>NC_064846.1:58491365-68491365 GCF_024166365.1 Elephas maximus indicus | reverse complement strand
AAGGGCAAAAGACCCCAGATAAGTAAAGCATTACTGAAAAAGAAGATCAAAGTGGGAGACCTAACTCTACTTGATTTTAGAACCTATTATACTGCCACAGTAGTCAAAACAGCCTGGTACTGGTACAACAACAAGCACATAGACCAATGGAACAGAATTGAGAATCCAGACGTAAATCCATCCACATATGAGCAGCTGATATTTGACAAGGCCCAAAGTTAGTTAAATGGGGAAAAGGCAGTCTTTTTAACAAATGGTACTGGCTTAACTGGATATCCATCTGCAAAAAAAAATGAAACAAGACCCATACCTCACTCCACGCACAAAAACTAACTCAAAATGGATCAAAGACCTAAATATAAGATCTAAAACGATAAAGATCATGGAAGAAAAAATAAGGACAATGCTCGGAGCCCTAATACATGGCATAAACAGTATACAAAACATTACTAACAATGAAGAAGAGAAACTAGATAACTGGGAGTTCCTAACAATCAAACACCTATGCTCATCCAAAGACTTCACCAAAAGAGTAAAAAGATTACCTACACAGTCAGGGAAAAAGTTTTTAGCTGTGACATTTCCGATCAGCGCCTGATCTCTAAGATCTACACAATTCTGCTAAAACTCAACTACAAAAAGACAAATAACCCAATTAAAAAATGGGCAAAAGGTATGAACAGGCACTTCACTAAAGAAGACATTCAGGCTGATACAGATACATGAGGAAATGCTCACGATCATTAGCCACTAGAGAAATGCAAATCAAAACTACAGTGAGATTTTATCTCACTCCAAGAAGGCTGGCATTAATCCAAAAAGCACGTAAAAATAAATGTTGAAGAGGTAGTGGAGAGGCTGGAACACTTATACACTGCTGGTGGGAATGTAAAATGGCACAATCACTTTGGAAATCGATTTGGCGCTTCCTTAAAAAGCTAGAAATTCAACTACCATATGATCCAGCAATCCCATTCCTTGAAATATATCCTAGAGAAATAAGAGCCTTTACATGAACAGATACATGCACACCCATGTTCCTTGCTGCACTCTTTACAATAGCAAAAAGATGGAATTAACCAAGGTGCCCGTTAATGAATGAATGGATAAATAAATTATGTTATATTCACACAATGGAATACTATGCATTGATAAAGAACAATGATGAATCCGTGAAATATTTCCTAACATGGAGGAATCTGGAAGGCATTAGGTGAATGAAATCAGTCAGTTTCAAAAGGACAAATATTGTATGAGACCACTATCATAAGAACTCAAAAAATAGTTTAACAGAGAAGAAAATATTCTTTGATCGTTACAAGAGGGGGAGGGAAGGAAGGAGGGAGAGGGGTATTCACTAATCAGATAGTAGTTAAGTTTTATTTTAGGCGAAGGGAAAGACAATACACAATACAGGAGAGGTCAACGCAATTGGATTCAACCAAAAGCAAAGAAGTTTCCTGAATAAACTGAATGCTTCAAAGGCCAGCATAGCAGGGGTGGGGTTTTAGAACCATGGTTTCAGGGGACATCTAAGTTAATTGGCATAATAAAATCTATTAAGAAAACATTCTGCATCCCACTTTGGAGGGTGGCTTCTGAGGTCTTAAGCGCTAGCAAGCGGCCATCTAAGATGCATCAATTGGTCTCAAACAACCTGGAGCAAGGAAGAATGAAGAACACCAAAGACCCAAGGTAATTATGAGCCTACGAGACAGAAAGAACCACAGAAACCAGAGACTACATCAGCCTGAGACCAGAAGAATTAGATGGTGCCCAGCCACAAACGATGACTGCCCTGACAGGGAACACAACAGAGAACCCCTGAGGGAGCAGGAGGGCAGTGGGATGCAGACCCCAAATTCTAATAAAAAGACCAGACTTAATGGTCATACTGGGACTAGAAGGACCCCAGAGGCCATTGTCCCCAGACCTTCTGTTAGCCCAAGACATGAACCATTCCCAAAGCCAACTCTTCAGGCAGGGATTGGACTGGAATATGGGATGGAAAAGGATACTGGTGAAGAACGAGCTTATTGGATCAAGTAGGCACACGAGACTATGTGGCATCCTCTGTCTTGAGGGGAGATGACAGGGCAGAAGGGGCCAGAAGCTACCCGAATGGACACGAGGAGAGAGAGTGGAGGGAAGAACTGTGCTATCTCACTAGAGGGAGAACAATTAGGAGTGTATAGCAAGGTGTATGTAAATTCTTGTATGAGAGGCTGACCTGATTTGTAAACTTTCACTTTAAGCACAATAAAAATTAATTTAAAATAAAGAAAAGATGATGTAAGTATACCAAAGTGTACATAGAGTCACTGTACCAAAAAAGTATTGGTTGAAGTCCAGCCATTTCAGTAGGTAGCATATGATCAAGAACTGATTGATAGTACTGAAGGAAGAAATTGAAGATGCACTGAAGGCATTGGCAAAAAAACAAGGCTCAAAGAATTGACTAAATACCAATTGAGATGTTTCAACAAATGAATGAAACACTGGAAGTGCTCACTCCTCTATGCTAAGAAATTTGGAAGACAGCCAGCCGGCCAATCAACTGGAAGAGATCCATATTTGTGACCATTCCAAAGAAAGGTGATCCAACAGAATAGGGAAATTAGGAAATAATATCATTTATAACAAGTAAATTTTTGCTGAAGATAATTCAAAAATGTTTGCAGCAGTACACCCACAGGGAACTGCCAGAAATTCAAGCCAGACTAGAAGAGGATGTGGAATGAGGGATATCATTGCTAATGACAAATGGATCTTGGTTGGAAGCAGAGAATACCAGAAAAATGTTTACTTGTCTTCTATTGACTACGCAAAGGCGTTCAACTGTGTGGATCATAACTAATAATGAAAAAACATTGCAAAGAATGGAAATTCAAGAACACTTAACTTGTGCTCACGTGGAACCTGAACATAGACCAAGAGGCGGTCATTTGAACAGATCAAGGGGATACTGTGTGGTTTAAAATAAGGAAATGTGTGTGTCAGGGTTGTATCATTTTACCATACTTACTCAAACTGTATGCTTAGGAAATAATCCAAGAAGCTGGACTATATGAAGAAGCATCAGGATTGGAGAAAAACTCATTAACAACCTGCAGTGCAGATGACACAACCTTGCTTGCTGAAAGCAAAGAAGACTTGAAGCACTCACTGATGAAGATCAAAGACTTCAGCCTTCAGTATGGATTACACCTCAGGATGAAGAAAACAAAATTCCTCACAACTAGATCAATGAGCAACATTATGATAAATGGAGAAAAGATTGATGCTGTTAAGGATTTCATTTTACATGGATCCAAATCCATGCCCGTGGAAGCAGTAGTCAAGAAATCAAAAGACGTAGTGCATTGGGCAAATCTGTTGCTGCTGCTGCTGCTGCAGCAAAAAGCCTTTGAAGTGTTGAAAAGCAAAGGTTTCACTTTAAAAGCTAAGGCGCACCTGACTCAAGCCATGATATTTTCAATTGCCTCATATACACACAAATGCTGGACAATGAATAAGGAAGACTGGAGAAAAATTGATTCCTTTGAATTATGGTGTTGGTGAACAATATTGACTATACCTTGGACTTCCAAATGAACAAGCAATTCTGTCTTGGACGAAGTACAGCTGGAGTGCTCCTTGGAAGCAAGAATGATGAGACTTCGTCTCATGTAGTTTGGACATGTTATCAGGAGGGACCAGTACCTGGAGAAGGACATCATGCTTGGTAAAGTAGAGGGTCAGTGAAAAAGAGGAAGACCCTCAGTGAGATGGATTGACCTGCAGTGCCTGCAACAATGGGCTAAAACAGCAAGGATTTTCAGGATAGTGCAGGACTGGGCAGTGTTAAGTTCTGTTGTACATAGGGTCGCTGTGAGTAGGAACTGATTTGATGGCATCTATAAAAAAAAAAATTTTTATAACAACAACAACAGCATGGTAATTTTATGTTTAACTTTTTGAGGGACTGCCCAACTCTTTTCCACAGCAGCTGCACCATTTTACAACCCCAGAAAAAACATTTATGAGGGTTACAATTTCTTCACATCCTCACCAAAATCTGTTGTTTCCTGTTTGTGTTTGTTTTTTTTTTTTAGTCAGAGCCATCTTAGTGGGTGTGAAGTGATATCTCATTGTGGTTTTGATTTGCAATTTCCTAATGACTAATGATGTCCACCATCTTTTCATGTGCTTTTTTTGCCATTTTTATTTCTTCTTTGGTGAAAAGCTCTAGTCAGAGCCATTAGGCAAAAAAAAAAAAAAAAGTAATAAAAGGTATCCCAATAAGGAAGAAAGAAGTAAAACTATTCCTTTTCACAAATGACAGGATACTCCAAATAATCCACAAGATAATTTTTAAAGCTAATAAAAGAATTTGGCAAATTGGCAGGATCCAAGGTCAACACATAAAATTTGTTAGGTTTTTATACATCAGCAATTAGAAATCTGAAGAGAAGTTGAAGGAACAATTCCATTTACAGCAGTATCTAAAATAATAAAATACCTAGAAATAATTTTAACCAAGAAAGCGAAAGCCTAGTGCACTAAAAGCTATAAACCATTACTGAAAGACCGAAATTCATGGAAGAGAAATCGGTGATTTCTTGGTGGAATTCTCAACTCTATGCGGGAGACCCAGGTTTGATTCCCAGCCCATGCACCTTACGCACAGCCACGACTAATCAGTCAGTGGAGGCTCGTGTGTTGCTATGATGCTGAACGGGTTTCAGCAGAATTTCCAGACTAAAATGGACTAGGAATAAAGACTTGACTACCTACTTACCAAAGGGTCAGCAGTTCGAATCCGCCAGGCGCTCCTTGGAGACTCTATTGGGCAGGTCTACTCTGTCCTATAGGGTCGCTATGAGTCGGAATCGACTCGACGGCACTGGGTTTTTGTCTGGATACCTATTTAATCAGCCATTGAAAACCCTATGGACCACAACAGTCCAATCCAAAACTGATCCTATGGATAGTACAGTGCCAAGCAGCATTTCTTTTTGTTGTATGTGGGATTGCCATGAGTCAGGAGCTTACTCTACAGCAGCTAACAACATCAACAAATAAATGGAAGGATATTCCAGGGTCATGGACTGGATGACTTAATACTGTTAAATTGTCAATACTACATAAAGCGATCTATACATTCAACACAATTCCCATCAAAATCTCAACAGCCTTCTTTGTAGAAAGGGAAAAGCCAATTGTCAGATTTATATGGAATGGCAAAGGGCCCTGAATAGCCAAATCAATCTTGAAAACTATGGAGAAAAAAAAAAATTAAAGGAAGACTCATAATTCCTCATCTCAAAACATTACAAAGCTACGGTAATCAAAAGAGTCTGCTCCTTCTCCAGGGACTGATCCCTCCTGACAACATGTCCAAAGTATGTAAGATGCAGTCTCGCCATCCTTGCTTCTAAGGAGCATTCTGGCTGCACTTCTTCCAAGACAGATTTGTTCGTTCTTTTGGCAGTCCATGGTATATTCAATATTCTTCGCCAACACCACAATCCAAAGGTGTCAACTCTTTTTCGGTCTTCCTTATTCATTGCCCAGCTTTCACATGCATATGATGTGATTGAAAATACTATGGCTTGGGTCAGGCGCACCTTAGTCTTCAGGGTGACATCTTTGCTCTTCAACACTTCAAAGAGGTCCTTTGCAGCAGATTTACCCAATGCAATGTGTCTTTTGATTTCTTGACTGCTGCTTCCATGGCTGTTGATTGTGGACCCAAGTAAAATGAAATCCTTGACAACTTCAATCTTTTCTCCGTTTATCACGATGTTACTCATTGGTCCAGTTGTGAGGATTTTTGTTTTCTTTATGTTGAGGTGCGATCCATACTGAAGGCTGTGATCTTTGATCTTCATTAGTAAGTGCTTCAAGGCCTCTTCACTTTCAGCAAGCAAGGTTGTGTCATCTGCATAATGCAGGTTGTTAATGAGTCTTCCTCCAATCCTGATGCTCCGTTCTTCATATAGTCCAGCTTCTTGTATTATATCCACAGCCTACAGATTGAATAGGTATGGTGAAAGAATACAACCCTAGCACACACCTTTCCTGACTTTAAGCCAATCAGTATCCCCTTGTTCTGTCCGAACAACTGCCTCTTGCTCTATGTAAAGGTTCCGTATGAGCCCAATTAAGTGTTCTGGAATTCCCATTCTTTGCAATGTTATCCATAGTTTGTTACGATCCACACAGTCGAATGCCTTTGCATAGTCAATGAAACACAGGTAACCGTCCTTCTGGTATTCTCTGCTTTCAGCCAGGATCCATCCGACATCAGCAATGATATACCTGGTTCCACACCCTCTTCTGAAACCAGACTGAATTTCTGGCAGTTCCCTGTCGATATACTGCTGCAGTTGTTTTTGAATGTATATACATTTTATTAATGGCATTAGTCAGTTACTCTGCCTCAGAAGAATGTTGCTTACTATACATTCATATGATGAAACCGAGGGACTGATATTAAAATAGTAGTGATAAAGTTGCACTGATTTTAATGGTATGCATTTCCATATAAATGAAAGAGTGGTTCCAAATAAATTTCATAATATTTTGAAGAAAATTATTATAAATTAAGGTCACCTTGCACGATGTAATAAAGAAGACCTGTTAGCTCTGATGTTTATGGAGGACAAACACAAATGAGTATGATTCTTAAAAAACTGTGGAGATACATATTTCTTTTTCCTTAAGCAATTTATTAAATAAAATTAGAAAAAATAGAATGGATGCATCAGGAAAGAAATGGTGTGCAGTGATTTATGAAAAATAAAATATTCTTCTCAATATCTCATCTTGTCACTTATGACACACATGAAAGGTGCAGTACAATGGCACCAAATACAATCTTTCCTAATATGAAATCTTTCCAGTTTCTTTAGATCTTATTTCATTTTCCACTTTTTATTTTATTTTACGCATTGTTATTTCTTTCATGCCACTGAGAATTTTTTTTTAAATGAAAACACGAAAAACTAGAATTTTGTGCAAAGTTTAAAAAGTGGCCATCTCTTTCAGTGGGCTTCTCTTGCAACAGACAATGTTTATAGACAATATATTTCATCCCAGACATGGCTACTTTTTGGACTAATAAAGATTTTGCTTATTCTTGATTAGTTTCTTTAGAACTCAAGAAGGCTTTGTTTTTTAAATTGACATTCTTATTGAAATAATTCTAGGTTTACGTGAAGTTGTAAGGAATAATATGGAGAGATCCCCTGTACCCTTTATCTGGTTTTCCCAAATGTTAACATCTTGCAACACAGCCAGGATATTCACATCAATACAGTCCATCAAATGTATTTAGCTTTTTGCAGGTTTACCTGTGCTCATTTGTGTGTGTGTGTGTGTTTAGTGATGTACAGTTTTACCACAGGTGTATGTTGGTGTATCTACCACCACAGCCAAGATACTGAAAAGACCCATCACCAAAAGGATCCCTTCTTACGGCACTTTCATAACTACATTTGCCTCCCTTTCACCTCCCATCCCCATGACTCACCTCCAGCAATCTTCATTTCTACAGTTTTGTCACTTCAATAATGTATATTAATGAAATCATACAGTATGTAACCTTTTTGGATTGACATTTTCACTCAGCATAATTACCTGGACCCTTATTCAAATTGTGTGTAGCAATTGTCCATTCTTTATTTCTAAGAAGTATTCCATGGTATGGATATACCATAGTTTGTTTAATCATTCACCTTTTGAAGGACATTTAGGCAGTTTCCAATTTTTTGCTATTATAACAAAGCTTCTTTGTACATTTATGTGCAGGTCTTTGTGTAAACATAAGTTTTAATTCCTCTGGGGTAAATGTCCAAAAGTGTAATTGCTAGCTAGTGTGGCAATTGCATGCTTAGTTTTGTAAGAAACTGTCAAACTGGTGTGGCTGTACCATTTTAATTCCCAACAGCAATGTATCAATGATTCAGTTTTTCTGAAACCTCTCCAGCATTTGATGTTGACACTGTCTTGTTTTAGCTATTGTGAAAAGTGTGTAGTAACATCTCATTGTTGTTTTAATTTGCATTTTTCTAAGGGACTACTGATGTTGAACATCTTTTCATGTGTCTACTTTCTCTTTAGTGAAATGGTTTTACATGGCTTTTGCCAATTTTCTAAATGATTTTTTTCTTTTAATATTGCATTTTAAGAGCTCTTCATATATTCTAGATCTGTGAATTGCAGATACTTTCAACCAGCCTGTAGCTTGTCTTTTCATCCTCTTATCTCACTGTATGTTTAATGTACCTTTTCTAATGACTGATGATATTGAATATATTTTCATGTTATTATTTGCCATTCGAACATATATAATATATACATGGTGAGGAGTCTTTTCAATTTTTTGGCATTTTCTTTTATTGTGGTAAAATATACATAATATACAATTTACTATTTTAACCATTTTAAAGTTTACAATTCCGGTGACATTTAGTATATTTAGTATATTCGCTATCTTGTTCCAGAATTTTTTTTCCACTCTAAGAGGAAACCTCTTACCCATTAAGCAGTTACTACACATTCTCCCCACCCTAGGCACTGATAACCACTAATCTGATTTCTGTCTCATTAGGTTTGCCTATTCTGAATATGTTACATAAATGGAATGAGACAATATGTGATCTTTTATGTCTGACTTCTTTTACTTACAAGTTTTCAAGATTCATCTATGTTTTAATCTATGTCAGCCTTCATTCCTTGTTATAGCTGAATAATATTCCATTGCATAGATATACTACATTATGTTTACCCATCCATCAGTTTATGGGAATTTAGTTTGCTTCTCCCTACAATTCTTTTATATATATATTTTTTTATATTGTACATTTAATTCTGTAATCAATTTTGAGATAATTTTGTATAAGGTGTGAGATTTAGATTGGGTTCATTTTTTTTTAACCTATAGATGTACATTGCTCCAGAAACATTTATTGAAAAGGCTTCTCTTTCGCCATTGAATTATTTTTGTACCTTTTCCAAAAATCAGTAAGTCTATTTCTGAGATGGCTATTCAGTTCTAATATCTATAAATCTATCCCTCTGCTAATACCTCACTGCCTTGATTACTGTAGCTACAAAATAGTCCATAATACCTGGTAAAGTGATTACACTTGCTTTAATATTATTTTTAAAAAAATTTGTTTTAGCTATTCTAGAGCCTGTGTCTTTCCATATAAATTTTAGAATAAGCTTATCTATATATTTAAAAACCTAGCTGAGAATTGGATAGGGAATGCATTAAACCTTTATAACAATTTGGGGATAATTGAAAGCTTTACTATGTTGAGGCTTCTAATCCATGAACATTTTATACCTCTCCATTTATTTAGGCCTTCTTTGATTTCTTTCATCAGAATTTTGTGTTTTTCAGCATATGGATCTTGCATGTATTTTGTATGATGTATACCTAAGTATTTTATTATCTTTTAAAATATCGTAAATGGCATTGTATTTTTAATTTCAGTTTACACATGTTGTTAGTATATAGAAATCCAATTGTGTGCTTGTGTGTGTGCGTGTGTGTGTTGATCTTGTGTCCTGTGGTATCGCTAAACTCATTCATTAGTTCTAGGAATTTTTTTTATTTTTGTTTTAGTAAATTCCTTGGATTTTTTAAGTAGACAATTACGTGCTCTCCAAATTAAGGTAGTTCTACATTTTCCTATACAAAATGTATGCTTTTTATCTCATTTTCTTGCCTTATTGCAGAGCTAAAACTTCCAGTAAAATATTGAATAAGATTGGTGGACATTCTTGCTTTATTTCTGATCATAGGGGAATAGCATCCAATTTTTCCCTGTTAAATATAGTGTTAGCTACATGTTTTTTGTAGATACTGTTTATCACATAAAGGTAGTTTTCCACTATTCTTAACTTGCTGAGAGTTATTATCATGAGTAGTCAATGAATTTCTGTCAAATGTTTTTTTCTGTATCAGTTAAAAGGATCATATGACATTTCTTCTTTAGTCTACAGATACAATGAATTACACTGATTCATTTTTGAATGTTGAATTATCCCTACATACATGGAATGAATCCATCTTCATGGTGCATACTTCTTTTTATACATTGTCAGATTCTGTTTAATATTTTGTTGTGAATTTTTGCATTTAATTTTATGAGAGATACTGATCTCTAGTTTTCTTTTATTATATTGTCTTTGTCTGGTGTTGATAACAGGATAATGATAACCTTATAAAATAAACTGGAGTGGCATCAGCAAAATGGAGTAGACAACCCCAAAGTCCTGTATTTCCACAGAAACATCAAAAACTAGTGGACATGGTTGAAAATATTGTAAGGTGGTTGAAAAACCCTCAGGCCCCTGAGGCAAAACACTGTGATTGAAACATATAATAGACAGCCTACAGCCAGGAAGGAAAAGCCAGGGATAGAGTTTGTTTAGTAAATTAGGGCATTCAAAGACACTCATGTATACTGGGTAGTTTAGAAGAGCACACACATGCCCAAGACAAGGAACCATGCTCATAAAATACCTGGAGATCTTAACACTCAGGAATGGCTGATGTATTACCTTAGTTCAAGAGGAAAGTGAAGGATGAGGATGATTGTAATTACAATGGAAACCTTGGTCGTATAGTGGTTAAGTGCTATAGCTGCTAACCGAAGGGTCGGCAGTTCGAATCTGCCAGGTGCTCCTTGGAAACTCTTTGGGGCAGTTCTACTCTGTCCTATATGGTCACTATGAGTGAGAATCAACTTGACAGCGCGGGGTAAGTGTTAAAGGAGTGCCCCAGCAAACAGTTGAGCTGCAAAAACTGAGACAGATCTTGTTGTTGTTACTACATTTTGTTTTTTAAACTCCTGGCATTCAAGGAAATCTCAGTAAAAACGCTGGCTGAACACAAGCTATGTCGTCATCAGTCCAGAACAGTAAATCCTGGGGAGAAGGATAATCATATTTCCAATATTATCATTATATAATTTTCAAATGTACAGTTTTCAACAAAAAATATAAAGCACACAAAGAAGCAGGAAAAATTGTCCATTCAAATAAATAAATAAAGTGACAGAAAACACCTCTGAGGAAGCACAGGCATTGAACTTACTGAACAAAAACACTAAATCAATTGTCTTAAATATATGTTCAAGAAGACAAAGTAAAATATTATAATGAAATGTGCAAAGACCTGGAGTTAAGAAACCAAATGTGAAGACCATGTTCTGCATTTCTCAAGTTGAAAGAACTAAAGAAAAAAATTGAGTTGCAATTTTGAAGGATTCTACACGCAAAATATTGAATGACACAGAGCATCAAAAGCAAATGGAAGGAATACAAAGAGTCAGTGTACCAAAAATAATTAGCTGACATTCAACCATTTCAGGCTGTAGCATGTGATCAAGAACTGATGGCATTGAAAGAAAAAGTCCAAACTCCACTAAAGGCACTGGTGAAAGGCTAGGCTCCAGGAATTGAAGGAATATCAACTGAGATGTTTCAGCAAATGGATGCAGCAGTAGATTTGCTCACTCATCTATGCCAAGAAATTTGGAAGTTAGCAACCTGGCCAGCCAATTGGAAGGGATACATATTTGTGCCCATTCCAAAGAAAGGTGATCCAACAGAATGTGGAAATTATCAAACAATATTATTTACATTACACACAGGTAAAATTTTGCTGAAGATATTTGAAAAAATGGTTGTAGTGGTACATCTACAGGGAACTGCCAGAAATTCAAGCCAGATTCAGAAGAGGATGTGGAATAAAGGATATCATTGCTGATGTCAGGTGGATCCTGGCTGAAAACAGAAAATACCAGAAAGATGTTTACCTGTGTTTTATTGACTACGCAAAGGCATTCGACTGTGTGGATCGTAACAAATTATGGATAACGTTGCAAAAATGGGAATTCCAGAACACTTGTGTTCATGAGGAACCTGTATATAGATCAAGAGGCAATAGTTTCAACAAAACAAGGGGATACTGCATGGTTTAAGGTCAGGAAAGGTGTGAGTCAGGGTTGTATCCTTTCAACCATATTTATGCAATCTGTATGCTGAGCAAATAATACAAGAAGCTGGACTATATGAAGAAGAACAGGGCATCAAGATTTGAGGAAGACTCATTAACAACCTGCTTTATGCAGATGACACAACCTTGCTTGCTGAAAGTGAAGAGGATTTGAAGCACTTACTAATGAAGATCAAAGACCACATCCTTCAGGATGGATTACACCTCAGCATAAAGAAAACAAAAATCCTCACAACTGAACCAATAACCAACATCATGATAAATGGAGAAAAGTTTGAAGTTCTCAAGGATTTCATTTTACTTGCATACACAATCAACACCCCTGGAAGCAGCAGTCAAGAAATCAAAGGACACGTTGCATTGGGCAAATCTGCTGCAAAAGACCTCTTTAAAGTGTTAAAAAAAAAAAAAGTACAGGGTCAGCGAAAAAGGGGAAGACCCTTAACAAGATGGATTGGGACAGTGGCTGCAATGGTGGGCTCAAGCATAACAATTGTTGGCATGGTGCAGGATAGGGCAGTGTTTCATTCTGTTGTACATAGGTTGCTATGAGTCTGAACCGACTAGACAGCACCTAACATTAACGTAACAACAATAATAAATTTACTACACAATCAACCCCCATGGAAGCAGCAGTCAAGAAATCAATTGACATTTTGCATTGGGCAAATCTGTTGCAAAAGACCTCTTTAAAGTGTTAAAAAGCAAAGATGTCTCTTTGAGGACTAAGTTGTGCCTGACCCAAGCCATGGTATTTTCAGTTGCCTTATATGCACACAAAAGCTGGACAACGAAGAAGGAAGACAGGTAAGAATCAATGCCTTTGAATTATGGTGTCGGTGAAGAATATTGAATATACCATGGACTTCCAGAAGAACAAACAAATCTGTCTTGGAAGAAATACAGCCAGAATGCTCCTTAGAAGCGAGGGTGGTGAAACTTTGTTTCACATACTTTGGACATGCTGTCAGGAGTTACCAGTGCCTGGAGAAGGTCATCATGCTTGGTAAAGTAGAGGGTCAGACAAAAAGAGGAAGACCCTTGATGAGATGGATTTACACAGTGGCTGCAAAAATGGGCTCAAACAAATAATGTTTGTGAGGATGGCACAGAACCAGGCAGTATTCCGTTCCGTTGTACGTAGGGTGACTATGAGTAGAGCTGAATTGATGGCACCTAACAAGAATTTAACCAAATAGATGGAAAACTTGTACCTGAAGACTACAAAATATTGCTGAAAGAAATTAAGGAAGTCCTAAATGAATGGAAAGACATCCCATGTTCATGTATTAGAAGACTTAATATTGTTAAGATGCCAATATTATCTAAAATGATATATGGATTTAATCCAATCCCTATCAAAATCTCAATGACATTTTTTTTTCAGAAAGGAAAAAGCTGATTCTCAAATTAATGTGAAATTACAAGGGGCTCTGAATAAACAAAACATTCTTGAAAAAAAAATTGAGTGTCCACAGTTCCTGATTTGAAAACTTACTAGAAATAAGATAAATGGAATAGAACTGAGAGCCCAGAAATAAACTCTCACATCTCTAGTTAATTGATTTTTGGCAAGGATGCCAAGATCAACTAATGGGGAAAGAACAGTCTCTTCAACAGATGGTGCTTGGAAATCTGAATATCCACATGCAAAGGAATGAAGTTGAACCCTTACCTTAAACCACACACAAAAAATTAACTGAAAATGAATTAAATATTCAAATTTAAGAGTGAAAACTATGTAACTCGGGGCAAAACTGCATGGTCTTGGTGTTGGTTTCTTAAATATGACACCAAAAGCACAAGCAACAAAAGGAATAAAATAGAGAAATCATACTTTATTAATTAAAAACTTTTGTGATTTAAAGGGTACCATGAAGAAAGTGAAAAGACACTTGCCTCCCATAGGATGGAAGACAATATTTTCAAATAATATATTTCATAAAGATTTAATATCCAGAATATACAGAGAAATTGACAATAGTTAATATGACCAAAAAAAGGCAAGGCAACAAATAAAAATTAGATAAATTGGACTTTATTAAAATTAAAAACTTTTGTGTATCAAAGGACATTATGGGGAAAATGAAAAGAAAGCCCACAGAATGGGAGAAACCTTATCTGTAAATCATATAGCTAATAAGGGTTTGTTTGTTTGTTTTTAGTCTGGAATATATAAAAAACTCCAACAACTAAATGGTAAAAAAACTAACTAACTAACTAAAGAATGGGCAAAGCAACCGAATAGGCATTTTTCCAAAGAAGATGTACAAATGGCCAATAAGCTCATGGAAAGATGTTTAACATCAATAGTCAATGGGGAGATGTAAATATAAGTGAAAACCACAGTGAGATACCACGTCACAGGTACTTACATGGCTATACTCAACAAAGTGGAAAATAAAAAGTGTTAAGGAGGTTTGGAGAAATTGGAATATTTGTATATTGCTGGTGTGGTGTAACATGGTGAGCAACTGTGAAATATAGTTTTATGGTTCCTCAAAAAGTTAAATATAAAATTACCATAAAAATTACCATATGACTCACCAATTCCACTCCCAGGTATATATTCAAAAGAATTGAAAACTAGATCTTAAAGAGATACTTGTATGCCAGTTTTCATAGTTGCGTTATTCACAATAGTCAAAAGATGTAACAATTTAAGTGTCCAACAGCAAAAAAAAATGGGTAAACAAAATGACATATAAGCATACAAGAGAATATTAATTATATTTAAAAAGGATGAAGGCCTCATACACGGTACAACATGGATGAATCTTGAAAATAGTATGCTAATGAAGTAAGGAATATACAGAAGGACACAAATTATATGTTTCCACTAATATGAAATATATACACGCCCAAAATGCCCATTGCCGTCGAGTCAATTCTTACTCCTAGTGACCCTATAGGACAGAGTAGAACTGCCCCATAGGGTTTCCAAGGAGCTGCTAGTGGATTTGAACTGCCGACATTTTGCTTAGCAGCCTGACCTCTTAACCACTGTGCCACCAGGGCTTCTTGACGTACAGTAATCCTCCTCTTATCCAAGGTTTCTCTTTCCATGGTTTCAGTTACCCACTGTAATTTTTAAACTAGCAGAACTTCCCCCTTTACTTGACTCTTGTTTTTACACATATTGACTAATTTCAAGGAAATATGCCTACATTAGTTTCTACTCATTTTAACCATAAATTATTTAGAGAAACAATAGAACAGTTCTGACAGTTTTATGTTTAGTATGCCACAACTTGGAAATCTATTTTCGTGGTAAACAAAAGAATCAGTAGCAACTTACCCAGGAACAAGACAGATGATATTAGGATCGAGCTCTTGGCGATTATCAGCCTTGACTGCTTGAAATTCTCTTTTTCTCTCTCTTGGAGGAAAAGAAAACAACTAAGTTTCCCATAACAGTGAAAGGAAAAAAAAAAAAAGAAAAAGAAGTCTTGATGCTCAGAGATTGATTTTTCCTTCAACTCAAATTAAACCAAATAATGTTTGAACATTTCTAATGGCTTACTTTTGTTCTGGCTTGTTGTACCAAGGGTTGTCCCTGTAGCCCATTTTTAAGCTTTTCTATGTCTATAGCACTAGTTATAAAATATTTTGCTTTCTGCTGTTCTTTGCTTACAATGATTAAATCCTAGCCTGGTGATGAATGTGTATAAATGGTAGCAATTACAATTTCTTTAATCACTTAATAATTTGAGTGCATGGCTCAAATCAAACTTTAGACAACTATTCAAAGGAATATACCAAATTTTCTATTAATCACTGCATCCTTAGTACTGACAAGGCCTATTTCTAACAATAGATCTAATCATTTCAAGATGAGCCACAATTAGAATGAATATGATAAAGAGCTCATCATCTAGGCCAAGATTTTGATCCCATGAGTCCAGGAGAGAAACCTCTGTTTCACTACTGGTTTAACATTAAGGGCCATGCATTAAGTTGTGTGGCTCTGGAGATATATAAATGTTTAAAGCCTTTAATAAACTTAGCTTTTTACTTTTGAACTGTAGTCACTAGCTGAATAAAACGTTTGATATTTTTTAAAACTGGGACTCTATTTGTATGCCCCAGGCAAACTACCTCAGTATTGTAGCTTTCTATAATTCATTTTCATGAGGTATTGATTCACTTGGAACCCCAAAGAAAAAGTTTCCCCACTCACAAACTTTTAGTAACACTCAAGGCACTTTTGCACATATCAGTAGCTAATGTATTCAGGATATTTGTAAGCTTCTTTCTTGCTCGTCATAGTGTTTTGAAGGTTTCATATTGTGCATGGTTGAAATAATGGTGTTGTAACAATAACAGCAAGCATTTATTGAGTGTTCACTGCATGGCCAACAGTGTGCTTTACTGTATTAACACATTTAACCCTCACATCCATCTATCGTATGTTGTTGTTAAGTGCTGTCGAGTCGGTTCCGACTCATAGCGACCCTATGCACAACAGAACGAAACACTGCCTGGTCCTGCGCCAACCTCACAATCGTTGTTATGCTTGAACCCGTTGTTGCAGCCATTGTGTCAATCCACTTCGTTGAGGGTCTTCCTCTTTTCCGCTGACCCTGTACTTTGCCAAGCATGATGTCCTTCCCCAGGGACTGATCCCTGCTGACAACATGTCCAAAGTATGTAAGGCGCAGTCTCGCCACCCTTGCTTCTAAGGAGTATGCTGGTTGTACTTTTTCCAAGATAGATTTATTCGTTCTTCTGGCAGTCCGTGGTATATTGACTACACCATGGACTGCCACTCTATCATATAATTACTATTAATATCAATGTTTTACAAATGGGAAGACTCAAGCGCAGAGTAGTCAGAGTAGTTAAGCAACTTGTCCTTTTCCAAGGTCATACAGATAAATACATGGTGGAGCTGGATTTTGAGCCACACATTCTAGTCTTAGAGCCCATGGTCTTAAGTACTATTCCTATTTCATAGTAGGTGCTCAATAAATATTTGACTTATAAAATTCTATAGTTAGGACTCCAAAGAATCACAACTCTCTCATTTTTTTCCAAAAAATATCAATAATAAATAACCAATAATAAAAATAAACAGGTCCAGAATACAGAGCTCTGCTGAGAATAAATTCAGCTGGAGAGATAAATGGAACCATTGGCTGCTTTATGTTGAACTGGAAGCAGAAAATAGCAACTTCATCTTGGTAAACTTAAAAAAAAAAGGAAAATCTACATGATAGACTCATAAAGCAGTAAAAAAATGTACAAGCTTAAAATATTTTAGATACTTTAAGAGCTAAATACTGAAAAGATACCTGAGGCGAGTGAGCCTCTAGGGGAATGAAATAGCTTTTTTAAATAAAGCTCAGACCCTACCTTATGCAGTTTTAATGTAAGCGTTTGATAATTTAAGACTTCATGGAACACTCAAGAGAAGTGCTTTTATTTCTGTATTATGGAAATCTGGCAGCATCATAGGTATTGGAGTTGAGCTGTGGTAAATAACATTATATCTTTAATTAATAATTGTATTTCTGCTAAAGCTGTAGCTAAATGATTAGAAATTATCATCTGGGAGAGAAAATTATATAAGAATGCTTCTATTAATGAAGAAAATCTGCCAGACTACTTTGATATCACACATATTGTCTTTATTACTTTATGGAGACCATATAAGCTCCTCGAGGGCAAAGGTGGTTATGCGTATCTTGGCATTCACTGTAGTTTTAGTACCTGACCTTAGACTGAATGAATAAATCAATGAATGAAAGAGTTAGACATGGCTTAGGAGACAAGAATTTATTCTAGGATGTAGATTTCCAACTTTGTCACAGTGGGTAGTTCTTCCTACACTGAAGGAGAACAAGATTTTGGATCCTTGACCCTTTCGTCACACAGGGAATATTCTCTTTACATATGATCCATCTGAATCAAGCTGATGGCAACTGAACCCAAAGGAAACTAAAATGTAAAATAGGAAAATTTGACAATTGTACAATTTACTAGATTACCTGAATTATAGAAAAATAAACTGATTAATACTCAACGCTCCAGATTATTACTTGCATGTGTGAAAACACTGACTAACCCAAAGTTGTTTTTGTTGGGTATGGTTGAATCTATTTTCAACTCATAAAGTCCTCATGTAACAGTAGAACTGCCCTACAGGGTTTTCCAGGCTGTAATCATTATGGGACAAGATTGCTAGGTCTTTCTCCTACAGAGCCACTATAGGGGTTCAAACTGCCAACCTTTCAGTTAGCAGTCAAGTACTTAATCATTGCAGCACCAGGGTTTCTTGAATATCCCAATAGTTAATATAAACACAATTGCCAATTTTTGAGGTAAAGCTAACTTAGATCAATTCACTAAAATAAATACAAATGTAACCGCCTAACATTAATATCAATGCAAATAGCTAGTTTGTAGTGATACATCTGAATGTTCTTTCTCTAGCATAGATGATAATTTAGTAAGGAAATGAAGTGCTATACAGGTTTACATAATATTCATATATTTATTTTTATTAATGTATATTTTAAAATATTTTTCTGGATATAATTTATTTATTGTTAGAGATTTGGACACATGGGACATTAACTCTCAATAGTATAATATTTATATTTTACGTATTTATATCTAAGGTGTACAGCAGGCCATGCTGAAAAAGAATGTTGACATCCTGGTTAACAGTCTGTGTAAATTTTGACAAATAGCATAAACTTCTTTGTGCCTCAGTTTCCACAAATTTAAATATTACAATGATGAAATATTTTAGAAATTAAATCAGATAATGTATATTAAATATCTAAAATGAGTGTCAAACTCAGTGAAACTCAGTGGGCACTTAAAAATAGCAGATGCCAAAAATAGTTGGGGGAAGGAGGACAAGGAAGAAAGGAGGAGTGGGGAAGAAGATTTTATTTGAGTCTCAATAGCCTCAAAAGGTAGAGGGCTAAGTGTTGTTTTTGTTATCTTCATTTTACAGATTAGTAAACTGAGATTCAGATAGACCAAGTGACTTACTCAGTGTCGTACAGCACCTTGCTGATATGAATTGTAGTTTAATAGCATTTTATTGGCATGCCCATTATTACACTTAAAATGTTATATTGTAATTATTTGTTTCCACATCTGGTTTTCCTACCAAACTATAAGGTCCTTCAAGGCAAAGATCTTATCTTGTTCATTTCTCTATGACCTAGAAACTTTGTACACAGTAGCAAACAGGCTTTTGATAAATGGTTCACAAATGAACAAGTGATCTAGAACTAGAACCTATACCTTGTTACTAAAAACATGATACTATTTCCACTTTACCATCCTTACTTACAATCATTCCAGTTGTGCAGAAATTTGCATATAACACAAAATACAGTGATTAGTGCCTAATAATTTTTCAATGAATTTCTGGCATGGTGAATTGGTTAACTAATGGAGTGACACATTTTTTTTTCCAGTCTTTTCCTGAGTTGGAAGTATATCTTTTTGGCTATTAGGCTTCATTTGCAGTAATAATATCAAGACAGACTTAATTAAACCTCACAATTCTAGAAACAATGAATTCAACTGGATAAAATAGAAGGGATTCATATTGACTTTAATTTTTCTTAGATGATTTCAAATAAAATTGAAAATTCCACAGAAAAGGCATTGAAAATGAAAGTTCAGCATGTAATTGTTAGAGAAGTTTGAAATAGGGGAGACTCTATCAGTAAGGACTCAGGAAAACTATGTGATAATCTCAGAAGAGATTATTTTTCTGACCTAGGAAATGAACAACAGATGGTATCAGGTATCAGACTCTTAATTATAACAACTTCACAGCCTGTTACAAGATTGGAAATACTAGGTTGAAACTAAAGTTTTCAGGATAATTAAAAATAATGCAAATATAATCTAAATTCAAGTCTATCAGAAATTTACACATGTAAAAAAAACATGTAACTGGTATTTATTTAGAATGCTTTCACTTGAATGAGATGAATGCTAAGAAACTAGTAATACTATTCTCATTTTTATCGTTGTAAAAATATATATAACATTTGCCAGTTTAGCATCTGTCATGCGTACAATTCAGTGACAGCAATTACATCAGTCATATTGTGCAGCCATCAACAGTATCTTTTACCAAATTTTACATCACCACAAACAAACTCATTGCTTCCAAAACAATGATTCTCCTTTTCCCCCCTCTCTCCCATACCTGGTAACCACTGTTAAACTCTGATCTCTACACATTTTACTATTTTAGGTATGTCATATAAGTGATATCATACAATATTTGCCATTTTGTGATTGAATTATTTCATTTAGCATGTTTTCAAGGTTCATCCATGTTGTGGCAAGTGTCAGGACCTCGAGAAATATTCCATTGCATGTATACAACACATTTTTTTAAATCCGTTCATCTTCTGGTGGGCATTTAATTTGTTTCCACTTTTTGACTATTGTGAATGGCATTGCAGCTGACATTGGTGTACATGTGTGTGGTGAAATGAGTGCCTTTATGTGGTCTTTTGCTTTGGTTCTTTGGAAAAACAGCTTGGGAGATTTTTTCCCCTAAACTTAGAAAGTTACCTTTACCCTAGCTCTTTGGAGAAAGAGCCCTGGTGGTGCAGTGGTTAAGCACTTGGTTGCTAACTAAAAGGTTGATGGTTAGAACCTTCCCAGTGACTCTGCAGGAGAAAGGCCTGGCAATCTGCTTCTGTAAGGATTACAGCCTAGAGAACCCTGTAGGGGAGTTGTACTCTGTCACATGGGATGGCTATGAGTCGAAATTGATTCCACGGCACCTAACAACAAAAACAGTTCTTTGGAGAAGCAACTTGGGGGGCGTTGCCAGATTGTTTTCTATCCCAGACAGTTTGTTACAAGGGATTCCCCAGGTTGATTGGCATTTCCTGGGTAAGCTGTAAGTAACTTACTGGTTTAACATTTTTGGTCTGGCCCTGGCTGCAGTCTAATCTGTGATTGGTCTCTTTTGTGCACTTTGCAGGGATTGGTTGATTTACTATGCGAATATTGACTTGAAAATCCACCCAATAGGACTGAGTGACTTGCAGTCCACCGAGGGGACTGGTAGATTCATGGTCTTGCTGGAAAGGCCAAGCCTTGAAATTGACAAGGAGTTTGCCTATATAAGCCATCTACCCCAAGGAGGTTTTTCAGAGAAGAGAAAAGCAGAGGGGGAGAAGGCGAGGAACCTCCTAAAAAAGATGCAATATGGGTCACGGGCTGTAACAGTGAATACCTGGATGGGGCCCTGTGGCAGAGTCGGCGGTGACAGCAGAAAGCTGCTGCTAAGGAGGCAGTTAAGAGAACTGAGCAAGCCATTACACTGACTATGACCTGGGCCAGTTATCGGCAGAGATTCCGACAGCAGGGATGCCAAAGGCAGAGAGGTCTGCACGGCGGAGAGGAGGGTGTGCTTGGCCAAAAGCGGGTGTAGCACAGCGGATAGAAGGGCTTGCTTGCTTGCACGGCCAAGAGAAGGACCTGCTCGCGTGGCTGAGAAGGGCCTGAGAGAGCTGTCCAGCTTGGAAGTTGTCCTGCACTGAAGAACATAAGAATGTGCTCTCCACCTTGGGGGAACATTCTAAACCTCACCTATGTGCTTTCTGATCCTAATCCCGAGTTGTTCATGTCGCTTCCAATTTGATCTTGATTCCAAGTTACAGCCTGTTACTGCCCTGTAAACCACATGACTGTGAATTCTGTGTGGTTACTGCAAGGAATTATTGAACCCAGCGGAGTAGAGAGTTCTGTGGGGGTAAGGAATGGTGTCCAAAATGGTGAAGAAGTTGGATAGTGGATATATGTTTGACACCCACCTCATAGGAACCAACTCTGTGCTGATCCTGATTCTTTTCATTCATGAATTTAGGTGACTCCTTATGCTGTTAGATTACAATGTGTCTGTCTGCATAACTGTTTTCAAGTCTGTTGGGTATATACCTAAATACCCTTGTGTCTATCTGGTTTCGTATAAAGGTAAGCACATAGTTGGCTTTTTAACTTTTAGCTATTACAACTGATACATTTTGCTACACTGTATTCTAATGTGAAAAAGCAGGGATTCAGAGAATTAAGCAGTTTGGCAGCTAGTGCAGTTTAAAAAATGCTTTATTTCTAGTAAATAAGAAAGATTATTTGTATTCCATGTTTATTCTCATAATTTTAGTGCTCTGATGTTCATTTTGCAAACATCTTACAAGCTTTAATAGACACAATGCAACATTCTCAGTCAGATTTTCACATTTAACAAGAAAGGCACATGTTAAGATGATCCGTAATTGAAACTGATATAGGAGATAATTGCATGTGTCCTCAGCAACAAAGGTATCTTTATGCAAAACTCAAACAATTAAAAATGAAACATTGTTTCAACTGACACACAATATTTTTAGAAAGCAGATGTGTCTGTCACATTGCTTTTGTTACTGTCATGGTATAAGGATGTTTCAGGGCAAGAGTAGGATTTTGAATCAGCCAAAAGGATTATGCTGGAACAAGGTGAAATTGTGCTCTGAGTCAACCCTGGCTCCTGGTAAGCTGAGGATTTGGCATCATACATAACATTCTGCTTGTATGTCATTTTGATAATATTTTGTTCTTGTTTAGCTTTTATTACATCTAACGTAGCATCAATCTTGAATAAAACAATTTTCATTTAATTTGACTCTCATTCTACTATTCTATATAATATCTGCATGTTACAATTCCAAGATGTATAACCCATAAAACAATTCAGGTACATTCAGTCCAGTACTCTTAATTTCTCTACCCCTTGTCATATAAGCGCAATGTCACTGTCCCATGATATCTTATTTCTTTCTCCAATTGTCTTGTCTTTCAGGGTTTAACAGTGATATATGGTTTTCTGGATTTTAATAAATAATAATTTGATAATCATTTTTAAATGACATTCGTTTTAACATAAGGAATTTTATCATTTAACATATGCATTTTAAATGACGGGTAAATTTGTCCAGGAAATTTGTATCAGGAAATGGATAACATTCAACCCTCTGAAATGGATGATCTTGGCAATTTGCTGCCCGATATTTTAATCCCAGGAAGTAGTCCATCCTGCATAATTTTATTAATCTAACTAAAATAATTTTGGACATCAGTATATAGGTTTTTTTTTTTTAAATTTTGGACAGGAATACAGTCTTTAATTCCAAGTTAATTGGTACAAAATAAATTACCATTAATAATAGCTAACACACAAAGAAAGAAGAGTCAAAAACAAAGAATTATAGATATGAGTATGCAAAATCAAGATGATGTAAGAACAAGCATGTTAATCATTTCAGTTAGTAGTGATCACATTAAAGTTTCCTTTAAGAAGATAAGGACTATCTTGTGGTTTTCAGAGACTGCAGATGTTCTCCTACAGAATAGGACTCAGTACTTTTAGGTGGGGACATTGAGTGAAAATAACGTGCACATTTTACCACCACCTTCCCAAGGTGACCACATGACTATGTTCTGGCCAGGGTACGTGAATGAAAGTGATGGGTAAAATTCTGATTTAAGTTCTCAAAAGTAAATATGTGTCTCTACTTTATGCCCTTTCTTTTCCCTTGTTTCTGATATAATAATGTAGTGCGAACTCTCTGGGACTGGACAAAGAAAGGCAAGACCCCAGAGATAGTTAGGAAAAACAAGAGAGGGATTCTAACATATGGTGAGAATAACAGCACCTTTTTACGCTTGTACTGAAAGTTTAGGTGAGACATAGGTAGTTCTATCTTACATAAGTCACAGCTTTTTGGGGTCTGTATTCCAGCATCTGAAACTATATCCTAAATTAGCCTTTGCGCTCTAAGGTATTTATTCAAAATGAATTAAAGCATATATCCCTAGTAAAACTTGTACACAACTGTTCATAGCAGCTTTATTTGTGATAGTTAACAGCTGAAAACAACCTAATGTGCGTCAGCAGATGAATTAATAAACAAAGTGGAATATTACTCAATAATAAAAATAAATGAACTATTAATACACACAGCAACATGGATGAATCTCAGAATAATTATGAGAAGTGGAAGAAGCCCGACAAAAATATTTTAAACTATATGATACCATTTATATAAAATTCTAATGCAAACTAATATAATAGTGATAGAAAACAGAGTGAGTACCTCCAGTGGAAGGGGGGGTTTAGGAACGGTGAGCGGATTAAAATGGGGCACAAAGATACTTTTGGATGTGATGTGTATATTGATTATCTTGACGTGAAGATGGTTTGTTGGTTGTCTACATATGTCAAACCCATCAAATTGTACATGGTATATACAGGCAGCTTATTGTACGCCCATAATATCTCAATGAAGCAATTAAAAAATAATAGCTAACACATATCTTTCTTACAAATGCCAGCAACTATTAAAACCACTTAAATTACTCATTTAACCCTCATCACAATTCCTCTGAAGTAGGCAGTATTTTTTCCCAATTCTACAGATGACAAAACTAAAGCAAAGGGGCAAAAAGATACTGCCTAAAGTCACTGAGGTAGTAAATGGTAGAACCAGGGTTTGAACCCAGGTAGTTCAGCTTCAGAATTTGTACTTTTCACCAAGATTCATGACTAAATATTACACACTGACTCTAATTACCTATAATCATATAATTAAAGAATAGAGAGAGGCATGTACCTGGCATTTTTATTCAGTCAATAAATATTTACTGGTGGTCTGCTATGTGCCAGGCACATTTTTGGGTATTGAGGCTATAGAAGTAATCCAATATGACAAAGTTCCTGCTGCCATGGAGCTTACATTCTAGAACATGGACTTTAGAATCCAGTACAGTAGGGTGTAAATCTAAGCTCTTCCTCTTTCAAGGAGAGTGATTAAGTAAGTTACTTATCTTTTTTAAGCCACATTTTCCTTTTCTATAGAATGGGAGTGATAATTTCACTGTAAAAATGAAATGGGATGGTATTTGAAAAACATTTAGTACAATGCCTCATACTTAATAGCTAGGATGGCAATAGTGGTGGTAGTGATGATGGTTAACAGTGGTGTTGCCATCATTGTCACAATCATTATCACCATCGTCAGAATCAATTAATGTAGTCAACGTCTGGGACTCAGTGTAGGAGGAAGATACAGCACTCTAAAGCTTGCTTAAATGAGATGCTATAGCTACCTGTGGAACCAGGACTGACACCTCAGTATTTTGATTTAAAATGTCATGTTCTCTTTGTTGTTGCTGTTGTGTGCTGTCGAGTCGATTCCAACTCATAGCGACCCTATAGGACAGAGTAGAACTGCAGTGTAAATACTATCTATGAAATTTTGATACCAGCCTCAATTTTAGAAAAGGTGGAATAAGGTGATAGAAAGCCCTAGATGCATTCGCATAGATTCGTTCTTTAGAAATGATGTTTTACTTTTTCAAAAAGAAATAAATTATAAACAAACATGTTGAGAAAGCAGATAACGATGATGATGTTGATGATGATGATGATTAGACCAGTGTATTTCTTTTAAGGGCTACAGCTCTCTAAGTTGATAACACAATAGAGGTCTTAAGTAGGATGCCATATATGTCAGTTAACAGAATGAAGTAAACTGGGTGATGGTCATTATCTAGAATTTAAACCAAGTAAAAATTAATTGGTCTTAAAGTGACATTTTTTCTCAATATAGAATCTGTGCACACAATTTTTAAATGCAGATTAGGGGTGTATTCCACATGGTATAGCATTAGAAAGCTGACTTCACAGGCTTCTAGTTTGTTATGTTGCAAACACACACACACACACACACACACATAGACACAGATATGAACCTCCTTCCCCAGTTTCACTCATCCACTAAATAAATATTTATTGAGGACCTACTATGTGTTTACAATGGTAAAAAAAAATTTTCTTTGAAAATGCTGTTCAAGAAAGATACCATCATATTAACACTTGCAAGCGTGCATAACACTGCCAGTGTCATTCTGATAAGTGCTTTAAAGCATTGACTGTTATTGAACATCTCAAGTTGATTTTGCTCTTAGTCCAGCTGGCAAAATTTATTTGTAATTGGTGCTTTATTGGGTGAGACCTGTAGTCAAGGTTTTATAATAAATCAGTGCTCACCAAGTGCATTGTCTACCTGTACACATCTGTTCTACTTCTTTCCTAATCAGCAGGCAGAGTAGCGATTTAGGATAAGCTCCAATGTCTTTTTACTTTAGTGTGTTTCTCCTTTCTGTTACTTGTGTGCAAAGATGTGGCCTCCTGACTTCCTACTCTAGTTTTGTTCCCTTTACTCTCTCATACTCTACCTTAGTGGTCAGAAATGACTAATACTGGTGTTCAAGAGGACATTCTCTGTGTAAGCAGCAAAAATACACAGGAATATACTACTTGCAATCAAAATGAAGATAACATCTGTACTTTACATAGGAAGGAGAAAGAAAGGGGGTGTTGTAAACTTGGAGAAGGGGGTAAAAAAGGAATTAGGATTTCCCAGAGAGACTGCACAAAAGCAACACTCTTTTAGGTTATTGATCTCTCCCTTACCCTTTGAAGATTTATTCACACCAGGAAGTTAATAAGGACATATGAAAATACATGATTTATGTATATTATGGAAAAATCTGAGCCAATAAGTATTCAGATGGGTTAACTTTTCTCCCCCTTCTGGCTATATATAACTTAGCTTGAACAATGTCTTAGTTATCTAACGCTGTTATAACAGAAATATCACAAGGGATGGCTTTAAGAATCAGAAGTTTATTCTTTCACAGTTTAGGGGGCTAGAAGTCCAAATTCAGGGTGCCAGCTTCAGCAGAAGGCTTTCTCTCTCCATTGGCTTTAGGGGAAGGCCTTTGTCATCAATCTTCCCCTGGTCTGGGAGCTTCTCAGCACAGGGACCCCGGGTCCAAAGGGTGCACTCTGCTCCCGGCTCTTCTTTGTTGGTGGTAGGAGGCCCCTCCCCTCTCTATTCAACTCTCTCTTTCATACCTCAAAAGAGATTGACTCAAGATGCAACCTAATCTTGTAGATTGAGTCCTGATGCATTAATATAACTGCCTCTAATCCTGCCTCATTGACATCATAGAACTTAGGATTTAGAACACATAGGATAATTATGTCAGATCACAAAATGGTGGGCAACCACACAATACTGGGAATTGTGGTCTAGCCAAGTTGACACACATTTTGGGGGGGAACACAATGCAATCCATAACAAACAACAGTTTTGTTGATTTAATGCTGGTCACTTTGGGACCAGTTTTTAAATAAGGAAATAAAAATCCATACCTCTATTAAAGTAGAAATTGCTTTTAGAATGCTTTTTTCCCCCTTCTATCATTGATTTTTAAAATACATTTTTAGCATCAAATCTGGTATCAGTTTGCCAACTTACTTGTATGCCTGCCAATATATTCCTGTGATGTTTCTTAATTCTAATCTAATGCTGGCCTAATTGTCATGCAACAAGACCCACTCATGGTGACAGATTGTGTTGTGTCTGTGGGGTGTGGATAAATGCAAAGACTATCATATTAATATTTCTCACAGGATCTATTTTAAGCTTTTCTCAATAGAAATTCTCAAATAAGGGTAAAATAGTGCAGCACAGGCAAAGCTCTTCATTAAAATATATAATTTAGGTAGATGACCACATATATTTTGGCATTGTCCTTTTTTGTTGGGTGAAGATGGAGGATGTGCTCACCTTAACATGTTGGTTAGCCTTAAATCTTGACTAAATGATTAACATTACAACAATTCACTATATAATTTATCAAGATAGATACAACGAACATTTCTGTGACTTCAGTAGTTCACTGAGGATTTTAATGGTATTAGATTGTTCAGTGATAAAAGGGTAAAAATATAACTAAAATCTCTCATATTTTTGCAGATGACCTCTAATAGTGCAAATATAAAAAGATCTATTTTAGTTCTGCAAAGCAGAGAATGGTAGTTTTTAATGTTATATCCTTAGATATGGACAAAGTTTTTTTTTTTTAATTTTATGAGTTTGTTTATTTGGGAAAGTTAAATTTATTATTATTCATAATAAAAGAGATGGAAAACCAGAATACTGATTGTTCAAGGCATTAAAGAGCCAAGGACACTTTCTTGGAAGAGTCTATTGAAACCATTATCCTCAGGCAATGTCTTCACAGACAAGTTGAATTCTAACATTGAGCCATTGGCAGTTGACTTTGATCAATGAAGACAGACAATATGAAAATCTTGGGCTAAAAATAAATAACCAAAATGGAAAGACAAAAAGCACACTTTGATTTTCTAGGATAATAGATTTGTGCCTATACAGATAAAACCATAATTCCACTTTTGAAGAATCAAATTATATTAAAATGACAAAAATAAAATAAAACAAAAAAAACTCTCTTGGTCTAGGAATAAGCCATTAAATAAAAAATATAGAACATTCATCCTCTTACTACATTAAATGTATCTCTCTTTGTATTAACCCTTATTTCAAAACAACCCCTAACCTCATCACCAATTTTCTGTGATTATTTGAGAAAGCTCTCACAGTTACTTTTGCATAACTGTAGAGAGGACAGGAAACAGACCAAATTTGGGGGGAAAGCACTTTTAAGAGCAACATTAGATGGAAATGTAAACATTTCATCTATTTACCATATGGTGTACCCATCCTATACAAAGGAGAATGAATCAAAAATGCCAAATGGCCTAAATGTTTCTGGGATCTTAATTTTAATTTAACCTGTTTTCTGACGGTGGATGAGGCAAAAATAGAAGTCATAAATAAATGTGAACAAAAGGGCTTCACCAGGATGGCTGAAAAAAGATTAGATCGCATAGGGTTAAATTAAGATGCTCCTAAGAACCATCAAAATTATTGTTTTAACATTTAGAGATAGTACCTCAATGCCATATAGATATGTCTTATGTTTACTCTTAATTGATGAATTTCCAAGCAGTCTAGTTCTTCTTACTTTGATTAAGAAATAAAGGCCCTCATTTAAAAATAAGCAATACCATAGTATTGAATTGAAAGGGTTCCTTTTCTTGGCCAGTGCTTATGTGAGCCAAGTATATAACAATTTATCAATTCTGACTAAAGTTTTTATATGGCTCCTCATATGGTTGCAAACCCCCTCCCCGCCCCCAAGAAAAAAAAACATTGCCATCAAGTCAATTCTCACTCATAGAAACCCTATAGGACAGGGTAGAACTGCCCCATAGGGTTTCCAAGGAGCAGCTGGTGGATTTGAACAGCTAACCTTTTAGGTAGAAGCCATAGCTCTTAACGTCTATGCCACCAAAGCTCCATATGTTTGCAAGAAATTTACAGTGTTGTCATATCCCACTTCTGAAATCCCTGAAGAATGGAAGAGATTAATGCCACTTCAGCAAAGGAACAAAATTGTGTCCTATGGCACTGGGGGTCTGGACATGCTTTTAAAAAAATGTATTTGAAATAACCAAATTGAAGCTGATTTTTCTTTTTGTTTTTTCCCTTGCCTTCGTTTTATCCCAAATCAGCGGAAATCTGAGGGGAAAAAGCCAGGAAAGGTAAGATTGTGAATTTCAAAGAAAATTGATTTTTTTAAATGTTATGTTTTTTTTTATTAAATTTCTGAAACTACAGTAGTTATTCCATTGAGTTAAAACTGTAAATATTTAGCATGATATACGTTATGGTTCTGCCTTAAAAGAGCTTCACGCTGAGCTGTCTCCACATATTTTATCACTTAAACAGTCCTGGAAGCAATTTTGAAGTCTGATTTTATTTTATTTTTCACCAGCACTTTCTTTTCCCACTGTGCCAAAACAACATACTGCTGACAGCATCATTTTGTGAATCTTCTGGTAATACAGTTACTTTATGATGAATTTTTTGAATAAAAAAACGACCATTTTGGTGTCAATTCACAATTTAGCAGTGTCAGCAAAAGTTGCTTAATATGAACCATGAAGATCTCTGATAAAGTCCCAGGGAAGAACCCTGTAACTAAACTAAATAGGTTAATTGGCAAAATGATGTTCTCAGAGAAATTGGGCGTTAGAATGTCATCTTCCAAACTGAAAAATTTTAAAAATTCCGTTCAAATATATATGAACAGTCCAGTTTTCTTGAAGTTGTTTTTCAACTATTAAAAAAAAAAAAAACTCACACATGCTGTTAAATTATAAGCACCTCACTAGTTAAGTTGCACTACCTCTAAAAATAAAGTTACTAAAGTTTTCCTGCTGTTCACTGGCAATTTTTTCCTAGCATCTATGCCATGGTTTCCTCACCATATTTTAAGGTTGAAAGAAATGAGTTTCACTTACAAGCTTCTGATGAAAGATGTTTTAGAAATTAAATTCAGGAAGCCTTAAACTGTATCCATATTAGAAGTCAAAGTATTACCATTACTGTATGCTAGGTTAGATGTGAAAGGGGTGAACCATCCTATTTTAGTTTGAGGGTTCAAAATTTGCTTTTGAAAAGGAACTCGCTAAAGAGTGGTCTGGGCTATGCCAGGAAGTAATCTGTTAGCCTTGGATGTCTTTATCGAGTGTAAGAATTGCCTGAAAAGGGCATCTGACTAAAATGCCAAAGTGATGTTTGAAAGATAAACTAAAATTTATGTTTGAGAGATAAACTAGAGTAAGAGTATCAGAGAGTTTTAAATCAGTACATCTTTCTGCGAGTTTTCAAATGCCTGTCTGAGAGTCAGCTCCTCCCAGAAGACAAAAGGTCACAGAAGAATTCTCCAGTTAACAGTGGGAAAGAAAGGAAGCAGGGGAAGTAAAATGTCACTGGCTACTAATGTATAGTATGTGGAATTACACACACACACACATATATACATATATATATTTTGAGGGCAGTGGTGGTTCAGTGGTAGAATTCTCCCCTTCTGTGTAGAGGACCCAGGTTCAATTCCTGGCCAGTGTGCCTCATGCACAGTCACCACTCGTCTGTCAGTGGAGACTTTATTGCTACAATGCTGAACAGGTTTCAGTGCAGCTTCTGAACTGAGATGTACTAGGAAGAAAGTCCTGGTAATCTGCTTTGGAAAATTAGACAATGAAAACCCTATGCATTTTCACAATGGTGACATCCGTACTGCACACAGTTAAGTGCCTGGCTACTAATTGAAAGATTGGCGGTTTGGACCCATCCAGATGCACCTAGGAAGAAAGGCCTGGTGATCTGCTTCCAAAAGGTTAAAGCCACGAAAATCCTATGGAGCCCAGTTCTACTCTGAAACACATAGGATTGCTATGAATCAGAACTGACTTGACAGCAACTGGTTTGGTTTTTAAAGAGTCCCTGGGTGGTACAAATGGTTAAATGCTCAACTACTAGCCTAAAGGTTGGCAGTTCAAAACCACCAAGAGGTGCCTCAGAAGACAGACGTGGCAATCTGCCTCCTGAAATGTCACAACCTTGAAAACCCTGTGGATCAATTCTGCTCTGCAAATATGGGGTCTTCAAGAGTCAGAATCAACTCAATGGCACCTATCGACAACAACATAGCCCATCTGCAACCGATCATGTGGATGGTACAGGACCGGACAGCAATTTGTTCCATTGGAATTATGGTCTTCGTGAATTGCTTACCAGCTAAATGGCTGCTAACAACAACATACAGTTAGATGATAGATACATAATTAGATAGATAGATGATAGAGATAGATAGATAGATAGATAGATAGATAGATAGATAGATAGATAGATAGATAGACAGACAGACAGACAGACAGACAGACAGACAGACAGACAGATAGATAGATGATAGATAGATAGATAGATAGATAGATAGATAGATAGATAGATAGATAGATAGATAGATAGATAGACAGACATATAGATAGATAGACAGACAGACAGACAGATAGAGATAGATGATAGATAGATGATAGATGATAGATAGATAGATAGGTAGAGAGAGAGAGAGAGATAGAAGTCCTGCAAACTTTAGGTTTTCTGACATTCCCAACCATTATGGCAAATTTAGCAAAAGACCTGTTGCTCAGTTATTTAAAAGTTCAAATTTTGAAGAACAGAAGTATTGGCAAATTTTATCCAGTATAGTTACCCTGTAAAGAGGAGATCATCTTTCTTTTAAAAACTTAGGACTCTGTATTCTTCACTTTGCATTGAACCCATGTCCCTATTCAGAAAACTGTTTTATCACTTCATTAAATATACACCTAGATGTCCCCAGACACCCTGCTAAATCAGAACTGAAACCATTCCTGAAGCCCACTTTTCAAAGATTAGACAGGCCTGTAAAACAAGGAAAACATGTGAGGAACATACTGCCTGGATCAATCAACTATACGAGACCAAATGGACAACTCCTGACCAAAAGCAAGACTAGAAGGCAGGAAGGGACAGGAACTGGATGAATGGACTTAGCGAATGTAGAGTGGAAAGGGGGGGGGTGTTGTCACATTATGGGGATTGCAACCAATGTCACAAAACAATATGTGTATACAATTTTGAATGAGAAATTAACTTCAGCTGTACACTTTCACCTAAAGCACAATAAAATTTAAAGAGGAATAAATAAATATACACCTAGGAAATGAAATTTTAACATAAATTTAAACAGGAAATTTTAAAGCATCAATTTAATCACAGTATAAGGGCCAATGGAAAATGAGACTTGGTGAAAGACATTATTTGCTTTCTTCCATTCTCTTTCTAAACCAAAATAAGCATGATAAAGATACCTACTAATGTTGTGCTTATTCTGTTCTATGAACTGTATGCACATATTTAAACCTCACAATGGCCACTTAAGCTATTTTACAGATGAGGAAACTATGGCACCAAACCAAAAAACCAAACCCACTGCCGTGGAGTCGATTCAGACTCATAGCGACCCTATAGGACAGAGTAGAACTGCCCTATAGAGTTTCCAAGGAGCGCCTGGTGGATTGAACTGCCGACCCTTTGGTTAGCAGCTGTAGCACTTAACCACTATACCACCAGGGTTTCCAACTATGGCACAGAGAGCTTAAATGACTTGCTTAAGGTTACAGAGCTCATAAGTAGAAGAGACAGGGTTTGATTCCAAACAGTCTGCCTCAGAATACCCCAAAAAACAAACCAAACCCACTGCCTTTGAGTTGATCCCAACTCATAGCGACCCTGTAGGACAGAGTAGAGCTGCCCCATAGAGTTTCCAAGAAGCACCTGGCAAATATGAACTGCCAACCTCTTGGTTAACAGCTGTAGCACTTAACCACTACGCCACCAGGAACCCACTGCCGTCGAGTTGATTCCGACTCATAGCGACCCTATAAGACAGAGTAAAACTGCCCCATAGAGTTCCCAAGGTGTGCTTGGCGGATTCAAACTGCCGACCTCTTGGTTAGCAGCCGTAGCACTTGACCACTATGCCACCGGGGTTTCCAAAAATTCAAACCCCTTGCCATCGAGTTAATTCCGACTCATAGTGACCCTATAGGACGGAGTAGAACTGCCCCCATAGAATTTCCAAGGAGCACCTGGTAGATTCAAACTGCCAACTCTTTGTTAGCAGCCATGCCACTTAACCACTACGTCGCCAGGGTTTTTGTCTCAGAATATCTCCTGTAAAAAAAGAAAAGAAAAACTTGCACTCTTAAAACAAATACATCTTTAGATCTCAAAATAATTGTATTTGTTGAATTTTAGAGGGAAGTTTAAATATATTTTAATGTTGTAAGGTGCTAGAAGTGTTTCTGAAAGAGTTGTTGAGTTTTTTATTTTTATTTTTACTTCTGTCAACTCTGATGATGCTGTATAGACTCATCATCAAGCTGTTTTCACTAGTCTCTGCACATTCTGTACCTAGCCTGATATAATATGGTGAGCATATACCATGGAGGTGAAGTCTATCCTCCGATGCCCTTTATTTTTGGTTCATTGCTTTTATGTATACCTTTTGAAGGGTATTTTGGATATTAAATTCAAGAAGCTATAAACCTTAAATATATTAGGTGTCAGAATATTCATTAACTTTGGATTTATTGCAAATGTTTCCATAAAAAGTTGAATTAATCTCTTGAACTCATGAACTTCATCTATTTAGGTTTTTTTTTTTTAATGAATTATAAAATAGAGCTTTTATGTTCAGTTTAATTCAGGGTAAGTGAAGAAAATGAAGATCCTACATTTGTAAAAAAAAGTAAGGCAACATATTATCTTTCCTAAGAATGAAATACCTATATTATATTTTAGATACTAAAACATCAAAAAGTGGAAGATTTCTCAAGGACTGTGCCTGTTTAAATTGAAATGATTTCAGAGGCCTCACCAAACAAATCCTATTTATAGATTCCAAATAGGAGGTTTAAGTTACAGAGGTAGACATTTTATTCTACTCTCTTCTGAAAGATTACATTTCACAGAGAAGCGAGTGGCGAACAGCGGAATAAAAACAAATGCCATACTCCACGGTTCATTCTTTCTTGTGGCTAATAGCTAATTTGGGGGAAAAGAACACATTTCAACACATAGTCACCTGTGATTGAATAGATTAGTGTGAACAATATTTTCCACTAAAAGAGAGTGCAATTTTTTAAAAACTGGTTAATATTTTTAAAATATTATTTTTAATAATATAAATCATTATATTAGCACAGACTGGTTTGTAGATTCCATGTACTGGCTCTCCCTTAGTTAGCATTAAGCTGAAAATTTTCTTGTAGACGTTTTCCTTAAACATCCCTCCCCCTCTTTGGTTAAGCCTGAGAGCAAACTGCCCTCAGGGTTTGAGCAAATGGCCAGCTTTGTTAAAGAGTATGTTCACCAAAGTACTAAACTGAAAATGGCAGAAACAGAACTGACTGAGATTCTCAAAGGAGTATATACCTTATTTTTTCATATTTGCCTGGGGTGAATTTACAAAGTAACTTCTTTTAGACTAGGTTAGTGGGTAACAGAAAAAGCAGCTACAGTGGCAATGCATGTAAAAGCCATTCTCTGCCCTTGGCCTACCCGCTTCCAGAATCTTGTCATTTGGGTAGTCATTTGCTTCAAAGCTACATGAGGAAGAGAGGAGCAATGAGAATGTTCCAGTGCCCATGTTGCTGGTGTCCCCAAGGTATTTCTTCATCCCCTATTGTATTCAACAATCTAGAAATATTTGGAAGTTCTTTCTTCAGAAAAAAAAGTATTCTTCTAGCATCGTATTTTAAGAGTTTGTATATGGTATGGTGCATTGAGATATTATTTAATGTTACCTTCAAATTAGCCTAATTTTAATGGTATGCTTTGGAGGAGATATACCCATATGTTTTGGTTTTAGTGAAAGATTATTTTCATGTATTACTTTTTGGAGTGTTATGATGTAGCAAATGCGTGAAGCAAAATCTGTGTCCATTATAAATGCCGTATCTTCTATACTAACCTCTTTTCCCTACCATGTAGTTCAGTATTAGTAATAAGAGAAAATTAAATCACACTAAGAGTTCTAATTTAGCATTACCACACCTACAAGGAAACCCATCTTTATTCGTCCTACATATGATCCATAGATATGCCCTTTGTAAAAACATAATACTACAGGCACACTACAATAACTTTTTTTAAGTGTCTTAACGGCTTCTTATTTTGCTTCGAGATAAATAGTTTATTTATTCAACTCAATTGGTAGAGATTATAAATTTGGTCAGTGGAAAAAAGTGGCAAATAATCTGAAGAACACCTCTGCTTTAATCTTTTTGATTCCTCTTCCATGCTTACAGACTTATGCTTACATCTCACATTCAGTGTTACAACTGTTAATTGCAGCAATTGTCATAAACATCCATTTTGTCTTACATCTTTGCGAATTGTTTTTGTTGATTCTGTGGCTCTTCTATGTGCATTCCTGGATGCTATTTTCATGTGAATATAATTTTTAACATGGTGTCCCTTTTTATGATAACTTTAAAAAAATTTTTTGCCTTATGCTATCTTACCTACTTAACTTGAGTTTTTCCTTTAATAGGTCCTCCAGTTAACTCAGTGCCTCTCCATTTTACCTCTTTCATAAAATTTCTTCCTGGCTACATTTATCTCCCTGTCTTATCATTGCCATCCTTGGCTTTTCACCCTGTTTACAGTGCCAATCTCCAACTGTAGATTACTCTTACATATTGTATTCTCCACAGGACACTTATCACTATTTGGGGAAAAAAAAGCAGAAAATTGTACAGAAGATTTAACTTTTTATACATTAATGGCATTAAGCTTCAGTTGGGCTGTAGATATTGTTGAGAAATCTTTTTCTTATTCTGTCATTAACTTTCTATTCCATGCCTTGAGAATGACTGTCTAACCTTTTTTAACCATCTTCAAATTTCTTTCCCAATCTCCAGCCCTGGATTATCGCAAATTATTTTAAGTCCTACGATCAAATCTGCCAGGCACTCCTTGGAAATTCTATGGGGCAGCTCTACTCTGCCCTATAGGATCGCTGTGAGTCCTAATGGACTCGAAAGCAAAGAGTTTTTTTTTTCCTTTTTAATAATAAAATAGAAACCATACTTGTAACTCCATATATTTCTGAGTTCCTTTCTAGTCTCTCATTTATTCCCTCGCGACTTTGAAACATCTAGTTTTTTAGTCTCTTTTTATGTGCTATTTTCTTTTTACCTTTAAAAGTATGAAAATGCCATTTCTCAAGGAAAAAAAATGTAATAACACAACTACCTTTAAGTTGGCTATTCTCTTTAGATATTGCTGTAATTTACTACTAAATTGAGGAAATGATCTCCTCCTATTGACTGCATCATCTCACTACACATTCCTAGATGTAATATGACTATTCTTTCCCTTCCAATTAAAATAGAACTCTTTTGTCAGTTGCCTAAAATTTTCTGCATGCTACATGTAGACTTTTCTGTTACATTTGACATTTGAACCAGAGCTCCTCTTTCATTTTTTTTTAAGAAACCTCCATAAACCCTTCTGTGATCTCTCCAAACCACTGGAACACATTCTCACTTTAAACTTTTTTTTTTGTCAGAACCACCCATTTCTACACATAAGTATCATGTTCACACCTGGGTTGAGAGTTCATGTTGATTAAATACACATTTCATCTGTATCTCCTCAATAGCTAGCACAATAATAGCATATTTCACTTTCTATAAACACATAGTACATTTGTCTTATTTTTAATTTCTTCACTTTGATAAGAAGAGTCTAACAGAACTGACTTAATGAAAAGAAAACTTATTTCCAATTTTTGAGAATAAAACATGGAATTCTCTGTCAATATAATAGCAAATTCTGATTATACCGGGATTTAAAATTTCCCTTTCAGGGTCCTTGATCTTCAGGTGAAATGGAAAGGAATATATGTAATAAATGAGGAACTATGCCCTAATTAAAGTTGCAATATTGCTTTTCAGTGTATATAGAACTTTTCTGAGAAAGTCAATGTTGAAAGTCATTTTCTTTTTTTTATATTATTTTATTGTTGTTGAGAATATACACAGCAAAACCTACACCAATTCAACAGTTTCTGCATGTACAATTTAGTGACATTGATTACATTCTTCAAGTTGTGTAACCATTCTCACCCTCCTTTTCTGAGTTGTTCCTCCCACATCAACATGAATTCACTGCCCTCTAAGATTCCTATCTAATCTTTCAATTTGCTGTTGTCAATTTGATTCATCTAAATAGTTCTTAAATGAGCGTAATGCTCAAGGCAGATATTTTTTACCAGTTAAGTTCAGTTTTAAGAAGCCATCAGGAGATATTTTTAGTTTAGGCTTTAACAGTTATCTTAGGGCAATCGTTTCAGGGGTTCTTCCAACCGTTATGGCTCCAGGAAGTCTGGCGTCCGTGAGAATTTGAAATTCATTTCTGCGTTTTCCCCTCTTTGAGCAGGGTTCTTCTATGGAGTCTTTGATCAAAATATTCAGTAATGGTAGCCAAACACCATCCAGTTCTTCTGGTCTCATGGCAAAGGAGGCAGTTGTTCATGGAGGCAATTAGCCACACGTTCCATATCCTCCTACTACTGACCCTCCCTCGTCTGTTGTTCCAGGCATACAGAGACCAGTTGTTGTGCCTTGGATGGCCGCTTACAAACTTTTAAGACCTACTATGCATCGAACTAGGAGGTAGAATAGAGGCACTAAACATGTTATTAGCCAATTAACTGGGATGCCCCAGGAAACCATGACCCTAAACCTCCAAACTAAGAAACTAAATCCCATGTGGTGTTTTTTGTACATAAGCAGCCTCAGTAGCTACTGTATTTTAAGCAAATAATGCGTGCCTTCTCAGTTTGTTTGCCAACTGTGCCCTCCCCCTGAGAGGTATTTTTGTAAGTGCGCTTTGCTAATTTTTTTAAAAGCAACATGTAAAAAAAATTGGCATAGTGGCACTTACAAAAGCACCTCACAGAGGGAGGGCATGGTTGGCAAACAGACATAGAAGATACATGTCATTTGTCTAAAAATACCATACTCTCATTTTTTTTGGTCATTGTTGTAAATATATCTATCACACAGCTTTTTGCAGATGTACAACTTACTGACAGCAATTACAATAATCGGCTGTGCAATGCTACCCTTAATCAGTGCAATATTTTCATCACCATTTACCCCACTTTTTTTCCTCCCTTCTGCCTCTGGTAACCACTAATAAACTTTGTTCTCTCTGCATTTGTTTTTTCTTGTCTTTTTATACAAGTGAAGTTATACACTATTTGTCCTTTTGTGATTGAATTATTTCACTTGGCATAATGTCTTCCAGCTCCATCCATACTGTAGCATGTGTTAAGACTTCATTGCTCCTACTGGCTGAGTAGTGGTATTTCATTGTATGTATATATCAGATTTTGTTTATCCAATCATCTGTTGATGGGCATTTAGGTTGTTTCCACCTTTTGGCAACTGTGAATACTGCAGCATTGAACATTGTTGTATAAGTCTCTGTTTGAGTCTCTGCATTCAAGTCTTTTGGGTAGGCCTAGGAGTGAAATTGCTGGATCATATGGTAATTTTATTTTTCATTTTTTGAGGAACGGCCACACTGTTTTCCACAATGGCTGTACCATTTTGCATTCCCACCACCAGTAATGGGGTCAGGGTTCCAATTTCCACACATTTTCTCTGACTTTTTTTTTTTATCTTAGCCATCCTAAAAAGTGAAATGGTATCTCGTTGTGGCTTTGATTTGCACCTCTCTGATGGCTAATGAAGCTAGGCATCTTTTCATGTGTCTGGTGGCCATTTGAATGTCCTCTTTGATGGAATGTCTATTCAAGTTTTTGCCCGTTTTATGATTGGGTTATTTGTCTTTTTGTTTTTAAGATGTCCAAATTTATATATATTTTGCTTATTAGGTTCTTGTTGCATAAATGGTTTCAGAAGATATTCTACCAGCCAGTTGCTTGTCTTTTCACTTTTTTTTTTTTTTTGGTAAAGTCTTTTGAGGAACAAAGGTTTTTAGTTTTTATAGGTCCCATTTATTTCTTTTGTCTTTTGCTGTTTGTATTAGATATTAATTATTAGATAATCCGTTGTTAAAAACTAGTCCTTACAGTTTTGTCTCTTCTTTTTCTTCTAAGAATTTTATGGTTTTCTTTTGCACATTTAGGTTCTTAATCCATTTTGAATTTGTTTTTGTGTATGGTGTGAGGTGTGGATTCTGCTTATTTTGTGCATGTGGAAATTCAATGTCCCCAACACCACTTGTTGAAGAGACTCTCCTTTCCTCATTGAATGGATTTAACATCCTTGTCAAAAATCAGTTGACCATAGAAGTGTGGGTTTATATCTGGACTCTCAATTCTATTCCATTGGCCTATGTGTCTACTGTTACACCAGTACCAGGCTGTTTTGATTACCGAAGCTGTGTAGTATGTTTTTAAAATCAGGAAGTGTGAGTCCTCCTGCTTTGTTCTTCTCGTTCAACATTGCTTTACCTGTTCACGGCCTCTTGCCATTCCATACAATATTGAGGATTGGTTTTTCTATTTCTGAAAGAAGACTGTTGGAACTCTGATCAGGATTGTGTTGAATCTATAGATCACTTTGGGTAGTACTGAGTTCTTAACAATATTAAGTCTTCCAATCCATGAACATGGAACATCTTTCCATTTATTTAAGTCTTCTTTAATCTCTTTCATAAGTGTTTTATAGGTTTTTTTTGGTTTTGTTTTTTTGTATAAGTCCTTCACATCCCTGGTTAGATTTATTCCTAGTTATTTTATCCTCTTAGATGCTATTGTAAATGGAATTGTTTCCCTAAATTCCCTTACCGAATTCTCATTGCCGGTGCATAGAAATGCAACTGATTTTTGTTTGTTGAATTTGTACCCTGCAACTTTGCTAAATTTCTCTAAAAGCTCTAGAAGTTTTCTTGTGGACTCTTTGAGTTTTTCTACATAGCAGATTATATCATTTGTGAATAGAGATAATTTTATTTTTTCTTTTCCAATCTGGATACTTAAACTTTGATGCTCTGAATATTTTTTCAAGTATGTTTCTACAAGATCCCAATTTGGTGAACTGTCCTATTGGAACTCTTTATCTCTTTTAAAATATTTTTTCTTAGGTTTTATGCAAAAGGGGGGAGGGAGGCTACAAGGTCACATCTTCATCCTTTTTTCTCATTTCTTACCGAAAACTCTAAACTTCACATCAAAATGTTCTAAACCTTCCAATATCAAACCCATCAATTGTATCTCTGAGAAACAGATGTTTCCACTCTGTGTGTAGCATAATACTAAGGATGTACTGAAATTAAATCATCAATAATCATTTAAGCTGTACGCCCTATTCCTAACGTACGGGAGATAATAGATAGCGACACCTTAAGTAAAATAAGTCAAGGTTTTAAGTGGTTTTGAAAATATGTTTTATTCAAAGCAATAGAAAAGGGGAAAGCATTATAAAAAGGTTTATTTTAATAGCACTGTAACATATACGAAATATGCCATTCCAAGGTGTTTTGCTTTACAATTGTGTTAGGTGTAGTTACAAATTTAGCTTTTCGCATATGTGCTCTTTCCATTGTCACAGATTGGACCATTTTCCACTTTTTTTTTCCCTTAGCAACTATTGGCAGTCATTGCTTCATTCAATACCATTTAATTTGATGTGTAACTTAGAAGCCTTGTCTGGTGCTATCTATGACTAATTCAGCAACTGATACATTGAAATTTGATACTCTAAACTATGAAGCTCTGATAATAATTTATATCTCTGATCTCAACAAACAATTGAAATAATTGTAATTCTAAAGATTTTCATATAAGAAACAGTAATATTGATACCTTCACTGCTAAATTAATGACAACTTTCAAATAAAAAATCCTCCTATTTTAGGAGAACAAATAGTTTTAATTTCACCTTAATTCATACCTTTTGATTTCTGAAAGTAACTAGTAAGGGAAGCTTTCCTAGGGGATTTAGTGAAAACTGTTTTCTAATAAAGTTTGCTAATAGCTTTGATATAAAGATATCTGCTTACTCTGTCCTTTAGAATACTAGATTAACAAACCATGCTTATTTAATCAAACCATATGTTTTTCTTCATGGCTCAACTAAGGATTAGTTACTCTATGGCCTATTGCTCTCATGTCACCAATAGGAGACAGTCTTTTTCAGTACCTATTTGGAGCAAATGGTTTGCTCTCAACTACTAACCTAAAAGTTGGTGATTTGAACCCACCCAGTAGTGCCATGGAAGAAACACGTAGTGCTATGCCTCCCTAAAGATTAAACCAAAACCAAACTTTTTACCACAGAGTAGATTATAGCTAATTAAACCCTATGGTAACACATGGAATTGTCATCAATTGGAATCTACTTGATAGCAATGGGTCATATTCATATGCACTTACCATGCTTTTTTGCAGTGATGTTAGATTTTCCTAGTAGTCTAGTATTTATGATTTTGTAAGCTTTATAGTAAAAACAGGAGACCTAGGTGATGCAGTAGTTAAGCACTCGGCTGCTAACTGGAAGGTTGTTGGTTAGAACTCACCAGCCTCTCCACAGGAGGAAGATGTGGCAGTCTGCTTCCATAAAGATTTACAGCCTTGGAAACCCTATGGGGCAGTTTTATTCTGTCCTATAGGGTCACTAGGAGTCAGAATCAACGCAACAGCAAGGGATTTGGTTTGATTTCGGGTTACAGTAATAACACAACTAATTTTCATTGGGTCATTCAAGCATCACAAAACATTTCAGTATCTTAAAGACAATTTATTACATATGTTCTGTCCCTTAAACATTGTGTTGAGGACAAAAGCAAGCATGCATTAATTTCCGGAGAAATGGTATATGTAGATTGGACTTACGGAGTTGGATGAAGTTTCATAATACATGACTGTATTGATTCAAGTATTTTGTTTGCTTCTATGGAAAAATATCTAGATTTAAGAGTGTAATAGAGTCCTCAGCAGTAGTGGTTTAGAGGTGCTTCTTTCTTGCCAAGTGGTATTTATATTGGAAATTTGACAGGTTTTCTTCTGAACACGTGTTTCCACAATACATTTAGCAGGAGTTGAGAGGTCAGATATTGAGAAATTTATGAATAATAATTACAATTTTAAAATGTCATATCTTATGTCTATTAGGTTAGATACATTGCCTTTAGCAACTTCTTTGTATTCATTTAGTTCCTAATGGTTAAGTACTCGACTACTAAAAGGTTGGCAATTCAAATCTACTCAGAGGCACCTCAGAAGACAAGGTCTGGCAATCTGCTTCCAAAATGTCACAGTCTTGAAAACCCTATGAAGAGGTTCTACTCTGCACACATGGGGTTGCCATGAGTTGGAGTTGACTTGACAGCAATTAACAAAAATAACACCTCATACATTTCCGTGTCATCATACATTAAAACTTTTAAGTTGGTTACATCTTCCACTGAACTCCTAGGTAACTCACGGGTGGCATTTTACCAAAGGGAGTGTAAATATATTAGTCAAGCCTGTAGCCCAATCCTTGAGGATCACAATGAATCTATTCTTGCTCAGTTACCTAAATTATTTTGTGGCTGCTTAAAAAGAACTTGCTAGGATTATTTCATCCTTTGAATTAGAGATATTAAAGTGGTAAATTCTACAGTATATGTTGTGATACAAAGAATTAATAATTCAAGACGTTTTATAAGTTCCTGTAACCTATGCCTAGCATAGCCCTTGAAACCTAGTAAATATTTAATGCAAATCTGTTGCCATTTATTTAACAAATACATATGTGATGATGTCTTTGTATCAGATCCTACACTTGGTGATAAGGATATCAAAGAAATGAGGCAGGCTGTTTGACCTCAAGTGACCCACTGTCCAGTGAGAAAAACAGATATGGAAACAGCAATTTCAGTCTGTTATAACTAGCTTAGTTCATTATGATAACCTATTACAGAACTTTCTTCTTGAATAAGGCTAAATCTCACTTACACATACTGAGATTCTTAATTGGGCTTGCTTGTTTAAAGGTAAGACCATCAATAAATGCATTCATGGTTGTTAAAAATAGATTTCCTTCTTATAATCTTATTTATCTAAATTTGGTCTTCATAGCTTATGTCAATTATATAAGCCATTGCATTTTTATTCTGTTGTAGTGTCATCCTTTATCCCATTATATTTGACTCCTCTTGCCCTAAAGTATTTATTGGATACTCTTTAACAGCTTGTTTTATTATTTATGAATGAGAGCTATTGTTATCCAAATATACTTTAAACATTAAGAGTTGGGTTTTCTCCTTGAACTGCATAATACTTCCAACAATGCATCTCTTGACTATTGTAACCTATTACCCTCCTTATTTTAGTGAAAATAAGACGTGTAGTAGAGCAAGTCTTAAATACTGACCTTCAATCTTTTCCACAGTAAGCAATTGTGAATGTAAGGTTGTAAATCTCTAGCATTAAAGGAACTCTCTCTGAGATCTGTTTCATACTCTGTAATAAAGGTGATTGCTGGGAATTGTTTGTTGTTTAACTCCAGAACAGGTTGTATATCATTTTTATTGATGATAAGATACTATCTACGTAATGCCTATGTAAAGTTGACTGGGTGTAAAATTGATTTAAAACATTATGCTTCAGATTAGCCATAAAGATACCAGTGGCTATTGCAAATCAGGAAATCCCATGCATCTCTGAGCAAAGAAGCCATCTGCGAAAGAAAAGAAAAAAAACACAATTCAATGCAGAAACCAGTGCAGTTATATGTATTAAACAAAAACTCCTAGTGGGAAGGGTTTTTGGCTTTTTGGATTCTGTAAAATAAGTAGATAGCAAATACTCATTTAGTCCAGTTCCTTCTTCATGCCTTATACTCATCAGTTAATATGGCTCACTACACAGTGATTCGCAAATGGAGAGGAAATTTTAGCAGTGATTCATAGTTCTGTCTGTACATTAGAATCACCTAGAACCTTTGAAAATTTGCAGTGCCCAGTTTGCATCCCAGACCAATTATAAAAAAATTTCTGGGGTTGGACCCACTCATTGATATTTCCTAAGATCCCTAGGTATTTCTAATGCACTGCCAAATTTGAGGACTACCTTGTTCAATTCTTACTGCCTTTAATTTGGATTTTGTGAATTTATTTGTTTGTGTGGCAAAATCTTAGTATAAAATTCAAAATTTCACTGAAAGAAAATTAGATTTGTTCTCTTTTTATGAGTTTTAGTAAAATGCTTCCATAATTTTATGCTGATTGTAAAATATAGTTAACGATATGGGACCACTGCCACAGAAAGGGCAAGCAATGACCAGGAACGTGATCACTTGCCAATGAAGTTAATTGACCCAACTGAAAATATGCATATGTCACTTTGAATGATGTTAAATCTTTTGAAAGGCAGCACATACCTTCAATATGTTTAAGCAATCCCTGGTAAACATAGCCAAATTAGGTAATTTTCCCCCCAATCTTATAAATTAGAATTTAAAAGATACTATTTTTATAATGATTTTAGGAGTCCCTGGGTGGTGCTAATGCTTAAACACTCGACACCAACTGAAACGTTGGTTGCTTGAACCCACTCAGAGGTGCCTCAGGAGAAAGGCCTGGTGATCTGCTTCCAAAAGATCACAGCCATGAAATTCCTATGAACCACAGTTCTAGTCTGCAACAGCTGAAGTCGCCATGAGTTGGAAATGAGTTGATGGCGATTTTTTTTTTTTTTGGCTTGATAATGACTTTAGCAGACTAGATTTCAAGAAGACTGTTGCTGTTACTTTGTCAGTTACCTTTGAGTAGGTTCCTACTCGTGGCGACCCTGTGTGTGCTGAGTAGAACTGCACTCAGTAGGGTTTTCAATGGCTGTGATCTTTATGAAGTACATCGCCAGGCCTATCTTCTGAGGCACTTATGGGTGAGTTCAAACTGCCAGCCATTTGGCTAGTACTCAAGCACTTAACTATTTGAGTTACTCAGGGACTAGAGGCTCAGTAGTGATAATAATGTGTATATTTATGTTGATATAAATACCAACCGTAATATACATAATATTCCCTATTTTATTCTTATTGTGTTAGGTATTGAAATAGTGTTGCTTCTGGAGACCCTCCCAATTCGACATAATAGCATATTAAATATTCTCATTTGAAATCCACCAACATACAAAAGCTAAATAATTTTTCCTTTCTTTCTGTGGCTATATTTTAGGACTGCTAGGTAAATGAAAACTTTGTTGGACAGGAAAGACTGCAGGAAAATGATCAGAGTAGAAAAGAGCCAGCTATAATTTGGAGCACAAATGGATGATGGGGGTGAATTGAAGAAAGTGTTAACAAGATAAATACATAGGAACTAGGTGGCAAAGTAATATTGGGCATCCCAGAGATAAAGCTCTGCAGACTGAAGGTATATGTGAGTACTGTTTGATCCATTTACAAAATGTGCAGAAAGCCAAGATTTTTATATTAGTTGGACCTGAAGAGTGTGAACTGTGAATCCTTTATTATATTTTATCCTGCATTCATTATTCAAGGTTCAGCTACCAAGAAATCTTTGTAAGTTTAAATATGAACAGCACCTTATAAATCCTTGGTATATTGTGTATAGCATATTAGAAGGCTGCATGGTTTTTTTTTAGGTATAGAATCTTTTTAAATAAGTGTTGTTATGTACCCAGCACACACTATTTAATATGTAAAATCTTCTTACATGACACTTAACAGTGCATTGGGTTGTTATAACTTTCCATTATTAATGCTTTTTCTAGCAGAGAATATCATTTCTATTTTAGAATCCTTGTTGATATTTTAATAGCAAAACACCAGACACTCAACCACACTGGGGTACTTTATACCATCCAATAACCACTTTTAACTTAATACCTAGTGTAGCTTATTCTCATCAGCCCTCTCAAAAGAAAGCTAACAATGTAATTTATTTTACATCCTATGTGCTTTTGGTTATGTTTGCTTTATCATATGCTTTAACTTTAGATAAGAGTATTCTCCATGGATGGAATCTATAGTGTCATAGGCATGACATCCTATCATTGCTTTGTAAATCCACACTGTACCCTCACTATTTGGCATTACCTCATCTTGTTTTATTTAAAATAGATGAAAACTTTTGTTAATAAAGTATGTTATATATCCTTATATTAAATGTCTTAAGGTTCTCTAGAGAAAAAAGAACCAGTGATATACATATCAAATGTATACATGTATGTATATATATATATATATATATATATATATATATATATATATATATATATAATAACATAACCAAAAAACCAAACCCGTTGCCATCGGGTCGTTAAACCAAAAAAAAAAAAAAAAAACACTGCCGTCAAGTCGATTACGACTCATAGCGACCCTATAGTTCTATAGTTATTGCTGTTGGAAACCCTGGTGGCATAGTGGTTAAGAGCTACAGCTGCTGACCGAAAAGTCGGCAGTTTGAATCCACCAGGTGCTCTTCGGAAACCCTATGGGGCAGTTCTACTTTGTCCTGTAGGACAGGACGTCGGAATCGACTCAACGAGCATTTTTTTTGTTGTTGTTGTTAGTTGCCATCTGGTCAGCTTTGACTCATGTCAACCTTATGTATAACAGAACAAAATGTGGCCTGATCCCATGCCGTCTTTAAGATTGCTGGTATGTTTGACAACATTGTTGTGGCTATTGTGTCAATCCATCTCACTGAGGGTTTCCTTTGTTTTCACAGAAAAAAAATTTTTTTTTTTTTTTATCTACTTTGTTGTTTGTTGTTGCTAGATGCTATTGAGTTGGCTCCGACCCATAGGGACCCCATACATAGCAGAACAGAATGTCGCCTGGTCAGCTCCACTTTTCCAAGCATAATTTTCTAGTGATCGGTCTTTCCTGAGGACATGTCCAAAGTAATCAAGCCAAAGTCTCGCCATCTTTGCACATGTGTGTGAGCACACACACACATGTGTATGTACATATATATATAAAGAGAGAGAAATTTACTTTAATGAATTGACTTACACAATTGTGGGGGTGGCAAGTTCAAAATATGTAGGTCAGGTGACAGGCTGGAGATTCCTACTGGCTCCTGTGATTGTGACAGGGATTGGCAAATCCAAAATCCTTAGATCAGGTGTACAAGCTAGAGACTCCTTCATGCTTGTGTCTCAAGATCCGTTGATCAGGCAACAGAAAGAGTGAAAAATGAACAAGAGTAAAAAAAAGAGTTCTCCCAAAATATCTATTTATACTCTGGAGACATACCCTAGGGAAACCCATCCTTTCAATTGATTGGTTGATCAGATTACATTATATTACGTTATGGTATTCGATATACTCTACCCAAGGCAAACTGTTTTAATCACATGTAACTACTACATGACAGAAACTAGACTAGTGTTCGGCCAAACAACTGGAACCATAGCATATCTATGTGCACACATAAAATTAACCATCACACAAAGCATTTTTTGAAATCTGATGGGTTACTGTGTAGGAGATTAGATTCTGGGAAGAAAGGAATATTATTTAAGTTTAGAATAGCTCACCTCCAATGTAAAATTTCTCCTTTGGAGTGATGTGATTTGACAATGCCTGTGCAACTTTTCAATGGAGGTCCTAGCTTTACTTCAACAAAGTGCCCAAGGGTCTACTTTTAAAGTTTTCTTACATCAGAAACACCATCCAGACATTGGCTTTTGAAGAACTATCACAACTTAGTTCACCAAACACCTTTCTGGACATAAATGGACCCATATTTCCTTAAATCAAGAGGAAGGAAACTCATATATAATAGGATAATTTGTTAGTTAGGAGTTACAAATCCACTGGGAATCCATACCTCTAAGATATTAGAGACAATACCACTTGTCTTAAATTCTGCTTTAGTTTATTAACACAAATCTGTTTTTCTTCCTAAAATGAAAAATCAGCCTACTACAATACACTGCTATTTTCTGTTTCAATTCAATGTATTGGATTTCTATCTAGCTTTCTTTATTTTGGGTTATGTTTTTGCATACATTATTACATTTCCATTAATGTGCCAATAAAGGACGTTGAAATGATCCACAGCAATTAAACAGAAATAAAATTTCTAAAACTATATATAATTCCAAACTTAGATAACTTGCCGCTTTCAAAAGGAACTTCACTATACATATGTGTGTGTGTGTGTTTGTGTATAATAGTTTTAAGGCTAAACATAACCTAGATATTTATGTTTATCTGGTAGGAAATATGTAAAGTAAAAGCAGACATAATTTGAATGTAATTGTTACATTTCGAAATTATTTAAATTAACAGAGATTAATGAAAATGTATCTATCGTCATAGAAAGTAATGAGTACACCCACATGTTGTAGTGAAAACATTTTCAATATAGATTTAAATATACAAATCATCATAGTCTTTGCCTATGAATATAAATACAGCCATGGACCAGTCTGACCTTTCTGAGTGTTTTTTTTTTTAATTAGCCTTTTTTAGAGCAGTTTTTGGTTTACATAAAAATTGCACAGAAGTACGACTCTCATATACTCCCTCCCTTCCCCAGACTTCCCACACAGCTTCTCCTATGAATAACATCTTGCATTACTCTAATGCATTTGCTACAATTGATGAACTGCTACTGATACATTATGATTAACTGAAGTCCATAGTTTACATTAGGGTTCACTCTTTGTGTTGTACAGTTCTGCAGGTTTTGAAAAATGCTTAATGTCATGTCTACTTCATTATTGCCCTAAAATGAATAGTTTCACTGCCCTAAAAATGATCCTTGTTTCACCTACTCATCCCTCCCCATAAACCACAGGCAAGCAGTGATCTTTTTACTGTCTCCATATTTTTACCTTTTCCAGAATGTCATGTAGTTGAAATTATATAGCATGTAGCCCTTTCAGACTGGCTTCTTTTACTTAGCAATATTCATTTAAGGTCATTAATAGGACATTTCTTTTTACTGCTGAATAACAGTCTCATGTATAGATGTATCACAGTGTGTTCATCCATTCACCTATTGTAGGAATCTTAGTTGCTTCCAGTTTTTGGCAATTATGAATAAAGCTGCTATAATTTGTGTGCAGGTTTTGTGTGGACATAAATTTTCATCTTACTTGGATAAATACCTAGGAGGGTGATTGCTGCATCACATGGCAAGCTTATGTTTAAATTTGGACCCGTAAGCAATTGCCATCGAGTTGATTCTGACTCATGGCAGCCCTATGGAACAGAGTAGAACTGCCTCATAGAGTTTCCAAGGAGCTCCTGGTGGATTTGAACTGCTGATCTTTTGATTAGCAGCCATAGCTCTTAACCACTATGCCACCGGGGCTTCCTTATCTTTGGAAGAACCTACCAAAGTGTTTTCCAAAGCGACCATTCCATTTTTCCACCAGCAATGAATGAAAGTTTTTTTTTGACTCCACAGCATTGACAACATTTGGTGTTTTCAGTGTTTTCGACTTTATTATAATAGGTGTAAAGTTGTATCTCAGTGTTGTTTTAATCTGCAATTGCCTAATGATGCATGATTTTGATCATCTTTTCAAATGCTTATTTGCTGTCTATATATCTTCTTTGGTGAGGTGTCCAGATCTTTTGTACATATCGTACTTGGGTTGTTTGCTTTCTTTTTGTTGAGATTCAGATGTTCTTTGTATATTTTGGATACAAGTTCTTTAAATGTGTTTTACAAATGTTTTTTCAAAATATGTGGCTTGTTTTTCATGTTCTTAACAGTGTATTTTGCAGAGCAAAGGCTTTCAATTTTAAAGAAGTCCAAATTATTATTATTTTTTTTTTCATGTATCGTGATTTTCATGTGGTATCTAAATTTCATTGTCAAACCTAAGGGCACCTAGATTTTTTCCTATATTTTGCAATTTTTATAGTTTCATGTTTTACTTTTGGGTCTATAATCCATTCCAAGTTTTTTTTTAAATATGTCAAGTACAGATTCTTTTTTTCTGCATGTGATTGGTGAGTTTCTACAGCACTATTTGTTGAAAAGACTACCCTTTTGCTATTGAATTGCGTTTGTCCCTTTATCAAAGATCAGTTGACTGCTTGTGTGGGTCTATTTCTGGCCTCTCTATTCTTTCGTCAATGTCACACTGTGTTGATCACTGTAGTTTTACAGTAAGTGTTAAAGTTGAATAGCATCAGTCCTCAGATTTTGTTCTTCTCTATTACTTTAGGTATACTGAGGTCTTTTGTCTTTCCATATAAAATTTAGAATCAATTTGTCAATATCCACAAAATAACTGGGATTTTGATTGGGATTGTGTTGGCTCTATAGATCAAGTTAGGAAGAATTGACATCTTGATAATATTGAGTCGTCACCTCCATGAACATGATATACCTTTCCATTTATTTAGATTTCTTTGATTTATGTCACCAGAGCTTTGTAATTTTTCTCATATAGGCCTTGTACAGGCATAGCTTATTTTATTGCATTTTGCTTTATTGGGCTTTGCAAATGTTGTGCTCTTTACAAATTGAAGATTTTCTGCAACTCTGCATCAAGCAAGTTTATCGATACCGTTTTTCCAACAGTATGTGCTCCCTTAGTGTTTCTGTGTCACATTTTGGTAATTTTTGCAGTATTTCAAACTTTTCCATTATTGTGTTATCTATTATGGTGATCTGTGATCAGTGATATTTGATATTACTTTCATAATTGTTGTGGGAAGCCACAGACTGGGTCCATATAAGACTGCAAACTTAACTGATAAATGTTGTGCGTGTTCTGACTGCTCCACCAATTGGCTGTTCCCCTGACTCTCTCCTTCTCCTTGGGCCTCCTTATTCCCTGAAACACGACAGAAGCTGCAGCAAGTTATCCAGAAGATCTAGCTAAGATAATTGACGAATGTGGCTACACTAAAACTGCCTTATATTGGAAGAAGAATCCATCTTAGACTTTCATAGCTAGAGAGGAGAAGTCCATGTCTGGCTTCAAAGCTTCAAAGGACAGGCTGACTCTCTTGCTAGGGGCTAATGCAGCTGGTGACTTTAAGCTGAAGCCAATGCTCATTTACTATTCTAAAAATCCTAAGGCCCTTAAGATTTATGCTAAATCTACTCTGCCTGTGCTCTATAAATGGAACAACAAAGCCTGAATGAGAGCACATCTGTTTACAACATGGTGTACTGAATATTTTAAGCCCACTGTTGAGACCTGCTGCTCAGAAAAAAAGATTCTTTTCAAAATATTACTGCTCATTGACAATGCACCTGATCATCCAAGAGCTCTGATGGATATGTACAAGGAGAATAATGTTTTTAGGCCTGCTAACATAACATCCTTTCTGAAGCCCATGAACACAGGAGTAATTTTGACTTTCAAGACTTATTATTTAAGAAATATATTTTGCAAGGGGTCAGGTTTTTTTTTTTTTTAATGGATTATAGCTGTCATAGATAGTGATTCCTCTGATAGATCTGGGAAAAGTAAATTGAAAACTTTCTGGAAATTATTCACCATTGTAGATGCCATCAAGTACATTCATGATTCATGGGAGAAGGTCAAAATATCAACATGAACAGGAGTTTGGAAGAAGTTGATTCCATCCCTCATGGATGACTTTGAAGGGTTCAAGACTTCAGTGGAGGAAGTAACTGCAGATGTGGTAGAAATAGCAAGAGAACTGGAATTATAAATGAAGCCTGAAGGTGTGACTGAATTCTACAATGTCATGATGAAACTTTCACTAGTAAGGAGTTGCTTCTTAGGGATGAGCAAAGAAAGTGGTTTCTTGAGATGAAATCTACTGCTGGTGAAGATGCTGTGAATATTGTTGAAATGACAACAAAGAATTTAGAATATTACATAAACTTAGTTGACAAAGCAGGAGCAGGGTGTGAGAAAATTGACTCCAATTTTGAAAGAAGGTCTACTGTAGGTAAAATGCTATCAAACAGAATCACGTGCTACAGAGAAATCATTTGTGAAAGGAAGAGTCAAATTATGTGACAAAATTCATTGCTGTTTTACTTTAAGAAAGTGCCACAGCCACCTCATCCTTCAGCAACTACCACCTCAATCAGTCAGCAGTGATCAACATCAAGGCAAGACCCTCCACCAGCAAAAAGATTTTGACTCACTGAAGGCTCAGATGAGGGTTAGCCTTTTTAAGCACTAAAGTACTTTTTAATTAAGGTATGTATTTTTTTTAAGACATAATGCTATTGTACACTTAATAGACTATAGTATAGTGTAGACACAACTCTTACATGCACTGGGAAACCAAAAACTTCTTGTGACTCATTTTATTGGGATAATCACTTTGGTTTGGAAGAGAGCATCACATGCATCATCACCTCATATGCATGAGAAAGCTGGTCTATGAATAAGAAAGATTGAAGAGGAATTGACATCTTTGAATTGTGGTGTTGGCAAAGAAAATAAATATACCATGGACTTCCAAAAGAATGAGAAAATCTGTCTTGGCAGAAGTACAACCAGAATGCTCCTTAGAAGGAAGCATGGCAAAACTATGTCTCATATACTTTGGACATGTTATCAGAAGGGATCAGTCCCTGGAGAAGGACACCATGCTTGGTAAAGAAGTGGGTTAGCGAAAAAGAGAAAGACCCTCGACAAGACGGATTGACACTGTGGCGGCAACAATGGGCTCAAGCATAGCAATGATTGTGAGGATGGTGCAGGACTGGGTGGTTTTCATTCTGTTATGCATGGGGTCACTATGAGTCAGAACTGAGTCAATGGCACCTAACAACAGCAACAACAATGCCTAGGATATCAATCTTTGTGTCCCTTTTCATTTTTGAGGGTTTCCAATTTTCCTAGGTTCATACTTCGTGCATTCCACATTCCTATTATTAATGGATGTTTGCAGCTGTATCTTCTCATTTTAAGGCATGCTGTATCAGCAAATCAAGGTCCCGAAAGCTTGACTCCATCTAAGTCATTAAGGTTAACTCTACTTTGAGGAGGAAGCTCTTCCCCAATCATCTTTTGAGCGCCTTCCAACCTGTGGGGCTTATCTTCCAGCACTGTGTCAAACAATTATGCTGTTATTCATAAGGTTTTCACTGGTTAATTTTTTTTTCAAAAATAGACTGCCAGGTCCTTCTTCCTAGTCTGTCTTAGTCTGGAAGCTCTGCTGAAACCTGTCCACCATGGGTAACCCTGCTGATATTTGAAATACTGTTGACATAGCTTCCAGCATCACAGCAACATGCAAGCCACCACAGTGTGACAAACTGACAGATAATTGGTGGCTTGTATTAACAGCAACTCACCAAAAAAAAAAAAATCAATGAAGCATATATGGAACTGAATGTGTGTAAGTCTGAGTCAAACTATTATACATTGTAAATTTCCATGCAGTTTTTAAACAGTGAAGTATTCTAACAAAACAAAAACATCAACAAAAATTTTATGCTAATACCTACTGTAAAGTTTATCCTGTTATACTTTACTAGAATAAAGGCCATAAAATAACAATATTTTAAGCCACCATAAAACACCAGGATTGAGGATAATTTTGAGAATGTGGGAAACCAAGGACAATTTTTGCTGAGAGGCAGGGCTACTTTTTTGTAGTAGCTTTTAAAGCAGCTGAAATTGTTTGTGCACAAGAATATTTCTATTGCTTACGTAGTACAGCTTTTTTATGTTTGAACAGGATATGTTCTAATGCAATATATTTTTATTTCTGAGGATAATCTGCTGCCAACTCTCAATGGTTTGTTGCAGAAACCTGTCTAAAAATGATCTGAATCTCTGGGGTCTAGTGTATAAAATGCTATAGCTTCACATCTGGGACTGCATTTCAAATTTCATCTGAAGGGCTTGATGAGATATACCAAACTACCTAAAAATAATTTGGGTAGCTAGTGAACTGTGGTATCTTGAGGCCCATAGACACTGAAAGTACTTTCTTTGCTTTTCTCCCCTGCTTTTCACTCCAAATATTTGCAGATTATGTACATTAAAACTATAATGATATTGCAATGAATACACAAGCGCAGATGGTTTGTCATGATGAAAAACGATATGTATTTACTGCCAGTTTATTATTATTATTATTATTGTTATTAGGATATCAATATGCAAAGCAATGCAAATGTCGTAACAAATACTATGGTGCTAGTATCACATTGTTCTAAGTATGGATTTTCTGAGAGAATGCAACATAATTTAATAAAAATTATAAGTCAATTTATGTATATAATAATGTATCCTTATACTTTAAATTGGAGTTTTGTTAGAGAACTAAAATTTAAAACAAGGAAATGTGCTAACATAAACTGCCTCTTTTCTCTTTATATATATGGAATATCCATTAGCAAAAAAAATTCAATACATCTTCATCAAACTGAGGTGAGTTTTACATTGATTCTCACTACTTTAGCCCACAAAAAATTCTTTACCATTGGTGAACAAAAATATTCCATCCTTCACAGAAGACTCAGAATTATCCACTAATTGAGGGGTGTTGATAGTCAGCAGAAAGTCCACTTGACATTTTGAAAAATAAAGTGGGAAGTTAGGCAACGTTCCTCTTAATGCATTAAATCGAATTCAAAAAGTAAAAATACAATACTGTTTAAGCTGAAGTTTTAATTGATTATTCTTCTCTAATAATTATAATTTGATTATGATTAATGTAACTTTTCTCATTAATTAGATCTATAAATAAAACAAAAGGAAAAGCAAATGGATATAGTACAGATAAGCAAACCAAAAAAAAAAAAAACCCGTTGCTCTCCAGTCGATTCAGACTCACAGCAACCCTATACGACAGGGTAGAGCTACCACACAGGGTTTCCAAGGAGCATCTGGTGGATTAGAACTGCCGACATTTTGGTTAGCAGCCGTAGCCCTTAACTACTATGCCACCAGGCTGGATAGTACAGATAGACTTCCTTAAAAGAGGCCATTTGTCTCATTCTGAATTAAATGGGCTTCTGTACTTTCAAATGGATGCTTAGACAAAGCTCTACTAAAGGATCTTACTAGCTTTCAGTTCCTTAAAAGAAAACTTATTTATTTTGTATTGCTTATTGAAATATGAAAAAAAGAACAAAGTAGCAACAACAGAACAAATGGAGTGGAATTATATGGAAAGAAGTGGTTATAATCTACAAATATAGCCCCTCCCCCCCAAAAGGCCTCACATCTAAAAGCATGATAGTATTTTAGATAATCTATTTTTTTTAACAAGGTATTTTTCTAGTTCATATAATGAAGATAACAATAATACTTACCTCATTGGGTTGTTGTGAGGATTAAGTGTATGTTAAATAAGGTAATACATCTAAAATTAATTATAGCAGTGCCTGGCACATACGAGCGCTATGTAAGTTTTAGCTATTATCAACATTATTAGTGGTAATAAGTATGATGTACTGTGGGTACTGGGTTACTGAAGTACATTGTATTTATATGACTTTAAAACAGCAGATGCCAAACTGCTTTGCTTTTTACTGGAACTGATTGTCAGCCAAAAACAGAATGTGAAAATAATGCTTCTGTCCCACCTTTCCCAACATCCCTCCTTTTCAGTATTCATCATCTGCATTACGTGTCCCTGTTCCAATGCTTGGAAACCCTGGTGGAGTAGGGGTCAAGAGCTAAGGCTGCTGGCCAAAAGGTTGGAAGTTCGAATCCACCAGGCACTCCTTGGAAACTCTGTGGGGTGGTTCTACCCTGTCCTTACAGTGTCTCTGAGAGCCGGAATCCACTCGATGACAATGGGTTCAGTTATTCCAACACTTAATATCCTCATTCAGTCATTCGCCAGCATGGATGCTTGTGTTGTACTGTCCCACATGATTCATCATTATTTGGACAGTATCCTGGAATCTAGAATTTTTCTCCCCTCTCTCTTCTATAAAACTTTCCTAGATCAGCATTTTATTACCTAATAACTTAGTTCTCTAGGCTCTGCTCCCTACCTAATGAACTGACATCTAGCTGATTCTACTAAAATAAATCCAAGCTATTCGATTTAATGTATTACTACTCTTTGAAATACATTTTCTTTTTGAGAGGGAGATAGCAGAGACCTGTCAGTGATGCAGTGGTTAACAGCTCAGCTGCTAACTAAAAATCGGCAGTTGGAATCCACCAGCTACTCCTTGGAAACAATATGGCGGCTGGTCTACTCTGTCGTATAGGTTCGCTATGAGTCAGAATAAACTGGACAGCAATGAGTTTGGTTCTTTTTGGTTTTTGTGGGAATTCTATCCCTGTTGCAAGAAGGTCTGAGATACTTTGCCTTTTCAATAGACAATGGGAAATTAGACCTACAGGAAGGAAAGTTCTACCCATTTATGAAAGCATTTTCTTAATTCATTGGAAGATATTAAAGTCACTTACAAATTTTGAGTTAGTTATTCCTTCTAAGGCTGTTTAGATAAATTCCAGGCTTTAAAAAAATATTTATTTTTACCATTAATCAAGGCAACTGTCATTTATTTATACATGCTGTTATTTGCATCAGTTAAATTTTATTCTCAGTTCAGAAAAATTCAAGTTACAGTAAATGTATTAAACAGCTCTGCAGTTTATTTTGTTTTATGAGTTCGATCCTAGAGTTTAATCTTTATGTGTTTTTTTTCAAAAGCATAGACTCGTTTTTTATAGCCTCAGCAAATAATCCAGTCTGAATTTCTAAATTAAAGGGAGTATCTAATAAATACATTTCCTTAATCTTACAAACTATCAATTGATGACAATTTCTATATATAAAAGAGAAATTAACAGAATGCTGTATTGCAAGGAGATCACTCTAACTTGATCCCACCAAATTTTCTATTTATTTTGAAACCACAAAAAGTCAAGTAAAATCCTGAAAAATTGTTTCAATAATAGATTTTGTATTTCTCTTTTGGTGGATTTTGTACTGAAATTATCAAATAGATTTAGCTTTTAATCTTAATGGGCTTCGATTTTTATAGCTGCTCTGTAGCCACTAAATAATTCAGTTCTATTTACTGGAATTTCTTCAAGATTTATTACTGGTTTTTATTCATATGATTAAAAATCATATTAAAATACAAATGAATAATATGTACATCTATTTATAAATGATTACAGTGAAGCTGTTATCTGAATTTCAGATCACCTGTATAAAATAATTTGAAGTCATATATCTGCCATCTCATCAACAAGTGCAATAAAGAGTGCCAAAGTTAAATGGTTATTCATTATTCTTTATGGTGGAAATGAGACTCAGACTTTCCAAGCTGGTGTAGCAAGTGCTAAAACATAGCTTATGAAACATCATAAAATTAAATAACTGTATTTCCTTGACTTAAGTAATAGTTTCATTTATGTCATTTTTCACTTTTTATAAATGTTTATGTACTGAGGAATATGAAAAAATGTACTGAATATTGAAATGGTAAATGTTATTTTAATTCATTTTACTAAATTAAGAGTTGAGAACTCATGGGTTAGAGCAAAAGGTAAAATAAATTTGTGAATATAAATTGAAATATAAATATAAACAATTGCTACAACTAGGTAAGTTACCTAGGTTTGCCTAAAAAACACAAGCCTGTCTTATAGCGTGTAAACTCTGTAATTCCAAGGACTGTCTAGTACAAGAGCATAATTTAATACACCAAAGCCTATTCACTTCTTTCTTTTTGCAAATTTATACACATCCTAATTCTTTATATGAAAAGACACATAGAAAAATCTGTTAGCTTACCTAATAAGATTGCCTGGCAGTTTCAAAATCTTTTAAGTGTTCCTGAAGCACACTTCATACTAACATGGTTTTAAAAGAACAGGGCTATACTCAAGATTATAAAACATTTGTCTAAAACACTTGTTTATATAAGGGTCAATAACAGAGATGACATTTAAAACTGCCGTTAACTATTTTTGTAAGCTGAAGTGTTAATTGATTATTTTCTCTGACAGTTACAATTTGATTATGATTAATGTAACTGTTCTCATTTGTTTGATATGTAATAAAATGATTAATGAGACAAATTAGTGAGTGATAATAACATCTGCATTTTTTATTTACTTTCCGTTTTCACGCATTTATCTCAGACATGAAATCTGCTAATTTTTATATAACAGTGGTTACTTTTTTCACCATGATTTGATAGGGGTCAGAACTAGTACACCACTGCCCTAGATTTACTCGGTGGCTAAAACACTTTGTCAAAGCTGTGCGATGTTATAACCACCTGGCTCCATAAGCATATGTTTTCACTTTCGTTCAGATTCCACTTCCTAAATGACACATCTGATTATTTCAGAACTATGACGGACAGTCATAGTAAGGATACTTCCAGTGATTTTATGAAAAGCATATCAATGTTTTGACTTGTGTAAAAATTGCATTTTCTATTTGCAAAAATAAAAAATCGAGGATTTGAGAAAATTGTCCTCCTGTGCCACTATGTTTGTGTGAAAATAGGTTAATATTTTGCATAACATGACTAGCCAGTGACATGACTAAGGGTTCGAGTATTTTCAAAGTATTTCAATATATCTGAGTGTAGTTGTTGGATCTTTTTCATCAGCCACATTACTTGAGAATGCAGTTAACATATAGTAGTTCCATTTGTATATTAACAAGAATAATATTCCACAGTGCATTTATTAATTATACTATTTATACATTTACAGCATCAATGCAATTTACGTAGAAGGTGTAATTGTTGGATGAAAGATGAACCGGCAAAGTAATTTTCATATATTAAAACATACTATTATAACACTGTATTTTCAAAGACTTTTACTTATGGAATAACAAAAATATCTCTTTGAGGAGGAGATGAAAATGTGTGTGTGTGTGTGTGTTTGAGGAGGAGTTATTTCCTGTGACCTATATGCATGCATGATAGCTTAAAATAATTAAAAATAGTCTTAGGAAAAAAATGGAATGCTCCATTTTGTTAGACTCACAGAAGTTTTGGCCCTCCTGCCCTTGTACAGGGATGTCACAGAAGTATACTCCCCATTTGTAACCTTTCAGGTTCACTAAACTGTAAGTCTATGCATGCAACCAATATAGGATAAAAATGGCTTGGGGTCTTAACATAGGAAAACAAACTACCTAAGTATTCTGTTGCTTCATAATATATTAATATATCAAGGGTAATTTGTTTTTGAACAAATTCCATGAACTGTTACCAGAATTTTGTGTTTTTCTTTTTCATGTTTGGAAATGAATCAAATTGTGTTTATATGCCTGAATGCACAGAGGTGAAAAATTCCATCTTGGAAAAAAATGCATCAGCAACATGATTTCTGACTTTTGCAAATTCTTTTAAATCATGATTTAGTCTGTTGTATGGCATTATGAAAATATAAATTGCTGAAAATAGTGTATATGAGACTTTATAGAATATCAACAACATTTTTTGAGGCATCAAAATATAGCTTTTTAAGTTAAAAGCAGTGTGAACTTAGATAAATTCAGCCTCCTTTTCTTCAGCCACATTCATCTCTTTGAAAGTCGAGCCACACAGCACTGTTTATTTCTGTGAATAGGACAGAGTTAGGAGAGGAGAAAGCTCTGAAGTCATGCATTCAACAGTGCTATTCCTCAGCTATTGAAAGGTACAGCTGTGGATGTCTGCTTTTTTCTCATGCTGTTTTGGACTGGCTCACTACATCAGAGAGTGTTGATTTTGTACAGAAAGGTTGATGTTTTTCAGCAGTGAGAAAGGAGGGAGTTCTGGTTGGTCTAAATTAATAATTATAATATATGCCATCCTTTGAGGATCATTTGTCAAACCAGTGGAATATAATACAGACTAGCTGACACTAAAACCAGAGCAAATATAATATAAACATTTTTCTAATGGCTCGGAAGGCCCATATGTATCTCAGTGATTGAGGGGAATCATTATGAACAACAATCATCCCTCTACTGGCAAAGTGGAGAAATAGTGGTTAATAGAGATATGTAGTAGACAGAATGGTAGGCAAGCAGCAATTTAAAGTTCTTCCAAAAGTGCTGGTAAATTTCTCTTCTTTAGTTCCATTTTCAGAATGTAGTTCCTGAGGGATAAACAGGCAGCAAAGCTTCATCATGGAAAAAGACCATGGTATTTTAGAGTCAGACAAAGGCCAGAGGTGAGAGTATCGTCTTTTCTAACATTTCCAACCTGAGAGCCAGGGAAGGGACTGCTTGTTACATAATGGAAAAAAATCACTTCATGAAAAAGAAATCTAGTCTTCAACCTATCATTTCCATACCTTCACTCAGCACCCTCATCCCTGCCATCCCCCTTTCCCAACCCCTTTCCTGGATGTCTGATTGGGGAATATGAGAAAAAAGAAGACTTTCCATCTCTGGTCTTTGTATGACTCTAAAATATCATCATCTTTGATGAAGTTTTGCTGCTTGCTCTTCCCTCAGAACTGAAAAATGGAACTAAGGAAGAAACTTTTGCCAGTACTTTTGAATCAAATATATAGTAAACACTGCTTGCCTACAATTCTGTCTACTGCAAATCTCCATTAACCTCACTTCCTCCAGTAGACTTACTGCGACGTCTGGATTTGGATTGTAGATGTAAGAAGAGATAGTGAGCTTGTCAGCTAAACTAAATTTCAGACTTTTGTAGTATTGTGGGTTAAGTGATAAGGGTGGGAATGGGCCTATAAAGAACACTGTCAATTTAAGGCTCCTATTTTTTTTTTCTTTCCTTGGATCCCCTTCCTCCTCAGATTTGTCTTCTCTTTCCTTCTCATTCCAGTTTCCCTTTAAAAGTAGTATATCTTTCTTTACTTTTCCCATCTTCCTTTTCTCCCTCCCTCTCTTCTTTCCTCAACAAGAGAAAATACTCACATGACTTTTTTTTTTTAAGTTTTTCTCTTGTAGATACTGGATTCATTATGAATAAGAGTAATGTTTTTTTTTAGGGAGAGAAACACAAAAGAATAAGAAAGGCAACACAAAAGTAGGTTTATCCTAGTAAAGACAGGGAAAAAAAAACCACATGGAAACCATTTTCTATCACAGGGATAAGTAGTAAATTTAGTAGTAGAGTAAAAGTGTTAAACTTTTAACGGAAGTTGCCAGAAATATACCTGAGATATCATACGTGCTCTGTCATGCTGTATATAATTGATAATGGGAAATGTGTCAAAAATAAAATCATAATAGCATTTCATTATTACTTTCAATAGGGTTATGACACAACCTGGGGAATTTTTGACAAAGTAGGCTTTTTGTCTTCAGTGCATCCTCCCTTTAGTGTCCCTGATGCTTTCATGCAATTGCTCTGGGTTCACATATAACTTTCTTAGGATCATCTCTTCATATGCCAGGCATGACCCATAAAAGAGCTTTTTGTGTCTCCCCAAATTTTTACCTGTATTCTCCTGTCTGTGCTCCATCCTTGGTCCTTACTCTCTACCCTGAAAAACTTGTAACTGAGGTACAATGCTAAAGAAAAAATGAGCCTCCTTAACTTATCCTTTAGTAATAACATATTTAATTTTTTTCAACTATTCATAACTATGTTTTGGATATCTCACTCAAATTAAATACGTGGCTGAAATTTTGGAATTATAGCCAAGAAAGAGAGATGATAGTCCAGAGCAGTCAAGTTTACAATATCGCTATTTTGTGTGAGTGTGCTTAAATGGGAGTTATGGTGCTACGGCAAATGGTTTCCTCACAAATAGATAAATGCCCCTCAAAATCATAGAAAATATGTTTCTTTGGTACACAAATGGCTGCTAATTGGTATTCCACCAGTTTCTCAATAGTTTGAAAGATATATCTCCTTTTATGATATAAATTTGATCTCGTCTTCATCTCTACTGTCGCTCTTATTTCTAAACTGAAATTGTAATTACATATTGATAGACACATAGTTCATTTCTCTGACTACTTCTAGAGGTAGATGATCAATTTTCAGTAAGGTAAGATGAGAGAAAGTGATTGCTTTAATTCTGATTGGCAAAAATAATCAAGACTGGCCGGCTGGTGTAGTCACAGCTGTAGGAGACCAGTTTACCCTTCAATAAACTTTCCAGCCCTGTCATAAATATTTTGAAATGGGTTATTTCCAGTTGACTTTTGATGTGCATTCTTGTTAGAAAAATACAGAAAATTCCAAGATACTTTGAATAACATCATTTACCTACCTAAGGAATAGCCAATAGTTTTTAAACTTTAAAAAATGATACCTAATACTAAATTTCTGATTTTCAGTATGAAACCTCAAATGCAGAACTTATTGCATGTTCACAAATCCAGCTGTTTTCTTCAAATTCAATGTCCTGCTGTTATTGTTGTTGTTAGCTGACATCGAGTCGGTTCCGGCTCATAGTGACCTTACGTACTACAGAAAAAAACACTGCCCAGTCCTGCACCATCCTCACACTCCCTGCTATGCTTGAGCCCATTGTTGCAGCCACTGTGTCAATCCATCTCACCGAGGGTCTTCCTCTCTTTCGTTGACCCTACACCTTACCAAGCATGATGTCCTTGTACAGGCACTGGTCCCTCCTGATAACATGTCCAAAGTAAGTGAGACAAAAGTCTTGTCATTCTCACTTCCAAGGAGCGCTCTGGCTGTACTTCTCCAAGACAGACTTATTTGTTCTTCTGGCAGTCCATGGTATATTCAATATTCTTTGCCAACACTGTATTTCAAAGACATCAGTTTTTCGCTGGTCTTGCTTATTCATTGTTCACCTCTCGCATGCATATGAGGTGAATGAAAACACCATGGCTTGGGTCAGGTGCACCTTAGTTCTTAAAGTGACATCATTGCTTTTTAACACTTTAAAGAGGTCTTTTGCAGCAGATTTGCCCAATGCAATATGTTATTTGATTTCTTCACTGCTGCTTCCTTGGGCATTGATTGTGAATCCAAGTAAAATGAAATCCTTGACAACTTCTGTTTTTCTCCATTTATCATGATGTTGCTTATTGGTTGGATTGTGAGGATTTTTGTTTTCTTTGTCAATGTTCTAGTCCTACATTATTTTAGTCTACTGTGTTTAGCAGTATAATTAACTTTGAAAGCTCAAAGGGGAGGGGCATAAGTAATATCAGAATGAAAAATTAAGAATAGCTTTATAGTGATTCTAAATTCTTACTTCCTCACAAAGAAGAAGAAAAATTGCGTTTGAGTACTTCATGGTGCACTTGCTACAAAGAGGGACAGTATGTCATTGTAAGCAATTGCATATCTGATGTGATTCATCTTGTTCCTGTGCTGAGTATCAGCTGATACAGAGATGTTCTTACAAAAACAGATTATGAACTGTGACAAAGTCTGTTCACTTCAAGGAGTGTTCATTTCCCTGAAGGATAGTTATCACAATTATGTAAGAGAAAGATTTTCTTCCCAAAGCATAAAGCTGGTAGATAATTTAGAGATCATTGGCTCCATCTACATTATTTTACAGATGAGGAAACTAATACCTGGGAACGAGAGGTGACAGGTGGTTCACATCAGAAGCAAAACTAAAACTAAAATCTATTGAATGGCAGCTCAATGGTGTTTCCTGTGAGGAATACGGTACAAAGTTATGACAGAGGCCAGGTTTGTCTATGGTTCTGTCCTATCTACCCACTTTATAATGGTCTTTACATCTTGTGAAAGGAGCCCAGGTGATGCAATGGGTATCTGCTTGGCTAATAACTGAAAAATTAGTGATTTGAACCCACCCAGAGGCTCTATGGGAGAAAAACCAGATGAACTGCTCCTGTAAAGATTATAGCCTAGAAAACCCTATGGAGCAGTTCTACTCTGTCAGCTGGGGTCACTAAGAGTCAGAATTAACTCAGCGGCATCCAATAACAACAACACCTTAAGGAATTCTGGCTGTTTAATTCTCTTCATTATGTCATTATGATCCTAAAATTCAAATGTATGCTTAATTTTTCCCCATTCGGGAGGAATCACACTACTCAGGGATTGCTGTTAATTCAATAGCTTTTTTGGAAGAAAGGCTTTCTAATAGCTATAGCTGTTGTTGTTGTGTGCCATCGAGTCAATTCTGACTCATAGCAAACCAATAGGACAGAGTAGAACTGCCCCATAGGGTTTCCAAGGAGTGGCTGCTGAATTTGAACCGCAAACATTTTAGTTAGCAGCCTGAGCCCTTAGCCACTTTGCCACCAGTGTTAGTCATTGGTATAGGACACTGTGCGTATGGAAGGGTAGAAGTTTGATCAGTTTTTCATCCTATATTCCTCTAACATATCACTTATGTATCCACTACCGTCTATATCCAAAAATGGTTCAGCGGTACAATAGAGAACTGCCAGAAATTCAAGCCAGATTTAGAAGAGGAGGTGGAATGAACGGTATCATTGCTGATGTCAGATGGATCTTGGCTGAAAACAGAGAATACCAGAAAGATGTTTAGCTGTGTTTTATCGACTATGCAAAGGCGTTCAACTGTGTGGATCATAATAAATTATGAATAACATTGTGAAGAATGGGAATTCTAGAACACTTAGTTGTGTTCATGCAGAACCTATACATAGACCAAGACGGAACCCTTAAAACAGAATGAGGGCATACTTCTTGGTTTAAAATCGGGATAGGTGTGTGTCAGGGTAGTATTTTTTCACAATACTTATTCAGTCTGTATGCTGAGCAAATAATCCGAGAATCTGGACTATATGAAGGAGAAAGTGGTATCAGGATTGGAGGAAGACTCATTAACAACCTTCGATATGCAGGTAACACAACCTTGCTTGCTAAAAGTGAAGAACAATTGAAGTACCTACTGATGAAGATCAAAGACTACAGCCTTCAGTATGGATTACATCTCAACATAAAGAAAACAAATACCCTCACAACTGGACCAATAAGCAACATCATGATAAAGGGAGAAAATATAGAAGTTGTCAAGGATTTCATTATAATTGGATCCACAATCAATGCCCATGGAAGCAGCGGTCAAGAAGTTAAATGACGTATTACATTGGGAAATCTGCTGCAAAAAATCACTTTAAAGTGTTATAACACAAAGATGTCACTTTGAGGACTAAGGTACGCCTGATCCAAGCCATGGTATTTTCAGTCGCCTCATATGTATGCAAACTTTGGACAATGAATAAAGAAGACTGGAGAAAAATGACACCTTTTAATTATGGTGTCAGTGAGGACTACTGAATATACCATGGACTGCCAGAAGAATGAACATGTCCCTCTTGGAGGAAGTACAGCCAGAGGCTCCTTGAAAGTGAGGATGGCTCAAGGCTTTTGTCTCACTTACTTTGGATATGTTATCAAGAGGAACAAATCCCTGGAGAAGGACATCATACTTGATTAGGTAAAGGGCCATCGGAAAAGAGGAAGCTCCTCAACAAGATGGGTTGACACAGCAGCTGCGACAATTGTTTTGCACATATTGTTTTGTGACATTGGTTGCCAGTCCCCTGACCTGTCAACACTCTTCCCCTCTTGACCATGGGCTCAAACATAGCAAAGATTGTGAGAATGTTGCAGGACTGGGCACTGTTTTGTTTTGTTGTATGCAGTGTTGCTATGAGTCAAAATGGGCTCAATGGCCCCCACCAACAACATCAACCCTGGAGAATATTTGGAAAATAACATTGAATAGAAAGAATGTCAAAGTAAGGTATATCATTTTGGTTAAGTATTAGTAGATGGCCATACATTCCCCCCAAAATGAACTATTCTATATAATATTGGGACTAGTTAAAGCATAATATTCTTATAAAAATATATAGCTTAATCTTTCTGGATGGTGGGTTACAAAGAATTATTTACAGTTTAGAGCTAAGGAAGTGGCTGATCTTGCTGGATCAATGAGTAAACACTTCTCAGATTGTGCTGCAGAAAATAATAGGCTTTGTTTTTGTAAAAGTTATGTTACATGCCATAATAGTTAACAAGTAACTTTTTATCAAAGATAAAGATCTTATAAATTTCAAATATCTTTAATGGGTTTCATTTTTCTGGGGCATTTTACCTGTATACTGTTCTTTAAATGCTATCACTCTCATTTTATTTCAACTTGTGCAATCTTCTCATGGAAGTCATTTCTATGCACTACTTGCCAGGTCAGAGGCAGGCTTCCCCTTTTTCTGCGTCAGTTGAAAAATTCAGGGATCTCTTAAAGTTAAACACATTAAAAAAACCAAACCAAACCCAATGCCACCGAGTCGATTCCGACTCATAGCGACCCTGTAAACACATAAAGGATGATCTAAAAAATGCATCTCTAGGTAGTCAAGGGAAACCGTAGCCTTCTGGAGCAACAACTTTTTTTTTTTTTAATTGTACTTTAGATGAAGGCTTACAGAACAAACTAGCTTCTCATTAAACAATTAATGTACATATTGTTTTGTGACATTGGTTGCCAATCCCCTGACCTGTCAGCACTCTACCTTTCTTGACCATGGGTTTCTTATTACTAGCTTTCCTGTCCTCTCCTGCCTTCTCATCCTTGCTCCTGGGCTGGTGTGCCCATTTAGTCTCATTTTGATTTATGGGCCTGCCTAATCTTTGGCTGAAGGATGAACTTCAGGAGTGACTTCATTACTGAGCTAAAATGGTGTCTGAGTGCCATACTCTGGGGGCTTCTCTAGTCTCTGTCAGATCAGTAAGTCTGGTCTTTTGTGTGTGTGTGTGTGAGTTTGGATTTTGTTCTACATTTTTCTCCAGCTCTATCCAGGACCCTATATTGTGATCCCTGTAAGAACAGTTGGTGATGGTAGCCAGGCACCACTTAATTGTGCTGGACTTAGGCTGGTGGAGGTTGCAGTAATTGTGGTCCACTAGTCCTTTGGACTAATCTTTCCCTTATGTTTTTGGTTTTCTTCATTCTCCCTTGCTCCAGATGGGGTGAGACCAGTGGAGTATCTTAAATGGCCACTCACAAGTTTTCAAGACCCCAGACACTACTCACTGAAGTAGAATGTAGTACGTTTTCTTTATAAACTGTGTTATGCCAGTTGAGCTAGAAGTTCCCCGATACCATGGCCCCCACAGCCCTCAGCCCAGTAATCTGGTCCCTCGGGGAGTTTGGATATGTCTAAAAGCAACAACTTCTTGACAACAAGAAAAAGAAGGTCAAGAAGAAAATGTTAAAGGAAGCTAGTGTCTCCTTTCCTAGCTGTGTAATATTTACTGTTGGTGCACTACCAGTGGTATACTAAGGTATTGCACTGGTCTTGGGTGCATGGCACCACTGAGCAGTTTCTATTAACCTGATATGGCCCAATGTCCTTCCTCAAGCATGGTAGAGTGTTATATAAAAGATTAATGAGCTTGACTTGTATATTTGAGCTGATATCATTGTAAAGTTATGTAAAAGAGGGGTGTCGGATGTTTGGACAGGGGCACAATTTCAGTGCTTGCCATAGGCGCCATTTTCCATAGATACACAGCTGGCGGTACTGGCCACACACACATAATGACACATAGTGTCTATGGGGAATGATAGGCAAGGAAGACAAATGCTTTATTATTTATTGGTTTTCAAACAACTGAAAAGTAGAAGAAAGAGAATTGCAGCGGGAATACAGCATGAATTGTATACTTAATTCCTTCAATTTGTTGACCTCAGTAAAATACAAAGTGATTTGAACTAAGAGTAATTAACATGAGAGAGCCTGCCTAATGAAACACAGAGAGGATCATATTTGTTTCAGGAATCAATAACAGCCAGTGACTGAAGATCATAATGGAACCATTCAGGAAAACAAAGAGCCTATTTCTAAGGTAGTTGTCATGCTGTACATGTGTTTATCTGTGCCGAGCATTTCAAATTTATCCCCTGAAAGAAAAGAAAGAGAAAATACGTGATAAATGTTGAGAAACCTAATACTTAATTTGTTAAGCTGTCCAATACTATAATCACAGCTAGTGCATTTCTCTGCTATGTCTGCAATAGCCATTACCAAATAATTTTAGGGAGGAAATATATTAAAATTAGCTTTTCTTATGAGGAAGCGTGAACAATTGTTTGGTTTCTTATACCATGGTTATCATATTTCATGGCTAAATATTCTTAGGAAAAACATTATATGTTCACTCGCCCAGAAAAAGAAAAAAGCATATTTGTTACATTCCATAAATTTCTGGAAACATCTATTGGATTTCTCAATATCTGTAACTGGGTAAAGAATGACGGAAGCTGTAATTGGCTGTGAGCGTGCACCATCTAACAGTCTTCATTTCATAAAAAAATTCTTCCATGGAAAATAAAGTGAGGAGAGATTATGTACCAGGCAGTTCTCAGTGACAATAAAATGTCATTTTTGATGCCAAGTTTAAGAAAATATTGTGCAAATGGGGTGCCATACAACACAGATTTTTTTTCATTTTAATATAATAGTCCATTGTTACTAAAAGTAAAATACAACTTTAAATAAAATTTAATGAGGAACTTTGGGATTGTAATGGAAAAAATCACCTTTCTAAACATAAGATTCCATTTTTATTCTGGTTATATTATGGGCTTAATATTTTGTTTTATTGTTTTACGTATGGATGTATCTATGTATGAATTTTGTTCTAAGGTTCGGAGTCCTCTAACTGGCTTGTTCTTGTTACCTTCAGTAGTTATACAAGGAAAGACATTATGCTTGTTTTAGAAATGGGGAAATCAAGATCCAGTGGTTAATTTGTTTTTCTTGATCTGTACAATTCCAGCCCATAAATGAGTTGATAATTTACTTAGTAACCCTTGCCCTAAAATATTTATTTTGTGAATTAATTAATGAGTGAAACGGAATCAGGCAGTACCTTTGAGCCTTTAATAGTTTATTACCCTGATGGAACTACAACCACTTTAGATAGGATAGGACTAAATCACACCGGAAGCATTAAACTCGTAACAAGAATTTTTGCATAAAATGTATATGAATACATTGCGTGATACCTTTGTTGATACATTATAGTATAGTTGTTTATGCATTAGCACACAGTATGATTATAACTACAAAAATACTAAAATGTTATTGGTATCAGAGTTAATTGGCCAAACCAAACAGGGTACCTGCTGGTAGATTAGATGTACAAAGCATAGAATATTGGGATGAATCCCCTGTAATTAAGAACATAACCTGAAAGTTATTTGGGAGGCTACATCCCTGCTCTAAGTTTGTTTTCATTGTGACTTACTTAGATATGAAAATGAAAACACAAGCAAACAAACAAAAAAGACAAAATGGGTAAATGAGACTTCATCAAATTTAAAACTTCTGTTCATCAAAGGCCTTTGTCAACAAAGTGAGGAGACAACTTGGAGAATGGAGAAAATAATTGGGAACCATATACCTGATATGGGTTTAGTATCCAGAATTAAAAAAAAAAAAAATCTTAGCAACAAAAAGACAAACAACTCAATTAAAAAACAGAGAAAAGCACTTGAATTAACATTTTAATGTCATTAATCATTAGGGAAATTCAAATCAAAAAACCACAGTGAGATGCCATATCACACCCACTAAAATCAAAACTAGTTGCCATTGAGTGGATTCCAACTCATGGAGGCCCCGGGAATGTCAGAGCAGAACTGTTTTCCATCGGGTTTTGAGTGGTTGATTTTTTAGAAACAGATCACCGGGCCTTTCTTCTGAAGCACCTCTGGGTGGGCTCAAACCTCCAATATTTTGATTTGTAACTGAATGCGTTAACCGCTGTACCACCCATGGACTCCTTACATCCTCTAGGAGGGCTAATGTCAGGAAAATGGGAAACAGCAAGTGCTGGAGAGGATAACCCTCATACATTGATGCTGGTACTGTAAAATGTTATAACCACTGTGGAAAACGGTTTGGTGGTTCCTCAGAAAGAATTACTTTATGATCCAGCAATTCGACTCCTATATATATACCCAAAATAACTGAAAACAGGAACATAGATACTCGAACACCAAATCCTTGCAGCACTATTCACAATAGCCAAATGATGGAAACAGCCTAAATGTTCATCAGCAGATAAATGGATAGACAAACTGTGGTACAATGGAATATTACTCAGCCATAAAAGGAAATGATGTCCTGCTACATGCTACAACATGAATGAACCTGGGAAACATTATGCTGAGTGAAATAAGTCAGTCACAAAATAACAAAAATTGTACGATCTCATTTACATAAAATGACAATACTAGGCAAATGTACAGAGACTAAGATTTATTCGCAGTTATCAGGGATGCTAGAGAAGGGAATAAGAGAATGCATTACTTATGGGCACAGAGCATCTGTTAAGGGTGATAGAATAATTTGGGGAAAAAAAAGTGATGGATGCATAACATGATAAATATAATTATTGTCATGAAATTGTACATGTAAAAAATGCTGAAATGACAAATGTTTTGGTTTACATATATATAAAACCATGGTTAGTGCTCAGGTGCTAACTGAAAGGTAGAAGGTTCGAACCCACCAGCGGCTCCCCGGGAGAAAAGACGTGTTGACTTGCTCCCGTAAAGATTACAGGCTAGCCCTGACGGGGAACACAACAGAGAATCCCTGAAGGAGCAGGAGAGCAGCGGGATACAGACCTCAAATTCTTGTAAAAAGACCAGACTTAACGGTCTGACTGAGACTAGAAGGATCCTGGTGCTCATGGCCCCCAGACCTTCTGTTACCCCAAGACAGGGGCTATTTCCAAAGCCAACTCTTCAGACAGGGATTGGACTGGACTATGGATAGAAAATGATACTGGTGAGGAGTGAGCTTCTTGGATTTAGTAGACACATGAGACTATGTGGGCAGCTCCCATCTGGAGGGGAGGTGAGAGGGCACAGGAGATCAGAAGATGGCTGAATGGACACGAAAATAGAGGGTGGAGAGAAGAAATGTGCTGTCTCATTAGGGGGAGACCAACTAGGAGTGTATATATATATATAAAACAGTGCCGTGGAGTGGCTGGCAGGTTCAAACTGCCAACCTGCAGGTTAGCACCTGAGCACTTAACCACCGCACCACCAGGGCTCCTTTATTGGTGAAGACGACACCATTATTATCATAAATTTTGCACAATGCAGCATATCACATTATAAAAGGTAAGGGAGCCACAGAAATTTTGAAGTTTTCTCTTTCTGTTTCAGCTGTTTGAAACCATACTCTGGAAGCCAAAATTTGTTAATTTAATTGGAATAAATAGATAAATGTAGTTTTATGAATGGCCAAGAAAACTTTTCTACAACCAAAAATAGAGAAAATATCATGAATAGTAACTTAAACTTTGTAAATAATAAAAGCAAACAAAATACAATACAGGAAGAAAAAGGTAAAACAAACACTGAAGTGCAAGAAATCATAGAAATAAGAAAGCATAAAACAAAATGATTGAAATGAGTCCAAAAGTTAAATACCTAGTATTATTTATATTTGTTATATCTAAAAGCAAACAAAAGCTAAATGAAGTATAGGTTCCCCTATGCTTTTTCAAAGCTTTGTGAAATCTAATTCATATAATATGCAATTCATCCATTTAAAATGTACATTTCAATGCTTATAAGTGCTATTTATATTTGTTATATCTGAAAGCAAAGAAAAACTAAATGAATTGAAGAATAATTTGCCATTTTTTTTAGTTTTGTGAGATATAATTAACAACATACAATTCACTCGTTTAAAATGTGCAATTCATTGGCTTTTAATGAATTCACAGACATGTGCAACCATAACCATAGTCAAGTTTAGGACATTTTCATCATGTCAAAAAGAACACCCCTCCCAAAAGAAGCCCTGTACCTTTAGCTATCGCCCACAACCCTTCTCCCAGCCCTAAGCAACCACTCAAGTACTTTCCGTAGATCATCTATAGATTTGGCTATATGGGATATTGCATATAAAAGTAAGCATCTAAAAGTTGGATGTAAAAAAAAAAATTATGCAACAAAAATTGGCTCTGGCTTCTTTCACTTAGCATAATTTTTCAAAATTCATCCATGTTTGAGCATATATCACTCCTTCATTCCTTTCTATGGCTGAAAGTGTTTCCATTGCATTGCTATACCATATTTTGTTTATTCATTTGTATGTTGATAGACATTTAGTTTGTTTCTGCCTTTTGGTTATTATGAATAATGCTGCTATAAACATATGTTACAGGTTTTTTTGGAAATATGTTTTCATTTCCCTTGGGTATATACCTAAGGGTGGAATTGTTAGGCCATAAGGTAATTGTTATGTTTAATAGGTTGAGGAACTGCCACGCTGCTTTCCAAAGCAATTTCACCATTTTATATTCCCATGCACAATGAATGAGGTTCCAATTTTTCCATTCCTTGTTTACATTTATTATTGTCTGACTTTTTTATTCCAGCCACCTTAGTGAATGTGAAGTGGTATCTCATTGTGCTTTTGGTTTGCATTTCCTGGTTAAGAGCTAGGCTTCAAACCAAAAGGTCAGCAGTTCGAATCCACCAGCCACTCCTTGGAAACCCTGTGGGGCAGTTCTACTCTGTCCTACAAAGTTCGCTGTGAGTTGGAATTGACTTGACGGCAATGGGAATGACAAATGATACTGAGTATCTTTTCATGTGTTTATTGATCGTTTGTGTATCTTCTTTGAATAAATGTCTATTCAGATTCCTTGCTAATTTTCAAGTTGGATTTTCTTTTATTAAGTTTAACAGTTTTTTATAAGTCCCTTGTGAGAAATAATTTGCAAATATTTTTTACCATTCTATGGGTTGCTTTTTTACTTTCTTGATAGTTTTGTTTGAAGCACAATTTTTTTTTTAATTTTAATGAAGTACAATTTATTTTTCTTTAGTTATTTGGGCTTTTGAGGTCATATCCAAGGATTCGTTGTCAAATCCAAAGTCATAAAGATCTACCCCTATGTTTACTTCTAGGAGTTTTATAGTTTCAACTCTTTGATCCATTTTAAGTGAACTTTTGCACATGGTGTGAGGAAAGTAAGTGTTCAGCTTCACTTTGCATAGGGGGGTGTTCCAGCACCATTTGTTGAAAAGATGATTTTTTCCCCGTTGAATGATCTTGGCACAATTGTCTGAAATTTATTGACCGTTAATAGGTTTATTTCTGGACTCCTCATTTGAGTCCTTTGAACCTCATAGCTATCCTTATGCCAGTATCACACTGTTTTAATTAGTGTTGCATTGTGTTAAGTTTTGAAGTGGCAAGTGCGAGTCCTCCATCTTTCTTTTTTTCTCAAGTTGTTTTAACTATTCTAGATTCCTCGCGATTCCTTATCTTTGCTCCTGTAAACAGTGCTGCAGTGAACATGAGTGTGCATGTATCTGTTCATGCGAAGGCTCTTATTTCTCTAGGATATATTCCAAGGAGTGGGATTACTGAACTGTATGGCAGTTCATTTCTAGCTTTTTAAGGAAGCGCCAAATTGACTTCCAAAGTGGTTGTACCATTTTATATTCCTACCAGCAGTGTATAAGTGTTCCAGTCTCTCCACAACCTCTCCAACATTTATTATTTTGTGTTTTTTGGATTAATGCTATCCTGGTTGGGGTGAGATGGTATCTCATTGTAGTTTTAATTTGCATTTCTCTAATGGCTAATGATTGTGAGCATTTCCTCATGTACCTTTTAGCTACCTGAATGTCTTCTTTGATGAAGTGCCTGTTCATATCCTTGTCCATTTTTTAATTGGATTGTCTTTTTTTTGTACAGGTTTTGCAATATCTTGTAGGTTTTAGAGTTTAGACTCTGATTGGACCCATCATAGCCAATTTTCCCCCCCAGTCCTTAGGTTGACTTTTTACTCTTTCGGTGAAGTCTTTTGATGAGCATCGGTGTTATATTTTTAGGAGCTCCCAGTTATCTAGTTTATATTCTGGTGTTTTGGTATCATTAGTAACATTTCACATTCTGGTTATGCCATGTGTTATGGCTCCTAGCATTGCCCCTATTTTTTCTTCTGTGATCTTTATCATTTTAGATTTTATATTTAGGTCTTTGATCCATTTTGAATTAGTTTTTGTGCATGGTGTGAGGTATCGGTCTTGATTCATTTTTTTGCAGGTGGATATCCAGTTATGCCACCACCATTTTTTAAAGAGACTTTCTTTCCCCCAGTTACCAGACTTTGGGCCTTTGTCAAGCATGAGCTGCTCACAGGTGGATGAATTTATGTCTAGATTCTCAATCCTGTCCCATTGGTCTATGTTATCTGTTGCTGTACGAGTACCAGGTTGTTTTGACTACTGTGGCAGTGTAATAGGTTCTATAATTAGGTAGTGTGAGGCCTCCCACTTTGTTCTTCTTTTTCGGTAATGCTTTATTTGGGGCCTCTTCTTTTAATTTCAGTTGGGTCTGTTGTGATATCACCTATCTCATTTCTTATTTGGGTTATTTGTTTCCTCTTCTGTTTTTCTTTTGTCAGTTTGGCCAATGGTTTATCGATTTGGTTGATCTTTTCAAAGAACCAGCTTTTGGTCTTGTTAACTCTTTTGATTGTTTTTCTATTATTTATTTCATTCAACTGTGCTCAAATTTTTATTATTTGCTTTCTTCTGGTGCCTAAGGGCTTCTTTTTTTAATGCTCTCTTTCTATTTATTCAAGGCGTAGGGACAATTCTTTGATTTTGGCCCTTCTTGGATGTGTGCACATATTGGTATAAATTGACCTCTGAGCACTGCTTTTGCTGTGTTCCAAAGGTTCTGGTAGGATGTGTTTTCATTCTCATTTGATTCTGTGAATTTCTTTATTCTATCCTTAATTTCTTCTTCAACACAGTAGTTTTTGAGCAAGGTGTTGTTTAGAGTCCATGTGTTTGATTTTTTTTTTTCCTTGCTTTTTCTGTTATTGATTTCTACTTTTATGGCTTTATGGTCAGAAAAGATGCTTTGTAATATTTCAATGCTTTGGATTCTGTTAAGGCTTGCTTTATGGCCTAATACATGGTCTATTCTGGAGAATGTTCCATGTGCATTGGAAAAGAAAATATACCTGGCTGCTGTTGGGTGGCGTGGTTTGTATATGTCTATGAGATCAAGTTGGTTGATTGTGGCATTTAGATCTTCTTTGTCTTTATTGAGCTTCTTTCTTGATGTTGTGCCCTTCACCAAAAGTGGTGCATTGAAGTCTCCTACTGTTATCGTGGAGATGTCTATTTCTCCTTTCAATGCTGTTAGAGTTCGTGTTATGTATTTTGGAGCCCTGTCATTGGGTAGGTAAATATTTACTATGGTTATGTCCTCTTTGTGTATTGACCCTTTAATCATTATATAGTGCTTTTCCTTATCCTTTGTGGTGGATTTTACTTTAAAGTCTATTTTGTCAGAGATTTTTATTGCCAATCCTGCTTTTTTTTTATTGTTGTTTTCTTTGATATATATTTTTCCATCCTTTGAGTTTCAGTTTGCTTGTGTCTTTAAGTCTAAGGTGTGTTTCTTGTAGGCAGCATACAAACGGATCATTTTTTTTTAAATCCATTCTGCCACTCTCTGTTTATTGGTGCATTTAGCCCATTTACAGTCACTGTAATTATTGATAGGTTTGAGTTTAGTGCTGTCATTTTGATGTATTCTTTTGTGTGTTGTTGACAGTTTCTTTGCTCCACTTAATTTTCTGTACCGAGTCGTTTTTCTTTATGTATTTTCTTTTCATCCTTTTCATTGTTGTTGGTTTTGTATTTGCTGAGTCTTCATGTTTTTCTTGTTTTTTATTTTGATGTGTAGGATTGTTAGTTTCCTTTGTGGTTACCTTAGTATTTACTTCTGTTTTTCTAAGTTTAAACCAATCTTTTTAAAATATATTTCTTGACTTCCTCTCCATATGAAAAATCTATGACTACATTATTTAGTACCTCCTTTTTGTTTTAATATTGTTATCTTTTACTTACTGATGTCTGTTTCCCTATTTTTAGTGTTTTAACATTGATTTTTTTGTGACTTCCTTACCTGGGTTGATATCTGGTTGTTCTGTCCTGTGTTCTAGTCTTAGGTTGTTATCTGATGTTATTGCTTTTCTAACCAAAGGACACCCTTTAGCATTTCTTGTAATTTTGATTTGGTTTTTGCAAATTCCCTAAACTTTGGCTTATCTGGAAATGCCCTAATTTTGCCATCATATTTGAGAGACAGTTTTGCTGGATACGTAATTCTTGGCTGGCAATTTCTTTTTCCTTCAAGCCTTTATATATGTTACAGTAGGATGTTCTTGATAGTATATATGTTGAAATAATTTAAAGAAATCTTATCTGGTAAATGCTGTAATTAGTAGCTCTATGTCTTAAGTACTGGCCCCATTTTGTGCTTCAGTCTATGAACGTATTTGCATCTATTTTGCATCTGCAAGCATGTGTACAAATGTTTCTCAGGTTACCAGATGTTTAAGAAGTGGTATTCATCAAACCTCTAAAAGAGTAAAATTTCTTTCCCATTTTTATGATCATTTTGCATATTAATTTCCATACTAAGAAGATGCTTTGTTTTCCCATGAATAATACAACTAACACTAATGTTTGCCATTACAATCCAAAACAGTCCCTTGTAGTCCCACTGATATTGGTGTTTTATAATCATGCCTTACAAGATAAACAGTGCTTTAATGGGTCCAGATATTTATTACCATGCAACATGTATTCTGAATGACTAAGTTGAGATGTTTCATGTTATGAGTATGAGAACTCTTTACTCCTAGTGGAATGGGAAATTCTGTTAACAGTGAGGTTTAGAGAAAATAAGCAGGTAGAATATTTAAAGGTAAATCATAAAAGCACTGTTTTATTCCTGTTATATTTTGGTTATATCTATCCAGGATCGTCCAGGTTGGCTAGCTATATTGATAATGTTAATCACATACCTTCAAAATTCTTTCTTCACCTTTCACAATTTATCTGTAGATTTAATTTTGACCAATATAACAAAGTAAAACCCATTTTTACTGAAGATTTTACAGTATTCATTTGAAGGAATACAAGGGTCTACTTTTAGTGTGAGATATAAAAAAAGGTGATCATTGGATACCTTCAAATCTATAGTATTAAGCAGAAAGAGGAGCTTATTCAAATTAATAAAACATTAAATTGACAAAATGCTGAATGGGTATATTTATTTTTAATTGATATGTATTTGTGACATTGGAAAAGAATGATCTAATGGTAGAAACATGCTGCTTATGTTGTCTATATCCAAATTAGATATGTTCTTTTACATGTGGTGCAATTCAGTCCAAGTGAAATAAAGAGAGCACATTACGTAAGGAAAACATTACCCTTAGATAACATATTGTCAGAACTGGGAAAGTCCTTAGGGGCTGTCTAGTCCACCTGCCCCACTCCCATTCTTCAGATGATGAAAATAAGATTCAGATAACAAAATGTCTTATTGTTATAAATGGGACTGCCATTCTCATTTTAAACTCTTATTAACCTATCCAATATTCTCTCCATTCTACTATACTATCCCTTATGCTTAAAAATTATAATAATCTTTGATCAAAGAACAATAAAATAAAGCTTCTATATCGAGCCACTACTTCTAGTGATTTTGAGATGAAAATAGGATGATGTTGAATTGAGATAAACATAGAATAGTTACGGCTTCCCAGTCATCTTAATTATGACTGAAACGAATATAATACTGCAGCAATTTTTTTCTTTTATGTTTCCTAAGACATGTTACGTTTTTAAGACATGTTATGGTAAATGGAAATATTTTAATGCAATTTGTAGCATCCATGTCTGTCTACATCCAGCCAGTTGAATCAGTTTTATTGTCGATTTTGTATATTTTAATAAGGTTTCACAAAAAAGTCACTTAACAGCTGATTATATCAGATTCTCAGCAAAAAAAAAAAAAAAATCCTGAATAAAGCTCCAGGAAGAGCTGGCACAATGCCTCATGTTACTAATACAGTTAAATGTGCTTGACACAGTACATTAAAACTAGCCACTACCCTTATTTTCTTGCTTTTCAGGTGCACTTATCCATAGTAACAAAAATTGCTCCAAAAACTTTTGGACTAGCATAAAATGGGTGGCAATGGTAATGGATAGACTTTTGTGGTTTGTTTTTAAATTATTTGCAAGGTTATTGGAAAGCATGTTTTGCTTTCTTGTCAGTAGTTCAAAAACTTTGTATCTAGTGTTCATTTGGAAAACAGTAGAATGAAGGGCATTCAGAGTTGGGGAGAGAAGTGATTCCACACCCTTATAAAGAAACTACTCAAAATAACAGCTAAATATTATCTTTGCAGGCCACTTTTATTTAAATGTAAAACAATAAAGACATGTTATTCAGAATGCTTGCATTTCAGTCCCTAAAGAAGTAGGCTTTGGGTTGAGACATTTGGAAGCAGAGTTTTATAGCTATTTGGAGGGAAAAATATTCTGAGAAGAGTGAGCTAGAAAGAGACTGCAGTCAACATCTCACATTCCAGAACATACATAAATAACTTGCAATATCAAATTGGCATCTATGATTAGCATCCAAGCATGGCATCTTGTCAGGGTACAGTACTGCTGGTTAGGTCTTTCAGTGCTAATAAAGACAAAACTATGTATATGAATGCAGGCAGCTAACAATTGAAGATAATTTACAAATGCACAAATAAGCGTGGAAAATTTGATCATTTTCAATGTGTGATTTTCTATTAATGATTCTTTAGATAATGTATTCATGGGTTATAATAACAGATTCTACCAAACTAGCTAATACAAAAAAAAAAAAATTGCCGTCAAGTCAATTCTGACTCATAGCGACCCTATCAGACAGAGTAGAACTGCCCCATAGGGTTTCTAAGGAAGGGGTGGTGGATTTGAACTGTTGACCTTTTGGTTAGCAGCCATATCATTCAACCACTGTGCCACTTGGGCTCCAAACTAGCTAGCAAAAGCAAGAAATTCAAAAATGGAAATCTGTAAGTCCTGCAATGTCTAAAATAAAATGGAACTTTTCATTCACTAAGAAAACAAAAGAAAGTGTTTGCTAACAGGGCCCTCTCTGCCAGGGACATTTCCCCAAGCCAATGATAGCTGGGACAAAACGCAGCTACTTGTATAGGAACAATTTTCTATCTAACGCAAATCTAAATCAGCTTTCTGCTGCTGAAGATAGATGTTACTTGATTGTACAGATTTATACTTTTTAAAAAAAGGAAGAAAAAATAATAATAATAATAATAATAATAAAAAAGAAAAATCTGGCTCAGTCTCCAGATACTCCAGTTTCTACTACCCCTTTTTTCACTCTAATCATCAATCCTGCTTTCATACTTTGATTCCCTGCCATTTTTTCATCACCCGGTTCACTATGGTGCTGCCTTTGTTGTGCCCTTTCTTTCAGTTAACTACTCTCTACCACTTTTTTTTAATAACTGAATCCTCTACGCCCCTCTCCATCATTTCCAATATTCTCTCATGTTTGGCTCTTCTGTTCAGGTTGAAATTGCAGACAACTAAAAAGGTCAAACTGGGAAAGTTATGTTTAAATAAGTTTGGTAATAGGAACTTCCAATTTTATGAACATCATCACATTCTAAAATCTCTCCTTCCATTTTTTTTTTTTTTTGGAAACCCACATCTCCACTTTATTTTGTGTTGACTTCATTTTTTTCCCTCTGAATCAAAATACTTTATTTATTCCAGCCATTCCCTGTCTAGTATGAAGGAAAAGCAAAAATAATGAGAAATGTTATCTACTCAGGAATATACGAATCCCTCTCTGATAAACATATTTACAGAATTTTGAAAAATAGTTAACATTTAGTTTTTGTTTTTTGTAATATCTAGCCTATTGTGGGTTTCAGTTGTAAGTCTTAATTCACCTGAAAGTCTGAGTGAAATAATTTTAGCAGTCTGATGAATAAAAGGGCACTAGATTAATGGAAATGAGCCAAATAATGAATTCTGTAGGCTCTGAGTTTTCTGTATAGCCCAATTAGTTTTATCTATATTGACTTTTACCTCAACTAAACTTGCAGTTTATCTAATTGTATTAGATGAAAACTGGATGGGGAATAAACTTGAAAATTGTGGAAGTGTAAAATAGGGATTATACCTATCTTTCAAAGTTTTCAAAAATGATAAGATAATCTGTAAAAATTACCAGAGATACAGTAGGTACTCAGTTAAGGATGGACTCTTTTCTGCTTTCTAATCAGTTTTATTTTTTGCCTTGAAATCATTCCAGAGTAGAATGAATCTTCTAAAAATAGTGGTTTTCTACTTTAGTTCATTGTTAATATGTTCTAAGTGGTGCCTAATATTTGCATTTAATAGTTCTTGCCATGTTTTTCTGATACCTTTTATAATCTTATTTGATGTGCCATCAGCAGAGGGAATAATTGTATATTTAGTTCTTTAAAAAAAGAGAAAAAAATTAAGCCCTAGCACTCAATTATACCAAATTGGAATTGTTCAGTTAAAGTAATTAGCCACCGTATTTGATATTTGGGAATGAAAATAAATTCTCAAGGAAGGCATACATTAAAATTTTATTTATATTATCTCACATGACATCTCTCTCATTACTACCAGTGTATTTGCTTCTTCTGCTCTAGAACGTAAGCAGTTACACTGTACGTGAAACATTTTCATCCTGAACATTACTTTATACTTTTAACATGGGAACTCCATCTTTTAACTACTGGGCTTTTTTGTTTGTTTGTTACTATCGGACTTTTTTGAAGTGGATTGGAAATATATAGTCCTTTTCTCATTGTATATAACAGTATAGATAAGATACATGGAAGATCATATGCTATTAGGAAGCAAAAGGCTGAATATTAATAGTTTTTCCATAAAAGAAAATATTTTTATTTTCATTTTCAGCACAGAAAAGTTAGTTATTATTGCTGGAAAAAAAGGCAACAAAATGCTATCTTTGAAAAATAGGTAAACATATTGTGTAAATTAGATCATTTGAACATTGTCAAGTATACTGTTGGTTTTAAATTACTCGTTTAAATTGCACTGACTTACACATGCCCAGTGGTGTTCTTTGCATGGTCTTATTAAATATCCCAACAGAGAACACTGGGTTGTTTTCGTAAATTTTGCTCAATATCTAACACACTAAGATATTCAATAAATCTCAATTATGTAGAAAGCACTATGAGTGTTTACGAGTCTGTGAAGATTTAAAAGTGCAGCGTTTGGGAAATAGGGTAAATTAATATTTCTTTGAAAGCCTCTGTATTTCAATATGTCTAAATTTGAACACTTTATAATATGCTGTGATTGGAGTTTACATTTATTTTCCTTTCATATACCAGCGTGAATTTCTCCAATTTTTATGTATATGCCTATGGTAAGTGCATGCCACAAGAAGAGTGCAATCAATATGTACACCCCCCAGAGTGCCCTGAGCAATTTGAATCACTAAACACCTTTCAAATCTTTGAACTTTTATAGATAAGCATGGGTGTATAGTGATATTACCTGTACACTGTATGCCTTACTGAAATACTCAACAACATTTTTTTTTACTCCAGATCGACATACTGTGATGTGAAGTGAAGGACTAGTGTTTGTCTGGTAAATTTTAATCAGTAGAGAGACAGTTTAGAGATTTCAAACTCTATTTTCCTATCATCTGTTTGTTTGTTTTGTTTATGAGATAGATTGCTTACTTAAATATTAACTGGAGTCATGCGAATAATTTCAGATCCACAGAACTAGTCTCAGAAGAGCGAACTTAAGCCATAACTTCCATGTGAAAAGTGATTGAATCCTTTAATTGCAGAGCATTGTTCTTCACTTATTGTTGCTGTGTCTTCTTGACCAAAACCAAGGGGAGAGTTGAGAAAATTATGCAATTAATACAAGTATCATAACCAAAACAAGAATGCACTATTTTTTATTGAAATGGACTTGGCAAATTAATACAAAATAAATGTTTCTTTTATTGATAGAATAAGTTATTAATGGCCTCATAAACTCCAATGAAGAATTGAACCCCATATACTTTAATCAGCAAATTTTCTGAACACCTGTCTTGTCTGGAACTACACTAGATGTTGAAGATTAGAAATGAATAGGGCATGACAATTGCTTTAGACAAACTCACAGTCTTGTGTGGGAGGAAGGCAAATAAGCCATAGATAATAAAACAGCACACTGAATGTTTCACCTAAAATTATTTACCAAGTGCTAAGCAAGTAATGCTCTGAGAATGACTATAACTGGGAAAATCATGCCTATATAAGTTGGATTGGAAGAATATTTAGGCATTATTTAGGAAGAGAAGCAAAGGGAAGGCCATTATAGACAAAAACTAATAGTGGAGATATAACAGCGCATGGCTCACTCTGAAATTTGTAAGAATTTTGTTTTAGCAGGAGTTGAAGTCATACACCAATGTACATGGTGAGTATGGGGGGGTGAGGAAAGGAGCAATATGTTTCCCTTGTGGCATGTCTGGGATGAAATCTGGGTAGGTAAACTAGAAATATATGAATCCACCCAACCCAGTGCCATCGAGTTGATTCCGACCCATAGCGACCCTATAAGACAGAGTAGAACTGCCCCATAGAGTTTCCAAGGAGCGCCTGGCAGATTTGAACCGCTGACCCTTTGTTTAGCAGCCGTAGCACTTAACCACTACACCACAGAAATATATGAATAGTTAAACAAAAGAAAAAAAAAAGATATGTATGATGACATTTAATTTCACTATAATGAAGTAGGTTGGGATGTCTTTTGATAAGGAAAAGGTTATAGATTGTTGTGCAAAAGGCTCTTCATGAGTGCAAGAGAGTTAAATATTTTGTATTTAGCAAGTAATCATTAGATAAATATGCGTGACTCATTTGCTCATTTAGTTGGTATCTGGGGAGATAGTAGGGAGAGATGAAGACAGAAAACCATTATCTCTGTCTCTGTCTCTCTCCCCTTCCCCCTCACACAAACACACACACAGACACAAACAGATAAACACATGCTATATACTGTTTGAGGAAGTGGCTTCTCAGGTCTATAAACACTCTTAGTTTTGAAATGATCCTTTGACTTGCTCTAGAATAATTACCTTTAATTCTAAGCCATATTTATAGAAATTGTAATTTGAACATCATGCACTTTGGCAATATCTTAAAGACTTTTACTCACTTCCGGCCATATAAAACCAAATAAATATTCTAATTATGATTTATTATACTTTTTTTCTGCTGACACATTGTATGAAACTAGTTTGTACAAACCCATCATAAAAATGGGTTTGTACATAAGATGCAGAGAAATTTAGCAATTGCTCTAAATAGAACAGTAACAAAATATGATTAATCAGTTAGCCAAAATGTATTTTTCAAGTGCAGTTCCCAAATTGGCTTCTTCTTTACATCCAAGGCAATTTAAAATATGATGTAATGCCTTTCTCTTCTTAAAATAATGTGAAACTTCTCATAGGTATATTTTCAATTATGCACCCAAATAATTCATCCAGCTTAGAAATTTAAACACTATTAGAGAATTTTAGTATCATTATGAAAGACTCTGTTATGAAAACAGTGATGCAATCTCTTTTTTCTGTTACTGATTTACTATTTTCTTTAATTTGGGACACTTGGCGAAAAAAAGTCACTAGGGTTAAAACTTATCTGACAGTAACATCAGAGAGAATTCTGAGAAAAATGAAGTTACTTTGTATTTCAAGTTCTAAGAAATTTAGAGCTGGTAGATTTTGCAAATTCTTCTACCTCTTCTTCTGCTAATCTTTCTTAATTTTTAATCTTACAATATCTCTGTGGTCACTAAAGAATCAGTCTCTGATAGGCATTTATTTTACGTGCACATCTATATTGAAAAGCTTGATTTAGGCCTTTATTGCCAAAAATGGCATTCCATTTTAATTCAACTCTATTTTAATTTCAAAAAGCACATTTCAAAGACAGGCAAACACAGACTATCAGAAAAAATTGCAATCAAGGAGGGAAAAGTAGAAAGTCATCTGTAAAACTGTTCATTTTTAAATGTCGAATTTAGAGTGGAAATAGGACAGGGACAAGAGTGAAAAAATTTATGGGAAAGAATATCACTTGTTTTGAATTTTTTTTTCCATCAAGAGCTACATTTGCATGATATTTTGATGAAGACATACTGATAGACAAAGATAGCATCTTTAGAGGCTCCTTATTCATCCTCTTTTAATCTGTAAAGTATTGTTCTACATTCCTACCACATAATTTTAATTCATTCCACAAATTTCCTCCAAGAGTCCAAAAACTACACACTATGCAAATATGGACATATTTGTTAAAACAATTGTTATTTTTGAAAGTCTCTTTCTTTCTTTCTCCCCATCTCTCGCTCCTAATACTATTCCTCCATTCACAATATACGTTAAAATCAGAGCGGGGCAAAAAATTGACAAAAATTATAGAGAATATTTTCCAGTAGTCTGTAATAAAGCTTGACTGTTTCTCAGCTGAAATGATTGACTGGATACAAAAGCAGAGAATTATCATCTACAGAATATTTTGAACAAATATTTAAAATCCTTAGCAAATTTAAGCTGTTCCATAAGATTTTTTTTTTTTTAACTCCTAATACTTTAGTGTAAAAGGCAGCTTACCCAACAAACAAACAAACCCGACTCATGGCGACCCTCTCACAAATTTGGAGTTAGGAATACCTGAGGTTAGATCCTGGATGCCCTATCTACTAGCTGTTTGAAATTTAGCAAGTGATATAACTTGTCTAAAACTCATTTGTCCCAACTGTAAATGGGGGGAAATTATGGTAAATATCTCCTAGGGTTACTGTTAACTTTAAATGTAATAATAAACATAAAAGACCTCGACACACAAGAATTCTTATTAAATGTTTGTTATTTTTATTAATTATTAATAATAGTATTAATAATAGAATAGTAGTGCAAAATAACAGTAGTGTATCACCTCTGAAAATGTAGGATTGCCATTAACAGATTTTTGGCCTTCCTTAGCTTCTTTCATGCTTGAGTTCACATTGTAATGCCATGTTCTTTTGATCATAAGAAAAATTTAGGGCAATCAAACTTACATCATAATTCCTGTGGATAATTGTGTCTTTGAATAAAATTATTCTATCAAAATACACCATCTGTACAGATATGTCTTCCTCATGTTTTTTATTGCCTCTCTGCATTTCAAAATTGATCTGTTTTTATCCTCTGATTTGAGATTTGTCATGTTCTTGAAAATTCCATATTTTGTTGCTAAACTTGGTTTCTCCATGTTTTTTGACAGTTGCCAACCAGCAAACCTTGCCTGTGCTATTCAACAATCAAAAACCATATGTAAACACAAAGACAAAAATAGAATTAGTCAGTAGAAAGCAGTTTCACTCAGAAATTTCTTTTCTCTATGATTGCATAGCCAAACTCAAAGTTTGTCTTTTGAAATATAGGGATTGGGTAGCTGAGTTGTGTAATGAGGAAAATATAGCCCCAAACTGTGTAAATTTTTTTTTCCTCTTGCAAGAAAGTGTTTATTCTTGGATTTGTGTGAGTTCAGTGTTTGCCATCATTTTCCTGGGTGTAGGTCAGAACCTTTATTATTTCAAAGCACCTTAGCTTAGGAATGTGTTGGCTTACTGTCTAATCACCAAAAATCTCAGCAGGCCTTCCACTATCTCTCTAATTATAAGAAATTGGCTCTTCAAAAACAAAATGAAAAGAATCACATTCAAGATGAAGGCAAATAATTCTGTAATTGTCACTTTTTCATCAGTTTTACAAATCAGTGAAGGGGAGTGAAACTTTTATTATCCACAGGTAGATGTAGTTAGATAGTTGCCATTGAGTAGACACCGACTCAAAGCAACCTTATCTACAATAGAACAAAATGGTACCTGGTCGTGTATCATCCTCACAATTGCCTGCATGTTTGAGTCCATCGTTGCATCTATAATGCGAATCCATCTCACCAAGGGTCTCCCTCACTGGCCCTCTACTGCATCAAACATGATGCTTTTCCCCAGAAATTGCTACCTTCTGATGATGGGTCCAAAGCAAGTAAGTCCGACAATGTTCTGTTGTGATCCATAAGATTTTCATTCGCTAATTTTCAGGAATAGGTCACCAGGCCTTTCTTCCTAGTCTGTCTCAGTCTGGAAGCTCTGATGAAACCAGTCGCCCTGGGGTGACCCTGTTGATATCTAAAATACTATCATAGCAACATAAAAGCAACCACAGTACTAAAAACTGACAGACGGTTGGTGATGCCATATACTAAACAAAACCAAAAACCAAACCCCTTGTCCTTGAGTGGATTCTGACTCATAGCGACCCTGTAGGACAGAGTAGAACTGCCCCCATAGAGTTTCCAAGGAATGGCTGGTGAATTCATAACGCAAGAAATATAGGAAAAAGTTGGACTTAATTTTGGAGGGGTTGTTATAGTCCTAGGGCTTTATGGACTCTTTATATCGTATTTACTTTCATTTGATCAAGTTTCTAATCATCCTAGTACAAACGTGAATGAACCATCACATGAAAAGGTAGCTCTAAAAATAGTTCTTGACAAAGAAAAGTTTTACAAGAGGTATTTCCAAGGTAACAATACTTAATTCAATTGCAATCACAATACTATTAATAGTATTACTATTAATACACTAATACACCCTCTTGCAAGGAGAATATTGTTACTCTAAGAACAAAATAATGACAAAGACTAGGGAAAAACAGCTTGAAATAAAAAAAAAAACAGCTTGAAATCAAAGAGCTATAGCAAAACTCAAATAATGAAACCCACGATTATTAATATTCTATGAAACCTGGTGGTATAGTGGTTGAGAGCTATGGCTGCTAAGCAAAAGGTCGGCAGTTCAAATCCACCGGGCATTCCTTGGAAACTCTGTGGGGCAGTTCTACTCTGTCCTATAGGCTCGCTATGAGTTGGGATCGACTCGATGGCAATGGGTTTGGTTTTTTTTTTTTATTAATTGTAACAAAATTTCAACTCTCTTTTCACGATGTTATGGCCTTTAGATGTGTCAAATAGGTTGTGTTTCCTCTCTCAGGATTCAGATTACCCATTCATTGGAACCACCAGGAAGAACTATTAACTTGAAATCGATGATACATTTATAGCTACTTTGTTTTGTTTAGTTGCTGAGTAATGACACTATCTTTTCTAGATTATTTGCTTGCTTAAGCCAGAAACTTACCAATTAACAAAGAAGTGCATTGTGATAACCAAATACTTTGTAAAGGTTTCATGTGGGGAACCAGACTATTTTTTTCCATTTAATGCAATTGCTATGCTTTTCTGAACAGAAAATATTAAAGCTTTTGATGGAGAAGGGAAATAACGTATGGACTCGATTAAAAATATGATACCTTATAGAAAGTAAATGGAAAAACTATCATGCTGTGATATATCTCCTGATTTTATACTATTTAGATAGGCTGGTATTCAGATCAGGAGGAGAGGTAACTGCGGGGCTTGACCTTTACCTTCCACACCATAAACTGAATAAAGATGGAATAAATCCAAAGGTGCATTCTTCATCTTGGATTTCATACATGTCTCTTTACTGGTGGGCTGGTGAGCCCATGAATATGAGTTTCCTGTGCTTGTTTGGGGTCTATCCCATTTCTCTGAACTTTCAAATACTAACATTCTACTAAGAACACAGATGTGTGCCTCTGGGGAATGGATGTTATTTATGACACCTTAAAATTTTCTCTCGCTGTTATATTTGTCATCATCAGACTCACCCTGCTTTTAAAAAGTGTCAAATCCATTTATGTTGAATAATGTAGATTTATCTTAATTTCAATAATAGAAATTAAATGGGATTGTTTTACACATTTTTCAGTTTCCCCAGGCATTAATAACATACTTACTGTCAATCCAAGGCAAAGGATACTAAATATAAAATTCAATCAGTATTCCAGAGTGTAATTTTTGCTTGTGATTTAATCCTAGGTAATATATTCTGTATTTAGTTAAAATTACCTTGAGAAAGTGATTAATGTATTTCTGCATTCTGCTGGTAGATTCGGGTGGAACTGGCGTGGGGAGGGAAACTCTTGTCTTACAAATGGCATAAGCATAAACAAAATTCGTGTACTTTCTCTGATGAGTAGGAGTGTGACAGTTTTGGTTCAGTTAAGTATTTTGACAAGCTGTGCTAAAATCACTGATGCCTGCTCTACCTTGTTGGCTAAAGTGCTCAGGTCATGCATGAGGCTACTCAAGTGCCCATCATCTTCTGTGTAATCCTAACAACCTGTTGCTGGAAGGCAGTAAGTTAATGTGGTGGTGTCCACAGTATTTATAAATCAACATGGAAATCCCTTTTTGCAGTGTCAATAGAGTGAATAATCTGACTTCCTAAGTCAGATAAATTGACCTTCAGTTACATCTTTGGAGTTTCACAACACTCTGTAGTGTTATTGAAATAACTCAATGGCATTCATATTTTTTCTTTAAATACCTTCAGGTAACACACAAGGTAAATATAGACTGTACTAAGTGAAGTTTATATAAAATTTATTGCTGAGTTAAGCTATTGACAGAGATAAGGTAAAAATGTAGTACATAATAGTATCATTCATCACCGTGACTTTGAGTGCCATTATTAGCATCTGCAGTTGTTTGAGACAAAAGGATATCCAGTGGGAAAGGACAGAAAAACTGAGTAACCAAGGTTTTTAGGGATGGTCTGCACACTTTCAAACTTGGTCACACTGTGTGGCGAAGAATTCTAGAAGGAATGAATCTCACTCATGTTCACAACACACATTCCCTGATCTTAAATTAAATAAATGAAAACAGAAGGTAAATGATAGAAAATAGCCAATGACTCTTGTCTCATGAAAATTACACATAACTTTTTAAAAAGCAGTAAGTAACTATGATGAATGGCTTGTCAAACATAATAGTAAAATACTCTCTCTACATAGAATACTTCTAACACTTAGAAATACAAACACTTTAAAATAAATTTTAAGAAATTGATTATTCCAATTTAAGCAGTAAAATTTATTTTAAGTAATGTTTTCAACTATGTGAGAGAAAAGGAAACTTACTTTTTTCTCATATTGCTCCAATTTCTTCCCTAAATAGTCTAGGAAACAGATTGTAACTGTGGCCTAGGTGGCCTTACAACTATGGCAAATGTCACAATCAGTACAACCCTGACTTATACATTGGTTCCACAGACAAATCTTGTCTGTGCTTCCAATACATCCTTTAATCTAAGACCTATCCCCATGATACCTCCTGGTTGCCCAAACCGTCTCATATTAGTTTCACTCATTGTGCAAGGCTTTTCAAGAGTTCCACTTCCTTATTGAAACTATCCTGCCCCTATTCCTTCTCTCTGAAGTTGACTATTGATCTGAGAAAATAATGCTGCACTGTTAAGGGTGGATGCTAGAATAACATGTTATCCCTTTCAGATATCAGAGTGTTAAAATACGTAAAAGGAATGAATGTTCTCTTTATCTAGTTATATGTAACAAATCGATTCAAAACTAAGTGGCTTAAAATGATATCAATTATTTTATTATCTCTCGTAGTATCTATGGGTCAAGAATTAAGGAAAAGCTTGGCAGAGCTTCCGTGGCATGGGGTCTCTCATTTGGTTGCAGTCAGAAGTTGGCCCAGCTAAAACAGCAGGTGACTGAAAAAGCTGGGGACTCACAGGGCACTGCTCTCTTTATGCAGTTTCTGGGGACCTTCCAAACAGTCTCTTCATCTGGACTATTTTGGGGTCTTTGCAGCATGGCAGCCTCAGGGCAATCAGATTGCTTACCAAAGGGCTGAAGGCTCCAGTGGTCAGCATTCACGGAGAATAAAGTGGAGGTCCATGACATTTTTATTACCCTATATTAGAAGTCATATAGTATCATTTCTGCTCTACTCTGTTAGTAGAGACAGACCAAAGTCCATCCAGGTTCAAGGAGAGGGAACATGAGATTCAATCTTCTGATGGTAGAGTGGCAAGGTTCTAGAAAAATCTATACATTAGGAGATAATATTGTAGCCACCCTTGGAAAATACAATCTGCCACGATGAGTAATGCAGGGAATTGAATGACCTTTATAATGTTTACTCTCTAGCATGTTATTTCCATTTATATTTAGTAAATGTCTATCAATATATAATGGAAAATAAAATGATAGAAGAGCTGACTGAATACCATTTAAAACCCCTTTCAAGACCCAATTATTTTCTGCTTTGAAGTTTTGTTGATACCATGTGTTTTCATTAATGGAAGCATGGTAAATCACTGCGTGTTGTTGAATTTTCGATAGGCAGTATGAATTTTTTTTTGCCCCCTCCCTCAAGCCTACCCTTAGAGACCAGAAAGCAAATATTGTCCCACTAATTCTACCCTCCAGACCCTCCCAAGTCCATTGGAACATATGTGTCCCCCCAAATTTTTCAAAATTTCTGTTTTTCCTACCAAAAATGCACACACTTCATGTAACACTCTGTAGAAATAGTAATTTGTGGCACATGCCTGTTTTTTTTTTTTTCCAGTTTCAAAGAGTCATAAAGGCCCCTGCCTTGCTGCAGCATGCACAGTCAGTAGAAAAGCAGCTTCCTAATGAACTTGAGAGACAGAAATGTTGGTAGGCGACCATATATCCCACCAGTCATGAAAAGGTTAAGAATTTTTGTTTTTGTTTTCCCCATTATTCCCCTAAGAATACTACTTACAAAAATATATAATGTTATTCATTTTTGCCATATCTAATGAAGTTTATTGTTGCCTATATCAGTATTAGAAAAGTCAGAGTACTTTTGACAAATACAAGAAAATTTTGTGGAAATGATTAGAAATGCCAAGTTATCATCTCACAATTTAGAAATCTAAGACAGGGAGGAATTGTAAAGCTCTAAGACAGGGAGGAATTGTAAAGCTCATTCTTATAAGAAATCCCTCATTAGTCTTCTCAGGTATTTGTTTTAATGATCTGAAAAACTAGAGTATGCATATACCATGTATATTCAGTCCTTAATTATGTGCATTCAAAGAAATAATTACAGAAATAGAGAGATCGCCATTAAACCTGAAAAATCTTACATTAGAAGGTCAAAGAATAAACGCAGTAGCCCATGAATATTGTGAATGTTTGCATTATATCAAATTTTGAAAACACCTGTACTGAATAACCTTGTGTTGGTTCATTGTGAGGGTTTTTTGTGTGTGTGTGTGTGTGCGCGCGCGCCTGTGCTCAATTGCCCTCAAAATTTATCATTTGTCACCTTCACTTGTGTAGTTCAGTTGACTGCACATGAAGTTATATTCTGTAGCTTTAAGGGGGTTTATTAAAAACTCATAAAAGGCTTCCATTTTATTACCTGCAAGGCTCCCATGTACTTTTTGCTACTTGAAATATGTGATGTAAGAATTTATCATTTTCATTCTGAAAAGAAAGAACTGATTTCACCATTTTACTTTGAGTCTTGGCTGCTTTTTATCCTGGCTTTTTCAGAATCACATTTTTGAAGACATTTCAAACTGTCCATATAGTTTGCACTTGACATTGGTATACATTGTGAGATTTCTATTTGACTTGGACATATCATAAAAGATGATTTAGTCCCCCTTGGGAGACATTTTCTCCAACAGAAAGACCTCTTTGGAGCAACTAAGGGATAGTAATTAAGATGTAAATAAGGTTAGGCTCTGTGAAAGTTCATTCTTCAGAAATATAACATATAGTCTCAGAGGCACAACTTAGAGAATTCTGAATATGAAATACATTACTAAGAACGCTGTTTTTAAATATTTCAAAAACCCAAATACTTAAGTTAATAACTATATTTAAAGAAAAACAAGTAATAAAATCGTTTGAAATTTGCACCCCTTGCCAAGTTTAAGTAATAGGGAGTAAAAAAAAAAAACAAAAGACAAATGTATGACACAATGTAGATATTAATTATAATTATAATGCTACAAGAGTAGTGATGCCTAAAAGATGGAAAACAAACAAAGTGATTTCTCCAATTGACCTAGCTTACTACTGGGATAAAGTTTCCAGTCTGTGGTGCAAGAAGACAGAAATCAGTTGGAGCCTGGTGGGCTCTTTTGGTTGACTCTTTCTGGAGGTGGAAGTCCAGAGAGGCCAAGGTGGCTAAGGTCCCAAGTCAGTACTTAGAGGAAAACTTATGACATAAAATTCTCATAAGAGAAGAAAGGTATTAAATTAAGTCTCTAAGCTTCTACCTTAAGAAATTAGAGAAGAGCAAAATAAAACCAAAGTAAGCAGAAGAAAGGAAAGAAAAATCAGAGTACATATCAATGAAATGAAAAACATAAAAACAATCAAACCAAAAGATGGTTCTTTGAGGAGATCAATAAAATTAATAAACCTCCAGCTAGACCGATGGAAAATGAAAAAGAGAAGATACAAATTACCAATATCAGGAATGAGAGAGGTGACATCACTACAAATCCTATACCAAACCAAACCCACTGCCGCCGAGTCGATTCCGGCTCATAGCGACCCTATAGGACAGAGTAGAACTGCCCCATAGAGTTTCCAAAGAGCATCTGGCGGATTCGAACTGCTGACCTTTTGGTTAGCAGCCATAGCACTTAACCACTAAGCCACCAGGGTTTCCACAAATTCTATATATATTAAAAAAGGAAAATGGAATATTAATAGTTCCACTTTTATATTTGGCAATTTTGATTAAATATAAAAATTACTTGGAAAAAAACTACCAGAGATCACTCAAAAAGAAATGGAATATCTGAATAGCCCTATATCAGTTAAAGAAATTGAATTTATACTTAAAATGAATCTTCCCCAAAAGAATAGCCAGCCTGGATGGTTTCACTGGTAATTCTACCAAATATTTAAGGACAAAGTAAGACCAATTTTATACAAGCTCTGAGAAAATTGAAGAGGCACAAATATATCCCAACTTACTCTTTGATCAGGAAACCCTGGTGGTGTAGTGGTTAAGTGCTACAGCTGCTAACCAAGAGGTCAGCAGTTTGAATCCGCCGGGCACTCCTTGGAAATTGTATGGTGCAGTTCTACTCTGTCCTATCGGGTCGCTATGAGTCGGAATCGACTTGACAGCAATGGGCTTGGTTTTTGGTTTTTTATTCTTTGATCAGAGTTACTCTGATACCAGAAACAGATATTAGAAGAAAATTTGCACACCAATATCCATGAACATAGATGCAAAAATTCTAAACAAAAGTTTAGCAAACGAAATAGAGTATATAAAAAAGGCAATAACTCCCGAACGAGTGGAGTTTATCCTCTTGTAAACAAGTGGAATTTATCCCACTTGTTTTAACATTCAAAAATCAAAATTGTTTTAACATTCAAAAATCAATGTAATTCACCATATTAACAGACTAAAAATCGAAAAACATATGAACTTCTCAATAGATGCAAAAAAAGCATATGACAATATCTAGACTTCATTCCTTATAGAAACTCTCAGCAAAGTAGGACTAGAAAGGAAGTTTTTCCACCTAATAAAGGGCATCTATTATGAAGAACCTACAGGTCACATCATACTAATAGTGAAAGACTGAGTCATTATTCTTAGGAAAAGAAACAAGGTGCGAATGTCTGTTCTTACCACTTCTATTCAACATCTTTCTGAAGATATTAGGAAGTGCTATATGGTAAGAAAAAGAAATAAAATGAATCTGTATTGGAAAGGATGAAGTAAATTGTCTTTCTTCACCATGACGTGGCTGTTGTAAGCTCTGCCTATCTGCATTGCTCACAGGGACAGGCTGTGCTTCAAACTTTCAGATAGCCATTAGACCGCTAGGAATGAGACATATACACTTACTGGCATGAATCATTCTTTGGGTGCTATGCTCATCTGTGATCTAGTCAGACACACGAGACACACAGAGTACTGGCAAAGTGAAAGTCATTGCTATTATTTATAGAAAAAGAACGGTAAACAATAGCAATAGATTCACAAAAAGGGAAATGCTTACCTTTCCCCAAATTACCCATATCCATTCCTATGTTGCTGGGCAGGTGTGCCATGGTTCAGGCCAGATGCCGTGTTCACATCACCACTGTCTCAGGCTACCACCAGGCTGTTCAGGGGGACTGCCCAGCTCCTGAGGATTCTGCTCTGTTTCTGGGCCTTGTTAACCTCTGCTACCAACTCCTGCCATGCTACCAGGGCCTCCAGGGCTCTCTTGCTGCCACACGACCTGGGTTTGTGATGCCCTGGGTGGGGTTAAGGTGTGCAGTCCCTGCAGGGGGCACACTCAGTCCTCCTTGACCTGCACAAGCAAGTGTTACAGTTCTTTTAACTCCGCTGGCAGCCCTCCTGTCCAAAGATATCCAGCTCTGCTCTGCTGTAGGGAGACTCCAGCTTATGATCCTCCAAGGCAACCACTGCACAGGGCACACTCAAGCCTCTGCTCTGCACAGGCAAGTGTTATAGCTCCTTTAGCTCTGCTAGTAAGCCTCCTGCCTGAAGGTGTTCAGCTCTCCCTCTGAGAGCTGGCAAGCCCACTGTAGCTGCCTTCTCCATGGGCCCAAGCCCACCACAGCCACCTCTTTCCATGGGCCAGCATGCCCACTGCTGCTGTCTCTCACAATTTTGCATCATCTTCAGTGTTACTGCTCTTTCTTCTGGATCTAGGACGTTCTCAGCACAGGGACGCCCTCCACTCCAGACTCTTCTTGGTGGTAGTGATGTCCCCCGAACTTCTGCGAGAGTGGCCCTTATAAAAGTATACTTGTCAATTTTAAGTCACAGCCCTCCCACCAGGACCACAAACTAACCCATCCCCTCTAAACTCCAAAAACCCAGTGCCGTCGAGTCGGTTCCGACTCATAGCGACCCTATAGGACAGAGTAGAACTGCCCCACAGAGTTTCCAAGGAGCAACTGGCGGATTTGAACTGCCGACCTCTTGGTTAGCAGCTGTAGCTGGTAGACCACAAATCACTCAGTTTGCATAGTAATTGACTAATCCCTCTGTGAACTGTAAGTCACTCAATTTGCATCGTAAACTGAACAATCCCTTGCAAGATTGTGGCCCAGTCAATCATTTTAGGGTAGTTAGAAGACCATGGCTAGAAAGACCATATAAAAGCAATTCAAGGCACTGCAGTTGTCTATGTAGAATATCCTATAGAATCTACACTAAAGCTGCTAGATCTAACAAGTAACTTCACTAAACCTGTAGGATATGAGGTCATATACAAATGCCAATTGCATTTCTATATACTAGTAGTGAATAAAAAATAAATAAATTTTTCTTAAAAATCAGTTTCACATTGACATATGAAATACTTAGGGATAAACTGGACAAAGGAAGTGCAAGACCTGTATCCTAAAAACTACAAAAGTTTGAAGAGGGTAATTAAAGAAGACATAAATAAATGGAGAGTCCAATACGTTTATGAATTGAAAGTCTCGATATTGTTATGATGTCAAATCCCCAGATGATTTATAGTTTCTCTGCAATCCCAATAAAAAACCCAGTAGGCTTTTGTTTTTTAGAAATTGACAAGCTCATTCAAAGTTCATAAGGAAACGCAAGGGACCTAGAATAGTATAAAATTCTTTGAAAAAGAAGAACGGTATTGGAAGAATTACAATACCTGAGTTCAAGACATATTAAAGCTACAGTAATTAATACAGCATGGTTGTCAATAAAATAGATAAAATTATCCATGGAATTTAATAGAAAGTTCAGAAATAGGCCCACACAGTATATAATCAACTTATTTTTGACAAAGGTACACAAACAATTCAGTGGAGAATTATAGTCTTGTTAATACATGATGTTGGAACATTTAGATATATACATGAGAAGAAATGAACTTTAATCCATATCTCACACCATATACAAATATACAAAAATGAACTCAAAATAGATCATAGACTTAAAGGTAAAACCTGTGTCTTGGTCATCTATCTAGTCCTGCTATAACAGAAATATCACAAGTGGATGGCTTTAACAAAGAGAAGTTTATTTCCTCACAATAAAGTAAACTAAAAGTCCAAATTCAGGGCATCAGCTCCAGGGGAAGCCTTTCTTCTTCTGCAGGCCTTCTCATCAATCTTCCCCCAGACTAGGAGCTTATCTATGCAGAGACCCTGGGTCCAAAGGGCGTGCTCTTCTCCCAGCACTGCTTTCTTGGTATTATGGGGTCCCCTACTCTCTGCTTGCTTCCCTTTCCTTTTATCTCTTGTAAGATAAAAAGTGGTGCAGGACACACACCAGGAAAACTCCCTTTACACTGGATCAGGTATGCATCTTAGTAAGGTTGTTACAATCCCACCCTAATCACCTAAAACTTAAATTTATAATCCCAAAATGGAGGATAACCACACAATACTGGGAATCATGACCTAACCAAGTTGACACATGTTTTGGGGGGACATAGTTCAATCTATGACAACCAGAAACTATAAAACTTCTAAAATAAAACAAATCAGAAAATCTTTCTAACCTTGGGTTATACAATAATTTCTTACTTATACGCAACACCCCCCCCAAAAAGGATAAATTGGACTTCATCAAAATTAAGAATTTCAACTTTTTGAAAGACACTATTAAGAGTATGACAAGGCAAGCCACAGACAGAGAAAATATTTTCAAATTTTGTATCTGGTTAAGTAGTTGCGCACAGAATATATAAAGAACTGTCAAATGACAGAAAACAAATAAGAACACATGCAACCTAATAACAATGGAAAATAAAAAGTGGACACTTGACCAAAGAAGATATATGGATGGTAAATAAGTAAAAGATGCATGTGCCGGTCATCAGAGAAATGGAAAAAAAAAATTTAGAATACTTAAAAATTAAAAACAAAGTTTACACTTGTCCTTAACAAGCCTTGGTGAAGCTGGGGAGGAACTGGAACTCTCAAATATTGCTGGTGGGAATGTAATTGAACAAATACTTTGGAAAATAATTTAGCAATATCTTAAAATGTTAAACATACACACTCTTGCTATATGACCTAGTCATTTCACTCTTAGTCATTTGCCCAAGAGAAGTAAAATTATAGGTCCATGAGATGACTTATATAGAAATATTCATTGAAGCTTTATTTATGATAGCCAAAATCTGGAACTATCCCAAATTTCCATCAATAGGAGAATGGATGCATCAATTGTGATAAATCAACACAATAGACTACAGCTCCTCAATAGAAAGTAACAAACTATTAATACACACACAAAAGAATAGGTGATTTGCAAATAATGCTCCTGATTGGAAGAAGCCAGAAAAAGAGCATGAATCCATTTATGTAAAACTCTATGAAATGCACTCTCACAAGAGTCAAAATGTTGAAACAACCTGAATGTCCATCCGCAGATTAATGGATAAGCAAAATGTGGTACATATGTTCAATGAAATACTGCTCAGCCAATAGGAGAAATGAAATATGAATTTCATCCTTGCTTAATTCAGTGTTCCATAAATAATAGGCATTCAAATAAATAGCATTATATGGCACGTATTAATTATAATACATGCCATAAAAAACCCAGGGTTTACTATTTACAACTTGAAGTCTACAATTACAGACTCTGTTAAAAAAAATGTACTTACAGTGAAACCACTTCCATTCATTAATTGTTAAATATCTAAGACCTAAGTTCACTTAAATAAATTTAATTAAATTTATTCAATTTAAATTTCTTAAATAAAACGGCATTAATATTCAATGCAATGAGATTTATATAAACAAGAAAAATGAGGAAAGGAAATAAATACTTTTCTAACCAGTATTTCACTACTTCTGACAAAGGCATCATTTACTGGTATTACAGGGCAGCTTCACTCTAACAATAAGAACACTCGGGTTGTACCGCTTTTGACTTCTTAAAACCTTTTGCATGAGTGCATGCGTGTGTGTTTGTGTCGACACGTGTGTGCATCTCTGGGAGCCTGCGAGCACAGATCACTTACTTAGTTTTGGGTGACAATTTGCCCACTGTGGTTAAGTACTTTCTAAGGACATCATGCTTGACAAAGTACAGGGTCAGCGAAAAAGAGGAAGACCTTCAATGAGGTAGATCGACACAGTGGCTGCACCAATGGACTCAAGCATAACAACGATTGTGAGGATGGCGCAGGACCGGGCAGTGTTTCCTTCTGTTGTGCATAGGGTCGCTATGGGTCGGGACCGACTCGACGGCACCTAACAACAACAACATTGTAAACAAGGTTTACACACATCATAAGAAGCACATAAGACATAAGATGTAGGATCTCTGGGTTTCTAATTTGAGCTCGAGTGTGTTTCTTAAAGTACTGTTGTCATCACTCTTGATATATGTTGTCTTTTAGTGAAGAAAAGTAAATCAGTAAAAACAATTATTGGCTTTGATTTATAAATATGTCCTGACAAGTTCTGGAGCTAAATGCTATAATTTATCCTTATCCTTTGCTTTTACAAAATATTGTGTCTCTTAATGAATTGGCAATGATTTGGGTTAGTAAACCAGTGATTTTCAAACTGTGGTGTCTGGACCAGCAGCAGTAAGAGCAACATCACCTAAGAACTGCTTAGAAATGTACATCTCAGGCCACACCTCAGGCCTACTGAATCAGAAACTTCAGGAGTTGGCCTCAAAAATCAATGTTTTACCAAGTCCTCTAGGTTATTCTGATGCACGTAAGTTGAGAGTCACTGGGTTAGACAAAGTGGAAATTTAACAACTTGGGTTTATGTGTAGGCATTCAGAAGGACTTAGCCAATAAAAACTGCTGCCGTATTAAATCCCAGGGTACAAAACAGTGAGCATAGAAGAACCTACGCAACATCTATGTAGGAGGCAGAATAGGATATTAGTTTAGTGCCTTTGCTCTTGTTTGAAGCTGCTAGAATTTAATGCCCAGCCTCACTCGCCATGAATTAGTGAAAAGAACTTACTTACCACGTCTGTGACTTAGTTTCCATCTCTGCAAACTGAGGGTGACACTAGTATCTGCTGACTAGCATTTTTGTGAGAATTAAATGAGCAAATATACATATGAAATATTTGAATTTCAGGGGATTAAAATCCTTAGGTTTTACATGAAAGGACTTTTTTTTTTTACTTTTTGCTTTTTGTGCCTTACGTTACTTAGTTCACAATCATTATCTGTTATATAATGAGTTATGGAATGATTAAATTGTTCCCACCTGTTTGAGAAAGCATTTTATACTGAGCAACCAATGTTTTATCCAGGGCTTCTGAACAGGTTCATTCTGGTTCCAATTCCTGCTGAGAATTTGCATTTCTAACAAGCTTCCGGCTGAGAATTTGCATATCAACCCCAGATATACTGAATCATACATTTTAACAAGATCTCCGGGTGATTCTTCTATGTAACTTCCTGGGAAGTTGTTAGAAATGAAAATTCTCAGCAGGATCTGGAACCGGAATGAACCAATTCAAAGCCCTGGTTTTATCAAGCATTTCATTTCCAGAATATTCCTTTCGAAAGAATATTTCACTGCTTAGAAAGTCATTTGAAATGAATTTCCTGGTATAAGGCTAAATGTAAATACATAGATGAAGATACTGAAAGAAATCACTTTGAGACCTTTCGTGGGGGAATGGTAGGCATAGAGCAGCTTTCGTATTTGAATAGAGGTGCTGCAAGCACAGGTCACTTGTTTAGTTTCAGGTGACAATTTGCCACTGTAGTTAAATACTTTCGATTCCTAAATACAAATTTAACATTTATAAATTATCTTTGATATTTCTAGAAAGTAAATTTCAATTAAATAAGACATGTTTATTAGCATATTTAATGACAGAAAAACCGTAAAATAATTTACTTTTATAGAAAGCCAGCATAGAATTATCATCTATGTTGAAAATTTTAGATGGGTTTTTATATTTCTGCTTCTGTGATTCAACTGCATTAGAAAGTTTCAATTGGCATCTGAGGCTCTAGAAATGGCATTTGTTACAGAATATTTTGTTCTGTCTCTCAGGGTAAGGGGCTTAAGGTCAATCAGTTTCAGTCAAGGAGAAAGTGAAATTCACTCTTTCTGTTCCTCACATGCTATAGCCCCCTCTTTTTATCAATTGAAGGACAAGAAATTATTTTCCCAACATTGGGTGCATTGATTGTATGTAAAATCAATTTTTCAGAGCCCAAGGCATAGAAATAACTATTTTCAATTCTAGATGAGCACCAAAGTCCATATTTTAGACCTCGGGTGATTCTTGATCCAACATGACAGCTGGTGTTTCTATTTGGTTCACTTGTAAGTAGCTTCTTATGTTTAAATCATACTTGCATCTATAATCAGGAATCTGAAAGTAATGTGCTCCAGGCTTTGATTCCTGTAAGTTGTCTGAAAATAAGTGAAAATCAAGGCATTTGTAGAAAATAGAAATTTATTCATCTTGAACGGGGTTTGCATGCATAAGCATGTTTTCCAATCCCATTGTTGAACTAGAAGGAACTGAATGATAACAAATCTTAAGAGTGAAAATGAGCTTCTCTCTAATCTGCAAGTATCAGATCAATAACACTCCATCTGTTAATGGAGCAGACCAACACTCTTGAGTTTTCCAAAGTGTGTGAAAATCACGCTTAAAATGAGTAACAGAAAGCATCTACTAGGAACATTGTGCAGAAAAGTTTCTTTAAATGTACTTTGTTGGTAACACTGGAACTGTACTATAATGAAGTCATTTATAGCTAGCCAGTACCTTGTAAATGTTTATATATGTGGAGGTATATGTGTGTTGATAGCTAGATACGGAGTGTGGGGATATGTCTATAAAATGTTCAAATTAGTGATTACTATTTGACAGTTAATATCTAAAACTCTTTCTATTTAATATCAGTAAGTTTTGACTTAATTGGTCTACTTTGTGTAGTGGGTAGTATACAAGTAAGACTAGAGCCCCCGAGTAGACCAGTAGTGGTCATATTACCAAAGCTATTATTATTTGGAAATTAACTAGGAAGCTGCATTTTAAAGGCTGTAGGTGACACCTACCACAAGAGAGCAACTCCAGAAATTCTCTTAGTAGTTTTGTTTATGGTTATTTCATAACAGTTGTAAGGAAGCTGCCACCTAAATATGTCACAATTTTATAACAGTTACAATAAGAAAAATGATTTTTAAAAATTAAAATATGCTTCATTTATTATTTCTAACATGCAGAGGAGGTCCATTTTCAAATATGTGGTATGACATGGATGAACCTAGTAAACCTTACGCTGAGTGAAAATAAGTCAGCCACAAGGGACAAAGATTGTATGATTCCACTTATATGAAATATTTAAGATAGGCAAATGATAGAGGTCCAAGATTGTTAGGGTTTAAGAGAGGGTGGGAGGGAGGGGAAAAGGGGGACTCACTGCTTTAGGGCACACTGAGCTTCTGGTGGAGCAATGGTTAAATTCTGGGCTGCTAATCGAAAGGGTGGAACTGGTTGGGTAATCAAAAGGTCAGTGGTTTGAACCCATCAGTCACTCTGCGGGAGAAAAGATGTGACAGTCTACTTCCATAAAGATTACAACCTCGGAAACTCTATGGGGCAGTTCTATTCTGTACTATAGGGTCACTATAAGTCAGGATCGACTCAACGGCAACAGGTGGTGGGGGGTGTGAGCTCCTGTTAAAGGTGATACGAAAATTTGGAAGGGATAATGGTAATGATTAAACCACAAGACAGCATAACTAACGTCACTGAAGGAGCCCAGTGGCACAATTGTGAAAGTGCTCAGCTGCGAACCAGAAGGTCGCCGTTCACAGGAGAAAGACGTGGCAGCCTACTTCTATAAAGATTACAGCTTTGGAAACCCTATGGGGCAGTTCCACTCTGTCGTATAGGGTTGCTATGAGTCGGAATCGACTGATAGCAAACAATACAAACACGACTAAATCGTACATGTGAAGAATGTTGAAATGGCAAACAATTCGTTACATATATATATATACCACAATATAAAAAGAACATGCATACACAAATTACTTGGAAACTAAGGTACGTTCAAGGTCATAATAAAACAAAATCCTGAGATATTTGTGAGATTTAATTGTAATACTGAAATAGATATTATTTATTACAGAAATATTATTGGTACTCAATGATTCTGAAAATAAATGTATAGAACAAACTTGTCTTATATGTATGATAAATATATCCCAGGGCTTTCAATAATTAATAATTGATTATTTATATTATCTCTACCTGTAAATATCAACAACTAAATTCTGAAGGATATGCAAACTTTTACATTTGGATTTAATAACATTCTTCCAATATGTTCTTTGTTAAGGTTTTTTCTTTTTTGCTTAAGCTATAAATTCGCTGATTTTTACCATGTATGTCGCAGTTAAAATGTACACTTCGCAATTACTCTACCTCAAATTCATTCAGGTTTTTCAAATTTCCAAACATTTATCACATTTATGAGATACACAGGGCACGGACAACTTCACTAACATGTTTCGCTTTTGCTGTCTAATACGTCTTCACTGCTGATTGTCTTCTATTAAGATTTTGAGGCAACTAGTTCATGCAAAAGTGTTCAACATAAGTTGTTTTAAGAACATTGTCCCAGAGATTGAGATCTCATTAACTTAAGCCTACCAAACAACTCATACAACACACTTTTGAATTCAGTGCCTTACTATTTACGTATGGAGGGGTTGATAGGCCCATAATATTTGAAGTTCCATCCCAAGTGACAGTGAGTTTCTATACAAATAAATGGAGGTGTCAAGGTACTACTCAGCCTTTGCACAAATGAGTTTGATCCTGTTCAAAGGATACATATTTGGCAGTACATAGTGGAAGCCTCTATGATCTTTATATGGCTGAAAAGTGACTAGAGATGCCTACAACACTGAGACTTCATCTGTGACAAAGATGCAGTTTCTACTCTTGGTCTTCTTAGGTAGGAAATTTGCATTTAGTACGTGGGAAGCTCTCACCAGGCTGTCTAACATCTGATGCCTTGTTCTACTTCTGACATGCTGATTAATTCCACAAGTTGTCTGTGAAGCACCAGTCCTGTGCCTTGTGCAGGATAGATACTAAGCGAAATGTAAGTTCTCATTCCCTATGGGGACTTAACAGACTTCTTATAGTTCCAGCTAATAGATTTTCAGAGAAAGAACTGCATTGCTCTCTTTAACATCGCTGGCAAAGAAATGCTGACATTCATAGATCATTCATTCAGCAAGCTTTTATTGAATGTCCTCCATGCACTCACTCTGCTGGACCCTGGAGATACAAAGATGAATAAGACAAAGTCCCAGCTGGAGTAAAGTACATAATCAATCAAGAAGTCAGACGTGAAAATCTGAAGGTGTAATTCAATGTAAGTAAATTGCATAATTCCCAGTTTTTCCCACTGCCATCAAGTTGATTCTGACTCATAGTGACCCTATAGGACAGAATAGAACTGCCCTGTAGAGTTTCCAAGGAGCACCTGGCGGATTCAAACTGCTGACCTTTTGCTTAGCAGCCGTAGCACTTAACCACTACGCCACCAGGGTTTCCAATTGCATAATGGAGATATGTATTATCCTGAGTGCCTAGCTGATACCAGAAGTGAAAGCAAGTAAATCTGAGTAGAGTCCTAGAGTAATTAGAATAGAGTAGTAATTAGAGAAGTAGAGTAAGTAGAGTAGATTTCCTGGAGATTAATTGATATAACAAGTCCTGATTCCAGAGAGATCATCTTCTGGGTTTCTTAAAGTTCTTAAATAAGGGTAAATGTATAAAAGGTGATTTACTGTGGCCAAAAATAAGTAAGAGTATCTATATCCACCATTTATAGAGCATTTACTGTGTAGTAGGTACCATGCTAAGGAATGCAGGGATAATTATAAGCATACAAACAAATAAAAATTACTTTACAACATGAATATATGAATTAAAAAAAATGTATATGTGTCCAAAGAGAGGAAGAAAGTGAGGCATAAAGAGTCCAGAACACTTGTCTAAGGACACACAGCTAATAAGTATTTGAGCCTCCAATTCAATTCCTTGATTAGATTCCAAAACCCATGCTTTTTTGACCTCAATATTTTTTTGTATTATATAACCCATTCTTCAGTCTATATTTCCATACCCAGTAACTACATGTATTTTTGCCTATACAGCTTTCTTAGAACTTTTTTTCTTAAAGGGAAAGCCTATATTCACTCAAAGAAGGCAAAATTCAAGTTTCTAAGGCCCTTACTCAAATTCACACCACCTTTTCAAATAATGCAATAAACCAGGTTGACAACCTTTTCGCATAGCATCTTGTTCTTCAAATAACTACCATAGTAACTTATTTTGCGTATAAATTTCTTGCTTCTCAAATGACTAAAGTTAATAAATTAGCCTCTGCTGTTATAGAGAATTTGGGCTGCATTCTGTATTGATCAGCTAAATCCATGCTACAATAGTAGAGAGCCAAATTTGCAGCTGTGAAGGTCTGTCACAATGTTCCTTTCATTTAATTGAATATTTTGGACATGGTGACAGAAAAGTCTATATAAAAACAAGTGTGAACAGTTTTAAATAGAAAACCTGTAGTTAATTTTCTCTTTCATAATCAAATTCATCAGATTGCACATCAATAAAGTAAGTTCTTTACCAAGTGTTGGAAACAATCCATCACACAGTACTGTTTTCCTGCTGTGGATTATTGTTGTGTTTTGAACCAACTACCTATTACTATATTTTAAAGCTAATTATACTTCCTTAATGAGACCATCGACCCTCATTTTAGACAACATAATATTGATCTTCAAGTGGCTTAGAAACAGACAAGCATAGTAAATGCTTGTAAACAACCAATAGCCAATCAGATCAAATTGTAATTTGTAGTGCTGCGAATTACTCTGCTATAAGTGGCTGACCCATGTTGGTTGATGTCCTGAAGCCCAGGTGTAAAAACTAATTTTGAAGTGTTTGATTTGTTTTTTCTTTATTCAAAATGTCTGATGGACTGATCAAGCTACAAATTTGAATTTATTTACCTTAATAAGGAATTCAAAAGAAACTGGAAAAAGTACTCAATGATAATTATATTATTCCCTTTATCTTTGCTAATAGATTATTGGTTTTATTCTGTGCTATTTGAAGTAGCTGATCTCAAACATTTTCAAGATATAAGGCTGGCCAAATGTGAGATTCTTTCTTTAATAAATGGAGTGTTTTATTTAATCAAGATCCTGATGAAGACTCTATTGGATAAAGTTGTCTTGGGGCTTGCGATATCATGCCAGTCCTGGCCTGGGAGGCTGGTTTAAAAATCTCAGCTCCCCTTCCCTGGCCAGTTCAGACCCCAGCTGCCAGGGCAGCCATTTCTCTCTCATCTCCATTTACACAGGGCTAGGTCAGCGAGCAATGGCCCCTTCTGTTTCTTATGTCAAAAACCTAAATGCTCAGAGAAACACCAAAAATTAGTGTGACAGAATTATTTATTTTGAGTACATACTATTTGAATCGGGCAGCGTCAACATGAAAGTATCAGGAAGGCACTCCAAAGGAAGAAAAAAAATAGGTTGGGTCCAGGCAGGGTAGCCTTCTTAGGGTCTTTGTAATTCTCCAGGAGAGTTCAATGGCTAAATCAAAAGGATCTTCAGCAAGCTGCTTACTAGGCTATTGTTGACTTGAAGGTGACTTCAGGAAAATAGTTCCTTAAAGGCTCAAGGCTCAAAAAGACACCCAAGGGCAAACGGCCTCAGTGGGTCACCCCAACTCCATGGACCCAGAAATCTGGGTTCCAGGAGAATTAAAATGGTTACTCACTTCGGTCTGATAATCTGTTGAAACAACTCACAAACTTCAGGGAAAGGACTATCTTTAATTTAGAGGGAAAAAAGATATGAACACAGAGTGAGGGCCAGGAGGGGTCTTAGTAGTGTCAAGGCTCATCTAACTTCAGGGAGAATGAGAATCAGCATCAGCATCAGCATCAGCCAAAGCTGATTCCTATGAGGTGGATATCAGGCATACTTCTGCTCTCAAACCTTTTTACCAATTCTGACACCGGCTGTCCTCCCTATGACATTCTCTACTTCTCTGCCGGATTGGGTAATTAATTCTAATGGTCACACAGAACTCAGAGACCATACTCACAGTTAGATGACTCATTAGGGAAATAACATGGGATCAGGATTAACTTGGAAGTGACAGGAACAGTATCACTATCAGGCAGTACACGGGCAAGGTCTGGAAGCCTCCCCCACTGTGAAGAGCACATCTCTCCCTTTTTCAGTGTAGGACAACTCTCTATCTCTCTCTCAGCTGTGCATGCCCCTGAGAATAGGCCTCTTCTTGGCCCCCTCAGGACAGATCTCCTCTTGATCTCCTCAGGATAGGCCTCCTCTTGGACCCTGCCCTGCTCGGGCAAGTGTTACAGCTCTTTAACTCTGCCAACAAGTGCCCAGTGGCATCTCACTCCGCCAGCAAACCTACTGCCTGAAGTCTCAGATCTCTTGTTCCATGGATTGGCTAGCCCCTTTAGCTTCACTGACAAGTACCTAAGTTACCCCAGTCTGCCAGCAAGCCTCTTGTCCAAAGACACTCAGCTATCTTTTTCTGTGGGTAAGCAGGCCCACTGTAGCCACCTTATTCTGTGCACCAGGAAGCCCACAGTGCTGTCTTGCACTAATCTCCTGGTTCTGCTGCCGTTGCTGCAGTGTTACAGTTCTCTCTCTGTCACTTCTCAACCTCTGTGGGATGGCTGCTTATAAAGGAATGTGGCTTAAATCTATTGTGCAGATTTTACACACCTCATTTGCAAAATAACTGACCAGTCCCCTTACTGGACTAATTTGGCCAATCCCCTCGCAAGTGTCTTCATCTTTTTGCACAATAACTGACATTTTCCACCAGGAGGGACTGGCTTTTTTCTTGGGCAAAAGTAGCAAGCTTCTCCAAAGGACTAGGACAACTGTAACAACTTCTCAGGGCCCAGGGGATAATCTCCCAAGCTGTTTTCTTTTTATCTTTTTTTTCACAGAACCAAGGTAAAAGACCGAGTAAAGAAACTCATTTCACCACAGTCAGGATGGCCCTCAATCACAGGCCTCAGAAGTGGTCCTGCAGTCAGGAGCCAGACCAAAGTCCAAATTGTTTACTGCAAAGGGGCTCCACACTTCACAAGGCTAAACACCTTTTTTTGAAACTCAAATAGCTATCTCATTGTAAATGTGTAATAGATAACATTCAGACAAAATCCACCTTGAAGATGAGTTTGCACCAAAGCCATTTGGAAGACCAAGCCTTAAGGTCAGATTAATTTTAGAATTCATTTTCGAAATTCTGTCTGACTATTGAGGGTTGAATATAATGGAATTTAGCACAAATCAGTTGAACACTAATGATACAAACTTTTAGGTTCTACCGTTTTAGAAACCAGTCAAAATCACGTAGAAATTCAGACTCACTTTCCGAAAGCATTTTCACCTCACGTTTCAGTAAGATAAGTAAGCTTACAGTTAAGGGTGGGAAAAAGAGGCAATAATTGTAGTGACACTTTAAATTTATTTCAGAATCACTCATATTCAGCATGAACATTATGGAACATACATGAAGTATTTTATCTAAGGCTGTATTTCTAGGTTTTTTTTTTTTCATGTAGTATTATAACAGCAAAATGACTTTTTGACTTTAGAGAAAAAGAGAATCACATTAAATAAGATTTCTAGTGCCACCAATCTGCTCTAACTTTAAATTATTATCCAGTGGATCTCAGTTCAATGTTTAAAAAATCCCATTTGTGCATTTAGTTAAAAAAAATTTAAATAGTTTTAATCAATAAACCTGGGAAAATAACACTGAAAAATTAATACCCAAGTCAACAGAATTCAGTAGTATTTGTTGAGCATCTAATTATACATTCTATATACAATGAATTCTTTCCTATGTTTAGTGTTGACAACGTGAATGTAATTTAGAGTTTGTGATCTCATCTACATGAGAAAACTTTGCTTTGTGTATTCTGGCTCTAAATGATTTTGTAAGCTCCTTGAGAGCTGCTTACATGGCTTTTTTTTTTTTTTTCCTTGTGTACCAATTATTTGGCTTCTTAAGTTTTAGGATGCCATTTTTCACATAGTAGGGTTTCAATAAATGAATAATTTCTGACTTACAGAATATGAGGCCAATGAATGATGATGTTTCAGGGTTATGTCCATTTGACCTTTTCCTCATGCCTCTGGAAGCAAACTAATGATATTATTTAATAAATGATGAGGCAACAAGGAAGAAAGAAAGTGCCATTAACTTTATTTTATAAACCAATTAACAATATGGCTATTATATCATTTTATCAAAGCCATATAGTAAGTCAAGACACATGAGAAGCATAAACTATTTCTTCTTCTCTGTCCCAGTGCTACCTTATAGTAGGCTGCTGTTCTGTTCCACTGGTTGGGTTGGGGGAGTAAGGGATATGTCAAAGCAACTTGATATGTAGTGCTAAACATTTGTAAAAATAAAATCTTAGTATCCACATTTACCAGAATTGTAATATAGAATTGTATTATGGAAATGTTATTGACCATAAGGAATAACTTCTATGTATGCTGTAAATACATCACTGTCTTAGTCATTTAGCGCTGCTGTAATAGAAATACCACAAGTGGATGGCTTTAACAAAAAAGAAGCTTATTCTCTCAGAGTCCAGTAGGCTAGAAGTCCATATTCGGGGCGTCAGCTCCAAGGGAAGCCTTTCTCTCTCTGTTGGCTCTGGAGGAAAGTCCTCATCATCAGTTTTCCCTTGGTCTGAGAGCTACTCAGCACAGGAACCTCAGGTCCAAAGGACGCACCATGATCCCAGCACAGTTTTCTTGGTGGTATGAGGTCCCCAACTCTCTGCTTTTTTACCCTTCCTTTTATCTCGTGTAAGATAAAATGTGGTGCAGGCCACACCCCAGGGAAACTCCCTTTACATTAGATCAGGGATGTGGCCCAAGCAAGAGTGTTACATCTCACCCTAATCCTCTTTAAACACAGGCAGAGATTATGATTTATAAAACATAGGAAAATCACAAAATGGAGGACAACCACACATGGCTTAACCAAGTTGACACATTTGGGGGGGGCACAATTCAATCCATTAAAATCATTAAGGCAGAATAAGCTTATGTCATTTGACAGGGAAATAAAATGGATTCATTTGTCCAGAACGTTATGTTTATAAGCTATTCCTAAATTCTCTCTTAAAGTTTACATAATAAATTCAATTTTGAATAAGAAATGGAGAAAAGGCTAATGACAGAGTTACAGTAATGAATGCTGACATTAACGATGTTAAATGGAAAGAAAAAATAAAATAATAGTATATATCTGGGAAAAGAGTCCACAATCTGTCTACTATCCCTTCAAGAAGCAGAAATAGAACAATTTCCTCCTACAGCTTGTTACTAGCTAATATGATGAAGAGGTGGAAATGTTTGCCCTTCATCATTCATTTTTTTTCCACTTCACTTGTCTTCCTTCCTTCCATTGATTCATCCATATATCTCTAGGTGCTTAGTAATTCTGTTCCACTTGGTTTGGTTTTTAGTTTTTTGAAGGATAGGAAGCTTATAAATCTTATTAACCAACCAATAAGCATTATGGAGATTCAAGTATATAGTTTTAATGGAAAGAGAGTTGAAGAGGATGGAAATAAACATGTGACTTTTTAATTTGGTGCATGATTTTCCCATTGTATCTAGGTTTTTAGTAATATGACTGAATTTATCAATAGCTACTATCACATACAAACGAGGCACATAAACATAAACATATCATCAGAAACAGTTTACCAGTGACTACAGAGAAGATGGTTAATAGTACTTTTACACAGAAACATTGGTTTAAAAATAATAAATGTTGGCAGAGTTACAAAGATAAAACCACAGAAAAAGTCACTTAGAATTTGAAGGTTTATAACGCATTCTCCCACTGCCCTCAATTATACACTTATAACTATGTCCACACACACAATCAGAATCTTAAAAGATTATAGAACTTTTTTAAAGAATGCCTTAAAGAAACTTTATTAAATCTGCAGTTCTGTTAATTTATCTTTTAAAATTCATATTTACTTCTAATAACTGTAGTAATTTCAGAAATAGAATTCACAAACAAAATATAATGGCTTTATAAAGTAAGCTCATTAGTATTAATAGTTAGGTCTTCTTTCCCACATTATAGGGATTCTACAAGTCATTTATGTCATCTACATCTGTCCTTTGGAGTCATTCTGGAACTTGCCAAAATAAAGTAATTCATTATTTTCCAGAGTAAGTGAACACAGTAGACTCAGTATTTGTAGCTAGTTAATCAATCATGAGCACGTATCAGAACAGTATCAAAAAGGTTAGTATCAGTAGTATTTTTTTTCTGATAAATGGAAACAAACAAACAAACCCATTGCCATCAAGTCAATTCCAACTCATAGAGACCATGTAGGACAGAGGAGAACTGCCTCAGAGGGTTTCCAAGGAGCGGCTGGTGGATTTGAACTGCTGACCTTTTAGTTAACAGCCATAGCTCTTAACCACTGAGCCACCAGGGCTCCAGGCTTTTACTATTAAAAAATTCTTCCAGCCTCCACCGATTACCCAATTCCAAAACCACAGTATATACTCCTTTGTCTGGCATTGCTCACTCAGCATAACTATTTCGTGATTCATACATGTTGTTCTATGTATCAGTAGTTCAATAATCAGTAGTTATTGCTGAATAGTATTTCGTTTTATTGATATATCACAATCTCTGTCCAATCAACTGTTAGTGAACATTTGCATTGTCCAGTTTTAGGCTATTATAAATAAATCTGCTATGAATCAGCATGTAAAATCTTTGTGTGGGCATATATACTTTTGGTTCTTTATATGGCTGGTACATATGGTAGGTGTATGTTTCACTTTTAAAGATAATTCCAAACTACTTTCCAAAGTGGTTGTACCAGGTTATATATCCATTATCATTGTTCGAGAGTTCTATTAGGTGGGGGATTTAAGAGTAGCTTCCTGGTAGGTCTCACTGAAACTGTGTTCGGCTGATGGATTCGAACTGCGAACGTTTTGGTTAGCAGCCAACACTTAACCACTGGGCCGCCAGGTAAGTGACTATCTTCTAATGTGTGAGCAACTAATATATCAAAAATATGAAATCTAAGGCAAAAACGTATAGAAGGCTATCTTTAATGTAAAATTTTATAGTTTTGAATTTCCAGCTCCAGGTTTTCGATCTGTTTATTTAATTTAGACAACAAATATTGATGGGATTCTTGCATGTGCATTAAAAACTGCCAATGCTATATTGGCAATGAATCTATCAACTCATATGACAGATTCAAGATTAGGTTCTTATAACTTTAGTGACATTTTGAAATAGACCATTTTTGTTGTGGGGCAAAGAAAGAGGAAAAGCAAAGGTCATAGAATTCTTATCAAGCAGTTATGTTGTTCTGTAAAACAGAAACGTCTGTTTAATGTCAGTGAACAACCCAGATGCGGGTTCATGGGTTATTTGTCAGAGCAATGCATCTATGCCTCATTTTACATCTCAAGGTTTGTAATTCTTTAATCTTTGCAATAATAGAATGCTCAGTCACTTACTGGGTGGATCCTCTGTGCAAAATCAGTTATTTCCCTTTTCTAAGCCTCACTCCTCATCATAATACGAATAAAATCTGAACAGATTCAAGAATCAAAAGCCTTGCCTAAATTTCTCCTGAGAAAATAAGGCTTTGTATTAAAAATTTACCAGTAACACATAGAATTTTCTGTTTAGTTGAAACATAAACATATATAGTAGACTACAATCAACACTTAGCAATAAGTGCTCGTGTATCTTGGCTTCTTACAAAAAAATTATATATTCCAATAAGATATTTCTGTTCAATTTGCTTACCTGACTTTCTTTAATTCATTCTGGTCAGAAGGGCCTATCTTGAGTCCATCTTCATAGTGACAGGCTTTGAGATTTAGTTATTATATAAACCGACAATTGATGCTTTGTCACAATTTTTAACATACACTTTTCTACAGCTACTCAAACTTTAAGGAGATAATTTGTAGCATACTTTTCCCTAGAAAATATTTTGTGTAGCTTCAAATAACATTTGATTTTTCTAATTGGTTTTGTGCTCATTTTCTATTAATTACGGGGAAGAAGGGCTAAATTGTATTAAATAACTTTTCAAATTATTCACTTAAATTATCTCCTTATATTAGATGTCTTTTGTGCTAAAACAAATATTTGTATCTTTAGATTTGCTTAAATTACCTTCCACATCCTTAAGTATATATTGAATTACAGCTGTACCTTGCTATATAAAATACAGTTTGCACATGTTTGCATATCTGTGCTTGTGTCCAAGCTCAGGCATAAACCATACACTAAAAAAAAAAAAACTACTAGTGATAAATGTCAAGTTAGTCAACAATCATATAAATAACCCATTCATATGCAAGCAACCCATTAAGTAATTTAAGAAATGAAGCAAAATCAGATGTCATTAATCATTCAAGGAGGCTGTGGCACAGTGGTTAAGCATTCAGCCGCTAACCAAAAGCTCAGCAGTTCGAATCCACCAGCCGCTCCTTGAAAACCCTATGGGGTAGTTCTACTCTATCCTATAGGTAGTTCTACTCTACTCTATCCTATGGGGTAGTTCTACTCTATCCTATAGGGTCGCTATGAATCAGATTCGACTCGATGGCAATGGGTTTTAATAGGTATACATTCAAAGAGTTTGACTTAAAGAAATATTTGATGTTCAACCACGGTATTAATAGTTAATAAGGAGATCTTTTTCCTCTTTGGATGCTTTTAAATCTTCTAATACAATAAAATTATGACAGAGACAAACCAATAAATAATCTGGAGAAAATAAAGAGTACTTGAAATCATAATCCAAAGCCTGAGAGGCTTCTGGGTAGAAATCAATTCCTTAAGTATGCCTGCCTGTTAAAGAAAGCATCTGACCTTCAGGGCCGCTCTAAACCATGTATATCCAGGTTTATATCACCAATGCAATTTGACACAACACATTCCCATCACTTGCAGCTGAGAGTCCCGGACTCCTAGATGACATGGTATCAAAGCTGTAGCCTCCTTTATGACTTCACAGGTCCTACTTTTCTTTTATAATCTGGTTATGGGCAAAGTGGATATTCTTTTATAAGAGAAAACCCTTTGTAGTTTATGCTCATTATCTATACTGCAACATAAACATAGTAGATTCCACAGAAATATTTATTTATTTGCAAATCAAAGATAATCTATATTTTTTGATGTCTGTCAGTAACATGGAAACCCTGGTGGTGTAGAGGTTAAGAGCTACGGCTGCTAACCAAAAGGTCTGCAGTTTGAATCCATCAGGTGCTCCTTGGAAACCCTATGGGGCAGTTCTACTCGATCCTTCAGGGTCGCTATGAGTCAGAATTGACTTGATGGCAATGGTATAAGTAGCATAATTTGGGGACTTAATACTATCCTTGATGACAAACAGTTGTTATTTTGTTATAAACCATAGGGAATACATGAAACAAGAAGCCATTATACATAATAGCCTAGCCAAAGAGATTTAAAAAACAGAATAAAGGCTGATGTCCCTCAGAGCCCCATTTTCACTGTCTGGAGCCATTAGCTTTCTTGTTAGGGTAATTTATAAAACCCCCTACTTTAGAGGAAGGCAACAAAACAAAATTCTGGCATTTATGTGTTCATTTGCATACCACTCTCAACTGGTTTCCTCAAGCTTAAGCAAAGAAATTGCTTAAGTAATTGAAGCTGTCTTGTCCTTTTTACCTCTGAAAACCTCTGTTGCTGGAGCAGCAGGATACCAGGAATCAGTGATTCAGTTCCTGGCTTTCTCACAAAAACAAAATGAAATAAATATAAAATGCAAAATAAATATATATTGTAAACCAAGGGCTCTTCTAAGCTAGTAAATAGAAACAGAACTCTAATCCTGGTATATTTGACTCCACAATCCCAGGATCTCAACAAATAAGCTATATTATTTTCTCTACTGTAACTTTCCAAAGGAAACCCTGGTGGCGTAGTGGTTAAGAGCTACGGCTGCTAACCAAAAGGTTGGCAGTTTGAATCCACCAGGTGCTCCTTGGAACCCCTATGGGGCAGTTCTACTCTGTCCTTTAGGGTCGCTATGAGTCAGAGTTGACTGGAGGGCAACTTTTTTTTTTGTTAACCTTCCAAAATCAGAGTCCAGGGATTGAGCCCATTAATCTATGAGCTGTTTTAACACTTACAGAAATCAAACCCATGAAAAGAGTAATGAACATATAAAATATGGAACTCTGGTCATAATTAGCACCATTGATTCTGGCAGTAGTCAAACACTTATGCATAGTTGTAATCTGAAGCATTTTTTTTTTTTCTATAAAGGACTCTGTCTGAGCATCTGGCATGTGGAGATTAGTCCATCATTCCAGTGTAGTGCATGTGGCTATAGCTGGTAGAGCTCATATGATCTCAAACATTGCAACTTTTTGCCTAGATTTGGTGAAATGGACATTGATACATATATTTAAATGATTAAAGCCATTGTTTGTGCCTATTCATTAATCCTTAGATGAAGTATACAACCTAAATAATGAAGAGTTCTCATTTGGAAATTTAAATTTTAAACATGAAAAAGGATCTAAATCTTGTTAATTTTCTACGTGTCTAACAAAACATGTTTAAATTCTTGTGAAACCATGGCGAATCTAAGGCAATTTAATAAGACTCTCTATGGGAATAATAAAATATATAAATCCTTGAAGTTCATCTAACTACTTACTTTATAGTAAATGAATTTTTAACTTGCATTAACATAAGAATGATCTCCTTGATTCTAGCCTTGTCCTCTCCAGTCTATTCTCAATAAAGCTGCCACACCAATCCTTTAAAAATCAAAGTCAGATCAGGTAACTCCTCTGCTCACAACCCTCCAATGGCTTCCTTTCCCTCTCAGAAGAAAATTTAAATACTTTATCCCGACCTGCAACTATTTGCTCCCCCTTCCATTCCTTCTCTGATATCCTTTCCTACTATTCCCTCCTTACCTCACTCAGATCAAGCTACACTGGTCTCCTCACCTTGAACAAACAAACTGTGATTTCAGGACTTTTGCATATTGTATTCACATTTCACAAAATGTTTTGTGTTCCCTGCAACCCAGATAAATGTATGACTATACTTATGGTAGTTAGAATAATGGTCCCCCAAAGATGTTTGAGTCCTAAACCCTGGAGCTTGTAAATATGTCATTTTACATGGCATAAGGTAATTTGCAGATGTGATTATGGTTGTGGACCTTGAGATGAGTGGAAACAATCTAGTCATGTGAATCCTTAAAGCAGGAAACCTTTCTCAGGCTTCAGTCAGAAGGAGACATAGGGATGGAAGAGGGGTCAGAGAGATGAAAAGCATTACTGGCTTTGAAGATGGAAGAATGGGCCATGAACCAAGGAATGTGGCAGGTTCTAGAAGCAAAGACATGGATTCTTTCTAAGAGCCACCAGAAAAGAACTTAACCTTTCTGAAATCTTGATTTTATCCCAGTGACAAGGATGCCAGCATTCTGATCTAACAGAGCTGTAAAAAAAAAAAAAATTGCATTGTTTTAAGCCACCTTGCTTGTGGTAATTTTTTTTTGAACAGCAAAAGGAAACTATTACTCTTACCTCTTTCAAGTCTTCACTAAAAAATATTGCTTTTAAATAAGAAGCTTTCTGCTTATCCTACTTTAAATTTTCACCACCTGAAATTCCTTACATCCTTCCCTGTTTTAATTTTTTTTATATAGCACTTGTCAGTAACTATTGTTTATCTATAACTGGTATAATGTACCCATCAAAAGGTATACTGAAGTCCTAAACCCTGAATCCATGAATGTGACCTTGTCAGAGGGAAATGAAGTTGTTATTTGCAGATGAGTAGGGTGGATCTTAATCCTAATACCTTTTGAGCAGTGTTTTATAAATGAGGACAGACACAGAAACATAGTCACACACACAAGGGGATGACAACATGTGAAGGTATATCTACAATCCAATAAATGCCCATGGCTACAGAATCTTAAAGAGATAAGGAAGGATCTGCACCTAGAGCTGACAGAAAGAGAGGTGACACCCTGAATTAGAACTTCCACCCTTCAGAACTGTGAGAAAATAAATTTATTTTCTTTAAAGCCACACATTTTGTGGTATTTTGTTATGGTCTTGCTAGGAAATTAAGGACAATATTAAAGTTGATAACAACATAGATATATGTACATCTTTTTTTTTTAATACCTATATTCATTATTTATCTTCCTCCACTAGAATATTAGTTCTACCCCCAGGTATTCTTATTTCTTTTGTTTACTGATGTATCTCCCCTGTGTATAACAGTTTCTAACAAAGAGTAGATGCTGAATAAACACTTGTTGAATTAATAACAATAAACTTTTTATGCATTTCTAATTGATGACAGTAGCCCTGGTGGCATAGTGTTTAAGAGCTCGGCTGCTAACCAAAAGGTCGGCAGTTCAAATCCATCAGCCACTACTTGGAAACCCTCTCCTTTGCCCTATAGGGTCGCTATGAGTCAGAATCAACTTGACGGCAAAGAGTTTTTTTTTTTGTTGTTGTTAGTTTGTTTTAATTGATGACTAAGTCAACTTGATAAGAAAACTTGAAAATGGACTCCCAGTAGATAATGGAAGACTGGAGCAAGAGGATAGTACAAACAGTCGCAAGCTCCTATCAATCCCACAGAAACACCAAAAAAAAAAAAAAAAAAAACTGGCAAAACTAAATTTTTCAAAATTCTGGAAACTATTCAAAGGGGTACAGCAACTACATAAATGCTGGATCAAGAAACTGGTAGCATAAAAATGGAAGAAAAGGTCTGGGTCTTCTATGTTCTGAGCCCATTCCCTCCCCAGCTCAGTGTAGGTATCTTAACAAGGCACTAGCCTGTACTGCCAGAGAGGGAGCCTACCCTCTGGCTCTAGATAGAGAATAACTGACTTAAGAGCAAAATATTGTGTGTACCTGTTTTAACCTGACTTGAGGCCACCTGAAGGAATAAAGCAAGGTGCACATCTTGGTTTGGCTTGTTTCAGAGCTCAGGCAGGGCTGAGGGGCAGTGGGAAATGGCCTAAGACTGGAAGCATCTTTAGCTGCCTGGGGCTAAAGAGTTCTGTTAAGGCATACAATAGGTGCCTAAGACTGGAAGTAGAGCTTGGGATAGACTGTCTCTTGGAAAATAAGGTTTTCAAAAGGACAGTGAATAGAGAGGAACTGATAAAGCCACTCACATACTGAGAGAAAGACAAATGCTGAGAAATTACCAGAGAAGATCCTATGATTTCCCCTGGTTAATCCCTAGCCTCAGCGCAGGACAAGATAAGTGCTGAAGGACAGTCCTGTCACAGAGTCAATTTGCAATTACTGGGAGAGGGTTTTCTCCCCTTGTGTTCTAGGAAATAAGCAGTTCACTAGTGGAACACAAGCGGAGAAACAGAGACATCAGTGTCCACACAGGTGCTGAAATAAAGTCTTCACAAACATAGTTAGGAGATGTCACTAAACAAATGGACGTCTATAGCTTATGAAAATTTAAAACACACGAACAAAAAAAAAGGAAAGAAAAAATACAGCAAACCCTGGGGAAGGGCAAAAAATTTGATTTCCAAGAGTTACCAAATTATAATATCCAAAGGTCTGGGTTTCAACAAAAAAATCACAAGAAACAGGAAAGGATGACTCATTCAAAAGATCAAAATAAAGTGACCGAAACCATCCCAATGGAAGCTCAGTTAATGAACTTACTAGACAGAGACTTCAAAACAACAGGATTAAATATGCTCAGAGAGCCAAAGGGAAACATGGAAAAGGAACTAAAGGATCAGAAAAATGATACAGAAAAAAAAGAGAATATCAATAAAGAGATGTAGATTATAAAAAGAAATGAAAGAAATAGTCAAGCTGAAAAGTACAATAAGTGACATGAAAAATTCACTGGAAAGATTGAACAACACATTTGAGCTGGCACAAGAAAGAATAATAAAACTTGAAGATAAGAAAATTGAAATTATCAGGTCTGAGAAGCAAAAGGAAACCCTGGTGGCTTAGTGGTTAAGAGCTACTGCTGCTAACCAAAAGTTTGGCATTTCGAATCCACCAGGTACTCCTTGGAAACTCTATGGGGGCAGTTCTACTCTCTCCTATAGGGTCGCTATGAGTCTGAATTGACTTGAAGACAATGGGTTTGGTTTTTTGAGAAGGAAAAACAAAAAGAATGAAAAAAAAAAAAAGTGAACAGAGCCTAAGAAAATTGTAGAACATCATCAAGGGGACCAGCATACACATTATGGGAGTTCCAGAAGAACAGAGAGAGAGAAACAGCAGGAAGAATATTTAAAGAAATGACTAAAAACTTCCCAAATTTGATAAAATACATGAATCTACACATCCAACAAAGCTACTGAACTCCAAGTAGGATAAACCTAAAGAGATACACTGAGACACATTATAATCAAACTGTTGAAAAATAAAGATAAAGAGAAAATCTTGAAAGCATTGCAAGAGAGCCGAATTATCACAAAGGAATTTTCAATAAGATTAAGCATCGATTTCTACTCAGAAACCATGGAGGCCAGAAAGCAGTAGGATGACATATTTGTAGTGCTTAAAGAAAAGACGTATCAACCAACAATTCTATATCCAGCAAAACTTTCCTTCAAAATGAGAGTGAAATTAAGGCTCTCCCAGATAAACAAAATCTGAGAGACTTTGTTATCATGAGATTTTCCCCAGGAAAAAAGCTAGAGAGTCCTTCAGGTTAAAATGAGAAGACACTAGAGAGTAATCCAAAGTCATGTGAACAAAAGATCTCCAGTGAAGGTTACTTCATGAGCAAATAGAAAAGTTAGTTTTATGGTATTTTTATGTTGTATTTTTACTTATTATGTCCTTGGCTATTGAAATTACAAATACATAAGAATAATTATACATATATATTATTGCTCACACAATATATAAACATGTTATTTGTGACAACAATAACATAAAAGGGTAGTAGCAGTATACATTTTTTCTAAGTTGGTATCAATTTACACTATGTTGTTGTAATTTTAGAATATTAAATGAAACCCCCATGGGAAAAACTACAAAAAAAAAATCTAAAAATGAATACTCAAAAGGAAAAGAGAATGGAGTCAGAATGCTTCAGGAAAAAAATCAATTAAACACAAAATAGGCAGTATTAAAGGAAATGAGGGGGGAAAAAGGTATAAAACTTACAGAAATAAAAAGCAAAATAGCAGAAGTAACTCTTTTCTTATTGTTAATTGCTTTTGATGTAGATTAAACCCTTCAATGAAAAGGCAGAGATCCAAAGAATGAATAACAAAATGACTGTTTACAAGAGACCCAGTTTAGATACAAAGACACTAATAGATTGAAAGTGAGAGAGTGAGAAAAATATATTACGTGAAAATACTAACCAAAAAAGCTGGGGCAACAATTTTAGTATCAGACAAAATAGACTTTAATGCAAAATCTGTTACAAGAAGCAAAGAAGGACATTTCATAATGATGAAAGGCTAAGTTCATTAAGAAGACACAACAATTATAAATATATATGCAGCCTCAAAATATAGGAAGTAAACTCTGATAGATTTGAAGGAAGAAATAGACAGTTTTACAATAATAGTTGGAGACATCAGTGCATCACTTTCAATAATGGAAGTGCCATCTAGACAGAGGATCAATAAGGAAATAGAGGACCTGAACAACACTGAAAACCAACTAGACCTAACAGACATATGGAGAACACACTACCCAACAGCAGCAGAATATATATTTTCCGGCTCATACAGATTACATTTTAGGATAGACTATATGTTAGATCACAAAACAAGTGTCGATAGTTTAAAAAAAGATAGAAATCAAGCAAAGTTTCGTTTTGGACCACAATGGAATGAAACTAAAAATCAGTAACAGAAGACTGGAAATTTCATAATTATATAGAAATTAAGCAACAGAGTGAAAAAATCAATGGTTCAAAAAAGAAATCACAATGGAAATTAAAAAATAATTCAAGATGAACAAAAATGAAAGCAAAACATACCAAAATTTATGGAATGCAGCAAATGCAATGCACAAGGGGAAATTCATAGCTGTTGTCTTAGCCATCTAGTGCTGCTATAACAGAAATACCACAAATGGAAAGCTTTAACAAAGAGAAGTTTATTTTCTCACAGTCCGGTAGGCTGGAAGTATGAATTCATGGCTCCAGTTCCAGGCGAAGGCTTTCTCTCTCTGTCAGCTCTGGAGGAAGGTCCTTGTCACTCAGTCTTCTCTTGGTCTGGGAGCATTTCAATGCAGGAACCTCAGGTCCAAAGGACAAGCTCTCCTTCCGGCACTGCTTTCTTGGTGGTATGATGTTCCCATGTCTCTCTGCTCCCGTCTCTCTTTTATATCTCAAAAGAGATTGGCTTAAGACACTATCTAATCCTGTAGATCTCATCAATATAGCTGCTGCTAATCCAGTTATTACATCATAATGTTGGGATTTACAGCATATAGAGAAATCACATCAGATGATAAAATGGTAGACAATCATACAATCATATAAGGGAATCATGACCTAGACAAGTTGACAGATTTTTGGGGGGACATAATTCAATCCCTGACAGCTGTAAAGACCTACGTTAAAAAAGAAGAAATATTTCAAATAAATAAACTAACTACTCCATGAGAAACTAGAAAAAGAAGAACATGCCAAGCTCAAAGGTACCAGAAGGAAGGAAATACTAAAGGTTAGAGAAGAAATAAATGAAGTAGAGAATAGAGACACAGTAGAGAAAAGTCAATGAAAACAAAGTTGGTTCCTTGAAAATAACAATAAAATTAGGAAAACTTTAGTTAATCTGGCAAGGAAAAAAATAGATAAAACACAATAATGAAAATAAGAAATGGAAGTGAGGATATTATTGACTCTAAAGAAATAATAAGAATTATAAGGGAATAATATGAATACTTGTATGCCAACAAACTGGGTGACCTAGATTTAATGGAGAAATTCTTAGGAACATACAAACTATTTAAATTTATTCTAGAAGAAGTAGAAAATCCCCAAAGACCAATAACAAATTAAGAAATTAAATGAGTAATCAAAAGCCTCCCAACAAAGAAAAGTCTAGGACTAGATGGCTTAACTGGGGAATTCTACCAAATATTTGAAGAAAAATTGACACCAACCCATCTCAGACTCTTCCAAAAAATTGAAGAGGAAGCCAGGATTACTTTGATGTGAAAGACAGACAAAGACATCACAAGGAAAGAAACCTACAGATTAATGTCCTTTATGAACATAGACGCCAAAATCTTTAACATGTACTAGCAAATCAAATCCAACAGTATGTTAAAAGGATTATACACTGTGACTAAGTGGGACTTATCCCAGGAACGCAAGCGTGGTTCGGCATAAGAAAATCAATGTAATACACTGCATAAAGAGAACAAAGGAAAAGAACCACATGGTTATTTCAACTGACCAAAAAAAAGGTATTTGCCAAAATCCAACACCCTTTCATGATAAAAGTACTCAACAAACCAGGAATATAAAGGAAATCCCTCAACATGATACAGGACATTTATGAAAAAGCCACATCTAACATTATACTCAATGCTGAAAGTCTGAAAAATTTCCCCCTAAGAAGAGGAACAGGACAAGGATACGTGCATTCATCACTGCTATTAAGCATTTTACTGGAAGTACTAGACAGAGCAATTAAACCAAAAAACCAGACCCAGTGCCTCAAGTTGGTTCCGACTCATAGCGACCCTATAGGACAGAGTAGAACTGCCCCATAGGGTTTCTTAGGAGTGGCTGATGGATTCGAACTGCTGACCTTTGGGTGAGCAGCCAAGCTCTTAATAACTGTGCCACCAAGGCTCCTGGTGAAAGAAAAGGGTTCAACTATCTCTATTCACAGGAGGAATGATTCTATATATAGAAAATCCTAAAGAATCCACAAGACAGCAGTCATAGCTAATAAAGAAATTCAGTATAACTGCATAGTTCAACAGTTGTGTTCTGTACACCAGCAATGAACAAGCTGAAAAGAAAATTAAGAAAACAATTTTATCTATAATAGCATTGTCATGATTGAATTATGTCCCCCCAAAATGTGTATGTCAATTGGGCTGGACCATGATTCCCGGTATTATGTGATTTTCCTATATGTTGTAAGTCCTGCCTCTAGGATGTTAATGAGGGAGAATGGGCGGCAGTTGTGTTAGTGAGGCAGGACTCAGTCTACAAGATTCGATTGTGCCTTGAGGCAATCTCTTGAGATATAAAAGAGAGAAGCGAGCAGAGAGATAGGGAGACCTCATATCACCAAGAAAGAAGCACCAGGAGCAGAGTGCATCCTTTAGACCCGGGGTTCCTCTGCAGAGAAGCTCCTAGTCTAGGGGAAGATTGATGAGAAAGACCTTCCTCCAGAACCGACACAGAGAGAAAGCCTTTCCCTGGAGCTGACATCCTGAATTTGGGCTTTGGCCTACTTTACTCTGAGAAAATAAACTTCTCTTTGTTAAAGCCATCCACTTGTGGTATTTCTGTTATAGCAGCACTAGATAACTAAGACAAACACCTAAAAGAATGAAATACCTGTGAATATATTTAACCTGTGAGGTGAAAACTTGTGCACTGAAAAATATAAAATGCTGTTGAAAGAAATTAAAGAAGACCTAAATAAATGGAAAGACATCCATGTTCATGGATTCGTAGACTTAATCTTGTTACGATGTCACTACTACCCAAAGTGACCTACAGAGTCAGCACAATCCCTATCAGAATTCCAACAGCCATTTTTACAGAAGTGGAAAAGCCAATCCTCAAATTTATCTGGAATTACGAGGGGAACTGAATAGCCAAAACAATGGTGAAAAAGAGTAAGGTTGGAGACTCACACTTCCAAGTTTCAAAATGTGCTATACAACTACAGTAATTACAACAGTTTGGTACTGGTATGAGGACAGACATATAGACCAATAGAATAAAATTGAGTGACCATAAATAAAACCGTACATGTATGATGAATTGATTTTCAAAGAGGATGCCAAGTCATTTCTCAGTGGAGAATTAATAATCTCTTCAATACAAGTTTCTGTGACAACTGGCTATCCACATGCAAAAGAGTGAAGTTGGACCCATACATCACACCATAGATGAAAATTAATTCAAAAAGGAACAATGACCTAGCTATAAGAACTAAAATTATAAAATTTTTATAAGAATGCATAGAGGTAATGCCTTGAGACCTAGCTTTCAACAACAGGCATTTCTTCCTAGTCTTAGTCTAGAGGTATCAGTGAAACTTATTCCCCCTGCTGATATTTGAAATACTGGTAGCATAGATTTCAGCAGATGGCTATTATTAGAAAAATGAAAAAAACAAGTGTTGGGAGAATGTGGAGATATTAAAACCTTGTGTTGCTGGTGAGAATGTAAAATGGTACATCCGCTGTGGAAAATATTTTTGTGGTTCCTCAAAAAGTTAAATATTTAATTACTGTAGGACCCTAAGTATATACCCGAAAGACAGGAAACTGGGGACTCAAACAGATACTTGTACAGCAATGTTCATTGCAGCACTACTCAAAATAGCCAAAATATGGAAATAAGCCAAGTGTCCATCAACAGATGAATGGATAAACAAAATGTGATATATATATATATATATATGGAGCCCTGGTGGCAAAGTGGTTAAGAGCTTGGCTGCTAACCAACAGGTCGGCAGTTCAAATCTACCAGCAGCTCCTTGGAAATCCTATAGGGCAGTTCTGTCAGTTCTACTCTGTCGCTATGAATTGGAACAGACTCGATGGCACATAACAACAACAACAAATATATATATATATATTTATATAATATGAATGTCATATATATAATAGGATATTATTCAATCATAAATAGAAATGTATTTCTCATATATGCTACAACCTGGATGAACCTTGAAAAAATTAAGCCATGTGAAATAAGTCAGATACAAAAAGACAATTTTTGTATCATCTTGTTTATACAACCCCATTGCCGTCGAGTTGATTCTGACTAATAGTGACCCTATAGGACAGAGTAGAACAGCCCCATAGGGTTTCCAAGGATTGGCTGGTGGATTCAAACTGCTGACCTCTTGGTTAGCGGCTGAGCTCATAATCAGTATAGGGTCGCTATGAGCCAGAATCTATGCCAACAGGTTGTTGTTGTTGTTGTTTTTACATGAAATATCTAGAGAAGGTAAATGCATAGAGAAAAAAGTTTATTAGTGGTTACCTGGGGCTTGTGGGAGGGGAGATGGGGAGTTATTGCTTAAGAAGTACTGAGTGTCTGATTGGGATGTGGAAAAACTTTTGGAAATTGATTGTGGTGATGGTTGCACAACATTGTGAATGTAATTAACATCACTGAATTGTACACTTAAAGATTGTTAAAATGACAACTTTTTATCTTATATGTATTTTATCACCATAAAATTTTAAGAAGTAGTTTGTGAAAATATTGGAACCAAGCCCTTTTCTACCTAACGAGTATAATTTATTTGGCTCTATAATGGTTTTATTAACGTCCAAAAGATTCACTATCTCTTTCCTAACTTTGGAGAAAAAGTGTACTTACACATAAATGCCTATAAACCAAACCCAGTGCCGTCAAATTGATTCCAACTCACAGCTACCCTACAGACCCTACAGGACAGAGTAGAACTGCCCCATAGGGTTTCCAAGGAGGGCTTGGCGGATTTGAACTGCCAACCCTTTGGTTAGCAGCCATAGCACTTAACCACTACACCACCAGGGTTTCCTAAATCCCTGTAGACCTACATTTATAATTGCAATAAAAAGGAAGCAGAAAAGCTTATGTGTATAAAACTTGTAGGCCTGTGACCATTATTCTGTTCGTAAAGTTACTTATATGTCATTTGACTTCAAAACATATAAATTCCACCCATATCATCCATTATTCTTTTCTTTAAAAATTTTTTTTTTTTTTTTTTTAGCCAGGAAATATTTGTGCATTGATAGACAATAGAAATTAGCAGTTTGCTCTAGTTTTCACTGCTGGCTGATTTTGAACTTATGTAAACTACTTTGCAATTCAAAGGGGAGGAAAGAACTTGAGAGTTGATTTCAAACTTCTGAGTAACCTCTGTTCATCAAGATGTTTACTTACTGTGATCACAGGTCCATTGTTCTTCGGTCCTAAAACACAATAATCTATCAGGTACATCTGTTTCAAGAACGAAAATTATCTCTATTTTACAAGAGTAACTTCTTTTCAATTGAATTCTACCCCCTCCTAAAGCTCTTTTGTTTTGGTTCACAAGTAAATAATTTCAAATTTTTTTGTCATCACTATAAATTGCCCAAGAATAACTGAGACTTCGTTTAACTGAAACACATTCAAATTTAACTTCATGTTAACTAAATGATACTCAATTTCATTTAAAAATATTTTGTATCAGTTGAAATCTATGGAGTACATTTAAAAGTGAATTTTTCTTCCATTTCTTTAGCTATCTTTAAAATTCAAATTGAATAATTTTATAAGATCTATGACTTTGTTATACATAATTTTATCTTCACTGCTATCAATGTTATTTATAGTATAATAATAATTATGTTTACGTTCGAGTAGAGTACACAGGGCTTGGGCCAAATTTTCCAACGCTCATTAAACACTGCCTGTTTATTTACTGAAAGTACCATATGACTCACAGTTAAAGGAAGTGAAAGGCACTTTTTCTCTACCCCCTTAATAAATCTCCACTGTGCCTGATTTCTCCCTTCACCCAGGCGAATCCATCTGAAATTTTGCTTCTGTGGTGTTGGTTACAGGAGAAGTTCATTCACCCAAATTTAGTAGTGCATCAACTGTTGTCTTACTGAAAGAGTGTTAAGATCATCATTTCATCCCTAGAACTTGCCTATAAAGCATCATATAGGTTATGGAGAAGAGTTGTGGTGTGTTTATATAGAAACATTTGTTATTCCCGAACAGTGGAGAATTGCAGGTGGTAACTCAATCTGACCAGTGACCACGCCATCAAATGGGGAGGAAGTTATTCCCAGTTGCCCTACAACTGACAGCTTAATTTTATTACCATCACGATGTTCCACTTTACACAGTAAAAATTTCTAATGTTCATGCTCCAGCTAATGACCTTGCATCCTAAATTAATTATGGCTTGTGCAAAGAGTTAGCCTCTTCATATAAAAGCCATAAAGTTTGAGAGAAGGGAATATTGCAAAGAAAAGATTTATTTACCAAAGGAGAAAACTGATGCCAAGTGTGGCTTGAATTATCTGGATTTAAATTAACTAGAACTGGAACAATTTTTACTCCATTAAACCCCCTTTATTATTTACTACATCTTGAAAATTTTACTAGGATGAAGTTTCCAATGTAGGATTTTTTTTTTCATTGTTAAGGCAAGTGTTGATGTTGACGTATATATTGTAGTTGTTAAGTCCCATCAAGTTGATTTCAACTCATAGTGACCCCATGTGGCAGAGTAGAACTCCCTCACAGGGTTTTCTAGGCTGTAGTCTTTGTAATCAAGCGGAAAATAAGAAAATAATAAGATGGTTGAAATCTGCTGAAGTTGTACTAAAGGCACCAAGGAAAATTCTCAAACATTAGTAGGTACTCAGTGAAGGAAAGGAGTTTAGTAAGATAAATTTATAAAAACCTTGATAAATATGAAGGTTAATCAATGAAGTAGTGAAAATTGTCTTCTTATGTAGCTTATAAACTAGCACTAAAGACCAATCTGAAGTAAATAGTAAAATGCCCTGAGCAAAAAAAAAAAAAAAAATCCTATTGCTGTCTAGTCAATTCTGACTCATTGCAACCCTATAGAGTAAAACTTGCCCATAGCGTTTCCAAGGAACAGCTGGTGGATTCCATGGTTGGCAGCCTAGCTCTTATCCACTGCGCCACCAATAGCATCATTGAAATAAGCAGTCTCCCTCTATGATAGTCTGTAATTAGACTTTTAATTAATTAGTAATATTTATTGATTTTGCTTTCCAAAAAGAACTGCTATTCTTATAATCTTTCTCTCTTCTGGCAACTGATAAAATCTAAGGCTGATTACTTTTCAGAAAGAAATGTTGTTGAAGTACATTCGCTTCTGTTAAAGCAAAAAGCGAATAAACAAAAAAATCTCTTAACTGTATCTGAAGTCTACAAATAAAAAGTAAACTTTCAAGTTGTATTATATTATTATTAAATAATGCTATATTATTAAAACATTGTGAGTGGTTTCTTCATTTATTAATTATAGTTTATATTACTGTAAATTTCTCATAGCCCTTGAATTTTTTACAAATTCTATATAATCTAATGTAGGCATGCAATGTTTTATATGCAGCTCATAAATATCTGGTTTTGATCACGACCAAGAACTAGCAGCCTAAGGATTCACTTGGAAAGTTATGAAAGGAGTATAGATTTATATTGCAATATATTTATGCACATTTATAACTGCTGTCATCTGAGAGGAACCCTGGTGGTGCAGCGGTTAAGAGCTACGGCTGCTAACAAAAAGGTTAGCAGTTCAACTCCACTGGCCTCTCCTTGGAAACTCTATGGGGCAGTTCTACTCTGTCCTATAGGGTCGCTATGAGCGGGAATGACTCCATGACAATGGCTTTGGGTCCTCAGAGAAATGTGCTGTGATCTTGAGACTGCGTAAATATACTGTTTGACAAATCTCCTATAATTGTGAATTAAAAAAAAAAAAACACTTTAAATGTGGCCTTAAATATACCCAAGTATTGGAGCCCTGGTGGAGCAGTGGTTAAACGCTCAGCTGCTAATCAAAGGTCAGCAGTTCGAATCCACCAGCTGCTCCTTGGAAATCTTATGGGGAAGTTCTACTATGTCCTATAGGGTCGCTATGAGTTGGAATCGAATTGATGGCAACAGGGTTGGGTTTTTTTTTTTTTTTTTAATTGTCTTCTATAGTCTCATATTTCACCGGGCCAAGCAAAGCACACAGAGAATGAAAAAACTCTGTGAAAGCACTCCTGTTGTCTCTTTTGATTAGACCACCAGGAGCGCCTTCTGTGTCAGTGCTCCTGGTAAATGTTTCAACTTTTATTCCCTGGAGGGAACCGTAGGAGATAATCTGGAGAGGAAAGCAAAAGTTGTAAAATTTCTTCTCTGCTTCTTTGATGCACTAGGAGTTCATTTACTTTATTCACAGACGGCCTTGTTTTGCCTGCAAAGAAGGTACAATTTATATAGCTTCATAAAAAGGACCTATGAGCAACATTAAAATGTTTCATGTCTCTAAAAATGTGGTATGTAATTACCTAATACTGAATTCTTAAAGAAGGAAAAAAATAATAATACCAATTTTAACTGTAATATTGCCTGGATATATCTCATATAAATTCCATTAAAGTAACTATTTATCCCAAGCTTTAAAACTATTATGTGATTCATTGTTCAAAATATTTTCCCTATAGTTACAAGATAACTGAGAGTAGAATCACTTTTTAATAATCAAATTAAAAACCAATGGACTTGCCTGTTGATACATTAAGCAGCAAATGCAGCAAGAATATAATAGCATAAGTGAAAGTAGAAAACAAGTTTGATGGGGGGGATGTTGCTTTTAACAAACGAGGTAACAGGACCTGGTTTTGTTTGTTGTTTACCATTTGGCCATTTATCCATAATCTCTGGGTAAGGAAATTAAATAGCATAAACCATATTTCTTTCAACCCTAACAAGCAAACATAGTCTAACTATTAAGGAATGGGGTCTTTGAATTAGTCTTTGGCCATATCAGTTCTCACAGTTATCTACTTAAACTGAATGTAATCTTAACATAGAGGCTGCAATTATCCATAGATGGTCTACGGGCGATTCAGGGTCCATAACAAAGATTATCTTTGTGAGAGTCAGCAGAGTTAAACTGCTATATGTAGTATAAGTGGAAACCCTGGTGGCATAGTGGTTAAGTGTTACGGTTGCTAACTAAAAGGTCAGCAGTTTGAATCCACCAGGTGCTCCTTGGAAATTCTGTGGGGCAATTCTATTCTGTCCTACAGGATCGCTATGAAACGGAATCAACTCGACGGCAACGGGTTTGGTTTTGGTTTGCAGGGAATGTGGCTTCTAAGTGACAGTGAAAATGCAGTAAATACTGAGTGTCAAAAGCAGGTGACTCAGGTAGGAGCCACGTTTGAAAACCTACTTCAATTCCCAGTGGAGAACAGTCAGGTTTATGCTGATTGAATCACAGAAAGCTTCATATGTTAGATATCACCCAAAACAGAGAGTGTAGGCCATTAGTTACAATTCCAGGTTGCTCCTTTGCTTTATTCTAAAAATACAGTTGAATGTAATTACCATAATAGAGAATCAGGAGTAATCTTTTTAAAAATGGATACTGATGTCCTAATATTCTCTTTACCATTAACTGTTACAGTTGATGACGTATGTAATTCTTTATCTCAGTTGTGAAAAAAAAAAACCCTTGTGCTTCTTTTACCCTGCGTTAATCTCATTGATTATAAATCTGTTTTTGTTTTATTAGTGTTCCAGTCTCCTATCTGTTTTTGTTTTGTTTTGTTTTAGACAAGAGAATTGAAGATGTTGAAAGTTAGTTTTCAGAGATGTATATTCTTTCTTTTTTTTTTTTTTCAACCCACAGCTAGATTTATGGTCACACTCAGTGACAGTAGGAATGAAGCAAGGGGTCTGGAGGATGGAGAAAGGGAGAAAATCGGCACGTATTTAGAGTGTGAATGAACAAGAATTGGTGATGTATATGGGGACAAGGAAAGGAAATTACCAGGGCTGTACAACAAGAAATACATTAGAAGGATCAAGTTTGAAAGAAGGGCAATATGGGATTTGCTTTTGGATATGAGGTTTTTGAAATGACTATAAGCAGTCTGTTGGAGAATTCCAGTAGGTAGTTAGAAAAAAAAAAAAAAAAGGTGTAAATCTCAGGAGAGACATCTGACGAGTCAGACGGTAGAGATTTGGAAATCACTGGATACCGGTGGTAATTGAAATTGTGGGTTATAGAAAGATTCTAGAGCCTCTTACATACATAATTCATTCATGTATTAAACAAATTATTTCGAGTGCCTACTGGGTGCCATGGAGCCCTGGTGATGCAGTGGTTAAGAGCTTGGCTGCTAACCAAAAGGTCAGCAGTTTGAATCCACCAGCTGCTCCTTGGAAGGCAACGGATTTGGTTTGCTTTAGTTTACTGGGTGCCACACACTTAATAGTGAGAAGAGAATAACATTCATGTTATTGAAAACACAAAGATGTTGAAGGTGCTCATTCATTTAATGTAGAAACTGTATCTTTGACCATTTCTAGATCCTTTTAGGTCTTAGATTTACATTTTTCAGGCTCTTATGAAAAAATATTGCAATATTTTTGGTAAGTTGTTCAATGTTGTTTGCTTTGCTACATTTTGTTCTGACACAGGAATTTACATATTTGGATATTTCAGTGTCTTTCCACAATAATCCATGGCTTATATTGTGACTTAAAGGAGCTCAATATTTCTCTTACCTCTAAAGGACCAACAACACATCCTTGGGATCCATGGCATTAGAAAATCCTATACCTATATGCTCACAGCTGGAGACAAAAAATATGATCCTGGGCAAACAGAATGGCATTTTATCCCACTTGCATTGGTTCCCCCTGTTTTCTTCTAGAATCTAAGATCTAGAGTTTCTTATATCTGTTTATTATAAATTCTGTTCATAGGGGCCCTGCTATTAGTCTTATAGGAAGCTTATTCTTCAGGGAGTATAAACTTACTAAAGCAAGGGCATTTATTGATATAGTCATTAATTCTCGCTAACATACAGTTCTTCAGCGTTAAGATCTGATTCATATAAAAAGCTGTCATCAGAAGATAGTTGCAATGTACATTTTCCCTAGAAACTGATTGTGATACATTGTTCAATGGTGGTGCCTCATGTCTGGGACAGTCATTGCTATGTTTCTTCTCATCTAATTTGTGTTCCTTTATACTGACTGCCCACCAGACAGCTTTGGGGATGGAGGAGAATGAACATATAATTGTGTGTGTGTGTGTGTGTGTGTGTGTGCGTGTGAGACCTATCTTCACCTTTTGGTGTGTTCAAAAGGCTTGAGTATTTGTGATACTACTAATATAGTAAAATTTGGTATCTTGTTATTTAAACTTATTGATCACAAGGAAAAAAACATTGTGAGAACCAATTTTAATTAAAATTCTATAGGACTCTACATTAGTTTAGAACATCTAAATAGATTTCTCACAATAATTAAGAATAAATGTATCCTTTGGTTCATATACACCATAAATAGCTTTAATTGTTATATTCGATTTCTTATACAGACTCTAGCAATGTGGGGAAAAGCCCTAGGAATCTGCTTCCATTAAGATTACGGTCAAGACAACTGGATGGGTCAGTTCTACTCTGTTACATGGGGTCCTATGAGCCTAAATAGACTCAATGGCACAAAAAGCAACAACAACAACAACAAAAAAAAAAACACAGAATCGTTCTAGTATATATAGACTAACATAGATAAAACATTATATTGTAGATAGAATCATTTGATGTTCCTGTTAACTTTCTAGATGTTTCTTAAAACACAATAGTAATCCATTTAAAAAAATTTAGTTGTTCAGGTCCTCCTCAGTGCTTTGTACCCAGCGGGTACTTAATTCTTTTTAAAAGTTAAGTAATCTGCAAGAGCAAACAAGCCTATATGTCTAAGCATAAATCTCTCTCTCAATCGAGTTTCATTGCTACAGTCCTTATTTTTTCACATCTAAGGAACTCTTTTTTACAAATTATCTGAATTTGAAAGATCTGAAGTGTAAAGCTCCATATTGATTCAAATTGTTTTCTTTTTTTAAAAGTGCTTATACAATACTTTTTTCTTTCACTTTTTGAAAGTGTAATACGGCTTTATCTCTTGCTTTTATGATGTTTCTTTTCCCTTACATCGAAAAATTATTTCAGGATGATAAGACCATTTCCATGTCCACAGCATTTTGAAATATCAGAACATTTTAATGCTCAAAATATTTTGACGTTGTGGAATGCATTTTGCCAGGATGAATCAATAAAATAGTCTTTTCTAGGAATTGGGTTTATCTAAATTTCATGTCAGCAATTGTAATATGGGAGGATTATTATTTTTTAAATATCTGAGAAAATAAATTGAAAATCAGCCTACTCAAAATGCTATTTTTGTATTTCTAGTATAAACTGAAACTTGTATTTCTCCCTTTATTTTGTAATTGTTTTCTGTCAGCATTACTGCTATTGTCGAGTTGAAAAAATATTTCGTATTTCATATTTAAAGAACTTTGCATCATTAATCAATGTCTGTTTGCTCCGAGTACTACTCTAGGCACTATAGGTCTTCACTAGGTTATGAAAGTGACATTCATATTAAAATAAATGAGCTGTATTAAGCAAAATCGAATATTTTCTTCTTCCGCTGCCATAATTTCAAATACTTTTGGAAAATATACTTTTTCAAGTGGCCTGGCCTGGGACCACTACAAATCTATGCTTTCTAACTACCGGGGACTGTTGGTGCTGCCGGGCAGTATTTTAATCAGTCCTCTAAGTATTTCTTATCACATAATCTTCAAAAGCTGATTCAAAACCTTGTCAGTTTCTTCAAACACCTGTTCCATCCTACTCTTAAAATTTGCCAGAAATGATCTCACCTACTATTTTCTAAGGAGATGAATGCAATTTAGCCTGGATTTTCTTGCTTTCGCTCTTCTGTACTTAACAGTATTTCTGAATCTTTCATTTCACTGGCTTTTAGTGTTTCTTTCTTTGAGGAAGAAGTATACTTCTCCTGTCAACCCCCCCTTGTACAATTTTCAAGATATTTTTCTATTTTGTTTTCATATTTCATTATGTGTGATCAGATTTTTAAAAACAAATAAGTAATTATAAATTTAGCTCTCCCTCAGACTTCTGTCCAGGTTCTTCACTTTATTTTAACTCCAAACTGTTTGCAAAATTATTCTATACCTAAAACCAAAAAACCAGACACATTGCCACTGAGTCAATTTCTACTCATAGCGACCCTGTAGGACAAGTAGAACTGGTCCATAGGGTTTCCGAGGAGCAGCTAGGGGATTCAAACTGCTGACCTTTTGGTTAGCTGCCAACTTACCTGCTACTCCTTGAATATACAACTCCTTAAATTTTTGCAACCTGGATCCTTCTTTCATCATTTGCCTGATTTTATATCCTTTAAGGAAACCAATGATTACCAAACCCAACTGACTTTTTCCAGTTCATAGTTTCTTCAATGTTTGAACGTTTTTTATTGATCCCATTTATAGGTTATCCTCCTCTCTGAGCATTTGTGGTATTCCACTGTTTGAGATAAAACACCCTCTTTTTTTGTTTTGACTTCTCTGACTATCCCGTTTTCTATTCTTGAGCCCCCTTTTCTTCCTTTTCTATCTTATTCTCAGAGCTTCCAGTAAAAATACATCCTGGCTTTTTAGCACTCTGTAAAAATGAGACAATTAAAAAATCTTTCCTATCATATTCTTCCTGAATTGAAATTGACTCCTAAAAGTGTAAGTGACTTCTCTTGAGAGATCCAGAATTTCCAGTTGCCTATCTGGTATCTCCACCTGTACTTCTATACTCTACTGACTTAAGTGGGAAAAGAGGATGCTAATTTTGAAAATTATTTTTATTAATTAAGGTAAAAACTGAAAGAGTCAGTTCATTAAAACATTTTCTTCCTGAGACAAGCTAGTTAACTCAAGTTATTATGATACTCACTTTTACAAGTATCAGCCCTAAAAAAATCATTTATTCTTTAATTCAACAATACTTTTATTGAATTTTACCTACTATGTTCTAGGCATTGTTCTAGTCACTGAACATAGCGCAGTGGTCAAGGTAGACAAGTTCTTGTCCTCATGAAGACAATAAACATAATAAAAAAGTAAATGGTATTATATGTTAAAAGATGTTTATGTGTTTTAGAAATACTATAGAAGCATAGGGGAGAAGTCAGTAGTGCCAGTTGGGGTGGGTTAGTCACATTTTAAATAGTGTGTTCAAGGTGGGCCTCATTGATAAGGTGACATTTGAGAAAGGACTTGAAGAGAATGAGAAGGTCTTTCAAGTAATTGTGAGAAGAACATTTTTAGGCATAAAGAAAGAACTGGGCAAAGTCTGTGAGGCAGGAGCATACCTGTTGTCTATGAACAACAGCAGGAGACAATTATGGCTGAGCTAAGGGAGAGAGTGGTAGTGTGATGGATCAGAGAGGTAATGAAGGGCCAGATTGTAATGGGCTTAGAGTATGACACTAAGGATTTTGACTAATACTCTCAGTGAAACAGGAGGTATTGGAGTATTTTAAGAAGGGAATTGACATAATTTGACTGATTTTAACAAATCCCTCTGTATGATATGTTGAAAGTAGTCAGAAGGAGAGAAAGGCTGAAATTCACAAGAAAAATTAGGAAACTATTCCAATATTCTTGGCAAGAGATGATGGTGGCTTGGACCAAGGTGGTAACAGTGGAGGTTTTGAGAGTGGTCAGATGGTCACATTTTGTATATACATCCAACAATAATTGTTGACTTTCCTATATCAATCATATGGTAGTTGCCATGTAAACATACACTAAAAATTTGGGATATGTATATGGAGGCAAATCAGCTAAATTTGGGTAACGGTACATACAAAGGCCCTAAGTATGAGGTGATCATAATTATATTATTAAACAAAGATAAAATTTGTATTATCTTTATATTGCAAGAAATGATGTTATGTACCTACTTCATATACAAAGCACATTGATTTAGTGTGATTCTGAGCAACTGATAACTATCTGAGTTAACAGCTCTCCCTGAAGTTCAAGTGCAATCAAAATATGCTAATGAAGAAAGAAATTAAAGCCAGAACCCATGTAGGCCAGTGAGGAATTAATGACCATCAATATCAGAATCTCCTTTCAGAAGGCTATCACAAAAATATGCTGATAGACATTGTGAAGAAAAATAAAAGATTCTTGGAAGAGGTATTTTCCTATTTCTTGCAATAAGCAACTCCTGTTGCATCCCGTTAGTAAAGGGCTGTAGCCCAACCCTAAATTTTAAACTGTCTTGAAGAATATGTTTTAAAATCAACCAAACTACGCCAATATAAAAAACTGAATTCACCAATAGACACATTCTAATCTACTTCAAGCATACAGTTGGTTTAGTAATGGTAGATGCAATGAAAAGAGCTGAGCATTACTTCTTATTTGTTACAGTAACAAAATAACTCAAAATCATTCAGATCCTAAATGATTTCTATTTGTTTTTCCCTATAGATTTGGTGAGACTTTCATTTTTTTTTTCCATTTGCAGCTTTATCTCATGAAATGCTCCAACTCTCTCACTGGATTTTGTCTTAGGTGTTTGAAAAAAAAACCTTAAAACACTGCATTGATTGATTAAAGTGTTAACAGTCTTTATCCAGACCAATTATCAACTACTTTCCAATTACTACATTGGAAGACAGTGTTTCTGGTAGAAATCAAACAAATTAAAATAAAACAGTTGGGGAACAGCAGGTCTACTGCTTGTGTCCATTCTCGAAAGTGTGTAAATTGGAAGTGAATTGTGCGAGTTCCAAAGAAGCCATCACAAATGCCTCAACCCGTTGCCGTGGAGTCGATTTCGACTCATAGTGACACGATAGGACAGAGTAGAATTGCCCCATAGGGCTTCCAAGGAGCGCCTGGTGGATTCGAACTGACCTTTTGGTTAACAGCCATCTCCCTTAACCACTATGCTACCAGGGTTTCCAAATGCATCAGGGTCTCCAATAATTACGGCATACTTTGTAACACTGACGTCTTTCCCTCTGGGTAGTTTACCATTTATTTTCAATCACACTTAAGCTCTGTATGAGGTGGTATATACCTTGGGCTATCATTCATTTTCGTCTGTGAGGTGAAAATTTATGACATTAAAACTGCCACTGACTCTACAGATTCAATGAATAAAGAGGCCCAGTGTGAGGCCGTGAAACCACAGAATTCAACACCTGATGAGAACAACCATATCTGTCACAGAAACTAACAATGACATCAGGAGTACACATATATTTTTCTGGGATAATAGAGTATTATCAAAACAATCACTTTTCCTTAGAATTAAATACATGCAAGGTGTTGTTTAATTATCGGTTCAAAGAGGAAATAATGAAAATTTAGTGCTAATCGGACTGTTTTTTATTTCCACTATGGAAGTAGTTGCATTCATTTATTTTGAAAATTCTTAGTAAGTACCTTGCACTGGAATCCATACATTATAAGCTGTTTTGCGACCCAGAAGTCTACACTTTAGTTAAAGAAGAGCCACATTTAAACAAATATTCAATCAAGTATTAATAGTGTGACCATAAATTATTAATAAATGTGCATTCTGTCAGTTTTAGAGGATACATTTTATATTTGAACTCATCTAAATCTTTCATGTGCGTTGGGTTGAATTTAGACTTAAACCTCAGTAAAAGTTTACAATTCACTGTTTATTGTTTGTTGTACTTGTTGCAGCTATATTTCCTCATAAGGTCATATATGTGGATCCATTGGTAATATATTTGAATTATCTAATTACAATACTTTGAGGGGGCTATATGTCAAAAGAAGTTAGGAAGATCTTAATCTTATTGTGTACAGAATTGAGAACAGAGTCTGTTTTTTTTCCTGATAGCACTATTATCATAGAGAAAAGCTCCTAAACGCAATGAAATTCAGGAGATTTCTATTCCATTTAAGTTAAATCATGGAAGCAATTGTAAGTTAAAATTACTTCCCTGATAGTTGTAAACTTGCTCCAATATATATTTAAAATATTCAGTACATATTTTCTCACTCGGCTTTCTATGTACACATTTCATGATTGCCCTGGTTTCCTGTCTCTCACCTGAGAAATTCCAATTAAAAAACAAAAGTTATCTAAAATCAGATTGATTTCCCATTTTCAGGCAATATCAGCTGATATTGCAAGAGCAGTGGTAGTTTGGAGCCACCATAATGCATTATGAAAAATAGCACAGGAGATTTTTTATTTTAAACTTACATATTGTGCTTAAGGGGTCCTGGTGGTGCAACCGCTCCAGCACTCAGCTGCTAATTGAAAGGTTGGCAGTTGGAACCCACCCAGCTGCTCTGCAGGAGAAAGACATGGCAATCTGCTTCCATAAAGATTACAGCCAAGAAACCTTATGTGGCAGTTCTACTCTGTCACATGGGGTCACTGAGTCGAAAATGACTCAATGACACTTAACAACAATATTGTGCTTAAATAGAAACAAGAATTGAGTTGGTTATATACCATTTTCATAATTTATTTTAATACCACACTAGTCAGAATTTTTTTCTTAAACAGCTATTTCCTAGGTAAAATCAAAATATTGTCTGATAATTGAGGTCATGGATAATTGATAATCTTCATAAAAACAGTGTGGACCTAAAATATTTCCTCATTTTGATTCTAGAGTTCTGATATCCTAAAAATATTATGCATATTTGTTAAGGGGATTTAAAGCTATTTCAATTCAAAATATGATAACCTTTTTATCATATTTTGAATTGAAATAGCCTTAAATTACTGAACAAACAGTTATTTGATAATGATTTTCACTAGTTTCAATTATGCTGTAAGATGATCTAGAAACTCTGTAAAAGACATATAAACTCTTCACCTAGTATGGCCTGCTTACAGCTGGAGATCATTTATTGAGAAATATGTTTTATTTGCATATGTGTGCTTTCATTGTTAGTACCTATGACTGGCATGCATATGCACTGATCTTTAATTTTAAATAAATCTTACACACTTCTATGCATATTATTTAGGAGCCCTGGTATAATGTAGTATCTAACTCATCTAACTTCACAAGGAGAGATGAGAATCAGGATCAGCACAAAGCTGGTCTCTATGAGGTGGAGGTCAGACATACCACCACTCGCCATATTCTTCACCATTCCTGACGCCAGCCACCCTACCCACCATGGCACTCTCTGCTTCTCTGCCGGGTTCTGTAATTTGTTGCAATGACCACAGACCTCAAAGGCCACAGTCACAGTTGTGTGGTTTATTAGGGAAGTAACAGGCTACAAATCAGGATTAGGATCAACTTGGAAGTAACAGGATACAACTCAGGAGACAGGATACAGTCCGTCAATCAGAGCAGCTTCCAACCAAGATAGCTTTTAGCTTCTCAGCCATGCACACTTGCAGGCCATTCTCTTGGCATTGCCAGCCGGGAGCCCTCCTCTCAGCCATTGGGCCTCACTGGGCCTTGTCTCTGCTGCTGTGTCTCGCTGAGCCTCTGTCCTTCTCCGGAAAGTGTTACAGCTCTTTTGTTTCCACCCACAAGTACCCGGAATACCCTGCTTTGCCAGCAGTCCTTCTGCCCTAGGCGTTCAGCTGTCTTTTTTCTCCACTGGCCAGCAATCACTACTCCTACCGTCTGCCAGGTCCCATGATTCCCGCTGCTCATACTGCTGCCACTTTCTTATGCCATCTCGCGCTGTCTTCAGTGTTACAGCTCTTGACCCATATTACATCCCTTTTAGGAGGTTACCTCTTTTTCTCATTACCTCTCTCTAAAACTCTGTTGGGTAGGCTGCTAATATAAGCAAGTCACTCAATCCTATTGGGTGGTTTTATGCACCACTATTTGCATAGCAACTGACCAATCCCTTGTAAGATTGTGTCTCTGCTAATCATTTTTGGTAGAATTATAAACCCAAGGCCATATATAAGAGAAACCTATTGCACTGCACCTGGTGGCACAACAGGTTAAGTACTTGGCTTCTAAATGAAAGACTAGAGGTTCAAACTCACCTAGCAACTCCCCTGGAGAAAGACCTGGTGATCTGCTCCTGCAAAGATCACAGCCTAGAAAACACTATGGGGCAGTTCTGCTCTTTCACATGGGGTTGCTATGAGTTGAAATGGACCACACAGCACTTAACAACAATAACAACATGCATATTATTTGACTAAATAATTTGAAATAAATGTCTAACTTATCTTGTATTTCTATCTTAACTTTGACTTATCTATTTAATTTCATTTTCAAAGATCAATAATGAGATATCTTGACTCTTTTTGTTTAGAGTTTAAATAATAAGGATGTGTGTATGTGTGTGTGTGTGTGTGTTTGTGTTGAAATAAAATGCTTTTTCTTTTGGTATAGCAGCTGCCACTTGCATTTCTTTAAAGAACTAAATACCAGCGGCTGTCAACTACATTGAGGTCATATTTATTCCATTAATCCATAGGCTACTCTTAAAATGGTATCGCACATCACTAGTATCATGCTTCCCATTTTTTGTTAATGTTACAAAAGCACATTAGGTATATTTAGTCTTTAATTCTCCTAATGTGCAGCTTGTCTTCAAATCCTGAAGCCATAGCTTTCACTGGGAGTAGCTATATTAGAAGGGCAATGTGCTACAAGAGGTTTAAATCAATCTCGAGGGAGTGGATTATTTGGGCCACCTGGATGCAACTCTATGAAGATCTGATTCTTCTTGCTTGTACTGACCATACTAGTTATATTTTGATTTATATTTTCCATTTTAAATTGGGTATAAGTGATTTCTAAGTATTCAATAATCATTTTGATAAATCTAGCTAATAAATATTCAATTATGATGTAAATTTTTTAGAAAATTGAGAATCACATTTTGAGTGCTGGGCATTACCACCCTTGTATTTTACTTCAATTTAGCTAAAATTAAACTCTCAATTAATAATGTATTTTTGGATGCTCTGTCAATAGTAAGTGCTTAAAATTATTGATTCTCAAGCTTTAGTAAGCATAGATATCACCTAATATGCAGGTAAAAATACAGGATCTAAAGCCATGTTACCTGGATTTTGATTTAGTGTGCCTGTTTTGACACCCAGTAATTTGAATACTTAATTCAACCTTGTCACCAAGTCACTGCCACCACTCTCCCCAGACCACACACTGAGAATTGCTGGTTTAAATAATGCATTCATGGTACTTTTGGGAAGCTTTTAAGGCAGATCCTTGTGGCTAGTGAGACACTTGCTTTTTTGCCTTACCATCATAGTCATAGTCCTTTATCAGTCTATTCAAGCTGGTAAAAGTCAATCAGATGGACTTTCAGATATTTTCTTTGTAATTGTGTATTCACAGATTGAATTTTAAAGACAACATTGAATTCTAAGGTTAGAAAAGAGCAGAATATGATTATTAAAATAAATCCTTCTAAACCTTAAAAGCTCTGAAAAAATATAAAGTAGGCTTTTCTTGAATGAGGCGGAGGCAACAACCGTCTGCACCCTTTCTAGAAGCTTATCAATAATCAAATAACCATTTCAGAAAGATAATTATCTTTGATCCTTAATAATATGCTTATATATTTTAAAATGAAGCTAAGGGTAATATTTTACTGAATCAGTTGATAATGTTCAAACATGGCAAGTGAGCTGTGTTCATTTGTTTTCATTCATTTTAGTGAAATTGCATCCGGTTTCATGCACTCATTCTATCCCGAGAGCAACCCATGATGCCTCTGAAAATTAAAAAAAAAAAAAAGATAATTTATTTGTCCATAGTTATTGAATTATACAACTTGGTAGTCGAAAGATCAAGGATGCACATTCCTTCAGTAAGAGTGAGCAATATTTTACACTTTTTAGGTGTAGTTTTATTCAATAAATTAACAAAAGCTATAACTTCTATGAAACACTTTCATATAGTCTTTCTTTTCTTCATTGGGATTTCAAAGTTCATTTTTATATTTGTCATTTTTTCCTACAGAAATGAATCACATTTTCCTGGCTATTCCTTCTTCTTCTTTTTTAAATATAATTTTTAAAAGTCATATTCAACTCTTTTAAAATACATGAATCAAATTCTAAACTTCTGAAGATTATTTCCAATTTACTTCTTTATAAATTACATTCTATTCTCCTCGACTTCCCTGCTCCCTGCAGAGTACTGCCTCAGCTTCCCATAGTACTCATAAATGATCTTAACCTTCTTTTATCCAAAGCTGGCTTATCCACTGCCTCCCAGAGAGTGTTCACTCCTTGTCTCCAGATATTTGCCCTTGATTGTAACTCTCAGGAAGACATTTACCAAGACTTTACAATATCAATGAGAAGTCTTTTTTTTTTTTTTTCTTAACAAATGAGTATTATGTGTGGAAACTTCATAATATAGAATATTTCTAGGTTGAGTAACAACAACAACAACAGTTGATAGTTTAGCTGAAGCACGATTCTCCTGGAAAGTCACTTTTTTGTTGTTGTTGTTGTTCTGCAGAGAATAATGGAAAGTGCTATGGATTATCCTCCAGATCTGAGATGTTCTGAAGTGTAATAAGTTTATCCAAGCAAGCTCACCATGAAGTCTGAACATCTATATTGCTTTGATGGGCAGGGGCTAGTTTTTACTTACATTTCTGCTGAATACACAGTACTACATCGTTGGCCTTAAACAAATGCCCTTGGAATTTAATTGAAGAGTTTTCAGTGAGAATTCATATCGCATTGTGGAATAGGTGATTTGGATCTTTTTTATCCATAGTTGGAGAATGGTATAAGAATAATAACATTTTCCAAAGGGGCTATCAGATTGAATTACCAGTAACCATCGCAGTTGTTAAGCATTTGGTTGCTAACCAAAGAGTGGGCAGTTTGAATCCACCAGCCACTCCTTGGAAACCCTATGGGGTAGTTCTACTTTGTCCTATAGGATCGCTGTGAGTCAGAATTAACTCAACAGCTATTTTTTTTTTTAATACTGAAATTGTCATTATAAAGTATGTAAGTTGTTTTTGATGTTATTAATATTAATATACTGGTCAGCAAACTTAGACGTGATTTCTTCATAAAACATAGGCATTGAATTTTTTTTTAAATATTAAAAAATAAAAACTTCAAACTGTTCGGGATCCTTAACTATAAAACGTATATATTTTTAATAGTTTACCTAACTTTCTTTTGAATCATTCCATTAGTTTGCATTTTTAAGAATTAGCTTTAATTTATATTTCTTTAGGACTTAAAATGTTTTCTCTATTAGTGTATGGCTAATAACGCTTCCAATTTTGAAGTTTGCACTCAGCATCATTTATTCAAATAACTTTTAATATACCTTGTTTGTTAAAGTAATTATAAAAATAGCCCCAGAAGGAAAATAAAAGAAGTTGATGTGCTTGGAATTTTGAAAAGCAGTGTGTTTGTGTGTATGTGTGTGTGTACCGTATTTGTATGCACTATACAAACAATGCATGCCTTCTGCATTTGTTTGTTGGTTTAGCCCCGCTTCCTCGAAGCACTCTCGGCACCCTCACTAATGTGGCCACGTCAATCCTCTTCTACATGTTGCTGTAAAAAAAAGAAATTTAGCACAGCACCCTTACAAAAATACCTCTGGGGGGAGGGCAAGGCCGGCAAACAAACACAGAAGACACATGTTATTTGGGTAAAAATATGGTATTCTGTGTTTTTGTAACTTCAAGGTATACCAGTTTTGCCCTCCACTCCCATATTAGTTCTGAGGTCTCATTTTTTAATATATACGTAACAAAAATATTTGAAATAAGGATTTTAAACATGTACTTAAAAACCAATTGTTTCCATTGCCTTCATATCAATTCTGACTCACGGTGACCCTTGGTGTGCAGAGTAGAACTTCTCCACAGGATTTTCAAGACTGTGATCTTTCGGAAGCAGATTGCCAGAGGCACCTCTGGCTGGATTAGAACTGCCAATCTGTTGGTTAGTAGTCCAGTACTTATCTGTTAGTGGCACCCAGGGACTCCAAATCATTTAAAATCTTTAAATCCTATCCCTTATGACCAACCTCCAACCTTAATCACTTTACCATCAAGTTACTTTTGTTATTTCCTCCAAGTGGTGTGATTATTTTGTTTTATTATGGCAACAAAACTTGAATAGGTTCATGGATAGGCTATGTTAGAGGAGCGTGAAAACTAGCCTAATTTAACCTAAACATACTGAAGAGATTTTAAGATTTGCATTTCCATGAAGCTGTTGAACCGAAAATATTCAGCAGCACTAATATGCAGCAAATTCATCTTTGAACAATAGAGCTAAATTAATTCTTTTGTGTCATATTCCTATCAGGAAGCTGTGAAGGATTTTAAGTTGCTTGGTTGCCAGTGGATGCCAAGTGAAGGTGAAGTCTTGATGAGCAAAGTATTTTCCAGGGGCTGATTTCAAATGGAAGCAAATGTTTAGCAATCTGCTACACTGTGTTTCTGTCAGTACAAGAAACACCACTTGGTTCCTTCTCACTCTTTTCAGTATTACTTTTTGTTAAAAACCAAAACAAATCTTCTTTACTTATTTACAGCAATAACTTAATATTGCAGTGTATTCAACTTTAACATTCACTTTAACATTCTCTCTAAACACTGTAACATAATGGCATTCTCTAAAGTCCCACCGCTTCTTACTCCTGACCCCTGTGTCATTTTTTAATAAGTCACTTATCTTTTACCTTAAGATTAGGAGAAGTGCTCAAAATATTTCTATTCAAAATAAACTTTTTTTTTCCAGTAATATTGTGAATCAGTAATACTAAAGACATCCTCAGACATCCAAGGAAATATTCTGTATAATCGCTGGCTACAGCTATGTGATTCTATGTAATGGTAACTTACTGAAGAATTGTCAACATATAAAGTGGGAAACACTAAAAGGCATTGTTTTGAAAGTCTAAAAGGAACTTCAGAGCTCTAGAGACAGCACTCCTCTTTTAAAACTGTACAATATAGCCTACTGGATTTTGTAGGGTTTAGACGGCATTGGGTTGGTTTTAGACTTTTCAATTTGTGGATCTCAAACCAAACCATAAAATGCACTTCAGAAATCAGAACTTTTGAAACACCATTAAACTGGAATAGTAGTTGAATTCAGTGTTGGTTCTGGAGTTATTATAGTTAGTTCTGAGTGCTGTATGTGCAGGTGTCCCAACAATGAAAAGCTTATAGAGCTTCTAAACACAAACTTCTTTTACCAACATTGTTTTTTCCCCATCACTGTCACCAGGTTCATAGCTCTAATTTTAACAATCATGGAAACCCTGGTGGCTTAGTGGTTAAATGCTATGGCTGCTAACCAAAGGGCCAGCAGTTTGAGTCTGCCAGGCGCTCCTTGGAAACTCTATGCAGCAGTTCTGCTCTCTTCTATAGGGTTGCTGTGAGGGTTGCTGTGAGTCGGAATCAATTCGACATCACTGGGTTTGGTTAGGTTTTTGGTTTATGCTTGAACCGGAAACCCTGGTGGTGTAGTGGTTAAGTGCTATGGCTGCTAACCAAAAGGTCGGCAGTTCAAATCCACCAGGCGCTCCTTGTAAACTCTGTGGGGCAGTTCTACTCTGTCCTATAGGGTCGCTATCAGTCGGAATTGACTCGACAGCACTGGGTTTGGTTTTTGTTTTTTTTTTTTGGTTATGATTGAACTGGAGCCCTGGTGGTGCAGTAGTTAAGAGCTATGGCTGCTAGCCAGAATGTCAGCAGTTTGAATCCACCAGCTGCTCTTGGAAATCCTATGGGGCAGTTCTATTCTGTCCTGTATGTTCGCTATGAGTGGGAATGGACACGACAGCAACAGATTTTGTTTTTTCTTCTTTTTTTTAGTGATTGAACTTGTCTTTGGGTCAATAAAAGTAGAATTTTGTATTACAAAGACTCTGTACCAAACAGTAATCAGTTCTTATTAAATAGAAAAACATTATTATTCCATAGTTCACACATAGATGTAATTTTAAATATATATTTTCCAAAGATTTTATTTTAATCCATATACTACCACTGAAACTGTCTTTGTTTTTCTTCAGAATACAATCATATGTTAGTATGATCAAGTTATAAAGAGATAATTTTATATCTGTGAAGCTTTCTTCCCCCACATATACACACACACACCTTTTCATCATTGTATGCCATGGTCACCTTCATGTTCATAATGTCATAGCTGTAACATATGTATCATTCATTAAAAGTGAGCAAGAATGCTAACATTCTAGCAATAGCTATTAATTAAACTAAGCTGATAAAACTGTAAATTAAGTAGAGGTAATGGCTTTTTTTTTTATAACGGCTTAAAAATGTGGAATTGTAAATATATCCAAAGACAATTAATCAAATTTCTTTACTAAAAGTGAATATATTCAAGTTGTGGAATCAATCTTTTATTCTTAACATAATACTATAATTCTTGAGTGTTCTAAAACTTACTCAATAAATAACAAATTGTTTCTAATCATGATTTCTCTGATCGGTGCACTGTATTTATGATCTACAAAGTACCTAGACAAGAGAAATGCCAGAAATGTTGCCACTAATGATTTGGAATTACCAATATTGTAAAGATAATTCTTTTTGTACATCTAATTTGATTGTTAGGAAAAGTAATGATTAAAGATTAAGAATTTTGATTTTATAGTTTCACTGAATTGTCTTGGCTTATTGGCCCCTCAGTGAGTGTCGAGGGAGCATGTGGGGTTGAACAGAATATTGTGATACAAGGAAATGCTTATTGTATAAATATCTGAAATAATGATTTTCTTTTATTTCTATTCAGACTACAGGCTGATATTATTACAATGTCATTTCTCGAATGTGGCCAATATATTTTAAATGTCAAGAAAGAAATCATCTATAAAAAAACAAACATTTAGAAAACCTAATCAGTACATCTTATTTTCTCATCACACACACACACACACACACACACACACTCACTCACACACACATTTTTTCTGAAATTGTGGTCAAAGGACCATATGCCTGAAATCACCTGAATCCTACCCCAGATCTACTAAATCAGAATGTGTAAGGGTTGGAATCTGGAAATTTGCATTCTTAACTAGCTAGGTGATTTGTATGCACCCAGTGTTTTGAAAAGAACTGGATAGATGCTATCAATTTTATCAAAATTTCATGCCTTTTTCTCCCTAATTTCTAAATATAACAAAAAGGCAACAAAAGTAATATTATAAATGTCAAAATAAGATATTTGGGGTAAACAAGTAAGATTGGTTTTAAGATTTTAGGCTTGGAGACTTATGGATTGAATTGTGTCCCCCCAAAATGTGTCAACTTGTCTAGACCATGATTCTCAGAATTGTGTGATTGTTCCCCATTTTGCATTTGATGTGATTTTCCTATGTGTTGTAAATCCTACCTTTATGATGTTAATGATACGGAATTAGTGGCAGTTATGCTAATGAGGCAGGACTCAATCGACAAAATTATGTTGTGTCTTAAGTAAATCTCTTTTGAGATAAAGAAGAGAGAAGAACGCAGAGACATAGGACCTGATACCACCAAGAAACAGAGCCAAGAGAATAGTACATCCTTTGGACCTGGGGTCCCTGCGCTGAGAAGCTCCTCTACCAGGGGAAAATTGATGACAAGGACATTCCCCCAGATCCTACAGAGAGAGAAAGCCTTCCTCTGGAGCTGGCACCCTGAATTTGAACTTCTAGCCTCCGAAACACTCAGAGAATAAATTTCTCTTTGTTAAAGCCATCCACTTGTGGTATTTCTGTTACAGCAGCACTAGATAACAAAAACAGAGACTAAATTTTTCTACTAGTTTCTGTTTCCATCCTCAGCTTCAAACAAAAACAGATTGCCCTTGAGTCAATTCCAACTCATAGCAACCCTATAAGACAGAATAGAACTTCCCCATAGGATTTCCAAGGAGCAGCTGGCGGATTTGAACTGCCGATCCTTTGGTTAGCAGCCTAGCTCTTAACCACTGCACCACCAGGGCTCCATCCTCAGCTTAGATATTAAAAAAATACACGTATATAAGTTTGTAAGAACAACAAAGAGGCTAGTGGTATATCAACTTTCTCCTCAGACCCTAGAATAATAAGTGGTTTTGTTAACTTCTTATCTTTTCGATTGCTGTGAAGTTATTTTTAATATCGTGTGTGTGTGTTGGTGTGTGTGTGTGTGTGTTCTGGAGAATAAATGGGTGTGGCAATTTGTAGGGGTGTTCTTGTTTGCATGTAACATAAGTACCGAGTATTACGCTTTCAGAAAAATAAATCTGTATAGAGAACACCTCGAGTAAATGAATGTGCAATACTACATATAATAAGTGTTTTCAATTTCTTTCTTCTGCCCCCTCAACTATATTCACCACAACCTTGCTTGCTGATTACCTTTCATCACTGGTAAATGTTATTGCTGGAAGATGCAGCTCTTTTAATTTACTGTTTGTTAATCAATGGAAATTATATAGCTCCAAATATAAAAACAAGCAAGAAGAGTTCAAAGGAAGCATTAGTTTTCTCATCTCATATTAATTTCCAGGAAGTGACACATTTTACATGAGTAGCAGTTATTTCTGAAGTGCTAATAAGCACCAGGTAAGGAAGTTAAATATATTTTGTATACACTGTAAACCAAACCCAAACCTGTTGGCATCGAGTTGACTCTGACTCATAGCGACCCTAACGGGCCTAAAACAGACAATATACCAATGACCATAAATTCAACATACTAAATAAATTATTACCTTACTAGTTGATGTGAACCCTCTCCAATTTTATTAGAAAATATTCTAGTGATTATTATTTTTAAGTTCATATTTGATCACCATCACATACTTTTTTGTTGTGATTCCTGCTAACATTAAACAAGAAATTAATTTGTTCCAGTGTTTGTGCAATTAATGACAAAGCCAGTTTTTATACTTTTACTGTATATAACATAATCATTCCAACCTATGTAATTTATGTCAGAAACCATCTGTTGCTTGAATGACTTTTGGCTTGTTTAAAATGTATCAATTAAACAGACATATTTTATAACGATGGCAATGGGAAATTTATTTTGCAAATATAAATAAGTGATGCCAAAAACAAAGCACCATTTAAAACAAAATTTGTAGCTTCTCTCATTGAAAGAAACTTTCAAATAATTTAACAATTAAAAACCACCAAAACCCAGTTCCGTTGAGTCAATTCCAATTCATAGCAACCCTATAGGGCAGAGTAGAACTGCCCCATAGAATTTCCAAGGAGCACCTGGTGGATTTGAACTACTGACCTTTTGGTTCACAGCCATAGCTCCTAACCACAATGCCACCAGGATTTCCAGTTTATCAATTATAAAATGTTAAATATTGATTAATGTTCAGAAAAATAAAATGATCATTTGGACCACACGTGAACTATGAACTCATCATCTGGACAGCCCATTTTATCACTGACAGTTGAGAGTTAAATATCTTAAGCTTAACCTTATTTATGGACTGGTAGGGCAGTGATTAAGATCTTGGCTGTTAACCAAAAGGTTGGCAGTTCAAATCCACCAGCCACTCCTTGCAAACCCTATGGGGCAGTTTTACCCCGTCCTATCGCTTTGAGTCCGAATCAACTCGAAGGCAATGGGTTTGTTTCGTTTTGTTTTTGAACCTTATTATTTATGTAAATAAATTACATGGGGATAAAGGAAAAGTGTTAACATGTTGGTAAAAAGTCTGAAAACCATGCCAAGTTAGGATGGGGATTTTTGCTTGAAATGGGAAGATTTGTACATGAGGCTTAACTATCTTCTAACACTGGAAGGATTTTCGTGTAGAAGAATCAAACTTATTCTATTTAACTATACAGGGCAGATCTAGGGAAAATTGTTGGAAATTTTTCCTGTGTCAATGTTTCCATTTCCAATAGCTACTAAACTTTCCAATACACTATGAGCTGTTAAAGTATAAAAGCAGAATAAGGTAGATAGGATTTTCAGCATGAACTTTGGATGCATAATTTTGCAATTTTAAATTCCTTTTTTTCCCCTTAATTCCTGGTATGTGGCTGCTTTCTGGATAGTAGAGGCTGCAAGATAGCTGCTTCTGGATAACTAAGATGCTATTTTAATTCATAGATTTACATATAAGTCACTGAATACAGGCGTGGTTAGAATTTTTAAAGTAGACATTTCTATTTGTTTTTGTTGATTGATAGTTGAATTTTTTTTTTAACTGAGACCATTGCAGTGTTGCAGTTTTAATATTATTTAATAGCATTTTTGGTCACATCCTAGTTTTAAAGTACGTTAAACTTCATTTCTGTCCTGCTTTGTCAGTCATACACTTGTTGTTGCTCTAACATTTACAATAATGCTGTCTCATTTTCAAAGTTCACAAAACTCTGATAATTGCCAGTTTAGCAATTTACAATCACAAATTCTTGAAAGAAGACGCTGTATTTGGTGTGTCAAGTAGATTATTTCCATTCAGATTGAGCTGAAGTGAATCATGACTCAAGGAAAGATACCTCAAGTAATGTCATAGCAATTTTCTAACCATCAAAGGCATACATCTGACTTGTTTGACCAAATAGCAACAAAAATCACAAAGTGCCATGAAAAAATGTAGTGGTAGAAAAGTCAGAGCTAAAAGGAGACTTGATTCTGGGACAACTGAGCATCCTGAAGAACTTCCTGCACATGCTAGTAATTTGTTATGGTATTAAAAAAAAAAATTGCCTTGAAGGGTAAGAGCCTCAGGAACAGAATATTATAGAGAAAATGAGAAATAAGGCAGAACGCTCAAATTTTATGAAACAGAACAGTGAAAAAACAATTAGGTCAACTGATCTAGCTTTCAAGATGACTTAAATTGGAAAAGTAGGAGGTTTTATGACTACAAATTACAGGGTGAGATAGTAAAGACTTACTATAAAACATGCCAAGTGGGAGTTTTTACAGTGGGAATTACAAGCTACAAGTGGGATTTTTGTGCTGGCCATAAAACGCAGATGAAAATCTCAAGTTGAGTGTTTATTTAAGCTATTTTACTTTATACTATACCCCTTGCCATCGAGTAGATTCCGACTCATAGCAATCCTATAGGACAGAGTAGAACTGCCCCGTAGTGTTTCCAAGGAGCAGCTTGTGCTGCTGACCTTTTGGCTAGCAGTCGAGCTCTTAACCGCTGTGACGCCGGGGCTCCACTTTATACTGTATTGAGTAGTTATAAATTATTTGGTTAGGCAATAGTACCCAGGGGAAAATGCAAAGCATGTCTAACATTAAGAATGAAGCAGACTGCCAAGAATTATTATAGAATATGGGAACTCAGAAATGTAAATATGCTTGATAGTTTGGTATCCAGAATGTTTTATATATGAATCAAAAACAACCCTGCATATGATACTCCTTAAAAAAAAAAAAAAAAAAAGCCTAAGCTTACCTGTGGTTACCTTTTCTAATAGAGTGACTGGTATGGCAGTGAATCCAAAGGAAGGCCGGATCAGGATGCATTGGAATTGGAAACAGGGGCAGTGCAAGGTTGTATGATTTGTTTGAAAACTTTGACAGGTGATTCTAATGAGCCCTCTAGGACATGATACTCAGGCGTCTCATAAAGAGAATCACAGGCTGGCCTATCTCCATGCAGCCTCTCAGCTGCCAGATTAACCTTTCTACAATGCCACTTGCATTATGTTATGACAATGTAACAATATTCACCTGATGTTTAGTATGCAATTATGCCTTTGTGAGGTATTATGGACACAAAAATGTTGGAAATTTGATAGTTTGCCTTTAAATCATTCAGCTAAGAGACACTGGTATAACGTCTGAGTAGTCACATGTCCTGGAATTTTGATTGATTTGAACTAAAAACAAGGCATGTAGGTTTTAGGGAGAGGCATTCTGTGTGATATTTCTCTGTTACTGGCAGAAAAAAAAATTGCCATTCAGTACATACATCTATTCATGAATAAAACAGGGTTTATATCCACCCCATAAAGTCACCATTATAGTCAATAGATCTGTTTTAATTTGTATGCCACAGCTTCCTTGAAGGACTGCAGACAGACAAATTATGACATGGCCATTAACGTAATAGCAGTTCTATATTGCACAGCAATCACCTTCAACACTTGAAAAAAGAAATATATGTATCTTTTTCTGTGAGACTTAATGGATGGTTTTTAGGAAATAATATTTCTAAATATATGGGATGAGAAAAATACCTCTGTAATTGTAATTAATTATGACTATGAACAGAGAAGTGCCATCAGAGATTAAGAATTCATCTATTAAAAAGTAAAGGGCAAGTGAGTTAAATCTGATTGTCCAATATTTACCACAAGGGATTCATAAATTGTTAAAGTTTATATAATTATTTTATATTCAGTTCTATCTGGGAATGTCACAAATTGCAAAATGCAAGCTTAAGTAGGAATCAAAGTGATGTTAGGAAAAAAAATCAAATAAAAATGTTCTTATCCCATCAAAAGTTAAATTTTCAGAAATATTTTAAGACAATTCCTCAAATATTAAGCTTTAATAATTTCACTTAAGACCATATTTTATGGAGACTGATAGAACAGCAGATAACCTAGTGTTATAGATTGAATGGTGTCTCCCAAAAATATGTGCTGTAAATCCTAACCACTATGCCTGTGGTTATAATCTTATTTGGGAATGAGTTTTCTTTGTTATGTTAATGAAGGCAGGATGAGGGTAGCCTATATTTTGAGTAGGTTTCTTTTGAGATATAAGAGAGATTAAATGCAAGCTAGCAAGGAGAGATGGGAAGAGCGATACCAAACCACATGAAGATCACCCAAGAGCAGAAGTTCAGAAGAGACAAGGACATTCCTCCAAAACCAACAGAGAGAGAAAGCCTTCCCCTAGAGCTGGCACCCTGAATTCAGACTTTTAGCCTGCTGAAATGTGAGAAAATAAATTGGTTACAGCCACCCACTTGTGGTATTTTTGTTACAGCACCACTAGATAACTAAGACAGAAATGGGTATTGGAAGAGTGGGATGTTGTTCTAACAGATACCTAAAATGTGAGAGTGATTTTGAAATCAGGTAATGGGTAGACGCTGGAAGAGTTTTAAGGTGCCTAATAGTAAGAAAGAAGTGAGGAGAGGTATAGAGAACGTCTCTGTTGTCACAGAGAATACATATGGTGCCAGCAACAAAATGTTGCTAGAAATATGGGTGGTAAATGTGCTTTTGGAGAGGCTTTAAGAGAAAATAATAACATGTTATTGGACGGTGGAGGAAGGGCAATACTTTTTATGCAGTGGCAAAGAACTTTTCTGAATTATGTTCAAATGTTTGGTGGAAGGTAGAACTTATAGGTGATGAACTTGGATATCTGGCTGAGAAGATTTATAAGCAAGATCTTAAAGGGGCCACGTAGTTTCTCCTTGCCACTTATAGTAAAATATTAGAGGAAAGAGATAGACTTAAAAAAAGAGCTGTACAAAATGAAAACGGGACTTAAAGATTTGGAAAATTCTGTTGTACAAACTAAGGACACGTGTCCTAGAATTTTCTCTAGGGATGTGGCTACACAATTTTTGCTAAATAGATTAAGCCTGCAACTGATGGAGCTAACCAAGTACCACAGCAGAAAACCTATCAGCTTAGACTGAAGGGAACAGAGAAAGAATGAAAGGAAAGAATCCCTTCTCTCTCTTGGAATTCTACAGGCAGGAAATAGGCCAAAGAAGCTACACCTGTTGTCCTCCAAGAAAAGAAAAGGACAATCCCTGGAGCAACTCAGACATCACCAGAACTGTTTGAAAGAGCATAGGAAGTGAGGCCTTTTTGGTTTCAAAGGGTAGGGTTATGGTCTCCTGGATCTCAAAAGTGGGGCCACAATCCCCAAGGTTTCAGAGTCAGATCATGACCAACTTGGTTCCAGAGTGTGGGCTGTCTTAAGTTATGCCAGGAGGATGGGACTGCTGCCCAAAGTTGAAGAGGTGGGACTACCAGGCCCAAAGGGCAGAAGAAGGGGGCATGTCAAAGCCGAAGGTTTAAGGTGGCCCCACAGATGGCCTAGGAGAATGGAGCCACCTAAAACTTAAGGAGGCTGGAAGGTGGAGCTGAAGCCCAGGGCCAAGGGGCCTCCACCCAGAATCCAGAGGATGTGGCCAACATCCAGAGTCAGGAGGGCGGGGCCATTGCCCAGATGGTCTCAGAGAGGATTATTTTCAAGTCTTGAGAGCTAATGTAATTTGTTCTGTTGGGCTTTGGATTGTTTTGGTGCCCATTATTCCTTCTTTCCCTCCAATTTCTTCCATTTGTAATGGAAATGTCTACCTTGTGCCTGCTCCACTATTGTACTATGGAAACAGATAACTTGTAGCCTAGATTTCACAGGTTCACAGATGAAAAGTAATTTTTCCCCAGGATGGAATATGCCTAAAGTCTCACACATAGTTTTAGATGATTCAGAAGATGAGATTTTGGACTTGGAGTTAATTTAAGACTTTTGGGATGATGTGATGGGGTGAATGTGTTTTGCATGTGGCAAAGACGTGAATTTTGGGGTGCCAAAAAGTAGAATGTTATTGATTGAACTGTGTCCTCCCAAAATAGGTATTGTAAATGCTAACCTCTACGTCTGTATTTATAATCCCATTTTGGAATGGGTTGTCTTTGTTATGTTAATGAGACAGGATTAGTGTAGAGTTGTCAATTTTGTCCCCCCGAAATATGTGTCAACTTGGTTAGGCCATGATTCCCAGTAATGTGTGGTTGTTCTCCATTTTGTGATTTTCCTAGTGTTATAAATCATAATCCCTGCCTGTGGTTAAAAAGGATTAGGGTGGGATGTAACACCCTTACTCAGGTTACATCCCTGATCCAGCATAAAGGGTGCTTCCCTGGGGTGTGGCCTGCACCACCTTTTATCTTACAAGAGATTAAAAAAAGGGAAGCAAACAGAAAGTTACGACCTCATACCACCAAGAAAACAGTACTGGAAGAAGAGTGCATCCTTTAGACCTGGGTTCCTTTGAGAAGAAGCTTCTAGTCCAGGGGAAGATTGATGACAAGGACCTTCCTCCAGATCTGAGAGAGAGACAAAGCCATTCCCTGGAGTTTATGCCCTGAAATGGACTTCTAGCTTACTAGACTGTGAGATATTAAATTACTCTTTGTTAAAGCCATCTACTTGTGGTATTTTTGTTATAGCAGCACTAGATAACTAGACAAATTTGGTACCGAGAGAGTGGGGTGCTGCTATAACAGATATCTAAAATGTGAAAGTGGTTTTGAAACTGTGAATGCATAGAAGACTCAGAAGGCAGTGAGGAAAACTGTTAACATGGGAGAAGGTGCACGGGATAAGAAACAGCAGCAGAGGATTCACAGCAGCAGAGGACCCGCAGCTGCAGTGAACCGGCAGCAGCAGAACCAGGAGACCAGTGCCAGACAGCACTGGAGCTGAGCTACAGACCAAGAGAGCTGAGCGCCTGTGTGCAGAAGGTTTCCTGGTAGAGTGGGGTGCCTCTGGGCACTTATTGGTGGAGCTACTGAGCTTTGGAACACTTGCCCCAGTAGGGCAGATGTGGATATGAGGTCCGAGGGCCGAGAGGCCAAGGAACACAGGGAGCTGAGCTCCTCAGTCTCAAAAGGTATGGCCACAACCTCTGGGATTTCAAAGGGTGGAGCCACGGCCTCTGGTGTTTCTAAGGGTGGAGTCACCACTCAAACAGACTGGGAGAATGGTGTGTCTAAAGCTGAGGGAGCAGAGTTGCTGCCCCAGTGGGCCTGGAAGGTGGAGCTGAAGCCCAGGGCTGAGGGCCTAGAGTGTGGCCAATACCTAGAGTCTGGAGGGCAGGGCTATTGTCTAAATGATCTCAGGGAACAGAGGATTATTTTCAAAGCCTTCAGGGCTAATGTAATGTGTTCTGCTGACTTGCTTGGTGCTTGTTATGCCTTATTTCCCTCCAATTTCTCCTGTATGTAATGGAAATGTCTAGCTTGTGCCTATTTTGCCATTGTGTTTTGGAAGCAGATAACTTATATTCTAGATTTCACAGATAAAGAGGAATTTTTGGAATTTGGACTTGAATTGTTTTAAGGCTTTTGCTATGATATGACGGGATGAATGTTCTACATGTGGCAAGGACATGAATTTTTGCCAGCCAAAGGGAGGAATGTCATTCATTGAATTGTGTCCCCCCAAACTATGTGTCAATGTGGTTAGGCCATGATTTCCAGTATTGTGTGGGTTTCCTCCATTTTGTCATTTTCCTATGTGTTATAATTCATAATTTCTGCCTGTGGTTAAAGAGCATTAGGATAGGATGGAACACCTTTGCTCAGGTCACATCCCTTATCCAATGTAATGGGAGTTTCCCTGGGGTGTGGCTTGCACCACCTTTTGTCTTACAAGAGATAAAAGGAAAGGGAAGCCAGCAGAGAATGGGGGACCTCATACAACCAAGAAAGCACCTCTGGGAGCAGAGCGTGACCCTTGGACCCAGGGTTCCTGGGGGGAGAAGCTCCTAGTCCAGGGGAAGACTGATGACAAGGACCTTCCTCCAGAGCCAAAAAAGAGAAGTCTTCCTCTGGAGTTGATGCCCTGAATTTGGACTTCTAGCCTACTAGATTGTGAGAAAATAAACTTGTCTTTGTTAAAAGCATCCGCTTGTGGTATTTCTGTTATATCAGCACTAGGTACCAAAGACAAGGGTGTTTTTTCCTTTTTTAAATTGTGTTTTAGATGAAGGTTTACAGAACAAACTAGCTTCTCATTGAACAGTTAGTACACATATTGTTTTATGACCTTGGATAACAACTTCCATGACACGTCAACACTCTCCCTTCTCGAACTTAGGTTCCCTTTTACCAGCTTTTCTGTTCTCTTCTGCTTTCTAGTCCTTGGCCCTGGGCTGGAGTGCCCCTTTAGTCTTGTTCTGTTTTATGGGCCTGTCTAATCTTCGGCTGAAGGGTGAACCTCAGGAGTGACTTCATTACCGAGCTAAAAGGGTGTGCAATGGCCATACTCTTGGGGTGTCTCCAGTCTCTGTCAGACGAGTAAGTCTGGGTTTTTTGTGAGTTAGCATTTTGTTCCACATTTTCCTCCAGCTCTGTCTGGAACCCTCTATTGTGATCCCTGTCAGGGCAGTCAGTGGGAGTAGCTGGGCACCATCTAGTTATACTGGACTCAGTCTGGCAGAGGCTGTGGTAGATGTGGTCTGTTAGTCCTTAGGACTAATCTTTCCCTTGCATCTTTAGTTTTCTTCATTCTCTCTTGTTCCCAAAGGGGTAAGATCAGTGTTGTATCTTAGAAGGCCGCTCACAGGTTTTTAAGACCCCAGATGCTACTCACCAAAGTAGAATGTAGGACATTTTCTTTATAAAATATATTATGCCAATTGAGCTAGATATTCCCTAAGACCATGGTCCCCACAGCCCTCAGCCCAGCAATTTGGTCCCTCAGGGAGTTTGGACATGTCTATGGGGCTTCCATGAGCTTGCCTTGTACAAGTTGTGCTGGCTTCTCCAGTATTGTGTACTGTATTACCCTTCACCAAAGTCACAACTTATCTATTGTGTATTTAGTGTTCTTCCATTCCCATCACTCCCCTCCCTCGTAAACATCAGATTGTTTCTTTTTGTGTGTAAACGTTTTCATGAGTTTTTACAGTAGTGTTCTCATACAATATTTTTTTGTGATTGACTTATTTCACTCAGCATAGTGCCCTCCAGATTCATCTGCATTATGAGATGCTTCACAGGTTCATCATTGTTCTTTATCATTGCATAATACTCCATTGTGTGTATGTACCATAGTTTGTTTATCCATTCAACTGTTGATGGGCATGTAGGTTGTTTCCATCTTTTTGCTATTTGAACAATGCTACAATGAACATAGGTGTGCATATATCTATTTGTGTGACAGCTCTTATTTCCCTAGGACATATTCCTAGCAGTGGGATTGCTGGGTCATATGGTATTTCTAATATTAGCTTTCTAACGAAGCGCCATGTTATTTTCCAAAATGGTTGTATCATTTTGCATTCTCACCAGCAGTGCATAAGAATTCCAATATCCACACCGCCTCTCCAAAGTTTGTTATCTCCTGTTTTTTTGATTCTTGCCAGTAATACCAGGGTGAGATGGTATCTTGTTGTGGTTTTAATTTGCACTTCTCTAATGGCTATGGCTAGTTATTGCAAGCATTTCCTCACTTGTCTGTCGGCTACTTGAATGTCTTCTTTGGTGAAGTGTCTGTTCTTTTGCCTGTTTTTTTAAATTGGATTGTCTTTTTGTTGTAGATGTGTTGGATTTTCTTGTAGATTTTAGAGATCAGAACTTTGATTTGTAATAGCCAAATTTTTTTTCTCACTCTGTAGCTTCCCTTTTTACTCTTTTGGTGAAGTCTTTTGATGAGCATAAGTGTTTAATTTTTAGAAAATCCCAGTTATCTAGCTTATCTTCTGGAGTTTGTGTGTTTTTCCTTATGGTCTGTATCCTGTTAAAATCCTGTAGCCTGTCTTAGGGCTTCTAGAGTAGATCCTATTTTTTCTTCTATGAACTTTATAGTTTTTGGCTTTATATTTAGGTCTTTGATCCATTTTGAGTTAGTTTTTGTATATGGTGTGAGGCATGGGTCCTGTTTCATTTTTTTGTAGATGGACATCTAGTTTTGCCAGCACCATTTGTTAAAAAGACTGTCTTTTCCCTGTTTGATAGATTTTGGGCCTTTGTTGAAGATCAGGTGACCGTAAGTGGATGAATTTACATCTGGGTTCTTAATTGTGTTCCATTGGTCAATGTATGTATTGTACTAGCACCAAGCAATTTTGACTACCGTAGCTGTATAGTGCATTCTGAAGTCAGGTAGTGTGAGTCCTCCTACTTTATTCTTCTTCTTCAATAATGCTTCAGTCATTTGGGGCTTCTTCCCTTTCCATATAAAGTTAATGGTTAGTTTTTTTCATCTCCTTAAAGAATGTTACCAGGATTTGGATCGGGATTGCATTGTCTTTGTAAACAGTTTTGGGTAGAATTGTCATTTTCACCATGTTGAGTCTACCTATCCATGAGCATGGTATGTTTTTCTGTTTATGTAGATATCTTGGTTTCTTGCAGTAGTGTTTTGTAGTTTTCTTTGTATGTTTCTTTTACATTCCCAGTTAGATTTATTCCTATGAATTTTGTTTTTTTTTTATTATAAATGGTATTGTTTTCCTGATTTCCATTTCATTGTTCTTTTTACTGGCATATAAGAATCCAAATGATTTTTGTATGTTTATCTTGTATCCTGCTGCTCTGCTGAATCTTTCTTTTAGTTCCAATAGCTTTCTTGTGGAGTCTTTTGGGTTTTCTATGTATAGTATCATATCATCTGCAAATAGGAACAGTTTAACTTCTTTGTTACCAATTTGGATGCCCTTTACTTCTTCTTGCCTTATTGCTCTAGCTAGGACTTCCAGCACAATGTTAAATAGGAGGGTGATAAAGGGCATCCTTGTCTTGTTCCTGTTCTCAAGGGGAATTTTTTCAGCCTCTCTCCATTAAGAATGATGTTCGCCATTGCTTTTGCATACATGCCCTTTATTATGTTGAGAAATTTCCCTTCTATACCTAGTTTATTGAGAATTTTTATCAGGAATGGGTGATGGACTCTGTTGAAAGCCTTTTCTGCTTTGATTGAGATGATCATGTGATTCTTTTCTCTACTTTTATTTATATGGTAGATTACATTGATTGATTTTCTAATATCGAACCATCCTTGCATACCTGGTATGAATCCTACTTGGTTGTGGTGTATTACTTTTTTGATATGATGCTGAATTCTATTGACTGGAATTTTGTTGGGAATTTTTGCATTATATTCATGAGAGATACCGGTCTGTAATTTTTTTTGTGGTGTCCTTGCCTGGTTTTGATATCAGGGTTATGCCTTCATAGAATGAATTCAGAGGTATCACTTCCTTTTCTATGTTCTGTAACAGTTTGATTAGTACTGGTGTAAGCTCTTCTCTAAATGTTTGGTAGAATTCTCTAGTGAAGCCGTCTGGGCCAGGGTTTTTTGTTGTTGTTGGGAATTTTTTTTTTTTTTTTACCCTATCTATCTCTTCTCTTGTTATGGTTCTGTTCAGATTTTCAACATCATTTTGTGTTAGTTTGGGTAGTAGTGTGTTTCTATAATTTGACCATTTCCTGTACGTTTTAAATTTGTTGGAGTAGAGTTTTTCATAATACTCTGTTATGATCCTTTTTATTTCAGTTGGATCTGTGGTAATGTCCCTCATTTCATTTCTTATTTGGGTTATTTGCATCCTCTCCTGTTTTCTGTCAAATTGGCCAGTGGTATTTCAACTTTGTTGATCCTTTCAAAGAACCTACTTTTGGTTTTGTTGATTCTTTCTATTGTTTTTCTATTCTCTATGTCATTTGTTTCCACTCTAATCCTTATTATTTCCTTTCTTCTGATGGCTGAAATCTTCTTTTGCTGTTCTCTTTCTATTTGTTCAAGTTGTGTAGCTAATATTTTAATTTTGTCCCTTTCTTCTTTTTGATGCGTGCATCTATTGCTACAAATTGACCTCTGAGGACTGCCTTTGCTGTGTCCCAAAGGTTTTGGTATGGCGTGTTTTTGTTATTGTTTGATTCTGGGAATTTTTTGCTTCCATGTCTGATTTTTTTGTATTACCCAGTGGTTTTTAAGCAGGGTGTTATTCAGTTTCCTTGTACTTTTTTTTTTTTTCCTTACTTTTCCTGTTGTTAATTTCTACCTTGATGGCATTGTGGTCAGAGAAGACACTGTGTATTATCTTAATGTTTTGGATTTTGTTGAAGTTTGCTCTGTGGCCTAAGATGTGATCTTTTCTGGAGAACATTCCATGTGTGTTGAAAAAGAATGTGCACTTTGCAGCTGTTGGGTGAAGTGTTCTATATATGTCTATGTGGTCAAGTTGGGTGATTGAGTCCTTTAGCTCTTCTGAATCTTTGTTGAGTTTCTTTCTAGATGTTCCATCCTTTACCAAGAGTGGTGTGTTGAATGAAGCCTCCTACTATTATTGTGGGACTGTCAATTTTTGTTTTCAGTGCTGTTAGTTTGTTTTCTGTATTTTGGAACTCTGCCGTTGTGTGTGTAGATGTTTATTATGTTTATGTCTTCATGATGGACCATCCCTTTAATCGTTATATAGTGCCTTTCTTTGTCTTTCATGGTGGATTTTGTTTTAAGGTCTATTTTATCTGAGATTAGTATTGCCACTCCTGCTTTTTTAGGTAGCTATTTACTTGGTATATTTTTTCCATCCTTTGATTTTTAATAAATTTACATCTTTTTTTCTAAGGTATGTCTCTTGTAGACAACATATGGATGGATTCTGTTTTGTTTTGTTTTTTATCCATTCTGTCACTCTGTGTCTCTTTATGGGCACATTTAGGCCGTTTACATTCAGTGTAATTATTGATAGGTGTGAATTTATTGCTGTCATTTTGTAGTGCTTTTTTTTTGTGGTGCTGAAGTTTTCTTTGTTCCTCTTATTCTCCTGTGCTGAGTTCCTTTTGTTTGTGGACTTCTTTTTCATTTCTTTTATTTTTGTAGATTTTGCTTTTATTGAGACTTTATGTTTTTCTTCTTTATTTGATGATCAGGTTTGTTAACTTTCTTTGTGGTTACCTTGAAATTTACCCTTATCTTCCTAGGTTTGAACCAGTATATTATTACTTGTTATTGCCTTGCCTTCCTCTCCATTAGAAAGTTCTATACCTACACCATTTGTTCCCTCTTTTATTTTTCTGATCTTGTTTTCATTTGTAGATTAATCTCTCTGGTTAGTGTTGTCATTCTTTTGGTTTTGGGTAGTCCTTGAGAGTTCATTTCCTAGGTTTGTATCTGGCTGGTGCAATCTTATGGCCTAGTTTCAGGCTGTGTTCTGATGTTGTTTGTTCTTCAGATCAAAGAACTCCCTTTAAAAATTCTTGTAAGTTTGGTTTGGTTTTTACATATTCCTTTAATTTCTGTTTATCTGGAAATATTCTAATTTCACCATCATATTTAAATGAGAGCTTTGTAGGATATATTATTCGTTGTCATTTTTTTTTTCTTTCAAGGTCATCCCATTGCCTTCTTGCCTGCAAGGTGTCTGCTGAATAATCAGAGCTTAGTCTTATTGTTTCTCCCTGTATGTGACTTTTCATTTTTTCCAAGCTGCTCTCAAGATTCTTTCTTTGGTTTTAGTGAGTGTGATTATGATATGCCTCGGTGGTTTTCTTTTGGAGTCTATCCTATACAGGGTTCATTGAGCTTCTTGGATGGTCAGCTTTTCATCTTTCACGATATTAGGGAAGTTTTCTGTCAACAATTCTTCAGTGTTCCTCTTTTTTGTGTTTTTTGTTTTCTCCCCCTGTTTTGGAACTTTGTTTACTCACAACTTTTCACTTTTGATTGTATCCCACATTATTCTCAGGGCTTCTTCATTTTCTGCATTGTTTTTTTGTGATTTTTCCTCAACAGAGTAGTATCCAAGTGTTTGCTTTCACCTTTGCTGATCCTGTCTTCCATTGTTTCAGTCCTGCTCCTCATCCCTTTTATGACACTGTCCATTTCTGAAATCCTGTTGTTTATCTTTTGGACATCTAGTTGTTTTTGTAGGATTTCTAGTTGTGAATTTATTTTGGCATTTTGTTCTCGTATTATTTTCCTGAATTCTTCCTTTTTTTCTGCATTTTCCATGAATTTGTCTGCCTTTTCCATAAATTTGTCCATTTTTTCCTCATTTTGTCTGCTTTTTGCTTCAACTCTTAGAGTGCTCTGAATATTAAGGTTTGAATTCCCTGTCAGGTAGTTCTAGTGCCTTTTCTTCTATTAGAAAGTCAGCTGGTGTTTTATTTTGGATGCCTACTGGAACCACCCTACCCTGTCATTTTTGATATGGTCTGCAGGTCTTCAGGACATTCAGTAGTTATTTTTTTTGTTTCTTGATTGTAGATTTGTTTATTTCATCTTCTTTTTTTCATTTTATTTGGTCATGTCTGAGCAGGTGGGCTGTACATTCTTTGTTGTTTGCTCATCCCTGGACACAATACTTTTTACCTCCTTGCCCAATGGGCAGGGCCATTTGCTCAGCTATGGTGCAATAGAGCAGGTCCAGCTGAAGGGGAGGGGCTGGGATAGGCTGTTTGTGGCATGTACTAGGGCCAGCTGGGTGGCCTGGGCATCAGCGAAGGGCAGGTTTTGATAGTCTGTGTTGCTTGGGGGTCTGATATTCAGTGCACAGTGCAGGTAGGCAGTTAGGAAGGGGGAGGTTGTGATGTGTGGAGGTAAGATGGATATGGGAAAAAGAGGAGAGAGAGGAGAGAGAAACAGGAACCAAAAACAAACAAAAAAGTGCTAAGGGAGCTTTCTGTTGGTGTGGAGAGATGAGAAATGGAGAAAAACAAAAGTGAAAATGGATAGATAGATGATAGAGAGATAGAGAGATGATAGATGGATGGATGACAGACAGATAGATAAAAATTACAAAAAAAAAAAAAGAAAAGAAAAGAAAAGCCTCCAGGGATCTCACCGGTGCTGCTGTGAGACTGGAATAGTGGCTCCCAGGCCATGCAGAACAGACTGGCTAGAAGGGGTAGAGATGTCACACAGCGCCAGGAATTCAGGAGACAGGAAAAAAAAGGTAAGTATAGAGAGCCGAGATACTAAGAAATGAAGACAAAAAAAAAAAAAAAAAAAAAAAGGAGAAAAAAAGAAATGTCCCCAGCACCACTGCACCTGTACAGACCAGGGAAGTGGCTCCCAAGCCACATAGTACAGCCTGGCTAGAAGGGACTCCCAAGCCTCCAAAAGAAAAAGAAAACAAACAAACAAACCAAAACAAAGCAAAATAAAATAAAATCCTCAGGGATCGCACCAGCATGGCAGCGGGTCTGGGAAGCAGTTCCGCAGTTGTTCGGTGCTTCACAGCCTTTCAAGAAGAAGCAAAGATACCACATGGAGCCAGGTGTTGGAGAGAAAGGAGGGAGAGGCACAGAAGAAACCAAAGGAAGCAGAATAAAGCAATAGCAGCAACAAACAAATGTCACTCTGGGAGCCAGCCAGTGTGGATTGGTGAATCCAAGTGGCAAGGGGCTGAAGCCAGTGCTTCTCGGCCAAGAAACTGTGGCCGGCAGGAAGCAGAGGATACTGAGAAGCAGAGGGGAGAAGAATAGGGAGTTGGAAAACATATTCCTGGTTACTGCATGTTCTGTCTCCTGCTGGTATCTCCATAAAACCGCTTTCCTGTACTCCCCGTCCGCCACTCTCCAACAGGAGTCCAAAATGTTGAATCCGTGCTGCATTAGCTGATGGGGACCTCCCCAAGTATCTCTCTCCTCGCTCTCTTTTCTCTGTCAGTTTCTTATTCCATTCGGTGCTTGGCTGATTTCTTTATCTTTTGATTTGATGCTTAGAGTTCAAGGATTGACACCTGTCTCTGTTTTACTTAGTTTTTCACGTCTTTGCTGTAGAGGGACAGTGTGGTGCTTCCATCTATAGCGCCATGTTGGCTGGAAGCTACCGACAAGGCTGTTTCTTGAGTCAATCTTTTTTGAGATTAAAAGCAAGTTAATAAGTAGAAATGGTGAAAGAGAGATGCTAAGCCACATGAATATTGCTCAGGAGCAGAAGGTCAGAAGAGACAAGGATCCTCCTCCATAGCCAACAGAGAGAAAAAGCCTTCTCCTAGAGCTGTTACCCTGAATTTGGAATCCTATCCTCCTAAACTTTGAGAAAATAAATTTCTGTTTATTAAACCCACATACTTGTGGTATTTGTATTACAGCAGCACTAGATAACTAAGACACCTAGTTAATCACACATATGGAAATATAGTCTCTTGTGAATGCACTGAATATATAGAGAAAAAACAAAAATGAACCCATGGCCAATGAGTCGATTCTGACTCAAAGTGTCCCTATAGCGACCCTATAGGACAGAGTAGAACTACTCCATAGGGTTTCCAAGGCTGTAATCTTTACAGAAGCAGACTGCCACATCTTTCTCCCGTGGAGCATTTGGTGGGTTCCAACCACCAACCTAGTGGTTAGCAGCCAAGTGCTTAACCACTGCATCACCAGGTCTCCTTGAATATAGAGATAGAATACTATATTTAACTGATTGCCTGGTATGGATTGTAGAATTAGGTAAAACAGTGTTTCAGACTGTAAACTTTCAAACTGTAAATTGAGAAAGGGATAAAATTCCCAACATACAATTGAACTTCAGACTATTTTATCATGGTGTTGGGCCACTGATGACTAAACAGCACTCCATGATCTATAGCTGAGACATTTTAATACTTGGTAAAATTGCTATGAACATGGAGTTTTCTATGCTTGTTAAAAAGCTTTAAAAGGTAAAAATGTATTATATATGCATAAGATATATATGTATATTATGTATATATAATATACATATATTTGACATATATTACTTGTGTCTTAATAGAAATGAAAATGTGCCTTAAACCACTATGCATTATGGTAGAAGTAATTGTAAATTAGCCTCATGCCAAACTAGTTTATTTTCCATACAATGATATTTAATATATACACTGTTATTTTGACTTCAAGTTATATACAGAAGAAAATTGTAGATAAATTTCTACAGTATAATGTTTCCAGCATTTTAAAATGTTATTATTTTTCCAGGCCTTGCAGTTTTAAAGGTTTATAGGCATAAATGTTTTATTTTAACAGAAGTCACTGAAAACATACTAATAACTACTGTGATGGTTCAGATTCTGTGTCATTTTGGCTGGGCCATGTTTCTCAGTGTTTTGGCAGTTGTATAATGTTGTGGTCATGTCCCTGTTGAAATTTGATATGTGATCACCCCCATGATGGAATCTGCTGAGTGGTACGGGTGGGAGCATGGCCTGTGGTGGCACACTGGCCCCTCAGCCTTCATCTCTCCACCCTCCACTGCCTACTTCTTTCTTGCTTGCCTTGCCAAGGTTTTTGGCTTGTTCTGGATCCAGCAGCTGCCTCTTGTCTCACCTCTGGTTGTTGGGACTTAAGCTAGCAGCTTATCTGTCTATCTTGGGATTCATCAATCCTCACAGCCTGCAAGCAAGAGTCCAGCTCCTCAACCTGCCGATCATGGGTTCACCAGCCCCTGCAGCTGTGTGAATCAGGAAAAGCCCTGCAGTCTTGCCTGCCAACCTTGGGATCCCTCAACCTTCATAGTCTGTGAACTGGAGCCCTGCTCTCTGACCTGCGGTCTTGGGTTCACCAGCTTCTGCGGCTCTGTGAATTAGAAGAGGCCTCTATCCCTATCCATGGACTTGGGACATTCCAACTGCTAAAATCACATGAGCTGTTTCCTTGATATAAATCTCTCTCTATATATACATTTATACGCTTTACTGGATTTGCTTCTCTAGAGAATCCAGCCTAAGACAACTATGTGTAATTTTTGGAATAAAATGAGGTTTATCCTATAGCTAACTCAGCATCTCATCTAGGAGACAGAAAAATAAAATCCAGAATTACTGGACCAAGAAAGTAAGTCTTCTGGATCAGAGATTTGCAAACTATGGCCCCTTGGGCCGAGTTCTTTTTGCTCCCTGTTTTTGAACAGCCCACTAGTAGAGAATATTTTTTACATGGTTGAAAAAAATTTTTAAATAGTATGTAATGATACATAAAATATATAAAATTCAAATTTTAATGTTCATAAATACAATTTTATTGGGACACAGTCATGCAATTTTTTTCAGTACTGTATATGGATGCTTTCTCACTACAATGGCAGATTTTAATAACTTCAACAGAGACCATATGGCACACAAAATCTAAAATGTTTACTATTTAGCCTTTTATAGGAAAAGTTTGCTGACCCATAGAGTAGATGGTTGTAAGAAGACTCCTGAAGAATAATCTGTTGAACATTGTCAAAATTGCAGATTAATTTTATAAATTTTGATGGTAAGCACTTCATTATATACCCACAAAACTACTGACAATGTTTTAGTTTAGCTTATCTGCAAGAATACAAGGATGGTTGCAGCAGTACGTAGACAAGGAACTGCCAAAAATTCAAGCCAGATTCAGAAGACAGCATGGAATGAGGGATATCATTGCTGATATCAGGTGGATTTTGGTTGAAATCAGAGAATACCAGAAAGATGTTTTACTGTGTTTTTTTGACTATGCAAAGGCATTCGACTGCATGAATCATAACAAATTATGGATAACATTGTGAAGAATGGGATTTCCAGAACACTTAACTGTGCTCGTGCAGAACCCGTACATAGACCAAGAGGCAGTGGTTCGAAAAGAACAAAGAAATACTGTGTGGTTTAAAATCAGGAAAGGTGTGTGTCAGGGTTATATCCTTTCACCATATTTATTCATCCTGTATGCTGAGCAAATTATCCAAGAACCTAGACTATATGCAGAAGAATGCAGCTCAGGGTTGGGAGAAGACTAACAACCTGTGATATGCAGATGGCACAACCTTGTTTGCTGAAAGCAAAGAAGACCTGAAGCACTTATTGATGAAGATCAAAGACTACAGCCTTCAGTATAGATTGTGCCTTGACATAAAGTAAGCAAAAATCCTCAAAACTGGACCAATAAGCAACATCACAATAAATGGAGAAAATATAGAAATTGTCAAGGATTTCATTTTAATTGAATTCACAATCAATGCCCATGGAAGCAGCAGTCAAGAAATCAAATGATGCATTGCATTGGTCAAATCTACTGCAAAAGACCTCCTTAAAGTGTTAAAAAGCAAAGATGTCACTTTGAGGATTAAGGTATGCTTGATCCAATCCATGATGTTTTCAGTCGCCTTATATGTATGCAAAGCCTGGACAATGAATAAAGAAGACCAAAGAATAATTGATGTCTTTGAATTATGGCGCTGGCAAAGAATGTTGAGTATACCATGAACTGCCAGAAGAATAGACAAACCTTTCCTGGAAGAATACAGCCAGAGTGCTCCTTACAGGCAAGGATGAGGAGACTTCGTCTCAAGTACTTTGGGCATGTTATCAGGAGGGATCAGCCCCTGGAGAAGGACATCGTGCCTTGGTAGTAGAGGTTCAGTGAAAAAGAGAAAGACTCTCAACGAGAAGGATTGACACAGTGGTTACAACAATGGACTCAAACATAGCAATGATCGTGAGGATTGTGCGGATGTCACCAGGCTGGCCTGTGTTTCGTTCTGTCGTACGTAGGGTTGCTTTGAGTTGGAACCGACTGGACAGCGCCTGACCGCAACAACAAGGACTATTTAGTGCTTTTAAGCAGCATAAAATTTTCCAATTTTTATGAAATTATGCTTTTCAAAAATGTAGTTTTGACGGTTATTTTAGCCCCCCCCCATAAGTTTCTTTAGTACTAATAATAAACTATAGGGTGACTGTCAGGCTAGGTAATCCATATTTCTAGGCCTTCTAATGTGATGAAATGCCTGTGTGATAATGAGTGCAAATGCAGAAATCAGATCAGAAGTCCTAAAATTTTGTTTTACTTTTTTCCTCATGGATTGTAGATACAAAGACTAAGAGAAAAAAGAGAGATAGTGAAAGGCAAAAGCATAGGAAAGGAAATTTAAGTTATATCATTTCCCTGAGTAATGCTCCTATTAACTAACTACTGAAGCAAATAATAGCTTTAAATCCTAGAATGTACACTGCAGTTTAATCATGTAATACAGTGTCACTCTCCACAGTGTTCTTGCTACCCATTACACACGCACATATGCAGCACACACACACAAAGACACAGAGAAAGAGATTTAGTGTTTATGGAACATGGCCATAAATAGCTTTAGAGGTGGAACTACTGGAACTAAAAAACTACTAGCTGTTAATCTGGGAATCTTACAAACCAATGCTTCTCAACTAGAGATTGCCTGAGCTAAAGGAAACCACATCTCATGCGGGTGAAGCCCAAACATCTGTATTTTTTAAAGCTCTCTGAGTGAATCTGACACAAAGTGAAGATGAAGAAATATTTTTTCTGATCCAATGACCTCATTATACAAATATTTTTAATCATATTAGCACCAAACCAAAAACCCATTGCCTTTGAGTAGATTCTGACTCAAAGCAATCCTGTAACACCAAAGTGCCTGAAAAAAATTACTAAAATTATTTAAAATTTGCCCATTAACTAGGATGCCCAATTTATAATGAAATTTTATTACCAAATCTATTTGACGAGAAAATATTATTTTAATTTCAAATTTACCTTCCCCAAATGCATAACACACACTTCAAGAAGGTCTACTGGCGTTGCTGGTGTCTTATATTCTTGTCGAACTTCTTGTTCTTATCCTTCATAGCATTTACCTTATTGTAATTAAAGATGTAATTAATTTTGTGATGGATTTTTCCTTTTCTTCCCCTTCTTCCCTTCTACCCATTAAAAAGTAAGCTTCATGAGGTAAAGTCTGTACCTGTTCTAAATACTGTGCTGGTATGTGATACCTACTAAATGAATTAATTATTAAGTTTACTAAACTGTGGTAAAATCGGTTTTTATCTTACAGAAAGGACTGTGTTAAAGTCACTTTCAGACATAATAGCCTCCCAGTAAATATTTGGTGAAAGAATTAATGAACTTTAGGTATCAAATCCTGATCAAATATGAAATATGTAATACATTTTATGTGAGTCCCTGAAAGTACAAACATTTTAGCATCCAACTACTAACTGAAAGGTTGGCTGTTCAAATCCACCCAGAGGTGCCTCAGGAGAAAGGTCACTTCTGAATGGTCATAGCCTTGAAAATCCGGTAGAGCAGAGCTACTCTGCACACATGGGGTTGCTGTGAGTCAGAATTGACTCAGTGACAACTAAGAATAACAACAACAACATATATTTTACACTTCCAGGGAATATTTATTGTAGGAATGCTGAGTATTGCTGAAATAAGCGGGAATATTAAAAAATTTTCCTTTCTTGTTTAAAAAAAGGAAATTAAGAACTGTAACTATAGCTTCTTTAACTTTTTGAGTTTATATTATTGAGTTTCCTGGTTTACAGACTTGAACAGAAAAGTTACAGCAGTATGATTCACCTTTTTATACATAGAGATCTGTGATTCGATTATACAAAATGGATGTGTATACCTTTATTACTGTTTAGTACTTGATATTATGGTAAGACACAATGTATAGAAATTGCATAGCAAAATATGTAGTTTTGTAGGAAGGCAAAAAAAAAATTGATGGTTGCATAATCGTATAAGCACAAGAGATATGTTATTTAAAGGAATGTGTTCAGAAGGCAGAGTTTTTTGCTATTTATTTATTTTGGTTTGTTTTTTTAAACTTTTTATTTTCAAGTAATTTTATATTTATATTGAAATAATTTTGGAGCTTACAAAATAACATGGAGTCCTCATATACTCTTTGCCCAGATTCCCTTAATGTTAATATCTTAAACATATCCATGTATATTTATATCCACGTGTGTATTTATGTATCTGTCCAAACTAAGGAGTTAACATTGGTACAGTACTATTAACTAAACCACAGACTTTATTTGAATTTTCTGTTTTTCCAGTGATAGACTTTCTGTTTCAGGATCCAATCCATTACAGCACATTACATTTACTATATATACATATATATTTTTAACTTAATTTTATTGTGGAAATATATATCCATAAAATTCACCATGTTAACAATTTTTAAATGGACGATTTATTGGAATTCATTACATTCACCATGTTGAGCAGCCAACACCACTATCTATTTCCAAAATTTTTCATCTCTTGGGTTGAAAAACAATTTGATGGACTTTTTTGTTTGTTTTTCGTATATTCAGAAAAAGACAGGGTAACAGGGTTCATCTGGAGGCTGAATCTACTCACTCATAAAGGCCACTCCTAGCAGCAAATGTCCAATTTATATAGAGAGCAATAGCAATGATACTATCAGTTGCTGGTTTAAGACTACTTTTATTAATATTATTCCATCTTTATCTAATGGTTTCAAATTATGCCACTATTATCTGACAATGGGTCTTCCTTATTCAAAGAATAAGGAAGACCGAAGAAGAATTGATGCTTTTGAATTGTGGTGTTGGCGAAGAATATTGACTATACCATGGACTGCCAAAAGAAAGAACAAATCTGTCTTGGAAGAAGTACAACCAGAATGTTCCTTAGAGGCAAGGATGGCGAGACTGCGTCTTACATACTTTGGACATGTTGTCAGGAGGGATCAGTCCATGGAGAAGGACATCATGCTTGGCAGAGTACAGGGTCAGCAGAAAAGAGGAAGACCCTCAACAAGGTGGACTGACACAGTGGCTGCAACAATGGGCTCAAGCATAACAACGATTGTAAGGATGGCTCAGGACTGGGCAGTGTTTCTTTCTGTTGCGCATAGGGTCACTATGGGTCAGAACCGACTCGACGGCACCTAACAACAACAACAACAACAACAAAGCTATCTGACAAATTGGCTATTTAGTTATCCTTAGCGTCAGTCAGTAAGTTGTCAATTTATTTGGGTAGTTTTTGAGTTATTAAAAGTTTTCTATGCATATTTTATATTGAAATCACATACTCAGATTGAACAAGTACTCCAAACAGATGTAAGATTAGTCCTGTACCCAGCATTCAGTTCAACACATTGAGTTGCATACCTACTGTTTTCTAGTGTTTTACTGACTGTTAAAGTTCCACTAAAGAGTTATCTTTGGATGCTGTGCAGATCAAACAGAAAAAATTATACTTCCTTATATAATTTTAAGATGTGTTTCTTCTTGGGAGTAACAACAAATGCTGAGTTTGTTGTTAAAGTAAAATAGCATTGAAGTAGCAGATTAAATATGTGCATAATTACCTTTATTTTATTAAGGAAAAATGATACTTTTGACAACATCTGTAGTCAATGATGATCTATTAATATCAAAGCTCTAAGACAAAACAATTTCGGTCTTTGCTAGTACTCCTTCTTAATTTCTGGTAAGTCTACAGACTCGCCTATTTTCTCAGTGTCTAACTCCTGCTTGTTTGATTTGGAACTAAGAAAGACTTTCCCCCAAAATAATGTAGCTTCATTAGGTAGCTGACATGGATTTTATGTCTCCCTTTTATACCTATAATGGAAACACATTCTTTCGCTACCTTTTCCTAGTGAAAGTGTTCTGATCATCAGATAGCATTTTTGCCCCTCTCTTCCTGGTTACTTAGAGAAAGATCTCTCTATCTTGGCCATGCCCTAAAAATTCTTGCCTTAACTCCACTTAAGGTCAAACCCTTGGCTTTCTATCCGTATTTATACCAATACATCTTATTTTAATCCTGTGTCATGGATTGAATTATGTCCCCCCAAAAATGTGTGTATCAACTTGGTTAGGCCATGTGTGCTTGTCCTCCATTTTGTGATTTTAATTTTATATTAAGAGGATTAGGGTGGGATTGTAACACCATCCTTAGGTCACCTCCCTGATCCATGGTAAAGGGAGTTTCCCTGGTGTGTGGCCTGCATCACCTATTATCTTTCTAGAGATAAAACGAAGGGGAAGCAAGCACAGAGTTGGGGACCTCATACCACCAAGAAAGCAGCACCAGGAGCAGAGCACATCCTTTGGACATGGGGTCCCTGCACCTGAGAAGGCCCTTGACCAGGGGAAGATTGAGGGCAAGGACCTTCCCCCAGAGCCCACAGGGAAAGCCTTCCCCTGGAGCTGACACCTGAATTTGGACTTGTAACCTACTAGACTGTGAGAGAATAAATTTCTCTTTGTTAAAGCCATCCACTTGTGGTATCTCTGTTATAGCAGCACTAGATGACTAAGACATCCTGGCACCTTTGGATTTCCAATTTGATCAGTCTGCTTCCTAGATGAGTAGCAAATACACATATTGTCCTCTTGGCCATGGAAATATAGAACCAAACTTTATTATCTTAGATCAGTCAATAAGGCAATATACCAGACAACAGGGGGTATTTCACAGAGAGAGGAAATACAACATCTTGTATCAAAAAGGCAAGTGTATAGGATTTTGCTCACCTCCCTCACTTATTCTCCTGAAGGTCATCATTATAAATCAGTCAAGCTTAGCAACAACTTTTTATGGGTCTCCAATATTATTCTGTTCTGGCAAATTTTTCTTTTACTCTGCTTAGTTCCTGCTCAACTAATTCTGCTAGGAATTATCCCAGACAACACCCTCACTACTCACTCTAACAGGCCCAATGGGTTCCTGCCTGGCTGTAGTATTACATTTAGAAAATCAGCAAAATCTTTTTCATTAAAATGAATGATTCTGTAATCATAAACATACTCCATAGAATATAGAATCTATTGTGTTTTATATAATATATTAGTCATTTGTTCATATTTCATTGATATTTTAATATATAAGTAATGACTATAAAATTTAGGAGAGTTCAAGTTAGCTATTTAAATATTAAATATATCTATCGTATTTGGTGCAGTGGTTACTGCTGGTGCAGTGGTTAAGAGCTCAGCTACTAAGGAAAAGTCAACAGTTCAAATCCACCAGCTGCTCCTTGGAAACCCTATGGGGCCATTCTACTCTGTCCTGTAGGGCCTCTATGAGTCAGAATTGACTCAACTGAAACAGGTTTTTCTTTTTATCTTATTTCCACATTATATTTTATTATTAGATTGAAATTTGCTATTCAAATGTTTTCATATCTCCAGCTGAAGAAATGGTTGACTATCAAAACAGAATTTACAAAAGTATATGCATTCTATCATGGGAATGACTAGGTACCTAATTTTGATGTGTATAAATGGAACCTCTTAAATTATTATCTCTAAGCTACATTTTTTTTTATGCTGCCAGTAGTTTAGTGTTTTTATTCTTGATCTATTGCTAGCTAGCAAAACATCCCTAAACAGTGGAGCTTAAAATGACAACCCAATAAATTTATCCTTTTGTGGGTCAGGAGTTTGGAGTTCTTCTGGCACCTGAACTGGGGAGGCTGGAAGAACCAGATCGTTTCTATGTATTGTTTTCTCTTTGTCTGCAGTCTTTCCACATGGATAGCTTGAGTTTCCTTATAGCATGGCAGTCTCTCAGTAGTCAGAGTTCTCTCAGTGTAGCTGGTTACCCTCAGAGTGAATGTTCCAAGGAATAAGGCAGATGCTGCAAAGCTTGGTTGCAGAAAATCAGCCTATATTCCAACTGCGTGAGGAGACTATGTAAGAGTCTGAATACCAAAGGGCATGATCCATTGCAGAAGCTATCTTTCAAGACTAGCTACTAAATATAGTACTGATGGAAACAAAAATACTGCTGCGTCTGGCAGATATATCTCCCTTACTAGATGTCAGAAACCTCATGTTTTTAGAAACCAAATGCTTCATCTTTATATTTTGATTTGTATATATATATTCGTATTCTGTTATAATTACTATTTAAGTGTATTACCTATAGTTGCTATTATAATTACTATCAAATGCTATCCATACCATCTATTTTTTGTTTTTTTAGAAAGTAGAATCAATTTTCATTAATTCCAACTCAAAATCTTGCCCCTAAGATTCTTCTGAAAGATGATTTGTACTTCTAATATTCTAAGACTACATGATTGAATAAATTTGTGTTATTTATTTTTCAGCCCACTAAGATTTTAAAGGTACAGCAACCACCTTTTGTTATATTTGTCCATGCTTATTACTGCAAAAATCAATTATTGTCAAATGATAGCTAAATAAATTCTTGTTCAAATAATCGTCAGAATTTCCAATGTGTCCATATGCCTATAATATCTGACAGCCTCCTGCTTTAGAATAAGTTGACTTTCATTCTGCATCAGTATGTGCCCTGTTTGAAAATATAATAGAAGCCACTCTGCTGCCAGGTAAAAGAGGTTGGAACACAAAGCTGCCTGTTCACAACAGCTGGAAATTGTTCACAACTCAAGATAATGTGGATCACCAGATAGCTGAACTAATACATTTTCTAAATTGGATGCATTAAACAATTATTCAGATCATAGCTGAGACCCTGTGATTTTCTTTCTTCCTTTCAGCCCCAGCGCCATGTCACATTTCATCTACCAGAAGGCTCTCAGGAAAGCAGCAGTGATGGTGGGCTGGGAGACCATGATGCAGGCAGCCTTCCCAGCACATCACATGCCCTGCCCCTTGGATATCCTCAGGAGGAGTACTTTGATCATGCTGCACCCTATAACCGTACTGAAGGGGATGGCAACTCTGATCCTGAAACTAGTAAGTGATCTCTCCCTAGTTCCCCGATGTAAATGAGTCTGCTGTGTTTACAAGGGAGTCCTGGTGGTGCAGTGGTTAAGTGCTTGGCTGCTAACCAAAAGGTTGGGGTTTGAACCCACCAGACACTCTGCAGCAGAAAGATGTGGCAGTCTGCTTCTGTAAAGTTTATGCCTTGGAAACTCTATGGGGCAGTTCTACTCTGTCCTATAGAGTCACTCTGAGTCAGAATTGACTTAACAGGAATGGATTTGTTTGTTTTTTAGTACTGTGTTTATAAGGTGTAATAACATGGGCAAATTCATTATATTAATGTGAGTAGTACAACATTTGTAAAAGATAAAAACTCAAAATTAGGCCAATGGCATATATTCAGCAATTTATAATATTTGAAATGTAGGTCATAGCTACTCTGAATGAAATTTATTATGAAACTTATTACTGTTGATTTTTTTGTATACCCGCACACACATATACACCCATGCCAAACCAATTTATTTTTATTGGCATACTTTTTTTCTAGTTTTCATTTTTAATAAATGTGAGAATCTTTAACAATTATTTCCTTCCTGGGAAAATAAGAGATCCTGACTCCAATGTTGGCGTGAGATTTTCCATAATGTCCTGAAATCTCAAGCCTTGTGCCATTTTACTGTTTAGAAAGATATTCAGGTTTTATTTCTAGATAGTAGGCATGACTACTACCTTTTGCAAAATCCAAAGATGTTGAACTCTTAAGAAGGACCATAAAGTTGATATTAAATAGAGAACTTCATTTAATTTATGATCTTGAACATGTATTGAACATTCCTGCCTTCTATTATAATTGCTGGAAATACAAAATTTGATAAGGTATACATTTTTGGAAGATTTTTTTCAAATCCAAGAAGCTATAATTTGCTCCAGGTAGGTTTTTTATATATATTACATACATAAAAGTGTGTATGTATAACAGAGTATACCATATATGCTATAGAGAAGAGTCACAGTTATAAAAAAAAGATATGAACTAAGGAGTCAAGTAACAAGAATAAACATATAAAATAAATTAATATAAAATAGAAATTTTGAAAGGCTGTTTTGAGCATTATGGATAGTATGGATATATAATTTAAATAAAGCATCTAGGCTTTAGAACAAAATGGCTTCCCATCATTGTATTTTAATCCTCTATTTTTGAAACTTCAGAAAAGAGGGAAATGGACTGATTGAACATCTAGATTTAAGTCTCAGGCTAAACATACAGAACCAATGACTTTAAAACTTCAGCTTTTTTCTCTCTACTGGTGTAGACATTGGCTATTAAAGGTGTTTTCGATATAAAAATATTAGTCTTTTGAATCATCAAGTTCAGAAAAATGCTAAACCTGCTGCCTCCATTTTTAATTTTATACTTACAATATATAATCAACATTTTTCTGAGGATGACAAATTCTCCTGTAACATCCATAAGTAATCTACCTTTGATATATTACCATATTTTTAGGCAAATAACTCATGCTTTCTACAGTTTCCAACCACACTTACCCCTGCGAGGTATTTTTGCATGCATGCTGTGCTAATTTTTTTTTTAACAGCAACATGTAAAAAATTGGTGCAGCAACACTTATGAAAATATCTTGCAGGGGGAGGGCATGGTTGTCAAACAAACATAGGAGGTGAGTGTTATATGTGTAAAAGTATGAAATATGTAACACGACAATGGCTCCTGGTAGAAATACATAGTTGTGATTATATATGTTGCTACAATGAACTCAATCTCTAGTAAGTGTAAGGTCATACGTAACAAATATGCATTTACTCAAAGGTATCCATGGTATTTTTTTACTTCATAAATAATCATTTTGATTGTAGATCTAACATGGCTCTGTAAACAGATAACAATACAGAGATGAACTAAACACCTTTTTTATAAACTGGAAATAATGGATTCCTTTGCGTAGGAGATGGGTTACTAAGCCCATTTCTTAGCATCCACAGTGTAGATCTAATGCTGAAATAAGCTAACTCTGAAATAAGCTTTCAAGCTGAATGGGACTAGGATAGAATATTATTGATAGTGATAGGGAAAGAATCAGTATGCATTATTAGAAATTATGAAACATTTAAATTTATATATGGTTTTGTTGCTTCCAATTATATCTGGTAATAAGTGGTTGTTTAACAAAATATTCAAGCACAGAGTTATTTACAGGACCTGCTTTTAGGCATAGTGAAAACTGTATTATAAAATGTTAATGACAAAGTATTAGGTAACATACCTAAGGACTTTTTCAAAGCTTGGTTTTGCTAGGGACTAAAGATTCTTCTGTAACTGTGTTAAAACCCCTATTTTGAGTATTAAATATTTTGTTCATAACTACTCTACAAGATGAAGCAATCACAATTCCGAATTAACAAATTTCTTCATTAATTAGGCTTTATGTTAATATTGCGATAATAATACAAATAATACAGTTTGGTACTCGATATTCTAATATACTTATGCAAAGGTAGAGATAATTAAAAACGAATGTCCATTTATGTATGAAGTTTAACAATATTTTTGATCAATATTTAATGATTATTATTACTAGGGATAATATTAACAACCTCCTGTTAACTGAAACCTACCTTTAAGCCACGTTCCAAGATGATTTTTTTGGTTAGGTGTTCTATTTTGGACAGTAATAGATCTTTTCTACACTTACAAGAAGCGCAGTAGTTCATGTAAAGTAGGTCCTATTATCTTAATATGGCACACTAGTGAAATATTTAAAACAGTATATACTCATATGTGTGCGTGTGTTTTGCTTTGATTAATAAGAAAAAAATAACAGATGCAGAAATTGCCATAGCAGAATAATCTCTTTGGGCTAATACTGTTGGTAAGGTACTTTGACTCTTCAGAAAGAAACTCTATAGCTCTGAAATAGCACGCAATAATGGTTTTTGTGATATGGAGCAGATGCCAGTAAACTGGGCAGTGTTAGTCAGTAGCACCACAAATAGGAATGTAAACTGTTAGTGGAAGTAAATGCTGTCCTTAAGCAATAGAATTAATTTATTCTGTTGCCATTTCATTTTTTGAAATGTACTATTACATCTGCAATCTGCTTTCTTTTCTGCTAATGAATTGCCTGAAATAGTACATAGTTCTGAACATTTCTTTTAACTTCATAAAAACACATAGAAATACAACTTTTATGAATAAAATTTGCCCCAAAATTTGCTAGAGGAATTTGTTAATACTACTTTAAAAATATAGTTCCCTGGTTGATAAAAATCTGCTGATTGGATGAAGAAATTATGCAATCAATTCTCTTGAGTCTTTTGCCAAGAATATTAACTTTCCTTTTTAAGATAAAGAAGAAACAAGCAAACTAAATCCAGTTATTTCCCTTTCATGCTACAAGTTGAATGAAACATCCTGCCTCATTCCATTTTAAGGCTTTGTGAATTCTTAAATGTCACAATTGCAATCCCCTGACTTTAGCCTTTGGTATGAGGATCAATTAATGCTATTCTGTGTACTTCTGTCTTCCTTGGAAAACAGACTGTATTCTAGATCTTTAATCCTACCATACCTCCGATCAAACTGTGCGTACCGTTTCCAATGGACCCTGCTCCTTGAAGATCAATAATTTGGTTAAACACAGCAACAGACAGAAGCTCAGCCCATAAACGTCATTATCAAGTTACTGTGCATACTGTAATAGGTGATGTCTTTGCGTTTTCAGAAGATCTTCTGGAGATACATTCACTGAGACACACGGTGTGTGGTCCTAGTAAAGAGAGTGTGACTGTACTGTTGGGCATTTTACATATCAAGTTACAGTGTTATGTGTGAGATCTGGGGACTGAGTGAGCCTCTCAGAACTACTCTAAACATGCTGTCTTAGGCTGGGTCCTCTAGAGAAGCCAAACCAGTGAAAGATTATATATATATGTATGCATTATACCAGAAACCAAACCCATTGCCATCGAGTGGATGCCAACTCATAGCAACCTTGCAGGACCGAATAGAACTGCCCCATAGGGTTTACAAGGAGTGGCTGTTAGACTCAAACTGCTGACCTTTCAGTTAGTAGCCAAGCTCTTAGTCACTGTGCCATTATGGTTCCATATATATATATTATATTTATATATATTTATACATATGTACTTATGGAGAGAGACAAAGAGATAGATTTATCTCAAGGAAACGGCTCAAACTCTTGTAGAGGGTGGCAAGTCCAGAGTCTGTGGGTCAGGTGTCAGGCTGGAGGCTTCTACTGACTCACATAGCTGCAGGGACTAATGAACCCAAGATTCACAGGCCAGACAGCAGGTTGCTGGCTCACAGACCGTGGAGGCTGATGAATCCAATATCGTCAGGTAAGATGGTAGGTTGATGGCTCACAGGCTGCAGAAACTGATGAACCCCAAGACAGGCAAGCAATATGGCAGGCCAGTGGCTCAAGTTCCAAGAACTGGAGGTCAGATGATGATGAGATGGGTGCAGGGTCCAGAGTGAGCAAAAGCCAGCAAGCTTTGCCAGAATATCCATAGATATTGGATGCAAGCCACACCTCCCAGGAAACTCCCCATATATCTGATCACATCAGATCACATCATGGAAGTTATTACATTATATAACAAAATGCAGGATAGCTACATCATTACACAACTTCCAAACTATGTCATTACATAACTGCCAAACCACATCATTACATAACTGCCGAACTACTGAGAATCATGGCCCAGCCAAGTTGACACCCAACCTTAACCATCAGATATGCCAAACTATTTATGGCTGCATGTTCATTGCTACTTATTTTAAATTTTTAGACACATAGAAATAATTAGCAAATGTCTACCACATTGAATTGTATAGATTTCTGAACTAATATGGAGTCAGCACATGTATTTTTTTTTTTCCTCAGAGAATATAGTGTGCTTTCTTACTGTGGACACCTTGGAGAGAAAATGGCAAATACTTCTAAATTTATACCTATCTGCTGACCGTATTGTAATTTGACTGATCATAGATAAAATCCATGTTTCTTTGGAAGAGAGGTGGTGAAACATAAAATGTTTCTACAGAGGCTTAAATCAGGCTTCTGTTTGTGAACTTGTTGTTAGTTGTTGTCAAGTTCACTCAGACTCATGGCGACCTAGTGTGACAGAAGGAAAAGTTACCTGATCCTGCACTGTCTTCAGGATCCTTGGCATGTTTTGTCCCATTGTTGTGGCTATTGCGTAAATGCATCTCATTGAGGGCTTCCCTTATTTTCATTGGTCCTCTACTTCACTAAACACAATGTTCTTTTCTAGCAATCTGAATTTTTTAAGTCTTCTTCATTGGCTATGGTAATTTCACAAATAGAAGACACTGTATCCGAAAAAGTCATAGGGCTCTAGTGTCTAACAATGGAGCTTGAAGTATCAAGTGTAAAAATTCATCACCTTTCAAAAAAGTATTTGTTAGTGTTTTGCTTTGTTTTTTTTTTTCTGGTACTATACTCATTTCTGTGATACAAAGGTAAGAAAAAAAGAATTCTAAGAGCATGCAGGGTTAAAGGAATTCTGAATTTAAAATAAAGAACATATTTTATCATTAATTTAAAACTGATAAATCTCTGTATTAGAGTATATCCCTGGTTAGCACATCTGTTTGGCATTCACTTTCCTTTCACTACATCTGGTTTGCTGAGCACTTAATATGGTATTAATTAATTCACAAAAATGGAAGTAATTAATTTTCCTCTGGCAGCACATTTCGATTGATCCTCCACCAGTAATCTAATTAGTTGGTATAAAAAATGGGAGGCCAGTTTGATTGACTAGAACACCACTCAGAGAAATGTCAGATTTTGTCTTGATCTGCTCAGCCTGTTTTCATTCACACTAGGGTGATCATTAACTTAACGTTTGATTAGTTGAACATCTGATTCTAGACGTAGACAAAATTGGTAAAATTAACTAAAAAAATAAAACTATAAAACTTTTTAAAAATCACCTAATAATGGATCATTACAACCTAGCCCTTCATATTTAAGAACACAAGGATTCAGGTACCCAAATGCAAAATAAAACTATTCCAATATTTTTCTAGGCAAAATTTGATACTGTAGTGATGTGTGGAAAGCAGTGATCTTCAGGGATTGTGCTAATTACTCATGTAAAAAATCAACAAGAAAACACTATTCAATTCATTAGAAAGAAGAGTAATAATGGGTGATATATACAAGGGAGCTGTAGCACTTAACTCTTTTCAGAGAAACATTCCGATATCACAGAAAATCACCCAAATCCACAGTTTAACGAGTGTTATTCATATAACTGTTAATTGGGCATTTTTTGTTTCTTTGCTGTTTGTTATCACCCAAAAAATTTGATTTCACAGACCTCTAAAATTTCTTTAAAATGCATTTTGAGGGAAGCCCCACATCAATTCATGTTTTACAACAAAGAGGAAAGTGAATGCCATCATTTTCTTAATTTTATTACGTGAAAAAAAATTCACTAATCTTAAGAAAGAGAAGTTATGGCCCTTTTAAAAGTTAATTATCTACCCAGGCCAGTTCTGTCCCTGTTGGCTATGTATTTGAAATATAGCTTCCTAAGACTGTGTTCATTCTAGACTGTGTAAAGCTGAATAATAACATCAGTCCATGGAGTGGGGGAAAGAAATAAAATAATTCTCATCAGCTCCAAAACCAAACCAAACCCATTGCCATCAAGTGGATTCCGACTCATAGCAACCCTATAGGACAGGGTAGAACTGCCCCATAGAGTTTCCAAGGAGCACCTGGTGGATTTGAGCTGCCAACCTTTAGGGTAGCAGCCGTAGCACTTAACCACTACGCCACCAGGGTTTCCCTCATCAGCTCAGCAAACCTGAAATCACATGTTTTGAAAAACAAATAAATTATTATTTCTAAGGAATGAGATTATCATTATTAATTAGGTCAGTTTTGGCCCACTTGTAGAAAGGGACTGGACTCAGTACTCCTGGTTCTGGAGGTTAAAGACAAACACCTGATATCCTACATTTGCCAACGGAAAACAATGTATAGCTCTCTCCTTTTGCCGAAATTAAAAAAAAAATCCCTCACATAGAGTAATATTTTTAAGCTAACAATAATATCAAAATCTCTTTATTCTTTCTCAAAGGAAAATCACTGCAGGCATTAACAGTGTCTGTGACTACTCATTTATTTTAGTTTCTCAATGTGTTATAAATAATAGCGCTAGAAACGTATCTGTACATAAATGGATTAGAAAGAATAGTTCCACCCAAGAGTTCAGCTGTCTGCCATTATTTGGGAGACAATAAGGCACACTTGATAGCAGTTTATATAAATAATGAGTTTAGAAAGATACAAACAGTGATCTGGTGACAGATGTTCTGTGATGAGTATTCATTTTATCACTTAAACTGACGTGCTTTTGAAAAGTCAATTTTTCTGTATTCAAGTTTATGAAAGTTTTAAAATACATCATAATAAGAAAATGGGTAAGACAAATTGTACAATACCATCCTATCATTTCCAACTTTTCTATACAGGAAATATAATCACAATATAGACCAACTGAAAAAAAAGGCTTCTAAGAGGCTTTGTGAAGGCAATGAAAGATTTATAGTAGAGATAGCCTTCAAAAAGTCAACAGAGGTCGTGGATCGAAATGCGAAGTATATCTCTAAAGTGCAAAACTTGAAGACATTGACAGGATTCCATTTGGGTGACAGCCACTACGACGAGTGTATCTTTAGTATCTTAAATCTAGTCTGGATTAGATACAGCTTTATCACTCAAAAACAGACCACTCTAAGTAAAAAGACCTCTTATCTTGTCTTTCCTGCTTGAAAATGACAAGCAGTAGGAGCTTGGCACAAGCTGCCAATTGACAGCCAATGCCATAAGGTCTGGAATGTCACTAAGCTTGAATAACTGCCTTCAGTGACATAGAATAGGTGGCCTTCTCTTCACAATAAGCCTTCCATTGCTTCTAAGTTTTTATTAGGCGACCTACATCATATAATAAAGTTCATATGACATTTATGTTTCTATTATTTATGAGCCATGAGGCAATTCATTTTATGACCTTCTTCTGTCTTTATTCTGCTTCTTTTATCTTACTCTTCACTTTGGAGTATAAGATATGACTGTTTCCCACTTGTTCTTTTTTTGTAGTTCTTTGAAAGTCAATATAATCAGTCACTCAAGATGCAGCTTTTAGATAGCTTGGAATATTTATTAGTGTTAGCCACCCACTGATTTCTATTTTAAAATGGTTTAAAGAATGAGGAGCATTGTAACAATATATTTATAGTTTCCATGAGACTTTTAAAGTATACAGTATACAGTAACTTGCAACTCTAATCATTGCTTACATCAACAGAACACTCTATAACTAGTGAATATAGCAAGAAATTCATTAAATAATGAATAACCATAGACAATCTGGGGAGCCGTGGTGGCACAGTGGTTAAAGCACTCAGCTGCTAACTTAAAGGTCTGTGGTTTGAACACACCAGTCGCTCTGTGGGAAAAAAAAATGTGACAGTCTGCTTCCGTAAAGATTTGGAAACCCTATTTTTTTTATGAGGCAGTTCTACTATGTCCTATAGGGGTGCCATGAGTCAGAATCAACTCAACAGCAATGGGTTTGTTTGTTTTGTTTTCGCTTTTTGCACGGACAATCTGTCTCATCAAGATTTCTGTAATTATTTGGTTTACATCTTTGAGTGTTAAAATTCCCAGTAGAGGGTGGAATAGATGTGACAGTGTTTGCTGAGCAATTTCTCCCCATTTTAATCAGTAATCTTAGTAATTATTGTCCCATTTCTACTAGGCACATGCTCTTGGTCCAGCACTTTATTTTTCTCTTATCTTATATTGGAAAAAAGTTGTAGGTTACATAAAAATAGTTCTTAATACAATATATTATATTAGCCACTAAAACTTTAATTTTTTTTCTTAGGAATATCTTCACCTGTAATATATATAGACAATAAAAGCTATGAGAAAGCAAGTAATTTTAAATATTATATTCGAGTGGCTGTTTAAGTCTTACTTTTTAATAATCTGGATGTTGATACTAATGATGGTAAAATAAATTTTATTGTAATACTTTATTTTGAAATATACTATTAAATAAATCTTTTCACAAATGTTCATCTATTTTAGGCAATTGCCTTTGATGCTACAGCGTTCTAATCCAGGCAGTATCATTTACTAGTTACATGATCATGGGAAAGACTTTTAACTTCACTGTGTCTCTTTTTTCTTAACTATGAAATGAAGGGATTATACTGATCTCTAATGCTTCTTGTAGGGTCGGAATTTTATAGCTATTCGAACCCTAAAATGCAAATATTCAGGTGTTTCTTTCCAAATTATATAGTCTTCAAATTTTAGAGTTCTAAGGGACCTCCAAAGAAAGGTCTGGTGATCTGCTTCTGAAAATCAGCCAATGAAAACCCTATGGATCTCAACAGTTTGACCTGCAACCAGATCATGGGAACAGTGCAGGACCACAAAGCATTTCCTTCTGTTGTGCATGAGTACGGGGTCGACTCTGTAGCAGCTAGTAACAACAATAAGGTATCAATCCAACACTCTCATTATATAAATGAGAGAACTGAGATTTAACACTTTCAAGCAATAGCTTAATGTCCTAAACGAAGATTCGATGTTTAGTATTTTCTAAACTAGGAGAGTCATGCCTACTAACTGGAAGGTCTGCAGTTCAAATCCACCAGCCCCTCCTTGGAAACCCTATGGGGCAGTTCTACTCTGTCCTACAGGGTCGCTATGAGTTAGAATTGACCGACAACAAAGGGATTGGTAGGAGAGTCATGTGAAGCAACATATTGACAGTAGTATACAATTTAAATAGTTCTCACCCCCTATGGAGAATGTTGTAGTAATATACCTATATGGAAAACTGTTTATATATGTTTTGAGGATATGTATTTTTAAAAAGGTTCTCTTTTACCATCTTCTGCACCTATAAGGCCAATTTATGCAGTATATACTACTGATTTCTAAAATTGCTACTAGTACTATCCACTGAAAGTTTTATAGGGAAAATTATAAGCTTGCTGAATAATAATGAGTACTAGAACAGGAGAGCTAGCTAATCTTCACTATTGTTATCTAGCATAGATAAATGTGGGGTGTCTAAGTATGCATGTGTGTGCGCTACTTACAGAGCAACTTGGAATTAAAAATGAATTACAGAAGGCAAATTTCCTGTGAATACGGCAAAAAGTACATAAAACAATCTCAAAGGGAGGAAAAACAGATTATATAAATGCATCCCTCATCCATTCTGCTGTGAAAACCAATTCTCCCTCTATTCTGAAATTCCCGTGTTTTCCTCTCCTACTGCCATTTTCTAGCCGAATGATGGAGTTACATTTAACAGGGAAGTGATTTGATAGACTCAAACTGACTGAGCTGATAGTGTGCCATTTAGTCAAAATATTTGGAGTAAGCTTTATTATAATAGTTTTTATGCACAGTGATTAGAACTGGAGATGAAAGCAGGATAAGCACAGGAGCTAAAAAGGAGCCGTACTCTGCTGAAATAATTAAAATACATGAAACAGTTTGTCTTACACATGAACTCTGTTAGCTTTTATTTATACTAAATTGATGACATCATGGAAGCTGTTACCTGGGATCAATAAAATCATACATAAATTTAAAAGAAAACATTTTTTTGAGAAAAATACTTGGATGATCTTTGGAGTAGCATTATTTTTACAGGACAAAATTATCTAAGAATATTAAAAATGATGGTTTTTAATTGGCTTTAAGAAGATTCTACTCCTACTCATTGGCTCACAGATAGTGCCTTGCAAGGCTTATTGGCTCACTATAATTTTTGTCTTAATGGACTAGTTTTCCAGGGTTGGGATCTGACTCTACATCCCTTAGATTTATGCATTTAACTTAATCCAAAACTGAAGTGCACAATTCTGTCCTTTCTGATACTTCTATTTAACTATACTTATACCTATTTAAAAAATGTGTTTCCCCATAATTCATAAATACTTCTTGGCTTTCATTTCAGGGAAAAGCCAATTTTACAGGGGCACATACATATCATTTAAGTACTTTTAAACAATGAAGTAAATTAATCTTATTGTTTAAGACTTAGCGAACAGTTAAGCACTGGAGTACTAGCCAAAAGTGTGGCAGTTCAAACCCACCCAGAAGCACCTCAGAAGAGGCCTGGCAATCTGCTTCCAAAAGGACAAACCTCGAAAACCCTATGGAGCAGTTCAACTCTGCACACATGAGATCGCTATGAGTCAGAGTCCACTCAACTAACAACAGCAACAACTTAAATATTAAAAAGGAATGTTAGAATTTTTTTGCCTAATTCAGGTTCTATTAGTAAGGATGGAGTACTCATCAGAGATATTTTTGAAATATGAAAAGGGATTCTCAGCCATTGGATCAATCATCATGCTTTTTATTCAGCTGTTTGTATTTGGGTTTTTTTTTCCACGTGTAGTTTTCTATAAAAGCTAGTTTACCACTTAGAACTAAGGCAAATATTGCAGTACTAGTATTTTCTAAGTGTTGAATCTGAATTGAATTGGACAGGAGAACAGGAAATATTGGAAAACATCACACAAATATCTGTTTTTATTCAAGTAGAAAATTGGAGTTTCAGGATTCAACCAGAATTAAGTCCAAATATTGAAATTCCAATTACAAGTGCGATTGTACTGAACTATAATTTAAGTCTTCCTTTCTGAAAGCACTAGCCATTACATTTTTGCAGAACAGCTTAAAAAAAAAAAAGCAAAACGGAAACCCTGGTGGCGTAGTTTAGCTTCCAAAATATAACATCTGAAATCCAAATACCATGTGAAAAGATCTTAAACACACTGAACCCAATTCAATACCCATGTAACTCTTTGAAACATCCCCTCAAGGTTTCAAAGGGTATGAACTGTAGCTAAGTGGAAAAAAAAAAAAAAAACTCTCATCTAGAAAGATCCCATCATGCCCAACAGCCTGAAGTGAAACTGTCTATACATTATCACTCAATATAGGGTAAAAGCAGACTGCTTTTTTTTTTTTTTTTCAGTGTAGGGAGTGAAAGACCACTGCGTAGGTGAAATTAATCACACATTTTAAAGTGAGGTTTCTGAGCTATCTTGGCAATACTATTTTTGAAAAAGAAAAAAATATATCACGGTAAATTCAAGCATGCTAAGACCTTCAAAGACCTTGATTTTTTGTGTTTGCAGACTCCCAGATAGATTTTTTTTTCCTGAAATTGGAGTATTTAGACTCCCTTAGATTGAAAAAATACACTAAGATTTTTTTAGTGTATTTTGTGCAGATATGTTTTGATTCTTCCATGTTTCTTCTTTAGCCTCTTATCTACAAAAGTGAGCCTAGTTGCTATAGTAACATGCATGATTAAATACTATATTTTTATGCAAATAATGTGCCCCATCTACCTTTGTTTGCCAACCATGCCCTCCCTCCATGAGGTATTTTCACAAGACAGCCATGCTGTAAAAAAAAAATTTGGCATAGCATGCTTATGAAAATACCTCCCAAGGGGAGGGTGAGGTTGGCAAACAAACTTAGAAAGTGTACTATTTGCATGAAAGTATGGAATTAGTTGTGAGAAGAGACATTCTAGCAGGGTGAGGCCAGACTGCCTGGATTAAAATCTCACTTCTGCCACTTACTAAAAGCCAAAACCAAACTTGTTGCCGCAGAGTTGATTTCAACTCACAGAGACCCTATAGGGCAGAATAGAACTGACCCATAGGGCTTCCAAAGATCAGCTGGTGAATCTGAACTGCGACTTTTGGGTTAGCAGCCTGAGCCCTTAACCACAGCACCACCGGTGGTATGATATTTGCCAAGACATTTAAGCTTCCTGTGCCTCGGTTTCTTCATCCTTAAATGGTAATGATAATAATAGCTGTCTCATAGCGTTGTTGTAGTAAATAATTGTGTGTATGTGTATGTATATTAGTATATACATATGTTTATAGCATTTTATTTATTTTTCCCCTTGGGAAAATTCAGATTATCACACAGTGCTTTTCAAACTTTCATGCGCATACAAACCATTTGGAGATTTTGTTAAAAAATGTAGACTCAGTAGACTGCTGTGGAAGCCTGAGTTCTGTATTTCTAACAAGCCCTTGGGTGCCGCCCATCTGCTAGCCCAGGGACCATATTTTGGGTAGCAAGAATCTAACACGTGTTAGTGGGTGAACAAAATAGGTATGAGAGAACACTGCAAAAATTGGCCATAATGAATTAAAGCGTTACAATAACTCATGATGATCTGTGGCAAAGCCTCAAAAGACATTATTTTATATTCTAAGTGTAACAAATTTTACTGTGCTGGAGTTTATATTATAGACACTTTGGGAAAAGTAGAGTACTAAAGTGCAGAAAAGCATTATAGATAATTTTGATGTATTAGTGTGTACTTACCTGATTCTTCAAAAATAGGCTGTCTTTCCTCTCTATAGACATATACACACATGCATACGCATATATGCACAAGTGCACACACAGTTCTACTTATATTTTTCTGACAATTTCTGTTTGAAAAACAATGCACTCCTTTTGTCACCCATATCATCTAGGGGAAGAGAAATGCTATTTTTATTTTTTTAATAAATACTATTTTTAACCTAGGTGTGAAACTATGCACAGATTCTGTTTCTAGGAAGTTAATTAAGAGAACAACAGGGCAGATAGGGCATTAGCAAAGTAGAGTAATAACTGCACTGTCAAATAATCGAATCAGCAAACATTGCACATGAAGTCATTATACTTCCCATTATAAACAAGCTTTATTATTGCTAGTGTTGATGTTCTGATTTGTGTGAACTACTATATGAATGGGGAAGGTGAACAAAGGAAGCCAAGAAAGTCACAAGAAAGTAGATGAAAAGAGACATATAAGTTTCCCATTGGATGTGGGGTGCTGGTCTGTCTTATCTGACTACTTTTGCATGTATGCAGAAGAATCTGCTTTCTGTGTATGCCTACTGAGACATAAAAAAGAAATGTCCTGTTGTTAAAGTCCTAATAGTTTTGAGAAAGCATATTTGCTTAGCAATTCAATGTGTATGCATTCTATGATAAGAACTTTAATTGAGTAACTGCTGGTTATGTGTGAGTTTTATTTCTTTCTTTATCTCATTGCTTACTAATATATCCTAGTTTCGCTGGAAAGAGTGAAGAATTATTGACTGATTATTTTTTCTTGCATCTTGTTTTATTATCATCATTCATTTTCTTGGCAACTTCCCCCTTGATGCCCCACCTCCCAGTATGTTTTAGGAAGCTTTATGCCTCGAGCCTAATGGACATAAAATGAAGGGAAATCTGTGTTTTCAGTATGCGTGATGCTTTCTGAATATAGATGCTTAGAGAAATTGTAGGCGGATGTGTTTTCATTTCTTATGGTATATGACTTTTTCTATTCCGTGGTAGGAATCAAAGATAGCCAAGTTCTATTCAACAGTTTGGCTTATTTGCCTTGAAACCTCATACAGTTTAGAATTTATTGAGCCTTGGTGGCACAGTGGTTAAGAGCTGTGGCTGCTAACCAAAAGGTCGGCAGTTTGAATCTACCAGCCTCTCCTTGGAAATCCTATGGGGCAGTTCTATTCTGTCCTGTAGGGTCACTATGAGTCAGAATTGACTCTATGACTATCGGTTTCAAATTATTTTAGGATCCTCAAATCAATCATCAGCACTTCTTCCCAGAAAAATAATAGTTTAGGATCTTAACAACAACAACAACAGTAATAATAATCATAGTCAGAAGTAAAATGTTGATGTTTAAATTTAGACTATTTTTCTTTAATGGAGTCCCTGAGTGGCAAAAACGGTTAAGCACTCAACTACTAAACAAAAGCTTGGTGATTTAAATTCACCCAGAGGTGCCTGGGAAGAAAGGCCTAGTGACCTACTTCTGAAAGGTCACAGCCATTGAAAATCCCGTGAAGTACAATTCTACTCTGACACACATGGGGTCACCATGAGTCAGAATACAATCAACAGCAACTGGTTTGGCTACTTTTCTTTATAAGTGAGTGTATTTCTATGTAAAAAGAGATATAACCCTTACACTCCATAGGTATAAATACAAATAAAGATTCACCTCCATGTAAATGATTGAACATACTTCAGGTAAACCAAACTCACTTACTCTCGGCAAGATATAATAATAATATTTGACATTTTATAACTTACCCAGATTTTCAGAGAAATAAGCCATCTTCTTATCTTTTCAGTTTCTTCCCTCTTCTCTTTTAATTACTCTTAATATATGTGATTTTAGAATGCCCTGCCTCAAATTATTTTTGTAATACGTGTGTAGAAATTATTATTCTACTTCCTTGTACTTATCAAAATATAGATACTGGATCTTTTTACTCTTCTAAAGGTTGTGGATTCTATGAGACATAACATAATTCTTCTAATGTTTACTAATTGAATACCAATGCAGTAGATAGGCTAACTGAACAGCTTTAATTTCAGTGGAATTATTTTTGAATATACTGCTTGAGGTTTTACCAGGTTAAATGGTTATTTTCTCAATACGTCCTAGATGTCTCAAAATGCTACTGTTGCTACTGTCCACAATCCATATACAATGTCATTGAAGATGATTACTGTGTCTGTATATTTTTGAAGTTAAAAAGAACAACACCTTGGAAGTAGTCTTTTCAACCCTGCAAATGTAAATAGTTTGCACTTTTATTTATAGCTGGAAACCAGTTATATCTCTTTCCCAGGAATATGGAAAGCATATTGGGATTGGGTAAAAACTCATGTAGGCCAATGATACATGGTGAAAGCAATGACTGAATTGAGTCTAGGAGACAATGTATGAATCATGTAGGATACCTTAGCAAACTAACTGGGATATCAACATATTTTATCACATTTAACTATATCATATTTTAATTAGAGTACCCATTTTTCCAACAATGATAGCAGAGATAGACACTATCATTTAGTCTTCTATTTTATTAAAATTTTTAAATGTCAGAGGAGCACAAAATGGCATCTTAGACACACCCTAACATCCCCTTACAACAAGACTAGAGAAACCAAGTGAAACGGATACAGATGACAACCTTGGAAGTTAGAGCATCAAACGGAAGGCTGACGAATTACGCTGAGTGCAGAGTGGGAGCAGAGATTGAACAAAAATAGCTGAAGTAGAGATTTATGGATCATCAGCTTCCTATCAGCTAGCCCAGGGCAGTGTGGCCATCTTGAGACAAGGCAAACAGCATTCCTGGATGAGAAGTACAGGAAGGCAAATCTATGGAATTTAAAACAGGAGACAGAGATACCGTGCAAACAAACCTGGAAAGAAACAAAGTGAGCAGGACAAGACGTGAATCTAAAAAGGGAATGTACAGAAGGGTGGAGGAAAGCTCCAGTGATCGTGGCGACCACAGAGAAGGAAAGTAACCAGGAACTACTCACCAGCAGTGGTGCTGACCATTTGGACAGGGAACATCCACTGAATTATAAAATCATAGAGTAAAAACTAGAGGTCCCCCACCCAGCCAGCCTCTGTGCAGCACGCACCCTATCACATTTAGTGAGGCCAACCCCAATCCCCTGGTACACCCTACCAGTAGCATCAGCACACCCACGCCCAGTGTCAGGAGGGTGCATCCTCCCACCCAGAGACAGTCAGGCATGCTCACTGCACCCCCACCCAGTGAACAACAATGCATTCCGTGGCACAACACCCAGTGAACGGTGGCTGTGGTCCCGTGCCACACACCTGGTTAATGGCTGATGTGCTCAACAGAGAGCCCACTGAACCCCTGCTCAGTGACAGACAGGTACATCCCTGTCCAGCAACAGGCAGGCACGCACCATATCACCTGTCCAGAGACCAGCAGGTGAGATCCCCCCACACCAGAACAGTGGCCAGAAAAGCACCCTGCACCACTGCCCAACCAGATAGGTGTGCCTCCATGCCCCAGTCCAATGACTAGCAGAAGTGTCCCCTGCCCACCCTTCCAACAACCACATTGCATAGCCCAGCAGGCACGGCTCCTTACCAACTACCACCCAGCACATCACGACATGTGTCTCCCATGCCCCCACCCAACAAAGAGCAAGTGATCCCCGTGCACTCACTCACAGACATCCCAGCTGCAAGAACGCCCATCTCACACCCAGCTAGTTTCTGCAGGCCAACCACACATGCACTGAGGTTTCTTGATCTCCCCTTACCTACTGAGATGCCAATTCATGTATGCACAGAGGGCCTACCCCATACATTTGGGTAGTACTGCCCTCCTGTAGCTACGAAGATGACCTGTCCTGCTCTTCAGTGGATACACTAACTGCTAGCATCAACATGGAAGGACCACACTGTCCCACAAGAGCTGCAGCGGGACCATGATTACCCAACACTTGCCCGCTCAAATCAGGAAAAGTACCTGCTCTCATATCTCCACTCAATCCTGTAAGGGGAGACATATGAGCCTACTGAAAGAGGACTCACATGAATGTGCAACCCACCAGACCCACTAGTGAGAGGAAATTATACACACCCAACCAACACCACCAGTCATACATAGACCAGTATCACAAAATTAGGACATTCCCAGATAAGCAGAAATTCAGGGAATTTGTAACCACCAGCCAGTCATATAAGAAATATTAAAGAGAGTTCTTCAGACAGAGAAACAATGATATCAGACAACAAACAGATAAAGACACACAACAGCATTGCCCAAATACCAAACCAGGTAAAGTCCTCACAAAAATAAAATAAAGCTGAAAAATTGATTGCAGAGAATCAGAGATTTTAAGCTGTAAACCACAACAACTTCACAAAAAAGGGTGAATATAAGTCGTAGTTATAATTCTTCTTTATGGAGAGGACATCAAGGTGATTTCAAGATACAGCTCACTGTTTTAAATATAGGAGGATAACTGTAAACTTCAGAGTAATCACAAAGAGAATAAATGTACTCACCAAAATAAAGAAGAAAATAAAAAAAAGACTCAGTAAATTCAAAAACAACAATAACAAATAATAAGAAAAAGAAAATCCATATACAAAAATCACTCAGCACAGAAAATTAAGAACACAGAAACCTTTAACATCACACATACACACAAAATATATATATATAACAGAATGGCAGCTGTGATTTCATACCTATCGATAATCACACTGTATGTAAGTGGATTAAATGCACTTTAAGAGGCAGAGAGCGGCAGAATGAATTAAAAAACATGACCAATCAATGTGTTGCCTACAAGTGACACACCTTAGACACAAAAAACATAAATAGGTTAAAAATCAAGGATGGAAAAAATATATCAAGCAAATAATAACCGAAAGAGAGCAGGAGTGGCAATATCGATTTCTGACAAAATAGAATTTAATTCAAAATCCATTATAAGAGACAAAGAAGGACATTATATAATGATTAGAGGATCAATTCACCAGGAAGATATAATAGTAATAAATATTTATGCATCCAATGCCAGAGCTCCAAAATATATAAAATAAACTCTAATAGAATTTAAGAGAAATAGACAATTCTAAAATAATGGTAGGAGACTTTAACACACCACTTTCGATGATGACCAAAACAACTAGAAAGAAAATCAACAAAGATACAGAAGATTTAAATAACATTATTAGTCAACTTAACATAACAGACATGCTTAGAACACCCCACACAACAGCAACACAATACATAATCTTCAAAGCACATGGAACAATCTCCAGAATAGACCATATTTTAGGCCAGAACGCAAGCCTCAATAAGTTTAAAAACATTGAAATTATAATGAACATCTTCTCTGACCATAATGCTCTAAAACTGGAAATCAGTAACAAGAAGAACAAGGAAAGCAAATTAAATACATGGATGCAAAATAACATATTACTAAAAAAAATAGTGAATCAAAGAAGAAATCAAAAGTGAAGTTAAAAAAAAAAGAATCAAACGAGAATGAAAATAAAACATACCAAAACTTTTGGGATATGGCAAAAGCAGTGCTCAGAGGAAAATTTGTATCAATAAATGCATACATTAAAAGAGAAGAAAGGTCCAAAATCAATAACTTGCCCAACAACATGAACAAGTATAAAAGGAAGAGCAAATGAAGACCGAACTACCAGAAGAAAGGAAATAATAAAGATTAGAGCAGAAATAAATGGAATAGAAAATAGAATCAACAAGACTAGAAGCTGGTTCTTTGAGAGGATCAATAAGATCAACAAACCACTGGCCAAATTGACATAGGAACAAAAAAAAAAAAAAAAGAGAGAGAAGATGCAAATAACCAAAATAAGAAATAAAATGGGTGGCATTACAACAGATTCAATTCAGAAAGAGGATCATAACAGAATATTATGAAAAATTGTACTCTAACAAATTTAAAAACCTGGAAGTGGACAAATTTCTATAAACACACTGCCTACCTAAACTAACAGAGGTAGAAAATCCCAATAGACCTATAACAAAAGAAGAGGTTGAAGATGTCATCAAAAAGATCCCAACAAAAATAACCCTGGCCCAGATAGCTTCACTGGGGAAATCCACCAAACATTTAGAGAAGAGTTGACACTCATTTTACTCAAAATTTTCCAGAACAAAGAAAAGGAAAGAATACTCCCTCATTCATTCTGTGAAGCAAGCATAACCCTTGCTTCAAAACCAGGTAAAGACATCACACACACACACACACACACACACACACACACACAAAGAAAATTACAGGTAAATATTCCTTATGAATATAAACACAAAAATTGTCAACAGAATTCTAGCCAACAGGTTTCAACAGCATAACAAAGAAAGAAAGAGAGAGACAAAGAAAGAAAGAAAGAAAGAAAGATGGAGAGAAGGAGACAGAGGAAGAAAGAAAAAGAGAGAGGAAGGAAGGGAGGGAAGGAGGGAGGGAGGGAGGGAGGGAGGGAGGGAGGGAGGGAGGGAGGGAGGGAGGGAGGGAGGGAGGGAGGGAGGGAGGGAGGGAGGAAGGAAGGAAGGAAGGAAGGAAGGAAGGAAGGAAGGAAGGAAGGAAGGAAGGAAGGAAGGAAGGAAGGAAGGAAGGAAGGAAGGAAGGAAGGAAGGAAGGAAGGAAGGAAGGAAGGAAGGAAGGAAGGAAGGAAGGAAGGATTATGTTCAAGTGGGATTCATACCAGGAATGCAAGGGTACTTCAACATAAGAAAATCAATGTAATTCACCACATAAATAAAGGATAAAAATCACGTAATCATCTCAATGCAGAAAAGGTATTGATACAGTCCAGATAAAAACTCTCAGCAAAATAGGAATAGAGGGAAATTATTCTACATAATTAAGGGCATAGATGCACAATCAACAGACAACATTATTCTCAATGGAAAAAAAGATAGAGTCTTCTCCTTGAGAACAGGAATGAGACAAGGATGCCCATTATCACCCCTTTTATTCAATATTGTACTGGAAGTCCTAGCCAGAGCAATAAAGCAAGAAAGGGAGATAAAGTATATCCAAATTGGAAAAGAAGAAGTAAAACTATCCGTATTCACAGATGACATGATCCTATACACCGAAAATACCAGATATTCCACAAGAAAGCTAATGGATCTAATAGAAGGATTCAGCAAAGTGGCAGGGTACAAGATTATCCTAGTTATTGAAGGCTGCTATAACACAAATACCCTAAGTGAATGGCTTTAACAAAGAGAAATTTATTTTCTCACAGTTCAGGAGGCTAGAAGTCTGAATTCGGGTGTTGGCTCTAGGGGAACACTATCGCTGTAGACTATGAGGGAAGTTCCTTGTTTCATCTAAGCTTCTGCTCCTGGACAATCTTCATGTAGCTTAGCATCTCTCCCTATCTCTGCTAGCTTGCTAGCTTGTTTAATCTTTTTTATAACTCAAAAAATAGTGACTCAGCTCTTCCTCACTGGCTGCCTGAAGATCTGCCACCATCATGAATGACACAGTAACTATCCGGACTAGGAAGTTCGTGACCAACCAACTACTCCAGTGGAAAAAAATGATCATTGATGTCCTTCACCCTGGGAAGACAACAGTACCTAAGGCAGAAATTCGGGAAAAACTAGCCAAAATGTACAAGACCACACCAGATGTCATCTTTGTGTTTGGATTCAGAACCCATTTTGGTCGTGGAAAGACTACTGGCTTTGTCATTGTTTAGGATTCCTTCAAATATGCAAAGAAAAATGAACCTAAACTCAGATTTGCAAGTCTGTATGAGAAGAAAAAGACCTCAAGAAAATAGCGCAAGGAGTGCAAGAACAGAATGAAGAAAGCCAGGGGGCCTGCAAAGGAATAAAGATTCTGCAGTGACTTGATCTGCAATGACTGTGTGGATTTTTCACCAGAGGATTAATAAACCACAAAAACTAAAAAAGAAAAAAGATATTGACTCAAGACGCAACCTACACTAATCCTGCCTCATTAGCATATCAAAGAAGCCAATTCCGAGATGGGATTATAACCACAGGCACAGAGGATAGGGATTCTAACAAATATCTGGGGGGACACAATTCAACTCATAGCAAAGATCAACACAGAAAAATCAGCTGGGCTGTTTCACACTAACAAGGAAAACTCCAAAAAGGAAATCAAGAAAACAGTACCGTTTACAGGATAAAATACCTGGGAGTAAACCTAACCAGGGATGTAAAAGACCTACATGTCGAGAACTACAAAACACTACCAAAAGAAACCTACATAAATGGAAAAACGTTCCATGCTCATGGATTGGACGACTTAACATTGTGAAAATGTCGATAGTACCCAAAACAATCTATAGATATAATGCAATTCTGATCTGAATCTCAACAACATTCTCTACTCAAATGGAAAAACTAATCATTCACTTTATGTGGAAAGGAAAGAGGCCCCAAATAGCCAAAACAATATTGACAAAGAACAAAGTAGTAGGCCTCACACTTCCTGATATCAAAACATACTATACAAAACATCAGAACAGCCTGGTACTGGTTCAATGACAGACACAGACCAATGGTGTAGAATTGAGAACTTAAGTAAATCCAGCCATCTATGGGCAGCTGATTTTCAACAAAGGGTCAAAGTCCACATATTAAGGGAAGAAACAGTCTCTTTAAAAAATGGTGCTGGAAAAGCTGGATATCCATTTGCAGCAAAATGAAACCAGATCCATATCTCACACCATAGAAAAAAACCTAACTCATAATGGATCAAAGACCTAAATGTTAAAGCTAAAACTGTAAAGTTCCTGGAAGATAACATAGGGACAAAATTTTGGATCTAATCTTTTGAAGATACAGACTTTCAAACACAGCTACAAATGCATGAACAACAGAAGACAAATTAGAGAACTGGGACCTCCTAAAAATTAAATATTTATGCTCACCAAAAGAGTAAAAAGAGAACCTACAGACTGGAAAAAAATCTTTGGGAATGACATATCTGATAAAGGTCTAACCTCTAAAATATATAGAAAACTTCAACGACAAAAAAGACGGACAGTCCAATTAAAAAATGGGCAAAAGACACACAGACACTTCATCAAAGAGGACATTCAGGTGGCCGACAAACACATGAAAAAGGGCTGGTGATCATTAGCCGTTGATGTTGTTGGTGTTAGGTGCCATCCAGTCGGTTCCAACTCATAGAGACCCTATGTACAACCTAACAAAACGCTGCCCAGTCCTGTTCCATCCTTGCAATTGTTGCTATGTTTGAGCCCACTGTTGCAGCCCCTGTGTCATTCCATCTTGTTGAGAGTTTTTCTCTTTTTTGATAACCCTCTACTTTACCAAGCATGATGTCCTTCTCCAGGGACTGCTACCTCCTGATAACACACCCAAAATATGTGAGACAGTCTTACCATCTAAGGAGCATTCTGGCTGTACTTCTTCCAAGACAAATTTGTTTGTTCTTCTGGCAGTCCATGTTATATTCAATATTCTTTGCCAACACCATAATTCAAAGGCATCAATTATTCTTCAGCCTTCCTTATTCATTGTCAAGCTTTCACATGGATGTGAGGCGATTGAAAATACCATGACTTGTGTCAGGCACACCTTAGTCCTCAAGGTGACATCTTTGCTTTTGAACAGTTTAAAGAGGTCTTCTGCAGCATATTTGTCCAATACAATACATCATTTGGTTTTTTGACTTCTGCTTCCATGGGTGTTGATTGTGGACCCAAGTAATTTGAAATGCTTGACAACTTCAATCTTTTCTCTGTTTATCCTTTTGCTGCTTATTTCTTCAGTTGTGAGGATCTTTGTTTTCTTTATGTTGAGGTGTAATCCATACTGAAGGCTGAGATCTTTGATCTTCATCAGTAAGTGCTTCAAGCCCTCTTCACTTTCAGCAAGCAAGGTTGTGTCATCTGCGTATCACAGGTTATTTAATGAGTCTTCCTCCAATCATGATGTCGAGTTCTTCTTCATATGGTCCAGCTTCTCGGACTATTTGCTCAGCATACAGATTGAATAAATATGGTGAAAGGATACAACCCTGATGCACACCTTTCATGATTTTAAACCAATCAGTACCCCCTTATTCAGTTCAAACAACTGCCACTTGGTCTATGTACAGCTTCTGCATGAGCACAATTAAGAGTTCTGGAATTCCAGTTCTTCAAAATGTTCTCCATAATTTGTTATGATCCACACAGTTGAATGCCTTTGCATAGTCAATAAAACACAGGTGAAATTCTTTCTGGTATTCTCTGCTTCCAGCCAAGATCCATCTCTTATGAATTGAATTCCGTCCCCCTAAAATGTGTGCCAACTTGTCTAGGCCCTGATCCCCAGTATTACGTGATTATCCACCATTTTGTGATCTAAAGTGATTATCCTATGTGTTTCGAATCCTAACCTCTATAATATTAGTTAGGCAGAATTACATGCAGTTATTTTTTTATGTTAATGAAGCAGGATCTATAGGATCAAGTTGTATCTTGAGTAAATCTCTTTTGAGATATAAAAGAGAGAAATGAGCAGAGAGGAGAGGGACTGCATACTACCAAGAAAGAAGAGCTGGCAGTGGAGCATGTCCTTTGGACCCAGGCTTCCTGCACTGAGAAGTTCCTAGACCACGGGAAGATTGATGACAAGGACCTTTCCCCATAACTAAAAGAGAGAGAAAGCCTTCCCCTGGAGCTGGTGCCCTGAATTCAGACTTCTAGCCTCCTAGACTATAAGAGAATAAATTTTTGTTTGTTAAAGCCATCTAGTTGTGGTATTTCTGTTATAGCAGCACTAGATAACCACCATCTGACATCAGCAATGATATTCCTCGTTCCACATCCTCTTCTGAATCTAATTAGCCATTAACCCTCCAAAAGACCTGTTGCCTTTGAGTAGATTCTGACCCATAGCGACCCTATAGGACAAAGTAGAACTGCCTCCTAGGGTTTCCAAGAAGCTGCTGGTGGAGTTCAACTGCCAGCCTCTTGGTTAGCATTCAAGCTCTTAATCACTGCACCACCAGGGCTCCTAATTAGCCATGAGAGAGATCCAAATGAAAACTACATGAGATACCATCTCACTCCTGCAAAAAAGGCACTGATCCAAACAAACAAAGAAACGGAAAACCAACAAATGCTAGCAAGGTGGAAGGGAAGGCTGAAATGCTAATAAACTGAGGTTGTAAAATCATACAACCTCTATGGAAAACAGTATGGCACTTTCTCAAAAAGCTGGAAATATATATATATAAAAGTACCTTACAATCCAGCAATCCTGCCCCTAGGCATATATACTAGAGAAATAAGAGCAGTGACACGAATAGACATATGCCCATCCAGGTTCATTGCAGCATTATTCACAATAGCAAAAAGATGGAAACAACCTAAGTGCCTATAAATGGATGAATAGATAAAAAATTGTGCTACATACACACAGTGGAACACTATGGAGCTATAAAGAATAAATGATGAGTTCTTGAAACATAGATGAACTGGTGGATATTATGCTGAGCGAAATAGGTCAATCACAAAAGGATAAATATTGCATCGTCTCACTTTTATAAAGACAAGAATAGGTATACATACAGAAAACAATGTTTTTTGTGGTTACCAGGGAAGGGAGGTTGAAGGAGGGAAAATCACTTTCTAGATAGTAGACACTTGTTATTTTTGGTCATGTGAAAGGCAATACCCAATGTGGGAGAAGACTGCATTACTTGATGAAGGTAAATGATGACACTAAGAAGTACTCAAGAATAAGGAACAATTTTAGTAAATGCTATAATATAAACAACTTTGCAACAATAGTAATAAAATCAAAAATAGATGTATGTGGTTACATAGGTATGCATATATGTGTAGGAAGGCACATGTGAGTATATGTGGTGCAGATATAGGTGAAGCTGTAGGCATATATACATGGCATATATATGTGTATATATATATTATATATATACACATGTTTGTGTGTATGGCATATATATTCATATATGTAATAAAGCACATAGAGGTAGAGTTATGGATACTTCCGCGACAAAACCAAACACCTCGCAGAATTGGTTTACTGGATTAAAAGGCTTAGGACCATAGTCTCCTGGGACAACTTGATGAAGTGGCATAACATAGTTAATAAAGATACTGTTCTATATCCTAATTTGGTGAGTAGCGTCTGGGGTCTTAAAATCTTGCAATTGGCCATCTAAGATAAATATATAGAAATTGTTAAATGGAAATCTAATTTACTGTGTAAACTTTCACCAAAAACAATGCAATATTATAAAAAATTTGTAAATGTCAATTTTTTGAGTTTGAGGCTGTATTTACTTTCATAATTGCACTGGTCATATGTGATAGATAATAGTATCTGTTTAGAAATATAAATACTATTCAAAATTAATTCCTTAAATTACATAGGTTAAGATTTTCCTTATTTTAAATACAAAGAGCATAGAACTCTGATTTTATATATATATATATATATATTTTTAACTAGCTTTGTCTTTCTAAAAGCTAGAGTGGTTCTATTTCTAAAAACCTGCTTAAAATCCTTCAATATTATCAATATTAGGATATACTCCAACCTCCTTCACATACATTAAAAAGTCCTTGATAACCTACCTTAAATTACCTTTCCATCCTTATTTCTCTCTTTTTAACCCTTGAATTCTATTCTACCTACTTGTAGTTAGAGGTCTTTGATCAAGGATTCCAGGCATTTTTTTCTTATTAGAATGCTACTTCAGTTTCCTTATCCTTTATAACTTGTTTCATATGCCACTTCCTTCAGTAGTCTTGCCCAATTTCTGGCCCTGTTAAGAGAGCTTTTCATTGTAAATTTTTAAGTATATATTTATAATGCTCTGTACAATGGCTACATTTTATGAGACTGAGCCATTTCATTGTAATATTTGAAGATGATTTATTACAAGTAACTCCACGGCAAAATGTCTTTTTTTCCCCTAATAAAAAAAAAATTCATGGACAAACACAAAAAAGTATGTTTTTGATCAATGAAATTTATTTTTAAAGTATATTATCTGTGTATTAATAATGAAACTACTATACACGTGGAATGCTGAAAGCCCTATCAGATTTCAGCCTGTACTGATTTATAATAAGTAATTGTCTAATGAAGACAGTGCTAGGTATGCTTGGGAGTTCTTGAAGCAATGATTTGCTGTTTTGACAATTGCTGTAGATGAAATGATAATGCCTCATTTGTATTCTTTCTCCTCTTTCTTGAACCTACAAACTTTAAGCAAATATAGAAATGGTTTTCAAAAGAAATAATTATTTGTAAGGAAGAGTAAATGGCCCTTAGATTGACACATGAACTATTCCTTAGTGAGTATGTACTTTTAAGTTACTTCTTGTCTTTGAAGGAGAGATTAATTTTGTTATCAAACTGTTACATTATACATCTACTTAATACTGTATATTCAGTAGAAAGAACACGGTTATTATGAAAGGGACCTGAGAAATAGTTTAGTTCTGTCAATAGCTCTTTGTTTGACCTTGAAGAAATCAGTTGTTCTCTTTAGACCACTGTTAAATATTTGTAAAATGATAGGCTTGGACTAGCTCTAAAATTCTCCACTTCGATGAACCCCTGGAACTATTGCCCGGAGATAGTCTTTAAACCTTTAAACTTAAATCAAAAATATCTCTGAAGTCTTCTTAAAACCAAACAATAGTTTAGCTTAGATAGTAAAGAATGTCTGCCTTGAGCATTGTGGTCTCTTAAGATCTATCTATATGGGATCAAACTGACAACAGCAACTTGAAAGATTAGATAGGAAACTTAAGGGGCAGTGAGTTTATATTAATGTGGGAGGAGCAGCTCTGAAAAGGAGAGCGAGAATGGTTGTACAACATAAAGTATGTAGTCAACTTTATTGAATTGGACATAGAAATTGTTGAATTGGTGTATATTCTGTTGTGCATATTCTCAAACAACAACAAAACAACAAAATAAAATAATTTATCAAAAACAATGTGTGGTTAAATTTATACTGCATTTAGGTGGCAATTTAAAAATTCTCTGCTCCCTTTTCTGTGGTATGTTACATTAATTCAATAATGTTGAATAAAAAAAAAATCAAACCCATTGCCATCGAGTCAATTCCAACCCATAGTGACCCTATAGAACACAGTATAACTGCCCCATAGGGTTTCAAAGGAGCAGTTGGTGGATTTGAACTGCCGGCCTTTTGGTTAGCAGGTGAGCTCTTAACCACTGCTCCACCAGGGCTCCGGGTTGAATAATAGTTAACACAAATAGCTATTATTCATGCCAAAGGATTGGATACGAATTTGTTTTTTGAGCTAACAAAATGGCATGCAATGCTAAAATATAATAACTTGAAGATGAAAGTAAAAACGTTAGAAAACCTCAAAAACACATCAGCTAAATACTTAAGGGATGTCTTACCCAGTTTAAACCTCAAGGGAAATTCTGGTAGACAAATAGACATCATTTAAAAAATTAATAGAGAAAATAAAGGATAATTTTTAAATGAGCACAGTAGCAATACAACAAATTTAAAACAATTTTTAAAAGATCATTAAGCTACTTAACTATATATGTTCCAACACCCGTCTGTAAGTTTGGCATACTGTGGTGGCTTACATGCTGCAGTGATGCTGGAAGCTACGTCACCAGTATTTCAAATACTAGCAAGGTCACCCATGGTGGACAGGTTTCAGCAGAGCTTCCAGACTAAGACAGACTAGGAAAAAGGACCTGGCAATCTACTTCCAGAGAGAATTATCCAGTGAAAACCTTATGAATAATAGCAGAACATATAGTGCTGGAAGTTGAGCTCCACAGGTTGCAAGGCACTCAAAATATGACTGGGAAAGAGCTGCCTCCTCAAAGTAGAGTCGACCTTAAGGATGTGGATGGACCAAAGCTTTTGGGACATTCATTTGTTGATGCAGCATGACTCAAAATTACAAGAAACCATTGGGAACATCCCTTAGTAATGGGAACATGGAATGTACATTGCATGAATCAAGGAAAATTGGAAATTGTCAAAAATGAAATGGAACTCTTGAAGATCAATACCTAGGCATTAATGAGCTGAAATGTACTGTTATTGGCCATTTTGGTCCAGACAGTCATGTGGTCTACTATGCCTGGAACAAAAAATTAAAGAATGTTTATTACATTCATTGCAAAAAATTAAAAGTACATTTCAAAATCTATCCTGAAGTGCCATGCTGTCAGTAATAGGATAATATCCAGATGCCTACAAGAAAGAACAGTTATTATGATTATTATTCAAATTTACGTGCCAATCAATGCCAAAGATGTAGAAATTAAAGATTTTTACTAACTGCTACAGCCTGAAATTGATCAAAGATGCATTGATAATTACTGGTGATTGGAATACAAAAGCTGGAAACAAGCAGGGATCAATATTTGGAAAATATGATCTTGTGATAGAAATGATGCCAGTGATCCCATGATGGAATTCTACAAGAGCGTTGACTTATTGGTCGGAAATACATTTCTCAACAACACAGATGAAAACTATACACATGGAACTCATCTGTTGGAATACACAAGAATCAAATTGATTACATCTGTGGAAAGAGATAATGGAGAAGCTGAATATCATCAGTAAGGACAAGGTCAGGGGACAACTGCATAACAGACCACCGGTTGCTCATATGGAAGGCCTAGACAAAGCTGAAGAAAGTTAAAAAAAAAAAAAAGTCCACGAGATATATCCCTCCTGAATCTAGAGACCATCTTAAGAATAGATCTGATGCACTGAAAACTGATGAGAGAAGACCACAAGAATTGTGGAATGACATCAAGGACATCATACAGGAAGAAAGCAAAAGGTCATTAAAAATAAAAAGAAAGGAATAAAAGACAAAGATGGATGTCAGGAGAGACTCTGAAACTTACTTGAGTACAGAGTAGCTGAAGTGAATGAAGAAATAAAAGAGCTGAATGGAAGACTTTAAAGGGTGGTTTGAGAAGACAAGGTAAATTATTAGAATAAAATGTACAAAGATTCGGCATCAGAAAACTAAAAGGGAAGAACATGCTAGGTATTTCTCAATCTGAAAAAAAGGAAGAAAAAATTCAGGTATCGGTATTGAGTTGTAAGATTGAAGGATTCTATGGGCAAAAAAAGGAATGACATTGGAAGCATCAAAAAAAAAAAGCTGGAAGGAAACCACAGAATCACTGTATCAAGAAGAATTGGTTGACCTTTAATCATTTCAGGAGGTAACGTATGATCAAGTACCAATGGTATTGAAGGGAGAAGTCCAAGCTGCACTGAAAGCACTGGCAAAAAACAAGGCTTCAGGGGTTGACAGATCACCAATTGAGATGCTTTAAGAAATGCATGCAGTGTTGGAAGTGCTCATCATCTATGCCAAGAAATTTGAAAGAGAGCTACCTGTACAACTAACTGGAAGAGATTCATATTCATGCCCATTCCAAAGAATGATGATCCAACAGAATGCTGAAATTATCAAAAAATGTCATTAATATCACATACAAGGAAAATTTTGCTGAAGAGAATTAAAAAATGGCTGCAGCCATATATCAACAGGGAACTGACAGAAATTCAAGGTCAATTTAGAAGAGGACATGGAATGAGGGATATCATTTTTTATGTCAGATGTATCTTGGCTGGAAGCAGATAACACCAGAATGATGTTTACCTGTGTTTCATTGACTATGCAGTGGCGTTCAATTGTGTGGCTCATAACAAATTATGGATAACATTGCAAAGAATAGGAATTCCAGAACATTTAATTGTGCTCATGAGGAACCTGTACATAGACCAAGGGGCAGTCATTTGAAAAGAACAAGGGGATACTGCATAGTTTAAAATCAGGAAAGGTGTGTGTCAGGGTTGTATCCTTTCACCATACTTATTCAATCTGTATGCTGAGTAAATAATCTAAGAAGCTGGACTATATGAAGAAGAATGTGGCATCATGATTGGAGGAAGACTCATTAAATAACCTGTGATATGCAGATGGCACAACCTTGCTTGCTGAAAGTGAAGAAGGCTTGAAGCACTTACTAATGAAAATCAAAGACTACAGCCTTAAGGATAGATTACACTTCAACATAAAGAAAACAAAAATCCTCACGACTGGACCAGTAAGCAGCATCTTAATTAACGGAGAAAATATTGAGTTGTCACGGATTGAATTATGTCCCCCAAAAATGTGCACATCAACTTGGTTAGGCCATAATACCAGTATTCTGTGGTTGTCCTCCATTTTTGTGATTGTAATTTTATGTTAAAGAGGATTAGAGTGGGATTGTAACACCACCCTTACCCAGGTCTCACCTGGATCCAAAGTAAAGGGAGTTTCCCTGGGGTGCGGCCTGCACCGCTTTTATCTCTTAAGAGATAAAAGGAAAGGGAAGCAAGCAGAGAGTTAGGGACCTCATACGACCAAGAAAGAAGTACCAGGAGCAGAGCCCGTCCTTTGGAGATGGGGTCCCTGCGCTTGAGAAGCTCCTAGACCAGGGCAAGATTGAGGACCTTCCTCCAGAGCTTAAAGAGAGAGAAAGCCTTCCCCTGGAGCCGACGCCCTGAATTTGGACTTGCAACCTACTAGACTGTGAGGAAATAAATTTCTCTTTGTTAAAGCCATCCACTTGTGGTATTTCTGTTATAGCAGCACTAGGTTACTAACACACTTGTCAAGGGTTTTATTTTGGATTCACAAACAATGCCCGTGGAGGCAGCAGTCAAGAAATCAAATGACATATTGCACTGGGCAAATCTGCTTCAAAAAAAGAAAGCAAAGATGTCACTTTGAGGGCTAAGGTGTGCCTGAACCAAGCCATGGTATTTTCAATCTCCTCATTTGCATGAGGAAGCTGGACAATGAATATGGAAGAGTGAAGAAGAATTGAAGCATTCTAATTGTGGTCTTAGTGAAGAATATTGAATACACTGTGGACTGCCAGAAGAACTAACAAATCTGTCTTAGAGGAAATACAGCCAGAATGTTCCTTATAAGTGAGCATGACGAGACATTGTCTCACTTACTTTGAACATGTCATCAGGAAAAGGACATCATGCCTGATAAAGTAGAGGGTCAGTGAAAAAGAAGAAGCCCCTCAAAAAGTTGGATTGGCACAGTGGCTGCAACAATGGGCTCAAATATAGCAAGGATTGTGAGGATGGCACAAGATCGGGTCACATTTTATTCTGTTGTACAAGGGGATTGCTATGTGTCTGAGCCAACTCAACAGCACCTAACAACAACTATACACGTTGATTCAGTGTCACTGATTCAAAAGTACTGAATAAATCATTTGAAGTTTGAAGAAATAGCAGAAATTTTCCTAGCGAATTGTGACAAAACAGAGTTCTTGACATAAAAGGTGTTCCCTGAGGAGTTCTGCTATTTCTTCGGAAATGTTTAAGTTTTATTTTTCAGTTTTGGAAAGTTAACTTAAAATGATCTGAAAATGATTATTATTCATCATGTTCTATTTTTTAAGGTAGGTGACTGATCAGTGCTGTCTTAAGAATGGAAGGAGGAGCTGCTCGTTACATGTTAAGCAAAATTCCACATCTATATTATCTGTCACATAGGGCTGGCTCATGAAACATGCCATTACACTACTGTCCACTGTCTTAATACAAATAAGCAACCCTTTTTGTAACTTTTTCTTTGGTTATTAGAGCTTTACTTAATAATACCAACTTCCACCATTGCTTGTTGAATAATTAGTGTTGTATTTTTAACTAGTTATTTTGCATATGTTTGTTTTTAGGTGTTTCTAAGTTAATACATTTGCCAAAAGTACAGACATATATGTCACGATTTAGAGATAGCTATTTTTTTTTACTTGTATTTATTACTTGGATACAAATGTAATCTAGCTCAATATTGGGATTAAAAACATATACTGCTAAAGGCTTGTGCTTTCTATGGGTTAATTATTAAACTTACCTCTCCCACCTGTGAATTGATGAATAGACATGATTATTTCATTAGATTTCATTGATGATGGGGAAGGAGGATGTATGTAGTTAAAGGCAAAGTTAATTATACACTGCTTTCTTTTTTAATACACTATGAAAAGACTCACTTCGTTCAGCACAGGCCTAGTAATCATGTTCAATGATTGTATTTTTGTTAGAGGATAGAGTGCAGGTAAAAGAAAGTGATGAATACTGTTATGTGAACACAGTCTCTCACTGGGAGCAATTAGGCCTCTATTTATATAACACACACACAGACACACACACACATTTTTTCAATAATGTGTATTTTGTGGTATTTCTAGAATGATCCATAAAGAAAGTTCTTAACAGCCCATGGGAACATTACGTTAAATAATTATTTTAGGAAACTGGCATATCTTCAAAGTTGAATCACTTAGTAATTTTAAAATCCACTGAAATACTGCTTCTGAGAAAATTAACACATACAGTAAGCTCCAAGAACTCATCTTTTGTTCTCAGGTCATTAATATGACCATGATATGGTGAATGCTTGATAGAATTTCAAACACAGTTTCTGATATCTTCAAAGCCTACCATACCAAAGATAACAATACAGGTCACTCCCATAGTCACTGCTTTGGTTTAATAGGCCATTTATAATTTAAGTACTTAAAGATATTGGAGTTTTAAATCAAGTTAGTATATTTAGAGTGCCCCAAGCAACTACAGAAATGATGTTAGCCTTCATAAGCTGGTAGATATTTTAAGCCCATGAAAAATTTTTATTTTCATATAATATTTCCTCATTTTTATTCTGTCTGCACTATATCATAATACCTGTACTATAAGTATTTTCTAATCTCTCAAGTTTAAACAAAGGGCCACTTTTTTTTTCTGAGATTATGCCTTCCTTCTGATGTCAGCACTACTAATCAGTGAATGGCATTTCAAACGGCTTAAAAAAAATAATGCCTTATAACTCATAATCTGTTTATTTTGTTTCTCCTTTTCTGCTTATTTTATGACACAATTGAAAATTAGTTGTAGGTGTTGCATTTGAAACCTGACCTGAGAAAGTGCACTCATAAATAAATATGTAAGAAATAAATACCTTGGACAGGAAGGATAAATAAAGAAGGAAAGATAAATAAAGAAGAGAAAAATAAAACCTAAAATATACCATAAGAGAATCAAGCTATGGCATTGACTTCTATTTTTTTAAATGTCACTGGGGAAATAAATTTCCTCCTGGACTAGATCACTTTTTCCAAACTAAGAATTCATTCATCCCAGGCTGCATTCCAGCCACTCAGGGAACCAAGACCAGCATCCTCCCGGTGCTGCTGCAGTCACTGAGACTTGGAGGCTTTCTTCACCCACGCAGATGCCAGTCATCACCAGGCCAGAGCAAGAGATGCATTTAGGCAGAACAAGATGGCTCCAGCAAGTGACCAAAATAAAGAATCAGATGACCTCTCCAAAGAAGAAAAAGGAGCGGACATACCTGGTACGGAATTCAAAAGACTTATATTTAGGAATCTGCAAGAGATTAGGAAAGAGATTGAGGAAAATGCAGGCAAAATCATGGAAAAAATAGGCAAAACCAACCAAAACCAAGAAAAACACAGACAAAGCAATAGAAGAATTCAGGAAAATAATACAAGAACAAAAGGTCAAAATAAATACATAATTAGAACTTATACAAAAACAGTAACTGGAAATCAGTTTCAGAAATGGACAACTCAATAGAAAGTTTAGGAGCAAATGTGAAACAACGGAGGTGAGAATCAGCCAGATTGTAGATAAATTCATGGACGCCCTTTTGCTTGAAGAAAAATCAGAGAAAAGAACGAAGAAAAATCAGAGAAAAGAACAAAGAAAAATGAAGAAAACCTAAGAATTATGTGGGACACAATCAAGAGCAAAAACCTGTGCCTGATCAAAGTCTCAGAACAGGGGGAGGAAATGGAAAACAGAAAAGATTGTTGAAGGTTTGCTGGCAGAAAACTTCCCAAATATCATGAAAGATGAAAAGCTGACCATCCAAGATGCTCAACAAACCATGTATGGAATAAACCCCGAAAGAGGGTCATCAAGACATATCATAATCACACTTGCCAAAACCAAAGACAAAGAAAGGACCCTGACAGCAGCTCGAGAAAAACAAAAAGCCATTTACAAAGGGGAAACAATAGAAATGAGTTCTGATTATTTGGCAGAAACTATGCAGGCCAGAAGGCAATGGAATTACATGTATAAAACCTTGAAAGAAAAAAAACTGCCAACCAAGAATAATATAACCTGCAAAATTCTCTCTCAAATATGATGACAAAATTAGGACATTTCCAGGTAAACAGAAATTAAGGAAATTTGTAAAAACCAATCCAAACTTACAAGAGATATTAAAGGGGGTCCTTCAGTTAATTTTTTTTCAGTTAGAGAACTAACATCAGACAACAAGTGGTGTCTAGGACACAGGACAGCATCAGCCAGATGCCAACCTAGGTAAAGAACTCTCAAAAATAAAACAAAGCTAAAAGACTTAAAACAGGGAAACAGGCACATCAACCTATAAATGACAACAGCAAAATAATAAAAGGGAGAATAAATAGTGTAGGTATAAAACTTTCAAATGGAGAGGAAGTCAAGGTGACTAGACTGGTTCAAATGTAGGAAGATAAGGGTGAATTTCAAGGTAACCACAAAGAAAGTTAACAAACCTACTCTTTAGGATAAAAAAGAAGAAAAACATAAAGCCTTAGTAAACACAAATGTATAATAACAAGAGAAAAGAAAAAAATCCACAAACAAAAGGAACTCAGCACAGGAAACTAAAAGTAACAAAGAAAACGTCAGCACCACAAAAAAAAAAGCACAATATGAAAACAATAAGCTCATATCTATTGTTAATCACACTGATATAAATTGCTTAAAGTTCTTTTTTAATTAAAAATAATGACCTTTGAATCTCACTTCCATAATACCCTTTTTTGTTTGTTTTGTAGAGTATAACTTATAGCTGAAAATAGGAGCCACTGAATTCTCACATTCCATTTAATTTTTAAACAGTAAATTACACCAATGGATTATGGCCAACACACGTGCTTATTTGGTTTTGTCTTTGCCAATTCTGCCATTTTCCTACCTGATTGCAAATCAGTTTGGTCATTGCAATGTCACCCCCTCTGACAGTGTCACACTGTGTGGTCTGCACCTACCCGTGCATCCCCCTAATGACACTACACCTTCCGAATTAGAAATGTTCAGCACCTGCAGATGAAAAGTCCCGGGAGACAGTTAACCTTGACGGAGAACCTTGCACAGTCTGGGACAGGCCATTTCTTACCTCTCCAAGAACTTCCAACTTTCCCAAATAGTCCAACACATGGCACTTACTCTCCCCTCTGAATTTCCTTTCATTGTTTTACCGTATAGTTAGAGACTGATTATACTGAGTGCATACAATCACCAGTATGATTCTCCTAGGCTTAAGTTTTACCAATCCAGCCAGGTCATAAGCATATTTAGGGAAAGGGTCACTCTCATGGTTTTCTTGTGTCTAATAAAGCAGATGAAAATAAATCCTTAATGGCAGTTTATAGAAGTGAAAGAAGAACTATACATCAATAATTACAGAACTTAACATGGTGACAAGAGGGTAATGTTTAACACTTTCTCCTGGACTGTTATCTTTTTAGATGTGATTTTAGTTGTGTACAATATACTAAAAAAAAACCCCAGTGCCGTTGAGTCGATTCCGACTCATAGCGACCCTACAGGACAGAGTAGAACTGCCCTATAGAGTTTCCAAGGAGCACCTGGTGAATTCTGATAAAAAAAAAAAAAATCCGTAGAAGAGATGTAGTGATGATGAATGTTTTTAGTAGCTTATTTTATACATATAATAACAATACAAAAAGGATTCAAATTAAACCAGATAGAAAAGTAAATATACAGGGTTTTAATAAATTCTAATTAAAGGTAAATGGTACATTTAAACCCAGGAAATCTTACCACAGTGCCTATTCAGTTACTGATAATGGAGATTTTCCAAAACAAAGAAACACATTTGAAGAAATGATAACCATAAATCACAAATGAAATATAAAAAGCCCATCTTTATCCAATATAAGATAAAGATTGCATACTCAGACATTTAGGCAGAAGATTATCATCTGTCTTAAGATAGCAAAGCTTCCCCATATCATAGAAATTTTCCTGGATTTCATATGAACTCAAATCAGTCTGAATTATTGATTTCTATCCACCTCTTCAATTTTAAAATCTACAAAGCTCGTTGCTATTTTGGATTAAAACATCATGAATTGCTGCTGTGTGCCTGAGTGTCCAAATATCTGTTTATATTTGTGTGCAAGGGTATGTGTCGGGCATTTACTTAGTATTTATTTTGTAGAATATGAATTTGTAAGTCACTTCATGAATCCCTCCCATGAGTTTAAAAATAAGTCTCTTTTGGTTGCTAAATCAAGTTGTAAATCACCTCATTTAGTCCGCTACTACACTAACTCATACGAAGGAAATGGCTGCTTTTTCATATTTTACCTCTGGCCTCTTCTTATGCCAGTGACTGCTGATTATAAGTACTATTAGTGAAACAGAAATCAGCATGAAGCACTCAAGTTGCTTTTCAAATAAAGTTCTTGTTTCAGCATTTAGTTTCCCAAAAGGCTTTTAATCAAGGTTATGGGAAAGTCCATAAACTTTCTGCTGAATATTTAACAAGCTTGAGGTCACTGCAAACACGTTTTATCAAGGGCAAGTGAAATGAGATTGCAATCAGGAAAATAGAAGGCTAGATGATAAGCAAAGCTTTGTCACCTAGATAAAACTCTAACAACAACAACAAAAAAATTAAAGTGACTCACATTTTCAACTTTCTTTCATAGGATCTAATTTTCTGTGTTTGAGCCATGATTTTCTCAAATGGTAAATAAAAAAAAAAAATAGGACAGGGTAATTCATTTAATTTGTCACTATCTTGTCTTCAAGATGATGATTGCAGTTAATTCTTTACAATGGTGACACTGGCAGAATTTAACTAAGAGGAGTTTACGAAAGCTTTGCCGTTTAATATTAAAAGCATAATTTCTTTTTATTAAAATAATACTTACAAATATCATGTGATGTTTGTACATTTTCCAATTGACCTAAACTACTTTTGTGAATACATAAGCCAAAAATCTAACAAAGCTATGCTTCCACTCTCACAGGAATCAAAAATTCTAAAAGAAAATAGCAACAGAGATTTAAAAATACTTACGTATTATATTCTTTCCTAATATATAAAAAAAAAAAACCTATAATGTTTTGTCTACTGAAAACAATAAGTAATTGATAAAATAGAAATTAATGTCTTGGATTTTGAGAAACATAGAGACATTTCAGAGGATTTAGCATGATAAGGGGAAGCCCTGAGGTGGTGCAAATGGTTAAACACTAGGCTGATAACCAAAAGGTTGGCAGCTTGAGTCCACCCAGAGGTTCCTTAGATGAAAGATCTGATGATCTACTTGAGAAAAATCAACCACTGAAAACCATATGGAGTACAGTTCTACACATGGGGTCTCCATGAGTTGACATCAACTTGATGGCAAATGGTTGGTGTCATGGATTGAATTGTGGTCCCTCAAAATATGTGTCAACTTGGTTAGGCCATGATTCCCAGTATTGTGTGGTTGTCCTCCATTTTGTGATTTTCTTATGTGTTATAAATCATAATCTCTGCCTGTGGTTAAAGAGGATTAAGGTGGGATGTAATACCCTTGCTTAGGTCACATCCCTGATCCAATGTAAAGGGAGTTTCCCTGGAGTGTGACCTGTACCAACTTTTATCTTACAAGAGGTAAAAGGAAAGGGAAGCCAGCAGATAGTGGGGCATCTCATACTACCAAGAAAGTAGTGCCGGGAGGGGAGCAGAGCCTGTCTTTTAAACCTGGGGTTCCTTCAAGAAGAAGCTCCTAGTCCAGGGGAAGATTGATGACAAGGACCTTTCTCCAGAGCTGACAAAGAGAGGAAGCCTTCCAGTGGAGCTGATGCCCTGAATTTGGACTTCTAGCCTACTAGACTGTGAGAAAATAAATTTCTCTTTGTTAAAACCATCCACTTCTGGTACTTCTGGTATATGAGCACTAGATGACTGGGACAGTTGGTTTAGTGTGGTAAGGGCAAATAATGGTAACGTGTATCATATTTACTGTGAAATAAATGAATGAATGAGTGAGTTTTCACTTTCTGCTCCATTATTTGCAAATAACCTATATAAGGAAATTATTTCTTTAGCTAGATCACATAGGTATGTACAGTGAAACTTTCAATTATCTACTCTTTTCATTAGTTTATAAAATACCTATACAAGATGTGTGTGTGTGTGTATATATATATATATATATACATATATATGTATATACATATACATAGCCTTACCATAACTTCAAGTTTTAATCTATTGGAAAAAAAATACTATCTTCTGTTATGACTTAAAATTTTATGTGTGGAGATAAGTAGCCTTATTCTTTTCTAAAAAATATTTTTTTAAGAGAAAAATGTATATAAGGGGTGCACATAGATTGGAACTTACTGTCTTCCAGCTTATATATCCTTTGGTGGTCTCTGGCTCCAGCACATGTTTGTATATGAGGCAATAGATTTGTTTTTGAGTCTAATCACTAAGTTCCACTCGTCCATGAAGTGGATGGGTAAGGCAGCTATTGGAAAATGGATATAACTACATATAACGCAGCCCCAGCCTCTGCCATTTATCTAAGCAAACGCGTAATTAAAGACTTTTAAAGAACACAAATGGTCTGTTGTGTCAGAGCAATTTCCACGGTATGCAGATAATAAAAACCAAAAACCAAACTCAGTGCCATCATGTTGATTCCGACTCATAGCGACCCTACAGGACAGAGTAGAACGGCCCCATAGAGTTTCCAAGGAGCGCCTGGCGGATTTGAACTGCCGACCCTTGGGTTAGCAGCTGTAGCACTTAACCACTACACCACCAGGGTTTCCATGCAGATAATATCATATTGTTATTGCCTCAATCCTTCCTATGAAGAATAAAGATGTACAGTATAGGATGGTGGTTGGTTGTAATTTGGAGAAGTTGTATAATTGTGCTCCAGGTGAATCTTCTCCTGTGTGAAATGTGTATAATGATAGACCCCACCTCACTGGATTAATGTGAGGAATTAATGGCATAAGCAATGCAAAACACTTAGCACCGTATCTGACACATCTAAAACAATATGTTGTTGTTGTGTGCTGTCATGTCAATTTTGACCCATAGCAACCCTATATGACAGAGTAAAACTGCCCCATAGGGTTTCTGGAATCTTCATGGGAGCAGATTGACAGGTGTTTTCTCCATTGGAACCACTGGTGGATTAGAACCTCTGAGCTTTGGGTTAGCAGCTGAGCACTTAACCATTGCACCACCAGGGCTTTTGAAACCATATGGGACAGTTCTACTCTCCCCCATAGGGTTGTTATGAGTCAGACTTAGCTTGACGGCACAGAACAGCAACAAATATTAATAATGGACACTTCTTGAATCAAATGTAAGCTATGAACTCCCTCTTCCAAAATAATGCACATACATGCAATATTTTAAATAAAATTTCAAGACGTCTATGAACGCATTGGGGAATCAGTTGTCTTTAATCTGAATAAGAAAGGCAGTTGCTATGAGTCTACTAAAAAGCAGCTTCATTGACCAGTTTGTCTTCCCAGACTGGTCCAGTTAAGTAAATTTGTGGTCTCTCTGATTCTTTTTTAAAGTGGAATTTTTGGTCTACTAAATCAAATGAGGAAACCCTGGTGATGTAGTGGTTAAGTGCTACGGCTGCTAACTAAAATGTCGGCAGTTTGAATCCACCAGGCGCTTCTTGGAAAACTCTATGGGGCAGTTCTACTCTATCTGATAGCTCACTATGAGTTGGGGCCGATTCCACGGCAATGTTTTTTGTTTTTTTGGTAAATTAAATGAATTAATCAACTGTTTCATTTTCATATAGGCAGAGTGTTAGTTGTATTTTCTTCTTGTTCCTTTCTTTTTTGATGTCTACTCTGAACTTTCTATTACAAAGAACATTCTTATAAGTTTTAGAATAAAGAAGAAAATAAAATAAACTGTGATCTCAATATCAATATAATACCTATTATATTAAGAATAAAAGTTATACATATGCATAGTAAAAAATATAAATAGCACAGTAAGGTATGAAATGAAAAGTCAGTGTCTCCGTTTGTACCTCTTGTCACTGCTCACAATTACCTCTTACTACTTATAGCTTCTATTGAAAATTGTCTTGTGTTTTATTATAGGAAAAAATTCCATATGCCAGTGTATATGGAAATGTGTACAAATGATTTTAAAATATGACACAAATGGGAACTACTATAGACAGATGTATATGCCTTCTTTTTTTCACTTAAAATTTGTCTTGTAGAATTTTCCACAATAAAAAGAACAGGGCTATTTTATTCTTTTTATTGGCTGTGTAGTATTCTGATGGATGGACAGACCATAATTGATTTAATATTTAGATGGCCATTTAAGTAGTGTCCAGGTTTTTGCTAAAACAGACAATGGTACAATGAATATCTTTGAGCATATACTATACAATGTTTTTTCATTGTAATGAAATTTTTGGGTATAAGTGTGTCTTAGGCTGGGTTCTCTAGAAAAGCAAAACCAGTGAAGCATCTAATTTTTTTTTTTTTTTAGTGAAGCATCTATACAAGCACACACACAGAGAGAGAGAGAGAGGCATTTATCTCAAGGAAATGGCTCACGTGGTTGTAGAGGCTGGCAGGTCCAAAGTCTGTGGGTCATGCTTAGGGCTAGAGGCTTCTCCTGAATCACATAGCTGCAGGGGCTGATGAACCTGAGATCAGTAGGTAAGACAGCAGGCTGCTGACTCACAGGCTGTGGATGCCAAACAATCCCACCATCAGCAGATGAGACAGCAGGTCGCTGGCTCACAGACTGCAGAGGCTGACAAATCCCAAGATTGACGGGTAATACAGCAGGCAGCTGACTTAAGTCCCAAGAACTGGAGATCAAATATTGTTGAGCTGGATGCAGTATTCAGGAAAGCAAGCAAACTTTCCTAGAACATCAATATATAGCAGGCCACACCCCTGAGGAAAATCTCCTTACAACTGTTTGGCTGAACACATTGGATCACATCATGGAGGATGACTATCACTACATAACTGCCAAATCGCATCATTACATAACTGCCGAACTACATCATTACATAACTACCAAACTACATCATGACATTATGTATATTTACTAAAGTATAGTGTAGATACGGCAAGTACATGATAATGGGAGAGAATGTGGTTTGTTTTAATAGAGCTACTGGGGTCTTCTTTTTTCTTCCCTGGCTCTGGATTACTAAAAATTTCAAACTCTGTGGTCCAAACAACTGCAAGGGACCCATTATATTGAAATCATATTTTATTAATAATTGGGTTAAATAGGAACAACGGCTAAAAATAAGTGAAGATATGGCTCTAGAGCGTATTAGACTCAAACGCTACTTACTCTTAGTTAATTGCTTCACCTCATTTTACTAGTGCTTATTTTGTTTCAATTAGTGGACTCTTAACATTTGTATTTACTGAAAATCCATGCCAAGAAATTGCTTATTCAAGACTTATGCTTTGAAGTGTGAAATATTTATCTTTCTCTAGCACTTTAAAAGCCTATCTTGTAACATTTTAAAATAAACATATATTTACATACAGGACTGGCAGCAGCAGCATTTAAGCTGTAAATACGGCTCTTATAATACTTGTAATTACTTTGTAGGAAATTTAGAAGTATGTGCCCATATGCAAATAACCTCCCCCCCCATAATGTCATCCATTTGAATTATTTTAAAGAAGCATCCTTTATGTATTGCAGCTCTTTTTTTGTTTTCCCTTATCATGGTTTTTGAGGGGGTTGGTAAGAAGGAATATAATTAAAGGGAAAAAAATCACACTTAAGAATTACTGAGCATGATTATCTCTTCTCTCATTGTTTGCCACTAGGCATCCCTCAAGGTGACTAGTCGAAGATAGAGTGAATTTTCTTCGTGCGTATAATTGTGGCTGTTGTTGGGGACACAGTGTCAATGCTGCGTATTAGTTACACAGACACAAAAAGTTATATTCTTATCATATTTTCAATGTGAAATTTGTACTTGAGTACTGCCTTTCATGCAGAATTGCCCCTGTGGTACTAAGTAAGAGGCTTTTAATGCTACACCTGAAAGACAGAACAAGGGATGAAGAAAATTTTGAAAAGAGGTATTAGATCTCTTCATGTTACAAAGAAAAATCTAGTTTGTAATTATCGTTTAATTTTGCCAAATTGGCTTAAAGTTCTTATTAGCCTCTACGTTCATGAGCCCAATCATCTATTTGTTGTTATAAAACATAGTAGGAAATATTATGGTTTTAGAAACTCGCATTTAGACTCAACAATACCAAAAAGTTATAGTGGGCAATGGGAAAATAAGACAGTCTCCACAAGCAGGAAGGATTGCTTCTTAAGGAATCTGAAAAGGGTCAGCTGGTATTTGACACCATCAAATGTTACTGATCTTCTATTAAGGACAAAAATCAGTGCCTTGGGGATAATAAAAAAGTAGTGGCAAACTCTCTATAAAGCAAGTTGGATCCATGTGATATCATTCAGTAAGAAAAAGACTTAATTCAAGAAAAGCCATTTACATTCCTTTATTAGCTATGAAAATGGGTAATATCAGATTGTGGCTTATAACCTCAGTATTTTCTTTGTTCCTCATTGTGTAGTATAACTAATTTTTGCAACTAATATAAACTATGAGGCACAAATATCTTAAAATACAAATATATTGCAGAAGATTGTTGTCAGAGAAAGTTTGTTTAGGTCAATGCTATAAAGTGCATTAGACTTATATTTCCTCTCAAGTAGAATAATTGGCAAAACTCCGTGATTGCACTTTCTTTTCTAGAGGGAAGTTAAGAAGGGAAATATAACACGAAATTCAGATTTAACATGGTATTTCAGAGAGGAATAATCAGATGAGGGAAGGCAAAATATGCTACTGCTGTTAAGTTAAAAAAAATGAAAAAAGAAAGAAAAGGTAGTTCTTATTACCAGAATAAAGACCCTGCTTTGCCTTCTAACTCTTAAGCTTAAGATCTTCCTTCCTGTAGACTAGCTAATAGTTCTTTACAACATGCCCATTTGTAGTACTTCTCCCTACCGGCTCATTCTTGCTCTTATTCTGTAGGCACTGGTCACAGCAATACCGAACCAGCAATTGTACTCTAACAATTGTCTGTCTCAGAACCTACTGAGGCTCTGTGCCATCATATGGGGCTTTAAGTGCTGACAAATTAATTTTTAAAATATATAAAATAAGAGTAAAATGTAGTGTTTTTGTGTGGAACCTGCTTTTTTTTTTTTTTTTTAACCATCGTAGCCTTCTGTCTTATTGAGTGAAACATTGATCTGATGATGTATTTCTCTCTTTGTGCTGCTTTCTGTAAAGCACAGTGCCAGAGCTGTAGCACACAAAGCAGGGAGAGAGCATTTAATTGTTGCATTATTGACACTATTAGATTTATTTACATGTGCTTTGATTTTTCCTTTCCTTCATTTAGCTTTTTAATGTATTTAATTTTGTTGTATATGAAGTATCTTCCTTGCCCTTTTGAATTTGGTTAATGATGAAGAGAGGAATTTTGAGAGATGTTAGGTGTAAAAACAAACAAAATCAATAGTAGATACCTGACAGTGTCCAGATCCAGAATAGTCAACATTAAGAGTGGTTCACATATGACTGATTGAATTTTTAGATAATAATATATGCATGCCATAATTACAATCACCTTTCAGATGCCACTGGGTAGATTCTTCACGCTGTGGCTTATTTTGCCTCCAAATAATTATAATTAATTTTTTGACAATCAATTGGATCTTAGGTTGTTTTTTTTTCCCACTATCTAGTAAGAACAGCAAGACAAAGAACAGCAAGACAAGTCCTGCCATTTAAAAGCAACCCTGATTCCCAACAGCCCCAACTGAGAAAAGGCATATATCAGGAAGTAATACAGAAAACTCAGCTCTGATCTTCTCTTATTATTCTGGAAAGTGAAGCTAGGCGATAGACAGGAGGAGAAGGAGTGAATGGGGAGAGTAAACAACGTTATTTTAGGGTTCTGAACTCTTAGAGCAGCTGATAAAATAATCCTATCCAGATATAAATCAAAAAATTTCAAAAACCAGGCTGATGATCCATGCATATATTCATTGTTCAATTACTACGTGGCAAGCGTTTTTCTAGGGACTGAATCAAACAAAACAAAAGCTAACATAGGCTTCATAGACTTTACTGTTTAGCTAATTAAGAATTGTGACGTGCTTTCTCTCTCTCTCTGTGTTTCTCTGTCTCTCTATATATGATCATATATATGTACAATTTTGTATATAGCTTTTATATACTGTATTTTTGCACAAATACCGTGCACCTTCTACATTTGTTTGCGAACTGCTCCCTCCCCCAGCAAGGTATTTTCATCAGCACTCTATGCTATAATTATTTTTATTTTTTTTACAGCAACCTGTAAAAAAAATAATTAGCATAGCAGTGCTTGTGAAAATACCTCATGGGGGAAGGAAGCAGTTGGCAAACAAATGTAGAAAAGACGCCCTTTATTTGCTTAAAAATAAGGGCGTGTGTTGTTTATAAGTATATAATGATCTTAATTATAAATAATAATATTATTATTTATAATTAAGATCATGTTTACATTTGTGTTTCAAACATAATCATAGTTTTAAAATACATGTGATTTATGCCTACTTATAACCCCAAAAAAACACTGCTGTCCAGTTGATTCTGACTCATAGCAACTCTATAGGACGGAGTAGAACTGCCCCATAGAGTTTCCAAGGAGTGCCTGGTGGATTCAAACTGCCAACCTTTTGGTCAGCAGCCATAGCTCTTAACCGCTACACCACCAGGGTTTCCATGCTTACTTATAGAGTATGCTTAATTAACTATCATTTATTATGGAGATGACCATCCTTCAATAAAAAATAGCATATTTCAATTTTATAAGTAAGTATGAATTGCACATGTCTTACATTTCTCGGTAGAAACACACACTCAGAAATTATGTTCTCAAAATGGCAAGTGTCTAGACAAAATCTTACCTATAACTTAATAAATGTTCATTATTCTCAAATAGCTAGTAATCAGTACTCTAACCAAGGAAGTCAGGGTAAGAGGTGTTTGTGTTTAAGTGTGTATTAATTCAAATTTAGTCATTCGTAGTCTATGTTTTTAAGGTAAACTTTTTTGGAGCAGTTTTAGATTTGCAAAATTATTGTGAAGGTAGAACAGAGAATTCTCACATGCCCTGCAACTGTTATTATCATCTTACATTAGTATGTTACATTTGTTATAATTAATCAATCAATAATGATAACTATTATTAACTAAAATCTATGCTTCATTCAGATTTCCTTAGTTTTTACCTAATGTCCTTTTTCTGGTCCAAGATTCAATCAAGGATACCATATTACAGTTAGCTGCTATGCCTCTTTAGGCTTCTTTTAGCTGTGACAGTTTCTCAGACTTGACTTGTTTTTAATGACCTCAACAGTTTTGAGGATTATTGCTAATTTTGTACAGTGTCCCTCAATTGGGATTTGTCTGCTATTTTTTTCACAATTAGTCTGGAATTGGGTTTTTTTTTTTTTTTCTAATGCCATTCTCAACACATGCTATCAACAGGAATTATCATTGATGATGTTGACTTTGATTACCTGGCTGAGGTAGTGTTTTGTAAAGTTACTCCTTTTTTCCCCTTTCTATACTCCGCACAGCTCTAATTTAAGAATTGGGGAGTTATGTTCCCGTTCCTTGAGGGTGGGGCATCGACATAAATTTTCTGGAATTCTTCTGTAAGGGAGATTTGTGTCTTCTTCCCCATTCATTAAGTATTTATTCAATTCCTTATGTCTGTATGGACACGTCCATATTTATTTTATACTTTGGTTTATAATCTAATACTACTTTATTTTGTTGCTCAATTTTTTTCCAGCTTTGGCCACTGGGAGCTCTTTCTTTTTGACCCCTGTGTGCCTTTGACATACTCCCATCATTGTAGTTTGGGTACTTCCTGAATTTGTGGCACTTTCCAGATATCTTTTTTTTTTTTCCTCCATTCTTTTTTCTCCTTGCATCTCAGTTTGGGAAACTTCTATCAACTACTATTAGTAGTCCAGTCTACTGATAAACCCATGAAAAGCATTCTTCATTTCTGTTATAGTGTTTTTGATTTATGGCATTTGTTTTTTATTCTTTCTTAGAGTTTCCATCTCTTTGCTTATATTACTCATCTGTAATTGTATCTTGTAGTTTTTTTTCCAAAAGAGCCCTTAATATATTAATCATAAATCAAACAAAACCAAACCCATTGCTGTCAAGTTGATTCCTACTCATAGTGACCCTATAGAACATAGAAGAACTGCCCCATAGGGTTTCCAAAGCTAAGTCTGTATGGAAGCAGTCTGTCACATTTTTCTCTAGCAGAGCCTGGTGCATTCAAACTGCTGAACTTTAGGTTAGCAACAGAGCACTTAACCACTTCTTATATTAATCGTAGTTATTTTGAAATCTCTGATTGATAATTCCAACATCTGTGTCACATCTGACTATGGTACTGATGATTTCTTTGTATGAGGGTAATAATCAACATACATCAAAATCCCCGATTCTCACCTCTGTTTTGACACCTGCTACACATGCAGCATTTCTTCCTTTGATCCTAACCTCCTGAAGCTAGGACATATCTCACAAGTTAAAGGATACATTCCTGTAGACTACTGAGTCAGCAGAAGACTTCAGATGCCAGCTGCAAGCTTGGGAGTCCCTAGGGTTCCCCTCATTTCTGAACTGCTGGCTCCTATTACTCCCTCAGGTTTGATAATTCACTGGCATGACTCACAGAATTCAGAGAAAATGCTGTACTTATGATTGCGGCTTTCCTTTAAAGGATCCAAATCAGGATCAGCATCGAGCTAGTCCCAGATGGTTCCCAGTGTGCATCTTCCATATCCCAGACAGGGAGCAGGTGTCTTTCACCAACTAGGAAGCTCATGGGGATTCAGCATCCAGAGCTTTTATTGAAGATTTTTACAAGTGTCTCTTCCCCAGGGAGTCTGTCTTGCAGCTCTTTCAGCTGTAATCCACTGCTACTTTGCTGGAGCTCTGTTGGCGTAGTGGTAAGGTGTAGAGGAGGGAAAGCAGTCTATAATCAAAAGTTTAAATCTTAGTCTTTTAGTGGACTTGTGTCTCCGGGCTATGACCTTCATAGTGTTTCTCAAGTGGCATAGCTTTTTTATTTCCTTCTATGACCTCAGTTTCTCCGATGGGTCCAAGAAAAGTCATTTATTTTTAGTTTGTTCAGATTTTTCATGTTGTAAGGGTGGGAGTGACAACTACCAGGCTCTATAGATAATTATTTCAATGAAAATAAAATTTCATCGAGCTTTGCATTCAGTCACAATCAATAGTCAGTTTTCATTACCTTACTTATTTCCATATTCTTGTTGGATGAGCTTTTACTATATATTTTAAAATCCTGAAATTAATACAATACTTGGGAACAACTTAAAAAAAAACCTACAAAATGTAGCATAATGTTATTTCTGCTATAAAAATTTCAAAAGAGTGAATTTTTTAATATGAATTTTTATTAAGACGACTCAATGCATTCAATGTAGTTTCCTTTATTAAATGTGTCATTATTGTTATTATTATTATTATTGGAACAGACAAGGTATGAGAAAGCTTAAAAGAGATTTAGGAATGTTATATTGACAAGAAAATCTACCTAATATTCACAGCTTTAAAAATCAGCCTATGTGTCTACAGTAGGTTTTACCAATTAATACCATTTTGATTAGTTATTTTTTATTAGAAAATTCCTTGCTAAGAAGTGTTCAATAATATAAATTGCTAGTTATGGATAATAGTATATTCCTCCTGAATATTTTTTTTAACCCATGGCATGGTTCTTTATTGTTTTTATAACCTAGTTTTACTTTTTCTGATTTAGTCCCCATGTTAATTTATGCCTTTGATGATTTTCTATGGCATAAATAAAAAAAAATTGTTTTTATTTATGGCATAGACAACCCAAAATTTATTAAGAAGAGCTTTGAAACATTTTCTCAAGACCTGAAATTCTAATGTTATCTCTCTTTTTAGAGAAATCCAACATTATTATTTGATGCACATATTTTCTAAGAAAGATCTTAAAGTAGGTCTGTTGGGGCTTGGTTCTTCATGACCTATCAACTCACCTTCTCGATATACCATGGTAGAATGGATGGTGTGGTATTCTTTGTGGAAAATTTGGAAAATGTGGCAGACTAAGTGTTTAAATACCATTACTAATTATTAATGGAGCCCTGGTGGCACAGTAATTAAGAACTCAGCTGCTAATCAAAAGGTTAGCAGTTCAAATCCACCAGGCACTCCTTGGAAACCCTATGGGGCAGCTCTACTCTGTCCTATAGGGTGACTGTGAGTCAGAATCGACTAGATGGCAACTTTTTTTAAAAAAGTAATAATAATGATATTCAACGCCTTTTATTTCATGCTTATTGTGTCCAAGGCACTAACATTTCATTTTTGAAAACAAATATATGAAATAGACTTTAGTATCTCAAATTAAAAGGTTATTAAACTGAAGTTTAAGGAGCCTAAACAGGTTGCTCACTTATGCCATTAGAAAGTGATGGAATCCTTTATTGTTGTTGTTAGGTACCATCGAGTCAGTTCTGACTCATAGTGACCCTTCGTACCACAGAACGAAACACTGCTCTGCTCTTTGAGCTGCACTATTGCTTCAGGAGGACCATTTAACTTCCTAGAAGAGGTGATTTACCTCAACTAGATGAACATAATTATGCCTTTTATTTTGTCTTTTTTAAATAATTATGAAGAGATTGTGGACCTTTATTTCATTACATTAATGTACTTTTATGTCACTGACTACCAAGTAACCTAATGTACCCTTCTTAATATGAGATAGATTAAAAAAAAAAGATAGATTACTAGTCTCTTAATGGAAGTACAGGTCTTTCAATTGTCATTTCTGAATATTAAATCTATTTTCTTTAAAAGAAGAATAAAGAGTACTTTACTCTTAAGTATGAAACGAAACATTTTAAATTATTCTAAAATATAACTACACATTTATTTGCATTTTAAAAAATCAATAGGATACAGTGTAGGCAAGTTGAAAATATTTCCTATAGATAATACTTAAATGACTTTAATGCTGAATTGCATGGAATTTTAAGAAAAGTAAAATAATTTGCTATTTTATAACTACAATGGTAGGTATGTTTGGCTGATTTAGATACGTCACTGAATAGCAACCATGTAAATGTGAATACCAGGACATAATTTAGACTGAATATGTTTTTAGCTAATGGATAAACTGGCACAAATTTCACACACCACAATTAAAATATTGGCATTTTACAATTTACTTTAAATTAATAGAAAATATTTTATTTCCAAAGCTTTAGATTATTAAGGGAGGAAAAATACTGTAGTTATTTTTTACTTTGTATGATTGGAATAATTGTTTTAATATATGTTTGTAGGAAAGTAAATGTTGATTTTATGTCTTAGTATGCTCTACTGAATGTATAATGAAGCTTCTGAAATGACATGAATTCAAAATATTTCTAATAAGATTTCTAACCACTTAAAAGCCAGAAGTATGCTGTTGACTTTGCATGTGTGTTTCCTTTTTCTTGAACCAACTTATCAATATTTAAAATACAAATTCTTGTAAATTAATTTAAAGGGAAGAAAAGGAATGTACACGTTTAAAAAGAAGATGAGGGCTTTATTGAGAATGGAAATTAGAAAGTTGATTCTTCTGCTCTTTCTTTTTTGTTAATGCATAACATTTCTGTTGGGGATTGTTAAACTCAGCATTTCTATTTATTTTAGTAACTCAATATTTGTTAAATATAAATAAAATTGTACATAATTTATTGTGTTTCCAGGTTTTCAAGCCACTTCAGTAGCATTTTTTGTTTTTACTTTAACATCATTTCATAATTATAGCTTCAGCACACCGGACAATTACTTCACTGCATGTAAGTGCATCTCATTGATTTTAGCAATGACAGAGGTCAGTGGCTGGCACTCATTTTTTTTTTAAGCTGTTGTTCTTTTCTGAGTGGCGATGTAGTCTGCATTAAGTGTCGAATAAATGCCACCCGTAGACAAAGTAATGATTTGTTAAAAGAAAGGTAGCAATAAATAAAAATTATAGAGGAATTTAACAAATAGAACTAGATGAACTGTAAAAAGCAAATAAATATTAGTTTTATATTTTTAAAATGTATTTCGAAAATAATCTATCATTTTCTTTTCATGTATGTCATTTCTAATACAGTACCAATAAGTTACCAAGCATATACCTGCCAAATTGGTATTATACTTTTATATTTTTCTAAATTCTGCCACTATAAAAACAAAAGATATGTGCTTTGCCTTGGTCACAGTTGGCATGGCTCCCAAATGTGTCAGTAGTTGAATTATGGATGCTCTGCACTGCCTTCAAACCAACCTTTCATTACTTACAATACTGAAATAGAATGTTTTTTTAAAATTTTCTTTCAAGAAAGAGATTAAGTAAATACTCAATATGGATTTTAAGACTATATTTCAATGCTCAGGGAGCTCTAATCTCTACATGTAAAAAAAAAAAAACTACATGTACTCCTTGTTAAACTTTATTTCTGTGCTTTGCTCGCTCTAAATGTAAAGGCAAAAATGACTGGTTAAGGAGACTGAAACAGTTACAGTCTATGATTATAGCGGAGGTTTAGTTGGTTGCCTAATGTGTTTAATTAATACTGAACAACTGCCAATTCACTTTGGCTTACAGCCGTGGTCACACACTTTTGCTTTCTTTCTTTTCTTCTTTTATCTACCTCTTATGCAAAACCCAGTTTTTATTTTATATATAAGAAGGTTAATCCTTGATTAACGTACTCCTAAAAGACTAGTTTACTGACCAAAATGTTCGTTTTTTTAATATAGACCATTTGACCTAGCTGGCTAAAGTATTTTATGTTTTCAGTATGATGTTGGGTAATAGTCAACTAATTGTCCCCTGAGGTACGTTCGTGTATGCCTGGACTATTTATAACCTCCAGATTTCCAACCTACTTTTGTCACCCTAAGCCAGATCTCTTCCCCATCTACCCATTTTTTTCAATTTTTTTATTCTGTTTCAGCACCTTTGATATTACTAGTAATTTCTACTAAATTATGATGCCATTGTGTGCCTTGGAATCAATTTAGACTGATACCATCCCTATACAACAGAGGAGAACTGTCCTATAGGGTTTTCTAGGCTAAAATCTTCATGGGAGCAGATTATCAGGTCTTTTCTCTCTCAGAGCAGCAGGGTGGGTTCAAACCACCAGCCTTTCAGTTAGCAGCCAAGGGCTTAATCACTGTGCAACCAGAGCTCCTTTTACTAGGTTAGGAGTGTGGAACAATTACTATTACAGTTTGTTGCCTACTGAGACAAACGTACCAAAGCATAGCCATTTCTTGATCATTTACAACAGCAGATAATCATAAAAGTATACATGGGCAGGTAATAATAAAAACATATCTGTTTCAAATGCGTTGTTGGATTTTTTTTTTTTTCCTGGAGGCAGCAGCAGATATAATTTCCTGATTTTTTTTCCAGGTAATATTTTAGTTAGAGGTTGGCTATGGTATTTAAATGACAGATAATCCTTGTATTTGTGCAACTAAAATTAGGTGTGTCCTGTCCTTTTGTAAATATGAATCATTCATTTAGATTAAGTCTTAGTAGAGTAAAGCAACTTTTAGGAACTTGACAAGTACTTCATACACATTTAAAAACCAAGCCCATTGCCATCGAGTCAATTCTGACTCATAGTGACCCTATGGGACAGAGTAGAACTGCCCGCATAGAGTTTCCAAGGAACACCTGGTGCATTCAAACTGCTGACCTTTTGGTTAGCAGCTGTAGCACTTAACCACTACACCGCCAGGGTTTCCTTATACACATTTAGGGCAGTATAAAACACATTATTCTCACCTTCCTCTTTGTCCTTTCAGAACATAAGGGAATCATTTTGTTGATGGAAAAAGAAATAGTTCTTGTTGCATACAACTTGTATTCGAGTAATAAAATGTTTACCAAATCTGTCATTTGTTGATTTTTAATACCAATTTGTAAAATAATGATAGATGTTGCTGTTTTTTGTAGAGCTCATTAAGATCAAAGGGTACTTTAGATAATCAGGCCAATAAAACTTGGAAAGAAGGGAGAAAAGAATTCTTAACCTTGAATAACACAAGATTAGTCCCCATGAGATTTTTTATAAATTATTCACATTATCCACCTAGAATGGCATCAAATTACCTTGTGGTGTCTGCATAAGGGACTTCAACGGAAATGATAGCTATGTGAATTTCATATTTAGTGCAATGTGGCATATTTAGAATAGTGAGAAAATGTACCAGAGGACAAAATTTTATGATCTATTTAGCAAGGTGTTCACGGCTTTCCACTTGCTTTCTCTGTGCCGTTTTTTACACTCACTTACAGCCATCATTTATTTATAATTTGTTTACTGGGGAGAAAATTGAAAGATAAATGCCATTTCATGAACATAGGTTCCTGGGGCAAAAATCCAGAGTCTAATCAGTACAAACACCCAACATTCTACAAAGCCTCATAAATTTAATAGGGGCTCTGTAACACCCAGAGTAAATTCCATTTTAGAGGAAAGTTTATATTGAAAATGCACTTACTGCAATGGTCAGAGAAAAAAATAAATACTAAGAAAGAAAAATAAATGTATTGGCTCATTTAAAAAAAAATTCTCTAATGAAAATATACACGACATTTTTTTCCTCCGGTAACTTTTGAGACTTTGTATGGGAAATATGATTAATGAGAGTCATGTGTGCCCAAGATTTGACACCTCTCATTTCGTTCTTTGCTAAATCAAAAACATTTATTTAGAATTGCTTTACAGATATTTGCAAGAACATATATCTACTATTTAACTATAATTATTACATTCATAATATTTTTATTCTTTTAGAAAAATTTTAGACCATAATGCCATCTGGTTTTAAATACATGTAGAGCTTCTGCAGATAATTAACACAATTTAAAATTTTCAAGGGGCTCTATTTGGGCCTCTCACAGCTCCATATTAGAAAGGTAGCATTAATACTTAAGATAGAAAAAACCCTGGGGAATAAAATCCTGTAGTTTCCAAATTTTGTTTCTAATTTTCTGCTATACAGTTCTAGTTCCTACAGTTTCCATAAGTCAGTAAAGATAGTTTCTACAATCCTGCTTCATCTATCACATGACTTATTATGATAATTTTCATAAATTCTACAGAAATAAAAAAAAATAGAAGGAACTAAATTCAAATCGTCCAGGGGAAAACATAAAACCAAAAAACCCACTGCCGTCGAATCAATTCCAACTCATAGCGACCCTATAGAACAGAGTAGAACTGCCCCATAGAGTTTCCAAGGAGCCCCTGCTAGATTCAAACTGCTGACCTCTTGGTTGGTAGCCATAGCACTTAACCACTATGCTACCAGGGTTTCCAGGGAAAACATAAGATAACTCAAACCTTGATCATGTTTATCACAAATTTACTTCCCGAGGGGGAATGAAATCATGAAAAGTAAATGTAATATTTACTACGTCCTGTGTATTACTTCTTTTTATTTTCTCTCACCTTGAACTTTTCAAAAAAAATCAACTTTGGGTTTCATTATATTTTTCTGTTATTTTTTTGTCCTTCGATTTTATTGAATTCTGTTCTTTTCTTCATTATTTCCATTTTCTGCTTGCCTTGTGTGGAATTTGTTCTTTTAGTTTCTTAAAGTGGAAATTTAAAACATGGAATTAAGAACTGTTTTCTTCCTAAATTTGCAGTATTTGATGTAATATCCCCTCTAACCACTGTTTTATTTGCATTTGGTATGCTGTTTTTTATTTTCTTTCATTTCAATGTATTTTCTAATTTCCCATGTGACTTCCTTTTTAGTCCATGTATTATTTAGACTTGTGTTGTTTATTTTCTATTTTCAATTCTATTAGTTTTTGCTTCATGTATACTTCAAAGTTCTGTTGTAAGGAACACGTAGGATTCTTAAGTTTTCTTGGTGAATTGATCCTTTTATAATTTCCTTCTTTATCCTTGGTTATATTCGTGTCCTGAAATGTACTTTGTCAGATATTAATGTGGTAATATGATTGTTTTTATGGCATATCTTTTTATATCCTTTTACTTTAACCAATCTGTTTCTTTATAGTTAAAATAGGTTTCTTGCTGACAGGATATAGTTGGGCCTTGGTTTTTTTGTTTATTTTTTATCCAACCTGGTGATCTCCTGCCTTTAATTGGTGTGTTGCAAAGGTTTACATTTAATGTGTTTATTTGATTTAGTTCTTCTATTTCATTGTTTTCTGTTTGTCCCTTCTGTATTTTGCTACTTTCTCCCCCTTTGCTTACTTTTGAGTATTTTTTTTTTTTTTGCTTATCCACTTTATTTATTAACTTTTGGCTATGTGGCTTTGTATTATTTGTTGGTGCTTGTTCTAGACCTTATAATACAGATACCTAACCTTTCACAGTATACTCAGAGTTATATTTCACCACTTCAGTAAAAATGTAGAGGCTTTACAACCATAAAAGTTCCCATTACCCTTACCCACTGACCTTTGTTATAGGTGCCATATGGGTTACTTCAAAATACATTGATTTCAATGATCAAATATATTTTGAAGAGCTTAAGAGGAGAAAATAGAGCTTTATACTTACTCAAATATTCACCATTTCTCTTGGCAAACTATTTTATTATTTACAGTATTGAAAAAGAACAAGCTTCTTTCCCAAGGTTGAGAAGGGGAGAGTATTGACATGTCATGGGGGTGGCAACCAATGTCACAAAACAATATCTGTATTAATTGTTTAATGAGAAACTAATTTGCCCTGTAAACCTTTATCTAAAATACAATAAAAAAGAGAAAGATTTAATAACTTATCATCAATGGATATAAAATTTTAGACTGACAGTTCTTTTCTTTCATCATTTTAATATGCCTTCCCACTGTCTTCTGGCCTGCGTAGTTTTTAATGAGAAATTCACAGTCATTCAAATCATTCTTTCTCTAATTGTAATGTGTTGTTTTTCTCTACCTACTTTCAAGGTTTCATCTTTATCTATTGTTTTCAGCAGTTTGATTTCCATAGGTTAGGACATTGTTTTCTTTTTATTTACCATGTTTAGGGGTCACTGAGCTTCTTGAATCTGTAATTTTCTTTCTTTCACCAAATTTGTAAGTTATTTGTGACCTTGATAAGAGAATTTTCAGAATAGTACTGACAGGGAAATTCTGGACAGAGTTGGTTAAAGACAAAATGAGAGAAGAGAAAGTGGTTAAGAGCTATGGCTGGTAACCAAAAGGTTGACAGTTCAAATCCAGCAAGCACTCCTTGAAAACTCTATGGGGACAGTTCTACTCTGTCCTATACGGTTGCTATGAGTTGGAATTGACTCAACAGCAATGGGTTTTAGTATAGACAAAATGTAAAGAGCTTGCTGAAAGAAAGGCAGAAGAATTGTTTGGGTCCAAGGAAGATAATTCAAGGAGGTTTTTCAAATAACAGAAATACATAATTGATGTATTTTGATGAAAGAGTATCCTTTTATTAATATTTTGCATCTTTCAGCTATTGCCTTTTTTTAAAGCGTTAAACCATTAGACAATCAATAGACACCTATTAACCTCAGAGTATGATGGAGTTGATCAAAATGTTCTGCTTCTAATAAGTACAGCATAAGTAGCATTTATAGAGCTATAAGGGCATTTCAATAGTTCTATACCTTAGGCATTGCTGCAAGCAATTTGGAACATTACTATCCTGTCTTAAAAGGGGAATGCAAGTAGAGAAAATGAGCCAGCTGAATTGACTAAGAAATGTATTTTCATCAATTTCATTACTTTTACAATAGCATTTTGGCCTGAATTATTTTTGGGTTGCATATTTACAACTGATACATATATTTCATAATATACAAAAGTTTGCATCCAACTATCTTTCATGTGGATAATAAAAATGGTAATAATGTATAATAAAAATGCTCATTTTTTAATGATATCATACCTAATATCAATGCTCACATATTCTTATGTGAAACAATGTTATTTTAGGAAATTATTAAAAATAACACATGTATATTCATGAAGTTGAAAATATGTTGAAATAGTGACAACAGGATTATTTATCTTTAATATGCCCTCTCTTAATAATATTTTATTTTGCAGTCTAAGCTGAAATTATTAGAGAAAATAACAATATTTGAAAGACGCCCTGGAGGTGATCCAGCCCAAGTCTTTATATTTATAAATGAAGAAATGTAAATGCAATGCATGCAATGACTTGTCCAAGGTCACACAGCTAATTTTGAAAAAGTTAGGTATTCGATGGTTTCCAGTCTCCAAGTTCACTACTCTTTCAACTTTACTATTGAGAATCACATTACAAAAGAAATTAAACATGCTAGGAAAACCTTGTGTTCTCTTTTTTCCTCCGCCATTCCCTTCACTGCCTGGCTTTCTCCCGTATCTTCTATCTCTTCTCTTCTCCCTACTCCCTTTAGCTTTATTCTTATTTCTCTGTAACACTTTACCTTCATGCACACATACACTTAAATCCATTTGGAAGACATAATCCTAAGAGTTCTAGTGTTCCAAACTCCTTGTAGTTTAAAAAATAACCTCTAATATTTCAGAAAATATAATAGCCCATATATCCTTGGTCAAAAATAAATAACAGTAACCCTACAGATTCATTTCATGAACTTCAGATCATTCATGTTCTGAAGTTTCTCTTTTCTCAGGGCTGTTGATCACTTATACACAAAGGTTATCAGTTTAAGAATGCAGACAGGCCTGGTTTTGAATTCATTGCTCATATTCTCCAGATTTTTTTAAATAGAATTTATATTTTAGAGACATTTTATGTTTACATAAAAATTATGCAGAAAGTACAAATAGTTCCTATATAGCTCTCTGTAACCCGTTTATTAATATCTTTCATTAGCATAGCACATTTGTTACAATTGATCAGACAATATCAATACATTCTAACTAAATGAAGTCCATAGTTTACAACAGGGTTCACTTCTGCTGTACAGTTCTATGGGTTTTGACAAATACTTAATGTCATGTGTTCATCATTACAGTATCATACGGAACAGTTTCACTGTCCTAAAAATGTTATGTTCCACCTACTCATCCACTCCCACCCTCTCTCTGAACTTGCAAACACTAATCTTTCACTGTCTCCACAATTTTGCCTTTTCCAGAATGTCATATAGTTGTAATCAGAGAATATATAGCTTTTTTAGACTGTCTTTTTTCACTTAGCAATATTCATTTAAGGTTCCTCCATGTCTGTTCAGTGCTCGATAACTCATTTCTTTTTATTGCTGAATAGTATTCCATTGTACAAATTACTGTATTTTGCTTATTCATTCACCGATTGAAAGACATCTTGGTTGCTTCAATCTTTTGGCAGTTATGAATAAAACTGCTATAAAAATCCATATGCAAGTCTCTGTGCATACATAAGTTTTCAACTCATTTGGATAAATACCTAAAAGTGTGATTGCTGGATTGTATGGAAGTCTACGTTTAGCTTTGCATGAAACTGCCAAACTGTCTCCCAAAGTGACTTCATGGTACCATTTTGCGTTCCTACCAGCAATGAATGAGAGTTTTTATTTTTTTTCTCCCCATCATTGCCAACGTTTGGTGTTTTCAGTGTTTTTGAGCTTTTTTTTTTAAAGCCATTCTAATAGGTATATAATGGTATCTCATTGTTGTTTTAATCTGCAATTCCCTAATGACATATGATGTTGAGCTTTTTTCTTTTTTTAATTTGCAAATGTTTTAACACCTCTGAACCTCAGTTTGCTAATCTAAAAAATAGGGCTGATAAGAGGAGTTCCTTGGTGGCATAAACTGTTAAGAGCTCAACTACTAGCCAAAAGAAAGGCAGTTTACAGCCACCTAAAGGTGCCTCAGAAGACAGGACTGGGAATCTGCTTCAAAAAGGTCACAGCATTTAAAACCCTATGCTGTAGGCATATGTAGGCAGTGGGTGGTTGGCTGTAGTTCTACATTGTACACATGGGGTCACCATGAGGCAGAATTGATTTGACAGCAAGTATCAACAACAACAATGCTTCCTTCATAAGCTATTGTTGGCTTTAAATGTTACATCTGGAGCATTATAAGTACAAATTTGTGTTAAGTATTTTAATTATTATTATTATTCATATTACTGTTGCAATGCGAATGACCTTTCTGATAACTGATTAATGCATTAATAGCCATTGTTTCAAAGATGAGCCAGAAGTAGGACTTGCATCGTGAAGCTATTCAACTTAAAATTTAGTTTTGACATCATCGAATAAAGGAAGGCATAAAATTGTTTCATATTCTAAAGTAACATTTTCTTTGCTTTATGACTTTTGGCGTGTGTCCTATATTCCATCCTAAGAAATCCAATTCTTCTAATAATTGTCATCAAATTAAGCTTGTTGTCAGAACTTGTCTTTTAACTGTGCTGATGACATGAGTTTGAGACTAAAAGTGAAATGGACAGATTTTATTTATGAGCCCCAAATGAGCACTTATTGATGTCACTGTAACTTCTCATACAGGTATGCAAATGCTACAGCAATTTCTCTTTCAGGTGTTGCAGTCACAGTCATAACATTATGCTTTACAGAACATGTGTGCACATCTTAAAGGAGGTGGCAAAGATTTTTCTTTGAGAAGTGGGAGTTCTTACCGGCATTGGTTGAATTATGCATCTGTGTTCATAACTGACTGACTGATGCAGCAGTGGATTGTTTTGTACACATTCCTGTGTTTTCCCTTCTGCTTGCCCTTCTATGAGTTATTCTGTCACCCAGCCGACCCAGGTGAGAGTGAAGTTTTCCCTTTCTGGCTTTACGGTTTGGAGCTAATGGAGGAAGGCAGCTGCATGTGCAGGGAGAAAGTACCTGTTGTCATAACCTCACTTTTCTGTTGTCCCTCTTCATTTATTTCTGAGCCTTTGAAATTCTAAGCACAATCCTTTCATAACACTTCAAAGTATGGCCCTTCCCACCGACAGAGAGTACAGATGGTGAATGCCCAGCACATCACGGCATTTACTCATCTAGATTAATAAATACGCCATTGATTTTCTCTTCTTTTTTCTTCCCTTTTTTATTTAGTATAGCCCACATTCACATATTTACTTATTTAATTTGTTTTAATGAACATGCTGCTACTGTTGTGCCATCTGAAAATTAAGTCTTTCAGCTTCTTTGATGGCATAATTACCGTATTTTATGCAAATAACTCATGCCCTCTGCATTTGTTTTCCGGCTGTGCCCTCTCCCCACGAGGCCCCTCACAAGCACTGCCATGCCAATCCTCTTCCACATGTTGTTGTAAAAAAAAATTAACATAGTGCACTTATGAAAATACCTCATGGGGGGTGGGCAAATCCAGCAAACAAACACAGAAGGTATGTATTATTTGTGTAAAAAGACAGTAACATGAACTAAATAAAACCAGCTTGTACCACAGCTGTCCAGGCACCTGGGTATTTATGGTTTCACTCTCTCTTCTGCGGCAGGAAAGATTTCATAACACATATGGTAGGGTGAATCTGGAGCAGATGGATTTATACACTCTGGCTTTCAATAAGGCAAGAGGGGATAACACTGCATATAGCCCAGATACAACTTTATTGAGGGTACTCCTGAACCAGAAAATGCCCGAGTGTATACATTCTAGATACTACAAGGCTGGGATTTTTTGGTTCTGTAATTTTCACATAAAAAAGTCAACATATGGGAAAAAGAATAAATAATTTTCTTGCCAGTGGCCCACGACCTGAATTTACAAAAATAACCTTTTAGAGGAAGGTAACTCAGAATTCTTCACAACCTGTCTCTCAGTCTGCTTTCATGTTGCTATGATGGTGGAAGCTATGTGACCAGGATTTCAAATACTGCCAGGGTCACCCGTTGTGGGCAGGTTCCAGCAGAGCTTCCAGATTAAGGTAGACTGGGAAGAAAAGCAGCTGATGAAAACCTTATGGATAACAACAGAACACTGTCCAACATACTGCTGGAAGATGAGCCTCTCTGGCTGGAAGGCACTCAAAATACAACTGATTAAGGCTGTCTCCTCAAGGTAGAGTTGACCTTAATGATCTGGATGGAGTAAAGCCTTCAAAAAAAAAAGGACCTTCATTTTTTGATGTGGCAACACTCAAAATGAGAACTAACCTCTGTGAATGTCCATTCAGATTTAGTAATCTAAATAGAAGGTACGAACTATGAGTCAAGGAAAATTGGTAGTGATTAAAATGAAATGACTGATATCCTAGGTGATAGTGAACTGTAATGGACTAGTAACAGCCATTTTGAATTGGACAATGATATGGTCTACTATGCTGGGCGCAATAAATTGAAGAGAAACAATATTGCATTCATCATTAAAAAGAACATGTCAGTATCTATTCTGAAGTACACTTTCAGAAATAGGTTAACGTTCATAAGCATGCTAGAGACACCAGTTAATACAACTACTATTCAATTTCACACATACCCCAGAATCCCAAAGATGAAGAAATTGAAGGTTTTTATGACTTTCTGCAGTCTAATATTGACCAAAAATACAATCAAGTTTCATTGATAATTACTGCTTATTAGAATGTGAAAGTTGGAAACAAAGAAGAATGTTCAATACTTGGAAAACGTAGTCTTGGTGATAGAAATGGCGCTGGAGTTTGCATGACAGAATTTTGCAAGACAAAAGATTTTTTCATCTGAAATACTTTTATTCAACATTAAAATCCATCTCACCAGACTGATTATGCAGGGAATCGAATTGACAACATCTGTGAAAAGAGATGATAAAGAAGCTCAATATTTCAGTCAAGACAAAGCCAGGAGCCAACTATGGAACAGACCATCAATTGCTCACGTACTAGTTCTAAATGAAGCTGAAAAAAATCAAATTATGTCCATAGGAGCCAAAGTACAATATTAAATACAACCTGACTGAATTTAGAAACCATCTCAAGAATAGATTTCACACACTGAACCCTAATGACCAAAGACCTGAATATTTGTGAGAAGACATCAAGGACATCATACATGAAAAAAGTGAGATATTACTTAAAAAGTCAGGGAAGAAGAAAATGATGAAATTAATGTTGGAAAAGACCCTTAAACTTATTTTCTGAATCACAGAATAACAAAAATTAATAGAAAAAAATGATGATGCAGAGGAGCTGAACAGAAGATTTCAACAGGTGCCTTGAGAAGAAAAAGTAAAGTATTATAATAAAACGTGAAAAGATCTGGAGTTAGAAAACCAAAAGGGAAGAACGTAATCAGCATGTCTCAAGCTGAAAGAACTCAAGTGAAAATTCAAGCCTGAAGTTGCATTATTGAAGGAGTTTATGCACAAAAATTCAAATTCTGCAGGAAGCATCAAAAGAAGATGGAAGGAAAATGTTGAATTGGCAAATGTGTTATGTATATTTTTACAACTGTTAATATAAAAAAGAAGATGAAAGAAACACACAGAATCACTGTACCAAAAATAATTGGTCAATATTCAACCATTTCAAGAGGTAGAATGTCGTCAAGCTGCAATGAAGGCATTGGCAAAAAAAAAGGACTCTATGTTGGAATTTCAGTTGAGATTCCTAAACAAATGGATACAATTCTGGAAGCGCTCACTCATCTATGTCAAGAAATTTTCAAGACAGCTACCTGGTCAATTTATTGGAAGAAATCCATATTTTGTGCATTCAAAAGAAGAGCAATCAAACAGAATATGGAAATGATCAAACAATGTCATTAATATTACATGCTAGTAAAATTTTGCTGAAGATAATCGGAAAATGATGTACAATCCCCTGTACATTGCCAGGGAATGGCCGGAAGTTTAATTCAGATTCAGAGGAGGACATGGAACGAGGGATATCATTGTTGATGTCAGATGGATCTTGGCTGACAGCAGAGACTACCAGAAAGATGTTTACCTGTGTTTTATCAAGTATGTGAAGGCATTCAACTGTGTGAATCTTAACAAATTATGGATAACATTGTGAAGAATGGGAATTACAGAACATTTAATTGTACTCATGCAGAACCTGTACATGAATCAAGAGGCAGTCATCCAAACAGAACAAGGGGTAAATACACGGCTTAAAATCAGAAAAAGTGTGCAAGCAGGATTGTATCCTTTCACCTTATTTATTCATTCTGTATGTTTAAATAATCCCAGAAGCTGGGCTATACAAAGAACAACACTTTATCAGGATTGGAGGAAGACTCATTAAAAACCCATGATATGCAGATGACACAACCTTGCTTTGCTGAAAATGAAGATGACTTGAACCATTTACTGATGAAGGTCAAAGACTCCTGCCTTCAGTATAGATTATACCCGTTTGTGAAGAAAATGAAAAGCCTCACTACTGGACCAATAAACATCATTATTAATCAAGGAAGTTTGACCTTGTCAACAATTTTATTCTACTTGGATTAACAACCAATGTCAATGGAAGCAACAGACTAGAAACCAAACTATGTGCTGCATTGGGAAAATCTATTGCAAAACACCTCCTTAATGCTCTAAAAAGAAAAGATATCACTTTTATGATAAGGTGTGTGTGTGTGTGTAGCTGACCCAAATCATGGCAATTTCATTTGCCTCATATGCATGTGAAAACTGGCCAATGAAAGAAGAAACAGAAAAAAAAATTTTTTTTTTTTAATTGCGGTGTTGGTGAAGAATATCGAATATACTGTTGACTGTCAGAAGAACAAACAAATTAGTCTCACATGAAATGCAACCAAAATTCTCCTTAGAAGCACAGGGTTGGTTCCAACTCTTATCAACCCTATGTACAACAGAACAAAACATGACCCGGTCCTGCACCATCCTCACAATCGTTGTTATGTTTAAGCCCATTGTTGCAGTCACTGTGTCAATCCATCTCAATAAGGGTTTTTCTCTTTTTCACTGACTCTCCACTTTACCAAACATGATGTCCTTCTCCAGGGACTGATCCTTCCTGACAACATGTCCAAGGTGTGTAAGACACAGTCTTGCCATCCTTACTTCTAAGGAGCATTCCGGTTGTAGTTCTTCCAAGACAGATGTGTTCGTTTTTTTGGCAGTCCATGGTATATTCAATATTCTTCACCAACACCACAATTCACAGGCGTCAATTATTCTCTGGTCTTCCTTATTCATCGTCCAGCTTTCACATGCATAGAAGGTGATTGAAAACACCATGGCTTGGGTCAGGCGCACCTTGGTCTTCAAGGTGACATCTTTGCTTTTCAACACTTTAAAGAGGTCTTTTGCAGAAGATTTGCCCAGTGCAATGCATCTTTTAATTCCTTGACTGCTGCTTCCATGAGTGTTGATTGTGGATCCAAGTAAAATGAAATAATTGACAACTTCAGTCTTTTCCCCATTTATCATGATGTTGCTTATTTATCCAGTTGTGAGGATTTTTGTTTTCTTTATGTTGAGATGCAATCCATACTATAGTCTTTGATCTTCCTCAGTAAGTGCTTCAAGTCCTCTTCACTTTCAGCAAGCGAGGTTGTGTCACCTGCATAACACAGGTTGTTAACAAGTCTTTCTCCAATCCTGATGTCCCGTTCTTCTTCATATAGTACAGCTTCTCGGATTATTTGCTCAGCATACAGATTGAATAGGTATGGTGAAAGGATACAACCCTGATGCACAACTTTTCTGACTTTAAACCATGCAGTATTCCCTTGTTCTGTTCAAACGGCTGCCTCTTGACCTATGTAAAGGCTCCTCGTGAGCATGATCAAGTGTTCCAGAATTCCCATTCTTTGAAATGTTATCCAAAATTTGTTATGATCCACACAAATGCCTTTGTATAGTAAATAAAACAAAGGTAAACATCTTTCTGGTATTCTCCGCTTTCAGCCAAGATTCATTTGACATCAACAATGATATCACTGGTTCTGCATCCTCTTCTGAATCCAACCTGAATTTCTGGCAGTTCCTTGTTGATATACTGCTGCAGGTGCTTTTGAATGGTCTTCAGCAAAATTTTACTTGTGTATGATATTAATAATATTGTTCGATAATTTCCGAATTTGGTCAAATCACCTTTCTTGGGAATAGGCATAACTATAGATCTCTTCCAGTTGGTTGGCCAGGTAGCTGTCTTCCAAATTTCTTGGCATAGACAAGTGAGTACCACCAGCACTGCATCCATTTGTTGAAACATCTCAGTTGGTAGCACGTCACTTCCTGGGGCCTTGTTTTTCTCCAATGCCTTCAAATGCAGCTTGGACTTCTTCCTTTAGTACCACTGGCTGCTTCTCATAAGTACCTCCTAAAATGGTTGAATGCCGACCCCACATATATGTCAGTTTGTCATACTCTGGGGGGCTTGTGTGTTGCTGTGATGTTGGAAGCTATGCCACTGGTGTTCGAATACCAGCAGGGGCACCCATGGCAGACAGTTTCAGCTGAGCTTCCAGACTAAGACAGACTAGGAAGAGGGATCCAGCAGTCTACTTCTGAAAAGATTTAGCCAGTGAAAACATTATGAATAGCAGGGGAACACTGGTACAGTGCTGTAAGATGAGCCCTCAGGTTGGAAGGCACTCAAAAGATGACTGGGGAAGAGCTGCCTCCTCAAAGTAGAGTCGGCTTTAATGACATGGATGGAGTCAAGCTTTCAGGACCTTCATTTCCTGATGTGGCACAGCTTAAAATGAGAAGAAACAGCTGCAAACATCCATTAATAATTGGAACATGGAATGTACTAAGTATGAATCTAAGAAAATTGGAAGTCATCAAAAATGAAATGCATAAACATTGATACCCTAGGCATTAGTGAGCTGAAATGGACTTGTATTGGCCATTTTGAATTGGACAATCATGTGGTCTACTATGCCAGGAATGGCAACTTGAGGAGCAATGGCATTGCATTCATTGTCAAAAAGAACATTTCAAGATCTATCCTGAAGTACAGTGCTGTCAGTGATAGAATAATGTCCGTATGCCTATAAGGAAGACCAGTTAATAGGACTATTATTCAAATTTATGCATCAATCATTAAGTCCAAAGACAAAGAAATTGAAGGTTTTTACCAACTTCTGCAGTCTGAAATTGATTGAACATGCCATCAGGATGCATAGATAATTGCTGGAGATTGGAATGCGAGAATTGGAAACAAAGAAGAAGGATCAGTAGTTGGACAATATGGCCTTGGTAATAGAAATGATGGTGAAGACCACATGATAGGATTTTACAAGACCAATGACTTCTTCACTGCAAATACCTTTTTTCACCAACGTAAATGCTGACTATACACGTGGATCTCGCCAGATGGAATATTGTCAATAGGTAGATAAAAATAAAACAGCATGAGATGTTTGTCAGCCCTAAGAAGTCAGAGACCCTCCTATAGAATAACCCTGCCCAGATAGCACATCTGAGACAGCTATCAATCTGTTAACCTGATGTTAACATTGCAGATAACTTTGTTTTCTCTATTACTAATATTTGCCATATACACCCTTTAGGAAATAAATATGCCGTCGTTGAAAGCCAATGTCAGGGAGTTAGTGGAATTTTATAAGAATAATCCACACCTGGTTGGTGAAAATCTACGATAAATAGTGTTTCAAATGCTTTTTTTCTTTTTTTAAATCAGAGCCCTTGTTCATAATATTCTATGGCTCATAAACGAAGAGAGATCAGTGATTTTCAAAGAGGGTGAGTATGTGCGGATGTTCCTCTAAAAAAAAAAAATTTTTTTTTTTTTTTTTAGGGGACTAATATCAGGATAACTGGTGCGGTTCTTCCAAATTATACCTACTTACTACCCAGATTCTGTGAATCCCTAATGGTGCATGGCTCTGTTGACAATCACTGCCTAATGAGCCACACTGACAGAACTTACCACACTCAGATCTCATGACTTTTCTTGTCCACAACAAATTTTCCTAAAACTTCCAGTATATTGTTAAACAACAGAGGAGCTGTTTCAGTTTTAGGAGCTTCTGTCTGTGTGGAGGCATAAAGTATGTTTCTTATGAGAATATGAGACTTGCCATCTGCTTTAATGTCTTTGGAGAACAGTTATCAATGACTCCCTTCCAGGGTTAAAATTAATAGACTTGAGACTATTGTACTGCAAGCATCTTTAGGATTTTTCACTGTTATGAAAATATCTTCCAAATGGCATTCTGCCAAATCTTAGGCCTTGTGGAATTTTGTGATAGTTCATCCTAATATGCCTAAAATGTCTGTTCTGGTTCCAGTTTTGAAATTCTGTGTTCTATTTTTATTTGTAGGATGAAGATAATACTAAATAAGACTCAAAGGAAAGGTATTAAATATGAAAAACAATAGTTATAGAATTAATATTTACAATTTCCTAAGCAACTGATTAAAAAAAAATGATTACATGCTTGTTATTCAGTAGTTTGGCACAGTTGTTTTATGAAATTTTTCACTCTAGTGTCCATTGAACTGTTTATTTACTTCGCTTTAGAGTGTTTCTTTTTTGTGATAATAATTTCAATGTTTTTTGCACTACTTATGCCTATGGAGGAATTGTTTTGCCAATAGGAAGGCCTGGTCTCAGTTTTTGTAGCAGTAGTGTTTTGGCTGATTGAACTATGACCATTTATCCTCTAAAAAAAATTGGCAACCTCCACAAAGATCAATTTTAAATCTATAATAATTAACTATGAGTTAGAAAATATATTTAATAAGTACAGAAGAACAAAATTATGCTGTTCATGTTGTGGAATGCTCATTTAAAATATTTGGTAAAATATGCTGAAAATTCAACCTACTGGAATTATGTAACAGTTTATCATATATGTCTCATTGTCATTAGGCAATGAGATGATGGCAGAAGCAGCACTATATATGCTACATAAATCAAAATAAGTCAGGTTTACACCTCTGTCTGCATCTACCTGTAATGCCTGATACCATATGCTTTATATTGCTGATTATTAAGATAATATCATTTTTCATTCTCAAAACTTTGAATTTTGAACTCTCATTGAGAGAAATTAATTCCTGAATTAAAAGCTAAAGTGAATTCCACTGTGATTAGTCTTCTACTGACTTTACAAAATGCAGATTTACTTGAAGGAGACGGTCTGTCTTTTTTTTTTTTTTCTTTATTCATTAAAACTGAAACTACCACTCATCCGTCAGTATGCCCCAGTGTGGTGGCTTGCATGTTGCTAAGATGCTGGAAGCTATGCCACCAGTATTTCAAATACCGTCAGGGTCACCAATGGTGGATAGGTTTCAGCAGAGTGGCCAGACTAAGACAGAATAGGAAGAAGGGTCTGGTGATCTACTTCTAAAAAATACTGGCCAGTGAAAATTTTATGAAGAGCATCAGAACATTGTGTGATACAATGCCAGAAGATGAGCCCCTCAGGTTGGAAGGCGCTCAAAATATGACTGAAGAGCTGCCTCCTCAAAGTAGAGTTGACATAAAAAGACATATATGGCGTTGAACTTTGTACACTGTCATTTGCTGGTTGTGGCACAACTCAAAATGAGAAGAAACAACTGCAAATATCCATTAATAATTGGAAAGTGGAATACACCAACTCTAAATCTAGGAAAATTGGAAGTCATCAAAAACATAATGAAATGCATAAAGATTGATATCCTAGGCATTAGTGAGCTGAAATGGACTGGTATTGGCCATTGTGGATCTGACAATCATATCATCTGCTATGCCAGGAATGACAAATTGAAGAGGAATGGCCTTGCATTTACCACCAAAAAGAACATTTCAAGATCTATCCTGAAGTACAATGCTGTCAGTGAGAGGCTAATATCTATACACATACAAGGAAGACCAGTTAATACGACTGTTATTTAAATTTACACACCAACCACTGATGACCAAGATGAAGAAATTGAAGATTTTTTCCCAACTTCTGCAATCTGAAATTGATCAAAGACACAATCGAGATGCCTTGATAATTACTTTTAGTTGGAAAATGAAAGCTGCAAACAAGGGAAAGGATCAGTAGTTGGAAAATATGGCCTTGGTGAAAGAAATGACGTCAGAGACTGCATAATAGAATGTTACAACACCAAGGATGTATTCATTGCACATACCTTTTTTAAACAACATAAACAGTGACTATACTCGTGGACCTTGCCAGATGGAATACACAGCAATGAAATCAACTACATCTGTGTAAAGAGGTGATGGAGAAGCTCAATATAATGAGTCAGAACAATGCTAGGGGCCATCTGCAGAACAATCAATTGCTCATATGCAAGTTGAATTTGAAGCTGAAGAAAATTAGAACAAGTCCACCAGAGCCAAAGGACATCTTTGTCCACCAGAGCCAAAGGACATCTTTGAATATATCCCACCTGAATTTAGAGACGATCTCAAGAATAGATTTGACACATTGAACACATGACTGAAGAACAGATGAGTTGTGGGATAACATCAAGGACATCATACATGAAGAAAGCAAAAGGTCATTAAAAAGACAAGAAAGAATTAAAAAAGAAAATGGATTTCAGAAGACACTCTGAAACTTGCTCTTGAACATAGAGTACTTAAAGCAAACTGAAGAAATGATGAAGTAAAGGAGCTGAACAGAAGATTTCAAATGGCAGTTTGAAAAGGCAAAGTAATTATTATAATGAAATGTGCAAAGACCTGGAGTTACAAAACTAAAAGGGAGGAACATATTCGTTGTTTGTGAAGCTGAAAGGACTGAAGAAAAAATTCAGGCTTTGAGTTGCAATTTGAATGTTTCTATGGGCAAAATATTGAATGATACAGGAAGCATCAAAAGAAGACGGAAGCAATACAGAGTCACTGTACCATAAAGAATTGGTCAATGTTCAACCATTTCAGAAGGTAGCATATCATCAGGAACCAATGGTACTGAAGTAAGAAGTCCAAGCTGCACTGAAGATATTAGTGAAAAACAAGACTCCAGGATTTGGCAGAATACCAATTGAGGTGTTCAATAAAGGGATGCAGCCCTGGGGGTGCTCACTTGCCTATGCCAAGAAATTTGGAATACAGCTACTTGGCCATCTGACTGGAAGAGATCCATATTTGTGTTCATTCCAAAGAAAGGTGATCCAAAGGAATTTGGAAATTGTCAAACAATATCACTATCACGTGCAAGTAAAATTTTGTTGAAGGTAATTAAAAAATGGTTGCAGCAGTACATCAAAACGGAACTACCAGGAATTCAGGCTGGATTCAGAAGAGGATATGGAATAAGGGATATCATTGCTGATGTCAGATGGATCCTGGCGGAAAGCAGAAAATACCAGAAAGATGTTTTCCTGTTTTGTTTTGTTTTGTTTTGTTTACTATGCAAAGACATTCTACTGTGTGGATCATAACAATTTATGGATAACATTGCAAAGAATGGGAATTTCAGAACACTTAGTTGTGCTCGTGTGAAACTTGTACATAGAACAAGAGGCAGTCATTCAAACAGAACAATGGAATACTGAGTGGTTTAAAATCAGAAACGTTGTGTGTCACGGTTGTGTCCTTTCAGAATAATTATTCAATCTGTATGCTGAGCAAATAATACGAGAAACTGGACATATGAAGAAGAATACAGCATCAGAATTGGAGAAAGACGCATTAACAACTTGTGATATGCAGGTGACACAACCTTGCTTGCTGAAAGTGAAGAGGACTTGAAGCACTTATTGATGAAGATCAAAGACTACAGCTTTCAGTATGGATTACACCGCAACATAAAGAAAACAAAAATCTTCACAACTGGAGCAATAAACAACATCATGATAAATGGAGAAAAGATTGAAGTTGTCAAGGATTTTATTTTACTTGGATCCACAATCAACACCCATGAAAGCAGCAGTCAAGATATCAAATGACATATTGCATTGGGAAAATCTGAAGCAAAAGACTTCTTTAAAGTGTTAAGAAGCAACGATAACACTTGGAGGACTGAGATGCACCTGACCCAGGCCATGTTATTTTCAATTGCCTCATATGCATGGGAAAGATTCACAATGAATAAGGAAGTCTGAAAAAGAATCGATGCATTTGAATTACGGTGTTAGCAAAGAATGTTAAATATGCCATGGACTGCCAGAAGAAGGAACAAATCTGCCTTGGAAGAAACACATCCAGAATGTTCCTTAGAAGTGAAGATGTTGAGTCTCACGTGCTTTGGACGTGTTATCAAGAGGGACCAGTGCCTGGAGAAGAACATCATGTTTGGTGAAGGAGAGTGTCAGTGAAAAAGAGGAAGACCCTCAACTAGATGGATTGACACAGTGATTACGACAATGGGCTTAGACATAGCAAAGATTTTGAAGATGCTGTAAGACTGGGCAGTGTTTTCTTCTGTTGAACATGGGGCTTCTGCAGGAGAAAATGTTTAGTGTGGTGTTCATGATTTTTTGTTTTGAAGTAATTTTCATTATTATTATAAGTGAATGTAGACTGACAATAAACTTAAGTTATCTGAAAAAATGTTTTATAAACCATTCGGCCTGACCCAGCAAACAAAAATAGTGAAGAAATGAATGGTCAATATATAAATAATACTTATTATCTGCAATAATAATAATATTCAAACTTTTTTCCTAATTGCTGTTAGAAGGGTGACCCACATTTTTGAGGAATATTGCAGAGGCCCACTTTCACAGTGTAGGACTTGTGCCCTTTATCATGATTAAAATAAAATTTTATAGCTATGTGAAGTAGTTGCAGGGCTGCTTAAAGATATTTCATAAGCCCCTTTCCTTTTTCTTTGATTTTATGCTCTGAGAATGTTTCTGTTAGGAGTCCAGACAGTGTTGCTAAAATGTCAATGTTATGGAAACTTGTAATCAGTTCCACAAAAGGACCTCATAGTTGAATAGCAAAGGCAGCGTGAGGTTTGGAATCAGTATTGAATGTGAATCCTGCTTTTGCTGTAAACCGCATTTTTTTTTCCTGCGTAGAGTGGATGCGGATGAAATTAGACAATCTATGTATTTTTTTTATGTAAAGCTGCTAATATAGTGCTTGAAACTTAAGTGTTCATTAATAATAGCTTATTGTTCTTATCATTTTTGTTGTTATATGGAGATTTAGGAATATAGGTGCAATTTTACTATTTAATGTCATTTTATGATCGAATAACATTAGTGATATGTGTGGTGGTAGATAAGTGAGAAAAGGTTCTGAAAATGCAGTAGGGCTCCTGGAAACAGGGGAATACCAAAAGCAACTCACTTTGGCTAGAGTTAGCCATATATATATATATATATATATATACACACACACACATATATCTATACACATATATACACATATATATGTATCTAAGTACACAACTTAAGCACAGGATTCTTATATATGTATTTTAACCTAAATTGTATATGTCTATCCATCTTTCTATTTATTCAATAATGCTATGATGTACAAATAAACTTTGGCATTTAACAGCGTGTTGCTTAACACTTGGTCCAAAAAAAAGCTAAATGAAAAGAACATGAATGAACCATCTCTCATAACTACCACACATATATTTTTCAAAAATCCTAACAAGACTTCATAATTAGATGACACTCCTTTTTCATTGGCATAGCTTAAGGGGGAAAAAAGAGAAAGAGAGAGAGAGAGAGAGAAAAGTTGCCAGTCTTTGGCATAGTGTGTCAAATGCCTATATTCATAGTGAATAAAATTTAAATCGCAAAATAGTAGAATCAATTTTTTTTAACTCATATATTCACTTAATGGAAACCTTAAGTAATGGTATATGACCATACTCAAAATTAAAATTTTCTCTTTTAATAGATTGTCCAGTATTAGTTTAGGAAAAAAAAAATCTACATCAGTTAAGCCTCAAATAAAAATGCATTAAGTCAGAGTGAAAATATTTTGGAAGAGGATATTTAGAAGAGGATATTCAACAATTTGAAGAATTTAACAGCATCTTAGGTCCAAAGAAGAAAAAGTGTTTGGATTTTAAAATTTTCAGTAATTTAAAATAGTGCAAATAAACAAACAAAAACCCTTCCATTTTTATTGAGATAAAATCTGCATGGAGAAAAGTGGGTGACAAAATAGAGGAAATTATAAATAGATGAAAAAAGAAAGATAGAAATAGAATGGAAAGATTGCTGACATATATATTCATGGTAATAAATAGAGATGGATAAAGTTCCCTATAAAATATGAATTTAATGTAATTATTAAGAAAAATTGGCAAAAAATAATTCCAGAAACTAGAAATATTCATAAGATCCTGAATTATATTGATTAAATATCAAGTATTTCTACATGGTTTTATCTTACACTTGCTTTCATAGACTTGAATTTTGTGGGTATCCTACTCAGAGAATTTAAGTAAGCACTAAGCCTTATATTTCTGTACGTTTGTTTTTTTAAGTCAACACTGTATCACTATTGACTAACTTAAAAGCCAGCAGCAATAGAATTGGTGTGTTAGTCCACCATAGAGCTTATCACAGGACAACTCACGAGTGAAATAGCACTGAATATGTATACAGTGATATTTTCAAAATTGTATTTTGGCACATTTATTATTGCCTGTTTGGGCATATGGACTACTGTGTGTAGGTATTTTCAATGAAGGGAACCTGAACCCTGTGATCATTTTCCCTGTTTAAGATAAGCATTGATTGTCCCACAATAAAAGTACATCCTCTCCTCACTTATCAACATGGCTAGCTTTCAAAGACCAGGTCATTATGTGAAAATCAGAGCTATGCAAAAATGGAGGATGGCCAGGTCATTTACATAACTGCCAGATTACATCATTACATAGCTGCCAAACCACTGAGACTCAAGCCCAGCCAAGTTGCCACATAACCTTAACCATCATAGCCGGTGTTATTCTCACCTGGCACCTCAGCGTTCATTACCACCAGATATAGGTTGTTAATGTGCAAAATAGTTAGATAGTAGAAATAATGAGACAGTCGATAAGTGAGGAGTAGGTGTAATGTTGTGAGTGATCTAATCTGGTTAAAAATGCATGAGACTTGAAACTTTATATATTCTCTTTTTAATCCTGAATTAATTTATTTCTGAGCTTGTCACCTGACATTATTTCTTTCATCAAGGAGAAGGAAATCATCAAATGCAGGGAAAGAGTTGGCAAGAGTTGTTTTATTTAGGTTGATAATATATTGCCTTTTAAAATTCTATTTAACTTTCACAGAGTTAGTGCAACAGTAGATTGGGAACAATAACAGTCCCACAAAATATGAGTGCTGAGTATAATTAATCACTAGGCTGTTGTTACCTATAAGCATGCTGCATGGCTGAAACTATGGGAGCTTTAGATGAGAATGTTCAAATACGGACTTTGAAAAATTCATAGTGCTGCTGTGCTAGTAACCTAAAATACATATATCACATTTAAAAACAACAGAATAGTATATAAAGTGGAGTTTATGCATGTTTTATTGCTATGATGCTGGAAGCTATGGTGCCAAGATTTCAAATACCAACAGGGTCACCCGTGGTGGGCAGGTTTCAGTGGATCTCCTAGACCAAGACAGACCAGGAAGAAAGGCCTAGTGATTTACTTCCAAAATTAGCCAATGAAATCTTTACAGATAAGAACAGAATATTGTCTGACATAGTGCTGGAAGATGAGCCCCTCTGACTAGAAAGCACTCAAAATATAACTGTTTAAAAATTGTCTCCTCAAGGTAGTTACCTTAATGACCTAGATGGTATAAAGCATTTGGGACCTTCATTTGCTGATATGGAATGACTCAAATTGAGAAGTAATAGCTGCAAACATCCATTAGTGATCAGAGTGTGGAATGTACAAAGTATGAATCAGGGAAAATTGGAAATAATCAAAAATGAAATGGAACACTTGAAGATCGATATCTTAGGCATTAATGAGCTGAAATGGACTGATAATGATTTTGAATCAGACAATTGTATAGTCTACTGTCCCAGGGACAACAAACTCAAGAGGAAAGTCATTGCGTTTTCAGTTAAAAAGAACATTTCCAGACCTGTACTAAAATACAACGCTGTCAGGGATAGTATGATATCATATGCCTATAAGGAAGACAAGTCAATACAACCGTAACTCAAATTTATACACCTACCACAAATGCTGAAATTGAAGTTTTTTATGAACTGCTGAAATCTGAAATTGATCAAATATACAATCAAGATGCGTTCATAATTACTGGTGATTGGAATGCAAAAGTTGGAAAGAAAGAAGAAGAAGCATCAGTCATTGAAAAATATGTCCTAGGTGGTAGAAATGAGGCTGGAGAATGCATGGCAGAATTCTGCAATAATAATGACTTATTCGTTGGAAATACTTTTCCAACAACACAGTTGACAACTACATACATGGATCATGCTGAATGGATTACACAGGAATCAAGTTGACTACAGCAGTGGAAAAACATATATAAAATACATCATCAGTCAAGACAAAATCAGGGGCCTACTGAGAAACAGACCAGTAGCTCATGTGCAAGATCACATATAAGCTGAAGAAAACTAAAGCAAGTCCATGAGAACCAAATTACAATCTTAACTACATCCCACCTAAATTTAGAGAGCATCTCAAGAACAGATCTGACCCACTGAACTCTAGCGATCAAATACCAGAAGACTTGTGGGAAGACATCAAAGATATCATACATGAAGAAAGTGAAAGGTCATTAAAAAGACAAGAAAGAAGGAAAAGACCAAAATGGATGTCAGAAGAGACTCTGAAATCTGTCTTAAGCACACAGTAGCTAAAAGCAAGTGAAGGAAATGATGAAGTGAAAGAGCCGAACAGTAGATTTCAATGGGTGCCTTAGGAAGACAAGGTAAAGTATTATAATGAAATGTAGAAAGACCTGGAGTTAGAAAACAAAAAGGGAAAGACATGATCATCATCTCTCAAGCTGAAAGAATTAAAGAGAAAATTCAAACCTCCTGTTGCATCACTAAAGGATTGTATGGGCAAAAAGTTGAATGATGCAGGGAACATCAAAAGAAGATGGAAGGAATATACAGTCACTGTATTAAAAAGAATTTGTCGGCGTTCTGTTATTTCAAGAGGCAGCATATGATCAAGAGCCGCTGATACTGAAGGAAGAATTTCCAGCTCTACTAAAGGCAATGGGGGAAAAAATAAAGCTCCAGGAGTTGTGGGAAAATCAACTAAGATTGTTCAACAAATGAACGCAGTACTGGAAGTGCCTGCTCATCTATGTCAAGAAATTTAGAGGAAAGCTAACTGGCCAACTGACTGGAAGAGATTATACTCATTTCAAAGAAATGCGATCAGGTGGAATGTATAAACTATATAACAATGTCATTAATATCACACGCTATAAAAATTTTGCTGAAGATAATTCAAAAACAACTGCAGCTGTACACTGACAGGGAACTGCCAGAAGGTCAAGCCAGATTCGGAAGGGGACACAGAACAAAGGACACCATTGCTGATGTCAAATGGATATTGTCTGAAAACAGAGAATACCAGAAAAATATTTATGTGTGTTTTATCAACGATGCAAAATCATTAGACTGTGTGCACCATAATAAGTTATGGATGACATTACAAAAAATGGGAATTCCAGAACACTTAATTGTGCTCATGCAGAACCTCTACATGGATCATGGACTGTCATTGGAACAGAACAATGGAATACTGCATGGCTCATTTTTTTTTTTTTCATGATTGGAAAAGATGTGCAGCAGGGTTTATCCTTTCACCTTACTTTTTCAGTTTGTATGTTGAACAATAAATCTGAGAAGGCGGACTATATGAAGAACAACGTGGCTTCAAGTATGGAGGAAGACTTTTAACATCCTGTGATACACAGATGACACAACCTTCCTTGTTAAAAATGAAGACAACTTGAAGCACTTACTGCTGAGGTCAAAAACTGCACCCTTCAGTATGGATTATCTCTGAACTTGAAGAAAATTAAAATCCTCACAAGTGGACTGATAAACAGCATCATGACAAATGGAAAAAAAAATTAAAGCCATTAAAGATTTCAATCTACTTGGTTCAACAATGAACATTCATGGAAGTAGCAACCAAGAAATCAAACAACATATTGCATTGGGCAAATCTGTTGCAAAAGACCTTTTTAAAGCTCTGAAAAACAAAGATATTGCTTTGATGGCTAAGGCGCACCTGACCCAAGCCATGGAATTTTCTATTAATTCATATGCATGCAAAAAGCTGGATAATGAACAAAGAAGACAGAAGAATTGATGCATTTGAATTATGGTGTTAGTGAAGAATACTGAATATATCTTGGACTGCCAAAAGAAAAACAACTCAATCTTAGAAGAAGAAACACAACTGTAATACTCCTTAGAAGTGAGGATAGCAAGACTTCATCTTGCTTACTCTGGACACGTCATCAAGAAAGGCCAGTCGCTAGAAAAGGATATCATGTTTGGTTAAATAGAGGGTCAGCAAAAAAGAGGAAAACCCTCCAGAAGATGGATTGATACAATAGCTTTAACTATGGACTCAGACTTGCCAAAGATCATGGAGACTGAGCAACTTACCTTCTGTTACACATAACGTTGCCTTAAGTTGGAGCTGACTGGACGGCAAGTAACAACAAAGACCACATTATGTTGTCTGTTATGGCTTAAGGCCAACATCAACAACAGGAATTAAAAGTTAAAAAAATAATAATAAGTCAGGATTCTCTGTATAATTCTACTTTAAGTATAATCACATAATCTTTACAGTAAAATTCCATACTTTTTCTATAGGTATTGGTAAAATTTGAGGGCTAAGTTTGTTTGGGTGGATCTCGTCTAAGAAAAGCAAAGTATTTGAAAGGTAAAAGTAAATTTTGAAAGTCAGATACTGATAATAAAAGATAAATTGCCCTTACTTTAAACAAATACATGATTGACCTTAATAATAGAGATATAAATATGACTATAATTAATTTTTAATTTTCCATGTGTGCCATCTCTTCTCTCTTTAAACTTAGCATCTGCTCATTAACTAAATTTACTGGCTTTTATTAGGCGCATCATGAGCTCTGGCAATATGCTATTACTGCCTTTGAGGCTTTTAAAGAAGCAAAAGAGAAGATTTCTCTTATGGATTGGCCCAGAGTTTTAAATGGAAACAGAAGTCCTGCAAAAGTCCTGGAATTTTTCTTAACTGGCGTGTAATGTATATTAGTGTTGTATATATAAGATATTCCTGTAAATCTGAAAGACTTCAAGGTGGAAAATGACTCTGTTATAAGCCTTGATTAAACTAAAACTGACAGAAAGGAGGATGAGAAAGTTAAGACAATTACAGGTACAGATAAATGGTTGGACAGAAGGAGGAGTATGATTTTGGTAGATTGGAAACAATAAGGGAATGACTGAAATAATGGAAGCTAAGATTGCATAGAAAGTTGAATGCCACTATGGATACATGGTTTGAACTTAATCTGATAGGTAGTGAGATGTATAAGCAAAATGCAATATTTAGAGTTTATAAAAATTCAGTGTTATAAAGAAATTTAGAGATGATATTTTCCTTCTTGATACCCCATCCAGCAACCTAGTCTACATATCATATTTTCCATAATTCTACTCGAGTGAGGAGTCAATTCAAATCACAACCTGAAAGATGTCTCTTATGGTCTGAAAAAAATTATGTATATTGCATAAGCAAATCCTTTAGAAAATATGTGACATCCAATGTAAAACAAAAAAAAAAAAGAAGAAGCTACCTGTGTATTGTTGCTTTCTCCGAATGCAGTTGGACTTATATGTCATGACACTCCCTATAGACATACATGGGATTTTTAATACTTTTGTCTTAGCAAAACTTACGGGAGAAACAGGACCTTTAGGTGAATATCAGACTGTTCATAAATCTATAACCTCGACTTCATTTGGGCCTCTTAAGTGTTATTGTGGAATACTGGCATTGACATAATAAAACTGAGGTCATGACTGTTAAAAAATGAAGAAGGAAATTGTAGTGTCTCTAGACCATACTTCTGAAGTTAATAACACCAAGTAGGCTGCAATAAAGGAGCCCTGGTGGTGAAGCCAGTGATTAAGTGCTCAGCTGCTAACAGAAAGATTGACAGTTCAAACCAATCAGTGCTCTAAGGAAGAAAGAGATGTGGCAGTCTGCTTCCTTGAAGATTACTACAGCCTTGGGAACCCTACGGGGCAGTTCTGTTCTATCCTATAGGGACTCTTGGAGTCAGAATCGACCCGAAGGCAATGGTTTTTAGCCTGCAATAATAAAAACAATTTAGTTCATGTTTTATCCTAGTGAACAAATTGTAGCTGTTTATATTATATTGAAATAGGAGGCCGTAACTTAAAAGGACAACAAAGTGTGACCCAAACCTGGAGGAGTATGGTCAGACCACAGAGTAAATGAGAATCACAGGATCTTCCACCATATGATAACCAAAAAAAAAAAAAAACACAGCTTTTCTGGGTAGCTGTGGATCAGATCTTCTTGCAAATAGTACTAAAACAAATGTGGTTTAGAAGCATATCCCAGAGAAAGTATGAAAAAATTGCCCAAGATTAAAACAAAATGTCTAAAAGATTTTTCGTCTGTATTTAAAGATGTATGTTATTTAAGTAATCATTCACTAAAGCATGTTAAATAGACATTTTGTGAACTTCGTGAGAGTTCAGGCTTAGGTACATAAAAAGGTATCAGCGTAGAAACTTCAGCTTTCCAGAGCTCCCTCTCTCTCTCTCCCTTCTTTCTCCTTCTCCTCCTCCCCTCCCTCTATCCCCCTTTTTTTCTTTGCTTCTACTTATGCATTAGAGACGTTTTAAACAAAATGAGTCCTAACGCTATACTCAAAAACTTTGGAAGACTAAAGGCATTTGAAAAAACAAGCCAAAGAGTGTTGTAAAGTACAGGGTATTACACAGGAATCTGAGATGTTACCTTTCAGAGTTATTTCTACTTGATAATTATACTTAAGCACGATGCTGTGATTGCTAGTTTTGTGTGTGTGTGTGTATTTCATTTCATTCTATTTTATGATAGAGTGCTAACATGCTCTTCCTTTTTGAATTCTGCAGTGCAAGTCTCATTTTTAACATTAAAAAATGTTAAGGATTAACTTTTCTTTTGTAACCTCTTCTCCCGATGATCTCTTGTAAATTGTGAGGTATCATTTTCGAATGCCAAAAGTTGTTTGAAAATGATACAAAATATAAATTAATTCCAACATGGATTACAATAGTTCACACCATGTATGATTCTGAAATTTAGCTTCAAGGTATATCAATTATAAAAGGATTGTTTGGAAGCCATTTTCTCAAGTTGGAAAATGTGCATTCTAAGGAATTATTTTACTGATAGATTCACTACCTAACATTTTAGAGAATGCTAAGATGAAAGGCGTAATATTCAGATCTCGAAAATTGTTCATCAAAGCGCTTATCATTAAGGGCGACCTTAGATTTTTTTTTTTTTTAGATTACACACTATTCAGAAAAATGTAGACAAATGAGGAAAAAGTTGAAGTTAGAAACGTTGCAATTAAGGGTAGTTTTGTTTGTTCTTTTTTTTTAAACACAATATAAGGGAGAGCAACTAAGGGTAGTTTTTGCTTGTTCTTTTTTTTTTTAAGCACAATATAAGGGAGAGCAACAAGTATGATTTTCTGATCCACGTAATATGTAATAAATCTAATTTGTATTTTATTCTGTGAAAAAATGAACAATTTTACATAAAATGATTTAAATAGCACCAAAGCCCAGCACATAATTGAATCATGCCCATATGAGACTTTCAACAAAGAAGTAGGATCATATACTTTGAATCATATTGTTGTCGTTGTTAGTTATTATCGAATCGGCTCCAACTCATTGTGACCTTGTAGATAACAGAAGGAAACATTGCCCAATCAAGTTGTTGTTGTTATTAGGTGCTGTCCAGTTGGCTCCCAATCATACAGATCATATGTACAACAGAACAAAACACTGCCTGTTCCTGCGCCATCCTCACAATCGTTGCTATGTTTCAGCCCATTGTTGCAGCCACTGTATCAGTACATCTTGTTAAGAGTCTTCCTCTCTTTCACTGACCCTCACTTTACCAAGCATGATGTCCTTTCCAAGGGACTGGTCCCTCCTGATAACATTTCCAAAGTACATTAAACGAAATCTTGCCATCCTCGCTTCTAAGGAGCATTAAGGCTATACTTCTTCTAAGACAGACCTGTTTGTTCTTCTGGCAGTCCGTGGTATATGCAATATTCTTCGCCGACACCATAATTCAAAGGCATCAATTCTTCTTTGGTCTTCCTTATTCATTGTCCAGCTTTTGCATGCATATGAGGTGGTTGAAAATACCATGACTTGGGTATGGCCCACCTTAATCCTCAAAGTGACATCTTTGCTTTTGCACGCTATAAAGAGGTCTTTCGCCGCAGATTTGCCCAGTGCAAAGCGTCTTTTGATTTCCTTCCATGGACGTTGACTGTGGATCCAAGTAAAATGAAATCCTTGACAACTTTAACCTTTTCTCTGTTTCATGATGTTGCTTATTGGTTGAGTTGTGAGGATTTTTGTGTTCTTTCTGTTGAGGCATAGTCTGTACTGAAGGCTGTAGCCTTTGATCGTCATCAGGAAGTGCTTCAAATCATCTTCGCTTTCAGCAAGCAAGGTTGTGTCATCTGTATAACGCAGGTTGTTAATGAGTCTTCCTCCAATCCCGATGCCCCGTTCTTTTTCATATAGTCCAGATTCTCAGATTATTTGTTCAGCGTACAGATTGAATAAGTATGGTGAAAGGATACAACCCTGATGAACACATTTCCTGATTTTAAACCAGGCAGTATCCCCTGTTCTGTTCGAAGGACTTCCTCTTGTTCTTTGTACAGGTTACTTATGAGCACAATCAAGTGTCCTGGAATTTTTATTCTTCACAATGTTGTCCGTAATTTGTTATGATTCAGAATTCAAATGCCTTTGCATAGTCAATAAAACACAGGCAAATATCTTTCTGGTATTCTCTGCTTTCAGCCAATCAAGTTAGAGAGGTATAAATCTTGTAAATAAGCTAACAGGTACAGAAAACCGAAGATCTTTGGTATTCATCCTTTATCACTGGGATACTCTCTAGGTTTTGGGCATCATGATAGACAAGGATTGTTTTTTTAAAAATGTACAGTAAGACCTGAAGCATTGTCACAAAAGTATTAAAATGAGGTAGCAGACTGGGCTAGGAGAATTATATTTTTCTCCCTACTTTTATTCCATGATAATCCTGAAAGAATAAAACATATGATCAAATGTCTTCAACTTCAGTGAAATTCTAAGATTAAAATCTAGGCGTTATTAGGTATTAATCAAGAATTTAAAACCTGGCCTCGCTTTGGTGGGATATTGAGTCATGACAAAATATACATGTTACCTAATAATTCCCAGATTTTAATCTTAGAAAGTCATCTTCACGGGATCACAAAACATAATTAACAAAAGAAAGAGCAGGGAATAATATGTATTTCTTTCTGAATATCATCCAGTATTTGACTCTAGATCAGTTGAAGCCTCTTCTCTCTCCTATGTAGTATGGAAAATAATGTATTTGTTACCAGATTAAACAGATCTAGAAATGAGCACATGCAATTATAGAATATTATATAAAATTGCCTTGAATTTACCATATGCAATTCCCCTACCTTTTAAAATGAGAACTAAAGAGACTGAGCCTAGAGACAAAAAAAAAAGGAAAATTTAAGTAACTATTCCCAATTTGAGAAGTTCAGTAAAGTTTCTGCATGTTGTTGTTAGGTGTCATCAAGTCAGTTCCAACTCATAGCGACCCTATGTCCTACGTACAAGAGAATGAATTACTGCCCGATCCTGCACCATCCTCATGATCGTTGTTATGCTTGAGCCCATTGTTGCAGCCACTGTGTCGATACATCTCGTTGAGGATCTTCCTCCTTTTTTGCTGACCCTTTACTTTACCAAGCATGACGTCCTTCTCCAGGAACTGGTCCTTCCTGATAACATATCCAATGTTTCTGCATAGTATAAGTAATACTGGCTTGGGTAATTTTAATAGTTTTAAGTAACTTCTTATAACCTGAATTGTATCATTCATTAGCTGGCAAAAGCAATACATTTAAAAATATATGCCAACAGATTTTCACATTCTTTTAAAATTTTGACATTAGTCAGCTATCTAAATTGGTTGAGAAGAGAAAGATCAATATAGATATACTCTGAATTTTGCTCATTTTTGGTGGGCTACCTACAAGTAGGGTGTAGAGTTTTACTGCAGAGAAAAATTTTAACAAATATCATAGATATTTTCCTTAGATATTTCACGTGTAGACAGTATGAGCAGAAAATGTAGTTATCTAAAAGGAATTAGGGAAAAGCAGATAATACAGAAACTTTCTAATTAACTTATACCATAGTAGTTTTGAGCTTGTCCTCTACCACAAATTATGTTAAAGCATTAAATTAAATATTTTTATTTGACTCCATACTGTTCTGTGGTGGATATTCTCATGAGCAGTGCCTGATATGAGAGTGTAAACATTTTTTCAGAGCTAAACTGAACATTTAGAACAATATATATAGACACTCCATTATACAGGTATGGAAATTAAGATGGAAAAAAGATAGGTAACTTGCACAAAGGTAGCCAACAATTTAATGAAAGAGTATGAATTAAAACCTAGAATGTCACAATTTTATTTGAATCTCCCATGAGAATTCAATTTGCCTAGTGCACTGCCGGTTCTGTCAGGGAACATTCTGAAAGGTCATTGTCATGCAACGGTTAAGCCCACAAAGGCTCTGGAAGCATACTCCTTTGTTTGAATCCTAACCCTGCACTTAGCTTTCTATCTCAGTGTCAGTTTCCTCATCTATTAAATAGTACTTGTAAAATGCATGCAGAAAAGCCTGGTAGAGTTCCCAGCACATAGTATGTGCGTTGCCGTGAGTTGGAATCGACTCCGCAGCAATTAACAACAGTATGTGCGTAATGAATATTAGCATGTGGTAGGTTTTTGTTTTTCATCTGGAAGTGTACAATTTTGTAATTAAAATATATTATTTCATATCACATTGAATAAATATTATTTTTATAGAGTTTGTATATAAGCAAAGATAAAATCTACTAAATTGTATCCATCTCATATAACTGGGTGAATTTTCTTCACACAAACATAAACTCATACCCACACACCAAGAATGCAACCACAGAGACTAGAAACTTGAGCTAGCAAACCTTTGGTTAGAAGGTTTTAGAAAGTCAGGATTTTATTTACAAGACCACTTTGGGACCCCGTTCAGTTCCAACAGAAGCCCTCTTTACTGATACAATCAGGACAAGTTGTAGGATGATTCTTCAAAAAAAATAGATGAAGTTGTGTATCATTTTTTAAAAATGTATATATGTCTTAAATACATATGATGCATCAAACCCAAACCAAACCCCTTACCATTGAGTCATTCCAACTCACAGCAGCCCAATAGGACAGAGTAAAACTGCCCTTAGGGCTTTCAAGGCTGTAAATATTTCCAAGGCTGTAAATCTTTACAGAAGCAGACTGCCACATCTTTCTCCAGTGGAGCAGCTGGTGGGGTCAAACCACTGACCTTTCGGTTAGCGGCCCAGCACTTTAACCACTGTGCCTCCAGGGCTGCTTATATGATGCATAAATAATTGAAATATGAAAGTGTGTATTTGTCTTCTCTTATTTGATTTAGGGCCTTTGTTTATGTGTTCACTGATTAGAGACATGCATCAGCTTTATTACACAAACCACACACATAATGCATAGTTTGGGATTTTCACTTTCATTTTCCATAAAATGGAGTGTGGATTTAAATACTTGTGAAAAACTTTCTGAGTACAGAATTCTAGATATTTATGATACTTTTCCTCAATCTTTTGCAGTTTTCTTCCTCAGGCCTAATTCTACGGCAAATCTTTTTAGCACCTTGCCCTTTACAAATCTTTCTAAAAAGTTCAATTTAATTTTTTTTGAAGCAATTATTTTTGTACCCATATTTCACTGGTTCACATAAGATTTAATAAAGCTAAATACTTGTAATAGCAAGTGCAGCTGTTAAAAAGCATGTCTATGAACACAGATCTAAGTTTTCATAAACATAAAACTCATTTGGACAGCAGGAGTGAACGTATTTTATGAAGTAGCCTCCTAACTGAGGGTATTCACCTTATTGAAGTCATCAAATCAACATGTTTTATTCATTGAGAGAATAATGAGCTCTATTTCTTCCAGTGAGTTGGTTAAGTAGATTTCGGCCAAAAAAGTTCTGGCTTTATTAATATTGAAATATTTGCTATATCAGAGTAGGGCATCCAATTGAGGTAGAATTCACTGCAATTAGAAATATATTCACAAATCTTAAATTTTAATTAGCACTATATTATGAATCTTAGGTTTTTATCAAAATACAAGAACAATAATTGTTATAATTCTAATATCTCAAGAAGTTTATTTTTTTATTTTTATTTTTTGCTATCTACATGTATCCTTCAGTGATATGTGACTGCTACAAGACAGCAGCACCAGCCTTTGATCAGGTATAAAAATTTTTGAATGAAGAAAATACATATGGATGGTTTTAAAAACGGTGCATCTCAAACTTTGAAGTTCATGTGTATCACCTATGAGATCTTGTTAAAATGCAGATTCTGATTCTGTAGGTCAGTCGTGAGATCTAGTTCCTGCATTTCTAACATAATCTCAGATGATGTTGATGTAATGCTGATGGTCTAGGGATCACACTTTAAGTAGCAAGGGTTTAAATCAGGGGTTCTCAAATTTGGCTGCGTATTAGAATCATAGGAGCCCTAGTGGTGCAGTGGTTAAGAGCTCGGCTACTAACTGAAAGGTCAGCAGATCAAATCCACCCGCCGCTCCTTGGAAACCCTATGGGGCAGTTCTACTCCGTCCTATAGGGTTGCTATGGGTCGAAATTGACTCAACAGCAATGGATTGTTTTTTGTGGTATATAGTGCTTAAAAAAAGTCTATTGGTGCCAAGCCCCATACCGGAGCAATTTGATCACTTACCCTGATTGTGGGCCTGGAAATGATTTCTTTTTTTTAAGTTCAACAGGTGATTCTAATCAGTAGTCAAAGAACCACTGATTTACATGTCAAAACTTACAATATCTTCCAGTCACTCACCGCTTGAGTTCTGGCAAGAATGAAAGTAAAAGCTTAACTTTGATCCATCAATTCTTTTGCCACGAGGAAAGAAAGCATGCTTGCTAAGTAGCCTCAAAACCATGTTAAGCTGAAAATAACACAGAAAAAGCTTCATGATAAGAAAAGCAAAGAAACCTGCTTCACAGTACTTAATGTAATGAAGAGACACAAATTTTTGGCTTTCTAATTTGTTTATAGTTGATTATTTGAGGATCGAAAAATACTTTAGTAAACAGAGATAGGAGTAAACCTTTCTTTTTAATCATTTTAGTTTCTTCTTAGGCTAAATCGGATAATTTTTAAATGCTCAAAATATAGGAAACAGGAAGGTGAACAGTAATTATTCAACTGGTATTAAAGTTTCATCAGCTAATTAAATCATAAAATATTTTATTAATCTGAGGGTATTCACAGAACTGATAAGAAAACTGAAGAACTGTTAAAAGTGATATTTTAGTGCACATAAACAGGTGAATTCTGTTACATATTAATATACTCTGTGTGTATATATATATGTGTGTGTATGTTTGTATATCCATATATTGTATCAAGTATAAACCCTTCTAAAAATATTGATTCACTTATAAACTCATTTGTCAAAACAGGAGAAGGAATTTAGTCATCAGAACCAGATACTCTAGTCAGAGTAGTGCTAGCTATGTGATGTTGAGCAGGTTTGACTGCTCAGGTTCTAAATTCTCTAACCTGTGCAATGAAAACTTGTAATAGTGAAAAGAATTTCAAACTGTAAGAAGGAAGATGAAATCATCCTGATAGTGTGAGTATAGATATTATATTTGAGCACTATAGGACAAAGTTGAGATGATAAAGATTATATTATATATTATATTATGTAATATATAATAAACCCAAACCACAATATATAATATAATGCAGTAATATTTGGGATATTTGTATGCCTTCTTTTATTTCTATATCCCTGTTTTCGTTATAATTTCCTGCCCCTTTTTTATAAGTTCCCTTATATACTTTTTAGCATATTACCTATATAGAATTATAATCATGTTATACTTTTATGCATATGTCAGTATTTATAATAGTGTTTGAGGCAAACAGGTTCCTCTCCTAAATCTAATTTATAAATACGACCAGTAATTATAGATCTTATGCTGTATTAAATATTAATTTGCAAATAATACATTAATGTTATAGACCAAGTGACTTCCTCAATTGCTAAGTAAAAGTGAATTAGCGAAGTGGCATATTTTGTTTTCTTGCTGCAAACATTTCATTTGAACCTCTCCTCCAACCCCACAGAACTGCAGTATAGAGAAATGATACCAAATATTAGTCATGAGCGCTAATTCTAAACTTCATCCTCATCAACATTATTTTATGAAAATATAGGAAGATGGATTCCTGCCCTAAATACTTGAAGTGTAAGCATACATCGCCTTGCAAAGTATAAAAAATTAGTAAAAGTTACTTACTAAGTAAGAAACGTAATAGTGGATACTTGAAAACTGATCAGCAATCAAATTTAGACACTTAACAAATGTTATCAAATTCAAAAGTCCCTGTACACGAAATCCACGGCAACTATTTAGTCAATAGAATGATATTCTTTTCCTGTTTTATGACACTACATATTGCGTTGTCTTTTAGACTTTTCCCAATTTATTTAAGAAATTATTTTTTTGAATAATTGTTTCTACACAGATAGTTTATGATTTGCACACATCCTTTGAAAACCAAAGACATGATTTCCTCTGTATGAAATAATGTCTAATATATTTGCATTCTTAAAGTTTGGACTTGTAAAATGATTTCAGGTACCTGTGGATCAGGTGAAATTTATATGAACTCCAACACTTTGAGCCTTGTTATATAAACATTGCTTTAATGATAACCTTACCTACTTGCTATACAGGGATTAGGGGAACTATTTGTTGAAAGCCTAGAACATCATAATCGTTCCTTCTTATACCACCCATGCCGTAATGTTTCATCTGAATGTAATGAGCATTAGAGGACTGGATAGGCCTGGTGTACATTTTGAATAAATGTCTTGCTTGGTCATGGCTTAGATTCTCATGGGCCATATTTCGGTCAGATTCTTGGCAACATAAATCTGCTTGTTTGTGCTACTTTGCGAATCAATCCCCCAACCTGGCTAGCAGAAATGTTACCATTTTATGTTTGAAGGAACTAAGGTAAATAAAAAATAAAAATAAAGAGAACGATTAATCCATTTGAATTCAAGTCAATGCAGAAAGATTTATATTTCCCTCCTTGTTATATAAAAAGTAGATCTCAAGCAATGTTTTATCTCTTAGTGGTATGCATACCAAAAATATAATATTTATATTTTGAGTATCCAAAGAGCCATTACCTTGAATCTTTGTGTCTTTAAATCAAAAAGTACACATGACTTCTAAGGCAGGCAGCATTCGGTTTATTCAGAAAACCTTTTAACATGTCTTGTGCAGTCAGTTAATCTGTCAGGCTGATAAAATAAGTTATTCATACTCCTCCTCCTCTTCCTGTGCATATAAGCTTTTATTTAATTCAGTTTGAAATAGATTGCTTCTACTTTTCATTTCCTTTTCATATTTGTGGCACTGTCTTTTATGCTCTGTTCTTTGCTGACATAAAATATTAATCTACATATCATCTATGAAGATTGCTTTCTCCACAGTAGAGGCCCAATATGTTTCACCACATAGAAATTGTCTCTTCTTGTTTATTCTTTAAATCTATACCCAAATTTCCATATGTCAATTTATCCACAGATATTTGAAATTTAAAACTAAATAATTCTGTGGATAGAATTATTCATGGGCATTGCCATTAAACACTAAATTAAGATAATTTAGATGTAAACTAAATAATAAAAATTATACTTCTTTAGCTATCAAGCAAACAAGGATTTGGATTTTATTCTGTTCTAGTAATTGTCCTAATGGGAAAATAGGTATTTTAAATGTTTATTTTCAGTTTTTCTTCAATATAATGTCCCAAATATTTAAAACAATAAATCTATCCCAAAACTATGTTTTTAGAATTGACCTAGCATATCAAATTTGACTCCTTTCTCCAAATGTTCAATACAACATATAAACAACCAAGAATGAAAAGTTCTGCTTTGAAGGCCAGAGTAGCAGGGATGAGGGTCTGGGGACAATGGTTTCAGGGGACATCTAGGTCAGTTGGCATAACAAAACATATTAAGAAAACGTTCTGCATCCCACTTTGGAGAGTGGCTTCTGGGGTCTTAAACGCTAGAAAGCGGCCATCTAAGATGTATCAATTGGTGTCAACCCACCTGGAGCAAAGGAGAATGAAGAACACCAAAGGCATATGGTAAAGATGAGCCCAAGAGTCAGAAAGGGCCACATAAACCAAAGACTCCATCAGTCTGAGACCGGAAGAATTAGTTGGTGCCTGGCTACCACCTATGACTACACTGACAGGGAACAAAACACAGAATCCCTGATGGAGCAGAAGAACAGTGGGATGCAGACCTCAAATTCTCATAAAAAGACCAGACTTAGTGGTCTGACCAAGACTAGAGCGTCCCTGGAGGTCATGGTACCCAGATCCTTTGTTCGCCCAAGACTGGTGAAGCCAACTCTTCAAACAGGGATTGGACTAGACTATAAAACAGAAAATGATACTGGTGAGGAGTGAGCCTCTTGGCTCAAGTAGACACAGGAGACTATGTGGGCAGCTCCTGTCTGGAGGCAAGATGAGAAGGCAGAGGGAGACAGGGGCTGGTTGAATGGATACGGGGAACACAGGGTGGAGAAGAGGAGTGTGCTGTCTCATTAGGGGGAGAGCAGCTAGAAGTACATAGCAAAGTGTATATAAGTTTTTGTATGAGAAACTGATTTGATTTGTAAACTTTCACTTAAAGCACAATAGTAAAAAAAAGAATGAAAAGTTCTGCCAAACTTGGATTGGTCCTCTGTCACAAAAGTCCCAATAAAATACACATTAGGGAGAGAGAGAATGTAAAATATAGGAAATTAATGAAAAGTCTCCAATTCTTAAAAATTACCAGCTTGATGCTACCATTAAACTGGTATTAATTCACTGTGATTACAAGTAATCACAACTTCAGTAGGCGATAACATAGCATATGAGAATATGAAAACATGTTCATAAAGAAAATCATCACGTCAGATTGCACTTCTCACACCTCACTTTCTCTTTCAATCTTTTTATCTGCTTAAATATGTGATGTGTAAATATTGAGATGTACATGGTAAAATAATCAAGTTATTTAGAATTTTGTAAGTTGTTCAACCAGATACAACTCTCCAAATTGATGCATTAGCAGAAAAAATCCAGTCAGTAAATAAACTTAAACATAACTCTCATTTTGTAAAAAAGCTTAAAGCAAAATTAGCAGAACATTAGCTTTGGGGAACTTATATTTATGATAAAGACAGAATATTATTGAAATTAGTTCATATTTCTTACGGAATTTTTAAAATCATGCTTTCATATATAAAAATGAATTAACCTCTGCCCAAAATAAACTTGATTCATGTTTTGAAATTGTAATTATAATGTATATATGCACATATAATATATTATATATATATAAATATAAACCCTTTGGAAATGAAATATCTTTGTCTCCAAACTACACAGTAGCATGTGTGCAGAGTCTAATATTTTTAGCAAGTTATATTCATATGCAAGGACAAAATACCCTACAGAACTCACAAAATTGATTTCCAATAATGAAATAATATCTTCAAGTGTGTTAGTCAAAAATGTGTCCGGATACTATGTTAATTTATACTATAACAGATATTTTAATAAACTACTATTATCTTTTATGCTGTGACAAGTTTTTTAATTTGTTTATAATAGAGCAAAGAGTTTGTTGGAAATGTGAGGGAAAGTTTCAAAAATTCTTTAAAATGTGGCTTCTTTTTAAAAGAAAATTTTATTGTAATATAGTACATGTCTAATTAATTTGCGATTGATTCCTGTTATTTTTCTACATGTACTACTCAAAAAGGTTGGTTGACAAGCCATCCGAAACTTCTAAAATTGGATAAACTGATTAAAATAAAATCATATTCACTTTCAAAAAGAAGAGATTAAAAACTTAAATCCTTTAGTAGTGTACAGATTGGACACTATTACCTTGAAGGCATGTATTTTACGTGTCTGCAATAAATCAGGCAAAGGAACATGCCCTAAAAGTCAATTTCTTTATGGACCCAAACACTAGATACACCCCTAAGTCCTATTTTTAAATAGTCTTTATATAGGGTTTATTTTTTATCTGTTTTGTCACTTCTAATAATTCATTCACTCAAGAACAGATTGAATATTGAAAGGTGTGAAATGTTTGAGAACTGCAATTGTTTCAAACATTTTGTACAGTTTAGAGACAGATTTCAGAAACATTAATTGCTTAGCCTTTTCTTTGACAAACTGAAAAAAATAATGGATCTCAACCCTTAAGCTTCTGCTTTTGGAATTTCTCAAGATCATTAAAATTTGTATATTATCATAACTGTTCCATGTAACTCTCAAAGCAGTGTAACCAGGGGCTTGGGAGGAACTTTAAATGGACTATAAAACCATTTATATCGCCACTTTTAGTTTCATGAAAAGTTGAGAGTTTTTCATGATTCACATTTCTTAAATTCCTCCTTAAGAGTCAGCACAATCTGTATAAAAGGTATCCTCTCCCTTCAATACCCAAACTAAACCAGAGGAATGTGAAATGAACATTTCTCCCATTAGAACAGTTTTACAATGTGATTTGTTGTTGTTCTTAGTTGTCTTTGAGTCATTGGTGACGCCATGTTTGTAGAGTAGAACATCCGCATAAGGTTTTCAAGGTCACGACCTTTTGGAAGCAGATCTGTTTTTCGAGACATTTCTCGGGGGGGGAGGTTTGAACCAGTGGTGTCACTGGGGTTGGTGTCACCCAGTGTGGTTACTCATGGTGTCACTCCCCCATGCTAATTACCACAATATTGTAGCTAAAACTCAGAAAATTAGACACAGTCAGCCACTATAAAGACGCCGGCAGCAATGAAAACAATGGGGTGTGCTTTTAGCATGTGCAGACGAAACCACATAATTTGAAGATCCATTGTAATTGGGTAATAATGACAGCTCTGACAGGAGACATTATAAGGTTCACAAAGTAAGTTAACAGAGAGTTTTAGGTTTGTAGCTATATTGATATACGAAAGCTGGGCTTATGAAAATTTTTTTGATGATATAACTATAGGAATATTTTTATAAAAAATAATAAATTTCTGCTGAAACATTGCACAAAAATTTTGTAGTCGTTTTGGTGTCACCCCTCTGACAGTGTCACCTGGTGCAATACACAGCCCCCACATTCCCTCAGTAACACCGCTGGTTCAAACTGCCAACCTTTTGCCTAATAGTCTAGCATTTAACCATTTGTGCCACTCCGGAACTCCTACAATGTGATTACCCATTGCCATCGAGGTGATTCCAACTCATAGTGACCCTGTAGGACAGAGTAGATCTGCCCCATAGGGCTTCCAAGGAGCACCTGGTGGATTCACACTGCTGACCTTTTGGTTAGCAGCCAAAGTCTTAACCACTACACCACCAGGGTTTCCAATGTGATTAAGTGAAGTCAGTACCAGAAGAACAATAGAGGACAAAATGATGTGATCATGAGAGTCTTTTTCTCTAAAGTATCTAGCCCTCTACATCTCAGAAATTTTCTTCTCTTAATTGTAACTTCCAAAAGGAATTCTTATGATTGGCTAGATTCATTCCACGTGATTTTGAACCCCTGAAAACATCTAGGCTAGATTTTGAGATGAAAATTTTTTTGCCTTAAATCTTTAGGGAGAAGAAGGCATTGGATTCCATTTCTCATTAGGAAAAGCTAAATTACAAATTAATATTTTTTCAATAGGAGTGAGCATATTATTTGGATTTGCCACAGCAAAGTTTTAAATCTCAAAATGTGCTCTGCCCTTGTGAGTTGTGTACGCATAGAGGTAAATTACATTTAATATTTGCCTAATTGGGAACTTCCAAAAAAATACATTCTAACAAGCATTAATCATTTGATATTCTCTTCAATAAAACTTTGCCTTTGGCATATAGGTTTGGATATACATATTGTTTCCATCTCTTGGAAATGGTCAATAAAAAGAGCATTTGAGCAGTTTTGTGGTGGAGAAAAAGTGAACTTTAATTCTAATTCTTCCTCAAGCTAGTTGTATGGGTCTTAGGCAAGGCACTTCATTTTTCTCGACCTCATTTCCTCATATGTAGACTGAGGATGTTGAATCAGAGGGTATTCTAAGGGCTCTGATCCTTAGTCTTTGAACTCATTTTATGTTAGATAAAATTTAAGTTGTAGCTCTATGCTTTGAGGTGTTTATGCTTTGAGGTGTTTAAACACTGGCAACATGAAAAAAAAAAAGCATTTTAAAGTGTTATTCATTGTAGCGACACTAAAGATTTTCCCAAATAAAAGGGTTGAAAATATAGTCAATATCCTGTTGACTAGAAATGTTTTGTGATGAATAGGAAAAATTAGTTGATTTCAGAAATTTAAAAAAACATACAACCCTAGATTATGAAAGTAAAGGAGCTATTTGGTGTTATGACATAACATGAGTTTGGTCAAACAAAACTTGATTAATGTGGAAAATGGAAATTGCATATACAGTTAAAGTATTTTCCTTTAATTTCTAAGATTTTATTAATTCCTAAAAAGGCAACACTGTGACTTTAGTTGTTGCCAATTTTGAAATGCATCTTTCTTTGATCCAGCAGTAGCCTAACATCTATAGAAACTTAAGGCCCCAAAAGATATGAAAGGAAAGTTTAATATACTAGGATGAAGAATTTATTTTAGATTTACATCATTGCTTTCACTGTAAGTAAGATGCTCATTACATCAATCACCTCACAGCTTTTGAATTTGCAGCTTAACCTTTCACACAATTTGAACAGAAAATTTGATTTGAGCTTCACTATTTTTGTGGATCAGACTCCATGCAATCTACATAAGTACAATAACGCTGAAGCTTATTAGTTTTGCAATCAAAAGAAGATGCACTGGGGTGATTTGAATTATACATCAAAAAGAATTGAATCTTTTTGGCACATTGTGTAGAATGTGTTAAAATTGGCATTATTCATAGAAAACTATGTATTGGCTTGTTAACTTGGCATTATAATTTTCAAGTACTTTGATTGTTTCTTTGTTTATTCCATACTAATTCTGCTATATTCTGTGACCTTCAGTACACACTCTTGTGACTCTGCATAGGAAAATAAAGAGGAAGTTGTTCTCAAAATTTAGCTCATAATAACTTAGAAAATGTGTTAGGTTTTAGGTGAATTGAATCTTGATTTACGTTTCTCTCTGTATTAGGAAGTATAATAAGCATTGTAATTTACTGAGTTAAGGAGACATAGAAGATGAATAGCTATAAATACTTATACAAATCATTATCCTTCAATTTGACTCCAGTGGCAAAGGTATCTCATTAGTCCCAAACAAATTCCTTTAAAAATATTTTCAATTCTTACTTACCCTAAGGAACAATGACCTTTATTTCAAAAATGTCTTTACTAAAAGTAGTTTTATTATATGACTTTAAAAATTATGCATGATAAAACAACTGCAGCTGTTACTACTTTATTGAAGTAAATGGCAATCATACATTGATGCATGATGCTTGATCAACAAGCATTATGCCAACAGTATCAATTTTGTGGTGAGCTCTGTTGACCTTTAAGCTATGCAAGCATTATCTGTTTACCGGTAACTCTCTTTAACAACTAACCAGATGTTTCTAGTGCAGATAGAGTACTTAAATATTTATGTTAGAATTATAAAAAATATTAAAATATAAGTGTATAGGAGAATATAACATTATTTGGCATTTTTCCCATGGTAATGTGACTTAAAAAGGAGCTTCTTTGTTAACTTTTAAAAATTTTGTTTCCTTTAAGTTAAACTTTGCAGTACAGGAAGTGCAGTGATTTCTATTGTTTTAAGTTTATTAACTCAGATATTTGTGGGGTCATTAATTTACAAAATGATATAAAAACCTCGATTATACTTCAAAATAGGCATTTATACAAACATACATTTTTATATTAATATAGCATTTATATAAGTAAAAATAATGATACCTGGACTATTCACCGTGCTTTGCTATAATTAATTTAATGGTACAATATTTAATAACTTGAAAACATTGTTTTCATTGAAAACAAATTTTATTTAACTTGTTAAATATATTCATTTTTTATATTAGGAAAATTACAGATCACATTACACATAAATGTATTATGCACATATTCATAATACAGAATTTGGTTGAATTAATTCATAGAAACGTTAATTTCCGTCACAATAACTCCACATAAACTGCAGTAGTTCAAAGGACGAGGATGGTGGTGGCTCTGCCAAAATCTTGAGCAGTGTGGATGCTTCAAAAGTATCAATAATAAAAACTTAAACTTTAAGAAGTGGCCTTAACTTTATGGATACATTTGGAGATGGGTTTTCTTTTATGAAAACAAAAATCCTCAAAATTATATTGAATATTACTTCATTTTGTTGTTATCATTTAATGATACATATACAGCATTAGTGAGGGAAAGTGGTTTCCATTTTGACCGTGTCTCATGTGATGAATTCAAGCGTCTTTTCAGAGTTAGCCTTGAAAATTTTCTGCAGAACCTGCTTATTGTTCTGAATTTTAAGAAAAATTGATCAGTATTCATCTTTGGTGGTTTATGAACTAGTTGGGAATTCAGGTGGGAATTAAAATATCCTGGAATAGGTTTTAAAAATGTGTTTGTTTTCTTTTTCATGGTTGTCATTTCACTTGTTTTGCTCCTTTTATTTGTACCGCCATACCCTTAGAAATAAGTCTTTTTACCCTTAGAAATAAGTCTAGACTCATCACATGCATTTTTTTTTCTGACCTTTTCAGTTACCATATTAGAAAGGATTTTGATCATTAAGGCCTACACCACACTGATATTGCAGTCTTAAAAATGAAAAGCAATCACTTTATCCCTTATTTGCCTAAAGCAGCCTTTCTCTTTTCACTCCAGTGTGTTTGAAAACTCCACGTGATGCATTAAGTCAAATAATAAACTAGAATAGAGTGTGTGTGTGTGTGTATGTGCCTGTGTGTGATTCTTGTCATTGAAGCAGAGAACGATTTCTGGGTGAGGAGTTGTAAAATTCTATTTAGAAGGTCAATCTTACCTAAATTGTCAAGGAAAAGAACTGGGTTTTAATTCTATTTTATACTTCAGATAATAGTAAAATTAAATTATATTGCTTATAAATGAAACAACTTATCATGAAAAATAAATGTGTTGGGTATATGTCAATGACATCCCAAAAAAGGTTGTGCAACTCACTCTCATTAATCCTTATAATTGTATAATGTTTTACCATCAGTTTTGTGTTTATTTCTGACCTATTCCTTCTGTCTAAGAATTTTATGTCTTTAGTTTCATTACGGTGCCCTGGTGGCGCAGTGGTTAAGAGGTCAGCCGCTAACCAAAAAGTTGGCTGTTCGAATCCACCAGCTGCTCCTTGGAAACCCTATAGGGCAGTTGTACTATGAGTCTGAATGGGCTTGACAACAATGGGTTTGGTTTTTTTGGTTTGGTTTCATTATATTCTAATTTCATTCTAAATATATTTTTAAACAAGTTCCAAATATTTAGCATTTAAGTTTTTATTCTGATATGACTATTATATAAAATATCTTAAAATACAGAAATGATTAGGGAATAATTTTTCCCCTTGGCCTTAAAAGTTTTACAGATATTAAATTTGAGTGTCATCTGTCCAGATTGACACATACCCAAGTTTTTATAAGCGTGCAATTATTTCATACAAAAATAAGCTTCACTACCTTGGGTTTCGATGGCACTGGGTACCTGTGAAGATCAAGCACAGTCTCACACAGTTTTGAAGAGGGTCACTTAATAATGCAATGCCTGAATTTGTCTAGAAAATAATGATAATCCCTAATAGCTCATGTTCTAATTGTGAGAAATAATATGGAATTCTAGTTTTGAAAACAGCTGTATTTTAGGAAAATTATCTTAAACTATTGGGTCATTCTCATGCTAATGCCTATTAATTTTTGGTCTTTTCCCATTACTATTTTCTGTACCAGAATTTGGGGTCAGAACAACCTGTTATGTCAAAAACAATGGCATTTCAATAGGGAGCTATACTGTGCCATCACAGGCAATGAAGCAAAAGAGATCCACTGAGGTCTAGCAATATGCTGAATTCAAGAGCACATTGCCTTTAGGAAAAGAACAAATCATTCCTTCTCAAGATGCCAGCAAATATCATTGCTTGAGTCTGATTTTAGAAAAACATATCACAGAAGACATTTCATAGTCTATCAGTCCCTTACCTCATTAATCTCAATCATAGACTCTGTAAAATGAAGTTGAAAATATATTGCTGTATGTTAAAATTTACATTTATTTTTTATGTTAATAGAATGTATTAGCAATAAGAGAAAATATTTATTGTGTTTAACTTTATTAAAATCTCTTTTAGCTTTCATTCCTGGACTAAAGAAAGGTACAGTAGAAATCAACACAATTACTGTGATTGATGCATGTTTCATTATAAAATAAGTTGCTTATTTGTGTTTGTTTTAAGAACTTTTGGCCTTTTCACTTTCTCATAAAACATTGCAATTTCAACTGTTTGCTTCAAACACATTTTTAGTATGTTAAAATAAGCTGATAGCTACAAAGGTGTTCAGTCAACTGGATATCTTTTTTACTGAAAAGTTTTTTTCCAAGTTAAGGGTCATCAATTTTTAGATAGCAGATTTAACGTGACCTTATAGTTATTTATTTGACTTACAGTAGTTGCTTTCAAATTACCTACAAATTTAATATTCACTTTTTTCCTCTAATAGTGTAAGTTTTTGGCATTTTATCTGAGGAGGCATTGAAAGTTTAGTTGTTGTTTTCTGAGTTACTTACTCCAATTTGATCTTTAAATTGTATGTAAGTGTACATACCTAGCAAAACATTCCAAATTTACATACTTTGTGAACCTGTAAATAATACGTAGGCTGTATTTTCTTACCAAATTATAATATAAAGAATACATGAGCATCTATACTAAATTAGAGAAGAAAGATAACAGAATCTTTAAATCTGGAGTTTAAGCAATCAGTTAAAATGTTTATAATTTTATAGCACTGATAAAAATTTTAAAATGTGATATATTTTGAATGTTTCAAATATATTTGCATCCACTGTATATATTCGCCCATTTCTTTGTCATCCACCCTTTATTTGGAAATGGATATGTCATATTGTTCCATTGCTGTTTAAAACAATAATTTATTTTACCTTCATACATTTTTATTTTAAATGATAATTTATAGTTTCTTGATTTTGTGACTAAATAGAAATAGTACTCAAAGAATAAATCTTCCCGAAATCAGTCATACATCTTAATTGTTATGTAAAGAAGAACTTCAACATTAATATTTAATTTTTACATATTACCTATACTAATAGCATGCTTAATTAGCATTTGATATTTTAAATGTTTTTAAATTTTGATGTGGTCTTTTTATATCATGTTGGAGTAGTCCTCTTGTGAACTTATATAATCAGTTCCTATGTTCATGATAATTTTTGGCTGTCATCTAAATAGTAGAATCTCAAGCAGAATATTTTATTCCTCTTGAAAGCCTTGCGTATTCAAAGTTTCCATGGTTTATTTCAGATTAAAGTAGATCTAATATGTTTGCTTTTTACTTTGTCTCTCCCCTTCTTGTTAATTTTTAGGCATTCCTGATAGATACTTTTCATATTGACTTGGCTGTGGTTATGATAAAAAGTTAAGGTGTTTTGATCATAAATTTTCAGAGATATAGTGGAAAGAGTATTTGAATGTTTGTCAGAACACCTTCAGTTCTAGTGCCAGTTCTGCACCTAACTAGATGTGTACACTTGGCCAGGTCATCTAAACTTAGACTCTCAGCTTTCTTTTTTTCTTGTTCCATTTTAAAACTCGCAGTAATCGTATTTATACCTAAGCCTCAGAGAAGTTGTGGTGATGAAGGATAATGCTAATTATAATAAAATGTACAATAGCTAATATTTGAGTGCATACTATATTCCAGGGACAGTTCCAATTAATATTATTTTAATATTTGCAACAATCCTATGTGGCAGGTTCTACTATTATCTCCACTTTTCGGAGTGAGAAACTGAAACAAGAGAGGTTAAATAATATAGGAATGCATTTGATAATCTCTAAAGCACTATACCTTTTGTAATGTATTACTATTACTTAGATACTTTGAACCTTCATCAGTAGATCAATGAGTAATGACAATTTCAATCAAACTCAGACTTCAACTTTTCCTTTAATTCAACCATATTTATATAACATATTCATAGTGCAGATGGGCTCTGACTCCAAGCTATACTGAAATTCCATAGTAACATTTACAGTTATCTTTTATGACCATTTCCACACCATGTCATGTACAACCATTTTCCAGTGTCAGCCCATTTGAGTAGACTTGGTATTATTTATCTCACGTACTACAATTCCTTAGGCATATTTCATATTTAAATGTTAGTACATAACAGGGAAACAAATTTATGACCTTAACTCATTAATATATGGATCTCAGATAATTTCATTCATTAAACTTTTCTATTGAGGGATGACTGATTAACAGCCATGACATTGATTTATTTTCTAAAATATGTAGGCTTTTTCCCTCATAGTCAATTAGGTGTATGCATGCAAGGTCCTTGTAGTAAGATAACTACTCCTACTTCTGGAGGTGCCTTACTTGTGTCCAAAGAGGAGATGGCAAACATATACTTGTCAGTTCATCCAGGACAAATTATTTTATACCTTGTGAGCAAAATACTAATTAATAAGCATTAATAAACTAATACCTTTCATTGTGTTTGTTTGCAAATGTAGTTTAATTTTTTGCACTTTTTTAATATAATGGCAAGAGTTTCATCAATAAGATATCAATTACATTTTCTTCTGTCAATGAAGTTTAGGGTTAGAAAGCAATAGAAAGTCAACTGGTTTGGCTACCTGCAGTCATTTATCTGTTGTTCATACTAATGCTTCAGTTATCCAAGCTGATTTTGGACATATTCTTACAGTGTTTCCATAGATAATCCTTACCCTCTTGGCTCTCAGATAACTCTTGTCTGTTCTTGAGTTCTTTTTCATAATTATTGTTAGTACTTAAGGATCAACTGTAACTTACTGTAGACTTGAAATGTTGACTTTGAATCAGAGACAACTGCTTAGGGATGGAGGTGTGGGAGGGAAACAGGTTATGGTTGAGGATTCAAAGAGAGACTATGGGAAAATAGATTCTCTCTCAGCCAAAGGAATCACCTGTCTTCATCTAACTACGTAGTTAACGAGAGTTTGTGAACATAAAGCATAATTCATTCCTATGCATCATAGATATGGAGCCTTTCAAATGTCAATTAGTGAAAAAAGTAGTATCTTTTCACAGAGTATCTTTCCTCATGTCCAGGAGTTAATGAAAATTCATGTGTAAGTTTCCAAGTGACAAATTTATAGGACAGGCTATAATATTAATTCATTCATGCTAATTTAGTATCTTGCTAAATTCTCCAACCAAAGAACTAAATCAACATGAAGTTTTGTTAGTTTTGTTTTAGATTATTAATAATAGACCCTAGAATGTCATAGAAAAATATTTGTGAACAGAATTAAGTCTTATGAAGTGCTAGCATTTGGATATTTTGGCATCTAAAATTGCCTTCCTCAAATAATATATAACAAGTTAATTCTGCCATATTCATTATATATTGTACATTGACAGATGGAGCTAGAAAAATGTGCCTTATGATAAAATTATATTATTTTAATACTTTTTTCCATAATGAAGAAAAAAGAAGCAAATTTGACATTATTTATCATAAAAATAGACTACTGGAAAAACATTATCTTTCCGAGGCTACATTATCATTCTGCTAAAAACCTTTGGCATAGCTTTCAAACGTGGCCTGTGCAAAGAAAATGTATTCTTTAAACTTCGTGTTCTGGGTTTACACTATTTGTCTTTTTTTCTTTTCTTTTTTTGAGCCCTAGTTGCACAGTGGTTAGAGCACTGGGCTGCTAACCTGAATGTCCACAGTTTGAACTCACCAGCTGTTCCATGAGAGAAAGATGTGGCAGTCTGCTTCCATAAGATTACAGCCTTGGAAACCCTGTGGGGCAGTTCTACTCTATCCTATAGGGTCATTATGAGTTAGAATTGACTCAATAGTAATGGGTTTATTTGATCTTTTTTTTTTTTTTAATCCATGTAGGTGAAATAAATGTCATTGCTAAGTGGCATATTAGTCAGCTGCTCGTTAGCAAAACATGGCTCAAAAGTTTAAATGAGCCATAAACATTGTGATAGTTCTAACTTTGCATTTCTGCTTTAGCTAATTAGAACAGTAATCCCCATTTCATACAGAACGATTTTACTATACATCACTCTTCTATTACATTGTTTTGAAATTGACTCTTTTCCCGACTCAGAAAAAAGATACTGTGTTTCTTTACTTTCACTTGCAGCTATCACATCAAAAGCTGCCCTCCTACCCCCTTATGAATATTAAGAACAACTGTGTGGCGTATCTCCGTATATCACCTATGTGAGAAAAATATTTTAAACCGTCCATTTTAAATATTAGTAGCCCTTTCACACAGAAGACTACTGATACGATTTATTACAAAATACATACCTTTCCATAAAATTTGTTAAAAATAGTCATATAGTATTTTTTCATACATACATCAAAATCCGTGTTAATAATTTGAGCGTTTAAATAAAGTTAATGAAAAATCTGCCTAATTTTTTAAATCTAGAAATACAGGTGTCCAGTACTCGCCATATGACAAAATCAAATAAAAACAAAACCAAACCCATTGCCATCAAGTGGATTCCAACTCATGGCGACCCCATGTGCTTGAGAGTAGAACTGCACTCCACAGGATTTTTGGGCTGTAATCTTATGGAAGCAGATCACCAGGCCTTTCTTCTGTCGTGCCTATGGGTGACCTCAAACTGCCAACTTTACAGTTTGCACTATCCAGGTAATAAGGCAGATAATAAGCAAAACCAGCCTATCTGCTGACCCATAGATAGTTAAAACAGGTTTTTTACTACAAGAAGTTATCTGTGCTGGTGATTCTACCTCCCCATGTTCTGACATTTTGTTTTTTCCATCCTCATTGAAATCTTACACAGCTTTCATGGACTAATCTAGGAAATCTTTCATGGTTACCCAGCCGAAGTGTGAGTATCTTCAGCTGGGTAATCTTGTGTTACCTTTCTCTAAACGTCAATTGTATGAACTGATATTTCCAACTCATTTGATATATTTCATAAAAGATTTCATATTATTTCTATGTGTACACTCAAGATGAAAAACTTGAGAGTAGGAATCATTTCTAATATTTATTTGTATCCCTAAGCACTCAATAAATAACTTACTGAGTGAACAAATGTGAGCAGAATGATTAACTAGTCAAGTTCACAAAAGAAGGCCCACTACTGTGGAGATATAGCCACACACACACGCATACATAGACAGAGTCACAAACAGTAGGTTGAGTAGTTGATGCCCACTTGGGTTATCATTTTTGTCTATCTCTGCTTTCCAACTGAAGTTAGTTTTATTATATAACTTTGAACAAAAAAGCATGAATACTAAATTCTTGCAAATACTTTGGGAGAATTCAAAAAAGCTGGCTCATATACTATGTTTTTCACTGTTCAAACATTTTCAATTTTGTTTACTTATAATTCAAGACCATTAAAAACATTATGGGAAAACTATTCTCAAATCTAATCATTTTCTTTTTACATATGTAATTGACAAAATACATTTTAGAGTTTACTTGCCTTCCAATTATTAAAATTCACAGTTGACAATTTTGGGGAATGCAACACTTAATGAGAAATATTTCATTAAACTAATGGAATATTGAGATTTGTATAAACTTGCTTTTTGATTCACTCTTTTTTATTTTATTGTGCTTTAAGTGAAAGTTTACAGTTCAAGTTAGTTTCTCATGCAAAAATTTATGCACACATTGTTATGTGACCCTAACTGTTCTCCCCATAATGTGAAAGCACACTCCTCCTCTTCACCATGTATTTCCCCTGTCCATTCAACCAGCTTCTGTCCCTTTCTGCCTTCTCATCTTGCCTCTGGACAGGTGCCACCCATTTAGTTTCATGTACCTACTTGAGCTAAGAAGCACAGTCTCCACAAGTATCATTTAATGTCTTATAGTCCAGTCTAATCTTTGTCTGAAGAGTTGGTTTTGGGAATGGTTTTAGTGTTGGGCTAACAGAGAGTCCCAGGACCATGTCTTCCGGGGTCCCTCCAGTCTCAGGTCATTAAGTCTGGGCTTTTTACTAGAATTGAGTTTTACACCTCACTTTTCTCCTGCTTCCCCAGGGATTCTCTGTTATGTTCCCTGTCAGGTCAATTATTGGTGGTAGCCTGGCACCATCTAGTTCTTCTGGTCTCAGGCTGATGGAATCTCTCTAGTTTATGTGGCCCTTTCTGTCTCTTGGGCTCATGTTTTCCTTGTGTCTTTGGTGTTCTTCATTTTCCTTTGCTCCAGGTTGGGACCAATTGATGCATCTTAGATGGCCACTTGCTAGCTTTAAGACCCCAGATGCCACTCACCAAAGTGAGATGCAGAAGATTTTTTTAATAAACTTTGTTATGCCAATTGACGTAGATGTCCCCTGAAACCATAGTCCCCAGACCCCTGCCCCTGCTACTCTGTCCCTGGAAGTGTTTAGGTGTATTCAGGAAACTTCTTAGCTTTTGGTTTAGTCCAGGTGTGCTGACATCTCCTGCACTGTGTGTTGTCTTTCCCTTCACCTAAAATAGTTCTTATCTACTATCTAATTAGTGAAAACCCCTCTCCTTCCCTCCCTCCACCCTCTCGTAACCATCAAAGAATATTCTCTTCTACAGTTCTGATAATAGTGGTCTTATACAATATTTTTCCTTTTGCAGCTGACTAATTTCACTCAGCGTAATGCCTTCCAGATTCCTCCATGTTATGAGATATTTCACAGTTTCATCCTTGTTCTTGATTGTTGCATTGCATTCCATTTTGTGAATATACCATAATTTATTTATCCATTCATCTGCTGCTGGGCACCTAAGTTGTCTCCATCTTTTTGCTATTGTGAACAGTGCTGCAGTGCTCATGAGTGTGCATATATCTATTCGTGCGAGGGCTCTTATTTCTCTAGGATATATTCCTAGGAGTGGGATTCTGGACCATATGGAACTTCTAACTTTTTAAGGAAGTACCAAATCGATTTTCAAAGTGCTTCTACCGTTTTACATTCCCACTAGCAGTGTATACGTGTTCCAGTCTCTCCACGACCTCTCCAACAGTTATTATTTTGTGTTTTTTTTTTGATTAATGCTAGCCTTCTTGGGGTGAGATGGCATCTCATTTTAGTTTTGATTTGCATTTTTCTAATCGCTAATAATCATGAGCATTTCCTCATACATCTGTTAGCTGCCTGAACGTCTTCTTTGGTGAAGTACATGGTCATATCCTTTGCCTATTTTTTAATTGGGTTATTTTTCATTTTGTTGTTGAGGTTTTGCAGTAGATTTTAGAGATTAGATGCTGATTGGATTTGTCGTACCCAAAATTTTTTTCCCAGTCTGTACATTGTCATTTTACACTTTTGGTGAAGTCTTTGGATAAGCATAACTCTTTGATTTTTAGGAGCTCCCAGTTATCTAGTTTCTCTTCTGGTGTTTGTGCATTGTTAGTAATGTTTTGTATTTTCTTTATGCCATGTATTAGGGATCCTAGCATTGTCCCTAATTTTTCTCACATGATCTTTATCATTTTAGATTTTATATTTAGGTCTTTGATCCATTTTGACTTAGCTTTTGTGCCTGGTGTGAGGTATGGGTCTTGTTTCATTTTTTTTGCAGATGGATATCCAGTTATGTGCACCATTTTTTAAACATGCTGTCTTTTCTCCAATTAATGGACTTTGGGACTTTGTCAAATATCAGCTGTTTATAGGTGGACGAATTTACATCTGGATTCTCAATTCTGTTCCATTGGTCTATGTATCTGTTGTTGTACCAGTACCAGGCTATTTTGACTACTTTGGCAGTATAATAGGTTCTAAAATCAGGTAGTATGAGGCCCCCTACTTTGTTCTTCTTCTTTAGTAATACTTTACTTATCCAGGGCCTCTTCCCAATCCATATGAAGTTGGTGATTTGTTTCTCCATCTCATTAAAAAATGCCATTGGAATTTGGATCAGAATTGCATTGTATCTGTAGATGGCTTTGGGTAGAATAGACATTTTCACAATGTTGAGTCTTCCTATCCATGAGTAAGGTATGTTTTCCCACTTGTGTAGGTCTCTCTTGGTTTCTTCCAGTAGTGTCTTGTAGTTTACTTTGTATACATCTTTTACGTCTCTGGTTAGATTTATTCCTATGTATTTTATCTTCTTGGGGGCTATTGTAAATGGTATTCATTTGGTGATTTCCTCTTCGAAGTTCTGTCTGTTGGTATAGAGGAATCTGGCTGATTTTTATCTTGTATCCTGATACTTTGCTGAAATCTTCTATTAGTTCCAGTAGTTCTCTTGTGGATTCTTTGGGATTTTCTGTGTATAACATCATATTATCTGCAAATAGAGATACTTTTACTTCTTTCTTACTAATCTGAATGCCTTTATTTCTTTTTCTGGCCTGATTGCTCTGGCCAGGACCTCCAGCACAATGTTGAATAAGAGTGCCGATAAAGGACATCCTCCTGTGGTTCCAGTTCTCAAGGGAAATGCTTTCAGACTCTCTCCATTTAGGATGATGTTGGCTCTTGGCTTTGTATAAATGCCGTTTATTAAGTTGATGAATTTCCCTTCTATTCCTATTTTGTTGAGAGTTTTTATCATGAATGGGTGTTGGACTTTGTCAATTGCTTTTTCAGCATCAATTGATAAGATCATGCGGTTTTTGTCTTTTGTTTCATTGGTGTGATGGATTGCATTGACTGTTTTTTTTGATGTTGAACCATCCCTTCATACCAGGTATGATTCCCCCTTGTTCATGGTGAATTATTTTTTTGATAAGTTGTTGAACTCTATTGGCTAAAATTTTGTTGAGTATTTTAGTGTCTAATGAGGGATATTGGTCTGTAGTTTTCTTTTTTTGTGGTGACTTTACCTGGTTTTCTTATCAAAATTATGCTGGCTTCGTAGAATAAGTTTGGGAGTATTCCATCCTTTTCTATGCTCTGAAATACCTTTAGTAGTAGTGGTGTTAACTCTTCTCTGAAAGCTTCATAGAATTCTCTAGTGAAGCTGTCAGGGCCAGGGCTTTTTTTTTTTATTATTATTACCTTTTTAATCTCTTCTTTTGTTATAGATTTATTTAGTTGTCCTACCTCTGTGTTAGTGTAGGTAGATAGTGTGTTTCTGGAAATTTATACATTTGGTGCTCCCTTAAAAAGCTAGAAATAGAACTACCATATGATCCAGCCTTTCTTTTGTCAGTTTGGTCAATGGTTTATCGATTTTGTTGATCTTGTCAAAGAACCAGCTTTTGGTCTTGTTAACACTTTCAAATTGTGTTTATATTCTCTATTTCATTTAGTTCTGCTCTAAATTTTATTATTTGCTTTCTTCTTGTGCCTGAAGGTTTCATTTGCTACTCTTTTTTCTATTTGTTTGAGTTATACAGTTAATGTTTTGATTATGGCCCTTTCTTCTTTTTGGCTGTGTCATTTATTGCTATAAATTGACCTCTGAGCACTGCTTTTGCTGTGTTCCAAAGGTTCTGGTAGGAAGTGTTTTCATTCTCATTTGATTCTGTGAATTTCTTTATTCTGTCTTTAGTTTCTTCTATAAACTGGTAGTTTTTGAGCAAGGTGTTGTTCAGTTTCCATGTGTTTGATTTTTTTTCCTTGGTTTTTCTGTTATTGATTTCTACTTTTATGGCTTTATGGTCAGAAAAGATACTTTATGATATTTTGATGCTTTGGATTCTGGTAAGGCTTGCTTTATGGTCTAATATGTGGTTTCTTCTCGAGAATGTTCCATGTGCACTAGAAAAGAAAGTATACTTGGTTCCTGTTGGGTGGAGTGTTCTGTATAAGTTTGTAACATCAAGTTGTTTGATTGTGGCATTTAGACCTTGCGTGTCTTTGTTGAGCTTCTTTCTGGATGTTCAGTCCTTCACTGAAAGTGGTGTGGTGAAGTCTCCTACTATTATGGAGCTTTCTATCTGTTTTCAATACCGTTAGAGTTTGTTTTATGAATTTTGGAGCCCTGTTGTTGGGTTCATAAATATTTATTTTGGTTATTTCCTCCTGGTGTACTGACCCTTTAATTATTATATAGTGCCCTTCCTTATCCTTTATGGTGGATTTTAGTTTAAAGTCTATTTTGTCAGAAATTAATATTGCCACTCCTGCTTTTTTAATCGTTGTTTGCTTGATATATTCTTTTCCATCCTTTGAATTTTAGTTTGTTTGTCTTTAAGTCTAAAGTATGTCTCTTGTAGGCTACATATAGACTGACCATGTTTTTTTTTTTATCCATTCTGTTACTCTCTGTCTCTTTATTGGCACATTTAGTCCATTTATATTCCATGTAATTATTGACATGTATGAGTTTAGTGCTTTCATTTTAATGCCTTTTTTTCTGTGTGTTGTTGACAGTTTCTTTGTTACGCTTTATTTTCTGTGCTGAGTTGTTTTTGTTTATGAATTTTCTTTTCATCTTTTTCATTGTGGTTGATTTTGTGTTTGCTGAGTCTTCACGTTTTTCTTCTTTTATTTTGTTGTGTAGGATTATTAGTTTCCTTTGTATTTACCCCTATTTTTCTAAGTTCAAACCAATCTTTTATTTCTTTGTATCATCTTGCCTTCCTTTCCATATGAAAGACCTATGACTACATTTTTTAGTCCTTCTTTTTTTGTTTTAACATCATCTTTTACATATTGACATCTCTCTATTCCTATTTTTAATTTTTTAGCTTTTATTTATTTTTGTGACTTCCCCATCAGGGTTTATATCTGGTTGTTCTGACCTGTGTTCTAGACTTAGGTTGTTATCTGATGTTAATGGATTTTCTAACCAGAGGACTCTCTTTAGTATTTCTTATAATTTTCGTTTGGTTTTTGCAAATTCCCTAAACTTCTTTTTATCAGGAAATGCTCTAATTTCATAATAATATTTGAGAGACAGTTTTGCTGGATGTATAATAATTCGTTGGCAATTTTTTTTCCTTCAAGGCTTTTTATGTCGTACCATTGCTTTCTTGCCTGCATGGTTTCTGCTGAGTAGTCTGAACTTAGTCTTATTGGCTCTTTATAGAGTCCCACATAATTCTTAGTGTTTCTTAATTTTTTTTAATTCTTTTATCTGATTTTTCCTCAATAAGTTGATGTCAAGTTATTTATCTTCAATCTCACGAATTCTGTCTTCCTTTGCCTCAATTCTGCTCCTATGACTTTCTATTTAGTTGTCTAATTCTGAAATTTTATTGTTAATCTTCAGGATTTCTGTTTGCTGTCTCTCTATGGATTCTTGCAGCCTGTTGAATTTGTCATTGTGCTCTTCCAATACCTCCATAAGTTCATCTATTGCTTTGTCTGTGTGTTCCTTGTTTTGTTCTACATTTTGACTGATCTCCTTCCTTAGCTCTTGAAGAATTCTGCATATTAATCTTTCATATTCTACCTCCAGTAATTCCAGGAACTTCTCTTCCTCCAGAAGATTTCTAGACTCTTTGTTTTTGGAACTTGCTGAAGCCGTCATGGTCTGTGTCTATGTGATTTGATATTGACTGTTGTCTCTGAGCCATCATGTTATTATATTTATTTATTTTATGTTTGCTTACTGTGTCCTAGCTTCTTGTTTTGTTTTGATATGCCCAAATAGGTTGCTCTTGTGAGCAAGCTCGATTATTGGTGCCTTTGAAGCTCTAATATCCTGTTACCAGGTGGTTAGATCTGTTACTAGGCATGCGAGCTCAGGAGTCCATTTACTTTTCTTGTATAGATTCAGGTCAGATGTCCAGGTAGTCAGTCACCAAGTGTGTGGTGCAGACTCTCACCTACAGTTGTAGTTGGGCAGGGGTGATTGGTGTTGGCACATGTATCTGACTGCAGTGGGCGGGCATATGCTCAGTAAGGCAGGGGGCTACTAGCTGCCCCTGAGTGTCTGGGAGTAAAGTGTGTCCCTATTCCCTAGAGTGCCTATGTGGGTAAATTTTGCAGACAGACTATGAGCACACAATGCTGTTGGCTGTAAGGACTGGGAGGCATCACTTATTCTTGGACACCTGTCTCAGGTGGCTAGGTGAAGTGGGTGGAGCCACCAGTCCTCAGGCCCCTGATATAGGTAGGTGAGGACCCTGCTTAATAGACTGAGCAGTGCCAAATAACAGGAACCTACCACTCCATCATATAACATACAGTTGAAGTTAGGCTTCAGGTATATACCCTGCTGTACTGTCTTAATGAGGGCCTATGCCATTGAAAATGGGCCCACACAGGTCTAATCAGGAGTGAAAGGCATTCAGAGTCTCTGGACCCCTTATGCCTGTGCCTAAGCAAAGGAGCTGTGCCTGCCGTGATTCCCAGCTTAGTGTCACTGGCAGGTTATTTTTTCCTGTTTGTTAATTTGTTCTCTGTCCAAGGCTGGAAGAATGACTCAGTGCATGACGCGTTCTAGTTCCAGCCCAGGGGATGTGGCTATCTTGATGCTGGCTGGGGACCTGGTGCAGAGTAGGGAGGGGGTAGGTAAATGGGTAAGAGGTTTTCCCCATAAGGGTATTTTTTGATCTGCATGGTAGGTTAGATGCACGTACTTATCTTTTGCCAATTGACTGCCCCTTTTCACTGGTTCTGGAGGCTTGAGTAGACTCTTCGCTGTTCAGTCTCTCCCAATGCGGAAAATGTGTCCTGAGCACCACTGCTCGCCTCACCACTCGCATCAGCCAATCTGGCCTGCAGAGTGCTGGTTCCTGCTGGGTCAGGTCTGGCAACTCCTCACTGCTTCTGAACCATCTCTCCTTCCCCCTGCTGCTCAATCCAATTCTTCAGCTTTGCCTTTGATGTTCAGGTCTCTTAGGTTGTCATACATAATCATATTACTTGTTTTTCTTTGGTCTTTGTTGTAAGAATGAAAGCAGGAAGTGTCTGACTACTCCACCGTCTTTGCCCCGCCTCTTTTTGTTCACTCATTTAAAAAGTTTTTCTATTTGTGACTTTAGGTAATTATTACCATATTTTACATTTTCATAATATATGTTCTTGTACAAATTAAAACATTAATGCAAAATATAGTCACGAACAGCAGTAAAAAAAATGGTGGATAAGAAGAAATTAGTCATGTTTTTGGCTGTATCTACAAAACTAAAAGTAAAAGTAACAAGTTAAAAAGCATGACACCACCATCACCAGCAAAAACAACAGATAATCAATATGAGCCTTCCTAAAGACTAAATAGGGTTGCCTTCATTCATGATGAAGTTATGTAGAAATTGCTTTATTCAAGAATACCTAAATTTTATTGCAATTAGAAAATGACTGATTCAGCTCTGATCTTTCTTTATCTTAAACTTTAGTCTGTGGTTACTGTTGTTTCTCTTTCTTTATGAAATGGTTCCCAAATAATGATTCAGTATTCCTGAAATGTTTTTCCTTTTTTCTTTTTTTGACTGACAAAAATCATAAAGTTAATAATTTTAAATTTCTGTGTCTACTGTGAGGCAGGATTTTTAGGTCGAAATATAATTTACAAATATGTATTTTTTCTAGGATACACAAAAATTGATTACTGAAAAAGCATCTGTCTCTTTAGAGAAATTGTTTATCTCAGACTGTAGCCCAAGAGTCTTAAATTTCAGGTAATTTTTTATCAATGAGCTTGATCAATACCATTAAATGGAAATATGTAATTTCAGATTGTTTATTGGCCATATTTAAAGAGGTAAAAGAAACAGATGAAATTAATTTTATAATATATTTTATTTAACCCAATATATAGAAGTATTATCATTCCAACCTTTAATCAATATAAAATTATCAATAAGCTGTTTTACATTTGTTTTTTCTTGCTAAATCTTTAAATCTGGTATATATTTTACATTTACAGCATATTTCAATTTCATCTAGTCATATTCCATGTGTTCATTAGCTGTGTGTGGCTAGTGACTACTGTATTAGCACAATGTGAGATATTTATCAATGAGTAAGGGTTAATTGCTGGGTTTGGGCCATAGAGAGGAAAGGGACCTAGGTATGCTTTGGTTTGATATTATACCTCAAATAAAGCAAACAAAGAGAATCTTGAAACCTTTGAATTAATGCTTGCTCCTTTAAGAACATTTTCCTTCTGGCTTTTTTCAAAGTTCAAAGCAAAATACATTTGGGAAAAGCGCTTTCGTTGGTTTTTACTGCTATGGGTGATATTGGGAAAAATGTTGAATGTGAGGCACCAAGGGGCTGTATAGATCAAAGTTGATACTTTCAATTGCAGACTTTATGGCATATATTTGAGGCTCTTAAGGACCACAATTCATTGCATTTAGCTCTCTTTGAAATTTTTGAGTAGCTTTCAAGAGAAGCCCTCAGTAGAGAACACTGATTTGCACTATTTAATCTGAAGGCTACACAGGCATGGATGATTTGGGAAAGTGTAATGTAGAGTGTTTTATAATAGCCAGTATGTATCATTACCAGAACTAGGAGCTAAAAATTTCTATCCTTTTCATTTAGAATGCAGAACTTCAATTTTAAAAGATTAATAATATATTTAACACGTTAATATGAAAGTCAAGTGTGTGGATTTCTAACAATATTAAATAAGAGCCTATAATTTCTTAAATCTAAAATATTTATATGATGAAGATGTACTGGTGGTTGTGATGGTTAATATTATGTCAACTTAGCTAGACTATGATTCTCAGGGGTTTAACAGACACTATGTAGTCATCTTTCATTTTGTGATCTGATGTGAACAGCCAGCCAATTGAAAGGGGAGTTTCCTTGGGGGTGTGGCCTGCCTCTAGTATTTAAATGGATGTTCTGGCAAAGGTCACTCTCTTTCTCAACCTTCCACTCTTGTTACCTGACCTCCAGTTCTTGGGACATAAGCCTGCAGAAGACTCTACCCTTCCACCTGACCTGCAGATTTGGGGTTTGTCAGCCTCTGCAACCACATGAGCAGAGGTCTTCAGCGTGTCACCTGCCCCCACAGATATGGAACTTGCCAGCCCCCACAATTGTGTAAGCTATGTCCTCACAATTGTGTGAGCTATTTCCTTGAAGTAAATTTCTCTCTATATATGTTTATACACACGGGTTTTTCTTCTCTAGAGAACCCAGACTAAGACAGTGGTCCTCATGATACTCATGCTCACACAACATATTTCCTAGTCTTACTAGGTATAACAATGATTCTAAATGATGCAGTGTGTAAGAGACAACTTAAAATGTTGATTCCTTTGCTCGATAATCAGTTATTAGTAGTCCAGAATACCACCAGGCTAAAAACAGAAAATATCTTACAAAGTGATGAAATGTAACGCTCCTTTAATAGTACAACAGTTAAGTAAATTGATACCAGCTTTATATTCTTAACTACAATCAAATCTAACTATATTATTGCTGACTGGTAAAGATGTAGAAGACAGAGTTTTACTATTATTCAAAATCCAAGTGAGATGTAGAAAATAAAACAGTTTGTAGCTTGGAGAAAGCATCTGTTGGAAGCTTTACAGAGTTTCAGTTTACACCAGATTTACAAAGTTACACTTTCTTGCAGTTATTATTTGTTGTTGGGTTGCAAATATAATAATAATCTAGAAAATAAGATAGAAGAAATGTGAAACTTCAGAAAACTCACATTCAACATTTTCTAGATATGGACTCAGATCTTGTTAAGCTTGTTCTAGTGTATATAAAATGGTAAGAATAAGAATAAGAATATTTTGTAAAATAAACAGAGGAAAGAGAGTCTTGTTATCAAATATCAGGACATATACAGCTTTAACATTAAAATAAGATAGTGTCTGTATAGAAATTGTATATCAATGTGATAAAAGTTACCATAATACACATGTGAACTTACTATGTGATTTAGAAATAATCAAATCCAGAGATGAAGTTATGAATTATTAAACAAATGATGTTGGGAAAGTTGGCAGAATATTTGGAATAATAAATATTAAACTAGATCATCACTCCGTAATATACATCCAATAAAATTATAGGTAGATTATAAAGAGCTAAATATCAACCAGGGGCCATAGAATTTAGGAGAAAATGGAAGTGAATATTAACCAATCAAAGAAATAAGCCTCATTTTAATTTTGATTTTTTATTATCTGTATAATTGGTGGCAGACTATCCTAGAACAGTTCTAATAAAAACATTTAGTCGAATTACTGAAATTAGTTCTCACGGTGACACTGAAAATCACTGTACCTTCTGGTTAGTTTTACCCAAAACTTCAATCCTAGAGTGGCTCAGTTGTCATTAATTAACAAAACACTGCCTGGTCCAGCACCATCCTTACAATCGTTGTTATGCTTGAGCCCATTGTTGCCCCCACTGGGTCAATCCATCTTGTAGAGGGTCTCCCTCTTTTTCACCGACCCTCTACTTTACCAAGCATGATGTCCTTCTCCAGGGACTGGTCCCTCCTGATAACATGTCCGAAGTATGTGAGATGAAGTCCAGCTATCCTCACTTCTAATGAGCATTCTGACTGTACTTCCTCCAAGGCAGATTTGTTCATTTTTCTGCAGTCCGTGGTATATTCAGTATTCTTCACCAACACCATAATTCAAAGGCATCAATTCTCCTTCAGTCTTCCTTATTCATTGTGAAGCTTTTGCATGCATATGAGAGGACTGAAAACACCATGGCTTGGGTCAGGCACACCTTAGTCCTTAAAATGACACCTTTGTTTTTTAACACTTTAAGAGATCTTTTGCAGTAGATTTGCCCAATGCAATGTGTCCTTTGATTTCTTGACTGCTGCTTCCATGGGTTTTGATTATGGATCCAAGTAAGATGAAGTCCTTGGCAACTTCAATCTTTTCCCTGTTTATCATGATGTAGCTTATTGGTCAGTTGTGAGGATTTTTGTTTTCTTTATGTTGAGGTATAACCCACACTGAAGGCTGAGGTCTTTGATCTTCTTCAGTAAGTGCTTCAAGTCCTCTTCACTTTCAGCAAGCAATGTTGTGTCATCTGCATATCACAGGTTAATAAGTCTTCCTCCAATCCTGATATTGTATTCTTCTTCATATAGTCCAGCTTCTCAGATTTTTTGTCCAGCATACAGATTGAATGAGTATGGTGAAAAGATACCACCCTGGCACACAATTTTCCTGACTTTAAACCACACAGCATCCCCTTGTTCTGTTCAAATGACTGCCTCTTGATCTAAATACAGGTACCTCATGAGCAAAGTTAAGTGTTCTGGAATTCCCATTCTTCACAATGTTATCCATAATTTGTTATGACCCACACAGTCAAATGCCTTTGTATAGTCAAAAAAGCACAGGTAAACATCTGGTGTTCTCTGCATTCAGCCATGATCCATCTGACATCAGCAATGATATCTGTTGTCCCACATCCTCTTCTGAATCCAGCTTGAATTTCTGGCAGTTCCCTGTCAATATACTGCAGCAACCACTTTTAGATAATCTTTAGCAAAATTTTACATGTGCGTGATATTAATGATGTTGTTCCATAATTTCTGCATTCTGTTGAATCACCTTTCTTTAGAATATGGTACAAATAAGTATGGTAGAATAAGTACAAATATGGATCTCTTCCAGTCGGATGGCCAGGTATCTGCCTTCCAGATTTCTTGGCATAGATGACTGCAATTTCCAGAGCTGCATCTGTTTGTTGAAACATCTCATTTGGCATTCTGTCAGTTCCTGGAGCTTTGTTTTTTGCCAAGGCCTTCAGTGTAGCTTGGATCTCTTCCTTCAGTACCACTGGCTCTTGATCATATGCTGTCTCCTGAAATGGTCGAATGTCGACCAATACTTTTTAGTACAGTGACTGTGTGTATTCCTTCCATCTTCTTTTGATGCTTTCTGCATCGTTTAGTATTTTCCTTGTAGAATTCTTCAGTATTGCAACTCGAGGCTTGATTTTTTATTTTAGTTTTATTCAGCTTGAGAAATGCCAAGCATGTTTTTCCCTTTTGGTTTTCTAGCTCCAAGTCTTTGTGGATTTCGTTATGGTGCTTTACTTTGTCTTCTCAAGCTGCACTTTGAAATCTTATGTTCGGCTCTTTTACTTCATCATTTCTTCCTTTAGTTTTAGATATTCTGCATTCAAGAGGGAAACCCTGGTGGCACAGTGGTTAAGTGTTAGGTTAGCGGTTCAAATCCACCAGGTGCTCCTTGGAAATTCTATGGGGCAATTCTACTCTGTCTATAGGGTCTCTATGAGCAAATTTCAGAGTCTCTTCTGACATCCATTTTGATCTTTTCTTTCTTTCCTGTATTTTTAATGACCGCTTGCTTTCTTCATGATGCCTTTGATGTCATTCCACAACCTGTCTTGTCTTCGGTCACTAGTGTTCAATGCCTCAAATGTATTCTTGAGATGGTCTCTAAATTCAGGTGGGATATACTCAAAGTCATACTTTGGCTCTCATGACCTTGTTCTAATTTTCTTCAACTTCAAATTGCATATGAGCGATTGATGGTCTATTCCACGGTTGGCCACTGGCCTTGATCTGACTGTTGATATTGAGCTTTTCCATCATCTCTTTACACAGATGTAGTCTATTTGATTCCTCTGTATTTCATCTGGTGATGTTCACGTGTATAGTTGCCATTTATGTTGATGAAAAAAGTCTTATGAAATTCTACCATGCAATTTCTGGCACCATTTCTATTACCAAGGCCATATTTTCCAACTACTAATCCTTCTTTGTTTCCAACTTTTGCATTCTAATCGCCAGTAATTATCAATGCATCATGATTGTATGTTTGATCAGTTTCAGACTGTGGAAGTTGGTAAATATCTTCAATTTCTTCATTTTGACCTTAGTGGTTGGTGCATAAATTTGAATAATAGTTGTATTAACTGCTCTTCCTTGTAGGCGCGTAGATATTATCCTATCACTGACAGCATTGTACTTCAAGATAGATCTTGAAATGTTCTTTTTGATGATGAACGCTATGCCATTCCTCTTCAGTTTGTCATTCTCGGCATAGTAGACCATGTGATTGTCTGATTTGAAATGGCTAATAACAGTCCAATTCCTCCCTAATGTCTAGGATATCAATGTTTAAGCATTCCATTTCATTTTTGAGAATTTCCAATGTTCCTAGATTCATACTTCATACATTCCATGTTCTATTAATGGATATTTGTAGATGTTTTCTCATTTTGAGTAGTGCCACTGCAGCAGATGAAGGTCCCAAAAGCTTGACTACATCCATGTCATCAAGGTCAACTCTACTTTGAGAAGACAGCTCTTCCCCAATTGTATTTTGAGTGCCTTCCAACCTGAGATGCTCATCTTCCAACATTGTATCAGACAATGTTCCACTGCTATTCATAAGGTTTTCACTGGATAATTTTTTTTTAGAAGTAGACTACCAGGTCTTTCTTCCTAGTCTGTCTTAGTCTGGAAGCTCAGCTGAAACCTGCCCACCGTGGGTGACCTTGCTGGTATTTGAATACCAACGGCCTAGCTTCCAGCATCACAGTAACTTGCAAGCCCCCACAGTACAACAAACTGACAGACATATGGAGGATATGCAGCATTAAGGCATAGTTATTCCCTTTTCATTTATATTGATAGTGATAATGTTAAAGATAATAATAATCACAAACTTTCAATGAGCAGGTGTAAAACATTATTTTCTGTGTGGATTTCAAAGCACCAAGAAATGAAGTTAGTCCCTGTCACACAATAAAAACCCCAGTGCTGTCAAGTCGATTCTGACTCATAGTGACCCTACACAATAGGTTATTTTTAAGTAAGTGGTTGCATGATTTCTTCTAAGAATATTTGATGAAATTGGCTTATGTTTGCAAACGTAGCCTTTATTGTTCTTTTAATGCTAATTTACTTTGCGTGTAGAGAATTTCCTAAAAGCCATAGACAGTTCTGCCTTTCCCTGCCTCCCTTTACAGACCTCTTAACACCACTCCTTCCCTTCTCTTCCTTTTATTCAACAGCTTTTGCTCAGAAACTGCCGCATACTCTACTCAGTTCCCTTCCCTCATCCTCTAACCTCCTAATGAGCAGAGTGTGTCCAGGAGGAAATTCGTAATATAGGTATAGTTATAGGCAGGAATAAGATAGAAGTAGAGCTGTGGGTATTTATTCATAAATTGGTAAAAAAGCAATATTTTTTTGTATTAATGTTCCACGACTGTCTTAGTTATTTAGTGTTTCTCTAACAGAAATACCACAAGTGGATGGCTTTACCAAAGAGAAATTTATTCTTTCACAGTATAGAAGGATAGAAGTTTGAATTCAGGGTGCCAGCTCCAGGGGAAGGCTTTCTCTTTTGTAGGCTCTGGGGGAAAGTCCTTGTCATCAATCTTCCCCAGTTGAGGAGATTCTCAGCACAAGGACCCTGGGTCCAAAGGATGTGCTATTCTCCTCACTCTTATTTCTTGGTGGTGTGAGATCCCCATGTCTCTCTGCTCCCTTCTGTCTTTTATATCTCAAAAGAAATTGGCTGAAGACACTGTTCAATCTTTTAGATTGAGACCTGCCTCATTAACATAACTGCTGCTAATCCCAGCTCATTAACATCATAGAGGTAGGATTTACAATGCATAAGAAAATCTGATCAGATAACAAAATGGTGGACAAGCACAGGATGCTGGGAATCATGGCCTAGCCAAGTTGACCCATATTTTTGGGGGACACAATTCAATGCATGACAATGACATTCTGTGGAGGAATATTTGATATAAATTGAAATTTTGATCAAAACCATATAATGATTTTCAATAATTCCTCAAAACTTTCATAGGCAGAAGATGTAGCCCAAAGAGTCTGCCTGAGCAGTCGCTTGTATCCCTGTTATAAGATTGTGCTTTCATTAAAAAATGAAAATGGTATATGAAATAGCTCCTTCGTGTAAAATGATATTATTGAAATTTTATTTAAAACTGTAAAAATGCAACAGATTCTCAATCATATACTCTAACATATTCTTCCACATTTTACAAGCCCCTAAACCATCAGGATTATTTGAGAGCCACATAATAGAATTACTTAACCTGATAATCTAATTGCTCATGTCTGTAAGCATTTACTTTCCTTAGTTATCAGTAGCTATTTTAATTTATTTGTTTAGTTTGGTGTTATGACTCTCTTAAACTTAATATTTTACTGAACTACTTAATGCTCAATAAAAATAGTATAACTCTGAAGGGAAAATAATATCTAGGTTTTATTTATTTGACATGTTCTCTTAAGATTTTAATGTGAGAACTATTAATTTCCATTTTATGTATAATAATACTGTAATCATAATTACTATGTATTCTCTCATGGTAATTTAAAATAAGTATTATACCGTGCATTGTTTGCTTGCTTTTAAGATTTAATTAACAAATATAGTACAATTAATTGAGTTAAGTAATGCTTACTTGAAAAGACTCCCTACTGGAAGTTATAAGACCTTTTCTACTAATTAACAAATCTTTCATTCCACATTTTTTTTGGAATTTAGTTGTGGTGTGAGCTGCAATTTCTTCTGTTGAATACAACTATTGTAAATGTTTTCCCTTTGAAAGCTTATATAGCAGAATATTAATATTTTCATTCATTTTTTATTGAGATATAATTCACATACTATACCATTCACCCTTTGAAAGTGTATAATTAAGTGGTTTTTATTATATTAAAAAGTGCTACCTTTGCCACTATCTAATTCTAGAACACTTTCATCACTCAGAAAAGAAACTCTGTAATCTCTAGTAGTCTCCATTAACCCCTCCCACCAGCCACTGGCAACCACTACTCTACTTTGTATCTCTTCAGATTTGCCTACTTTAGATATTTCATAAAAACAGAATTATACAATATGTAGTTTTTTTGTGTCTGACTTCTTTAATGTAGCATAATGTTCTCAAGCTTCATTCATATTGTAGCATGTATCAGTACTCCATTTCTTTTTATGGCTGAATAAATATTCCATTGTATGAATATACCATAGTTTGCTTATCCATTCACCAGTTGATAGACATTTGGGTGTTTCTACCATTTGGATATTATGAATAATATGGCTATGAACACCTGTGTACAAGTTTTTGTGTGAACATATGTTTTTAATTCCCTCAGATGTATACCTAAGGGTGGAATTGCTGGACCATATGGTAACTCTATGTTTAATATTTTCAGGAACTGTCAAACTGTTTTCCAAAGTGCACCATTTTACATTCCCACCGGCACTGTATGAGGGCTCCATGTCCTCACCAACAATTGCTTTTATCTGTCTTTTTTATTGTAGCCATCCTAAGTGGTTTTATATTGTTACCTCATTTTCATTTTGATTTGCATTTCTCTAATGGTTGATTACATTGACCATCTTTTCATACTTACTGGCAATTTGTATATCTTCTTTAGATAAAGCTTAATCCAAATACTATGTTCATTTTTTATTTGATTTATATGTGTTTTTATTGTTGAATATTTGTATATTCTAGATACTATTTTCTTATCAATTATATTATTTGCAAATAATTTCTCCCATTCTGTGGTCAGTTTTTTCATTTTCTTGGTAATGGCCTTGGAAGCAGAAAAGGTTTATTTTGATGAAGTCTAATTTATTTTTTCCTTTGATTGTTTATGTTTTAAGTGTTATATCTAGGATACCATTACATAATCCAAGGTCATGAAGATTTACACCTATGTTTTCTTCTAATAGTTTTATAATTTTAGGTGGTTAAGTTTTATAATTTTAAGTCTTACATTTAGGTTTTCAATCTATTTTGGGCTAATTTTTTGATACGATGTAAGGCGGAAACCCTGGTGGCGTAGTAGTTAAGCGCTACGGCTCCTAACCAAAGGGTCGGCAGTTTGAATCTGCCAGGCTCTCCTTGGAAACTCTATGGGGCAGTTCTACTCTGTCCTATAGGGTCGCTATGAGTCAGAATCGACTCGACGGCACTGGGTATTGTGTGTGTTTGTGTAAGGCAGAGATCCAACTTCGTTTTTTTTGCACGTGGCTATCCAGTTGTCCCAGCACCATTTTTTCAGAAGAATTCTATTTCCCCATTGAATTGCCATGGTAATCTTATCTAATATCAGTTGACCAAAAAAGTGTTTTTTTTTTTTCCAGATTATAAATTGTGGTTACTTTATTTATGAGTCTATCCTAATGCTCATACCATACAGTCTTGATTACTGTAATTTTGTAGTAAATTACAGTCAGTGTGAGTGTGAGACATCCAAATTTATTCTTAATTCCCAAGATTGTCTATTTTGGGTCTTTTGAATTTCTGTAAGAATTTTAGAATCATCTTGTCAATTTCTGCAAATCAAGTTAGCTGGATAGTATGCTTGATGGTGTTCCATAGGTTTATGAGGCTTTGCTCATTTTTCTTCATCTTTCTTTTCTTTCTGTTCCCAAGAGAAATCTTCTCAAATAACCTATTTTTAAGTACGCTGCTTTTTTTCCACATACTCCATGCTGTTGAAATTATCTAGTGAATGTTTCATTTCTGTTATTATACTTTTCAACTCTAGAATTTTTTGGTTCCTTTTTATAATTTCTGTCTCCTTACCTTTATTCTCTATTTGCTGAGATATCACTCCCATACATCCTCTGAGTCCTTTAGACATAATTTACTTTTGCTCTTTTAATATATTTTAAATGGCTGATTTAAAGTCTTTGTCTAAGAAGTCCAATATTTGGGTTTTCTCAGGGACAGTTTCTATTGTTTTTTTTTTTTTTTTCCTGTGTATGGGCCATAATTTCTTGTTTGCACATTTTGTATTTTTTGTTGTTGTTGTTGAAAGCTAGTCATTTTAATAATATAATGTGGATACCCTGGAACTCATATTCTCCCTATTCTCCAGGATTGTTGTTGTTTCTGCCTGTTGTACTTGTTTAATGACTATTCTGAACCCATACTTTAAAGTCTGTATTCTTTGTCATGTGTGGCCAATGAAGTCTCTAACTGCTTAGTTTAGTAGTCAGCTAATTATTGAATAGAAAAAAAAATTATTGAATAGAGATTTCCTTAAATATACCTGAAACCAAAAAATCTTTTAGCATCTTCGGATGGGCTCTTTATGCATGTTGGGGCACCCCTTCAACACTCAACCAGGCATTTTACAGCTCCTCAGCCTTCACTTCCTACTTCTGCAGAGTCTCAAGGTCATACAGAGGCCAAAGCTGAGAGCCTTTTCTGATCTTTCCTGAGTGTTCACACAGGTCTGTGTATGTATGTGGTCTTGTAATTACCCAGGAATATGTTGTAACTTTTCAAGTCCATGTAAACATCTTATTCCCCAGCTTTTCCTTTTAAGATTTTTGGCTTGTCTATTGTTTGCTCGTGGATGGTGTGAACAGTTAAGTACTTGACTACTAACCAAAAGTTTGGTGGCTCAAATCCACCCAGATGTGGCTCAGAAGAAAAGCCTTGTGATCTACTTCTGAAAGATCACAGCCTTTGAAAACAGTATGGAAAACTATTCTATTCTGAAATACATAGGATCACCATGAATCAGACTCGACTTGATGACATCTGGTGGTGGTATTGTTTTATACAACTGTTATCCATCACTTCAGGCAGCATCAAAGTTAAAACGCTTGTCCTTAATTGTTTTTTGACAACAGCCTAATGATGAGAAGTCCTTTAGAACAAAGAAAGCTCCAATCCAGACTAAATGTGATGTCTTCCCAGAAACCATCAAACAGGTGATATAATGACAATTCCTTGGAATGAAGCTTTGAAAGAGCTCCAACTCCATTCTGTTTTCTCCAGTGGCTGCCAAGCTGTCCTGGGAATACACTGTTATTTTTTCAAAGTTACTGCTGATCTAGAGAGTGTAGGATACGATTAGGGCAAGATAGAAGGTCACTGACCTCATCATTCTTACAGAGAGTCATATGTTTTTCTTGAGAGAAAAAAAATTCACTGGGTTGCTGCAAGACTTTGTTTAATTTCAAGAGTTCTGGAAAACTTGACTCTGATATTTTTCCCAGTGTTCTTGTTGCTTTCATGGAGGAGAGGGTTTTCAGGGTTTCTAAGTCCGTAATTTTTACTGACACCACTCTTGATTCAGTTTTAAATTTATTTGCATTTATTAAATGTATTCCATCTGATTGTAAGGTTAGAGATATAATAAACTTTTCCCACCAGTTAAACTATACCATTAGGAATAGGAAGCTAAGTAGAATAACAAACTTTATTGAGTGCATATGGCTAGATGCCTTTTTTTTTTTTTCATTTAAGCCTCGCTTGACAGATATTATCCCCAGTTTACAAGTGAGCAACAAAGGCCAAGCAGCTTAAACTATCTTACTCATTTCACAAAAATAGTGGTGATATGAATATTTGAACCCAGATATGTATACTTTAAAAGCCCATTGTTTTAACCATTAAAATTTTATGTCTTGTAAGCTATAATGACAATATAAAATTTATCTTTCAATAGAATATTTGAGAATATTTCAGATGTTGAGTTCTCCAAGTTGTTGTTGTTTGGTGCTGTCGAGTTAATTCCGACTCAGAGAACTCATGTGTAACAGAACTAAATGTTGCCAGGTCCTGCTCTGTAAAAATTGGCTTGAGGGCATTGTCTGACCTCCTCTAAATTCACAAGGGGGAAGAAGAATCAAGATCAACTGCCCAAGGCTGATTTCTTTGAGGCAGAGGTCAGACAAGTCTCCTCTTTCTGCCATCTTTACTAATTCTGATACCAGCTGCCCCTCGCACAGCACTACTTCTCTACTGGGTTCAATAATTCATTGCAATGGCCACACAGAACTCACAGACTGTACTCATGATTATGGGGTTTATTAGGGAAGTAACAGATTACAATTCAGACTCGGGAACACTCAAGGATACAGTTCTTCCATCAGGACACCCTCTTCCCAGCTGTGCTCACAGGTATGCCTGCCTCTGGCCCTTGGCCTCTGACCAAAGGCAGTCAGCTTTTTCTCTCCATGGTCCAGGAAGCTCACTGCACTGTCTACTGTTGCTGGATCTCTCCTGCCATTGTTTCTCACTGGCTTCAGGGTTACAGCTTGCTCTCTCTCTCTGGGTCTCTTGCTTCCAGGAGCTTTTCAGTGCAGGGATCCTGGGTCCAAAGGAAGCACTATCCACTCTTGGCTGTTGTTCCTTGGTGGTGGTAGGGTCTTCCTTTCTGCTCTGGAATTGGCTCTCTTTTAAGGCAAAACTGACCAATCCTCTTGGTAGGCCACAATTTCCCTATCACACAGTCCTGCCCTATCACCTGGGTGGGAGTTATAAGACCATGGCTAGAAAGGCCACACACAAACGTAATTAATCACACCACATGTACCATATCACAGTCTTTGCTATGTTTGAGCCCATTGTTGCAGCCACTGTCAATCCGTATCATTGAGGCTCTTCCTTTTTTTTGGTGACATTCTACCTTACCAAGCATGCTGTCCTTCTCCGGGGATTTGTACCTCCATTAACATGTCCAACATAAGTGAGACAATTTCTTGCCATCCTCACTTCTAAGGAGCATTCTGGCTGTGCTTCTTGTGAGATGGATGTGTTCAGTCTTCTGACAGTACATTGTATATTTAGTATTCTTCACCAATACCACAATTCAAATGCATCAATTCTTCTTTGATCTTCCTTTTTTACTGTGAACTTTTGCATGCTTATGAGGTGTCTGAAAACACCATGACATGGCTCAGGCACACCTTAATTATCAAATTGACATCTTTGACTTTTAGCACTTTAAAAGATATTTTGCAAGAGATTTGCCCAATGCAATATGTCATTTGATTTCTTGACAGCTGCTTCCATGGGCATTGATTTTTGATCCAAGAAGAATGAAATCCTTGACAACTATTTCTTCATCCTATATCATGATGTTGTTTATTGGTCCAGTTATAATAATTTTTTTTTTATTATGAGATATAAGCTGTTCTGAAGGCTGTGGTCTCTGATTTTGATCAGAAGTGCTTCAAGTCATCTTCACTTTTGGCAATCAAGGTTCTACTTAAATTCCGAAATGAGAAAATAAAACAGACTATGTTTTATTAGGTCTAATAAATCCTGGGGACGTAGTGGTTAAGTGCTACAGCTGCTAACCAAAGGGTTGTCAGTTCAGATGCACCTGGCGCTCCTTAGAAACCCTATGGGGCATTTCGACTCTGTCCTATAGGGTCTCTATGAGTCGGAATTGACTCAACAGCACTGGGTTCGGTTTTTTTTTTTTGTAATAAATTCTGTCATTTTACTAACTAGGCATACTCCATGTTTTCGTGTTCGTTGATATATCTCCAGTGTCTAGAATAATGCCTATCACAAAATGAATTAATATTGATTATTTATCTATTAATGAATCAATACAGATTTGTAAATTATAAATAAATATCAATTTGCTATTAGTAGTGGTTGACTATGCTATAGTGATATAGCATATCAGAAAAAAATGGAATGTTCATAATGAACTAAATCTGTGGTTTAGTTCCAACAGGGCAGAATAAAAAGTATAGATTTATATCAAACATATGTGAGAAATTGGGTAAAAACAACACAGAAAGAGAAAGTTAGTGTAAAACTACACTTACTGAGATTATATAACATATAAAATCATTTTCAGAAAGCAAAATAAAATATAGATTACAGATCATTAATAGAAATGAACTTAAATTAATAAAAACTGCTTTTTTATTTTTTTCTAATACCCAAAACCCAGTGCCATCAAGTTGATTATTCATTGAAATTGTATATACTTGGAGAAAATTTTACTCAAAAGGAAATAAAATTTTAAGCAATTTTGGCATTACTTATATTCAAGCTACAAATTTTTCATGTTCAGACTAGATATTATAGTTGGAAGTCAGTCTATTAGAAAATTTTTTCTACTATTCAAAGCTGATATATGCTGTCATGATAATAGACAATGACAATTTCTCAAAAGAAAAGAAAGTTCAATTTAAGAAAAAAATTGTGCATCACCCTATGATAATTTCTACAAAGATAAAATAAACAAAAGCAATTTTAAGAATGATGAGGAATCTAGATGTCATTCTTACACCGTGTATCTTAGTCTTAAAATTATGCATAAAAGAAACAAAATCAACAGGAGCAGAATAAAAGTAGCTTCACTTTATTTTTTGCTATAAGATAAACCTTATACTGAAATTTTGTTACTTAAAATTTCTCAATTTTTATGTCAACAACAGTGTTATAATACCTTGAGTGAAATCTCTTTTTCCTCTTTAAATCTTTAATTTTCATATTTTAGACATATACAATACTTAATACATGTAGTGTAAATTTGTTTCATTTGTATGATTACTCTCATTCTTTATATCTGCTACTTAAATAGCATAAAAGACTACACCCATGTCTAGCAGGGAATATTTAAAAGACTGCTTTTCTGTGTAAATATGTATTTTAATATATCAGTCTTCTGATAATCAAACAAGCTTTAGGGTTTTAGAAATAATATGTTTTTAATGTGTTTAGCTATTTTTAGAAATATTCCATAGGAAACAATTAATTATCATCACTATAACATAATTTAGATTTTAGAAAACTAAAAATCATGAGAAGTAATTAGGAAAAATACTGTATTTTAAAATTGATTAACTGCCACTAGTTACTAAATTTGTAGTCATCAAAATGGTTCATGAGTAAATATGATAGGACTAAAATTCCCAAGATTTTTTTCATTCAGGTGATAAAAGTGATTAGATTGTATTTTCTAGTTTAGTTTTTATTTTAAGACATTTTTAAATAAAAATAAACTTAGTTATTATATGAATAATTCAGTTGATTCAAACCAAATAATATTTTTCCCTTCAGCTCTTTCAAGGAAAGGAACATGTCAAACCTACAAAGTTTAGCTTTAAATAGACAGACAAGTAGGTATTAAGTTGCTAAAAATGTTTTTGGCAGTATATCTCAGTAACTGCAAATTTATTCCAGAATATTTGGCTATGTGATTCAGGTAGATATTTGGATAGATGATAGAGAGAGAGAGAGAGAGAGAGAGAGGTAGGTAGATAGATAGATAGATAGACAGACAGACAGACAGACAGACAGACAGACAGATAGATAGATAGATAGATGAGAGACGGATGGTAATTATCTCAAAGTTCAAACTTTACCAACTTGAATTTTATGTCCGTCCTTTGACAATATAATATATCTGCATTTGGAAGAATTCTTTTGCTATCCATAGATTTGCCTACATTGGTGTATATATATATATTATATATATATTTTTTTTAATTTATCAATCTGTTTAAGTGGTAAATAGCTACTCTGTTTTCAAAGTAAATCAATTTATTAACAAGATTCCAATGAGTATTTTATGACAAACACTTTGTTAGCTCCTAAAATTACTAAAACAATGAAGGAAATTAGCTGTGAAATTTCTACCTTTATTAGTTTCCTATTGCTGTTGCTTTTTTTTTTTTTATTTCTGTTGCAATAAATTATCTAGCCTTGGTAACTTAAAACAACACAAATTTATTGTCTTACAGTTTGGAAGACAGAAGTCCAAATGGGGTCTCACTGGGCTAAAATTAAGGCATATTCAGGGCTGTATTCCTTTCTGGAGAGTCTAGAGGAGAATTCGTTCTCTTGTGTTTTCCAAGTTTCAGTTGTTGGTTGCCATAGAGTCTATTCCCACTCATGCCAGGCCTGTCTTTGAGGCACCTCTGGGTCAGTTTGAACCATCAACCTGTCTGCTAGTAGTCAAGCACGTAACTGTTTGTACCACCTACATTCCTTGTCTTGTGGCCTTCTACCTTCAAAGCCAGCAATAGCTGGTTGAGTATTTCTTACCATTTCATCTCTCTGGTTCTGACTCTTCTGCCTCCCTCCTTCCCAATTCAGACTCTTGTGATTACATTACTGGGATAGTCCAGGATATTCTTTTTATTTTAAGGTTATCTGATTAGCAATCTTAATTCATATGTAACCTTAAATCCCCTTTGCCAAGTAATATAACATTTACAGGTTCTGGAAATTAGGCCCTGGACACCTTGGGGAAGCCATTATTCTGCCTACCCAACCACCTTTGACTATGCTTTGAAAATCAACTTTTAGCACTGTAATCATGTTTAAAATATGTTTAAATGTATGTTTAGCAAAGGAATTTAAATAATTTAACTTTTGAGATCTATCCAAGGAAGCCAAGAACTATTTTAGAGACTGGGGTAATTTCTTACATGCTAATTGCATCCAAGTTTTCAGGATATTAAATCCTGCTGAACTTTAAATGACCCATTCCCACAAGTTACAATCTGACCTGCTATAAAAATATTTCCTTGCTTTTGCATTTCAAATTAAATAAATGCCCCTCTTGCTTCTTAGCAAGGACTTATTTAGCCTCTTAAAATCTGTTTCCTCATTTATAAAATATAAATTTAAATTGCACCTACCCCGTAGGTGAGGATTTAATGAATTAATGCATGCAAAAAATTCAGCACTGTCCTTCAGACACAGTAGTTGCTCAATATCATGCTGGTATAATAATAACATGAATATTCTCCCCAAATTATTATTTCTCTAGATCAAATTTTTACTGGATGCCTGTTTAGCCTTTAGGAAAAAACAATTTTTTTTATTCCAAATATAAATAAAAGAATTGCCTTTTGCTTTCACTAACCTGTGAAATAATTTTCTGTCAGTTTTCGAAATAAAGGTGTGTATGTAATTTATTCTTTTATCATTATCAGTATTTCAGACATATTTATGTTAAGAGGATATTTTTGGTAGGATTTAAAAACAGGAGAAAGGCCATGGTCTCAAGGGACAATCCAGTCAATTGGCATAATACTGTTTTTAGAGTTTCTGTTCTACCTCCTAGTTTGGTGAGTAGGGCCTGGAGTCTTCAAAGCTTTCAAGAGGCCATCCAAGATACAACAACTGGTGTGTAGTCATAGGCAGCAACAGAAAAAGAAGGAGACCTAGGAATCAGAGAAGGAGATGGAATACAGGACTAACTGCATCCATGAACTACTGCCTCCTCCATCGGGAGACCAGAACTGGATGATGCTTGGCTAGCATTACAGAAATGTGATCATAGCCACGATAGATGCATCACGATCAAAAGGGGGAAAAATGTGGTATGAAACTTCAAATTCTTAAAGATTCCAGACTTTCTGGACCCACTAGACTGGAGGAACCCATGAAACTATTACCCTGAGATATTATTTAAACCTTTAACCAAAACTATCCCCTGAAGTCATCTTTAGACTAAACAACAGTTTAGCTCAATTGGTAAGGAATGTTTGCCTTGAGTACTGCCCTCTCTAAAAGATTATGTATGAGACCAAATTGACAACAGTAAACCTACAGTATAGATAAGAAGACTAGGGGAGCAGTGAGTCTAAGTTAAAGGTGATGAAAAAATTTGTGTAGAAATAGCAAGATTGTTAACACAAAGTGAAGAATGTGAACAATGTCACTGAACTGTACGTGTAGAAATTGTTGAATGTGCATGCTTTGCTCTGTATATTTTCACCAAAAATAGAATATTATTAATTAAAAAACAAACAAACATGAGATATGCTTTTGTATAAGTTTAAAAAAGGAACCTGTAACTGTTAAATATGTTTTGAACCATCTATTATCACAACTAGGTACATTTGGCCTTTACCTCCAGTTAACTTCTCTGTTAACTTTATTAGTGCCTAACCCTGAAGATAAGTGCATAACTGCTTAATTATTTTTTAGCATATTTTAAAATCTAGGCAAAATCTTGATGGAAAAAAATAAATACATGCTCATTAATCCATGGTTAACAGTATCTCTCTCTTATTTGCATATATTTTATTAAAATCATGGGGAATGTTCTTCCTTTACTCTATTTTTCTCTTAGTCCTCAAGCATTTACTTTCAGTCTCCTTATAGTCTCATCCTAATTGTTTGTAATAAAGACAAATACTTGCATTTTAACATCCAGGGGGAATACTACATTGTGTCTGAAATAGGCATCTGACATCAATCATTAAACATAGCATTTCCTTTCTTATCCCATCCTTTGATATTTTTTATTGTATGAGGTTTTTAAAGAAAAGATGTGGGACATGCAGCCGTCAACATTCGTGTACAATATTTTGTGTAGACGTATGTTTTCAATTGTCTTTGGTATATACCTAGTAGTAGAATTTCTGGGTTATGTGGTAACTTTATGATTATCTTTTTTTTTTTTTTTAATGCTTCCTTTTGGAGGAACTGCTAAGCTGTTTTCCAAAGCAGCTGCGCCATTTTAGATTCCCACCAGTGCTGTATGAGAACTCTAATTTCTCCACATTCTCTCCAACACTTTTTGTTGCCTGTCTTTTTTATTATAGTTATCTCAGTGTGTGTGAGGATTTCCCTGGGTGGTGCAAATGGTTTGTAGTTGACTATTAACCTAAAGGTTGGCGGTTCAAAACCTGCAGCAGCACTGTGGAAAAAAGGACTATTAGCTTTAATAAAGATTACAGCCAGGAAAAAGTAATGGACTTTTTTTTTTCTTTTCAAATTGGTGTAAAGTGGTATCTTATCAGTGAGATATTCATCTGGTATCTGTAGTGACAGGAGAAAAGAAATAGACCCCATACTCTAAACAACCTCAAAACTAGGAAATTCAATATTTTCCTTTTGCTTTGTTTTTCACTTCCTAACCAGAACTCTGTACATTCCAACTTCCTATACAGAACTCTGCAAATTACTCTGGTACCTAGCATTTTTTAACTCCTTTTTTTCTATCTGCCAGGTACTTTGTTATGTAGTTTACATAACTCCATGCTTCCAAACACATGAATATAATATTTTTGTAAGTGTGAGATAGTAGATATAAAGCATTTAGCAGATTATTTGGCCCATTGTTGTTGTTGTGTAGTCAAGTTGATTCCGACTTATATTAATAATAAAAACACAAACACCAACTCTATAACATTTAGAGGTTATTATCAACGAAAATTCATAGATAATACTACTTACTGTTTGTCCTGGGGACAAGTCAATCTCTCTGTGCCTCCAGTTTTTAACTAGCAGTCTCACAGTTCAAATACAGTCTACTTTATTACAAATATAATAATTTGCAACATCATTCTCTAAGAGAAATATCAACAACTGCATGATTTTTTCAATTATTTTACATAATTTTAATCATTTTGAAATAAGGAAATTCTGCATTCAATGTTATGTCATACAGGATAAGAACTATCTTTGAGTAAACAGAATTACACACACGTTACAAACGCATTTGACACTGGCATTTTTATCATGGCCTACAGCTTGAGAAACACCATACTGAGTTATTTTTACTGTTTCTTATTCAGTTTCCTCTAAAGTCATATACCAAATACCTATGGAAATTTTAAGTCAGAACTAGAAGGGTGAGTTAGATGACTCTACACTACAGTGATGCCATATCACAGTTGAGTGTCAACTTGGAAACTGTTCTGAGCTCAAAGTAGCATCACACAGTTCTTTGGCCATATCATGACAGTATCTGAAACAGGTTTCTTCCAGGAATTGCAATACTGATCTATGGGTGAACAGTGTGAAGACATATGGTAAGGAAACTTATATAGTTAGCCATAGTATTTTTTTTTTCATTACAGGCAATTCCTAACATGGAAATTTGCATTCGATGATTTTAGAAATGAATGTCATAGTGATTATATGAGAACCTAATCTATAGGTGATTTAGGATAAGGTTCAAAATTATGACTAAGTTAAATACTACACACAATTTATCACAGCATATTTAACACAAGAATTGATCACAAAATATTTAGGTACTGAACTTCCATTTTGTCAGAATATGATCCAGTGCATATTTTTACACATATTTTTATTCATTCTCTTTTCACTCAGTAACATGACCTTTAGAGAATACCCCTGAAAATCTTCTTAGTTTTTTTTTTTTTTGATTTAACTTAGATGGAAAACACAGAGCTTTTAGCTTAAAGGGTTTTTATTCTATTTAATGTTAACTTGACTTAGTATTTAGAAGGTGAAGTTTATCTTTATCCTTTCCTCATTATTTATTTGATTGTTTCAGAGTGTTGTAGAGTCTCAAAATGTCACTTCAAGTGTCCAGATAAACCAGCAAGTAATAACTATTCTTTGCTCATTGGAAAAATAATGCCTCTTGTTAAAAGTTTACTGGTTAGGTAGACGATCAGCACTTAATATGTATTTTCAGTTACAGTGTTACGTAAGTCACGATCCATCAAAAAATAGTTTCATTAATATATCAAGCCGGTCAGGGAATTTGATTTTTTCTGTTATTTTCATGAAATCTGTCTGCATTGCTTTGCCTAGCTCCACTTATTTCCATTAAGTCAATAGATACGATCGGTAAAAACTAAGAAACTTAAAGTTAGTTGAAGTTCAGACTCCTTGTGGCAGCATCCTTAGCCCTGTGTGGATATAAGCATCCCACTCACTGCCATCAAGTCCATTACAACTCATAGTGACCCTATAGGACAGAATAGAACTGCCTCATAGAGTTTCCAAGGCTGTAATCTTTACAGAAGCAGATAGCCACATCTTTCTCCCATGGAGCAGCTGGTGAGTTCCAACCTCCAACCTTTCCCTTAGCAGCTGAGCTCTTTAACCACTGTGCTACCAGGGCTTCCAATATAAGCGTCACCTGTATACCCATTGCGGTCGAGTGGGTTCCAACTCATAGTGACCCTATAGGACAGAGTAGAACTGCCTCATAGAGTTTCCAAGGAGTGCCTGGTGAATTCGAGCTGCTGACTTTTTGGACAGCAGCGGTAGAACTTAACCACTAGACCACCAGCGTTTCCATATATATAAGCATCCAAAACCAAAAACCAAACCCACTGCCGTCAAGTCGATTCTGACTCATAGCATCAGTTAAGTATAAATCTGTAACCTCAGAAAGAACAAGCTTTTATTTTATTCTTTCATAATCTATTGCATGGGATAATTTCTTTATAGATACTATTAGAAAATTAGGCAACATTTTGCATTTGATATGTTGCCTAGAAATTAAAGTCCCTATTCCAGTGTGAGATTATTTCTGATTTTGTATTTCTTCTACTAGAGAGTGTGAACTACTGATGAAGCAGTGACGTAAAAAAAATATATATATATAACTACCCCTCTGAACATTACTGCTTAGTGAAGGGGCATGATTGAATGGAAAGATCACTAAATTAGACTTCAGAGATTATGGATGTGTGCAAAGTTAAAAAAAAAAAAAAACTTAAATTACCTGAGCCTGTCTTTATACTTTAAAAACATGTATAAGCCACAGAACACCATTAAAATGTAAGAAAATTAAGCAATTAAAAAGTATTTATTTTGTCCTGGTACCACAAGGTAGTTTGGCATTAAAGAATCACGCTGCCCTTTTTATTTTTCCCCTATGTCCTACATGGTAATAATCAGTCTTCCTTAAGATGAGAAACACTAGTGCTTTAGTGATAACCTATTTTGGGGATCTTCATCTTCATTCACTTATAGGCTATGTCTAAAAACCAAACCAAACCTATTGCCATTGAGTCAATTCCGACTCATACCAGCCCTATAGGACAGAGTATAACTGCCCCATCGGGTTTCCAAGGCTGTAAATCTTTACAGAAGCAGACTGTGGCATCTTTCTCCCGAGGAGCGGTAGTGCTTAACCACTGTGCAACCAGGGTTGTGTCTACATGATACCAGATTAGTCGGTCACACTATAAGTAAGTGATGTTAAGGTGACAGGTGTCAGTTTTAATTGACTTTTACCTTGGCCATCACAGTCAAGTTCAGAGAGTGATTTAGTTACAGCAGTATAGTACAGTTTTCATACACTTTCTTTTCTCATTTAATAATAGTTTTTTTTTTATTTTGGACAAAACAAACTTCTAAGATGAATAAAGATCAAATAAGTGTGTTGTTTTGTTGATAAATATATAAAGAAGTCACTGGGTGGCACAGTTAAGCACTTGACTACTAGCCAAAAGATTGGCTGTTCGAACCTACCCAGAGACACCTTGGAAGGCGGGCCTGGGAATCTGCTTCCAAAAGGTCACTGCCCTGAAAATCCTATGGAGCAGTTCTACTTTGCACACACGGAGTCGCCATGAGTCATAATTGACTTGATGGGATCTAACAACAACATTGATGTAATAGTTAAATTATAAATATTATAGGCAATCATATTTGGGGCAATTTATATTGGTCATTTGCCTAAAATTGCTGACAATATTGAAAAAGATAACTAATATAAACATAAAGCAGTGTATTTAACCCAGAAAAAAAAAGTGATTCAGTATGACATAGAAAAGGATCAAGATTTATTATGACATGGTATGTCATAAATGCTCATACTTTTTCACTTATCATAAGAAGCACATTTACAATGAAGATTAATTTTCAGGCTTTAATAATAATAAAAAGGTTAATAATGTAACAATATGACACAATTATCCCATTTAAACATATATTTTTTGTAAAGGTAATAAAATATGAGGCTATTTTAAGGCCTGAAAGAACAAGCTATCTCCTTGAGTCAATTTATCATTGTTAATAATCAATAAAGCTTCAATTACTTGTGATAGTAAAATTTAATATTATCTTCCCTAAGTCATTATATAATGGTTGATGAAATGGTCAGGAATGTTAAACTTAGAAGAAACATTTATTATGAGACAAGTCTAGTTGTAGTTCTCGAAATTCATTTTATTTTTCTCTCAACAGAGCAAAAATTGAAGATATGTAAAAAGCCTTATTTTCCCATTAAATATAGAGCTGAAAGTCTTGTCAGGCTGCATATTGGATTAACCAATACAAAACGGAGTACTTTGATACTACCCTACCAAAGAGGCAGCCAAGAGGATTTGGGTAACTTTATTAAAAGCTTGATTGGAGGGTAAAGCTGAGTGCTAATTCTTCATGCAGTAGAATACAACCTCAAGCTTGTCTTCTGGGGCTACCTTTTCCTTCTATTACATTACAAGGTAGAAGAGAACTTCCAGAATAATAGAGCAGAAGTTTAGACGTCAAGTGTTAACTATCTAGATGCATTTTCACCAGCATAGTAGCAAGGAAAATAAAGTATTTTAACTGCTAATATTGTTAAGTAAAATGACAAATTTCCCAAAATACCCAAATCATAAGAAAACATAAATTACCTATTTCAACTGTTAACTGGACTGTGGAGGTGGGCAAGATTCACTGATTCAATGATACAAAGGCATTGTATTTAACATGGCAAACATTGTATCTTTATTAAGATCTTATCTATGAATCTCTGCACTCATTTAAAAACAATGCTTGCAGGCAAATAATCATGTATGAATGTATTAAAAATATTCAAGCAGGACACTTGTGTGCCTTAATTATCTTCTATTAGCCTTATAGTTTGAAACTCTAATAGCTTTGATTTTATTGGAAAATACGGAATTATAATATGTTAGAATTAATATTTGTAAAACACCTGCCATATCATAAATGCTCAATATATAGTAGTTGCCCATGATAAACTATGGATGCAGGGTCATAAGAATTAAAGATCACAGACATAAAATGTAAAGCTATTAAAAAATAAATTAACTCCCACATGTCCCAAATTAATTCAAATATCCCTACATTGTTATATTCAAATTACTTTTAGAAAAAAATGTACTAATTTTAACCAGGATGCTCAAAGCATAATAGCATCATAATTCATAATTCCCTTATTTTCTCTTCTCTATCCATTCAATTTTTTCCTGGTAATTATTTTGCTTGAACAAATATATTGAGATGAACAAATAAACTTACCAAGTATTACTGATTTCTTATCATTGCTCACCAATTAGATGCATAAATTGAGAACATTTTAATGTGTGTCCTTAAGCAGTGGTAAGATCATCTGCCTGTCATAGAAGAATTTTAATATATCCTCTTAGAGATACTGTATTGAAGTTTTCCAAACGTCATATACTCCTGTGTTAAGTTTAAATTGAAGCATAACATTGTGAAGCCACAGAACTCCATGTTACTATAGATAAAAATGTTTTTAGTAAAGTTTAGGTGACATGACAAATACATATTTTTTAAATTCCAGGAAATACGCTTTCTACTTTTTTTTGCTTAACTCAAAAAAAAAAAAAAGAAAACACTTCCCAATTTGCTTAGTCTATTCAACATTCTGGAAAGGATATATATATATATATATATATATATATATATATATAAAGGTTGCGGAGATAGTGCTTAATCCTGTTAATTGTTTCACCTTTATAGACTTAAAACTTAGATCCTGTGTGTTTACTTAGTATCTATGGTTAAAATTACTTGAGGATATCCTGAACATACAGTTTGATAAGAAAATGCTAAAATGTGTGCATGTGCATGTACATGTGTGCATACACACACAGGTTGTACTCTAAATCCCAAGCAATCATAAGACCACTAGGGTAAGGACTCTACTATCAGATAGCATCGGATCGCACACACAAAGACACTTTACAAAGTGTTGGCAATTGAAAGCTGTTATTATTGTTTATAGAAGGTAAACAGTAAACAGCAGGAACAAATTTGAGGTGAACCGGTCCTCTCCACCCAACCAGTACCCCACTTGGTTGATGCATGTAAGTGGCAGTGCCTGACACATAGTAAGCAGCCACTCAATAAATACGAAGTGTTGCTATTACTATTGACTGAGGAGCCCAAGGCTCTCATGATGCCAGAAGGTGCCTCTGGGCCCCCCAGGTTAGCATCTTACCTTACAGGCTCACGCTTCTACCCACCACTAATCTGTCTGCACATGGGTATACATGTGTGCATACACACACAGGTTTTCCCTCTAAATCCCAAGCAACCATGAGACTGCCGGGATGAAGACTCTACTGTCTGATCCTATTGGGTCATACACACAAGACACACAGTGTTGGCAATTGAAAGCTGTTATTACCATTTATAGAAGGTAAGCAGTAAACAACTAGAGCAGATTACTTATAGAAAACAAATAGGAAACAATATTTTGTGATCTGATATAATCTCCTGCATGATGAGATCTGATACAATGTAACTGACTCCGTGATGAAATCTGCTATGAGCAATCAGTTGTAAGGGGAGTTTCCCTGGGGTGTGGCCTGCATCACCTTTTATCTTTCAAGAGATAAAAGTAGAGAGAAGCGAGTAGAGAGAGAGGGAACCTCCTACCACCAAGAAAGAAGAGCTGGGAGTGGAGCATCTGCAAGATGCTTTCCTTGGAGATACCCATGTGTTTTGGTATCTGTCTTATCCTGGATCTAGGAGACTCTCAGCTCAGGAACCCTGGGTCTTATAATTTTAGCCTGGCACTGGGTTGTGGGCTTATTCATCTAATATAGTGTTTCTCATTCTCAAAGCTATTAACATTTTGGGCTGTATGATTCTTTGTCATGTGAAATAAAAGGGCTCTTTTTGACTCCTGTGACCTAACATGTTTCTCTTAGGGTTCTTAATATTGGCAAACTAATGACGTGTATGCATCACTGAAAATAATACTTTATCCTTCAGTGAACACCCTGTAATGGTGTGGTTGAATTATATTTCGATGAATCTCAAATCCTGAATATCAGTAAGAGGTGAATCTGGTTAATATTTTGTTAGAGCCATATTGTGTAATCATCGCCTTGGTTAACCTCTCAGCATCAGTAGCTTCTTTTTAAGGTGGTAGAACATCTGAAGGTTGTAAGACTTTATGGGGGGCCTCTACTCTTGGGAAAATTTTGTTTAGTGTCTTGATTTTTAGCAGAGGTATTTCTTTCTACAATCACTTGAATATAAGCCGACTAGGATGTAAACTAATGTATCCCAAGTGCCTATAGCCTCTACTCTTGGGAAAATTTTGTTTAGTGTCTTGATTATTAGCAGAGGTATTTCTTTCTGGAATCACTTGAATATAAGCCGACTAGGATGTAAACTAATGTATCCCAAGTGCCTGTAGCCTCTACTCTTGGGAAGATTTTGTTTAGTGTCTTAATTATTAGCAGAGGTATTTCTTTCTAGAATCGCTTGAATATAAGCCGACTAGGAGGTAAACTAATGTATCCCAAGTGCCTATAACAGTACCTGACACATAGTAGATGTTCAATAAATATTTGTTCATGAATTTCTACCTAATTGTAACAATCATTTGTCTTTTCCCTAAGTAGAGACCAATTTTTCTAGGTGTCTTATAATATATACAAGACCCATGCACAGTAACTAAGGTTGAGTTTTTATTTAGAGCTAATTAACTACTAGAAAACTCAAAATTGCAATTATACATGCGTTGGACCTGGGCAGACTTGAGAAAGATGCTGTTTGAATTTTAAAATTCATATTCAAAATAGTTTCAACCTATCCTGCAAAAAAAGTTGAATCAGTCTAAATCTATGTACAATAAAATCCTTATTGCTCAAAAGTGGATATGTGCCATGTAAATTCTGACCTGCAGGAATGATACTTGTTTCAAAAGCCTCCTCTGTCTTCTATCTTTATTTGAATAGAAAGAGAACAAAAAAATAAGCAGGAATGATATAGCCAATTTTCGAATGGCTTTTTGTGATAACTTATTCCTACTCAGCTTTCCAGAAAGTGACACCTGCAGCTCTGTGGGGGTGATTTTATACAAAAGCTAAAATTTGTACCTGTTCCAAATGGGCATCTGCACCCAGACCTAGAATGTGGGTATGCACACACATTTAGAGACCATTTTAAATTTTGCTGTCTAATAGCATAGTTTTTATATCCCAACTGATGATTTAGCTCTTCTTGACTCAGTCTTCTAGCCTATAAGCATCAGTGCAGTTTACATTTAAATTCTGACTTCACAATAGATTGGCATTTGTTATGAGTGTAGCTATGGTGCTCTTATACCACTAGAAATATAAATGTGAATGAAGTATTTCACCCATTTTTGGACTCTGCTGGTTTACTCCTGTGTCAGAAAAAAGTTATGAGGATACAAAGTTTCTGGTATTAGAACCTGGTTAGAGATATCCACCATCAACTCAGAGCCAAAATGGCAGGCAAAATCAGTAAGTAGTCAGTCTTGGGGAAGAACTTAGAGACTTTAACTCAGAAATCCAGGCGTATTTACATCTGCATGCTCATTTATTATAGTAGTCATTTGCCTCTTCTCCCTTCTCACCCCCAGTTTTTTATTTTTAACTTTTCTTCTTAGGCAGAGTCCATTTTTGTGAGCCTCCTTAGGTAATTTCTTATTGTATTTACACCACTCTCTTTTCTTTTTTTCTTCAAATCCTCATACAGTTCTACTGAGGGCAGGATTATACACCTCTTTCTGATTCCCTTCTGCTCTTGATATCACAATTTGCTTAAACTATCTGTATCTCTGCCCTCAAATGTTAGATATGCCTTCTAAATTGTAAATAATTTTTGTATAAGCCCCTATGCTAAACAATGTGATCTTATTTGAACTCAGTAAGTATTAATTCTGACATGCTATTTCTAAAATCTATAATTATATAATAATAATAATAACTTGAACTTGCATATGAACAATTGATGGTTTGTTCCACAAACAGCACCTGGCCTTGTTCTGACTGATGACATTGAGCTTCTCCATTGTCTATTTTCACAGATGTAGACAATTTGATTCCTGTGAATTCTATCCATTGAGGTCCATGTGTATAGTAGCCACTTATGTTGTTGAAAAGGTATTTGCAATGAAAAAGTGGCTGGTGTTGCAAAATTCTATCATGTGATCTCCAGCGTCGTTTCTGTCATTGTCTTAGTTATCTAGTTCTGCTCTAATAGAAATACCACAAGCAGATGGCTTTATCAAAGAGAAATTTACTCTCTCACAGTCTAGGAAGCTAAAAGTCCGAATTCAGGGTGCCAGCTTCAGGGGAAGGCTTTCTCTTTCTTTTGGTTCTGGGAAAGGTCCTTGTCATCAATCTTCCCCTGCTCTAGGAACTTCTCAGGGAAGGGACCCCAGTCCAAAGGATGTGCGCTCCTGGCTCTACTTTCTTGGTCTTATGAGGTCCTCCTGTCTCTCTGCTTGCTTCTCTCTTTTATATCTCAAAAGAGATTGGCTTAAGACACAAACTAATCTTGTAGATTGGGTCCTACCTCATTGACATAACCACCTCTAATTCCATCTCATTAACATCATAGAGATAGGATTTACAACACATAGAAAAATCTCATTATATGACACAGTGGTGGACAATCACACAATACTGACAATCATGGCTTAGCCAAGTTGACATACATTTTTGGGGACACAATTCAATCCATAACAATCACCAACTACTGGTCCTTTCTCTTTGTTTCCAACTTTTGTGTTACAATGCATCTTGATTGCATGTTTGATTAATTTCAGACTGCAAAAGTTGGCAAAAATCTTCAATTTCTTCATCTTTGGCTTAAGTAGTAGGTACATAAATTTGAATAATAGTCATATTAATTGGTCTGCCTCGTAAGCATGATGATATTATCCTATCGCTGACAGCATTGTATTTCAGGATAGATCTTTAAATGTTCTTTTTGACCATGAATGTGTTGCTGTTCCTCTTTATTTCATCATCCCACGGCATAGTAGACTATACAATTGCATCAACAACCTGTGATATGCAGATGACACAACCTTGCTGCTGAAAGTGAAGAGGACTTGAAGCAATTACTGATGAAGATCAAAGACTATGGATTGCACCTTAACATAAGGAAAATAAAAACCCTCACAACTGGACAAATAAGTAACATCATGATAAACGGAAAATATTGAAGTTGTCAAAGATTTCATTTTACTTGGATCCACAATCAATGCCCATGGAAACAGCAGTCAAGAAATCAAGTGACATATTGCATTGGGAAAATCTGCAGCAAAAGACCTCTTTCAAGTGTTAAAAAGCAAAAATGTCACATTTAGGACTAAGGTGCACCTGACCCAAGCCATGGTGTTCTCAATTGCCTCATATGCATGTGAAAGCTAGACAATGAATGAGGAAGACCCAAGATGAATTGATGCCTTTGAATTATGGTGTTGGCCAAGAATATTGACTATACCACAGACTTCTCAAAGAATGAACAAATCTTTCTTGGAAGAAATACAGCCCAAATCCTCCTTAGAAGGGAAGATGGTGAGCCTTCCTCTCATGACTTTGGACCTGTTAACAAGAGGGACCAGTCCCTAGAGAAGGATTTCACATTTGGTAAAGGGTCAGTGAAAAAAAGGAAGACCCTCAACGAGGTGGATTGACACAGTGGCTGCAACAATGGGCTCAAACATAGCAAGACTGTGAGGATGGCACAGGACCAGGCAATGTTTCCTTCAGTTGTGCATAGAGTCCTTATGAGTCAGAACTGACTGGATGGCACCTAACAACAACAACGATAAAAATAACAGCAACAACAATAATATAACAGCTTTTACAATTAAAATCGATCTTCAGATATAAAACAACTTTGTAAGCATGTAAGAGCATTGCCAATCCTTGGACTCACACAAAAGCAGAAAATGGTTTTGCTGATACAGCAACAGAAATTCTTTATAACTAATGCCAGTACATGAAAGGATAGTAAATACATTCTTATTACTTTTGGTGCTAAGTACATGTACAAAAGAGATAGAAGAGCTACTTGTACTCAGAGAGTAAGAAGGCCATCAGAGACAAATTGGCAGAGAGGTAAGGACATGGATCATCTTTAGAGTAGATGATTTAATAATGTGATTTATAGCAACAGAACTTCAGATATAATTCATTTTTATCTAAATTTCTATGGATTTTTTTTCTTCCACATATCTTTCTTTCATATACTCTAGAGGATTTTCCTCCTTTCCATTTATATTGATGAAGCAGTCAAGTTAATGGATATTTACAATTTATAAAAACTACAGTGTGAAGCTAAATGCAGGTTGAAGTTATGCAGCTCCAGGAAGTAAAATGCTACATTCTGTATCAATGATCATGAAAGATCTGTCTATGCAGTTATAATGAATCTGTCACCAATAGAACTTACACCAGATGTCAGAGAAAGACCCCAGAGACCATAGCTCTCTATTAAGTACACAGAACAGAAATGACATGTACAGTGGCACTGAACTTATGTGCCCTGTTTCACTACCATGTTTGCCCTGGAGACCTTGTTCTGGGAGAGAGACAGAAATTCAGTCTTCGTTGAGCCATTCAGTCGTTGGCACATTTACTCAAATGACAAGTAGGATAGAAATTAATGTCAACTGTGATTTTGGATGCAGAGTCTTAGGGAATTCTAAGCTTGGATATTGACAGCTGAATGACTATAATTAACAACAAAAACATCAACAAAAAAGTAGATAAGCTTCAGGATGATCTCGATAAACTTCTCTTGTAATTTATTTTGTGATCTATTTGAGTATGAACTGAAACAGGTCTTAATTTCAAAAGGAAGAAAGTTGAGTAAAGTGAGAGCGAGCAATATTTTTTTCTATTCAAATTCATTTAAAAATATGACATAACAGCTTTTTTCCAGAATCCAAATTCAAATTTCATTTAACAGTTTTATAGGGAACCAGCAGGAGACAGAGCACAGAAATTATGTATGCTGCATAATATATTGCACTGCAAAATTCCAAGGTGCCTCAGGGATAATATTATCCACAAATGAAATGGAAAAAATATTGTGCATTCCTCCATTTGTTGTATTTCCAGGACTGAATTGTGTATTCCAAATGGTTTTACATAAGAGGCCTGGTCTCCCAATATCCTTTATTAAGGATCTGATTGTTAATAGCACAATTAATGCAGCTTGCACTTACAACACCTGTAGCCAAATGCCAGGAAACTAATCAGTTTTGAAGTTAATATAGCAATATATGCACTAATTGGAAAATAGCAGACTTTAGTGGAAACAAGTCATCCTCTTTTTAAGTTTACATTTTATCCTCAAACCTACTTTATTTTAGTTGCTTGTAAAAATTAAAATGAGCTGTGATCTTTTTAAATTTTTCAATTTTATGTACTTATTAAGTGTTTTGCTAATTGATTCTGAGCCTCTGGGTACAACTTGAATGATTAGAAACTACTTATATTTCTACAATAAAATAATAAGCCCCTTAAGCTTCAAGGCAAACTACAGCATATTAGTAGGCTGCATTTTTACACTGGCAGTCTATGTAATTCAGTTAGTTTGAATTTACTTTTGCAAGCATAGCAACTTTGATGCTGATAATATCTTAGTTGCAGAATAGTTAAATTCCAAATATCCAAATAGGAATCTGTGTATATATTTTTCACTTTGAATAATGATTTTAATTGGATTCACAATTTTTCAGAGTAAAACACAATTGCTTTGGAGAAAGATGACTTTTCTGTCCTTTGGTGAGCTGAATCTAAGCAAACTACCTTTTTGTCATCGATATGAACTTCAGGTAGCAAATTTTTCCCCGCAGTAGGAGCATAGTTCGGAGAAAACTTTCAGATCTTATTCTGCCCCTAAAAAGGAAGGAAAGTACCTTATTCAAATCATGATTGCTCACCATACAAGACAACATTACTATGGAGAATCTTCACCTTTTACATCCTTCCCGAAGAATGCATAACAGACATGACCAGTTCACTCAATCATTGTATATATTTAATCTCGGGCATTGTTCTTGCTTAATATGCATTCTCCTGTCCGCATGAAAGTAAGTGAATGTGTTTTGATGATTAAAAGCATACTACATATTTTACCACCACTTGTCTGTCAGTTTGTCTTACTGTGGTGGCTCTCATGGTACTGTGATACTGAAAGCTATGCCACCGATATTTCAATTACCAGTAAGGTCACCCATGGTGGACAGGTTTCAGTGGAGCTTCCAGTCTAAGACAGACTAGGAAGAAGGACCTTGAGGCCTACTTCCAAAAAACTGGCCAGAAAAAGCCTTTTGAATAGCAGCGGAACATTCTCCGATATCTTGTCGGAAGATGAGGCCATCAGTCTGGAAGGGACTCAAAATATGACTGGGGAAGAGTCGCCCCCTCAAAGTAGAGTCCACCTTAATGATGTGGATGGAGCAAAGCTTTCAGGACCTTCATTTGCTGATGTGGCATGACTCAAAATGAGAAGAAATAGCAGGAGACGTTCATTGAAAATCCGAACGTGGAATGTACGAAGTATGAATCTAAGAAAATTGGAAGTCATCAGAAATGAAATGGAACATGTAAGGATCAATATTCAAGGCATTAGTGAGCTAAAATGGACTGGTACTGGCCATTTTGAATCAGATAATCATATGGTCTACTATGCTGGGAATGACAAGTTGAAGAGGAATGGCTTGCATTCATCTTCAAAAAGAACATTTCAACATCTTTCCTGAAGTATAATGCTGTCAGTGATAAGATAATATCCACACGCCTACAAGGAAGAAGAGTTAGTGTGACTACTACTCAAACTTATCCACCAACCACTATGGCCAAAGATGAAGAAATTGAAGATTTTTACCAACTTCTGCAGTCTGAAATTGATAAAATATGCAATCAAGATGCATTGATAATTACCGATGATTGGAATGCAAATTTAGAAACAAAGAGGAAGGACCATTAGTTGGAAAATATCACCTTGGTAATAGAAATAAAGCCGGAGATTGCATAACAGAATTCTGCAAGACAAACAACCTCTTCATTGCAAATAACTTTTTTCAACAACAAAAGTGGTGACTACACACATGGACCTCGCCAGATGGAATATTCAGGAATCAAATCAGCTACATCTGTGGAAAGAGACAATGGAGAAGCTCAATATCATCAGACAGAACAAGGCCAGGAGCCTACTGTGGAACAAACCATCAATTGCTCATATGCAAGTTCAACTTGAAGCTGAAGAATATTAAAGGAAGTACGTGAGAGCCAAAGTACTACCTTGAGTGTATCCCACCTGAATTTAGAGACCATTTCAAGCATAGATTTGACTCATTGAACTCTAATGACCAAAGACCAGACGAGTTGTGGAATGACATCAAGGACTGCATACATGAAGAAACAAAGAGGTCATTAAAAAGACAGAAAAGAAATTCTGAAATTTGCTTTTCAAAGTAGAGTAGTAGCTAAAGCAAAAGGAAGAAATGATGAAGTAAAAGAGCTGAACAGAAGATTTCAAAGGCCAGCTCAAGAAGACAAAGTAAAGTATTATAATGATATGTGCAGAGACCTGGAGTTAGAAAACCAAAAGGAAGAACGTGCTAAGCATTTCTCAAGCTGAAAGAACTGAAGAAAAAATTCAAGCCTGGAGTTGCAACATTGAAGAATTCTATGAGAGAAAATATTGAATGGTTCAGGAAGCATCAAATGAAGACGAAAGGAATACATGGAGTTATTATACCAAAAAGAATTGGTCGAGGTTCAGCCATTTCAGGAGGTAGCATATGATCAAGAACCCATGGTACCAAAGGAAGAAATCCAACCTGCGCTGAAGGTATTGGCAAAAAACAAGTCTCCAGGAAATGATGGAATTCCAATTGAGATGTTTCAACAAACAGATGCAGTGATGGAGGTGCTCACTAGTCTGTGCCAAGAAATTTGGAAAACAGCTACCTGGCCAACTGACTGGAAGAGATTCATATTTGTGTCCATTCCAAAGAAAGGTGATCCAACACATGCAGAAATTACTGAACAATATCATTAATATCATGCACAAGTAAAATTTTGCCGAAGATCATTCAAAAGCAGTTGCAATAATACATCGGCAGGAAATTGCCAGAAATTCAAGCTGGATTCAGAACAGGATTTGGAATGAGGGATATCATTGCTGATGTTAGATGGATCTTGTCTGAAAGCAGAGAATACCAGAAAGGTGTTTACCTGTGTTTTCTTGACTATATAAAGTCATTTGACTGTGTGAATCATAACAAATTATGGCTAACATTGTGAAGAATGGGATTTCCGGAACACTTAATTGTGCTCAAGCAGAATGTGTACATAGACCAAGAGGCAGTCATTCAAACAGAACAAGGAGATACTGCCTGGTTTCAAATCAGGAAAGGTGTCTGTCAGGTTTGTATCCTTTCACCATACTTATTCAATCTGTATGCTGAATAAATAATCTGAGAAGCTGGAGTAAATGAAGAAGAACGGGGCATCAAGATCGGAGGAAGACTCATTAACAACCTATGTTATCGAGATGACACAACCTTGCTTGCTGAAAGTGAAGAGGACTTGAAGCGCTTACTACAGGAGATCAAAAACTACATCCTTCAGTGTGAATTACACCTCAACATAAAGAAAACTAAAACCCTCACAACTTGACCAATAAGCAACATCATAATAAATGGTGAAAATATTGAAATTTTCAAGGATTTCATTTTACTTGGATTCACAATCAACACCCATGGAAGCAGCAGTCAAGAAATCAAATAATGTATTGCATTGGACAAATCTGCAGAAGACCTCTTTAAAGTGTTAAAAATCAAAGATGTCACCTTGAGGACTAATGTGCATCTGACCCGAGCCATGGTATTTCAAGAGCCTCCAATGCGTGTGAGCCATGGTATTTCAAGAGCCTCCAATGCGTGTGAAAGGTGGACAGTGAATAAGGAAAACTGAAGAAGAATTGAAATTTGAATTATGGTGTTGGTGAAGAATATTGAGCTGCCAGAAGAATGAACCAATCTGTCTTGAAAGAAGTACAGCCAGAATACTCCTTAAAGGCAAGGATGCTGAGACTTCGTCTCACATACTTTGAACATGTTATCAGGAGGGACCAGTTCCTGGAAAAGGACATCATGCCTGGTAAAGTAGAGAGTCTGCGAAATAGAGGAAAACTCTCAAGGAGATGGAGTGACACCATGGCTGCAACAATGAGCTCAAGCATAACAATGATTATGAGGAGGGCACAGGACCGGTCAGTGTTTTGTTCTGTTGTACATAGGGTCACTATGAGTCAGAAGCAACTCCACAGCACCTAAAAAAACAACTTATATTTTAAGTTGATTTCTTTTTTTAGAGCTGATAACAGGTTGGCAAAGTACTTGTATCAACTTTTCAGAACTTTAAGGTGGTAGAATAGACGTGCCAGAAGCTGTGAACCTAGAGATTTGCATTCAAGTCCTAGCTCTTTTTCTGCCATTTACACTGAGAAAATCTTGCAGGATGTATGGTTAAATTGATCACGTTTATGTCAGATATGAAGGATCAGCCCCATCCTACTTTACCACCTGGATTATTGTGAGACGTTGTGGCATGAGATTGATTCAGACAGTTGAAAGTCATGATGGGCATACTACACATTGCTGTATGTCTCAGGTAGCTCAGCTGTAAAATTATTCAAGCTATTTCTGACTTGTCAGGTTTTTGGGTGTTCAATTCATTTTAACACATTGGCACACTATAGTAGTAGCAGAACTAGTTTATTAATATGAAAGTAAGGACCACTGGGTTCTAACTTTCTTAGAATATTGCTATTCCCCCTGAACATCATTTGCATACATCCACCTTGATGCCTTTTAGAAGTATCAAAGTGTCTTTGGGAGTTGTTCTCTGGGAGCCAGCATGGCTTAGTGGACTAGGCAGAATATTTAAATATTTAAATTCCACACCCTGAAATGCATATGTGTGTCCTCTACGACGCTTAACCTTGCTAAGTTTAGTCTGGAAAATGAGCTCGAAGAATGTCATTGGTTAAGGTACCTAACAATAATAATCTATAGGTCATAACAGTATGTAAAGATGTAGATATTAAAAAACCCACAATAATAATTTATAGGTCATACCACTGTGTAAAGATGTAGATATATGTGTCATAAAAAACATATCCATCATTTATATATCATTTGTTGAACAGTATATGTGAAAATTCAGCAAGCATAGGTGCTGGGTGGTGAACAGAACTTTTGAGACAAAAGTCCTGCCATCAAATAGTTAATGTTTTCAAGGGGAAAAAGAAGTCAGAACAGTGTGAACTTTGCTTTTAGAAACCACATTTGAAGTGGCTAGAGAGAAAGAAAACTTTCTGAAAAACTTGTAACCTCAGTAAATCAGAAATGTAAATTAAAGCAAGACTGAAAGAGAATGAAATTAGTTAAGCCACCAAAGTTGAACATTTTATACAAGCTAACGCTTTGTAAAGATGTGGGTGTATGAATCAAATGTGATCTTTCTGTAAGGGCAAGCTTAGATATAGCTTTAATAGTTTATGGGTACAAATTTTCATGATCAGATCAAAATTTCCTAATCCTCTTTTGGTTTATTATAATCTCTTCTTTCATTTTCTAACAGGCCTACTAGTGCCTTTCTTTAGTTTATATACCACAATACCAAGTGGTAATTTAGTGAGAAATACCTCTAAAATATCCATGTGTCTTTACAAAACACATCCGAGAGCCCGTTATTTCACATTGAGTACAGTGTGATTTCTCTAAATGTAGGTGAATCATTGATCCGTACTGTTTCTTATTTTGAAAAACAGAATCATGTGAAACAAACTAACACATTTTCTAAGTGCCTATTTAAAACATATTTGTGATTTGAATATATGAATGGATATTGCACATATGAAAAGATCATAAATACAGATCACACTGTGAGAGATTACAATATAGTTCAGTGAGATACATTTTATCTTGATTGCAAGGTTAAATATTTTAATAAAACCTCTAAAATATCATTTCAGTAAAAACCTCAAAACTGTTATAAATAGGTGTTAACATTTACATTTCCAGTATAAGAAATAGGGCAGTTGACACCTCTGTCTTTTTCGTTCTCATTAGAAGCCAATAAGGCAGTGGTGGTGTTTATTTACAATACAAAATTCTTCTTTAGAAGCAAAAAAAAGGATGAAAACTTTTGTTCAATACTTAGATTCTGAATAACATAGCAACTAGTTTTTTTTTTTTTTTTAGAGAACGTAAGCAATAAAACCCACATAATGTTTGCCCTCTGGATTTTTATAACCCTTTCACGCCAACATTTTTGGGAAAAAAAAGTTAATTTATCTCCCTTCACAAGGCTGCATAATGTAATGCCAAGGAAAATGAGAAACATCTGCCGTAGAGTCAAATGTATAACCTACCAAAAAACCCATTTGCTATTTTACCCTTTGTCTACTCTAAGGGGTGTTTAAAGAGCCACACCCCAAACTCATATACAAGTCAACAATGCCATTAAGTAAAATCAGGGTCGAAATATTGGACATGAATTAGTAAAGAGGTATAAATTGTTCAGAACCTCTTATTATGAAATAACTAGAAGATCATGCAAATATAAAAAAAAAAAAAGTCACTCCTAAATCTTTTTCATGTCATTTGTAATTGAAGAGATGTATTTTGCCCTGGCCTCTCAATAGGATATCAGTGCACTTTTGTCTTTTCTGCATGAACTACCAAGAAGCCTCACAGATCAGAATGGCTGTCCCCTCTTAGGAGTATTAGATGTCACTGTCAGTTTATCCTATGAAAAATGAAGTATATTTTAGTGCGGCTGTCATACCATGTATATAAACAGTTCACCTTTCACTTTGTTTCAGTAGAGAGAGGCTGACATTTTTTCTTCTTTTTTACTCGGTCTTGTTTTCTCCAGTGAATATTATAGGCCAGCACCACTGTAATCCATCCTTTCTCACTGACAATACTGAATTTACATAATGTATTCAAGAAAATTGCGTTAGGCCCTTTTCCTGGAATAAGGCTTCAAGGGCTCAGTGGTGGTGGGAACTCTTTCTCTGACCTGAAGTATCAGTAAATGCAGAAGACATGTGGATGGTTAGCCTGTATTGTCCGTACAACTGAACATAATCAAATGCCTTGTTGAGTGCTTGTTTTGAAGTTGTATGTAGACTACAGGTTGCCATTCTATGTTGCTGATTATGTGTCAGGTATGAAAACACCATTATGTTGAATCTACTTTCTGTTACTATGGATTGATTTGCATATTCTAGAATTTTATTTAAATGGAATTAAAAAAATGGAAAAATACAGTATAAATTCTTTGACTTTCACTCAGCATAACTACGTTGAGATTAATCCATGTCGTGTGTATTAATCCTTCATTCCTTTTTTATTTCTGAGTCATATTCCATTGTACTGCTATACCACAATTTGCTTATACATTCACTTATTAATGGGCATTTAACTTGTCTCCAGCTGCTATGAACATTGATTTTTATGAACATTGATGTAATTATTATTTCCAATGTTCTTCATTCTTTTATGTACATCATATTTCAATCTGGAATCATTTTCCTTCTGCCTGAAGGACTTCCTTTAACATTTTTCATAGTGCAGGTCTATAAATTCATTCATCTTGTTTATGGCTGAAAATTCTATATTTGGCCTTCCTTTTTGAAATATATTTTCACTGGGCATAGAATCTAAGTGGACAGTTTTTTACTGTCAGTACTTCTGCCTTCTTCTCAATTGCAGTTTCTGATGATAAATCAGTTGTCATCCTTATTTTTGTTCCTCTCTGTATGTCTTTTTTTCTGTGGCTCCTTTTCACATTTTCTCTTTATCACTGATTTTGAAACAATTTGATTACTGTAATTTTCTTCATGTTTCTGTACTTGGGGTTGTTGAGCTTCATGTATCTGTAGGTTTATAGATTTCATTAAATTTGGAAAATCTGGGGACATTACTGTTCCCTTTGTTTTTTTTTTTTTTTTTTTTTTCCTGTCCCAACCCCACATCTCTCTTCCTGGTTGTCCTGGAGGATTTAATCTTAAGGATAAAGAAAGGAATGGTAAGGTTTGTCATGCATAAACTCCTTTAGTTTATTGCAAGGTAGTCATGGCAAGGCACTCAAGTAAGACTCAAGACATTTATTTAGCATTGGAGAATCAGAATTAACAATTAACTTCAATGTTAGTGCAAATCTTTAGACTTAAGACTTTCGCCTTTAATGAGTGGTCTCGAGAAGAGAACTTGACCACTCCTCGAACTCAGAGAAGGGGCCTGAGGTTGTTTGTGGTGAGCGGTATCTCAGCAGGCTTCTCAGTCTTCACGCAGAAATTCAGAATTTTTGCTTCTGTTTTCTTCTCTGAAAACAAGCAGAAATCCACGCATTTATATACCCTGCATGCTGTCATGTTCAACTATAATTGGTATGTTTTATTGCCAGTTAAGGGCATTGTTGTAGGACATATTTATGTTCTTGTTTACTACATGTTTCAAGGCAAAGTGAATTAATTAAAAATTATGGGAATTGTTTAGTGATATATTTATGTTTTGTTAACTTATGGAGATATGATTAATGTTACATTCCATTATCACAGAGTGCAGGTGAACAACCCAATTTCAGAAAGTTATTTACAACCTACTTCACACACTTTTGTTATCTATTTTCAAGTTTAGATCAACTTTCTAATGACTTGTAATTAACGGTTAGAGTCTATTTCTAAGTTCAAAAATTCTCTAACTTCATGGTCTAAGTGACTTATACATAGGTGATTAAAAGCATTATAAAAACATAATAATGGTGTAAAAAGCATTTTAGAAGTACACGTAATAGTGACTTACACATATGTGTTTTAAGAACATTACAGAATAAGATGTGATTTGAAAAAATATAGAAAGCATATGTAACACTGGGGATTTCAATTACCCATTTATTAGGCTATTTGAAGTTGTCACATAGCCCACTGATGCTCTTTACATTTAAAAAATGTTTTTTCTGTACATTTCAATTTGGATAGTTTCTATTGCTATGTTCTCAATTTCACTTTTTTTTTTCTTCTTCAATGCCTAATCTGCCTTTAACACCATCCAGGGTATTTTTTGTCACACAACTTGTAGTTTTTATCTCTAGAAGTTCAATTTGATATTTTAAAATACATTGCATGTCTCTAACTTTTTGAGCATATAGAATACAGTAATGACTTCAGATTTTCTTGTCTGATAATTCTAACATCTGAGTCATTGCTGGGTCAGTTTCAACAGATTGATTTTTTCCTCTTTCGAGATTAATTTCCCTGCTTGTTTGTATTCATAGTAAATTTTTATTAGATGCCAGACGTTGTGAATTTTACCTTGGTGGGCACTAGATATTTTTGTATCCCCATGAATATTCTTACGTTTTATTTGGGGATGCAGTTATTTGAAAACAGTTTGATATGGGGAGTCTTGCTTTTAAGATTTGTTAGGTGGGACTGGAGAAGTACTCAATCTTGGGCTAATTATCCCCCACTACTTACTGAGGCAAGATCTGTCTGAGTACCATACTCAATACCCCATGTATCATGAGGTTTTCCAATCTGGCTGTTGGAATCTGGGTGAGCACTGTAAGCTGCTACCTATAATCTTTTCTGATGGTTCTTTCCCTAACCTCTGACAGTTTACTCACAAGCATGTGCTGACCAGCATGCTACTGAATATTCTAGGGGACCCTCTACTTCTTTGCATACCTGATAATCTTTGCTTAAATGTCAAACGTAGTGCATTTTCCTTGTTGAGTGGTGGGTATTTTTGTATTCCTGTAAAGATTCTTGACCTTCGTTTGGTGGGCACAGTTAATTTACTTGGAAATATTTTGATCCTTTCGGGCCTTGTTTTAAAGATTTGTTGGGTTGCTCCAGAACAATTTTTCATCTAGAGCTAATTATTAGCCATTTACTGAGGCAAGAATTTCTTGACTATATTACCCAATGCCCCAGGAATTATGAGTTTTCCCAGTATGGCTGGCTGAGATAGTTACTATCTCCATCCCTATGGGAATGCTAGGAATTATGTTCTCTAAGCTTTCTAGTGGTTTCTCACACATATGCTGATCAGTACTCTGCTGCATAGTTGTGGCAGATCTTCATAGTCCTCTCTCTTTGTAACTCTTATCGCCAGCACTCTGTCCTGCTAGCTTTAGCTGCCTTGGTCTCCTCAACTCAGGGAGCATGCTGGGCCCCACCTCAGTTTTTTTCCCTCACTTCATGACCTGAAAACTTTCTCCAGGGAGTAATACAGGGCAATCAGAGCTCACCTCATTTGTTTCATGTCTCTCAGAGATCACTGTCCTTTGTTCTCTGATGTCCAATATTTTAAAAAATGTTATTTCACATTGTCTGTTTCACATTGTTTCACATTTTGTCTGTTTATCTCTTTTGTTATTGTTGCAGGTGGTAGGGTAGATTAGGTCCCTGTTTGTCCATCTTAGAAGGAAGTGGAGGTCTCTTATTACGTTTTCATATTTTTTCTTTTTATGTGTTTTTCACTCTACTGGTCTTTAAACTCCATAAAGTTAAAGGCTATGTCTTTGTCAGCTTTATATCCCTAACACCTAATGCATTGAATAACTTCTTAGATTCTAGTAGGTAATAAATATATATGCATAAACTTAAAGAACATTATTAGGCAATATCTTTTTGAAGTATATATACTGTCAGGTTCCATTGTCCTTGATATAGGTTAGATTGGTTTTAAACCTACAAATAGGAAACATTTATATGAGAGTCTTGAAAAATTAGTAAGAATCTACAGGAGACAAATTATCTGCTTATTCTTTTTATTTTTAAGAACTGGTAAAATCCTTCAATAATGCAAATAAGCAACCATAATGAAAAACAAACAAAAAATGAATACCAGTTGAGCCTTATTTGAGGATTTACTTTTTTTTTAAAATAAGATTCACAATAAAAAAGCAAAACCAAACCCAGTGCCATCAAGTCAATTCCGACTCATAGCAACCCTGTAGGACAGAGTAGAACTGCCACATAGAGTTTCCAAGGAGCACCTGGCGGATCCGAACTGCTGACCCTTTGGTTAGCAGCCGTAGCACTTAACCACCACGCCACCAGGATTTCACAAGATTCACAATAGGGGTTGGTTAATTATACAGCAACTTTGAAAATGTGGTGATGAAATTTAAATAAATCTTGTAGTTGACCATCTTGGAAATAATTGTTAGAGGAAAAGTAATTCTTAGGTTTCAGAGCATCAGTTAATAGACATAGGTTGTACCATCTACAGCAGCCAATGATCAAGTACTTGAATGTGGTTGTATAAGCTTTTCTTTCAGAAATTTGAGCTCTTTGACTTCCGGGCTCCTACCAGGTATGGCTGCATTGAAAATATTCCATGGAGATTGACAATGGATCTCATGGAATATGGTAAGAACAAAGTTATGCTAATGTTGCAGCCAAAGTAATTACTCCTCTCTGGGAACACATCCGGATAGCTAAGCATACTACCTACCTATCTAGATTGACCTCTCACTACTGTACCCCTAACACATTATATTCCAGGCATTGAAACAGCTAACAATTCCAAGAATGGACTATTCTTACTCTAACTTCCATGCTTTTGCAATACTCTTTCCTATACTGCTTTTTACCCACTCACACAACCCTTTGCCTAGTTCTCTCTCAGCCTTTAGCTCTAATTCTGAGGTCATTTTCTTTAAGAAGACATTTCTGACTGAACTAGTTAAGAGCCTCAATTTTGTGTTCCATCTATAGCGTTCTGAGTTTACCGTTATCAAAACATTTATCACAAAGTCCTGAAATAGATTTTTTTTAAAAACATGAGCATATTCCTAATTAGACTGGAAGCTGCAGAAAGATAGAGATCATTGTGCATTCAATGTTGTATAACCCACAAAAGGCATGTAGATTGCCTGGCATGTGGTAGGAAATCAATAAATATTTAATTGAAGTGAACTTTTAAATTGTAGAGCATAACACAAATATAAGCTACTATTTTTAAAGATGGGGACCTGGCGGCGAAGTGGTTAAGAGCTCAGGCTGCTCACCAAATGGCCAGCAGTTCAAATCCACCAGCCGCTCCTTGGAAACCCTATGGAAGAGTTCTACCCTGTTCTGTAGGGTCACTATGAGTCAGGCTTGCCTCGATGGCACACAACAGCATTTTTAAAAATAAAGCTTTAGATGTCAGATATTCATTAGATTTAAGACACTGGGATTCTACAATCAAGTGATAAATCCTTCAAAGTGTAGCTTTTTGTTTGAAAAGTTTAGATACTTTTAGTAATTACAAAACTGGCAACTGCATAATTTAATTGATCATCTGAACTATCGCTAAAACATCTAGTTTTTTTCAAATCATTATCATAATAGAGAATATTTCTGAACACTAGAAAAAAGACTAAGATAGGACTAGACAGAAGTCTCAAGTCATTCTTGAAAGATAGTAATAATCCAAGTTATCTAAATATTGTCTTATATGCTCTTTTAAATGTTGCTATATACCTTTTAGTTGTTAGACACAATGACAGATATTGAACATTTAAGAACAATATGTGATGAAAAAACAAATCTGCTTAGTTCGTTCAGTGACTGAAAAGTCAAGCACTTAGTTGATTTTTTTTTTCAGTTTTGGATTCATTGTTATGTCAGTGCGTAAAGACACATTTCTTGTTTTGAACTGTAAAACATAACAAGCATTTGATGGAGTATAATGACATGTCCATAAATGGACCATTATTTGAGATGTTCACAATAAATCATACCCTATGAGTTTTCATTTCCTCTCTTTCAAAGTGATTTTTTGAATCCACGCTCTTTACAAGAGATAGCTTAGCTTGTCTTAAATTGAGTAAAATCTATAGGAGTAACAAAAGCATAATGCTAAAATACAAAGTATCTAGGCAAAGATGCTATCCTATTGGAGCAGCATGGCCTCACATATGGTATGCAAAATCACTCACTCTTTAGAGACTCCTGTGATTCATTAACAAGGTGGTGAAATAACACTAAATATATAGACATTTTATAGTTTAAAACGAATCGGCTACATTATTACAGTAGAATTTTTTCCCCAAATATCCACTACCCAGTTTGTTAAAAATAAAAACCATGAACAAGAATGAAACTTCAAGCCTTATTACATTAGTCATATAATAGGCCTTATATCATAAGTACGATATACAGCAGTTAACATTTATAAAATATTTAAGAGTCAAGATCACACTCATATACATAAAATGCAACCCTAAATTATGAAATGAGAGCTATAACATGAAGCAATGATGGTAAAAATTCCAATGGGAGACAAATTCCTTAATTGGAACAGCAGCCAATTAAAAAACTAAATAGAATTATTTAACTTGTATAATGCGTCAGTAATATATTAGAGATTATTCTGATAGCAAAACTTGAAATATTTTGAATGTATTCTATAGATAACTGGGGGGCGGGCAAAAAGAACATTTGTTTTTTAGCTGATTCTTTAAGATTTTCCTAAAAAGATGTCCACAGACACTTTGTTTTTCCACTCTGAAAATTCTTCATGAATCTACTAAATATATCCTAATAAGTTTCAGTTTAGTTCCCTTTGTATTGTATCTCTTTTCATTAAAATTTAAACCACTTCACTGCACTGACAAACAAGCTTTTTAAAAACCCAGGTATAAAAGTTCTGTGAAATTTGTCTCAATATTTATGCCCATGCACATTACCAATGTGCTACCTAAGTTAAATTAGTTTTTTTCTCTCTTTCGTTTATACGAATAAATATAAAAAAGCCAGTATCAGATTCTGTATTCATACCATTTTTATATTAATCTTTTGACTATATAATGACTATGGGTTTAAAAAAAAGAATAAAATAAATGAAAGAGCTTCTCCTTATTTGAAATTTCAAAAAGTCAGTGGGTAGCTATTGCTATCGCCATTAATAATGCACTTTATAAATACCATCCAAGAAGGGCAACAGTAGTTCCAATCTTCCTCCGCCCTTGTCTTAGTTATCTAGTGCTGCTGTGACAGAAATACCACAAGTGGATGGCTTTAACAAAGAGAAATTTATTCTCTCACAGTCTAGGAGGCTACAAGTCCAAATTCAGGGTGTCAGCTCCAGGGGACGGCTTTCTCTCTCTTTCTGCTCTGGAGGAAGATTCCTTGTCATCAATCTTCCCCTGGCTGAATAGCTTCTCAGGCGCAGGGATCCCATGTTCAAAGGACTTGCTCTGCTCCTGGTGCTGCTTTCTTGGTGGTATGAGGTCCCCAACTCTGCTTGCTTCCCTTTCCTTTGTATCTCTTGAGAGATAAGAGGTGCTGCAGGCCACACCCTAGGAAAACTCCCTTTACATTGGATCAGGAATGTGTCCTGGGTAAGGGTGTTACAATCCCACCCTAATCCTCTTTAACATAAAATTACAATCACAAAATGAAGGACAACCACACAATACTAGAAATCATGGCCCAGCCAAATTAATACACACATTTTTGGGGGGACATAATTCAATCCATTGCAGCCCTTTATAAGGAGAGTTCTGGCCACTGTAATGTTGTAAATTTCTTCAGTTGTGAACCTAGGTCTTCTTTGTATTTGCTTTGTAGCCCATGTTTCCAATGCAGGTATTTGATCCTTGTTGATGTTGTTGGTTGCTGTGGAGTAGGCTCTGACTCATGACGACATTGTGTATAACAGAACAAAGTGTGGCGGGGTCCAGGGGTTATTTATTTATGATAATTGCAGGGGCTTATGCAACTTTTCTTAGTAATTGATACTCACCTAAAAATACAGTATTCCTTGAGCCAAGTAATGAATATTAGATTTAAAATGTACTCGGTTGTTTTAAGTAGTTGCAGTCTGCATTTTCGTATGCCTGTCACAGCAATTTATCTTTCAAAGAAATTGAATTCCTAGAATTAGGATCCTATTGTAGATACCCCTAATTAATGATTTTTTTTTAATTACCTGGACCTGAGACTTGCAAGAGATGTCTCCTATCTTTTATTGTGCTTTCTTTCCACAATGCCAATTTCAATTTTCATGTGGAAAAATAAGACATATAATGGAGGGTGACTATATTTCTGGTTGGTTTTACTTCTTTTGGAAACATTTTATTGTGCTTTAGGTGAAGGTTTACAGAGCAAATTAGTTTCCCTATCAATAACTTATATACAAATTTTTTCAGGACATTAGTTGCAATCCCTGCAATGTGTCAGCACTCCCGCATCACCACCCTGAGTTCCCCATTCCCATTTGTCTGGTTTTCCTGCCCCTTCCTGCCTTCGCATCTTTGCTTTTGGGCAGATGTTGCCCTTTTGGTCTCATATAGATGATTGTTCTAAGGTGCACTTTCCTCATGGGTGTTATTGTCTATTAAATAAGCCTGTGTATTATTTGGGTGAAAGGGTATCTCCGGGAGTGGCTTCAGTTCCAAGTTAGGGGGGTGTCTAAGGGTCATAGTCTCCAGGTTCCTTCAGTCTCTATCAGACCAGTAAGTCTGGTCTTTGACCCATTTTGAGTTAGTTTTTGTGTATGGTGTGAGGTATGGATTTTGTTTCATTTTCCTGCAAATGGATAACCAGTTTTGTCAGCACCTTTTGTTAAAGAGACTTATCTCTTCCCCATTTAATGAACCTTAAGACTTTGTCAAAGATCAGCTGCCCATAGGTGGATGGATTTACTTCTGCATTCTCAATTCTGTTCCATTGGTCTATGTGTCTGTTGTTGTACCAGTATCAGGCTGTTTTGACTACCACGGCTGTATAGTAGGTTCTGAGACTGGTGTAAGGCCTCCTACTTTGATCTCCTTCTTCAACTATGCGTTGCTTATCTGGGGCCCCTTTCCTTTTCAAATGAAATTGGTGATTAGTTTTTCTATCTCGTTAGAGAATGTTCCTGGAATTTGGATTGGGATTGCATTATATTTGTAGATTGCTTTGGGTAATGATGTTTTTACGATGTTAAGTCTTCCTATCCATGAGCATGATATGTTTTTCCATTTATGTAGGTCACTTTTGGTTTCTTGTAGTAGTGTTCTGTAGTTTTCTTTGTGTAAGTTTTTTATGTCCCCCCCTAAAAAAAAAAAAAAAACTAACAACTCATTGCTGTTGAATCAATTCCGACTGATAGTGACCCTATAGATTTATTCCTAAGTATGCTATCTTTTGGGGGGCTACTGAAAATGGTATTCTTTTCCTCATTTCCTTTTCAGAGTTCTCTTTGTTAGTCTAGAGGAATTCAACTGATTTTCGTATGTTGATTTTGTACCCTGCCACTTTGCTCAATCCTTCTATTAGTTCAAACAGCTTTCTGGTAGAATCTATGTATATGATCATATCATCTGCAAATAAGGATAATTTTACTTCTTCCTTACCAATTTGTATGCCCTTTAATTCCTTTTTCTTGCCTTATTGCTGTAGCTATGATTTTGCAGTATAGTACTGAATAAGAGCGGTGATAAAGCCATCCTTGTTTGATTGCCATTCAGAGGGAAATGATTTCAATCTCTCTCCAATGAGAATAATATTGGATGTTGGTTTTGTGTAAATACCCTTATTTATGTTGAGGAATTTTCCTTCTATACCTATTTTGGTGAGCTGCCCTGGCTGGGTCTCAGTGCTCCCCCCTCTCCATGGGTGCTGGATTCCCGGAGCTCTTTTCCTCCCTCCTGCACCAGTCCTTCCTAGGTCTGGTTCATGTCATGCTCACCCCACTTCACTCCGGGTATGTCAGTACAGTTTTTATGTCTCCTGTTGGGAGTTCTGTGAAGTTGCCTTTCTGTGATCCTCACCCAGGATCACTGTTGGCTTTGTCTCAAGATGGCCATGCTGTGAAGGGTCGGGTGGCAGGGCTTCTGCCCTCATTCACTGGTTTTAATCAGCTTCTTCTTCCAATTGGTGTTTGATCTAGTTCTTCATCCTTTCACTTTGATGCTTAGGTTCCAGGATTGTCAACTGTATCTGTTTTACTTGGTTTCTCTGCTCTTTGCCATAGAGGGATGGCAAGGTGTGTCTGACTAACCCGTTATGTTGGCTCCTCTCCCTGGTTGGTTTTTCTTGATGAAAACTGAAAAATCATTTTGTTTTTCACCAGGGATGAGCTAAAGGGAGACCATGCTACCTTAAGTAGAATGTCATAAACTTTTGACAACGTGGACCTGAAGGAGGCCTAAGAGATGTGGGGAAAATTTAGGCAGAAAATGGAGGATATGAACATGAGGTGGGGTGTGTCATCATATCTGAGTGGCCAGATCAGAGCATTTTTTCAGCAGTTTCAGAGTTAGACCTTTCACAATGTCTCTGAATCATTTTGCTTGAATTGAATGCCTCAAATCAGAAAACACCTATGTGCAAAAAAATGCCTTGCCAAAAATTCATTCCAAAACTGCATGTAAATGGCTTATGGATTATCCTTGTTACTATACTTTTCTGTACAGCCAGATTGGTGAGAGCTGACTTTAGTTCAATTTTTTACAATGAGAAATACTCATTTTTAAGTGAGATGAATTTCTTTAGAAACTGACATTCATTTAAAATCAAAATACCTGGGACAAAATTTAGCTGAATATTGTAGTTTTATGTACAGATGCTAAATAGTTGATTTGTGTCTAAAGAAAATCTCTCATGTTTAAAGTGGTGTTTAATTGATGTTGGAGTTGAAGTGAAAGTGCAGGATGTTAACAACAGCCCTCACTGGAGGAAGTACTGCTCAGAGTTAACATGCTTCTCTAAGCACATAGATTCAAAAGAAACAAAACAGGAAGAGAAGTTCCAAAAAACAAAAATATTGACAGTGAACCATAAGGCCTCCTTTCCTTCATCATTTCGCAACACTCTTAGAATATATAATACTTTATTGACATTTTGTCAACAATATAAAACCAAGCCTGACATAAAACCAGTTATAGTACATGAATATAATAATAAAGTAACTGAAATGATAGAAAATTTAAAAATAGCATTTGGAACAGAAATGTACCTGTAATTTTATTGTGTCCTGTAAATAAGTTCCTATATAAAAAGAAGTTGAAAACAGCACATATTTTAAATTGCCTAACCAAAACCCACTCCTGCTGAGTTGACTCTGACTCATAGCAACCCTACAGGACAGCACAGAACTGCTCCCATAGGGTTTCCAAGGCTGTAAATCTTCACAGAAGCACATTGCCACATCTTGCTCTTAGAGAGTGGCTGGTCTGTTCGGACAGCTGACTTTTTGGTTAGCAGCTGAGCGCTTAACCACTGCACCACCAGGGCTTCTTAAATTGCCTGAAGAGTGCCTACTTTTCTTATTTAATACAAGGACCAAAATAATGAATTATTAAAACATTTTTCTTCTGGGTCAGTGGATTATATATTGCCTGAAAAGTAAAGAGTTTGCCAAGTTCAAGCATTGGCCGTTTATTCATTCTGGCTAGAAAAAAAAAAAGTCTTGTGTTAGTCATTATTCTGCTGTTATGACTATGTTAGACAAAAAAATGATGTGCATTGTTGAAAAAAATTACTTCGCAGGCACCTATTTTTATTTACTTTCATGGCAATTTTCCCAGGGAAACAAGATATATCAAAATTAAAACAGCAGCAAGGAAATCGTTTACTATGGTGAAGCTGAGGAAAGCCAAAGTGACAGCAGTTATAGAAAGCGGCGGTAGCTCTTGAAGTTAAGCTGCTCTGTCACATACCGTCAATTGGACCATTATCTGCAACAGGAGGGCTGTAATAAATTGTCAGATTTGCTTCTTAGCTGAAATGATGGGATGGAAATTGTGCTATATATATATATATATATATATATGAGGTTGGGGTGGCATTTGGGGAGAATGGGTATATCAGATTTGCCCACATGTAAGTCTGAAATAATTGACACTCTGGCACCAGACATACAATTTCTTCAAATAAATTATAACTTGAGTGTCTGGATCTCATGATTCTTTAAGGACAAAAAGGTCAGATAAAAGAAAGTGCTATTAATAGTGACAAGAAATATTAATTTACTTTTCCTTTTATGACATATTTTTTATTATAATTCCTCAAAATGGTTTCTGCTTCAGATTCTCCTTTTCCTTTTGATAAGTATTATTTGAGAACAGTCTACATTCTTATTGATGACAGCTTCCTACTTATTCATTGTAAGAGCTACTATTGCTGCAGTAATACTTTGTTCGTTTCTTCTGCATTTCAAGAGAGAAAACATGGCATATTGAGCAAAATGAGGGACTAAGGGTTTAGTGACCTGGATTCTAGTCCAGATTTTGGTGTTCAGGAAATGCTTACTAGCTGTTAGTCCCCATCCCCTACCTGGGTAAAGAATTCTTTGCCTAGACAAAGATCAACTTCATAAAAGCACCTTTGTGCAACATACTGAAATGTTGTTGTTAGGCGCTTTTGAGTCAGTTCCCACTCACAGAGACCTTATATACAACAGAAGAAAACATTTTCAGCTCCTGCACCATCCTCACAATCCTTGCTATGTTGGAGCCCGTTGTTGTAGCCACTGTGTCAGTCCATCTCTTTGGGGGGTCTTCCTCTTTTTCACTCACCCTCTTTTTTACAAAGCATGATGTCTTTGTCCAGGGATTGGTCTCTCCTGATAACATGTCCAAAGTTATGTGAGATGAAGTCTTGCCATCCTTTCTTCCAAGGAGCACTTTGGCTGGACTTCTTCCAAGACAGACTTGTTCGTTCTTCTGGCGGTCCATAGTATATTCAATATTCTTCACCAACACTATGCCCTCGCCTGAACCTTACATCCTCTTTTGATTTTGAGCCTCAAATTGAAATATGTTAAAATTTAAAATAAACAGTGAGATATAGTCAAAATATGACATCAAAAATTATATGATATTTTGTTTTCATTTCACATATCTTAATTTTTAATATTATAGTTATCATGCTTGTGTGAAAATAGACAAGCTGTATGCAGTTTCAGGGTGAGTGAAATTAAATGCTACCTTGATTCAGGATAAAACTAAATCTTGACGTAATTGTAATTTATAACTTATTGAGGATACCATTGAAATATTTAATTAATATTAATATAATATTTAATATTTCAATAATAGCATCTCATCTATATGATTGCTCTGAGTGTTTTTTTTTCTTCCTTTTAGTGATATCTAACAAAGGCTATTTTCCCTTATTCCTGAATAATAATTTGGCTATAAAAGAAGCAATTATTCTATTACATGGTTAAAACAATTAAATAAAAAAGGCAACACTCTGGCAAATGCAAATTCCTGAATCTTTTATTTAGTTATCAGTACAAGTTTAAAGAAAGGTTTTTCGTCTGAATTATCCTGATGGAATAATTATCTCAATTCTCTACCTTGCTTAACCCATGAAGATGCAACCCGAGGGCATTCAGTACACCACTGACAGTTTTCAAAGCACTAAATTGTCCTGACGAGGCCTTGAAAAGGTGACTGCTGCTGAAGCACCCTAACCTATTACAAGGGAATGATTCAGGTACTGGGATAAATATAACTTAGTATTCCTAACAGTGCCTACCTGTATTAACAGACTGCATCTTGGTAAGCAGTTTTGTAAGGTGCAGGTTCTCTTAACAGAATTCTCCTGCCTGTGCATTTTATTAGATTGTTAAGAAATTCAGTTTTTATTACCCTAACTCATCTCTGGGTTTTTAAGTACAGCTTCCCCAAACACATCAGATTCACTCTGCTTTTCAATTACTGTACATGAAAGGTATTCTTAAATTATGGAAATCCATTCTCAGGCTTTCAATTATCTTAAGTGTTTATCTCTAAGAAGTGCACATTTAGCAATAGCTTTTAAAGTTGCTGAATGTTCAGACCACAGACAGTAACACTGAGTGCGCTTGGGGATGCTGTAGGCCAATTTCCCTGGATGTCACATAGGAATAGAAAAGGATGGCCTGTAATGATTTGCATTTCTCACTGGACTTTGCATCTTTGCATGTGGCTGATATACATTTCTGTGCCGTCACCTCTGGAGAGATAAGTATACCTGAAAATTGCTACTGCCTGTGATATGGATTTGAGAGGCATTTCTGTGGCAACTCTGTAATTTTTAGGTAAGTCACCGTACTGACCCCAGGCAGAGATAGTTGCAGAATGTTGTTAGAGCATATTGCTGTGAATTCCTTGGATCAGAAGGGACAACTGAGACTCTTAAACCTCACAGTCCCATTAGTAGGTAGTAAGGGGGAAAATAGGTAATGTTAATGTGATTGGGAAAGTGTAGCTTTGAAAGATTAAACCTGATTTTGAATATAGTATTCATTACTTATTACCCTAATATGTTTCCTCTGTAAATTGGATGCAATTATACCAACCTTAATGAAATAATATGTGTTAAAACACTAAGCACAGTGCCTGGCAGAGTGGTTTCCAAATAAATTGTAGCTGTAGTTGTTGTTGCTAGTATTATTTTTCCATGGGTAGATAAGATGAGGCACAGAGAAGTTAATTGAACTACATGAATCAGAAACAGCCTTAATTCAATACAATTCTGCAATGAAGCATTTTAGTGGCAGAGAGCAAAGGCAGGACATTGTTTATTATAAAACTTTCCCACATTTTCCAAGAAATAATTCAAGGTTGCAGAAAAATCTCCAAAATTCCACATTGCATTTTTTGCTTCTCAATACTGTGCACATTGTTACCAAAAGCTATCTAGAAACTTCCACACTTCTGGAACATGAAGGGGTACCTAACACAATGACAGCTCGAGCTTCTTGATGGCAATCTCAGCAGAAATTCAATGAGGCCTTTGTCTAAGGCATCACATAGTAATATTGATTGTTCATCTGCACTTTTGTTTGAGGACATTCTTCGAAATAATATAGATCATTATAAAATGATGCTGTAGTGAACCTCTTCCCTGAGTATGTACCATTACTTGGTGTTTAAAGCAATGGATTATAAATCAGAACCTTTAGAAGCCTTATCATCCATGAAGCAGATTTCACATACCATCTGCTGTGTGAAGGACATACTGACATAATAGTCTATTTCTCTAAAGCATCAGCACATTCATGCAGATACCTGTCCATTTACCTGGACTTCTGAAAGCAATAGAATATTATCTACACAGTTCATTGAATTGAATCAGTGCTTCCTATTAAGATGAAAAGATAGACACACAACTGGAAAGTGAAACAGCCTCTGATGACAGCAGCATTTCCAAGATAAGTGAATGGTAGTTAGCATATTAATCCTGGGAACTATTTTGGGGTTAAATATAATTATATTAAATTCATCAGAATGCTCTTACTCATATTAAAACATTTTTAGGAGCCATCTAAAATGTCTTCAGGAGACTAAGTTTATGAAATATGGAATTGAGATGAGTTTCTCCTGAGAACTAAATTATTTAGCTAGGATGAAATTACTAAAGGAATGCTTAAAGTATGATATAAGAAAGAAAGAAAAATGTTTAATTAAAACTGGTAGTTAGTATCTTTGTACCTACAGGCCATAAAACTGAGCCTTCATCTCACAGTGGGTGTACAGAGTGCTGAAGCACAATGGGAAGTGATTTTTTAGTAATTTATTAAATTGAAATATTTTAGATTATTTTGAAATGTGAACTTGAAAATTTTATGTACATTGAGAGACAACATTGTGCATTAGTTAAGACCATGGTCCTGTAGTCAGACTACTGAATTTATACTCTCGCCTCTACAATTCTAGCTGTGTGGTCTTGAAAAGGTCACATAATTGTACCTCAGTTTTCCCATCTGTCTAACGGAGATAATATTAGTACCTACCTCATGGGAATGCTTTGCAAATTAAAAGATATTATGTATATAGTGTATTTAGAAAAGTGCTTGGCATATAAAATTTTTTTTTTAATAGTAGGTCTTTAGTAAGTGTTATCCATATTTTACTATGGAAAACCCTGGTGGCATAGTGGTTAAGTGCTACGGCTGCAAACCAAAGGGTCGGCAGTTCAAATCTGCCAGGTGCTCCTTGGAAACTCTATGGAGCAGTTCTACCCTGTCCTGTAGGGTCGCTATGAGTCAGAATTGACTCGACAGCACTGGGTTTGGTTTTTTGTTTTTATATTTACTATAAGAATTAATTGAGATACAATGGTTTTAAAGCACTTGTGATGGTATTTAGTGATTTTATAGTTATAGGATATGCAAGTAACATATGCCCATGTTTACTACTGTTAAAATCCAAAGAAAAGTAGAAACTCAAAACACTCATGCACTCATTAAGGAGACGTATGTACATGTACTGATTGTAACTTCCATAACTTGAAGTTTTGTCCATTCTTTCTAATAAACAAGAGCAAGTCACTGTTTTACTGAGGGTAGCAAGAAGTATCCCCTACTAAGTAAGTCACAGCCTTTACATCATTAGGGAACTAAAAATATTAATATCAATAATAAAGAAGAAACTTTGCACAGTCAGCAGTGTAGATTATTGAATTGATAAAAGTAAGGCATACTGAGGAATTGCTAAATGTTCGTATTACACAAGAATGCGAATATTAGATTTCTGTCCACCATATAATGTGAAATTTCGTAAGATTTTTGTGATCATAAGAATTCAGATATTTAATTATTATAGCTATTGAAGATCTTAAGCACTCAGATTTGAAATGAGTTTAATCTTCTTATTTCAAAAACATTTTGATTCTTTTTGATTTTTCAATTTGAAAAGTACTTTTTTCTCATTTCATATTCTTATTTATAAGTTTCCTCATATTGACTTTTTAATGTTTTTATTTTTTACAGTTTCATTGAGGTATAATTTACATACCATAAAATTCACCTATTTAAAGTGTACAGTTCAATAATGTTTTTAAAAAACAAATTTACAGAGTTGTGCAACCATCACCACAATCTGATTTTAGAACATTTCCATCACTCTCAAAAAATTATTTGTGCCCACTTCCAACCCTAAAAAAAAAAAATTAATCTGCTTTCAGTGTCTATAGATTTGCCTCTTCTGGACTTTTCATATAAATGAAATCATACAGTGTTTATCCTATTGTGTTGGCCTATTCCGCTCATCATAATGCTTTCAAGGTTCATCCATGTTGGAGCATATATCAAGATTTCATCCTTTTTCTCGCTGAATGATAATCCATCGAATGGATATACCACGTTTGTTTATCCATTCATTAGTTGACGGGCACTTGGGTCATTTCCACTTTTTCTCTATCACAAATAATTCTGCTATGAACATCCAAATACAAGTTTTGTGGACATATGTTGTCATTTCTCTAAGAATGGAATTACTAGGTCCTATAGGGTCGCTATAAGTCAGGGTCAACTCACCAGCAACGTTAATAGGTTATGGTAACTCTAAGGTTAGCATTTTGAGGAACTGCCAAACTGTTTTGCAAAGTGGCTGCACCATTTTACATTCCTACGAACAATGCTCACATTTGTGAATAAAGCGCTGAATAAGATTGGGTATTTTTACTGCTAGCAAATTGGTTTTAGTCTTAGTTACTTAAGAGCATATAGTTTAACAGTTTGAAGGGATTGAAAAATTAAAATTTGTAGATCACCTTCATCCTTCAAAATTGATTTTTGCTTCTGCCACATACACAGTTTTATCTAACATAAAAAAGTGAATCTTCAAGTGATATTATCAAACGAATCATATCAACTAATGTTAAACTCAGCCATTATGACAAGTGTTTCAGGAAAATGTGTGATGAAGCTATCTTTCATTTCTTACACAAGTTTAGTCCGTCCCACACATGTCTGTCAGTTTGTCGTACTATGAGGACTTGCGTGTTGCTGTGATGCTAGAAGCTATGCCACTAGTATTCAGATATCAGCAGGGTCACCTACAGTGACAGCTTTCAGCTGAGCCTCCAGACTAAGACTAGGAAGAAGGACCTGACAGTCTACTTCTGAAAAGAATTAGCCAGTGAAAACCTTATGAACAGCAGTGGAACATTGATACAGTGCCAGAAGATGATCGCCCTCAGGTTGGAAGGTACTCAAAAGATGACTGGGGAAGAGCTGCCTCCTCAAAGTAGAGTCGATCTTAATGATGTGGATGGAGTCAAGCTTTCAGGATCTTCATTTGCTTATGTGACACAACTCAAAATGAGAATAAACAGCTGCAAAGATCCATTAATAATTGGAACCTGGAATGTATGATGTATGAATCTAGGAAAACTGGAAATTGTAAAAAATGAAATGCATAAACATCGATATCCTAGGTATTAGTGAGCTGAAATGGACTGAAATTGGCCATTTTGAATTGGACAATCATATTGTCTATTATGCTGGGAATGACAAATTGAAGAGGAATGGCAAAGCATTCATCCTCAAAAAAAAAAAATTCAAAATCTCTTCCGAAGTACAACGCTGTCAGTGATAGGATAATATCTATACGCCTACAAGGAAGACCAGTTAATATGACTATTATTCAAATTTATGCACCAACTACTAAGGCCAAAGATGAAGAAATTGAAGATTTTTTTACCAACTTCTGCAGTCTGAAATTGATTGAACGTGCAATCAGGATGCACCGATAATTACTGGTGATTGGAATGCAAAAGGTGAAAACAAGAAGGATCAGTAGTTGGAAAATATGGCCTTGGTGCTAGAAATGATGCTGGAGATCGCATGATAGAATTTTGTAAGACCAACAAGTTCTTCATTGCAAATACCTTTTTTCACCAACATAAACAGCGACTATACACATGGACCTCACCAGATGGAACACACAGGAATCAAATCGACTACATCTTTGGAAAGAGATGATGGAAAAGCTCAATATCATCAGTGAGAACAAGGCCAGGGGCTGTCTGTGGATTAGACCATCAATTGCTCATATGCAAGTTCAAGTAGAAACTGCAGAAAATTAGAACAAACCCATGAGAGCCAAAGTACAACTTTGAGTATATCTCACCTGAATTTAGAGACCATCCGAAAAATAGATTTGATGCGTTGAACACTAATAATCGAAGACCAGACAAGTTGTGGAATGACATCAAGGACATCATACAAGAAGAAAGCAAGAGGTCATTAAACAGACAAGAAAGAAAGAAAAGACCAAAATGGATGTCAGAAGAGACTCTTAAACTTGCTCTTGAATGTCGAGCAGCTGAAGCAAAATGAAGAAATGAAGAAGTTAAGGAACTGAACAGAAAATTTCAAAGGGTGGCTCGAGAAGACAAAGTAGTATTACAATGACATGTTCAAAGAGCTGGAGATAGAAAACCAAAAGGGAAGAACATGCTCAGCATTTCTCAAGCTGAAGGAACTGAAGAAAAAATTCAAGCCTTGAGTTGCAATAGTGAAGGATTCCATGGGGAAACTATTGAACGACACAGGAAGCATCAAAATAAGATGGAAGGAATACACAGAGTCATTATACCAAAAAGAATTGGTCAACATTCACCCAATTCGAGAGGTGGCATATGGTCAGGAACTGATGGTACTGAAAGAAAAAGTCCAAGCTGCACTGAAGGCATTGGCAAAAAACACAGTTCCAGGAGTTAATGGAATATTGGTGGAGATGTTTCAACAAACAGATGCAGCACTGGAAGTGCTCACTCATCTATGCCAAGAAATTCGGAAGACCTGGCCAATGATCTGGAAGAGAGCCATATTTATGCCTATTCCCAAGAAAGGTGATCCAACCAAATGTGAAAATTATCAAACAATTTCATTAATATCACCTGTAAGTAAAATTTTGCTGAAGATCATTCAAAAGCGGCTGCAGCGGTATATCGACTGGGAACTGCCAATAATTCAGGCCAGATTCAGAAGAGGACGTGGAACCAGGAATATCATTGCTGATGTCAGCTGGATCCTTGCTGAAAGCAGAGAATATTGGAAGGATGTTTACCTGTGTTTTATTGACTATGCAAAGGCATTTGACTGTGTGGATCATAACAAATTATGGATAAGATTGTGAAGAATGGGAATTCCAGAACACTTAATTGTGCTCATGAGGAACCTTTACGTAGATCAAGAGGCAGTTGTTCAGACAGAACAAGGGGATTGGTTTAGGGTCAGGAAAGGTGTGCGTCAGGGCTGTATCCTTTCACCATACCTATTCGATCTGTATGCTGAGCAAATAATACGAGAAGCTGGACTATATGAAGAAGAACGGGGCATCCGGATTGGAGGAAGACTCATTCACAGCCTGAATTATGCAGATGACACAACATTGCTTGCTGAAAGTGAAAAGGACTTGAAGCACTTAGTAATGAAGATCAAAGACCACAGTCTTCAGTATGGATTGCACCTCAACATAAAGAAAACAAAAATCCTCACAACTGGACCAATGAGCAACATCATGATAAACAGAGAAAAGATTGAAGTTGTCAAGGATTTCGTTTTACTTAGATCCACAATCAACAGTCATGGAGGCAGGAGTCAAGAAATCAAACAATGCATTGCATTGGGTAAATCTGCTACAAGCGACCTCTTTAAAGTGTTGAAGAACAAAGATGTCACCTTGAAGACTAAGATGCGCCTGACCCAAGCCATGGTATTTTCAATCGCTTCATATGCATGTGAAAGCTGAACAACAAATAAAAAAGGCTAAAGAAGAATTGATGCCTTTGAATTGTGGTGTTGACGAGAAATATTGAATATACCACGGACTGCCAAAATAACGAACAAATCTGTCTTGGAAGAAGTACAACCAGAATGCTCCTTAGAAGCAAGGATGGCGAGACTGTGTCTTACATACTTTGGACATGTTATCAGGAGGGATCAGTTCCTGGAGGACATCATGCTTGGTAAAATGCAAGGTCAGTGGAAAAGAGGAGAACTCTCAACGAGATGGATTGACACAGTAGCTGCAACAATGGCTCAAGCATAACAGTGATTGTAAGCGTGGCACAGGATCGAGCGGTGTTTCGTTCTGTGGTATATGGGATCGCTATAAGTCAGAGCTGACTCGATGGCACCTAACAGCAAGAAAAACAACTTTAGTCCCTATTTCTTCTCACGTCAAAAACACGATCTTTGCAAATACACTAAACTTAATAAACCGCAATTCAGCATCCAGATGTTTTAATGCAGATTTAAAGAAAGAGTAGTTAGTCTAGGTAAAGTTTCCTTATCTGAGGTAGGTACTCACCATAATGAAAGATATTACAGGTCTTCCTAAACAGCAAGAATCAATTGCTTAAAGTAATTATTACAAATTAAATTTAGTATTATTAACAAGTGTTCAGATACACATGTCTGATATTTTCCATTGGAAATTTTCTTTCATTTGCAAATATACCTGGTATCATGGATTGAATTATTTCCCCTAAAAAATGTGTGTATTAACTTGGTTACACCATGATTCCCAGTATTCTGCGGTTGTCCTCCATTTTGTGATTGTAATTTTATGTTAAAGAAGATTAGGGTGGGATTGTAACACTCTTACCAGGTCACACCCCTGATCCAATGTAAAGGGAGTTTCCCTGGGGTGTGGCCTGCTCCACCTTTTATCTCTCAAAAGATTAAAGGAAGGGGAAGCTAGCAGGGAGTTGAGGACCTCATATCACCAAGAAAGCAGTGCTGGAAGCAGAGCGCATCCTCTGGACCTGAGGTTCCTGTGCTGAGATTCTCCCAGACCAAGGGAAGACTTGATGCATCGCAAGGACCTGCCTTCAGAGCTGACAGAGAGAAAACCTTCCCCTGGAGCCAGTGCACTGAATTCAGTCTTCTAGCCTACTGGATTGTGAGAGAATAAACTTCTCTTTGTTAAAGCCATGCACTTGTGGTATTTCTGTTATAGCAGCACTAGATGACTAAGACACCTGTGGAAGCAACAGTTCAAATGAAAAAGAAATTGTTCTCTTACCATCTTATAGTGCTAACCATTTATCAAGTGGGTATAGCGCACACCTTGCTTCAAAGGAAAGACTCATAGGCCTATATCTGCCCTAGAAATTGTTCTTTTGCCAGATGAAGTCTTGAAAATTTGATCAGCCTTGGGGCAAATTTATTTTGTCCTATAGGGTCGCTATGAGTCGGAATTGACTCAACGGCAATGGGTTTTTGGGTTTGGGGCAAATTTAGAGAAGTGGCTGATTAATCTCTTCACAGCTGTGTAAATATAAACATAAATTCTGTCTATTGAATTGAGGTGTTGTTAGTCCCTAGCAATCATGCTCGTGCCAACTTGATTGCTGAGCTCAAGAAATTTCCAGTCACAAGAAACTGTAAAAACATATGGCTTTTAGAAAAGGAACAGGGAGAAGATGGTGATTCTAAATGAAAAGGAACAGGACTAAACAAAAGTCTTGATAAGACAAAGTTTAGAAAGTAAAGGATTCTGTGAAATGTCCTAGTGCCCCCTGGGAAGATGAAGAAATAAAATTAGGATTTTTCAGCTTGATTAGTGTTTGACTTATGGGCTCTTTCCCTTGTAAGAGAGAAAAGTGTTTTGAAAAATGCCTTCCAGTTCATATAGTTTAACAAAATTAAAAAAAAAAAACAAAAACACAGTTTTGGGACTTGTTTAAAAAAACTCTAGGGGAGAAAAAAGATTACTGAATCATATAATTAAACTATGGTTTATATGTAGATTTAATACAAATAGTTTATCATTTTAAGTTTTATCAGTGTTCCCCTTTCCAAAGCATGTATTTGCATTCTACTTATAGGACTAATCAGTCTGTCTTACAAGCACATTTTCCAACTTGTTTCTCAATTCCTTCTTTTTTATATATAACAAAACACATAACAACATCAGAAAACCACCACCAACAACAACAACCTAAAGCACAAACACAACAATCTGGATATAAAGGTTCATTTCAGAGAAAGGTAACTTTCTAACATTTGTCTTCAAGATGGAAACCCTAGTGTTATAGTGGTTTGGCTGCTAACCGAATCCACCAGGCACTCCTTGGAAACCCTATGGGGCAGTTCTACTCTGTCCTATGAGGTCGCGATGAGTCAGAATCGACTCGACGGCAACAGTTTTTTTTTTTTTTTTATCCTCAAGACAGATAGAAATAGGCTGACTCCGAAAGATAAGGGGGTCAATGTTAGGCATGACTGATTGTTTTCTGACGACTTTTCCTGAATAAAGGAATGACTTTTTGAGGAAGATTGTGAGAACTTCATCCTGGATGGATTTTTTTCTGAGATACTGCTCAGACTGAGTTATGACCTAACTAATGTCTCGAAGTACTTAAGATTCTACTAACTATGCTTCTGTAGAGGGCAAATAGGAGACCTAAAAGAATTATCTGAATGAATCAACTCCTTGCTATTCTTACCTTGTCTGCCCCATAGTTTTTCTTCTCCCTGCTTTTATATTATCTATATATTTCAAGAAATATATAGAAGTACAGCCAGAATGCTCCTTAGACACAAGGATGGCGAGACTACATCTCACATACTTTGGATCAGTTCCAGGAGGACATCATGTTTCGTAAAGTAGAGGGTCAGCGAAAAAGAGGAAGACCCTCAACGAGATGGGTTGATACACTGGCTGCAACAATGGCCTCAAGCATAGCAAATATAATGAGGATGTTGGAGAACTGGGCAGTGATTCATTCTGTTGTACATAGGGTCGATATTAGTCAGGACCGACTCAACAGCACCTAACAACAACAACATATATTTCAAAAACAAAAAAAGTCTGTTTGTGAATGTGGGCGGGGGAGGCAGTGCTTAGTTCCAAAAGTGAGTTGAAGTAGCTTCAGGGATCTATCTTCAGACCAAACAGATTCTTGAGAAGCTTATTGGCAGTTACATAGAACATAGCTACATCAGAATTTCTTCTTTTTTGTATATTTTTTTAGTAATGGTATAAACTCCTCTTAGCCTTTGTGATAATTCAAACATGAATCATTTTACGTTCAATGAAAAAAAGTATGAGATAAAATTAATAATGTGAACCACCTTTCAAGGAAAATACAGAGCTCAAGAACACTAGCCCCAAACATATATCATTAGGAATATCCACTTGTATAAAAATAAGTGTTCATTTTATGTGGCATTTGTGTCTTTATTAGATCTCATGAGATTTGTATTTCTAATACTTAAGTTTTTTTTGCTGTAAATATATGAAATTAAAAACTAATTTTTTTATTTCTTTTTTATTGTGCTTTAGATGAAGATCTACAGAGCAAATTAGTTTTTCATGAAACAATACACATTATGTTTTGTGACATTGGTTGCCAACCCCACGACATTTCAACACTCCCCTTCTCAACCTTGGGTTCCCTGTTGCCAGCTTTCCTGTCCCCTCCTACCTTCTCATCCTTGCCCCTGGGCTGGTGTGCCCATTTAGTCTCATTTTGTTTTATGGGCCTGTTTAATCTTTGGCTGAAGGGTGAACCTCAGGAGTGACTTCATTACTGAGCTAAGGGGTATCCGGGGCCATACTCTCGGGGTTTCTCCAGTCTCTGTCAGACCAGTAAGTCTGGTCTTTTTTTTTTTTTTGAGTTAGAATTTGGTTCTACGTTTTTCTCCAGCTCTATTCAGGACCCTCAACTGTGATGCCTGTGAGAGCAGCTGTTGATGGTAGCCAGGCACCACCTAGTTATGCTGGTCTCAGTATGGTGGAGGCTGTGGTAGTTGTGGTTCATTAGTCCTTTGGACTAACCTTTCCCTTGTGTCTTTGGTTTTCTTCATTCTCCCTTGCTCCAGATGGGCTCGGACCAGTGGAGTATCTTAGCTGGCTTCTCACAAGCTTTTAAGACCCCAGATGCTACTCACCAAAGTAGGATGTAGAATATGTTCTTTGCAAGCTTTGTTATGCCAATTAAACTAAATGTCCCTCAAGACCATGGTCCCCAGTCCTCAGCCCAGTAATTTGGTCCATCAGGGATTTGGATGTGTCTATAAAGCTTCCATAGCCTTGTCTTAGTCAAATTGTGCTACTTCTCAGTATTGTGTACTGTCTTACCCTTCACAAATGTTTAAACCAGTCTTTTATTATTTGATATCACCTTGACTTCCTCTCTATTTGAAAGTTCTGTACCTACACCATTTATTCACTCTTTTATTGTTCTGATGTTGTTACTGTCATTTACAGATTGACCTCTGTGGTTCCCTGTAGTAAATCTTTTAGTTTCATTTTATCCTTGAGAGTTCCTTATCTAGGTTGGTATCTGCCTGATACTGTCTTGTGTCCTAGATTCAGGTTGCTGTCTGATGTTGCTGAATCTCTAACTAAAGGACTCTTTTTAATACTTCTTGTAAGTTTGGTTTGGTTTTTACATATTCTCTTAATTTCTGTTTATCTGGAAATGTCCTAATTTCACCATCATATTTGAGAGAGAGTTTTGCGGGATGTATTATTCTTGATTGGCAGTTTTTTTTCTTTCTTTCAAGATTTTATACATGTCATCCAAAGGCCTTCTTGCCTGCATGGTTTCTACTGAGTAATCAGACCTTAGTCTTATTGTTTCCCCTTTGTATGTGGCTTTTCATTTTTCTCAAGTGTTTCTCAGGGTTCTTTCTTTGTCTTTGGTTTTAGCAAGTGTGATTATGATATGTGTTGGAGATTTTCTTTTGGAATGTATTCTATATGGGGTTCTTTGAGCTTCCTGGATGGTGAGCTTTGCCTTTCACGATATTTGGGAAGTTTACTGTCAGCAAATCTTCAATGATTCTCTTTGTGTTTTCCTTCCCCCTTCCCCCTGTTCTGGAACTCCGATCACATGCAAATATTTGCTTTTTATTGTATCACACATGATTCTCAGGGTTTCTTCATTTTTCTTCATTCTTTTCTCTGATTTTTCCTCATACAAAGTGGCATCCAAGGATTTTTCTTCAATTTCACTGATCCTGTCTTCCATTGTTTCAAAATTGCTCCTAAAAATTTCTATTGCACTGTCCATTTCTGAAATCCTGCTGTTTATCTTTTGAATTTCTCATTGCTGTTTTTGTATGATTTCTAGTTTGTTTATTTTGACATTTTATTCCTGTATTATTTTTCTGAATTCTTCCAGTGGTTTGTCTGTGTGTTTCCCTGATTTTGTCTGTATTTTTCATGATTTTGTCTATCTTTTCCTTATTTTTGTCTGCATTTACCTTCATCTCTTGGAGAACTGTGAATATTAGAGTTTTGAATTCTGTATCAGGTAGTTCAGTGCCTTTTCTTGTACCAGAAGGTCATCTGGTGTTTTATTTTGGTTGCTTTCTGGAGCCCTCCTGTCCCAGGAGTCAGTGAGCTGGTGTCTCTCTGGCCGAGCAACCACCATGGCCCATTGGGAAGTGGCAGAGGCTGTGTAAAGGGAAGAAGGGTAGGAAGTGGGAAAACACGTATCCCTAATTACGGGGTGCTCTGTCTTCTGTTGAGAGCTCCATAAGCTGCCTTCCCGTACTCCCTGTCTGCTGTCCTTGGTGGCTGAGGTCTAAGATAGCAAATTTGGGCAGCAGTGAGCTGGTGTCTCTCTGGCTGAGTGATTGTGACCCTGTAGAAAGCAGCAGAGGCCTCCTACAGGGAAGGTTTAAGATGAAATATTTACAGTCATGAGACTTTGGGCAATCTTCTTGAGCAATGCTACCTAATTCACTAGAGTTCTTTTTCATATATCTCCATTAAAATGTACCCTATAATCTGTGATGATTTTTTTTAAAGGAGTTGTTATAATGCAGTAATAGCAGTATTTCCACTCACTGGGGGACAGCTATATCTTCTTTTGGTAAAATTGCTTGAACTAACATGCTAATTTAATACCATATTTTCTTCTTTCTTTAATGGTGTTAGTTGTTTTAAGCAAACTATTATGTGAAAGCTGCCATATCATTTAAATATTTTTCAAAAACAAAGTTAGATTTGTTTCCATCTGTCCTAAACCTGTTTGTTTTAACTAATCTTTGAGTCTAACTGGGCTCCTTTTATGTTAAAAAAAAAATCTGTAAACTCATCAACTGAGAAATACAATGCTGTCATATAAGTTTTTCTTTTTGAAATATCTTCCTTTCAATATTTGTCAACCCACCCAGTGCCATCGAGTCAATTCTGACTCATAGCGACCCTATAGGACAGAGTAGAACTGCCCCATAGAGTTTCCAAGGAGCGCCTGGTGGATTGTCAACAGTGTCCACTGAATTTTGTGTACTTTCTCTTTACTTACCATGTGAATGTTATTATTATAGTTTCCTTAACAACAACTAAAGACTGATAATGCAAAAGATTTATGTAAAACACAATCACAACTGTAAACATTGATAGTTAGACATAGAGATATTCTCTGTAGGCTCAGTCCAGTGATTACTGGGGAGCCTAATTTAGATCAATCCCATTAAACTAATTCACATAATATACCTCATAACTACAAAAAGGAGCTGATGTTTTGCACTCTATACTTGGTCAAGTCACCTATTCAGCTTCTTTACATAGGTCCTATTTCCTTGCCTCAGAAAAGCTAGGATGGTCAGGCCATTGAACCTTCAGAATTATATCCTGTCAGACTACGGAGACGTTCTGTGTGCATGTCAGCAAAAGAGAACTTTGCTAGATAAAAAACAAATTTTGTAGGGAATATTCAGCATGGCTTCCTGAAAAAAAGATCTGTTTTCGATTCTGTTCTGCTGCATACTAATTGTGTGACCTTGGAAAAGTTATTAGATACTTTGAGCCCCTATTTCCTCGTCTGTAAAATGAAGGTCATAATGTTGTTGTTGCTAGGTGCCATTGAGTCAGTTCCGACTAGTAGTGACCCTATGCACAACAGAATGAAGCACAGCTGGGTCCTGCGCCATCCTCACAATTGTTGCTATGCTTGAGCCCATTGTTGCAGCCACTGTGTCTATCTGTCTCATTGAGGGTGTTTCTATTTTCTGCTGACTGACCCTCTACTTTACCAGTCATGATGTCCTTCTCCAGGGACCTGTTCCTCCTGATAACATGTCCAAAGTATGTGAGACATAGTCTCTCCATCCTTGCTTCTAAGGAACATTCTGGCTGTACTTCTTCCAAGACAGGTTTGTTCATTATTTTGGCAGTACATGGTGTATTCAATATTCTTCGCCAACACAACAATTCAAAGGAATCAATTCTTCTTTGGTCTTCCTTATTCATTGTCCAGCTTTCACATGTATATGAAGCAATTGATAACGCCATGGCTATGGTCAGGCGCACCTTAGTCTTCAAAGTGACATCTTTGCTTTTTCAACACTTTAAAGAGGTCCTTTGCAGCAGATTTACCCAATGCAGTGCGTCTTTTGATTTCTTGACTGCTGCTTCCATGGCTGTTGATTGTGGATCCAAGTAAAATGAAATCCTTGACAACCTCAATCTCTTCTCCGTTTATCATGATGTTGCTTATAGGTCCAGTTGTGAGGATTTTTGTTTTCTTTATGTTGAGGTGTAATCCATACTGAAGGCTGTGGTTTTTGATCTTCGTGGCTAAGTGCTTCAAGTCCTCTTCACTTTCAGCAAGGAAGGTTGTGTCATCTGCATAATGCAGGTTGTTAGCGAGTCTTCCTCCAATCTTGGTGCCCCGTTCTTCTTCATATAGTCCAGTTTCTCGGATTATTTGCTCAGCATACAGATTCAATAGATATGGTGAAATGATACAACCCTGATGCACACCTTTCCTGACTTTAAACATGCAGTATCCCCTTGTTCTGTTCGAATGACTGCCTCTTGATCCATGTACAGGTTCCTCATGAGCACAGTTAAGTGTTCTGTAACTCCCATTCTCTGCAATGTTATCCGTAATTTGTTATGATCCACACAGTCCAATGCCTTAGCATAGTCAATAAAGCACAAGTAAACATCTTTCTGGTGTTCTCTGCTCTCAGCCAGGATCCATCTGACATCAGCAAGGATATTACTGGTTCCAAGTCCTCCTCTAAATCTGCCTTGAATTTCTGGCAGTTTCCTGTCGATATATTACTGCAGCCGCTTTTGAATGATCTTCAGCAAAATTTTGCTTCCATGTGGTATTAATGATATTGTTCTATAATTTCCGCATTCGGCTGGATCACCTTTGTCGGGAATAGGCATAAATATAGATCTCTTCCAGTCAGTTAGCCATGTATCTGTCTTCCAAATTTCTTGGCATAGACGAGTGAGCACCTCTAGCACTGCATCCGTTTGTTGAAACATCTTGATTGGTATTCTGTCAATTCCTGGAGCTTTCTTTTTCACCAATGCCTTCAGTACAACTTGGACTTCTTCCTTTGGTACTATTGGCTCCTGGTCATATGCTACCTCCTGAAATGGTTGAACTCCAACAAATTTTTTTTGGTATGATGTCTCTGTGTATTCCTTCCATCTTCTTTTAATGCTTCCTTCATCATTTAATATTTTCCCCATAGAATACTTCAGTATTGCAACTCGAGGTTTGAATATTTTCTTCAGTTCTTTCAGCTTGAGAAATGCTAAGCATGTTCTTCACTTTTGGTTTTCCATCTCCAGGTCTTTGCACATGTCATCATAATACTTTACTTTGTCTTCTTGAGCCATCCTTTGAAATCTTCTGTTTAGCTCTTTCACTTCATCATTTTTTCCTTTTGCTTTAGCTACTTGATGTTCAAGAACAAGTTTCAGAGTCTCTTCTGACATCTGTTTTGGTCTTCTCTTTCTCTCCTGTCTTTTTAATAACCTTTTGCTTTCTTCATGTATGATGTCCTAGATGTTATTCCACAAGTCGTCTGGTCTTTGGTCATTCGTGTTCAAAGTGTCAAATCTATTCTTGAAATGGTCCCTAAATTCAGGTGGGATATACTCACGGTTGTGCTTTGGCTCTCGTGGACTTGTTCTAATTTTTTTCAGTTACAACTTGAACTTAACCCACCCAGTGCCATCTTGAACTTGCATATGAGTAATTAATGGTCTGATCTGCAGTCAGCCCCTGTCATTGTTCTGTCTGCTGATACTGAGCTTTTCCATCATTTCTTTCCACAGATGTAGTCGATTTGATTCCTGTGTATTTCATCTGGCGAAGGTCATAGTAGTTTAAACTTATAGGGTAATTGTGATAATATTCATAATAACACATGTACAGCATTTCAGGCAGTGTTTTGAAAGGTGAAGAAATTGGCCCCAAGAAGCTGGATAACTTGTTCAAACTCACATGGCTAGGTAGTAATGGAACTCGGAGTACACACCTAGATAGTCTAGCTCCAGAGGCCATGTGTCTAACCACTATACATTACTGCTGTCTTCTAAGGCATACAATGATGTTGCAAGTATTTCTAGACTTTGTACGCGAATATCTAAATAAGTATACAAAGTTGTCAAACCACGGTGGTAGATTTATTTTTAACTAATTTATAACTGAGTCCAAAATTTTATTTATCTTTCTGTTATAGTACCACATAGGTTTTTTTATCATTACACTAAAAATGACAAAAAGATTGACCTTCTCCTTCCCCCTAATGCCAGCCAATATGTGCTTCATCTTTATTTTACTTTATGACTAAGCTAGTGCCACTCCCTGCCTTGCAAGGCACTGAGGTATAATTAATTGTTACTCTTCCTTTGCTAGCAATAAAAAATATTATTAATGACTATAAAATCATCTATCAAAAGGAATATTAAACTATTAGTTGTAATTAGTTAAATTTATTATCAGGGTTGGGAAGCAAAAATACCATAATGACACATATCCTTTGTGTTTTTTATCTTATGACAGGAAAAGAAATCAAAGGTATTTCTTTATAATGAGTTCATTTTAATAGCCTCAGTACAGTTATATAGTACATTTTTTCTTCAGCATGTCAGAATTATACTGATATACTTTCTCTTTAATCCTCTGACCCGTTCTTTTGCCTTCATATACCCCCTTTAAGTATACTTGTATAGTAACTGCTTATTGCTTTACATTTTTTGGAGGGGGTGGACTTTTGAGGCTTTATTACCTGAGGTGACAGTAACATCACTAGCTATATCTTTGTGGTTGTGAGTTTTTACCATAATGGTTGGGAAATGATACTGACAAGAATTAAACATTTTCTTTTCCCTGTGGAGTAGGGTGAAAGGAACAGCTGGTTGGCCTCTAATTATATGACTGCGAGAGGAAATAAGATAATTGGACACCATTAGTAAAAATGACAATACAAAAACAATTGCTGATATATGCTGATATATGCACATATCTAGGAGGTGGGGCAGAGAAATCAACACTAACATTTATTGTATTTATAGTAAATGTTATTTTATTGTGTTTACCAGGTCCTGTGTTAGGCACTTTACATACGTTATATTTAATTTTCCAAACAGATCATCTGAGAGATAGAATTACAAACTTTTGTCTGGAGCTTAAGAAAAAGGGGAGGCAAAAGCTCTAAGAACAAATTATCTTTCCCAATATTAAAAATTGTAAAGTACCAAAACAGAGCATCAAGCCCAGGACTGTCTGATGCCAGTCCTTATCTTTTCTTTTTCCCCAAAACTTGACACCAGTTGGGTGAAAATGTATCCAGGAGTTGCTCTGAACAGTTACCAGTATGACCATTCAGAAAGTATGGCTTTCTGACAAATCAGCTACAGATGGGCCAGATAGAGAGTGAGCTAACTATATAGGAAAGGAAATGAAGGGCCAAGCTTTCTGCACCATTTTAATGATCACTAGTTAAACATCTTGTTTGGGGGAAAAATTGCTGAAGTTAGCAAAGTGAAACTTCTCAGACTGTTTTAGAGCACTACAAATTTTGTTGGAGATGGTTTGGTCTGGAGTATTGTTCAACTCCTATAGACATTGTATAAATATGCATATCCTTTAAGTGTTGTCTCATTTTAGAGTCATTTCCCCCAGAGTAACATCACAGGAACAGCCAATTCATTTTGTCATTGCTATCCAATGCCATATCAACTTTTCTCAATGATGCACTGCTTTTTGACCGAAATGATGATATTTATTAGTTTGGACAAGTCACCTCTTTTGCTTACTATTCTGCCCACAGGCTCTTTTGAATCCCTTTCTAGATATACACAGAAATATAGTTGGTCAATCTCTAAAATTTCATATTATTAAATTGATCCACAAATGTTTTATCCACTCATCTCTTCATTATCTTCCCTCATAATGTGCTAGATAGCTGTGAGCTACATTTTCTTTCTAAAAATAGTAAGAGTAATGTTAGACATTTCTAACATCTTAGGAAAAAAAAGACATTGAATAAAGATTGAAATTTGACATTAGCTAGTGTTATTGCAGTCTTAACTGTCTCACACCCAAAATGGACTCAGTGACATGGAGCCTTCTCCAACTCCCTCTAGCTCTGCTTTGGTCAGCTTGCCCCATAAACTTTGTAGTGCCTCTCTAAGGGAAAGATCAGGAACCCTAGTGAACCCTTACCTTCACTTTTAAAGACTTCCAAGGACAGAGATTTTGCAGCAGTGAATCAGTAAGCCTTTCCTGTAATTAATAGCTCATGTCATTGTGAAATTCTTTTACTCACTCACAACTCCATTCTTACATCTTGAATCCAACATTTGGTCTTTTTTTGGTTTGTTTTGTTTTTATTTTCAAAAATATCCTCTACCTAACGATTCATCATGCATCTGTTTTTAATGTTTTGTAGCATTTTTCCAAATGAAATAGCGCCTGTTTCTTTAACCTTTTTCTATGATTCCATTGTTCAATTAAATTGAGCCATTTTCATACAGAAGATCAGATATTTTTCAATAAGTTAAAATAGGGAAGATAGAAAGCATGGGGGTAAACATTTGCCTAGAACATCACAATGCCTTTGTGTTCTAGAAGATAGATTCAAATACAGGCAAACAATGGGCCAAAATCCTGTTTTCTTGTATTGCATATTATATGGAACTAAATTTCAGATACCATGACATCCTAGAGATAAATACCCTGCATTTATCTCCTCTGAATTCCACTAACTTATTTCCTGTCTGTCTTTCCCATATTCTTTCTAATGTTTTTGTGGAGTTGTGAATCAGAACTTATAATAAGAAGCAAAGATATCAAGCCATAAATCAGGTCAAGTTAACAGAGGGAAAATCCAGACTGACTAACTACTTAGTCTGTATAAACTTACCTGACGTCCAACTTCCACTCTGCGTCTCTTATAATATTTCTAAATTCTTTGTGCATTTATTTTTCAGAAGGGGCTCCTGTAAATACATACTATGGTGAAATTAATGCAACGATATCTATCTGGTCGATCCTTTGATTTTTGAACTGGTACCCTTCTATATGGGCATCCACGCCTACCTAACAGATATCTCATCCCCATTTTTATACCCCTAAAAAAGGATTTGTGTTTAGTTTTCATCGGAGCAGTAGTTTGCTGGACTAAATACACATTAAATGTATCCTGTGGTATTTATGTTCTTTCCCTGCAACAGACGTTTCTTTCAATCTGTTGCTGTTTTCTGTCTTGGCCATTCCTTGAGATTTGATAACTGACTAAAGTTAACTTAAAAGCAGGATAGTGAGGTCAGAGAGTGTCATCTTTACAGACGCGTGTGTATGGTAGTACCTAAAGTTCAGTTCAGGGTTTGTGCTTGGGTCTGTAACCAAGACCTTGTTTTTCTGCTATGAGGAACTCCATGAATTTTGCTAATTAACCCACACGCTACCAAAAAAAGTAAATCCAACAGCAGGAATCAACCCTGTGAAGCTTTTCCTTACTCAGTTAATATAAAATAGTACCAGAAGAGTCCTTAAATGGAAACTGTGTAAAATATTCATAAACTAGTACATGGCATCAATCAACCCACAAAAATGAATTTTAACTTAGTTTTTATGTGATGTTATGATTAACATTATCATCTTTATTAGCAATTTAGAATTATCTTTTTTTTTCTAATAAATGCTAACTTTTTCTTCCTAAATTATGTTTTCTTTTTCAACCTGGCAAGATTCTTCCTCTTGTTTTCCTTTATAGACAGGAGCATGAAGTCAGGAAAAAGATCAAAGTAATTCAAATGATTCATGAAAATGATACTGCATAAAATTGACCAGATAAGGTTATTTTTTTTCCATGGAGTCATGACCTTATCAGTTCTTGGCAAATCAGGTACACAGCTACTTATTATAAAGTTAATACTCTCTCTGTAAATCTTTCCTTAAAAACATCATAATGATGCTAACCTGTCTTAAAGCCAATCTCTTAGCTTTTCCTTGATAACTACTTAAAAGGAAAATATTACAATGATAATACAACTTTAGCCAGAGCATAGAATTCATCCATTGGGTCTTTTCCAAATTATTTGTTGTATTTTTTAAAATGAGAAGATAAAACAGAGAGTGCTATGAAGTGACCTAAGATTTAATTGGTATACAAGATTAAGAAATGGAACTCAGTACTTGGGCTGCAGATTCCCCACTGTCGCCGATAGCCAAATATTTCTCAAGTGTCAGAATACAATATGTCATGCTCTGAACTTTGAAGGGAGTACCTGTCCTTGAAATAAAAGTCATTCTTAATTCATCACAAAAGGTTTATGTCCTTGCAGATTGACTTTAGCATATCCTTCCTTTCTTCTTTTAACACCTGCAACATTTGATTTAAAGTCCCAGTTCTATGATCATTAACAGCTTATTGAAGACTGATGGTGGTGGAAGCCAAGTGAGGAAAACAAGGAATCTATAAATTCTTCCAGGAAACTGAGACTTTAGATGATTTTTTTTTTTAATGAGCTATGCTCCACTTGCTTGCTTAACAGCTCGAGTTTATATGAAGGAGTCATTGTTTTGGTCTACTTTTCTTTGTTATAAACCCGAAAAAAAAAAAAAAAAAAAAAAACTTGCCATTGAGTCCATTTAGTTAGCAGCTGAGCTCTTAACCACTGTGCCACCAGGGCTCCTTTGTTATACTTCATAAAAATATACCATCTCACTTTAAAACAAAACCTTGCATTTCCTGAAAATGAGAGCTTTTATGCCTTGAAATCAGTGATAGAAAGATATTTTTATGGCAAATCTTGAAGTCATAGGGTAAGTTTTATTTAAGTACATTTTTAGCCCGAGTGAGAGCCAATGAACGTGTATTTTTAGATTCCAAGTATTTGGAGAGTCAGATGATTTTATTCTCCTAGTAAAACTTGAACTTTCTTGCTTTAATTTGTGGCACATGCACAATTTCTAAATATTTACAATGTTATTATTGAAATCTTTCTACATTTAACTAAACAAGCAGTGTAATTACGGATGTTACGTCTTAGATGAGTGTAAAGCTTGGAATGGAGTTTCATTTTGTATATGATTAGACAGAAAAAAAGAATGAACTATTTCTGTCATAAATTATAGGAATACCTCTGGCAGATCACAGGCATAAATGAAGATATCAGTTTAAAAACTAATGCAATAGATAAAAACAAAATTGCTGTCTCCATTTAAAAGTATTATGAGAGTACGATATTCCATAAAGGATGTTTGAAATCACTAAAGAATAAACACATTCTATCTTTTTAAATTGCACATGGAGTTATTCTCATATATATCATCTTATATAATCTTTAAAAAGATTATAACATATTTTAAAGTGTTGGAAACTTTGACAAATTGATTATTTTACTTATTTAGGCTGGAAAATTAGCCCTATAATTAATTCACTTAAAAATATTATCAGACCCTAAACTTAAAAATAAAACACACAAATATATAAAATATCCATCTATTTAATAATTCTGCCCATAAGAAATTATCTAATTGACTCTTCCTTGCCAAGGGTATTCATTCATTCTTTCAAGACTCAAGTGAATTTTTTTAACCCAAATATCTGAATTGTATTTTACTTGTAGAACTAGGTTCCTTCCTTTCATCAGCAATGTCAAGCATATTTAAAAACAAATTTTTGATTTATCAGAAACAAATGAAAAAATGAATTAGCAAATGAAATGGGACATGATATGACAGATATTCCAGAGAGACCTTTTATTCTAGAATGAAGAGACTGAAGTGTAAGGAGAGTGTGAGCACTCTTAGTTACTAATTAAAAACAGAATGAGATTGATAACTGTGGGACCAGCTGTGAAGGCAGGTCTCTGGTTGATTAAATGAATTGAATTAATTTTCTGAGAAAAGAAAGTCAAATAATACATCCAGTAACACTAAAGAGAAATTTTCTTTTAAGATAATAAAAGTACACATACATAATCCACAAATATTTATTGAGTCCTAGGTTGTGGTAGGTTGTGATAGTAATCCCTAGCAAAATTCCAGCTTAATTCATTTCCATCTAACCCTAAAAGGACTGTATCTCTCTATTTTGTAATGAGAATTTTAATTGTTATGTCAAAATCTCTGAGAAAAGAAGAGGTAATGTTTGTACAAAACCTTTGTGGATTAAAAAGGAGACTATTCAGTTGTCTTTATTCTTAGACTCACTATCTAGAAATGTGAGCTGTGACTCTGATGATAAAATGAGAATATCAGCATTGAGATCTAGAAATTATGTCCAATTTAAACCCTAGAATTTCCTACGTTATTAATTGGTGAAAGGTTAGTACAAGACCGATAAAGGTTGCAGAGGGAATCATTGCATGAAATGATTATCAGCTCAACATACATTAATAAAACAGCCTGACATTAGACAGACTATTGGATGAACAAAAGGGTAAAATTTTTTAATGCATCACTTTTTCCTGAAGCACTGTACTTCAAATATGTTCTTTTTATGGGTTTGTAGGATGAACAATTATTTTAAAAGGAAATCAGAAGAAAAGAATACAGTTAGATTGATGTTTACAGAATAAAAACCAAACAACCAAGTGCCGTCAAGTCGATTCCAACTCATAGCGACCTAGGCAAAGATTATTGTGCAGTCTGTGTTGATGTAACAAGCAAAACACCATTGCTTGTTTCTGGATGGGCTATTCATGCTAGATGCATTAGTCACAGTGTCCATGTTAATTTAGATTTATTCCATGGCTGCAAATGTTGTTCTAACAGCAGAACTAGGCTGTGATACCTTTCAGTGAAATGCTAATCACAGCCCACTGAATCTGTATGTTTTAGTGCCATTACCACTCCTAGAGCTTTCCAGGTTTTTATTTCTCTGTTATTTATTTGTGTTCACGGATCTTAGTAATGCATTACAGCCCTTATACTGGGATAATAAAGATTAACTACAAGAGCAATTGTTAGTCTATGCTCTTGCCTAGAGTAGTATTGGGATGGAGTTGAAAGTGAGTGTAGAGAGGATTAACAAAATTAAAATTGTGACTAATTAAATATAAGTACTCAAGAAAAGATCACACAATCCTTCTCTGAGTTTCAGTGCCTGCATTAAGAAGAAAGAATTAGGTGACTCAAAGACCTATGAACTGAGATCAACATTTCCTAAAGTATGAACACTAACACAGACAGACACTTCTTTAAAATGTAAAAATAAATACAGGTTCTGTGTTCTATTATGTTTGGAAATGAAAATAGAAATTTGGCCTTAAGTCAATAATGGCGCCTATCATTCATGACAGTTTTCCCTATGTTTGGTAGAAATAATAACTGAAGATTACTTCATATAAGGATTTATTGGAAACACATGCTCAAAGGATTTCTCTATAACACACCATTCTTTAGAGAGTACTAACCTCTTTTTTTTTTTTGAAACCAAGTTTTTGGAAATAAAAATATGTGATAGGCTGAAGGATATTAAAACACAATTTGAAATACTCTGGCACCAACTTCTAAATGATCAAACAAAAAAAATGAAAATACCCTTGAACTTGAAAATTAGCTTTCAATTTAGATGATCCTCAACGAAGCAAAAAAGAAAAAAAAACTTTTAAAAAAGATTAGTATTTATTTTGTTTCCTTTATTATTTCTTGAATCCAAAATTCAAGGTGCATCTCATCCTCCCAATAGTCAGAGCTGACCTGATGGCAAAAAACAATAAGATAGTTTTTATCTTTCAGTGGAGTAGAAGAACTTTTTCCTAACAAGATTCAAAACCATTTGAATATTAACTCTTTTGCAATCTCAGTCTGAGTCTATTTTACTTGAGATGTTTATGAATCCCAAGCTTCTTGAGAAAGGTAGGGAAGAACATCTACCCCCACTAACATAGTCATCCTTTGTTGTTGGTGTACTAATTATAAAGAATGTTAAGTCTTTCTCCTATGATAGGTCCATCTACCCTATAGCTGTCAAACAGGAGAAATCCCCAGTGTGGTGCTATAAATGCTACCAGAATGTTTAGCATTTTCCTAATCCTTTGTCATGGCCCTTTCAGAGATCCTATGGCCTATCAGGAAACCCAGGTGGCGTAGTGGCTAAGTGCTATGGCTGCTAACCAAAGGGTCGGCAGTTCAAATCTGCCAGACGCTCCTTGGAAACTCTATGGGTCGATTCTACTCTGTCTATAGGGTCACTATGAGTCGGAATTGACCCGACGGCAATGGGTTAGTTTAGTTGGGTTATGGCCTATCAATACATAAATCACAGTAATGCTTCAAAATGGTTTTCGTGATTCAAGAATAAGATTGCAGAATTGAAAAGCTGTACAAGAGAGGCCTCAGTCACAAATTCTCAAAAGATAGGATATGATATCCCTTAACCCAAAACACCCAGTGCCATCATAATATCCCTTAGGCCGCGAATATCTGAATCAACCATTTTTAGCACAAGTTATTTTTTTCATCCCTCTTGACAACTGATTACCACAGAAACAATTATATTATTCATAGTGTCATCAAAACTCAAAACTCCAAGTCAAGCATTTTACATTCTCCTTTCATGGGTGAAAAGTAATATAAATGAAGACAATTTCAGTGAGTCTTTTTTTAAAGTACACTGGTGGCAAACATAGGTATAGATTTTTCTTTTTTAATTCTAAAGCTAATGCATTATTCCCTAAACTATTTTCCTTATGTTGGGAGAAACACTTCTGTGGCACTCCAACATGTGAGAAAAACACTAGAAATGGAATGGCTTTCTTGAGAAAAAAAATCAATTTAGTAGGAGTAAAGTGTCAATTTAAAAGTGTATGCGTATACACACACAGTCTTAATTAAACTCCCTCTGAGGTTTCTTCTCAGGTTTTAGAACAAGAAAGACTTTAAACTTAATGTCTTAAATTAAAATTAGCTCTGTAAATAGAACTTTATCCCCAGAGTATCAAGAACAAAGGGTAAGACATCCATGAACCTTATCGACAATGCCAAAGTTACCACTTTTTAAGCAGAACGTCAGTGTTTCAATTTTTTTTTAATTTCAGATGTCAAATTAATTTCCTGCATAAGTGAATGTAATTTTCTGTATTAGAAATCAATGACTGAAATTTGCTGTTTCTGAAGACCTAAACTCCTTGTGCATTCCCTTAGTGAATCTACTTATTTAATTCATAAACATAATCCTATGTAATATTTGCTTAAGCCATCTTATCTGCTACTAGCATATTATATATCATGCTCCGAAAATTTGCTTAACACAATTTTATGAAAATTTGGCATATATTAAAAAATCAGGTAAATATTTATACTAAGATTGAGCAAATCTAATTTTGACAATATTTGATATACCAGAGAACTTAACATGAAAAAATTAATATTAAACAACTGACCCATTTATTCAATCTTCCTTAGCTCTGAGCTTTTCTGAGTTTAGAGAGAGACTTTATATTGTCAAAAAATGAAATTAAAACAAAGTCAATTATCTTTTTCAGAGAGAAAATCATGAAAGATTATGGCCTAACAGTGTGCCTGTGCCTGAGGGACTGGAAATGAAAAGATCTTTGACTTCATTAATTTTACTAACGTGGATAATATAATACCTATTTTTCATTGGTGTTTTATGGATAAATGAGATTTTATGTTGCACTACAGTAATGTATCTGCAATGCATGAAATGATACCTCAGTGGCACCTCAGTAATCACCCTAACATACTACAGGGACAAAGTAGGCAATGGGGAAAGTAATTTCTAGTATATGGATTTTAAGACAGGGAGATGTGCCAACAGAAATATATTTTAATTCTGCTAGAACCTGTGGTATCTTGAGAGTATCTGTTCTACCTCTTTATATTTCAGTTTCCATTATTTAACTGATGTTTATAAAGATTTGCTGTTGATTAATATAGTGTTCATTCTCCCAAGTGGGCAACAGAAGGGAAAGAAAGACATTAATAAGAAGTTCTTTGAAGGTAGAGATTATGGAATTAATCTAAATATCAATTACAGCTTTCTTTTTAAGAAATTAGTGATTTAATGGGATCCTTATTATTCAAATACTAGGAGTAGATCTAGCTTTTTCCCAGTTTTTAAAGAAAACTATCTTTACTAAATAAAATATACTTACAAACACCACACTATATTATCATCAACTAAATCTACAGTGCACTTTAGCATACATGAGAGCAGAGAGTAAAGACAAGATGTGTTTAGTCGAATTAAGAAGAATAAATCAGGAGATAGGAAAAAAAAAGAAAAAGATATATTGATTATTTTCCAGTGGGACAACATACAATGTTCGCATTTGGATGTCGTGATGTTTAAGATGACAGGGGACTTAGGGATAAGTTGGACAGTACTGTATTTAGCAAGGGAAAATTTAGATTTCTTCATTATTTTTCTAAAATTCTAAATATTAAGAACTGATTAGAACAGAAAGAACAGGTTAGTTGGAAGCTTTTAAAATGATGTCATAGTCAAGATAGGATACAAAAGACGGAATACTGTGCAACGATAAAGAACAATGATGAATCTGAGAAACATTTCACAACATGGATGAATCTGGAGGGCATTATGCTGAATGCAATAAGTCAGTCACAAAAGGACAAATATTGTATGAGACCACTATTATAAGAGCTCAAGAAAAGGCTTACACACAGAAAAAAGCATTCTTTGATGATTACGAGGGTAGAGAGGGAGGGAGATGGGTATTCACTAATCAGATAGTAGACAAGTGTCAACTTTGGTGAAGGGAAGGACAACACACAATATAAGGGAAGTCAGCACGACTGCATCAAAGCAAAAGTATAGAAGATTCCTAGACACATCAAAACACTTTGAGGGACTGAGTAGCTGGGCCTGAGGCCTGAGGACCATAGTCTCGGGGAACATCTAGGTCAATTTGCAAAACAAAAGTTTATTAAAAAAATGTTCTACATCCCACATTGGTGAGTGGTGGCTGGGGTCTTAAAAGCCTTCCAGAAAACAGCTAAGATACATCTATTGGCCCCATCCCACCTGGAGCAAACATGCAAGGAAAATACGCACCCAAAGGACTAAAGGACCAGAGACTCCATCAGCCTAAGACCAGAAGAACTAGGTGATGCCTGGCTGCCACCAACTACCACCCTGACAGGGATCACAACAGAGGGTCCTGCACAGAGGAGAAAAATGTAGAACAGAATTCAAATTCACATAAAAAGACCAGACTTACTGGTCTGACAGAGACTGGAGGAACCCCCAAAACTATGACCCCCGGACACTCTGCTAACCAAGAACTGAAACCATTCCTGAAGCCCACTTTTCAGACTAAGATTAGACAGGCCTATAAAACTAAAGGAAACCCTGGTTTCATAGTGGTTAAGTGCTACAGCTGCTAACCAAGAGGTCGGCAGTTCAAATCCACCAGACGCTCCTTGGAAACTCTATAGGGCAGTGCTACTCTGTCCTATAGGGTCGCTATGAGTCAGAATCAACTCGATGGTAGTGGGTTTGGTTTGGTTGGTCATAAAACTAAAAATAACACACGTAAGGAGCATGCTTCTTAGTTCAATTAAATATACATGGCCAAATGGGCAGCTCCTGTCCAAAATCAGGCTGAGAAGGCACGAAGGGACAGGAACCGGACAAACTAACCTGGGGTGGAAATGGGGAGCATGCTGTCACATTGTGGGAACTGCAACCAATGTCACAAAATGATATGTGTATAAGTTTTTGAATGAGAAATTAACTTGAGCTATAAACTTTTACTAAAGCACACACACACAAAAAGAATACAAATGAAGTGGCTTTGATAGGGATAGGTAAAAAGTAAATAATAGTAAATTATAAAAATGCCTGTGATGTATTACATAATTAAAATGCATAACAGAAGTTCTTTTAGTAATATTTACTGAATGCCTTTTATGACCCAGCCATTTTGTAGGTGGTTGGGATGTATCAGAGGGCAAAATAGAAAAAAAAAAAAAATCTGCTATCTTTGAATTAATATTTTAGTGGTGAGAGAGAGACAACAAACAATAAGCATAATAAATAAGAGTCCTGGGTTGAATTGTGTCTCCCAAAAAGTTATGTTGATGTCCTGAACCCTATACCTATAAATATGACCCTGTTCAGAAATAGGGATTTTCTTTTGTTATGTTGATGGGTCATAACAGAGTAGGGTTGGTTCTGAACCTAATCCTTTCTGCATGACATATTATAAAAAGAGAGACTGTTTTAGTTACCTAGGACTCCCTGGGTAGCACAAAGTGTTACGTGCTGGATTGCTAGCCAAAATATTGGCCTGGCGATCTGCTTCCCAAAGGTCACAACCTTGAAAACTATACGGAGCTGCTCTACTCTATGCACATGGGGTCACTACGAGTTGGAATTGACTGGTGGGCAACTAACAGCAAAAACAAGTGCTGCTGTAAGAGAAGTACCACAAGTGAGGTGCTTTAAAGAAGAGAAATTTATTTTCCCACAGTACTGGAAACTAAAAGACTGTGTTGATTCCTTTCTTGTAGGTAACCAGGGAATTCCTTGGTTCCTTGACAGTCCTCACAATCCTCACATGGCATCTGTCTTCCCTCTTGGGTGGCTGTCACTGTGTCTAGCATGCTCTTTTTATAACTCAGAAGCAATTAGATTTAGAAACCACCCTACTAGTATTATCTTAGTTATCTAGTGCTGCCAGGGACAGATTACCCAATAAGCAAGGTAAGCACGTGCTTAGAGCATCAACAAAACAGGGGCACCAGTTGTCCAAAGCAAAGACCCATAGATGCCAAGCAGACAGGACACAAGGAAAAGTGAGTGTCACAGTGGAAAGGAACTGGCGGGCACTAAATGAAATTGATAACAGCTCCAGTGTGTGAGAATGTGCCCGCCAGAAATAAAGTTCACATAGGGTCACAAGGGCACCTACGTGCCAGGTTGTTTAAGCTATGAGGCTCCTACCACTTCAATAACTTTTGTTGACATTTGTCTGCTACAGTTCCCTCCCATGTAATCGAAACATCTTATCTCAGAGGGTCACTCGGGAGTATACTATTCTTTCTACAGAAGGCTGAGTTTCATCCCTGTTGTTGTTCAGTGCTGTCGAGTCAGTTCTGATCCATAGCAACGCTTTGTTCAACAGAACGAAACACTGCCTCGTCCTGGGCCATCCTCACAATCATTGCTATGCTTAAACTTATTATTGCAGCCACTCTGTCAATCCATCTTGATGAAGGTCTTCCTCTTTTTCGCTGACCCTCTGGTTTACCAAGCATGATGTCCTTCTCCAGGGACTGATCCCTCCTGATAACATGTCCAAAGTATGTGAGATGTAGTCTTGCCATCCCTGCTTTTAAGGAGAATTCTGGCTGTACTTTTTCCAAGACAAATTTGTTCCTTCTTCTGGCAGTCCATGGTATATTTGATATTCTTCGTCAACATCATAATTAGAAGGCATTGATTCTTCTTTGGCCCTCCTAATTCATTGCCCAACTTTCACACACATATGAAGCGAATGAGAACACCATGGCTTGGGGTCAGGCACACCTTAGTCTTCAAGGTGACATCTTTGCTTTTTAACATTTTTTTAAAGAGATCTTTCACAACAGATTTGCCCGTTGCAGTGTGTCGTTTGATTTCTTGACGGCTGCTTCCATAGGCATTGATTGCAGATCCAAGAAAAAAAGAAATATTTTACAACTTCAATATTTTCTCCTTTTATCATGATGTTGCTTATTGGTCCAGTTGTGAGGATGTTTGTTTTCTTTCTGTTGAGGCATAATCCGTACTGAAAACTGCGGTACTTGATCTTCATCAGCAATTATTCAAGTCCTCTTCACTTCCAGCAAGCAAGGTTGTTTCATCTGCATAAAACAGGTTGTTAATGAGTCTTCCTCCAAGGCTGATGCTGAGATCTTCTTCATAAAGTCCAGCCCCTCTGATTATTTGCTCAGCATACAGATTGAATAGTATGGTAAAAGGATACAACCCTGACACACACCTTTACTGAGTGTAAACCACCCAGTAGTCCCTTGTTCTGTTCAAACATCTGCCTCTTAGTCTAAGTACAGATTCCTCATGAGCACAATGAAGTCTTCTGAAATTCTCATTCTTCTCAATGTTATCCATAATTTGTTATGACCCACACAGTTGAATGTCGTTGCATAGTCAATAAAACACAGTTAAACACCTTTCTGGCTTTCTCTGCTTTTAGCCATGATCCATCTGACATAAGCAACGATATTCCTTGTTCCATGTTCTCTTCGGCATCCGGTTTGAATATCTGTCAATGTACTGTTGCAACTGTTTTTCAATGATCTTCAGTAAAATTTTACTTGTGTGTGGTATTAATGATGTTTGACAATTCCTGCATTCTATTGGACCACCTTTCTTTGGAATGGGTACAAATATGAATCTCTTCCAGTTGGTTGGCCAGGTAGCTGTCTTCACCAAATTTCTTGACATAGATGAATGAGTACGTCCAGTGTTGCATCTGTTCATTGAAACACCTCAATTAGTATTTCATCAATTCCTAGGGCCTTGTTTTTTTGCCAATGCCTTCAGTGCAGCTTGAATTTCTTCCTTCTGTACTATTGGTTCCTTCTCATAAGGTCCCTCCCAAAATGGTTGAATGTCGACCAATTCTTTTCAGTACAGTGACTGTATCCCTTCCATGTTCTTTCGATGCTTCTTGCTTTGTTCAATATCTTGGCCATAAAAATCTTTGGTATTGCAACTCAAAACTTGAATATTTTCTTCAGTTCTTTCAGCTTGAAAATGCCAAGGATATTCTTCCCTTTTGATTTTCTAACTTCAGATCTTTTCACTTTTCATTATAATACTTGACATTGTCTTCTTGAGCTCCCCTTTGAAATCTTCTGTTTAGCTCTTTTACTTTATCATTTCTTCCTTTTGATTTAGCTACTCTATGTTCAGGAGCAAATTTCAGAGTCTCTTCTGACATCCATTTTGGTCTTTTCTTTCTTTCCTATTTTTAATGACCTGTTGTTCTTCATGTGCTATGTCCTTGAAGTCATCCCACAACTCCTCTGGTCTGTATCATTAGTGTTCAATGTGTAAACTCTATCCTTGAGATGATTAATACTGAGACTGTTATACATACTGGATATTAAACCTTTATCAGATGTATGATGTGCAAACATTTTCTCCCATTCTTTGGGTTGTCTTTTCACTCTCTTGATAGTGTTTTATGATGCACAAAAGTTTTTAATTATTGAAGTCCTATTTATATATTTTTTATTTTATTTTTGGTGTCATTTTAAAAAACTGTTGGTAAATCCAAGGTCAAGTTTTACTGCTATATTTTCTTTTATGGGTTTTAGATTTTTAGCTCCTAAATTTAGGTCTCTGATCTATTGTAAGTTAGTTTTTGTATATGGTGTGAGATAAGGATCCAACTTCATTCTTTTGAATGCAGATAATCCGGTTTTTCCCAGCACCATTTGTTGAAAGGACTGTTCTTTCCCCTACTGTAGGTCCTTGTGAAAAATAAATTGACCACAGATGTATGGGTTTATTTCCTGGGCCCTCAATTCTAGGCCATTGATTTTATGTCTCTCTTTATTCCAGTATCACTCTGTTTTTATTACTGTAACTTTGGAATGGGAAAATGTGAGTCCTCCAAATTGGTTTTCATTTTCAAGATTGTTTCTGCTATTCTGGGTTTCTTAAAATTCCATATGAATTTTAGGATGCGCCTTTCCAATTCTGAAAAAAAAAATACACCATTGGGTTTTTGATAAGGACTGCATTGAATCTGTATATCACTTTGGGTAATATCGTTACTTTAACAACATTAAATATTCCACTTCATGAAGACAGAATGTCTTTTCATTTATTTAGCTCTTCTTTAATTTCTTTAAGCACTGATTTGTAGCTTTTAGTGTACAGATCGTGCACCACTCTGTTTAAATTTATTCCTAAGTATTTTATACTTGTTGATGCTATTGTAATACAATTTTTTTCGTAATTCTCTTTTCTGATTGTTCACAGTTATTATATAGAAAGACAACGGATTTGTGTGTGTGTTGATTTTGTGTTCTGCAACTTTGCTGTGCATGTGTGAGTGTGTGTGTGCTCTTTAGGGTTTTGTAATGTAAAGTCATGTCATCTGTGAATAGGGATAGTTTTACTTCTTTTCCAATTTGGATTTCCTTTATTTATTTTTCTTGCTTAATTTCTCTGGCTAGAACTTTCAGTACTATGTTCTTAAAAGTGGCAAAAATTGATTTTGGTGAATATCTTTCAGTCTTTGACCATTGAGTATGATGTTGACTGTGGGTTTTTCATATCTGGCCTTTATCATGTTGATGAAATTCACTTCTAGTCCTACATTAATGAGTGTTTTTATCATGAACAGGTTTTGGAGTTCACCAAATTCTTTTTTTTGTTTGTTTGTTTATTGGGATGATTGTGCTTTGTTTTGTTTTTGTTTCATTTTCTTCAAACTATTAATGTAGTGTATTACAATGTTTAAGGAACCCTGGTGGTGCTGTGGCTAATACTCAGCTGCTAACGAAGAGGTCAGTGGTTCAAGCTACCAGCCACTCTGTGGGTTAAAGATGTGGCAATCTGCTTCCTTAAATATCACAGCCTTGGAAACCCTGTGGGGCAGTTCTACTCTGTCCTGTAGGGCCACTATCAGTCAGAAATGACTGGACTGCAACAGTTTTTTACAATGTTTGATTTCCTTATGTTGAAACATTCCTGAATTCCTAGAATAAATCCTACATTGTCATGGTGTACAGTCCTTTTAATATGCTGTTAAATTCAGTTTGCTAGTACTTTTTTGAGGATTTTTGCATTTATGTTCACAAGGGGCATTGTTCTATAGTTTTCTTGTTGTGCTGGCCTCATAGAATATGTAGGGAAGTTAACCCTCCTCTTCAGTTATTTGAAGGAGTTTAAGAAGGACTGGTGTTAAGTCTTCTATAAAAGTTTGGTGAAATTTACCAAAGAAGCTATGTGGTCCTGGGATTTTCTTTATTGGGAGGTTTTTGATTGCTGATTCAATCTCTTCACTTGTTATGGTCTATTCAGATTTTCTATTTCTTTTTGGCTGAGTTTTACTAGTTTGTGTATTTGTAGAAATTAGTCCATTCCATCTAGGTTATGGAATTTGGTGGCATGCAATTGTTCAAAGTATAACTGATTTTTGAGCAAATGTATTTATACTATATTCTCGAGCTTTCTTGAACTTTTTTAGAAACTCATTAAGACATGTAATGCAACAGTCACTGAGAATACTAGCTTCTTAGAAGAAGAATACAAGTTTCTTAGAAGCTATTTTGTGGGAAGTGCTTTTTAAAGAGTAAAATCCTAGGCAGTATAACTAGGTATTTTCTTATGAGTACTTTATTACTAATTGCTACTGGGTATATTTAAAATCTAGAGACTAGATAAAATACTAATCATTTAGTTACTAAGATACATAACAAACCAAACTCCTATTAAATAAAAATAATAAGACACAGAAAAGCTATTACAAGTATTGAAATATATACTTAATAATCCTAATATGACTCTTTGGCTATTTTGTGAAAATAAAACTTTAGATTATGATAGTAGACATGGTTTCAACTTATGTATGAGTAAGATAATGGGAGGAGTGTGATTTATTAATATTAACACCAAACTGTATTCAGAACCTTTGCTAAATAGTAATGTGTGAATTCTTTTATTTGTTTAAATAATTTAGGAAAAAAATAAGTACAGTCATTGAGGTAAAATAGGTGGGACAGCTCAAATATTTTGTTTAAACTACTAAAAGACCATATGCTATTTTTTGTATAATTTTATTTCAAATGTGAGGCACATCATTAACCATAGGATTCACGGAGGTGAAACTTTTCTGGGGAGAAATGTATTTTAGCATACAAAAAATTATGAGGAATCCTAACTCACTAGAAAGAAGCATATCAAACTCTATAGAACAAGACAATCTATTTTTCTTTTTTTATTGTGCTTTAGATGAAGGTTTATAGAAAAAATAGCTTCTCATTAAACAGTTAGTACACGTATTGTTTTATGACTTTGGTTACCAACCCCACGACATGGCACCACTCTCCCTTCTTGACCTTGGGTTCCCTATCACCAGCTTTCCTGTCCCCTCTTGCCTTCCAGTCCTTGCCCCTGGGCTGTTGTGCCCCTTAGTCTCATTTTGTTTTATGGGCCTGTCAGATCTTTTGCTGAAGGGTGAACCTTGGGAGTGACTTCATTACCGAGCTAAAAGGGTGTCTGGGGGCCATACTCTCAGAGTTTCTCCAGTCTCTGTTAGGCCAGTAAGCCTCGTATTTTTGTGTGTGTGTGAGTCAGAGTTTTAGAACAAAATGATTTTAATGACCTAACATTAAGTTGAAGGGATGAACCCTGAAACCTATCCAATTTACCTTGTTAATATGATACATTTGAGAAGGTAATCAAGCATCTTAGAATCATTTTTCAGTTCTGTACAAAACAGTTCTAGAGTAGGAAATACTTGAGAAGGTCTTTTTTGTTAATTTAAGTGATCATTCAGTTTAAGTCAGTGTTTTCTAATGTTTATCCTCAGTGCTACTATGTTGTACCACAGGATCAAATAACTGTCTTTGCCTCAATTTCTATCTGACTAATCTTGTATTAGGAGCCCTGAGTGGCACAAAACGTTAAGCACCTGACCACTAGCTAAAAGTTTGGCAGTTAGAACCCACCCAGACAAAGGCACCTTGGAAGATAAGCCTGGTGATCTGCTTCCAAAGGTCATAGCTTTGAAAACCCCATGGAGCAGTTCTACTCCGTACACATGGTGCGGCCATGAGTTGGAATTCCCTGGATGGTAACTAACAGCAACACAATCTTATATTTTCTAATTAAATCTACTTCTACTCTATATTTTTTACTTCTAAAATATTTTGTGGCCTCAATAATTTTACTGAAAAGAAATTATTCAATGGAAATTATTCATCAATAATACTAGACAAAATTATGTGGTACAATATTTAAAGTTGCCATTACAATTTTATTTGAACAAAACCAGACTTTCGCTGAACATCTGTAAGATAAGAATATGTGATTTGATGTGCAACAAATGTAGAATTGCTTTCAGTCTTGTGATGGTGTTTATTACTCAAATGCAAAGCCATTTTAACAGTATGAACTCTTCAATTTCCCATGATTTCTAAGATTTTGTTTCTTTAAGGTTTTTATTTCTCTTTAAAAGTTCTTTGAAGAATGACTGAATGAAAAAAATTCATCTACCTTTCACTATTAGAAGGCCATAAAATATTTTATATTTTTTACATAGATATATGCCTTTTAGTTTAAACAATTCTCAAATACTTCTATTTCTGGGAGATGTCAGTTTACATTTATTTTAAATTTATCTTTTGTAATTCTTATGTAGTGTATCCTGACACTATATAGGCGTGATTGAGTATAATTACATTTAGTTTAAAATAATTGAATTTAATAAAGTCAGATTCAATACCTATTTGACTGAATTGTTCTTTTCTTGTTGGGTTTTTAACATTGCCTAGATAAATCCTTCATTTAAAAAACTCATTAAATATCCTTTAGGCTTCAGTATTAGGACCTCCAAGTAAATACTTGTTCGGGGAGAGATAAGCTTTATGAGTTGCCTATGGGTTCTGCCTAAAAATTCAAATCTTAATTCAGATGATTCCCAAACTTTTATTTTGACTTCAAAAGTTTTCTGCATTGCCACACTATTTAATTGCTTGACTAATAGAGCTATTAAACCCATTGCCATAGAGTCGAGTCCAACTCATAGCAACCCTATAGGACAGAGTAAAACTGCCCCATAGGGTTTCTAAGACTTAATCTTTATGGAAGCAGACTGTCACATCTTTCTCCCATGGAACAGCTGGTATATTTGAACTGCTGACCTTTTGGTTAGCTGCTGAGTGCCTAACCACTGCACTACCAGGCTCCTTAATAAGACCATTACTAATTTTGAAAATGCCCATGAATTATAATAAAATTACAATAAAAATATTTTCATAAGTTTTTTTTTCTTTTTTTCTGAACAGCCTCTAATAAAACCCAAAGTTTTGAGGGATTAACAGTGCATTATCAACATATGGTATGTAAAAATAATCTACAAGAAAAAAATGATTTCAAGCTCACTAATATGTGAGGCATATAACATTCTCCTTTTAGAAGAAAGAATAAAACTTTATTTTCTGTAAAAGCAGAAAAAATAACATCAACCAAATGGATTATTTATACCATTAAAAAGAGATTGCAATTTATATTCTGGTGACTGGTATACTCTATGCAAAACCTGAAGCCTCTCTAGTGGCAGAAATCTACAAAGTTCAATGCAGTTCCAATAAAAAAGAATACATGATCTTCTTTAAAAATGCAATAAAGAAAATATCATTTTACTCTCTAGAGAGCTATCTTTCTGTATCTTTCATAGTACGGAAGAAAAATGAAGTGTTTCAACCAATTCTGTTATTAATGATCCTGAACAAGAGTATTCATCATAAGACATCAAAATTTCTCAGCACACAATTTCATCTTTTTAAAAACAGGTTTTCCTTGAATCTGGATTGTAAAACCACTCACTTCTCCTTTTCCAGTTAAAATATGAAGAACTCCTGAGACCATCTGATTTCTACAGATATTTAAAGGGTTATTTTATGATTTTTTTTTTTTTTGCATTTTTTTGGGTTTTATTCTAAAATTACTACTCAGCGCAAAGTCCCCTGAATCTCAGGACAGTGTAATCTTTGATCATACAAGAATAAATACGCATCCTTTAAAAAGTTTGCTCTTAATCACTTTTGAAATTTTATTTTTAAACACAACTATGATTTCCTTTAGATATGTCAGTTCTCCAAATCTTGTTTGAAGACAAATATTGCATAAAATTGAATTTCATGTTGTCAAGATGATTTACAGTTATTGACCCAAATAAATTTTTATTCAAATCAACCTTTTTTGGTCCACCCCTTCTGAAATTATAGACATGTTAAGAATATACATGGTAAGATACTATTTTTAATCCCTCCCTTCCCAATTATCCCTACTAATAAGAAAGTAGAATAATATCTCTAGTTAACTCATTTTAGCAGCTTTATAAATAGGCTAGAGGCTATCATACAAATTCATATAATCAGGGTCAGAGTCATGATTTAGGAAAACAATTTAAAAAATCCTAGTATATAGTATAGGAGAACAGAAGGAGAGACTATATACAAAATTATCTAAAGTAAGTAATCAAAAGCCCATCTTATTTTCCAAATATGTGAAAGATATATAAGAATACATATATTTTATTATAAAAGTGTCTTTGTAGGTAACATAGATGATAGACAACTTAGAAAAGGAAGGGAGGGAGGGAGGGAGGGAGGGAGGGAGGGAGGGAGGGAGGAAGGAAGGAAGGAAGGAAGGAAGGAAGGAAGGAAGGAAGGAAGGAAGGAAGGAAGGAAGGAAGGAAGGAAGGAAGGAAGGAAGGAAGGAAGGGAGGGAGGGAGGGAGGGAGGGAGGGAGGGAGGGAGGGAGGGAGGGAGGGAGGAAGGAAGGAAGGAAGGAAAATTTTAAAGTAACAGACTTCAGACATTTTTATTCTCCTCTTGAATAAAGCTGATAAATTTGGGGCCCAATGTATGGTGGCAGGTAAACACCTTCCTTCCCATAGCCCCCTTAAGTAATTTGGTAAAAACCTAATCCTCAAGCTGGTAAATTTTATTATTGAAATTCTCTCTCTGTTCCTGATTTCACATACAGTACTCCACATTTGCCCATAAACTGGTTGAGTAAAACCAAACTAAACCCAGTGCCGTGAAGTCAATTCCGACTCATAGCGACCCTATAGGACAGAGTAGAATTGCTCCCATAGAGTTTTCAAGGCACACCTGGCGGGTTTGAACTGCTGAGCCTTTGGTTAGCACTTAAACACTACGCCACCAGGTTGAGAGCAAAATCCTTTAAAGGGGTATACCATTTTAAGAGCTTATCTTTTTCCTTACATGTATAAAACTAGGTAGCTATTCTTTACCCACGGAAAAAATATTCATATTCCCTTCCAGAATGGGTTCTTGAAGAACACAGTCTTTGAAGAATACAAAGAAATTACTGCCTAGGTTTAACAAAAAGTATAGCAAAGTATGTTTGCCCTTGAATTTTTTCCTTTAAGCAGTGGGAAGAAACTTTGGAGATGTTAGACTTAGTTACCCAAGGCATTGCACTGAGAGTTTATCACAAGGCAATTTTGCTTTTTTTGTTTTGTTTTGTTTCAGTTTTTTGTATTACCCCTTTTAGTCTTGTCTTACGGGAACATTTACCATTGTAGCATCTTGGTATTTACCCTCATCATATAATTTTATTTTAGTTCAGAACATTCAGTTAAAATAAAAATAGATATTCTTAAACTCCTCCTATTTGAAGTCTCCAATTTAGTCATATCTCTCCTGAATATCAAACTCTACAATTGCCTTTAATGAAGAAAATTTACTGGTGTGTTTATTATTATTATTATTAATAGTGGAAGTACTTTTTAAAAGCAAGGAAATCTTGTATAATGAAATTTTTAGAATCAATTTGGATGTCATATCTTTACTGATGGCCCAGACTACTGCAATTTATATATCCAGATTCATACTCCCTAAATTCCAAGCAGAGTATACCGGCACTAATCTCTTTCTACTACCTTTGCCCTCTTTTCATGACCTCTGTATGTGGACAGAAAGGTTATTGGGTAGCACAGAGTTTTTAACAGCATAGGTGGAGGGATCCAGTTGTCAAAAGCATACTTCCATGTGGTGCCCTGGAATAAAATGGTCATTATAGCTTTTGGTATACTCTGTAGGAGAGAAGGGAGAAGTCATGATGAGAAGCATGCAAGTTTTGTGATTGTCCTGATCACGAGGGGAGCATCTGGTGATTTACTTTAATGCATATTGTTCAATTTTTACCAGAACGATTTACAATTTACAGGCCTTATTGATTCTAAAGACCAGTAGTAACTTATCACATAAGAGATATTTCATTATCATATAAAGAGATTTGTAAAACTGTGTTTTTCAGTATCACTAACTTTAAGGCTTAAGCTCTTGAATTGGTAAGTAATCCACTGATCGTCTTTGAGTTTCTAAATTTAAATAAGGCTCTTGCCTCAGAATTTAATGGAAAAATCAGTAGGATGACTTTAGATGTGTGATGATACCCCATGCCAGACATTTTATATTAAGAATATAAAATTTGTGCTAATGCTTAAGGCTTTCGGTTTAAAGGAAATATTTCTCTGTTATCCGTTTCTCCTAATTCATATGACAGGAAGTAGAGAAAGTGTTATCACTAGCCTGCCAGCACTGTTGATATGTACCTGCTCCTTTCATTTTAAAAATATGTAGCAGACAATGAATTGCTACATATTCAGTTTAAGGCATTATGTAGTAAGCTGACCCTTAAACAATTGAGATACTTTTTCTTCTTTAATAAAAAAAAAAGACCAAGAAAAGGAAAATCATTGAATTTCAGATCAGGAAGGAATATGGAAGGTAACAGAGATCATTTTTATTTTATTTTATCTTATGGATGAGAAAATTGAGTCCTAAGAGGATGTGACTTACCCAAGATCACACATTTATTTAGTTGTGTAATAAGGAATAGAATCTGGCAAAAATTATTGGAGGAATTATCATCCTATCAGAATCTGGCTGAATGATGCTGAAATGTGAAAATTATTTACTATTCAAGAAGACTGTATTGCCGTAAAGTCCAAATAGTGTTGTTTTCCATTAACATATGTGAAGGAGGAATCTTAGAAAATTCTCCTCTCCATGTCTGCATGAGAACTTTCTTTTTTTCCATAAAAATGCTAAATGACATTTCTAGTTTATTCTCTTGTTATCAATTCTTATTTTGCAAGTAGATAGCAAACAACTTACTTGGAAATAATAATTCTCATACATTACAGAAGGAAGAAAATAGGTAAAACCAATTCCCCATTTTCCTTTTTCCAATCAGAGATGTTACCTGAATCTAAAGTAAGTTGCTATGTAGTAATAACCCATAGACAAGTGGAGAAAAGCCAGGTTTATGAGTATATCAGGAACTATATAAAAAATGTGGGTGTTTGATGGAAAAAATGCATTTCCTTGCAGTATTTCAAACCACAAAATTATTTTCTTGTTTTGGTCTTTAGAAAAATATAGTATCTGAGAGGGGGCTTTACATACTTCCCTTAATATTGGATCTTACTTTCCTTAATATTGACTCTATAGCTGCAGAACCACATATAGCCCATATCATCTACTCAGCAGCTAACTATATATTACAAGGGCATGTTGTCCTAATTGCAAAAAGTTATCTGCTGCTCTCTTCCCTGTCTCTTTGCAGTACATCTCAGCACAGTGTCTTATTGTTCTCCTTGGAGCACTAACATCACTCACTGCTGAGGGGGGAAAGAGTTTTCCTCCTCAGAGTGGACATATTTATTGTACCTTCGGGAAAACTCAGCAAAATAGAACTAGCTTCTAGATAGTTCCATTAGAAAACACCATTACCATCTGAAATTCTACATAAATTCACTTTGAAGAAGTGTTACCTCATTCTGTCTGTGAATTAGAGTAACGTAGTAGTGATCTGGAAAGAACTGTGGAAACTAATTGTTGTGTTCTGTGTTGGATCACAGCTGTCAGGATTCCTGGATACATTATTTAGAAAATGACATAAAAAGTGAGAGATTAGCAATAAAAGAATTTGGTTATAAAATAAAACATAGGAAAATAACAGAAGGGTTTTTATGTTGCTTAGGGCAATATTTGTTATTTGGGGAAAATGCTATTTAAATGTAGATTCTACTTTCCACCTAGGGTTTCTAAGTGAAGATTAAGTTGTAATGTCAAAAAAGAAATGTGAATGCAAATCTCTCTCTTTCCCCCATCCCCCTTAACACTATAAACTTTGCTAGTTACTTTCCTTACACTATTATGAGGATTTACATTGAGTGTTGTTCTTCTCTAACAGGGCTTTTAAAAGATACATACTTACCCCAAGAAAAGGACAGCTTTCTTTTTTTCTTTTAATGAGCTGTGACTTGGCATTTAACTGATTCTCTTTTTGTTGTATAGGTTTATTATTTCCAACTATAAATAATAAGAAAAATTACACTGGACCTTGCCAAAATACTCTATTTAATCATCACAGTATAGACAATGAAATGTTTGGAAGATTTTTACCATCCTTTAAAATGTCATTTTGACAGTACAGCAATTCCAGAAACACTCTTATTTGTGCAGAGTGCAGATAGCTTCAAAATATGTAAAACGTACTTTAAAAAAAAAAAAGCCCATGTTAAAGGAGATGATCTGGCTTCCTCTTCCCTGCACAATCCAGGTTTAAATTCTGCAGCACTATCTAGAAATTGTTGTTGTTAAAGGGGAAAGCTCAGTCCCTTCCTATGAGTTTTTTTTTTTTCTTTTATCTAGCCTTCTGGCATTTTATTATCAGTGTTTGCAATGACACTTGCTTATCTTGTCAAACCTGTTGGTAACATGATGAGCATCCCCAAACTAATTTCTCTTTAATACTAGTACCTTCTGGAATGTGAGTCAAATTTAATACAGCAATGTCAAGTTTTGCTTTCAATTATTTTCCCTTTGACTCCCAGAGCCAACAGCAAATGATATAAATTCCATTTGAGATATTTATTCATAGGAGCAAAGAAAAAAGTACACTTCATTCACTGAGTTGTTTAACCCATTATTAGAGAATATTGTAGGTATTACTAGGTGTTTTAGTCATCCAGTGTTGCTCTAACAGAAATACCACAAGTGGATGGCTTTAACAAAAATAAATTTATTCTCTCACAGTCTAAGAGGCCAGAAGTTCAAATTCAGGGTACCAGCTCCAGGGGAAGGCTTTCTCTCTCTGTCGGGTCTGGGGGAAGGTCCTTGTCACCAATCTTCCCTAGTCGAGGAGTTTCTCAGTGCAGGGACCCTGGGTCCAAAGGATGTGCCATTCTCCTGACTCTTGCTTCTTAGTGGCATGAGGTCCCTCTGTCTCTCTGCTCACTTCTCTCTTTTATATCTCTAAAGAGATTGACTTCAGACACAACCTAATCCTGTAGATTGAGTCCTGCCTCATTAACATCATAGAGGTAGGATTTACAAAACCAAAAAACCAAACCCATTGCCATCAAGTCGATTCCGACGCATAGCAACCCTTTAGGACAGAGTAGAACTGCCCCCATAGAGTTTCCAAGGAGCGCCTGGTGGATTTGAACTGCTGACCTTTTGGTTAGCAGCCATAGCTCTTAACCACTATACCATCAGCGATTTACAACACACAGGAAAATCACATCAGATGACAAAATGGTGGACAATCACATAATACTGGGTATCACGGCCTAGCCAGGTTGGCACACATTTTGGGGCGACACAATTCAGTCCATAACACTAGGCTTATTAAAGTCATTGTAAAGAAACCGACACTCAAAACAAATCAAAACGTCAGAATGTCTTCAGAAATGCCTTAATTAATTTCTTTAATGTGTGAAAAAAAAAGAATGTAATTGCCGTCTATTAAAATCAGGCTTAAAGTGTACCAATCAATATTTTAAAACATACACCAGGTACATTGGACCACAGTAGAACTAGATAATAAATAAAAAATGACTCGTTTTATATTCTCACAAGGCACAGGGATATAGATGTCTAAAATCCTGTCTTCAAAACTTTATGAGTGATACCAAGCTGTAATTGCTAAATCTCACAGTACTGTTCAATTCAGAAATTACATATATATGCATATTATACACATATATGTACATTTACATACATATACACAAATATGTATATATGTATCTGACTTTGCTTTTCTACCTTAAATTTTAGTTTGATACATTATATTGTCATATTTTAGAGCAGTCATATATAGCTTGGAGCCCTGATGGCACAGTGGTTAAGAGCTTGGCTGCTGACCAAAAGTTCTGCAGTTCAAATCCACCAGCTGCCCGTTGGAAACCCTATGGGGCAGTTCTGCTCTGTCCTATAGGATCACTATGAATCAGAATTGACTGGACGGCAATAAATTCTTTTTTTTTTTTCTTTTTAGCTTATAAAGACTTTCACACGCATCATCTTATTTCATCTTGACCGTGAAACGGATTTTCGTTTCATCTCATTTGCTGCTTACTTAGGCAGAATTGTGATTTGGGGTCAATGCAAGAATACTACCTATACTGCTCGATCTGAAATTTAGCGTCCCTGTCCAGCACTTATATTGACCTTCAATCCAGTTTCTTAATTTGTGTAAATGAGTTTTAATATGATAGATGAGATGAAAAACTGTGTAAAATGATGAACATTTTCAAATTTGTGATATGTAAATTCGATTCCTTGAGTTCCTACAAAAAATGCTATTTAATAAAAATGTATTTCTCACACTGGATAGCACTTTTTATTCTGCGACGTATCTATTTTGATCCCAAACTTCATTGCTTCATTTACTCTTTCTCTGTTTTTCTTTTTATAATGACAAAAGAGAACACAGAACACCTATGCTTTAGAATAAATAAAACAAAATTGTCTTACTGACATATCAATGAAAGAGATTCAAGCATAATATATTGATTGAACATCATACGTATTTTTTAAAAGCATATCAAATGTGCTATTTAGTAAAGGGTTGACTTTTTTTCTGCTGAAATATAATAAATACCTTGCTTGAATATTGAGGTTTTACCAGTCACATATAGTTACAGAGGTGAAACATGTCCACTTTAGTATCAATTTGTGGAATACTATATGAACTTTCAGAAACAGCCTATTACATTACTCAGAATGGAGAATGTGGGTGAGCTGCAGAAGCAACAAACTGTGAGTAGTAGGAGCTTGATAAATGTAATATCTCATTCTGTCATTCCTAGAATGGTTTCCTTTTGATCTAGAGTCTACTTTAACCCAGTGGGAAGAGCACTAGATCTTAGTTAACTGATAGAGTCAAGGAAGAGTCCTACAATCATAGCATAATCCATACTGTGGGGCGGGGTGTACACCTTAGAAATTGCCTAGCCTGTTTCTCCTCAGCCTTTTCGACCAAGGTATCCCCATCAGCAAAGGAGAATAAACTGGTCGATCTGATAACCTGTGAGTTACCCAAACTGTAATATTCCTTCTAAGTTTTATGTTTTACCTGCAGAAAATGTGAGTATTTTGCATTGTACTCCTCAGTATTTTGTACATATTAAGAAAAATAAAAATAATTTTTTCATGTTATATCATTTTGGGCATGGCAATCTCCTTCATTTAGAATCAAAGTCTTTGCATCTTTTACAGCTAAATACTCAATTTAGCCTAGCATTCAAGGCCCCCTAGGATCTGGGCCCAGCCTGGCTATAACCTTAGAAACCTTTAGAATCAGAGGGGCCTATATCAATTATACCATTTAAACATGTATATCCAACTATTACCCCTTCAATAATCCTCCATTTCAGATAAACTGGATATTCTTTAACCTGAAGCACATTATTATATCCCTTCCCTGCTTTTATTTTTTCAATAATTCCTTAATGCCTACGAAAAACCACACCCAGTGTGGTCGAGTCAATTCCAACTCATAGCGGCCCTATAGGACAGAGTAGAACTGCCCCAATGCCGACAAGAAACGATTAAAACATCTTCATATATTTTATAATCTGTCTCCTCTGTTCTTTTAGTTTCATCTTTCCCTGTCTCTTCCGGTGTGCCCTATTTTCCTTCAGCTGTAAACTAAGTATGGTCCAGGAAACAAAAACCTTGCTTTCTTGTCTGTGTGCCTTTGTGCAGGCCAGGCTTTCCCACTGCCAGCATACCACTTCCCACCAAACCTTCCTTATTGTATTAGGCCTTCCTTTAGCCCTCAAGAACATCTCAACTGTAGAATTTAGTGCTTTCTAGTGTAATTATTTGTTTATGTAAGTATATTCCCCATTAGAATATTAGAGGCTTAATAGTAGGGTTCATGTCATATTTGCTTTGTTTCTCCAATGCTCAGACTAATATCTGACACAAGGTGGGAACACTGCATAATCTTTAAAAATATTCTGTTAAATAATTAGTATTAAAAGTAAATTTAGATACCATCTAGTTCTACATCTCCATTTTAAGGAAAAATTGAGGCCCAGACATCAGAAGGGATTTGCCAGTATTATAAGGATAGGACCTTGTTTGGAGTAGAGGGGACGCATTAATTCGTATGTACAGTCTAAAACGTGAAAGAAATGTTTGATCTTTAGCACCTCTTTTACATAGGATCTATCGTGACAGTCTCTAAACATTCAGCTTGAAACATTAGGTTTATGACGGGGAAAAATTATTTTTTAACTTTATCTAATTCTTGAGTGACTTAAAATTTTGGCAGAAGAAATGTCTAATTTTTAAAATATGTTAATACCATGATTCAGATATAACCAAAGGAAATAGGAATAGTGCAGATTAAAGACTTCAAGAGAATACTTTAAAATTCACTCTAGGCAGTATTTGAGGTCTGGAGAAGCCTGAGGTTTTAACTAAAACACTTAATACTTTAGTTATGCAGCACTACTGGATTTCCACAGCCGTAATTACTCTTAATGAGCCCTGGTCACACAGTGGTTAAGCACTGGTTCCTAATCAAAAGTTGAGCGGTTCGAACCCACCAGCAGCTCCTTGAAAGAAAAATGTGGCAGTCTGCTTCTCTAACCATTACAGCCTTGGAAAAACTGTGATGCAGGTGTACTCTGTCCTATAAAGTCACTGTGAGTCAGAATCTACTCAATGGCAACAGGTTTGAATTTTCCTTAAAAATCAGCTGCTCAGTATTTACATGACATTTGCATCACCATAATTTTTCATCAATTTCAGCAAGTTTCTGTCTTGCTTATAGTCAATATAGTTATTTATGAAGTTATTTATAAGAAGTTTTAATTCATAGGCTATTATTTTTTTTTTATTATATTAGGGGATCCTGGAAATTTCCCTACCCTAAATACATATATGTTTTCCAGTTGACTCAATATTTTAATATGCACTTCCAAAATATCACACTTTGATCTTGGCATTTCTCTTTTCTTGTGCACACTTATAACATCATTGTGTCTTTCCTTGCCTGCCCATTTCCCTATGAGCTCTGTGTTTTGTCCCTTAGACATCTTGTAAAAAAATTAATTAATTTGCTGAATGAATGGATAAATAACTGAATCATCCTATGAAAGTGTACATAATGTAAAAAGAATTGATATAATTGTTACTACACCATAAAATAATCCGAGAAGCTGAACTATATGAAGAAGAGCGCAACATCAGGCTTGGAGAAAGACTCATTAACAACCTGCCATATTTCAGCAAACTTGCTTGCTGAAAGCAAAGAGGACTTGAAGCACTTACTGATGAAGATCAAAGACTACAACCTTCAGTATGGATTTTACCTCAACATAAAGAAAACAAAAATCATTACAACTGGACTGGTAAGCAACATCGTGATAAACCGGAAAATATTGAAGGTTTCAAGGATTTCATATTACTTGGATCCACAATCAACGCCCATGGACGTAGCAGTCAAGTAATCAAACGATGTATTGCATTGAGTGAATCTGCTGCAAAAAGACCTCTATACACTGTGAAAAAGCAAAGATGTCACCTTGAGGACTAAGGTGCACCTGACCCAAGCCGTGGTATTTTCAGTCGCCTCATATGCATGTGAAAGCTGGACAATGAATAAGGAAGAGATAGAAGAAGAATTCGTGCCTTTGAATTATGGTGTTGGCGAAAAGCCCAAAAGAACGAACAAATCTGTCTTGGAAGAAGTAGTCAGAATGTTCCTTAGAAGCAAGGATGGTGAGACTTTATTTCACGTACTTTGGGCATGTTTTCAGGACGGACAAGTACCTTGAGAAGAGCAACATGCTTGGTAAAGTAGAGGCTCAGGGAAAGAGAGGAAGACCCTCAATGAGATGGATTGACACAGTGACTACAATAGTGGGCTTAAGCATAGCAACAATTGTGAAGATGGCACAGGACCAGGCAGTGTTTCGTTCTGCTGTACATGGGGTCAGTAGGAGTTGGAACCAACTCGATGGCACCTAACAATAACAATGATAATATACCATAAAATAAGGATTATATCAAATCTTTTTAAAACTATCTAAAAAAATTAAGTTCATAGGGAAAGTACTAATAAAAGAGTACAATAAATCAAAGTATAAGTACTTGAAGTACTATATGGAAAGAAGAGTAAAACCTAAGCCCATTGACTATCACACTTATGGATAACTTGGCATGGTTTACTGGACTGAGTAGATAAGATAAATCACTTTTAAAGTATAAGAAATCATCCTGGACATTGCTGAGGGGGCAGAAATTGTTTTAAAGTGTATGTAGAGAAATGAGAACTGATTTGAGATGATTAACTTCCAATTAATACATTTGTTTGCTGTCCTATAGACCTGCATTTTATTTGGACTTATTTTAGTGATTAAGGAATTATAGATAGCTTGAAGTTGGTGTTGGTGGCACCTGAATTGATAGTTACTGATTATTTTAATTATGTATACTTTTAATTATTAATTTCCATGTCAAATAAGAGTCAGATATAATTATCCTTGCTAGATTTTTAAACTTTAATCCAGTATTAAATTTTTGAAGTATTATGAATCATATAATTAAATTTTATTTAAAAGATAACTTATGTGAATACCTTTTAATTTAACTTTTAAGATACCAACTAAAATCCATACTGGATAATCTTTGCCAATATTTCCGTTGGATATGTAGTTTATTTTGCTTGTTTCTGATTCAAAGTAATCAGCAACCACTTAGAAGATGTATGTGAAGCCCTTTGCGTATCTGGCAGAGAGCTCAGAGATTTCTGCACCAAAAAAGAGATGGCAACAAATGTCTGAAGATGACGCTCATACCTATTAGGATAAATGCATTGGCAAACCCATTTAAAAAAGAATAATTTGCAAGGTAAAGATAAAAGAAGAGTTGGGATACTACATAATATGATCTATATTCCTAATTGTGTATGACTAATCAAATATTGTTATTTGTTATATGCTTAATTTTTAAAATTCGAATCATATGCTTATCTCATATTAACCAAGGATGAAACTACATCTCAAATATAATATAGATCTTTGAGAAAAAAATAATCTGATGAATGTGTGTACAAAATTCTAAATCTAAATAACGTCAATAGGATTGCAGAGCAAAATGTTAAATTACAAAAGAAGGCGACTTCTTGTTGATGATTCAGCCAAATATTTCTGAGTAATTATCTATACAAAATCCAAACTAATCCAACAAACCATATTAATGCAATAATTTTACCAAAATTGTATGAGATACAAGAAAATAGAATATGGCATAATTAACTATAATTTTCCCAAGTCTGTCTTGGAAGAAGTACAACCAGAATTCTCCATAGAAGCAAGGATGGCGACACTGTGTCTTACATACTTTGGACATGTTGTCAGGAGGGATCAGTCCCTGGAGAAGGACATCATGCTTGGTAAAGTACAGGGTCAGCAGAAAAGAGGAAGATCCTCAACGGGATAGATTGACATAGTGGCTGCAACAATGGGCTCAAGCATAACAATGATTGTGTGGGTGGTACAGGACCAGACAGTGTTTTTGTTCTGTGGTACCTAGAGTTGCTGAGTCGGAACTGATTCAACGGCACCTAACAACAAGAACTATAACTTTATAAAACATAAACATTAGATGGTGAGGTGAAATATACTTGAGAATGTGCAAGGGCCAAATATCAATAACATAGCACAACAAATAATTTTTTTCTATTAATATTTCATTGGAAACAGTGAGTTAACTTGACCTCTTTTAGAATTCTAATTGACTCAGTGAGAAATGGAAAATACTATTGAAAATGTGTAGTTATTTATGCAAAAATGCATATACATCTGTCTAAATGTATCTATAGTAATTAAATCCAAATTTAGACATACAGGCTTCTGAAGAGCAACCTGAATGAATATCTCTCCTCTTTAATATAGACATTGTTATACCCAGAAGAATATGTTAAAACTGATGCTTTATAAAACCAAAACCAAACCCAGTGCCGTCGAGTTGATTCCGACTCATAGCGACCCTATAGGACAGAGGAGAACTGCCCCACAGAGTTTCCAAGGAGCACCTGGCAGATTCGAACTGCCAACCCTTTGGTTAGCAGCCCTAGCACCACCAGGGTTTATGATACTTTATTTACTCCCTCCAAAATATGCCTACTTTAGAACAGTATAAAAATTTCTAACAACTACTTTTACCTTATTATTGAATATTTTGAAAGTCAGTATTTTTTTAGGATAACTGAGCATTCGGTTTCCATTCAATCACAAATATTCCTTCTTCTTACCATTTTTAAAAACATGATTTTGACTTTTCTTTTCTTAGTCGTATTATCCCAGTGATATTGGATTTCCTGGTATGTCTCAAAATGCTGCATATTGTGTGAATTTCAATGATCTTTTAAAAAGTTTTATAAATACTCTGAGGTACCCTAAAGCCAGACTTAGGAATCAACATTCACCAGAGCTAAGAAATATTCCTGAGGAATAATAGAGTAAACCATAGGTCAGTTCTAGGAAGAAAGAAGAATGTGCCTTTTTTTTTTAATTGATATTTGGTACTTAATTATCTTAGAAACTGTTTGAAGGCTTTATTTAAATATCCAGAATCTGAATAAGATTTCATCCTACCAGCAACATTTTATTATCATTGTACAAAATACTTTTGTAAGAAAACTGAGAAAAAATAAATAATGAAACCTTTTTTAAAACCTGTCATAAAAAAAAAAATTATTTTACATGTCTTTTAAATGTGTTACTGGCTTGTTATCAGTGTCTAAATTTCCAACATGAAACAAAGTAAAATTATCTATCATTTTAAATGGCTATTTAATAGGACTATGAAAAAAATAAAATTCCATTCGAGTTTCAGTGATTTCCCCCACATTTTGGAAGATAGTGCAAATAGCGTATTTTAACCCCTCCCTCGACTTTGCTCAGGGAATCTTCACTGCTTAAAATCTTTCTGCCTGTTTCGTTATTTACCTCTAGTTTTGAAGGAAAGAAGTGATGAAATATCACATAGTCTTAATATAATTCATTCAGTAACCATTGAAGGAGCATTATGGTAAAACGCAAAGATTATGAAACTTTGAGTTAGACTCAATGCCTTTTAAATCCTGATCTGTCAATCAGTTGTGTGGCCTTGGAAATTTATTTAACCTTCCTGACCTTCAGTTACCTCGTCCCAGTTTCTTCATCTGTAACATTGGAAAAACAATACTTACTTTGCACAGTTGCTGTAATGATTAAATAGAATGTCACATGAAATGTACTAGATGCTGTGTTTGACATTTAACTGGCTCTTAGTACGTGTTATTAATCTTTTATTGAGAGTCCACTATACCTTGAGTACTCTGCCGCACCACAATACAAATATACGTGTACTAAAATTTGATTTGATAATATATTAATGCATGCTCTTTGGTAAAATTGTAGAAAATACTGAACATGTAGAAAATATTAAACATAAAAATCACTTAGGCATAACTACTGTTAAAATGTGAGACTGTGATTCATTCCAATAATTTTATTTTATCAGTGTCAGAATATATGCCTTCATTGGTTTGGTTTTTAAACATTGGGGTTATAGACTATTTGATGTCTGCATTTTTTTTTTAACTTAACGTTTTACCATGAGCTCTTATAATGCCATTAACCATTCTTTGAAATTCTGATTTTTAATTGTTCTATTCCACTGTGTGGCCTCCAGTGTATTTATATTCCTTTTGAGTAAATTAACATTTGATATTATGTATTCATTAAAATATATTGCAACATATTGGGCTGCTTTCACATGTTTGACATCAATTTAACTTGAACCCATTAACCTGTTGCTGTTCAGTCGACTCATAAAGACCCTATAGGACAGAGTAGAACTGCCCCATGGAGCTTCCAAAGAGTGCCTAGTAGATTCGTAACTGCCGACCTTTTGGTTAGCAACTGTAGCACTTAACCACTATGCCACCAGCCTTTCTAGTAGTGATCATTTAAGTGCTTGCAGGAACTATACTATAGCCAGCCAAGCCACTGCCCTCGAGTCGATTCCGACTCATATAGTATAGCAGTGAACTTATATTCATGTGCTGTTGTTTGTAAATGATGCAGTTTAAGTTCTAGCGTAGTCAGTAAAAGCGTGTACATTCTCACGTGCATACCTTGCTAGAAAAACTTGATAGTCATCATTGCCATACCTTGGAATTATACTAATCCATGTTTTATGAAATACAATTATAGATAGTACATCAAGAGAGAAAAACATATTGTGTAATATGGAAGCAGTTGACTGTGTTAGTCTATTGATGAACAGCTTGTAACCCGCTGTGATTCAATGACATTTCTGAAAAGCTAAATGACTCACTGTCAATCATGTTGCTCCTTTGAGGTGCACTGCGAAACTATGATTCTTCACTGTGTGCAAAAGTAATTTGATGTCCTCACTTATCATTATAGCCTCAAGGTAGCAGGGAGAGAGGGGAGAATTTTAAAAATGTAATCAAACTCAGTATTGCAAAACCTGCGTATTTTAAATTCATTTCTCCTCATTTCTAGTAGCCCCCAACCAGAATAATTCAGCATTATATTTTTGTCTTCTAACTCTCATCCCAGTTGGTGAGAAGTTTTTTAATAGCCATGATGAATTATTTCCTGTCAGAATCTAAATCTATCTTCTCAAGTCTGATCGTTTTTGATGACTATGTTCTGCCAACATCAGCTTGAATGGAAGTAAAGGGCTATAATGAATTAACTATAGACATACTGATGGCATTTACGGTGGATTAAGAAATAAATAGCAACAGAGAGTATATAATAAAAAGGTACATATTTAATGTTCCCTCTTTAAAAAAGGGTATTGTTTAATTGAATATTATTCTTTACTATCTTTACAGTTCAATTAAACGATACGGAGCCCTTGTGGCACAGTGTTTAAAAACTTGGCTGCTAACCAAAACGCTGGCAGTTTGAATCCACTAGCTGCTCCTTGGAAACACTATGGGAAGCTATACTCTATCATATAGGGTTACTATGAGTCAGAATTGACTCAATGGCAGTGGGTTAGTTTTTTTTTGAGTTTGTGTAAATTATCTCACATTTTTCAAATTGATGGCAGAGTTAATTTAATGTCTTTATAAAATTGGAACTCAGCTTTATTTTTATTCACTGGCACATACAGAGAGTGAAACACAAAATGAATGTTATACATTAGTTCCCATTTGTTCCCATGGCTGTTCTTTCTGAGAGAAGTTTGATCAGATGCTTGAAATTTCCATTAACATATTATAAGAAACAGTGTATGGCTGATCTCTTTAGTTTTACTTTGTGACTTGGATCAGAATACACAAACCTAGTTATTAACCCCTAATAAATATTTCCACCTCCTGTCAATTTGTTGTGCTGTGGTGGCTTTCTTGTTCCTATGATGCTGGAAGCAATGCCACCAGTATTTTAAACACCAGCATGTTCAGCTGTGGAGGACAGATTTCAATAGAGCCTCCAGACTGAGACAAACAAAGGAAGAAAGGCCTGGCAATCTACTCTCAAAAATTAGCCGATGAAAACTTTATGAATCACAACAGAACATTGTTTGACTCGCTTGCTTTTGGCATGTCATCAGGAGGGATCAATCACTAGAGGAGAGCATCATGTTTGGTGAAGTAGAGGGCCAGCAAGGGCATGGGAGCTCCTTGGTGAGATGAATTGGCACAGTATCTGCAGGGATGAACTCGAACATGCTGATGATTGTGAGAATGACACAGGACCTGGCAACATTTCATTCTCATATACATAAGGTCACCAGGAGTCAGTTGAATTGATGACAACAAACAATAAATATTAGATGAGTGTTAAATTATTATTTTTAGTAAAATAAAATTTAATATATGAAGTAAAACTTAAAAGCAAATTAATAAATAATAAATTAGTGATAGTAGAAATTACTTGGTGGAAAAATATGGAGCTGATATTTAGTATTATAGTAAGGTGTGATACAATTGCAGGGAGTCTGTTGGACCATAACTCAAAATCCTATGGAAAAAAAAAGTTTGTTTTCTTAATTAACTATTTGGCATTATAAATATTGTTGACTTACTTAAGGTCCTAGATATAAGAATTGCCAAATCAGACTGATGACTATTCCAGAAGAAAAATAGCACTCCAGGTCCCTGGGTGGTGTGAACGGTTTGCACTCTGCTGATAATCCAGTGGTGCCATGGAAGAAAGGCCTGGTGATCTGCTTCCCTAAAGATTACAGCCAAGAAAACCACGTGGAGCAGTTATACACTGTAGCAAATGGGGTAACCAGGAGTCGGACCCGACTCGATGGAAACAGGTGTGGTTTGGTTTATGCATGGTTTGGTAATTGACTTAGGCTAGGTTTTAATAGGAACCCCCATTGAGAAATGGTATGTATTTTTGTACGCTTAAAGTTTTATCCACTACTACCACTTGTTCTATATTCTAGGTCTTTCTCTATCACTAGGATCATCAGGAAGAACAAACGGCAAATGTAGGACAGGGACAATGTATGGATTGGGTCAAATATAGTGTTCGCAAACCATGATATCAAACAAATGAACAAGGAAACTACAAAACTCTCAATCAAAATCATATTTTATACCATGTGAAAAAAAAAGAACTAGATTGACTTCAAATTAACCTATGTTGTACATATAGATAAATTTTAGGGTAAAAAAATGTAAATAAAACTTCAAAATCTGACTTAAAAAGTCATCCTTAACATTCTAAAGCAGATAAGTAGATTATGTTCCCGGTGTACTGGTAGTAAAAATAAAGCTTAAGGTCTCAAGCTCATCTCACAATTAAGCTTTCTATTTCAAATTATAAATCAGATATGTGACTGCTGTATTTCTTGATTTTATGAGTTGAGAGCACTTATTAATAGGTACCTCTTACATTATGCACGTGAGCAACAGAGAACTATCAAGTACAACTGAGATTGGCTGATTATGGGTTATATTCTAAAAAGAAGGAAGAGAAGTGATAAACTACTTGACTGTCTGAATACTAATTACTAGCTTCAAGGCTGGTTGACTTTTATGAGTTTATGTCTAAAATCTAGGAGTGTGTTTTTCAGGAGCTTAAATATTACTAATATTTTATTTGATATCTTAATTATCATGTAATCTCTTTTCAAAAAGTTAAAAGTAAATTTGGAAAGTAGAATACAATTTTCTAAAGAGAATTTCAGAAATTTAGAGTACGAATTCACATTATTTTTCAGAGAGGAACTGAACACAAACTATGATGCAATGCTAAAACATTGTATTTTAATGTGAAACATGAAATCAGTTTGCCTTTTCAAATGTGAATTAATGATTTTGATTGAAGAATATAACACACTGCATATTGTGCTCATTACCCCATAAGATCAAAGGGTAGACAGAATAATGCTGAATTAGGAGTGAGGAGAATATGGTTCTAGGCTCTCCTCTATCACTAACTAGCTGTGTGACCTTGGGCAGTTCCCTTAACATTTCAGCCTGGGTTTCCTCGTCTGCATACAACTAGTTTATCTCTACACCTTCTTAAGTTCTTCACATAAAAGAAAAAAAAAATTCTACCATTCTATTTAAGGGAATTGGGATTGGAAGAGAGGAATTGACATGACATCCATTGAACAATCCATAATAAAATAGAATTGTGAAGAAAAACACTCATTACTCAACCTCACTTCCTCCATAGAGTCAACTAAAAATTGACTAGCTCCTTTTTGAGCACTAACATTCATTTAACATGTAGTGAACCAGGTACAGCATTTATGGTATGATGGTGATTCAAAGTTATACCATAATCCAGGTGAAAAGTAACCGAAGTTTTTAGTTATGTTTGTAAGGAGGTCAAGATTTTAAATAAAATAAATTACATAGACACCACCTTATCTATTTCATACACAACCATTTTGTCTTTAAATTTTATCTCTTTCCTGGAAATAATAATGATATAATGCAATAAGGGAATAAGGTAAACTTTTGTAGGGTTATAATATAATTTCTCTTTAGAGAAAGTTATATAAAGAAAAGTGTTTAGGCTTTCCATGATTCTAAATATGTGGTTAAAGGAGAAAATAAATAGTGTCACAAGAATACAAATTTATCCTCTTTTATACAAATTCTTTTAGTTACAATTGAGAATACCATATTCCAAAGGGAAAACTACAGTTTAAATGCATGTTCATGCAAATTAAGGTAGTTTTTAATGTGGTTAGATATAATTCATGTGTCTCATTTAAAACTTTGAATGTCATTTAAGGATTTTATTGTAGCATTTAGAGTGCATAAATCCTTTACCATACTGCAAATACAGTGCAATTCATACCAACCTTGTAAGATAGAAATGACTTCTGAATTATTTTCATCATTATGTGGAGAGCTAAAATAAATAGACCTCTTTTTTCTTTGGAAAAAAACATTCACTTTTAAGTGCTAAAAGCGTTCTTGTTGTTATGCCCCAGAAAGTAGATTTTCAATGCTATTAACTTTCCTGTTATATTCAAAGTGCAGTAGGTGTTTTTTTTTTTTTTTTTTTCCTTAAATTCAGTACTGAAATTTAATGTGAAATTAGTAAGTGGTCATCTGACTAATTTGCCTCCAAGCTATTTTGGGGAGATAAAAGTTGCATTTTGATTATATAAGAGTTGTTCACTATGATAATTTATATTCAATTTCTCTAGATCAATAAATGTGAAATGTCTTCGTGACACATTAGCTCAGCCTGGCAATACCCATGTGCTAAGTTAATTAAGGTGGTTATATAGGGTTTCTTGGAGTTGTTATTGTTGTTTTTAGACACAGTCACATTTTTTCCTACTTATGGCGACCCTATGTACAACAAAACTAAACACTACCCAGTCCTGTGCCATCCTCACAATCACTGCTATGTTTGACTCCATTGTTGCAGCCACTGTGTCAATCCATCTCGTTGAGGGTCTCCATCTTTTTTGCCCTGTCTACTTTACCAAGCATGATGTCATTCTCCAGGGGCAGGTCCCTCCCAATAACATGTCCAAAGTACCTGAAATGAAGTCTCTCCATCCTTGCTTCTAAGGAACGTTCTGTCTGTACTTCTTCCAAGACAAATTTGTTCATTCTTCAGGCAGTCCATGGTATATTCAATATTCTTCCACAACACCATAATTCAAAGGCATCAATTCTTCTTTTGTCTTCCTTATTCACCGTCCAGCTTTCACATGCACATGAGGTGATTGAAAATACCGTGGCTTGGGTCAGATACACCTTAGTCCTCCAAGTGATGTCTTTTCTTTTTAACGCCTTAAAAAAAAAAAAAAAACATGGAGTAGAGGTATGAAAATTCTTAGCCAAAATTTAAATTATGCTCTCAAGATCCTCTCGTAATCTCTCCATTTCATGAGTGAAATACAGAAGACAGGAGAGCATTAACTCATTCTTACACTAATATAGTGAATCCTTCTGTTTAATTTCAATAATCAAAATGTCCTTCAAGTCTTCTAATATCATCTGATGGAATTGGTTTAATTGTTCTTCCGCTATATCAAGTGCATAGGCATAAAGAGATTGGATTTACCAACTATCAGGCTAAATATTTGTTTATATGATTTTTCCATGACTGCTTAAATTTTACAAAAGTTTATGCTTTTGACATGTGACCTTTTAATATTAGATCCCCTGGTAGACAAGTTGACTGTATGTGGACATTATTATGAAATTATCCAGTATTTGAATTGATTGTTCTGTCTCTTAACCCTTGGAAGTTTTGTTGAGCAAGTTAGCGTGAATACTTATTTCAAAATTGGGAAGTATCAGAAAAAGTGTCTTCAAGCATATGTTAATGTCTTTAATATGACTGAAAAAGTACATTTTTGTTTGGTAATTTAGATAAGTAAAATATTCCAGAATGCTTAAAATATAAGAAAGACCGATACAGTTTTTCACTAAGACATTATTTTATTTACTTTATTACATTATTTTATTTACAAGTAATCAACGTAAATCCGTTGCCGTCTAGTCAATTCCAACACATAGTGACCCTATAGGACAGAGTAGACCTGCCCCGTAGGGTTTCCAAGGAGTGACTGGAGGATTCTAACTCCCAACCTTTTGGTTAGCAGCTGTAGCTCACTGTAGCTCTTAACCCCTGTACCACCAGGGCTCCAATAATCAGTGCAGTATATATTAAATTTAAAGTTATTTAAAGTAGGGTGTATACATGTAGAAAATAATTTTATAAGAATATATTATGATATATTTACTTATGTATTACCATAGATTCATAACTAAATTATTGTAGTTAGTATTCAGAAAAACCGATACCTACTATTATGCTTGTGCACAGTTATAAATAAAATAAATGATTTTGTACCTCTAGCCTAAATAGAATCTAAATTGGTACCATATTCACTTAATATCTTTATCTCCCCTTCTACAAGCATATTTTGAGGACAAAATTGAGAAATGAGCTTCCTTTGTATAATTAGCTATATATAAATAAATATAAACAAAATAAATGATTTTGTACCTCTAGCCTAAATAGAATCTAAATTGGTACCATATTCACTTAACATCTCTATTGCCCCTCCTACAACCATATTTTGAGGACAAAATTGAGACAGGAGCTTCCTTTGAATAATTAACTAGTGTCTATATGATAAAAAAAAATTATATGATAAAAAAGAAAATAGCCCCCCAAGGAAGTTATATCAATCTTTTTCATCACACCTGATGTGAAGTTTTTAGTCTTATCATTTCAGTACATTGAACCCTGTGGCTCCAATTATCATGCACTAACATAAACTAGTTAATCTCCCTGGAATGGAATTTTGTAGATTACCTGAGGAGTCATACAGTAACTTTTGACCAACTTCTGCCATTGCATACATACATGGAATCTCTGTTAACAACTTTTAAAATGTCAGGACCGTGTTAATCATATATATTTATTATTATTATTTACTTTGTTGTATTGTAATTTGTATTACCGACAATTAGCATATGCGGTATTTTATGTATGCGGGACTAAATTATTTTCCCTTTACTTGGTAAACTATGTTTTGAAGTATTAAGTGGTGATTATCTCGTAAAAAGTTATTTTTACTCTTCACAGCTCTATCCTAAGGATACAAGTAAGCAACTAAACAACAATATACTCAAACACAATTTTCTAATACAAAACATCTAACCTGTTTTGTAGAAATGCCAAAATGATATAAATTACTCAGAAACACACTTAAATCAGTGTTACATATGATAGGAGCACAATAATATCTGGATTGTACTATTTAAAATTATTACACATTTTGGAAATAATTTTCTTCATCAAACAGGATTAAAATGACTGTAATTCAAACCATTTTAACCTAAGATTGATGTGAACATTGTAGAACTCATATTGTTTCTATTTGTCATTTTGATTAGATATTTTTCCCTCATTTAAAATATTAAATTATTGATTCAAAAAATGCTTCATTTTATGTTTAAACATTCTGGTGCAACTATCTAATAATAAAAATATAAGTCATTACCTTTTATGCTTTTTATTGTATAAGGCATTACCACACATTTTAAAATAGTTATCCCTACACCTATTTATACAGACACTCCTATATAAACAAATGTAACCGTCTATGCACCAACTACTAATGCCAAAGATTAAGAAATTAAAGATTTTTACCAAATTCTACAGTCTGAAATTGATCAATCATGCAATCAAGATGCATTGATAATCATTGGTAATTGGAATGTGAAAGTTGCAAACAAAGAAGCATCAGTAGGTGGAAATATGGCCATGGTAACAAGAATGATACCATAGATCACATGACAGAGTTTTACAAGGCCAATGACTCATTCATTGCAAATACCTTTTTCAGCAACATAAATGGCGATTATAGACGTGGACTTCACTAGATGAAAAGAACAGGAATCAACTACAACTGTGGAAAGAGACACCAGAGAAGCTCAATATCATCAGTCAGAACAAGACCAGGGGTTGACTGCAGAACAGATCATCAATTACTCATATGGAAGTTCTAGTTGAAGCTGAAGAAAATTAAAACAAGTCCATGACAGCCAAAGTATAACCTTTACTATATTGCACCTGAATTTAGAGACCATCTTAGGATAGATTAGACTCGTTGAATACTAAATACCAAAGACCAAAAGAGTTGTGGAATGACATTAAGGACATCATACATGAAGAAAGCAAAAGGCCATTAAAAAGACAGGAAAGAAACAAAAGACCAAAATAGATACCAGAAAAGACTCTGAAACTTGCTCTTGAATGTAGACTGCCTAAATGAAAAAGAAGAAAAGATAAAGTAAAAGAGCTTAACAGAAGATTTCAAAGAGTAGCTCAAGAAGACAATGTATTACAGTGAAATGTGCAAAGACCTGGATTTAGAAAACCAAAAAAGGAAGAACATGCTCAGCATTTCTCAAGTTGCAAACACTGAACAAAAAACTCAAGCTTAGAGTTTCAAGATTGAAGGATTCTATGGGCAAAAAATTGAATTACATATGAATCATCAAAGGAAGATAGTAGAATGATGTAGAGTCACTGTACCAAAAAGAATTGGTTGACATTCAACCATTTCAGGAGATAGCATCTGATCAAGAACTGATGATAACTGAAGGGAGAAGTCCAAGCTGCACTGAAGTCATTGGCAAAAAAAAAAAAAAAAAAAGGCTCCAGGAATTGATGGAATACCAATTGAAATATTTCAACAAATGGATGCAACACTGAAAGCACTCACTCATCTATGGCCAACCGACTGGAAGCAATCCATATTTGTGCCCATTTCAAAGAAAAATGATCCAACAGAATTCAGAAATTATCAAACAATATAATTAGTATCACATGCAAGTAAAATTTTGTTGAAGATCATTCAAAAACGATTGCAGCAGTAAATCAACAGGGAACTTCCAGAAATTCAAGCTGGATTTGGAAGAGGATGTGGAACAAGGGATATCATAGCTGATGTCAGATGGATATTGGCTGAAAGCAGGGAATACCAAAAATGTGTTTACCTGTGTTTTATTGACTATGCAAAGACATTTGACTGGGTGGATCATAACGAATTATAGATAACATTGGGAAGAATGGGAACTCTGGAACACTTAATTGTGCTTATGTAGAACCTGTACATAAACTAAGAGGCAGTCGTTTGACCAGAACTAGTGTGGAATCGACTCAACGGCAGTGGGTAGTGGATACTGCATGGTTCAAGATCAGGAGAAGTGTGTGTCAGTGTTTTATCTTTTCACCATACTTATTCAGTCTGTATGCTGAGTAAATAATCCAAGAAGCTGAACTATATGGAGAATGCAGCATCAGGATTGCAGGAAGACTCATCAAAAACTTTCAATATGCAGATGACACAACCTTGCTTGCTGAAAGTGAAGAGGGCTTGAAGCACATACTGATGAAGATCTAAGACTACAGCCTTCAGTATGGATTACACTTCAACATAAAGAAAACAAAAATCCTCACAAATGGAGAAAATACTGAAGTTATTAAGAATTTCATTTACTTGGATCCACAATCAATGCCCATGGGAGCAGCAATCCAGAAATTAAATGATGCATTGCATTGGGCAAATCTGCTGCAAAAGATCTCTTTAAAGTGTTAAAAAGCAAAGACTTCACCTTGAGGATTTAGATGTGTCTGACCCAAGCCACAGTATTGTCAATCACCTCATATGCGTGTGAAAGCTGAACAATGAAAAAAGAAGACCAAAGAAGAATTGACACCTCTGAATCATGGTGTTGGTGAAAAATATTGAATATAACATGGGCTGCCAGAAAAATAACAAATCTGTCTTGGAAGAAGTAGAGCCAGAATGTTTCTTAGAAGCGAGGATGGCGAGACTTTATCTCATGCATTTTGAACATGTTATCAGGGGGGACAAGTCCCTAGAGAAGGACATCATGCTTGGTAAAGTACAGGGCCAGTAGCAGAGAGGAAGGCCCTCAATGAGATGGACTGACATAGTGGCTGCAACAATGGGCTCAAACATAACAACAATTGTGAGGATGACAGAGGACTGGGCAGTGTAGTTCTGTTGTACATAGGTTCACTATGAGTCAGAACCAACTTGATGACACCTGACAATAACAACAACGATCTTCTAACATTTTGATAATTTGCATTTAACTTAGATGACAATGACCTAAATTTTCTGTGAAAAACAAAGTGGTCTTTGGATGAAAAACCCATTGTTGTCAAGTAAATTCCAACTCATAGCGACCCTATAAGATAGAGTAGAACTGCTCCATAGGGTTTCCAAAGAGCACCTGGTAGATTCAAACTGCTGACCTTTTGGTTAGCAGCTGTAGCTCTTAACCACTACGTCATCAGGGTTTCCCTTTAGATGAAAAGAAGTCATTATTTTATTTGGTAATATATGTTATTAACATCTATAATACATATATAAAACTTTAAGAAGCACTTGCCAATTGGATATTAACTATAAAACATACATTAATTGTGGGTACATATACACGTGCATGGATATATAGCATATCCATTTCCTCATTATTTTGAATGGTGTGGATATGAGGCAGTGCTGTTTTAAATGCTAAGTATTCATGTTTTACATTATTTATGTTCATATTCTTTGGAACATGACTAATCAAATTAATTAAATTGTATTTTCTAAATCATGTGATATACTAGAGGTACTCAGTTAAGATACATGAAATAGACACTAATTGCGTTTTACTAATGCTACAAATTTTAAATAATTGGCAATAATAGCTAGGGGTAAACATGGTACTCAAGTAATGAAAATTGTTTGTTTTATATTGTTCCTTGAGGTGTAATATTATCAGGAAAATTTAGGGTTTTTTTGTTTTTAATCTAAGTAAACAGCATGCAGCACCACAAATGTATAATACATGTTTTAATATACAATCATTAGGATGTAAATCATATTTTCAAAAAGTATCATAGTATACTGATTACATCTTAAATTGATTTGATAAAATAATTTAAGTAGCTTTAATAGTGAATTTCATCATAGAACTTATGAAACCCCACACAATACAATGAAATTTCTAATTTAAAAAAACTGTATATTTCAATTATATAATAATTTCTCTGTGGAATGGGCAGATCATCCAAACCTTAGTAAAAGGAATTCTTGGTTGAAATTGAATCGCTTCAAGAATAAATACAAAACAATATATATACTTTGTTTATTGATTATTTGTTTATTGATTACTCTGGCCTATAGGGTCATTATGAGCAGGAATCGACTCGATGGCATTGGGTTTTATTGGGTTTTTGGGTTTTATTGATTTGTTTAGATACAATTTTATTTTTAATGGCTTGAGTAAAAATAGTTAATATGAAAACATACTGTCATTTATGTCTAAAATATATTTTAGTGTTCAGTATCTCTAATCTCCCTGTGCTTCATTAATATACAGTAATAGAAAGGTAGGTTTCCTTATGTTATTACAAATATGGATTCTTGGTTACAGGCAGTGCTAATCAAGAATGTGTGAATACCTCAGTACAAATCTATGACTGTCATCAGAAATAATCTCTCCTATTTTTTTTTTATTAACTTTAAATCAGTAGCTTAATTTCCACAAATGAATAACAATTCATTAGGTGTGATTAAGATGACAAGAATGATTTTAATGAACTCCCATAAATACCTTATTTCAGACATGAGCTAAAGTAGAATGGATCACAAAACAAAAAGCAATCAATTTACCAAAATGTGTCTTTACGGTTTTGTTGCTGGATGGAAACCCCAGATTCTGCTTGGTGTGACTCATCTCAGCCATTAAAAAAAAAAAGACCAAGGTAGGGGAGTGGAAAGGCACCTTTATTTTGATATGCAAGGAAACAGTCGGGGCTGCTGCATCCAAAACTGCTCAGTGAGGGTGAGGGAAAGGTAACTTTTAAGGGGTTTTTAAGTAGGAAGTCCATACAAGTTACATCAGCAACATTCTTAATCATACTATGCAGGTGCAATGAGGTTTACATATAACTTCATGCCTCACATGTTCAGAAAACGGCAGTTAAACTTCACCCAGAGGTAGAGAGGTTACTATGCATTTGGTATTTCATGAACTAAATGGTTATCTTGAATGCCAACATGGTGCTTAAACCGATTTCCACCAATTTCCTCTAGTTTGGGGGCAGCAGTTAAGGAGAGGGGAACCAGGATTCTAATGTAAAGCTACAGGGTGTGCCAAGCAAGCTGCTTGAGGCAGTGGAATTTTCTGCAGCCTGGGGACCTCTGTCTTAGTTTAAAAAAAAAAAGTTTAGCCTCCAAAAATACTCAGACATACTAGAACGAAATAAACAGTAATTACTCAATATATTTTTGCTAAATTAATATAATATAAAAAAATAATAATATACCCCCAAGTAAATACAAGGCATATATTGAGGATAAGAAGGAGGACTAGGCTAATTTGATAAGCTAAAAAATCAGGCAGTGTCCATCAAGGCATGGAAATTTAAATTAAAGTGTTTAGTATTAAGATAGTTCTTTCTAACTCCTCCAAGGTATATGGTTTATAATGTTAGGATATGTATAAGAAATGTAGCATAAATTTATTCAGAAAAATATTGCCTACTATGCACATGTAGGGATTATTTTAAGTAATCTTTTTAAGTGTGACTGAAAGTAAATAAATTTCATTGATTTTGTTTACAGCTGTTACACAATTACGAAAAATTCATAGATATGTTGGGGCATCATATCAAGAGTAGGACTGCCAGATAAAATAGAGAATAGCCATATAAATGTGAATTTCAAATAAACAATGATTTTTTTTATAAATATATCCCAAATATTGCATGGGACATAGTTATACTAAAAAAATTAGTTGTTTATCTGAAACACAAATTTCACTGGATACCCTATACTTTGTTAATTCTGGCAACCCTAGTTTAAAAGCAATACAGAACACCATTAAAGTCTCTGTTAGCTGTTACATTTGTGTTTTTTACAGTAACATTATAACATCTTTCTTGTAAGATATTTGCAGGGTTGAATAACATAATTATTATGAATGAGTTATTTCTCAATAAATCCAAGAAAAGTGAGAGAGAAAATATAGAAATATTATTCAATTTATATTCTTCATATAATTAATACCTTTCAGATTTCTTTATCCAGTGAACACAATATTGTTAATCAAATACGCTTCTTCCCCCTCAATATAAATTTTCTTTCTTGAATAGAAAAATAATATGCTCTAAGTTTCTTCCAGAAGCATTCTATAGAAGAGAAACAAAGTGGGTGGTTACAAAACACTGCTGTACGAAAAAGCTTAAAATTCTTGCTTAATAACCTGTACTTTTGGATTTGTTTTTCAACTGCTATGTTGCAGTAAACACAATAAGTTACTGCATTTTATGTGAAGTGGTACAACAGTAATTCTAAGTAGACTGTGAAAACTTAAGGGTGTATATTATACTTCCTAGAAAAATCACTAAAAAAAAAAAGCGAGCACATATTAGCTAAAAACCAACATATAAGTTAAAATAGACACTAAAAATATTCAAATATGCCCAAAAAGTCAGAAAAAAAAAATCTTAAAAAGCAGAGAAAGGACAAACATTAAATGAATAATAAAATGGAAAACCAAATAAAATCATATCTACAATTACATTAAATGTTACTGAATTAAACACTCCAAATAAAAGCAGAGAGCAAGACCCAACTTTATACTGTCTAAAAGAGATACACTTTAAATAAAAGATGCAAAAAGCTTGAATACAAATAGATGGAAAAACATATCATTCAAATAGTAAATGTAAGAAGGCTAAAGTGGCTTTATTAATATTAGATAAAATAGATTTCATGACAGAGAAGATTACCAAGGATAAAGAAGACTATTTCATAATGATAAAAATGCTAATTCATTAGGAATACATAACAATCATAAGTGTTTATGCATCTAATTGCTTTAAAATACATGAAGCAAGAAAAGACAGAATTAAAAGAGGAATAGACAATTCCACAAATAGTAGGTTTTTAACACCACTCTCTCTGCAATTGATAGAACAACTAGATAAAAGAATCAGTAAAGAAATAGAGGACCCAAACAACACTATCAACCACGTTGACCTAATTGATACTTCTATATAGAACATTACACCCTAAAACAGCAGAACGTGCATTTTTTTGAAGTGTATATGATGCGTTCAACATTTGCTGGGCAATAAGAAATCTTGATAAATTGAAAAGGATTGAAAGCACACAGATTATGTTCATTTACTACAACGGAATTAAATTCCAAATCAGGAACAATAAAATATGTAGAAAAATCTCAATGTTTGGAAATTAAACAAGAAAAAAATTAAAAAGTAAGTTAGAAAATATTTCAAACTGAACTATAGTAAAAATACAATATGTCAAAATTCATGGGATGCAACTAAAACTGTGCTTAGAGAAAAATTTATAGCTTTAAATGCTTATTCTAGAAAAGAAGGAAAGTCTAAAATGAACAGACCCTCCAGACGTTAAAAAAAATAAGAACAGGATAATTATGAACAATTTCATGTAAAAAAATTGGACAATTTAGAAGACCTAGATGAATTCCTTGAAAGACACAATGTACCAAAGCTCATTTAAGAGGAAATCTGATTAACTTTATGTCTTACTAAAGAAATTTCCTTTGTAGTTATAAACCTTCCCACAAAGAAAACTGTCAGCCAAGATTGTTTCACAGGTTAATTTTATCAAATATTTAAGGAAGAAAGGATAAAAAATTATACACAACCTCTTTCAGAAAACAGAAAAGGGGAAGCTCTTCAGCTCATTTATGAGGCCAAAACCAGACAAAGACATTATGAAAGAAATTAAAAGGAAAAATGAAAAAACCAACGGACCATATCCCTCAAGAATATAGACACAAAAATCTTCTAAAATTAGTAAAACAAATCAATTAATACATAAAAGTAAGACATATATTAGGGAATGAGGTTTATCTGAGGAATGTACTGCTTGTTTAACATTCAAAAATATGTCCATGTAATTCCGCATATTAATACAGTAAACTTAGTGCCTTAGAAGTAGGCTTTGTGGTAGAAAAGAAAAAGTGGTGTCATGGACCTGTCTTCTTCATGATTATTTTGAAACCAGTGTTTTGTTACTATAGTAAGAAAATACAGGTCCTTTCTGATAGCCTATGTGGAACCAAATCACTAAGAAAACTAATGAGTCAATGAGAGAATAAAAATACGAAGCTAATGAGAAGCCATTCTTGCTTAGTAAATGGATATGCATATGTACTCAATTACACTTAAATTGTGTATATATTATAATAAAATCCATAATTTGGGGTTAGGATATGTGTTAATAGTGAAGAAAGACAATTTCAGAAAAAAAAAATGTTTTGAGAGAAAATGTTCGGATTCGAGAAATGTTTCCTACTTTTTCCTTATTTTCTACCTACTACCCTGCAAGTCACATGTTTCAAATATTTCTGTGCCCATTTATCAAGGATTATTTTTAGTTTGTTTCCCCCAATTGACAAAGAGTACTGCCTTTGGAACTTTCTCTTCACTTTAGGTCCCAATCAACTTTCCAAAGAATGTTCACACTAACTCACTGCAAAGCGCCCCTATCTATTTCTCCCCGTCCTTCACCTGTTTCGCTTTTCCCCAATTCTCTATAGACATTTCCTTCCCTCCACCCTCACATCCTTCCTATCTTTACACACACACACACATACATATAAACGCTAAGATTTTTGACTTGCCCATGACTTTATCACCATCTTCCTTTCATATAAAAAAAATATGGAGGAGTTAAATTATCTGTGGAATTCTTGGATGTTGCAAACAGTCAACACACTCCAGTGCTAACCAAAATGTTGGAGGTGCAATTCCACCCACAGTTGCCTCGAAACAAAGACCTGGAGATCTACTTCTGAAAAATCAGACATTGAAAATCCTATAGAGCAATTGTACTCTGTCACATGCAAGTTTGCTGTGAATTGGAATTGACTGAACAGCAACTGGTAACTAGTTTAAATTGTAATTCATAAATTACTAACAAATATTTTGATCAAACAAATGTTTATGAAATCTCATCTCTCCCTTCTTCAGTCTGTTTTTAAGTAACATACAATGGGTCTGATACAATATGACAGTTTATTTATCAGGATAACTAATTAGAACTTTTGTTTTCCATGAAGAAAGACAATTTAAATGGAGAATATATTCCATAACACACTATATGTTTTTATGGCACATAGACTTGTCTTTCACATCTTGTGCAGAATAACTAAAATACAAGTTGTCTTCAGTTGAAACATCATAGTTATAGATCATTACATTGAATTTGATTGATTGCTTGTCCATCTTACACTGTTACAAACATTCTAATGCCTCCTCTTACAAAACTCCAGATAGCACATTCAATAGATAATATGCCAAATACACCTGGAACACTGATTGCCATTTCTATAAAACTAATTTGAAAGAAAAATATCCTTGTGACATTTACAGTCCATGTATGAGATTTATATTAATATAAGTAGGTAATTAGCCTTATCTTTTTACCAATTAAAATATAATTACATTGCTATTATAAAATTATATAGAGTGTTATTTGTGTTAATCGCCTCTAAAATATATGTAAATCAATACAAGCACAAGTTGAAAAACAATACCAGGCTTTCCCTGCCTCAAAATGAAAAAGCAACATTTTTTTGTCTCATGCTAAAAGCCAATTTGCATATTGGCACCAGTAACAACTAATTTGATTAATTAAAATAATAAATAGTGAATAAATGCTCCTGCACATGATGTTTGGTTGAGGTAAATCAGAATTCATTGGATACTATGTCCAAATAATATGTAATACTTGAATAAAAATACTTGAATACATTTGGCTAATTCCTACATAGCTATACTCTGGAAAATAGTTCAAAAATATTGGAACAGGAGTTAAGGATATTGCCATTGGAAAAGGACTGTCATGACTTCTCGTTTTTTTATTCTGAGTTACTTTGGAATCAATTTATTCTGAGTAACTTTGGAATAAGTGTTTTCACATTTGTTTCATTATATATGTTGACATTTCCAAATCCTAGCCAGAATAAGCTGGAATTGATCTCAGCAATGAGAATATCTGGTGTGTCCGTGGTTTGTTCTTACTCTTATTATCACTATGTTCAAAGGACATCTTTAGAGGAAGAAATCCTTTCTCTTCTCCAGGTCCTAAGTAGTTAGCAATGATGACAATGAGAACTAACACATTCTCTGTTGTATATATTTTCAGTAGGGAAAAACAGTTTTATATAAATGCAATTATTTAAATGGTATGTCCAAAGTAATTTGGATGTCTGGTTATTCTTTCTATGTACACCTTTTTCAATGTTTTCTAGTACTATATATGATAGACTTAAAATGTAAGTTTTTTTTTAATAAGCACCAAAAGATACTTTTTTAGGATCTTTGAATGTATTTTTTTCTTGTACTTAGTAGTCTTTAAGTCAAAGTCAAAGATACCCATTTTACAGATCACGTTGAAAGAAAAATAAATGGCATATTTTAAAAATTACCAGATACACAGAGATTCTGGAACCAAGATGATCCAATAAGAAGCTCCATGCTCCTGTCCTTTCACAGAAAAAGCAAAAATAAATAAATGAATAAACAACAATAAAGTAGAAAATGATAGTACTAGCCATGTTGGAACTCTTGCGAACAGTCAGGGGATCACAGCAGTTGGGTGAAGGCCTTCAGAATGGTAGGAAGACTCTGAGACTTTGTTGTTGTTTGTTTGTTTTATACCGGCTAGAGCATGACTATGCCACCACTTGGACGCTGGATAAAATTGTAAGCCATGTTTCCTGCTTGGGATCTTGGCACCTACTTCTGTAGTGAGCAGAAAGCCAAAAAAACCAGTCACCATCGAGTCAGTTTCAACGCCTAGCCACCCTATAGGACAGAGTAGAAGTGTTCTCATAGGATTTCCAAGGAGCAGGTGGTGGATTTGAACTGCCTACTTTTTGGTTAGTAGCCATGTCCATAACCACTGCGCCACCAGGGCTCTGTAATGAGCAGAGCAGACTTTATTAACAAAATGTGTTTTTTTGCCTGTTTAATTTAATTAACTGAGTGCTTGCCTGTTTTGCCCATCTTGGAAATCACTCAGGGCAGAAGAGCATCAGGCACACCCTGTGGCATTGTAAGGTGAACTGAAGAGCCCCTGGCTACCTGTAGCAAAGGAAGGCAATTAAGATGCCAAGGTTCAAGCCCCTGGGAGAAAGTTTCCTTGGGAAATTACGGCATTTAAAGGCACCTAAGTAAAAATTTTTTTAAGTGTATATAGGAAACCCTGATGGTGTAGTAGTTAAGTAGTACAGCTACTAACCAAAACGTTGGCAGTTTGAATCCACCAGGCACTCCTTGGAAACTCTATGGGGCAGTTCTACTCTGTTATATAGGGTTGCTAGTAGTTGGAATTGACTTGACAACAATGGGTCTCGTGTTTTTTTGGTTTTAAGTGTATATAATTCAGAGAGACACATGCATTCCCAGGAATAGATGCATGCCCAGAAAAACCTAAGGTATTCTTAAATTTTCTCCTTCATTTGATCTGCTAGCTTTGTGTAAACCTGATTAAAGATTGGCCCAGTATAGAACCATGCTGCAAAGACTGCAAGATTTTTTTTTTGGTTTATTTTGTTTTTGTTTGTTTGTTTGCTTCCCCAATGGTTTTTCTTCTGTTTGTTTCTGTAAAAACAGTTTGGAAAAGTCACTAAGCTCATGGACTACCACAGCATTCAACAATAGAAAAAGAGAGGAGAGGAGAAAAGAAAAAAAGAAAGAAAGAAAAAACCTAGAAAACCCAGAGGAAGAGGGAGAACCTGAGTTCTAGAACTACTGTATTATATTACTCAAATACACCATTTTCAGTAACAACAAAAATCACAAGACATGTGGAGAAAAAGGAAGGATGGTCCATTCAAAGAAACAAACTAAGTCAATAGAAACCATCCTTGGGAAAAATCAAACATTAGACCTACTAGATACAGATTTTAAAATAATTGTTTTAAATATGCTCAAAGAACTAAGGGATAATATGGACAAAGAACTACAGGAAATCAAGAAAATGATGTATTAATAAAATGAGAGTATTGTATTTTTACTCAAATAATGGACATCTTCTGCATTTATTTGCCAGCCACACCCTCCCCCCACAAGGTATTTTCATAAGCACGCTATGCTGACTTTTTACAGCAATATGTGGAAGATGAATGGCACAGTTGCTCTTGTGTGGGTGTCTCGAGGGGGAGGGGTGCAGCTGGCAAACAAGCACAAAGGGTGCACATTATTTACATAGGAATACAGTATTAACAAATAGAAGTTACAAAAATAAAAACAAATTCTGAAGCTTAAAAGTACAATAACTGAAATTAAAAACTCATTAGTAGGTTCGGTAGCATATTTGAGCTGGCAGAAGAAAGAATCAGTGAACGTGAAGATAGGAGACATTTGAAGTTCTACCAAGACTGAAATCTGAAGATCAGGAAGAAAAAGATTAAGGAAAAATGAGGAGAACAGCGAGACTTGCGGGATACTATTAAATGAACCAACATATGCATTATGAAAGTCCTAAAGGAAAGATAAAAGAAAAAGTGGTGGAAAGAATATTTGAAACTTTTCCAGACACGATGAAATAAATGAATTTTTACATTCCTGAAACAACAAGTCCCAAGTAAGATAAACCAAGGAGATCTAAACCAAGGCACGTTTTAACTGAATTGTTGAAAGCCAAAGATTGGCATCACTTCTGTAAATGTTTGGTAGAATTTCCCAATGAAGCTATCTGATCCTGGGCTTTTATTGGTTGGGAGTTTTTTAATTACTGCTTTGATCTCTTCACTTGTTAGGGTCTCTTGAGGTATTCTATTTCTTCTTGAGTATATGGAGGAAGTTAGTGTGTTTCTAGGAATTTGTTCATTTTATCTAAATTACCTAATTTTTTGGCATGAAGTTGTTCATAGTATTCTCTTATGATAGTTTTTGAAAGCAGCAAGAGAATAGCATACTCTATAATACAAGGGAGCCCCAATAAGACAAAGTGTGGATTACTCCTCAGACACCTTGAAAGCCAGAATGTAGTGGGATGATATATTCAAAGTGTTGGGAAAAAAAATCTGTCATCTAATAATCCTCTGACCAGCAAAATCATGTTTCAATGGAGAGAGTGTAATTATGACATTCCCAGATAAACAAAATTTGACGTAATTCATTACTACCAGACCTACCCTAAAAGAAATGCTAAAAAAAAAAAAAGAACCCTCCAATTTAAAAAGTGAGGACACTAGATAATAATTTGAAATTATATGAAGAAATAAAGATCTTTGGTAAAGCTAATTTCAAGGGCAAATATAAAGGCTAGTTTTGGTGTATTTTTGGTTTATAACTGTATTTATTACGTTCTGTTGTTGTTAGGTGCTGTTGAGTCAATTTTGACTTATAGCAACCCCATGTGAGAGAATGGAACCACTTCATTGGGTTTTCTTGGCTGTAATCATTACAGAAACAGATCACCAGGTCTTTGACCCATGGAGCTTCTGGTTGGGTTTGAGCCTCCAGCCTTTCAGTTAGCAGCCAAGTGCTCAACCATTGCACAACCAGGGCTCCTTTATTATGTCCTACATGATATAAAAGTCAAAATTATAGATAATAATTATAAATATATGACACTGTGTAAATAATGCACAAAGATGTAATGCATGACATCAACAACCTACAGGAGGATGCGGAGTAACAAAGGAACAGTTTTTGTATGTTATTGAAGTTAAGTAGGTATCAATGTAAACTAAAAAAAAAAAAAAAATAAACTAGGTTGGTATAAATTTAGGATAGTAAAGGTAATCCCCGCAGTAACCACAAGTAAATTTTTTAAAGAAATATACAAAAAAGGAAATGAGAAGGGGACAAAAATTATTCACCATAAATAAAATACAATAAACACAGAAAAAAGGGAAATACTCAAGGAAATAAGGAACAAAAAATGTATAAGGCACACCAAAAACAAATAACAAAATGGCAGAAGTCTTTCCTTATCAGTAATCACTTTAAAGATGTGAATGAATTGAACTCTCCAATCAAAAGGCACAGACTGCTAAAATAGATAAGAAAACATGGCTCGAATATATGTTGTTTACAAGAGATTCATTTTAAATAAAAAGACAAAAATAAGCTGAAAGTGAAAGATTGGGGGAAAAAATACCCCATGCAAATAGAAACCAAAAGAGCACAGGGGTGGATATATTAATATCAGACAAAATAAACTTGAAGTCAAAAATTGTTATGAGACAAAGTTACTCTATAATGACAAAAAAAAGAAACTAGAAAGGGTCAATTAATCAAGAAAAGATAACAGTATATATGCACTTAATAGCAGAACTCCAAAACATGTGGAGCAAACACTGACAGAACTGAAGGGAAAAATAAGCACATCTACAATAATAGTAGGAGACTTCAACACACCAATTTCAATAATGGATAGGACAGCTAGACAGAAGAGCAACAAGAAAATAGAGGACTTCAATGACACTATAAACCAACTAGACCTAACAGCCATTTGTAGAACACTTCACCCAACTACGCAGGATATACATTCTTTTTTTCAGTGCACTTGGGTCATTCTCAAGGATAGACCATAGGTTAGATTACAGGATCAGCTTCAACAAATTTTTAAAAATTGAAATCATCCAAAGTATCTTCTCCAACCATAGTGGAATAAAACTAGAAATCAACGATAGAAGAAAAACTAGAAGTTTCACAAATATGTGGAAATTAAACAACAAAATAATAATCAATGGATCAAAAAATAAATCATAGGGGAAATCAGAAAAATTTTAGAGAAAAATGAAAATGAGAACACAAAATCTCTGGGATGCAGCGAAGGCAGTATTCTTGAGCAAAACTGATAGCTATAAAAGCCTACATTAAAAAAGAAGAGCCCAAATCAATAACCTAACTTCACACCTTGAAAAACAAAAAAAGGAAGATGAAACAAAGCCCAAAACAACCAGAAAGATGGAAATAATAAAGATTACAGTGGCGATAAACAAAATAGAGAATAGAAAAACAATGGAGAGTATCAAAAAAACCACACATTGGATTTTTGAAGGTATCAACAAAATTGGCAAACCTCTAACTGCACTGATGAAAAAAACAAAGTAGTAACTAAAATAAAAAAATGAAAGTGTCAGCATTATTACCAAACTTGCAGCAATTAAAACGACTCTAAGAGATAACAATGAATAATTATTTGTCAACAAACTAGATAACCTGGATGAAATGCATAAATTCCTAGAAATATAAAAACTATCTAAATTGCCTCAAGTAGAAATGCAAAATCTTAACAGACCACAAGGGAAGATATTGAAGCAGTAATAATAATAATAAAAAAACTCCCAATAGAGAAAAGTCCAAGGCTAGATGGCTTCACTGGTGAGTTCTATCAAACATTTAAAGAAGAATTAGCACCATTTCTTCTCAAACTCTTCCAAAAAAAATGGAGTAGGAAGGAACACTACCTAACTCATTCTGTGAGCCTAACATTATTCTGATACCAAAACCAGATACAGATATTAGAAAACTACAAAATAACATCCGTTATGAATATAGATGCAAAAATCTTCAAACAAAATACTAGGAAATAAAATTCAAAAGCATATTAAAAGGGTCATACATTGTAACTAAGTGAAATTAATTCTAGGAATGAAAGGGTGGTTCAAAACAAGAAAATCAATCAATATACATACTAATGCAATCAAGAGAAAAAACCTACAATCATCTTACATGGTGCAGAGAAGGTATTTGATAAAATCCAAACCCTCTCATGATAAAAGTATTCAAGAAACTAGGGAGAGAAGTTCCTCAACATGATGAAGGGCATTTATAAAACAAACAAAAGTTATATACTCAATGGTGAAAGATCAGGAACAAGACAAGGATGCCCACTTTTACCACTGCTAGTCAGCATTGTCCTGAAAGTTCTACCAGAGCAATTAAAAAAAATTAGGCAAGAAAAATGAATAAAAAGCATCCAAATTGGAAAAGAAAAAGTAAAACTATTTCTATTTGAAGACAACATGATACTATGTACAGCCCAAAGAATCCCCAAGAAAGCTACTAGAGCTAATAAATCAATTCAGCAAAAGTTGCAAGGTACAAGATCAGCACACAGAAATCAGTTGTGTTTCTATGCACTAACCAAAAAAAAACAAACCAAACCCAGTTTTCTATACACTAGCAACAAACAATCTGACAAGGAAATTAAGAAAACCATTCCTCTTACAAAAGAATATAAAAGAATACAATCAATAGAATAAAGAAGAATAAAATACCTAGGATTTAATTTATCCAAGGAGGGAAAAGACCTTTACACTGAAAGCTATAAAACACTGCTGAAAGAAATTAACGGAGACCTAAGTAGAGGAAACCCTGGTGGCATAGTGGTTAAGTGCTACAGCTGCTGGTCAAAAGGTCGGCAGTTCGAATCCACCAGGCACTCCTTGGAAACCCTAATGGGCAGTTCTACTCTGTCCTATAGGGTTGCTATGAGTCAGAATCGACTCAACAGCAATGGGTTTGGTTTTGGTTTAAATAGATAGAAAGCATTCAATGTTCATGGTTTGGTAGGCTTAATATTATTAAGAGGTCAATACTACCCAAGGTAAAATACAGATACAATGCAATTAATATTAAAATTCCAACTGCCATTGTACAAAAAGAGAAAAGCCAATGATCAAATTCATATGGAATTACAAGGGGCCCTGAATAGCCAAAACAATCTTGAAAAAAAGAACACAGGATGAGGACCCATACTTCCGGTTTTCAAAATATACCACAAATCTGGAGCTATAAAAACAGTGTGGTTCTGGTATAAGGATGGACATATAGAACAATGGAACTGAATTGAGGATCCAAAAATAAATCCATATATCTATGATTTTTATGCATTGCTGGTGGAAATGAAAATGTTACATCCATTTTAGAAAAATATGTGGCTCTTCCTTAGAAAGCTAGAAATAGAAATACCATATGATCCAGCAATCCCACTCCTAGAAATATATCCTAGAGAAACAAGAGCTGTCACACGAATAGACATATGCACACCCATGTTCATTGCAGCATTGTTCACAATAGCAAAAAGATGGAAACAGCCTTGAGGTCCATCAACAGATGAATGGATAAACAAATTATGATACATACACACAATGGAGTACTACACAACTATAAAGAACAATGATGAACCTCTGAAGCATCTCACAACATGGATGAATCTGGAGGGTATTATGCTGAGTGAAATAAGTCAATCACAAAAGGACAAATATTGTATGAGACCACTACTATAAAAACTCATGACAAAGTTTACACACAAAAAGAAATAATCTTTGGTGGTTACAAGAGAGGGGAGAGATGGGGATGGGAAAATACTATGCAATAGATAAATGGTTTTTTAACTTTGGTGACAGGTAAGACAGTATACAATACTGTCACAACTTGTACAGGGCAAGGTCATGGAAGCTCCATAAACACATCCAAACTCCATGAGGGACCGAATTACTGGGCTAAGGGCTATGGGGACATGGTCTCAGGGAACATCTAGCTCAATTGGCATTACATAAAGAAAATGTTCTACATTCTACTGTGGTGAGTAGCAACTGAGGTCTTAAAAGCCTGTGAGCAGCCATCCAGGGTATTTCAATGGTCTCACCCCTTTGGGTGAAAGGAAGAATGAAGAAAACTAAAGATACAAAGGGAAAGATTAGTCTAAAGGACTAATGGACCGCATCTACCATGGCCTCCAGCAGACTGAGTCCAGTACAACTAGATGGTGCCCGGCTACCACCACTGATCATAATAGAGGGTCTCGGACAGAGCTGGAGAAAAGTGTAGAATAAAATTCTAACTCACAAAAAAGATCAGACTTACTGGCCTGACAGAGACTGGAGAAACCCCGAGAGCATGGCCCCCGGACGCGCTTTTAGCTCTGTAATGAAGTCACTCCTGAGGCTCACCCTTCATCCAAAGATTAGAAAAAAAAAAAAAAAAGGCCCATAAAACAAAACAAGACTAAAGGAGCACACCAGCCCAGGGGCAAGGACTAGAAGGCAGGAGAGGACAGGAAAGCTGGTAATAGGGAGCCCAAGGTCAAGAAGGGGGAGTGTTGACATGTTTTGGGGTTGTTACCCAATGTCATAAAACAATATGTGTATTAACTGTTTTTTGAGAAACGAGTTTGTTCTGTAAACTTTCATGTAAAGTACAATAAAGTACACACACAAAGAATGCCTCACACCATGTACAAAATTTAACTCAAAATGGGTCAATGACTTAAATATAAGAACTAAAGCCATGAAACTCTTAGAAGAAAACATGGTTGCAAAGTTTTAGGAATTTCTTTTAGGCAATTCACTCTTAGATGTGACAACAAAAGCACAAGCAACAAGAGAAAAAATAGATAAACTGGACTTTATCAAAATAAAAAATTTTTGTGCCTCAAGGGACATTATCAAGAAAGTGAAAAGACAACCAACAGAATGAGAGAAAATATTTGGAAACTGTATATCAGATAAGGGTTTTGTATCCAGAATATATAAAGAACTCTTAAAATTCAACAAAAAATTAACAACTCAATCACAAAATGGGCAAAAGACTCGAATAAACACATCTTCAAAGAAGACATACAAATAGCTAATAAGCGCTTGAAAATATGCTCCATGTCATTAGTCACCAGGGAAATGTACAACAAAACCACAATGAGATACCACTCCACACCCACTGCTGGTGGGATTGTATATTGGAGCAGCCACTACAGAAAACAGTTTGGGAGCTCCTCAAAGAGTTTAACATAGAATTACCATTTGAACCAGCAAGTAGATTCATAGTTATATACCCAAAAGAATTTAAAACAGCAACTCAATAGATACATGTACATCAATATTCAATACAGCATTTTTTCACAAAAGCCCATAGGTGGAAACAACCCACATGCCCATCTACAGATGAAAGGATAAACAAAACATGATATATACGTACGATAGAATATTATTTAGCCTTAAAGAGAAATGAAGTTTTGATACACACCACCACATGGAGAAACCTTGAAATAGTATGCTAAGTGAAACAAGCAAGACACAAAAGGACAAATATCCTACGATCCCACATATATGAAATGTCTAGAACAGATAAATCTATTGAGACAGGAAATTGGGAGTTAAAAAATATACACTGAAAATTGGTGAATAAAAAAATAGTTATTTTTAAAACAAATACCTAATTAATTTAATTGATTTTATATTATTAGTTAATACTAGCTCTTGCTTTTGCCAAATATAGTTCTTCAACAAGTAAATGAAAGTAAATTTATGAATAAATATTTCCCAAAGAATCACTAAAATATCATGACTGATTTTATATTAATAATCATTTATGGATTTTTAAAATAACATGTATTAATGTTAACAGAAATGTTCTTTTCTTATAAATAAACTGGACAGTATTTATTATTAATGATGCAGAATTCTAAAACAATTATTTGAGAAATCTAACATTCTTGCAAGAAACTTCCAGCATTTATAACAGAAGTATTTTAAAAAGGTAGAATTATTAATATTTAAATGTAGAGGGTAATTTCTATTTCTCATAAAGCATATTCAAATGAGGATAACAGATAAAACCCGAAGATTTTGTCAAATGATTTCTTACACGAGGCAGCTGTGTCCCAGTTTTCCCAGTCTAAATAAATACAGGTTTCCTGCTTCACACAGTAGCAATTGTTATTTCCAAGCCCTCTTCATTAGCACAGTATTTTTGCATAAATGGCATTGGTTACTTTTGCTGGACCTTAATAATTCTGTATGTTTTTTATAGTGTCTGTGGCCATCCACCAAAAACCACTTTCTCCATTTTCCGAAAGAAGGCTTCAGTCTGACTGACTGCACTAAAGTAAAAAAAGTTGAAAGGCATACCAAAGACAATTGCCTAGTATTGCCTAGGACTTCAGTAAATGCTAATTTCAGGCTATAATCCAAACTTCCATAGGATAATAAAAATTACTTCCCTCCAAAAATAAAACTTTGCCCTTTTCAACTTCAAAAGCCAAATAATGCTTTTCTGAGTATACCTTCCATCACAATATCCCAAACATGAAAACATTTTGCACCAAGCTTTTATTGTCTCTTTATCAAAGATGTGTGCACCATTTTAACTATTCCTCTAAAATTATAAAGCAGTTAATAGTTTGTGATTTATGTACATTCTTTTTTAATTTTGAATAGACTCGGAGTTAAAAAAAAACATTTTATGGTCTCGTGATGCAGATTAATATGTCATACATAATTTTGAAACGACAGATATCACAACTCGTTTCATTAAAGCATACCAGTTCATATTAACACATCAATTGCAGGTCTTTCAAAGTGTTTAAGGTATATATGAAAGAAAATGTATACAATAATATTACCCATCTGGTTATTTTTGGTTGAATTCAGAAGCTTTTTTTCTTATATCAGGGCTGACTTGCTATTTTCATCAAATACTATTTTAGAGGGGAAAAAGAAAGAATTTTCTTATTGAATATTGGTTAACTAAACCACCGTAAGTTTGTCATATCCATCATTTTGCTGAGGTTCTAATGGTGAGGTAAAGTTCTACCTTGTTGGTTAAATAGAAGTTCTTCAGCAAATCAAAGTTGTTTCTTATCGTTTAATGGCTATTGATGGCACGAACTATGTATTTGTGTATGGGTAGTATTGTGAAATATGAAAAGTATCTCAGTACAATTATAGACGATTTGTTTAATTGTATGAGAATTGTGCTTATTTTATCATCTTATTTTAAATGGAATCCCAGATTGTTAATATTAAGAATTTACTTAATTTAAACCTGGGCTTTGTTAAGTTAGGTAACCTACTCAATTTAGACTTTGTGTTATATAGGAATACAACTCTGGGGACTCTAAAATTTGAACCTAATACATGCTTATGGAACTATTAAAAAAAATTTTTTTTTTTTTTTTTTTTTTTAGTTCTGTTAAAAGCCTGGTGAAGAATTAGTCTGCTTACTAGGGAAAAAAAAAAAAAAAAAAAAAAAGCTATTTTAGCTTTAAAGTAGCCAAACCTAAAAATACTTTTATAGTAAGTTCAACAACCCCACCAATTTCCTGATGTTTGCTTAGCCATGCAGGTCCCAAGTTAACACCTTAGTGTTGATCTCTTGACTCAAAGTATCAACCTGTTAAACCAAAACCCACTGCCATCGAGTTGATTCCGACTCATATCGACCCTATAGAACAGAGTAGAACTGCCCCATAGAGATTCCGAGGAGCACCTGGCGGATTTGAACAGCTGACCTCTTGGTTAGCAGCCATAGCACTTAAACCACTATGCCACCAGGGTTTCCGTCAACCTGTTAGGCAAGTCATATATTACTCAGTTGTTGTTTTGGGAAAACCAAATCATTCAGGACTGTAATTTTTTCCTGCTGGAATTTATATATCAGTTAAAAACCAATATTCTCCTAAAAAGTTAACTCTAAAAGTCTAAAATTGTACAACTGGAAGATACTGAATTAGCAAGAGCAAGATCAAAAGAAAATTTACAGCAATATTCTCATTCCCTTTCATGAGGGTTCAGCTTTGAACATTAATCAAATTATCTGTATAAGACCTCTATCATGTGAAATTGTCTACCAAAGATTAACAGATACATTAAATGGAATAGTTTGACTGGAGATTCCTGTATAATGGCATTCATTTCTGCTTTAGGATAGCACTGAAGAAAATGGCTATAAAATATGCATTTGTCCTCCAATTGTAGAGGTTAGAAAATGATAGGGAGCATCAACAGAGCACATTTAATCAGTTCTATAAACTTGATATCTGAATTTTGAAAGACTTGGGTTTGCTCCTCTATATCTTGAAACATTTTATATCAGGCAATTAAATAAATATAAGTTAATAGATCATTCTCGAAAGCAATTTAAAGTTTGAATAACTGTAAGCATTCAGAATGAAGGAAAATATCCAAATGAATTTGTTTAACCTCATAAGGGCACATTTTTTCTCTGAGTCAAAACAGATGAATTATACTCTAGCACTGATCTTCATTTCATTGTGCTAAAAATATGTTTCAAAATACCGTCATTTTTCCTCACCCTTTTTCATCAACTGCAGATGGTAACAGTTTACTTGTGAATAGCCTGCAAAAGAGATATTCGGACTGTCTTCTCAGCAATATATCCTTTGTAGATATCTTAGGTATTTTTATTACCCTCCTATATATTCCATCTTCTCAGAAGACTCGATTAATGTGCATGTTAGAATTTTGGGCCATTATTTCAATCATAACTTTAGGTCAAGCTGCCTTTTTTTTTTTTGTGCTTTAAGTGAAAGTTTACAAACCAAGTCAGTCTCTTATACAAAAACTTATATACACCTTGGTATATACTCCTAGTTGCTCTCCCCCTAATGAGACAGCACAGTCCTTCCCTCCACTCTCAATTTTTGTGTCCATTCCGCCAGCTTCTGACCCCCTCTGCCCTCTCATCTCCTCTCCAGACAGGAGCTGCCCACATAGTCTTATGCATCTACTTGATCCAAGAAGCTCACTCCTCACTGGTATCATTTTCTATCCCATCGTCCAGTCCAATCCCTGTCTGAAGAGTTGGCGTTGGGCATGCCTCCTGTCTTGGGCTAACAGAAGGTTTGGGGACCATGACCTCTGGGATCCTTCTAGTCTCAATCAGACCATTAAGTCTGGTCTTTTTACGGGAATTTAAGGTCTGCATCCCACTGCTCTCCTGCTTCCTCAGGGGTTCTCTGTTGTGTTCACTGTTAGGTCAGTCATCGGTTGTAGCTGGGCACCATCTAGTTCTTCTGGTCTCAGGCTGATGGAGTCTCTGGTTTATGTGGCCCTTTCTGTCTCTCGGGCTCATAATTACCTTGTATCTTTGGTGTTCTTCATTCTCCTTTGCTCCAGGTGGGTTAAGATCAGTTGATGCATCTTAGATGGCCTCTTGCTAGCGTTTAAGACCCCAGATGCCACTCTCCAAAGTGGGATGCAGAATGTTTTCTTAATAGATTTTATTATGCCAATTGACTTAGATGTCCCCTGAAACCATGGTCCCCAAACCCCTGCCCCTGCTTTGCTGGCCTTCGAAGCGTTCAGTTTATTCAGGAAACTTCATTGAGTCAAGCTGCCTTTTAAACATGATAAAATGATCCACTATGTGATTACATCACATTTTTTCTATAGAATAACTATTGTGATATCCACAGGATGTTTTGAAGCTGTGTGAAGACAATGTATTTCCTTAGGAAGAATATTTACTTCTCAAAGTTAAATGTTATCAATGAGTTACAGGAGCCTTCAGAGAAGATTGTTTTAATTATAATTATTTTGAAGCTCACTAATTCACAAGGGATGTCATTTTGAACTTGCACTGAGTTAATCTATGCTAGTTTCATAGTGTCTCTTTAGGAAATAAATTGCAAGGCTAATTAAATAGTGCTAATAAAGGGAGGTGTTATGATTCACTAAACAAAAAATGTTTAATGGATACTTCAGTTCATTCACATAGAAATTCAGAGTATTAACTACAATTCTACTTTTTGTTTGTTTAAAATTGATTCACTAATGGTTGGTGGATTTTTATGTAGATAAATAAAAAACAGAATTTTTTTTTTATAAAACTGGTTTAATTAAAACTAAGATTTCCACCAAGGTGTTCTCAGTTGGTGAGATTGAACACATTTAGCAAAAGGCATATGAATTTTTACCAATCTTACATACATATGTGTTGTAGATAATTCTCTTCTCCCCCAAATTGAGTATAAAAATTATACTTAGTAGCTTTAGAGTTATATTTAGAATATATGAGTTTGCCTTGTTGTAGCTGTTGAATAATGTATTTTTATTATTGTAAATCCAGCTACTTAAATTAATAAGCATTATTTATGGGAAAAAATTTATGGGAAGAAAGTATTTTTTAGAACAAATAAATTTCAGTTTATTTGTAATAAAAAAGAAGGCCACCAAATTGACAAAGGCTACCTTCAATTAGTAGTCTTTTATTTGTAGTGAATCAATTATAGTCAAGTAATGAAGTGCCAAAATTTTTTAGATTATTGTAAAGATGAATTTTTGATAGGAGCTCTAGAGATGTACTGGATTATCTGTATTTTATTTCAAAATATTATTTGGCTAACCAGTATTACACTACTTGGTCACTTTTTAGGGAAACATTTCATGTAAAGTATAATCCAGTCATATAAAATATTATGTGCCAACTAATTTCCAATTTAACCAGAACATTTGTCAAATGATGAAAACCACTATAACATTTGGCATGCATAATGCTATTTTCAAAAAAACTTAACTTTTGGATTTCTTGTTTTTCTTCAATTCTGTATCTGTTACTTAATTTCCCAAGTTTTCAAAAATTCTCTAATTTTGTTCAGAATATTGGCATTTCAATATACACCTTTGTTTTATTCTTTAAGGACTAAAGACTATCTAGTAGGAAATCAGTGACACTGCTTATTAGTACTAATGCTTAACTATAAGTAGAGTAATAGCAATTGAATTTAGCAAGTAGATGGTGCTTACTTAATGAATTATACTTCTGAAAGTTGGCAGATGTTTATTTAAAGGTGTAGAAATAGTTTGTTTTTCCTGGAAAAGGGGGGCAATATGAATAATAATCATTTAATTATAGGGAAGATACAATTTCTGAAATGGTGGCATGAGGAGCTCCGTGGACCCTCTCCCCAGAAAAACAACCATAATTGGTGAAAATTATTTAAAAAAAAATTAAAGTCTCTGAAAATTGTCCTAAGAGCTAACAGCAGATGGAGAAGCATTTGTTCTAGAAAATCTACTAATAGTAAGAATACTAAGATTCTGTGGCATATGAGCCACAACACAGGCCCCTTCCCAAATCTCAACGTGACAAAAGCTCCACTCTGGGCAAGGTCACCCAAAAACAAAGGGCTCCCTCTCCCTCCAGCTCCCAGGCCAGGATTAAGGTATCTCTCAGGGAGGAGCAGGCTTCCAGCATTTCTCATCCCTCCCAGCTCCATATTGCAGAAGCTCTATTTCAGGCAAAAGTTGCTGAGAGGTATGGGATGCCCTTCCTCCTTCCCCGCTTATAGAGTGGAAGCTCCAACCTAGGCACAGCAGGATAAGAATGATGGACCCTCATTGCCCTTGCTGAGAAGACCAGAGGTTACTTCCCTCATTCGGCCCCCCATTCATAAAGCATGGATCTCACTCTGAGAGAAGCAGAGAAGTAGACTACTATCTCTGCCCCCCAACTCTGGGGCAGTGGCACAGAGATTTTTCCCAGGGGCAGAGAGAGGATATAAAAACAGAGAATTCCAAAGCTATCACCAAGGGGAGTGGCTTTATTTACAACAAAGATGGGGAAGTTCAAGCTAAGGGAGTTGTCAAAATCAGTGGAAATTTTGGTTAATAAGAGGTTGATAGATCCGTGAGATCAACAAACTAAACCATAGATGAACTGCGAGTTTAACAGAGAGGACCAAGGAAAGAGAAAAGAGTATTTCTTGGGTCAGAACAAACCTCAAAGACTGGCCTCAAAGGCTGCCCCTGCCAAGGGGCCTGAATTTAATTGGATTGGGCTTCGGAACAATTTATTTTTCAGGGCATTGTCAAAAACAATAGAGCAATCAGCTGGTATTTAGTGGAGCCTAACAATTGGGGTACAATACCAATTGAAGTAGACAGCTTAACTATTACATAAAAAAAAACCTCAAATTTATGGTCAACTGGTTTTGAACAAGTGTCCCAGTTGAATTCAGTGGGGAATGAGCAGTCTTCCAAAAATGATGCTGAAATGACCAGATAACCCCATGCAAAGAATTGCTTGGGATCCTTTCCTAACACATACACAAAAATATAACTCCAAAACTAACTCCCAATAGATCAAAGTAAGAGGTAAAACTATAAAACTCTTGGAAGAATACATAGGAGTAAATTTTCATGACCTTGTCTTAAGTAAAAATCCATGTGTGTTAAGTAACTTTTTTAGGTATGACACCAAAAGCACAAGTGATGAAAGACAAACTCAAATACATGCAAAAAAGATGAATGTAACTTCAAGTTAAAGACTTTTGTGCTTCAAAGGGTTCCATTGAAAAAGTGAAAAAAAAAAGAGAACAACACAGAATGGGAGAAAATATGTACAAATTATATATCTGATAAGGGACTTGTATCTAGAACCTATAAAGAATCTGTACAACCCAATAATAAAAAGGCTAAGAACCCAGTTTAAAAATGGACGAAGGATATACATTTAACCAAGAAAATAAATGAATGACAGAGAAGCACATGAAAAGATGCTAAACTTCATTAGCAGCTAATGAAATGTGAATCAAAGACAAAATGAGGTATCATATCGTACCCACTCTGTTGTTGTAGTTGTTACTTGCCATCAAGTTAGTCCCCACTCATGGGATCTTAATGTAGAGTAGAATAAAATGTTGCTAGGATGGCTATAATAAAAAAGACAGATCATAAAAATTGTTGGCAAGTATATGGAGAAATTGGAATCTTTGTGTACTTCTAATAGTAATGTAAAATGATGCAGCCAGTTTGTATGTAAAACAGTTTTGCGTTTCCTCAAAGCATGGCGTTACCATGTGACTCAGCAACTGCTCTCCTGGGTGTATTTCCACCCAAATGCCCATCAACTGATGAATGGATAAAGACAATGTGGTATATCAATACAATGGAATATTATTCAGCAGTAAAAAGGAGTTGAGGTACTGATGCCTGGTACAACACGAAGAAACCTTGAAACATTATGCTAAGTGAAACAAAAAGCCAGTCACAAAAGACTCTATATTAAAAAAAGACTCTATATAAATGATTCCATTTATATTAAGCCCATAATAGGCAAATCTATTGAAACAGATGGAAGGTTGATTAATGGTTGCCTAGGAGTGTGAAGTTTGGAGGGAAACGGAAAGTGACTAATATTGGATATGAGGTTTCTTTTAGGAGTGATGAAGATGTTCTGAAATTGATTTTGATGATGGTTGCACAACTGTCTGAATATACTAAAATCTCTTGATCCATTTAGAATTAGTTCTTCTTTTGTAAGGGTGAAAGGTATTGACCAAGGCTTGTTTTTTTTCTTTTTTCCTTTTTTTTTTGCTTATAGACCTATGATAGTCCAGTCAACATTGGGTGAAAAGATTATACTTTCTCCATTTAATTACCTTCTCACTTTTGTCAAAAATCACTTGACTTTATTTATATAAATCTATTTTTGGACTCACTTTTCTCTTGATCTTTGTGTTTAACATTTTGCCAATACTGCACTGTCTCCACCATTAGCTTTATAATACATCTTGAAATCAGATAATGTGAGGCCTCCTAATTTGTTCTTTCTCAAAATTGTTTGGATATTCTGATTCCTTTATCTCTACATATAAATTTCAGAATCATGTCAATATTTACAAGAAAGAGTGGGATTTTTACTGAATCTACGGATCAATTTGATCAGAATTGACATCATAACAATACTGTCTTCTAAGCCATAAATATGGTGTATACTTCCATTTATTTGGATCTTCTTTCATTTCTTTCATCAGTACTTTGTAATTTTAAGCATACAGATGCTGTGCACATTTTGTCAGATTTATATCTAAATGTCTGTGAATACAGTTTTATTTCTTCCTTTCCAATCTGTATGCCTTTAGTTTAATTTCCTTGCACTAATTAGACTTCCCAATACTGTGTTGAATAAGATTTATCAAAGCAGTCAACCTTTTTGTGGTCCTGATTTTCAGGGGAAAGCATTTAGTCTTTCACTGTTAAGTATGTTACCTGTAGGGTTTTTTTTTTTTTTTTTTTGTAAATTCTCTTTAAAGTTCCCATGTTTCTGTATTGCTTAGAGTGGAATGTTCTACAGATATAATTTGGATCTATTTGGTTGATAGTATTGTTCAAGTTTTCTATATTCCTACAGATTTCTATTTGTTGTACTTTTTACTGAGGAGTATTGAAATTCCCAAGTGTAATTGAAGATACATCCATTTTTCCTTTCATTTCTGGAAGGTTTTGATTTTTGCATCTTGAAGCCCTGCTGTTAGGTGTATATATGTCTTCTTGGATAATCAACTTTTTTATCATTATGTAATGACCTTCCTTATTCTGAAACCACTTTTATCTTGATGTATCTACTCCATCTTTCTTTGCTAGTCTTTGTATGGTATACTTACTGATATCTGGTATCTATTAGTATTTGGAAACTACAGAAACCTTATAAAAGAGTTTTAAAAGGGACTTTAGCTCAAAGCTAAGTACTTTGGATCTGTGGTTTATTATGTTGCTAACCCCTGATTTATCATGATTTCAAGAAAATGAGAAATTCAGGAATCAATTATCTCTGAGGTAATTAGGGCTATATTTCATTCTTGAAATTAAGTAACATATCTTAAGAGTTCAATAAACTGCATTTCCAAATTAATCTAATTTATTCTTAGCTAAGCATTTGGTTAGTTTTAATTGGTTAGTTATTACATATTCCTATGATTTGTTTTCCCATTCATTTTACTTTTATGTCCTCCCTCCATGTTAGTTAGGAACCATATTTTAACCGATTTCTGTGTATAGATAAGTGACCATGGTTTCAATTTATAGCCACAACACAATTAAGAATACCTACAATTGAGAGACTAGAACAAAGTGTCATAATTGTAAAAATAAGACCTCCTCCACTTACTCCCAGTTATTTATGTTTGTGCAGGAATGATATCTTGACAAATCAAGCACTGACCGTAAAAAATTTGAAAGTTTGTAATGTATTTACACGTAAAACATTAGCTTTTCCTTTAACAATATGATTTGTTTTAAGTGGCTCATCGTACTGCATATAACATATATCTTTGACATAAAAATATTATTATTTATTTCCCCACCCCAACAGCTGCAGAAGTGACTGTTGAACCAACTGTGGAAGAGGCCTCTGACAACTGCACTCAAGAATGTCTCATCTTGGGTCATTCGGATGCCTGCTGGATGCCAGCTTCTTTGACCCATTCCAGCCCTTCGCAAGCACAGGCCTCTGCTCACCGCAGCAGCCCTCCAGTGACACAGACCATTGCTCTCTGCCACAGCCCTCCAGTGACCCAGGTTATCGCACTGTGCCACAGCCCTCCACCAGCACAGGCCTCTGCTCTCCACCACAGTCCTCCTCTAGCACAGGCTACTGTGCTTCGTCATAGCCCACCACCAGCACAGGCCTCAGCCCTCCGCTACAGCCCCCCCTTGGCACAGGCTGCTGCAATCCACCGCAGCCCTCCTCTGCCACAAGTTGCTGCCCTCCGTCACAGCCCTGCACAGCCACCAATGGGTTTGCAGCAAGGTTGGGTGCAAGGTGCTGGATCTGACGGACAGCAGTCTTTTGATCAGGGAGGGCAAGGTAGTCCAAGATCTCAGTTTTACACCATGTCTGAAAGACTTCATCCCAGTGATGATTCAATTAAAGTCATTCCTCTGACTACCTTCACTCCAGGTCAACAGGCCAGACCCCCTAGGGGTGATTCCCCCATAATGGAAGAACATCCCTTATAAATCTACAGCACCTATTTCACATTTTCAGACTGTATGTATATAGTAAAACTTAAAAGCCAATTTCAATGACTATTCTAAATTTATGGTTTGTAAATAGCCATGTAAATAGGAACAGAAACCAGAATAAAAGTCTAGAGCTAGACCCTTAGTCAAATGTCAAAAATAAATTAAAATTCGTTTAATTCAGAATTTGTATTATAAAAGAAAATAAATTGAAAAATTCATACTCCTTTGTACAGAAAGGCTTATCATGACAGATAATATATAATGTACAGTAGTATTTCTGATGCACTCTACTTTTTTTTTCATTTTTTACCAACATGTGCAATATTACTGATTTTTTTTTATTCTGGTGTTTGTGGAACTAGTACATAGCAAATGGAAAACTAGCAAATATCTCATTTCTGATTTTCCATGTTTACTTTTAGTTTACCTAAACTTGTATTCAGATAACATTAAATGGTGTAAGCAGAGTAGCATTTTTATCTTTTGTTTGACATTTGTTTGTTGTTTCCAGCTTTTTTGTTTTTTAATTAGCTCTTCTACCTTCAAAACTACACAGTAAAGGAGTGTAAATATCTCTTCTTATATTTTTGTCTTTGTCTTTGTTTTTTATGTTTTCTACCTTTATTTCAAGAATATATTGTCGATACACTTTGTATATACATTTTCAGTAAAAATATATATATGTATATATATAAACTGTACAGTTTTAGGTCTATAACCTATTCCTCTACTCTTTAGTAGAGTTCGAGACACTGAAGTGCAATAGCCATGCCCAAATTAGGCAACTATTTGCTAAAGAGGGCATTTACAAAAAAATTTACCTTGTAGTTTAGTGGAAAGTGCATCAGAAATGTTTTATCTGCCATTTTAAGCCTACATTCATTATTAATTGGGTCTTTACTTTCTGAAATTTGTATTAATTGGCTATAACAGCCTAGAAAATCACAAGGAAGGTGGATGCATTTGATGTGTGATTCATTTAGTAGTTTGCAGCTGTAGCTATAAACTACCGTTTTCTAGAGAATAGCAAAGAGATTTAAGTGTTAATTTGTCAGCTCAATAGGCTGTTGCTGAAAGACATTCAGTAAAAAGAATAAATAACCCCAACTGTAGATAAAACCACAAACTAAACCTATAAGACTAAGGGATTTTTGTCATTCTAGCTCACCTTACTGAAGAAAATCACTGATAACAAGATCAAAGTCAAAAAGGAACTTTTCAAGAGACTTAATTATAAATCTACATCAAATGTGTTATTACACAGAGTTTTCAGGAGACGTGCAGAGGGAGAAATGAGATTCATTACTGATTCTTGGGGTGCATAAGAAATACCCCAATAAAATAAAGAAAAACAAAAAACACAAAATCTCGTATATGAGACAAGACATGACCTTCTAAGCAAAGAATACAGTAGTATTCCAAGGGAAACATTAGTTTCCTTCTGTTTGTTCTTCATTTTCTGTTTTTATTCTCTTAACCGGCCATTATCTTCTATGTGACATTTCATCTGTTAACAGAAAACATCATCCACTTAGTTTTCCTCCATAATAAAACCGAAAAAAAAAAAGTTATTTCAGTATTACATTCATTCAACAGACAATTGATGTTTTATGGGGGGGGGGGGTTGAATATTTCTTGTTGATTAAATTAGATGTAGGCTTTGTAATGTGTAACTTGAAGATACATAATTTATGAGTAAACTGTGTATAAATGTTGTAATATAAACTGTGGCAAATGTATAATTTCATTGCTGAAAGTTTCCACTGAATGTTGAAAAGGCTTCTCTTAATGTGCCCAGCAGGTTAAGTAGCGTTTTGAGAATATATTGTTCCCATTGTAAAGCTCTTAAATCATATTTGATTTAGTGTGTAGAATAACTTCTTAACATATAACTGTTAGAGTTTAATGAGTGAAATTTCAAATTGATTAGTGTTATATTTTTATCTTGTGTTTGTCAGTAATCTCCAAAAGATTTTGAAGAATACTGGTGTTCCAGGTGTGTGTGAATCCTGAAAGACTAATGATAATCATCATGTATATGTGTTGATATTGTTGTTATTGTTGTTGTTGATTAAATTTTTAAACCTGGGGAAGATAAAGAGACCCAGAATGACAAAATCAGTGCTTCCAGTAGATCTTAGATTTGTTTTTTCTCTCGAACAACTTGCAAATGATATGCAAGTGAGAATTTTTTCTTGTATGTTAGTTATTCCACTTTTCCTCTTCACACTTTCAGTTTAAGACTTACATATAGAAAAGAAAATTAAAAAGATTAAAGAGGAGAATCTGAAAGCTATTAAATAATATGACAGGCATCTAAATTGTTACTATCTAAGATAATGAAAATCAGAAGAAGAACCAAGTTAGATATTTGGGAATTTTTTTTTTGATAGTGTCATTTATTGAGTTACAAGGAAGGCTCTTGAATCATCGTAACAAAAAAATTTGTCAAGTTTTTATACCTTTCCTAGAGATATAGGAATGAACAAACATGCTTTTGTTACCCTTTCTAATGCTGATTCTATAATCAGACTTAGATTGTGTTTAAAATATTTGATAACTGGGCACCCTCTTCTGGGTTTATACCAGAGAGGCTTTGAATGGAAGCAGGCTCGAAGTAGCCAAAGAGGCAAGGGGTGTGAGCCCAGTTATTCTCCCCAATGCATTCTCTTTCTAAGCTTCCACTGGGTCTGGCCTTGGAGACCTGTAACTTCCAGGGCTTCAGAGTTGATGAGATCTTTCTCATCACATTACAAATTCTTTAAACAGATGGACAAGAGCTATAGATTGACAAAGCCACAGTGGGCACTTCTGGGGTGCAATTAATTTAGTCTGGAACCACAAAAAGTTTTACTTTACCATCAATCAAAAAAAAATTCCCTTGAAAAAAAGATTTGATTTGATTTGAAATCAGAACTTCAAATTGAATGATTTGTATGATAATGATATGTTCAGTCAGAGTGGTTTTTCTATTTTGTTGCCTATTCAATTACATTGTGATTATGAATTTTCTAGCTATATAGTTAATATGCCACATTTCGAAGTATGTATTCCAACACTGTGTTTCTTCTACACTAAGTACAAACACATTCTTTTCTTGAACTTTCTTCTATTCAAGTTTTAACTAAAACTGTGTCAGTGTATTAAAAGCTAACTTTTATGTATAATACAATGTAACAGATTTAGATAGTAGACTTTCGTACATTGTTTTTTTCGTTATGTAAATTTGGGTAGAAAAAAATGATTGTTAAGTGCTTAGTGCTATTGTGTAATGGTGACAGTTATGAAGAGACTTTGCCTTCCCAAATAAGTATTTGTTGCACACTTTCATTAAAATGTAAAACAAAAATTGACTTAAAAAAACACAAATTGGACAATTCTTAAAATGTAATCATGTCCCATGCACAAAATCTTTTTCAGTCCTGGGAAAATTCTGTCTTTAAAAAAAAAACCTGTTGCAGCCGAGTCCATTCCAATGCATAGCGACCCTATAGGACAGAGTAGAACTGCCACATAGGGTTTCCAAGGCTGTAATCTTTACGGAAGCAGACTGTCACATCTTTCTCCCGTGGAGTGGCTGGTAGGTTCAAATTCCTGACCCTTCAGTTAGCAGCTGAGTGCTTAATCCCTGTGCCACCAGGGCTCCCCCACATGCATATTTCAACATTAGTTTTTTGTTGCTTATATTAAGGCTGAATGTACATATCTCTCCTAACATATATTTAAGAAACTCTCATCGTTTAGTCTTTACATTTTGACCTACTTCTGATTTATATTTGCCTGTCTGTTTATGGTTTCTCATCTTTCTTTCAGACTTTTTACCCAAATGAAATTTATAGTTGTGTTTAGATAAAGTTTTTCTCATGATGAGGAGGCACTATTTTGGCTATTTCCGACTGGCACATTTGGCCTGGATAACATGGAAGCAAGAAAAGCTGAACTATATCTGGATAGGAACCTTATTTGCATTACATGCTAATTACCACACCAGACCAATTTTATGCAGAAGCCTTGAAAAATTTATTTCTAGTAGCTTTCTTACACTACTCATGTGCTTTCAGTAAATATGATTTTAAAAAGCAGTGCAAAATATCAACAGAAAGAGTAGCAATGAAAAGGCTGCTCAAAAAATGTGTGTGCACAAATTACGAAAAAAAATGAAGGCAATTATTTAGTGATTGTATGTGATACTTTTAGATATAAAATGTGTGAAATTTATGATATCCCTGCTTAAAATATTTGGAATTTTATGAAATATATATTTATGTTTGTATCTTGGAAAGATTCTTCCCCTGTGACATCATACAGCATCTGAAAGTGAACAGTATTCCAAAGCAGCTATAACCATGCTTTGAAAGTGAGAAGGTTGAATATCGTATGGCCCAGGATGGCAGTATGTAGTCCAGTGGCAAATGCGTATTAATTGTCCTAGTTTACGTTCTGTCTTGCATGTTTTCTTATTCCTTATTATAGGTATTAATAAAATAGTTATGAGAAATAAAGATGATGTTTATTGTGTGTGTGTGTTTGTTCATTCAAAATCAAAGGTTTAATTACATTTCAAATTGATTTTTAAATTTATGTAAAGTGCAAAACACTTTGGTGGTATAGTTCTAGGAGTTAGCTTCATTTATTGTTTACTCTGTTACTGTCTAAAATATGTCTCTCAATTGAACATGGTCTAAATCACTTATCAAAGTTGGTCAACAATATTGTAGTGTTTTAGAACATTTATTTTATACCTTCCAAGACAAATTTAAGGGTTATATTTTTATTCCATAGGAAGTCTATTGCCTCATTTAATATAAAAGCTACATTAGGATTTCTTTGTACAATTCTAGGAAATTCAAGTAAAATAAGTTTCTGGAAAACGTTTACAGTATTCATGAAACAAAATGACTTCAATTCTGCATTAATTTTCACATTAACTGAATGTAGAGAATCTCAGGACATTGAAACCTCTCAAACTGCAGTGTCACTACTCAATTGCATTTGGTATTTTTTATTTTTATGTTATTTATTTATTTATACTATTTTTTTTTTTTTTTAGTTTTTATTAGCCCTGAAGTTTAAGAGTTATCTAGCAGATAACCTAGTAGTCTTTGTCTTCTTTCTTTTCTCACACATCTTTCCATTATTGTACTCTTACTCACTAAGGGTATGTTGAGGAAGGAAAAAAATTCAAGTCAAACAAAACTTCAACCACTGGCAAAAGGAGATTGGAGTTTTATAATAAGTATAATGTATGTGCAGGTTATTTTGCATTATTTTTCATTCTGACTCTAGTCATTTTGGAAAGCCCACAAGTTGCAGTGAATAATACATGGGGCAGATTAAGAATCTACAGGCTACATTGAAATTATCATAATAAACTTGGCAATAATTCTAAAAGCCTGAAAAAATAAAATGATGAATACATACTCTGAGAACAGGGAAAAAATGTCCTAGTGAAAAAGGGTATTAAAATTTTCTTCTAATATATCAATAAATGGACACATGAGTGAGCTAATATTTAGTTTGACTAAACACATTGTTGAAGTTGCTGATCTTATTGTCAGAACCATTCACACTGATAACATAAGGTTTTAAGGCATAACGGTAATTGCTTAAAAAAAAAGCCTCTTAGCAGGCAAACAGGTTTAGCATTTAATTTCTTTATTTTGGCTTACAAATTCTATATCCATTTCAAGTATATAAGAATAAATATCTGTGTATAAACACCTGAAATTTAACCAATGCACTGGATTAATTCTTATCTATCAAAGTACTGTAAAGTTAATTGCAGACAAAAAGCAAGAAAACAATAAATAGAAGTTTAATCCTAACAGCAACTTAAGTAACTCTAGGATCCATTCATAAACATTTATGAACAGTTTTAGATTTACAGAAAAATTAAGACGCTAGTACAGAATTTCCCATATATTTCCACTCCATACCCAGAGTTCACAATTATTGACATCTTACTTTAATATGGTTTATTTTTTATGGTTAATGAACCACTATTGATACATTATTAACAACTTAAGTCCATACTTTATTCAGACCTCCTTAGTTTTTAGCCTAATGTCCTTTTTCTGTTCCAGGACCCCATCCAGAATACGTTATTACATTTAGTCGTTATGCCTCCTTAGGTTCTTCTTGGCTGTGACAGTTTCACAGACTTTCCTTGTTTTTGATGACCTTAGGAACCCTGGTGGTGCAGTGGTTAAGAGCACAGGCTGCTAAGGAAATGGTTGCCAATTCAAAGCTACCAGCTGCTCCTTGGAAACCCTATGGGGCAGTTCTACCCTGTCATATAGGGTCGTTGTGAATTGGAATAGACTCAGTGGCAATGGGTTTGGTTTGGGTTGTTATTTTTAACAGTTTTTAAGAGTTGTTGTTAAGGTGCCTTCAAGTTGGTTCCAACTCATAGCAATCCTATGTACAACAGAACGAAACACTGCCTGGTCCTGCACCATTCTCACAATCATTGCTGTTTGAGCCCATTATTGTAGCCACTGTATCAGTCCATCTCATTGAGGTCCTTCCTCTTTTTCGCTGACCCTCTAACAAGCAAGATATCCTTCTCCAGAGACTTGCCCCTCCTGATAACATGTCCAACATATGTGAGACAAAGTCTCGCCATTCTTGCTTCTAAGGAGCATTCTGGCTATACTTCTTCCAAGACAGATTTTCACTGGTCGGGTATATTTTACAATGCCCCTCAATCGGGATTTGTCTGATATTTTTCTCATGATTAAACTAAGTTTATGGGTTTAGGGGAGGAAGATCACAGAGGTAAAATGTCATTCTCATTAAAACATATAAAGTGTACATGATAGTACTTTTTTTTTTAACCTGCAAAACTTAGTGTTTGAAATCATCTCATTTTCTATTTGGGTTTCTCTCTTCATCACTGTAGCAAAGACCCACAATTTTTGTCTGTTTAGGGATATTCCTCTATTCAAAACTCCCCACCAACCACACAGGTTACTACCTTAGTATTTCGTTTTAATTTGTCAGTTTCTAATAAGGCAATTTATACTAAAGTATTAATAAAAAAATTATAGGTAAATGTGCTTCCTTTCCCACGTTTGCTCAAGAGCAAGTGAGTACTGTGGTGATACTCCACTAATAAAGAAAGTGTCTGGTATAATGGCAAGTAGAGAAAGATCTAGATCATATAGTCACACAGAACAAATGCAATACAATAAGTAAATTTTCATTTTTTCTGGGGTGGGGGACAAAAATTGCTAGATTCGAACTGGTTTTGGAGTTGCAGAGAAATGTAGATAAAGTGATCATTATGTGATAGATTGATGTTTATTAAAGGGCATTTGCTAGATATTGTCAAGGGAGAAATGCTGTTCAATATTCATCTAATGACAGAAAACCAATGGCCCTTTCCTAAATCACCTTAATTGTACACCTAAAGAAATTGGCTCTTTGACATCACATATTTCAAGTTACAAAAATTTACTATTAAATAATATCTTCAATGTGGGAGAGGGAAGGGATTTTTTTTTTATGAACTAAAAAAAAATCGAGGTCTTCGTTTAGAATGGTTCTACAAGAACAGTTCAAACTTGTGCAGTAAACTACACTGCAGTTGCCCAAGTTAAATGTTTTCCATTGCATTCTTTCTTCATAAGAATAGAAAAAAAATTAATTACGGGATGACATGTGTGAGTGCGTTTTAGGTGCAAAGACGATAATGTGTGTCACTGCATGTTTTTCTATGAGAGCATTCATGTGGTCAAAAACAATGAAACTAAGACCCTAAGTCATACCCTGCTTGTTTCCTACAACCAAAAATCCTCTGCTTCCAGATTACAGTTCAGTTACATGCTTAGAGCTTTTGTTTAAAGGATCAGCCATTAACTACCTGATTAACTTTCATTTACTCAGTAGTGGCCAGTAAGTTGTCAAGAAAATGTTCAGTATGCACAGGCTTGTTTATTGCCCAGGAGCAACTTGGAAAGAAGTTAGGCTTTAAACTTCAAGAATAAGGTTCCCTGGGATAGAAAGCACTTGCCAGATATGCAATTGGAGGAAGCATCCAACCATCCTAAAAAGCTTATCTGTGTGTGCTATTGAACAACTGAAGAGATAAAGAAAGTAGACTGTTCATTTAGAAAATCTTATTATGTCAGTTTGGGTTCAAAAATGTCACACTGGCATTTGCAGTGGAGTCAGATTTACCAATAAGTGGTTGTTAGTTCACCAAGGAAGGTTTTTGAGGTTCCAATAAGAAAAAGAAAAAATGTCCTAAGAACTGCCATATAAGGTCAGGCCTGATGAGGTATGTTTCGTTCAGTATTCTGGTTAAGTTCTCAGGATCTAAAACCATACAGGCTGAAATCCCAGTTTTTCCACTGAGAGCTAGGATACCATGAGCAAAATTTTAACCCTGTGAGACTTTTTTTATATGTAAAATAGAACTAATATTTGGTTTATTGTGAGAAATAGTTGTAATATACTATTTATGCACTTTGATTGGAGAGGGAGGAGCTGTGTAGTGAAGAAGGAAGCGAGAAAGGTTTCCTCCAGTGCAAAAACTATATGTAATCCACCTCACATAGCTACTACATTTTCCTATTCAGTGGGGAGTGAGACCAAGAAGAATGAACTAGTCAGTCCTACTCTGACTTTGGAGAGGGTACCTGAGCCCTGGGGTACCTGAAATCTCATCAACTGGTGGCCAACAAAAGAACAAAAGGGCCTCTCAACTCATCGGCCTTGAGGAATGCTTATGGGGCATTTTCAAATACCTAACTTGACCAAGGCCATCACATTACAGCTAAAGTCTTAGACCTGTGACTTTATTAGTGGAGAAGGAAGCAACCAAGGAAATAATCTAGGAAACAAATATTTAAGGAGTGACATGAGAGGCAGGGATGGAAATTAGAAAGAAGAGCATGAAAAAGAGCAAAAGAGAGAAAGTTTTCATGCATTCAAGAGGTATTTAATGAGTGCCTATCTTGTGGCAAGCATTCTTCTAGGCACTGAGGACACAATGGTGAGAAGAAAAACAGAATTTCTGCTCTCGTGGAGCTTATGATCTAGTGATATACAGAGGAGAGGCAATAAATAAGAACAAATACATTTATAAGAGAATCCCTGATAGTGCTAAATGAGTGAGGAAAATAAAACAAGGGGATATAATAGAGGCTGACAGTCACAAGGGCAACACAATTTTTTCTAGGATGTGTATCAAGTAGGATGCTTTTAGCTCCAGAGAATAGAAAACTGACTCAAATACCTTCAAAATGAGAAAATACATTATTTTCCACAATATCCTGAGGCTAGGAAGTTTCAGATATAGTACATCTAGTCTCTGACTTTGTTTCCGTATAATTCCCTTTGACTTACCCGCCATTCAGTGTTGGAAATTTCTAACAGCTAAAGTTTCAATGTCATAGTGACATCCAGAGAAAAAAGAGATGCCACTTTTTAAGAGTGAGAATAATCTGTCCCAGGAGCCTCCCAGCTTACATACCCTCACATTTTCTTAGCCAAAATGAGTTCACATGCCCCTTCCAAACCAACTGTCATTAAAGAGAATGGGATTGCCATGAATGAATTAGACTAGATGGAATACATTTAGGACAGTCAAATACCACAGCAACCTTAGGAGGTTTCTTTGAGAAAATGACATGTGAGATAAGGGGTGAATGACAAAAAAAAAAAAAAAAAAAAGCAGCCAATGATATGATAAATGAGGGAGGGTGATTCTGGTAGGGGAAAAGCAAAAATAGTTTTTTTGGAAGTCAAAGTAGGAAAGAATATCAACAAAATGTAAAATGTTGATTCTGTTAAATTAAATTTCAAAATTCAAAGTTAATTTTCTCTCATCTCGAATGGACATTATTGCTGATCTACATTCACACTATTTTAGTTCATTTCCTCTCCTTCTCTTCTAGATGATTAGTTCATTTATTCTCAACTGACAATCATGCTTCCTATTTCAATGAGAAAATTAGAGCAACTTGAATAGAATTTCCATAAGCTCCTACCATCAACGCTTACCTCTAACTAGCTATGTCTGTGACCATAATATAGCCTTCTCTCTCTCCTGTTAGTATTGATGAACAGTTCAAACTCTTGATGTCAGTAATTACACATGTGTGCTGGATTCAATCCTTAAGCACACTGAAGTATGCTTAAGCATACTTAAGCACATTGACTCAACAATCTTCCCCTCACTATCCTGCATCATTGCCCTTACCCTCTCTACTGTGTTGTTTTCGTCAGTATATAAATGTGCAGTTATTTTTGCTATTTAAAAACTTCTATCTTGACCCCATTTAACCATCTGGTTAATATCCTCTTTTTATCCTTCTTTTCTTTTACAACAAACTCTTTGAGAGAACCTGTTGTATTCAATGGGTCTAATAATCACTTGAACACACAATCAGGCATTTGTCTCCACATCGCCACCAAAATTGCCCTTACCAAGGTAACAAAGTAAAAACATGTTCTTTAAATACAATAGTGAGTTTTTCAGCTCATCTTACGTAAACTTTCAGAAACATTTGATATAGTTGCTCAGACTCTTTACCTTGAAAAAATTACTTCGCTTGTATGACACCACACATGTCTGGTTTCACTCCTACTGCTCTACCTGTTCAGTGTCTGTCGCATCTGCTGAGTCTTCCTCATCTCCCCCAGATCTTTTTCCTCATACAATTTTTTTTGAAGTATAATTCACATACTATAAAATTCACATTTTTGAAGTAAATAAACTCAATGGTTTTTAGTATTTCAAAATTTGTGCAAGCATAACCACTATTTAATTATACCACCGGTATTTCACATGCCAGCAGGGTCACCCATGGTGGACAGGTTTCAACGGAACTCTGAGACTAAGATAGAATGCATAAAAGGACCTGGTGATCCACTTCTGAAAAAACTGGCCGGTGAAAACGTTATGAATAGCAGCAGAACATAGTCTAATATGCTGTCAGAAGGTGAGTCTCTCAGATTGGAAGACACTCAGAATATGACTGGGAGAAAGCTGCTTCCACCAACTAGAGTCAACCTTAGTAATGTGGATGGAGTGAAGCTTTCTGGACCTTCATTTCCGATGTGGCATGACTCAAAATAAGAAGAAATAGCTGTAAATATCCATTAATAATTGGAATGTGGAACTTAGGAAGTATAAATCTAAGAAAATAGGAAGTAGTCAAAAGTGAAATGGAATGCTGGACGATTGATATCCTAGGCATTGGTGAGCTGAAATGGATTGGTATTGACCATTCTGAATCAAACAATCATATGATCTACTATGCCATGAATGACAAATTGAAAAGGAATGGCATTGCATTCATTGCCAAAAAGAGCATTTCAAGATCTATCCTGAAGTGCAGTGCTGTTAGTGATAGGATAATATCCATACACCTACAAGGAAGACTAGCTAATATGACCACTATTCAAATTTATATACCAACAATGAATGTAAAAGATGAAGAAATTGAAGATTTTTACCAACTTCTACAGTCTAAGATTGATCAAGCATGCAATCAAAATGCATTGGTAATTACTGGTGATTGGAATGAGAATGTTGGAAACAAAGAAGGATCAGCAGTTGAAAAATATGGCCTTGGTGGAAGAAACGACAGCAAAGATCAAATGATAGAATTTTGCAAGATCAATGACGTACTGGAAATACCTTTTTATAACGACATAAACGGAGACTATATCCACAGACCTTCTCAGATATAATACACAGGAAACAAATTGACTAGAGCTGTGGAAAGAGATAAGCACGATATCATCAATCAGACAAGACCAGGGCGGACTATGGAACAGACCATCAATTGCTTATATGCAAGTTCAAGTTCAAGCTGAAGAAAGTTAAAACAATCTCACAAGAGCCAAAGTATGACCTTGAGTATATTCCACCTAAATTTAAAAACCATCTCAAGAATAGATTTGACACACTGAACACCAATGACTGAAGCCCTGACAAGTTGCGGGATGACATCAAGGGCATTATACATGAAGAAAGCAAAAGGTTATTAACAAGAGGGAAGAAAAAAGAAAAAAAATGCAATGAATGTCAGAATAGACTCTGAACCTTCTCCTTAACTTAGAGTAGCTACAGCAAATGGAAGAAATGATGAAGTAAAATGTTAAACAGAAGATTTCAAAGGATGGCTCAAAAAAGACAAAGTAACAGTTATAATGAAATGTGCAAAGACCTGGAGGTAGAAACCAAAAAGGAAGAACGTGCTTGGCATTTCTAGAGCCAAAAGAACTGAAGAAATATTTCAAGCCTTGAGTTGAAATATTAAAAAGTCCATGGGTAAAATACTTAACGATGCAGGAAGCATCACAAGAAGGTATAAGGAATACACAGAATCACTATACCAAACAGAATTGGTCGATATTCAACTATTTCAGGAATTAGGATATGATCAAGAACTGATGGTATTAAAGGAAGAAGTTCAAGCTGCACTGAAGGCATTGGTGGAAAACAAGGCTTCAGGAATTGACAGAATTCCAATTGAGATGTTTCAACAAACGGGTGCAATGCTGGAAGCGCTCACTTGTCTATGCCAAGAAATTTGGAAGACAGTTACCTGGCCACCGACTAGAAGAGATCCATATTTGTGCCCATTCCAAAGAAAGGTGAGCCATCAGAAAGCAGAAATTATTTAACAATGTCATTAACATCACACACAAGTAAAATTTTGCTGAAGGTAATTTAAAAACACTTGGAGCAGTACATCTACAGAGAACTGCCAGAAATTCAAGCTGGATTCAGAAGAGGATGTGAAATGAAGGATATCATTGCCGATGTTGGAGCGATCTTTCCTGAAAGCAGAGAATACCAGAAAGATGTTTACCTATGTTTTACTAACTATTCAAATGCTTTCGACTGTGTGGATCATAACAAATTATGGATAACATTGTGTAGAATGGGAATTCCATGAGCCTATTGGCCATATGAACATCTTCTTTGGAGAAATGTCTATTCAAATCCTTTGCCCAATTTTTTTTTTTTAATTCAGTTACTGGTTTCTTTATTGTTGACTTTAAGTGTTCTTTATATATTCCAGATACTAAATTCTTACCAAACATTGATTTGAAAATATTTTTTTCGCGTACCGTGAGTGGTATTTTCACTTTCTTCATGGTGTCCTTTTCAGCAAGGAAGTTTTTAATTTTTATGAAGTCTATTTTTTTTCTTTTGTTACTTGTGCTTTTGGTGTCATAGGTAAGAAGCCATTACCTAATCTAAGTCATGAATATTTACCCATGTTTTCTTCTACGCGTTTTACGGAAACCCTGGTGGCGTAGTAGTTAAGCGCTACAGCTGCTAACCAAAGGGTCGGCAGTTTGAATCCACCAGGTGCTCCTTGGAAACTCTGTGGGGCAGTTCTACTCTGTCCTATAGGGTCACTATGAGTCGGAATCGACTCCACACCCTGGGTTTAAGTGTTTTGTAATTTTAACTTGTGCATTTAGTCCTTCCAATCATTTTGAGACTTTTGTATATAGTGTGAGTTGAGGGTACAAATTTATTCTTTTAAAATGTGGATATTCAGTAGTCCCAGCATAGTTTGTTGAAAAGACTATTCTTTATCCTTTGAATTGTCTGAAGACCCTTGTCAAAATCAATTGAATCGCCCAAATGACAGCACAATATGAATTCTTCTCCAGTGCACATGAGTCATCCTCTAGACTAGACCATATCTTAAGATACAAAACCAGTCTCAATAAACTTAAAGATTGAAATCATACAAAGTATCTTTTCCAATCACAGTGAAATGAAACTAGAAATTAATAACATAAAGAAAACTGAAAATTCACAAATATGTGGAAACTAAATAACATACCACTAAACAACCAACTAGTCAAAGAAGACATCAAGAGAGAAATAAAAACAATACTTAGAGTCAAATGAAAATGAAACCATAACATACTGAAATCTATGGAATGCAGTAGAGGCAGTACACAGAGGGAAATTTATACCAATAAACATGCATGTTAAAATTGAAGGAGATCTCAAATCAATAGCCACACTCTACAACTTGAGGGACTGGAAAAGGAAGAGTAAACTAAGCCTAAAGGTACCAGAAGAGAGAAAATAATAAAGATCAGAGGAGAAATAAATAAAATAGGAAAAGAAAAATAGAATCAAGAGAACCAGAATTTGTTTGTTGAAAACATAGATAAAATCAACAAACATTTGGAAAGCTGACAAAGAAAAAGAGAAGATACAAATATCTAAAATTAGAAATGAAAGTGGGGACAGTACAACTGACCTTACAGAAACAAAAACAATTGCAAGGAAATACTATGAACAGTTGTATGCCAACAAATTAGATAACTTAGAGGAAATGTAAAGATTTCTTGAAACATACAAACTGCCTACATTGACTCAAGAAGAATACTGGATCTCAACAGACTCATAACAACTGAAGAGATTGAAACACTAATCAAAAATCTCCCAACAAAGAAAAGCCATGGACCAAGTGGCTTCACTGGGGAATTCTACCAAATATTTATAGAAGTGACTGCAATCCTACTGAAACTTTTCTAAAAAATAGAAGAGGAGGGTACACTTCCTAACTATAAGGAAAGCACTACTCTGATACCAAACCAGGCAAAGACAGCACAAGAAAGTAAAACTGCAGATCAATATCCCTAATGAATATGGACACAAATACTCAACAAAGTACTAGAAAACTGAATCAAAAACATATGAAAAGGAATATACACCATGATAAAGTATGATTTATCCTAGAAATGGAAGGGTGGCTCAACATTAGAAAATTAATTGATGTGATACATTATATAAATAGAACAAAGGAAACAAAACACATGATTATATCGATCAATGCAGAAAAGGCATTTGACAAAATTCAAAACCTTTCATGATAAAAACACTCAAAAAAATAAGAATAAGAGGGAAATTCCTAAATGTGATAAAGGGCATTTATGAAAAATCTACAGCAAACTTCATATTCAATGGAGAGAGACTAATAGCTTTCCCATTAAGATCAGGAACAAGAAAGGTATGCCCACTCTCACCACTGCTATTCAACATTATTCTAGAAGTCATAGCCAGAGCAATTAGGCTAGGAAAAAAAATCCAAACCTGGAAGGAGAAATTAACACTATCCTTTTTTCAGGGATGACATGATCCTATATATAGAAAACCCCAAATAATCCAAAGAAAGTTATTAGAACTAATAAATAAAGATCAAAATTGGAGATACAAGGTCTACACACAAATATCAGTCAGGTCTCTATACATAAAAAAGGAACAAGTGGAAAAGGAAATTAAAGAAACACTACCATTTACAATAGCATCTGAAAGAATAAAGTACCTAGAAATAAATTTACCCAGGAAGTTGAAAGACTTGTACACAGAAAACTATAGAATAATTAATAAGAGAAATCGAAGAAGATCCAAATAAATGGAAGGACATTCTGTGTTCATAGATTGGAAGGCTTAAAATAGTTAAGACATCAATACTACTCAAAGCAATCCATAAATTTGTTGTTATTCCCATCAAAATTCCAGCAGGCTTCTCTGTAGAAATAGAAAAGCCAATCCTCAAGTTCATGTGGGACCTAAAGAAGAATAAAGTAGGTAGACACAGATTTCCTTATTTTAAACATACGATAAAGCCACAGTAATTAAAACAGCCTGGTACTGGTATAATGACAGACGTATAGACCAATGCAATAGAGTTGCAAGCCCAGAAACAAATCTATGCACTTATAGTCAACTGATTTTTGACAAGGGTGCTAAGTCCATTCAAGGGGGAAGGAAAAGTCTCTTCAATAAATGGTGCTGGGAAAATTGGATTTTCACATGCAAAAGTATGAATCAGGATCCATGCCTCACACCATATACAAAAAACAATTTGAAATGGATCAAGGACCTAAATATGAAAACTGAAAACATAAAATTCTTAGAAGAAAACATAGGGGCATGGCCTAGTTTTTAATGGTGGATTATCATATATGACAACAAAAGCCTGGGCGTCAAAAGACAAATTAGATAAATGAGATTTCATAAAAATTAAATATTTTGTTCATCAAACTGCTTTATCAGAAAACTGAAAAAACAGCCTACAGATTGGGAGAAACATATCCAATAAAGGTCTAACATTCAAAATATATTTTTTAAAAAAACTCCTACAACTCACCAACAAAAAGAGAAGCAACCCAATCAAAAAGTTGGCAAAGGACTTGAACAGACATTTCGCCAAAGAGTATATTTAAATGACTTATCAACATATCCAAAGATGCTCAGTCATTAGCAATTAGGGAGATACAAATCAAAACCACCCTGAGAGAGCACCTCACCCCCATTAGAATGGCAATGATAAATATCAAACAATCAATCAACAAATGGAAAGCAATAGATGTTGGTAAAGTTGTGTAGAAATTGAAACTATCATCCACTGCTGGTGAGAATGTAAAATGGTACAGCTACTGTGGAGGAAAATTTGGCGATTCCTTAGAAAGTTTAATACAGAATTACTATGTGACCCAGCAATCTCAATCCTAATGTATGCAGAAGAAGTGAAAGCAAAAATGCAAACAGAAACCTACATATTGCAACACTTTTCACAATAGCCAAAATGTGGTAACAGTTGAAATGTCCATCAACATATGAATGGATAAACAGCAAGTGGTATATATATATATATACACACACACAATGGAATATTTCTTAGCTATGAAGAGAAATTAAGTCTTGATGCATACCACAACATGGAGGAACCTTGAAAACATTATGCTGAGGAAAATAAGTCAGTAGCAAAAAGATAAATTTTGCACAATCTCACTTGTAAGAAATAATCAAATATATTGAAATCAGGGATTATTAATGGTTACCAGGGGTGAGAGGGAGATAAAAGGAGGAGTTTTCACTTAGGGGACATTGAGTTTATATTAATGGTAGTGGGAAAATTTTTGGAAAACAATAGCAAGAACAGTTACATAACTTGAAGGATGTAATTAATGTCACTTAATTATACAAAAAAAAAAAAAAAAAATTTTTTTTTTTTTTAATTATACATGTAAGAATTGTTGAATTGTCGCATGTTTTGTTATGCAGATTTTCACAACAATGGAAAAAGAAAAGAAAAGGGCATGCAATGGGCCATAAATAAGATAGTTTGTTTCTGGATTGTCAGCTCTATTCCATTGATTTCTATATCTATCCTTGGGGAGGTACCACATAGTTTTGATTATTGTAGCTTTGTATTAAGTTTTGAGATAGGACATGAGAGTCCTCCAACTTTATTCCTCTTTTTCAAGTTGGTTTTGACTATTCTGGATCCCTTACATTTCCATACAAATTTTAGGATCAGTTTCCTAACTTCAGCCAAAAAAAAAAGTATGATTTTAATAATTGCATTGAATCTATAGATCTATTTGGAGAGTATTGCCATTTTAACAACACCATCTTCCAATCCATGTGTATAGGATGTCTTTCCATTTATTTAAATATTTTTAAAAACTTCTTTAAATGATGTTTTGTAGTTTTCATAGTGCGAGTCTTGTACTTCTTTTGTTAATTTTTTTCTTATGTAATCTTTCTGATGCTATTATAAATAAAATTGTTTTCTTAATTTCATTTTCAGGTTTTTCAATGCTAGTATGGATATACAACTGATTTCTGTATCTTGATTTTTTACCCTGGGGCCTTGATGACTTGTATATTATCTAATAGTGTGTGTGTGTGTGGTGTGCGCATTCCTTAGGATTTTGTTTATGCAAGATCATGTCATCTGAAAATGGAGATTTTTATTTCTTCCTTCCCAATTTGATGACTTTATTTATTTTTTTGCTTAATGTTTAGAACTTCCAATAAAATGTTGAATAGAAACAGAAGGTTGGATATATTTGTCTTGTTCCTAATCTTAAAGGAAAAGCATGCAGTCATTCACCATTAAGTACTTTCTAATTTTCTTGTAATTTCCTTTTTGACCCATGGGTTATTTAGTAATGTGCTAATTACTATCCACATACTCATGAGTTTCCCCAATTTCTCTGCTATTGTTTTCTAATTTCATTACGTTGTGATCAGAGAATATACTTTGCATGATTTAAATCCTTTTAAATTTATTGAAGCTTGTCTAATTGTCTAGAATATGGTTTATATCGGAGAATGTTCCATGTGCACTTAAGACTAATGTTTTCCACTGTTGTAAGATCAAATGTTCCATAGATGTACATTAGATCTAGCTGGCTTAAAGTGTTGTTTAAGTCTTCAATTTTCTTATTGGTCTTCTGCCTAGTTGTTCTATGTATTACCATAGGTGGGGTATTGAAATCTAAATTATTATTGTTGAATTATATTTTTCTTCCTTCTATCCTCTCTTTTTGCATTATATTTTTTGGACTCTGATGTTAGATACATATATGTTTATAATTGTTATATATTCCTGATGGATTGACTTGTTTATTTTACTAAAAAACCCTCTTTATTTCTATTGACAATTTTTGTTTTAAATTGTATTTTTTCTGATATTTATATAGACACCAGCTTTCTTATGTTTCCTGTTTACTGATACATCTTTTTACATCCTTTTACTTTGACACTGTGTCTTTGAATCTGATTTACCATTTCTGGTTCTCTGTGTTTCTGTGGGTTTGAGTTATTACATAGTATTATTTCCTTACCTGTCTTAGTTATCTAGTGCTGCTATAATAGAAATACCACAAGTGGGTGGCTTTAACAAACAGATATGTATTTTCTCACAGTTTAGGAGGCTAGAAGTTCAAATTCAGGGCACTGGCTCCAGGGGAAGGTTCTCTTTCTGTGGGCTCTAGGAGAAAATCTTTGTCTCAGCGTCTCTAGCTGGCCATCCTTGGAGTTCCTGGGTTTTTAGACTGGTCAGTTTCCTTTGTCTTCAGATAGTGTAGGTACTTCCCCTGTGTTTGCCTTCTTTGGTGTTGGATATGCTTTTTTATAGCTCAAAAGGGATTGGCTTAAGACACACCCTACACTAAAATGATATTATTAACATAACAAAAAACATATTCCCAAATGGGAGTACAGCCACAGACATAAGGGTTAGGATTTACAACACATATTTTGGGGAGACATAATTCAATCCATAATATTATCCCAATACAGGTTTGCTCCCACACATTTGTGCTGTTACTGTCAAATACATAACATTTTTATATGTTATTGGCCTAACAATGCAATTATATACGTATTTTTTCACACAATACCTTTTCAAATCCATTAGGAGAGGAAATACACAATTATATTATTTTTTTTTAAGTTACCTGCATAATTACCTTTACCAGCACTCTGTGTTTTTATGTGGATTTAAATTACTCTTTGGGATCACCTGTTTTTAGGCTGAAGAACACCTTTTAGTATTTCATGTAAGACAAGTCTGTTAGTAACAAGATATCTCAATTTTTGTCTATCTGGGGAGGAATTTATTTTGTCTTCATTTTTCTAAGGTAGTTTTGCTGGATTTATCTGGAAAGACCAATATCTAGAAAAGGACACCATTTAGGTAAAGTAAACAGTTCATCAAAAATGAGGAAATCCCTAAATGAGATGAATTGACACAATAGCCACAATGGACTTAATAAACTCAAACATATGATCGTGAAGACAATATGGGACTGGGCAACAGGAGTTGGAGACAACTCAACAGCAACTAATGACAGCAAAAAAAAATGATTAAACTTTTTTCCAATAAAACCAACAACAAGTATGTTTAGTACTGAAGTGCTATTTTCAATTGCTGTCAGAAAAAGACAAATATTCACTATTACCCAGCATTGTTTTGGAGATTTTAGCTAATGTAATAAGGAAATGTAACATTAAATATAACTTAAAGAAAAAAGAATTTGCAAAAAGGAAAATATTCTAGGAAATTCAGACTCTTCTGAAAACTATTAGAGTTAATAACACCATTCAATGTTACGCTTTAAATTGAAAAAGTCAATCACTTTTCTAAATACTAGCCAATTAAAAACAGAAAAGTAAAAAAAAATTCACACTAATGATAACTCCATAAAATGCTTTGCAATAAAACTAATAGGAATGGGTCAATATCTATATAAGACCATAAAAATCTTATAGAAGAACATAAAACTAAAACTAAATCCGTCTCAATGGAGACATATGCCATGTTCTCAGATGGGGAGACATAATACCATCAAAATGTCAGTACATCATAAATTAATACATTTCTTTAGTGCATCCAGTGGATAAGTCCAATGGAGTTATTATTTTGGGAATCCACATAAAATTATTTTAAAGTTCGAGTAAGTAATTCTGAAAAAAAGAGTAGTAAAAGGAGATTTACTTCACCAGATGTTAAAACTTAGTATACGAACATTATATTCAAAACAGTATGACTTTGAAACAGAAATACAAAAATACGTCTTTGAGAGGGAAAGATTAGAGGCTCTAGAAATAGACTTAAGTACATACATAATGTTGGTTTGGATTAAGTTTGGATACAAGAGACCCAAAATAACAGTAGCTTTAAAAAGAGGCAATTTTATCTCATTAATCTAGACGTAATCATTTGAAGCTGGTAAGAAAATCCACTGGGTCAGGGATAATGATTCCTTCTATGTTGTTGTGCCTTTCGCATGATTATTCATGTTCCAGCGTAGCTGCTTCACCTCCAGTCATTCCATCAGCATAACAGTTAGCAAGAAAGAAACCAAAACCAAAAACCAAACCCAGTGCTGTTGATTCGATTCTGACTCATAGTGACCGCATAGGACAGAGTAGAACTGCCCCATAGAGTTTCCAAGGAGTGCCTGATGGATTTGAACTGCCAACCTCTTGGTTAGGAGCCATAGTTCTTAACAACTACGCCACCAGGGTTTCCAGCAACAAAGAGGAGAGGAAAAAATAAGGTCACAAAATCCCTCTTTTAAGGTCAGTTTCTGACAAGTCACATATACTACTTCCATTCACCCAGAATTTAGTCAACTGGCAACACCTAGTGCAAGATAAGCCAAAAAATTTGAAATCTTTTAGGCAGCTATTTACTCAGCTCAAAGCTGAAAAGGGCTATATGATTATAAAAGAAGGGGAGAACAGATATTGATAGACTACTAGCAATACCTATCACATATGACAAGGCTAAAATTTCAATTCAGTAAGAAAGGATGGATTATTTCAGTGGCTCTTAAACTTGTGAGTGTATTAGAATCACCTGGAGAGCTTGTTAAAAAAAACAGCTGAATGCCAACCCTAGAGGTTCTGATTCAGAAGGCTTGGGATAACACCCCAAAATTTGTATTTCTAACAAGTTCCTAAATGTGGTAGACAGACTCTAAAATGGATCCCATGATCCCTACTCCTTTGTGTAATTCCCTTTTCTTGAGTGTTGGCAATAAACGTGACTTGCTTCTAACCAACAGCATAAGGTAAAGGTGATGGGAATATGTGATTACATGTATGTGATTCTGTTACTTAAGATTATAACTTGTCTTTGCTAGGAAACTCTCACTTGAGGGCTTTGAAAAAGCAAGTTGTCAGGTTATGAGATGTTCAGCTGAGAGCGACATATGGGAAGGACCTGACAGCAGCCACTGGTTGACTGAAAGAAAGTGAGGGTATCAGTCTGACAGCCGGTAAGGAACTGAATACTGCCAAGAAGGATGTATCTTGGGATCATATCCTTCCCCAGTTAGCCTTTGCATGAGAACTCAGTCCTGGCTAACACCTTGATTGCAGTCTTGCAGAGTACACAGTTAAGCTGTGCTCAGAATTTTGACCCATAGAAACCTGTGAGATAATAAATGTGTGTTGTTTGAAGACACAAATTTTGTGGTAAAACTGTTATGCAGCATTACATAACCACTACACGAGGTGATGTTGATGCTGCTGATCTTTGAGGCTCACCGGTTTACTCAGTACATTGTGCCAGCCACTCTATCTGCAACAAAGCAATTCTCCTTTCCCCATGGCATCAATTTCCATGTATGGAACCTTCGGATAGAGAGACTATTTTAGTCTTAATCTGTTCCTAATTCAATTCTTTCCTAAGAGAAGGAAGTTAACTTATGGTGGATTTCATCTATTGGCCCATGATTATTGAGTGGCACTAGACCTGCACTGTCCAATACAGTAGTCACTAGCCACATGTGGCTATTATATTTAAATTAAGTCATATTAAATTAAAAACTCAATTCTTCATTCTCACTAACCATATTTCAAGTGCTAAATAGTAATATGTGGCTTGTGGCTATCATACTGGAGAGTGCTAATACAGACTATTTCCATCATCATAGTAAATTCTATTGGATGGTGCTTGACTTAAGGGGATGAGAAGAGTAGCAGGCAGAAAATATTAGGAAGGTCTTTTGGCCAAGGAGGTCCAGATTTTTTTTCCAACTTATCTTCTCTATCAGTAATAAAACTAATATATTTATCTCCAACTATCCCTTGTGTCTCTTAATTGGTTCCTACTTTCAGAAGTGAAGAAGGTAGTTTAATTAACTAAAAACTACTCCTTAAAATTCAATACTGTACATTAGAGAAAAAATATTGCAATATCTCTAAGTCTTATCATATATAAAACAAATGTGAAATGGGTAATATACTTAATAATAAAAACACAGTACCTCATCTATTTTAAGATACGCATTTTTTATTCACATTCTAACTTATCTCAAATAGGATGTGTCTTATAATCAATGGTGCCTTGCAATTACTCACAGACAGGTGGCAGTCATACCCAGGCTTTGAATAGGTTTGGACTGGTACCAAAACCAAACCAAACCCAGTGCCGTCGAGTCGATTCTGACTCATGGCAACCGTACAGGACAGAGTAGAACTGTCCCATAGAGTTTCCAAGGAGCGCCTGGCAGATTCAAACTGCCAGCCCTTTGGTTAGCAGCCATAGCACTTAACCACTACGCCACCAGGGTTTCCTGAACTGGTACAGTCATGGCCAAAGAAGTGAAACAGGAACAGACCCAAAGCTTTACAATTTAGAATATTTGGCATAGTATGTGGAATGGGAAAAATCACAGGTCAAAGCCCTGGAATGAGAGACTCAGAAGAGACATAACGAGCCCTTTCAGGAGCCTGATGCACAAGACTGTATTGGCAGGACTGTAGGAGAGCAGCATACATTCAAAGCAGCACAGTAGGCCACCATCTCTGAGCAAGGTGCTGCCACCTTAGAGCAGAGCACCATCATCTTTGAGTGGAGCAGCGCTGCTTCTGGCTGTGCTCAAAATCTGAGGGCAAGAGATTTGGTGAGTATGCAATGGCTATGCTGCCCTTGTTCTCTAAAGTGAGGTTAAGTTTCTAGCAGGGCTTCAACTCATAATTTTTCCTGTCCTGGCTATTTTTCCAGTTCACCGTAACTTTAAAAAAAATTGGATCTACTCTGGTGACTCTTTCTCAGCCGTGACAGAAGCAAGCAGAACCAGTTTGAACCCCTGGTCATAGCACAATTGCTAATGTCTATACATGTGTGAATTTGGTTGTTGTTTTGGGTAAAATTATTGCATAGTTGCGCCCCTTGAAGTTTCCATCAACATACCATACAAGAACCATTTGATGAAGGAATATGAGCCCGTTAATACCTATTGGCAAGATCCAGAAAGAAAAAAAAAAAGATTTTTTTTTTTATTTTTTTTTAGAGCTGATTAAAACTTACAAAACGGGTGCTGAAGACCAGGAAGAAAATACAACAGACAATAGTGGAGTACTCTTGACGCAACAACAACAACAAAAAAAAAAAAAACCAGTGCCAACAACGAGCATCAATATTTTCTGGCAAAATGCATAAATCAGAATAGCTAAATCTTCAGAGTAAAGAAATATTAGAAATATTTTAATAACTTGACTTAATTTGTTTTCCTTTTCCTATATCCTTAAACAGTGATATAGTGTAAAATCTATACCAAAATAAGTGTTAAAAACTTTCAATAAGGTAAAATAAAAATGGTAAATAAAAAGAAAGCATTGGGCCAGTTAAATTGGCAGTGTCATTTTCTATCTTCTTGATACATAAAATAATTATGTATCATCAAATTGAAGGTATCTTATTTTTTAAGAGAATTAAATATAAAATACAATCATTAGAATATTGGGAGAAAATTAAGTATTTGTATAAAGTTAGGATGGGGGAGAATTTATTAAGCCAGTAAGTGAATCCATAATCTAAAATATGGACATTTTTGATAACCTAAAATACTATTGTTTGGAAAAGACACCATAAACAAAGTCAAAATATGAACAATACAAAACAATTGGTCTCTATTCAGATGGAGCAACAGAGGAAGAAGGAGAGTCAGGAATAGGAGGAGGCTTTGGAATGTGTGGCTAATTTCCTCCTTGAACAACTGCCTTCTTTGCCATGAGACCAGAAGAACTGGATGGAACCCAGCTACCATTACTGAACATTTTGATCAAAGAATTCATAGAAGAATCCTGATCAAAAGGGAGAAATGCAGAACCAAATTTCATATTCTCATGGACTCTATACTTTCTCGAGCCATGGAGGGTGAATGAACCCATGAAACTATTGCTTTGAGACACGGATGGATTACCCAATAAGCAAAGTACACCTGGGTTTAATTGTGCTTACTTACTAATCTGTAATGCACAATTTCACCTGCTTTTTTTTTTAACCACCGCAAACATGATGAAACCCATGTGAAGTTGTTCACTGCAAATTTGTAAGTAAACACAATTAAGCCTAAACCCTGGTGGCACAGTGGTTAAGTTCTACACTAGTAACCAAAAGGTCAGCAGTTCGAATCCACCAGACACTCCTTGCAAACTCTACTGGGCAGTTCTAAGCTGTCCTATAGGGTCGCTATGAGTCAGAATCGACTCTATGGCAATGGGTTTGGCTTTTTGGCACTGTAAGTTTGTGAATACTGTGCTTACTGGTTAATCTGCCACTGCCCTGAGATGATCTTTAAACCTATAACCAAAAGTGTCCCGTGAAGTCATCTTAAAACCAAACAATAGCTTAACTTAACTAGTAAAAAAAAAAGGTCTGCCTTGAGCATTACCGTCTTTTAAGAACAGTCTATATGAGATCAAACTGACAACAGCAACTCAAAAGATTAGATAGAAACCTTAGGGGGCTGTGAATTTATGTTAAAAAGGGAGGAACAATTTAGAAAATGAGGGTGAGACTGGTTGCACAACTTAAACGATGTAATCAATGACACTAAATAGTAAACATAGAAACTGCAGAATCAGTGTATGTTTTGCTGTGTATATTCTCAACGGCAACAAAAACAAAATAAAATTTAGGAAAACAATATAAACAATAGACTGAGGACAAATGTTTGCAAAACACATGACAGAGTAAGAATAACACTAATACACAAAGAGCTCTTACAAATTGAAAGGGACAAATAATCCTGCTAAAATATGAAACAAAAATTAAAAGACAATTCAACTAAGAGGGATGTTGCAAAAAAAAGAGTCAGAATAATCCCTTCATTCAATAAAACCATAATTTAGAAATGTCCTACAGAGTCTAAAGTTCGAGCTAAAGGCTGAGGGCTGTCATTCACTCCAAACACATGTAAGAAATGAAGACCAGAGAGATTTAAGTACTTGTTTCTCAGTCTTTAGATAGAAAGCACTTAACTCTTCATTGCATAGGAACTAGAAAGGTAATGGAGCCCTGGTGGTGAAGTGGTTAAGAGCTCAGGCTGCTAACCAACAGATCAGCAGTTCAAATCCACCAGCCACACCTTGAAAACTCTTTGGGGCAATTCTACTATGTCCTATAGGGTCACTATGTGTCAGAATCAGTGCAAGGGCAATGGGGTTTAAAAAGGTAATAAAACTTTTTGACAAATATTTGTTTCCTGCTGCCCTAAATTTTTCATCTTATTGTAATTAAAAAGATTAAAAGTAGTATAAACTATACAGCTGTTGTTGTTAGGTGCCATCAAGCCACAGCGTCAATGTACAACAGAACGAAACACTGCCCGGTCCTGTAAAAAAAAAAAAAAAAGAGCCTTGTGCCATCCTCAAAATCGTTGTTATGCTTGAGCCCGTTGTTGCAGCCCCTGAGTCAATCTATCTTGTTTAGGTATTCCTCTTTTTCACTGACCCTCTACTTTACCAAGAATGGTGTCCTTCTCTAGGGACTGATCCCTCCTGGTAACACGTCCAAACTATGTGAGACAGACGTAGTCTCGCCATCCTTGCTTCTAAGGAGCATTCTGACTGTACTTATTCCAAGACAGATTTGTTTGTTCTTCCAGCAGTCCATGGTATGTTAAATATTCTTCAACAACATCGCAATTCAAAGGTGTCAATTCTTCTTTAATCTTCCTTACAAAAGAGCAGACTTAGACAATTCATAAACAAATAAGTATGCCTGCGTCCAAATAAAACTTTATTTACAAAACGGAAGGTAGATTTGGCCAGTAGGCTATAGTTTGACAAGCCCTGTTTTGTTCCCTAAAACCATTTATGGACACAGAAATTTAAATTTATGTATATATATATATAAAACACACACACACACACACACACATACACCCATTGCCATTGAGTCAATTCCAACTCATAGCAACCCTATAGGACAGGGTAGAGGTGCCCCATAAGCTTCCAAGGAACAGCTGGTGAATTTGAACTGCAGACCTTTTCTTTACCTCTGAGCTCTTAACAACTGTGCCACCAGGGCTCCATATACATGCACATTTTCATATGTCACATTTTTTTCAGCCATTTAAAAAGCAAAGCTCATTCTTGCCTTGTGAGCCTTACAAAGACAGGCAACTATCGAGATTTGGCCCACTGGCTATAATTTATCCATCCCTGATGGATGAAAGAACTAAGAATCCAAAAGAGGAGAATCAGAGATTAGCAACAGTAACCAAAAAACAAAACAAAATATTGCTGTCAAGTTATTCCAACTCATAGTGACCCTATAAGACAGAGTAGAACTGCCCCATAAGGTTTCCAAGGAGTGCCTGGTAGATTTGAACTGCCAACCTTTTGGTTAGCAGCCCTAGCTCTTAATCACTACGCCACCAGGGTTTCCAGCAAAAGTAAGAGGTCACAATTATCCCTAGCATTGAGGGACAAATGGTAGTGTTACCAAGACCAAGGGCTGGAGACAACCAGTGAAAGCTGCAACTAATGTGTGCCTCTTTGCTGGAATCTGGAGCCAGGGATGAGATGTAGCCATTCTTGAGGAGTGGAGTTGTGGATATTCTGATTTATGCCTTTCTTCTGACCTCCCAGTTCCCACCAGTGCCACTGGTCAAACCCAGTCAGAAGCCAGCTGCCAGAGGAGCCTAGAGCACAGCAATTTGAAGTCAGTTCCCCTGCAGTACAGAGCAGAGTTGGGACATAGTGAAGATTAGATCTAGAGCATACAAAAAAAAAAAAAAGCCAGGACTAATTGCACTAGCAAAGGTATTTAAGGCTAACTGTGTTTTTACAACCTGCCAGGTACAACTTTCAGAAAAGATCTGCTGCTCAGTTTTGGTTATTAGATAAGCAGATGCCCACCTAAAGCAAGGGCTACTTGGTGGAGTAAAATTGTTATCAATCCATGTCCCAGAATAAATATATTACTAGAGTTATCATGAGTATCCATAGAGGAATAGAGGGATACTTCTTTTAAATACTGCTCAATTGGCCACTGTATCTAAGGGGATTGCAGAGCTGTTAAATTTTCATTCAACAGGAGATGTAGGAAGCCTTTTCTGATATTGTTTTATTTGGGATATAGACCCAGAATATATATTAATTTTCTAAAACTGCCATGTCTATTTCAGGAGAAAACTAAGATTTTCCCAGTCAGTACCACCTTTCCTCCCATTTTCCTAGATAATATTGTTTAAAGAGAATTTTTGGTTCTTAATTGTAGTTAGTCTAGAAGTAATGACCTCTGTAATATTTTTACCAAAATTTTTAATAAAAAAAATTAATCATGATGAAACAAGCAGATATCCAGACAGTAGGATATTCTAAAATGTAACTTGCCTGGGCTCTTCCAAACATTAATATTATGAAAGACAAGTAAAAGTGGGGGAACTATTTGTGATGAAAGGAGATTAATGACAATCAAGTGCAATGCATGTTTCTTGATTAGATTCTGGTTGGGGGAAGAAAAATTTCAATACAGATTATATTTTATATAATATTATTGTGCTAGTTCTAAAAGTTTTGTGTGTGATACTGGTATTATGGTTGTACAGAGGAATGTCCTTATTCTTAGAAGACAGATATTGTAGTATAGACTGGTAAAGTCTCATGATATCCAAAACGTACTTTCAAATGATTTAGCTACCCTCTCAAATGTGTAAATGTGTGTGTATATGGAGAGAGAGAGAGAGAGAAAGATATCTATCATAGATGTGCTTATTATGTTGTTTTGGATAGGTGCCCTCAAGTCAGTTCTGACTCATAGCAATACTCTATACAACAGAAGGAAGCACTGCCTGGACCTGCACCACCCTCATGATTATTGCTATGCTTGAGCCCATTGTTGCAGCCACTGAATCAATCCTTCTGTTTGAGCATCTTCCTCTTTTCCACTGGCCCTCTACTTTACAAAGCATGATGTCCTTCTCCAGGAACTGATACCTTCTGATAACTTGTCCAAAGTATGTGAGACTAAGTCTTGCCATCCTAACTTCTAAGGAGCATTCTGACTGTACTTCTTCCAAGACAGATTTGTTTGCTCTTCTGGAAACTCATGGTATATTCACTATTCTTCTTCACCAACACCGTAATTCAAAGGAGTCAATTCTTCTCTGGTCTTCCTTATTCCTTGCCCTGCTTTCACATGCATATGAAACTATTGAAAACACCCTGGCTTTGGTCAGGTGCACCCTAGTCCTTAAAGTGACATCTTTCCTTTCTAACACTTTAAAGAGGTCTTTTGCAGCAGATTTGCCCAATGCAATGCATCTTTTGATTTCTTGACTGCTGCTTCCACAGCTGTTGATTATGGATCCAAATAAAATGAAATCCTTGACAACTTCAATCTTTTCTCCGTTTATTATGATGTTGTTTATTCGTCCAGTTATGAGGATTTTTGTTTTCTTTATGTTGAGGTATAATCCATAGTGAAAGCTGTGGTCTTTGATCTTCATCAGTAGGTGCTTCAAGTCCTCTTCACTTTCAGCAAGCAAGGTTGTTTTTTCAAGGCCAACGACTTCTTCATTGCAAATACCTTTTTTCAACAACATGAATGGTGACTATACACATGGATCTTGCCAGATGGAATACACAGGAATCAAATTGACTACATCTGTGGAAAGAAAAGGTGAAAAAGCTCAATATCATCAGTCAGAACAAGGCCAGAGCTGACTGCAAAACAGACCATCAATTGCTCATATGCAAGTTCAAGTTGAAGCTGAAAAATTAGAACAAGTCCACGAGAGCCAAAGTACAACTTTGAGTATATCCCACTTGAATTTACAGGCCATCTCAAGAATAGATTTGATACATTGAACACTAATGACCAAAGACCAGACAAGCTGTAGAATGACATTGTATATGGAGAAAGCAAGAGGTCATTAAAAAGATAGGAAAAAAAGAAAAGACCAAAATGAATGTCAGGAGACTCTGGAACTTACTTTTGAACCTCAAGTAGCTAAAGCGAATGGAAGAAATGATGAAGTAAAAGAGCTGAACAAAAGATTTCAAAGGGTGGCTCGAGAAGACAAAGTATTAAAATGACATGTGCAAAGACCTGGAGTTAGAAAACCAGAAGGCAGGAATGTGCTCAGCATTTCTCAAGGTGTAAAACTGAAAAAAAAATTCAAGCCTTGAGTTGCAATAGTGAAGGATTCTATGGGCAATATACCGAATGATGCAGGAAGCATCAAAAGAAGATGGAAGGAGTACACAGAGTCATTGTACCAAAAACAATTGGTTGATGTTCAATCATTTCAGGAGGTAGCATATGATCAAGAACCAATGGTACTGCACAAAGAAGTCCAAGCTGCACTTAAGACATTGGTGAAAAACAAGACTCCAGGAATTGACGGAATACCAATTGAGATGTTTCAACAAACGGATGCAGGTCTGGAAGTGTTCACTCATCTATGCCAAGAAATTTAGAAGAGAGCTACATGGTCAACTGACTGGAAGAGATCCATATTTGTGCCTATTCCAAAGAGAGGAGATCCAATCTAATGTGGAAATCTTCAAACAATATCATTAACATCACACAAGTAAAATTTTGCTGAAGATCATACAAAAGCAGTTGCAGCAGTATATTGACAGGGGAGTGCCAGAAATTCAAGCTGAATTCAGAAGAGGCCTTAGTACAATGACTACCATTGCTGATGTTAGATAGATTTTGGCTGAAAGCAGAGAATACCAGAAAGATGTTTACCTGTGTTTTATTGACTATGCAAAGGCATTTAACTGTGTGGATCATAACAAATTATGGATAACATTGCCAAGAATGGGAATTCCAGAATACTTAATTGTGCTCATGAGGAACCTATACATAGATCAAGAAGATACTGGTTGGTTCAAAGTCAGGAAAGGTGTGAGTCAGGGTTGTATACTTTCACTACACTTAATCTGTATGCTAAGCAAATAATTGGAGAAGCTGGACTATATGAAGAAAAGTGTGGCATCAAGATTGTAGGAAGAGTGCTCATTATACTATTTTTTAAACTTCCCTGCCAGACTGAAAATTTTCTAAATGAACAATGGGAGAAAAAGAAAAAACAATAACCTCTTGAAAACTGTTGTTTGATAAGAGGGACTTTAAAAACAGGAAAGGGAGAGAAAAGGGATGTTTTCATTTTATATCTTATCTGTAATATTTATGCTTTTAAAATCACATACATATATACCTTACTTCATCAAATATAATCAATATCATTGATTCGAAGATGCAGTATTATTTTATATACTTTTAAGAAAAAAATTCTGCCAATTTAACTATGACACAACAATTTAATGATGATCATACGTGAGACAACGTTTTAAAAATAATCCAGCCTCTCATTGTATCTAAGTTTCTTTCATCTATTCCAAGGGGTATAGAAATTTCTCTTGTCTGCAATTCCATTGTTTGTTGAGTGATTGGCAAACTCTCCACACATATTTCAGTAATAAAACTTAACAGAGTTTCATTTACCCGTGTCTTTCTTTGGCCTTTCGAAGCACTTGATTTTTGCTTTGCAAGATAAATGAAATTGAGCTCTGTAGTGGATACTGTAATGTCCTTTCTGATTACCTTTCAGGAATAAAGGATGTAGTCTCCTAGCTACTAAGACTGTTGCCAGTAGACAGCCTTCAGCTGTCTGCCTGCTTCAGAATTGTCTCAGCTAAAGAAAGTCTCCACATCTAAGGGCACACTCTATTCCTCGGATAGCTTGTATCCAGTGCAGAAAGGTCTACTGCCTTTATTCCAATTTTAAACAATTCTGAAGGGCCATCCCACCTTCAGCACTCTTCAAGGGTTCAGCTGAAGCATTAGCTAAGACACAAATCTCACCACAATGTTTCCTGTCCAGTCTTGTTTCCTTGCCTTTCTTTCAACAGATGTTGATCCCAAAAACACTCTCTAATAAATATACTGCACGCTAACATTATCTCAGAGTCTGATCCTTGAGGAATTAAACCTGCAAAAAAGGTCATTCCACCAATAAGGACATTTACTTCACTGATTGCAGATCCATGCCCCCTCATCTCTTTCTACTTCTTTCTGCATAAATAGTATCTTTTCATTTCAATACAAAATCATAGTGTGATTTTTAAAAAACATTTTAGAGACCAATTAAACTCAACATTTGTAATTAAATGTCATAGCACAATTGAAGTGATGAAAATATAAACAGTTTTGACCACATTTTTACATGCACAGGCAGTGACAACCATCGATTGTAAGTTGCATCCTGTTTTCAAATATGTTATTTTGTCAAAAAATGGGTGCCTCATAATTGATGTAATACATTGTAAAGCTTTTTGTCAATGATGGTTATCTGGAGAGAGAGATCATTGATTCTTCTTAATACCTTTTCTGTATTTAAAAGCAAATAATTAATGCTAGTTTTTTTTTTAAGAAGTATCTTCTTAAATCAACTGTTTGAACCTACTAAAGAAGAAGCTTTGTGAAATACCCATTGATAGGAAACACACCCAGAATATTTGGAGCTGCTAAAATGGGTCAACCAGGTAAGAAAAAACATGAGTGCACTGAGTAGGTTGGTGTGGGTAAAGGGGTGTGTGAGAGATAATCCAGGCGAGGAATACTTTTTTCTTTCTAACCTAGAACTGTATGATCAAGAACCTTGAGTATGGGGATGGGGATGACTTACAGTTTGTAAATAAGGCTGAGGGCTAAGTGAATAATTTGAAACAAATTTAAAGTTACCTTATTGCTGCACATATGATTTATAAACTCATGGTTAATTTCAAGATTTTCCAGTTGCCTTTGGTAAGGGCCAGAGAAGCTGAATTTTGTACTGAACTCTATGTAATTTTCTGAGTAGAACCAATATCAAATGTATTTGTCCTTGCTAATATGTGTTATTTTTGACAGTTTTTCAATTCTGGTGAGATTTGGTTATATAGCCTGCCCAGTACAGCAGTTTTACTGAATTTACTATATTTAAAATCTACCATGTTTAGAATATACAATCTGTCATATATCTAAATATATGCACACTCTAAGAAACAAGGAAATAAAACAGTACTTGGAATTCCAAACAGATTCCATGAATAGCTTCTATACTAAATTAAAAAGAAAAAACAAAAAAAACCTGTTACCATGGTGTCAATTCTGACTCATAGTGTTACAGTATGTGATTTATATGCCAATCAAATGTTAAACGAAAATACATTATATTTTGACAGTATTTTTGCCTGTGGGAATTTACTATTTTTCATAATAATTTTTACATTTTTAACAGTTTTATTTTCGTATTTATGTTATCTGAAATATTGACATATTCAGGTAGTGTTATTGAATAATTTGATTTGATAGCCTGAAGTGTCTGAAATATAAATATATTTCTACATTTTAAAGGCAAATTCTTTTCGTTTTTTTTTTTTTTTTCGTATTACGCAGCTGCTTTTTAGGGTTCATTGTTCATATTTTGTAAGAATGAAAATAAATTATACTGTAAAAAAATAACTTCATTCTCAAGATTTAATGTTATTGGAATAGTCATGTGTGAAACAAAAACCCTGAAATCTTAGTAGCTTAAAACAAAACAAGTTGGCTGAGGGTCCAGGTGACTCTCCAGGACAGCCCTTTGCTGTTGATTATCCATTCCAGGTTTTTTTTTTTTTTTTTTCTGATCTTATAGTACTTCTAAGGAGCCCTGGTGGCACAATGGTTAAGTGCTCAGTTGCTCACCTCACTGAAAAGTTGGCAGTTTGAACACACCCAGCGGCTCCAAGGAAGAAAGACTTGGTGATCTGCACCTGTAAAGATTACAGCCTAGAAAACGCTGTGGGGTAGTTCTACTCTGTAACACATGGAGTGGTTATGAGTCCGAATTGATCTGATGGCACCCAACGAAAAAGAAATAAAAGAACTTCTAGATCTACAGGTATTTCCATGGTTACCATGGTAGCGGAAGAGCAAGCTGAAGAGCACAGGCAGTTAAATATTTCCATTGGAAATGAAAGCTCAAACATCATTGGCCACAGCTGCTCACCTGATCATGTCTAACTTCAACTGCATGGGATGATGCAATCCTCCTGTGTACCAGGACATAGATAATCAGGTATCTGTGAATAGTGGTAATGCCTATCACAGTAACTGATAAATGCTATAAACAATTTTCATCATTTAATGGTAAAAAAAAAAAATTAGCTTTTTTACTTAGAATCTATACTATCTTTCAGTGTGTGAATATAAAATGCTAAGCTTTATTTAAAAAAATAAGAAATTCAAGGTCATTTTATTCAATCTCTGACCTATCTAAAGTTAAATTTTAATTAGAATTAGCTGGAGAATCCACTTTTAAGGTGTTCTTTCAAATGACTGGGAACTTGATACTGACTATAGGCCCTGAGCTCAGCTTGGGCTGTGGGCCAGGGACCTTGGTTCTTTGGTTATTCTCCAAGTAGCTCTATCCTCGTGGCTGTTCATTTGGTTGGCCAGATTTCAAGAGTGAGCATCTCAAACAAAACAGACAGAAATGTTATCATGTTTTAGGACTTAGCCTTAGAAGTCACATATTGTCACATCTGCTATAGTTACAAAGAGCATCAAAGTCACATTGTAAGAGGAACATCTAGGATGTGACCATCTTTAGAAGATATGATCTAACACACCTGTTTTAAGACTAGAATTGGGTAAAAGAATCTTAACATTCATATGGAAGAACGAATAGCTTAGAATAGCAAAAGACATAAAATATAGAAACATAAAAGAATTGAAGAACTAGTCTTCTGACATGCCAAACAGTAAGGTACTGGCAAAAGTGTGAACAAATAAATCGGTGGGACAGAAAAAGAACCCAGAGGTAGATCCCAGTATATACTGAAACAAAATATGAAGACGATTGTCTTCATTCAAATGATAAAAAATGTTTTATTCAATGAACCAAACTGACATAATTTGTTATCCATATGGAAGAAACTAAAGTTGGACTTCTATAAAATATTATATTCAGAAATAAATTTCAGATTGATTAAATATTTAACTGTAAAATCTGAAGCAATAATAGCATTTAAAAATCTTAGATTACATATACCAACCATGACCTGAGGAGAGCTTGGTAACTAAGACAGGAAATATGAATGCTATAAAAGAAAAAAAAAAGGTTTGACTATAAAAATTAAAATTGTTCTATGGCAATAAATGCAAAATACAAAGTCTACAGATAAATGATAAAATATATTCAAGGCAGGTGACAGAAAAAACATTGATATCTGATATCATGTGCCATTGAGTCGATTCTGTTACACAGCAACCCTATAGGACAAAGTAGAACTGCCTCTAGGGTTTTCTAGGCTGAAATCTTTACAGGAGCAGATCACCAAGTCTTTTCCAAGGAACTACTGGTGGGTTCAAACCACTGACCTTTCAGTTAGCAGCTGAAGTCCTTCTGATATCTTATTGGTACATATTTTTCTAATTGAGAACAAAAGACTAAAATAGAAAAAAATGAGAAAAGGGTATGAGTAAATAATTAACACAAGATCAAATCCAAATGGCCAATAAATATAGGAACTGAGGCTTAAATATTCCTAGTAGGGAAATTCAGATGAATAATGAATTGTTACTTTTGCCTAATAGATTGACAAAATTTTTAAAAGATTATAAAACCATTCCTAGAAAAGATCTGTGCAAAATGGTACTTTTTTTTTTGTCAGTGGACTTGTGAACTATTATAATCTTTTTTGAAAAATAGTCTGGCTGCAGCTATAAAAATAAATACACTCTTTCTCTCCGCTCACTCTCTTGATCTGTCTGTCTCCATTTTTTCTTTTAGCAGTCCTACATCTGGGAATCTATCCAACAGAAATAAATTTACATATGAATATATTACAGCACTCTTTGTATTGGCAAAACACTGGAAACAATGTAAATTCTGATCACACAATGGAATATTATGCAACCATTTTAAAAATAAGCTGGAGCTATACCAGCTGACTTGGCATATTTTCCACAATGTACTTTCGACTGAAAAGAAAGATGCAGAGTACATATACTAAAATTCTATTTTACTTAAAAATGCACATGTATGCAGAAACACATGGTTTTTGTTTTTTGTTTTTTATAAATATGAACATGGAGAAAGGTATGGAAGGATCCAAAACAGACCGTTAACACTGGTTATCTAGAGGGTGTGCCTGGGGTAAATGCAGGGGGATGACTGAATGAGTAGTATGGATTACAGGGTGAATAAGAAAGAAAAAAGAAAAATTAAAATAAAAGATTCAATATTTAAAGCCCAAAAGTTGAGCAATTACTTAAGAAAATTAAGAATTCATTCTTAAAATTCTGAAGCAAGGAGACATTACAGAACACACTGGGCCGGCAAAATCTGGCGTTGGACACAAAATGAAGATCTGCAACTGTGCTAGAACCTTACCTTAGCTTCACATGTTAATGGTGACTAACTCTTATTAGGTGGATCCTTAGGGAGGAGGACTAGAGACTGATAGCAAAAAATAATGTGTATCTTTTGTACTTAATTTTAGCAAATATGTGTAGAAAACTAAAAGGATTCCATGGTTTTTAAAAAAGTAAGCAGAATCAGTGATGGTGGTTGGAAGAGATGGGCAAACAGTATGAGAGTTACTGAAGGGTCTGGACACTCAGATGCAAGATGACATTTAAGTAGATAATTATAAAGACTATATAGTGGTTTTTTTAAGTAAAAAGGCTCCTAATACGTAAAATAAGCAAAATTTAATATTGTATTTATTCACTTGCTGTATATCTATGTTACAAATATACATGCACAAATACCTCAGAAGAACATGGAAAAAAGAGTGTAATTTATTTTTATAGTGGTGGACTGAATGTTTTTGTTTCGATTTGCTGTTAATGCTGTCATTTAGTACTAAGATTCACTCTGTATTTTTACCTGTTCAATTCTCTCTCACGATAAATTTCACCATCTGTGTTTCTTCTTGTTATTTTTTATCCTTCTCCAAGTTCTGCCTCCAGCTTTATGCTTTCAATTTTTATTATGGTGCTTTATTATTCCTTTTCTAAATTGGCGAGTTTATCCTTTTTTTTTTTTTCCTCCAGTACAGTGGCTCTGTCTCTGTAGAATGGAGGTGCTGCCAACCTTCTGAGCTGGCCAGCCTCCTGCTCATCCTGTAACCTGACCCTACAAATGCCAGTAAATTTCCATTAGTCCTTAAGCCAGATTTGGCCTGCCCCACGTGGGCAGAATGGCCACCTGTGAGCATTAATTGACCTCAAGCGTGGATGCAGCAACAGGTGGAATGAATCAGAGGAAAACATCATCTGGACCCTATTCCAAAGCAAGAGGTCCGACTAGAACCACATCACCTCCTGTTTTCTGGTCACCTTCTAAAATTTTCCCTCCCCAGTACACCTACGAGGCTGCCATCTTGCTGCCCAAATCACGTATAAGTCCTGCTTCCCCATAGCTTGTGGAGTCGGATTTAAGAAACTTCCTCTCCACTCCTTGCTTTGAGAATTGCTATAGTTACTTTCTCTTTCTCAAAGGCCAGTGACCAGATTATTGGCAGGTCTGAGTGGGCCAGATACGTCTCCACCTTCCTGGTTTCCTCAATAATTTTGGCACCAAACATGGGGCCAGAGGGTCGCACAGACCCTCCATCTGGAGCCCAGCATCCCCTCGACCAGAGCGGAATCTCCGCCGACCCCCAGTGCACACTGAGCCTTTTGTTCAGGAAGGTCGGGTGGGTCTCCTAACTAGCACCGAGGTGCTTTTACTTTGAGAATGGGAAACTAACTCAGGTATGGGCATCTACTAGGTAAGTGCCCTTGGGATTTATATTGTTAAATTTAAGTGCTTGAGATTAGAAATGGGGAAGCATTTGGAGGGTTGAAAGTAGGACTAAGACATCCCCATTAAGGGGGATTGAAGCCCTACTAAGACATCCTTGTTACTTGGTGGACACTCCCCCTAGCCAGTAGCACAGAATGGGCACCCTAGGTTCTGGTTGGCTGTGATCCTAGTTCTGGTTCTGAGGTGGGGAGGTATCTGGAGGATTGAAAGTAGGACTAAGACATTCCCTTTAGGGGGGATTGAAGCCCCACTGAGATATCCTCATTACTTGCTCTGCCACTCCCCTTAGCCAACAGCAGAGAAGGGGCAGCCTAGTTTTTGGCCAACGAGTGAGTGTGTGTGTGTGAGTGAAATATGGGAAACCAACCTAGCATAGCTTTACCTGGTGCTTTTTGTTTTTTCATGTGGGTGCTAATTACTGTTTGGGGTCACTTAACTATGCTACCATCTTACAGTTAGATCTGTTTTGCAAAAGAGAGGGAAAATAGGATGAAATCCCCTACATACAAACCTTAATGTCTCTCTGGCAAAATAAAAACCTACAAAACCAGTGTAAGCTAATGGTGCAGAGGAAAAAGGAAGGGTAGAAAACCCCACCTGGAGAGGCCTGGGGCAAAAACCAGGCCAGATAAATGGGATGATTGATAAGGGGCCAGGGTCTTCTAGTTCCATCCAGCCAGATGCCCAAGGCCATATGTGCATAAATGGGAAGATAGTTAAGGTGAAGAGAGATGAATCTGGAATGTTTTTAAAAGGGTTATGTGTTTAGGATTATGCGTTTATCTGAATGTACTAAGGATATTGTTTTTCCTACCTAATGTTATAAAGCAGACCTAAATGCATGCTAGAAGTGAATATTGGGTATTATAGATTACAAAGAGCATGTAACTCCGCCTTCTGCCACTACTTAATTGGATATGCTAAGAGAGGAACTAGGATTTGCTGGGGATAAGCACAGGCTTTTTGTTTCAAGCCAGTAGCCCTGTGTATAGAGTGAGGACTTAAGTCAAAAACCGAGCCCAACCCAGATTTGCAATTATCTCCACCTATGCCCCCTCCTGGTGTTGTGAGACTTTTTCGGGCCCAACACTGGCCCTGATGCCGGCAGCCCCCACTGCGCTGCCTTACCGGTAGTAGCTGCTACCTCTTTGGTGGAAGCCTCTGCCACCCCTCTGGTGAATTGCTTGCAGGCCCTCATGAGTCAGAAACTCCTGGTCTTTCCCAGGGAATAGTCTCCCCAGCACACACCTGTAGTGGGGTGCAATTTGGCCAGGGATCCACCCAAGCCTCCTCAGGGCAATTTCTACTAAGACAAATGCCAGTTGGACTGGATCGCAATGGCCAGCCTAGATGGTTTATCTGGGTCCATACATCGTTCTCCACCTCTGACATGTATAACTGGAATATTCCTCTAATTCCAGAGGGATGGTGGATGGTCTTAGAAAAAGCATACCAAGAGGCTGACAGGTTGAGTAACCTCAACCCTCAGAATAGTGTTAGATTCCTGGCAACCCAGGCTGTACCTGCCACAGATATCAGCTGGGGGCAGAACAGCTAGAACATTATAAAAACTATTTGATGGTTTACAGCAAAGGGCCCCAAAACAGCAGAGCCTTACAAAAGTTCAGGATGTACAACTTGGCCCCAAGGAAAATCCCTCCAGCTTCCTAGAATGCGTGTTCGCTGTTTACTGATAAGACCTACAGAATGCTAGGTTAATTAATAATGCCTTTCATCAGCCGGAGCACCCCTACATCAGATAAAACTTCAAAAGTTAGAAGGAGGTCTAGGAACGAATATTTCACAACTTGTCAAGTTTGTCTTTAAGGTCTTCAATAATTGTGACTGGTTACAAGGAAAAAGGGAAAATCAAAAAATGAAACAATAGGCCGTGCTCCTGGCAGCAGCTCTCAGAGGTAATCCACCACCCAGGCAAATCCCCTATGGGGTAAGTCCCTGTGGGCCCCAGAAGGGCCAGGAGCCAACCCAAGACCCTCTAAATCTAGGCCCCAGATAGTGTGCCTACAGCAAACAAGAAGGCACCTGGAAATGAGAGCATCCCTCATGGACAACCCAATCAGAGCTGGAAACCCATAAGACAATTCCCACAGCAGTCAGCTGATGACTTGGAATGGCAGAGCCCAGGGGCTCCCCTACAACCCATGAGGAGCCCCGGGTTGCAATAACAGTGGGAGGACAACTTACTGACACAACAGACCAGAGAGCTGGAGAACATGGCCTCTGCTACTGTCCCAGGCACACAGGGCACCCTTCGGCTTCCCCAGGCAGGGACAAGTCTGCAGGGTCAGCTCTCAGCCGGCTTCACTGGCAGGGTGGAGAGCTGCCAAACACAGGCAAAGGTAGCACACAGCTTCAGGGCCTGGCGAGACAGTCACCATCTTTACCTTGCCCCAAACCCTGGCAAGCCAATGACTGCAAAGAGCATCTGGGCTGGTGGGACGGGAAGAAAGAAAGCCTACTAGAGATGCCTTTATTGAATAGTGTCCTATAGTCAAGCAGTTATACACAGCCCCGGGCACCAAAAGGGAGAGTCTCATATAATTAAAAGATCAGGCGGCCAAGCTAGCTGCTAGAACAAAAACCCCGGCCACTTGCCTTGCTCTAATTTCTAATCTTCAGCTACCAGAAAACCCTCAGGGCACTGAATGTGATATAAACAGAGCTTCTGAACGTGGCTTTGACCTTAGCAACAGAGCAGAAGACAGGTGTTTGTACAATTTCCAAGGACAGGACACCTGATGCACCTGATAAAAAAGGCATCTCATGAAAGCACACATTATGGTTGGGAGGCTATGTTTCACTGGCTAGCCAAACTGATTAAAGGGCCTAATCTACAAAAGACTATCCAGAAGGTAATGCAACAACGTGTCATGTATGGGAAGAACAACCCAAAACAGGTCCACCACTTCCTACGCCTCGGGTACAAGCCCACGGCACCGAACCGGGAGAAAGCTGGCAAGTAGACTTCATAGTTATAACAGCTACAGGAGGTTTCAAGTATCTTTTAGTGTTTTTAGTGCTGGGTAGATACCTTTACCTGATGGATAGAAGCCTTCCCCTATCGAATGGAAAAAGGCATCTGAGGTAAACATAGCTCTCCTCAATGAAATTACTCCTAGATTTGGCCTACATTTTTCAATTCAAAGTGATAATGGAGGAGCCTTTGTATCCAAAGTCACACAGAGGTTTCAGGACATTTAGGAATTTGGTGGAAGCTGCATGATCCCTGGAGACCACAGTCAACTGGAAAGGCAGAAAATATGACAGTAGCTGAACTATGCCAGGAGACCAACCTGTCCCGGATCAAACTGCTACACGTTGCCCTATTGACAGTCTGGGTGGCCCTTAGAAGCAGGCTCCAATTGAGTGACTATGAAATGCTGTATGGGAGACCCTTCCTTAAGGCAGCCTGGGGATGTAGTGTTAAGTGTTTCCAGGTATCTTAGGTCACTATATGTAATTCTGAAAGCTATTAACCAGTATGCTTCTAGTCATATGTTCTTTCCCACAGATACCCCTCTTCATCTCATAAAGAAGTGGGACAACCATCATCCATGCAGCCAGAGTGGTCTGGTCCTTATGAAGTTCTTCTAGTCACCTACTCCTTGGTGAAGATAGCCAGAGTCAAACCTTGGATCCACTACACCAGGGTGAAGTATGCAACCATAGACCCAGATGTACCTTTAAAGGCTTCAGGCACGGGTCATCAAAGTGCAGACTCTGTGGGACTACAAAGACAGCTAACCCAACCAACCAGAGTGGGAGTGCAAGCCACTAGAAGACTAAAGCCACCTTTTAAGTCTTCTTCGCTTGCTACCCTCCAAGAGCTAATCATTTCTTACCTGTTCCAAGGTCCCTAAAACTCCACCCCTTTTCGCAGGAAGTAGCCAGAGGAGTAGCTGACCCTTATCCCTTAAGATTAATACCTTGCTAAAACTGGAGGGGGGATTAGAACCTGACCCTATGAATGCCAGTAAATTTCCATTACTCCTGCAACCAGATTTGGCCCACTCTGCATAAGCAGAATGGTGAGCTGTGACCGTTAATTGACCTTAACAGAGGATGCAGCAACAGATGGAATGAATCAAGGAAAATTATCACCTGGACCCTATTCCGAAGCAAGAAGTCTGACAAGAACCACATCACCCCGTTTCCTGGCCGCCTTCTAGAATTTTCCTTCCCCAGTATGCCTTGCACAGCCACCATCTTGCTGCCCAAATCACATATAAGCCCTTCTTCCCCATAGCTTAGGGAGTTGGATCTGAAGAACTTCCCCCTGGCCCCTTGCTCTGCACATTGCAATAAAGTTACTTTCTCAAAGCCCAGTGTCCAGATTATTGGCAGGTCTGAGCCCACTGGACAGGGACTACCTTCCCGGGTTTGGCAGCAATCCTTCAGCCCTGTGATCTTACATCATGAGTGCCTGCATTTGCAAAGGCCGTTTTACAAAATGGAAGACTCTTGTGGCAGTAAATATGCATGGTTTCCCAGAGGTGTGAAGTTTGAAAGATTTCTCTTTTTTTGCCTTGCTTGTTACAGACGTTTTCTGTCCGTATGGCTGTGCTTTTATCTGCTATTGATTTATCTTACTATGTTTTTCCTTTCTCCATTATCCTGCCTCCTGTGTATTTACTGTCTATTTTATGCTGTTTTATATACCCTCCTCACTCCCACATTATCTGTGTCAATTGTCTTATATTTTATCTTCTTTCTCAGCTTCTGACCTAGGGTTTTGCCCATTTTTCTGCTCCCTCTACTTCCAGTAATGTCCTTTATCTACTTTTATATCTGGTCCCTGTTCCTCTTTCCTTCAACCATGGTAGCACGCCATTCTTTTGTAAAATAGCTATTGATTTGTACCTTGCACCATCTAGATGTAGAAATAACACCTATTATTTATCGAAAGCCTACTACATGCCTGACACTGTACTCAATACTTGAAACTTAAATTATTTCATTTAATATTTAAGACACTTTTATGAGAGGCAATTCACTGAGCTTAAACCACTCGTCTAAGGTCATGCATATAAGTACTCAAGGCTCAAGCCTTCTGTGTCCAAATCTCATACTATTCTCACAACATACTATCTCTTAGATGATAAAAAAATGCAAAGAAGACAAGTTATTTAGCTTATCTATGCCTTTGTCCTCATGCATTAAAGAGGGATATTAGTCTCTAACTTATGTAGATGTTGTGAGACTTAATTAGTGCCTGGGTATTGTAAATATTCAATATGTGGTGACTATTACTGTGTCAGGCGTTGGGGATACAGCAGTGAACAATTCAATTGAAGTCTCTGCTGTAAGGAATTTATACTCTAGGTGGGAAAACAGCAAATAGGAAACATGAGGAAAAAAATCAAATCTTGATGCATTATCACTCTGGCTGTTGTGTACAGAACAGACTCTAGAGGGCCAAGTGTGGAAGCAGGAAGAATAATAAAAGGCTATTTTAACAATCCAGGCAAGAAACAGTGGTCGTTTGGAATTGTACCATAATGAATTATTTAATATGGCCTTTCTAGCCATGGTCTTGTAACTCCCACCCAGGTGATTTGGGTGGGACTGTGTGATAGGGTAATTAATTGTGGCCCCACCAAGGGAATTAGTTCTGCCTTAAAAGATAGCCAATTCCAGAGCAAGAGAGGAGAATCCCAGCACCACCAACAAAGAACAGCCAGGAGCCAGCACGTCCTTTGGACCTGGGATCCCTGTGCTGAGAAGTCCCTGAACCCAGGAGACAGAGAGCAAGCCGCTACCTTGAATACAGTGAGAAGCGCTGGTAAGGGAGGCTCTACCGCAGATTAGGAAGCAGGAGAAGGCTGGTGGGCTTCCCAGCCCACAGAGAGAGAAAGCTGAGTGCCTTTGAGCAGAGGCTGAGGGCCAGGGAAAGGCGTGCCTGTGAGCACGGCTGAGGAGAGCCTGTCCTGATGGAAGAACTGTATCCTTGAGTGTTCCTGAGCCTGAATTGTAACCTGTCAACTTCCCTAATAAACCCTATAATTGTTTGTATAGTCTGTGAGTTCTGTGTGGCTGTTGCAATGAATTATTGAACCCAACAGAGAAGTAGTGCTGTGGGAGGGGTGATTGGTATCAGAATTGGTAAAGATGGCAGAGAAAGGAGGCATGTCTGACCCCTACCTCATAAGAATCAGCCTTGGGCTGTTGATCTTGATTCTCTTGTGAAATTAGAGGTCAGACATTGCCTCCTTGCCATTTTTACAAGAATGCATTAGCATTTGAGCCTGCTGGAGACCTTGAAAATATAGTATGTGGCTTAGTGGAATGGCAGGGACAAAACATTCCTGTCTTAGTCATCTAGTGCTGCTATAACAGAAATACCACAAGTGGATTGCTTTAACAAAGAGAAATTTATTTTCCCACAGTGTGATAGGCTACAAGTCCAATTTAGGGCATCAGCTCCAGGAGAAGGCTTTCTCTCATTGTCAGCTCTGAAGAAAGGTCCTTGTCATCAATCTTCCCCTGGACTAGGAGCTTCTCCCCACAGGAAACTCGAGTCCAAAGGACATGCTCTGCTCCCGGTGCTGCTTTCTTGATGGTATGACGTCCCCCACTCTCTGCTCGCTTCCCTTTCCTTTTCTCTTGTAAGGTAAAAGGTGATGCAGGCCACACTCCAGGGAAACTCCCTTTACATTTGATCAGGGATGTGACCTTAGTAAGGGTGTTACAATCCCACTCTAATCCTCTTTCACATTTTGTTTAATATTGCCTCTTTAACTACAGGCAGAGATTAGGATTTATAACACATAGGAAAAGTACAAAGTGGAGGGCAAACACACAATACTGGGAATCATGGCCTAACTGAGTTGACACATATTTTCAAGGGACACAGTTCAATCCATGACAATTCCCAATATGGATACAAGCTTAAAGAGGGGAAAAGTTACAATGAACAAGACTTGACCAGCAAGAGTACAGGGACTGCCTAAAATGGATAGACTGCTTGGGCAAACAGCTACATAAAAGTGAAATAGTTTTCAGTGTCCCCAATATTTATCTTTTTGTCTCGTTAAATCATTTTCTCATCCAGCCTAGATGCTGAGAAAGATCAGAACTGTTTCAGATTAAAAGCAATTTTAGACTGTTTCAGACTAAAAACTTGGTGTTTTACCTTGCATTTTAAGACACCCCTTCTGAATGTGATACTCCTTTTAGAGTCTGTAACTTCCAAATTAATTTTACCCTCTCTTTTGGGAGGAAGAGCAGTGTGATGGGTTGCTTTTGTTTGGCCTTTCTCGCCATGGCCTTGTAACTCCCACCCATATAAGGTAATTTTGGCCCACCAAGTGGATTGGTCAGCTTTGCCATTCTGCTAGGCTTAAAAGAGCCAATTCCACAGCAGAGAGGATCTCACCACCACCAAGGAAGAAGGTCCAAGAGTGCAGCGTGTCCTTTGGACCCAGAATCCCTGCACTGAGAAGTTCCTGGAACCAGGAGACTGAGAGAGACAGTGCTATAACACTGAAGACAGCTAGACGCAGTGGCAGAAAAATGGCAGCAGGAGATGGCATGTTTGGCTTCCCAGCCCAAGGAGCAAGAAAACTGAGTTCTTTTGGGCAGGAGGCTTGCTGATGGACTAGGGTGCCTCTAGACACTTGGTAGAGCTAGTTTTGCTGACCCATGGAGCTAGAATTGAGCACCTTTGAGACAAGGTTTACTGGCAGAGTGGGGTGTCTCAGGGCACTAATCAGAAGAACTAAAAGAGCTTTGTAACATTTGCCCAGTAGGGCAGAGGCCAAGGGGCCAGAGAGAGGTGTGCCTGTGGGCAGAGCTGAAAAGAGCCTGTTCTGATGGAAGAATTGTATCCTGAGAGTTCTCAAACCTGAATTATAACCTGTTACTTCCCTAATAAACCCCGTAACTGTGAGTATGGTCTTTGAGTTCTGAGTGGCCATTGTGATGATTTATCAAACTCAGCAGAGAAGTAGAGAGTATCTTGGGAGGGGCAGCTGGTGTCAGAACTGGTAAAGACCGAGGGGAGAGGAAACATGTCTGACCTTCGCCTCACAGAAATCAACCTTGGGCTGTTGAACTTGAGTCTCCTTTCCCTTTATAAAGTTGGAGAAGGTTAGCCACTGCCCCCACGCCATTATTACTGGAGGGTAGCAGAGAGGAATAGGTGAGGAAGGATATTATTAATAAGCAACACAGAGCTTATAATTAGACTTCAGTTTATTTCCTGGTTCTGCTATAGATGTTTGCTCTGAACATTTTTACCTCATATACCAATGTTGTTTTTGGGTGCCGTCGAGCCAGTTCTGACTCATAGCGACCCTATGTACAACAGAATGAAACACCACCCAGTACTGCGCCATCCTTGCAAATGTTGTTATGCTTGAGCCCATTGTTGCAGTCACTGTGTCAATCCATCCCATTGAGGGTCTTCCTTTTTTTGGCTGACTCTCTACTTCTCTACTTTTTAAAAAAAAAAAATTTTCTTTCTCTACTTTACCAAGCATGATATCCTTCTCCAGGGACTGATCCCTCCTGATAACATGTCCAAAGTATGTGAGATGAAATCCTGCCATCCTTGCTTCTAAGGAGCATTCTGGCTGTACTTACTCTAACACAGATTTGTTAGTTCTTTTGGCAGTCCATTGTATATTCAGTATTGTTTGGCAACACCATAATTCAAAGGCATCAATTCTTCAGTCTTTGTTATTCGTTGTCCAGCTTTTGCATGTACATGAGGTGATGGAAAACACCATGGCTTGGGACAGGTGCAACTTAGTCCTCAAAGTGACATCTTTGCTTTTTAACACTTTAAAGAGATCTTTTGCAGCAGATTTGCCCAATGCAATGAATCTTTTGATTTCTTGACTGCTGCTTGGATGGGTGTTGATTATGGATCCAAGTAAAATGAAATCCTTGACAACTTCAATCTTTTCTCCATTTATCATGATGTAGCTTATTGTTCCAGTTGTGAGGATTTTTGTTTTCTCTATGTTGTGTAATCCATACTGAAGGCTGTGGTCTTTGATCTTCATCAGTAAGTGCTTCAAATCATCGTCACTTTCAGCAAGCAAGGTTGTGTCATCTCTATAAAGCAGGTTGTTAATAAGTCTCCCTCCAATCTTTATGCCATGTTCTTCTTTATATAGTCCAGCTTCTCAGATTATTTGCTCAGCATACAGACTAAGTATGGTGAAAGGATACAAACCTGACGCCACACCTTTCCTGACTTTAAGCGCTTGGCTGCTAACTGAAAGGTTTGTAGTTCAAACTCACCAGATGCTCCATGGGAGAAAGATGTCATAGTCTGCTTCCATAAATATTTACAGCCTTGGAAACTCTATGGGGGCAGTTCTCTTTCCTACAACCTTAGTATGACTAGTGGGATACATGGTTGCCCACCAATATTTTCTGCCTTTCAGGTTCATCGGGAAGCTGCTTTCCTACTGACAGTGCATGCTGCTGCAAGACAGGGGGCTTTATGACTGAAACTGGAATAACAGACATGTGCTGCAAATTACTATTTCTACAGTTTGAGGTGTGTGCATTTTTGGCAGTAAAAATAGAAATTTAAAATTATTTTTTGGGGGGGACACATATGTCCCAGTGGACTCAGGGTGACTCTAGGGGTACAATTAGTGGTGCAACATATGTCCTCTAGATTCTAAGGGTAAGCTGTGGGAGACAGCAAGAAAAAAAAATCTGTACTACCTACCAAAAATTCATCAACACTCAATAATTCAGCATGCTTCCACTGATGAAAACAAATGGTATGAACAAAAAAAATTGAGTTTTGATTTATTTGGGTCAAGACCCAGAAAATAATTGGGTCTTGATAGGGATAGGGTTGCTATGAGTGAGATTTAATTCAAAGGCAGTGGATTTGGTTGAATTTTTTCATTAGAGAGATAAATAAAACACAAGCAATAATGCTCTGTTGATTTCCCAGTAATTTATGTTTGTATGGGAAGCTAAATACTATAGGAGAGATCTGAATATTAAATGAATCTTTATGCTGGTGTCATGTGAATGGATTCAGAGAATGAAAACCTACTAAGGATACAGACTCATCAAACAAGGATGAAACATTAGAACTGTTTTTACAAAAATACCAGAATCTCTGAAATGGAGTAATCGCTATAGTAAAAGACTCATTAAGTATATTAGAAGCCAGTGTGTTGAGTGTGCAGGGTGGTAATGATGGTGAAGCTACTTCACATGAAGAGATTTAAAACATACTGGGCTTTTCAGAAACATGTTCTATGTGCATCATTTTTAGAATCTAATAATTCTCTACATTTTCCAATTATAGATATGTGTGCTTAAAATTCACTTTACTGAAGGCAACAGTCTTAGGTCTCAGTTTGGGCGGGATAAAACAGGGCAAGATTATTGAATGAAAGTTGAGGACCAAATCTAGCTTGGAAAGAGTGAGGTTAGTTCAAAACATCTTGGCAGTTAGATTGGCCCCAATACTGCTAGCATTTTCATTTCAGACTTAGAAGAATTATATTCTGATATTTGTGGGAATCGGGGAAGGAGGATAATGCTAATGAATTAAAGTACAAATGGAAATTTACTTTCTTTGGCAAATATTATTTAAATGACTGCTGATTTGGAGAGATACACTGCTGTGCCTGTATCATAACACAACAGAAAAACAACACTATAGAAATGTCACTTTAGTTTTTCTCCCCCCACCCCCATTCTCTTCTTGTTAGGAACTGCACTGTCAGTGAGATATTTTTGTTTCCTTGTTTTACTTATTTTTTTTCTTTCCCCACTGTGACAAATATTTCATACAGGTCATTTAAACTAACTGTGTAGTAAGAGTGAAAGTGAAAACATTACAATTTTTTGTACTAAATGCAAATGTAAAAGTAAGCTCAAGAGAGTTACAACTTTTAAATGAAGGAAAAAAAGCCTTTAAAAGGATATGTTATAACATTTATGAGACCATGGGGGAGATTTGAACACTGAGTGGCTATTTGATGATATTGTATAATTGTGTTAATTTTAAGTGTGATGATTGTATTGTGGTTGTGCTTAAAAAGTCCTTATTTTTGAGAAATATACACTGAAATATGAAATAATATGTATGGGACTTGCTTCAAAATAATTCCAAATTGGAGGAAGAGCAGACAAATGAGTAAAAGTATAGATGAAACAAGATAGATATTGATTATTTTTCAGGCTTAAAGATGTGACCATGTGTTTTCATTATAATATAACCTTCACTTTTGTTCAAGTTTGAATCTTTCCATAATTAAAAAATATATTAGAATTTTTAAAAAAAATTGTTTTACTGACTTTTGAGTAAAATGTCTTTGTGGTAGATTTGGCATGGATTGGGATGTTTTTAGGGGAAATCCTCACATATGAAAATGTGCTCCTCCTTTTGGCATCAGAACCCTAACTATCCAAACCTTGGATAGCAAATATCTTCACTGCAGAATAGGTGGAGACTTTTTGGAGGATCATGAGTTCTATGGCACTACTGGCTCAGTAGAGCAAGAAGGCAATCATGTTTGTTCAGCCTTCTGTTTTGACCTGGAAATTCCACAGACTATCTTTAAAATGTTAGAATTGTTTGCTGACACATTTACAGAAATTAAAAGTATCAAAACAACCACTAAAGAAGTCAATAATGGTTATAAAATAATCAACACTACAGCGTGATAATGTCTTATAGGGTCTGTAATATCATCAACATTTATCATACTATTCACTCTACAGTACACTTTAGTAAAATTATTACAGTTCTTTACTGACTTGACCTTACCCTCTTATATACTCATGAGACAAATTTCTCAAGTATTTCACTAAACACATAATTTTTCTTTGACAGCAGCTTGGTGTTACGCTATGCCTCTTTTTCATTGCATCTTACAACTGCTCAGCTCAGTATTTCTTCTGACGTACTTTGCAATAAAAGTATGTAATCCCAATTAGGAAACCCTGGTGGCATAGTGGTTAAGTGCTACGGCTGCTAACCAAAGGGTTGGCAGTTCAAATCCACCAGGTACTCCTTGGAAACTCTATGGGGCAGTTCTACTCTGCCCTATAGGGTCGCTATGAGATGGAATCGACGCGACGGCACTGGGTTTTTGTTTTTTGGAATCTCAGTTATAACGATGATAAAATTTATAGTTTGACAAAAATTTGGCAACACACTTATGAAGGATTTAGGGCACATATGACTGGTGGAGAATCCCCTGTTTTAATGACTGGATTTAACATAGTCTGTTCAATGTGGAGGTCCTGTGGCTGTTTACATTGGTATCTAAGAACACCAAATTAGCTCTTTTCCATTTTGTGTGCTTGGTCAATCATAGAAGTACAACCATGTTAAAAAGATTAGAAGGACACAGTAATATTATAATGCCTCTGAGAGGCATGAAAATGACCTTTATCTAGAGGACATTTTACCCAGACACAGTTACCTAGAATCCCAGGAAAAAGATCTTATTCTATATTCATGGAAGAAAAATGTATTTTTATATGGCTGTACTTTACAGAACTCTAACTTCTCTTGCCAAATCCACCAAGATTGCTCTTCATATCATGCTGTGGCTACCTGGAATTAGTACGACTATGATTTTGAGAATTACTTTCCCTGAAAATTTCCTACTGCTTTCGCTAAAGAGAGATTTGTGAGTGAAGTAATAAATTATTAATGCCACATGTCATAAAGTAAAATATATTCTTTTTTTCAGATCTTGATTCACTAATCAAGAGTAAATGAATGCATCTGAATTATTCAAAGAACTAAAATTATACAATTGTACTCAAATTGAATATTTTGAATATTCTATTCAAAATGTAACAAAAGAGATTGCTCTTAACATTAACCTATACTTTTACAAGGTAACATTCAGGCTCTTACATGAAACATTTAACAGTGTATTCTTTATGAATTAAAATGAAAAGAATGCTTTGAAAAAGGGAAAATTAACATCGCATGCAGAATAGAAAATTAGCTATCTTGACATTATAAGGCAATTGTGCTAGGATGAACTTCAAGAGGTCAGACTCCAAAGCATTCCAATCCACATCATCAGCCAAACTTCCATCAAGTTTGCCATGATAATGTGATAGGTGATATAGCTTTCCGTATTAAGTGATGTTTATTACTTCTTGATGGTTTTCAACCACTACTTGAAAATTGGCCTTCAGAAAATGCTACACATTAGAGAAAATGCTTTGATTTTAATGTGTCAAACTTGAGAGTGCAAAGGCTTGTAACATAGTTACATTAGACTATAGGACTCTAGGGCTAGAAGTATCCTACTTTTATACTTTCTCGGCTTTATTTTGCCCCAGGCCCTCAGTTTATGGAATGAGTTTGCTAAATGTATCTTAAAGGAGTTTATGTTGTATTTGGTTAATCTCTCAATCTATTTTAATTTGTAAAATTAGTTGAATCCCACTATACTGAAGACAAAGATAATATCAGAATTATAAACGTTTTATGTTATAGTAAAAGAAAGGTATATTGTTTGGGTTGCTGAGGAAATTAAATTCTTTGTTATATTCAAAGCACAATGCTTGACTTTCAATAACTCCAACAAGTGTATTATAATTATAATTCACTCGTCTACATGTCCAAATAACAGATCTGCCATCCTTTAAAAGGTACACTTTCTGTGCTTTACAGAGCATGCTCATATTATTCTTTACACAATAGGAAATGCATTTGTGAGTGTGCTCTGTCTCTTTTTTCACTCTTTTTTAGAAATTTGTAAACAACTTCTCCTTTCTCTCACAAACCATCCTGTAACCAACAATAATCTTACAATACCAATCAAAATCAGAAAATATCTTGGAGTTCGCACATTCATTTCTATACCTGAATAAGTTATTGCAGTACCTGTAGGTAACAGTCTTCATTCTTCTGGAAGGAAGACACTTTTTATCCCATCTCATGTGTTAAATTTTTAAATCATCAGTCTCTTTGGAGCCCTGCCATGCTTATAGCTACTGTTCCTATTAGATAAGAGAGTATTATTAGAAACATTGAGCTGAAAATAGGAAATTGATTGAAAGTTTAATACTAAAGCATAAATTTCCCTTTCACCACCACTCTCCTAAAAGACAAGTGCTGCCTCCGGATATGTGTCTAGCAGATATAAGAAATTGTTCTTATCGAAGAAAATCAAACTATTTTAGACTGAAGTTTTCTGAGTTCTGGCATTAGGACATTCAGTAACATGATGGCCAGGTCCCAGTCTAATCAGAGAAAACCCTCCCTACTCACACCTCCAGAACCAGAGAAGAATGGTGTTCTCGGCAAAAGCTAAGTACTTGGGTATATTTTAATGCAACTCCCCACCCCCAAGCCGGCTTTAGCAGCTGAATTCCCTGGGCCTGGGAGAGGCACTGTTGAGCACCTAGCGCCATCCTCCTGGCCTTGAAGAAGAAAAAAATTTGCAATTGGGGGAAAAGATAATTTGCTAGTTCCACTAACCATATAAAAGAAGACAACATTAAATTAATAGAGACTAAGAAATGTAATCATAGACCTTATTAAAAAAAAAAGCTCAAAACAGGATAACAGCATGCAGATGGGTGGGTTCTGCAGACAGACTATGGGCACCCAACATTTTTGGTTTTAAGGACTGGGAGGTACCAGTTATCCTTGGATCCCTGTCGCTTATGGCTGGGTGACCTGAGTGGAGCTACCAGTCCTTAGGTGCCTGATGTGGGTAGGTGAGGACCTTGTTTAATAGGCAAAGGAATGTCATACATCAAATACCCACCGCTTCACCACACGGCTGAAACAGTTGGAGTCTGCCAACAAGGGCCTATGTTCCCGAAATAGGCCACATAGGTCCATGCAGAGGGGAAAGGTGCCCAAAGTCTATGGACGGTTTATGCCTGGACAGGAGCAGCTTCCATATGGAGAGGAAGATACAGCAATACCTAGAAAAAAAATTTAGGTTTAAATTTAGAAAAATACGGATAAATAATAGGGTGACCACAAAGGAGGCAAACTACCCTACACATCAAAATAAAAAACAAGAAAAAAAAAGACACTCAGCAGAAACAAAATCAACAACAACAAATATGAGGAAAGGACAATATATAAAGATAATCTACTCAGCACATAAAAGTAAGTGGGAAAAAGAAGCTGTCAACAACACACAAAAAAAAGAAATCAAAATGATAGCACTAAATTCATACCTATTCATAATTACCCTGAGTGTTAATGGACTAAATGCACTAATATAGAGACAGAGAGTGGCAGAATGGATTAAAAAAACAAGATCCATCTATATGCCTACAAGAGACACACCTTAGACTTACAGACACAAACTAAAACTCAAAGGATGGAAAAAAATATATCAAGCAAACAACAATCAAAAAGAGCAGGAGTGGCAATATTAATTTCTGAGAAAATAGGCCTTAAAATTAAATCCATCATAAAGGATAAGGAAGGACACTATGTAGTGATTAAAGGGACAATACACCAAGAATATATAACCATATTAAATATTTATGCACCTAATGATAGGGCTGCAAGATACATAAAACAAACTGTATCAGCACTGAAAAGTGAGATAGGCAGCTCCACAATACAGGGCTGTGTATAACTGCTTGACATTATTCAATAAAGGCATCTCTAGTAGGCTTTCTTTCCTCCAGTCCCACCAGCCCAGATGCTCTTTGCTTTTTTGAATTACCCTGTCTGGGTTGACTTCTGGTTGCTCTGCCCAGTGTTCTAGTCTTGGGTTGATACCTGATATTATTGATATTCTAGGCAAAAAAAAAAAGGCAAAGAACTCCCTTTAGTATTTCTTGTAGTTTTGGTTTGGTTTTTACAAATTCCCTAAACTTGTGTTTATCTGGAAATGTCTTAATTTCACCTTCATATTTAAGAGACATGATTCTTGGCAAGCAAATTTTTTCCTTCAATTTTTGAAATATGTCATCCCATTGCCTTCTTGCCTGCATGGTTTCTGCTGAGTAGTCCAAGCTCATTCTTATTGGTTCTCCTTTGTAGGTGACTTTTCATTTATCCCTTCCTGCTCTTCTAATTCTGTCTTTATCTTTGGTTTGGGCAAACTTGATTATAATATGTCTTGGTGAATTTCTTTTAAGATCTACCTTATGTGGAGTTCTATGAGCATCTTGGATAGATATCTTCTCATCTTTCACAATATCAAGGAAGTTTTCTGCCAACAAATCTTCAACAATTCTCTCTGTATTTTCTTTTATCCCTCCATGTCCTGGTATGCCAATCACTCGTAGGTTATTTCTCTTCATAAAGTCCCACATGATTCTTAAGGTTTCTTAATTTTTTTTTTAATTCTTTTATCTGATTTTTCTTCAAATATATTAGTGTCAAGTGATTTATCTTTGAGTTCAGAAATTCTGGTTTCTACTTGCTTGATTCTGCTCCTCTGAATTTCTATTGAGTTGTCTACTTCTGTAATTTTATTGTTAATCTTCTGAATTTCTGATTGTTGTCTGTCTATGGATATTTCCAGCTTTTTGAATTTTCATTATGTTCCTGAATAACCTTTCTAATTTCTTCAATTGCTTTATCTGTGTGTTCCTTGGCTTGTTTTTCATATTGCATCATTTCCTTCATGGTGTCTTGAAGGGTTCTGTATATTAAACTTTTGTATTCTGGCTCTGGTAATTCCAGGAATGCACTTCCATCTAGAAGATCCCCAGATTCTTTGTTTTGAGAGTTTGTTGAGGTGATCATGGTCTGTTTTTATATGTGACTTGATATTGACTTTGGCCTCTGAGCCATCTATAAATTATTGTATTAGTTTATGCTTGCTTACTGTGTCATAGCTTCTTGCTTTGTTTTGTTTTGATATACCCAAATGGGTTGCTTGAGTGAGCTCGCATGATTATTTTTTGCTTTTGGAGCCCTGACATCCCATCCACAGATGGCTAGAGCTGTTTTCAGGTATATCAGTCTAGGAGTCCATTCATTTTTCGTGTATGAATTCAGCTCAGGTTTCCAGGTATCTGATCATCAAGTGTGTGGTACAGGCTCTGTCTTAGAGTCTTGGGGGGGGGCAGGAGTGACTGGCATATATACCGGTATCTGATTGCAGCAGCGGGTCACACTCTGAACAAGGCAGGGGGCTGAGAACCAACCCCCGAGTGTCTCTGAGGAAAAACATACTTTGCTTATGGATAGGAAGAATTAACATTGTAAAAATATCTATTCTACCAAAAGCCATCTATATATACAATGCACTTCCGATCCAGATTCCAATGACATTTTTTAATGTGTTGGAGAAACAAATCACCAACTTCATATGGAAGGGAAAGAAGCCCTGGATAAGTAAAGCATTACTGAAAAAGAAGGACAAAGTGGGAGGCCTCACTCTACCTGATTTCAGAGCCTATTATACAACCACAGTAGTCAAAACAGCCTGGTACTGGTACAACAACAGACACATAGACCAATGGAACAGAACTGAGAATCCAGGTAAAAATCCATCCACATATGAGCAGCTGATATTTAACAAAGGCCCAGTGTCAGTTAATTGGGGAAAAGATAGTCTTTTTAACAAATGGTGCTGGCATAACTGGATATCCATTTGCAAAAAAGTGAAACAGGACCCATACCTCACACCAAGCACAAAAACTAACTCCAAGTGGATCAAAGACCTAAACATAAAGACTAAAACGATAAAGATCATGGAAAAAAAAATAGGGACAACGTTAGGAGCCCTAATACAAGGCATAAACAGAATACAAAACATTACTAAAAATGCTGAAGAGAAACCAGATAACTGGGAGCTCCTAAAAATGAAACACCTATGCTCACCTAAAGATCACCAAAAAAGTAGAAAGACCACCTACAGACCGGGAAAAAATTTTCAGCTATGACATCCCTGACCAGTGCCTGATCTCTAAAACCTACATGATTCTGCTAAAACTGAACCACAAAAAGACAAACAACCCCATTAAAACATGGGCAAAGGATATGAACCAGCACTTCAGTAAAGAAGACATTCAGGTGGCTAATAGATACATGAGGAAATGCTCTCGATCGTTAGCCATTAGAGAAATGGAAATCAAAACTACAATGAGATTCCATCTCATTCCAACAAGGCTGGAATTAATCTAAGAAACACAAAATAATAAATGTTGGAGAGGCTGTGGAGAGATTGGAACACTTATACACTGCTGGTGGGAATGTAAGATGGTACAACCACTTTGGAAATTGATTTGGCGCTTCCTCAAAAAGCTAGAAATAGAACTACCATACGATCCAGCAATCCCACTCCACGGAATATATCCTAGAGGAGTAAGAGCCTTTACATGAACAGATATATGCACACCCATGTTTATTGTAGCACTGTTTACAATAGCAAAAAGATGGAAGCAACCAAGGTGTCTATCAACGGATGAATGGATAAATAAATTATGGTATATTCACACAATGGAATACTACACGTTGTTAAAGAACAGTGATGAATCTGTGAAACATTTCATAACATGGATGAACCTGGAAAGCATTATGCTAAGTGAAATTAGCCAGTTGCAAAAGGACAAATATTGTATAAGACCACTATTATAAGATCTTGAGAAATAGTTTAAGCTGAGAGGAACACATCCTTTTGTGGTTACAAGAGGGGGGAGGGAGGGAGGGAGGGTGGGAGAGGGTATTTACTTATTAGATAGTAGATAAGAACTACTTTAGGTGAAAAGGGAAGGACAATACTCAATACAGGGGTGGTCAGCACAACTGGACTGAACCAAAAGCAGTTTCCTGAATAAATGGAATGCTTCAAAGGTCAGTGAAGGTGGGGCAGGGGTTTGGGGACCATAGTTTCAGAGGACATCTAAGTCAATTGGCATGATAAAATCTATTAAGAAAACATTCTGCATCCCACTTTGAAGAGTGGCGTCTGGGGTCTTATACACTAGCAAGCGGCCATCTAAGACGTATCAATGAGTCTCAACCCACCTGGATCAAAGGATAATGAAGAACATCAAGGTCACAAGGTAATTACGAGCCCAAGAGACAGAAAGGGCTACATGAACCAGAGACTACATCATCCTGAGACCAGAAGAACTAGATGGTGCCCGGCCACAACCGATGACTGCCCTCACAGGGAACACAACAGAGAACCCCTGAGGGAGCAGGAGAGCAGTGGGATGCAGATCCCAAATTCTCATAAAAAGACCAGACTTAGTGGTCTGACTGAGACTAGAAGGACCCCAGTGGTCATTGCCCCAGACCTTCTGTTGGCCCAAGACAGGAACCATTCCCGAAGCCAACTCGTCAGACATGGATTGGACTGGACAATGGGTTGGAGAGGGATGCTGATGAGGCGTGAGCTACTTGGATCAGGTGGACACTTGAAACTATATTGGCATGTCCTGCCTGGAGGGGAGATGGGAGGGTAGAGAGGGTTAGAAGCTGGCACAATTGTCACAAAAAGAGAGTGGAAGGAGGGAGTGGGCTCTCTCATTAGGGAGAGTGTAATTGGGAGTATGTAATAAGGTGTATATAAGTTTTTATGTGAGAGACTGACTTGATTTGTAAACTTTCACTTAAAGCACAATAAAAATTATTAGGAAAAAAAAGGATGAACAACAGGGAACCAGAGAGGTTAATCCTAAATGACAACAACATCAGAGCAATAAAAGAGGGAATAAATTGTGTAGGTATAGAACTTTCAAATAGAGAAGAAGTCAAGGCAGTATCAAGTAATAAAAGACTAGTTTAAACTTAGGGAGATAAGGGTAAATTTCAAGATAACCACAAAGAATGTTAACAAACCTACTCATCAAAATAAAGAGGAAAAACGTAAAATCTCAGTAAACACAAAATATACAAAAACAAAACAAACAAACAAATTCACAAACAGAAGGAATTCAGCACAGGACAGTAAGATGAACAAAAAAAATGTCAGCACCACACACACACACACACACATACACACAAAGGCACTAAAGTGTAAAAAGAGAAACTACAGACTGGGAATTTTTGGCTATGAGAAATCCGACAAATGTCTAATCTCTAAAATCTATAGGAAAAGCTAACACCTTGACAACAAAAAGACAAATAATCCAATTAAAAAATGGGCAAAGGATGTGGACACTTCACGAGAGAAGACATTCAGGTGGCTAAAAGACACATGAGGAAATGCTCGCATTCACTAGGCATTACAGAAATGCAAATCAAAACTACAAGGAGATACCATCTCACCCTGACATTTCTGGCACAATTAAAAAAAAACAAAATAACAAATATTGGAGAGACTGCGAGGAGATTGGAACTCTTATGCACTGCTGGTGGGAATGCAAAATGGTACAACCATTTTGGAAAATGAAATGGCACTTCCTTTAAAAAGCTAGAAATAGAAATACCATATGACCTAGCTATCCCACTCCTAGGAATATATCCTAGAGAAATAAGAGCTGTCACACAAATAGACATATGCAAACCCAGGTTCATTGCAGCACTATTCACAGGAGCAAAAAGATGGAAACAACCTAGATGCCCATCAACAGATGAATGGATAAACAAATGAGGGTACATACACACAATGAAATTCTGTGCAACGATAACGAACAATGATGGATCTGCAAAACTTTTCTAACATGGATGAATCTGGAAGGCATTATGCTGAGTGAAATAAGACAATCACAAAAGGCGAAATACTGCATGAGACCACTATTAAAAACTCATGAAAATACAGAAAGAAACAATCTTTGATGGTTATGAGGGAGGGGAGAGGCGAGGAGAGAAAAATGCTAAATAGACGATAGATAAGTGGTAACTTTGGTGACGGATAAACAGGCACAATACTGGGGAAATAAGCACAACATGACCAAAGAAAGGTCATGGAAGCTTCATAGACACATCCAAACTCCCCAAGAGACTGAATTACTGGGCTGGGGACCATAGTCTCGGGGGACATCTAACTCAATTGGCATAACATAGTTTATAAATAAAATGTTCTACATTCTACTTTGGTGAGTAGCGTCTGGGGTCTTAAAAGCTTGTGAGCAGCCATCTAAGATACTATACTAGTCCCACCCTGTCGGGAGCAAGGAAGAATGCAGAAAACCATAGACACAGGGCAAAGATTAGTCCGCAACTACCAGAGCCTCCACCAGGCTGAGTCCAGGACAAGTAGTTGATGCCCAGCTACCACCAATGACTGCCCTGACAGGGATCACAATAGAAGGTCCCAGACAGAGCTGGAGAAAAATGTAAAACAAAATTCTAACTCAGAAGAAAAGACCAGACTTGCTAGCCTGACAGACACTAGAGAAACTCCAAGAGTATGGCCCCCGGACACCATGTTAACTCAGTACTGAAGTCACTCCTCAGGTTCACCCTTCAGCAAAGATTAGACAGGCCCAAAAAACAAAACAAGACTAAATGAGCACACCAGCTCAGGGGCAAGGAGGAGAGGACAGGAGGGGGCAGGAAAGCAGGTAATGGGGAACCCAAGGTCCAGAAGGGGAGAGTGTTGACATGTCATGGGGTTGGCAACCAATGTCACAAACCAATATGTGTATTGATTGTTTAATGAGAAACTAATTTGCTCTGAAAACCTTCACCTAAAGCGCACACACACACACACTGAAGACATTGAAATCCAGGGAATGCGTGACAGTAATTCCCGGGAGACAGGAAACAAATGAAGCGAATCCTATCATTTGCCCAGCTTAGGGCTTATGTGAGTTTCCAGGATACAGGTCAGAGGGCCAGAAGCCAGGGAGAGCCCAGCTGACTTCCAGAGTTGAGGAGATACACCTGACATTCAAACAAGACCAACATGACTAGAGTTCACAGGGATACAGTACTGGAGAGAAGAGAGGCGCACAGAGAAAGAAGTCTGGAGATTTGCAGAGGGTCCCCTTGAGTGTTCATCAGAGTCCTGATCGACTCATGGCAATGAGGGAAGTATTCAAGGCAAAAGAAGTGCCCCCAAATATTAGAGGGTAGAATACTCAGAGGCCTGGAATAATGCTTGTTTCCACCCATTAGACTGGTAAACCTCGTAACTGGGTACGTTATTAAGAAAAATCTTCCCTCAGGATGGGAGATAATTAGCCCTAGATTAAATGTTACTTGGGTCCCACCTAAGAAAACTTAAAAAGCAAAGATAAAGCTCTTCAAAAGATGACACTGCACCCCAGAGCAAGGAGATTTATAGGAACACAAAAATAACCAGCACACAACAATCTAGGGAGAAAATTAGGCATGTTACATAGAGACATGAAAGATATAATAAAGACACAAGTCGAATTTCTAAAGTTAAAAACTACAATGTCTTAGATAATATTCTAGATATATGCCAGATTAGATGTTGAAGGAGAAAATATTAGTGAATTAAAGACATAGCAATTACCAAAATGGAACTGAAAATAAAAGACAAAAAAAAAATCACATTTGTGAGCTATAGGAAAATTTCAAGTGGCCTAATAAATATGTAAGTACAGTCCCCAAAAGAAGAGGTAGGGGACAGAAAAAAATACTGGAAGAAATAATAGTCAAAATGTTTCCAAATTTGATGAAAACTATAAACTCACAAACCCAGCAAGCTCAATGAAACCTGTATTAGTTTCCTAGGACTGTAATAATAAATTACCACAAACTGGGTGCTTTAAAACAACAGAAATGTATTCGCTCACAATTCTGGAGACTAGAAGTTCAAACTCAAAGTGTCAGAAGGCTCATGCTCTCTCTAAATACTCAAGAGGAGGCTCCTTCACAGCCTCTTTCTAGCTTTTGGTGGTTGTCAGCAACCATTGGCATTCCTTGGGTTGTAGACAGGGCTTTGAAGCAATTCATTCCAGTTTCAACCCCTGCCAAGAATTTGCATTTCCATCCCAGATATGCTGAATTAGAACCTACACTTTAACAAGATCCTCTGGTGATTCTTATGCAGAGATAACCAGGGTTCAAAGCCCTGTTTATAGGTATATGACTCCCACCTATATCTCTGTCATCACATGGTATTCTCCTTGTGTTTTTATGTCTCTCTCCACCTCTCCTTATAAGGATACCAGTTATATTGGGTTAGGGCTCACCCTAATCCATTATGATCTCATCTTACCTTGATTATATCTACAAAGATACTTTATCCAACTAAGGTCAAATTCCCACGTACCAGGGATTAGGACTTTAGCATATTTTTGGAAAGGACTCAGTTTAACCCATGTTGTTGTTGTTGTTAGGTGCTATTGAGTCAGTTTTGACTTATAGAGACCCTATGTACAGCAGAATGAAACACCGCTGGTCCTGCGCTATCCTCACAATCGTTATGCCTCAGCACATTGTTGCAGCCACTGTGTCAATACATCTTGTTGAGGGTCTTCCTCTTTTTCACTGACCCTCTACTTTACCAAGCATGATGTCCTTCTCCAGGAACTGGTTCCTTCTGATAATATGTCCATAGTATGTGAGATGAAGGCTTGCCATCCTTCCTTCTAAGGAGCATTCTGGCTGTACTTCTTCCAAGAAAGATTTGTTCGTTCTTCTGGCAGTCTAAGGTATAGTCAATATTCTTCACCGACACCATACTTCAAAGGCATCAATTCTTCTTCAGTCGTCCTTATTCATTGTCCAGCTTTCGTATGCACACGAGACAATTGAAAAGAGCTTGGCTTAGGTCAGGTGCATGTTAGTCCTTAAAATGACATCTTTGCATTTTAACACTTTAAAGAGATCTTTTGCAGTAGATTTGCCAAATGCAATGCACTGTTTGATTTCTTGACTGCGGCTTCCACAGGCATTGATTGGGATCCAAGTAAAATGAAATCCTTGACAATATCAGTCTTTTCTCTGTTTATCATGATGTTGCTTACTGGTTCAGTTGTGAAGATTTTTGTTTTCTTTATGTTGAGGTGTAATGCATACTGAAGGCTGTGGTCTTTGATCTTCATCACTAAGTGGGAACCCTATGGGGCAGCTCTATTCTATCCTATAGGGCCACTAGGAGTCTGAATTTACTCGAAGGCAATGGGTAGTAAGTGCTTCAAGTCCTCTTCACTTTCAACAAGCAAGGATTTGTCATGCTGCATATTGTTGTCATTGCTAGGTGCCGTTGAGTCGGCTCTGACTCACAGCGACCCTATGCACAACAGAACGAAACACTGCCTGGTCCTGCACCATCCTTAGAATCGTTGTTATACTTGAGCTCATTGTTGCAGCCACTGTGTCAATCCACCTTGTTGAGGGTCTTCCTCTTTTCCGCTGACCCTGTACTCTGCCAAGCATGATGTCCTTCTCCAAGGACTGATCCCATCTGACATGTCCAAAGTATGTAAGATGCAGTCTCGCCATCCTTGCCTCTAAGGAGCATTCTGGCCGCACTTCTTCCAAGACAGATTTGTTCGTTCTTTTGGCAGTCCATGGTATATTCAATATTCTTCACCAGCACCACAATTCAAAGGCGTCAACTCTTCTTCGGTCTTCCTTATTCATTGTCCAGCTTTCACATGCATATGATACAACTGAAAATACCATGGCTTGGGTCAGGCACACCTTAGTCTTCAGGGTGACATCTTTGCTCTTCAACATTTTGAAGAGGTCCTTTGCAGCAGATTTGCCCAATGCAATGTGTCTTTTGATTTCTTGACTGCTGCTTCCATGGCTGTGGATTGTGGATCCAAGTAAAATGAAATCCTTGACAACTTCAATCTTTTCTCCATTTATCGTGATGTTGCTCATTGGTCCAGTTGTGAGGATTTTTGTTTTCTTTATGTGGAGGTGCAGTCCATACTGAAGGCTGTGGTCTTTGATCTTCATTAGTAAGTGCTTCAGGTCCTCTTCACTTTCAGCAAGCAAGGTTGTGTCATCTGCGTAAGACAGCTTGTTAATGAGTCTTCCTCCAATCCTGATGCCCTGTTCTTCTTCATATAGTCCAGCTTCTCGTATTATTTGTTCAGCATACAGATTGAATAGGTATGGTGAAAGAATACAACCCTGATGCACACCTTTCCTGACTTTAAACCAATCAGTATCCCCTTGTTCTGTCCAAACAACTGCCTCTTGATCTATGTAAAGGTTCCTCATGAGCACAATTAAGTGTTCTGGAATTCCCATTCTTCGCAATGTTATCCATAGTTTATTATAATCCACACAGTAGAATGCCTTTGCATAGTCAATAAAACACAGGTAAACATCCTTCTGGTATTCTCTGCTTTCAGCCAGGACCCATCTGACTTCAGCAATGATATCCCTGGTTCCACATCCCCTTCTGAAACCGGCCTCAATTTCTGGCAGTTCCCTGTCCATATACTGCTGCAGCCGCTTTTGAATGATCTTCAGCAAAATTTTGCTTGTGTGTGATATTAATGATATTGTTCTAAATTTCCACATTCGGTTAGATCACCTTTCGGGGGAATAGGATTAAACATGGATCGCTTCCAGTCAGTTGGCCAGGAATCTGTCTTCCATATTTCTTGGCATAGGCGAGTGAGCACCTCCAGGGCTGCATCTGTTTGTTGAAACATCTCCATTGATACTCCATCAATTCCTGGAGCCTTGTTTTTCGCCAGTGCCTTCAGAGAAGCTTGGACTTCTTCCTTCAGTACCATTGGTTCCTGATCATATGCCACCTCTTGAAATGGTTGACTATCGACTAATTCTTTTTGGTATGATGACTCTGTGTATTCCTTCCATCTTTTTTGATGCTTCCTTTGTCGTTTAATATTTTCCCCATGGAATACTTCACTATTGCAACTCGAGGCTTGAATTTTTTCTTCAGTTCTTTCAGCTTGAGAAACTCCGAGTGCGTTCTTCCCTTTTGGTTTTCCATCTCCAGCTCTTTGCACATGTCATTATAATACTTTATTGTGTCTTCTCAAGAGGCCCTTTGAAATCTTCTGTTCAGTTCTTTTACTTCATTGATTCTTCCTTTTGCTTTAGCTGGTCGAAGCTCAAGAGCAAGTTTCAGAGTCTCCTCTGGCATCCATCTTGGTCTTTTCTTTCTTTCCTGTCTCATTGACCTCTTGCTTTCTTCATGGATGGTGTCCTTGATCTAGGAAAATTGGAAATCGTCAGAAATGAAATGGAAAGCATAAACATCGATATCCTAAGCATTAGTGTGCTGAAATGGACGGGTATTGGCCATTTCGAATCAGACAATCCTATAGTCTGATGATTAGAATCATATAGTCTGATGATGGGAATGACAACTCAAAGAGGAATTGTGTTGCATTCATCATCAAAAAGAATGTTTCAAGATATATCCTGAAGTACAATGCTGTCAGTGATAGGATAATATCCATACACCTACAGGGAAGACCAGTTAATATGACTATTATTCAAATTTATGTACCAACCACTAGGACCAAAGATGAAGAAATAGAAAATTTTTATTAGCTGCTGCAGTCTGAAATTCATCGAACATGCAATGAAGATGCATTGATAACTACTGGTGATTGGAATGCGAAAGTTGGAAACAAAGAAGAAGGATCAGTAGTTGGAAAATATGGCCTTGGTGATAGAAACAATGCCGGAGATCGAATGATAGAATTTTGCAAGACCAACGACTTCTTCATTGCAAATACCTTCTTTCATCAACATAAACGGTGACTGTACACATGGACCTCGCCAGATGGAACACAGAAATCAAATTGACTACATCTGTGGAAAGAGACGATGGAAAAGCTCAATATCATCAGTCAGAACAAGGCCAGGGGCTGACTGTGGAACAGACCATCAACTGCTCATGTGCAAGTTCAAGCTGAAACTGCAGAAAATCAGAGCAAGTCCACGAGAGCCAAAATATGACCTTGAGTATATCCCACCTGAATTTAGAGACCATCTGAAGAACAGATTTGATGCATTGAACACTAGTGACCGAAGACCAGGCGAGTTGTGGAATGCTGCATATTGCAGGTTGTTAATGAGTCTTCCTCTAATCCTGTTTCCCCATTCTTCTTCATATAGCCCAGCTTCTTGGATTTTTTGTTCAACATACAGATTGAGTAGGTATGGTGAAAAGATACAACCATGATGCACACCTTTCCTGATTTTAAACACTCAGTATCCCCTTATTCTCTTCCAATGACTGCCTCTTGGTCTATGGACAGATTCCTCATGAGCACCATTAAGTGTCCTAGAATTCCCATTCTTTGCAGTGTTATCATAATTTGTTATGACCCACACCGCCCAATGCCTTTGCATAGCCAATAACACACAGGTAATCATTTTTCTGGTATTCTCTGCTTTCAGCCAAGATCCATCTGACATCAGCAATGATATCACTGATTCCATATTCTCTTCTGAATTTGGCTTCAATTTCTGGCAGTTCCCTGTCGATGTACTGCTGTAGCCACTTTTGAATGATCTTCTGTAAAATTTTGCTTGTGTGTGATATTAATGATATTGTTAGAAAATTTCCACATTCTGTTGCATCACCTTTCTTTGGAATAGACATAAATATGGATCTCTTCCCGTTGGTTCGCGAGGTAGCTGTCTTCCAAATTTCTTGGCATAAACAAATAAGCTCTTCCAGGATTGCAACCGTTTGTCGAAACATCTCAATTGATGTTCAGTCAACTCCTGGAGCCTATATTTTGCCAGTACCTTCAGTGTCACTTGGACCTCTTCCTTCAGTACCACTGGTTCTTGTTCATATACTACCTCCTGAAATGGTTGAATGTCAACCAATTCTTTTTGGTATAGTGATTCCGTGTATTCCTTCCATCTTCTTTTGATGCTTCCTGAGTTGTTTACTATTTTCCCCATAGAATCTTTCAATATCGTAAGTCGAGGCTTGAGTTTTTCCTTCAGTTCTTTCAGCTTGAGAAATGCCGAGTGCGTTCTTCACTTTTGATTTTCTATCTCCAGGTTTTTTCACATTTCATTATAATATTACTTTGTCTTCTTGAGGAACCCTTTGAAATCTTCTGTTCACCTCTTTTGCATCATCATTTCTTTTCATTTGCTTTAGCTACTCTAAGCTCAAGGGCAAGTTTCAGTCTCTTCTGACATCCATTTTGATCTTTTCTTTCCTCCCTGCCTTTTTAATGAATCTTGTTTTCTTCCTGTATGATGTCCTTGATGACATTCTACAATTCATCTCGTCTTCTGTCATTTGTGTTCAGTGCATCAAATTTATTCTTAAGATGGTCTCTAAATTCGGGTAGGATATACTCAAGGCTGTACTTTGGCTCTTGTGGAATTGTTCTAATTTTCTTCTACTTCAACTTGAACTTCCATATGAGAAATTGATGTTCTGTTCCATAGTTGGCCCCTAGCCTTGTTCTGATTGATGATATTGAGTTTTCCATCATCTCTTTCCACAGATGTAGTCAATTTGATTCTTGTGTCTTCCATCTGGTAAGCTCCATGTTTATAGTAACCACTTATGTTGTTGAAAAAAGGTATTTGCAATGAAGAAGTCATTGGTCTTGCAAAATTCTATCATGCGATTTCCAAAGTCATTTCTATCATCAAGGCCATATTTTTCAACTACTAATCCTTCTTTGTTTCCAGCTTTTGCATTCCAATCAGCAGTACTTTTCAATGCATCTTGATTGTATATTTGAACAATTTTAGACTGCAGAACTTGGTGAAAATTTTCAATTTTTTCACCTCTGACCTTAATGGTTAGTATATAAATTTGAGTAATAGTCAGTCATATTAAATGGTGTTGCTTGTAGGCCTATGAATATTATCCTACTACTGACAGTTTTGTGCTTCAGAATAGATCCTGAAATGTTCTTTTTTATGAGGAATGTGATGCCATTCCTCTTCAATTTCTCATTCCTAACAATAGATCATATGATTGCCTGATTCAAAGGTCCAATACCACTCCATTTCAACTCTCTAATGCCTAGGATATCAATTTGTATGTGTTCCCTTCCATTTTTGACAACTTCCAATTTTCCTAGATTCACAGTTCATACATTCCACATTCTGATTATTAATGGAACTTTGCAGGTGTTTCATCTCATTTTGAGTCGTGCCACATCAGCAAATCAAGGTCTTGAAAGTTCTGCTCCATTCATGTCATTAAGGTTGATGCTACTTTGAAGAGGCAGCTCTCCCCCAGTTGTATTTTGAGTACCTTCCAACCTGAGAGGCTCATTTTCTAGCACTATTTCATACAATATTCTGCTGCTATTTGTAATGTTTTCACTGGCCAATTTTTTCAGAAGTATACTTCCATGCCCTTCTTCCTAGTCTGTCTTAGTCTGGAACTCTGCTGAAACTTGTCCACCTAGTGTGACCCTGCTGTTATTTGAAATGCCAGTGGCAAAATTTTCAGCATCACAGTAACATGCAAGCCATCACAGTAAAACAAACTGACAGACACGTGTCAGAAGAAATTTGAAGAAATCTACACCAAGACACATCATAATAAAATATTTCGAAACAAGTGATAAAATTTTGAGTTTTTTGATATGTTCATTATAGTGATGGTTTTGTGGGTTACTTCAAAACTTGATCAAATTATACACTTATGTGCAGTATAGTGTAAGACAATTAGCTGGTTCCATAGGCAAAGAACTTGAAAGTTGTTACTCTTTCCTTCACAAAAAAGCTGAGGAACTAAAAAATCAACAACTCTTCTTAGGTTTGTCAGAGAATTGAGATCACAGAGCACACCACTCCCCAAAACAGTGGAGCTAGAGGCAGAGAGAGAAAAATCATAGATTACCAGGATTAGAAACTCCTGCATGATCTAGCATCAGGCACTACTATTTAAAGGGTAATTGACTAATTCCTGAAGACTGAGCATGGACTAATTTGAGAGATAAAAATTCCTGGAGTCTCAACCTTAGGGGGAATCCCACACTTTCTTGTGTCTTACCTTCATGAGCCCCACCAGGTTCTCATTGTGAAGATCAGAGAAACATCCCTACTTACTTCTGGCAGAGGGAGGGGACAAGTAACCATGTGAAATACTCCCAGAGTGCTTTTCTCTCCTTAATGGTAGCCTGCCCTCAATGAAAACTATTTAACCAGAAGGAAATCAACCAAAGTAAAGGGAAATACCCAATGTCAGCTCCCTCTAGCCTTCCTTTCTCACTTAAAGAGTGAAAAAAGAAATAGCTGAGAACCACTTGTAAAGATCACACTTCTGGGGCACAATCTCACTAAAAGACTGACAGTTAGTCACATGATTATAGAATTTTTCCACTCCCCTCCATCTTACCCTCCCATCAACATGGATCCAGTACAATAACAGGGGGTTACAACAAAAGAGAACTGCTAAGCTCAGACCCCATTTAAGGAGTCTCTAAAAATAAAACAAAAACATAGCTGTCTTTTGGTCAATTCTGACTCATGGCAACCTCATGTGTATCAGAGTAGAACTACCCTACACTTTTTTTTTAATTCATTTTGCTGTAGTTGTTGAGAATATATACCTCAAAACATAAACCAAGTCAACTGTTTCTACATGTACAATTCAGTGACATTGACTATTTGAGTTGTGCAACCATTGTCACCCTCCTTTTTGAGTTTTCCCTCCCCCATTAGCATAAACTCACTGCCCACTAAGATTCTTATCTAATATTACAAATATGGAATCCTTCACAAATTTCTGTGTCATCCTTGTTTAGGAGCCATGCTAATCTTCTCTATATCATTCCAATTTTAGTATATATGCTGCTGAAACAAGCACAGCATTGGGTTGTTAATGGCAGTTTATTTTTTTGGAAGTAGATCACCAGGTCTTTCTTCCAAGGCACCTCTGGGTGGATTTGAACCACTAACCTTTCAGTTACCAGCTGACTATGTTAACCATTTGCACCACCCAGGACCCAAGCAGTCTCTATGGAAACACAAAAACAACAAAGGAGACAAAATCAAGGACACCTGAAGAAATTTTATCCTTTTGCATCCATAGCTATAGCAAACAGTAAACACAGCCTAATTCCTAGCCAGATAAACATAAAACCTCACACTGAAGGACTGTTAAACCTCAATTTCTTTCATTTGATACATCATGTCCAGTTTTCAACCAAAAATTACAAGACATGCTAAAAGGCAAAGAAAACACAGTCTGATGAGTCAAGGCAAACATCAGAACAAGTCTCATAAATGGCCGAGATTTTGGAATTATCATACTGTGAGTTAAAAATAACTGGGATTTATATGCTAAGCTCTCTAATGGAAAAAGTGGACACAATGGAAGAACAGGTGTGTAATGTAAGCAGAGAGCTGTAAACTCCATGAAAAAGTCAAAGCAAAATGTTAGCAATCAAAAACAATATAGCACAAATGAAGGATGTCTTTGTCGGGCTCATCAGTAGACTGAACATGGTCAAGGAAAGCATTAGTCATCTTGGAGACATGTCAATAGAGCCTTCCAAACTGAAAAGCAAGGAGAAAAAAGATTGAAAAAAGGGACAGAATATCTAAGAACTGTGGGACAAAAGTGTAACATGCATGTAATGGGAATACCAGAAGAAGAGTAAAAGAAAGAGAAGAAATATTTGAAGTAATAATGGCTGAGAACTCTCCAAAATTAGTGACAGATGCCAAACTACAGATCCACTAATCTCAAAGAACACCAAGCAAAAACTACAACTAGCCAAAAAAAAAAAAAAAAAAACCATTGTTGTCAACTCAATTCTGACTCATAGCAATCCTATAGGACAGAGTAGAACTGCCCCTAGGGTTTCCAAGGAGTGGCTGATGAATTCGAACTGCTGACCTTTTGGTTAGCAGTCGAGCTTTTAACCACCTAGGTGTATCATATTCATGTTGCAGAAAATCAAAGAAAAAACAAAATGTTGAAAGAAGCCAGAAGAAAATACACCTTAATTATAGAGGTACAAGGGAATGAATTACATCAGATTTCTCTTCAGAAACCATGAAAGCAAGAGAGTGGAGTGAAATACTTAAAAGCAGGAAAAACAAAATAGCCTGGAATTTTGTACCCAGAAAAATTATTCTTCAAAAGTAAAGGAGAAATAAAGAATTTCTCAGACAAATAAAAATTGATGGAAATTGTCAGTAGATCTACCTTGCAAGAAATGTTAAAGCAAGTTCTTCAGTGAGAAGGAAAATGATACAGGTAAAAAAATTGGACCTACATAAAGGAAGAGTGGTCAATAAGAAACAAATGAAGGTAAAATAAAAACCTAAGAGATAATAGTTTGTTCAAAGTAACAATAGCAAGAATATAGTTAATGATTATAGATTATGGATAAGTGAAATGGACAACAGCAATGTTAAAAGGGATTGGGGTATAATATAGCTGTACTACCTGTGAAGTGGTATACTGCAGTTTAAAAGTGGACTTAGATTTATTGTAAATGTATATTTCAAACTCTAGGGCAATCGTTATGGAGCCCTGGAGGTGCAATGGTTAAAAGCTCAGGCTGCTAACTAAAAGGTCAGAATTCGAATCCACCAGCCACTCCTTGGAAACCCTATGGGGCAGTTCTACTCTGTTCTCTAGGGTCACTATGAGTCAGAATCAATTCAATGGTAATGGGCTTGGGCAGAGCAACCATCAAAAAGTTTTTAAAAAGAAATATAATTGTCATGCTGAGGAGAGAAAATGCAATCATATAAATGGCTCGATTAAAACCACAGAAAGCAAGAGAGTGGAAGACAATAAAAGACAGAACAAGAGCAAAAGATAGAAAACAATTACAAATATGGCATACACAGATAGTCGCAGACTTACATATTTTAGTTACCAGAAACTGCACTTATAACCACGTGTTTTTTTTTTTTTTTGGTTCATCTTATTGTTAGTAATGTGCATGCATGCATGTATGTATTAAAATATATCTATAAGTTTATACACAATGTTTCCAACCCCCAAAAGACAAAGATTGGACTTATAAATATACTAATAATAAAAAATAAATAAATAAAATAATAAAAGGCAATAATAATGAAAAATTTTTTTAAAAAGACATACTCGGCTAATGTCAGAAGTGACTTACAATGGAGTTGTCATAAGTTCGTGTCTTTGTGTTATCTAGAGAAGCAAAACCAGTGAAGCATATAAATATATATAGAGAGAGATTTATATCAAGGAAATAGCTCACGCGGTTGTAGAAGCTGGAACGTCCCGAGTTCATGGGTCAGGCTGGAGACTTCCCCAGATTCACATAGCCGCAGGGACTGGAGAACCCAAGATTGGCAGGCAAGACAGCAAGTAAGCTTCTAGCTCAAGTCCCAAGAACTGGAGGTCAGATGAATAGGAGTCAACTGCAGGATCCAGATTAAGCAAAAGCCCATGAGCCTTGCCAGAATGTCCACTATTCAATGCAAGCCACACACCCAAGGAAACTCCCTTCCAACTGATTAGCTACTCACAGCAGATCCCATCATGGAGGTGATCACATCATTATACTACTGCCAAACTATATCATAACTGTCAAGCCACTGAGAATCATGGCCCAGCCAAGTTGACACACAACCTTCACAATCGAAGTCGGGCAGTACCTGTATTATTCCAATCATATCAATACTCACTTTAATTGTGATTGGTATAAATAACCAATTAAATTATATAGGCACGTCTCCTAGGGTGCAGTTGATTAACAAAAATTCTTGTCTAAAGGATGAAAGTGGTTTAGGGTGGGGAGAGATGGTGACACCCTATGAGGACAGCACAGTGCAAACCAAGCCAAAGTCTGCCATCAATTGGTGGCTCTATCCAATTAGTCGACAGCAGTTAGTTAAAGGATCAAATGTCCTCAGTTGTGATTTGGCCACCCTGTTCCTGACACCAACTGTTTTAATCTCTTCCTCTTCACTCCATTGGTGGCGGAGGAATTCCTGCCCTAGGGATATGAGGAAGGATGAACACACACAAGACATGCAGATACTTAAGAGATCCACTGGAAATTGTCTCCCAATAGTGGCTATTTAAATTAATTGAATTTAATAAAATTTTAAAAATCAGTTCTTAAGGTGCATTTGAGATCATTCAAGGATTCAACGCCACATGTGGTAGTTGTTGTTGTTAGGTGCCGTCAAGTTGGTTCTGATTGATAGCCACTCTATGTACAACAGAATGAAACACTGCCCAATCCTGTGCCATCCTTACAATCGTTGTTTTGCTCGAGCCCATTGTTGCAGCAACTGTGTCAATCCACCTTGTTGAGGGTCTTCCTCTTTTCTGCTGACCCTGTACTTTACCAAGCATGATGTCCTTCTCCAGGGACTGATCCCTCCTGACAATATGTCCAAAATACGTAAGACACAGTCTCACCATCCTTGCTTCTAAGGAGCATTCTGGTTGTACTTCTTCCGAGACAGATTTGTTTCTTCTTTTGGCAGTCCATGGTATATTCAATGTTCTTCGCCAACACCACAATTCAAAAGTATCAATTCCTCTTTGGCGTACTTATTCATTGTCCAGCTTTCACATGCAAATGATGCGATTGAAAATACCATGGCTTGGGTCAGGCGCACCTAAGTCTTCAAGGTGACATCTTTGCTTTTCAATACTTCGAAGAGGTCCTTTGCAGAAGATTTGCCCAATGCAAAGCGTCTTTTGATTTCTTGACTGCTGCTTGCATGGGTGTTGACTGTGGATCCAATTAATGAAATCCTTGACAACTTCAATCTTTTCTTCATTTATCATGATGTTGCTCATTGGTCCAGTTGCAAGGATTTTCATTTTCTTTACGTTGAGGTGCAATCCATACTGAAGGCTGTGGTCTTTGATCTTCATTAGTAAGTGCTTCAAGTCCTTTTCACTTTCAGCAATCAAGGTTGTGTCATCTGTATAACACAGGTTGTTAATGAGTCTTCCTTCAATCCCGATGCCCCTTCCTTCTTCATATAGTCCAGTTTCTCAGATTATTTGCTCATCATACAGATTGAACAAGTATGGTGAAAGGATACAACCCTGACCACACAGTTCCTGACTTTAAACCACACGGTTCTGTGGAACAACTGCATCTTGAGCACAGCACAATTATGTGTTCTGGAATTCTCACTCTTAGCAACGTTATCCATAATTTGTTATGATCCATACCGTTGAATGCCTTTGCATAGTCAATAAAACATAGGTAAACATCCTTCTGATAGTCTCTGCTTTCAGCCAGAGTCCATCTAACATCAGCAATGATATCTCTGGTTTCACGTCCTCTTCTGAATCCAGCCTGAATTTCTGGCAGTTCCCTGTCAATATACTTCTGTAGCCGCTTTTGAATGATCTTCAGCAAAATTTTGCTTGCGTGTGATATTAATAATATTGTTCAATAATTTCTCTGGTTGGATCACCTTTTTTGGGAATAGGCATAAATATGGATCTCTTCCAGTTGGTTGTCCAGGTGGCTGTCTTCCAAATTTCTTGGCATAGATGAGTGAGGGCTTCCAGAGCTACCTCCGTTTGTTGAAACATCTCCACTGATATTCCATTAACTCCTGGAGCCGCGTTTTTTGCCAATGCCTTCAGTGCAGTTTGGACTTCTTCCTTCAGTACCATAGGTCTCTGATCATATGCTACCTCTTGAAATGGTTGAACGTGGACTAATTCTTTTTGGTGTAATGACTCTGTTTATTCCTTCCATCTTCTTTTGATGCTTCCTGCATCGTTTAATATTTTCCCCATAGAATCCTTCACTATTGCAACTTGAGGCTTGAATTTTTTCTTCAGTTCTTTCAGCTAGAGAAACACCAAGTGTGTTCTTCCCTTTTGATTTTCTATCTCCAGCTCTTTGCACATGTCATTATAATACTTTACTTTGTCTTCTCGAGCCATCCCTTGAAATCTTCTGTTAAGTTCTTTTGCTTCATCATTTCTCCCTTTTGCTTTAGCTGCTCAGTGTTCGAGAGTAAGTTTCAGAGTGTCCTCTGACATGCATCTTGGTCTTTTCTTTCTTTCCCGTCTTTTCAATGACCTCTTTCTTTCTTCATGTATGATGTCCTTGATATCATTCCACAACTCATCTGGTCTTCAGTCATTAGTGTTCAACGCATCAAATGCATTCTTGAGGTGGTCTCTAAATTCAGGGGGATATACTCAAGGTCGTACTTTGGCTTTTTTGGACTTGCTCTGATTTTCTTCAGTTTCAACTTGAACTTGCATATGAGAAATGGATAGTCTGTTCCACACTTGGCAACTGGCCTTGTTTTGACTGATGATATTGAGATTTTCCAGTAGTCGATTTGATTTCTGTGTATTTCATCTGGTGAGGTCCATGTGTATAGTTGCCATTTATGTTGTTGAAAAAAGATATTTGTGATGATGAAGTCACTGGTCTTACAAAATTCTATCATTTGATCTTCAGCATTGTTTCTATCACCAAGGCCATATTTTCCAACTACTGATCCTTCTTCTTTGTTTCCACCTCTCACATTCCAATCACCAGTAATTATCAATGCATCCTGATTACATGTTCAATCAATTTCAGACTGCAGAAGCTGATAAAAATCTTCAATTTCCTCATCTCTGTCCTTAGTGGTTGGTGTATAATTTGAATAATAGTCATATTAACTGATCATCCTTGTAGGAGTATGGATATTATCCTATCATTGACAGAGTTGTACTTCAGGATAGATCTCGAAATGTTCTTTTTGACAATGAATGCAATACCATCCCTCTTCAAGTTATCATTCCCAGCGATAGTCTGTTTCAAAATGGCCAGTGCCAGTTCATTTCAGCTTACTAATGCCTAGGATATCAATGTTTATGCATTCCAGTTCATTTCTGATGATTTCCAATTTTCCTAGGTTCATACTTGGCACATTCCATGTTCTGATTATTAATGGATGTTTGCAGCTGTTTCTTCTTATTTTGAGTTGTGCCACATCAGCGAATGAAGGTCCTGAAAACTTGACTCCATCCATGTCATTAAGGTCGACTCTACTTCAATCATTGACACTATTTTACATTGCCTTTGGAAGATAGTATTTTCAATAAGTACAACAATGAGTGCCTTCCAACCTGGGGGGCTCATCTTCTGGCAGTATATCAGACAATGTTCCACTGCCATTCATAAGTTTTTAACTGGCTAATTCTTTTGAGAAGACTGCCAGGTACTTCCTCCTAGTCTATCTTAGTCTGGAAGCTCAGCTGAAACCTGTCTTCCATGGGTGACCCTTCTGGTATCTGAATACGAGTGGCATAGCTTCCAGCATCACAGCAACACACAAGCTCCCACAGTATGACAAATTGACAGACACATGGGGGCATATGATTAGGGACTACAATATCGGACAGTGCAAAGATAGAAGAAAATCATCATTGAAGAAAATACTATAATACAGAATATTAAGAATTCACAATGTGTCAAGCACTTCAGTGGATTATCTCACTTAATCCTCACATTAGTCCTATAAATTAAGGTTCTTCACTTTGCAAATGAGGAAATCATATCTCAGAAAGGTAGAAAAGTTTCCTTATCTGAGCTCAAGCATCTACTAAATGTCAGAGACTGGACTGCACTTAAATTCTGTTTTAGTCATTTAATGCTGCTATAATAGAAATAACACTAGTGGATGGCTTTAACAAAGAGAAATTTACTTCTTCATAGTAAAGTAGGGTAAAGGTACAAATTCAGGGACCCAGCTCCAGGGAAAGCCTTTCTCTCTCTGTCAGCCTTCTCATCAGTCCTCCCCTGGGCTAGGAGCTTCTCCGTGCAGGGACCTTGAGTCCAAAGGATGCACTCTGCTCCCAGCACTGCTTTCTTGGTGGTATGAGGTCACCCCTCTCTGCTCTCTTCCCTTTCCTTTTTATCTCTTGAGAGATAAAAGGTGGTGCAGGCCACACCCCAGGAAAACTCTATTTACATTGGATCAGGCATGTGACCTGGGTAAGGGTGTTACAATTCCACCCTAATCCTCTTTAACATAAAATTACAATCACAAAATGGAGGAAAACCACACAATTCTGGGAATCATGGCCTAACCAAGTTGACACATATTTTGGGGGGACACAATTCAGTCCATGCCACTATTTTACATTGCCTTTGTAAAATATTATTTTCAATAAATGATTGCAACAATCTTGACATTCCTACATGCTCTTCTAGCTATTCCCTCCCCTTGAACTTGGGTGTGCTCTTATTTCCTCAATGGAAGTAATGTTCTACCCTCAATGCAAATGATGTTACATACAGTGGAAATGACTTTCAAGGATACATCATAAAAGATGATAGAGCCCCACCCTGGTTGCCAATTGGGACACTAGCTCTTGGAAGTCAGCTGGCAGGCTGTGAGGATGCCCAGGCCACATGATGAAGCCATGACTAGATATTCTATCTGATAGTCATTGCTGAGGTCCCAACCAGCAACCAGCATACATTCCCAAACATATGAGTGAGGAAGACTTCGAGATGACTCTAGCCTCAGCCCCCAAATTGATTGCAATTTGGGAAATCCATCAGGGAAATTGTCTACTTGATATAAATCAACCCTGAGAACTATGAGAGATAGTAATAATGATAATAAATTATTGTTGTTTGCTCTCACTAAGTTTGGGAGTTTGGGGTGATTTGTTATGCAACAATAGATAATTCAAACAATGCACTTTTCAGCCAATGACACAAAAAGCTTTATTTCAGACAATGAATTAATGTTTGTTTGCTTTCTTTGTGCACTTATGCATTAATAGTAGCAAGTGAACAAATTCTTTTTATATTCTGACTTGAATTTTGTAGAATTAGAATTGAAAAGTCAAACCAATTTTTGCTTATTTTAAAAAATAAAAACATTTAAAAAGTTGAATGTTGTCCAAGCAAAACTGTTTCTTAAGTAGTACTGAAAATTTTGTTAGAAATTGCCATATTTGTATTTTAAACTCTAGACTTCGTCTTTCATTTATTTATTCTGGTTGCTAGATAAGTTGCCTTATTTGCATTATTTCCAAAGATGTGAAAAAATCACTTTGATTTTTTAATTTAAAAGCAAACATATTTAATCCTTTTCACTAAAAAATAGAGGAAATATTGTACAGAAAAATAATTTATTCCTAGTCAAAGAAACATAAAGTATACTCAGTGAAAACATACAACTTTGTCATATTTTAATGTTCTAGAATACATTTTGCATTGACATATGTTCATCATAAATCTAAGAAAGACCTTATTATTTTTTGGAAATTTTAAAATTTTATAGGTGTATTTTTTAGTAAGCTTAAATTTTCTAAAGATTATTTTTCATTTGGAGGTAAAAATAGCTCATGATCAAACTTTAAAAGAGTATATCCCCTTTCCAATTTGATCAAGTCTTGAGAAACTATGCAACAGTCTCATAATAAAACAGTTTAGAAATATTTTGTATGCTTATGTTTTAAAATGACCTCAAACAGTTACAGTCCCCTATCTCAACAGCATCACTCGCTCTAAAGCAGAGATAGGAGACAAGAATCAGGAGTTAACAGGATGGAGGACATTGGAGCCATGTGGATTCATGTTAGTTTATTGTTTAGTTTATTCACTGTGGCTTAAGGGGCAAGAAAGCTTCATCACTTACTAATCCCATCATCTTCAAGACTTTTCAGTAGACAATAACAAATACTGAGCAAGCAAATCTTTTGATCTATTTCAATCTACTTCTGATTAGGTAACAAAAAAAGAAAGCTTATGAAATTGATTCTGTGTGTATCCTATATCTACATCTATACCTATACATAAAATATTTTCCCCATATGTCTACATCTACATGTAAAATGGGGGAAAAAATTCCACCACCCCTGGTGTATTCTCTGAACAGGGAAAGAAAAGCAAAAGCATTTGGTATGATAAGGGAGTCCCATCTAAGAATTTGATCTGGGTATGTTGAAAAAAATCTGTAGTCTGAAAGCTTCTGCAGTTCTTTGTATGGCTTAAGACTGATGCCTCAATAGACAACTATTCTATTTTCAAGATTGCCCTTTTGCACTTTTCTTGTCCATAGGCCTCAAAGTCTGCATTGCATTGTGAACACTAGCAGTAAAGCATTCTACTCCTATAGTCACCAGCAAATCATGAGGGAATATTTTTGTGCACTTGTCTTTAGCTCTCCTGGTAATGAATCAGCATAAACATATAAAGCCATTTAGAAAGTTTAAAGGGGTCCTACCTCTCAGGCTGCTGATAACAAGCAGCCTCTCTAAATCAGAATGCTACAGAAGTTGTCCGATGGGTCTTCTCAAAAACCTAGTATCAGTAAATTTCTTATCCAGTCACATAGTAAGAGGGGCCTGTCTGCCCATCTTTGCCTCTCCTTCCTCCTAGAAAAGACAAGCAGCACTCCACCCCAAAGCACACCCACACTTCTTTGAAAATTACTCACCCCTCCCACTTACCTTCTGAGTAAGCCATCACAGCCATTTATTTCCATTGCCTGAAGATTCCTCCAGGCTTCCAATCACAAGGGTGAAGCAAAGTCCCTTAAAGTGTGTTCATCTATTCCAACGTGAAAAATAAATTTACATATATTTGAAAGCAACTCACACCCACTAAAATACTGATTCACTCAGATCAGGATAGCAAATAAATACATGAAAAGCAGGAAATGTAAAAATGAGAAGCCCTTTGGATGTAATGTATAAAGTGAACTGTGGAGAACTAGAAAGTATATCCACTGTACCAAACTGAAGGTCTCCAGTTTTTGGCATATTAATCTGGACTTCACCAGTAAATAGTACACAGAACTAAATTTTTTGGCTATATCAGCACATTTGTGGCTCAGAAGAGATAATTCAATTCAGGTCGAACGGCCCAATCTAACAGGATGTTCCATAGAGAAAAGAAGAGAAAGCTTAAAAAAATTCTAGGCAATATCTTTTGAAATGCACTGATAAAACAAGTGCATACTTTCACCAAAAAGGAATAATTTCTCACTGTTTTAAGATTTTTTTTTAATTGCCAAAAAAAATACATCAGTAAATACATTCAGGTACAGAGTAAAAAGAAAGGAAACTTTCTTTTTACGTCGTTAAAAACGTATGTATACAAGACATAAGTCAATGTCACTAAAGTGTACATGTGAAGAAGGTTGAAATGGCAAATGTTTTGTCACTCATATAATTTACCACAGTAAAAAAATCTATAAGTCTATTGTTATTTATTCATCTATCTGATATATTTTATAACTTTTAAATGGGAAATATTCATTGTCTTCAAATGTTTGTGGCATACTTCAAATAGCGATCATGTATTAAGTCACAAAGAAAATTACTATTTTTCAAATACTTGCTAAGTGTTTTTCCCACATTGTTTTATTTAATCCTCATATAACCTCTTAGAGTTGGTGCTAATATTCTTTGCAGTTTAGAAATAAGGCTTAAAAAATTATCTGAGGTCACAAAGTTAATAGTGGGCCAGTTTTACACTGACCAAGCTTATTAACATTTAAAAAATTATCAGAGATCTATCCCCACAACTGAAATAGCAGAACCAGGTTATTTTGAATATAAGTTCTACTAAACTGTCAAGTAATAAACAATTCATATGTTATTTAAACCATTACATAGTATAGACAGAGAAGGAAACCACCCTAATGCATTTATACACTTAGACTGAAACTGATAATAAAACATGGTAAAGTTAGAAAAAAAGTTTTCAATAGCTTCACCTTACTTATGAATAGAAATTCCTTCTTTATTTGATAAATATTTAACTCTCTATTATGTGCAAGGTACTGTGCTACGTGTCAAAATCCAAAAGAAAGCAATAGGTAATGTCATATTATAAACATTTCCACGTCTAGCTTGTCCACTACTTTACCTCCAGCACTAACACAGTGCCTGCTACATATTAGACATTCAAATATTTATTGACTTAAAAGCTTAATGGAAGTTTGGCATTAGCTAAGGAATTTTTGAGAAAAATGTGTCAGGGCTTGCACTAAATTATCAAAACCTATTTTATAGCTATAATACTCAAGAGTGTTGAACTGACAAACCAATCAAACTGACAAACCAATCAATGAAACAGAGTCCAGAAACAAAATTTAAAAAATGTGAGAATTTATGCTGTAAAGGTAGTGTTTCAAGTAACTAGGGAGAAAGCATGAATTATTCAATAAATTGTGTTAGAATAATTAACCACTTCAAAAAAAATAGAGCTAGATATCTCACACCACCATTTACAGAAATAGATTGCAGATAGAGGAAAGATTTAAATATAAACCAAAAAATGAAAACATGTAAAGTCTTCAAAAATATTAGACAACATGTATATAAACATAATTCCAAGACTAAAAATTTGAAAAGTGAAATTTAGGAAGATTTGAATCCAGGATAATATTTTTTTTTTTTTTTTAAATTTTTATTAAGCTTCAAGTGAACATTTACCATTCCAATCAGTCTGTCACATGTAGGTTTACATACATCTTAACTCCCTTCTCCCACTTGCTCTCCCCCTATTGAGTCAGCCCTTACAGTCTCTCGTTTCGTGCCAATTTTACCTTCTTCCCTTTCTCTCTATCTTCCCATCCCCCCTCCAGTCAAGAGTTGCCAACACACTCTCCAGTGTCCACCTGATTTAATTAGCTCACTCTTCATCAGTATCTCTCTCCCCCCCACTGACCAGTCCTTTTCATGCCTGATGATTTGTCTTCGGGGATGGTTCCTGTCCTGTGCCATCAGAAGTTCTGGGGAGCATTGTCTCTGGGATTCCTCTAGTCGCAATCATACCATTAGGTGTGGTCTTTTAATGAGAATTTGGGGTCTGCATCCCATTGGTCTCCCGCTCCCTCAGGAGTTGTCTGTTGTGTTCCCTGACAGGGCAGACATCGATTGTGGCCGGGCACCAATTTGTTCTTCTGGTCTCAGGATATTGTAGGTCTCTGGTTCAAGTGGCCCTTTCTGTCTCTTGGGTTCTTAGTTGTCGTGTGACCTTGGTGTTCTTCCTTTGTCTTTGCTCCCGGTGGGTTGAGACCAATTAATGTATTTTAGATGGCTGCTTGTTGGCATTTAGGACCCCAGGTGCCACAATTCAAAGTGGGATGCAGAGTGTTTTCATAATAGAATTGTTTTGCCCATTGATTTAGAAGTCCTCTCAAACCAAGTTCCCCAGACCCCAGCCCCTGCTTCGCTATCCTTTGAAGCTTTCATTTTATCTCGGAAACCTCTTTACTTTTAATCCTGTCCAATTAGGCTGACCTTCCTTGTTTTGAGTGTTGTCTTTCCCTTCACCCAAAGCAGTTCCCATCTACAGATTGATCAATAAAAAGCCCTCTCCCTCCCTCCCTCCCTCCCTCCCTCCCTCCCTCCCTCCCCCCTTTGTAACCACAAAAGTATGTGTTCTTTTCCGTTTTTTCTATTTCTCAAGATCTTATAATAGTGGTCTTATACAATATTTGTCCTTTTGCAACTGACTCATTTCGCTCAGCATAATGCCTTCCAGATTCCTCCATGTTATGAAATGTTTCAGAGATTCGTCACTGTTCTTTATCGATGCGTAGTATTCCATTGCGTGAATATACCACAATTTATTTACCCATTCGTCCGTTGATGGACATCTTGGTTGCTTCCAGCTTTTTGCTATTGTAAACAGAGCTGCAATAAACATGGGTGTGCATATATCTGTTTGTGTGAAGGGTCTTGTATTTTTAGGGTATATTCCGAGGAGTGGGATTTCTGGGTTGTATGGTAGTTCTATTTCTAACTGTTTAAGATAACGCCAGATGGATTTCCAAAGTGGTTGTACCATTTTACAATCCCACCAGCAGTGTATGAGAGTTCCAGTCTCTCCGCAGCCTCTCCAACATTTATTATTTTGTGTTTTTTGAATTAATGCCAGTCTAGTTGGTGTCAGATGGAATCTCATCGTAGTTTTAATTTGCATTTCTCTAATGACTAATGATCGAGAGCATTTTCTCATGTATCTGTTGGCTGCCTGAATATCTTCCTTAGTGAAATGTGTGTTCATATCCTTTGCCCACTTCTTGATTGGGTTGTTTGTTTTTTTGTGGTTGAGTTTTGACAGAATCATGTAGATTTTAGAGATCAGGCGCTGGTCTGAGATGTCATAGCTGAATATTCTTTCCCAGTCTGTAGGTGGTCTTTTTACTCTTTTGGTGAAGTCTTTAGATGAGCATAGGTGTTTGATTTTTAGGAGCTCCCAGTTATCGGGTTTCTCTTCATCATTTTTGGTAATGTTTTGTATTCTGTTTATGCCCTGTATTAGGGCTCCTAGGGTAGATCCTATTTTTTCTTCCAAGATTTTTATCGTTTTAGTCTTTATGTTTAGGTCTTTGATCCACTTGGAGTTAGTTTTTGTGCATGGTGTGAGGTATGGGTCCTGTTTCATTCTTTTGCAAATGGATATCCAGGTATGCCAGCACCATTTGTTAAAAAGACTATTATTTCCCCAATTGACTGACACTGGTCCTTTGTCAAATATCAGCTGCTCATACGTGGATGGATTTATATCTGGATTCTCAATTCTGTTCCATTGGTCTATGTGCCTGTTGTTGTACCAGTACCAGGCTGTTTTGACTACTGTAGCTATATAATAGGTTCTGAAATCAGGTAGGGTGAGGCCTCCCACTTTCTTCTTCTTTTTCAGTAATGTTTTGCTTATCCGGGGGTTCTTTCCTTTCCATATGAAATTAGTGATTTGTTTCTCTATTCCCTTAAAGTATGACATTGGTATTTGGATTGGAAGTGCGTTGTATGTATAAATGGCTTTTGGTAGAATAGACATTTTTACTATGTTGAGTCTTCCTATCCATGAGCAGGGTATGTTTTTCCATTTAAGCGTGTCCTTTTGAATTTCTTGTAGCAGAGTTTTATAGTTTTCTTTGTATAGGTCTTTTACATCCTTGGTAAGATTTATTCCTAAGTATTTTATCTTCTTGGGGGCTACTGTGAATGGTATTGATTTGGTTATTTCCTCTTCGGTGTTCTTTTTGTTGATGTAGAGGAATCCAAGTGATTTTTGTATGTTTATTTTATATCCTGAGACTCTTCCAAACTCTTCTATTAGTTTCAGTAGTTTTCTGGAGGATTTCTTCGGGTTTTCCATGTATACGATCATGTCATCTGCAAATAGTGATAGCTTTACTTCCTCCTTACCAATCTGGATACCCTTTATTTCTTTGTCTAGCCTAATTGCCCTGGCTAGGACTTCAAGTACGATGTTGAATAAGAGCGGTGATAAAGGGCATCCTTGTCTGGTTCCCGTTCTCAAGGGAAATGCTTTCAGGTTCTCTCCATTTAGAGTGATATTGGCCGTTGGCTTTGCATAGATGCCCTTTATTATGTTGAGGAATTTTCCTTCAATTCCTATTTTGGTGAGAGTTTTTATCATAAATGGGTGTTGGACTTTGTCAAATGCCTTTTCTGCATCAATTGATAAGATCATGTGGTTTTTGTCTTTTGTTTTATTTATGTGATGGATTACATTAATGGTTTTTCTGATATTAAACCAGCCTTGCATACCTGGTATAAATCCCACTTGATCAGGGTGAATTATTTTTTTGATGTGTTGTTGGATTCTATTGGCTAGAATTTTATTAAGGATTTTTGCATCTATGTTCATGAGGGATATAGGTCTAAAATTTTCTTTTTTTGTAATGTCTTTACCTGGTTTTGGTATCAGGGAGATGGTAGCTTCATAGAATGAGTTGGGTAGTATTCCGTCTTTTTCTATACTTTGAAATACCTTCAATAGTAATGGTGTTAAGTCTTCTCTGAAGGTTTGGTAGAACTCTGCAGTGAAGCCATCTGGGCCAGGACTTTTTTTTGTTGGAAGTTTTTTGATTACCGTTTCAATCTCTTTTTTTGTTATGGGTCTATTTAGTTGTTCTACTTCTGAATGTGTTAGTTTAGGTAAGTAGTGTTGTTCCAAGAATTTATCCATTTCTTCTAGGTTTTCAAATTTGTTAGAGTACAATTTTATGTAGTAATCTGATATGATTCTTTTGATTTCATTTGGTTCTGTTGTGATGTGGTCCTTCTCGTTTCTTATTCGGGTTATTTGTTTCCTTTCCTGTTTTTCTTTAGTCAGTCTAGCCAATGGTTTATCAATTTTGTTAATTTTTTCAAAGAACCAGCTTTTGGCTTTGTTAATTCTTTCAATTGTTTTTCTGTTCTCTAATTCATTTAGTTCAGCTCTAATTTTTATTATTTGTTTTCTTCGGGTGCCTGATGGATTCTTTTGTTGCTCACTTTCTATTTGCTCAAGTTGTCGGGACAGTTCTCTGATTTTGGCTCTTTCTTCTTTTTGTATGTGTGCATTTATCGATATAAATTGGCCTCTGAGCACTGCTTTTGCTGTGTCCCAGAGGTTTTGATAGGAAGTATTTTCATTCTCGTTGCTTTCTAAGAATTTCCTTATTCCCTCCTTGATGTCTTCTATAACCCAGTCTTTTTTCAGGAGGGTATTGTTCATTTTCCAAGTATTTGATTTCTTTTCCCTAGTTTTTCTGTTATTGATTTCTAGTTTCATTGCCTTGTGGTCTGAGAAGATGCTTTGTAATATTTCGATGTTTTGGATTCTGCAAAGATTTGTTTTATGCCCTAATATGTGGTCTATTCTAGAGAATGTTCCATGTGCGCTAGAAAAAAAAGTATATTTTGCAGCAGTTGGGTGGAGAGTTCTGTATAAGTCAATGAGGTCAAGTTGGTTGATTGTTGTGAGTAGGTCTTCCGTGTCTCTATTGAGCTTCTTACTGGATGTCCTGTCCTTCTCCGAAAGTGGTGTGTTGAAGTCTCCTACTATATATGTGGAGGTGTCTATCTCACTTTTCAATTCTGTTAAAATTTGATTTATGTATCTTGCAGCCCTGTCATTAGGTGCGTAAATATTTAATATGGTTATGTCTTCCTGATCAATTGTCCCTTTTATCATTATATAGTGTCCTTCTTTATCCTTTGTGGCGGATTTAAGTCTAAAGTCTATTTTGTCAGAAATTAATATTGCTACTCCTCTTCTTTTTTGCTTATTGTTTGCTTGATATATTTTTTTCCATCCTTTGAGTTTTAGTTTGTTTGTGTCTCTAAGTCTAAGGTGTGTCTCTTGTAGGCAGCATATAGATGGATCGTGTTTTTTTATCCAGTCCGTGACTCTCTGTCTCTTTATTGGTGCATTTAGTCCATTTACATTCAGCGTAATTATAGATAAGTAAGTTTTTAGTGCTGTCATTTTGATGCCTTTTCATGTGTGTTGTTGGCCATTTCATTTTTCCACATGCTTTTTTGTGCTGAGACGTTTTTCTTAGTAGCTTGTGAGATCCTCATTTTCATAATGTTTAACTTTGTGTTTATTGAGTCGTTACGTTTTTCTTGGCTTTTTTCTTGAGTTATGGAATTGATATTCCTTTTTGTGGTTACCTTTTTATTTACCCCTATTTTTCAAAGTAAAAACCTAACTTGTATCCTTCTATTTCGCCTTGTATCACTCTCCATCTGGCAGTTCAATGCCTCCTATATTTAGTCCCTCTTTTTGATTATTTTGATCGTTTATCTATTGATTTCCATGATTTCCTGTTGTGTGTATTATTTTGTTTATTTATTTATTTTTTAGAATTAGTCTTAATTTGTTTGTTTTTGTGCTTTCCCTGTTTTAGTTGCGTTGATATCAGGACGTTCTGTTTTGTGACCTTGTATTGTGCTGGAACCTGATATTATTGGTCATCAGGCCAAACAATCTCCTTTAGCATTTCTTGCAGTCTTGGTTTAGTTTTTGCAAATTCTCTAAACTTGTGTTTATCTGTAAATATCTTAATTTCTCCTTCATATTTCAGAGAGAGTTTTGCTGGATATATGATCCTTGGTTGGCAGTTTTTCTCGTTCAGTGCTCTGTATACGTCGTCCCATTCCCTTCTTGCCTGCATGGTTTCTGCTGAGTAGTCTGAACTTATTCTTATTGATTTTCCCTTGAAGGAAACCTTTCTTTTCTCCCTGGCTGCTTTTAAAATTTTCTGTTTGTCTTTGGTTTTGGCAAGTTTGATGATGATATGTCTTGGTGTTTTTCTTTTTGGATCAATCTTAAATGGGGTTCGATGAGCATCTTGGATAGATATCCTTTCTTCTTTCATGATGTCAGGGAAGTTTTGTGTCAGGAGTTCTTCAACTATTTTCTCTGTGTTTTCTGTCCCCCCTCCCTGTTCTGGGACTCCAATTACTCGTAAGTTATCCTTCTTGATAGAGTCCCACATGATTCTTAGGGTTTCTTCATTTTTTTTAATTCTTTTATCTGATTTTTTTCCAGCTATGTTGGTGTTGTTTCCCTGGTCCTCCAGAAGTCCCAGTCTACATTCTAGTTGCTCGAGTCTGCTCCTCTGACTTTCTATTGCGTTGTCAAATTCTGTAATTTTATTGTTAATCTTTTGGATTTCTACATGCTGTCTCTCTATGGATTCTTGCAACTTGTTAATTTTTCCACTATGTTCTTGAATAATCTTTTTGAGTTCTTCAACAGTTTTATCAGTGTGTTCCTTGGCTTTTTCTGCATTTATCCTAATTTCATTTGTGATATCTTTAAGCATTCTGTAAATTAGTTTTTTATATTCTGTATCTGATAATTCCAGGATTGTATCTTCATTTGGGAAAGATTTTGACTCTTTTGTTTGGGGGGTTGGAGAAGCTGTCATGGTCTGTTTCTTTATGTGGTTTGATATGGACTGCTGTCTCCGAGCCATCACTGGGAAACTAGATTTTCCAAGTAGTCAGCTAAAAAAAATGCAGTCAGATCCCTATCTGAATTCTGTCTCTGGCTCCGGGTATTCGGATGTTAATGGGGTCGCCTGGGGAGGGTGGGGGAGGGATCTGAGAGCTAGGAGTGTAGCACCACAGAATATAGAGCTGAACACCACGTTCACGCTCCGCCCCCGTTCGCCAAAATCCGGGCTGGACGGGTCCCTGGCTAGGACACTGCTTTCCTTGCTCGGAAACCAGTCCCTTCCTCCTGGGGACTTCCTCCGGTGCGCGGCACCGCTCGTGGGCACTGGGTGGGCGTTTCCCGCACGAACGGGTGGGCTCGCCCCCAGGGTCTACTCAGGCGATTATAATTAGATCCCGCGGTCACGCCCCGCCTGTGCGCGCGCCCAATTCCCAGCGGGATGACTTCCGGGTTGAGACGCTGCTTTCCCTGTTCGGGAACCAGTCACTTCCTCCCCGGGACTTCTCCTTCCGGAGCGCCACACCTCTCGCGCGAACTGGGTTGGCGTCACCTGCACGGCCAGGTGGGCCCGCCCCCTGGGTCAATTCAGGGCAATAAAAATGGACTCCGTGCTCACGCCCCGCTCGTGCGCGCGCCCAAGCCCCGGCAGGACGGCACCCAATCTGGGACGCTACTTTCTGCGCTTCGGGACCAATCAGTTCCTCCGCACGGCCAAGTGGGCCCGCCCCCTGGGTCAATTCAGGGCAATAAAAATGGACTCCGCGCTCACGCCCCGCTCGTGCGCACGCCCAAGCCTCAGCAGGGCGGCACCCCGTCTGAGACGCTACTTTCTGCGCTTCGGGACCAATCAGTTCCTCCGCACGGCCAGGTGGGCCTGCCCCCTGGGTCAATTCAGGGCAATAAAAATGGACTCCGCGCTCACGCCCCGCTCGTGCGCGCGCCCAAGCCCCGGCAAGACGGCACCCTGTCTGGGACGCTACTTTCTGCGCTTTGGGACCAATTAGTTCCTCCCGGGGACTTCTCCTTCCGGTGTGCCACACCTCTCGCGCAAACTGGGAGGGCGTCACTCGCACGACCAGGTGGTCCCGCCCCCTGGGTCAATTCAGGGTAATAAAAATGGACCCCGCGCTCATGCCCCGCCCGTGCGCGCGCGCGCGTGCCCAGATCGCAGCGGAATGGCTCCCCGTCTGGGATGCTGCTTTCCCTGTTTTGAGACCAGACACCTCCGTGGATTTCTCCCTCTGGTGTGCCGTGCCACACGCGCGGACTGGGTGCGCGTCCTCCCGCACGAACGCGTGGGCCCCGCCCTGGGGTCACTCCAGGGAAACACAGCTGACCCCCCCGCGCTCGCGCGCCCCGTCGGCTTCTCGCCTAACTCCCGGCAGGACGGTACCCCAGCTGGGAGGCTGTTCTCCCCCCTCTCAGATCAGTTTCTCCCTCCGGCTGCGCCCCTACGCCGCCCGCGCTAACCTACTAGGCTTCCTCCCGGGATGGGTTCGGGGGGGAAGGGGTGGGCCCCCTTTCTGTGCGGTCTGCCCCCCTGGGCTCTGCCCCAGATCGAGCTCCGAAGGTCACCTGCCTGGTGCGCTGGCTCCTAGTTCTGAAAACAGTTGCTGTCTGCCCGTATTTGTTCGTCCTCCGTCTCTAAGTCTGTGCTTGTTGTTCAGAGTTCATAGATTGTTATGTATGTGATCGATTCCCTTGTTTTTCCGAGTCTTTGTTGCAAGAGGGATCCGCGGGAGCGTCCACCTAGTCCGCCATCTTGGCCCCCCCTCAGGATAATATTTTTAATCTATGTGACAAAAGACACTATAAACAAATTTAGAGGACTAGTAATGAACTGGGAAATATTTTTACAAATATATGGGTCAGACAAAAGATTAGTGTCTATAACACATAAGAATCAATAAACTAAGGATAAATAAAAGGCTCATTGAAAAAATAAATGAACATGACAATAATTCACAACAGAATTCCAGATTGTACGTAAACATTTGAAAAGAAACTTCATATTTACTAATCAAAGAAATAACAAATTTAAACATGTTCTTAACACTTTATCAAAGATTAAAAATATAAATATTACCTAGTGCTAGTGTAAATTTGTGAATCATGTTCAGAGGACCACTGGAAATATTGTTTAATAACAAAACTGTTAACTTATAAAATCCATTCTCCAAATTTATTCTACACAAACATTTGTACAAATTAGAATAATAATCAGAGATGCTGTTTTAATTAAATATTGGAAGGGAGGTGGAGCCAACATGCTGCCCTAGACAGATACATCATGATGTCCCTCTGCAGCAAAGACCTGAAAAACTATGTAAAAGAGATACAAATGTTAATCCTGGAACCCTAAGCATCATATGGAGGGATAAAAAAAATAGATCAAACCCTGAACGGAAGAAGAAATTGAAGGAAAACAGAGAATGAGGAGACATACAGAGTGCAGGTTACCTGTCAACTAAAGTGACACAACATCATCATGTAGAACAGCCAGCAATGACCCTGCACAGGGAGTACAGGAAAGTAATTTCAAGGAGCTCCCAACAGGAGACAGAGCACTCAGTAACCAGAGAAACATGCTTTCCCACCCCTCACCCATCTGCCCTGTATGCCACCCCTACTCCTTCTTCATGTGTCAAGCTGTGCCACTAGGCTAGAAAGCTATTGGCCCACCTTCACCTCAGGTCTGACCCATCCTCACCCACTGACTCCTGTTGTATTATTTTTTCCCCTCTTTTCCCTTTCTTCCTTTTCTTTCTCCTTACCACCTAGCCCTGTACACTACAATTACCGCTTCTTCACGCCACACCATGCTGCTTGGCTAGAGAGCTATCGGCCAACTGTCACCCTGGATCTGACCTGGTCCCACTCAATGACTCCTGCCACACCATTTTTTTCTTTTCCCTTTATTCCTTTTCTTTTGCCTTCTCACCTCGCCCTGTACACTACGTCCCACCCTTACTGCCAGCCGCCAGGTCTGCCCTGTTCCCATCCACCAGCAATGTTTTTTTTTTCTCTCCCTCATTTATTTTCTTTCCTCCCCCGGCTCCATATGACACCCTCCCTTCCCACTGGCCCTCACCATGCTGCCAAGGCTAGAGCACCCCCAACTCAGGCCTGCCACCATACTGGGCCTGCATTGCCCCTTCCTTGACACCACTTGACCAGGTGCTGAATGGTGGGAAGTGAGCCTGTACCACTCCCTGTCCGACACCCCCACTTATCTGGCAAATGGGCTGTGAATGCTTCCAAACCACTGGATCAACATCAGGAGTCAGGCAGTGTCCACCCAGTCCACGCTCAGCCACCTTGACAAACCAGTGGACAGCAAAGCAGGCTTGCCCTGTCTGCTACTGCCCTTCCCACCCAGACAGGGTGGTGAGAACTATCAGCCCACAGACGAGCAAGCAGCAAACCATGCCAGGCCCGCATATCCTGACATATGAAAACAAAACAAAGAAGCAGAAGGAAACAAATGAACATAAAATCAGTAAATAAAATAATACCTTAATGTCTCAGTGACAGCAGACAATATCAAAACATATTAAAAAGCAGACAAGATGGTTCCAGCGAGTGACCAAAATAATCACATGACCTTCCAGTAGAAGAAAAGGCAATGGAACTACCTGATATTGAATTTGAAAGATTAATATTTAGGGCTCTCTAAAAGATTAGGAAATATATCAAAGAAAACCCAGACAAAACCAAGGAAAAAATAGACAAATCATGGAAAACAAGAACAAAACCAACAAAAGCATAGCCAAAATCAAAGAAAGCACAGACAAAGCAATAGAAGAATTCAGGAAAATAATGCAGCAAAACCTTAAAATAAATAAATGATTAGAAATCAAACGAAACAGCAGCTAGAAATTCAAAGGATAAACAACAAAATTTCAGAAATGGAAACTCAGTGGAAGGTTTTGGGGCAAATTTGAAACAATGGAAGACAGAATCAACAAGATTGAAGACAAATCCATGGATGCCACTTTGCTTAAGGAAAAATCAGGGAAAAAGAATAAGGAAAAATGAAGAAAATCTAAAAATTATGTGGGACACAATCAAGAGCAAAATTTTGCCCATAATTGGAGTTCTAGAACAGAGGGAGAAGATGGAAAACACAGAGAAGATTGTGGAAGATTTGCTAGCTGAAAACATCCCAAATATTATGAAAGATGAAAAGCTGACCATCAAAGAAGCTCAATGAAATGCATGTAGGACAGATCCCAAAAGAAAGTCACCAAGACAGATCATAAGCACATTTGCCACATCCGAAGATAAAGAAAGAATCCTGAGGGCAGCTCGAGAAAAACAAAATCACTTACAAAGGAAAAACAATAACACTAAACCCTGATGATTTGGCAGAAACTATGCAGGCAAGAAGGCAATTGGATGAGGTATATGAAACCTGGAAAAACAACAACAACAACAAAGTGGCAACCAAGAATAATATATCCTGCAAAACTCTCTTTCAAATACGATAGTGAAATCAGGACACCTCCAGATAAACAGAAATTAAGGGAATTAAAAAAAAAAAAAACTTACAAGAAATATTAAAGGGAATTCTTTGGTTACACAACCAACAACATTAGGCAACACCCAGAGTCTAGGACATAGGACAGCATCAGCCAGATACCAACATAGGTAAAGAACTCTAAATAATAACAAAAAAATAGCTAAAGGACTTAAAACAGGAAAACAGAGATGTTAATCTACAAACAACAACAAGGTCAAAACAGTAAAAGGGGGAATAGAAGGTATAGAACTTTCAAATGGAGAGGAAATCTAGGTGATATCAAGTAATAAAAGACAGGTTTAAACTTAGAAAAATAAGGATAAATTTCAAGGTAACCACAAAGTTAAACTTACTCATCAGAATAAAAAAGAAGAAAAACAAAGTTTCAGTAATACAAAATCTATAATAACAAAAGAAAAGAAAATCCACAAACAAAAGAAACTGAGCACAGAAAAGTAAAAGGAACAAAGAAAACGTCATCAAAAAAAAAAAGCATAACAATATGACAGCAATAAATGTATGCCTATCAATAATCACACTGAATATAAATGGCTTAAATGCACCTGTAAAGAGGCAGAGTGGTAGAATGGATAAAAAAAGCACGACCCATCCATATGCTGTCTACAAGAGACACAAAGACAAAAAAATATTAAAAATCAAAGGATGGAAAACTATACCAAACAGTTACCAAAAAAAAAGTCAGGAGTGGCAATTCTAATCTCAGATAAAATAGCCATTAAGGCAAAATCAACCATAAAAGAAAAGACATTATATAATGATTACAGGAACAATCCACCAGGAAGACAAACCCTTAATAAATAGCTATGCACTCAACAACAGGCCTCCAAAATACATAAAACAAGCTCTAACATCACTGAAAAGAGAAATACATAGTCCCACAATAACAGTAGTAGACTTCGACACACCACTCTTAGTAAAGGACAGTGTCTTAAGCTGGATGCTCTAGAGAATCAAAATCAGTAAATATATATATAGAGAGAAAGAGATTTATATCAAGGAAACAGTTTACGCAATTGTAGAGGCTGAAATGTCCCAAGTCCGTGTATCAAGATAGAGGCTTCTCTCAATTCACATAGTTGCAGGGGCTGGCAAACCCAAGATTGGCAGGTCGGAGAGCTGGGCTCTCTTTCTCAGGCTGTGAAGATCAACGAATTCCAATATCTGCAGAGAAGTTGATAGCTCAAGTCCCAAGAGCCAGAGGTCAGACCAACAAGAGGCAGTACAGGACCCAGAATGAGCAAAGAACCCAGAATGTCTGCTTATATTTGGATGCAGGCCACACCCCCAAGGAAACTTTACTTCAATTGATTGGCTACTCACAGCAGATTCAATCATGGGAGTGATCACATATAAACACTGAGAATCACGGCCCAGCCAAGTTGACACACAGTCTTAACCATCACAGACAGAAAATTGGGAAAGAAGCACAACAAAAATGCAGAAGATCTACAGGCCAAAATCAACCAACTTGACCTCATAGACATACATAGAACACTCCTCCCAACAGGAGAAAAGTATATATTCTTTTACAACATACATGGAACATTCTCCAGAATAGATCATATCTTAGGCCACAAAGCAACACTCAATAAAATCCAAAACATCAACATAATTCAAAGAATTCTCTCTGATCACAATGCCATAAACATAGAAATCAATAACAGAAAGAGCAAGGAAAAAAATCAAATACATGGAAACTGAATAACACTCTGCTTATAATTTTTTTTATATAAAGAACTAAGTAATAGAAGAAATCAAAGATGGAATTAAAAAATTCCTAGAATTAAATGAGAATTAAAATACAACATACAAAATCCTTTAGGATACAACAAAGGCAATGCTCACAGGTCAATATACAGCAATAAATGCACACATCAAAAAAGAAGAATGGGCCAAAATAAAAATGTTATCCCTACAACTTGAACAAATAGAAAGAGAACAGTAAAAGAAGCCTACACCCACCAGAAGAAAGGAAATAATAAAGATTAGAGCAGAAATAAATGAAATAGAGAACAGAAAAATAATTGAAGGTGTCAACAAGACCAAAAGTATGTTGTTTGAAAAGATCAACAAAATCAAAAAACCGCTGGCCAAATTGACAAAAGAAAAACAGGAGAGAAAGCAAATAACCCATATAAGAAATGAGATAGGGGGCATTACAAGAGGCCCAACTGAAATAAAAAGAATCATAATAAAATACTATGAAAAACACACCTTAGACTTAGAGACACAAACAAACTAAAACTCAAAGGATGGAAAAAAATATATCAAGCAGACAATAAGCAAAAAAGAAGAGGAGTAGCAATATTAATTTCTGACAAAATAGACTTTAGACTTATATCCACCACAAAGGATAAAGAAGGACACTACATAATGATAAAAGGGACAATTGATCAGGAAGACATAACCGTATTAAATATTTATGCACCCAATGACAGGGCTGCAAGATACATAAATCAAATTTTAACAGAATTGAAAAGTGAGATAGACACCTCCACAATTATAGTAGGAGACTTCAACACACCACTTTCGGAGAAGGACAGGACATCCAGTAAGAAGCTCAATAGAGACACGGAAGACCTACTTACAACAATCAACCAACTTGACCTCATTGACTTATACAGAACTCTCCACCCAACTGCTGCAAAATATACTTTTTTTTCTAGCGCACATGGAACATTCTCTAGAATAGACCACATATTAGGTCATAAAACAAACCTTTGCAGAGTCCAAAACATCGAAATATTACAAAGCATCTTCTCAGACCACAAGGAAATAAAACTAGAAATCAATAACAGAAAAACTAGGGAAAAGAAATCAAATACTTGGAAAATGAACAATACCCTCCTGAAAAAAGACTGGGTGATAGAAGACATCAAGGAGGGAATAAGGAAATTCTTAGAAAGCAACGAGAATGAAAACACTTCTTATCAAAACCTCTGGGACACAGCAAAAGCAGTGCTCAGAGGCCAATTTATATCAATAAATGCACACATACAAAAAGAAGAAAGAGCCAAAATCAGAGAACTGTCCCTACAACTTGAACAAATAGAAAGTGAGCAACAAAAGAATCCATCAGGCACCAGAAGAAAACAAATAATAAAAATTAGAGCTGAACTAAATGAATTAGAGAACAGAAAAACAATTGAAAGAATTAACAAAGCCAAAAGCTGGTTCTTTGAAAAAATTAACAAAATTGATAAAGCATTGGCTAGACTGACTAAAGAAATACAGGAAAGGAAGCAAATAACCCAAATAAGAAACGAAAAGGACCACATCACAACAGAGCCAAATGAAATTAAAAGAATCATATCAGATTATTATGAAAAATTGTACTCTAACAAATTTGCAAACCTAGAAGAAATGGATGAATTCTTGGAAAAACACTACCTACCTAAACTAACACATTCAGAAGTAGAACAACTAAATAGACCCATAACAAAAAAAGAGATTGAAACGGTAATCAAAAAACTCCCAACAAAAAAAAAGCCCTGGCCTGGACGGCTTCACTGCAGAGTTCTACCAAACTTTCAGAGAAGAGTTAACCCCACTACTTCTGAAGGTATTTCAAAGCATAGAAAATGACGGAATACTGCCTAACTCATTCTATGAAGCCACCATCTCCCTGATACCAAACCCAGGTAAAGACATTACAAAAAAAGAAAATTATAGACCTATATCCCTCATGAACATAGATGCAAAAATCCTCAACAAAATTCTAGCCAATAGAATACAACAACATATCAAAAAAATAATTCACCATGATCAAGTGGGATTTATACCAGGTATGCAAGGCTGGTTTAATATCAGAAAAACCATTAATGTAATCCATCACACAAATAAAACAAAAGACAAAAACCACATGATCTTATCAATTGATGCAGAAAAGGCATTTGACAAAGTCCAACACCCATTCATGATTAAAACTCTCAGCAAAATAGAAATTGAAGGAAAATTCCTCAACATAATAAAGGGCATCTATGCAAAGCCAACAGCTAATATCACTCGAAAAGGAGAGAACCTGAAAGCATTTCCCTTGAGAACGGGAACCAGACAAGGATGCCCTTTATCACCGCTCTTATTCAACATCGTGTTGGAAGTCCTAGCCAGGGCAATTAGGCTAGACAAAGAAATAAAGGGCATCCGGATTGGCAAGGAGGAAGTAAAATTATCTCTATTTGCAGATGACATGATCTTATACACAGAAAACCCTAAGGAATCCTCCAGAAAACTACTGAAACTAATAGAAGAGTTTGAAAGAGTCTCAGGTTATAAAATAAACATACAAAAATCACTTGGATTCCTCTACATCAACAAAAATAACACTGAAGAGGAAATAACCAAATCAATACCATTCACAGTAGCCCCCAAGAAGATAAAATACATAGGAATAAATCTTACCAAGGATGTAAAAGACCTATACAAAGAAAACTACAAAGCTCTACTACAAGAAATTAAGAAGGACATACTTAAGTGGAAAAACATACCTTGCTCATGGATAGGAAGACTTAACATAGTAAAAATGTCTATTCTACCAAAAGCCATCTATACATGCAATGCACTTCCGATCCAAATACCAATGTCATTTTTTAAGGTGATAGAGAAACAAATCACCAATTTCATATGGAAGGGAAAGAAGCCTCGGATAAGCAAAGCGTTACTGAAAAAGAAGAAGAAAGTGGGAGGCCTCACTCTACCTGATTTCAGAAGCTATTATACAGCCACAGTAGTCAAAACAGCCTGGTACTGGTACAACAACAGGCACATAGACCAATGGAACAGAATTGAGAACCCAGATATAAATCCATCCATGTATGAGCAGCTGATATTTGACAAAGGACCAGTGTCACTTAATTGGGGAAAAGATAGTCTTTTTAACAAATGGTGCTGGCATAACTGGATATCCATTTGCAAAAAAATGAAACAGGACCCATACCTCACACCAAGCACAAAAACTAACTCCAAGTGGATCAAAGACCTAAACATAAAGACTAAAACGATAAAGATCATGGAAGAAAAAATAGGGACAACCTTAGGAGCCCCAATACAAGGCATAAACAGAATACAAAACATTACCAAAAATGACGAAGAGAAACCAGATAACTGGGAGCTCCTAAAAATCAAACACGTATGCTCATCTAAAGACTTCACCAAAAGAGTAAAAAGACCACCTACAGACTGGGAAAGAATTTTCAGCTATGACATCTCAGACCAGCACCTGATCTCTAAAATCTACATGATTCTGTCAAAACTCAACCACAAAAAGACAAACAACCCAATCAAGAAGTGGGCAAAGGATATGAACACACACTTCACTAAAGAAGATATTCAGGCAGGTAACAGATACATGAGAAAATGCTCCCGATCATTAGCCATTAGAGAAATGCAAATTAAAACTACGATGAGATTCCATCTCACTCCAACAAGGCTGGCATTAATCCAAAAAACACAAAATAATAAATGTTGGAGATGCTGCGGAGAGATTGGAACTCTTATGCACTGCTGGTGGGAATGTAAAATGGTACAACCACTTTGGAAATCTATCTGGCGTCATCTTAAACAGTTAGAAATAGAACTACCATACAACCCAGAAATCCCACTCCTCAGAATATACCCTAGAGAAACAAAAGCCTTCACACAAACAGATATATGCACACCCATGTTTATTGCAGCTCTGTTTACAATAGCAAAAAGCTGGAAGCAACCAAGATGTCCGTCAATGGATGAATGGGTAAATAAATTGTGGTATATTCACACAATGGAATACTACACATCGATAAAGAACAGTGACGAATCTGTGAAATATCTCATAACATGGATGAACCTGGAAGGCATTATGCTGAGCAAAATTAGTCAGAGGCAAAAGGACAAATATTGTATAAGACCACTATTATAAGATATTGAGAAATAGTAAAAACTGAGAAGAACACATACTTTTGTGGTTACGAGGGGCGGAGGGAGGGAGACGGTTTTTTCTTGATTAATTAGTAGATAAGAACTGCTTTAGGTGAAGGGAAAGACAATACTCAATACATGGAAGGTCAGCTCAATTGGACTGGTCCAAAAGCAAAGAAGTTTCCGGGATAAAATGAATGCTTCAAAGGTCAGTGGAGCAGGGGCGGGGGTCTGGGGACCATGGCTTAAAGGGACTTCTAAGTAAATTGGCAAAATAATTCTATTATGAAAACATTCTGCATCCCACTTTGAAATGTGGCCTCTGGGGTCTTAAACGCTAGTAAGCAGCCATCTAAGATGCATCAATTGGTCTCAACCCACCTGGAGCAAAGGAAAATGAAGAACACCAAGGTCACACGACAACTAAGAGCCCAAGAGACAGAAAGGGCCACATGAACCAGAGACCTACATCATCCTGAGACCAGAAGAACTAGTTGGTGCCCGGCCACAATCGATGACTGCCCTGACAGGGAGCACAGCAGAGAACCCCTGAGGGAGCAGGAGATCAGTGGGATGCAGACCCCAAATTCTCATAAAAAGACCATACTTAATGGTCTGACTGAGACTAGAGAAATCCTGGCGGCCAGGGTCCCCAGACCTTCTGTTGGCACAGGACGGGAACCATCCCTGAAGACAAGTCATCAGAGATGAAAGGAACTGGACAGTGGGTGGGAGAGAGATGCTGATGAAGAGTGAGCTAATTATATCAGGTGGACACTTGAGATTGTGTTGGCATCTCATGTCAGGAGGGGGGATGGGAGGATAGAGAGAGTGGGAAGCTGGCAAAATTGTCACGAAAGGAGAGACTGGAAGGGCTGACTCAATAGGGGGAGAGCAAGTGGGAGTACGGAGTAAGATGTATGTAAACTTATATGTGACAGACTGACTTGATTTGTAAACTTTCACTTGAAGCTCAATAAAAGTTAAAAAAAAATACTATGAAAAACAGTGCTCCAACAAATTTGAAAACATGGTGGAAATAGGCAAATTTCTAGAAACTCAATACCTACCTAAACTACCTCAAGCTTGAAGTAGAAAATCTGAACAGATTCATAAGAAGAGAAGAGATTGAAGAGGTAATTAAAAAAAAAAAAAAACCTCCCAAGAAAAAAAGCCTGGGCTCGGACAGCTTCACTTGGGAAATCTACCAAATATTCAGAGAAGACCTTACATGAGTACTACTCAAACTATTTCAGAGCATAGAAAAGGAAGGAATACTCCTGAATTCATTCTATGAAGCCAACATAACCCTGATACCAAAGCCAGGCAAAGACACCATAAAAAATAAAATTACAGACCAATATCTCTCATGAATACAGATGCAAAAATTCTCAACAAATTTTATCCAATAGAATTCAGAATCATATCAATAATAATGATACACCATGAACAAGTGGGATTGATTCCAGGTATGCAAGATGTTTCAACATCAGAAAATCAATGAATGAAATCCACCACATAAACAGAACAAAAGAATCACATGATCATCTGAATCAACACAGAAATGGCATTTGATAAAGTCCAATACTTATTTCTGATAAAAACTCTCAATAAAATAGGAACAGAAGAAAAATTCTTCAACATAATAAAGGGCATCTAGATTATTTATTATTATTTTTCATATTATAATTTTTTTTCTATATTATACAAAATCAACAGCCAACATCATTCTCAACTGAGAGAGGCTGAAAGAATTACCCTTGAGAATGGAAAAAAGATAAGGATGCTGTTTATCAATCACCACTCTTATTTAACATTGTGTTGGAAGTCCCTAGATAGACCAATAAGGCAAGAAAAAGAAATAAAAGACAGCCAAATTGGAAAGGAAGAAGTAAAACTATTCCTATTTGCAGATGATATGATCCTATAGATAACACCAAAAATTCCACAAGAGAACTACTGGAACAAATAGATTCAGCAAAGTAGCAAGATACAAAATCAACATAAAAAATCAGTTGGTTTCCTTTACATAAATGAACACTTCAAACAGGAAATCAGGAAAACAATACCATTGATTGTTATTAGCTACCTTCGAGTTGGTTCGCACTCACAGCGACCCTATGTACAACAGAATGAAACACTGCCTAGTAGCACCATCCTCACAAACATTTTTATGCCTGAGTCCATTGTTGCAGCCACTGTGTCAATGCATCTCGTTGAGGGTCTTCCTCTTTTTTTGCTGGTGCTCTACTTTACCAGGCATGATGTCCTTCTCCAGGGACTGGCCCCTCCTGATAACATGTCTAACGTATGTGAGATGTAGTCTCGCCATCCTTGTTTCTAAGGAGCATTCTGGCTGTACTTCTTCCAGCACAGATTTGTTTGATCTTCTGAGAGTGCATGGTATATTCAATATTCTTCACCAAAACCATAATTCAAAGACATGAATTCTTCTTCTTCAGTCTTTCTTGTTCATTGTCCAAATTTCACATGCATATGAGGCGATTGAAAATATTATGGTGTGCGTCAGGTGGACCTTAGTCCTCAAAGTGTCATCTTTGCTTTTTAACACTTGAAAGTGGCCTTCCGCAGCAGATTTGCCCAATGCAGTGCTTTGACTTATTTCTTGACTGCTTCCTTTCTTCAATGGGCATTGATTGTGGACCTAACTAAAATGAAATCCTGAAAACTTCAATATTTTGTCCCTTTAGAAAGATGTTGCTTATTGTTCCAACTGTGAGGATTTTTGTTTTCTTTATGTTGAAGTGTAATCCATACTGAAGGCTGTGGTCTTTGATCTTCACCAGTAAGTGCTTCAAGTCCTCTGCACTTTAAGCAAGCAGGATTATATCATCTGCATGTTGCAGGTTGTTAATGAGCCTTCCGCCTATCCTGATTCCCTGTTCTTCTTCATATAGCCCAGCTTCTTGGATTATTTGCTCAGCATACAGGTTGAATAAGTATAGTATAAGGATACAACCCTGAAGCACACCTTTCCTGATTTTAAACCATGCAGTATTCCCTTGTTCGGTTCGAACAACTGCCTCTTGATCTACATACAGGTTCCTCATGAGCACAATTAAGGGTTCTGGAATTCCCATTCTTCCCAATGTTATCCATAATTGGTTATGAGCCACACAGTTGAATGCCTTTGCATAGTTAAAAAACAAAGGTAAACATTTTTCTGATAGTCTCTGATTTCAGCCATGATCCATTTGACATCAGCAATGATATCCCTTGTTTCAAGTCTTCTGATTCCAGCTTGACTTTCGGCAGTTCCCTGTCCATGTACTGTGGCAACCACTTTTGTAGGATCTTTAGCAAAATTTTACTTGTTTGTGATATTATTGATTTTGTTCAGTAGTTTCTGCATTCTGTTGAATCACCTTTCTTAGGAATGGGGACAAATATGGATCTCTTCCTGTCGGTTGGCCAGGTAGCTCTCTTCCAAATTTTTTGGCATAGATGAGTGAGCACTTCCAGTGCTGCATCCATTTGTTGAAACATCTCAATTGGTATTCTATCAGTTCCTGGAACCTTGTTTTTCACAATGCCTTCAGTGCAGCTTGGACTTCTTCCTTCGGTACCATTGGTTCTTGATCATATGCTACCTCCTGAAATGGTTGAATTTCTTTTTGGTACAGTGACTCTGTATTCCTTCCATCTTCTTTGATGCTTCCTGGGTTGTTCAAATTTTTCCCATAAAACCCTTCAGTATTGGGGGCCAAGATGACGGACTAGGTGGACGCTACCGCGGATCCCTCTTGCAACAAAGACTTGGAAAAACAAGTGAATCGATCACATACATAACAATCTACGAACTCTGAACAACAAGCACAGACTTAGAGACGGAAAACGAACAAATACGGGCAGACAGCGACCGTTTTCAGACCTAGGAGCCAGCGTACCAGGCAGGTGACCTTCGGAGCCTGATCTGGGGCAGAGCCCAGGGGGGCAGACGGCACAGACAAGGGGCCCAGCCCTACCCCCCCAAACCCATCCTGGGAGAGAGTCTAGCTGGTTGGTGCAGACGGCGTAGCGGCGCAGCCGGAGGGAGAAGCACCCGGGAGGCAGTGACTGATCTTGGAGCGGGGAGAGCAGCATCCCAGCCGGGGAGCCGTCCCGCCGGGAGTTTGGCAGGAAGCGGGCGGGGCGCGAGCGGGGGGGGGCTCAGCTATATTTCCCTAAAGCGAACCTGGGGAGGGGCCCACACGTTCCTGCAGGGGGACGCCTACCCAGTTAGCGCGTGTGGGGCGGCGCACCGAGGGAGAAGACCCCAGGAGGAAGTGACTGGTCTTGGAGCGGAGAGAGCAGCATCCCAGCCGGGGAGCCGTCCCACTGGGATTTTGGTGAAAGCGGGTGGGGCGTGAGCGCGGGGTCCAATTATATTCTCCTGAATAGACCCTGGGGGCGGGCCCACCCGTTCGGGCGGGAGACGCCCACCCAGTTCACGTGAGCGGTGCCGAGGAGTGGGGAGAGTATCGTCCCAACCGGGGAGCTGTCCCGCCCGGATTTTGGTGGACGGGGGCGGAGCGTGAACGCGGTGATGAGCTCTATATTCTGTGGTGCTACACTCCTAGCTCTCAGATCCCTCCTCCACCCTCCCCAGGCGGCTCCATTAACATCCGAATACCCGGAGCCAGAGGGAGAATTCAGATAGGGATCTGACTGCATTTTTTTTAGCTGATTACCTGGAAAATCTAGTTTCCCAGAGATGGCTCGGAGACAGCAGTCCATATCAAACCACATAAAGAAACAGACCATGACAGCTTCTCCAACCCCCCAAACAAAAGAATCAAAATCTTTCCCAAATGAAGATACAATCCTGGAATTATCAGATACAGAATATAAAAAACTAATTTACAGAATGCTTAAAGATATCACAAATGAAATTAGGATAACTGCAGAAAAAGCCAAGGAACACACCGATAAAACTGTTGAAGAACTCAAAAAAATTATTCAAGAACATAGTGGAAAAATTAATAAGTTGCAAGAATCCATAGAGAGACAGCACGTAGAAATCCAAAAGATTAACAATAAAATTACAGAATTTGACAACGCAATAGAAAGTCAGAGGAGCAGACTCGAGCAATTAGAATGTAGACTGGGACTTCTGGAGGACCAGGGAATCAACACCAACATAGCTGAAAAAAAATCAGATGAAAGAATTAAAAAAAATGAAGAAACCCTAAGAATCATGTGGGACTCTATCAAGAAGGATAACTTGCGAGTGATTGGACCCAGAACAGGGAGGGGGGACAGAAAACACAGAGAAAATAGTTGAAGAACTCCTGACACAAAACTTCCCTGATATCATGAAAGACGAAAGGATATCTATCCAAGATACTCATCGAACCCCATTTAAGATTGATCCAAAAAGAAAAACACCAAGACATATTATCATCAAACTTGCCAAAACCAAAGATAAACAGAAAATTTTAAAAGCAGTCAAGGAGAAAAGAAAGGTTTCCTTCAAGGGAGAATCAATAAGAATAAGTTCAGACTACTCAGCAGAAACCATGCAGGCAAGAAGGGAATGGGATGACATATACAGAGCACTGAAGGAGAAAAACTGCCAACCAAGGATCATATATCCAGCAAAACTCTCTCTGAAATATGAAGGCGAAATTAAGATATTTACAGATAAACACAAGTTTAGAGAATTTGCAAAAACTAAACCAAGACTGCAAGAAATGCTAAAGGAGATTGTTTGACCTGATGACCAATAATATCAGGTACCAGCACAATACAAGGTCACAAAACAGAGCGTCCTGATATCAACGCAACTCAAATAGGGAAAGCACAAAAACAAACAAATTAAGACTAATTCTAAAAAATAAATAAATAAACAAAATAATACACATAACAGGAAATCATGGAAATCAATAGATAAACGATCATAATAATCAAAAAGAGGGACTAAATATAGGAGGCATTGAACTGCCAGATGGAGAGTGATACACGGTGATATGGAAGGATACAAGTTAGGTATTTACTTAGAAAAATAGGGGTAAATAATAAGGTAATCAAAAAAAGGAATATCAATTCCATAACTCAAGAAAAAAGCCAAGAAAAACGTAACGACTCAACAAACACAAAGTTAAACATTATGAAAATGAGGATCTCACAAGCTACTAAGAAAAACGTCTCAGCACAAAAAAGCATGTGGAAAAATGAAATGGCCAACAACACACATGAAAAGGCATCAAAATGACAGCACTAAAAACTTATTTATCTATAATTACGCTGAATGTAAATGGACTAAATGCACCAATAAAGAGGCAGAGAGTCACGGACTGGATAAAGAAACACGATCCATCTATATGCTGCCTACAAGAGACACACCTTAGACTTAGAGACACAAACAAACTAAAACTCAAAGGATGGAAAAAAATATATCAAGCAAACAATAAGCAAAAAAGAAGAGGAGTAGCAATATTAATTTCTGACAAAATAGACTTTAGACTTATATCCACAACAAAGGATAAAGAAGGACACTATATAATGATAAAAGGGACAATTGATCAGGAAGACATAACCATAGTAAATATTTACTCACCCAATGACAGGGCTGCAAGATACATAAATCAAATTTTAACAGAATTGAAAACTGAGATAGACACCTCCACATTTATAGTAGGAGACTTCAACACACCACTTTCAGAGAAGGACAGGACATCCAGTAAGAAGCTCAATAGAGACACGGAAGACCTACTTACAACAATCAACCAACTTGACCTCATTGACTTATACAGAACTCTCCACCCAACTGCTGCAAAATATACTTTTTTTTCTAGCGCACATGGAACATTCTCTAGAATAGACCACATATTAGGTCATAAAACAAATCTTTGCAGAATCCAAAACATCGAAATATTACAAAGCATCTTCTCAGACCACAAGGCAATGAAGCTAGAAATCAATAACAGAAAAACTAGGGAAAAGAAATCAAATACTTGGAAAATGAACAATACCTTCCTGAAAAAAGACTGGGTGATAGAAGACATCAAGGAGGGAATAAGGAAATTCTTAGAAAGCAACGAGAATGAAAATACTTCCTATCAAAACCTCTGGGACACAGCAAAAGCAGTGCTCAGAGGCCAATTTATATCGATAAATGCACACATACAAAAAGAAGAAAGAGCCAAAATCAGAGAACTGTCCCTACAACTTGAACAAATAGAAAGTGAGCAACAAAAGAATCCATCAGGCACCAGAAGAAAACAAATAATAAAAATTAGAGCTGAACTAAATGAATTAGAGAACAGAAAAACAATTGAAAGAATTAACAAAGCCAAAAGCTGGTTCTTTGAAAAAATTAACAAAATTGATAAAGCATTGGCCAGACTGACTAAAGAAAAACAGGAAAGGAAACAAATAACCCAAATAAGAAACGAAAAGGACCACATCACAACAGAGCAAAATGAAATTAAAAGAATCATTTCAGATTACTACGTAAAATTGTACTCTAACAAATTTGAAAACCTAGAAGAAATGGATAAATTCTTGGAACAATACTACCTACCTAAACTAACACATTCAGAAGTAGAACAACTAAGTAGACCCATGACATAAAAAGAGATTGAAACGGTAATCAAAAAACTTCCAACAAAAAAAAGCCCTGGCCCAGACGGCTTCACTGCAGAGTTCTACCAAACCTTCAGAGAAGACTTAACACCATTACTATTGAAGGTATTTCAAAGCATAGAAAAAGACGGAATACTACCCAACTCATTCTATGAAGCTACCATCTCCCTGATAACAAAACCAGGTAAAGACATTACAAAAAGAGAAAATTATAGACCTATATCCCTCATGAACATAGATGCAAAAATCCTCAACAAAATTCTAGCCAATAGAATCCAACAACACATCAAAAAAATAATTCACCCTGATCAAGTGGGATTTATACCAGGTATGCAAGGCTGGTTTAATATCAGAAAAACCATTAATGTAATCCATCACATAAATAAAACAAAAGATAAAAACCACATGATCTTATCAATAGATGCAGAAAAGGCATTTGACAAAGTTCAATACCCATTTATGATAAAAACTCTTACCAAAATAGGAATTGAAGGAAAATTCCTCAACATAATAAAGGGCATCTATGCAAAGCCAACAGCCAATATCACTCTAAATGGAGAGAACCTGAAAGCATTTCCCTTGAGAACGGGAACCAGACATGGATGCCCTTTATCACCGCTCTTATTCAACATCGTACTTGAAGTCCTAGCCAGGGCAATTAGGCTAGACAAAGAAATAAAGGGTATCCGGATTGGCAAGGAGGAAGTAAAGCTATCACTATTTGCAGATGACATGATCTTATACACAGAAAACCCTAAGGAATCCTCCAGAAAACTACTGAAACTAATAGAAGAGTTTGGCAGAGTCTCAGGTTATAAAATAAACATACAAAAATCACTTGGATTCCTCTACATCAACAAAAAGAACATCGAAGAGGAAATCACCAAATGAATACCATTCACAGTAGCCCCCAAGAAGATAAAATACTTAGGAATAAATCTTACCAAGGATGTAAAAGACCTATACAAAGAAAACTATAAAACTCTGCTACAAGAAATTCAAAAGGACATACTTAAGTGGAAAAACATACCCTGCCCATGGATAGGAAGACTTAACATAGTAAAAATGTCTATTCTACCAAGAGCCATCTATACATATAATGCACTTCCAATCCAAATACCAATGTCATATTTTAAGGGGATAGAGAAACAAATCACTAATTTCATATGGAAGGGAAAGAAGCCCCGGATAAGCAAAGCATTACTGAAAAAGAAGAAGAAAGTGGGAGGCCTCACTCTACCTGATTTCAGAACCTATTATACAGCTACAGTAGTCAAAACAGCCTGGTACTGGTACAACAACAGGCACATAGACCAATGGAACAGAATTGAGAACCCAGATATAAATCCATCCACGTATGAGCAGCTGATATTTGACAAAGGACCAGTGTCAGTCAATTGGGGAAATGATAGTCTTTTTAACAAATGGTGCTGGCATAACTGGATATCCATTTGCAAAAGAATGAAACAGGACCCATACCTCACACCATGCACAAAAACTAACTCCAAGTGGATCAAAGACCTAAACATAAAGACTAAAACGATAAAGATCATGGAAGAAAAAATAGGATCAACCCTAGGAGCCCTAATACAGGGCATAAACAGAATACAAAACATTACCAAAAATGATGAAGAGAAACCAGATAACTGGGAGCTCCTAAAAATCAAACACCTATGCTCATCTAAAGACTTCACCAAAAGAGTAAAAAGACCACCTACAGACTGGGAAAGAATATTCAGCTATGACATTTCAGACCAGCGCCTGATCTCTAAAATCTACATGATTCTGTCAAAACTCAACCACAAAAAGACAAACAACCCAATCAAGAAGTGGGCAAAGGATATGAACACACATTTCACTAAAGAAGATATTCAGGCAGCCAACAGATACATGAGAAAACGCTCCCGATCATTAGCCATTAGAGAAATGCAAATTAAAACTACGATGAGATTCCATCTCACACCAACTAGACTGGCATTAATCCAAAAAACAGAAAATAGTAAATGTTGGAGATTCTGCGGAGAGATTGGAACTCTTATGCACTGCTGGTGGGAATGTAAAATGGTACAACCACTTTGGAAATCCATCTGGCGTTATCTTAAACAGTTAGAAATAGAACTACCATACAACCCAGAAATCCCACTCCTCGGAATATACCCTAGAGATACAAGAGCCTTCACACAAACAGATATATGCACACCCATGTTTATTGCAGCTCTGTTTACAATAGCAAAAAGCTGGAAGCAACCAAGGTGTCCGTCAATGGATGAATGGGTAAATAAATTGTGGTATATTCACACAATGGAATACTACGCATCGATAAAGAACAGTGACGAATCTCTGAAACATTTCATAACATGGAGGAATCTGGAAGGCATTATGCTGAGCGAAATGAGTCAGTTGCAAAAGGACAAATATTGTATAAGACCACTATTATAAGATCTTGAGAAATAGAAAAAACGGAGAAGAAAACATACTTTTGTGGTTCCAAAGCGGGGAGGGAGGGAGGGAGGGAGAGGGCTTTTTATTGATCAATCTGTAGATAAGAACTGCTTTGGGTGAAGGGAAAGACAACACTCAATACAAGGAAGGTCAGCCTAATTGGACTGGACTAAAAGCAAAGAAGTTTCCGGGATAAAATGAAAGCTTCAAAGGTCAGCGGAGCAGGGGCTGGGGTCTGGGGAACTTGGTTTGAGGGGACTTCTAAGTCAATGGGCAAAATAATTCTATTATGAAAACATTCTGCATCCCACTTTGAATTGTGGCGCCTGGGGTCCTAAATGCCAACAAGCGACCATCTAAGATACATCAATTGGTCTTAACCCACCTGGAGCAAAGGCAAAGGAAGAACACCAAGGTCACATGACAACTAAGAACCCAAGAGACAGAAAGGGCCACTTGAACCAGAGACCTACATTATCCTGAGACCAGAAGAACTAGTTGGTGCCCGGCCACAATCAATGTCTGCCCTGTCAGGGAGCACAACAGAGAACTCCTGAGGGAACAGGAGACCAATGGGATACAGACCCCAAATTCTCATGAAAAGACCATACCTAATGGTATGACTGCGACTAGAGGAATCCCAGAGACAATGCTCCCCAGAACTTCTGATGGCACAGGACAGGAACCATCCCCAGAGACAAATCATCAGGCATGAAAGGACTGGTCAGTGGCGGGGAGAGAGATGCTGATGAAGAGTGAGCTAATTAAATCAGGTGGACACTGGAGAGTGTGTTGGCAACTCTTGACTGGAGGGGGGATGGGAAGATAGAGAGAGAGGGAAGATGGCAAAATTGGCACGAAACGAGAGACTGAAAGGACTGACTCAATAGGGGGAGAGCAAGTGGGAGAAGGGAGTAAGATGTATGTAAACCTACATGTGACAGACTGATTGGAATGGTAAATGTTCACTTGAAGCTTAATAAAAATTAATTAAAAAAATAATAAGTAGCAGATCCAAAACCGGGCATATGTTGTACATAAATTTTATAAACTGCAAAAAAAAAAAAAAAAAAAACCCTTCAATATTGCAACTTGAGGCTTGAATTTTCTCTTTAGGTCTTTCAGCTTGAGAAATGATGAGCACGTTCTTTTTCAGTTTTCTATCTCCAGTTCTTTGCACATTTCATTGTAATGCTTTTTCTTTCCAGCCACCCTTTGAAAACTGTTCAGCTCATTTACTTCATCAATTTTTCCTTTCGCTTTAGCTACTCTATATTTAAAAGCAAGTTTCAGAATCTATTCTGACATCCATTTTGGTCCTTTTTTTTTCCCTTTTCTGTCCTTTTAATGGCCTCTTACTTTTAAATGTATTATATCCTTGATGTCATTCCACAACTTGTCTGGTCTTTGATTATTAGTGTTCAATGTGACAAAGCTATTATTGAAATAGTCTCTAAATTCAGGTAGGATATACTCAAGATCATACTTTGGCTCTCCTCAACTTGTTCTAATTTTCTCCTACTTCAGCTTGAACTTGCATATGAAAATTAATGGTCTGTTGTACAGTCGGCCCCTGGCCTTGTTCTGATTGATGATATTGAGCTTTTCCATAGTCTCTTTCCACAAATGTAGTCAATTTGATTCCTATGTATTCCATCGGGCAAAGTCCACGTGTATAGTCACCGTTTATGTTGCTGAAAAAAGATATTTGCAATGAAAAACTCGGTCTTAGAAAATTTTATAATGCGATCTCTGGCATTGTTTCTCTCATCAAGGCAACATTTTCCAACTACCAATCCTTCTTCTTGGCTTCCCACTTTTACATTCTAATCACCAGTAATTATCAATGCATCCTGATTGCATGTTTGATCAATTTTAGACTATAGAAGTTGGTAAACATCTTCAAATTGTTCATCTTTAGCCTCAGTGATTGATACATATAATTGAATGATAGTCATATTAACTTGTCTTTCTTGTAGGAATATGGATATTATCCTATCACTGACAACGTTGTACTTCAGGATAGATCTTGAAATGTTCTTTGACAATGAACACAACACTGTTGCTCTTTAATTTGTCATTCCCGATGTAGTAGACCATATGACTGGTGCAAAATGACCAACACCGGTCCATTTCAGCTAACTAATGCCTAGGATTTTGATGTTTATGTGTTCCATTTCATTTCTGGCAACTTTCAATTTTCCTAGATTCATACTTCATACATTTCACATTCTGATTATTAATGGATGTTTGCAGCTGTTTCCTCTCATTTTGAGTCATGCCACATCAGCAGATGAAGGTCCCAAAAGATTGACTCCATCCAAATCATTAAGGTGGACTCTACTTTGAGGAGGTAGCTCTTCCCCAGTCATATTTTGCATGCCTTCCAACCTGTGGGGTCCATCTCCTGGCACTATATCAGACAATGCCCTGCTGCTATTCATGGGATTTTCACTGGTGAATTTTTTCAGAAGTAGGCTGCCAACTCCTTCTTCCTAGTCTGTCCTAATCTGGAAGCTCTGCTGAAGCCTGTCCACCAAGGGTGACCCTGCTGGTATTTGAAATACTGGTGGCAAAGCTTCCAGTATCGCAGCAACATGAAAGCCACCGCAGTACGACAAACTGTCAGACACATGGTGGATACCATTTAATGAGATGGAAAATCTAATCACCAACTTTATATGGGAGGTAAAGATGCCACAGATAAGCAAGGCATTATTGAAGAAAAAGAACAAAGTAGGAGGTCTCACACTACCATCTCTCAGAACCTACTATGCAGCCACAGTAGTCAAAACAGCCTGGTACAATGACAGGTAAATAGACCAATATCACAGAATCAAGAACCCCAATGTAAATACATCCACCTATGGTCAGCTGATGTTTGACAAAGGACCCAAGTCCATTAAACGGGAAAAATTCAGCTTTTTTTTTTTAAACAATTGGTGGTGGAAAAACTCTGTGTCCACCTGTAAAAAAATTAAACAGGCTCCTTACCTCACACCATACACAGAAACTAATTAGAAATGCATCAAAGACCTTAATATAAAGCCTAAAATGATAAAGATGATGGAAGAAAAACTAGAGGACCTAATACATGGCATAAATTCAATACAAAACATAACTAACAATTAACAAACACCAGAAGATAAACTAAATAACTGGGAGCTCCTAAAAATTAAATATTTATGCTAATTGAAAGACTTAAGAAAGAGTAAAAAGAGAACCTACAGACTAGGAAAAAAAATTAGCTACAATATACCTGACAAGCATCTGATCTTTAAAACCCATAGAATACTTCAATCCTCAATAACAAAAAGACAAATAATCCAATTAAAAAATGGGCAAAAGAGGGGGCCAAGATGGCGGAATAGACAGGTGCTTCTGACAAGCCCTCTTACAACAAAGACCCCCCCAAAACAAGTGAAACGACAAGTTAGAAGCCATGAACATAAAAGGCAAGATTAGAAAACGAATTGGGGGGGGGAGAAAGAGACAGTTAGGAAGCAGAGAGGAGTTACCGGACCTGAATGAACAGGAGCCCTCAGGCATCATTCTTGGGAGCAGCTGCGGTGGGCCAGTACTAGCCTTCGGCTGCAGTTTCCTCGGGAGAAGCAGCCAGCCACACAGCCAACACACATCTCTGGACCCAGAGAAGAATGGCACTCTCGGCAAAAGCTAAGTACTTACGTATATTTTACCACACTCCCCCACCCCTGCTCCCAAGCCAGCTTCTGCGGCTGATTTCCCTGGGCCTGAGATAGGCCCTGTTGAGTGTCTAGACCCATCCGCCTGGCCTTGGAGATGGAATACATTTGCAATTGGGGGAAAAGATAATTTGCCAGCTCCGTTAAACAGGGGGAGCTCAGGACAGAAGCAGCTCCTGTCCAGGAATAAATGGTCCGTGGACTTTGAGTACTTTTCCTCTCTGCATGGGCCTGTGTGGGCCTATTTCAGGAGGATAGGCTCTTGTTGGCAGACTACAACCATTTCAGCTGTGCGGTAGACAGGACAGTGTTTGATGTTTTACATTGCTTTGCCTATTAAACAGGGTCCTCACCTAACCACATCAGGAGCCTAAAGACTGGTGGCTCCACCCAGGTCACCCAGTCACCCGCGACAGGGGTCCAGGATAACTGGTACCTCCCAGACCTTACAACCAAAAACATTGGGTGCCCGTGATCCATCTGCAGAACCCACCCAGCTGTAAGCTGTAGGGAATAGGGACACACTTTTTCAGAGACACTTGGAGGATGATTCTCAGCCCCCTTCCTTGTTCAGAGTGTGACACCCTGCTGTAACCAGATACCAGTACCTATGCAAATCACCCCTACCCCTTTAAGACTGTAGGACAGAGCCTATACCACATGCTTGATGATCAGCTACCTGAGCTGAACTCATACAAGAAAAGTGAATGGACTCCTAGAGTGATATACCTCATAACAGCTCTAGCCATCTGGGGACAGGACGTCAGAGCTCCAAAGGCAAAAATAATCAAGCTAGCTCACTCAAGCAACCCATTTGGGCATATCAAAACAAAACAAAGCAAGAAGCTATGACATAGTAAGAAAACATAAAATAAACTAATACAATAACTTATAGATGGCTCAGAGACAGCAGTCAATATCAAGTCACGTAAAGAAACAGAGCATGAGAGCCTCAACAAGCTCTCAGAAGAAAGAATCAATGGATCTTCTAGATGAAAGTGCCTTCTGGGAATTACCAGAGGCAGAAAACAAAAGACTAATATACAGAATCCTTCAAGACATCAGGAAGGAAATGAGGCAATATACAGAACAAGCCAAGGAACGCACAGATAAAGCAGATGACGAAATTAAAAAGATTATTCAGGAACTTAATGAATAATTTTATAAGCTGGAAAAATCCATAGACAGACAGCAATCAGAAATTCAGAAGATTAACAATAAAATTACAGAAGTAGACAACTTAATAGAAAGCCAGAGGAGCAGAATTGAGCAAGTAGAAGGCAGAATTTCTGAACTTGAAGATAAAGCACTGGGCACTAGTATATTTGAAGAAAAATCCGACAAAAAAAATTTTTTTTTAAATGAAGAAACCTTAAGAATCATGTGGGACTCTGTCAAGAGATAACCTACGAGGGATTGGATTACCTGAACAGAAAGAGATAACATAAAATACAGAGAGAGTTGTTGAAGATTTGTTGGCAGAAAACTTCCCTGATATTGTGAAAGATGAGAAGATATCTATCCAAGATGCTCATCCAACTCCACTTAAGGTAGATTTTACAAGAAAGTCACCAAGACATATTATAATCAAACTTGTCAAAACAAAAGATAAAGAAAGAATTTTAAGAGTAGCCAGGGATAAATGAAAAGTCACCTACAAAGGAGAGTCAATCAGAATCAGCCCGGACTACTCAGCAGAAACCGTGCAGGCTAGAAGGCAATGGGACGACTTATATAAAAAAATGAAGGAAAAAAATTGCCAACCAAGAATCATATATCCAGCAAAACTGTCTCTCAAATATGAAGGTGAAATTAGGACATTTCCAGAAAAATTGAAGTTTAGGGAATTCATAAAAAATCAAACCAAAACTACAAGAAATACTAAAGGGAGTACTTTGGTTAGAAAATCAATAATATCAGGTATCAACCCAAGACTAGAACACTTGGCAGAGTAATCAGAAGTCAACACAGGTAGGGAAATAAAAAAAATAAGATAAAAAAAATGCTCAAAACAGGGAAACAGCGATGTTCTTATGTTAAAGAAGACAACATTAAAACAATAAAGAGGGACTATGAAATGCAATCATAGATCTTCCATATGGAGAGGAAGACAATGCAATACAAAGAAATCAAAGTTAGGTTCAAATTTAGAAAAATAGGGGTAAATAATAAGATAAAAACAAAGGAGAAAAACTATCCTACGGATCAAAATAAAATACAAGGAAAAAAAATGGAGACTCAGCAGAAACAAAATCAACAACAAAGAATATGAGGAAAGGACAATATATAAAGATAATCTTCTCAGCACATAAAATTAAGTGAGAAAAAGAAACTGTCAACAACACACACAAAAGAGACATCAAAATGATAGCACTAAATTCATACCTATCCATAATTACCCTGAATGTAAATGGACTAAGTGCACCAATAAAGAGACAGAGAGTGGCAGAATGGGTTAAAAAACATGATCCGTGTATATGCTGCCTACAAGAGACATACCTTAGATTTAGAGACACAAACAAACTAAACCTCAAAGGATGGAAAAAATATATATCAATCAAAGAACAATCAAAAAAGAGCAGGAGTGGCAATACTAATTTCTGATAAAATAGACTTTAAAGTTAAATCCATCATAAACGATAAGGAAGGACACTGTATAATGAATAAAGGGACAATATACCAAGAAGATCTAGCCACATTAAGTATTTATGCACCCAATGAAAGAGCTGTAAAAAAATGGAAAAAAAAAACTCTATCAGCATTGAAAAGTGAGATAGACAGCTTCACAATACTAGTAGGATACATCAACACGCCACTTTTGGTGAAGGACAGGACATCCAGAAAGAAGCTCAATAAAGACACAGAAGACCTAAATGCCACAATCAACCAACTTGACCTCATAGACATGTACAGAACACTCCACCCAACAGCAGCCAAGTATACTTCCTTTTCTAGTGCACATGGAACATTCTCTAGAATAGACCACATATTAGGTCATAAAGCAAGCCTTACCAGAATCCACACCATTGAAATATTACAAAGCATCTTCTCTGACCATAAGGCCATAAATGTGGAAATCAATTACGGGAAAAGAAATCAAACACTCAGAAACTGAACAATACCCTGCTCAAAAAAAGACTGGATTATAGATGACATTAAGGTTGCAATAAAGAAATTCATAGAATCCAATGAGAATGAAAACACTTCCTATCAGAACCTTTGGGACACAGTGAAAGCAGTGCTCAGAGGTCAATTTATACCCATAAATGCACACATCCAAAAAGAAGAAAGGGCCAAAATCAAAGATTTATCCCTATAACTTGAATAAAGAGAAAGAGAGCAACAAAAGAAACCCTCAGGTACCAGAAGAAAACAAATAATAAAAATTAGAGCAGAACTAAATGAAATAGAAAACAAAAGCAATTGAAAGAATTAACAAGACCAAAAGACATCACAAAAAAAGAAAATTACACAGCTATATCCCTCATGAACTTAGATGCAAAAATTCTCAACAAAATTCTAGCCAATAGAATTCAACGACATATCAAAAAAATAACTCACCATGACCACGTGGGATTCATACCAGGTATGCAGGGATGGTTCAACATTAGAAAAACAATTCATGTAATCCACCACATAAATCAAACAAATGACAAGAATCACATGATTTTATCAATTGATGCAGAAAAGACGTTTGACAAAGTTCAACACCAATTCATGATAACAACTCTCAGCAAAATAGGAATATAAGGAATATTCCTGAACATAATAAAGGGCATTTATACCAAGTCAATAGCCAACATCATCCTAAATGGAGACAGCCTGAAAGCATTCCCATTGAGACGGGCAACCAGACAAGGATGCCCTTTTTCACTGGTCTTATTCAACATTGTGCTGGAGGTCCTAGCCAGAGCAATTAGGCTAGATAAAGAAATAAAGGGCATCCAGAATGGCAAGGAAGAAGTAAGAGTATCTCTATTTGCAGATGACATGATCTTATATATAGAAAAACGTAAGGAATCCTCAAGAAAACTACTGAAACTAATAGAAGAGTTCAGCAGAGAATCAGGATACAAGATAAACATACAAAAATCAATTGGATTCCTATATACCGACGAAAAGAACATTGAAGAGGAAATCATGAAATCATCAATACCATTTACAGAAGATAAAATACTTAGGAATAAATCTAACCAGAGATTTAAAAGACTTATACAAAGAAAACTACAAAACACTTCTGCAAGAAACCTACATAAGTGGAAAAATATACCCTGCTCATGGATAGGAAGATTTAACCTTATAAAAATGTCTATTCTTCCAAAAGTGATCTACAGATGTAATGCAGTTCTGAATCAAATTAGAACAACATTTTTCAATGAGATAGAGAAACAAATCACCAACTTCATATGAAAGGAAAAGAGGCCCCGGATATGTAAAGCATTACTGAAAAAGAAGAACAAACTCAGAGGCCTTGCTCTACCTAATTTTAGAACCTATTATACTGCCACAGTAGTCAAAACAGCTTGGTAATGGTACAACAACAGATACATAAACCTATGGAACAGAATTGAGAATCCAGACATAAATCCATTCACATATGAGCAGTTGATATTTGACAAAGGCCCCAAAGCAGTTAAATGGGGAAAAGACAGTCTTTTAAACAAATGGTGCTGGCATAACTGGATATCCATCTGCAAAAAAATGAAACAACACCCATACCTCACTCCATGCACAGAAACTAACTGAAAATGGGTCAAAGACCTAAATATAAAATCTAAAATGATAAATATCATGGAAGAAAACATAGGGAAAACATTAGGAGCCTTAATACATGGCATAAACAGTATACAAAACATTACTAACAATGCAGGTGAAAAAGTAGATAACTGGGAGCTCCTAAAAATCAAACACCTGTGCTCATCCAAAGACTTCACCAAAAGAGTAAAAAGATTACCCACAGACTGGGAAAAAGTTTTTAGCTATGACATTTCCGATCAGCACCCGATCTCTAAAATCTACATGATACTGCAAAAACTCAACTACAAAAAGACAAATAACCCAGTTAAAAAACAGGCAAAAGATATAAACAATCACTTCACTAAAGAAGACATTCAGGTAGCTAACAGATACATGAGGAAATGCTCATGATCATTAGCCATTAGAGAAATGCAAATCAAAACTACAATGAGATTCTATCTCATTCCAATACGGCTGGCATTAATCTAAAAACCACAAAATAATAAATGTTGGAGAGCTTGTGGAGAGGCTGGAACACTTATACACTGCTGGTGTGAATGTAAAATGGTACAAGCACTTAGGAAATTGATTTGGCACTTCCTTAAATAGCTGGAAATAGAAGTACCATACGATCCAGCAATCTTACTCCTTGGAATATATCCTACAGAAATAAGAGCCTTTACACGAACACGTACATACACACCCATGTGCATTGCAGCACTGTTTACAATAGCAAAAAGATGGAAAGAACCAAGGTGCCCATCAATGGATGAATAGATAAATAAATTATGGTATATTCACACAATGGAATACTATGCATCGATAAAGAACAGTGACGAATCTGTGAAACATTTCATAACATGGAGGAATCTGGAAGGCGTTATGCTGAGTGAAATTAGTCAGTTGCAAAAGGACAAATATTGTATAAGACCACTATTATAAGAACTGGAGAAATAGCTTAAACAGAGAAGAAGATATTCTTCAATGGTTAGGAGAGGGGGAGGGAGGAAGGGTAGGAAAGGGGTATTCACTAATTAGATAGTAGATAAGAACTGCTTTAGGTGAAGGGAAAGACAACATACAAAACAGGCGAGGTCAGCACAACTGGACTAAACCAAAAACAAAGAAGTTTCCTGAATAAACTGAATGCTTCAAAGGCCAATGTAGCACGGGCAGGTGTTTGGGGACCATGGTTTCAGGGGACATCTAAGTCAATTGGCATGATAAAATCTATTAGGAAAACATTCTGCATCCCACTTTGGAGAGTGGCATCTGGGGTCTTAAATGCTAACAAGTAGCCATCTAAGATACATCAATTGGTCTCAACCCACGAGGGTCAAAGGGGAATGAAGAACATCAAGGACACAAGGTGATTATGAGCCCAAGAGACAGAAAGGGCCACATAAACCAGAGACTATATCAGCCTGAGACCAGAAGAACCAGATGGTGCCCGGCTACAACTGATGACTGCCCTGACAGGGAACACAACAGAGAACCCCTGAGGGAGCAGAGCAGTGGGATGCAGATCCCAAATTCTCGTAAAAAGACCAGACTTAATGGTCTGGCTGAGACGAGAAGGACCCCAGTGGTCATGGCCCCCAGGCCTTCTGTTGCCCCAGGACAGGAACCATTCCCAAAGCCAACTCTTCAGACATTGATTGGACTGGACAATGTGTTGGAGAGGGATGCTGGTGAGGAATGAGCTTCTTGGATCAGGTGGACACTTGAGACTATGTTGGCATCTCCTGTCTGGAGGGGAGATGAAGAGGGTAGGGGGGTTAGAAGCTGGAGAAATGGATATGAAAAGAGAGACTGGAAGGAGGGAGTGGGCTGTCTCATTGGGGGGAGAGTAATTGGGAGTATATAAAAAAAAAATTGGGAGTATATAGTAAGGTGTATATAAGTTTTTATGTGAGAGACTGACTTGATTTGTAAACTTTCACTTAAAGTGCAATAACCCAAAACCCAGTGCCAGTGAGTCGATTCTGACGCATACCGACCCTATAGCACAATAAAAAAATTATTTTTAAAAAATCAAGAGTCAAACAATACCATTAAAATATAACAATAACAACAACACTTTGTCAAGATTAATATTACCAAAAGACTTGTCACTGGAATGTAAAAAGAAAGAAGTAAAAACTTCTCACCTCAGTAATATTCAGGGAATGTTATGGTATTTTTACACAAATCATGCATGCCTTCTGTGTTTGCCAACCACACCCTTGTTGCACAAGATATTTTCATAAGCGCCTCTATGCCAATTTTTTTTTTACATGTTGCTGTAAAAAACAAAAAAACAGCACAGTGCTCCTACGGGGGCGGGGCATGTTTGGTAAACAATCGTAGGAGTCACGCATTATTTGTGTAAAAATATGGTATTTACATTTTGGACACTTGTCAAGATGTGTTCTAGGCACTATTTTCAGCTTTTAAAAGCTTTTTAAAAAAACTGTACTGTCGTTATATTTTTTACTCAAAACTTGGATCAAACAAACCTGCCGACAACTTCAGTCTCCTTCCTGATCTTGTGCCTGTTCCCCAGCCTTATGTAGAAATACAAAACCTAAGTGACATTTTATGTTGGGGAAAAAATAAACTATGTGGATAAATGAAAAAAAGAAAAACACCTTGAGGAACTGAGTTACTGGAGCTTAGGGCTGGGGATCATGGTCTTGGGGGACATCTAGGTCAACTGGCATAACATAGTTCATAAGGAAAAAGCTTTACACTCTCCTTCGGTGAGTAATGTCTGGGGTCTTAAAAGCTTGCAAGCAGCCATCTAAAATACTTCTATTGGTCCTATCTCTTTCAGGGCAAAGAACAATGAAGAAAACCAAAAACACAAGGAAAATATCAGTCCAAAGGTCTTATGGACCACATGAATCACAGCCTCCACCAGTCTGAACCCAGCAGAACTTGATGGTACCTGGCAACTACCACTGACTGCTCTGACAGGGATCTCAATAGATTGTTCCAGACAGAGCAGGAGAAAAATATACAACAAAATTCAAATTCGCAAAAAGGACCATACTTACTGGTCTGACAGAGATTGGAGGAACCCCCGAGACTATGGCTCCCAGACACCCAGCTAACTCAGAACTGAAGACACTGCTGAAGTCCACTGTTCAGCCAAAGATTAGACAGGCCTATAAAACAAAATAACACACCTGAAGAATGTGCTTCTTCGTTCAATCAAGTATACAAGACCAAATGGGCAACACTTGCCCAAAAGCAAAGATGAAAAGGCAGGAAGGGACAGGAAACCTGGACTAATGGACACAGGGACCCCAGGATGTAAAGGGAAAGGGGAAGAGTGCTGACACATTGCAGGGATTGCAACCAATGTCATAAAGCAGTTTGTGTATACATTTTTTAATGAGAAACGAATTTCCACTGTAAATTTTCACTTAAAATTAAATTAAAAACAACAACAACAAACCCAAGGGGGGAAAAATATTGGAAGCAACTAAAATGTCCATCAATTTAACTGCCTAAATTATGGAACCTCCACATGACGTAATACTGCAACTATGAGTTAGAGTCAGAATGTCATTATAAAATGCCCAGATTATATTTGTAGGTAAAAAATTAAGTTACGTGGTAATAATAATAAAAACAATAGCATAATATGATAGGTTGTGGTAAACATAAATATGTGCAATTTTTACATTATTATTATTTTAACTTAAAAAATATTTCCAAAATACAGAAAAAACAGACAATAAGATAATACTTCTTTTACCTACCACCTAGATTTAATATATTTGCTTCTGAAGCATTTTTTAAGAAATCAGTGTTACAGGTGCCATTGAAACCTGCCAATGCCTCCTCCCCCCAATCAACTTTCCCTTCCTCTAGTCCCAGAGGTAAGTATGATCCAAAAGTTGGTGTTATCTTCCTATGCATGTTTTTTCCCACATAACCTACATATGTATGTGTCCTTAGCCAATATAATTTAATGTGCTTTTAAATTTTACATAAATTATATTATATTAATTATCTTTTGCTGTGTAAAAAATTACCCCAAAACTTAGTAACTTGGAAGAAGAAATATTTATTATCTCACAGTTTATGTGGCAAGGGAATCAGGATGTAGCTTGACTGTGTACTTCTGCCTCAAGGTCTCTCAAAAGGTTGCAATCACAACGTTGGCCAGGACTGCAGTCTCTCCTGAGGCTTCAACAGAGGGAAAATCTGCTTCCAAGCTCACTCACGCGGTTGTTAGCAGGATTTTGTTCCTTGCAAGTTGTGGAATTGAGGGATTCAGTTACTCATTGGCTGTTTATAAGAGGCCTCCCTAAATTTTGTGCTATGTAGGTATTTCTATAGGGCAGTTCCCAACATGGCAGCTGGATTCCATTAGTACTAACAGTTGGGAGACTAACAGAAGCCAAGAAAGACAGAATCCAGTGTCTTGTAATCTACTCTCAGAAGTGACGTCGCATCACTTTTGCCATATGCTATTCATTAGAAGGAAGTCAGTAGATTCAGCCCATATTCCAAGGAAAGGGATTACACAAGAGCATATATACAAGGTGCGGAGAATCATTGGAGGCCATCTCAGAGGTGTCTAATAGAGTTATCATAGAGTGCCTATTTTTCTACAACTTTCTTTTTAACACCTGCTTTATATACATATATATATATATATATATATATATATATATATATATATATGAAACTCTACGGGGCAGTTCTACCCTGTTCTTTAGGGTCACTATGAGTCAGAATCGACTCGACGGCACTGGGTTTTTGGGTTTTTACATATATATATGGTAATATATGTAAATCTCATCATTTCAAACATTGTTTAGTGTAATTCATACAGCCATTTCCATCACATTAGGAGGCTTTTCAAAACAGTTTTACCATTTTAAACTCCTATGAGCATTTTATGAGAATACATATTTCCTTCAACTTTTGACTTTCTATATTTCTGTATTATTTCCATTTAATAGGATGAGCAGGTATGACTTCCATACTTAGAAAAATATATAAATTACAACATAAATCAAAATATACATAATCCAAGTCTGTCTGAGTCAGTGTGGCGATTCCTAGCATAATATGATATTACATAGAAACACAATTTCAACCACCACAAAGCCTTGAAAAGAATTAAAATCGTGACTAAAGGATTTCAGAAGTCCATATGTGCATGACACACATCGAGGTGCTCTAAAATTGTTCATCTCTCACCTCAAACTCTCACACTTCACATTCCCAAACTTCTCTATTCCCACCACTACCTCAAGTCTTTTAAAAATGACTGCCTCTTATGCATTAAATTGTCTTCCGCTAAAATACCCATTGGAATCCTAACCCCTACACCTGTGGATATAATCTCACTTAGAAATAGGGTTTTCCTTGTTATATTAATGAGGCTATTTCAGTGTAGGGTGTGCCCTAAACCTAATCACTTATGAGTTATAAGGAGCAGCATAGACACAGAGACAAAAAAGCACAAATTGGGGAAGACAGATGATAGTTGAAGATCATCAAGGAACTGAGAAATACCTGGGCTACGAAAGCTGAAAGAGACAAAAATCTTTCCCCAGAGCCAACAGAAAGAAAACAGGGATGGACTATCCAATAAGCAAGGTAAGCACGTGCTTAGGGCCTGAACAAAACAGGGACATCCGTTGTCCAAAGCAAAGACCCATAGATTCCAAGTAGGCAGGACATAAGGAAAAGAGAGCACACAACAATGATTCAAGAAAGACTTCATTCATTATCCTTATTATGTATGGAACTTAATTGTGATAAAATCATTGCAGAATTTGTAAGAGCAGAAGACAGGGACAGATTACCCAATAAGCAAAGTAAGCACATGCTTAGGGCATCAACAAAATAGGGGTACCAGTTGTACAAAGCAAAGTCCCATAGATGCTAAGCAGACAGGACACAAGGAAAAATGAGTGCTGCAGTGGAAACGAAATGGCAGGGCACTAAATGAAATTGATTTCAGCCAGAAACAAAGTGCACTCAGGATCACAACGGGGCCCATGGGCAAGGTTATTTAAACTGTGAGGTCCCAACAACCTTTTAGACATCTGTCTTCTACAGTCCCCTCCTGAGTAACTGAAACTCCTTATCTTGGAGGGTCTCTTGGGGGTATGCTCTTTCTTTCTAATAAACAAGAGGTGAGGGTGGGCTGTTGAGTCTAACTTTTGCTACACTTACCTGCTAAAAATTTTACAATCCACCCTGGCAAATAAAAAAAAATTTTTTTGAAAGAAATATTTTTAATTATAACATGTTAGAGATGAAAGATCTATCTAAAAATAAAATATAGTAATTTGTTGTGATATTTATTTTCTGAGCATTAAATTTTCTTTTATGACATCTTTTCATTTGTTCATTTATAATTACAGCATTTATTATGAAATAAATATCAAAACTGAAGTATGACCAGTTTAAAACAAAATTGGTGAAAGTCAATTTTTCATTGTGGGACATAACAGAATTTTACATTGATTGTTGAAACAACTAAGTTCACTGACTTATTTTCTTTGTTGTAGAATGTGTGGAATATGCTTTTTGTAGAAAATGTGGTATATAGTGAAAATCTTTGGACCCTGCATCCACTAAAAATTTTATAATCCAGTTCATTTCATTCCACTAAAATGGCATAAGGCACTTTTGCATTCAATGCTAATATTATAGCCACATTTGAAAAAGAAGTTATAATTTAGATAGCTAAGACACACACACACATATTGTATATATTTAAGTTACATAGCCCATTCAAATGCGTGAGTAAGCAGAGGAGGGGGCACTGCAGATTAGCAGTGTTTAGGGCTCTCACCTGCCTTAATTCAGCCCTGAGAGAAAGCTTCCCCCTAGAGGCAGTGTCCTGAATTTGGACTTCTACGCTCCTGAATTGTGAGAAAATAAATTGCTATTCTTCAAAGCTACTCAGTCATTCTGTTACAGTAGCGCTAGGAAACGAGGACACCGCCTATTCTTGAGCTCCTCTCTATTCCTTCTCCTCTCAAGTTTAGCTTAACATAAATGTTATAGATCATTGCAGCATTTATGGATTTCATTCAGGTGTTTTCTTCACCTATTGCACAAACTTCCCAAAATCTTAGCAATGCATACAAACAGAAATTTTCTTGGGGGAGAGTTAGGATGTTGTCAAAGTAAAGGAGAGAAAGGGAAAATTTGTAAATGCATTAATAATTTTGTAATTGTCATGCAAAAACAAGTTCTACCTTGGCGGGGGGGAAGAAAGAACATATAAAGAATCAACTTGGTTTAGTAGATTAACCTGGTGGATTTTGGAAGTGTTAAAATTTAAATCAGTTGCTTTGCTTCATGGAACACTTCTTTTTTTTTTTAATCTTCCAGGTTAAAAATAATTCTACCCAATATATCTTAATGGCAGAGTTTCAGCAAAACTTTGAATTCCAACTTCCTCTTGAGTTCTGTGATCCATCTGCACTTGAGTTTCCATTTTTTTTTATATGAGATTTATTATGTTAATGTCATGTTTATCTTAGGAGACATGGCAGTCTTCTCGGTTTGTCTGCTGCCTCTGTGTCTCTTCTCTTTTTATAAGAACACTAGTCTTATTAGATTAGGGCCCACCCTACTCAGATATGAACTCATGTTAACTAATAACATTTTCAAAGACTTTAATCCTAACTAGTACACATTCACAGGTACCAGAGGTTAGGACTTCAACATAGCTTTCATTGGAACACAATTCAACCCATAATTATAAGATCATTGGGTATATTAGATATCTTTTATTGAGCACTTATATTGTGTTGCAGGAGGGAAGAATGCTAATCACTTCATATGCATGTAACAGTATAAAGTTTTCAGTATTTCCCTGAATGTTTTTCCGTCTGCATAATTTTGCTTTTCAGCTCCCATCACTAACACTAGATCTAGAAATTGAGGTTTAATGTCCTCAAGGAAGAGAAAAGACATGAGGACACAGTTGAAGGTTTTTTACGTGCACTAAAGAAGAATGTGTAATCTGAAGCTGTTGTGTTGAATGTTGTATAAATGTCAGTTAGGTCGAGTTGGTTGACAGTGCTATTCAGGTCTTTTGTATCCTTGCTGATATTCACTGTAGTTCTATAAATTATTGAGCACGGGGTATTGAAATCTCCATCTATTTTTGATGAATTATTTATTGTTCATTCCAATTCTATCAATTTTTGCTTCATGTGTTTTGAGGTTCTATTTTAGGTGCATGTACATTTATAATTGTTGTATCTTCCTGATACCTTTAATCTTTTATAATTATGAAATTTCACTCTTTGTCTCTAATAACTTTTTTTGTCTTAAAATCTATTTTTTGATATTAATAAAGTCAATTGAGCTTTCTTATGGTAACAGTTTGCATAGTGTATGTTATAAATAGAATTGTGTCCCCCCAAAATAAATGTGCAAGTCCTAAACTCAGTACTTGTAAATATGAAATAGAAATTTTCTTTTGTTATCTTGATGATATAATAAACATGGTAGAGTGGATTCTGAACGTAATTATTTCTTAATGGTGTCTTATAAAAAAGAGCATAATAGACACAGAGCGACACACAGGGGGAAGACAGATGCCATGTGAGGATCTATCTATAAGGAAATGGAACACCAAGTATTGTGGCCAGAAACTAGAAAAGAGGCCCACAGAATGAATCGACACAACTAAAGTCTTAATTTGGACTTCCAGCACCTAGAACTGTGAGGAAACAAATTTCTGCTTTTTAAAATCAACCTATTGCGATATTCTTTGTTATGGAAGCACTAGGTAACTAAGATAATATCTGGTACCAAAGAGTTGGGGGTGGGGGTGTTACTGTAACAAATACTTAATAATGTGGAAGGAGCTTTGGAATTGGGTAGTGGGTAGAGGCTAAAACAGTTTGAAGGCACTTGGTAGTAAGAGCCTAGATTGCCTTAAATAGACTGGACATTAAGCATAATTTTGATGAGGGTTCAGAAGCATCCTTAAGACTAACCAGATTTGAGAACCAATTTAGAAAATTCATCCTTAAGAATTTTTTTCTCTAGAACCACTCTTGGTACCAAATGTCTTAGGCTGGGTTCTCTAGAGAAGCAAAACTAGTAAAGCATATGGATATATGTAGGGAGAGGTTATATCAGAGAAACGGCTCACATGGTTGGAGAGTCTGGAACATCCCAAGTCTGTGGATCAGGATAGTGTCTTCTGCCTCATGTAGCCATAGGGGATGGGGAACACAAGATCAGCAGGTCAAAGAGGAGGACTCTTGCTCACAGGCTGTGAAGATTGCTGAATTCCAAGTTCGGCAGGTAAACTACTAGCTCAAGTCCCAAGAACCAGAGGTCAAATGAACAGGAGCAAGCTGCAGGATCCAGAGCCAGCAAAAAGTCAGAACATTTGCTTAAATTTGGATGCAGGCCACACCCCCAAGGAAACTCCTTTTCAACTGATTGCCTATTCACAGCAGATATCATCATGGGAGTGATCACATTTAAACACTGAGAATCATGGCCCAACCAAGTTGACACACAATCTTAACCATCATGGTCCACCCCTTGTCAACTTGCCACACGTACACATCTCCTTAAATCATACTAATCTCTGAATAAAGACAATTATAAAGTCATACTTGTGCCTAACATGATACAACTGAAAACACGCTAGCCCCATTTACATTTTACATTTTATAACGGAAGAAAACAAAAATATTTGATGCACACATGCAAAGCAGAAATACTCATAATAATTGCAATCCTCGTTTCTGCAACTGGTCACATGGCCATAACTGGTATTTAGAACTACCCTCTCCCACCACCCATTCCATATTCCCTTTGCCCTCAGCAAGCACCTCAGCTGGTCATGGTTCTTTGCCTGGTGGGGTGACCCAAACCTTCATTACTGAAGGGTCTGGGCCATTAGCAGTCATGTTGGAATTGGGTTGCTGTAGTTTTCCATTGACTTTAATCACAGGGTATGGTAGTACTAAGAGACACCCTAAGGGATCTCCTGCGTACTCTTCTTTACTTCCACTATGTAATATCAATCTGATTTCCTCCTGGTAATCAAGATCAATCACATCAGCCAGTAGGGTTACTCCTGTTGATCCACAGGTATAAGGAGCCAAAAAGTGGCCAGGTGGCATTCTTAGCTTCCAGTTCAATGGGATCAGTGATGTGTCTCCAGGTGGGAGGATTCCTCTTTTGTAGCTAAGACCTCTAGACCTGCATAAGGTTACGGTGACAGGAAGCAAACATTTTGTGAGTGGGTCACTAGGGGTAATAGTGAGTGGTGCCACTCCCATTTCCACCCCTTGAATCCTGGACCCATGAATCCTAACTATGGGAGAAATAGCACCATATATTGGGCGCTGATTTAGAGCATATACAGCCTCCTGGAGAACATTGTCCCAACCCTGCAGGTTTTGCTGCCTAGCTGGAGCTGTAATTGTGTATTTAGGAAGCCATTCCATCATTTTATCAAGCTAGCTGCTTCAGGATGATGAGGAACATGGTAAGAGCAGTGAATTTCATGAGCATGGGCCCACTGCTTCACTTCATTTGCTGTGAAGTGAGTCCCTTGATCTGAGGCAATGCTGTGTGAGATACCATGACGGTGGATAAGACATTGTGTAAGTCCATGCATAGTAGTTTTGGCAGAACTATTATGTACAGGGAAGTCAAATCCATATCCAGAGTAAGTGTCTATTCCAGTAAGGACAAAACACTGCCCTTTCCATTATGGAAGTGGTCCAATGTAATCAGCTTGCCACCAGGTTGCTGGCTGATCACCTCGATGGATAGTACCATATTGGGGACTCAGTGTTGGTCTCTGCTTCTGGCAGATTGGGCACTTAGCAGTGGCTGTAGCCAAGTCAGCCTTGGTGAGTGGAAGTCTATGTTGCTGGGCCCATGCATAACTTCCATCCCTGTCACTTTGGCCTCTTGGTTCATGAGCCCATTGAGCAATGACAGGAGTGGCGGGGGAAAGAGGATGGCTGGTTTCCACAGAATACCTCGTCCTATCCACTTGATTGTTAAAATCCTCCTCTGCTGAGGTCACCCTTTGTTGAGCATTCACATGAGACACAAATATCTTCACTTCTTTGGCCCATTCAGAGAGGTTTATCCAAATATCTCTTACCCATAAATCCTTGTATCCAATTTTCCAATCGTGTTCATTCCATGTCCCTGACCGTAGAGCCAAACCATTGGCCACAGCCCATGAATACAATTGCCCATCTGGCCATTTCTCCTTCCAAGCAAAGTAAACAGCCAGGTGCAGTGCATAAAGTTCTGCCCATTGAGAGGATTTCCCTTCACCATTGTCCTTCAGGGAGGTCCCAGAAAGGGGCTGTAGTGCTGCTGTTGTTCACTTTTGAGTGGTGCCGGCATATCACACAGAATCATCTGTAAACCAGGAACGAGTTTTCTCTTCTTCAGTCAAATGATCATAGGGAACTCTCCATGAGGCCATAGGTGCAGACCGGGAGATGGAAGGTAATGTGGCAAGAGTGGAGGCCATGGGCATTTGGGCCATTTCATCATGCAACTTAATTGTGCCTTCAGGTTCTGCTTGGGCCCGATCTCATATATTCCACTTCCATTTAATGATGGAGTGCTGCTGTGCATGTCCAACTTTATGACTATGTGGGTCAGACAACACCCAGTTCATGATGGGCAGCTCAGGCAGCGTGGTGACTTGGTGTCCTGTGGTTAAGCATTCAGTCTCTACTAATGCCCAGCAACACGCCGAAAGCTGTTTCTCAAAACGAGAGTAGTTATCTGCAGAGGATGACAGGGCTTTCCTCCAAAATTGTAAGGGTCTGTGCTGTGATTCACCAATAGGGGCCTGCCAAAGACTTCAAACAGCATCTCTATCTGCCACTGACACTTCAGGTGCCTTTGGATCAGCTGGATCATAAGACCCAAGTGGCAGAGCAGCTTGCAAGGCAGCCTGAAGCTGTTGCAGACCCTATTCTTGTTCTGCGCCCCACTCAAAACTAGCAGCTCTTTGAGTCACTTGATAAATAGGCCAGAGTAGCATACCCAAATGAGAAATATGTTGCCTCCAAAATCTAAAGAGGCCCACTAGGTGTTGTGCCTCCTTTTTAGTTGTGGGAGAAGCCAGATGCCATAACTTATCCTTCACTTTAGAAGGAATAGCTTGACATGCCCCATGCCACTGGACCCCTAGAAATTTCACTGAGGTGGAAGGTGCCTAAATTTTTGTGGGATTAATTTCCCACCTCTAGCACACAAATGTTTTACTAGTAAGTCCAGAGTCATTGACTCTTCTTCCTTACTAGGTCCAATCAGCATAATCTCATCAATGTAACAGACCAGTGTGAAGTCTCGTGGAAGGGAAAGGCAATCAAGGTCCCTGAGGACTAAATTATGACATAGGGCTAGAGAGCTGATGTAGCCCTGAGGTAGGCCAATGAAGGTGAATTTCCAGCCTTGCCAGCTGAAGGCAAACTGCTTCTGATGAGCCTTTGAAACAGGTATGGAGAAAAAGACATTATCCAGATCAATAGCTATATACCAGGTACCAGGAGATGTGTTAAGTTTCTCAAGCAACAGCAGCCACAATTGGAGTCATCATCTGGTTAAGTTTTCTAAATCTACTGTCATTCTCCAAGATCCATCTGTTTTTTGCACAGGCCAAATAGGTGATTTGAACGAGGATGTGGTGGGAGTCACCACCCCTGCATCCTTCAAGTCCTTGATGGTGGCAGTAATCTCTGCAATCCCTCCAGGAATGCAGTATTGCTTTTGGTTTACTATTTTCCTCGGTAGGGGAAGTTCTAATGGTGTCCACTTGGCTTTTCCTACCATAATAGCCCTTACTGCATTTGTTAGGAATCCAATGTTGGGGGTTTTCCAGTTGCTGAGTATACCTATTCCAATTATGCATTCTGGAACTGGGGAAATCACTACAGGATGGATTCAGAGACCCACTGGACCTACTGTGAGATGGACATGAACCAAGACTCCATTGATAACCTTACCTCTATGTGTTCCCACTCTGACTGGTGGGCTAGAGTGATGTTTTGGTATCCTGGAATTAGTGTCAGTTCAGAGCCAATATCCAGTAATCCCCAAAAAGCCTGATTATTTCTTTTTCTCCAATGAACAGACACTCTCATAAAAGGGGGCTGCTGTTCATCTGATCTAGAATTCATTCTTTTGTACAGATCAAGTAAATATTTAGTATATTTCCTATCTATTTCACTCCTAGGGACACCATGACTAAGTAGCCAATGACATAAAGTCCATACAAGTCAGGCTATTCTCATTACTGCTTTGAATCTACTGTTCATTACCGTAACCATGCCCACGTTGTCTTTGTCAATTGAGTGCAGCCACTTGGCCCCTAGTACCACGGGGTCCAGTCAGCCCTGTTGTATTTAGGTGTCTTAATTCAGTTAGGGCAGTTCCAACTCTCAAATCTGATTTACATAAAATAGCAATCACAGCAGTCATCAAGGATACTGGGGTTCCCTTCACAAAGTTGTTCCTCACAGTTGTGGTAAAAGGTGTATCCTCTGGGCACTCCATGTGTGGGTTTGTGGTTCTAACCTGATAAATCCATTCTAGCATGCCAATTTCCCTAAGCCTTTGGTTACCTTCTTCAGTATACCAAGGCAGGTCTGGTACTTCAACTTGATTTAATGTAGGCCACCACATAAACCATGCTTTACCAACCCATCCAAATAAACTATTAGATCCTTTCCTAACTTCTGGAGCTGAAACATTGAATGAAGAATCTGTGCTTAGTGGAGCCATATCAATAAACTCAGACTGATCCATCTTTAAGTTCCTTGCACCATTATTCCACACCCTTAATAGCCATTCCTACACATATTCCCCAGGTTTCTGTTTGTACATATTAGAAAAGTCAAGCAGTTTCTGATTGTTAAGATTGTGTGTCAACTTGGCTGGGCCATGATTCTCAGTGTTTTGTCAGTTGTATAATGTTGTGATCACTTTTCTGTTTAAATCTGATATTTCATCACCCCCTTGATGGAATCTGCTGAGTGGTAGCAGTGGGGGTGGGGCCTGTGGTGGCTCACCACCCCCTCAGCCTTCATCTCTTTGCCTTCTGCTGCCTACTTCCTTCCTGCTTGCCTTGCAGATGTTGTTGGCTTGTTCTGGGTCCAGCAGCTGTCTCTTGTCTGACCTCTGGTTCTTGGGACTTGATCTAGAAGCTTACCTGTCCATCTTGGGATTCGCTGATCTTCACAGCCTGTGAGCAAGAGTCCTGCTTCCCAACCTACCTATCTTGGGTTTACCAACCCTTGTAGCTAAGTGACTCAGGAGAAACCTTGAGTCTTGCCTGCCGACCTTGGGGATTCCTCGACCATCACAACCTGTGAGCAGGATGCCTGCTCTCCAACCTACTCATCTTGGGTTCACCAGCTTCTGTGGCTCTGTGAATTGGGAAAGGACTCTATTCTGATTCAAGGACTTGGGAAGTTCCAACCCCTACAAACCTGTGAGCTGTTTCCTTAATATAAATCTCTCTATATATATTTATACGCATTACTGGTTTTTCTTCTTTAGATAACCCAGCCTAAGACACAGTTCTTTTGGAGTGAAGAGTACCTTCTCCTGGGTCACACTATGTATTTCACCTTTTGGGGCTTACTGGAACTTTAGTTATAGGGCTAGAAGCCAGAATCCGTAGTGTGGAATTGTTTTGGGAACATTTAGCATTGTCTTCTCAAGCATCTGCCTGAGGCCATGCCCCAGGCAATAACTCAGGCAAGGGCTCTTTAGATGCAGATGGGCTGGGACTCTTTAGAGACAGCTGGGCTAGGACTAACCTCATTAGATGGGAGTGGAGAGGCTAATGGTTTTTCTGGGCAGGGTGGTTTAGCAGACAAGCAAAAAGTAATCTCTTCAGATGGGAGTGGTTCTGTTGGCAGGAGTGAGTCAACAGAATTTAGGGGCTCACTGTTTCCAGTTTCCTCATTTTCTGCCCATATGTCCCCATCCCAAGTTTCAGTATTCCGTTTCTTCCCAATCAATGCCCTCACTTTAATTTCAGACACCTCTCAACGTTGGCAATTGAGCTGGCACTGTAATTCAGCCACTCTTACAATAAGATTTTGGTTTGGTTTTTGGCAGCATCAGCTTTGTTACTACAAGAAATAACGTTTTCTTTCAAAGCACAAGTGGAAGCTTTGAGGTCATTTATGTGGTATTTGAACTTTGACTCTGAAGCCCTGAGCACATCTCTTTCTTTCATCAGTTTGTCTAGTGAAAGTAGGAACAACCAGCTTCCTTATACTTTTCATTCTGACAAAACTGTGGAAAGATATCACAAATGCGTTCACTCAGAGCTTTGCCTTTCACCAGTACATGATCTATTGGTGGTGATATTTTGTGTATTTGTTTCACCACCTCACTCCATGGAAGCAGAGTCATCAACATCTTTAAGACTAACCAGACATGAGAACCAATTTAGAAAACTCATCCTTACAATTTTGTTTCTCTAGTATCACTCTAGGTACTAAATGTCTTAGGCTGGGTTCTCTAGAGAAACAAAACTAGTAAAATGTATAAATATATATATATATATATAGATTTATATCAAAGAAATGGCCCACATGGTTGTAGAGTCTGGAACATCCCAAGTCTGTGGATCAGGATAGAGGCTTCTCCTGATTCATGTAGCCACAGAGGCTGGGAAGCCCAAAAAGTGGCAGGTCAGAGAGCAGCACTCTTGTTTACAGGCTGTGAAGATCAACGAATCCCAAGTTCAGCAGGTAAGCTGCTAGCTCAAGTCCCAAGAACCAGAGGTCAGATGAACAGGAGACAGTGGCAGGATCCAGAGTGATCAAAAAGCTAGAACATCTGCTTATATTCAGATGCTGGCCACATGCCAAGGAAATTCCCTTTCAACTGACTGGCTGCTCACAGCAGATCCCATCATGGGAGTGATCACATATAAACACTGAGAATTATGGCCCAGCCAAGTTGACATACAATCTTAACCATCACAGTGTGTAAATTTGAATAATAGTCATATTAACTGGTCTTCCTTGTAGGCATATGGATATTATTCTATCAGTGATGGTCTTGTACTTTAGGATAGATCTTGAAATGTTCTTTTTGATGATGAACGCAAGGCCATTCCTTTTCAAATTGTCATTCCTGGCCTAGTAGACCATATGATTGTGTGATTCAAAATGGCCAATACCAGTCCATTTCGGCTCACTAAAGCCTAGGATATTGATGTGTTACACAACCCTGAAAGGTGGGTCCTCATCTAGCGCACTCAGACTTGGCAATTATCTGGACACCAGTCTTTGAGAAAGAGAAAGTAACTTTTTTGCAGTGCACAGAGCAAGGAGCCAGGAGGAAGCTCCTCAAATCTGGCTCACCAAGCTACAGGGAAGCACGGTTTACATGTGATTTGGGCAACAGGATGGTGGCCATGTAGGTGTTCTGGGGAGGGAAAACTCTAGAAGGTGGAGAGGAAACAGGAGGTGACGTGGTTCTTGTTGGATCTCCCACTTCTATACAGGGTCGGGGTGATGATTTTCCTTCTGATTCATTCCACCTGTTGCTGAGTCCTCTGTTGCAGTCAGTTAGCTGTCACAGCTGGCCCTCCTGTGAATGCAGGGCAGGCCAAATCTGATTTGGGCTAGTTTAAGGACTAATGGAGTTTTACTGGTATTAGTAAGATTGGGTTACAGATGTTTGTGTTCCATTTTATTTTTGACGATTTCCAATTTTCCTAGATTTGTACTTTGTACATTCCATGTTCCAATAATTAATGGATGTTTGTAGCTCCTTCTTCTCATTTTGAGTCATGCCACATCAGCAAATGAAGGTCCCGAAAGCTTTACTCCATCCACGTCATTAAGGTCGACTCTACTTTGAGGAAGCAGCTCTTCCCCAGTCATCTTTTGAGTGCCTTCCAAACTGGGGGGGTTCATCTTCCAGCACCATATCAGACTATGTTCCACTGCTATTCATAAGGTTTTCACTGGCTAATTCTTTTCATAAGTAGACTGCCAGGTCCTTCTTCCTAGCCTGTCTTAGTCTGAAAACTCAGCTGAAACCTGTCTACCCTGAAGGACCCTGCTGGTATATGAATACCAGTGGCATAGCTTTCAAGCCCCCACAGTACGACAAACTGACAGATGTGTGGGGGGTAAATATATATATATACCAAACCTATTTCCGTCAAGTTGATTCCAACTCACACCAACCCTATAGGACAGAGGAGAACTGCCCCATAGGGTTTCCAAGGGTGTAATCTTTTTTAATTTTTATTGTGTTTTAAGTGAAAGTTTACAATTCAAGTCGGTCTTTCATACAAAAATTTGTATACGCCTTGCTATATACTCCTAGTTGCTCTCCCCGTAATGAGACAGCACACTCCTTCTCTCCGCCCTCTATTTTCATGTCCATTCAGCCAGCTTCTGACCCTCTCTGCCCTCTCATCTCCCCTCCAGACAGGAGATGCCCACATAGTCTCATGTATCTACTTGATCCGAGAAGCTCACTCCTCACCAGTATCATTTTCTATCCCATAGTCCAGTCCAATCCCTGTCTGAAGAGTTGGCTTTGGAAATGGTTCCTGTCTTCGGCTAACAGAAGGTCTGGGGGCCATGACTTCTGGGGTCCTTGTAGTTTCAGTCAGACCATTAAGTCTGGTCTTTTTACGAGAATTTGGGGTCTGCATCCCACTGCTCTCCTGCTCCTTCAGGGGTTCTCTGTTGTGTTCCCTGTCCGGGCAGTCATCAGTTGTAGCTGGGCACCATCTAGTTCTTCTGGTCTCAGGCTGATGTAGATTCTGGTTTATGTGGCCCTTTCTGTCTCTTGGGCTTACAATTACCTTATGTCTTTGGTGTTCTTCATTCTCCTTTGCTCCAGGTGTGTTGAGACCAATTGACACATCTTAGATGACAGCTTGCTAGCGTCTAAGGCCCCAGACAATGCTCTCCAAAGTGGGATGCAGAAAATTTTCTCAATATATTTTATTCTGCCACTTGACCTAGATGTCCCCTGAAACCGTGGTCCCCAAACCCCCACCCCTGCTTACACTGGCCTTCGAAGCATTCAGTTTATTCAGGAAACGTCTTTGCTTTTGGTTTAGTCCAGTTGTGTGGACCTCTTCTGTATTGTGTGTTGTCTTTCCCTTCACCTTAAATAGTTCTTGTCTATTATCTAGTTAGTGAATACCCCTCTCCCTCCCTCCCCCATCTCGTAACCATCAAAGAATATTTTCTTCTCTGTTTAAACAGTTTCTCAAGTTCTTATAATAGTGGTCTCATATAATATTTGTCCTTATACAACTGACTAATTTCAGTCAGTATAATGCCTTCCAGATTCCTCCATGTTACGAAATGTTTCACGGATTCATCGTTGTTCTTTATCGATGCATAGTATTTCATTGTGTGAACATACCATAATTTATCTATTCATCCATTGATGGGCACCTTGGCTGCTTCCATCTTTTTGCTATTGTAAACAGTGCTGCAATGAACATGGGTGTGCATATATCTGTTCGTGTAAAGGCTCTTATTTCTCTAGGATATATTCCAAGGAATGGGATTGCTGGATGGTATGGTAGTTCTAGTTCTAGCTTCTTAAGGAAGTGCCAAATCGATTTCCAAAGTGGTTGTACCATTTTACACTCCCACCAGCAGTGTATAAGTGTTCCAGTCTCTCCATAACCTCTCCAATATGTATTATTTTGTGTTTTTTGGATTAATGCCAGCCTTGTTGGAGTGAGATGGAATCTCATTGTAGTTTTAATTTGCATTTCTCTAATGGCTAATGATTGTGCACATTTCCTCATGTATCTGTTAGCTACCTGAATGTCTTCTTTAGTGAAGTGCCTGTTATTATCCTTTGCCCATTTTTTAATTGGGTTATTTGTCTTTTCGTAGTTTTGTTTTTGCAGTATCATGTAGATTTTTGAGATCAGATGCTGATCGGAAATGTCATAGCTAAAAACTAAGGCTGTAATCTTTATGGAAGCAGAGTACCACCCATTTGTCCCACGGAGCAGCTCATAGGTTCCAATCATTGACCTTTCAGTTACCACAGACTGAGTGCTTAAGCACTGTGCCACCAGGGCTTCTTTGTAGCTATAGATTAGGCCTTAATATGGAATGATTCCCCCCACTTCATTATCCCTTTCAAGAGTATTTTAGCTTGTCTAGGTCCTGTGCCTTTTTATACATATTTTAGTAAAAGGTCGTCTATATCCTCAAAAAGACTTGCTGGTGAGAAGGACATCATTACTATCTTGATTCTTCCAACCATGAACATGGTTTCTCTCTCCATTTATTGAGGTCTTCTTTGATTTCTTTTTTCAGCATTTTTTAAAATTTTTCATCATACAGATCCTGTATCTGATTTGTGAAGTGTGTATTTAATTTTTTGAGTGACTGTAAATAATATTGTAGTTTTAACTTCAGGTTCCAAATGTTCATTATTAGTATATAGAAATGAACCTAATCTTTGTTGATCTTGTATCTTGCAATCATGCTGATTCATCTTGGTATATGGCTGTGATGTTTTGGTTCTTGGTATTGATGAGTGATGTGTTTATTGTATCCTTGGACTTTTTTTTCTATCATGTTAGGAGACTCTAGATTCTATTTAACTTTTTTATTTAGCAGGCAATCACTCTACATTCAGTGTGCAGGCCCTGGATTAATTTTGTGGGCCATGGTTCAAATGGCAGTTTGATTTTCAGAGCATTTGAAATGTTCTTTGTTCTTTTTGGTTTATCTCATGCCACTGGGCCTCCTACTGGTCTCTGCTGGTGTTCCTTGACAGGGCCAAATGGTTTTATCCAAACTAGACTTCCAATAATCTCTTGGTAAGAAGAGGTTGTGGTGGGATTCTCTTAAATGTGCCCCCAGAATACCCTGGTGTCTTGAGGCAGTCGTAGAGAGTCTCAGGACTGCTGGATCAAAGAGGCTTCCCAATTGGGCCATTGGTTATGACTGGTTCCCCCTTGATGGTTTCACCTGTCCAACCTCATGCCTCTGGTGGGGGAGGAGAGTTTTGGACCCATGGGGAAAAAGATGCTCTCAGGTCCAGGCCACATGTTGTGGCTACATCTCTTTTGCCAATGTGCCAACCAGTAAGTCTCTGGGTGGAGAAACAGAGTCTTATGACCGGGTAGATAAAGAGGCTACCTGAACCGGGCTGCTTATTTTTCCTTTATTTTTTGAGAGATATTTTTACTCGTTATAGAATTCTAAATTGAAAGTTTTGTGTTTTACTTTTTTTGGTACTTTAAAGGTATTACTCCATTGTTTTCCATCTTGCATTGTTTCTGATGAGAACTCAGCTGCCATATATATCTTGGTTCCTCTGAACATACTACATCTTGGCTACTTTAAAATTTTCTTTTTAACAGTAGTTTTGAATAATTCGATTATGACTTGCATTGGTATATTTTTCTTCATGTATCTTTGCCCTTGAGGCTTGTTGAAATTTTTGGATCTGCATTTTTAGAGGACTTGTTCTCAATTAGGGGTAGTTTTGCCCCCTTGGGAACATTTGGAAACTTCATGAAGAGATTTTTTGTTGCCAAAAAATTAGAGGTGCTTCTGACATCTAGTGGGATACTGCTAACCATCCTAAAATGTGGAAGGTAGCCCCCCACAACAACAACAAAAATATCGGGCTAAAAATTTCAACAGTATCAATGCTGATAAATACTGGTTTAAAGTTTTCATCAAGGTGGAAAAAAAATTGACCATTACTTCTTTAAATATTTTTTTCTTATCTCCTCCTAGAACCTCAATTATATAATTATTACTCTATTTTAAATTAACCCACAACTCACTGATGCTGTGTTTGTTTTCTGTTTTTTTTTCTTTGTGTTTCATTTTGCATCATTTTTATTGCTATGGCTTCAAGTTCATTAATATTTTGTTCTGCACTAATATGGCTTTAATCTCAACCAGTAGATTTTCCACCTCAAATATTGTAGTTTTTCATCTCCAGAAGTTAATTCTATGCCTTTTTGTATCTTCCTTGTTTTCCTCTACCTTCCTGAGCATATGGAATATATTAATAATAGGTATTTTAATGTTATTCTCTCCTAATTTTACCATCTATGTCTTTTTTTAGGTTCCCAAGCTTTGCATCACACCATATACACAAATTATTTAGATATGAATTGTGTACTTAAATATAAAAGCTTGTGAAAAACAGGATTTTTTTTTAAGGTTTTTAGTTTGGGAGACAGTTTGGTGGTTTCTTTTATAGGTAAACATTTCCTTAGCATTTCCATTCTTAGCATTTCCATTCTTAGGTATTTACACAAGAGAAATTTAAAAACATATTCTCACAAAGACTTGTGGATAAACATTCATAGCAGCTTTATTTATAGTAGTCAACAACCAGAAACAACCCAAATATCCAGCAAAAGGTGAATGGGTCAACAAATTTCAATACATATATACAGTGGAATACACTTGTCAGTTAAAAGAAACTACTAATACATAATATGAGGCATCGGTGGTTCAGTGGGAGAATTCTCACCTTCCATGTGGGAGATTTGGGTCTGATTCCTGGCCAATGCACCTCATATGCAGCCACCACCCATCAGTGGTGGTTTGTGTGTTGCTATCCTGTTGAACAGATTTCAGCACAGCTTTCAGACTAAGACAGACTAGGAAGAAAGGCATGGCGATCTACTCATGAAAATCAACCAGTGCAGACCCTATGAATCACGATGGTCTGATGCAAAACCAATCAAGAAGTTGGTGCAGGATTGGGCAGCATTTCGTCCATTGTGCACGGAGTTGTTGTGAGTCAGGGACCAACTCAACAGCAACTAACAACAACAACATGACTGATGCCTAAAATAACATGGAGGTATCTCAGAAACAGTATACTATGTAAAAAGAGCCAGACACAAAATTTGCTAACTCTATGTATGATTCCATTTATATGAAATTCTAAAACGAGCAAAACTAAACTATATTGAAAGAAAGTAGTTCAGTGGTTGCTTAGGACATGAAGTTGGGAAGATTGATTGCAAAAGAACACAGCTTACCTTTAAAATTTTTTGTATTTAATTTTATTTTTGGTGAAAATATACACAGCAAAACTCACTACCATTCCATGGTGTCTAGATGTAATGATCAGTGACATTGGTCACATTCTTTACATTGTGTCAACAGCCTGCTATTTCTGTTCTAGTTGTTTCACTTCCATTTACTTAATCTCCCTGCCCCCCCCCCCCAACATTTTTCATCTATGCTTTAAAACAGTTGTTGACCGTTTGGTCTTATATAGATATATTTTTTAATGTAACGCAATACTCAAGGATGACAATATTAACTCTTTTGGCTAAACTGCTACTTAGTTTAAAAGTAAATTCAGGGGATAGTTTCAATTCAAAGTTTGAAAAGCTACTCAAGGCCATAGACTTGGGGACTCCTCCAGCCTCACTGGGTCCAGTAACTTTGGATTCTTTAATAATATCAAGTTCTGTTCCACAAATTTCTCTGTTTTTATCAGGATTCATCTGCTGTGTTCCTGATCAGAATATTCAGTAATGGTAGCCAGGCACCATCTAGTTCTTCTGGTCTCAAGGTGGAGGAGGCAGTGGTTCATAAAGACAATCCTGTAGTTCAGCTCCTTCTACGATTCTTGAGTTTCCTTTTTTCTCTTTTGTTCCAGATGAATAAAGACCAATAGTTGTATCTTAGATGGTCGCTTGTAAGGTGTTAATACCCTAGACACTACTCACCATACAGAGAGATAGAACATAAACTTGAAGAACTATATTATGCCAATTGACTGGATTTTCCCATGAGACCACTGCCTTAAACCCCCAAGCCAATTAATCCCATGAGATGATTGGTTATGTCTAATTAGTATAGCATCTGTAGCCCCCACCTCCCCCTTTTTTTGGTTATTATTGTTGCATTTGCCCATTGATCCCTTTTTGTTACATCTTATTGACATCACTTACATCAGTCATGCTGTGCAAATCTCACCTATATTCAGAGCCACCTTCTTTTTCTCCTTCTTTTCCACCCCGCTCCCTGGTAACCACTAATAACATTCATTTCTGTATATTTACCTTTTCATGTCATTTCATAAGAGTGAGAACATACAATAATTTATGTGTGTGTGTGTGTGATTGACTTGTTTCACTCAGTGTAATGTCCTCCAGGTTCATCGACATTGTAAGATGTTTTGGGGACTTGTTTTTTTTTTTTATTACTGAGTAGAATTCCACTGTATTATGTACTCCATTTTACTTACCCATTCATCCACTGAGGGGCACTTAGGTTGTTTCCATCTTTTTGCTGTTGTGAATACTGCTGAAATGAACATAGGTATGCATGGGTGATTTTTTTTTTTACTTTTGATTTAAGTGTTCTATCTTGATGGTGATTACACAAGTCTATATACAATTGTCAAAACTCATTGAAGTCAACTCTTAAGATCTGTGCTTTTTATTGTAAATTATACCTCAATTGTTTTTGTTAAAACTTAAAAAAGAATCATGCCAATAATGTGGGCCTCAGAAGTGGCCAAAGTTAGTGGGATTAGCTGTTGCTTATAGCCAAAGGAATTCTTAACTGGTACAGGTAAACTACTGACACAAGTGAAGGGAGAGTCTACGTGGATGGAGCTGGCAGCAACCTAACAGAATACCACACACTTCCCATGCGGTACAAAATAAGTAACCAAGATTTTCTGGGCCTCTATAAAAGGGGCACAGAAGTGCCAGAGAACAGAAGGGCCAGGTTTATATAGAGTGAGTTGAGTTTATTACCAAACTTATTTATACTTGTTATTTATTTCTTGTTATTGACGGTAAAGGTGTAAATGATATTTTGCAAAGTTGAAAATATGAGTACAAAAAGAGCTGTTTCTATGAACACTAAGTTGAATATTTTGGAAAGACTTAACAGGAGAGAGATGCTAAAAGTAACTGCTATCATATTAAGTATTGTTGAGGCAACTTTAAAAGACTGGGAAAAATCATAACAATATGAAAAGTTTATGCATCAGATTGATTCACAAGGATATGTAAATTAGTGCTCCAGTTTGAAGAAACTGAAGCAGGAAATTTTAGAAGATACATTATGAGTGTGATTTAGGCAGGAGAAGCAATGTGAGAGGAACCCCAATTGCAATCGCATATTTGAAATTATAACAACAAAATAAGCCTTGGCAGCACATCAAAAGATTGATAAATGAACGTGCATTGAATTAACCAGCCAACACCTGTTTTTAATTTTCTTAATTAAAAACGTGTTTTGTTGATGTATTATTATTTATTTGCTAATGTTGTAGTTACTAGGAGAGTGTGTATGAATAACCAAATATTTAAATAATTTTGGATATATTTTATGTTTGTTTGTTATATTGCAGTCTGAAAATATTACATGTGAAGTTCTCCTTGTTATCGAATGGTGACCTGTAATGACAGCCTATTAAAAAAAAAAAAAAAATTAACATGGTCATTTGAATGAAATATATAGGTATGTTTTTCAAGAAATACAGTTCATTTTTTTCTATTTAGTTCAGACTAAAATGTGTGTTATATGTTTATTATCTGCCCTCTTCATCTTAATATAAGTTTGTTCTTTAGCTAGTCATTACGGGGGTGTTAATATATGTGCCTGGAATTTTGTCTACTGCTTTTTAGTTTTTTTTTTAATATCAAATTGTCTTGTACAAGTTTTGCTGCTGTATTGTGTACTAAATATATAATCAATTTTTTTTAACTATTTACTTTTGCTTTTATCTTTGTGCTACTAAATTAGTCACTTTTTAAGGATATTTTAATTTAATTCCTATTTTAGAAGTTATAATTTCTACTTTTGTTTTTCTCATTTTATTTAATAAATCTTAACACCAACTTTTATTCTGTTTACCTAACCTTTTGTTCTAAAAATACCTCTTACAGGTACCAACATTTTGCTGGAATTTGTGACTCATCTCAGATCTTTTTTGATACGGGAAATGGATACTCTGTCATCATTGTCATATTTGGAAAGTTTTCCATTTTGTTTCTTCTCGGCTATATCTTTTGATGGAAAGAAAGTTTGTTTTCTCTTTTCTATTAAACCTTTTAAATTTATAATCTATATACTTTTAGAAATAGCTGAAACCCACTGACACAATAACCTAAATTCAGCATCATTGACAGGCATATATCTACTGTTCTTCGTTCCAAAGGCAAGTGTAGTGAAATAACATGCGCTTCTTAAAGACAAGCATGGGAATTACGGACAGATTTGAGTGATGGGGATCATAAGGCTTTAAACTAATGTCCTGTCTAAATTTTACATTCTGTGAAAAAAAAAAAACACTGAGAAAGGATCATATAATAAAAATACCTAAGAAATTCAGATGTCCTGAAGAGAAAATATAACTTCTAAACAGAGATTTTTGTTGTTATTGTTGTTGGGCTCCATCGAGTTGATTCTAACTCACAGCGACCCCATGTGACGGAGTAAAACTGCCCCATAGGGTTTTTCTGGCTATAATTTTTACAGAAGCAGATGGCCAGGTCTTTCTCCTGTGGAGCTGCTCGGTGTGTTTGAACCACTAACCTTTTGGCTAGCAGCCTAGCACTTAATCATTGCACCACCAGGGGTCCCTCTAAATGAAGATAGTCCCTGAAATATCTTTTGTATGAATTTTGGCCACTATGGATGTGAGGCAATTGATGGTGCGTGTGAATGACTGTATAATATCTGAGTATGTAAATAAATTTTTTTCTCTCATTTCATATTCATAACAACTCTACAAAATAGATTCTATTATTTTCAATAAGGAAACTGAAAGTTTACAGATGAAGTAACACACTCAAGTAACTTAGAAAGTGGGGAAACAAGGATCTAAAACATAGTTTGTTGTGACTGAGCAATCCTCTCAAAACAAAAACCTAATGTCACTATTTTAAATCATATTTTAGCAACAATACCTGGCATAAGAGAGGAAATAGCTAAGGTATGTTTTGAAAGTATACCAGAATTTTATTATAGCAAGCTTGTACAGTAAAGGAATTCAGAGTTATATGAATACAATGTAAATGTAATTTTCATTCCCGTGTTTTCCTTATCTCAGTTGTAATGGGTATCTATATCTGAGCCATTTTCATCTTCTTTCTTTCGATCAAAACCTCACTGGGTATATGTATTCATGGATGTTTAGTTTCATGTATAACAGTCAAGAAGATTCTGGCAGTTTCATTGTTGTACAGGCACATCTTTATAGGGGAAAAAATGTTCCTAGAGGCTTCTTTATTTAGACAATCTCCTAGACTGTGAAGGACCGCAAAAAAGTACCTTGGCATAACCTATGTAAAATAAATAAAGATAAAAAGTAAATTTTAGGTAAAAAGAAGCTGAATTTGTAGTGTTAATTAACATTTATATGATAACAGAAAAAAATGAATTACAAAAGAAAATTTAAAAACAGTCCATTCTTTTTTGTATACCTTCCTTCCTCTCTCTCCATTTTCTATTGACCATCAATGAATAAATCATTAATTGCATTAAAACAAAGTAGATTTTTGAAACATGCTGTTTTCTATGTCTGTCATTATGTAAACAACAAATAGTTCACATCTACGTAAAATTAAGAGTCAATCTTTCATAAATCACAGAAAGGACCAGAAGAAAATCTTCTGATTTTTCACACTTTACTTTGCATACGAATTGCCTCTTGTGTAATTCCACATAAATCGAAATTACAATTTGCAGCCCAGAATGAAAATGATTAAATGACTTTACTTATTCGTTCTTACCCCGACAGAAGAGCCGCCTACACAGAAACAACACTGACAAAAAAAAAAAAAAAAATGGAGACGGCCAGTATAACCTTTCCCGGTTTGCCAAGTTTAAACTTAAATACACTGTTTTTGTGTATCTTATAGAAGAAACCCATTTGCTTTGTTTATGTCATTTTTCTGTAATTATATATACAATATTGGAATAGTAAAATTTTGACCTGCCAAGTTTAATTAAAAAAATAGTATATTCTTCAATGCAGTTGGAAGGGTCAAGATTTAAACAACATTGGAAACTGTAAATGGCCTATGGGAGAATTCCTCTTATATCTTTTTAGCATGTTCTACTCATTTATTCCACAATACTTTGGGCAGGCAGAGTGTTCCTCCATTTTTCTACGTTTGGTAGGATACAAATGTTCAAATAGACACATTTAACACAATTATAATAGATTTCAACAAAATTTTCTATTTGGGTAGATAAGGTAGCAATTACCCACTGAATTCTAAAGTATCCAGAACCACTGTGTTTAAACTTCTCTGTGGCTTCCTTAAACTTTCCTATGGCTTCCTTAGGAGCCCTGGTAGTACAGAGGTTAAGTGCTCCTCTGCTAACCAAAAGGGCAATAGCTCAAAACCACCAGTTGCTCTGTGGAGAAAGATGTGGCAGTCTGCATTCATAAGATTTACATCCTCGGAATCCCTACGGGGCAGTTCTGCTCTGTCCTATGGGGTCACTATGAGTTGAACTCGACAGCAATGGGTTTTTCTGTTTTGTTTTCTTCTTTGGGTTTATGGCTTCCTTCCCTACCCCCCATCCTTTTCAGGGGTCCCTACTCCGGTTTAACTTCCCACTAAACTAAGAAACAATAACTGAGCTGTATGACAAAAGAAGACACATGCCTTACGGTATTCTTTCCCCTTCATTTTTTCTTTCCTTTATTCATTCATTTTGTAAACATTTGAGGTATATGTCACATTTGATGAGATGAGGAAAAGAAAAGATATTTGCTGCTTTCAGGCCCTCACTGACAATTTTAGGTTCTTGAAGGGTAAAATAATTTCACAGCCAGTGACTTATACATAATGAGAAGCTCTGATGCATTTGGAGGAGGCTCTGAAAAGCATCAGAGGGGCAGCCCATGCTGTAGCTGTATTTGTTGTCATTTTTCTGAAAAGCATCAGAGGGGCAGCCCATGCTGTAGCTGTATTTGTTGTCATTCTGTCCCTACTCAAGAAAGGAGTAGCATTCCTACTCCCTTCATGCACACTAACAGATGTTTTGTACCTCCAGCATAACATTAGAAAATTTGACTTACTTGAAATTACTAAATGATTTTACTGAATATTTTTTATGTGTAAACAATCTGCTAATCATTATAGGGATACGAACATAAGTAAGGTTATCCATGTTCTTACATCGCTTAGATACTAGCGGGAATGAGATTGTGGGTAGGACTAGAGGGTGTGGGTGGAAGTGAAAAATAACTAAAATTAAAAAATCAGGATGTTATAAATAGCATTAAAATAGGTATAAAATGGTATGGGAACAAATGAAGAAAAAAACTACATCTGATTAAAAAACCCATTGCCAAATTAGAGGGACCAAAAGACATTTCATTGAAGAAGAGATAAGATAGAATTGCAGGATTTTGACTTGTGGAATTCAAGGATGAGACAGACTGCATTCCAGGAAGACGGTGTAAAATAAGCCTGGAGGAGGCAAAGCATGAAGCAGTAAGCAACCCAGTATGTTTATAAAAAAAATAATTTTTAGAGGGCCCAGCAGGTTAGAACGATAAAAGCCTGGAAAGGTAGTTTGGAACAAAATGAAGAGTCTTGAATGCAAGGTTGAGGAGTTCCTAGTTAACTGGATAGTGAGCTGGGGAGGGAGAATGAATGATTTTGAGTAGAAAAATAAAATATATAAAGGTTTACTGGAGAAAAATGATTTTGATAGCAAGATAGGGTAATTTCGAAGTGTGGGAGGCTGAAGACATGAAGACCAGTTTAGAAGGTCTTACAACAGCACAAGATTGAGTAAATCAAGCCTGAACTAAAGCAGCAGTAGAGGAAACCAAACCAAAAAACCAAACCCATTGCAGTGGAGTTGATTCTGACTCATAGGGACCATAGAGGACAAAGTAGAACTGCCGCAGAGGGTTTCCTGGGAGCAGCTGGTGGATTTATACTGCCAACCTTTTGGTTAGGAGCCATGCTCTTAACCACTGTGCCAGCAGGGACAGATAGAAAAAAATGGATAAAAGACATCACATGGAAACTAAAATCAATACAGTTTAGCAACTGTTGGACATAGGGAATATGAGAGAGAGAGGAATAAAATAATAAAGATATTTCAAGTCAGAGTAGGGCTGTTGGAATAAATTGTCAGGAAAATAAATTGCCTTGAGAATGAAAATGAGGAGTTCAGTTCTGGAAATGTTGAATTTGTAGGGCCAGTGAGGTAGAAATATTAGTGAAGCAGTTTGCAGTGCAGGTCTCTTGTTCTAGAGAGCTATTAGGACCACAGATATGAAAGTAAGAGTCATTTACATAAAGGTGATGGTTGAACCCATAGATGTAAATGTATTTTCTGATGAGGAGATTGTGGAGAAAAAAATGACCAGAGAACTGTGCATAGAATCTTAAGGAGTAAATAAAAGAAGTAGGGCTTCCAACCAGTTTATTCCGGTTTGAACCCCACCTGAAAGTTTGCATTTCTAACAGCTTGCAGGTGATGCTAATGCTGCTGGTTAGGGACTAATCTGAGAACCACTAGTAGAGCCAAAACCAAAAACCAAAGCCGTTGCCTACAAGTAGATTCTGACTCTTAGTGACCCTGTAGGACAAAGTAGAACTGCCCCATCTGTTTTGCAAGGAGCGCTGGTGGATTCAAACAGCTGACCTTTTGGTTAACAGCCAAATTCTTAACTACTGCGCCACCAGGGCTTCACTAGTAGAGCAGTGGTTCTCAAAATTTATTATACATAAGAATCACCTGGGGCTTTTGTTGAACTATAAATTCTGAATTCAGTATATCTGGGGTGGAAATGCAAATTCTCAGCAGAACCGGAAAGAACCAGTTGAAAGCCCTGAAAAGTAGTGGGGTTCAACTTGAAGAGAAAAGCAATTAGGCTTATCTGTGAATGTGTAGATAACTCATGTGATAGACTCACAAAATATATTTGTGTGAGAATTTTGGAAAACAATTCAGATACAGCTAGGCATGTTCAGCAAACTGATCGGCTGTTCTACCAGGAGACTTAAAAAAAAATCAAACCTATGCTTGACCCAGTAACAAAGATTAGCTAATTTAGGGGAGCCCTGGTGGCACAGTGGTTAAGCGATAGGCTGCTAACCAAAAGGTCAGCAGTTGGAATCCACCAGCAGCTCCTTGAAAACCCTGTTCTACTGTTCTACTCGGTCCTATACACTAGCTATGAGTTGAAATCGACAAGACGGCAATGAGTTCAATCTTAGAAAAATATTGTGTCTGTAACATGGACTTTGAAACGTGGTAAAGTCAAGAGGTTAAGAGTATAATCTCTCCAGCAAGAGTGCCTTGCCACTTAGTCGTTTTGTGGTTTGGAAAAGTAACTTCTCTGTGCCTAAGTATCTTCAAATGTATAATTAATAAAATGTTATTATCCCACAAGATTGTTGTGCTGATTAAATAAATTAAATCATGGTAAGCATTTAGAACTTTTTCTAAGCATTTAGAACAGTTCCTGGGACTTGATAGATAGATAGATGATAGATAGACGATAGATAGATAGATAGATGATGATAGATGATAGATAGATAGATAGATAGATAGATAGATAGATAGATAGATAGATAGATAGATAGATAGATAGATAGATGAAAGATAGATGATAGATTAGACAGACAGAAAGAAAGATTAGACAGAGAGATAGATTAGACAGACAGACAGATAGATAGATAGATTAGACAGACAGATAGATGGACAGACAGACAGATAGAGAGATAGATAGATATAGATAGATGATAGTTAAATAGACAGGTAGATAGATATATAATAGATAGCTGCTGTCAAGTCAACTCCAACTCATGATGACATCATGTACAAGAGAATGGAATGCTGCCCAGTCCTGCATCATCCTCTCAATCGCCCAGCCTCTCCTTGGGGCTAGTGTTCCAGTTCATCTCACTGAGGGTATCCCTCGCCCATGCTGGCCTTCTTCACCAAACATGATGTCCTCCTCTAGCAATTGATCCCTTCTGATGATGGGTCCAAAGCAAGTGAGTCAGACAATGCTCTGTTGAAATCCATAAGGTTTTCATTTAAGAAGTAGATTGCCAGGTCTTTCTTCCTAGTCTATCTTAGTCTCAAAGCACCACTGAAACCTGTCCATCATGGGTGAGTCTGCTGGTATTTGAAATACCAGTGGCATAATTTCCAGCTACACACAAGCTACCATAGTACAACAAACTGACAGACAGGAGGTGGTCCTGGGACTTAGCAATTGCTAAGTAAATGTTAAACCAAAACCAAAATGATTTTTTTTTTAATTCTTCTAGCCCAACTCCACTTAGATTGTCTGAGGCCTCTGGAAAATATTTCACTAACTATTCTATGAGATATGGGTGCATTGTTACAGGGTGGAAACCCCAGGTTCTTCTCTACATGACTCATATTGGCCAATGAATGAGAGACCGAGGTGGGAGAATAGGAAAGGCATCTTTATTGCGGTGTACAAGGAAAAGGAGTCAGAGCTGCTGCTGCCAAGACTGCTCCCCAAGGGCGAGCAGACAAGTGACTTTTAAGGGGTTTATAAGTAGGGAGTTCATACAAGTTAGGTCAGCAACATTCTTAACCATACTACGCAGGCGCAATGGGGTTTACACATAACCTCCAGGCAAAAGCAGGATTCGAATGCAAAGCTGGGGGAGGTGGGGGAAGGAAACCCAGCAAAGGAAACAGGGTTTTTAATGCAACACTGTTGGGGAGTCTGTCTCTTTATAAGAACCCTTCTTTGGGACTCATTTAGCAAATTGTAAAATAAAGGGGAAGGACTAATTCTCCATCACACTCTCACACAAACCCTTTCAACTTTTACAACTTGAAGAGATAAATGTCGTGCATAACACATCAAGTAGAGAGGCTACAGCACCCAGAAGAGCAAAGACAGAACATTGGCAACAGTCTGATCTACAGTATTGGAGAAATGCCTACTGTACTAGACAGAGCTTCTAGATTTCTCAAAATTAGAGAAGCTGAATGGCAGAGGCAACTAGAGCACCTAATATCACAGTGTAGCTACATTGACAGTGGAACACATATTTCCTGAATAGACCGTGAGAATGATAAGGGCCGACTTTGTAGGGAGTTGGAGTAAACTTGTCAGCAAATGGGATACCAAGCTAGTACAATTTAGATCACATATATTTAGCAGGCTGGATGAATAAGAGAGGCTGACAAAGGGAACAGAAGAATCAGTCAGGTAGGAATGAGGGGAATATAGTTTTTAAAAACCCAAAGAAGTAGGAATTCCTAGAAGTATAAAGTTGTCAGTAGCGTCAACTACTGCAGAAATGCCAAGAAGGATAAATACCTATAAAAGGCAATCAGATTTGGAAACCCGAGGTCATTTGTAAGATTTAGTAAAGCAGTTTCAGTAACGCAGTGTTGCTAAGAGCCTGTAAAGAGTAAATTCGTGAGTGCGTGGTGAGGAAGTGGAGAACGATGGTTTTGGTTTAGAGAGTGATGAGCCATGTTTGTAGATGTAGGAGGAGAAGCTGACACTGGGAGGTATTAAAAATTCAAACAATAGAGATAGTGATGTTTGTAGATGTAGGAGGAGAAGCTGACACTGGGAGGTATTAAAAATTCAAACAATAGAGATAGTGATAGATACCTAGGTAGCGTAAATGGTTTGTGGTTGACTGTTATCCTAAAGGTTGGCAGTTCAAGCCTACCCAACATTACCACAGAAGAAAAGGCTGGCAATCTGCTTCTGTAAAGATTACTATCAAGAAAACCCTATGGATCAGTTCTACTCTGTTACGTACGGGGTTGCCATGAGTTGGAATTGACTGGACTCGGCTACATGCTCAGTGCTAGGAATACAATATTAAATTGAAACATGCTTTCCACTCTGGCAGTGGTTACCAGTTAGTCATTATCTCAGTGCAATAGTCTCTTTCAGGCAATTTGAGGTCCCTAAACTCTGGGGTCTATGTTGTACCTAATCTACATGATGGAGATATCAAACTTTCTCCTTCTGTTTTATTTTTGTCTGCTTGTTTTGTTTTTGTTTGTTTGTTTGTTTTGGTCCATAAGCCACTGAGATGTCAAAGTCTAAGTCAAACAACAAACAAAAAAGAATCAGAAAACCTAGTCTCTAGTTCTAGTTCATTTTCTGACCACTAGGTCAGCTTCGCTATGAGTCAGAATCGACTTGACGGCAGTAAGTTTGTTGTTTTTTTTTAGGTCAGCTTGCACACGTCTCTGGTATTCAGTTTCTTCATCTTCCTCATCAACTTCCCAGGGCATTTACTTCAAGGGTAAGTTGATACAAATATAAAAAAAATATAGTATATATTTATTCACTTAGAGTTTGGTATATGCAGTCTCTAAATTGTAAGTAATTCCCTACTAAGAACAACAAAGAGTGTGATAAATGAAATGTCATGCAAAGAATGGAGGCAGAGAGAAGTTTCCCTATTTTATATTTGGCTCATCTAGTTTCAAGAAACAGAGTCTTTCTCTGACCAGCTCAAGTTACAGGCATTAATATAAGGAGATATGGAAAAGCTTATGATAGGACTTTCATGGAAATCCCAGAAGATGAGCAGCACAATAAGCAGATTTCACAGAGACAAGAACAGTTCTGAGACTACTAAATGAATAGTTTCTGTTAAAAGTGTCATCACAAAGTTGATTCCTATGAGGCAGATGTCAAAGATGTCCCAAATGTCCAACCTTTCCAAGCTGCTGTACCACTGGCTCACCAAGCTGCAAAAGCTTGTGAATCAGGTCAGATGATGGAGCCCAGGGAATCCCAGAATCAGCAGGTAAGACAGCAGACCTCTGGCTCAAGTCAATTGATTATGAACCAGATGCAGGATCCAGATGCAGAGAGTGAGCGCCTTGCCATGACACACATATATATCTTAGATGCTGGTGACACTCCAGGGAAGGTCATAACTTGAGTAAGGGTAGAACTTGAGTCACACCTTCCTGCAAGGCTGCTACCCAAGACACACCCTACACCAACCCTGCCTCATCAAGATGTAGAGGTCAGGATCCACAACACATAAAATGGAGGACAACCATATAGTATTGGGGATCATGGCCTAACCAAAGCGACACATAACCCCAAACATCACAGGTTCCATATACCTTATTTGCATAGCACCACTCAATCATTGTGTGTGAGTCACAAAGACCATAGCTAGAAGGCCCATATTAAGTAATTCATTGTACCACACTGTGTTATATGGACTATCAAAGACTGTTGCAGGAACGACTCTAGCAGTTGCTCGTGAATTTTCACTGTAGTATTTTACCATTAATGCAACTCAGCTAAATCTTTTATTCTTTGATGCTTTCTTTGTATCTACTCATTTCTCTTGCTTCTATACCTTGAATATTTTACTCTCCACTCAGTTTATTTTCTCTTTGCCCTGATGTTACCCAGATTAATTATGTATAACTCATCATGTCCCAACATCACCACATTTATTTTATTATAAATTTCCTTTATTGCTGTGTAACATGGATATCCGACAAAACAAGCTCCAATTTTCTCAAATTTTCTGTTTGCTTATAATTTTGATTGATCCATGAACTTCGGTTTATTCATGGTTTCTCATTGTCCCTCTTGCCTTTTCACCTCTCTCTGTACATGCTTTCAGCATCAGCTCCCCCTATTAATGATAACATTCTCTTGCAACTCTCAGTTGAATTCGATTAAAAATAGAAACTGATCAGTCTAGTTCATCCCCATTTGGACAGAATTATTCATGCTATGTCACTTCATAGGTTACTGATAAGCTTCAGGAATGGCTGCACTATGCCAAATTACCATTTGTAGTTTACTCCCATACAGCTCAGTATTGGTGGTAGAAAAGTGTGAAGTGGAACATCATGTGGGCAAACAGACACAATTAAGAAACAATGGCATTCGTTTCCCCCAGTGGGCATTTTGGTAAAAGAAGTCATCCATAGAATGGTCTTTATACCTAGTAAGCACTTATAATTGACCTGTTGAGGACATCTGTGCATCAAATAAACTTACACAGACACACTGAAACTACTTCTGAAGTATTTCTCAGTTCTGTATTTTCCTCTTCATTCTCATCAGCAGTGTCTTAGTTTACATTTCTATCATCTTTTATCTAGATGTTTGCTAACTTTTCTCACTGCCTCTGGTCTCTTCTCCATTCTAAATTATCTTCCACACTAATTTTGGAGCTTTCATTCAAAAACACATTAAATCACCTAACTCTCCTGTTGAATATATTTAATGACAATAAAAGCTAGTGTTTTACATTTCTTTCTGTATTCTATCCACTTAAGATGTGTTTTTTAAATCTTTTTAAAATAATAAAAATAGATTCCTATTATTATCTTCATTCTACACATAAAAATATTGATACTCAGAAAAGTTATTTACCCAAGAAAATAAAATTAGTAAGGGGTGAAACCAAGGGGTGAACTGTTACTTATCTTAATATTGACTTAATATCATTTCAATATTTATTATTTTAAACTCTATCCTATAAAACTGCCATTGCTTACAGATAAAAGTCCAAAATCCTTATAAATTCATACATGGTCCTTCACAATTTGTCCCAATCCACATTGTGAAACTCATTTCTGGCCTCTTTCTTTCATTATGAAACCACCCCACAAATTAACCATGCTGAACTTGCAGTTTAGTAAATATTCCACTTTTAAAAATTCTTCCTATTCATTTCTAAATTCTTGTGCTGGATATGTTCAAATGACACTATTCCAAGTTCCTTCTAGTATTATCTTTAGCGTTATAGTAGCTGGTAAGTTGTCTTTTTTTTTTTAAGTCCAGAAATCCCTAGTAACTTGAGTTAAGTGTCCCCCACCTCAAGATTCCCATCCCCTGTTTAATAAAAAATTAATCTAAATACTGCTGTGAAGGGATTTTACAGATGCAATTAAAGCCCCAAATCAGTTGGCCTTAATATAAGGAGATTATCTGACCCAACTGAGTCCTACAAAAGCAGAGATTTTTTTCCACCTGTTGCAGAAAGGGAAGTCAGAGAGATTTGAAGCAGAAGGATTCAACATGCTTGCTCTTGCTGGCTTTAAAGATGGACAGGACCATGTGCAAGGAATGGAGAGTGGCTTCTAGGAACTGAGAGTGACCTCTGGCTGACAGGCAGCAAAGAAATGGAGATCTCAGTCCTCTAATCTCATGGAGATAAATTCTGCCAAAAGCCTGGATAATCTTGTAAGTTAATTTTTCCCCCGGTCCTCCAGAACAGAACTCAGACTAGCTGACACTTGATTCCAGCCTTGTGACACCCTGAGCAGAGAACCCAGCCATATCATGCTAGACTTTTGAACTAGAGAACTGTGAGCTCAAAAAAATGGGATATGTTATAAACTGCTATGTTTGTGATGAATTGTTATGTAGCAATAGAAAACTAATACACAGTCAAATCAGGTTTTTCCAAGAAGGTGTACTCATAAGATTTGGAAGGCAGAAACGAGGCATAGGCCCTCTACAATGGCTTTTGCAGTTCTCTGGTTGTGAACACATGACTGCGGAGATGCCGTTCTTCAATTTCTAGTTTGATGGGTGAAAGTGTTAGTTAAGCAACAATAGTGTCCAGACAGCATTTCTGAATCCAGTCTTTAGCATTATGGTTTTTGAGAAAAATAGTGGCTGTCAGGGTGGCTAGATTCCACATTCCAGTGTCTACACAGTCGCAGTAGTTGTAATAGTAGTCCTAGCTTTCTGATCAGTATTCCAATTCTCTGGATCATGACAACAGTACTGTTATAGTTCATATCTTAAGGGATAGTCTCTTGATTTCATGCCTTTCTGATAAAGGTAGTGATGTTTTTAGTGTGTCTGTTCTGAGGAATATGAGGTGTCATTACTGGATATCTAGCTTAGAGTTTCATCCTCCAACTCTTACAATAACCTCATAAATGCCTAATTTGCTGGATTAAATTCTTTTTTGCTTAAAATTCTTGGAGTGGTTTCTATTACCTGAATTGGGCCCTGACTGATAGAGTGTTTGATATTAGAAGTAATTGCAGGCAATGAACCCTCAAAATTGGGAATCTGAGATTGGTTATGTGAACTGGTTGGGTATAAAGGTAGTGACAGTACAGTTATTGGAAAATGTGTCACTGTTAGAGCATAGCACAGCATGGCAAATGGTTACTTAAATTTTTGCTGGTGACCATAATGAAATGCTATTGTGATAGACTGTTATTGTTGGAATGGGTAATACAAGTTTAGGGGTTGTATATTTTCTGGTTGCACTTGACAGCTTTAAGAAAGAAAATGGTAAACTCAGGCTTATAATTTATTTGCTTGGAATTTCTACTCTGAACCAACTTCTCTAGGGGGGGACCAAGGTATTTCTAGCATAAAAATCCCTCACTGACTATAAAGACTAAATAAACCCTAATTGAAGAAAAACTTCCCAATGTTATAACCACAGGACATCTGAAAATTAAGTGTAAGCATGATCTCACAAAGAACAATGAACACATGAGAAAGGAATTTCTATGATTTTGAGTCAGCAAAAGGGAGAAACACATTTAGAACTGCAGCAACTACAGGTATATACATTGTCAGACACAAAATATAGAATAGTTAAGCACAGAATATTTAAAGAAATAAAGGATGAAGTTAAAAGGATCAGTAAGAAACTATCAGAAAACAATAGACATATTTGAAAAATGAAACTTCCAGGAATGAAAAATATATGCTCAGTGTAATCACAAAAACCCACTGGATGGGTTAAAAGGCAGATTACAGTTTTCATACAGCTAAAGAGATGATGAGTGAACTAAAAGATATATTTAAAGAATTTGTCCAGAATATATTTAAAAACATGATAGAAAATATGAAATAGAGGCCAAAAGAACTGGAAGATAAACTGAGAAGGTCTAATATTTGAGTGAATCAGTTCATCAAGAGGAAATTAAGAGAAAATATAAGAGGCAAAAAGACAAAATTGGAAGAGATAATTGTGACTTCCATTTCAAAAAATGGATAGTCATTTAGATTTTTCAGAAAATAACTAAAAATACTGGAACACATACACACTCATTAAAACCACTTGAAGAGACTATGGCTGAGATATCCCTAGAAATTTTGAGACACCAAATGAATTACACATGCATGATAAAGAAATCAACATCAGTGTGATAGTTTTTGTTATGTGTCAAATTAGGCTAAAATCCCCAGTAGTTTGACAGACACTGGATTGTTTGCTTTTCCATAATGTAACATAATTTAATCACTTTCCATGATGTGATCTGATGTGATCAGCCAATCATTTGAAATGGGAGTTTCCTTTGCATGTGGCCTGCCTCCAGAATATAAATGGAGGAGAGGCAGGGCCAAGATGGAGCAATAGTCAGACGCTTCGTGTCATCCCTCTTACAACAAAGACTCCAAAACACAAGTGAGTTGGATATATATGACAATCTAGGAACCTTAATTTTCAAAAACAAAGCCGAAGAATTGGACTGAGTGAAAGGTAGAAAGAGGGACAATTCAAAACCAGCAGGAGCATACTTTGAAGATGACTGACTAGGTAGAAGCTTGTGCTGATCCCTCTTGCAACAAAGACTCGAAAAAACAAGTGAATCAATTACATACATGACAATCTACGAACCCTGACCATCAAACACAGAACTAAGGAGTTGACCTGAGTGGCAGGGGAGCGAAAAGCCACGCGCTGAAGCAGCGACCGCCTCCAGAGCCAGCGTGCCATGCCTCAGCCTTGAGCCCTTGCAGTTCCTTGGTGCCAGAGTGGTGGGGCTGATCACGGCTTACTGAGAGGGGCAAGCACGGGGCGCAGTTCTAACCCCCTGGAAAAGCCTCAGTGGAGACCCGGCCAGCACATGCAGAGTGCACACTGACATGGCTGACAGAAGAATGAGAAACCGTGGGGAAGCAGCGACTGGTTTTGGAGCCTGGAGCGCAGAGTCCCAACCAGGAGACCTTGGTGCTAGGCTTTGGAATAAGCATGGTGGGGCTGATCGCAGCTTCCAGAGATGGGGCAAGTACAGGACACAGCCCTAACCCTCTGGGGAAATCTCAGCAGGGACCTAGCCAGCACACACAGGCTACACACCCCTCTGGAATCTCAGATAAAACAGTCCTCACCAAACAAGATAAGTAACTTTGTCTATCTTGCTGCACTACTCTCTCCTATCTATCTGATCCCTCACCTCCCTGCCCCAGCTGGCTTCATTAACATTGGAATTCCCTGGGCCAGAGAGTGAAGGGCTCTGTGGTTTTCTTTTTTTCTTTTCTAACCCATTCTCCTGGCCTGAGAAAAGCAGCAATTAACAATCGGGGGAAAAATCATTCCCTAACTTTCCCAAACTGGAATAACCATACAGAACCAGCTCAATCCAGGCATAAGAGATCCACAGTCTTTGGCTTTCACCCCTACAGGGAACCAGGTGGCTATTATAATGCAAAGGCAATTCTGATAGAGATCTGACTGTAATTGTTTTAGCTGAGCAGTGGAAAGGCAAGTTTTGGAGGTCAGATACCTCTCCACCTATTAAACAGAGCCCGCACTGATCTACAGCAGGGAACTGAGGGCTGAGGCTCCATCCACACCACCTAGCCACCTGCTAAAGGGGTCTCAGGACAGTGACACCTACCAATCTTTAGAGGTACAAGCATTGGGTGCCTAAGGTACAGCTTCAGAGCCCACCCACCAGAGTGCTCTAGAGAAAAGAGACATCCCTACTTCACTGGCACCTGGGGGAAGGCTTTCAGCATCTCACCCTCCTTGGAGTGTGACCCGCTTCCACTACTAGAAACTGGCACATATAACCTTTACCACTATTCCTCTAAGTTAATGGAAAGAGCCTACACCACACACTAGGTGACCCACTATCGGGACACCTGAGCTGATTCTATTCAAGAATAGTGAATGGACTCATAGGCTCATATACCTGGTAACAGCTCAAAACAGCTGGTAAAAGGACATAAGTGATTCAAAAGCTACAACAATCAAGTTAGCACACTCCAGAAGCCCATCTGGGTGTACTGAAACAAAACAAAACAAGAAGATAAAATTCAGTGAGCCAATATAAAATAAATCATTACAATATCTTATAGATGGCTAGGAGACAGCAGTCAATATTAAATCAAATAAAGAAGCAGGCCATGATTGCTTCTAAAAACAAACCCCCAAATCAAAGAAGCAAAATCTTTCCCAGATGAAGATACATTCCTGGAATTGCCAGATGTAGAATATAAAAAATTAATGTACAGAATGCTTCGAGACATCAGGGATGACCTCAGAAATGAAATAGGCAATCTACAGAAAAAGCCAGGGAACACACAGATAAAGCAGTTGAAGAAATCAAAACCATTATTCAAGAACATAGTGAAAAATTTAATAAGCTGCAAGAATCCATAGAGACAGCATTCAGAAATTCAAAAGATTAACAATAAAATTACAGAATTAGACAACTCAATAGGAAGTCAGAGGAGCAGAATTGAGGAATTGGAATGCAGAGTTGGGGAGATGGAGGATAAGGCAATTGACACCAATATATTTGAAGAAAAATCATAAAACAATTAAAAAAAATGAAGAAATCCTAAGAATCATGTGGGACTCTATCAAGAAGAATAACTTGCCTGTGATTGGAGTTCCAGAACAGGGAGGGATAACAGAAATACAGAGAGTATAGTTGAAGATCTGTTTGCAGAAAACTTAACTGGCATTGTGAAAGAGGAAAGGATATCTATCCAAGATTCTCATCAAACCCCATATAAGATTGATCCAAAAAGAAAACCACTGAGACATATTATCCATGTTACCAAAACCAAAGATAAAGAGAAAATTTTAAAAGCAGTCAGTGATAAACGAAAAGTCATATACAAAGGAGAATCGATAAGAATAAGTTCGCACTACTCAGCAGAAACAATGCAGGCTAGAAGGCAGTGGGATAACATATATAGAGCACTGAAGGAGAAAAACTGCCAGCCAAGAATCATATATCCAGCAAAGTTCTCTCTCAAATATGAAGGTGAAATTAAGACATTTACAGATAAACACAAGCTTAGAGAATTTGCAAAAACCAAAACAAAGCTACAAGAAATACTAAAGGAAATTGTTTGGTCAGAAAATCAACATATATCAGATACCAACACAACACAAGGTCATAGAACAGAACATCCTGATATCAGTTCAGATGCAGAAATCACAAAAACAAAATAAGATTCATTAAAAAAATGCTCAAAACAGGGAATCATTGATGCCATTATGTAAAAGATTACAAGAATCAAAAAAGAGGGACTAAATACAGGAGGCATAGATCTTCCATATGGAGAGGAAACCAAGGCAATATAGGGCGACACAAGTTAGGATTTTACTTAGAGAAATAGGGGTAAATATTAAGGTAACCACAAAGAGGTCTAACAATTCCACACTTCAAAATAAAAGCCAAGATAAACATACGGATTCAGCAAAAATAAATTCAACTACTATGAAAATGAGGAACATACAATTAACAAAGAAAAACTTCTCAGCACAAAAAAGTAAGTAGAAAATGAAATTGTCAACAACACACAAAAAAGGCATCAAAATGACAGCACTAAACTCATACTTATCTATAATTACACAGAATGTAAATGGACTAAATGAACCAATAAAGAGACAGTTGCAGACTGGATAAACAAACTTGCTCCTTCTATATGCTGCCTACAAGAGACATACCTTAGACTTAGAGACACAAATAAACTAAAACTCAAAGGATGGAAAAAATATATCAAGCAAAAAACAATCAAAAAAGAGCAGGAGTGGCAATATTAATTTCTGGCAAAATAGACTTTAAAGTTAAATCCACCACAAAGGATAAAGAAGGACACTACATAATGATTAAAGGGACAATTTACCAGGAAGATATAACCATATTAAATATTTATGCACCCAATGACAGGGCTGCAAGATACATAAAACAAACTCTAACAGAATTGAAAAGTGAGATACACACCTCCCCAATTATACTAGGAGACTTCAACACGCCACTTTCAGTGAAGGATAGGACATCCAGAAAGAAGCTCAATAGAGACACGGAAGATCTAATTGCTACAATGAACCAACTTGACATCATAGACTTATACAGAACACTCCACCCAATAGCTGCAAAGTATACTTTCTTCTGTAGTGCACATGGAACATTCTCTAGGATAAATCACATATTAGGTCACAAAACAAACCAAATCAGCATCAAAAACATTGAAACATTACAAAGCAACTTCTTGGACCATAAGGCCATAAAAGAAGAAATCAATAACAGAAAAACCAGGGAAAATAAATCAAATACTTGGAAACAGAACAATACCCTGCTCAAGAAAGACTGCGTTATAGAAGACATTAAGGAGGGACTAAAGAAATTCATGGAATGCAATGAGACAGAAAACACTTCCTATCAAAACCTTTGGGACACAGTGAAAGCAGTGCTTAGAGGTCAATTTAAATCAATAAATGCACACATGCATAAAGAAGAAAGAGAAAAAACCAAAGACCTGTCCCTACAACTTGAACAAATAGAAAGACCAAGAAAAGAAACCGTCAGGCACCAGAAGAAAACAAATAATAAAAATTACAGCAGGATTAAATGAATTAGAGAACAGAAAAACAATTGAAAGAGTTAACAAGGCCAAAAGGTGGTTCTTTGAAAAAAATAACAAAATTGAAAAACCATTGTCCAGACTGACTAAAGAAATACAGGAAAGGAAACAAATAACTTGAATATGAAATGAGAGGGGCCTTATTACAACAGACCCAACTGAAATTAAACGAATCATATCAGATTATTATGAAAAACTGTACTCTAACAAATTTGAAAACCTAGAAGAAATGGATGAATTCCTAGAAACACACTACCTACCTAAACTAACACAAACATAAGTAGAACTAAATAGACCCATAACAAAAAAAGAGATTGAAAAGGTAATCAAAAAACTCCCAACAAAAAAAAGCCCTGGCCCGGATGGCTTCACTGCAGAGTTCTACCAACCTTGGAGAGAAGAGTTAACACCACTACTACTGAAGGTATTTCAAATCATAGAAAAGGACGGAATACTACCAAACTCATTCTATGATGCCACCATATCCCTGATACCAAAACCAGGTAAAGACACCACAAGAAAAGAAAATTATAGACCTATATCCCTCATGAACATAGATGCAAAAATCCTCAACAAAATTCTAGCCAATAGAATTCAACCACATATCAAAAAAATAATCCACCATGAACAAGTGGGATTCATACCAGGTATGCAGGGATGGTTCAACATTAGAAAAACAATTAATGTAATCCACCACATAAATAAAACAAACGACAAGAATCACATGATTTTATCAATTGATGCAGAAAAGGCATTTGACATAGTTCAACACCCACTCATGATGAAAACTCTTAGCAAAATAGGAATAGAAGGAAAATTCCTCAACATAATAAAGGGCATTTATACAAAGCTAACAGCCAGCATCACTCTAAATGGAGAGAGCATGAAAACATTCCCATTGAGATCGGGAACCAGACAAGGATGCCCTTTATCACCACTCTTATTCAACATTGTGCTGGAGGTCCTAGCCAGAGCAATTAGGCTAGATAAAGACATAAAGGGCATCCAGATTGGAAGGAAGAAGTAAAAGTATCTCTATTTGCAGATGACATGATATTATACACAGAAAACCCCAAGGAATCCTCCAGAAAACTACTGAAACTAATAGAAGAGTTCAGCAGAGTATCGGGATACAATATAAACATACAAAAATCAGTTGGATTCCTCTACACCAACAAAGAGAACATAGAAGAGGAAATCACCAAATCAATGCCATTTACAGTAGCTCCCAAGAAGATAAAATACTTAGGAATAAATCTTACCAGAGATGTAAAAGACTTAAACAGAGAAAACTACAGTACACTTCTGCAAGAAACCAAAAGAGACTTACATAAGTGGAGAAACGTACCTTGCTCATGGATAGGAAGACTTAACATTATAAAAATGTCTATTCTACCAAAAGCGATCCATACATTTAATGCAATTCCAATCCAAATCCCAATGACATTCTTTAATGAGATGGAGAAACAGATCACCAACTTCATATGGAAGGGAAAGTGGCCCCAGATAAATAAGGCATTACTGAAAAAGAAGAACAAAATTGGAAGCCTTATTTTACCTGATTTTAGAACCAGTAGTCAAAACAGCCTGGTACTGGTACAACAGATACATGGACCAATGGAACAGAATTGAGAATCCAGACATAAATCCATCCACATATGAGCAGTTGATATTTGACAAGGCCCCAAAACAGTTAAATGGGGGAAGAGACAGTCTCTTTAACAAATGGTGCTGGCAAAACTGGATATCCATCTGCAAAAAAAAAAGTCTCATACCTCGCTCCAAGCACAAAAATGAGCTCAAAATGGATCAAAGACCTAAATATAAAATCTAAAATGATAAACATCATGGAAGAAAAAATAGGGACAATGTTAGGAGCCCTAACACATGGCATAAACAGTATACAGAACATTAAAAATGCAGAAGAAAAACCAGATAACTGGGAGCTCCTAAAAATCAAACACCTATGCTCATCCAAAGACTTCACCAAAAGAGTAAAAAGACTACCTACAGACTGGGAAAAAGTTTTTAGCTATGACATTTCTGATCAGCGTCTGATCTCTAAAATCTACATTATACGGCAAAAACTCAACTACAGAAAGACAAATAACCCTATTAAAAAATGGGCAAAAGATATGAATAAACACTTCACTAAAGAAGACATTCAGGTAGCTAACAGATACATGAGGAAATGTTCATGATCATTAGCCATTAGAGAAATGCAGATCAAAACTACAATGAGATTTCATCTCATGCCAACAAGGCTGGCATTAATCCAAAAAACACAAAATAATAAATGTTGGAGAGGCTGTGGAGAGATTGGAACACTAATACACTGCTGGTGGGAATGTAAAATGGTACAAACACTTTGGAAAACAATTTGGTGCTTCCTTAGAAAGCTAGAAATAGAACTACCATATGATCCAGCAAACCCATTCCTTGGAATATATCCTAGAGAAATAAGAGCCTTTACACGAACAGATATATGCATACCCATGTTTATTGTAGCACTGTTTACAAGAGCAAAAAGATGGAAGCAACCAAGGTGCACATCAACGGATGAATGGATAAATAAATTATAGTATATTTGCACAATGGAATACTACGCAATGATAAAGCACAGTGATGAATCTGTGAAACATTTCATAACATGGAGGAACCTGGAAGGCATTACGCTGAATGAAATTAGTCAGTTGCAAAAGGACAAATATTGTATAAGACCACTATTACAAGAACTTCAGAAATATTTTAAACTGAGAAGAAAACGTTCTTTTGTGGTTACGAGAGGGGGGAGGGTGGTAGGGTGGGAGAGGGGTATTCACTAATTAGTTGGTAGATAAGAGCTACTTTAGGTGAAGGGAAAGACAGCACACAATACAGGGGAGGTCAGCACAACTGGCCTAAACTCAAAGCAGTTTCCTGAATAAACTGAATGCTTTGAAGGCCAGTGTAGCAGGGGTTTAGAGACCATGATTTTGGGGGACATCTAAGCCAATTGGCATAATAAAGTCTATTAAGAAAACATTCTGCATCCCAATGTGAAGAGTGGTGTCTGGGGTCTTAAATGCTAGCAAGCAGCCATCTAAGATGCATCAATTCGTCTCAACCCACATCGATCAAAGGAGAATGAAGAACACCAAGGACACAAGGTGATTACGAGCCCAAGAGACAGAAAGGGCCCCATGAACCAGAGACTACATTATTCTGAGACCAAAAGAACTAGATGGTGCCCAGCTATAACCAATGACTGCCCTGACAAGGAATGCAACAGAAATCCCCTCTGGGAGCAGGAGAGCAGTGGGATGCAGACTGCAAATTCTCATAAAAAGACCAGACTCAATGGTCTGAGTGAGTCTGGAAGTACCTGGTGGTCATGGCCCCCAGAACTTCTGTTGCCCCAGGACAGGAACCATTCCCGAAGCCAACTCTTCAGACAGGGAATGGAATGGACAATGGTTGGAGAGAGATGCTGGTGAGGAGTGAGCTTCTGGGATCAGGTGGTAACGAGACTATGTTGGCATCTCATGCCTGAAGGGGAGATGAGAGGGTAGAGGGGGTTGGAAGCTGGTGAAATGGACACAAAAAGAGAGGGTGGAGGGAGAGAGAGGGCTGTCTCATTAGGGGGAGAGTAGTTGGGAGTATGTAAAAAATAAAAAAAATGTATATGGGTTTTTGTGTGAGAGACTGACTTGATTTGTAAACTTTCACTTAAAGCACAATAGAAATTATATATATATTAGACCTTCCAGAGGGGGGGGAAAAAAAAAAACTTGCACTAGTTTTTTTTTTTTTTTTCCAGAGGAATATAAATTCTTCGACTTATCGGAGGTAGAATTCGAAAGACTAATATACAGAACTCTTCAAGAGATCAGGAAGGAGATCAGGCAAAATGCAGAACAAGCTAAGGAACACTGAGACAAAACAATAGACGAACTTGAGGAGATTATACAAGAGAATAATGCCAAATTTAACAGGCTGCAAGAATCCACAGAGAGACAACAAATAGGAATTCAAAAGATTAACAATAAAATTTCAGAAATAGACAACACAATAGAAAGTTATATGAGCAGAATTGAGGCAATGGAAGTCAGAATTAGTGAGATTGAAGATAAAGTACTTGACTCCAACTTACTAGAGGAAAAATGAGATTAAAGAATTTTTTAAAAAATGAAGAAACCCTAAGAAGTATGTGCGACTCTATAAAGAGGAATAATCTACAAGTGATTGGAGTACCAGACCAGGGGGAAGGGGAAGGATAACAGAGAATACAGAGAGAATTGTTGAAAGTTTGTTGACAGAAAACTTCCCTGATATCATGAAAGATGAGAAGATATCTATCCAAGAAGCTCATCGAACCCACACAAGGTAGATTCCCAAAAGAAAGTCAACAAGACATATTATAATAACACTTGCAGAAACTAAAGATAAAGAGAGAATTTAAAGAGCAGCTAGGGATTAACGGAAAGTCACCTACAAAGGAGAGTCAATAGAACTAAGCCCTGGCTACTCAGCAGAAACCATGCAGGCAAGAAGGCAATGGGATGATACATGTATAACACCTTAAAGGAAAAAATTGCCAGCCAAGAATTATATATCCAGCAAAACTGTCTCTCAAATATGTTGGCGAAATTAGGGTATTTCCAGATAAATAGATGTTTAGAGAATTTGTAAAAACCAAACCGAAATTATAGGAAATACTAAACAGAGTTCTCTGGTTAGAAAATCAATAACATCAGATCACAACCCAAGACTAGAACAAAGGACAGAGCAACCAGATATCAACCCAGATAGGGAAGTCACAAAAATAAATCAAAGTTAAAACACTCAAAGCAGGGAGTCAGAGACATCAATATGTAAAAGATGAGAACAATAAAACAAAAAAGGGACTAAAAAATTTAATCATATACCTTTCACATGGAGAGGAAGCCAAGGCGATATAAAGAAATAAAAGATTGGTTCAAACTTAGAAAAATAGGGGTAAAAATTAAGGTAATCGGAAAAGAAACTAACAATCCTACACATCAAAATAAAAAAACAAGACAAACACAAAGATGCAACAAATACAAAAACAATAAAAAAGATGAACAGAAAATACATAAAGAAAAACAACTCAGGACAGAAAATTCAGTGGACCAAAGGAACTGTCAATAGTACAAAAGAAAATACATCAAAATGACAGCATTAAGTCATAACTTTCAATAATTACGCTGAATGTAAATGAAGTAAATGCACCAATAAAAAGACAGGGAGTGGCAGAATGGATAAAAAAACACAATCCGTCTATATGCTGCTTACAAGAGACACACATTATACTTAAAGGCATAAACAAACTAAAACTAAAAGGATGGAAAAAAATATATCTAGCAAACAGCAATCAAAAAAGACCAGGAGTGGCAATATTAATCTCTAACAAAATAGACTTTAAAGCAAAATCTACCATAATGCTACAACAGTAGAAATCAATAACAGAAACCGCAAGGAAAAAAATTATACACATGGAAACTGAACAACACCTTGCTTAAAATCTACTGGGTAATAGAAGAGATCAAGGATGGAATGAAGAAATTCATAGAATCAACTGAGAATGAAAACATGTCTTACCAAAACTGTTTTGACACAGCAAAAGCAGTGCTTAGAGGTCAATTTATAGCAATAATTGCACACATCATAAAAGAAGAAAGGGCCAAATCCAAACATTAACACTATGATTCAAACAAATAGAAAGAGAGCAGCAAGAGAAGCACTAGGGCGCCAGAAGAAAGGAAATAATGAAGATTAGAGCAAAAATAAATGAAATAGAGAAAACAAAAACAATTGAAAGAATCAACAAGACTAAAAGTTGGTTCTTTGAAAAGATTAACAAAATTGAGAAACAATTGGCCAATCTGACAAAAGAAAAACAGGAGAGGAAGCAAATTACCTGAATAAGAAATGACCCAACTAAACAATAAGTATCATAACAGAATATTATGAAAAATTATACTCCAACAGATTTGAAAACCTAGAAGTGGACAAATTCCTAGGAACAGGCTACCTACCTAACCTAACACAAACTTAGGTTGAAAAACTAAACATACCCATAACAAAAGAAGAGATGGAAGAGGTAATTAAAAAAAAAAAAAAAAAACTCCCAACAACAACAACAACAAAAAAGCCTTGGCCCAGACAGCTTCACTGAAGAATTCTAAGAAACTTCCAGAAAAGCGCTAACACCAATACTACTCAAGCTATTTCAGGGCATACAAAAAGAAGGAATACTCCTGAACTCATTCTATGAAGCCAGCATAACCCTCATAACTAAGCCAGTCAAGACACCACAAAAAAGAAAACTGGGGACCAAAAGCCTCATAAACATAGACCAAAAATCCTCAATGAAATTCTAACCAACAGAATTCAGCAGCATATCAAAAAAATGATACATCATGACCAAGTGGGATTCATACTAGATATGTTTTTTTTTGTGTGTGTGTGTAGGGATGGTTCAACATCAGAAAATCAATCGTATTAATCCATCACATAAATAAAACAAAACAAAAAGAACTACCTGATCTTATCAATCCATGTGGAAAAGGTATTTGTCAGAGTCCAATGCCATTCCTGATAAAAACTCTCAGCAAAATAAGAATAGAAGGGAAATTCCTCTATAAAATAAAGGGCATTTATACAAAACCAACAGCCGACATCATTCTAAAGGGAGAGACACTGAAAGCAGTCCCCTTGAGAATGAGAACCATAAAAGGATGCCCTTTATCACCACTCTTATTCAACTTTGTTCTGGAAGTCTTAGCTGGAGTAATAAGGCTAGAAAAAAAAATAAAGTGCATTCAAATAGGTAAGAAAGAGGTAAAACTGTTCCTATTCACAGATGATAGGACCTTATATATACACACACACAAGAATCCACAAGAAAGCTATTGGAACTAATGGAAGATTTCAGTAAAATAGCAGGATACAAGATTTACATACAAAAATCAATTGACTTCTTCTATACCAATTAAGAGAACTTTGAAAAACAAATCACCAAATCAACACATTTACGACCACCCCCAAGAAGATAAAGTGCTTAGGAATAAATCTAACCAAGGATGTAAAAGACCAATACAAAGAAAATTACAAAACTCTACTGCAAGAAGCCAAAAGAGATCTACATAAATAGAAAAATATATCAGGCTCACGGATAGGAAAACTCAACAATGTGAAAATGGCTGTTCTACCCAAGGTGATCTACAGATACAATATAATCCTGATCCAAATTCCAACAGCATTCTTTAACGAGATGGAGAAAAAAAATCACCTACTTTATATTGAAAGGGAAGAGGCCTTGGATAAGTAAAGAATTACTGAAGAAGAACAAAGTGGGAGGCCTTACACTACCTGATTTTAGAACCTATTATACAGCCACAATAACCAAAACAGGCTGGCACTGGTACAACAACAGATACATGCACCAATGGAGCAGAATTGAGAATCCAGACACAAATCCATCCACATATAAGCAGTTGATATTTGACAATGGGGCAAAGTCTGTTAAATGGGAAAAGGACAGTCTCTTTAACAAACGGTGCTGGCACGACTGGATATCCATCTGTAAAAAAATGAAACAAGATATATACTTCACACCATATGCAAAAACTAACTCAAAGTGTATTAAAGACCTAAATATAAAATCTAAATTGATAAAGATCATGGAAGAAAAAATAAGGACAAGGCTAGGGGCCCTAATGCATGGCATAGATTGGACACAAACCATAACTAACAATGCACCAACACCAGAAAAAAAACTAGATAACTGGGAACTCCTAAAAATTAAATATTTATGCTCATCAAGACTATATGAAAAGAGAACATATAGACTGGAAAAAAGTTTTGGCTATGACATATCCAACAAGGGTCTAATCTCAAAAATCTACAAAATACTTTAACACCTCAATAACAAAAGACAAATAATCCAGTTAAAAAATGCGGAAAGGATATGAACAGGCAATTCATCAAAGAAGACATTCAGTTGGCTAACAGCCACATGAGGAAATGCTCATGGTTACTAAGCATTAAAGAATGAAAATCAAAACTACAATGCGGTACCATCTCACCCCGACACTAATGGCCCTAACTCAAAAAACACAAAATAACAAATGTTGGAGAGGTTGTAGGGAGATTGGAACTCTTATGCACTGTTGGTGAGAATGTATTGTGGTACAATCACTTTGGAAAATGATATGGCGCTTCCTTAAAAAGCTAGAAATAGAAATGTCATTGGATCCAGCAATCCCACTCCTAGGAATGTACCCTAGAGAAATAAGATCCATCACATGAATAGACTTATGCACATCCATATTCATTGGAGTACTATTCACAATAGCAAAATGATGGGAAAAAAACCCTAAATGCTTATTGATAGATAAAAGGATAAACAAATAATGGTATGTATTTTATACACAATGGAATACTACACAATGATAAAAAAACAATGATAGTTTCAAGAAACATCTCACAACATGGATGAATCTGCAGTGCATTATGCTAAGTGAAATAAGTCAGTCACAAAAGGACAAATATTGTATGAGACCACAGTTATAAAAACACAAGAAAAGGTTTACACACAGAAAAAAGCATTCTTTGATGTGGAATAAGGACCACATGAACCAGAGACTCCATCAGCCTAAGAAAAACTAGATGGTGCCCAGCTACCACCAACAACTGCTCTGAAGGGATCACAAAAGACAGTCTCTGACAGAGTGAGAAAAAAATTCAGAACAGAATTCAAATTCACAAAAAAAGACCAGACTTACTGGTCTGACAGAGACTGGAGGAACTCCCAAGACTACGGCCCCTGTATACTCTGCTAACTCAGAAATGAAACTATTCCTAAAGCCCACTTTTCAGACAAAGATTAAACAGACCTCTAAAACAAAAAATTACATACGTGAGGCACATGCTACTTAGTTCAATTAAATATACGAGACCAAATGGGCAAATCCTGTCCAAAAGCAAGATGAGAAGGCAGAAAGGGACAGGAACTGGATGAATGGACACAGGGAACCTAGGGGTGGAAAGGGGGAGTGTGCTGCCACATCGTGGGAATTGCAGCCAATGTCACAAAACAATTCTGCATATAAATTTTTGAATGAGAAATTAACTTGAGTTGTAAACTTTTACCTGAAGCACAATAAAATAAAAAAATGAATATAAATGGATGTTCTGGCATAGATCACTGTCTCTCGACCCTGCACTCTTCTTGTTGCCTGAGCTCTGGTTCATGAGATGTAGCCTGCAGAAGACTCCAGCTTGTTTCCTGACCTGCAGATTTTGAATTTGTCTGTCCCCATTTTTGCATAGCTATTTCCTTGAAGTAAATCTCTCTGTATTTATACATATATATATATATCCCACTGGTTTTGCTCCTCTAGAGAATGCAGACTAAGACATTTTGGTACTGAGAGTGGTTATAGAGGAACAAAATATTACGGGTGAGTTTTCTGAATTGGTTCTCAAGTCTGGCTAGATTTAAAGGAATAGTGTGCTGTCGAGTTGAATCCAACTCATAAAGATCCTATATGACAGAGCTGCCCCATAGGATTTCCGAGGTTGTAATATTTATGGGAGCAGATTGACGGGTCTTTTCCCTGGTGTAGCTGATGGTGGGTTCAAACCGCTGACCATTTGATTAGCAGTGGAGTGCTTAAATATGCCACCAGGTTTCCTTAAAGGAGCTAATGACTCTATTTCCAGCAGTAAAAAGGCAATGCTACAAACACAAGTAAAAATGTAGCGATAAATTAGATAATTGAGATCTCCTAAAATTTAAATACTTATGCTCATCGAAATAGTTTATCAAGAGAGTAATAAGAGACCTACAGACTGGGAAAGAAACCTTTGGCAATGACATATCTGAGAAGAGCCTAATCTCTAAAATATAAACTAAACTTCAACAACTAAACAACACAAGGACAAACAAACCAATCCAATCCAAAAAAAAAAAAAATGGGCAAAGGACATGAACAGCCACTTCACCAAAGAGGACACTCAGGTGTCCAAAAAATACATGAAAAGATGCTCATGATCATTAGCCATTAGAGAGATGCAAATCAAAACCACAATAAGATGCCATCTCACCCCAGTAATAATGGAACTGATCAAGAAAATAGAAAACAACAAATGTTGGCAAGGTTGTGGGGGAATTTGAAGACTTACACACTGCTGGTGGGACTGTAAAATGGTACAACCACTATGAAAAGTGGTATGGTGCTTCCTCAAAAAGCTAGAAATAGAAATACCTTATGATTCCGCAATTACAGTCCTGGGTATATATCCAAAAGATATAAAAGCAGTGACATGAATAGACATATGCACACCTATGTTCACTGCAGTATTATTCACAATAGCAGAAACATGGAAACAAGTGCTCATCAACAGATGAAAGGATAAATAAATTGAAGTACATGCATACAATGAAATACTATGCAACGATAAAGAATAATGAGGAGCCTGCAAAGCATCCTATAACATGGATGAAGGACACTATGCTGAGTGAAACAAGTCAATCACAAAAGAACAAATGTATGCTCTCACTGTTATAAAAGGTCAAGAACAGTTATACACATGGGAAGCAACATTCTTTGAATGGTTACCAGGGATGGGAAGGAGAAGGAGGAGGAATCACTTTCTAGATAGTAGACAGTTGTTATTTTTGGTGATAGGAAAGGCAATCACAAATACTAGTGAAGTCAGCACCACTCAACCAAGTTAAATAAAGACAGTAAGAAGTACACAAGAAAAAGATAATTTCAATAAATGCTATAACTTATACAATTTTGCAACAACAGTAACAATGAAAAAACACGTGTGTGGTATATGTTGTTGTTGTTGTTAGGTGCCCTCTAGTGAGTTCCAACTCATAGTGACCCTATATGCCACAGAATGAAACACTGCCCCATCTGGCACCATCCTTACAATCATTGTTATGCTTTAGCCCATTGTTGCAGTCACTGTGTCAATCCATCTCATTGAGGGTCTTCCTCTTTACTGCTGACCCTGTACTTTACGAAGCAGGATGTCCTTCTCCAGGGACTGGTCACTCCTGACAACATGTCCAAAGTGTGTAAGATGCAGTCTCTCCATCCTTGCTTCTAAGGAGCTTTCTGGTTGTACCTCTTCCAAGACAGATTTGTTCGTTCTTTTGGCAGTCCATGGTATATTCAATATTCTTCACCAACACCACAATTCAAAGGCATCAATTCTTTGGTCTTCCTTATTCATTGCCCACCTTTCACATGCATAAGGAGTGATTGAAAATACCATGGCTTGGGTCAGGCGCACCTTAATTTTCAAGGTGACATCTTTGCTTTTCAACACTTTAAAGAGGTCCTTTGCAGCAGATTTGCCCAGTGGAATGCATCTTTTGATTTCTTGACTGCTGCTTCCATGGGTGTTGATTGTGGATCCAAGCAAAATGAAATCCTTGACAACTTCAATCTTTTCTCCGTTTATCATGATGTTACTTATTGGTTCAGTAGTGAGGATTTTTTTCTTTATGCTGAGGTGTAATCCATACTGAAGGCTGTGGTCTTTGATCTTCATCAGTATGTGCTTCAAGTCCTCTTCACTTACAGCAACAAGGTTGTGTCATCTGCATAATGCAGGTTGTTAATGAGTCTTCCTTCAATCCTGATGCCCCGTTCTTCTTCATATAGCCCAGCTTCTCTGATTATTTGCTCAGCATACAGATTGAATAGGTATGGTGAAATGATACAACCCTGACGCACACCTTTCCTGACTTTAAACCACTCACTATCCCCTTGTTCTGTCCGAACAATTTCCTCTTGGTCTATGTACAGGTTTCTCACAAGCAGAATTAAGTGTTCTGGAATTCCCATTCTTTGCAATGTTATCCATAATTTAATATGACCCACCAGTCGAATGCCTTTGCATAGTCAATAAAACACAGGTAAACATCCTTCTGGTATTCTCTGCTTTCATCCAGGATCCATCTGACATCAGCAATGATATCCCTGGTTTATATATGTGTAGGAAGGCATTTGTAAGTAAATGCAAATGCATGTATAGGTGGATCAGTAGGCATATGTATATACAAGTTTGTGTGTGCTGCATATTTATCTGTATATATAACAAAGTACATTGGGGTCACAGTTATGGGGACTTCCTAGACATGTCCAAACAACTCAAGTGATTGGTTTACTGGATTAAAAGGCTTAGGACCATAGTCTCTGGGGACAACTTAGTCAAATAGCATAACAGTTCATAAAGATAATATTCTACATTCTAGTTTGGTGAGTAGCGTCTGGGCTCTTAAAAGCTTGAGAGTGGCCATCTAAGATACAATTATTGGTATCTACTCATGTGGAGCAAAAGAGAATGAAGGAAATCAAAGGCTCAAGAAAGAAACTAGTCCACAGAACTAATAGCCACATGAACCATGACTTCTTCTAACCTGAGAACAGAAGAACTAGACGATGCCCAGCCATTACTACTGACTGTTCTGACCAGGGATACAATAAAAGGTCCCAGATAGAATGGAAGAACAATGTAGAACAAAATTCAAATTCCTAAAAAAGGCCACCCCTGCTGGACTGAAAGAGCCTAGAGGAACCCCCGAGACTATTGTCCTAAGATATCATTAGAACTTGGAACTGAAGCTATTTCTGGAGTTCACCTTTCAGCCAAATAATAGTTTGGCTTATAAAATAAACAATATCACCCATGAGTATTATTTTCCCTTAAAAAATCAACTATATAAGAACAAATGGTCAACATTTACCCAAAAGCAAAGATGAGAATGCAAGGAGGGTAAGGGAAACTAGATCAATGAAAACAGAACAAACAAAATGGAAATAATGAGAATGCTGAAACATTGTGAAAATTGTTTCAATGGCATGAAACAATTTGTATAAAAATGGTTAAATAGGAACGTAATTTTCTCTGTAATCTTTCACCTAATACACAGTAAAGTTTTGTTTTTTAAAAGGCAATCGTAATCCATGGTGTGATGTGGCAATAGATACATGCAAAATATCACCACCATTGGATACACTTAACCAAATACTTGTGAGAGATAAGGCTATAAGTGATAGAGTATGTCATGGATTGAATTGTGTCCCCCAAATATATCTGTCAACTTGACTAGGTCATGATTCCCAGTATTGTGTGATCGTCTACCATTTTGTCATCTGATGTTATTTCCCTATGTGTTGTAAATCCTATCACTATGATGTCAATGAGATGGATTATGACAGTTATATTGATGAAATCTACAAGATTAGATAGTGTACATAAGCTAATCTCTTTTGAGATATAAAAGAGGGAGCAGAGAGACACATGAATCTCATACCACCAAGAAAGCAACACCAGGAGCAGAGTGCATTCTTTGGAACTGAGGTTCCTGTGGAACCTGATGGGAAGACTGATGCCAAGGACCTTCCTCCAGAGCTTACAGAGAGGGAAAGCCTTCCCCTGGAGCTGATGCCCTGAATTTGGACTTGTAGCCTACTAGACTGTGAGGTCTTGGAAGAAGTACAACCAGAATGCCCCTTAGAAGCAAGAATGGTGAAACTGTGTCTTACATACTTTGGACATGTTGTTAAGAGAGATCAGTCCCTAGAGACTTGGAAGTCTGACTTGCATGGACCTATGGTACTGGATATTAGTCATGGTTCCCCTTGGAGTGAAATAGACAGGAAACATACTAAATATTTGCTTAATTTGTATATGCCAAAGAATTCTGGTTTAAGTGAATGGCAGTTTAACTTGAATTGTCAAAACAGAGAGTCACAGTCTCTCAATCAATTCGCAGACTTGAGCCACTTTTCAATCCACAACTCTTTGAATTAAGGAGAGGCAGAATCCCCTTGAGGAAGGACCTTACTACATTGCCCAAAACTGACACTGTTAAATCTTTCTCCCAGCCATTCATGAAAGGGGTCTAGCCTTTTACCAGAGTGACTGTTCATCAGGGAAAAAGAAATAACCTGAATTTTCAGAGATTACTGGACTATGTCTCTGAGTTGACAGTAATTCTAGGAGACCCAAAACATCACTGTGGCCCACCAGTCAGAATAAGGGCATATGGAGGTCTGGTTATAAATGTATTCTTAGCTCCGGTTCATCTCACAGTGGGTCCAGTGGCTCCCTGAACTCATCACCAGTTCTAGAATGCATAAGTGAAATTAGACACATTAATCAACTGGTACAATCCTGACATTGGATCCCTGACATATGGAGTAAGGGCTATTATGGTAGGAAAGGCCAAGTGGAAGCCAGTAGAACTTCCTCTACCTAGGAAAATTGTAAACCAAAAGCAATACAGCATACTGGAGAGATTGCAGAGATTCCTGCCACCATCAAGGACTTGAAGGATGCAGGGGTGGTGATTCCCACCACATCCCAATTCAACAAACCTATTTGGCCTTTGCAGTAAACAAGTGGATCTTGAAAAATGAAAGTGGATTATTGTAAACTTAATCAGGTGGTGACTCCAATTGAAGCTGCTGTTCCAGATGTGCTTTCATTGTTTAAGCACATCTTCCTGTACCTGATACACAGGTAATGATCTGGCCAATGCCTTTTCCTCAATACCTGTTTCTAAAGACCATCGGAAGTAGTTGGTCTTCAGCTGTCAAGTCCAGCAATACACTTTCCCTGTTCTACCTCAACCTGTTGACGTTGAGGCAATTCCAACTCATAGTGACCCTACAGGACAGAGCAGGACTGCCCAATAGTTTCTAAGGAGCAGCTGGTGGATTCGAACTGCCAACATTTTGGTTAGCAGCCGATCTCTTAAATACTATGCCACCAGGGCTTCTCAGGGATATATCAACTCTTAACCCTATGTCATAATTTAGTTTGCAGAGAACTTGATCATCTTTCCTTTCCACAAGACATCACATGGGTCCATTTCATTTATGACATAATGCTGATTAGACCTAGGAAGGAAGAATTATCAATGACTCTAGACTTATGGGTAACACATTTGTGTGCCAGAGGGTGTGATATTAATCTGACAAAAATTCAGGCACCTTCCACCTGAGTGATTTTGCTCCTCTAGAAAATCCAGACTAAGACAATAAGATATATATCAGTGAAATTTCAAAACACCAAAATTAAGAGGATTTCTAAAAACAGTCAGAGAAAAAAAAGTTGGAATACCTTCAAAAGGTGACAGTTAACTATAAAACTGACTTCAACTGCAAAGGTGTTCAGAAGACTGTGAAATAACATCTTCAATATGCTGAAAGAAAATAGCTGCTAAAACATAATTCTAAACCACGCAATTACATTTTAAGAATGAAGGGGAAATAAAGAATTCTGTAGGCAGTAAAACCTGAAAATTTTCCAGCAGCAGAGCTTCAAAGGGTATGCTTCAGGTAGAAGGAAAGTAATCTAAGATGGAAGATCTAAGATGCAAGACAAAATATAGACTAAAAAATGGTATATGACTAAATCTAAATGAGCACAAACCAAAAAAAAAAAAACATAAACCCAGCACCGTTGAGTCGATTCTGACTCATAGCACCCTATAGGACAGAGTAGAACTGCCCCATAGAGTTTCCAAGGAGCGCCTGGCCGATTTGACCTGCCGACCCTTTGGTCCACAGCTGTAGCACTTAACCACTATGCCACCAGGGTTTCCAAATGAGCACAGACTTCATAAAGTAGTAATAATACACTTTGGTATTAAAAAAATATATATATATGATTAATAAATAAGAAAAAAGACATGTTCTTTGGTAGTGGTTACATTGAGTGGAAGTTTTCTAAGGTTCTTGTCCTGTCAGAAAGGATGAAAAAGGTTTTGATTACACTAAGATCTATTAAGTGACTATGTGTATCTTCTAGATTACCCATGTAAAATATAAACCCATAAAACCCATTGCTGTTGAGTCAATTCTGACACATAGTGACCCGATAGAACAGAGTAGAACTGCCCCACAGAGTTTCCAAGGAGTGGCTGGTGATTCGAACTGCTGACCCTGTTGGTTAGCAGATGAACTCTTAGCCACTGCACCACCAGGGCTCCAAAACTATAAACAGTACAATTTTGAAACTAGTAGAGAAAAAAAAAATAGAATGATAAAAATGTATTCAGTACAAAACAAGGCAAAGAGAAAAAGGAACAAAGCACAGGTAACACAAATAAAAAACAACATAATATGGTTCACTTAAACTCAAATATGTCAGTAATTTCATTAATTGTAAATGGGTTAAATGTTCCATGTAAAAGATAAAAGATTATAGAACTATAGCAAAAAGAAAACCCAACTATACACCGTTTTAAGAAGAAAATTCCATGGGGGATTCTGGGAAGATGGCAGTGTAAACAAATCATCATTCTGATCCTCCCCCATAAATACAACAAGAAATATAACAAGAAAACAGTGTCCAGCCTTGAGGGATGCTGAATCAGGGCACCGAGGACAAAAGTGGGCAAATACAGAGGGTAAAGTATCAATGAGTCAAAAACAAGTCACATAAGGTAGAAAAACCACTTCTCCTACCATCTCTGCCCCTCTCCCCAGCCATGTAGACAGCCAGTTGCTGTGAAATGGGGAAGCAACTCCAGCAAAGGAGCCTACTTCCATAGCCACCACACTCCTGTCTATGCAAAGAGGCAGAACCCCAAGCTTGTACTCTAAAATCAACAAGGCAGACATCCCTGGGGGTCTAGTCTGAGCATGCAAGCCCCTCCCCCACCCAGTAACTGTTGGCTGCCAGGCTGATGGGAAGTGCTACATAAGATCCCTGCAGTGGAGTCTGTTCTTATAGCCAGCAATCTGCCTGCCAGTCTGCACAATCCATAGCTCAGGCCTCCAAAATCAATGGGACAAATCTCCCTGGGGATCAGTGTGGGTCCGTGTGCTCATATTTACCAGACTGGCCCTACAAAATACACTAATGGGAGTCCTGCAGATGGAAACTAAAAAACCCTAGAAAGTAATTCGAAGCCATACATAAAAAGAAAGATCTCTAGTAAATGTAATTGCATGGCCAAGCACTAAGGACTAGAAATAAGATGTTCATACTTACAATTCTAATTGTTTTGTCCTTCATGCTATTTAACAGTAAATGTATGAAAGGAAAGGATAAAATGGTGTTACAGGGCACATGAAATATAAAGATGCAACGAGTGACAACAACAATATGAGAGGGGGTAGTATAGGTATAGTTTTCTTGTATGTTACTGAAGTCAAATTGATATCAACTTACCATAAAAAAATAGGATGTTATAAATGCAATATGTCAAATGTAATATTCACAGAATCCACTAAGAAAATATCTATAAAAAAATACACAAAAGGAAAGAAGAAGGGAACCAAAATGGCTCACAACAATAAATCAACAAAACACAAAAGCTGGCAGTAATAAAAGAAAAAGACAAAGAAGGATTAAGACATACAAAAAACAAATAACAAAATGGCAGAAATAAGTCCTTTTTTTTCAGTAATTATTGTGAACGTAAGTGGACTAAATGCTCCAATCAAAAAGCTGAAAGTAGCAAAATAGATTAAAAAAAATGTTCCAAGTACATGCTGTTTATAAGAGACATACTTGAGAACTAAGGACACAAATAGGTTGAAAGTGAAAGGATGGAAAAAAAATTCCATGCAAATAATAAGCAAAAGAGAGCTAGCATGGCAATCTTAATATCAGATGAAGTAGACTTTAAGACAAAATCTTTTAGAAGAGATAAAGATGGGCATTATATAGTGATAAAAGGGTAAATACATTAAGAAGATTTAACAATCATAAATATATATGCACCCAACATTGGAGCTCCTAATCGTGTAAAGCAAACACTGATAGAATTGAAAGGAGAAATAGACAGCACTATAATAATACTTGGAGACTTCAGTACACCTCTCTCAATGTTAAAATATCTAGAAAGAAGAATAACAAGAAAACAGAGATCCTGAAAGACGCTATAAACCATCTAGGTGTAACAGACATGTGTAGAACACTTCAACAAACAACAGCACAACATACATTGATATCCAATGCACATGAATCATTCTCCAGGATAGACCACATGTTAGGCCACAAAGCAAGTCTTGACTAATTTAAAAAGAATGAAGTTGCACAAAGTGTTTTCTCTGACCACAATGGAGTGAAACTAAAAATCAGTAACAGAAAAAAAAAATACACAAACATATGGAAATTAACACAATATTAAACTACAGATGGGTCAAGAGAGAAACCAGAAGAGAAACCACAGATTACTTAGAATCAAATAAAAATGAAAGCACAACATCCCAAAACTTGTGGAATGCCAAGAAGGCAGTACTCAGACAGAAACTTATAGCAATAAGTGCCTACATAAAAAAAGATGAAAGGTCTCATATCGTCAGCCTAACTCTACAACTTGAAGAACCAGAAAGAGAAGAGCAAATTAAGCCTAAACCTACCAGAAGAAAGGAAACAACAAATATCAGAGCATAAATAAATAAAATTGAAAGCAAAAAAAAAAAAAATTAAAGCAAAACCAGAAGTTCCTTCTTTGAAAAGATCAATAAAATTGATAAATCTTTAGCTAGACCGATGAAAGAAAAAAGACAAAAGCTGCAAATAACCAAAATAAGAAATGAAAGTTGTGACATCCGAACTGACCAGATAGAAATAAAAAGAATTATGACAGAATACTATGAACAACTGTATGGCAATGAACTGGATAATCTAGATGAAATGGACAAATTCTTAGAAGTACACAATCTACCCAAGCTGACTCAAGAGGAAATAGAAAATCTCAACAAACACATAACAAGTGAAAAGATAACAAAAACCTCACAACAATATAAAATCCTGGGCCAAATGTCTTCCCTGGAGAATTCTACAAACATTTAGAGAAGAATTGACACCAATCCTGTTTAAATTCTTTCAAAAGAGAAGGAAGGAATACTCCCTAATTCATTCTATGAAGCAAACATAGCCCTGTTACCAAACAAAACAAAGACACTACGAAAAAGAAAACAAGAGGCCAATATCCCTTACAAACATAGATATGAAAAATCCTCAACAATACACTAGTGAACAGAATCCAACTGCATATTTAAAGAGTCATACACCATGACCAAGTGGGGATTATTCCAGGAATGAGAAGATGGTTCAACATTAGAAAATTAATCAATGTAACACACCACATCAGTAGAACAAAGGAAAAGAACCACATTATCATCTCCATTGACGCAGAAAAGACATTTGATAAAACTCCACACCCCTTCTTGATGAAAACTCTCACAAAAGTTGGAATAGAATGGAAGTTCTTCAATATGATTAAGAGTATATATGAAAAACCAACAGCCAACATTATATTTAATGTAGAAAGATTAATAACTTTCTTCTTGAAATCAGGAACAAGGGTGCCCTCTCTCTCACTACTCCTATTCAATATTGTATTACAAGTCATAGCCACAGCAATAAGAAAATAAACAGAAATAAAATGTATCCAAATTGGAAAAAAAGAAGTAAAACGATCTCTATTTACAGATGATATGATTCTACATATAGAAAATACCAAAGAATCCACAAGAAAGATTCTAGAGCTAATAGAAAAATTTAGCAAAGTTGCACGGTTCAAAGTCAAGAAACAAAAGTCAGTTGGGTTTCTATACACCAGAAATGAGAAATTTGAAGGGAAATTAGGAAAATGATTCCAATTAAAACAGCATCTAAGAAAATAAAATATCCAGTAATAAATTTAACCAAGAATGTGAACGACTTATACAACGCAAATTATATAACACCACTGAAAGAGATGCAAAAAGACTGAAATAAATAAAAGTTACTCCGTGTTTATGGATTGGAGGACTTAATCGTCTTAATATGTCAATACTACTCAAACCATCATATAGATTCAACTCAATCGTAATCAAAATTCCAACAGCTTTCTTCAAAGAAATTGAAAAATCAATCCTCAACTTTATTAGGAAGGAAAGAGACCCCAAATAGCTAAAGTAATTTTGAAGAAGAATAAAGAAGGAAGACTCACACTTCCTGATTTTAAAACGAAACAGCTTGGTACTGGTATAATAGTAGACACACAAACAAATGGAATAGATTTCAGGGTCCAGATAGAAACCCACAGATCTATGGTCAACTGATTTTTGGCAAGAGTGCTAAATCCATTCAAAGAGGAAGAAGAGTCTCTTCAATAAATGTTGTTGGGAAAATTAGATTTCCACGTGCAGAAAAATTAAACATGATCCATGCCTCACATGGTACACAAAAACAAATTCAAAATGGATTAAGGATCTAAATGTGAAAACTAAAACCTTATAAAATTCTTATAAGAAAATGCGGGGGCAAGGCAGTCAGGTCTAGTTTTAACAATGAATTATCTGATATAATAACAAAAACATGAAGAGCAAAAGACAAAATAAATAAATAGGACATCATAAAAATTAAAGATTTTACCTGGGGTGGAAAGTGAAAGGGGGGATTGCGACTGGTGTCACGTAACAATATGTGCATAAATTTTTGTATGAGAAATTAACTTGAGCTGTGGACTTTCACCTAAAGCAGAATAAAAAAAATTAAATATTTTGTTCACCAAAAGACATAACAAAAAAAAAAAAAGGGAAAAAACAAGCTATCAACTGGGAGAATATCCTCAGAAACCATATATCTGAAAAGTATCTAATAACCGAAATATATATAAAACTAGACAAACAACTGAATTGAAAATGGGCAAAGGCCTTGAATAGATATTTCACCAAAGAAGATATACAAATGGGCACCAATCACATGGAAAGGTGCTCAACATCATTAGCCACCAGGGAGATGGAAATCAAAACCACAACAACATATCTTTTTACTCTCACTAGGATGGCTAGGAAACTCTGGTGTCATAGTGGTTAAGAGCTACAGCTGCTGACCAAAAGGTTGGCAGTTTGAATCTACCAGGTGCTCTGCTCCTTGGAAACTCTATGGGGCAGTTCTACTCTGTCCTATAGGGTCACTATGAGTCGGAATCAACTCCAGGGCAACAGGTTTGGTTTTTGTTTGTTTGTTTTTTTAGGATGGCTAAGATTAAAAAAAAAAAACAAACAGAAAATAACAAATGTTACTGAGAATGTGGAGAAATTGGAACCCTTATACATTGCTGGTGAAAGTGCAAAATGGTACAGCCCTTCTGGAAAAATCTGTGGTGGTTCCTCAAAAAACTAAAAATAGATCTACCCTAAAACCCGTTGCCATCGAATGGATTCCAACTCATAGCGACCCTATAGGATAGAGTAGAACTGTCCCATAGGATTTCCATGGAGCACCTGGTAGATTTGAACTGTGAAACCTTTTATGGTTAGCAGCTGTAGCTCTTAACCACTATGCCACCAGGGTTTCATGGAACTACCATATAACCCAGTAATTCCACTGCTAGGAATATAGGCAAGGGACTTGAAAGCAGTGACAAGAACCGACATATGTACACCAATGTTCATTGCAGCTCTATTTATAGTAACCAAAAGGTGGAAACAACCTAAATGCCCATCAACTAAAGAATGGATAAACAAAATATGGTACATAAATACAATGGAATACTACTCTGTCAGAAACAGAAATGAAGTCCTGATACATGCTACAAAATGGATGAAGCTTGAGGACATTATGCTGGGTGAAATAAATCAACCACAAAGGACAAATATTATATGACCTCGCTTACTTAAAAAGACAAGAACAGGCAAATGTATAGAGATCAAAGTTTATTAGCGGTTACCAGAAGTGTGAGGAAGTGGGAAAGGTGGGGGGGCAGGTAATTGTTTATGGAGCAGAGTTTCTGTTTACAGTGATGGAAAATTTCCATTATGGGTAAGGGTTGCACAGCCAATTGATTTCATTGATGTCAATAAATTGTACACCTGTAAAAAGCTGAATTGGCAAATGTTGTGTCATGTATATATTTACAAAAACAAACAAACAAAAAAACAGCAACTGCTGAGACCACCTATGTACAACCAAACACTCATGAGATCTGGTTTCTTAGTTCAGAGGTTTACAGTCATGGTGTCATGGGATATCCCAGTTAAGTGTTCTAATATTGTGTTTAGTGCTTTTCCTCTATTTCCTAGTTCATTGCGTAGTGCCTGGGATCCTAAAAGCTTGCAAAGGGCCATCCAAAGTACAACAAATAATCTCCATTTGCCTGGAGCAACAGAGGAAGAAGGAGAGTCAGGAATAGGAGGAAATGGAATGTGTGGCTAATTGCCTCCATGAACAACCACCTTTGCCATGAGACCATAGGAGCTGAATTTTGTCCAGATATAATTACCAAATGTTTTGATCACAAGATTATATAGAAGAAACCTCATCAAAAGAGGAAAATGCAGTACAGAATTTGAACTTCTCAAGAATCCCACACTTTCTGGAGCCATTGAGGCTGGATGAACTCCCAAAATTATTGCCCTGAGATAATCTTTAAACCTTAACCCAAAAATATTTCCTGAAACCAAACCCGTTACTGTCAAGTCGATTCTGATTCATAGTGACCCTATAGGACATTATTTGCGCCACCTAGGAAGCACTCTTTTCATAGATTCAAACCTAATTATGATCAAGTTTTTAAATCTGTGTACCATATTCCAGGAAATGCAAAGCAAAAAGAAATGTTAAATTTCACCGAGGGGATGCAGCCATGCAAATCTAGAATGTGGGAAATTCTACAAGACAAATGACCTAGTTTCAGCAGTAAGTAGTAGGAAGGGAAGGGGAACTATACTGAATAAAAGAGTCTTAAGAGACATAACTCTATGGGGAAGTTCTACTTTGTCCTACAGGGTTGCTATGATTTTTGTTGTTGTTGTTGTTAAGAGACATATTAACCAAACACAATGTGCGGACTTTACTTAAACCCTGATTGATAAAAAAAAAAACTGTAAAAATACATATTGAATCAACCAGGAACATTTTTATATTGATTGGAATTGTATCAATATAAAAATTAGGGATTATTGAGTTTAGGTGTGATAACACATCGTGGTTGTGTTTTAAAAAAAAGAGTCCTTATTTTTAAAATATATATTGAAGTATTTATGAATGAAATTATATGATGCCTGAGATTTTCTTTAAAATAATTTAAATATTTAATTATAATAATAATTTCATTATAATAAGGAAATCATAAAATAAATGGAAGAATTATAGTTCAATCCAGTTTTTGATCTCTGTTCAGTAAGGTATTTCTAACCTTTTTAAGCAAAGGAGGAGGAGCCCTGATGGCACAATGGTTAAGTGCTGGGCTGCTAACCAAAAGGTAGGCAGTTCGATCCTTTTGGCTCCATGGGAGAAAAGACTTGTTGATCTGCTCCCTTAAAGATTAAACCAACCCACTGCCGTCCTTAAAGATTACAGCCTAGAAAACCCTATAGGGCAGTTCTACTCTGTCCTCTGGGGTAACTGTGAGTTGGGATCGACTTGAAGGCATACAACAATAAGCACAGAAGAAATCACAGAAGAAAAAATCGTAATATGGCATATGTGGTTTTAAAACATCTTCTTACGGATTAAATTGTGTCTCCCAAAAATATGTGTTGGAGTCCTAAACCCTATACTTGTGGATGTAATCCCATTTAGAAATAGGGTTTTCTTTGTTATGATAATGAGGCCTTAGCAGTATTGGGTGTGTCCTAAACCTAATCACTTTTGAGTTATAAAAAGCAGCATACACACAGAGATAAGCAAGCACAAACAAGGGGGCAGATAGATGCCACATGAAGATAACTAAGGAACCAAGGATCAGTGGCTACTAGAAGTTGAAATAAACGATATGCTCTAGAGCCATATTCTGAATTCAGACTTCTAACCTCCTTAACTGTGAGAAAATGAATTTCTGTGTTTTAAAGCCACCCACTTGTGGTATTTCTGTTACAACAGTACTAGGAAACTAAAACACATCTCTACAAAAATGATACTACACCTGGTATGCATATTTACAATATATACAACAGTCAAGAGTTATATCTTTTAATATGCATCATCACTATGTTAAGAGATCTTATACATCAATATAAAATACTGTTATTCAAGATTATTTTGAATGTAAGTGACAACAATCCAACTGTAAAAATGGCATGGGGGCATTATCTGACCTCCTCTAATTTTACAAGGGGCAAGGAGAACCAAGATCAACAGCCCAAGGCTGATTCCTATGAGGTGGAGATCAGGCAGCCTCTTCTCTCTGTGAGCTGGGAAGCCCACCTTGCCATTTCTTCTGCTGGGTCTCTGCTGCCAGGCCTCTTCTGCCACCTCTTCTCACCATCTTCAGGGTTACAGCCTGCTCTCTCTCTCTCTCTGTCTCCTGCTTCCAGGACCTTCTCAGCACAGGGATCTCAGGTCCAAAGGATGAAATCTCTGCTCCTGGCTGTTCTTCCTTGGTGGTGGTAGGATTCTCCTCTCTGCTCTAGAATTGGCTCTATTTTAAGGCAAAACTGACCAGTCCTCTCGGTGGTCTATCACACTGTACTGCCCAATCACCTGGGTGGGAGTTACAAGACTATGGCTAAAATGCCACACAAAAAATCAATCCACCACAGGCCACCCCTGGCTTTTCTCGCCATGGTTCTTTCATATTTGGAGGATAACTTCCCTGTCCCAATCAATTTACCAGTCCAAAACACTCATTAAAAATTAGTCTCTCAATAGGGCAAAGAGTCCGAAGGGTGAGTTTACCCAGGTACCTGCCAATCAGGTCTAATGCAGGTTTCAATCTGATCTGGTCAGGTTCTCCAAAAGTCATCTTGTATTCACTCTTTCTGGCCTCTGACAAAATCCAATGGAGAGAAGATTATTCCCTTACCCTGTGCCTCACGAGGCATGGCAAAACCTTTAAGGGACTTTGGGTTCGGCCATTACACCCTAATCCAGCAGTGCCTCCCCCTTAGTCCACTCTTTTATACTTACACCTTCTACAATTACAGTTTTTACAATCACAGTTAACCCTGTTAACAATTAACACTCATAGCTGAGTCACGTAATCCTACCATAATCTTCCCCCACACTCTCTTCCCCAGACTCATCAGGAAAAGAGGAATCTATTCAGTGGGGATCCTTTTTTGTCCCCTTCATTTTGAGTGTAAGCACACCTATGAAAGCGTATAAGCCAGCCACTTCATGCCTTTATCTTCCCCTGTTTTACACAGCCAATGTTTAAATTGCCCACCCCTATGAAACCAATACTCTGAGGAGACAAGCTTGTTGCTTGGTCTTGAAGAATCTCCTGTTCCATTTGGTAGTTTGAGCATCTGCATCCATAAGCAAAATCCAGTCCAGAGCAAGCCATCAAATTGCAGCAATCTACACCAGCTCTTGGTGTCAAACATCTTTCTCTACATTTAGTGGGGTTCTGGTCAGTTCATCCCTAGCCATCTAAGTTAGGTCACAATGGGTAGCAGTCTTAGGCTTAAGAATTTACACACACCTCCCAGCACTTTAGACAACCTCATTCACACACTCTCATCTCTAGCCCCCTTGGGCTAGGTCAACGGGTTCTACCCATAAACTTAAGAGTCCACACACAACTCCCTTTACTTCTGACCTGTCAGCCCTACCTGTATCTCTCATTTCTAGGCCCTGTGGGCTGGGCCAATGGGTGCAAATGGAACGTGTCCAAACTCAGCCTATCTCTTCATTGTTGCACTTCCCCCTATTGGACCCAGGTGGTCACCGCAAGTGAGCAGATGAAATTGTCTACTCATCAGCTCCTTTTAACTTCCAGTCCTGGAAGGGGGTTCTTTCTGATGGACACTGACTTTTCTGGCCTGGATGCCTCCAACAGCAAACTGCTTGCTTAAAGTTCAAAAAACATAGCAGTCACTTTTTTAATGTAAGTTCTTCCTTCAAATGTGAATCTGCAGTTCTCTCAGCAGTTCTGGGTGGCTCTGCATGTCTTTTCAAATGCAAAACCTGGTCAGGGCTCAGGTTTTCAGCCTAAGCCCCCACACTATACACAGGGCTACTGCATTCAAACAGCCTGTGTTTCCCTCAGGCAACTCCTAGATCCCTTTTAGCATATCCAGTCAAGTATTGGCTGAAGGCAGAGTTACAGGCTCTCTGTAATCTATAATACCCAATATTCATTTTTATCATACATTTAGGTATATTTTATAGCATTAAAAAAAAAAACCAAACCATTGAGTTGATTCAGACTCATAGCAACCCTATAGGACAGAGTAGAACTTCCCCATAAGGTTTCCAAGGAGCAGCTGGTAGATTTGAACTGCCAACATTTTGGTTAGCAGCTGAACTCTTAACCACTGTGCCACCAGGGCTATTTCACAACATTAGGTAGGAGAAACATTCAATGCCCATAGTACATTCAATTAAACACATAATCCTAAACATATAACCCTTTTTAAAATATTCCAGTTGCATCTTCTCCAAACTTTATCTTCCCATTTATATGCATATGGTCTTGGGCCTCTGTGTGGAACCAGAAGATCCTGGTTCCCTATCAATCATCCTGGTTATCTGGCCTGGCTTTTGGCCCAGGCCACTCCAGGTGCTGTTTCAGTCATTACAGGTAACAACAACCAAAGTATAACCATCTAAGAATCAAGTTTCACTTCCCAAGCCCTTTGTTCTTTCTCTTACAAAGTTCTATGCTTCCATGAATCTGGAGCCGTTGCAAAGAATCCTGCTTCTGACGCCAACCGTCCCTCCCACAGCACTCTCTATTGGGTTCAATAATTCATTGCAATGGCCACAAACAACTCACAGACCATACTCACAATTATGGGGTTTATTAGGGAAGTAAATTCAGGCTCAGGAACACGCTGGATACAGTTCTTCCATCAGGATAGCTGCTTCCCAAATGTGCTTGCAGTTGTGCCTCTCCCTGGCCCTAGGCCTCTTCCCAAAGGCACTCAGTTTTCTCTCTCTGTGAGCTGGGAAGCTCATTGTGCTATCTGCTGCTGGGTCTCTGCTGCCAGGTCTCTCCTGCCACCACTTCTCACTGTCTTCAGGGTTACAGCTTGCTCTCTCCTTCTCTCAATCTCCTGCTTCCAGGAGCTTCTCAGCACAGGGATCCCAGGTCCAGAGAATGCAATCTCTGCTCCTGGCTGTTCTTCCTTGGTGGTGGTAGGATTCTCCTTTCTGCTCTGGAATTGGCTCTCTTTTAAGGCAAAACTGACCAGTCCCCTCCATGGGCCACAATTACCCTATCACACAGTCTGGCCCAGTCACTTGGGTGGGAGTTACAAGACAATGGCTAGAAAGGCCACACACAAAAGTAATTAATCCTCTGCACCAAAACAAACTAACTTACTATAAAACAGGAACTTTATCAGCCCATATAATGAAGGAAGAATAAGAGTAGATTTGGTTTCAGGCATTACTATATCCACGTACAGGTAGTCTCCGAATTACAATGCATTCAAGTTATGATGAATCACACTTATGACGGTCCTTTTTTTGTACATTTTATTGTTAGTAATATATTGCAGTGCATACATAACTTGCTGGTGTTATCATTCTCAGATGTTCACTAACAGATGTTCAATTTTATGATTTCCTGTTCAAAACACTGGTGGATTTATAAAGATACTGACAGTAAAAGGCAATAATAATGAAAACAAAAAAAAAATGAGGTATTTGACTTACATCAGAGCCAAGTTATGACAGAGTCTTCAGAGACCTATAGTAAATTGGGGACTACTTTTATTTATTTTTTTTTTTTCTAATCAAATGATGCCGTTTTTCTTATTCTTTCACCCATCCTTTTGGCTCTGCTTCTCTTTGAATGCTGTGTGTTCTCATTCTCCTTACCTGAATATGGAGAAAATATGTGGGCTGAAAGAAATTGGAAGACAATGTGTATTCATGTAAATAAAAAAAATGGTTAGTAATTGTTGGCTCAATTATAGTTATTCAATATAATTAAATTTTGCATGGTTATGAAATGACATCATAGAAATATTTAATTATCCAATAGTGTGGAGAAAGTGCCTTCAGATATGCAAGTGCAATGTCATTTCTTTATTATATGTAACTGATCTGATTTTTCTGCCAAGGCTTGTCCTTGACCGTATTGGATAGCAATAAAAAGAGGCAATAAAAACTAGCCCCCACCCTAGATTGCTTTCAATCCTGTTATCTCACTAGGCTCCAATAGCTTAAATTATCTTTTTAGGTAAATCAGTCAGTCTCTTCTTAGAGACTCAAGTACCCTTCAGCTTTTAGTGTTCTCCCTTCATCCTTCTGATCCTTTCTTAGATGGCTTGTGGGTATGTTTGGGAAGAAGATGGACATGGCTTATGCAACTCTTAGAGCACTAATAGGGGTTTAGGATTTCTTGCTCCCTTATGGAGTCTTTTGGACCCTCATTGGACTCTCTGGACCCTCAATAGTTTGTCTATGCTTCTTTCTAGAATGGTGAATGCTGAGGTGAAACTGCTACCACCTGCCTTTCCAGGGTAGACGTGCTTCAACTACTTGTGGAACTCATGTTTTTAAGTGTTGTCCCCTTATTTTAAAGTCCCAATCCATGGTGTTCTCTCTTCATTGAAATTCCAGGTTTTTGATGGTCCAAAGCTGTTCTGTCATCCCCAAGTAGCTGCCTCTTTGAGGCACATTGGGACATCTGGTTTCTCATTGTTCATGTCACAGAGAATTAGTGATTCTGCCTCAGAGTCCTCAAACTACCTGCCCAGACCATCTCTGCCCAAACGTCATAGCTCTAACATTGTGTTAGGGCAGCCTCTGCCTAATTTGCCAATAGTTCCTCCATAATTTTTGAGTGTGTGTTCTGGTGGGGAATTGTGAGAGTCCTAGTATCTGATCTGCTAGTTCTTTTTCTGTCTCTATTTTCCTACCAGAATTTACCAGGAACAGTATGGGCTGGCTTTCCCCCTTTTTCCAATTTGGGGAATATCCTTACATCAAACTAATGAAATCAAGCAGGTCTGTCTCCTGATTCTTAAATGGGAGCTAAGGATACCTAAACAATACTTTCCACTTGTCTGAAATTTAACAACTTACATCTTGTGAAAGGGTTTAAGAAGGTCAATTTTGACACTTACCGTTCATCAAGAAAATTGATCATTTGGTCAAAGAAATTTTCTTACTAGAAGACATGGAGGGGGAAAGTTGAAAATAGGGTTTAAGAAAGAGGTAAATAAATTAATTGGTTTAGTTTTTCCAGAATACAACCCTCTATAAGAGGGTATCAGGAAATACTGCTAAGTGAAAACGTGAACAGATGTGGATAGTACCTAATCATATAACTTTATACATTTCAAAGAAGTGGAGGGTCATTATGATTTTGATTTTTGTGATTTTGCTGTGACTTGTATCATATTGAAGTGTAATTACTTTATTGATATACAAATTCTCTGATAATGAGGAAGGTAGATGAAAAAGCAAAGTGTGGTAGGATTAACTGGTCTCAGAACCTGAAGTAATTTCAGTGCTGTTATAAGGAAGATGCTTTGGGCCATTTCAGAACCACAAATGTTGTTTACTATGTCCTAGTGAGAATTCTTCTGAGTTGCTCAGGATTCCTTATAGTACACTGATGAAAAGTTACGCTACTATATAGGGAACAGTAGAGGAGTTTTCTTGTAGGATGAAAGTTAAATATAGAAACAATACAGAGAGAAAAATGGTAGAAGATATTTCAAATAACTAGGAGAAGGGAATTACAAAGGAAGTATCATATTATTCTACCAGATAGTGCAGGAAATCGTAACTTATAATTATAGCCTCTGCCAACCAGTTTAGCTGAAATCTTGGCAACAATTTTTCTGATTCTTTTGTATCCAAAATGATCCTTAAATGCTTAGTTTGTCTATTCGTTAGTTATTCTGCTAACTACCTTTTCCAGAGTTAAATCTCATATTTTGCTTATTTTCTTGCTGTTGCTGTTGTTGTTATTAGGTGCCATCATCTTGTTTCTGACTCATAGTGACCCCATGCACAACAGAATGAAGCACTGCTAGGTCCTGTGTCATCTTCACAATCATTGTTATGCTTCAGCCCATTGTGACAGCACTGTGTCAATCCATCTTGTTGATGGTCTTCCTCTTTTTCATTGACCCTCTGCTTTACCAAGCAGAATGTCCTTCTCCAGGGACTGGTCTCTCATGATAACACCCAAAGCATGTGAGACAAAGTCTTGCCATCCTCCCTTCTAAGGAGCATTCTGGCTGTACTTCTTACAAGACAGATTTGTTCATTCTTCTAGCAGTCCATGGTAGAGTCAATATTCTTCACCAACATCATAATTCAAAGGCATCACTTCTTCTTTGGTCTTCCTTATTCATTGTTTAGCTTTCACATACACATGAAGTGATTGAAAATATCATGGCCTGAGTCAGGCACACCTTAGTCCTCAAAACACCATCTTTGCTTTTCAACACTTTAAAGAGGTTTTTTTGCAGCAGATTTGTCCAATGCAGTACATCTTTTGATTTCTTGACTGCTGCTTCTGTAGGTGTTGATTGTGGATCAAAGTAAGATGAAATCTTGACAATTTCAGTCTTTTCTCCATTTATCATGATGTTGCTTACTGGTCCAGTTGTGAACTTTTTTATTTTTTATGTTGAGGTGCAATCCATACTGAAGGCTGTGGTCTTCGATCTTCATCAGTAAGTGCTTCAAGTCCTCTTCATTTTCAGCAAGCAAGATTGTGTCATCTGTGTATCGCAGGTTGTTAATGAGTCTTCCTCCAATCCTGATGCCACGTTCTTCTTCACGTAGTCCAGCTTCTTGCACTATCGGACCAGCATACAGATTGAATAAGTATGGTAAAAGAATATATACATAGTACCGACACACACCTTTCCTGATTTTAAACCTAAAAGTATCCACTTTGTTCTGTTCAAACAACTCCCTTTTGGTCTAGGTACAGGTTCCTCATGAGCACATTAAGTGTTCTGAAATTCCCATTCTTTGCAATGTTATCCATACTTTGTTATGATCCACATAGTTGAATGACTGCATAGTTAATAAAACACAGATTAACATCTTTCTGGTATTCTCTGCTTTCAGTCAACATCCATCTTTTATCAGCCATGGTATCCCTCATTCCACATCCTTTAATGAATCCGGCTTGATTTCTGGCAGATCCCTGTGGATGTACTGCTGCAAATGCTTTTGAATTATCTCAAGCAAAAATTTTACTTGTGTGTGATGTTAATGATACGGTTAGATACTTTCCCCATTTTGTTGGATCACCTTTCTTTGGAATGTGCACGAACATAAATCTTTTCCAGTCGGTTGGCAAGGAAGCTGTTTTCCAAATTTCTTGACATAGACAAGTGAGCACCGCCAACGCTACATCCATTTGTTGAAACATCTCAACTGATATTCAGTCAATTCCTGGAGACTTGTTTCTGCCATTCCCTTCAGTGCAGCTTGGACCTCTTCCTTCAGTACTCCTGATCTTATGCTACCTCCTGGAATGGTTAAATGTCAACCAATTCTTTTTGGTACGGTGACTGTGTGTATTCCTTCCATCTTCTTTTAATGCTTCTGAGTCATTCAATATTTTCCCTGTAGAATTCTTCAATACTGCACTCGAGGCTTGAATTTTCTCTTCAGTTCTTTCAGCTTCAGAAATGATGGGTGTGTTCCTCCCTTTTGGTTTCCTAACTCCAGGTCTTTGAACATTTCGTTATAAGGCTTTATTTTGTCTTCTCAATCTACCCTTCAAAATCTTCTGTCCAGCTCTTTTACTTCATCATTTCTTCCTTTTGCTTTAGCTACTCTACATTCAAGAGTGAGTTTCAGAGTCTCTTCTGACATCCATTTTCATCTTTTCCTTCTTTCCTGTCTTTTTTTAAAAAATATTTTTTTTGTGCTTTAAGTGAAAGTTTACAAATCAAGTCAGTCTGTCACATAAAAAAAAAAGCTTGTACTGCCCTGTCAGGGAACACAACAGACAACTCCTGAGGGAGCAGGAGACCAATGGGATGCAGACCCCAAATTCTCATTAAAAGACCACACCTAATGGTATGATTGCGACTAGAGGAATCCCAGAGACAATGCTCCCCAGAACTTCTGATGGCACAGGACAGGAACCATCCCCGAAGACAACTCATCAGGCATGAAAAGGACTGGTCAGTGGGGGGGAGAGAGATACTGATGAAGAGTGAGCTAATTAAATCAGGTGGACACAGGAGAGTGTGTTGGCAACTCTTGACTGGAGGGGGGATGGGAAGATAGAGAGAGAGGGAAGAAGGTAAAATTGGCACGAAACGAGAGACTATAAGGGCTGACTCAATAGGGGGAGAGCAAGTGGGAGAAGGGAGTAAGATGTATGTAAACCTACATGTGACAGACTGATTGGAATGGTAAATGTTCACTTGAAGCTTAATAAAAATTTAAAAAAAAAAAAAAAAAGCTTGTATATACCTTACTACATACTCCCATTTACTCTCCCCCTAATGAGTCAGCCTGCTCCCTCCTTCCAGTTTCTCCTTTCGTGATCATTTTGCCAGTTTCTAACCCTCTCTACCCTCCCATCTCCCCTCCAGACAGGAGATTCCAACACAATCTCAAGTGTCCACCTGATACAAGTAGCTCACTCTTCTCCAGCATCTCTCCAACCCATCGTCCAGTCCCTTCCATGTCTGATGAGCTGTCTTTGGGAATGGTTCCTGTCTTGGGCCAACAGAAGGTTTGGGGACCATGACCGCCGGGATTCCTCTAGTCTCAGTCAGACCATTAAGTATGGTCTTTTTATGAGAATTTGGGGTCTGCATCCCACTGTTCTCCTGCTCCCTCAGGGGTTCTCTGTTGTGCTCCCTGTCAGGGCAGTCATTGGTAGTGGCCGGGCACCATCTAGTTCTTCTGGTCTCAGGATGATGTAAGTCTCTGGTTCATGTGGCCCCTTCTGTTTCCTGGGCTCATAGTTATCATGTGACCTTGGTGTTCTTCATTCTCTTTTGCTCCAGGTGGGTTGAGACCAGTTGATGCATCTTAGATGGCCTCTTGTTAGCATTTAAGACCCCAGACGCCACACTTCAAAGGGGATGCAGAATGTTTTCTTAATAGATTTTATTTTTCCAGTTAACTTAGAAGTTCCCTTAAGCCATAGTTTCCAAACCCCCACCCTTGCTCCGCTGACCTTCGAAGCATTCAGTTTATCCCAGAAACTTCTTTGCTTTTGGTCTAATCCAGTTGAGCTGACCTTCCCTGTACTGAGTATTGTCCTTCCCTTCACCTAAAGTAGTTCTTATCTACTAACTAATCAGTAAATAACCCTCTCCCACCCTCCCTCCCTCCCCACCTCGTAACCACAAAAGAATGTGTTCTTCTCAGTTTATACTATTTCTCAAGATCTTATAATAGTGGTCTTATACAATATTTGTCCTTTTGCCTCTGACTAATTTCACTCAGCATAATGCCTTCCAGGTTCCTCCATGTTATGAAATGTTACACAGATTCGTCACTGTTCTTTATCGATGCATAGTATTCCATTGTGTGAATATACCATAATTTCTTTAACCACTCATCCGTTGATGGACACCTTGGTTGCTTCCAGCTTTTTGCTATTGTAAACAGTGCTGCAATAAACATGGGTGTGCATATATCTGTTTGTGTGAAGGCTCTTATTTCTCTAGGGTATATTCCGAGGAGTGGGATTTCTGGGTTGTATGGTAGTTCTATTTCTAACTTTTTAAGAAAACGCCAGATAGATTTCCAAAGTGGTTGTACCATTTTACATTCCCACCAGCAGTGTATGAGAGTTCCAATCTCTCCGCAGCCTCTCCAACATTTATTATTTTGTGTTTTCTGGATTAATGCCAGCCTTGTTGGAGTGAGATGGGATCTCAACGTAGTTTTAATTTGCTTTTCTCTAATGTCTAATGATCGAGAGCATTTTCTCACGTATCTGTTAGCTGCCTGAATATCTTCTTTAGTGAAGTGCGTGTTCATATCCTTTGTCCACTTCTTGATTGGGTTGTTTGTCTTTTTGTGGTTGGTTGAGTTTTAATGGAATCATATAGATTTTAGAGATTAGGCGCTGGTCGGAGATGTCATAGCTGAAAATTCTTTCCCAGTCTGTAGGTGGTCTTTTTACTCTTTTGGTGAAGTCTTTAGATGAGCATAGGTGTTTGATTTTTAGGAGCTCCCAGTTATGGGGTTTCTCTTCATCATTTTTGGTAATGTTTTGTATTCTGTTTATGCCTTGTATTAGGGCTCCTAACATTGTCCCTATTTTTTCTTCCATGATCTTTATCGTTTTAGTCTTTATGTTTAGGTCTTTGATCCATTTGGAGTTAGTTTTTGTGCATGGTGTGAAGTATGGGTCCTGTTTCATTCTTTTGCAAATGGATATCCAGTTATGCCAGCACCATTTGTTAAAAAAAGACTATCTTTTCCCCAATTAACTGACACTGGGCCTTTGTCAAATATCAGCTGCTCATATGTGGATGGATTTATATCTGGGTTCTCAATTCTGTTCCATTGGTCTATGTGCCTGTTGTTGCACCAGTACCAGGCTATTTTGACTACTGTGGCTGTATAATAGGTTCTAAAATCAGGTAGAGTGAGGCCTCCCACTTTCTTCTTCTTTTTCAGTAATGGTTTACTTATCCAGGGCTTCTTTCCCTTCCATATGAAGTTGGTGATTTGTTTCTCCATCACATTAAAAAATGTCATTGGAATTTAGATCAGAAGTGCATTGTATGTAGAGATGGCTTTTGGTAGAATAGACATTTTTACTATGTTAATTCTTCCTATCCATGAGCAAGGTATGTTTTTCCACTTATGTAGGTCCCTTTTAGTTTCTTGCACTAGTACTTTGTAGTTTTCTTTGTATAGGTCTTTTCCATCTTTGGTAAGATTTATTCCTAAGTATTTTATCTTCTTGGGGGCTACTGTGAATGGTATTGATTTGGTGATTTCCTCTTCGATGTTCTTTTTGTTGATGTAGAAGAATCCAAGTGATTTTTGTATGTTTATCTTATAACCTGAGACTCTGCCGAACTCTTCTATTAGTTTCAGTAGTTTTCTGGAGGACTCCTTAGGGTTTTCTGTGTATAAGATCATGTCATCTGCAAATAGAGATAATTTTACTTCTTCCTTGCCAATCTGGATGTCTTTTATTTCTTTGTCTAGCCTAATTGCTCTGGCTAGGACCTCTAGCACAATGTTGAATAAGAGCGGTGACAAAGGGCATCCTTGTCTGGTTCCCGTTCTCAAGGGAAATGCTTTCAGGCTCTCTCCATTTAGAGTGATGTCGGTTGTATAGATGCCCTTTATTATGTTGAGGAATTTTCCTTCAATTTCTATTTTGCTGAGAGTTTTAATCATGAATGGGTTTTGGACTTTGTCAAATGCCTTTTCTGCATCAACTGAGAAGATCTTGTGGTTTTTGTCATTTGTTTTATTTATATGGTGGATTACATTAATGGTTTTTCTAATATTAAACCAACTTGCATACCTGGCATAAATCCCACTTGGTCGTGGTGGATTATTGTTTTGATATGTGGTTGAATTCCATTGGCTAGAATTTTGTTGAGGATTTTTGCATCTATGTTCATAAGGGATATAGGTCTGTAATTTTCTTTTTTCTGTGATGTCTTTACCTGGTTTTGGTATCAGGGATACGGTGGCTTCATAGAATGAGCTAGGTAGTATTCCATCATTTTCTACGCTTTGAAATACCTTTAGTAGTAGTGACGTTAACTCTTCTCTGAAAGTTTGGTAGAACTCTGCAGTGAAGCAGTGAAGCCGTCCGGGCCAGGGATTTTTTTTTTTTGTTGGGAGTTTTTTGATTACCTTTTCAATCTCTTTTTTGTTATGGGTCTATTTAGTTGTTCTACTTCTGATTGTGTTAGTTTAGGTAGGTAGTGTTTTTCTAGGAATTCATCCATTTCTTCTAGGTTTGCAAATTTGTTAGAGTACAATTTTTTGTAATAATCTGATATGATTCTTTTAATTTCAGTTGGGTCTGTTGCGATGTGGCCCATCTCATTTCTTATTTGGGTTATTTGTTTCCTTTCCTGTATTTCTTTAGTCAGTCTGGCCAATGGTTTATCAATTTTGTTAATTTTTTCAAAGAACCAGCTTTTGGCTTTGTTAATTCTTTCAATTGTTTTTCCGTTCTCTAATTCATTTAGTTCAGCTCTATTTTTTATCATTTGTTTTCTTCTGGTGCCTGATGGATTCTTTTGTTGCTTGCTTTCTATTTGTTCAAATTGTAGGCACAGTTCTCTGATTTTGGCTCTTTCTTCTTTATGTACGTGTGCATTTACTGATACAAATTGACCTCTGAGCACTGCTTTTGCTGTGTCCCAGAGGTTTTGATAGGATGTGTTTTCATTCTTGTTGCATTCTATGAATTTCTTTATTCCCTCCTCAATGTCTTCTATAACCCAGTCTTTTTTGAGCAGGGTATTGTTCAGTTTCCAAGTATTTGATTTCTTTTCCCTGATTTTTCTGTTATTGATTTCCACTTTTATGGCCTTGTGGTCTGAGAAGATGCTTTGTAATATTTCGATGTTTTGGATTCTGCAAAGGTTTGTTTTATGACCTAATATGTGGTCTATTCTAGAGAATGTTCCATGTGTGCTAGAAAAAAAAGTATACTTTGCAGCAGTTGGGTGGAGAGTTCTGTATAAGTCTATGAGGTCAAGTTGGTTGATTGTAGCAATTGGGTCTTCCGTGTCTCTCTTGAGCTTTTTACTGGAAGTCCTGTCCTTCTCCGAAAGTGGTGTGTTGAAGTCTCCTGCTGTAATTGTGGAGGTGTCTATCTCACTTTTCAGTTCTGTTAAAGTTTGTTTTATGTATCTTGCAGCCCTGTCATTGGGTGCATAAATATTTAATATGGTTATATCTTCCTGGTCAATTGTCCCTTTAATCATTATGTAGTGTCCTTCTTTATCCTTTGTGATGAATATAACTTTAAAGTCTATTTTGTCAGAAATTAATATTGCTACTCCTGATCTTTTTTGCTTGTTGTTTTCTTGATATATTTTTTTCCATCCTTTGAGTTTTAGTTTGTTTGTGTCTCTAAGTCTAAGGTGTGTCTCTTGTATGCAGTATATAGACGGATTGTGTTTCTTTATCCAGTCTGAGACTCTCTCTTTATTGGTGCATTTAGTCCATTTACATTCAGCGTAATTATAGATAAGTATGTGTTTAGTGCAGTCATTTTGATGCCTTTTTGTGTGTGCTGTTGGCAATTTCATTTTTCCATTTACTTTTTTGTGCTGAGAAGTTTTTCATTGTAAATTGTGTGTTCATCATTTTCATAGTAGTTGAATTTATGTTTGCTGAGTCGTTATTTTTTCTTGGTTTTTATTTTGAGTTATGGAATTGTTAGACCACTTTGTGGTTTTTATTTTTTTTGTGTGGTTACGTTAATATTTACCCCTATTTTTCTAAGTAAAAACCTAACTTGTATTGTCCTATATCGCCTTGTTTTCCTCTCCATATGGCAGTTCTATGCCTCCTGTATTTAGTCCCTTTTTTTGATTATTGTGATCTTTTACATAATGACTTCAATGATTCCCTGTTTTGAGCATTTTTTTTCTTTTTAAAGTTACTCTTAATTTGTTTTTGTGATTTCCCTATTTGAGTTGATATCAGGATGTTCTGTTCTGTGACCTTGTGTTGTATTGGTATCTGATATTATTGATTTTCTGACCAATTTCCTTTAGTATTTTTTGTAGCTTTGGTTTGTTTTTTGCATATTCTCTAAGCTTGTGTTTATCTGTAAATGTTTTAATTTCACGTTCATATTTGAGAGAGAGTTTTGCTGGATATATGATCCTTGGCTGGCAGTTTTTCTCCTTCAGTGCTCTATATATGTCATCCCATTGCCTTCTTGACTGCGTGGTTTCTGTTGAGTAGTCTGAACTTACTCTTATTGATTCTCCTTTGTAGGAGACCTTTCTTTTATCCCTGGCTGCTTTTACAATTTTCTCTTTATCTTTGGTTTTGGCAAGTTTGATGATAATATGTCTTGGTGATTTTCTTTTTGGATCAATCTTAAATGGGGTTCGATGAGCATCTTGGATAGATATCCTTTCATCTTTCATGATGTCAGGGAAGTTTTCTGCCAACAGATCTTCAACTATTCTCTCTGTATTTTCTGTTATCCCTCCCTGTTCTGGAACTCCAATCACACACAAGTTATTCTTCTTGATAGAGTCCCACATGATTCTTAGGGTTTCTTCATTTTTTTTAATTTTTTTATCTGATTTTTCTTCAACTATATATTTTTTTATATTGGTGTCAATTGTCTTAACCTCCAGCCTCCCCACTCTGCATTCCAATTGTTCAATTCTACTTCTCTGACTTCCTATTGAGTTGTCTAATTCTGTAATTTTACTGTTAATCTTTTGGATTTCTGAATGCTGTCTCTCTATGGATTCTTGAAGCTTATTAATTTTTTCACTATGATCTTGAATAATCTTTTTAATTTCTTCAACTACTTTATCAGTGTGTTCTTTGGCTTTTTCTGTAGATTGCCTTATTTTATTTATGAGGTCATCACTGATGTCTTGAAGCATTCTGTAAATTAGTTTTTAATATTCTGCATCTGGCAATTCCAGGATTGTAACTTCATTTGGGAAAGATTTTGATTCTTTAATTTGGGTAGTTGTAGAAGGAAGCATGCTCTGCTTCTTTATGTGGTTTGATATCGACTGCCATCTCCGAGCCATCTATAAGATATTGTAATGATTTATTTTATATTTGCTCACTGAGTCTTATCTTGTTTTGTTTTCTTTCAATATACATAGATGGGCTACCAGATTGTGCTGTCTTGATTGTTGTATCCTTTGAATCACTATGTCCTATTACCAGCTGGTTTGGGCTGTTACCAGACATATAATCCTAAGAGTCCATTCACTATTCTTGAGTAGAATCTGATTTTGGGTCACCAAGTGTGTGGTGTAGACTGTCACCTCTTCACTTAGAGGAGTAGTGGTGATAGTTGTGTGCACCAGATTCTAGTTGCAGCAGGGGGTCTCTCTCCGGGGGGGGCAGGATGCTGACAGGCTTCCCCCAAGTGCCAGTGAGGTAGGTGTGTCTCTATTCCTAAAGCTCTTTGCTGGGCGGGCTCTGCAGCTGTACCTTAGGCACCCAATGCCTGTACCTCTACAGATTGTTGGGTATCACTATCCTCAGACCCCTATGGCAGGAGGCTAGGTGGTTTGGTGGAGCTTCAGCCCTCGGTTCTTCTTTGTGGGTCAGTGAGGGCTCTGTTTAATAGGTAGAGATATCAGACCTGGGAAACTTGTCTTTCCAGTAAGCTGCTAAAACAATTACAGTCAGATCACTATCAGAATTGCCTTTGCATTATAATAGCCACCTTGTTCCCTGTAGGGATGAAAGCCGAAGACTGTGGATCTCATATGCTTGGCTGGAGCTTGTTCTGTATTTTTATTCCAATTTCAGGAAGTCAGGGAAGGATTTTTGGTTCCTGGTTTTTTTTGTAGCTGCTTCTCTCAGGCCAGGAGAATGGGTTAGGAAAAGACAAAAACAAAAAAAAAGAAAAAACCCGCAGAGCACTTAACTCTCTGGCCCAGGAAATTCCAATGTTAATGATGCTGCCTGGGGGGGAGGGGAGGGATCAGATAGATAGGAGTGAGTAGCTCCCAGAAATATAGACAAAGTTAGGTATCTTGTTTGGTGATGACTGTTTTATCTGAGATTCCCGAGGGGTGTGTATCCTGTGGTTGCCGGGTCAAGATTGCCCCTGAGGGTCAGGCTTGCGTCCTGTGCTTGTGCTGTCTCAGAAACCGTGGTCAGTTCCTCCGCTCCCAGTCCAAAGCCCAGCGCCAAGATTCCCCAGCTGGGATGCCACACTCCAGGCTCCAAAACCAGTCGCTGCCTCCCGGTGGCTTCTCCTCCTGTCAGCCGCATTGCTGTGCTACCTGCGTGCAGTGTCTGGGCTTCCCCCGAGGTCACTTCTGGGGTCTAGGGCTGCCTCCAGTGTTTGTGCTGTCTCAGGATGCCATGCTCAGCACCCCTGCTCCAAGTCCAAAGCCCGGCCCAAGGTTTTCTGACTGGGACGCTGGCTCCAGGCTCCAAAAACAGTCGCTGCTTCCCCGTGTTTGCTCGTTCTTTCATTAGCTACGTCAGTGTGCAGCCTGCTTGCACTGAGTGTCTGTCACTCAGGTCAACTCTTTATATCTGTGTTTGATGGTCAGGGTTTGTAGAATGTCATGTATGAGATCGATTCACTTGTTTTTCCGAGTCTTTATTGCAAGAGCAATCCAAGGTGGCTTCTACCTACTCAGCCATTTGGCCCCTCCTCCTTTCCTGTCTTTTAATGACCTTTTGCTTTCTTCATTTACGACATCATTCCACAACTTGTTTGATCTTCATTAGTGTTCAATGCATCAAATATATTCTTGAGATGGTCTCTAAATTCAGGTGGGATATACTCAAGATCGTATTTTGGCTCTCTTGGACTTACTCTAATTTTCTTCAGCTTCTACTTGAACTTGCATATGAACAATTGATTTTTTTTCTGCATCCGGCCCCTGGCCTTGTTCTGACTGACGATATTGAGCTTCTCCATCTTTCTTGCTTGTGCCCTATATTTTCATGCTCATCATTACTATTTTGCATTTTGGTCTTACTATGGGCTTTCTATACTGAACAGATCTTCTGACTTAAAACCATCAGCTTAAAGTTATTCAGATAATTCCAACCTCACATTATTTGGCATTCTCACAGATAAGTTAAGCCCACTCACCTGTCAGATCTGGTACTATACCAAATGATGATGAGTCAATAACTCAATCTTGAGTACTACGGGTCCAATTACTGGCATTTTTCTGTAAGACTAGCTCAGTGACATTTATCTCACAATCAATGTATGGATTCACAACAATCTGAATCAAATTCACAGCCAATTGTTTTTGAAAATCGACCATAAAATTATAAATTTATATGGATTTACAAAGGGTCAAAAATAACTAAGATAATCCCAAATAAGAAAACCATACTTTTATAAGATAGTGTGATATTTTTTGCAAAAATAGACCAGTGAAACAGAATAAAGAGTCCAGAGTCTAGAAACAGACCCGATTATGTCATTTGATTTACTGGACCAATTGAATACTGATATGGGGAAAAACAATTTAAAAAAAAAACTTGATTTCTTCCTCATGCCATACAATTTGGGGAGTAAAAACTTGTTTGCACTGAAGAAAAAAAAAGTCAATCCTGTTGTTAATCAGGCTAGAAGACACAAAGTCAGCTGCAGTTAGCAGGAAACATTGTTTCACCCAAGGCCATGCAGCACCTATAATGTGCAAGGACTGCCTCTCTGACTACCTGCTGCTTTCTTCCTAGGGACACCCCAGACAGATATTTTCTACTCTTCATTATTACTAAAAAAATCCCAAACCCATTGTCTTTCAGATGATTCTGACCATAGCAACCCTATATGACAGAGTAGAACTGCCTCATAGGATTTCCAAGGAATGGCTGGTGGATTTGAACTACTGACCTTTTGGTTAGCAGCTGTAGCTCTTAACCACTGCACCAGGGGAGGTCCAATTGCTAAACTCTCTCACCTCACCCCAGCAAACAATCACTAGTTAATCGCCCCTTCTTCTAATCCTCAGAAACAGCAACCAATTTAGAACAGATCCATGTTTCCCTTAGACCTTCTTCAGAATTCTTCAGATGTAACCCAATCTTTACAAAAGACACATTTATTCTCCATCTTGTTAAGTGGAACTTTATGGTTCCTCTGAAATGCACCTCCCTTGCTAGGAGTCAATAAGTTCTGTTTTTGTCAGACTACAGTCTTGTTTCTGGTAGTGTTAACAGGAGTTTGAAAACTCTAAATGTGCAATGTAAAACTAGAACTGTAACAGAAAAATGTCTTCATGACTGTGTAATAGGCAAAGATTTATTCTAAAGAAAACAACTAGCACTAACCATAAAGAAAAAGATTTGTCTACATAAAAATTAAGAACTTCCTTTAATCAATACGTCTTTAAGAGAAAGAAAATACAAGTCAAAGAGTAGAAAGGGACAGTAGAAGCACATTTAATTGACAGAGGGGCCTTTGTCCATAATATATAATGAACTCCTAAAATTAATGAAAGCCAGACAATCTAAAAGGCAAATAGGGAATAGACTTTTTTAGACAATTTGGAAAGAAGAGATCCACACAGGAAAAATTGGTAAAATTACTTTGTAAAACTGTTCATCAGACTCTACTGCAACTGAATGTATGCATACCCTTTGAATCACCAGTTCCACTCATAGGTAAATGACCAACAGAAATGGGTACATATGTGTACCAGAAAGCAAGTACAAAAATGTTCATACCAGATCTGTTCATAATATCTAGAAACCAGAAATGACCCGAATGTCCACTAACCAGCCAAAGAGTAAGTTCATTTGCAGCATACTCATAGAGTGGAATACTATGAAGAAATAAAAAAGGGTGAAGTGCTCCTACATGCAGCAGCATGGATGGATTTCACAAATGTGGAGCAAAAAAAAAAAAGCCAGTCACAAGATAATACATGCTATATGATTCAATTGCTATAACCTTCAAAAACAGGAAAAAGTAATTTACAATGCTAGAAAGGAGGGTGGGAACAGTGGTAGGTATTGGGGCAAAAAGAGGGTTTAGGTACTGGAAGCTATTTAATTTGCATTGACCTGAAAGGCCAATTCAGCAATCTCCACACTTATGATTTGGGACATTACTGTCTGTGTTATTCATAATTACATACTGTAAAAAAGGTAGGCACAGGGAGGAGGCAACTTATAACTCTAGTACAAAGGAAATGGCTAAAACTTAATGAACCTGTAAAATTGAGAGAGATTCTCAATTCCCAAAATGCACTCCAAGTTTTCTTTTACTGTCAATCATGCAAAACAAGATTTTAAATGAGAGGGATTAACTGGGAAGTGACAAGGGAATTGAGGTTTTCCTGGGAGATTTTTCAGTCATTACTGGGTTATGACTGATGATAACTATGACTAGGGCATGTGTCGAAGATACTTCAAAAATGGCTGCAGTCATACATTGACAGGGAACTGCTAGAAGTTCAAGCTGGTTTCACAGAATGGTGTGGAATGAAGAATATCATTGTTGATGTCAGATGGGTATTTGCTGAAAACAGAGAATACCAGAAAGATGTTTACCTATGTTTTATTGACTATGCAAAGGCGTTTGACTGGATCATAACAAATTACAAATAACACTAAAAAGAATGGGAATTCCAGAACACTTAATTGTGCTCTTGCAGAATCTGTATATGGATCAAGAGAGTCATTCGAACAGAGCATGGTTTAAAATCAGAAAAAGTATGGGTCAGGATTGTATCCCTTCACCTTAATTATTCAATCTGTATGATAAGCAGATAATCTGAGAAGCTGGACTACATGAAGGACACATCATCAGGATTGGAGGAAGACTCATTAACAATCTACAATATGCAGATGACACAATACTACGTGATAAAAGTGAAGACAACTTGAAACACTTACCAAAGAAGGTCAAAAAGTACAGACTTACAAAAACAATAGAAAGAATCAACAAAAGCAAAAGTTGGTTCTTTGAAAGGATCAACAAAATCGACAAACTATTGGCCAAATTTACAAAAGAAAAAGAAGGGAGAACACAAATAACCCAAAGAAGAAATGAAATGGGGGACATTGCTACAGACTCAACTGCAATAAAAAGTATCATAATAGAGTACTACGAAAAACTATACCGCCAACAAATTTGAAAACCTAGAGGAAATGGATACATTTCCAGAAATAAACTACCTACCCAAACTAACACAAACTGAAGTTGAAAATGTGAACAGACTCATAACAAGAGAAGAGGTTGAAAAGGAAAAAAAAAAAAAAAAAACTCCCACCAAAAAAGAGCCTAGGCCCAAATGGCTTCACTGGAGAATTCTACCAAACATTCAGAGAAGAGCTCACACCAGTACTACTCAAATGATTTCAGAACATAGAAAAGGGAGCAATACTTCCAAATTCATTTTATGAAGCCACCATAACCTTTGATATCAAAACCAGGCAAAGGCACCAAAAAAAAAAAAAAAAAATTACAGACCAATATCTCTCGTGAATATAGAGGCAAAAATTCTCAACAAAATTCGAGCCAATAGAATTCAGCATCTACACCACGACTAAGTGAGATTCATACCAGGTATGCAGGGATGTTCAACATTAGAAAATCAATCAATATAATCCACCACATAAATAAAATAAAAGAATCACATGATAATTGATGCAGAAAAGGCATTTGACAAAGTCCAACACCCATTCCTGATTAAAAAAAAAAACTCAATAAAATAGTGTAGAAGGGCAAGTCCTTAACATAATAAAGGGCAACTTTACAAAACCAACAGCCAACATCATTCTTAATGGAGAGAGCCTGAAAACATCCTCCCTGAGAACAGAAACAAGGCAAGGTTGCCCTTTACCACCACTCCTATTTAACACTGTGCTGGAAGTCCTAGCTAGAGCAATAAGGCAAGAAAAGAAAATAAAGGGCACCCAGATTAGTAAGGAAGAAGTAAAACTGTTTCTATGTGCAGAAGATATGATACTATACATAGGAAATCCAAAAGACTGTATGAAAAAAATTATTGAAACTAACAAAAAGAGATTCAGCAGTGTAGCAGGATACAAGATCAACATTCAAAAATCAGCTGGATTCTTATACACCAATAAAGAGAATTATGAAAAGGAAATCAAACAACGTTTATAATAGCTCCTAAAAAAAAAAATAAGATACTTAGGAATAAATCTCACCAGGGATGTAAAAGATCTATACAAAGAAAACTACAAAACACTGCTGCAAGAAACCAAAAGAGACTTATATAAATGAAAAAGCACACCTAGGTCATGGATAGATAGACTCGACATTGTGAAAATGTCAATGCTACCCAGAGCAATCTACAAATACAACATAATCCTGATTCAAATATCAACAGCATTCTTTAAAAGAGATGGAAAAACTAATTATTAACTTTATATGGAAAGGAAGAGGCCCTAGATAAGTAAAGCACTACTGAAGAAGAAGAATAAAGTAGGGGGACTCCCACTGCCTAGCCTCAGAATCTACTATATAGCTATGGTAGTCAAGACAGCCTGGAGGCAGTACAATGACAGACACATTGACCAGAATCGAGAACCCAGATGTACATCCATCCACATATGGTCACCTGATCTTCGACAAAGGCCCGAAGTCCATCAAATGGGGAAAAGATAGTCTTTTTTAACAAATAGTTCTGGCAAAACTGGATGTCCATCTGTAAAAAAAATGATATAGGACCCATACTTCACACCATACACAAAAACTAATTAAAAATGGATCAAAGACCTAAATATAAAAGGAAAAACAATAAAGATCATAAAAGAAAAAATAGGGTCAATTCTAGAGGCCCTATTACAAGGCATAAACAAGATACAAACAATAACTTAAAATACACAAACACCAGGAGCTAAGCTAGATAACTTGGATCTCCTAAAAATTAAACACTTATGCTCATCAAAAGAGTAAAAAGAGAACCTACAGACTGGGGAAAAATTTTTGGCTATGAGAAATCTGACAAAGTTCTAATCTGTAAAATCTCCAGGAAAATCCAACACCTCTGCAACAAAAAAGAGAAATAATCCAATTAAAAAATGGGCAAAGGATGTGAACACATACTTCACCAATGAAGACATTCAGGATGCCAACAAACATATTAGGAAATGCTTGCAATCACCAGCCATTAGAGAAATGTAAATCAAAATCACAACGAGATACCATCTTACCCCGACATTACTGGCAAGAATAAAAAAAAATAGAAAATAACAACTGTTGGAGAGGCTGCGGGGAGAGTGGAACTCTTACACACTGCTGGTGGGGATGTAAAACGGTACAACCATTTTGGAAAACAATATGGTGATTCCTTTAAAAGTTAGAAATAAATATACCATATGATCCAGCGATCCCACTCCTAGGAATGTAGAAATAAGAGTCCTCACATGAATAGACATATGCACACCCATGTGCATTGCAGCATTATTCTCAATAGCAAAAAGATGGAAACAACCTAGGGGCCCATCAACAGATGAATGGATAAACAAACTATGGCACATACACACAAGGGAATACTATGCAACGATAAAGAACAGTGACGAATCTGTGAAACATCTTACAAGATGGATGAATCTAGAGGGAATTATGCTGAGTGAAATAAGTCAATCACAAAAGGACAAATGAGACTGCTATCGTAAAAACTCATGAAAAGTTTTACACCCAAAAAGAAACAATCTTTGATGGTTTCAAGGTTGGGGAATGGTAGGAAGGGAAAAACACTAAATAAACAATAGATAAGTGATAACTTTGGTGAAGGGTAAGACAGTACACGATACTGAGGAAGCCAGCACAACTTGACCAAGGCAAGGTCATAGGAACTCCATAGACATATCCAAACTCACTGAGGGACCAAATTACTGGGCTGAGGGCTGTGGGGACCATGGTTTCAGGAGCATCTAGCTCAACTGACATAACAGTTCATGAAGAAAATATTCTACATCCTACTTTGGTGAGTAGTGTGTGGAGGTCTTCAAATATTGCAAGAGGCCATCTAAGACACTTCACTCTTCTCACCCCATCTGGAGCAAGGGAGAAAGAAGAAAACCAAAGACTCAAGGGAAAGATTAGTCCAAAGGATTAATGGACCACAAGTATTATAGCCTCCACCAGGCTGAGTCCAGCACAAATAGATGGTGCCAGGCTACCATCACCGACTGCTCTGACAGGGATCACAATAAAGGCTCCAGACACAGCTGGGAAAAAAATGTAGAACAAAATTCTAACTAACCAAAACAAAACAAAACAAAAAAACCAGACTTACTAGTCTGACAGAGATTGGAGAAATCAGAGTACGGCACCTGGAATCCCTTTTAACTCAATGATGAAGTCACTCCTGAGGTTCACCCTTCAGCCAAAGATTAGACAGGCCCATAAAACAAGAAGAGGCTAAATGGGCACACTAGCCTAGGGGCAAGGATGAGAAGGTAGGAAGGGACAGGAAAGCCAGGAATGGGGAACCAAAGGTTGAGAAGGGGAGAGTGTAGACATGTTGTAGGGGTGGCAACTAATGTCACAAAATAATATGTGTATTAATTGTTTAATAAGAAACTAATTTTCTCTGTAAACCTTCATCTAAAATACAATTAAAAAAATTGACAACATCAACTCAAAGATTAGACAGAAACCTTAGGGGGCAGTGAGTTTATGTTAATGGCGGAGGAACAACTCAGAAAAGGAGCGTAAGAATTATCACACAACTTGAAGGATGTAATCATTGTCACTGAATTGTACATCCAGAAATTGTTGAATTGATGTATGTTCTACTGTGTATGTTCTCAACAACAACAAAATAAAATAAATTAAAATTTAAAAAAAGTATAGCCTTGGATATAGATTACACTTGAAAATAAAGAAAGCAAAAATCCTCACAACTGGACTAATAAACAACATCATAGTAAATGCCAAAGAAATTGAAGTTGTCAAGGATTTCATTCTACTTGGATCAATCATCAATGCTCATGGAAGCTGCAGTCAAGAAATCAAACAACTTATTGCATTGGGAAAATCAGCTTCAAAGGAGCTCTTTAAAGTGTTAAAAAGCAAAGACATCACTTTCATGACTAAGGTGTACCCGACCCTAACCATGGTCTTATTAATCACCTCACATGCGTGTGAAAGCTGGGCAATGAAAAAGGAAGACCAAAGAAGAATTGATGCATTGGAATTCTGGTGTTAGTGATGAATATTAAATACCATGTAATACTAGAATGAACAAATCTTAGAGGAAGTATAGCCAGGATGCTTCTTAGAGGCAAGGATGGTAAGATTTTGTCTTGCTTATTTGGACACACCATCAGGAAAGGCGAGTTGCTAGAAAACAGCAGTACGTTTGGTAAAGTAGATGGTCAGCGAAAATGAGGGAAAAACTCCATAAGATGGGTTGACACAGTGTCTCTAACAACGGGATCAAATATAGCAGGGTTTGTGAGAATGGTGTTGGGATGAGCAATGTTTAGTTCTGTTATACATAAAGTTGACATGAGTTGGAGCTGATTCAATTGCAATTAACAAAAACAGGGCATTTTGGGGTGCATTGGCAGAGTATGACAGGAATAAATTCTACAGGATTTCTCTAAGATTTACACTTGAGATAAGGTTTCTGCAAGAATTTTATCTGGGCAACCCTCCCAAGAGAGTAATTGATATCAAGTCTCTAACTGGTTCAGAGATGTGCATTCCAATCTCATAGCAGATAATTTTGCAGACAATGATCAACAGTCTTGGTCAGGAAAGGGACAGGAGCCTGATTCAAATGTGAAAAAAAAAGTCTAAAAACTGGATAACCTACAAGTGTGCCTTGGAAAAAATACAACCAGAATGCTCCTTAGAAGCAAGGATGGCAAGAGTACGTCTCACATACTTTGGATATGTTACCAGGAGGGACCAGTCCCTGGAGAAAGACATCATGCTTGGTAAAACAGAGGGTCAGCAAAAAAGGAAGACCCTCAGCGATTATAACAATGGGCTTAAATGTAGCAACAAATTGTGAGGATGGTGAAAGATTGGGCAATGTAGGGTTGTTGTGGGTTAGAACCAACTCGACAGCACCTAACAACAACAACAACATAATTAATAACTAAAGAATAATGATAGAAATAATTAATGTAAAATAATTTATATTTATTTTTAATTAATTTAAACATTTGTCAACAGTAGTTATGCCTATGAAAGTGGCAATCATGATGTCAGAGCAAAGGAATTGACACAAACTAAGTGACCACATACAATTTAGAAACCAGCTCTGTTATCCTCAAGTATTCAATTTTTTTTCCACAGGGGATTGTGCAAAGCAAATACTTAAATAAGGAAGAAGACTGGGAAGTGACAGAGAGTTTAAGTTTTGCCTTGAGATTTGCAGCCATTGTAGGGCGACTGGGGCATTTTGGGTGCATTGAGAGATGAGTGATAATAATTAATTATGCAAGTTTTTTCTAAAAGTTTGCACATGAACTCACACACCTGACCGCTCACATCTGTGTGTGGGCAGACAGATAATTTCAGTGTATAGGTTTGCTCAGATAAAAAAAGCTTGCAGAAACCCTATCTCAAGTACACCAGATCAGGTGCAAACCTTAGAGGACTTCTGTGCAATTCATTGCTCTCTTATTCACCCAATGCACCCCCAAAGCCCTAGTAACTCAGTAATGACTAAAAAACCCCCCAGTAAAACCTCAATTCCCCTATCACTTCCCAGTTAAACAAATAAGAACAATATAGGCCCCTGACCGGTCCAGAACAGCGAATCTCAACTGCTAAACTACAGAGTTCGGAAAAAAAAAAAACGATTAACATCCAGGTTTATTTCGGGAATACAAGGAGATACTGCCTGGTTTAAAGTCAGAAAAGGTGTGTGTCTGGGTTGTATCCTTTCACCATACTTATTCAACCTGTATGCTGAGCAAATAATCCGAGACACGGGATAGACTATGTGAAGAAGAAAGGGGCATCAGGATTGGAGGAAGACTAATTAACAACCTGTGATATGCAGATAATACAACCTTGCTTGCTGAAAGTGAAGAGGAATTGAAGCACTTACTAATGAAGATCAAAGACCACAGCCTTCAGAATGGATTACGCCTCAACATAAAGAAAACAAAAATCCTCACAACTTGACCAACAAGCAACATCACGATAAACGGAGAAAAGATTGAAGTTCTCAAGGATTTCATTTGACTTGGATCCACAATCCATGCCCATGGAACCAGCAGTCAAGAATTCAAAAGATGCATTGCATTGGCAAAACCTGCTGCAAAAGATCTCTTTAAAGTGTTAAAAATCAAAGATGTCACTTTAAGGACTAAGGTGCACCTGACCCAAGCCATGGTGTTTTCAATCGCCTCATATGTATGTGAAAGCTGGACAGTAAATAAGGAAGACCAAAGAAGAATTGATGCCTTTGAATTATGGTGTTGGTGAAGAATATTGAATAAACCATGGACTTCCGGAAGAACAAACAAATCTGTCTTGGAGGAAGTACAGCCAGAATGTTCATTAGAAACAAGGATGGCGAGACTTGGTCTCACATATTTTGGACGTGTTATCAGGAGGAACCAGTCTCTGGAGAAGGACGTCCTGGTTGGTAAAGTTTAGGGTCAGCAAAAAAGAGGAAGACCCTCAACGAGATGGATTGACACAGTGGCTGTTACAATGATCTCAAACAGCAATGATTATGAGGATGGCACAGAACAGGGCAGTGTTTAGTTCTGTTGTACGCAAGGTCTCTGAGTTGGAGTCAACTTGATGGCACCTAACAACAACGCTCTGTGATTTTGCACCTGAGCATGTACACTTGAGTTTTGGGTGTCTTTCAGTTCTGTGTCTGGGCAAACCTAGAACAGTGCAGCTGACAGCTGTCTGCTGAGTGGTTTAGTCTTATGGTATTGAAGTTTGTGGAAAATGTTAAATAGCCAGGGTCACTACAGAAACAAGGCCCTACGTCAGAGCAACTCTTGACCCCAAGGCACCAGAATTTGGCAAAAACATAGTGAGCTCATAGAACTGAGAATCTTTATTAATTTCCCATATACATTCCTTGTCTTATCTACAAATTCCCCATCTTGAGGGATGCTTCTAAATAACTGTGATAAGTTGAAGTTCCCTGTTTACCTGTGTAGTCATGCAGAATGAGCAAGAAATAAACTCATAAAGTCATAATCATAGTTTAATGATTATAACTTTCACTCAGAAGATTAACTAGTATAGTGATGTTTTTATTCATAGCCATTGCTTTTTGTTTAACGATTCATTGTTCTTTTTTGGATATCATTCCTTTCATTTTCATTGACAGATAATAAACATATTCATTTCAGATTGTGTCATTATTTCTATTTTCTTAGAACTAAATTCTTCAGCTTATTTGTTGGCTGTTCTGCGAGCTTTAGTTTTGCTTTTGTATACTGATATTTTAAAGATTTCATCTTGAGAGAGGATTTCTTCCTGTCTGACAATTCTATAGCTGCTGTACCTGGTCCACACAAGTACACAGTAAGCTATACATTGGCAGCTTTTATAAAGTAACTTTTCAAAGAATACTTATAATATTTTCTCTTAAATCTGGCACTGATAGCCACTTCTGAAGCATATGTTACAAAAAGGGACTAGATAAAAACCAATTCACTTTTTAGTATTCTCCTGAGACCTGTATAAATGAAGGTATTAAAAGATTCTAAGATGATGAGTATATACATATATGTATACATTTGTATGTGTGCAAGTATGTGAAAGATAACTATTTGACTTATATCTTGCAGATTTCAGAAGTGAGACCCCCCCCCCACATACACACACATTTCTAGTTTTCATGTGGTTATACTGTCATCAGCATATGTGCTCACTAAGATATGGGAGAATCAACAGATCCTTGGGAGATGATGCTTATTTATGCTTACTTCCTCTGCTTAGCATCATTGGGTTTGTTCAGAGTGTTTCATAGATACAGAATTGGTTAATTTTATATCAGCATGAAAGAATTATTTCTTTTGCTTTTTTATTAGAAACCAATTTTGAGAGATGTTTCTAATTTTGTGGACACCACAAAAAAGAAAGAGTATAGCAGAGCAATGCAAACTGTATATGAGAGCAAAGTAAAAAGCATCATTGGGTTTCATAAAATATTCTTAGCATGAGTCCTGTTTTTGTGATTAGTGATAAGGCATTAATAATGAGAAAGGGCAGTTTAATACATAGTTATTTAATGGTACTAGATCGAAAAACTATGTAGCTACATTAAAAATTTTGTTTAAAGTTGAAGGAATAGATTACCTGTGATATGCCCTTCTTGTTTCTTAAGTATAAAGAACAGAGATGATGAAAATATTTGCCTGTGTAACTATGATAGTTACCATATTTTTACGAAAATAACATGCATCTTCTACGTTTGTCTGCCAACCATGCCCACTCCCACCCCCCACAAGGTATTTTCATAAGCACCACTACGTCATTTTTTTTACACGTTGCTGCAAAAAAAAATTAGCATAACATGCTTACAAAAATACCTGTCAGGGGGAGGGCGTAGTTGGCCAAAAAACATAAAAGGTGCACATTATTTGCCTAAAAATAAGGTATACTGTAAGTGGCCTGTAATAATCAAGGAAATATATTTACATGAAACAAAAGAGGTACAGGGAAGAATGAAACCAACTGTTTCATTTAGTAGCTTTATACAATATTCTGTTCCATGGTTTAACATTTTAATTCCTAGATTTAGTTCTGTAGGTTCAAAAGGGAGAAATTTATTTATGTAAACGGCTATTCCTTTATTGTGGAGAGATTGCTATAAATTTGTACAAGGGTGCCGTATTTAGGATTTATGTGTGTCTTTATGTGGCCGTTGGAAATGGAGTTTTCTTTTTTTAGTGATTATTTTTACATATGTCTCACAACAAGAATTGTTTGCTTTGGGATAATGTTTTAATGCATCACTCAAATATCCCAGAATGACATTGATCTGTTCACCATTCTATCAATTCTCCCTAAAAATTAAGGAAGTACTATATTTTTGTGGCAGAATATAGAAGAAATTCCTTCCCCATTACATTTAGGAAATATGAGTTCCTTCCATGAAGAGGAAAACTGTGCTCTTCTTTCAAAAGAGAAGAGAATTTCCTAAGAATTTTTAGGTAGAACTTTTCAATCTAAGATAGCTCATATGGACTTTTCTTAACCTTTAAAATATCTTAAAAAGAGTCGATATTAATGATCACAATGGTAGTGTGTGTCATAGGTGGATCCTAATGCAGAAAGGGAGAAAAATATGGAACAGAATTTCAAATTCTCAAAGAATCCAGATTTGCTGGACCTTTTGAGGCTGAAGGAGCACTCGAGACTATGGCCTTGAGTTACTCTTCAAAGCTGGAATCGAAACTATACCCTGAAGTCACCTATAAACCAATTAACACTTTAGCTCAAAAAGTAAAGATTTTCACCCTTGAGTACTGTGTTCTTTTAAAAAGGAATTATTTATGTAAGACCAAATAGACAACAACCATTTTAGAGCATTGATGAGAAAATTGGGGGCAGAGAGTTTAAGTTGAGAGTGAAACAACTGGAACAGAAATAACGAGAATTTTGACACAACGTGAAGAAATTAACTAATGTCATTGATCATTGTCTAGAAACTGTTGAATGGGAGTGGGTTTTGCTGTGCATATTTTCACCAAAAGTTTAATATTAATTTTAAAACGGTAGTGTGCATCAGAGTTTATATCTTTCTATTACAATTTAAGGAAACCCTGGTGGCATAGTGATTAAGTGCTATGGCTCCTAACCAAAGGGTCAGCAGTTCGAATTCACCAGGCGCTCCTTGGAAACTATGCGGCAATTCTACTCTGTCCTGTAGGGTCACTATAAGTTGGAATCGACTCGGCGGCACTGGGTTTGGTTTTTGATTGTTACAATTTAAAAATTATAGGACACAGGTATAAAGATGGTCCAAAAATCATGTCCTATTTGTTATTTATATACATTGGGGTAGCTCTAATTTCTAACTTGTTCTTGAGAAAACCAAGTGTAAATAGCAAGTTTATTAACATTTGATTATTTAATCTCTGATGCCTGGGAGAAAGGATATAAAATCATTAAGTCATAGTCTTCACCATTCCTTAATGTATTTCTGACAGTGAGGATAAAATTTTAAATCACTTTTTGGCAGACTGCCTTGAACAAATTAGGGTAAGATGATGCTACTAGTTAAATTTAAGTGATAATTTTGGGAATGAACTAAATATTAGGAAGAGAACCAACTTGAATTTTTCATAAATAGAAATTAAATGTGCAAGAAGTTACTGCTAACTTTTCAAGATAGTAATATATATCACAACAACATTATAAAAAGTCTTTCCACTCAAGATTTGTGAAAAAGTATAATCATCATGTGATCTACTCATACATGAACCTTGAAAAGGCAATAACAATTTCAAATAATGTTTTTATCTTCTAGAAACATTGAAGATCCCTAATGCTCATAAAAGGATTTGTATCCTTTTATTGGGGGAAAAACTTTAGAGACATTTAGCTATTTGTCCACTGACGATGCTAGTCAGTCCTACTTGGCTTCCTCTCTCTGTTAAAAAAAAAATCTCTGTACCTCAGGTAAATTATTTATATTAACCTGGTGTTTTCAGCAATTTCTATCTCCTGGTATCCACAGATAAATCATGTTTCACAATTAAGAAGGATCACAAACTCTAAATTATAGAGAATCATTCAGTTAATGGAATATTTGGGGTTGTTAATAATTTACCTCACTCTTGATCTTCAGCTTTGACCATCTCTTGTAGTGCTCTGGGAGGATATCCAGGCTGGTAGTGAAATCAAAATTGGCTATGTACTAATAGATCAGATAGCTGAAATTCATGGTTAAAGTGATTATCAGTGGAGTTTAATTGTGTGTTCTCCCTGGACCCCATTACCGTGGGTAATTGAAAGTCTGCTACGTGATTTCCGTAGTATAAGTACTGCATGCAGCTTTTTAATCATGTTGTCAACTTCAATTTCTTTCTTGCTCTTTGAAAAAAGCTTGTAGAAAAGCTTGCTGTAATGTAATACCCCACTTCAGTTGTCTCAATGTGTTTTTCAGATGTAAATTTTTTTCAGAAGATTACTGAAGCTAGGTAACTCAAAAGTAGATTTTTATAAAACCATGTCAAAAGTACTGAATGCCAAGTGAAGATCAGAAGAACAAACTGCATCTTGTTTGTAGAAAAATTATTTTTGAAATAAGAGCACTGAGCATCTAAAAGGATAGTTTGAGCAAGTGTGTTATATTTTAAATGTATATGCAAGGACTTCTAAAAACTAGCTATTTTTCTCCAAAAGATTGAATGCTATTTGGCTATGTAGTTCATTATAAATTATATACCCCAGGTGTTCTTGGCTCAACAGGATTTAACAACAGCTTGCTTTTTTTTTGCTTTTACTACTCTCACGTTAGGGAATAGAATCTCCCAAATGTATAGAATTTGGGAAGGGCTTGCAGTTATCTTCCCTTAAATACAGCTAGCAATTGATGAACCCAGATCTCTCTGTCACACTATCAACACTTTATCACCCTCAAATTATACTTATTTATGTTCAAAGCATTCTAAAAGGAAATGCTAGCTGTCAGTTTATTAAAAAAACCATTAGGCTGGAAATTGTATGGTCTACACTGCCAGAACTAGTTTTCTGATTATTGCTGAACTTTACCTGATTTCTAGACTCATCCTAACAGACTGGTTGGTAGGATTCATTGCTAAAAGAAGATTGAAAATCTCTGCTTTTAGTTTTATGTGTTATTTTCTTTATTTATCAAAACCATGGCAAAATACCTAGAGGTTACTAGGGGAAGATTAATATAGACAGAATAGAATTCTTAAGAGAACAGAAAAAGATATAGTAATCTCTACAGACGCATATTTAGAAATGTTCAGAAGTTGGAGATTAATAAAAAAAACAAAACAAGACATCATAAAACTTTGGAAATTTAATTATCTTGTCATGGGTAACAAACAACCTCACTTAACTACAAGAAGTGGAAAAAATATAATCTCACTTTGTTCCCAGAAACAGAAGAAAACTGAATATAGGTGGCCACAGAAGTTCACACCAGGGTCCCCCTTTTTTAATTACCAAATGTCTGGTTCATTCTCTTTCCTTCATGTAGAACACACACTATTCCTGTAAAAGTCCAGGATTTCTGTTTCTATATCATATTCAGATGCGGCTTTTTTTATTCCAGAGGCCTATAAACTACACCACCAAACTTAAACTGGTGGGACACAGCAAAGACTAACAGCAATACATATTTCCACTCAGAAAGAATTAGAAATAATTAAAACCAAATAGCAGCCTTTGATACATAGCAATCTGAAATGCATGTAGCAATCTGAAATGGATGAGGGCTACCTTAGGAGTGCAGAATGTTCATTTTCTAGGCCTTTTTCTGCTCCCTTCTCAAGCTGAAATAAATGAAGAAAAAATTAAAACCTCAAGTTGCAATTTTGAAGGATTCTATTGACAAAACAGAATGAATCAATCCCCAGAGAAGGACATCATGCTTGGTAAAGTAGAGGTTCAGTGAAAAAGAGGAAGACCCTCAGTGAGATGGATTGATACAGTGGCTGCAACAATGGACTTAAACTTAGCAAAGATTTTGAAAATGGTGCAAGGCTGGGCATGGAAGCAGCAGACAAGAAATCAAACGATGCATTGCACTGGGTAAATCTGCTGCAAAGGACCTCTTTAAAGTGTTGAAAAGCAAAGATGTCACCTTGAAGACTAAGGTGTGCCTGACCCAGGCCATGGTATTTTCAATCGCATCACATACATGTGAAAGCTGGACAATGAATAAGGAAAACCAAGGAAGACTTGGCACCTTTGAATTGTGGCGTTGGCGAAGAATATTGAATATACCATGAACTGCCAAAAGAACAAACAAATCTGTCTTGGAAGAAGTGCAACCAGAACGCTCCTTAAAAGCAAGGATGGTGAGACTGTGTCTTACATACTTTGGACATGTTGTCAGGAGGGATCAGTCCCTTGAGAAGGACATCATGCTTGGTAAAGTAGAGGATCAGCAGAAAAGAGGAAGACCCTGTGTGTTCCATCTGGCGAGGTCCATGTGTATAGTGGCTGTTTATGTTGGTGAAAGAAGGTATTTGCAATGAAGAAGTTGTTGGTCTTGCAAAATTCTATCATTCGATCTCCGGCATTGTTTCTATCACCAAGGCCATATTTTCCAACTACCAATACTTCTTTTTTTCCAACTTTCACATTCCAATCACCAGTAATTATCAATGCATACTGATTGCATGCTCAATCAATTTCATGTTGCAGCAGCTGATAAAAATCTATTTCTTCATATCTAGCCTTAGTGGTTGGTGCATAAATTTGAACAATAGTCATATTAACTGGTCTTCCTTGTAGGTGTATGGATATTATCCTAACACTGACAGTGTTATACTTCAGGATAGATCTTGAAATGTTCTTTTTGATGATGAATGCAACACCATTCCTCTTAAAGCTGTCATTCCCAGAATAGTAGACTGTATGATTGTCTGATTCAAAATGGCTAATCCTGATCTATTTCAGCTCACCAAGGCCTAGGATATCAATGTTTATGCGTTCCATCTCATTTTTGACAATTTCTAATTTTCCTAGATTCATACTTCGTACATTCCAGGCTCCGATTATTAATGGATGTTTGCAGCTCTTTCTTATCATTTTGAGTCATGCCACATCAGCAAATGAAGGTCCCAAAAGCTCTACTCCATCCATGTCATTATGATCGACTCTACTTTGAAGAGGCAGCTCTTCCCTAGTCTTCTTTTGAGTGCCTTCCAACCTGGGGGGCTCATCTTCCAGCAATATATCAGACAATGTTCTGCTGCTATTCATAAGAGACGATACTATGGGGGCTTGTGTGTTGCTGTGATGCTGGAAGCTATGCCACTGGTATTCAAATACCAGCAAGTTCACCCATGGAGGACAGTTTTCAGCTGAGCTTCCAGACAAAGACAGACTAGGAAGAAGGACCAGGCAGTCTACTTCTGAAAAACCTTAGCCAGTGAAAGCCTTATGAATCACAGCAGAACATTGTCTGTCTGTTGAGTGGTCTGAGCTTATTCTTATTGACTCTCCTTTGTAGGTGACTTTTTGTTTGTCCTTAACTGCTCTTAAAATTCTCTATCTTTGGCTTTGGCAAGTTTGATTATAGTATGTCTTGGTGACTTTCTTTTGAGATATACCTTATGTGGTGTTCGATGAGCATCTGGGGTAGTTATCAGTTCATCTTTCCTCATATCAGGGAAGTTTTCTGCAAAAAAATTGTCAACAATTCTCTCTGTATTTTCTGTTGTCCCCCTCTCTTCTGAAACTCCAATAACTCGTAGGTTATTTCTCTTGATAGAGTCCCACATGATTCTTAGGGTTTCTTCATTTTTTTTTAATTCTTTTATCTGATTTTTCTTCAGATATATTGGTACCAAGTGTTTTATCTTCAATCTCACTAATTCTGCCTTCCACTTGCTTAATTCTGCTCTTCTGACTTTCTATTAAGTTGTCTAATTCTGTAATTTTATTGTTAATATCCTGAATTTCTGATCACTATCTCTCTATGGATTCTTGCAGCCTATTAAATTTTTCATTATGTTCTTGAAGAACCTTTTTAGTTTCTTCAACTGCTTTATCTGTGTGTTCCTTGGCTTGTTCTGCATTTTGCCTGATCTCATTCGTGATGTCTTGAAGAGTTCTGTGTATTAATCTTTTGTATTCTGCATCTGGTAATTCCAGGAAGGTACCTTCATCCAGAAGATCCCTTGATTCTTTGTTTTGAGAGCTTGTTGAGGTGATTATGCTCTGTTTCTTTATGTGACTTGATATCAACTGTTGTCCTTGAGCCATCCATAAGTTATTGTATTAATTTATTTTATGATTGCTTACTGGATCCTAGCTTCTTGCTTTGTTTTGTTTTGATACACCCAAATAAGCTGCTTGAGTGAGCTAGCTTCATTATTTTTGCCTTTGAAGCTCTAACATCCTGTCACCAGATGGCTAGAGCTGTTACCAGGTATATGAGCCTCAGAGTCCATTCACTTTTCTTGTATGGATTCACCTAAGGTATCTAGGTAGTTGGTCATCAAGTGTGTGGTACCGACTCTGTCCTACAGTCTTAGAGGGTCAGGGGTGATTGGTGTAGGCATAGGTATCTTGTTGCAGCAGGGAGTCACGCTCTGGACAAGGCAGGGCCCTGATAACCATCCCCTGAGTGTCTGTGAGGAAAGCGCGACCCTGTTCCCTGGAGCGCACGGGTGGGTGGGTTCTGCAGCTGGACCATGGAACCCAATGCTTTTTGTTGTAAGGCCTGGGAAGCAGCACTTATCCATTGACCCCTGTCACTGGTGGCTAGGTGATGTGTGTAGAGCCACCAGTTCTCAAGCCCCTGGTGTGGGTAAGCGAGGACCCTGTTTAAGAGGCACAGACGTGTCAAACATCAAAAACCCACCTCTCTACCGCACAGCTGAAACAGTTGAAGTTAGATCTCAAGCACACACACTGTTGCAGTAACAAGGGCCTAATATCCTGAAATTGGCTCACACAGGTCAATGCAGGATTGAAAGGTATTCAAAGTCTGCAGACCATTTTTGCCTGGACAGGAGCTGATTCCGTCCTGAGCTTCCCAGCTTATTAGAGTGGGCCGATTATCTTTTCCCCCAATTGTTAATTTATTCCTTCTACAAGGCCAGGAGAATGGCTTAGGACCTATCTCAGCCCCAGGGAAATCGACCGCCACTGGAGCCAGCTTGGGGGCTAGGGGCACAGTGAAATAAATGCAAGTACTTAGCTTTTGCCAAGAGCTCTGTTCTTCTCTGGTTCTGGAGGTGTGATTAGACTGTGTGGCTCACTGTCTCTTCCTGAAGAAACAACCTCCCGAATGCTACCAGCAGCTCCACCATGGTTGCTCCAGGGGATTGTGCTTGAGGGACGTTGGTTCCCACTGAGTCAGGTGTGGCAAGTCCTTGCTGCTGCTGAACAGTCTCTTCCTCCCCCTGCCATTCTGCAATTTCCTAACTTTGCCTTTGATGTTCAAGGCTCCTAGCTTGTCATATATATAATCACTTTACTTGTTTTCTCTGATCTTTGTTGTAAGAGGGGTCACAGGAAGCATTTGACTACTCAGCCATCTTGGCCCTACCTCCGGAATACAGCTCTTTAAAAACATACTAGGATTCTCTCATCTTGAATTGGAAGATTCAACATCATAAATATGTCAATTTTTCCTGAATTATATTTAAAGCTTAAAGTGATCCAAATAAAGGTATCATTAGGTATTTTTCTGAACCTAGTTTTTAGGGTTTATTTGGAAAAACTGGCAAGTAAGAATACCTAGGAAAACCCTGGAAAAAAAAGCAATGTTGTCAGGAGGGCAAATACTACCAAATATCAAGGTACATTATGTTTTTTTCATTAAATTAGAGTGGCATTGGCATATAAATAGATACATGAACTAATGGACCAGAAAAAAAAACTTGAGAAATTTGTAAATGTTGTATATGATAAATATGGCTTTTCAAAACAGTAGGGAAAAATATGGGTTTTTAAATAAGTAATATTGGAATTCCAGAGCAGCCATACAAAAACAGACAAAATTTGGTCTCTTACCCACCTTTTTTTTTTTTTTTTTTTACCCACACCATACACCTAGCAGGTTTCCAAGTAGATAAGAAATTAAAAATAAAAAGAAACACCATGCAAGCATTAGAAGAAAATAAGGGTAAATTAATCTAATCCCCGAGAGTAGTAAATATCTTCTGAACTGTGACTTAAAATCCAGACAGTATAAAAGAAAATATTGATAAATTTGATAGCATTAAAAAAAATTAACAGGAAGAAACACCATAAGCAAAAAAATAAATGACAAACAGAGGAAAAATACTTGCAACTTATATTGCAGAAGAGTTAATATATAAAGAGCTTATTAAAAAAGAGAAGAAAAGAAGTTACCCTATGAGAAAATAAGCAAAAGATAAGAGCAGACTGATCATATCTTAAACATATAAACTATACACAACCTCACTTATAGTAAGATAAATAAAAATTAAAATGTTATTGAGATACCCTTTCTCATCTATCAGAGTGTCAATAATTCAAAAGCGTGACAACACACTTTTTGGCAAAGCTATAGGTAGATAGGCAATGTGGGACTACAAAAGGGTACAAACACTTTGAAGTAGACTTTGTCAAAATCTAGCAAAACCATATACATTTTTTGTAATAAAGAATCTGACTCCATTTTTAATTGTTATGTATTGACAGCTTTCAAACCCCACCACTCTCCTTTACCTTCCTTCTCCACGTCTGGGCAAGCTGATCAGAAAGCCTGGGTGCTTCCTCCCTTGATGCTGGTCGAACCACACAAGTCTAGGCCAGGTGAAGGAATCCTCATTCTGATCCCACTCTCTAGTCACTGTAAAAGCCAAACCAGTCTCCTTTCCCCATTCTTGGAAATGCTTGGGAGCCTGCCCTGTTCTTCCAGAACACCTTATTATGTGAGTAATAAAACTTTTTATACCCTCTTGGCAATATCAGTCTCAATATCCAAACCAAATTTTGGATGGGGAGTCTATCACACCTCTATGGGGTGACCAACACACATTTATTTACTTTTAACTCGCAAACCAATTCAAGGAGTCTATTCCAAAAAGACACCACCAAAAAATATGAAAAGATGTTTGTAATCTGGGGCCTGCCTATATAAAAAAGCATAAGAAAGATTTCTATATACTGCTTCTTATTCTTTTTTTATAGCTGCACAGTATTTCATTGTGTGCTGCTCCATCATTTTTTCAATCAGTCCCCTATTACTTGAGTCAGAATCAACTCAATGGCAACATGGAGTTTTTATACAGGCAGGCCCCAGATTACAAACAAGATCCATTCCTAAGTGTGTCCTTAAGTCAAATTTGTAGGTAAGTTGGAACAGGTACATATGGTTCTTATTTAGCTTTACTTAATGCAAGAAAAGGCTCAAATGCTTTTAAACGATTTAAAGGCTGCAGTGCAGCAAGCGAAGGTGATTGTGATGAATTTTTTGTGAGTAGAGGGTTGGTTCAATTGTTTCAAAGTGAGGGAAAATTTAGATAACATTAAAGGGCAAGTATGAGTTGTCCCTACCAGACATTCTAACCCAGGAACTTACTGTATATTGCTATGCAACGTTTTCCAAAATATATTGGCAAGTAAAAAGGGGCAGATGCAGAACAGTGTTTATACTATGCTAAATTGTATGTAAGACAGAAATGTATATCTACATCTATACATACTTGTTTATATATATTTTTAATAAGATAAAACTAAAACAAATGAAAGAAAGTTACCTAAAAAGAGAAGCTGGGAACAGGGTGTAGGGGATTGCAATGGAAGCTAGAATACCTTGTTTTATAAATTTGACCCTGGGAGCATGTAAGTGTTTAACACATTATAAAAGAAAATTCAGTCAAAATGAAAATAAATCAGTCCTTAAAAATAAAAAGCAAAATAGATCAAAGAACTGAACTGCATATCTTGTTGGTGGCATAAACGCACAAAGAATTATTTCAAATAACTTTAAAATCCAGTAATTAACTACATGTGCTTAGTATGGAATACCCTAAGGACAAAAGGAACTACAAAGAAAGCTTAAATTGTTTCATAATTACATGTTTTACTAATATTGATGTTTTTATTTGGAAACTTGTATAAAAACATTTTAAGATAAAGCAAATAAATACTTTCATTAATATATTAGAAACCAAGATCTTAGAGCATAATAGATGAGTACAAAAAATTTAACTCCTAATTTTAAAATAGAAATATCGTTTTGAGCTTATGATGTATTTCCTTGATTTCTACTGAAAACAAAGACAAGCCTAATTGTGATGAGTAGCTCTAACACTCAGCACATAGGGAGAAGGGGGATTTTAGAGGGAAAACAGCACCATAAGGCAGAGTCTCTAGTATTACAGTCTAAGTTAGCTCTAGCATTTCCTGTTTACTCCTCTCCCAACCTGCCTTTTCCCCTCAAAAAAGGATTATTTTCCCCTTGACAGGAAATTTTAGTACCTCCAAAAACACAAAACCTGTTGCCGTTGAGTCAATTGCGACTCATAGTGACCCTATAGGAAGAACTGCTCCATAGGGTTCCCAAGGAGCCATTGGTAAATTTGAACTGCCAACCTTTTGGTTAGCAGCCAGCCTCTTAACCAATGAGCCACCAGGGCTCCCTTTACTACCTCAGAATCTTCTGATACCTCTGTTCTTGGCATTGTTCTTTACAAAGAGGTGCTTCAGTCAGTTACAACCCCAGAGCTCTCAGGTTATTAGGTAGGAGTGAGAAAGGAAATCTCAAGGTCTAACCCATTGGCTGTTAATCTGCCTCCCACCTGAGGCAGGCTACAGCACTATCCTGTTATTACCCTGGTGCTTCCAGCTGCAAATGGGTTGTGATTGTTATTTTTCTACCTTATAGTGAAATGAGTTATCACCCAGAGATACTTGAGGGAGGATAAAAAGACACAGAATAAAACTGCCAGTTATTTATTTATTTATTTGTTTGTTTGTTTATTTCACTACCAGTGTTCACCAACATTTGGTTCTCCTTCCTTTCTTGGCACATAGAACACTGCAGTTCTCTGCCTCTTTGCAGTTAGGCGTGGACAGAAGACAAATTCTGGTAAATGAGCTATAAGTGAAAATTATATGTCACTTCCAGGTTGAGGCAGGTGTGAATCTCTTTGAGTTTAGCCTACTTGGATTTCACTGAGTTTCTTGGATATGTAGATTGAGGTCTTTCATCAAACTTGAGAAGTTTTGGGCTATTGCTTCTTCAAATATTCTTTGTGCCCTCTTCCTTTCTCCTCTTATTCAGGTACTCTCATTATACATATGTCAATATACTTCATGGTGTCTCACAGGTCTCTGAGATTCTGTTCATTTTTCTTCCTTATTTATTCTTTCTGTCCCTCACACTGGATAATCTTAATTGACCTGTCTTCAACTTTGCAGATACATCTGGCAGTTCAAATCTGTTGTTCTGCTCCCCTATTTAATTTTTCATTTCAGTTAATCTACTTTTCAACTCCAGAGTTTACATTTGGTACATATATATTTATATGTATGGAGCCCTAGTGGCATAGTAGTTAAGAGCTCCTTGGCTGCTAACCAAAAGGTCACAGTTTGAATGTGCTCCTAGGAAACCCTATGGAGCAGCTTTACCCTGGGGTAACTATGAGTTGGAATTGTCTCGACAGCAATGGAATGTGTGTGTGTGTGTGTATATATATATATATATATATATATATATATATATATATATATATATATAATTTCTACCCCTTTATTGATATTCTCTATTTGGTGAGATCTCATTCTCATAATGTCCTTTAATTTTTGGACATGATTTCCTTTGTTGTTGTTGTTGTTAGGTGCCATCAAGTCGGTTCCGACTCATGGCGAACCTATGTACTGCAGAAGAAAACACGGCCCAGTCCTTCACTGTGCTCACAATCATTGTTATGCTTAAGCCCATTGTTGCAGCCACTGTGTCAATCTATCCCATTACGGGTCTTTCTCTTTTCTGCTGACCCTGGTGTCCTTCTCCAGGGCCCGATCCCTCCTGATGACATGTCCAAAGTATGTAAGATGCAGTCTCACCATCCTTGCTTCTAAGGAGCATTCTGGTTGTACTTCTTCTAAGATAGATTTGTTCATTCTTTTGGTGGTCCACGGTATATATTCAATATTCTTTGCCAACACCACAATTCAAAGGTTTCAATTGTTCTTCATTCTTATTCGTTGTCCAGCTTTTGCATGCATGTGATTGAAAATACCATGGCTTGGGTCAGGCTCACCTTAGTCTTCAAGGTGACATCTTTGCTTTTCAACATTATGAAGAGATCTTTTGCAGCACATTTCTCCAATGCAATGTGTCTTGATTTCTTGACTGCTGCTTCCATGGCTGTTGATTGTGGATCCAAGTAAAATGAAATCCTTGACAACTTCAATCTTTTCTCCATCTGTCATAACACTGTTTATTGGTCCAGTTGTGGGAATTTTTGTTTTCTTTATGTTGAGGTGTAATCCATACTGAAGGCTGTGGTCTTTGATCTTCATCAGTAAGTGCTTCAAGTCCTCCTCACTTTCAGCAAGCAAGGTTGTGTCATCTGCATAATGCAGGTTGTTAGTGAATCTTCCTCCAATCCTGATGCCCTGTTCTTCACACAGTCCAGCCTCTTGGATTATTTGCTCAGCATACAGATCGAACACGTATGGTGAAAGGATACAACCCTGACGCACACCTTGCCTGACTTTAAACCACGCAGTATCCCCTTGTTCTGTCTCAACAACTGCCACTTGATCTACGTACAGGTTCCTCATGAGCATGATTAAGTGTTCGGGAATTCCCATTCTTCACAATGTTATCCATAATTTGGTATGATCCACACAGTCGAATGCCTTTGCATAGTCAATAAAATACAGGTAAACATCTTTCTGGTATTCTCTGCTTTCAGCCAGGATCTATCTGACATCAGCAGTGATATCCCTGGTTCCACATCCTCTTCTGAATCTAGCCTGAATATCTGGCAGTTCTCTGCCAATATACTCCTGCAGCTCTTCAGCAAAATTTTACATGCATGTGATATTAATGATATTGTTCAATAATTTCCACATTCGGTTGGATTACCTTTCTTGGGAATAGGCATACATATGAATCTCTTCCAGTCGGTTGACCAGGTAGCTGTCTTCCAAATCTCCTGGCATAAATGAATGAGTGCTTCCGGCGCTGCATCCATTTGTGGAAACATCTCAATTGATATTCCGTCAATCCCTGGAGCTTTGTTTTTCGTCAATGCCTTCAGTGCAGCTTGGACTTCTTCCTTTAGAACCATTGGTTCCTGATGATACGCTACCTCTTAAAATTTAGAAACTAAATTTCATTTCCTTTAGTTATTTTAGTAAATTTATTATAGCTGATTCAATGTCTTTTTTTTTTTTTTGTAAATTCAATATATGTACTTCTTCAGGGACAGTTTCTATTGACTGCTTTTTTTCCCCCTGCATTTGAGCCATACTTTTCTGTTTCCTTGCATGTTGCATAATTTTTTGTTGAAAATGAAGTCATTTAAAATAATATAACGTGGTAGCTCTGGAAATAAGATTTTCCTCTATTCTACCTCATGGTTGATTTGTTGCTGCTTTTTAATTTTTTAAGTTTCTTTAACTAATTCTGCAGTCTTTACTGTCTGTGATTTGTGGCTCAGCATAGCAGCCCTGGTTGCACAGTGGTTAAGCACTCAACTTCTAACTGAAAGGTTGGCAGTTCAAACACACAAGCCGTTCCACAGCAGAAAGATGTGACAACCTACTTCTGTAAAGATTTACTGCCTTGGAAACCCTATGGGCAGTACTACTCTGTCCTATAGGGTCATTATGAGTCAGAATCAACTCAAAAGCAATGGATTTGGTCATCTAATGATTAGATGAGGCATTTGTGGTTCAGTGGTAGAATTCTTGGCTCCCATATGAGAGACTGGAAACGCTGGTGGCTTAGTGGTTAAGTGCTATGGCTGCTAACTGAAGGGTCAGTGGTTTGAATCTGTCAGGTGCTCCTTGGAAACTCTATGGGGCAGCTATACTCTGTCCTGTAGGGTCGCTGTAAGTTGGAATTGACTCGATGGCACTGGGTTTGGTTTTGGGTTTTATATGAGAGACCTGGGTTTGATCCTTGGCCTATGCACCTCACGTGCAGCCGCCACCCATCTATCAGTGGAGGCTTGTGTGTTGCTATGATGTTGAACAGGTTTCAATGAGCTTCCAAACTAAGATGGACTAGGGAGAAAGGACTGGTGATCTGCTTTCAAAAATCAGCCAATGAGAACCCGATGGATCACAGCAGTAGGATCTGCAGCTGATCATAGAGATGGCACCGGACTGGGCACCGTTTAGTTCCATTGTACATGGCCATGAGTTGGGGACCATCATGAGTCAGGGGTCCATTCTATGGCAGCTAAGAACAACAACATTTGAACAGAGATTTTCTTAAATGCCTGGGACCAATATGTCTCACAATCTTTGTGGAGGAGCTCTTTTTGTGTGTTAAAGGGGTATGCCTTCAAAACTGTCACAGGTAGTCTACAACTTGGATTTAGCCTTCCCTTCCGGCTTGAATAGAACCTCAAGGTCAGTCAGAGATGAGAGGTTAGAACCTTCTCATGTCTGCTCTGGGAAAGAGCAAAGTCCTGTGTATTTGTGTGGCTCTCTACATTTCCAAGATTATATCAGAGCTTTTCAAAACGTCATGTTAACATCTCATTCCTCAGTTATTCCTTTTAAATTTTTTGGTTAGCATCTTTTTATCCACAAGTTCTAATGCTGCCTCAGCTAGCTGCATTGTTAACAACTAATTGTTTTCAACAAATTTCCTGGGGATAGAGCTGTTTGCATAGAGTAAGTTCTGAATCAGATCAAATAAAGAGAGGCACTGATGATGGAACTTTTTTTTTTACTGATGATGGAACTTTGAGTTAGGTTTCTGTACAAGTGAAATAGTGACAATTCTTTGGGAATGGTGCTTTAAACCCATTCTGCCCTCTCTAGTAGCTCCTAGAGCTGCTGCTTTTCACAGCAACTGTAGTTGCCAGGTTATTGGTTTTCAAGGCTACCATGGGGCTACAGATAGGGGTATGGTATTAGGGTAAGCTAAAACACCACGAAGCTCATTGTTCTTGTTGAGATTCAGGTATTTTTATTGAATAAACACTTCCTGGGCTGCTACAAGTCTTTAGTAATTCCCAGAGTTCTATAAAAGTTGATTTTGACATTTTTTTTTTTTTGCCACAACTCTTGTTGCTTTTATTAGTAGATTTTCAGAGGTTCTTATTCTGCCATTCTGGAAGTTCTTGTCATATAATGGCTTTTTAATGTTCCCCAGCAATTCCAATCCAATGTTTGGCCAAGGCGGGGACCCACTCATCCAGAGGGAGTAACCAAAAAAAAAAAAAAAAAAAACCATTGCCATCGAGTTGACTCCTTCATAGTGATCCTATAGGACAGGGTAGAACTGCCCCATTGAGTTTCCAAGGAGTAGCTGAGGGGTTCAAACTGCCAATCTTTAGGTTAGCAGGTGAGGTCTTAACCATTGCACACAAGGGCTCCAGAGGGAACAACTGTAAATAAAATAAGAGTTCAGGAGTTGAGGAATGGTTCCTAGGAAAAGATAGCACAAATCACTCTACCCATGTACTCTTAATCATTCGGATCATATTCTGTCCTGTCTACTTGTACTAAAAGAGTGAGTGTGCAGTGAGATTACACAGTGATCATTTTTTACTATATATTCTTGCAGGACTTCTGCAGGAGAAATAAGAAAATCAAACCCGCTGCCATTGAGTCAATTCCAACTCATAGCGACCCTATAGGACAGAGTAGAACTGCCCCATAGGGTTTTCAAGGAGCACCTGATGGATTCAAACTGCCATCCTTTTGATTAGCAGCCATGGCTCTTTACCACTACACTACCAGGGTTTCTGCAGGAGGAATAGGTGCACCTAAACTGTATATCAAAAAGAAGGTCCGCCAAGTCTTTAGGAATGAATACTGCATTCTTATATGTCATAAAAAAATATGAGGGGGAGAGGCGGAGCCAATATGGCGGAATAGACAGAAGCTCTGTCCAGCCCTCTTTACAACAAAGACCCGAAAAAACAAATGAAACGAGTATATTTGTGAAAAGTTGGGAGTGCTGAGCATGAAAGGCAAGCTCAGAAAATTAACTGAGGGCAGGGGGAGGAAGAGGCTGTTCAGAAGTGGAGAGGAGTTACCGGCCATGAATTGCGGGAGACCTCAGGCAACATTCCCGAAGTGGCGGTGGTGGTGGTGGGCTGGTACTAGCATTCTGCCGCAGTTTCCTCAGGGAGAAGCAGCCAGCCACACAGCCTACGCACACCTCCAGAAACTGAGGAGAACGGTGCTCTTGGCAAAAGCTAAGTACTTGCGTATATTTTACTGCACCACCCCCCAGCCCCAAGCCGGCTTTAGCGGCTGAATCCCTGGGCCTGAGATACACCCTGGTGAGCACCTAGAGCCATTCTCCCAGCCTTGGGGAAGGAAAAAATTTGCAACTGGGGGGAAAGATAATTTGCTAGCTCCATTAACCAGAGCAGCTCAGGACAGAAGCGGCTCCTGTCCAGGCATAAACTGTCTGTGGACCTTGAGCACCTTTCTCTTCTGCATGGACCTGTGTGGGCCTATTTCAGGAGAATAGTCCCTTGCTGGCAAACTCCAACCATTTCTGCTGTGTGGTGGAGAGGTGGGTGTTTGATGTTTGACATTGCTTTCCTATTAAACAAGGTCCTCACCTACCCACATCAGGGACCTAAGGAATGGTAGCTCTACTCAGCTCACCCAGCTACCAGGGACAGGTGTCCAAAGATAACTGGTACCTCCCAGTCCTTACAACCAAAAAGTTTGGGTGCCCATGGTCCCACTGCAGAGCCCACCCACCAGCACGCTTTAGGGAACAGAGATGTGTTTTCCTCAGAGACACTTGGGGTACGGTTCTCAGCCCCCTGCCTTGTCAGAGCATGACCCCCTGCTGCAATCAGATACCGGTATATACGCCAATCACCCCTGCCCCTCTAAGACTGTAGGACAGAGCCTTTACCACACACTTGATGATCAGCTACCTGGAAACCTGAGCTGAAGTCATCCAAGAAAACTGAATGGACTCCTAGACTGATATACCTGATAACAGCTCTAGCCAGCTGGGGACAGGACACCAGAGCTCCAAAGGCGAAAATAACCAAGCTAGCTTGCTCAAGCAACCCATAGGGGTATACCAAAACAAAACAAAGCAAGCAGCTACGACACAGTAAGCAAGCATAAACTAATACAATAACTTATAGATGGCTCAGAGACAACAGTCAATATCAAGTCACATAAAGAAACAGACCATGATCACCTCCACAGGCTCTCAAAACAAAGAATCCAGGGATCTTCTAGATGAAAGTGCATTCCTGGAATTACCAGATGCAGAATACAAAAGTTTAATATACAGAACCCTTCAAGACATCAGGAAGGAAAGGAGGCAATATGCAGAACAAGCCAAGGAACACACAGATAAAGCAACTGAAGAAATTAGAAGTATTATTCAGGAACATATTGAAAAGTTTAATAAGATGGAAAAATCCACAGACAGGCAGCAATCAGAAATTCAGAAGATTAACAATAAAATTACAGAATTAGATAACTCAATAGAAAGTCAGAGGAGCAGAATTGAGCAAGTAGAAGCTAGAATTTCTGAACTTGAAGACAAATCACTTGGCACTAATATATTTGAAGAAAAATCAGATAAAAGAATTTAAAAAAATGAAGAAAACTTAAGAATCATGTGGGACTCTATCAAGAGAAATAACTAACAAGTGATTGGAGTACCAGAACAAGGAGGGATAACAGAAAATACAGAGAAAATTGTTGAAGGTTTGTTGGCGGAAAACTTCCCTGATATTGTGAAAGATGAGCAGGTATCTATCCAAGATGCTCATCGAACTCCACATAAGGTAGATCTTAAAAGAAAGTCACCAGGACATATTATAATCAACCTTGCCAAAACCAACAATAAAGAGACAATTATAAGTGCAGCAAGGGATAAACGAAAAGTCACCTACAAAGGAGAGCCAATAAGAATAAGTTCAGACTACTCAGAAGAAACCACGCAGGCAAGAAGGCAATGGGATGACGTATTTGAAAAAATTGAAGGAAAAAAATTGCCTGCCAAGAATCATATATCCATCAAAACTGTCTCATAAATATGAAGGTGAAATTAAGACATTTCCAGATAAACACAAGTTGAAGGAATTCGTAAAAACCAAACCAAAACTACAAGAAATGCTAAAGGGAGTTCTTTGGTTAGAAAATCAATAATATCAGGTATAAATACAAGACTAGAACATTGGGCAGAGCAACCAGAAGTCAGCCCAGACAGGGAAATCCAAAAAAAAAAAAGCAAGATTAAAAAAATAAAAAGCCCAACACAGGGTAACAACGATGTTATTATATAAAAGAAGACAACATTAAAATAATAAAGAGGGACTAAGAAATGTAATCATACACCTTCCATATGGAGAGGAAGATACGGCGATATGAAGAAATAAAAGTTAGTTTTAAGTTTAGAAAAATAGGGGTAAATAATCAGGTAACCACAAAGGAGACAAACTATCCTGCTCATCAAAATAAAATACAAGGGAAAAATACAGACTCGGCAGAAACAAAATCAACAACAACAAATATGAGGAAAGGACAATATATACAGAAAATCTACTCAGCACATAAAATCAAGTGGGAAAAAGAAACTCTCAACACACACACACAAAAAAAAACACCAAAATGATAGCACTAAATTCATACCTGTCCATAATTACCCTGAATGTAAATGGACTAAATGCACCAATAAAGAGACAGAGAGTGGCAGAGTGGATTAAAAAACACAATCCGTGTATATGCTGCCTACAAGAGACACACCTTAGACTTAGAGACACAAACAAACTAAAACTCAAAGAAAGGATGGAAACAAATATATCAAGCCAACAAAAAACAAAAATGAGCAGGAGTGGCAATATTAATTTCTGACAAAATAGACTTTAAAGTTAAAAAATCCATCAGAAAGGATAAGGAAGGACACTATATAATGATTAAAGGGACAATACACCAAGAAGCTATAACCATATTAAATATTTATGCACCCAATGACAGGGCTGCAAGATACATAAAACAAACACTAACGGCATTGAAAAGTGAGATAGACAGCTCCACATTAATAGCAGGAGACTTCAACACACCACTTTCGGTGAAGGACAGGACATACAGAGAGAAGCTCAGTAAAGACACGGAAGTTCTAAATGCCACAGTCAACCAACTTGACCTCGTAAGCGTATATGGAACACTCCACCCAATGGCAACCAAATATACTTTCTTTTCTAGTGCACATGGAACATTCTCTAGAATAGACCACATGTTAGGTCATAAGGCAAGCCTTAGCAGAATCCAAAACGCTGAAATATTACAAAGCATCTTCACTGACCATAAGGCCATAAAAGTGGAAATCAATAAGAGGAAAGGCAGGGAAAAGAAATCAAACAGTTGGAAACTGAACAATACCTTGCTCAAAAAAGACTGGATTATAGAATACATTAAGGATAGATTAAAGAAATTCATAGAATCCAATACGAATGAAAACACTTCCTGTCAGAATCTTTGGAACATGGCAAAAGCAGTGCTCAGAGGCCAATTTATATCAATAAATGCACACATCCAAAAAGAAGGGCCAAAATCAAAGAATTATCCCTACAATGTGAACAAATAGAAAGAGAGCAACAAAAGAAAAGCATAGGCACCAGAAGAAAACAAATAATAAAAATTAGAGCCGAAATAAATGAAACAAAACAGAAAAACAATTGAAAGAATTAACAAGACCAAAAGCTGGTTTTTTGAAAAAACCAACAAAATTGATAAACCACTGGCCAAACTGACAGCAGAAAAACAGGAGAGGGAGCAAATAACCCAAATAAGAAAAGAGAGGAGTGATGTTACAACAGACCGAACTGAAATTAAAAGAATCACATCAGATTACTATGAAAAACTATACTCAAACAAATTTGAAAACCTAGAAGAAATGGATGAATTCCTAAAAACACTCTACCTACTTACACTAACACAAATAGAGGTAGAACAACTAAATAAACCCACAACAAAAGAAGAGATTGAAAAGGTAATCAAAAAACTCCCAATAAAAAAAAAAGCTCTGGTCCGGATGGCTTCAGTGCAGAGTTCTTCCAAACTTTCAGAGAAGAGTTAACACCACTACTACTAAAGGTATTTCAGAGCATAGAAAAGGACGGAATAATACCAAACTCATTCTATGAAACCACCATATCCCTGATACCAAAACCAGGTAAAGACACTACAAGAAAAGAAAATTATAGACCTATACCCCTCATGAATGTGGATGCAAAAATTCTCAATGAAATTCTAGCCAATAGAATTCAATGACATATAAAGAAAATAATTCACCATGACCAAGCGGGATTCATACCAGGCATGCAGGGATGGTTCAACATTAGAAAAACAATTAATGTAATCCACCACATAAATAAAACAAAAGACAAGAAACACATGATTTTATCAACTGATGCAGAAAAGGCATTTGACAAAGTTCAACACTCATTCATGATAAAAACTCTCAGCAAAATAAGAATAGAAGGAAAATTCCTCAACATGATAAAGGGCATTTATACAAAGCCAACAGCGAACATCACCTTAAATGGAGAGAGCCTGAACACATTCCCATTGAGATCGGAAACCAGACAAGGATGCCCTTTATCACCAATCTTACTCAACATTGTGCTGAAAGTCCTAGCCAGAGCAATTAGGCTAGATAAAGACATAAAGGGCATCCGGATCGGCAAGGAAGAAGTAAAAGTATCTCTATTTGCAGATGACAAGATCTTATACACAGAAAACCCTAAGGAATCCTCCAGAAAACTACTGAAACTAATAGAAGAGTTCAGCAGAGTATCGGGATACAATATAAACATACAAAAATCAGTTGGATTCCTCTACACCAACAAAGAGAACATCGAAGAGGAAATCACCAAATCAATGCCATTTACAGTAGCTCCCAAGAAGATAAAATACTTAGGAATAAATCTTACCAGAGATGTAAAAGACTTACATAAAGAAAACTACAGTACACTTCTGCAAGAAACCAAAAGAGACTTACATAAGTGGAAGAACATACCTTGCTCGTGGATAGGAAGACAACATTAAAAATGTCTTATCTACCAATAGCGATCTATACATTTAATGCAATTCCAATCCAAATCCCAATGACATTCTTTAATGAGATGGAGAAGCAAATTACCAATTTCATATGGAAGGGAAGGAGGCCCCGGATAAATAAGGCATTACTGAAAAAGAAGAACAAAGTGGGAGGCCTTACTTTACCTGATTTTAGAACCTATTATACCGCCACAGTAGTCAAAACAGCCTGGTACTGGTACAACAACAGATACATGGACCAATGGAACAGAATTGAGAATCCAGACATAAATCCATCCACATATAAGCAGTTTATATTTGACAAAGGCCCCAAAACAGTTAACTGGGGAAAAGACAGTCTTTTTAACAAATGGTGCTGGCATAACTGGATATCCATCTGCAAAAAAAAAAAAAAAAAAATGAAACAAGACCCATACCTCACTCCATGCACAAAAACTAACTGAAAATGGATCAAAGACCTAAATATAAAATATAAAATGATAAAGATCATGGAAGAAAAAATAGGGACAATGCTAGGAGCCCTAATACATGGCATAAACAGTATACAAAACACTATAAAGAATGTAGAAGAAAAACTAGATAACTGGGAGCTCCTAAAAATCAAACATCTATGCTCATCCAAAGACTTCACCAAAAGAGTAAAAAGACTACCTACAGACTGGGAAAAATTTTTTAGCTATGACATTTCTGATCAGCACCTGATCTCTAAAATCTACATAATACTGCAAAAACTCAACTGCAAAAAGACAAATAACCCAATTAAAAAATGGGCAAAAGATACAATTAGACACTTCACTAAAGAAGACATTCAGGTAGCTAACAGATATATGAGGAAATGTTCACGATCATTAGCAATTAGAGAAATGCAAATCAAAACTACAATGAGATTTCTCCTCACTCCAACAAGACTGGCATTAATCCAGAAACACAAAAGAATAAATGTTGGAGAGGCTGTGGAGAGATTGGAACTCTTATACACTGCTGGTGGGAATGTCAAATGGTACAACCACTTTGGAAATCGATTTGGCGCTTCCTTAGAAAGCTAGAAATAGAACTACCATATGATCCAGCAATCCCACTCCTTGGAATATATCCTAGGGAAATAAGGGCCTTTACACGAACAGATGTATGCAAACCCATGTTTATTGCAGCGCAGTTTACAATAGCAAAAAATGGAAGCAACCAAGGTGCCCATCAACAGATGAATGGATAAATAAATTATGGTATGTTCACACAATGGAATGCTACGCATCAGTAAAGAACAGTGAGGAACTTGTGAAACATTTCATAACATGGAGGAACCTGGAAGGCATTATGCTGAGTGAAATTAGTCACTTGCAAAAGGACAAATATTGTATAAGACCACTAGTATAAGAACTTGAGAAATAGTTTAAACAGAAGAAAACATTCTTTCGTGGTTATGAGGCGGGGAGGGAGGTAGGGTGGGAGGGGGCATTAACTAATAGGATAGTAGATAAGAAGTACTTTAGGTGAAAGACAGCACATAATACAGGGGAGGTCAGCACAATTGGACTAAAGCAAAAGCTAAGAAGTTTCCTGAATAAACTGAATGCTTCGAAGGCCAGTGTAGCAGGGGCAGGGGTCTGGGGACGGTGGTTTCACGGGACATCTAAGTCAATGGCATAATAAAATCTATCAAGAAAACATTCTGCATCCCACTTTGAAGATGGTGTCTGGGGTCTTAAACGCTAGTAAGCAGCCATCTAAGATGCATCAATTGGTCTCAGCTCACCTGGATCAAAGGAGAATGAAGAACACCAAGGTCACACGATAACTATGAGCCCAAGAGACAGAAAGGGCCACATGAACCAGCGATTGCATCATCCTGAGACCAGAAGAACTAGGTGGTGCCCGGCTACAACTGATTAATGCCCTGTAGGGAACACAACAGAGAATCCTTGAGGGAGCAGGAGATAGTGGGATGCAGACCCCAAATTCTCATAAGACCAGACTTAATGGTCTGACTGAGACTGGGGGGATCCCAGTGGTCATGGTCCCAGACCTTCTGTTGGCCCAGGAAAGGAACCATTCCCAAAGCCAACTCTTCAGACATGGATTGGACTGGACAATGGGTTGGAGAGGGATGCTGGTGAGGAGTGAGCTTCTTGGATCAGGTGGACACTTGAGGCTATGTTGGCATCTTCTGTCTGGAGGGGAGATGAGAGGTAGAGGGGGTTAGAAGCTGGTGAAATGGACGTGGAAAAAGAGAGTGGAGGGAGAGAGTGGGCTGTCTCATTAGGGGGAGAGTAATTGGGGGTGTGTAGCAAGGTGTGTATGGGTTTTTGTGTGACAGACTGAGTTGATTTGTAAACTTTCACTTAAAGAACAATAAAAATTAGTTAAAAAAATGGAGGACTCAGTTATTTATCTTTGATAGTGTATTTCAGAAGTTATAATGTAAACTAGTGGGAAAAACCTATTTGACATATACATTTTGATTGACACATAAGTTCTCTGTAATGAATCTAAGGATAAACTGAAATAAAATCAATATATTGTATCAACATTTAACATTTAGAAAGAATATAATCAGTTTTCTATGGAAATACTCCTATTTATGTTAGGAAACAATTTCTACAATAGGTATCCAGTATTAAAATTCTTGCATAACCTCTTCTTGTTAGCACCATTTTTTTTTTATTTTTTTTGTGCTTTAAGTGAAAGTTTACAAATCAAGTCAGTCTCTCATACAGAAATGTATACACACCTTGCTATATACTCCTAATTGCTCTCCGCCTAATGAGACAGGACCCTCCTTCCCTCCACTCTATATTTTTGTGTCCATTCAGCCAGCTTCTGACCCCCTCTGCCCTCTCATCTCCCCTCCAGACAGGAGCTGCCCACATAGTCTCACGTGTCTACTTGATCCAAGAAGCTCACTCTTCCCCAGTATCATTGTCTATCGCATAATCCAGTCCAATCCCTGTCTGAAGAGTTGGCTTTGGGAATGGCTCCAGTCTTGGGCTAACAGAAGGTCTGGGGACCATGACCTCTGGGGTCCTTCTAGTCTCAGTCAGACCATTAAGTCTGGTCTCTTTACAAGAATTTGAGGTCTGCATCCCAATGCTCTCCTGCTCCCTCGGGGGTTCTCCGTTGCACTCCCTGTCAGGGAAGTCATTTGTTGTAGCTGGACACCATCTAGCTCTTCTGGTCTCAGGCTGATGTAGTTTCTGATTCATGTGGCCTTTTCTGTCTCTCAGGCTCATAATTACCTTGTGTCTTTGGTGTTCTTCATTCTCCTTTGCTCCAGGTGGGTTGAGACCCATTGATGCCTCTTAGATGACCACTTCCTAGCGTTTAAGACCCCAGATGCCACTCTTCAATGTGGGATGCAGAATGTTTTCTGAATAGATTTTACTATGCCAATTTGCTTAGATGTCCCCTGAAACCATGGTCCCCAAACCCCCACCCCTGCTTTGCTGTCCTTCAAAGCATTCAGTTTATTCAGGAAACATCTTTGCTTTTAGTTTAGTCCAGTTGTGCTGACCTCGCCTGTATTGTGTGTTGTCCTTCCCTTCACCTAAAATAATTCCTATCCACTATCTAACCAGTGAAAAATCCCTCTCCCTCCCTCCTCTAGTAACCATCAAAGAATATATTCTTCTCTGTTTAAACTATTTCTCCAGTTGATATAAAATAGTGGTCTTATACAATATTCGTCCTTTTGCAACTGACTAATTTCATTCAGCACAATGCCTTCCAGATTCCTCCAAGATATGAAATGTTTCATGGATTCATCAATTGTTCTTCATCGATGCATAGTATTCTATCGTATGAATATACCATAATTTATTTATCCATTCATCCGTTGATGGGCACCTAGGTTACTTCCATCTTTTTACTATTGTAAACAGTGCGGCAATGAACATGGGTGTGCGAATATCTCTTCCTGTAAAGGCTCTCAGTTCTCTAGCATATATTCCAAGGAGTGGGATTGCTGATCCTATGGTAATTCTATTTCTAGTTTTTTAAGTGCCAAATCAATTTCCAAAGTGGTTGTACCATTTTACATTCCCACCAGCAGTGTATAAGTGTTCCAGTCTCTCCACAACCTCTCCAACATTTATTCTTTTGTGTTTTTTGGATTAATGCCAGTCTTGTTGGGGTGAGATGGAACCTCATTATAGTTTTGATTTGCATTTCTCTAATGGCTAATGATTGTGAGCATTTCCTCATATATCTGTTAGCTACCTGAATGTCTTCTTTAGTGAAGTACATGTTCATATTTTTGCCTATTTTTTAATTGGGTTATTTGTCTTTTTTTAGTTGAATTTTTGCGGTATCATGTAGATTTTAGAGATCAGATGCTGATCGGAAATGTCATTGCTAAAAACTTTTTTCCCAGTCTGTAGGTAGTCTTTTTACTCTTTTGGTGAAGTCTTTGGATGAGCATAAGTGATTGATTTTTAGGAGCTCCCAGTTATCTAGTTTCTCTCCTGCATTGTTAGTAGTAATGTTTTGTATACTGTTTGTGCCATGTATTAGGGCTCCTAGCATTGTCCCTATTTTTTCTTCCATGATCTATATTGTTTTAGATTTTATATTTAGATCTTTGATCCATTTTGAGATAGTTTTTTGTGCCTGGTATGAGGTAAGGGTATTGTTTCATTTTTGTGCAGATGGATATCCAGTTATGCCAGCACCATTTGTTAAAAAGACTATCTTTTCCCCATTTAACTGACTTTGAGCCTTTGTCAAATATCAGCTGCTCATATATGGATGGATTTATGTCTGGACTCTCAATTCTGTTGCATTGGTCTATGTATCTGTTGTTGTACCAATATCAGGCTGTTTTGAACTCTGGCAGTATAATAGGTTCTAAAATCAGGTAGAGTGAGGCCTCCAACTTTGTTCCTCTTTTTCAGTAATGCTTTACTTATCCGGGGCCTCTTTCCCTTCCATATGAAGTTGGTGATTTGTTTCTCCATCTCATTAAGAAACATTGTTAGTAAATTTGAATTGGAATTACATTGTATGTTTAGATGGCTTTTGTTAGAATAGGCATTTTTACAATATTAAGTCTTCCTATCCATGAGCAAGGTACGCTTTTCCACTTACGTAGGTCCCTTTTGGATTCTTGCAGTGGTGTCTTGTAATTTTCTTTGTATAGGCCTTTTGCATTTAAATCTTAGATTTATTCCTAAGTATTTTATCTTCTTGGGAGCTACTGTAAATGGCATTGATTTGGTGATTTCCTCTTCGATGTTCTTTTTGTTGATGTAGAGGATTCCAACTGATTTTCGTATGTTTATCTTGTATCCTGATACTCTGCTGAACTCTTCTATTAATTTTAGTAGTTTTCTTGAGGATTCTTTAGGATTTTCTGTGTATAAGATCATGTCATCTGCAAATAGAGACACTTTTATTTCTTCCTTACCAATCTCGATGCCCTTTATTTCGTTATCTAGCCTAATTACTCTGGCTAGGACCTCCAACAATGTTGAATAAGAGTAGTGATAAAGGGCATCCTTGCCTGATTCCAGATCTCAAGGGGAATGCTTTCAGACTCTCTCCCTTTAGGATGATGTTGACTGTTGGCTTTGTATAAACGCCCTTTATTATGTTGAGGAATTTTCTTTCTATTCCTATTTTGCTGAGAGTTTTTATCATGAATTGGTGTTGAACTTTGTCAAATGCTTTTTCTGCATCAATTGATAAAATCATATGGTTCTTGTCTTTTATTTTATTTATATGATGGATTACATTATTTGTTTTTCTAATGCTGAACCATCCCTGCATGCCTGTTAAGAATTCTACTTGGTCATGCTGAATTATTTTTTTGATATGTTGTTGAATTCTATTGGCTAGAATTTTGTTGAGGATTTTTGCATCTGAGTTAATGAGGGTTATGGGTCTGTAAGTTTCTTTTTTTTTGTGGCATCTTTACCTGGTTTTGGTTTCAGGGATATGGTGGTTTCATAGAATGAGTTTGGTAGTATTCCGTCCTTTTCTATGCGCTGAAATACCTTTAGTAGTAGTGGTGTTAACGCTTCTCTGAAAGTTAGGTAGAACTCTGCAGTGAAGCCATCAGGCCTGGCCCTTTTTTTTGTTGCTGTTGAGAGTTTTTTGATTACCCTTTCAACCCCTTCCTCTGTTATGGGTCCATTTAGTTGTTTTACCTCTGTTTGTGTTAGTTTAGGTAGGTAGTGTGTTTTAGGAATTCATCCTTTTCTTCTGGTTTTCAAATTTGTCAGAGTACATTTTTTCATAGAAACCTGATGTGATTCTTTTGATTTCAGTTGGGGCTGTTGTAATATCGATCATCTCATTTCTTTTTGGGTTATTTGCTTCCTCTCCTGTTTTTCTGTTTTCAGTTTGGCCAGTGGTTTATTAATTTTTTCAAAGAACCAGCTTTTGGTGTTGTTAATTCTTTCAATTGCTTTTCTGTTTTCTATTTCACTTAGTTCTGCTCTAATTTTTATTATTTGCTTTCTTCTGGTGTCTTGGGGTTTCTTTTTTTGCTTTCTTTCTATTAGTTTAAGTTATAGGGATAATTCTTTCAATTTGGCCCTTTCTTCATTATGTATGTGTGCATTTATTGATATAAACTGAAAAAAATTTTTTTTATGAGCACTGCTTTCACTGTGTCTCAAACGTTCTGATAGGAAGTGTTTTCATTCTCATTGGATTCTATGAATTTCTTTATTCTATCCTTAACAGCTTCTATAACCCAGTTGTTTTTGAGCAGGGTACTGTTCAGTTTCCAAGTGTTTGATTTCTTTTCCCTCTGTTTTCCTGCTTTTGATTTGTACTTTTATGGCCTTATGGTCAGTGAAGATGCTTTGTAATATTTCAATGTTTTAGATTCTGCTAAGGCTTGCTTTATGACCTAATATGTGGTCTATTCTGGAGAATGTTCCATGTGCACTAGAAAAGAAAGGATACGTGGCTGCTCTTGGGTGGAGTGTTCTGTATATGTCTACGAGGTCAGGTCAGTTGATTGTGGCATTTAGATCTTCCATGTCTTCGTTTAGCTTCTTTCTGGATGTCCTGTCCAGAAAGGTGTGTTGAAGTTTCCTACTATTATTGTGGAGCTGTCTATGTCACTTTTCAATGCTGTTAGTGGTTGTTTTATGTATCTTGCAGCCCTGTCATTGGGTGCGCAAATTTTTATTATGGTTGTATCTTCCTGGTGTATTGTCCCTTTAATCATGACTTAGTGTCCTTCCTTGCCCTTTGCGGTGGATTTAACTTTAAAATCTATTTTGTCGGAAATTAGTACTGCCGCTCTTTCTCTTTTTTGATTGTTGTTTGCTTGATATTTTTTTTCCATCCTTTGAGTTTTAGTTTGTGTCTCTAAGTCTAAGATGTGTGTCTTGTAGGCTGCATACAGATGGATCATGTATTTTTTATCCATTCTGCCACTCTCTGTGTCTTTATTGGTGCATTTAGTCCATTTACATTCAGCATAATTATAGATAGGTATGAGTTTAGTGCTGTCATTTTTTGTGTGTGTTGTTGACAGTTTCTTTTTCCCACTTAATTTTTTGCACTAAGTAGTTTGTGTTTATATATTGTCTTTTCCTTTTATTCATTGTTGTTGATTTTGTATCTGCTGAGTCTCTATTTTTTCTTGTATTTTATTTTGATGAGTAGGATAGTCTCCTTTGCGGTTACCTTAATATTTACCCCTATTTTTCTAAGTTTAAACCTATCTTTTATTTCTTTATATCGCCTTGTCTTCCTCTCCGTATGAAAGATCTATGACTACATTTCTTAGTCCCTCTTTCTTGTTTTAATGTTGTCTTCTCTTACATTATAATATCTCTGTTTCCCCATTTTGAGCATGTTTTTGTTTCGATTTATTTTTGTGATTTCCCTGTCTGGTTTGACATCTGATTGCTCTGCTCAGTGTTCTAGTCTTGGATTGATACCTAATATTTTGATCTTCTAACCAAAGAACCCCCTTTAGTATTTCTTGTAGTTTTGGTTTGTTTTTTATGAATTCCCTAAACTTCTGTTTATCTGAAAGTGTCCTAATTTTCCCTTCATATTTGAGAGACAGTTTTGCTGGATATATGATTCTTGGCTGGCAATTTTTTTTCCTTCAATGCTTTATGTAAGTCATCCCATGGCCTTCTTTCCTGCACAGTTTCTGCCGAGTATTCCAAGCTTATTCTTATTGACTGTTGTTTGTAGGTAGCTTTTCGTTTATCCCTAGCTGCTCTTAAAATTCTCTCTTTATCTTTGGTTTTGGCAAGTTTGATTATAATATATGTTGGTGACTTTTTTTAAAAAAAAACCTACTTCATGTGGAGTTTGATAGGCAACTTGGAAAGATATCTTCTCATCTTTCATGATATCAGGGAAGTTTTCTGCCAACAAATCTTCAACAATTCTCTCTATATTTTCTGTTATCCCTCCCTGTTCTGGTATTCCAGTCACTTGTAGGTTATTTTTCTTGATAGACTCCTGCATGATTCTTAAGGTTTCTTCATTTTTTTAAATTCTGTTATCTGCTTTTTCTTCAAATATATTTGTGCCAAGTGCTTTGTCTTCAAGGTCACCAGTTCTGCCTTCCACTTGCTCAAATCTGCTCCTCTGACTTTCTATTGACTTGTCTACTTCTGTAATTTTATTGTTAATCTTCTGAATTTTTGATTGGTGTTTCTTTATGGATTCTTGCAGCTTATTAAATTTTTCATTATGTTCTTGAAGAACCTTTTTAGTTTCTTCAACTGTTTTATTTGTGTGTTCCTTGGCTTGTTCTGGATATTGCCTGATCTCCTTCCTAATCTCGTTCCTGATGTCTTGAAGAGTTCTGTATGTTAATCTTTTCAGTTCTGCATCCAGTAATTCCAGGAAGGCACCTTCATCCAGGAGATCCATTGATTCTTTGTTTTGGGAGCTTGTTGAAGTGATTACAATCTGTTTCTTTATGTGACTTGATATTGACTGTTGCCTCCGTGCCATGTATAAGTTATTGTATTATTTTATTTTGTGTTTGCTTACTGGTTATTAGCTTCTTGCTTTGTTTTGTCTCAATTTGCCAAATGGGTTGCTTGAGTGAGCTAGCTGGATTATTTTTGCCTTTGAAGCTCTGACGTCCTGTCACCAGATGGCTAGAGCTGTTATGAGGTATATCGGTCTAGGATTCCATTCACTTTTCTTATAATTCAGCTCAGGTGTCCAGGTAGCTGTTCATCAAGTGTGTGGTACAGGCTCTGTCCTACAGTCTTAGGGGGCAGGGGTGATTGGTGTAGGTACTAGTATCTGGTTGCAGCAGGGGGTCATGCTCTGAACAGGGAAGGTGGCTGAGAACCATTCCCCAAATGTGAGGAAAGCGTGTCCCTGTTCTCTACAGTGTACAGCTGGGTGGGTTCCACAGATGGACCATGGGTACCCAAAGTTTTTGGTTGTTAGGACTGGGAGGTACCAGTTATCCTTGGACCCCTGTTGCAGGTGGCTGGGTAACCCCAATGGAGCCACCAGTCCTTAGGCCCCTGATGTGGGTATGTGAGGACCCTGTTTAATAGGCAAAGCAGTGTCAAATATCACACACCCGCCTCTTCACTGCACAGCTGCAACATTTGCAGTCTGCCAACAAGGGCCTATTCTACTGAAATAGGCCTACACAGGCCCATGTAGGGGGGAAAGGTATTCAAAGTCTACTGACCATTTATGCCTGGGCAGGAGCCACTTCTGTCCTGAGCTCCCCCAGTTAGTGGAGCTGGCAAATTCTCTTTTCCCCCAGTTGTGAATTTATTTCTACTCCAAGGCTGGGAGGATGGCTCCGGGCACTCAATAGGGCCTATCTCAGGCCCAGGGAAATCAACAGCCTCTAAAGCCGGCTTGTGGTCTGGTGGTGTAGTAAAATATATGCAAGTACTTAGCTTTTGCTGAGAAAGTCTTTCTTCTCTGGTTCTGGAGGTGTGAGTAGGCTGCTTCTTCCTGAGGAAACTACGGCCAAACGCTACTACCAGCCCACCGCAGCAGCGCCCAGGAATGGTGCCTGAGGGATCCTGGCAATTCAGGTCCGGCAACATCTCTCCACTTCTGGACCGTCTCTCCCTACCCCTGCTGCTCAGCCTGTTTTTTAACTTTGCCTTTGATGTTAAGGGCTCCTAGCTTGCAACAAATATAATTGTTTCACTTGTTTTTTTGGGTCTTTGTTGTTTAAGAGAGATCGCAGGAAGTGTCCAGCTATTCCGCCACCTTGGCCCTGCCTCCTTCTTAACACTATCTTCTATTAAATTTGTGTGCTTATTTAAAAAACATATTTAAAAATTATTTTCAATTTCTTCATGTGAAGTCACTGAACAATGACATGCTTTATCTTTAACTCTGGCTGAAATTTATATAAGAAACAGTGGGTGTGTAAACCTGTTGATTTGTCTTTAATTCCTTAATGTTTATTTATTTAAACCCTACCATGAAACTGCCAACTTATGAGAAACACGATGTTCTTTTGAGTTTCCACCCAGAATAACTAGGTTTTGATATTTTAGTTGCTTATCTACACTTCAGTATCATATTTAAACTAGATTTCAAGAAACAGTGATTTTTTTTTTTTTATCGTATTACAAAAAAAGCTTTGTGCATTTCAACGCCATGGTAATTATCAAAAAATGCATCTCTAAGGCTCTCTGATGTTTTTAAAAATAATTCAATTCACCCAAAATTTTGTGAAGAATTACTTTATATTTTCATTTCCAATTTTTTTGGAGATGAAGTCCAATTTTAATAACCTCTCTGACCATCTTTCTGCTTCTTAAAATTGAAATTTATTACAGCAGATATCTAACTAGATATCTATAGGAGCTAGTCTCATAAGAGGGGTGGAGCTAATTCTATCTATACTCAGCACATAAATTTCAACAGGCTTTGAGTCTTTTGGAGAAGAACAATGGTACCCTACATATCCTTTTTGTAGTGATTTTTTTTTTTCCTTCCAGACCTGAATTGTTTTATTTTTTACTTTAATGGGGAAATTGAGAGTTAAGGAAGGTTTTCTTATTGTCGGTCCTTCAGACATTTATGTGTTTTTTGCTTAATGCTGACCAAATATCCAGAGCAGTGCTCTATAGCAGAAACATGTTTCAACCAGACATTCTCCTTATAGATAATGAACATACAGATGGATTAAAAAATATTTTTGTGAAATTGGTTTCTTCCTATAGAATATATGCTGGAAACAGACTAATTTTTAAAGCCTGTTTATTATCATTTAGAGATTTATTATAAAATTTGGTCATATAAAATACTTTATTATATTGTCATTTCTGACAACATACCTTTACTGCTGTTCATCTCTTATTAGATTTAAATTTGTAAACAGAAATATGTTTTTAAATAACAGCAACAAAACAATGAATGGCTATAAATCTACCTGCTTTATCAATTCAATAACTGTTAATAATTAAATATGACATTTGTCTGGTGCTGGAATTGGAAAGATGATGAAAATGATGGAAAGATAGGCTCACCATACATACATTGGAGCACATTGTCAGTATATGGAAATACTTTACCTCATGCACAGCTAATCTATGTATCTAGTTTATATAGATAATGCTTTAGGTCAGAGCTGAAAGCTAAAGGGATAGTTGTTGTTTGTTCCTTGTTTATTTTTGGTATTCAATTGCAAAGTTCCTTTTGTTAGTTGCTTATGTCAATTTTCCCCTTCCTCTTTCCAAAGAGGCCCTAATTTTTATTTCAAAATGATTCAGAGGAAACTCACTTCATCCAGAGCTTCAGTGCTGGATTGTGATTAGTCTATACCAACCAACCCCTGTTGTCTTTCTACAGTGCTATTAGCTTGAGATGGTATGTAGAGAAACTTGAGATTTCTCTTCCCTGCTAGATGTGAATAAGCAAGGTTGTTAGTGTAGTTGTTTTGGGATGCTATCTAGCAACTGTGAGGAAATTCAGTGTGAGGACAAAGCCAGCACACTGAAGATGGCAATACAGAGAAATGAAAAGAACCTGGGTGCCAATAATGTCACTGAGTCTTTAAATCAATGAATGCTAAAGTCCAACCTAACCTGATGTTATTGCTACATTGTATAAGTCAGTCTGATGGGGAATTTTCCATTACTTGTAGTTAACATCCTAACTGATATAGAAGTCTTGACTCTGGGTGGTACAACTAAAATTTCAGGACTGCAATAGTTATAGTAAGTTAAATCCTGGAAGAAAATAGAATTATAGTAAAAATCAGTGTTGTAAGAAACTGCCTCACAGGGTTTCTAAGGAGCTGTCACCCTTTTGGTTAACAGACATAGCTCTTAACCACTATGCCACCAGGGTTTCCTAGCAATTGGTAGAAATCTTATTTTGTAGATAAGACAACTGAGGCTCAGAAAGATTAGGTTATTTGTCCCTGGTAACACAATCATCACCTAAAAGAATGGAATCATGAGCTAACTTTTCTGACTATTAGTCCAGTGCTCTTTCTTTGTCCAGTTCTGTACTTGATTCACTGAGCCAATCATCAACACATAGTTTTAAATACATATTTTTATGCCAGCACAGATCTATATGCTATGTGCACAGACCTATGAAAAAGCAGTACCCCTGACATGAAGGAGCTCAGAGTTTGGGCTGGAAGAAAACTAAGTAGAAATAAACTGCCGTGAGACACAAGCTATATTCTATAGCAAAACAGAGAAGGACTATCTAAACCCGACTTCACTGGGATGTGGCTATGGGTGTGAAAAGCTGGGGGAATGCTTCCTGGAGAATATGTCACATGAGCTGAACCTTTGTGTGTGTGTGTGTGTGTGTGTTTAGGTGAAAGTTTACAGAGCAAATTAGTTTCTCCTTCAACAATTAATACAAAAATTGTTTTGTGACATTGGTCGAAATTATCGCAATGTGTCCACAGCCTCCCCTTCTCCATCCCGGATTCCTTTTGTCCATTCAACCAGTTTCCCTGTCTCTTCCTACCTTTTTGTCTTTGCTTTGGGACAGATGTGTCCATTTGCTCTTGTATACATGATAGGACTATGACGCACGTTCCTCATGCATGTTATTGTTTACTTTATAGACCTGTCTAATTTTTGGCTGAAGAGTGAACTATGGGAGTGACTTCAATCCTGAGTTAAAAGAGTGCCCGGGAGCCATATTCTCAGGGTTCCTCCAGTCTCTGTTAGACCAGTAAGTCTGTTTTCTTTGTGTGTGAATTTGAATTTTGTTCTACATTTTTCTCCTGTGCTGTCCAGGACCCTCTATTGTGATCCCTATCAGAGCAGTTGGTAGTGGTAGCTGGATACCATCTAGATGTTCTGGGCTGAGGCTGGCAGAGGCTGTGGTACTGGTGGTCCATTAGTCCTTTGGACTAATGTTTCCCTTGTGTCTTTGGTTTTCTTCATTCTCTTTTGCTCCAGATGGAATGGGTCCAGTAGGTGTATCTTAGATGGCCACTCACAAGCTTTTAAGAACCCAGATGCTACTCACCAAAGTCAGATATAGAACATTTTCTTTATGAATTATGTTATGCCAATTGACTTAGATGTCCCCAAAGATATGGTCTCCAGCCTTCAGCCTGGCAACTTTATACCTTGGGGAGTTTGGATGTGTTTTTTTTTTTTTATAAAGGTTCTATGATTTTGCCTTGGTCAAGTCGTGTTGACTTTCCCTATATTGTGTACTATATATATAGTGTTCTTTCCCTTCACCAAAGTTACCACTTATCTACTATTTAGTTAGTGATTCCTCCCCCACCCCTCCCCTCCCTTGTAACCATCAAAGATTGTTTCTTTCTGTTTGTAAGTCTCTTCTTTAGTTTTTATAATAGTGGTCTCATACACTATCTGTCCTTTTGTGATTAAATTATTTCACTCAGCATAATGCCCTCCACATTCATCCATGTTGTGAAATGCTTGTGGATTCATCATTGCTCTTTATCATTGCATAGTATTCCACTGTGTGTATGTATTGTAGTTTATCTATTCATCTGTTAATCAGTGCTTAGGTTGTTTTCTTCTTTTTGCTATTGTGAACAATGCTTCCATGAACATAGGTGTGCATATGTCTATTCATGTGACAAATCTTATTTCTGTAAGATATATTCATAGGAGTGGGGCTGCTGGATCATAGGGTATTTTTATTTCTAGCTTTTTAAGGAAGTACCATATTGTTTTCCTAAGTGGTTGCACCAATTTATATTCCTACCAGCAGTGTATAAGAGTTCCAATCTCCCCACAACCTCTCCAACATTTGAATTCTTTATCAGGTAGTTCCATTGCCTTATCTTCCTCCAGAAGATTTTCTGGTTCTTCATTTTGATCACTTGCTGGAGCCATCCTGTCCTGCTTCTTTATGTAATTTGATATTGACTATTTTTTTTTATTGCCTGTGAGGTATCAATAAGTTATATTTATTTATTGTATTTTTGTTTTGTTTTGTTTTGATAGGCCAAAGTAGGCTGGGCATGTAAGCTACTTTGGTTGTTAGTGTCATTTAAGCTCTCACATCCTATCTCCAGGTGGATAAAGCAGCTAGCAGGTGTCCCAGCTGAGGAATCTGTTCACTGATTTTTTGAGGGTGCAATTATTCAGGGCACAGGTGTCTGGGTTGTCAATCACCAGGTGTGTGGTGCGGACTCTCACCTACAGTCCTAGGTGGGTAGGGTTCCATGGGGGTGTTCGAAGCAGGCACAGGTCTCTGGTTGCTGTGAATGGGCAATATGTGGGGCTATGCAGGGGTCTGATGGATGTCCCCAGGTGCCTGGATGGAGGGCATGTCCCTCTCCCCTAGAACACGTAGTGAGAGGGGATAGTGCTGCTGGTCCTTGGGCCCCCTGTGACATTGGCTGGAGGAACTGGGAAGCACCACTAATTCTCAGACCTCTGTCATAGGTAGCTAGATGGAATGAGTGGTACCACCAGCTCTCAGTCCCCCGGTGTGTGTTAGGGAGCAGCGCAATATCAAATATCACAAATCTGTAGCTCCCCCTTGGCTGCTGCAGGTTAAAATGGGCTTCAGATATATGCCCTGCTGTTTTACTCTAATAAGGGTATGTGGTGTTGAATCAGCCCATGACGGACTGTGTAGGGGTGAAGGGTGCTGCAAGTCTGTGGTCCCTGTAAGCCAGTGGTCAGGCGAAGGGGCAGGGACTCCCAACTGGCCTTGAGTTCCCAGCTTAGGGGGCATGGCTTTGTTGAATGCTGCGGGACTGGTGTCATATAGGGGTTGGGGATGGGTGAGAGGAAGATAAAGCCTCTCTGTTGTTAAGCTCTGTGGGGGGAAGAGGGTATTTTGCCAGTGCACATGATAGGTTGGGAGCTTGCACTTAACTTTTGCAGGTGTGGTGTCACTCCTGTTTGGTTCTGGAGGTGCGTGCAGATTCGCTGTTTTGGTGGGCCAGATATGGTAGACCTCGGTTTGGGATGTTGTTGCTTGCCTCAGCCTATGTGTGCTATGCAGACTCAGCTAGCAGAGCACCAGTGTTCCCACAATCTGTAGTTCCCCGTTTCCACTGCTTTTTAGTTGTCTCTCCTTCCACCTGTGCTCAGGTCGATTTTTCAGCTTTGTCTTTGATGATTAGGGTTCCTAGATTGTCATATATATTCAATTGACTTGTTTTTATGGGTCTTTGTTGATAAGAGGGACTATAGGAAGCATTTGACTATTCTGCCATCTTGGCCCTGCCTCTGTTTTTAAATGTTGAACCATCCTTGCATACCGGTATGAATCCCACTTGTTGTGGTGTATTATTATTTTTTTATATATAATACTGAATTCTATTGGTTAGGATTTTTTTGAGAATTTTTACATCTATATTCATGAGAGATACTGGTCTGTAATATTCTTTATTTTGTTGCATCTTTGCCTAGCTTTGGTATCAGGATTATGCTAGCTTTATAGAATGAATTCAGAAGTATCCCTTCCTTTTGTATGCTCTGGAATAGTTTGAGTAGTACTGGTTTGAGCTCTCCTCTGAACGTTTGGTAGGATTCTCCCGTGAAGCCATCTTGGCCAGGACTTTTTTTTTTCTTGGGAATTTTTTTTATTACTCTTTCAATCTTTTCTCTTGTTACAAGTCTGTTCAGATTTTCTACCTCAGTTTTTTTTGTGTTAGTTTAGATAGGTAGTGCTATTCTTGAAATTTATCCATTTCCTCTTGGTTTTCAAATTTGCAGGAGTATAGTTTTTCATAATACTCTGTTATGATCCTTTTTATTTCAGTTGGGTCCGTTGTAATGCCTACCATTTCGTTTCTTATTTGAGTTATTTGCTTCCTGTCCTATTTTTCTTTTGTCAATTTGGCCATTGGTTTGTCGATTTTGTTGGTCCTTTTTCAAAGAACCAACTTTTAGTGTTGTCGATTCTTTGTATCGTATTTCTATTCTGTATTTCCTTTATTTCTGCTATGATCTTTATTATTTCTTTTCTGCTAGTGCCTGTAGGTTTCTTTTGCAGTTCTCTTTCTAACTGTTCAAGTTGTCGGGCTAAGGTTTTGATTTTGGCCCTTTTACTTTTTTGATGTGTGTCTATTGCTGTAAATTGACCTCTGAACAATGCCTTTACTGTGCCCCAAAGGTTTTAATATAATGTGTTTTCATTCTCATTTGATTCTAGGACTATTATATTCTATCTTTGATTTCTTCTATTACTCAGTGGTTTTTAAACCAGGTCTTATTCATTTTCCATGTTCTTTAATATTTTTTCTTTCCTCTTCCTGTTATTTATTTCTACTTTTATGGCATGGTGATCAGAGAAGATGGTTTGTATTATCTCAACAGTTTGGATTTTGTTAAGAGCTGCTTTGTTGCCTAAAATGTGGTCTATTCTCTAGAATGTTCCATGTGCATTGGAAAAGAATGGATACTTTGCTGCTGATGGTGGAGTGTTCTATAGATGTCTATGAGGTCAAGTTGGTTGATTGTAGCCTTTAGATATTCTGTATCTTTGTTGAGTTTATTTCTAGATGTTCTGTCCATTGTTGTCATTTACAGATTGATGTCTCTGGCTCCCTGTTTTAAATCTTTTAGGTTTGTTGTATTATTGAGAGTTCATTACTTGGGTTGGTATCTGGCTGATGCTGTCCTGTGACCTAGACTCAGGTTGTTGTTTCATGTTGTTGATTCTCTAACCAAAGGACTGCCTTTAATATTTCGTGTAAGTTTGGTTTGTTTTTTACAAATTCCCTTAATTTCTGTTTACCTGGAAATGTCCTAATTTCACCATTTTATTTGAGAGAGAGTTTTGCAGAATATATTATTGTTGGTTGGCAATTTTTTTCTTTCAAGGTTTTATAATGTCATCCCATTGTCTTCTTGCCTATATAGTTTCTGCTTAGTCTTATTGTTTCTCCTTTGTAAGTGAGTTTTTGTTTTTCTCAAGCTATTCTCAGGATTCTTTCTTTGTCTTTGATTTTGACAAACGTGATTATGATATGTCTTGGTGACTTTCTTTTGGGGTCTATCCTATGTTACGTTCATTGAGCTTATTGGATGGTCAGTTTTTCATCTTTCATGATATTAGGGACATTTACTGCTAGCAATCCTTTCTGTTTTTTCCATTTTCTCCCCCCTTCAGGAAAGCCAAATACACGCAAATTTTTGCTCTTGATTGTGCATAATTCTTAGTTTTCTTCATTCTTTTCTCTAATTTTCCTCAAAGTGGCATCCATGGATTTGTCTTCAGTTTCACTCATTCTGTCTTCCATTGTTTCAGATTTGTTTCTAAAACCTTCTATTGAGTTGTCCTTTTCTGAAATGTTGTTGTGTTTTGGATTTCTAATTGCTGTTTTTGTATGATTTCTAATTATTTATTTTGTTTTGTTCCTGTATTATTTTCCTGAATTATTCTTTTACTTTTTGTTTTCCTTGATTTTGGCTGTTTTGTTGATTTTGCCTTTGTTTTCCATTATTTTGTCTATTTTTCCCTTAGTTTTGTCTGTGATTTCCTTGGTCTCTTTCCTAATCTCTTGGAGAGCCCTGAATATTAGTAGTTCCAGTGCCTCTTCTTCTTCTGGATGGTCATCTGATGCTTTATTTTTGTCACTTGCTGGAACAATCTTGTCCTGATTTTTATATGTTTTGATGTTGTCTGCTGTCTCTGAGACATTAAAGTATTATTTTCTTTACTTGTTGATTACAAGTATGTTTGTAACATTGTGCTTTTTTTGATATGTCTGCACAGTGGCCGGGTGTGCTTTGTTGCTTGCCCATATGTTGGCACAATAGCTCTCACTACCTTGTCTGGATGGGCAGGGCCAATCACTCACCTGGGCTGGTTCCACTCCGCCATGGCACAGTGGAGCAGAGAAGAGAGGTAGGAGGGGCGAAGGGGAGGGACAAATGTGGCTAGATGGGGGAAAGGAACAGGGGGGTTTTTACAGTGGTCCCTGACCGTCAAGTCTTCTGGGATAGGATGGTTCATGCCATTATTCACCAGAAGGGTGGGGGTTGCAGAAGCATGCTCCTCTGGTTACTGTGTAAGAGTGTCTGGGCACTTCCTTCTGCTGTAGCCAGCAAATGGAATCTTACATATCTCTGGGTATATCTGTGCCATTCCTCTCTCCTATTGGGAATTCCATGAAGATGCCTTCCTGTGCTCTTCATGCAGGGTTGTTGGCTTTATCCCAAGATGACCACACTGTGCTGTGCTGGTTGGCAGGGAACCTCCACTCCATATATCTACTTGTTTGCTGTTTTCTATTAGTTTCTTCTCCTCAGTGGTTTCAGGTCTAACTTTATCCCTTCATGTACAGCTCAGGGTTCCAGAACTGATGTCTGTATCTGTTCTTGGTTTTTCAGGTGTTTGTTGCAGAGGGATGGCTTAGTTTGCCTGACTAGTCTGTCATCTTGGTCCCATCCCCTTGAGTTTAATCTTGAAAGACAAATACAAGTGATCCAAGAAGAAAGTAGGAATGAGGAAGATTTCCAGACAAAGGGAAAATCACTGGTGAAGGTATGTTGACAAGAAATACCATGGTGTGTATAAGAAAATGCAAGTTGTTATGGACATGTAGTCAAAGACTGATAAAGTAGTCAGGAGCTACCTCCACTGTACCTTTTATGCTTTGTCAAACCAGTGTCTTAAGGACTAGGGTTAGCTATTGGAAGGGTTAAAGTGGAGGATGACAAAATCTAATTTGTGATTTTCTAAAAAGAGTATGCTGATAAGTAAGGCAATGAGGATGGCAAGAAAAAGACAGGCTTGATGGATTTTTAGGAATCACATTTCACGGGATTTCATAGCTGAATGAATTTGGGTGATGAGGAAAATGAAAGAATATAGGATAAATCACAGGATTTAGGAAATGAGTGGACTGTGTCACCATTGATTTGGGAGGAAATAAAGAGGCTAAGGTGATAGGAACTGGCAAGTTCACTTTTAACATTTCGTACTTGAAGTACGTGGAGAATTCATGTGTGGATGGCACATGAAAAGCTGTGTATACAATTCGGAAACACCACAAGGCTTCTGTGAAAATGAAAAAAAATTGAAAACTTTGTTCCTTATATTAAACTTGGATAAAAGCTAAAATATAATACCATGAATTACAAAAAATAAAAGTCTTTTTATGGACCCTTGAAAAATACTGAATTTTCATATAAATAAGTATTTAAAGGCTGCAATAACTCATACTTTAATAAGAGACAAAGAATATTCGTTTAAGGACAGTTTCACTATTTTGGCCTCTGAAATTTCTGAACTTCAGTTTATTTCTGCTATTAATATATTATTGCTGTCAGGAAGGCCCTTGCTCTTCCGATGGTTTTAAAGGTGATCTAAAGAAGAACAGTATATAGTATCAAAAATGTGATATCTTTTCTATCACTGGAGGAAGGAAACAGGATAGCGCCATCTGGAGTCCTGGGAAGATTACATAGTAAATATGCTAAAGCATGGATTAGCAACTGCATTTTCACAGAACATTAAATAAAATATGTCTCTTCTTAAGGAATTAATTTGAAAGAAATAAGATTCAAAGCACAAAATGCTTCTGTTTTATCTCTTAGAAATGTAGAGATTAGGATGAATGACTTTTGGAAACACTAAAATTATACGTTGTAGCTAATCATATACATTCTTGAGATTTTTTTAATGGGTTTTCTCATATCATCCTGAAGAAAACTATTGTGAAATAATTCTAAAATGGCATTTACTTAGTGATTTTAGTAAATTCCTGTAATATAACAAGAACTAACAAGAGACTGTTTAATAGACATTCTGTTAACTGCAATTATTTTATTCATGCTATATGTTTATTCATAGATGAAATCATTTAATTTAGAAGGAGATAATGTGATTTACATGTTTTTGAAGTGAAATATTTCTATATGCTTCTGTACTGCTTGTATTCATGCACTGAAAATATTTAATTTTTTATTATACTATCTCTCCCTGGTAAATTCTTACTGTATTCCTTACATTCAGAATGTTAATCTGCAATTTATGATAAAGCATGGTATTTCAGTTGCCTTTTCTTGAAAACATAGAAGCCAGATTTTTTTTCAGTTTGATATGTTATAATAATTTTTTGACCAATCCTTTTATAAGTATTTATGGCAGATTTTATTTCCCAAAAATATCCACAAGACTATTTCCTGTTTCACATGGTTTTCCAGAATCTTGTCATTTCCCATGAAGTGGTTGATTTTATTGCTTCACTCACTGTGAACCTGGAGGGGTTTGTGACTGCTCCAACCAATATAGTATTGCAGAAGTGATGCTATGTAACTTCTGAAGCTAGGTAATTAAAAAGGCATTGGTTTCATCTGACTCCCCTCTCTCTTTCTCTCTATTTTTTCTCAGGGCACCTGCTTTAGGAAACCAGTCACTATGCTGAGAAGAAGCCTAGACAACATGGAGAGGTCATGTGTAATCCTGTATGACAGCCCCAGCTGTGAGATAGCATGGACTTCCAGATATGTAATTGAGTGAGTCTTCAGCCCCCAGTCTACAAGCTGATTCACTCATCTATTATTGGGTAACAAATCATCCCATGAACTAATGACTTAAAAGGATATTTTATTATCTCTCATGATTATCAGGGTTAACTGAGCTCAGCTGGGTAGGTTCTTCTACTCCACCTAATGTTAGATGAAGATTAGACATCTGGGGCTTCTACTGTTCTTGAAAATCAAAGAGTGTTCAATCCTATGGGGGGTTGTTAGTGCTAACTGTTGACTATGATCTCATTTGTACTTGTTTACCACCTTAGTTCTGCTTGACATAGCTTCCCAAAGTCAGGTTTCTCACTACATGAATACTGAGTTCTAAGAGGAAATCAAGCACAAGTTTTGCAAGAGGAAAAAAATAGAAATGCCAATGCTATTTAGACCTGGACTCGGTAGTTTCACAGTATCATTTCTGCTGTATTCTATTGAATAAGTAGTCACAGGTTCAGCCCCGATTCCAGGAGAGTGAAAACAAACATTACTTCTCAATCAAATAGTGGCAACAGGGAGAGTTGTCATCTCTGGAGACTACCTACCACAAGTTATTATATTATTCATGTACAGACAGTCCCTGAGTTATGAACGTCTGACTTATGGACAATTTATACTTATGAACAGACTGCGATAAAGCCTATTACATTAAAAATTTCAGTTAAATACATACAGTGGTTCGTAATAATGAGTGCACACACTACGTTGTGATACTCATGAATACATTGAATGTTTAGGAGTGTTTCTTAAGAGTTTTATATGCATGTTGTTGTTATTGTTGTTAGGTGCCATTGAGTTGGTTTTGACTGATGACCCTAGGCACACCAGAATGAAACACTACCTGGTCCTGAGGCATCCTCACAATTCTTGCTATGCTTAAGCCCATTGTTGCAGACACTGTGTCAATCCATCTCATTGAGGGTCTTCCTCTTTTTCACTGACCCTCTACTTTACCAAGCATGATGTCCTTCTCCAGGGACTGATACCTCCTGATAACATGTTGAAAGTATGTGAGATGTAGTCTTGCCATCCCTGCTTCTAAGGAACATTCTGATTGTATTTCTTCTAAGATAGATTTATTTGTTCATTTGGCAGTCTATGGTATATTCAGTGTTCTTTGACAATGACACAATTTGAAGGCCTCAATTCTTCTTCAGTCTTCCTTATTAACTGTCCAGCTTTCCCATGCATATAAAGCAGTTGAAAACACCATGGCTTGGGTCAAGTGCACCTTAGTCCTCAAAGCAACATCTTTGCTTTTCAACACTTTAAAGAGGTCTTTTGCACCATATTTGCCCAATGCAATGTGCTGTTTGAATTCTTGACTGCTGCTTCCATGGGTGTTGATTGTGGATCCACGTAAAATAAAATCCCTGAAAATTTCAATCTTTTCTCCATATATCATGATGTTGCTCCTCAGTCCAGTTATGAGGATTTTCATTTTCTTTATGTTGAGATATAATCCATACTGAAGGCTGTAGTCTTTCATCTTCATAAGCAAGTGCTTCAAATCCTCTTCACTTTCAGCAAGCAAAGTTGTGTTATCTGCATAATGCAGGTTGTTAATGAGTCTTCCTCCAATCCTGATGCCTTGTTCTTTTTCATATAGTTCAGCTTCTTGGACTATTTGCTCAGCATACAGATTGAAAGTATGGTGAAAGGATACAACACCTTTCCTGACTTTAAACATGCAGTATTTTCTTGTTCTGTTTGAATGATTGCCTTTTGATCCATGTACAGTTTCCTCATGAGCACTATTAAGTGTTCCAGAGTTCCCATTCTCTGCAATGTTACCCATAATTTGTTATGATCCACACAGTCGAATGCCTTAGCATAGTCAATAAAACACAAGTAAACATCTTTCTGGTATTCTCTGCTTTCAGCCAGGCTCCATGTGACATAAGTAACGGTATCCTCGTTTCATGTCCTCTTCTGAATCCAGCTTGAATTTCAGGCAGATCCCTGTCGATATACTGCTGCAGCTGCTTTTCAATAATGTTAAGCAAAATTTTGCTTGCATGTGATATTAATGATATTGTTGGATAATTACCACATTCAGCTGGATCACCTTTCTTGGGAATAGGCATATATATGGATCTCTTCCAGTCGGTTGGCCAGGTAGCTGTCTTCCAAATTTCTTCACACAGGTGAGTGAGCACTTCCAGTGCTGCATCTGTTTGTTGAAACATATCAATTGGTATTCCATCAATTCCTGGAGCCTTGGTTTTTCCAATGCCTTCAGTGCAGTTTGGGCTTCTTCCTTCAGCACCATCGGTTCCTGATCATATGCTACCTCTTGAAATGGTTGAACATCGACCAATTCTTTTTGGTATTATAAGTCTGTGTATTCCTCCCATCTTCTTTTGATGCATCCTGTGTTGTTTAATATTTCCCCGTAGAACCTTCAGTATTGCAACTTAAAATTTTTCTTCAGTTCTTTCAGCTTGAGAAATGCTGAGCATGTTCTTCCCTTTTAGTTTTCTATCTCTAGGTCTTTGCACATGTCATCATAATACTTTGTGTTCTCAAGCCACCCTTTGAAATTTTCTGTTCAGCTCTTTTATGTCATCATTTTTTCCTTTTGCTTTAGTTACTCTCGACATTCAAGAGCAATTTTCAGAGTCTATTCTGACATCCATTTTTGTCTTTTCTTTCTCTCCTGTCTTTTTAATGACCTCTTGCTTTCTTCATGTATGATGTCCTTGATATCAACCCACAGCTTGTCTGACCTTCAGTCATTAGTGTTCAAATCATCAAATCTATTCTTGAGATAGTCTCTAAATTCAGGTGGGATATACTCAAGGGCATACTTTGACTCTCATGGACTTGTTCTAATTTTCTTCAGTTTCAACTTGAACTTGCATGTGAATAATTGATAGTGTGATCCACAGTTGGCCTCTGGCCTTGTTCTGACTGATGATATTGAGCTTTTCCATCTTCTCTTTCCACAGTTGTAGTTGATTTGATTCCTATGTATTCCATCTGGCGAGGTGCACATGTATAGTCACTGTTCATGTTGGTGAAAAAAATGTATTTGCAATGAAGAAGTCATTGGTCTTACAAAAGTCAATCATATGATTTCTGGCATCAATTCTATCACCAAGGCCATATTTTCCAACTACCAATCCTTCTTCTTTGTCTTCAACTTTCACATTCCAATCTCTAGTAATTATCAACGCATCCTGATTACATGTTCGATCAGTTTCAGACTGCAGAAATTGGTAAAAATCTTCAATTTCTTCATGTTTGGCCTCATTGGTTGGTGCATAAATTTGAATAATAGTCACATTAACTGGTCTTCCTTATAGGCATATGGATATTATCCTTTCACTGACAGCGTTGTACTTCAGGATCAATCTTGAAATGTTCTTTCTGACGATGAATTCAACACCATTCTTCCTCAAGGTGCCATTCCTGGCATAGTAGACCATATGATTGTCTGATTCAAAATGGCCAATACCAGTCTATTTCAGCTCACTAATGCCTAGGATATCAATGTTCATGGGTACTGTTTCATTTTTGGTGATTTCCGATTTTCCTAGATTCATACTTCGTACATTCCACATTCTGATTATTAATGGATGTTTGCAGCTGTTTCTTCTCATTTTGAGGCATGCCACATCACCAGATGAAGGTCCCGATAGCTTGACTCCATTCACGTCATTAAGGTCGACTCTACTTTGAGGGGGCAGCTCTTCCCCAGTTGTCTTTTGAGTGCCTTTCAACCTGGGTGGCTTATCTTCTGGCACTATATCAGACAATGTTAAGCTGCTACTCATAAGGTTCTCACTGGCTAATTCTTTTCAGAAGTAGACTGTCGAGCCTTTCTTACACTCATCTTAGTCTGGAAGCTCAGCTGAAACCTGTCCACCATGGGTGACCCTGCTGATATTTGAATACCGGTGGCATAACTTTCAGCATCACAGCAACACATAGCCCCTACAGTACAACAAACTGACAGACACGTGGGAGTTTATATGAATAAAAACCCATTGCCGTCCTAAAGTTAAAATATATACTATATACTAAGACAAACATTCGACTAAAAAAAAAATTTGACTAAGTGAACCTAAATAAGAATCCTGTGTACCTGTTCTGACTGACATACAAATTCGACTTAAAGACAAGACTTAGGGTTCGTAACCTGAGGAGTGCCTGTACATATATGTTGCTGTTGGTATGTGCCAAAGAGTTGGTTCTGACTCATAGTGACCCTATATACAACAGAATGAAACACTGTCCAGTCCTGCACCATCCTCATAATAGTTGTTATGCTTGAGCCCATTGTTCCTGTCACTGTGTCAATCCATCTCATTGTGGGTCTTCCTCTTCTTTGCTTACCCTATACTTTGTCAAGCATGATATTCTTCTCCAGAGACTGGTTCCTCCTGATAACAAGTCCAAAGTGAGACAAGTGAGACAAAGTCTTGCTATCCTTGCTCCTAAGGAATATTCTGGCCGTACTACTTCCAAGACAGATTTGTTTGTACTTCTGGCAGTCCGTGATATATTCAATATTCTTTGTCAACATGGTAATTCAAAGGCACCAAATTCTTCCTCTTCCTTATTAATTGTCCAGTTTTTGCATGCATATGAGGTGATTGAAAATACCATGGCTTGGGTCAAGTGCACCTTAGTCCTCAAAGTGACATCTTTGTTTTTTAACACTTTAAAGAGGTTTCTTGCAGCCGATTTGCCCAATGCAATATGTCATTTGCTTTCTTGACTGCTACTTCGATGGGCATCGATTGTGCATTCAAGTAAAATGAAATCCTTGAAACCTTCAAACTTCTCTGTTTATCATGATGTTCCTTATTGGTCCAGTAGTGAGAATTTTTTTTTTTATGTTGAGGTGCAATCCATATTGAAGGCCGTGGTCTTTGATCTTCATCAGTAAGTGCTTCAAGTCCTCTTCACTTTCAGCAAGCAAGGTTGTGTCATCTGCATAACAGGCTGTTAATGAGTCTTCTGCCAATCTTGATGTCTTGTTCCTCTTCATATAGCCCAGCTTCTCAGATTATTTGCTCAGCATACAGATTGAATAGGTGTGGTGAAAAGATACAATGCTGACGCACACCTTCCCTGACTTTAAACCACATGGTATCCCCTTGTTTTTTTTTGAACAACAGCTTCTTGGTCTGTGTACAGGTCCTCATGAGCAGTATTAAGTGTTCTGAAATTCCCATTTTTCACAAGGTTATCCGTAATTTAGTATGATACGCACAGTTGAATGCCTTTGCATAGTCAATAAAACACAGGTAAACATCTTTCTGGTAGTCTCTACTTTCAGACACTATCCATGTGACATGAGCACTCATATCCCTCTTTTCAGGTCATCTTCGGAATCTGGCTTGAATTTCTGGCAGTTCCCTGTCATTGCTCTGCTGCAATCACTTTAGAATAATCTTCAGCAAAATTTTACTTGTGTGTGTTATTAATGATATTGTTTGATAATTTCCACATTCAGTTGGATCACCTTTCTTTGGAATGGGCACAAATATGGACCTCTTCCCATCGGTTGACCAGATTTCTTGGCATAGACTTGGCACAGTGAGCACTTCCAGTGTTGAATCCATTTGTTGAAACATCTCAATTGGTATTCCACCAGTTCCTGAAGCCTTGTTTTTTGCCAATGCCTTCAGTGCAGCTTGGACTTCTTCCTTCAGCACCGTAGATTCTTGATCATATGCTACCTCCTGAAATGATTGAAGGTCAACCAGTTCTTTTTGGTACAGTGACTCCGTGTATTCCTTCCATCTACTTTTGATGCTTCCTGTGTAGTTCAATATTTTGCCCTTAGAATTCTTCAATACTGCAACTGGAGGCTTGAATTTTTTCTTCAATCCTTTTAGCTTAAGAAATGTTGAGTGTGTTTTTCCATATATATATATAGACATATAGACATATAGATATGTATCTATATCTACATCTCTATCTATCTCTATCTATATATCTAATCATCTATATCTATACCTATATATGGAAACCCTGCTGACGTAGTGGTTAAGAGCTACTGCTGCTAACCAAAAGGTCAACACTTTGAATCCATCAGGCTTTCCTTGGAAACCACGTGGGGAAGTTTTACTCTAACTTAAAGGGTCGCTATTAGAATCAACTCAATGGCTACAAATTTGGTTTTGGTTATATGGATAGATAGATAGATAGATAGATAGATAGATAGATAGATAGATAGATAGATAGATAGATAGATAGATAGATAGATAGATAGATAGATAGATAGGTAGGTAGGTAGGTAGGTAGGTAGGTAGGTAGGTAGGTAGGTAGGTAGGTAGGTAGGTAGGTAGGTAGGTAGGTAGATTAGATAGATAGATAGATAGATAGATAGATAGATAGATAGATAGATAGATAGATAGATAGATAGATAGATAGATAGATAGATAGATAGATAGATAGATAGATAGATAGATAGATAGATAGATAGATAGATAGATAGATAGATAGATAGATAGATAGATGATAGATAGATAGATAGATAGATAGATAGATAGATAGATAGATAGATAGATAGATAGATAGATAGATAGATAGATAGATAGATAGATAGATGATAGATAGGTATGTATACTCAGAGTAACTGTTGTATATGAAAAATTATTGAATTACCTATTTTACTTAATGGAACTTTTCGCATAGCTGACAGACTGTGTATATATGTATTTTTGTAAACTTTCGATTTTCAGTTTTGCATGTTATCTCTTACTATAATGAGCCATAAAATGATAATTCTTAGGTAAATTAAAGCTATCTTATCCCATCCCGGAATCACAAATTATTACATGTCTATCTGTATTTATCTATCTACACATATTTAATTTTATTGTGGTAAAATATGCATAACAGAACATTTGTGATTTTAACCTTTTTATGTGTACAATTCAATGATATTAATTACATTCATGGTGTTGTGCATCATCAGCAATATCCGTTTTCAAATGTTTATCATGACTCTAAACAGAAAAAAGTTCTTCTTAAGCGATAATTCCCCATTTCCCCCTTAATGTTTTTAGGATTCATCCATGTTGTAGTATGTATCAGAACATTTCTCTTTATAAATAAATATTCCGTCATATGTATAACACATTTAGCTTATCCATCCATCTGTTGATGGACACTAGTTGTTTTCACCTTTTTGCTATTGTGAACAATGCTGTAATGAATATTGATGATTGTGTTCTTGCATTCCGATCTTTGGGGTATATACCTAGGAGTAGAATTTATGAACCATATGGTAATTCTATATTTAACTTTTTGAGGATGTGCCAAATTGTTTTCCACAGTGGCTGCATCATTTTACAGTCTCACCAGCAGCGGATGAAGGTTCCAGTTTCTTTACTTACTCTCCAGTATCCTAGTGGGAGTGACTGGGTTTTGTTACTGTAGTGGGAATGAGGTGGTGTCTCATTGTTGTTTTGATTTGCATTTCCCTAATGACTAATAATGCTGAACATCTTTTCATGTTATTATTAGCCATTTGTATACCTTCTTTGGTGAAAGGTCTTCTGCCCATTTTTTAAATTGGGTTGTTTGTTTTTTTGTTGTTGAATTGTAGAAGTTATATATTCTGTATATTAGACACTTATCAGATATATGGCTACCAAATATTTTCTCTTATTCTCTAAGTTGTTTCTTCATTGTCTTGGTAAAGCCCTTCGATGTACAAAATTTTTAAATTTTGATGAAGTCCCATTTCTTTCTCCTTTCAATACTGTCAGTGTTGGTATCATATATTTTAGGGCATAGATATTTATAATTGAGTTATTTTATTGATGAATCGATGCTTTTATAAATACACAATATGTTTATTTCTTATAAAAATTTTTGACTTAATGTCTATTTTGTCTAATATTAGTATAGCCACTCAGTTATATTTTGGTTGCTATTTGCTTGTAATATCTTTTTCTATCGATTCACTTTCAACCTGTTTGTGTCTTTACATCTAAAGTGAGTCTCTTATATACAGTATATAGTTGGATCATGGTTTTTAATCCATTCCTCCATTCTCTGTCTTTTAATTGGTGAGTTTAATCCATTCAAATTTAAGATGATTACTGATAAAGGACTTCTGCCATTTTGCTATTTATTTTGTATATTTCTTTTCATTCTTCAATTCCTACATTACTGTCTTCTTTTTTTTTTTGTCTTCTTTCGTGTTTGATAGATTTTTCTTTCTCTTTTATAGCCATTTGTTTCCTTCTTCATTTCCTTTTCCGTATTTTAGTTTTTTTAGTGGTCACCCTGGGGGTTACAGTTAATATGCTAAAGTTATAACAATCTAGTTTGAATTGATACTTAATTTTAATAATATACAAAAAAGTACTTCTATATAGTTCTGGTGGCGTAGTGGTTAAGAACTACAATTGCTAACCAAAAAGGTAGGCAGTTCAAATCTACCAGGTGCTCCTTGGAAACCTTATAGGGCAGTTCTATTCTGTCCTATAGGGCCTACTATGAATTGTAATCGACTAGAAGGGCAACTTTTTTTTTTTTTTACAGCTCTGCCACCTCTTTATGATGCTATTCACAAATTGCATCTTTACACTTTCAGCATCCATTAACATAGATTTATAATTTCTCTTCTATACATTGGTCTTTTAAATCATATTGGAAAAAAATAGGAGTTTCAAATAAAAAATTTAATAATACTTGCTTTATATTTACCTATGTAGTTACGATGTTCTTTATTTCTTCATATGACTTTGAGTTACTGTCTAGTAACTCAAATTGACAGTAACTGAAATTGAGTCCGAAGGCCTCTTTTCAGCATTTTTTGTAGGGCAAGTCTATTAGTAATGAATTTTCTCAGGTTTTGTATTTTGGTTACGAATTTCTTCATTTTTAAAGGATAGTTGGCCTAATATTGAATTCTTATTTAATGGGGTTTTTGTTGTTGTTTGTTTTGTTTTTTCCTTCCAGGACTTCAAGTATGTTAGCCCACTGTATTCTGGCATCCATGGTTTCTGATGATGAGAAATTGGCTTTTATTTCTTTTTGAGGATAACTTGTACATGATGAGTTGCCTCTCTCTTGCTTTTTTCAAGATTACCTGTCTTTGTCTTGATTAATGTGTTTTCAGTGTGGATCTCTTTGATTTTATGCTACTTGGAGTTTGGTGAGCTTCTTAGATGTATAGATTTATATACTGAATGAAATTTGTGAAGTTTTTGGCCATTATTTCTTCAAATATTCTTTCTGTCATTTCTCTCTCTATGTTCTCCTTCTGAGACTCCATTACTGTGTATGTTCATCTATTTCCTAGTGTTCCACAAGTCCCTTAAGCTCTATTTACTTTTCTTCATCCATTTTTCTTTCTGGTCCTTAAAAAAAAATTGGATAATTTCAATTGTCCTATATTCAAGTTCACTGAGCCTTTCTTCTGTTTGTTTAAATTATCTGTTGAATTCTTCTAGTGATTTTTTTTTTCATTTCAGGTATTGTACTTCCTCCCCCCCCACCCCAGAATTTCTGTTTGGCTTCTTTTTATAGTTTCTTTCTCTTTAGTGATTTACTTTATTTGCTGAGCTGTCATTCCACTAATTTCTTTTAGTTACTTCTCCATGGTTTCCTTTAGCTCTTTGAATATATTGAAGACAGTGAATTTGAACTTTTTCCTAGTGAATCCAATGTCTAGGCTTCATGACGGACAGTTTCTGTTAATTTCTTTTTTTCCTGTGAATGAGCTGTGCTTTTTTTTTGGTACGTTTTGTAATTTTGTTGTTGTTGAATATTATAATGTGGTAACTCTGAAAATCAGATTCTTCCTTCTCCCTAGGATTTGGTGTTGTTGCTTGTTGAGGGCTGTAGTTATCTGTTTACTTCATGACTTTTCCAAACTACTTTTGCAAAGGCTATATTCCTTGTCGTGAGTGGTCACTGACTTCTCTATTCTGTATCTCAGTGATCTGCCAGTGACTTGATAGAGAATTCTTTAAATACCTGGAGCCAAAAAAAAGATACTCTCTCAAACTTTGCAGATTGATTCTGAGCTGGGTCACTTCCTCAATGCTTTGCTAGACCACCTACAACTCTGTCTTAGCCTTTACCTCCTACTTTTTTTTAGAGCCCAAAGATGAGCCAGAGATGCAAGCCTAAGGTACAGTCTTTTCTGAATACGCACCAATCCTGGGCATATATTGCACTCCAGATTCCTTGGTACATACAGGAGCTGTTCAAATTCCTTATTCCCGCATGTATCTTCCTCCTTAGCCTTCTCCTTTCCAGGCTTTTTCATCAGTCTTCTACTTTTTTCTATCTGCCATCCCATGCCCCGGGTGGCAGCAGGTAGTACATGTCTTTAAATTCTTTTAGCAGATACCACTCAGGAAGCTGCTGCAGGCCTGAGAGTTATAAGGGAGGTAAAACAAAGGCAAGCCTCTGCTCCAGTCCCTCAGGGAACATCCAGACAGGTTTCAGAACAAACAACCACAATTCTTTGAGAACAAGATCTGTATTGCCCTCCTAAAATCAGTAAGTTACACCAGGAACATGAAATGTAATTCCCACAGCTACCACCAAGCCAGAGAATGAGAGATGGCTGGCAAATAAGCAAAAAGGTGTCAGTGGTTTCATACCAAAATTTAGCATACTGTTTCTTCATTAAGCCATCTGCTGGTTTCTGTAAGTTTTTTTATTAGATTCCAGAGTTATGAAAAAGATGATTCTGACAGTTTTTGCCAGCTTAATGACTGCTTCAATCAAAGGATTATTTTGGGACCCCCTACTCCACCGTTTTACATAACATAGTTTTATAAACAAAAATTTATAGTCACTTAATTTTATAGTTAAAGACACTGATTACCAGAGAGCTGAAGTGACATGCCCAAGGACACATAGCCAGTTTATGGCAGAGTCAAGATTAGGCTTGATTTTTTACTAGATCACACATAAAACCCATTGTCCTGTCAATTCCAACTCATAGATACACTATAGGACAGAGTAGAACTGGCCCATAGGGTTTCCAGGAAGAGCTACTAGTGGATTCTAACTGCCAACTTTTTGGTTAGCAGCCAAACTCTTAACCACTGTACCACCAGGGCTCCAGACCACACATGGCATCCATTAAAAAGCATAGCAAATCATTTAAACACTCACATCAGTTAAACACCATCCATGTCCTGCAACCCCAAACCTATTTTATAAGTGTGGCTCCTTTCTTGCAAAAAGCAGAAACTTGCTGTGGCTAACTTGCACATAAAATGAATTTGCTAGAAGGATAATGAGTAAGTCAAAAAATCAATAGGAAGATAGATAACCAGGTATGAAAAAAGAGGAACTAAAGGCAGCTAAGAAGCCTCAGACTGAAGTATATTAAAGTCTGGATAGGATAATATCCATGGAATTGCCAACTATGGCCAATCTTCCATTCCTGGAATCTCAATTCTGCACTGCAAATAATTTTAATTATCCCTGGATCTTTGTGTTACTCTCTTAATGTTCACATTCCTTGTCATGAGTATCTGATTGCCCAGGCTTGGATATTGCCTTTGGTTTTCCAGACAGGAGGCCAAGCTATGCTTCCCATCATGACACTCTGTCCTTAATAGGATAGGTTTAGGGATGTTCAGTAGCCAGATAACAGTACATGTCCACTATACTCTTTGGAGCCCTGGTTGTACAGTAGTTAAGCATTTGGCTCCTAACCAAAATGTCGGCAGTTTGAACACACCAGCTGCTCCTTGGAAACCATATGCACAGTTCTACTTTGTCCTATAGGGTGGCTATGATTTGGAATCGACTCAACGGCAGTGGGTAGTAGTAGTAGTATATCTTCTTTATTTTTAATTTTTGCTATTCTTTTCAACCCTAAGGATTGTGTTGCAAAGTAACTACACTTTCCTTCTTCCTTGGAAAATTCTCTTATGTTTGTTAGTCTTTTGGCTAATGATTAATACTTGTTGATAGATTAAAACACACACACACACACATACAAATTTTGTATGCATTTTTTGTAAAGGAAGTACGTTTCTGTAAATATAAAGTGTGTACTTAGTGCTTGATCAATTTTCCTGTATTTACAAACTTAACAGAGTGTTGAAAACAAGTCATTGAATTGTCTTTACTTCTTTGCCAACAGATGGCTTTCCCATTGGCATTTGCATGTTTGGAGTATGAAGTGCATTGTCAAAAAAGATTTTCTGTTGTTAGGCCACCCTCTTCCCAGTCATTTGGCCAGGGAAGTTTCTTTCTTGGAGTTATTTTTTTGTCTGTATCTGCTGACGCTCCTGAGTTGGAGGTTTCTGCAGATCACTGTCCAGGATATATGGAAGGCAATATAGAAAACCAAGGGACTTATTGTCATGTCATTCCTCAAGTCCCAAGGTCCCTAGGAAACCTGTCCTCTTCTTTCCACCTTGCAGAATATTTTCATGCTTCTTTGTTGTACTATGTTTAGTTTTCTTTTTCTTTTTTTTTTTAATTTTAAGATTTGGAAAGGATAAGGGTATTTAATTTGGTGTAACTGGAAGTCTCCCTGTGGTGAGGTGTGTGTGTGTGAGTACCCTGTTTCAAGTTCTTTCAGCTTTTGGATATGTATAGTTTTTTACATTTAGAAAGTTAGAAAATTTTCAGCCTTTTTTTTTTTTTAATAATTTTTGCCCTCTCCCCCAACCTCCAATTACATACATGTGTGTATGTGTGTACACATACACATATACACACATACATGTTAGACCACTCAATATTGTCATACAGGTCACTGAGGCTCTTTTTCCTTTCTGTTTTATTTAGGAAAATTTCTATTGTTATATTTTTAAATTCTGTAATCTTTTATTCTGCAGTATGTAATCTGCTGCTTATCCCATCCAGCAAATATTTAATTTCATATATTATATACATATATACATATATATATACATATTATACATATATATGTGTGTGTGTATATATATATGTGTATATATATATATATATACACGTATCTGCTCTAGAAGTTCCGTCTGGTTCTTTTTATACATTTTTATTTTCTCTCTGAATAATATTATTTTTCTTAAACACTTGAGCATACAGGACCACATATGTCTCTGATCCCATAAGGTTATAATAGAGTTCGGAAATCCCAATCCGAGGATGGGATGTAGCAGACATACTTTGCTAAGTACTGTATCCTATCTGGCTTTTGCTAGCTTTCCTGGCCCCGCATCCATCCCAGCCCTGGGGAGGCAAGGGGAGGTGATCCTGGCACCCATCTGAGGATGCCTGTTCCACCACACTAGACTCAGGCAGGGACCCACTTGGTCAGGGTGCCCTGCCTGAGACTACAGCTCCTACCATGGTGGCGACTGCTGAGCAGTCCTGGCTGAGATGGTGGTGGAAGGAGAAGCAGGAAAGGTGCCTAGGGAAGGAGGTAAATGTGGGGGAGGAGATGAGGGGTGGGTGGGGCTGGAAGAATTTAAAGCTCATTGGAGGGGTGGCAAGGAAGGTAGGCAGGAAGGAAGAAAGGGAAGGGAGCCAGCAGGCTGGATGGTAAGTGAGTGCTGTGGCAGGGGCTGGGCACTGCTCTCAGAGACTGGGCACTGACCACAGAACACTGCCGACAGTGGAGCCAAGGTTTTTGCACAGTCCATCAGCACAGCAGGACACTTGGGTCCCAGGCCCAACTGGTGACCGTCCAGTGTGCCTCTTTCCTTTATATAATATGATGTTCACACAATGTCCAAATCATATAATGTTCTATTTAGCAGAATATTAAATGAGGCATACCTTTATTTATAACAGCTGTTTTAGTTAAATTACCTCTGTAATTTCTATTTCCTTTTTATAGGCTTTTTTCCCCCATTATGGGTCACATTGTTCTACTTCTTGGCATGTGTAATAATCTTTGATTGGATGGTGGACATCTATGAATATTATGTTTTTGAGTTTTGATATTTTTGCCTCACTTTAAAGCATTTTGAATTGTGTTTAGATAGGCAGTAAAGTTACTTACACGTCAGCTTGATCTAGTTAAGGCCTGTTTTCAAACTTTTTAAAGATAAGTCTATGGTAGCCTTTACTGTGGGGGTGATTTAGCCTTATTACTAAAGTGCTAAAGTTCTGGAGTCTCTACTCAATACCTCATGGTTGGTATAATGAGGTTTCTCTACTCTGGTTGGTCAGAATTTGAATGTTTCTCAACCCTGTGTGATTTAAGGGAATCATTCATGTCAGAAATTACCAGTTGTTCTCTGTGCAGCCTCAAGGTTTTATCTATGCATGTACAACTTTTCACTGAGCAAAAATCTTAATGGGATTCCTATGCAGATTTCTGTAGCTCTTTCTTTGCATTGTTTCTTCTTCTCTGGTACTCTGCCCTACAAAATCCAGCTATCTACATCTCACTAAGTTCCAAACCCTGTCTCCTCGATTCAGGGAGACCACTGGTCCTACCCTGGGTTCCCCTTCTCTGTTCCTCTGTCTGATGTATTGTAGTGCTCACCTTGTTTGTTTTTCTTCACTTTATCACAGTCCTATGCTGCGTGTTCACCAATGTCTGAAAACAGTTATTTTTTCTATATTTTCCAGTTTTCTAATTATTTGTGGAAGGTGGGAAAGTCCATCACCAGCTGTTTTTTCATAGGAAGAAGCAGTTTATCTTACTTTTTTTTCTTAACATACAAGGTTTTTCTGCTTTGCATTTTTTTAGTGCCATGTGTTTTCATTAATGGAAGCATGCTGAGTCATTGAATGTCTTTAAATTTTTGGTTGGTAATATGGATTTTTTTAATATGGATATTGAGAAGTATTATCTGGTACTATACGGTACCACCAAGATCTTGGTTGCTGATGTTTTTTGTGACACCTTCCATTAGGTTACATGGGGAATCTCTTGTTTTCCAAATATGACACAAAAAAAGCAAAACCAAACTCACCAGGGCTCCCTAACTATCATACAGGAAACCATAAATATGTTTACAAGGTTTACATAGGGGTACAAAAGCCAAAAAAGACAACATTTTTACCCAATTACACTTCTAGGTTGCTCTACCATACTTGCAAGCCTCATACCCCAGCTATTTTGCTTCAACTAACATTTCTTTCACTTTTGGCTGTTATGCAAATGCCTAGTGGAGGGCAGCAAGTAATTTCAGTGGTAAAAGTTTACTCCCAAAGAACTTGAGAGCTGGAAAAAGTGGGCGGTATACTATATGTGGAAACCTGGTGGTGCAGTGGTTAAGAGCTCAGCTGCTAACCAAAAGGTTGGCAGCTTGAACCCAGCAGCCACTCCTTGGAAACCCTATGGGACAGTTCTACTCTGTCCTATAGTGTCACTATGATTCAAAATCGACTCAATGGCAGTGAATACCATATGTACCACAGGTGATAAAAAGGTTAAAGTGATAGCTCCAGTTAAAAGAATCTCAAAGAAATAAATAAATAAGAAAAAAGTCTGATTGTCTCAGCTTTGATTAAGTGCTTATCCCTTAGCTACTAATGGTGCCCATAGTAGTGGGGTCATATGAGAGAATGGCAGTTCCTATTCAGTTAATATGAATAAAGCAGAGGAAGGAGAACCAATTCCTTAAAAGATGTGTGGGGAAAGAAGGTGGTACTGTCATATAATAACTGTGAATATAATCTAAGATTACTATAATGAATGAAGTCATCTGCTAATAAACATTTGTTCTTTTTATTTTGCCCATTAGCACATTCATGTTTATATACTAGTGTGGCAAATTTAACTTAGGTAAGAAGAACACTTGTAAAAACATTCTTCCTTTTTAGAATAGAATTTATAATAAAAATAAATGAGTGCATTTATGATAAAACATTACTGTGACTCTATGTATGTAATTTCAAATAACTGAATTGTAAAAATATTCAGTAAATTCTTCAAGAGTTTGGAAATACATTCTAGGTTTAGTAAAGTGAAACAACTTTAATGAGTAACTTAAAGCATTTAAATTAATAAAATTTCAACAGTAATTACTTGCTGAAGTCTTGATAATTTAAAATACTTTCTAATCTGCAGGCATATTTTATAAACAAACGACATCTGTGAATGTGAAAATTTTGTAATATTTAAAAACTAGTTTTCTAAGTTAAGATTTAATATATTAGAATATGATTGTTTGTTTCCCCTAAGTTTACATAAAATATGTATTACATATTTTATAATGAAATATATATTATGTCCCTATGATAAATTTCAACTCAACATTTAAAATGTACTTCTGTCATTTATACTGTAATTAATTTCCAAGGATAGCATAACTTCTGAAATTACATGGATATTTTTGAAGGCTAGATGAATATTTGATACCATAATGTCAAGCTCCCTTCTTGTTTCAGAAGCACTTGAAGTGACATTTCTGACTCTCAATAATCTGGAATTAAATACAAGATGGGATTGTATTACATAATTTCTCATTAGTCACAGTATCTAATTTTGAAATTTCATCTAAAAAGCAAGTTAGTCTTTAAATGTAACATGGAATCATATAGATCAAGAAAATGTAGTCTTTTAATAAAATTAATGTCATGGGTATATTACAATGAATGACGGATAAGCTATCATCTTTAGTAGTATTACTGATAATGTCAAAACGATTGGAATGACATAGGATGTGGAATTGGAGAATAAGTTTTGAATTCAAGTTCAGGGTACCTTTTTTTTTTTTTTTTTAAGCCAGAAGACTGAGGAGTCAAGCACTGGGGAAGAGACCAGCCCTTCTGGCAGAGATTGAAGCATAGACGACAATATTAAGTGTTGTTGTTGTTAGGTGTAATTGAGTCACTCCCGACTCATAACGACTCTATGTACAACAGAACAAAACACTGCCCAACTCTGCACCACCCTCACAATTTTTGTTATACCTGAGCCCATTGTTGCAGCTACTGTGTCAACCCATCTCATTGAGGGTCTTCCTGTTTTTCACTGACCCTCTACTTTACCAAGCATGATATCCTTCTCCAGGGACTGGTCCCTCCTGATAACATGTCCAAAATATGTGAGATGAATTCTTGGCATCCTTGCTTCTAAGGAGCATTCTGGCTGTACTTCGTCCAAACAGATTTGTCCATTCTTCTAGCAGTCTGTGGTGTATTCAATATTCTTCACTCTTCTTTAATCATTGTCCAGCTTTCACATGCATATGAGGTGATTGAAAACACCATGGCTTGGGTCAGGTGCACCTTAGTCCTTAAAGAGACATCTTTGCTTTTGAACACTTTAAAGAGGTCTTTTGCAGCAGATTTGTCCAATGCAATGCGTCTTTTGACTTCTTGACTGCTACTTCCATAGGTGTTGATTGTGGATCCAAGTAAAAATAAATCCTTGACAACTTCAATCTTTTCTCCATTTATCATGATGTTGCTTCTTGGTCCAGTTGTGAGGATTTTTTTTTTTTTTTATGTTGAGGTATAATCCAACCGCAGGCTGCAGGCTGTAGTCTTTGATCTTCAGCAGCAAGTGCTCCAAGCTCTCTTTACTTTCAGCAAGCAAGGTTGTATCATCTGCATAATGCAGGTTGTTAATGAGTCTTCCTCTAATCCTGATGCCAGGTTCTTCTTCATATAGTCCAGTTTCTAGGATTATTTGCTCAGCACACAGATCGAATAAGTATGGTGAAAAGGTACAACCCTGAAGCACAACTTTCTGTATTTTGAAGCATGTAGTATCCACTTGTTCTTTTTTGAACAACTGCCTCTTAGTCTATGCACAGGTTTTGCATGAGCACAATTAACTGTTCTGGAATTCCCATTCTTTGCAACGTTACTCATAATTTGTTATGATCCACACAGTCGAACGACTTTGCATAGTCAATAAAACACAGGTAAACATCGTTCTAGTATTCTCTGCTTTCAGTCAAGATCCACCTGACATCAGTAATGCTATCCCTTGAGTAGGTCCCTAAGAAATAAGATAGGTGGATAGGTTTAGAAGTTTGAAAATAATTACTTCCATTCACTTGCTGCTGGAAGCCCTGAAAGAAGCCCATTGATTCTGAATTACATCAGACAATTGAAAAATAACATTCTTCGTAACTAGCCCCCAAATTCACTATGGCATAAGGAAACTGTGGCTGACCGCAGTTGACAAAGAAAAGCCACAGGTCACTTTAGTGTACAAAATAGCTTGTATATTGGAGAGAACTCCGATTCAGATTGATCTAATGATAAAAATAGGAGAAATTCAGTTAACAAATCATACCTCACAGATATGTTCAAAAAAATGTAAGTATTTGAAAATCGATAGCATGATATCCAGATTTAAAATTCAGCAAAACCCAAAACAAATTCAGCAAAGCATTTGAAAATTAGAATCAATACTGTCCTTCAAATTGGGACCTATATCCCCTTGGGACTACATGAAGCCATAGGCAGGGGTAGTTTTAAGGGATGCATCTCCAGATCTTCAACTTCCCTGTGTACCCTTTCATAAAATTGATCGGAGAATGCACCTGTGATCGAGGCATCATGCACTATTAACTTTTATCTCCCCGTCAATGATGGTTTTTCCCACTTTATAAAAGAAAGCCACTGCTCTCATCTCTTCTGAGCCTTCCTTTATTGTTTCGATCAATTATGGACTGTAGTAATTTGATACGGGGCGACTTGTTTTATAAAAATTCAAACAATCACAAGAAACCTTTTAAATGATCACTTTTCATGTATTTACATATTTTTTCGGAGCAGTATGAAAGAACAGGGAGCCTTGGAGGCACAACATTTAAGCACTCGACTGCTAACTGAAAGGTTGGCAGTTCAAATACACCCAGATGCTCTGTGGGAGAAAGAACCGGCAATCTCCTCCCATAAGGATTACAGCCTAGATAACTCATTGAGGCAGGTCTACTATGTTACACAGGGTTGCTATGAGTTAAGAATCGACTTGATGGCACCCAAGAACAAAAACATGAAAGAATGCTAAATAATAGCTTTAAAACAGAAAAACAAATTAAGATAGAATTCTGGGTAGAAGTGAAAATGGGAATAATAGAATAGAAATAACATGTCCAAGAAAAAAAAAAAGGATGTAAAATTTTAACCTGTTAGAAAGAACTTCTTTGTGGTTTCTTTTATTTCTTTCCTTTTAACCAAAAAGAAAAAGAAAACCAAACCCATTGCCATCAAGTCAATTCCGACTCATAGCGACCCTATAGGACAGAGTAGAACTGCCCCACAGGGTTTCCAAGGAGCGGCTGGTGGATTCAAACTGCTGACCTTTTGGTTAACAGCCGTAGAACTTAACCACTGTGCCACCAGGGCTCCTTCATTTTAGTAGTAGGCACTGAATTACTGTAGTACTTAGATTTCTTTGAATATATTAGAAAGAATGATGGCACTGTTTTATTTCCCAATGTAAACATTTACAATATACCAGAATTTTTTTCTTTCAGAACTATTTAAACCTATAATAAACAAAAATCATATAACAACTTAGAATTTTTTGTGTGGGGCCTGTGTTTTTCCCAAAATTATTATTTTTATTTTGAAATAAATATAGATTTTCAGTAAAGTTAAAAGATATTACCAAGAGTCCCTGTATATCTTTCACCAAGTTTCCCTAATATTAATATTGTATAAATCTATGGCATATTTGTCAAAACTAACAGATTAATATTGATACATTATTATTAACTATACTCCAGACTTTGTTCAGATTTTATCATATTTTCTGATAATGTCCTTTTTTTATTCCAGAATTCAACCCATGATACAACATTTAGCCCAAAATTATTATTATTTTTATTGTGCTTTAGGTGAAAGTTTACAGAGCAAATTAGTTTCTCATTAAACAATTAATAAACATATTGTTTTGTGACGTTGTTTGCCAATCCTGTGATGTTATCAACACTCTCTCCTTTTAGACCTTGGGTTCTTCTTTTCCATTCATCTAGCTTTCCTGTCCCCTCCTGCCTTCTTATCATTGCCCCTGGGCTGCTGTGCCCGTTTAGTCTAATAAAGCTCAAAATTATCCTAAGAGGAATGCAAGGAAAATAGTTCAAAGACTAGTGATGTAGAAAATAAACTGGAGCGAGGATTCTATGCATTGCATGCACAAGTTGCCTTAAAATGTCCAAAGAGTCCAAGAAGCCACAGGACTACTAGGATGAGGACCCCAATCAGTAGCAATAATCCCTCCACGGGCACTAAATCCACCCAATATGATTGAGTCACACAGTCTTAGCAAAATGAAAGCTGTTTTTGTTACTCACAGAAAGCACAGAGTGAAAAACAGGAAGAGATTCAAAGTGAGCCAGTCACTCTTGGGCTATGAAAACTGTCTAGGCCAGAATGGAGATTCCTTTACACATGCCCTACATGGCACTATAGGAGAAGGACCATGAAGTCCTTCCCCCACCGGACTTCATATTCCAAGGGCTATGTCACTTACAGCACTAACCACGATTGGAGACCTTCCAGCCTGACAAGCCAAGAAGGGTTATCCGTAGACATCTAGGCACCCAGAGAACTTGGTCTCTTTAGCCCTGCTATTTATCTGGACAGAACATTAGTTTTCAGGGTTAGCAGTGGTTTGTCCTGAAACCTAAGTATACAAGCAGGGGAAGGAACAGGAACAGGGAGGCTATGGCCTCTGGGCTGTCAAGAAGGAATCGTCTCCTTCCATTCTTCAACACAAAGACATTTTTTTTAATTGAAATTATGAATAAAAAGTTAAGAATAATAAAATTAGATGATTAATCCAGGTTATACGATATGCAAGTAAAATAATTCCTGGAAAGAAAGAGAAATGGAGGAAAAGCAATGCTTAAATAAATAGTAATTAAGTAGAAAATGTCACAGATTTTTGAACAAGATAAAAAGACTTTCATAATAGTATTTTTTTTAAATAGTATTAAAGGAAACCCTGGTGGCGTAGTGGTCAAGTGCTACGGCTGCTAATCAAGAGGTCAGCAGTTCAAATCCACCAGGCACTCCTTGGAAACTATGGGGCAGTTCTACTCTGTCCTATAGGGTCGCTATGAGTCGGAATCAACTCGATGGCAGTGGGTTTGGTTTTGGTAATAGTATTAAAACCAACCAAAAAACCAAACTCATTGCCATTGAGTCAATCCCGATTCATAGTGACCCTACAGACGGAGTAGAACTGCCCCATAGATTTTCTAAGGAGCACCTGGTGGATTCAAACTGCTGACCATTTTTGGTTAGCAGCCATAGCACTTAACCACTACGCCACCAGGGTTTCCAATAGTATCAAAAGAATACATCCAATTCCAGGAAGTAGTATTAAAGAGGAACCACGCTTTAACATATGTTGGTAAAATTTTAAACTACAAGGAAAAAAGGAAACTCTTAATCTCCTATAAAGAAAAAAGTGATAACTACAAATTATACGTCATTGAATTTCTCATTTGTGTAAGTCAGAATGTAGTAGAAAGTCTAAAGACTGGAAAAAAAAAATTTAATCCATGAAACCTATGCTCGATCAATATAACATTCATATAGAAAGGTAAACAATAATATTTTCAGCCGTACAAATTGTATTAATCAGGAATCAAGGTTGATCAAATTGTATTAATCAGGTTACAATGGATAGAAACCCACTCAAAATCATTCATTTAATTGCAAAATCCAGAGTATAGCTAGATTGAGGAGCTTAACAATTTTCATCAGGAATTTTACTATCTCTATATTTTCGTTCTGTTGTCCTTTATGTTTGCCCCGTTTTCAGAAAGAATTTTCTATTGTAGTTGCAAGATAACCACAGCAGCTGAAAACTAGCACCTCAGTGGAAAGAGAGCCTCTGTTTCTCACACTGCCTGAAAAAGTCTCAGGCATGACTATCATCAGTCCAAATTAGGTCACCTTCTTACCAATAACTGTGAGTCTGATTAGCTCAGCGTGGGTCAGGTGACCAACCCTGAAATGGGAGGTGGGGTTGGCTCCACCAAAACCATATAGATAAGAAAGGCTAGAAGATCTGCTTCCATAAAGGTTACAGCCAAGAAAACCCTATGAGGCAGTTCTTCTCTGTCATGTAGGGTCACTGTGAGTCAGAATCAGGTAGATGGCACCCAACAACAACAAGCAAAGTAAGAGGAAATGGATAATGGCTATTCAACACAAAAACCAACAATAAATGGTCTGCCTAACACTTAGAAGTAAACTTATTCAAAAATACTTTTAGAGGAAATTACTCACACAATACTGCCTTCAAAAGAAAATTAAATCAAAGAACTCAAGCTAGAGGAAGACAAAGGTGAATAAAAACGGTTTATAGTTAAATCTAAATAAAAATAGAAGATGATTAATGGAGTTGTTGACTGTAATTAAAAATTAAGAAGTTTCTTTAAATGTAAAAAGCATGACCAAAGGCAAAAAATAATCATATATAGGAACAAAATTTAAGGCCAGTCCAGAAATCCCAGAAGGTAAAGGAGAGAGTGCAGTATAAAGAATTAAACACGGGTGCGTGTATATGGTTTTTTTTGGTTTTGTTTGGGGGGGGTGTAATTACTTGAATAAAACTTTCTATAGGCCCTGAGTAGGGCAAATGTTAAGTGCTAGACTAATAACCAAAAGGTTGGCAGTTAAAACCCACCCAGATGTACCTCAGAAGTATGGCCTGACAATCTGCTTCCAAAAGATCACAGCCTTGAAAACCCTATGGAGTGCAATTCTTCTACTCTGCATACATGGAATCAACTCTATGACAACTAACAACAGTAACAACAATGTGTTATATGTGGGAACCAAAATATTCAATCATGTAACATTGCCAGATAATATTATTACAAAGTTAAGTAAATGACAGGAGTAGGCTGGCTTAGAGTTCTGGAGATCCAGCTGCAAGATCCAAAATCCATCCAAGTCACACGTGTCATTCCAGCCTGATTTAAATATCTAAGGGGAAAATTCTATGTCTTGTGGCTAGCTGGGGCTCCCTGTACAGTGGCAGCAGTTATAGGAATGCCCAGCTACTAAGCACCTATTTTGTTAATCCAATTCAACAGGACTGGTTCAGAACTATTATCTTATTATCCTATTGTTCATATTCCTGCTTCCTCAGACATAGATGCTTGGACAGTTTCCTGTCATTTCCCCACTCAGTTTGTCCTCTTTTGACAGAAGATTAGAATTTAGGCCACATCTGTTTGAAAATGGAAACCCTGGTGGCTTAGTGGTGAAGAGCTACAGATGCTAACCAAAGGTTGGCAGTTCGAATCCACCAGGCACTCCTTGCAAACCCTGTGGGGCAGTTCTACTCTGTCCTATACGGTCACTATGAGTTGGAATCGACTCGACGGCAGCTAGTTTGTTTTTTTTTTGTTTGTTTGTTTGTTTGAAAATAAGGACTTGACAGAGGATAGGAGCCAATTGCCCATTGCAATATATCTTAATTTGGATTGCTAACTTGGGGGAATGTACTTTCTTATAATCTCTTGATGAGTAGATAAGTGGACACAACATTTCAGGACACATTTAAAGTGTACCTCTTGTTAAAAATACTCAAAACTCAAAGAAATTGAAACATAAGGTTTTTTTTCTGAGCAGTTCTTCTATATGCATATAGGGAAACCATTCTGATTAAAAAAAATATGAATGGCTCGAAGCAGGTTAGTTACAATGGAGCTTATAAAGAGAAAAGGAGGGAGAAGAATAAAAGAAGAAAAATCAGCCATTGCCTAATCTTAACATGATTGAACCCTGCCCTCCCCTTTTCCACAGATCAGCTGACATCAGGTAACAAGCTTATCTCTGGACATCCACTCAGCTGCAGCCATGATATCTTTTGAAATTTAAATTAAGTAAGCCTGACATTGAACAAGAAAGAAAAGATTAGTGACTCTGTGTAAAAAAAAAGCCACTGACAGGATTAATTTTGGGTCAGGAATTTTTATGGTTAGTATTTGGTTTCCTGGGTAAGAAAGAAACCTTAAAATCAAAGTAAGAGGTCTGTTATTCATTTTTCTATTTAAAATCTCCCCCTTCTTCTTCATGATTTGATTAGAATCTTCAATAAACTAAGTGTTGGCGAGTTGCCTTCTAAGTTTCTTCAGGTCTCATAACCAAAAAAAGCCAAACCCATTGCCACCTAGTCAATTCCAACTCACAGCAACCCTATAGGGCAGAGTAGAAATGGCCCATGCGGTTTCCAAGGAGTGGCTGGTGGATTCAAACTGGTGAACTTTTGCTGTTGTTGTTAGATGCCATCGTGTTGGTTCTGACTCATAATGGACCCTATGTACAACAGAACGAAACAGTGCCCAGCCCTGTGCCATCCTCACGATGGTTGTTATACTTGAACCCATTGTTGTAGCCACTATGTGAATCCATCTTGTTGAGGGTCTTTCTCTTTTTTGCTGACCCTCTACTTTACCAAGCATGATATCCTTCTCCCGGGACTGATCCCTCCTAATAACATGTCCAAAGTATGTGAGACTAAGGCTCGCCATTCTTGCTTCTAAGGGCATTCTGGCAGTACTTCTTCCAAGAGAGATTTGTTCATTCTTCTGGCAGGTCAGGGTATATTCAATATTCTTTGCCAACAACATAATTCAAAGGCTCCAATTCTTCTTCAGTCTTCTTTATACATTGTCCAGCTTTCACATGCATATGAGGCAACTGAAATCACAATGGCTTTGGTCAGACGCACCTTAGTTTTTAAAGTAATATCAGCAGATTTGCACAATGCAATGTGTTTGATTTCTTGACTCCTGCTTCCATGGGTGTTGATTGTGGATCCAAGTAAAATGAAATCCCTGACAACTTCAACCTTTTCTCCATATATCATTATGTTGCTTCTCGGTCCAGTTGTGAGGATTTTTGTTTTGTTTATGTTGAGGTGTAATCCATACTGAAGGTGGTGGTCTTTGATCTTCATAAATAAGTGCTTCAAGTCCTCTTCATTTTCAGCAAGCAAGGTTGTGTCATCTGCATATCACAGGTTGTTAATGAGTCTTCCTCCAATCCTGATGCCCTGTTCTTTTTCATATAGTCCAGCTTCTCGAATTATTTGCTCAGCATACAGATTGAAGAAGTATGGTGAAAGGATACAACCCTGACACACACTGTTCCTGACTTTAAAATAATCAGTATCCCCTTGTGCTGTATGAACAACCGCCTCTTGATCTATGCACAGGTTCTGCATAAGCACAATTAAGTGCTCTGGAATTCCCATTCTTCACAAAGTTATCCATAATTTTTTGATCCACACAGTCGAATTGCTTTGCATTGTCAATAAAACACAGGTGAAAATCTTTCTGGTAACCTCTGCTTTCAGCCATGATCCATCTGACATCAATAATGTTCCTCATTTCACTTTCTCTTCTGAATCTAGCTTGAATTTCTGACAATTCTCTGTTTTAATGTTCTGCTGTAACTGCTTTTGAGTGATCTTCAGCAAAATTTTACTTGTATGTGATATCAATAATATTGTTCTATAATTTCCACATTAGGTTGGACTACCTTTCTTTGGAGCAGGCATAAATATGAATTACTTCCAGTCAGTTGACAAGGTAACTCCCTTCCAAATTTCTTGGCATAGGCAAGTGAGTACTTCCAGTGCTGCCTCTGTTTGTTGAAACATCTCAGTTGATGTTCCCTCAATTCCTAGATCCTTGTGCAGCTGGACTTCTTCCTTCAGTACCATTGGTTCTTGATAATATGCTCCCTCCTGAAATGATTGAATGTTGATCAATTATTTTTGGTACAGTGACTGTATATTCCTTCCATCTTCTTTTAATGCTTCTTGTGTCGATCAGCGTTTTGCTCATAGAATCCTTCACTATTGAAACACGAGGCTTGAATCTTTTCTTCAGTTCTTTCAGCTTGATAAATGCCGAGTGTGTTCTGCCCTTTTGGTTTTCTAACTCCAGGTGTTTGCACAAGTCATTATAACACTTTACTTATTCTTGAGTGACCATTTGAAATCTTCTGTTCAGCTTTTTTATGTCATCATTTTTTTCTTTTGCTTTAGCCACTCGATGTTCAAAGCAAGCTTCAGAGTCTCTTCTGACAACCATTTTGGTCTCTTCTTTCTTTCCTGTCTTTTTAATGACCTCTTGCTTTCTTCACGTATAATGTCCTTGATCTCATTCTACAACTCATCTGGTCTGGTCTTTAGTTAGTAGTGTTCAGTGCATCAAATCTATTCTTGAGGTGGTCTCTAAATTCAAGTGTTATATTCTCAAGGTTGTACTTCGGCTCTTGTAGACTTGTTCTAATTTTCTCCAGCTTCATCTTGAACATGCCTATGAGCAACTGATGCTCTGTTCTGCAGTCAGTCCCTGGCCTTGTTCTGACTAATGATATTGAGCTTTTCCATGGTCTTTCCACAGATATAGTTGATTTGATTCCTGCATACTCCATAAGGTGAGGTCCACATGTACAATAGCCACTTATGCTGTTGAAAAAAAAGATATATGCAATGAAGAAGTCATTGGTGTTGCAAAATTCTACCATGAGATCTCAGGCATCATTTCTATCAACAAGGCCATAGTTTCCAACTACTGATCTTTCTTCTTTGTTTCCAACTTTCACATTCCAATCATCAGTAATTATCAATGCATCCTGACTGCATGTTCAATCAATTTCAGACTGAAAAGGTTAGTAAAAAATTCTCAATTTCTTCATCTTTGGCCTTAGTGGTTGATGCAAAAATTTGAATAATGGTCATATTAACTGATCTTCCTTGTAGGAGTATAGATATTATCCTATCACTGACAGCGTTGTACTTCAGGATAGATTCTAAAATGTTCTTTTTGATGATGAATACAATGCCATTCCTCTTCAATTTGTCATTTCTGGCATAGTAGACCATATTCAAAATGGTCAATACCAGTTCATTTCAGCTCACTGATGCCTAGGATATCGATGTTTATTTGTACCATTTCATTTTTGATGACTTCCAATTTTCCTAGATTCTTACTTTGTCCATTCCATATTCTGATCATTAATGGATATTTGCAGTTTTTTTCTCACTTTGAGTCATGCCACATCAGCAAATGAAGGTCCCAAAAGCTTGACTCTACTCTGAGGAGGAGCTCTTCCCCAGTTGTATTTTGAGTGCTTTCCAACCTGGGGGGCTCATCTTCCAGCACTATATCAGACAATGTTCCGCTGCTATTCATAAGGTTTTCACTGGCTAATGCTTTTCAGAAGTAGACTGCCGGGTCCTTCTTCCTAGTTTGTCTTAGTCTAGAAGTTCAGCTGAAACCTGTCCTCCATGGGTGACCCTGCTGGTACCTGAATACTGGTGGCATAGCTTCCAGCATCACAGCAATGTTCCACTGCTATTCATAAGGTTTTCATTAGTTAATTCTTTTCAGAAGCAGACCATCAGGCCCTTCTTCCTACCCTGTCTTAGTCTAGAATCTCAGCTGAAACCTGTCCACCATGAATGACCGTCATGGATTGTATTATATCCCCCCCCCCAAAAAATGTGTGTATCAGTTGGGCTGGGCCATGATTCCTGATATTGTGTGATTTTTCTGTATGTTGTAAATCCTGCCTCTATGATATTAATGAGGGAGGATGGGCGGCAGTTGTGTTAGTGAGGCAGGACTCAGTCTACAAGATCAGATTGTGTCTTGAGGCAATCTCTTGAGATATAAAAGATAGAAGCAAGCAGAGAGATAGGGGGACCCCATATCACCAAGAAAGCAGCACCAGGAGCAAAGCACATCCTTTGGGCCTGGGGTCTCTTCACCTGAGAAGCTCTTTGACCAGGGCAAAGAACCTTCCTCCAGAGCCGACGAAGAGAGAAGGCCATCCCCTGGAGCTGACACCCTGAATTTGGACTTATAACCTACTAGTCTGTGAGAGAATAAATTTCTTTGTTAAAGCCATGCACTTGTATTTCTGTTATGGCAGCACTAGTTGACTAAGACAATGACCCTGCTGGTATTTAAGTACTGGTGGCATAGCTTCCAGCATCACAGCAACATGAAAGCTCCCACAGTATGACAAACTGACAGATGCTTGGGGGGCTGACATTTTAGTATTGCTTTAAAGTACCGTTTTGTGAACATACATTAAATCGGTTGGTTCCTTAGCTTCTTTTCTTCGTTGTTCCTCCAGTCAGATAGAGACCATTTGCTGTACCTTAGATGGCTATTCGGAAACCCTGGTGGCATAGTGGTTAAGTGCTATGGGTGCTAACCAAAGAGTCAGCAGTTTGAATCCGCCAGGCGTTCCTTGGAAACTCTATGGGGCAGTTCTATTCTGTCCTATAGGGTTGCTATGAGTCGGAATCGACTTGATGGCAATGGGTAATGGGTTTTTGGTTTGGATTTAAATGGCTATTCACAGGGTTTTAAGACCCCAGACTCCAAGAAACTTAATGTCTTGATATATAAAGGATCAGAATGAGGAGATTGCTTAAGGCAATGGTCTGAAAGGCTTATCTGGCCCACAAACCCATATTGCCTAACCATGAAAACAAATCACAAGGAGATACGAGAGTAGTATCTGCAACATACATTGCATCCCTACCATGAACTTCTGCTAAAACAATATCTCCGTATACTTCCACTTAGATGTCATTAATATATACACAACAATATGCTTTTGCCCAAGTACAAACTCCTCCTTGGCAAGCAGGTAAATAATCAAGAGTTAATCTATTTTATAATGTGATTATCTTTTTCTGTGCTATTTCAGAGAACCAGAGAGAGAGTATAGCATTATCTAGATTATTAACAGAACCGTCTTGTCTAACATTATTTGTAACCTTTATATATATATATGTACTTCTACATAGTTTAAACCAATTTCAGTAAGTAAGGGTATTGTGGCTATACTAGAACAGCCAATTAATGCTCCTTTTGTCAATGGACCCTGATTTGATAGCAGTTTAGTGAATTACTTCATAGCTTTAAGTGTTAGTCTCTCTCATATTTCTAATTTTCTTTTTTGGGTAATTGATTATGTATAGGTACATAGAAAATAACATAAACCATGTAACAAGTCCAATCTGTAAATAGAAAAAAAAAACTCATTAGTTGTCTGTGGTTTCTCAAAGAAAATGAACAAAAGCCAGAATTCAGTCGCCCACAAGGGCTTGCCGTAATTTTCTACTGAAACATAAAATTTCTCTTAAAGTCACCCTCCTCTCAATCAAAAGAAAATTACAAAGCAAAGTTTTTCTTTATCTAAAATATGGCTGTTCATTATTATTTACATAAGTGCAGCAAGAATAGTAATTTATCGCATAGCCTTTTAAAACTGCTTTGCTAGAAGTTTTCGTAAGGAACTTCAGGTTAAACTTGTAAAAGGCTCTTGAGGCCAGGAATTCAAGCCCAGAACTTGTCACCAGATCTCACCTATAATACCTACAGGTTTGGGTGAATCCTTCTTTTCTTGAGGCCCAAAAATATGATAAGTTTTCTGGTCCTGCTAGGAAGTGACCTTCCTTACAGACCTGTAAGGCTGGGAAACTTGTAAGGCAGGTACCTGGTTAGATTTCCTGGGAGGGCTTTGTAAGCATTGACCCTGTAAAGTCAATTTTGGTTCCTTAAAACTGTCTACTCACACCTGATTCTCTGAGCCACATTCTCAAATATGAAATTCCAATTGAAGTTTGGTCACATAAACTAGATTTCCAATTTTGCCCTGTTAACAAGAGGGATGGATTCTTATTGAACTTGTGCAAATAATTACATTGCCATAAAAAATAAGAACATTTATTAAGAGTTTTTTTTTTTTTAATTCCAGCGGGATTAGGAAGAGAGAAATGATAAATGTTTCATCTTTGTGTAAACATAGCCTATTCAATTATTATAAATCGTAGGTAGTTTAGGAGAAAAGTGAAAATGGTTTCTGAAGTTCAGAAAATAGAACACCAAAACATCAATAATGTTTTATATAGAACCTGTAGTAATCCTTTAGTCCACTCAGGCCTTTAATTGATTTCTATTCCACTTGTCCTGGATCAGCAGTCATGAATCCATTAGCTTCTCCACAAGAGTTCTGGAAGTCTTTATTCAGTCCAGTGGTATAAAACAAAACAAAAAAAAACACTGCCATCAAGTTGATTCTGACTCATAGCGACTCTATAGGACAGAGTAGAACTGCCCCACAGAATTTCCAAGGCTATAATCTTTGAAGAGGCAGAATGCCACATTTTTCTCCCATGGAACAGCTGGTGGATTCGAACCACCAACCTTTTGGTTAGCCGCCAAGCATTTTACCACAGCGCCACCAGGGCTCAGTGCCATTTAGAAGTCCATGGCAAATATCTGGCATACTCATTTCATGAGTCCATTTTGGTTAAAAACTCTGGCTTGTGGTTTATTGCAAGCACCTTCAGGACATCATCTAAGTAAGAATTATCTGCAGATGATGAGGCTTAAAAATGGCTATGGTTAACTTATTACTACTACTATTATATACAAGTGAAAGGCCTGATAGGAATTCATTACAAAAGTAATGCCAAGTAAAATAAAGTCAATTAAAAAAAAAAAAAAAAACTTTAGGCAAAATATCTCTAAACATAATGATTAACTTTATTTTCTAATTTTTGGAAATAAATGAGCGTAATACTTAGCGAGGAAAAAACTTTAGATATGGCATAAAATAATCCTGAGACATAACAAAATACTAATATAAACTACATAGTTAAGATATACCAAGAATATAACAAGATTTTCAAGTTCCTAAACATTTGAATATTAATAAACCTGTAGAGGAAAGCGGAGTAAATCTTCAGTTTGAAGCCCTTTGACATCAATGTTGCTAGATTTAAATTAAAGAACAGAGTTGCTACCAAGTTAGCAAATTGAAAAAAAAAAAGTAAAATGCTTAGCTTTTTTAAAAGTCACGAGGCTTGATTTTCTTAGTCAAGGGTATAAAAGTTAACATAAACTCAGTTTATTTTAATGAGACACAGAACCTTTGTCTCCTAGGCAAATTACACAAAAGAAAGAGTAACCATTCATATCACAGGTGAAGGCAATAAACAGTAAACCAAGAAAACAAGACCATCAAAATTGAACAAACTTGGCTAAGATTTTAACACATCTCATAGATTTTCAGACTCAGGTATTGTAAACCAAAGACAATAAATTTTATTTCCAAGCTTTGTCCTTTAGTGTGTTCTTTTATATTCTGCAACAAACTGACACTTTATTTTAGGTCTGATTTTGAAGGATCTGTGAAGTCAGAACTACTTTTACAATATTATTAAGATGTTATTGTTATTCAAAATTATTAAGATGTTATTAATTGTTGCTACCTCTAAACGATTTAATAAATGAATATTTTAATTAAATGCTTCTCAATTTTAATTTCTGATATGATCGACGTAGATAGTTACCCCTTCTGCTCCAAAGCACTCACAAATTCTTTAGTGTCCTCAATAAGTTTGAAGAGTGCAAAGGCATTCGGAGACAAAACAAGCACTGCTTTTAGAAAAACTAATCCTTTGCCTTGAAAAACAGAAGCATGTACACAGTTGTATTCCTCTGAAACTATTTCTCCTCAGTATAGTCTCAACCACTAAACATATTATAAGTAATAAGAAAAGTGGTTTAGTTCTATTTCACAGAGGAAACTGAGGGGGAGAGTGGATAATTATGAACTATATGTAACAATCTTTTTAGCAGAGTGGTAGGCTCATAAATACCCATAACACAACTTTTTCCTAGTCACACATATATTACAACTTATCAAAGTGGCAAAAAAAAAAAAAAATGAACACATTCATTAACAGACCCAAAGTTATATACACCTTTTCTCTGGCATAAAAAACAAAAAGTATATAAACTAAAATTATAATGAATATCCATTAACTTAGTATCAGTAAATTACCTAAAAGATCTTGAAATTATTTTAAGCCCGTATACAGCAAAACATAATTACTGTTGAAATAAAGTTCAGTTAAATATTTTAAAGTTTGATTCCAACTTTTACCTCGCCCAATTTTTTCCTAATCTAACTTTAGGCCCTTTTAAGATTTTATCAACTGAATTTTTGTAAATCACAGAGTCTCTGCTCAGCTCAACCAAGTCATTGATATAATTATAACCTTAAGTCTCCAGCTAGGGATGGAAACATTCCCCAGGCAATTTCAGTTATGTCTCATGATTTTTTGTGTGTGTGTGTGATTTAGGTATAAGTGTAAATTAGTTTCTCATTAAACAGCTAATACACAAACTGTTTTGTGACATTGGTTGCCAACCCCGTGATGTGTCAACACTCTCCCCTTCTCTATCCCAGGATCCCTTTTTCCATTAATCCAGTTTTCTTGTCCCTTCTTGCCTTTTCATCTTTGCTTTTGGGCTCTTCTGCCCGTTAGTCTCCTATACATGACTGAACTATGAAGCACGTCCTTCAGGTGTGTTATGTTGGCCCCATGTGCCGTTGCCACCAAGTCAATTCCAACTCATAGTGACACTATGGGACAGAGTAGAAATGCCCCATAAGATTTCCAAGGAGCAGCTGATGGATTCAAACTGCTGACCTTTTGGTTAGCAGCCGTAGCTAACTGAAGGGTTAACCTCAGGAGTGACTTCGGTAATTATTTAAAGGGTATCTGGGGGCCATACTTTATAGTGGTTTCTCCAGTCTCTGTGAGACCAGCAAGCCTGGTTTTGTGTGTGTGCCTGTATTTGAATTTTGTTCTACTTTTTTATCCTTCTCTGTCCGGGACTCTCTACTGGATCCCTGCCAGAGCAGTCGGTAGTGGTAACCATGCACCTTCTAGTTTTCTGGGCTCATTCTGGTGGAGGTTGTGGTAGTTGTGGTCAATTAGTCCTTTGAACTGATCCCTCCCTTGAGTCTTTGGTCTTCTTCATTTTCCTTTGCTCCAGCCGGGATGGGACAAGTAGGTATATCTTAGATGGCCACTCACAGGCTTTTAAGACCCCAGTCGCTAGTCACCACAATTGGACATAGAACATTTTCTTTATAGACTATCATCTTAGGCTGGGTTCTCTAGAGAACCAAGGCCAGTAAACTGTATAAATATACATAGAGGTTTATATCAAGGAAATGACTCAAGCAGTTGTAGAGGCTGAAACATCCTAAGTTGTGGCCACAGGGGTGGGTGAACTCAAGATCAACAGGTCAGACAGCAGGGTTCTTGCTCACTGGCTATGAAGACAGTCAAATCCCAAGACTGGCAGGCAAGACGGCAGGTAAGCTGCTAGCTCAAGTCTCAAGAACTGGAAGTCAGACGAACAGGAGCCAGCTGCAGGATCCTGAAAGAGCAAAAGCCCCTCAGTCTTGCAAGAAAGTCCACCTATATTGGATGCAGGCTACACCCCCAAGGAAACTCCCTTTCAACTGATTGGCTACTGTCTTAGCTGTCTAGTGCTGCTATAACAGAAATACCACAAGTGGATGGCTTTAACAAAGATAAATTTATTCTCTCACAGTCTGGGAGGCTAGAAGTCTGAATTCAGGTTGCCAGCTCCAGGGAAAGGTTTTCTCTCTCTGTTGGCTCTGAAGGAAGGAAAGTCCTTATCATCAAGGAGCTTCTCAGCTCAGGGACCCTGGGTCCAAAGGATGCACGATTCTCCTGGCTCTTGTTTCTTGGTGGTATGATGTCCCTGTTTCTCTTTGCTCGCTTCTGTCTTTTATATCTCACAAGAGATTGACTTAAGACACAACCTAATCTTATAGATTGAGTCCTGCCTCATTAACATAACTGCTGCTAATCCCACCTCATTAACATCATAGCGGTAGGATTTACAACACATAAGAAAATCACAATCAGATGACCAAACGGTGGACAATCACACAATACTGGAAATCACGGTCCAGCCAAGATGACACACAAATTTTGCGGGAACACAATTCATGACATAATATTCCACTCTTTGGCCCCTCAAAATTCATGTCCTTGCCACATGTGAGACACATTCACCCCATCGTATTATAGTAAAAATCTTAAACCAACTCCGAATTCAAAATCCAAAAATTCCTCTTCATTTGTGAAATCTAGAATACAGGTTACCTGCTTCCAAAGTACAATGGCAGAACAGGCACAAGCTAGACATTTCCATTACAAATAGGAGAAATTGAAGGGAAAGAAGGCAGAACAGGCATCAAGCAAGTCAGCAGAACACATCACATGAGCCATCAAGGCTTTGAAAATAATCCTCTCTTCTCTGAGACCATTTACACAATGGCTCTGTACTCCAGACTCTAGGTATTGGCCACACTCTCTCAATTCTGAGTGGAGACCCCTCAGCCCTGGGCTTCATTCAGCCCCGCCTCCCAGGCCCCACCTTGCAGCTCTCTGCACCCTCAATTTGGGGCAGCCCCATTCCCCTTGTCCATCTGAGTGGTGACTCCACCCTTTGAAACCCCAGAGGTCTTGTCCCTATGCTTTGAGACTGAGGCAGCTCTGCTTCCTGTGTTCCTTGTCTCTTACAGCTTTTGCTTCCTGGTTTCTTGGCCTCTTGGCCCCTCAGGCTTCGCTGCCCTACCCCTGCCCTGTTAGGGCAAGTGTTCCAAAGCTCTTTAGCTCCACAGATAAGTGCCTGGAGGCACTGCACTTCGACAGTAAACTTCGGCTAGAAGGGACTCAGCTCTTTTGCTCTGTGGGTCGGCAAGACTAGCTTCACCAATAAGTACCTGGAGACACCCCACTCCACCAGGAAGTCTCCTATGCAAAGGCACTCAATTCTCTCACTCCATGGGTTGGCCCCAGCAATTCTTATGCTGGTCTCCTGGTTCTGCTGCTGCCATTTCTCTGCTGCTGCTTCTCACCGTCTATGCAATTTCCAGCTCTTCTCATTTCCTTGAGTCCCCACCAGAATTTTCTTTGATGTCCATTACTCCACCAACAGTCTCTTCAAGGAAATACAGGCTATTACTATCAGGCACTTTAAAACTCTTCCAGTATGTACCCATTCATAGTTCCAAAACTGCTTCCACATTTTAGGTATTTGTTAGAGCAGCATCCCATTCCCAGTACCAAATTTTGTCTTAGTTATCTAGTGATGTTACAACAGAAATACCACAAGTGCATGGCTTTAAAAGATAAATTTATTCTCTCACAGCCTAGGAAGCTAGAAGTCCAAATTCAGGATGCCATCTACTCACAGCAGATTCTATCATGAAGGTGATCATACAATTTCAAATCTCATCATGGAAGTGATCACATCAACATACAACTGCCAAACCACTGAGAATCATAGCCCAGCCAAGTTGACACAAAATTTAATGATCATAGTCTACCCCTTGTCAACTGGCACCTGTACATATCTCCTTAAACCACACATAATCTCTGCATAAAGACAATTATAAAGTCATACTTGTACCTACCATGATACAATGATCACACATACAAGGCAAAGTACTCATAACAATTACAGCCTTCATTTCAGCAACTGGTCGCGTGGTCATAACTGGTATTTAGAACTACCTTCTTCCACCACCCATTAGTATACCCTTTGCCTTTAGCAAGCACCTCACCTGATCATGGTTCTTTGCTTGGTGGGGTGACCCAAACCTTCATTCCTAAAGGATCTGGGCCATTAGTAGTCATATTGGAATTGGATTGCTATAGTTTTCCATTGACATTAACTTCAGGGCATGGTAGTACTAAAAGACCTCCTAAGGGATAGCCCGTATTCCATACATACACTTCTTTACCTCCATTATGTAGTATCAATCCAATTTCTTATTGGTAATCAGGATCAAGCACACCAGCCAATATGGTAACTCTCTTCTTTGCCTTTTTATACAGAGGCAAAAGGAGTCCAAAGTGGCCAGGTTGCATTCTTAATTTCTAGTCCAGTGGAATCAGTGGGAGCATTCCTCCTTTTGGAACTAAGGCCTCTACACCCACAGAGGATAAGTTTCTGGGGACAGGAAACAAAAATTTTGCAAATGATTCAATAGGGGTAATAGTGAGTGGTACCAATCCCATTTCCATCCCTTGATTCCTGGACCCATCCATGAATCCTGGCTATGGGAGAAATAGCACCATATATTGTATGCTGGTTTAGGGCATATACAGCCTCCTGGAGAACATTGCCCCAACCCTGCAAGGTATTGCCACCTACCTGGCACCATAATTGTGTCTTTAGCAGGCCATTCCATTGTTCTATCAAGCCATCTGCTTCAGGATGATGAGAAACATGATAAGATCAGTGAATTCCATGAGTATGGGCCCACTGCTGCACTTCATTTGCTGTGATGTGAGTCCCTTCATCTGGGGCAAGGCTGTGTAGGATACCATGATGGAGGATAATGCATTCTGTAAGTCCATGCATGGTAGTTTTGTTAGAAACATTGCATGCAGGGAAGGAAAATCCATATCCAGAGTAAGTGTCCATCCCAGAAAAAACAAAATGGTGCCCTTTCCATGATGGAAGTGGTTCAACGTAATCGACATGCCACCAGGTTTCTGGCTAATCACCTCGAGGGATAGTGCCATATCAGGGATTCAGCGTTGGTCTCTGCTGCTGGCAGATTGAACACTCAGTAGCAGCTGCAGCCAAATCCACTTTGGTGAGTGGAAGTTCATGTTGCTGAGCCCATGGATAACCTCCATCCCTTCCACCATGGCCACATTGTTCATGAGCCCACTGGGCAATGATAGGAGTGGATATGGGAAGAGGAAGACTGGTTTCCATGGAACATGTCATTCTCTCCACTTGATTGTTACAATTATCCTCTGCTGAGGTCACCCTTTGGTGAGCATTCACATCAGACACAAATATCTTCACTTCTTTGGCCCATTGAGAGAGGTCTATCCATACACCTGTTCCCCATGCCTCCTTGTATCCAATTTTCCAATCATGTTCCTTTCAAGTACCTGATCATAAAGCCAAACCATTGGCTACAGACCATGAATCAGTGCACAGTTGCACATCTGGCCATTTCTCCTTGCAAGCAAAGTAAAAAACCAGGTGCACTGCTCAAAGTTTTGCCCATTGAGAGGATTTCCTTTCACTACTGTCCTTCAGAGAGGTCCCAGAAAGGGGCAGTAATGCTGCCACTATGCATTTTCAAGTGGTGCCTGCATATCACTCAGCACCATCTCTAAACCAGGCACAGGTTTTCCCTTCCTCAGTCAACTGATCATAAGAAACTCTCCATGAAGCCATAGATGCAGACTGGGAAATGGAATGTAATGTGACAGGAGTGGAGACCATGGGCATTTTGGCCATGTCCTCATGCAGCTTACTTGTGCCTTCACGTCCTGCTTGAGCCCTATCTCATATATATCACTTCCATTTAACGATGGAGTGCTGCCGTGCATGTTAAAATTTATGACTCCGTGGGTCAGACAACATCCAGTTCACGATGGGCAGCTTAGGCCTCATGGTGACTTGGTGGCCCATGGTTAAGTGTTCAGTCTCTACAAAGGCCCAATTATAAGTCAAAAGTTGTTTCTCAAATGGAGAGTAGTTATCTGAAGAGAATGGCAGGGCTTTGCTCCAAATTCTAAGGGTCTGCTCTGTGATTCACCAATAGGAGCCTGCCAGATACTCAAAACTGTATCTCCATCTGCCGCTGGCACTTTAAGGTCCATTGGATCTGCTGGATCATATGGCCCAAATGGCAGATCTGCTTGCATGGCAGCCTGAAACTGTTGTAGAACCTTCTCTTGTTCTGGGCCCCACTCAAAACTAGCAGCTTTTTGGGTCACTTGATAAATTGGCCTGTGTAGCACACCCAAATGAGGAATATGGTGCCTCCAAACTTCAAAGAGGCTGACTAGGCTTTGTGTCACCTATTTAGTTGTGGAAGGGTTCAGATGCAATAACTTATCCTTCACTTTATAAAAAATATCTCAACATTCCCCACACCATTAGACCCCTAAAAATTTCATTGAGGTGGGACACAAATGTTTTAGGTTACAAATGTTTTACCAGTAAGTCCAGAGTCATTGACACTTTTTCCTTACTAGGTCCAATCAGCATAATGTCATCAATGTAATGGACCAGTGTGACATGTTGTGGAAGGGAAAGGCAATCAAGATCCCTGCAGATTAATTTATGATATAGGGCTGGGGAGTTGATGTAGCTCTGAGATAGGACACTGAAAATGTATTGCTGGCCTTGCCACGTGAAGGCAAGCTGCTTCTGGTGGTCCTTTGAAACGGGTATGGAGAAAAGGCATTATCGAGATCAATAGCTGCATACTAGGTACCAGGAGATGTATTAATTTGCTCAAGTAATGAAACTAAACCTGGAATAACACCTGCAATTGGAGTCACCACCTGGTTAGGTTTTCGATATTCTACTGTTGTTCTCCAAGAACCATCTGTTTTTTGCAGAGGCCAAATAGGCAAGTTGAATGGAATGTGGTGGGAATCACCACTTCTGCATCGTTCAAGCCCTTGGTAGTGGCAGTAATCTCTGCCATCCCTCCAGGAATGCAGTATTGCTTTTGGTTTACTATTTTCCTAGGTAGGGGTAGTTCTGATGACTTCCATTTGGCTTTTCCTACCATAATAGCCCTTACTTCACATGGCAGGGGTCCAATGTGGATGTTCTGCCAGTTGCTGAATATATCTATTGCTATTATGCAGTCTGAAACCGGTAAAATCATTACCAGATGGGTTTGGTGACATGTCGGACCTACCGTGAGATGGACATGAGCTAAGAGTCCATTAATAACCTGACCTCCATATCCCCGCACTATGACTGCTGGGCCACAGTGATGTTTTGGGTGTACTGGAATTAGTCAGTTCAGAGTGAGTATACAGTAATCCCTGAAAAGTCTGATTATTTCTTTTTCCCCAATGAGTAGTCACTCTACTAAAAGGCTGTAGATCCCTTTGGGGAAGGCTGGGAGAAAGATTAACAGTAAAAGTTTTGGGCAGTTTATTGGAGTCCTTATTCAAGGGGGCCCAGCCTCCCCTTTGTTCAAGGGGTTGTAAAATTGTTTAAGTCTGGGAATTGATTGAGGGGTGGTGACTATTCTTTGGTTCAAGTTAGACTGTTGTTCACTTGACCTAGAATTCTCCCTCTTGTACAAATCAAGTAAATATTTAGTAGCTTTCCTATCTGTTTCAGTTCTAGGGACACCATGACTAAGTAGCCAATGCCATAAGTCAACACGAGTCAGACTATTCTGATTAGTGCTTTGACTTCGCTGTTCATTACGGTAATCATGCCCACCTTGTCTTTGTCGATTAAGTCCAGTAAGTCCCATTGTAGTTAGGTGTCTTAATTCAGTTAGGGCTGTTCCTGCTGTCAAATCTGACTTACATAAAACAGCAATCACAGCAGTCTTCAAGGATGCTGGGGCTTCCTTTACAAATTTGGCCCTCACAGTTGTGGTAAAAGGTGTGTCTTCTGGCCATTCCATGTGTGGGCCTAACCTGATAAATCCACTGTAACATGCCAATTTCCCTAAGCCTTTGGATTTCTTCTTCTACCATTTACCAAGGCAGGTCTGGTACTTCCACTTTAATTTAGTGTAGTCCACACCGTAATCCACGCTTCAGTGACCCAACCAAATAAACTATTAGATCCTTTCCTAACCTCTCGAGCTGAAACGCTGAATGAAGAATCTTTGCTTAGTGGACCCATATCAGTAAACTCAGACCGATCCATCTTTATGTTTCTTGCACCATTGTTTCACACCTTTAATAGCCGTTCCCATATATATTCTCCAGGTTTCTGTTTGTACATATTAGAAAAGTCAAGAAGTGCTTTTGGAGTGTAGTGTACCTCCTTCTGGGTCACACTTTGTACTTCACCTTTTGGGTCTTGCTGGGACTTAAGTCTAGTTGTAGGTCTAGAAGCCAAAATTGGTAGTGGGGATGTGTTTTTAGAACATTAGATGCTGTCTTGTGAGGTATCTGCCTCAGGCAATGCACCAAGCAAAGACTCAGGCAAATGCTTTTTAGAGGCAGCTGGGCTAATCTCATTAGATGGGAGAGAAGGTACTAATGGTTTTACTGGGCAGAGTTGTTTAGCAGACAAAAATGGAGTAACGTCTTCAGATGGGAGTGAGAAGGCTGGTTTTGTTGGCAGGAGTGATTCAATGGAATTTAGGGGCTTAGTGTCCCCAGCTTCCTGATTATCTGCCCATATGTCCCCATCCTATGTTTCAAGATCCCATTTCTTCCCAATCAATATCCTCACTTTAACTTCAGAAACCACTCAAGGTTGGCAATTGAATTGACCTTTTAATTCAGATACTTTTATGATAAGACTCTGGATTTGGTTTTCAGCAATATCAGCTCTGTTATTACAAGACATAAGGCTTTCTTTCAAGGCACAAGTGGAAATTTTAAGGTTGTTTATGTGGTGCTTGAGCTTTGACTCTGAAGCTCTGAGCTTATCTCTTTGTTTCACTACTTTATCTAGCAAAAGTGGGACCAAGCAATCAGCTTCCTCATATTTCTCATTATGACAAAATTGTTGAAAGGTATCAAAATAGTATCTCCCAGAGCCTCGCTTCCAACCAATACCTGATCTACTGGTGGTGATGTTTTGTGTGTTTGTGTTGCCACCTTATCCCAACACAGAGCAGTGCCCTCTTTACTACTGGAAACAGAGTCATCAACAACTTTAAGACTAACCAGACTTGAGAACAAATTTAGAAAACTTATCCTTACAATATTGTTTCTCTTGAACCAACCTTGGTATCAAATGTCTTAGGCTGGGTTCTCCAGAAAAATAAAACCAGTAAAGCTTATAAATATATATGTAGAGAGATTTATATCAATGAAATGACTCACGAGGTTGTAGAGGCTGGAATGTCCCAAATCATAGCCACAGGAGCTGGCAAAATCAAGATCGGCAGGTCAGGCAGAAGGTGAACTCAAGATTGGCAGGTCAGACAGCAGGGCTCTTGCTCACAGGCTGCAAAGACCATCAAATCCCAAGTTCAGTAGGCATGACAGCAGGTAAGCTGCTAGCTCAAGTCTCAAAAACTGGAGGTCAGATGAATAGGAGCCAGCTGTAGCACCCAGAGTGTGCAAAAGCTCCCAAGTCTTGCCAGAGAGTCCACCTATATTGGATGCAGGCCACAACCCCAAGGAAACTCCCTTTCAACTGATTGGCTACTCACAGCAAATCCCATCATGGAAGTGATCACATAATATCAAATCTCATCATGGAAGTGATGACATCAATTTATGACTGCCAAACTACTTCATAACTGCCAAACCACTGAGAATCATGGCCCAGCCAAGTTGACACATAATCTTAACGATCACAACGGTGTTATGCCAGTTGAGCTAGATGTCCACGTAGACCATGGTCACCAGCCTCAGCCCAGTAGCTCTGTCTCTCAATGCATTTTGATGTGTTCTTATTATGATTTTTATCTTTTAGCTTTTTTAAATTTCTCTACAATAGAGAGGACTTTTTTACGGTTCTCCAGTGTTGGGGTTCACCCAATGGCTGGTAACTGTATTAGAATAACATTTTTCCTTCTTTAACCTCAATGTCACCTTATGTATCCTATTTTTAAATATCTTTAAAGATCTCCACCCTGTTGGAAGGGGTCCTTTCTTCAAAAGCTCATGAGGCAGGCTACATGGACAATCCCCAGGCCTCACAGGTTGAGGTAGTGGAGGCCTCATTATGCCCCCTCCCTGTATGAGGCTCATTGCAAAGGAAGGAAATGAATTGGCTAATCTCAAATAATTTACATATGTTTAATTTGTCCTAGCTGTTTTTGAAAGACAAAAGATACCTTAATTGTTCAGGCCATTTTCAAGAACCAGCACAAAATTATTTCCTTTTTCCCTTAACAAAACATATATCCCATATACTCAATCTAGCCTAACATTTTTGAAACTATCTTTACGTCGGCATACTACAAAACAAAAACTTTTGCCAGAACAAATTAACTTTCAAATAATTCCTGGTAATATTGTTGTTAGGTGCCCCTGAGTTAGTCCTGACCACAATTGTTATGCTTGAGCCCATTGTTACAACCACTGTGTCAGTCCCTCTTGCTGAGGGTCTTCTTCTTTATTGCTGACCCTATACTTAACCAAGCATGGTGCACTCCTCCAGGAACTGGTCCCTCCTAGTAACATGTCCAAAGTACCTGAGACTAAGTCTTGCCATCCTCACTTCCAAGGAGCACTCTGGCTGTACTTCTTCCAAGATATACTTTTTCGTTCTGGGAGTTCATAGTGTATTCAATATTCTTTGCCAACACCATAATCCAAAGCCATCAATCCTTCTTCTGTCTTCTTTATTCATCGTCCAGCATATGAGTTGATTGAAAATACCATGGCTTGAATCAGGCACACCTTAGTCCTCAAAGTGACATCGTTGCTTTTCAATGCTTTAAAGAGATCTTTTCCACCAGATTTGCCTGACACAACACATTGTTTGATTTCCTGACCTCTGCTCCCATGAGCAATAATTGTGGATCCAAGTAAAACAAAATCCTTGAAAACTCCAAACTTTTCTCTGTTTATGGTGATGTTCCTTATTGGTCCAGTTGTGAGGATTTTTGTTTTCTTTATATTGAGGTGTAATCCATACTGAAGGTCATGGTCTTTGATGTTCATCATAAATGCTTCAAGTCCTCTTCACTTTCAGCAAGCAAGGCTGTGTCATCTGCATAACGCAGGTTGTTAATGAGTCTTCCTTCAATCCTGGTGCCTCATTTTTCTTCATATAGTCCAGCTTCTCAGATTATTTGCTCAGCAAACAGATTGAGTAAGTAAGTATGGTGAAAGGACACAACCCTGACCACTCAGTATCTCCTTGTTTTGTTTGAATGGCTGCCTCTTGGTCTATATAGAGGTTCTTCATGAACACAATTAATATTTCTTAATCTATTCCATGTAGCTTGCTGTTGTTGTTAGGTGCTGTCGAGTCAGCTCCGACTCATAGCGACCCCATGCACATCAGAATGAAACACTGCCCAGTCCTGGACTATCCTTACAATTGTTATGCTTGAGCTCATTGTTGAAGCCACTATGTCAATCCACCTCATTGAGAGTCTTCCTCTTTTCCACTGACCCTGTACTTTGCCTAGAATGATCTCCTTCTCCAGAGACTGATCCCTTTTGACAACATGTCCAAAGTATGTAAGACGCAGTCTCACCATCCTTGCTTCTAAGGAGCATTCTGGTTGTACTTCTTCCAAGACAGATTTGTTTGTTCTTTTGGCAATCCATAGTATATTCAATATTCTTCGTCATCACCACAATTCAAAGGCATTAGTTCTTCTTCAGTCTTCCTTATTCACTGCCCAGCTTTCACGTGTATATGATGTGATTGAAAATACCATGGCTTGGGTCAGGTGCACCTTAGTCTTCAAGGTGACATCTTTGCTCTTCAAGACTTTAAAGAGGTCCTTTGCAGCAGATTTACCCAATGCAATGTGTCCTTTGATGTCTTGACTGCTGCTTCCATGGCTGTTGATTGCGGACCAGGTAAAATGAAATCCTTGACAACTACAGTCTTTTCTCTGTTTATCATGATGTTGTTCATTGGTCCAGTTGTGAGGATTTTTGCTTTCTTTATGTTGAGGTGCAATCCATACTGAAGGCTGTGGTCTTTGATCTTCATTAGTAAGTGCTTCAAGTCCTTTTCACTTTCAGCAAGCAAAGTTGTGTCATCTACATAACACAGGTTGTTAATGAGTCTTCCTCCAATCTTGATGCCCCGTTCTTCTTCATATAGTCCAGCTTCTTGGATTATTTGCTCAGCATACAGATTGAATAGGAATGGTGAAAGAATACAACCCTGACACACACTTTTCCTAACTTTAAACCAGTCAGTATCCCCTTGTTATGTTCAAATAACTGCCTCTTGATCTATGTAAAGGTTCCTCATGAGCACAATTCAGTGTTCTGGAATTCCCATTCTTCGCAGCGTTATCCATAGTTTGTTATGATCCACACAGTCGAATGCCTTTGCATAGTCAATAAATCACAGGTAAACATCCTTCTGGTATTCTCTGCTTTCAGCCAGGATCTGTCTGATATGTAGATAAGTACATACATAATTATCATTAAACCAATCAGAATAAAGCTCTTTGAAGGAATATTATAATCTAATTTAATAATAACATCAGGAGGTAGGAAAATATTCCATTTTCATAACCCTATCTTAGGCATGCTTTAAAGAATCTCCAGAATAATTTTTATCTTTTTGGGGCCTCATTATATCAGTCAAAATCAGCCCATCCTTTTCTCAGTGCACTTTTCAAATGATCCAATTTATACCAAAGTTTCTCAAAATAACTACTGAAGGCTCAAATCATAAGACAGGTGTAAGAAGCAGTTCTTCTTGGATCTGAGACTTAAAGTGACCTCACGAATAGTTGACAAATCAGCCTTGGCCATTGTGACAGTGCACAGAAAAAGAATAAAAAAGTTGGAGTTCTCAAGACAAAAATCTCACTCCGTTTTGTAGGTAATTCACTGCAAAATTTGTCCGTTAGATGCATTTTTGTTGAGAACCGCGCATTCACTGTTTGTGGCACCAGCTCAAATAACAGGCTTAGAGTGTCTATGCTTGTGCTTTACCCTATGATTTTCCATTTTATGACAATCAATAGCAGTGTAAAACTCTTAAAACAGGGCAACACAAAACAAGGTAACACATACACACACGCAAGAGTAGCTCTCACAATTCTGAACTGTTTTCAGTAAGGTTCAGAGAGGCCCCTCTCGAATTCAGTTTGATTTCCCTTGAACACAGTTCAAGGAAAGTATTCAAATAACACAAATGGGAACTCACCATGAAGCCCCAGGAACCAAGCAGTAATTCTTCAAAGTGGAAAGAAAAGGACGGAGCAGATGGGAAGCCAGTTCCCCAAACAGAGAGCGCAAAAGGATAACTTACCAAAGAAAGGATGTCTATAACTGCTCAGACATAGAGCCAGAGAGTTCCACAAAAGGAGTGGAACTCAAACCCCAGAGAGATTCACCAAGTTTCCCAGCTGTAGTGAGCGAACGTTGTGTGCAAAGGGCCCTGTTCAGTACTGTATTTGATCTCTCACCAAAAGAGTGGTGCACTCAGTGATCTTCTTTCTGGGTCCTGCTTCTGACACTAAAAACAACTAAAAATAATCACAACTCAAAGAAATTGAAATATAAGGTTTATTTTGAGCAGTTATCCCATAAACATATAGGCAGACCATTCTGATTCCAAAAAAAAAAAAAAGACTCAAAGTAGGCTAGTTACAAACCTGTTGCTGTTGAGCCAATTCCAACACAATAGTGACCCTATGGGGCAGAGTAGAACTGCCCCATAGGGTTTTCAAGGAGTGGCTCGTGGATTCCAACTGCTGACCTTTTGGTTAGCAGCCGTAACTCTTAACCATTGTGCCACCAGGGCTAGTTACAATAAATCTTAAGATGAGAAGAGGAAGAAGAAAAGAAAGTGAATCATTGGCTAATCTTAACATGATTGACTAAACCCTGCCCTCCCTCTTTTACTGATATTAACTGATATCAAGTTGCAAGGTGGTTTTTGGCCCTCCACCAACGTGTAGCCATGATACTTTTGAAATTTAAGTTAAGAAAGCCTGGCTTTGAACAGAAAAGAAAAAATTAGCAACTCCGGGTGAAAAAACCTACTGGCAGGAATAATTTTGGGTCAGGAATTTTTACTGTTAACATGGTATCATGGGTAAAAAAAAAAAAAAAAAAACGTAAAATCAAGGTAAGGTGTCTGTTATTAATTATCCCTTTGACAATCTCTTTTGAGTCAGCAATTACATTTCTAGGAGTATATCAAGTAGACTTATTGACTTCTGTACAGAGGTACTTCTTTGAGAATGAGCACTGCATCATAGTAATAGTGAAAAGTGCATTGATAAGAAGGTACTTGATAAATTATAGTATAAGAGTACTATACAATAATATGCACCTACTTAAAAGAATGTGCCATAGTCATCAGAAGGTTTGCAATATGTAAAAAAAATATACATTGCACTCTAATTAATGATACGCATGCTGAAATATTTATGCATAAAAAGAAGAGAGACTGATGAATAGATAAAGGGATGAATCTATATGATATAGCAAATATAGTAAAATGCTAAAGGTAGAATCTAGATGATGGGTACATTGGTGTTTGCTTTACAAATATTTCAACTTCTCAGTATGTTCCAAATTTTTCATAACACAATGTTGGCAAAACATCACAAAAGAATAGTTACCTGATTCAATTTGTATTTTTTTTTTTATTAACTTTTATTAAGCTTCAAGTGAACGTTTACAAATCCAATCAGTCTGTCACATATAAGTTTACATACATCTTACTCGGTACTCCCACTTGCTCTTCCCCTATTGAGTCAGCCCTTTCAGTCTCTCCTTTCATGACAATTTTGCCAGCTTCCCTCTCTCTCTATCCTCCCATCCCCCCTCCAGACAAGAGTTGCCAACACACTCTCAAGTGTCCATCTGATATAATTAGCTCACTCTTCATCAGCATCTCTCTCCCACCCACTGACCAGTCCCTTTCATGTCTGATGAGTTGTCTTCGGGGATGGTTCCTGTCCTGTGCCAACAGAAGGTTTGGGGACCATGACCGCCAGGATTCCTCTAGTCTCAGTCAGACCATTAAGTATGGTCTTTTTATGAGAATTTGGGGTCTGCGTCCCACTGATCTCCTGTTCCCTCAGGAGTTCTCTGTTATGCTCCCTGTCAGGGCAGTCATCGATTGTGGCCGGGCACCAACTAGTTCTTCTGGTCCCAGGATGATGTAGGTCTCTGGCTCATGTGGCCCTTTCTGTCTCTTGGGCTCATAGTTGTCGTGTGACCTTGGTGTTCTTCATTTTCCTTTGCTCCAGGTGGGTTGAGACCAACTGATGCATCTTAGATGGCCGCTTGTTAGCATTTAAGACCCCAGACGCCACATTTCAAAGTGGGATGCAGAATGTTTTCATAATAGAATTATTTTGCCAATTGACTTAGAAGTCCCCTCAAACCATGTTCCCCAGACCCCCACCCTTGCTCCGCTGACCTTTGAAGCATTCATTTTATCCCGGAAATTTCTTTGCTTTTGGTCCAGTCCAATTGAGCTGACCTTCCATGTATTGAGTGCTGTCTTTCCCTTCACATAAAGCAGTTCTTATCTACTGATTAATCAATAAAAAACCCTCTCCCTCCCTCCCTCCCTCCCCCCTTCGTAACCACAAAAGTATGTGTTCTTCTCAGTTTTTACTATTTCTCAAGATCTTATAATAGTGCTCTTATACAATATTTGTCCTTTTGCCTCTGACTAATTTCGCTCAGCATAATGCCTTCCAGGTTCCTCCATGTTATGAAATGTTTCACAGATTTGTCACTGTTCTTTATCGATGCATATAAATTGTGTGAATATACCACAATTTATTTACCCATTCATCCATCGATGGACACCTTGGTTGCTTCCAGCTTTTTGCTATTGTAAGCAGAGCTGCAATAAACATGGGTGTGCATATATCTGTTTGTGTGAAGGCTCTTGTATCTTTAGGGTATATTCCGAGGAGTGGGATTTCTGGGTTGTATGGTAGTTCTATTTCTAACTGTTTAAGATAACGCCAGATAGATTTCCAAAGTGGTTGTACCATTTTACATTCGCACCAGCAGTGCATAAGAGTTCCAATCTCTCCGCAGCCTCTCCAACATTTATTATTTTGTGTTTTTTGGATTAATGCCAGCCTTGTTGGAGTGAGATGGAATCTCATCATAGTTTTAATTTGCATTTCTCTAATGGCTAATGATCGAGAGCATTTTCTCATGTATCTGTTGGCTGCCTGAATATCTTCTTTAGTGAAATGTGTGTTCATATCCTTTGCCCACTTCTTGATTGGGTTGTTTGTCTTTTTGTGGTTGAGTTTTGAAAGAATCATGTAGATTTTAGAGATCAGGCGCTGGTCTGAGATGTCATAGCTGAAAATTCTTTCCCAGTCTGTAGGTGGTCTTTTTACTCTTTTGGTGAAGTCTTTAGATGAGCATAGGTGTTTGATTTTTAGGAGCTCCCAGTTATCTGGTTTCTCTTTGTCATTTTTGGTAATGTTTTGTATTCTGTTTATGCCTTGTATTAGGGCTCCTAGGGTTGTCCCTATTTTTTCTTCCATGATCTTTATCGTTTTAGTCTTTATATTTAGGTCTTTGATCCACTTGGAATTAGTTTTTGTGCATGGTGTGAGGTATGGGTCCTGTTTCATTCTTTTGCAAATGGATATCCAGGTATGCCAGCACCATTTGTTAAAAAGACTATCTTTTCCCCAATTAACTGACACTGGTCCTTTGTCAAATATCAGCTGCTCATATGTGGATGGATTTATATCTGGGTTCTCAATTCTGTTCCATTGGTCTATGTGCCTGTTGTTGTACCAGTACCAGGCTGTTTTGACTACTGTGGCTGTATAATAGGTTCTGAAATCAGGTAGAGTGAGGCCTCCCACTTTCTTCTTCTTTTTCAGTAATGCTTTGCTTATCCGGGGCTTCTTTCCCTTCCATATGAAATTGGTGATTTGTTTCTCTATCCCCTTAAAATATGACATCGGAATTTGGATCGGAAGTGCATTATATGTATACATGGCTTTTGGTAGAATAGACATTTTTACTATGTTAAGTCTTCCTATCCATGAGCAAGGTATGTTTTTCCACTTAAGTATGTCCTTTTGAATTTCTTGTAGTAGAGCTTTGTAGTTTTCTTTGTATAGGTCTTTTACATCCTTGGTGAGATTTATCCCTAAGTATTTTATCTTCTTGGGGGCTACTGTGGATGGTATTGATTTGGTTCTCAATTTGTATTTTAAAGTAAGATGCTAAAACTGAACTATATGTAAGTGTATATTTTATATGGAATTTCATGTGTGACTAGTTTTACAAATAAAGTTGAACTTGGTAAAAATGAAAGCACAAAATAGCTTATTTTTTTTTTCACACAAGGATCTCTCCATTGTTCAATATCAACTCTTCAGTCCTTGACATTGCACAGGCATTCACTAGCTTCTCCTGTCACTTTCAGGTTGGTAAGTAGAGATTAAATAGTTTGGAAATTTTCATTTCCCTCTACCTGCCTCAAATCAATTAGGGAACAGGGGCTTAAGAAAACTACACATAGAAGGTAGAAGTCACTTTTAAGAGGGAAGACTGGCCTATCAAGCCTGGTTGGATGTTTTTGAGCTTCTGAAATCCATGGGACCTGGTGCCACTAGGGAAATAGTCTCATGTTCAGACATTCAAATTTCCAGTCAAGTCTAATGTTAAAACCTAAATCTCTCATTCAATTTAAACATCCCCTTTTCCTAGCTTGGATTTATCTCAATCTGCAGTGGAGAAAGGGCTCTTTCCCTCACTATGCAGGAGTAGAGGGAGGGAGAAAAATAAAGGGAAGGAAATGTTTTACTTTATTGATTCAGTTGCTATACCACATTAACAACTTCTACTGTGATAGATGCTAACTACTGCTAGCTCTTTGTTACATGGGGCAATTTTGTGGGTTCCCTGTAGATATGTTATGACATCTTCGCCTCTCAATTGTTCTAGGGTAAAAACATCACAAAGCTCAGTAAAGCAAAAAGAAAGGTTTATTCATCATATATTCAAAAAGGCAAAAGTGGGAAATGGACAAGCATGCTGCTAGAGCCATGTCTGTCCGAGTCGAGGAACGTTACAGAGTCATCAGTATATGTTAACATTACAAAATGGGCAAAATCATTGAGAGCATCACCTTTTCACAGATTGGCTAGAAACTGTGATCCTACGTTTTGAGTTGTCTTTCTTAATAATCATTGTTACATGGATTTCAGTAATGATAGAAGGGTCTTCATTGGTCCAACAAATCTATTCACTAAAGGCTAATGAAAAAAGATAAGAGTGGAAAGTATGTGGGTCTTTAGTGCTCTGTTTATGATCTGTTTATATGAAATCTTCCCTAAAAGACGTTTTCCAAGATTGTCCTAGCTATTGTCTTTATACCTCAGGGGCCAATTGATGTGTCCTTGTGATTCCTTGTGAGTCCAGCTCCAGCTGGGTCGCATTCTCTATGCTCAAGGACAGGGAATAATGGCTCCAATATTATCTCCTAAATCACAATTCCCCCAGTTTCTGCAGGCCACAGTGTACAGCTACTTAGGTTAGCCCTTGGACAAGAATCTTGTCAAGACTATTCAAGTTCATTTACCTTCCACAGTGCAAGGTGTCCCTAGAAAAAACTCATATATCTTTTCTCTGCCATGGGTGGGAAGTGGCTGGTTCTCACCTAAAGCCACCCTGATAACAGTGTGAGTAGAGATTGGTATAGTGACACTGCAGGTTTAGGTATTTCCAAGTGTTTTCTCCCTAAGCTCCCCTCTGATTTATTCCTGGCAATACAGCTCTCATCAAAGAAATTCCTGCTACAAATGTTCTCTTTCAGTAGCTGTCCCCTTCCCTTATATAGCCTATGGTGGGTGGAGGGTTGAGGGTGACAGAAACAGCTTTGGAATAACTACTTAGCAAATTTTGAATGTAATACCTGTCATCTCTCTTTACACTGTATAGGCCTTTACAATCTTTTGTATCCTCAGCTTTGGGGTTTAGCTAAAACAGAGACCCTCATACAAGTCCTATATAAACAACTTTGCATTAGAAAGACGTAGAAAAATATGGTGAAATTGATATTAAAATAACATCAATGGTTGGTTTTGAGGAAAAGAGTGGGATTAGATTGTTTATAATTACAAAGTTGAATTTTACTGGACCTTTTTGTTACAGAAATTCCCCACTCCTTTGAATGTTATGGGAATGGCTTACTATAAATAATTGACCAGATGGACTTAATAATCTTCTCTGTTTTAATTATCTTTGGAATAAGCTTTTAGGTTTTTATTATTTCTTATCTCCTTAACCTTTGCTCTCCCCTCCCATTTCTCAAGATTCAGGTGTATTTTATCATAAAAAAAGAAAACATTCAAAACAAAATTGACCTAATTGCAACCTTAGTATTGCTCACCCATCTCAGTGATCAACCCCCTAGGCTCTCTTCTAAAAAGCTTGCAATAGTCTGTTTTGCTGAAGTCCAACCCAGATTTGTGCCTGAGTTTAAGACAGGGCTGGAGCCATAGAACCATTTTTTCTCAGCCTCAGGACAACCCCTCACCCAGCCCATTTCCTGAAGCTGTTTTTTTTCCTCAGAACTTCTTTGAAAAGAAATAGCCAATGGCTAGCCAGAATCAGCTGAAACAGATCGTGCCCTCCATCTTGACACTCCAAATGACCTTTAGCTCATTTATTGCCTCATGCATGGTAAATTTTGTGCCCCAGGTGGAGAGCTAACATGCTAATGAACAAAAATGGCTAACTTCTTCGCACGGGGAATGGAACCCTGGCCTTAGAAAATAATTACTCATTTGAAAATGTTCCTCACGTGTGTGCAAACCATTTTGTATTCTGAAACTGATCCTGCCTATATAAACCAGCCTCAACAAGCTGCCTGCAAGCAGTCTTGGAAGGCACTTAGCCCCAACTGTCTCCTTGTTTGACCAACCAGTAAAGTTACCTTTTGTTCTCTCCAACTTGGTCTCTTTTTGGCCCTGATGGAGTCATACTGAGCAGAACCCGGAGTTCCCAGCAACAAGTTCACTCCCCGACAGCTCTAGAAGTCCTTTTCCATTTACTTCCTTTTTTTTTTTTTGAATAAAACTATCTTTGCCTGTTTGTTTTAACCTTGTCTGGGGGCAATAATGAGCCTGTAATTGTGTGTTAAGGAGCCCTGGTTGGCACAGTAGTTAAGTGCTCAGCTGCTAACCAAAAGGTCAGTAGTTGGAATCTATCAGTTGCTTAGCTAGAGAAAGATGTGGCAGTCTGTTTCCCCAAAGATTTACACCCTTAGAAACCCTACGGGGCAGCTCTACTCTGTTCTATAGGGTTGCTGTGAGTTGAAATTGACTCAGTGGCAGTGGGTTAGTAGTGTGTTATCTGGGAATATAAAAATAATTTTAAAATAAATGATGAGTTTTAAAAAATGAAGCACAATAACAATTGCCGCGATAGTTCATAAAGGAAGAATAAAGAAATTGCTTAATGAAAAGTATATCAAGAGTTTCAAGGTCACACTGAATAATAAACAAAGCTAGACAAACAAAGCAATGATGTCATTTTCAACAAAGATCCAAACCAAACCCATTGCCCTGAATGTCAATTCCGACTCACAAAGACCCTGTAAGACAGGGTAGGGCTGCCTCATTGCATTTCCAAGGCCGTAAATCTTTTTGGGAGCAGGCTGTCACACCTTTATCCTGCGAGGGCCTAATGGTTTGAACTGCCAATCTTTTGGTTAACAGTGAAGTGCCTTAACCATTGTGCCACGAGGGCTTCTCCAACAACGTTGTCAATGTTGTTAGATGCTGTCAAGTCAGTTTTGAGTCATAGAGACCCTATGTAAAACAGAAGGAAACACTACCTGGTCCTGCACTATCCTCACAATTGTTGCTATGTTTGAGCTCATTGTTGCAGCCACTGTGTCAATACATCTCATTGAGGGTCTTCCTCTTTTTCAATGACCTTCTACTTTACCAAGCATGATGTCCTTCTCTGGGGACTGGTCCTTCTTGATAACATGTGTAAAGTACGTGAGACAACCATAACCCCTCAATAAACTGAATATTAAGAGCAATAATTCACATATACAAAAATACTCTTTACTTGTGATAGTTACTTTGTTCAAACATCTATGTTTCGATAAATATACTTGGCCTATCAAGCGTGGATGACATGTGAGCTAAACCAAAGGAAACCCAAACCAAACCAAACCCATTGTCATCAAGTCAATTCTGACTCATAGCAACCCTTTAGGATAAAGGGGAACTGCCCCATAGGGTTCCAGGGAGTGGCTGGTGGATTTGCACTGCCGACCTTTTGATTAGCAGCCGAGCTCAACCACTACATCACCAGGGCTCCAACCAAAGGATACTGCTAGTTAATTCTTCACCTAATATATTTAATTTCCATTTAATATTGACTCACTTTACTGTAGAAAGTGTATTTTAATGCCTTAAATTTGGAATGCCCCTCTTGTTCTTGGGAGCTGACTCAACAGCATCAGCATTGATCTGTCAAAAATGTGTGGTAAATTAATCCATATGAAATACTTTGAAAATAAATGATAGTAATAAAGATTGTAAAATTCTATTAGGTAATCGTAGAGAGTTAATTTTTTTTATCACATATTTCTACAGATGTCACTGCTTCAATTGCAGCTTGTGCTCTCTGTGATAATTTATTCCCTGCTTTAGATTGTTTATACGAACACGTGGAAAAAAAATTTTGTGGCTACAGGGGAACAGATGTCAAGTTTTTGCAGATGGAATCTCAAGTAAGAATGGAATGAATGTGACAGAGTTGCACACAGGCAATTGAGACTACTAAAGAACATTATTGACCTATGTTTTCTCAGGACTAAAGCAGCTCCCTGAATTATAGTGTTTTGAAGAAACTGCATTCATTTTTCTAGACCCTTCAGGAAATATTTCAGTAGGGTACTAAATTATAGTCACTGTTTGATAAAGAACTATTTAATAAGCTTTTCTGCTGCAGAACTGTGACAAAATACTGAGTAGATTAGGTGCTTGAGGAATCAGGTTATATGCTATTCAATTCTTTATAATCAGTCTCATGTCTTACCTGAGCTTTTTCATCTGGTGTGTTAGCCGGCTGAGGAGAAAGTACTGAATAGTGATTAAAAGTGCATACTTTGACATAATAAATATCTAGATTTGAAGACTAGTACTGCCACTTACTTAGCTGAATGCTTTGTAAAAGTTGCCATTTTGCCTGGCAGTATTGTTTATTAGCTATTATTATTGTTATATAACAGGTATCTTATATAGATTTTACATTCGCCATTTAAATTTAAATTACTTTCATTGTATGATGTGCAGCTATTTTTGTTAAAATCATTTCAGCAGTTGTATTGAATCTTTACTACACATGTCATAGTGCTTCCATAGAAAAGTATGGTTCCAAGGCAGGGCCAAAAAGGCAGGATAGTCAGATGCTTCCTGTGTTCCCTCTTAACAACAAAGACCTCCCCCCCCAAAAAAAAAAAAAACAAGTGAATCGACTATATATGATAGTTTGGGAGCCCTGAAAATCAAGGGCTAATTTGAGGAGTCTAACTGAGTTTTTTTAACTGAGTAGCAGGGTGAGGGAGAGATGGTTCAGAAGCAGTGAGAAGCTGCAAGGCCGGATCCAGCAGAAACCAGCACCCCACAGTCCAGATCTGCTTGCACAAGGGCTGAGACAAGCATTGGCATTTGGGATGTGCTTTCCAAATTGGGAGAGACCTAGCAGCTGAGAGTCCACTCACACCTCCAGTCAGCTTAAGGCAGTGCTCAATCAGCAAAAGGTAAGTAGGTGTGTCTAATCTACCACTCAGATCAAAAAATACCTCTTTGGGAAAAAAAACACTCTCCTATTTACCTGACCCCTCCCTGCTCTGCACCAGGTCCTGAGGGGGCTTCATTGATAGCCCCTTTCCCTGGTCTAGATGTAGAACCTATAGCACGTTTTGAGCCATTCTCCTGCCATTGGAAAAGGAACAAATTAACAAACTGGGAAAAAATAATCTGCTGGCTCCCCTAAGCCAGGAACTCAGGGCAGAAAAAGCTCCTTTGCCTAGGCACAGGCATAAGGGGTCCACAGACTTTGCATGCCTTTCATCCCTGCATAGACCTGTGTGAGCTCATTTCAACAGCATAGGCCCTCATTAGAACATTACAACAGAGTATATACCTAAAGTCTAACTTCAACTGTTTCAGTTATATGGTGGAGAGGGAGGTTCCTGAAGTTTGGCACTGTTCTGCCTAATAAGCAAGGTCTCACCTACCTAAAACCGGGGTCTGAGGATGGGTGGCTCCACCTATGCCACCTAGCCACCCACAACATGGGTCCAAGGATAAGTGGTGCCTTCCAGTCCTTACAGCCAACAGCATTGGGTGTCCATAGTCCAGCTGTAAACACCACCCACTTACCCACTCTAGGGAACAGGAACACACTTTCTTAACAGACATTCAGGGGCAGTTGTCAGGCCCCTGCCTTGCTCAGCACATGACCCCCTACTGAAGCCAGATACCGGTGCCTACATGAATCACCCCTGCTCGTCTAAGACTGTAGGTGAGAGTCTACATCACACACTTGGTTACTGACTACCTGGACACCTGAGCTGAATCCAAACAAGAAAAGTAAATGGACTCCTGAGCTCATATACCTAGTAACAGTTCTAACCACCTGGTGAGAGGATGTTAGAGCTTCAAAGGGACCAATGATCAAACTAACTCACTTGAGCAGCCTACTGGGGCATATCGAAACAAAAAAAGAAGCTAGGATGCAGTAAGCATAAAAGTAAGTAAATAAATACAATAACTTATTGATGGCTCAGAGACAACAGTCAATATCAAATCATATAAAGAGGCAGACCATTATAGCTTCAGCAAGCTCCCAAAACAAAGTATCAAGAAATGTTCCCAATGAAGAGAATTTCTTAGAATTATTGGAGGTAGAATACAAAAGATTAATATACAGAACTCTTCAAGAGATCAAGAAGGAGATCAGGAAAAATGCAGAAAAAGCCAAGAAACACACACACAAAGCATTAGAGGGATGTAAGAAGATTAGGGAAGAGCATAAAGACAATTTAATAAGGTACAACAATCCATAAAGAGACAGCAATCAGAAATTCAGAAGATTAACAATAAAATTTCAGAATTAGACAACTCAATAGAAAGTCATAAGAGCAGAATTGAGGCAATGGAAGTCAGACTTAGTGAGATTCAAGACAAACCACTTAACATCAACATCTTTGAGGAAAAATCAGATCAAAGAATTAAAAAAAATGAAGAAACCCTAAGAATTACGTGGGACTCAATCAAGAGGAATAACATACAAGTGATTGGAGTACCAGAATGCGGGGGGGGGGGGCAGGGGAGATAACAGAAATACAGAGGGAATTGTTGAAGATTTCTCAGCAGAAAACTTCCCTGATATCATGAAAGATGAAAAGATATTTACCCAAGATGCTTATCGAAGCACACACAAGGTAGAACCCAAAAGAAAGTCACCAAGACAAATTATAATCAAACTTGCCAAAATCAAAGATAATTTTAAGAGCAGCTAGGGATAAACAAAATGTCACCTACAAAGGAGAGTCAATAAGAATAAGCTATGATTATTCGGCAGAAATCATTCAGGCAAGAAGGCAATGGTGACATAGATAAAGCCTTGAAGGAAAAAATTCTCAGCCAAGAATTATATATCCAGCAAAACTGTCTCTAAAAATATGAAGGCGAAATTAGGATATTTCCAGATAAATAGAAGTTTACGGAATTTGCAAAACTCAACCCAAAATTCCAAGAAATACTGAAGGGAGTTCTGTGGTTAAAAAATCAATAACATCAGATAACAACCCAAGACTAGAACACAAGACAGAGCAACCAGATATCAACCCAGACAGGGAATTCACAAAAATAAATCAAAGCCAAAATGCTCAAAACAGGGAAACAGACATCATTGTATAAAAGATAACAACATTACAACAAAAAAGGGGGACTAAAAAATGTAGTCATAGATCTTTCATATGGAGAGGAAGTCAAGGTGGTATAAAGAACTAAAAGACCAAGAGACAGAAAGGGCCACATGAACCAGTGACTACATCATCCTGAGACCAGAAGAACTAGATGGTGCCCGGCTACAACCGATGACTGCCCTGACGGGGAACACAACAGAGAACCCCTGACGGAGCAGAAGAGCAGTGGGAAGCAGACCCCAAATTCTCATAAGTTTAGACTTAATGGTCTGACTGAGACTAGAAGGTCCCTAGTGGTCATGGCCACCAGATCATTTGTTGGCCCAGGACAGGAACCATTCCCGAAGCCAACTCTTCAGACATGGTATGGACTGGACAATGGGTTGGAGAGGGATGCTGGTGAGGAGTGAGATTCTTGAATCAGGTGGACACTTGAGACTACGTTGGCATCTCCTGCCTGGAGGGGAGATGAGAGGGTGGAGGGGGTTAGAAGCTGGTGAAATGGACACAAAAAGAGAGAGTGGAGGGAGAGAGCGGTCTGTCTCATTAGGGGAAGAGTAATTGGGAGCGTGAATCGAATCGATGGCACTGGGTTTTTTAATTTGGAGTGTGTAGCAAGGTGTATATGGGTTTTTGTGTGAGAGACTGACTTGATTTGTAAACTTTCACTTAAAGCACAATAAAAATTATGAAAAAATATATTAAAAAAAGAATGAACCCAGTATCAAATTTGAAAAAAAAAAAAAAAAGAAAAGAACTAAAAGATTGGTTTAAACTTAGAAAAATAGGATTAAATATTAAGGTAACCACAAAGGAAACTAACAATCCTACACATCAAAGTAAGAAACAAGAAAAACATAAAGACTCAGCAAAAACAAAAGCAACAACAATGAAAAAGAGGAAAAGAAAATATGTAGAGAAAAATGACCCAGCACAGAAATTTAAGTGAGCAAAGGAAACTGTCAACAGCACACAAAAAAGACATCAAAATAACAGCTCTAAGCTCATACCTATCAATACCTAAGCTGAATGTAAATGGTCTAAATGCATCAATAAAGAGACAGAGAATGGCAGAACGGATTAAAAAAACACGATGCATCTACATGCTGCCTACAAGAGACACACCTTAGACTTAAAGACACAAACAAAAACTCAAAGGAAGGAAAAAAAATATCAAGCAAACAACAATAAAAAAACAGCAGGAGTGGCAATATTAATTTCTGACAAAATAGACTTTAAAGTTAAATTCACCACAAAGGATAAGGAAGGACACTATATAATGATTAAAGGGTCAATGTGCCAGGAGGATATAACCATAATAAATATTTACACACCCATGAAGTGTGCCAAAATACATTAAAAAAAAAAAAAACTCTAACAGCATTGAAAAGTGAGGTAGGCGTCTCCACAATAATAGTAGTAGATTCAACATACCACTTTCAGTGAAAGACAGAACACCCAGAAAGAAACTCAATAAAGACACGGGAGATCTAACTGCCACAAATCAACCAACTTGACCTCATAGCCATATACAGAACACCCCACCCAATAGCAGCCAAGTATGCTTTCTTTTCCAACTCACAGGGAAAGTTCTCCAGAATAGACCACATATTAGGCCATAAAGCAAGCCTTAACAGAATCCAAAACATTGAAATATTACAAAGCATCTTTTCTGACAATAAAGCCATAAAACTAGACATCAATAACAGAAAAAAGAAAGGAAAAAATAATAAAACACGGAAACTGAACAATACCTTGCTCAAAAACTACTGCATTATAAAAGAAATTCAGGACAGATTAAAGAAATTCATAGAATCACATGAGAATGAGAACACTACTAGAACCTTGGAAACACAGCAAAAGCAGTGCTCAGAGGTCAATTTGTAGCAACAAAAGCATGCATCCAAAATGAAGAAAGGGCCAAAATCAAAGAATTATCCCTACAACTTAAATATAAACAGAGCAGCAAAAGAAGCCCTCAGGCATCAGAAGAAAGCAAATAATAACAATTAGAGTAGAATTAAATGAAATAGAGAACAGAAAAACAATGGAAAGTGTTAATAAGACCAAAAGATGGTTCTTTGATAAGATCAACAAAATCGATAAACCATTGGCCAAACTGACAAAAGAAAAACAGGAGAGGAAGTAAATAACGCATAAAAAATAAAATGGGTGATACCACAACAGGCCCAACTGAAATTAAAAATCATAATAGAATACTATGAAAAATTGTACTCTAACAAATTTGAAACCTTAGATGAAAGGGACAAATTTCTAGGAAAACACTACCTACCTAAACTAACACAAACAGAAGTAGAACAACTAAATAAACCTATAACAAAAGAAGGGATTGAAAAGGTAATTAAAAAACTCCCAAGAACAACAACAAAAAGCCCCGGCCCTGATGGTGTCACTGGAGAATTCTACCAAACTTTCAGAGAAAAATTATCACCACTACTAAAGTTACTTCAGAGCATAAAAAAGGATGGCATATTCCCAAACTCACAATATGAAGCCAGCATAATCCTGATACCAAAACAGGTAAAGACACCACAAAAAAAAGGAAATTACAGACCAATATTCCTCATGAACTTAGACGAAAAAATTCTCAACAAATTTCTAGCTGATGCATTTCAACAACGTATCAAAAAAATAGTTCACCATGACCAAGTGGGATTCATAACAGGTATGCAGGGATGGTTCAACATTAGGAAAACGATCAATGTAATGTATCATATAAATAAAACAAAAGACAAGAACCACGTGATCTTATTAACTGATGCAGAAAAGAAAAACACCCATTCAGGATAAAAACTCAGCAAAATAGGAATATAAGGAAAATTCTTCAACATAATACCTAAAGGGCATTTATACAAAGCAAACAGCCAACATCATCCTAAATGAAGTCTGAAAGCATTCCCCTTGATAATGGGAACCAGACACTGATGCTATTTATCACCACTCTTATTCAACATTGTGCTGGAGGTCCTAGCCAGAGCAATTAGGCTGGATAAAGAAATAAAGGGCATCCAAGTTGGTAAGGAAGAAGTCACAGTATCTCTATTTGCACATGATAAGATCTTATACACAGAAAACTGTAAAGAATCCACAAGAAAACTACTGGAATTAATATAAGATTTCAGCAAAGTATCAGGATACAAGATAAATATGCAAAAATCAGGTGGATTCCCCTACACCAACAAAGATAACTTCAAGGAGGAAATCACTATTTAGAGTAGCCCGCAAGAAGATAAAATACTTAGGAATAATCTAACCAGGGACTAAAGGATCTATACAAAGAAAACTAAGACACTACTGCAAGAAACCAAAAGAGACCTACATAAGTGGAAAAACATACCTTGCTCACGGATAAGAAAACTCAACATAGTGAAAACGTCTATTATACCCAAAGCAATTTATAGCTACAATGTAATCCCAATCCAAATTCCAATGGCATTTTTAATGAGATGGAGAAACAAATCACCAACTTCATATGGAAAGGGAAGAGGCCCCGGATAAGTAAAGCATTACTGAAAAAGAAGAACAAAGGGGGAGGCCTCACTCTACCTGATTTTGGAACCTATTGTATACCGCCACAGTAGTCAAAACAGCCTGGTACTGGTACAACAACAGATACATAGACCGATGCAACAGAATTGAGAATCCAGACATAAATCCATCCACATATGAGCAGCTGATATTTGACAAAGGCCCAAAGTCAGTTAAATGGGGAAAAGATGGTCTCTTTAACAAATGGTGCTGGCATAACTGGATATCTATCTGCAAAAAAATGAAACAAGACCCATACCTCACACCATGCACAAAAACTAACTCAAAATGGATCAAAGACCTAAATATAAAATCTAAAATGATAAAGATCATGGAAGAAAAAATAGGGACAGCACTAACAGCCCTAATACATGGCATAAACAGAATGCAAAACATTGCTAACAATGCACAAAAACCAGAAGAGAAACTAGATTACTGGGAGCTCCTAAAAATCAAACAGTTATGCTCATCAAAAGACTTCACCAAAAGAGTAAAAAGACAACCTACAGGCTGGGAAAAATTTTTGGCTAAGACCAATCAGATCAGCGTCTAATCTGTAAAATCTATATGATACTGCAAAATCTCAACAACAGAAAGACAAATAGCCCAATTAAAAAATGGCCAAAGGATATGAACAGTCACTTCACCAAAGAAGACATTCAGGTGGCTAATAGATACGTGAGGTAATGCTCAAGATCATCAGCCATTAGAGAAATCCAAAGAAAAACTACAATGAGATTCCATCTCACCCCAACAAGGCTGGCATTAACCCAAAGAACACAAAATAATAATGGTTGGAAAGGTTGCAGAGAGACCGGAACACTTATACACTGCTGGTGGGGATGTAAAATGGTACAAACACTTTGGAAATCGATTTGGTGCTTCCTTAAAAAGCTAGAAATTGAAGTATCATAAGATCCAGCAATCCCACTCCTTAGGATATATCCTAGAGAAATAAGAGCCCTCACACGAATAGATGTATGCACACCCATGTTCATTGCAGCACTGTTTACAACAGCAAAAAGATGGAAACAACCAAGATGCCCATCAAGGAATGCATGGATAAGCAAATTATGGTATATTGACATAATGGAATATTGTGCAATGATAAAGATCCATGATGAATCTGTGAAACATCTCACAACATGGAGGAATCTGGAGGGCATTATGCTGAGTGAAATTAGTCAGTCACTAAAGGACAAATATTGTGTTAGACCACTATTAAAAGAACTCAAGAAAAGTTTTACACACAGAAGTAAAAATTCTTTGATGGTTATGAGGGTGGGAAGGGAAGAAGAGGGGTATTCACTAACTAGATAGTAGAGAAGAATTATTTTAGGTGAAAGGAAGGACAACACACAATATTGGGGAAGTCAGCACAACTGGACTAAACCAAAAGCTAAGAAGTTTCATGAATACAACCAGACACTTCAAGGAACAGAGTAGCAAGGGCAGAGGTCTGGTGACCATGGTTTCAGGGAACATCTAGGTCAATTAGTATAACAGAGTTTATTAAGAAAGCATTCTGCATTCCACTTTGGTGAGTGGTGTCTGGGGTCTTAAAAGCTAGCAAACCTCCACCTAAGATGCATCAATTGGTCTTAACCCACAGGGAGCAAAGGAGAATGAAGAACTCCAAAGACACAAGGAAAATAAGAGCACAAGAGACAGAAAGGGCCACATAAACCAGAGATTCCATCAACCTGGGACTGGAAGAACTATATGGTGCCCAGCTACCACCAATGCCTGCCCTGTCAGAGAACACAACAGAGAATCCTCGATGGAGCAGGTGAAAAGTTGGATGCAGAACTCAAACTCTAGGAAAAAGACCAGAGTTGGGAGCCAAGTTGGCAGAATAGACAGACGCTTTCGGCGAGCCCTCTTTACAACAAAGACCTGAAAAAACAAGTGAAACAAGTGTATTTGTGAAAAGCTGGGAGCCCTAAACATCAAAGGCAAGCTTAGACAACGAACTGAGGGGCAGGGGGAGGAAGAGACCGTTCAGAAGTGGAGAGGAGTTACCAGACCTGAATCATGGGAAGCCCTCAGGCACCATTCCCGGAGCTGCGGCGGTGGGCTGGTACTAGCGTTTGGCCACAGTTTCCTCAGGGAGAAGCAGCCAGCCACACAGCCTACTTACACCTCCGAAACCTGAGGAGAATGGCGCTCTCTGCAAAAGCTAAGTACTTGCGTATATTTTACCGCACCCCCCCACCCCCAAGCCGTCTTCAGCGGCTGAATCCCTGGGCCTGAGATAGACCCTGGTGAGACCTAGAGCCATCCTCTTGGCCTTGGGGAAGGAAAAAAATGTGCACCTGGGCGAAAAGAAAATTTGCTAGCTCCATTAACCGGGGTTGCTCAGGACAGAAGCGGCTCCTGTCCAGGCATAAACCGTCCATGGACCTTGAGCACTTTTCCCTTCTGCATGGACCTGTGAGGGCCTATTTTGGGAGAATAGGCCCTTGCTGGCAAACTCCAACCATTTCAGCTGTGTGGTGGAGAAATGGATGTTTGACATTGCTTTGCCTATTAAACAAGGTCTTCACCTACCCATGTCAGGGACCTAAGGACTGGTGGCTCCACTCAGGTCACCCAGCCACCCACAACAAGTGTCCAAAGATAACTGGTACCTCCCAGTCCTTACAACCAAAAACTGGGTGCCCATGGTCCCTCTGCAGGACCCACTCACCAGCACACTCTAAGGAACAGAAACACATTTTCCTCAAAGACACTTGGGGGTCAGTTCTCAGCCCCCTGCCTTGTTCAGAGTGTGACCCCCTGCTGCAATCAGATACTGGTATATATGCCAATTACCCCTGTCCCTCTAAGACTAAGACTCTAAGAGCCTGTACCACACACTTGATGATCAGCTACCTGAAAACCTGAGCTGAAGTCATGCAAGAAAACTGAATGGACTCCTAGACTGATATACCTGATAACAGCTCTAGCCAGCTGGGGACAGGACACCAGAGCTCCAAAGGTGAATTAATCAAGCTAGTTCACTCAAGCAACCCACAGGAGTATACCAAAACAAAACAAAGCAAGCCGCTACGACACAGTAAGCGAGTATAAACTAATACAATAACATAGATGGCTCAGAGACAACAGTCAATATCAAGTCACATAAAAAAACAGACCATGATCACCTCCACAGGCTCTCAAAACAAAGAATCCAGGGATCTTCTGGATGAAAGTGCATTCCTGGAATTACCAGATGCAGAATACAAAAGTTTAATATATAGAACCCTTCAAGACATCAGGAAGGAAATGAGGCAATATGCAGAACAAGCCAAGGAACACACAGATAAAGCAACTGAAGAAATTAGAAAGATTATTCAGGAACATATTGAAAAGTTTAATAAGATGGAAAAATCCACAGACAGGCAGCAATCAGATATTCAGAAGATTAACAATAAAATTACAGACTTAGACAACTCAGTAGAAAGTCAGAGGAGCAGAATTGAGCAAGTAGAAGCAAGAACTACTGACCTGGAACATAAATCACTTGACACTAATGTATTTGAAGAAAAATCAGATAAAAGAATTAAAAAAAATGAAGAAACCTTAAGAATCATGTGGGACTCTATCAAGAGAAATAACCTACGAGTGATTGGAGTACCAGAACAGGGAGGGATAACAGAAAATACAGAGAAAATTGTTGAAGATTTGTTGGCAGAAAACATTCCTGATATTGTGAAAGATGAGAAGATATCTATCCAAGATGCTCATCGAACTCCACATAAGGTAGATCTTAAAAGAAAGTCACCAAGGCATATTATAATCAAGCTTGCCAAAACCAAAGATAAAGAGACAATTATAAGAGCAGCAAGGGATGAACGAAAAGTCACCTACAAAGGAGAGCCAATAAGAATAAGTTCAGACTACTCAGAAGAAACCATGCAGGCAAGAAGGCAATGGGATGAAGTATTTGAAAAAATTGAAGGAAAAAAATTGCCTGCCAAGAATCATATATCCAGCAAAACTGTCTCTTAAATGTGAAGGTGAAATTAAGACATTTCCAGATAAACAGAAGTTTAGGGAATTTGTAAAAACCAAACCAAAACTACAAGAAATACTAAAGGGAGTTCTTTGGTTAGAAAATCAATAATATCAGGTATCAACCCAAGACTAGAACACTGGGCAGAGCAACCAGAAGTCAACCCAGACAGGGAAATACAAAAAAAAAAAAGCAGGATTATTAAAAAAAAAAAAAAAAAAAAAAGCCCAAAACAAGGTAACAGGGATGTTATTACATAAAAGAAGGCAACATTAATATAATAAAGAGGGACTAAGAAATGTAATCATACACATTCCATATGGAGAGGAAGATATGGGGATAAACAAAGAAATAAAAGTTAGTTTTAAATTTAGAAAAATAGGGGTAAATAATAAGGTAACCACAAAGGAGACAAACTATCCTATTCATTAAACTAAAATACAAGGGAAAAATACAGACTCAGCAGAAACAAAATCAACAACAAACATCAGGAAAGGACAATATATAAAGAAAATCTGCTCAGCACATAAAATCAAGTGGGATAAAGAAACTCTCAACACACAAAAAAAGACATCAAAACGATAGCACTAAATTCATACCTATATATAATTACCCTGAATGTAAATGGACTAAATGCACCAATAAAGAGACAGAGAGTGGCAGAATGGATTAAAAAACAAGATCCATCTCTAAGCTGCCTACAAGAGACACACCTTAGACTTTGCCACCACATAACAAGGATCCAAGGATCTCTCATCCTCCAGTTTTCAGTAATAATAATAATAAAAAAAAAAATGTTCCTTATTTCCATCTGTGCTTTCACCGGTAGCATCTTTTTTTTTCCCCCTAAGGAGTACCTGTTGGCCATTTGGGGTTTTCCTATTTTCATGTCTTTCCAATGACCTATTGCTTCTCTCTGCTTCTTCCTGAACAGAATCTGGTATCATGTGTGTCATAGCTATTGGTGTGCCACCATGCACTCATATCTTGGAGTTTGTGGGAATACCTTGAAACCAAATTTGTTGTCGATGTTATCCAAGAGATTTTTATTTTTATTTCCTAGTTGCTTTGTCTGTTTAAATGGGAGAATTCATGACAACAACTAAAATTTTCCAGAATCTCCCCCTCCCTTTCTTTTTTTTAACTCTTAAGCCAATTAATGACTTTAGAGTCGTTTGGAATTTGGTCCAGTATTTCAAACTAGCTTTACATCAAAACCCCTTTTAGTAAATGCTCTTTAATATGAATTCATAGAACTTTAGAACTGGACAGAAGCTTAGAAGTAATTGAGTGTATTAAACTAATTTTACAGATGATGAAATTGAGGCCAATGAGCAAGGTATTTTCCCTTAGAGCCCAGGTTTAAATCCACAATCATTGACCCATATCTAGCATCCTTTATATTTTATTTTCATTTGGTACAATTTATTATAGATTCCTGGTGCAACACGAATAACCTATGTATATACAGATGCTTTTTTGACCTGAAAAGTCTATATTTTATATTTTTTTAAACCTTTTTTATTTCTTGTACCTTAGGTGAAAGTTTATAGCTCAAGTTAATCTCTCATACAAAATTTTATACACATATTTTCATGTGACACCATGAGTAGCATCTTTAAAGTACAGATTTCTACTAACAGTCTGTTCAAGTCAATTTAGTCTTTCTGTAACATACTGCTAAAAATCATCTACACTCTACCCAATTACAAAACTACTCTGACATTTTTAGGTATTTGATACAATGGAATCCCACACCTGACACTAAAATTTATATTATTATTATTATTATGACTTTTATAGCTACAGGTGTAGAACAAGGATCTCCTTTGCTTGATTTTGGCCTTGTGAGTCTAGGTGCAAAGAAACCAGTTAAGGCCACCTGGACTTCCAATCTGATGAAGTGTGAAATAGTAAACGTGTCTTGTAGTGAGCGTGCTAAATTTGTGGCTATTCATTATGGTAACTGTCATAGTTTCTTAGTGCTGCTGTAACAGAAATACCACAAGTGGGTTGCCTTAATGAACAGGAACTTTCTCACAATTTAGGGGGCTATAAATTTGAATTCAGGGCACCAGCTTTAGGGGAAGTTTTCCTCTCTTTTCACTCTGGGGAAAGTCCTTGTCTCAGCTTCTCTAGTGCTGATGTTCCTTGGTTCCTTGGTGATCTCTGTGTGGCATCTATCTTTCCCTATTTGTGCTTACTTGCTTCTCTGAGCCTAGTCTACTCTTTTTATAACTCAAAAGTGATTAGGTTTAAGACACAAGCTACATCGAAACGGCCTCATTAACATAACGAAGAAAACTCTATTACCACATGGGATTAAATCTATAGGTATAGGGTTTAGGATAACTACACATTTTTGGGGGGGGAAGGGAACAATTCAATGTGAAACAGCAGCAAAAAACGCAGATGCAATATATGTAAAAAAAAAAGCTGACAAAGATTTTTTTAAAAAAGAACTACTGATAACAAATATTATAAATTAAAACAGAAACACCACTACAATGCTTTAAAATATCATATACCTATAAGTTTAAATATTTTTATAAATTTAAAAAAAAGCTTTAAAAGATGAAACTTACCAAAGCTGGTAGTAAAGCAGAACATCTCAAAAGCTCAATATCTATTTAAGTAGTTATGCTCATTATTTCATAAAACTCACAGAGTAAATTTCAGGTCCAGATAATTGCACGGTAAAATTATTCCAAATTTTTAAGAAAGTATTACAGTATTTATACAAAACTCTTCCACAATAGAAAAAAGAAGGAACGCTTCTTAACACATTTTTATGAGGTCAACCTATCTCTTATACCAAAACGTGCCAAGGAGATATAAAACTCGTGCCAAGGAGATATACAAAAAAGAAAAAATTGTGTATTGAATGCTCCTAAGGGTAAGGGCATAGAATTCTTAAAATGTTAGAATATTGAATATATGAAAAAGAAAACAATTTATAACCACATAGGGTATATTCAAGAAACGCCATGGTGATTTAACATTAAACAAATCGATCATGGTAATTTACCATTGTTTTAGTCATCTAGTGTTGCTATAACAGAAAAACCACAAGTGGATGGCTTTAACAAATAGGAATTTCCTTCTCACAGTTTCGGGAGCTTGAAGTCTGAATACAGTGTGCTAGCTCTAGGGGAAGGCTTTCTCTTTCTGTTGGCTCTGGAGGAAGGTTCTTGTTTCTTTTGAGCTTCTGCTCCTGGGCAATCTTCATGTGGCTTGGCATCTCTCTTCTGCCATCTCTGTTTCCTTTGCTTCTTGTTTAATCTCTTTTATATCTTAAAAGAGATTGATTTAAGTCACACCCTACACTAATCCTGTCTCATTTACATACAAAAGACAACCCATTGCCAAATGGGATTATAACCAGGCATAGAAGTTAGGGTTTACAACATATATTTTGGGGGCCACAATTCAATCCACAACATTCCACTCTTCGGCCCCTGTTTTAGTCATCTAGTGCTGCTATAACAGAAACACTACAAGTGGATGGCTTTAACAAAGAGAAATTTATTTCATCACAGTGAAGTAGGCTAAAAGTAGAAATTCAGGGCATCAGCTTCAGGAGAAGGCTTTCTCTGTCAGCCTTCTCATCAATCTTTCCCACACTAGGAGCTTCTCTGCACAGGGACCTCAGGTCCAAAGGACGTGCTCTGCACCTGGCAGTGCTTTCTTGGTGTTATGAAGTCCCCAACTCTCTGTTTGCTTCCCTTTCCTTTTATCTCTTGTAAGATAAGAGGTGGTGCAAGCCACACTCCAGGGAAACTCCCTTTACATTGGGGCAGGGATGTGACCTTAGTAAAGGTGTTACAATCCCACCCTAATCCTCTTTGACATAAACTTACAATCACAAAATGGAGGACAACCACACAATACTGGGAATCATGGCCTAAGCAAGTTGACACATATTTTTGGGGGACACAGTTCAATCCATGACATTCCACCCTTTGGCCCCCCAAAATTCTTGTCCTTGCCACATGTAAAACATATTCACCTCATCATATCATAGCAAAAGTCTTAAATCAATTCCAAGTCCAAAGTTTAAAAATTCTTCTTCATCTATGAAATCTAGAATACAAGTAACCTGCTTCCAAGTGAAATAGCAGATCAGGCACAAGCTAGACATTTTCATTAAAAATAGGAGAAATTGGAGGGAAAGAAGGCATAACAGGCACGAAGCAAGTCAGCAGAACACATTAAATAAGCCCTAAAGGCTTTGAAAATAATTCTCTGTTCTCTGAGACCATTTACACAATGGCCCTGCCCTCCAAACTCTAGGTATTGGCCACACTCTCCAGATTCTGAAGGAGACCCCTCAGCACTGAGTTTTATCTCCGCCTTCCAGATTCACTGGGACGGCAAGTATGCTCCCTCGGCTTTAGGTACATCATTCTCCTAGTCCATCTGAGTGGCAAAGCCACCCTTAGAAACCCCAGAGTTCATGGCCATACCTTTTGAGACTGAGGCGGCTTGGCTTTCTGTGTTCCTTGGCGTCTCAGGCCTTGGGCCTCACGCCAGCATCTTCCCTGCTGGAGCAAGAGTTCCAAAGCTCAGTAGCTCCACCAATAAGTGCCTGGAGGCACCCTACTCCACCAGGAAGCCTCATTTGCACAGGCATTTAGCTCTCTTGCTCCATGGGTTGGCTTCAGTGTTGTCTGGTGCTGGTCTCCTGGTTCTGCTGCTGCCGGTTCTCTGTTGCTGTTTCTCACCATCTGCACCTTCTCTGGTATTAACAGTTCTCCTCACTTCTTTCTGAGTCTTCAATCAATTCACAGTTTTAAAACGACTTCCACTTTGTAGGTATCTGTTAGAACAGTACCTCACTCCCTCAGTACCAAATTCTGTCTTAGGCATCTAGTGCTGCTATAACAGAAATACCACAAGTGAATGGTTTTAACGAAGAGAAATTTATTTCTTCACAGTAAAGTAGGCCCAAAGTCCAAATTCAGGGCATCAGCTCCAGGGGAAGGTTTTCTTTCTCTGTCAGCTTTCTCATCAATCTTCCCCTGGACTAGGAGCTTCTCCATGCAGGGACCCCAGGTCCAAAGTACACACTCTGCTCCTGGCACTGCTTTCTTGGTGGTCTGAGGTCCCTAACTCTCTGCTTGCTTCCCTTTCCATTTATCTTTTGTAAGATAAGAGGTGGCGCAGGCCACACTCCAGGGAAGCTCCCTTTACATTGGGGCTGGGATGTGACCTTTGTAAGGGTGTTACAGTCCCACCCTAATCCTTTTTAACATAAACTTACAATCACAAAATGGAGGACAACCACACAATACTGGGAATTCATGGCCTAAGCAAACTGACACATATTTTGGGGGACATAATTCAATTCATGACAGTCCCCAAAATTCATGTCCTTCCCACACGCAAAACACATTCACGTCATTTCATCATTCCAAAAATCTGAAATCCACTCCAAGTACAAAATCTCATCTCCTGAATCATCTAAAATCAAATATAGGTGAGACTATAGGATATTCCATCCTGGAGCAAAATTCCTCTTCATCTGTGAAACTGTGAAATCTAGAGTATAAGTTATCTATTTCCAAAGTAGGAATGGGCACATGGTAGAAATTTCATTACAAATTGGAGAAACTGGAGGAAAAGAAGGGATAATGGGCATCAAGCAAGTCTAAAACCCAGAAGAACAATTTACGTTATCTCTCAAGGCTTGAAAATAATCCTCTGTTCTTTGGACCATCTGGGCAATGGTCCTGCCCTCCAAATTCATGCCCTCTAGATTATGGGTGGAATCCCATCAGCCCTGAATTTCAGCTGTGCCTTGCAGCCTGTCTGGGATGGAAACTCTGCTCCTGTGGCTTTAAAGGGTCCCATTTACCTAGTCCGTTTTAGTGGTGACCCCACCTCCTGGGCCCAAGCAGGACACATTCTTCTGCCCCTTGAACATGGTAGCCACACCCCCTCAGCTTTGGTCAGTGGACCCATCCTCTGGCAAACCTTAATGGCAGCCCCACACTCTGGAACTGAGTTGGCAAGATCCGACTCTTTGAAACCTAGGAGACTGTGGCCCCACCCTTTGAGATCTAGGAGATCATGGCCACACCATCTGAAACCGAGAAGGCCCTACTTCCTGTGCTTCTTCTAACAGTTGTGCTGACCTCTGAGCTCCTTCAGGAATGGTCCCCTTCTTTTCTTGGAGGACAACAGATGTAGCTCCTTTGGCCTGTTTCCTGCATGTAGAATTCCAAGAGGCAGACAGCACTCTCCTTTGGTTCTTTCTCTGTCACCTTAGGTCTTAGCTGATGGGTTTTCTGCTCATTAGATCCATTAGTCACAAGCTTAATTTCTTAAGCAAAAGATTGTGTAGCAACATCCTTGGTGAACCTTCTAGGACACATGTCCTTAGTTTGTACGACAGAATTTTCCATATCTTTAAGTTATGTTTTCAATTTGCACAATTCATTTTTAAGTCAATTTCTTTCTTCTCACATTTTACTATAAGCAGCAAGGAGAAACCATGCAACCCCTTTAAGACCTTACTTAGAGATCTCAGCCAAATATTCAAGCTCATCACTTACAAGTTCTAACTTCTACCAAACAGTTGAACATAATTCAAACAAGTTCTTTTCCACTGTATAAAAAACATCACCCTTCCTGCATTGTCCAATCACATATTTATCATTCCCTTTTAAAGACTTAACAGAAGCACATTTAATTTCCACATTTCTAGCAACACTCTGTTGTTGATGCAATATGCATTCTTTTAAGATGATAGAGACTTCCTCTATAGCTCTCTTCACTTCGTTTTGAACCCTCACCAGAATTGTCCTTGATGTCCATAATTCTATCAACAGTCTCTTCAAGACAATCTAGGCTTTTGCTGTTAAGAAAAAAAAAAAAAAAAACTAAACCCATTGCTCTGAGTCAATTCCGACTCATAACAACCCTATAGGACAGAGTAGAATTGCCCCATAGAGTTTCCAAGGAGTGGCTGGTGGATTTAAACTGCCAACCTTTTGGTTAGCAGCTGAATGCTTAACCACTGGTGTCACCAGGGCTCCTACTATTAGAAACCTTAAAATTATTCCAGCCTCTAGCCATTACCCAATTCTAATACGTTTCCACATTTTAGGGATCCATTAGAGCAGCACCCCACTCTTCCAGTACCAAATTCTGTCTCAGTTATCTAATGCTGCTATAACAGAAATACCACAAGTGGATGACTTTAAGAAACAGAAATTCATTTTCTCACAGTTTAAAAAACCCAGTGCCGAGTTTAGGAGGCTAAAATCCCAAATTCAGGGTACTGGCTGTAGGGGAAGGTTTTCCTTCTGTATGAGCTCTGGAGAAAGGTCCTTGTCTCTTCTGAGCTTCTGCTCCTGGGCAATCTTCATGTGGCTTGGTGTCTCTTTCCCTCCATCTCTGTGTCTCTCACTTGTTTGTTTAATCTCTTTTATATCTCAAAAGAGATTGATTTAAGGCACACCCTTCATTAATGCTGTATCATTAACATAACAAAGACAATCCATTCCCAAATGGGATTATAACTGGCATAGAAGCTAGGATTTACAACACATATTTTTGAGGGACACAATTCAATCCTTAACATTCACCTTAACAGGAGAAAAAAAAAGAGAAAACAAATGTCATGTGATAATCTCAATACATTAAAGAAAAAAAAAAGCTTCCAGAAAGATAGGCTAGACATATTTCTATCTATTCCTCTCAATAAGTGTAACTAAACATTGGATATTCTATATAAAGCAAACATAATCAACCTCTAGAAAAGGGCTAGAAGAAAGCAGACTGGCTAGGGACCTGGGGACCCAAAGAACTACGTGGTCATTAGTTCTCTGGGTTTTCTTTTTACCTCATATATTGGAGACTTGAAGCTGAAGAAATCTGCAATCCAGAAACCCCAAAGGGTGCAAACAAAAAGCAAAAAATCTCCAAGAAAATAAAAAAAGAGACAGCCTATCAAGACAGAAAATGTTTAGAAAATAAATGCTTTACACCAGCAACACACCAAAGAAAAAGCCTGTAGCCTCACACCACCCACAGCAGGAAAAGAAGTGGGGGGCTTAGACTTCCACCCTTATCAGGCTGTAATAAGGAGCTGTAGCCTTCCACTGAGGTGGTGTCAGAAAGGGACTAGGAGGGACTTGGAATTTTCAAACATGCAGGGGAATAACCTCCCTGCCCCTGGTGTCAGTAAAGTCCATGTGATGAAACTGGGCTTTGTATGCTGTCAGTTAGTAACAAGGTACCTTTCCCTTTTACTACTGAAGTGATGTCAGAGAAGGCCTCTTGAAGAGTTAGAACTTTTATCACTGCCTACAGGTAGTAAGCTCCCCCCTATGGTGTTAGTGGAGGCCACGTGGGAAACAGTAATAAGACACACTTTACCTCTGATAGATAGAGAAATATCGGTGGAGGCCTAATGGGTAGCTAGAACTCCCATACTCGCTCAGCACTAACAAATAATCTTACCCTTCCCCCCCAGGAATAAATACAGCACAAGTGAAGAAACTTCATCCGTACCTTTACTGAGCAATAATGAGCTGGCTCTTGCATCATTCCTCTGTTGGAACAGGGTCAGAGAAATCCAGCTAAAATGAAAAGTTAAAATAAGATCCAGAGTCTCATAATACCCAAAATACCCAGAATCCAGTTGCAAGTCACATGTCGTATCAAGAAGCAGGAAAAATATCACCTTGAATGGAAAAAAAAAGACAATCAAATATGCGAACACTGAGGTGACAGAGATGTTAGAACTTTCTGACAGATGTTTTAAAATACCTATTAGAAATATGCTCCAAAAAGCAATTATGAACACTTTCAAAACAAATGAAAAATAGAAACCCTCAGTAAAAAAACAGAAGTTACAAAGGAGAGCCAAATAGTAATTTTAGTACTGAAAAATATAATAACGGAAATAAAAATCTCAATGGAGATTTCTAGTTTCAGCTCCAACTGAGACAGAGCCCCCACAATGCTGTATTAAAAATCCTGTTTCCTTTGCTTGACTTCCTCCCCAACAGTGTTGTATAAAAAATTCTGTTTCCTATGCTGATCTTCCTCGTGCCCCCAGCTTTGCGTTTGAATCTTGCTTTTGCTTAGAGGTTATAAGTAAAACCCAATTGCGACTGCATAGTATGATTAACTCCCATGTGTCTGTAAGTTTGTCGTACTGTGGGGGCTTGCATGTTGCTGTAGTGCTGGAAGCTATGCCACCGGTATTCAAATACTCGTAGGGTCACCCATGGCAGACAGGTTTCAGCTGAGCTTCCAGACTAAGACAGACTAGGAGAAAGTGCCCTGCAGTTTATTTCTGAAAAGATTTAGCCAATGAAAACCTTATAAATAGCACCAAAACGTTGTTTGATATAGTGCCTGAACATGATGAGCCCTTCAGGTTGGAAGGCACTAAAAAGATGACTAGGGAAGGGCTGCCTACTCAAAGTAGAGTTGACCTTAATGGCATGGATGGAATCAAGCTTTCAGGACCTTCATTTGCTGATGAGCCATGACTCAAAATGAGAAGAAACAGCTGCAAACATCCATTAATAATAGGGATGTGGAATGTACGAAGTATGAATCTCAGAAAATTGGAAGTTGTCAAAAATAAAACGGAATGCATAAACATTGATATTCTAGGCATTGGTAAGCTGAAATGGACTGGTATTGATCATTTTGAATCAGACAATCATATGGCCTACTATGCTGGGAATGACAACTTGAAGAAGAATGACATTGTATTCATTGTCAAAAAGAACATTTCAAGATGTATCCTGAATTACAACATTGTCAGTGATAGGATAATACCCGTACGTCTACAAGGAAGACAAGTTAATACAACTATTATTCAAATTTACCCACCAACCACTAAGGCCAAAGATGAAGAAATTGAGGGTTTTTACCAACTTCTGCAGTCTGAAATTGATCAAACATGTAATCAGGATGCACTGAAAATTACTGGATATTGGAATGCGAAAGTTGGAAACAAAGAAGAATGTTCAGTAGTTGCAAAATATGACCTTGGTGATTAGAAACAACGCTGGAGAGTGAATGATAAGAGTTTTGCAAGACCAATGACTTCTTCATGGCAAATACCTTTTTTACCAACAAAAATGGTGACTATACACATGGACCTCACCAATGGAATACACAAAAATCAAATCGACTACATCTGTGTGAAGAGATGATGGAAAAGCTCAGTATCATCAGTCAGAACAAGGCCAGGGGCCAAACACGGAACAGACCATCAATTGCTCATATCTAAGTTCAAGTTGAAACTGAAAAAAAGTAGAACAAGCCTACAAGAGCCAAAGTATGACCTTAAGTAATCCCACCTGAATTTAGAGACCATCTCAAAAATAGACTTGATGCATTGAACTCTAATGACCAAGGACCAGATGAGTTGTGGAATAACATCAAGGGCATCATATATGAAGAAAGCAAGAGGTCATTAAAAGGACAGGAAAGGAAAAAAAAGACCGGAATGGATGTCTGAAGAGACTCTGAAGCTTTCTCTTGAACATCAAGTAGCTAAAGTGAAAGGAGAAAATGATGAAGTAAAAGAGTTGAAGGGAAGCTTTCAAAGGGTGGTTTGAGAAGAAGTCAAGTATATAATGACATGTGCAAAGACCTGGAGATGGAAAACCAAAAGGGAAGAATGCGCTCTGCATTTCTCAAGCTGAAAGAATTGAAGAAAAAATTCATGCTTCAAGTTGCAATATTGAAGAATTCTATTGGGAAAATATTAAACGACTCAAGAAGCATCAAAATAAGATGGAAGGAATACACAGAGTCACTATACCAAAAAGAATTGGTCAACATTCAACTATTTCGGGAGGTACCATATGAGCAGGAACCAATGGTACTGAAGGAAGAAGTCCAAGCTGCACTGAAGGCATTCACTGGTGATAAACAACGTCCCAGGAATTGACAGAAATGGTACAACTGAAAGAGCTACAAAGCAAAGGCTGTGTCTGAGGAGGAATACTGGAGATGGCCAAAGTCAAGAAAGGAGATAAAAACAAGTACACTAGAGAAATTTTAAATCTCTGGCAAATACAGCTAAAGCAAACATTAAACACAGACCAACTCCTAGACAGATTGTCATAAAACCTCACACTAAAGACCCATTTGTCTCAGTTCCTATTATGCCATACATAGTGTAAGGCATTCAAAAAAAAAAATACAAAGTGAAGTGAAAGGCAAGAAAAACAATCTGAAGAGACAAAGCAAGCATCAGAATTAAACTCATAATAACACAGAAATGGAAATCATCAGGCAAGAACTTTAAAATAATAATTATTAATAGGTTAAGGGTGCAATTAGAAAAAGTAGGCAACACGCAAGACCAGATGAGTAATATAAGCAGAAAGATGGAAGCTCGAAGGAAAAATCAAAATGAAATTCTAGAAATCAAAAATCTTGTTGCTACCAGGTGGAAACCCCAGGTTCTTACTAAGTGTGATGCGTATTGGCCAATAAACAAGAGACCAAGGTGGGAGAACAGGAAAGGCACCTTTATTTCATTGTACAAGAAAATGGAGCCAGTCGGAGCTGCTGCTCACCAAGGGTGGGCAGACAAGTTACTTTTAAGGGGTTTACAAGTAGTGAGTTCATACAAATTACAACAGCATCATTCTTAACCATACTATGCAGGCGAGATGAAGTTTACATATAACCTCCAAGCAAAAGAAGGATTCATATGTAAAGTTGAGGGGGGCAGCAAAGGAAAAGATTTTTCAAAACAACACCATACTGGAGGAAACCAGGTAAAGAATACAGCATTGTGGGGGCTCTGTCTCACTCCTTCCATTTCTTTTGGGACATTGGTCTTTCAAGACCAGTGTCCATTTTGAACTATAGCTGAGCTTGGAATTATTTGGCATATTTTCAGGGAGGGGCAAATATTGGACCTAGGCCTTTCATTGTGGCTACTGACCTCTTGTTGGTGGTTTATAACTATTTACCAAATATTAAAAGAAAAAGAGAAGCTTTTATGTCCCATTTCTGTAAATGTCTCCCTAAAAGATTTTTTTTTTTTTCAGATAGTCTTAGATATTGTCTTTTTTACTTCAGGGCCCAGTTGATGTGTCTTTATGAGTGTTTGTGAGTCCAGCTTCAGCTGGGTCACATTCTTCATGCTGAAGGACTGGGACTAATAGCTCCAATAGTATCTTTTAAATCGTATCTTTTTTTTGATTGGAGATTGGAAATATTAATACCTAGGCTTAGTTGAGTCCTTAGATGGTGGCCATGGCAGGCTCTTTAAACTCATGGTGCTGGTTTTCCACCAAATACCATCTGGTTCTTCACTACGATTTTAATTAAGAGCAATGTCAATAGCATTGCCGAAGTGAGCAGATTCAATGCACATCAACATTTTAGCCTGAGGTCTTCTTTTGCCCTTTTAGGTGTGTAGGACAATTGAAGATACGTTTTATTATGCCTAATACTATCAGAATGCAAACTAAGAACATTACTATCTCTTGCAGTAGTGATCTAGCTGAGGTACTTATTCCTGATGCTAACCAACCAAATAAATCTGGTGTTTCTAAGGAAGTTACACTGTGTAACCAAGTAGCTTGCTATCTAATTCTGTGTATATTCTGTTCTGCTCCGGTGTTATTTATCCAAATTCTACAAGAAGTGTTTGCTACAGCACAGGCTACACTTCCTTGGAGTAATATAAAAAAATCTTAATGAGGCGGGGTAGGTAGAAGCTACCTCGGATGCCTCTTGCAACAAAGACTCGGAAAAACAAGTGAATCAATCACATACATGACAACCTGTGAAACCTGACCGTCAAACACAGATCTAAAGAGTTGACTTGAGTGACAGGTGAGCAAAAAAGCTGCCTCCTGAAGCAGCAACTGCCTCTGGAGCCAGCATCAGGTACCACAGCCTTGAGGCCTTGCGGGTCCCTGGTGCTGAGTGGAGGGGCTGATTGCAGCTTGCTGAGGTAAGGCAGGCATGGGACACAGCCCTAACCCCTAGTCCCCTGGAATAACCTCCGTAGAGACTCAGCCAGAGCAAGCAGGCTGCACACTGACGTGGCTAACAAGAGAATGAGCAACCACGGGGAAGAAGAGATTGTTTTTGGAGACTGGGTACAGGGGAGCTGAGCACGGCATCCTGAGATGGCGCAAACACGGGATGCAGCCTTAGCCCCCAGAAGTGACCTCGGGGGAAGCCCAGCCAGTGCACACAGGCAGCGCAGTGACGCGGCTGACAGAAGTCACCAGGAGGCAGCGGCTGGTTTTGGAGCCTGGAGTGCGGCATCCCAGCCGGGGAACCTTGGCACTGGGCTTTGGACTGGGTGGGAGTGGAGGAACTGACCACAGATTCTGAGACAGCACAAGCACAGGTCCTGACCCTCGGGGGCAATCTCAACCCAACCAGCTCACACAGGCTACAGACCCCTAAGGAATCTCAGATAAAACAGTCATCAGCAAGCAAGATAAGTAAATTTGTCTATATTCCTGATTGCTACTCTCTCCCATCTCATTCCTCCCCTCCCTTCCTGGGCAGCTTCATTAACATTGGAATTTCCTGGGCCAGAGAATGAAGTGCTCTGTGGTTTGTTTTTGTTTTTTGGTCTTTTCCTAACCCATTCTCCTGGCCTGAGAGAAGCAGCTACAAAAAACCCAGGGACCAAAAATCCTTCCCTAACTTCCTGAAATTGGACTAAAAATACAGAATCAGCTCCAGCCAAGCATTTCAGATCCACAGTCTTGGGCTTTCATCTCCACAGGGAACAAGGTGGCTATTATAATGCAAAGGCAATTCTGATAGTGATCTGACTGTAATTGTTTTAGCTGATTACTGGAAAGACAAGTTTCCCAGGTCTGATATCTCTGCCTATTAAACAGAGCCCTCACTGACCCACAACAGGGAACTGAGGGCTGAAGCTCCACCCAAACCACCTAGCCTCCTGCCATAGGGGTCTGAGGATAGTGACACCTACCAATCTGTAGAGGTACACGCATCAGGTGCCTAAGGTACAGCTGCAGAGCACACCCACCAAAGTGCCTTAGGAATAGAGACACACCTACCTCACTGGCACTTGGGGGAAGCCTGTCAGCATCCTGCCCCCCTGGAGGGAAACCCCCTGCTGCTACTAGAATCTGGTGCACACAACTATCACCACTATTCCTCTAAGTGAATAGGTGACAGTCTACCCCACACACTTGGTGACCCAAAATCAGATTCTACTCAAGAATAGTGAATGGACTCTTAGGCTTATATATCTGGTAACAGCCCAAACCAGCTAGTAATAGGACATAAGTGATTCAAGGGCTACAACAATCAAGACAGCACAATCTGGTAGCCCATCTATGTATATTGAAAGAAAACAAAACAAGATAAGATTCAGTGAGCAAATATAAAATAAATCACTACAATATCTTAGAGATGGCTCGGAGACAGCAGTCCATATCAAACCACATAAAGAAGCAGACCATGACAGCTTCTCCAACCCCCCAAACAAAAGAATCAAAATCTTTCCCAAATGAAGATACAATCCTGGAATTGCCAGATGTAGAATATAAAAAACTAATTTACAGAATGCTTCAAGACATCAGGGATGACCTCAGAAATAAAATAAGGCAATCTACAGAAAAAGCCAAGGAACACACTGATAAAGCAGTTGAAGAAATCAAAAAGATTATTCAAGAACATAGTGGAAAAATTATTAAGCTCCAAGAATCCGTAGAGAGACAGCATTCAGAAATCCAAAAGATTAACAGTAAAATTACAGAATTAGACAACTCAATAGGAAGTCAGAGAAGCAGACTCGAGCAATTGGAATGCAGAGTGGAGGAGTAGGAGGATAAGGGAATTGACACCAATATAGTTGAAGAAAAATCAGATAAAACAATTAAAAAAAATGAAGAAACCCTAAGAATCATGTGGGACTCTATCAAGAAAAATAACTTGAGTGTGATTGGAGTTCCAGAACAGGGAGCAATAACAGAAAATACAGAGAGAATAGCTGAAGATCTGTTGGCAGAAAACTTCCCTGACATCATGAAAGACAAAAGGATATCTATCCAAGATGCTCATCGAACCCCATTTAAGATTGATCCAAAAAGAAAATCACCAAGACATATTATCATCAAACTCGCCAAAACCAAAGATAAAGAGAAAAATTTAAAAGCAGCCAGGGATAAAAGAAAGGTCTCCTACAAGGGAGAATCAATAAGAATAAGTTCAGATTACTCAACAGAAACCATGCAGTCAAGAAGGTAATGGGATGACATATATAGAGCACTGAAGGAGAAAAACTGCCAGCCAAAGATCATATATCCAGCAAAACTCTCTCTCAAATATGAAGGTGAAATTAAAACATTTACAAATAAACATAAGCTTAGAGAATTTGCAGAAACCAAACCAAAGCTACAAGAAATACTAAAGGAAATTGTTTGGTCAGAAAGTCAATAATATTAGATACCAACACAACACAAGGTCACAGAACAGAACATCCTGATATCACCTTAAATAGGGAAATCACAAAAACAAATTAAGATTAATTTTAAAAAGAAAAAATGCTCAAAACAGGGAATCATTGAAGTCATTACGTAAAAGATCACAATAATCAAAAAGAGGGACTAAATACAGGAGGCACAGAACTGCCATATGGAGAGGAAAACAAGGCAATATAGGACGATACAAGTTAGGTTTTTACTTAGAAAAATAGGGGTAGATATTAAGGTAACCACAAAGAGTCTATCAATTCCATAACTCAAAACAAAAACCAAGAAAAACGTAATGACTCAGCAAACATAAAGTCGAATACTAAGAAAATGAGGAACACACAATGTACAAAGAAAAACGTCTCAGCACAAAAAAGTAAGTGGAAAAATGAAATTGTCAACAACACACACAAAAAGGCATCAAAATGACAGCACTAAGCACATAAAAAAACACATACTTATCTATGCAGAATGTAAATGGACTAAATGCACCAATAAAGAGACAGAGTCTCAGACTGAATAAAGAAACACATTCCATCTATATGCTGCCTACAATAGACACACCTTAGACTTAGAGACACAAACTAAAACTCAAAGGATGGAAAAAATATATCAAGCAAACAACAATCAATAAACAGCAGGAGTAGCAATATTAATTTCTGACAAAATAGACTTTAAAGTTACATCCACCACAAAGGATAAAGAAGGACACTACATGATGATTAATGGGACAATTGACCAGGAAGATATAACCATATTAAATATTTATGCACCCAATGACAGGGCTGCAAGATACATAAAACAAACTTTAACAGAACTGAAAAGTGAGATAGACACCTCCACAATTACAGTAGGAGACTTCAACACACCACTTTCGGAGAAGGATAGGACTGCCAGTAAGAAGCTCAATAGAGACACGGGAGACCTAATTGCTACGATCAACCAACTTGACCTCATAGACTTATACAGAACTCTCCACCCAACTGCTGCAAAATATACTTTCTTTTTCTTGTGCACATGGAACATTCTCTAGAATAGATGACATTTTAGGTCATAAAACAAACCTTTGCAGAATCCAAAACATCAAAATATTACAAAGCATCTTCTCAGACCACAAGGCCATAAAAGTAGAAAACAATAACAGAAAAATTAGGGAAAAGAAATCAAATACTTGGAAACTGAACAATACCCTGCTGAAAAAAGACTGGGTTATAGAAGACATTAAGGAGGGAATAAAGAAATTCATAGAATGCAAAGAGAATGAAACACTTCCTATCAAAACCTCTGGGACACAGCAAAAGCAGTGCTCAGAGGTCAATTTATATCAATAAATACACACATACATAAAGAAGAAAGAGCAAAAATCAGAGAACTAACCCTACAACTTGAAAAAATAGAAAGCGAGCAACAAAAGAATACAGCAGGCACCAGAAGAAAATGAATAAAAAAAATTAGAGCTGAACTAAATGAATTAGAGAACAGAAAAACAATTGAAAGAATTAACAAAGATAAAGCTGGTTCTTTGAAAAAATGAACAAAATTGATAAACCATTGGCCAGACTGACTAAAGAAATACAGGAAAGGAAACAAATAACCCAAATAAGAAATGAGATGGGCCACATCGCAACAGACCCAACCGAAATTAAAAGAATCATATCAGATTATTGCAAAAAATTGTACCCTAACAAATTTGCAAACCTAGAAGAAATGGATGAATTCCTGGAAAAACACTACCTACCTAAACTAACACATTCAGAAGTAGAACAACTAAATCGACCCATAACAAAAAGATTGAAAAGGTAATCAAAAAACTCCCAACAAAAAAAAAGCCCTGGCCCGGACGGCTTCACTGCAGAGTTCTACCAAACTTTCAGAGAAGAGTTAACACCACTACTACTAAAGGTATTTCAAAGCATAGAAAATGATGGAATACTACCTAAATCTTTCTATGAAGCCACCATATCCCTGATACCAAAACCAGGTAAAGACATCACAAAAAAAGAAAATTACAGACCTATATCCCTCATGAACATAGATGCAAAAATCCTCAACAAAATTCTAGCCAATAGAATTCAACAGCATATCAAAAAAAAAAAAATCCGCCATGACCAAGTGGGATTTATACCAGGTATGCAAGGTTGGTTTAATATTAGAAAAACCATTAATGTAATCCACCACATAAAGAAAACAAAAGATAAAAACCACATGATCTTATCAATTGATGCAGAAAAGGCATTTGACAAAGTCCAACACCGATTTATGATAAAAACTCTTACCAAAATAGGAATAAAAGGAAAATTCCTCAACATAATAAAGGGCATCTATACAAAGTCAACAGCCAACATCACTCTAAATGGAGAGAGCCTGAAAGCATTTCCCTTGAGAACGGGAACCAGACCAGGATTCCCTTTATCACCGCTCTTATTCAACATTGTGCTAGAGGTCCTAGCCAGAGCAATTAGGCTAGACAAAGAAATAAAGGGTATCCGGATAGGGAAGGAGGAAGTAAAATTATCTCTATTTGCAGATGACATGATGTTATACACAGAAAACCCTAAGGAATCCTCCAGAAAACTACTGAAACTAATAGAAGAGTTTGGCAGACTCTCAGGTTATATGATAAACATACAAAAATCACTTGGATTCCTCTACATCAACAAAAAAAGAACATCGAAGAGGAAATCACCAAATGAATACCATTCACAGTAGCCCCCAAGAAGATAAAATACTTAGGAATAAATCTTACCAAAGAAGTAAAAGACCTATATAAAGAAAACTACAAAGTACTACTGCAAGAAACTAAAAAGGACCTACTTAAGTGGAAAAACATACCTTGTTCATGGATAAGAAGAATTAACATAGTAAAAATGTCTATTCTACCAAAAGTCGTCTATACATACAATGCACTTTCGATCCAAATTCCAATGGCATTTTTTAATGTGATGGAGAAACAAATCACCAACTTCATATGGAAGGGAAAGAAGCCCTGGATAAGTAAAGCATTACTGAAAAAGAAGAAGAAAGTGGGAGGCCTCACTCTACCTGATTTCAGAAGCTATTATACAGCCACAGTAGTCAAAATAGCCTGGTACTGGTACAACAACAGACACATAGACCAATGGAACAGAATTGAGAACCCGGATATAAATCCATCCACATATGAGCAGCTGATATTTGACAAAGGACCAGTGTCACTTAATTGGGGAAAAGAGAGTCTTTTTAACAAATGGTGCTGGCATAACTGGATATCCATTTGCAAAAAAATGAAACAGGACCCATACCTCACACCATGCACAAAAACTAACTCCAAGTGGATCAAAGACCTAAACATAAAGACTAAAACGATAAATGTCATGGAAGAAAAAATAGGGACAGCCTTAGGAGCCCTAATACAAGGCATAAACAGAATACAAAACATTACCAAAAATGACAAAGAGAAACCAGGTAACTGGGAGCTCCTAAAAATCAAACACCTATGCTCATCTAAAGACTTCGCCAACAGAGTAAAAACACCACCTACAGACTGGGAAAAAATTTCAGCTATGACATCTCCGACCAGCGCCTGATCTCTAAAATCTATATGATTCTGTTAAAACGCAACCACAAAAAGACAAACAACCCAATCAAAAAGTGGGCAAAGGATATGAACGCGTACTTCACTAAAGAAGATATTCAGGCAGCTAACAGATACATGAGAAAATGCTCTCGATCATTAGCCATCAGAGAAATGCAAATTAAATCTACGATGAGATTCCATCTCACTCCAACAAGGCTGGCATTAATCCAAAAAACACAAAATAATAAATGTTGGAGATGCTGTGGCGAGATTGGAACTCTTATACACTGCTGGTGGGAATGTCAAATAGTACAACCACTTTGGAAATCTATCTGGCATTTTCTTAAAAATTTAGAAATAGAACTACCATACAACCCAGAAATCCCACTCCTCAGAATATACCCAAGAGAAATAAGAGCCTTTACACGAACAGATATATGCACACCCATGTTTATTGTAGCTCTGTTTACAATAGCAAAAAGCTGGAAGCAACCAAGGTGTCCATCAACGGATGAGTGGTTAAAGAAATTATGGTATATTCACACAATGGAATACTACGTATAGATAAAGAACAGTGACTAATCTGTGAAACATTTCATAACATGGAGGAACCTGGAAGGCATTATGGTGAATGAAATTAGTGAGATGCAAAAGGACAAATATTGTATAAGATCTTGAGAAATAGTATAAACTGAGAAGAACACATTCTTTTGTGGTTATGAGAGGGGGGAGAGAGGGAGGGTGGGAGAAGGTTATTTACTGATTAGTTAGTAGATAAGAACTACTTTAGGTGAAAAAGGGAAGGACAAAACTCAATACAGGGAAGGTCAGCTCAATTGGACTGGACCAAAAGCAAAGAAGTTTCCTGGATAAACTGAATGCTTTGAAGGTTAGGGCGGGGGTTTGGGGACTATGGCTTAAGGGGACTTCTAAGTCAATTGGCAAAATAAATTCTATTAAGAAAACATTCTGCATCCCACTTGGAAGTATGGCATCTGGGGTCTTAAATGCTAACAAGCGGCCATACAAGATGCATCAATTGGTCTCCACCCACCTGGATCAAAAGAGAATGAAGAACTCCAAGGTAACACGATAACTATGAGCCCAAGAGACAGAAAGGGCCACATGAACTAGACACTTACATCATCCTGAGACCAGAAGAATTAGATGGTGCCCGGCCACAACCGATGGCTGCCCTGACAGGGAGCAAAACAGAGAACCCCAGAGGGAGCAGGAGAATAGTGGGATGCAGACCCCGAATTCTCATAAAAAGACCAGACTTAATGGTCTGACTGAGACTAGAAGAATCCCGGCGGTCATGGTCCCCAAACCTTCTGTTGGCCCAGGACAGGAACCATTCCCGAAGACAACCCAACAGACATGGAAGGGACTGGACAATGGGTTGGAGAGAGATGCTGATGAAGAGTGAGCTACTTGTGTCAGGTGGACACTTGAGACTGTGTGGGCATCTCCTGTCTGGAGGGGAGATGGGAGGGTAGAGAGGGTTAGAAACTGGCAAAAGGGTCACGAAAGGAGAGACTGGAAGGAGGGAGTGGGCTGACTCATTGGGGGAGAGTAAATGGGAGTATGCAGTAAGGTGTACTTAAGTTTATATGTGACAGACTGACTTGATTTGTAAACTTTCACTCAAAGCACAATAAAAATTATTTTTAAAAAATCTTAAGGCTGTTTTGTTATTTCATGTCACCTTGACAAATGAGGTAAGAGATTATTGTATTTTTATCTCATTAGCAACTTCATCTGTTATTTGTCCCATAATGATTGATAAATTTCTTAAATATTTCTCCATTTTTTTTTATAACTAGGAATTAAAGCTACCAACCATACCCTGAGTGTTGGACCATTGGGTTTCTTTTTGACTCTCATTTTATAGTGTATAACAATTTAACATTACCTTTTCCGTATTTACTAGCATCATTACTATGAATATCTAAAGGTAATCTTAAAATTCTCAAAATGTGTAGCACATGCATTTACCAGGAATGTAAACAAGAGTTTGTTTACGTAAACTCACTGTCAGTTGGAAAGGGATCATTAAAAAACAGTATAGTTGGATCCACCACACACAAAGTTTGTGTAGAAGAAACAGAAGGTATAGAAGAATTGACATGTGACAACCAGATTTTCATTAGAGAATGCATGATTAACAAGATGATAGAGGATGGACCTCTCCTTTTTTTTTTTTAACAATTTTTACTGTGCTTTTTTTTTAAGTGAAAGTTTACAAATCAAGTCAGTCTCTCACACAAAAACCCAAATACCCCTTGCTACACACTCTCAATTACTCTCCCCCTAATGAGACAGCCTGCTCTCTCCCTCCACTCTCCTTTTTTGTGTTCTTTTTGCCAGCTTCTAACCACCTCCACCCTCTCATCTCCCCTCCAGGCAGGAGATGCCAACATAGTCTCAAGTGTCCACCTGATCCAAGAAGCTCACTCCTCACCGGCATCTCTCTCCAACCCATTGTCCGGTCCAATCCATGTCTGAAGAGTTGGCTTCCGGAATGGTTCCTGTCCTGAGGGAACAGAAGGTCTGGGGGCCATGACCACTGGGTACTTCCAGTTTCAGTCAGACCATTAAGTCTACTCTTATGAGAATTCGGGGTCTGCATCCCACTGCTCTCCTGCTCCCTCAGGGGTTCTCTGTTGTGTTCCCTGTCAGGACCATCATCAGTTGTAGCCGGGCACCATCTAGTTTATCTGGTCTCAGGATGATGTAGTCGTTGGTTCATGTGGCCCTTTCTGTATCTTGGGCTCATAATCACTTTGTGTCCTTGGTGTTCTTCATTCTCCTTTGATCCAGGTGGGTTGAGAACAATTGATGAATCTTAGATGGCTGCTTGCTAGCATTTAAGACCCCAGACACCACTCTTCAAAGTGGGATGCAGAATGTTTTCTTAATAGATTTTATTATGCCAGTTGACTTAGAAGTTCCCTGAAACCATGGTCCCCAGACCCCTGCCCCTGCTACACCGGCCTTCGAAGCATTCAGTTTATTCAGGAAACTTCTTTGCTTTTGGTTTAGTCCAATTGTGCTGACCTTCCCTGTACTGTGTGCTGTCTTTCCCTTCACCTAAAGTAGTTCTTATCTACTATCTAATTCGTGAATACCCTTCTCCCACCCTACCTCCCTCCCCCCTCTCATAACCATAAAAGAATATTTTCTTCTCAGTTTAAACTATTTCTCAAGTTTTTATAATAGTAGTCTCATAGAATATTTGTCCTTTTGCCACTGACTAATTTCACTCAGCATAATACCTTCTAGGTTCCTCCGTGTTATGAAATGTTTCACAGATTCGTCACTGTTCTTTATCGATGCGTAGTATTCCATTGTGTGAATATACCATAATTTATTTATCCATTCATCCATGGATGGGCACCTTGGTTGCTTCCATGTTTTTGCTATTGTAAACAGTGCTACAATAAACATGGGTGTGCATATATCTGTTCGTGTGAAGGCTGTTATTTCCCTAGGATATATTCCAAGGAGTGGGATTGCTGGATCGTATGGTAGTTGTATTTCTAGCTTTTTAAGGAAGTGCCAAATCGATTTCCAAAGTGGTTGTATCATTTGACATTCCCACCAGCAGTGTAGAAGTGTTCCAAATCTCCACAGCCTCTCCAACATTTATTATTTTGTGTTTTTTGGATTCATTCCAGCCTTGTTGGAGTGAGATGAAATCTCATTGTAGTTTTGATCTGCATTTCTCTAATGGCTAATGATCATGAACATTTCCTCATATATCTGTTAGCTACCTGAATGTCTTCTTTACTAAAGTGTCTATTCATATCTTTTGCCCATTTTTTAATTGGGTTATTTGTCTTTTCGCAGTTGTTTTTGCAGTATCATGTAGATTTTAGAGATCAGGCGCTGATCAGAAATGTCATAGCTAAAAACTTTTTCACACTCTGTAGGTAGTCTTTTTACTCTTTTGGTGAAGTCTGGATGAGCATAAGCGTTTGATTTTTAGGAGCTCCAAGTTATCTAGTTTTTCTTCTACATTCTTTTTAATGTTTGGACCTCTCCTTTTGAAGGTCTTCAGTTAACCTGTTTAAAACATACTAAGTGTTTTTCTCCAGGGCAAGCTGTCTCTCCTTGGTTTATATATTAACAATCATGGGTCACTTTCTCAGAAGCAGAAGTGTCACAAAAGTGTTTTTATGAGAGAAGAACTTCTAATTTAAGAGGTGCAATATCTAAACCATTCGTTAAATAATTTAGGAGAAAGGAAAATGGTTTCTTATATCTAGAAAGTAAGACCTTAAAACACCAGCAATATTGCCACATAAAACCCATAGTTTTCTTTCATTTATTCAGTCTTATGTAGTTAATTTCTGTTCCACTTGATTCTGGATCAGCCACAGTCTGTAAACCCATCAGCTTCTGCGTAGGAGTTCTGGAAATTTTACTCAGTCCAGTCAGTCTTTTTCATAAGTCTGTTATACTCCACCTTTTTCTTGAGATATTTTGGTCAAATGTTTTCAGCAAATCAGTAAAGTCAAAACTTATCTGCAGAGGACAAAACAACAAGGCCGTGATTAACTTATAAAAATCATACTCTTATAGTGAAAGACCTGATAGAAATTAATTACAAGCATAATGTAAAGGCCAAATAAAATCAGTTAAAAAAAAACTTTAAATAAAAATATTTCTAAATATAACCATTAACCGTATTTTTAAAGAGCTTCAGATACAATACACAATAATCTTGAGGCATAATACCATACAGTCAAGATATACCAAGAATATACCAAGATTATCAAGTCTCTAAATACCTAAATAGTAATAAAAACAAACCATGCACACACACACACACACACACACACACACACACACTTCATAGGTAAATGATATGAATTCCCCAATCAAACCACTGGCTTTGATACAATTGCAACTAAGTTAGTAATTAAGAACTAATAATAAAAGTATGACATAATATTATGTGTTTGCTATCTAATATCAGGATCAGACATTTCTCTTGATTTTGATAACACGTTCCATGTAATTTATTAAATAAAACTTTTTTGCACCTTTCCTTTATGAAAGTTTTTTTTTTGTGGCTTGGTATGCAGTTTCAGAGTGGTCAGGAGTTTATTATAGGACACCGTGAAACAGTACTTAACTTACGTAACCAAGGATATTAAAGTAAAAACCTTAGCTTTTTTTTTTTTTCCCCCCTAAAGCCATGTGGCTTGGTTTTCAACTCAGGAATGCTATTCTAATGAGAGACTGGACCATTGTCTTCTAGACAGATTACACGAAGAATAAATTAACCCTTCAACTCAGATATCAAAGAAAAATTTTTTAATAGCAGTAAACCACATCCTTTGTTTTATAGTTTACATAATGTTAAAGCTCCTAAAATCTCATTAATTGAACCATTAAACTTTAGTCAGACAGAGAAAACTTTTGACCATGTTAAATAAAATTTTTTTTATTAACTTTTATTAAGCTTCAACTGAACGTTTACAAATCCAATCAGTCTGTCACATATAAGTTTACATACATCTTACTCCGTACTCCCACCTGCTCTTCCCCTATTGAGTCAGCCCTTTCAGTCTCTCTTTTCGTGACAATTTTGCCAGCTTCCTTCTCTATCCTCCCATCCCCCCTCCAGACAGGAGATGCCAACACACTCTCAAGTGTCCACCTGATATAATTAGCTCACTCTTCTTCAGCGTCTCTCTCCCACCCACTGTCCAGTCCCCTTCATGTCTGATGAGTTGTCTTCGGGGATGGTTCCTGTCCTGTGCGGACAGAAGGTCTGGGGAGCATGGCCGCTGGGATTCCACCAGTCTCAGTCAGACCATTAAGTACGGTCTTTTTATGAGAATTTCGGGTCTGCATCCCACTGATCTCCTGTTCCCTCAGGAGTTCTCTGTTGTGCTCCCTGTCAGGGTAGTCATCGGTTGTGGCCCGGCACCAACTAGTTCTTCTGGTCTCAGGATGATGTAGGTCTCTGGTTCATGTGGCCCTTTCTGTCTCTTGGGCTCCTAGTTGTCTTGTGACCTTGGTGTTCTTCATTTTCCTTTGCTCCAGGTGGGTTGAGACCAATTGATGCATCTTAGATGGCCGCTTGTTAGCATTTAAGACCCCAGACGCCACATTTCAAAGTGGGATGCAGAATGTTTTCATAATAGAATTATTTTCCCAATTGACTTAGAAGTCCCCTCAAACCATGTTCCCCAGATCCCCGCCCCTGCTCCGCTGACCTTTGAAGAATTCATTTTATCCCGGAAACTTCTTTGCTTTTGGTCCAGTCCAATTGAGCTGACCTTCCATGTATTGAGTGCTATCTTTCCCTTCAGCTAAAGCAGTTCTTATTTACTGATTAATCAATAAAAAATCCTCTCCCTCCCTCCCTCCCCCCTTCGTAACCACAAAAGTATGTGTTCTTCTCAGTTTTTACTATTTCTCAAGATCTTATATTAGTGCTCTTATACAATATTTGTCCTTTTGCCTCTGACTAATTTCGCTCAGCATAATGCCTTCCAGGTTCCTCTATGTTATGAAATGTTTCACAGATTCGTCACTGTTCTTTATCGATGCGTAGTATTCCATTGTGTGAATATACCACAATTTATTTACCCATTCATCCATTGATGGACACCTTGGTTGTTTCCAGCTTTTTGCTATTGTAAACAGAGCTGCAATAAACATGGGTGTGCATGTATCTGTTTGTGTGAAGGCTCTTGTATCTCTAGAGTATATTCCGAGGAGTGGGATTTCTGGGTTGTATGGTAGTTCTATTTCTAACTGTTTAAGATGATGCCAGATAGATTTCCAAAGTGGTTGTACCATTTTACATTCCCACCAGCAGTGTATGAGAGTTCCAATCTCTCCGCAGCCTCTCCAACATTTATTATTTTGTGTTTTTTGGATTAATGCCAGCCTTTTTGGTGTGAGATGGAATCTCATCGTAGTTTTAATTTGATGTCTCTAATGGCTAATGATCGAGAGCATTTTCTCATGTATCTGTTAGCTGCCTGAATATCTTCTTTAGTGAAATGTGTGTTCATATCCTTTGCCCACTTCTTGATTGGGTTGTTTGTCTTTTTGTGGTTGAGTTTTGACAGAATCATGTAGATTTTAGAGATCAGGCGCTGGTCTGAGATGTCATAGCTGAAAATTCTTTCCCATTCTGTAGGTGGTCTTTTTACTCTTTTGGTGAAGTCTTTAGATGAGCATAGGTGTTTGATTTTTAGGAGCTCCCAGTTATCGGGTTTCTCTTCATCATTTTTGGTAATGTTTTCTATTCTGTTTATGCCTTGTATTAGGGCTCCTAGGGTTGTCCCTATTTTTTCTTCCATGATCTTTATCGTTTTAGTCTTTATGTTTAGGTCCTTGATCCACTTGGAGTTAGTTTTTGTGCATGGTGTGAGGTATGGGTCCTGTTTCATTTTTTTGCAAATGGATATCCAGTTATGCCAGCACCATTTGTTAAAAAGACTATCTTTTCCCCAATTAAGTGACACTGGTCCTTTGTCAAATATCAGCTGCTCATACATGGATGGATTTATATCTGGGTTCTCAATGCTGTTCCATTGGTCTATGTGCCTGTTGTTGTACCAGTACCAGGCTGTTTTGACTACTGTGGCTGTATAATAGGTTCTGAAATCAGGTAGCGTGAGGCCTCCCACTTTCTTCTTCTTTTTCAGTAATGCTTTGCTTATCCGGGGCTTGTTTCCCTTCCATATGAAATTGGTGATTTGTTTCTCTATCCCCTTAAAATATGACATTGGAATTTGGATCGGGAGTGCACTATATGTATAGATGGCTTTTGGTAGAATAGACATTTTTACTATGTTAAGTCTTCCTATCCATGAGCAAGGTAGGTTTTTCCACTTAAGCATGTCCTTTTGAATTTCTTATAGTAGAGCTTTGTAGTTTTCTTTGTATAGGTCTTTTACATCCTTGGTAAGATTTATTCCTAAGTATCTTATCTTCTTGGGGGCTAGTGTGAATGGTATTCATTTGGTGATTTCCTCTTCGGTGTTCTTTTTGTTGATGTAGAGGAATCCAAGTGATTTTTGTATGTTTATTTTATAACCTGAGACTCTGCCAAACTCTTCCATTAGTTTCAGTAGTTTTCTGGAGGATTCCTTGGGGTTTTCTGTGTATAAGATCATGTCATCTGCAAATAGTGATAACTTTACTGCCTCCTTGCCAGTCCGGATACCCTTTATTTCTTTGTCTAGCCTAATTGCCCTGGCTAGGACTTCAAGTACGATGTTGAATAAGAGTGGTGATAAAGGGCATCCTTGTCTGATTCCCGTTCTCAAGGGAAATGCTTTCAGGTTCTCTCCATTTAGAGTGATATTGGCTGTTGGCTTTGCATACATGCCCTTTATTATGTTGAGGAATTTTCCTTCAATTCCTATTTTGGTAAGAGTTTTTATCATAAATGGGTGTTGGACTTTGTCAAATGCCTTTTCTGCATCAATTGATAACATCATGTGGTTTTTATCTTTTGTTTTATTTATGTGATGGATTACATTATTGGTTTTTCTGATATTAAACCAGCCTTGCATACCTGGTATAAATCCCACTTGATCAGGGTGAATTATTTTTTTGATGTGTTGTTGGATTCTATTGGCTAGAATTTTGTTGAGAATTTTTGCATCTACGTTCATGAGGGATATAGGTCTATAATTTTCTTTTTTTGTAATGTCTTTACCTGGTTTTGGTATCAGGGAGATGGTGGCTTCATAGAATGAGTTGGGTAGTATTCCGTCATTTTCTATGCTTTGAAATACCTTCAGTAGTAGTGGTGTTAACTCTTCTCTGAAAGTTTGGTAGAACTCTGCAGTGAAGCCGTCCGGGCCAGGGCTTTTTTTTGTTGGGAGTTTTTTGATTACCATTTCAATCTCTTTTTTTGTTATGGGTCTATTTAGTTGTTCTACTTCTGAATGTTTTAGTTTAGGTAGGTAGTGTTTTTCCAGGAATTCATCCATTTCTTCTAGGTTTTCAAATTTGTTAGAGTACAATTTTTCATAATAATCTGAAATGATTCTTTTAATTTCATTTGGTTCTGTTGTGATGTGGTCCTTCTCGTTTCTTATTCGGGTTATTTGTTTCCTTTCCTGTATTTCTTTAGTCAGTCTAGCCAATGGTTTATCAATTTTGTTAATTTTTTCAAAGAACCAGCTTTTGGCTTTGTTAATTCTTTCAATTGTTTTTCTGTTCTCTAATTCATTAAAAAAAAATTTATAATGTAGTTCAGCTCTAATTTTTATTATTTGTTTTCTTCTGGTGCCTGATGGGTTCTTTTGTTGCTCACTTTCTATTTGTTCAAGTTGTCGGGACAGTTCTCTGCTTTTGGCTCTTTCTTCTTTTTGTATATGTGCATTTATCGATATAAATTGGCCTCTGAGCACTGCTTTTGCTGTGTCCCAGAGGTTTTGATAGGAAGTATTTTCATTCTCGTTGCATTCTATGAATTTCCTTATTCCATCCTTGATGTCTTCTATAACCCAGTCTTTTTTCAGGAGGGTAATGTTCAGTTTCCAAGTATTTGATTTCTTTTCCCTAGTTTTTCTGTTATTGATTTCTAGTTTTATTGCCTTGTGGTCTGAGAAGATGCTTTGTAATATTTCGATATTTTGGATTCTGCAAAGGTTTGTTTTATGACCTAATATGTGGTCTATTCTAGAGAATGTTCCATGTGCGCTAGAAAAAAAAGTATACTTTGCAGCAGTTGGGTGGAGAGTTCTGTATAAGTCAATGAGGTCAAGTTGGTTGATTGTTGTAAGTAGGTCTTCCGTGTCTCTATTGAGCTTCTTACTGGATGTCCTGTCCTTCTCCGAAAGTGGTGTGTTGAAGTCTCCTACTATAATTGTGGAGGTATCTATCTCGCTTTTCAATTCTGTTAAAATTTGATTTATGTATGTTGCAGCCCTGTCATTGGGTGCATAAATATTTAATATGGTTATGTCTTCCTGATCAATTGTCCCTTTTATCATTATGTAGTGTCCTTCTTTATCTTTTGGGGTGGATTTAAGTCTAACGTCTATTTTGTCAGAAATTAATATTGCCACTCCTCTTCTTTTTTGCTTATTGTTTGCTTGATATATTTTTTTCCATCCTTTGAGTTTTAGTTTGTCTGTGTCTCTAAGTCTAAGGTGTGTCTCCTGTAGGCAGCATATAGATGGATCGTGTTTCTTTATCCAGTCCGTGACTCTCTGTCTCTTTATTGGTGCATTTAGTCCATTTACATTCAGCGTAATTATAGATAAATAAGTTTTTAGTGCTGTCATTTTGATGCCTTTTCATGTGTGTTGTTGCTAATTTCATTCTTCCACATACTTTTTTGTGCTGAGACGTTTTTCTTAGTAAATTGTGAGATCCTCATCTTCATAGTGTTTGACTTTATGTTAGTTGAGTCGTTACGTTTTTCTTGGCTTTTACTTTGAGTTATGGAGTTGTTATACCTTTTTGTGGTTACCTTTTTGTTTACCCCTATTTTTCTAAGTAAAAACCTAACTTGTATTGTTCTATATCGCCTTGTATCACTCTCCATATGGCAGTTCAATGCCTCCTATATTTAGTCCCTCTTTTTGATTATTGTGATCTTTTGCCTGTTGACTTCCATGATGCCCTGTCATGTGTATTTTTTTTTAATTAATCTTAATTTGTTTGTTTTTGCAATTTCCCTATTTGAGTTGATATCAGGACATTCTGTTTTGTGACCTTGTATTGTGCTGGTATCTGATATTATTGGTTTTCTGACCAAACAATATCCTTTAGTATTTCTTGTAGCTTTGGTTTAGTTTTCGCAAATTCTCTAAACTTGTGTTTATCTGTAAATATCTTAATTTCGCCTTCATATTTCAGAGAGAGTTTTGCTGGATATATGATCCTTGGTTGGCAGTTTTTCTCCTTCAGTGCTTTGTATACGTCGTCCCATTCCCTTCTTGCCTGCATGGTTTCTGCTGAGTAGTCTGAACTTATTCTTATTGATTCTCCCTTGAAGGAAACCTTTCTTTTCTCCCTGGCTGCTTTTAAAATTTTCTGTTTATCTTTGGTTTTGGCGAGTTTGATGATAATATGTCTTGGTGTTTTTCTTTTTGGATCAATCTTAAATGGGGTTCGATGAGCATCTTGGATAGCTATCCTTTCGTCTTTCATGATGTCAGGGAAGTTTTCTGTCAGGAGTTCTTCAACTATTTTCTCTGTGTTTTCTGTCCCCCCTCCCTGTTCTGGGACTCCAATCACCCGCAAGTTATCCTTCTTGATAGAGTCCCACATGATTCTTAGGGTTTCTTCATTTTTTAAAATTCTTTTATCTGATTTTTTTTCAGCTATGTTGGTGTTGATTCCCTGGTCCTCCAGAAGTCCCAGTCTGCATTCTAATTGCTCGAGTCTGCTCCTCTGACTTCCTATTGCGTTGTCTAATTCTGTAATTTTATTGTTAATCTTTTGGATTTCTGAATGCTGTCTCTCTATGGATTCTTGCAACTTATTAATTTTTCCACTATGTTCTTGAATAATCTTTTTGAGTTCTTCAACAGTTTTATCGGTGTGTTCCTTGGCTTTTTCTGCAGTTTGCCTTATTTTGTTTGTGATGTCTTGTAGCGTTCTGTAAATTAGTTTTTTATATTCTGTATCTGATAATTCCAGGATTGTATCTTCATTTGGGAAAGATTTTGATTGTCTTGTTTGGGGGGTTGGAGAGTCTGTCATGGTCTGCTTCTTTATGTGGTTTGATATGGACTGCTGTTTCCGAGCCATCACTGGGAAACTAGTTTTTCCAGAAAATCCACTAAAAAAAAATTGCAGTCAGATCCCTATCAGAGTTCTCCCTCTGGCTCAGGCTATTCAGATGTTAATGAAGCCACCTGGGGAGGGTGGGGGAGGGATCAGAGAGATAGGAGAGTAGCACCTCTGAATATAGCCAGAGTTGCTTGTCTTGCTTGGAATGACTATTATATCTGAGATTTCCGCGGGGCGCGTCGCCTATGTGTGCTGCTGTGGGGAGATTGCCCCCAGGGGGTCTGGCCCACTGGAGTCACGGTCAGATCCTCCGCTGCCAGCCTGGGACGGTGCACTCCCAACTCCAAAATCAGTCGCTGCCTCCCGGGGACTCCCCGTCCCACTTGACGCATCGTCGCGCCGCCCCCATGACCCGGCTGGGCTCCCCTCCGGGATCAGCTCAGGTGAGTGGAGCAGCTCCCTGCGCCTGCGCCGCGACCGCACATCCCAGCTGGGACGCCACTCTCCCCGCTCCAAGACCTGTCACTTTCTCCCGGGGACTTCTCCCACCGGCTGCATCACCATGCCGCCTGCGCGAACCGGCTGGGCCCCCTCCCCGGGTTAGTTCAGGGGGGTGGAGCAGCTCCCCGCGCCCGCACTCCACCAAAATCCTGGAGAGACGGTTCCCTGGCTGGGCCGCTGCTCTCCCCACTCCAAGACCAGTCACTGCCTCCCGGGGACTTCTCCCACCGGCTGTGCCGCCACGCTACCTGCGCGAACCAGCTGGTCCCCCTCCCGGAATGAGTTCGGGGGCTAGGGCTAGGCCCCTTGTTTGTGCCGTCTGCCCCCCTGGGCTTTGCCCCAAATCGGGCGCCGAAGGTCACCTGACTGGTTCGCTGGCTCCAGGCTCTGAAAACAATCGCTGCCTCCCCGTATTTGTTCGTTCTCCGTCTCTAAATCTGTGTTTGTTGTTCAGGGTTCGTAGATTGTTATGTATGCGATCGATTCACTTGTTTTTCCGAGTCTTTGTTGCAAGAGGGATCCACGGTAGAGTCCACCTAGTCCGCCATTTTGGCCCCTTAAATAAAAATTTTTAATGAACCTCTTAAACATTGTCTTTGTTGCATACCTCTTATAATGAAACTGATAACAGAAACAATAAAAAAAAATCACCAAAATAAAAATGTAGTCTTTGAAAAGATGAATAAAACTGATAAACCTAAAGCCAGGTAAACCAAAAGCAAAAGGAGAGAGGGAGAAAACATATTATAAATATGAGAAATGAAACAGAAGCCATTACTAATGATTCCATGTACAATTAAAGGGTAGTAAAGGTTTTTTTAAAGGAATAGCATGAATGACTCTATGCTCATAAATTTGATAACTTAAATGAAATAGACAAATTCCTTGAAAGACACAAACTACCAAAACTCATACAAAAGGAAGTATATAATCTAAACAGGCCTATACCTATGAAAGGCATTGACTTAATAATTAATAAGCTTCAAAAAAGAAAGCACCAGAACTAAATGGTTTTGCTGGTGCATTTTACCAACCATGTAAGGAAGAAATAACACCGATTATTCATAGTATCTTCCAAAATATGGAAGTACTTTCTAACTCCAGTTTCTAAATCATTCTATGAGGCCAGCACTACCATAATACCAAAACAAGAAAAAAATTACGTGAAAACTACAAACCAAAATCTCTCATGAACATAGATTCAAAAAGCCTGATCAAAATATTATTGAATTGAATCCAGCAATGTATAAAAAATTATACATTACAAAAAAGATGGATTTATTGCAGGTATTCATTGCTTATTCAACTTTCAAAAATCAGTCAAGGTAATCCACCATATCAACACACTAAAGAAGAAAAATCATATGATTATATTAATTGATATAGAAATAGCATTTGAGAAAATCCAACACTCTCACGTTTTTAAGAAAACCCTCATCAAATTAGGAATATAAGGTAATTTCCTCAACATGATTATGAATATTTGCAAAAATCCTGCAGCTAGCATGAAACTTAATCTTGAGAAACTGGATATTTTTGCCCTAATATACAGAACAAGGCAAAGATATCCATTCTCATCACTTCTATTCAACATTGTGCTGGAATTCCTTGCTAGCAAAATAAAGACAAGAAAAGAAAAATTATACCTATCAGTAAAGATGAAGTAAAAGTGTCTTTGTTAACCAATGACATGATTTTTTGTATACAAATTCTCAGCAATCAGAGGGATAAAAGCCCTAGAACTAAGTAAGTATAGTATTTCACAAGACACAAGGTTAATATACAAAAGTCATTTACTTTCCTATACACCAGAATTAAACAATTGGAATTTGAAATAAAAATAAACAATATCATTTACAATAGCACCAAGAAAAATGAAATGGTTCTATATAAATCTAACAAAATATGCATGGGATCTATATGGAAAAAACTAAAAAACTCCAGTGAAAAAAACCTGAGACATTTGGTAATTATGAATTTGATAACCAATGTTATTCAGATATCAATTATTCCCGACTTTGTCTATTGGATTCAATGCAATACCAACCAAAGTACCAGCAATCAACAAATTAAATCAACAAATTAAAAATTTAATTTGGAAAAGCATAAGGCACAGAACAGCCTACAAATTACTGAAGAAAAACAAAGTTGGAGGACGGACGCTACCTAACTTCAAAACTTATTATAAAGCTACAGTGATCAAGACAGCATGCTATTGATGAAACAATAAACACAAAGATCAATAGAACAGAACACAGAGCACAGAAGTATAGTCAATCAATTAATCTTTGACAAAGGAACAGAGTAGTCAATAGGAGACTATTTATATGTTTCTTTAAATAAAATAAAAATAAAATAAAAACCCAGATTAATAAATCATTTTCTAAAAAATACAAATTTGCTGCAATTGACCTTAGTAGAGACAGAAATTCTAAACAGTAATAGTGAAAGAAGAAATAGACAAAGTAATTCAAATGTTTTAACACAGAAAATCACCTGTTCCTAATGTTTTCAAAGTAGACTTTTACCAAAACTTTAAAGATTATATAACCTTCATGTTACTTGACCTAGAGCGCTACTGGTGGCAGCCCCACCCTCCTGATACTAGGTGACAATCCTGGGTATGGTCTTTGTCCCCTTGGCCCTGAGTGACCCTGTTCTCCTGCTCCACCAGGATGGTGGCCTAACTCCATTGACTTTGGGTAGTGACCCCATTCTCCTGGCCCAATGAGGTGATAGCTCTGTCCACTGGAATTTAGATGGTAGCCCCATCCTTTGAATTGAGGAACAGGCGGCCCCACCCATCTTGCTCATACCAGCAGTCCTGCTAGTTTCTGAATTGCTCCCAGCTTTCCTTTTCTTGGAGGACAACAGATGTTCATAGCCAATGATGCATTCTGTTGTGCCATTTCCTACCTGTAGAATTCCAGGAACTGCACAATTTTCCTTCATTTCTTTTCATCTCTGTTCCCTTTAGTATATTCTGAGAGAGTTCTGCTGAGAAAGTTGATTGGAACCGTAGTTCTCAGCCTAAAGATGGTGGAATAGACAGACACTTCCGGCAAGCCCTCTTACAACAAAGACCAAAAAAAAAAAAAAACAAGTGAAATGAGTATATTTATGACAAGCTAGGAGCCCTGAACACCAAATGCAAAGTCAGAAAACATACTGAGGGGGAGGGGGAGGAAGAAACAGTTCAGAAGCAGAGGGGAGTTACCAGACCTGAATCATCGGGAGCCCTCAGGCACCATTCCTGGGAGTGGCTGTGACAGGCTGGTACTAGCATTTGGCTGCAGTTTCCTCAGGGAGAAGCAGCCAGCTGCAGAGCCTACTCACGCCTCCGGAACCAGAGAGGAATGACACTCACGGCAAAAGCTAAGTACTTGCGTATATTTTACCATGTCCCCCCACCCCCAAGCCAACTTTAGTGGCTGTTGATTTCCCTGGGCCTGAGATAGGTCCTGTTCAGTGCCTAGAGCTATCCTCCAGGCCCTGGAGAAGCAACAAATTCGCAACTGGGGGAAAAGATAATTTGCCAGGTCCACTAACAGAAGCAGCTCCTGTTCAGGCATAAAAAGTCTGTGGACTTTGAGTAACTTCTCCCTCTGCATGGATCTGTGTGGACCGGTTTCAGGAGAACAGGCCCTTTTTGGCAGACTACAACTGTTTCAGCTGTGTGGTGGAGAGGTGGGTGTTTGATGTTTGACACAGCTTTGCCTATTAAACAGGGTCCTTACCTACACACATCAGGAGCCTAAGGACTGGTGGCTCCACTCATGTCACCCAGCCACCCACAACAGGGGTCCAAGGATAACTGATACCTCTGAGTCCTTACACCCAAAAGAACTGGGTGCCCATGGTCCGTCTGCAGAACCCACCCACCTGCATGCTCTAGGGAATAGGGCCACGCTTTTCTCAGAGACACATGGGAGAAGATTCTCAGCCCCCTGCCTTGTTCAGAGAGTGATCCCCCCCCTGCTGAAACCAGATACTAGTACCTACACCAATCACCCCTGCTGCTCTAAGACTGTAGAACAGAGCCTGTACCACACATTTGATGATCAGCTACCTGGATACCTGAGCTGAATTCATATAAGAAAAGTGAATGGACTCCTAGACTGATATACCAGATAACAGTTCTAGCCAACTGGGGACAGGTCGTCAGTGCTTCAAAGGTAAAAATAATCAAGCTAGCTCACTCAAGCAACCCATTTGGGCATATCAAAACAAAACAAATCAAGAAGCTACCATACAATAGGCAAACACAAAATACACTAATACAATAACTTATAGATGGCTCGGAGACAACAGTCAATATCAAGTCACATAAAGAAACAGACCATTATCTCCTCAACAAGCTTTGAAAACAAAGAATGAAGGGATCTTCTAGAAAAAAGTGCCTCCCTGGAATTACCAGAGGCAGAATACAAAAGATTAAAATACAGAACCCTTCAAGGCATCAGAAAGGAAATCAGGCAATACACAGAACCAGAAAAGGAACACAGAGATAAAGCAGTTGAAGAAATTAAAAAGTTCTTCAAGAACATAATGAAAAATTGAATAAGCTGCAAGAATACATGGAGACAGCAATCAGAAATTCAGATTAACAATAAAATTACAGAATTTGACAACTCAATAGTCAGAGGAGCAGAATTGAGCAAGTGGAAGGCAGAATTGGTGAGCTTGAAGATAAAGCACTTGGCACCAATATATTTGAAGAAAAATCAGATAAAAGAATTAAAAAAAAATGAAGAAATCTTAAGACTCATGTGGAACTCTATCAAGAGAAATAACCTACAAGTGATTGGAGTACCAGGGCAGGGGGGGATATAACAGAAAATACAGAGAGAATTGTTCAAGATTTGTTGGCAGAAAACTTTCATGATATTGTGGAAGATGAGAAGATATCTATCCAAGATGCTCATCAAACTCCACATAAGGTAGATTTTAAAAGAAAGTCACCAAGACATAAAATAATGAAACTTACCAAAACCAAAGATAAAGAGAGAATTTTAAGAGCAGCTAGGGATAAACAAAAAGTCACCTACAAAGTAAAGTCAATAAGAATAAGCTTGGATTACTCGGCAGAAGCCATGCAGGCAAGAAGGCAATGGGATGACTTATATAAAAAATTGAAAGAAAAAAATTGCCAACCAAGAATCATATATCCAGCAAAACAGCCTCTTAAACATGAAGGTGAAAATAGGACATTTCCAGATAAACAGAAGTTTAGGGACTTTGTAAAAACCAAACCAAAACTACAAGAAATACTAAAGGGAGTTCTTTGGCTAGAAAATCAGTAATATCAGGTATCAACCCAACACTAGAACACTGGGCAGAGCAATCAGTTGTCAACCCAGACAGGGAAATCACAAAAATTAATCAAGATAAAAAAAATGCTCAGAACAAGGAAAGTGATGTCATTATGTAAAAGAAGACAACATTAAAACAATAAAGAGGGACAAAGAAATGTAGTCATAGATCTTTCATATGGAGAGAAAGACAAGGTGATATAAAAAAATAAAAGGTTTAAACTTAGAAATATAGGGATAAATATTAAGGTAACCACAAAGGAGACTAAATATCCTACTCATCAAAATAAAATATAAGAAAAAAATAGAGACTCAGCAGAAACAAAATCAACAACAATGAATAAGAGGAAAGGACAACATAAAAAGATAAACTACACAGCACAAAAATTAAGTGGGAAAAAGAAACTGTAAACAACATACACACAAAACAAAACATCAAAATGATAGCACTAAACTCATACGTATCCATAATTATGCTGAAAGTAAATGGACTAAATGCACCAATAAACAGACAGAGAATGGCAGAATGGATTAAAAAAACCACTATCCGTCTATATGCTGCCTACAAAAGGCACACTTAAGACATAGAGACACAAACAAAATAAAAATCAAAGGATGGAAAAATATGTATCAAGCAAACAACAATCAAAAAAGAGCAGGAGTGGCAATATTAATTTCTGACAAAATAGGCTTTAAAGTTAAATCCACCAGGAAGGATAAGGAAGAACACTATACAATGATTAAAGGGACAATACATCAAGAAGATATAACCATATTAAATATTTATGCACCCAATGACAGAGCTGCAAGATACATAAAACAAACTCTATCAGCATTGAAAAGTGAGATAGACAGCTCCACAATTATAGTAGGAGACTTCAACACACCACTTTCAGTGAAGGACAGGACATCCAGAAAGAAGCTCAATAAAGACACGGAAGGTTTAAATGCCACAATCAACCAACTTGACCTCATAGACATATACAGAACACTCCACCCAACAGCAGCCAAGTATACTTTCTTTTCTAGTGCACATGGAACGTTCTCTAGAATAGACCACATATTAGGTCATAAAGCAAGCCTTAGCAGAATCCAAAACGTTGAAATACTACAAAGCATCTTCTTTGGCCAAAAGGCCATAAAAGTAGAAATCAATAGCAGAAAAAGCAGGGAAAAGAAATCAAACACTTGGCAACTGAACAATACCCTGTTCAAAAATATAGAAGACATTAAGGATGGAATAAAGAAATTCAAAGAATCCAATGAGAATGAAAACATTTCCTGTCAGAACCTTTGGGACACAGCAAAAGCACTGCTCAGAGGTCAATTTACTTCAATAAATGCACACATACAAAAGGTAGAAAGGGACAAAATCAAAGAATTATCCCTACAGCTTGAACAAGTAGAAAGAGAGCGACAAGAACAACAACAACAAAAAACTCTCAGGCACTAGAAGAAAGGAAATAATAAAAATCAGAGCAGAACTAAAGGAACTAGAAAACAAAAAAGCAATTAAGATTTCTTTGAAAAAATCAACACATTGATAAACCATTGGCCAAACTGACAAAAGAAAAACAGAAGAGGAAGCAAATAACCCCAATAAGAAATGAAATGGGCAATATTACAACAGACCCAGCTGAAATTAAAAGAATCATATCAGATTACTATGAAAAATTGTACTCTAACCAATTCGAAAATCACCAATTCAAAAATCTAGAAGTAGTAGATGAATTCCTAGAAACACACTACTTACCTAAGGTAACACAAAGAGAGGTAGAACAACTAATCAGACCCATAACAAAAGAAGAGATTGAAAATATAATTAAAAAAAAAACTCTCCCCCCACAAAAAGCCTTGGCTCGACCGCTTCACTGCAGAGTTCTACCAAACTTTAGAGAAGAGTTAACACCAGTACTACTAAAGGTATTTCAGAACATAGAAAAAGATGGAATACTCCCAAATTCATCCTATGAAGCCACCATATCCCTGATACCGAAACCAGGTAAAGACAACACACAAAAAAGAAAATAACAGACCTATATCCCTCATGAACTTAGATGCAAAAATGCTCAACAAAATTCTAGCCAATAGAATTCAACAACATATCAAAAAAATAATTAACCATGGCCAAGTGGGATTCATACCAGGTATGCAGGGATGGTTCAACATTAGAAAAACTATTAATGTAATCCATCATATAAACAAAACAAAAGACAAAAAGCACATGATTTTATCGATCAGTGCAGAAAAGTCATCTGACAAAGTTCAACACCCATTCCTGTTAAAAACTCTCAGCAAAACAGAAATAGAAGGAAAACTCCTCAACATGATAAAGGACATTTATACAAAGTCAACAGCCAACATCATCCTAAATGGAGAGAGTCTGAAAGCATTCCCCTTCAGATAGGGAACCAGGCAAGGATGCCCTTTATCACCATTCTTATTCAACATTGTACTGGAGATCCTACCCGAGCAATTAGGCTAGATAAATAAATAAAGGGCATCCAGATTGGTAAGGAAGAAGTAAAATTATCTCTATTTTCAGATGACATGATCTTATACACAGAAAACCCTAAAAGAATCCTCAAGAAAACTACTGAAACTAATAGAATAGTTCAGCAGAGAATCAGGATACAAGATAAACATACAAAAAAAAACAGTTGGATTCCTCTACACCAACAAAAAGAACGTCAAAGAGAAAATCACCAAATCAATACCATTTACAGTAGCCCCCAAGAAGATAAAATACATGGGAATAAACCTTACCAGAGATGTAAAAGACCTAAACATAGAAGACTATAAGATACTACAGCAAGAAATCAAAAGAGACCTACATAAGTGGAAAAACATAACCTTGCTCATGGGTAGGAAGACTTAACATTGCAAAAATGTCTGTTCTACCAAAGCGATCTATAGATACAATACAATTCCGGTCCATATTCCAATGACATTTTTTAATGAGATGGAGAAACAAATCACCAACTTCATATGGAAGGGAAAGAGGCCCCGGATAAGTAAAGCATTACTGAAAAAGAAGAACAAAGTGGGAGGCCTCACTCTTCCTGATTTTAGAACCTATTATACCGCCACAGTAGTTAAAACAGCCTGGTATTGGTACACCAACAGATACTTGTACCAATGGAACAGAATTGAGAATCTAGACATAAATCCATCCACATATGAGCAGCTGATATTTGACAAAGTCCCAAAGTCAGTTAAGTGGGGAATAACAGCCTCTTTAAAAAATGGTGCTGGCATAACTAGATATCCATCTGCAAAAAAATGAAACAAGACCCATACCTCACAGCACGCACAAAAACTAACTCAAAATGGATCAAAGACCTAAATATAAAATCTAAAATGATAACAATCATGGAAGAAAAATAGGGACAACATTAGGATCCCTAATACATGGCATAAACAGTATATAAAACATTATAAAGAATGTAGAAGAAACACTAGATAACTGGGAGTTCCTAAAAATCAAACACTTATGCTCATCCAAAGATTTCACCAAAAGAGTAAAAAGACTACCTACAGACTGGGAAAAAAGTTTTTAGCTGTGACATCTCCGATCAGTGTCTGATCTCTAAAATCTACATGACACTGCAAAAATTCAACCGCAAAAAGACACCTAACCCAATTAAAAAATGGGCAAAGTATATGAACAGACACTTCATTAAAGAAGACATTCAGGTAGCTAATAGATATGTAAGGAATTGCTCACGATCATAAAAAAAAAAAAAAATTTTTTTATTAGCCATTAGAGAAATGCAAATCAAAACTACAATGAGGTTCCATCTCACTCCATCAAGGCTGGCATTAATCCAAAACACACAAAATAATAAATGTTGGAGAGGTTGTGGAGAGACTGGAACACTTATACACTGCTGGTGGGAATATAAAATTGTACAACCACTTTGGAAATCCACTTGGAGCTTCCTTAAAAAGGTAGAAATAGAACTACCATATGGCCCAGCCATCCCAAACTTTGGAATACATCCTAGAGAAATAAGAGCCTTTACATGAACAGATATATACACACCCATGTTCATTGCAACACTGTTTATAATAACAAAAAGATGGAAGCAACCAAAGTGCCCATGAAGGGATGAATGGATAAATAAATTATGGTATATTCACACAATGGGATATTATGCTTCAATAAAGAACAATGATGAATCTGTGAAACATTTCATAACATGGACAAATCTGCAAGGCATTATGCTGAGTAAAATTAGTCAGTTGCAAAAGGACAAATATTCTATAAGACCACTATTATAAGAAGTCAAGAAATAGTTTAAACAGAGAAGAAAATATTCTTTGATGGTTATGAGAGGGTGGAGGGAGGGAGGGAGAGTGTTTTCACTAACTAGATAATAGATGAGAACTATTTTAGGTGAGAGGAAAGACAACACACAATACAGGAGAGGTCAGCACAACTGGACTAAACCAAAAGCAAAGAAGTTTCCTGAATAAACTGAATGCTCCGAAGGCCAGCATAGCAGGGCTAGGGATTTGTGGACCATGGTTTCAGGGGACATCTAAGTCAGCATAATAAAATCTGTTAGGAAAACATTCTGCATCCGCCTTTGGAGAGTGGCATCTGGGGTCTTAAATGCTAGCAAGCGGCCATCTAAGATACATCAATTGGTCTCAACCCACCTGGGGCAAAGTGGAGTGAAGAACACCAAGGACACAAGGCAATTATGAGCCCAAGACACAGAAAGGGCCACATAAACCAGAGACTACATCGGCCTGAGACCAGAAGACCTAGATGGTGTTCAGCTACAACCGATGACTGCCCTAACAGGGAACACAACAGAGAACCCCTGAGGGAGCAGGTAAGCAGTGGGATGCAGACCCCAAATAGTCATAAAAAGACCAGACTTAATGGTCTGACTGTGACTAGAAGGACCCCAGTGTTCATGGTCCCCAGACCTTCTGTTAGCCCAAGACAGGAACCATTCCCAAAGCCAACTCTTCAGACAGGAATCGGACTGGACTATGGGATAGAAAACGATACTGGGGAAGATTGAGCTTCTTGGATCAAGTAGACACATGAGACTATGTTGGCATCTCCTGTCTGGAGGTGAGATGAGAGGGCATAGGGGGTCAGAAGCTGGCCGAATGGACATGAAAATAGAGAGTGGAGGGAAGGAGTCTTCTGTCTCATCAGTGGGAGAGCAATTAGGAGCATATAAAAAAAAAGCTAGGTGTTTATAAATTTTTGTGTAAGAGTCCTACTTGATTTGTAAACTTTAAGTTAAAGCACAATAAAAATTTTTAAAAAGGATAGTTGCCTTTTATAGACATCTCAACATTATTTAATGCATTAATTCAAGAAATATTTATCAAGTAACAGTTTGTTTTAGGCTACCAACCCAAAATTTACAGGTTTGAACCCACCCAGCGGCACCTCTGGAGAGAAGCCTGGTGATCTTTTCCGTAAATATCACAGCCAAGAAAACAATATGGAGCACAGTTCTACTTTGTAACACATGGGGTTACCATGATTTGAAATGGACTCAATACCTACAAGTTTGGTGTTTTTGGTTTTACTATGTGATAGGCAAGGTTCTGGAGCTCTGGTGGTGTGGTTAGGTGTTGGGCTGCTAACCAAAAAAAGGCCAGCAGTTCAAATCCACCAGCTGCTCCTTGGAAACCCTATGGGGCAGTTCTACTCTGTCCTAGGGTCGCTATGAGTCGGAATTCGCTCCAGGGCAATGGGTTTGATTTTTTTTCGTTTTTTAGGCAAGGTTCTAAGCACTGGAAGCACAGTGATGAACTAGAGAAACTATTTCATAGCCTCATGGAGCTTATATTCTATTAAAGGACTCATACAATATGCAAGTATATAAGTGTTTATCAACAATGCTTGACGAATGACTATCACTAAAGAGAGGGGAAGGAAATTTCTCTATAGGTATGTTAATTTTTAGCAAACCAAACCAAAAACCAAATTCATTGCCGTTGAGTCGATTCCAACTCATAACAACCCTAAAGGACAGAGTAGAACTGCCCCACCGGGTTTCCAAGGAACGGCTGATGGATTCAACCTGCCGACCTTTTGCTTAGCAGCTAAGCTCTTAACCACTGCACCACCAGGACAAAAGCAATGTAAACACATTTTTAAAAATGCAAACGTGGGGACCTTGAGATCTTAAGTCATGGATCTAAGCTCTTCAACCTTTCTTACATTTCTTCCTCACTGTCACATTGTAAATAGACTGGGTCATTTTTCAATCAATGTGTTTTCAAGATTTTTCTTAGTGTTGTGTGTAGTAATATTTCATTTTCTGATAAATATTCCACTGTGTGATCAAATAATTCAATTAAGCTTTCTCTGGTTGTTAGACATTTGTGCTATTTTTAGTCTTTAGGTGTTATGAACATTTGTGCAGTGGACTTCTGTATATATCTCCTGATACACATGAACTAGCATTTCCGCTGTGTGTACACTGAGGAGTGGAATAGCTCAAAAGATGATCATGTTCAACTGAACAAGACACTTCCAAATTGTTTTCCAAAGTGGCAATACCAATTTGAACTCTCACCACAGTGTATAAGAATTCCCATTGATCCACATAGTCTCCAGTACCTGATATTGTCAGACTGCTTAGTAGTTTTCCTATCATCTGGATTTTAAATGGATTTCATTGTGGTTTTAATTTGCATTTCCTCAATTACTGAGCACCTTTTCACCGTACTTATCTTTTTTTTATTGATTCGTGACTGTTCTTGATATATTCTGCCTATTGATTTTTTTTGCCACTTTTTTTTTTTTGAGCTATGTGCTGCAAGAATCCTCATTCATTTTGTGGCTTGTCTTTTCACGTCATCGTGTTGTTTTTTTGTTCATTTTCTGATTTATTTTAACTTTTATTAAGAAAAATTTCAAATGCATAAAAAGTAAACAGAGTAGTATAATGAAACCCCATGTACATCACTCAGCTTCAGTGATGATCAATCTACTCACAGTCTTATTTCTGCTACACCTCCACCCACTCCCCACATGCTCAACTTGGTGGTTTTTATTATATACACCAGTTCTTTGCTGGAATGGAAATTACAAATATTGAAATGCAAATTTCTTAACTATACAATTTTAACAACTGGATATATTCACGTAACCCAAATCCCTTCAAGATTTAGAAAGTTTCCATCTCTCCATAAAGTTCCTTCATGCCCCTTCCAAGTCAGTCCCTACTTTAGACCTAACACTCAAAAACGTGCTCTGGTTTTCTTCACTTTAGATTAATTTCGCCTGTTCTAGAACTTCGTGCAAATAGAGTCACAGTGATGTACTCACTGATGTCTAACTTCTTGTGCTCAGCCAAATGTCTGTGAGATTTATCCATGTTACTGTCTATACCAGTTGCTCATCCCTTTTTTATTACAGAGTAGTATTCCATTGTAAGACTATTCCAAACTTATTTATCCATTCTCCTTTTGTTAGACATTTAAGTTGTTTCCATTTTGGGGCTACTGTAAATAAAGTTGCTGTGACCAAGTATACATATGTTTTCATTTTTCTTGAAAAAACCCCTAGAACATCTAAAGGTGTTGAACCAATTGACGTTTCTACTAGTAATATATCTGAGTTCCAGTTTTTTTTTACATACTCCGCAACACTTGGTATTTCACTCCTTTAAATTTTAGTGATACTGGATAGACAAACACCATAGGATGGTACATCATATTGTGTGGTGGCTGTAAGATATCACATATTGTGGCTTTAATTTGTGCTTCCCTGATGTCCAATGAGACTAGTCATCATTTAGTAGTCTTTTTTTATTTTTTAATTTTCTCTTTTTTTTTATGTTTAGTCTTTATTGTGCCTTGTTTAAGAAATCTTATCCTATCCCAAGGTTACAAATGTATTTGTGTATCACTTTATAGAAGCTTTATAATTCTAACTTTCACCGTTCAATCAACAATCAACTTGATAAATTTTTTTGTACGGTGTGAAGTAGGAATCAAGGTCATTTTTTCCACACACATATCCAATTGACCTTGCGCCATTTATTGCAAAGATAATCTCTCCACTGTTAAACAGAGGCTTATCTGTCATAGATCTAAATATCCTTGTATGTGTGGGATTTATTCTGGGCTCCACAAGTAATGATATAACATTAGTATATGTTCGCCAACTTTTGTTATTTTGTTATGTTGCTGGTGGCAGCTGCTGCTTCTCCTCTTTCTCTTCCTGCTCCGCCTTTTCCTTGTTTTCCTCCTTCTCCACTCCTGCTTCTGTTTCTAGATTACTTAGCTATTCCTGGCTCTTTGAATTTCAATATTGGGTTTAGAATCCACTTGCCAATTTCAATTAAAAAAAAATTTAGGGTTTTGATTGAGATTGTATTGAATCTGTGTGTTGATTTGGGGAGGATTGGGATGTTTACAAAACTGAATTTTCCAATCCTTGGCCATGGTATATTCCCCCTTTTATTTATGTCTTCTTCAATATCTCTCTGCAATGTTTTGAAGCTTTCAGTGTAGATGTCTTATACATCTTTTGGTTACAAGTAATACTTGGAATCTGGCAGCTTTAGATAACACTGTAGATTGTACATACATTAAAAAAATTTCTTGCTGGTCTGTAGAAAAGCCATTGATTTTTTTAAAAAAAAAATTTGCCTCTGTACCTACTGATCTTAATAAATTCTCCTATTCATTCTAATACTTTATGTTTAGATTCTTTTAAAAATTTGTATATGTACAATACTGTTGTCTGTGAATAATGAGTTTTATTTCCAGTCCTTACAACTTTTATGTTTTTTTCTAGTACTGATTTGAATGTGTGTTTCATTAATTGTTGTGGCTGATCTGTTGTTGATTTGTCCTCATTCATAGAGTATAACCTTTCTGGGATTCCTAACTGGATGGATGTCTAAGATGTTCACCAAGTAGGGTTGTCAGATAAAATATAAAATTTAAATTTTACATAAAAATGAACAATTTCTAGTATAAATATATCCCCAATAACACCTGGAACAAGTTTATACTAAAAAAAAAAAAAAAGCTATTTATGTGAAATTCAAATTTAATTGGTCAGCCTGTACTTTTGTTCCCTAATTCCGGTAACTCTGTCTCCAAGACACATCTTAATTGGTGGGCCTTACCTCCAATTATTTTTCTTCTCAGCAGTGTGAAATTTCTGAGAATTCTACATGACTTCTCAACCTTTTATTTACACCTTTATGCTTTTTAAATTTTTTTTCTTAGCTTCTTTGGTACTGTTTATGAAATGACATATACCACCGGGGCAAATTGCCACAGAATGTTGGGATCACCTCAATGCACTTCCCTTCCCTCCAGAATCCTGACCCCCAAATTCCTGGATGACTTGGGCACTCTATGATGCAATTAAGCATATATTGTCTGCATTTTGTCACTTTTCACTAGGTATTTTCAGTGGGAAGTTTGCTCTAAAACAAGCTACACTGCTGATATTACAAGAGTAGAATAACTTGTTTCTTGGGCATTTTTTTTTCCCTCAGTTCATTCCTTAGACATTTTTTGAATGTACTGGCAAAACGATCTGGACTAGTGTTTTCTTTATGAAAAGATTTATATACATGTCCAGTTTCTTTAGTACTTACATGTGTATTCAAATTTTCTGTTTTTTTCTTTAGTCAGTTTTATAAGTGATATTTTATAGGAACTTATCCAATTTGTCTATATTTTCAGTTTGTTGGCAAAAATACTTCATAGTCTCTCGTTGTCTTTGCCATGGATTGAATTGTGTCCCCCCCAAATTATCTGTCAATTTGGCTAGGTCGCAATTCCCAGTATTGTGTGATTGTCCATCATTATTTGTCATCTGATATGATTTTCCTATGTGTTGTAAATCCTTTCACTATGATGTTAATAAAATGGGATTAGCAGCAGTTTTGTAGACTCAATCTACAAGATTAGTCTATAATTTAAGCCAATCTCTTTCAAGATATAAAAGAGAGAAGTGACCAGAGAGATAGGGGGATCTCATACCAATATGAAAGCAGCACCTGGAGCAGAGCATGTCTTTTGGACCGGGGATTCCTGCGCAGAGAAGCTCCTAAACCAAGGGAAGATTGATGACAAGGGCCTTCCTACAGAGCCAATAGAGAGAGAAAGCCTTGCCCTGGAGCTAGCACCCTGAATTTGCACTTCTAGCCTACTAGACTATGAGAGAGTAAGTTTCTCTCTGTTAAAGCCATCCACTTGCGGTATTTCTGTTATAACAGCACTAGATAAATAAGACAGTCTCTAAATATCTGCTCGTTTGTATTTATGTTTCTTTCTCATTCCTAATATTGTTTAGGAAACTCTGGTAGCATAGTAGTTAAGAGTTCAGCTGCTAATAAAAAGGTCAGCAGTTCAAATCCACCAGGCAATCCTTGGAAATTTTACAGGGCAGTTCTACTCTGTCCTATGGGGTCACTATGAGTTGCAATCGACTGGAAGGCAATGGGTTTGTTTGTTTGCTTGCTTGTTGGTAATGACTAATTGGAGCCCTCGTGGTGAAGTGTTTAAGAGCTTGGCTGCTAACCAAATTTTGGCAATTCAAATCTACCAGCTTCTCCTTGGAAACCCCATGGGATAGTTCTGCTTTGTCCTATTATGAGTCAGAATAGACTCGATGGCAACGGGTTTGAGTTTTGGTTGGAATGACTAATGACATTGAGCATATTTTCATTTGAATTTTTTCTTCAAAAAAATGTCTATTCAAGTTCTTTGCCCATTTTTTGACTGGATTCTTTGTCTTTTTGTTGTTAAGTTGAGTGGGTTCTTTATATATTCTTGATATTAAACTATCAGTTGTATGGTTTCCCAAATTTTTCTCCAAATCTGTAGGTGTCTTTTCCTCTTGTTGATAAAGTCCTTTGATGCGTAAGAATTTTTAATTTTGATGAAGTCCAATGACTCTATTTTGTCTTGTTTTGCTTGTGCTTTTGGCATCACGTCTTAAAATCCATCATTGAAAAGTATGTCCTGATGCATTACGCTGTGTTGTCTTCTAAGAGTTTTATGGTTTTAGTGCTTATACAGGGTCACTATGAGTCAGAATTGACTCGATGGTAGTGGGGGTTATTTAGGTTCTTGGCCCATTTTGAGTTAATTTTCATATATGCTAGGAGGTGTGTCTTAGAAGAAGTACAACCAGAATGCTCCTTAGAAGCAAGGATGGCAAGAATGTGTCTTACATACTTTGGACATGTTGTCAGGAGGAATCAGTCCCTGGAGAAGGACATCATGCTTGGTAGAGTACAGGGTCAGCAGAAACAAGGAAGACCCTCAACAAGGTGGAATGACACAGTGGCTACAACAATGAGCTCAAGCATAATGATGATTGTGAGGATGGCTCAGGACCGAGCAGTGTTTCATTCTGTAGTGCATAGGGTCGCTATGAGTCGGAACCTACTTAATAGCACCTAACAACAACAACAAGGAGATGTGGGTCCAGCTTCACTCTTTTGCATGTGAAATCCAGTTTTTCCAGCATTGTTTGTTGAGGACAGTATTCTTTTCCATTGAATGGCCGTGACACTCCTGTCAAAAATCAACTGATCATAGGTGATCAGGTTTATTTCTGAACTCTCAATTCTATCTTGTTGGTCTATATGCTTACCATTGTATCAGTACCAGACTGTTTTGATTATTGTAGCTTTATATTATGTTTTGAGATTGGGAGGTGTGAGTCCTCCTACTTTGTCTTCTTTTTCAGGATGGCTTTGGCTATTTGGGGCATCTTGTTATTACATGTAAATTTGGGGATTGAATTTTTCACTTCTGTAAAGAAGGCTGTTGGAATTTTGATGGCAATTGCATTGAGCCCATAGATTTCTTTGAGTAGTATTAACATCTTAAAAATATTAAATCTTTATTGTTTGCCTTGTATATCTATTTCATCCTTTAACTTTCAACCTTTCTGTGTCTTTATGTTTAAGGTATGTCTCTTGTAAACACTGTATACCTGAAGTTTTTTGAAAATGCAGTCTGATAATCTCTCATTTACCTGGTGAAATTAATCCACTTATAATTTTTATTGCAATGATCATTAATTTTATGAACCTTATATTTACCATTTTAATTTGTCTTCCTTATTCTATGTACTTGGCTTTTTATTGATTTAGTTTTTGTATATTTTTTAGTTATTTGTAATTCATATACTCTATTATTTTAGTGGAAACCCTGGTGGCTTAGTGGTAAAGAGCTACAGTTGCTAACCAAAAGGTCAGCATTTCGAGTCTACCAGGAGCTCCTTGGAAACCCTACGGGGCAGTTCTACTCTGTCCTATAGGGTCGCTATGAGTCAGAATGGACTCGACAGCAACGGGTTTGGTTTTTTGGTTGGAATCATTTTAGTGGTTTTGTATGAATTTTTTACCAAAACAAGCATATCAGTAAGCATAATAAACTTAAATACACAATCAAAATGTCAATCAATCTAAAAATACAAGAATATGAAAAAAAAACAGAACACACTAGATATAAAAAGGTAGATGTCTCTTACCTCACTCGTTGAATAATACAAAGAATTTAGAACATTTTAAACTTAAATACCTGCATCTGGAGTCACCTGAGAGTTTGTCCATTATTTATTTTATTTGTGTTCTTTTATAAATTATCTTTATTAATTTATACAGAAAATTTTGTTTACATATACTTTTTACCTTTTACCATTTTATTTACTCACTGTTTTGAATATCATGGTGACCCCATGTGTTACAGAATAGAGCTGCCCAGAAGAGTTTTCTTGGCTCTAATTTTAAAGGAAACATATCGCCAGGGCTTTCTTCCATGGTACCGTATAAGGTTGCTGTGAGTCGTAATTGAAATGAGAGTAACGGGTTTATTATTATTATTATGTATCTCAGACTGTTCTTCAGAGGTCATTTGTTCATCCTTTAGAAGTTAATTTAGTACAGGTCTCTTGTTGATAATGATACTATTTTAAAACTAAAAGCATTTTTATTTCACCCTTGTTTTTCAATTATTGATGTGCTGGGTACATGTATTGGTTTTCTCCTGTCATATAACAAATCATTCCCAAACTTAAAGGCTTAAAAATAACACCATTTTGAAAATTTTTCTCATGAAATTATGAGTCACCAATTTGGGTGATATCTAGCTGGATGGTCTGCTGGTACCATCTGGGGTCACTCATGTGGCTGCATTCAGCTTGGGGATTAGTTGGGGCTTCTGGTCTAGGGCAGGATTTCCCAATCTTAGCACTTACAATATTTTAAGTTTTATAATTCTTTGTTTGGCTGCTTACTTGTGCATTGGATCATCCACGACCTTTATTCACTAGATGCCAGTAGAACAAGTTGTTGATAATCAAAATTGTCTCTGAAGCTTTGACAACCAAAAATATCTCTAGTTCTGGAAAAAATTTGTCATTATCTCTTTAAATATTGCCTCTCCATTATTTCCATTCTCTCTTCTATAACTTTGTACATGTAAAAGGCATTCTAATTCAACCCTCCACGTATTTTAACATTTTATTTATTATTATTATTTTTTGCCTTATCATTGTTTTCCAGAGATGTTATTTCGGTGATTTCTTCTGGTACACCTTTCACTTCATTAATTCTGTCTTCAGTGGTTTATTCTGATGTTTCTTCTGTCAGATGAGGTTTTTCGAATTTGAGTAATTTTTATTGTATTTAGAAGTTCCTTTTGTGTTTCATAAGTTCTTAAAAAAAAAAGTTCTTAGGTGGTGCAAATGATTAACACACTTAGCAGCTAACCAAAAGACTGGAAATTCAATTCTACCTAGAGATGCCTCAAAAGAAAGGCCTGGTGGTATACTTCTGAAAAATAAGCTATTAAAGCCCTCTGGAGCATAGTTCTACTCTGACATACATGGAGTTGCCATGAGTCAGGGGCAATTCATTGTCAATTGGTTATTGGTTTGTGTTTTGAATTTGTAAGCCAATTCCTAATATTCTAGAGTTAATAGGTGACTTTTGTAATTCCATCCAGTATTTCTTTAACCTTTTATTTCTCTATGAGTCAGAATCAACTCAAAGGCCATGGGTATTCTAAATTCTGAACCTGAGTAATCAAATATCTGAAGTCCTTATGTCATTAAATCTATTTTTTTTCCTTCACTTACTTTCAGTAATAATGTCTGATTTTTCCTTCTGCATTGTGATTTTTGATTATGAGTGCATAGTTAGCTGTTAATTGTTTGGAGTTCTTTGGGGGGACTAAATGGAGAAATTTTTAGAACATTCCATTGTTTACAACATATCAAAAACATAGTGATAAATTTCAACTCACACATGGCTTTAGAGTAAAAAAGACAAAAGAGAGTTCAAATTTGATGAACTGGACGATAGATGCTCCATACAAAGGAAATATCAGCTGACGTTTCATGTTACCATTCTAGAGTAAAGGACTGTGTTGCCAAATTTTTAATATTTAAGGCAAGCCAAAAATCCAGATATTTCTGAGAATATGACTTTTAGTAACAAAATAAAGAATTTTAAAATAATGCTGTGCAACTCAATACTGAGAGAAATAAACTATCAAGTCCAGTGGGAACAGAGTTGAACTAATAGTTGGTGACTTCCGGTATGTATCATAGAGACAATTAGTGGTAAATGGGAAAAATAAGGTGGGAATTTTGGAATATTTGGACACTTGAAGCTTTGGGATGCCTTTCTGAAATGTAATTTGTGTTTCGTGAAGAATAATCTGTGTGCTACATAAAAATATACTAAAAAATAGTCTCTACTTTTTTGATTGTGCAGTATTATAATTAAAATAATATTATAATAAAAGGGTATTTGATTATGCATTTTTAATACATGGACAGTTATTTGGTTATATATTATATACATCCATTGATGTACAATATATGCACATTATAAATATACTCAAAAGAGGAATATAAGAAGGATGAGATTAAAATGGTGTAAATAAAACTTTAAAAATGTGTTTCTACAGTAGTCAAAACAGCCTGGTATTGGTACAACAACAGACACATAGACCAGTGGAACAGAATTGAGAACCCAGATATAAATCCATCCACATATGAGCAGCTGATATTTGACAAAGGCCCAGTGTTAGTTAATTGGGGAAAAGAGAGACTTTTTAACAAATGGTGCTGTCATAACTGGATATCCATTTGCAAAAAAATGAAACAGGACCCATACCTCACACCAAGCGCAAAAACTAACTCCAAGTGGATCAAAGACCTAAACATAAAGACTAAAATGATAAAGATCATGGAAGTAAAAACAGGGACAACCTTAGGAACCCTAATACAAGGCATAAACAATATACAAAATATTACCAAAAATGACGAAGAGAAACCAGATAACTGGGAGCTCCTAAAAATCAAACACCTATGCTCATCTAAAGACTTCACCAAAAGAGTAAAAAGACCACCGACAGACTGGGAAAGAATTTTCAGCTATGACATCTCCGACCAGTGCCTGATCTCTAAAATCTATATGATTCTGTGAAAACTCAACCACAAAAAGACAAACAACCCAATCAAGAAGTGGGCAAAGGATATGAACACACACTTCACTAAAGAAGATATTCAGGCAGCTAACAGACACATGAGACAATGCTCTTGATCATTAGCCATTAGAGAAATGCAAATTAAAACTACGATGAGATTCCATCTTACACCAACAAGGCTGGCATTAATCCAAAAAACACAAAATAATAAATGTTGGAGAGGCTGCAGAGAGATTGGAACTCTTATACACTGCTGGTGGGAATGTAAAATGGTACAACCACTTTGGAAATCTATCTGGCGTTGTCTTAAACAGTTAGAAATAGAACTACCATACAACCCAGAAATCCCACTCCTCGGAATATACCCTAGAGAAACAAGAGCCTTCACACAAACAGATACATGCGCACCCATGTTTATTGCAGCTCTGTTTACAATAGCAAAAAGTTGGAAGCAACCAAGGTGTCCATCAACGGATGAATGGGTAAATAAATTGTGGTATATTCACACAATGGAATAGTATGCATCGATAAAGAACAGTGACGAATCTGTGAAACATTTCATAACATGGAGGAAACTGGAAGGCATTATGCTGAGCGAAATTAGTCAGAGGCAAAAGGACAAATATTGTATAAGACCACTATTATAAGATCTTGAGAAATAGTATAAACTGAGAAGAACACATACTTTTGTGGTTACGAGGGGGGGAGGGAGGGAGGGAGGGAGAGGGTTTTTTACTGATTAATTAGTAGGTAAGAAGTGCTTTAGATGAAGGGAAGGACAACACTCAATACATGGAAGGTCAGCTCAATTGGACTGGACCAAAAGCAAAGTAGTTTCCGAGATAAAATGAATGCTTCAAAGGTCAGCGGAGCAAGGGCAGGGGTTTGGGAACCATGGTTTAAGGGGACTTCTAAGTCAATTGGCAAAATAATTCTGTTATGAAAACATTCTGCATCCCACTTTGAAATGTGGCATCTGGGGTCTTAAATGCTAACAAGCGGCCATCTAAGATGCATGAATTGGTCTCAACCCACCTGGAGCAAAGGAAAATGAAGAACACCAAGGTCACAAGACAACTAGGAGCCCAAGAGACAGAAAGGGCCACATGAACCAGAGACCTACATCATCCTGAGACCAGAAGAACTAGTTGGTGCCCGGCCACAACGATGACTGCTCTGACAGGGAGCACAACAGAGAACCCCTGAGGGAGCAGGAGATCAGTGGGATGCAGACCCCAAATTCTCATAAAAAGACCATACTTAATGGTCTGACTGTAACTAGAGGAATCCCAGCGGTCATGGTCCCCAAACCTTCTGTTGACACAGGACGGGAACCATCCCCAAAGACAACTCATCAGACATGAAAGGGACTGGACAGTGGGTAGGGGAGAGATGCTGATGAAGAGTGAGCTAATTATATCAGGTGGACACTTGAGACTGTGTTGGCATCTCCTGTCTGGAGGGGGGATGGGAGGATAGAGAGAGTTGGAAGCTGGCAAAATTGTCATGAAAGGAGAGACTGGAAGGGCTGACTCATTAGGGGGAGAGCAAGTGGGAGTACGGAGTAAGGTGTATATAAACTTATATGTGACAGACTGCCTTGATTTGTAAACGTTCACTTGAAGCTCAATAAAAGTTAATAAAAAAAACATACACACACACAAAAAATGACAATGGATGTATTTAGTAGAGGGAGAGAAGGAAAAATTGCTGGAATGATATCATTGAATAGAGAAGAAGGGAGGGTGTAGCACTGAATGGTAGCATGAACAGTTTATCTGAGAATGTAGAGGCAGTTGCCAAAATTTGGGTGGTGTGGCATTGGGAGTCTGGAAGTTCTGATTGCTTCATTTTTTTCTCAATAAAGTGGTGTCCAGGCATGGATCACTAATGCGAAAAAAAATGTTTTTCTAATTTTAATGGCCTTGTACTATTATTAGCCAATATTAACTGGTATCAAAGCACATAGTCATTTAGGGAAAAGTTCATAATTAACAGTGGATATAAATATGTATTTTAAGTATTGTTGCTAACTTTAGCAAAATGTGGGTGACTTCTTGTATGTGATGTAATTACTGCCATTTTTACCTTGTAGTAAGGCTAAGGCTAAGGAAGTGCTTCTACTAGAAGAATAAGTGTCAGTGCTGCCATTTTTATCTTCTTCACCTGAATTTGGAATATTGCTATTATTTTCAAACTGTAATATAATCAAGGAATATTTTAAGACTCTTGGCTATTGACTGAGAATTCATTTAGTTAATAATAGATTATATAATATGCAAATCCACTTAAATGGAACAGGTAAACCAAAATATTTAACAAGAAATTGAAAATAAATGAATGAGTGAAGGCATTACTGTCAACCCCTCCATATTGTGGTACTCCCATTCTCTCTTCAAGATAGCATGCCTACCAGCATTGTCAAATAAGCTTATGGAAAATGAATTGAGTTCAATACCAGTGTCAACATGTATATTAAATACTGGTAAAATGTAATTTCCTTCTGGTTTTGAAGACCCTGAAGAAATAGAAATCAAAGCTAAATTATTTATTTCTTAAGTTCCAATGGATCACCTTGAGCACCTTTGGGTTATTGCAACTCAATTTAGAGATGATTGCCCTTAAAGAAATATTATTGAAAACATAGTAAACAATTAGGCAATGATTTGTATAGTTTATGGATGAATTATGAATGATTGAAATAAGTTCCTGGAAAGCAATCTGGATATAAAATGTTATGTGATGAACAATGTAATAGAAATCTAAAAAAAAAAAAAAAACCTAAATAGTTGGATATACAGCTTTATGTAGAAAGATGTAAAAATATTTCTGAAATTTCAAGACCGAACACTGAAAAAAAGAGTAGTTACCATTAACAGAAATATGTTTTGGGTATTAGATGATAGGTTCACCTTTTTGACATGTTGAAAAAGAGGTCTTGGTAGAACATTGAAATGGAAATAGCTAGCAATCAGATAAAAAATTTGAAGAATGTCTCAGAGAAGTATGAATTAAGTACCTGTCTTAGATTCTTGGGGCTGCCATAAAAAACAAAGAGAAATAAAACAAAACAAAACAAAACAAAACAAAAAACACTACAAAGCTATAAAGTGGGTGGCTTTAAAGAACAGAAATTAATTTTCTCATAGTTCTAGAGGCTAGAAGTGAAAATCAGGGTATTGGACAAGTCAATTCCTTCTGAGGCTTTGAGACAGCGATTATTCCATGCTTCTCTGCTAGCTTCTGGTACCTCCAGGCACTCCTTGGCTTGCAGTTACAGTGTCACATAGCATCATTCATCTGTCTCCCTGTCTCTTTGTCTCTTTCTTTCATAAAGACGCCATTAATATAGGATGAGGACCCACCCTACTCAAGTATGACCTCACGTTAACTGATAACATCTTGCATGACCCTATTTGCAAATAGGGTCACATTCACAAGTGTCAGGGTTAGGACTTCAACATATCTTTTTTTTAGGGAATACAATTAAATCCATAACAGTCTGCTCTCTGACTCCCACCCCCCAAAATTCATCTTTCTAATGTGTAAAGTACATTCACCCCATCTCAGCATCCCAAAACTCTTAACTCATTCCAGCATCAACTCTAAGGCCAAAATCTCATCTTCTGAGTCGCCTAAATCAGGTTTGGGTGAGACCTTGGGTACAGTCCATCCTGGGGCAAAATTCCTCTCCATCTTGTTCAATTGTGAAACCTGGAATACAAGTTATCTGCTTCCAAAATACAATGGTGGAACAGGCAAAAGGTAAACATTCTCATTCCAAAAGAAAGAAACTGAAGGGAAAGAAACTGTCATGGGTATCAAAAAAAGGAGCCCTGGTGGCACAGTGATTAAGTGCTTGGCTGCTAACCAAAAGGTCGACAGTTCAAACCCACCAGCTGCTCTGAAAGAGGAGGATGTGGCGGTCTGCCTCTGTGAAGATTTACAGCCTTGGAAACCCTTTGGGAAACTTGAAATCAACTTAGTGGCAACAGGTATATGGACACCAAGAAAGTCCAAAACTCAGAAGAGCAAATCTCATTAGATTTCAAGGCTTGAAAATAATCCTCTTTTCTCCAAGCACATTCGGACAGTTGCTCCATCCTCTGGACTCTGGGCAGAAGCACCACCCTCTAGATTCTGGGTGGTGGACCCTTGACTCTGGGTGCTGGACCCAATTTTCGGGATTCTTAGGACATCAGCCTCATCTCCTCAGCTTTGGGCAGTGGCCCTCTTCTCTCAACCCACCATGTGGTGACCTCAAAGTAGTGGCCCACCCTTTAAAACCTAGGCTCTGCCACCCCTCTGAAGCAAAGGAAGCAGCAGCATACCTCCCCCAGACCTATGCCAGCCATCCTGCTGGCCTCTGAACTGCTCTCAGAATCATCCTTTCCTTTTCTTGGGAGACAACACATGTTTGCAGTCAAGTAGGTTCATTGGCCAATTTCCTACCTGTAGAATTCCAGAAATTGAACAGCTTTCCTTCATTTCATTCCACTTCTGTCCCCTTCAATCTAAGCTGCTGGGATTGTTAGATAGATCCATAAGTCACGTATCTAATCTCTTTAGCAAATGGCTGTCTAGTCACACCCTTCATGGCCTCTCCTAAGCATGTTTTCTTATTTTTCACAATATGAGTAAGCTGAGAATTCTCCAAATCTTCTTTTTTCACAGTTTATTTCTTAATTTATCTCTTTCCTCCTGCATTTTACTATAAGTAGCAAGGAAAATCCAGGCTGCACTTTAAGACGTTTCTTAGAACTTTCCACAGAAAATATCCAAGTTCATCACTACAAGTTCTATTTTTGACAAAACACTGGAGCATAATTCAGTCAAGTTACTTGCCACTTTATAACAAGGATCATCTGTCATCATTTAAGTCCTTGCCAGAGACACATTTAATGTACTGTATTTTTACACAAATAACATGCACCCTCTGCATTTTTTGCCAGCCACACCTTCCCATGCAAGTCACCCTCACAAGCACCATGATGCCAATTCTCTTCCACACATTGCTGTAAAAAAAAAAAAATTACAATGTGTTGTGATAGCTGAGGTTGTGTTTCAACAAGGCTGGGCCATGATTTTCAGTGGTTTGGCAGTTACATAATGATGTAGTTTGGAAGTTATGTGATGATGTAATTTGGCAGTTATGTAAGAGTATAATTTGGCAGTTATGTAAGGATGTAATCTGGTAGTTATATAATGATGTAGTTATTCTCCATTTTGTGATGTAATTATCTCCATGATGTGATCTGATGTGATCAGCCAATCAGTTGAAAGAAGAATTTCCTCAGGGGTGTGACTTGTTTCCAATACCTATGCACTTTCTGGCAAAGCTCACTGACTTTTGCTTGCACTGGATCCTGCATTCAGCTCATCATCATCTGACCTCAGGTTCTTGTGACTTGAGCCCATGGCCTGCTGTATTGCCTACCAACCTTAGAATTTATCTGTCTACACAACCTGTGAGCCAGTGGCCTGTCATCTTATCAGCCAATCTTGGATTTGTCAGTCCCTACAGCTATTTTACAGCTATGTTAGTCAGGAGAAGCCTCCAGCTTGACACCTGACTAATGGACTTGGGACTTGCCAGCCTCTACAATCACGTGAGCTATTTCCTTGAGAGAAATCTCTCTCTCTCTCTTTCTATATATATATATATATAAACCCAGGGCCGTCAAGTCGATTCTGACTCATAGTGACCCTATAGGACAGAGTAGAGCTGCCCCATAGAGTTTCCAAGGAGCGCCTGCTACATACACACTTCACTAGTTTTACTTCTCTAGAGAACCCAGACTAAGACATTTAGTACCGAGAGTAGTTCTAAATTGAGAGTAGTTCTAGGGGGACAAAATTGTAATAATGAGTTTTCTAATTTGGTTCTCAAGTCTGGTTAATCTTAAAGATGTTTGATGACTCTACTTCCAACAGTAAAGAGGCCACTGCTAATCCATGCCATGAGGTGGCAATAGAAATATACAAAATATCAACACCAACAGATCAAGTATTGGTGAGAGGTGAGGCTCTGGGTGATTGTTTGATACTTTTCTACAATATTGTCAGAATGAGAACTATAAGAAAGCTAGTTTGTTGGTCCTACTTTTGCTAAACAAAGTGGTGAAAGAAAGAGATGAGTGCAGGGTTTTGGAGTCACAGCTCAAGCACCACATGAAAAACCTCAAAGTTGCCAATTGTGCCCTTAAAGAAAGACTCATTTCTTGCAGTAACAGAGCTAATACTGCTGGAAACAAAATCCCAAATCTTATCATGATAATGGCTGAATTACAAAACCAATGAATTCCTAACCTTGAATGATATCTGAAGTTAAAGTGAGGGCATTGATTAGAAAGAAATTGGATCCTGAAACTTGAGGTGGGGCAGATAATCAGGAAACTGGGGACACTGAGCCCCTAAATCCTGTTGAATAACTCCTGCCGACAGAATCAGCCCTTTTACTCTCATCTGAAGAGATCATTCCAATTTGTCTGTTAAACCACCCTCTGCAGAAAAAACCATCATCCCTTCCACCCACATCTGATGAGATTAACCCAACTGTGCCTGAAGGGTCTTTGTTTAAAATTACCTGGGGCAGCTCCTAGGGCATTGCCTGGGGTAGCACCTGAGGTAGATGCCTTACAAGACATTGCTGAATGTTCCCAGGATCCACCCGCACTGACCATTTTTGCTCCTAGACCTATAACTAGACATAAGTAGCAGTGAGTCTCAAAGATGAAGCATAAAGTGCGACCCAGGAGGAGGTACACTACAATTGAAAATAACTGCTTGACTTTTCTAATATGAACAAACAGAAACCTGGAGAATATGTGTGGGAATGGCTATTAAGGGTATGGGATAATGGCGAAAGGAACATAAAGTTGCATCAGTCTAAGTTTATTGATATCGGCCCATTAAGCACAGGTACTTCATTCAGTGTTTCATCTCAAGGGATTATGAAAGGATCTAATAGTTTATTTGGTTGCTTCACTAAAGCATGGATTAAGCAGTGGCCTACAGTAAATCAAGCTGAATTACAAGACCTGAATTAGTATACTGTAGATAAGGTATCCAAAGGCTTAGGAAAATTGCCACGTTAGAGTGGATTTATCTGGTTAGACCCCCTGACTCACATTTGGAGTGTCCAAAGAACACACCTTTTACCACAATGGTGAGGAACAGATTTGGAAGGGATCCAGCATCCTTGAAGACTGCTGTGATTGCTCTATTATGTACATCAGATTTGGCAGTGGATACTGTCCTAAGAGAATTAAGACACCTAACTACAATGGAGCTGATTGGACCCCATGGTGTTAGGGGACAAGCAACGGCACCCAATTGACAAAGATGAGGTGGGCATCACTACTGTAATGGAGAATAAAATCAAAGCAATAATCAGAATAGTCTGACTCGTACGGACTTATGGCATTGGCTACTTAGTCATGGTGTCCCTAGGAGTGAAATCGATGGGAAATCTACTAAATGTTTACTTGATCTGTACATGCAGGAGAATTCAAGGTTAAGTGAATGGCAGTCTAACTTGAATCACCAGAATAGAGAGTCATGGCCCCTCAATCAATTCCCAGACTTGAGCCAGTTTAGAGACCCACAACCTGATGAACGAAGGGGAGGCTGGGTCCACTTGAGGAAGGGCCCACTACACTGCCAAAAATTTATGTTGGTAATCTTTCTTCCAGCTTTCCTCAAAGGGATCTATGGCCTTTTATGAGGGTGACTGGTTCATTTGGGGAAAAGGAAATAAGGAGAATTTTCAGGGATTACTGGATATTGGCTCTGAACTGACACTAATATCAGAGACCCACAACGTCACTGTGGCCCACCAGTCAGAGTGGGGGCATAGGGAGAATAGGTTATTAATGAAGTCTTAGCTCAGGTTTTTCTCACAGTGGGTCCAGTGGGTCACCAAATTCATCCTGTAGTGATTTTCCCAATTCCAGAATGTATACTTGGAACAGATATACTCAGCAATGAACAGAACCCTAGATAGGATCCCTAACAAGTGGAGTAAGGGCTATTATGGTAGGAAAAGCTAAATAAAATCCATTAGAACTGCCTCTACTTAGAAGAATAGTAAACCAAAAGCAATACTGCCTTCCTGGAGGGATTGCAGAGATTAATGTCACCAGCAGGACTTGAAGGATACAAGAGTAATGATTCCTACCGCATCCCCATTCAATTCACCTATATGGCCTGTGCAAAAAACAGATGCATCTTGGAGGATGAAAGTGGATTATCAAAAACTCAACCAGGTGGAGACTACAATTTCAGGTGCTATTTTTGATGTGGTTTCATTTCTTGAGCAAACTAACACATCTCCTGGTACCTGGCCAATGCCTTTTTCTCAGTTCTAGTTTAGAAAGAACACCAGAAGCAGTTTGCCTTTAGCTGGCAAGGCCAGCAATACACCTTCACTGTCCTTCTTAGGGGTATATCAAGTGTCCAGCCCTATGCCATAATTTAGTCCACAGGGACCTTGATCACCTTTCCCTTCCACAAGATGTCACACTGATCCATTACGCTGATGACATTGTGCTGATTGAACCTAGTAAGAAAGAAGTGTCAAAGATTCTGGACTTATTGATAAAATATTTATGTGCTAAAAAAAAAAAAACCCTTTGTCATTGAGTCGATTTTGACTCATAGTGACACTATAAGACAGAGTAGAACTGCCCCATAGGGTTTCCAAGGAGCTCCTGGTGGATTTAAACTGCTAACCTTTTGGTTAACAGTTGTAGGCCCTAACCACTACACCAGCTAGATGGTGGGAAATTAACCTGACAAAATTTCAAGCAGTTTCTACCTCAGTGAAATATCTAGGTGGGACATACTGAGATATTCCTTTTAAAGTGAATAATAATTTATTTCATCCGGCTCTTCCACAATAAAAAAGGAGGCACAATGCCTGGTGGGCCTCTGGATTTCAGAGGCAACATATCCCTCATTTGGGTTTGCTACTATGGCTTATTTATTCAGTGTTTTGAAAGCTGCTAAGTTTGAATGAGGGGCAGAACAAGACAACGGTCTGTGACAGGTTTAGGCTGCCATGCGAATGCTGTGCCACTTGGGCCATATAATCAAGCCGATCCAATGGTGCTTGAAACGTCATTAACTTAACTAAAAATATCTTCAAAGAAAAAAATCTGTTTCCATAAACGAGGTAACGTTCAGAAGTACAGGGTTAGGACTTCAACATATCTTTTTGGTTGGCACGACTGAATCCATAACAGTATGTAAACTTCACATAGAGGTAGTTATTGAAGTATCGAGATACATGAATTCTCTAAGGAATGAAGTAAAATCTAATCAAGAGCAGTGCCTTATTTTAAAGAGAGAGGGAAAAGAGTTATTGTAAAAGCTACAAAAAGCTTTTCTGAGAGGAAAACATAATAATGAAAGGTCACAAATAATAAAATTTAAAAACTTTTCAATAGGAAAGTGTTGGCTAGTCAACTACTACAAGAAAATAAATTTTGATGAGAACTAAGAGATTGGTTTTATCATTTTGAGATCATTCCAGAGAATAGTTTTTGTAGTGAAGTAGGGAAAGGAATCATATTACAAAGAATTAGAAAAATGGTTTAAAGTTAGCAAAATAGACAGAATGATCACATATTATTTTTAAATTTTTTAATAGTGATAAGTGGTATTATGGACTGAATTGTGTCCCTAAAAAAATATATGTTGAAGTCCTAACCCCTGTACTTGTGAATATGACTCTGTTTGCAAACATAAGGTTATTCTTTGCAGGTGTTGTAGGTTAAGTTAAAGCTGTTATACCAGAGTAGCTGAGTCCTAATCCCTCCTGAGTGGTGTCTTATAAAAGGGGGAAACAGACACGGACACAGAGAAATACAGAGAGGGAAAACACCATGTAAGGACCAATCACAAGTTGAGGAATGCCGAGAAAAGGCCATTACTACCAGCAGCCGAAAGAGAAAAAGAAGGATCTCTCCTTGTGCAGACAGAGAGAGAGACACTCTGGTTTGGGACTTCTAGCTTCCAGAACTGTGGGACAATAAGTATCTGTTCTTCAAATCCACCTACTTTGTAGTGTTTTGTTACCACCGCCTTAGGAAATTAAAACAGGTTGGTAACAACTTAGGGAAAATAAGTAAAAGACAGCCAGGGCTTGAGGTTTAAGGGTGTTACATGAGGACAGGACTAAGGGGCTGAAGGTGAAGTTGATTGTGGCCTCCAATGAAGTCTCAATAACAATTTTTGCAATTGTTTGTCCTGAGAAGATCACTCAAACATCAGGATCTCAAGTGTAAGACAATTAAGGAGTGATCAGTCATTATCTAGAAAATCTGTCCATGAAAACAAAGGAATGGAATCCCCAGTCCCCAGTCCTCAGAGAGAGGTAACAAGTAAGTATCTAGTTCTAGTGATGATACGGTATTGGTAAATCAATACAGCTGGACCACCAGTCATTGACCTATTGATAAGGAAGGACTCCAGTCCTAGAACAATAAAACAGGGGGAATAATGTGTCAAAATTAGCAAACATAGACCAAAACAGAATCTCAGCTCTATTGAATGAATTAACCTAGAGAATATAACTGTGAATCTAGGGCAATCAATGAGTCTGAATGTTACCCCTCAGGGAACCAGGTCCTAGGTTATTTGTCAACCAGGCTTAGGGGAAAGCTATATATATAGAGAGAGAGAGAGAGAGTGCTGGCAGCTCAGTGGTTAAGAGCTATAGCTGCTAACGAAAAGGTCAGCAGTTTGAGTCCACTAGCCATTCCTTGGAAACACTGTAGGGAGGGCCACTTCTTGGAAACTCTATGGGGCAGATGGGGGCAGTTCTATTCTGTCCTATAAGGTCACTATGAGTAGGAATCTACTTGACAGCACACATACACACACATATATATATGTAGAGAGAGAGAGAGCTATTACTAATCATGTCATTAGAGGTAGAGATAAGGACATTGATATGTGTCTGTATCATGTGAGATTGGATTAGGGCCATACTTACAGATGAGGTTTATCTACATGGGAGCAACTGGTAAGGCAGAGGCTGAGGAATCAAAGCATGCCTTCACAGAAGGGGTAAGGTTTTGATTTTGTTTTGTTAAAAGTAACCTAAACCTATTTATGCCAGAGGGGAAAGGAACAGTTGAGTAGAAGATACTGAACATACGAGAGAAAGAATAAAATTGATCAAGGGAAGTAATGAATTAAGTAGGAGGAAATAAAACTAATATTACAATTTCCTTTCCCTTAGCAAAACAGAAGTTATTTTTCATTGACAAATGTTTCTTTTTTTTCAGGCATCATGCTAAGTATATATCATAGAGTGGTGATCAGTAAATACAGGATTTTGCCTTCACAGGGCTTACAATGTAGTAAGGAAGATAGACCATAAATAAATAAATATGGATCGTGATACTAGTTCTGTAGGGAAAAAAAGTATGATGTAAGAAAGAATAATATGGGAGAGAATAGGGACTAGGAAACCAGCTTAGATCAATTTGCTACGGAAGGCCTCTTTTAGAAGGTTTCATTGAAGCTGAAACCTTAATGAGTGGGATGAACAAGGTACTGATCTTGTGAAAGATCATTTCAAGTAGAAACAATTATAAGAGAAAAAAAACTCTGAAGAGATAACAAGTTTTGGATACAGAGAATCATAAAAAGTGGGACTGGAGCATAGTTTTCCATGGTAAAGTAGTAGGAGAAGGTATGAGAGAGTCAGTGGAATTAGAAATTATAGGACTTGCTGATAGATTAGATAGGGGTGAAGACTAGAGAACAGTGTCAAGAAAGAAAACAGATTTCTAGTTCAGAAAATTACTTAATGTGCAAAATAAGTACATTAAAGAATAAGATTAAAAAGAAAACCAATTTAATGAGTATGGCAGGTGAAAATCAAGTGATCAAATGGTAATTTATTTCCTCTACTTACACTCTTTTGTGATGAGGTTGAAATTGAATAGTGGATTGGAATGACCATATGTTTAGATTGGGATCATTTTTCGTTCATCCTCATTCAGACATGACGAAAGTTTAAAAGCATCTACAATTTTGAGAGTCTTAGTTTTGGATTTCTGTCCATAAAAGTCAAAATGGAAACAGTTGAAACTCAATTGTGTTAAAGTAGGTAGATCAGATTTTAAAATACTTACTACACAATTTTTCAAATTGCAGGCACATTTTAGTAAATGCTATCTAACTCTATATCACTTGCCCTAAGATAACTCAGAAAGATTGAATAAAACACCAACTGCAATAAAATATATTAATATATATCTTTGAGATGAGAAAAGGAGTCTCCAGCTGTCACAAATGGTTAAATGCTTGACTGGGTGTATTGGCACTCTGAACCCACCCAGAGGCACCTCGGGAGACATGCCTGGTGAACTGCTTCCAAAAACCCTATGGAGCAGTTCTACTCTGCACACAAGAGGTCCCCATGAGTTGGAATTGATATTCTAATGGCAACTAACAACAACAACATCAAGGCTAGAATATATATGTAGACAAAATTTAAGTATTAACCTAGATTGACCCCGGAAGTGCAGATCTTTGTTACAATAAGAACATACCTCTAATCATCATCCTTACAAATATAATTTTGATTAACTGGTGTTTTCTTTCTGTGGTGAATAAAGGTGTCTATGCAATAAGTTGTGAAATATGAAAGCCTGACTTTTCAAATTCCCTTAAATATTTTTTTTGCTCCTTCCTTTTTGTACACCTCCCTAAGAGTTTACTATTTTGTTGCTGCCTTCTTGCTCTCCTGCCTTTATCCTAATTGTGGCATCCTACCCAATACTGACATCTTCTGAACCTCAATTTTATGGACATTTTATTTCCTGCTCTACTTCTCCAGGTTATTAAAACTTTACATGACATGATTCTATGCAAGAATTTCCCTAAGAATCCAGAAAAACCTACTAGAGCTAGCAGTAATTTAGCAAAATTTCTGGGTACAATATCAACACACAAAAATCAGTTATGTTTCTATAAACCACGAATGAACAATCAGAAAATGAAATTAAGAAAATAATTCCATTTGTAATAGCATCTATCTTAGTTATCTAGTGCTGCTGTAACAGAAATACCACAAGTGGATGGCTTTAACAAAGAGAAATTTAATTCCTCACAGTAAAGTAGGCTAAAAGTCTAAGTTCAAGGTGTCAGCTCCAGGGGAAGTCTTTTTCTCTCTGTCGGCTCTAGAAGAAGGTCTTTGTCTTCAATCTTTCCACGGTCGAGGAACTTCTCAGGCGCAGGGACCCCGGGTCCCAAGGATGCGCTCTGCTCCTGATGCTGCTTTCTTGGTGGTATGAGGTTCCCAACTCTGCTTACTTCCCTTTTCTTTTAACTCTTGAGAGACAAAAGGTAGTGCAGGCCACACCCCAGGGAAACTCCCTTTACCTTGGATCAGGCAGGTGACCTGAGTGAGGATGGTGTTACAATCCCACCCTAATCCTTTCAACACAAAATCACAATCACAACATGGAGGACAGCCGTACAGTACTGGGAATCATGGCCTAGCCAAGTTGTTACACACATTTTTGGGGGGACATAATTCAATCCATGACAGCATCCAAAAAAATCTAGGGATAAATTTAACCAAGGAGGTGCAAGACTTATACACTGAAAAACACATACATTTCTGAAAAAATTAAAGAGGCTCAGTAAATGAAAGAAATACTGTGCTCATGGATTGGAAGACTTAATATTGTTAAGATGACAATACTACTTAAAGAAAAGAACAGATTCAATACAATCTCTATCAAAATTCTCAGATGATTTTTTGCAGAAATGGAAAAGCTGATCATCAAATAGACATGGAATTGCAAGGGACCCCAAATAGCTCAAAGCAATCTTGAAAATGGAGAACAGGGCTGGAGGTGGAAAAACCCTAAATAGACAGTAGATAAGTAGTAACTTTGATGAAGGCTAAGACAATCCACAATACTGGGGAAGCCAGTACAACTTGTCCAAGGTCATAGAAGCTCCATAGATACATCTAAACTCCCTGAGGGACCTAATTACTGGGCTGAGGGCTGTGGGGACCATGGTCTCCAAGAATATCTAACTCAACTGGCATAAGAGAGTTTATATAGAAAATTTTCTACATTCTACTTTGGTGTGTTGTGTCTAGGGTCTTAAAAGTTTGTGAGCAGCTATCTAAGATACTCCACTGGTCTCACTTCACTTGGAGCAGGGGAGAATGAAGAAAACCAAAGACACAAGGAAAGATTAGCCTAGAGGACTAATGGACCACAACTACCACAGCCTCCACCAGACTGAGTCCACCACAACTAGATGGTGCCTGGCTATCACCACTGACTTCTCTGACAGGGATCACAACAGAGGGTCCTGGGCAGAGCTGGAGAAAAATGTAGAACAAAATTCTAACAACAACAACAAAAAATACCAGGGTTACTGACTTGACAGAGACTGGAGAAACTCTGAGAGTACGACCTCCAGACACCCTTTTAGTTCAGTAATGAAGTCACTCCTGTGGTTCACCTTTTAGCCAAAGATTAGACAGGCCCATAAAACAAAATGAGATTAAAGGGGCACACCAGCCCAAGGGCAAGGACTAGAATGCAGGAGGGGACAGGAAAGCTGGTAATAGGAAACCCAAAGTCGAGAAGGGAGAGTGTTGACATGTCGTGGGGCTGCTGACCAATGACACAAAACAATATGTGTACTAATTGTTTAATGAGAAGTTAGTTTGTTCTTTAAACCTTCATCTAAAGTACAATAATAAAAAATAAAGAACTATAAAAAATAGAAAGGAGAACAAATTTGGAAGATATACTTCTCAATTTTAAAACTTATGGTAAAATTACAGTAGTCAAAAAAATATACTACTAGCATAAGAATTGGGAGTCCAGAAATAAACCAATAAGTATATGACCAACTGATTTTCAACAAGAGAGCTAAGTCCATTCAATAGGGGAAAGAAAAGTCTCTTTAACACATGGTCCTGGGACATCTGGATTTCCATACAGAGAATAATAAATTTGGCGCATACATCACATCATATATTAAAATTAACTAAAAATAGCTCAATAACCTAAATATAAGAGCTAAAATCCATAAATATTTCAGAAGAAAGCAAAGGATTCAAGACCTTGTTTTGTTGAAGGATTCTTAGATATGACAACAAAACCACTAGCAACAACAAAGAAAATTGGATTTCATCAAAATTATTATTTTGTTTTTAGCATCAAAGGACATTGCCAAGAAAGTGAAAAGATAATTTACAGAACAGGGGAAACATTTGTAAATCATATGTCTGATAAGGATTTAGTATCTAGAATAACATATTTTTATGCAAATAATGCACACCTTCTTCATTTTTGCTGGTCACAATCTCCTCCCGTGAGGTAGTTTTGTAAGTGTGCTATGGTAATTTTTTTACAACAACATGTATAAGAGGATTGGCCTGGTGGCGCTTGTGAGGTGCTTCACGGGAGAAGGGTATGGCCAGCAAACAAACCCAGAGGGCATGCATTATTTCTGTAAAAATATGGTATATAAAGAACACATACATCTCAAAGACAAACCACCCAATTAAAAAATGGGCAAAGGGCTGCAGTAAACAATTTTCCAAAGAAAATATGCCAATGGCTAACAAGCACCTGAAAACATCCTCAACATCATTAATCATCAAAGGAAAGAAAATCAAAACTACAATGAGGTAACACTTCACACCCATTAGGATGGCTATTATCAAAAAAAAAAAGGAAAAAAATGTGTTACAGCCTCTGGGGAAAACAGTTTGGTGGTTCCTCAAAAAGTTAAACAGCATTACCATATTACCCAGAAATTCCACCCCTAGGTATATACCCAAAAGAAGTGAAAACAGGGACTCAAACAAATCTTTGTACATGAATATTCACAGCAGTGCTATTCACAGTAGCCAAAAGGTGGAAATAATCGAAACGTTCCAGGATACAGTGAATAACTTAATATAGCCCTTCTAGCCATAATCTTTGTAACTCCCGCCAAATGACTGGGTGAGAACACGCAAATGAGGTGCTTGTGGCCCACCGAGGGGATTGGATACCTTCCTAATAATGTAAATAAGTGCATGGCACTCTTGTGGGGGTGGAACCATGCAAATAAGGTGTATGGAACTCTAACAAGGGGATTGGCCAGTTTTGCTATCCCACTAAGCTTAAAGGGAGACACCTGAGAGAGAGAGAAAGAGGAGCTGTAACACAAAAGACAGCGAGAGATGACAGCGCAACCGTAGCAAGAGTGATAGCAGCACAAGTGAGATGGCAGAAACTGGGAGACCAGCGAGAGACAGCTATGGTGGGGCTTGCAGACCCACGGAGCCTAAGAGTTGTAACACTTGCCCAAGAAGGCCCCCAGCAGAGGTCAGCAGCAGCCAGGCTGCAGCAGGGCCTGGAGGCAGAGGGTGAGGAGAAGTCTGTCCTGATTGAGGAATGGTGTCCTGAGTTATTCCTGTTACTTACAAGTTGATCCTGATCTCGAGTTGTAGCCTGTTCCTTCCCTAATAAACCACTTAACTGTAAGTACAGTTTGTAATTTCTGTGAGACATTGCAGCAAATTACCCAACCCAAAGACAGGAGGGAGAGTACAAAGGGGAGGGGGAGTAGCTGATGTTAGAGATCATGGAATGGTACAGCAATTTGTAGAAGTTGTACATTTGGGATGTCTTTAATCTCTGTCTCATAGGAACCATCTTTGCATTCATTCTTTTGAAATAAATTATTCATTTGGTTTGTGTCAGAATGGTGGGGTTCACTGCAATGGCCTGTACTCACTGGGTTATGTAGTTTTGGAAAAATGGAATAAATGCAAGAATGAGAAACCTTTGGTTTCTGAATGGGATAAAAAACACTCATGAAATAAAAACTCTCAGTAAAATAGGAATAGAAGGGAAATTCCTTAGTATAATAAAGAGTATCTATACAAAAGCAGGAAACCCTGGTGGCATAGTGGTTAAGTGCTATGGCTGCTAACCAGAGAGTCAGCAGTTTGAATCCACCAGGTGCTCCTTGGAAACTCAATGGGGCAGTTCTACTCTGTCCTATAGGAACGCTGTGAGTCGGAATCGACTCGACGGCACTGGGATTGTTTTGGTTTTGGTATACAAAAGCAACGGCCAGCATCATTCCTAATAGAGAGAGACTGAAAGCATTCTCCCTGAGAACAGGAACAAGACAAGGATGCCCTTTATCACCACTCCTATTTAACATTGTGCTGGAAGTCCTAACTAGAGCAATAAGGCAAGAAAAACAAATAAAGGGCAACCAAATTGGAAAGGAAGATGTAAAACTACCCTATTTGCAGATGATATGATCCTATATGTAGAGAGCCCCAAAGACTCCATAAGAAAACTACTGGAACTAGTAGAAAGATTCAGCAGAGTAGCAGGATACAAGATTGACACACAAAAATCAGTTGGATTCCTATACACCAACAAAGAGAATTTTGAAAAAGAAATCAAGAACACAAGAATCACTTATAAAGTGGCCCTAAAAAAGATAAAATACTTAGGAATAAATCTAACCAGGGATGTAAAAGACCTATACGAAGAAAACTACAAAACACTATTGCCAGAAACCAAGAGGCCTACATAAATGAAAAACATACCATGCTCCTGGAGAGGAAGACTTAGTGTTGTGAAAATGTCAGCCCTACTCAAAACGATCTACAGATAAAACACAATCCTGATCCAAACACCAAAAGCATTGTTTAACAAGATGGAAAAACAAATCACTAATTTTATATGGAAAGGAAAGAGGCTCTGGATAGGCGAAACATTACAGAAGAAAAAGAACAAAGTAGGAGGCCTCACACTACCTGATTTCAGACTTACTATACAGTCATGATATAGTCAAAACAGTCTGGTGTTAGTACAATGACAGACGCATAGAACAATGGAATAGAATCAAGAACCCAGATGTAAATCCATTCACCTACAGTCAGATGATCTTTGACAAAGGACTACGGTCCATTAAATGGGGAAAATGCCATCTTTTTAACAAATAGTACTGGCAAAACTGGATGCCCATCTGTAAAAAAATGAAACAGGACACATAACTCACACCATACATAAAAAAAAAAAAGCTAACTCAAAATGGATAAAAGACCTAAGTATAAAACCTAAAGCAATAAAGATCAAGGAAGAAAAAAAAAAGACAACACTAGGGGCCCTAAAACATGGCATAAATACAATACAAATCACAACTAACAATGTACATACACCAGAAAATAAACTAGATAACTGGGAGCTTCTAAAAATTAAACACAGAATACTTCACCAAAAGAGTAAAAGAAGAACTTACAGACCAGGAAAAAATTTTGGCTACGGCATATCAGACAAGGGTCTAATCTTTAAAATCTATAGAATACATCAACCCCTCAACAACAAAAAGACAAATAACCCAATTAAAAAATGGGCAAAGGTAATGAACAGACACTTCACCAAAGAAGACATCCAGTCAGCTAACAGACACATAAGGAAATGCTCATTATCACTAGCCATTGTTGTTGTTGTTCTTAGGTGCCATCGAGTCCATTCTGACTCATAGTGACCCCATGTACAACAGAAACACTACCCAGTACTGCGCCATGTCCACAATCTTTGTAATGACTAAGCCCATTGTTGCAGCCACTGTGTCAATCCATCTCATTGAGGGACTTCCTCTTTTTCACTGACCCTCTACTTTACCAAGCATGATATCCTTCTCCAGGGACTGATCTCTCCTGACAACATGCCAAAATATGTGAGACATAGTCTTGGCATCCTTGCTTCTAAGGAGCATTCTGGTTGTACTTCTTCCAAGACAGATTTGTTCATTCTTTTGGCAGTCCATGGTATAATCAATATTCATCTCCAACACTGCAATTGAAGGTGTCAATTTTCTTCAGTGCTACTTGTTCATCATCCAGCTTTCACACACATAGCAGGTGAGTGAAAACACCATGGCATGGGTCAGGTGCACCTTGGTCTTTGAGGTGACATCTTGGCTTTTCGACACTTTAAGAGATCTTTCACAGGAGATTTGCCCAACACAATGCATCTTTTGATTCCTTGAGATGTAATCCATACTGAAGGCTGTGGTCTTTGATCTTCATCAGTAAGTGCTTCAAGTCCTCTTCACTTTCAGCAAGCAAGGTTGTGTCGTCTGCATAATGCAAGTTGTTAATGAGTCTTCCTCCAATCCTGATCCCCCATTCTTCATATAATCCAGCTTCTTTGATTATTTGCTCAGCATACAAATTGTATAGGTATGGTGAAAGGATACAACCTTGACATACACTTTTTCTGACTTTAAACCACACAGTATTCCCTTGTTCTGTCCGAACAACAGCCTCTTGATCTATGGACACTTTTCTCATGAGTACAATTAAGAATTCTAGAATTCCCATTCTTCACAATGTTATCCATAATTTGTTATGATCCACATAGTGGAATGTCTTTGCATAGTCAATAAAACACAGGTAAACATCTTTCTAGTATTCTCTGCTTTCAGCCAGGATCCATCTGACATCAGCAATGATAGCCCTGGCTCTGCACCCTCTTCTGAATTTGGCTTGAATTTCTGGCAGTTCCCAGTTGGTACACTGCTGCAACTGCTTTTGAATGATCTTCAGCAAAATTTTACTTGCATGTCATATTAATGATATCGTTCAATAATTTCCACTTTCGGTGGGATCACCTTTCTTGGGAATAGGCATAAATATGGATCTCTTCCAGTCGGTTGGCCAGGTAGCTGTCTTCCATATTTCTTGGCATAGACGAGTGAGCACTTCCAGCGTTCTTTCAAATTTCTTGGCATAGAAAGCGAGTACTTTCAGTGCTGCATGGGTATTCTTTCAGTTCCTGGAGCCTTGTTTTTCTTCAGTGCCTTCCGTGCAGCTTGGACTTGTTCCTTCAGTACCAATGGTTCCTGCTCATATGTTACTTCCTGAAATGGTTGAACGATGACCAATTCTTTTTGGTATAGTGACTCTGTGTATTCCTTCCATCTTATTTTGATGCTTCCTGAATCGTTTAATATTTTCCTCATAGAATCATTCACTATCACAACTGGAGGCTTGAATTTTTTTCTTCAGTTCTTTCAGTTTGAGAAATGCAGAGCGTGTCTTTCCCTTTTGGTTTCCCATCTCCAGGTCTTTGCACATGTTGTTGTTGTTAGGTGCCTTCAAGTCGGTTCAGACTCATAGCGACTCTATGCACAACAGAACGAAACACTGCCCGGTCCTGCGCCATCCTTACAATCTTTGTTATGCTTGAGCTCATTGTTGCAGCCACTGTGTCAATCTACCTTGTTGAGGGTCTTCCTCTTTTCTGCTGACCCTGTACTCCACCAAGCATGATGTCCTTCTCCAGGGACTGATCCCCCCTGACACCAAGCCCAAAGTATGTAAGACGCAGTCTCGCCATCCTTGCTTCTAAGGAGCATTCTGGTTGTACTTTTTCCAAGGCAGATTTGTTCGTTCTTCTGGCAGTCCATTGTATATTCAATAGTCTTCACCAACACCACAATTCATAAGCGTCAATTCTTCGGTCTTCCTTATTCATTGTTCAGCTTTCACATGCATATGATGTGATTGAAAACACCATGGCTTGGGTCAGGCGCACCTTAGTCTTCAGGGTGACATCTTTGCTCTTCAACACATTGAAGAGGTCCTTTGCAGCAGATTTGCCCAATGCAACGCGTCTTTTGATTTCTTGACTGCTGCTTCCATGGCTGTTGATTGTGGATCCAAGTAAAATTAAATCCTTGACAACTTCAATCTTTTCTCCACTTATCATGATGTTGCTCATTGGTCCAGTTGTGAGGATTTTTGTTTTCTTTATGTTGAGGTGTAATCCATAGTGAAGGCTGTGGTCTTTGATCTTCATTAGTAAGTGCTTCAAGTCCTCTTCACTTTCAGCAAACAAGGTTGTGTCATCTGCATACTGCAGGTTGTTAATGAGTCTTCCTCCAATCTTGATGCCCCGTTCTTCTTCATATAGTCCAGGTTCTCGTATTATTTGTTCAGCATACAGATTAAATAGGTATGGTGAAAGAATACAACCCTGATGCACACCTTTCCTGACTTTAAACCAATCAGTATCCCCTTGTTCTGTCCGAACAACTGTCTCTTGATCTATGTAAAGGTTCCTCATGAGCACAATTAAGTGTTCTGGAATTCCCATTCTTCACACTGTTATCCATAGCTTGTTATGATTCACACAGTCGGATGCCTTTGCGTAGTTAATAAAACACAGATAAATATCCTTCTGGTATTCTCTGCTTTCAGCCAGGATCCATCTGACATCAGCAATGATATCCCTGATTCCATGTCCTCTTCTGAAACTGGCCTGAATTTCAGCAGTTCCCAGTCGATATACTGCTGCAGCTGTTTTTGAATGATTTTCAGCAAAATTTTGCTTGCATGTTATATTAATGCTATTGTTCTTTAATTTCCACGTTCGCTTGGATCACCTTTCTTGGGAATAGGCATAAATATGGATCTCGTCCAATCAGTTGGCCAGGAAGCTGTCTTCCATATTTCTTGGCATGGACGAGTGAGCACCTCCAGCACTGCATATGTTTTTAGAAACATCTCCATTGATATTCCATCAATTCCTGGAGCCTTGTTTTTCACCAATGCCTTCAGAGCAGCTTGGACTTCTTCCTTCAGTACCATTCGTTCCTGATCATATGCCGCCTCTTGAAATGGTTGAATGTCAACTAATTCTTTTTAGTATAACGACTCTACGTATTCCTTCGATCTTCTTTTGATGCTTCCTGCATCATTTAATATTTTCGCCATGGAATCCTTCACTACTGTAACTCGAGGCTTGAATTTTTCCTTCAGTTCTTTCAGCTTGAGAAACGCCAAGCATGTTCTTCCCTTTTGGTTTTCCATCTCCAGCTCTTTGCACATGTCACTATAATACTTTATTTTGTCTTCTCAAGAGGCCCTTTGAAATCTTCTGCTCAGTTCTTTTACTTCATCAATTCTTCCTTTTGCTTTAGCTGCTCGACGTTCGACAGCAAGTTTCAGTCTCCTCTGACATCCATCTTGGTCTTTTCTTTCTTTCCTGTCTTTTCAATGACCTCTTGCTTTCTTCATGGATGATGTCCTTGATGTCATTCCACAACTCATCTGGTCTTCGGTCACTAGTGCTCAATGCATCAAATCTATTCTTGAGATGGTCTCTAAATTCAGGTGGGATATCCTCAAGGTCATATTTTGGCTCTCGTGGACTTGCTCTGATTTTCTTCAGTTTCAGCTTGAACTTGCATATGAACAATTGATGGTCTGTCCCACCGTCGGCCCCTGGCCTTGTCCCGACTGATGATATTGAGCTTTTCCATCATCTCTTTCCACAGATACAGTCAATTTGATTTCTGTGTGTTCCATCTGGCGAGGTCCATGTGTATAGTTGCCATTCATGTTGGTAAAAGAAGGTATTTGCAATGAAGAAGTCGTTGGTCTTGCAAAATTCTATCATTCAATCTCTGGCATTGTTTCTATCACCAAGGCCATATTTTCCAACTACTGATCCTTCTTCTTTGTTTCCAACTTTTGCTTTCCAAAAACCAGTAATTATCAATGCATCTTGATTGCATGTTCGATCAATTTCAGACTGCAGCAACTGATAAAAATCTTCTAATTCTTCATCTTTGGCCCTAGTGGTTGGTGAGTAAATTTGAATAATAGTCGTATTAACTGGTCTTCCTTGTAGGTTTATGGATATTATCCTACCACTGACAGTGTTGTACTTCAGGATAGATCTTGAAACGTTCTTTTTGACTATGAATGCAACACCATTCCTCTTCGAGTTGTCATTCCCAGCATAGTAGACTATATGATTGTCCGATTCAAAATGGGCAATACCAGTCCATTTCGGCTCACTAATGCCCAGGATATTGATGTTTATGTGTTCCTTTCATTTTTGACAATTTCCAATTTTCCTAGATTCATACTTCATACATTCCAGGCTCTCATTATTAATGGATGTTTGCAGCTGTTTCTTCTCATTTTGAGTCATGCCATATCAGCAAATGAAGGTCCCGAAAGCTTTACTCCATCCAGGTCATTAAGGTTGACTCTACTTTGAGGAGGCAGCTCTTCCCCAGTCATCTTTTGAGTGCCTTCCGACCTGGGGGGCTCATCTTCCAGCACTATATCAGACAATGTTCCGCTGCTATTCATAAGGTTTTCACCGGCTAATGCTTTTCAGAAGTAGACTGCTGGGTCCTTCTTCCTAGTTTGTCTTAGTCTGGAAGCTCAGCTGAAACCTGTCCTCCATAGGTGACCCTGCTGGTGTCTGAATACCGGTGGCATAGCTTCCAGCATCATAGCAATGCAGAAGCCCCCACAGTATGACAAACTGACAGACACGTGGAGGTCTTTGCACATGTCATAGTAATAATTTACTTTGTCTTCTCCAGCCTCCCTTTGAAATATTCCCTTCAACTCTTTTACTTCATCATTTCTTCCTTTTTGCTTTAGCTACTCGACATTTAAGAGCAAGTTTCAGTCTCTTCTGAGATCCTTTTTGGCCTTTTTTGTCTTTCCTGTGTTTTTAATGACCTCTTGCTTTCTTCATGTATGATGTCCTTGATATCATTCCACAACTCGTCTAGTCTTCGGTCATTAGTGTTCGACGAATCAAACTACTCTTGAGATGGTCTCTAATTCAGGTTGGATATACTAAAGGTTGTTCTTTGGCTCTTGTTGACTAGTTTTAATTTTCTTGGGTTTCAACTTGAACTTGCATATGAGCAACTGATGGTCTGTTCCTAAGTTGCCCCCTGGCCTTGTTCTGAATGATGATATTGAGATTTTCCATTGTCTCTTCCCAAAGATATAGTCAATTTCATTCCAGTGTATTGCATCTGGCAAGGTCCATGTATATAGTCGCCAATTGTGTTGTTGAAAAATGGTATTTGCAACGAAGAAGTCGTTGGTCTTGCAAAATTCTATCATGCGGTCTCTGGCATAGTTTCTATCACCAAGACCATATTTTCCAACTATTGATTCTTCTTCTTTTGTTTTCAACTTTCGCATTCCAATCTCCAGTAATTATTAATACATCCTCATTACACATTCAGTCAAATTCATACTGCAGAAGTTGGCGAAAAACTTCAGTTTCTTCATCTTTGGCCTTAGTGTTTGGTGTGTAAATTTGAATAATAGTCGTATTAACTGGTCTTCCTTGTAGGCGTATGAATATTTTCCTATCACTGACAGCATTGTACTTCAAGGTAGAACTTGAAATGCTCTTTTTGGCGATGAATGCAATGCCATTCCTCTTCAAGTTGTCATTCCTGGCGTAGTAGACCATATGACTGTTCAATTCAAAATGGCCTATATCATTCCATTTCAGCTCACTGAAACCTAGGATATCAATGTTTATGCATTCCATTTCATTTTTGACGACTTCCAATGCTCCTATATTCATACTTCATACATTCCAAGTTCCAATTATTAATAGATCTTTGCAGCTGTTTCTTCTCATTTTGAGTCATGCCATATCAGCAAATGAAGGTTCCGAAAGCTTGAGCCCATCCACATCATTAAGGTCTACTCTACCTTGAGAAGCCAGCTCTTTCCCAGTCTTCTTTTGCATGCCTTCCAACCTGAGGGACTCATCTTCTGGCACTATATCAGTGTTCCATTTTTATTCATAAGGTTTTCACTGGCTAAATATTTTCAGAAGTAGACTGCCAGGTCCTTCTTCCTAGCCATTAGAGAAATGCAAATCGAAACTACAATGAGATACCATCTCACCCTGACATTACTGGCAAGAATCAAAAAATCAGAAAATAATAAATACTGTAGAGGCTATGGGGAGATTGGAACTCATGCACTGCTGGTGGGAATGCAAAGTTTTACAGCCATTTTGGAAAATGATATGGTGCTCCCTTAACAAGCTAGAAATAGAAATACCATGAGATCCAGCAATCCCACTCCTAGGAATATATCCTAGAAAAATAAGAGCTGTAATAAGGATAGGCATATGCATACTCATGTTCATTGCAGCATTATTCACAGTAAAAAAAAAAAAAAACGATGGAAATAATCTAACTGTCCATTAACAGATGAATGGATAAACAAATTATGGTACAGACACACAATGGAATGTTATGCAAGGGTAAAGAGCAATGATGAATCTGTGAAACATCTCACAACATGAATGAGTCTTACGGGCATTATGTCAAGTGAAATAAGTCAGTCACAAAAGGAAAAACATCATATCAGACCACTATCATAAAAACCCAATAAAAGGTTTACACACTATCATGGATTGAATTGTGTCCCCGAAAAATATCTGTCAACTAGGCTAGGTCATGATTCCTAGTAGTGCATGATTGTCTAACATTTTGTCATCTTATGTGATTTCCCTATGTGTTGTAAATCCTATCACTATGGTGTTAATGAGATGGATTAGTGGCAGTTATATTGATGAGATCTACAAGATTAGATAGTATTTTAAGCCAAACTCTTTTGAGATATAAAAGAGAGAAGCAAGCAGAGAGACATGGAGGCCTCAATACACCAAGAAAGCAGCACCTGGAGCAGAGCTCGTCCTTTGGACCTGGGCTTCCTGCACCTGAGAAGCTCCTCCACAGTGGAAGATTCATGACAACTTTCCTCCAGAGCAGACAGAGAAAGCCTTCCCCTGGAGCTATTGCCTTGAATTTGGACATGCAGCATACTAGATTGTGAGAGAACTAATTTCTCTTTGTTAAAAGCCATCCACTTGTGATATTTCTGTTATAGCAGCACTAGACAAACTAGATAACTAAGACAACAAACAGAAACAAAAAAAAAAACACAGTCTTTGAGGATTATGGTAGAGGTGAGGGAAGGGGAAATTACCAACTAGGTAGTGTTACTGGAATAAGGTTCTTGCCTCTCACTGGTCAAGAATGAGCAGGTAAGGCACGTAGAGTTTTCCACACGAGCAAATCTTTATTGAAGAGGCTTGCAAGCAGAGATGAGGAGGGCCTAGAGCAGCACATACCACCGTCTCACAAAAGAAAATACGGGCCTGAGTTTTTAAAAGTTCTCAGGCAGGAAAAGATTCATGTTTATTCATAGACATAGGCAAGGATATGTTAACTAAGGTGCACGTACAGCAGCTTTCAAAGACGGCTCCTGTCCTGGAGGCCTCTGGGATTCATGACAGGACTTGTTATGGGATGTCGCACCTGTGCAGTCTCTTGCTTCTCGGGTTCAACTCCCCGGCTGGGGCTGCAGCCCCTCGCTGTCCCTGGTGGAAGGTCACACAGCCGTCACAGGTGGATGTTCTGCACATGTCCCTGGGGCTGGTTTTCTCCAGCTGCTTCTGAAAGGCAACTTTAAAGAAGTTTGCAGGGCATTTTTAAGATACCCTGCCCCATTGTTCCAGGTAATGGTTTTGTTTCTGTGCCCTGGACCATTTCTTGTTACTTTGTTTGCAAGTCTGGGGGCCCCTCTGTTCCTTATCTTAATAAGTCCCTAGGTTCCACACCCAACCCCCCATTACCTACCTGATAGTATAGCCTATCTCTCTTTTACTGGCTTCTCCTCTGACTACACCAGTCTCTTTGCTATTCCTCAAACAGACACCCTCCGATCTCAGGGTGCTTGCTCCCTGCCTTAATAGTAGACAAATATTAACTTTAGTGAAGGGAAAGACAGCACACAGTGTAGGGGATGTCAGCACAACTTGATCAAGGCAAAGTCATAGAAGCTTCCTAGACACATTCAAATATCTTGTGGGGCTGAGTTACTGGGACTGAGGGCTGGGGACCATGGTCTCAGGAAAAATCTAGGTCATTTGAGATAACATAGTTCATAAAGAAAGTGTTCTACATACTACTTTGGTGATTAGCATCTGAGGTCCTAAAAGCTTGCAAGTGGCCAGTTAAGATATATCTGTTAGTCCCAGCACATTCAGAGCAAAGGATAATGAAGAAAACCAAAGACACAAGGCAAATATTCATCCAAAGGTCTAATGGGCCACATGATCCACAACCTCCACCAGTCTGAGCCCAGAAAAACTAGATGTTGCCTGGCTACCACCACTGCCTGTTCTAACAGGAATCACAATACAGTCTTCCAAACAGAGCAGGAGAAATATGTAGAACAAAATTCAAATTCACACACACCCACACAAAAAAAATTAGACTTACTGATCTCACAGCAACTAGAAGAATCTCCAAAACTATGGCCCACAGACACCCTGCTAACTCAGAAACGAAGCCACTCTTGAAGTTCACCTTTCAGCCAAAGGTTAGACAGGCCTATAAAATAATTGGAAACACTGGTGGTGTAGTGGTTAAGTGCTACAGCTGCTAATCAAAAGGTTGGCAGTTTGAATCTGCCAGGCGCTCCTTGGAAACTCTATGGGGCAGTTCTACTCTGTCCTACAGGGTCGCTATGAATCGGAACCTACTCGACGGCGCTGGGTTTGGTTTTTTGGTTTATAAAACAATTAATAACACACCTGAGGAATGTGCATCTTAGTTTAATCAAGTATAGGAGACCAAATGAACCACATCTGCCAAAAAGCAAAGACAAGAAGGCAGAAAGGGACAGGAAAACTGAATGAATGGACATGGAGAACCCAGGGTGGAAAAAGAAAGGGGAAGAGTGCTGACACTTTTTGGGAATTGCAACTAATGTCACAAAACAATTTGTGTATAAAATTTTTGAATGAAAAACTAATTTGAGCTGTAAATTTTCACCTAAAACACAATAAAACAGAACAAAAAAGAAAAAATACCCATTGCACCTGTTATGTTGCAGCCAGTTACCTAAGACAAAAGCTACTCATGGGATTTAGGAGTGGTGGATCCAACTCCTGAGAAATTGGCTAGTGTTGTTAGGTGCCCTCAAGTCAGTTCCCACTCACAGCAACCCTATGTACAACAGAACAAAACATTGCCCAGTCCTGCGCCATCCTCACAATCGTTATGCTTGAACCCATTGTTGCAGCCACTGTGTCAATCCACCTCCTTGAGAGTCTGCCTCTTTTTTGCTGACCTTCTACTCTAACAAGCATGATGTCCTTCTCTGGGGGACTGATCTTTCCTGATAACATGTCAAAGTATGTGAAACAAAGTCTCACCATCCTCGCTTCTAAGGAGCATTCTGGCTGTATTTCTTCCACGACAGATTTGTTTGTTCTTTTGGCAGTCCTTGGTATATTCAATATTCTTCTCAACATCATAATTCAAAGGCAGCAATTCTTCTTTAGCCTTCCTTATTCATTGTTCAGCTTTTGCATGGATATGAGGTAATTGAAAACACCAAAGCTTGGGTCAGGTGCACTTTAGGTACCTTAGGCTAGTTGAATGCATATGGAAATGCAGAGTGATAAGGAAAGGGAATTCCTTGGCTGTTGTTATCAGCAATAGCTGCAAAGGCAGGTAAAAAGAATATAAGGTTGGGTTTTAGCACTGAACCAAGCCCAGATCAATATGGTCGAAGGTAAAACCCCAGTCTCAGGGCCAACCTGGAAAGGAAAAATCATGTGGGAACAACAGGAAGTATCCCTAAGATGGCTGGTCACCAAGAAGGTGGTCTGGGAGGGGAATGGGCAAAACCAAGAAACTATTGAAACCAGGGAGTGTAGTGTAAAGGAGTTGCTTTAGTTTGTAGATGCATATCGTCAGCTTCCTAAGGAACTGTTGCTAAAATGGATTGTGAAAGCAACTAATATAGGGGCAATGTCTTTAGTTTTGAATGCTGCAGAATGGAAGAATATGTTCGGGTTGATGCAAGACCCACAACTCACCACGGAACTGTCATGAATGACAAGATCCAGTTACACAGCAGATTAACCCAGAGGGGAAGGCCAGACTGGTGGACTGGATAAAATTTTCAGTGAGGTTTCTTTATCCTGAGAAGGGAAACTGTCCCCTTCCCCCTCCTAATACCCAGTGGAATGCTCCAGAGGAAGCAGCTGATGTGCTGCTAACGCAAGCCATGCTGGAATGGCTTTATGGTGATCAGGATAGTCACCCAATGGAGACAGATAGGGTTAACTGTGGTGGCGGAACAAAAGAACTGTTAAAAGATTACCATCTGAAAGTTGAGTAAACAGGAACCACACTCTGCCAACAAGAAATAAGGTTAAAACAACAGGTGAATTACCACCTCCTTCTTAGTGTTAAAACCTCTAGTCCCTTCCCCCTTTTACAGGCTCCACATGCACAGAGGAACAAAGTGTGACTGCTGTTTGACTTTCCTGAGCCCCCTGAAGAGGGAGATGTAATGCCGAAGATCAGTGCACCTGTGCTATATCCCATAATAAGTGATGCCCATAGCTGCCGAAAGGACCCCATCTTGAATATCAGGGGGGTTCCAGATGTGCGAGCAACCTAAAGAGTATGCACCACCATTCTGGGAAGTCCCCGCCCCTTGAAAGAAACCCACTAAATCATCATTACTCTATTGTCTCCATCTATATATATAAGCCTTAGCCTTGCCCCGCCCCCCCCGCCCCTTTCTGAATCAGACTTTTGGAGAGGCATGAGCCATCACTGACTCCTTTTACTTTTCACAAGTAAAATAAACTTGTTAGAGTTAAATCCAAAACTGTTCCTCTGTGTATTCTTACAAGGGAAAAGACAAGGACCCATTGAGTCTGGAGGGCCTCTATGCCCTCAGTGATAAAACAATGAGAATGCCCCTTACACAGGTCAAGGTAGATATGGTAATCAAGGGAGCCCCTTCTTCATGGGCACCCCATGTAATCTGCTACTGTGAAACAAAGCAACACTTAAGAAGCCTTGTTGGATTTGTTGGCACAGCTTCCCTGCATGGATCTTATAGAAGCAAGAAACATAAAAGTGATTCATAGGAGAATGGGAAGAGGCAATGGAGAAAAAACTTACCCCAGCAGGATGGAGATTTTTAAATTGTTATTAAGAAATGGGATTAATACAGCAAACACTGATGGAGTTGAAACAAAAGTTCTAATGCAACACTACAGGAGGTTGGGTGGACCAAGGGAAATGCTTACTGGTCTCCCAACGTTAAAGAGGCTTAAACAAGTCTGTTCTATTCACCCCAGTCTGGAGGAGTTTAATGATGGGAAGTACTACCTGGGACCATTTGAAGTAGAGGCTCAGCTAATCAATCAAATAAGTATTGATGAGTGGGCCAGGATCTTCTGGTTCAGCCCCCAGCAGGGGACCCAAGGCCACATGCACATGTATGGGTGAAATGGCCCAGGGATGGGGAAGAGACTTTCTTGGGGCTCCTGGACATAGAAACCCAATATGCTGTAATCCCAGAACCTGTCAATATAATCTTGAAGGAGCCTAAAGTTAGATTAGGGGGGTATGGGGATGCAATTGTTGATGGAACTAAGGTGAAAGTTTGGATGAGAATTGGAAGACTTTAAGTGGTTAAGAGCTATGGCTGCTGACCCAAAGGTCAGCAGTTCAAATCCACCAGGCGCTCCTTGCAAACTCTATGGGGCAGTTCTGCTCTGTCTTGTAGGGTCACTATGAGTTGGAATTGACTCAACAGCAGTGGGTTTGGTTTGGGTTTTTGGCTTTATGAAGTCGTTATGAATAGAATCAACTCGACGGCAATGAGGCTTTTTTTTTTTTGTATGAAGTTTGGAGCCCTAGTGGCACAGAAGTTAAGAGCTTGGCTGCCAACCAAAAGTCAGCAGTTTGAATCCACCAGCCACTCCTTGTAAACCCTATGGGGCAATTCTACTTTGTCCTGTAGGGTCACTATGAGTTGGAATCAACTACACGGCAACAGGTTTGGTTTTCGGGCTTTTATGAAGTAGTTGCATCTTCCTTAACTGAATATATTATTGGTATGGATATTATGCCTAATTGGGGAACACTCCCTCTACTTGATATTGTAAAACTGAAGCCTTGTAAGTCTACCTTTAGGCCAGTATTGATTGGATATGCTAAAGGGGAACCATTAGAATTACCCAAACCCACTCAGGTTGTTAATTTGAAACAGTATAGGACATGCTAAAGACTGGAGTGTTGGTACCAACAAATTCTCTGTATCACAGCCTTGTATGGCCTGTGAAAGTGTCAGAATCTGGCTCATGGAGGCTGACAGTACACTATTGAGGCTTAAATAAAGTAGTGACACCTATGGCTTCAGATGTTCCGGACATGGTGTCAATGCTGCAGAAAAGACAGCAGACTAAAGGAGACTGGTACTCAGTGATTGATCTTGAAAATGCCTTTTTCTCGATCCCAATCTCAGAAAAGAGACTGCCAAAGTTTGCTTTCACATGGGAGGGATCTCAATTTCTTTCACTGTATTGCCACAGAGTTACTTGAATTCATAGTCTGGTTAGAAGGGACTTGGACTTGGTGTAGATCTCACGGTAAAAATACATTACATTGATGATATTATGTTAATATCAAGCACCAGAGGACAAGCTGCGGCTGATTTGAATACAGTGGTGGCCCACAGGACCAACAGAAAGGCTGGTTAATAAGTCCAGAAAAAATCCAGGGCCCTGCCCAAATGGTGAAATTCTTGGGAATAAATTGGGCAGGGGCCACCCGTGACATTCCACAGGCAACCAAGAATAATTTGCTATAGCTACCTACCCCCAAGACTAAGCAGGAAGCCCAATGTTTGGTTGATCTATTTGGATTTTGGAGAATACGTATTCCACATCTGGGAATATTGCTGGCTCCCATCCATAAAAACACTTGAAAGAAAACTGCATTAAAATGGGGATCAGAGCAACAGCAGACTATATGTGAATTACAAAAAGTGGTCTCACTCTCCCTGCTTTAGGCCATTATGATCTACATTCAGGGATGACTTTAGAGGTGTCTGCCACACATGTTTATGAAGACTGGAGCTTATGGCAAAAACCTGAGAATGCTGCCCTATGGCAACCATTTGGATTCTGGACTAGAAATCTTTTGCAGCAGATTTGCCCAATACAACGCGTTGATTGATTTCTTGACTGCTGCTCCCATGGTATTGATTGTGGATCCAAGTAAAATGAAATCCCTGACAACTTCAATCTTTTCTCCATTTATCATGATGTTGCTTATTGCTCCATTTGTGAGGAATTTTGTTTTCTTTATGTTGAGGTGTAATCCTTATTGAAGGCTGTGGTCTTTGATTTCATCAGTAAGTGTTTCAAGTCCTTTTCACCTTCAGCAAGCAAAGTTGTGTCATCTACATAACACAGGTTGTAAATGAGTTTAATAGTTCTTAGGAAAATGGAAATGGTTCATGCAAGAATAAGCTACTGGGGGAATGCAAGGAGGCACCCACTGTATCCACAAGCAGGTAGTCTCTTTTCCCATAGGTCCTGCCGTGAAACCACCTGAGAAGCCGCCAGCCCCATTGCTACATTGACAGTGCCGTATGAACAACTTTCTGCTGACCGGCAAAAGGCTGCGAGGTTCACTGATGACAGTTCCAGGGTACATGGACAACATTTGATGTGGAAAGCTGTTGTATTAACGCCAACATATGGAAAGATCCTGATTGAAGAAGGTAAGAACATGTCAACTTAATGGGCTAAACCGTGTGCTGTCTTCCTAGCCATGATGGATGAAATGGGTAATAGTGAGAGCCCACATTTTTGGATTTTTACTGATCCATGGGGAGTGGCCAGTGACCTGGCTATATGGCCAGGCAAATGGGTGATGGAAAATTGGACTATTAAGGGCACACTAGTGTGGGGCATGGACCTATGGAAAACACTCTGGGAATTTAGAGGGCACATTAGAGTAGGACATGATGACACTCCTCAGAAGAGCCCCCTTCCTGCGTCAGAAAGTGATTGGAATCAGTAAGTTGTTGGTATACTCATTTGAGGTGGCCAATTGGGCTCATGAAATGAGCGGACATGGGGGTGCTGCAGCAATGTAGAGATGGGCTGAATCTAGACACATTCCTTTTGCACCCTTTGAGGCACAAAATGCCAATAAGGACTGCTCTGTCTGCCAGCAAGAAAGACAGAGGTGTCAGATGGCTACAGGCTAGATTCCCTGGAGGGTGGCAGGGGGAGTCCCTGCACATAGCTGGCAAGTTATATTGGATTAACGACATTGGTGGCACCAAAAGGCTACAAATGGGTGCTCACAGGAATACATACTTACTCTGGTCTTGGATTTCCATACCCCATGATAGATGCAGATGTGAAAAACACCATTAAGAGATTGGAACAAAAGATACTGTTTCAATTTGGGCCACCAAGTTATATTTTATCACACCAAGGGACATATTTTACAACTCACAGGGTGCAGCAGTGGGCCAAGAAACATCATATTAAACATCATGTTGCATACCACCCTCAGAGTAATGGTTTGTTAGAGATTTGGAATAATCAATTGAAACATTTGTTATCGAAAATGGGGGAAGATAAAGGCATGAAGGGCTGGAACACACACATTTGTGAATGTGTTCTCACACCCAACATAAAGGAGCAAAGGGAGGATCACCACTGGACAGAGTCTCTGGGGGACTTGGGGAAGAGAGGGTGTGGGAGGATACTGGTGCTGTTGTACAGTTTTTTCTGACATCACATAAAATTGCTTTTTTCCCTGCCAGATGCTTAGATCCCAAGACCAGGGATACAGCTGTGGATGCCAGAAGAAGGGGTGATCCCTAAGCAAGAGACTGTTACTATACCTCTGAACCTATATGCTAGAATTCCCAAGGGCCTGATGGGATGGACTGCACCTTTCCCCCATCTGGCAAAATTAGGGTTGACAGTGAATACTGCCATATTACCTAGGGTCAAGATAACCCACTAATGTTGTACCTATGTGACCCTACCCAACATGAATGGGAGTGGACTGAGGGCGAAGCACTTGTTAGGCTGGTCTTGCTGCCAACAATCAGGACTGGCACAGCAGCTGAACCTGATGTCCCTTCCCAAGGTGGAAAACTTTGGGTAAAAATAAATAACAAATAGAAGGAAGGAGAAATAATAGCTGAAGGTAAAGAAATGAATAAATGGGTTATGAAGAGGGGGAAATCTAACATTATGTTGATACCTCAGGAGAGTCTCAGAGCAAGGGAATAATCTCTCAGTTAACTTTTATCAGAGGCCAGAGAGGGTGAAGCCGAGATGACTTTTGGAGAACCTGACTGGATCAGGTGGATATCTGCAGGTGACCTGAATGTCTGTTACCTGAGTAACTTCACCCTGAGGACTTTTTCCCATGCTAAAGGACTAATTGTTAATGACTGTTTTGCACCGGTAAAATGATTGAGAGGGGGAAGTGAATCCTTCAGCTATGAAAGGGTCAATGGCTAGAAGAGCCAGGGGGTTGCTTGCCCTGCAGTGAATCGCTTAATATGGCACTTCAAGCCATGGTCTTTGTAACTTCCACCAAATGACTAGTTGGACATATGCAAATGAGGTGCTTGTGACCCACCAAGGGGATTGGATAGCTTGCTAATAATGTAAATAAGGTGCATGGCATCTTGTGGGGGTGGGAGCATGCAAATAAGGTGTACGGAACCCTAATGAGGGGATTGGTTAGTTTTGCTATCCCACTAGGCTTAAAGGGAGACAGGAGAGAGAGGAGCTGTAACATGGAAGACAGCAAGAGACAATGGTGCAACAGTCGCAAGTGCGATATTGACACTGGACAGCAGGAGCCTTGAAGCCAGCACGGTGGGACTTGCCAACCCACAGAGCTTAGAGTTGGAATGCTTGCCCAAGAAGGCCCCAGCAGGGCCCAGTGGCAGAGGGTGAGAAGAAGCTATTCTGATAGAGGAACTGCATCCAGAGTTATTCCTGTTACTTCCTAGTTGATCCTGATTCCGAGTTGTAGCCTATTACTTCCTAATAAACCACTTAACTATAGGTATGCGTTGTGAGTTCTGTGAGACATTGCATTGAATTACTGAACCCAAAGACAGAGAATAGGGAGAGTACTGAGGCGTGGGGGAGTAGTTGATGTTAAAGATGATGAAGTGATACAGCACTTGGAAAGTTGGACACTTGGGACATCTTTAACCTCCACCTCATAAAGGAATCAGCTTTGTGCTGATCCTTATAAAAGAAGCTATTCATTTATGTCCATCAACAGTTGGCTAGATAAACAAATTTGTGGTCTACACATAATGGAATATTATTCAACTATAAAAATAAATGAAGTGCAAATACATGCCACAACCTGAGTGAACCCTGAAAACATTGCACTAAGTGGACAAAGCCAGATGCAAAAAGACAAATATTTCATTTATATGAAATATCCAGAACAAGTAAATCCATGGAAACAGAAAAGAAATTGGTGGTTGCCAAGGGCTAGGGGGAGAGAGGAATGGGGAATAACTGCTTAATCAGTATGTTTTGTTTGGGGATGATGAAACAACATTGTGAATGTACTGAATGCCCCTGAATTATGCACTCTAAAATGGTTAATGTTATGTTATGTAAATTTTATCTCCATAAAAATCAAAAAACTTTACTGTGCTGGGTCTCATTTCCTTAAGTCTAAACTGTCTGAAGTTTACATGAAGAGCCATCCTTCTCAGTTAATATATGCAATCTAACGGAAGGGGGTTATGATACTTTGACACAAAGAACTGGGTAATACTAGGGTTTTCTGGGAGGTCTAGTTAGGTAAATATTTGTGGCTATGAAGGGCCTTTGATGCTGCTCAAATATCACTACATAAGCAACCACCTACCCCACCTACAGATAAGGCTTGATTGAGCTTTCTTAATATAAGTGTAACCATATATTTTCTTACTGGACAATATTAGTACACAGATAATGGTGCTACATCATGATTTTGCTGTTTCATAAGTGTTTAACATTTTAAAATCCTAATTATGTACATAGCTGAAATGTAATTCTCAGAAAAGGTTTATTGTACAACGCTGGTTTTATTTCTGGAAGCAAGTGATCATAAGTGTAAGCAGTTTTGGATCTCACATCTTTGGGAATATTATGATGCATATACACTTTTAAATGATCTGTCTTTAATAGTGGGGGGCACCCAGGGCTTCTGAAGCAGGCTTATTGATAAGTAGGATGTCTGTCATCAAACCATTCTTTTTTTAATTCCTTTGCTTTTATGCTTCTATAAATAAACCACTTTAATTTGAAACATCTGTGTCTGGCTTAAAGTGATATTATATTATATAACTGTAAAATCATTCCTCGTTTATGACTGTTTAGAGGAAGTACCATTGAAATAGTTGAAACTTTCCTTTAGAGGAGCTTATCCCCTCCTTAGAGGTGAATAAAGATGCCTTCAATTTCTCTCCAACCAGGTGCAAAAGATTGAGCTACAGCAGTCTAAGAGTTTCAGGGAACTAAATTTTGTCATAAAACTTCATACTATACTAGATGTACTATAAACTTAAAATGGGTATTCCAGCACATTCTAAAAGGCTGGAATGAAATGGCAAGCAATAAGCAAACCCTAGAATCAAAATTGATACTTCAGAATGTTTCATGTTTGAAGAAGAAAATTTCAAAAGCCAAGGATTATGGCTTAGGAAGAAAACTTGCTTCAATTATCTTACCAGAAAAAGGTAGAGGAAAAAAAAAAAGTTTAAATCTGCTTCCCACTGAAGCTTTGGTCTTTTTATGAAAGTTTCATAGTCAGTTGCCTAGTCTTTTTCTACTGTCAAATTGAGCGGGTAGTATTGCAAGCTGAAAACAAAGATTTAATAAGATAATCTTTACCTGCTAAAGAAAACAATATTTTAACTAAAATAATTTCCCCCAAAGAATTTTACTTCTCCTCTTTGCACATTTGTCATTCTGTCTGTACTAGTCTGACATTTACCAATGGACGCCTTGACACATATTATCAGGTGTTTGCATATTTGGACAATTTCTATTACTATTGCTAACACCAGTGATTTTGGAAGGTATTTCAGAAAATTGAGGGTAATTCAATAGCTTTTTAGGTTAGGTTAATGAAATTCCATTTGAGAGCAGTAAGGTGCTTAAGGTTTTAAAAGGTAAGAAACCTTATCTACAGTCCCCAGATAAAATTGGTCCTATCAAAATTTCTCTCAGGCTCTAAGATATTGTGAGGAGCCTATAGGAATAGTATGTATATTAACTTAAAGGCAAATTCATGTGGTCTTTGCTAGATGTGATACTTCTTCAGCCTCCAAAGGAATTGTTGAAGGAATTTATCTGCAATTTCAGAAAACAAATTCCCAAGAGAAGCCTTTCACGATGAAGTCTTACATATCACCGGCACTACTGACTAGCCTGGGCTTTTACACCATCTGTTGGGCTTTCTTCCTTCATTTAATACCTTTTCCCACTCTTTCAAAGCTGATATCACAAAATCCTTTGAACTCTAGAATAAAGACCCTTTCTACAGAGAATCTTTCCTTCTTTGGTTTTCCATCAGCCTTTTGTCTTCTTCGAGTAGTGGCGCCTTTTAACAGCAGTCTTCATTTTCAAGTAACAGTAGTCTTTATGGAACTGTCGATCAGGGTGTTCATTCCTTCCTTAGCCAAATTATGGATTAAAAAAAAAAAAGCAAGTTTAACCAATTAGAATCTTTCTTTATCGGAGTGATGAAAGAATGACAAAAATAGTTAGCGTCGATTCATCCCAGCAGAAGTAGTATCATGTACCTGTTAACCTGGATCACTGCACACTCTTTTGATTCTGAGAGATATGCATTATCTTTCCAATTTTAAAAATTTTTACTTAAGTTATACAGAGTCAATTTCTTTGCTTGCAAGCAAAGAACCTAACTGAAAAAATAGCCAGTAGTATTTCCCGGACAGGGTGCATGTAAGTGTTAAACAAGTTAAGAAATGTAAAGTGCCTAGCATGGTGTATAGTGCATAGGTGTTTAATAATAATCATAGCTAACATGAATTGAGCCTGGCAGTGCCGAGTACTTCACATGCATTATCTCACTTACTCCTCACTACAGATGAAGAAATTGAGATGAGAGGTCCAAGTTCATGCAACTAGTAAGTAATGAAGTTGGGATCTGAAATTTGATCATCTACAGATAAAAAAATAAAATAGACACATTTAAATATTACATTTGAATTCTATTCCTCACCTGGCTGATGTGGTAGTGAAGGAACCATAATTGGGGAGATTCTTTGCTGAAAGCATAGTGCAGGCCTAACTTCTGTATGAGAAACGCTGTACTGAACAGCTGTACAAAATCGCTTTGCCTAGTATTAAAGCATCACTTCTATTAATTCGTTCTCTGCTAGATATAGAGTTCCTTGATGGTCATTTGCTAATTAGCCTGTAGTAGTGGTTAAACTTTTTTTGTTTTTTTAGTGGTTAAAAGCTTGGCTGCTAACCGGCAGGTCAGCAGTTTGAATCCACCAGCTGCTTCTTGGAAACCCTATGGGGCAGTTCTGCTCTGTCCTATAGGGTCTCTATGAGTCAAAATCAACTAGACAGCAACAGCTTTGTTTTTTTTTGGTTATATTAATAGTGGAGTCCTGGTGGTGCAGTGGTTAAGAGCTCAGCTGCTAACAACAACGAAAAAAGGTTGGCAGTTTGAATCCACCAGCTGCTCCTTGGAAACTCTATGGGGCAATTTTCCTCTGTCCTGAAGGGTTGCTTTAAGTCAGAATCGACTTGAGGGCAACAGGTTTGGTTTGGGTTTTATATTAATAACACTAGTAACAAAGCATATTCCCAATGACACAGTATATTTCCTTCTCTTATGTGTGATGTGGAGATTTTGTAGTAACTGGAAAAATTGTATCTTCAATGCCATATACTTAATACATCCATGAAGTAAAACAATCGGTATTTGATCTTTAGAGCCATAATTATATTTTTCACATAAACGTGATTCATGTCTCAATTACAGCCTTTGTAAAAGCAACATCTGCATCATTCTTGCTTAAGATTCTTCTAGGTTCCTGCCATTAGCTACAGGCTTCTAAGAAATGAGCCAAGTTTTTTTTCATGTTTATGGTAATGAAACCCTTTTGAGTTAGCTACTGAAGTAAACTGAAAGCTACATTACAGAAACAGCAAGATTGTTCCAATTGGCGCCTTTAGCCTTTGTTCTTGTAAATTAGAATTCAGTGTTAACCAAACAAGCTTACTTTTTTGAGACAATTAGTGTCTGATCACTTTAAGCTCACAAAAAAAAAAAAAAAAAAATAGTCCGCCAGAAAAAATATTGCCAGATCCATCGTGGAGGACCTGGGATGCTAACTGAATGTCATTTTCGGTTGCACTCAGCAAGTTATTTCTCTGTGATCTTCTGGAAATTGTCTGACCAAGTGATCCTTAAAATATGCTGTATAAAGCTTGGGCTTAAAGTCATTAATGGAAATACCTCCCAAGTATGACAAATGAGGTTTCAGAATGCCTTCAGGTCTTTCTTTGGCTTCAGACATAAGGACATACTGATATTTTCACATAGCAGTTCGTTATTGAAAATGGTCCTGCCGTCCTTTCCAGTCAAAGCATTCCTTTTCCCTTCAATTTTGGATAAAACCTTGGGTATCCCAAGGATGAAACAAGAGATGATGGGTGAGAAAGCATGCATGTGTTGATGACTTTAAAGTCTGTATACTATTTTTTTGAAACCATTTTAAAAAATTAAAAAAAAATATTTAGTTTCAAAATGACACATTTTCTCACCGTAGCTTCAGGGGTCCTGTTTAATTGGCAAAGTTCTACCTCACATTCTGAGGACCATGTTTCTTTCATATATATATGAAATATATATGTTTCAATTTCTCTTTCAAAGCTTTTATGTGGTCTCTATTGGCTTAGTTTCCACTATTTCTAAATTTCTGACAAAGCTGATGAGAACTTCAATGTCTATTATGTGTAAGAAATATCTTATTTTCTCAATGATCAAGCACCAATGACTTAATAACTACTTTTTCAATTATTAAGCACCTAAAATGTGCCAGGTCTTTAGGTGGCACAAACAGGTTGTGCAATGGTTAGGCTCTATGGTTGCTAACCAAAAGGTCAGCAGTTCAAATCCACCAGGCGCTCCTTGGAAACTCTATGGGGCAGTTCTACTCTGACCTATGGGGTCAGTATGAGTCAGAACTGACTTGACGGCAACGGGTTTGATTTTGTTTTTTTAACTAACCTAAAATTTAGCTGTTCAAATTCACAAAAGCAAGGCCTGCCCATCTGGTTCTGTAAAGATTATAGCCAAGAAAACCTAACGGAGCAGTTCTACTCTGTAACAAGTGGGGCTGCCGTGAGTCAGAATTGACTAGATGGCGATGGGTATGTGCAAGGTTACGTGCTCAGGGCTAGGAATACAATATTGAATTGAGATGTGGTTCCTATTCTGACAGGGGTTACCAGTTAGTTACTATTTTGGCTCAATAGTTTCTCTCAGGTAATTTAAGGTCCCCTAAACTTTGAGGGTCTCTATTATGAGTCAGAATCAACTCGATGGCAGTGGGTTTGGTTTTTGGTTTAAACTTTGAGGCCTATGTTGTACCTAGTCTATATGCTGGAGATATCAAACTTTCTCCTTCTGTTTTGTTTATTTTTGTCTACTTGTTTTGTTTTTCTTTGTTTTGGTCCATAAGCCACAGAGATGTCAAAGTCTAGGTTAAAAAAAAAAAGGAATCAGAAAACCTAGGCTCTAGTTCTAGTTCATTTTCTAACACACTATGTGAGCTTGAACATGTCTTTGCTATTCAGTCTCTTCATCTTCCTCACTTACCTCCCAAGGACATTTACTTTATGGGTAAATTGAGAAATACAGTATATATTTATTCACTTACTTTGGTATATGTAGTCTCTAAATTGTAAATTATTCTGTACTACAAGTACCTTAGCCCCTTGGAGTCTAGATGAGAATTAGCCAAATATTAGTCATCTTATGGATACTTAACATTTGGTGATTGTATCCCATAAAAGCTTCTCCCAGGTTAATGATGCTCTTGCCACGCTATACTATATATGTATCATTTTTTTCCCCTCAGTCTCTGCTTTTTCCAAATGCCTTGCTTTTTATTTACCTTTTCTTCTGCTCTATTTCTCTTCTGGTTCCTCTTTTATCTGAAATTTGCCACTGGTATTGTTTGTTGGAGACATTCAGGGCTCAAGAAAATTTCTGAACCTTCATAGGTTTCCAGATGCCCAGTTAAATTTGACTTCCAAATACACAACAAATAATATTTTTAGTACTAGTATGTCCTATGCAATATGGGACATAAAACACCTAAACCAAACCCAGTGCCATTGAGTCAATTCCAACTCATAGCGACCCTATAGGACAGAGTAGAATTGCCCCATACTTACAACTAAAAATTAATTGCTATTTTTCTGAAACTCCAATTTAACTAAGCAACTTGTGTTTTTATTTGATAAATCTGGCACCAGGAAATTTTCCTCTTATGTGATTAAGTACTAGTGTACATTTATCCTTCACTTGTTTCTAATATATTTATGTAGCGCAATGGATTGCTTTTGTGTGGCCTTTCTTGCCATGGTCTTGTAACTCCCATCCAAGCGATTGAGTGGGGCTGTGAAAATAAGGTAATTATTATTATTTTTTTTAAGGGGTTTGGTTAGTTTTGCCATCCTGCTGGGCTTAAAATGAGCCTTCCCAGAGGTGGGAAAGAAAGGATACCACCACTGCCAAGGAAGAACAGCCAGGAGCAGAGCACATACTTTGGATCTGGGATCCCTGCACTGAGAAGCTCCTGGAACCAGAAGACAGAGAGAGAGAGCTATGATATTGAAGACGGCGAGACTCGGTGTCAGGGAAATGGTGGCAGGCAAGGCTGGCAAGAGACAGCACAGTGGGTTTCCCTGGCCCTCAAAGTGAGAAAGCTGAGTGACTTTGGGCAGGAGGTTTGCTGGCAGAGTAGGGTGACTCTAGACACTCATCAGTAGGGGCTAAAAGAGCTTTGTGATACTTCCCTGTGCAGAGCAGAGGCCTAGGGCTAGAGAGAGGCGTGCCTTTGAGCACTGCTGGGAAGAGGCTGTCCTGATGGAAGAACAGTATCCTAAGTGTTTCTGAACCTGAATTGTAACCTGTTTCCCTAATAAACCCCATAATCATGGGTATTGTCTCTGAGCTCTGTTTGGCCATTACAATGAATTATCAAACTCAGCAGAGAAGTAGAGAGTGCCTTGGGAGGGACGGTTGGTGTCAGAACTGGTAAAGATGGTGGAGAGGAAGGTATGTCTAACCCCTGCCTCATAGGAATCAGCCTTGGGCTGCTGATAGTGATTCTCCTTCTGCCTTGTGAAGTTAGAGGAGGCCAGACACTGTCCCCAGGTCATTTTTAGAATTTAAATGTGTTATTTTTCTAATTGATACTATCTTTATAGAAAAAAGATTACATTTTATTTTGACATCGGTATTTTTATGTATAAAGTTGAGTACCACCCTCGTTTCTGACCTCCTTATTTTTATGAATGACATAATCATTTTTCAAGCAAGAAGAACTCAAACCCAATGCCTCATCTTGTTTCTTTTTGTGTCACCCTTATATGAAAATACTTGCCAAGTCCTCTAAATTCTTCTTTGCGATTTCTCTTGAATTTATTAATTTATTTCCACATTTCCCAGTACTGATGTGCCTTCTGTAGCATGTAATTGAAAATGTGAAAGGCACACTTAAATTTTCAGAAGGTCCAACTTTTTTTTTTAATAATTTTTATTGAGCTTTAAGTGAACGTTTACAAATTAAGTCAGTCTGTCACATATAAGCTTATATACACCTTACTCCATACTCCCTCTTACTCTCCCCCTAATGAGTCAGCCCTTCCAGTCTCTCCTTTTGTGACAATTTTGCCAGTTTCTAACCCTCTCAACCCTCCTATCTCCCCTCCAGACAGGAGATGCCAACATAGTCTCAAGTGTCCACCTGATACAAGTAGCTCCAACTTTTGATTGGGTAGTTTATGTTACAGGATGAGGAAATGGGAATTCCTTAACTGATAAACAGAAATGAATAAAATGATATAAAAAAGGGATAAATGTAGTATTCTGTAAAATATTTTTTTAAATCAACTGCAAAATTAGAAGATGGGGGAGACCAGATTTGCCCTGTGATTTTGCTTTGTCATATAATTTTTCTTACATCGGTAATTATGTGAATTTTTGAATGCATATTATGTTTATATACATTCTAATTTGATTCTTTCAACAGCCTTATGAAGTGATTAAAAAGTATCATCTCTGTTTTATAGACGAGAAAACTGAGACTCAGAGAAGTTATAGAACTTTCTCAGATTTCTAGCACATTTTATGACAACTTTATTTATAACCATTAAAAACTGGAAATAACCCAAATATCCTTCAGCCAATGAATAGATAAACAATGGGATACTAAACCAAAAAACCAAAACAAACCCATTGCTATGGAGTTGATTCTGACTCTTACTACTCAGCAATAGGAAGACTAGCTACTGATAGAGAAAACAACTTGTATGAATTCTAAGGCATTGTGCCCAGTGAAAGAAGTCACTAAATTCAGTTAGGAGAATAACATTTAAATTGTAAAAACAGTTTGGGAGTGGTGCCTGACTTCTTCTAACTTCACAAGGGGAAAACCAAACCAAACCTGTTGCTGTGGAGTTGATTCCGGCTCATAGTGACCCTATACGACACAGTAGAACTGTCCTATAGAGTTTCCAAGGAGTGCCTGGTGGATTTGAACTGCTGACCTCTTGGTTAGCAGCTGTAGCACTTAACCGCTACGCCACTAGGGAAGGAGAACCAAAATCAGCAGCCCAAGGCTGATTCCTATGAGGCAGACGTCAGACATATCTCACCGTCTGCCATCTTTACCAATTTTGACATACTTGAAATGATGAAACTATTGTGTTGGAGAGCAGATTAGTGGTTTCCAGGGCTGGAGGTGGGAGGAAGGTATGACTATAAAGGGATAGCACAAGGGAGATTTCTGGAGTGAAATAGCTGCTCTGTATCCTGACTGTGGTGGCAGTTAAATATATGCATACATGTGTTGAAATTCATAAAATTGTATAATAAAAGAAAACCTTTTTCTGTTTGGTAATTAAAAAAAAAAAGTAAATATATATATATATATATATATGAAACCCTGGTGGTGTAGAGGTTAAGAGCTACAGCTGCTAACCAAAAGGTCGGCAGTTTGAATCCACCAGGTCCTCCTTGGAAACCCTATAAGGCAGTTCAAATTTGTCCTCTAGTGTCGCTATGAGTTGGAATAGACTTGACGGCAGAGGTTGGTTGGTTGGTATATATATATATATTAGTTTTATTGTATATAGCTTTCAGTTTAGTTTCTGAACAAATCAGATTGCATTTAAATCTAGAAGATTATCACATAATGTTTAGGTTTATACTATTTTTAGCAGGGACTGGGTGTTATTTGTTGATTTAACTGAACTCATAGCACAGATTTGATTTTAATAGTTTTAACACCAAATACAGAGACTTGAAAAAAAAAATACTTTTCATATAAAAAATAGCATTAATGGCTTGTATGAGTTGAAAACCAATCTCCATTTCTAATTCACACAAATATGTATTCCATGACCCTCAAACAGAATACATTATAAGTTTCATCAAGTATAATACAAGATTGTGTAAGAGAAATGAACACAAAGCAAATTCTTGCAATGAGCAATATAGAAACTAAACGCTGTCAGAAAATGAATGAATTCAACCTTTAAGGGAAGCACCCATGACACAGAAAGAGCCTTATCATTAGAGCAAGTCAAGGCTGATGACAACTCAGAAATACCCAATGACACCAAAAAACACATTTTGCTCTACAATTTATACACCACACACACACACACACACACACACACACACACACACATCCCACATACAGATATTGTCTAATTAAAAATGGTGCACTATATATTTCTATGGAGGCTAGGCAACTTAATCATCCCAAGAAGGCCATGTCTTTCCTGGAATCCTGATCTCACTTGAAGTAAAGCAAAGCAGGGTGTGATTTGTATCCTGGGATTCTCTTAAGAAAGAGTATTGGAATGATACAATTGTTAGTTATTTTGGACATTGATAATTAGGCACTAAGGGAGGTAAAGGACTTCAGTCATTAAAGTATATTTAGATCATTTCATTTTTTTTTTCTGGTGATATGGTACTGTTGTTGAGGCTGGAGATAGGGATGATCAAGAAGATACAAAATTCCTAGTAGCACATCGCTTTATTTTACTTTCATTAGCCATATTTTCATACTCTCAGAAAAGAAAAAGAATGATGTTCTTTACCACAATGATGGTTAAGAAGGTGGTCTCCATCAGTTGAAATCGACTCAAGGGCAAAACAACAACAAGTAAGCAGGGTTAGGTGCTGAGATACACAATAATGCTTACTTTCTCTTTTCCTTGTTGTTATGTTGTTAGGTGCTGTCGAGTTGGTTGCGCCTCATAGTGACCCCATGCACAACAAAAGGAAACACTGTCCGGTCCTGTGCCACCTCTCACAATCCTTGTCATGTTTGAGGCCACTGTTGCAGTGTTAGCAATTGAAAGTTCAGCAGTTCGAAATCTCCGGCCACTCCTTGGAAATCCTATGGGGCAGTTCTACTCTGTCTGATAGGGTCGCTTTGAGTCAGAATTGACTCAACAGCAATGGGTTTGGTTTTCTTTGGATAATAGTACATTGTCATGGATTGAATTGTGTCCTCCAAAAATATGTGTCAAGTTGGTTAGGCCGTAATTCCCAGTACTGAGTGGTTGTCCTCCATTTTGTGATTGTATGTTTATGTTAAAGAGGATTAGGGTGGGATTTTAACACCTTTAATAAGGTCACATTCCTGATCCATTGTAAAGGGAGTTTCCCTGGAGTGTGGCCTACACCACCTTTTATCTTACAAGAAATAAAAGGAGAGGGAAGCAAGAAGAGAGGGGGGACCTCATACCACCAAGAAAGCAGTGCCAGGCCTAGAGTGCATCCTTTAGACCTGGGATTCCTGTGTGGAGAAGCTCCTAGTTCAGGGTAAGATTGATAGATTGATGACAAGGACCATCCTCCAAAGCTGACAGAGAAATAAAACCTTCCCCTGGAGTCGATGCCCTGAATTTGAACTTCTAGCCTACGAGACAATAAATTTCTCTTTGTTAAAGCCATCCGCTTGTGGTATTTCTGTTATGGAAGCACTAGATGACTAAAGCATACATTATGGTATTTCTTTTTTTGTTTCTTTGAAACACTTTTCTGGGTTCAATAATTTGATAATTTTTTATTTGATTAGTTTTGTTTGAGCCTGTAATTAAGTCTATCTGTACCCTCTAACATGTCCTAAATAAAAAAAAAATAAAAATATTCCATATTACTAAGCTTGGGCTCACCCCTAATATTTGCAGGTCAAAGGCAAAAGCATACTTGGAAGCTCCCAGACCACAGCCTGCCCCCTTTCTCTTCCAACCTCCAGGTCTGTTTTCCACCCATAAGTGTGTAGATTTTTATTAGCTCTGCTGAGACAATTACAATCCTTCCATCTACTTTCCATTCTCATATACTGAAGTTTGATGTTACAGCAGCATCCTGGTTTTATCAAATGTGGAACTTACGTTTTCATTTTTCTCATCTTTTTTTCCCCCTGTTTTTGAGGGTGATCCCCAGAGGGTTATTCTCAGAGGTGTAAACATCTCTTCATCTGTCATCCTAAATCTCAACGTACCTTCATGATATTTTATACCTCTCTCAAAATGCTTATGCTTTTCTCTCATGCAGCATTCTTTTTTGTGTGCTTAATCCATTCAGTAGACTATAAAAGTTCCTTAAAGACAAGCTGTCTCATTGCTTAATCAATTTTTATCTTGTCTATAGTCTTTTTTAAAATTTTTTATTGTGCTTTAAGTGAAAGTTTACAAATCAAGTCAGTCTCTCATACAAAAATTTATATATACCTTGCTATATACTTCTAATAGATCTCCCCCTCTTGAGACAGCCTGGACCTTCCCTCCACTCTCTCTTTTCTTGTCCATTCCACCGGCTTCTAACCCCCTCTTTCCTCTCATCTCCCCTCCAGATAGGAGATGCCAACATAGGCTCAAGTGTCTGCTTGATCCAAGAAGCTCATTCTTCACCAGTATATTTTTTATCCCATTGTCCAGTCTAATCCCTGTCTGAAGAGTTGGCTTTGGGAATGGTTCCTGTCCTGCTTAATCATTTTTTGTTTCTTCCAATGCATCTAGTCTGTTAATTCTATGAGGAACCAGCAAATATTTGTTTAATTAAATTTGGTTACAACTTTTTTAGGAAAAACAATGTGTAAACTGTATAACGTGTTTCCCTATCTTCATTAACAGAGTAGAACAATTTGATTTCCTTTTGGTAATCCATGGCCATCCTAATGAAAAACATTGCTTTCACAGGCCAACATTATATATTAGATGTCATAATGTTTTTGGAAATCAGACAGCCCTGGGTTCAAAAGCATTTCTTTTACTTACTAGCAAGGACCTAACCCATTTTGTGGGATTGTGGGGATTAAATGAGATAAATAATATTGTGAAAGCATATGGTGTGTGGTTGGTTATTGCTGTCTATATTATTATTTGTATGTGATAACACCTCCAAACCTTTAGGGTCTTTTGTATTGTGCAGAGTTAAATTCTTAGAGTGGTGATTCTGTTGCCTCTAATACTTCTTTGTTGCTGTTTTCTGTCATTCCTCAGTGTTTTAATTTCTAAAAGTATGGCATAATGGTTAAGAATGCAGACTCTGTAGCCAGGCTTCCTAGCTTCTAATCATGGCTGATCATTAACTAGGCATTTGACCTTGAACAAGATATGTAATAAGGTCCCTTATTTTGTAGTCTTATTTTAAGGGTTAAATTAGTTTTTAGCACATTGAAAGTACTACCTGGAGTAGAATAAATACGCATAAGAGTTAGCTATTATAATAGTTATGATCTCCTGTTGCTTCTAATTTTCTTTTTAAGCAATAATAGGCAAACTTAATTTAACACTTAATTCTAAGTAGTGCTCAGTCCTGCAGGAATTTCCTGGAGGAAAAGTGCATAAACTCTGCAGAAGCCATTTTTCCCATTTATTTATAGAATTTTGATAATAAAAACTACCAATAATATGGCTTTTAAGAAACTTGGGAATGTGATTGATGATTTCAAAGGTGATTCTGCCAAAAAAGACTAGGCATAAACATCTGGTGTACCCCAAACCTATGAAATTATTCCATATGGCTGTATCCTGGCCTTTGCATAGAAAAAAAAAAAAAGAGTCGTCTTGTTGCCAATATATTTTCAGTAAAATATCATGAGTTTTTGCTTAGAAAGGGAAGACTAGCTATAGATAACCTCTATATCTAGAATAATATTCAAGTAATATAGCTCTATTGGTTTAAAAACTTAATTAAACACTGAATGTAACATCCTCCCCCAATGTTTCTGCAGCTGTATTAGTTGAGTGAGGTGGCAGCAGGAACATTTTATTATATTAATGATTAATTCACCTACAGTTCATTAGATAGAGAAGAAAATGGACAGAGGTTATATCAAGAATGAGGAATTCCCTCACCGTGTCCTTTTAACAAATATCAAGTGCAATTTTATAGATATTTAATATGAAGTCTTCTCTGCAGGACCTGATCTTCAATTATAGTGAACATTTACTCTTGTTTACAGTTAAATTTTGCATGATTTACCATTTGACTAATATTCCTGAAGAGCTTTGGATTGCTAATTGCATCACTGCTTTGTTGTGATGCATTTCAGGAAGCTTATAAATGCATTGCTCTACTTTTGCAGATCCTTCACATTTCCATGTCGGTAAGTACTACAATTTGTTGAGGGTGTAGTAGTGGAAAAGGCATTTCCTCCTTCAAATATGACATGTGGTGTATTACCTGCATGTGCAGTATTGTCAGGGGCGTAGTTTTTGACCTGCAACGCATTACTTGCTTGACTGAGTTTGGGGTTGTTTATCACTGATGACATATTTCTCTCCAGGAACATACCATTTTTCTTGTCACTGCTTTAAAACGGTAAATGCTGAGATGAACCTGGAATTTCCAGCAATTTGCTGAAAGAAATGAAAGCGATTATCTCATGTTTCATCCTGTCCCATCAGAAAACAACCTTTCTAGTGCTTTTCCAGTTTGTGTGAGTAAGCACTAACCTAGCACACAGCAAGAGTAAAAATAAACAAAAAAAATATTTGGAGACCATATTCACACACATATTCCTGTGGGAAATCAATATATTTACATCTTAATAATATTGTCTATTTCACTTTAATATATAAGTAAATTTTAGTATGCCGGATTCATAGTAGCAATACTCCTACTTCTCCTTTTCTTCTAATAAGATGTAAATATTCGTTTGTTCCTGGTTGTCAATTAAAGGCTGCAAAATTTAATTAAGTTTTGAGAATAAATTTGCTCAATCCCTACCACCTCACCATACCAACACCATTTTCAGTGTAACTCAGACATTAAAAAATGAGTGTTGTCTGATGGTTTATGATCAGTTTTTTTGAATGCTGTGAATTATTAATCAATTGGTAATTTCCCATATCTTTCATTCTATTTTTTTTTTTAGAGGAAGTTGATTGCAAAACAATTCATGACAAGAATACTTCTTCCTGTTTTCCAATAGCCAATTGTCTGGGATTTTTTAATGTGCTGGAGTACAGAAATTGATTTATTAATTAAAGAAAAATTTATTAATAATTCCCCACTATGTTTCAATGATATAAATAATCGAAATCTCCAATTGATTCAAGATCTTGTTTTAGCCATCTCCCAATAAAAATTTTTTTTTTCACTTTTGCAAGCACCAAGTAGTTGAACTACTTTAATTGTCATTTGTGTTTCATCTTTTTTCTTTCTTTATGTATAATACCCAGAGAGAATTGTAAAATCTTCTAAAAATACATAATTTTGTATAAGTAACATTTTCTCTACACTTGTAAAATGGACATTAAGATGACTCATAACTGCCTCTTCCTTCAGTTAGAACTATTCCTAAATTTGGCACTAAACATTCTTGTTTCAGAAACAGTTTAGCAATAAACAAAAAGATCTCTACAAAGTCTCTTCAGTGGGACCAATTTTATAACCATAGGTTTGCAGCTGTCATAATTACAGTCTAAATTGCATTCACAATTTACTACAATAATTATATATTTTAACATGTAATTTTATTCACTCCTTCTATAACTTCACATGGTAGACAAAAATCATTCTCTTACTCAACACTTGCAAGTTAATTTGCTTTACCAACTCAATATCTCCATAATCTGGAATATTTTCCTCAATGTAACTATAAATCCATATTATCCATGGCTTTTCTCTCCATGTAGAGTCAATATTCAGTTAGGGTTTAATAAAGAATACATTTATTCCAAATGTGTTATAATACTTAAAGCACTCTCAAATGTCATTGATGACCACCCTTGAAAATCTGAAGACATTCTCCTCATATCCTATCTACTTCAAGTTTTAAAAAAAATGATTTTTGTTGTTGTTGAGGATATACACAGCAAAACATGCACCAATTCATTTTCTATGTGTACAATTCAGTGACATTGATTACATTCTTCAAGTTGTGCAACCATTCTCACCCTCATTTTCTGAGTTGTTTCTGCCCCATTAACAAACTCACTGCCTCTAAGTTTCCTATATATTCTTTTGAACTGTGTTTGTCAATTTAATCCCATAATACATAGTTCTTTTAAAGAGTACATTGCTCAAGGCAGACATTCTTCACTACTTAAACAAAACTATTGTTTGATTTAAAGAAGACTTCAGGGGATATTTTTGGTTTAAGGTTTATCTCAGGGCAATAGTTTTAGGAGTTCATCCAGAGTCAATGACTCCAGAAAGTCTGGATTCCATGAGAATTTGAAATTCTCTCCTACATTTTCCCCCTATTAGTCATGGTTTCATGAGACATCATCCCAGTTAATTGTCTTAATATAGTGTTTAGTGCTTCTGTTCTACCTCTTAGTTTATTGTGTAATGCCAGGGGTCTTAAAAAGCTTGCAAGTGGCCGTGCAAGGTACAACAATCAATCTCTATTCACCTGGAGCAACAGAGGATGGAAAGTCAGGAATAGGAGATGGAAACGGAATATGTGGCTAATTGCCTACAGGAGCAACTAATTGCACCCTTTACCATGAAACCAGAATACTGTCATGGATTACATTGTATCCCCCCAAAATATGTGTTACCAATTTGGCTAGAACATGATTCTCAGTATTGTGTGATTGTCCACCATTTTGTCATCTGATGTGATTTTCCTATGTGTTATAAATCCTCTCTCTATGATGTTGATGAGATGGGATTAGCAGTAATTATGTTAATGTGGCAGGACTCAATCTACAAGATTGGATTGTGTCTTGAGCCAATCTCTTTTGAGATATAAAAGAGAGAAGTGAACAGAGAGACACCGGGATTTCATACCACCAAGAAAGCAGTGCCAGAGCAGAGGGAGCCCTTTGGATATGGGGTTCCTGCACAGAGAAGATCCTAGACCAAGGGAAGATTGATGACAAGGACTTTCCCCCAGAGTCAACAGAGAGAGAAAGCCTTCCCCCCTGGAGCTGATGTCCTGAATTTGTACTTCTATCCTACAAGACGATAAGAGAATAAATTTCTCTTTGCTAAAACCATCCATTTGTGGTATTTCTGTTATAGCAGCACTAGATGACTAAGACAAATGCCCACACTTTTCTTATACTCACTCCTGACCATTACTATGATTCCCTGTCATTTTTTTCAATTATCACCTTCCTAAAAGTGATCATAATCTTTTTTTAGAATTATTTAAATCTAGGTATAATTTACTTATGTGGAATGCACAAATCATACGAGTATAATTTGATGAGCTTTCTTTTATAATTGCGTAATCACCCATATCAAGGTATAAAACAAGTCCATCATCCTAGTAGATCCCCCTTGCCTCTTCCCATTCAACCCTAGTTCCCCTTCCAGAAAATCATTGTTTTGGTTTTTGTTAACCAGAGATTAGTTTTTCCTGTTATAAAACTTTAGGTAAATGTAATCATGCAGTTTGTACTCTTTTTGTCCAGTTTTTTTTTTTTTTGCTCAGCATGATGTTTCTAAGGGTCATTCTTCTTGTTGCATGTAACAGAAGTTAATTCCTTTTTGCTGCTGAATAGCATTAAATTTTATGGTTGTATCACAGTTTTTCAATCTATTCTCCTGTTGCCAGACATTTAGGTTGTTTCTTATTTGGGGTTATTATGAATAAAGCCGTAAACATTTTTCTTCAAGTCTCTTTGTGTACGTATATTTGAATTTCTCTTGAGTAAATACCTAGAAGAGGAATTTCTGAATCATAGGGTAGGGTAGGAATATATCTATCTTTTGAAGAAACTGACAGCTGATCTTGCAAAGTAATTAAACTATTTATATCCCCACCATAAACACATGATAGTTCCAGTGGCTCCACAAACTTGTCAACACTTAGTGTTGTCAGTCTTTTTAAGTTTTAGGCAGTCTAAAATCTCATTGTGGTGTTAATTTACATTTCCTGATTTCAGTGAGATTGAGTACTTTTTCTTATGTTTATTTATTACTAGTATATCTTTCTTTAGAAAATGTCTTTTCAATTCTTTTATCATTTTATAGTAGGTCATTATTTTTTTAATTGAATTATAAAAGATATATATATATATTTATTTTGGATACAAGTTCTTTGACAGATATATGCATTGTGAATATTTTCTCCAAGTTTGTGTCCTCCCTGCTTATTTTTTTAAGTCTTTTGGTGACTGTTGTTAATTTTGACACAATACATTCTATTATTGTTTATGGTTAGAGCTTTTGGGGTCTTGCCTAAGAAATATAAGCTATAGGTTAAACTTCCTTTTATTTCCATATAGATAACTACTGTATTTTTATGCAAATAACACACATCTTCTGTGTTCATTTGTTGACCATGCCCTATCCCTCCAGGCACTGTCAGAAGGGCCATCCTGCTAATCCTCTTCCACATGTTGCTGTAAAAAAATTAGCATAGCATGCTTATGAGAATACCTCGTGGTGGGGCAGGGGAAGGAGGACATGATGGGCAGACACAGAACGCACTCTTTCTTTTGTAAAAATATGGTAGTTTTTCCAGCATAATTTGTGAAAAAAACTCTGCCATTTGAATTATTTTAATGATTTAGCTGAAAATCCATTTAACAAATATGTTTTGGTCTATTTCTAGACTCTATTTGGTCTATTTCTAGACTCTATAATCCATTCTTCAGTATGAACTACACCTTAACATAAAGAAAACAGAAATCCTCACAACTGGACCAATAAGCAACATCATGATAAATGGAGAAGAGGCTGAAGTTGTCAAAGGTTTCATTTTATTTGGATCCACAATCAATGCACATGAAAGCAACAGTCAAGAAATCAAACCCATTGCATTGGGCAAATTTGCTGCAAAAGTCCTCTTTAAAGTGTTAAAATGCAAATATGTCACTCTAAGGACTAAGACGCACTTGACCCAAACCATGGTGTTTCCAATCACCTCATATGCACATGAATAAAGAAGAAGAATTGATGACTTTGAATTATGGCTTTGGCAAAGAATATTGACTATACTATGGATTGCCAGAAGAATGAATAAATCTATCTTGGAAGAAGTACAGCAAGAATACTCCTTAGAAGCAAGGATGGCAAGACTTTTTCTCACATACTTTGGACATGCTATCAAGAGGGACCAGTCCTTACAGAAGAACATCATACTTGGTAAAGTAGGAGGTCAGCAAAAAGAAGAAGACCCTCAACGAGACGGATTGACAATGTGGCTGCAACAATGGGCTTAAACATAACAACAATTGTGAGGATGGCAAAGGACCAGGCAGTGTTTCCTTCTGTTGTACACAGGGTTCTCTATGAGTCAGAACTGACTAGATGACGCCTAACAACAACAACAACAACATTGTGTTCACTGATCTATTTGTCTTTCTTTAAACCAATACAACACTGTTTTGAATCCTGTAGCTCTATTATAGGCCAAATAGGGCAATTCCTCAAATTTTGCTATAGTTTTTCTATATCATTTTGGCTAGTCTAAGCATCTTGCATTTTGTTTAAATTTTAGAATCAGGTTGTCAAGTTCCATATAAAGGCTTCCGGGATTTTTATTTGAATAACACTGAATCTATAGATCAATTTAGGGGATAGTGTTTAAAAAATATTGAGATTTCCAATTCATAATCACGGTATATCTTTCCCTTTTTTAAATATTTATAAACTTCTTTTGGAAATATTTTATAGCTTTCTGTGGAGAGTTCTTGCCTACATTTTGTTAAATTTTTTCCTAGTTGTTTGTTTATTTTCCAATGCTTCTGTGGGTGGTATTTTTAATAATTTTTTAGTCAATCGTTTGTTTCTACTATATAGAAATACAGCGGGTTTTTTTTTATATTGACCAAGCATCCTGTGCCACTTCTAAAATTGCTCATTATTTCTAGTAATTTTTTAAATAGAACTGTTAGATTTTCTTCATGTATAATCATGTCTTGTCATTTGTGAGAGAAGACAGTTTTGCTTTTTTCTTCTCAATCTTTATGACTTTTTATTTCTTTTACTTGTATTACAGTGCCTCCAGCATCCACCATAGAAGCAGTCAAAGAAAACATTCAGTGTTTTAATATTAAATGTGACATATTTTTTTTTTTTAAGCTATAGGTTTTTGTAGATGATCTATATCATGTGGAGATATTTTCTTTCTATCTCTAGTTTACTGGGATTTTTTATTATTTAAAATAATAATAAGTTAAAATTTGGTCAAAAGTTTTTTTTTTTTTTAATTCTTGTAGCAAGATGATTATATAATGTTTCACATTTACCCTGGTGGCACAGTTGTTAATAGCTCCGTTGCCAACCAAAAGGTTGGCAGTTTGAATCCACCAGCCACTCCTTGGGAACCCTATTGGGCATTTCTACTACAACTATTACACAAATTTACACACCAACCACTAATGCCAAAGATGAAGAAACTGAAGATTTTTCCGACTTTTCCAGCCTGAAACTGATCAAACATGTGATCAAGGTGCATTGATAATTACTGCTAATTGGAATGGGAAAGTTGAAAACGAAGTAGGATCAGGTTTGGAAAATATGGCCTTGGTGATAGAAATGAGGCTGGAGATTGCATGACCAATGGCTTCTTCATTGAAAACAGCTTTCTTCGACAACATAAACGGTGACTATACACATGAACCTCCCCAGATGAGACACACAGGAATCAAATCTACTACCTCTGTGGAAAGGTGTTATGGAAAAGCTTAAAATCATCAGTCAGAACAAGGCCAGGGGCTGCCTGCAGGACAGGCCATTGATTGCTCATACGCAAGTTTAAGCTGAAGCTAAAGAAAATTAGAACAAGTCCACAAGAGCCAAAATATGACCTTGAGTATATCTCACCTGAATGATTCTTGATAAAAAATCTCTAAATTCAGGTGAGGTATCCCAGCAAAAAAAAAAGTTTTTTTTTTTTTTGTTTTTGCTGGGATACCTCACCTGAATTTAGAGACTATATCAGGAATCAATTTGATGCACTGAACTCTAATGACTGAAGACCAGACAAGTTGTGGCATAACATCAAGGACATCATACATGAAGAAAGCAAGAGGTCATTAAAAAGATGAAAAAGAAACAAAATACCAAAATGGATGGCAGAAGAGACTCTGAAACTTGCTGTTGAACATAGAGTAGCTAAAGTGAATGGAAAAAATGATGAAGTAAAAGAGCTGAACAGAAGATTTCAAATGGTGGCTTGAGAAGAATAAGTAAAATATTATAATGAATGTGCAAACAAAATTAGAAAACCAAAAGCAAAGAACACACGTGGCATTTCTAAAGCTGAAAGAACTGAAGAAAAAGTTCAAGTTGCAATATTGAAGGATTCTATGGGGAAAATATGAAATGATACACGTAACATCAAAAGAATATGGAAGGAACACATAGAGTCACTATACCAAAAAGAATAGGTTGGTGTTCGACCATTTCAGGAGGTGGCATATGATCAAGAACCGATGGTACTGAAGGAAGAAGTCCAAGCTGGACTGAAGGCATTTGTGAAAAACAAGACTCCAGGAATTGATGAAATACCAAATGAGATGTTTGAACAAATGGATGTAGTGCTGGGGATGCTCACTTGTCTACGCCAAGAAATCTGGAAGACAGGTACCTGGTCAAATGATTGGAAGAGATCCATATTTAGGTCCATTCCAAAAACAGTGATCCCACAGAATGCAGAAATTATGGAAAAATATCATTAATAGCACATGCATGTAAACTTTGCATAAAATCATTCATAAGTCGTTGCAGCAGTACATCCACAGGGAACTTCCAGAAATTCAAGCCAGACTCCAAAGAGGACATGGAACAAGGGATATCATTGCTGATGTCAGATGGACATTGGCTGAAAACAGAGAATACCAGAAAGATACTTGTGTTTCTTTGACTATGCAAAGACATTTGACTGTGTGGATTATAACAAATTATGGATAGCATTGCTAAGAATGGTAATTCCAGAACACTTAATGCTCATGAGGAACCTGGCCATAGACCAAGAAGCAATTGCTCAAACAGAACAAGATACTGCATGTTGTAAAATCAGTAAAGGTGTGCATCGGGTTTGTACCCTTTCACCATACTTATTCAATTTGCATGCTGAGCAAATAATCCAAGAAGCTAGACAATATGAAGACGAACAGGGCATCAGGATTGGAGGAAGACTCATTAACAACCTGTGATATGCAAATGGCATGACTTTGCTTGCTGTAAGCAAAGAGGGCTTGAGGAACTTACTGATGAAGATCAAAGACTACAGCCTTCAGTATGGATTGCATCTTAACATAATGAAAAGAAAAATACTCACAAATGGACTTAGGTGGGGTTCTCCAGGGAATCAAAACGAGTGAATCATATATGTATATCTAGAGTATCTAGAGAGAGATTTTTATCAAGGAAATGGCTCACATGATTATAGAGGCTGGAAAGTCCCAAGTCCATGAGTCAGGATGGAGGCGTCTCTTGACTAGAATAGCTGCAGGGGCTGGAGAACCCAAAGTTAGATAGCAGGCCTGTGGCTTACAGGCTGCAGAGGCAGATGAAAACAAAATCGGCCAGTAGCTCAAGTCCCAAGAACCAGGAATCAGATGATCAGGAGCCAGCTGCAGGATTCAGAGTGAGGAAAAGCCATCAAGCTTGGCCAAAAAGTCCACCTGTATTGGATGCAGACCACACCCCCAAGGAAACACCCTTTCAACTGATTGGCTACTAAGAACAGATCTCATAATGGAGGTGATTACAACATTCCAAAGCTACCATACTACATCATAATTGCCAAACCACTGAGAATCATGGTCCAGCCACATTGATACACAACTTTAACCATCAGAGTCCACTCCTTGTCAACTTGGAAACTGTAAACACCTCTAAATAAAGACAATTATAAAGTCATACTTGTGCCTAACATGATACAACTAACACATGTATAACTGAAAATGCACCAGCCTTGGTTACATCTTATATTTTATACATAAACAAAACAAAAATATTTGATGCACATATACAAGGAAGAAATACTCATTAAAATTACAGTCTTTGTTTTTCCAACTTGTCATGTGGTCACAGCTCATATTTAAAACTACTTTCTTCCACCACCCATTCCATATTCCCATTCCCCTCAGCAATTACCTCAGCTGGTTGTGGTTCTTTGCCTAGTGGGGTGACCCAAAACTTCATTCCTGAAGGATCTGGGCCATTACTAGTCACTTCGGAATTGGGTTGCTGTAGCTTTCCATTAACCTTAATCACAGGGCATGGTTCTATTAAGAGATGTCCTAAGGAATCTCCTGCATTCCAGACATACTCTTCCTTACCTCCATTATGTAACATCAATCCAATTTCCTCTTGGTAATCAGAATCACTTACAACAGCCAGTACGGAAATTCCCCTCTTTACCTGTTGATCCAGAGGCATAAGGAGCCTAAAGTGGCCAGGTAGCATTCTTACTTTCCAGTTCAGGGGAATCAGTGATGTGTCTCCAGGTGGGAGCATTCTTCCCTTTGGAATTAAGACCTCTATACCTTCTAAAAAAAATGGGAAGAAGTACAAGCTGCACTAAAGGTACTGGCGAAAAACAAGGCTCCAGGAATTTATGGAATACCCATTGAGATGTTTCAACAAATGGATGCAGCACTGGAAGTGCTCACTTGTCTGTGTCAAGAAATTTGGAAGACAGCTACCTGGCAAACCAACTGGAAGAGATCTATATTTATACCTGTTCCCAAGACAGGTGATCCAACCGAATGTGGGAATTATCAAACAATATCATTAATATCACACGCAAGCAAAGTTTTGCTGAAGATCATTCAAAAGCAGCTGCAGCAGTACATCCACAAGCATATGCCAGAAATTCAGGCCAGATTCAGAAGAGGATGTTGAACCAGTGATATCATTGCTGATGTCAGATGGATCCTGCCTGAAAGCAGAGGATACCAGAAGGATGTTTACCTGTGTTTTATTGACTATGCAAAGGCGTTTGACTGTGTGGATCATAACAAATTATGGATAACATTGAGAAGAATGGGAATTCAAGAACACTTAATTGTGCTCATGAGGAACCTTTACGCAGATCTAGAGGCAGTTATTCAGACAGAACAGGCGGATATTGAGTAGTTTAAAGTCAGGAAAAGTGTGGATCAGGGTTGTATTCTTTCACCATACCTATTTAATCTGAATGATGAGAAAATCATCCGAGAAGCTGGGCTATATGTAGAAGAACGGGGCATCAGAATTGCAGAAAGGCTCATTAACAACGTGCGTTATGCAGATGACACAACCTGCTTGCTGAAAGTGAAGAGGACTTGAAGCACTTACTGATGAAAATCAAAGATCACAGCTTTCAATATGGATTACACCGCAACATAAAGAAAACAAAAATTCTCACAACTGAACGAATAAGCAACATCATGATAAATGGAGAAAAGATTGATGTTGTCAAGGATTTCATTTTACTTGAATACACAATCAACAGCCATGGAAGCAGCAGTCAAGAAATCAAAAGACACATCGCGTTGGGCAAATTTGCTACAAACGACTTCCTTAAAGTGTTGAAAAGCAAAGGTGTCACTTTGAAGGCTAAGGTGTGCCTGACCCAAGCCATGGTATTTTCAATCGCATCATATGCACGTGAAAGCTGGACAATGAATAAGGAAGACCGAAGAAGAATTGACACCTTTGAATTGTGTTGGCAAAAAATATTGAATATATCATGGACTACCAAAAGAGTGAACAAATCTGTCTTGGAAGAAGTACAACCAGTATGCTATTTAGAACCAACGATGGCGAGACTGTGTCTTACATACTCTGGATGTGTTGTCAGGAAGGATCAGTCCCTGGAGAAGGACACCATGTTTGGTAAAGTACAGGGTCAGCAGAAAAGAGGAAAACCCTCAACGAGATGGATTGACACGGTGCCTGCAAGGATGGGCTCAAGCATAGCAAGGACTGTGAGGCATTGTTTCGTTCTGTTGTACATAGGGCCACTATGAGTCGGAATTGACTTGCTGGCACCTAACAACAACACAATATACATGTAAAGCATAAGGTCGAGGGGACGGGAAGCAAAAATTTTGTGAGTGGCTCTCTAGGGGTAATAGTGAGTGGTGCCACTTCCATTTCCACTCCTTGATTCCTGGATGCATAAATCCCGGCTATGGGAGAAACAGCACCATATATTGGATGCTGGTTTAGTTCATATACAGCCTTCTGGAGAACATTGCCACAACTCTGCAATGTATTGCCACCTAGCTGGTACTTTGTGTCTTTAAAAGGCCATTTATTTCATGGTTCTATCAAGCCAGCTGCTTCAGGATGATGGGAGCTTGGTAAGACCAGTGAATTCCATAAGCATTGACCCATTGCTGCACTTCATTTTCTGTGAAGTGAATAGCTTGATCCAGGGCAATGCTGTGTGGGATACCATGACAGTGGATAAAGCATTCTGTAAGTTCACTGATGGTAGTTTTGGCAGAAGCATCACATGCAGGGAAGGCAAATCAGTATCCAGAGTAAGTGTCTATTCCAGTAAGAACAAAATGCTGCCCTTTCCAAGATGGAAGCGGTCCAATGTAATCAACCTGACACCAGGTTACTGGTTGATTACCTCAAGGAATGGTACCATATTGGGGACTCAGTATTGCTCTCTGCTTTGGGCAGATTGGGTGCTCAACAGTGCCTGTAGCCAAGATGACTTTGGTGAGTGGAAGCCCATGTTGCTGAGCCCATGCATAACCTCTGTCCCTGACACCATGATCACTTTGTTCATGAGCCACTGGGCAATGACAGGAGTGGCTGGGGAAAGAGGATGAGCGGTTTCCACAGAATACTTCATCCTATCCACTTGATTGTTAAAGTCCTTCTCTGTCAAGGTCACCCTTTAGGGACACTTGACTATTCTCTTTCTTTCTCTCTCTCTTTTTTATACTGTCTCATTTTCTTCCTCTTCCTCCTTAGTTGTTTTAGCTCCTCAGCCCCTTCCTCTTTTCTAACTTTACTGACTCCCAAGGGTTTAAGAAGATATACTCTTGAGCCAGATGACCTAGCTGTGACCTGGGGGAAGTTACTCAAGTCCTCTTGGCCTCAGTTTTCTCTTCAATAAAGTCGTTCATAATAGGGAAACCCTGGTGGCGTAGTGATTAAGTGCTATGGCTGCTAACCAAAAGGTCAGCAGTTCAAATACGCCAGGTACTCCTTGGAAACTCTATGGGGCGTTCATAATAATAATACCTAAATCATAGGTTTGTTGTGAGGTTTAAATGAATTAATACATGTAAAGGGCTTAAACCACTGTAGAATATATAATTATTGATCAGCAAATGCTAGCTACTATTATTATTATTGTTGAACTTAATAATTTATAGCTTTTAAAATTACTTTTATTTTTGATGATTTTATGGCTCTCCAAATTATATCTCTAGCCCTGATTTCTCTATCATCTGTGTACCAAGTCCATGTATTCCATGTATTCAATTGCTTACAGGATTTGTCTTGGTTTTTGCCATCATTATCACAAAATCCGTAAATATAAAAACAGAGTTTATTTTCCCCTTTTTATTTTTGATTAATTATTCTATTTCTGTAAACAGTATCTTTGCTTCCCTGGCATCTCAAACTAGAAGCTTAGGATGCCCATTGCTTTTTTGCTTAAACTTCATGTCTTACTTTGTTAATTTTTCCTAAAGCACTGTTTCAAATTCACCTTTTTTTCTCTATTGCCACTGCTACTGTTCTAGTTCAGGTTCTCATTAGTTCATTCCTAGATTAGCACAATACCATTCTATCTAGTCCTTCTGACCTCAATTCAACCTAAGTACTGCACTCCTTGATTAGCATGGTCTTCTGTTTCTTGGTCCAATTCACCTGTCTTACCTTCTTTCATTCATGACACAAACTTCATTTTTTGTTACACAAGTCATGGATCTCCCTATCATCTACCCCATTTTTTGGTTTATTCTCTCAGTTGGCCAATATCCCTCATGGTTTAGTCCTACATAATACTGATTTTAACATCAATCAATGTTTTCTTTTTATCTATTTATAATAATATTTGTGTTTTCGGTGAAAGTTTACAGAGCAAATTAGGTTTCCATTTGAAAATTTCTACACCAATTGTTCAGAGACGTTAGTTTACATTTTTTACAATGTGCCAACATTCTCTTTAAGTGTGTTCTGTTGTTCCATTTCCAGTACTCTAGTTTTTTTCTGAGCCCTTATCTTCTCATCTTTGCTTTAGAGTAAATGTTGAGATTTTGGTCTCATATAGATGGCGTTTTAATGGAGCACCGTACTTATGAATAATATCCTTTATTTTGTTTGCCAGTCTGTTATTTAGCTAAAAGGTGATAGTTTGGGTTCAAGGTTTAAAGTGTATCACAGGATGATAGTTTCAGGGAGTCCACTAGTCCCAACTGGTCCAATAAGTCTGGACTTTTTAAGAATTTGAGTTTTGTTACACATTTTTCTCTCTTTCTATTAGGGTCCATCTGTTGTGGCCCTGATCAGAACAGTTGGTAGTGATAGCACTATCTAGTTCTTCTGGTTTCAGGGTAGATGAGGCCATGGCTCATGTAGGCTATTAGCCCTATAGACTAGTTTCTTCTTTAATAAATGTTTTCTTATTATAGGTTCATAGAATAACCACATAAACCTTCTGTCTGTATTACAAAATTACATCTGGAAGGGAAATTAAAGATCCTCTAAGAAAAGTCCTTAATTCTACACAGGATGGAACTGAAGCCTCGAAATAAGAAATTATTTAGCAAGGCTACATAGTAAGTTAGTGACAGTGCTGAAACTTTTTGATGTGTGATTAAGTGCCCTTTCCATTATGTCATGGTATCTGTAGCCAGCAAGTTGATTCTGACTCATGACAACCCCATTTGTAGAACTGTTCCACAGAGTTGTCTTACCTGTAATCTTTACAGAACCAGGTTGCCAGGCCTTTCCTCCATGGCACTACTGGATGGATTCGAATGTCCAACTTTTATGTAAGTGTTCTTGTTGTTAGGTGCTCTCAAGTTGGTTCTGACTCATAGCGACCCTGTGCAATACAGAATAAAACACTGCCCAGTCCTGTGCCATGCTCACAATATTTGTGATGCTTGAACCCATTGTTGTAGCCACTGTGTCAATCCCTTGTTAAGGGTCCTCCACTTGTTCACTGACCCTTTACTTTACCAAGGATGATGTCCTTCTCCAGAGACTGATCACTCCTGACAACATGTTCAAAGTATGTAAGATGTAGTTTCACCATCTTTGCTTCCAACGAGCATTCTGTTCGTCCTTCTTCCAAGACAGATCTGTTCGTTCTTTTGGCAGTCCATGGTATATTCAATATTCTTTGCCAACAACACAATTCAAAAGTGTCAATTCTTCTTCTGTCTTCCTTATTCATTTTCCAGCTTTCACATGCATGTGATGTGATTGAAAATACCAAGGCTTGGGTCAGGCGCATCTTCAAGGTAACACCTTTGCTTTTCAACACTTTCAAGAGTTCTTTTGCAGCAAATTTGCCCAATGCAGTGTGTCTTTTGATTTCTTGACTGCTTCTTCCATGAGTGTTGATTGTGGGTCCAAGTAAAATGAAATCTTTGACAACTTCAATCCTCTCTCTGTTTATCATGATGTTGCTTCTTGGTCCAGTTGTGAGGATATTTTTTTTCTTTATGTTGTAGTGTAATCCATACTGAAAGCTGTGGTCTTTGATTTTCATCAGTAAGTGCTCCAAGTCCTCTTCACTTTCAGCAAGCAAGGTTGCATCATCTGCATAACATAGGTTATTAACGAGTCTTCCTCCAATTCCCATGCTCTGTTCTTCATAGCCTAGTTCTAGGATTATTTGCTTAGCATACAGATTGAATAGATGTGGTGAAAGAATACAACCCTGATGCACAGCTTTCCCAACTTTAAACCATGCAGCTCTCCTTTAGCTCTGTTTGAACGACTGCCTCTTGTTCTATGTACAGGTTCCTCATGAGCACAATTAAGTGTTCTGGAATTACCATTCTTTGCAATGTTGTCCATAATTTGTTATGATCCACACAGTTGAATGCCTTTGCACAGTCAACAAAACACAGGTAAACATCTTTATGGTATTCTCTGCTTTCAGCCAGGATCCATCTGACATCAGCAATGATATCCCTGGTTCCATGTCCTCTTCCAAATCTAGGCTTGAATTTCTGGCAGTTCCCTGTTGATATAGTGCTGTGGCCACTTTTGAATGATCTTCAGCAAAATTTTGCTTGCATGTGATATTAATGATACTGTTTGATAATTTCCACATTCGGCTAGATCACCTTTCTTGGGAACAGGTATAAATATAGATCTCTTCCAGTCGGTTGGCCAGGTAGCTGTCTTCCAAATTTCTGGACATAGACGAGCGAGCACCTCCAGCGCTGCATCCTTTTGTTGAAACATCTCAATGGGTATCCCGTCAATTCCTGGAGCCTTGTTTTTCGCCAATGCCTTGGACTTCCTCCTGATCATATGCTACCTCTTGAAATTTATGTTAGTAGTTGAATCCAGGAAACCCTGGTGGCATCGTAGTTAAGTGCTATGGTTGCTAACCAAAAGCCTGGCAGTTCAAATCCATCAGAAGTTCCTTGGAAACTCTATGGGGCCGCTCTACTCTGTCCTATTGGATCACTAAGAGTTGGAATCAACTCAACGGCAACGGGTTTGGCTTTTTTTATTATTATTATTTAATTGCGTGCAAATTGCTTGGGCTGCTCAGGGATCTCTGTGTCATGGTACTTCTCGTTTTAAATGTCTTGTTTAAAATCTAAGCCTTGATGGTAGCAGAAATGAATCTTAATTATTGGATTAGGACATTTGTGTTCTATTATTTCATGTGTTTTAACTTTGCTTTCCCCAAATAGAGTTTAAGAAAATGAAAGTTTGGGGCCATGTCTTCAATTTTCTTTCTTTAAAAATTCCTCATCATAACTAGCACAGTTCTGAGTGCATAGCTAAGGCATGATAAATGTTTTTGATGGATTAGACTGAACTATAATCATATACATCATAATTTCTAGAGCTTATATTTGAAGGATGGTATAATAAGTGGAAAACATACATATTAAACTATGGTTAAAACTTCTGTTATTTCATTATCCGGCATTATATTTTAACCAAGGAGTCAGCATGTTATGAAAAAGATCAGCATGCACTATTATCTGAATTCTTTTAGTTATCTAAAGATTTCTTGGGTCAAAGAGTATTCATGTCCAAGAACACAAAGTTTTATTGTGTTATTAGGTTCATCAGGTTTTTTTTTGTGTGTGTGTGGCTTTACAAATGTAGGCACATAACAATATAAAATGTTTTTTCCACTTGAATGACCTTGAATGTTTTTGAAACCCTAGTCATCCTTAACGTCCAGTTCAAATATTACCTCTACTCTAAAAACTCCTAGTGAAGAATAATGTTTCATTCTTTCACATAATACTTTTTTATATCTGAAATTATTCATTCTATGTTATGTGTTTATATGTTCACTTTTTAGCTATACTGTAAAGACAGTTTTTATATTTTCACTGACTAACAATGTAATGGGTGCTTTTTGAACGGATGACTTAATGTAAACTGAAACATGTGTATGGGTATGTATGTATGTTTATGTGAGAATTCACTTACCTCCTACTGATGCACAAGGCAACTTAAAAAAAAAACATTGCCTACAAACTGTAATTACTGCTTTATACGTACTCCAAGCAATATTCCCTAATCATAAATCAATATGCTTCATACAGAAAGTAATTAAACTGCTGAGGAGACCCATGTATTTATCACAAAAATCAATCCTTCGCAAACCTATCAACTCAAGAAGCCGATCAATGTGCTTAATTAATAAATCAGTTTATTAAGGATACAAAACAGTCTATTATTTAACTAAATCAATATTCTTAGAAGAAGCCAGTATGTAAAACATTAAAAAAAAAATGAGGATTAACAGTTGATTAGCATTTTCTTTGTGTACAGGGGCTGGCAACTATCAGGACTGACCAAAGCAAAATTTTGATGGACATTAGTCTTTTTAGGGCTCCAGTATTCCCCCATGCCTGATTCCTACACTATCCACTTGTTTGTTTTTTAAGACCCCGCCACCTTGTTTACCAAGACCTTACTGCCATCTTTATCTCCTATAGTGATGCTCTGTTAGAATTGTCCAGACTTATTTCCCATTCTTTGGGGCCCTGTTTTTACCTATAAGGGTGGAAATCCAGGGGGATATCTATTGTTGGGTTCTAGAACCTGACAATTTTATATAATTCTTTCAGTAGAGAGTAGGTCACCCACATTTAAAAGCTTTATATAAGAACCTTAACAAGAAGATAGATAATATTCTCCCTTGTCATTCCTACTATAGTTGTTACCCAAGATCGTTTTAACATGTTATAAAATAAGGATTGATTTTAGTTTTCTCAGCTGTAAAATGGGTTCAGTACGACCTACTTCAACAAATTTTTGCCAGAATGAAAAGATTATATACATATTCATTGATTTTCAATATATTCATTGTTTATATGTATTGGCACACTGTCCAGTGTATTGTAAGTACAATTCCTCCTTCTTCTGATAAACTGAATATTTAATAATCACTACAACCACTCTGAAAATATCTTGTTCTCTCTTTCTCTTTTATTTATTTATTTATTTGGTATACCTTAGAAATTCTTTCTCCAGTTCTGTGATGGACAGACTGAATGTGCCTGCCAAATGTAGTGGTTCCCCTATACACACTGGCTCAGCATTTGCTATAGTTTGTTCCATGAAACACTAGTCCTTCAAGATTTTATGCAAAATATAAAAGCAGCGTTCCATTTATGATGTAATTTTGGAAGCCTCGCATACTATAACCCTCTTTTGGAGAAAAAAAACAAATGCTTATTAGCATAATGAAGGTTCTAAAAAGTTCTGATATATCTATAGCTATCTATATATAGGTTTAATTTTGTTTCACAAAAACCGTTTTCCAAACTTCTTTCACCATGGAGCCTTTTTTCAGAGAAAAAAAGGTGTATTAACTATCATACAGTTTAAATCACTGAAGGAAAAAACAATACTCCAAAATGCCATAGAAATAATATAGAAAATTATCACTGACTTAATAGTCCTGAGGTAGGCAGTCTGTATATTGTATGGCACCTCTGCTCCTGGAGTTTGTATTGACAACCAGGCTCATTCTATCTTGTTCTGCCATCCACAATGTAAGGATTCCATCTGTGCTCTCCCTATTATGCCTGCTCTGAAGCTTGCTGAAACTGTGAAAAGGCAAGGGGAGAAAATTATGTTTGGTTTTAAGTGCATGACGGAGAAGCAGCATGACTTTATCACAAAAAAAAAAAAAAAAAACATCAAATTACAAAGGAGGCTGGGAAATGTATGCTTCAGCTGAATGGTCATGCAGCAAGATAAAACATGACCATTCTATTTGTTAAAGGAAGAAGAAGAGAATGGATATTGGTGAACAATCAATATTCTCTGTTCTAACAGTGGACAAATTTTTCTCTGTAGCACTATTACTGAAAACAGTGGATTGGAGCTGTGAGAATACAGCCCTTCCTTGCCCTGGGCATTTATGCAAGTTTAAGAGATTTGTGCAACCGCTCTCGGTAAATGTAAGCAAGAGAACTCACATGATATTTGTACCAATTTTCTGAAATTATCACATTTGTTTCTGACATATCCTTCTTTTGATCCAGTCCCAGCCTGGTTGCTTACTGTTGGAACAATCTCTCAGTACAATGTATCCCTTGCTGTTCTTTGGGCTGCTGTTTACATCTGTTCACTTCTGTTCCTCATTGTCTTCTATGACAAGTGTTTTGGCTGGGTTGATATTACTTGATTTAGCTACAATCTGTTTGCCAGGACTTAAAACTCTCTCCTACCTATTTACTCTTCAAACTAGCATTTGGCTAACCTGCTTAATCTCCTACAAAGGAAATACTCGGGCAGCATGGTCACACAAATATTTACTCATGATATCTCCCTTTCATACATATCCAAGAATCTCAAGGTTCCAAGGAACCTTAAATATTTTCTAGTCCAAGATCTTCCTGATGCTTTCATCATATATTATTACCAGCAAATGGTATTTACTAATTCTTGAGATAGTCCAGCTAGTTAAAGTTCACATCAAAATCTGTTACTCTTTAAACTCCAGCAGTTGGTCCTAGTTCAAAACCATTCTCCAAAACCAACCTGGATCCAAGTGGAGCAAGTAAAGACCTTTCTTCACATAACACTCTGTCCAAACTTAGAAGGCAATCATTGTGTATTTTTTACACCTAAATAAAATAAGAAATCAGTAGAGTGGCAATCCTTAGGGTTTGCACAAGGATATAGGGTCCTGGAGACCAGACTGAAACAGGAAAGTAACCCAAGAAGGGAGAAAGGGAGGGAGTGTAAATCTTAGTCAAAGAAAATAGTCAGAGATCAGAGTGAAAGAGGCCCTGACAAAGGTCAAGTTACATAAGGTTGAATTGAGGCTATAAATAGGAACAGGAAATAGAAGATTACGAGGTAAAATTTTTCACTTTATCTTTTGAGAAATCAGAAATAGGTTATGAAACAAAGCAATTTTTTAATCAATACCATATTTATTATATTATTTAATTATTTATTTGGTTATTCATTTGGCATGGAACACACGACTTAACTTTATTAAAGTTTATTTCGCTAGAATAAATTATATGGAAGAAAGAACAAATTAGATTGGACTGAGAGAAATGCGAGAAGAAACTTCCATGTGTCCAATTCAGGGACTGAATGCATTTCCTCTCTGTACCTTCTCTTGGCTCATTTTCTACAACTACCCTAGTGGTATTCCTTTCCTCTTGGGGCAAAGCAATAGTACTTAGTATTAAGTTACATTGTGTGTTTCCACTCTGTCTTTGAGACAAATAGATTGTTGGTTTCAGGCCAAGGTTTCTGTGTTTGACCTCAGTTCAGCTCCAGGACACAACCGGGGCTGAGAAAGAGAAGACTCTTCTCCACATGAGGGGTATTATTTCATTGTAAGGAAGGATATGGAAAACCAGGTTCATTATATCTTATATAAAAACTGTGCATGTTCCTAAAAATCACTCTCATTTTCCAATTTATTTACAATTACATATTTAACATAGCAATTGTTCTTAAAATAGGCTTAAACAAATGCCATGCAATATATTTATTATTTCAGTATTTCATTAAGGCTGGTTATTTACACATTTCCAGAAAACACAATTTTATTTACCAGTAATTCATTATTATTTACCTTGCTAATTGCCCAAAAAACTTAATAACTTTCTTTAAAAATTCATAATTGTATCTTTTGATGGTTCAGAAATATCCTGCATGGATAATATCTATTTATCCTCATCGTATTAGAACTGTGTTTCAACCATTTCTAATGATTTTACTTCTAGATAATTAGTTTCACTGAACACTCTGTATCTGTAAAACTTTTTTTTTATTGTGCTTTTTTTTAAGTGAAAGTTTAAAATTCAAGTCAGTTTCTCATACAAAAATGTATACACACATTGTTATGTGACCCTAGTTGCTCTCCCTACAATGTGACAGAACACTCCTTCCCTCCACCCTGTATTTCCCGTGTCCATTCAACCAGCTCCTGTCCCCCTCTGTCTTCTCCTCCAGATAGAAGCCGCCCACATAGTCTCATGCGTCTCCTTGAGCTAAGAAGCACACTCCTCACCAGTATCATTTTATGTCTTATAGTCCAGTCTAATCTTTGTCTGACGAGTTGGCTTCGCGAATGGTTTTAGTTTTGGGCTAACAGAGAGTCCAGGAGCCAAGACCTCTGGGGTCCTTCCAGTCTCAGTCAGACCATTAAGTCTGGTCTTTTTACTAGAATTTGAGATCTGCATTCCACTTTTCTCCTGCTCCATCAGGGGTTCTCTGTTGTGTTCCCTGTCAGAGCAGACATTGGTGGTAGCCGGGCACCATCTAGTTCTTCTGGTCTCAGGATGATGTACTCTCTGGTTCATGTGGCCCTTTCTGTCTCTTGGGCTTGTAATTACCTTGTGTCTGTGGTGTTCTTCATTCTCCTTTGCTCCAGGTGGGTTGAGACCAATTGATACATGGTAGATGGCTGCTCGCTAGCTTTGAAGACCCCAGAGGCCACTCACCAAAGTGGGATGCAGAACATTTTCTTAATAAACTTTGTTATGCCAATCGACCTAGATGTCCCCTAAAACCATGGTCCCCGACCCTGACTCCTGCTACTCTGTCCCTCGAAGTGTTTGGTTGTATTCAGAAAACTTCTTAGCTTTTGGATTGGTCCAGTTGTGCTGACTTCCCCTGTTTTGTGTGTTGTCCTTCCTTCACCTAAAATAATTCTTGTCTACTATCTAATTAGTGAATACTGCTCTCCCTCCGTCCCCACCCTCATAACCATCAAATAATGTTTTCTTCTGTGTTTAAAGCTTTTCTTCAGTTCTTATAATAGTGGTCTCATACAGTATTTGTCCTTTCACAACTGACTACATTCACTCAGCATAATGCCTTCCAGATTCCTTCATTTTATGAGATGTTTCATGGATTCATCATTGTTTTTTATTGTCGCTCAGTATTCCATTGTGTGAATATACCATAATTTGTTTGTCTATTCATCCCTTGATGGCACCTTGGTTGTTTCCATCTTTTTGCTATTATAAACACTGCTGCAATGAACATGGGTGTGCATGTATCTGTTCGTGTAAAGGCTCTTGTTTCTCTAGGATATATTCCAAGAAGTGGGATTGCTCGATCATAAAGTACTTCTACTTCTAGCTTTTTAAGGAAACACCAAGTCAATTTCCAAAGTGGTTGTACCATTTTACATTCCCACCAGCAGTGTATAAGTGTTCCAGTCTCTCCACAACCTCTCCAACATTTATTATTTTGTGTTTTTTGGATTAATGCCAGCCTTGTTGGAGTGAGATGGTATCTCATTGTGGTTTTGATTTGCATTTCTTTAAAGGCTAATGATCATGAGCATTTCCTCATGTATCTGTGAGCCACCTTAATGTCTTCTTTGGTGTAGTGCCTGTTCATATCCTTTGCCCATTTTTAATTGGGTTATTTGTCTTTTTGTTGTTGAGGTTTTGTAGTATCTTGTAGATTTTAGGGATCAGATGCTGATCGGATTTGTTGTAACCAAAATTTTTTTCCAGTCTGTAGGTTTTCTTTTTACTCTTTGGGTGAAGTCTTTGGATGAGCATAGGTGTTTGATTTTTAGGGGCTCCCAGTTATCTAGTTTCTCTTCTCGTGTTTGTGCATTGTTAGTAATTTTCTATATAATGTTTATGCCATATATTAAGGGTCTTAGCATTGTCTCAATTTTTTCTTCCACGATCTTTATTGTTTTAGATTTTATATTTAGGTCCTTGATCCATTTTGAATTAGTTTTTGTGCATGGTGTGAAGTATGGGTCTAGTTTCATTTTTTTGCAGATGGATATCCAGTTATGCCAGCACCATTTGTTAAAGAGACTCTCTTTTCCTCATTTAACTGACTTTGGGCCTTTGTCAAATATCAGCTGCTTATAGGTGGGTGAATTTATGTCTGGATTCTCAATTCTGTTCTATTGTCTGTGTATCTGTTGTTGTACAAGTACCAGGCTGTTTTGACTACTGTGGCAGTATAATAGTTTCTAAAATCAGGAAGTGTGAGGCCTCCCACTTTATTCTTTTTCAGTAATGCTTTGCTTATCTTGGATCTCTTCCCTTTCCATATGAAGTTGGTGATTTGTTTCTCTGCCTCATTAAAAAATGCCATTGGAATTTGGATGGAGATTGCATTTTATCTATAGATCACTTAGAGTAGAATAAACATGTTCACAATGTTGAGTCTTCCTATCCATGAGCAAGGTATGTTTTTCAACTTACATAGGTCTCTTTTGGTTTCTTGTAGTAGTGTTTTGTAGTTTTCTTTGTATAGGTCTTTTACATGTATTTTATCTTCTTGGGGGCTATTATAAATGGTATTGATTTGGTGATTTCCTCTTCAAAGTTCTTTTTGTTCGTGTAGAGAATCTAACTGAGTTTTGTATGTTTATCTCGTATTCTGATACTTTGCTGAACTCTTCTATTAGTTCCAGTAATTTTCTTGTGGATTCTTTGGGGTTTTCTGTGTATAAGAGCATATCACCCTGGAGGTCATGGTCCCCAGAACTTCTGTTAGCCCAAGACTGGAACCATTCCCAAAGCCAACTCTTCAGACAGGGATTGGATTGGACTATGGGATAGAAAATGATACTGGTGAGGAGTGAGCTTCTTGGCTCAAGTAGACACATGAGACTATGTGAGCAGCTCCTGTCTGGAGGGGAGATGAGAAGGCAGAGGGGGTCAGAAGCTGACTGAGTGGACACAGGACACGGGGAGTACAACGTGGGGAGGAGTGTGCTGTCTCATCAGAGAAAGCGCAACTGGGAGTACATAGCAAGGTGTATATAAGTTTTTGTCTGAGAGACTGACTTGATTTGTAAACTTTTACTTAAAGAACAGTAAAAAAAAGATCATGTCATCTGCAAATAGAGATACTTTTACTTCTTCCTTGCCAACTTGTATGCCTTTATTTCTTTTTCTAGCCTAATTGCTCTGCCTAGGACCTCCAGCACAATGTTGAATAAGAGTGGAGACCAAGGGCATCCTTGTCTGGTTCCCATTCTCAAGGGGAATGCTTTCAGATTCTGTATATTTAGGATGATGTTGGCTGTTGGATTTTGTATAAATGCCTTTTATTATGTTGAGGAATTTCTCTTCTATTCCTATTTTGCTGAGAGTTTTTATCAGGAATGCGTGTTGGATTTCATCAAATGCCTTTTCTGCATTTGATAAGATCACATGGTTCTTGTCTTTTGTTTTATTTATGTGATGTATTACATTGATTTTTTTTCTAATGTTGAACCATCCCTGCATCCCACTTGATCATGGTGATCTATTTTTTTGATATGCTGTTGAATTCTACTGGCTAGAATTTTGTTGAGGATTTTTGTGTCTAAGTTCATGAGGGATATTGGTCTGTAATCTTCTTTTTTTGTTGTGTCTTTACCTGGTTTTGGTATCAGGGTTATGCTGGCTTCATAGGATGAGTTTGGGAGTATTCCCTCCTTTTCCGTGCTCTGAAATATTGCCTATGGTAGTGGTGTTAACTCTTCTTTGTAAGTTTGGTAGGATTCCCCAGTGAAGCCCTTAGGGCCAGGGCTTTTTTGTTGTTGTCGTTGGGAGTTTTTAAATTACCTTTTCAATCCCTTCTTTTGTTATAGGTTAATTTAGTTATTCTATCGCTGTTTGTGTTAGTTCAGGTAGGTAGTATGTTTGTAGAAATTTGTCCATTTCCTCTAGGTTTTCAAATTTGTTAGAGTACAATTTTTCATAGTACTCTGTTATGGTCCTTTTCATTTCAGTTGGGTCTGTTGTGATATCGCCCATCTCATTTCTTATTTGGGTTATTCACTTCCCTCTTCTGTTTTTCTTTTGTCAGTTTGGCCAATGGTGTATCGATTTTGTTAATTTTTTCAAAGAGCCATGTTTGGTCTTGTTATCTCTTTAAATTGTTTTTCTATTCTTTATTTCATTCAACTGTGCTTTAATTTTTATTATTTGCTTTCTTCCGGTGTCCGAGGGCTACTTTTGCTACTCTCTTTCTACTTATTCAAGTTGTAGGGATATTTCTTTGATTTTGGCTCTTTCCTCTTTTTGGATGTGTGCATTTATTGCTAAAAAGTGACTTCTGAAGACTGCTTTTGCTGTGTCCCAAAAGTCCTTGTAGGAGGTGTTTTCATTTTCATTTAATTCTATGAATTTCTTTATTCTACTCTTAATTTCTTCTATAACCCAGTCATTTTTGAGCAATGTGTTGTTCAATTTCTGTGTGTTTGATTTTTTTTCCCCCCTGCTTTTTGTGTTACTGATTTCTACTTTTATGGCTTTATGGTCAGAAAAGATACTTTGTAATATTTTGATGTTTTGGATTCTGTTAAGGTTTGCTTTATGACCTAATATGTGGTCTATTCTGGAGAATGTTCCATGCACATTGGAAAAGAAAGTATACTTGATTGCTTTTGGGTGGAGTGTTCTGTATATGGCTATGAGGTCAAGTTGGTTGACTGTGACATCTAGATCTTCCGTGTCTTTATTGAGCTTCTTTCTTGATGTTCTGTCCTTCACCAAAAGTGATGTGTTGAAGTCTCCTATTATTGTTGTGAAGCTGTCTATCTCTCTTTTCAATGATGTTAGAGTTTATTTTATGTATTTTGAAGCCCAGTAATTGGGTGCATAAATACTTATTATGGTTGTATCCTGGTATATTGACCCTTTAATCATTATATAGAGTCCTTCCTTATCCTTTGTGGTGGCTTTTACTTTAAAGTCTGTTTTGTCAGAAATTAATATTGCCACTCCTGCTCTTTTTTGATTGCTGTTTTCTTGATATATTTTTTCTGCCTTAAAGTTGTAGTTCATTTGTGTCTTTAAGTCTAAAGTGTGTCTCTTGTAAGCAGCATACAGATGGATCGTGTTTTTCTTTTCTTCATTCTATCACTCTCTGTCTCTTCTGGTACATTTAGTCAATTTATGTTCAGAGTAATTATTGCTAGGTTCGATAGCACTATTTTTTTTATGAGTTTAGTGCTGTCATTTCGATATCTTTTTTTGTGTGTTGTCGACAGATTCTTTGTTCCACTTAATTTTCTTTACTAAGTTGTTTTTCTTTATATATGTTTTTTCCTCTTTCATTGTTGTTGCTTTTGTTTGCTGAGTCTTTATGTTTTTCTTGTTTTTTATTTTGATGTGTAGGATTACTAGTTTCCTTTGTGGTTACCTTAATATTTATCCCTGTTTTTCTGAGTTTAAACCAAACTTTTATTTCTTTATATTGCCTTGACTTCCTCTCCATATGAAAGATCTATGACTACATTTTTTTAGTCCCTCTTTTATGATTTAATGTTGTTATCTTTTACATAATGATGACTCTGTTTCCCTGTTTTGAACATTTTAGCTTTGATTTATTTTTATGAGTTGCCTGTCTGAGTTGATACCTGGTTGCTCTGTCCTGTGTTGTTTTATTGGGTTGTTATCTGATGTTATTGATTTTCTAACCAGAGGACTCCCTTTAGTGTTTCTTGTAATTTTGGTTTGGTTTTTGCAAATTCCCTGAACCTCTGTTTATCTGGAAATGTCCTAATTTCACCTTCATATCCCATTGCCTTCTCACCTGTATGGTTTCCCCTGAGTGGTCCGAGCTTAGTCTTATTGACTCTCCTTTGTACGTGACTTTTTGTTTATCCCTAGCTGCTCTTAAAATTCTCTCTTTATCTTTGGTTTTGGCAAGTTTGATTATGTCTTGGTGACTTTCTTTTGGGATCTACCTTGTGTGGGGTTCAACGAGCATCTTGGATAGATGTCTTCTCAACCTTCATGGTATCAGGGATGTTTTCTGTCAACTGATCTTCAGCAATTCTCTCTGCATTTTCTGTCTTTCCTCCCTGTTCTGGTACGCTAGTCACTTGTAGGTTATTTCTTTTGATAGAGTCCCACATAATTCTTACGGTTTCTTCATTTTTTAAATCCTTTTGTCTGATTTTTCCTCAAATATGTTGGTGTCAAGTACTTTATCTTCAATCTAATGCTCACTTCCATTTCCTCAATTCTGCTCCTGTGACTTTCTATTGAGTTGTCTAATTCCGAAATTTTATTGTTAATATTCTGAATTTGTGTTTGCTGTCTTTCTGTGAATTCTTGCAACCTGTTAAATTTGTCAATATGCTCTTCACCAATCTTCTTAAGTTTCTCTAATTCAATATCTGTGCATTCCTTGGCTTGTTCTGCATTTTGCCTGATCTCCTTTCTGATCTCTTGAAGAGTTCTGTGTATTAATTTTTTGTGTTCTACCTCTGGTAATTCTAGGAAGTTATCTTCATCTGGAGGATTTCTTGATTCTTTGTGTTTGGAGCTTGCTGAAGTCATCATGGTCTGCCTCTTTATGTGATTTGATATTGACTGTTGTGTCTGAGCCATCAATATGTTATCATATTTATTTTATTTTTGTTTACTGTGTCCTAGCATCTTGTTTTGTTTTGTTTTGATATGCCCAAATAGGCTGCTTGAGGGAGATATTTTGATTATTCTTGCCTTTGAAGCTCTAATGCTCTGTCACCAGGTGGTTATAGCTGTTAGTAGGTATATGAGTCCAGGAGTCAGGTTACTTTTCTTGTGTGAATTCAGCTCAGGTGTCCAGGTAGTCAGTCACCAAGTGTGTGGAATAGGGTCTCACCTACCATCTTAAATGAGCAGGTGTGATTGGTGTAGACACAGGTATCTGGTGGCAATAGGGGGTCATGCACTGAGCAAGGCAGGGAGCTGACAACTGCCCCTGAGTATCTGTGAGAAAAGTGTGTCCTTGTTCCCTAGAGCACCTAGTTGGGTGGGTTTTGCAGCTGGACTATGGGCACCCAATGCTGTTGGCTGTAAGACTGGGGGGCACCACTTATCCTTGGACCCCTGTCTAGGGTGATTAGGTGGCATGGGTGAAGCCACCAGTCCTCAGGCCCCTGATGTGGGTAGGTGAGGACCTTGCTTAATAGGCAAAGCAGTGCCAAATGTCATGAACTTGCCCCTCCACTGTATAGCTGAAACAGCCGAAGTTAGACTTCAGGTATATACCCTGTCGTACTGTGCAAATGAGGGCCTATACTGTTGAAATGGGCCCACAAATGTCTACGCAGGGGTGAAAGACATTCAGTTCTGTGGACCACTTATGCCTGTGCCTAGGGAAAGGAGCTGTTTCTACCCTGAGTTCTCAGCTTAGTGGAGCTGGCAGATTATTTTTTCTACCTGTTTTTTAATTTGTTCCTTCTCCAAGGGTAGGAGAACAGCTCAGGAAGTAAAACCGGTCCTAATTCCAGCCTAGGGAAAGTGGCTATCACTGAACCTGGCTAAAGACCCAGTGTAGAGTGGGAAGGGGTCAGTTAAATGGGACAGAGTTTTTTCCAGAGGGGTGTTTTTTGGACTGTTAGGTAGATTAGACACAAATACTTGCCTTTTGCCAAGAGCATCGCTTTTTGCTGTTTCTGGAGGAGTGAGTGAATTCCTCACAGGCTGGTCTCTCTGGATGTGGAAAACATGTCCTGATCACTACAGCTTGCCTCACCACACTTGCGCCAGTGGATCTGGCTTGCGGGGTGCTTGTTCCCACTGGGCCATGTCTGGCAACTTCTCACAGCTTCTGAACCGTGTCTCCTCCCCTTCCACTCAGTTCGATTCCTCAACTTTGCCTTCAATGTTCAGGGCTCCTAGATTGGCATATATAATTGATTCACTTGTTTTTTTTTTCCGGTCTTTGTTGTGGGAGGGACCACTGGAAGGGTCTTACTACTCTGCCATCTTGGTCCCACCTCCTGTAAAGCTTTAGTTTACTTTTTTCTACAACTTGAACCGTGTTTCCAGAATATATAATACCTTAGAACTGCCCCTGGAGACTTTCCAAAGAAGTACAATCATACCCAGGAGAAGATTACACAATAAGCAAGGTAAACATGAGCTTACTTGTGCTTACTTACTAATCTGTAGTGAACAATTTCAAGTAGGTTTCACCACACCACATCAAAGTGAAATCTATGTGATATTGTTCACTACATATTGTAAGTAAGCACAAGTATGCCAGTGATTGCCTTGCTTACTGAGTCCTCCACCCCGTCATGGATTGTAAATTTGAAAAGAGGTTTTGATTCTGTAAGAAGGTGTTGAGAGGTTGAGAGGGAGACAGATGCCAGCCATACCTAGAAACAGAATCTTTGATGTGGTTAAAAAATGTAAAATTGTTCATTACAGATTAGTAAGTGAGCACAAGTAAACCGTGCTTACCTTGCATATTGAATAATCCACCCCTGATCACACCTAATGGAAAATTACTTGAGTGTAAAGTTATATTTCAAGAAAGAGTAGATGTAAGGCTTTGAGAACTCCTAATAGCAAGTGATAAGTCTCCTTCTCTTTAAATTCTTCCTTAATCTCATTTTCTTGGAATTGTGAAATGAGTGGAAAAAACCATGGCAGAAATTATTTGTTTGTATAAATTCTGATATGAAGTCCTACTCTCTGATAAGAAAAGTATGTGTGAGGAAATAATGATTATTTTATAGAGGAAGAAGTTTCCAGAAAATTGTTAGACAGAAAACAGAAATCGACAGAGAGCTGGGTGAAGGAATATGTTACTTATGGTATTTAAAATATTTTAAATCCCTGCTATGCTTGTTTTCCATACACTACATTAGACTGAACTAATGGAAGTACTTATAATTATGGATTTTCTTGTATAATACAAAACCACACCCACTGCCATCAAGTCAATTCTGACTTATAGTGGCCCTATGGGACAGAGTAGAACTGCCCCCATAGAGTTTCCAAGGAGCACCTGGTGGATTCAAACTGCCGACCTTTTGGTTAGCAGCTGTAGAACTTAACAACTACACCACCAGGGTTTCCCTTGTATAACAGAGATGCATATTAATCATATAGCATGGCAGAGACATACAAATATAATTACATTTTATTCCACTAAGACATATGAATGTTTAAGGAGAATCTCTTAAATTGTATGCCCATTATCCCAGTTATCTTAAATTTTTTGTAATAGTAATCTGTTTTATTTCTTTAAACTATTTAGACCAAATTCACCATATTTACAATGAAAGTGCAACTGGTTCATGGCAATTCTGCATTCATTTTATTGTTTATGTTTATAATGCAATAAAATTGGGGAAAAAAGTTGCAAACAATTTCTGTGGCATTGCTAGAATTGCCTTGATGGTAATTAACACCAATGATTCTGTGTAATATGGTGACTTCAGAGTCAAATCTAATAAAATTCTATATCTTTCACATTTAAATGTGTCTGTGTGTATAAAAATCAACAGTCATGATGAGGATCTTACATACATATCTATCCAGAGAATCCAAGGAGTAGATCACCAAAAGTCTTATAATTCTATTGACATGAGGCTTTGAGTCCTTTTAGGAGATGCAGTGAAGAATGTATTATTGAGAAGTAGGGCAGAATAGATACTTAAAAAGTTCTTCCACTATAGAACTGCAAAACACTGTTATGAAATATGTATTTGTAATGCATTTCCAGTTTGTCAGAAGAAAAAAAAATCTCCTAGCATCATGACCCTCCTTCTACTAAAAACAAAGGGATAAGCTTGAGATGAAACCAGAGCAGGGTGTTTGTTTTTAGCAGACATTGAAAGCAAAAAGGCAGTTGCCCTAAAAGCAATTGCCAATTATCAGCACTGAAATCTAGAAACTAAGCCCTGAGAAAATCTCAAATGAGAGAGATGGGCCCAAGACCACTGCATTTTATCAGGGACAGTGGAAAGAGTTTTTAGTTATCCCAGGTCATTAGTGTCTTCTGATCTTGGCATAGGCAATAGCAAACCAAACCATGCCGTATATAGGCTTTCGTATTACCATGAACAATCAAGGAAATAAAATGAGTGAAAGTATGCAGAAAAAGGGAATAATGGATTTCAATGCCTAAAGGTTAAATTGGAGTTATTAGAAACGTATTCATTAAATGTTAAAAAAATAAGACATGGACTTCCGAAAATGAACAAGTAATATGAGACTATCATTTGTAAAAGAACCAAATACAAATTTTAGAAATGCGTGTATACACACACAAGCACCCATATGTATTTGTCAAAATTTAAAACTCAATGGGCTCTTGCACTTCGGTTAATACAAAAAAAGTTGAAAGGTTATTGCTTTCAAGTCTCTATTAGAAAGATCCAGACAAGCTATGAAATAAAAGTTTATTTATTTTCATGAGCAAGGGAGCTGAGGACACAAAGAATTCTAAACAAATCTTGTGAAATGAGAGGACCTAAATATATCGATTTACCATGTTCATAGATTGGAAGATACATGATTGTTAGGATATCAATTCTTCTTGTGTTGAACTACATATTTAATGCAAGCCAAATAAAACTTCCAGCAGGCATTTTTTTTTGTTTTACATTATCAAAGTAATTTTAAAATTTGTATAGAAATTTAAAGGAGCAATAAGAGGAAAACCATTTTGAAAAAGGAGAGTAAAGTGGGAGGATTTAGAAAAACCAATTCTAAAGACATACAGTAAAGTTAGAGTAATAAAGGCAGTGTTGTGTTGGCTTAAGGAACGTATATATCAATGAAACAAATTCAAGGCTTTTGAAATAAACTCATCCATATAAGATAAATGGAATTTTAGTGAGTGAATAAAGATAAATCAATGATGAGATGATGATGTGTACTGACACAGTGCTGGAGTAACTGGCTACCCATACTAAATATAATGTATCTCACAACTCTTACCTCACATCATACAGAAAAAATCAACTTGAAGTGACACATAAGAACCAAAAACCAAACCCTTTGCCACTGAGTCGATTCCGACTCATAGCGACCCTATAATAGCACAGAGTAAAACTGCTCCATAGAGTTTCCAAGGAACACCTGGTAGATTTGAACTGCTGAACTTTTGGTTAGCAGTCATAGCACTTAACCACTATACCACCAGGGTTTCCAAAATGATACATAGACATACTAGATTCTAAAATTTTAGAAAAAAATTAAAAAATAAATTTGTAACAGTAGTTAGGCAAAGAATTTATAGATTGGACTTAAAAGCACAAACTATAAATGCAAAAAATGGTAAGATGGACTGTTCTGCTCTTTGAAAAACACCATTAAGAAAATAAAAAAAAGGAAGCCACAGATTGGGAGCAAGTGTTTGCAATACTTATGTGCTGTAGGCAGAACTTGAAATCATCCCAAGATTTCCACCCCCTGGTGTACACAAATTGTGTAATCCCCTCTGATTGAGCGTGGGAAAGACAAGTGAGTATTATGGGATAAAAAAATAGCACACCCATAATTAGATCACTAATCAGATGATTTTGAGCTAATCAGAAAGGGGCTAGCATGTGTGATCCTGAGCTAATCAGGTGAACTTTTAAAAGAAACAGAAAGAAGCATCAGATTCACTCCTTCTGGCCTCAAGAAAATAAATATGTTGTAATTGCCTATGGGGCACATGACAATGAAATACAGGTAGCTTCTAGGCATAAAGAGTGGTCCCCAGTATATAGAGATATACTAGGCTTCATCTTTTGATAGAGGATTGAAAAAGTATCTGTGGAAATTTTCAATTTACCATATTCTGCCCTCAAGTCACAAATTGTTTACATTCCCTTACATGCAAAATGTCCTTACTGCTCTCAAGGCTCTCCCTTACACATACACTCACAAAATACATGTATTATTATTGTATTTGTGTGAAATAAAAGAACAGGAAAAATTAATCTATTCCAATGTTTCTTCGCAGGGGAGAATGACTGGGAAGGGGAACAAAGGAATTTTTTTAGACATAACTTGGGAGCAGGTTACAGAGGAATATGTAATTGTCAAAATTTATCTGAATAAGATTCATCCATTTTATTGTATGTAAATTATATTTAATAAAGAATAACAATCACACTAAAAGACCATGGAAGAAAAAATAGGGGCAACATTGGGAGCCCTAATACATGGCATAAACAGTATACAAAACATTACTAACAATGCAGAAGAAAAACTAGATAACTGGGAGCTCCTAAAAATCAAATACCTATGCTCATCCAAAAACTTCACCAAGAGTAAAAAGTGTACCTACCTACAGACTGGGAAAAAGTTTTTTGCTATGACATTTCTGATCAGTGCCTGATCTCTAAAATATACATGATATTGCAAAAACTCAACTACAAAAAGATGAATAATCCAATTAAAAAATGGGCAAAAGGTATGAACAGACACTTCACTAAAGAAGACATTCAGGTAGCTAACAGATACATGAGGAAAAGCTCACAATCATTAGCCATTAGAGAAATGGAAATCAAAACTACAATGAGATTCCATCCCACTCCAGCAAGGCTGGCATGAATCCAAAAAGCACAAAATAATAAATGTTGGAGAGGTTGTGGAGATACTGGAACATTTATGCACTGCTGGTGGGAATGTAAAATGGTACAACCACTTTGGAAATCCACTTGGAGCTTCCTTAAAAAGGTAGAAATAGAACTGCCATATGGCCCAGCCATCCCACTCCTTGGAATACATCCTAGAGAAATAAGAGCCTTTATATGAACAGCTATATACACACCCATGTTCATTGCAGCACTGTTTATAATAACAAAATGATGGAAGCAACCAAGGTGCCCATGAAGGGATGAATGGATAAATAAATTATGGTATATTCACACAACGGAGTATTATGCATCAATAAAGAACAATGATGAATCCGTGAAACATTTCATAACATAGACGAATCTGGAAGGCATTATGCTGAGTGAAATTAGTCAGCTGCAAAAGGACAAATATTGTATAAGACCACTATTATAAGAACTTGAAAAATAGTTTAAACAGAGAAGAAAATATTCTTTGATGGTTACAAGAGGGGGGAGGGAGGGAGGGAGAGGGGTACTAACTAATTAGATAGTAAATAAGAACTCCTTTAGGTGAAGGGAGAGACAACACAAAATACAGGTGAGGTCAGCACAACTGGACTAAACCAAAAGCATAGAAGTTTCCTGAATAAACTCAATGCTTGGAAGGCCAGCATAGCAAGGGCAGAGGTTTGGGAACCATGGTTTCAAGGGACATCTAAGTCAATTGACATGATAAAATCTATTAAGAAAATATTCTACATCCCACTTTGGAGAGCAGCATCTGGGGTCTTAAACACTAGCAAGTGGCCATCTAAGATGCATCAATTGGTCTCAACCCACCCGGAGCAAAGTGGAATGAAGAACACCAAGAACACAAGGTAATTATGAACCCAAGAGACAGAAAGGGCCACATCAACCAGAGACTACATCATCCTGAGACCAGAAGACCTAGATGGTGCCCGGCTACAACTGATGACTGCCCTGACAGGGAACACAACAGAGAACCCCTAAGGGAGCAGGAGAGCAGTGGGATGGAGACCCCAAATTCTCATAAAAAGACCAGACTTAATGGTCTGACTGAGACTAGAAGGACCCAGATGATCATAGCCCCCTGACTTTCTGTTAGCCCAGGACAGGAACCATTCCCAAAGCCAACTCCTCAGACAGGGATTGGACTGGATAATGGGATAGAAAAAGAAGTTGGTGAAGAACGAGCTTCTTGGATCAAGTAGACACTTGAGATTATGGTGGCATCTCCTATCTGAAGTGGAGATGAGAGGGCAGAGGGGGTTAGAAGCTGGAGGAATGGACAAGAAAAGAGACAGTGGAGGGAAGGAGCGGGCTGTCTCATTACGGGGAGAGCAATTAGGAGTATATAGCAAGGTGTATATAAATTTTTGTATGAGAGACTGACTTGATTCGTAAACTTTCACTTAAAGCAATAAAAATTAAAAGAAGAATAACAATAACAAAGAATAAAATTATTAATACTAAACTCACAGGATCTATTAAAAACATGAGTAGAAAATTAATGAAATGGAAGATAAAACTGAAGACAAATTCTGAATGCAGTACAGAGAATCAAAGAAATGGAAAACAAACGAGTATAACACAAGTGAACGATAGACTGAGAAAATCTACAACATATATAATCAGAGCCTCAAAAAAAGAGAATTCAGAGAATGGAGGAGACATAATATTTGAAGGTATTATGGTTGAGAATTTTCCAGAAATGGTAAATCAATGAAGAACTTAAACTCCAAAAGGACAGGACGTTTTTATTTTATTTTTTGTTTATTACTGCATTCCCAGAACCTAGAACCCTGCCTGGCATGAATTAGATGCTTAATAAATGTTTGTTGAATAAATGAATGAATGCTCAGAAAGAAAAGAAATTGCATATTAGAAAAAATACAAAAAAAATTCACTCCTAAAGACATATAACTATAACTAGACTTTCATCCCAACAAGCCCCAAAAGGTGAACTGAAAACTGTGACCCAGGAGGAGGTAAACTACACTCCAAAACAACTGCTTGACTTTTCTAATATGTACAAACAGAAACCTGGGGAATATGTGTGGGAATGGCTATTAAAGGTATGAGATAATGGTGCAAGGAACGTAAAGATGGATCAGTCCGAGTATTGATACAGGCCCAGTAAGCCTAGATCCTTCATTCAATGTTTCAACTCGAGAGGTTAGGAAAGGATCTAATTGTTTGGTTGGGTCACTGAAGCATAGATTATGCTATGGCCTAAGTTAAATCAGTTGAAATACTAGATCTGCGTTGGTATACCGTAGAAGAATCTATCCAAAAGCTTAGAGAAATTGGCATGCTAGAGTGGATTTATCAGGCTAGATCCACAGACCCGGATATGAAATGTCCAGAGGACATACCTTTTACCACAATTGTGAGGAACAAATTTGTGAAGGGAGCCCAGTATTCTCGAAGACTGTTGTGTTGCTATTTTATGTAAGCCTGATTTGACAGTAGGAGCTGCCCTGACAATTAAAACGCCCAACTACAATAGGGCTGTTCCACAGCTGACCCCTGGCCTTGTTCTGACTGATGATATTGAGCTTCTCCATCATCTCTTTCCACAGATGTAGTCAATTTGATTTCTGTGTGTTCCATCTGGCGAGGTCCATGTGTATAGTCACCGTTTATGTTGGTGAAAGAAGGTATTTGCAATGAAGAAGTCGTCGGTCTTGCAAAATTCTATCATTCGATCTCCGGTATTGTTTCTAACACCAAGGACATATTTTCCAACTACTGAACCTTCTTTGTTTCCAACTTTTGCATTCCAATCACCAGTAATTATCGATGCGTCTTGATTGCATGTTCAATCACAACTGGACCAAAGAGCAACATCAGGACAAACGGAGAAAAGATTGAAGTTGTAAAGGATTTCATTTTACTTGGATCCACAATCAATGCCCATGGAAGCAGCAGTCAAGAAATCAAAAGACGCATTGCATTGGGCAAATCTGCTCCAAAGGACCTTTTCAAAGTGCTGAAGAGCAAAAATGTCACCCTGAAGACTAAGGTGCGCCTGACCCAAGCCATGGCATTTTCAACCACATCATATGCATGTGAAAGCTGGACAATGAATAAGGAAGACTGAAGAAGAGTTGATGCCTTTGAATTGTGGTGTTGGTGAAGAATATTGAATATACCATGGACTGCCAAAAGAATGAGCAAATCTGTCTCGGAGGAAGTGCGGCCAGAATGCTCCTTAGAGGCAAGGATGGTGAGATTGCCTCTTGTATACTTTGGACATGTTGTCAGGAGAGATGAGTCCCTGGAGAAGGACATCATGCTTGGCAGAGTACAGGGTCAGCGGAAATGAGGAAGACCCTCAACAAGGTGGATTGACACAGTGGCTGCAACAATGAGCTCAAGCGTAACAACGATTGTAAGGATGGCGCAGGACTGGGCAGTGTTTCTTTCTGTTGTGCATAGGGTCGCTATGAGCCAGAACAGACTTGATGGCACCTAACAGCAACAACAACAATAGGGCTTATTGGAATATTGAATATACCATGGACTGCGAGAAGAATGAACAAATCTGTCCTGGAAGAAGTTCAACCAGAATGCTCCTTAGAAGCAAGGATGTTGAGACTGTGTCTCATATACTTTGGACATGTTATCAGGAGGGATCAGTCCCTGGGGTAAGACATCAAGGTTGGTAAAACAGAAAGTCAGTGAAAAAAAGGAAGACCATCAATGAGATGAATTGACACAGTGGCTGCAACAATGGGCTCAAGCATAACAATGATAGTATCTGTGGCCCAGGACGGAACAGTGTTTCTTTCTGTTGTACATAGGGTTGTTAAGAGTTGGAACCAACTTGAGGGCACCTAACAACAACAACTACAATGGGGCTGATTGGACCCCATGGTGGTATGGGGCTCAATTCACAAAGTTGAGCATGGTTACCATAATGGACATCGAAGTAAAAGCAGTAATCAGAATAGTCTGACTTGTATGGGTTTATGGCTTTTGCTACTTAGCCCTGGTGTCCCTAAGAGTGAAATAGGGAATCTACTAAGCACTTACTTCATCTGTACAAGCAGAAGAATTCTAGGTCAAGTGAACAGCCTTCTAACTCAAATCGACAGAATGAAGAGTCACAGCTCCTCAATCAATTCCCAGCTTTGAAAGAGTTTAAAGGCCCACATTCCCTTGAAAGAAGGGGAGGTTGGGTCCCCTTGAGGAAGGACCCTACTACATTGCCAAAAATTTATACTTTTAATCTTTCTCCCAGCCTTCCCCAAAGGGATCTATGGCCTTTTACGAGAGTGACTGTTAATTGAGGAAAAGGAAATAATGAAAATTTTGGGGAAATACTGGATGCTGGCTCTGAACAGACACTAATTCCAGGAGACCCAAAATTTCACTGTGGCTCAACAGTGAATGGGGGTATATGAGGTCAGTTTATTAATGGAGTCTTAGCTCGTGTCTCTTTCACAGTAGGTCCAGTGGATCCCTGAACCCATTCTGTAGTGATTTCCCTAGTTCCAGAATGCATAATTGGAATAGATATACTCAGCAACGGGCTTCTTAGAAATCCCACATTGAATTCCAGACAAGGTGAGTAAGGGTTACTATGGTAGGAAAAGCCAAGTGGACACAATTAGAACTGCCCCTACCTAGGAAAATAGTAAACCAAAAGCAGTACTGTATTTCTGTGGCATTGCAGATTACTGCCACCATCAAGAACTTGAAAGATGCAGGGGTGGTGATTCCTACCACATCCACATTCAACTCGCTTATTTGATCTGTACAAAAAACAGATGGACCTTGGAGAATGACGGTGGATTATCAAGGTGGCGGCTCCAATTGTAGCTGCTATTCCAGATGTAGCTTCATTGCTTGAGCAAATTAACACATCTCAAGGTACTTGGAATGTAGATATTGATCTGGCTAATGCCTTTGTCTCCAAACTTGTTTCAAAGGACCACCAGAAGCAGTTTGCCTTCAGCAGACAACACCAGCAATACACCTTCAGTGTCCTATGTCAGAGGTATATCAACTGTCCAGCCCTATGTCATAATTTAGTCCACAGGGATCTTGATCACCTTTACCTTCCACAAGACATCACACTGGTCCATTACATTGATGACATTATGCTGACTGGACCAAGTAAGGAAGAAGTACTAATGACTCTGAACTTATTGGTAAAACATTTGCATGCTAGAGGGTGGGAAATTAATCCCACAAAAATTCAGGCACCTTCCACCTCAGTGAAATTTCTGGGGGTCCAGTGGTACAGGGCATGTTGAGATATTCCTTCTAAAGTGAAGGATAAGTTATTGCATCTGGCCCTTCCTACAATTAAAAAGGAGGCACAACACCTAGTAGGCCTCTTTGCATTTTGGAGGCAACATATCCCTCATTTGGGTGTGCTACTCCAGCCTATTTATCAAGTGACTTGAAGAGATGCTAGTTTTGAGTAGGGCCCAACCAAGTGAAGGCTCTGCAATGGTTCAGGCTGTCATGAAAGATGCGCTGTCACTTGGGCCATACGATCTGGCTGATACAATGGTGCTTGAAGTGGCAGTGGCAGGTAGAGATGCTGTTTGGAGTCTTTGGCAAGCCCCTATTTGCAAATCGCAGAGCAGACCCTTAAGATTTTGGAGTAAAGTGCTGCTATCCTCTGCAGATAGGGCACAGCCAAGATGGCCGAATAGACACGTGCTTCCAGCGAGCCCTCTTTACAACAAAGACCTGAAAAAACAAGTGAAACAAGTATATTTATGAAAAGCTAGGAGCTCTGAGCATCAAAGGCAAGCTTAGAAAACGAATAGAGGGGCAGGAGGAGGAAGAGACGGTTCAGAAGCGGAGAGGAGTTACCAGACCTCACCTGCGGGAGGCACTCAGGAGCCATTCCCAGAGTGGTGGCAGCAGGCTAGTACTAGTGTTTGGCTGCAGTTTCCTCAAGGAGAAACAGCCAGCCACACAGCCTGCCCACACCTCTGGAACCAGAGAAGAAAGGCGGTCTCTGGAAAAGCTAAGTACTTCCGCATATTTTACCGTGCCCCCCCTTCCCCCCCCCCCCGCTCCCAAGCCGGCTTCAGTAGCTGTTGATTTCCCTGGGCCTGAGGCAGGCCCTGTTGAGTACCTAGAGCCATACTCCCGGCCATGGAGAAGGAATAAATTTGCAATTTGGGGGAAAAGATAATTTGCCAGCTCCACTATCTGGGGGAGCTCAGGACAGAAGCGGCTCCTGTCCAGCCATAAACAGTCCATGGACTTTGAGTACCTTTCCCTTCTGCACGGACCTGTGTGGGCGTATTTCAGGAGAATAGGCCCTTGTTGGCAGACTCCAACAGTTTCAGCTGTGTAGTGGAGAGGTGGGTGTTTGATGTTTGACATTGCTTTGCCTATTGAATAGGGTCCTTGCCTACCCACATCAGGGGCCTAAGGACTGGTACCTCTACTCAGGTCACCCAGCCACCTCTGACAGGGGCCCAAGGATAACTGGTACCTCCCAGTCCTTACAACAAAAACATTGGGTGCCCATGGTCTGTCTGCAGAACCCACCCACCTGTACCCTCTAGGGAACAGGGACACGCCTTCCTCAGAGTCACATGAGGGATGATTCTCAGCCCATTGCCTTGCTCAGAGTGTGACCCCTTGCTGCAACCAGATACCGGTACCTACACCAATCACCCCTGCCCCTCTAAGACTGTAGGACAGAGCCTGTACCACACACTTGATGATCAGCTCCCTGGACACCTGAGCTGAATTCATACAAGAAAAGTGAATGGACTCCTAGACTGATATACCTGATAACAGCTCTAGCCATCTAGGGACAGGACATCAGAGCTCCAAAGGTGAAAATAATCAAGGTAGCTTACTCAAGGGACCCATTTGGGCATATCAAAACAAAACAAAGCAAGAAGCTGAGACACAGTAAGCAAACATAAACTAATGCATTAACTTGTAGATGGCTTGGAAACAACAGTCAATACCAAGTCACAAAGAAAGAGACCATGATCACCTCAACAAGCTCTCAAAAAAGAATCCAGTGGTCTTCTAGATGAAAGTGCCTTCCTGGAGTTACCAGGGGCAGAATACAAAAGATTAATATACAGAACCCTTTAAGATATCAGGAAGGAAATGAGGCAATACACAGAAAAAGCCAAGGAACACACAGATAAAGCAATTGAAGAAATTAAAAAGACTATTCAGGAACATAATGAAAAATTTAATAAGCAGGAAAAGTCCATAGAGAGACACCGGTCAGAAATTCAGAAGATTAACAATAAAATTACAGAATTTGACAACTCAATAGAAAGTCAGAGAAGCAGATTTGAGCAAGTGGAAGGCAGAATTTCTGAACTTGAAGGTAAAGCACTTGGCACTAATATATTTGAAGAAAAATCAGAAAAAATAATTAAAAAAATGAAGAAACCTTAAGAATCATGTGAGACACTATCTAGAGAAATAACCTACGAGTGTTTGGCATACCAGAACAGGGAGGGATAACAGAAAATACAGAGAGAATTGTTGGCAGGAATCTTCCCTGATATCGTGAAAGATGAGACGATATCTATCCAAGATGCTCATCCAGCTCCACATAAGGTAGATGTTAAAAGAAAGTCACCAAGACATATTATAATCAAACTTGCCAAAACCAAAGGTAAAGAGACAATTTTAAGAGCAGCGTGGGATAAACAAAAAGTCACCTACAAAGGAGAGCCAGTAAGAATAAACTCGGACTACTCGGCAGAAACCATGCAGTCAAGGAGGCAATGGGATGACTTATATAAAAAATTGAGGGAAAAAAATTGCCAACCAAGAATCATATATCCAGCAAAGCTGTCTCTCAAATATGAAGGTGAAATTAGGACATCTCCAGATAAGCAGAAGTTTAGGGAATTCGTAAAAACCAAACCAAAACTACCAGAAATACTAAAGGGAGTTCTTTGATTAGAAAATCAATAATATCAGGTATCAACCCAAGACTGGAACACAGGGAAGAGCAATCAGAAGTCAACCCAGACAGGGAAATCAAAAAAATAAATCAAGATTAAAAAAGCACTGAAAACAAGGTAACAACAATGTTACTATGTAAAAGAAGACAACATTAAAACAATAAAGACGGACTAAGAAATGCAGTCATAGATCTTCCATATGGAGGGGAAGATAAGGGGATTAAAAGAAATAAAAGTTAGATTTAAATTTAGAAAAACAGGGGTAAATAATAAGGTAACAACAATGGAGACAAACTATCCTACACATCAAAATAAAATACAAGATAAAAATAGAGACTCAGCAGAAACAAAATCAACAACAGTGAATATGAGGAAAGGACAATATATGAAGATAATCCTCTGCAGATAACTACTCTCCTTTTGAGAAATAGCTTTTGGCTTGCTACTAAGCCTTAGGTGAAACTGAATGTTTAACTATGGGCCACCAAGTCACCATGCAGCCTGAGCTGCTCTTCATGAACTGGGTGTTCTCTATTGCACAGATTCATGAAGTCGGATGTGCACAGCAGCACTCCATCATTAAATGGAAGTGGTATATATGAGACCTGGCCCAAGCAGGACTTGAAGGCACAAATAAGTTGCATGAGGATGTGTCCATGGCCTACACCCCTGTCACATTATCTGCTCTCTCCCAATCTGCACCTATGGCCTCACGGGTAATTCCTTATGATAGGTTGACTGAGAAAGAGAAATTTTGTGCCTGGTTTACAGATAAAAAAAAAAAAATTTTTTTTTTTTTTTTTTACAGATGGTTCTGTGTGATAGGCCTGCACCACTTGAAAGTGCACAGTGACAGCACTACAGCCCATTCCTGGGACTTTCCTGAAAGACAGTGGGGAAAGGAAATCCAATGGGCAGAATTTTTGGCAGTGTCCTGGTTGTTCCCTTTGCTTAGAAGGAGAAATGGCCAGATGTGCAATTATATACTTATTCATGTGCTGTAGCCTATAGTTTGGCCGGATGGTCAAGGGTTGCAAAGGAACATGATTAGACAGAGACAAAGAGGTATGGGGAAGAGGTATGTGGATACACATCTCTGAATGGGCCAAAGAAGTGAAGATATTTGTGTCTCATGTGATTGCTCACCAAAGGGTAACTTTGACAGAGGTGGATTTTATAGGATGAGGTATTCTGTGGAAACCACTCATCCTCTTTCCCCAACCACTCCCATCATTGTCTGATAGGCTCATGAACAAAGTGGTCATGGTAGCAACAATGGAGGTTATGCATGGGCTCAGCAACATGGACTTCCACTCACCAAAGTTGACTTGGCTACAGGCACTGTTGAGTGCCCAATGTACCAAAAGCAGAGACTAATACTGAGTTCCTGATATGGCACCATTCCTTGAGCAGCTAGCAATCTGGTGGCAGGTTGATTACACTGGACTGCTTCCATCATGGAAAGGGCAATGTTTTGTTCTTACTGGAGTAGACCTTACTCTGAATATGGATTTGCCTTTCCTGTATATAATGCTTCTATCAAAACTACCATCCTTGTACTTACAGAGTGGCTTATCCACTACCATGTTATCTCACACATCGCTTTGAATCAAGGGATTCACTTCACAGTAAATGAAGTGCTACAGTGGGCCCATGCCTATGGAGTTCACTGGTCTTACCATGTTCCCCATCATCCTGAAGCAGCTGGCTTGATAGAATAATGGAATGGCCTTCTGAAGACACAACTACAGCACCAGCTAGGTGGTAATATCTTGGAGGTTAGTGACAATGTTCTCCAGGACTCTGTATATGCTTTAAACTAGCATCCAATATGTGGTGCTGTTTCTCCCATAACTAGGGTTCATGGATCCAGGAATCAAGGGGTGAAAATGGGAGTGGCACCACTCACTATTACCCCTAGTGACCCACTCACAAGTTTTTTGCTTCTTGTCCCTCTGTCCTTATGCTCTCCAAAGGTTGGAATGCTCCCACCTGGAGACACATCACTGATTCCACTGAGCTGGAAATTTAAGAATGCTACCTGGCCACTTTGTGCTACTTATGCCTCTGGATCAACAAGCAAAGAAAGGAGTTACCACATTGGCTGTTGTGAGTGTTCTGATTACCAAGAGGAAATAGGGTTGATATTACACAATTGAGGCAAAGAAGAGTATGTCTGGAATGCAGGAGATCCCTTAGGGCATCTCTGTTAGTACTACCATGCCCTGCGATTAAAGTCAATGGAAAACTACAGCAACTCAGTTTCAACATGACTACTAATGGCCCAGACCCTTTAGGAACGAAGTTTTGGGTCACCTCACCAGGCGAAGAACCACAGCCAGCTAAGGTGCTTGCTGAGGGCAAAGTGAATATGGAATGGGTGATAGAAGAAGGTAGTTCTAAATACCAGGTATGACCACGCGACCAGTTGCAGAAATGAGGACTGTAATTGTTATAAGTATTTCTTCCTTGTATGTGTGCATCAAATAGTTTTGTTTTCTTCACTTATAATACATAAGTTTTAACAGGGCTAGTGGGCTTTCAGTTGTATTATGTTAGGCTCAAGTATGACTTTATAATTGTCTTTTTTCAGAGAGTATGTATGGTTTAAGCAGGTGTTTACAGGTGCCAAGTTGACAAGAGGTGGACTGTGATCTTTAAGGTTGTATGTCAACTTGGCTGGGCCATGATTCTCCATAGTTTGGCAATTATGATGTAGTTTGATGTAATCATCTGCACAATATGATCTGATATAATGTGATCACTCCCATGATGGGATCTACTGTGAGTAGCAAATCAGATGAAAGGACGTTTCCTTGGGATTGTGCCTGCATGTAATATAGGTCGGCTTTCTGGCAAGGCTCACAGGCTGTTGCTCACTTTAGGTCCTGCAGCTGGCCCCTGTTCATCCGACCTTTGGTTCTTGGAACTTGAGCTAGCAGCTTGCCTGCCTGCCGATCTTCAGATTCATCATCCTTTGCAGTCTGTGAGCCAGCAGCCTGTCAGCTTCCCTGCCAGTCTTGGGATTGGTGAGCCTCCACAGCCTGTGAGCCAGAGGCTTATTGTCTGCACTGCGAGTCTTGGGTTGGCAGTCCTGCAGCTATGTGAGTCAATAGAAGCTTCCAGACTGACCCAAGGAATTGGGGTTTCCAAGCCTCTACAACCACATGAGCCATTTCCTTGATATAAATCTCTCTATCTCTCTCTCTATATATGTAGATGCTTCACTGGTTTTGCTTCTCTAGAGAACTCAGCTTAATACAATAACAGATTATTAAGCACATCCCAACAAAATTGAAATAATTGGTATCATAAAAATCACACTTTCTGTTGATAATGCTATTAGGTTAGAATTCATTGTAATATTTTAAAAAGCCATATACATTTGGAAATTTACAAGCATACTTTTAAAAAACTCATGGGTCAAAGAATAAATAATAATAACATTTATTACAACAATGAATATTAAATATGAAATCTTGTAACATGAAGCAAATGTATTTCAAAAGAAATCCATGGACTTAAATGCTGTAATTAATAGAGTAATAAATATCCAACTTAATATGTTACAAATTGTAACAGAATAAATCAATGATTAAAAATAAAGAAAACACCAAAGATGAGACTAGAAATGCATGGAACAGAAAAAAAGATGCAATAGAGGAGAGTGACAAGTTCAAAATGCTGAATCATCAAAAACTATAATAAAATAGATAAACATATGTTAAAATTGATCAAGGAAGAGTCAAATTACAAAGTAGGGAAAAATATATAAACACGCAGCAGATACTAAAAATAAAATATGGCATGGCAACATTCTGACAACAATTTTGAAAAGTTAAAGTGGAAAATTTCCTAGGAAATAATCAAAATTGACTCAAAAAGTAATTGAAAGCTTAGATATTGCTCAGCCATTAAATAACTTGCATCATTAATAAACAATCCCCCAATACACACACACACTCCAGACTGAGTTCTACCAAAAGTTCAAGGACTAGATTATTCCACTCATATGAAAATTGCTCCAAAGAATTAAGAATGATGGAATACTATTCATCTCATTTTAAGAGTTTGATATAACCTTAATATTTAACCTGAAATGAACAATCTGAGAAAGAAAATATACATGAAAACTCATTAATATGTATATTTAAAAATACTAAACAAATATCCTTCAGAAAATGTAACATAATTTTTAACTAAAACTTTAGAAATACATAGGATATATGCATCTATACAATATTTTGACCGTTTTCTATATATATATATATATACAGAAAAAATTACATTCATGTCCCTAGATTCCAATACAATATTTAAACAGGATGATGTATGAGGAAGATTTCAAATTACTTCCTAAATACAATCGGTGGAATGCCAGAAGATGTTTTTTGGTATAAGAGGGGTCATGTTACTAAAATTTGAAAACCACATTAATTGTTTGGTAAACAGGAAGTGATGTTAAAAGCACTTGACATCTTAACATGAGAGTTTTTTTTACTCATAAATAGATTCTTCACTGTATTTAGGTCAGGTTTTGAGGTTAGTGTGCAATGCATTGTAAAATTTCTCTTTTTTTTTTTTTTACTTTCTCCCTTGCTCCAGACAGGGTGAGACCAGTGAAGTATCTTAGATGACCACTCACAAGCTTTTAAGAGCCCAAATGCTACTCACCAAAGTCGAATGTAAAATAATTTTCTTTATAAACTATGTTATGCCTATTGAGCTAGATGTTCCCTGAGACCATGGTCCCCACAGCCCTCAGCCCAGTAATTTGGTCCCTCAGGGAGTTTGGATGTGTCTATGGAGCTACCATGACCTTGGCTTGTACAAGCTGTGCTTGCTTTCCCAGTATTGTGTACTGTCTTACCCTTCACCAAAGTTACCACTTATCTATTGTCTATATAGTGTTTTTCCCTCCCCACCCCTCCCCTCCCTCGAAACCATCAAAAACTTTCTTTTTTTGTATAAACCTTTTCATGAGTTTTAATAGTAGTGGTCTCATATAATATTTGTCTTTTTGTGATTGACTTATTTCAGTCATCATAAGGCCATCCAGATTCATCCATGTAGTGAAATGCTTTGCAGATGCATCATTGTTCTTTATCGTTGCATAGTGTGTGTGTACCATGGTTTGTTTGTATTGTAAAATTTCTGATTGAAAAAAATGTTTCCCAGTTAGCATTTTCACACAGGACTTCTGATTTGCAGGAATAAATTGCTGACACTAAGCAGGAGATTCCTATTTTTACAAACTGTTTTAGTCTGGGTTCTCTAAAGGAGCAAAACCAGTGAGATGTGTATACACACACACACATACACACACACACGTTGCTGTTGTTACATGCTGTTGAGACAGTTCCTACTCGTAGCGACCTTATGCACAACAGAAGGAAACATTGCCCAGCCCTGCACCACCCTCACAATCGTAGCAATGTTTAGCCCATTTTTGCCGCCACTATGTCAATCCATCTCATTGAGGGTCTTCCTATTTTTCACTGACCCTCTACTTTATCAAGCATGATGTCCTTCCCCAGGGACTGCTTCCTCCTGACAACATGTCCAAAGTACATGTGACAATGTCTCGCCATCCTTGCTTCTAAGGAGCGTTCTGGCTGTACCTCTTCCAAGACAGATTTGTTCATTCTTCTGGCAGTCCATGGCAAAGTCAATATTCTTTGTCAACGCCGTAATCCAAATGCATCAATACATCAATTCTTCTGTCTTCCGTATTCATTGTTCAGCTTTCGCATGCATATGCGGTCATTGAAAACACCTGATGCCCTATTCTTCTTCATATAGTCCAGCTTCTTGGATTATTTGTTCAGCATATAGATTGAATAGGTATGGTGAAAGGATGCAACATGGACGCACATCTTTCCTGACTTTAAACCACGCAGTATCCCCTTGTTCTGTTCAAATGACTGCCTCTTGGTCTATGTACAGATTCCTCATGATAGCAGTTAAAAGTTCCAGAATTCCCATTCTCTGCAGTGTTATCCCTAATTTGTTATGAGCCGTAATGTTATGACCCATAATGGAGGATGGAGGAACTGAAGCCTAGTCAAGAAAAGAAGGATGGAATGATCAGATCTAATATTTATCTAATAGGTGTTTGAGAATGAGAAAATAAATAAGATTTAAATACAAAATGGCTGAGAAGTTTTCCAAATTTGATGAAGACCACAAATCCTTTGGCTAAAAGAGCATAAAAGTTTTAAGCAAGAGAAATGAAAAGAAAAATTCACATCAAGTGATGCCGTAATGAAACTGCAGAATGTCAAAGAAAACTGGAAATCATAAAAGTGAACATAGGTGAAAGACAGATAATCTAGCCATTAACGACAATTATAATGTTAATAAACTTATCAACTGCAACAACAAAGCCAGATAACAATAAAATAATATCTCCAGGGAAAATATATGTTTTAATTTGAATTCTAAACTCAGCTGTCTTAGTAACCTAGTGCTCCCATCACAGAAATGTCCCAAGTGGACTGTTTTTAAGAATGGAAATTTATTTTCTCACAGTTCAGGAGGCTAGAAGTCAGAATTCAGGGTGTGGTTCTAAAAGAAACTTCTTCCTTGTCCATTTTAGCTTCTAGCAGTAGCCAGCAATCCCTGGTGTTCTTGGGTTCGTAGATTCATCAGTCTCTATTGTCTGTCATCTGTTCTCTGTCTTCCTCTTCTGTGTCTATTATTGTCTTTTTATAACTCAGAAGTGATTAGGTTTAGGACCCACCCTACTCTGGTAAGACCTTATTAACATAATAAAACCCTATTTTCAAACAGGGTCATATTTATAGATACCTGTTGCCATGGAGTCTATCCAATGCATAGCAGCCTTATAGGACAGAGTAGAACTACAATCATGAGGTTTCCAAGGCTGTAATTTTTATGGAAGCAGACGGCCACATCTTTCTCTCACGGAGCAGGTGGTGGATTTGAACCACTGACCTTCCAGTTAGCAAAGTAACACTTAACCAATGCACCACTAGAGCTCCTTCTATTTACAGTTACAGGGATTAGGATTTCAACACATATTTTGGAGAGGGGGCACAATTCAATTCATAACACTAGCTATACAAAAACTGAGAGACATTGTTACTCACAAACCTTCAGTTAAAGATTTGCTGACAGATGTTACACAGGAGGAAGAAAGTTGAAATCAGAATGAAGAGACAAAAAAGTCAATGTTGAGTACATAAATAAATAAAAATATAAATATGTGGATCAATTCAAATAAAAAAGCACTGAAAAGGAAAATAGATACAAATGTCGAGAAGTAGTCATAAATAAGATACATTTAAAATAAAAATACTATCCAATAAAAATATGCAATATGAATGATATTGGTGAATAGAGCTAAATAATCCTAAAGTTCTCACTGCCTTTGACCTATGTTCTCCCTCTCAGCCTAAATTCTTCTGTTTGAATACTGAGTTTTACAGTATGTGAGGATTTGATTTTGTTCCTTAATTTTTTTTTGTACTGTGGTGAAGGTGTAAAAAAGATACATCATCTGAACAATTTCTGCAGGTATAATTCAGTGATATTGCCTACATTCTTCAAGTTTTGAAACATTCTTGCTTCTATCCTTTTTCTAAAATACTCCAGCAGCATTAGCATAACCTTAATGCCCCCTAAGCAAAACTCCTCCTTCCCCCCTCTTCCCCATCCCTGGTAACCACTAATAATCTTTGGTTTCAACATATTTGCTTATTTCATGGAAGTAGGATCATACGCTATTTGTCCTTTTGTGACTGACTTGTTCGAATAAGCACGATGTTTTCAAGGTTCATTCATGTTGTTGCATGCATCAGATCTTCATTTCTCTTTATGACCCAGTCATATTCCATTGTAAGAACATGCCACATTTTTTCTATCCATTCATCTGTTGATGGACATTTGGGTTGTTTCCACTTTTTTGCTGTTTTTGAATAGTGCTGCAGTGAACATTGTTGTACAGGTTTTGGTACATCCATTGCTGGTGGGAGTGTAAAATGGTACAGCCATTGTGGAAAATATTTTAGAATTTTTTCAAGAAGTTACACATAGAATTAATATATAGATCCAGCAAGTCCACTCCTGGGTACGTACCCAAAAGATTTTAAAGCGGGGATGCCAACAGATAATTCTACAGGAATGTTCATTGCAGCATTATTCACAATAAACAAAAGGTGTAAACAACCCGGTTGTCCATCGATAGAAGAATGGGTAAAGAAAATGTGGTATATACATACAGTGGAATATTATTTAGCCTTAAAGAGAAATAAAATCCTGATACATGCTACGACATGGAGCCACCTTGATAACATTATAATGAGTGAAATAAGTCAGATACTAAAAAAAAACGCATACACACATAGAAATATTATATGAGCCTATGTATGTGAAATACCTAGAACAGGCAAATGCATAGAGAAAAAAAGGTTAGTAGTGATTATCTGGGGGCCGAGAGGAGAGGTTAATGGGGAGTTACTGCTTATGGGGTAATGACTTCTGTTTGTTGTTTTTAGGTGCTGTTGAGTTGGTTCTGACTCATAGCCACCCTATGTAAAACAGAATGAAACACTACCCGGTCCTGCGCCATCCACACAACTGTTGTGCTTAAGCCCATTGTTACAGCCACTGTGTCAATCCATCTCATTGAGGGTCTTCCTCTTCTTCACTGACCCTCTGCTTTACCAAGCATGATGTTCTTCTCCAGGTACTGATTCCTCCTGACAACATGTCCAAAGTATGTGAGACATAGCCATCTTTGCTTGTAAGGAGCATTCTGGTTGTACTTCTTTCTACCAAGACAGATTTGTTTGTTATTTTGGCAGTCCATGGTATATTCAGTATTCTTCTCTAACACCACTATTCAAAGGTGTCAATTCTTCTTCGGTCTTCTTTATTCATCGTCCAGCTTTTCACATGCATAGAAGGCTATTGAAAATACCATGGCTTGGGTCAGGTGCACCTTAGTCTTCAAGGTGACATCTTTGCTCTTCAACACTTTAGAGAGGTCTTTTGCAGAAGATTTGCCCAGTGTAATGCATCTTTTGATTTCTTGACTGCTGCTTACATGGGTAAAATGAAATCCTTGACAAGCTCAATCTTTTCTTCTTTGTTTCCAACTTTCACATTCCAATTGCCAATAATTATCAATGCATCTTGATTGCATGTTCTATCGATTTCAGACCGCAGCAGCTGATAAAAATCTTCTATTTTTTCATCTTTGGCCCTGGTGGTTGGTGTGTAAATTTGAATAATAGTCGTATTAACTGGTCTTCCTTGTAGACGTATGGATATTATCCTATCACTGACAGCATTTTACTTCAGGATAGATCTTGAAACGTTCTTTTTGATGATGAAAGCAACACCATTCCTCTTCGAGTTGTCATTCCCAGCATAGTCTTCCAACCTGGGGGGCTCATTTTCCAGCAGCATATCAAATAATGTTTTGCTGCTATTCGTAAGGTTTTCACTGGCTAAATCTTTTCAGAGGTAGACTGCGGGTCCTTATTCCTAGTTTGTCTTAGTCTGGAAGCTCAGCTGAAACCTGTCCACCATGGGTGATCCTGCTGGTATTTGAATAATGGTGGCATAGTTTCCAGCATCACAGCAACAAGCAAGCCCCCACAGTACGAGAAACTGACAGACACTTGGGGGAATTTCTGTTTAGGGTGATGAGAAAATTTTGGAAATAATGGTGTTGGTTGCATGATATGTTGAATGTAATTAATGTCTCTGATTTGTACACCTAAAAATGGTTAAATGGCAAATTAATTGTCATATATGTTTTAACATAATCAATTTTCTAAAAAAAATGTGATTCCATTCACATATACTTGAAAAAACAAGTGATATATTGTTTAGGGTTGCATGTATAGGTGTAAAACTATAAAGAAAAGTAGGAATATTATTATCACACAAAGATATTTATTACCTCCGGGGTGGAGGAAATGGAGAGGTTTGATTTGGGAGGGGCATGTATTGGGCTGCTGAGGGACTGACAATGATCTACTTATTGACTTTTTATTGAGATTACACAGGTGTTCACTTTTAAATTATTCATTTAACCATTGGTTTTTTTTAACAGAAATTATAGACGATAATGTCACCCACAATTGGAGGATTTTTAAATGTCATAGAATGTATCTCTTTCCAATATGAATGTATACTGCATTTTCTTGCAACTTTCTAATTAGAGGGGCACATTACAAAATTCACAACTGAAATATCCTATCATGCTAATATAGGTGGTTTATTTATTATGCTTGCTGACTAGAGAAATCATAAACCCTTCAGAAAGCACCAAAGATGTAAATTCAATTATACTCAGCAAAAGTTTCCATCTTGCTCTGATAATTATTTGCATCGAAAATTTCTGAGAGTATTTTTCAAGATCACCTGTGTTTACATGTAAATAGGCTGCCATTAAAAATTAATTCTAGCTGATTCTAGTTCTTGGCAATAATCTTCCACTTTCATGGTCTTGCTTTCAGCTTCAGGAGGTATTAACAATAGATTTGGTTTTACCTCCTTTTCAAGAAGGGGTCAATGTAAACACCTAAGAAACATTCAAGACTGAGATTTTATGTTTAATATCTCCACCATGAAAAAAAAAAAAAACCTCATAAGGTTGTTTTGTTGTTTTTGCTAAACTGATAGGCAAATACAGCTGTTTGCAAAATTCACCTATTTAGTTTTTTTTCATATTGCAATAAAAATGTTACCTGAAATATTTGTGGGTCATCAGATCCTTAATTTTCAAAGTCTCATTAGATGAATTAATTTATAGCTATTTTATAATTGCTTGGTCAATAAATTGTATTATTTGCAAATTTTAAGGGAAGAAAATTCAAGTATACATTGTTTATGACACCAATGTAGTCACTGAAAATTTTATGGAATACATCTATTGAAACATGCATAAAAAATACCTAATGAATTGACCTGTATGTCTGACCTCTTAACTGTAGGACGTTTAGATGCTAAAACTTTTTTTTTTTTCTCATGTTATTGGTAAGAATGAAGTAGATGTTCCAATTTTGAACTTGTAGGCTATTTAGTCCCTGTGATGGAAAAGAATTTGCTATCCTCCAGGCAACCTGGGTTAATTGTGTTAATCAAGTATGTTTACATACTCGTGGTTTGAAGACGTTTTTGAACAAAATTTTCATGTTTCACTTATCATTTCCAATGTAGTTAAATGTGGTGTCAAATTGATCCAACTTAATAATTTTATAAGAAAAGGCCTTATGATGCCATCATTGGAAAAAAAAAAAGTAAATTGGTCCAGCTAGTATACTAACATACCAACAGTTTTATAGAAATACACATTGATTATATTTAGCCACAATGGATTCTAAGAGATCTATTAAAAACTAGCCAACAAACAGTTGTTGTTGAGTTGGTTCCCGACTGTACTCCACAAGGTTTTCAAGGCTATGAAGACTTTTCAGAAGCAGATGTCCATGCTTTTCTCTCAAGACACTTCTGGGTGGGTTTTAACCTTCAACCTTTGGGTTGGTAGCTGAGTAATAAACTGTTCCACTCTGTGACTCTTATGAGATCTATATAAGCTCAACAAAGATAAACTGGAACTTCAAATTTTACTTTTCATTAGTAAACCGAATAAGTCACCACTAACCCATAGCTATAAAAATTGCAATAGAAGTAACAATATGACTCCCAGGTGATAAGTTATATTGAGGTTTGTTATATGCACGTCATAATGAAAAAAAAAAAACTTGATCATTATTATAGCCATGGTAGGACTCTAAATTTCCTAAGATTGCTGGCAATATGGGGGTGAGAGAATTCTCAGTGATAAACCATTCCTTCTAAAGAACATTTGAAGATCAATTGAGAAAAAAAATATTACCAAACTGTCAACAAATTCTGTATATACAATTCTATAATTTGGTTTTACTCGTGAATTGAAATACATGTACTTCCATTTACAATTCTATGAACTCAGAACATTCAAAATAGTCCTTCTGTCAACAGATTCTAAAGCCGTCCTCTCTCAGGATGATCCAATAAATGCACTTTTGTCTTGATTTGAAAAATTATAATCAGCTCTTGGATCATGATCTGAGTTGAATCCTCCAAGTTTATAACCTGAACTAAAAAATAAAAAGAAAAGAAAGCTCATGAGTGTAGATTATTGTACTGAGCACTATTTTTATATTTTCTTTGTTATCAAGAAGTATTGAACAATCAAATGCATTGTTAGTAAGTCCCACATATCCAGCAGAATGTTCCAGTAATTCTCAAATTTTACATCTCTGGACCATTTAAACAGAACAAAAGAGCATATTTATACCTATCCTATATAGTCTCATTTTTACAATCAAATTAAAACAAATTTTACAGCCTGATTACTAGGAAAGATATTGCTTTTTGAGGAAACACCAAACAATAAGGAATATGACAAGTCATTTATTGATTCAAACCATAAATGAAAAGTATCGTGATGTAAATAATAAAACTCTAAACAACTGGCAAGGACCCTCTGGACCTCTGGGTCACCAGTGGCCCATAGAACACTTTTATGGGACATGGCTTTGATGGTTATTTTTAATAATTTAGTGGTAAATTTGTGTGATTTCTGTCAATTACCATTTTTAGCTCTTTTAGTAGCCTTTTAAAGGAGTGCATTTTCATGTGAACACATTAATCAGGGTATCAGTTTCGTGTATCACTTATAGTCTATAGACTGCTTATTTCACCTATTCTCTTGCTACCAAAAAAAAAAAAAAAAAACCCTTTTGCCATCAAACCGATTCCAACTCAGACCACACAGGACAGAGTAGAATGAAAAATTGCAGCACAGCTCTTTGTGTTCCAAATACCATGCAAATCTCCTACCATGGAACATCCAGAAGTAGGACTTAAGCATCTCTATATTTTTACAAAGTTCCTGAGGTGATTATGTTGATACATTGAGTTTAAGGTTTATTGGTGATATAATTAGAAGAAAAAAAAAGTAACCTTAAATTTCACTCCCACAATATTACAAAGCATAGTCTTTGAAGGTTTTCTTTAATTTTCTGATGTTAAAATAGGGAAACAAATGAAATTTACCTATGACTCTTAAAGGCAATGTCAATGTTATATACTTTTTTAGCATATAAAATTTCTTCTTATAATAATACCATAGGATACAAGACAGATCTGTCCTTAAACTCAGAATTATCCAATCACTCATTCACTAATTCAAAAAACATCCACTGATGGACTGCTACCTACTAGGCTCTATAGAGTTTTGGGAATAAGAGAGACAAAATCTTTATCCTCAGTTTTTAGAGTGGATGACAGACAAGTAGGTACAGCATTAGAAAGATGCAGTTAAAAACATGGACTCTGAAAGCAGGCTCCTTGAGTTCCCATAGTAGCTCTGCCACTAACTAGCTCTTTTATCTTAGGAAAGTTACTTAAGCGCTCTGTGCTGCAGTTTCCTCATCTGAAAAATGGCGGGTAATAAAGAGTGTTTACATCATTGTGGATTTCTGAAGATAAATAAGTTACCAAACCAAATCCAGTGCCGTGGAGTCGATTCCGACTCATAGCGACCCTATAGGACAGGGTAGAACTGCCCCATAGAGTTTCTGAGGAGCGCCTGGAGGATTTGAACTGCCAACCCTCTGGTTAGCAGCCGTAGCACTTAACCACTGCACCACCAGGGTTTCCACATAAGTTACTACAAGTAAATTATTTACTGACTGATCAAAGGGAGCTTCACGGGGAACAAGGAGGTAAGATTTGAACTGCAGTTGGAGGAATGATTTAGAATTTCCTAAGGCAGAAAGAACAGTGGAACAGTGTGAATGAGTTGCCGTGAGAGGAAAAGCTGCAAATCATTTAGAATGCCTAGAATGTAAGTTGTATATGGCAGTGGTGGGAACTGAGACAGAATAGGTTGGCACAGACCATATGATTTAGGCTTTGAATTATTTAAGAAGGATGTTTAGACTGCTAGAAGACCAATTTGAAGTATTTAGTTTGAGGAGTAAGTTCAGTGCATACAATTTTTATTTAATTTATGTGTAAAAGACAAACATGTCTTCTCGAAATAAACTTCAGACAAGCATGGAAAAGTGTCAAAATATGCATCATTAAGGCTGAAGAAAAGATGTAAATTTTGGTGTCTGGCTTAGAGGAGATAATTAAAAACAAGAAATCTAGTTAGGGCAAAAATGAGAAGAAAAGAAAAAAGAGAAGAACTGGATATTAGATAAAACTTTGATATGCAACCATAGTTTTCCAACAAAGTGCTGAGTAGATCCCTTGGGAGGTTATTGAGAAGGCTATGAAAATTGATGGAATATTGAATTTTTATGTAGATCCTAAATTTGACATTGATAATAAGAAGGACAATAGAGCACACAGATTACTGTTCAAACTTAAAATGCTCTCTACAGTTATTTTTTTAGTAACCAACTCACACAGGAAAGTTATTGTTTTAAAAATTAGCTTGGTACAAAAATGTCTTTTAATGTATCAGTGAACATATTTATTTTCAGGTTTGGCTTAATCGTTGTATACAGACATTATGCAGATGAGAAACTCATGAAAATGCATGCTAATATCTTATTTTCTAGTTTACTCCATTGTATGCTTGAATAAATTATTATTTTTTTCTACCTATGAACAGAAAGAGGCTAAACAATTACTAATATAGAGGCTTTGCAAGCTAGTCGAGCAAGAATAAGATTTTTTCTTTAGGAATCTTTATTATCTACTTCAGAGGTTGGCAAACTTTTTTCATAAACAGCCAGATAATAAATATTTGAGGCTTTGCAGAACTTTTAGTACATCTCTGTCAAAACTACTGAACTCTGCTGTTGTAACGCAAAAGTTGTTGTTAGCTGTGGTCGAGTTGATTCCAACCCATAGTGGCCCCATATGTGCAGAGTAGAACTGCTCCAAACACAAAAGTCGTCACATACAATTCATAAATGGGTGTAGCTGTGTTCAAATAAAACTTTATTTATTAAAACAGGCAGTGGGCTAGATTTGGCCTTGGACCACAGTTTGTTGATCCCTTGATAAAGGAGTCTCGGGAATATAATACATACTCAGGAAAAAAATAATTGCACTTGTTTCAGGTAATGTTTATTTTAGAATCAAACTGTTGTTTATTGCCTTACATTCCCTACGTATTCTATACATATTTTTATAAAAATTTGATTTAGTCTAACAACACATTACCAAAGTTATTGGCACTTCCCATTAAATATTTTTCAAACTATTTACTTATAATAGGTAATACATAGACCTTTTATATATTAAAATGTAGATCTCTCCCTGGTGGATGATCTTGCTGCCACAAATATAATCACTTTTTTGTGTGTATCATTCCGGGAATAATTTATATATTTATAAGCACATATTTTCTTCCTCAAATGGCATCATACTATACAAATTTTTCAACAACTTGCATTTATTGTTCCATATCAGTAAATAAAGAACTTTTGTTATTCTTTTTTGTTGCTGTTCTTATGAATCTTTTCATTGATTGAATGTATCAGAATTTATTTAACCAAAACCCTGGTGATGAACTTTTCAGTTACTTCCAGTCTTAGGCTATTACCAAAATACTGCAGTGCATATCTTATATACTTTTAAAAAAATTATTTATTTTGTTATTGATGTTGAGACTATGCACAGCAAAACCTACATCAATTCGACAGTTTCTACATGTATACTTCAGTGACATTGATTAATTTCTTCAAGTTGTGTAACCATTCTCACCCTCCTTGTCTGAGTTATTCCTCTGCCATTAACATAAATTCATTTCCCCCTAAGGTTCCTATCTAATCTTTCCAGTTGCTGTTGTTAATTTGATCCCATATAGATAGATCTTGAAAGAGCACAATGCTCAAGGTAAACATTCTTTATAGTTAAGCTAAATTATTGTTTGGTTTTAAGAAGACTTCAGGGGATATTCTTGGTTTATGGTTTAATGATGATCTCAGGACAATAGCTTCAAAGGTTCATCTATCCTCCATGGTCCCAGAAAGTCTGGAGTCCATGGAATTTGAAATTCTGCTCTAAATTTTACCCCTTTTGATCAGGATTCTTCCATAGAATATTTGATCAAAACATTCAGTAATCGCAGCCAGGCACCAACCAGCTCTTCTGGTCTCTTGGCAAAGAAGACAGTTGTTCATGGAGGTAATCAGCCACAGATTCTATATACTCTTCCTCTTCCTGGCTCTCCTTTTTCCTCTGTTGCTTCAGGTGAATAGAGACCAATTATGCCTCAAATGGCTGCTTGCAAGCTTTTAAGACCACACAACAAACTAGGAGGTAGAACAGAAATACTAAACATGTTATTATGGCAATTAACTGAGTGATCCCATAAAACCATTACCCTAAACCTCCAAACCAAGGAACAAAATTCCATATGGTTTTGGGCTATACATAATCACCCTCAGCAGCTACTTTTTTTTTGTCATTGTTCTAAGTATATCTATCACACAACTTTTGCCTATTCAACTTTTTACAGGTATACAACTTATCAACAGCAATTGAAATAATCAGCTGTGAAACTCAATCCTTAATCAATGAAATGTTTCCATCACCATTAACCCCCTTTTCCCCCTCCCTCCCACCCCTGCTAGCTAATAATAAATGTTGGTCTCTATGCAGTTGCCTTTTCTTGTCTTTTTATGTCAGCAAATTCATACAATATTTGTCCTTTTGTGATTGATTTCTTTCACTCTGCATGTCTTCCAGCTCTATCCATACTGTAGCGTGTATCAAGACTTCATTTCTCCTACTGGCTGAGTAGTATTCCATTGCATGTATGTATCACATTTTCTTTATCCATTCATCTATTGATGGACATTTAGGTTGTTTTCACCTTGTGGCTATTGTGAATAGTGCTGCAACAAACATTCTTGTATAAGTATTTCTTTGAATCTCTGCTTTCAAATCTTTTGGGAATTACTGGGTCATATGGTAGTTCTAAGAATCCCTGGTAGCGAAGTGACTAAGAGCTAGGCTGCTAACTGAAAGGATGGTAGTTCAAATCCACCAGCCGCTCTGCAGGAGAAAGATTTGGCAGTCTGCTTCTATAAAGATTTACAGCCTAGGAAACTCTATGGAGCAGTTCCACTCTGTCCTATACGGTTGCTATGAGTTGGGATCAGCTCTATGGCAACAGGTTTGGTTTTTTTGGATGTTAGTTCTATTTTTAGTTTTTTGAGGAAACACCGCGTTTTCCACAATGGCTGTACCAATTTGCATTCCCACCGACAATGGATAAGGGTTTCAATTTCCCCACATCCTACACAACATTTATTATTTTCTGTTTTTTTTTTTTTTTAGTCTTATCCATCCTACCCAAAAAAAACCAGTGCCGTCGAGTTGATTCCGACTCAAGTGGGAGTGAAATGGTATCTCATTGTGGTTTTGATTTACATCTCCCTGATGGCAATGATGTTGAACATCTTTTCTTGTGTTTGGTGGTCATTTGAATGCCCTCTTTGGTGAAATGTCTATTCAAGTCCTTTGCTCATTTTATGATTGGGTTGTTTGTCTTTTTGTTGTTACGTTGTCAAGGTTTTATGTGTATATATTTTGGTTATTAGGTTCTTATCAGATATATGGCTTCTGAAGATATTCTCCCAGTCTGTAGCTTGTCTTTTCACATTTTTGGTAAAGACTTTTGATGAATAAATTTTTCAACTTTTACAAGGTCCCGTTTATTTATATTGTCTTTTGCTGTTTGTGTTTTTGTTATTATATTAGGTAATCCATTGTTACAAACTAGGCCCACAGCATTGCCCCTGAATTTTCTTCTAATAATTTTATAGCTCTATTTTGCACATTTAGGCCCTTAATCCATTTTGAATTTGTTTTTTGTGTATGATGTGAGGCATGATCCTGTTTTTTTCTATATGTGGAAATCCAATTTTCCCAACATAGTTTATTGAAGAGAATCTTCTTTCCCAATCAAATGGACTTAGCACCCTTTGCATAATTTTCTTTGCATGTATGTGGGGGTATAGTTATTGAACAAGTACTTAGAAAAATTACTGAGTCAAAGAATTATTGTATATATTCACCAATTTTTCTGCCTAAGGATTTATCGTGGATTGAATTGTGTCCCCCCAAAATATGTGTCAACTTGCTTAGGCCATGATTCCCAGTATTGTGTGGTCATCCTCCATTTTGTGAATGTAATTTTATGTTAAAGATTTAGGGTGGGACTGTAACACCCTTACTAAGGTCACATCCCTGATCCAATGTAATGGGAGTTCCCCTGGGGTGTGGCCTACACCACCTTTTATCTTACAAGATAAAAGGAAAAGGAAGCTCCTGGGCGGGGGCGGGGGGGGCGGCTACTACCACTAAGAAAGCACTGCCAGGAGCAGAGTGCATCCTTTGGACCCGCAGGTCCTGCATGGAGAAGCTCCTAGTCTGGGGAAAGATTGATGAGAAGACCTACAGGAAAAGAAAGCCTAACCCTGGAGCTGACACCCGAATTTGGAGTCAGTTAAAACAGCATTGTGCCTTGGTTTCTCTCTCTACCCAGTCCTATATTTCTCACTTTATTACAGATGAAGCACTCCTCATTAAGGTTTCCATATGCTACTTCCCATCTCAGAGTCTTCCTGGGGAACCTAATCAACATAAGTGTTGGCAAGTGTGATTATTTAGCGGCTTCTAAACCAAAATTTTGGTGTTGAGTCACTTTTTGGCCAGCCGGCAATGAGGTCAGATTGAAAGATGGTTTGAGACAATGGGCCTGTGTTTATTAGGATGGAGGTTTGGTTTCTGTAACAAACAATATGTAGTGGATTAACATGATGCTTATTTTCTCTCACACAGCAGTTTGATTATAAGTACTCCAGGTTTGGTGATTGCATTTTGTTGGAGATTCAAGCTCACTTTATTTTGTTGTTCTGCCATCCACAGCATGTGGCTTCCACCTCCCACTCTAAAACAGTTGCTCCAGCTCTCTCCACATCTTTATTTTTAACAGTGGAAAGTGGAAGTCTTGCTCCTTCTTTTAAGGGTATGACCTGGAGTTCCAAGCAACATTTCTACTTATACCCCATTAAGCAAAACTTAGTCATATGTCAATATCTAGCTGCAAGGGAAGATAGGGAATGTAAACTACTCCTGCACAGCCATATGCTTAGTGAAAACTTAGGTGCTCTATGAGTTACCTGGGCTGAGCACTAGGGACCATGGTCTCAGGTGACATCTAGGTCAATTGGCATAGTTCATAAGGAAAATGTTCTACATCCTACTTTGGTGAGTAGCATCTAGGATCCTAAAAGCTTGTGAGTGGCCATCTAAGATACATCTATTGGTTCCAGTACGTTCGGAGCAAAGGAGAATGAAGAAAGCCAAAGACACAAGGAAAATAGAAGTTCTAAAACAAAGGACTAACACCACATGAACCACAGCCCCCACCAGCTTGAGCCCAGAAGAAGTATATGGTGCCTGGCTACCACCACCGACTACTCTGACAGGGATCACAATAGAGGGTCATAGACAGAGGGGGAGAAAAATGGAGAACAAAATTCGAATTCACAAAAAAAGACCAGACTTACTGGTTTTACTGGTCTGACAGAGACTGGAGGAACTCCTGAGACTATGGTCCCTGGACACCCTGCTAACTCAGAACTGAAGCCACTCCCAAAGTCCACCTTTCAGCCATCCTATAAAACAAACAATAACACATGTGAGGAAATGTGCTTCTTAGTTCAATCAAATGTACAAGATCAAATGGGCAACACTTGCCCAAAAGCAAAGACCAAAAGGCAGGGAGGAACAGGAAAACTGGACGAATAGATACAGAGAACCCAGGGTCAAAAGAGAAAGGGGGAGAGCGCTGACACATTGTGGGGAGTGCAATGAATGCCACAAAACAATTTTTGTATAAATTTTTGAATGAGAAACTAATTTGCACTGTAAATTTCCACTTAATACATGATAAAATTAAACAAACAAACAAACAAAAAACTTAGGGGTTCTATTACTAAAGGATGAAAAGTTGACTCTATATTGGGGGAGAAATAGCAATCTTGGTTACAGGAGATTTTCTCTCTTCTTCATCACACCACATTGGATATGACTACTTTCTGCTGTCCATACTGACTGTTTTAAAGTGTATCTACTTTCCTAAAATCTCTGATCTTCGATTTCACCAACAGAAGATTAGACCTTGCTCTTGTTCAGAGAAAACAAACAAACCAAGACTTCACACAGGAACAACCTCAAGTTCACCATCGAATTACACAATCATTTTTACCAGTCCTTGCCTACTTCTCTCCTGTTACAATAGAAAATGTCTTCATCTTCCTTTCTATGGCCATCCCTCCTGTAATCTGGAACCCATCCTCTCCTTTCTTCTCAGAAAATTTGCCTTAATTAGATCTCTTTTCTCACCTGGATCTTCAAACACTTGCTCTTTACTGGATCTTTATCATTAACATTTGATCAGCTTAAACCTCTCCTCCCACATTGTTCTCTATTACCATGGTTTTGTAGTTTGTCTTAATATAAGGAGGGATAAACTTATTTTTAAGGTAAACTCTTCAAAAAGCTACAACAGGAATTTTAAGTGAGATTGCATTAAATTTATAGGCTTAATTTGGACAGAATTGATATCATTATAATGTTAACCTGTCCCATCCAAGAGCATGAATTGTATCTCCATTTTTGCAGATCACCTTGTATGTTCTTCATTAAATATGTTGTTTCTCTGTAGTGGTCTTATGTATTCTTATTTATATTAATTCCAATATACCTTATAGTTTTTGTTTCTATTTTGAATGGCTTCTTATTTTTTAATTATATTTTCTACTTGGTTTTTGTTAGCATAGGAAAATGATATTAGTTTTTTTGTCAGCTGATCTTATTATATTCAGCAACCTTGATGAACTCTCTTAGAAATTCTAAGTTTGTTGATTCTGTTGTTTCTGCATAGATGGGCATATCATCTTTAGACATTAACAAATTTATGTCTTATATTTCTTATGCTTATTCTTTTTTTTATTGACAGCACTGTCGAAGACACCCAGGAAAAGCATCCATTAAGTAGTAGCAGTGATCTTAGGCATACTTGTTTATGTTTAAAAGAGAATGCATATAAAATTTCTCCGTTAAGTACAATATTTTCTCTAGAATTTTGGAATTTACCTTTACCAAATTAAGTAGGTGTCCTTCTATGATTAATTTGATAAGTTTTTATTTTAATCATAAATATATTTTGAATTTTATAAGCTTAATTTTGATCAATGAAATAATTATGTTTTTAAATTCTTTATCTATATTGTGCTGAACTGAATTTATTAATTTTCCACGTTGAGACCTCAGTATATCCTGGAGAATTGGTCATAATATATGTGTTAATATATTATTGGATTTGGTAAGCTATTTTTAAAAAGACATTTTGTATCTACAGTCATAAGTTAAATGACCAATAGGTTTTCAGTCTTTAATTGTTCATATTGGGGAATAAATATTATGCTTTAATCATAAAAAAATGCTGGAGAACTATAGATCTATGGCTATTTTCAGGAAAACTAGTTAAAATATAGATGATTCAGTTCTTTAAAGTTGGATGGAACTCACTCATAAAAGCATCTGGGATTGAAATTTTGGGGGACAAATGTTTTTTACTGCTATTTTCATTTTTTGATAATTCTAGATCTGCTCAAGCTGTTTATTTCTTCTTTTACCACTTTTGGTGTTTTACATTATTCTATGAATTTGTTCATTTTGTTTTTTTAAAATGATTAGCTATAGTTGTTCCTTGTGTTTTTCTTATCATTTATTAAGCCTCTGTTGGATCTGTAGTTAGTTCCTTTTTTTTTTTTCATTTGTTTTTATCTTGTTTCTTGGTTATTGATCAGTTTTGAGAGAAGTCTATCAATTTTATCATTTTTTTAAAGAACAAGTTTTCTCTGTTTTTAAAATTATTAATATCATTTTTACCCATTATCATTTCCATCTTACTAGTTTCTTTGCTTGTGGTTAGCTGCACTTCTCATAATCATTTAGACATCTTACTTGTTTCCTCACAAAACAGTAATGGTACAAAATTTCCTCCAATTGCTGCTTATCTATGACTCACAAATTTTGACAATTAGTGTTTTCATTATCACTGAGTTTATAACAATATTTCTTGATTTTTTAATGATACTCTCTATAACCCAAAGATTATTTATAAATGAGCTCATTTCATAACTTGTGATTTAAAGCTATTTTTATTATTAATTTCTAATTGTTATTGCATTGTACCAATTCTTTTAAATTTACTAAGATTTCCTATATGACAAAATATGTGGCCTAAGTTTTTAAATGTTCTATGGGTTTTCATTTGTTTATTTGTATTATAATGAATACCCATGAACCTGCTATTTACACTGATCTAAGAAAATTGACAATTGATATCTACCTTTGTGTTCTTGCTATGTCTGATCACCCTAACTTCAATCGCTTGCCTCAAGGAAACTACTGTTATTTCCATTAGTAAAATCCAGAGCAAATTCCCTATCACCACTCACATAAATTACTATAGTGGTTTCCTAACTGATTTCCCTGGATCTACTCTTATCCATCACAAATCTTTTTTCCACATTGCAGCCAGTGAGCTTATTAAAATGCGAACCTGATTTTTATTTTTCTGCTTAAAACCTTTCCATGACTTTCCACTGCTTCTGAGGATAAAGAACAGAACTATTAGCATGTCTTCCAAGATTATGTTTGATTGGCCTCTCCCTATTTTTCTAGCCTTTTTTTTAACCACTCTATTCCATTTTCTCTTAGCTCAAATCATACAAGATCTTTTGCAGTGACTCAGTCAAGCCACGTCCTCCCATTTCAAATTAAAATTAGGAATTTTATGGTAGTTCAGAACAATAGGAAAATAGAATTTGTGAAAATTTGATTTTCAACTGAGGCTTTGCAATGCTTTTATTATTTCTGCCATGTGACTGTTAAAGGTAGCCCTTGTGCCTATATACCTCCTCCCTTTTCTTCTAATAACTCCCAGATCTTTAGCTAATGGGAACTCATTAATCTTCAAAACATTCTGTAATGTTTGGGAGGACTAGATGTGTAATTATATTTAATAGATGAGGCCAGGAAAAGTGAAGTGACTTCCTTGAGGTTATATAGTTATGAGCTCCGTGTTGGGAACCAAGTTTTCTGACCCTTATCCAAATGTCCTTCCCAGCAGACCCATTACTATGCTTAAGTATTCTGTGTATTTTATCTTCTGGGAATCCAAGGACATTTCAAATACCTACCTGACGTGCAATTTCAACGTTAACCTTGAGGGTTAAAGAATAAAAAAGGAAAACAAATTGATCAGATGGAAATGGATAATGATTTCCTCTGGGAGGAAGGTTAACAGGAAGGGAGCATTGCCAGTAGGAATATGACTTTGCTTTAGTCTTCAGTTTAACTGATTCACTTTTCCCTATGTATCAGCCCTCTTACTTTATTCTCTATCTAACTTCGACTGGACGGCACTGGGCTGGGTAACTTAGAATACATAGTGCCCGCTCTCTTGCCATTCCTGGAAAAATGAACACAGAGTGGATGAATATTTCCGCAAGTGACTTAGATCCTAATTGCTCATGCCTCTACATTCCCTTAAGGATGATATATACCCAGTACCACATTTCCCAATGAATCTAAGAGGGGTTCGGAAATCCTAGTAGCATAGTGGTTAACAGCTACGGCTGCTAACCAAAAGGTTTGCAGTTCGAACCCAGCAGGCGCTCATTGGAAACCCTACGGGGCAGTTCTACTCTGTCCTGTAGGGTCTCTATGAGTCAGAATCGACTGTACGGCAACGGGTTATAAGAGGGGTTCAGAGAGCCCATGGAAGTGAAAGGAATGTCTGGAAAGTGAGCTAGAGATATGGTAAGACTAAGATCCATGTCATTGATTCATGAAAGTGTAGGAAAAAGTCATTATTTTTTGATTTATTAGACAGAAATAAACTATTTTTAAAAGGCACAAAACCCAATGAAGAAAGAAAAGTGTTCTTCCTCAACAAAAATGGATTCAATACACTTTCTTTTTACTTTTTTTAAATAACTTAATCACATGGAATATCTTTTTTTTTTAGCAGATCAAACAGCCTACATAACATACTTTCAATATGCTAACATGTAAATACCTATTTCTTGTCTTTACCTATAAAATTGAGGAGACAATACTAGACTTTTCCATTTTAACTCACAAGATTGATATGAGAAGTAACTAAGTTACTGAATGTGAAAAATGCAAAGTTTTAATGTTTCAAATCAGCCACAGATTGAAATGTATGCCAAAATGATTCAACATTATTAAGTTCAATGTGTAGATTTGTATAGGACATACGTGAGTATTGACAGTGGTCAACTCTGATTTTGGTGATTTTAATTTTAAAGTGGCTTATTTGTATTTTTTTTTAATAGGAAATATTGATTATATAGCAAAAATAACATGGGAGTACATTAAGGTGAAATTGTTTTACTTGAATTAAAGTTATTTTTTGTCATAAATTTGACCATGTTTCTTGTTTAAATACTATTTCAAAATAGTTCACAAATAAAATAAAATTATGAAAATATTGACTGTGACAGAAGAATTATACAGTAGTTGATATATTTTAGAAAATATTTATTATAATAAGTTTATTTAAAAACACCAAGTAATTCTGATATACTACCAGAAATCACACAAGAATAAAAAGATGTTACTGAGATTCATTCTAAGCCTAAAAAGTCTGCATAATTGGAAGAACATTAAGTGTGATATACACAAGCCCATGAGCATGGTTGCATACATTGTATTCTGACCATATGCAACAGGTCTGAATTTACAACCATAAACATTTAAGAATATTATCATTTTTGCACACTAAAAATGTACATTGATCACACAATAGCAGCAATTTCATTCAATCTGAGTTTTAACCTGTCACAGGCCTACCTAGAGGATCTCAAACTGATCACTGGAGTATTACTACTTTAAGAGATCTCATTAATCAGGTAAACTGACATTTCTACTCATTTCCTGCACTTTATAAATGACCTTTGAATAGCACAAAAGTAGCATCCTTAGATTCATACTATCTAGGATAGTTGGAAGTCGTCAAAAATGAAATGGAATGCCTAAAGATCCATATCCTAGGCATTAGTTAGCTGAAATGGACTGGGATTGGTCATTTTGAATCAAGCAATCATATGGTCTACTATGCAGGGGGTGACTGCATGAAGAGGAATGGCGTCACATTCATTGTCAAAAAGAACACTTCAAGATCATCCTGAAGTACAGCGCTGTCAGTGATAGGAAAATATTTATACATTTACAAGGAAGCACAGTTAATATGACTATTATATAAATTTATACACGAACCACTAATGCCAAAGATGAGGGAATTGAAGACTTTTTCCGACTTCTGCAGTCTGAAATTGATCAAACATGCGATCAAGATGCATTGTTAATTACTGGTGATTGAAACGTGGAAGTTGGAAACAAAGAAGAAGGATGTGACCTTGGTGATAGAAACAATGCCGGAGATTGCACGATAGAATTTTGCAAGACCAACAAGTTATTCATTGCAAATACCTTTTTTCAACAACATAAATGGTGACTATACACATGAACCTCCATAAGGAAGACTGAAGAAGAACCGATGCTTTTGAATTACGGTGTTGGAAAAGAATATTGAATATACCATGGAGTTCCAGAAGAATGAACAATTCTGTCTTGGAAAAAATATAGGCAGAATGCTCCTTAGAAGCGAGGTTGGTGAGGCTTCATCTCATGTAGTTTGGATATGTTATCAGGAGGGACCAATCCCTGGAGATGGACATCATGCTTGGTAAGGTAGAGGATCAGTGAAAAAGAGGAAGACCCTCAATGAGATGAACTGACACAGTGACTGCAACAATGGCCTCAAGTATAAAAACCATTGTGAGGATGGTGCAGGGCCAGGCAGTGTTTCATTCTGTTGTACATAGTGTCACTGGCAGTGGGAACCAACTTGACGACACCTAACGACAACAACAGAATTTTTAAATAGAACTCAGTAAACATTGTATTTGCTTAGATTCCCTTTAAATATATGTATTTCCATAATTCATGCAGAAGTATACCTTTTCTTATCTTCTGATAACTGGTGACCTTTAATTATACCAAGTAGATTAAAACTGATCAAACTCTTAAAGTTATAAAACAAAATGAAAGTCTCCGGGGGCTTGCTCAAGTAATATCTGAAGTGTGAATGATTCCGGACATATAGTAGCTTCTTTAAAGATATATGCAACCTAAGAATAGATACATTTCAACACTCGTGAATTAGTGGGTGGTAACTTTGATTTGGAAAACCTGGTGGTGTAGTGATTAAGTGCTACGGCTGCTAACCAAAGGGTCGGCAGTTCGAATCCACCAGACGCTCCTTGGAAACTCTATGGGACAGTTCTACTCTGTCCTATAGGGTTGCTATGAGTCGGAATTGACTCGACGGCACTGGGTTTGGTTTGGTTTTTGGTAACTTTGATTTAGAATATTATACATTTGTTTCAGCAAGCTATAAATTTATTTAGAAGGCAATGTTTCTGGTTCAGGGTTGATGTATCAGATTCAATCAGTCCCTCTAATTCAGCAGGTGATACACCTTAGTGCATGACGTATGTGACACAGAAGGTAATATATTTAATTCAACAGCTAATATATCGGATTCAGAATAAGATCCATTTTTTTCAGTGATTATTTTTACCTGTAGCTGATTTGTCTATTTCAACATGAACTATCCATAACAAGTTATTTATTTATGGATATGGGATATGAATTTTATTATTAATATATTTTTTCACTGTGAAATAGTTCAGAAAATCTTGGATTACTTTGACTGATTACTTCATTTCACATAGCTGAATAAAGTGTTTGCATAGATCACCCACTTCAGAATAATCAGGTATACTTTTTAAAAGTTTAGATTCTTCAGACTTATCACAGACCTAGTAAGGAGTAGGGCCATGTACCTACATATGTAACAAGGACCCAAGATAATTTTTATGCACGATGAAGTCTGAAAACCACTGCTTTATGAAATTCAAAAACTCTGACGTATTAGAAATAAGTTACACTGAAACAAAGAGAGAAAAATATGAGGCTCTGCTAAACATGAAACATAAAATTTATGATGCTCCCCAAACTTACTTGACAATGTAATTCTCACAGCACCTTCTCTCTCATTTCAACCAACTCTAATTCAAGATATAAAAATTCTGTGCAAAATTCACTAGTTGCTGCCCTTAAATAACGAAGTAAGCCCATCATCTCTCCCCGTGGTCTGCTCAAAAGATGGATGCACTCAAAGTCTGACAAATGAGCACTGTATTACAGGGTATGGAAGAAAAGAGTCACTTACTTTAAGACTTTTAAAAAACTTCAATACCGTGGTTTCAGATATTTCCATGTATCCCCTTATGGTAATTGGTGTTCTACATTACCTATTTCAGCCTATCTTCCTTCCAGGGTCACATTGGAATTGCACTTTCCAAAATTCCTTAAGTTCCATATGGCTTTGTGACTTTGGCCATATGAGAAGAAATATGAGAAGAATGATACATATCACTTTCAGGTGGAAGCTTTAACAGCAAGCATGAGATTTGCCATGCTCTCTTTCCATCTTCATTGTCAATGGCAGTATTGTAGATGAGGTCCATTTATTACCATGGGCTCTGAAGCCAGCATATTCTGGAACAGCCCTTCCAGGAAACCTGTGATGGACATGTACTGTGAGCTAGAAATAAACAGTTATTGTTTTAAACCACAAATATTCTGGGCTGTTTGTTTTTCAGAATAGCTAACCTCATCCTTGCTGCTGTAAAAATTATAACACTGAAGAGGAATCCACCCAAGCCTAAACCTAAAATATCTAGGATACACTTGACGTCTGGGATTCAGACAGTGAGAAAACTATTGCTGGAATTTGGGAGAATGGCAATCCATATTATGCAGGAGTGAAATATTTGGCAAAACTGCCACAACTGTGATAACTTGGGAAGCAGATCATATACCAAATGAACTTGTAGGCCTAGGGAAGGTGTTGGAAAACTGCATTGTGTTGACTCTTCTTAACTGCATTTTGGCAAGATATTATAAGAAGAGTGTAGTTGGTTGAATAGTGGCTCCAAAAAGGCATGCCCACCTGGAAGCTCAGGTTTTGACTTTACTGGAATAAAGATGTCTTTACAGATGTAATTGGAAACCCTGCTGGCATAGTGGTTAGGTGCCACGGCTGCTAACTAAAGGGTCGGCGGTTCAAATCTGCCAGGCGCTCCTTGGAAACTCTATGGGGCAGTTCTACCCTGTCCTGTAGGGTCACTATGAGTCAGAATCAATTTGATGGCACTGGGTTTTCGGGTTTTACAGATGTAATTAAGGTAATGATCGTGAGATTAGATCATCCTGGATTTAGAGTGAACCCTAAATATAATGACAGGTATCCTTATAAAAAGAGGGGAAGACTCACAGAGATACAAAGTCACGCAGGGAAGATGGCCATATGAAGACAGAGGCAGGGATTAGAGTTATGCTGGCACAAGCCAAGGAACACCAGGAGTCACCAGAAGCTGGAAGGGGCAAGGAAAGATTCTCCTTTAAGTTTTCAGAGGGAGCGTGGCCCTTTCAATACGTTTATTTTGGGCTTTTGGCCTCCAGAATTGGGAGGGAATAAATTTCTGTTGTTCTAAACCACCAGCTTTGTGGTAATTTGTGTGGCAGCTCTAGGAAACTAATACAAAAAAAAAAATTAAAAAATGTTATTAGCTGGTTTGGAAACAGATAAAAAAGAATAGAAAAAGTCTAAAATTGTTGGTGTTTGGAAGATTGGAAAAGGCATTGGCTTCTCAGCTTCAAACAGTAAAACATAAAATTGAAAACTTCCTCAAAATAAAGGCTGATTAACATTCCACCTTAAGGAAATGGACAAATTAAGGGCAAATGGATCACACTTATTGTTAAAATCTCTAAATAAGTTAAGATGTCTGAAAGATCCAAGTAAGGGTGTTCTACTCTGTATCCTACCAATTGGACAAAACAATTCACTGTGAAGAGACTAAAGATATGGTTGTCCACTGATGCCTGATGGTAACAAGGCATTGGTTATTAAATAGAGTGAGTGAGTGGCATGTAGCAAGAAAGCAAATAAAATGAGATAAATTAAGAAACATGTGTAGAAAATAGCTGTGGTATGTATGCCTATTGACATATAGAACCTATTAGAATCATGCTAAGTTTTTGAGAGCGTTATGCTGAATAAAAGAACCGCAGTCATAAACTAGAAGGTACTGTGACAGTTTAAGACTTAAAACAGCCACTGGATCCCCAAACATCCTACAGACACTAAATGGACTAAGAAAGTTATTCTTATGTCTAAGGAGGACATAGTCCCCAAAACCCATTTTAATAAGGCCATGAAGGATAAGAGTAACGAAAACTATTTCCCAAAAGGTACAGCCGGGGACCACATAGAACAGTGGATGCAGGAGCTACTCCCAGTGAGCAGTGCCAGGGCTCAACCAAGGAACATTCCCTACCTAAAATGGTAAGGGGCCCTCAAGATACCTGCCAAGTGGCATTTCAGATGTTTTTACAAATTGATATCTGCTGTATGTTTCCCACCCTTCCCCCTTCCTAATGAAGGTGTTTATTGGGATTATCTGGTTTCTGTTTGACAATTGTTTAATGCGTATCTGTGGGAGGCAGTCAATTTGCCTTTACATTATATAGGTCTTAAGATAAAGAGGGACCAGATCTGGATTTGATACAGGGATTACTGTGCATGACAGTTATCTTGGAGTTTGAGCTTGACACAGTCACTAGATAAGACTTCTGTTTTGTCCTCCTTGGAATGATAATGATGATATTCTGTGTAACGTAAGGGAGTGAGCTTTATATTTTGTGACCAGAAGGGCAGACTGTGGTAGTCACTAGTGGTTTTCATCATTTATTTCTGGTTCTTCTCATTTATTTCAGTCACACAATGAGATTGTACTTCCCCAGTCTCTTTAAGATAGACATGGCCGCTAGACTAGCTTTCACTAATGAAATGTGACAACCGCTGTTTTTCACTTTTGAGTGGAGCTTTAAGAGGCACTATGTGATTTTCAATGCTGTCTTTACTTTTATCTCAGTGGTCAGCAGAGTCCTAGGTGGTAGCTTCTCTTTTAATATGGGTCCCAGAGTAAAGACAAAATGGAGCACAGGTCCCAGCCAACATGTGATAGATATGTAACATGAACAAGAAATAAACCTGTGTTGCTTTAAGTCCCTGAGATTTTGAAATTGTCTGGTACTACAGCAAAAAATAGTACTTCCTGACCAGTACATAGCATGAAAAGCCCTTCTAACTCTGTTGCGCTGTGGTTCCCTCTTTTTTAAAGTTTTGCTGCACATATGTTCATACATAGCCTATTTCTGGTCAGTTGAGCAACATAACCCAACCCAGTGCTGTCGAGTCGATTCCGACTCATAACATATTGGTGGATATTCGTAGACTTTTCATTCTATTTTCCTCTATACTGTCTGTCTTTTAGCTGTATCACTTATTAGCATTTTTGTGATATTTGGGGAGAAGAAAAAAATGAATTAGTTTTCCTAAGTGTTGGCAGCTCCTCTAAATGTTTCAAGGAAAACATTTGAGTTCTTGGCTATAGTCAAAAAATAAAATGTCTAGGAATTTCTGTTACCTACGTCATTCTGCTGCAATCTAGAAGTTAACCATTCTCCCTTTGTGCTCTGCTTAGGGACATGCTGCTAGCCCTGAAACTCCAGTCACATTTCCATTTTATTTATGATTATAACTGAATGACATGTTGACATTCTTAGATATAAGCATTTATGTGTGGTTAATTGTATGATCTTGTATTAATTCCCTTCAGCTGCTGTCTCACTGAATGGAGGGTACACCGCTATGGGAACTTAATGTTACTTAAATAAGGGGTCAGGAAACTAGCCTGCAGACCAAATCTGGCCTTTCATCTGTTTTTGTACAGCCCTGCATCTCAAAATGATTTTCATATTTTTAAGTGGTTGAAAAAAATTAAAAATACTTTGTGACACATGAAAATTTTATGAAATTCAGATTTCAGTGTCAATAAATAAAGTTTTATTGGACCACAGCCATGCCCATGTGTTTGTGTATTGTGTAGGCCTGCTTTCATGCTAAGTCTACAGAGGTGAATAGTAGTTTAGGACAGAGACCATATGGTCCATAAAGCCTGAAATAGTTTCTGGCCATTTACAGAAAATGTTTGCCTACTCCTCCTCTAAATGATCAATATTTTGGCTGTTTATAATCAAATTAACTGTGAATATTTTAGGATGGACATTTCACTTTTGAAACTGGAAGTTGATTGCTGATACTTATTTTTTGCATTAATTGAATGTTAATATTGTTATCGGTTGAATTATGTCCCTCCAAAATTCCTGTCAACTTGACTATGCCATGATTCCCAGCGTTACGTGATTGCCCACCATTTTGTCAACTGATGTCATTTTCCTATGTGTTGTAAATACTACCTCTAGGATGTTAATGAGACAGGATTAGAGTTGGTTATGTTAACGAGGCAGGACTCAATCTACAAGATGAGGTTTTGTCTTAAGTCAACTCTTTCGAAAAATAAAAGAAGGAAGAGAGCAAAGAGACATGAGGATTTCCTACCACCGAGAAAGCAGCACCTGTAGCAAAGTCCATCCTTTGGATCTAGAGTCCCTGTGCTAAGAAGCTCCTAGTCCAGGGGAAGATTGATGACCAGGACCTTCCTCCAGAGCCGACAGGGAGGGAAAGCCTTCCCCTTGAGCTGACACCCTGAATTTGGACTTTTAGCCTACTTTGCTGTGAGGAAATAAATTTCTATTTGTTAAAATCATCCATTTGTGGTATTTCTGTTATAGCAGCACTAGATATCTAAGACAATGTTAATTTTGTGTCACTATTTAATTTAGATTATTTAGCTATTACAAACCAATCAGTAACAATAGGTTTTCAAGGAACTAAAATAAAATTGGAAAACCTTTAACAATAATTTATTTCCAACAGAGTGTTTTAATAACAAAAGGAAAATCCTCAGAGAACCTGAAAGTTCTTTAATTTTGCTTGTGCAAATATTTGAAATTCACATTTCCTTTCATTTATCTTGAAAACCTAATTTAATTAAAATGATCTCATACAACTCAAAGTGAATATCTTGCAATAATAGCATTTTGTATTATTTAAAAATTAAACATACTGTGAAAAGCTTTGATTTGCCTACATGCAAAAATATTTTTTAGTAATAACAATTTGAGGTGAAGAGTTTCAAAAAAGACATAATTCATTCAATAATATTTAAACAGATTTTATTCTGTTTGCATAATGCTTTAAATTTCTTGCTTAAAAATATGTAGAAAAGCAAACAAAACACTTAACAAGATAGTAATGGCAGAAAACAATGAAAATATTGGATGCAGTTATCATATTTCCCAGTTATTTTTCCTCTGGATCATACATTTAAGTGACAAATTCAAGGTAAAATGGGAGAAAATTTGCAATCACTAACAATTATCCTGAGTTTTATGCTCCTAAACATGAAATTAACCTTTAGACTTGAATCCGAGTCTTTAAGAGGCTAAAACTGTATTTACTGCCAAAAGCAGCTTGTTCCATTAGAAGATATGTTAGGCTCAGCTTCAGCAAACAGGTGCCTTAGCTTATGTTATTTTAGGGAGGAAGTTTCATATTTCAGTTAACTCACTTGTAGAAGGATAATATTAAGACTTGTTCTATTCATCTCAATGTTGAGAAGATAAATAACATTTATTGAGTAGCTACTAAATGTCAGGGAAACCCTGGTGGTACAGTGGTTAAGTGCTACGGCTGCTGACCAAAGAGTCGGCAGTTCGAATCCTCCAGATTCTCCTTGGAAACTCTATGGGGCAGTTCTACTCTGTCCTATAGGGTCACTATGAGTAGGAATTGACTTGACGGCACTGGGTTTGGGTATTTTTTTGGTACTAAATGTCAGGCATTATATGTACTAGGCATTTTATATACATTATGTGATCTAATATTCAAAACAGACCTGTGAACGAAGAATTATTCCTATTTTGGTTTTAGGAAAATACAATACAGAAAATTTAAGCAGCAGTTTCCAAAACTTGTTGCCATCAAGTCGATTCTGACTCACAACAACCCTATAGGACAGGATAGAATTGCCCCATAGGGTTTCTGAGGAGCAGCTGGTGGATTTGAACTGCCAGCCTTTTGGCTAGCAGCCAACCTGTTAGCATCTGTGCCACCAGGGCTCCACATGTAGCTAAAAAAAACCGGCCTTGGTGTCAGACCAACCTTAATTTGAGTCACATCTCTGCCATATGCTAGTCTTGTGATCTTGAGCAATTTACCTAAAATTCCCGAGTTTGTTTCTTCATCTATAAAATTAAGTCACCTATATTAGACGGGGAAACTCTGGTGGTGTAGTGCTTAAGTGCTACGGCTGCAAACCAAAGAGTCGGCCGTTCGAATCTGCCATGCGCTTCTTAGAAAATTTATGGGGCAGTTCTACTCTGTCCTATAGGGTCACTATGAGTCATAATGGGTTTTTATATTAGAAGGAGCCCTGTTAGCACAGTGGTTAAAGTGCTCTTATACTAATCAAAAGGTCGGTGGTTGGAACCCACCAGCTGCTCCTCAGGAGAAAGATATGGCAATCTGCTTCCCTAAGGATTACAGCCTTGGAAACTCTATGGGGCAGTTCTATCTACTTTGTCCTACACAATCGCTATGAGTCGGAATCAACTCTATGCCAACGGGTACCTATATTAGGACATGCTTGTTTACAGATATCAAAGCAGCTTGAATTAAAAGGACATTTATCACAGGAATCCATAAGGATTTTTCATAATCCAATTTCATTAAATCCAGATCTCTCTCTCTCACTGTGTGTGTGTCTGTCTCCATTTTCTCTTCTCATTGCTGTCTCTTCAACTATTCCTTTTTCCTGCTACTGTCTGCTGACTTACTTTTTGCGCATGCGTATAGCTAAAATGACTGACACCTCTGAGTCTTCAGGAGCTTACAGCTCCATTGTCTACCAAAGTTTATTATAAATTTGTGTCTCTTAGTTCAATTCATGAAAAAGATAACCTGACTGACTTACTCTCAATCAGGTAACCATTACTACAGGCTACCAGTACTTGTTCATTCAGTGGTAGCCAGAGGGCAGGGTCACTTCATACAAACAAGACTATTTTAGTCTGTTCCTTGATTGGGATTCATGGGGGGCATTTCTAAATAATGAAGTGCTGGACTAGTACTTCAAATAATTTGCTAACTGTCTCCTATGGTCATTGCTAGGAATCAAAAAGAATATGCTTCACATAGAAAATACTGAATAAATTATAATTGCTTTTTATTATTAGCTTAGCATTATTATCCAATGTCCCACTTATGCAGCTGTCTTTTATTGAGGGCCTACCATGTATCAAGCATAGTACTAACATTATCTTATTTAATCCAGCACCTACTACAGTGCCTGGCAGAGTAGAGGTTTCATAAATATTTGTTATATGAATGAGCAGATTCTCAAAACACAGTTTGAAACATAAGCTTTATCATCCCAATTTATAGACGAGAAAACTGGGACTTGTAATCACATAGCTAGAAAGTAGCAAAGCACTGCCTGGCTCTGCTATACCCTTTTGTGAGTAAGAGGATGAAATTTCACCTTTACGTCTGTGTCTTATCCTATCATCCTAATACTGTACATCAGATAAATTTTATGAATCTTACTGTTCCACAGCAATCATTATCATGACTTGGATCAACCTGTTTTATAGCATTTGCCGCTTCCACTTTCTATGACAAGTTCTTTGGGTACACATAACAAAATTCGTTGATTGTTTTCACCTCTATCTCCTTTACTAAACTTTTGAATTCCTCAAAGACAGGAGAAATATCTTACATAACTTTATACTAGTCTCTACTATTACAGTTCCTGGCACATCATAGATCAATGTTTACTCAATGAATTGTGAAGTTTGCAAAACTGAACCAAAAAGGCTAGAGCAAATCAAAACTGCCATGGTATACCACTTCACACTCACTAGGGTTCTTATTTTTTTTTAATGGAAAATAACAAGTGTTAACAAAGATGTGGATAGATTGAAACACTCATGTATTTCTGGCGGAAATGTAAAATAGTGCAGCCCCTGGTGGAAAGCAGTTTGGCAGCTCCTCAAAAAGGTAAGCAAAGAATTACCATATGATTCATCAAGTCTAGTTCTAGGCATGTTTCTCAAAGATTTGAATGTAAGAACACAAACAGACACTTGTACATGAGTATTCGTTACAGCATTGTTCACAATAGCCAAAAGGTGAAAACAGCCCAAGTGTCCATCAACAGATGAATGGACAAACCAAATGTGGCCCATCCATGCAATGGAATATTATTCAGCCATAAAAATGAAAAAATTCTAATAAGTGCTGCAACATGGATGAATTTTTGAAATACTATGCTACGTGAAATAAGTCAGACACAAAAGGACAAAGATTGTATTGTTCTACTTATATAAAATATTTAGAATAGACAAATTCAAACAGACAGAAAATAGATTAGGGGTTATCAGGGACTGGAGGAGCGGAGATAGGGGAGTTACTGTTTAATGGGTACAGAGTTCTGTTTGGGGCTTCTGTTTGAAAAAGTTTTGAAAATAGATTGTGATGGTTGCACAACACCGTGAATGTTATTAATGCCACTAAAATGTACAGTTAAAAATGGTTAAAATTGCAAATTTCATGTTTTATGTATCTTACAAAAAAAAAAAAAAGCTTCCACAACCTGTCTGTCAGTTTGTCATACGGTGGTGGCTGGTGTGTTGCTATAATGCTGGAAGCTATGCCACTGATATTTCAAATACCAGCAGCAGCACCCACCATGGACAGATTTTAGTGGAACTTCCAGACTAAGATGGACTAGGAAGAAATGCTAGGTGATCTGCTTATAAAAATTAGCCAATGAAAACCCTATGGATCACTGCAGAATATTGTCAGATATAGTGTGGGAGATGAGCCGCCTATGTTGGAAGGCACTCAAAATATTCAGTGGCCACAACAATGGACTCAGGCATAGCAGTGATCATGAAGATGGTACAGGGTTATGACCATTTACTTCTGCTGTGCATGTGGTTGTTGTGAGTCAGAGCCAGCTTGACAAAGACAAATAACAACAAGAAGTTTGCAAAATTGACTCAAAAATGAAATAGAAAATCAATGGAATTTAATCAATGACTGAAGCCCCCCAAAAGGCCCAGATTATTTTTAATACACAAAAACCAGATAGTCCCTATGTAACACAAACTATTCCAGAGACTACAAAAGTGAAAGCACCCTGTGGTACAGTGATTAAGCACACTGTTGCTAACCAAAACGTCTGCAATTCGAATCCACCTAGTGGTCCACAGGAGAAAGATGTGGTAGTCTGTTTCCATAAAGATTTACAGCCTTGAAAACCTTATAGGGCAGTTCTACTCTGTCCTATAGGGTCAGTATGAATCAGAATCAACTTATCGGCAATGAGTTTGTTTGTTTGTTTGCTTTTATGAGAATCAAACAGAAAACATTATACTCAATGCTACATATTTAGAAGCATCCCCATTAAAGTCAGGAACAAGGCAAATTGCCTTTTTCTTACCTGTTATTTAATACTGTATGAAGTTCTTAACTAATAAAATAAGGCAATAAAAAGAAATGAGTCATGATAATTGAAATGGAAGGCAAAAATCTGTTCTTATGTAGGTGAAGTGATTGTCTACATAGAAAATCAAAGCTAATCTATAGACACACTATTAGAACTAATAGAAGAATCTGGCAAAGTTGTTTGAAAGAAGAGATAACATACAAAAATCAACAACATTCTTATCGAGTAGAAATAGATGCTTCAGAAATCTAATGGATAATAACTTCCCATGCATAATATCAACAAAGTAACAGGAATCTAGGGATAAATCTCTCAAACGTTATGCAAAACAATTATAAGGAAATAATTATTTAAAATAAAAAGTAGACCCTAAAATAATGTGCTTTACCATATTCGTGAATAGGAAAGCTCAATATTGAAGTCAAATCCATTCTCTCCAAGTCAATCTATAATTTCAGTTAAAATGCACAGTATTTGTGTGTGTATAACTTTAGAAATTAATCCCAACATACATATGGAAGAGACGACTGCAGTGAAGAAAAAGTTGAAGATAAAGAAAAATTGGAGTGATTTAACATACCACTTTTCAAGACTTGTAATAATTATATTACAATAATAAATACAATAAATATTATATTATAATATTGATAGTGTGTTTTTAGTACAGAATAGACAAGTAGCCACACAGAACAGAGAGTCCAGGGACAGTCCCATGTATATATAATTAAACTTGATATATGAAAGAAATGGCATTAAAGGCAATGGCCAAAAGATGAACTATCAATATATGTACGGAATCTTGTCTTAGGCTGGGTTCTCTAGAGAAACAAAAACAGTAACACATGCAAATATATAGAGGTATTTGTATCAAGGAAATGGCTCACGTGGTTGTAGAGGCTGTAATGTCTCAAGTCCCTGGTTCAGGACAGAGGTTTCTCCTTATTCACGTAGCTGCAGGGGCTGGCAAACTCAAGATCAGAAGGTCAGAGAGCAGAGCTACTGCTCACAGGCTGTGAATATCCATGAATCCCAAGATCCACAGGCAAGACCACAGGCAAGCTGCTAGCTCAAGTCCCAAGAACCAGAGATCAGACCAACAGAAGCCAACTGCAGGATCCAGAACAAGCAAAAACCTCCGAGCCCTGCCAGAACATCCTCCCACACTTGATGCAGGCCACCCACCCAAGGAAACTCCCCTTCAACCGATTGGCTACTCACAGCAGATTCCATCATGGGGTGATCACATATCAAATCTCAACAGGGAAGTGAGCACAACATCACATGACTGCCAAAACACTGACAATCATGACCCAGCCAAGGTGACACACAATCTGAACCGTCACAGATGTATAGTGATAAATATGAATTGAAAATATCAATATAAACTCAAAAATGTTTTTCTCTTTCAGAACAAAATATGCATTTTGTCATTCAGTCCACTATAAAGGCACAGAAGCAGTAATCAACTCAGTTGGAATAAGCATCAAGAAGTTGAGGCTTCTAACACGAAAATCTATAAATACAATTTCCTACTAAAAGAACCAGAAATCTTTGGAGAAATGGCTAATTCTTCATCTGAATTTGGAAATGTACAAGCTGAATTTGGAACATCTTGTCATATCTTAAAGCTAAAAAACTATGAAAGACTATTGGGTTCATGTCAAAAGAACACACAAGTCAAATTGAAAGGGCTTACACTGGCCAAAGATATGGTGATTTGTGAATTTAAAAAGAGTAAGAATGGCAATAGATTAAAACATATCAAATATGTTAAAAGGCCTTGAGTTCACAATGATACCCTGCCAAAAATAATCCTCATTGGTAACCACTGAAGGTTACTAGGTAATTAACTAGTTATTTTGAAAATTGATCTATAAAATAAAAGAAACAAGCATTCATCCTCCCTTTCCTGTAAGATTTGTATTATTGGGTAAATAAGTATTTAATGGGGAAAAGTTTTTTTATTGAAGAATTAGAGCTAGAAATCCCAAAAATAATGATAGAAATTTAAAAATTCATCTTTTTTCAACTCCTAAAGAACTAATGCATTGAAGCAACAATAATTAATGGCTGCTTATACCATTGTGCGAAAAGTTAAAAGAAAATTTTAAAGAGGAAGAATCAGTCTGACAATACCTGAATATACTAATCATTCTCTGGATCTAACTACAAACTTACGGCAATTACGGAGAATAAAGATACACTTCAAAATCACTATGAGGATGAAATCAGCCAAATCCAGAATGTAGAACTTTCTACAGGAAATAATAACCCAAATCCTTTGACAAATAAGTAGCACGCAAATAGGACCAGTTTTTTTTTAAAGGAGTTTGTAATTAACAGAGGTATGATAAATCTATAGTAACAATGGCAAACTTAACCTAAACAGTAATTATAATGAACTAATATTTTCGGAATACCTACATAGCCAAATCTTATACCTGCAAGAGAAACAAGGCTAAATAAACAAAAATATGGGAATCTATGCCCTGATTCAGTGTTTTCTATAAATATAGAGAAAACACAACATAGACAGGGTCTTGTACAAGACTGTTAGAGAGAAGTAAATAATAGATGATCCCTTGCCTCAAGGTCATTTATGATCTATTAGCAAAAACAAGTATATAAATAAATATAAGCCAAGCTCATGTAAGTTAGATAAGAAAGGTAAGGAGATACAAAAGTGTAATATCTGGCATGGTTCAGTCTAAAAGCATGCTGGCTTCTTAGTGGTAGGCAATAGGAGAAGGCAATAGAGTTGTACAGTTACCTCTTAAAAGTGAAAAGCTAGAAGTATAATTTTCAGTGTCCATAAGGCATTGAAAGCTTGGCTTAGACAAACATCAGTGTCCTGGCTATCACTTGTTGAATGGAAAATCGCAGTAGAAGTCTCATTTTATTTACGAGCGTGGTAAATTGAAGTATTGGACACAATATTTTGTACCTCCTTCCATCAAGAAGTCTATCTTTCTACATTTTGAATTTGGAACTGGTTATGTAAATTGCTTCGGCTAATGGAACACTATTAAATATCACACAAGAAAAGTCTTGAAAAGTATTTGTGCATTGAAATTTGCCCTTTTTAATAATGTAAGCTCTTTTGTAACCACCCTGAACAAGTAAAAAATAGATAATTTGAACTAGCTGAAAATTAAGCCTTTGTGCCGCAAAATACATATAATGGGAGAAAATAATTTGTATTAAAAAACAAACAACTTTTTACACCTTAATAATGAAAAGACAATGACCCACATAAAAAACGGGAAAAAGATTTGAATAGAAATTTTTCCAAAGAAGATATACAGATGATCAATAGGCACACAAAAAGATGCTCAACATCAGTAGCCATCAGAAGAATGCAAATCAAAACCACACGAGATACCACTTCATGCCCATTAGGATGGCTATAACAAAAAGACAAGTTGACAAGGATATGGAAAAACTGGAATCCTCATGCATTGTTGGTGGGAATGTAAAATTGTGTTGCCACTTTGGAAAATATTGTAGTAATTCCTCAAAAAGTTAAACATGAAGTTACCATGTTGTTTTTGTTGTTAGGTGTCCTCGAGTTGGTTCCTACTCATATCAACCCTATGTACAACAGAAGGAAACACTGCCAGTCCACAATCATTGTTACACTTCAGCCCATTGTTGCAGCCACTGTGTCAATCCATCTTGTTGAGGGTCTTCCTCTTTTTCGCTGATCTTCTACTCTACCAAGCATGATGCCCTTCTCCAGAGACTAATCGATTCTGATAATATGTCAAAGCATGTGAAACAAAGTTTTGCCACCCTTACTTCCAAGGAGCATTCTGGCTGTACTTCGTCTAAGACAGATTTGTACATTCTTCTGGTATTCAATGGTACATTCAATATTCTTCACCAACACCATAATTCAAAGGCATCGATTCTTCTTTGGTCTTCTTTATCTATTGTCCAGCTTTGACATGCAGATGAGGTGATTGAAAACATCCTGGCTTGGGTCAGGTGCACCTTAGCCCTTAAAGTGACATCTTTGCTTTTTAACACTTTAAAGAGGTCTTTTACAGCAGATTTACCCTAACTGAGCAATTCCACTTCTATGTATATGCCCAAAAGAAATGAAAACATACGTACATATGAAACATTGTACTTGACTCTTCATATTAGCATTATTCTTAATAATCAAAAAGTGGAAACAATCTGAATATCCATCAAATAATGTATAGATAAACAAAATAAGTATATCCATATGATGGAATATTACTCATCAATAAAAAGGAATGAAGTACTAATACTTGCCACAATGTGAATGAACTTTGAAAGCATTAAGCTAACAGAAAGAAGACAATCACAAAATATCACATGTTATATAGTACCATTTATATGAATGGTCCAGAATACATGAAATGTCCAAAACAGGGAAATCTGTAGAGGCAACAACGCAACATAACAACAATAGAGATAGAAAGTAGTTGAATGATTGCCTAGGGTTGGGATGGATGGGGGATTAGAGAGAGATACCTAAAGGGTAGGGTTTCTTTTTGTGGTGGAAAATGTTCTAAAATTGATTGTGGTGATGGTTGCACGATCCTGAGACTCTATTAAAAACTATTAAATTGTGTGCCTTAAATGGGTGAATTGTATGATATGTGAAATAAAGTTGTTAGAAAAAATCAAACTGAAGGACATAAAGCTGTATATCTGAGCAACTAGCAAGAATGACAATTTTTTAGAAGGAAAGTTGATATAATGAAAATATTAATTGTGCCATTTCCATTTGGAATCTAAGTGTTTGGGGCTGGAGTTCTTGAAATTGGTTTAAAATAACTTAAAAGATTATCTAAAATAATAAATACCTAAGTATATCCAGTAAAATAATAAAAAAGACAAATGGAGATTGAGGACTTGCTTTAATGGATATTAAAATGTATCAGAAGGTCACTGTCATCAAATTGTATCATCATGTTGTGTGCAGTTGAGTAGATTCTGTCTCATAGCGACCCTATAGGACAGAGTAGAATTGCTCCATACAGTTTCTTAGGCTGAAATGTTCCCATTTTGCATAGCCACTGTCTCATTCTAATGTAAGAATGAAAAAAAATATAGGTTTAAAGATTTTTAAAGAAGTTAACATCTACTAATACTGCAAAAGTAACATCAAGAAAGAATAAAAATAGGGGAAATATCTAAATGACAAAAGTAAGATGAAATATATATCAAAACAATACATATATGCCTAACAAACTTTTTGCTAAAATGGAGAGAACTGGTCTCAGAAAAAATTTCATTAAAGCCTGTGTACAATGTAGAAACAGAAAATAAGTGATTGGGCCTAGGTATATTCCAATAGAAATTAGTACCTATCTATACTGGAAGCATTATTCATAAGAGCCCCAAACTGGAAATAACAACTCAAATGTCCATCAACACAGCTATAACAGACATTCTTGGGGCAATTTGGGAAATTTGAATATGGTTTCTATATCAGGAGCCCTGGTGGTGAAGTGCCATGATGTTTGTATTCCATGCTGAAATGGTACAGCAAAAAAGTGTATACACACACAAACACACACACACTCTCTCACATGTGTGCTCAAAAAGAGAAAGAGATAGCAAATGTGACAAAATGTTAACAATTACTTAAGCTAGGAGAAAGAAATATGGATGCTCAGTTTCTCTACATCTGAGTAATTTCTCAAAATATAAAAAGTATCAGAATTGAAGTAAATAAATAAATTGTGGTATATTTGTACAATAGAATGATGTATATTTATAAAATTGAAAAAGCTACAACTCCATGAGACAATGTGGATAAACAGCATAGATTTAAGTGAAAAAGTAAACACAAAAGAGTATATACTGTATCTTCTATTTTTATATCAATTTCAAAACTGGCAAAACTAATCATTAATATTTACAAATGATATTTATGTGATAAAACCACACACACACACACACACACACAAAACAAGTGATTACCATAAAAGTTAAGTAGTGTTTACCTTTGGCTGGAGGAAGATTTTTGTGATTTTTGAAGGGTATGGGTTGTATTTTGGGGGCACTGGCAATGTTATATATTTATTGACATGAGTATTGGTTACATAGGTATTAATTTTATAATTTTTCTTTAAGTTGTACATTTATGTTTTGTGTACTTTTCTGTATGTGTGTTATATTTCACAATTAAAAAAAAGTAACTGGCTATTGGAAACATTTTAATTCATTAAAGATTTAAGTAGAATAATTGTAAACATTTTGTGTCGTTGAAACAAACAAAGAAACCTTCTCCAAAGAAAAGTTGAACCTATCACAGATAAAACTAAAATGCTGTCCTACAAAAAAGAAAAAAAAAAGTAATGGAATGGTTAGGGATGTACTAGGCACTAAAACTCTAAATAAAAAAATAGGAAAGGGAAGTATTAAATATCAGGCAAATTAGGATCCAATGTAAAACATATTAAATGGAGCAAAGAAGGACTTTTATTATTATTAATTTTTTAAGACTGAACTAGACATCATCAAAACATATATAGCAGAAGCTGTTTATAAGGAGTATTAGAAAGGAACAATATATAAGTGAAGGATGTTAATATAATTCATATTTTGATGGATACATTAGACAAAATATAAGGATAAAATAAATGTGAATAATATAATTGTAAAGTTTTAAATAAATGGGAAGCTATAGTCTTTGACAAGGAATGGAACTTCTCCCCTTTCCAAGGACCATGTACAAAAATGTACTAAAAGGAAAAAGAAAACTTAATAATACAAGCCACATTCTATTGACCACAGTCTAATAACGCTCCAAATTAATAACAAAAGCCTAAACAAAAAGTCCCAGCTACTTTGAAACGTACAATTCCTCTTCTAAATTATTTTATATCTAATAGAAATTTAAAATTATATTTATGGAATATTTATAAAATTAAAGTAAAATTTACAAAATATGGCAAAAGCTATAGTCAAAGGAAAATCAAGACTTTAAAAACTTTCTTAACAAGAAGTAAATTAATCATGGAACTCACAATAAATTCAAAAGTGAAAAAATCATGGCAATGAAGCATTAATCCAAGTGTTTGCTTATATTTTATAAAAAGCCAATAAAATAGAAAAATATTTGCTACTCAAATCAAAATACAGGAAAAAAATTGGAAGCTAATGATTAAGAGAATGCAAGTGAAATTTATAGAAAGAAGAATAGAATAGCTCACTTGGTAATCTAGGCTGATCTTTCCAACTCAAGGTCCTTAACTTTGGCCACATTCTTAAAGTCTCTTTAGCCAGGTAGATAGCATATTCACAGGTTCTGGGGATTAAGACGTGGACATATTTGGGAGGTCATTATTCTGTCTACCACAACAAATGGTATGTGCATGGAGTGATATTGAAAAATTATTCTTATAACCAAAACACATGAATAATCACTGTTAAATTTTTGGTCAACTGCTTTGTAAACTCTGAATATGCATACTTTATTTTCTTTTTCCAATTTATATTATAATTTATACACATTTATTCATTCAACTTTCATTCAAACATGCTAGATCCCTGTGTTAGACACTGGAGATATAGAATATAACTGTTACATAACAGTTATTATAAACATTTTCCCATGACATTAAATAATCTTCAAAACCTTGATTCTCAAAATACCATATAGACATAGCAAAATTTACTGAACTATTTCTGTAATATTGAACCTTAGCATTACCATGTTGTAATTCACACATCAATGTGTTGTATATTTTCTTATTATCTACTCAAAAAGTCTCCTAGAAGAGGATTAATGAGAATAAATTGCATAAGCATTTTAAAATATGATTTTGGTAATATAAAAGCTTTTTTGGTGTGTTTATGTATCAATAGATGTACTCACAAAAATGCAAAATATTGGCCATTTTCTCTGTTTAAAAAAAAAACTTGTTGACATTGATCTGATTCTAACTTATGGGGACACCATGTATTACAGAGTAAAACTGTTCCATAGGGTTTTCTTGGCTGTAATCTTTACAGAAGCAGATCACTAGGCCTTTCTTTGGCAGCATCACTGGATGGATTCGAACAGCCACCCTTTACATTAGTAGTCAAGTGCAAAAAGTGCAACTCCTAGCTTATTGTATATGTTGATATAAATATGATGTGTATCCTTCTGTCATCTGCCTTTTTCACTTAGCAGTATTTCTTAGAGAACTGTGTATCTCAGTACATAAAAACAAAATTTATTCTTAAATGCTTCATAGCATCTCATAGAATGGATATGTTGTTGTTGTTAGCTGCTTCGGAGTTGGCCACTGACTCATGGGGACCCCATACACAACAGAACGAAACACTGTCCGGTGTCTTGCATCATGCCCATGATCGATTGAGGATCGAACCATTGTGACTCATAGGGTTTACACTGGCTGATTTTTGGGAATAGATCACCAAGCCTTTCTTCCTAGCCTGTCTTAGTCTGGAAGTTCCGTTGAAACCTGTGCACCATAATAGCAACACGCAAGCCTCCACTGACAGACTTGACTGTGCATGAGGTGCATTGACTGGACATAAAATCTGGGTCCCGCATGAAAGGCAAGAATGCTACCACTGAACCATCACTGCCTCCTCATACATCATTCCACCCCCACCGCACTGAGTCATTAAGGTTGTTTAATTCTGGCCACCAAAATGGGCAGGATTGAGCTTGTATATTGAAGATCACTAGTACAAGCAGCTGAGTTGGAATTAGGAAAGACAGGGAGTAACACAGAAATTATATTTGTTGTACCTGGGGACTAGAAAGTGAAAAACTATGGAATACTACTACTTCAATACCAGTGATTAGGGATAGCTTTGTATGAGGAGGTTGTCACAATCAGGAATGAGTGGTCCAATTAGGCCGAGATATGCATCTCATGTATTAGAAATGTAACTAATAAGCTTGGAAGTATAGGTTGGGACCATACTGTGGAGTGATTTCAATTCCACCTTGAAGAGTCAATCGTTTCTTTTTTATTTTATTTATTTATTTTTGTAAGCACAAAGGCAAAACTCCACTCATTCGAGCTGGGCAATAGGAAAATTAACCTACCCACTAACAGAGTAGAATGGAGAAAGACTGGTCAGGATGACAAATTAAGAGTACTCTTCCTGATATGGATTGAATTGTGTCCCCCAAAAATATGTGTCACTTGGCTAGGTCATGATCCTCAGTATTATGTAATTATCCTCCATTCTGTAATTTGAGGTAATTATCCTCCATTTTGTGATCTGATATAATTATCCTATGTGTTTTAAATTCTAACCTCTATTTTTTATGATGCTAATGAGGCAGGATTACAGACAGTTATGTTAATAAGGCAGAACACTATAGGATTAAGTTGTATCTTGAGTCAATCTCTTTTGAAATATAAAATAAATTAAACAAGCAAGCAGAGGTCGAGAGACCTTATACCACCAAGAAAGAAGAACTGGGAGCTGAACGTGTCCTGTACCTGGGGTCCCTGTGCTGAGATCCTCCTAGGCCCAGGGGGGAAGATTGACACCAAGACAGATGGAGATATCCAAAGAACTCCAGACCCACAAGTGTTGAAAGGAGACCAGGACCTTCCACCGGAGCTTACAGAGAGATCTTCCCCTAGAACTGGTGCCCTGAATTCAGACATTTAGTTTCCTAAGCTGTGAGAGAATAAATGTCTGTTTGTTACAGCCATCCATCTGTGGTATTTCTGTTACAGCAGACACTCCCTCCCAAAATGCAAACAACCCTGAAGTGGTACAAGTACAAAACTTGGATAATTTACCAACTGATGTAAGGTTAACATTAGGATGGGGGATGAGAGGAAAAGGTAAAAAAAATAATTATACGTGTTTATGTGAAGAGAATAGAGTTAAAATCAATAGAAAATGGCAAGGGAAACCAGGAGATAGAGAAAAGCAAAGTGGTTAAGAGCAAGAATCCTACTGCTGGATTTTCCTCAGCTCAAATTCTGACTCTACCACTTACCAGCTGTGTGACCATGGGCACATCATTAAACTTTCTGTGCTTCAGCTTTTTTTTTTTTGTTATGTGTAAAACAGGAGTGATGATAAAAACAGTACCTTCCTCAAAAGATTGTTGTGAGAATTTAATGCCTTAATTTATGTTGAGCACCTAGAACAGTGCCTTGTGCAAATATTATGTATAGCTTTTAAAGGAAAGATAATATGTTAAGTTTGGGACATGTTGAGTTTATCAGTAATGTACCCAGGTAGTAAGAGTCAGTCTCTGAACCAGTATCTGAAGCTGAAACAAGAGGGAGGATTTGGTACACAAATTTGGGGATTAATTTCATCGAAATAACTGAAGCTCTCTGGGAGTGAATGGAATAGCCAAAGTGAAAGAAAGAGAAAACAAAGAGGGACAAGGGTCAAACTGGGAGAGTGTCTAAATTTAGGAAGTAGGGGATCAAGCAAGAGGAGCCAGTTGAAGATACAGAAGAGGATCGGTAAGACAGATCTCTAATTATATTTCTAATTATATTTCAGCTCAATTTTATTGTCTCAGATCATAATGATGGTATGAAGGAAAGATAAATGCAATAACTTTTTAAGAGACCTAATAGGATAGTGAAGTTTCAGAAAACCAAGAAAAAAAGTTTGACAAGAAAGGTTTGGTCAATAGTATAAATGGCTGCAGATAGCCTGGATGTTTTTTGCTTGATGTTATGGAAGCCCTTGAGTTTTCAGAGTTTCTATCCACTTGGAAGAATCACCTCTAGAGACCCGATTTAATCTATTTTTAAATAGGTTCCCCTTTCAATGAATTCTGCTGTCAAGATAGTTTTGTCTTTCCTCAGGGTTAGAGCAACTGGCAGAGCTCTCTTGGGTAGATGTGACCATGATCTATATCTGCTTAGAAAAATGAAAAAGAAATAAAACCATCCCAGTATTATTTGGATCATAAAAAATGCTATGATATACTTCTACTGCAAATGAGTCTCTAAGTTCAGAAAGACATTCCTCTCCTTGGTCCTGGGGAATAGACTGTCACTAGAATGTACTTAGAGAGTTCTTAGAATAGATAACAGATGTGAACATAAAAGTTAAGGAAAAAGGTTGAATTAAAACTTTTGCTGAAAGAGTCCAATAAAAAGATCAGTTACTATGGTCTAACATTTTGAATGTCTCCTTCTGTAGTTGGGCGTGAGAATGGGAGTGGGTAATATCAGGCAAGATCTTTAGTATAGGAAACTCTTAGTATAAACAAGTTCATTAAAATTGCAGGGGCCTTTAACACCTCAGTAACAGCTTGCCCGGAGGTTAACATTTATTGTTTTGAACTGCCAACATCTTGCTTTTATGGGACACATTTATATGCTAAATTGCCTATTATGTTAAGCCTTAAGTTCCCATTTAGCAGCATCAGAAATAAGATTTGACTATAAGTGTTTGTATTTTATTAGTGCTATGCCAGACTTCCTAATAGCTCAAAACTCCTAAAGGCTGAAATTCATTGCATCTTCTTTAGAAGGTGTTAGCCTAAAATAATCTGTTATAAATACTACATTTGCATAGAGTTGAAGTTTTCAGACTTGGGTCATCAGGAAAAGTGAAAAAAATTACTTCATTTGATCTTACCCTTAAGCAAATTGTGAGTGACACATTTAAGCAATTACATTGAGAAAATAAAAGTACAATCTAACTAATGACTACTCTTAATGATTTTAGAGCAAATCAGCAGGAAACTCCGGGGAAACGAATATTGAGTAATGATATGGTATTATAAGCAGTTTCATACATACATAGGTTTGACAGGCATTTCTGTGGTATATCAGAGAGTGCACTTGACTCTGTGGACCATGATTTAATACTAAAAAAATTTAACACAGGAACTTCAACATGTCAAATTTCAATCTGATATATTAGGTTAGAAAAAGTATTGGTTAAACGCACATTTTTAAAAAGAAATGAAAAAGACCTACTCAGAAATAGACTCTCCAGACCGGTGGATAATAGAGATTAAAAACATTTTTCATTTGGGAAATATCATATCACTCATCCTTTTCATGATTTCTTCAGAATCTTTTTCTCCTACACTTGAAATGCACTGGTTTCAGAATATAAGGAGAACATTACATTTATAAATCAAATCACAGAATTTTAACCGATATCTTGTATTGATGCATAATTGTATAAAGTATAAAAAATTTGTCTTTGAAGATTCAATTTTTTTCTGGCATCAAAACTCCTGCATAGATGGTTTCCTTTCCTTAGTCCTGAAAACATTAAATATGTAAAGGAGAGTAAATAAAGTAACACAAACATTTATTTAGCATTTACTGTGCATCAGGTACTATGTCATACAAGCTAGTCACCACCCTAGCGTCCATTTTACCACATTTCATTTTGTCACAGGTATTTAATTTAGTTGGGATGAATCCTAGACACGATCCCAGCAAGGGACATTGATTTTTTAAAATAATTTACTTTGCAAATGTTATTTGTTCAGTGTGGGCACATGACCTGAGAATGTCTAGTCAGAGGGAAATCCAGAGTTCTTTTTCAATATTTAAGCAAGAGACACTTTTCTCTTTCACCCGTTTATGCAAATAGAAAGCATGTAGCCCTGGAGGTACTGCCAGCCATCTGACTACAATGAGAGAAGCCAACCCGAGAATTAAGTCAACTTTAGGAGAAGAGTCAAGAGAATTAGAGAAACCTAGCTGCAATCATAACAGTATCCCAAATCTGGATTTAACTAACCCTATTTTTTTTATAGCCCACCCTCTTCCTAACCCCATATATCCATTTATTTTTTAAAGTCATTTTGAAATGTGTTTCATATTACAAATGAAAAAATCATACCTGATATATAGATGTTCTCTCTGTGTCTCAACCTTTCAGTTAGTATTAACTTAGTAGTATCATTATACCAGTTTATGTTTCTATGAGGTATATTAATAGAAAGAGAACAAGTATTTTTTTAAAAAAGCCAGAATCCTTTTATAGCACAATTACAGGGTCTTGGAATCATGAAATTAATATAACCTGAAAATCGTGAGGTAATAGAATACCCTCAGGTTACGAAATGTATTGAGTCATGTACCCAGAGAGTTGCCAAATGAAAGGCACCCAAAAAGAACTTCTATACCAGAAACATTCAATGAGAAATACACTGTACATGATAGTTAAGGTTGTGTGTCACCTTGGCTGGGTCATGATTCTCAGTGGTTTGGCAGTTACGATGTAGTATGGCAGTTATGTAATGATGCAATCAACTCCATATGAATAGCCAATCAGTTGAAAGGGAGATTCCATGGGGGTGCAGCCTCCCTCCAGTATATAAATGGATTCAGCAAGGCTCTCGCTCTGGATCCTGCATTCAGACCTACATCTGATCTCCAGTTCTTGGGACTTGAGTTAGCAGTTTGCCTTCCAGTCTGGGGATTAGTCAGCCTCCACAGCCTGTGATCCAGAGGCTTGCCATCTTACCTACCAATCTTGGGAATCACCAACACCTGCAGCTATGTGAGTCAGGCAAAGATTCTGGCCTCTCTAGCCTGATGCCTGACCCACGGACTTGGAACTTGCCAGCCTTGACAATCACGTGAGCAATTTACTTGAGATAAATCTCTCATTCTCAACGGCACTGGGATATATATATATATATATACACACACACACACACACACACACATATACACATTTCACTGGTTTTGGCTTCTCTAGAGAACCCAGCCTAAGACTTTTGATACTGAGAGTTATTCTAGGGAAACAAAATTGTAATGATGAATTTTCTAAAATGATTCTCAAGTCTGGTTAGCCTTAAAGATGTTGATGGCTACTTCCAGTAGTAAAGAAGCCATGAGGTGGAAATAGAAATATGAAAAATATCACTGCCAATAGATCAAGTATTGGTAAGAGGCAAGGCTCAGAGTGATTGCATGATTGATACTTTTCTACAATTTTATCAGAATGAAAAGTATAAAGAAGCTGGTAGGTTGGTCCTACTTTTGCTAGACAAAGTGGTGAAAGAAAGAGTTGAGCTCAGGACTTTAGAGTCACAGCTCAAGCACCACATAAATGACCTTAAAGTTGCCACTTGTGCCCTGAAAGAAAGCCTTATTTCTTATAATAACGGAGCTGATATTGCTGAAAACAAAACTGAGAATCTTATCATAAGAGTGGGGGAATTACTACATCATTTGAGTTCCAAACCTCAAATAGTGCCTGAAGTCAAAGTGAAGGCATTGATTGGGAAGAAATGAGATCCTGAAACTTGGGACAGGGACATACAGGCAGATAATCAGGAAGCTGGAGACAGTGAGCCCCTACATTCCACTGAATTACTACTGCCAACAGAACCAGCCTTCTCACTCCCATCTGAAGAGATTACTCCATCTTTGCTTCTAAGCCACCTTCCCCAGCAAAACCATTAGCCCCTCTACCCCCATCTAATGAGATTAATCGAGCTTTGTCTGAAGAGCCCTTGTCTGAGTCATTACCTAGAGATGCATCTGAGTCATTGCCTGTGGCATTGCCTGAAGCAGATGCCTTAGGAGACATTGTTGAATGTTCTCAGAACACAGCCACACCACTCAGTTTTGTTTCAAGACCTACAACTATACTTAAATCCCAGCAAGTCTGAAGAGGTTCAGTGCAAAGTGTGACCCAGGAGGATGTACGCTACGCTCCAAAAGAACTTCTTGGCTTTTTCTAATATGTACAAACAGAAACCTGGGAAATATGTGTGGGAATGGCTATTAAGGATTTGGGAAAATGGTGCAAGGAACATAAAGTTCGATCAGTCTGAGTTTATTGATATGGGCCCACTAAGCAAAGATTCCCCATTCAATGTTTCAGATTGAGAAGTTAGGAAAGGATCTAACAGTTTATGTGGTCGATACGAGTCAGAATTGACTCGATGGCAGCAGGTTGTGGTTTTTCTTTGTTTAAAACACTAAATCAAGTTGAAATAACAGACCTGCCTTGGTATATAGTAGAAGAAGGCGTCCAAGGGCTTAGGGAAATTGGCATGTTAGAGTGGATTTATCATGTTAGACCCACAGACCCACATACGAAATGTCCAGAGGACACACCTTTAACCAGAACAGTGAGGAACAAATTTGTGGAGGGAGCCCCCGCACCCTTGAAGACTGCTGTGATTGCTATTTTATGTGAGGTTTGACAGTAGAAACTGCCCTAACTGAATTAAGATACCTAATTACAATGGGGCTGATTAATCCCTATGGTGGTAGGGGTCAATGGCAGCACACAATTGACAAAGATAAGGTGGGTGTGGTTGCCATAATGGATCAAAGAAAAACCCATTGCCATCAAGTCGATTCCAACTTATAGAAACCCTAAAGGGCAGAGTAAACTTCCCCAAGTGTTTCCAAGGAGTGGCTGGTTGATTTGAAATGGCGACATCTTGGACAGCAGAGGTGTTCTTAACCACTGTGCCACGAAGGCTCCCCATAATGGATAGTGGAGTCAGAATAGTAATCAGAATAGTCTGACTTGTATGGACTTATGGTGTTGGCTACTTAGTCAAAATATCTCTGGGAGTGAAACAGATGGGAAAGCTGCTAAATATTTACTTGATATTATTTATTCATTTTGTGTTTAGATGAATATTTACAGAGCAAATTAGTTTTTCATTAAACAATTAATACACATGCTGTTTTGTGACATTGGTTGCCAACCCCACAAACTGTCAACATTCTCACCATTTCCACCTTGGATTCCCATTTCCATTTATCCAGCTTTCCTGTCTCCTCCTGCCTTCTCGTCCTTACACTTGGACTGGTGTTTCCAATTAGTCTTCTATATGTGGTTGAGTTACGTGTATTATATTGTTTGTTTTATGGGCCTGTCTAATCTTTGGCTGAAGGGTGAACCTCAGGAGTGACTTCAATACTGAGTTAAAAGGTTTTCTGGGGGCCATAGTCTTGGGGTTTCTCCCAGTCTCTGGCAGACCAATAAGCCTCGTCTTTTTTTGTGAGTTAGAATTTTGTTCTACATTTTTCTCCAGCTCTGTCCAGGACCTTCTATTGTGATCCCTGTCAGAGCAGTTAGTAGTGGTAGCCGGGCACCGTCTAGTTGTGCTGGACTCAGTCTGGTGGAGGTTGTGGCAGTTGTGGTCCGTTAGTCCTTTGGACTAATCTTTCCCTTGTGTCTTTGGTTTTCTTCATTCTACCTTGCTCCAGAAGGGGTGGGACCAGTGGAATCTCTTAGATGGCTACTTATGAGCTTTTAAGGCCCCAGATGCTACTCACCGAAGTAGGATTTAGAACATTTTCTTTACAATCTATGTTATGCCAATTGAGCTAGATGTCTCCCGTGACCATGATCCCCAGTCCTCAGCCCAGTAATTTGGTCCCTCAGGGAGTTGGATGTGTCTTTGAAGCATGGCTGCTAACGAAAAGTTCAGCAGTGTGAATCCACCAACCACACCTTGGAAACCCTATGTGGCAGTTTTACTCTGTCCTATAGGGTCGCAATGAGTCACAATCAACTCCACAGTAACAGGTTTGTTTTTTTGTTATGAAACTTCTATGACTTTGCCTTGGTCAAGTTGTGTTGACTTCCCCAGTATTGTGTACTGTCTTACCCTTCACTAAAATTATCATTTATCTATTGTCTAGTTAGTATTTTTCCCTCCCCACTCCTCCCCTCCTTCGTAACCATCAAAAACTGTCTCTTTCTATGTGTAAACTTTTTCATTAGTTTTTATAATAGTGGTCTCATACAGTATTTTTCTTTTTGTCATTTACTTATTTCAGTCAGCATAATGCCCTCCAGATTCATCCATGTGGTGAGATGTTTCGCAGATTCATCATTGTTCTTTATCGTTGCACAGTATTCCATTGTGTGTATGTACCATAGTTTGTTTATTCATTTCATCTGTTGATGGGCACTTAGGTTGTTTCCATTTTTTTTTAACTATTGTGAATAATGCTGATATGAGCAAGATGTGCATGTGATGGCTCTTGTTTCTCTAGGATATATTCCTAGGAGTGGGATTGCTGGATAGTATGGTATTTCTATTTCTAGCTTTTTAAGGAAGCACCATATCATTTTCCACGATGGTTGCACCATTTTGCATTCCCACCAGCAGTGCCTGAGTTCCAATCTCCCCGCAGCCTTCCAACATTTGTTATTTTCTGTTTTTTTGAACTGCTTTAAGGGTTCTTTCTTTGTCTTCGGTTTTGGTGAGTGTGATTATATCTTGGTGACTTTCTTTTGGGACCTATCCTATATCGGGTTCATTGAGCTTCTTGGATGGTCAGCTTTTCATCTTTCATGATATTAGGGAAGTTTTTTGTCAGCAATTCTTTAGTGATCCTCTCTGTGTTTTCTGTTTTCTGTTTTCCCCCCGTTCTGAAATGCTGATCACAAACGAATTTTTGCTCTTGATTGTATCTCCATCATTCTCAGGTTTTTGTTCTTTTCTCTGATTTTTCCTCAAACGAAGTCCAAGGATTTGTCTTGAATTTCACTGATCCTGTTTCTGTTGCTTCAAATTTTCTCCTAAAACTTTCTATTGCACCTTCCTTTTCTGAAATCTTGTTGTTTTTCTTCTGGATTTCTATTTGCTATTTTTGTATGAATTTTAGTTGTTTATTTATTTTGACATTTTGTTCTTGCGTTATTTTCCTGAATTCTTCCATTTCTTTGTCAGAGTTTTCCCTGATTTTGTCTTTATTTTCCATGATTTGTCTATTTTTTCCTTATTTTTGTCTGTGTTTACCTTCATCTCTTTCCTAATCTCTTGGAGAGCCCTGAATATTAGACATTTGAATTCCCTATCAGGTAATTCCAGTGCTTTTTCTTCTACTGGAAAGTCATCTGGTGTTTTATTTTGGTCACTTTCTGGAGCTATTCTGACCTTTTATATATATATATATATATATATATATATATATATATATATATAAAACCAAACCCAGTGCCATCGAGTCAATTCCAACTGATAGTGACCCTATAGGACAGAGTAGAACTGCCCCATAGACTTTCCAAGGAGTGCCTGGTGGATTCGAACTGCCAACCCTTTGGTTAGCAGCTGTAGCACTTAACCAGTATGCCACCAGGGTTGACAGAAATTATTGACAGTATTTACTTACTGAAGGTCCATTTTACATTGATGGAGTTGTCGTAGTGGGTTCAGAGATCTTATATGTCAATGATATCAAGCATTATAATAGTGTTCAAATATTCTAAATTCATATTTATTTTGTTTTGTTACCTCACACCATGAAAGAACTGTGTTAAACTCTTTATAATTGTGGATTTGGCAGTGTCTCTTTGTAATATTGTCACATTTTCTTCAGCCTATTTTTTATCAGGTGTATATGAGATTAAAATTGCTCTTTCTCTGGTGAATTATTCCTCTCATCATTTTCCCTAATAATCTAAAATCAATTTAATACAGTTTTAGTATTACTCATCAACTTTATTTCCGTTAATATTTGGTTAGTATCTAGTTTTTCGTTCCTTCTTGTTCTATTGGAGTAGTATATAGCTGGATTCTTGTAATCCAATTTGAACATCACTTTTAACAGGTAAATTTCTGTTTCTACTTATGATTTCACTCTAAAATCGTTTGCACACGTGCACACACACTTATAAATTTCCAATAGGATTGGCTATTTTCTTTTTGTTATAAATTTGTATTTTTATTGCATTGTAAATAGAGAATATTATTTGTATTGCTTCTATTTACTGGAATTTATGGAGACTTTCTCACTTAATATATCATCAATTTTTGTAAGTATTCTATGTGTACCACAGAAAAAAGACATATCCCCTCTTACTGGGGCATATTGTCTGAAAAAAAATTATAGAATATATCTTATTGGTTTATGTCTCCTAATTTCTTAATTATTTTTATATGCTTGACTTTTATTTTGAGAGATGTGCAAGCCTATAAATTTATATAAAAAAAATATAGCTCCTATAAATTCTGCTTTATGAAGGCAATTGATGTATTATTTGGTTCATTGTTATTTATTAATTTATATCTTATTTGTAAATTTTTGCTTCTAGGCTCAAAAGTAAGACTGGCCTGTAATTCTCCTGTCTTGTAAATTTCTTCTAGGGTTTTGATATCAAGGTTATTCTGGCCTCATAAAACAGGTTGCATTGGGAAGTGTTTACAGTCTTTCTGTTCTCAGGAATAGTTTATGATTGGTGCTATATCTTTTTTAGATATTTTGTATAAATCACTGGTGGAACCACCTGTGCCAGAGGTTTTCTTTGAAGGAATATTTTTAATTACAGTTTTAATTTCTTTAATCATCAGAGGGTTATTTTATTTTCGATTTCTTCTTGTATCTAGTGTGAAAAGTTGTGCTATTTAGGAGTTAACCATTTTTATCTTAGTTTTCCAATTTATTAGTATAAAGTTGTTGACAATATCCTGGTATGACTTTTTCAATGTATATCTATTCTGTAGTTATATGACTTTTTTCATTTCTAATAATCATTTGTGCTTTCTCTCTTTTTTTCCTCCCTGATCATCCTCAATAAGATTTTAACAGTCTCTTCAAAATTTCAGCATTGTTTTTTATTTGTTTTCTGTTTCAAAAATGTCTGTTCTTTAACTTTTTTTCTTCTTTACTTGCTTTTGGTTTACTGTTCTCATTTTTATGTCTTCAAGATAAATGCTTAGATAATTGATTTTCAGTTCTATTTCTAAAATATGTATTTAAGGCTTTTAATTTCCCTCTAATCATACATATGGCTTCACACCACAAGTTCCTAGAATCATATGTCTATCATCTTTCAAGTTAAAATATTTTACAAACCCCATTGTGTTTACTTCTTCGATCCATCGGTTAGTTAGGAGCAGAGACAGATTACCCAATAAACAAGGTACACAAAGGCTTTCTCTTGCTTTTTTACTAATCTGTAGTGCACAACTTCACCTGTTTTCACCATGCTAAACACGTGGTGAAACCCATGTGAAATAGTGCATTAAAAAAAAAATTTTTTTTTTTTTTTGTGAAATAGTGCATTACATATTAGTAAATACACATAATTAAGCCCATGCATACTGTAGGCCTGTGTATATCTTGCTTACTGATTAATGTGCCCCTGGTTAGGAGTGCACTGCTTGTTTTCCAATCACAGGGAAATTTTCTATTAAGCTCTTCATTATGGATTTCTAGCTTAAATTTACTGCAGTCAAGTAAAATATTCCTGTAAGGTTTGAGCCCTTTGAATATAGCTGAAGCCTGCTTTATGCTCCAGAATATGATCAATTTTTATAAATTCTGTGTATCCTCTGAAAATACATATTTAATAACTGACACATTTAGTCTCTCAAAAAGGTTATGTTATTAATATTTTTTCAATTACATATATTATTGCATTCACCACATTAAAAAGGTATTGTTTTATTATGCTATCATAGTTTAATTTTTATTATTATGGAGATGTTTATAAAAAGAACTGGATTTAAACTCTAACTCTATGAGTAACTAGATGTATACTCATGACCAAGTTGCTTAAACTTTCTGTGCTCCAGTTTCCATTTCTGTAAAATGAGAAGAATAATAGCAATTAGCTCACAGGGTTTTGTGAGAATTAAAATAATTAATACCTGGAAAGTGCTTATAGCAGTGAATGTTACATGACAAATATTCTGAAACGGTTGGCTGTTATAAATGAGCATAACACAGAGAGAGACAATTTAGGATGATGATGCAGGTTTGAGAAATATATAGTGAGGTATTCAGAAAATATTTCTTGTGATGAGGGGCCAAAGAGGTTAAAAATAAGGATTTTAAAATATTTAAAGCAAAAGCTATTTTCAATATTGAAATAGCCACACAGCATACACTTTTCATAGACCTAAAGGTAAAAAGCAAAGCTATAAAGATTCTAGGTTAAAACAGGAGAAAATCTGTGTGGCCTTGGGTTTAGCAATGAGTGTTTACATATAATACCAAAAGCACGATTTGTGTAAAAAATTAATAAGTTGGACTTTATTAAAATCAAACACTTTTACTCTGTTAAATATACTGTTAAGACAATGAGAAGATAAGCCACAGATCTGGTTAAAATATTTGTATAACACATGCTTGACAAAGGACTTGCATCCAAAATAATCAAAGGAGTCTTAAAACTCAACAAAAAGAAAGCAAACAACCCATTTAAAAAATAGGCAACAGAAAAAACAATAAACAGGGGAGTTGACTTGAGAGACAAGATGGAGGCATAAGCAGCTACATATCCCCATCCTCCCTACAACAAAAGCAGAGAAAAAAAATAAAGTAGTGAAATCAATTGTCTCAAAACTCAGGAAACCGGAGTTACAGCATCTAACCAAATGCTGAATTAAGAAAAAGTCAACTACCAAATTGTAGGATAGCTTTTCTCTCTACCTTAAATGCTCTTCCCCTCCCCTCCCTTCATGGCAACAGGGGTTTTGCCAGTGCTGGAGGCACTGGCTGTGAAGCATGAACCACATTACTCTTTGGCTCAGAAGTGTGGGGAACAAGCTGAGCTTTTGCTAGTGGAATGCTGTGTGTGACTCTTTGTACCTGTCTAGGGGCTGCCTGAATGACTGAAGAGGCTGAGTTCTCCCAATTTAGCCGGCCTCTGAATTCCTGTGGGAAGGAGAGGACAGCAGCAAACAATGCCCGCAGGCTGTTGTTGTTGTTAGGTGCACAACAGAACAAAACACTGCCCAGTCCTGTGCCATCCTTACAATCATTGTTATGCTTGAGCTCATTATTGTAGCCACTGTGTCAGTCCACTTTATTGAGGGTCTTCCTCTTTTCCGCTGACCCTGTCTGTTGCCAAGCATGATGTCCTTCTCCAGGGACTCATCCCTCCTGACAACATGTCCGAAGTATGTAAGACGCAGTCTCGCCATCCTTGCTTCTAAGGAGCATTCTGGTTGGACTTCTTCCAAAACAGATTTGTTCATCCTTTTGGCAGTCCATGGTATATTTAATATTATTCTCCAACACCACAATTCAAAGGTATCAGTTCTAGCCTCTCTGAATCATCTGGGATTAGTTAGAGTGATCGAAGAAAAAAATACTCTGCTAAGTGTCATAGGAGAAGGTCTGGTGTGAGGGTTTCTTGAAGAATTTAAAACTTTCAAAAGCACCATGTAGTTACACAAAATGGTAGATTAGGAAGTTCTAAAGTTCTGTCTCTACACCAAAACAACTCTTGCCCTGGAAAAAGCAATTGGAACCAACTAATTTTAATTCAGCACAGTGGTTAAGAGCTACGGCGAGCAATGGCTGCTAACAAAAAACTTCGGCAATTGGAATCCACCAGCTGCTCCTTGGAAACCCTATGGGGCAGTTCTACTCTGCCCTATAGGGTTACTATGAGTCAGAATCGAGTCAGTGGCAATGATGTTTAATTTCTAATTCTGGAACCAGATTGTACACCTAAATCAACCAGGAGAATGCCTGATAAAGGGACAAACTTCTGATCTTTCCTAGGTGAACAACAAGTTCCAGCTCACTAACTTCCCCCATTCTTCTCCCCTTGTCATGGTGGTGGGGATGGTGGCTCATGATCCTAGAGTTGCTGGCTGATGCCAGGGTGAGCAGTGGGGGCCTTGTCCACCAGGATTTGGGGTTACATAGTTTTCACAGTTGGGTTGATTTCACAGTGCCTTCAAGGACAGGTGCAAAGCACTGCAGTGTTTTTGTTTCTCTTGCAAAAGTGGCTTTTCCCTGCCAGATTTGAAGAACCAGCATCCTTTCATGAAATCTGTCAACCCATTGCTTGACTGCATAGATAACAGATTGGAACACACACTTTGCAAAAATTAGCTTGGAAAAGTCGTTAAACAATTGACTGCAGTCTACATTAAGTAAAAACAGCAACCCCTAAAGAGTGAGAGGATCAAACATTTTCTGTTTTCCGCTGTTTGTTTTCCCCCTGAGGTACAAGGACGTCTCATTCAAAACACTAGTTGAGGATGTGCTCTGGAACAGTCCTTGATATTCATGCATATTTTGGAGGGAAGTCTTGCAAAAATATTTTGAAGAGGTTTCTGAGCAGGTGGGATACTATGGCCATAAACAATTACAAAAAAAAAAAAGATGCAATTCCTAGGGAAGGGAAGGAATCTGAGTTCTAGAGTTACCGAGTTATAATATACAAATATCTCAGTTTCAACAACAACAAAATCACAGGGCATACAAAGAAACAGGAAAGGATGACCTAATCCCTCCTTACCCCCCCAAAAAAATACAGACATAGAAATTGTACCTATGAAAGCACAGATAATGGGCAGATTACAGAACTTCAAAACAATATTAAGTGTGCTCATATAACTAAAGAAAAACATGGACAATGAAAAAAGGAAATGAGGATAACGACACAAGAACAAAATGAGAATTTCAATAAAGTATAAAAAAACAAACAGAGAGATTGGAGCTGAAAACATAATACATTAAATAAGAAGTTTGCTGGACAATGAATAAGGAAGACTGAAGAACTGATGACTTTGAGTTATGGTCTCGGCAAAGAATATTGATTATACCATTGGCAGCTAGAAGAATGAACAAATCTGTCTTAGAGGAAGTACAGGGGCAAGGCCAAGATGGCAGAATGATCAGATGCTTCCGGTGATCCCTCTTACAATACAGACTTGAAAAATCAAGTGAAACTACTATATTTATGATAAGCTAGGAGCCCTGAACATCAAAGGCAAAGTTAGAAAATGGACAAGTGGCAGGGGAGAGTGAGACCGTTCAGAAGCAGAGAGGAGTTGCCGGCCATGAATCTCTGGGATCCCTAAGGCACCATTCCCAGAAGCAGCTGTGGAAGGCTGGTGACAGTGTTTGGCCGCAGTTTTCTCAGGGAGAAGCAGTCACCTGCACAGCCCACTCACAACTCCAGAACCAGAGAAGAATGGCGCTCATGGCCAAAGCTAAGAATTTGCTTATATTTTACCACACCCCTGCCCCCAAGCTGGCTTCAGTGGCTGTTGATTCCCTCGAACCTGAGATAGGCCCATTTGAGCTCCCTGAGCCATGGTCCCAGACTTAGATAAGGAATAAATTCACAATGGGGGAAAAGATAATTTGCCAGCTCCACTAACCTGGGGAACTCAAGACAAAAATGGCTCCTGTCCAGGCATAAACAGTCCATGGACTTTGAATATCTTTCCCCCCTGCATGGAACTGTGTGGGCCTATTCCAGGAGAACAGGCCCTTGCTGGCAGACTGTGACTGTTTAAGCTGTGCCTATTAAACAGGGTCCTCACCTACCCACATCAGGAGCCTAAGGACTGGTGGTTCCCCTCAAGTCACACAGACCCCATGACAGGAGTCCAAGGATAACTGCTACCTCCCAGTCCTTACGACCAAAAGCATTGGGTGCCCATGGTCTGTCTGCAGAACCCACTCACCTGAATGCTTTAGGGAACTGGGATGCACATTCCTGAGAGAAAATTGGGGGATGGTTCTCAAAACCCTGCCTTGTTCAGAGCATGACCCCCTGCTGCAATCAGATACCAGTATCTACACCAAACACCCCTGCACTTCTAAGACTGTAGGACAGAGCCTTTCCCACACACTTGATGACCTGCTACCTGGACACCTGAGCTGAATCCACAAAAAAAAGTGAATGGACTCATAAGCTCATACACCTGATAACAGCTCCAGTCATCTGCTGACAGGATGTCAGAGCCGCAAATGAGAAAATAATCAAGCTAGCTCACTCAAGCAACCCATTCGGACATATCAACACAAAACAAAGCAAGAAGCTACAACACAGTAAGCAAACATAAAACACACTAATACAATAACTTATAGATGGCTCGGAGACAACAGTCAATACCAAACCACATAAAGAAACAGACCATGATAACTTCAACAAGCTCTCAGAACAGAGAATCAAAAGATCTTCTAGAAGAAGAAGGTGCCTTCCTAGAATTACCAGATGCAAAATTCAAAAGATTAATATACAGAATCCTTAAAGACATGAGGAAGGAGATCAGGCAATACGCAGAACAAGCCAAGGAACACACAGATAAAGCAGTTGAAGAAATTAAAAAGGTTATTCGGAAACATAATGAAAAATTTAATAAGCTGGAAAAATCCATGGACAGACAGCAATCAGAAATTCAGAAGATTAACAATAAAATTACAGAAGTAGACAACTCAATAGAGTCAGAGGAGCAGAAATGAGCAAGTGGAAGGCAGAATTGGGGAGCTTGAAGATAAAACGCTTGGCACCAATATAGTTGAAGAAAAATCAGATACAAGAATTAAAAAAAAAAGGAAGAAACCTTAAGAATCATGTGGGACACTATCAAAAGAAATAACCTACGAGTGATTGGAGTACCAGAACAGGAAGGGATAACAGAATATATAGAAAGAATTGTTGAAAATTTGTTGGCAGAAAACTTCCCTGCTATCATGAAAGATGAGAAGATATCTCTCCAAGATGCTCATCCAACTCCACATAAGGTAGATGCTAAAAGAAAGTCACCAAGACATATTATAATCAAACTTGCCAAAACCAAAGCTAAAGAGAGAATTTTCAGAGCAGCTAGGGATAAATGAAAAGTCACCTACAAAGAAGAGCCAATAAGAATAAGCTTGGACTACTTGGCAGAAACCATGCAGTCAAGAAGGCAATGAGATGACTTACATAAAAAATTGAAGGAAAAAATTGCAAGCCAAGAATCATGTATCCAGCAAAACTGTTTCTCAAATATGAAGGTGAAACAAGGACTTTTCCACATAAACAGAAGTTTAGGGATTTTGTAAAAAACAAACAAAAACTACAAGAAATATTAAGGCAGTTCTTTGGTTAGAAAATCAATAATATCAGGCATCAACCTAAGCCTAAAACACTGGACAGAGCAACCAGGTGTTAACCCAGACAGGGAAATCACAAAAATAAATCAAGATAAAAAACACTCAAAATGCGGAAACAGCGAGGTCATTATGTAGAAGACGACCACATTAAAATAATAAAGAGGAAGTAAGAAATGTACTAATTGATCTTTCATATGAATAGGAAGACAAGGAGATATAAAGAAATAAAAGTTAGGTTTACACTTAGAAAAATAGGGGTAAATGTTGAGGTGACCACAAAAGAGACTAACTATCCTATTCATCAAAATCAAACAGAAGAAAAAAAATAGAGACTCAGCAGAAACAAAATCCACAGCAATAAATTAGAGGAAAAGGAAATGTATAAAGATAAACCACTCAGAACAAAAAATTACATGGGAAAAAGAAACTTTTAACAACACATAAAAAAGTCATTGAAATGACAGCACTAAACTCATACCTATCCATAATTAAGCTGAATGTAAATGGACTAAATGCAGCGATAAAGAGAGTGGCAGAATGGATAAAAAAACCACAATCCACCTATATGCTATCCAGAACAGACAGACACACCTTAACTTAGAGACACAAATAAACTAAAACTCAAAGAATGGAAAAAAAATATATTAAGCAAATAACAATCAAAAAAGAGCAGGAGTGGCAATACTAATTTCTGACAAAATAGACTTCAAAGTAAAATCCACCACAAAGGATAAGGAAGGACACTGTATATTGAATAAAAGGACAATGTACCAGGAGGATAAAACCATATTAAATATTTATGCACTCAATGGCAGGGCTGCAGGATAAGTGAAACAAACTCTAACAACATTGAAAAGTGAGATAGACACCTCCACAATTATAGTAGGAGACTTCAACACGCAGCTTTCAGTGAATGGCAGGACATCCAGAAAGAAGCTCAAAAAAGACACGGAAGATCTAAATGTCACAATCAACCAACTCGACCTTATAGACATATACAAACTCTACACACAACAGCAGCCAAGTATACTTCCTTTTCTGGTGCATATGGAACATTCTCTAGAACAGACCACGTATTAGGTCATAAAGCAAGCCTTAGCAGAATCCAAAATATTGAAATACTACAAAACATCTTCTCTGACCATAAGGCCATGAAAGTAGAAATCAATAACAGAATACGCAGTGAAAAGAAATCAAACACTTGGAAACAGAACAATACCCTGCTCAAAAAAGGCTGGGTTATAAAAGAAGACATTAAGGATGAAATAAAGAAAGTCATAGAATCCAATGAGAATGAAAACACTTCCTATCAGCACCTTTGGGACACAGCAAAAGCTGTACTCAGAGGTTAATTTATATCAATAAATGCACACATACAAAAAGAAGGGGCCAAAATCAAAGAATTCTCCCTACAACCTGAACAAATAGAAAGAGAGCAACAAAAGGAACCTTCAGACACTAGAGGAAAGGAAATAATAAAAATTAGAGCAGAACTAAATGAAAAAGAAAGCAGAAAAACAATCGAAAGAGTTAACAGGACCAAAAGCTGGTTCTTAGAAAAAATTAACAAAATTGATAAACCATTGGCCAAACTGTCAAAAGAAAAACAGGAAAGGAAGCAAATAACCTGAGTAAGAAATGAGATGGGCGATATTACAACAGACTCAACTGAAATTAAAAGAATCATATCAGATTACTATGAAAAAGTTTACTCTAACAAATTTGAAAACCTAGAACAAAGGGATGAATTCCTAGAAACACACTATCTACCTAAACTAACACAGAGGTAGAACAACTAAATAGACCCCTAGCAAAAGGAGAGTTTGAAAAGGTAATAAAAAAAACTCCCAACAACAACAACAAAAGCCCTGGCCCGGACGGCTTCACTGCAGAGTTCTACCAAACTTTCAGAGAAGAATTAATACCACTACTACTAAAGGCATTTCAGAGCATAGAAAAGGACGGAATACTCTCAGACTCATTTTAAGAAGCCAGCATACCCCTGATACCAAAACCAGGTAAAGACACTACGAAAAAGAAAATTACAGACTTATATCCCTTATGAACTTAGATGCAAAAATCCTCAACAAAATTCTAGCCAATAGAATTCCACAACATACTAAAAAGATAATTCTCCAAGACCAAGTGGGTTTCATACCAGGTATGCAAGGATGGTTCAACAATAGAAAAACAATGTAATCCATCATATAAATAAAACATAAGACAAGAATCACATGATTTTATCAATCGATGCACAAAAGGCATTTGACAAGGTTCAACAACTATTCATGATAAAAACTCTTGGCAAAATAGGAATAGAAGGAAAATTTCTCAACATAATAAATGGCATTTATTCAAGGCCAATAGCCAACATCATTCTAAATGGAGAGAGTCTGAAAGCATTCCCCTTGAGATCAGGAACCAGACAAGGATGCCCTTTATCACCACTCTTGTTCAACGTTGTTCTGGAGGTCCTAGCCAGAACAATTATGCAACACAAAGAAATAAAGTGCATCGTGATTGGTAAGGAAGAAGTAAAAGTATCTCCATTTTCAGATGACATGATCTTATACACAGAAAAGCCTAAGAGATCCTCAAGAAAACTGCTGAAACTAATAGAAGAGTTCAGCAGAGCATCAGGATATAATATAAACATACAAAAATCAGTTGGATTCCTCTACACCAACAAAAAGAACAACAAAGAGGAAATCACCAAATCGATACCATTTACAGTAGCCCCCAAGAAAATAAAATACTTAGGAATAAATCTTACCAGATATGTAAAAGCCCTGTACAAAGAAAACTACAACACTCTTCTACAAGAAAACAAAAGAAACCTACATAAGTGGAAAAACATAACATGCTCATGAATAGGAAAGCTTAACATTGTAAAAATGTCTATTCTACCAAAAACCATCTCCAGATACAAAGCAATTCCGATCCAAATTCCAACGAAGTTTTTTAATGAGATGGAGAAACAAAGCACCAACTTCATATGGAAGGGAAAGAGACCCTGGATAAGTAAAGCATTACTGAAAAAGAAGAACAAAGTGGAAGGCCTCACTCTACCTGACTGAAGAACTTATTATACCGCCACCTCAATAGTCAAAACAGCCTGCTACTGGTACAACAACAGATACATAGACCAATGAAACAGAATTGAGAAGCCAGACATAAACCCATCCACATATGAGCAGCTGATATTTGACAAAGGCCCCAAAACTGTTGACTAGGGAAAAGACAGTCTTTTTAACAAATGGTGCTGGCATAACTGGATATCCATCTGCAAAAAAATGAAACAAGACCTATACCTCACACCATGCACAAAAACTAACTCAAAATGGATCAAAGACCTAAATATAAAATCTAAAATGGTAAAGATCATGGAAGAAAAAATACGGACGCCAGGAGCCCTAATACACGGCATAAACATTATACAAAACATTACTAACAATGCAGAAGACAAACTAGATTACTGAGAGCTCCCCAAAAAATCAAACACCTATCCTCATCCAAAGACTTCACCAAAAGAGTAAAAAGATTACCTACAGACTGGGAAAAAGTTTTTAGCTATGACATTTCTGATCAGCACCTGATCTCTAAAATCTACATGATACTGCAAAAACTCAGCTACAAAAAGACATATAATGCAACTAAAAAATGGGCAAAGGATCTGAACAGACACTTCATTAAAGAAGACATTCAGGTAGCTAACAGATACGTGAGGAATTGCTCACGATCATTAGCCATTAGAGAAATGCAAATGAAAACTACAATGAGGTTCCATCTCACTCCACAAAGGCTGGCATTCATCCAAAAAACACAAAACAATAAATGTTGGAGAGGTAGTGGAGAGACTGGAACACTTATACGCTGCTGGTGGGAATGTAAAATGGTACAACCACTTTGGAAATCAATTTGGAGCTTTCTTAAAAATCTAGAAATAGAACTACCATACAATTCAGCAATCCCACTCCTTGGAATATATCCTAGAGAAATAAGAGCCTTTTCACAAACAGATATGTGCACTCCCATGTTCATTGCAGCACTGTTTACAAGAGCAAAACTTGTAAGCAACCAAGGTGCCCATCAATGGATGAATGGATAAATAAGATATATTCATATTATGGAATATTACACATCAACAAAGAACAATGATGAATCTGTGAAACATTTCATAACATGGGGGAATGTGGAAGGCATTATGCTGAATGAAATTAGTCAGCTGCAAAAGGACAAATATTGTATAAGATCACTATTTTAAGAATTCCAGAAGTAGTCTAAACAGAGAAGAGATCATTCTGTGATGGTTACTAGAGGGGTAAGTGAGGGAGGGAGGGAGAGGGGTTTTCACTAATTAGATAGTAGTTAAGAACTATATTAGGTGATGGGAAAGACAACACAATACAGGAGAGGTCATCACAACTGGACTAAATCCCAAGCAAAGAAGTTTCCTGAATAAACTGAATGCTTTGAAGCAGCGTAGCAGGGGTGGGGGTTTCAGGACCACGGTTTCAGGGGACATCTAAGTCAATTGGCAGAAAAAAAAATCTATTAAGAAAATATTCTGTATCCCACTTTGGAGAGTAGCGTCTGGGGTCTTAAACGTAGCAAGTGGCCATCTAAGATGCATCAGTGGGTCTCAAACCACCTGGAGCAAAGGAGAATGAAGAACACCAAGGACACTAGGTAATTATGAGCCCAAGAGACAAAAAGGACCACATAAACCAGAGACTACATCAGCCTGAGACCAGAAGAACTAGATGGTGCCTGTCTACAACCGATGACTGCCCTGACAGGGAACACAACACAGAATCCCTGAGGGAGTAGGAGAGCAGTGGGATGCAGACCCCAAATTCTCATAAAAAGACCAGACTTAATGGTCTGACTGAGATTAGAATGACCCCAGAGGTCATGGCCCCCAGAACTTCTGTTAGGCCAAGATAAGAACCATTCCTAAAGCTAACTCTTCAGACAGGGATTGGACCAGACTATAGGTTTTTTTATAGGATAGACAATGATACTGGTGAAGAATGAGTATCTTGGATCAAGTAGACACTAGAGACTATGTTTGCATCTCCTGTCTGAAGGGGAGATGAGAGGGTACAGAGGGTCAGAAGCTGGCCGAATGGACATGAAAATAAATAGAGGAGGGAAGTTGTGTGCTGTCTCATTATGAGGAGAGCAATTAGGAGTATATAGCAAGGTATTTATAAACTTTTGTATGAGAGTCTGCCTTGATTTGTAAACTTTCACTTAAAGCAAAATAAAAATTAAAAAAAAAAAAGAAGTAAAGCCAGAATGTTCCTTAGAAGCAAGGATGGCGAGACTTTGTCTCATGTGCTTTGGACACGTTGTCAGGATGGACCAGTCCCCGATAAAGAACATCATGCTTGGTAATGTAGAGAATCAGCAAAAAAGAGGAAGATCCTCAATGAAATAGATTGTCACAGTGGCTACAACAATGGGCTTAACAGTGATTGTGAGGATGGTGGAGAACAGGGCAGTGTTTCGTTCTGTTGTGCATAGGGTCACTATGATGTGGAACCAACTGGACAGCATGTAACAATAACATATATAAAGAACTTCTTCAACTAAACAAGAAAAAGGCAAGCAACCCAATGAAAAAATGGGTAGAGTATTTGAATAGACATTTCGCTAAAGAAAGTATACGAATGGCCAATAAGAACATGAAAATATGCCAACATTATTATCATTAAAACAAAACAAACAAGGCGACATCAAGTCAATTCCGACTCATGCTGATTCTATGTGTGTCAGAGTAGAACTATGCTCCATAGTTTTTAATGGCTGATTTTTGAGTTTGTAGATCACCAGCTCTTTCTTCAGAGGCACCTCTGAGTGGACTTGAACTACCAAACTTTTGGTTGGTAGTGGAGCTCTTAATAATTTGTGCTACCTAGGGAGCATTTCTCATTAGTTATTAGAGAAGTGTAGATAAAAAACAACTTTTTCGCAAGTATGATGGCTATTATCAGAGAAAAAAATAACAAGGGGATGCGGAGCCAAGATGGTAGAATAGATGCTTCTGGTGTACCCTCTTTACAAAAAAGACTGAAAAATACAACTGAAACAAGTATATTTATGACAAGTTAGGAGCCCTGAGCATCAAAGGCAAGCTTAGACAACAAACTGAGGGGCAGGGGAAGGAACAGACAGTTCAGAAACAGAGAGGAGTTACCAGACCTGAATTACAGGGAGCCCTCAGGCACCATTCCCAGGAACGGTGGAGGCAAGCTGGTACTAGAGTTCGGCTGCAGGTTCCTCAGGGAGAAGCAGCCAGCCACACAGCCTACTCACACCTCCGGAACCAGAGAAGAATGGCACTCTCGGCAAAAGCTAAGTACTTGTATATATTTACCACATCCCCCCGTTCCCAAGCTGGCTTCAGTGACTGACTTCCCTGGGCCTGAGATAGGCCCTGTAGAGCACCTAGAGCCATGCTCCCAGCCTTGGAGAAGGAATACATTTGCAACTGGGGGAAAAGATAATTTGCCAGCTCCACTAACCAGTGGAGCTCAGAACAGAAGTGGCTCTTGTCCAGGCATAACTGGTCCTTGGGCTTTGAGTACCTTCTCCCTCTGCATGGACCTGTGTGGGCCTATATCAGGAGAATAGGCCCTTGTTGGCAGATTCCAACCATTTCAGCTGTGCTGCAGAGAGGTGGGTGTTTGGGGTTTGACTTTGCTTTGCCTATTAAACAGGGTCCTCGCCTACCCACATCAGGGGCCTAAGGACTGGTAGCTCCACTCGGGTCACCAAGCCACCCACGACAGTGGTCCAAGGATAACTGGTACCTCCCAGTCCTTACAACCAAAAACACTGGGTGCCACGGTCCATCTGCAGAACCCACCCATCTGTATGCTCTAGGGAACAGGGAAGTGCTTTCCTCAGAGAAAGATGAGGGACAAATCTCAGCCCCCTGCCTTGTTCAGAGTGTGACCTCCTGCTGCAACCAGATACTGGGACCTACACTAATCACCCCTGTCCCTCTAAGACTGTAGGACAGAGCCTGGACCACACATTTGATGATCAACTACCTGGACACCTGAGCTGAATTCATACAAGAAAAGTGAGTGGACTCCTAGATTGATATACCTGATAACAGCGCTAGCCATCTGGGGACAGGACATCAGAGCTCCAAAGGTGAAAATAATCAAGCTAGCTCATTCAAGCAACCCATTTGGGCATATCAAAACAAAACAAAGCAAGAAGCTATGGCACAGTAAGCAAACAAAAACTAATACAATAACTTACAGATGGCTTGGAGACAACAGTCAATATGAAGTCACATAAAGAAACAACATGGTAGACTCAACAAACTCTCAAAACAAAGAATCCAGGGATCTTCTAGATGAAAGTGCCACCCTGGAGCTACCAGAGGCAGAATACAAAAGATTAATACACAGAACCCTTCAAGACATCAGGAATGAAATGAGGCAATACACAGAACAAGCCAAGGAACACACAGATAAAGCAATTGAAGAAATTAAAAAGATTATTCAGGAACATAATGAAAAATTTAATAACCTGGAAAAATCCGTAGACAGACAGAAATCACAAATTCAAAAAATTAACAATAAAATTACAGAATTAGACAACTCAATAGAAAGTCAGAGGAGAAGAACTGAGGAAGTGGAAGGCAGAATTTCTGAACCTGAAGATAAATCACTTGGCACTAATATATTTGAAGAAAAATCAGAAAAAAAGAATTTAAAAGATGAAGAAACCTTAAGAATCTTGTGGGACTCTACCAAGAGAAATAACCTGCGAGTGATTAGAGTACCAGAACAGGGAAGGATAACAGGAAATACAGAGAGAATTGTTGAAGATTTGTTGGCAGAAAACTGCCTTAACATCCTGAAAGATGAGAAGATATCTATCCAAGACACTCATTGAACTCCACATAAGGTAGATGTTAAAAGAAAGTCACCGAGACATATTATAATCAAACTTACCAAAACCAAAGCTAAAGAGAGAATTTTCGGAGCAGCTAGGGATAAACAAAAAGTCACTTACAAAGGACAGTCAATAGAAATAGGCTCGGACTACTTGGCAGAAACCATGCAGACAAGAAGGCAATGGGATGACTTATATAAAAAATTGAAGGAAAAAAATTGCCAGCCAAGAATCTTATATTCAGCAAAACTGTCTCTCAAATATGAAGGTGAAATTAGGACATTTCCAGATAAACATAAGTTTAGGGAATTCGTAAAAACCAAACCAAACCAAAACTACCAGAAATACTAAAGGGAGTTCTTTGGTTAGAAAATCAATAATATCAGGCATCAACCCAAGACCAGAATATTGGGCAGAGCAAGCAGAAGTCAACCCAGACAGGGAAATCACAAAAATAAATCAAGATTAAAAAAAAAGAAGAAATGCTCAAAACAGGGTAACAGCGATGTTATTATTTGAAAGAAGACAACATTAAAACTTTAAAGAGGGTCAAGAAAGGTAGTCATAGATTCCATATGGAGAGGAAGATAAGGGGATAAAAATAAATAAAAGTTAGGTTTAAATTTAGAAAAATAGGGGTAAATAATAAAAAAAATAATAAGGTAACCACAAAGGAGACAAAGTATCCTACACATCAAAATAAAATACAAGAAAAAAATACACACTGAGCAGAAACAAAATGAACAACAAATATGAGAAAAGTACAATATATAAAGATAATCTACTCAGCACATAAAATTAAGTGGCAAAAACAAACTCAACAACAAGCAAAAAAAGACATCAAAATGATAGCTCTAAATTCATCCCTATCCATAATTACGCTGAATGTAAATGGACTAAATGCACCAATAAGGAGACAGAGAGTGGCAGAATGGATTAAGAAACACGATCCATCTCTATGCTGCCTACAAGAGACACACCTTAGACTTAGAGACACAAACTAAAACTCAAAGGATGGAAAAAATATATCAAGCAAACAACAATTAAAAAAGAGCAGGAGTGGCTACATTAATTTCTGATAAAATAGACTTTAAAGTTAAATCTGTCATAAAGGAAAAGGAAGGACACTATATAATGATGAAAGGGACAATATACCAAGAAGATATAACCATATTAAGTATTTATGCACACAATGACAGGGCCACAAGATATTTAAACAAACTCTATCAGCATTGAAAAGTGAGATAGACAGTGGTACAATAATAGTGGGAGACTTCAACACACCACTTTCAGTGAAGGACAGGACATCCAGAAAGAAGCTCAATAAAGACATGGAAGATCTAAATGCCACAGTCAACCAACTTGACCTCATAGATATATATAGAACACTCTACCCAACAGCAACCAAGCATACTTTCTTTTTTAGTGCACATGGAACATTGTCTAGAATAGACCACATACTAGGGCATAAAGCAAGCCTTAGCAGAATCCAAAACATTGAAATATTACAAAGGATCTTCTCTGACTAAACCTGTTGCCATTGAGTCCATTCCGACCCATAGTGACCCTAGAGCGACCGTACCATAAGGCCATAAAAGTGGAAATCAATAACAGAAAAAGCAGGGAAAAGAAATCAAACACTTGGAAACTGTACAATACCCCACTCAAAAAAGACCAGATTATAGAAGACATTAAGGATGGAATAAAGAAATTCATAGAATCCAGTGAGAATGAAAACACTTCCTAACAGAACCTTTGGGACACAGCGAAAGCAGTGCTCAGAGGTCAATTTATTTCAATAAATGCACACATCCAAAAGGAAGAAAGGGCCCAAATCAAAAATCATCCCTACAACTTGAACAAATAGAAAGAGAGCAACAAAAGAAACCCTCAGGCACCAGAAGAAAACAAATAAAAACTAGAGCAGAAAGAAATGAAATAGAAAACAGAAAAACAATTGAAAGAGTTAACAAGACTAAAAGCTGGTTTCTTGAAAAAATCAACAAAATTGATAAACCACTGGACAAACTGACAAAAGAAAAACAGGAAAGGAAGAAAATAACCCAGTAAGAAATGCGATGGGCGATATTACAACAAACCCAACTGAAATTAAAAGAATCATATCAGATTACCATGAAAAATTGTACTCTAACAAATTTGAAAACCTAGAACAAATGGATGAATTCCTAGAAACACACTACCTACCTAAACTAACACAGAGGTAGAACAACTAAATAAACCCATAACAAAAGAAGAGATTGAAAAGGTAATCAAAAAACTCTCAACAAAAAAAAAAGCCCTGGCCTGGACGGTTTCCCTGCAGAGTTATACCAAACTTTCAGAGAAGAGTTAATACCACCACTACTAAAGATATTTCAAAGCATAGAAAAGGACGGAATACTCCCAAAATCATTCTGTGAAGCCAGCGCATTCCTGATACCAAAACCAGGTAAAAAAAAAAGAAAAGACACCACAAAAAAAGGAAAATTACAGACCTATATCCCTCATGAAAGTAGATGCAAAAATCTTCAATGAAATTCTAGCCAATAGAATTCAACAACATATCAAAAAAATAATTCACCATGACCAACAGGTGGGATTCATACCAGGTATGCAGGGATGATTCAACCTTAGGAAAACAATTAATGTAATCCATCACATAAATAAAACAAAAGCCAAGAATCGCATGATTTTATCTATCGATGCAGAAAAGGCATTCGACAAGGTTCAACAGCTATTCATCAAAAAAAAACTCTCAGTAAAATAGGAATAGAAGGAAAAGTCCTCAACATAATAAAGAGCATTTATACAAAGCCAACAGCCAACATCACCCTAAATGGAGAGAACTTGAAAGCATTCCCATTGAGATCGGGAACCAGACAAGGATGCCCTTTATCACCATTCTTATTCAGCATTGTGCTGGGGGTCCTAGCCAGAGCAGTTAGGCTAGATAAAGAAATAAAGGGCATCCAGATTGGCAAGGAAGAAGTAAAAGTATCTCTATTTGCAGATGACATGATCTTATACACAGAAAACATTAAAGAATGCTCAAAAAAAAAACTACTGAAACTAATAGAAGAGTTCAGCAGAGTATCAGGATACAAGATTGTTGTTGTTAGGTGCCGTCGAGTCGGTTCAGACTCATAGCGACCCTATGCACAACAGAACAAAACACTGCCTGGTCCTGTGCCATCCTTACAATCGTTGTTATGCTTGAGCTCATTGTTGCGGCCACTGTGCCAATCCACCTTGTTGAGGGTCTTCCTCTTTTCCACTGACCCTGTACTCTGCCAAGCATGATGTGCTTCTCCAGGGACTCATTCCTCCTGACAACATGTCCAAAGTATGTAAGACACAGTCTCGCCATCCTTGCCTCTAAGGAGCATTCTAGCCGCGCTTCTTCCAAGACAGAGTTGTTCGTTCTTTTGGCAGTCCATGATACATTCAATATTCTTCGCCAACACCACAATTCAAAGGCGTCAACCCTTCTTCGGTCTTCCTTATTCATTGTCCAGCTTTCACATGCATATGATGTGATTGGAAACACCATGGCTTGGGTCAGGCGCACCTTAGTCTTCAGGGTGACATCCTTGCTCTTCAACACTTTGAAGAGGTCCTTTGCAGCAGATTTGCCCAATGCAATGTGTCTTTTGATTTTTTGACTGCTCCCATGGCTGTTGATTGTGGATCCAAGTAAAATGAAATCCTTGACAACTTCAATCTTTTCTCCCTTTATCATGATGTTGCTCATTGGTCCAGTTGTGAGGATTTTTGTTTTCTTTATGTTGAGGTGTAATCCATATTGAAGGCTGTGGTCTTTGATCTTCATTAGTAAGTGCTTCAAGTCCTCTTCACTTTCAGCAAGCAAGGTTGTGTTATCTGCGTAATGTAGGTTGTTAGTGAGTCTTCCTCCAATCCTGATGCCCCGTTCTTCTTCATATAGCCCAGCTTCTCGTATTATTTGTTCAGCATACAGATTAAATAGGTATGGTGAAAGAATACAACCCTGATGCACACCTTTCCTGACTTTAAACCAATCATTATCCCCTTGTTCTGTCCGAACAGGTAAACATCCTTCTGGTATTCTCTGCTTTCAGCCAGGATCCATCTGACATCAGCAATGATACCTGTTATGGTTGAATTGTGCCCCCCAAAAATGCATGTATCAATTTGGCTAGGCCACGATTGCTAGCATTGTGTGATTGTCTGCCATTTTGTAATCTGATGTGATTTTCCTATGTATTGTAAATCCTATCTCTATGATGTTAATGAAGTGGGATTAGTGGCAGTTATGTTAATGAGGCAGGACTCAATGTACAGGGTTAATTTGTGTCTTAAGCCAATCTTCTGAGACATAAAAGAGAGAAGTGAGCAGAGAGATATGTGAGAACATCATACCACTAAGAAATCAGTGCCGGGAGCAGAGCGTGTTCTTTGGACCCAGAGTCTCTGTGCTGAGAAGCTCCTTGAATATGGAAGATTGATAACAAGGACCTTGCAACAGAGCTAACAGAAAGAGAAAGGCTTCCTTTGTAGCAGGCACCCTGAATTTGGACTTCTAGCCTCCTGGACTGTGAGAGAGTAAATTCCCCTTTGTTAAAGCCATCCATTTGTGGTAGTTCTGTTATAGCAGTACTAGTTGACTAAGACAAGGGATATTATAAAAATTTTTATAGCACTTTTCAATAAAAACCATATTTTATGTAGTGACCTAGTATACACAATGTACCTATTGTAATAAAGGGTCTGACTTGATTTTTAATGCTTGACTGCTGACAGCTTTCAAGCCCTACCAGTCCCTTTTCCTCTTCTGCTCCACATCTAGGCAAGCATGCTCCCTTGTTTGGAACCAGAGGGAAATTCATATTACCCAACCCCTAAGAACACTCATTTTGGCCCCACCCCTAATCACAACAAAAAACAAAGCCACTTGCTCCTCCCTTCACTTGAATCATTTTTGACCAGCTTGGGTTCCAGTCCTGTTCTCCCCCAAAAGCCTCATTATGTGTGTGAGAAAGCCTTTCATACACTTTTTGTGTCTCAACATTTGCACCAAGTTTTATTTATTTATTTTTTTGTGGGGAGAAGGAGTTGATCCCACACTTCAAGGCAAATCAAGACATCTATATAACTCAAGGGGCCCTGGTGGTGCAGTGTTAAGAGCTTGGCTGGGAACCAAAAGAGTTAAGCAGTTCAAATCCACCAGTCCTCCTTGGAAATGGTAAGGGGCAGCTCTACTCTGTCCTATAGGGTCAGTATGAGTTGGAATCTACTCAAAGGCAATGTTTTTGTTTTTGTTTTTTTGGTATATATCTCAAAAAGAACTTTTACATTTGCTAATTTGGGACCATTTGATATTTTCTGTTTTACTGTAATCTTATTTATTCATTTTTAAAACGCTCATTGTGGTTCACTTAATTGATACAATAATATTCCAATGGGTTGTGATCCACACCTCCCAAATCTCTTCCATTTCTAAAATTGACTTAGCTCAGGTCACACAGGTAGAATGATGAAAAACCTTGGACTAAAACCTAGATATCCTCATTACCAGTCCAATGGCACTTTCAGTTCCATCATAAATGTTTTGTATGGCAATAAGATCTCTTCTACAAAAAAGCAGGCTATCTATTCATATGTCTATAGGAAATGAACATCATTCTGGTGCTCATAGTCAACCTTCCAGTGCTACACTAACATTCTTTTCATGTTTGGGCATAAGGGAATCTCCATTAGCTTAAATATGTTACAGTTAAATTTACTAGGACATTATAAGTTTGAAAAGGACACTGGATAGCTATTTTTCAACTCACCATTTATAACAATAGCCACTTTGTATGCTGTAGAATAAAATATTGACTTGAGTTTGCATGCTATTTTTTTCTTTTTTTAATAAATGTACTTGCTGTTTTGGAATTGTTAAGCTGCTCATCAAAGATGTGCTGCTGACATTTAAAATATCAAAGTGTAACTAGGCTGAAGCAGGTTCTGTACGTAAAGTTGGCATTTAGAATCATATGTGTTTTGAAAAAAGCCATAAAATAAATAGTAATCTATAAGTACATTTGTTTGCTTAAATTTAATCTACCTTAATGTGTTTAAACAGCAGTGAACAAAGAGAGTTAGTTAGATAATTGTAACTTTTAAAAGGCTTTTGAATTGGATGGTGCTTGGCTCCCATTACTGAATATTTTGATCAAAGATTCCATAGAAGATCCTTATCAATAGTGGGAAAATGCAAAGCAGAATTTCAAATTTTCATGGATTCTAGACTTGCTGGAACCATGGAGGCTGGATTAACTCCTAAAACTATTGCCTTGAGATAACCTTTAAACTTTAAGCCAAAAACATCCTCCGAAGTCATCTTAAAACCGAACAATCAAAGAAACCCATTGCCATCTAGTTGATTCTGACCCATAGTGACCCGATAGGACAGAGTAGAACTGCCTCATAGGGTTACCAAGGAGTGCCTGGTGGATTCGAACTGCCAACCTTTTGTTTAGCAGCCATATCACTTAACCTCTTCACCACTGAACAGTAGTTTAGCGTAACTAGTAAAAAAGCTGTTTTAAGAACTAACTTTAGGGTTGCTATTAGTTGGAATCGACTCAATGGCAATGGGTTTGGTTTAGTTCGGTTTATATGGGAGCTAACTGACAACAGCAACTTGAAAGATTAGATAGCAACCTTAGAAGGCAGTGAGTTTATGTTAATGAGGGAGGAACAACTCAGAAAACAAGAGTGAAAATAGTTGCACGACTCAAAGAATGTAATCAGTGTCACTAAATTGTACGTATAGAAATTGTTGAATTGGTGGATGTTTGGCTGTATATATATTCTCAACAACAACAACAAAATAAATAGAATTTAGAAAAAAAATTAACAGAAAAAGGAAACAAAAATCTAACAAAGGTTTTTTTTTTTTTTTTTTTGCTTTCTACCAACTTAACCAAATATTTTATTTGGGAGTAAACCAAATGGCTGCATGAAGGAAGAGGAAGCCTGGCACTCAAGAGGAGATTCCAAGGACTTCAATTTGAGAAAGAGCGCCATCTCCTTAATTAAGAAGCTTTGAGGAAGTTAGTTGGGAAAAAAGGGATAGCTTCTGGAAAGCTGTTATTTCAGCAAAATCCCAAAATCATGCTTGTTGCCACTGAGTCACTTTCAACTTAGAGTGACCTACAGAGTAGAACTGCCCCACAGGGCTTCCTAAGCTGTTAAAAAATTTTAAAAAATGCCTTTGACACTGTTATCTGAATGTTTCAGGAAATCTCTTTTTTTTTTTTTTCTTTATGGATGTGTTCAAATTCAACACGTTATTTTGTGCAAAGATATATCTTTGAGTTAAATTAATTAAAAATTCTGAAGTTTTATCTGATTTTTTCATCCCAATTACTTAATTTTCCATGTAATTGTTTTTTTTTTCATATTTAAAGAAATACTTTGTTCCATAAGGAGAGATCAACACATGCACTCAAATACACATAAACAAAAATATTTATTCAAAGAGTATAAGGTATGCTGGTCATTGTTGAGAACTCAGTGAGGTATGAAGCTAAGATTTCACTAAACTCCTTTTTGAGACTTAGATTAGCATTAATAGAGTCATAGCCTGTTTTATGATATTTTCCATGGATAAAACTCCCATGTGAACCCTGATCTCGGATCTAATTTGTAGATCATGGAAGCTCTAAGTCTTGGAAGAGTTAAGTATTGTTAGCTCCATACTTCACTGAATTCTCAAAATCGTTTTTTTTTTTTTTTTGGCCCAGGCAATAGAAATAGTAATACCTACAGCAAAACCTTGTGAAAATTAAATCAAATGTAATCAGATTGATGATAGATCTATAGATTTAGAAAGATATATGGTTCCCAGCACAGAGCCTGCAGTCCTATGTTGAGTGCACCAGTGTGCTACAATCTCTTTCATCTTCTCCTTAGCTGCTAAAGAACATCATAGCTACTAATGGACACAAAGTAAAGCATTGCCTTAGGGGAATATGACTGCCCTCTGAAGAAACCCAGAACTCTGTTAAGCTATCTTAGTGGCGTAAAGCAGGAAGAACTTCTGATGACAGTAAAATCTATAATAGCCATCAGGAGGAGATGGTCACCTACCCTGCACAGGGGCAATAAATGATGTCCATTCCCTGCAGGGGGCCTTCCACTTTTTTCCCCCTTTTACATTTTATTACCGCTTTTCCCCTACCTGTTCTCTGTATATGCTATTTGGCACATCTACTTGGCCATCCTGTTAGTAGATAACCCTGGGAGAGAGGGACTTCAGCGTTCCTCTTCCATGATGTGAAGTGGGGCATGCTTGGATGCGATCTAAAATTACCCTGGTATGGGATCCTAACTTCACGGAACCTTGGCTGATGAGATTATTTGTTCTACTCATCCTTGTCCTGTTTATTCTGTGAGTAATAAATGCCTGTTAACCATGCCATTAGAACAGTGTGTGATCTGTGCTCTGCTTCAAACAGTCTTCACTAAGAACTTGTAAATACGGCACATTGCACCCTATGAATATTAATTCCATTACTCTTACTGTATGATTATTAGTCAGACTATGAATTTGCAAAATGTCTGATGTTTTTTGGTAAACTATGTTCCCTGAAAGGATAAAAATCTGCATCAAGCATATTTATTTAGCCCTCCTGTGTCCTTGATATCATCCTATGTAACAAACACCAATGTAAATTTTCTAAAGTGTTTCTGCCACCTGGAGAGGACATGTATTGTGAGCATGGATTGTTTCAGTTGGAAATTACCAGGGTTAATTGAGTTTAAGGTATAATCATTTACAAGGTAAAACCTGTTCGTTTGAAAGCATGAGAATATTGCTTTATATATTGTTCCCAAATGGTTAAGCACAAGATACTGTAACTAAATCTCTGTACTTAGGCCCCACAGAATTTTTGTATATTCGCTGATCTACTGTTAATTCTCCTCTTTGTTTATTTTGGGCTTTAATTGGATCTCGACTGGGCTCTGATAGTCAATAAATGAAGAATAAGGACAGCAATTTGTCAGTTTGAATAACTTATACTTGGTATTTTTTCCTGTGATGTAGAAGTTACTGTCCTCCATTAGACAAAAGAGGAAGTCAATACGCAGGTTGAAAAGAAAGCTCAGTATTTGACTTTATAAACTAAGTTCTTTTTTAACCCCAGGAAGAGAAATTATAGTAGAAATCATCTAAATGCCTTGTCTCAATTACTGGAAAACACACAAAGCAATATTGGCTTACCAAGTGCTAAAGTACTTAGTACCCAATGTTTTCAGTTATTTTAGCAGAAGTTTATTTCTAAAAAGGGGAAACAAGGCCAATATATTTACATTAACCTTTTAACCATTTTATATGTTCTGTGAAGAAAAAAAAGAGCTTTATTTCATTGAACACTCATTTGTCAACTGCAATTTGTTGACCTACTGGAAAATTAAAAAATAAAAATTAATTTCCCAGAGTTAAAATGTCTAGGGAAAGTCATAATCTTCTGTCACTTGTTGGCAAAATGATTGCATCAACTGCTGAGTCTTTTTGTTTCTGGTTCTTGAATATTTCAATGTATTCAGTTGAGTATTCTAAAAAATGAAAAAATCCTAAATTCTGGGTATCAGAAAACAGTGATACAGTTGAAATCCTATGGCTTTTTTACTCCTTGAATATTAGAAACTGGTTATGTAAAACATGTCAAAATATGTCTTTTCCTTAGTTGCTTTAAAAACAAAACATTAAACTTAAAAAAAAATTGTCCCAGAGCATATAGTCTAAATAACTTTCTGTTGCTTCTGTTGAACAAAATAACTCTACATTTATAATTTTCCAATAGCATTTCTTAAGTATTTTTATCTTGATCATTTCAAGAATCTTTACTTTTATTGATGCATTAAATATTACCAAATAATCATTACATAATAGCAATTAAATAATCATTAAATATTAGGCTTTTTCTATTCCTGTGAATGGGGATGTGGTAAATAGCAAATGATCACAAAATGTTTTCATCTTCTTCCATCAAAAGGTGAAATCCAGTTACAAACCCTGTGGGTTTGGGTTGGCTTTGTGACTGGTTTTTATCAATTAAATAAAACAAAATTGATGGTGTACAAGTTCTAAGTTTATGCCTCAGGAGGCCTAATAGCTTCTATTCTCTCTAGGAATGTTGTCACCCTTGGACCAAGACCACGCTAGTCTACTGAATAATGAGAGGTCATGTGGAGAAGGAGCCCCCAATGATCCCAGGAACTCCAGCTATACAAGCTGAGGCCTTAGCCAAGCCAACACCACAGACAGCAGAGATGAGGCATCCTGACTGAGTCCAGTCCAAATTACTGACCCACAGATTTGTGAGTGAATACATGACAGTTGTTCTAAGGCATTAAATTTTGAGGTGGTTTGTTATAGCACAATAGTTAACTCATACTGGAATCATAAAATATATATATATAACTACACAACTGAGTGTGTGTTTGGACATAGATCTTTTTAAAGGACTTTTTACATGATACAGAGTAGTCCTGAATTTGAGTCTTGGCTCTTCACTTACTACTTGGGTAACCTTGGGATAATTGCATAACCCCTAAGACTTCTTTCATCTCTAATATGGGGTTTAAAACTACTCTATGTGGTAATTGAAAAGCTTAAATGGGCTAATTGATTTAAAATATGTAGCAAACTTCCTGATACTCAACAAATGCTGGCTGAATAAATATTCATAGTTACTATTAGGATCTGCACCACCTATAAAATTTCCTAGAACATTAAAAAAAATTATTCCCTTGGATAATTTTGTAATGAATATCGTACCTAAATCATTCATCTCTGTAGTAAAAAATAAAACTGTGTCTCAATATCATTCTAAGATAATTAGAAGACTTTCCTTGATATTGAGTTAATGACTACGAGTCAATCAGACATATACTTCAATGCTTTAATTGGTTTAACTTGAATTTAATAAGTAAAATTTTCTTCCTTCAAAATCCTGGTAAGCAAATGTGTTCTGATATGTTTATTCTAGATATCCTGATTTTAACTAATTTGATTAGCCCTTTATATTGGTGCCTTATTAGCCCATCTGCGTTCACAGAATTCTCTTGATTTTTCATTATACATAATTTGATGGGGGAAGAATTATTTAGTGATGTGAAAAGAATAGGATTATTAATGCACTATTAATCTTCTTCAGAAAGAAACTCTGAAGGGTTTACATGAGTAAATAAAAAGATATAAAAGTAATTTATTCTCAGCAGCAACTGCTTAAATAATTGCAGAGTTTGCCTCCTCAGTTGCTTTAAGTAAGCCTTTGAAACAAACAGAGGCTCTTAATACAGGCTCCATAGATACATTTTAGGAAGACCTAACCCATAAAAAGTATATGTAACAATTTATATATGGGTAAAAAGTACTTATTTGATGAGAGAGGCAAAGGAGGAAGAGAAGAAAAAAAACTTTATTAGACTTACAGAGAGGTCCATGACCCAATAAAGTTTAAGAATCACTATGTTAGAGGTTTAGGACTAAGCATTCTAAAATTGGTGTCGAGAAGGTATAGGTGGCAAAAGATTAATTCAAAGGTTATTGAAATAATCCAGGTGTGAGTTTATGAGGCTAAGAATAGGTCAGTGGCAGTTAGGATGTGAGAAGCCATATTTTTTTTTTTAAATTCTGAAGTAGTTTTTTTTTTTTTTTGTCAAGTAACTTAGGAAATAGACTCTGAGACAGAGACTTGCATTCAGGAGGTTTATTGGAAAGTTTCCTTGCACCAATGCCTGTAAATAAATGATACAAGAAGAGTTCGATGTGAGGAGGAGTATAACTGTGATCCACCCACCCACGATTTGTCAATTTTGTCGTACTGTGGTGACTTGAGTATTGTTGTGATGCTGAAGCTATTTTAACCAGTATTTCAAATACCAGCAGGGTCACCCGTAGTGAACAGGTTTCAGTGGAGCTTCCAGACTAAGACAGATGAGGAAGAAAGGTCTGGTGAACTACTCCAAAAATTAGCTAATGACAGCCTTATGGATCATAATGAATATTGCCTGATATAGTTCTGGAAGATGATGCAGGACTGGACAACATTGTGTTCTGCTATACGTAAAGCTGCTGCGAGTTGTTGGTGATAAATGCTTTAAAGGAAATGTTGTTGTTGTTAGTTGCCATCAAGTTGACTCCAACTCATGGTGATCCCATGTGTGCAGAATAGAACTGCTCCATAGGGTTTTCAAGGCTGTGACCTTTAGGAAGCAGATCGCTAGGCCTTTCTTCCAAGGCATCTCTGTATGGGTTCAAACTGCCAACCTTTTGGCTAGTAGTTGAGCACTTAACAGTTTGTGCCACCCAGGAACTAAAGGAAATAAACCAAGGTAAAATCCTGGAGAGTTACTGGTAAACTATTTTAATCTGTGGAGTCCGGGGCAGCTTTTTTAAAAAAAAAATTTATTGTGCTTTAAACGAAAGTTTACAGATCAAGTCAGTCTCTCACACAAAAACCCACATACACCTTGCTACACACTCCCAATTACTCTCCCCCTAATGAGACAGCCTGCTCTCTCCCTCCACTCCCTCTTTTCGTGTCCTTTTCACCAGCTTCTAATCCCCTCCACCCTCTCATCTCCCCTCCAGGCAGGAGATGCCAACATAGTCTCAAGTGTCCACCTGATCCAAGAAGCTCACTCCTCACCAGCATCCCTCTCCAACCCATCTTCCAGTCCAATCCATGTCTGAAGAGTTGGCTTCAGGAATGGTTCCTGTCCTGGGCCAACAGAAGGTCTGGGGGCCATGACCACCGGGTACTTCCAGTCTCAGTCAGACCATTAAGTCTAGTCTTATGAGAATTTGGGGTCTGCATCCCACTGCTCTCCTGCTCCCTCAGGGGTTCTCTGTTGTGTTCCCTGTCAGGGCAGTCATCGATAGTAGCCAGGGGCAGCTTTTGAGGAGGTGATAGCTGAGCTGAGTTATAAGAGACAAGAAGGAGCTAGACCTGTAAATATTTGGCAAATATTTTCGGCAGAAGAAAAAGAAGATGCAAATATCTTAAACATCTACAAACTTTGTTAGTTTGAAGACCAGCGTAGTCAAAACACAGTGTACAAGAGGAATGATGATAAAGATGTTGCTAAAAAAAAAAAAAAAGGCTGGGATCAGCATTTAAAATCTCATAAGCCATTTGTTACAGGCTCAGTTTAAGCATCAACCCAGATCCATGAATTTGCCTTGTTTTTTTTTTTTTTTTTTACCAGAGCAGCCCTAGCAATGGCTGGTGCTTGTTCCCATGGTCATGAAGCCAAGTTGTGGTTATTACCACCTCCAGTGAGACAGATCAGAGCTCAACAGGCATGGCATTAACTGGCAAATCAGAACTGTTGTGCTTGTTCACTAACTGGAATGAACCCATGGAGTCTGGCTTGTCCTTCAGGTTTCTAGAGAGCCTACATGATGCAAACCAGAAATGGGTTGGGTTAATAATCCATTAGAAAAAGTTTGAACAATGGAAAATAAATTCTTCTTCCTTCCCCCCCCCCAAAAGGACTTATCTGAGACACAGAAGTTCATATCCCCTCTCTGATGATGTGTTAAGAGATCAAGTAAGACTCTTGTTATAGGAATAATCAGCTTCATTTGTTACAATCTTTGGCTAGTTTGGCAACGCACTCCCTCATATTTTCTTTCCTTTTTTCCCTATCTCACTCCCCTTTCTCCTTCATTTGTGTTTGCCTGGGATACACTCCTCAATAAACTGTTAACAAGTAAGATTTTGTCTCAGACTTTGTTTTATAGGGAAAAACAAACATGTTGCCATGTCGTTGATGCTGACTCATGGTGGTCCCATGTGATTCAGAGTATACTTGTGCATAGGGTTTTCCGTGGCTATGACCTTTCTGAAGTAGATAGTTAGGACTTTCTTTTGAATACCTCTTGGTAGGTTTGAACACCAATCTTTTGGTTAGTAGTCAAGCACTTAACCATTCGCACCACCAGGGCTCTATAGATCCTGTAGCCTTTTAAAGTATAACATGACAATGCTATGAATAACTTCAAGCTCATAAATTGGACAACTTAGAAGAAATGGACAAAGTTTGCAAACACCAAAAGCTAGCAAAGCTCAGCCAAGATGAAATAGAAAATCTGAATATACCTATAGTCATTAAAGAAATTAAAGTTGTAATTAAAATGCTCTCAAAATAAATATCCAGGCCCAGATGGTTCCACTGGGTCATTTTACCACAAACTCAAGGAAAAAGATTAATACCTTTTTTATACAATATCTTCCAGAAAAATAGAGGAGGAGGGACTATTTCTGCACTCACTTTATGAGGCTAGTATTACCTTGATACCAAAACCAGATAAATTCAGTACAAGGAATCATGTATGGAAGAAAGGAAGAAAGAAAGAAAACTACATGCTAATATCTCTCATTAATGTTTATGCAAAAACTCTCAACAAAATGTTACCTATTAAATCCAGCAATACATAAAAATCCTTATACCCCATAACCAAGTGAAATTTATTCCAGGCAATCAAGACTTTTTCAACACAAAAAATTTCATCCATGTGATCCACCATATCAATAGGCTATAACAGAAAATAATATGGTCATACCAATTGTTGTACAAAAGAAGAATTTGACAAAACTTAACCCTCACTCATGATTAAAATTTTCAACAAACTAGGAATATAGGAGAATGTCCTCAACTTGAAAAAGAACATCTAGAAAAAAATCTACAGCTAACATCATACCAATGGTGAAAGACTTAATGCTTTTCCCCTAAGATCAGAAAAAAGATAAGGATGTCTGCTTCTATCAATTTTGTTCAACACAGTACCGGAAGTTCTAGCCACAGCAATAAGGCAGGAAAAAGAAATAAAAGGCATACATTGAAAATAAAGAAGTAAAGTTTTCTTTATTTGTAGGTGACATTATTTCGTATATAAAAAATCCTAAAGAACCCACAAAAAATCTATTACAGATAATAAGTTATCACCATTTGCAGATGGTATGATTGCCTGTGTAAAAAACCACAAGGAATTAAAAAAAAACTAAATAAAAGCAACTCCTAGTTACATCAGACTGCAGGATATAAAATCGATACCCAAAACTCAATCACATTCCTAAATATTAACAATGAACTTTCCAAAGCCAAAATGTAAAACACAGTAAGATTTGAAAATTGCTCCAAAGAAAATGAAATATGTAGGTGTACCTTAACAAAACATGTACAAAACCTATTTGATGACAATTGTAAAATGTTGATGAAAGAAATCAAAGAAGACTTAAATAAATGAGGGATATACCATTTCCATGAATTGGAAAACTCGAATTTTGTAAAGATGTCAATTCTCCATCATTTTTTCTAGAGGCTTATACAATTTCTATTAACATTCCAGCAAGGTATTTTCCCAGATAAATTCATTCTAAAATTTGTATGGAAAGTCATAGACCATAAAATATCTAAAACAATTTTGATAAATAAGTGTAAAGTGAAAAGAATCTTTATACCTGATATTAAGACCTACCATAGTACCACAGTAATCAAAAGAATACGATATGGTGCAAGAATAGACACAGAACAATGGAACAGAATCCAAAAATAAACCCACGCAAGTATGTCCAACTGCTTTTAGACAAAAGCACAAAAGCTATTCAATGGAGAAAGAACAACCTTTTGAACCAATGCTGCAGAAGCAAACGGATATCCTTAGCAAAAAACAAAACAAATATACATACAAACAAACACACAGACACACACACACAAATCCACAAGAAAACAGCAAAGACAAAAACAAAAAACACCTCAACCTAGGCCTCACACCATATACAAAAACTAACTAAAATTGAATTATAAAGTTAAATATAAGATGTGGAATAAAAATATTCAGAAAAAAACTTGAAATAAAATTTTTGAGATCTAAAAGTAGGCCAAGAATTCTTAGACTTGATACCAAAAGCATAATCCTTAAAAGGTAAAAATTCATTAATTGGATTTCACCAAAATTAAAATTTTTTCACTTTAAAAAGAAAAACCCTGCAGAGAGGATGAAAATATAAGTTGCAGATTGGTGAAAGTATTTGTAATCCATGCATCTGACAAAGGACTAGTACCTAGAATACATAAATAATTCTCACAACTCCACAGAAAAAGAAAATCTCATTAGAAAATGGAAAAAAAAATCCTTGAAGAGCCATTTTACCAAAGAGAATACACAAATGGTAAATGAACATATAAAAAGATGTTCAACATCATTAGCCATTAGGGAAATGCAAATTAAAAGCACAATGAGAAGTCATTGCAAAACTATCAAAAAGACTAAGATAAAAAATACTAATATCACCAAAAGCTGGGGAAGATGCGGAGAAACTGGATCACACAGATATTTCGGATGGAAATGTAATATGGTACAGCCACTCTGTTAAAGAGTATGGCAGTTTTCTTAAACACACACACATACACACAACTACCACATGACCAAGAATTTGAGCTCTAGGGCATTGATTCCAGAAGCTGAAGACATAGGTTCACACAAAATCTTTACATTACTGTTTGTGGCAGTTTTATTCATAAGAGACAAATACTGGAAACAATCCAGATGTCTTTTAATGGGTGAATGGTTAAAAAGTTGTGGTACATCCATACCATTGAATACCACTCAGCAATAAAAAGAAACACACTATTGACACACATAATAACTTGGATGGATCTCAAGGGAATTGAGCTGATCTCAAAAGGTCCCATGCTGCATGATGTCATTTATATAACATTTTGAAATGATAAAAATTACAGAAATGAAGAACAAATCAGTGCTTTCCAGGGGCCAGTGATGGTGAGGGGAGAGGGAGGAAGGAGGTAGGTAGGTGTAGTTATAAAAAAGCAACATGAGAGATCCTTGTGGTGAATGAACTGTTCTTTATCTTGACTGTGTGAATGTTCATATTTTGGTTGGTAATGTAGCTTTTTGGTGGAAACTGGGTAGAAGGTGCACAGGATCTCTTAGTATTATTTCTTGTCTTTCCCAGAGTGAGTGTCTTTCTCCTCTTCTACATCTGTTCAAAGTTCTTCATCCTTCAGAAGAGATAAAGTCTCAAATTTTATCTCCCTGATGAAAAGTAAATTCAGCTGGTAATGATAACCGCCCTTCTTAATGACACATAAACTATTGCTTTTCAGTCGATTCACACATAGTACCCCCTATTGTTTTACCTACATGGAAGAATACTGTAATATATTTTATCTATTACTTAGTAATGAGTTAATTGTGTTAATTTCAATTACACGCATCTATATATTTTCTCCTAAGGAGTTTGTAAGCAGCCCTTAAGGGCAGGGATTATGTCCAACACTTCCTTCTCTTCATAACTATATGGTATGTGACTTGCCAAAAGTCCCATAGCTATTAAGTGACCTAGCAAAACTTTGAACACAGATATTTCGACACTAATATGAGTGTTCTTGTCTTTATTTCATGCCCTCATCTGCTGATAAGACCTTTCAAACTCACTTAACCATTGGCAAATGGAGTTATTGGACTGGTTTAATAAATTACGGTATACCCATAAAATTGGGTTCTCTTTTGCTTTTGAAAGGAATGAGGAAGATCTATACTCGCTGATATGTAAAGATTTCCAAGAGAGTTGGTCAATTTAAAAGACAGGTATAGGACAATACATACAATCTGTGTATAATACACTGTGATTAGTGTAAAACAAAAGAGCTATATAGTAACATTCTTGTATAAGAATAGACTATCTCTGGAAAAATGCACAAGAAACCAAGAGGCTGAGGGTCAAGGTGGGAGGAAGATTTTATTTTGACTGTATAACCTCTGTACTGCTTGTATTTTTTACTTTTATGTATTAGGAAAAAATAGGCCTATGGCATGACAAGGTGATTTTTTCCTAAAAATAAGAATTTCTTATTTTAGCTTAGGCAAGAAATTTGAGCCCAGAAAGTTTTTTGTTTTTTTTTTAATTCAATAACTACCAAGTTTGGGAAAACTCTTCATCAGGCAAAAAATTTTTATAACACATTCATTCATATATCATAATATTTATGTACTATTACTTGAACGATAATTTAAATCTTGGAGTATAAATCACCAGTACTTTCCAACCAGCGACTCATTAAAAAAAAACAAGTTTTATGTTCAATGGAGAGGTGATATCATATGTTTATGTTTTTGAATATACCAGGACCCAGTGTCATCTGTTAGCGTGATCCCTGTGGAGCTATACATATTTATGAAATCACAAGTAGAGGTTTTGAATGTACAGTGCTAACGATTGCAAAATAAAAATGTGCTACTGCATATTCACACTCATCAAAGTCATCATTTATTTATAATTGCTAAATAAAAGATCATAGCATTTAATTCATGAAATATAAGACTATGGGGATAACTTAATTACTATAGTATTGTGAAACTATAGTTACTGTCATTACAAATAAGAGTACAGGGAAGGACTTTATGTTTCAAAAATCATCTAAGGCGAGTCTTGAAATCCTTGTCTGACTCCTTGGATGATATAACGGGTTGGTAATATGTTATCTTCTGTCATTCTGCTTTTCATCTGCTGGAGTCAGGTGGATTTATTAACATTTTGTGACATCTGGAAATTAAGTTCTTTCCTCTTTGAGCAGGAGTTATTGACTTTGTCTACACAGAGTACAGTGATAAATTTCAACAGTGTAGATGGCCAAACTAGATTAATTCATACTTCAAGTCTTTGATTTGTTCAGATTTTGGAGGTCTGTCTAAATTTATCAACTTAATCAGTTATTATGAAAATATTTTATTTTCCCCAGGCCCATCCTTTTTTTATTTGGCAACTTTTTAGTCCCAATTAAGTTATTATTTATTTTAAATTATGTAGAATGCAAAGATTGATTAAAATATTTAACTTTTGAGATAGAGTTAACATATTAGCTTATGCTAATAATGTAGTATCTTAAATGTTACAGTCTCACAATATGTTTACATCAATTTTATTAATGCCATATACTCTGCAGAAAGTATTCTTTTAATGTAATATTATATACCCGCATATGCATCCTGGGTTCCTGTGCACTACAGGTATCTATTCTTTTTTCTTGCTTGTAAATATATTTTAAATTTCTTCTAGTACTATTTCCCTTGAGAAACGTCTACAGATAAAGCAGAATAAGAACATCTTCTATGAAAAAGTAATTTAGTGCTTTCAGACTATGAACCTGATCACGAATGAATGATAAGCCAATCATAAAACTTTTCCTCATAAAATATGAATAGAAAACAAAAGATAGGAAATAATTAAATTGATATATACTATTTTCATCCTTTTCTAAATACTGATTTCATAAAAAGATATCATAAAAAGGATACATGAATGTATATTGGAGGCGTATATTATCATTTTCCTCACAAGACTGTGATCTCTTTGGGTCCAGTGCCCAGTGCAATATATGGTAGAATGTACAAGTGTTTGATCAGTTTTGCTGAGTGAATGAATTTTAAAAATGGTAAAATAATCAAACAACTTTACAATGACAGGAGAATATTATTCAGGCTCAATCATTTCTCAGCTAATCGAACTGGAGGAAAGGTGTAGAAAAAGGCCAAGAGCTTCCTTTGTGGAAAAGCCGAAAATTATTCTCCCTTCAACTCTGTTTTGCATTCCCTTTCCCCCGCCCTTCCCTCGTCTCACCTCTTTTCCAGGTTTAATTGTGTAGATTACCTTTTTGCCTAAGTCCTACCATTACTCCTAACTCCCTGTTTCTCTATCCCCTACCCTCTTTCATCAACTTTTAAAAGACCCAGAAATAGACTTGGCAAAGGCAGTTAATAAGGTGTGTGGAATAGAAGTATGGAAGGATGAAGAAATGGAAGGATGTGGCTGAGGTATTGAGGAGAAACTTAAGAAGGCAAGGGAAGAAGGGGAGAGTTGTTAATAAACTTTGTGTTAGTTTATGATAAAAACCTATTATGGTGCATTTAAAAGCAATATGGAGTAGAGTATGAAAAATAAAAATGCTATCTTAGATTTATTTATTGAGTTAGTTAGCAATTGACAGATAAATACCTGCTAAGGTCTCATTGCTAATGACTGGGAGTGCTGGGCCTTGAAACTAGATCCTCCGAATTTTCATGTAGTAAAAATGAAACAGAAAGTTACCTTAATATTAAATTATGTTGCACATGTTCTCATAACAGGGAATTAGAATGTTACCAATAATTAATAGCTAGTTTTAAATATATGGACTGGACACAAAAATTCTTCATTTAATAATTTGGAAAAAATAGAGAAGACATGAAAGATACAATATTCATATTAATATGGTTATTATCTCTTTGAAATTAAAAGGTAGTTCTCAATAATATAATTCAAAATCACCATTCCATTTTTAAAAATAGGTTATTATGACTCAATTTTATTGGTTGTCTCAAATTTTGAAATATTATCTAATAAATACATGCAGTGTCCATAGAGTTTCTCAAAGATGCAAAGTTAACAAGTTTTCCTTTGCTTTATTTTAAATATTTGTGTTTAGTTTTCTTCTTTTAATTATTTGTTGATAAGAAAAAAGTTAAAGAAATACATTCACACAATATTTTACTGAAATGTATATTTGAACTTTAAAGACAAGCAGTGCTATCCAAGCTTTAAGCCAGAGGTATAAACAGTTTTACAAAATCCAGATATTTAAAGCATATTTTCCTCCCTTTATATGTAATTTTGACACGTAAAAATTTAAAATATATCATTTTAGCAAGTATATTTGAGAAGTAAATACTATGTTCAAAAGAGTTATAGCAATTCATCACCAATGTTTGATATTTTAAACATGAAATTTGGGCTTGAAAGAGATATGAACAAGGTTTAATAATTTATAATAAAATTGAATATTGTTTTGAGAACTGAAATTAATAATTGAGGATTTTTATTTTAAAATGCTGTCATTGTTGTCATTGTTAAGTGCCATTGAGTTGGTTCTGATTCATAGTGACCCCACCAACAACAGAACAAAATATTGCCTGGTTCTGTACCATCATCACAATTGTTGCTAGGCTTGAGCATATTGAAGCAGCCACTGTGTCAATCCATCTTGTTGAGGGTATTCCTCTTTTTTGCTGACCCTGTGTAGTGGTTAAAAGTTACGGCTGCTAACCAAAAGGTTGGCAATGAGAATCCACCAGGAGCTCCCTGGAAACCCTGTGGGGCAGTTCTACCCTGTGCTACAGGGTCGCTATGAGTCGGAATCTACTCTACGGCAATGGGTTTGTTTGTCTGTTTGATGTCCTTCTCCAGGGACTGATCCCTCCAGATAACATGTTCAAAGAATGTGAAACATAGTCTCACCATTCCTTGCTTCTAAGCGGCATTCTGGTTGTACTTCTTCCAAGACAGATTTGTTGTTCTTTTTGGCAGTCCATGGTGTATTCAATATTCTTCTCCAACATCACAATTCAAAGTCATCAATTCTTCTTCAGTCTTCCTTATTCATTGTCCAGCTTTTGCTTGCATATGAGGTGACTGAAAACACCATGGCTTGGGTCAGGTGCACTTTAGTCCTCAAGGTGACGTCTTTGCTGTTCAACACTTTAAAGAGGTCTTTTGCAGCAGATTTGCCCAATGCAGTGCATCTTTTGATTTCTTGACTGCTGCTTCCATGAGTGTTGATTGTGGATCCAAGTGAAATGAAATCCTTGAGAACGTCAGTCTTTTCTCTGCTTATCATGATGTTGCTTATTGGTCCAGTTGTGAGGATTTTTGTTTTCTTTATGTTAAGGTGTAATCCATACTGAAGGCTGTGTTCTTTGATCTTCATCAGTAAGTGCTTCAAGTCCTCTTCACTTTCAGTAAGCAAGGTTGTGTTATCTGTGTAATGCAGGTTGTTAATGAGTCTTCCTCCGATCCTGGTGCCCTGTTCTTCTTCATAAAGGCCAGCTTCTTGGATTATTTGCTCAGCATACAGATTGTATAGCTACGGTGACAGCATACAACCCTAACACACACCTTTCCTGACTTTAAACCATGCAGTATCCCCTTGTTCTGTTTGAATGACTGCCTATTGATCCATGCACAGATTCCTCATGAGCACAATTAAGTGTTCCGGAATTCCCATTCTCCACAGTGCTATTTATAATTTGTTATGATCCACACAGTGGAATGCTTTAGCACAGTCAATAAAACACAGGTAAACACCTTTTTGTTATTCTCCGCTTTCAGCCAGGATCAACCTAACATCAGCAATATCTCTGGTTCCGCGTCCTCTTCTAATCTGGATTGAATTTCTGACAGTTCCCTGTCGATACACTGCTGCAGCCACTTTTGAATGATCTTCAGCAAAATTTTGCTTGTGTGTGATATTAACGATATTGTTTGATAATTTCCACATTCAGTTGGATCACCTTTCTTGGGAATAGGCATAAATATGGATCTCTTCCAGTCAGTTTGCCAGGTAGCTGTCTTCCAAAATTTCTTGGCATAGACCAGTGAACATTTCCAGTGCTGCATCCATTTGCTGAAACATCTCAATTTGCATTCCGTCAATTCGCAGAGCCTTGATTTTCTCCAGTGCTTTCAGTGCAGCTTGACTTCTTCCTTCAGTACCATCGATTCCTGAAATGGTTGAACGTCACCCAATTCTTTTTAGTATAGTGACTCTGTGTATTCCTCCCATTTTCTGATGCTTCCTGTGTCATTTAATATTTTCCCCATAGAATCCTTCAGTATTGCAACTCGAGGCTGGAATTCTCTTCTTCAGTTCTTTCAGCTTGAGAAATGCTGAGCTTGCTCTTCTCTTTTGGTTTTCTATCTCCGAGTCTTTGCACATATCATAATACTTTACTTTGTCTGCTTAAGCTGCCCTTTGAAATCTTCTGTTCATCGTTTTTTCCTTTTGCTTTAGCTATACAACCTTCAAGAGCAAGTTTCAGAGTCTCTTCTGACATCTGTTTAGGTGTTTTCTTTCTTTCTTGTCTGTTTAAAGACCTCTTGCTTTCTTCATGTATGATGTTCCTGATGTCATTCCACAACTCGTCTGGTCTTCGGTCATTAGTGTTCAATGCATCAAATCTATTCTTGAGATGGTCTCTAAATTCAGGTGGGTTATCCTCAAGGTTGTACTTTGGCTCTCATGCACTTGGTCTAATTTTCTTCAGTTTCAACTTGAACTTACATAAGACTAATGGATGGTCTGATTTGCAGTTGGCACCTGGTCTTGTTTTGACTGATTATACTGAGATTTTCCATCATCTCTGTCTTAGTCATCTAGTGCTGCCATAACAGAAATACCACAAGTGGATGCCTTTAGCAAAGAGAAATTTATTTCCTCAAGGTAAAGTAGGCTAAAAGTCCAAATTCAAGGTGTCAGCTCCAGGGGAAGGCTTTATCTCTCTGTCAGCTCTGGAAAAAGGTCCTTGTCCTCAGTCTTCCCATGGTCGAAAAGCTTCTCAGACACAGGGACACTGGGTCCAAAGGACCCGCTCTGCTCCTGGTGGTGCTTTGCTGGTGGTATGAGGTCCCCCTCTCTCTCTGCTCACTTCTGTCTTTTATACCTCAAGAGATTGCCTCAAGACACAATCCAGTCTTGTAGGTTGAGTCCTGGCTCACTAACACAACTGCTGGCCATCTTCCCTAATTAACATCATAGAGGTAGGATTTACAACATATAGAAAAATCACACAATACCAATCTTGGCCCAGCCCAATTGATATATACATATTTTGGGGGAGACATAATTCAATCCATGACATTCCACTCTTTGTCCCCCCAAAAATCATATCTTTGCAACATGCAAAACTTATTCACCCCATCATATTATAGCAAAAGTCTTAACTCCAAGTCCAAAATCCAAAAATTCCTCTTCATCTATGAAATCTACACAACAGGTTATCTGCTTCCAAAGGTACAATGGCAGAACAGGCACAAGCTAGGCATTTCAATTACAAATGGGAGAAACTGGAGGAAAAGAAGGGATAACAGGCACCAAGCAAGTCATCAGAACATATTACATTAGCCCTCAAATCTTTGAAAATAATCCTTCATTTACTGAGACAATTTACACAATGGCCCTGCCCTCCAGACTCTGGGTATTGGCCACACTCTCTGGATTCTTAGTAGAGGCCTCTCAGCTCTAGGCTTCACCTCCACCTTCCAGGCCCACAGGGACAGCAACTCTGCTCCCTTGGCTTTAGGTGCACCATTCTCCTCTCCAGCTGAGCAGCAACGCCACCCTTAGAAATGCCAGCAGCCATGGAGCTCCACCCTTTGAAACCCCTGAAGTTATGGCCATATCTTTTGAAACTGAGGCAGCTCGGCTTCTTGTTTTGTCTCTTCAGTTTCTGCTTCCTGGTTTCAAGGCCTCTTGGCTCCTCAGGCCTCATGCCTTCATGTCTCCTGCTTGGGCAAGGGTTCCAAAGCTCTGTAGCTGCACCAATAAGTGCCGGGATGCACCCCAGTCTGCCAGGAAGCCTCCTGTGCACAGGCACTCAGCTCTTTGGCTCCATGGGATGGCTCCAGTGCCGTTTCACACTGATCTCCTTGTTCTGCTGCTGCTGGTTCTGCTGTCGCCACTTCTCTGCCACTGCAGGTTCTCTGCTGCGCTAGTCCTCTGCCGCTGTTGCAATTCTATCCATTCACAGTTTCAAAATTGCTTCTACATTTTAGTTACAAGTTAGAGCAGTACCCCATTCTCAGTACCAGATTCTGTGTTAGTCATCTAGTGCTGCCATAACAGAAATACCACAAGTGGATGGCTTTAACAAAAATAAATTTATTTCCTCACAGTAAAGTAGGCTAAAAGTCCAAATTCAAGGTGTCACCGCCTGGGGAAGACTTTGTCTGTCGGCTCCGAAGAAGGTCCTTATCCTCAATCTTCCCACGGTGAAGGAGCTTCTCAGGTGCAGGGACCACAGGTCCAAAGGACATGCTATGCTCCCGGTGCTGCTTTCTTGGTGGTATGTCTCTCTGCTCACTTCTCTCTTTTATACCTCAAGAGATTGCCTCAAGACACAATCCAATCTTATAGGTTTAGTCCTGCCTCACTACACAACTGCCACCCATCCTCCCTCATTAACATAATGGAGGCAGGATTTACAACATATAAGAAAATCACACAGTATTGGGAATCATGGCACAGTCCAATTGATACACACATTTTGGGGGGGGGAGATAATTCAATCCATGACAGTGTCTTTCCACAGATGTAGTCGATTCGATTCCTGTGTATTTTATCTGCTGAGGTCCATGTGTATAGTCACTGTTTATGTTGGTGAAAAAAGTATTTGAAATGAAGAAGTTGTTGATCTTGCAAAATTCTATCATGTGATCTCTGGCTTTGTTTCTATAACCAAGGCCATATTTTCCAACTACCAATCCTTTGCTTCCAACTTTTGCATTCCAATCACCAGTAATTATCAATGCATCCTGATTAACGCTTGATCAATTTCAGACTGCAGAAGCTGGTAAAAAATCTTCAGTTTCTTCATCTTTGGCCTTAGTAATTGGTGCATAAATTTGAATAATAGTTGTATTAATTGGCCTTTCTTGTAGGTATATGGATATTATTCTATCACTGACAGTGTTGTACTTCAGGATAGATCTTTAAATGTTCTTTTTGATGATGAATGCAACACCATTCCTCCTCAAGTTTTCATTCTTGGCATAGTAGACCGTATGATTGTCTGATTCACAATGACTAATACCAGTCCATTTCAGCTCACTAATGCCTAAGATAGCAATGTTTATGTGTTCCATTTCATTTTTGATGATTTCCAATTTTCCTAGATTCATACTTTGCATATTCCAAGTTCCGATTGTAGGATGTTTGCAGCTGTTTCTTCTCAGTTTGAGTTGTGCCACATCAGCAAATGAAGGTCCCGAAAGCTTGACTCCATCCACGTCATCAATGTTGACTCTACATTGAGAAGACAGCTCTTCCCTAGTCATCTTTTGAGTGCCTTCCCACCTGAGGGGCTCATCTTCTGGCACTATATCAGACAATGTTCTGCTGCTATTCATAAGGTTTTCACTGGCTAATTCTTTTCAGAAGTAGACTGCCAGGTCCTTCTTAGTCTGTCTTAGTATGGAAGCTCAGCTGAAACCTGTCCAACATGGGTGACCCCACTGGTATTTGAACACCAGTGGCATAGCTTCCAGCATCACAGCAACACACAAGCCCCACAGTACAACAAACTGACAGATGTGTGGATGTTCTCTTAAAATGGTTCTATATAAATACAAGAGATCGCTGTGGAATAAAAACATACCAAAAACTGTCTTGGTGCATTTGATTAATGTCAAAAGAGAAATATAATCCAAGTTGTGGTTTGAAACTATCTAAAACAATTGACTAAAAATTGTTGCTATGCTGGAAATTTACAAATTGAGAAACAGAGGATTATGTAGCATTTTGTATGTTGCAATGTGCAAATAATGCAATGTGAATGCACAATTACACCATTTTCTCTGTGTCATGCACAATCTAGTTTTGATGTTACTTTATTATATTTGCTGGTAAACTATAACCTGGGTGAAATTGTTGCTTGACCCTGTTATTGAATCTCTGTTCTATAGATTAACAAAAGAACAAGTGAATTTATTTCCAATATTTAGAAAAATACATAAAGCTAAAAAATGAAAATAGTATCTCCAAAATATCTTTACTCCTACAGGTTTAGATAAGAGCCAGTATATGACACAAGAGATAACAAAGAATGATAAATCTTGCATTATTCAGAAGACAAAAGACTGAAGATACTCATGGAACTAGATTCAACTCAACCTATCAAGCATTTAGTGAATATTGATTGGCACTAGGAACTGTTTTAGGTACTGGAGATTTGAGAGTGAAGGTGAAACATTTCCTCTCTCAATGAACTTGCTATCTATCGGAAAATGCAGGCAAGTAATTTAAAAATACTAGTTTTAAATAAAAAATCATATGTTGAGCACTTTTTCTGAGGAGGGCAATTTGAAACTAACCAGAATGATACAGACATTAGAATTAGCAGAGAAGAACATTAAAACAGTTATTATAACTGTATTCTATATATTCAAAAAGTTTAGTAGAAATATGGAAGATAAAAAAGATTAAAATTGATCTTTTAGAGATGTAAACCATAGTGTCTGAGATGAAAACACAGTGGATGAGATGGACAAAAGAGTTGACATTGCAGAAAATAGATTAGTGAAGTGGGAAACACAGTAATAGAAATGTTCCATAATGAAGCACACAAAGAAAAAAGAATAATCAAAAAGAAAGAAAATAATACTAACATGCTGATAAATTTTCTCTTATTTTTAGAACTCTTTAAAAGGTAAGGATCTGATTATACAAAAATAATAGCAATGTAAAATTATGTTCATAACGTGTGTAAGTAAAATGTATGACAACAAAACCTTAAAGGGTGGAGGGAAGAAATGGAGGTATGCTACCGTAAGATTCTTATTCTATACAAGAAATGGTATGATATCACTGGAAAGTAGATGGTGATAAAGTTAAAATGTATAGTATAAACCATAAAACAGCCACTAAAATAATAAAACAAAATGTTACAGCTAATAATCCACAAAGGAGATAAGAATTAAATAGAAAATAAATAATTTGCTAAAAAGAAGGGATAAAAAGATGAAAGGGAAAACAAAACAAATAGGACAAATAGAAACAAATAGCAAGATAAATGCACTTAAACCTAATCACATCAATAATCACATTAAATGTAAATGGTCTAAACCATCCAATTGAAAGGAAAAGATTGTCATGTTGGATAAAAAGGTGGGGCCCAACAATACATTGCCTACAAGAAGTTAACTTTTAATATAAAATCACAAGTAGGTTCAAAGTAAATGGATGAAGAAAAATATGCTGCACTAACACTAGTCAAAAAGAAAGCAGAGGTAGCTATGTTAATATCAGAGAAAGTAAATTTTGAATAAAAGATAAAGAAGGTCATACCATAATGATAAAAAATCAATTCTACAGGATGACATAACAAAGCTAAACATTTATGTTACTAGTATCAGGCTTCAAAATGCATGAAGCAAAAACTGATAGAAATGAAATGAGACAAATTATTATCAGAGATTTCAATTACCCCCTCTCAATAATTACTAGAACAAGTTCACAAAAATTAGCAAGGTTATAGTAGACGTCAACAAAATAACCAAATCAATCAACCAATTTGGACTTACATTTAACAAACCCTCCATCCAACAACAGCAGAATACATGCATGGGATATTTACCCAAAGAGATCATATTAAGGGTCATAAAACAAGTCTCAATAAATCTAAAAGGATTCAAGAAATGGAAAGCATGTTTTCTGGCTGCAAGCAATAACTCACAATAGCTGAATAAATCTCAAATTAATTATCTGGAGTGAATTAAGCCAGACAAAAAAACAGTACATGTTGTGTGATTCCATTTATATAAAACTCTGGAAAATGCAAACAAATCTATAATAATAGAAAGCAGATCAGTGGCTACCTGGGGTGGGGGTAGATGCAGAGGCGTAGAAGGGACGGATTAAAAAAGCGGCATGAATAAAGTTTTGGGTGATGTATATGTATGCTATCTTGATTGTGGTAGGGTCTCACAGATGTATTCATATATGAAAACATATACTTATACATGTTAATAAGTTACTTTATTGTATGTCATTGAATCTTTTAAAAACTTCTTAAAAAAAATCAGGCACTAAATAAACATAGAGCATTAGATCAATAGATAGATAGTTTATACCCCGTTGAATAGGACCTTTGGCAACATTAGCTGGAAGATGCACCTCCTGGATATGAAATTGGAGATAAATTGGTATGGACATCTGGGTAGCACATTGCCTGCCATATAGCAACCTTCCACCAAATAATTTATTATTCTAATGTAGATGTGAGGTTTCCATTCAAATGTTTCAGCAACTCAAATATCCATTCCAGATCAGATAAAGGTGGAGTGCAGAAAACAGGCACCTACTTAATTGTGATTAGGTCTGGATAACAAAGTTTTCTGAGTTATCTGCTGCTGAATGAGAAAGGATGCCTCAGGTTAGATTAGAGTGTTTTAATTTTTTAAGTAAACTTATTGTGGTGGATGCATTTTTGGAAAATTATACATGTGATCCATATATATGGTAGAAAATTTGGAAAATCGGTAAGAATGTGAAGAAGTCAATTTAATTCACTTATAATCCCACCTTCCGATGATACCTTCTGTTGACACTTGGATGTATGTTCTTTCAAACTTGAAGAGTTTCCTGATTACTTAAGATTAAAATACAGTTCTGGTAAAAGCAGTTTACATAACTTGCATAGATAACATGGCAGGCAACTATTGCTGGCTGGTGGATGGTTTCACCAAAGTATGTCTTTCAGGGGAAAATGGCCAAATGTTAATAAAAAATTAATACTCTAAAATGGCAGTTTATCAATCCCAATCCATCAGTATAGTGATTTGTATGACTTTGGTCCAGAAAAGTAAAATATGGTCATTTTACTTTTCACAGTTTCATGAAATTTGAAATTAATTTTTCCATGAAGATTGTACTATAACTTTTATTTTGCCATATTCCCTAAAGTCTGTTTTAACTCATTTAAAACTGACAGTTGAATAGGTTGAACTGGTTAATGGCTTGCTTCCTGGTATAAGTCACAGTGTAGTTTTACAACAACAAAAAAATATATATTTTTTTAATTTTTGTAACTTCAGAAGCGTTTGACTATGCTATACATTTATATCAATGGATGGAGTAACTGACAGTGACTTAAAAATGAGCAAACATGTCCTTTAGTTTATTTTTTAGAAGACATAAACATCAAACTCAATGCAATCGGAAAAGAAAATACACTTTTAAATGAAAGTATGGATAACAATACATTAGTCAACAGTGAATTTAAAATAAAATTTGTGGTGGAAATAAAATAAAAGATTCACCATAATCAATAGTAGACACAGCACACGGCAGAATTAGATCCCCACAGATTGCCATGATATTGTTATTGGTAGAGTTAGAGTTTAAACATCCAAAAAACAAATAAACAAACAACCTGTTGCCATCGAGTCAATTCTGACTCATAGTGACCTTATAGGACAGAATAGAACTGCCCCACAGGGTTTCCAAGGAACTCCTGGTGGATTCCACTGCCGACCTTTTGGTTAGCAGACATACTCTTAACCACTACGCCACCAGGGTTTTCCAGAGTTTAAACAGAGTGGTGTCTTAACTACCCCGCTGTAATAAAAATTAAGTTATAATGGCATAAGATAATAATATGGTACTGTTGTGTATATAAAAATAAATATAATTTCAAAAATAATAACAAATAACCATCTTGAGTGTCTACATGAATATCTAAACCTTCATGACAACCTTTTGAGGGATATGTTATTATTTGCAGATCATATCTGGTGGTGTAGTGGTTAAGTGCTACTGCTGCTAACCAAAGGGTTGGCAGTTCGAATCCACCAGGTGCTCCTTGGAAACTCTATGGGGCAGTTCTACTCCGTCCTATAGGGTCACTATGAGTTGGAATTGGCTCGAGGGCACTGGGTGGGTGCTTGGTAAGGGGTGAGAGCTGATGTCTCATCTGAGATCTAGCCAGAGCCCATGCATGCTCCATAAGCACACTTGTGTTGTTAACACTGTCTTCTACTCTTTCCTCCAGTGATAAATAATAACAAGAGTTTCATGCATAAACTCATCACAGAGAAAATCTCAACCTCACTAGAATCTCCGCTGTACATATAAACTCCTACACTAAGACATATATTTAGGATAAGGTGACAGGAATAAGCCTCACAACTGGCTTTATGATTGGTAAGAAGCTACCATCTACTGGGTCACGTTCAGAATAAAAAATCTCTCTGTCTCTATCTTTCATCTCTCTTTCTCTATTACCTTTCTTTATCTACCTATATACATTCATATCAGGAAGTGAAGTGAGTTCTGATCAATCTCTATAGTCATGGTTTATGTGCCACCCTCCAACTAAAATAGACAGTTCCCCAAAATAATTTTTAAATGAAGATAAAAATGAAACCGCCTATGTGTGTTCGTGTAACTAAGCATAGTATTTAGAACTATGGGCATCACTGAAAATGTTTAGCACCTTCTAACAACTCAGTGACAAAATTCAATGGAATCACGATCAAAATTCAGTGGAATTTTTTTGTGAAAATTGACAAGTTAATTATAAAATTCATAAGGAAATTCAAATGGCTTAGAATACCCAAGAAAATAACTCTTCTTTTGAAGCATAACATACGTACATAAAATACGAACATATTATAAGTGTACCACTTGGTGAATTTTCATAAAATGAGCACACTGGTATAGATCAAAAAAATTTATCAGCACCCTAGAGGCCCCCTTCATTCTTGAACTCACCACTCCATTTGCCAAATATAATTCTTATCTTTACCTCTGAAACCATCTGTTGAATTTTTCTGTATTTTAGCTTTGTATAAAATGAATTATACAGGATGTGCTCATGTGTATGACTGCTTTTTCTTTAGGTTATATTCAAAAGATTCATACATGTTGTTGTATGTATCAGCAGCTCGTTAATTTTTATTTCTATATAGTGTCCCATTGTTTGAAAATTATTTTTATGAACATTCTTGTACATATCTTTTTCACAACTATGCACTTATTTCTGAAGGGATAAGTCATTGAAGATAAAAATTAAGTACAGGCTGAGAGTAAGGAAAGTCTTTTCAAGTGGTAGAGGAAGGAGATGATGAATATCAATTATATTCTTCACACACACACACACACACACACACACACATAGGGGAACCTAAAATTCAGTACAGGTAGTTCCTGACTTACTGGCTTATGAAAGATGGGGTTCCATTCCAATGACTCTGTCCTAAGTCAGTTCTGACATAAGTCGAATACCACATTTTTTTTAGTTTTCCTTAGTATTGCCTTTTATTATGAGTATCTTTATATATCTGACCTTTAGTTGCCTTTTGGGATTGGAAACATTACGTGTAAACTTACAGATATATTCTAATATATATATATAAAAATACATACATAAAAATACACAAATCATAAAAATTTACTGCAACAAGGAAGAAGAATTGGATGATGTTAGCATTTTGTCAGTAGCGGTAATAACTCCACTTGTGGAAGGTTCTGGCTCATCTGGATTATCCCTGGGAATAGAGATGGAGTTTCTAGACAGAAAATGAGTGAGAGTTGTCTGTATGGTTCTTTTCTGTTTTTTTTTTTCTCATGTATTTCACTATAACATCTCTCCCGACTTCACCAAAGTGATCAGCATTTGAGCCCATGTTTTATAGCAACTGAAGCCCTTGATTTAGTGTAGAAAACTAAATCTATGTGACAGTTTTGAGCAGTAAATCATAAAATTGAACATCTGTGGTGAACATCTGAGAATGATAACATCAGCAAATTATGTGCTGCAATATTGTATGTACTAGATATTTTTTAAATATTACTAATGATAAAATGTACAGAAAAAAAGGACAGTGGTAACTTGAATATATCATGAGTAGGACTACAGGAGTCATATAAAATGACAGGGTACAAGTGGATCTGAGTGGTGCAAGGGATGGGCTCTATTGGACATGTTTTATTCACCTCTTCTGGTTGAATTAGTTTTGTTTTCTGCCTCCTCAGTGGCTTGTTCAGCCTCAGCTGCTACCAGAAAAAACCAGTTCCTTTCAAGACCTCTGCAGATATATTGCCTGAGGACAGCCAGCCTTGGGCCTGGAGTGTCTGGTTCCACTATGAAAAGCAACACCACAGGGTGTGAGCTCTATTTTTCTGAATAGCTTCTAAAGGAGCTGGATGATGTAACCTGAGGGTTCAGGAACGTTAACAGCAGAGGACTTTTACTAATGGGAGATAGAAATAGGGAAGAAGCCTGGAAGATAAATTTCTTCTCCTTTTCTCATTCTGATGGACTTACTGAGGGAAGGTTTCACTCTACAGATTGTGTGAAGATGGCCTATGTGGCCAAGCAGGTGTAGTTGCCAAGGGACCTACTTCACAGTCTGTTGTGGCCAGCACAGGAGTTAATCACCTTGTATTGCTTTCCATCCTTCCCCACCTCATTTTCATTTTCTCCCACTCTAATTGCTCTAAGACTGCACTTACAAATAAAGTATTAGCAATTTATCCTTGCTTGTCTCAGCGTCCCTGGGTGGTGCAAGTGGTTAACGTGCTTGGCTGCTAACCGAAAGGCTGCAGGTTCCAGCTCACCCACAGGCACGTTTGAAGAAAGCGCTGATGATATACTTCTGAAAAATCAGCTACTGAAAACCTTATGGAGTGCAGTTCTACTCTGACACACTTGGGGTTCCCATGAGTTGGAATCAAATTGACGGTAACTGGGATTCTTTTTGGATCCTTGTTAGGGCTCTGTTTTCTAGGGAACGTAGGTTAAAACAAACTGTATATACCAATGAGTATATGTATTTTTTAACACTGATAGATAAAATGAAATTGCTATCCAAAGAAGTTGTGATAATTTCAATTCATACTGATTCATACTGATGAGAGTACTTGCTTTCCAACATATTAACAGAGCATATGATTAAACATTTAAATTATATTTTCCCATCTTGTGGGTGAAGAGTGGTATGCTATTGTAGTTATGATTGCATTTCTCTTTTCAGTGATGTTACGCATCTTTCCATAGGCTTATACGCCATTTGTATTTTCTGTAAAGCACTCACTTCTTTGACCCATTTTTTCTGCTGGATTTTATATGCATATATATATTATCATTTTAATAACAAGTATTTGCCTTTTGACTGTGATTTGAGTTCCATGTATTTTTCTGAGTTTATAATTTGCTTTTGGATTTTGTTTATGATAGTTTTGCTATTTATACTTTTTAATAATTTTTATTTATTCAAAGTAATCAACCTTTCTTTTCAAGGCTTTTATATTTTTTTCATCGTTCAAGTAAAAGCATTCCCATCTATTACAATTACTTATGCATTTATTCTTTGACCGAACAATATCAATTCGAGCATCCCAAAGATGTGGCAAAGCGCAAAAATGAAGTATACTCAAACTATTCATCCTAGCACTATTTTAATAGCAAAAGACTGTAAGGAACTGAAATATTCATCAATACAGGCAGGTTGAATAAACTATTTCATTCACACAAAGAAATACTATAGCACTATAAAACTGGATGAGACTTGTCTCTATGTACATCCATTCAGTGATCTCTAGAATATATGATTGAATGAAAAAAGCAAAGTGGAGAAAATTGTGTAAAGTATGCTATTGTATATAAAACAAAAGAGTGTGTATGGATTCATATACATATATAGATTATCTTATATTAAAAATCAATGAAAAAATTTTAAAATGTAAGGCTACACCTAACACTTAAAAAAAAAATTATGGAAAAAGGGGAGGGGTAAGTGAAGGTAGAGAGATGCAAGGACTCTCTGAGCACACTTCAAAAAAAAAAAAAACCCGTTGCCGTCTAGTCTATTCTGACTCATAGTGACTGTATAGAACAGAGTAAAACCGCCCCCTAGGGTTTCCAAGGACGGCCTGGTGGATTTGAACTGCTGACCTTTTGGTTAGGAGCCATAGCTCTTAACCACTATGCTACCAGGGTTTCCTGAATGCACCTTTTGTTGTAAATTTGCTTTTGGAACCAAGGAATCTGCTAGAAAGCAAAATTAAATTAACATTATAAAAATCAGAAACCTTGAATATTGAAAAATAAATTGTGTATAGAGCTGGTGACCTAAACACACAGAGAGAAAGTATTCCTATTAATTTTAAAATACAGCACTTTGACTGTATAACCCTAGTGGAATATATCTTAATAACAAAAATAACTAAAGATAAATCATAAGATGTTTTTTAAATTACCATATTTCTCGTACAATGTTGACGCTGTTATTCTGAAACTGAGGTAGCTGTTTAAGGTTAAAGAAAATAATTATTTAATGTTGTTAGGGGTTTGAATTTAAGAGAAAAAGATATACAAAAATATAATGCAAGAAGTAAAACAAGCAAAATAAAACTGTGATTCTAAAATTGAATTAGCATTATCAATATGCCCATATGTATGTCATATTTTCTATTAAATGATACACACGCCTTAGTCCTATTCACTGCAAAACCCTTGAAACATCATACTACTAACAAGCAGCAACCAGTTCATAGATTGTGGCCTCTAAATACCATTTTCCACTTAAAGGAACTATGGTCCTTGGAAAAATGGCTAATTTCAAGACTGGTATAGGAAATGTATAATATAAGCTTAAAATATCTCCTCATAATAGGAAAGTAAAAAAAAGGAAACTATTAAATACTATTGGGGGCATGTAAAATGACTCAGGAGTCAATTTGAAGAGGTTCTAACTGGTTAAATACTGTAAAATTTGAGCATCAAAAAGGATAGTGAATGGAATGATTACAACACTTCAAATATGTTAAAATGTACAAGTTCATAATAATGCTATAACAATCTCATTGATCATCTTTGGAGGATGACTAGAGCCCAATTCATCATTCTGAGGACTCATAAAGGGGTAACGGACCAAGCATTTATCCCACATTTCCAACACAAATGGTACCTCAGCCTTATCAAAGAGTGGATGAGGGAAACTTTTCTTCTTAGCAGTGTTCTGGCTAATAAATGGAGGAATGATAGAATTAAAATATCATTTTTAACCCCCTAATGTTTTTTTTTTTTTAATGAAATAATAGGGAAATCCTGGCGGTGTAGTGGCTAAGAGCTATGGCTGCTAACCAAAAGGTTGTCAGTTTGAATCCACCAGGCACTCCTTGGAAACTCTATGGGGCAGTTCTACTCTGTCCTATAGGATCACTATGAGTTGGGATCAATTTGACAGCAATGGGTTTGATTTGTTTTTTTTAATGAAATAGTAAATCTAGGTAATTATGATCTATGGCTATTAAACCATTGAGTGAAAAGCTGATGAAGGATTTCATAATGAATGGATCAGACCAACAACACCTCAATCCATGAATTGATCTTAACATCTCAAAAGACAGCTAGTCATTCCTTTCAACCTGATGACATCCACAATACCACCCAGAGGTGAATTATCCAATAGGCAAGGTAAACAAGGTGCTTACCTTGCTTACCAGATTATCTGTAGTGAACTATTTTACATGGGTTTAACCACATCAAAGAAATTGGGCACTACAGATAAGTAAGAAGCACAAGTAAATCTATACTTAACTTCCTTGTTGGATCATATGTCCCTGTTAGAAATTGTAAATTTGAAAAGAGCTTTGATTCTGTAGGAAGGTGCTGTGGAGTTGGGAGAGAGACAGACGCCAGCCATTCCCAGAAACAAAATCTTTTATGTGGTGAAAAAATGTGATATTGTTCACTACAGATGATCTGGTAAGCACGGTAAGCATAGGTAACCTTGCCTATTGGATAATTTACCCCTGATACCACCTATAAATTATTCTTGCCATAAATCCAAATTTGAATCTGATTAAGGCTCTAGAACTAACAACCTGTTTACAGGCAATACAAAGAAAGGAGAAACTATCCAGTTAAATAACATTGTGGGAATACAATCAGTAAAATTCAAAATGAGAGGAAAATCTTCAGGATAAATTATCTACTTGCTTCAACAAATAAAAGGTGTCATGGATTGAATTGTGTACCCCCAAAATATCTGTCAATTTGGCTGGGCCATAATTCCCAGTATTGTGTGATTGTCCACCTTTGTGTCATCTGAGGAGATTTCCCTATGTGTTGTAAATCCTATCTCTATTATGTTGATGAGATGGGATTAAAGGCAGTTATGTTAATGAGGCAGGACTAAATCTACAAGATTGGATTGTATCTTGAGCCAATCTCTTTTGAGATATAAAAGAGAGAAGCAAGCAGAGAGACATGAGGGACCTCATACCACCAAGAAAGCAGCGCTCCTTGGACCCAGGGTTCCTGCGAGGAGAAGCTCCTAGAGCAGGGGAAGATTGATGAGAAGAACTTTCCTCCATAGCCTGCAGAGAGAGAAAGCTTTCCCCTCCAGCTGGCACCTTGAATTCAGACTTCTAGCCTCCTGAATGTGAGAGAATAGATTTCTCTTTGTTAAAGCCATCCACTTGTGGTACTTCTGTTATAGCAGCACTAAATGACTAAGACAAAAGGGGGTAAAATAAAAAGGAGAGAATGAGAGACGTGCCAACCAAATGTCATTTAGATCCTTATTTGAACAAAAAACTGTAAAAATAAATAAATAAATAGAAACAAAATGGGGGAAATGAAGGAAATTTTATGAAAAAGGGATAATTTCTCAGGAGTGATGCAGTTTCTATGGTTATATTTTTTATGAGACCTTATCTTTTATATATACACACTGAAATAATATATTTATGGATAAAATTATATATTTAAATTTACTTCAGAATAATCCAGTGTGTACATGGGTTGGGGGTGGCTAGAAATTGATGCTTCTAGATGAAATGAGATTGGCCACAATTGCAAATTGTCAAAGCTGGAGATAGGTGCAAAGTGATTCAATGCACTGTTCTTTCTACTTCTGAGTATATCTGAATTTTCCATAATGAAAGTTTTTTTAAGAAGGAAAGTATTTCCCAGTATAAGATATTTTAAATTCTTTCATCTTTGCTACTTTTTTGTTTTCTTTATTTATATTTAAATCTTTATCCATCTGGAATTTATTTTCTTGCAAGTATTGAGGTAGAGATACAATTTCCCCAATGGCAAGCCAATTGTCTCAGCATCACTTATTGTATAATCCATGTCTTCTTCACTGATTTAAAAATGCCATATTGATGCTGAGATTTAAACATTTATTTGGATAACTGGTTTATATGTCTACTTCTAGTTATGATGGAGTACTTACTTCTGAAATACACTTCTCACTATAAACAACTATAAATTTTAATGAAATAACTCTTTCAGATGTTGGATGACAGACAGCAAAAGACAGTGATCTCTGAAGGAAAGGAAATAAAAATGGTGAACCCCATGATCTCCCAGGTTTCTGCTTGCAAGCACTTTCTGGATAGCTGTACAGGAAGGGAAAGCCCCAAAGAGCTCTGTGACTTTATAAATCTTAGAAGACAGAGATTGGCATTCAAGGATACTAAGGCAGCAGGAATTTGTAGGGCAAGGTATCAAAGAGAAGACTGTTACGCATAGAAAGAGCTCCAGAAATCTCTCACATGGAATTTCTAGAGTCCTTGGCCAAATTCTTTTTATTTTTTCCTTTGTCCAAATACTAAGCTAAGCATGTGCACAGGGAGAGTCCTCAAGGTAGAGCAAGAACACCAATTGACACAGGAAATACAGAATGGAGAGAAGGAGTGTCCTGTCACATTGTAGAGAGAACAGCTAGTGTCATATAACAATGTGTGCGTAAGTTTTTGGATGAGAAACTGACTTGAATTGTAAACTTTCACTTAAAGCATAATAAAAATATAATAATAAAAAGAACACCAACTGAGGAAACAACAACTGTTGGAGAAAATACAACTACAAGGGGGCTGCAACCTAAGCAATTTCTGTTGCTTCCAAGAAGCTGGGATTATATTTGATTTTTGACCATTAAGAATGGGGACTGTTGTTGTTGTTAGGTGCCATTGAGTCAGTTCCGACTCATAGCCACCCTATGCACAACAGAACGAAACACTGCCCAGTCCTGCACCGTCCTCAAAATGGTTGCTATGCTCGAGCCCATTGTTGCAGCCACTGTGTCAATCCATCTGGCTGAGGGTCTTCCTGTTTTTCACTGACCCTCTACTTTACCAAGAATGATGTCCTTCTCCAGGGACTGATCATGTGAGAGTAGTCTCACCATCCTTGCTTCTAAGGAATAGTCTAGTTGTGCTTCTTCCAAGACAGATTTGTTCATTCTTTTGGCATATTCAATATTCTTTGCCAACATCACAATTCAAAGGCATCAATTCTTCTTCAGTCTTCAATCCAAACTGAAAGCTGTGGTCTTTGATCTTCATCAGTAAGTGCTTCAAGTCCTCTTCACTTTCAGCAAGCAAGCTTGTGTTATCTGCATAATGAGGGTTGTTAATGAGTCTTCCTCCAGTCCTGATGCCTCATTCTTCTTCACATAGCCAAGCTTCTCAGATTATTGGCTCAGCATACAGACTGAGTAGTAATGGTGAAAGGATACAACCCTGATGCACACCTTTCCTGATTTTAAACCATGCAGTATCCCCTTGTTCTTTTTGAACAAGTGCCTCTTGGTCCATGTTCAGATTCCTCATGATTACAATTAAGTGTCCTTGAATTCCCATTCTCTGCAATTTTATCCATAATTTGTTTTAAGCCACACAATTGAATGCCTTAGCAAGTCAATAAAACACAGGTAAATATCTTTCTGTTATTCTCTCCTTTCAGCCAGGATCCACCTAACATCAGCAATGACATACCTCGTTCCAAGTCCTCTCCTAAATCTGGTTTGATTTTCCAGCAGTTCCCTGTCGATATACTGCTGCAGCCACTTTTGAATGATCTTCAGCAAAATTTTCCTTGCATGTGATAGCTTCTGCATTTGGTTAGATCACCTTTCTTGAGAAGAGGCATAAATATGGATAAACACCCCAGGAGTTCAGTAGAAACCCAAGAAAGGACACAACTTATGAGTAGAGCTAATCTAGCCCTAGAATAAAGGTTATCCTAGGCTCACCATAACAAAGCTTAAAAACAAGACTCAAAAAGTTAAAACTGATCTGCAAGTAAGTCAACTCTCTACAAAAACAAAACTGAACATTGCAGTAATAAAGATAATAAAGTTCAGACACCCAACAAAATAACAGACATAATATTCAACCTAAAATAAAAATTATTTAACAAGTAAAGAACCATTAAAAGGTGACCTATGTTAATCAAGAGACACAGAGCCAGAAATGACAGAGATGATGGAATTAGTAGAAAAGGACTTTAAAATAGCTATTACAAATTTGTTCAAGAGTTTAAAGAAAAACTCAAACAAAATGAGGATACAATTAGGGAATCTCAATAAGGAAATTAAACTACAAAAAATACAAAATGAAACTTCCTGAACTAAAATATACAAAATCTAATTTGAAAAAAAAAATATGGGGAAAAAACAGATTATATGTAGCAAAAGAAAACATAAAAGTACTAAACTAAAAACCAAACCCAGTGCTGTCAAGTCGACTCCAACTCATAGCGATCCTATAGGACAGAGTAGAACTGCCCCATAGAGTTTCCAAGGAGCACCTGGTGGATTTGAACTGCCGACCCTTTGGTTAGCAGCGGTAGCACTTAACCACTACGCCACCAGGGTTTCCCATAAAAGTACAGGGCAATAAAAATTTTCCAAACCAATGAATAACACAAACATATCTGGAAAACCAACAAATGTTTGGAAATTAAAAAACAGATTTCTAAATGACCCATGATTCAAAAAAGAAATTGTGGGGTGGCAGGGCCAAGATGGCAGAAGAGACAGATGCTTCCGGTGAGCCATTTTATAAAAAGACCCCAAAAATAATTGAAACAAGTATATTTATGACAAACTAGGAGCCTGAATATCAAAGGGAAAGTTAGGAAATGAACTGAGCAGCAAGTGGAGGAAGAGATGGATCAGAAGAGGAAAGGACTTACTGGACCTGAGTCGCCGGGAGCTCTCAGGCACCAATCCTGGAAGCAGCTGCGGTGAGCTGACACTAGCATTCAAGTGCACTGTCCTCAGGGAGAATCAGCCAGCCACAGCCTACTCACACCTCCGGAACCTGAGAAGAACAGCACTCTTGACAAAAGCTAAGTACTTGCGTATATTTAACTGCGCCCCCTGCCCTCAAGCCAGCTTCAGTTGTTGTTGATTTCTCTGGGCCTGAGATAAGCCCTGCTGAGCACCTAGAGCCATGCTCTCGGTCTGGGAGAAGGAATAAACTCACAACTGGGGGAAAAGATAATTTGGCAGCTCTACTAACCACAGGAACTCAGGACAGAAGTGGCTCCTGTCCAGGCATAAATGGTCTGTGGACTTTGAATACCTCTCCCCCCTACATGGACCTGTGTGGGCGTATATCAAGAGAATAAGCCCTTGTTGGCAAAGTACAACTGCTTCATCTATGCAGTGGACAGGTGGGTGTTTGATTTTTGACTTCACTTTGTCTATTAAACAGGGTCCTTACCTACCCACATCAGGAGCCTAAGGACTGGTGGCTTCACTCAGGTCACTGAGCACCCGTGATAGGGGTCCAAGGAAAACTGGTACCTCCAAGTCCTTATGACCAAAAACATTGGGTGCCCATGGTCCGTCTGCAGAACCCACCCACCTGTATGCTCTAGGGAACAGCAACACACTTTCCTCAGAGACATGTGGGGGATGATTCTCACCCCTTGCTTTGTTTGGAGTGTGACTCCTGTTTACAACCAGATACCGGTACCTACACCAATCACCCCGCCTCTCTAAGACTGTAGGACAGAGCCTACTTGATAATCAGCTACCTGGACACCTGAGCTTTTCATACAAGAAAAGTGATTGGACTCCTAGACTGATATGTCTGATAACAAATCTAGCCATGTGGGGACAGTACATCAGAGCTCCAAAGGTGAAAATAATCAAGCTAGCTCACTCAAACAACCCATTTGGGCATATCAAAACAAAACAAAGCAAGAAGCTCCGATACAGTAAGCAAACATAAAATAAACTATGCAATAACTTATAGATGGCTCGGATAAAACTGTCAATATAAAGTCACATAAAGAAACAGACAATGATTGGCTCAACAAGCTCTCAAAACAAAGAATCAAGGGATCTTCTAGATGAAAGTGCCTTCCTGGAATCACCACACGCAGAATACAAAAGATTAATATACGGAACCCTTCAAGATATCAGGAAGGAAATGAGGCATTATGCAGAACAAGCCAAGGAACACACAGATAAAGCAGGTGAAGAAATTAAAAAAGGTTATACAGGAACATAATGAAAAATTTAATAAGCTGGAAAAATCCATAGACAGCAACCAGAAATTCAGAAGATTAACAATAAAATTACAGAACTGGACAACTCAATAAAGTCAGAGGAGCAGAATTAAACAAGTGAAAGGCAGACTTGGTGAACTTGAAGATAAAGCACTTGGCATCAATATATTAGAAGAAAAATCAGATACAAGAATTCAAAAAAATGAAGAAACCTTAAGAATCATGTGGGACTCAACCAAGAGAAATAACCTACGAGTGATTGGAGTGCCAGAGCAGGGAGGGATAACAGAGAATACAAAGAGAATTGTTGAAGACTTGTTGGCAGAAAACTTCCCTGATATCATGAAAGATGAGAAGATATCTATCCAAGATGCTCATCTAACTCCACATAAGCTGGATTTTAAAAGAAAGTCACCAAGACATATTGTAATCAAACTTGCCAAAACCAAAGCTAAAGAGAGAATATTAAGAGCAGCTAGGGATAAACAAAAAGTCACCTACAAAGGACAGTCAATAAGAATAAGGTCAGACTACTTGGAAGGAATAATGCAGGCAATAAGACAATGGGATGACTTATATAATGCATTGATGGAAAAAAAAATGCTAGCCAAGAATCTTATATTCAGCAAAACAGTCTCTTAAATATGAAGGTGAAATTAGGACATTTCCAGATAACAGAAGTTTAGGGAATTTGTAAAAACCAAACCAAAACTACAAGAAATACTAAAAGGAGTTCTTTGGTTAGAAAATGAATAGTATCATGTATAAACCCAAGACTAGAAAACTGCACAGAGAAATCAGATGTCAACCCAGACAGGGGAATCACAAAAATAAATCAAGATAAAAAAAAAATGCTCAAAACAGGGAAACAGCAATGTTATTATGTAAAAGGAGGCAACATTAAAACAATAAAGAGGGACTAAGGAATGCAATCATAGATCTTTCATATGGAGAGGAAGACAAGGCAATACAAAGAAATAAAAGTTAGGTTTAAACTTAGAAAAAATAGGGGTATATAAGATAACCACAAAGGAGACAAACTACCCTACACAGCAAAATAAAATACAAGAAAAAAATAAAGACTCACCAGAAACAATATCAACAACAATGAATAGGAGGAAAAGACAATATATAAAGATAAACTACTCAGCACAAAAAATTAAGTGGAAAAAAGAAACTGTTTACAACACACAAAAAAAGACTTTAAAATGACGGCACTAAATTCATACCTATCCATAATTACGCCGAAAGTAAATGGACTAAATACACCAATAAAGAGACAGAGAGTAGCAGAATGGATTAAAAAAAAAATGATCTGTCTATATGGTGCCTACAAGGGACATACCTTAGACTTAGAGACACAAACTAAAACTCAAAGGATGGAAAAAAATATATCAAGCAAACAACAATCACAAAACAGCAGGAGTGGCAATATTAATTTCTGACAAAATAGACTTTAAAGTTAAATCCACAACAAAGGATAAGGAATGACACTATATAATGATTAAAGGGACAATATACCAGGAGGATATACCATGTTAAATATTTATGCACGCAATGACAGGGCTGCAAGATACATAAAACAAACTCTAACAACATTGAAAAGTGAGATAGACAGCTCCACAATTATAGTAGGAGACTTCAACACACCACCTTTGGTGAAAGGACATCCAGAAAGAAGCTCAGTAAAGACACGGAAGATCTAAATGCCACAATCAACCAACTTGACCTTATAGACATATACAGAATGCTCCGCCCAATAGCAGTCAAATATATTTTCTTTTCTAGTGCACATGGATCATTTTCTAGAATACACCACATATTAGGTCATAAAGCAAGCCTTAGCAGAATCCAAAGCACTGAAATATTACAAAGCCTTGTCTCTGACCATAAGGCCATAAAGGTAGAAATCAATAACAGAATACACAGGGAAAAGAAATCAAACACTTGGAAACTGAAAAATACCCTGCTCAGAAAAGACTGGACTATAGAAGACATTAAAGATGGAGTGAATAAATTCATAGAATCCAATGAGAATGAAAACACTTCCTATCAGAACCTTTGGAACACAGAGAAAGCAGTGCTCACAGGTCAATTTATACCAATAAATGAACACAAACAAAAAGAAGAAAGGGGCAAAATCAAAGAATTATCCCTACAAATTAATAAATAGATAGAGAGTAACAAAAGGAACCCTCAGGCACCAGAAGAAAGCAAATAATAAAAATTAGAGCAAATTAACTGAAATAGAAAACAGAAAAACATTTGAAAGAGTTAACAAGACCAAAAGCTGGCTCTTTGAAAAAGTTAACAAAATTAATAAGCCATTGGCCAAACTGACTAAAGAAAAACAGGAGAGGAAGCAAATAACCCAAATAAGAAATGAGATGGGTGATATTACAAAAGACCCAACTGAAATTAAAAGAATCATATCAGATTACTATAAAAAAATTGTACTCTAACAAATTTGAAAACCTAGTAGAAAAGGGTGAATTCCTAGAAACACACTACCTACCTAAACTAACACAACACAGAGGTAGAACAACTAAACAGACTCATAACAAAAGAAGAGATTGAAAAGGTAATCGAAAAACTCCCAACAACAACAACAAAAAAAAACCCTAGCCTGGATGGTTTTCCTGCAGAGTTCTACCAAACTTTCAAAGAAGAGTTAATACCACCACTACTAAAGATATTTCAGAGCATAGAAAAGGACGGAATACTCCCAAAATCATTCTGTGAAGTCAGCGTATCCCTGATACCACTGCAGAGTTCTACCAAACATTCAGAGAAGAATTAACACCACTACTACTAAAGGTATTTCAAAGTATAGAAAAGGATGCAATACTACCTAAGTCATTCTATGAAGCCAGCATATTCCTGATACCAAAACCAGGTAAAGACACCACAAAAAAAGAAAATTACAGACCAATATCTCTCATGAACTTAGACTCAAAAATCATCAACAAAATTCTAGCCAGTAGAATTCAACAACATATCAAAAAAATAATTCACCACGATCAAGTGGGATTTATACCAGGTATGCAGGGATGGTTCAACATTAGAAAAACAAGTAATGTAATCCTTTTTTTTTTTTTACCATATAAATAAAACAAAAGACAAAAACCACATGATTTTATCAATTGATGCAGAAAAGGCATTTGACAAAGTTCAACACACATTCATGATAAAAACTCTTCTCAAAATAGGAATGGAAGGAAAATTCCTCAACATAATAAAGGGCATTTATAAAAGGCCAACAGCCAACATCATCCTAAATTGAGGGAGTCTGAAAGCATTCCCATGGAGAGCGGGAACCAGACAAGGATGCCCTTTATCATCACTCTTATTCAACACTGTGCTGGAGGTCCTAGCCAGAGCAATTAGGCTAGATAAAGAAATAAAGGGCATCCAGATTGTCAAGGAAAAAGTAAAGTATCTCTATTGGCAGATGACACGATCTTATACACAGAACACCCGAAGGAATCCTCAAGAAAACTACTGAAACTAATAGAAGAGTTCAGCAGAGAATCAGGATACAAGATAAACATACAAAAATCAGTTGGATTCCTCTACACCAACAAAAAGAACATCGAAGAGGAAAGAAATCACCAAATCAATACCATTTACAGTAGCCCCCAAGAAGATAAAATACTTAGGAATAAATCTTACCAGAGATGTAAAAGACTTGTACAAAGAAAACTACAAAACACTTCTGCAAGAAACCAAGAGAGCTACATAAGTGGAAACACATACGTTGCTCTTTGATAGGAAGACTTAAAATTGTAAATATGTCTATTCTACCAAAAGTGATCTACAGATTTAATGTAATTCCGATCCAAATTCCACTGACATGCTTTAATGAGATGGAGAAAAAAATCACCAACTTCATATGGAAGAGAAAGAGGCCCCAGATAAGTAAAGCATTACTGAAAAAGAAGAACAAAGTAGGAGGTCCCACTCTACCTGATTTTAGAACCTATTATACTGCCACAGTAGTCAAAACAGCCTGGTCCTGGTACAACAACAGATGCATAGGCCAATGAAACAGAATTGAGAATCCAGACATAAATCCATCCACTTATGAGCAGTTGATTTTTGACAAAGGCCCCAAGTCAGTTAAATGGGGAAAAGACTTTTTAACAAATAGTGCTGGCATAACTGGATATCCATCTACAAAAAAAAATGAAACAAGACCCATACCTCACACCATGCACAAAAATGAACTGAAAATGGATCAAAGACCTAAATATAAAATCTAGAATGATAAAGATCATGGAAGAAAAAATAGGGATAATGTTAGGAACCCTAATACATGGCATAAACAGTATACGATACATTACTAAAAATTTAGAAGAAAAACTAGATAACTGAGAGCTCCTAAAAATCGAACTCCTATGCTTATCCAAAGACTTCACCTAAAGAGTAGAAAGATTGCCTACAGACTGGGAAAAAGTTTTTAGCTATGATATTTCCGACCAGTGCATGATCTCTAAAGTCTATATGATACTGCAAAAACTCAACTTCAAAAAGAGAAATAACCCAATTAAATGATGGGCAAAAGTTATGCACAGATACTTTTAAAGAAGACATTTAGGTAGCTAACAGACACATGACGAAATGCTCACGATCATTAGCCATTAGAGAAATGCAAATGAAAACTACAATGAGATTTCATCTCACTCCGACAAGGCGGGCATTAATCCAAAAAAAAAGCAAAATAATAATGTTGTAGAGGTTGTGGAGAGATTGGAACACTTATACACTGCTGGTGGGCATGTAAAATGATACAGTCATTTTGGAAAGCAATTTGGCACTTCCTTAAAAAGCTAGAAATAAAACTACCATACGATTCAGCAATCACATTTCTCGAAATATATCCTAGAGAAATAAGAGCCTTTATACGAGCAGATATATACACACCCATGTTCATTGTAGGACTGTTTACAATAGCAAAAAGATGGAAGCAACCAAGGTCCCCTCATCAACGGATGAAAGGATAAATGAACTATGGTATATTCATGCAATGGAATACTATGCATCAAGAAGAACAGTGATGAATCTGTGAAACATTTCATGATATGGAGCAATCTGGAAGCATTATGCTGAGTCAAATTAGTCAGCTGCAAAAGGACAAATACTGTGTAAGATCACTATTATAAGAACTTAAGAGATAGTTAAAACAGAGAAGAAAATATTCTTTGATGGTTATGAGAGTGGGGATGGAGGGAGGGAGAGAGGTATTCACTAATTAGATAAAAAAATTAGATACTATGTAAGAACTACCTTAGGTGAAGGGAAAGACAACACACAATACAGGTGAGGTCAGCACCACTGGACTAAGCCAAAAGCAAAGAAGTTTCCTGAATAAACCGAATGCTTCGAAGGCCAGCGTAGCAGGGCTGGGGATTTGGGGACCATGGTTTCAGGGACATCTAAGTCAACTGGCATAATAAAATCTATTAAGAAAACATTCTGCATCCCACTTTGAATAGTGGAATCTGGGATCTTAAACGCTAGCAAGTGGCCATCTAAGATGCATCAATTGGTCTCAACCCACCGGGAGCAAAGCAGAATGAAGAACACAAAGGACAACAGGTAATTATGAGCCCAAGAGACAGAAAGGACCACATAAACCAGAGACTACATCAATCTGAGACCAGAAGAATTAGATGGTGCCCGGCTACAACCGATGACTGCCCTGACAGGGAACGCAACAGAGAACCCCTGAGGGAGCAGGAGAACAGTTGGATGCAGATTCCAAATTCTCACAAAAAGACAAGACATAAACATACAAAAATCACTTGGATTCCTCTACATCAACAAAAAGAACATCGAAGAGGAAATCACCAAATCAACACCATTCACAGTAGCCCCCAAGAGGATAAAATACTTAGGAATAAATCTTACCAAAGATGTAAAAGACCTATACAAAGAAAACTACAAAGTACTACTGCAAGAAACTAAAAAGGACCTACTTAAGTGGAAAAGCATACCTTGCTGATGGATAGGAAGACTTAACATAGTAAAAATGTCTATTCTACCAAAAGCCGTCTATACATACAATGCACTTCCGATCCAAATTCCAATGTCATCTTTTAAGGTGATAGAGAAACAAATCACCAACTTCATATGGAAGGGAAAGAAGCCTCGGATAAGCAAACCATTACTGAAAACGAAGAAGAAAGTGGGAGGCCTCACTCTACTTGATTTTAGAACCTATTATACAGCCACAGTAGTCAAAACAGCCTGGTACTGGTACAACAACAGGCACATAGACCAATGGAACAGCATTGAGAACCCAGATATAAATCCATCCATGTATGAGCAGCTGAGATTTGACAAAGGCCCAGTGTCAGTTAATTGGGGAAAAGAGAGTCTTTTTAACAAATGGTGCTGGCATAACTGGATATCCATTTGCAAAAGAATGAAACAGGACCCATACCTCACATCATGCACAAAAACTAACTCCAAGTGGATCAAAGACCTAAACATAAAGACTAAAACGATAAAGTTCATGGAAGAAAAAATAGGGACAACCCTAGGAGCCCTAATACAGGGCATAAACAGAATACAAAACATTACCAAAACTGATGAAGAGAAACCAGATAACTGGGAGCTCCTAAAAATCAAACACCTATGCTCATCTAAAGACTTCACCAAAAGAGTAAAAAGACCACCTACAGACTGGGAAAGAATATTCAGCTATGACATCTCCGACCAGCGCCTGATCTCTAAAATCTACATGATTCTGTCAAAACTCAACCACAAAAAGACAAACAACCCAATCAAGAAGTGGGCAAAGGATATGAACACACATTTCACTAAAGAAGATATTCAGGCAGCCAACAGACACATGAGAAAATGCTCCCGATCATTAGCCATTAGAGAAATGCAAATTAAAACTACGATGAGATTTCATCTCACACCAACTAGACTGGCATTAATCCAAAAAACACAAAATAATAAATGTTGGAGAGGCTGCGGAGAGATTGGAACTCTCATACACTGCTGGTGGGATTGTAAAATGGTACAACCACTTTGGAAATCCATCTGGCGTTATCTTAAACAGTTAGAAATAGAACTACCATACAACCCAGAAATCCCACTCTTCGGAATATACCCTAGAGAAACAAGAGCCTTCACACAAACAGATATATGCACACCCATGTTTACTGCAGCTGTGTTTACAATAGCAAAAAGCTGGAAGCAACCAAGGTGTCCGTCAACGGATGAATGGGTAAATAAATTGTGTTATATTCACACAATGGAAAACTACGCATCGATAAAGAACAGTGACGAATCTCTGAAACATTTCATAACGTGGAGGAATCTGGAAGGCATTATGCTGAGCGAAATCAGTCAGAGGCAAAAGGACAAATATTATATAAGACCTCTATTATAAGATCTTGAGAAATAGCAAAAACGGAGAAGAACACATACTTTTGTGGTTACAAAGGGGGGAGGGAGGGAGGGAGAGGGTTTTTTATTGATCAATCAGTAGATAAGAACTGCTTTGGGTGAAGGGAAAGACAACACACAATACAAGGAAGGTCAGCTTAATTGGACTGGACTAAAAGCAAAGAGGTTTCCGGGATAAAATGAAAGCTTCAAAGGTCAGTGGAGCAGCGGCTGGGGTCTGGGGAACATGGTTTGAGGAGACTTCTAAGTCAAAGGGCAAAATAATTCTATTATGAAAACATTCTGCATCCCACTTTGAATTGTGGCGCCTGGGGTCCTAAATGCCAACAAGCGGCCATCTAAGATACATCAATTGGTCTCAACCCACCTGGAGCAAAGGCAAGGGAAGAACACCAAGGCCACACGACAACTAAGAACCCAAGAGACAGAAAGGGCCACATGAACCAGAGACCTTCATTATCCTGAGACCAGAAGAACTAGTTGGTGCCCGGCCACAATCGATGTCTGCCCTGCTAGGGAGCACAACAGACAACTCCTGAGGGAGCAGGAAACCAATGGGATACAGACCCCAAATTCTCATAAAAAAACCATACCTAATGATATGAATGCGACTAGAGGAATCCCAGAGACAATGCTCCCCAGAACTTCTGATGGCACAGGACAGGAACCATCCCCGAAGACAACTCATCAGGCATGAAAAGGACTGGTCAGTGGGGGGGAGAGAGATGCTGATGAGGAGTGAGCCAATTAAATTAGGTGGACACTGGAGAGTGTGTTGGCAACTCTTGACTGGAGGGGGGATGGGAAGATAGAGAGGGAAGATGGCAAAATTGGCACGAAACGAGAGACTGAAAGGGCTGACTCAATAGGGGGAGAGCAAGTGGGAGAAGGGAGTAAGATGTATGTAAACCTACATGTGACAGACTGATTGGAATGGTAAATGGTCACTTGAAGCTTAATAAAAATTAATTAAAAAAAAAAAAAGACAAACAACCCAATCAAGAAGTGGGCAAAGGATATGAACACACACTTCACTAAAGAAGATATTCAGGCAGCTAACAGATACATGAGAAAATGTTCTCGGTCATTAACCATTAGAGAAATGCAAATTAAAACTACGATGAGATTCCATCTCACTCCAACAAGGCTGCCATTAATCCAAAAAACACAAAATAATAAATGTTGGAGAGGCTGCGGAGAGATTGGAACTCTTATACACTGCTGGTGGGAATGTAGAATGGTACAACCACTTTGGAAATCTATCTGGCGTTTTCTTAAAAACTTAGAAATAGAACTACCATACAACCCAGAAATCCCACTCCTTGGAATATACCCTAGAGAAATAAGAGCCTTCACACAAACAGATATATGCACACCCATGTTTATTGCAGCTCTGTTTACAATAGCAAAAAGCTGGAAGCAACCAAGGTGTCCATCAATGGATGAATGGTTAAATAAATTGTGGTATATTCACAATTGAATACTACGCATTGATAAAGAACAGTGATGAATCTGTGAAACATTTCATAACATGGAGGAACCTGGAAGGCATTATGCTGAGTGAAATTAGTCAGAGGCAAAGGGACAAATATTGTGTAAGACCACTATTATAAGATCTTGAGAAATAGTATAAACTGAGAAGAACACATACTTTTGCGGTTACGAGGGGGGGAGGGAGGGAGGGGGGATAGGGTTATTTACTGATTAGTTAGTAGATAAGAACTACTTTAGGTGAAGGGAAGGACAATACTCAATACACGGAAGGTCAGCTCAACTGGACTGGACCAAAAGCAAAGAAGTTTCAAGGATAAACTGAATGCTTCAAAGGTCAGCGGAGCAAGGGCAGGAGTTTGGGGACTATGGCTTAAGGGGACTTCTAAGTCAATTGGCAAAATAATTCTATTATGAAAACATTCTGCATCCCACTTTGAAATGTGGTGTCTGGGGTCTTAAATGCTAACAAGCGGCCATCTAAGATGCATCAATTGGTCTCAACCCACCTGGATCAAAGGAAAATGAAGAACACCAGGTCACAAGGTAATTATGAGCCCAAGAGACAGAAAGGGCCACATGAACTAGAGACTTACATCATCCTGAGACCAGAAGAACTAGTTGGTGCCCGGCCACAGCCAATGACTGCCCTGACAGGGAACACAACAGAGAACCTCTGAGGGAGCAGGAGACTTACATCATCCTGAGACCAGAAGAACTAGTTGGTGCCCGGCCACAGCCAATGACTGCCCTGACAGGGAACACAACAGAGAACCTCTGAGGGAGCAGGAGAACAGTGGGATGCAGACCCCAAATTCTCATAAAAAGACCAGACTTAATGGTCTGACCGAGACTAGAAGAATCCCATTGTCATGGTCCCCAAACCTTCTGTTGGCCCAGGACAGGAACCATTCCCGAAGACAACTCATCAGACATGGAAGGGACTGGACAATGAATGGGTTGAAGAGAGATGCTGATGAAGAGTGAGCTACTTGTATCAGGTAGACACTTGAGACTGTGTTGGCATCTCCTGTCTGGAGGGGAGATGGGAGGGTTGAGAGGGTGAGAAACTGGCAAAATTGTCACGAAAGGAGAGACTGGAAGGGCTGACTCATTAAGGGGAGAGTAAGTGGGAGTATGGAGTAAGGTGTATATAAGCTTATATGTGACCAAAAAAAAAACTGACTTAATTTGTAAATGTTCACTTAAAAAAAAGCTCAATAAAGATTGTTTTAAAAAAAAAAGCAGAATAAAAACAACAACAAAAAAAGACAAGACTTAATGGTCTTGACTAGAAGGACCCCTGTCGTCATGGCCTACAGACCTTCTATTTGCCCAAGACAGGAACCATTCCCAAAGCCACAGGGATTGGACTGGACAATGGGATAGAAAAAGATGCTGGTGAAGAATGAGCTTCTTGGATCAAGTAGACACTTGAGACTATGTTGGCATCTCCTATCTGGAGGGAAGATGAGAGGGCAGAGGGGATCAGAAGCTGGTTGAATGGAGTGTAGGGAAGGAGCAGACTGTCTCTTTAGAGGGAGAGCAATTAGCAGTATATAGCAAGGTGTATATAAATTTTTGTATGAGAGGCTGACTTGATTTGTAGACTTTCACTTAAAGCACAATACAAGTTAAAAAAAAAAGAAATCACAAGAAAAATTGAGGGCTAATTCAGGAAAGGGAAGGAAAAAAAAATCAATAATGTCTTATTCATCCCTTCAGAGAAACTCATTTGTTTTATATTTAGTCTCTTCTCAAGTACATTTATTAATTTGTACATTCATTTGACAAATACATCCTCAAAAGGAGATCATTCTATGTGCTGGCACCTACCTCCTTACAATGGTGGTAGAAACAGTTTTCTTGACTGAAATTTAAGCATACTTAAGAAACAGATCATTATCTTCAGAAGCCTAGGAAAAGGTTTCAGCTTTATTCCCTCCTGTTGCAATTCGGACAGAAAACGTGAGTTTCAAAGTTCCTAGGATAAGTTTTAATCTATAAAAAAACTATCTTTTTCCATCCCACACATATTTGGCATACTTGTCCTGTATCTATCAACTCTCATTTTTTCTCTACTAGTTGCAGAGCAGTGCTAATAAGACCAAGTCTGCAATTCAGAACACCTAATATCCAGGTAGTTTCCACAGTGAAACCTTTCTTCATGAAAATTTTACATATTCCAAAATCAAGACTAGTGTCTTGTATTGATGCCAGATGAAGCTTGAGCAATCCTGTAAGAAAGACTTAAGACAAGCCCATAAACTCTTTAAAAAATAAACATTCAAGTCCTTTATTGTTAGCTGCCATTGAGTGGACTCTGAGTCATGGCAACCTTATGTACAACAGAATAAAATGTTGCCCAGTCCTGCATCATCCTCACAATCACCAGCATATTTCAGCTATTCTGCCAGGCCATCTCACTAAAAGTCTTTGTCACTCTCCTTGGCCCTCTGCTTCACCAAGTATGATGTCCTCCTCAAGTGATTGATCCCTTTTGATGACATGTCCAAAGTAAATGTGTTGGACATCGTTCTGTTGAAATCCATAAGGTTTTCATTGGCTAATTTTCAGAACTATATCACCAGGCTTTTCTTCCTAGTCTGTCTTAGTCTAGAAGCTCTTCAGTGAAATCTATCCACCATGGGTGACTCTGCTGGTATTTCGAGTACAGGTGGCATAGCTTCTAGCATCACAGCAACATGAAAACCACTACAGTATGACAAACTGTCAGACGGATGGTGGATCCAAAACCCATTGCTGTCTAGTCAACTCTGACTCATAGCAACCTTATAGGACAGAGTAGAACTGCCCCAGAGGGTTTCCAAGGTTATAATCTTTATGGAAGCAGACCACTGCATCTTTCTCCTGCAGAACAGCTCCTGGGTTCGGACTGCTGACTTTTCAGTTAGCAGCTGAGTATTTAATCACTGTGCCACCAGGGCTCCTTCGGATGGTGGAAGTCCTTTAGTATTTGTTTTATATTTAGATAAAGCACCTTTCTTGTGTTTGTGCTTCCAATGTATTAGAGTTACATCTAGGATTCATTTGTTTGTGCCACTTGCACAGGAAGGTCTAAGTGTAGAAGCTTGTCTCAGCAGCAACAATTTTTAAGAGGGACACAGTCAGACAATATTAATTCAACACAGCAGTTTACATAATTACAGTGCTTGCTGTCCGCATACATTTGCTCTTATGATTCTCTCAGCAACCTTGAAGAGAAGCTATTGTTATCCCTTTTTTCACAGTTGAGGAATCAATGGCTCCAAAATGCTAAATGACTTCCCTCAATTTTATAGGGAGCAAGTTTTTTACTTTCTTCTGCATTTCACATCTCTCAGTTCTTGTCTACTCTAAAATTTAAGAAGCTAGTATCTGTTTTGCAATGCTTTATATTCTCAAAAAGTGTGGGCCATAAAACTTAAACTTTATCTAGCCTAAGTTCAAGATTGTGGTTGTTAGGTGCTGTTGAGTCAGTTCCAACTCACAGCAGCCCTGTGTAGAACACAACGAAACGATGCCTGATCTTGAGTCATCCTCACAATCTTTGCTATATTTGAGCCCACTGTTGCAGCCACAGTGTCAATCTATCTCATTGAAGGACTTCCTCTTTTTCACTCACCCTCTACCAAGCATGAGACTGGTCCCTCCTGACAACATGTCCATAGTACAAAGTCTCTCCATCCTCGTTGCCAAGGAGCACTTTGGCTGTACTTCTCCCAAGACAGACTTGTTCATTCTTCTGACAGTCCATAGTATATTTAATATTCTTCACCAACACCATAATTCAAAGGCATCAATTCTCCTTCAGCTTTCTCTACTCACTGTACAGCTTTTGCATGCGTACGAGGCAGTTGAAAACACCATTGATTGGGTCAGGGGCACCTTTGTCCTCAAAGTAACATCTTTATTTTTTAACACTTTAAAGAGGTCTTTTGCAGCAGACTTGCCCAATGCAACATGTCATTTCATTTCTTGACTGCTGCTTCCATGGGTGTTGATTGGGGATCCAAGTAAAATGAAATCCTTGACAATTTCAGTATTTTCTCTGTTTATCATGATGTTGCTTATCAGTGCAGTTGTGAGGATTTTTGTTTCCTTTATGTTGAGATGTAATACATACTGAAGTCTGTAGTCTTTGGTCTTACATGTTCAAGATTAAACAATGCATTTTCTAGTTATCTGAAGCTTAGCTTCAAGTGCTGACACTTTCTTTTGTCTAATCTCTCAACCTACTTGCATCCGACTTATCCTTTAAGACTCTACTGAAATTCCATCTCCATTAGGTAGCCTTCTCTAACAATTTAAATCTGCAGTGGACTCTTATAATTCCTAGATTATGTGCAACTTTTATTTATCAGTTGGCATTTAATCAGGAATTATATTGCAGTGCTTAATATTTTTTCATGTACATGTCTCACACTCCAAAAAGAATGTAAGCTCTTTGAGGATGACAGGAGCACGCTGAGGGTGGGATGGTGGGAGCAGTCCAACCCAGGTGCAGGCAATAAGGGGGTGCATTTTCTGTAAAGAATTCTAAAATGATGTTAAAGTCAGTGAATTCTTTTTCATGACCCCCCAAAATAATTTTCTTTGTGCACATCATGTCATGCCAATTTTACCTGCATTCTGGAATATATGATTTACACTACATCATTGTTCAGGAAAACTGTAGATTGTTGATCCATCCTAAAATAATGCTTTTTAAAAATGCAGTAGTTAATTTATATACAGTTATTTTAAATGTAGGATTTACTTTTCATTAAGTTTAATTTTTAAAATAATACGGGAAAGTTCCCCCCACCACACACACACTTACTACTTAGGGTTGTTCAAGCTAGCATAATAATGGGTGAATGTTATGTTTATTGTTGATATCATATTATTATAGCTAGTATTTATTGAATACTTACTCTGAGTCATGCATATGATTTCATATAATTTTCTCAACATTCCAATAAGGAGCTATTATCACTCTATTAAAAATTAGAAAACTAAGCCTTGGAGAGCAGTGGCATCACTAGGGTAGCTGTCTCCCAATGTGGAAACTCATGGTGTCACCCCCCATGCTAATTACCACAATATTGTAGTTAAAACAACAGAACATTTGACAAAAAAAAACCCTGGCAGCAACAAAAACAACAGTGTGTGCTTGTAGCACATGCAAACAAAACCATGTGGTTCGAAGTGTCATTCTAATTAGGCAATAAAGACAGCTTTGATCAAAGAGAGCTAGAAGGTTCAGAAAGTAAATTAGCATAGAGTTTTAGTCTTGTAGGTATATTGATACATGTAAGTTGTTATAACTAACTACAGGGACATTTTTATAAAAAATAATAAATTTCTGCTGAAACACAGCACAAAAACTTAATAGATAGTAATTTTGGTGTCATTCCCTCTGATAGTGTCACCTGGTGTGGTCTACCTGCCCCCACACCTTCCTAGCTATGCCACTGTTGGAGAGGTTAAAAAAATGTGTCCAAAGGTCACATAGCCAATAAGTGTTGGAGCCAGCATTTGGACCCAAGCAATCTGATATAAAAATAGCCCCTTCACTACACTGCTTCTCTTTCACTGCACTTGCTCTTTCACCATAGAGTCCTTCTACTATTTTCAATTCAAAAGTTTTCAATTCATGCCAGCATCTGTTAGGGTCTTTCATTTCCAACCAAATATTTAGTGTATCCTTTTTTTATTCTTGTATTTATCGCTGTCTTAGATGCTTATAATATCCAGTTTAATAAGTATTGTACACCCTATCGGGAGCAAGGGAGAATGAAGAAAACCAAAGACACAAGGGAAAGATTAGTCCAAATGACTAATAGACCATAAGTACCGCAGCCTCGACTAGACTGAGCCTGGCACAACTAAATGGTGTCCCACTACCACCACTGACAGCTCTGACAGGGATCACAATTGAAGTTCCTGGACAGAGCTGGAGAAAAATGTGGGACAAAATTCTAACTCACAAAAAAAGACCAGACTTACTAGTCTGACAGAGACTGGAGAAACCCCAAAAGTATGGCCCCCAGACACTCTTTTAGCTCATTAATGTAGTCACTCCTGAAGTACACCCTTCAGCCAAAGATTAGACAGGCCCATAAAACAAAGCAGAACTAAAGCGGCCACACCAGCCTAGGGGCAAGGATGAGAAGGCCAGAGGGGACAGGAAATTTGGTAATAGGGAACCCAAGGACAAGAAGGGAGAGGCTTGGCATGTTGTGGGGTTGGTAAAAAATTTCATAAAACAATATGTGTATTAATTGTTTAATGAGAATCTAGTTTATTCTGTAAACTTTCATCTAAAGTACAATAATAAAAAATACAAAAATAAAAGATTAATGAGGCTTTTGCTGACCACCTCATGAAAAAGAGCATCCACATCCTACCTGGTCTTCTTTATTTTCCTTAAAAATCAATTTTTGACTCAACATTGTGAAAATGACAATTCTACCCAAAGCAATTTACAAACACAATGCAATCCCGACCCAAATACCAACAACATTCTTTAAAGAGATGGGAAAACTAACCATGAACTTTATATGGAAAGGGAAGAAGCCCTGGATAAGCAAAGCATTATTGAAGAAGAAGAATAAAGTAAGAGGACTCCCACTGCCTGATCTCAGAACCTACTATACAGCTATGGTAGTCAAAACAGCCTGGTACTGGACAATGACAGATACACTGACCAATGGAACAGAATTGAGAACCCAGATGTAAATTCATCCACCTATGGTCACCTGATCTTCGGCAAGGGCCTGAAGTCCATCAAATGGGGAAATGGCAGTCTTTTTAACAAAAGGTGCTGGCAAAACTGGATGTCTATCTGCAGAAAAATGAAACAGGACCCATACCTCACACTATACACAAAAACTAACTCAAAATGGATCAGAGACCTAAATATAAAGCCAAAAACTATAAAGTTCATAGAAGAAAAAAACAGGATCAACACTAGAGACCCTAATATGTGGCATAACAGGATACAAACCACAACCAATAAAACACAAACTCCAGAGGATAAGCTAGATAGTTGGGATCTTCTAAAAATTAAATTCTTATACTCATCAAAAGACTTCACCAAAAGAAGGTGAAGGGAAGGACAATACTCAATACATGGAAGGTCAGCTCAACTGGACTGGACCAAAAGCAAAGAAGTTTCTGGGATAAACTGAATGCTTCAAAGGTCAGCGGAGCAAGGGCGGGGGTTTGGGGACCATGGTTTAAGGGGACTTCTAAGTCAATTGGCAAAATAATTCTATTATGAAAACATTCTGCATCCCACTTTGAAATGTGGTGTCTGGGGTCTTAAATGCTAACAAGCAACCATCTAAGATGCATCAGTTGGTCTGAACCCACCTGGATCAAAGGAGAATGAAGAACACCAAGGTCACACGATAACTAAGAGCCCAAGAGACAGAAAGGGCCACATGAACCAGAGACCTACATCATCCTGAGACCAGAAGAACTAGTGGGTGCCCAGCCACAACCGATGACTGCCCTGAAAGGGAGCACAACAGAGAACCCCTGAGGGAGCAGGAGATCAGTGGGATGCAGACCCCAAATTCTCATAAAAAGACCATATTTAATGGTCTGACTGAGACTAGAGGAATCCTGGCGGTCATGGTCCCCAAACCTTCTGTTGGCACAGGACAGGAACCATTCCTGAAGACAACTCATCAGACATGAAAGGGACTGGACAGTGGGTAGGAGAGAGATGCTGATGAAGAGTGAGCTAATTATATCAGGTGGACACTTGAGACTGTGTTGGCATCTCCTGTCTGGAGGGGGGATGGGAGGATAGAGAGAGTTGGAAGCTGGCAAAATTGTCATGAAAGGAGAGACTGGAAGGGCTGACTCATTAGGGGGAGAGCAAGTGGGAGTACAGAGTAAGTTGTATATAAACTTATATGTGACAGTCTGACTTGATTTGTAAACGTTCACTTGAAGCTCAATAAAAGTTAATGAAAAAAAAAGTCTGCCTTGAGTATTATGCTCTTTTAAGAACTACCTATATGGGATTAAATTGACAACAGCAACTTGAAAGGTAGGTAGGAACCTTAGGGGGTATGAATTTATGTTAATGGGAGAGGAACAACTCAGAAAAAGAGGGTGAGAATGGTTGCACAATTGAAGAATATAATCAATGTCACTGAATTGTACAAGAAGAAACTGTTGAATTGTTGTATGTTTTGCTGTGTATATTCTCAACAACAAAAACAAAATAAATACATTAAAAAGAGAAAGAAAAAAAAAAGACTTCACCAAAAGAGTAAAAAGAGAACCTACAGACTGGTAAAAAAAAAAAAATTGGCCACTACAAATCAGAAGAAGTTCAAATCTCTAAAATCTACAGGAAAATCCAGCACCTCTACAACAAAAGACAAATAATCCACATACAAAATGGACAAAGGAAATGAACAGACACTTCACCAAAGAAGACATTCAAGTGGCCAACAGACACATGACAAAATGCTCATGATCACTAGCCATTAAAAAAAAAAAAGCCATTAGAGAAATGCAAATCAAAAGCACAATGAGATACCATCTCACCTCAGCATTACTGGAAGGAATCTCAAAAACAGAAAATAACAAATGTTGGAAAGGCTGTGGGGAGATCGGAAGTCTTTTGCACTGCTGATGGGAATGCAAAATAATACAACCATTTTGGAAAATGATATGGTACTTCCTTAGAAAGCTAGAAATAGAAATATCATATGATCCAGCAATCCCAGTCCTAGGAATATATCTTAGAAAAATATGAGTCATCACAAGAACAGACAATAGGCACACCCGTCTTCATTGCAACATTGTTCACAATAGCAAAAAGATGGAAAAAACCTAGATGCCCATCAACAGATGAATGGATAAACAAACTATGGTACATACACACAATGGAATATTATGCAACGGGAAAGAACAATGATGATTCTGTGAAGCATCTCATAACATGGAAGAATCTGGAGGGCATTATGCTGAGTGAAATAAGTCAATCAGAAAAGGACAAATATTGTATGAGACCACTACTATAAAAACTCATGAAAAAGTTTACACACAAAAAGAAACAATCCTTGATGGTTACCAGGGGGTGGGGGGGCATGAGAAAACACTAAATAAGACAATAGATAAGTGATGACTTTGGTGAAGGGTAAGACAGTGCTCAATACTGGGGAAGCCAGCACAACTTTGGCAAGCAAAGGTCGTGGAAGCTCCTTAGACACATCCAAACTCCCTGAGGGACCAAATTGCTGGGCTGAGGGCTGTGAGGACCATGGTCTTGGGGAATATCTAGCTCAATTGACATAATACAGTTTATAAAGAAAATCTTCTACATTCTACTTCTGTGAGTAGCATCTGGGGTCTTACAAGTTTGTGAGCATCCATCTAAGGTATTACACTGGTCTCACTCCTTCGGGAGCAAGGGAGAATGAAGAAAATGAAAGACACAATGGAAAGATTAGTCCAAAGTACTAATGGACCACAACTACCATGGTCTCCACCAGACTGAGTACAGTACAATAAGACGGTGCCCGGCTACCACCACTGACTGCCCTGACAGGGATTATAATAGAAGGTCCCGGACAAGGCTGGAGAAAAATGTAGAACAAAACTCTAACTCACAAAAAAAGGAAAAAAAAAGACCAGACTTACTGGCCTTACAGAGACTGGAGAAACCCTGAAGGTATGGCCCCCAGACACCCTTTTAGCTCAGTAATGAAGTCACCCTCGAGGTTCACCCTTCAGCCAAAAATTACATAGGCCTATAAAGCAAAATGAGACTAAAGGGGTACACCAGCCCAGGGGCAAAGACTAGAATGCAGGAGGGGACAGGGAAGTTGGTAATAGGGAACCCAAGTTTGAGAAGGGTGAGTGTTGACATACCATGGGGCTGTTAACCAATGTTATAAAACTATATGTGTACTAACAATTTAATGAGAAGCTAGTTTATTCTGTAAACCTTCATCTAAATTACAATAACACACAAAAAATCAGTTGCTGTTGAGTCAATTCCAACTCATGGTGACCGCATATGTCTCAAAATAGAACTGTGCTCCATGGGGTTTTCAATGGTTTGTTTTTCGTAAGTAGATCACCAGGCCTTTTTTCCCTGGCACGTCTGGGTAGACACTAACCTCCAACCTTTCAGTTAGCAGCTGAGTATGTTAACCATTTGCACCACCCAGACATTCCCTATCCTCTTTACTTTGTTCTATTCTATTTTATAGCATATACCATCATCTGATATACTCTGTAGCTACTTCTTCAATTTCTTGTTTATCTATCCTCTCCTGTCCAACTAAGATATAAGCTCCATGAGAAGGCAGGCACTTTGCCTTAGTCATTGAATTGTCCTTAGCATCCAGACTAGAACTTGGATCAGAGTCGACAATTTTAAAATATTTGCTGAAATAATAAATTAATCGATGAATGAATGAACTGTAATTAGCAGTGACTGGCCCTCTTTCTGCCTGTCATGGATTGAATTGTGTCTCCCCCCCCAAATATGTCAACTTGGCTAGGCCATGATTCCAAGTATTGTGTGATTTTCCAACATTTTGTCATCTGATTTTTTCCTATGTGTTGTAAATCCTATCTCTATGAAGTTAATGAGGTGGTATTAGCGGCAGTTATGTTAATGAGTCAGGACTCAATCTGCAAGACTGGGTTGCACCTTAAGCCAATCTCTTTTGAGACATAAAAGAAAGAAGCAAGCAAAGAGACAGGGGGATCTCGTAACACCAAGAAACCAGTGCCAGGAACAGAGCACATCCTTCGGACCTGGGGTCCCTGTGTTGAGAAGCTCCTAGACCAGGGGGAAGACTGATGACATGGACCTTCCTCCAGAGCAAACAGAGAAAGTGTTCCCCTGGAGCTGATCTCCTGAATTTGGACTTCTAGCCTACTAGATTGTGAGAGAATAAACTTGTTTGTTGAAAAAAGAAATATTGTACATCATTCATTTTTTTTTTACTTATAATTACAATAATCTTAAGATTAAGCAGTGCTGTATTAGAGTGTGATCAGAGAAACAGAATCACAAAGAACTATATATATATATATACATATATATACACACACACGTATATATGGCAGGTGTTTGACCTTGTGCCATTGTGGGAGCTGGTGACACAGTCTCTTTATGTCTGTTGATTTTCCATCTGATACCCAAGCTTGAAGTCTACAGGTCAGGGACTTGGGAAGGAAAGAAGAATGTGAGGTGGGAGAGAGTAAGGACAAGCCAGGACCCATGAGGATAGACAGTACTTTGTGTTGGTCTCTCACTGCTTCCAACTTTAATGATGTGGGTGTCCTGCAGAAGAAGCTTGTGCCCTTCATCAAGGAACTAAATAACACTTGCCTAGCCCAGGAGTCAGAGAATCTGGAGAGCACAGGGGAAGGTGGAACAGCTGAAGACCCACTCCTGCCCTATGCCAAAACGATTAGTCAGCAGATAAGTGACAGCATGTGTGAGCTGCTATAGCACCTGGTGTCCCTGCATCAACCTTCCAAGTGTAAAAGTAATTTGGCTGCTACTTCATTTCTGCCTTCCAAATCTCATACAAAATGACTCTTGTGACCCTTGCTAACTCAGAGCTATGCAGGGAAGGGGATTCTGGGAAATATAATTTGAACTTAGCTAAGTTGACACAACACATCCCACTAAAGATGCTATCGATAACAAAGCCAAAAGAGAGTTAGAACCTGAGACTCTGATGACATCATTGAGCACACCCTGAAACTCTTAACTCTGAATCTGTGGTTATGAGACATAGCAAGTTACTTTATTATTTAAGTTGGAGTTTCTGTTCTTGCAGATACACTAATCACTGTGTCAGCAGGGACTAATACTGTCACATAGTAGAATGCAAGAGAATGGAACATAGGGAAAGTAGACTTTTTGTGAAGGATAATGGAAGACAGAAGAGAAATTAGGGGGAATTCAGGACATGGAGACTCTTCAAAATTCTGATACATTAGTATCAGAATGTGATAGGGAGGCATTAAGGATAAGTCACCTATTTCCTGCATTGGCAGGAGGTCAGCCCAGATGGCAGAGAAGGAATGTTTTAAATTGTTTTCCTCACATGCATTTCTTTCAGAACAAATAGTCTTTATAGTACGGTGTTTTTGATTTAAAAAATGCATTTCACTAGCTCACATTGTGGAACTAGGAAAGAAGCACCAAAAAACGCATTTTACAGATGACTCCCCAGGGGAGAGTATACACCCCACTGGAATCCACTTTACTGCAATCACATGACACAGCTGAAATGTTTTACTGAATTAAAAGAAAAAATGAGGGGCTTCGTTTTCCTCTAAATGAACTACAGTGCAAGACAATCTTCTTTACTATGTACACTTTTCTCTGATACCCGGCCTCCCTTCAGGCTTCCGGTGACCTAATTATTCAAATCCACACAATAGCACATTCTGTGAGATCAGTTTGAAAAGTAGTAAGGAAAATATATGTACCAAATTATATTTTGAGGAGTGTGAGCCTAGAGGAACTGTTTGTTTAACTTAATTGTATGTGTTTGAAACCATATTCATGGTATTATCTTATTTTCTATTATCTAAGTGTATGATTACAACATTTTCATTCTAGATATACGGGTACATTTTGAAAAGAATACCAAGCTGAATACTAATCCCACAAATACATAGTTGATAAGATTTTACACTGGCATAAGTACTCATTTAAGCTTTCTTCATAAACTAATATCAATAATTCTGTATAGATGGCTTTTCTTGTTCTTAAAGTGCCTATAACAGTGGCACTTCTATTCTCAGCCATACCTACTAGTCTACAAGGTCAAGCAAGAATTTGAGATTCACTTGTTTTCCATCCATTGTTTCAAAATCACTTGTTGTTAGGTGCTGTTGAGTCGGTCCTGACTCATAGCGATCCTATGTACAACAGGACGAAACACTGCCCGGTCCTGCACCATCCTCACAATCAGTGCTATGTTTGAGCCCATTGTTGCAGCCACTATGTCAGTTCATCTTGTTGAGGGTCATCCTTTTTTCCACTGACCCTGTACCAAGCATGACGTCCTTCTCCAGGGACTGATCCTTCCTGATAACATGTCCAAAATAAGCAAGATAAAGTCTTGCCACCCTCACTTCTAAGGAGCATTCTGGCTGTGCTTCTTCCAAGACAGACTTGTTTGTTCTTCTGCAGTCCATAGTATATTCAATATTCTTTGTCAACACCATAATTCAAAGGCATCCACAATTAATGTAATAAAACAACTTACTCAAAAGGAAAAAAAAAAAACATATATCAAGCTTTTCTTCATAAGTTACTATCAGTTTTTGTTGTGAATTCACCCTGGTTCACTATTGCCAGCTATCTTTAAGACTCAGTGACCCTAACATGGATAGGTTGTAAAGTGACAGGCAAACACATATATGGAGGGGAGTCTGAGTTGGGGAATCATGAAGGATGACCGACTGGCCTAACTGCTATGTGACTTCACTTTTTTAGGCAACTTTTAGCATTAAACTTTTGTACATAGTTTTGTAAAATTTGAGGTATGTGGAAATTGTGTAAGGAGTGGAGGTGGAGAAGTGGGAAGTCAATAGATTGGAGTCTTTAATAAAACGTAAGAAAGGTTATATTTGACCCAATATTCCACATAGCATCACCGTATATTTCCTGGACATGTAACAAACCACAGATTTCTTTTTTTTAGGATTTTTAAAAAAATTTTATTGTTCTTTAAGTGGAAGATTACAAATCAAGTTGGACTCTCATACAAAATTTTTTAAACATCTTGGTATATACCCCTAATTGCTCTCACCCTAATGAGACAGCACACTCCTTCCCTCCACTCTCTCTTTTTGGGGCCACCTTCTGACCCCCTCTACCCTCTCATCTCCCCTTCAGACAGGAGATGCCAACATAGTCTTATGTGTCTACTTGACCTAAGAAGCTCATTCTTCCGCAGTATCATTTTCTATTCCATAGTCCAGTCCAATCCTTGTCTGAAGAGTTGGCTTTGGGAATGGTTCCTGTCTTGGGCTACCAGAAGGTCTGGGGACCATGACCTCCAGGGTCCTTCTTTTTTCAGTCAGACCATTAAGTCTGGTCTTTTTACAAGAATTTGGGGTCTGCATCCCACTGCCTTCCTGCTCCCTCAGGGGTTCTCTGTTGTATTCCCTGTCGGGACAGTCATCGGTTGTAGCCACGCACCATCTAGTTCTTCTGGTCTCAAGCTAATGTAGTCTCTGGTTTTTGTGGCTCTTTCTGCCTCTTGGGCTCATAATTACCTTGTGTCTTTGGTGTTCTTCATTCTCCTTTGCTCGAGGTGGGTTGAGACCAACTGATGCATCTTAGACGGCCACTGGCTAGAGTTTAAGACCCCAGACGCCACTTTCCAAAGTGGTATGCAGAATTTTTTTAATAGATTTTATTATGCCAGTTGACTTAGATGTACCCTGAAACCATGGTCCTCAAACCCCTGCCCCTGCTACGTAGGCCTTTGAAGTGTTTAGTTTATTCACGAAACTTTGCTTTTGGTTGAGCCCAGTTTTGCTGACCTCTCCTGTATTGTGTGTTGTCTTTCCCTTCGCCTAAAATAGTTCTTATTTACTAAAACACTCTCCCTCCCTCGCTCCCTCCCCCTCTCGTAATCATCAAAGAATATTCTCTGTTTAAACTACATCTGGAGTTCTTATAACAGTGGTCTTATACAATATTTGCTCTTTTGCAACTAATTTCACTCAGCGTAATGCCTTCCACATTCCTCCATGCTATGAAATGTTTCATGGATTCATCATTATTCTTTATCAATGTGTAGTATTCCATTGCGTGAATATACCATAGTTTATTTACCCTTTCATCCATTGATGAGGGGACCTTGGTTGCTTCCTTCTTTTTGCTAATGCAAACAGTGTTGCAATGAACATGAGTGTACATATATCTGTTTGTGTAAAGGCCCTTAGTTCTCTAGGATATATTCCAAAGAGTGGGATTACTGGACCATATGGTAGTTCTATTTCTGGCTTTTTAAGGAAGTGCCAAATCAATTTCCAAAATGGTCCCACCAGCAGTGTATAAGTGTTCCGGTCTCTCCACAACCTCTCCAACATTTATTATTTTGTCTTTTTTGGATTAATGCCAGCCTTGTTGGAGTGAGATGGAATCTCATTGTAATTTTGATTTGCATTTCTCTAATGGCTAATGATCGTGGGCATTTCCTCATGTATTTGTTAGCTACTTGAATGTCTTCTTTAGTAAAGTGTCTGTTCATATCCTTTGCCCATTTTTTAATTGGATAATTTGTCTTTTTTGTGGTTGACTTTTTGCAGCATGGTTGTAGATTTTAGAGATCATGCACTGGTCGGAAATGTCATAGCTAAAAACTTCTTCCCAGTCTGTAGGTAATCTTTTTACTCTTTTGGTGAAGTCTTTGGATGAACATAGCTGTTTGATTTTTAGGAGCTCCCAGTTATCTGGTTTCTCTTCTGCATGTGTTATATACTGTTTATGCCATGTATTAGGGGTCCTAGTGTACTCCCTATTTTTTCTTCCATGATCTTTATTGTTTTAGATTTTATATTTAGGTCTTAGATCCATTCTGAGTTAGTTTTTGTGCATGGTATGAGGTGTGGGTCTTGTTTCATTTCTGGGGGAATGGATATGCAGTTATGCCAGCACCATTTGTTAAAAAGACTGTCTTTTCCCCATTTAACTGACTTTGGGCCTTTGTCAAATATCAGCTGCTCGTATGTGGATGGATTTATGTCTGGATTCTCAATTCTGTTCCATTGGTCTATGTATCTGTTTTGTACCAGTACCAGGCTGTTTTAACTACTGTGACGGTATAATAGGCTCTAAAATCAGGTAGAGTGAGGCGTCCCACTTTGTTCTTCTTTTTCAGTAAAGCTTTATTTTTCCGGGACCTCTTTCTCTTCCATATGAAGTTGGTGATTTGTTTCTCCATGCCATTAAAGAATGTCGTTGGAATTTGGATCAGAATTGCATTGTATCTATAGATCACTTTTGGTAGAATAGACATTTTTATAATGTCAAGTCTTCCTATCCATGAGCAAGGTATGTTTTTCCACTTATGTAGGTTTCTCTTGGTTTCTTGCAGTGGTGTCCTGTAGTTTTCTTTGTACAGGTCTTTTACATCTCTGATAAGATTTATTCCTAAGTATTTTATCTTCTTGGGGGCTACTGTAAATGGTATTGATTTGGTGATTTCCTCTTCGATGTTCTTTTCGTTGGTGTAGAGGAATCCAACTGATTTTTGTATGTTTATCTTCTGTCTTGATACTCTCCTGAACTCTTCTATTAGTTTCAGTAGTTTTCTTGAGGATTCTTTAGGGTCTTTTGTGTATAAGATAATATCATCTGCAAATAGAGATATTTTTACTTCTTCCTTACCAATCTGGATGCCCTTTATTTCTTTATCTACCCTAATAGCTCTGGCTAAGACCTCCAATACAATGTTGAATAAGAGTGGTGATAAGGGCATTCTTTTCTGGTTCCCAGTCTCAACGGGAATGCTTTCAGACTCTCTCCATTTAGGACGATGTTGGCTGTTGGCCCTTTATTATGTTGAGGAATTTTCCTTCTATTCCTGTTTTGCTGAGAGATTTATCATGAATGGGTCTTGATCTTTGTCAAATGCCTTCTCTGCACCAATTGATAAGACCATGTGGTTCTTGTCTTTTGTTTTATTTATATGATGGATTCTATTAATTGTTTTTCTAATGTTGAACCACCCCTGTATACCAGGTATGAATCCCACTTGGTCATGGTGAATTATTTTTTTGATATGTTCTTGAATTCCATTGGCTAGAATTTTGTTGAGGATTTTTGCATCTAAGTTCATGAGGGATATAGGTCTATGATTTTCTTTTTGGGGGGTGTCTTCACCTGGTTTTGATATCAGGGATAGGCTCGCTTCATAGAATGAGTCTGGGAGTATTCTGTCCTTTTCTATGATCTGAAATACCGTTAGCAGTAGTGGTGTTAACTCTTCCCTGAAAGCTTGGTAGAACTCTGCAGCGAAGCCGTTGGGAGCAGGGCTTTTTTTTGTTGGGAGTTTTTTGATTACCTTTTCAATCTCTTCTTTTGTTATGGGTTTATTTAGTTTTCCTATTTCTGTCTATGTTAGTTTAGGTAGGTAGTGTGTTTCTAGGAATTCATCCATTTCCCCTAGGTTTTCAAATTTGTTAAAGTACAATATTTCATAGTAATCTGATATGATTCTTTTGATTTCAGTTGGGCCTGTTGTAATATCTCTCATCTCATTTCTTATTCAGATTATTTGCTTCATGTCCTGTTTTTCTTTTGTCAGTTTGGCCAATGGTTTATCAATTTTGTTGATTTTTTCAAAGAACCGGCTTTTGGTCTTGTTAACTCTTTCAATTGTTTTTCTGTTTTCTATTTCGTTTAGCTCTGCTATAATTTTTATTATTTCCTTTCTTCTAGTGCCTGAAGGTTTCTTTTAATGCTCTCTATTTGTTCAAGCTGTAGGGACAATTGTTTGATTTTGGCCCTTTCTTCTTTTTGTATGTGTGCATTTATTGAAATAAATTGACCTCTGAGCACTGCTTTCGCTGTTTCCCAAAGGTTCTGATAGGAAGTGTTTTCATTCTCATTGGATTCTATGAATTTCTTTATTCCATCCTTAATGTCTCCTGTGATGCAAACTTTTTTGAGCAGATTATTGTTCAATTTCAGAGTGTTTGATTTCTTTTCCCTGCTTTTTCTGTTACTGATTTCCACTTTCATGGCCTTATGGTCAGAGAAGATGCTTTGTAATATTTCAATGTTTTCGATTCTGCTAAGGCTTGCTTTATGACCTAATATGTGGTCTATTCTAGAGAATGTTCCTTGTGCACTAGAAAAGAAAGTATACTTGGTTGTTGTTGGATGGAGTGTTCTGTATATGTCTATGAGGTCATTGTGGTTGATTGTGGCATTTTGATCTTCTGTGTCTTTATGGAGCTTCTTTCTGAATGTCCTGTCCTTCACCGAAAATGGTGTGTTGAAGTCTCCTATTATAATTGTGGAGCTGTCTATCTCACTTTTCAATGCTGATAGAGTTTGTGTTATGTATCTTGCAGCCCTGTCACTGGGTGCCTAAATGTTTAATATGGTTATATCCTTCTGGTATATTGTCTCTTTAATGATTATATAGTGTCCGTCCTTATCCTTTGTGGTGGATTTAACTTTATGGTGTAATTTGTCAGAAATTAATATTGTCATTCTTGCTCTTCTTGGATTGTTATTTCCTTGATATATTTTTTTTCCATCCTTTGAGTTTTAGTTTTTTTGTGTTTCTAAGTCTAAGGTGTGTCTCTTGTAGGCAGCATATAGATGGATTATCTTTTTTTTTTATCCATTCTGCCATTCTCTGTCTCTTTATTGGTGCATTTAGTCCATTTACATTCAGCATAATTTCAGATTTTTTTTATGAATTTAATGCCATCATTTTGATGTCTTTTTTTGTGTTGTAGACATTTCTTTTTCCCACTTAAGTTTTTATGCTGAGTAGTTTATATATTGTCTTTTCCTCTTATTCATTGTTGTTGATATTGTTTCTGCTGAGTCTCTATTTTTTCTTGTATTTTATTTTGTTTTGTAGGATAGTTTTTCTACTTTGTGGTTACCTTAATATTTACCCCTATTTTTATGAGTTTAAACTTACCTTTTATTTCTTTTTATCGCCTTGTCTTCCTCTCCATATGAAAGATCTATGACAACATTTCTTAGTCCCTTTTTGTTTGTTTTAATGTTGTCTTCTTTTACATAATAACATTGCTGTTTCCCTGTTTCGAGCTTTTTTTTAATCTTGATTTATTGTTGTGATTTTCCTGTCTGGGTTGACATCTGATTGCTCTGTCCTGTGTTCTAGTCTTGGGTTGATAGGTGATATTATTGATTTTCTAACCAAAGAATTCCCTTTAGTATTTCTTGTAGTTTTGTTTTGGTTTTTACATATTCTCTGAACTTCTGTTTATCTGAAAATGTCCTAATTTCACCTTCATATTTGAGAGACAGCTTTGCTGGATATATGATTCTTGGTTGGAAATTTTTTTTCCATCAATGCATTGTATAAGTCATCCCATTGTCTTCTTGCCTGCATGGTTTCTGCCGAGTAGTCCGAACTTATTCTTATTGGCTCTCCTTTGTAGGTGACTTTTCATTTATCCCTGGCTGCTCTTAAAATTCTCTCTTTATCTTTGGTTTTGGCAAGTTTGATTATAATATGTCTTGGTGACTTTCTGTTAACATCTACCTTATATGAAGTTCGATGAGCATCTTGGAGAGATATCTTCTCATCTTTCACAGTATCAGGGAAGTTTTCTGCCAACAAATCTTCAACAATTCTCTTTGTATTCTCTGTTATCCCTCCCTGCTCTTGTACTCCAATCACTCATAGGTTATTTCTCTTGATAGAATCCCACATGATTCTTAAGTTTTCTTCATTTTTTAAAATTATTTTATCTGATTTTTCTTCAAATATATTGGTGCCAAGTGTTTTATCCTCAAGGTCGCTAATTCTACCTTCCACTTGCTCAATTCTGCTCCTCTCACTTTCTATTGAGTTGTCGAATTCTGTAATTTTATTGTTAATCTTCTGGATTTATGGTTGCTGTCTGTGTATGGATTCTTGCAGCTTATTAAATTTTTCCTTATGTTCTTGGATTACCTTTTTAATTTCTTCAACTCTTTTAGCTGTGTGTTCCTGAGCTTGTTCTGTGTATTGCCTGATCTCCTTCCTGATGTCTTGAAGAATTCTGTATATTAATCCTTTGTATTCTGCACCCAGTAATTCCAGGAAGGCACTTTCATCCAGAAGATACTTTGATTCTCTGTGTTGAGATCTTATTGATGTGATCATGGTCTGTTTCTTTATGTGGTTTGATATTGCCTGTTGTCTCTGAGCCATCTATAAGTTATTATATCAGTTTATTTTATGTTTGCTTACTGTATCCTAGTTTCTTGTTTTGTTTTGATTTGCCCAAATGGGTTGCTTGAGTGAGCTAGAGAGATTATTTTCACCTTTGGATCTCTGACGTCTTGTCACCAGATGAGTGGAACTGTTATCAGGTATATGAGCTTATGAGTTCATTCACTTTTCTTGTGTGGATTCAGTTCAAGTGTCCGGGTAGCTGGTCATCAAGTGTGTGATACAGTCTTTGTCATACAGTATTAGAGGGACAGGGATGTTTGGTGTAGGTACCCTTGTCTGATTGCAGCAGGGAGTCATGCTCTGAACAAGGCAGGGAGCTGAGAACCATACTCTGGGTGTCTCTGAGGAAAGTGTGTCTCTATTCCCTAGAGGGTACAGGTGGGTGGGTTCTGCAGATGGACCATTGGCAACTAATGCTTTTGGTTGAAAGGGTTAGGAGGTACCAGTTATCTTTGGACCCCTGTCACGGGTGACTGGGTAACCTGAATAGAGCCACAAGTCTTTAGGCCCCTGATGTGGGTAGGTGAGGACCCTGTTTAATGTGCAAAGCAGTGTCAAATATCAAACACCCATCTCTCCTCTGCACAGCTTAAACAGTTGCAGTCTGCCAGCAAGGGCCTATTGTCCTGAAATAGGCCCACACAGTTCCATGCAGGATGGGAAGGTATTCAAAGCCTATGGACAGTTTATGCCTGGACAGGAGCTGCTTCATTCCTGAGCTTCCCTGGTTAGTGGAGCTGGCATATTATTTTTCCCCCTATGTGAATTTATTCCTTCTCCAAGATCAGGAGCATGGCTCAGTGTGCTCACATGGGCTTATCTGGGGCCTAGGGAAATCGACAGCCACTGAAGCCAGCTTGGGGGTGGGGGGTGCGGTAAAATATAAGCAAGCTCTCAGCTTTTGCCTAAAGCACCGTTTCTTCTCTGGTTCTGGAAGTGTGAGTAGCCTGTGCAGGTGGCTGCTTCTTTCTGAGGAAACTGTGGCTGAATGCTACCACCAGTCCACTGCTTCCGCTCCCGGGAATGGTGCCTGAGGGATCCCAGTCATTCAGGTCCGGCAACTCCTCCCTGCTTCTGAATCATCTCTCTCTCCCTCTGCCACTCAGTCCATTTTCTAACTTAGCCTTTGATGTTCAGGCCTCCTCTGAACTAAAACCGAACTCACTGCCATTGAGTCCATTACTGACTCATAGCAACCCTATAGGACAGAGTAGAACTGCCCCATAGAGTTTCCAAGGAGCGCCTGGTGGATTCGAACTGCCCATCTTTTGGTTAGCAGCCATAGGTCTTAACCACTACACCACCACGGTTTCCTCAGGGCTCCTAGCTTGTCATAAATATAATCATTTCACTTGTTTTTTTTTTTTGTTTTTGTTGTAAGAGGGATTGCCGGAAGCATCTATCTATTCCGTCACCTTGGCCCCCCCAACCACAAATATTTTTTATCCTTTAAATTATTCAGTTAAAATATTGAACCATCTTTAGTGATGTGTCACTTTCTTTTCCATCATTGCTAAACTAGGCACTCAACATGGTAGTCCCAAGAGTAAATTAATACCATAAACAAAATAACAGTATTTTGCAACACTCTGAAGGGAAAAGATATGAAGATTATACTCTGTAAAATCCTTGCTATAAAATCGTGTACATTGAAGTAATAAAATTTAAATCTTGATTTTTTTTCCTATTTAGTTTCACAACTAGTCTTAATTGTGATGGATCTCTTTGTAAAGAACAAATTCCAAGCAAGATCTTTCAAAATTTGGCTTCAGCCTCTCTTGCTAGCCTCGCATGAGCTCACTCTTTTTTTCCTCACTATCTTATCCTCTTTGAACGCTGGTGAATAGTCCTACTTTTGCTCATTGCATTTCCTTAGCGAAGAACACGCCCTTTCTCTACCTAGCAAAAACCAGCCCAGACACTCCCTTCTCTAGGAAATCTGTTGCTATGGAGTCTATTCCAGCTTACAGCGACCTTATAGGACAGAGTAGAACTGCCCCATAGGGTTTCCAAGGAGTAGCTGGTGGATTTGAACTGCTGAGCTTTTTGTTAGCAGCCAAGCTCTTAACCACTGTACCACCAGGGAGGTTCTATATTCTCACCACACACACAGAATCAATCCCAATTTCTCCTTTATCTGTACTCCTATTCCCATATCACTTTGTATCTACCTTGGTTTTAGCACTTAATACACATTTTTTAAAAATGGTTATTTACTTATTTCTTCTCCTGCAAAACTGTTATCTATTTGAAATCATAGCTTGTGTTCTTTTGGCAAGCATTTACTAAACTCTCAAGATTCAAAAACGAATATAATACTGTTTAATTATGTAAAAATGTGTCATGGGTACACAAGAGATTATTACTGCTTTTCACCTACAAAAATGGAAAAACTCTAAAGTTTGCACAGATATTTAAGGATAAATAGGATTTTGCCACATACACACAGGGAAAGGATGAAAATGTAAGCTACATGAGACAGAAGAAGCAACACTGGTAATCACATGACATTCATAAAGTACCTGGCACAAGTTAGTATCTCAATGGATTTTTTTTTAATGAATAAGTAAAGCAACAACAATGAAAATCTCAGCAAATTCCCAAAAGTAAAATATCTTACCACAGTCTCTGACCAAAACCCAGTAAATCTGGAAGTTACACAAAACGATAAAACCAAAATGTCCAATAAATGTATTTGGCACACAAACACACTTGGAAATTAAAAATGGTTATTTTAAATTATTCCTGGTCAAAGAAGAAACCAAAGCAGAAATTAAAGACAATGAGAAAAGAGAAAGAATGAAATAAGCTTGCGGGATACAATGCTAGCATACGAAAAATAGCTTTCAACTCACCAGCAGTAACAAATTAGAAAATTCAGTGTAACAAAAGATCCCATTTACATTAGAAATAAAACCTTTTTCTGATATTTGCTGCTGGACTGGCTCCCACTTTCTGCCATGGATCACTTATCAGAAGGTGCTTGAAGAAGTTTAGTGCCTCAGTCTTATCTCGTGCTAAGGCTGCTGTTTTGCAGTCACCATTTTAAAACTCTTTAAGTTTGTGCTACAGACGCAGTTGACTTTTTCAACACTGCAGAATTTCAAACCACAAAACTCTTTGTTAGCCTACATTACAAGCTTCAGCCAGACAGTTCCTCCTTAGCAGAGCTTCTCTAAAAGAGTAACTAGTGGCTAATTCTAGTCTAAGCTCATTTGTGTATGGCGAGGATTTTGCTAAAATTAAGCAAAAAAAAAAAAGCCTAGCGTATGCAAATATCATGATTTTTTCTCTTGACTATCTTACCTAATACTACAATCTTACTTGGCACTTTGCCTGCTTCCCAAGATAAAGCAGGCAACTGTTTGACCCATGTTTTGTCACTAAGGCTTTCCAGTTTACCAGCCCGCTATATCTGAGCTCTATATGTGGAGCTCTATATATCATCTGTTCAGCCTGTCCTATATTTAGATTCTGTTACTTGCCTCATTCCATTTACAAGAACGACAAATCTGTATTACATAGAATTTGTTCAGGTATATAAATAAAAAAAAAAAGTGGCTTCTATAAAATAGAAGTTTAGTTCTCCCTCAGTTAAAAGCCTAGAGATATGGTGATAGCTGATATGGTCCTTAGCTGATATGGCAGTTTTATCATTATCCAGTATCCATACCCCTACTGTCATTCTACTCTACCAGCTTTAACTCTAGTATGAATCCTTAAGGTTGCTTCATAGTCTCTGATGGCTGTGGGAAATCTAATCATCACGTGGGCATTTAAGGCGGGAAGAAGGAAGTAGGAGGGGAAAGGGGAAAAATGCATTACAAGCTAATTAAACATCCTTTAAGGAACTTTAAAGTAAATCCCAACCTATTACTTCTATGTAAGTATTATTGTCACTACAAGGGAATCGGAGTAAGAACATTATCTTCTGGAATATAATTAGGCTTCTATGTATTACTTTGGACATGTTGTCAGGAGGGATGAGTCCCTGGAGAAGGACATCATGCTTGGCAGAGTACAGGTCAGCGGAAAAGAGGAAGACCCTCAACAAGGTGGATTGACACAGTGGCTGTAACAATGAGCTCAAGCATAACAACAATTGTAAAGATAGCGCAGGACCGGGCAGTGTTTTGCTCTGTTGTGCATAGGGTCGCTATGAGTTGGAACCGACTCGACGGCACATAACAACAACAACAACAACAATGTATTAAGAGAAGAGAAAAGGCGTTGTTAGATGCCTTTGAGTCAGTTCTGACTCATAGCAACATTTTGTACAACAGAACAAAACACTACTCAGTCCTGTGCCATCCTCACAATCACTGTTATGTTTGAGCCCATTGTTGTAGCCACTTAGTCAATCCAGCTATCTCACTGAGGGTCTTCTTCTTTTTCGCTGACCCTCCACTTTACCAAACATGATGTCCTTCTCCAGAGACTGATCCCTCCTGACAACATGTCTAAAGTATATGAGATAGTCTCTACATCTTTGCTTCTAAGGAGCGTTCTGGTTGTACCCATTCCAAGACAGATTTTTTTTGTGCTTTTGGCCATCCACGGTACATCCAATATTCTTCATCAACACCACAATTCAAAGGCATCAATTCTTCTTTGGCCTGTCTTATTCATTGTCCAGCTTTCACATGCATATGAGGCAATTGAAAATACCATGGCTTGGGGCAGGTGCACCTTAGTCTTCAAGGTGACATCTTTGCTTTTCAACACTTTACAGAGGTCATTTGAAGCAGATTTGCCCAATGCAATGCATCATTTGATTTCTTGACTACTTCTTCCATGGGTGTTGATTGTGGATCCAAGTAAAATGAAATCCTTGACAACTTCAATCTTTTCTCCGTTTATCATGATGTTGCTCATTGGTCCCATTGTGAGGATTTTTGTTTTCTTTATGTTGAGGTGCAATCCGTACTGAAGGCTATGGTCTTTGATCTTCATCAGTAAGTACTTCAAGTCCTCTTCACTTTCAGCAAGCAAGGTTGTGTCATTTGCATAACACAGGCTGTTAATGAGTCTTCCACCAATCTTGATGTCCTGTTCTTGTTCATATAGTCCAGCTTCTCAGATTATTTGCTCAGCATACTGATTAAATAATTATGGTGAAAGGATACAACCCTGAGGCACACATTTCCTGACTTTAAACCAGGCAGTATCCCCTTGTTCTGTTCAAACGGCTGCCTCTTGGTCTATGTAAAGGTCCCTCATGAGCACAGTTAACTGTTCTGGAATTCTCATTCTTTGCAATGTTATCCATAATTTGTTATGATCCACACAGTCTAATGCCTTTGCATAGTCTATAAAACACAGGAAAATATCTTTCTGGTATTCTCTGCTTTCAACCAGGATCCATCTGACATCAGCAATGATATCCCTGGTTCCATGTCTTCTTCTGAATCCAGCTTCAATTTCTGGCCCTTCCCTGTTGATATACTGCTGCAGTTTTTGAATGATCTTCAGCCAAATTTTTCTTGTGTATAATATTAATGATATTTTTCGATAATTTCTGCAGTTACATCACCTTTCTTAGGAATAGGCATAAATAAGGATCTCTTTCAGTCAGTTGCCCATGTAGCTGTCTTCCAAATGTCTTGAGATAGAAGAGTGAGCACTTCCGGAGCTCCACCTGTTTCTTGAAACATCTCAATTGATATTCCATCTATTCCTGGAGCCTTGTTTTTTGCCAATGCCTCAGTGTAGCTTCGACTTCTTCCTTCAGTACCATTGTTTTCTGATCCTATCCTACCTCCTGAAATGCTTAAATGTCAACCAATTCTTTTTGGTGTAATGACTCTGGGTGTTCCTTCCATCTTCTTTTGATGCTTCCTGCATCATTTAATATTTTCCTCGAATAGATATTGGGTAGTTAGCCAGCAGTCCCTGCCACAGAGCCTTAGAGAATTCACAAAAATCTATTTCTGATAGAATAAATGTTTAAGCTTTATTTAAAAGTCTGCAAAAAATAGTGGAACAATATTTAGTAGATTTGTATAATCTTTCAATAGGTAAAGTATTCTTAAGCAAAACACAACACACAGGATACATAAAAGAAATGATGAGCAAGGCCAACTACATAAAACCAAAACAAAATAATTTGTATGCCAGAAGATATTACATGCAAATTAGAAGACAACTATCAGGCTGAAAGAAAATATTTGCAGGGTATATAACATGTTAGTATTCAGAATACATAAGGAATTATCACCAAAGAAATAAGTACAAAAAAAGATCTAAAGTATCAGAAGGTTCTTCAGAGAAGAACACAAATGGTAAGTAAACATGAAAGATGCTCAACCGTAGAACAATTAGGGGATTAAAATAAAATTAATAAAATGCAATTTCAATAATAATAATAGCACACTTTTCTAGAAGATAGTTTGACAATGCAGTGAAAGTCAATTTTAAATGCACATACTCTGTGAGTGAGCAGTTCCAGTTCTAGGAATGTACGGTAAAGATGTACATGTGTACATGTGAAAAAGTATATGAAGGGGGCGGAGCCAAGATGGCGGACTAGGCAGACGCTACCTCGGATCCCTCTTACAACAAAGACTCGGAAAAACAAGTGAATCGATCATATACATAACAATCTACGAACCCTGAACAACAAACACAGATTTAGAGACAGAGAACGAACTAATACGGGGAAGCAGCGATTGTTTCCAGAGCCTGGAGCCAGCGTACCAGTCAGGTACGGCACAAACACAGAGAGCTGCTCCACCCCCCTGAACTAACCCCGGGAGGGGGACCAGCCGGTTCCACAGGCGGTGTGGGACGCAGCCAGTAGGAGAAGTCCCCGGGAGGCAGTGACTGGTCTTGGAGCAGAAAGAGCAGCGTCCGAGCCGGGGAACCGTCCTACAGGGATTTGGACTGGACGCAGGTACGGCATAAACATGGAGAGTTGCTCCACCCCCCTGAACTAACCCCGGGAAGGGGCCCAGCCGGGTCGCGCGGGCGGCGTGGGACGCAGCCGGTAGGAGAAGACCCTGGGAGGCAGTGACTGGTATTGGAGCGGGGAGAACAGCGTCCCAGCCAGGACACTTGGTCACGGCACAAGCACAGGGAGCTGCTCCACCCATCTGAACTAACCCCGGGAGGAGGCCCAGCTGGTTCTCGGGAGCGGCACGGCCACATGGCTGGAGGGACGAGAAGTCCCCGGGAGGCAGCGACTGATTTTGGAGTCGAGAGTGCACCGTCCCAGTAGGGGAGCCTTGACGCTGGGCGTGGGGCTGGAAGCGGAGGATCTGACCGTGACTCCAGCGGGCCAGACCCCCCGGGGGCAATCTCCACACAGCCAGCACACATAGGCGACGCGCCCGCGGGAATCTCAGATATAATAGTCATTCCAAGCAAGACAAGCAACTCTGGCTATATTCTGAGGTGCTACTCTCCTATCTCTCTGTTCCCTCCCCCACGCTCCCCAGGCGGCTTCATTAACATCTGAATAGCCTGAGCCAGAGGGAGAACTCTGATAGGGATCTGACTGCAGTTTTTTTTAGCAGATTTTCTGGAAAACTAGTTTCCCAGTGATGGCTCAGAGACAACAATCCATATCAAACCACTTAAAGAAGCAGACCATGACAGCTTCTCCAACTCCCCAAACAAAAGAATCAAAATTTTCCCAAATGAAGATACAATCTTGGAATTATCAGATACAGAATATAAAAAACTAACTTACAGAATGCTTCAAGAAATCACAAATGAAATTAGGATAACTGCAGAAAAAGCCAAGGAACACACTGATAAAACTGTTGAAGAACTCAAAAAGATTATTCAAGAACATAGTGGAAAAATTAATAAGTTGCAAGAATCCATAGAGAGACAACATGTAGAAATCCAAAAGATTAACAATAAAATAACAGAATTAGGCAACGCACTAGGAAGTCAGAGGAGCAGACTCGAGCAATTAGAATGCAGACTGGGACATCTGGAGGACCAGGGAATCAACACCAACATAGCTGAAAAAAATCAGATAAAAGAATTAAAAAAAATGAAGAAACCCTAAGAATTATGTGGGACTCTATCAAGAAGGATAACCTGCAGGTGATTGGAGTCCCAGAACAGGGAGGGGGGACAGAAAACACAGAGAAAATAGTTGAAGAACTCCTGACACAAAACTTCCCTGACATCATGAAAGACGAAAGGATAGCTATCCAAGATGCTCATCGAACCCCATTTAAGCTTGATCCAAAAAGAAAAACACCAAGACATATTATCATCAAACTCACCAAAACCAAAGATAAACAGAAAATTTTAAAAGCAGCCAGGGAGAAAAGAAAGGTTTCCTTCAAGGGAGAATCAATAAGAATATGTTCTGACTACTCAGCAGAAACCATGCAGGCAAGAAGGGAATGGGACGACATATACAGAACACTGAAGGAGAAAAACTGCCAGCCAAGGGTCATATATCCAGCAAAACTCTCTCTGAAATATGAAGGCGAAATTAAGATATTTACAGACAAACACAAGTTTAGAGAATTTGCAAAAACCAAACCAAAGCTACAAGAAATACTAAAGGATATTGTTTGGTCAGAGAACCAATAATATCAGATATCAGCACAACACAAGGTCACAAATAGGGATATCAACTCAAATAGGGAAATCACAAAAACAAACAAATTAAGATTAATTAAAAAAAAATAAATACACATAACAGGGAATCATGGAAGTCAATAGGTAAAAGATCACAATAATCAAAAAGAGGGACTAAATACAGGAGGCATTGAACTGCCATCTGGAGAGTGATACAAGGTGATATAGAACAATACAAGTTAGGTTTTTACTTAGAAAAATTGGGGTAAATAATAAGGTAACCACAAAAAAGTATAACAACTCTATAACTCAAGATAAAAACCAAGAAAAACGTAACGACTCAACTAACATAAAGTCAAGCACTATGAAAATGAGGATCTCACAATTTACTAAGAAAAACGCCTCAGCACAAAAAAGTATGTGGAAAAATGAAATTGTCAACAACACACATAAAAAGGCATCAAAATGACAGCACTAAAAACTTATTTATCTATAATTACCCTGAATGTAAATGGACTAAATGCACCAATAAAGAGACAGAGAGTCACAGACTGGATAAAGAAACACGATCCATCTATATGCTGCCTACAAGAGACACACCTTAGACTTAGAGACACAAACAAACTAAAACTCAAAGGATGGAAAAAAATATATCAAGCAAACAATAAGCAAAAAAGAAGAGGAGTAGCAATATTAATTTCTGACAAAATAGACTTTAGACTTAAATCCACCATAAAGGATAAAGAAGGACACTATACAATGATAAAAGGGACAATTGATCAGGAAGACATAACCATATTAAATATTTATGCACCCAATGACAGGGCTGCAAGATACATAAATCAAATTTTAACAGAATTGAAAAGTGAGATAGATACCTCCACAATTATAGTAGGAGACTTCAACACACCACTTTCGGAGAAGGACAGGACATCCAGTAAGAAGCTCAACAGAGACACGGAAGATCTAATTACAACAATCAACCAACTTGACCTCATAGACTTACACAGAACACTCCACCCAACAGGTGCAAAGTATACTTTTTTTTCTAGCGCACATGGAACATTCTCTAGAATAGACCACATATTAGGTCATAAAACAAACCTTTGCAGAGTCCAAAACATCGAAATATTACAAAGCATCTTCTCAGACCACAAGGCAATAAAACTAGAGATCAATAACAGAAAAACTAGGGAAAAGAAATCAAATACTTGGAAAATGAACAATACCCTCCTGAAAAAAGACTGGGTTATAGAAGACATCAAGGAGGGAATAAGGAAATTCATAGAATGCAACGAGAATGAAAATACTTCCTATCAAAACCTCTGGGACACAGCAAAAGCAGTGCTCAGAGGCCAATTTATATCAATAAATGCACACATACAAAAAGAAAAAAGAGCCAAAATCAGAGAACTGTCCCTACAACTTGAACAAATAGAAAGTGAGCAACAAAAGAATCCATCAGGCACCAGAAGAAAACAAATAATCAAAATTAGAGCTCAACTAAATGAATTAAAAAAAATTAGAGAACAGAAAAACAATTGAAAGAATTAACAAAGCCAAAAGCTGGTTCTTTGAAAAAATTAACAAAATTGATAAACCATTGGCTAGACTGACTAAAGAAATACAGGAAAGGAAACAAATAACCCGAATAAGAAATGAGAAGGACCACATCACAACAGAACCAAATGAAATTAAAAGAATCATTTCAGATTATTATGAAAAATTGTACTCTAACAAATTTGCAAACCTAGAAGAAATGGATGAATTCCTGGAAAAACACTACCTACCTAAACTAACACATTCAGAAGCAGAACAACTAAATAGACCCATAACAAAAAAAGAGATTGAAACGGTAATCAAAAAACTCCCAACAAAAAAAAGCCCTGGCCCGGACGGCTTCACTGCAGAGTTCTACCAAACTTTCAGAGAAGAGTTAACACCACTACTACTAAAGGTATTCCAAAGCATAGAAAATGACGGAATACTACCCAACTCATTCTATGAAGCCACCATCTCCCTGATACCAAAACCAGGTAAAGACATTACAAAAAAAGAAAATTATAGACCTATATCCCTCATGAACATTGATGCAAAAATCCTCAACAAAATTCTAGCCAATAGAATCCAACAACACATCAAAAAAATAATTCACCCTGATCAAGTGGGATTTATACCAGGTATGCAAGGCTGGTTTAATATCAGAAAAACCATTAATGTAATGCATCACATAAATAAAGCAAAAGACAAAAACCACATGATCTTATCAATTGATGCAGAAAAGGCATTTGACAAAGTCCAACACCCATTCATGATAAAAACTCTTACCAAAATAGGAATTGAAGGAAAATTCCTCAACATAATAAAGGGCATCTATGCAAAGCCAACAGCCAATATCACTCTAAATGGAGAGAACCTGAAAACATTTCCCTTGAGAACAGGAACCAGACAAGGATGCCCTTTATCACCGCTCTTATTCAACATTGTGCAAAGCCAACAGCCAATATCACTCTAAATGGAGAGAACCTGAAAGCATTTCCCTTGAGAACAGGAACCAGACAAGGATGCCCTTTATCACCGCTCTTATTCAACATTGTGCTAGAAGTCCTAGCCAGGGCAATTAGGCTAGACAAAGAAATAAAAGGTATCCGGATTGGCAAGGAAGAAGTAAAGTTATCACTATTTGCAGATGACATGATCTTATACACAGAAAACCCTAAGGAATCCTCCAGAAAACTACTGAAACTAATAGAAGAGTTTGGCAGAGTCTCAGGTTATAAAATAAACATACAAAAATCACTTGGATTCCTCTACATCAACAAAAAGAACACCGAAGAGGAAATCACCAAATCAATACCATTCACAGTAGCCCCCAAGAAGATAAGATACTTAGGAATAAATCTTACCAAGGATGTAAAAGACCTATACAAAGAAAACTACAAAGCTCTACTACAAGAAATTCAAAAGGACATACTTAAGTGGAAAAACATACCCTGCTCATGGATAGGAAGACTTAACATAGTAAAAATGTCTATTCTACCAAAAGCCGTCTATACATTTAACGCACTTCCGATCCAAATTCCAATGTCATATTTTAAGGGGATAGAGAAACAAATCACCAATTTCATATGGAAGGGAAAGAAGCCCCGGATAAGCAAAGCACTACTGAAAAAGAAGAAGAAAGTGGGAGGCCTCACCTTACCTGACTTCAGAACCTACTATACAGCCACAGTAGTCAAAACAGCCTGGTGTTGGTACAACAACAGACACATAGACCAATGGAACAGAATTGAGAACCCAGACATAAATCCATCCACGTATGAGCAGCTGATATTTGACAAAGGACCAGTGTCAATTAACTGGGGAAAAGATAGCCTTTTTAACAAATGGTGCTGGCATAACTGGATATCCATTTGCAAAAAGTGAAACAGGACCCATACCTCACACCATGCACAAAAACTAACTCCAAGTGGATCAAAGACCTAAACATAAAGACTAAAACGATAAAGATCATGGAAGAAAAAATTGGGACAACCCTAGGAGCCCTAATACAAGGTATAAACAGAATACAAAACATTACCAAAAATGATGAAGAGAAACCCCATAACTGGGAGCTCCTAAAAATCAAACACCTATGCTCATCTAAAGACTTCACCAAAAGAGTAAAAAGACCACCTACAGGCTGGGAAAGAATTTTGAGCTATGACATCTCCGACCAGCGCCTGATCTCTAAAATCTACATGATTCTGTCAAAACTCAACCACAAAAAGACAAACAACCCAATCAAGAAGTGGGCAAAGGATATGAACACACACTTCACTAAAGAAGATATTCAGGCAGCTAACAGATACATGAGAAAATGCTCTCGATCATTAGCCATTAGAGAAATGCAAATTAAAACTCCGATGAGATTCCATCTCACACCAACAAGGCTGGCATTAATCCAAAAAACACAAAATAATAAATGTTGGAGAGGCTGCGGAGAGATTGGAACTCTCATACACTGCTGGTGGGAATGTAAAATGGTACAACCACTTTGGAAATCCATCTGGGGTTATCTTAAACAGTTAGAAATAGAACTACCATACAACCCAGAAATCCCACTCCTAGGAATATACCCTAGAGATACAAGAGCCTTCATACAAACAGATATATGCACACCCATGTTTATTGCAGCTCTGTTTACAATAGCAAAAAGTTGGAAGCAACCAAGGTGTCCATCAACGGATGAATGGGTAAATAAATTGTGGTATATTCACACAGTGGAATACTACGCATCGATAAAGAACAGTGACGAATCTCTGAAACATTTCATAACATGGAGGAACCTGGAAGGCATTATGCTGAGCGAAATGAGTCAGAGGCAAAAGGACAAATATTGTATAAGACCACAATTATAAGATCTTGAGAAATAGTAAACCTGAGAAGAACACATACTTTTGTGGTTACGAGAGGGGGAGGGAGGGAGGGTGGGAGAGGGTTTTTATTGATTAATCAGTAGATAAGAACTGCTTTAGGTGAAGGGAAAGACAACACTCAATACATGGAAGGTCAGCTCAATTGGACTGGATCAAAAGCAAAGAAGTTTCCGGGATAAAATGAATGCTTCAAAGGTCAGCGGAGCAAGGGCGGGGGTCTGGGGAACATGGTTTGAGGGGACTTCTAAGTCAATTGGCAAAATAATTCTATTATGAAATCATTCTGCATCCCACTTTGAAATGTGGCGTCTGGGGTCTTAAATGCTAACAAGCGGCCATCTAAGATGCAGCAATTGGTCTCAACCCACCTGGAGCAAAGGAAAAGGAAGAACACCAAGGCCACACGACATCTAAGAGCCCAAGAGACAGAAAGGGCCACATGAACCAGAGACCTACATCATCCTGAGACCAGAAGAAGTAGTTGGTGCGCGGCCACAATCGATGACTGCCCTGACAGCAGAGGACCCCTGAGGGAGCAGGAGATCAGTGGGATACAGACCCCAAATTCTCATAAAAAGACCAAACTTAATGGTCTGACTGAGCCTGGAGGAATCCCGGCAGCCATGCTCCCCAGACCTTCAGTTGACACAGGACAGGAACCATCCCCAAAGACAACTCATCAGAAATGAAAGGGACTGGTTAGCGGGTGGGAGAGAGACGCTGATGAAGAGTGAGCTAATGATATCAGGTGGACACTCGAGATTGTGTTGGCAACTCTTGTCTGGAGGGGGGATGGGAGGATAGAGAGAGAGGGAAGCCGGCAAAATTGTCAAGAAAGGAGAGACTGAAAGGGCTGACTCAAGAGGGGGAGAGCAAGTGGGAGTAGGGAGTGAGATGTATGTAAACTTAAATGTGACAGACTGATTGGATTTGTAAACGTTCACTTGAAGCTTAATAAAAGTTATTAAAAAAAAAAGTATATGAACAAGGGGGATGAAAAGAATATCCCTTATACCAATAAAAACCTGAAAACTCTTCAAATGTCAATAGAAACATTTTTTACCTTATACTGCGAAGCATTATGCAATGGTTAAAACAAAGAAGATACAGCGATATCTACTAACATGCCTATAACTTGGATCAGTTTGAAGAGAGGTGACATCTTTGCTGTATTCCGTTTTTCAACCCATGAATACAGTATATCTCTTCACTTATTTCGATCTTATTCATTAGCATTTTGTCATTTTTAGTATATAGATTCTGCATGTTTTTGTTAAATGTATACCTAAGTATTTCATTTTCTTTTTTGTTTTAAATTTAGGTTTGGGAAAGTTTATTGTTGTTGTGTGCCTTCGTGTCGATTCCGACTGATGGCAACCCTATAGGACAGAGTAGAATAGCCTCATAGAATTTCCTAGGCTGAAATCTTTATGGGAGCAAATTGCTAGGTCTTTTCTCCCACGGAGCACTTGTGGGTTCGAACCGCTAAACTTTCAGTGAGCAGCTAAGCATGTAATCACTGTGTCACCAGGGCTCCTTAGTTCTTTGTTAGTATACAAGAGTATGGTTGATTTTGGTGTGTTTATCATCTTCCCTGGAATCTTGAAGTACTCATTTTTGTTGTCGTTGATGTTTTTGTTATTGATTCCTTAAAATGGTCTAAGTGCACAATCATTTCATATACAAATAGGAATAGTTTTGTTTCTCCCTTTCTAAATCGTATGACTTTTATTTACTTTTCTCACTTACAACAGTGGATAGAACTTCCAGTACTATGTTGAATAAGAGTGGTATGAGCAGACATCTTTGCTTTTTTCCAATTTTAGGGGGAAAACATTCAGTATGCCACCATGAAGGATGATGTTTGCTTTAGGATTTTTATAGATGTTCTTTGTTAAGTAAACATTATAGATGCTCAGCCATACAGCAATTAGAGAGATGCAAATAAAATAATAAGATAGAGTTTAAAATCCATTATTTAGCAACAATTAACAAGGTTATCATATCAAAGTTTAGTAAATGTGGACTGAAAGCACTCTTATACTTGAGTATGCTTGAGTCCTAAGTGTTCATTTTATATTCTGGCCACTTGCCCTTATCTGATATATGAATTGAAAATATTCATTCAAGTCTGTGGGTTGCCTTTTCAATTTTTTTTTGAACTTGAATTCTCTTAAATAATCAATGTTTAATTTTTAATTGTACTTTAGATGAAGGTTTACTGAGCAAACGAGTTTCTCATTAAACAATGAATACACAGTGTTTTGTGACTTTTGGTACCTACCCCACAACATGTCAACACTCTCCCCTTCTTGACCTTGAGTTCCCTATTACCAGCTTTCCTGTCTTGTCGTGCCTTCTCGTCTTTGCCCCTGGGCTGGTGTGACTATTTAGTCTCGTTGTGTTTTATGAGTCTGTCTAATCTTTGAAGGGTGAGCCGCAGAAGTGACTTCATTACTGAGCCGTAAGGGTGTCCAGAGGCCATACTCAGATCAGTAAGTCTGATTTTTTTGTGTGTGTGCGTGTGATTTAGAATTTTGTTCTACATTTTTCTCCAGCTCTGTCTGGGGACTGTCTATTTTGTTCCCTGTCAGGGCAGTCAGTGGTGGTGGTAGGGCAACATCTAGTTGTGCTGGACTCTGTCTGGTGGAGGCTGCAGTACTTGTGGTCCATTAGTCATTTGGACTAATCTTTCCCTTGTGTCTTTGGTTTTCTTCTTTCTCTTCCTTGCTCCCAAAGGGGTGAGACCAGTGGAGTATATTAGATGGCTGCTCACAAGCTTTTAAGACCCCAGGCGCTACTCACCAAAGTCGAATGTAGAACATTTTCATTATAAACTATTTTATGCCAATTGAGCTAGATGTTCCCCAAGACTATGGCCCCCAGAGCCCTCAATCCAGTAATTCAGTCCCTCAGGGAGGGAATTTAGATGTGTCTATGAAGCTCCCATCACCTTTATCCCATCACCTTGCCTTGGACAAGCTGTGCTGGCTTCCCTTTTACTGTGTACTGTCTTACCTTCACCAAAGTTACCACTTATCTATTGTCCGTTTAGTGTTTTTCCCTCTTCTCCCTCATAACCATCAGAGATTGTTTCTTTTTTTGTGTAAACATTTTCATGAACGTTTATAGTAGTTTTTATAGTAGTGGTCTCATACAATATTTGTCCTTTTGTGACTGACTTTTTTCACTCACATGATGCCCTCCAGATTCATTCATGTTGTGAGATGCTTCGCATATTCACCACTGTAGTTTATTGTTTGTGTGTATATACCACAGTTTGTTTATCCATTCATCTGTTGATGGACACCTAGGTTGTTTCCATCTTTTTGCTACTGTAAACAATGCTTCAATGAACATGGTGTGCATGTCTATTTGTGTGACAGCTCTCATTTCTCTAGGATATATTCCCAGGACTGGGAATACTGGATCATATGGTATTTCTATTTCTAGCTTTTTAAAGAAATGCTATATCGTTTTCCAAAATGGTTATTCTGACCAGCAGTGCATAAGGGTTTCCGTGTCCCCGCGGCCTCTCCAACATTTGTTATTTTCTCTTTTTTGATTTGTGCCAGGAATGTCGGGGTGAGATAGTATCTCCTTGTGGTTTTGATTTGCATTTCTCTAATTGTCTAGTGCTTGAGACCATTTCCTCATGCATCTGTTAGCCTTTTTAATGTCTTCTTTGTGAAGTGTCTTTTGCCCATTTTTTAATTGGATTATTTGTAGAGGTGCTGAATTTTCCCGTAGAGTTTCTAAATTAGGTCTTTGTTGGATTTGTCATAGCAAAAAGTTTTTTCCCAGTCTGTAGGTTGTCCTTTTACTTTTTTGGTGAAATATTTTGATGAGCTTAAGTGTTTGCTTTTTAGAAGATCCCAGTTATCTAGTTTATCTTCTGGTGTTTGTGCATTATTAGCTATGGTTTGTATCCTGTTAATGCAGTGTATTAGGGCCTCTAGCATTGACCCTGTTTTTTCTTCTAAGACCTTTATAGTTTTTGCTTTTATATTTAGATCTTTGATCAATTTTGAATTAGTTTTTGTATATAGTGTGAGGTATGGGTCCTGTTTCATTTTTTACAGATTGACATCTAGTTTTGCCAGTACCATTTGTTTAAAAGACTGTCTTTTTCCCCCAATTGATGGATTTTGGGTCTTTGTCAAGTATCAGGTGACTGTAGGTGGATGGATTTAAGTCTGGGCTCTCAATTCTGGTCCATTGGTCAATGCATCAGTTGTGGTACCAGTACCAGGCTGTTTTGACTACTGTAGCGGTACAGTAGGTTTTGAGGTCAGGTAGTGTGAGTCCTCCTACTTCATTCTTCTTCAGTAGTGCTTTACTTATCTGGGATCCCTTTCCTCTCCATATAGTTAATGGCTAGTTTTTCCATCTCTTTAAAGAATGCTCTTGTTATTTGGATTGGGATTGCATTGTATTTGTACATTGCTTTGGGTAGAATTAACATTTTCACAATGTTGAGTCTACGTGTCTATGAGCATAGTATGTTTTTACATTTTTGCAGTTCTCTTTTTGTTTCTTGCAGTAATGTTTTGTAGTTTTGTTTGTATTGGTCTTTTACCTTCGTGGTTACATTTACTCCTAGTATTTTTTTTTTATTATAAATGGTATTATTTTCCTGATTTCTTTTTCATCGTTCTATTGGTGTATAGGAATCCAACTGATTTTTGTATGTTTATCTTGTATCCTGCTACTCTGTGGAATCTATTTGTTCCTATAGATTTCTTGGGGAATCTTTTGGGTTTCCTATATATAGCATGGAAACCCAGATGGCATTGTGGTTGAGTGCTATGGCTGATAACCAAAAGGTTGGCAGTTTGAATCCACCAGGTGCCCCTTGGAAACTCTGTGGGGCAGTTCTACTCTATCATATAGGGTCGCCGTGAGTTGGAATCAACTTGATGGTAATGGGTTTTTTTTTTGTGTGTGTGTATACTATATCATCTGCAAGAGGAACAGTTTTACTTCTTCATTACCAATTTGAATGACATTTCTTTTTCTTGCCTTATACTCTAGCTAAGCCTTCCAGCAGAATGTTAAACAGGAATAGTGTTAAAAGACATCCTTGTCTTTCACCTGTTCTCAGGTGAAATGTTTTCAGCCTCTCTCCATTGAGAATGATGTTGACTGTTGATTTTGTATAGATACTTTTTATTTTGTTGAGGAATGTCCCTTCTATACCTATTTTTATTTATTAACTTTTATTATGCTTCAAGTGAACGTTTACAGATCCAATCAGTCTGTCACATATAAGTTTACATACATCTTACTCCGTACCCCCACTTGCTCTCCCCCTATTGAGTCAACCCTTTCAGTCTCTCCTTTCGTGACAATTTTGCCAGCTTCCCTCTCTCTCTATCCTCCCATTCCCCCTGCAGACAAGAGTTGCCAACACAATCTCAAGTGTCCACCTGATATAATTAGCTCACTCTTCATCAGCATCTCTCTCCCACCCACTGTCCAGTCCCTTTCATGTCTGATGAGTTGTCTTCGGGGATGGTTCCTATCCTGGGCCAACAGAAGGTCTGGGGACCATGGCCGCCGGGATTCGTCTAGTCTCAGTCAGAACATTAAGTATGGTCTTTTTATGAGAATTTGGGGTCTGCATCCCACTGATCTCCTGTTCCCTCAGGGGTCCTCTGCTGTGCTCCCTGGCAGGGCAGTCATCAATTGTGGCTGGGCACCAACTAGTTCTTCTGGTCTCAGGATGATGTAGGTCTCTGGTTCATGCAGCCCTTTCTGTCTCTTGGGCTCTTAGTTGTCGTGTGACCTTGGTGTTCTTCATTCTCCTTTGCTCCAGGTGGGTTGAGACCAATTGCTGCATCTTAGATGGCCGCTTGTTAGCATTTAAGACCCCAGACGCCACATTTCAAAGTGGGATGCAGAATGTTTTCATAATAGAATTATTTTGCCAATTGACTTAGAAGTCCCCTCAAACCATGTTCCCCAGACCCCCGCCCTTGCTCCGCTGACCTTTGAAGCATTCATTTTATCCCGGAAACTGCTTTTGATCCAGTCCAATTCAGCTGACCTTCCATGTATTGACTGTTGTCTTTCCCTTCACCTAAAGCAGTTCTTATCTACTGATTAATCAATAAAAAAACCTCTCCCTCCCTCCCTCGCTCCCCCCTTCGTAACCACAAAAGTATGTGTTCTTCTCAGTTTTTACTAATTCTCAAGATCTTATAATAGTGGTCTTATACAATATTTGTCCTTTTGCCTCTGACTCAATTCGCTCAGCATAATGCCTTCCAGGTTCCTCCATGTTATGAAATGTTTCAGAGATTCGTCACTGTTCTTTATCGATGCGTAGTATTCCATTGTGTGAATATACCACAATTTATTTACCCATTCATCCGTTGATGGGCACCTTGGTTGCTTCCAGCTTTTTGCTATTGTAAACAGAGCTGCAGTAAACATGGGTGTGCATATGTCTGTTTGTGGGAAGGCTCTTGTATCTCTAGGGTATATTCCAAAGAGTGGGATTTCTGGGTAGTATGGTAGTTCTATTTCTAACTGTTTAAGATAACGCCAGATAGATTTCCAAAGTGGTTGTACCATTTTACATTCCCACCAGCAGTGTATAAGAGTTCCAATCTCTCCGCAGCCTCTCCAACATTTATTTTGTGTTTTTTGCGTTAATGCCAGCCTTGCTGGTGTGAGATGGAATCTCATCGTAGTTTTAATTTGCATTTCTCTAATGGCTAATGATCGAGAGCATTTTCTCATGTATCTGTTGGCTGCCTGAATATCTTCTTTAGTGAAATGTGTGTTCATATCCTTTGCCCACTTCTTGATTGGGTTGTTTGTCTTTTTGTGGTTGAGTTTTGACAGAATCATGTAGATTTTAGAGATCAGGCGCTGGTCGGAGATGTCATAGCTGAAAATTCTTTCCCAGTCTGTAGGTGGTCTTTTTACTCTTTTGGTGAAGTCTTTAGATGAGCATAGGTGTTTGATTTTTAGGAGCTCCCAGTTATGGGGTTTCTCTTCATCATTTTTGGTAATGTTTTGTATTCTGTTTATGCCTTGTATTAGGGCTTCTAGGGTTGTCCCAATTTTTTCTTCCATGATCTTTATCGTTTTAGTCTTTATGTTTAGGTCTTTGATCCACTTGGAGTTAGTTTTTGTGCATGGTGTAAGGTATGGGTCCTGTTTCATTTTTTTGCAAATGAATATCCAGTTATGCCAGCACCATTTGTTAAAAAGGCTTTCTTTTCCCCAATTAACTGACACTGGTCCTTTGTCAAATATCAGCTGCTCATATGTGGATGGATTTATATCTGGGTTCTCAATTCTGTTCCATTGGTCTATGTGCCTGTTGTTGTACCAGTACCAGGCTGTTTTGACTACTGTGGCTGTATAATATGTTCTAAAATCAGGTAGAGTGAGGCCTCCCACTTTCTTCTTCTTTTTCAGTAATGCTTTGCTTATCCGGGGCTTCTTTCCCTTCCATATGAAATTGGTGATTTGTTTCTCTATCCCCTTAAAATATGACATTGGAATTTGGATCGGAAGTGCATTTTATGTATAGATGGCTTTTGGTAGAATAGACATTTTTACTATGCTAAGTCTTCCTATCCATGAGCAAGGTATGTTTTTCCACTTAAGTATGTCCTTTTGAATTTCTTGTAGTAGAGCTTTGTAGTTTTCTTTGTATAGGTCTTTTACATCCTTGGTGAGATTTATTCCTAAGTATTTTATCTTCTTGGGGGTTACTGTGAATGGTATTGATTTGGTTATTTCCACTTCTGTGTTCTTTTTGTTGATGTAGAGGAATCTAAGTGATTTTTGTATGTTTATTTTATAACCTGAGACTCTGCCAAACTCTTCTATTAGTTTCAGTAGTTTTCTGGAGGATTCCTTAGGGTTTTCTGTGTATAAGATCATGTCATCTGCAAATAGTGATAACTTTACTTCCTCCTTGACAATCCGGATACCCTTTATTTCTTTGTCTAGCCTAATTGCCCTGGCTAGGACTTCAAGCACGATGTTGAAAAAGAGCGGTGATAAAGGGCATCCTTGTCTGGTTCCCGTCCTCAAGGGAAATGCTTTCAGGTTCTCTCCATTTAGAGTGATATTGGCTGTTGGCTTTGCATAGATGCCCTTTATTATGTTGAGGAATTTTCCTTCAATTCCTATTTTGGTAAGAGTTTTTATCATGAATGGGTGTTGGACTTTGTCAAATGCCTTTTCTGCATCAATTGATAAGATCATGTGGTTTTTGTCTTTTGCTTTATTTATGTGATGGATTACATTAATGGCTTTTTTGATATTAAACCAGCCTTGCATACCTGGTATAAATCCCACTTGATCAGGGTGAATTATTTTTTTGATGTGTTGTTGGATTCTATTGGCTAGAATTTTGTTGAGGATTTTTGCATCTATGTTCATGAGGGATATAGGTCTATAATTTTCTTTTTTTGTGATGTCTTTACCTGGTCTTGGTATCAGGGAGATGGTGGCTTCATAGAATGAGTTGGGTAGTATTCCGTCATTTTCTATGCTTTGAAATACCTTCAGTAGTAGTGGTGTTAACTCTTCTCTGAAAGTTTGGTAGAATTCTGCAGTGAAGCCATCCGGGCCAGGGCTTTTTTTTTGTTGGGAGTTTTTTGATTACTGTTTCAATCTCTTTTTTTGTTATGGGTCTCTTTAGTTGTTCTACTTCTGAATGTGTTAGTTTAGGTAGGTAGTGTTTTTCCAGGAATTCATGCATTTCTTCTAGGTTTGCAAATTTGTTAGAGTACAATTTTTCGTAGTAATCTGAAATGATTCTTTTAATTTCATTTGGTTCTGTTGTGATGTGGTCCTTCTCATTTCTTATTTGGGTTATTTGTTTCCTTTCCTGTATTTCTTTAGTCAGTCTAGCCAATGCTTTATCAATTTTGTAAATTTTTTCAAAGAACCAGCTTTTGGCTTTGTTAATTCTTTCAATTGTCTTTCTGTTCTCTAATTCATTTAGTTCAGCTCTAATTTTTAGTATTTGTTTTCTTCTGGTGCCTGATGGGTTCTTTTGTTGCTCACTTTCTATTTGTTCAAGTTGTCGGGACAGTTCTCTGATTTTGGCTCTTTCTTCTTTTTGTATGTGTGCATTTATCGATATAAATTGGCCTCTGAGCACTGCTTTTGCTGTGTCCCAGAGGTTTTGATAGGAAGTATTTTCATTCTCGTTGCATTCTATGAATTTCCTTATTCCCTACCTGATGTCTTCTATAACCCAGTCTTTTTTCAGGAGGGTATTGTTCATTTTCCAAGTATTTGATTTCTTTTCCCTAGTTTTTCTGTTATTGATTTGTACTTTCATTGCCTTGTGGTCTGAGAAGATGCTTTGTAATATATCGATGTTTTGGACTCTGCAAAGGTTTGTTTTATGACCTAATATGTGGTCTATTCTAGAGAATGTTCCACGTGCGCTAGAAAAAAAAGTATATTTTGCAGCAGTTGGGTGGAGAGTTCTGTGTAAGTCAATGAGGTCAAGTTGGTTGATTGTTGTAAGTAGGTCTTCCGTGTCTCTGTTGAGCTTCTTACTGGATGTCCTGTCCTTCTCCGAAAGTGGTGTGTTGAAGTCTCCGACTATAAATGTGGAGGTGTCTATCTCACTTTTCAATTCTGTTAAAATTTGATTTATGTACCTTGCAGCCCTTTCATTGGGTGCATAAATATTTAATATGGCTATGTCTTCCTGATCAATTGTCCCTTTTATCATTATATAGTGTCCTTCTTTATCCTTTGTGGTGGATTTAAGTCTAAAGTCTATTTTGTCAGAAATTAATATTGCTACTCCTCTTCTTTTTTGCTTATTGTTTGCTTGATATATTTTTTTCCATCCTTTGAGTTTTAGTTTGTTTGTGTCTCTAAGTCTAAGGTGTGTCTCTTGTAGGCAGCATATAGATGGATCGTGTTTCTTTATCCAGTCTGTGACTCTCTGTCTCTTTATTGGTGCATTTAGTCCATTTACATTCAGGGTAATTATAGATAAATAAGTTTTTAGTGCTGTCATTTTGATGCCTTTTTATGTGTGTTGTTGACAATTTCATTTTTCCACACACTTTTTTGTGCTGAGGCGTTTTTCTTAGTAAATTGTGAGATCCTCATTTTCATCGTGCTTGACTTTATGTTAGTTGAGTCGTTACGTTTTTCTTGGTTTTTATCTTGAGTTATAGAGTTGTTATACTTTTTTGTGGTTACCTTATTATTTACCCCAATTTTTCTAAGTAAAAACCTAACTTGTATTGTTCTATATCGCCTTGTATCACTCTCCAGATGGCAGTTCAATGCCTCCTGTATTTAGTCCCTCTTTTTGATTATTGTGATCTTTTACCTATTGACTTCCATGATTCCCTGTTATGTGTATTTATTTTTTTTTAATTAATCTTAATTTGTTTGTTTTTGTGATTTCCCTATTTGAGTTGATATCAGGAGGTTCTGTTTTGTGACCTTGTGTTGTGCTGATATCTGATATTATTGGTTCTCTGACCAAACAATATCCTTTAGTATTTCTTGTAGCTTTGGTTTGGTTTTTGCAAATTCTCTAAACTTGTGTTTGTCTGTAAATATCTTAATTTCGCCTTCATATTTCAGAGAGAGTTTTGCTGGATATATGACCCTTGGCTGGCAGTTTTTCTCCTTCAGTGTTCTGTATATGTCGTCCCATTCCCTTCTTGCCTGCATGGTTTCTGCTGAGTAGTCAGAACATATTCTTATTGATTCTCCCTTGAAGGAAACCTTTCTTTTCTCCCTGGCTGCTTTTAAAATTTTCTGTTTATCTTTGGTTTTGGTGAGTTTGATGATAATATGTCTTGGTGTTTTTCTTTTTGGATCAAGCTTAAATGGGGTTCGATGAGCATCTTGGATAGCTATCCTTTCGTCTTTCATGATGTCAGGGAAGTTTTGTGTCAGGATTTCTTCAACTATTTTCTCTGTGTTTTCTGTCCCCCCTCCCCGTTCTGGGACTCCAATCACCTGCAGGTTATCCTTCTTGATAGAGTCCCACATAATTCTTAGGGTTTCTTCATTTTTTTTAATTCTTTGTCTGATTTTTTTTCAGCTATGTTGGTGTTGATTCCCTGGTCCTCCAGATGTCCCAGTCTGCATTCTAATTGCTCGAGTCTGCTCCTCTGACTTCCTAATGCGTTGTCTAATTCTGTAATTTTATTGTTAATCTTTTGGATTTCTACATGTTGTCTCTCTATGGATTCTTGCAACTTATTAATTTTTCCACTATGTTCTTGAATAATCTTTTTGAGTTCTTCAACAGTTTTATCAGTGTGTTCCTTGGCTTTTTCTGCAGTTTGCATTATTTCGTTTGTGATGTCTTGAAGCATTCTGTAAATTAGTTTTTTATATTCTGTATCTGATAATTCCAAGATTGTATCTTCATTTGGGAAAGATTTTGATTCTTTTGTTTGGGGGGTTGGAGAAGCTGTCATGGTCTGCTTCTTTATGTGGTTTGATACGGACTGCTGTCTCTGAGCCATCACTGGGAAACTAGTTTTTCCAGAAAATCCGCTAAAAAAAATGCAGTCAGACCCCTATCAGAGTTCTCCCTCTGGCTCAGGCTATTCGGATGTTAATGAAGCCGCCTGGGGAGATTGGGGGAGGGATCAGAGAGATAGGAGAGTAGCACCTCAGAATATAGCCAGAGTTGCTTGTCCTGCTTGGAATGACTATTATATCTGAGATTCCCGCGGGCGTGTCGCCTATGTGTGCTGGCTGTGTGGAGATTGCCCCCGGGGGGTCTGGCCTGCTAGAGTCACGGTCAGATCCTCCGCTGCCAGCCCCACGCCCAACGTTAAGGTTCCCCTGCTGGGACGGTGCACTGTCGATTCCAAAATCAGTCGCTGCCTCCCGGGGACTTCTCTTCCCGCCAGCCGCGTCTGGCTGGGCCCCCTCCCGGGGTTAGTTCAGGTGAGTGGAGCAGCTCCCCGTGCTTGTGCCGTGACCACGTGTCCCGGCTGGGACGCTGCTCTCCCCGATGCAAGACCAGTCGCTGCCTCCCGGGGACTTCTCCCACCAGCTGCACCACCACGCCACCTGCGTGAACCGGCTGGGCTCCCTCCAGGAGTGAGTTCGGGGGCTAGGGCTGGGCCCCTTGTTTGTGCCGTCTGCTCCCCTGGGCTCTGCCCCAAATCTGGTGCCGAAGGTTACCTGACTGGTAAGCTGGCTCCAGGCTCTGAAAACAATCGCTGCTTCCCCGTATTTGTTCGTTCTCTGTCTCTACATCTGTGTTTCTTGTTCAGGGTTCGTAGATTGTTATGTATGTGATCGATTCACTTGTTTTTCCGAGTCTTTGTTGCAAGAGGGATCCGAGGTAGTGTCTACCTAGTCCGCCATCTTGGCCCCCCCATACCTATTGTATTGAAAGTTTTTTTTAATCAGGAATGGGTGTTGGACTTTGTCAAATGACTTTTCTGTGTCAATTATAGATGATCATGTGATTCTTTTATTTTATTTATGTGATGAATTATGTTGGTTGATTTTCTAATGTTGAACTCTCCTTGCATACCTGGTATGAATCCCACTTGGTCTTGGTGTATTATTTTTTTCATATGATGCTGAATTCTATTGGCTAGAATTTTGTTGAGAATTTTTGCATCCATATTCATGAGGGATATTGGTCTTTAATTTTCTTTTTTTTGTGGTATCTTTGCCTGGTTTTGGTATCAGGGTTATGCTGGCTTCATAGAAGAAATTAGAAAGTGTCCCTTCCTTTTCTCTGTTCTGAAATAGTTCAAGTAGTACTAGTATAAGCTGTTCTGTGAATATTTGGTAGAATTCTCCAGTGAAGCCATCTAGGGCAGAACCTTTTTTTACTGGAAGTTTTTTTTTTTTTTAATTACCTTTTCAATCGCTTTTCTTGTTACTGGTCAGTTCAGATTTTCAATGTCAATTTGTGTTAGTTTGGGTAGGTAGTGTGTTTCTAGAAATTTGTCCATTTCCTCTAGGTTTTCAAATTTGTTGGACTGTAGTTTTTCATAGTACTTTGTTATGATCCTTTTTATTTCAATTGCTTCAGCTGTAATGTCCACCATTTCATTTCTTCTTTGGGTTATTTGCCTTCTCTCCTGTTTTCTTTTGCCAATTTGGGCAATAGTTTGTCGATTTTGTTAACCCTTTCATAGAACCAACTTTTGGTCTCATTGGTTCTATTGTTTTTCTATTCTCTATTTCATTTTTTTTTATTTCATTTATTTCTGCTCTGATCTTTATTATTTACTTTATTATGGTGGCTGTGGGCTTCTTTTGTTGTTCTATTTCTTCAAGTTGTGTAGCTAATGCTCTGATTTTGTCCCTTCTTTTTTGATGCATGCATCTGCTACTATAAATTGTCCTGTAAACACTGCCTTGGCTGTGTCCCAAAAGTTTTAGAATGATGTGTTTTCTTTCTTGTTTGATTCTAGGAATTTTTTTTTATTCCATCTTTGATTTCTTCTATTACACAGTGGTTTTTAAGCAGGGTGTTATTCAGTTTCCATGTATTTGATTTTTTTTCATTGTTCTTCCTGTTATCTATTTCTACTTTGATGATGTTGCAATCAGAGAATATACTTGTATTATTATGTTTTGGATTTTGTTGAGGGTTGCTTTTTGGCCTAAGATGTGGTCTATTCTGGAGATGTTCCATGTGCATTAGAAAAGACTATCCTTTGCTGTTGTTGGGAGGAGTGTTCTATATATGTCTATGAGGTCAAGTTTGTTGATTGTGGCCTTTAGATCTTCTGTATCTTTTCTGGGTTTCTTTCTAGGTGTTCTGTCCTTTACTGAGAGTGGTATGGTGAAGCCTCCTACTATTATTGTGAAACTATCAATTTCTCTTTCCAGTGCCATTAGAGTTTGTTTTATGCAGCCCTATAATTGGGTGCATAGATATTTATTATTGTTATGTGTTTATGGGGGATTGTCCCTTTAATCATTATATAATGCCTTTCTTTGTCTTTTATGGTAGATTTTGTCTTAAAATCTATTTTATCTGAGGTTAGTATTGCCACTCTTGCTCTTTTTTGGTAGCTGTTTGATATATTTTTTTCCATCCTTTGATTTTTTTTAAATAAATTTATGTCTTTGTTTCTAAGGTGCGTCTCTTATAGACAGCATATTGATGGGTCCTGTTTTTTTTTTTCCCTCCATTCTGTCTCCCCCAGCCTCTTTATGGGTGCATTTACGCCATTTACATTCAGTTTGATTATTGATAGATATGAGTTTATCACTGTCACTTTGTAGGGCTTTTTTTGTGTGTGTGCTGCTGACTTTTTCTTTGTTCCTCTTACTCTTCGGTGCTGAATTACTTTTGTTTGTGTATTTTTTTTTCATTTCTTTCATTTTCACAGATTTTGTGTTACTGAGACTTTCTCTTTTTCTTCTTTATTTTGATGAGTATATTCTTTAAATTTCTTTGTGGTTATCTTGCAGTTTACTCCTATCTTCCTAAGTTTAAACCAGTGTTTTATTACTTGATAATTCCTTGATTTCCTCAACATTTGAAAGTTCTATGCTTATACCATTTATTCCCTCTTTTATTGTTTTGACATTGTTGTCATTTACACATTGACGTCTCTGGTTCCCTGTTGTATATTTTTTAAGTTTTGTTTTACTTTTGAAAGTTCATTACTCAGGTTGGTATCTGGCTGACGCTGTCTTATGTGCTATACTCTGGTTGTTGCCTGATGTTGTTGGTTCTCTAACCAAAAGACTCCTTTTAATAATTCTTGTAAGTTTGGTTTGGTTTTTATGTTTCCCTTAATTTCTTGTTATCCTTGCTTAGAAGCAGCATAAAATATCTATCCAGTATTGGGTAGATAGATATTGTGTTCTGCTCCTAAACATTGGTAAGATCTGTTGGCCTAGGTAGTGGTTTTAAAGCTTTATAAGTGGAGTAAAAGTTTATTTGAATAAAATGTCTAGTGAAAAGCTAATTTAATAAACACATAAAATGATGCTGTTTTGTTGAGGTGGGAGGATTTAAGCACTTGGCTGCTAACTGAAAGGTTGGCAGTTCAAACCCACCAGTGGCTTCACAGGAAAAAAGACCTAGCTATTTGCACCCATAAAGATTACAGCCTAGGAAACCCTATGGAGCAGTTCTAATCTGTGAGTCAGAATCGACTCAAGGACACATGACAAAAACATGTGCCTGGATGGCACAAACATTTAAGTGTGTGACTGTTAGCCAAAAGGTTGGTGGTTGGAACCCACCTGGAGACACCTTGGAAGACAGGCCTGGTGATCTGTTTCCAAAAGGTCACAGCCTTGGAAATCCTATGGTGCAGTTCTACTCTGCACACATGGGGTTTCCATGAGTCAGAACTGATTCCGTGGCAGCTAACAACAAAAACAGCAATGTGCTTTATGCATATTCATAGGAAAGGAAAGTTGCTATCCATATAGAGTGATATGAGAGTACTAGAAGTTCTCCTTGCCTATAAATTTTCTCACCCACCTATCTAATTATATGTATATAGAATCTGAGAGATGTAAGGAACAGGTCTAGAAATCATCCTGTCTAAGCCTGCCCCCTAACACTGGAATCCCCTCTACAGAATGCCTGACAGGAGCTAATTAACTATTTTGAAACAGGGACTGGGATGGAGAAGGCACTATTGACATTAAAAAAATTAGTATTTCATAAATACACAAATCCAATAACGGGTCAAATTGCCAAGGACAATGGAGCTGAGACAAGACAATCTGAGTTGTTGTGGCAGTTAAAGGCCAAATTTTCAAAGCAGGAAACAGGCGGAGCAGTAGCAGAAGCAAGAACTCATGCTGAAGAAAAGTGACCTAGGAGAACAAACAGAGCAACTGAAAAGGCCAGAATTGGGAACTCTGGGAAACAAATGAGTAGTTAGTGATTAATCAGAAAGTTGAGATTTGTTACCATGAAAACTAAGAAACTGGTGAGGGTGGCACCAAGCAGGTCCTAGTACCTCAGCCAAAGAGTTAGTTTTACTAGAGAGGAGAATGTGCTCTCAAAGTGGTCAGTTAACACAATGAGCCAAAATTAACAATCCAATCTTTACTTACTTACTGAGATAGGACAAGCAAGAGGCAAAAAGAGGCACTAGCTCCCCAGCGCTCCATTTTTTCCCCACTGAATAGCATCAAGTGAGGGTCAAGTGGATGTAGAACAGACAGGGAACTATCTCACTGTGGAGGCGAACCAAACAAAAGGTTCCTGCCTCTTTATGGACCCATGGGCTGGGATTGGAGTGGGGGAAGAAGAGGAGGGGCTAGGAGTCACTGAGGTACAGTCCAGGCTCCATGATAAAGAGGCCTCCAATACAGATATACACTCCTGGGCTAGGAATGAAGATATACAAATGAGCATGGTTGGCTCTGCTGTGGAGAGGGGCTGAGTCTTAGACTGCAACTACTTTTAGAAAACTGATAATCCACTGGCTATGCACCAAGTCTGGTGTGGGAGGTCATCTTCCTCCAATGACAGGCAAACCCTTGTAATTTCCTGTAGGTGAGCCTGAAAGTCTTGCAGGCTATTGCTACCTTATTAACTAAGGCAGTTTAACCACTAGGGCAGCTCTTCTTGGTGGCCTCTCTTATTTAAGGAGTCCAAGTTCTCCTTATGGCCTTGGGTCTACTTGCAGTCTCAATTTTCACCCAATTTTTTTTTTTTTTTTTAGTTTTCAGTGACATGGAAAAGGAAACTAAGAGGATTGAGCACTTGCTACTTGCCAGAAACAACAGCAGTAAAGATAGCTAGCTAGGTAGCTAAATAAATGTTGTTAGCTTCCATGGAGTTGGCCTCCAATTCATGGCAACCCTACACACAATGGAATGAAATGCTGCCTGGTCCTACGGTAGATTGGACCCTTATGACCCATAGGGTTTGCACTGGCTGATTTTTCAGAAGTAGCCCTCCAGGCCTTTCTTCCTAGTCCATCTTAGTCTGGAAGCTTCACTGAAACCTGCTCAGCATCATAGCAACATGGGAACCACCACTGATAGACAGGAGGTGGCTGCACATGAGGTACATTGGCCTTGAATCATACCTGAGTCTACCACATGGAAGATGAGAATTCTACCAATGAACGGCCACTACCCCCAGCTAAATAAATGCTTTCATGTAATCCTTACCAGCAATTTGTTAAGTGCCACTATTACCAATATTTACATGTAGGAAACTCAAGTAGTTCAGGTAAATACCCAAGTTCACATAGTTAATTAGTAGTGAAGTTAGGTATTGAATCTAGGCCTTTATTATTCCTCTTGCCCTCTTTTATGTATTTTATGGATTTCCAAGGCCCTTCTTAATATGCGAGGCTGAAAATTATCTTCTGATCAGTCCAGGAGTCAATGAAAATTTTGCCAATTCCCCAGGACTAAGTAACTTTTCAGAAGATCTTTTTAAAATACATGTTGCCTGGGAGAATATTAATTACTCCATACAACCCATTATAATATATGTTACATTTTACCAGATAAATTACGTGAGGACAGAACCCAGAGGAACCAGAACAAAGGCCAGGCACGGATTGAGGACAAAATAGGGGATAGTGAGAGATATTTGTGGAGAGTAGAGGACAAAGAAATGAAAACATTGACAGAGGTCAATGTTTAAAGAAGACAGGATAAGTCATGTAGGATCAATTTCTATAACAGGCAATCTTTTAACTGATAATGGGCCATGTGTAATTAGTAGTAAAGGTATAATTCAGCCTCTGGTCACATCAGCAAACAACTTGGGTTGGCCCAGGATCTATAAGTGTAGAGTACCTTGATATTCTCAATTTATTTTTCTTTTAGGTCATTTTCTAGTAAAAGGAACATTCTGTAATTCACCTGGAATAATTTAAAGTGTTGTGTTAGAGTCTATAATTGACTAATGGAATTTGACTGCAGAGTTAATCCTAGGCAATAATTTCTCCTGCTATCAGTGGGATTTTGCACTTGAAATTGTCATTAAAAACTTATTTTGTTCAAATCCCTGAGAGGTGGTACAGTACTAGTGGTTTTAAAGATTTTTCAGGAGTAAGAAAAAGATCTGATAAGATTGTTTTCCATGGTTTTATACTGAGAGTTGCCTTGGTTGGAATAGCTCAGCAGTTCATCAGTTTCGATGCCTATATTCATTACTTTTGAGTAGTTGAAGATCAATGACACTATAAAATGCACTTTGTCTCATGTGTACTTTAGCACATCTCACAGCAAAATATTCAGAAATCTGTGTCATAATCATGTCTATATCTTATTATTTACAGAAAAGGAAATATTTCTTTTTTTTTTGAAAAGTGTGTTTGTTATAAGGATATTTTAGAAGCAAAAAAAAAATCTGCATTCCAAAGTTGACTCTACACATTCCAGGACTGCTGAAATTGTGATGGTGAAATGGTATGTGCTCTGTTAAACTTATTAAAGTGGGATTGGAATTATGTCTAAATTAATCCTGGCCTCTGGACCCAGTTGCAAATTTCAACTTCAAAACCATATCAAAAACATGAATTTATATAAATTCCATAATATCTCCCCTTGTAATTCCTCTCCCAAGTAACCTGTGTTGATTCTACATCCTACAAGGTGGTCACTATGATAATAAGAAATAACATTTCTTTGACTTTTCATAATGGCTTCTGTCCTCTGATTCATGCAGAATAATTTGGGGAGTTACAGGGCCTTTTTCACGTGGGTTTACAGATGGGAGATTCTTACATTCTTTTAATCTCAACATCAGCAGGTTACAGTGCACTCAACCCCAGGTTTCTGTAATGATAATCTCTGGTACTTCTCTGTGTCTGAGGAGTGATGTTCTATGATCCAAAAACAATCATACTGTTTGGGTCAATTGTTCTGCACAATCACTTTATTATAAGTTTGAAAAGCAGGGATACCTTGGATTTTCCATTTTTGTACATATTCCCATGATAATCTTTACATTTTCTACTCATCGTCAATGAGTAAAAATGAGAGGTAGTATAATGTAGTGGTTAAGAACATGAACTGTGGATGGACTTCTTGGGTTTTATTACTAGCTCTACTACTACTGGCCGTTTTACCTTAGAAAAACTACTGGAATTTTCTATACCACCATTTACTCATTTAAAAAAATGTATGTGATAGTAATCAGAACTGCTCCAAATGATTATTATGAAGATGAAAGAAGTTAATGTATGTAAAGCGTTAATGCATAGTGCATAATAAGTGCTATATCAATATATTTCTATTAGTAGTATGTTATTGAAATTCCTTTTTAAGGTGCTGTTATGAGACCAAAAACAAAATTAAGAAAACAATTCCATTTGCAACAGCATTCAAAGCAATAAAATACATAGGAATATATCTAACAAAAGAAGTGTAACACTTGTACACTAAAAACTACAAAATCTCTTTGAAAGAATACCTAAATAAATGGAAAGATACCTCATGTTCATGGATCAGTAGACTTAATATTGTTTAGATGACAGTACTCCACAAACTAACCTACAGATCCAAAGTAATCCCTATTGGAATCCCAGGTGGCTTCTTTAAAGATCCTACCAAGCTGATTTTAAATCCATATGGAATGTCAAGGGAACCAGAATATCCAAAACAATCTTGGGGTAAAAAAAAGGCAAAGTTAGAGTACTTTTACTCTCTGATTTCAAAACTTACTAGAAAGCTACAATAATCAATATATTGTGGTACCAGCACATGTACACCAATGGACTAGTACTGACAGTCCAGAAACAAATCCATTCATCTATGGGCAATTGATTTTCAACACAGTGCCAAGATCATTCAAGAAGGAAAATAGTCTTTCCAAGATACGGTGCTGGGACTACTGGATAAAACATGCAAAAGAATGAAGTTGGATCCTTATCTCACATTATATACAAACTTTAATACAAAATGGATCAAAGACTGAAACGTAAGAGGTAGAATTATAAGACTGTTAGAATAAAACATAGGAGTAAATTTTCATGGACTTGGATTAAACAATAATTGCTTAGATATGACACATAGAGCACAAGCAACCAAAAAAAAATGAATAAATTGAACTTCGTCAAAATCAGAAACTTTTGTGTATCAAAGACATGATCAAGAAAGTGAAAAAACAATTCACAGAATGAGAAAAATATTTGCAAATCATATGTCTGATGAAGGAACATATAAATCTCTTACAACTCAACAATAACAGAAATCAAATAACACAAGTTAAAAATGGACAAATATTTGAATAGGTATTTCTACAAAGAAGATATACTAATGACTTGTAAGCACATGAAGTGATGCTAAACATCATTAGTCATTAACCCATTGGCTTTAAGTCCATTTGGACACAGCAATCCTATAGGACAGAGTAGAACTGCCCCATAGGGTTTCCAAGGAACAGTTGGGGGATTCGAATTGCCAGCTTTTTGAATAGCAGCCAAATGCTTCACAATGGCACCACCAGGAGGCCTCGTTAGTTGTTATGGAATTGCAAACTAAAACCACAATGAGATGCCAGTTCAATACCACTAGGATGGCTATAAGGAACCCTGGTGATGCAATGGTTAAGAGCTTGACTGCTAATTGATAGGCCAGCAGATCTAACCCAGCAGCCTCTATGCTAGAGAAAGCCTGGCAATCTGCTCCTGTAAAGTTTACAGCCTAGAAAATGCTATGGGGTGATTCTACTCTATCCTATAGGTTACTGCGAGTCAGAATTGACTTGACAGCACACAACAACAGCATGGCTATAATCACAAAAACAAACAATAAGATGTGTTGGGAAAACGTGGAGAGAAAAGACATCATACACTGCTAACGGAAATGTCAAATGGTGAAACCTATGTGTAAGAAGAATGGGAATTCTGGAACACTTAATTGTGCTCATGAGGAACCTGTATGTAGATGAAGAGGCAGTTGTTCAGACAGAACAAGGGGATACCGAGTGGTTTAAAGTGAGGAAAGTTGTGTGTCACCATTATATGCGTTCACCATACCTATTTAACCTGTATGCTGAGCAAATAATTCAAGAAGCTGGATTATATGAAGAAGAACAGGGCATCAGGATTAGAGGAAGACTCATTAAAAACCTGCATTATGCAGAAGACACAACCATGCTTGCTGAAAGTGAAGAGGACTTGAAGCACTTACTAATGAAAATCAAAGATCACAGCCTTCAGTATGGATTGCACCTCAACATAAAGAAAACAAAAATCCTCACAACTGGACCAATGAGCAACATCAAGATAAATGGAGAAAAGATTGAAGTTGTCAAGGATTTCCTTTTACTTGGATCCACAATCAACAGCCATGAAAGCAGCAGTCAAGAAAACAAAGGTTGCATTGCATTGGGTAAATCTGCTGCAAAGGACCTCTTGAAAGTGTTGAAGAGCAAAGATGTCACCTTGAAGACTAAGGTGCACCTGACCCAAGGCATGGTATTTTCAATAGCATCATATGCATGTGAAAGCTGGACAATGACCAAGGAAGACCAAAGAAGAATTGACGCCTTGGGACTGTGGTGTTGGTGGAGAATATTGAATATACCATGGACTGCCAAAAGAATGAACAAATCTGTCTTTGAAGAAGTACAACCAGAATGTTCCTTAGAAGCAAGGATGGCGAGACATTGTCACATGTACTTTGGACATGTTGTCAGGAGGGATCAGTCCCTGGAGAAGGACATCATGCTTGGCAGAGTACAGGGTCAGTGGGAAAGAGGAAGGACCTCAAAGAGGTGGATTGACACAGTGGCTGCAACAATGGGCTCGAGCATAACAACGATTGTAAGGATGGTGCAGGACCAGGCAGTGTTTCGTTCTGTTGTGCATAGGCTCCCTATGAATCAGAACTGACTTGACGGCACCTAACAACAACAATGTGTAAAAATGATGGGCAGTTCCTCAAACAGTTAAATGGATTTATCACATGACCCAGCAAATCCATTCCTAGGTATATACCCAAAAGAATTGAAAATATATTTCATGTAACACCTGTCCATCAATGTTCATGACAGCATTACTCATAATAACCTAAAAGTGGAAACAACCTAAATGTGCACCAACTGAAAGAATTAAACATGGGCAAAGTATTTTAACTGATAATTGGCTGAACAAAATGTGGTCTGTCCCTATATCTGTATATTATTCATCCATACAAAGGAATGAAGTAATGCTATATGAAAAAAATGAAAAAAAATATGCTAAGTGAAAGAAGCCAGGCACAAAATACCACATATTGTATGATTCTGTTTATATAAGATTTACAGAACAGGCAAACATATAGAGACAGAAATTACATTTGTGGTTGCCAGGGACACAGGGGAGGTGGAGATGAAGAGTGACTGCTAATGAATAGAGGGAGTGATGAAAATGTACTGGAATTAGATAATGGTGATGGTTGCACAATCCTTTGAATTCTCTAAAAACCACTAAATTGTACACTAAAAAAAAGTATCATTATTTCATTCCTTTTTATGGATGAATAATATACAAATATAGGGATATACCACATTTTGTTCAACCATTTTATGGTATGTGAATTATATCTCAACTAAAGAATAGGAAAAAAAAATTAAAAACTTTCTACGAAGTGACAAATCAAGATAGTGTGGTAGAAAAAATAGACACATACATACACACATGCACATATATATATCAATGGAATAGAATTGAAAATTCTGAAATAAGCCCTCAAAATATGGCAAATTGTTTTATAACTAGGGAACCAAGATAGTTTAATAGGAGTATATTATTTTCAACAATTGGTACAGGGACAATTGGTTATACACCTGGAAAAAATTAAGTCAAATCCCTACCTTATACCATATAAAAATATTACCTCAAAATAGATTAAAGACCTAAATGTAAGTGTTAACACTATAAAATTTTCAGAAGAAAACACGTAAGTCAATCGTCATAACCTTCAATCAGGCCACGGTAACTTAGATGTGACAAAAGAAGCATAAGCAACAAAAAATAAAATAGATAAATTGAACATCATAAAAATGAAAAAAAAATTGTGCTTCCAAGGATGAAAACAAGGACATGAAAAGATGACCCACAAACAAGGGGGATATTTACAAATCAGATATATGATTAATGACTTATACCCAGAATGTATAAAACAATTATTTCAACTCAACAATAAAAAGATAATCAATCCAATTAAAAATGGGCAAAGATTTGAATAGACATTTCTGCAAAGAAGATATACAAATGACAAATGCTTACTCAAGAAATGCATATTAAAACCCCAATGAGATACCACTTCACACACAGTAGTTTGACTATAAAAAAAACACACCAAAAATAGCAAGTGTTGGTGAGAATTTGGAGAAATTAAAACCCTCATACGCTGCTGGTGGATGTGTAAAATAGCGCAGCCACTTTTGAAAACAGTCTGGCAGTTACTCAAATGGTTAAATATAGAGTTACCATAAGACCCACCAATTCCACTCCTAGGTATATATCCAAGAGAAAAGAAAACATATGTCCATGCAAAGACCTGTATACGAATGTTCATACCCACATTATCCACAACAGTAAAAAAAAAACTGGAAAAAACTCAATGTCCATCAGCTGACGAATGGATAAATGAAATCAGATATATCCGTACAACAGAATATTATTTGGTAATAAGAAGGAATGAAGTAATGCTACAACATGAATGAACCTTGAAAATATGCTAAGTGAAAAGAGCCACACATAAAATTCCACATACTATGCAATCCCATTTATATGATATTTCCAAAACAGATAAATCCACAGAGGCAGAATTTATATTAATGCTCTCCTGACCCATCAGGGATTCTCTGTTGTGTTCCCTGTCGGGGCGGTCATTGGTTGTAGCCTGGTACCATGTAGTTCTTCTCGTCTAAGGTTGATGTAGTCTCTGATTTATGTGGCCCTTTCTGTCTCTTGGGCTCATAATTCTCTTGTGTCTTTGATGTTCGTCATTTTCCTTGGCTCCAGGTGTGTTGAGACCAATTGATGCATCTTAGATGGCCGCTTGCTAGTGTTTAAGACCCCAAATGCCACTCACCAAAGTGGGATGCAGAATGTTTTCTTAATAGATTTTATTATGCCAATTGACCTAGATGTCCCCTGAAACCATGTTCCCCATACCCCCGCCCTGCTATTCTGGCCTTCAAAGCATTCTGTTTATTCAGGAAACTTCTTAGCTTTTGGTTTCGTCTAGTTGTTAAGCATAGATTCTTCATTCAATGTTTCAGCTCAAGAAGTTAGGAGAGGATCTAATAGTTTATTTGGCTGGGTTGCTGAAGCATGGATTATGTGGTGGCCTACACTAAATCAAGTTGAAGTATCACACCTGCCTTGGTTTACTGTAGAAGAAGATATCCAAAGGCTTACGGAAATTGTTATGTTAGAGTGCATTTATCAGGTTAGACCCACAGACTCACACATGGAGTGCCAAGAGGACACACCTTTTACCACAACTGTGAGGAACAAATTTATGAAGGGACCTTTAGCATCCTTGAAGACTGCTGTGATTGCTATTTTATGTAAACCAGATTTGACAGTGGTAACTGCCCTAACTGAATTAAGACACCTATGACACGGGGCCTGATTAGACCCCGTGGTAGTAGGGGCCAAGTGGCTGCACTCAATTGACAAAGACAAGGTAGGCATGGTTACAGTAATGGACATGGGGCCAAAGCAGTAATCAGAATAGTCTGACTCATATGAACTTATGGCATTGGCTACTTAGTCATGGTGTCCCTAGGAGTTAAATAGAAAATTTACTAAATATCTACTTGATCTGTACAAATGGATGAATTCTAAGCTAGATGAACAGCAGTCGATCTCGAATTGCCAGAAAAGAGAGTCACCATTCTTCAATGAATTCCCAGATTTGAGCGAGTTTAAAGACCCACAACACCTCAAATAAAGGGGAGGCCAGATCCCCTTGAGGAAGGACTCCATTTCCCTGCCAAAAATGTAAACACTTAATCTTTCTCCCAGCCTTCCCCAAAGGGATCTACAGTCTTTTATGAGAGTGACTATTCACTGGAGAAAAGGAAATAATCAGACTTTTCCGATATTACTAAATAATGGCTCTGAACTGATACCTATTTCAGGAGACCCAAAACATCCCTGTGGCCCACCAGTCAGAGAGGGGGGCATACAGAGATCAGGTTATTAATGAAGTCTTTGTTCTTGTCCATCTCACGGTAGGTCCAGTATTTTCCCGAACTTTTTTTTTTTCTGTAGTGATTTCCCTAGTTTCAGAACGCGTAATTGGAATAGACATATTCAGCAACTGGCAGAACCCTCACAATGGATCCCTTCAAATGGGGTAAGTGCTGTTATGGTAGGAAAACCCAAGTGGAAGCCATTAGAACTGCCCCTACCTAGGGAAATATTAAACCAAAAGCAATACCACATTCCTGGAGGGATTGCAGAGATTACTGCCACCATTGAGGACTTGAAGGATGCAGGGGTGGTGATTCCCACTACATTTCCATTCAGTTTGCCTATTTGGCCTCTGCAATAAACAGTTGGATCTTGGGGAATGACAGTAGATTATCAAAAACTTACCAGGGGGTGATTCCAATTTCAGCTGCTGTTCCAGATGTAGTTTCATTGCTTGAGCAAATTAATACACCTCCTGGTACCTGGTATGCAGCTACTGATCTGGCTAATGCGTTTTTCTCCACTCCTGTTTTGAAGGGACACCAGAAGCAGTTTGCCTTCAGCTGGCAAGCCCAGAAATACACTTTCACTGTCCTACCTCAGGGGTATGTCAAACCTGTTTCAAAGGGCTATCAGAAGCAGTTGACCTTCAGCTGGCAAGGCCAGCAATACACCTTCACTTGCCAACTTCAAAGCTACTTCAATTCTCCAGTCCTATGTCATAATTTAGTCCGCAGGGACCTTGATCATCTTTCTCTTCCACAAGACATCACACTGGTCCATTAGTTTGATGACATTATGCTGATTAGACTTAGTAAGGAAGAAGTGTCACTGGCTCTGGGCTTATTGGTAAAACAATTGCATGACAGAGGCTGGGAAATTAATCCCACAAAAATTCAGGCACCTTCTACCTCAGTGAAATTTCTAGGGGTCCAGTGGTGTGGAGCATGTCGAGATATTCCTTCTAAAGTGAAGGATAAGTTGTTTCATCTGGCTGCTACTACAACTAAAAAGGAGGTACAATGCCTAGTGGGTCTGTTTGGATTTTGGAGGCAATGTATTCCTCATTTAGGTGTGCTACTCCAGCCTATTTATCAAGTGACTTGAAAAGCTGCTAGTTTTAATTGAGGTCCAGGGCAATAGAAGGCTCTGTGACAGGTTCAGACTGCTGTGCAAGCCACTATGCCACTTGGACCATATGATCCAGCTGATCCAATGGTGCTTTAAGTGTCCTTGGCAGATAGAGATGCTGTTTGAAGTCTTTGGCAGGCCCCTATTGGTGAATCACAATGCAGACCCTTAGGATTTTGGAGTAAAGCCTTATCATCCTCTACAGATAACTACTCTCCTTTTAAGAAACAGCTTTTGGCTCATTACTGGACCTTCATAGAGACTGAATGCTCAACCATGGAACACCAAGCCACCATGCAGCCTGAACTGCCCACCATGAACTGGGTGTTGTCTGACCCACAGAGTCATAAAGTTGGGTGCGCACAGTAGCACTCCATCATTAAATGAAAGTAGTATATATGAGATCAGGCCTGAGCAGGCCTGAGCAGGCCTGAAGGCACAAGTAAGTTGCATGAAGAAGTGGCCCAAATGCCCATGGTCTTCACTCTTATCACATTACTTTCCATTTCCCAGTCTGCACCTATGGCCTTATGGGAAGTTCCTTATGATCAGTTGACTGAAGAAGAGAAAACTCGTGCCTGGTTTACAGATGGTTCTGCAAGATATATAGGCACCACTCAAAAGCGGACAGCAGCACCACAACAGCCCCTTTCTGGGACCTCCCTGAAGAACAGTGGTGAAGGGAAATCCTCTCAATGGGTAGAACTTCAATCAGTGTACCTGATTGTTCACTTTTTTGGAAGGAGAAATGGCCAGATGTGTGATTGTGTACTGATTCAAGGGCTGTGGCCAATGGTTTGGCTGGATGGTCAGGAACATGGAAGGAACATGATTGGAAAATTAGAGACAAGGATTTATGGGAAAGAGGTATGTGGATAGACCTCTCTGAATGGTCCAAAGAAGTGAAGATATGCATGTCTCATGTAAATGCTCACCAAAGGGTGACCTCAGCGGAGGATGATTTTAACAGTCAAGCGGATAGGATGACCCGTTCTGTGGAAACCACTCATCCTCTTTCCCTGGCTACTCCCATCATTGCTCAATGGGCTCATGAACAAAGTGGCCATGGTGGCAGGGATGGAGGTTATGCATGGGTCCAGCAACATGGACTTCCACTCACCAAGGTTGACTTGGCTACAACCACAGCTGAGTGCCAAATCTGCCAGCAGCAGAGACTAACGCTGAGTCCCTGATATGGCACCATCCCTCGAGATGATCACCCAGCAATCTGGTGTCAAGTTGATTACATTGGACCACTTTCATCATGGAAAGGGCAGTGTTTTGTCCTTACTGGAATAGACACTTATTCTGGATATTGATTTGCCTTCCCTGCACACAATGTTTCTGCCAAAACTACCATTTGTGGACTTTCAGAATGCCTTATTCACCATCATGGTATCCCACACAACATTGCTTCCGATCAAAGGACTCACTTCACAACAAATGAAGTGTGGCAGTGGGCCCATGCTCAAGGAATTCACTGCTCTTACCATGTTCCTCATCATCCTGAAGTAGATGGCTTGATAGGATGATGGGATGGCTTTCTAAAGACACAATTATGGTGCCAGCTAGGTGGCAATACCTTGCAGGGTTGGGGCAATGTTCTCTAGGAGACTGTATATGCTCTAAACCAGTGTCCAATATATGGTGCTGTTTCTCCCATAGCTAGGATTCATGGGTCCAGGAATCAAGGGGTGGAAATGGTAGTGGCACCACTCACTGTTACCCCTAGTGACTCACTTGCAAGGTTTTTGCTTCCTGTCCCTGTAACCTTATGCTCTGCAGGTCTAGAGGTCTTAGTTCCAAAGGGAGAAATGTTCCCACCTGGCGACACATCACTAATTCCATTGAACTGGAAGCTAAGAATGTCACCTGGCCACTTTGGGCTCCTTATGTCTCTGGATCAACAGTCAAAAAAGGGAGTTACCATACTGGCTAATGTGATTGATCCTGATTACCAAGAGGAAATCAGATTGATATTACATAATAGAGGTTAAGATTATGTCTGGAATGCAGGAGCTCCCTTAGGGCATCTCTTAGCACTATCATGCCCTGTGATTAAAGTCAATGGAAAACTACACCAACTCAATTCTGACATGACTACTAATGGCCCAAGTCCTTCAAGAATGAAGGTTTGGGTCAGCCCACCAAGCAAAGAACCATGACTAGCTGAGGTGCTTGTTGAGGGCAAAGAGAATACAGAATGGGTGGTGGAAGAAGGTAGTTCTAAATACCAGATATAGCCACGTGACCAGCTGAAAAAATGAGGACTGTAATTGTTATGAGTTTCTGCTTTGTATGTGTGCATCAAATATTTTTGTTTTCTTTACTTATAAAACATAAGATGTAAATGAGGTTAGTGCGTTTTCAGTTGTACGTGTGCTAGCTGTATCATGTTAGGCTCAAGAATGAGTTTGTAGTTGTTTTTACTCAGAGATTATGTACAGTTTAAGGAGATGTGTACATGTGCTAAGTTGACAAGGGGTGAACTGTGGTGGTTATGATTGTGTGTAAACTTGGCTGGGCCATAATTCTCAGCATTTATATGGGATCACTTCCATGATGGAATCTGGTCTGAGTAGCCAGTTCATCAAAGAGGAATTTCCTTAGGGTTGTGGTCTGCATCCGAATATAAGCAGGCGTTCTGGATTTTTGCTTGCTCTGGACTCTGTGGCTGCCTCCTGTTCGTCTGAGCTCCAGTTCTTGGGGCTTGAGCTATCAGCTTCTCTGTTGACCTTGGGATTCATCAATCTTCACAGCCTGTGAGCAAGAGCTCTGCCTTCTGACCTGCTGATATTGAGTTTGCCAGCCCCTCTGGCTACATAAATCGAGAGAAGCCTTTATTCTGATCCTCGGACTTGGGACGTTCCAGCCTCTACAATCGAGTGAGCTGTTTCCTTGATATAAATCTCTATATGTATTTATATGCTTTACTGGTTTTCCTTCTCTAGAGAACTCAGCCTAAGACAGCAAGAATGGTTCATCATTAGAAAATCAATCAAAATAATCCACCACACAAATAAAAGATAATAAAAGTGTCACATGATCATCTCAATTGTTGTAGAAAAGGCATTTGACAAATTCCAACACCCAGTCCTGACAAAAACTCTCAATAACTTAGTTGTAGAAGGGAAATCCTCTGCATAATAAAGGGTATCTATACAAAACCAAATTCCAACATCATTCCTAATGGAGAGAAGCTGAAAACATTCCCCCTGCCAACAGGAACAAGACAAGTATGCCCTTTATCACCACACTTATTTAATATTGTGCTAGAAATCCTAGATAGAGCAAGAAGGTAAGAAAAAAAAGGGCATCCAAATTTGTAAAGAAGAAGTAAAACTATCCTTATTTGCGAATGATATGACACTATACATACAGAACCCAAAACACTCCACAAGAAAACTACTGGAACTAATAGAAAGTTTCAGCAGAATGGCAGGATACAAGATAAGCATACAAAAATCAGTTGGATTCCTTTATATCAATAAAGAGAATTATGAAAAGGAAATCAATAGTCCCTTAAAAAGAAAAATACTTAGGAATAAATCCAACCAGGGACCAATACAAGGAAAACTACAGAACACTACTGCAAGAAACCAAAAGAGACCTATATAAATGGAAAAACATATCATGCTCATGGATAGGTAGACTCAATATTGTGAAAATGTCAATTTTATCCAAAGCAATCTACAAATACAATGTAATCCTGAGAAGACAATATAAAGTACTATAATGAAATGTGCAAAGACCTGGATTTAGAAAACCAAAAGAACAGACTGCATTTCTCAAGCTGAAAGAACTGAAGAAAAAATCCAATCTCTGAGTTGCAATACTGAAGGATTCTACTGGGAAAGTATTGAACAACGCAAGAAGCATCAAAAGAAGATGGAAGGAATACACAGTCACTGTACCAAAATAATTTGTTGACATTCAACCATTTCAGGAGGCAGCATATGATCAAAACCGGTGGCACTGAAGGGAGAAGTCAAAGCTGCACTGAAGGCATTAGCAAAATAAAGGCTCCAGGAATTGATGGAATAACAGTTGAGATGTTTCAACAAATGGATACAATGCTGGAAGCACTCATTTGTTGGGGCCAGAAATTTTGAAGACCCTTATCTGGCCAACCGACAGGAAGAGATTCATATTTGTGCCCATTCCAGAGAAAAGTGATCCAACAGAAATTGTAAATTATTGAACATTATCAGTAATATCACACACAAGTAAAATTTTGCTGAACATAATTTAAAACAGTTGCAGCAATACATCAACAGGGGACTGCCAGAAATTCAAGCTGGATTCAGAAGAGGGCATGAAACAAGGGATATCATTGCCTATGTCAGACGGATCTTGGTTAAAAGCAGAGAATACCAGAAAAACATTTAGCTGTGTTTTATTAGCTATGCAAAGGCATTTGGCTGTGTGGATTATTAAAAAAATATATGGTTAAAATTGCAAAGAATGGGAATTCCAGAACACTTACTTTCATGTGGAACTTGTGCATAGTCCAAGAGCCAATAGTTTGAACAGAGCAAGGGAATACTGCATGGTTTAAAATCAGAAAAGTTGTGCAGAAGGTTTGCATCTTTTCACTACAGTTATTCAACCTGTATGCTGAACAAATAATCCAAGTAGCTGGACTATATGAAGTAGAACACGGCATCACGATTTGAGGAAGACTCATTAACAAGCTGATATGCAGATGACACAATCTTGCTTGCTGAAAGTAAGTGAACTTGAAGCACTTACTGATGAAGATCAAAGACTTCAGTATGGATTACACCTCAACACAAAGAAAATAAAAATCCTCACAAATGGACCAATAAGTTACATCATGATAAACAAAAAAAAAATATTGCAGTTGTCAAGGATTTTATTTTACTTGAATCCACTATCAACACCCATGCAAGCAGCAGTCGAGAGATCATACAACATATTTCACCTGGCAAATCTGCTGCAAAAAAACCTCTCTAAAGTGTTAAAGAGCAAAGATGTTTTGAGGACTAAGGTGCACCTCACCCAAGCCATGGTATTTTCAATCGTTTCCTATGAATGGTAAAGCTAGACAAGGAATAAGGAAGACTGAAGAAGAATTGATGCCTTTGGATTATGGTGTTGGAGAATATTGAATATACCATGGACTGCCAGAAGAACGAAGAAATCCATTTTGGAGGAAGTCCAGCCAGAATGCTCCTTAGAAGCAAGAATAGCAAGACTTTGTGTCATGTATTTGGACATTTTATTGGGAGGGACCAGTTCCTGAGGAAGGATATCATGCTTGGTAAAGGAGAGAGCTAGCAAAAAAAGAGGAAGACACTCAATGAGATTGATTGACATAGTGGCTGCAACAATGGGGTCAAACATAGAAATGATTGTGAGGATGGTGCAGCATCAGGCAGCATTTCCTTCTGTTGTACATAAGGTCGCTGTAAGTTGGAACAACTCCACAGCAGCTAACCACCACAACAACAATGTAAGGTGTTAATACTAGGGTAAACTGGATGTGGAATATAGGAGAACTCTCTGTACTGTCTTCACTATAATTCTGCAAATCTAAAACTCTTCTAAAATAAAAACATTTAAACAGAAAATAAAAACAGACCAAATGCAAAAAAGAAGAAAAAATAATAGAAAGTGGACAAATGATATGAAGAGGCATTTTACTAAAAAGGATATGTAGATCACACATTAGATGTTTAACATCAAAACTGATTAGGGAAATGCAAATTAAGATCATGAAGAAATATCAAAACGTACATATTAGAATAGCTAAAATAAAACATGACAATAGCAAATGTTGGTGAGGATGCAATAAAATGGAAATCCTCATACAATGGTGGAGGGAATGTAAAATGATACAATCACTCTTCAAAATAGCCTGATAATTTCTTTCACAATTAAGTGTACCATTGTCATATGAAGGAGCCCTAGCGGTGGAATCATTGAGCACTGAGATGCTGATGGGAAGGTTGGCAGTTCAAACCAACTCATGTCTGTGAAGGAGAAATACTTGGAGCTCTGCTCCTGTAAAGATTAAAAAAAAAAATAAAGTTACAGCCTAGAAATCCCTATGGGGCTGTTCTGCTTTGTCATGTGAGATCACTATGAGTAGAAATCGGCTCAATATAATCTAACAACAACTTCCCATATGACCCATGTCTTCATTTCTTAAGGCTTCCATAACGAAATACCACAAAGTGGGTGGCTTTAAATAACAGTTCTGGAGGCTAGAAGTCCAAAATCAGGGTATCAGCCATATTGGTTCCTACAGAGGGATTTGAGAGAAAAATTGTTTCATGCCTATCTTTTAGTTTCTGGTTACTGCCAAAAATCCTTAGCATTTCTTTGCTTGTAGATGGACCCTCAAATGTTGTCTTCCCCCTGTGTGTAATTCTTCATGTCTGTTCTCCCTTTTATAAAACACTACTCAGAAGTGATGTCATTAAGTGATAACATCTACAAAGAAAAACCTTTTCTTTTGGTGAGACACAATTCAATCCATAACACTTCATCCCAAGGCCTCCCTGAAAATTCATGACCATTCCAGTATCCCCCAAAGTCTTAATCCATTCCTCCATTCACTCTAAGAACAAAATGTCATTTTCTAAACCAGATATGGGTGAGGCTTTAGGTATGGTCCATCCTAGGGAAAAATTCCTCACCATCTGTAGACTTCTGCAAACCAGAATACATGTTATCTGTTTCCAAAGTATGATGATGAGAGAGACATAGATAGTTATTTTCATGCCAAAAGGGAGAAACTGGAGGGCAAGAAGGGTCAGGGGTATTAAGTAATTCCAAAACCTAGCAGGGCAAATTTCATTAGATCTCAGTAGGTAAACGGGTAAACAAACTGTGGTATATCTATACCATATAATACTGACTAGCAATAAAAAGGAACAAACTATTGATAGATGCAACAAATGTGATGGATCGCAAGGGCTTGTACTCAGTGAAAAAAGCCACGTCAAAAGGTCACATACAAAGTGATTCCAATTATAAATTATTCTTAAAATGACAAAATTATAGAAATGTAAATCAGATTAGTGGTGCCATGATTTAGGGATGGTATGGAGCAGAGACCTTGTGTAATTATAAAGGGGTATCACAAAGAAAATCTTTGCGGTGATGAAATAATTCTGTATCGATCGTGGTGGTAGTTACATGAATCTATACATGCAATAAAATAAGAGGCCTATACACACATTGTATCAATCATAATTTCCTACTTTTGATATTATACTATAATTATATAAAATGGAACCATTGAGAGAAATTGGGTGAAGTATATATGGGATCTTTCTATGCTATCTTTGTAGCTTCCTGTAAATCTATAATTATTTAAAGTTAAAAAATCAAAAAAAAATTAATAGGAAGAAGGTGAAAATTCTGCTAAGTTGGCAAATGGTATGGATAGAAAATTCACAAAAGAAAAAATGCAAAATGTCTACAAACACAAAAACACTTTAAACCTCAAAAATACTATTAAAACATTGAAAAATTAAATTTTTGATCTAGTATATTTGCAAAGATTATTCAAATTATAATAACCTGTGTTATTTAGGATGCAGGATAAGGAACGCATTCCTCAACTACTACTATTCTGAGAATTCAAATTGTAGAAATTTCTCTAGGTAAACTGTCACCAAGTATCATCAGTCTTAGCAATAAACATATTGATTTTCCCAGCATTCTGCTTTCAGAAATTTATCTTAAAGAAATAAGTAGAGATGTGAAAATTGATGAATGTATAAAAATATTTATTGTAACAAACAAGAGTTAAAAATTGGAAGTGGCTGAAATTACTAGCATTAGGGGACTGGTTAACTAATTATGTTATATATTTACAATGAAATTATTATGCAGCCACTAAAAATGAGGTAGAATAGTAGTCACTGATATGAGCAAATTATGACAATATCTTTACATATCATCAAGGATGAGTTTGTCTGCCAGTAAAAGAAAACCTTAACTCAAAGTGAGTTAAACAATAAGGATATTCATTTCCTCATATAAGTGGAAGCCCAGAGTTAGGGAAAACTCCTGGCTCAGTTCAATGGTTGACTCAAGATGTCATCAGCGGCAAGGCCTTTGTTGCGTTTACTCAGTTGTTCATCTTCAGTGTTGGCTGGGATTAGTTTATTTTATTGGAGACACATATTTTTTTTTCATACCCATCAAAAAAAAAAAAAAAACCCATCAGGAGACAGTAAATTCCTTTCCTGAAACTTGGTATATAAATCCTCCCTTTCAAACTCATTGGGCCAATTTAGATTTCATGACAATCTTAGGAAATCTTATTATATTGCTATATAGATTTCATGCACTGATTGAATTAGACTTTTCAGGATACCTCTTTGGAGCTGTGGATGAAAGGGTACTTGAACAAAATTAGAATTTTGTTAGAAAGGCATATGAATGTGGGTAGGCAAAGAAAAGAAAACAAAAACACTACATCTTTAGTGATAATTTTAACTGCCTGGAACAATTTGCCTTATGCTTTTCTTCTGGTAATAGAATCCAATCTTCTTTAGGGATATCCTTTCCATGTGATATGTGTGGGGATGACTTCTACATCCTGCCCACTCTTTCTAGGCCTAGATAGTCAGAATAGACCCATTTTCTCAGGTGCAAATGATTGGTTCGAGGCTGAGTACTTCACAGAATTTTACTTTATATATATGGAAAGAGGCGTTTGTTTTCCTGGTATTGCTTGCTATAATGATAATGTAATGCTGGAGCTGACAAGACCACCTTTGCTACCACATGAAGAGGACATGGCTAAAAACAAAGCCAATGCGTAAGAAGGTAGAGCCAAGTGAGGAAGAAACACAGAGTCCTGAAAACACCTTCTCCTTACTTTATATTTCAACTGCAATTCATTACTAAATGTTTGAGATTTACCCTTAAAATATATCTAGAATACAGTAATATCTAATCACCTCTAGCACTTCCAATCTAGTCCATGCCATCTACATCTTTCTTCTAGAGTAGTACAATAGCTTCCTATTAGATGTTTCTTCCACTGTTTTCCCCTCCAGTCAATTCACAACATGAATGAACTTTTGAAAATGTGAATCAAATCATATTAATGTACTACTAAAATCCTTATCGTGTCTTCCCACGACAATTAGAATAAATTTCAAAATCCTTTTATGGCATCCAAGATCCTCGGTGATCTGGTCCTTGCCTACCTTTTCAAACTCATCATCACTGTCCGCTTCTCTCAGTCAACATAGATTTTTCTTTCGGTAGCAGCTTTATTGAGATATAATTCACACACAATATGATTCACCCATTTAACATGTACAATACAATTATTTTTGCTATATTCACATCAGTCCAACCATTGCCACAATCAATTTTAGAACATTTCAATTACCCAAAAAGAATCTCTACACTCTTTGGATATGACTCCCTCAATCTCTCCATCCACACTAAACCAAACCCATTGTCATCGAGTCAAATTTCAACTCATAGTAACCCTATATGACAGAGTAGAACTGCCCCATAGAATTTCTAAGGCTGTAATCTTTGTGGAAGCATACTGCCACACCTTTCTTCCATGGATCATCCACACTAGCCCTACTCAACTCCATTGCCATTGAGTCGAATCCAACTGGCAGCAACCCTACAAGACAGAGTAGAACTTCCTCACAGGTTTCCCAAAGCTGTAAATCTTTGTGGAAGCAGACTGCCACATCTTTCTCCTGTGGAGAGGCTAGTGGGTTTGAACCACCAACCATTCAGTTAGCAGCCAAGTACTTAACTTCTGTGCCACCAGAGCTCCTTACACAAACCCTAGACAACCACTAACATACATATATGTTATTAGGTAGGTACTCTCAAGTCAATTTCAACTCATACTGACCATATATCACAGAGTATAACTGTCTCATAGGACTTTCGAGGCTACTGTAACCTTTATGGCCACCCCATGTCTGTCAGTTTGTCATACTGGAGGGCTTGCATGTTGCTGTGATGCTGGAAGCTATGCCACCGGTATTCAAATACCAGCAGGGTCACCCATGTTGGATAGGTTTCTGCTGAGCTTCCAGATTAAGATAAGGAAGAAGGACCTGGTGATCTACTTCTGAAAGGAATTATCCAGTGAAAACCTTATGAATAGCAGCATAACATTGTCTGATATAGTGCCAGAAGATGAGCCCCTCAGGTTGGAGGCACTTAAAAGACAACTGGGCAAGAGCTGCCTCCTCAAAGTAGAGTTGACCTTAATGATGCAGATGGAGTCAAGCTTTTGGGACCTTAATTAGCTAATGTGACACTGCTCAAAATGAGAAGAAATGGCTGCAAACATTCATTAATAATCAGAAAGAAATATGAATGTAGGAAAATTGGAAATCATCAAAAATGTAATGGAACGCATAAACATCAATATTCTAGGCATCAGGGAGCTGAAATGGAGTGGTAATAGCCATTTTGAATCGGAAAATCTTATGGTCTACTATGCCGGGAATGACAAATTGAAAAGAAATGACATTGCATTCATGGAAAAAAAGAACATTTCAAGATCTATCCTGAAGTACGACACTGTCAGTGATAGGATAATATCCATACTCCTAGAAGGAAGACCAGTTAATGTGACTATTATTCAAATTTACACAGCAACCACTAAGGCCAAAGATGAAGAAACTGAAGATTTTTACCAACTTCTGACCCCACCCACTCTGCAGTCTAACATTGATTGAACATACAAACATGATACATTGGTAGTTACAGGTAACTGGAATGTGAAAGCTGGAAACAAAGAAGATGGATCAGTAGTTGGAAAATATGGCCTTGGTGATAGAAATGATGTCTGAGATCACATGATAAAATTTTTGGAAGACCAACAACTTCTTCACTGCAGGCACCTTTTTTTTAACGACACAAACGGTGACTATACACATGGACCTCAATAGATAAAATACACAGTAATCAAATTGACTAAATCTGGGAAAGAGGCGATGAAAAAGCTCAATATCATCAGTCAGAACAAAGCCAGGGGCCGATTGTGGAAAAGACCATCAGTTGCTCATACTCAAGTTCAAGCTGAAGCAAATTAGAATAAGTCTATAAGAGCCAAGTATGACCTTGAGTATATTCCGCCTAAATTTGAGACCATCTCAGGAAGAGATTTGATGTGTTGAACACTAATGACCAAAGACCAGATGAGTTGTGGAATGACATCAAGGACATCACACATGAAGAAAGCAAGAGGTCATTAAAAAGACAGGAAAGAAAGAAAAGGCCAAAATGGATGTCAGAAGAGACTCTGAAACATGTTCTTGAATGCCGAGTAGCTAAAGTAAACAAAAGAAATGAGGAAGTAAAAGCTGATCAGAAGATTCCAAAGGGTGGCTTGAGAAGACAAAGTATTAGAATGAAATGTGTAAAGACCTGGAGTTAGAGAACCAAAAGGTAATAGCACTCTTGGCATTTCTCAAGCTGAAAGAGCTGAAGAAAAATTCAATCCTCAACTTGCAATAGTGAAAGATTCTATGAGGAAAATATTAAACGACACAGGAAGCATCAAAAGATGGAAGGAATACACAGAGTCACTGTACCAAAAAGAATCATTTTACGTTCATCCATTTCAGGAGGTAACATATGATCAGGAGCCAAAGGTACTGAAGGAAGAGGTCCAAGCTGCACTGAAGGCATTGGCGAGAAACAAGGCTCCAGGAATTGATGGAATGTCAGATGAGATGCTTCAACAAACGGATGCAGCACTGGAAGTGCTCACTGGTCTATGCCAAGAAATTTGAAAGACAGCTATTTGGCCAACCAACTGGAAGAGATCCATGTTTATGCCCATTCCAAAGAAAGGTGATCAAACAGAATGTGTAAATTACTGAACAATATCACTAATATCACACTCAAGTAAAATTTTGCTGAAGATTATTCAAAAGAGGCTGCAGCAGTACATTGACAGGGAACTGCCAGAAATTCAAGCTGGATTCAGAAGAGGATATGGAACTGGGGATATCATTGCTGATGTCAGATGGATCATGGCTGAAAGCAGAGAATACCTGAACAGTGTTTACCTGTGTTTTATTGACTTTGCATAGACATTCAACTGTGTGAATCATAACAAATTATGGATAACATTGCAAAGAATGGAAATTCCAGAACACTTAATTGTGTTCATGAGGGAATTGTACATAGATCAAGAGGCAATCGTTCCAACAGAACAAGGAGATACTGTGTAGTTTAAAGTCAGGAAAGGTGTATGTCATGATTGTATCTTTTTAGCATACTTGTTCAGTCTGTATGCTGAACAAATAATCCAAGAAGCTGGACTCTATGAAGAAGAACGGGGCATCAGGTTTGGGGAAAGACTCATTAACAACCTGCATTATGCAGATGACACAACCTTGCTTGCTGAAAGTGAAGAGGACTTGAAGCGCTTACTGATGAAGATCAAAGACTACATCCTTCAGTATGGATTACACCTCAACATAAAGAAAACAAAAATCCCCACAACTGGACCAGTAAGCAACATCATGATAAATGGAGAAAAGATTGAAGTTGTCAAGGATTTAATTTTGGATCCACGATCAACACCCATGGAAGCAGTAGCCAAGAAATCAGATGATGTATTGCACTGGGGAATCTGGCAAAAGACCTCTTTAAAGAGTTAAAAAGCAAAGTAGTTACCTTGAAGACTAAGGTGCTCCTGACCCAAGCCTTGGTGTTTTCTGTTACCTCATATGCATGCGAAAGCTGGACAATGAATAAGGAAGACCGAAGAAGAATTGACTCCTTTGAATTATGGTGTTGGCATAGAATATTGAATTTACCATGGACTGCCAAAAGAACTAATCCGTTTTGGAAGAAGTACAGCCAGAATGCCCCTTAGAAGCAGGATGGTGAGACTTCATCTCATATACTTTGGACACTTTATCAGGAGGGCTCAGTCCCTGGAGAAGGACATCATGCTTGGTAAAGTACAGTGTCAGTAAAAAAGGGGATGCCCCTCAACGAGATGTGTTGACACAGTGGCTGCAACAGTGGGCTCAAGCATAACAATGATTGTGAGAACGGCACAGGATCAGGCATTGTTAAATTTTCTTGCACATATGGTTGCTCTGAGTCAGAATGGACTCGACAACAATAGGTTTGTTTGCTTGGTGACTAATTATGTTTGTTACAGGTTGAATTGTGTCCCCCCAACATGTGTGTCAACTTGGCTAGGCCATGGTTCCCAGTATTAGGTGATGGTCCACAATTTTATGATCTGATGTGATTATCCTAAGTGATGTAAATCCTCTTTGATTTTAATGAGTCAGGGTTAGAGACAGTTATGTTAATTAGGCAGGATCCAATCTACAGGATTAATTTTTATCTTGAGTAAATCTCTTTTGACATATAAAAGAGAGAAGCCAGGAGAGAAGGTAGGGACCTCATTACCACCAAGCAAGAAAAGCCAGGAGCAGAGCGTGTCCTTTGAACCTGGGGTCCCTGCACAGAGAAGCTCCTAGAACAAGGGAGAATTGATGACAAGGATCTTCCCCCAGACCCGACAGAGGGACAAAGCCTTCTCCTGGAGCTGGTGCCCTGAGTTGGGACTCCTAGCCTCCTAAGTCGTGAGAAAATAAATCCCTGTATGTTAAAGCCACCAATTTGTGGTATTTCTGTTATAGCAGCACTAGATAACTAAGATAATGTTGAACTCCTTTTAATGTTCTTTTTGCCTATTTGTACATCTTTTTTTGGAGGAATGCCTATTCATATCTTCTGCCCACCTTTAACTGGGTTAATTATCTTTGTATTATTGATCCGTAAGTGTTCTTTATATATTCTTTTTTTTCTCTCTTCAACGTCTCTGTGGACTGTAGTGAGATTTACAGACACAGGGAAGGCTGAGGGAGAAACAGGTTAGAGACATGATTACAGAAAGATAGTATGGTATGTGAGCAGGGGAAAAGTGCGGCAGTACTCTGATCACCAAATAGGGACCCTCCTCACAAAAAGACCACTCCCTTCTTTGCCTGTCAGTTCCAGCTTCAGGGCAGATTTGTTCTGTGACCGGAAGCACGTGTCATCCCTCAACATTGTCCATCTTCGTTGACTCTCTTCTTAATGCAGATTCTTCCATGATATTGGTAACGGACTGTCAATCAGTCTGAGTCTTCAATTCAATGTGCATTTTCATTTTTTTACTGTTACTTCATGCATATTTTAATAGGAAATTAGCTGCAGTTGAAGAGGGATGCCAGCTAGGCATCTTTTTGAACTAGAAGTCTATTATTTAGTTTTGTAAAATGATATCACTAAACGTGGCATCATTCATGTGTATGAGTGCAACTGAGAGTGTGCTTATGTCAGATTTTCCTTCATATAGATTTTCCTTCAGACTTACAGTATGGAGTGAATTACACTGGACTTAAACGCATATGGCCTAATTTTGAAACTCCTTCATTTGCTGGAATATGCGTTAAAAAGGTATTGAGAAAATTAAATCAGGTACTATGTATCATCTGGTACATTGTAGGTCCTTCATAAATACTTTTCTTCTCTATTAACTTTCTGCCCCCCCTTTTGCTAATGATACTCTTCTTTTATCAAGTATATGACCATTGGACACCCCTGTAGAAGCTGATTTTATACATTAAAGGCAGTATTCTCTTTTCAACTCTACTGGGAGCTATTTAATATTTTTCACTTCTTGCTTTCCAATTTTATTTATTTACTTTATTGTACTTTGGATGGTTTACAGAGAAAATGAGTTTCTCATTAAACAGTTAATACACATATTGTTTTGTGACATTGGTTGCTAACCCCATGACATGTCAACACTCTCCCCTTCTCGACCTTGGGTCTCTCGTTACCAGCTTTTCTTTAAATATTCTTGATATAAGTCCCTTATCAGATATTTGATTTGAAAATATTTTCTTCCTTTTAGGGGGTGGTCTTTTACTTTCATGAGTGCCCTTTGATACACAAAGTTGTGTTTGTTTGTTTTTAATTTTTATTTAGTTCAATTTATCTATTTTTTCTTTGCTTGCTTGTGTTTTAGGTGTTGCATCTAAGACACCATTGTCTAATCTAAGATCACAAAAGTTTACCCCTTTTCTTCCAAAAGTTTATAGTTTTAGCCCTTACATTTAGGCTTTTGATCCCTTTTAAGTTAATTTTTGTATATGACGTGAGGCAGAGTTTCAGCTTGATTCTTTGGTATGTAAATACCCAGTTGTACCAGCACAATTTCCTGAAAAGACCATTCTTTCCCCCGTTGAATTGTCTTGCACTCTTGTCAAAAATCAATTGATCGTAAATGTAAGAATTTACTTCTAGATCCTCAATTCTCTTTCATTTATCTCTATATTCTTAAGCCAGTACTATACTTTTTTTTGTTTATATGTTTGTTTTGTTATTTTTTCCATTATATATATTTTTAATTTTGTTGTTGTTGCTGAGAATATGCACAGCAAAACACACACCAATTCAACCATTTCCACATGTACAATTCAGTGACATTGACTACATTCTTCCAGTTGTGCAACAATTCTCACTCTCTTTTTCTGAGTTGTTCCTTTACCATTAATATAAATTCACTGCCCCCTAATGTTTTATCTAAACTTTCAAGTTGCTGTTGTCAGTTTTATCCCACAGAGCTAGTTTGTAAAAGAGCGTAATGCTCAAGGAAGACTTTTTTTTAAAATTAGTTAAGCTAAGCTATTGTTTGGTTTTAAGAAGACTTCAGGGGATATTTTTGGTTTAAGGTTTAAAGATGATCTCAGGGCAATAGTTTCAGGGGTTCATCCAGCCTCCATGGCTCAAAAGTTTCAAGTCCAAGAGAATTTGAAATTCTGTTCTAAATTTTCACCCTTTCAATTAGAATTCTTCTATAATATCTTTGATCAAAATTTTCAATAATGGTAGCCAGGCACAATCCAGTTCCTGTCTCATGGCAAAGGAGACAATTTTTCATGGAAGCAATTAGCCACACATTCCATATCCTCCTCCTATTCCTGACTCTTCTTCCCCTGTTGCTCCAGTCAAATAGAGATGAATTGTTGTGACGTGGATAGTCATTTGTAAGCTTCTAAGATTCCAGGCACTATGCAATGAACTAGGAAGTAGAACAGAAGCACTAACCACATTATTAGGCCAATTAACTGGGGTGTCCCATGAAACCAGGACCGTGAAGCTCCTAACCATGGAACCAAATCCCATGAGGTGTTTGCTTGTACATAAGCAGCTTCAGCAGCTACTCTCTCTCTCCCTCTCCCTCTTTTTTTTTGTTTGTTTGTCATTGGTGTAAATATATCTATCACATAACTTTTGCCAATTCAACTTTTTACAGGTGTACAAATTATTGACAGTAATTACAATAATAGGCTGTGCAACCTTACCCTTAATCAATGCGATTTTTCCATCACCATTAGCCCCCTTTTTCCCCCTTCCCTCTTGCCCCTGGGAACCACTAATAAACTTTGGTCTCTATATATTGGCTTTTCCTTGTCTTTTTATATAAGTGAGTTCGTTAAATATTTATCCTTTTATGACTGACTTATTTTACTCATCACAATGTCTTCAACATCCATCCATAATGTAACTCTTTTATTTATGGTTGCTTTGTAGTAACATCTGAAATCAAGAATTGTGAGAGCAATTAGGCTAGAAAAAGAAATAAGGGACATCCAAATTGGCAACGAAGAAGTAAAAGTATCTCTATTTGCAGACGCTGTGATTTTATACACAGAAAACGCTAAGGAATCCAAAAGAAAGCTACTGAAACAAAGAGAAGAGTTGAGCAGAGTATCAGGATAGAAGATAAACATATAAAAATCAGTTGGATTCCTCTACGTCAACAGAGAGAACGTTGAAGAGGAAATCACCAAATCAATACCACTTACAGTAGCCACCAAGAAGATAAAATACTTAGAAATAAATCTAACCAGAGACATAAAATACCTATATAGAGAAAACTACAGCACACTACTGCAAGAAACCAAGAGACCTACATAAGTGGAAAAACATACCTTGCTCATGGATAGGAAGACTCAACATTGTGCAAATGTCTATTCTGCTCAAAGTGATCTATAGAAACAATGCAATCTCAATCCAAATTACAATGGCATTTTTTAATGAGATGGAAAAACAAATCACCAACTTTATATGGAAGGGGAAGAGGCCCCAGATAAGTAAAGCATTATTGAAAAAGAAGAAAAAAATGAGAAGCCTCACACTACCTGATTTTAGAACACCCACAGTAGTCAAAACAGCCTGGTACAGCAACAGATACATCAACCAATGGAACAGAATTGAGAGTCCAGACATAAATCCAACCACCTATGAGCAGCTGATATTTCACAAACGCCCAAAGTCTATTAAATGGGGAAAAGATGGTCTCTTTAACAAATGGTGCTGGCATAACTGGACATCCATCTGCCAAAAATGGAACAAGACCCATACCTCACATCATGCACAAAAACTAACTCAAAATGAATCAGACCTAAATATAAAACCAAAGTGATAAAGGCCATGGAAGAAAAAACAGGGACAACACTAGGAGCCCTAATATATGGCATAAACAGCATAGAAAACATTACTAACAATGCATAAACACCAGAAGATAAACTAGATAACTGGGAGCTCCTAAAAATCAAACACTTATGTTCATCCAAAGACTTCACCAAAACAGTAAAAAGACTACCTACAGACTAGAAAAGAGTTTTTGGCTATGACAAATCCGATCAGCCTCTGATCTCTAAAATTTACATGATACTGCAAAAACTCAACTGCAAAAAGACAAATAACCCAATTTAAAAATGGGCAAAAAATATGAACAGACACTTCACCAAAGAAGACATTCAGGCAGTTAACAGATACCTGAAGAAATGCTCATGATCATTAGCCATTAGAGAAATGCAAATCAAAACTACAATGAGATACCATCTCACCCCAACAACAACAAAAAAAGGCTGGCATTAATTCAGAAAACACAAAATAATAAATGTTGGAGAGGTTGTGGAAAGACTGGAACACTTATACACTGCTGGTGGGAAAGTAAAATGGTACAATCACTTTGGAAATCAATTTGGTGCTTCCTTACGAAGCTGGAAATAGAGCTAACCTTTAGGTTAGCAGCCGTAGCATTGCCGCAGCACTTAACCACTACACCATCAGGGTTTCCAGAACTACCATACGATCTAGCAATCCCACTCCTCAGAATATATCCTAGAGAAATAAAAGCCTTCACGCGAACAGATATATGCACACCCATGTTTATTGCAGCACTGTTCAGCAAAAATATAGAAAAAACCAAGGTGCCCATCAACGGATGGATGGATAAACAAATTTTGATATATATCCACACAATGGAATACTAAGCAATGAGAAAAAACAACAATGAATCTGTGAAACATCTCATAACATGGAGGTATCTGGAAGGCATTATGCTGAGTGAAATTAGTCATTTGCAACAGGACAGATATTGTATGAGACTGCTATGATAGGAACACATGGAAAAGCTTAAATACAGAAGAAAATATTCTTTGATGGTTACTGGGGTGGGAAGGGAAAAAAGAAGGAGGGGGAATTCACTAATTGGATAGTAGACAAGAACTACTTTAGACGAAGGGAAAGACAACACTTAATACACGGTATGTCAGCACAACTAGACAACCAAAAGCTAAGAAGTTTTCTGAATATAACCGAACTCTTCGAAGGCCAGAATAGCAGGGATAGGGGTCTGGAGACAATGGTTTCAGGAGACATCTAGGTCAATTGGCATAACAAAATGTATTAAGAAAACATTCTGCATCCCACTTTGGTGAGTGGTGTCTGGGGTCTTAAACACTAGCAAATGGCCATCTAAGATGCATCAGTTGGTCTCAACCCACCTGGAGCAAAGGAGAATGAAGAACACCAAAAACACAAGGTAAATATGAGTCCAAGAGACAGAAAAAAATATGAGTCCAAGAGACAGAAAGGGGCACATAAATCAGAGACTACATCAGCCTGAGACCGGAAGAACTAGATGGAACCCAGCTACAGCTGATGATTGCCCTGACAGGGAACACAACAGAGAATCCCTGATGGAACAGGAGAAAAGTGGGGTACAGAACTGAAATTCTAGTAAAAAGACCAGACTTAATGGTCTGACTGAGACTGAAGGGACCCCAGAGGTCATGGCCTCCGGACCATCTGTTAGCCCTAGAATGGAACCATTCCCAAAACCAACTCTTCAGACAGGGATTGGACTGGACTATAAAGACAAAATGATACTGATGAGGAGTTAGCTTCTTGGCTCAGGTAGACGCATGAAACTATGTGGGCAGCTCCTGTTTGGAGGCAAAAATGAGAAGGCAGAGGGGGACAGGAGCTTGTTAAATGGATTTGGGGAGCACAGGGAGGAGAGGAGGAGTGTCCTGTCACATTAGGGGGAGAACAGCTAGGGTTACATAGCAAGGTGTGTATAAATTTTTGTAAGAGAGGCTGACTTGATCTGTAAACTTTCACTTAAAGCAAAATAAAAAAGAATTATGAGTGCTTCAATTTCTTCTTTTTCAAGACAGTTTTGGATATTATGGTTCTCTTTCAGTCCCATATGAATTTTAGGAGTAGCTTGTCAATTTCTACAAAGAATCCAGCTGGTGTCCTCTTAGGGGTTGAGTTGAATCTGTAGATCAATTTGAGGAGTATTTCTATATTAACAACATTAAGTCGTTTAGTTCATGTACATGAAATGTCTTTACCTTTATTTAGATCCTCTGTATTTCAACATTTATTTCAGAGTATACATTTTGCACTTTTGTTAAATTTATTTTTATGTATTTTATTCTTTGCATATTATTGTAAAGGGAATTGTTCCCTTAGATTCAGTTTTGGATAGTTCATTTCTGTTGTATGAAATACAGCTGATTTTTTGTATTTTGACTCCGTATTCTGCAACCTTGCTGAATTTGCTAATCAGTTCTAATAGTTTTTTAATTGATTTCTGAAATGTTCTATATACAAGATTATGTCATCCGCAGATAGTTTTACTTATTTTTTTACAATCCGAATGCCATTTATTTCTTTTTATTGCATTGGTTAGAGCATTCAGTACAATGTTGAACGGAAATGGTGAGAGATACATTCTTGTCTTGTTTCTGATTTGGGGGATTAGGATACAGTCTTTCAACATAAAATATGATGTTCACTATTTTGTGTGTGTTGTGTGTATGTGTGCAGATGTCCTTTGTCAAGCTGGGCAACTTCCCTTCTATTGCTACAATGTGGAGTGCTTTTATCGTGAAAGGGTTTTAATTTTGTTAAATGGTTTTTCTGTCTCTTGAGATGTTCATGTGATTTCTGTTCTGTATCCTATTAATTGACTTTTGGTTGCTAAAATGACCTTGCATTCTCAGGATAAATCCCACTTGGTCATATTATATATTATCCTTTTAAGATGCTGCTGGATTCATTGTGCTAGTACATTCAAAAGACACCATGGTGTAGTTTTCTTTCGTGTGTGTGGTGTCTCTTGTCTGGTTTTGGCATCAAGGTAATATTGGCCTCATAGAATGAATGGGGAAGTGTTCACTCCTGTTCTATTTTTGGAAGAGTTTATGAGTAATTAGTATCAGTTATTCTTTAAATATTTGGTAGAATTCATCAATAAAGTCATTTGGGCCTGGTGATTGTTGTGTGAGTAGATTTTTGGTTACAAATTCAATATCTTTAGTTGTTATAAATCTGCTCAGATTTTCTATTTCTTATTGAGTTTGTGTTGAGATACAAAGTATTTCATTAGTTTGTGTCTCTAGGAATTTGTCCATTTGATTTGTGATTTTATTGTCACGCAATATGTTCTTTGATGCTATTTCTGAAAGGTTGGTAGTAGTGTTCCCTCTTATTTCTGATTTCAGTACTTTAAATCTTTTCTGTTTCATCTGTTGTCAATCTGGCTAAATGTTTTTCAAATTTGTTGAAACTTTCAAATAACCAATTTTTGTTTTTTCTGATGTTTCTTTGTTGTTTTTCTAGTCTATTTCATTAATTTCCACTCTAATCTATATTTACTGTAGTTATAATACATATTGTTTCCTTCCTACTTACTTTATGTTCTGTTTTCATGTCTTTTTTCAGTGTCCTAAAGTGAAAACTATGTTATTGTTTGAAAGCTTTCTTCTTTTTTGAATAGAAATATTTACAGCTATAAATTTCACTCTATGTACTGTTTTAACTACAGCCCACAAGATTTGGATAGTGTGAATAATTTTCATTCATTTTAAATTATTTTTTAATTTCCCTTGTTTCTTCTTTGACCCATTGGTTGTTTAAGAGTGTGTAGTTTAACATTTCCCAATATTTGTGAGTTCCTACAATTTCTTTCTGTTATTAATCTAATTTCATTCATTTTTGTTGTTGGAGAAGATACTTGGTATTATTTAAATTCTTTTAAGCTTATTAAGATTTTTTTATGGCCTAACATTCACCTGTCAGTTTGTCGTACTGTGGTGGCTTGTGTGTTGCTGTGATGCTGGAAGCTATGCCACCGGTATTTCAAATACCAGCAGGATCACCCATGGTGGACAGGTTTCAGCAGAGCTTCCAGATTAAGACAGAACAGGAAAAAGGACCTGGCGATCTACTTCTGAAAAAAAAAAAAAAAGGCCAGTGAAAACCTTATGAACAGTAGCATAACATAATCTGATACAATACTGGAAAAAGAGCCCCTCAGGTTGGAAGACACTCAAAATGAGGCTGGGGAAAAGGGGCCTCCTCAAACTAAGGTCAACCTTAATGACATAGGTGGAGTAAAGCTTTTGGGACCTTCATTTGCTGATGTGACATGACTCAAAATAAGAAAAAGAGCTGCAAACATACATTCATAATTGGAACATGGAATGTATGAAGTATGAATCTAGGAAAATTGAAATGCATAAGATAGGTATCCTAGGCATTAGTGAGCTGAAATGGACTGGTATTGGTCATTTTGAATTGGATAATCATCTGGTCTACTACGCTGGGAATGATAAATTGAAGAGGAATGGCATCATATTCATCGTCAAAAAGTATATTTCAAGATATAACCTCTTCAGGTTATAACAGTACAGTGCTGTTAGTGAAAGGATAATATCCATATGCCTAAAAAGAAGAACAGTTAATATGACTATTATTCAAATTTAGACACTAAATACTAATGCCAAAGATGAAGAAACTGAAGATTTTTACCAACTTTTTAACTCAGAAGTTGACCAGACGTGCAATTAAAATGAATTCATAATTATTGGTGATTGGAATGTGAAAGTTGGAAACAAACAAGAAGGATCCCCAATTGAAAAATATGACATCAGTGATAGAAAGGACAACATAAATCGCATGATAGATCAAAGATTTATTCATTGCAAATACCTTTTTACAATAACATAAATCACTATACACATGGGCCTCACCGGAGGATGAAATACACAAGAACCAAATCAATTAGATCTGTGGAAAGAATCAATGGATAAGCTCAATATCATTACTCTGAACAAGGCCAGGGGCTAACTGTGAAACAGACCATCAATTGCTCACATGCAAGTTCAAGTTGAAGTTGAAGAAAATTTTAAAATGTCCACAAAAGCCAAAGGTCAACCTTGAATATATTCCATCTGAATTTAGAGATCATTTCAAGAATAGATTAGATGCATTGCACATCAATGACAGAAGACCAGAAGAGTTGTGGATGACATCAAGGACCTCCTGTATGAAGTAAAAGGTCATTAAAAATACAGGAAAGAAAGAAGAAAAAAACAAAATGGACTTCAGAAGAAACTCTGAAACTTGCTCTTCAATGTAAGGTAGCTAACATGAATGGAAGAAATGATGAAGTACAAAAGCTGAACAGAAGATTTCAAAGGGTATCTCAACATTTGGCTGGGGAGCCACATCCCTAGTTCTTGCCACTACACCAGTGGGCTCCCTCTGGGCAATTTTTTTTCTCTCTCTCTTCCTTTCTTGATTTCTTGCCTCCCTCTACCTTCCTTCCTTATCTTTCTCCTGAACACCTGGCACCGTGTGTCATCTCCACTCCTTCAATATGGGCTGTGTATTGCCATTCAACCAGGGACCTGCTTCCGGTGAGCTCCTTTGGAACATTTTTTTTTTCTTCTTTCTTTTTATTTCTTAGTTTCTTGTCTCTCTCTACCTCCCTTCCTTCTCTTCCTTCCAACCTCCTGGCATCTTTTTTTTTTTCCTTCTTTTTTCCTCAGTTTCTTGTCTCTCTTTACATTCCTTCCATTCCTTTTTCCTGACCACCTAGCTGCATGTGCTGTGTGTGTCCCTTCTTGATGGGCTGTGCCCCACTGTCTGGCTAGAAAGCCATAGGCACACAGACTCCCCATATCTAAACCACTCCAACAGCAGGGTGCTTCAGTGGTATTCTTTTTTTGGCTCCTGTTTCTCTTTCTTCTTTCTCTTCTTTCCTACACCCACTTAGCTCCATATAACACAACCTCCCCTCTGCCTCCTGCCTATCTGCACCATGAGCTGAATATTGTACCCCCGAGCAGCACAGGCATGGTCTACCAGAAACTGCCTTGCACTGACCCACTGCCCTGCCCAGTCAGCCCCAGTACATGCCACAAACAGACCATCCCAGCCCCTCCCTTTCCACTGGAACTACCCTGCTGTGCCATAGCTGAGAGACTGGCCCTGGCCACCTTGACAAGTGGTGAGAAATATTGTGCCCACAGACAAGCAAACAACAAAGAATGCTCAGCCCACCTGCTCAGACATAACCAAATAAAGCAAACAAATCTATAATCAATAAATGAAGAAAATAACTACTGAATCTCCCAAAGACAGCAAACGATATCAAAACATAAAAAAAGGAGAGGATGCATCCAAATAAAGCAGTAAGCATCCAAAATAAAACACCAGCTGACCTTCCAGTAGAGGAAAAGGCACTGGACTACTTAATAGGGAATTCAAATCTCTAATATTCAAAACCACCCAAGAGTTGAAGCAAGAAGCAGACAAAAATGAGGAAAAAATAGACAAATTCATGGAAAAGGCAAACAAAATCATGGAAAAGACAGACAAAACAATGGAAGAGTTGAGGAAAATAATACAGGAACAAAATGTCAAAATAAATTCACAACTAGAAATTACACAAAAGCAGCAATTAGAAATCTAAAAGATAAAACAAGCTTTCAGAAAAGGACAGTGTCATAGAAGGTCTGAAGAGCAGGTTTGAAACTATGGAAGACAGGATCAATGAAATTGAAGACAAGTCCTTGGCTACCACTTTGGGGAAAAATCAGAGGAAAGAGTGAAGAAAAATGAAGAAACCCTGAGAATGATGTGGGATACAATCAAAGCAAAAGTTTGCTAGTGATCAGAATTCCAGAACATGGGGAGAAAACACAGAGAGGGTCACTGAAGAATTGCTGACAGAAAACTTCCCTAATATCATGAAAGATGAAAAGCTAGCCATCCAAGAGGTGTAATGAATCCCATATAAGATAGACCCCAAAAGAAATTCACCATGGCACATCATAATCACACTCACTAAAACCAAAGACAAACACATAATTGTGACAGCAGCTCAAGAAAAATGAAAAGTCACATACAGGTGGGAAACAATAAGACTAAAGTTTTGGTTACTCGGCAGAAACCATGCAGGCAAGAAGGCAATGGGATGATATATATATATAAAATCTTGAAAGAAAAAAAAATTGCCATTCAAGAATAATATATTCTGCAACTCTCACTCAAATGTGATGGTGAAATTAAGACGTTTCCAGATAGAAATTAAGGGAATATGTAAAAACCAAACCTAACTTAAAAGAATTATTAAAGGAAGTCCTTCACTTTGAGAACAAAAAACATCAGATCATAGCCAGAATCTAGGATGTAAGACCACATCATCCAGATGCCAACCTAGGAAATGAACTCTCAAGGACTATTAAAAACCAAAAGATTTACCACAGGGAACCAGAGAAGTTAATCCGAAAGGACAACAACGTAAGAACAATAAAAGAGGGAATAAACAGTATAGGTATAGAACTTTCTATTTGAGAGGAAGGCAATGCGGTACCAGGTAATAATAGTCTGGTTCAAACATAGGAAGATAAGGGTAAATTTCAAAGTAGCCACAAAGAAAGTTAACAAACTCACACACCAAAATAAAGAGAAACATAAAGTCTCAGTAAACACAGAATCTACAAAAACAAAAGAAATGAAAAAAAATTCAAGAACAAAAGGAATTCAGTGCAGAAGAGTAAGAGGAACAAGAAAAACTTCAGCACCACAAAAACAAAACAAACAAAAAAAAAACACTACAAAATGACAGCAATAAATTCAAAGGGCGGTTCAAGGAGACAAAGTATTACAATGAAATGTGTCAGGACCTGGAGTTAGAAAACCAAAAAGGAAGAATGCACTCAGCATTTCTCAAGCTGAAAGAAGTGAAGAAAAAATTCAGGCATCCAGTTGTAATATTGAAGGATTCTACAGAGAAAATATTAAGCAACACAGGAAGCATCAAAGATGGAAGGAATACACAGAGTCACTGTACCAAAAAGAATTGGTTGACATTCAGCCATTTCAGGAGGAAGCATATGATCAAAAACTGATGATATTGAAAGACAGAGTCCAAACTGCACTGAAGGCATTGATGACAAACAAGGCTCCAGGAATTGATGGAATACCAATTGAGATATTTCAACAAATGGATGCAATACTGGAAGCTCTTACTCTACTCATCTATGCCAAGACACTTGGAAGACAACTATCTGGCCAACTGACTGGAAGAAATACATGTTTGTATCCATTCTAAAGAAAGGTGATACAACAGAATGGGGAAATTATCAAACAATGTCATTAATATCACAGGTAAGTAAAATTTTGGTGAAAATAATTAAAAATGGGTGCAGCAGCATATTGACAGAGAACTTGCAGAAATTCAAGCTGGATTCAGAAGAGGACATGGAACTAAGGATATCATTGCTGATGTCAGATGGATCTTGGCTGAATGCAGAGAATACCAGAAAGATGTTTACTTGTGTTTTATTAACTATGCAAAGGCATTCGACTGTGTTGATCATAACAAATTATAGGTAACATTGAGAAGAATGGGAATTCAGGAACACTTAATTGTGTTCATATGAGATATGTACGTAGACCAAAAGGCAATCATTCAAACACAACAAGGGGATACTGCATAGTTCAAAATCAGGAAAGGTGTGTGTCTGGTTTATTTCCTTTTACCGTACTTATCCAGTTTGTATGCTGAGCAAATAATTGAAGAATATGACAATCAACATCCATGGAAGCAGCAGTCATCAGGCAAATCTGCTGCAAAGGACCTCTTTAAAATGTTGAAAAGTAAAGAAGCCACCTTGAGAACTAAGGTGCGCCTGACCCAAGCCATGGTATTTTCAATCTCTTCATATTCATGTGAAAGTTGGACAATGAATATGAAATATAGAAGAATTGATGACTTTAAATTGTGATGTTGGCAAATAATATTGACTGTGGATTGCCAGTAGAAGGAACAAATCTGTCCTGGAAGAAGTACAGCCTGAAATCTCCTTAGAAGCGAGGATGGCAAGACTGTATCTTACATACTTTGGACATGTCATCAGGAGGGACCAGTCCCTGAAGAAGGACATCATGCTTCGTAAAGTAGAAGGTCAGTGAAAAAGAGGAAAACCCTCAACAAGATGAATTGACACAGTGGCTGCATCAATGGGCTGAAACAGAGTAACAATTGTGAGGATGTCAGTGTTTCATTCTGCTGTACACAGGGTCTCTGAGTTGAAACCTACTCGAGGGCACCTAACAACAACAACAGCAAGCATATGGAATGTGTATTCTGTTCTTGCTAGGTAGTTGTTCTATAGATGTCTGTTGGGTCTAGTTGATTTATAATGCTCAAATTTTCTATTTCCTTGATGACAGCTTTTTCTTTGAACACTTTTAATAAGTATCCCACTCCTTCTGGCCTGATGAAAATTCTGCCAGTAATCCCATTGGGGTTTTCTTCTAAGTGATGTCATTTTTCTCTTGTTGCCTTCAAGATTTTCTCCACGTCTTTGGCTTTTATGATTTTTACTATGAATGTGCCCATGTGTAATTTTCTAATCATTTATCTTACTTGGAGTCTGTTGAGTTTCTTGGATGTATAGATAAACATTTTTGAGCAAATTGGGGATGTTTTTGGCCATTTAAAAAAAAATTTATTTTCCTTCTCCTTTCTCTCACCCCTTTTTTTCTGGAATTCCCCTTTCCCGTATGTTGGTGCACTTGATGGTGGCCCACACATCTCTGAAGCTCTGTTTCAATTGTCCATTCTTTTATTCTCATTGTTCTCTGGATTGCGTAACCACTATAAACCTCTCTTAAGCTTTACTAATTCTGTCTTCAGCCAGTTTAAATCTATTGTAGAGCCCCTCTAGTGAATTATCAATTTTAGTTATTTTACTTTTCAGCTCCAGAATTTCAATGTGGTACTTTTTGTGAGTGTGTGTGTGCTTTAGGTGAAAGTTTAGCGCTCAAGTTATTTTCTCATACAAAGATTTATACACATATTGTTTTGTGACATTAGTTGCAATTTCCACAATGTGACAGCACACTCGCTTTTTCCACCCTGGGTCCCTGTGTTCATTCAACCAGTTCCTGTCCCTTCCTGTCTTCTCATCCTGGCTCTAGACAGGAGACACCCATTTGGACTCATGGAAGCGATTGAACTAAGAAGCACACTACCCACGTGTATTATTTTTTGTTTTATAGTACCGTGTAATCTTTGAAGAATGGGCTTCAGGAATGGTTTTACTTCTGGGTTAACAGAGCGTCCGAAGGCCATAGTTTCCGGTGTTCCTTGAGTCTCTGTCAGACCATTAAGTCCGGTCTTTTTATGTGAATTTGAGTTCTTCAGCAAACTTTTCTCCTGCTCTGTCTGGGACTCTCTGTTGTGTTCCCTGTCAGGGATGTCATTGGTGGTAAACGGGTACCATCTAGTTCTTCAGGTCTCAGGAAGGTGGAGTCTCTGGTTTATGTGGAACTTTACACTCTTGGGCTTATATTTTCCTTGTATTTATGGTGTTCTTCACTCTCCTTTGCTCCAAGTGGGTTGGGACCAATTGATGCATCTTAGACGGCTGCTAGCAAGCATTTAAGACCCCAGCACCACTCACCAAAGTGGGGTGCAGAACATTTTCTTAATAAAATTTGTTATGCTCAATTGACATAGTTGTTGTTCTTAGGTGCTGTCAAGTCTGTCCCATAGAGACCCTATGCACAACAGAACAAAACTACCAGGTCCTACACCATGCCCACAATCATTGTTATGCTTGAGCCCATTGTTGCACCCACTCTGTCAATCCATCTCTTTGAGGGTCTTCCTCTTTTTTGTTGATCCTTTACTTTACCAAGCATGATATGCTTCTCAAGGGACTGATTTCTCCTAAAAACATGTACAAAGCATGTAAGATGTAGTCTCGCCAACCATGCTTCTAAGGAGCATTCTGATTGTGCTTCTTCCAAGACAGATTTGTTCATTCTTTTGGAAGTCTGTGGTATATTCAATATTCTTTGCCAACACCACACTTCAAAGGTGCCAAATCTTCTTCTGTCTTCCATATTCATTGTCCCACTTTCACATGCATATGATGGTACTGAAAATATCATGGCTTGGGTCAGACACACCTTAGTCTTCAAGGTGACATCTTTGCTTTACAACACTTTAAAGAGGTCTTTTGCGGTAGATCTGCCCAATGAAATGGATCTTTTGATTTCTTGTTTGCTGCTTCCAAGGGTGTTGATGGTGGATTCAAGTAAAATTAAACCCTTGACTACTTCAATCTTGTCTCCATTTATCAGATGTTGTTTATTGGTCGAGTTGTGAGGATTTTTGTTTTCTTTATGTTGAGGTGCAATCCACATTGAAGACTGTGGTCTTTGATCTTCATCAGTAAGTGCTTCAAAGCCTCTTCACTTTCAGCAAGCAAGGTTGTATCATCTACATAACGCAGGTTGTTAATGAGTCTTCCACCAATCCTGATGCCCCATTCTTCACATAGTCCAGCTTCTCAGATTATTTGCTCAGCATATAGTTTGAATAGGTATGGTGAAACGATACAACGCTGACACACACCTTTCTGACTTTAAACGATGCAGTATCCCCTCGTACTGTCTGAACAACTGTGTCTTGATCTATGTACAGGTTCCTCATGAGCACAATTAACCTTTCTGGAATTCCTAGTCTTTGCAATGTTATCCTTAATTTGTTATGATCCACACAGCTGAATTCCTTTGCATAGTCAATAAAACTTAGATAAACATCTTTCTGTTATTCTCTGCTTTCAGCCATGATCCATCTGACATCAGCAATGATATCCCTGGTTCCATGTCCTCTTCTGAATCTGGCTGGAATTTCTGGAAGTTCCTTGTCGATATACTGCTGCAGCCACTTTTGAATGATCTTCAGCAAAATTTTGCTTGCATGTAATATTAATGATATTGTTCAATAATCTCTGCATTTGGTTGGATCACCCTTCTTGGGAATAAGCATAAATACAGATCTCTTCCTGTCTGTTGGCTAGGTAGCTGCCTTCCAAATTTCTTGCCATAGACAAGGAGCACTTCCAGCACTGCATCCGTTTGTTGAAACATCTCAATTGATGTTTCGTAAATTCCTGGAGCCTAGTTTTTCAACAATGCATTCACTGCATCTTGGAATTCTTTCAGTACCATTGGTTCCTGATCATGTGCTATCCCTTGAAATGGTGAATATAGATCAATTCTTCTTGGTATAATGACTCTGTGTATTCCTTCCATCTTCTTTTGATGCTTCCTTTAATATTTCCCCCACAGAATACTTCACTATTGCAACTTGAGGCTTGAATTTTTTCTTCAGTTCTTTCACCTTGAGAAAGGGCAGTTGAGTTCTTCACTTTTGGTTTTCTATCTTCAGGTGTTTGCACATGTCATTATAATATTTTACTTTGTCTTCTTGAGCTGCCTTTTGTTCAGTCCTTTTACTTCATCATTTCTTCCATTTGCTTTAGCTACTCAACTTTGAAAAGCTTGTTTCAGAGTCTCTTCTGACATCCATTTTGTTTTTTTCTTTCTTTCTTGTCTTGCTAATGACCCCTTGCTTTCCTCATGTATGATGTCGTTGATGTCATTCCACAACTCTCTGACCTTGAGTCATTAGTGTTCAACTTGTAAAATCTATTCTTGAGATGGTCTCTAAATTCCGGTGGGATATACTCAAGATCATGCTTTGGCTCTCGTGGACTTGTTCTAATTTTCTTTAGTTTCAACTTGAACTTGCATATGAGCAATTGATGGTATGTTCCGCAGTCGGCCCCTGGCCTTGTTCTGACTGATGATATTGAGCTTTTCCATTGTTTCTTTCCACAAATGTAGTCAATTTGATTCCTGTGTATTCCATCTGGTGAAGTCCATGTGTATAAAAATAGTCACCATTTATGTTGGTGAAAAAAGATATTTGCGATGAAGAAGTCGCTGGTCTTGCAAAATTCTATCATTTGATCTCTGTCATCATTTCTATCATGAAGGCCATATTTTCCAACTACTGATCCTTCTTCTTTGTTTCCAACTTTCACATTCCAATCACTAGTAATTATCAATGCATCCGGATTGCATGTTCGATCAGTTTCAGACTTCAGACATTGGTAAAAAAAAATCTTCCTAAATTTGAATAATAGTCATATTAACTGATCTTCCTTGTAGGCATATGAATATTATCTTATCATTGACAGCATTGTACTTCAGGATAGATCTTGAAGTGTCCTTTTGGAAGATGAATGCAATGCCATTCCTCTTCAATTTGTCATTCCTGGCATAGTAGACCATATGATTATCCTATTCCAAATGGCCAATACCAGTCCATTTCAGCTCACTAATGCCTAGGATATTGATGTTTATGTGTTCCATGTCATTTCTGACAATTTCCAATTTTCCTAGATTCATACTTCGCACAATTCATGTATTGACTACTAATGGATATTTGCAGCTGTTTCTTCTCATTTTGAGTCATGCACATCAGCAACTGAAGGTCCCGAAGCTTGACTCCATCCACATCATTAAGGTCAACTCTACTTTGAGGAGGCAGCTCTTCTCCAATTGTCTTCTGAGTACCTTCCAACCTGGGGGGCTCATCTTCCAGCACTATATCAGACAATGTTCCCCTGCTATTCATAACGTTTTCACTTGCTAATTCTTTTCAGAAGTAGACTGCCGGGTCCTTCTTCCTAGTCTGTCTGAGTCTGGAAGCTCAGCTGAAACCTTTCCACCATGGTGACCCTGCTGGTATCTGAATCCCGGTGGCATAGCTTCCAGCATCACAGCAACATGCAAGCCCCCACAGTACGACCGACACATGGAGAAATTGACCTACGTGTCCCCCGAAGTCATGGTCCCCAGCCCCCAGCCCCAGCTACTCTGTCCTTCGAAGTGCTTGAATGTGTTCAGGAAACTTCTTAGCTTTTGCTTTGGTCCAGTTGTGCTGACTTCCACTTTATTGTGTGTCATCCTTCACTTCACCTAAGATGATCCTTGTCTACTGTCTAGTTAGTGAATTCCCCTCCTCTTCACTCCCCAGCCTTGTAATCATCAAAGAATGCTTTCTTCTTTGTTTAAACCTTATCTTGAGTTCTTACAATACTGGTCTCAGGCATTATTTGTCCTTTTGTGACTGCCTAATTTCACTCAGCATAATGCCCTCCAGATTCATCCATGTTGTGGGATGTTTCTGGGATTCCTCATTGTTCTGTATAGTTATGTAGTATTCTATTGTGTGTATGCACCATAATTAGTCTATCCACTCATCTATTGGTGGGCACTTAGGTTGTTTCTATCTTTTTACTATTGTGATCAATCCTGCAACGAACACAGGTGTGCATATGTCTATTCATATGAAGGCTCTTATTTCTATAGGATATATTCCAAGGAGTGGGATTGCTGGATCTTATGAAACTTCTATTTCTGGCTTTTTAAGGAAGCGTCAAATTGTTTTCCAAAGTGGCTGTAGCATTTCACATTCCCACCAGCAGTGCATAACTGTTCCAGTCTCTCCACAATGTCTCCAACATTAATTATTTTGTGTTTTTTTGGATTAATGGTAGCCTTGTTGGGGTGAGATGGTATCTCAATGGAATTTTGATTTGCATTTCTCTAATGGTTGATGATCATGTGAATTGCCTCATGTATCTGTTAGCCATCTGAATGTCTTCTTTGGTGAAGTGTCTGTTCATATCCTTTGGCCATTTTTTACTTGGGTTATATGTCTTTTTGTTGTTGAGGTGTTGCAGTATCTTGTAGATTTAAGAGATTAGACTCTTACTGGATATGTCATAGCCAAAATTTTTTCCCAGTCTGTAGGTTCTCTTTTTACTCTTTTGGTGAAGTCTTTTACAGGCATAAGTGCTTGATTTTTAGGAGCTCCAGTTATCTAATTTCTCTTCTGGTTTTATGCATTGTTAGTTATGTTATATATCCTGTTTTGCCATGTATTAGGGCTCCTAGCATTGTCCTTATTTTTTCTTCCATGATCTTCATCTTTTAGATTTTATATTTAGGTCCTTGATTCATTTTGAGTTCGTTTTTGTACAAGGTGTGAGATATGAGTCTTGTTTCATTTTTTTTCTGATGGATATCCAGTTATGCCAGCACCATTTGTTAAAGAGACTGTCTTAATCCCATTTAACGGACTTAGGCCTTTTTCAAATATCGGTTGCTCATAAGTACTCTCAGTTCTCTTCCATTGGACTATGTGACTGTTGTTGTACAAGTACCAGGCTGTTTTGACTACCATGGTGGTTTAATAGGTTCTAAAATCAAGTAGTGTGAGACCTCCAACTTTGTTTTCTTCAGTAATGCTTTACTTATCTGGAGCATCTTCCCTTTTCATATGAAGTTGATGATTTGTATCTCCATCTAATTAAAAAAATGCCGTTGGAATTTGAATAGAGATTGCATTGTATTTGTAGATTGCTTTGGGTTTTTTTTTTTTTTTTTTTTGGGTAGAATTGATATTTTTACAATGTTAAGTCTTCCTGTCCATGAGCATGGTATATTTTTCCACTTATGTAGATCTCTTTTGGTTTCTGGCAGTAATGTTTTGTAGTTTTCTTTGCATAGGTCTTTTACACCTCTGGTTAGGTTTATTCCTAAGTACTTTATCTTTTTAGGGGGTATGGTAAATGGTATTGATTTGGTGATTTCCTTTTCAAAGTTCTCTTTGTTGGTGTAGAGTAATCCAACTCATTTTTGTGTGTTTATCTTGCATCTGGATGCTTTGCTGAAATCTTCTATTAGTTCTAGTAGTTCTGGGGTTTTTCTATGTATAAGATCATAAAATCTGTGAATAGGGATATTTTCCTTCTTTCTTACCAATTTGGTTGCCCTTTATTTCTTTTTCTTCCCTTATTGCTCTGGATAGGACCTCCAGCACAATGTTGAACAAAAGTGGTGATAAAGGGCATCCTTGTCTGGTCCCATTCTCAAGGAGTATGCTTTCAGACTTTCTCCATTTAGAATGATGTTGGCTGTTGGCTTTGTATAAAAAAAAACAAAACCAAACCCAGTGCTGTCGAGTCGATTCTGACTCATAGTGACCCTATAGGACAGAGTAGAACTGCCCCATAGAGTTTCCAAGGAGCACCTGGCGGATTCGAACTGCGGACCCTTTGTTAAGCAGCCGTAGCACTTAACCATTACACCACCAGAGTTTCCTGTTGGCTTTGTATAAATGCCCTTTATTATGTTTAATTATTTTTATTGATATGCTACTGAATTCTTTTGGCTAGCATTTTGTTGAGGATTTTTGCATCTTTGTTCATGAGTGATACTGGTCTGTAGTTTTTTTTTTTTGGGGTGTCTTTATCTGGCTTTGGTATCAGGGTTACGCTAGCTTTGTAGAATGAGTAGTGGGAGTATTTCTTCTTTTTCTATGCTCTGAAATATCTTTGGTTGTATTGGTTTTAACTCTTCTCCGAAAGTTTGGTAGAATTCTCCAGTGAAGCTGTCACAGCCAGGGTTTTTTTTTTTTGCTGGGCATTTTTTTTTTTTCAATCTCTTCAATCTCTTTTTTTTTTTGTTATGGGTTTATTTAGTTTTTCTATCTAGGTTTGTGTTAGTTTAGGTAGGTTGTGCATTTCTAGAAATTTGTCTGTTTTCTGTAGGTTTTCAAATTTGTTGGAGTATAGTTTTATATAATATTCTGTTATGATCCTTTTTACTTCTGGTGGGACACTTGTGATATCACCCATCTCATTTCTTATTTTGTTTATTTGCTTTCTCTCCTGTTTTTCTTTTGTGCTTTTAGCCAGTTGGTTGTGGATTTTGCCGATCATTTCAAAAACCAAATTTGGTCTTGTTGGCTCTCAGTTGTTTTTCTCTTCTCTAGTTTATTTATTTCTGCTTTAATCTTTATTATTTCCTTTATCAGTGTCTGAGGTGTCGTTTTGCTGCTCTCTTTCTATTTGTTCAAGTTGTAGGGTTAATGTTTTGATTTTGGCCCTTTCTTCTTTTTGGACGTATGCATTTATTGGTATAAATTAACCTCTAAGCAATTTTTTTGCTGTGTCCCAAAGGTTCTGGTAAGATATGTTTTCATCCTCATTTGATTCTATGAATTTCTTTATTCTGTCCTTAATTTATTCTATAATCCAGTAGCTTTTGAGCAAGGTGTTGTTCAGTTTCCATATATTTGGTTTTATTTCCTTGCTGTTTCTGTTATTGATTTCTACTTTTATGGATTTATGGTCAGAAAAGATGCTTTGTAATATTTCGATGTTTTGGATTCTGTTACGGCTTGTTTTGTGGCCTGAAATGTGGTCTGTTCTAGAGAATGTTCATTGTGCACTGGAAAGGAATGTACACTTGGCTGCTCTTGGGTAGAGTGTTTTGTATATATCTTTGAGGCCAAGTTGATTGATTGTGGCATTAAGATCTCCCATGTCTTTATTGAGTTTCTTTCTAGACATTTTGTCCTTCACCAAAATTGGTGTGTTGAAGTCTTCTACTATTATTGTGGAGCTGTTTCTCTTTTCAGTGCTGTTAGAGTTAGTTTAATGTATTTTGGAGACTTGTTGTTGGGTGCATATATATTTTTATTATGGTTATGTCCTCCTGGTGTTTTGATCCTTTAATCATTATATTGTGTCCTTCCTTACCCTTTGGGTGGATTTTGTTTTAAACCCATTTTGTCAGAGATTAATATTCCCACTCCCGTTCTTTTTTGATTGTTACTTGATATATTTTTTCCAGCCTTTGAATTTTAGTTTGTTTGTGTCTTGAGTCTAAGATGTGTCTCTTGTAGGCAGCATATAGATGGACCATGTTTTGTTTTTTTTAATCCATTCTGCCACTGTCTATCTCTTTATTGTTGCATTTAGGCCATTTACATTCAGTGTAAGTTATTGATAGACATGAGTTTACTGCTGTCACTTTTTCTGTGTGTGTGGTGTGAATAGTTTCTTTGTTCCAGTGAATTTTCTGTGCTCAGTTGTTTTTCTTTATGTATTTTCTTTCAACTTTTTTATTATTGTCGGTTTTGTGTTTGTTGAGTCATTGTTTTTCTTCTTTTTTATTTTGATGTGTTAATTTGTGAGCTTCCTTGTGGTTACCTTAAACTTTACCATTATTTTTCTAGATTAAACCAATCTTTTATTTCTTGGTATCACCTTAATTTCCTCCCCTATAGAAGTTCTATGACTACACTATTTATTCCCTCTTTTTTGTTTTAATGCTTTCATCATTTACATATTAATATCTCCATTTCCCTATTTTCAGTCTTTTAGCTGTGACTGATTTTTGCAATTTCCCTGTCTGAGTTGATATCTGGTTGTTCTGTCCTGGGTTCTAGTCTTGGGTTGTTGTCTGGTATTTTCATTTTTTTTTTTTTTTAACCGGAGGTCTCCCTTTAGTTTTTCCTGTAATTTTTATTTTCTTTTTACAAATGTCCTTAACTTCTGTTTATCTGGAAATGCCCTAATTTTGCTATCACATCTGAGAGACAGTTTTGCTGGATATATGATTCTTGGTTGGCAATTTTTTTTTTCCATCAATGCCTTATGTACGTCATCCCATTGCCTTCTTGCCTGCATGGTTTCTGCTGAGTAATCATATTTTAGTCTTACTGACTCTCCATTGTAGGTGACTTTTCACTTATCCTTAGCCACTCTCAAGATTCTATCTTTATCTTTGGTTTTGGCAAGTTTGATTATAACATGTCTTGGTGACTTTCTTTTGGGATCTACCTTGTGTGGAATTTGTTAAGCCTCTCGGTTAGATATTTTATTGTCTTTCATGACATCAGGGAAGTTTTCTGCCAGCAAATCTTCAACAATTACCTCTGCATTTTCTGTTATTCCCTCCCCCCACACCCCGTTCTGGTACTCCAATCACTCCAGTTATTCCTCTTGATAATGTCCCACAAAATTCTTAGAGCTTCTTCATTTTTTAAAATTCTTTTTCCTGATTTTTCCTCAAATAAATTGGTGTCAAGGGATTTATCTTCCATCTCACTGATTCTGTCTCCCATTGCCTCAATTCTTCTCCTATTGCCTTCTATTGAGTTGTCTAACTCTGAAGTTTTGTTTTTAGTCTTTTCGATTTCTTTTTGTTGTCTCTCTATTGTTTCTAGGAGCCTGTTAAATTTGCCATTCTATTCTTGTATTGTCTTCCTGAATTCCTCCATTGCTTTGTCTGTGTGTTCCTTGGCTTGGTTTCAGTTTTGACTGATTTCTTGAAGAGCTGTGTATATTAGTCTTTTGAATTCTAACTCTGGTAATTTCAAGACCTTCTCTTCCTCCAGAAGATTTCCTAGTTCTTTATTTTGGTCTCTGGCTGGAGCCGTATTGCCCTGCTTCTTTATGTGGTTTGATATTGACTGTTGCCTCTGAGTCATCAATAAGTTATTATATTTATTTATTGTATGTTTGTTTACTCTGTCATAGTTCTTGTTTTCTTCTGTTTTGATATGCCCAAATAGGCTGGGAGTGTGACCTCCTTTGTTTACTGGCATCTTTGAAGCTCTCATGTCCTGTCACCAAGTGGTTAGCGCAGCTACTAGGTGTGTGAACACCTTTCTTGTGCATATGGGATTCAGGTGTCCAGGTCATCAATCACCTAGTATGTGGTGCAGACTCTCACCTACAGTCCTAGATGGTCTGGGCTGAGTAGGTGTCTCTGGAACAGGCACAGGTACCCGGCTGCATTAGGGGGCTATGTGCTGAGCAAGGCAGGGGGCTTATGGCTGCCCCCGAGGTCCTGGGTGGAGGGCACATCCCTGTCCCCTATAGCTCATAGGGTGATGGATTTCGAGCCAGTCCTTGGTCACCCAGTGCTGTTGGCTTTAGGGACTGGGAGGCACCACTTATTCTCAGACCTCTGTTGTGGATGATAGATTGAGTGGGTGATACTACCAGCCCTCAGGCCCCTGAAGTGAGTGGGTAATCTCCCTGCTTACTGGGTAGGGCGATGTCAAACATCATAAATCTGCAACTCCCCTTTGGCTACTGCAGTTGAAAATAGGCTTCAGATGTATGCCCTGTTATTATATTGCTAATGAGGGCATGTGTTGTTGATTCGGCCCATACAGGTCTAGGCAGGGCTGAAGGATGCTACAAGTCCATGGACCCCTTACGCTAGTGTCTAGGCAAAGGGGCAGTGCCTTCTCTAAGTTCCCTGTGTGGTGATTTTTTTAAGCCATGAGACTAGTTTTAGCATGGATAGTCCTAAATTTCCATATTAGGGGGCTTGGCCTTTTTTTTTTTTTTTTAAAGCCGAGAGACTCATTTGGGCATGGTTAGCCCTGAGTTCCTGCTTAGGGGGTGTGTCAGTTGTTGACAACTGCAGGACTGGTGTCGGAATAGAACTGGGTGGAGGGTAGGTGAGGGAAAAGAGGCACTTCTCTGCTGTGAAAGTCCCAGAGGGGGAGGGGTTATTTTGACCCTACAGGTAGGTTAGACACTTGTACTCAACTTTTATAGGTCCAGTGCTGCTTCTGCCTGGCTCCAGAGGCTTGTAGAGCCTTTCTGCTGCCCGACCTCCCACAATGTGTTGAAACATGGCCTGAACACTACTGCTCACCTCAGCCAGTGTGTGCTGGCTGACCCAGCCAGCAGAGTGCTGGCAACCTCACATCTGGCACTTCTTCATTGCTTCTGAACTGTCTCTCCTTTCCCCTGCTGCTCAGTCTGACTCCTCAGCTTTGTCTTTGATGATCAGGGCTCCTGGTTTGTCGTATAGAATCAAGTCACTTGCTCTTTTGGGTCTTTGTTGTAAGAGGAATGGCAGGAAGCTTCTGACTATTCTGCCATCTTGGCCCCACCTCCTCCATTTGGTTCTTTGGTTATAATTTCTATCTGTTTATTAATATATTCCTTGGGCATAAATGGCTGCATGACTGATTCAGTTGAATGCAGGCTTCTTTAAAAGGATAGTTTTTGAAGTCAGTGTTTGAGCTTTTTTCTGGCATCCTGAATTCTCTTCTTAGCTCTCTGTTTCTCTTGTTCTCTTTGGTAAACTACCCAGCCTACAGTTTAGCCTTTCACCACAACCTCCATTGTTTCTGAGAGTGTCCTTAGACTTGAACTTCCCCACATTCTGTTTCAAATGAAGTCAGTTTCTTTGGGAAGAGCTTCAGATCTGTCCGTTTTATGGCCAGCCTCTGCTCCTTGGTCAAAATCTCTGATCCATGGCTCTGGAGCTGGGGACAGGGACAGTGGTATGCTTCTCTCTGTTTGACATCCCTGCTTAAGGAGAAGGGCACTTGACGTGGGGAGGGGTGGATGTCTTCTTGGCTTGCCATTGCAAGTGAGGAATCTCTGATTTATGAACAAGCTATGGTAAAGGCGATTAAGGTTCCAATATTTTCAACACAGCATGCCCAAGTAGAGCCTTCATCCCACAAGTGGGGGCTGGACAGATGAAAGAAGCCCACACCTCTTGTTTTCACTAGCCAAGAACTTAGCCTTTGCAGCCAGTAGCTGGAAAGAGGAATGAGAAACACTGATGTCTTACCTCTTCTGGTAAGGTACCACAGCATACTGAGAGTTGGGGGAGTGAGTGCTATGTTCTTGGATAGAGTTTCTGTCATGCTAAATTGGGAGGTTAAAGAGAGAGAGTAGGTTGTGTTTCAAATGGCACAGACTCTCACTGTTCTTATCAAGTTTTAGTAGGTTTTCTTGAATAAATATTTCTTTATTTGTTGTTTGCCCTTAGGACAATTTCACAAAATTTTAAATGGCTTGTGTGTGTGTGTGTGTGTGTGTGTGTGTGTATAATTTTCACCAGTTTCACTGAGAGGTGGGTCTGCAAAGCTCTTCACCTTTCATGTCGGAAGTGGACCTCAAAATGTAGTTTCTTAATCTTAGAATAGACAGTAGCTCCCTTGGTGATTTGGTTCTGCAATGTGACTTTTGAAATCTATCCTGAAAGCTTAATCTGGAGTCTATTTCTTTAGTCTTCTCAATGAGTCTGTAAGCCATGGCTTTTAATAAACCCCTTTCTGTTTAATTCCGTTTTCTGCAAATGAACCTTCACCAATACACTTTAAGGTAATCACAGCTTGTTCCAAGTCTTAATCTAATATTGACGCATAAATCTTGGCCTTTTTATCTATATACTTTGTATCTATACACGTTTGCATCTATATATTGTCCTTTTCCTAGCCAGAGAACCTCAAAGAAATTATTTGACATCCTAGAATCATAGATAGAGGGAGTCTATCTGTCTGAAATCAGCCCTCTTGCTACTTGATGTTTCTGTACATATTTCCTTAATATCTTTATTGTATTTCTGACAATGATTTTGGCTGAAGTAGGATTAAATTAATTCTGAATTCTCCTTATTTCTGATATCCAATCTTGCCTTAACTCCATCCAATGGCTGATTATGCTACATCCTACCACTTGCTAACAATTACAGAACCAGGTGCTTCACATGCCAGTTAACCCAATGTCATTGACTGTTTTCAATGGTAGATTTTAGTGTGCCTGAACTATAAAAGGGACATAATTTTTTTGAGTCACCTGGCAGAAGCACTTAACAATTGAATGTCCCCCACAAGTGGGCTCAAACTCTGATCCTTTAGCTAGTCAAGTCTTAGAGAATGGTTCATGACTCTGCAAGTTGGTGAATAAATAATATCCAGGCAAGCTGACAAAGTTTAAATTACAGAACAAATACACACTATTGATGCAACCTAACATCTTCTGATAACTATATAAATTTCTTGTTTTAGGACAAGGAATTTAGGTTGTTGCATTTGCTTTTGACAGTCTTAAAAGGGAAAAGTTTAATCCAAATGATCAGAAGTGAAAATTGTCTTTTGAAGAGAAACATTTTGAATGGTAATAGGACATTGTTTCATGGAACCTAAAAGAAACTAGAAAAAGCAAATGAGATTCCATTTATTTGGAAATCTGAATTGAGGATGCCTAGAATGTATCTGGAAACCCTGGTGGTGTAGTGGTTAAGAACTATGGCTGCTAACCAAAAGGTTGGCAGTTCAAATTCACCAGGTGCTCCTTGGAAACTCTGTGGGGCAGTTCTACTCTGTCATATAGGGTCACGATGAGTCAGAATCGACTCGAGAGCAACGGGTTTTCAGAATGTATCTCAGCTAAAGCCTCTCACAGGACATAATCATAATAAAAAAACCCTCTTCGTGTGCTATGTATTTGCTTTTGACATATTTTATGTTCTTCCTCTTGTGATTTATAGAAACCCTGGTGGTGTAGTGGTTAAGTGCTACGGCTGCTAACCAAAAGGTCCACAGTTCGAATCTGCCAGGCACTTCTTGAAAACTCTACGGGGCAGTTCTACTCTGTGCTATAGGGTTGCTTTGAGTCAGAATGGACTCGACGGCAGTGGGTTTGGGTTTGTGACTTATATTTTGTTTCATTAACATAATTATTTAATACATGTAGATCAATATTTCCAATATTTGCAAAGCACGTATTTATTCTTTTTATATAAGTCAATTACTATATAAAACAGAAATTCAGTTTCTTTGTCTAAGCCAAAAAAAAAAAGATGGCTGTGATGGTTAGTGTTATGTGGCAACTTGGCTAGGCTATGATTCTTTGTGGTTTTGCAGACACTGGACTGGGTGCTCATTCATAATGTAATATAATGTAACCAACCTCCATGATGTGATCTGCTGTGATCATTCAATCAGTTGAAAGAGGCATTTCCTTGGGATTGTGGCCTGCCTCTGCTGTATGAATGGATGTTCTGGCACATCTTGCTCTCTCTCTTGACCCTGCACTCTTCTTGCCACCTGCTCTCCAGTTATTGGGACATAAGCCTGAAGAAGTCTCTGGTCTGCTACCTGACCTGCAGATTTTGGATTCGCCATCACCTGCAACCCCATGAGCCAGCAGAGGTCTCCAGCCTGCCACCCAATACACGTTTTGGGACTTGCCAGCCCCCAAACTATGTGAGCCATTTCCTTGAAGTAAACCTCTCTGTATATATTTATATGTACATCTCATTAGTTTTGTTCCTCTAGAGAACCCAGACTAAGAGAATAGCAATAGGAATTAAACAGCTTAGTATACTGATCATTTTTGGATTTTTAAAAAAGTAATGCAGGAAATAATACTAAAAATATTCTACAACCTAAACCACTTTGGAAAAGCAGTAATTAAAATAAAAATACAACCTATTTAAGTAGTCAATAGTTATCCTGTGCCTTAAAACAAAACACACACACACACACATATATATATTTCTTACCAAAAGAGGCAAAGACAAATGGGAACCAAGTCCTTATATTTGGAAAAAAAATGATATTTTTATATGATGGCCTGGAATAAGAAATTGCATTTATCCTCCAGAACAGAAAAACTTTCAGTTACCAACTCCTAGTATTGCCTCTGAGTTATCAAATCTCACCCAGTAAGTATAAAAGATAAATCTGTCAGTGCAATAAACCACTTTAGTCTCTCCTACTTTCATTTATGCTGGGACCAAAAAGAAACAATAACTAACAGAATAAATTATATTTTATATGTTATTTTTAAATTATATTCTTTAAATTGAAATGTATTGCTAAATCTTTGTTTTAATGATAAATGAGTAAAAAGTAAGTTGAAAAGATACTCTCTAAATTAAAAATGGTAAAGATAAATATATTCTGATGATATACACTTAAGAGAAAACACATATAGATAAACAATGGTCTTTTCCTCCCAAAGAATGCATAATAAACAAAAATTCAGAATAGTGGTTACTCTGGTGTTAGAAGGAGAGCAAATATGGGAATTGGAGGAAAAAAAAGGATTATGCAGGAGTGCAGAGGGGTTTTCAATTGTATTTGCTGCATTTTAATTTCTAAACTAGTAAAAAAGAAAAATATAATTTAGTCATTCTTGATACTTCTATATCTTATTTACTTCATAATGCATCTTTTAAATATCATTTAAAGCAGTAAGATCAGAAATGACTTGAAAAGATCATGTCCCTTCAGCCCCCCCCACCACCTCTAGTCAACATTGCACCCAAACCACCCTATAAAATCCGGTGAGTTTCCTACACATTTTTGTGAAAATCAGGCACACGGCACATTTTGCCATTTCAGTGGCTTTCAATTCATATGGTCAGCTCTTGTTCCTTTTCCTAATGGTTTCTAAGCCTCATTTTTTTTCTAAGACATTTACTCTTCTGAAATAAGGGCATGTTAAAAAGCAGAAGTTTTTTTTTTTTTTTTTTTTTTGAGGGGGCTATATAAAGATATGAGAAAGATTTAATTGAAAAGATATTAAAATTACAGAAGGGGAAGGGAATTGGCATTTGCTAACATGTTCCAGGCTGTGGAGGACATAGAAGTAATGCCTGCCTAATTCACGTCTCTTTCTTTAGAAATAGCCTCCATAGCCCCAGCTGAAGAGATTGTTTTCACTAGCTCATGCCAGCTTCCCTGCAACATAGGGAAGGCAGCTTCAATTCTTTCTTTGTAATTTAAATTAATAGATTTGGAGACTGTTAATTGGAGAAGCTGAAAAGAACTGGAATATCAATTTTAGGCCATGTGCATTGATGAGCAGAAGGGAAATCTGCAGAGAGAAACAAGAGAAAAGAGCAGATGCCAAAGAGAAGCTGAGATAAAGGATCAGGTGGCTCAAGAGAGAGATAATAACTAGATTTGTTCCTTATGAATATCCAGATCATAGAGAAGCCTATTTTAAAGATTTTGGCTACTGTGCTGAGTGATATCGGAAACAATTAAGGGGTTTTTAGCAAGGAATTTACATGATTATACTTAGAGTTTTAAAAGATTACTCCAGATGCTGTAAAGAGAGGATGTAGGGGGATGCGGCTGATATAGAGAAACCAGATATGAGTCAATTGCAATAATCCAAATGAGACATGATGGCTGATGGGACCAGGGTAGAAGTGGTAAGCAGTGGTCAGATCATTGATACAGCTTGAACGTAGAACCAACAAGAATGCCTGATAAATTGGATGTGGTATATAAGTGAAAAAGGAGCCCTGGTGGTGCAATGGTTAAGTGCTTGGGTGCTAACCAAAAGGTTAGCTGTTTGAACCCACCCAATAGCTCTGTGGGAGAAATACCTGGTGGTCTGCTCCCGTAATGATTACAGTCTGGAAGACCCTATGGGGCAGTTCTACTCTGTCATGTGGGGTTACTATGAGTTGGAATTGACAGCAGCTAACAAAAACAACAATGGAAGTGAAAACGAGTTGTCAAGGATGATTCCAAAATTTTAGATGAACAACTGAAGGAGTTAATTATAAGGCTAGCAAAAATGTGATGGCCTCACAGTTTGGAACAGGCACTCTCATACACTGCTAGTGAGAGTGTTAATTGAGACACTAATATGGAAACCAAACTGGGGAGGTAGAATTGCACTTAACCTTATAGGCAGCAATTGCCCTTCAAGAAATTTATGCTACAGATATAGTTACACATGCATGAAATGCCTAATGCAAAAGTTTATTCACTGCATCCATCAAATGAGGTCTAGATAAATAAATGATAGTACCTCCACCCAATGGAATATTAAAACCGAAAACACCAAACCCACCACCGCAGAGTCGATTCCGACTCACAGCGACTCTCTAAGACAGAGTAGAACTGCCCGATAGAGTTTCCAGGGAGCGCCTGGTGGATTCAAACTGCCCAGCTCTTGGTTAGTAGCTGTAGCACTTAACCACTATGCCACCAGGGTTTCCAATGGAATCTTAGGCACCTTTAAAATACAATGAGGGTGTCCACAATGTACGTATCTGGAAAGATCTCCAAAAACATTGTTAAGTGGGAAAAAAATGGGGTGCAAAAGAGTGTGATTAGTATATTTTCTTTTGTGTAAAAAAGATGAGCTGGGTTAAGATATATAGGCACGAACTTGCTTTTATATGAATTAAATATCCCTGGAGTGATATAAACCATATAATAATAATATCTGTTCAATGTGAGGTGGAAGAGTAACTGGGGGACAGAAGAAGATTGTCACTATATCACTGTTCATTTTTAAAAATTTTGAAACGTGACTGAGTTATTTATATTATAAAAATAAATAAATTTAATTGTATAGGTTTTCCACAGTTAAGGAAACCCTGGTGGCCTAGTGGTTAAGTGCTGCCGCTGCTAACCAAAGGGTCGGCAGTTCGAATCCTCCGGGCGCTCCTTGGAAACTCTGTGGGGCAGTTCTACTCTGTCCTAGAGGGTCGCTATGAGTCGGAATCGACTCGATGGCCCTGGGTTTGGTTTTTTTTGGGCCACAGTTATACAGGCACTAAATTCATAACAACCTAGAAAAACTAAAACAAAACAAAAACATAGAGTGATTTCATTGAATTTTAGAAAAAACTATACTACAAAAAGGATCAGATGATTATGCCTTTCTTTGTTGCAGTTTTGGAAGTTAATATGGTTGGAGCTTTATTTATAACAAAATTTTAATTTGGAAGGTCAACATATGCAACATTTTAGAACCTTGCCTTGTGAATATCTTTAATATTTTTTCAAAGTGTTTTAATTTTGTTTAGAAAATATAGTTATGTATTTTGTAATTAAAGATTTTTTAAAAAGCTAGGCAAATATTTAATCGTTATTCACTTTAGCTTATTCATACAAAAAAAAAACTGTTTGAATGGGACCAATGTGATAGAACAATGTGGCCCTTTATATCTTTAGAAAATTTTAGTGATCAATTCAATTAATTAATGTTTTTAATATAGTTATATGAGGTAGAATGCTAATTGGAAATTCACTTAATTATTTTCAGTTACAGGGCAGTGGAGCCTTGGTGGTCCAGTGGTTAGGAACTTGGCTGCTAGCCAAAAAGCTCGGCAGTACAAATTCATCAGCCACTCCTTGGAAACCCTATAGGGCAGTTCTGCTCTGTCCTATAGGGTCACTATGAGTTGGAATCAACTCGATGGCAACTGGTTTGGTTTTTTGTAGGGGGCAGTGGTAGTTCAGTGCTAGAATTCTTGTCTTCTGTGCAGCAGACCGGGGTTAGACTCCAGGCCAATGCACCTCAAGCGCAGTATCCATCAATCCATCCATCAGTGGAGGGTTGTGTGTTGCTATGATGCTGAACAGGATTCAACAGAGCCTCCAGACTAAGACAGATTAGGAAGAAAGGCCTGGTGATCTACATATTAAAAATAAGCCAGTGAAAATCCTATGCACCACAATGGTCTGATTCTACTGTGCATGGGGTAACCATGAGTAGGGGGCTGACTCCACAGCAGCTAACAACATGTTCAGTTAAGTTGCTGAAATTCATGGAAAGTATTAAATTGAACAATTCCTTTTTTCCTACGTATACCTTCAGACAATGCAGAATAAAGATCATCTAACCCAAAACCAAACCTGTTAACGTCAAGTCATTTCTGACTCATAGCATCCCTACAGAACAGAGTAGAACTGCCCCGTAGGGCTTCCAAGGAGCAGCTGGTGGATTCAAACTGCTGACCTTTCAGTTATTAACCATAGCCCTTAACCACTGCACAACCAGGGCTCCAAAGATCATATACCAAAAAAAAAAAAAAAGCAAACCCAGTGGCTTTGAGTTGATTCCAACTCATAGCGACCCTATAGGACAGAGTAGAACTTCCCCATAGAGTTTCCAAGGAGCGCCTGGCAGATTTGAACTGCCGACCCTTTGGTTAGCAGCTGTAGCACTTAACCACTACGCCACCAGGGTTCTCCAAAGGTCATATAAACACGTAGTTAAATCTACTAATGATTACGTCTCTTAATATAATCTTACTGGTTTCACTCAAATGTTGAGAAAGTTGTGTGTGTGTGTATGGGAGTGTGTGTGTGTGCTCATGTTTGAGTGTACATGTGCATTTCAAATACTGGAGCCCTGTTCCAATAAAATAAATGATCATACAAAAGGAATATAGTTAATGGTGTATGAATTGACTTAAACCTTAATTTTGTTTGAAGCAACACTGAGGAGAAAGTAGAAGTCTATAGTCTTCATTGTAAAGGATGCAGTAGACTAATAAAACAGTAGCCACCTTGCACATACTTTGACATATATATGACTACAAATACAGGATGCATATTCCTAGACTAGTCAGGGATAAAATCAGAAGCAATTTAAATATTTCAGGGGTGGTATATATTTACGTGCTGCCCCTCCACCTTTCCAGTGAGGTGAAAAACTAGATCAGAAGAAAATGTGGAAGGAGAGTGAATTCGGGCTTTGGAGTCAGACTGATCTGGTTTTGAATATTAGGTCCAGCACTTATTGGCTATGTGACCTTGGACAAGATAAATTTCCTGACCTTGAGTTTTCTCACTTAAAAAATAAAAATGATATAAATAAGTAGGTGCTCAATAATTGTTGCTTTTCTCTTCTAACCAAATGCACTTAATACCATGAGGTGGTAGTTAAAGAAATACAATTTCTACATTTTGGTTTTGAACGTGGTTACAGTTTTTAGTTAACATTCTGGATATGGTTTATAGAAAATAAATTTGGAAAACCTTAGATATCAGATGAAGAAATGGGAGGATAAAAAAAAAAAAGAGGATAGAGGCTAGAAAATCGAATTGCTTAGCTGCAAAATGTCTTGGCTGCAAACCAGGAGAGAAATGTGTCAGAAACGCAAGGGATTTCTTAGTATTTCACTAACTAAGCTAGAAATACTCCTCTAAAAGGAAAAAAAAAAAAAACAACTTTCCTTTTAATAAACTAGCTTGAAAAAGGAAAGTTATTAATTGGTTTAAAAATACAGTATAAATCTGACATTTTCAAGGTCGTGATGTGTAGTATTCCCCCAGTGCTGTCGGTGTAGTATTAGGAATGATTATATGTTTACATATTTAAACTTCACTTCTATTGACATCAAAGTGTATTTGTAGAGATGTTTTTCATTTTATCCAAAATAATCCTATAATCTATGTTGAAAACATTACTTAAGATGTATTCACAGTATACCTTAAAATATAACTTTATGTTACTTTCTTGGCAGCAAGCATTTAGTTGAATAGAGATGCTAATAAGGGACTGCCTCATTTATTTAACTTGCAGTATACCCTGGACATGCTTCTGAAATATCAAAAAGCTTTCAATGCAACTATTGGTTTAAGAAGACTATGGAAAAAAACAGCTGTTATCTATCTTTTCCTCCAACCCACTGGAATATTAGTCAATTTAGTTTCTATCCTGATTGAGAGGATAACTCAGAAAGTTGGAGCCAATGATTCAAGTTTAAACCAGGGCTTAGAACCAGTTTGAACAAGTCCAGTCGCAGCCAACAAAGCAAAACTATAAAAGACTCGAATTTTTAGAATCTGGGTGATCTAGAACGATAAATGGAATGGGAAAATTACACGTCAAAGTTCTGGAATGGGAGACTCGGAAGAGGCATAGTCAGCTCTTTCAAGAGCGTGATGTGTGAGATTGGATTATTGGCAGGACTGTGGAGAGTGACATACATTCAAAGCAGAGTGTTGGCCACCATCTTTGATCAGGGCTCACTGTTTCCGACTCTGCTCAAAATCCAGTGGCAAGAGATTTGGCTACTATGCAATGTATATGCTGCCCTTGTTTCCTAAGAGGAAGATTAGGTTCTTAGCAGGACTTCAACCTGTAATTTTTCCCATTCCAGTCATCGTTCTGGTTAACTTAAATGTTAAAAATTCGGGTCTGTTCTGGTTTCACTTCCTTGGCCATGACTGAGACAGGAAGAACTGGTTTGAAGCCCTAGTTTAAACCAGGTACTGCCTCTCTTTAAGTCACTTTTCTCCAACCATGTAAATATCAATTTTGAAAGCTGCACATGCTCTAAATACAGCAGATGACATGTATGAAATGATACTTTACCCATCTGGACTCTAGTGTTTTGACCTTGGGTGAAGAAGAACAGCTTCATAATTTCTCTTGCAAATATGGTCTCTTTTATACTATTTGAACTGAGCTGGTTCAAAAAATTTTCAAGGATTCAAATGAACATTAAGCTAGCTCAAAGCTTTCGGGATAAACTCAAAATGAAGAACAATCATAATAATAGGATAGATAAGGAGGTGATTGTCACAACCCTTTGGATCTGAATTACTTCACTTAGGATATTCCAAACATGTGGAAACAATTTTCAGTGTTAAGTTTTGCTTCAGTGGTGTTGCTTATATGTTCAAAAAAGGAATGTTGGGGTATAACTAATTTTTGTTTATTCAAGTGACTTCATAAATTTGGACCAATTTACTGTTAATAAGTGTGTTCACCAGAAAGCAAATAGGAATGGGGCAAAGTGATTAAAATTAAATATATCAATTCCAGGTGTAGTTTCTTGATTGCTGTCTTAGTTATCTAGTACTGCTAAAACAGAAATACCACAAGCAGATGGCGTTAACAAAGAGAAGTTTATTTTCTCACAGTTAAGTAGGCTAAAAGTCCAAATTCAGGGCATCAACTTTAGGGGAAGGCTTTCTCATCAATGTTCCCCTGGACTAGGAGCTTCTCCATGCAGGGATCCCAGGTCCAAAGGAGGCACTCTGTTCCTGGTACTGCTTTCTTGGTGGTATAAGGTCCTCCTGTCTCTCTGCTCGCTTCTCTCTTTTGTATCTCAAAGGAGATTGCCTCAAAACACAATACAATCTTGTAGATTGAGTCCTGCCTCACTAACACAGCTGCCGCCCATCTCCCCTCATTAACATCACAGAGGCAGGATTTACAACATATAGGAAAATTACACAATTACCGGGAATCATGGCCCAGCCAAACTGATACACACATTTTATGGGGGACATAATTCAATCCATGACAATTGCCTTAGAAGTCAATGGCTCTCAACCTTGGCTGCACATTAAAAGCACCAGGGGAGATTTAAAAAAAAAAAAACCTGATTCCCAGGCTGCTCCCCAGTTCAATGAAATCAGAGAATCTGAGGGTATGACTCAGACTATAGTAATTTTTAAAGCCCCCCCCCCCAGGTGTTTCAAATGTCCTATCAACTGAGAACCACTGATCTAATTCCTTTGAAGTAATAAGAAAAGCTTAGGTCAGGTGTATTTCTAATAGTAAGTCCTTCGTTTTCTTGTTTGTTTTTTATATAATTCTGACTTCTACATTTATGAATGTGTCTAGTTGGGTAATTTTAACGGAACCTGTACCTAAAGTAACCCTATGGGGCAGTTCTACTCTATCCTATAAAGTCGCTATGAGTCTGAATCAGCTTGACAGCAACGGGTTTGTTTTTTTTTTGCTTTTTTGTACCTAAAGTTACCATTTGTTCAAATGTCATCAAATAATCACCACCACCTTTCACCATTCTTTGTCCCCTTGCCCTGTTTTTTCTTCAGAGCACTCATAACTATGTGACATGTTGCTAGATATTAACTTGTTTATTTTTTGTTGTCCCCATTAGAATTTGCCCTCCATGAAGACAGAGGCTTTGTTTTGTTCACCACTGTATCCCCAAGGACCTAGAACAGTGCCTGGCACATAGTACACACTTAATAAATACTTGTAGAATGAATAACACACACACACATATATTCTACAATTAGCCTGTTGTTTTCATTGATGGTAATTTGTGAAATCAACGGGAATACTTTTCTCTTACTTTAACTCATTCAGAGTTGTATGTACAAGAAATGTATTTACAAATAGTTCATTCGTTAACTGAATAGTTTCATTAGCTTTAGATATAAATTGTTTTTTCCCCCTCTATCTAATATTACTAATCGTGAAAAATTTTTATCTAATATTACTAATCTTGAAAAATATTCAGTTAGCAGCAACTACATTCTTTCTAGTTCAGAGGAGAAACTGAGACATAGGTAATTTTCCACTAGCAGGTTAAATAGAAATCTAGCTGGAACAAATGTTCTGAGGTATGGATTTCTGCAGTAGTTGTGTTAACTTCTTAAAAGGGAATAAAAGAGATTCAGGAGTAACTTGGTGACAAAATAAAGATGTACATTTTAATATATCAAAATAAGCTGTAAGAAACAGAATTTTTGCTCGTACCATAATTCAAAAGTCTATTTATTCACTTATTCTTCCAGATAATTTAGATGTTTATAGATAGAAACAAGGCAAAGTGGTTAAGGGCTTGGCCGCTAACTGAAAGTTCAGCGGTTCAAATCCACCTGTTGCTTCTTGAGAGAAAAACGTGGCCATCTGCTTCCGTAAAGATTACAGCCTTGGAAACCCTATGGGGCAGTTCTACTCTTTCCTGTAGGGTCAATATGAGTCAGAATCGACTCTACGGCAACTGGGGTAATGAGGGGATACATAGAAACTGTATGCTCAGGCCTTATTCACTCGGTTCCAGCAAAATGTAGGTCTCCTTTATTTTTTTTTTTTTTTACCATTCCAGAACGGTGAATAAGGCCTGAGCATACAGTTTCTATGTATCCCCCATTACCCCAGTTGCCGTAGAGTTGATTCTGACTCATATCAACTGACAGTAACGGGTTTGGTTTTTACTGTTCCTCAACTGCTCTAATTCCTTTGCCATTACTCTGTCTTTGCACCTACAGCTCCCTCTGCCTTAAATATTCTTCCTCAAGTTCTATGAAAACTTGCTCATTCTCATCATCCAAGTTTTAGCTCAAATTTCACTTTTCAAAAAGGCTTTTTCTGACCAACTTTTTTGAAAATGGTCTCCTTCTGTATCATCACTAGATTTATTTCCTTCATAGCTTTTATCACGATTTGTAGTTATCTTGTGTATTTCATGGCTAGGCTACTGCAATTGTCTTCTGAGGTGGTTAATTTCTACTTGCCTTTCAGAGTCATCCTCCAGCTTTCTGAGCCCTATTTACTATACCAAGGAGTCTGAACTCTATGAATGGCTTCACCTATACTCTCTTACACCTTAGCTTCAACTTGGGCTCAGCAAATGGGAGACATCATCAAGAAATTGGAGAGTAAAAGGAGAGAGAAGTCAAGGCATGAATGATCCACTCTCCCCTCCTACTGTTCCAAGATTTTAGCAGTAGCTATATTTCTCTAAGACTAAGGCAGACTAGAAGAAAGGCCTGGTGATCTACTTCTAAAAATTGGGCAATAGAAAGCTATGGGTCACAACAGAAAATTGTCCACCTTGCTTGATTTGGACACATCATCAGGCGTAATCAATTGCTGTAGGAGGACATCATGTTTGGTGAAGTAGAGGGCCAGCGAGGGAAGGGAGCAATGAGATGGATTGGTACAGTAGCTGCAACAATGGACTTGAACGTAGCAATGATTGTGAGGATAAGGCAAGACTAGACATTTTGTTCTGTTGTACACAAAGTCACCATGAATTAGAGTCAACTTGGTGGCATTTATAAGCTATATATACCTATCCATCCATCCATCCTTCCTTCCTTCCTTCTCTCAGTTCACAGCTCCTGTCAGGGTGTAACCCTCTCTGGGTTCCGGTAACACACTCTCTACAATTGTCCATTCAGGGCCCTGGATGCATCAGAGTCTCAACAGGAATCAGATCGCACATTCAGTTTGGGGGATTAAGGGGACAGTTTAGTAATGGAACTATTCACAAAGGTTTAGGGAAAGCAACAAGAGATGACACAACACCTGAACTAGTAAGAGAGGGTAACCTGGAGAGGGAGCTGTTTGAAGAGAGCTGCCTGAAGTAGCTGGGATCCCTAAGGAACACAAAAAACAACAACAAAAAAAGCCACTGCTAAAACTCGGCCCAAGCCGGAGGGAGGGGGGTGGGTGGAGAACAGGAGGTAAAATAATCCTATCTCACCCTCATCTTATTTATTTCCTGGATTTTTTTTTTTTTTTTTTGCCATTGCCACCCATCTGTCAAACCTAATTAGAGTCCAGATGACAAGGTTGCCTGTTGATTGCAGTTCATATGGATTAGGTCCTTAGGATGCAAAGTTTCAATCTGAAGTGGCAGGTAGAAAACATCCAGCACTGAATGGTAATGTCTTTCTCTTAGTTCTGCTCGGTGTTCAGTGGGTGTGTCAACCGTTTCATGTTGGTTTCCCTAACAGACTCATGGTGATCCCATGTGTATCAGAGTAGAACTGTGCTCCATAGGGTTTTCAGTGGCTGATTTTTCAGAACTAGATCACTAGGACTATCTTCGAAGGCTCCTCTGGGTGGACTCAAACCTCTAATGTTTCAGTGAGTAGCCAAGCGCTGAATTGTCTGTGCCATGAACTGTCTGTGCCCTCCAGAGACTCCTAACCTTATCCACACCTCTGTAAAAATCTCGGAAAGTAAACCCTTAGAGTGTGCCATTATTTTTCTGCTGGAACTCTGATACACCTCTTAACATTTCTCCCTATGTTTGTTCTTAATACAACATTCAGAATGGTCCATTTAAGATGTAAGTCAGATGCCATCAATCCTCTCCTTAAAACTTTCTATTACTTCCCCATCAAGCTCGGAATAAAATTCCAAGTTTTTACCATCTCCTACAAGGCCCTGTTAGATCTGACCCCTGTCTATCTCTGTGACCTCATCTGCTTCAGCTCTATCCCTTGCTCATTATACTCTAGCCACACTGGTCTTTTCTAGGTCAATATGTCTGGAATGCTCTCAACACAGATATTTGAAGTGCTTATTCATTCCTTCTCAGCATTCAGGTCTCTGATCAAATTTTACTTTCTCAGAGGCCTTCCATAACCAACTGCTCAAATTGTCCATGGTTTTCTCTGATTTTATTCAATTTCCAACCCCAGATAGCTTCAATGACCACCCCCATCATTTATGCAATTACAACTAGAGAATGTCCTGTCACTTGCATAATGCTTCCTTCTTTCAGAACCTCACCTCTCTCTCTGTGTATGTTTGTGTGTGTGTTTGTGTGTTCACAGTCAATTCTTAATATAGCAAGCATGGCACTCTCTTCTCTTCACTAGGATCATAAAGGCTCAAGCTACACATAAGATGCCCTCACCCAGGCCAACTATCTTTAATAATGTCCTGCTTACAGCCTGAGCTAAGTTGCTCAGATGTCACAGCCCAAGGCAGGGAACTTCTCCTAGAACCTTACCACTCTTGCATTGACCCTGACCTTAAGAAGTCACTCAATCCTAAGACTCACTCTATTTCTGGTATTCTGAAGTAGGGACTTCTTAGCCCAAACCATAAGCTATAAATCCACACTTTTCTAAAGAGATCATTTCAGAAGTGCTTGTCTGGTGTTCTCCCTTACTAAAGTAAGTCAATAAATCTGTTTGTTTATATTGTTGCAGGATTTTTTATTTGAGGAGGAGGACTTCCATACTTTGGAGAACCCAGCAGGATTTTACTGTAATCCTCTGCTTTAGACCAGAACCCCCCGGCCCAGACTACTTCTGTGGGTATATCTTGAGGCCCTTTGTGTCTCTTCCACTTGAAGTTCCCAGCCCAAGCAGATAGTGGAGTCATATGCTAGGTATGAGATTCAATTATGCTGAAAGTCACAAGCACTCAGTTTTATTTTATCCTAGAAAAATTAGATGTCACTCATTAAAATTTTTGTTGTTCTCATCAGATGTATCTTCCAAAAAAATCTTATGGAAATTGTGTTCTTTATTTAATATCAAATGTGTTTTGTGCTGCTTCTCATAAACATCAATAGTGTATAAGGGGAAGAAAAAATACTTCAGTGGACAAACTTTGCTTTTGCCTTGGTCACCATCTAAAAGCCTTAAAAGCTTTTTGTTTTTTGTTTTTCCTCTTGACTTTATTCTATATACCCAATAGTTGATTTGGGAGACAGACCTTTAAAAAATAGACCTACCAGGTGTACAGACTGTTGGATCTGTAGTTAGAGATGGCCAAGCTGTAGTAAGGGACCAGAGACACAAGATACAAAAGCAGTGAATTCAAGTGACCATTATCAACACAGTTGGAGTCATCTCAGTCCAAAAAAGGTTACACCTTCTCATATGTCTTTATTATAATGCAAATTATTGTTTCTGTCTTACAAAATGCTACAATTTCACAAAGGATAATTTGGAATAACAGTAGTGACTTTGGGTCATTTTTAATATTATCCACATTGTCTGACTTAAAAGTACCTTGGAGCAAAAGGGCAGAAAATTACTCATATTCAATAGTCTACTTTTTGGGTTTGATGTAAAGAAGATTATAAATAAAGTTGTGATTCCAAAATAGCTTCATTAAAAGATTCTTTGGCAAAGCTAATGAAAAACAAGAAAAAAATTAAGGCAATCTCATGCTTGGATCTATTGTAATTGTTTTCCTCTAGTCATTGTCTTTATTTAATTCTTCTTTCTCCTACTTACGCTCCCTCAATGCCAACTGCGCCTTCTCGTCCCTTTCTTCTAAATTATTTTCTCTTTTCCCCCAATTTTCTCCATACTTAATCACCTTCCACCTCTGATTCTGTCCCCAAACCACAATTTTCCTTGAAAATAAGATTGTCAAAACAGGATGGCAAACTCTGGAAGGTAAATTTTAAACTCTTATCTCAGTCTGAGTTAAGAGGGATCATCAAGAAAAAAGAAATAAACAAAAGAAAAAATAAATAAATTTACTGGGGAATTTAGAATAATGCTGGGATTCTAAAATCCCAGCTTCCCTGACCTGTAGCAAATAGTATACATATTGTAAAGTAGACTGTTATGCAATTACTAGTACATTCAGATTCTAAAACCTGGCTCAACAAAATCAATTGGAAGGACCTTGCAAAGGCTCTAGCCTTTTCTTAGGTCCATAAACAGAACAGGGACTAAAGACAATGCAAGCTATACTTGTATTTTCATTAAAGATTAACTGGACATTTTACATGCACACACACAAATGCTTGTGTAAGAATATTTAATTTTTTTATATTCATATTTCAAAAGTAGAAACAGTATAAATATTCATTAACAGGAGCTAGATAAGCAAATTGTGGTATATATACGTTTATACACACACAATGGAATATCACTCAGTGATAAAAAGAATGAATTAATGATTCACAAAAAAACATGTGTAAATCTCAAAATATACTGAACAAAAGAAACTAGAACCATGTGGAGTAGTTCTACTCTGTGCACAAAGGGTTGCCCTAAGTCAGAATCAATTTGAAGGCAACTAACAACAACAACAGATCTATAACTTTAGGACCTTTTTGAAAAGGTCTTAGAACAAAACAAAAACCTATTTTGAGAAAAACCTAAAACAAGTTTAATAGCTTTACAAATCAAACAATAGGAAGGCCTCATGTCTTCCTGCTTTCTTCCCAATAAACGGCCTATTTATAAGAATATTTGCTACTACTGGGTATAAACAAAATGGATACCAGACCAATAACATCCTTGTGTTGGCCAAAAATTAAAAGGCAAGGACAAATCTAACAAAAAATGAGAGACCAACAAGAGAATGTAGCTTCTAACTTTCAATTTTTTTTTCTTTTAACTTTTCAGTGAGATTTATCATTAACTATTTGCAGCAAGGAGACCTGGTGGCACAGTGATAAAGAGCTGGTCTGCTAACCAAAAGGACAGCAATTCAAATCCTCCAGCTGCTCCTTAGAAACCTTATAGGGCAGTTCTACACTGTCCTATAGGGTAGCTATGAGTTGGAATCAACCTGATGGCAACAAGTTTGTGTTAGCAGCAAAATTTACAGTTCTCTTAGTTACAGATCCTATGTTTTTGACAACTAACCCTACCACTATTTCCAACCCTCTTTTTTCTTGGAGCAAATGTTGCCAAGTGCTAGGCATCACCAAGAAACATCAGCTATCCTCTATCTCACAGCCAGCAACTGTTACACTTGGTCCTTTGAGAAATAGACTTTTCTTTTTTTTGTGATACCGCACAAATCAATTTAATTGGAACATAGAAGACTACTTTCCTGAATTTTTCAAGGACTTCTCAAATCATAATTAGATCATAGCTAACTTGAACACAAACTTACTAGTATCTTTGCACTTAAAATCAGATAACATTTGAAGATCTCCAGGAGGAACGAGATTCTGTATGGATAAAAAATTAAACATATTTTGGCAGGATTTGTGAGACTGAGCTCATCAAGGTTCAGCTAGAAACCTGTAAACCTTTAGCCAAACTTGTATAAAATACCCTAAGGAAAAGAAGGCTTATCATTCATAGTAGCTGGACTAATAGAAATGAGACTCTCTATAGCTTGCACAAGCACTTACAATAGTAATGTCCTGCCTGCTAAAAAAAAACAATGGACAAGAGTTCAAATTTGTTCAAGAACTTAAGGCTATCAAATGCAAGGTTATAGCCTGCTTTCCAGTGGTGCTAAAGACAAACACTATCCTTTCCTCGGTCCAACCCAAGGTCACCTATTTTACAGTCGAGGGTATATATTCTGCCTTTTTGAGTGTCTCAGATTTTCAGAAAATTAATATTCATTAACTTTCACTTATAAAGACCAACAATATACATGGACTCTTGTGCTTCTGGGATTTGCTAGGTTTTTGTTGTTGTTTGTTTTGTTTTTAATTTTTAAATTTCTTAATCAGGATCTCAAGGACCTCAAGTTCTCTTGTAATTTTCCTTCATACAATGTGTGAATGATCTTTTGCTAAGCTCCAAAACTAAAGCTCCAAAATGAGTTCTATATACCTTTGAGCTCTCTTAGCCCAGCAAAGGACTCACCATTTGCAGCATGATTTATTTCAAAAAGGTAAGGCCTTTACCTTTTATTGACTACAAACCATCCAAAGCTTTCCTAGGCCAGTTATTTAAAGATGAGTACTCAGAGTATTTTTAATTCTCCATGCTACTGTGGACAGTGGGTTTTTACCTTTTTCCAAAACTGATTGTTCTTTTCATGCCCTGATTAAATTTCATTGATTAAAGCCCTCTACTGGGATTCCAAACATGAACAGGAATTTTGCAAACTAAATTTAGCTTTTCAACAACACTCTCACCTAGGCTTGTCTAACTACTGTAAACTTTTCACCATATTTTTTCAGGAACAAAATGGTCAGGTCCCTGGTTCTTTAACTCAACTACATGGAAACCACAAAGGCACACACCTTATTCAAGACTCTTGATATGTACCTCTCTTGCTCACCTGAAGACCATAACAGCCACCACCAAATTTGTGGAGGTTTCTGCTGACATACTTTTGGACTCTTCCTTAAATCCAGTGGTTCCCCATGATGGACAATCTATATACTGGAAAAAAATTTCTTGGCAAACTAGCTTACATACTATGTGATATTCATATTTTCTGCTTCATATTTTTTTTATATTATTATCTATTACTATACCAATTTGAACACTACTACTGTCTTGTTACCAGAAGAAAGAAAAACTTGTGACTCTTTAGATGCTATCTGAAAATAATTCATGCTTCTATTCATTTTGTTTGGAAGAAGAAATGGCCATATGTGCAATTCAATACAGATTCCTGGGCTATGGCCGGTGGTTTGGCTGGATGGCCAGGGACTTGGAAGGAATATGATTGGAAAATTGGTGACAAGGAGGTATGGGGAAGAGGTACGTGGATAGACCTCTCTGAATGGGCCAAAGAAGTGAAGATATTTGTATCTCATTTGAATGTCCACAAAGGTGACCTCAGCAGAGGAGAATTTTAATGATCAAGTGGATAGGATGACATACCCTGTGAACACCAGACAGCCTCTTTCCCTAGCCATTCCAGTCATTGCCCAATTAGCTCATGGACAAGGTGGCTAGGGAAGGAAGTTACACATAGGCTCAGCAACATGGATTTCCACTCATCAAGGCTGACCTGACTACAGCCACTGCTGAGAACCCAATCTGCCAGCTTCTGAGACCAATTTTGAGTCCCCAGTATGGGATCATTCCCCAGGGTGATCAAGCAACAACTTGGTGTCAGGCTGATTACACTGGACTGCCTCCATCATGGAAAGGGCAGGGTTTTGTTTTACTGGGATAGACATTCTAGAAGTTCATTTCCTCTTCAGTCATCCTTATTCATTTTCCAGATTTCACATACACATGAGGCGATGGAAAATACAATGACTTGGGTCAGGCCCACCTTAGTCTGCAAGGTGATATCTTTGCTTTTTAACACTTTAAAGAGGTCTTTTGCAGCAGATTTGCCCAAAGCAAAGCATCTTTTGATTTCTTGACTGCTGCTGCCGTGGATGGATCCAAATAAAATGAAATCCTTAAAAACTTCAATCTTTTCCCTGTTTATCATGATGTTGTTTATTGGTCCAGTTGTGAGGATTTTTGTTTTCTTTACGTCGAGGTTTAATACATACTGAAGACTGTGGTCCTTGATCTTCTTTAGCAAGCTTCAAGTCCTCTTCACTTTCAGCAAGCAAGATTGTTTCATCTGCATTTTGCAGGTTGTTAATGAGTCTTCCTCCAGTCCTGACACGGTGTTCTTCTTCATATAATCCAGCTTCTTCAATTATTTGCTTAACATACAGATTGAATAAGTATGGTGAAAGTATACAACCCTGATGCACACCTTTCCTGACTTTAAAACATGCAGTATCCCCATTGTTCTGTTCGAACTACTGCCTCTTGATCCATGTACGGGTTCCTCATGAATGCAATTAAGTGTTCTGGAATTCCATTCTTTGCAATGTCATCCATTATTTGTTATGATCCACACATTCGAATGCCTTTGCATACTCAGTAAAACACAAGCAAACATCTTTCTGGTATTCTCTGCTTTCAACCAAGATCCATCTGTCACCAGCAGTGATATCCCTGGTTCCATGTCTTCTTCTGAATCCAGCTTGAATTTCTGGCAGTTCCCTGTCAATAACTGCTACAGCTGCTTTTGAATGACCGTCAGCAAAATTTTACTTTTGTGTGGTATTAATGATATTGTTTGATAATTTCTACATGGGGTTGGGTAACCTTTCTTGGGAACAGGCATAAATATGGATCTCTTCCAGGCGGTTGTGTAGGTAGCTGTCTTCCAAGTTTCTTAGCATAGACCAGTGAGCACTTTCAGTGCTGTGTCTGTTTGTTGAAACATCTTAGTTGGTGTTCCTCCAATTCCTGAAGCCTTGTTTTTGGCCAATGCCTTCAGCGCAGTTTGGACTTCTTCCTTCAGTATCATCATTTCCTGATCATATGTTTCCTGCTGAAATGTTTGGACTTTGACGTATTATTTTTGGTATGGTGACTCTATGTATTCTTTCCATATTATTTTGATGCTTCCTGTGTTGTTTAATATTTTCCCCATAGAATCAACTCAATGGCAATGTGTTTGGGTTTTTTGGCTGTATATCTATATCTATGTCTATGACTACGTCTATCTCTATATCATCTATATCTATATCCATATCTATATATCTATTATTTATATCTATCACTTGCTCTCTTTCTCTAAAAAAAACTTGACTAGGACACTAATGAGTTAAAATTAATATATAAGATTTTGTAAGTGCTATGCAGAAGACAATGTAGGTAAGGATGTGGAAAGTTTGCTCCACAAATAAATATGTTATGATATAAAGAAACTGAGTTTTTTTGTTTGTTTTTGTTTTTACTTATTGCAGAAGAGAACACACTACACAGGCAATTCTAAAGTATCTCCTTAGGGAAAGTAAGTACATGATTTTCTGCTTATGTTTTTGGCTGAGAAGTTTTTAGGGTAAGGAAGGAGTCCTGGTTGCACAATGGTTAAGTGCTAGGGTGGTAACCAAAAGGTTGACCAGTGGTTCAAACCCACCAGTGGCTCCCACCGGTGAAGAAAAGATCTAGAGATCTGCTTTCATGAAAATTACAGCGTAGGAAAGTCTATGGGGGCACCTCTACTCTGTCTTATAGGGTAGCTTTGAGTTAGAATAAACTAAATGGCACACAACTACAACAACAAGAGAGGTGGCATGAGGCTTTGAATTGGTTGATTTCTTTAAAAAGTTGGTGCAAGAGAGGCAAGGTGAAAAGAAAGTGAAGTACAAAATGTCATATGAGTCACAAGAGATTCTGTAATTGGTTTGCTTAACTGAGGGTGTGAATCTTCTAATTCGCCACACCTTTGGCCACCCTCTGGCCAGACCAGTCAGCTACAAAAACATTCTTACTCTAGTTCTACCCAATTCTTATGGCTGCTAGGTGACACCATTCTCTCAAAAAATAATAGTTTGGAGTTGGACCAGGGTTTGACCTTTATGGTCTTTTTGTCAAATAATGAATTGTTGGATCATCTGATAGCCTATTAATGGCACCATAATATGTAAGACTCTTGAGAGCACACATGTAAAAGTGGCATGGGGGTGGCATCAGACCCCCTCTGACTTCATAAGGGGGAAAGAGAATCAAGATCAACAGCCCAAGGCTGATTTTTATGAGGTAGATATCAGCCATACCTCCGTTTTACAAATCAAAATTGGAAGAGACCGATTTTTTTTTTAATTGGATGATTCAGGACCATATCCACCAGAGCCCTGGTGGTGCAGTGGTTAAGAGCTTGGCTGCTAACCAAAGGGTAAGCACCTCAAATCCACCAGCGCTTCCTTGGAACCTTTGTGGGGCAGTCCTACTCTGTCCTTTAAAGTCATTATGAGTCAGAATCAACTTGACAGCAATGGGTTTGGTTTGGTTTTGGAACCATAGCTGAAATGGGAAAAATTACAGGTCAAAGCCCTGGAATGGGATTCTCCAAAGAGGCATAGTGAGCCCTCTCAGGAGCTGAATGCATGAGATTGGATTATTGCCAGGACTGAGGAGCACGACACACATTCAAAGCATTGCAGTCAGCCGCCATCTTTGAGCCGGGCACTGCTGTTTCCAGTGTGCAAAATCCAACTGACAAGAGATTTGGTTGCTATGCATAGTGTATGCTGCCCTTGTTTTCTAAGAGAAGATTAAGTTTCTAGCAGGGCTTTAACCTAAAATTTCTCCCATTCTGGTTATGGTCCTGGTTCACTCAAATTTTAAAAATTCAAGTCTGTTCTGGTGTCACTTCCTCAGCCGTGATTGAACTGGAAAGAACTGGTTCAAAGCCCTGATATTAAGGAATCGTCTTCTGTGGTTGAACTGAGATCTTTTATGGCATAACCATACTGGTAATTCCCTTTTTCTGTCTTCTAGGTATGACCTCTCATCAAAGAGGGTCAAGTCTGTATTTTCCAAAGAAGTTTCTAGCAAGTATACATGTGTACTGCTCTAAGTTAGGCACACTGGAAGAATTTCCCTTCACAACCGTCCTGCAGAGAAGTCAGAGAAAGGGGTTCTAGCACTGCAGCTGTTCACTATTCAGTGATGTTTGAATATCACACAGAACCATCTATAAACCAGGCCCAAATATTCTCTTCTGCAGTCAACTGATTGTAGGGAGCTCCCCATGAAGCCATAGGTGCAAACTGGAAGAGAAAAGGTTAGGTAGTGAAAGTGGGGACCATGAAAATTTGAGCCACTTCTTCATGTAACTTATGCGTGCATTCAGAGCCTGCTTGAGCCTGGTCTCATATACAACATTTTCATTTGAATATGTAGTGCTGCTGTGCAAGTCCACTTTTATAACTTCATTGGTCAGACAACACCCAGTTCATGATGGGCAGCTCAGGTTGCATGGTAACTTGATGACCCATGGTTAAGCAGTCATTCTCTACTAAGGCCCATTATTATGTCAAGAGCTGTTTCTCACAAAAAGACTAATTATTTTCAGAGGATGACAGGGCTTTGATCTCCAAAATCCTACGGGTCTGTGCTGTGATTCACCAATAATGGCCTGTCAGAGCTTCCAAGCAATATCTCTATCTGCCACTGCCACTTCAAGTACCATTGGATTTGCCAGATCATATGACCCAAGTCCCCCACTTGTCTGTCAGTTGTCGTACTGTGGGGGCTTGTGTGTTGCTGTGATGCTGGAAGCTATGCCACCAGTATTCAGATACCAGCAGGGTCACCCATGGAGGACAGGTTTCAGTTGAGCTTCCAGACTAAGACACATAAGTAAGAAGGACCCGGCAGTCTACTTCTGGAAGGCATTAGCCAGTGAAAACCTTATGAATAGCAGCAGAACATTGTCTGATATAGTGCTGGAAGATGAGCCCCCCAGGTTGGAAGGCACTTAAAAGATGACTGGGGAACAGCTGCCTCCTCAAAGTAGAGTCAACCTTAATGATGTGGATGGAGTAAAACTTTTGGGACCTTCATTTGCTGATGTGGCATGACTCAGAATGAGAAGAAACAGCTGCAAACATCCATTAATAATCTGAATGTGGAATGTATGAAGCATGAATCTAGGAAAATTGGAAATCATCAAAAATGAAATGGAACACATAAACACCAATATCCTAGGCATTAGTGAACTGAAATAGACTGGTACCGGCCATTTTGAATGGGACTATCATATAGTCTACCATGCTGGGAATGTCAACTCAAAGAGGAATGGTATTGCATTCATCGTCAAAAAGAACTTTTCAAGATCTATCCTGAAGTACAATGCTGTCAGTGATAGGATAAGATCCATACGCCTACAAGGAAGACCAGTTAATACTACTATTATTCAAATTTACACGCCAACCACTAGGGCCAAAGATGAAGAAATAGAAGATTTTTATCAGCTGCTACAGTCTGAAATTGATCGAACATGCAATCAAGATGCATTGATAATTACTGGTTATTGGAAAGCAAAAGTTGGAAACAAAGAAGAAGGATCAGTAGTTGGAAAGTATGGCCTTGATGATAGAAACAATGCCGGAGATTAAATGATAGAATTTTGCAAGACCAACGACTACTTCATTGTAAATACCTTCTTTCACCAACATAAATGGCGACTATACACATGGACCTCACCAGATGGACCACACAGAAATCAAATTGACGACATCTGTGAAAAGAGACCATGGAAAAGCTCAATATCATCAGTCAGAACAAGGCCAGGGCCGACTGTGGAACAGACCATCAATTGCTCATATGCAAGTTCAAGCTGAAACTGAAGAAATTCAGAGCAAGTCCACGAGAGCCAAAATATGACCTTGAGGATATCCCACCTGAATTTAGAGACCATCTCAAGAATAGATTTGATGCATTGAACACTAGTGACCAAAGACCAGATGAGTTGTGGAATGACATCAAGGACATCATCCATGAAGAAAGCAAGAGGTCACTGAAAAGACAGGAAAGAAAGAAAAGACCAAGATGGATGTTAGAGGAGGCTCTGAAACTTGCTCTTGAGCATCGAGCAGCTAAAGCAAAAGGAAGAATTGATGAAGTAAAAGAACTGAACAGAAGATTTCAAAGGGCCTCCCGAGAAGACAAAAAAAAGTATTATAGTGACATGTGCAAAGAGCTGGAGATGGAAAACCAAAAGGGAAGAACACGCTCAGCGTTTCTCAAGCTGAAATAACTGAAGAAAAAATTCAAGCCTTGAGTTGCAATAGTGAAGGATTCCATGGGGAAAATATTAAATGATGCAGGAAGCATCAAAAGAAGATGGAAGGAATACACAGAGTCATTATACCAAAAAGAATTAGTCGATGTTCAACCATTTCAGGAGGTGGCATACGATCAGGAACTGATGGTACTGAAGGAAGAAGTCCAAGCTGCTCTGAAGGCATTGGTGAAAAACAAGGCTCCAGGAATTGATGGAATATCAACTATGATGTTTCAACAAACAGATGCAGCACTGGAGTTGCTCACTCATCTATGCCAAGAAATATGGAAGACAGCTTCCTGGCCAACTGATTGGAAGAGATCCATATTTATGTTTTTTCCCAAGAAAGGTGATCCAACCGAATGTGGAAATTATAGAACAATATCATTAATACCATACGCAAGCAAAATTCTGCTGAAGATCATTCAAAAACGGCTGCAGCAGTATATCAACAGGGAACTGCCAGAAATTCAGGCCGGTTTCAGAAGAGGATGTGGAACCAGGGATATCATTGCTGATGTCAGATGAATCCTGGCTGAAAGCAGAGAATACCAGAAGGATGTTTACCTGTGCTTTATTCACTATGCAAAGGCATTTGACTGTGTGGATCATAACAAACTATGGATAACACTGCAAAGAATGGGAATTCCAGAACACTTAATTGTGCTCATGAGAAACCTTTACATGGATCAAGAGGCAGTTGTTCGGACAGAACAAGGGGATACTTGTTGGATACACGATTGGTTTAAAGTCAGGAAAGGTGTGCGTCAGGGTTGTATTCTTTCACCATACCTATTTAATCTGTATGCTGAACAAATAATACTAGAAGCTGGACTATATGAAGAAGAACGGGGCATCAAGATTGGAAGAAGACTCATTAACAACCTGCATTATGCAGATGACACACCCTTGCTTGCTGAAAGTGAAGAGTACTTGAAGCACTTACTAATGAAGATCAAAGGCTACAGCCTTCAGTATGGATTACACCTCAACACAAAGAAAACAAAAATCCTCACAACTGGACCAATGAGCAGCATCATGATAAACAGAGAAAAGATTGAAGTTATCAAGGATTTCAATTTACTTGGATCCCCAATCAACAGCCATGGAAGCAGCAGTCAAGAAATCAAAAGACGCATTGCATTGGGCAAATCTGCTGCAAAGGACCTCTTTAAAGTGTTGAAGAGCAAAGATGTCACCCTGAAGACTAAGGTGCAGCTGACCCAAGCCATGGTATTTTCAGTTGCATCATATGCATGTGAAAGCTGGACAATGAATAAGGAAGACCAAAGAAGAGTTGATGCCTTTGAATTGTGGTGTTAGCGAGGAATATTGAATATACCATGGACTGCCAAAAGAATGAACAAATCTGTCTTAGAAGAAATACAACTAAGAATGCTCCTTAGAGGCAAGGGTGGCGAGACTGCATCTTACACACTTTGGACATGTTGTCAGGAGGGATCAGTCCCTGGAGAAGAACATCATGCTTTGCAGAGTACAGGTCAGTGGAAAAGAGGAAGACCCTCAACAAGGTGGATTGACACAGTGGCTGCAACAATGAGCTCAAGCATAACAACGATTGTACGGATGGCACAGGACTGGGCAGTGTTTCGTTCTGTTGCGCATAGGGTCGCTATGAGTCGGAACTGACTCGACGACACCTAACAACAGCCACAACATGACCCAAGTGGCAGAGTAGCTTGTACGGCAGCCTGAACCTGTTGTAGAGCCATCTGTTTTTTTTGGATTCAGCCAAAAGAAGCAGCTTTTCTGGTCACTTGGTACATGGGTTGGATTAGCGCCCCCAAATGAGGAATATGTTTTCTGCAAACCCCCAAGAGGCTGACTACTGTTTTGCCTCCTTTTCAGTTGTAGGGGAGCCCAGGTCCAACAATTTATCTTTCACCTTAGAAGGGATATCTCAACATGTCCACGCCACTGGACTCCTAGAAATTTGACTGAGGTGGAAGGCCCTTGAATTTCTGTCAGGTTTACTTCTCACCCTCTGGCATACAAATGTCTTACCAATAAGTCCAGAGTATCTGCTACTTCTTGCTCACTATGTTCAAACATGATGTTATCAGTGTAATAACTCAAACTCTCAGTGCCGTCAAGTCGATTCCGACTCATAGCGACCCTAGAGGACAGAGTAGAACTGACCCATAGAGTTTCCAAGGAGCACTTGGCAGATTTGAACTACCGACCCTTTGGTTAGCAGCCGTAGCACTACGCCACCAGGGTTTCCTATCAGTGTAATAGACCAGTGATATGTGTTGTGGAAGTGAAAGGCAATCAAGTTACCCATGGACTAATTATTACATCCAAAAAAAACCATTGCTATTGAGTCGATTCTGACCCATAACGACCCTATCAAATAGAGTAGAACTGCCCCATAGAGTTTCCAAGGAGCACCTGGTGAATTCCAACTGCTGACCTCTTGGTTATCAGTCATAGCACTTAACCACTACTCCAGCAGGATTTCCAATTATGACATAGGGGTGGAAAATTGATATACCTCTGGGGTAGGGCAATGAAGGTGTATCAGTGGCTTTGCAAGCTGAAAGCAAACTGATTCTGATGGTCTTTACTAACAGGAATTTAGATAAATGCATTTGCCATTTTAATAGCTTTATACTACGTAAGAGGAGATGTAATAATTTGCTCAAGCAATGAAACAACATCTGAAAATGCAGCTGTAATTGGAGTAATCACCTGGTTAAGTTTATGGCAATCCCTTGCCATCCTCTGAGATGCATCTGTTTTTTGCACAGACCAGATAGGCTAGTTGAATGGGCATGTGTTGAGAATCATCACCCCTGCATCCTTCAAGTCCTTAATGATGGCATTAATCTCTACAATCCCTCCAGGAATACAGTATTGCTTTTGGTTTACTAGTTTTCTAGGTAGAGACAGTTCTAGTTGTGCTCATTTGGCCTTTCCTTCCTTAATATGCCTCACTCCACATGTCAGGGATCCAATGGGGGGATTCTTCCAGTTGCTGAATATGTTACTCCAATTATGCATTCTGAAACTTGGGAAATCACCACAGGATGGGTTCAGGGACCTACTGGACTCACTGTGAGACGTACCTAAGCTAAGACTCCTTTAATAACCTGATGTACATGCATCTCTACTCTGACTGGTTGACAACAGTGATGTTTTGGGTCTCCTGATATTAGTGTCAATTCAGAGCCAGTGTTTAATAATCCCCCCATATTCTGATGATGTCTTTTTCACTCTGGTAAAATGTTGTAGATCCCTTTGGTAAAGGCCTGGAGAAAGATTAACAGTATAAATTTCTGGCAGTGTAGTAGGGTCCTTCCTCAAGGGGGCCTGGTCTTGCCTTCATTCAAGGTGTTGTGGATCTGTAAACTGGCTCAAATCTGAGACTTAATTGAGGGGCCATGACTCTCGGATTTGGCAATTCAAGTAAGTTTTTTTCAATTGGCCTAGATCTCTTCCTCTTCTATAGATCAAGTAAATACTTAGTAAGATTCCTGTCTATTTCACTCCTAGGGACACCATGACCAATTAGTCAATGTTATAAGTCTATGCAACTCAGACTATTTTGATTACTGCTTTGACTGTGCTGTCCGTTATGGTAACCATGCCCCAAGTATCCTTGGTTATTGAGTGCTGCCACTTGGCTCCTTCTAGCCTAGGATCCAATGACCCCCATTGTACTTAAATTCCCAAATTCAGGGCAGTAGTGCCCACAGTAAGATCTCACTTACAGAGAAGAGCAATCACAGCACTCTTCACAGATCCTGGGCCTCCCCTCACAAATGTATTCCTCACAGTTGTGGTGAAAAATGTGTCCTCTGGGGCACTTCTGGGGTGGGTGAATAAAAGGGTCTGACAAGATAAATCCACCGTAACATTCTAACTCCCCTAAGACTTTGGATACCTTCTACAGAATACCAAGGCAATTTTTGTATTTCAACTTCATTTACTGAAGGCCACCTTTTGGTCCGTATTTCAGCCAACCATCCATACGAATTGTTAGACCCTTTCTATCCTCTTGTGCTGAAACATTGGAAGCAGAATTTCTGCTTAGCAGGCTCATATCGGAGCCCTTGTGGTGCAGTGGTTGAGAGCATGGCTGTTAACCAAAAGATCAGCAGTTCAAATTTACCAGCCACTCCTTGGAAATCCTATGGAGCAGTTCTAATCTGTCCTATAGGGTCACTATGAGTTGGAATCAACTCGACAGCAACAGGTTTTGGTTTGGGCTCATATCGATAAATTTAAACTCATTCAACTTTATTTTCCTTCCACCATTATCCCACACCCTTAATATCCATTCCACACATATTCCCCAGATTTCTGTATGTATAAATTAGAAAAATCATGTAGTTCTTTTGGAATGTAGCACACCTCCTCATGAGTCACACTCTGTGCCTCACCTGTTGGGGCCTGTTGGGACTTGAGTCTAGTTATAGGTATAGAAGCAAAGATGGGTGGCAGAAGTGGGTCCTGAGGACATTCAGCAGTGTCTGGCAAGGCATATGCAACAGGGATCACCTCAGGCAAAGTTACCCCTTGCAAACCTGGATTAATCTCATCAGATGGGGGGATAGAAGGGCTGATTCTACTGGCAAATGTGACATAAGAGGATTTAGGGGTCAATGTTCCCAGTTTCATCACTATCTGTCCATATATTCCCATTCCAATTTTCAGAATGCAATTTCTTCCCAATCAATGCCCTCATTTTAATATCAGACACTTTGTGAGGTTAGGAATTCAATTGCTATCGTAATTCAGCCACACATAGGATGAGACTCTAGGTAGGGCCTTCGGCAATCTCAGCTTTGTGGCTACAGGAGATAACTCTTTCTTCCAGGGCATACATGGCAACTTTCACGTCATTTATGTGGCACTTGAGCTGGGACTTTGAAGCCCCGAGCTCATCTTTCTCTTTTACAACTTTGTCCATCAAATGTACGAGCAACCAGCTAATGTCATTATACTGCTCAGTTTGACAAAAATATTTTAAGGTATAGAATACACAATCATCCAGAACTTTGTCTCTCATAAGTATTGGATTAGGAGTGTCAAATGTTGATATTTTGCTTATGTCTATTGCCACATCAGGACATCATGCCATGGACTAATAATGCCCTCTTTCCTACTGGAAATAGAGTTATTAGTACCTTTAAATCTAACCAGATTTGAGAACTGATTCCAGAAACCCCAATACCAATTCAGAGAACTTCTCCTTAATATTCTCTTCCTCTAGAACCACTGTCGATACCAAAATGTCTTAGTCAGGATTTGTTAGATAAACAGAACCAGTGATGTATTTGTATGGATGTATATGTTTATATATATATATATATATACACATACATATATATATACACACACACATCCATACACAGTGATGTATATGTATGGATGTATATTTTTACATCCATACATATGTATCACTGGTGTATGGATGTATATTTTTTATGTATATATAAACATATACATCCATACATATACATCACTGGTTCTGTTTGTATATATATATATATAGAGAGAGCCCTGTTGTTGCAGTGGTTAAAAGCTTAGCTGTTAACCAAAAGGTCAGCAGTTCAAATACACCAGCCACTCCTCCCTGGAAACCCTATGGGGTAGTTCTACTCTGTCCAGCAGGGTTGCTATGAGTCGGAATTGAGTCAACAGCAACAGGTTTTGTTGTGTGTGTGTGTGTGTGTGTGTATAAACATATGAAGCGAAAGAGAGATAAGGAGAGATTTATTTTAAGGAATTGGCTAACACAATTGTAGGGACTGGCACGTCCAAAATCCGTAGGCCAGACAGTGAGTTGGAGAGTTCTAAAGGCTTGCATTCCAAGATGGAAAGAGTACAGAGCAAAAAGAGAGTTCTGCCAAACTACTTTTTGTCTGGAGGCAGAGCACACCCTAATAAAACTTGCTTTCAACTGATTAATTGATTACATCACCATAGATTACATTATAGAAGATGATTGCATTACATTACATTAGATTGCATTATAGAATATCAACCAGACTATAGTTTTAACACATAAAGTTAACCATCTCTGTTTGTTTATTACTTGTTTTCTGTCTCCCCCACTATAATATTATTGCATGAGTAAAAGTTCTTTAAATATCTTATTCACCTCTGTGCCACCACAGACATATCGTGTGAATGCATAAATGAGATTATTTATTATATGGGACTCCCACTAGAAAATGAGCTTTATAAAATGAGAGATCATATGATTCAAACTATCTGGTACACGGTAAGTGTGTAATAAGCATTGAATTATTCAATTAATTGGTTAATTTCAGGCTTAGCATTCAAAAACTTATGTTCTCCTCTTTCTTCAAATGGTTTGTCTAAATATTTACATGTTTGTTTTTGTTTGCTTATTAGGTTGTTTTTACCTTGCTTGAAGAGCATAAAGGCACACACTTATAAATACATAATATATATATTATAAAATTTAACAAAATAAATAAGACTTTTTCACTAAGTGGATTATAATCTAGAGTCATAAGTTGCACACAGAGGGAAATATAAGAAATGTGAAACGAACAGAAGTGGAATTCATCACAGATCAAGTGGCCTTTTGTGAAATGCTTAAATATGAGCAGAAGAGAAAATCATGTCTAGTGGTTATCAATTCCAAGAAGAAAAAGAAAGTCAAAGAAAGAGATGAAATCAGTTTTGAAGTGTGTAAGTTGAATAAATCATCTGAATGTAATATGAAAAGGAGAGCACTTCAACTCTTAAGATGTCATCTAAAGTACCCCTGGCACTATAGAGTGGCCAGAGAAGATGCAGAGTAGGGGAATCTGAATGACAAAACAGACACTGTAAACACTGGATGGGAAATCAATAAATTTGTTGGATGTTGGCTAGAAAACAAAGGTAGTATTTAAAAGATTCATACGAAGCAATTTCAAAATATCATATACTCTATGCCCTTATATGCCTTTGAATTGTGGTGTTGGCAAAGAATATTGAATATACCATGGACTGCCAAAAGAATGAACAAACCTGTCTTGGAAGAAGTACCAGAATGCTCCTTAGTAGCAAGGAGCATACTTTGGACATGTTGTCAGGAAGGATCAGTCCCTAGAGAAGGACATCGTGCTTGGTAAAGTACAGCGTCAACAAAAAAGAGGAAGACCTTCAATGAGGTGGATTGACACAGTGACTACAACAATAGGCTCAAGTATAACAACAATTGTGGACATGTGCAGGACCAGGCAGTGTTTCATTCTGTTATGCATGGGTCGCTATGAGCCGGAACCAACTCAATGGCACCTAATAACAACAACAATGTCCTCGTAAGTGAAACTGACACAAGTTGGAAATGTCTACAATAGTAGAATACAATAGTAGAATCTCAATGTAAAAACTGTCCACTAAATTAGGTTAATATCAACACTTAATAGGTCCAAGAATTAACATGCTCACTTAACTGAAATGAACAGAATGGCTTCCAGCCAACGCTTAAAGGTAACCAGCTTAAAGTTACTAAAATATCTAAAGATAGAACATACAGTTCTATTTGTGCTTGTTGCTTGTGTGGTAGTGATGTTTCATCATCTGTAAAACGGGATTACTAATGCCACCTAATTTATAGGGTTTTTTTCCAGGATTAAATAGATAAGAAAAATAAAACCCTTATCACATTATCAGGAACAAAGAAAATGCTCAATAAATGTCAAATATTTCTAAGTTATGGTAATGGATTCCAGAAAAAAGAGGACAAACTTTTAGTTTTGCATGCTACTTGCTCTAACTTTCCTCTGTAGCCATGAGTTCCTGAAAACAGTTCAGGTCTTCAAATTTGCAAATAATAGCAGACGAGTTTCAAGGTGACTTTAAAGAGGTGTGTGTGTGTGTTTCCATGTCTTCTTTTTAAGAAAAAGAAAGAAAATTCCAATGACAGGTTTAGTTCTCCTCTTTTAAAGGGTAAGACAATGTAAGTCATACAAATCACCTCATTTCATTATTCCAAGTTACTGAATACATTCTCTATGTCACTTTCTCCACCGTCTTTAATGATAAAAAAAAAATATGATCCTGCAAATTGCCTTCAAGACTCTAATATTTTGTGCTTGTTTTTGTAGGTTTTCCAGATAAAGATACCCAGGAAAGAAAGGTATTAAAACCCAAACCAAACTTATTGCTGTCGAGTCGATTCTGACTCATAACGACCCTGTAGCTATATTAGAAGAGGTAAATTATGCTTTAGGATATGATTGTACAACAGTTTAGCAGTTTACCAAAGTCCTCTTATTGACTTTAGATATCGTTAATTTCTTTGAGGATTTTCTCAAATCTTTCTTTTATTGTTTTTGTAATCAAAGGAGGATTATTCATAATCTCTGCTAAACTGAAGAGAAGAAAAGCAGAATTATTACATACTTAAAAAAGATTTTGTAGTTCTATGATCTGGTATTTCAGGTAAACACATGGTATTCTTTCCATTTTTATATTAATATTTTTGGATCCTACATTAAATGAATCTTGGCATCCATGTGTTTCACCATGTCCCTTTCTTTGATGAAGCTCATCTTGTTGTTTGGGGTATTGGATTTTTTGTTTTTAGTTTTCCCCGTGATTTCATTTGTGGCTTTTCTTAAGAAAAGTTCTAATGAAATCCAGGGCTTTAAGCTTTTAATTGCATCTGTATTTTATCATTTTTAAATCTTTTTAAAGGTAGTTTTCATCACTTTAGAGATCTTAATACTATGTTTTGTTAAGCAAAACCAAATAGGCAACTTTCTTTCATTGTTTTTTATTATAAAATTAATATTACAATACAGAAAATTTTGGAAATATTATTCATGGTTAAATTAGTTATTGATTGCAATGTAACAAATTAAATCAAAATTTAAGAGCTTAAAACAACAATGAGCATTTGTTTTTATTTCATACAGCTTCTGTGAATCAGGTATTCAAGAATAACTTAACTGGGTGGTAATGGCTCAGGGTGTCTCATGAGGTTGCAGTCAAGATGTTAGTTGGGCGTGATGTCATCTGAAGAATTGATTAGGATTGATTCTAAGATACCTTGTGAACCTGGATACTAATTCAGTGCTGGTTGTTGGCAGGTGACCTCAGTTTTCCTCATGACATGGACCTCTCCATAGGAATGCTAGAATATCCTCATGGGCATGGAAGCTGGCTTCTCCCAGGGTAAGTGATCCAAGAAAGAGTGACGCAGAACACACAGTGTCCTTTATGACCTAGGCTCAGAAGTCATACACTGTCATTTTTGTAATACCCTACCGGTATTACAGGTCAGCCGTATTCAATTTTGGAGGTGACTAAGAAGGGCATAATTATGAGGTGGTGAAGATAAGTATGGACCATTTTGGAGTCTGGGTATTAAAATAGCTACCCCCCACCTGCCATGATTTAGTTGAAATTCTATGGCAAATGCAATTTTGAATTCTACTATTTAAATTAACATTATATGTAAAACCATTCACTTGTTATTATATCATCATCATAATCACCCTTTTTAATGACTACATTACACTCCATCATAATTTACTTAACAATTCCACGCTTCATGACGTTTAGTCTTCAAAAACAGGTAATTTTTGCATTTAATTATTTCTTTTTTTTTAATTGAACTACTTATCAGTTTTTTTAACATTAACTTCATAACAAGGATTTTATATTTTGTTTAATCAAAACATATAGTGTCACTTATGACCATAGCCTGCTTATACTTGATGGATCCAGCTGGTCTAATTCCTTCCTTAGAGAACTATTTGAGAGAGGTAGTTGTATTCTTTGGGAACTCTTTGGGCCATGTGGATGAAACACAGAGAAGTGGGCTGACCTAACTCTTATGTCAAGTCTTTAGTCACTCATTCTCATTGTTGAGTTGATTCCGACTAATAACGACCCTTTAGGACAGAGTAGAAATGCCCCCATAGGTTTTCTGAGGCTGTAAATCTTTATGAAAGCAGACTACCACATCTCTCTTCCATGGAGCAGCTGGTGGGTTCAAACTACCAACATTTTGGTTTGCAGTTGAGTGCCTAACCATTGTGCTACCAAGGTTCCTTCTTTAGTCACTAAGAATCTTAAAACAGGAAAGAGCTATGCTTAAAAACACTTGTAGGATATCCATTCACTACAAGATGATGTCCAAATAAATATGGCATATAAGGCCCTTTCCAAATTGTCTTCTGCACACCTTATCTCTGCTATTTATTTGGCAAACTGTTCAACTTTAAGATTCCATATGAAGCTTCTCTAAAACCCCATCTCCATGTACAACTGACAACTGTTTCTTTTGTGCTTCTGCTTTATTCCTTTAAAATTTGTATCATAGGACCTAATGCACTTCTTTGCACTTGTTTTAAAGTTTTTTTTTTTTTAAGGCAAAGATTTCAAAATGTCTTAAGTGAGTATTCTCAGTGCCTCATTCATCTAGAGGTAAATTCTTAGCATTTAGCAGATGCACAATAAAAGATGAGATTAATGATTCTTAGAAATATTAGTTCCATTTTCTTCCTTGCTTTAGGAAAGACCATAAGAGGAGGCTTGCTTATTCTTTGCCAAGACTACAACAAGAGGAGATTTTAGAAGCCTTTGGCTTTACAGTCAACAAATATTTTTTGAGCACGTACTATGCTCCAGGAACTCTCCTAGGTGCTGGAGTTCATCACAAACAAAAGAGGTAAAGTCCCTGCCTTTATGATGTTTAAACTCTAGTGGGTAATTAAGAGACAATAAGCAGACTTTTTAAGAATGTATAATGGGTAACAACGTCAGATATTGGTAAGCACTAACGAGAATATAGAACAGCCTAAGGAGACAGGCAGTGAAAAGTTAAGGTATTTTATATAAGGTGGTAGGGAAGGTTTAGTGGGTTGAATGGTGGACCTCAAATAGATATGCCCTTATCCTAATCCTCAGACTTGTGAATATTAACTTAAATGGCAAAAGAGTGAAAGAGCCCAAAAACTCATTATTCTAAAGCAAAAATGAGAAGATAAGGGGGCAGGGAAACCACAGTATTGGACATGGAACAACCAGAACATAATTAAATAGAATGTTGACACATTGTGAAAAATGTAACTAATGTCACTGAGCAATTTGTATAGAAATTGTCAAATGAGGACCTAATTTACTGTGTAAACTTTCACCAAAAACACAATGAAATATCATTTTATATGGCAAATGATGTGATTAAGTTAAGGATCTAGAGAAGAGGAGCTCATCATCTGGCTGGCTTTTACCTACAATCACATGTATCCTTATAAGAAACACACATTGGGAGGACTGAGACACACAGAGGAGAATACGATGCGAAGACAGCATAGATGTAGCCACAAGCCCGGGAATGCCAACAGCCACCAGAAACTGAAAGAGACAAAGAACAGATTCACTCTTAGTGGTTCTGGAGGGAGTGTGGCCAAGCTGACACCTTGATTTTAGTCTTTTGGCTTCCAGAACTATGTTGAAAAAAATTATCTTGTTTTAAGCCATTCAGTTTTGATGAGTTATTATAGCAGCTACAGGAAACTAATACAGAAGGCTTCTACGAATAGAAAATATTTGTGCAGAATTAAATGAGGGACTGAGCAATGTGACATCTAATGAAAAGTATTCCAGACAGCAGAAACAACAAAGACAAGAAAGTGCCTGGTGTGATCATGGAATAGCAAGGAGTCCAGTATGGCTGTTCTTTGAGTAAACAAGGAGAAAATTGTGAGGCCATGAGCATAGAGAGGAAACTGGGGACCAACTATAAAGACTTTGGTCTTTACTTTGAATGAGATTAGAAACCATTAAAGGGTTATGTGCAGTGGAGAGATACAATCAAACTTATAAAAAAAATTCCTTTGGATGCTTTGTAGAGATTAGGGTATAGGAGATTGAGGGATTGTCTTAGTTTCTTAGTTCTGCTATAAAGAAAAGAGTACAAGTGGGTGGCTTTAACAAAGAAAAAATTATTTCCTCAAAGTTTAGGAAGTTAAAAGTCCAAATTCAGGGTGCTAGCTATAGGGGAAGGCTTTGTCCCTCTTTCAGATCTAGGGGAAGGTCCTTGCCTCTTTCCACCTTCTGCTCCTGGGTTCCTTGGCAATCTTCATGTGATGTGCATCTTCCCCTCCATTTGTACTTTCTTCTCTGTGCCTAATCAGCTCCTTTTGTATCTCAAATGTGACTGGCTTAAAAAAAATTTACAACTAACCAAAAATAACAATAATTAAAAGGCAAAAAAAAATCAGATTAAGACACATCCTACACTCACATGACCTCATTAACATAACACAGAAAACCCTATTCCCAGATGGGATCACATCCATAAGTATAGGGGTTATGATTTACAACACATATTTTTAGAGGACACAATTCAATTCATAACAGGGATGAAACAGGGAGACCACTTACAAGGCTACTGAAATAATAAAAACTGACTAGTACCAGATAGAAATGGTGGATGTGGGAAAAGTGGTCATGTTTGGAATATGTGTAAAATAAGAGTTAGCAATGATGTACTGGGTGTAAAGTGTGAGAGAGAGTAATCAAAGATTATGGTTTATGGTTTTTGGTTTGAGAAACTGAAGAATGGATTTGCCTTTTGTTGAGATAAAGAAAACTACTGGAGGAACAGGTTGTTGGAGAAACACATCTTAAATGTAAAGACATCAATACATTACAAGTAAAGTGATATTAAGTGATATGTTATGCAAACTCTAAAGAAAAGTGGAGTTCCTATATTACTTCAGATAAAGTAGGCATCAGAACAAAGAATATTACCAGGAATAAACTGAAATTTTATAATCAGAAAGTAATCAATTCATCAGTATGATATAACAATCCTAAAATATGCATCCACCTAACAACTAAGATTCAAAATATATGAATATAAAACAGATAGATTTGGAAAAGAGAAATAAATAAATTCACAATTATGAATGGAGATTTAATTCCTATCTCTTAAAAAAAAAGAATTGGCATAATATATAAAGAAAAAATCAGTAAGGATATAGAACACACAAACAACACTATCAACCAAGTTGAGATGTTAGATATTGGTAAGTACTAAAGAGAATATAGAACAGTCTAAGGAGACAGGCAGTGAGAAGTTAAGGTATTTTATATAAGGTGGTAAGGAAGGTTTAGTGGATTGAATGGTGAATATGTCCTTTTCCTAATCCCCAGACTTGTGAATATTAACTTAAGTGTTCACGTTGGGGTGTTCTCTAGGCCCAGTATTAGTTTGGCTAAGTGGTGAAAGATTGCACCAGCACAAACCAATTGCAAACACTGAAAGATATGTTTTGTTTTGTTTTAATTGAGACTTCAGTAAACACATGTCAAGTAAATAGTGTTTGCAAAAAAGAGTTTGGAAAAGTTTCTAAGCCAATGGGCTACTATAGCCTTCATCAATAAAAAAGAAAAAGTAAGAAACCAGCAAACCCCAAGGAAGGGAGAGAATCTGATTTCCAGAGTTACCACATTATATTACTCAAATGTCCTGTTTTCAATGAAAAATTACAAGGCATACAGAGAAACAGAGAAAAATGTCCCTTTTAAAGAAATAAAATGAAACTACAGAAACTCTCCCCCAAGAAAGCCAAGATATTGGACTTACTAGATAAAGACTTTAAAACAGCTGTCTTGATTATTCTCAAAAAGCTAAGAAAAAAAAAAGGACAAATAATTAAAACGAAATTAGGAAAACAGTCTATGAACAAACTGAGAACATCAGTAAAGAGGTAGAGATTTTAATAAGTAATCAAACAGAAATTCTGGTGCTGATAAGTATAATAACTCAGATGAAAAAATTCCCTGGAAGCTTTTGAAAGCAAATTTCAGCTGGCAGAAGAAAAAATTCGGTGAACTTGAAAGTAAGACAATTGAAACAATCTATTCTGAGAAACGGAAAGAAAAAAGGATAAGGGAAAATGAACAGAGCATAAGAGACCTATAGGACACTTCAAGTGGACCCACATACTCATTATAGAAGTTCTAGGATAAAGAATATTTGAAGAAATAATGGCTGAAAACTTAAAGAATTTCACAAAAATACATTCATCTACACATCCAAGAAGTACATTAAACTCTGAGTAGGATAAATCCAAGAGAGTCACACCAAGAGACATTACAAGGAAATTCTCAAAAACCAAAGATAGGGAATCTTGAAAGTAGCAAGAGAGTAGCAAGTCATCCCATACAGAGGATGCGCAATAAGATTAAGTACCAATTTCTCCTCAGAAACCATGCAGGCCAGAAGGCAGTGAAATGACATATTTAAAGTGCTGAAAAGAAGACAAGCAAACAAACAAAAATTGTCAACCAAGAATTCTGTACCCAGCAAAACTGTCCTTGAAAAAACAGGGCTAAATTAAGAAACTCCCAGATAAACAAAATCTGAAGGAGTTTTCTCTACCAGTAGACCTGTCCTTTAAGAAATCCTAAAAATGAGTCATTCAGTTTGAAATGAAAGGACTCTATATAGTCATTCAAAGCTGTATAAAGGAATAAAAATCTCAAGTAAAGGTAATTTCATAGGTAAAGGCATTTTTAACATACTTTTGGTTTGTAACTCTACTTGTTAGGTGTCCCTGGGTGATACAAACAATTAATGTGTTTGGCTGCTAGCCCAAATGTTGGAGGTTCGAGTCCACCCAGGGGTGCCTTGGAGAAAGGCCTGGTGATCTAGTTCTGAAAAATCAGCCATTGAAAACCCTCTGGAGCACAGTTCTACTCTGACACACAAAAGGTAGCCAGTAGCCAGGATTGACTCAACGGCAACTGTTTAACTCTATTTGCTATGTTTTTTTTTTTTTTTTAATGTGATCTAAAGGAAGAAGGCATAAAAATAATGACACATTTTTGTTATTGGGCACACAATGTATAAAGACATAATTTGTGACAACAACAACATAAACAAGGGAAATAGAGATGTATAGGATCAGAATTCTTGTACACTATTAAAGTTAAGTTGGTATCTATCCAAACCAGATTGTTATAAATTTAGGATGCTGTACTAGTTGCTGCCATAACAGGAATACCACAAGTGGGTGACTTTAAGAAATTTATTTTCTTACAATTCAGGAGTCTAGAAGTCCAAATGCATGGTGTGGCTCTAGGGGGGGGTCTTTTTTTTTTCTATTCATCTTGTAGATTCATCTACCTTTGTTGTCAAATAGCGTCTGTCTCTCCCCTGTTTCTGTGTGTGTGTTTGTGTTTTTTCTGCTGTTTATATAACTCAGAAGTGATTATGTTTAGAATCTACCCTACACTGGTATGACCTTTACTAATTGATTACATTGCATGATATTGCATTATATAAGGTGATTACATTATGTTGCATTACATTCACAGGTATAGGAGTTAGGATTCCAACACACGTTTTGGGGGAACACAATTCAATCCATAATATATGTTAAGTGTAATTGTCATGGTAATCACAAGAAAAATACCTTAAAAATTTACACAAAAGGAAATGAGAAGAAAATAAAGATTCACTACAAAAAATTAACTAAACACCAAAGAAGGCAATATGGAGGAAATGTGGGATAAAAATAGTATATGACACAGAGATAACAAATAGCAAAATTGAAGAAGTTTTTTCTGTAAGTAATTACTATACATACGAGAGAATATTATTTAGAAATGAAATTCTGATACAGGCTACAACATGGGTGAACCTTGAAAATATTGCATAAAGTGAAATAAGCCAGACCCAAAAGACACACGTAGTATGGTTTCCATTATATAAAGTATCTAGAATAGGCAAATGCATAAAGGCAAAAGAAGATAGGTGGTTACCAGGGACTGAAGGGAGGGAGGAATGCAGAGTTATTGTTTAATGGATGCTGAGTTTCTGTTTTTGGTGATAAAAATTTTGGAGGTTGATGGTGATGGTGGTGGAACATTTTCAATGTAATTCATGCCCGTGTGTCATATGCTTAACAATGATTTGAATGGCAAATGTTGTTATGAATATTTCACCAAAATAAAAATTAAAAATATTATTAAAAACTTGCATAATTCCCAAATATTTGGAAAATTTAAAAACATGCTTTTAAATAACCCAATGATCATTAAAAAAAAAAAACTAAGGTAAATAAGAAAATATTTTAACTGAATAAAAATCAAAACACATATCAGAATTGTGGGGTACAGCTAAAAAAAGTACTTTGATGCTTATATGTAAATACTTTTATTACAAAAGAAGAAACATCCCAAATCAATGATCTAAATTCCTCCCTTAGGAAACTAGAAAATCTAATTAAGCCAGAACAAAGCAAATAATAAAGATAATATCAGAAATTAATGAAACTGAAAACTAAAAAAATAGAGATAATCAAGAAAACATAAAAGTGGTTTTAGGAAAAGACCAATAAACTTGATAAATCTCCTATTAGACTGATAAAAGACAGAGAGAGAAAAGACACAAATTATCAATATTATTGAGAAAGACGAGACATTATTACCCATGTTACAGTCAACTGAAGGATAATAAGGGAATACTAATAACATTATTTCAGTAAATTCTAAAAATTCCTTAAAAGAGACGAATTTCCAAAACTGGCACAAGAAGAAATAGATAATCTGAATAGCAGTGCATTTGTTAAATAAATTGAGTTTGTAATTAAAAAAAAACCTTCCCATAAGGGAAAGTCCAGGCCCAGATGGTTTCACTGGTGAATTCCAACAAATATTTAAGGAAAAAATAAATGGAGACCTACACAAATTGTTCGGAAAATAGAGGAGGATGAACACTTGATTTTTTGGATTCCAGAATTACTCAGAGCAAAAGCAAACTCATTACAAGAAAAGAAAGGAAAAAAAAGTACAGATTAAAAACTTACATAGACATAAAAATCTGTAACAAAATTTAAACATATTGAATCAAAAAAATATATAAAATGATAATACATTATAAATGAGAGGCTTATCCCAGGAGTACGAGTTTGGTTTGACATTTAAAAATAAGTCATTGCAATTCACCACATTAACAAAATGAAGGGGGAATATCATTATATCATCTGAATAGATGCAGAAAAATCATTTGACAAAATTCAACACAATCACTTAATAATAGAAGGGAAGTTTCATAACCTGATGAAGGACATCTATGAGAAACCTACGGTTAACATCATACATAATGATCAGGAAAAACATGAGGATGTTCATTCTCACCATTTCTGTTCAATATTCTACCGGAGATACGAGCCAACGCAATAAAGAAATAAAAGACAAAGTGATTGAAAAGGTAGAAGTATTCAGAGATGCCATGATTAGACATGCATAAAATTTTAGTAAATCTGCAAATGTAAGTAAATTTAGTAAGCTTGAAGGATGCAAGGTCAGTACATAAAAATAAATTTCATTTCGCAACCAAAATACATAGGTATGTATGTATGTATAAAACCCAATGCTGTCGAGTAGATTCTGACTTATAGCTATTTTTATAGGACAGAGTTGAACTACCCCATAGGGTTTCCAAGACTGTAATCTTTATGGAAGCAGACTGCAACAGAAATACCACAAGTGGATGGCTTCAACAAAGAGAAGTTTATTCTCTCACAGTCCAGTAGGCTAGAAGTCCGAATTCAGGGCTCCAGATCCAGGGGAAGGCTTTCTGTCTCTGTCGGCTCTGAAGGAAGGTCCTTCTCATCAATCTTCCCTTGGTCTGGGAACATCTCAGCACAGGAACTTCAGGTCCAAAGGACCCTCTCTGCTCCCAGTGCTGCTTTCTTGGTGGTATGAGGTCCCTGTGTCTCTCTGCTCACTTCTCTCTTTTATATCTCAAAAGAGATTGGCTTATGACACTACCTAATCTTGTAGACCTAATCATCAGTGTAATTGTCCCTAATCCATTTTATTACATCATAGTGATAGGATTTACAACACAGAGGAAAATCATATAAAATGGGGGACAATCACAATACTGGGACTCATGGCCAAGCCGAGTCGACAGATATTTTGGGGGGACACGATTCAATCCATGACAGTTGTGATCTCTTTTTCCTTGTATTTCTAAAGCTCTTAATCCCTACTGCAATGTCAAGTACTTTGGGAATAATAGCACATTAGCTATGAACATTCAGGAATTAGTTTTGTGAACTTATTACACAATCTAATGTGTCCTTTGGTCTAGAGTCACTGAGACCTCTTTTTTTAATCAAACAATAAACCTGTTTCTGTGGAGTCAATTCCGACAGTACTCAAATAATAGTAGTCTTAAATATTAGAACTGATCCAGATCTTATAAGATGAAAAATCTAGCTGCTCCTAAAGATTTTCTCAGGTTCCCTGCTAACAACTATCCCTCACAGTGGCATCTGAAAGGATTGTCTTTCCATGAGACGTTTTATAATTATTCAGTGATTTTTAAAATCAAGTCTGAGTACTATGACAGAGACTGATAGTTCCTCTTCTTTTTCTTCCCTTTAGTAATAAATATTTCCTCATATTTTATCAATGCACATGGCTGTTTATCTAGAAGCTACATTTCCACGTCACCCTTGCAGTTTGGTGTGGCTATGTGACTAAATTTTCATCAGTATTCTGTGAACCAAAATAATGTGTTCAACTGCTTTGTCACTTTCTCAATAGGAAATTGTTTGCCCCTTGACTTCCTTCCATCCTTCTTTCTTTATGCAGCTGAAAAAGGCAACAAATAGACAAAGACAACACAATAGGATACAGGTAGCACAACACCATAGAAGGAATCTGGATGCCTACATGATCTCACAAATCAGAGCTATGCATCAATCCTGAATCAACACCTATATATGAAGAGACAGATGACAGATAAATTCTATCTCGTATTTTGGAGGTTCTTCATAAAAGCAGCTTTGCTTAGGGTATAGATCATAACTAATACAAAGTTGACTTCTATCAAGATCACTGGGGCTCTGTTTCAGGCATATTGAGTAAGAATCTCCAATGGTGGAATTTAAGAATCTGCATTTTAACAAGTTTCCGAGATGAACCTTACACACTCTAAGTCTGAGAATTTAGTGGTTAAGAGCATGGGTATGGAGTTAGATGGGCTTGGATTTAAATCATAGCTTTGTCACTTAATAGCTGTATCCATCCATGGGCCCTTCCCTCTTGTGTGTACCTGCTTATCTCCTGTCCTTATTTCTCCTCTCCTGCTCTCTTTTTATGTAATTATGGTTTCCCAAATAACAATGGAGAGTTACATAGATATCCTCTTGTAATTCTGGCCAATGAAGCCTCCTCAGTGAGTGTTCTCACTCCTTTACTTTGTAATGTACAAGTGAACTTTTCTAGTTGGTAATCTTTCAAACTTCTTTCCCCTCCACTCTTCTGTCCTGACACGGCAGTCAGACTCTTTCACAAGCTCATATGCTAAGGATAAGGTCATGGTTTTATAAATTTGTTGTGCAGTCTATCTGCATCTCCTCTGGAGCTTGTGAAAAGTGCTGATGCCTGGCCCCCAAAAAAGATACTCAAAATACAAAATTTGGAGATGTAGCCCACCTAGTAATCTGCCTTTTAACAGGTTTGCTCAGCTAATTTGTATGCCCACTAAAGGTTGAGCACCTCAAACTAAACCAATTCTCTGAAGAAACTTATCCACAACTGTTGCAGTAAACTCGTCCCTTGTCATTAGGGTATATAAAGAAATGTACCTAAGAGTTATTTTATATGCTAAAGACTCTGAACTCATCTAGTAAATCAAGATATGCAGTTTCTTGCCTAGAAAGTATGTGTACCTTATCCTTAGCTTTAGAAGTTTGGGACCATTACTAGGAGCCTATCTTCCAACCATGACTCTTATATATAGAGAGAGAGCAATGACTGATTGCCTCCCTTCAGGGCTTGGGGAAGGAATATTTTCAGGCAACATCTTGATCTTCACTCCAGAGTTAATAGCTTTTCAGTGTAGCATTTTCTTTTTGAAAATGATAAAACTTTGTACCCCATCTCGAAAGCATTTCTCAGTCAAAAAGATTGAATAATTGTTAAGTAGAAGATATCTCGGGTTTGACTTTGGGAAGCCTATTTGTCACTTTCTTTAAGGAAAGGTCCTTTTCTTTGGATTCTTTTCCTCTCTTACCCGGTTAATCAATTCTCAATTTAGCATGTCCTTGGCTCTTATTGGACAAGGGCAAGATAAACTAGTTTGTAGTTTCCAGGTTGATTTTTTGCTGTCCTTGTGATGTAAGTTGTAGTTCCTTTGGCTAATTTTCACTTCTTGATGTATTTTTAGTTGTAAAATGTTATCACTATTACCTACAGTATCAAGTAAATAAAGCATTTATGAAGATGCCAAACAGCTTCCGTCTGTTAAGTGCTAAGATTACATTACATAATCCTTTGCTATCTATGGCCTATAAATTTTAAATAGTTTTGATGATGATCACTAATAGTAATTTAGCAGTTTCTATATGCCTGGCACCATACTAAATACATATATTATCATATATCATCTTTATAACAGGATACTAAGGCCTATAGACGTTAAGTGATTTGCTTAAGGTCACAGAGCTGGTAAGTGGAGGACCTATAATTTGAACTATTAACCACTATGCTATAGCCATGAACAGTACAAACACTGTCAAACAAAAACAGCACAGGCATTTATATTGACTTGTATTATTCATTGAGGGGTAAAGGATAGTACAAGCTCATCTTTATGCATAGGTAGCAGAGATGACCAACCCTTTGATGTGATTTCAGGCAATGCGAAGAAATCCTTCTCAACCCAAATTCTCTCTCCTTTTTTTTTTTTAATTTTCAACCACCTATTGACTATTTGATGTTCTATTGATTTACCATAGAAGCTTTATTTATTTAAGGAAAATGACAAGATTAAAGATGATAATTATTGTGTCTCATTATCCAAAGTACCTAGCATGCTTGCCCATTTAATCCTCACAGCAGCATTTTAATGGAGCTTTTATTATATCTCTGTCTTATTTGTCTAACCCAAAAACCCATATTTGTCTAGTGCTGCTTTAACAGAAATACCACAAGTGGAAGGCTTTAACAAACAGAAATTTATTGTCTAACATTTTAGTAGGTTAGAAGTCTGAATTCAGGAAGCCAGCTCTAGGGGAAGGCTATCTCTCTCTGTTGGCTCTGGGAGAAGGTCCTTATCTCCTTTTGCTACCTGGTGGCCCAATGTTCTTTGCATATCTCCATGTGTCTTGGCATCAATCTTCCCCTGTGTCTAAGGGGTTCTCAGCTCAGGGACCCCAGATCCAAAGGATGTACACCACTCCTGGCTCTTCTTTCTTGGTGGTAGTTAGGCCCCCTCTCTCTCTGCTCGCTTCTCACTCCTTTTATCTCTTGTAAGATAAAAGGTGATACAGGCCACACCCGAGGGAAACTTCCCTTACATTGGATCAGGGCTGCCACCTGAGTAAGGATGTTGCATCCAGTGTTAATCTTCATTAACATGACCTAATCTTGCCTCGTTGGAAACCCTCGTGGCGTAGTGGTTAAGTGCTACGGCTGCGAACCAAAGGGTTGGCAGTTCGAGTCTGCCAGGCGCTCCTTGGAAACTCTATGGGGCAGTTCTACTCTGTCCTATAGGGTAGCTATGAGTCAGAATCGACTAGATTGCACTGGGTTCGGTTTTTGGTTTAATCTTGCCTCATTAACATAATGGACAGCTCACTCCCAAATGGGACCTTAACCACAGACATAGAGACTAGGATTTACAACACACCACAAAATGGAGGATAATTAGATCACAAAATGGAAGGCAACCATACAATATTGGGAATCATGTTTACACATATTTTCGGGGAATACAAATCAATCCACGATAATCTTAAAAATGAGGGGAAGTCTTTGAATACAAGAACATGGAACAATTTTCCATTTATTTAAGTCTTCTTTAAGCTCTTTCAGCAATGCTTTATAGTTTTCATTGTGTAAATCCTTCACATCACTGGTTATATTTATTCCTAGCTATTTTATTCTCTTAGATACTGTTGTAAATGAAATTGTTTTCCTAATTTCCCTTTCAGATTTCTCATTGCTGTTATTTTCAAACCAAGTAATTTTTGTTTGTTGATCTTGTACCCTACAACTTTGCTAAATTCCTCTATTAGCTCTAAAAGTTTTCTTGTGGACTCTTTGGGATTTTCTATATATAGGATCATATCATCTGTGAATAGAGATAATTTTTTACTTCTTTTTTTACAACCCAGATACCTTTTATTTTTTTTTTTCTTGTCTTATTACTCTGGTTAGGACTTCTAATACAATATTGAATCGAAGTGGTGACAGCGGGCACCTTTGTCCAGTTCCCGATTTCAAGGGGAAAGCTCTCAGTCTTTCTCCATAAAGTATAATGTTGGCTATTGGCTTGTCATATATGCCCTGAATCATATTGAGTAAAATCCCTTCTGTTCCAATCTTCTTTAGAGCTTTCATCGAGAAAGGGTGTTGGATTCACCAAAGAGGACATTCAAATGGCCACCAAACACGTGAAAATATGCACAGTGTCATTAGCCATCAGAGAGATGCAAATTAAAACCACAATGAGATATCATTTCACTCCCACTAAAACGGCTAAGGTTAAAAAAAAAAAAAGAAAATAACAAATGTTGGTGAGGATGGGAGGAAACTGGAACATTTATCCATTGCCAGTAGGAATGCAAAATGGTATAGTCATTGTGGAATACAGTGTGGTGGTTCCTCAAAAAACTAAAAATAAAACTATCATATGACCCAGCAATTCCACTTCTAGGTATATACCCAAAAGACTTGAAAGCAGAGACTCAAACAGAGACTTGTATACCAATATTCACTGATGCACTATTCCCAATAGCCCAAAGGTGGAAACAACCTAAATGCCCATCAACATGAATAGATAAACAAAATGTGGTGCATACATACAGCGGAATACTACGCAACTGGTAGGAGAAATGAAGTCTTGATACATGCTACAATATGGATGGAGTTGGTATGCTGAGTGAAATAAGCCAATCACAAAAGGACAAATATTTTATAACCTCACTTACATAAAAAGACAAGAAAAAGCAAATGTATAGAGAGCAATGTTTATTAGTGGTTACTAGAGGCAGAGGAGAAGGAGGGAAAGGGAGAGGGATTAATGGTGATGAAAATAGCACATTGATTCAGGGTAGGGTTGTACAGCCGATTATTGTAATTGCTGTCAATAAGTTGTACACCTGCAAAAAGTTGAATTGGCAAAAGTTGTGTGATAGATATATTTACAACAATGACCAAAAAAAAAAAAAAGAGTAGTTGCTGAGGCTGATTTTATACAACCAAAAACCTCATGAGATTTAGTTTGTTGGTTTGGAGGTTTAGGGTCATGGTTTCATGAGACATCCCAGTTAATTGCCCTAATAACATGCTCCTGTTCTGCCTCTTAGCTCCTTGTCTAGTGACTGGTCTTAAAAACTTGCAAGCAGCCAATCAAGAAACATCAGTTGGTCTCCATTCACTTGGAGAAGCAGAGGAAGAAGGAAAGACAGGAGTAGGAGGATGATACAGAATGTGCGACTAATTGCCTTCATGAACAATTGCCTCCTTTGGCACGAGACTAGAAGAACTGGATTGTGCCCGGCTACTGTTACTGAACATTTTGATCAAAGATTCCTTAGAAGAATCCTGATCAAAGAGGGAAAAATACAGAGCAAAATTTCAAATTCTCGTGGACTCCAGCCTTCCTGGAGCCACGAAGTTTGGATGAACCTCTGTAATTTTTGCACTGACATAATCTTTAAACTTTAAACCAAAAATGTCACCTGAAGCCTTCTTAAACCCGAAGAGTAGTTTAACCTAACTAGTAGAAAATGTCTGCCTTGAGCATTATGCTTTTCTAAAAACTATCTTTATGGGATCAAATTGACAACAGTAACTCCAAAAATTAGATAGGAGTCTTAGGAGGCAGTGAATTTACAGTTAATAGGGGAGGAATCACTCAGAAAAGGAGGGTGAGAATGGCTGCACAACTTGAAGAATGTAATCAATGTCACCAAATGGAACATGTAGAAACTGTTGAATTGGTGTATGTTTTGCTGTGTGTATTCTCAGCACCACAGCAAAATAAATAAGATTTTTAAAAATGAGGGGAAGGGGACTAAGAATCATAGAACTTTGGTATCTTAGCCTAAAAAATAAGATTTGAATAAAGAACTATGTGATTCAAAAGCCCATGTCCTTCACACTACATTAAGCTTTGTCCTGGTTATAATATATATTCTTCAGGTAGGAGGAATAGGGAAAAGGTATCATTCAAAAGTAAAGACCGGAAATATATACAGCAAAACCAAATGTTAACAGTGGTATTACCGAGTGGTAGGATAATGGATGTTTCTCTTCCTTACTTTTTTAAATGCTTTTGAGAATTTCTAAAAAGAACACAAATTACTTTTTAAGACTGTATTTTCAAATAACTAGGCCTAATTTTATTTTTAGGGAAGAAGGCCTTTAAGAAAATGCGACAAGGCATTAATTTTAAGTGGAAAATTTTAACTTCCATGAAGCCCTACAATTGCTTGGACCGGGTGGGTAAGTGGGGAGGCCAAGTGATTGGGGCTTGGAGTTCCCATTCAGATTTTAAACATGCTCAGATTTTATCAATTTTACATATTCGAATGCACCAAAATATTATATTTAGAAAAGAAGAATAAAAGAGGTTATCTGGTAAAAGGAAAAAGATTGAAAACCACTGTCCTATGGGATTGGAGAAAGAGCTCCACCTACATAAGTGTCCCTTAGTCAATAGTTTCCCGGAAGTGAAAATTATCCCTGTCTAACAGCTGTTGCTAACTTGTGCCCATTCCAAATCATAAGGCCTACTTTCTGAAAATAGGAGAGTTTTATTATGCTCTTCTGTTCAAAACAAAAAAGAAAAGGCATTCTAGGGAGCTTCTAGGTATACCTCAGTAAGGTTGCCCAGATTCCTCATCCAGGGAGCATAATTATTACAACTTTGAAACTAGTGATTTTTTTTTTTTTACCTCTTCTCTATGTTTGTTTGTTTTTGAACTATATTGTTCTTAAGGTAGTTAGTACTAAAGCTCTTGAAATAAAAGGGATCTGTGTGTTTTTCTGAAAGAATAGCAACAAAAACAAAAAAGAAGCTCCATGCGATATAATACATCTACAGTCAACTTGAGGGTGAGGAACCCCAAAGGATACAGTGATAGTTACAGAAAGAAAGAAAAAGAGGCTAAATCCCTAAAGCCTTATAGCAAGGATGGAAAGAATGGACAGGGCATTGACATAAATTTAAGTGGTAGTCCTGGTGAGTCAAGTTCCCACATAGTTGATGCTTCTTAAAATTTTCCTTACTCATTAGTGGCAAGTCAGGATGCCTTACTGTCATGGCAAAAACTTGGAGTTCAATCAATATGTAGACTGACCGAATGCCTTAGAGAATTTTCTTATACAGATTGGTATTCTTGCTGTAATTATGATAAAGTATTTTAATGCTACCAAGAAACAAAACAAACCCATTGCTGTCGAGTCAATTCCTACTCATAGTGACCCTATAGGACAGAGTAGGGTCTGTCCCATAGAGTTTTCAAGGAGCGACTGGTGGATTTAAACTGCTGACCTTTTGGTTGGCAGCTGAGCTCTTAACCACTGCACCACCAGACCGCCATTTTAATGCTAGTATCCATATATTTGTTGTGGTTGTTAGCTGCCTTCAAGTCAGCCCCTGACTCATGGCGACCCTATGTGTGACAGAGTAGAACTGCTCCACAGAGTTTTGTTGGCTGTAATCTTTATTGAAGCAGAGCCACTGGGTGGGTTCGAACAGCAAACCTTTAGATTAGTAGCTGATCACAAACTGCTTGTGCCACCTGGGCTTCTTAGTACACATATAGAATTTGGAAAGGTTACCCTTTAGAAATAGGGAGCAGCTTCGTAGAAGGCAGCAGTGAGTAACAGCATAGTCCTGTGAGGAGCACATTGTGCTTTCTTTTGGGCTATTGCAAGAGAGAATGAGTTGGGAGTGTGTAACATCAAGTTAGGAGCAGTCAGAGTTAATGTCGATCAATTCCCATTTTGTGTGCACCAAGGAAGCTAAATCTAAGCCACAACCACACCACATAATTGCATGTATGCAATTCATGAAGCCTATCTAAATATTCAGTTGGAACACATGTTCATGTTTAAGAATAGGAACAAATATATTCAGCAACAGAAATAATTTAAGACTTCTTTTACCAGAGTTTTTTCCTACTTTTATTTTTCATAGGTTTTCATTCCCCCTTTCTACTTTCCTTTTGTATTGGTGTTATTAGTATTACCTACTCTTCAGCAATTTTTTTTCTTCCTTATTTCTCCACAGATAAAAACACAAAATATGAAATGGGGGAGGGGGATGTAAATTTTTTTAATCAGGGATTGATTTCATGACAATATCACTTCAGAACCTGAGCATTTGAAGCTGGTAATCAGACATGTCCTACATCTTGAGCAAACAGCAGTAAGTGAAGCAGAACTTTTCCTTTTTTTTTTTTTCCTAATCTTTGGAATGTGCCTCAAGCTGAATGGGGTCTGCATATTTGGTAAGTATTTGAGCTAAACCAAAGTCGGAATTCAAAATGGAAAGTCAGGAGTCACATAGTTTTTTGTTTGTTTCTCCCCTGGTCATTTGCTCACTCACTTTTTGTTGTGATCCTTTTCAGAATACCAAAGGTACAGTTTGTCTGGGTCCTTGATGTGGGGGCATACGGTAGACCCTTGAGACAGTGCCCAGAATGTAGCTTCTGAAGCTATTCCAAGGGGGTATCTCTCACTGACAGTCAGGCCATGAGTAGATGGGGGCATCTTGCCCACACAAAAGTGGGAATCTTACATAGCTTAAAAGCACAGGTTGATGTCATTCTCAGCAACGGATCATAAAGTCATATAAAGTCCATTAATACATGTGTGGTAGTGGAAAATGAAATTCCAATTGAACTTAGTAAATGAATGCTACACCAGGTAAAAGCTATATTATAAAATTACGTATTTCTGCTTACCAGGCCTTCTAGATGTGGGACTTAAAAAAATAAAAATGCGGACAGAAACAATGGCAAAACATTTTAAATTGTAACATTATCCCTAGGTTAAAGTTCTTAAATTAGTTAATTTATTTGAGAAAGATTATACAGCCATAATAAGTTTAATAAAATTGAAAGAACCGTTGAAAAGTGTTGCTTTGTAGTAAATGCCCTACGGAGGAAAAAAATATTCAGCTCTAAATGCCCGTTTGATGTGAGCTTGTGTCCCTGTGTCCTTGTGTTGTTTGCTAAGAAAAACATCAATGAAATGCACCCTTAGGGGTAGACAAATGTAAGATCTGAACTTAATGAAGGTTGACAATGACTAATATTGATGTTCTTATCACAGATGAAAAGAGGGTTAGGCTACTGCTCTGCCATTATGGCCCTGCACTAGTTCAAAAGCTTATTATTTGAAAACTGCAGTGTTCATGCCGAGATCTTTCACCCGGTGTTCATCAGCATAAAATGCGTTAGCCTCCTGTTCTCCAAGCTTTACACTGAAAAGACTGTATGCCACTGCTGCTTTATCACAGCCTTCTTACTGCACTTTTTTTTTTTTTTTAACTTTAAGGATACCAAAATCTCCCAGAAGGGAAAAGTGACTTTAAGACTATTTTCTGTGCAATAATGATAATGCTTCCGTCTACAATAAAAACAAGTTGGGTTCCTTTGGACTAAGCTTGCGCTCTCTTTAAAACATATTTGAAGTTGCTAAGTGTCCCTGTGCAAGGAAGTATGCATTCAATATAAAATATTCAGATCGAGGGGGGTTTTGACTCCAAATAATACAATTCAAACCACTCACAGACCACATCTTTATGCATTGCCTATGCTACCGCCCTCTCCGAGGGAAAAATAAAACAAAAAACGAACTCATTAATGAAACATCATGGTCACATAAAATTAGATCATGGCTAGCCTTACAAAGGGTGTACTAAAGTGGATATTTTCCTTGTTAGTAAAATAAATGTAATTATTATCTTAACCCTTTAATGCCCAGCACTGCATATAGCAATGTGAACTTTTTCAGCCTCTGGGGTTTATTGTGAAGTTGCTATACCACTGACAGTGCATGCTGCCGCAAGGCAAGGGCCTTTATGACTGTTTGAAACCAAAAAAATGGGCATTTGCCACAAATTGCTGTTTTTACAGGATATTGTATAAGGTGCCTGGATTTTTGGTAGGAAAAATAGAAATTTTGAAAATTTTATTTGTTGCACACATGTACCAATAGATGCCAGTGAGAACTCTGGGGTATTATTAGTAGTACTTCACATGTACCACTAAACATGTAGGGTAGACTTGTGGGAGATGGCAAGAAAACAATCCATACAACCTACGCAAAATTCAAACATACTCAATGATTCAGCATGCTTCCATTAATGAAAACATAGGGTATCAACAAAAAATTCAAAGCAGAAAATAGTCAGGTCAGCAAAGGGTTAAGGCCTTTCCAGAAAGAACTTTTTTCTGGTGTTAAAATAGCAAACTGAACCTAAATATTTATTTCTCCTTCTGTGGCAAATACAGCTATTTATCTACCACTTTCCCCTCCATTTTCCCTTCTTTCCTGGCAGTAAATAGATAACTGACATCAAGCAGACTCTGACTCATGGTGAGCTTATGTATAACTGAATGAAAAGCTGCCCAGTCCTGCATCATTCTCAGGATGCATGTTCAAGTCCATCATTGTGGCTATTATGCCAATATATCTCACTGAAGGTCTCTCTCACCCTCTCTGGCCTTCTATGTCACCAAGCATGAAGTCCTCCTCCAGAGATTAATTCCTCCAGATGACGTGTCCAAAGCAGGCAAGTCAGAAAATGTTCTGTTGTGATCCATAAGGTTTTCATTGGATAATTTTTGGAAGTAGGTCACCAGGCCTTTCTTCCTAGTCCGTCTTAGTCTGAAAACTCCCCTGAAACCTGTCCAACATGGGTGGCTCTACTGGTATTTGAAATACTGATGGCATAGCTTCCAGCCTCACAGTAACACACAAGTGAGCACAACAAACTGACAGATGAGTGGTGTTCCCTAATAGTAAAACCCCTAATTTTTAGGTGGGGACATTTTCCAGCCACTATTGTAACTCAGTGTGTTCAAGTGACTAATTTCTAGCTAGTGGAATATAATATAATAGTGTGCCCTTCTTTGCATTTCTTTCTTCCTGCTGGCTGTAGTACAGATATTATGACTAAGATGAAGCAGCCATCTTAGACCATAAAATAGGAGCCATATGTTGAGAAGTTTGGAAGAAGGATATAGAAGGAACTGGGTTCTCTGATGATTATGGAACCCAATGCCAGCTCTGGAGTGCTTACCTCTGGATTTTGTTCAAGTGAAAGAAAAATAAACTTCTATCTTGTTTGAGCCACTCTTGTTTTGAATTTTCTGTCATCCATAGCCAAACCTGCTCTGAACTGACAAGACAGCCTTTAAAACTCATAAAAATGATGAAATTAGGGAAAACACCCATAGAACTAAAAAACAAGAAAGAGGGCTCTCAAAAATAGAAAAAATTTGGGGGGGGGCGGAGCCAAGATGGCGGACTAGGCAGATGCTACCTCGGATCCCTCTTACAACAAAGACACGGAAAAACAAGTGAATCGATCACATACATAACAATCTACGAACCCTGAACAACAAACACAGATTTAGAGACGGAGAACGAACTAATACGGGGAAGCAGCGATTGTTTCCAGAGCCTGGAGCCAGCGTACTAATCAGGTACGGCACAAGCACAGAGACCTGCTCCACCCCCCTGAACTAACCCCGGGAGGGGGACCAGCCGGTTCCACGGGCGGCGTGGGATGCAGCCGGTAGGAGAAGTCCCCGGGAGGCAGTGACTGATCTTGGAGCAGAAAGAGCAGCATCAGAGCTGGGGAACCGTCCCGCAGGGATTTGGACTGGACGCAGGTACGCCATAAACACAGAGAGTTGCTCCACCCCCCTGAACTAACCCCGGGAAGGGGACCAGCCGGGTCGCGCGGGCGGCGTGGGATGCAGCCGGTAGGAGAAGTCCCCGGGAGGCAGCGACTGGTATTGGAGCAGGGAGAACAGCGTCCCAGCCGGGACACTCGGTCACGACACAAGCACGGGGAGCTACTCCACCCATCTGAACTAACCCCGGGAGGAGGCCCAACTGGTTCTCGGGGGGGCACGGCCACGTGGCTGGAGGGACGAGAAGTCCCCGGGAGGCAGCGACTGATTTTGGAGTCGAGAGTGCACCGTCCCAGTAGGGGAACCTTGACGCTGGGCGTGGGGCTGGAAGCGGAGGATCTGACCGTGACTCCAGTGGGCCAGACCCCCCGGGGGCAATCTCCACACAGCCAGCACACATAGGCGACACGCCCGCGGGAATCTCAGATATAATAGTCATTCCAAGCAAGACAAGCAACTCTGGCTATATTCTGAGGTGCTACTCTCCTATCTCTCTGTTCCCTCCCCCACCCTCCCCAGGCGGCTTCATTAACATCTGAATAGCCTGAGCCAGAGGGAGAACTCTGATAGGGATCTGACTGCAGTTTTTTTTTAGCGGATTTTCTGGAAAAACTAGTTTCCCAGTGATGGCGCGGAGACAACAATCCATATCAAACCACTTAAAGAAGCAGACTATGACAGCTTCTCCAACCCCCCAAACGAAAGAATCAAAATCTTTCCCAAATGAAGATACAATCCTGGAATTATCAGATACAGAATATAAAAAACTAATTTACAGAATGCTTAATGATATCACAAAAGAAATTAGGATATCTGCAGAAAAAGCCAAGGAACACACTGATAAAACTGTTGAAGAACTCAAAAAGATTATTCAAGAACATACTGGAAAAATTAATAAGTTGCAAGAATCCATAGAGAGACAACATGTAGAAATCCAAAAGATTAACAATAAAATAACAGAATTAGACAACACACTAGGAAGTCAGAGGAGCAGACTCGAGCAATTAGAATGCAGACTGGGACATCTGGAGGACCAGGGAATCAACACCAACATAGTTGAAAAAAAATCAGATAAAAGAATTTAAAAAAATGAAGAAACCCTAAGAATTATGTGGGACTCTATCAAGAAGGATAACCTGCGGGTGATTGGAGTCCCAGAACAGGGAGGGGGGACAGAAAACACAGAGAAAATAGTTGAAGAACTCCTGACACAAAACTTCCCTGACATCATGAAAGACGAAAGGATAGCTATCCAAGATGCTCATCGAACCCCATTTAAGCTTGATCCAAAAAGAAAAACACCAAGACATATTATCATCAAACTCACCAAAACCAAAGATAAACAGAAAATTTTAAAAGCAGCCAGGGAGAAAAGAAAGGTTTCCTTCAAGGGAGAATCAATAAGAATATGTTCTGACTACTCAGCAGAAACCATGCAGGCAAGAAGGGAATGCGACGACATATACAGAACACTGAAGGAGAAAAACTGACAACCAAGGATCATATATCCAGCAAAACTCTCTCTGAAATATGAAGGAGAAATTAAGATATTTACAGACAAACACAAGTTTAGAGAATTTGCAAAAACCAAACCAAAGCTACAAGAAATACTAAAGGATATTGTTTGGTCAGAGAACCAATAATATCAGATATCAGCACAACACAAGGTCACAAAACAGATCGTCCTGATATCAACTCAAATAGGGAAATCACAAAAACAAACAAATTAAGATTAATTAAAAAAAATACACATAACAGGGAATCATGGAAGTCAATAGGTAAAAGATCACAATAATCAAAAAGAGGGACTAAATACAGGAGGCATTGAACTGCCATATGGAGAGTGATACAAGGCGATATAGAACAATACAAGTTAGGTTTCTACTTAGAAAAATAGGGGTAAATAATAAGGTAACCACAAAAAGGTATAACAACTCTATAACTCAACATAAAAACCAAGAAAAACGTAACGACTCAACTAACATAAAGTCAAGCACTATGAAAATGAGGATCTCACAATTTACTAAGAAAAATGCCTCAGCACAAAAAAGTATGTGGAAAAATGAAATTGTCAACAACACACATAAAAAGGCATCAAAATGACAGCACTAAAAACTTATTTGTCTATAATTACCCTGAATGTAAATGGACTAAATGCACCAATAAAGAGACAGAGAGTCACGGACTGGATAAAGAAACACGATCCATCTATATGCTGCCTACAAGAGACACACCTTAGACTTAGAGACACAAACAAACTAAAACTCAAAGGATGGAAAAAAGTATATCAAGCAAACAACAAGCAAAAAAGAAGAGGAGTAGCAATATTAATTTCTGACAAAATAGACTTTAGACTTAAATCCACCACAAAGGATAAAGAAGGACACTATATAATGATAAAAGGGACAATTGATCAGGAAGACATAACCATATTAAATATTTACGCACCCAATGACAGGGCTGCAAGATACATAAATCAAATTTTAACAGAATTGAAAAGTGAGATAGATACCTCCACAATTATAGTAGGAGACTTCAACACACCACTTTCGGAGAAGGACAGGACATCCAGTAAGAAGCTCAACAGAGACACGGAAGATCTAATTACAACAATCAACCAACTTGACCTCATTGACTTATACAGAACTCTCCACCCAACTGCTGCAAAATATACTTTTTTTTCTAGCGCACATGGAACATTCTCTAGAATAGACCACATATTAGGTCATAAAACAAACCTTTGCAGAGTCCAAAACATCGAAATATTACAAAGCATCTTCTCAGACCACAAGGCAATAAAATTAGAGATCAATAACAGAAAAACGAGGGAAAAGAAATCAAATACTTGGAAAATGAACAATACCCTCCTGAAAAAAGACTGGGTTATAGAAGACATCAAGGAGGGAATAAGGAAATTCATAGAATGCAACGAGAATGAAAATACTTCCTATCAAAACCTCTGGGATACAGCAAAAGCAGTGCCCAGAGGCCAATTTATATCGATAAATGCACACATACAAAAAGAAGAAAGAGCCAAAATCAGAGAACTGTCCCTACAACTTGAACAAATAGAAAGTGAGCAACAAAAGAATCCATCAGGCACCAGAAGAAAACAAATAATAAAAATTAGAACAGAATTAAATGAATTAGAGAACAGAAAGACAATTGAAAGAATTAACAAAGCCAAAAGCTGGTTCTTTGAAAAAACTAACAAAATTGATAAACCATTGGCTAGACTGACTAAAGAAATGCAGGAAAGGAAACAAATAACCCGAATAAGAAATGAGAAGGACCACATCACAACAGAACCAAATGAAATTAAAAGAATCATTTCAGATTACTATGAAAAATTGTACTCTAACAAATTTGAAAACCTAGAAGAAATGGATGAATTCCTGGAAAAACACTACCTACCTAAACTAACACATTCAGAAGCAGAACAACTAAATAGACCCATAACAAAAAAAGAGATTGAAACGGTAATCAAAAAACTCCCAACAAAAAAATGCCCTGGCCCGGACGGCTTCACTGCAGAGTTCTACCAAACTTTCAGAGAAGAGTTAACACCACTACTACTAAAGGTATTCCAAAGCATAGAAAATGACGGAATACTACCCAACTCATTCTATGAAGCCACCATCTCCCTGATACCAAAACCAGGTAAAGACATTACAAAAAAAGAAAATTATAGACCTATATCCCTCATGAACATTGATGCAAAAATCCTCAACAAAATTCTAGCCAATAGAATCCAACAACACATCAAAAAAATAATTCACCCTGATCAAGTGGGATTTATACCAGGTATGCAAGGCTGGTTTAATATCAGAAAAACCATTAATGTAATCCATCACATAAATAAAGCAAAAGACAAAAACCACATGATCTTATCAATTGATACAGAAAAGGCATTTGACAAACTCCAACACCCATTCATGATAAAAACTCTTACCAAAATAGGAATTGAAGGAAAATTCCTCAACATAATAAAGGGCATCTATGCAAAGCCAACAGCCAATATCACTCTAATTGGAGAGAACCTGAAAGCATTTCCCTTGAGAACGGGAACCAGACAAGGATGCCCTTTATCACCGCTCTTATTCAACATCGTGTTGGAAGTCTTAGCCAGGGCAATTAGGCTAGACAAAGAAATAAAGGGTATCCGGATTGGCAAGGAAGAAGTAAAGTTATCACTATTTGCAGATGACATGATTATATACACAGAAAACCCTAAGGAATCCTCCAGAAAACTATTGAAACTAATAGAAGAGTTTGGCAGAGTCTCAGGTTATAAAATAAACATACAAAAATCACTTGGATTCCTCTACATCAACAAAAAGAACACCGAAGAGGAAATAACCAAATCAATACCATCCACAGTAGCCCCCAAGAAGATAAGATACTTAGGAATAAATCTTACCAAGGATGTAAAAGACCTATACAAAGAAAACTACAAAGCTCTACTACAAGAAATTCAAAAGGACATACTTAAGTGGAAAAACATACCTGGCTCATGGATAGGAAGACTTAACATAGTAAAAATGTCTATTCTACCAAAAGCCATCTATACATTTAACGCACTTCCGATCCAAATTCCAATGTCATATTTTAAGGGGATAGAGAAACAAATCACCAATTTCATATGGAAGGGAAAGAAGCCCCGGATAAGCAAAGCACTACTGAAAAAGAAGAAGAAAGTGGGAGGCCTCACCTTACCTGACTTCAGAACCTATTATACAGCCACAGTAGTCAAAACAGCCTGGTATTGGTACAACAACAGACACATAGACCAATGGAACAGAATTGAGAACCCAGACATAGATCCATCCACGTATGAGCAGCTGATATTTGACAAAGGACCAGTGTCAATTAATTGGGGAAAAGACAGCCTTTTTAACAAATGGTGCTGGCATAACTGGATATCCATTTGCAAAAAAATGAAACAGGACCCATACCTCACACCATGCACAAAAACTAACTCCAAGTGGATCAAAGACCTAAACATAAAGACTAAAATGATAAAGATCATGGAAGAAAAAATTGGGACAACCCTAGGACCCCTAATACAAGGTATAAACAGAATACAAAACATTACCAAAAATGATGAAGAGAAACCCGATAACTGGGAGCTCCTATAAATCAAACACCTATGCTCATCTAAAGACTTCACCAAAAGAGTAAAAAGACCACCTACAGACTGGGAAAGAATATTCAGCTATGACATCTCCGACCAGCGCCTGATCTCTAAAATCTACATGATTCTGTCAAAACTCAACCACAAAAAGACAAACAACCCAATCAAGAAGTGGGCAAAGGATATGAACACACATTTCACTAAAGAAGATATTCAGGCAGCCAACAGATACATGAGAAAATGCTCTCGATCATTAGCCATTAGAGAAATGCAAATTAAAACTACGATGAGATTCCATCTCACACCAGCAAGGCTGGCATTAATCCAAAAAACACAAAATATTAAATGTTGGAGAGGCTGTGGAGAGATTGGAACTCTTATACACTGCTGGTGGGAATGTAAAATGGTACAACCACTTTGGAAATCTATCTGGCGTTATCTTAAACAGTTAGAAATAGAGCTACCATACAACCCAGAAATCCCACTCCTCGGAATATACCCTAGAGATACAAGAGCCTTCACACAAACAGATATATGCACACCCATGTTTATTGCAGCTCTGTTTACAATAGCAAAAATTTGGAAGCAACCAAGGTGTCCATCAACGGATGAATGGGTAAATAAATTGTGGTATATTCACACAATGGAATACTACGCATCGATAAAGAACAGTGAGGAATCTGTGAAACATTTCATAACATGGAGGAACCTGGAAGGCATTATGCTGAGCGAATTAGTCAGAGGCAAAAGGACAAATATTGTATAAGACCACTATTATAAGATCTTGAGAAATAGTAAACCTGAGAAGAACACATACTTTTGTGGTTACGATGGGGGGAGGGAAGGAGGGTGGGAGAGGGTTTTTTCTTGATTAATCAGTAGATAAGAACTGCTTTAGGTGAAGGGAAAGACAACACTCAATACATGGAAGGTCAGCTCAATTGGACTGGACCCAAAGCAAAGAAGTTTCCGGGATAAAATGAATGCTTCAAAGGTCAGCGGAGCAAGGGCGGGGGTCTGGGGAACATGGTTTGCGGGGACTTCTAAGTCAATTGGCAAAATAATTCTATTATGAAAACATTCTGCATCCCACTTTGAAATGTGGCGTCTGGGGTCTTAAATGCTAACAAGCGGCCATCTAAGATGCATCAATTGGTCTCAACCCACCTGGAGCCAAGGAAAATGAAGAACACCAAGGTCACACGACAACTAAGAGCCCAAGAGACAGAAAGGGCCACATGAACCAGAGACCTACATCAGCCTGAGACCAGAAGAACTAGTTGGTGCCTGGCCACAATCGATGACTGCCCTGACAGGGAGCACAGCAGAGGACCCCTGAGGGAACAGGAGATCAGTGGGATACAGACTCCAAATTCTCATAAAAAGACCAAACTTAATGGTCTGACTGAGACTAGAGGAATCCCGGCGGCCATGGTCCCCAGACCTTCTGTTGGCACAGGACAGGAACCATCCCCGAAGACAACTCATCAGAAATGAAAGGGACTGGTCAGCGGGTGGGAGAGAGACGCTGATGAAGAGTGAGCTAATTATATCAGGTGGACACTTGAGATTGTGTTGGCAACTCTTGTCTGGAGGGGGGATGGGAGGATGGAGAGAGAGGGAAGCCGGCAAAATTGTCAAGAAAGGAGAGACTGAAAGGGCTGACTCAAGACGGGGAGAGTAAGTGGGAGTAGGGAGTGAGATGTATGTAAACTTATATGTGACAGACTGATTGGATTTGTAAACGTTCACTTGAAGCTTAATAAAAGTTATTAAAAAAAAAAAGATCACAAAAAAAATAGAAAAAATTTGAGGAAACATAAAACATATTGAATATGTTTGAAATATATCACAAATAAAAATAAATTAGAAAAAAATGGTAACAAATTAAGGGAAAATCTAATCACCACTAAGAAACTAACAAAGGGAAAACTGCCTCCTCCTGAACTCCAACACATAATTAGGTTGGCTTCCTTGAAAAAAAAAATGCAATGCCTTAGAAAAGTTTAAAGCTCAAAATAGCAAGGACAAGACGGTATTGATTTGCATCAATCCTTCCACCCTAGAATGCTCCTTCCTCACACACTCTGAGGATTTATCCCCATAGGATGCTTGCTAAATACAGTGAGGAATTTTTACTGTAGGCTCCTAATGTGAGGATGAAATTCAGTTGACTAAACAGCCACAACAAAAAAGAAGTTAAAAAAAGTCTCAGCACTGCAGCAAACTCTCTAAAAGAACTCTTCCAGCATTGTACTTTCTTTCTTCTTCACAAATAACTTTTACTCTAACCAAACACACACAACGCTAGGCTCCCAGAAGACCAGGGCCTAGCAGAGGCTGGGCACAGTGAATGAGACGTTAGCTCCTGCATTTTTTTTTTTTTTTGCCAATTAACGACAATCTAAGGGAAGTTGGGATTTTGCCACACAATTATCCCTGCAGTCTCAGAATACTGTTCAAGGGAAACCCTAACCTACAGGTCTATTCCTACACTGTGTGAGAGGTTGTTCATTGTTCCACAGATATCCATTCTTCCTTTCTTCTTTTTTTAATAATAGAATCCTTGAGTTTTAGCTGTGCACATTACCATCCAGCTGGAAACCACATGTCCCAGCCTCACTGGAAGTCAGGTGTGGCTGAAAAAAAAGTGATGTGCACAACTGGGTCACATTCTTAATAAAAAAAACTACTTGACCTCGTCTTCATCTCTTTACTTTCCTGCTATCTCGGAAATGGCAGCAACTGGAATAAAAGTTGCCTTGAATTCAGAGACAGAAGCTCCATGTTAAAATATGGAAGAACCACCACTTATAGCTCTGGGCTGCTCATCTCTGGACTGTTAAAAGAAGGAGAAATAAAATTCTAACTTATATAAACTTCTAATTCTGTAGTCTCATTGTCACAGCAGCTTAGCCTGGAACATGGTACATGAAATGTGAAGGGAAGCCTTCCTTTGGCCCTGAGCTAAGCCACTGTACTATTTTAGGAAACAGTCCACATATAGAGCTTTGCAATTATGCATTGGATTGAGGTTTGGTGAAGATAACAAGGGAAATGAAACAGTGACGCACATAGGTATCTCCAATATCACTAACAGATCATTGCTCTTCTCTCTTCCTATAAGAAATCCTGATAATTTGAGACTTATAACACTTGGCTGTGCTATCTTTCATCACTTCTCATAGCATTGATGACTGAGGATCTAGAAAGACACTGCCCTTTTTCACATGGGTGATGAAAGAATGAGAAGCCTGTATTTGATTGGGGCTGTAGGAAATGCGTGCTCTCAGGGGAAATTTAGGTTTCAAGTAAAGCAAAGAAGTTGACAAAAATCATACAAAATGGTTGAAGATATAAGAATATCTGCAGATTATGAAACAGCAACTTTGGAGGCCACGTTTTAAAAGTATTTGCAAGTGAAAATGAGGTTTGAGTAGAGATTGGGTCTTATCAAGAAACAGATAAAACACAAACAAAAAAAAAATAGGTACAAGAAAAAGAATAAAACTACAGACAAAGAGATTTAAAAATTACAAGAGAAAAATATGTACTCCTTTATACTGATCATTTTTAAACCCTGAATGCAAGGCACAATTCTCTAGGGAAATAAAAATTATTAAAAAATGACTCAAGAGTCAGACAGTTACAGAGCATGGAAGTCATCACTCCTGTTCACCCAACAATAAAAAAACTGATAATCAACAACTCTTCTTATACACACCAGAGAATTGAGGTCATAGGACAAACCAATGTCACCCTCCCTCCTGCCCCGGCAAAACAAACAAACTAGAGGGATGGGGCAATACAGAGTATCACAGTTGAAGGCTATGCACAGACTGGCTTGAGAGATCAAAACCCCTGGAGGCTCAGTCTTGGGAAGCCCAAACACGTTCATGAGTTTTACGTCCATTGGTCCCAACAGTTTCTCTCTGTGAAGATCAGAGAAAAATTCCCTCACCTTTCTGACAAAGCCAGGGAACCGGTAACTATTTCCAAATACAAGCAGAATGTTCTGTTTTCCTTAACAATAAGCCAGCCTCAAGGGAAATTATTTTACCTGAGCCTAAGCAAGAAAACCATGGTGAGTAGTAGTTAAGAGCTACAGGTACTAACCAAAAGGTTGGCAGTTCGAATCCACCAGGTGCTTCTTGGAAAGCCTATGGGACAGTTCTACTCTGTTCTATAGGGTCACTAAGAGTCAGAATTGACTCGATGACAATGGATTTTTAAGCAAGGAAGGTTTTACTAAAGTTAACCAATACGGTCAAAGGAAAAGACAAAACTCCATGCCCCTGGGGCCTTCCTGTCTTACCAAAGGGGTCAAAAAAAAAAAGAAAAAGAAAAATATTTGAGAGGAACTTACAAAACTCACATTAAAAGACAGACATCATAGAATTATAGAATGTTTCCTTTCCCCCCTTACCTTACCACTGCATCAACAGGACTACTGTATAATAACAGGGGATTACAACAGAAAGAACTGCAAAGTTCAGAACCTATTTAAAAAGGCATCTCTAGGGAAGCTTACAGATTATGGAGGAGTCAAAAACAGACACTGGAGGCAATCTTAGTCTCTGACACCCACGACTACGACACATAGGAAACACAGGCTAACATCTACACAGATATGCATAAATCCTCACACGTATGAACTTATCTCAGTTCCTTTTGCCTGGCTTCCAACAAAAAAATCACAAGCCATGCTGAACGGCAAAAAAATGCCGTCTGAAGAGACAAAGAAAGCATCAGAATCAGACTAGATATGGTATAGATTTTGAAATTATCAGATGGGGAATTTAAAATAACTATAATTGCTAAAGGCTCTAATGGAAAAAGTGAATAACCTGCAAGAACAGATGGGTAATGTAGCAGAGAAATGGGAACTCTAAGAGAGATTTAATAGGAAATACCATAAATTAAAAGCACTAACAGAAATGAAGACTGCCTTTGATGAGCTCATCAGTAGACTGAATATGGCCAAGGAAGGAACCAGTGACCTTTAAGATGTGTCAGTGGAAAGTTCCCAAACTTAAAAGCAAATAGAACAAAGACTGAAACAAACAAACAAAAAACAACAACAAAAAACGGGATAAACCAGTTCTTCCCCCACATGCCTGTGGGGGCTTGCATGTTGCTGTGATGCTGGAAGATATGCCACCGATATTCAGATACGAGCAGGGTCACCCATGGAGGACAGGTTTCATCTGAGCTTCCAGACTGAGATAGACTGGGAAGAAGGACCCAGAAGTCTACTTCTGAAAAGCATTAGCCAGTGAAAACCTTATGAATAGCAGCAAAACATTGTCTGATATAGTGCTGGAAGATGAGCCCCCCAGGTTAGAAGGTCCTCAGAAGATGACTGGGGAAGAGCTGCCTCCTCAAAATAGAGTCAACCTTAATGACGTGGATGGAATAAAGCTTTTGGGACCTTCATTTGCTGCTGTGGCATGACTCAAAATGAGAAGAAACAGCTGCAAACATCCATTAATAATCAGAACCTGGAATGTACGAAGTATGAAAGGACTTAAAGCACTTACTAATGAAGGTCAAAGACCACAGCCTTCAGTATGGATTGCACCTCAACATAAAAAAAAAAAAAAAAATTTTTTTTTTTTTTTTAAAGAAAACAAAAATCCTCACAACTGGACCAATGAGCAACATCATGATGAACGGAGAAAGTATTCAAGTTGTAAAGGATTTCATTTTACTCAGATCCACAATCAACAGCCATGGAAGCAGCAGTCAAGAAATCAAAAGAAGCATTGATTTGGGTAAATCTGCTCCAAAGGGCCTCTTCAAAGTGTTGAAGAGCAAAGATGTCACCTTGAAGACTAAGGTGTGCCTGACCCAAGCCATGGTATTTTCAATCACATCATATGCATGTGAAAGCTGGACAGTGAATAAGGAAGACCGAAGAAAAATTGACATCTTTGAATTGCGGTGTTGGCGAAGAATATTGATTATACCATGGACTGCCAAAAGAACAAACAAATCTGTCTTAGAAGAAGTACAACCAGAATGCTCCTTAGAAGCAAGGATGGTGAGGCTGCGTCTTACATACTCTGGACATGTTGTCAGGAGGGATCAGTCCCTGGAGAAGGACATCATGCTTGGCAGAGTACAGGGTCAGCGCAAAAGAGGAAGAACCTTGACGAGGTGGATTGACACAGTGGCTGCAACAATAAGCTCGAGCATAACAACGATTGTAAGGATGGCGCAGGAATGGGCAGTGTTTCGTTTGGTTGTGTATAGTGTCGCTATGAGTCGGAACCAACTCGACGGCACCTAACAAGAACAACAAACCAGTTCACTCTGGAGTTCTTGGAAGAAAGCATCTCTGCCGGATCCTGTCACTTTCACGCTCTGAGGAAAAGTTTCTTTGGCTCGCAGCAGGCAGGCATCGTCCCTCACGATGGGCAAAAGAAATTCCAACAAGCCACAGGGCAAAATGTTCTCACAGGCCTTCTTCTTGTAGACCTGCCAAGAAAAGCACAAGAAAAAACGCCCAGACTCTTTGATGTCACCGACTTCTCCAAGAAGTGTCCTGAGAGATGAAAGATCATGTCTGCAAAGGAAAAGTCAAAGTTTGAAGATATGGCAAAAAGTGACAAAGCTTGCTATGACAGAGAGATGAAGAATTATGCTCCTCCCAACAGTGACAAGAAAGGAAAGGAAAAAGATCCCAATGCTCCTAAGTAGCCACCACCTGCCTTCTTCCTGTTTCAGTGTAAACACCGCCAAAAATCAAAAATGAACACCCAGGCCTATCCATTGGGAATACTGCAAAAAAAATTGGGTGAATTGTGGTCTGAGGAATCAGCCAAACATTAAAAAAAAAAAAAGAAAGAAGTTAAGTTAATGGGGAAATATGAAAAGGATATTGCTACATACCTTTTCAAGGGCAAAAGTGAAGCAGGAAAAAAGGGCCCTGAAAGGCCAACAGGCTCAAAGGAGAAGAATGAACCAGAAGAAGAGGAAGAGAAAGAAGAAGATGAAGATGATGCAGAAGAGGATGAAGTTGAAAAATAAGTGGCTATCCTGTAATTGTATATGTGGAGTATGCATGTTTGCTCAAGCAATTGTTTTGCTAAGAATGTGAATTCAAGTGTAGCTCAGTATTAGCTTCAGTATAAAAACTGAACAAATTTTTGTGTGCCTGATAAGATTCTTCATAGAAAAAATTTTTTTTAAATGCAAGTTGTAATTTTTTGAGGGACTACTATATACAGTTAGATTTTAAAGCTTCTGATGTTGAATGTTTCTAAATATTTAATGGTTTCTTTTATTTCTTGATTTATATGTGATAGCACAACAAACTTCTAGTAATTAGTATCAATAGTAAATTTTGGGTTTTTTAAGATGCTGCATTTTTTGGTAATAAAATTATGTATATTAAAAAAAGACTAAAAAAAAAAAAAAAACCCAGAACAGAATATACAAGAATTGTGAGACAGTTGCAAAAGGGGTAACATATCTGTAACAGGAATACCAGAAAGAAAAGAGAGAAAGGAACAGAAGAAATATTTGAAGTACTAATGGTTGAGAATTTTTCAAAATTATTGACCGACACAAAACAACAAATCCAGAAAGCTCAGAGGACACTAAACAGGGTAAATACCAAAAATTAGACATCTGGACATATCATATTCAAACTGCAGAAATACAAAGATAGAGAAAACCTTGAAAGAGGCCAGAAGGGGAGAAAAATAACACTTCACCTATACGGGAGATTCCTAGATTGTGCAGTCTGAGCTCAACTACTAACCTAAAGGTTGATGGTTTGAACCCATCCAGCAGTATCACAGAAGAGAAAGACTGGCAATCTACCTCTAAGAAAATTATAGCAAAGAAAACCCTGTGTAGCAGTTCTATTCTGTAACACATGGGGTCACCATGAGTCAGAATCCACTCAATGGCAACTAACAGCAACAACACCTATAAGAGGGACAAGAATACGATTTACACAGAACTTTTGTTCAGAAACAATGCAAACAAGAAGAAAATGGAGTGAAATATCTCGAGCATTAAAAGAAAAATACCAGCAACCTAGAAAACTTATGTAAGTGAATGAGAAATAAAGACTTTCATTGGCAAGCAAAAATTGAGGCAATTTGTCACCAGTAGACCTGGTGGCACAAACAGTTAAGCTCTCAGAGGTTAACTGAAAGGTATATTCAATGCAATACCAGTCAAAATCCCAAAAAGTTATTTTGCGGATATTGACAAATCTGTTCTAAATTTTATATGAAAAGGCAAAAGACCCAGAAGAGTCAACACAATGCTGAAGACGAACAAAGTTGGAGGACTGACTCTACTGGACTTCAAGACTTACTAAAAACCTACAGTAATCAAGACATTGTGGTATTAGTGAAAGAAGAGACAAAAAAAAAAATCAGTGGAGTTGAACAGAGTCCAGAAATATACCCACACAAATATAGCTAAGTGAACTTTGACAAAACAGCAAACACAATTCAATGGAGAAATATAGTCTTTTCCACGAATAATGCTGGAACAACTAGACTTCAATACGCACAAAATAAAATGAATCTAAACACATGCTTTAGACCTTTCACAAAAATTAACTCAAGAAAGATCAGAGACCTAAATGTAAAATACAAAACTGTGAATCTCTCAGATTATAACATAGGAGAAAATCTAGGTGACCTTGGATTTTGTGATGACTTTTATTTACAGCACCAAAAACATGATACATGAAAGAAAAAATTGGTAAGTTAGACTTCATTAAAATTAAAAAATTCTGGTCTGACAAAGACATTGTTAATAGAATGAAAAGACAAGCCAGAGACTGAGAGAAAATATTTGCAAAACACTTATAAAGGACTTATATCCCAAAATAGAGAAAGAACTCTTAAAACTCAATAATACGAGGGGAAAAAAAAAAAACATAGTTGCACAATGGGCCAAAGATAAGAACATACAAGTCCCCAAAGACATATAGATGGAGAATAGGCATATAAAAATATGCTCAAAATTATATGCCATTAAGGAATTGCAAATTAAAGCAACAATGATGTAACACTACATACCAATTCAGTGGCTCAAATTCAAAACACTGACAACCTCAAATGTTGGTGAGAATGTGGAGCAACAGGAATTCTCATTCAGGTAGTGGAAATGCAATACTGTACTATCACCGTGGCAGTTTCATACAAAGATAAACATAAACTGACCATATGAGGTGGAAATTGAGCTCCTTGGTATTTATACAAATTAGTTGAAAATGTATGTAACACTGTTATGGATTGAATCATGTCCTTTCAAAATATGTGTTGGAATACTAACCCCTACACCTGTGGAGGAGCCCTGGTGGCACAGTGGTTAAGAGCTCGGCTGCTAATCAAAAGGTTGGCAGTTTGAATCCATCAGCCACTCATTGAAAACCCTATGGAACAGTGCTACTCTGTCCTATAGGGTCGCTATGAGTTGGAATCGACTTGATGGCAACAAGTTTTTTTTTTTTAATACCTGTGGATATAATCCCATTTGGCAACAGTTTTTCTCTGTTATGTTAATGAGGACACATCAATGCAGGGTGTGTCTTAAACGAATCACTTTTAAGCTATAAAAGAGCAGATTAGGCATAGAAGCAAGTAAGCACAGATGGGAGAAGAGAGAGATGTCAAGGAACTGGGAAACACAAGCTAAAAAGAGACAAGGAACTTCCTCCAGAGCCAACAGAGAGAGAGAAGGCCTTTCCCTAGAGTTGGTGCCCTGAATTCAAGCTTCTAGCCTCTTTAACTATGAGGAAGTAAATTTCTGTTCCTTAGAGCCACTCACTTGTGGTATTTCTGTTACAGTAGCACCAAGAAACTAAAGTAGGACATACACAAAAACTTGCACTTGAATGTTTGAATGGTTTTATTCATAATTTCCAAAAATTTGAAACAATCAAGATACGATTCAATAAATGAATGGATAAGCAAACTGTGGTACACCTATTCAGCAATAAAAAGAAATGAGATATCAAACCACAAAAAGACCGGGAGGAACCTTGAATGCATATTGCTAAGTGAAACAAATCCAGTTTGCAAAAGGAACATGTGCTACGATCTCAACTATATGACATTCTGGAAAAGGCACCATTATAAATAGAAACAGTAAAAACATCAGTGCTTGCCAGCAGTTCAGGGAAAAGAGGAGGGAAAAATAGGTAGTGCACAGAGCAATTTTAGGGCAGTGAAACTATCCTGTATGTGTATGATACTGTAATGGTGAACACACAATAGTGTGCATTTGTCAAAACCCATAGAATTGTACAACACAAAGAATGAAGCTTAATGTAAACTGTGGACCTTAGTTAATAATAATATATCAATATTGATTCATCAATTGTAACAAATGTACCACACTAATGCAAGATGTTAATAAAAGCAGAAGCTGTGTATAGGAGGGAGAAGGGTTATGCGAAAACTCTCTGTACTTTTCCGTGTAATTTTTCTGTATATAATCTAGTAAAACTAGAACCCAGTTAAAAAAAAATGACAACTAGATATGTAAAATGACTAACTAAATGCTAGACAAGAATCATTTTCGGTGAAGGGAAGGACAACACATAACACAGGGGAAGTCAGCACAGCTGGACCAAAGCAAAAACTAATAAGTTTCCTGAACACACAAACACTTTCAGGGACAGAGTAGCTGGAGCTGGTGCCTGGGGACCACAGTTTTGGGGGACATCTAGGACAACTGGCATGACAAAGTTTATTAAGAAAATGTTTTACCTCCCACTTCTGTGGGTGGCTCTGGGGTCTTAAAAGCTTGCCAGTGGTCATCTAAGATGCATCAATTGGTCCCAACCCACTTGGAGCAAAGGAGAATGAAGAACACAAAATCTACAAGGAAAATACTATCCCAAGAGATAAAAGGTCCACATAAGTCAAAGACTCCATCAGCCTAAGACCAGAAGAACTAGATGGTGTCTGGCTACCACCAATGATCGTTCAGACAGGGAACACAACAGAGAGTTCCAGATTGAGTGGGAGAAAAGTACAGAGCAGAACTCAAATTCATGTAAAAAGACTAGAATTAACAGTCTGACAGAGACTGGAGGAACCCCTGAAACTATGGCCCCTGGACGCTCTGTTAACCCAGAACTAAAACCATTCCCAAAACCCACTCTTCAGACAAAGATTAGACTGGACTATAAAACATAAAATAATACTCGTAAGGAGTGTGCTTCTTAGTTCAATCAGATATACGAGACCAAATGGGCAGCTCCTGTCTGGAGGCAGGATGAGAAGGCAGAAGAAGGGACAGGAATTGATTGAATGGACACAAGAAACTCGGTGTAGAAAAGGGGAGTGTGCTGTCACGCTGTGGGGATTGCAACTAAAAAAGAAAACAAAAATGACTTACAAAGGAGCATAAAGTGGGTATAAACAAGTATACGATTTTTAAGAAAAATTAAAATATAATAAAAGTTTGTGGTTCTGAAGGCAAGGTCTAACAAACTTTCAACAAATATAATTCCTAGACTATTTGCATTATTCTATAACAGTGACAAATCAGAAAATTCTCAATTCATTATTCTAGACTGATAAAACAATGTGCCCAAAACTGGAATGAGGATAGCACAACCCAAGAAATATACTGATTAATCTCCTTTATAAGGATCAGAAAGAAATATTATGAAATTAAAATTTATGAAACTGAACCCATCAATAGATCATACCATATATTGTTTTAACTCAGAAATACAAATATGTACATTAGAAAAAAATCTAAATCTTTTGTTGTCTTTTTTTGTTTGTTTAATTTCAGTATCATATTTGTAATTTATAAGCACTTTGTCATGTACCATGATGGTTTGTCTTTAATAGCACCCTTCTCTTGTTTATATAATATTGCACCATCTCTGAGAATAATAGGGTTTTTTTAAATATTTTTTTTTTCTATTTCATGCATTGTCTTTTTTGTTTGTTTCTTACTTGCTTTCATGTCTATCTTTTGGGTTAGAGAATTTCCACAAATATCTAATGCTTCTTAACTATTCATACATAAGACATATTGGATCATAGGATGATCATGGTGATCTAATGCAAATCTCTCTAAATATCCCCTCCTTCCAAAAAAAGCATACATACAAAAACAGGGAGCTAATAAAACAACCAAATGCGTGCCTACAACATAACCAGGAGAAGAGAATACTACGGATTTTAAATTATGTATAAAGAACCCACACCCGAGCAAATTAGGTGGAATTCATGCAGAAAACAGAAGAAGTGAGCAGGAAGCCTAGGACTTGTGAAGCAATGATGGCATCATCCCATAGAGAAAGGCACAACTCAAAATACTGAGAACCGTTTCGATACTTGGAAGATAATATCATTAGCTATTGGAAAAATGAAAGAAAGTTCTTGAAAATAAGTGAGAGTAGAGGTTCCAGTCTTGTACAGGTGCTGCTTCAAGGGGAGGATATGGCAACTAGATTAGGGAGCTATCTCTTGGAGGATTGCTAGCATAAGGAGAGGAGGAAAAAGGGAGTAAAAAGTAAGAGCTCTGAGATGCAGAGCCAACATGGTGCTCCAGACAATTGCATCATGCCATCCCTCTGCAGCAAAGACCCAAAAAACTAAGCAAAGCAGATACAAACATCAGTGTTGCAAACTTGTGCAACAAACGAAGGGATAAAGAACTAGATCAAACACCAAATGAAAGAAGAAACTGACAGAAAACAGAGAATGAGAAGAGATACAGAGCTGAGGTCCCTTGACAATTAACATGGCACAGCATCGTCATCTTGAAACCCAGCCAGCAATGACCCTGAACAGGGAGTACAGAAAGGCAACTTCACAGAACTCCGAACAAGAGACAGAGCACCCGATAACCAGAGAAACACACTTTCCCACCCCTTACCCTTCTAGTGAGTAGAATCAAGAACCCCCTCCCCATAGCAGCAGCCCCCACCACTGCCAGACTTACTGGTCTGACAGAGACTAGAGGAACCCCTGAGACTATCCCATGGACACCCTACTAACTCAGAACCAAAGCCACTCTCGAAGTCCACCTTTCAGTCAAAGATTAGGCAGGCCTATAAAACAAATAACAACACACATGAGGAACATGCTTCTTAGTTCATTCAAGTATACTAGACCAAATGGGCCACTCCTGCTGAAAAGCAAAGATAAGAAGGCAGAAAGAGATGGGAAAACTGAATGAATAAACATGGGGAACCCGGGGTGGGAAAGGGGGAATGCTGACACGCTGTGGTGATTGCAACCAATGTCACAAAACAATGTGTATAATTTTTGAATTGAAAAACTAATCTCAGCTGTAAATTTTCACCTAAAGCACAATGAAATTAAACAAACAAAAAAAATTAAGAGCTCTGTAGAAAGAAGACAATCACAAATTAAAAAAAAAAATCCAACAATCAGTGCCATATGCAAACCCAAAAAAATACATTGCTGTTGAGTCAATTCCAACTCAGTTAATTACAGAAATTTCGCTATAGCAACAGAAGGTGATGTTATTGAACCCAGTAACCCACCAAAATCTCTCACTTCTGCCTATACAGTATCATCTGTTATGAGCCGGAAAGGGGAATCAAAATATTTCAGCTGAAGAAAATTCTTCCCACAAAACCAACCACAAAGCAGAGAAAAACTGTAACACAAAACTCCAACTTGGAGTACATAAGCAAATATGTACAGCATTAGGAAAAATTCTAACTATTCTATTGTCTTCTTTTGTTTAATTTTCCTCTCATTTTTTTAATTGCTAAGTGCTTTGTCTTTTACCCTGATAGTTTGTTTTCAATGCAGCCTATCTTCTTTTGTTGTTAAAATATTGTGCCATCTCTTTGAGGATAGTAGTTTTTATATGCTGTAGCACACATTTAAAGGTGAAAAGAACAAACTCCACGCATTACAAAATAAAAAATTCAGAACAGAAATGGAAGAAAATTGGAAGATATAAAATGACAGTTTATAAAAATCATCTCGGAAATGAAGGCTAAATGAACACTTAATTACAAGTTGTTTAATGGAGAATTGATTTTAAAATATATAATAAAGGGTATTGAGGAAACGAACAAAACCAATATAGAGAAAAAAGTAAGGATCAGAGAGAAAGTACTTGATATGGTAGTCGGGTAAATAATAGCTAACAAATCTATAACAGAATTCTGTGAAGGAGAAAAAAGAAAACAGTATAAGATGATTATTATTTTTGAAAACTAATTCAATAATACTTTCCAGAAATAGAAGTACACTTGAATCTACATATTGAAAAGGTCCACCTGGGAAAATAGAAACAAAATGTTCAATTCTAAAATGTATACTACTAAAACTATTAAACTTCAATGATTAAACAACAAAGAAACAAACCAAAAAAGCCCCTGATCCTCCAAGCAAAAACATCAAACCACTTATTAAAAAATGATGTTGGCATCAGACATCTAGGCACAATACACAAAGGAAGAGAACAGAGCAAAAATATTTTCAAAAGAGAACAACACAATGTGCTGCATTGCAACTATCAAGTTATTGAAAAAGTTTTAAACATGCAAGCACTTACAGCATATTATATTCATATTCCCTTCCTAAGAAATCTACTAGAGGACTATCTTAATCAAACCGAGATAACTCCCCAAACCTTTGCAAAAGACTGAAAGTGAACATTGAATATATGTAAGCACAGAAATGTGTGTAAGAATAGTTTGTAGATGTTATATGTCTGACAAATTAGAAACAATGCAACTGAAAAAAAATGGAAGGAAAACATAAATTCACTGATACTCTCCTATGTAGTAGGTGGAAGTCAAATGATATCATTTAAAGCTGACAGGCCAAGAAGTCAAAGAAAGTTATAATTTTTTTTTTAGTATACAGGAAAACTCTAGAATAAAAAGTTAACCTCTTCTAAATAAAAAAAAAAAGTTTGAAAACAGACTTCAAAAAAAAACAGTAAATAGGTAATAAGCATAACAATATGTCTGAGTAGAAAACAAATATATTAGTAAAATTAGTAAATGTAAATTAGCTTAAGCCACTATTAGAAGGATTTTCATACTGATTCACAAAGAAAAAAATACTGCATAGAGCAAACACACTCTACACAGTAAGAAAAGATAAAAAGTAAGAAAAGACCAAAATGGATGTCAGAAGAGACTCTGAAAGTTGCTCTAGAACATCGAAGAGCTAAAGTGAAAGAAATGAAGTAAAAGCATTGGATGGAAGATTTCAAAGGGTGGCTCTAGAAGACAAAGTATTATAAGTACAAATACCTGCATATGGAAAACCAAAAAGGAAAAACACGGTCTGCATTTCTCAAGCTGAAAGAACTAAAGAAAAAACTCAACCGAGTTGCAATATTGAAGGGGAAAATATTAAACAATTCAGGAGGCATCCAAAGAAGATGGAAGGAATAAACAGTCACTAAAAAAAAAAAAAAAAAATCCCAAAAAGAATTTGTCGACGTTCAACCATTTCAGGAGGTAGCATATATAATCAGGAACTGATGGTACTGAAAGAAGAAGTCCAAGCTGAACTGAAGGCATTGGCAAAAAATAAGGCTCCAGTAATTGATGGAATATCAACTGAGATGTTTCAACAAATGGATGCAGCATTGGAAGTGCTCACTCCTCTATGTCAAGAAATTTCGAAGACAGCTACCTGGCCAACCAACTGGAAGAGATCTATATTTATGCCAATTCTCAAAAAAAGTGATCCAACTGAATGTGGAAATTATAGAACAATATCATTGATATCACACGTAAGCAAAATTTTGCTGAAGATCATTCAAAAGTGGCTACAGCAGTATATCGACAGGGCACTGCCAGAAATTCAGGCTGGTTTCAGAAGAGGACGTGGAACCAGGGATATCACTGCTGATGTCAGATGGATCCTGGCTGAAAGCACAGAATAGCAGAAAGATGTTTGCCTGTGTTTTATTGGCTATGCAAAGGCATCCGACTGTGTAGATCATAACAAATTATGGATAATATTGCAAAGTATGAAAATTACAGAACACTTAATCGTACTCATGAGGAACTAGAACATAGATCAATAGGCAGTCGTTCTAACAGAACAAGGGGATACTGCTTGGTTTAAAGTTAGGAAAGGTGTGCGTCAGCTTGTATCCTTTCACCATACCTATTCAATCTGTATGCTGAGCAAATAATCCAAGAAACTGGACTCTATGAAGAAGAACTGGGCATTGGGTTTGGAGGAAGACTCATTAACAACCTGTGTTATGCAGATGACACAACCTTGCTTCCTGAAAGTGAAGAGAACTTGGAGCACTTACTGATGAAAATCAAAGACCACAGTCTTCAGTATGGATTATACCTCAACATAAAGAAAACAAAAATCCCTCACAACTGGACCAATAAGCAACATTGTGATAAACAGGGAAAGATTGAAGTAGTCAAGGATTTCATTTTACTTGGATCCGCAATCAACACTCAGGGAAGCAGCAGTCAAAAAGCAAAAGATGCATTTCATTGGGTAAATCTGCTGCAAAAGACCTCTTTAAAGTGTTGAAAAATAAAGGTGTCACCTTGAAGACTAAGGCACGCCTGACCCAAACCATGGTGTTTTCAATGGCCTCCTGTGCATGTGAAAGCTGGACAATGAATAAAGAAGACAGAAGAAGAATTTACAGCTTTGAATTGTGGTGTTGGAGAAGAACACTGAATATATCATGGACTGCCAAAAGAATGAACAAATCTGCTTTGGAAGAAATAAAAACAGGATGCTCCTTAGAAGCAAAGATGGCAAGGCTACGTCTCACATACTTTGGATATGTTGTCAAAAGGATCAGTCCCTAGAAAACGACATCATGCTTGGTAAAGTAGAAGGTCCACAAAGAAGAGGAAGACCCTCAATGAGATGGATTGACCCAGTGGCTACAAAAATGGGCTTAAGCATAACAACGATTGTGAGGGTGGTGCAGGACCAGGCAGTGTTTTGTTCTGTTGTACATGGGGTTGCTATGAATTGGAGCTGACTCGACAGCACCTAACAACAAAAACAAAAATTAAAGGAAGACCAAAGTATACCAGACAATTGAGAACACATTGGTTGTGATTCTGATATCAGCGCAAGTGGAACTCAGGCAAAAAGACATTAAGTCTACACCAAATAACATAGTATCTAGAGCAGAAACTATAGAAGATGTGAGAAAAAATCGAAAAGCTCTAGCAATAGGTGCCTTTAACACGCCTGTATCATATCAGCAATTTCTGTCCCGATGCTGCATATAAAACAAATCTAGGTGGTTTATAAGTTTTTTTTTTTTCTTTTCTTTTTTCGTGATTTCATGTATGTATTAGCTAGGGGTACTCTGCTACAGGATATAGATGGATTTGACATGGCTCTAGGCTGAGTCCTGGTGATGCAGTGGTTAAGAGCTCGGCTGTTAACCAAAAGGTTGGCAGTTTGAATCCAACCAACCACTTCTTGGAAACTCTATGGGATAGTTCTATTCTGTACTATAGGGTCCCTATGAGTCAGGATAGACTAGACGAAATAGTTTTTTGTTTGTTTTTGTTTTGTTTTGTTTTTTTGTTTTAGTTTAGCCAGGGCCAGCTATACAATGTTCAGACCACAGTGCAAAATGAAAATGCAAGGCCCCTGTTCAAAAAACAGGAAAAAAGTACCATTAAAGGTACTAAAATGTAATGCTTATTCCTTTAAAAAGCTTTTTACCTTTAAAAATTTTCTATTGCTTATAAACTGTAAGAGGGCTATCAGTGATATACAAGTAAAAACAAACCACAAATTGAAAAAAAATGATGATTTTAGTGTCATAATTTTATACAATACTATAAATAATAATACTTTATACATATGACATATTGATCAATATATTTTTATTTTTCTGGAATGCTTTTCTGAAAATTTATTTATTAGGTTATCAAATTTTATACTTTTATTAACTTCATTTCAATCAATGTAATTGAAAGCAAAGCCAATTCCTCATGAAAGCATCAATAACCTTTGAATATTTTTAATATTTTTATTGTGGTAAGTAGTGCACAAGTGATTTTTTTTTTAATTTTGAGAGGGATCTTCTGCTGACGCAAATGTTGTTGGTACTGTTAAGAGTATTTTATAGGCTATAAAAAAATTGGGATAAATTTCCGATCAATTGTTTCAAAATATAAATTTTGGTACATCTAGAGCTGATGATTCTTGCAGAGCAATTTTTCTAAAAAGATTTAACTCTTCATATAAATCAGTTTGAACTTAATTTTAAGTGTACAATTATACAATGACATTTTAATGTTTCCCCTGACATTTCTGGTAAATTCTGGATATTTGTACAAGAATCCAAAACTGGGTTCCGGATTTTTAGGTAATTCAAAATGCCTGTTTATGCATTCTAGCACTACATTTTCAATTACAAAAAAAAAAAAAAACTGAAATTTATCTTCCTTAATCATAATTTGTATGAATGAATTTGAATCATCCAAAGCATCACATAAAAAATAGTCCTTTTAGGAGTTCCACAAGTTAACAAGTAAAAGACAAATAGCCCAATAAAAAAAATGGGCACGGGACCTGAATAAACATTTCACCAGAGAGAACGTACAAATGGCCAACAGGCACACGAAAAGATGCTCAACATCATTAGCCATTAAAAAAACCCAAACCAAACCCACTGCTGTCGTGTTGATTCCAACTTATAATGACCCTGTAGGACACAGTAGAACTGCCCCATAGAGTTTCCAAGGAGTGCCTGGTGGACTTGAACTGCCATCCTTTGGTTAGCAGCCATAGCTCTTAACCACTACGCCATCAGGGTTTCCACTTAACCCTTAAAAAAAACTTAACCATTAAAAAAAAAAAAAACCTTAGGGAGATGTAAATCAAAATCACAATGAGATACCACTTCACTCCCACTAGGATATAAAAAGATTGAAAAAAAAATACTGGAAAATACCAAATGTTGGTGAGGAAATGGAGAAATCAGAACCTTTATCCATTGCTGGTGGAAATACAAAATGGTACAGCCACTGTGGTAAAAAGTCTGGTTGTTCCACAACAAGTTAAACATAGAGCTACCATATGGTCCAACAATTCCACTCTTAGGTATACCCAAAAGACTTGAAAACAGTGACACCATTGCCACATTATTTACAATAGTCAAAAGACGGAAACAACTCAAGTGCCCATCAACAGATGAACAAATAAACAAGATGTGGTATATATGTACAATGGAATATTGCTCAGCCATAAAGAGAAACAAAGTCTTGATACATATCATGATATGGGTGAACCTTGTAAACATGCTGAGTGAAATAAGTTAGTCACAAAAAGACAAATATTGTATGATCTAACTAATCTGAAACAGCTGTACTAGGCAAGGTTGACAGCGATGAAAAGGAGGAGGATAGGGAGAATAACTGTTGAGGAAGCATTGAGCTTTTGTTTATGGGGGTGGGAAATTTGGCAACACACACTGATATACTGATGATGGTTGCACAACATGATTGATGTGATTGGTCTCACTGAATTGGACACGTGAAAAATATTGAATTGGCAAATGTTGTGTTATCTGTATTTTTACCACAATAAAAAATAGTGATTTTTGTTTTAGTCCATCTATTGCAATGATCTTTAAATTTAATTTCTATTTCTGTTTTTGTTGTTTCAGGTGTCATAGAGTCAGCTCCAACTCATAGCGGCCTTATGTATAACAGGAGGAAATGTTGCCCAGTCCTGTGCCATCCTCACAATCGTTGCTATGTTTGAGCCCATTGTTGCAGCCACGGTACCGATCCGTCTTATTAAGGGTCTCCCTTTTTTTTTTGCTGACCCTCTACTTTACCAAGCATGATGTCCTCCTCCAGCAATTGGTCTCTCCTGATGACATGTCCAAAGTAAGCAAGATGAAGCCCAACAACCATTGCTTCTAAGGACCATTATGGCTGTACTTCCCCCAAGACAGTTATGATCGTTCTTCCGGCAGTCCATGGTATATACAATACTCTTCACCAACACCATAATTCAAATGTGTCAATTCTTCTTTGATATTCCTTTTTCATTGGCCAGCTTTCACATCTATATGAGGCAATGGAAAAGATCATGGCTTGGGTCAGATGCGCTTTAGTCATCAAAGTGACATCTTTGCATTTTAGAGCTTTAAAGGGGTCTTTTGCATCAGACGTGCCCAATGCAATACGTCGTTTGATTTTATGATTGCTGCTTCCATGGGCATTGATTGTCGACCCAAAAAGAATGAAATCCTAGACAACTTCAGTTTCTTCACCATTTATCATGATGTTTATTGGTCCAGTTGTAAGGATTTTGTTTTCTTTGTGTTAACATGTAATTCGTACTGAAGGCTGTAGTCTTCTATTTCATCAGTAAGTGCTTCAAGTCGTCGTCACTTTGAGCACGGAAGATTGTTCCATCTGCATATTTCAGGTTGTTAATAAATATTCTTCCAATCCTGATACTGCTTTCTTCTTCATATAGCCCAGTTTCTTGGATTATTTGTTCTTTTCTTTATGTTGAACAAGTAAGGTTAAAAACAAAAACAGCTGCACACCTTTTCCAATTTTAAACCACACAGTATCTGCTTGTTCTATTTAAACGACTACCTTTGATTCATGTGTATGTTCTGCATGAGCACAATTAAGTGTTCCGGAATTCCCATTCTTTGTAATGTTGTCCACAATTTGTTTTGATCCACACAGTTGAATGCCTTTGTGTAGTCAACAGAACACAGGTGAACATCTTTCTGGTATGCCTTTCTTTTGGCCAAGATCAATTTGACATCAGCAATGATAGCTTTCATTCCATGTCCTCTTCTGCATTTGACTTGAACTTCTGGCCGGTCCTTGTCGAAGTACAGCTGCAGGCATTTTTGAATTATCTTCAGCAGTGAGAAGCCCTAATTGTGTTCTTCCCTTTCGGTTTTCTAACTCCACATCTTCGCACATTTCATTATAATACTTTATCTCAAGTTGTTCAGCTCTTTTACTTCATCATTTCTTCCATTAACTTTAGTTTCAGAATATCTTCTGACATCCATTTTGGTCTTTTCTTTCTTTCCTGTCTTTTTAATGACCTACTTTCTTTATGTATGTTGTGTTTGATGATTTCCTACAACTCTTCTGGTATTCAGTCATTAGTATTCAGTGTATCAATTCTATTCTAACCTTATGGGTGTTTAATTTGCAATGTTTCAGGAATTTTCTAAACTTTTTGAAGAATTCTAATAACTTTCTTATATGCTTTATTTCTATTTCCATTTGTATGTTTTATTTTATTATAATTTTCTGTCAAAATTTGCACCTAAGAAGGTTTGATTTACCAAAGTTGAACGTAGTAGAACTTAAAATTTAGACAGCTCGATTTCCACAGAAGTAATAAAGATAATTTTTACAGTTTATCCCCCCATACCAAAAAGAAATAAACTGACAAAATCTTTTTGATCTTCCTGGAATCCAGATTTCTCAGTTCATGGAATTGGGGTGACCCACACAGGCTGTCATGGATTGAATTGTTTCCCAAAAAAATATGTGTCAACTTGGCTAGGCCATGATTCACAGTATTGTGTAGTTGTTGCCATTTTGTGATCTAATGTAATTTTCCTATGTGTCATAAATCCTACCTATATGAAGTTAATAAGGCAGCATTAGAAGCTGTTATGTTAAGGAGGCAGGACTCAGTCTACAGGATTAGGTTGTATCTTTAGTCAATCTCTTTTGAGATATAAAAGAGAGAAAGCCTTCTCTGGGAGCTGGAGCCCTGAATTCAGACTTCTAGCCTCCTATGCTGTGAGAGAATAAATTTCTGTTCATTAAAGCCATCCACTTGTGGTATTTCTGTTATAACAGTACTAGATAACCAAGACAGAATTTAGTACCAGGAGAGTGGGGTGCTACTCTAACAGATACTACAAGGTGAAAATGGTTTTGGAATTGACTAATGGGTAGAAGCTGGAAGAGTTTTAAAGTGCCTAATAGTAAAAGCCTGGGATGCCTTGAAGGGACTCTTGGTGGAATTGTGGACATCAAACACAATTCTGCTGAGAGCTCAGAAAGAAGTATGGAGAGTTGTAACACCAGAGATGGCACAGACGATGAGAAGCAACGGCAGAGAAATAGCAGCAGCAGAACCAGGAGACTGGCATGAGTCAGTGTGGGTGCTGACACACAGAGCGAGAGAGCTGAATGCCTTCAGGAAGGCGGCTTCCTGGTGGAGTGGGGTGCCTCTAGGCACTTACCGGTGGAGCTAGGCTTACCAACCCACAGAGGAGGAGAGCTGAGTGCCTTCTGGCTGAGATTTACTGGCCAAGTGGGGTGCCTCTAGGCAGTTATTGGTAGAGGTAAAGAGCTTTGTAACACTTCCCAGAGCACTGTTAGAGGCCAAGGAACCAGGAAACAGAAGCTGAAGAGACAAGGCACAAAGGAAGCAGAGCTACCTCAGTCTCAAAGGGTAGGGCCACAACCTCTGGGGTCTCAAATGGTAGAACCGTGACCTGTTTTGTATCAAAGGGTGAGGCCATGTCCTCCTAGGTTTCAAAGAGTCAGATATTCATCAACTCAGTTGAGAAGTGTGGGACTGCCTTTCATGAGTGCCAGCAAGATGAGGCCAGATCCACTTCCCAAAGCTGAGGTGGTGGGACTTCCATGCCCAAGGGGCAAGAACAGAGCTTTCCAGGACCAAAAGTGTGGGATCATCACTCAGGTGGGCTAGGAGAATGGGGCTGTCGGAATGCAAGACAGCAGAGTTGCTGTCCCAGTGGGCCTGGAAGGTGGAGCTGTAGCTCAGGGCCAGTGGGTCTCCACCCATAATCTGGAGAATGTGACCAACACCCAGAGTCTGGAGGGCAGGGCCATTGCTTAACTTGTCTCAAAACAGAGGATTATTTTCAAGCCCTTAGAGCTAATGTAATGCGTTCTACTGATTTGCTTGGTGCCTGTTATCTCTTCTTTCCCTCTAATTTCTTCCATTTGTAATGGGAATGTCTACTTTGTGCCTGTCCCACCAATGTCCTTTGGGAGCAGATAAGTTATATTCTAGATTTCACAGGTGAAAGACGAATTTTTGGAATTTGGACTTGGAGTTGACTTAAGATGTTTGGAATGATATGATGGGGTGAATGTGTTTTAATGTGGCAAGGACATGAATTTTAGGGGGACAAAGAGTGGAATGTCATGAACTGAATTGTGTCTCCCAAAAATATGTGTAAACTTGGCTAGGCCAGGATTCCCAGTATTGTGTGGTTGTCCTTCATTTTGTGATCTGAGGTAGTTTTTCTGTGTGTTATAAATCCTAATCTCTGCCTATGGTTAATGAGGCAAGATTAGGTTATGTTAAAGAGGAATAAGGTGGAATGGAACACTCTTACTCAGGTCACAGTCCTGATCTGATGTAAGGGGAGTGTCTCTGGGGCTTGGCCTGCATTGCCTTTTATCTTACAAGTGATAAAAGGAGATAGAAGGGAGCAGAGAGATAGGAACCTCATACAACCAAGAAAGAAGTTCTGGGAGCAGAGTATGCCCTTTCGATCAGGGGTATTATTAAATTAGATTATAACATTCTTTCAAAGAATTTTATTCTGGTTGGTTTAGGGATAAATAAGTACATACGTAATTTAATAGTCTGAATATTTCCAGGAATTAATGAAATTGAATTCATTCTAACAAAGATTTTTATGTTCTGTAGTATGTCAGGAAACCCTGGTAGTGTAGTAGTTAAGAGCTACAGCTACTAACCAAAAGGTCAGCAGTTTGAATCCACCAGGCATTCTTTGGAAACCTTATGAGGCAGTTCTATTCTGTTCTATGGAGTCACTATGAGTTGGAATCTACTCAATGGCAACAGGTTTGGCTTTGGTATGGTAGCATGTCAATCTTAAAAGCAAAACCTTTCTAAGTAACTTAAGCTAGATATTATATGAAATGTGTTTTATACAAGGAAAAGGGTTACTTTTCTCTTAAAGTAAAACTAGTAGTTGCAGAATGAGAAGAGAGAGGCGTAAGACAAATCTAGGGAAAAAGTAGCTAGCCAAGAATTGATGAGTTCATTTGAAAATTGCCGAAGAGCTTTGGTATTTACTGGGTACATAAAACGTTGTGATAAGGAGAAGGCAAAACTGCTTAACAAGAGAATAGAAAAAGGGAAATAATTTGTTTTTCTTTTTGCTTTCAAAATACCTATGCCAACTTCAACATATATAAATGAATTGGGATGACCAATTCTTGTTTGATCATGAGCCAAAACATAGGAAGGGTTGGGCAGGATCAGACCTCTTTGGCCTCCAGACTCTGAGGCCATGTAGCTCCAACAAAGCTTTCGAAAAACCCCTCCCAACTAGATGAAGACCTTTTAAGACAAAAGAAAATAAGAAACACGCTGTGGTAGTATAGTTATCAGAAACTGGGTGGATAGCCATCATAAAAGAACTGTAAACAAGTTCTCCCTATTGTAGAGGAATTCTAAGAAGCCAAAAGAGAGAAATCCTAATGAGACACACCTCAAATAAAATCATAGGATGGAATGGAAACATTTTGATTTCAAAAAGAAAAAAATACAGTCGATGCAATCTAAGTTTAGATTGAAAAAATGTAGAAAATGATAAAGGTTTGAATGAAAATATGGACTATTTAAACAAATTTTATTTCAACGTAATTATGTTTTGTGGTATAAAGGCAGTCTCTAGGTTACAAATGAGATCTGTCCCTAAGTCTACCTTTAAGTCAAATTTGTAGGTAAGTTGGAACAGGTACATGTGGTTCTTATTTAGCATGAGTTAGTCAAATGTCTGTCTTAGTATATAGTATATGTTTTACCTTTTTATGCATATAAAACACTTAAGAAACACTTCCAAACTGTGCAATGTTTTCATGAGCATCACAAAGCAGTGCATGTGTTCATTATTATGAGCCATTGTATTTAACTCAAGTTTTTAATATAATAGGCTTTATGGCAGTCTGTTCCTAACTACGAGTTCCCTGTAAGTCAATTGTTCGTAACCCAGGAACTGCCTGTATAGGCTTAAAATAATTTGTAAGATCTTTAGGTAACTTACTGATGTTGAGTTAATGGATGTTTCTTATCATTTAAGTTTATATACTTTTTTGCTTTTTATGACACAGAGAAAGGATATATATATATGTCTGCTAATAAGTGTGTTCATTTTTGCCACTTAAAGGATTGTACTATAAGAGAAATGCAATAAAGACAATGTTTAAAAGGTTTATTAAAAGGTAATTTATTTGATATGTTCAAAGATTTTTTTTAATCTGTTGTGGCTAGAATTCAATGAGTTAATTTACGAGATTCTTAAAAGCCTGAGTGTCAAATAGTATTAGAGCTAAGAATTGGATTTCTTGCTGTTAAAATAAGAACATTTTCTTTAATTTCTAGGTTGAAGAGTTAATTTATTCCTTGTGTAATCTGCCTCAAAGGCAAATGTTCATTGTCACCTTAGAATAGATTCCTGAGTTGGAAACTAAGCCACATGGCTTTGAAAAAAGCTAAGGTTTCTGCCTTTAAGATATTTGGTTAAATAACTTGAGTATTGTTTCTTAGTGACCTATGATAAACTCCTGACAACTTTGAAACTTCGTGGAATGTCACAAAAGATTTGTTCCAGCTTTATAAAAGGAAAAGTAGTTTTGTTTTTTTCTAAACAGCTTATTTAATGTGTTATTAGTTACATAAAAAATGTAAAATCAAGAGAGGTGCCTGATTTTCTTCAGGTTAAAAATTTATGTGTTAGTGTTTCCTTTTATGTTTTTGCTTGATATTAGACAACAAATGAATGCTGTTACATCATAATTTTTTTTAGTTGATAACTTGGTCATAACTTTATTTTGAATCTAGCATCATCAAAGCCAATGGTTTTAACTTGGGAATTCACATTGTTTACCCATGGAGTTTTTTTTTTTTAATTGCTATTCAGATATTTAGAGACTCGATGATCTTGGTATATTTTGGATATATTTTGACTCTATGGTATTATGTCTCAAGATTATTATGTGTTATATCTGAAGCTCTTTGAAAATAAGTTTAATCATTACTTTTAGAAATATTTTTGTCTAAAGTTTTTTTTTTAATTGACTTTATTTAGCTTTGCATTAATTCCCATAAGGTTTTCCACTTTTAAGGAGCATTATTGTTATAAGTTAATCATGGCCGTATTAATTTTTGTCTTCTGTACATAAGTTTTTACTTTGCTGACTTGCTGAAAACACTGGAGCAAAACATTTCAATGAAAAGATGAACTACATTGGACTTTATGAAAAGGACTGTGATATTTTGAACCCAGATACAGCTAGGCTAAATCAAGGTTTCCACAACTCTTGTGTGGAAGCCGATGAGTTCACAGACTGCCACTGACCCAGAATCACACAGAACAGAAATTTACTACATAGGACTGAGTGGACCAAAGGATTACTATTTTTTTTTTTTCTGGTGGGAATATTGCTGATGTTTTAATGTTCTATTTTCTGGATATAAAAAACCATTTGCCTCCTTTCTCCTAAATTGTCTAATTAATGTATTTTTTTTTAACCTGAAGATTTGGACTGGTTCTTGTTTTGCTGTTCCTATGTTATTCAATTAGCTAAGAAGAAAAATAAGAAACATGAAAAGAACACAAAATTGAGACCAGAAAATGAACTTTAAAAAATTAAAAAGATTTAGAAGATGAGAAAAATTCTTATAATAGAATAATTTATAGTCAACATAGTGGTATTAGTTACTGAAATAGTTGATTCTTGAGTTAAAAGAAATCATCAGATTTTAAATAGATTTAGATATTGTAACTCTTGAATTAGAAGCTCCTGTTGATAAAATTAGCAAAGGTGTAAAGACCATACCTATAGAAGTATCTGAAGTTCAAGCTATACTTTCACAAAATAGAATAGTATTAGATTTCCTGTTATTCTCCCAAGAAGGAGTTTGTACCTTAATAGGTGAACTTTGCTGTGTTTATTTAATAAATAATCTGAGGTTTATGGAATGTAGCTACTGCTGAGGCACATGAAAGGCAGTTACTAATGCTGCTTATGTATAAGTAAATGCTTCATGCGACTTGTGTCCTTGATTCGAAGACCTAGGGCCACGGTTTTGGGATCATTGCAGTCAATTGGCCTAATATTTTTCTATCTCCCAGTTCATAATGTAGCCCTTGGGAACTTAAAGGCTTGCAAACAACCATCCAAGGTGCAACAATTGATCTCTGTTCATCTGAAGCCACAGAAGAAAGGAGAGCCAGGTAAAGTAGGAACTAGACTCCATATCTAATCACCCCCATTAACAGCTATCTCCATTGCCACGAGGCCAGAAGAATCAGATGGTGCCTAGTACTATTACTGAAGATTTGTGATCAAGGATTCTATAGCAGAATCATGATCATGAGGAGGGAATGACAAAATCTTTTTGATTCTCCTGGAATCCAGATTTCTGGGGTCAAGGAATTGGGGTGATCCATGCAGGCCATCTGCCCTTATGTGTCCTTTTGAATCTTGGGGGAACTGGTTCCCTGGAGTCATCCCCAGGTCAAACAATAGCTTAGTGAGCAGCTTAGTGGAGAGTGTTTTGCCTTAGGCTTGCATTCCTTTGGAAATTATGTATGTGAAGCCAGCTTGGGGGAAAAAAAAAGCCTGTTGCCTTCCAGTCAATTCTGACTCATAGTGAGCCTATAGGAGGACAGAGTAGAACTGTCCCATAGAGTTTCCAAGGAGTGCCTGTTGGATTCAAACTGTGACCTTTTGGTTAGCAGCCATAGCCAGCTTAGAGAAGCAGAAACTCTAAGGTCTGACTAAAAGCTATTTTAGAATGTATGGCATGTTCTTGGTGACTATTTCTGTAATCTGCCCCATGCTTTGATGTTATCTTCTGAGAAATTAACATTACAATGACCTATATAACCTGTTTTCACTGTCCCTTCCTCAGAGCACCTTCCTGACATGTCCCATGTTCCGGTGACTCTGCCTGATTCAAATCATATCTGCTCACAAATAAATGTATTGTTACACTAATTTTTGGTGTTTCTCTAAGCAATTTAGGTTTTGACAGTGCAAAAAAAAAATACCAGGTCCCGAGACGTTCATACAAGAATGCTAACAAAACTTCAAAGGCTAGATAATAGCAAGGCTACATTAATTATTCTAAAACTTAGTGAAAGAAGGAAGACTTCCAAATTATTTTGAAAAAACAAGTAAACATTGGCACAGATATCTAACTAGGTAGCACAAAAAAAGGAAAACTATAATACTCAGTTATGGACAGCAATACAGAAATCCTAAATAATATTTCAGCAAACAGAATCCAACACCACATTAAAAAAAAATCATTATTGGGATCGATTACAAAAATGGCCACATATTCCTCCCATCTTTGTACATACAATTTTGTCTTAGTTACCTAGTGCTGCTGTAACAGAAATACCACAAGTGGGTGGCTTTAAAGAACAGAAATTTATTTTCTCATGTTTTGGAGAGTAGAAGTCCAAATTCAGGGCATCAGCTATACAGGGAGGCTGTCTGCTGGCTCTGGAGGAAAATTCTTGTCTCTTTCAGTTTTTGTAGACCCAACATTCCTCCACTTCTTGGTGATCTTTATGTGGCATCTATTCCCTCCTCTACCCCTTCCCACCCTCTAAGGTTTGTGCTTCCTTGTCTCTGTGTCTATGCTTGTCTTTATAACTCAGAAGTGATTACTGTTTAGGACGCACATCCCCCACGCTAATGTAGCCTCATTAGCATAACAAAGAAAACCCCATTTCCAAAAGGGATTACTTACATGTAAAGGATTTAGTTAGGATTGCAACACATATTTTGGGAGGACAAAAATTCAATCCATAACACAGCTGTCTTCGCTATGGGACTTTGGCATTCTTCCCATCAAAGAGTGGAATTGCATTTCTCTCCCCTTGAATCTGGGCTTGGCTACATGACCTGCTTTTGCTTATGGAATGCTAGTAAACACAGTGCAAAGTTGAATTTTTAGGAGAAATTGTGTATTGGGGACTACTCTCTTTGGCGTTCTTAGGACTTTTGCAGGCACCACCATATAATAGAGCCTAGGCTAGCCTGCTGGATAATGAGAGACACATGGCATTGTCACTGCCATTGCCCCTAGCTGAGAGCCAGCACTGGGAATCAGCATCATTAACTAAACATGTGAGTGCATTCCAGCACACCTAGTCCCCAGCCTACTTGACAGCTGACTGCAGAATCACCCAGTTATGGAGACTTGTGTGTTATAATAACATGTTTTTTTGTTTTAATCTACTAAGTTTTAGGATGCATTTTATGCACCAAAACTGACACAATTTTTCAGGAAAGCAAGAATGACAACACCAAAAGCAAAGCCAACAGATAATGAAGAACCAAAAGAAAATACAACATGTATCATAAATGAAGAGTCAATATCTTTAATACATGAATAAATCTTAAAAATCAAGAAAAAAGGCAAATTATATAACAGACAATGCCACGGTAAATAACTCTAAATGGATCTCACACATATAAAAAAGTTGCTAACTTCACTCATATTAAGAGATGCAAAAATTCAAAAGTTTGACAATACACTCTTCTGGTGAGATTGTGGCCAAACAAAGACTCTAACATATTGCTGATGGGAGTGTAAAACGGTACAACCCTAAACGGAGGGGAAATTGGCAATGGCTAACTAATCAACATATGCATATATCTTTTTACCCAGCCATCCTGATACTAGGAATTTAAGATATATGAGACATATCTCCACAAATACAGAACAACATATGCACATGTTTAACTCCCCTCCCCCCAGTAAACACAAGAAAATGAGACAGAATCTAATGATAATGTTCACTTACAGAGGCTGGGTGCAAAGAGGGTGGAAGGTATAGGAAAGGAAGGAAGTCTCTAAATTTTTATATTTGAAATGTATAAATGTTTTGTATATTCAAAAATTAAAATGAAGTTAATAATGATAATTTTTAAAACATATAAAATTGGCTAATATACTAGGAAGAGATGAACCTAATTGTATTTCAAATTTATAAACATAAACACAGAGAATGAAGAAGTAATTCACTAAATTACAAAGAGAAAAATATACTTTTACAATAGAGAAACATGGAAGACAACAAGCAGTCAAACTCAGCATCACCAATAACTAGATAAACTGATTTTTATAACTCTTGTTATGATGCTTTGGGACATAAACATCATTCTCTTGGTTCCTCAAGTCCAGAGCTTGTCTGGAATGGGTTAAGTTTTGGGGGAAAATCTAGCTATAAGGAGTTAGGGAGGAAAATGGTGATCCAGATGTTACTTTCGAAGACTTTCAGCTAATTCCTTATTGTCACTCTTGCCTTCCAAATAGACTTGTACTCCTTCCTTCCAACAGCCATGAAAGGCTATTTATGCCCTCTGTGAGGGAAATTGCTGTTTGTTGGCTTCCCCCTGCAGGCTTAGGTTAAAGCTTTGTCTAGTCATCAAAGTAAGTTGTCACTACTCCATTTGCTTCTTAGTTTCCAAATCCTTGACTTCTAAGCTGTCATCATCTCCTAGCCTGTTTCCTTTGTCTTTGTGTGTTTACATCACTTTCTTTGTTGTCACTTTAATGGTGCATTGAGAGGGTATAAATATAAATGCCTGTGTTCAATCCACCATGTTTAATAAGAAAGCCAATATTAGTGAGTCTACTAATGTAATTTATTCTGTGACAGGATTAAATCACAAAGTATCAACCTGATTATTTTCTGTGAATTTTTCTGCCCCTCTTGTCTGTCAACAATATCTCATGGGCTATTTTCCCTTTCCTGGCCTACACTAAAGCAGAAACAAAGATTAAAAGGGACTACCCCTCAAAAAAAACCATGCCATCGTAAGGGACTAGAAAATGTAAATATTAAGTAAAGATTTTCTCATGCATGCTTTCAGAGCTAGTTAGTTTGCTCATTCAGCTAGGGGAAGGGGAGAGACAAGATAGAATTGTGATAGAACCTATTAGTGTGAGAGAATCAAGGAGCAGAGTGGAAAGACTTCTTGATTATTGACAATGAATTTTCCTGAAGTATGGACTCTTCACAGACTCATACCTCTAGACACAGTTGTGGACCTTTGTAAGCAGAGGGAAACTTATAGGTGGATGGGATCAGGAAGGGAGAACCTCACACTCTGACAAGATAGAAATGAAGAGTATCATTTAGAAATCTATGAGTGGGCCAACAGTACTCAAAGCACCATTGTGAAAACTACATAAATATATTTAATGGAGAAAAATATGATGATATCAATAGATTACCAAAAAGCATTTCATCAAATTAAAGACTTCTTTCTTATAAAACATTTACTACACTAGGAATAAAAAGTTACTTTCATAACATGACAGACCATACTTGTTGGACTGGAGCAGAAAGTCTCAGACATGAAAGGTAGTTCTATTGAACTGAGGAACTATATAAGGATAACCTGTTTAAGTGTTATGAAAACTGAATAATCATATAGGAAAAAAAATTAACTTAGAATGCTAACTCACATAATGCCTAAAAATAAATAACTGCTAGATTAAAGATATAAATGTACTACTTTTAAAAGTACTAGAAAAGTATTATTAGATGAAGGAGGCCTTACAAAGCAAGTCATAAAACCTTTAGTTAATAAAGGAAATAAATAACATTTAACTAAATAAAAAAGCAATAAATTATGTTTCGTGAATAACACCAGAAGCAAAGATGAAAAGACAAAACAAAGACTCAATACACAGAATGAAAAGACTTACATCACAGAATAAAGGTTAATACCCAAATTGTATCAACATTTCTTACATATAAATGGAAAAGACCAATAATCTAACAGAAAAGATGATGATGATGATAATGCTTGTATAATACTAACATGAGTGATATATAAAGTCATTTACACATCATAACACCTCTATGATGTTGGCACAAGTATTATCCTCATTGTCCACATTTTAGGATTAAAGAAGCTGAAGCACAGAATAACTTGTCCAAGGTCAAATAGCCAGTAAATGGTAAAGCCGGGATTCAAAACTAGAAAGATGTTTCCAGAGTTGATGCTCTCAACTGGCAATCCACAGAAGTAGAAATACAGATGGCTAATACATGATGAAAATATTTCTCTGTAAAAGAAACAATACAATTAAAATGAAGGTAAAGATGTCTATTTTATTTTTTGCCAGAGCTGTTAATTTTGTAGCTGCTGTGGAAGTGCCCAATGGTTGCAAAAGGAAGACATAACAATGGAGTGGTAAACAACAATAAGAGGAAGCCAGGAATTGCATCTCACAGTGTGAGCTACTGTGGTAATGATTTAAATCATAAGCCAAATGACTATGATTAAAGAGAAAAAAGTACAAGGTTACTTCACAAGTGAGTTAATATGATGGATGAACTAAAGTTTGAGACTAGAAGAAAAAAGAATGGCACGAAGTAGTAAGAGATATGTCATGAAAGTTTTTTAAAAAAAGAGATCTGACTTTCAATAATGAGATATTAAGTTATCAGTAAAAATCAGGTCACCAAACTGGTGAGCTATGGAATATACTGTAAGACGATGGAAAAAAAAAAATATGAAAACAGTAATAGTTTAAGTTCAGGGAGAGTTAACTCAAAAGTGGATAGGTCATAGAAGGTAATACTGGGTTAGTGATAAAGAGAAATGAGATCAATGCAAGCAACTAAAATGAAGACTAAGAGAAGAGGTGCACTAAGTCCAGAGCTGTGGAATTTGAATATTATCTTCTCATTTGTTTAAGTACTGCAATGTTTCATAATTTTCCAAACTAGCACACTGTAATTTAACTCCATATTTAGGGTCTTGACAGAGCCATAATTAAAGCCAACTTTATATTGGCTTCTTCAGAACATCACAGCCTGAGCTAAAACATCTGAAAATGGATTTTGAAGTATACTATACTAAGTCATAAGGTCCTGGAATTATAATTTATAATTTATATCATACAACTGTATAATTATTGTTGTGTTTCAATTAACACCCCACCGGTTAAAACAGCAGATGTGAAATATAATAAATGAATTAACAGAAGGTCAGTGTAAAGTATTATGGCTTGATCTTGTCACCACTTTTAATCCATTTGGCTAGGACAGTTTTGAGTGATAATAAAATGCTCTCTGAATTTCAGATACTGAGAAAGAGGGCATTGTGAAGTAAGCTTATTTTTTTAATCAAAAAATTTCAGGTGAAATAAATTATCATTGATGATGAAAGAAGTTTATGCTGACTCTATTATAATTGGGGGAATAGCTACTAAATTGCCTGAGTGTTTGATTTGTTTTGAGATTTGTGTATTGAAGTAATTCAACAGTAGCAGTAGTCTGCAATCTATTTTTTTGCCAGAGCTTTTAATTTTGTAGCTGCTGTGGAAGTGCCCAATGGTTGCAAAATGACGACATACCAATGGAGTGGTAAACAACAATAAGAGGAAGCGAGGAATTGCATCTCACAGTATGAGCTACTGTTGTAATGATTTAAATCATAAACCAAATGATTATTATTAAAGAGAAAGCAAATGTCGTACTTGCAGGAAAATTTTGCTTGTTAAAAGTGACTGCCATCAGAAAAATAAGCCTCATAGTCAAAAGAGACTTCAAGTTAGAGTACAGGCACAGCACCAGAAAGCAAGGCAGAGAATGTGCTGTTCTCCTTGTCTAATGGCTAGGCCAAACTCACTTCTAGTGCCCTTTATATCGCAGAGCAATAAATATAAAAGTAGTAGGTCCAATTATTTCTGGAAAATCTGAGAAGCTTTTCTGCAATTGTTTGCTGGAAATGTAATGTCAAAGGATAAAGTGGGCACTGGAACACTCTGGGTCAGGCTCAGGAACTTATAAACCATAAACAGTGAATTAATAGGAGATTTTTTTTTTTTAATGCTTGCAGAGGAGCTCAGTTTCAAAAGAGGAGGCTTTATTGAAAACCTGTTTACTAGTCTAGATCAAAAAATTACACCTGGTTGAAGAGTAAGTGCTCCAGACAAACAAACTTTAAAAAAAATACATTCCAGGTTGACTAGAGAAACATTCTGAGGGTCTTATAATGGGGCTTATAGAAGTGGTACAGATAGCTTGGAGAATTCAACTGCAATAATATTTACCAAATTGTCTAATTTTTATAAGATCATTTTGAAGAAAGTTTTAGAATGCATGTGGTGGGGAAAGGGCAGACAGAAACTGGCTAACGTGTTCTCACATGTATGTGTATGAGATTATGTGTATGACTTTACAAAAGTAAGATAGAGTCATGAGTGTTGTTCTATAAATACCTGTTATCATTTATCTAAATATCGTGGAGGAAACATTCAGTCAAGATGGTCTTGAGAGTTCATATAGAGGCTCACACTGCACAACTCCCAACACTGAACAATGATAGACAAATTTTTTTTAAATAATTAAAAATAAATCCATGCTCAAAAATTAAGTACTCATCTCCATGAACCAGAAATGGTGCTGTGAATCTCTAGGAAATGGGGACTTGAGCAAGGTTCTTCCTAGCCTCTAGGAACAGAAGCAGGCAGAGGTGGCCCTAATTCCAATTCCAAAAGAGCAATGGCATGCACAACAGAGGCCCTACATGAAGAGCAGAAGTCCCCCAAAGATGAGCTGGAGTAGGGATCATACATATGTTAACTAAGAATAAAAAATCTTCAACTGCAACCTGGAGCCAGAGCCAATAATGCACCCTTATCTAGGGTGGTGGGTGTAAGCAGAAACAGTCAAACCAGCTGACTGGGACAAGGTTCCTGTGACACACCATAGGATGAGAACTCTTTGTTGCTACCACAATGCCTGGTTCTGAAATAGTAACTTAAGTGGGCTTGGTAATCATAACTGTCACATCATTAAATATGGATCTTTGGCTTCATGAAAGGAAACACACAAATGAAGACACATAGCAAGAAAACTACTACTAAAATTTAGCCTATTAACTAAAATCCCAAAGTCCATGAGGGCAATAAACTTTATGAAAGACAGCAAACAATCTTAACAAAGGAAAGAATTTCACCTCCAAAGAAATGGAAATAACAGAGCAATCTTTTATAAAGGAAATTAAAACTCATCTATTAGAAATGCTCAAAGAGATAAAAGAAGGAACACAAATTATGGAATTAATGATATGCATACTCAATGTAATCCCTACCAAAATCTCAACTCTCTTTTTGCAGAAATTGTAAATGGTTTTAACAAAGAGAAATTTATTCTCTCCCTGCCTAGGAGGCTAGGAGTCAAATTCAAGGTGCTAGCTCCAGGGGAAGGCTTTCTCTCTCTGTCGGCTCTGGAGGAAGGCCCTTGTCATCAATGTTCCCAGTCAAGGAGCTTCTCAGCATGGGGACTCTGAGTCTAAAATACACGCTATTCTCCTGGCTCTTAATTTCTTGGAGGTATGAAGTCCCCATGTCTCTCTGCTTCCTTCTCTCTTTTATATCGCAAAAGAGATAGGCTTAAGACGCTATCTAATCTTGTAGAGCTCATCTATATAACTGCCACTAATACTTGTCATTACATCATACTGATAGGATTTACAACACATAGGAAAATCACATCAGATGACAAAATGGTAGATAATCACATAATACTGGGGATCATGGCCCAGCCAAGTTGACTCACATTTTGGGGGGACACAATTCAATCCATGACACAAACTTCAAACATTTCAATATTGGAAGATTTCCACTTCTTGATTTAACAACATATTACAAAGTTACAGTAACCAAGACAATGTGGTACTGGCATAAGGATAGATATATAGAACAATGGAATACAAACTAAGAGTCCAAAATTAAACATGTATTCTCAATTGGCTTTTGACAGGGTGCCAAGACTATTTAATGGGGGGAAAAATATATACTTTTAAACAAATGGTACTGACAACTGTGTATCCATATGCAAAAGAATGACGTTGGACCTCTACCTTACATCATACACAAGAACTAACTCAAATTAGATCAAAGACCTCCATGTAAGAGCTAAAACTATGAAATTCTTAAAAGAAAAAGAACACTTATAGTTTTTTTTTAACATTTTTTTTATTAATTTTTATTAAGCTTCAAGTGAACATTTACCATTCCAGTCTGTAACATGTAGGTTTACATACATCTTACTCCCTTCTCCCACTTGCTCTCCCCCTATTGAGTCAGCCCCCACAGTCTCTCGTTTCGTGCCAATTTTGCCATCTTCCCTCTCTCTCTATCTTCCCATCCCCCCTCCAGTCAAGAGTTGCCAACACACTCTCCAGTGTCCACCTGATTTAATTAGCTCACTCTTCATCAGCATCTCTCTCCCCGCCACTGACCAGTCCTTTCATGCCTGATGATTTGTCTCTGGGGATGGTTCCTGTCCTGTGCCATCAGAAGTTCTGGGGAGCATTGTCTCTGGGATTCCTCTAGTCGCAGTCATACCATTAGGTATGGTCTTTTCATGAGAATTTGGGGTCTGCATCCCATTGGTCTCCTGCTCCCTCAGGAGTTGTCTGTTGTGCTCCTTGACAGGGCAGACATCGGTTGTGGCCGGGCACCAACTAGTTCTTCTGGTCTCAGGATAATGTAGGTCTCTGGTTCAAGTGGCCCTTTCTGTCTCTTGGGTTCTTAGTTGTCGTGTGACCTTGGTGTTCTTCCTTTGCCTTTGCTCCAGGTGGGTTGAGACCAATTGATGTATCTTAGATGGCCGCTTGTTGGCATTTAGGACCCCAGGCGCCACAATTCAAAGTGGGATGCAGAGTGTTTTCATAATAGAATTATTTTGCCCATTGACTTAGAAGTCCCCGCAAACCAAGTTCCCCAGACCCAGCCCCTGCTCCGCTGATCTTTGAAGCTTTCATTTTATCCCGAAAACCTCTTTGCTTTTAATCCAGTCCAACTAGGCTGACCTTCCTTGTATTGAGTGTTGTCTTTCCCTTCACCCAAAGCGGTTCTTATCTACAGATTGATCAATAAAAAGCCCTCTCCCTCCCTCCCTCCCTCCCCCCTTTGTAACCACATAAGTATGTGTTCTTCTCCGTTTTTTCTATTTCTCAAGATCTTATAATAGTGGTCTTACACAATATTTGTCCTTTTGCAACTGACTCATTTCGCTCAGCATAATGCCTTCCAGATTCCTCCATGTTATGAAATGTTTCAGAGATTCGTCACTGTTCTTTATCGATGCGTAGTATTCCATTATGTGAATATACCACAATTTATTTACCCATTCATCCGTTGACGGACATCTTGGTTGCTTCCACCTTTTTGCTATTGTAAACAGAGCTGCAATAAACATGGGTGTGCATATATCTGTTTGTGTGAAGGCTCTTGTATCTCTAGGGTATATTCCGAGGAGTGGGATTTCTGGGTTGTATGGTAGTTCTATTTCTAACTGTTTAAGATAACGCCAGATGGATTTCCAAAGTGGTTGTACCATTTTACAATCCCACCAGCAGTGTATGAGAGTTCCAATCTCTCCGCAGCCTCTCCAACATTTATTATTTTGTGTTTTTTGGATTAATGCCAGTCTAGTTGGTGTGAGATGGAATCTCATCGTAGTTTTAATTTGCATTTCTCTAATGGCTAATGATCGAGAGCATTTTCTCGTGTATCTGTTGGCTGCCTGAATATCTTCCTTAGTGAAATGTGTGTTCATATCCTTTGCCCACTTCTTGATTGGGTTGTTTGTCTTTTTGTGGTTGAGTTTTGATAGAATCATGTAGATTTTAGAGATCAGGCACTGGTCTGAGATGTCATAGCTGAAAATTCTTTCCCAGTCTGTAGGTGGTCTTTTTACTCTTTTGGTGAAGTCTTTAGATGAGCATAGGTGTTTGATTTTTAGGAGCTCCCAGTTATCTGGTTTCTCTTCATCATTTTTGGTAATGTTTTGTATTCTGTTTATGCCCTGTATTAGGGCTCCTAGGGTTGTCCCTATTTTTTCTTCCATGATCTTTATCGTTTTAGTCTTTATGTTTAGGTCTTTGATCCACTTGGAGTTAGTTTTTGTGCATGGTGCGAGGTATGGGTCCTGTTTCATTCCTTTGCAAATGGATATCCAGTTATGCCAGCACCATTTGTTAAAAAGACTATTATTTCCCCAATTAAGTGACACTGGTCCTTTGTCAAATATCAGCTGCTCATACATGGATGGATTTATATCTGGGTTCTCAATTCTGTTCCATTGGTCTATGTGCCTGTTGTTGTACCAGTACCAGGCTGTTTTGACTACTGTAGCTATATAATAGGTTCTGAAATCAGGTAGAGTGAGGCCTCCCACTTTCTTCTTCTTTTTCAGTAATGTTTTGCTTATCCGGGGGTTCTTTCCTTTCCATATGAAATTAGTGATTTGTTTCTCTATCCCCTTAAAGTATGACATTGGTATTTGGATTGGAAGTGCCTTATATGTATAAATGGCTTTTGGTAGAATAGACATTTTTACTATGTTAAGTCTTCCTATCCATGAGCAGGGTATGTTTTTCCACTTAAGTATGTCCTTTTGAATTTCTTGTAGCAGAGTTTTATAGTTTTCTTTGTATAGGTCTTTTACATCCTTGGTAAGATTTATTCCTAAGTATTTTATCTTCTTGGGGGCTACTGTGAATGGTATTGATTTGGTTATTTCCTCTTCGGTGTTCTTTTTGTTGATGTAGAGGAATCCAAGTGATTTTTGTATGTTTATTTTATATCCTGAGACTCTTCCAAACTCTTCTATTAGTTTCAGTAGTTTTCTGGAGGATTCCTTAGGGTTTTCCATGTATACGATCATGTCATCTGCAAATAGTGATAGCTTTACTTCCTCCTTACCAATCTGGATACTCTTTATTTCTTTGTCTAGCCTAATTGCCCTGGCTAGGACTTCAAGTACGATGTTGAATAAGAGCGGTGATAAAGGGCATCCTTGTCTGGTTCCCGTTCTCAAGGGAAATGCTTTCAGGTTCTCTCCATTTAGAGTGATATTGGCTGTTGGCTTTGCATAGATGCCCTTTATTATGTTGAGGAATTTTCCTTCAATTCCTATTTTGGTAAGAGTTTTTATCATAAATAGGCGTTGAACTTTGTCAAATGCCTTTTCTGCATCTATTGATAAGATGATGTGGTTTTTATCTTTTGTTTTATTTATGAGATGGATTACATTAATGGTTTTTCTGATATTAAACCAGCCTTGCATACCTGGTATAAATCCCACTTGATCACGGTGAATTATTTTTTTGATGTGTTGTTGGATTCTATTGGCTAGAATTTTGTTGAGGATTTTTGCATCTATGTTCATGAGGGATATAGGTCTAAAATTTTCTTTTTTTGTAATGTCTTTACCTGGTTTTGGTATCAGGGAGATGGTAGCTTCATAGAATGAGTTGGGGAGTGTTCCGTCTTTTTCTATGCTTTGAAATACCTTCAATGGTAATGGTGTTAAGTCTTCTCTGAAGGTTTGGTAGAACTCTGCAGTGAAGCCATCTGGGCCAGGCCTTTTTTTTTTTTGGAAGTTTTTTGATTACCGTTTCAATCTCTTTTTTTGTTATGGGTCTACTTAGTTGTTCTACTTCTGAATGTGTTAGTTTAGGTAGGTAGTATTGTTCCAAGAATTTATCCCTTTCTTCTAGGTTTTCAAATTTGTTAGAGTACAATTTTATGTAGTAATCTGACATGATTCTTTTGATTTCATTTGGTTCTGTTGTGATGTGGTCTTTCTCGTTTCTTATTCGGGTTATTTGTTTCCTTTCCTGTTTTTCTTTAGTCAGTCTAGCCAATGCTTTATCAATTTTGTTAATTTTTTCAAAGAACCAGCTTTTGGCTTTGTTAATTCTTTCAATTGTTTTTCTGTTCTCTAATTCATTTAGTTCAGCTCTAATTTTTATTATTTGTTTTCTTCGGGTGCCTGATGGGTTCTTTTGTTGCTCACTTTCTATTTGTTCAAGTTGTAGGGACAGTTCTCTGATTTTGGCTCTTTCTTCTTTTTGTATGTGTGCATTTATCGATATAAATTCGCCTCTGAGCACTGCTTTTGCTGTGTCCCAGAGGTTTTGATAGGAAGTATTTTCATTCTCGTTGCTTTCTAAGAATTTCTTTATTCCCTCCTTGATGTCTTCTATAACCCAGTCTTTTTTCAGGAGGGTATTGTTCATTTTCCAAGTATTTGATTTCTTTTCCCTAGTTTTTCTGTTATTGATTTGTACTTTCATTGCCTTGTGGTCTGAGAAGATGCTTTGTAATATTTGGATGTTTTGGACTCTGCAAAGATTTGTTTTATGGCCTAATATGTGGTCTATTCTAGAGAATGTTCCATGTGCACTAGAAAAAAAAGTATATTTTGTAGCAGTTGGGTGGAGAGTTCTGTATAAGTCTATGAGGTCAAGTTGGTTGACTGTTGTAATTAGGTCTTCCGTGTCTCTATTGAGCTTCTTACTGGATGTCCTGTCCTTCTCCGAAAGTGGTGTGTTGAAGTCTCCTACTATAAATGTGGAGGTGTCTATCTCACTTTTCAATTCTGTTAAAATTTGATTTATGTATCTTGCAGCCCTGTCATTGGGTGCATAAATATTTAATATGGTTATGTCTTCCTGATCAATTGTCCCTTTTATCATTATATAGTGTCCTTCTTTATCCTTTGTGGTGGATTTAAGTCTAAAGTCTATTTTGTCAGAAATTAATATTGCTACTCCTCTTCTTTTTTGCTTATTGTTTGCTTGATATATTTTTTTCCATCCTTTGAGTTTTAGTTTGTTTGTGTCTCTAAGTCTAAGGTGTGTCTCTTGTAGGCAGCATATAGATGGATCGTGTTTCTTTATCCAGTCCGTGACTCTCTGTCTCTTTATTGGTGCATTTAGTCCATTTACATTCAGCGTAATTATAGATAAATAAGTTTTTAGTGCTGTCATTTTGATGCCTTTTCATGTGTGTTGTTGTCCATTTCATTTTTCCACATGCTTTTTTGTGCTGAGACGTTTTTCTTAGTAGCTTGTGAGATCCTCATTTTCATAATGTTTAACTTTGTGTTTATTGAGTTGTTACGTTTTTCTTGGCTTTTTTCTTGAGTTATGGAATTGATATTCCTTTTTGTGGTTACCTTTTTATTTACCCCTATTTTTCTAAGTAAAAACCTAACTTGTATCCTTCTATATCGCCTTGTATCACTCTCCATCTGGCAGTTCAATGCCTCCTGTATTTAGTCCCTCTTTTTGATTATTGTGATCGTTTATCTATTGATTTCCATGATTTCCTGTTATGTGTATTATTTTATTTATTTATTTATTTTTTAGAATTAGTCTTAATTTGTTGGTTTTTGTGCTTTCCTTATTTGAGTTGCGTTGATATCAGGACGTTCTGTTTTGTGACCTTGTAGTGTGCTGGTACCTGATATTATTGGTCATCCGGCCAAACAATCTCCTTTAGCATTTCTTGTAGTCTTGGTTTAGTTTTTGCAAATTCTCTAAACTTGTGTTTATCTGTAAATATCTTAATTTCTCCTTCATATTTCAGAGAGAGTTTTGCTGGATATATGATCCTTGGTTGGCAGTTTTTCTCCTTCAGTGCTCTGTATACGTCATCCCATTCCCTTCTTGCCTGCATGGTTTCTGCTGAGTAGTCTGAACTTATTCTTATTGATTCTCCCTTGAAGGAAATCTTTCTTTTCTCCCTGGCTGCTTTTAAAATTTTCTGTTTGTTTTTGGTTTTGGCAAGTTTGATGATAATATGTCTTGGTGTTTTTCTTTTTGGATCAATCTTAAATGGGGTTCGATGAGCATTTTGGATAGATATCCTTTCGTCTTTCATGATGTCAGGGAAGTTTTGTGTCAGGATTTCTTCAACTATTTTCTCTGTGTTTTCTCCCCCCCCACCCCGTTCTGGGACTCCAAGTTATCCTTCTTGATAGAGTCCCACATGATTCTTAGGGTTTCTTCATTTTTTTAAATTCTTTTATCTGATTTTTTTTCAGCTATGTTGGTGTTGTTTCCCTGGTCCTCCAGAAGTCCCAGTCTACATTCTAATTGCTCGAGTCTGCTCCTCTGACTTTCTATTGTGTTGTCAAATTCTGTAATTTTATTGTTAATCTTTTGGATTTCTACATGCTGTCTCTCTATGGATTCTTGCAACTTGTTAATTTTTCCACTATGTTCTTGAATAATCTTTTTGAGTTCTTCAACAGTTTTATCAGTGTGTTCCTTGGTTTTTTCTGCATTTATCCTAATTTCATTTGTGATATCTTTAAGCATTCTGTAAATTAGTTTTTTATATTCTGTATCTGATAATTCCAGGATTGTATCTTCATTTGGGAAAGATTTTGATTCTTTTGTTTGGGGGGTTGGAGAAGCTGTCATGGCCTGCTTCTTTATGTGGTTTGATATGGACTGCTGTCTCCGAGCCATTACTGGGAGACTAGATTTTCCAGGTAGTCAGCTGGTACGCTGGCTTCTGGTTCTGAAAACGGTCGCTGTCTGCCCGTATTTGTTCGTTTTCCGTCTCTAAGTCTGTGCTTGTTGTTCAGAGTTCGTAGATTGTTATGTATGTGATCGATTCCCTTTTTTTTCCGAGTCTTTGTTGCAAGAGGGATCCGCGGTAGCGTCCACCTAGTCCGCCATCTTGGCCCCGCTCTCCCACTTATAGTTTTATAGCAAAATGATAGAGTCGATAGCTAAAGATCTCCCTTCAACCAAAATATTAGGCTCAGTTAGCTTTACTGAGAGTTTTAGAATTTATTCCAAGATAGCTCCATATTAAGCATTCTCTTCCATAGAATAAAAAATCAGACATTCCTAACTTATTTTATGATACCAGTTTAACTTTGGAGCCCTGGAGGCATAGTAGTTAAGAGCTTGGTTGCAAACCAAAAGGTCGACTAAAACCTTGTAAGAAGAGTAGAAGAAAAGACATTGTGCCAGAAATTGCTAGTTGTTCACCATTATCCTTTCTTCTCTCATACCTATTATAATAAAGAGCCCTGGTTGCAAGAGGGTTAACCACTCAGCTGTCTACCAAAAGGTGGGAATGAACCAACCAGCCACTCTGTGGGAGAAATGGCCTGGTGATCTGCTCTCATAAAGATTTCAGCATAGGAAACTCTAAGGGGCAATTCTACTCTGTTCTGTAGCATCACTATGAGTTGGAATCCACTTGACAGCACACAACAACATCACTGCCTATTATAGTAAGCTTGGCTGGGCACACAACTGCCTAGATAGAAACTACATTTCCTTAGCCTCCTTTGCAGCCAGGAGTGGCCATGTGACTAATTTCTGGTCAAAGAGATATGAATGGGAGTTATATATACCATGTTTGGGTAATGGCCTTAAACAAAATGGGCATGTATTCACTTTCCCCCATTCTGTCTTTCTTACTGGCTGGATTGTGAATAGTATAGCAAAAACTAGAAGAGCCACTTTGAACAGCAAGACGGAATCTATGTTTTGACTATGGCAGAGCAAACCTATCAGCCCGTACTACCTACCTCTGAACTGCTATGTGAGAGAGAAACCTATTTCATTTAAACCACCACATTTTTGGCTGTTTGTTACAGCAGGTTATATTGTACCTTATCTATTAAATGCATCTGTGTCATTGTTGTTAGGTGCTGTTGAGTTGGTTCTGACTCATAGTGACCGTGCATACAAAAGATTAAAACACTGCCCGGCACTCCATCACAATTCCTGCTATGTTTGAGCCCATTGTTGTAGTCACTGTGTCACTCCCTCCTGTCAAGGGTGTTCCCCTTCTTCATTGACTTTCTACTTTAACATGCATGATGCCCCTCTCCGGGGACTGATCCTGCCTGATAATGTGTCCAAAGTATGTGAGACATAGTCTCGCCATCCTTGCTTGAAGGAGCATTCTGGCTGTACTTCTTCCAAGACAGACTTGTTAGTTCTTCTGGCAGTCCATGGTATATTCAACATTCTTTGCCAATGCCATAATTCAAACACATCAATTTTTCTTTTGTCTTATTCATTGCCTAGTTTTCACATGCATATGAGGTGACTGAAAATATCATTGCTTGGGTAAGGCACACCTTAGTCCTCAAAGTGACATCTTTTGTTCTGAACACTTTAAAGAGGTGTTTTGCAGCAGATTCATCCAATGAATTGTGTCATTTGATTTCCTAACTGCTGCTTCCACAGGTGTTGATTGTGGATCCAAGAGCATTTAGAGTCATTTATAGTACATATACAGGTCAAAGAAATCACCAACACAGAGAATATACAAGTAGCCAATAAGCACATGAAAAAGTTCTCACTGCCACATTAGCCATTAGGAAGATGCAAATCAAAACCACAATGAGACACAACTTCACGCCCACTAGGATGGCTAAGATAAAAGCAAAATGGAATTTAACAAATGTTGGCGAGGGTGCAGAGATATCAGAACACTTATACATTGCTGATGGAGGTACAACTGCTGTGGAAAATGGTTTAGTTTGGCCTCAAAAAGTTAAAAATAGACCTACCATATGACCCAGAAATCTCACTACTAGGTATATAGCAAAGAGACTTAAATGCAGCAAAGTTAACAGACACATGCACAACAATGTTCGTTGCAGCACAATTCGCAATGGCCAAAAGGTGGAAACAACCTAAATTAAATGTTGATCAACATGTGAATAGATAAACCAGATGTGGTATATACACAAAATGGAATATCACTCTGCCATAAAGAGAAATGAGCACCACATGTCTGTCAGTGTGTCGTACTCTGGGGGCTTGCATGTTAACTGTGATGGGGGAAGCTATGCCACTAGTATTCAGATACCAGCAGGATCACCTATGATGAACAAGCTTCAGCTGAGCTTCCAGAATAAGACTGGGAAGAAGGACCCGGCAGTCTACTTCTGAAAATAATTAGCCATTGAAACCCTATGAATAGCAGCAGATAGTTGCCTGATATGGTGCCGGAAGATGAGCCCCCCAGGGTGGAAGACACTCAGAAAACAACTGGGGAAGTGCTGCCTCCTCAAAGTACAGTCGACCTTAATGATGTGGATGGATTCAAGCTTTCAGGACCTTCATCTGCTGATGTGGCATGACTCAAAATGAGAAGAAACAGTTACAACCATCTGTTAATAATCAGAATGTAGAATGTATGAAGTACGAGTCTAGGAAAATGGGAAATCGTCAAAAATGAAATGAAACACATAAACATCAATATCCTATGCATTAAAAAAAAAAGGCATTAGTGAGTTGAAATTTACTGGTATTGTCATTCTGAATCGGGTAATCATATGGTCTACTATGCTGGGAATGACAACTTGAAGAGGAATGGTGTTGCATTCATTGTCAAAAAGAACATCTCAAGATCTATCCTGAAGTACAAAGAAGACCAGTCAATTGGACTATTACTCAAATTTATGCACTAACCACTAAAGCCAAAGATGAAAATATTAAAGATTTTTACCAGCTTCTGCAGTCTGAAATTGATTGAACATGCAATCAGGATGCATTGATAATTACTGGCAATTGGAATGCAAAAGTTGAAAACAAAGAAGAAGGATCAGTAATTGGAAAATACGGCCTTGGTGAGAGAAATGATGCCGGAGATCGCATGATACAATTTTGCAAGACCAAGGACTTCTTCACCGCAAATACTTTTTTTCACCAACATAAATAGCAACTATACACATGAACTTCACCAGGTAGAGTACCCAGGAATCAAATCCATTACAACTGTGGAAAGAGACAATGGAAAAGCTCGGTATCATCAGTCAGAACAAGGCCAGGGGCCGACTGCAGAACAGATCATCCATTGCTCATATGCAAGTTCAGGTGGAAACTGAAAAAAAAAAAAAGTCAAGAGCCAAGTACGAACTTGAGTATGTCACACCTGAATTTAGAGACCTTCTCAAGAATATAGTTGACAAGTTGAACACTAAAGACCAAAGATCAGATGAGTTGTGGAATGACATCAAGGACATCATACATCAAGAAAGCAAGGGGTCATTAAAAAGACAGGAAAAAAAGAAAAGACCAAAATGGATGTCAGAAGAGACTCTGAAACTTGCTCTTGAATGTCGAGTAGCTAAAGCAAAAGGAAGAAATGATGAAGTAAAAGGACTGAACAGAAGATTTCAAAGGGTGGCAGGAGAAGACAAAATACAGTGTTATAATGACATGTGCAAAGACCCGGAGATAGAAAACCAAAAGGAAAGAACACCCTCGGCATTTCTCAAGCTGAAAGAACTGAAGAAAAAATTCAAGCCTCGAGTTGCAATAGTGAAGGATTCTAAGGGGAAAATATTAAATGATGCAGGAAGCATCAAAAGAAGATGGAAGGAATACACAGAGTCATTATACCAAAAAGAATTGGTCGACATTCAACCATTTCAAGAAGGAACATACAGTCAGGAATGGATGGTACCGAATGAAGAAGTCTAAGCTGCTCTGAAGGCATTGGCAAAAAACAATGCTCCAGGAATTGACAGAATATCAATTAAGATATTTCAACAAATGGATTCAGCTCTGGAATTGTTTACTTGTCGATGCCAAGAAATTTGGAAGACTGCTACCTGGCCAGCCGACTGGAAGAGAGCCATATGTATTCCTATTCCCAAGAAAGATGATCCAACCGAATGCAGAAATTATCAAATAGTATCATTAATATCATATGCAAGTAAAATTTTGCTGAATATCATTAAAAAATGGCTGCTGCAGTATATCAACAGAGAACTTCTAGAAATTCAAGCTGGATTTAGAAGGGGACGTGGAACCAGGGATATCATTGTTGATGTCAGATGGATCCTCACTGAAAGCAGTGGATACAAGAAAGATGTTTACCTGTGCTTTATTGACTATGCAAAGGCATTCGACTGTGTGGATCATAACAAATTACAGATAACATTAAAAAGAATGGGAATTTCAGAACCCTTAATTGTGCTCATGAGGAACCTGTACATAGATCAAGGGGCAGTTCTTCAAACAGAACTAGTGTTTAAAGTCAGGGAAGGTGTGTGTGCATCAGGGCTGTATCCTTTCACCATACCTTTTCCATCTGCATGCTGAGCAAATAATCCAAGAAGCTGGACTATATGAAGAAGAACAGGGCACCAGGATTGGAGGAAGACTCATTAACACCTTGCATTATGCAGATGACACAACCTTGCTTGCTCAAAGTAAAGAGGACTTGGAGCACTTACTGATGAAGATCAAAGACCACAGCCTTCAGTATGGATTGCACCTCAACATAAAGAAAACAAAAATCCTCACAACCAGACCAATAAGCCACATCATGATAAAAGGAGAAAAGATTGAAGTCAAGTATTTCTTTTTACTTGGATCCACAATCAAAACCCATGGAAGCAGCAGTCAAGAAATCAAAGGACACATTGCATTGGGCAAATGTGCTTGCTGCAAAAGACCTCTTTAATGTGTTGGAAAGCAAAGATGTCACCTTGAAGACTGAGGTGCACCTGACCCAAGGCATGGCATTTTCATTGTAGCATATGCATGCAAAAGCCGGAAGATGAATAAAGAAAACTGTATAATAATTGACGCCTTTGAATTGTGGTGTTGGCAAAGAGTATTGAATATACCATGGAGTGCTAAAAAGAATGAACAAATCTGTCTTGGAAGAAGTAGAGCCAGAATGCTCCTTGGAAGCAGGGATGGCGAGACCATGTCTTACATACTTTGGGCATGTCGTCAGGAGGGATTGGTCCCTGGAGAAGGACATCTTGCTTGGTAAAGTACAGGGTCAACGAAAAAGTTGACGACCCTCAACAAGACGGATTGACACAGTGGCTGCAACAATGGACTCAAGCATAACAATGATTGTGAGCATGGTACAGGACTGGGCAGTGTTTCGTTCTGTAGTACATAGGGTCGCTATGGGTCAGAACCAACTTGATGATACCTAACAACAACAATAACGACAAAGAGAAATGAAGTCCTGATACAAGCCACAGTATGCATGGACCTTGAAAACATTATGCTTGAGTGAAAAAAAAAAGCAATAACAAAAAGACAAATATTTTATGACTTCACTAATTTGCTATTACCTTCAAGTCAATTCCAACTCCTAGCAACTCTATAGGACAGAGTAAAACTGCCCCATTGTGTTTCCAAGGAACAGCTGATGAATTTGAACTGGTGACCTCTTGGTTAGCAGCTGAGCTCTTTAACTACTACACCACCAGGGCTCCTCACTAATATGGTTAAAGTTAATTGTGACTAACAAACCTTAAGTGTCATGCTGTCTTCTTAGCCAACAAAAATATTATATATTCATTTAGTTTATTTTGTAAAAAATCCACACCAAAGAGTGGTGACTTTTCTCCGTCTTTTAAAACAATTCTTATCATCCCATCCTCGGATCAGAGAAAAAAGCTGAAAGATTTTGATTTCACTTTTTTCTTTTTTAATCAAAATTGGATCTAGATGAACCAAAGCAAAGTTTGATGGAATCAAGCAAGATCTTTTTCTGTGGTAGCTTTGTTGGTCCTTCAAAAGTGAAGCTCACAGTGGAAGTTCAGAAAGGTCAGCAAAATGCTGGGCAGCATCAGAAAGGATGCTAGGAATCAAAATGGAAACATTATCCTAGTCTACTATAAAATCATGTAGTGTCCACACTTATTTTGCCCTTTCAGTCACTGCCCCCTGAGAAAAGACATAATGAGGCTGGAGAAAATGTGCAGGAAATATAAAATGATCAAGGGTACATATGTGCTCGGGGTAAAGTAGGGTGCCATAGGAGGAGAGATTTAATGGAAAGATAGGGTTCAGGCTAGAAACATAAGAGTAAAAAGGGTATACTAGCCTGAAGGGGGCTAATAGAAGTAGGTGGAATAATGTACTATGGGCTGGAAAAGGATATATTTTATACTTTTGCCACAGTATGAATCTTGATATTTAGGAATTAATTTGAGCTTTTGATGTGCACACGAGGACGGTTTTCAGATAAATTATATCCAAGGTCTTTGAGGGCATCTTACTGAGGCTGATGTTTTCATGTTTCTATTATTCTTTAATGGTTAATGTCACAGGTGAAGAGAGTTTGGGGCTTTTAGATTGTAAGTGCATAGCTCAGTAGGAGAATAGTATAGTGTGCAGGTACTACAGTTATTAACGTTTTCAGTCCTATCTAATTAGGGCATGTGAGTGTAGGGAAGCTGCAAGATTCATTGAAGTGGTTTAAAAATAGTGTGTAAAATCTCAAAATATAAAAGAGTCATTGTCTTAGTTATGTAGTGCGACTATAACAGAAATACCACAAGTGGATGGCTTTAACAAAGAGAAATTTATTCTTTCACATTTTAAGAGGCTAATTCAGGGCACCAGCTCTAGTGGAAGACTTTCTCTCTGTTGGCCCTGAGGGAAGGTCCTTGTCTTATATCTTCCCCTGCCCTAGCAGCATCTCAGTGCAGGGACCACAGGTCCAAAGGACGTGCTCCACTCCTGGCTCTGCTTTCTTGGTGTTAGGTGTCTCTCCTGTCTGCTCGATTCTCTTTTACATCTCAAAAGAGCTTGACTCAAGATACAACCTGACCTTGTAGACTGAGTCCTGCCTGATTAATTTAACTGCCTCTAATCTTGCCTCGTTAACATAATGGAGGTTAGGATTTACAATATGTAGGATAATCACATCAGATTAGAAAATTGTAGACAACCACACAATACAGGGAGTCATGGCCTAGCCAAGTTGACACATATTTTGGGGGACACAATTCAGTTGATAACAGTTATCATAAGCAAATCTCCCTGACCGCAGTAAGTTAGAGAACCCAGAACTCCACCTTCATGTCCTCCTTTCTTTCCCTATGACAACCCCTGAGATAGTTCTACAATCCTCTAGTTCTCAGAAGAATACAGTATGAAAGCTCCAGGTGTAGTGGGAAGAGTACTACTTTAGACTAGCAAACCTGGCGTCTAGTCTTGGCTTTAAAAATAGCCATAATATTAATGTTTTCTTTTCATTGTTCTCTTTTCTATTCATGTTCCTTGATCTATTCTGCTAGCTCAGCTTGTTGAGCATTCACTAATTTTCATTCAACAAGCATGGGTTTAGTCTTATTATGTGTTTGTTTGCTTTGTATTTCATTTTCATATGAGTATATTGCATGGTTTAGCAATGAAGTGTCAATCACCCTTGGAAGGTTGGCTAGTTTCCCAGAGAGGTTCCCCACAACAGGCACCTTGTTGAATTTACCATGATCCAGGAGAGTAGGTTTCAAATGTTTTATTATAACACCCACTAAGAACATTATTTTATGTCATGACCCAGTACGTACACATGTACACACAAACTCACTCATTATAGTCAAGTTTCATTAACAACATTTGCCCATTGTCTTGGGCTGGGTTCTCTAGAGGAGCAAAACCAGAGCATACATAAATACATACAGAGAGAGAGACAGAGACAGAGATTTATTTCAAGGAAATAGCTCACACAGTTGTGGCTGGCAAATCCCACATCTGTGGGTCAGGCATCAGGCTGGAGGCATCTCCTGACTCACTTGGTTACAGGGGCTGAGGAACCCAAAGTCAGCAGGCCAGACAGCAGGCTGCTGGCTCAAGGTTGTGGGAGCTGGCAACTCCCCAAATCATCAGGTTCAATGGCAGGATGCTGGCTCCCATCCCAAGAACCAGGGATCAGAGGATGACAAGTCGGATGCAGGATCCAGAGTGGGCGAGCTTTGCCAGAACATCCACATATGTTGGATGCAGGCCACACCCCAAGGGAACTCCCCTTTCAACTGATTGTCTGCTCACATCAGATCACAAAATGGAGGATGATTGCATATATCTGCAAACCACTGAGAATCATGCTGGGTCATATGGTAGGTCTAGTTTTAGATTTTTGAGGATTCCTTGCCGATATTTTTTATTTTCCTTTCTTTTAATCTTATCCATCCCAGTGAGAGTAAAATGATGTCATTGTTGTTTTGATTTGCATCTCCCTGATGGTTAAAAAGGCTGAGCATCTTTTCATGTGTTTGTTGACCATTTGAATACCCTCTTTGGTGAAAAGTCTATTCCTATCCTTTGCCCATTTTTTTTTTGGACTGGATTGTCTTTTTCTTGTTAAACTGTAGGAGTACTTTATATATGCTGGGTATTAGTCATTTGTCTGCATTGTAGTTCACAAAAATTTTCTCCGTGTCTATAGGTTTTCTCTTCACTTTGTTGACAAATTTCTTTGACAAACAGAAGTCTTTAATTTTGATGAGATTCCATTTATCTATTTGTCTTTGGTGTTATGGCCAAGAATTCATTGTTGAGGACTAGGTCTTGAAGCAGTACCTCAACATTTTCTTCTAAGACTTTTACAACTGTAGGTAATTCATTTAGGTCTTCGATCCATTTTGAGCTAGTTTTTGTATATGATATGTGGTATGAGTATATCTTTATTATTATGCTTGTGGAAATCCAGTTGTCCCAGAACCATTTATTAAAGAGGCTGTTATTTTTTTTTCCTTTTGATGGATTTAGCACCATTGTCGAAGATCAATTGACTGTAGATGTGTGCATTTAACTCTGGGATCTCAATTCTATTCCATTGCTGTATATGTCTATCATTATACCAGTACCAGATTGTTCTGCTGTTTTTTTTTTTTTTTTAGGAATAACATTATTAAACATTTTACTTTTTTCTAAATTTTGTTGTTGTTGTTAGGAATATACACAGCAAAACATATACCAATTCAACAGCTTCTACATGTACAATTTAGTGACATTAATTACATTCTTCAAGTTGTGCAACCATCCTTACCCTCTTTTTCTGAGTTATTCCTCCCTCATTAACATAACTTCACTGCCCAATAGGGTTCTCATCCAAACTTTCAAGTTCCTGTTGTCAATTTGATCCTATATACACAGTTCTTAAAAGACCATAATGCACAAGGCAGACTTTTTTTTTTACTATTTAAGCTAAACCATTGTTTGGTTTTAAGATGACTTCAGAGGATATTTTTGTTTTAAGGTTTAAAGATTATCCCAGGGCAATAGTTTCAGTGGTTCATCCAACCCCCATGGCTTCAGAAAGTCTAGAGTCCATGAAAATTTGAAATTCTGTTCTACATTTTCCCCATTTTGATCAGTATGTTTCTATGGAACCTTTGATCAAAATATTCAGTAATGGTAACTGGGCACCATCCAGTTCTTCTGGTCTCATGGCAAAGGAGGCTGTTGTTCACGGAGGCAATGAGCCACACATTCCATATGCTCCTCCTATTCCTAACTCGCCTTCTTTCTCTGTTGCTCCAGGTATATAGAGACCAATTCTTGTGCCTTGTATGGCCACTTGCAAGCTTTTAAGACCCTAGGCACTACACAGTGAAGTAGGAGGTAGAACAGAAGCATTAAACACGTTATTAGGCCAATTAACTGGAATGTCGCATGAAGCCATGACCCTAAACCTACAAACCAAGGAACCAAATCCTATGAGGTGTTCGGTTGTACATAAGCAGCCTCAGCAGCTACTCTTTATTTTATTTTATTTTTTTTGCCATTGTTGTAAATATATCTATCACACCACTTTTGCCAATTCAACTTTTTGCAAGTGTACAACTTATTGACGGCACTTAACAATAATCAACTGTGCAACCCTACCCTTAATCAATGTGATTTTTCATCATTGTTAACCCCCCTTACTCCCAACCCCCTATCCCTGGTAACCACTAATAAACTTTGGTCTCTATATACTTGCCTTTTCTTATCTTCTTATATAAGTGAGGTCATAGAATATTTGTCCTTTTGTGATTGGCTTATTTCACTCAGCCTAACGTCTTCAAGCTCCATTCATACCATAGCATGTATGAAGTCTTCATTCCTCTTACAGGCTGAGTAGTATTCCATTGTATGTATGTACAGCATTTTGTTTGTCCATTCATCTATTGATGGGCATTTAGATTGTTTCCATATTTTCACTATTATGAATAGTGCTGCAATGAACTGTATCATACAAGTCTCTTTTTGAGTCTCTGCTTTCAAGTCTTTTGGGTATATACTTAGGAGTGGAATTGCTGGGTCATATCTTTGTTCTATTTTTTAGGTTTTTGAGGAACTGCCACACTGTTTTTCACATAGGCAGTACCATTTTGCATTCCCACTAGCAATGGATAAATGTTCCAATTTCCCCACATACTCTCCAACATTTTTTATTTTCTGTTTGTTTGTTTGTTTGTTTTTACCTTAGCCATTCTAGTGGAAGTGAGATGATATCTCATTGTGGTTTTGATTTTCATTTCTCTGATGGCTAATGGAAACCCTGGTGGCACAGTGGTTAACAGCTCGGCTGCTAACCAAATGGTCAGCAGTTCGGTTTCACTAGCGGCTCCTTGGAAACCCTATGGGGCAGTTCTACTCTTCCTGTAGGGTCGCTATGATTCAGAATTGACTCAACGGCAATTTTTGTGTGTGTGTGGTTAATGACACTGACAGACTGCTTTGATCACAGTAGCTTTGTAATATGTCCTGATGCTAGGAAGGGAAGGTCTTCTAAATATCTTTTCCTTCAAGATTACTTTGACTCTTCAGGTCCCTCACAGTTCCATATAAATTTGAGGATTGATTTTTCCATTTCTGTAACTAAAGCTGTTGGAATTTTGAGGATTACATTGAATGTATAGATAGCTTTAAGTAGTATTGACATCTTGATAATACTGAGTCTTTCATTCCATGAGCATGAGGTATTTTTCCATTTATTTCGGTCACCTTTAATTCTTTTAGTAATGTTTTAGTTCTCTATGTACAAGTATTTCATTTCCTTGGTTAATTATATTTCTAGGTATTTTATTCTTTTAGATGCTCTTTGTAAATGGGGTTGTTCTCTTAATTTCCTTTTCAGCTTGTTCATTGCTGATACATAAAAATCCAACTTATTTTTGTTGGTTCACCTTGTATCCTGCCACTTTGATGAATTCATTTATTATCTCCAGTAGCTTTCTTGTGCATTCTTTGGGGTCTCATAAATATATGGGATCATGTCAACTGCAAAGAGGGATGAAGTCTTCTGTCCCAATATGGATGCCTTTTATTTCTTTTTCCTTCCTTATTGTCCTAGCTATAAATTTCAGTATGATATCGAATAGCAGTGGTGAGAGCACGCACCTCTGTCTTGTTCCTGATCTTAATGGAAAAACTGTCAATCTTTCTCCATTTAGCATGATATTAGTTGTAGGCTTTTCATAAATGTCTTTTTATCATATTGAGGAATTGTCCTTCTTTTCTTATTTTGGTGAGTGCTTTTCAACTTGTTTTGATGACACAATATACCTGGAACCAGCAATGAATAAGGCATAATTCCTTCTATTGAGAAGCTCATAGTCAGTGGACAGAAATACACATGCAAGCAGATTAATTACAATACAAAACGGTATGTTGTGTTACATGAATACTGACAAAGTTCAACTGACAGAATGGAATAACTAATTCTGTCACAAAAAATTGGGTAAGCATTCATTAGAGGAGTTGGTATCTAAACTAGGTTTGAAAGGAAGAGTAAGATTTGTCAGGTAGCAAAGGGGTGAAGACATGCTAGGCAGACATAATTACTGCTCCTAATCAAATCGGGCGTTGTCTCTTGCCAAGGGATTATACAATCCAACTTCTAGATAATTTATGAAGAAACTAAAATTATGAAGCTTCATATCATAAAACCCAAACAAACCCACTGCCGTCGTACTACCTGAAAATTCACTTAGAAATTCCAGCACAAGTTCAATTCTAGAATTGAAGGATGGTTTCACTTGTGAGTGAACAAATAACAATCTTTCTGCTTGTATGATATCAGTTTTTTATCTGTCCCATACATCTGTAAGCACTGGAATGAAGTGACACTTTGTTAAAGAAGTGTCTATTTTGGAAGCTTATACTTGACTGAAATGGCTGACTGTCTGGTTCAAGAGGAATCCCAAAACCTCTTAAAGTGACTGGTTTTTGTGAATACCTTGGGAAATCAACAACAGTTATTGTTTTGCTTCTAGAAGGGAAAGTCTATTAAATTTCAAACAATTTACTTGACTTGCAAACAAATGTTTCTTTAGTTCAAATTATGGATACAATATTTGCTAACATACACAATAAAAGTTATACAAAATATATTACAACTCATCAAAATCCTATCCTTTATTTTGAATCCTCTTTCACTGCTGTCATATTCATGTATTTGTATGGTTGTAATTATAGTATACATGTTGTTGTTAGCTGAAATCAAGTAGGCCCCAACTCAGGGCAAACCCATGCACAGCGGAATGAAACACTGGTCCTGCCCAGCCTCACGACTGGTTGCAGATGAGAATGTTGTGATCCATAGGGTTTTCATTGGCTGATTTTCGGAAGCAGATTATCAAGCTTTCGTCCTAGTGCATCTTATTCTGACAGCTTCACTGTATCTTATTCAGCGTCATTGCAACACACAAACCTCTGCTGACTGATAGGTAGTAGTTGCGCAAAAGGTGGATTGCTCTGGAACTGAACCCAGGTCTCCTGCATACCCAAAATCCAAAAAAAAAACCAATTGCCTTCAAGTAGATTCCAACTCATAGTGACCCTGTAGGACAGAGTAGAACTGCCCTATATGGTTTCCAAGAAGTGCCTGGTGGATTCAAACTGCTGACCTTTTGGTTAACAGACATAGCTCTTAACCACTACACCACCAGGGTTTCCCAGTCTCCTGCATAAAAAAAAAAAAAAAAAAAATTTTGTGAAAATTCTACCACATAACATTCCCATGTGCTACATAGTCTTCACAAGTGTCATCACTCTTAATGGGTTTATGATATTCAATTGAGTATATAATCCATAATACATTTAATTAATCCCCTAGCATTTTTACTTGTGTTGTTTATATTCTTCTTTTGTTTTTGCTTATAAATAACACAGCAATAAACCTATTCATTAAAATTACTTGTTATTTCTTTAGGATGAACTCCCACAAGAGAATACTGAGTCAAAGAATATTGTACTTTTTATAGGTCTTGATACATATTGCAAAATTGTTTTAAAGAAGTATTGTTCCAATTTATAATGTTATCAGTAGTATACCAATTTCATTATAGCTCTGCAAGCACTAGGAATTATCAATTAAAACAAATAAACAACCACAACACATTTTTGTTTTTTCATAAGTTAAAATGGACATTTATATTAATTGCTTACAAAAGTTGAACATTGTTTCATATATTTATTCCAAAAACTTATTTTCTTTTCTATGATGTGACTGTTCATGTCCTTTGATTGTATAAGCAGACTTTTAAAATATAATCCATTCCTAAACCAGTGACTTCTTGCACTCTGTGTTTATTTATATCAAATAAAATTTATTTGTTATTGCTGTTTGCTTTTATTAAAATAGTAGTTGTATGTTCATCTTAGAATATTTGAAATCTATAGAAAAATCACAAAGAATTTTTTTAAAACATACCCACAATATCACAATTCATGACATTTCTTGCATATTTTCTTTCAGTGTTTTTAGCACTGCATGTCTAAAAATACAAAAATGACATATTGTAATATAGTTTCATGTTTTTCTTCACTTAATATTATTTCAATATACTTTGATAATCTAATTTTAACAGCTGCATTCCACTACTTGTATTTATTATAACTTATTACACTATTATGGCTCAAAAGTTAATTTGTGAGGCAGGGCCAAGATGGCGGACTAGGTGGACGTTACCGCAGATCCCTCTTGCAACAAAGACTCGGAAAAACAAGTGAAACGATCACATACATAACAATCTCCGAACTCTGAATAACAAACACAGATTTAGTGACGGAGAACGAACAAACACGGGGAGACAGCGATTGTTTTCAGAGCCAGGAGCCAGCGTACCAGGCAGGTGACCTTCGGAGCCCGATTTGGGGCAGAGCCCAGGGGGGCAGACGGCACAGACAAGGGGCCCAGCCCCAGCCCCTGAACTCATCCCGGGAGGGAGCCCAGCCGGTTGGCGCGGGCAGCGTGTCAGCGCAGCCGGTGGGAGAAGTCCCCGGGAGGCAGTGACTGGTCTTGGAGCGGGGAGAGCAGCGTCCCAGCTGGGGAGCTGTCCCGCCAGGATTTTGGCGGGCGCGGGCAGGCCGTGAGCGCAGGGATCAGCTACATTCCCCTGAATTGACCCCGGGGCGGTCCCAACCAGTTCGCGCGGGCCTAGCAGGTTTGCGCGGGCGGTGTGGAGGAGCAGCCGGTGGAAGAAGTCCCCGGGAGGCAGTGGCAGGTCTTGGAGCAGGGAGAGCGGCATCCCAGTCGGGACGCGCAGTCACGGCTCAGGTGCGGGGAGCTGCTCCGCTCTCCTGAGCTGACCCCGGAGGGGGGGAGCCCACCCTGTTCACGGGAGCGGCGCGCAACGCGACTGGCAGGATGGGGAGTCCCCGGGAGGCAGCAACTGATTTTGGAGTCGGGAGTGCACCGTCCCAGTAGGGGAGCCTTAACCTTGGGGGTGGGGCTGACAGCGGAGGATCTGACCGTGATGCCAGTGGGCCAGATCCCCCGGGGGGCAATCTCCACACAGCCAGTACATATAGGTGACGTGCCCCGCAGAAATCTCAGATATAAGAGTCATTCCAAGTAAGACAAACAACTCTGGCTATATTCTGAGGTGCTACACTCCTAGCTCTCTGATCCCTCCCCCACCCTCCCCAGGCGGCTCCATTAACATCCGAAAAGCCTGAGCCAGAGGGAGAACTCTGATAGGGATCTGACTGCATTTTTTTTTAGCAGATTTTCTGGAAAAACTAGTTTCCCAGTGATGGCTCGGAGACAGCTGTCCATATCAAATCACATAAAGAAGCAGACCAGGACAGCTTCTCCAACCCCCCAAACAAAAGAATCAAAATCTTTCCCAAATGAAGATACAATCCTGGAATTATCAGATACAGAATATAAAAAACTAATTTACAGAATGCTTCAAGACATCACAAATGAAATTAGGCTAACTGCAGAAAAAGCCAAGGAACACACTGATAAAACTGTTGAAGAACTCAAAAAGATTATTCAAGAACATAGTGGAAAAATTAATAAGTTGCAAGAATCCATAGAGAGACAACATGTAGAAATCCAAAAGATTAACAATAAAATTACAGAACTAGACAATGCAATAGGAAGTCAGAGAAGCAGACTCGAGCAATTAGAATGCAGACTGGGACATCTGGAGGACCAGGGAATCAACACCAACATAGCTGAAAAAAAATCAGATAAAAGAACTAAAAAAAATGAAGAAACCCTAAGAATCATGTGGGACTCTATCAAGGAGGATAACTTGCGAGTGATTGGAGTCCCAGAACAGGGAGGGGGGACAGAAAACACAGAGAAAATAGTTGAAGAAATCCTGACACAAAACTTCCCTGACATCATGAAAGACGAAAGGATATCTATCTAAGATGCTCATCGAACCCCATTTAAGATTGATCCAAAAAGAAAAACACCAAGACATATTATCATCAAACTTGCCAAAACCAAAGATAAACAGAAAATTTTAAAAGCAGCCAGGGAGAAAAGAAAGGTTTCCTTCAAGGGAGAATCAATAAGAATAAGTTCAGACTACTCAGCAGAAACCATGCAGGCAAGAAGGGAATGGGACGACGTATACAGAGCACTGAAGGAGAAAAACTGCCAACCAAGGATCATATATCCAGCAAAACTCTCTCTGAAATATGAAGGAGAAATTAAGATATTTACAGATAAACACAAGTTTAGAGAATTTGCAAAAACCAAACCAAGGCTACAAGAAATGCTAAAGGAGATTGTTTGGTCAGATGACCAATAATATCAGGTACCAGCACAATACAAGGTCACAAAACAGAACGTCCTGATATCAACTCAAATAGGGAAAGCACAAAAACCAACAAATTAAGACTAATTCTAAAAAATAAATGAATAAAATAATACACATAACGGGGAATCATGGAAATCAATAGGTAAAAGATCACAATAATCAAAAAGAGGGACTAAATATAGGAGGCATTGAACTGCCAGATGGAGAGTGATACAAGGCGATATAGAACGATACAAGTTAGGTTTTTACTTAGAAAAATAGGGGTAAATAATAAGGTAACCACAAAAAAGAATATCAACTCCATAACTCAAGAAAAAAGCCAAGAAAAATGTGTCGACTCAACTAACATGAAGTTAAACATTATGAAAATGAGGATCTCACAAGCTACTAAGAAAAACGTCTCAGCACAAAAAAGTATGTGGAAAAATGAAATGGCCAACAACAGACATGAAAAGGCATCAAAATGACAACACTAAAAACTTATTTATCTATAATTACGCTGAATGTAAATGGACTAAATGCACCAATAAAGAGACAGAGAGTCACGGACTGGATAAAGAAACACGATCCATCTATATGCTGCCTACAGAGACACACCTTAGACTTAGAGACACAAACAAACTAAAACTCAAAGGATGGAAAAAAAATATATCAAGCAAATAATAAGCAAAAAAGAAGAAGAGTAGCAATATTAACTTCTGACAAAATAGACTTTAGACTTAAATCCACCACAAAGGATAAAGAAGGACACTATATAATGATAAAAGGGACAATTGATCAGGAAGACATAACCATATTAAATATTTATGCACCCAATGACAGGGCTGCAAGATACATAAATCAAATTTTAACAGAATTGAAAAGTGAGATAGACACCTCCACATTTATAGTAGGAGACTTCACCACACCACTTTCGGAGAAGGACAGGACATCCAGTAAGAAGCTCAATAGAGACACGGAAGACCTACTTACAACAATCAACCAACTTGACCTCATTGACTTATACAGAACTCTCCACCCAACTGCTGCAAAATATACTTTTTTTTCTAGTGCACATGGAACATTCTCTAGAATAGACCACATATTAGGTCATAAAACAAATCTTTGCAGAGTCCAAAACATCCAAATATTACAAAGCATCTTCTCAGACCACAAGGCAATGAAAGTACAAATCAATAACAGAAAAACTAGGGAAAAGAAATCAAATACTTGGAAAATGAACAATACCCTCCTGAAAAAAGACTGGGTGATAGAAGACATCAAGGAGGGAATAAGGAAATTCTTAGAAAGCAACGAGAATGAAAATACTTCCTATCAAAACCTCTGGGATACAGCAAAAGCAGTGCTCAGAGGCCAATTTATATCGATAAATGCACACATACAAAAAGAAGAAAGAGCCAAAATCAGAGAACTGTCCCTACAACTTGAACAAATAGAAAGTGAGCAACAAAAGAACCCATCAGGCACCCGAAGAAAACAAATAATAAAAATTAGAGCTGAACTAAATGAATTAGAGAACAGAAAAACAATTGAAAGAATTAACAAAGCCAAAAGCTGGTTCTTTGAAAAAATTAACAAAATTGATAAAGCATTGGCTAGACTGACTAAAGAAAAACAGGAAAGGAAACAAATAACCCGCATAAGAAACGAGAAGGACCACATCACAACAGAACCAAATGAAATTAAAAGAATCATTTCAGATTATTACGAAAAATTGTATTCTAACAAATTTGAAAACCTAGAAGAAATGGTTAAATTCTTGGAAAAACACTACCTACCTAAACTAACACATTCAGAAGTAGAACAACCAAATAGACCCATAACAAAAAAAAAAAGAGATTGAAACTGTAATTAAAAAACTTCCAACAAAAATGTCCTGGCCCGGATGGCTTCACTGCAGAGTTCTACCAGACCTTCAGAGAAGACTTAACACCACTACTACTAAAGGTATTTCAAAGCATAGAAAAAGACGGAATACTACCCAACTCATTCTATGAAGCTACCATCTCCCTGATACCAAAACCAGGTAAAGACATTACAAAAAGAGAAAATTTTAGACCTATATCCCTCATGAACATAGATGCAAAAATCCTCAACAAAATTCTAGCCAATAGAATCCAACAACACATCAAAAAAATAATTCACCCTGATCAAGTGGGATTTATACCAGCTATGCAAGGCTGGTTTAATATCAGAAAAACCATTAATGTAATCCATCACATAAATAAAACAAAAGATAAAAACCACATGATCTTATCAATAGATGCAGAAAAAGCATTTGACAAAGTCCAACACCCATTTATGATAAAAACTCTTACCAAAATAGGAATTGAAGGAAAATTCCTCAACATAATAAAGGGCATCTATGCAAAGCCAACAGCCAATATCACTCTAAATGGAGAGAACCTGAAAGCATTTCCCTTGAGAACGGGAACCAGACAAGGATGCCCTTTATCACCGCTCTTATTCAACATCGTACTTGAAGTCCTAGCCAGGGCAATTAGGCTAGACGAAGAAATAAAGGGTATTCGGATTGGCAAGGAGGAAGTAAAGCTATCACTATTTGCAGATGACATGATCTTATACACAGAAAACCCTAAGGAATCCTCCAGAAAACTACTGAAACTAATAGAAGAGTTTGGCAGAGTCTCAGGTTATAAAATAAACATACAAAAATCACTTGGATTCCTCTACATCAACAAAAAGAACACCGAAGAGGAAATAACCAAATCAATACCATTCACAGTAACCCCCAAGAAGATAAAATACTTAGGAATAAATCTTACCAAGGATGTAAAAGACCTATACAAAGAAAACTACAAAGCTCTACTACAAGAAATTCAAAAGGACATACTTAAGTGGAAAAACATACCCTGCTCATGGATAGGAAGACTTAACATAGTAAAAATGTCTATTCTACCAAAAGCCATCTATACATATAAGGCACTTCTGATCCAAATTCCAATGTCATATTTTAAGGGGATAGAGAAACAAATCACCAATTTCATATGGAAGGGAAAGAAGCCCCGGATAAGCAAAGCATTACTGAAAAAGAAGAAGAAAGTGTGAGGCCTCACTCTACCTGATTTCAGAACCTATTATACAGCTACAGTAGTCAAAACAGCCTGGTACTGGTACAACAACAGGCACATAGACCAATGGAACAGAATTGAGAACCCAGATATAAATCCATCCATGTATGAGCAGCTGATATTTGACAAAGGACCAGTGTCAGTCAATTGGGGAAATAATAGTCTTTTTAACAAATGGTGCTGGCGTAACTGGATATCCATTTGCAAAAGAATGAAACAGGACCCATACCTCACACCATGCACAAAAACTAACTCCAAGTGGATCAAAGATCTAAACATAAAGACTAAAATGATAAAGATCATGGAAGAAAAAATAGGGACAACCCTAGGAGCCCTAATACAGGGCATAAACAGAATACAAAACATTACCAAAAATGATGAAGAGAAACCAGATAACTGGGAGCTCCTAAAAATCAAACACCTATGCTCATCTAAAGACTTCACCAAAAGAGTAAAAAGACCACCTTCAGACTGGGAAAGAATTTTCAGCTATGACATCTCAGACCAGTACCTGAACTCTAAAATCTACATGATTCTGTCAAAACTCAACCACAAAAAGACAAACAACCCAATCAAGAAGTGGGCAAAGGATATGAACACACATTTCACTAAAGAAGATATTCAGGCAGCCAACAGATACATGAGAAAATGCTCCCGATCATTAGCCATTAGAGAAATGCAAATTAAAACTCCGATGAGATTCCATCTCACACCAACCAGACTGGCATTAATCCAAAAAACACAAAATAATAAATGTTGGAGAGGCTGCGGAGAGATTGGAACTCTCATACACTGCTGGTGGGAATGCAAAATGGTACAACCACTTTGGAAATCCATCTGGCCTTATCTTAAACAGTTAGAAATAGAACTACCATACAACCCAGAAATCCCACTCCTCGGAATATACCCTAAAGATACAAGAGCCTTCACACAAACAGATATATGCACACCCATGTTTACTGCAGCTGTGTTTACAATAGCAAAAAGCTGGAAGCAACCAAGGTGTCCATCAACGGATGAATGGGTAAATAAATTGTGGTATATTCACATAATGGAATACTACGCATCGATAAAGGACAGTGACGAATCTCTGAAACATTTCATAACATGGAGGAATCTGGAAGGCATTATGCTGAGCGAAATTAGTCAGAGGCAAAAGGACAAATATTGTATAAGACCACTATTATAAGATCTTGAGAAATAGAAAAAACTGAGAAGAACACACACTTTTGTGGTTACGAAGGGGGGAGGGAGGGAGGGAGGGAGAGGGTTTTTTATTGATCAATCAGTAGATAAGAACTGCTTTGGGTGAAGGGAAAGACAACACTCAATACAAGGAAGGTCAGCCCAATTGGACTGGACTAAAAACAAAGCGGTTTCCGGTATAAAATGAAAGCTTCAAAGGTCAGCGGAGCAGGGGCGGGGGTCTGAGGAACATGGTTTGAGGGGACTTCTAAGTCAATTGGCAAAATAATTCTATTATGAAAACATTCTGCATCCCACTTTGAAATGTGGCGTCTGGGGTCCTAAATGCTAACAAGCGGCCATCTAAGATACATCAATTGGTCTCAACTCACCTGGAGCAAAGGAAAATGAAGAACAGCAAGGTCACACGACAACTAAGAACCCAAGAGACAGAAAGGGCCACATGAACCAGAGTCCTACATCATCCTGAGACCAGAAGAACTAGTTGGTGCCCGGCCACAATCGATGACTGCCCTGTCAGGGAGCACAACAGAGAACTCCTGAAGGAGCAGGAGATCAGTGGGATGCAGACCCCAAATTCTCATAAAAAGACCATACTTAATGGTCTGACTGCGACTAGAGGAATCCCGGTGGCAATGCTCCTCAGACCTTCTGTTGGCACAGGACAGGAACCATCCCCGAAGACAACTCATCAGACATGAAAGGGACTGGTCAGTGGGGGGAAGAGAGATGCTGATGAAGAGTGAGCTAATTAAATCAGGTGGACTCGGGAGAGTGTGTTGGCAACTCTTGACTGGAGGGGGGATGGGAAGATAGAGAGAGAGGGAAGGTGGCAAAGTTGGCAAGAAACGAGAGACTGAAAGGGCTGACTCAATAAGGGGAGAGCAAGTGGGAGAAGGAGTAAGATGTATGTAAACTTACATGTGACAGACTGATTGGATTTGTAAATGTTCACTTGAAGCTTAATAAATTTAATTAAAAAAAAGAGATAGGTGACATTAATTTTTATATGTTTTAACTTAATATATCCAAAGGATGTCATTTTGGTATATAATGAATAAAAACAAATTATTAATTAAAAAAAAAAAAGTTAATTTGCAAAAATAACAAGAAAAACTACAGTGAAGGCCCTTGTATATATTACTTGTGGAACACCACAGATTACATCCTTTGGACTAAATTATTAGAATTGAAATTACAGATACACACTGCCAAATTATTTTCTAGAAAGCTTGCATGAATACACACACCTACTAGCACAAATATGCTTCATTTTATTGTTCTGAAATATTAGGCATTTTTTGATGTTTTCCAGTTTTCAAGGCAAAACTATTCTCTCCGTTTATTTTTTGAAATTACTTTAATCATTTGTAATGTTTCACTTTTAAAAACTAAATTTATTCACAATTTATATAATTTTTTACTTTCACAAAGCTTCATTTTGGGTATATTGGAGAGGCAAGAAAAATATATTATACTATAGTAAAATTCAAATCTATTAAAGGACCACTGAGAAGACTATTGAGTATATTGTAATATTCCCAGGGACAGAAAAAGAGAGCTTGAAATATGACTGTGGTCATGGAGATAACATAAAAGAAATTGGAGGAATGTCTCGGGAATAGATATTAGAAGATTTGATGACAATCGATGAGATATGAGCGGGGAAGAAAATGAAGAAACAAAGATAACAAGTCATTTTCCTGGATAGGTGACCAGAGAAATAATGGTATCATCAAGAATGATAGGAATCATGAAGAGAAACAGGTTTAAGGGAAAAAAGATGGGTATTGTGTTCAACATGATGAGACATTTGAATTACCACTGTGTAACAGACTTTTTTTTTTTTAACAGACTAGCAAAGGCATTCAACTGCATGGATCATAACAAATTATGGATAACACTGTGAAGAATGGGAACTACAGAACACTTAATTGTGCTCATAGGAAACCTGCACATAGACCAACAGGCAGTCATTCAAACAGAACAAGGGAATACTGACTGCACCTTTTAAAATCAGGAAAGATGTGTGTCAGGGTTGTATCCTTTCACCATAGTTATTCAATCTACGTGCTGAGTAAATAGTCAGAGAAGCTTGACTATATGACAAATTGAACAAGAAAGATGTTGCCCTCATCTTCAAAAAGAACATTTCAAGATCCACCCAGAAATACAACGCTGTCAGTGATAGGATAATATCCTTAACCCTACAAGGAAGATCAGGTAATACGACTATTATTCAAAATTATATACCAACCACTAATGAAAAGGTGAAGAAATTGAAGATTTTTACCAACTTCTGCAGTACGAAATTGATCAAACATGCAATCAAGATGCATTGATAATTACTGGCCCTTGGAATGCAGAAGTTGGTAACAAAGAAGGATTGGTAGTTGGAAAATATGACTTTGTGATAGAAAGGACGCTGGAGACTGCATGATAGAATTTTGCAAAACAAATGACTTTTTTCAACAACATAAACTGCAACTAGACACATGCATCTCACCAGATGGAATACACAGGAATCAAATTGACTACATCTGTGGGCAGAAACAATGGAAAACTCAATAGTATCAGTCAGAATGAGGCCAGGGGCCAACTGTGGAACAGACCATCAATTGTTCATATGCAACTTCAAGCTGAAACTGAAGAAAATCAGAGCAAGTCCACGAGAGCCAAAATGTGACCTTGCGTATTTCCCAATGGAATTTAGAGACCATCTCAAGAATAGATTTGATGCATTGAACACTAGTGACCGAAGGCCAGATGAGTTGTAGAATGACATCAAGGACATCATACATGAAGAAAGTAAGAGGTCATTTAAAAGACAGGAAAGAAAGAAAAGACCAAGATGGACATCAGAGGAGACTCTGAAACTTGCTCATGAACGTCGAGCAGCTAAAGCAAAAGGAATAAATGATGAAGTAGAGACGAAGATTTCAAAGGGTGGCTTGAGAAGACAAAGTGAAGTATTACAGTGACATGTGCAAAAAGCTGGAGATGGAAAACCAAAAGGGAAGAACACTCTCAGCATTTCTCAAGTTGAAAGAACTGAAGGAAAAAAATCAAGTTTCGGGTTGCAATAGTGAAGGATTCTATGGGGAAAATATAAAATGACACCGGAAACTTCAAAAGAAGATGGAAGGAATACACAGAGTCATTATATGTTCAACCATTTCAAGAGGTAGCATATGACCAGGAACTGATGGCACTAAAGGAAGACGTCCAAGCTGCTCTGAAAGCATTGGCAAAAAACAAGGCTCCAGGAATTGATAGAATATCAATTGAGATGTTTCATCAAACAGATCCAGTGCTGGAGGTGCTCACTCGTCTATGCCAAGAAATATGGAAGACAGCTTCCTGGCCAACTGACTGGAAGAGATCCATATTTATGCCTATTCCCAAGAAAGGTGATCCAACCAAATGTGGAAATTAAAGAACAATATCATTATTATCACACGCAAGCAAAATTTTGCTGAAGATCTTTCAAAAGTGGCTGCATCAGTATATTCACATGGAACTGCCAGAAATTCAGGCTGGTTTCAGAAGAGGATGTGGAACCAGGGATATCATTGCTGATCTCAGATGGATCCTGGCTGAAAGCAGAGAATACCAGAAGGATGTTTACCTGCATTTTATTGACTATGCAAAGGCGTTTGGCTGTGTGGATCATAACAAACTATGGATAACATTGAGAAGAATGGGAATTCCAGAACACTTAATCATGCTCATGAGGAACCTGTACCTAGACCAAGAGGTAGTTGTTCGCACAGAACAAGGGGATACTGATTGATTTAAAGTCAGGATACCTTTCATCATACCTATTCAATCTGTATGCTGAGCAAATAATCCAAGAAACTGGACTATATGAAGAAGAATGGGGCCTCAGGGTAGGAGCAAGACTTACTAACAACCTGCGTTATGCAGATGACACACCCTTGCTTACTGAAAGTTAAGAGGACTTGAAGCACTTACTAATGAAGATCAAAGACCACAGTCTTCAGTACAGAATGCACCTCAACACAAAGAAAACAAAAATCCTCACAACTGGACCAATGAACAACATCGTGATAAATAGAGAAAAGATGGAAGTTGTCAAGGATTTCATTTTACTTAGATCAACAGCCATAGAAGCAGCAGTCAAGAAATGAAATGACACATTGCATTGGGTAAATCTGCTGCAAAGGACCTCTTTAGAGTGTTGAAAGCAAAGATGTCACCTTGAAGACTAAGGTGTGCCTGACCTAAGCCATGGTATTTTCAATTGCATTGTATGCATGTGAAAACTGGACAATGAATAAGGAAGACCAAAGAAGAATTGACGCCTCTGAATTGTGGTGTTGGTAAAGAATATTGAATATACCATGGACTGGCAAAAGAACAAATGAATCTGTCTTGGAAGTACAACCAGAATGCTCCTTAGAAGCAAGGATGGTGAGACTACATCTTACATACTTTGGACATGTTGTGAGGAGGGATCAGTCCCTGCAGAAGGACATCATGCTTAACAAGTACAGGGTTAGGGGAAAAGAGGAAGACCCTGAACGAGGTGGATCGACACAGTGGCTGCAACAATAAGCTCAAGCATAACAACAATTGTAAGGATGGCACAGGAACGGGCAGTGTTTCATTCTGTTGTGCATAGGGTTGCTATGAGTTGGAATTGACTCGATGGCACCTAACAGCAACAACAGCAGCACATTCAATCTTCATGCTGAGCAAATAATTTGAGAAGCTGGACTGTATGTAGATGAATGGGGCATCAGGATAGGAGGAAGACTCTTTAACAACCTGTGATATGCAATTGACAGAAACTTCCTTGCTGATAGTGAAGAGGACTTGAAGCACTTACTGATGAAAATCAAACACCATAGCCTTCAGTATGAATTACTCCTCAACATAAAGAAAACAAAAATGTTCACACCTGGACCAAGAAGCAACATCATGATAAACATAGAAAACATGGAAGTCGTCAAAGATTTCATTTTGCTTGGATCCACAATCAACACCCATGGAAGCAGCAATCAAGAAATAAAAGGACACATGGCATTGAGCAAATCTGCTGCAAAAGATCTCTTTAAAGTGTTCAAAAGAAATATGTCACTTTAAGTATAAGGTGCTCCTGACCCAAGCCAAGGTGTTTTCCATAGCCTCTTATGTATGTGAAATTTGGCAAAGAATAAGGAATATTAAAGAATCAATGCCTTTCAATTACGGTGTTGGTGAAGAATATTGAATATACTATGAACTGCTAGAAGAATGAACAAACCTGTCTTGGAAGAAGTATAGCCAGAATGCTCTTTAGAAGCAAAGATGGTGAGATGTCATCTCATATACTTTGGACATGTTATCAGGAGGCACCAGTTCCTGGAGAAAGACATCATGTTTAGTAATAGTAGAGGGTCAGCAAAAAATAGGAAGACCCTCAATGAAATGGATTTACACAATGGCTGCAAAAATGGGCTCAAGTATAACAATGATTGTGAGAATGGCACAGGACTGGGCAGTGTTTCATTCTGTTGTACACAGGGTAGCTATGAGTCAGAACTGACTCTACGGCACCTAACAACAACAGCACTAACGGTAATCAGGAAAAAGCAAATTAAGGCATCAGCAAGTTACTGATTTTCATTTATCACATTGGCAAAAACTTAAAGAATGATAATATCCACTGTTGTTGGGAAAATGAAAAATATGTGTTCTCATAGGTTACTGGGGGTATAAATTGATAAAGACTTTTGAATAGGAGTATAATTGGTGAAGCCTTTTTAAATAGCAGTTTGAAAATATTAAAATTCTCATGCATGCCTTTGATCTAAGCATTTTATTTCTGGGATTAGTTTTCTCAGAAACACTTGTGCACATACATGAAAATATAGCACAGATAATTGCAGCACAATTTGTAATAGGCTAAAAATACTCAAAACAAGATGGTACATTTAAAATATGGAATATTTTGAAGTTTATTGAAAATATCCATGATGTATCATAAGGTTGTGTGGGCTGGGTTATCATAAGGTTGAAAAAAATCAAGTCACAGAACAATACAAAATAGTATGACCTCATTCACATGTATATATGTTCGTGTGTGTGCATGCATGCATATGTGGGAGAGACTTGCTGCCTTTCATAGATCTGGTTCCCCTGAGGCCCAAATTTACTCTTTTTTGGTTCCTTAAGATAACTCATTTTCCAACAATCTCCTTTATACCTGTATGTGTTCTGTTATTTGCAAGCAAATAACCCCTATGTCAAATGAAAGTTCAGGTTGGAGGAAGAATATTGTGTTACTTTGTTAGGAAAGAAAAGTCTTGTGCACAGCATGGAGTAGTGAGAATTTAACAGACAGAGACAAATTAAAGGTGTGTGAAGAAGATAAATGACAGAAGTGAAGCCTTGGAAGGCACAGGAAGAATGTTTAACCCTAGAAAGAATGAAAGTTTACATTTTTTTTAACAAGGAAGAGGGGCAGAAAAACCTAGAATAGATTATCAGAATGGCTCCATGATTTATACACTGCAATATAGCTAAAATGTGTTTAAAGTACTGGCATGTCCATAGGGGTAAATATATTTGTTAAATGAAGGAGTAACATAAACTCTTTTAGCCTTATTTGATAAACTTCTGAAGGACATGTGTATCTATCTACTCCACTGGCACTTCTGGAACCAAAAATTGAAACAAGTCCTGAACAATTATTTTAACACCCTCCCTTACCCCTAGCCATTTTGTACTCTTTACTACTACTGGATAATGTTTATCACTGTGCAACAATAAAAGCTTTGATGGGACCACTGGAGTGTATTGATTTGGATGAGGCATAATCACAGTTATCTATCAGGGTGTAACTGGATGAAAAGAAACCATACTGGACTTATCTATACCCTGGCATTTCTGCAATGGGTAGTAAATGAAAGTAAGACAATTGGGGGTTACTGAAGAAAAGATAAAGGTTTTACAATATTGGTGATAATCTCATAGACCATAGACCATGCTTTTTCTCTCTATCAAGACTAATCTCTCCTCTTCTCAATGAAGTCACCGTTTTGTGTTCTGACCATACCATTGTCTTTTTTCTGCCATTTTTCTTCCTTCCTGTAAAATCATGCTCTTGCATTTTCATCAAAGGGTTAGTATTTTTGTTAAGCAAACTGAGTTGTTAAAGGGATCACTGTACATTCTATACATTGAAGGCTTTTTTTGGTAGTCATAGATCAAAAGGAACTGAGAAATCAAGAGAATTGACCTTAGAGATAATTGAGGGGCATTAGTAACTAGCATACCTAAAGGTAGGAAATTAGGTATCTGTTCCAAGTGAAGAGATGATCATTTACCTGTCACTAAGTGGATTCAAGTGAAAGCTGTTCATTCTTGTTATGCATTTAAAGTACACGTATATATCAGATTGAGAAACATCTTTCTGACTCTCTTCTATGATAACCATTCTCTAGCGCCTCTTTCAAAGCCCTTGTGTTGAAGATGTGGAAATAATTTTATCCTTTGGTACAGAAAAGTTGATAGTAATTCTGGTCACTGGGAGGTAGAAAGAACGCTTCCTTATTATCCACATCAAATTATCTAAAAACAGCATCATTTAGAATCATAAAATAACATTTATTGTGAATGGATCAGATGTGAACATAAAATGCCACTATTCTAGAGTTGTAAGATAACACAGAGCTCTGATACTAAATAGCCCAACAGCACCTGTAGTTAAATCTAAGTCTACATTTTCTACCCAATGAAAATAAAATTATGGCTAGCAAATGTTTCAGTAAAATTTATCTTTCCCTTGACATTGTGTATTAAAGCTACACAGGCAGGAGTCATTAAACTATAAATCTTGGTAGTTTAGTCTGATTTTAATTGTCAGTTACTACCTTACTCAATTATTTATCCGTAGTTATTTTATGAATAGTTTTATAATAACCAAGAAGAATTAGCCATATTATCATCCACCGAAAGCTTTCCCCCTTCAAGCTTTTGCTGACCTAATGCTATATATTTAAAAATAAGGAAGCCTTAATTATGCAAGTAAGGCACTAAAACATTACTTTGTTTAAAATATACTGCAAACTATTTTAGTGCGTGATTCGCATGTTTATAGTTCCAAATTAGTGAGGTTCTGGTGTGTGTTATAAACTAACTACCAGGTACATAGTGGGTTAGACACCTGCTGTGCTTTGTGAGTTTAGTTCTTCCATGGCTTCAAATATAAAAAACATTTTAAATTAATATTGTTACAGACAAATTTTTTCCATTGCTATTTCATTGACATCATCCTCATCACCACCACCATCATCATCATCATCATGCTATAATGTTTATTGATCTCCTGGGTGTACATGACTTTGTATTGGCAAAATTGCTAACCCTGAATTATTGAACAAAAATCAAGGGAGTGGATAATTAAAATATAGTTTTTCTGAAAATAAGGCTAATGCAGATCTACTCAAACTTTATTTTTCAGCTCAGGAACGGGTAGTAATTTACTCCTGGATTTGTGTAGGAAAAAGAATTCTCACTTGAATCCTTCCATGGATCGACTTACTTGCATTTCCGCCACTTTTTCCATATAAAGAAATTCACTCGAAGAGGGTTATATCAGTGGCTGAAGTTTACCAGAAAAAAAAAAAAAAATCTAGTTCTCTTCTTCCAGGGTGCCTACGCTGTAGGGTTTGAACTTTTGGGGAGGTTTTAATATTTCTCTCTCCCTCTCTCTCTCTTTCTCTGTTTCCCTCTCCTAATTGAACATTTGCCTGGATAAGAATTTTATTATCACAATATTAGCATTTTAAAAGTAGAATTTATTGAATAAATATTTGAATATAAATTTTAGAGACAGTTTTTCAAACTTAAAGTTATCTAGGTTTTTTTTTTTAAATTGTGCAACTGCCTCATTTGATAGTGTTAGTATATTCAACATTATTTTCTGTTACTACCAACACGATACCTAGGAATATGCTTAACTTCATTTATATGTAAACAAAGATAATAGCAGTAAAAATAAAGCAGAACTTTTCAACCTCAGCACTGTTAACATTTTGGGTCAGGTAATTGTTGTTTTGGGCGGCTGTCCTGTGGGTTGTAGAATGTTTTGCAGCATCTCTGACCTCTACCTACTACTTGCCAGTAGCACATCACCACCCGTGTTGTGACAACCCAAAATGTCTCCAGACATTGCCACATACCCCTCAAACAGAGAAAGGGCAAATTTGCCCCTGTTTGAGAACCACTGAAATAAATTTCTATGTATTTAAGAATTAAAGGTAGTTGTTTTTCCAGTATAGCATAAACGTTAAGGGCCTGAATCCAGATTCTTAGAATTCATATACTGACTCCTGACCTTGGGCAACTTAATCTCTGTACTTTATCTTCTTAATCTGTAAAATGTGGATAGTAGTATACTGAGGTGCTTAAGAGGACTGACAATGGAGCCAGAGCCCAGATTTGACTATTGATTCTGTAACAACCAATTGTATGAGCTTGGGAAAATTATTTCTCATTCATAAAAGGAATAATAATAGTATCTATCCCATACATTTGTAGCGTTAATCATATGTGTTAATTTATATAGCATGCTTAGACTAGTGCTTGGCACATAAGTGCTATATTTTTGTTAACTAATATTATGTTCCCCCACGTGTCTGTCAGTTTGTCATACTATGGGGGCTTGCAAGTTGCTGTGATGCTGGAAGCTATGTCACCGGTATTCAGATACCAGCAGGGTCACCCATGGAGGACAGGTTTCAGCTGAGCTTCCAGAGTAAGACAGACTAGGAAGAAGGACCCAGCAGTCTACTTCTGAAAAGCATTAGCCAGTGAAATCCTTATGAATAGCAGCAGAATATTGTCTGATATAGTGCTGGAAGATGAGCCCCCCAGGTTGGAAGGCACTCAAAAGATGACTGGGGAAGAGCTGCTTCCTCAAAGTAGAGTGGACCTTAATGACGTGGACGGAGTAAAGCTTTCGGGACCTTCATTTGCTGCTGTGGCATGACTCAAAATGAGAAGAAACAGCTGCCAACGTCCATTAATAATCAGCACCTGGAATGTATGAAGTATGAATCTAGGAAAATTGGAAATTGTCAAAAATGAAATGGAATGCATAAACATTGATATCCTAGGCATTAGTGAGCTGAAATGGACTGGTATTGCCTCTTTTGTACTGGACAATCATATAGTCTACTATGCTGGGAAAGACACCTTGAAGAGGAATGGTGTTACCTTCACTGTCAAAAACAACTTTTCAAGATCTATCCTGAAGTACAGCGCTGTCAGTGATAGGATAATATCCATACGCCTACAAGGAAGGCCAGTTAATGAGACTATTATTCAAATTTATGCATCAACCACTAAGGCCAAAGCTGAAAAAACTGAAGATTTTTACCAGCTTCTGCAGCCTGAAATTGATTGAACACGCAGTCAGGATGCACTGATAATTACTGGTGATTGGAATGCGAAAGTTGGAAACAAAGAAGAAGGATCAGTAGTTAGAAAATATGGCCTTGGTGATAGAAACAATGCCGGAGATCGAATGATAGAATTTTGCAAGACCAACGACTTCTTCATTGCAAATACCTTTTTTCACCACCATAAACGGTGACTATACACATGGACATGGCCAGGTGGAATACACAGGAATCAAATCGACTACATCTGTGGAAAGAGATGATGGAAAAGCTCAATATCATTAGCCAGAACAAAGCCAGGGGCAGACTTCAAATCAGACCATCAGTTATGCATGCAAACCAAAACCAAACGCAGTGAAGTCGAGTTGATTCTGACTCATAGCAACCCCATAGGACAGAGTAGAACTGCCAAATAGAGTTTCCAAGGAGCTCCTGGTGGATTTGAACTGCCGACCCTTTGGTTAGCAGCCGTAGCACTTTACCACTATGCCACCAGGGTTTCCCAGTTACACATAGGCAACTTCAAACTGAAACTGAAGAAAATTTGAACAAGTCCATGAGAGCAAAGTAGGACCTTGAGAATATCCCACCTGAATTTAGAGACCATCTCAAGAATAGATTTGACGCATTGAACACTAATGACCAGAGAAGACCAAATGAGTCATGGAATGACATCATATATGAAGAAAGCAAGAGGTCATTGAAAGGACAGGAAAGAAAGAAAAGACCAAAATGGATGTCAGAAAAGACTCTGAAACTTGCTTTTGAATATCACGAGTAGCTAAAGCAAAAGGAAAAAATGATGAAGCAAAAGAGCTGACCTGAAGATGTTAAAGTGTGGCTCGAGAAGGTACAGTAAAGTATTATGATGACATGTGCAGAGATCTGGAGATAGAAAACCAAAAGGAAAGAACAAGGTCAGCATTTCTTAAGCTGAATAAAAAATTCAAGCCTCAACTTGTAATAGTGAAGGATTCTACAGGGAAAATATTAAATGATGCAGGAAACATCTACAGATGGAAGGGATACACAGAGTCACTATACCAAAAAGAATTGGTCAATGTTCAGCCATTTCAGGAGGAAACATAAGGTCAGGAAATCACGGTACTGAAGGAAGAAGTCCAAGCGGCACTGAAGGCATTGAAGAAAAACAAGGCTCCAGGAATTGACAGAATATCCATTGAGATGTTTCAACAAACAGAGGCAGCACTGAAAGTGCTCACTCGTCTATGCCAAGAAATTTGGAAGACAGCTACCTGGCCAACTGACTGGGAAAGATCCATATTTATGCCTATTCCCAAGAAAGGTGACCCAACCGAATGCAGAAATTACCAAACAATATCATTAATATCACATGCAAGCAAAATTTTGCTGAAGATCATTCAAAAGTGGATGCAGCAGTATATCAACAGGAAACTGCCAGAAATTTAAGCCAGATTTAAAAGAGGACATGGAGGGAGGGATATCATTGCTGATGTCATATGGATCCTCACTGAAAGCACAGAAGAGCAGAAAGAAGTTTACCTGCATTTTATTGACTATATTAAGGCATTCAACTGTCTGGATCATACCAAATTATGGATAATATTGCAGAGAATGGGAATTTCAGAACACTTAAGTGTGCTCATAGGGAACCTGTACATGGATCAAGAGGCAGTCATTGGAACAGAACAAGGGGATACCGCATGATTTAAAGTCAGGAAAGGTGTGAGTCAGGTTGTAACTTTTCACCATACATACTCAATCTGTATGCTTAGCAAGTAATCCGAGAAGCTGGACTATATGAAGAAGAATGGGACATCAGGATTGGAGGAAGACTCATTAACAATCTGTGTAGTGCAAATGACACAACCTTGCTTGCTGAAAATGAAGAGGACTCGAAGCACTTACTGATGAAGATCAAAGGCTACAGCCTTCAGTATGGATTACACTTCAACATAAAGAAAACAGAAATCCTCACAACTGGGCCAATAAGCAACATCATGATAAATGGAGAAGAGGTTGAGGCTGTCAAGGATTTCATTTTACTTGGATCCACAATCAACACCCATGGAAGCAGCAGTCAAGAAATTAAAAGACGCATTGCATTGGGCAACTTGGCTGCAAAAGTTCTTTTAAAGTATTGAAAAGCAAAGATGTCACCTTGAGGACTGAGGTACGCCTGACTCAAGCCATGGTGTTTTCAATCGCCTCATATGCATGTAACTGCTGGGCAATGAATAAGGAAGACTGAAGAATTGATGCCTTTGAATTGTGGTGTTGGTGACGAATATTGACTATACCATGGACTCCCAAAATAACAAATCAGTCTTGGAATAAGTACAACCAGAATGCTCCTTACAGGCAAGAATGTTGAGACTATGTCTCACATACTTTGGACATGTTATCAGGAGGGATCAGTCCCTGGTGAAGAACATCATGCTTGGTAAAGTAGAGAGCGAAAAAGAGGAAGACCCTCAAGGAGATAAAGTGACACAATGGTGCAACAATGAGTTAAAACATACAACAATTTTCAAGAATGCCACAGGACTGGCCGTGTTCCATTCTGTTGTGCATAGGGTCACTATGAGTCAGAATTGACTCAACAGCACCTAACAGCAACAACATGGGCAAAATATTGAATGATGCAGAAAGCATGAAAAGAAGATGGCAGGAATATACACAGAGTCACTACCAAAAAAGAATTGATCGACATTCAGCCATTTCAGTAGGTGGCATGTGATCAAAAACCGATAGTGTTGAAAGAAGGCGGCCAAGCTGCACTGACAGCATTGGAGAAAAACACCAAAACCAAAACAAAAATCCTCACAACTAGACCAATAAGCAACATCATGATAAACAGAGAAAATACAGAAGTTGTTAAGGACTTCATTTTACTGGGATCCACAATCAATGCCCATGAAAACAGCAGTCAAGAATCAAAGGATGTATTGCATTGGGCAAACCTATTGCAAAAGACATTTTTAAGTATTGAAAAGCAAAGATGTCACTTTGAGGACTAAGGCACTCATGATCCAAGCCATTATATTTTAAGCCTCCTCATATATTTTTTTTTTATATATGTACTTGAAAAGTGGACAATGAATAAGGAAGACTGAAGAAAAAATCGAGGTCTTTGAATTACGGTGTTCGATAAGGATATTGACTATACCGTAGGGTTGCTGTTAGTTGGAACCAACTCGTCAGTACCTAACAGCAACAACATTGACTACCAGAAGAAAGAACAAGTCTGTTTTGTAAAAAGTACAGCCAGAGTACCCCTTGGAAGCAAGGATGGCATGGCTTTGTCTCAGGTACTTTGTACATGTCATCAGGAGGGACCATTCCCTGGAGAAAGACATCATGCTTGGTAAGGTAAAGGGTCAGCAGAAAAGAAGACCCTCAATGAGATTGACTGATGCCGTGGCTGCAACAATTGCCTTAAACGTAGCAAAGTTTGCGAGGACGGTGCAGGACTGGGTAGTGTTTTATTCTGCTGTACATAGAGTTGCTATGAGTCAGAACCAACTCATTGGCAACTATCAATGACCATATTACATTTTTACTGAAATGTTTGAAATATCTGAGCAGCTGTGTATCATCGTCATAGTTTAACAACTGTGAATACCTTCTTTATGTACTCTCTGCTATTTAAAGGACAAAGTAAATAAAACACAGAAAAGCTGTACACTAACAATTTTTTGTCCAAAAGACTGTTCGCCTTTTTCCTACTAATAAAACCAAATTGGTATTAGTTATACAATAATACATTTTTAGGTAATTCTTTTGCTTCACTGCATCTACCTGTTCACAACATCTACCCTTATACTGACATGCAAATGTCACTGGTATGACAGAGAGAGAGATATACTTCATGAAAATGGCTCACGCAATTGTAGGGACTGACAAGTTCCAATCCCATAGGTCAGGCAGAATGCTGGAGACCTTGTATGGGTCACACAATTTTAGGGTGCTGACAAGTCCAAAATCTGCAAGTCAGGTGGAAGGCTAGAAACATCTGCAGGCTTATATCCTAAGATCCATAGGTCAAGTGACAAGAAGAGTGCAGGGTCGAGAAAGAAAGAGTGAGCTCTGCCAGAATATCCATTTATATTCTGGAGGCAGACTACATCCCCCAAGGAAAATTTTCTCAACTGATTTGTTGATTACACCAGATCACATCATAGAAGGTGATTATGTTACTTTACTTTACGTTATGTTACCTTAGGTTGTTATGTTATGTTACATTACATTATGGAAAAGCAACCAGCCAAGTATCTGGCCAAACCATTGAGAATCATAGCCTAGCCAAATTGACACATAAAATTAACAATCACGACATCTGACTCCTGTATTAAAGGATAAGTTGGTGCTATACATTTAGGGTGGTAGTATGGGAGGGCAGAGGAATAGTCTAGAAAGGGGTGTCCAGGGTTTCCAGAAAGAGGTGTACAGGCTACAAATACAGCTTCAACTGGAATGAAGAGAATGGAGGATAGTAATTATAATTATTGTTGAAAGCTGAGAGTGAATTAAATATTTAATAAATAAATAAAAGTGCACTTGGTGTACGGTAATAAAACACTTTGCTAGTCCCTAGATGAATATAGGAACATTGATATAGAGCTGGAAGATGAGCCTCTCAGATTGGAAGGCACTCAAAAGAGAAGGGCATCATGCTCAGTAAAGTAGAGGGCCAGCAAGAAATAGGAAGGCCCTCAGCAAGATAGATTGACACAGTGGCTGTATCAATGGGCTCAAGCATAACAACGATTGTAAGGATAGCACGAGACTAAGCAGTGTTGCTTTCTGTTGTACATAGGGTCGCTATGAGTTGGAACCAACCTGACAGCACCTAACAACAACAAAGATGAATATAAGATAATCTCTTACAGGAGGTGAGCCTAACCACTATGTCAGGATGTAGATAAAGAACCAGATTGGGGTGAGTTTTCAGGCACTCAGTCTGCAAACTTTCAGTACTATTAAGTCTCCTTTATTCTATAGGTAGATGTTGAGCTCCAAGGAGTAGACTAAATGCCATAACAAACAGTCCAAAAGTCTCAGTGATTAAGCACAATAAAGTTTCATCACTCACACCCCGGTTCAGTACGGGTGGGTGAAGAGTGGGAACTCTGATTTATGCTCTTAATCAGGAGCCCATGTTCCTTCTACCTAGGGGATCCACCATCACCTCGAGCTTTAGAGCCTTCCAGGGAATCATCTGCTCTTCTGGAAGACAGAGAAGAATGAAACATTCACATAAAAATCTCAGGAGAGGTTTTAGAGCCTGGAAGTAGCATAACATTTCTTCTGCATATATTCCACTGCCAGAAGTCAATCACATGTCCCACATATTTGCAGGAGTGCCCAGGAAATGTGGTTTAGATCTCAAAGAAAAAAGGAAATTGGTTTGTTGGGCAGAAAACAGTTTTTGTACCAGGATGGTTTATTACTCTGTGGTGGACAAGACCCAGATCCAGGGTAAGACTCTGTGCATGTAGAAGCTACTGAATTATAAATTGATGAAAAGTAGGTAATCCCTAATCCAACACTTTGTTTCTAGAGTTGTGGAAGAGTTGCAAATATTGGTCAGAATTTTGGGAGGATGTGCCTGGAGCACTAATATCCAGTATTCCAAAAAGAACTCTTTGTTGATTTTCCATCAGTTTTATTCAGAAGTCTTTTTTATACAGGGTAGCCAGAATGATTGAAATATGAGGATAGAAGTTTACTGATACACTTAAAAAAAAAAAAAGTTGCCTAGGGGCATCATATTAAAACTGCTTTAAATCAAAGATATAGGAAAAAAGCACATTACATACATATATAAAAAAAAAAAAAACCCATTGACCTGAGTTGATTCCTACTCATAGCGACCCTATAGGACAGAGTAGAACTGCCCCATAGCATTTCCAAGGAGTGCCTGGTGTATCCGAACTGCCAACCTTTTGGTTAGCAACCACAGCACTCAACCACTACACTACCAGGATTTCCTGATACACTTTAGAGGGGAGATTTTCCCTGGTTTCTGGATGGGGACTTGAGTCAGGAGAAAAATGTGTGCCACTTTTACAAACAAGTCCAAAGCCACTTAATGATTACAAAAAATGTTTCTGTTTCTACCCACCAAACTGGCACGTAGCAGATACATCCATGAGATTTTGTGGGCCTCAGATTCAAAGGCTTAATAATATTTGTGGCTTTTTACAATTGAGTGTTATAGCTGCACACTAACGGCTTCAATGGAAATCACTTTTCCGTAAACATTAGTTGGATTTATTAATTTTTCATTATCCAGACTACACAGTTAATTCTTATACTAGTTCTGTTCAATATGAATTTAAAAGTCTCTTATTATTTTGACCATTTTATAACTTGTTTGAACTCCATATCCTAATGCAGTCATGTGTCACATAACAACTGTTCAGGCAACTTCTGGCCACATATATGTCCATGGTTCCATAAGGTTATAACAGATTTCAGAAATCCCAATCAGAAAATAGGACATAGCAGACGTAACCAGACGTAGTGAACTCAACAGCTTCCCACATGCAACACATGTATCTCATGTCTCTTGTATACAAAGCCATTGTGCTGCCAGGCATATAATGGTACAGTACATATATAACATGTAATACTTATGTCTTGATAGTTATAATGAATACCTATGTCACTGGCAGATATATGTTCTGTATTTTCTATCATTATTTTAATGTGAACTTTCTCTTCTTACAAATAAAAATTTTACCGTGTAACAGTGCATGCTTCGACTCATAGGCAGCAGCACCCAATTTTGTGTATCACGTGTCTCTTGAGTGTTGTAGTGTTATCTGTCTGTTTACTTTTTTTTTGAAAATATTATTGTAAAGTTCATCATGGCTCCCAAATGCAGCAAACCAGTGCTAGTGATATCAGCAGTAAGAGGCAAAGGAGAAGTATCGATTGGGAAGTGAAACAAAAGGTTACTAAACAACACAAAGGTGGAAAATCAGTGAATGCTATTGCTCATGATTTAGGCATGTTAGCACAACATCCAAATTACATAACATCCTATTTCATAGAACTTATCATGGATGTTAAGTAATGCGTGACTGTATATGATTAAGTCTCTTAAATATACTTGGGATTTCTCAGCTTTCATCTATATCCTTCATTAATCTCTGTTCAATAACTACTGTCAAAAAGTTGTTCTCTTTGATGACTCATTATTTATTGAACTCTGTCTTGTAGTCAGTTAATCAAATGCCCTTCTGCTGCAGTTACATAAATCTCTGGTAACAGTACTAACAGTGGTATTTCCACCCCCTGTCATCTGTTCCACTCTAAACAATCAACTTGAGCAGAGGGTACATCCTTTGTACAAAGTTTTCTGGTTAGTAGAGACTCTCATTTTTTGTTTTGCTTTCTTGTTTCTTTTTAATGTAAGTGAAGTACACTGTAAAAATTAGCCTACACTTTGGAAATTGCTGTCAATAAGACTGAAATGCTGTTCCCTATCAAAAAAAAATCAGAACAAGAGTAATTGTCAAAATGTGTTAACACTTCAGGGAGTAGCAAGTCAAATGAGAGTATCCAACTGAGAGAAATGTCTACCCTAGGATAAAAATGAACCTTTTTATGTTTTTATTTTGAGTGCTTGACTAAGAGAGATTTACTTCTAAAACATTCATAAATAAAATGTACAAAGGAGGTACCCAGTGGGCATATAAAACTACAAATGAAGCACTAATGCTGAATAAAATAAAGTGTGGAAATAAAAGCAGCTTAAGCTTCCTCAAGCAACACCAAAGACCAGTTAAAACGGACAGGGAGGAGTGCGGATCCTTTCTGTCATTGGAAAAAAAAAATTTTATGCACAGGCAGAACCTCAGCTAGAGCCCACTACCACTGCTCTCCCCTTCTGAAATGGAGATGCCCAGTAGGAAGTTAGAAAACTGGTCTGGTATTTGTTTGGAGGGGTTGGAAAGACAAGCATATTGATCAGGGTCCCAACAAAAAACAGATGGCAGATTAATATTAAGATAATTCAAGGAGGGATTATTTACAAAGAGATTAATTACAAAAGTATGTGTGGACTATATGGGAAATACCAGAAATTGTGCCAGAACCCAATGTAGCAGCAATGGAGTTGTCAATACACCTTGGTCTGAAGGGATGAGGGCAGAGAATAGTCCCCAGAAACTAGAGTGAGACAGTACGGTAAAGCAGAAAGCCTTGAGAGCACCTGTGATCGTATGTGTAGATAAGGGCATAGCCAGACCCATGACTTCACAACTTCACAGATTAGGCATCAGGAAAATTGATACCATAATTCTTTCCTTCCTTGACCCAATTCTTCTATGAGGCTCCCCTAGGGCTGAATTCGACTACAAGTTCTGAGGGCATGGGAGTCCATTTGTTGGTATAATCCACATGCACTAGCCTCCTGGGACAGAGAGCAGAGTAGAAAATAATGGGGAACCTAGAAGAAGGAGCAAACAGATCATATAAAGAGCATCAGTTAGAGAGACATAGTTTGCAAGGTCACTAGATGTAAGTGGCAGTGGATAGAGATATATTTGTAGGTGACTGGGGCCAGAGGTTGAGGAAGTTCATACCTAGTTCCCTAGACTTTATTAGTGAAGTAAGAAGTAATAGTATTCTGCATATAACTGCACTCCCCATTAAACAAACAAACAAACATTGCCGTGGAGTCAATTCTGACTACTAGCAACCCTACAGGACAGAGTAGAACTGCCCCATAGAGTTTCTAAAGAGCGCCTGATGGATTTGAACTGCCAACCTTTTGGTTAGCAGCCATAGCTCTTAACCACTACACCATGAGGGTAGCACATTAAAATGATCTATTTATGTAACTATTTAATCCACTAGACCTTAGGTTCTTAAAATGTAGTCCAAGGACCCCTGGGCATCACCAAGACACCTTGGGGGGGGCCTGGGAGATCCTCCCTTTTCCAACGATGTGTCTGTGTGAAGATGAAAGTTTTTCATATACTTCAACCAAACAGCATATCATAACAGAATGAATGCAGAAGCGGATGTGACAATCTAAATCTTTTATTAAGCCAGACATTAAAAACATTTTCTAGAAAGTAAAATAATACCACTCTTCTCATTAATTATTTTTGCTTTGGAAAATATGTTTATTTTTGTAAAATAAACATTAATAATGTCATTAAGTAGTGGGTTTATTCTATTTTAAATAAATGAATATTTGAAAGTTTCTGTTTTAATTTCTAATGTTATTGATGTTAGGTCCCCTCGGGTCAGTTCAGATTCATCGCAACGCTATGTACAACACAACAAATACTGCCCAGTCCTATGCCATCCTCACAATCACTATTATGCTTGAGCCAATTGTCGCAGCTACTGTGTAAATCCATCTCACTGATGGTCTTTCTCTTTTTCACTGACCCTCAGCTTTACCAAACATGATGTCCTTCTCCAGGGACTGATCCTCCCTGATAATATGTCCAAAGTATATGAGACATAGTCTCTCCATCTTTGCTTCTAAGGACATACTGGTTGTACTTCATCCAGGAAAAATGTTTGTTTTTTTGGCAATCCATGGTATATTCAATATTCTTCAACAACACCACAATTCAAAGGAGTCAATTCTTCAGTCCTCCTTTCCTTATTCATCATCCAGCTTTCACATGGATATCAGGCACTGAAATCACCATGACTTGAGTCAGACGCATCTTAGTCTTCAAGGTAAAATCTTTGCTTTTCAACACTTGAAAGAGGTCTTTTGCAGCAGATTTGCCCAATGAAATGCATCTTTTGATTTCTTGACTGCTGCTTCCATGGAAGGTGGTTGTGGATCCAAGTAAAATGAATTCCTTAACAACTTCAATATTTTCTCCGTTTAGCATGATGTTGCTTATGGTCCAGTTGTGAGGATTTTTGTTTTCTTTATGTTGAGGTGTAATCCATACTGAAGGCAGTGGTCTTTGATCTTCATCAGTAAGTGCTTCAAGTCCTCTTCACGTTCAGCAAGCATCTGCATAACACAGGTTGTTAATGAGTCTTCCTCCAATCCTGATGCCCTGTTCTTCTTCATATGGTCCAGCTTCTCAATTATTTCCTCAGCATACAGCCTGAATAGGTATGGTGAAAGGATACAGCCCTGACACACACCTTTCCTGACTTTAACCCATGCAGTATCCCCTTGTTCTGTTCAAACAACTGTCTCTTGATCTGCATACAGGTTCCTCATGAGCACAATTAAGTGTTCTGGAATTCCCATTGTTTGCAATATTATCCATAATTTAGTATGATCCACACAGTCGAATGCCTTAGTATAGTCAATAAAACACAGGTAAACATCTTTCTGATATTCTGTGCTTTCAGCCAGGATTCATCTGACATCACCAATGAGATTCCTGATTCCACGTCCTGTTCTGAATCCAGATTGGTTTTCTGGAATTTTCCTGTTCATATACTACCGAAGATGTTTTTGAATGATTATCAGCAAAATTTTACTTGTGTGTGATATTTAATGATATTCTTTGATAATTTCCACATTCCATTGGATCATCTTTCTTTGGAATAGGCATAAACACGGATCTCTTCCAGTCAGTTGGCCAGGTAGCTGTCTTCCACATGTCTTGGCATTGACGAGTAAGCACTTCCAGCTCTGCATCCATTTATTAAAATGTCTCAATTAGTGTTCCGTCTATACGTGGAGCCTTGTTTTTCGCCATTGCCTTCAGTGCAGTTTGGATCTCTTCCCTCAGTGCCATCAGTTCCTGATCATATGCTACCTTCTGAAATGGTTGTACATTGACCAATTCTTTTTGGTATGGTGTCCCTGTGTATTCCTTCCATCTTCTTTTAATGCTTCCTGCTTTGTTTAATATTTTCCCCTTATGATACTTCAAAATTGCAAGTGGAGACTTGAATTTTTTCTTCCATTCTTTCAGTTTGAGAAATGCTGAGCTTATGTTTCCCTTTTGGTTTTCTATCTCCAGTTCTTTACACACGTCTTTATAATACTTTACTTTGTCTTCCTGAGCCACCATTTGAAATCTTCTGTTCGGTTCTTTTACTTTATCATTTCTTCTTTTGCTTTAGCTACTTGACACTCAAGAGGAGCTTTCAGAGTCTCTTCTGACATCCATTTAGTCTTTTCTTTCTTTCCTGTCTTTTTAATAACCTCTGGTTTTCTTCAAGTATGATGTCCTTGATGTCATCCCACAACTCATCTGTCATTGATAATAGTGTTCTACTCTTCAAGTCTGTTAATGAGATGGTCTCTAAATTCAGGTGGGGTATACTCAAGGTTGCCCTTTGACTCTCTTGGACTTGTTCTAATTTTCTTAAGTTTCAACTGGAACTTGCACATGAGCAATTGATGGTCTGTTTTGAAGTCGGCCCCTTGCCTTGTTCTGATTGATGATATTGAGCTTTCCCAATGTCTCTTTCCACAGATGTAGCCAATTGTTGTCGAAAAAAGGTATTTGCAATGAAGTCTTTGGTCTTGCAAAATTCTATCATGAGATCTCGGGCATCATTTCTATCACCAAGGCTATATTTTCCAACTACCGATTCTTCTTCTTTGTTTCCAACTTTTGCACTCCAATCACCAGTAATTATCATTGTATCCTGATTGCATGTTTGATCAATTTCAGACTGTAGAAGTTAGTGAAAATCTTCATATTTGGCCTCAGTGATTGGTGTATAAATTTGAATAGTAGTCATATTAACTGGTCCTCCTTGTAGGGGTATGGATATTAGTCTATCACTGACAGTGTCATACTTCAGGATAGATCTTGGAATGTTCTTTTTGACAATGAATGCAATGTCATTCCTTTTCAAGTTGTCATTCTTGGCATAGTAGACTGTCAGATTCAAAATGGCTAATACCAGTCCATTTCAGCTCACTAATGACTAAGATATCAATGTTTATTCATTCTACTTCATTTTTGGTGATTTCAAATTTTCCTAGATTCTTACTTCATATAATCCATGTACTGATTATTAATGGATGTTCTCAGCTGTTTCTTCTCATTTTGAGTAGTGCCACATCATCAAATGAAGGTCCCAAAAGCTTGACTCCATCCACATCATTAAGGTTGACTCCTAGGAGGCAGTTCTTCCCCAGTCGTCTTTTGAGTTCATTCCAACCTGCGTGAGTCATCTTCCGGTACTATATCAGACAATGTTCCACTGTTATTCATAAGATTTTCACTGGCTAATTCTTTTCAGAAGTATACTGCCAGGTCCCCCATGCGTCTGTCAGTTTGTTGTACTGTGGGGGCTTCCATGTTGCTGTGAAGTTGGAAGCTAAGCCATCAGTATTCAAATACCACCAGAGTCACCCATGGCAGACAGGTTTCATCTGAGCTTCCAGACTAAGACAGACTAAGAAGAAGGACCTGGTGGCCTACTTTTGAAAAGAATTAGCCAGTGAAATCTTTTTGAATATATAAATTTCCCATGTGGTAAATATCAATTGATGTAACCCATACAAACAAAATCATTTTTGGGTTCTCAATAATCTTGTGGTTTTCAATAACTTTTTGAGTCTTAAGACCAAAAAGTTTGAGACCTTATAATCTAGACCACACATTTGCTGAGGGTGGAGCTATGGCATTCATCTTTGTATCTTCAGTGACTGCCACAGTAACAGGCATGAAATGAGTGCTAAATTAACATTGAACTGAACTCACATACCAACTGTGAGCGGTAGAGGACTTGCATAGAGTGTGAAGATATACAATAGTTGCTGAGGGAAATTTGAATGAAAGCTGATCAAGGATGTGTAAAAGTATTGTCAATAGGATTTGAGGGCCCTGATGAGGTTGAGGACTGTGCAGGAGACCCAGGATAGGTTCCTGGTCAATGTACCCATCTGTCAGTGGGGGATAGCATGTTGCTGTGATACAGAACAGTTTTCAGTGGACCATCCAGACTAAAGCGGACTAGGAAGAGAGGCCTGACAATCTACTTCCAAAAACCAGCCAAGTAAAACGCTATGGATCCTAATGCACATAGGTTCACCATGAGTTGGGGGTTGACTTGACAACAGCTAATAACAACAAACCCCACGTGTCTGCCATTATGTCGTACTGTGGGAGCTTACTTGTTGCTGTGATGCTGGAAGCTCTGCCACTGGAATTCAGATAAGAGCAGAGTCACCCATGGCAGACAGGCTTCAGCTGAGCTTCCAGACTAAGACAGATTAGGAAGGAGGACTGGCAGTCTACTTCTGAAAAGAATTAGCTAGTGAAACCTTTATGAATAGCAGTGGAACATTGTCTCACACAGTGGTGGAAGATGAGCCCCCCAGGTTGGAAGGCACTCAAAAGACGACTGAGGAAAAGCTGCCCCCTCAAAGTAGAGTCGACCTTAATGACCTGGATGGAGTCAAGCTTTCAGGACCTTCATTTGCTGATGTAGCACAACTCAAAATGAGAAGAAACAGCTGCAGACATCCATTAATAATAGAAACGTGGTATGTACCAAGTACGAATCTTTGAAAAAGGGAAATCCTCGAAAATGAAATGGAACACATAAAGATTGACATCCTGAGCATTAGTGAGCTGAAATGGACTGGTATTGGCCATCTTGAATTGGACAATCATAAGGTCTACTATGCCAGGAATGACAACTTGAAGAGAAATGATGTCACATTCATCATCAAAAAGAACATTTCAAGATCTGTCCTGAAGTACAACACTGTGAGTAATGGAATAATATCCATATCCCTACAAGGAAAACCAACTAATATGACTACTATGCAGATTTATGCACCAACCACTAAGGCCAAAGATGGAGAATATCCCATCTGAATTTAGAGACCAACTCAAGAATAGATTTGACGCATTGAATACAAATGACCGAAGATGAGAGACGTTGTGGTTTCACATCAAGGACATCATACAAGAAGAAAGCAAGAGGTCATTAAAAAGAAAGAAAAGATCAGAATGAATGTCAGAAGAGACTCTGAAAGTTGCTCTTGAATGTCAAGTAGCTAAAACAAATGGAAAAAATGATGAAGTAAAGGAGCTGAACAGAGGATTTCAAAGGATGGCTTAGGAAGACAAAGTAAAGTATTATAATGGTATGTGAAAGGCCTGGAGTTAGAAAATCAAAAAGGAAGAATGTGCTTGTCATTTCTCAAGCTGAAAGAACTGAAGAAAATATTCAGGTCCGAGTTGCAATATTGAGGGATTTTATGGGCAAGATACTGAAGCAGGAAGGATCAAAAGAAGATGGAAGGAATACACAGAGTCACTGTACAAAAAATAATTGGCCAACTTTCAATCATTTCAGTAGGTAGCATATGATGAAGAAATGGTAGTACTGAAGGAAGAATTTCAAGCTGCATAAAAGACTTTGGCAAAAAACAAGCCTCCAGGAATTGATGGAATACTAATTGAGATATTTCAAAAAATGCATGCAACACTAGAAGCGTCCACTCTCTTATTTCAAGAGATCTGGAAGGCAGCTTTCTGGCCAACTGACTGGAAGAGATCCATATTTGTGCCCACCCCCCAAAAAGTGATCCAATAGAATCCAAAATTATCCAACAATATCATTAATACTACACACAAGTAAAATTTTGCTAAAGAAAGATCTTTCAAAAGTGATTTGCCATAACATGTTAACAGGGAACTGCCAGAAATTCAATCAGGATTCAGAAAAAGACTTGAAACAACAGATATCATTGCTGATGTCAGATGGATCTTGGCTGAAAGGAGAGATACCAGAAAGATGTATACTTATGATTTATTGACCATGCAAAGGTATATGACTGTGTGGGTCATAACAAATTATGGAAAACATTGCAAAGAATGGGAATTCCAGAACACTTAACTGTCCCCATGTGAAACCTTGTACATAGACCAAAAGGCAGTCATTCAAACAGAACAAGGAGATACTGGTGGCTAAATGTCAGGAAAGGTGTGTGTCAGTGTGATATCCTTTCACCATACTTATTCAGTCTGTATATTGAGCAAATAATCCAAGAAGCTGGACTCTATAGAGAAAAACTCAGCATCAGGATCAGTGGAAGACTCATTAACAACCTGCAATATGCAGATGACACAACCTTGCTTGCTGAAAGTGAAGAGGACCTGAAGTACTTACTGTTGAAGATCAAAGGCTACGGCCTTCAGTATGAATTACACTTCAACATAAAATAGAAGCTGGACCTATAAGCAACATCATGACAAAAGGAGAAAAGACTGAAGGTGTCAAGGATTTCATTTTACTTGGATTCACAATCAACATCCATTGAAGCATCATTCAAGAAATCAAATAACCCAATTCATTGAGCAAATTTGCTGCAAAAGACGTCTTTAAAGTGCTAAAAAAAAAAAAAAAAGATGTCACTTTGAGGACTAAGGTGTGCCTGACCTAAGCCATGATATTTTCAATTCCTACACATGCATGTGAAAGCTGGACAATGAATAATGAAGTCTGAAGAAGAATTGATGCCTTTGAATTATGGTTTTGGCAAAGAATATTGAAAACAGTATGGACTACCAGGAGAATGAACAAACCTATCTTGGAAGTAGTACAGCCAGAATGCTTCTTAGAAGCAAGAATGGTGATACTTCATTCCAAGTACTTTGGACATGTTATCAAGAGGGATTAGTCTCTGGAGAATTACATCATGCTTGGTAAATTAGAGGGTGAGCATAGAGGAAGTCCTCAACCAGATGGATTGACACTTTGGCTGCAACAATGAGCTCAAGCATAACAAGGATTTTGAGGATGGCACAGGATCAGGCAGTGTTTCATTCTGTCGTACGTAGGGTTGCTATGAATTGGAACCAACTCAATGTCAGCTAAAAACAGAGGTGTTACATACTGAATTGTGTCCCCCCAAAAAAGGTATGTTTAAGTCCTAACCTCCAGTTCTTGTGAATGTCACATTTTAGAATACAATTTCCATTCCTCACATATTGGATCTTTACCAATCCTGCTCCATCCTATATTTTTAGCTTCACTTTTGCTATATTTATCCCATCTTTCCTCATATATCAAGTGCTCTAATTGCACCAGATGGTAACCTTATAATTTGGTGTCTTTACATGCTATTTACTTAGTTTTGAGTGATTGTTCCTTCTTCTTTGCATGGAAAACTCTTACCCTATCCTCAGAATTCAGCCCAAAAATCTCTTTATCACTTTTTCCACTATGGTCTCAGGGAATTTGCACATTCTCTCTCAGAGTATTGATTTGGGGGCTTGTTTCTCCAGTTAATATATAAACTGCACAAATTCAACAATAATTCTGTATTCCTTTTTTAAAATTATTCTTTGTGTCTAGTACAGTGAGTGCAGGGCACTGTCTTGGTTTCCCTAGGCTGCCATAATAAAATATGAAGTAGGTGACTTTAAAGAGCATAAATTTATTGGCTTACAATTGTGGAGGCTAGAAGTTCAAGTCAGGGTAGATTGAGCCCAAGCTATCTGATTTCCAGAGACAGCTGTCACTCTCCTAAGGTCCCTGTAATCTCAGAGAAGCCAACTTTAGGTCTTGATGAAAAGCAGTTGCATGAAGTTCCAAATAATCATACTAGCTCTCACCTCAAAGTTTTCATTGCTATGACAGAGGGAAAGGGAAATGGCAGAGTAAGATACAGTGGTCAGAGAAAGGGAAAAGGGAGGAAGGAGAGGGAAAAGAAGAGATATTTGCCCCAAAATGAAGAGTTAGGCTATCCATGATTATGTTGTTATTTTCCCTATTCATCTGATATGATAAATAGCTACTATGAGGAACACCTCAAAGTGTAAATGGCAGCAATAAACTCATACCAATCAATAATCACACTGAATGTAAATGGCCTAAATGCACCAGTAAGGAATGGGAAAAAATACATGACTCATCAATATGCTGTCTGCGAAAGACACACCTTAGACACAAAGATGTAAATAAAATAAAACTTAAAGGATAGGAAAAGATAAGAAAACAGAAACTAAAAAAGGGGAGAAGTGGCAATACTAATCTCCGATAAAAGAGATTTTAAAGCAATCCACTATAAAAGACAAAGAGGGACATTATATAATGATTAAAGGGTCAATCAACCAAGAAGACATAACCATAATAAATACTTACATATCCAATGACAGAACTCAAAAATACATTAAACAAACTCTAACAGCACTGAAGAGACAAATAAACACTTCCACAGTAATACTAGGAGACTTTAACACACCATTCTCAGTGAAGGATAGAACAACTAGAAAGAAACTCAACAAAGACACAGATCTAAATACCACAATCAACCAACTGGACCTCATAGACATATACAAAGCATATCACCCAGCAGAGGCAAAGTACACCTTCTTCAATGCTCATGGATGGTTCTCCAGAATGGACCACATTTTAGGCCACAAAGAAAGGCACAACAAATTCAGAAACACAGAAATAATGCAAAGAATCTTCTCTGATCATAGCACTACCCCCCAAAAAAGTAGAAATCAATAACAGGAAGAGCAAGAAAAAAAAAAACTCTAATAAATAGAAACTAAATACCACCCTGCTTATAAACTACTGGGTAATAGAAGAAATCAAAGATGAAAACAAAAAATTCCTAGAATCAAATGAGAACAAAAAACACAACATGCCAAAACCTTTGGGACACAAGAAAAGCAGTGCTCAGAGGTCAATTTATAGCAATAAACACACACATCAAAAAAGATGAAAGGACAAAAATAAAAACATTAATCCTAGAACTTGAAGAATTAGAGAGAGGGCATCAAAGAAGCCAGAAGTCAACATAAGAAATGAAATAATAAAAATTAGAGAGGAAATAAATGAAACAGAGAACAGAAAAACGTAGAAAGAATCAACAAGACTAAAAGCTGGTTAAGGATTAATAAAATTGACAAACCACTGGCCAAAGTGACAAAAGAAAAACAGGAGAAAATGCAAATAACCTGAAGAAGAAATGAGATGGGTGGCCAACATGGCACTATAGACAGAACCACCACGCCACCCCCCTGCAGCAAAGACCCAAAAAACTAAATAAAACAGATACAAGCATCAATCCTGGAACCCTAAGCATCAAATGAAGGAATAAAGAACTAGATCAAGCACCAGATGGAATAAGAAACTGACAGAGAACAGAGAATGAGGAGAGCTATGGAGTGGTGGTTCCATACCAGGTAATATGGATAGATTTAGCATCTTGGGCTACAGCCTCAAAGAACTCAAGCAGCGAGTATGGGAAGACAACTTCACAGAGCTCCCAGCAGGAGACTGAGCATCCCTTAACCAGGGCTACACACTTTCCCACTCCCTATTTTTGTTTGCTTTTTTTGTTGCTTTTCTCTTCCTCCCTTCCTTCCTAATCTTTCTCCCACCCAGCTAGTCCCATGTGCTATCCCCTCCCCTTCTTTACAGGCTGTGATGTTTTAGTTTGTTTGCTTTGTTCTTTTTTTTATTTTATTTGTTTGTGTGCATAACAACGATTGTGAGGATGTCTCAGGACTGGGCAGTGTTTCGTTCTGTTGTGCATGGGGTTGCTATGAGTCAGAACTGACTCGACGGCACCTAACAACAACTATATATATACATATTTGGCTTTTTTTTTTTTTTGGTTACTTTTCTCTCTCTCTCTTCCTTCTCTTTCTCCCACCCAGCTAGCCCCGTGTGCCATCCCCCCCCTTTCTTGACAGGCTGTGATTTGCTTTGTTCTTTATTTATTTTGGTTTGTTTTCTCTGTTTGTTTTTTGGCTGCTTGTTCCTTTTCCTCTCTCTCCCTTCCTTCCTTTTCTTTCTCCTGCTTAGCTTGTCCCGTGGGCTATCCCCTCCCCTTCTTGATGTGCTGTGACTTTTTGGTTTGTTTGTTTTGTTCTTCTTGTGTGCGTGTTTCTTCTCTCTCTCTCCTTTCCCTTCTCCTGCCCACCCAGCATTGTGCACCATCCCCACCCCTTCTGAAGGGGCTGTGCTGCACAGCTCAGCTGGAAAGTCACTGTGCAAGGCCTCCCAGGGTCTGCATTAACATCGCTGAGTGGCTTCCTCAATGCCACTTTATTTAATCTTTTTTTTGTCTTTTTTTTTCCTATTTTTTGTTGTTATTGTTTCTCCTCTCTCTCTCCCTCCATCCCATTCATGCATCACTGTGTGCCACTCCCAAATTCTTGGTGGGCTGTTCTGCACCACTCAGCTGGAGAGCCTGTGGAACACAACCTCCTTGAGTCTGCATCTCTCCCAAAGGCCAGCTCTCTCAGTGCCATATTTTGCTTTTATTTATCACTTCCCTTCTCCTTTTACTTCTCCCTCCCACCTAGGCCCTTTACTGCCTCTTCCCCTTCCTGACAGGCCCTGCTCTGCTACTCAGCAAGGGGGATATCACCTTGCTGACATCCCAATTCTGCCCTGCTCCCAACAGCCAGTGCACCTACCACCATATTTTGTTGTTGTTGTTGTTTTTATTCGTTTGTATTATTGCTGGTTTCTTCTATTTCCTCTTTCCTTTCTCCTGACCAACTAGCCCATGTGCCTCCCACACTGCTTCTTGACAGGCTGAGCCACATCACTCGGCTAGAGAACAACCAGCACATGGCCTCGCCATGTCTGCCCCATCCCTACCAACTGAGTTGTACTGCACCTTTTTATTTACTTTCTTCTTTTTATTATATTTTACTTCACTTTTTGCCTTTTTTATTCTCTTTTTTTGCCTTTGTTTCTCATTCTTCTTTCTATTCTTTCACCTGCCCACTTAGCTCTCCACATCACATCTTCTCATTGCTCTCCCACTTATCTGCATTGTGTACTAAGTGCCATGATCCCAAGCAGTACCAACATGGTCCCCTGGACCTCTCCCTGCACTGCCCGTAGCCTGACCCTGTCACCCCTAGTTTGAATCACAAACTACCAATCCCCACTCTTTCACCACCACTGGACCCACCCTGCTGCACCATAGCTGAGTAACTAGCCCTGCCTACTTGTACAAGGCAGTGAGAAGAATCATGTCCACCAGCAAACAAGCAATAAAACACCCCAAGCCCATTTTCCCAGACATAAAACAAAACAAAACAAAACAAGCAGGAAGAAACAATCAAACCTACAATCAATAAATGAAGAAAATAATGTCTGAATGTCCCAGAGACAGCTGACAATATCAAAAAAAAAAAAACAGGAAAGGATGGCTCCAGAAAGCTATCAAATTAAAACACCACATGACCTTCTGCTAGAAGAAAAGGAACTGGAACATCCTGAGAGGAGATTCAGAACTCTAATATTCAGGGTTCTCCAGCAGATGAAGGAAAACACACACAAAAATATGGAAAAAATAGACAAAATCATGGAAAAGACAGACAAAACAATGGAAGAATTCAGGAAAATAATACAGGAACAAAATGTCAAAATAAGCTCAAACCTAGAAATTATACAAAAACAACAATTAGAAATTCAAAAGATAAACAACAAGATTTCTCAAATGGACAGTGCAATAAAACGTTTTAGGAGCAAATTAGAAACAATGGAAGACAGGATAGGCGAAATTGAAGACAAATCCCTGGATACCATTTTGTTTGGGGAAAAAACAGAAAAAAGAATGAAGAAAAATGAAAAAACACTGGAAATGATGTGGGATACAATTAAAAGCAAAACGCTATGAGTGATCAGAGTTTCAGAATGGGGAGAAAATGGAAAACACAAAAAGAATCTTTGAAGATTTGCTGATAGAAAACTTTCCTAATATCATGAAAGACATAAAGATGACTGTCCATGAAGCCCAACGAAAGCCATATAAGATAGACCCCAAAAGAAGAACATCAAGACGTAGCCTAATCACACTCGCTAAAACCACAGACAAAGAAAGAATCCTGAAAGCAGCTCAAGAAAATGAAAAATCACATACAAAAGGGAAGCAATAAGACTAAGCTCTGATTACATGACAGAAACCATGCAAGCAAGAAGGCAATGGGATGACATATATAAAATCTTGAAAGAAGTAACTGCCAACCAAGAATAATATATCCTGCAAAACTCTCACTCAAATATGATGAAGAATTATGACATTTCCAGATAAACAAAAATTAAAGGAATACATAAAAACCAAACCAAACTTACAAGAATTATTACAGGGAGTCCTTTGGTTGGAGAACCAACAACATCAGACAATAACCTGAATCTAGCACGTAAGACAGCATCAGCCAGATACCAACCTAGGTAATGAACTCTCAAGGATAAAACAAAACTAAAAAATTGACAACAGGAAACCAGAGACATCAATCTGTAAATGAGAACAATGCCAGAACAAAGAAAGAGGGAATAAATGATGTAGGTATAGAACTTAAAAATGGAGAGGAAGTCAAAGTGTTATCAAGTAATAAAAGACTTAGGAAGAGAGTGGTAAATTTCAAAGTAACCACAAAGAAAGTTAATAAACGTAGTCATCAAAATAAAGAAGAAAAACAGAAAGTCTCAGTAAACATGAACACTACAAAAACGAAAGAAAGAAAGAAGGAAACAAAATACACAGAAAAAAGGAATTCAGCGCAGAAGGGTAAGAGGAACAAAGAAAACATCAGTGCTGCAAAAAAGGACTACAAGATGACAGTAATAAGCTCGCACCTATCAATAATCACACTGAATGTAAATGGCATAAATGTGCCCATAAAGAGACAGAGTCATGGAATGGATTAAAAAAAAACAAAACAGGGCCCATCAATATGCTGTCCATAAGAGACACCTTAGAAAAAAAAGGCATAAATTTATTAAAAATCAAAGAATGGAAAAATATATCAAGCAAACAGCTTCCAAAAAAAGAAGAGGAGTGGTAATACAAATCTCAGATAACATAGACTTTAAAACAAAATCCACCACAAAAGACAAAAAAAGGCATTATATGATGACTAAAGAGACAATCCACCATGAAGACATAATGATAATAAATATCTATGCACCCAATGACAGGGTTCCAAAATACATAAAACAAACTCTAACAGCACTGAAAAGAGAAATTGATAATCTCACAATAACAGCAGAAGACTTCAACATACGACTCTCGGTAAAGGACAGAACATCCAGAAAAAACACTCAACAAAGATACAGAAGATCTAAAAGCCACAGTCAACTAACTAGACCTCATACACATATATAGAACACTCCACTCAACAGCAGCAAAGAACACACTCTTTTCCAACACATATGGAATGTTCCCCAGAATAGACCACATCTTAGGCCACAAAGCAACACTCAAAAGAATCCAAAACTTTAAGATAATACGAAGTATCTTCTCAGATCACAATGTCATCAAAGTAGAAATTAGTAACAGGAAGAACAAACAAAAAAATCAAATACATGGAAACTGAATAACACCCTGCTTAAAAACCACCGGGTAATAGAAGAAATCAAAGATAGAATCAAAAAATTCCTAGAATTAAATGAGAATGAAAATACATCATACCAAAACCTTTGGGACACAGCAAAAGCAGTGCTCAAAGGTCAATTCATAGCAATTGGTTTTAAGCAATAGATATACACATCAAAAAAGAAGAAATGGACAAAATCAAAACATTAGCTACACTACTTGAACCAATAGAAACAGAACAGCAAAAGAAGCCCACAGCCACCAGAAGAAAGGAAATAATAAAAATCAGAGCAGAAGTAAGTGAAATAGAGCACAGAAAAACAACAGAAAGACTCAACAAAAGCAAAAGTTGGTTCTTTGAAAGGAACAAAATCGACAAACCACCCGCCAAATTCACGAAAGAAAAACAGGAGAGGATGCAAATAAACCAAATAAGAAATGAAATGGGGAACATTACAGCAGACCCAAGTCAAATAAAAAGGATCATAACAGAGTACTATGAAAAAGTATACTCCAACAAATATAAAAACCCAGAAGTAATGGACAAATTTCTAGAAACACACTACCTACCAAAACTAACACAAACTGAAGTTGAAAATCTGAATAGACTCATAACAAGAGCTTGAAAAGGTAAAAAAAAAAAAAAAAAAAAAACTCCCAACAAAAAAAAAGCTCTGGCCCAGATGGCTTCACTGGAGAATTCTATCAAACATTCAGAGAAGAGCTTACACCAGTACTACTAAAACTATTTCAGAAAGTAGAAAAGGAAGGGATACTTCCTAATTCCTTCTATGAAGCCAGCATAACCCTCATACAAAAACCAGGCAAAGTCACCACACAAAAAAAGAAAATTACAGACTGATATATCTCATGAATATAGATGCAAAAAATTCTCAACAGAAGTCTAGCCAATAGAATTCAGCATCATATCAAAAAAATAATACACCACAACCAAGTGAGATTCATACCAGGTATGCAAGAATGGTTCAACATTAGAAAATCGATCAACATAATCCACCACATAAATACAATGAAAGAATCACATGATCATCTCAATCAAGACAGAAAAGACATTAGTGATAAAAACCCCCAATAATATAGATATAGAAGGGAAATATTTTTTTTTAATAAAGCACATCTGTACAAAACCAACAGTCAACATCATTCTGAAAATATCCCCCTTGAGAACAGGAACAAGACAAGGATGCCCTTTATCACCATTTCTATTTAACATTATGCTGGAATTCCTAGCTAGAGCAATAAGATAAGAAAAAGAAATAAAGGGCATCCAAATTGGTAAGGAAGAAGTAAAACTGTCCCTATGTGTGAATGATATGATACTACACGTAGAAAACCCCAAAGACTTTGCAAGAAAACTACTGGAACTAATAGAAATATTCAGCAGTGTAGCAGGATACAAGATAAAAATACAAAAATCAGTTGGGTTCCTGTACACCAGTAAGGAGAACTATGAAAAGGAAATCAGGAAAACAATACTACTTATAATATCCCCTAAAAAAATAAAAATACTTAGGAATAAATTTAACTAGGGATGTAAAGACCTATACAAGCACAACTACAAAACACTACTGCAAGAAACCAAAAAAGAGCTACATAAAGGGAAAAACATACCATGCTCATGGATAGGTAGACTCAACATTGTGAAAATGTCAATTCTACCCCCTCAAAAAAAAAAAAAAAAAAACAAAGCAATGTATAAATACAATGCAATCTCAATCCAAATACTAACAACATGGAAAAACTAATCATTAACTTTATATGGAAAGGGAAGAGGCCCCAGATAAGTAAAGCACTATTGAAGAAGAATGAAGTAGGAGTACTCATACTACCTGACCTCAGAACCTACTGTACAACTATGGTAGCCAAAACAGCCTAGTACTGGTACAACAACAAACACATTGACTAATGGAACAGAACTGAGAACACAGATGTAAATCCATCCTCCTATGGTCACCTGTTCTTCAACAAAGGCCCGAAGTCCGTCAAAAGGGGAAAAGATAGTCTTTTTAACAAATGGTGCTGGCAAAACGGGATATACCTCTCCAAAAAAAACAAAACAGGACCCATTCTTCACACCATACACAAAAATTAATTCAAAATGGATCAAAGACCTAAGTATGAAACCAAAAGCTATAAAGGTCATAGAAGAAAAAATAGGGTCAACACTAGAGGCCCTAATACACTGCATTAACAGGATACAAACCATAAATAACAATACACAAACACCAGAAGTTAGATAACTGGAATCTTCTAAAAATTAAACACTTATGCTCATCAAAAGTCTTCACCAAAACAGTAAAAAGAGAGCCTACAGACTGGAAAAAAAATGGCAATGAAAAATCCAACAAAAATCTAATCTCTAAAATCTATAGGAAAATCCAACTCCTCTACAACAAAAAGACAAATAACCCAATTTAAAAAATGGACAAAGGATATGAACAGACACTTCATTAAAGAAGACACTCAAATGGCTAATGAATACACTAGGAAATGCTCATGATCACTAACCATTAGAAAAACGCAAATCAAAACCATAATGAGATAACATTTCACCCCTACGTTACTGGCACAAATTAAAAAAAAAAAAACATAAAATAACAAGTGTTAGAGAGTCTGGGGGGAGATTGGAACACTTATGCACTACTGATGGGAATGCGAAATGGTACAACCATTTTGGAAAATGATATGACACTTCCTTAAAAAGCTAGAAATATAAATACCATACCATTCAGCAATATCACTCTTAGAAATATATCCTAGAGAAATAAGAGGTGTCGTATGAATAGGCATATGCACACCAATGTTCGTTGCAGCATTTTTCATAATAGCAAAAAGATGTAAACAACTCAGGTGTCCATCAACAGGTGAATTGATAAAGAAACTATGGTACATACATAATCGTTAAAGAACAATGATGAATTTGAGAAGCATCTTACAACATAGATGAATCTGGAGGGCACTGTGCCGAGTGAAATAAGTCAATCACCATAGGACAAATATGGTATGAGACCACTACTACAAAAGCTCATTAAAAGGTTTGCACAACAGAAGAAACAATCTTTGATGGTTAGAGGGAGGGGAGGGGTGGGAATGGAAAAACACTAAACAGACAATAGATAAGTGGTAGCTTTGGTGAAGGGTAAGACAGTACACAATACTGGGGAAGCAAGCACAACTGGTACAGAGCAAGGTCATGGAAGCTCAATAGACACATCCAAACTCCTGCGGGAACAAATTACTGAGCTGAGGGCTGTGGGGATCATCGTCTCAGGGAACACCTAGCACAATTGGCCAAACATATTTTATTGAAAAAAAAACTTCTACATTCTACTTTGGTGAGTAGCATCCGGGGTCTTAAAAGCTTGTGAGCAGCCATCTAAGATACTCCACTGGTCTCATCCTGTCTGGAGCAAAGGAGAAAGAAGAAAACCAAAGACACAAGGGAAAGACTAATCCAAAGGACTAACAGACCGCAACTTCCACAGCCTCCACCAAACTGAGTCCAGCAGAACTAGATGGTGCTCGGCTACCACTACTGACTGTTCTGACAGGGATCACAATAGAGGTTCCTGGAGAGACCTGGAGAAAATGTAGAACAAAATTCTATCTCACCAAAAAAAAAAAAAAAAAAAGACCAAATTTACTGGTCTGACAGAGTCTAGAGAAATCCTAAGAGTATGGTGCCTGGACACCCTTGTAGCTCAGTAATGAAGTCACTGCTGAGGTTCACCCTTCAGCCAAATATTGTATGGGCTCATAAAACAAAATGAAACTAAATGGGCACATCAGCCCAGGGGCAAGGATGAGAAGGCAGGAAGGAACATGAAAGCTGATGATGGAGAACCCAAGGTCAAGAAAGTGAGAGTGTTGATGTGTTGTTGGGTTGGCAACCAATATCACGAAACAATATGTTTATTAATTGTTTAATGAGACAATTGTTTGCTTTGTAAACTTCATCTAAAGTACAATAAAAAAAGTTTTTAAAAATCAAATAATGTATTGCATTGGGCAAATCTGCAGCAAAAGGCCTTTTTAAAGTTAAAAAGCAAAGATGTCACTTTAAGGACTAAGGTGTGCCTGACCCAAGCCATAGTGTTTTCAGTCGCCTGATATTCATGTGAAAGCTGGACAATGAATAAGGAAGACCAAAGAAGAATTGACACCTTTGAATTGTGATGTTGGCGAAGAATATTGAATATACCATGGGCTTCCAGAAGAACGAACAAATCTGTCTTGGAAGAAGGACGGCCAGAACGCTAATTAAAAGCAAGGATGGTAAGACTTGGTCTCACATGCTTTGGACATATTATCAGGAGGGACCAGTCCCTGGAGAAGGCCATCATGCTTGTTAAAGTAGAGGGTCAGGAAAAGAGAGGAAGACCCTCAAGGAGGTGGATTGACACAGTGGCTGCAACGATGGACTCAAGCATAACAATGATTGTGAGAATGGCACAGAACTGGACAGTATTTTGCTCTGTTGTATGAGTCATAACCAACTCCACAGCACCTAACAACAACAATTATAGTCCACCAACTGCCCTTTATTCAAAATTTCTGAAGGCAGAGTGGATATTTATATAAGAAATTCCCAGCTGCCTCTTGCCATTGCCCTTATCCTTCCTTTTACCCTGTGCACAACGTAGAGAAGTCTAATGGAAAGATTTAAAAAAAAACCTCTATATTGTTGCACTAATCTGAGAAACAGTTTGAATCCATATTGAATGATGGTCATGTCAGTTAAGCATGCTTTTGCACTTTGTCAGGATAACAGCTGTGTTATATACTTACAATTTTGAATTTATTTATACATTTTCAGTTGTTGTTGTTAGGTGCCTTCGAGTTCATTCCAACTCATAGGGACACTATGCACAACAAAATGAGACACTGCCCGGTCCTGTGCCATCCTCACTATTGTTGCTATGCTTGAGCCCATTGTTGCAGTCACTGTGTCAACCCATCTCATTGAGGGTCTTCTTCTATTTCGACGACCCTCTACTTTACCAAGCATGATGTCTTTCTCCAGGGACTGGTCCCTCCTGATAACATGCCCAAATCATGTGAGACAAGTTCTTGCCATCCTCACTTCTAAGGAGCATTCTGGCTGTACTTCCAAGACAGATTAGTTCATTCTTCTGGCAGTTCATGGTATGTTCAATATTTTTTGCCAACACCATAATTCAAAGTATCAATTCTTCTTTGGTCTTCCTTATTCATTGTCCAGCTTTTGCATACATATGATGTAATTGAATATACCATGGCTTGGGTTAGGCTACTTAGTCTTCAATATAACACCACTACTCTTTCACTTTTTAAAGAAATCTTTTGCAGCAGATTTGCCCAATGCAATGCATCATTTGATTTCTTGGCTGCTGCTTCCGTGGGTATTGATTATGGATCCAAGCAAAACGAAATCCTTGACAATTTCAATATTTTCTCTGTTCATCATGATGTTGCTTATTGGTCCAGTTGTGGGGATTTTTGTCTTCTTTATGTTAAGGTGTAATACACACTGAAGGCTGTGGTCTTTGGTCTTCTTTAATAAGTGCTTCAATTCCTCTTCACTTTCAGGAAGCAAGGTTGTGTCACCTGCACATCGCAGATAGTTAATGAATCTTCTCCAATCCTGATGCTGCATTCTTCTTCATGTAGTCCAGCTTTTAAAATTATTTGCTCAACATGTAGTAGATATGCTTATTTTTAATTTTTGGCCCCCAATGTTCATTATCTCTGTGGGTAGAATTAATTCAAGTTGAAATTTGGGTTATAATCTTAGCTCAGCAGGAGTTTTTAAAAATGGAAATTATCACTTTCATTCTGAAAATTGAACTACTAATGAAAAAGTTGGAGATAGGATTTTTTTGGATCGAGACATTGTTGGTTGTTAATGTAATGAAATATCCAGCCTGAATGCTAGAGCCTAATCTTAGCTTTTAATTTCAATTTAATTTGTATTAAAAGAGCCAATAGATGAGAAAAGCATATTAACAAAAATGGTCCAATTTGATCCAAGATAATTTGATAATGTTCCTTGCATTTCCTCCAATTTGTGATATCATACTTATAATCCTTGACAAAAGGCTCTTTCACTCTTTTAATAATTTTAGTGATCTCATTTCAGTGGATGCATACATTTATAATTCTCTGTGCAATATTTATTTCAACTATTTTAGGAGCCTTTTTATTAAACTCTCCTTTTTATTTTTTCATAGTGCACCTTTTTAATGACCAAAGTAATGAATAGTCACTGACCCAAAACGCACAGTGTTATCTCACACACCTTTGTCTCTCTGACCTCATCTCTGCTATTCTCTTCCTCACTCAATCTCTCCCAGCCACACTGGACTCTTGACAGTCTGTTAACCATGATAGGTATGCATCTAACTCAAAGCCTTTGAACTTTACTCTTCTCTGGGCCTGCAATACTCTTAACCAAGATATCTTTTAGGGCATTTCCTACATTTCTTTTAGGTCTTTTATAATTTATTGCCCTCTCAAGGTAGTCTTCTCTGTCCACCTTATTTAAAATAGCACCACAACAACTCTACTGCCTGGACTCCCTATCCCCCTTCCTGGATTTATTTTTTCTACAAAGAACTGATAATCACATGATCGTAATCATGGTAGTCATTTGTTCAGATATATCAGGGCTGGAATTTTATCTGTTTATGTCACTGTTAATATTGCCAGCATCTGGAACAGTGCCTTGATATACTAGCTGAATTAATTAATGATCATACAATATATTTCAAAATGCAGAAAAGCATAGAGAAGAAAATAAGGTATTCACAACCTCACAACTTGGAAATAACCATTGCAGTCATTTGTTGCATATTTTTATACACACACCTTAATACACATATACATATAGTAGTAAAGATAATAGTGGTGGTAGTTTTAATAGTAATAGTTGTTGTCGTTAGGTGCTCTCAAGTTGGTTCTGGCTCACAGAGACACTAGATACAGCAGAAGAAAACACTGCCCAGTCCTACACCATCCTCATGATCATTCTTATGTTTGAGCCCATCGTTGCACCCACTGTGTCAATGCATGTCCTTGAGGGTGTTCCTCTTTTTTTCTGACCCTCTACTTTACCAAGCATGATGTCTTTCTCCAGGGACTAATCCATCCTGACAACATGTCCAAGTATGTGAGACGAATTCTCGTCACCCTCACTTCTAAGGAGCACTCTGGCTGTGCTTCTTCCAATACAGATTTGTTCATTCTTTTGGGAGTCAACATTCTTCCCCAACACCATAACTCAAAGGTATAAATTTTTCGGCATTCTTCCTTATTCACTGTCCAGCTTTCACATACTTATGAGGTCATTGAAGACACCATGGCTTGGGTTGGGCACACCTTAGTCCTTAAAGTGACATCTTTGCTTTTTAATACTTTAAAGAGTTCTTTTGCAGCAGATTTTCCCAATGCAATGCATTCTTTGATTTCTTGACTGCTGCTTTCATGGATGCTGATTGTGGATCCAAGTAAAATGAAATCCTTGGAAATTTCAATCATTTCCCCATTTATCATGATGTTGCTTACTGGTCCATTTGTGAATATTTTTGCTTTATGTTGTGGTGTAATCCATACTGAAGGCTGTAGTCTTTGATCTTCATCAGGAAGTGCTTCAGGTCCTCTTCACTTTCAGCAAGAAAGGTTGTGTCATATGCATAATGCAGGTTGTTAATGAGTCTTCCTCCAATCCTGATGCCCCATTCTTCTTCATATAGTCCAGCTTCTCGATTATTCCCTAAGCATACAGATTGAATAAGTATGGTGAAAGGATACAACCCTGATGCACACCTTTCTGGATCTTAAATCACGCAGTATCCCCTTGTTCTGTTCGAAGAACTGCCTCTTGATCTATGTTCCAGTTCCTCATGAACACAATTAAGTGTTATGGAATTCCCATTCTTTGCAATGGTATCCATAATTTGTTACGAACCACACAGTCAAATGCTTTAGAATAGTCAATAAAACATAGGTAAACGTCTTTCTGGTATTCTCTGCTTTCAGCCAGGATCCACCTGACATCAGCAATGATATCCCTGTTCCAAGTCCTCTTTTGAATCCAGCTTGAACTTCTGGAAGTTCCCAGTCAATGTACTGTTGCAACCACTTTTAAATGATCTTCAGAAAAATTTTACTTGTGTGTGATATTAATGATATTGTTGGATAATTTCCACATTCTGTTGAATCACCTTTTTTTGGAATAGGCCTAAATATGTAATATAGTAGTAGTGTTATTAATATTTGTTGGCACTGTAATCATAACATATATAATACTATTTGTTACCTTGTTTTTCTCACTTAGAATATATAAAATGACTTCCATGAAAAAGGTGGCCTTCATTCAAGTGACCAGCCACCCACCTAAACACTGCTTCCATTAGCCATAGCTATTGCTATGCAATAAATTATGCCAAAACTTAGTGAGTTTTCAAATCTCTGTCTCCGTCTTTACGTGGTGTTCTACTCTCTGTATCTGTGTCTCTGTGTCCAAATTCCTCTCTTCTTGTAATGACACCAGTCATATTAGATTTAGTTTGTTATTGCTGTTGTAGGGTGCCATCAGGTTGTTTCTGACTGATAGTGAAACTATGTAAAACAGAAGGAAACCTGCACCCGCACTTGTTATGTTTGAGCTCATTGTTGCAGCCATTGTGTCAGTCCATCTCGTTGAGGGTCTTTCTTCCTCTTTTTCGATGACCTTCTACTTTACCAAGCATGATGTCCTTATCCAGGGACTGACCCCCCTAACAACATGTGCAAAGTACGTGATATGAAGTCTTGCCATCCTCACTTCCAAGGAGCTCTCTGATTGTATTTCTTCCAAGACAGATTTGTTCCTTCTCCTGGCAGTCCATGGTATAGTCAATATTCTTCACCAACACCATAATCAAAGACATCAATTCTTCTTCAGTTTACCTTATTTATTTATTTATTTATTGTTCAGCTTTCACATGCGTATGAGGTGATTGACAATACCATGGCTTGGGTCAGGCGCGCCTAAGTTCTGAAAGTGATAACTTTACTTTTTAACAATTTAAAAAAGACTTTCGCAGCATATTTGCCCAATGAGATACGTCAGTCAAAGGTCAAGGTCATATTTTCACTCTCCTGGACTTGCTCTGATTTTCTTCAGTTTCAGCTTGAACTTGCATATGAGCAATTGGTGGTCTGTTCCACAGTTGGCCCCTGGCCTTGTTCTGACTGATGATATTGAGCTTTTCCATCGTCTCTTTCCACCAAAAAAAAAAAAAAAAAAAAAAAAACCCGTTGCCATTGAGTCGATTCCGACTCATAGCAACCCTATAGGACAGAGTAGAACTGCCCCATATGGTTTCCAAGGAGAGCCTGGTAGATTCGAACCACTGACCTTTTGGTTAGCAGCTGTAGCTCTTAACCACTATGCTACCAGGGTTTCCTCACTTTCCACAGATGTAGTCAATTGTAGTCAATTTGATTTCTGTGTGTTCCATCTGGCAAGGTCCACATGTATAGTCTCCATTTATGTTGGTGAAAGAAGGTACTTGCAATGAAGAAGTTATTGGTCTTGCAAAATTCTATCATTCGATTTCTGGCATCGTTTCTACCACCAAGGCCATATTTTCCAACTACTGATCCTTCTTCTTTGTTTCCAACTTTCGCATTCCAACCAGTTGTAATTATCAATGCATCTTAATTGCATGTTTGATCAATTTCAGACTGCAGCAGCTGATAAAAATCTTCCATTTCTTCATCTTTGGCCCTAGTGGTTGGTGCATAAATTTGAATAATAGTCATATTAACTGGTCTTCCTTGTAGGTGTATGGATATTATCCTATCACTGACAGGGTTGTACTTCAGGATAGATCTTGAAGTGTTCTTTTTGACGATGAATGCGGTACCATTCCCAGCATAGTAGACTATATGATTGTCCCATTCAAAATGGCCAATACCAGTCCATTTCAGCTCACTAATGCCTAGGATATTGATGTTTATGCGTTCCATTTCATTTTTGACAATTTCCAATTTTCCTAGATTCATACTTCATACATTCCAGGTTCCAATTATTAATGGATGTTTGCAACTGCTCAACAACAACAACAGCTTCCATGGGCGTTGATTGTGGATCCAAGTATGATAAAATCCCTGAAAATGTCAATCTTTTCTCCATATAATTATGTTTCTTATTGGTCTACAAAAAAAAAAAAAAAAAACACTATGTTTCTTATTGGTCTGGTTGTGAGGATTTTTGTTTTCTTTATGTTGAGATATAATCCATATTGAATGCTGTGGTCTTTGATCTTCATCAATAAGTGATTCAAGTCCTCTTTGCTTTCATCAAGCAAGGTTGTGTCATCTGAATAACACAAGTCGTTAACGAGTCTTCCTCCAATCCTGATGCCACATTCTTCTTCATATAGTCCAGCTTCTCGGATTATTTGCTCAGCATACAGATTGAATAACTATGGTGCAAGATACATCCCTGATGCACATCTTTCCTGACTTTAAACCTGGATTATCCCCTTGTTCTGTTTGAACAACTGCCTTTTGGTCTATGTACAGTTTCCAAATGAATATAATTAAGTATTCTGGAATTCCCACTCTTCCCAATGTCATCCGTAACTTGTTATGATCTACACAGTCCAATACCTTTGCATAGTCAATAAAATACAGATAAACATCCTTCTGGTATTCTCTGCTTTCGGCCAAGATCTATCTGACAACAGTAATGATATATATCCCTAATTCCGTATCTTCTTCTGAATTTGGCTTGAATTCTGGAAGTTCCCTGTGGATGTACTGCTGCAATGGCTTTTAAATGATCTTCAGCAGGTGGTATATACTCAAGGTTGTATTTTGGCTCTTGTGGGCTTGCTGTACTATTCTTCATCTTCAGTTTGTACTTGCATATGAGCAATTGATGGTCTGTTCTGCTGTCCAAACCTGGCCTTGTTCTGACGAATGATATTGAGCTTTTCTATTGTCTCTTTCCATAGATGTAGTTGATTTGATTCCTGTGTTTTCTATCCAGCGAAGTCCACATGCATACTTGCCGTTTAAGTTACTGAAAAAAGGTATTTGCAATGAAGAAGTCGTTGGTCTTGAAAAATTCTATCATGCGATCTCTGGCATCATTTCTATCACCAAGGCCGTATTTTCCAAATACCATCCTTCTTCTTTGTTTTTAGCAGATTTAATGCCCACCTTAAGCAATAAGATCTCATTTTAACTTCATTATATCTGAAATGATGCCTTTTCCAAATAAAATAACACTTACAGGTACTGGGATTAGGGCTTTAATGCTTCTTTTTGGAGGACACAATTCAATATGTATCACTATCTAAGAATAAGCCTAGGAAGACATGTACACTTTATGAAGACACTTTTTAAACTTTATTAAGGGCATAAAATATACCAAAATTGAGAAAAAATACCTATTGTGCAATGGGAAAACAACATTATAAGCAAGTCGGTTTTCCCAAAAAATTATCCATAAATTAAATTTATTTGTAATGAAAACAATCCATAAAATTATTTTAATAGAATTTATCAAGCTTATTTTTGAGCAGTTTTTAGTAGAAACAAGAATGTACAAGAACAAACGGGAAAATTTTTGTAAAGAAACACAAAAAAGGGATTTTCCATAACAGGTATAAAAAATATAACCAAAAAAACCAAACCCATTGCTGTTGAGTCGATTCTGACTCCTAGTGACCCAATAGGACAGGGTATAACTGCCCCATAGGGTTTCCAACGAGTGGCTGGTCGATTCCAACTCCCAACCTTTTGGTTAGCAGCTATAGTTCTTACCCACTGCACCCCCAGGGCGCCATGAAAAAAAAAACTATAGTAATGAAGTTTTGGGAAAAGAGTTTGGTATTAATGCAAATAAAAGCAGATCAGTTGATAGAATAATCAGAAGTGGATATTCCAATATATGGATATGTAAGTTAAAAAATGCATTTCAAAGCAAAGGAAAAAGTGAACTGTACAGTAAATGATATAGACAATAAGATGTCCATTTAGGAAAAAATGAGGATAGGTACTCTTACAATATATTGTTGTGGTTGTTAGGTGCCGAGGAGTCAATTCTTTATATACATACACACTAATAATACATTTTCGAATATTTGTATCTAGTAATAAAGAAACTAGAAGACAGTGTAGAAGAATAGTTTCATAATTTAGAGTAGGTGATCTTCCTCAGATATAGGACCAAAAAATTAACAGAATGATGCAACAAATTTATATGCTATAATTAAGGGCTGTGAAAAATATATGGAAAAATATTTGAAGCATATTTAACAGACAGATTAGACTGATATTCACAATATATAAAAGTTCCTGTAAATTAATGAGGCTAAGAATACATCAGTTTATTGGCAATTCATAGATTATAAAAAAAGGCCAATAAACATAAAAGATGCTCAATCGTAGTAATCACCAGATAATTCTAAGTTAAAGTAACAATAAAATCTTGTTTCTTATCCACCAAACAGGAAAATATTAAAAGATTTGTATTTCAAGGTTTATTTTTAGTGAGGATGAATGGCATATCTATACACTGATTTATGAAGCATATTTTGGAAAACCCTTTTTGGAAATTAATTGGTATGCAAGGCAAATTTTCATGCCCTTTGGTCAAAAAATTCCACATCTAGGGAAGACAGTTTCATGGTAATAATGTAGACTCTGTAGCCAGATTGCTTGGGTTCTAATCCTGGCTCTACCATCTAATAAATGAGCTATGTTAATGTCTATAGAACACTTATAACAATAACTAGCATAAGTATTGTAAGTATTGGGTATTATATTCTAAAGAAACAACTGCACTTAATAACTCACATTACTGAGAGTTTAGAAATTACCAGCCACTTTTCTACACATATGATAACATTAAGTCACAGAAAACACTATTACGTACTACTATTATTATCTCAGAGCCCTGGTGGCGCAGTGGTTAAGAGCTACGGCTGCTAACCAAAACGTTGGCAGTTCGAATCCACCAGCTGCTCCTTGGAAACCCTATGGGACAGTTTTACTCTGTTCTATAGGGTCACTATGAGTCAGAATTGACTTGATGGCAATATCTTTTTTTTAAATTATTTATTATTATCTTAGGAGCACTGGTGGCACATTGGTTAAAAGCTCAGCTGCTAACCAAAAAGTCAGCAGTTCGAGTCCAGCAGCCACTCCTTGGAAACCCTATGGTGCAGTTCTATCCTATATGATATAGTGACCTTTAGGGTCACTATAAGCCTAAATAAACTTGATGGTAACAGGTCTTTTGTATTATTATCTTGATTTTATAGATGATTAAGGAGAAAGGCAAACTTATCCAAGGATAGACAGTAAAGAAGTCACAGGGCCAGAGTTTGAACCTAGGCTCCAGGACCTTCATTCTGAGAAACTATACTACACTGAGTAGAGGTACTTATCTGTTGTGATGGTTAAGGTTTGTGTCAATTTGGCTGGGCCATGATTCTCAGTGGTTTGGCAGTTATGATGTAGTTTGGCAGTTATGTAATGATGAGATCTGCTACGAGCAGCCAATCAGTTGAAAGGGAATTTCCTTGTAGGTGCCTCCAATATATAAATGGATGTTCCAGCAAGGACCTCACTCTGGGTCCTGCATCCATCTATCATCATCTGACCTCCTGTTCTTGGGACTTGAGCTACCAGCTTCCTGATGATCTTGGGTTCACTGGCTTCGACAGCCTTTGAGCCAGAGGTCTGCCATCTGATCTGCCAATCTTGGCTTTCTTATCCCCTGTGGGTACATGAGTCAGGAGAAGTTTCCAGCCTGATGCCTAATCCACGGACTTGGGACTTGCCAGCTTCCACCACTGTGTGACCATTTCCTTGAGATAAATGTCTCCCTTCCTCTCCCTCTCTCTATATGTGTGTATATGTATACACACACACATAAATGCTTCACTGATTTTACTTCTCTAGAGAATCCAGCCTAAGACACCTGTGTATGTAAATATGTAGAAAACAGATCTGAGGGATACCCAATTATCCCAACACAATTTATTGGGTAATCCAAACTGTTAATAACTATCACTGGTGAGTGAAGTGGGAGTTGGGGAAAGGTGGCAATAAGGGATTTTCATATTTTACATTAAAAGCTTATGATTTGCCTGAATCTTCTACAAGGATAATGTATTTGCTGATGTTTCTTATAATAAAAATACATAAGGCAACTATTGTTCATGATCTCAAAGAAATTAAGAAAAAAATAGTTCTTTGAAGTAAAATCTTACAGAAGATTCAGATGAGAAACAAATTGACAAAGTTCAAGAAATACATTAAGAGCCTTTAAAACCCTTTCAAAAATTAATGCCATATTTCCAACAGAAAAAACAATAGACAATGCTTAAAATTTAGACAGCGGTATTGAGAACCGACTTGAAAAAAACAGCACGCAATTTTATGATTTAGAGAAAAATACATATGAAAGACAGAGGGGATACGATATATGCAAATTCATGTTCCTAAAGAGGTTGTTGTTGTTAGCTGTTGTGGAGTCGGTGCTCAACTCATGGTGACCCCATGACAAAAAGAAAGAAACACTGCCCAGTCCTGCACCACCGCCATGATGGGTTGGGGATTAGACCATCATGACTCAATAGGGTTTTCATTGGCTGATTTTTGGAAGTAGACCTCCAGGCATTTCTTCCTAGTCCATCTCAGTCTGGAAGCTCAGCTGAAACCTGTTCAGCAACATAGCAACCTGAAAGCCTCCACTGACAGTCAGGTGGTTGCTGTATATGAAGTGCATTGGCAGGCAATGAAACACTGGAGAGGTACCAAACAAACAGATGAAAAAGAAGAAAACTTTCCTGACTTACTGGAGACCTGAAACTTAAGATCACAAGACCCTGATTAAGTCAGGAAAAATTTAATATAGAATGATTATCACCAAGATACATTTTGGTGAAGTTATTACTTCAGGGGTAAAAAAGAATACCATGAGAATGAGGACAAAATTATAATCAGGATATCACCAATGAGATTTAAAATAATAGCAATAAAAAGAACCACACATACAATAGGCAGGCTTCAGACTTCTCTAGAAGAAATTTCAGTGTTAGAATGAGACAATTCTACAATGTCTTTGAAAGCAGAAATTGTGATCTCTGAATTTTATGCTCAGCAAGTTATCTTTGTACCACCCAGTGCCAGTTATCTTTATAGTAAAAGAGAAATAATACAAAAATTATGAAACACACAAGATCTCAGAGGAGATAGAACCCTAATTAAGGACAAACTCCAGAAAACAATGAGCTAAATGTAGAAGCTATGATAAAAGTAGTGATAATGAACATCAAATTGGTTTAAATATAGAACTAAGACTAAATATCTGTGAAATTATTGTTATAGAAAAATATAAAAATACTTTAAACCACAGAAAACTATTAAAAAAAAAACCCAAGCCCATTGCCATCGAGTCAATTCCGACTCATAGCGACCCTACAGGACAAAGTAGAACTGCCCCCACAAGGTTTCCAAGGAACACCAGGTAGATTCCAACTGCCGACCTTTTGGTTAGCAGCCATAGCTCTTAACTACTACGCCACAAGGGTTTCCACAGAAAAGTAGGAATGATAAATCAATAATAAAAATCAGGAGATATAATGGATGAAGAGGTGGAGGGTTATGTAACCTGAATTCCTCAGTTTTGATACTGCTTAATCCTGCTAAATCAAATAATAGAAAAATAATTTTTCAATATTGATCAATAGAAGAATAAGATAAGCCAATTAAAATCAAGTGGTGGAAGAAATTGATGTCCACTAATATCCTCAACTTTTATGACAGGAACTGCCCCATAGTGTTTCCAAGGAATGGAAACATTTTGGTTATGGTTAGCAGCCATAGCTCCTAACCACTATGCCACCAGAGCTCCATTTGATAATAATAGAAGAACTGCAAACAATAAGATAATCCAATTAAAATCAAGTGGTGGAGGAAGTTTATGTTATTAATATCCTCATTTTTTATGATGGGATATCAATAAATAACCTCTCAAAGATTTCAACACAGAATATAAAATCTATGGTAGTGTAATGAAAACTTACAAAAGCAGAAGCAATACAACAGCAAAACAGAAACCAAATAAAAAAAAATAAAAGTGCATTAAAAACAGAAAGCATACTATAAATAAGATAAAATAAAAAGACTGACCATCTATATCTATAAGTATTAAGAGGATACACTCACCTATTAAAAGAACAAGACAGTCATAGTCCACAGACAAGAAATATGTAGCACAAGGTGTCTCAGAATGGCTCAAAGTAAAATGATGGGCAAATACAGACAAACGAATTAAAGCAGTAAAAACAGAGGTTGCCCACAAACACAAATTTGAATTCGGGGCAAGAATCATGACATGAGACAAATAACATTTTACAATAATGAAGAAAAAAAAAAATGCACAGCGAATATCTGTCAGGAATCTGCAGCAAACAAAAGAACATAAAAAATCCATAAAGCAAAGATTGCAGAAAATAGAAGAAACATATAGAAACACAATCATACTATTAAACTTTAAATCATCTCAGTTCAAGAAAAATTCAGTCAAAAATAAGGAAATTCAGGATCTAAGTAACTATGAATCAGATAAGTCAAAACAGGTTATGTCTAACTTTATACCTTGAAAGCTGGGGCTACACCTTGTTTCTGAGTGTGCATTAAAAGTTAACAAAAATAGATCATGGCACACGCCACAAAGAAAATATCAACAAATTGCAACAAGTATAAATAGCACCCACCATTATTCTCTGACCAACATGTGATAAAACTAGAAAAAAGAGAAAACCCCAGGCATCTGGAAATCAAATAAGCAAACCCTTCTCAGTATATATTTTTATGCAAAGAGAAAATAAGTGAAAAAGAAGACTGTGTACGAAATATCATAAGAAAGTTTGATTTTTCTTTGATATGATGTTGAATGTTTAATAGAACTTGCTTATGAAAGCATTTGGGTTTGGCATCATTTGAAGGAAGAGTTATAAGCTCTGTTGTGATTACAAACTACCCCCCAAAACTTCCTTTTTTAAATCAGGAGTAGGCTATGGGTTTCAGCGGTGCCTATCGGTAGGCTGAAGCCAGTGTGTCTTTTCATCGCAGAGATGATGGTTGAAGTAGGCACCCCTATATGGGATATACACATCCTCAAAGCAGAGAAGGGCAGGAGAGCTGGTGAAGTCATGATCCTCTTACATCTTCTGCTCATGTGGACCACATGTCATCTCTACTCGCATTTCATTAGCTAAAGAATGACACTTGGCCAAGCCCAAAGGCAAAAAGGTGGGGACAAATACTCTCCCACTAGAGGTACAGCAAGCACTGTGGGTGAGAATGTGTAATCTTATGTACACAGCAGAAGGTGGGGAACTGAAAAATTTCAGATGATAATACAATCTACCACAGTGTCACAGAATTTTGATATGATTTTCTGTTTAGTCTATGGTTCTTAGTATAGCTGTATTTTTCTAATTCATCACAAATCATCTTTGGTGACTTATCTATAGTTCCGGAAAACACCTATTTCATCCCAAAATATAAAGTTTTCCCTAGTCGCATAACTTTTAATCTCTTCCAAATTTACAGGTACGTCCCCTTTCTCATCTTAATGTTTTGTATTTGTATTATGTCTGCTTTATTTCTTGGCTAGATTTCATAGTTTTTTTTTTTTTTTTCCTATTGTACTGGTCTAATCTGAGAACCAATTTGTAGTTTTGCTTACCAGTTATCTGAAAACTATTTCAAATTCATAAATCTATGCTTTCATCTTAACTAATTGCTTTTCCAGTTTTATTTTGCTTTATGTTGTTGCTTTTTACAACTTCTTGATAAAATCCTCATTTAATTAATTTCCAGTCATCACTATTTAATATAACCAATAATTTTCCTTTTAATAGAGATTTAGCCACATCAAGCATAACAATGATTGTGAGGATGGTGCAGGACCGGGCAGTGTTTCATCCTGTTGTACACAGGGTCGCTGTGAGTTGGAGCTGACTCAAAAGCACCTAACAATAATAACATAGGCTTCTAACTGTGGTCAATTTCTAAATGGTCTGTTTTGATTTACTCTTTGGCCCCAAGTTATTTAAACGAGCATTTTTATTTTCATGTATTTCATTTTTAGTATTAGTTTTTGTTATTTCATATTCTTAATGTCCACGAAGTGTACTATTCAGTCACTGCATCTGCTCCCGAGTGTAACCTGTATCCTGAAGAATGACATCGTCAATTCATTTTGCATGAAATATCTTCTTTTTGGTTTTTGTTTTTTTTTTTAATCTCTTTTCACATTCTATCTGTGATAGCTAGTTTTAGGTGTCAACACAGGCTAGGGTTCCCAGTTTGGTCAAACACTAGCCCAGGTGTTACTGTGAAGGTAGTTTGTAGATGTGATTAACTTTTACGTTAAGTAAAGGAGAGTGCCCTAGATAATGTGGGTGAGTCTTATCCAATCAGGTAAGGGCCTTAAAAGAAAAAAACTGAAGTTTCTGGGAGGAGGAATTCTTCCTCAAAATTGTAACATAGAAATTCTGCTTGAATTTCCAGGCTTCCCACCTGTCCTACAGATTTTAGACCCAAGACTGCATCAACTCTTGCTTGCCCAATGAATTTTGGACTTGCCAACCACCACAACTGTGTGAGCGAATTCCTACTGTGTGTGTGTGTATGTATATATACATATATATATACACATACATGCATAAACTACCCGTCCGTCCGTCCGCCCCTCCCTCCGTCTGTCCATCTATCTGTCCACCTACGCACCCAGTCACCCACCCAGCCACCATCCATCCGTCTATTTATCCATACAATTGGTTCTTTTTCTCTGGAGAACCCTGACTTATATACCAATCTTCTCCTCCTCATTATCCTCATCAATATCACCAAGATTAACATTTATACAAGGAGGTGCAATGGTTAAGTGCTTGGTTCTTAACCAAAAGGTCGGCAGTTTGAACCCATCAGTGACTCTGCAGTAGAAAAAAACCTAGTGATCTGTTCCCATAAAGATTACAGTCTAAGAAACCCTATGGGGCAGTTCTACTCTGTAACATTGGGGTGCTATGAGTTGGAATTGACTCAACGGCACACAACAACAACCTCAATGTATTTCACAATGGTTAGAAACTGTGGCCTATAATTATTATTGATGTGTTACATATTACATTATTGATAATACATTATTACAAATAAATATATATTATTTAATTTCTTGAGATTGTGCGTGTCTGTGTGGGTCAACACAATTAAGTTTTGGTAATCATTTCATAGTCAAAAAAATAAGCATTCTGTTTGTAGAGATCATTGTTGATCTTATATATATAAGAATAAGCTACCCCCACGTGTCTGTCAGTTGGTTGTACTGTGGGGGCTTGCGTGTTGCTGTGATGCTGCTGGAAGCTATGCCACCAGTATTCAGATACCAGCAAGGTCACCCATGGAGGACAGGTTTCAGCTGAGCTTCCAGACTAAGACAGACTAAGAATAAGGACCCAGCAGTCTACTTCTGAAAAGCATTAGCCAGTGAAAACTTTATGAATAGCAGTGTAACACTGTCTGATATAGTGCTGGAAGATGAGCCCCCCAGGTTGGAAGGCACTCGAAAAATGACTGGGGCAGGGCTGCCTCCTCAAAGTCGACCTTAATGACGTGGATGGAGTCAGGCTTTCGGGACCTTCATTCCCTGATATGGCAGGACTCAAAATGAGAAGATATGGCTGCAAACATCCGTTAATAATCAGAAACTGGAATGTACGAAGCATGAATCTAGGAAAATAGGAAATTGTCAAAAATGAAATGGAATGCATAAACATCGATATCCTAGGCATTAGTGAGCTGAAATGGACTGGTATTGGCCATTTCGAATGGGACAATCATATAGTCTGCTATGCTGGGAATGACAACTTGAAGAGGAATGGTATTGCATTCATTGTCAAAAAGAACCCTTCAAGATCTATCCTGAAGTACAATGCTGTCAGTGATAGGATAATAACCATACACCCACAAGGAAGACCAGTTAATATGACTATTATTTGAATTTATGCACCAACCACTAGGGTCAAAGATGAAGAAATAGAAGATTTTTATCAGCTGCTACAGTCTGAAATTGATAGAACATGCAATCAAGATGCATTGATAATTACAACTGGTTGGAACGCGAAAGTTGGAAACAAAGAAGAAGGATCAGTAGTTGGAAAATATGGCCTTGGTGACAGAAACAATGCCAGATATCTTATGATAGGATTTTGCAAGACCACCAACTTCTTCCTTGTAAATACCTTCTTTCACCAACATAAACGGCAACTAGACACATGGTCCTTGCCAGATGGGATACACAGAAATCAAATTGACTACATCTGTGGAAAGAGATGATGGAAAAGCTCCATGCCATCAGTCAGAACAAGGCCAGGGGCCAACTGTGGAACAGACCATCAATTGCTCATATGCAAGTTCAAGCTGAAACTGAAGAAATTCAGAGCAAGTCCATGAGAGCCAAAATATGACCTTGAGTACATCCCACTTGAATTTAGAGACCATCTCAAGAATAGATTTGATGCATTGAACACTAGTGACAGAAGACCAGACGAGTTGTGGAATGACATCAAGGACATCATCCATGAAGAAAGGAAGAGGTCATTGAAAAGACAGGAAAGAAAGAAAAGACCAAGGTGGATGTCAGAGGACACTCTGAAACTTGCTCTCGAACGTTCAGCAGCTAAAGGAAAAGGAAGAATCGATGAAGTAAAAGAACTGAACAGAAGATTTCAAAGGGCATCTCGGAAACACAAAGTAAAGTATTATAATGACATGTGCAAAGAGCTAGAGATGGAAAGCCAAAAGGGAAGAACACGCTCTGTGTCTCAAGCTGAAAGAACTGAAGAAAAAATTCAAGCCTCGAGTTGCAATAGTGAAGGATTCTATGGGTAAAATATTAAATGACACAGGAAGCATCAAAAGAAAATGGAAGAAATGCAGAGTCATTATACCAAAAAGAATTAGTTGATGTTCAACCATTTCCAGAGGCGGCATATGACCAGGAACTGATGGTACTAAAGGAAGACGTCCAAGATGCTCTGAAGGCATTGGTAAAAAACAAGGCTCCAGGAATTGATGGAATATCAGCTGAGATGTTTCAGCAAACAGATGCAGCACTGGAGGTGCTCACTCGTCTATGCCAAGAAATATGGAAGACAGTTTCCTGGCCAACTGACTGAAAAAGATCCACATTTATGCCTATTCCCAAGAAAAGTGATCCAACCAAATGTGGAAATTATAGAACAATATCATTAATATCACACCCAAGCAAAATTTTGCTGAAGATCATTCAAAAATGACTGCAGCAGTATATTGACAGGGAACTGCCAGAAATTCAGGCCAGTTTCAGAAGAGGACATGGAACACAGGGATATCATTGCTGATGTCAGATGGATCCTGGCTAAAAGTAGAGAATACCAGAAGGATGTTTACCTGTGTTTTATTGACTACGCAAAGGCATTGGACTGCATGGATCATAACAAAATATAGATAACATTGCGAAGAATGGGAATTCCAGAACACTTAATTGTGCTCATGAGGAAACTTTACATAAATCAAGAGGCAGTTGTTCAAACAGAACAAGGGGATGCTGATTGGTTTAAAGTCAGGAAAGGTGTGCATCAGGGTTGTATTTTTCACCATACCTATTCAATCTGTATGCTGAGCAAATAATACAAGAAGCTGGACTATATGAAGAAGAATGGGGCATCAGGTTTGGAGGAAGACTCATTAACAACCTGCGAGATGACACAACCTTGCTTGCTGAAAGTGAAGAGAACTTGAAGCACTTACTAATGAAGATCAAAGACCACAGCCTTCAGTAGGGATTGCACCTCAACATAAAGAAAACAAAAATCCTCACAATTGGACCAATGAGCAACATCATGATAAACGGAGAAAAGATTGAAGTTGTCAAGGATTTTATTTTACTTGGATCCACAATCAACAGCCATGGAAGCAGCAGTCAAGAAATCAAAAGACGCATTGCCTTGGGTAAATCTGCTGAAAAGGACCTCTTTAAAGTGTTGAAGAACAAAGATGTCTCCTTGAAGACTAAGGTGCAGCTGACCCAAGCCATGGTATTTTCAATCACATCATATGCATGTGAAATCTGGACAACGAATAAGGAAGACCGAAGAAGAATTGACGGCTTTGAATTGTGGTGTTGGCGAAGAATATTGAATATACCATACCATGGACTGCAAGAATAATGAACAAATCTGTCTTAGAAGAAGTACAACCAGAATGCTCCTTGGAAGGAAGGATGGAGAGACTGCGTCTTACATACTTTGGACATGTTCTCAGGAGGTATCAGCCCCTGGAGAAGGACATCATGCTTTGCAGAGTACAGGGTCAGCGGAAAAGAGAAAGGCCCTCAATGAGGTGGACTGACACAGTGGCTATAACAATGAGCTCAAGCATAACAATGATTGTAAGGATGGCTCAGGGCCAGGCAATGTTTCCTTCTGTTGTGCATAGGGTGGCTATGAGTCGGAACTGACTCGATGACACCTAACAACAGCAAATGAGCTAACCAAAATGTTTACAGTTTGAATCCACCAGCCACTCCTTGGAAACCCTATGGGGCAGTTCTACTATGTCCTACAGGGTCACTATGGATCTGAATTGAGTTGATGGAAACAGGTTTGGTTTTGTTTTGGTTACACACACAGGCACACACACACACGCATGCACACGGTATTTTTATGCAAATAACACATCTTCAACATTTGTTTACCAACACCACTCCTTCCTTTCATGAGTTATTTCATAGACATTGCTATGCCAATTCTTTTTTTACATGTTGTTGTAAAAAAAAATAGCATGCTTATGAAAATACTTCACAGATGAGGAAATGGTTGATAAACAGGTTTAGACAGTGTGCATTATTTGGATGAAAATATGGTATATATACATATGTGTGCGTGCATACAAGTAATTCAATGTACACTAAAGCAGCAACTACCCAGTATTTTCTAATCAAAGAATACCTTTTTTACAATTGCTAAAGGAACAGTAAATTCCAGTGAAGTTCAAAATGTGAAAATTTCACAGAACATATTCTCAGAACCAGTATTTAATACAAAAAAATAAGATAAAAATTAAAATACATTTTATTTAAGTGTCTTAATTATATTATTAGGATCATATACATTTTCAATTTTTTTTTTTTTTTTTACTGGTTGATCAAATTCTAAGAGTTTCCCAGTATGATTTTGGTATTGTCAAAATATATATATTTTTTTATTTCTAAATGTGCTTTATGTCTTTTAATAAAATGTTTGATATGTAGAAATTTGTCACTGCCACATCTTAAGGAAGTGTATCTTTTTATTACTATTATTATCTTAGTTATTTAGTGCTGCTGTAACAGAAATATCACAAGTGGATGGCTTTAACAAAGAGAAATTTATTCTTTCACAGCCTAGTATGCTACAAGTCCACATTCAGGCCATCAGCCCTGGGGGAAGGCTTTCTCTATCTGTTCGCTCTGGAGGAAGGCCCTTGTCATCAATCTTCCCCTGGTCTAGTTGCTTCCCAGGGCAGGGACCCCGACTCCAAAGGACATGCTCTTCTCCTGGCTTTTGTTTCTTGGTGGTATGAGGTCCCCATGTCTCTATACTCTCTTCTCTCTTTTATATCTCAAAAAAGTTTGGCTTAAGACAATCTAATTTGTAGATTGCATCAACATAACTGCTGCTAATCCATCTCATTAACATAATGGTGATAGGATTTACAACACAGAAAAATCAAATCAGATGACAAATGGTGGACAATCACACAATACCGGGAATCATGGCAAAGCCAGATCGATACACATATTTTTGGGGGATACAATTCAATCCATGACATTCCACCCTTTGGCCCCCAAAAATGCATGTCCTTATCACATGTAAAACACATTCATCCCAACATATCATAGCACAAGTTTTAATTCAACTCCAAGTCCGAAATCCAAAAATTCTCCCTCACCTGTGAAATCTAGAATACAAGTTATCTGCTTCCAAATTTCAATGGTAGAACAGGCACAAGCTAGACATTTTCATTGTAAATGGAAGAAATTGAAGGGAAAGAAGTGATAACAGACACCAAGCAAGTCAGCGGAACACATTACATTAGCCCTCAAGGCTTTGAAAATAATCCTCTGTTCTCTGAGAGCATTTACAGAATGGCCTTGCCCTCCAGACTCTAGAGATTTGCCACACTCTCTGGATTCTGAGTGGAGGCCCCTGGGCCCTGGGCTTCAGCTCTGTCTTCCGGGCCCACTGGAACGGCAGCTCTGCTCCCTTGGCTTTAGGCACACCATTCTTCTAGTTCATCTGAGTGGCAACTCCACCCTTGGAAACTCCAGAGGCCATGGCTTCACCCTTTGAAACCCCAAAGGTTGTGGCTATACCCTTTGAGACTGAGGCAGCTGGGCTTCCTGTGTTTCTTGTCTCTTCAGCTTCTGCTTCCTGATTTCTTGGCCTCTTGGCCCCTCAGGCCTCATGCCAGCATCTGTCCTGTTAGGGCAAGCATTCCAAAGCTCTGTAGCTCCACCAATAAGTGTCTGGAGGCACCCTACTTTGCCAGTAAACTTCCACTGGAAGACACTTAGCTCTTTTGCTCCATGGGACAGCAAGCCTAGGTCCACTGATAAGTGCATGGAGGCACCCCACTCCACCAGGAAGCCTCCTGTGCAAAGGCACTCAACTCTTTAGCTCCGTAGTTCAGCTCCAATGCTGTCTGGCTCTGGTCTCCTGGTTCTGCTGCTGCCAGTTTCTTGTTGCTACCGATCCGCTGCTGCTGCCTTTTCACCATCTGTGCCTTCTCTGGTGTTAACAGTTCTCCTCAGTTCCCTCTGAGCCGTCTATCCATTCACAGTTTCAAAACTGCTTCCACATTTTAGGTATCTGTTAGAGCAGCACCCCACTTTTGTTACCAAATTCTGTCTTATTTTTCTAGTGCTGCTATAATTATAAAATGTTCCTCTTAATTCCATATGATTTTATTGGTCTTAAAGGTTTCTTTTTCTTAAATTTACATAACTGCATCAAGCTGCATTTTTACTAGAGCTTGCCTGTTATGCCTTTTTCCATCATTTCATTTTCAAACTGTAGTTGTCTTTTTCATATACATGGGTTTTGTTCCTATACCCAACCACAGAGTTTTTCAGTTAAGTATATTTTTTTAAAAGACATCCACATGTATTGTCCTAAGTTTAAAGGTTCCCTCTATACCTATATATTGAGTTAATTTTCCTAATATTTTTTCCTAAAAAAAAAATCTATTTTCTTGGTATTTTCAAATGTATTAGCATAATGTTTTACATGGTATTATTTTACTTTTTTACTGCCACCTCTATCCATGATTTTATTCCCTTTCTCATTGCTATTATAATGTGATTTTTTTTGCTTGATTATACTTACCATAGTTTTCTCTATTTCATCAATCTTTGAAGATCTAGCACTTGAATTATAAATTATATTTATTTTTCTGTTTTATATTGGTTTTTAATCTGTATTAATGGAATTTTCATGTTTTTCTTATATGTTTTGTGCATATTCCTTATATGTATTTCCCTGGTGGCATAGTGGTTAAGTACTATGGCTGCTAACCAAGAGGTCAGCAGTTTGAATCCACTAGGTGCTCCTTGGAAACACTATGGGGCAGTGCTACTCTGTCCTATCGATTCGCTATGAGTCGGAATCGACTCAATGACAGTGGGTTTGGGGTTTGGTTATTTTCTAACGTGTTATTTGAATGAATAACACATTTGCTACATGGTCATAAAAATCCTTATTTGCTGTCCCTGCGTACATCTTTTGCCAAATTTAGTTGGTGCTCTACAAAATATCAGCTGTACACAAATCTGCTTAATCTCTCTAAGCCTCAGTTTCTATATTTGTAAAATACATGTCTACTTCAAGATCATTATCTAATAAATCATATGTATTTGTTTTCATTCTGTTTTGACACCACGGTTTTTAGTGCTGTAGTTTTTTGTTTGTTTAATTCCAGCTCCTTTGTTGGGTTGTGTTGTTTTTATTTACACACTTCTCTTCTTGCTATCACCTGCTTGGGATTCTTATAGACATGTCATCATTTTAACAGGACACCTCACACCAAATTTTAAAGATTAGATCTGAAGTCAGACACTCTTACTGACTAAAGATTATTATATCACTCGTAATTGCAGATGAGGGTAGGAAAAAAAAAAGAAAGATAAGAGTCACTGGTTTAGATGGTGAGTGGATTTTTTATTTTTTTTTATAATTTAAAAGATGTTCTAGGATATGTCTATATGTGGATTTGTTTTCATTTATTTTGTGTGGAATGTGAGTAGAATATTATTTTTAAAGTAGTATTTTTCTATTTATTAAAAATACAATATTAACAAATCCTAGTCTGAATTCTAAATGGGAAAACTATCCTAGTAACTATTTAAATAAGTAAAAACATGCCAAATCCACAGTAAGATTATCTTGACTGGAGGCTGAAATTCTTAGACAGTGATATTCTTGAAAAAGAAATAATTTTAAATGCACCTCATAAGAGTCATTCTTTGGATTCTGTATACTCCATTCACTAACAGCACGTTGATTCTGACCTATATTTTCCTTACTTGCACTTGTATTCTTACCACCAATCTTTTCTGCCTCCTTCCTTTTGTCACCCCCTGCCGCCTACTAAATCCGCAAGGCATGTTACTATTAAATTTGAGTTCCTAAAGCACAGGTCTCATAAGGTCATTCCCTTACTTTAACAACAACAACAAAAAAGTCTACTGTTTCCCTATTCCCTACCAAATTAAGTAAAAGCTTCTTATCCTGGTTTTGAAATCCCTCTACAATAGAGACTCAAACTATATTTTCAGCCCAATTTCCGTAATAAGCCCTATCAACATCCAAATGATCCAAATACTACCTGTTCTTCTCTAACTTGTCTTTTATTTTATCACTTCATGCCATCTTGCTTATTATCCTGCCTTCTTCCTGCAACTTCATCATTTCTATCAAAATTCTACTTATCCTTCAAGTCCTATTTGGAATATTATTTTCTTTGTAAAGCCTTTTCTTATCCTCCAATTATATGTGGTATTTTCATTTTCTTTGAGAGCTTATGGTACTTTTGTTTATTTATTTTTTAAGGTATATTATTCCTTTATCGTAGTTATTTGTGTTCTTACTTCACCTCTTCAAATAAATTTTAATCTTATTGAGGGCCTGGACTGTTATATTAGTATTTTTCTGCAGCTTCTAGCATAATGGTTTGCATGTAGTAGGTACTAAATAGTGTTTGTTGAATTGAATTAAGTATTAGCTCACATTTTCCTTCAGGACATCTGGGTGCTCTACGGCCTGACAAACTCCGGAGAATGCAGTAAGATAAAAAATGATACACTAATCCCTGTTTTGAAGGATCTATTCAAATCTGTCAAATTGCATTGCAGAAGTTACTTTGAAATTTTACATTAGTTCCTTTGCAATCTATAACTAGTGTAACCATATAATTCATCTTCTAAACTGGGCACTCTTTCAGAGCGAAATGAGGAACTCTTAATGATTACGCTGGACCAACCAGCATAAAGCAGGATATCCTGGGCAACCTGGGATGTTAGATGACCCTACCTTTAACTCAATAAACATGGCTTTCCCTGTTTTCTCATTTAGTTTTGGTCCTACTGCTCAGTCAAGTGGTTACTGAAAGCCTATGCTTGAGTTACCTCATTAAATGATAAGTATACTGAATTGACACCACCCGAAAATTAATCAACACTTTCTCAAAATATTCAATGAGTCTATGCAAATCCCTGTGTTATTACTTTGAAATGACTGATGGCCTCCTTATCAGAATTTTTTTTACATATTCTTGCCCAGATCTATATATTTACTTTGTAAAAAATTTAATATAATATTTCCAGCATATAAAAATATAGATAATATAATAAGCACATGGGTGCCCACCACACTGCTTAGTCAATTCTAAACATTTCTCATATGTGCTCCATGCCTATTTTTAATACATAAAGCTCCTTTCTTAACCCATTTCCTTCCATCTTTCCTCAGAAGTAACTAACCTGAATTTTGTTTTTAATCATCCCCATACACATCATGCATATGTTTGTATATCTAAAATACATAAAAATATAAATTATACGCAAGTAAAAGATCATTCAAAAGCAGCTGCAGCAGTACATCGACAGGGAACTGCCAGAAATTCAAGCTAGATTCAGAAAAGGACATGGAATGAGGGCCATAATTGTTGATGTCAGGTGGATCCTGGCTAAAAGTAGAGAATACGAGAAGGATGTTCACCTGTGTTTTATTGACTATGCAAAGGAATTCGACTGTGTGGATCATAACAAATTATGGATAACATTGCAAAGAATGGGAATTCCAGAACACTTAATTGTGCTCATGAGGAACCTGTGCATAGATCAAAAGGCAGTTGTTGGAACAGAACAAGGGGATAATGTGTGGTTTAAAGTCAGGAAATGTGTGTGTCAGGGTTGAATCTTTCACCATATTTTTTCAGTTTGCATGTTGAGCAAATAATCTGAGAAGCTGGATTACATGAAAAAGAATAGGGCATCAGGGTTGGAGGAAGACTCATTAACATGCAGATGACACAACCTTGCTTGCTGAAAGTGAAGAGGACTTGAAGCACTTACTGATGAAGGTCAAAGACCACAACCTTCAGTACGGATTACACCTCAACATAAAGAAAACAAAAATCCTCACAACTGGACCAATAAACAACATCATGATAAAAGGAGAAAACGATGAATTTGTCAAAGACTTCATTTTACTTGGATCCACCATCAACACTGTTGGAAGCAGCAGTCAAGAAATCAAAGACGTATTGCATTGGACAAATCTGCTGCAAAAGACCTCTTTCAATTGTTGAAAAGCAAAGTCATTACATTGAAGACTATGGTGCACCTGACCCAAGCCATGGTGTTTTCAGTCGCCTCCTATACGTGCAAAAGCTGGATAATGAATAAGGAAGACCGAAGAAGAATTGACGCCTTTGAATTATGGTGTCGGTGAAAAATGTTGAATATATCATGGACTGCCAAAAGAAGGAACAAATCTGTCTTGGAAGAAATACAACCATAATGCTCCTTAGAAGCGAGGATGGCAAGACTTTGTCTCATGTACTCTGGACATGTTATCAGAAGGGACCAGTCCCCGGAGAAGAACATCATGCTTGGTAAAGTAGGGTCAGTGAAGAAGAGAAAGACCCTCAATGAGGTGGACTGACACAGTGACTCCAACAATAGGCTGAAGCATAACAACGATTGTGAGGATGGTGCAGGACTGGGCAGTGTTTCCTTCTGTTGTACATGGGGTCACTATGAGTTGGAACCAATTTGACAGTACCTTTTTTAACAATAAAATACATAACAGTATTTGGTATGTTTTAAAATTCTAGGCAAGTTATATTATACTAGATGTATCATTCTGCAATTTATTTTTGTTCACATTATTTTTTTGAATTTATCCACATTGCTGTACGTAGCTCTAATTTATTCATTTCACTGCCAGGGAATGTTCCTTCATATGACCATGCTATACTTTAATTATGCATTCTATTGTCCATGGGTATTTAATATGTTTCTACCTTTTCCCATCACCAGCAATGCTGAAATGAATATTGTTGGTTATATTTCTTTGAGCATCTGCACCGGAATTTTTCTAGGAAATATACCTAGAAGTTGAATTGCTGGATTGTACGTTATACATATAGCCAACTTGTTTTCTGGATCAGTTACACTAATTTACACTCTGACAAGCAGTCTCATTCTCTGTCTTCTTGCCAACAGACTTCAATATTTCTCTATCTTCTTGCCAACAGACTTCAATATTTTTACTAATAAGCTTGAGCTTTTCTTATGCTGGCCATTCCCATTTTCTTAATTGTACTTTAGATGAAGGTTTACAGAACAAACAGCACACATACTGCTTTATGACATTGGTTAACAACCTCACAAAATGTCAACACTCTCCCTTCTCAACATTGGGTTCCCTATTACCCCCTTTCCTATCCCCTCCAGCCTTCTCTTCCTTGCCCCTGGGCTACTGTCCCCCCTTTAGTCTTGTTTTGTTTTATGGGTCTGTCTCATTTTTGGATGAAGGGTGAACCTCAGGAGTGACTTCAGTACTGAGCTAAGAGGGTGTCCGGGGGGCATACTCTCAGGGTTTCTCCAGTCTCTGTCAGGCCAGTAAGTCTGGCCTTTTTTTGGGAGGCCATTCCCATTTTTTATGAATTATTTTAAATAAATGTTACCCGCTTACCAATTGTTTGTCCTTTTCTCTTTTATTTGTTTCATTCTTTACATATTCTGGATTTTTAAAAAATTCTTTGTTACATGAGTTGGAAAAATTTTTCCAAGTTGTGGCTTGTGTTTTTAATTTGCTTTTGAGTTTTGGTTGGACAGGAAGTTTTAAAAAGTCAAAGAGTATCAGTATTTACATCAAAAGTATGAGTATTTATTTTCCTTTACGTGTTCGGCCTTTTTAAGGAATCTACCCTATGCCAAGATATATCCCCATTTTTTTTCCTTCTCAAAGCTTTTACACTTTGCTTTTCACGTTTTTGTTTTTTACTTACCTAAAATTTATGTTTTGTATGGGTAGATGTAGGGAGTCTAGTTTTAACTTTTTTGTGTAATTGAAAATACAAAATGTCCCCACACCAGTTGCTCATTAGTCCACTTCCCTCACTGATCTGCAGTGCAGCCTCTGCCTGTATGAATATGTGTATCTATCCATTTGAGGGCTCTCTTTGCTATCCAATTGCTCTTCTTTATGAACTGTAGGATTAACTTTTTAAGTTCCACTAAAATCTTGTCAGAATTTTAATTGCGAATTTATATATCAATGTTGGGAGAAAGGAGAAACCACAAATCAATCTTCTTAAATGAGGCAGTGTGAGTATATTGAGTCTTCTTATCCATGAAAACAGTGTCTATCTCCTTTTATTGAGATCTTCATATAGGTCTATCAATAAAGTTTAATAATTTCTCCATAAACCTCTTCAATATCTTTTCTTAAATTTATTAAAATATACCTTTATTGCTAATAAAGCTGTTTTATTTTTAATAGTTAATAACTAAAATTTCAAAAGGCCCATAACTAATATAATGAAGCACATTGATTTAAGTGTTTTTTTTTTCTTGTATCAAACAATATTGCTGGATTATTTTGTTAGTTCTAAAAATCTCTGCAGATTCTCTTAAATTTTCCAAGTGGAAAATAACATCTGTGACAATCATGATTTTGGACATTTTTTTCCCCAATCCTCATTGATTTTTTTGAATATTTAATTTAATATGCTGGCTAGGAACACTAGTAAAATGGTGAATAAAAATGATGATGGTCAGCATCCTTGTTTTGTTCTTGACTTTAAATGTCCTGTTTCTAACGTCTCGCTGTTTGATATTTGCTATATGTCCTCCTTATGAAGTTAAGAAAGTTCCTTTCTATTTACATTTGTTAAGACAGTTTATCATATTTTTTATCAAATGATTTTACTGCATTTACTGAGGTAATCCTATAGCTTTTCTCTTTTAAAATTTTGAATTGCATTATAGGGAAAGAAAAATTATAGGACTTTCTCACATCTAATCACATAGCAAAATTCCTAAATAAAATATTATTAACCTAGTTTCAGCAACAGATGATAACTAAAATATACCCTGACCAAGGCATTTATCCTCAGAATGTAAAGGTTGGTTAATTATTAGTTTTATTGCATGAAAATATGATAGTCATTTATATATGTGCACTATCTTCAGCTAATCTGTTTAGGCTTAGTTTGTGGCTTCTCATTATTCCAAACAATTTTTTTCATGAAATGTATCATACATACCCAGGCATGCATAAAATATGTATGTGAAATATAACTGCCACCAATGCCAAGTAAAAGAACATTATCAACACTCCCAGGGAACTACTGTGTATCCCTCGCCATACACAGTCTCTGCCCTAGAGATAACCATTCTCCAACTCTATGAATGTCTCCTTTAAATACAAAATAGTTTAGTTTTACCTATTTTATGAACTTTATATAAATTTAACACTATTGGATATATTCTCTTTTGTCTTTTTTTCACTCAATAGTATGTTTGTAGATCCATATATATTGTCATTTGTAACTTTAATTTTTTTTTCATTCCTGTCTAGTATTCTAGTATATGAATATATCACATTTACCCGTTCTACTATTGGTATGGGAATTCCGGAACACTTAATTGTACTCATGAGGAACCTTTACATAAATCAAGAGGCAGTTGTTCAAACAGAGCAAGGGGATGCTGATTGGTTTAAAGTCAGGAAAGGTGTGCATCAGGGTTGTATTCTTTCACCATACCTATTTAATCTGTATGCTGAGCAAATAATACGAGAAGCCAGACTATATGAAGAAGAACAGGGCATCAGGTTTGGAGGAAGACTCATTAACAACCTGTGTTCTGCAGATGACACAACTTTGCTTGTTGAAAGTGAAGAGGACTTGAAGCACTTACTGATGAAGATCAAAGACCACAGCCTTCAGTATGGATTGCACCTTAACATAAAGAAAACAACAGTCCTCACAACAGGACCAATGAGCAAAATCATGATAAACGGAGAAAAGATTGAAGTTGTCAAGGATTTCATTTTACTTGGATCCACAATCAAGAGTCATGGAAGCAGCAGTCAAGAAATCGAAACATGCATTTCATTGGGTAAATCTGCTGCAAAGGACTTCTTTAAAGTGTTGAAGACCAAAGATGTCACCTTGAAGACTAAGATGCGCCTGACCCAAACCATGGTATTTTCAATCGCATCATATGCATGTGAAAATTGGACAATGAATAAGGAAGATTGAAGAAGAATTGACTCCTTTGAATTGTGGTATTGGTGAAGAATATTGAATATACCATGGACTGCCAAAAGAACAAACAAATTTGTCTTAGAAGAAGTACAGCCAGAATGCTCCTTAGAGGCAAGGATGGCGAGACTGTGTCTTACATACTTTGGATCCTGTACTCCTGCTTGGCAGAGTACAGGGTCAGCGGAAAACGGGAAGACTTTCAACGAAGTGAATTGACACAGTGGCTGCAACAATGAGCTCAAGCATAACAACGAATGTAAGGATGGCTCAGGACCGGGCAGTGTTTCCTTCTGTTGTGCACAGGGTCGCTGTGAGTCGGAACCGACTTGGTGGCACCTAACAACAACTGTTGATAAGGAGTCCCTGAGTGACACAAACCGTTAAGCACTGAACTACTAACTGAAAGGTTGATAATTTGAGTCCTACTCACATCCTCCATTACAGCTATGCCATCACAGGGTCCCCTTCAAGGAGGGCCAGCCACAATCTTTGCAAACACATAATACAAGTCTTTGTCTCTGAAGATGATTTTAAGGCTGTAATTAATATCTGTTCTCTTCCTCTTTCACCACTCATTCTATATTTCTCTTACCCTTGACCTGTGCTTCAGCTAGTCTAGGTTACTTGCCTGATAGACTGTCCCAAACCTTCATCCCTTGACCATACTGGGCTTCAATTGTCTAGTTACCATCAGATCTTGTGTGTTTACAGAAACACAAGAGATGCTTCATTGAGCAGGAATGTCCCAGGATTCTAATTTCCTATAGTGTTGCCAAAACTCTAGATTGCCATGGTAATCAGAGTTGATTACTCCCATGAGTATACAACATGAGGCTCCCAAAATGACCAGGTGGTAGTTGTAGCTTCCAGTCCAGTATATTACTTCCCCCTGGTAAAGAGCATTTTCTTTTTGGCAGGATCTCTATAGAATCTGGCAGGGTCAAAGTGTGTAGAAATTCCTGACATATGTCATTGGGAGTGATGGTGGGATCACCACAGCAAATATCAGCCATTGGTTCAATGCATGTACTATATCTAGGAAGATATAGTATACCATGACCAAAGTTGCTGTCTTTGACCTGGTCCCCTAGTGGAACTTTAATAGACCATCCCAGTTTTACATCAATTGGGCTGTTGAGTGATGAGGCATATAGTAAACCTAGTGAATCCTGTTGTCATGTGCTCATTGTCACACTTCCTTTGCCATAAAATTGATCTTGTGGTTTCAGGCAATATCATGAAGGATACTGTGTTGATATATTAGGCATTCTATAAGCCCTCAGATTGCGATGCTGATTGAGGGGATGCAAATTTATATCAGGAGTAGGTGTCAATTTCAATAAAGATGATTGAGTGTTTCATCTAGGGGGGAAAGGCTCCAATATAACCAATCTGCTATCAACTGACTGCCTAGTGTCTTCAAGAAATAGTGCCATACCGAGGGCTTAGCATTAGACTTTGCTGCTGGCAGGTGAGATACCGACCTCCGGTAGCAGCTCTATGAGCCTTGATGAGAAGGAAGCCCATGTTATTGGGTCCATATGAAACCTCTATCCTTGCCACCACACCCATTCTGTTATGGTCAGCATTTGGGATCATGAAGGAGAGAGCCCTACTGACATCCACAGGATAAGTCGTTCTATTAATCTTGCATTTAAGGGCTAAATGCTGTCACCTGGCCTCTAAAACCCCATAATCCAATCATCTCCCCAGACACTGAAGAGGTCACTTTCATGGCAGCATTTCCCACTTGGGGCTCTGGTGGCACAGTGATTAAGCATTTGGCTCTTGACCAAAAGGCCAGCAATTTGAATTCACCAGCCACTTCTTTGAAACCCTTCGGGGCAGTTCTTCTCTGTCATACAGGGTCGCTATAGGGTAGCTATGAGTTGGAATCGACTTGAAGGCAACCGGTATTTCCCACTTATAGAGGACAACTACTACTGAGCTTCTCAAAGATGCAGGTGCTCACCTTACCAGTGAATTCCGCTTCTCTGGGCATCTAACTTCTTCAATACTCTTTCAAAGGAGTTCTGAATTATCCACATCATTTACTGTAGGCTTTGTCTTTGTGTAAACTTTAAGAAGCCTTCCTAAAAAGTGTTTTTTGAAGAACCCCAGGTACCTTTACTAGAACATTGGACTCTGAGTTCCATGTGAGTGCCCTTGGATCAATACATTTTCCCTTACCTAGATTTATATTTCAACCATCTTCCCCAAACCAATACCCTCATGAATCATTTTCTTCCTGTTTCTTCTAGTGCCTATTAGCCTGATTCTGAAATTTCTTTCATGTGTACATTATTTTCTCCTGTAGCAGAGACTGTATTTCAGCTAAGGCTGTGCTGAAACATAATCCTGGTCATTAGTCTGGAGACAGCTTGGGGAAGATGGGAAAGATCTCGAGGAAGGAAAGCATCATCTTGTAAGGCACCTGGATAAAGTGAGGCCATTGCAGGATGTTTAGGTGAGGGTAGGGAAGAGGCTGCTTCTGCTGGTGTAGAGTGTTTAGAGAAATTTGAAGGATTATAAGTCTTGTCCCATTCCAAGTCTCAGGGCTCCACTTATTTCAGAGATGCAGGCTCCCACCTTACCAGTGAATCCCAAAAATTATATCCCCGAAACCATAGCTCTGGCTTTGTCATAGGAAATCATTACAGATTGTCACTCTTCAATTGGAGCCTGAAAGTCTGTCCTACAGTTGTGATAGTTGAGTGCCTCACTCAATGTCACCAAAGAAGTTTCCACAGCATGGCTTAACCTGATATTTGATTAATCTGAACGTGGCATTTTCTTTCTTCAAGACTTCCAAAAGAATTAGCAACAGCCACTCCACTTGACAATCTTTATAATTATCATTAAAGTCATGTAAATTCTGTGCCACAGCCACCACATAACCTAATGCTTTATGGTGTATCACAATCAACTGCAGATGGAAGTTCTAATTAATTACAATACTATTGCCAGTGGTTATTTCTCTCATTTAACCACCAGCAATGAAATTCTTATTGACATATTGTCAATGAGTGATCCCACTCTGAAACTCTGTCTGGAGAGTCTCTTTTTAGGGGAACTCCTAGTACCAACTCTTATAACAGGCTTACATATTGCATTTTGGGAATATGATCCCAGGGAGCAGAAGGAACAGGGGTAATAAAACATGGAAGGAGTACGAGTTTTTTTAATTAAAAAGTTCATTTATTAAATCATTTAGAGATAGCAACAATGAATACGTTACATATCGATAACCTCTTGATAACACTGTGAAAGTAGTTCTGACCTTGAAGACCCTCTGAGAATGGACTTAAAATTAAGTGTCACTTTGTTCCACAATATAAAAGAGCATACTAAAGGACACAACTTGAAAATTTTACTTGCCTTGGTTTATAATACCTAAGCCTGAAAAGCTATGAAATATATTAAAATCTTAGTGAAGTCACTCAGTTTGATGGTCTTCTTTGATTTACTCTTTATTGCCTTCACGCATAATATGAAAAGTTACTTTTTCTTCTGTATAATCTGCCTAGGAGATGGAGGTTCTGTGTCTCTGTTTATGTTAGCTTTCATTCTTGACTAAGAAAACCAAGCCTCACGGTTTCTGAAAAAACAAAGAATTTTACTATTAATATTTTGTCACTTTGGATAAATAGATATCCATCTTGATGACCTATGATAACTCCTAACAACTTTGGAACTTAGTGGAAAACCACAGAAGATCTGTTCCTGCTTTGTAGTGAGGCTTATTTAATGTGATATGAGTTGCATGAAACATGTGGTCAAATCAGGAGAAGCCTCTAATAATCCTCTTTGTGTTAAAAATTTGTGTCAGTGTCTCCTCTTTTAAAAAAATATTAGACAACAAGAGCATAATATTTATCAGTCATAGTTTTAGTTATTTTTTTAATTGCTAACTTGATCTCAACTTTATTCTTAAATTTCAATCTAGCAGCATCAAAATCAATAGGTTTCAACTGAGAGTTTACTCTGCTTACCTCCAGAGTTGTATTATTATTCAGATGTTTAGAAATTTCATAATCCTAGTATATTCTTAGCATATCTTAACTTTATGTTTTATGTTCATGTTGTGCCTCAAGATTATTGTATTACATCTAAAGTGTTTTTCTCACTAAGCATTATGGTCATCCATTTTCAAAAATTAGAAAATAAGTTTAATCCCTATATTTAGAGATATTTTATTTTGGGTTGACTTTTGTTTTGTTTTGCATTACTTTTGTAATAAATTGCATAGAGCATTCCTTGCAGGAATTATTATTTCTAAAAAGTTGACCATGGATTTCTTAAATTAATTTTTATTGTGCTTTAAGTGAAAGTTTACAAATCAGGTCAGTCTCTCATACAAAAACTTACATACACCTTGCCATACATTCTTAACTGCCCTCCCTCCAATGAGACAGCATAGTTCTTCCTTCCACTCTCTCTCTTCGTGTCCATTCGGGTAGCTTCTGGCCCCCTCTGCCCTCTCATCCCCGCTCCAGACAGAAGATGCCAACATAGCCTCATGTGTCCACTAGATCCAAGAAGCTCGTTCTTCAACAGTATCATTTTCCCATCCCTTATTCCAGTCCAATTCCTGTCTGAAGAGTTGGTTTGGGGAATGGTTCCTATCCTGGGCTAACAGAAGGTCTGGGGACCATGGCCTCTGGGGTCCCTCCAGTACCAGCCTGAACATTAAGTCTGGTCTTTTTATGAGAAGTTGGGGTCTGCATCCCACTGCTCTCCTGCACCCTCAGGGATTCTCTGTTGAGTTTCTTGTCAGGGCAGTCATAGGTTGTGGCCAGGCACCATCTAGTTCTTCTGGTCTCAGGCTGATGTACCGTCTCTAGTTTATGTGATCCTTCCTGTCTCTTAGGCTCATAATTACCTTGTGTCTTTGGTGTTCTTCATTCTTCCTTGCTCCAGGTGGGTTGAGAACAATTGATGCAGCTTAGATGGCTGCTTGCTAGCATTTAAGACCCCAGATGCCACTCTCCAAGTGGGATGCAGAATGTTTTCTTAATAGATTTTATTATGCCAATTGACATAGATGTCCCCTGAAACCATGGTCCCCAAACCCCGACCCCTGCTATGCTGGCCTTCGAAGCATTCAGTTTATTCAGGAAACTTCTTTGTTTTTGGTTTAGTCCATTTGTATTGACCTCTCCGGTATTGTGTGTTGTCTTTCCCTTCACCTAAAGCAGTTTTTATCTACTATCAAATTAGTGAATACCCCTCCTCCTCCCTCCCTCCCTCCACAATCTCTTAACCATTAAATAATATTTTCTTCTCTGTTTAAACTTTTTCTCCAGTTCTTATAACAGTGGTCTTATACAATATTTGTCCTTTGCAAACGACTAATTTCACTCAGCATAATGCCTTTCAGATTTCTCCATGTTATGAAATGTTTCATGGATTCACCATTGTTCTTTATCAATGCATAGTGTTCCATTGTGTGAATATACCATAATTATTCATCCATTCATCCGTTGATGGGCACCTTGGTTGCTTCCAAATTTTCGCTATTGTAAGCAATGCTGCAATGAACATGAGTGTGCATATATCCGTTCGTGTAAATGCTCTTATTTCTCTAGGATATATTCCAAGGAGTGGGATTGCTGGATCGTATGGTAGTTCTATTTCTAGCTTTTAAAGGAAGTGCCAAATCCGTTTCCAAAGTGGTTGTACCATTTTACATTCCCACCAGCAGTGTATAAGTGTTCCAATCTCTCCAACATTTATTATTATTTGTTTTTTGGATTATTGCCAACCTTGTTGGAGTGAGATGGAATCTCATTGTAGTTTTGATTTGCATTTCTCTAACGGCTCATGATCATGAGCCTTTACTCATGTATCTGTTAGCTACCTGAATGTCTTCTTTAGTGAAGTGCCTGTTCATATCCTTAGCCCATTTTTTTAATTTGGTTATTTGTCTTTTTGTGGTTACGTTTTAGCAGAATCATGTAGATTTTAGAAATCAGGCGCTGATTGGAAATTTCGTAGCTGAAAACTTTTGCCAAGTCTGTAGGTAAACTTTTGCTCTTTTGATGAAGTCTTTGGATGAGCATAAGTGTTTGATTTTTAGGAGCTCCCAGTTATCTGGTTTCTCTTCTGCATTTTAAGTAATGTTTTGTATACTGTTTATGCCACATATTAGGGCTTCTAATGTTGTCCCTATTTTTTCTTCCATATTTATGGTTTTTGACTTTAGGTCTTTGATCCATTTTGAGTTAGTTTTGTGCCTGTAGTGAGGCATGGGTCTTGTTTGATTTTTTTGCAGATGGATATCCAGTTATGCCAGCACCATTTGTTAAAAAGACTGTCTTTTCCCCATTTAACTGACTTTGGGCCTTTGTCAAATATCAGCTGCTCATATGAGGATGGATTTATGTCTGGATTCTCAATTCTGTTCCATTGGTCTGTGTATCTGTTGTTGTACCAGTACCAGGCTGTTTTGACTACTGTGGCAGTATAAAAAAAAAACCAGTAACTGGGTTTTTTTTAAAAAAAATTTTTTATAGCTGTTTTGACTACTGTGGTGGTATAATAGGTTCTAAAATCAGGTAAAGTGAGGCCTCCCACTTTGTTCTCCTTTTTCAGTAATGCTTTGCTTATCTGGTTTTTTTTTTTTCCCCTTCCGTATGAAAATGGTTATTTGTTTCTCCATCTCATTAAAGAATGTCGTTGGAATTTGGATCAGAACTGCATTGTATCTATAGATGGCTTTTGGTGGAGTAGACATTTTTATAATTTTAAGTCTTCCTATCCATGAGCAAGGTATGTTTTTCCACTTATGTAGGTCTCTTTTGGATTCTTGCAGTAGTGTCTTGTAGTTTTCTTTGTATAGGTCTTTTATGTCTCTGGGAAGATTTATTCCTAAGTATTTTATCTTCTTGGGGGCTACTGTAAATGGTATTGATTTGGTGATTCCCTCTTTGATGTTTTTGTTAGTGTAGAGGAATCCAACTCATTTTTGTATGTTTATCTAGTATCCCAATACTCTGCTGAACTCTTCTATTAGTTTCAGTAGTTTTTTTTGAGGATTCTTTAGCGTTTTCTGTGTATAAGATCATGTCATCTGCAAATAGAGATACTTTTAATTCTTCCTTACCAATCTGCATGCCTTTTATGTCTTTATCTAGTCTAATTGCTCTGGCTAGGACCTCCAGTACAATGTTGAATAAGAGTGGTGATAAGGGGCATTCTTGTCTGGTTCCCATTCTCAAGGGGAATGAATTTAATAATCTCTCCTTTTAGGATGATGGTGGCTGTTGGCTTTGTATAAATGCCCTTTATTATGTTGTGGAACTTTCCTTCTATTCCTATTTTACTGAGAGTTTTTATCATGAACTAGTGTTGGACTTTGTCAAATGCCTTTTCTGCTTCAATTGATAAAATCATGTGGTTCTTGTCTTTTGTTTTATTTATATGGTGGATTACATTAATTGTTTTTCGAATGTTGAATCATCTCTGTATAAAAAAAAAACCTGGTATAAATCCCACATGGTCATGGTGAATTATTTTTTTGATATGTTGTTGAATTCTACTGGCTAGAATTTTGTTGAGGATTTTTGCATCTAAGTTCATGAGGGATATAGGTCTGTAATTTTTTTTTTTTTTTTTTTGGTGTCTTTAGCTGGTTTTGGTATCAAGGTTATGCTGGCTTCATAGAATGAGTTAGGGAGTATTCTGTCCTTTTCTATGCTCTGCAATACCTTTAGTAGTAGTGGTGTTATCTCTTCTCTGAAAGCTTGGTAGAACTCTGCAGTGAAGCCATCTGGGCCAGGGCTATTTTTTTTGTTTTGTTCGGGAGTTTTTTGATTACCTTTTCAATCTCTTTTTTTGTTATGGGTCTATTTAGTTGTTCTATCTCTGTGTTAGTTTTGGTAGGTAATGTTTTTCTAGGAATTCATCCATTTCTTCTAGGTTTTCAAATTTGTTAGATTACAATTTTTCATAGGAATCTGATAATTCTTTTAATTTCTGTTGGGTCTCTTGTGATATTGCCCATCTCATTTCTTATTTGGGTTATTTGTTTCCTTTCCTGTTTTTCTTTATTCAGTCTGGCCAATTGTTTATCAATTTTGTTAATTTTTTCAAAGAACCAACTTTTGGTCTTGTTAACTCTTTCAATTGTTTTTCTGTTCTCTAATTCATTTAATTCTGTTCTAATTTTTATTATTTGTTTTCTTCTGGTGCCTGATGGATTCTTTTGTTGCTCTATTTCTTCGAGTTGTAGGAACAGTTCTTTGATTTTGGCCCTTTCTTCTTTTTGTATATGTGCATTTATTGATGTAAATTGAACTCTGAGCACTGCATTCACTGTGTCCCAAAGGTTCTGATAGGAAGTGTTTTCATTCTCATGGATTCTATGAATTCCATTATTTCCTCCTTAATGTCTTCTACAGAGAAGAGAAAATCTCTGTAACGTCTTCTATAACCCAGTCTTTTTTGAGCAGGGTATTATTCAGTTTCCAAGTGTTTGATTTCTTTTCCCTGCTTTTTCTCTTATTGATTTGTACTTTTATGGCCTTATGGTTAGGAAAGATACTTTGTAATATTTCAGTGTTTTGAATTCTGTTAAGGCTTGCTTTATGACCTAATACATGGTCTATTCTAGAGAATGTTCCATGTGCACTAGAACAGAAAATATACTTGGTTGCTGTTGGGTGGAGTGCTCTGAATATGTCTATGAGGTCAAGTTGTTAGACTGTGGCATTTAGGTCTTCCATGTCTTTATTGAGCTTCTTTCTGGATGTCGTATCCTTCACTGAAAGTGTTGTGTTGAAGTCTCCTACTATAATTGTGGAGGTATCTATCTCACTTTTCAATGCTGTTAGGGTTTGTTTTATGTATCTTGCAGCCCTGTCATTGGGTGCATAAATATTTAATAGACCACGGATATTTTTACGTCTTAGGAGTATCGGTTATTTAGTTACAGGAAACTGGTGACTACAAACCATGAAATCTCTAAGAAGACTATGAAATTCTTCCAGAATAATGTGCCCTGGAAAGAAAGGAGGAAGGATTTAGATGGGCTCCTGTGAAACATTAATCCATTAGGCATTAACTCCCCCTTACATCTGGATTGCTCATGCATGGATACTGAGTGGTTTCCTACAAGTTCCTGTGCTGTGGTATCAGAGAATCCCTGGAACAAGAAGGAAAAGAAGAAAGATGAGACACAGTCCCATTGAACGTATATGAATCTGGTGGAAGTCTGCACCGAACTGTATACTGTATTAGTGGCTGGAAGAAGTGGTAAGGCCAAGAGGATTTGAGAAGATACAAAAGAAGTGTCCAACACAATTACTATGTTAAACCATGTTAAAATTCAGAGTTACTGAACTTAAAAGTTCTATCTCATATATGATTTAAACCTGATTAAGTGCGTATAGTCTATTTCATACACCCCCCATATAGCTCATCTCAGGCTGGGGGCTGAGAGTGTAGAATGGAGAGAAAGGCAAAGATCTTCAGCTATTTAACTGGTGGTAAAGTTTTTAAAGTAAATTCAGCAGCGTATCTAAGGAACATAGAGCCTATGGCAATTAGTTTTAAATTGCTGAATGATCTCTCACAGATGGTGATGGAAACTCTGCTGGCCAATAGAAACTTCTTTTTGGTGCCCACCACCCAACCCCACCCTCAAGTGGTTCTCAGGGCATGAGCCCTACCTGCCATACCTTAGACATGCTTCTGGTTTATTTGCTGATCATTAGTGTTTCTCTGATTAACACCACTGGCCCTGGATATTCTATGTTCAGCACCCAAACTCTGGCTTTCTGGTGGGTCATGTGACTGAGCTTTCTGAAGAGCTGAGCAGGTCTTCTCCACTGTCTGATGTGAGAGATATGGCTGTGGATAGATAGCTTTCACAGTGCTTTCTTAGTTCCTGCCTGCCACAAGTTGTACACCCCATAGGCTTGCTGATCAAACTCAGCTACTTGCCATAGAATTTGCTTTACGCACAGGGAACTCATGCATCCTTATTAAACAAAGCTGTTCCACTACCTCTTCTTTTGTCCCTGTTGTGTGTGTTTTCAGTTCTCTTATCCCCTACTTAGGAATAGGGGCAGATTAGTAACTCCATCGCCTCGGTGGAAATCAACCTAGGAATGGAATTTGTTTCACCTTATTGCCAGCACTTTCAGTCTCTCCAGTGGTTCTCATGAAGCTTTTGCTTTTGTTGCTCAGTTGTTCAAGTTCTCAGCTGCAAACCCAAAGGTCAGAACTCATCAGCTGCTCTGAAAGAGAAAGATGTGGCCGTCTGTTTCTGTAAAGATTACAACCACTGGAAACCTATGGGATAGTTCTATTCTGTCCTATAGTGTCCCTACGAGTCAGAATTGACTCATCGGCACTGAGTGTGGTTTTTTGGTTTTTGTTGTGTTGAAGCATGGTTTAAGGTGATGACTGATGGCAACTGGGTTAGTTCTGCAACTTACTAGTAAACTCTATGGGTTTGTATAAGGAGCTCTGGTGGCACAATGGTTAGGTGCTCAGCTGTTAACCAAAAGGTGGGAGGTTGAACCTACCCATTGGCTCTGCAGGATATAGACCTGGTGATATGCTCCCGTAAAGATTACAGCCTAGAAAACCCTATGCGGTCATTCTATTCTGTCACATGAAGTCGCTATGAGTCCGTATCTAATTGACAGCACCTAACAACAATAGGGGTTTGTATCCAGCCTCAGTTGCTGGTGACACTCCTTAGAATGTAGAGATATGTATTACATCTTTACTTCAGTTTTGGGTCCTAGTTGCCAATTCCAGAGCAGTAGGACAGCCCCTTTCAATGGCTTGTGATACACACACACACACTTAAAAAAAACTGGAAAGTGATCATACTATAGATGATATTTTGTAATTGTCAACAGTATTGGGCCACGAGTTTATGTCTTTATTTTTCATTTTAAATAGCTGCATAGTATTCCACTTTATGGATACATACAATTTTTGTTTAATAAATTTTATATTGAGGTACATTTAGGTTGTTTCTAATTTTTATTCTTGTAAACAATGATAAAATTTCTGTGTACACATATCTGTGCTCTCATATTATTATTTTTATAGATAATATTTTTGAAGTGAATTTGCCAATTCAAAAGAAATGTACAGTCAAGGTGCTGCCAAACTGTCACCATAAAAGTTATACCAATTTACAATGCTACAAACATTGTATGGCAGTGCCTGTATTCTCCCACTGTCCTTAACACTAAAAAACTAGATAGTATTAATCTTGTTCATCTTACACCATCTAATAGATGAGAAATGGTATCTTATAACCTCATTTGTCAATTTTGTATTTATCTTCTTTGAATTGTAAACATTCTGTACACATTAAGGATATTGACCCTATGTCAAAAATGTCCATAAATTTCTAGTTTGCCATTTATTTCCAAATCTTAAAAGATGTTTTCCATAATGCATATTTAAAATGTTTGTGTGTGTGTGTGGTGTTGACAGTTTCTTTGTTCCACTTAATTTTCTGTGCTGAGTTGTTTGTCTTTATGTATTTTCTTTTCATCTTTTTCATTATTGTTGATTTTATGTTTGCTGAGTCTTTATGTTTTTCTTCTTTTTTATTTTGATGGGTAGATTTGTTAGTTTCCTTTGTGGTTACCTTAAAATTTATGTCTATTTTTCTAAGTTTAATCCGTTCTTTTATTTCTTGATATTGCCTTAACTTCTCAATATGACTACACTATTTAGTCTGTCTTTTTTTGTTTTAATGTTGTCATCATTTACATATTGATGTCTCTGTTTCCCTATTTTCATCTTTGACTGATCTTTGTGACTTCCCTATCCGGGTTGATATCTGGTTACTCTGTCCTGTGTTCTAGTCTTGGGTTGTCTGATGTTGTTGGTTTTCTAGCCAAAAAACCCGAAAACCCACTTCCATCAAGTTGATTCCAACTCATGGCGACCCTATAGGACAGAGTAGAACTGCCCCGTAGAGTTTCCAAGGAGCGGTGGATTCGAACTGCTGACCTTTTGGTTAGCAGCCATAGCACTTAACCACTACACCACCAAAGGACTCCCTTTAATATTTATTGTAATTTTAGTTTGGTTTTTTTGATGTTAAGGGAATTTACAAATTCCTTTAACTTCCGTTTATCTGGAAATGCCCTAATTTTGACTTCATATTTGAGAGACAGTTTTGCTAGATATATAATTCTTGGCTTGCAATTTTTTTCCTTCAAGGCTTTATGTATGTCATCCCATTGCCTTCTTTCCTGCATGGTTTCTGCTTAGTTGTCTAGTTCTGAAATTTTATTGTTGATCTTTTGGATTTCCTGTCTCCGTAGTTTCTAGGAGCCTGTTAATTTGTCATTCTGTTCTTATATTGTTTTCTTGAATTCTTCTATTGCTTCATGTGTTCCTTGGCTTGGTCTGAGTTTTGCCTGATCTCCTTCCTGATCTCAGATTTAAAATGTTTTATGTATTTAAATCCATCGATTCTTTTTTATTGGTCCTGGCTTTTACAGCCTGCTAAAAAATATCTTTTTTATGGTATGTTAAGATTTGTCCATGTTTGAAACTTATCAGAATAAAAAAGTTTTAAAACACAAAAGAAGTTCTGTTATAAAATTTAAAAATATTTACCAAACTTTTTAATTTAATTCTTCCACATTTGTATTCCTCGAATAGCTGAAAGTTATTTCAGAATAAGAAATGACTTAACAAAGCCAGTTTTATTTTTTTTCCAAATGGACAACAAATTGAACTAATATTGCTTATTAAAAAGATAATATTTTTGCAAAGATCTGAAAACTAAAATCTATCATACACCAACTCCCTCACATGGAATTTGATCTCTCTATATACTAATAAGGAGCCCTGGTGGTGCAGTAGTTAAGTGTTCAGTTGCTAACCAAAAGGTCAGCAGTTCAAATCCACCAGCTGCTCCTTGGAAACCTTATGGGACAGTTCTATTCTGTCCTATAGGGTCGCTACAAATTTGAATCAACTCAACGGCAATGGGTTTATATACTAATAATTCAGTTTTACTGACATGTCTATTTTTGCACTAGTAACACACTATATTAAATATTATAGCATTATAGTAAGTTTTAACATCTGGTTGGTTAAGCCCTCCACCTTTGCCCAATTATTTTTGATGTTTTGGGTTGTATCAATAAATATTTATTGAGCATCAACTATGTACCAGGAACTGTTACAGGTACTTGATGTATATATCTGCATAGAAAAATCTCTGTCACCACAGATCTTACATTCTAGTGATTATTCTAATAAATAAACTTACATAATTGTTCTTGCAGATAAACTTGAAAATCACTGTAGTCAAGTTTCCATTCCCCAAATCCTAGTAGTAGTTTGACAAAATTACAAATTTTACAGATTAGCTTGTGGGAATTTTATATTATTACATTATTTAATCTTCTTTTCTAGGTTCTAAAAAAAAAAAAAAAAAAGTTCTACTTCTCCATTTATCAAAGTCTTCATTTATGTCCTGAATAGGGTTTTGGATCTTTATGTTGGTACAATTTTTCTTAAGAATGGGTTGTCAATATGTACCAAAATTCCAATTCTAGAAATTTATCTTCTAGAAATTTGCAGAAATGTATGCAAACTAATATTTATCACATTCCAGTGAACAATTATAAATAATAAACTTATCCACTAGCATCAGCAAAAATAGAAAAAGCCAACAATGTTCACAAGTCCTGTGTAATATTGGCATCTGTGCAGCAGGAAACAGAGAAAAGAAATGAGATGTCTGATGGTTTGAATAATTTTTATTCACTTATTAGCGTTTCTAATGCATTTCCAGTATTACACTATGGTCAGAAATTTTAATCTATAATATTTTTATAATTTGAATATATTGAGTTTTTTTTTTTTTTTTTGGCCTAAGGTATTTTAAAGTTATTTAAATTCTATGTGGAACCATGATAATAAGGATCACTCTCTGTGTACAGGGAAGAAAATTCTACGTGTATATGCATATTAAAACAAAACAAAACAAAAAAACCAAACCCATTGCCATCAAGTTAATTTTGACTCATAGTGACCCTGTAGGACAGAGTAGAACTGCTCTATAGGTTTTCCAAGGAGTGCCTGGTGGATTGGAACTGCCAACCTTTTGGTTAGCAGCTAAACTCTTAACCACTACACCACCAGAATTTCCATATATATATATTAAACCAAAAAAAACAAACCCAGTGCCATCGAGTCGATTCCGACTCATAGCAACCCTGTAGGCCAGAGTAGAACTGCCCCATAGAGTTTCCAAGGAGCGCCTGGCGGATTCGAACTGCTGACCCTTTGGTTAGCAGCTGTAGCACTTAACCACTACGCCACCAGGGTTTCATATGTATATTAAAAAAAAATATTAGACCTACCTAATTAATGATATTATTTAGATGCTCTACATAGGTACATAAGGTCCCTGGGTGGTGTAAATGGTTTGTGGTTGGCTACTAACCCCAAGTTGGGCAGCCTGAAGACACACAGTGGCAGTGTGGAAGAAAGGCCTAAAAGATCTGCTTCCACAAAGATTACAACCAAGAAAACCCTATGGATCAATTCTATTATGTAACACATAGGGTCACCATGCGTTAGAATTGACTTGAAGACAACATTTCTTTTTTGGCATATAAATACATACATTTTGTTTAATTGTTGTGAAAAGGAGAAAGTCATGCTTTAAATCGTTATCCTGTTCCTATTGAATCCTCCTTGTATTTTCAAAAGATTTCAACATGTATCATATTATTTATATTTTAGTATATAACATCTATGTTATTAAGCCCATAGATACACATGACAATTAAATCTTCATGGTAGATTTTAACTTTCATAAAGTGATTCATTTTGTCCCATTTAATGTTTTTAACTAATGTTTACCTTGTTCCATATTACTATAGCTACACTTTCTTTTTTGTTCACATTTATTTGATGTAACTTGTCTAATCTTATTTTTTTCTTTTTGGGTTTTCAGTGTATGTCTTTTACACAACATGTAGCTAGAATTGGTTTATCACCTAATTTTTAATTTTTTAAAATTATTTAATAAGTTTATCAATTTCCATTTAATCTTAAATTGAAAGCTCAGTCTTACTCCTGTCATCTTCTAAGTTTCCTGTTTTCCATGCTTACTTGGTTTTCACCTATTTTCTAACATTTGGTGCATGATCTGTGCTTTCTTTTACTTTTCTCCCTAGAAATCTGAAAAAATGTACTGTCCTTCTCTTGTTCTATTAGTTGTTATATTATAACTTTAAGTAGAAAGCATAGAGCTGTATTGATCTGTTTGTCATTTTTCAAAACCAAAATGAGATCAAATGACTCTGGAGCATGATGAAATTAGTATTTCACATTTCCTTACAATTCCTATCTTTTATTTCTGGATTTTAGGTTTTGTATTTTTGTTCAAGAATGAAACTTAAATTTGATTGGCCTAACAATCTGTTTAGGGCTTCTGTTCTACCTTGTAATTTGTTGCATAGTTCCTGGGGTCTTAAAATCTTGCAAGCAGCTATCCAAGGTACAACGATGTGCCTCTGTTCTCCTGGAACAACAGAGGAAGGAGAGTTAGGAATAGGAGGAGAAAATGGAATGTGTGGCTAATTGCTTCCATGAGCAACTGCTTCATTTTCTATGAGACCAGAAGAGCTTGATGGTGCCTGGCTACCATTACTGAACATTTTGATCAAAGATTCTATAGTATAATCCTAAACAAAAGGGGGGGGGAATGTAGAACAGAATTTCAAATCTCACAGACTCCAAATTTTCTGGATTCATGGAGGCTGGGCGAACCCTTTAAATATTGCCCTGAAATAATCTTTAAACATTAAACCAGAAACATCACCTGAAGTCTTCCTAAAACCAAACAATAGTTTAACTTAACTAGTAAAAAACAAAAATTCTGCTTTGAGTATTATGCTCTTTTAAGAACTATCCATCTGGGATCATACTGAAAACAAGAACTCAAAAATTAGGAAACTTACGAGGCAGTGAGTTTATGTTAATGGGGGAGGAACAACTCAGAAGAGGAGGGTGAGAATTGTTGCACAACTCATAGATTGTAATCCATGTCACTGAACTGTATGTGTAGAAATAGTTGAAATGATGCTTATTTTGTTGGGTATATTCTCAACAACAAAATAAATAAAACAAAAAAATTAATCTGATAGTTCATTAACCATGAATATCAAGTTAATGAGACTTAATTCCATATTACATGAATTTAATGCTCATTATCATTTCTTTTATATCTCAATTTTCCTATTCTCTGATTGTTTCCTGATCTTTTTCTCAGTTGGATGGACTATGTCTTCAAGTAGATTTTTCAGGAAGGGGACAGAATTGATGTATTTCCAGATTCATTGTATACATAATAGTATATTAAAAATATATTTTGATGTTGTCACAGATGTATGACATCCAGGATGGATAAAAAAATATCTACAGATTATGTCCTTTTCATTAAAACGCTGTAGGTGACTTTCTATTTCTTTCTGGTGGTGCAGTGGTTAAGAGCTCAGCTGCTAATCAAAAAAGGTTGGCAGTTTGAATCCAACAGTCACTTCTTGGAAATCCTATGGGGGAATTCTACTCTGTCCTATAGGGTCACTATAAGTTGGAATCGGCTAGATGACAACGGGTTTGGTTTGGAATGTTGAAAAGTCTTACTTGGATAGTTTGTTTAACTTGCCTGACTTCTTAAGAGATTTTATTCTTGAAATTTGAAAATGTTTAGTAAATTTCTGTGTTGGTCAACTTTTATTACTGATCTTTTATACATGGAAATACCATTTGAACTGCCAAAACAGTTCTTCCATTTTAGGAGAGTTTTCTTCCATTACATCATTGACTTTTTTTTTCCCATTTTATTTGTTCTGTTCCTATCTTCTTACATAACAATTATTGATATGTCAAAACTCTCTTGTCTGTATTCCATAAGTATATTTTCACTAAGTTCTTTCACTTGTTGACTGATGTCAGTGCATTCAATGTTCTCAAATATCTTCTCCATATCATCGGCTTAATTTTATTTATTTTGGTCATTTTTCCTACGGCAATTTTTAACCTGAAATTATGCCAATATTTTCCATTAAAATTCACATAGAATTATTCTGTAAAGTTTATTTAAGCAGTATTGAACCCAATGCTACGTAGTTTTTAATTATAAAGAATAAAACCATAAATTTCTCAAGTTGTTGAAAATGTGTATCCTTTCCATTTATTTGATACAGCAAGCTCCATGATCTCTCACAAAATTACAATTGGTTTAACTTTTGTAGTGTACAAGATCACTACCTGTACCCACTGCTGTCGAGTCGATTTTGACTCACAGCAACCCTATAGGACAGAGTAGAACTGCCTCATAAGGTTTCTAAGGCCGTAAATTTTTACAGAAACAGATTGCCACATCTTTCTCCTGTGGAGACACTAGTGGATTCGAACTGCCCACCTTTCATTTATCAGCCAAGTGCTTAAAAACTGCCCCACCAGGGCACCTTCTACAAGATCACTCTTGCCACTTAATTCATCTTCATTGAGTTATATTTCTATACTTAATATCTCAAAGATGGGATGATTGATTTTGTCTTTATTCCTGACATATTTATTTGTCAATTTAATAAATGCAACTTAAGGTGACAAGGGTCTCATCAAGAAAAAGGGAGTTATAATTATATGGGTCTAGTTGTTACTTAAGAAATTAAAGGACATGAAAATAATGTAAAAAATAGTATTTAATTGTGATTCACATTTTTTCATTATGATTATATTCTGATAGAGGCTTTTATTTTGCAATAACATTTAATTTTTAGTAGAATTTTATTTGATTGTACTTTGTGGAAGTATCCACCACACCCAATGCCAAGGAAATACACAGCAAATCTATAGCACAAAGTAGAACAGCCCCTTAGAGTTTCTAAGACTGCATATTTTTATGGAAGCAGACTGCCACATCTTTCTCCCATGGAGCACCTGGTGGGCTCAAACTGCCAACATTTTGGTTAGCAGCCCAGCACTTTAACCACTGTACCACTGTTTAAAATTCAGCTTATGTTCTTCTTTTAAACCAATCTCAACTACTAATAAAAAATATAGTATATTTTAAAAATCCTGTGGTACACATATTGAAACAGTCCAGTTTCACTCTTCAATAGTCATTCCATTCATATGTTTATGTATATGTCTCACCCTAATAAAGCATATGCTCATCGAGGGAAGGGTTCTTCTTTTTTTCTGTTCCCAACGTTTAGCCCAATGTGTGGAACACAGGAAGCAGACTATAAATATTTGTTAAATTACTGCTTACTTATCAAAATTTTATTGTCATACTTTCAAAAATTCCACAAAACTACATATACTATCTCTATTCATGGTTATTTTCACTTTAAAACTTTTTTTTTATTTAAAAAAATTCTGAACATATATAAAAGTTGAACTAATAGTACTACAATATGATATACCTTTATGTAAGTTCACCAACTGTTGCATGCTACCAGAATTCCTTTAATACTCTCTCTCCCTCTTTCACGATATATGTATACTTTTGCTCAACGCTATGAAAGTGTAACTTGCATACATTAAGACATTTTACTCCTGGGGCAGTGCCAAGAGAGCAGAATAGCCAGACACTTCACGCTATCCCTCTTACAACAAAGACCCGAAAAAAACAAGTGAAATGATTATATTTATGACAAGCTAGGAGCCCTGAACGTCCCTGAACATCAAAGCCAAAGTTAGAAAAAGGACTGAGAGGTAGGGGGAAGGAGAGACAGTTCAGAAGCAGAGAAGAGTTACCAAACCTGAATCACCAGGATCCCTCAGGCACGATTCTCAGGAAGGGCTTTGCTGGGCTGGTGGTAGCATTCAGCCACAGTTTCCTCAAGGAGAAGCAGCCAGTCGCGCAGCCTACTCACACCTCTGGAACCAGAGAAGAATAGTGCTCTTGGCAAAAGCCAAGTACTTGTGTACATTTTACTGTACACCAAGCCCTGAAGCCAGCTTCGGTGGCTGTTGATTTCCCTGGGCCTGAGACAGATCATGCTGAGTGCCTGGAGCCATCCTTCCAGCCTTGGAGTAGGAATCAATTCACAGTTGGAGGAAAAGATAATTTGCCAGCTCCACTAACCGGGGGAGCTCAGGACAGAAGAGGGTCCTGTCCAGGCATGGACTTTGAATAACTTTCCCCCCTGCATGTACCTGCTTGGGCCTATTTCAGGAGAATAGGTTCTTGTTGGGAGACTGCAACCATTTCAGCTGTGCAGTGAAGAGGTGGGTGTTTGATATTTGACACCACTTTGCTTATAAATAAGGTCCTCACCTACCCACATCAGGGGCCCAAGGATTGGTGGCTCCACTCAGACCCAAATATAACTGGTACTTCCCAGTCCTTACAAACAAAAGCATTGGGTGCCCATGATCTGTCTGCAGAATCCACCCTCTGGTATGCTGTAGAGCACAAAGATATGCTTTCCTCACATACATTCTGGGGATGGTTCTCAGCCCCCTGACTTGTTCAGAGAGTGACCCCTACTGCAACTAGATACTGGTACCTACAACAATCACCCCTGCCCCTCTAAGACTGTAGGACAGAGCCTATACCCCACACTTGATGATAAGCTACCTGGACACCTAAGCTGACATCATACAAGAAAAGTGAATGGACTCCTAGACTGATATACCTGATAACAGCTCTAGCTATCTGGGGACAGGACATCAGAGCTTCAAAGGCAAAAATAATCAAGCTACTATACTCAAGCAACCCATTTGGTCATATCAAAACAAAACAAAGCAAGAAGCTAAGATACAGTAACCAAACATAAAATAAACTAATGCAATAACTTATAGATGGCTCGGAAACAACAATCAATATGAAGTCACATAAAGAAACAGACCATGATCAACTCAACAAGCTCTCAGAACAAAGACTCAATGGATCTTCTGGATGAAGGTGCCTGCCTGGAATTACCAGATGTAGAATCCAAAAGACTAATATACAGAACTCTTCAAGACATCAGGAACGAAATTAGGATGGAGATCGGGCAATAGGCAGAACAAGCCAAGGAACACACAGACAAAGTAGCTGAAGAAATTAAAAAGGTTATTCAAGAACAAAATGAAAACTTTAATTAGCTAAAAGAATCCATAGAGGGACAGCAATCAGAAATTGAGAAGATTAACAATAAAATTACAGAATTAGACAACTCAAAAGAAAGTCAAAGGAGCAGAATTGAGGAAGTGGAAGGTAGAGTTGGTGAGCTTGAAGGTAAAGCATTTGGCACCAATATATTGGGAGAAAAATCAGGTAAAAGAATTAAAAAAAATGAAGAAACCTTAAGAATCATGTGAGACTCTATCAAGAGAGACTCTATCAAGAGAAATAGCCTATGAGTGATTGCAGTACCAGAACAGGGAGGGACAACAGAAAATACAGAGAGAATTGTTGAAGGTTTTTGGCAAAAACTTTCCTGAGATCGTGCAAGATGAGACGATATCTATCCAAGATGCTCAACGAACTCCACATAAGGGAGATGTTAAAAGAAAGTCACCAAAACATAATCAAACTAGCCAAAACCAAAGAGAATTTTAAGAGCAGCTAGCACCACAGGGATAAACAAAAAGTCACCTACAAAGGAGAATCAATAAGAATAATCTCGGACTACTCGGCAGAAACCATGCAGGCAAGAAGGCAATGGGATGAATTATAAAAAGCATTGAAGGAAAAAAAAATTGCCAGCCAAGAATTATATAACCGGCAAAACTGTCTCTCAAATAAGAAGATGAAATTAGGACATTTCCAGACAAACAGAAGTTTCAGGAATTTATAAAAACCAAACCAAAACTACAAGAAATACTAAAGGCAGTCCTTTGGTTAGAAGATCAATAATACAAGGTATAAACCCAAGACCTTACTACTGGACAGAGCAATCAGATGTCAACCCAGACACGGAAATCACAAAAATAAATCAAGAAAAAAAAAGCTCACAACAGGGAAATAGCTCTTTTATTATGTAAAAGAAGACAATATTAAAACGATAAAGAGGGACTAAGAAATGTACTCATAGATCTTTCATATGAAGAGGAAGACAAGGTGATATAGAGAAAAAAAGTTAGAAACTTAGAAAAATAGGGGTAAATATTAAGGTAACCACAAAGGAGACTAAGTATCCTATTCATCAAAATAAAATACAAGAAAAAAAAAGAGACTCAGCAGAAACAAAATCAACAACAATGAATGAGAGGAAAAGAAAATATATAAACTACTCAGCAAAAAAAATTAAGTGGGAAAAAGAAATTGTTAACAACACACAAAAAAGACTCAATATGACAGCACTAAAATCATAACTGTCTATAACTACGCTAAATGTAAATGGACTAAATGCACCAACAAAGATACAAAGAATGGATAAAATAACACAATCCATCTATATGCTGCCTACAAAAGACGCATCTTAAGCTTAGAGATACAAACTAAAACTCAAAGGATGGATAAAAATATATCCACAAAGAACAATCAAAAAAGATCAGGACAGGCAGTATTAATTTCTGAAAAATAGACTTTAAAGTTAAATCCACCACAAAGAACAAGGAAGAACACTATATAATCATTAAAAAGACAATATACTGGGAGGATATAACCAAATTAAATATTTATGCACCAATGACAGGGCTGCAAGATAAATAAAACAAACTCTAACAGTATTGAAAAGTGATTATAGTAGGAGATTCAACACACCACTTTCGGTGAAGAACAGGACATCCAGAAAGAAGATCAGTAAAGACATGGAAGATCTAAATGGCATGATCAACCAACATGACCTCAAAAACATACAGAACACTCTACCGAACAGCAGCCGAGTATACTTTCTGTTCTAGTGCACATGGAAGATTCTCTAGAATAGACCACATATTAGGTCATAAAGCAAGCCTTAGAAGTATCCAAAATTTTGAGATATTACAAAGCATCTTCTCTGAAAATAAGGCCATAAAAGTACAAATAAATAACAGAAAAAACAGGGAAAAGAAATCAAACTCTTGGAAACTGAACAGTACCCTGCTTAAAAAAGACTGGGTTAGAGAAGACATTAAGGATGGAATAAAGAAATTCATAGACTCCAATGAGAATGAAAATACTTCCTATCAGAACCTTTGAGACACAGCAAAAGCAGCGCTCAGAGGTCAATTTATATCAATAAACACACACATACAAAAAGAAGAAAGGGCCAAAGTCAAGAAATAATACCTACAACTTGAAAAAATAGAAAGAGAGCAACAAAAGATACCCTCAGGAACCAGAAGAAAGCAAAAAATAAAAATTAGATCAGAATTAAATGAAATAAAACAGAAAAACAGTTGAAAGAGTTAACATGACCAAAAGCTGGTTCTTTGAAAAATTAACAAAATTGATAAACCACTGGCCAAAGTGACAAAAGAAAAACAGGTGAGGAACCAAATAAACACAATAAGAAATGAGATGGGCAGTATTACAAAAGATCCAACTGAAATTAAAAGTCATATAAAATTACTATGAGGGTTGGGGGCCAAGATGGCTGACTAGGTAGACGCTACCTCGGATCCCTCTTGCAACAAAGACTCAGAAAAACAAGTGAATATAGATCACATACACGACAATCTATGAACCCTGAACAACAAACACAGATTTAAAGAGTTGACCTGAGTGACAGAGACGGAGAACGAACAACTACGTGGAAGCAGCAACTGTTTTCGGAGTCTGGAGCCAGTGTCCCAGTCAGGTAACCTTGGCGCCGGGCTTAGGACTGGGCACAGGGAGCTGAACACAACATCTTGTGACGGCACAAACACGGGGCTCAGGCCTATCCCCCTGAACTGACCCCAGGAGGGGGCCCAGCCAGTCCGTGCAGGCGGCGTGGAGACGCGACTGGTGGGAGGAGGACCCCCCGGGAGGCAGTGACTGGTTTTGGAGCCGGGAGTGCAGTGTCTCAGCTGGGGAACCTTGGTGCCGGGCTTTGGACTGGGCACAGGGAAGCTGAGCACGGCATCCGGTCACGGCGCAAACACGGGGCGCAACCCTACTCTCCTGAACTAACCCCAGGAGGGGGCCGAGCCGGTCTGCGGGGGCCGGTGGCGAAACAGCTGGCGGGATGAGAAGTCCCCGGGAGGCAGCAACTGATTTTGGAGCCGGGAGTGCAGCGTCCCAGCAGGGAACCTTGACGCTGGGCTTTGGACTGGCAGTGGAGGATCTGACCACAGCTTCAGCAGGCCAGACCCTCGGGGGCAATCCCCACAGAGCCAGCACACATAGGCAACACGCCCCTCGGGAATCTCAGATAAAATAGTCATCCCAAGCAAGATAAGCAACTTTGGCTATATTCCGGGGTGCTACTCTCTCCTGTTTTTCTGAACCCTCCCCTCCCCTTCCCAGGCGGCTTCATTAACATTGGAATTTCCTGAGCCAGAGGGAGACCGGCTAAGCCTCCGTGGCTTTGCTTTTCCCTTTTTTTTTTGGTCTTTTCCTAACGCATTCTTCCGGCCTGAGAGAAGCAACCACAAAAAACCCAGGGACCAAAAATCCTTCCCTAATTGGACTAAAAACACAGAACCAGCTACAGCCAAACATATATGATCCAAATCTCGGGCTTTCATCCTTACAGGGAACAAGGTGGCTGTTATAATGCAAAGGCAGTTCTGATAGGGATCTGATTGCATTTTTTTTAGCAGATTTACTGGAAAAACAAGTTTCTCAGGTCTGATATCTCTGCTTATTCAACAGAGCCCTAACTGAGCCACTACAGGGAACTGAGGGCTGAAGCTCCCCCCAGACCACCTAACCTCTTGCCTTAGGGGTCTAAGGAGGATGACACCTACCAATCAGTAGAGGTACTTGCATTGGGGGCCTACGGTACAGCTGCAGAGCCCTCTCACCAAGGTGCTTTAGGAATAGAGACACACCTACCTCACTGACACTTGGGGGAAGCCTGTCAGCATTCTGCCCCCCCTGGACTGTGAACCCCAGCTGCTAATAGAATCTGGTGCACACAACTATCACCTTCTCGAGGTGGATAGGTGTTAGGGTGCAGCACACACTTGACCCAAAATCAGATTCTACTCAAGAATAGTGAATAGACTCAGGCATATATATCTGGCAACAGCCCAAACCAGCTGGTAATAGGTCATAAGTAAGTCAAGGGCTACAACAAACAAGACAGCACAATCTAGTAGCCCATCCACATATATTGAAAGAAAACAAAACAAGATAAGACTCAGTGAGCAAATACAGAATAAATCACTATTATATCTTAGTGATGGCTCGGAGACAGCAGGCGATATCAAACCACATAAAGAAGCAGACCATAACAGCTTCTACAACCCCCCAAACAAAAGAATCAAAATCTTTCCCAAATGAGGATACAATCCTGGAATTATCAGATACAGAATATAAAAAACTAATTTACAGAATGCTTCAAGACATCAGGGATGACCTCAGAAATGAAATAAGACAAACTGCAGAAAAAGCCAAGGAACACACTGATAAAACAGTTGAAGAACTCAAAAAGATTATTCAAGAACATAGTGGAAAAATTAATAACTTGCAAGAATCCATAGAGAGACAGCATGCAGAAATCCAAAGATTAACAATAAAATTACAGAATTAGACAACGCAATAGGAAGTCAGAGGAGCATACTCGAGCAACTAGAATGCAGAGTGGGAAATCTGGAGGAGCAGGGAATTAACACCAACATAGCTGAAAAAAAAATCAGATAAAAGAATTAAAAAAAAAAGAAGAAACCCTAAGAATCATGTGGGACTCTATCAAGAAGGATAACTTGCATGTGATTGAAGTCCCAGAACAGGGAGGAAGGACAGAAAACACAGAGAAGATAGTTGAAGATCTGCTCACAGAAAACTTCCCTGACATCATGAAAGACGAAAGGATATCTATCCAAGATGCTCATCGAACCCCATTTAAGATTGACCCAAAAAGAAAAACACCAAGACATATTATCATCAAACTCGCCAAAACCAAAGATAAACAGAAAATTTTAAAAGCAGCCAGGGAGAAAAGAAAGGTCTCCTTCAAGGGAGAATCAATAAGAATAAGTTCAGACTACTCAGCAGAAACCATGCAGTCAAGAAGGCAAAGGGATGACATATACAGAGCACTGAAGGAGAAAAACTGCCAGCGAAGGATCATATATCCAGCAAAACTCTCTCGGAAATATGAAGGTGAAATTAAGATATTTACAGATAAACACAAGCTTAGAGAATCTGCAAAAACCAAACCAAAGCTACAAGAAATACTAAAGGAAATTGGTCAGAAAACCAACAATATCAGATACCAGCACAACACAAGGTCACAGAACAGAACATCCTGATATCACCTCAAATAGGGAAATCACAAAAACAAATTAAGATTAATTAAAAAAAAAGCTCAAAACAGGGAATCATTGAAGTCAATATGTAAAAGATCACAATAATCAAAAAGAGGGACTAAATACAGGTGGCGTAGAACTGCCATATGAAGAGGGATACAAGGCGATATAGGACAATACAAGTTAGGTTTTTACTTAGAAAAATAGGGGTAAATATTAAGGCAACCACAAAGAGGTATAACAACTCCATAACTTAAAAGCCAAAAAAAACATAACGACTCAACAAACATAAAGCAAATACTATGAAAATGAGGATCTCACAATTTACAAAGAAAAACGTCTCAGCACAAAAAAGTAAGTGGAAAAATGAAATTGTCAACAACACACATAAAAAGGCATCAAAATGACAACACTAAACACTTAGTTATCTATAATTACCCTGAATGTAAATGGACTAAAAGCACCAATAAAGAGACAGAGAGTCACAGACTGGATAAAGAAACACGATCCATCTATATGCTGCCTACAAGAGACACACCTTAGACTTAGAGACACAAACAAACTAAAACTCAAAGGATGGAAAAAATATATCAAGCAAACAATAAGCAAAAAAGAGCAGGAGTAGCAATATTAATTTCTGACAAAATAGACTTTAGACTTAAATCCACCACAAAGGATAAAGAAGGACACTACATAATGATAAAAGGGACAATTGATCAGGAAGATATAGCCATATTAAATATTTATGCACCCAATGACAGGGCTGCAAGATACATAAATCAAATTTTAACAGAATTGAAAAGTGAGATAGATACCTCCACAATTATAGTAGGAGACTTCAACACACCACTTTCGGAGAAGGACAGGACATCCAGTAAGAAGCTCAATAGAGACACGGAAGACCTAATTACAACAATCAACCAACTTGACCTCATTGACTTATACAGAACTCTCCACCCAATTGCTGCAAAATATACTTTTTTTCCTAGCGCTCATGGAACATTCTCTAGAATAGACCCCATATTAGGTCATAAAACAAACCTTTGCAGAATCCAAAACATCGAAATATTACAAAGCATCTTCTCAGACCACAAGGCAATAAAACTAGAAATCAATAACAGAAAAACTAGGGAAAAGAAATCAAATACTTGGAAAATGAACAATACCCTCCTGAAAAAAGACTGGGTTATAGAAGACATTAAGGAGGGAATAAGGAAATTCTTAGAAAGCAACGAGAATGAAAATACTTCCTATCAAAACCTCTGGGACACAGCAAAAGCAGTGCTCAGAGGCCAATTTATATCGATAAATGCACACATACAAAAAGAAGAAAGAGCCAAAATCAGAGAACTGTCCCGACAACTTGAACAAATAGAAACTGAGCAACAAAAGAATCCATCAGGCACCAAAAGAAAACAAATAATAAAAATTAGAGCTGAACTAAATGAATTAGAGAACAGAAAAACAATTGAAAGAATTAACAAAGCCAAAAGCTGGTTCTTTGAAAAAATTAACAGAATTGATAAACCATTGGCTAGACTGACTAAAGAAATACAGGAAAGGAAACAAATAACCCGAATAAGAAACGAGAAGGACCACATCACAACAGAACCAAAGGAAATTAAAAGAATCATTTCAGATTACTACAAAAAATTGTACTCTAACAAATTTGAAAACCTAGAAGAAATGGATGAATTCCTGGAAAAACACTACCTACCCAAACTAACACAATCAGAAGTAGAACAACTAAATAGACCCATAACAAAAAAAGAGATTGAAACGGCAATCAAAAAACTCCCAACAAAAAAAAAAACCCTGGCCCGGATGGCTATACTGCAGAGTTCTACCAAACTTTCAGAGAAGAGATAACACCAATACTACTAAAGGTATTTCAAAGCATAGAAAATGACAGAATACTGCCTAACTCATTCTATGAAGCCACCATCTCCCTGATACCAAAACCAGGTAAAGACATCACAAAAAAAGAAAATTACAGACCTGTATCCCTCATGAACATAGATGCAAAAATCCTCAACAAAATTCTAGCCAATAGAATTCAACAACATATCAAAAAAAAAAAATTCACCACGACCAAGTGGGATTTATACCAGGTATGCAAGGCTGTTTTAATATTAGAAAAACCATTAATGTAATCCACCATATAAATAAAACAAAAGACAAAAACCACATGATCTTATCAATTGATGCAGAAAAGGCATTTGACAAAGTCCAACACCCGTTTACGATAAAAACTCTCACCAAAATAGGAATTGAAGGAAAATTCCTCAACATAATAAAGGGCATCTATGCAAAGCCAACAGCCAACATCACTCAAAATGGAGAGAGCCTGAAAGCATTTCCCTTGAGAACAGGAACCAGACAAGGATGCCCTTTATCACCGCTCTTATTCAACATTGTGCTAGAAGTCCTAGCCAGAGCAATTAGGCTAGACAAAGAAATAAAAGGCATCCGGATTGGCAAAGAGGAAGTAAAATTATCTCTATTTGCAGATGACATGATCTTATACACAGAAAACCCTAAGGAATCCTTCAGAAAACTACTGAAACTAATAGAAGAGTTTGGCAGAGTCTCAGGTTATAAGATAAACATACAAAAATCACTTAGATTCCTCTACATCAACAAAAAGAATATTGAAGAGGAAATAACCAAATCAATACCATTCACAGTAGCCCCCAAGAAGATAAAATACTTAGGAATAAATCTTACCAAGGATGTAAAAGACCTATACAAAGAAAACTACAAAGCTCTACTACAAGAAATTCAAAAGGACATACTTAAGTGGAAAAACATACCTTGCTCATGGATAGGAAGACTTAACATAGTAAAAATGTCTATTCTACCAAAAGCCATCTATACATACAATGCACTTCCTATCCAAATTCCAATGTCATTTTTTAATGTGATAGAGAAACAAATCACCAATTTCATACGGAAGGGAAAGAAGCCTCGGATAAGCAAAGCATTACTGAAAAAGAAGAAGAAAGGGGGAGGCCTCACTCTACTTGATTTCAGAACCTATTATACAACCACAGTAGTCAAAACAGCCTGGTACTGGTGCAACAACAGGCACATAGACCAATGGAACAGAATTGAGAACTCAGATATAAATCCATCCACATATGCGCACCTGATATTTGACAAAGGCCCAGTGTCAGTTAATTGAGGAAAAGATAGTCTTTTTAACAAATGGTGCTGGCATAACTGGATATCCATTTGCAAAAAAAATGAAACAGGACCCATACCTCACACCATGCACAAAAACTAACTCCAGGTGGATCAAAGACCTAAACATAAAGACTAAAACGATAAAGATCATGGAAGAAAAAATAGGGACAACCCTAGGAGCCCTAATACAAGGCATAAACAGAATACAAAACATTACCAAAAATGATGAAGAGAAACCCGATAACTGGGAGCTGCTAAAAATCAAACACCTATGCTCATCTAAAGACTTCACCAAAAGAGTAAAAAGACCACCTACAGACTGGGAAAGAATTTTCAGCTATGACATCTCAGACCAGCGCCTGATCTCTAAAATCTATATGATTCTGTTAAAACTCAACCACAAAAAGACAAACAACCCAATCAAGAAGTGGGCAAAGGATATGAACACACACTTCACTAAAGAAGATATTCAGGCAGCTAACAGATACATGAGAAAATGCTCTCGATCATTAGCCATTAGAGAAATGCAAATTAAAACTATGATGAGATTCCATCTCACTCCAACAAGGCTGGCATTAATCCAAAAAGCGCAAAATAATAAATGTTGGAGAGGCTGGGGAGAGATTGGAACTCTCATACACTGCTGGTGGGAATGTCAAATGGTACAACCACTTTGGAAATCTATCTGGCGTTTTCTTAAAAAGTTAGAAATAGAACTACCATACAACTCAGAAATCCCACTCCTCGGAATATACCCTAGAGAAATAAGAGCCTTCACACAAACAGATATATGCACACCCATGTTTATTGCAGCACTGTTTACAATAGCAAAAAGCTGGAAGCAACCAAGGTGTCCATCAATGGATGAATGGTTAAATAAATTGTGGTATATTCACACAATGAAATACTACGCATCGATAAAGAACAGTGACGAATCTGTGAAACATTTCATAACATGGAGGAACTTGGAAGGCCTTATGCTGAGTGAAATTGGTCAGAAGCAAAAGGACAAATATTGTATAAGACCACTATTATAAGATCTTGAGAAATAGTATAAACTGAGAAGAACACATACTTTTGTGGTTACGAGGGGGGAGGGAGGGGGGTAGGAGAGGGTTATTTACTGATTAGTTAGTAGATAAGAACTACTTTAGGTGAAGGGAAGGACAATACTCAATACACGGAAGGTCAGCTCAACTGGACTGGACCAAAAGCAAAGAAGTTTCCAGGATAAACTGAATGCTTCAAAGGTCAGCGGAGCAAGGGCGGGGGTTTGGGGACTATGGCTTAAGGGGACTTCTAAGTCAATTGGCAAAATAATACTATTATGAAAAGTTTCTGCATCCCACTTTGAAATGTGGCATCTGGGGTCTGAAATGCTAACAAGCGGCCATCTAAGATGCATCAATTGGTCTCAACCCACCTGGAGCTAAGGAGAATGAAGAACACCAAAGTCACACGACAACTAAGAGCCCAAGAGACAGAAAGGGCCACATGAACCAGAGACCTACATCATCCTGAGACCAGAAGAACTAGTTGGTGCCCAGCCACAACCGATGACTGCCCTGACAGGGAGCACAACAGAGAACCCCTGAGGGAGCAGGAGATCAGTGGGATGCAGACCCCAAATTCTCATAAAAAGACCAGACTTAATGGTGTGACTGAGACTAGAGGAATCCCAGCGGCCATGGTCCCCAAACTTTCTGTTGGCACAGGACAGGAACCATTCCCGAAGACAACTCATCAGACATGAAAGGGACTGGACAGTGGGTGGGAGAGAGATGCTGATGAAGAGTGAGCTAATTATATCAGGTGGACGCTTGAGACTGTGTTGGCATCTCCTGTCTGGAGGGGAGATGGGAGGATAGAGAGAGTTGGAAGCTGGCAAAATTGTCACAAAAGAAGAGACTGGAAGGGCTGACTCATTAGGGGGAGAGCAAGTGGGAGTACGGAGTAAGGTGTATATAAACTTATATCTGACAGTCTGACTTGACTTGTAAACGTTCACTTGAAGCTCATTAAAAAAAAAAAGTTAATAAAAAAAAGAAAAAAACTTACTATGAAAAAGTGTATTCTACCAAATTTGAAAACCTAGAAGAAATGGGTGAATTCCTAGAAACACACTACCTACCAAAACTAACACAAACAGAGGTAGAACAACTAAATAGACCCATAACAAAACAAAACATTGAAAAGGTAATCAAAACACTCCCAACAACAACAACAACAACAACAAAAAAGCCCTGACCCAGACTGCTTCACTGCAGAGTTCTACCAAACTTTCAGGGAAAAGTTAACACCACTACTACTAAAGGTATTTCAGAGGATAGAAAAGAATGAAATGCACCCAAACTCATTCTATGAAGCCACCATATCTCTGATACCAAAACCAGGTAAAGACAAAGAAAATTACAGAGCTATATCCCTCATAAACGTAAATACAAAAATCCTCAACAAAATTCTCGCCAATAGAATTCAACAACATTTCAAAAAAATAATTCACCATGACCAAGCAGGATTCATACCAGATATGCAGGGATGGTTCAACATTAGAAAAACAATTAATGTAATCCACCACATAAATAAAACAGAAGACAAGAATCACATGATTTTATCAATTGATGCAGAAAAGGCATTTGACAAAGTTTAACACTCATTCATGATAAAAACTCTCAGCAAAATAGGAGTAGAAGGAAAATTCCTCAACATAATACAGGGCATTTATACAAAGCCAACAGCCAACATCACCCTAAATGGAGAGAGCCTGAAAACATTCCCACTGAGATCGAGCACCAGACAAGGATGCCCTTTATCTCCACTCTTATTCAACATTTTGCTGGAAGTCCTAGCCAGAGCAATTAGGCTAGAAAAAACCCAGTGCCGTCGAGTCGATTCAGACTCATAGGGACCCTATCGGGCTAGATAAAGAAATAAAAGGCATCCAGATTGGCAAGGAAGAAGTCAAAGTATCTCTATTTGCAGATGACATGATCTTATACACAGAAAGCCCTAAGGAATCCTCAAGAAAAATCCTGAAACTAATGGGAGAGTTCAGCAGAGTATCAAGACACAAGATGAACATAAAAAAAAGTCAGTTGGATTCCTCTACACCAACAAAAAGAACATCGAAGAGGGAATCACCAAATCAATACCATTTACAGTAACCCTCAAGAAGATAAAATACTTAGGAATAAATCTTACCAGAGATGTGAAAACCTATACAAAGGAAACTACAAGACACTACTGCAAGAAATCGAGAGACCTTCATAAGTGGAGAAACATAGCTTGCTCATAGATAGGAAGACTTAACATTGTAAGAATATCTCTTCTACCAAAAGCGATCTATAGATACAATGTAATTCCCATCCAAATTTCAATGACATTTTTTAATGAGATGGAGGAACAAATCACCATCTTCATATGGAAGGGAAAAAGAACAAAGTGGGAGGCCCTACTCTACCTGATTTTAGAACCTATTATACCACCACAGTAGTCAAAACAGCCTGGTACTGGTACAACAACAGATACATGGACCAATGGAACAGAATTGACAATCCAGACATAAATCCATCCACATATGAGCAGCTGATATTTGACAAAGCCCCCAAAATAGTTAAATGGGGAAACGACAATCTTTTTAAAAAATGGTGCTGGCATAACTGGATATCCATCTGCAAAAAAATGAAACAAGACCTCTACCTCACACCGTGCACAAAAACCAACTCAAAATTGATCAAAGACCTAAATATGAAATCTAAAACAATAAAGATCATGGAAGAAAAAAATAGGGACAATGCTAGGAGCCCTAAAACATGGCACAAACAGTATATAAAACATTACTAACAATACATAAGAGAAACTAAATAACTGGGAGCTCCTAAAAATCAAACATCTATGCTCATCCAAAGAATTCACCAAAACAGTAAAAAGATTACCTACAGACTGGGAACAATTTTTTAGCTATGACATTTCCAATCAGCACCTGATCTCTAAAATCTACATGATACTACAAAAACTCAACTACAAAAGACAAACAACCCAATTAAAAAATGGGCAAAGGATATGAACAGACACTTCACTAAAGAAGACATTCAGGTAGCTAACAGATACATGAGGAAATGCTCAAGATCATTAGCCATTAGAGAAATGCAAATCAAAACTACAATGAGATACCATCTCACTCCAACAAGGCTGGCATTAATCCAAAAAAGACTAATAAATGTTGGAGAGGTTGTGGAGAGACTGGAACACTTATACCCTGCTGGTGGGAATGTAAAATGGTACAACCACTTTGGTAATCGATTTGGTGCTTCCTTAAAAAACTAGAAATAGGATTACCACAGGATCCAGCAATCCCATTCCTTTTAATATATCCTGGAGAATAAGATCCTTTACACAAATGGATAGATGCACACCCATGTTCATCGCAGCACTGTTTACAACAGCAAAAAAATGGAAGCAACCAAGGTGCCCATCAACGGATGGAGGGATAAGTAAATTATGGTATATTCACACAATACTACACATCGATAAAGAACAGTGATGAATCAGTGAAACATTTCATAACATCGAGGAATCCGGAAGACATTATGCTGAGTGAAAATTAGTTGTGAAAGGACAAATTTTGTGTAAGACCACTATTATAATAACTGGAGAAATAGTTTAAGCAGATAAGAAAATATCCTAAGGTTACAAGAGGGGAGAGGTAGGGAGAGGGGTTCTCACTAATTATATACCAAAACCAAACCAAACCCAGTACCATCGAGTCGATTCCGACTCATAGCGACCATATAGGACAGAGTAGAACTGCCCCATAGAGTTTCCAAGGAGTGCCTGGCAGATTTGAACTGCGGACCTTTTGGTTAGCTCTGTAGCACTTAACCAGGGTTTCCACTAATTACGTAGTAGGTAAAAATTATTTTAGGTGAAGGGAAAGACACATAATACAGGCGAGGTCAGCACAACTGGGCTAAACTAAAACAAAGAAGTTTACTGAATAAACTGAATGCTTTGAAGCACAGTGTAACAGGAGAGGGGGTTTCAGGGGACGTCTAAGTCAATTGGCATAATAAAATCTATTCAAAAAACATTCTGCATCCCATTTTTGGAAAGTGTTTTCTGAGGTCTTAAACGCTAGAAACCAGCCATCTAAGATGCATCAATGTGTCTCAACCCCACTGGAGCAAAGGAGAATGAAGAGTACCAAAGAGAGAAGGGAATTATGAGCCCAAGAGGAGTAAAGGATCACATAAAACAGAAACTACATTGGCCTGAGACCAGAAGAACTAGACGGTGCCCAGCTACAACTGATGACTGTACTGACAGGGGCCACAACAGAGAACCCCTGAGGGAGCAGGAGAGCAGTGGGATATAGACCCCAAATTCTTGTAAAAAGACCAGACTTAATGGTCTGACTGAAACTAGAAGGACCCCAGATGTCATGGTCCCCAGACTTTCTGTTAATCCAAGAAAGGAACCATTCCCAAAGCTAACTCTTCAGACAGGGATTAGACTGGAGTATGGAACAGAAAATGATACTGGTGAAGAGTGAGCTTCTTGGATCAAGTAGACACATGAGACTATGTTGACATCTCCTATCTGGAAGGGAGATGAGAGGGCAGAGGGGGTCAGAAGCTGGCCGAATGGACATGAAAATAGAGAGTGGAGGGAAGGAGTGTGCTCTTGTATTACGGGAGAGCAATAAGGAGTATATGTTGTTGTTGTTAGGTGCTCTCGAGTTGGTTCCGACTCATAGTGACCCTATCCACGACAGAACGAAACACTGCCTGACCTGCTCCATCCTTACAACCGTTTTTATGCTTGAGCTCATTGTTGCAGCCACTGTGTCAATCCACCTCATTGAGGGTCTTCCTCTTTTCCGCTGACTCTGTACTTTGCCAAGCACGATGTTCTTCTCCAGGGACTGATCCCTCCTGACAACATGTCCAATATATGAAGGACAGAGTCTCGCCATCCTTGCTTCTGAGGAGCATTTTGGTTGTACTTCTAAGACAGATTTCTTCGTTCTTTTGGCAGTCCATGGTATATTCAATATTTTTCACCAACACCACAATTCAAAAGTATCAATTCTTCTTTGGTCTTCCTTAATCATTGTCCAGTTTTCACATGCATATGATGCGATTGAAAATACCATGGCATGGGTCAGGTGCACCTTAGTCTTCAAGGTGACATCTTTCCTCTTCAACACTTTACAGAGGTCCTTTGCAGCAGATTTACCCAATGCAATGCGACCTTTGATTTCTTGACTGCTGCTTCCATGGCTGTTGATTGTGGATCCAAGTAAAATGAAATCCTTTATAACTTCAACCTTTTCTCCATTTATCACAATGTTGCTCATTGGTCCAGTTGTGAGGGATTTTTGTTTTCTTTATGTTGAGGTGCAATCCATACTGAAGGCTGTGGTCTTTGATCTTCATTAGTAAGTGCTTCAAGTCCTCTTCACTTTCAACAAGCAAGGTTGTGTCATCTGCATAACTCAGGTTGTTAATGAGTCTTCCTCCAATCCTGATGCCCCATTCTTCTTCATATAGTCCAGCTTCTCGATTATTTGCTCAGCATACAGATTAAATAGGTGTGGTGAAAGAATACAGCCCTGATGCACACCTTTCCTGACTTTAAACCAATCAGGATCCCCTTGTTCTGTTTGAATAACTGCCTCTTGATCTATGTAAAGGTTCCTCATGAGCACAATTAAGTGTTCTGGAATTCCCATTCATGGCAATGTTATCCATAATTTGTTCTGATCCACACAGTCGAATGCCTTTGCATAGTCAATAAAACACAGGTAAACTTCCTTCTGGTATTCTCTGCTTTCAGCCAGGATCCATCTGACATCAGCAATGATATCCCTGGTTCCAGGTCCTCTTCTGAATCCAGCCTGAATTTCTGGCAGTTCTCTGTCAATATACTGCTGCAGTCGTTTTTGAATGATCTTCAGCAAAATTTTGCTTGCGTGTGATTTTTTTTGATATTAATGATATTGTTCTATAATTTCCACATTCGGTTGGAATGCCTTTCTTGGGAATAGGCGTAAATTTGGATCTCTTCCTGTCAGTTGGCCAGGAAGCTGTCTTCTGTATTTCTTTGCATAGGTGAGTGAGCACCTCCAGCGCTGCATCTGTTTGTTCAAACATCTCAATTGATATTCCATCAATTCCTGGAGCCTTGTTTTTCGCCAATGCCTTCAGAGCAGCTTGGACTCCTTCCTTCAGTACCATCGGTCCCTGATCATATGTCACCTCTTGAAATGGTTGAACATCGACTAATTCTTTTTGGTATAATGACTCTGTGTATTCCTTCCATCTTCTTTTGATGCTTCCTGCGTCCCTTAATATTTCCCCGTAGAATCCTGCACTATTGCAACTCAAGGCTTGAATTTTTTCTTCAGTTCTTTCTGCTTGAGAAACGCCGAGCGTGTTCTTTCCTTTTGGTTTTCCATTTCCAGCTCTTTGTACATGTCATTATAATACTTTACTTTGTCTTTCCAAGATGCCCTTTGAAATCTTCTGTTCAGTTCTTTTATTTCATCAACTCTTTCTTTTGCTTTAGCTGTTTTCAATGTTTGAGAGCAAGTTTCAGAGTCTCCTCTGACATCCAACTTGGTCTTTTCTTTATTTCATGTCTTTTCAATTACCTCTTGCTTTCTTCATGGACGATGTCCTTGATATCATTCCACAACTCATCTGGGCTTTTTCACTAGTGTTCAATATGTCAAATCTATTCTTCAGGTGGTCTCTAAATTCAGGTGGGTTATTATCAAGGTCATATTTTGGCTCTCGTGGACTTGCTCTGATTTTCTGCAGTTTCAGCTTGAACTTGCATATGAGCAATTGATGGTCTGTTCCGCAGTTGGCCCCTGGCCTTGTTCTGACTGGTGATATTGAATTTTTCCATCGTCTCTTTCCACAGATGTAGTCAATTTGATTTCCGTGTGTTCCATCTGGCGAGGTCCATGTGTATAATCGCCATTTATGTTGGTGAAAGAAGGTATTTGCAATGAAGAAGTCATTGATCTTGCAAAATTCTATCATTCAATCTTCAGCATTGTTTCTATCATCAAGGCCATATTTTCCAACTACCGATCCTTCTTTGTTTTCGACACTCGCATTCCAATCACCAGTAATTATCAATGCATCTTGATTGCCTGTTTGATCAATTTCGGACTGCAGCAGCTGGTAATAATCTTCTATTTCTTCATCTTTGGCCATAATGGTTGTTGTGTAAATTTGAATAATAGTCGTATTAACTGGTCTCCCGTGTAGGCGTATGGATATCTTCTTATCCCTGACAGCGTTGTGCTTCAGAATAGATCTCAAAATGTTCTTTTTGAGGATAAACGCAACACCATTCTTCTTCAAGTTGTCATTCCCAGCATAGTAGACTATATGATTGTCTGATTGAAAATAGCCAATATCAGTCATTTTAGCTCACTAATACCTAGGATATCAATGGTTGTGCATTCCATTTCATTTTTGACGATTTCCAATTTTCCATGATTCATACTTCGTACATTCCTGGTTCCAATTATTAATGAATGTTTGCAGTTGTTTCTTCTCACTTGTCTGTCAGTTTGTCATATGGGGGCTTGCATGTTGCTGTGATGCTGGAAGCTACGCCACCAGTGTTCAGATACCAGCAGGGTCACCCATGGAGGACAGGTTTCAGCTGAGCTTCCAGACTAAGACAAACTAGGAAGAAGGACCCGACAGTCTACTTCTGAAAAGCATTAGCTAGTGAAAACCTTATGAATAGCAGTGGAACATTGTCTGATATAGTGCTGGAAGATGAGCCCCCCTGTTGGAAGGCACTCAAAAGGTGACTGGAGAAGAGCTGCCTCCTCAAAGTAGAGTCGGCCTTAATGATGTAGATGGAGTAAAGCTTTTGGGACCTTCATTTGCTGATGTGGCATGACTCAAAATGAGAAGAAACAGGAGTATATAGCAAGGTGTATATACCTTTTTTAATGAAAGACTGACTCTATTTGTAAACTTTCACTTAAAGCACAATAGAAAAATTTTTAAAAAAGACATTTTATTGCTAAACATGTCAACATATGTCTCCTAAGGGAAAAAAAGGTATTTTTCTACACAATCACACTAAAATTTTCATACACATGAAATGGTACACTGATGTTTTATGTATTATTATTTAATACATGTCATATTCAAATGTTTCCAATGTTTCCAATAATGTTTCATATAACAGTTTTTATTTTTAATCCAGAACCCAAACAAGAATTAATGATTTAGCTGTCATGTATCCTTATAGCCAGGCCAGTTACCATTCCTCTTATTTTTTGGTCTTTTATGACCAACATTTTTGAAGAGTCTAAACCAGTTGTGTTACAGCACATACTTCAATTTAAAATAATCTCTGTCTTTTTCTTACTTCATGACTAGATTAAGGGATGTATAATTTAAAAAGGTATTGGTTGACAAGTAATATTTGCAATGGTAAATTGACATTCCTCCTAAAACACTTCATATGTTCTATTCTTATCAAATATCCATGTGAAGCAGCCTTTAATTCTTTTGAATATATCATCAGCTCAGTTACCCCAAGATCAGAAAGGTCAATGAATTAAATTTTGAGGTAATATGTTGTTAGGTGCCATCGAGTCTGCTCCGACTCATAGTGACCCTATGCACAACGGAATGAAACACTGCACGGTCCTGCACCATCATCACAATTGTTGTTATGCTTGAGCCCATTGTTGCAGGCACCTTGTCAATCCATCTGGTTGAGGGTCTTTCTGTTTGTCATTGACCCTCCACTTTACTAAGCAGGATATCCTTCTCCAGGGACTGATTCCTCCTGACAACATATCCAAAGTGTGTGAGATATAGTGTCACCATCTTTGCTTCTAAGGAGCATTCTGGTTGTACTTCTTCCAAGACAGATTTGTTTGTTCTTTTGGCAGTCTGTGGTATATTCAATATTCTTTGCCAAAGCTATAATTCAAAAGCATCAGCTCTTCTTCAGTCTTCCTTATTCATCGTCCAGCTTTCGCATACTTATGAGGCAATTGAAAATACCATGGCTTGGGTCAGGCACACCTTAGTCTCCCAGGTGACGTCTTTGCCTTTTAATGCTTTAAAGAGGTGCTTTGCAGCAGATTTGCCCAATACAGTGTGCCTTTGATTTCCTGACTACTGATAATATGGTAAATGATAATTCTGTATGGATAATGCAATGAAACTGAATTAATTCACTTTAAATTTCCAGCACTAAAAATTATGCTTTTTAAAAATTCTGCTAAAAGAAACCCTATGATAAAATTTTACTTCCTATAGTTTAGCCTCAAGTACACAGTAGTGAGCATAGTTTCACAAATCTCTGGGAAAAGAGATTTATATTGCTGCAGGTTGAAGAATTTTAACTATTGCAGTCACTTAAAAAAATAGTGTGACTGATTTAAATCAATATTGTAGGTCCCAGGGTAACTTTTTATTATTACTCAAAGTTTCCAGGTTATGTGGAAATAAATAAGCATGATTATGCTTACTACAGCCCTAATAAAATGAAGTTTTCTTACCATAAAATCTTCAATAAGTCAACAAAATGTGAACAGAAACTCTATATACATTTAAAACCTATAAAACATGAATAGTCGTTTGGTTTATTCACTATATCTAAAACATTTAGCTTTAAATTTCTCCTCCATGTATTTTGTTTCAATCGGTAGCACTTAAGACTGAACAGTAAATTGAATATCTTCCTGCAGAAAATGAAACAAGACTCATACCTCACACCATACACAAAAACTAACTCAACATGGATCAAAGACCTAAATGTTAAACCTAAAACCATAAAATTCCTGGAGAAAACATAGGGAGAAAGCTGTGGGGTCTAGTTTTTTGTAAAAATAGGATAACAAACATAAAAAAAATGCATGAATAGAAGGAAACAAAATAGATAAATGAGACCCCATAAAAATTTAAAAAGTTATGCTCATGAAAAGACTTTATCAAACGGGTAAATAGACAACCTACAGAATGGGAAAAAATCTTCAGAAAGGCTTATCCAATAATGGTATAATCTCTAAAATTTGTAGAAAACTGCAACAACTGAACAACAGAAAGACAAACAACCCAATCACAAAATGAGCAAAGGGCGTGAACAGAACCTTCACCAAAGAGGACATCTAAGAAGCCAACAAATATATGAAAAGATGTTCACGATCTTTAGCCAGTGGAAGGATGCAAACCAGAACTAAAATGAGAAACCATTTTACTCTGGCTAAAATGGCAATGATTTAAAAAAAAAAAACCTAGGTAATGAATGTTGGTGAGGATGTGGGGAAATTGGAACCCTTATTCATTGCTGGTGGGACTATAAAATGGTACAACCACTATGGAAAATGGCACAGAGCTTTCTTAAAAAACTAGAAATAAAACTACCCAATGATCCAGCAGTCCCACTCCTAGATATATACCCTAAAGACCTAAATATCATGATACAAACAGACATATGCACACCTATGCTCATTGATGCTTTATTCACAATAGCAAATAAATGAAAACAACTGAATTGCCCATCAACTGAAGAATGAATAAGCAAACTGTGGTACATACATGCAATGAAATATTAAGCAACCACAAAAAAAGCAATGATGAGTCTGTGAAGCATATTATAATATGGATGGACCTTGAGGGCATAATGCTAAGTAAAATAAGTCAAGCATATAAGGACAAATATTGTATGATCCCTCTTTTATGAGGCAAGAATAGATACATACAGACAGACCAATGATCATTGGTGGTTATCAGTGAGAGGAGGAGAAAGTACACATTAGATAGTAGAGACTTGTTATTTATTTATTTATTTCATGATGGGAAAAATGGCACTCAATATGGATGTGGGAAGCACAGCACAACCAAAGTAAAAATGAGTGTTCAAGCACATATGGATGGGTATAGGGATATTGGTATAGGGTTGGTATAGAAGTGTACATAAGTGAGAACAGATAGAAGTAGAACTGCCCCATAGGGTTTCCAAGGAGCAGCTGGTGGATTTGAACTGCTGACCTTTTGGTTAGCAGCCAACCTCTTAACCACTGCACCACCACGGTTCCAAAGTATGTACGGGTATGTGTAAATACAAATATGTGGATGCACGCACATATATTCATTGAAGACACAAATATGGATGCTTCACAGGCATAACAAAACACCTTCCATGATTGGTTTTCTGGGTTTGAAAGCTTAGCACCATAGTCTCGTGGAACAACTTAGTCAATTGGCATAATATAGTTCACAAAAATCATGATCTGCATCCTACTGAAGTGAGTGGCATTGGGGTCTTAAAAGCTTGCAAGCACCTATCTAAGACACAACTATTGGTCTCTACTTGCCAGGAGCAAAATAGTAAGACGGTATAAAAAGGTAACCAAAAGCTGAGAGAAGTAGCCTGTCTGCATGAGCCACAACCTCATCTACCCTGAGACTAGAAGAACTAGAAGGTGTCCAGCTACCACCACTAACCATTTTGACCAGAGTCACAATAGGTGGTCCCAGATAGAATGTGAGAAAACTGTTGAGCATAACTCAAATTGTCATAAATAAATAAATCAGTAAATAAATAAAAAGCCAGACAACCTGGAAGAGTAGAGAACAGAGGGAGGACTCCCTGAGACTATCACCCTTAGACACTCTTTAAACCCAGAACTGAGCCTATCACCTGAGATTGTCCTTTAGTGAAATAGCAGAGTGGCACACAAAATAAAAGATATTACCTGTAAGATTGGTGCTCTATTTAAAAACTGTCAGTATGAGACCAAAAATCTACAATTACTCAAAAGGACCTGCTATGGGAAAGGAAATGACAGCTTCCACAGAAGTGAACCAGACACTACGGGCAAGGGATAAGCCAGATAGAGCTTCTTTTCTCTCCCTCACATTTATCAGAGTGGATCATTACCTGTCCTGTCACCAATATGGGGTAGCAAAACAGCAGTGCCAAACCAATAGCAACAAGAAGTGGCTATGCAATATCAGGGCAATACTATAGCCCAGTTAGGATTAAAAAATCAAACCAGTTGCCACCAAGGTGGTCCCAACTCATGGTGACTCCACGTTTTTCCAAGTAGAACTGTGTTCCATAGGGTTTTCAAGATTGTGACCTTTAAGAAGTAGATCACCAGACGTTTCTTTCAAGGTGCCTCTGGGTGGGTTCAAATTGCCAGCATTTACAGATAGGTGGTGTTGTTATTGGTGGTGGTGGTGGTTGCCATCAAGTTGATTCCGACTCATAATGACCCCATCTGTGCAGAGTAGAACTACTTCATAGGGTTTTCAAGTAGTCAAACACTTAGCTGTTTGTGCTACACAGGCACTCCCTAGCTGGGATAAGGGCGACATGAAGAAGGAATATACAAATTGAAATACAGTACTGAAAAGACGGGTTGAGTAACAAAGGGCACTCTTGAAACGGGAGTTAATGATCAGGAAGATTATATCTAAGAACTCTCCCAGGAGGCATCGGGAAGATGAAAAATACAAAAGAAAACTTAAGGGACGTAGAGTATAGGAGTAGAAGTGTCAAAATATGCATAATAGGAATATAGAAGAAGAGAAAATAAAAATAAATGGAATGGAGATACTTAAATTTTTCAAGAATTAAGGGTAGACACCACCGACTGCTCTGACAGGAATCACAATAGAGGGTCCCAGACAGAGCTGGAGAAAAATGTAGAGCAAAATTCTAACTCCAAAAAAAAGACCACTTAGTGACCTGACAGAGACTGGAGAAACCCCGAAAGTATGGCTCCCAGACACCGATTTAGCTTAGTTATGAAGTTAACTCCTGAGGTTCACCGTTCACCCAAAGATTAGACAGGCCCATAAAACAAAACAATACTAAAGGGGCACACCAGCCCAGGGGCAAAGACTAGAAGACAGGAGGGGACAGGGAAGCTGGTAATAGGGAACCCAAAATCGAGAAGAAGGAGTGTTGACATGTCATGGAGTTGTTAGCCAATGTCATAAAACAATATGTGTACTAACTGTTTAATGAGTAACTAGTTTGTTCTGTAAAACTTCATCTAAAGTACAATAAAAAAAGTGAAAAAAATTAAGGGTAGATATAAAGTCATCACTTTGAAGTGTTCATAGATGCTGAATACTACAGTCAAGAAAAAAGTATCTTCTTAAATAACATATTGTTGAAATTTCAGAACATCAAAAAAATATGGGGGGAAAAAAAGTACCTGGAGAGAAATAGCAAATCACATACAAAGATTCTCGACAGTCTTCTCAACAGCAACATTGGATACAAGAAAACAAAAGACTTTTGAAGTAAAGGGACTATGAACTTAGAATTGTATACCCAGCTCCACTATCATTTAAATATCAACAGCGTTCTCTTGAATCCACAGTCTTAGAATGTTTGCCACATTAATATTCTCTTTGAAAACACATTTGGAAAGAGTATTCTAGCAAGAAGATGAACTCTTCAGGAAGATATGAGATATGGAAAGTAAGTGTGAATAAATATCTTAGCAAAATATTTAGAGCCAAACATGATATCTCATATATGTAAAAGAAATATCATAAATATATAACGAATATGATGAGTATATATGGTTCTTGCTTAGCTACAGCTGAGAGAAAATTGAGTAGACATAAGTAGTCAGTGACTGTAGTCTGAGATGTTAATTCATCCTTTAGATAAACTGATATATCGTGAAGACTAAAAATGAGCAAAGCTGTAGAATAATTGAATAATTTGATTAATAAGTTTAAAATCGTGTATAAAACTTTACAATCAACCTACAAAGATTATGCATTCTTCACATGCATACCAATAACATTTTAAAATTTTCCATTTATCTCATCAAAAAAGAAGTCTGACTAAATTCAAAAGAATTGAAATCATGCAAAATATATTCTATATACATGACACAATAAAATAATCCATAAAAAAGTATGACTTTAATAATCCCGTGTGTAGAAACTAAAAAAAATTAAAAACTAATTATCTTTTATTCAAAAATGTAAATCAAAAGGAACATTTTGAAATATTAGAGCTTAGAATGACAAAGAAAGGCCTACATGTCAAAATCTATGGGCAATTTGTCTCCTTACAAAAATTCAGGCAGATAATCTCCATTTTATATAAATCGTTCCATAAAAAAAAGATAAGGACAATAAGAAAAAAATAAAGTGATACATCAAATTTACTTAAAACACTTTGTCAAGTCAAACCGATACTGGAAATACTGAATTACAGAAATGGAACCAATTGTTCAATTAGAGTTTATCCTAGGAATGAAATAATTATTTAACAACTGAAAAAACCTATTTCTGGTTTTTACCATATTAATGGACTAACTTGTAAAAATCACATGACCACCTCATCAGAAGAAATTTATTTGATAAAATTCAATATCAATTTATGATTTGAAAACTCAGAAAAATAAGACTAGAAGAAGACTTTAAAAACTTCACTTACCAAAAATCTGTATAAACAAAACAATGGAGAGATTTTAGGCATACTCCTTTTATTAAGTCAGGAAAGGTGTGCATCAGGGTTGTATTCTTTCACCATACCTATTCAATCTGTATGCTGAGCAAATAATCGAGAAGCTGGACTATATGAAGAAGAACGGGGCATCAGGATTGGAGGAAGACTCATTAACAACCAGAGTTATGCAGATGACACACCCTTGCTAGCTGAAAGTGAAGAGGACTTGAAGCACTTACTAATGAAGATCAACGACCACAGCCTTCAGTATGGATTGCACCTCAACATAAAGAAAACAAAAATCCCTCACAACTGGACCAATGAGCGACATCATGATAAACGGAGAAAAGGTTGAAGTTATAAAGGATTTCATTTTACTTGGATCCACAATCAACAGCCATGGAAGCAGCAGTCAGAAATCAAAGGTCGCATTGCATTGGGTAATCTGCTGCAAAGGACCTCTGTAAAGTGTTGAAGAGCAAAGATGTCACCCTGAAGACTAAGGTGCACCTGACCCATGCCGTGGTATTTTCAATCGCATCATATGCATGTGAAAGCTGGACAATGACCAAGGAAGACCGAAGAAGAATTGATGCCTTTGAACTGTGGTGTTGGTGAAGAATATTGAATATACCATGGACTGCCAAAAGAACAAACAAATCTGTCTTAGAAGTACAGCCAGAATGCTCCTTACAGGCAAGGATAGCGAGACTGTGTCTTACATACTTTGGACATGTTGTCAGGAGGGATCAGTCCCTGGAGAAGGACATCATGCTTGGCAGCATACAGGGTCAGCAAAAAAGAGGAAGAGCTTCAACGAGGTGGCTTGACACAGTGGCTACAACAATGAGCTCAAGCATAACAACGATTGTAAGGATGGCTTAGGACCGCGCAGTGTTTCGTTCTGTTGTGCATAAGGTCGCTATGAGTCGGAACCAACTCGACAGCACCTAACAACAACAACCTTTTATTATTGGAAAAGCTTTGAAGATGTTTGTTATCACTTCTCTTTAGTGGTTATCTAAGTCAGGGCAATGAGAAAAACTAACAGTAAAGAGGTATAAAAATTGGAAGTGAAGAAAAAAATTTCATTATTTGCAGTAGCCATGACCATCTAGATAGAAAAACCAACATAATCTACATAAAAATATATATGTAAATAAACCAAACTAAACCCATTGCCACTGAGTCAATTCTGACTCATAGAGACTCTATAGGACAGAGTAGAACTGCCCCATAGGGTTTCCAAGGAGTGGGTGGTGGATTTGAACTGCCAACCTTTTAGTAAGGACTCAAGCTCTTAACCACTGCACAACCAGGGCTTCGCAAACATAGACATATATATATATGTGTGTGTGTGTGTGTGTATATATATATATATATGTACACATGGATACCCTGGTGGCTGCTAACCAAAAGGTTAGCAGTTCGAATCCACTGGGTGCTCCTTGGAAACTCTATGGGGCAGCTCTGCTCTGTCCTATAGGGTCACTATAAGTTGGATTCGACTCTATGGCAACAGGTTTGGTTTTGAGTTTTTATACATATATATATGTATATAACATATAGAATCTATAATAGACAAACTATTAGATCTAGGGAGAGAAAGAGTCCCACAAGATTGCTGGATAAAAGATAAACTTTTAAAAATCAATAGCATTCATCTACATCAATAAAAACCAGCTAGAAAATTTAATATATCCTTCAAAATAAAAAAAATCCACAAAATATCTAGGAATCAACTTAATTAAAAATAAACAAGGCCTCAAGAGACAGAAAGGGCCACATAAACCAGAGGCTACATCAACCTGAGGCCAGAAGAACTAGATGGTGCCTGGCTACAACCCCTTACTGCCCTGACAGGGAACACAACAGAGAACCCTTGAGGGAGCAGGAGAGCAGTGGGATGCAGACCTTAAGTTCTCATAAAAAGACCAGACTTAATGGTCTGACTGAGACTAGAAAGACCCCGGAGGTCATGATCCCCAGACCTTCTGTTAGCCCAAGACAGGATTGGACTGGACTAAAAAAAAAAAAAAAATGGGATAGAAAATGATACTGGTGAGGAGTGAGCTTCTTGGATCAACTAGACACATGAGACTATGTGGGCAGCTCCTGTCTGGAGGGGAGATGACAGGGCAGAAGGGCTGGCCGAATGGACATGAAAATAGAGAGTGGAGAAAAGGAGTGTGCTGTCTCATTAAGGGGAGAGCAACTAGGAGTATATAGCAAGGTGTATATAAATTTTTGTATGAGAGACTAACTTGATTTGTAAACTTTCACTTAAAGCACAATAAAAATTAAAAAAAAATAAACAAGACCTTTAGGATTAAAAATTAAAACTCTATTAATGGACATAAAAGAGGTCTCAATATGAAAAGATATCACATTGATGGAAGAAATTGCTTAACATGTTTTTCCTTTAAAATTTATTAATTTTGTTTTTGAGAATGTACACAGCAAAACATACACCAATTCAAGTTTCTACATGTACAATTTAGTGACATTGACTACATTCTCTGATTACATACATTCTTGTCCTACCATTCTCAGTCTCCTTTTCTGAGCTGTGCCTCCTTTATTAACATCAATTCACTGCCCCCCAAGGTTCCCATCCAATCTTTTGAGGTGCTCCTGTCAATTTGATCTCACATAGATAGTTCTTAAAAGATCATAATGCTCAATAAGGCAGACCTTTTTAATAGTTAAGTTAAACCGTCATTTGGTTTTTAAAAGACTTCAGGGGATATTTTTGGTTCAGGGTCCAAAGGTTATCCCAGGGTAATGGTTTCAGGAATTCATCCAACATCCATAGCTCCAGAAAGTCTAGAGTCCATGTGAATTTGAAATCCTATTCTGCATTTTCCTCACTTTTATCAGGATTCTTCTGTAGAAGCTTTGATCATAATGTCCAGTAATGGTAGCCAGGCACCATCTAGGTCTTCCAGTCTCATGGCAAAGGAGGCAGTTGTTCATGGAGGCAATTAACCACACATTCCATATCCTTCTCCTGTTCCTGACTCTTCTTTCTCTGTTGTTCCAGGTAAATAGAGACCAATTGTGCCTTAAATGGTGATTGTAAGCTTTTAAGACCCCAGTCACTACACAATGAGCTAGGAGGTAGAATAGAAGCACTTAACATGTTATTAGACCAATTAACTGGAATGTCCCATGAAACCATGATCCTAAACCTCCAAACCAAGGAAACAAATCCCATGAGGTGTTTGGTTGTACATAGGTAGCCTCAGTACCTACTCTTTTTTTTGCCATTGTTGTAAATATATCACACAACTTTTGCCAATTCAACTTTTTATAGGTTTACGACTTATTGACAACATTTAACAATAATCAGCTATGCAACCCTATCCTTAATAGATGTGATTTTTTTCTCTGTTAACTCCTCTCCTTTTCCCCCCTTCCTTCTGCCTCTGGTAACCACTAATAAACTTTGGTCTCTATACATTTGCCTTTTCTTGTCTTTTTACATAAGTGAGGTCATACAATATTTATCCTTATGTGATGAGCATATTTCACTCAGCAAAATGTCGTCAAGTGCCATTCATACTACAGCATGCATCAAGACTTCATTTCTCCTACTGGCTGTGTAGTATTTCATTGTATGTATGTACCACGTTTTGTTTATTCATTCATCTGTTGATGGACATTTAGGTTGTTTTCACCTTTTAGCTATTGTGAATAGTGTTGCAAAGAACATTGGTGTACACGTCTGTTTAACTCCCTGCTTTCAAGTTTTTTGGTTATATACCTAGGATTGGAATTGTTGGGTCATATAGTAGTTCTATTTTTAGATTTTTGAGGACCCACCACACTGTTTTCCACAGCAGCTGTAGCAGCTGTACCATTTTTCATTCACACCAGCAATGGATAAGGGTTCCAATTTCTCCACATCCTTACCAACATTTGTTGTTTTCTGTTTTGTTTTGTTGTTGTTTTATCTTAGCCATCTTTCTTAGTTATCCAGTGCTGCTATAACAGAAATGCCACAAGTGGATGGCTTTAACAAATAGAAGTTTATTCTCTCACAGTCCAGGTGGCTAGAAGTTTGAATTCAGGGTGCCAGCTCCAGGGGAAGGTTTTCTCTCTTGGTTGGCTCTGAAGGAAGGTTCTTGTCATCAATCTTTCCCAGTCAAGGAGCTTCTCAGTGCAGGAATCCTGAGTCCAAAGGGAGTGCTATTCTCCTGGCTCCTGTTTCTTGGTAGTGTGAGATCCCCATGTCTCTCTGCTCATTTCTCTGTTTTATATTTCAAAAGAGATTGGCTTAAGATACAACCTAGTCTCCTAGATTGACTCCTGCCTCATTAACATAACTGCCACTAATTCTACCTCATTAACATGACAGAGGTAAGATTTACAACACATAGGAAAATCACATCAGGTGACAAAATGGCAGACAATAAAACAATACTGAGAATCATAGAGTAGCCAAGTTGACAAATATTTTGGGGGGACACAATTCAATCCATAACACCATCCTCCCCAACCCCAACCCAGTGCTGTCGAGTCGATTCTGACTCATAGCGACCCTACAGGACAGAGTAGAACCGCCCCCATTCTAGTGGGAGTGAAGTGATACCTCATTGTGGTTTTGATTTGCATCTCTCTGATGGCTAATGATGCTGAGCATCTTTTCAAGTGTTTGGTGGCCATTTGAGTGTCCTCTTTGGTGAAATATCTATTCAAGTCCTTTGCCCATTTTATGATTGGGTTATTTGTCTTTTTTTGATAAATTGTCAAAGTTTTACATATATATTGGTTATTAGATTCTTGTTGGATATACGGCTTCTGAAGATATTCTCCCATTTGGTAGCTTGTCTTTTCACATTTTTTGTAAATTACTTTAATGAATAAAAGTTTTTAATTTTTATGAGGGCCCATTTATTTATTTTATCTTTTGTTGTTTGTGCTTTTGTAATTATATTAGATAATCCATTGTTGAAAGCTAGGCGTGATAAATTTGTTTCTGCATGTTCTAAAAATTTTAAGTTTTTTGTTTGCACATTTCAGTCCTTAATTAATTTTGAATTTGGTTTTGTGTACGGTGTGAGGCAAGGATCCTGTTTCATTTTTCTGCATGTGAAAATCAAATTTTCCCAGCACCATTTATTGAAGAGACTCTTCTTTCCCCATTGAATGGACTTGGCACCCTTGTCAAAAATCAGTTGGTCATATATGTGTGGGTTTATTTCTAGACTCTGAGTTTTATTCCATTGGTCTGTGTGTCTATTGTTACTGTATTCTGTAGCTGTATAAAAAAAAAATTTTTTTTGTATAGTATGGTTTAAAAACAGGAAGCTTGGGTCCTCCTACTTTTTTTCTTCTCTTTCAGCATTGTTTTAGCCATTAGAGGCCTCTTGCCTTTCCATATAAACTTGAGGACTGGTTTTTCTATTTCTGTAAAGGCCATTGGAATTTTGATCAGGATTGCATTGAATGCATAGATCACTTTGGGTAGTATTGGCATCTTAATAATATTAAATCTTCCAACCCATGAACATGGAACATCTTTCCATTTATGTAAGTCTTCTTGATTGCTTAACATTTTACAGATATTAATTCTCATAAACTTAACCTATAAATTTTAAATAGAAATACTGCAGGCTTCGTAGGAATGACTTGACAGGGTCATTCTAAAGTGTGTAGGGAAGAATGCAGCACACAAATAACTAAGGCAGCCAAAGAAAACAGAAGAACAAGGAGGCGCTATTTACTCTACCAGATTTGAATATATACCACAACACTATATTAATGAAAACACTGGTACTGCTTTAGGAAAGGTAAATAGGCCAATGAATATCAGATATTCCTGTAATGTGTATAGCTAAAGTAGTAAATACCAGTGAGAAAAGATTAGATTGCTTTCTATTGGGAAAATTGCCTCCCTATATGTAGAAAAATAAAGTGGAATCCTTATATCACACAGTACTAAAAATACATATGTACATAAATATATATGTATATACGTATGTATGTGTGTATATACAGAGAAAGAAAGAGCGAAAATAACTCTAGGAGAAATACACCAAAGGCTAACAGAAGGAAAAACCATATTAGAATTTCTGAGGAAGAAGCACAAGGATATGCAGTCGAAAAAGCTATCTAGGTTGATCATAATGGACAGTTCTGGCTAATAACCTCTGATAACTCCTCATCTTTGTTGCTCCAACATATAGCACATTGACTTAGCTTGGGACATGCTTTTGGCATCATTTGGCTAAAGCTCTGTGGCTATATAATTACTTTTAAAATATTTTTGTGTGTGTATGTGTTTTTATAACTACTCATGTAAGAGCTGGATCAGCTGAGAGGTCACCAAGCAAGTCCAAATGAGCTACCTGTAGAGTAAGGCTTAAGGCAGTGGATTGAGGCAAGAGCAAGGATAGCTATACCTAATCTATATCTACATCTACATCTATATCTATGTAAAGAGACAGAAAATGATAGATTTGTCTTCAGGAATTGGCTCACTTGATTGTGGGGACTGGCAAGTCCAAAATCTGTAGGTCAGGCAACCGGCTGAAACTTCCCGCAGCCTTTTGTTACAAATCAGTAGGTCAGGCAGTGGGGAATTGAGAGGAATTCTTGCAGAATGTCTCTTTATAGTCTGGAGTCAGAATCCTTCTTGGTCAAACCTCCAGTTTTGCTCTCGAGACCTTCAAATGATTGGATGAGGCCCACCTGCATTATGAAGGGTAATCTGCTTAAGGCCAACTAATTTAAATGCTAATCACACATAAATATTTCATAGCAACATCTACACTAGTGTTTGACCAAACAATTGGGCACCTTAGCCTAACCAAGTAAACACATAAAATTAACCAGCACAAGTATCCAGCATGAACCAGGCAGTGTTCTAGATGCAAAGGATAACTCAGTGATAACTACACAAAGAATGCACGAGGGGACCAGTGTTATTGTAATAGAGACAGTTTCCCCCACTGAGTAGGGTTTTGTTTGGGTTACAGGAGATCATCCTTTGCCCACAGAAGCCAAAACACTCTCCTATCTATTTCACCCTTCAGTGCTAAGCCACCTTTGATGGGAATCGTTTTGAGACTACCTGCGGAAACACTGCAATTTGTAATTGAGCAAATATGCACAGATGAGCAGAAGAGAAGTTTAACAGCTCTACCCCAGAATCCTTCCCATTATTGGCATGTTTATTGTGTTTCATCAACTGGACAGAGTTGCTCACTGATACTGGTGACTTTGTTTTCTGCTTTTTTTTTTTCTTATCCTTTGCCAAGAATTGATTTTATAGTTCAGATAGCTTTTTAATTCATTTCAAGGAAAACACTAGTGTCATAAAAGACCCAAATAGTCTGCATATTTTCTTTTTCCTAGTGACTCAGTGATATGTGAATTTTTAAATAAAAACCATACTAATGATAACAGCTTTTCTCTTGTTTACAAATAATTCTAAATGGCCAAAGGAAAAGGCATCATATATTTAACAAGAAGCTAGGTTTTTGTTTCTGAGATGACCAACTGCACAAAATACTGATGCAAATTGCAGCATTGGAATGTATGTGAAAGTGGGAGAGCTATCTGTATAACAAAAAAAAAACAAACTCAGTGCCGTTGAGTCAATTCTGACTTATAGCAACCCAATAGGACAGAGTAGAACTGCCCCATAGAGTTTCCAAGGAGCACCTGGAGGATTCGAACTGCTGACCCTTTGGTTAGCAGCCATAGCGCTTAACCACTACGCCACCAGGGTTTCCGCTAGCTGTATAGATCCAAATAATGCAAGAATTCATTTTTTAAATTGAGAAGATAAACTTAAACTCCAGGTCAAAAAAATGTGTTCAATCCAAATATATTAAAATTCATGTAGTGTAGTAAGTTTAATTGCTTATAGGGGTTTTGCTAAGACCCAATTTAACCTTCAAAAACTTAAGGACAAATACTTACTTTTTAATAGGGAAATTATATCTCTCCAACCAAAGGGGACAACTGTGATTTGTGTAATTTATTCATTATGTCATAGCAAAACTCTGTTTTGGTGAGCTATTGCTATTATTTAATGATCCAATTTATGATTGTAAGAAGATTTGGGATGTGTGTTTCTTCACGTACATAGATACTCCCCTTCTTTGATGAATGAGAGGGAGGCAATCTTTCATTTTCCTGCAGTAAAAAAGGGATAGGTATAGCCCATCAAAAAGAAATTGAAATGTTCATAATCTAATCAATTTCCTTTTTTTCTCAAGTCACAGTTTCCTGTCTAATTAACTACACTTTTACTAGAGATGATAAGACATGTGAAATATCCATATCCATTCCTCTTTGTGTGTGTGTGTACGTGTGTTTTTGAAACACACACACGCACATAATTTCTTTCATCTCTCCTAGTCCTAATGGTCTACCAGTTTATCTGAACAAAGGAGGCAAGCATTACATATTAACTGGCATTAAGTATGAGTATTGCATTTCTCTATTCACATTTCCTGCAGTATAATGCTTATGTAAACCCCAGGATTTCCAACTGCCTAAAGGTTATCTTACCTGACAAAAATTCAAGTAAATTGTGGAAGCTGATCTTAGCCAACAATCACTCATTATGCAAACGTTAAAAAAATTGCTCCTCAGTATTTATGATGAAATATGAGTATTCCAAACTTACTATACAAGCTGATTACAAAAACAAACTTATTACATAAATTTTCCAGACAGCTAGTTGGAGAAACAAGTTCCCTTAACTTTCTTTAACCAGGAAAGTGTCTATGTTGCAAAGTAGTTGTGCATTTCTTCTAATTCGTATGATATGTGATATTAAGAAAGATGGAGTTGTTTGTCTAACAAACCTATAACAGTGCATCAAAAGTCATAAAGCCAAATCCCAGGTTTATCTAATAATTATTTTGCCCCACAGTGCTACTGAGATAAAGTCTTTGCTTACAAATTAACTATAACTCTTGGACTGTTCATTTCTTGTTCTACTACAAAATAAACTTCTGCACATGGGTGCCCATCATGCTTAATTCAAACAGCCCATTGGGATGCCTTAGGGAGAATGGGGATATGCTATTCCACTGATAAGAGCAGTTGAGATCTTCTTACAGACCTAGGTTATATTCATGGCGGCATGCTCCTGAGGAAAGGAATCTGTTGGAAGACAGCATCTGAGAGAAACAAATATAGTGTGTGGAATTGGTACCCAAAGCAGCATTTGGTAGGTAGAATGTAGAAAGAATGAAGTATCTTGGGTCAGTCTTTGAGAGTGTGGCCTATATAACCTCAGTCTGTGACCGAATGTTGTGCTATCAAAATCAAAGAGACTTCTACCCACATCCTTAGTTAGCTGAACTAAGGGTTCATTCCAGAACACAAAAGCAAAGCCCTACAAACTACAACATTTTCTAATGTTCAGGATATAAGTTTGTTCGGATAATCCAACTAAAAGGAAATCACAGGTGCAGATATCACAAATATTATGTTTACAGACTGCCCAATATTATGTTTACAGACTACAATCCTTGACAATTTTGACATGCATATCTTGGCCTTTGAACATCAGTTTTTCACAGCTACAGAGAATTCATATTAATTAGGGGTATTTTGTTGAAAATCAGTTAGATCATAGGGTAGATAGGAAGACTGAAGAAACAGGTTTGTAAGCAAGACAGGAATCACGGTGAGAGAAGAACTACTCAGCTGTCAGGGTACAATTGCTGAGCTCAATGAACTTCACTATTTCCTTTCATTCTATCTTCACCTGTCTCAAGATCCAAAGTTCAGAGAAAGATATTCCAACTGGCTAACCAAATCTCACTTGTCCTTTCCATTTCTATTGCAATGTAGTGAGAAGAAAGATCTGACAGAGAACCTCTAGGGACACATTCAGCTTCCATAGCACAGGTCAGTGTACTTGAATTTACCATCCTACCAAGCAAGCAAACAAAAGGAAGAGGCACTTTCCCCAAAATAATATTGTCGTGTAGTTAGAATAGGAGAAGTAGATGCTGGACACTCAAAATTCAATAAGTGTTTACCACAGGATGAGAAAGTTAATCTCCTTTTCAGTTTTCTGTCCTACTTTCAGACCTTATTTCTTACTACTCCATACAATCGTTCCTTGATTTAAATAAAGCCATTTCCCTCTCTCCAAACACACATGTGTTTACTCATACCGATTTGTTTTCTGTATGTTATTCCTTCACTTGAACCACCTTCACTGTATCTCAAGCTCTCTGTCCATCCAGAACTTATCAATAATGCAAGGCTTAACTTAACGGTGACATTATCCATAACTGTGCCTCGCTAGTGTGGGCTATCACTTAGAGTGATTAATTATCAGTGCCACACAATAAACCACTCAGTTGTATATTATTTTTATTATCTTCTAACTGTCTGACATGTTAATGCTATTATGTGTAGGGCATAATAGTATCCACAGAAAGTCTATTCCTTATATTAAAAATCCTCCCAATACTAAGTTTCTATAATTCAGTTAAATAAATAAATGGATATCTAAATAAAAAAATAAATTCATCAAAATCCTTTCTCTTATATTTTAATGCTGATACAATGTGCTATCCCTCTCATCCAGAAATTTATACCAGGTCGCTTGTTATGATTTCCTTGTTCAGCATCAGGGCTACCTAGGCATCAGATTGTACAAGCGTCTCTAGGGTCTCAAAAGGGGAAGGACACATGCTGGGACTATAGATCCCTCATTTCATGTCAACTAAAGCATCACCACTCTGGTTGTTTATTTTAGCAAAGTTCCATTTCTAAAAGTGTATTTGAAAACCACGAATCCAAGATCACAGAGCTGCTTAATACTATAATTAAATTTTCTAAAACCTGTCCAGTGCTACGTGATTTCTATGGAAAATCAGAATTAGAGATTTTGAAAATTTAGCAGTCATTTGTTATATGGTAATCTTTGAAATTCTCATCCAGCTGTGTCTAGCTGCCCGTAAGACAGTAACTATATGATTATTCCTATCAATTCTTGTCAAGATGATAATGGTATCTAGATCCCATTGGACACATTTAAAAATCAAATTGGCATTGATGCTAAACTTAGCAGTGTAACAATGTATATTTGTAAATTATATTTTAAAATAATCAATCTAATTCCCTTTTGCCCACCTCTCTTCCTTTATTTCTAAGGGATTTAATAAAGAAAAACGGGCTGCTTATGTCTTTAACAGCAAGGTCACAGGAAAAATCTTGTGAGAGTTAACATTACAATTTTAAAAAGGTTAACTAAGACAAAAATAAATACCTTGTACAGTAAATAAACTTCTTTGGCCTTCCTCAGACTTTTAAAAACATTTTTGAAGAAAAATTTCACTTACGATCTGATCTCTAGCATAAATAAAAATTCCAGGGAGCTACAGACATTTGAAATTTCTCATACATTATAATTATTTTAATGGCTAATGCCATGATCATCCTGTTTTGCCTACTTTGATCTTTTGTTAAACCAGAAGACATTTTTTTTCCAAACAAAAAGTACTTTTTTCTTTGAGCAAAATGAAGTTAGATAATAATTCTGAAAATATTCTGTATTAATTTGATACATTATTTGGGCCCCAATTTGAGTGCTCAATATTGTTTCTATTAGAATGATATGTTTAATCAAGGCACTGAGCTGAAATTGGAAAAATAAATGTAGTGGACTGGAACTTACTAAGATGGAGTTTTAAAAGTTGGTAATAAAGGAAATGCTTTATTGAAGGTAGAGCATATTCTAAGAGAGCCAGAATTGACACAATGCTAGAAATATCCTTTTCCTGTTAGGATCATTAGTATTCTCTTAGCATTAAAGGCTACCTGGTAATGAAAGAACTGTTAATAAATATTATAAACAAATATTAATAAATATTAACTTTGGGTTAGGCTTCCCATTAATAAAAGAGCAATATTAAAAAGAGAATGACATTTATGAATGCTGGTTCTGACTACTATTATTTCTCAAATAACACTATTATAAAGCATTGTTTACAGTAATCAAAAAGCCTTGACCCATATTCTGAGGGAGAAAAAAAAAATGTTCTGCTTCATTTCCAGTATAAGAAGTGGCTGAAATCATGTTGCAAAAGAAATGTCTCGTGTAAAATTTGAGATCTTACATATGGAAAGAATCAAGCAGCATAAATAACACTCTTTTAAAAATTAAGCCAAATGCTTCTACAAATGGGGCTATCAAATTTTCTTTTTTTTTTTCTGAGTGATTTTAACGAATATGGTTATTTACAATTTGTGGTACAAAACTATTGTGCTACAAGATGCACTAAAACAGAAGCAGAGGTGCTTCTACTCACCCTGTTTAATCCTGTCACAGGACCTTTGCACTTGCCACTCCTTTTATTTGAAATGGTCTTTCCTCACTTCTTAACCTAATTAAATTATTTTCCTACCTCAATTCTTAGCTCAAATGAAAGCGGTAAAATAGAGTTCTCAGTTTAAGTGACTTAAAAGACATCATACACCTCTTTGTTCTTCCCTTCTTCTTATATTCTATTGTCAGGAGTACAGATATGAAGGCCACCAGCTTGGAACATGAAGATAAGAGCATCACCCTAGCTAAGGACTATAGAGTAACAAGCTGACAGGAGCCTGAGTTTCTAAAGACATCATGAAGCAAAGCTGCTGTATTAGTCCTGGATGGCCTTGCTCTGGACTTTTTTATGACAGTGTTTACCTCATTTAACTCATACTAATGGCTGGGTCTCTGTTATTCTCAGTTAAATCTAACACTAACTGATAAATCACGATTATAGACTCTAATAACATAAATCATCACTCCTTCAGGGCATTAATTCAGTTTTTAATTATGTATTCATGAGACTGAGTAATTGATATCTGTCTCTTCTTGCCAGGCAATAAGTTTCATGAGGACAAAGACTATGTTCACTATTGTATTTCTATCATACTAGCATAGTGAAAAATAGACATCTTGAAAGAAAGAAGGGTGGGAGGAAAGAGGGAAAGAAGTAAGGGAAGGTAAAAAAGGAGAATAGAAAAAAATAAGTATGCTAAGCATATTTTTATCCTCCATAATCCTCAATCTTCATTATTTTCTCTCCTCAGTGATATAATCTCGCTTTTATGAGGACTATGCTCAGCATAACAATGATTGTGAAGATGGCACAGGACTGGGCACTGTTTCATTCTGTTGTACGTAGTGTTGTTATGAGTCATAGCTAACTCCATGGCACCTAACAACAACAACAATAACATGTGCCCTAAAGTTCTCTTTACTTTTGAACACTTTTCATCAAGTAATATAATAAATAAATTTCTATTGTAAATCTTCTTAGGGGCATTTATGTTTTAACAAACAAAAAAGTCATAAATTGAAGGAATGTCATAAGTGAAAGGATTGGATCACTGATCATGAAATTCTTGGCAGAAGATGATATAGAGGAAATTTAAAAATTGCATGTGGTTTTGGATTGAATTGTGTCCCTCCAAAATGTGTTTCAAATTGGTTAGTCCTTGACTCCCAGTATTGTGTGGTTGTCCTCCATTTTGTGATCTGACATCATTTTCCTATGTGTTGTAAATCCTAACCTCAAGCCCTGGTGGTACAGTGATTAAGTGTTTGGTAGCTAAGCTGCTAACCAAAGGGTCAGCAGTTCGAATCCACCAGGGGCTCCTTGGAAACTCTATGGGGCAGTTCTACTCTGTCCAACAGGGATGCTATGAGTCGAAATCGACCCGACGGCACTGGGTGCTAACCAAAAGGTCAGCAGTTTGAATCCCCCAGCTGCTCCTTGGAAACCCTATGAGGCAAGCAGTTTTATTTTGACCTATAGGGTTGCTACTAGTCAGAATCGACTCAATGGGTTTGGTTTTGCTGGTTTTATGAAGTTAGTGAGGAAGGATTAGAGGAAGTAGTGTTAATGAGGCAGGACTCAATCTACAGGATTAAGTTAAATCTCGAGTCAACCTCTTTTGGGATATAAAAGAAAGAGCTGAGTAGAGACAAGAGGGGTTTCATTACCACCAAGCAAGAAGAGCCAGGAGCACAGCGTGTCCTTTGGACCAGGGGTCTCTGTGCTGAGAAGCTCCTAGACTAGGAGAAAATTGATGACAAGGACCTTCCCCTAGTGCGGACACAGAGAGAAAGCTTCCCCTGGAGCTGGCATCCTGAATTTGGACTTCTAGCCTCCTAAACTGTGGGAGAATAAATTTCTGTTTGCTAAAGCTTTCCACTTGTGACATTTCTGTTATAGCAACAATAGATAACTAAGACACATGTTTTCACCTTATGAAAGTTTTCTTTCAAATAACTTATATAGATATTCTTCAAATGTCTTCTTCTACTCAAAGGGTAGTTGATTCACCATTAGTTTCTAGATATTTCTTCTTTATTTACAAAATATTACCATGTTCTATGACTTTAGAAGCTTCAGAAAGAAAAAAAAAATGAAGCTAGGATCAAGGAATTTATTTTAGAAAAGGATAATGACACTGGGGAAATTGCAGCTGCACTATTCTCCAGACATATTTTTTTTTATCATTTCGCATCATGAATGAAAATGAGAAAAAATTCAGATTTGTCTTAATCTAGGGTTTTTTTTTTTTTTTGGTTAGTGTGTATGTATATTAATGTTTCTATGTTTCTTTGATTGTATATTGATGCCCTTTTTACAAAGAATTCAATTTAAAATGGAAAAAATACAAATGATCAGATGCTAAACTCTTTGAAGACTTTATTTTGTGGATTTTTCTGTGGAATTTTTTTTTTTTTTTGCTACCTAGAAAGAGTTATAGCTTCTTTATCAGAGAATTAGAACTTAAAAAAAAATCATCATTTCTCATTAACTAAGAATGTGTGACAGCTTCAACATTGCTTTGGTTAAGGAAATTATGAAAAAAATATTTTCTAGCAAAGCTGGACACTCTATAACTAAAGTCAATCAAAATAGTGACTAACCTAGATGGAGCTTATATTCTAGTGGAATACAGATAATAAATAAAAATATAATGCAATATAATATAATACAATGTAATATACAGTGTCAGGCAGACAAGTGCTATGAGGGATAATAAAGCAGGGTAAGGGGATAGCGAAGCTGGAGCTATAGGATGATGAGAGAAGGCCTCTCTGAGGAAGTGACATTTAAATAGAGACCTGATCTGAATGAAATGAGGAAGTTTTGATCACCAACAATATTCCAGTCAAAGGCAACAGCAACAGAACATTTCTGAGGTGGAAAAGAGCTTGATGTTTTCACGGGACAATAAAAAGGCCAGCATGGTCAGAATGAGAAAAGAGGGGTAGCAGAGAAGGTGAAAGACACAGACTAGGGCCTTATAGAGACATTTTGCCTATAGAATGTGGTTTGGGTTTTATTCTGAAAGTGATTTGGACAGCCATTCAAGAATTTAAGTGGCATGATTTAAACTATTTTAAGGATAATTCTGATGTGGAAAATACGGTTAAATAGGGCAAGGGAAGAAGCAGGGAAAACCTGTTAGGAGATGATTGAAGTAGTCCAGATGAGAGATGTTTGTGGCTTGGACTAGGGAAATAATAGTGGAGATGGCAAAATGTAGTCAGGCTCGGGATATATTTTTAAAATAGGGTGTGAGAAGAAGCAAGGAATTAAGAGTTACTCCTGGGCTTTGGGCTTAAGCAATTGGATGGATGAATACTATTGCCATTTACTGAGAAGAAGTAACCACGGAAGGAACAGGATGGGGCTATGGGAATCAAAAGTGTAGCTTTGGACACTTTATATTTGAGCTGCCCACTATATTATAACCAAATATGAAGGTCATGTAGACAGTTGAATAGATGAGTCTGTAACTCAAGGGAGAGGTTTGGCCAGAGATATAGATGATATATGAAGCCACAGAAGTGCATATAAACAGAACAGATCTAAGAACTAAGCCTTAGGATACTCTAATATTTAGAAGCATACAAAGAAAAAGGAGCCATGAAATAAGACGGTAAAGAAGCAGCTAGTGAGGTTGACAGAAATCCGGGTGTCCCTGAAGCTAAACAAACAAACACACAAAAAATTCAAGAAGGTGGGAATGATCAACTGTATGAAATACTGCTGAGAAATCAGCTGAGGCCTGAGAATTGAACATGTGATTTGGCAAGGTGGAGATCATCCATGACCTCCATCAGGGTGGCTGCCAAAAAAGCTGAGTAGTGGGGATAAAATCTTTACTAAAGTTCATTTTAAAGAATATTGACTCTTAAGGGATAATGGTCTAAGTGTCTGAATTTATACTATGTTTAAAGCATTGTGCTGATTACAGGCATTAGTTCACTTAATCCATCCAAGAACCCTCTATTTTAATATTAGAACCTCTATTTTATAGATGAGGAATCTGAGTCTCAGAGAGGTAAGTAACTTTCTACCTCACACAGCTGGTAAGAAGTACAGCCAAGACACAGGGGCTACCTGATTCCAGACTGAGTATATAACTACTATATAATACTGTCTTCTGTCTCAAGGAGGCAAGATGGACATTTATCAATGTCCTAGCCTTGACTCTGGGTTTTCTTTGTGATTTATCTCCTTAGAGAATCCCTCACATGGTCACCTCTAAGAGAACCCTCCCCCCTCAGCCATTATTTTCACCCTTGTCCTCATTACTGAGCTCTAATTTTATGTTTTTATGTGCTTACTGGACATTTCTGGGTTGTCATCTCAAACTCAACAGGTGTAAAGTAGAATGCTTCTTTCTCCCACATTCAGTTAATCTACCTTAATTCCTTATTTCAGTTAATGTTTTCATTCAATGCTAAGACACCAAACGTTGGCACTTTCTCAGATTTGGCTCCCTACTCTTGCTCAGCTAAAAAGTTCTGCCTATTTTTCTCCCACAATATTTCTCTCTCTTTTCTTGTCCATTCTCATATTCATTTCCTTATTTGGGCCTTCATTAATTCAAGGTTAACTACTGAAGTAGTCAATAAACTGGAATCCTTGAATCCATTTATCTGTTTATCACTCTGAAATTACTTCTTCAAAAGCTTTGTTTTTGGTTATGATATTCTCTTCCATTTATTTATTTATTTGCTTGTTTGTTTTGAAGGTAAAAGCCAAACATTTTTGCCTAGCATCCAGGTTCTTCAATGTTTTTTTGGTCCAGGCCTTTATTTCCAACGCAACCTCCTATTACTCCAAAATACAAACACTTTTTGCCAATCTGGAGATTTGTCATTCTTGCCTTTACATGTTTGTTCATGATATTTCTGTACCTGAAAACCCTGCAATCATTTATCTTTGATGAAGTAAAATATTTTCTTCAAGGCTCAGATCACATTTCTGACCCACTATGTGGACTTTATTAACTCTACCTTTCAGGAAGATTTCTACCTCTTCTTTACTTTTCTAGAACTTCTGATATATCCAGAACAGTACCTTATACATAGAACATAATCACAGAAAAAATATAAAATTGCTGTAATAGTACTGTCTAGTAGGCTGCTCTGAACTTTAAATGAAGGATCTAAATTAATGTAAAACAATACAATAGTTGAAATAGTAAAAATAGTAGGAGCTCAAAAAATTGGCTTAGAATTCTTTATCTTATTTAATAAGTATAATATTACTTATAACATCTGAAATTTAGAAAAATTACCATTTTTCAGAGGTTCTTAAGCATATTTCATATGCTTAGTTACAATATGCATGTTGAGAAATTAATGTTTGAACTAAGCAAAATTACTAAAGAATTGTTATTATTTTTGCTTTGGAAGGTGATAATTTGCTCCTAATCCCCATACGTGTACTTCATTCTCTTCAAAATATTACTGTACCTCAATTTATCCAGATCCAAAATACCAGTGTCTTAGTCATCTAGTGCTGCTATAACAGAAACACCACAAGTGGATGGCTTTAACAAAGAGAAATTTATTTCCTCACAGTAAAGAAAAAAAAAAAAAAAAATTTTTTTAAGTTGGCCAAAAATACAAATTCAAGGCATCAGCTCCAGGGGAAGGCTTTCTCTCTCTGTAGGCTCTGGAGGAAGGTCGAGGAGCTTCTCAGGCACAGGGACCCTGGGTCCAAAGGATGTGCTCTGCTCCTGGTGCTGCTTTCTTGGTAGTATGAAGTCCCCATTCTCTGCTTGCTTCCCTTTCCTTTTATCTTGTGAGAGATAAAAGTAGTGCAGGCCACACCCCAGAGAAACTCCCTTTACATTGGATCAGGGATGTGACTTGGGTAAGGGTGGTATCATAATCCTGCCCTAATCCTCTTTAACATCAAATTACAATCACAAAATTGAGGACAACCACAGAATACTGGGAATCTTAGCCTAACCAAGTTGACACATATTTTTGGGGGGACACAATTCAATCTATGACAACCAGAAAGTTCAAATATTTTGAAAATATTTCAATCTGTATTTAGAACACATTAACAAAACGTTTTTTTAAAAATGAGCTTTTAGGATACTCTCTAAAATTGATGCAGAATCATCCCAAACTCCTACAACTTCTACATCTCCATAAGCATCAAATAGAAGAATTGATATTTGAAGAAGTGGCCCTCAGATATTGCAAAGACTGAATTGCCTTGAGAATCAAAGAATAAGCTTCACTCATTATAAATATTAGTGTTATGCATATTTTTACACTCATACTCTGTGAAAATTGATAACCCAAATATGAGAGTTAATAATAATAGCAATAATAAAGATGATGACAGTCCATGAAGATAGGGACCATGTCCAATTTGCTCATCACTGTACATCTAGTACCTAACTCAGCACATGGGATATGGTAGGTGCTCATTAAATATTTTCAAACAATTATAATTATTCATTATAATACCTATGGATAAGCAACATGATAAATGGAGAAAAGACTGAAGTCATCAAGGATTTCATTTTACTTGAATCTACAATCAATGTCCACGGAAGCAGTGGTCAAGAAATCAAACAATGTATTGTATTGGGCAAATCTGCTGCAAAAGACCTCTTTAAAGTGTTAATAAGCAAAGAAGTCACCCCGAGAAGTAAGGTGCGCCTAACCCAAGCCATGGTGTTTTCAATTGCCTCATATGTATGAGAAAGCTGGATAATGAATAACAAAGACAGAAGAAGAATTGGATGCCTTTGAATTGTGGTGGAAGAATATTGAAAGAAGTACAACCAGAACGCTCCTTGGAAACAAGGATGGCGACACTGCTTCTCACATATTTTGGACATGTTATCAGAACGGATCAGTCTCTGGAGAAGGACATCATGCTTGGTAAAGTAGAGGGTCAGCAAAAGAGAGAAAGACCCTCAATGAGATGGATTGACACAGTGGCAGCAACAATGGGCTCAAGCATAGCAACAATAATGAGAATGGAACAGGACCGGGTAGTATTTTGTTCTATTGTGCATAGGGCCACTACGTGTTGGAACTGACTCAATGGCACGTAACAACAACAGCATAGCCTTTTAGCAGAATTTGAAATTACTCATTCAACAACAACAAAAAATGTATAAAAGAGTAGTTTATTGTTGATTAACACTTCCTTCAATTCGTTAATATCGAAGAAATGTATTTGAACTATAATGGCTTAGGAAAAGGAGATGCATTAAGGAAAATGTGTTCTACTTACCATGCTGTTCCTCTTCTCTCTGGAAATTCCCTTTAAGCTAAAAGCAGAAAATCTCTGCGATGAGATTTGTATGTCAGTTTCAGAAAAACATATTTGTTGTGTAATGTGAACACTTTAGAAAACTTAGTAAATGGAAGCATAGAGATAGTCTTCCTTGACACTTTCACTTTCATTCTACACCTAAACAAGCAGTGTTCATCTTAATCAGTGGAACTCAGGTCATACACTGCAGAGGACAGAGAAGAGACATGAGTTTCCTCAGGCTAAAAAATGGTAGTAACTGAGGTTTTTAGTAGTGAACCTATTTAATGTAAAGGGAACATACATATTTTTTTTTCTTCTTAGCTTTCCCCTTCTGTTTTTTTAAGAGGTAATTCTTCGTTATCAGATAAAAGCTGACTTCTCTTGTACCAAATGCCCTTTATATGTATTTTCAGTAGCAACATAACTGTCTATAGATGGTGAAACATTGATATGATCCCCAACTGGGAGGAATTCCTAACAACTTTCTCAATATCATTTTATTTTTTTTTTCTTGATATTATTTAAAATGTGTGTTTTTTTTTTTTTAATGTCCATTACATACTTTGGCCCAGTTATTTTTACTCTAATTTTTTATTTTTTTTTTAACAAACAGGGAGGTGAGTTGTTTTGAAAAAAAAAAAAAAAACATGTCAAGTATTTGGATTTTGGGGGTTTTTTTTGGTGAAAAGTTAGGGACAAGGGTAAATTATTTGTAATAATAATAGCTAACACTATATTGAGCACATATCAGGCATTATTTTAAACAGTTTTCATATATTAGCTCATTTAATCCTCAAAACAATTCTAGAGGAAATTAATATTATCTCCATTTTACTAATGAGGAAAGTGAGCCACGGAGAGATTAATTTTCCCAAAATCATACCAGAATTCAAGCAAATGCAATCTGGCTCTAGAACTTGCTGTCTTAACCAGTACACATAGGTAAGGAGTGGACCCAAAAATATAGAAAAAGGCCAGAGTGTTGAGGAAGGAAGTCAGTGAAGAAAAAAAAAAAATTTGTGTGACCGATATAGCCAAAGTAATTTTAAGAGCAGAGATCTCCACTATTCAATTTTACTTTTTCTCTGCTGTGTTATTTTGTGATGGAAACTGCCACCATTACCCCTCTGAAACTTGAGTAGATATCTACTCTATATAACCAATGTGTGTGAAGTACTTTGGAGAAACTAGGAGAAAAGTACAAAGTTCTATCTACAGGTGGACACAGCTGAGAAAAAAGGAACGAGGAATAAGAGGTAAAACAGTAATATATTAAAAATTCAGAAGCAGAAAAAGAGCAACAGGTGGCTAAAAAACAAATCTAAGAATCTTGAGGTGTTTGGGAATGCTGAATTTCTTAACAGTTTTTAGATGAGAACCTGACCTAGTTTAATTTAAATATCGGGTAGGGGTTATCCTCTAAAGCTGAAGGACATGAATACACCCAAGTAGCTAACACTGGAATAACTTAAACATTTTTTTAATACTTTTAATAATTGTTAAATGTGAGCAAAGCTAAAGAGACACTGAGATACATGGTTATTTTCTTTTTAACTTGTAATGAATTTTTGCTGTAATAATAGAAAGACAAGATAAATAGGGACACATTAAAATGATCAAGAATTTACACAGTATAAAGAATAACTCTATTGTGTACTTTGGGAAATTTTCCAGGACACTATCCTCATCCTTTGATTTTTTTATTCCACACATAGCCGGAGTAATCTCAAATACGGATTTCAGCTTCAACTACCATGCTTATGCTAACGATTCCCATATTTGCATCTAAAGCTCCTAGTTTTCTTTCCTGAGCTTTAATTCATACTTAGAATTCCCTAGGTGGAACAGTTAAAAGCTGGACTGCTAACCAAAAAAACATTGGCAGTTCAAACCCATCTGGAGTTGTCTTGGAAGAAAGGCCTGGTGATCTGCTTCCGAAAGGTCAGAGCCATTGAAAACCCTACAGAGTGAAGTTCTACTCTGAACACAGCGGGTTCCCATGAGTTGGAATTTACTCAACAGCAACTGAAGAAAAAAAAATCATACCTAACATTTCCCTCTGCTTGTCTCAAAGCCCTCTTATAACAAACATATCTGAAACTGAATTGCTCATCTCCCTCAAGCTGTACTCCCCATCCTGCTCAATGGCATCATTATCAATCCTGTTGCCTAAGCCAGAAATCAAGGAGGGATTCTATATTCTTCCTTCTCAAATATCCCCTGGCATACAATCAATCATCAAGTTCTGAATTTCTCTTATACCAATACCACTCTCCATCTTCACTGTCACTGCCTTAGGTCAAGCCCTCATCATCTCTTACTTGAATTATTTCAATAATTCCTTTCTTGCCTCTAGGGTTAAGCTCTCTAATCTATCCTCCCAACTATATACAGAATGATATTTTTAACACAAAAACATAATCACATCACTCTCTTCTCAAAATTCATTAGGTATTCTATATTATCCAAAGGAATATAAGGGTTTTAAGAATCTAGATTACTCTATGTTCATCTATCCTCATTTCCAGCAACTCTCCCGTTCCCACTTTACACTAGTCATCCTGAACTGCTTAGACTGCCCTCCTCACACAATCCTGTTTCATGCTTACATGTCTCTATGCATAGCATTTTCTCTTCCTCCCATGTCCATTTTCCTTTATTCACACTCAACTTATTAGCACACAATAACAAAGTCCTATTCATCTCTTTAGTCTGGGTTCAAATGTTACCTTCTCTGAGAAGCCTGTCCTGACTGCCCAGATAATTGGGTGCTCCTACCTTTATGTCACCTATGTTTTTTTTTAGCAATAGCAAAAAAACCTATTTTAGTAATTCTTTTATTTTATTGTAATTTGTTGAAATAATGAACAAACGAATGAAATTAATGCATCAAATATCTGTAGAGAAATAGGTTAAGACCAAACTAAATTGTATGGAAAATTAATGGCAAGGTGACACAACGTGAAGTATGTAGCCAATGTCATTGAACTGTACATGTAGAAATTGTTGAATGGGTATATGTTTTGTGTAGATTTTCACCAAAAATTTTTTAAATTAATGGCTAAAAATATAGAAATAAAAAATCAGAAAATAGGTAGTAAGGTACAGTACAGAGCAACGAAAGAATAATCAATATTCAGCAGAATAGAAATGTGTGTAAGGAGCTGCATATGAACTAAGAGAGAGAGGCTCATGGTTATCAAGGGAAGTTAAATCTAAAGAAATGAATGAGATATTTAGAGAGAAACTTGTAGAAAAGAAAATAAAAACTGCTTATATTTTGAACCTACAGTAAAAGGAGTGATACTCTCTTCCACTCCCACAGCCAATAGCATATTAAATAAAAAGAAAAAAACCTGTGAAGAGAGAGAGTCAGAGACAGAAGAAAAGAGACACTTTGAAAAAGTGGCTTGGGAAAGCAATCACTCTCTTGCTAGCCTTAACTAGATGGGCTATATTTTATCCAGGTTATCTGCTAGCCAACACGTACCCACAAAGAATATTTAGTACTGCCAGAAGCATTCATACTGAACAACAACCTCTGCTGCCAGAAGATGTGGAAAATCTAAAATTTATCTAAATTAACCATGACATCTTTACAGAATACCCTGGGTCATTGCCAAAGCATTGTTCTGTTACCCAAGAAGACGTTATTAACAAGAGGGGTGACAAACAGAAGATAAACACTGAAAAGCATGGATTTCTATTAAAGCTTTTCCAACTGCATGTGTTTTCTGTTTTTCTATGATATCAGAGGAACCAGACAATGAAAATGAACAACCTTATTTATATAGAAATATATTCATTAGACATTCTTTTGATAAACTGCCTCAAATGTGCTGCCTCGCTTAACTTTTTCAGTTTTTAGAGGGCATCCAGAGAAAAGAGTAATCACCAAAGGCATTGCTAGTGAAATGAGAAGACAAATCAAACCCTGAGAGGGACAGTAAAGGGGGATGATAATATTCCTCTGTGAATTCCAGTAGCACTTTTAGAAGGGTGCTATGTAAGAAAGGGTTGACTGCTTATTAGTCTACAGCCATGTCTATCCATATTTGACTAAATTTGCTTTCCTTGAATTCATTTACGTCTACTCTTCTTGAGGTTTGCCTAATGATCCAGGGTATATCTGAATAACTTCACGTTTTAATCATTTCTAACCTTATTTCCATTTTTACAGGGTCACTTGAGTGGTCAAACCAAAAACAAACCCACTCACTGCCTTTGAATCAATTCCAGCTCATAGTGGCCCTGTAGGACAGAGTAGAACTGCCCCATAGGGTTTCCAAGGCTATAAATCTTACAGAAGCAGGCTCCCACATCTTTCTCCCTTGGAGCTGCTGGTGGGTTTGAACCACTGACCTTTTGATTGGCAGCCGAGTGTTTTAACCATTGCACTACCAGGGCTCCCCACTGATTGGTAGATGAAGAAAATTCTATAGTGTATGTGTTCTTCAGCAAGACATTTGGACTGTGTCTGAGATATCTTTGAGTACAAAATGGAAATATATGTGCTAGGTAATAGCACAATAAGGAGTGCTGGTGGCCAGTGGTGTCACTAGGGTTGGTTTCACTCAGTGTGGTAACTCATGATGTCCCCCCCCCATGCTAATTACCACAATATTGTAGCTAAAACATCAGAAAATTTGACAAAATCAGTGACTATAGAAATAAAGACAGCAATGAAAACAACAGCACATGCTTGTAAGGTGTGCAAGCAAAATCACATGACTTGAAGCATCATTGTGCTTAGCTAATAATGACAGCTATGACTGAAGCACATTAGAAGGTTCAAAACATAAATTAGCATAGAGTTTTAGCCTTGTAGGTATATTGATACAAGTAAGCTGGGCTTATGAAAAAAAAATTGTTGTTATAACTAATTATAGGGATAGTTTTATAAAAAATAATAAATTTCTGCTGAAACATTCCACAAAAATTTTATAGACAGTCATTTTAGTGTCACCCCCTCTGACAGTGTCACTTGGCATGGTCCATATCCCCCGCCCCACCGCATCACCATAATGACACCACTGCTGGTGGCACAGTGGATAAGCACTCGGCTGTTAATGGAAGATCTGCAGTTTGAACCCACCAGCTGCTCTGAGGGAGAAAGATGTGGCAGGCTGCTTATGTAAAGGTTATAGCCTTCGAAACTCTATGGGGCAGTTCTACTGTGTCCCATAGGGTTGCTATGAATGGAAATTGACATGTTGCCAATGGTTAAAGAGAGGTCTGGTCTTTGCCTTTGGCTACTGGGAGGTGTTCTCTAGGTCCCAGGAATGTTCCAGCTGATAGGAGTGTTTGTTTGTTTGTTTGTTTGTTTGTTTGTTTGTTTGTTTGTTTGTTTGTTTGTTTGTTTTGCCTGGGGCCTTGGTCAGCAGATAGTCCAGCAATATGAGTTATGATGGGGCCTTGGGCCACACTGTATTAGGTCCTATCTCTGGAGGAACTGGAGACTAAAGGTATTAGCTTGACCTCCAGGAGATGTTGGAGACTAAAGGTCAGCCACATGGACTGTATGTGATTAAGTCTCAATTTAAAAAAAAAATCTGGATATCAAAGGCTCTGGTCAGCTTCCCTAGTTGGAACTACTCTGTATGTATTGTCAAACAATGATCATGGCCAGAGGATTTAACATCATCCATACTTCCACAGGGAGAGGATGACCAGGAGCTCCACATTTGGACCTTTCCTAGACTGCCTGTCGTGTCTCTTCCCTTGGCTGATTTTAATTTGTAGTCTTTCTCTGTAATTGATTATAAAATTGATTATAGCTGTGAGTAAAACAGCTCTCAGTGAGTTCTGTGAGCCCTTCTAGTAAATTACTAAACATCAAGGTGGTTTTGAGAACCTTTCAAACTTGCAGTAGGCATCAATCTTGTGGGGACTGTTACCTCTAACTCTATAGTTTGCCATACTCATTGCATCATGATTATCAAGATTTTAGTTGAGAAAATCTTGGTGATGTAATCAGCATCAAGAAAGTTCTCATTGGGCTAAGATGATAAAATTAATCTCCAGATAAATCCCTGCACCTGAATGCAAAACACCAAAGTCACTAGTACAGCACTGAGAAAATCTCACCTTAGAGAAAACATGTGTAAAAAGTCTTCAGACTTTGGAGAGGCGGGGCCAAAATGGCTGACTAGGTAGACGCTACCTCGGATCCCTCTTGCAACAAAGACTCAGAAAAACAAGTGAATCGATCATATACATGACAATCTACGAAATCTGACCATCAAACACAGATCTAAAGAGTTGACCTGAGTGACAGAGACAGAACGAACAACCACGGGGAAGCAGCGACTGTTTTCGGAGCCTGGAGCCAGCGTCCCAGTCAGAAAACACTGGCGCCGGGCTTTGGACTTGGTACAGGGGAGCTGAGCACGGCATCCTGAGACGGCGCAAAGATGGAACGCAGCCCCAGCCCCCAGAAGTGACCTCGGGGGAAGCCCAGCCAGTGCACACAGGCAGCGCAGCAATGCGGCTGTAAGGAGAAGTCACTGGGAGGCAGCAACTGGTTTTGGAGCCTGGATGTGGTGTCCCAGCCGGGGAAACTTGACGCTGGGCTTTGGACTGGGAGTGGAAGAACTGACCACAGCTTCTGAGACAGCACAAGCACAGGACGTGGACCTGACCCTCAGGGGCAATCTCTACCCAGCCAGTGCACACAGTCAACACGCCCCTAGGGAATCTCAGAAAAAACAGTCATCCCAAGCAAGATAAGTAACTGTCTATTTTCTGGGGTGCTACTCTCTCCTATTTATCTGAACCCTCCCCTCTCCTTCCCAGGTGGCTTCATTAACATTGGAATTTCCTGAGCCAGAAAGTGAACTGCACTGCGGTTTCCTTTTTTTTTTTTTTTTTTTTTGGTCTTTTCCTAACCATTCTCCTGGCCTGAGAGAAGCAGCTACAAAAAACACAGGGACCAAAAATCTTTCCCTAATTGGATTAAAAATATAGAACCAGCTCAAGCCAAACATATGTGATCCAAAGTCTTGGGCTTTCATCCCTACAGGGAACAAGGTGGCTATTATAATGCAAAGGCAATTCTGATAGGGATCTGACTGTAAATGTTTTAGCAGATTACTGGAAAGACAACTTTCCCAGGTCTGATATCTCTGTGTATTCAACAGAGCCCCCACTGACCCACGACAGGGAACTGAGGGCTGAAGCTCCCCCCAGACCACCTAGCCTCTTGTCTTAGGCATCTAAGGAGGGTGACACCTACCAATCTGTAGATGTATTTGCATTGGGGGCCTAAGGTACAGCTGCAGAGCCCACCCACAAAAGTGCTTTAGGAATAGAGACACACCTACCTCACTGGTACTTGGGGGAAGCCTGTTAGCATCCTGCCTCCCCTAGAGTGTGAAACCTTGCTGCTACTAGAAACTGGTGCACACAATTATCACCACTACTCCTCTAGGTGGATAGGTTACAGTCTGCACCACACACTTGATGACCCAATATCAGATTCTACTCAAGAATAGTGAATGGACTCTTAGGCTTATATATCTGGTAACAGCCCAAACCAGCTGGTAATAGGACATAAGTGATTCAAGGGCTACAACAATCAAGACAGCGCAATCTAGTAGCCCATCTATGTATATTGAAAGAAAAGAAAAAAATAAGATAAGGCTCAGTGAGCAAATATAGAATAAATCACTACAATATCTTAGAGATGGCTCAGAGACAGCAGTCGATAACAAACCACATAAAGAAGGAGACCATGATTGCTTCTACAACTTCCCAAACTAAAGAATCAAAATCTTCCCCAAATGAAGATACAATCCTGGAATTGCCAGATGCAGAGTATAAAAAACTAATTTACAGAATGCTTGACCTCAGAAATGAAATAAGGCAATCTACAGAAAAAGCCAAGGAACACACTGATAAAACAGTTGAAGAAATCAAAAAGATTATTCAAGAACATAGTGGAAAAATTAATAAGCTGCAAGAATCCATAGAGAGACAGCATTCAGAAATCCAAAAGATTAACAGTAAAATTACAAAATTAGACAACTCACTAGGAAGTCAGAGGAGCAGACTCCAGCAATTGGAATGCAGGGTGGAGGATCTGGAGGACAAGGGAATTGACACCAATATGGCTGAAAAAATCAGATAAAAGAATTAAAAAAAATGAAGAAACCCTAAGAATCATGTGGGACTCTATTAAGAAGAATAACTTGTGTGTGATTGGAGTCCCAGAACAGGGAGTGATAACAGAAAATACAGAGAGAATAGTTGTAGATCTGTTGGCAGAAAACTTCCCTGACATTGGGATATCTATCCAAGATGCTCATCGAACCCCATTTAAGACTGATCCAAAAAGAAAATCACCAAGACATATTATCATCAAACTTGCCAAAACCAAAGATAAACAGAAAATTTTAAAAGCAGCCAGGGATAAAAGAAAGGTCTCCTACAAAGGAAAATCAATAAGAATAAGTTCAGACTACTCAGCAGAAACCATGCAGTCAAGAAGGCAAGGGGATGGCATATATAGAGCACTGAAGGAGAATAACTGCCAGCCAAGGATCATGTATCCAACAAAACTCTCTCAAATATGAAGGTGAAATTAAAACATTTACGGATAAACACAAGCTTAGAGAATTTACAAAAAGCAAACCAAAGCTACAAGAAATACTAAAGGAAATTGGTCAGAAAACCAATAATATCAGATACCAGCACAACACAAGGTCACAGAACAGAACATCCTGATATCAACTCAAATAGGGAAATCACAAAAACAAATTAAGATTAATTTTAAAAAGAAAAAAATGCTCAAAACAGGGAATCACTGAAGTCAATATGTAAAGAATCACAATAATCAAAAAGAGGGACTAAATACAGGAGGCATAGAACTGCCATATGGAGAGGAAAACAAGGCGATATAGGACAATACAAGTTAGGTTTTTACTTAGAAAAATAGGGGTAAATATTAAGGTAACCACAAAGAGGTATAACAACTCCATAACTCAAAATATAAACAAAGAAAAACATAACGACTCAGCAAACATAAAGTCAACTACTATTGAAAATGAGGAACACACAATTTACAGTGAAAAACGTCTCAGCACAAAAAAGTAAGTGGAAAAATGAAATTGTCAACAACACACACAAAAAGGCATCAAAATGACAGCACTAAACACATTAAAAAAAACTTATCTATAATTACGCTGAATGCAAATGGACTAAATGCACCAATAGGGAGACAGAGAGTCTCAGATTGGATAAAGAAACACGATCCGTCTATATGCTGCCTACAAGAGACACACCTTAGACTTAGAGACACGAACAAACTAAAACTCAAAGGTTGGAAAAAATATATCAAGCAAACAAAAAACAAAAAAGATCAGGAGTAGCAATATTAATTTCTGACAAAATAGACTTTAAACTTAAATCCACCACAAAGGATAAAGAAGGACACTACATAATGATTAAAGGGACAATAGACCAGGAAGACATAACCATATTAAATATTTATGCACACAATGACAGGGCTGCAAGATACATAAAATAAACTTTAATAGAACTGAAAAGTGAGATAGACACCTCCACAATTATAGTAGGAGACTTCAACACACCACTTTCAGACAAGGACAGGACTTCCAGTAAGAAGCTCAATAGAGACACAGAAGACCTAATTGCTACAATCAAAAAACTTGACCTCATAGACTTACACAGAACACTCCACTCAACAGCTGCAAAGTATACTTTTTTTTCTAGCACACATGGAACATTCTCTAGAATAGACCACATATTAGGTCATAAAACAAACCTTTGCAGAATCCAAAACATCGAAATATTACAAAGCATCTTCTCAGACCACAAGGCCGTAAAAGTGGAAATCAATAACAGAAAAATTAGGGAAAAGAAATCAAATACTTGGAAAGTGAACAATACCCTGCTGGAAAAAGACTGGGTTATAGAAGACATTAAGGAGGGAATAAAGGAATTCATAGAATGCAACAAGAATGAAAACACTTCCTATCAAAACCTCTGGGACACAGCAAAAGCAGTGCTCAGAGGTCAATTTGTATCAATAAATGCACACATACAAAAAGAAGAAAAGAGCCAAAATCAGAGAACTGTCCCTAAAACTTGAACAAATAGAAAGTGAGCAACAAAAGAATCCATCAGGCACCAGAAGAAAACAAATAATAAAAATTAGGGCTGAACTAAATGAACTAGAGAACAGAAACACAATTGAAAGAATTAACAGAGCGAAAAGCTGGTTCTCTGAAAAAATTAACAAAATTGATAAACCATTGGCCAGACTGACTAAAGAAATACAGGAAAGGAAACAAATAACCCAAATAAGAAACGAGAAGGGCCACATCACAACAGACCCAACTGAAATTAAAAGAATCATATCAGATTATTATGACAAATTGCACTCTAACAAATTTGCAAATCTAGAAGAAATGGATGAATTCCTAGATATTTTTTACCTAAACTAACATAATCAGAAGTAGAACAACTAAATAGACCCATAACAAAAAAAGAGATTGAAACGGTAATCAAAAAACTCCCAACAAAAAAAAAAAGCCCTGGCCCGTACGGCTTTACTGCAGAGTTCTACCAAACTTTCAGAGAAGAGTTAACACGACTACTACTAAAGGTATTTCAAAGCATAGAAAATGATGGAATACTAGCTAACTCATTCTATGAAGCCACCATATCCCTGATACCAAAACCAGGTAAACACACCACAAAGAAGAAAATTACAGACCTATATCCCTCATGAACATAGATGCAAAAATCCGCAACAAAATTCTAGCCAATAGAATTCAACAACGTATCAAAAAAATAATCCACCACGACCAAGTGACATTTATACCAGGTACACACACACAAAAAAAAAGCAAGACTGGTTAAAAACCATTAATGTAATCCACCATATAAATAAAACAAAAGACAAAAACCACATGATCTTATCGATTGATGCAGAAAAGACATTTGACAAAGTCCAAAACCCACTGATGATAAAAACTCTCAGCAAAATAAGAATTGAAGGAAAATTCCTCAACATAATAAAGGGCATCTATACAAAGCCAACAGCCAACACCACTCTAAATGGAGAAAGCCTGAAAGCATTTCCCTTGAGAACAGGAACCAGACAAGGATGCCCTTTATCACCACTCTTATTCCACATTGTGCTAGAGGTCCTAGCCAGAGCAATTAGGCTAGACAAAGAAATAAAGGGCATCCGGATTGGCAAGGAGGAAGTAAAATTATCTCTATTTGCAGATGACATGATCTTATACACAGAAAACCCTAAGAAATCCTCCAGAAGACTACTGAAACTAATAGAAGAGTTTGGCAGAGTCTCAGGTTATAAGATAAACATATAAAAATCACTTGGATTCTTCTACATCAACAAAAAAGAAAATCGAAGAGGAAATAACCAAATCAATACCATTCACAGTAGCCCCCAAGAAGATAAAATACTTAGGAATAAATCTTACCAAAGATGTAAAAGACTTATACAAAGAAAACTACAAAGCACTAGTGCAAGAAACTAAAAAGGACCTACATAAGTGGAAAAACATACCTTGCTCAAGGATAGGAAGACTTAACATAGTAAAAATGTCTATTCTACCAAAAGCCATCTAACCATACAATGCACTTCCGATCCAAATTCCAGTGACATTTTTTAATGTGACGGAGAAACAAATCACCAACTTCATATGGAAGGGAAAGAAGCCTCGGATAAGTAAAGCATTACTGAAAAAGAAGAGGAAAGTGGGAGGCCTCACTCTACCTGATTTTAGAACCTATTATACAGCCACAGTAGTCAAAATAGCGTGGTACTGGTACAACAACAGACACATAGACTAATGGAACAGAATTGAGAATCCAGATATAAATCCATCCACATATGAGCAGCTGATATTTGACAAAGGACCAGTGTCACTTAATTGGGGAAAAGAGAGTCTTTTTAACAAATGGTGCTGGCATAACTGGATATCCATTTGCAAAAAAATGAAACAGGACCCATACCTCACACCATGCACAAAAACTAACTCCAAGTGGATCAAAGACCTAAACATAAAGACTAAAACGATAAAGATCATGGAACAAAAAATAGGGACAACGTTAGGAGCCCTAAAACAAGGCATAAACAGAATACAAAACATTACCAAAAATGACGAAGAGAAACCAGATAACTGGGGAAAAAAAAAATAAACGCCTATGCTCATCTAAAGACTTCACCAAAAGACTAAAAAGACCACCTACAGACTGGGAAAGAATTTTCAGCTATAACATCTCCGACCAGCACCTGAACTCTAAAATCTATATGATTCTGCTAAAACTCAACCACAAAAAGACAAACAACCCAATCAAAAAGTGGGCAAAGGATATGAACACACACTTCACTAAAGAAGATATTCAGGCAGCTAACAGATACATGAGAAAATGCTCTCGATCATTAGCCATTAGAGAAATGCAAATTAAAACTATGATGAGATTCCATCTCACTCCAACAAGGCTGCCATTAATCCAAAAAACACAAAATAATAAATGTTGGAGAGGCTACGGAGAGATTGGAACTCTTATACACTGCTGGTGGGAATGTCAAATGGTACAACCACTTTGGAAATCTATCTGGCGTTTTCTTAAAAAGTTAGAAATAGAACTACCATACAACCCAGAAATCCCACTCCTCGGAATATACCCTAGAGAAATAAGAGCCTTCACACAAACAGATATATGCACACCCATGTTTATTGCAGCTCTGTTTACAATAGCAAAAAGCTGGAAGCAACCAAGGTGTTCATCAACGGATGAATGGGTAAATAAATTGTGGTATATTCACTCAATGGAATACTACGCATCGATAAAGAACAATGACGAATCTGTGAAACATTTCATAACATGGAGGAACCTGGAAGGCATGCTGAGTGAAATTAGTCAGAGGCAAAAGGACAAATATTGTGTAAGACCACTATTATAAGATCTTGAGAAATAGTATAAACTGAGAAGAACACATACTTTTGTGGTTACGAGGGGGGAGGGAGGGAGGGTGGGAGAGGGTTTGTTACTGATTAATTAGTGGATAAGAACTACTTTAGGTGAAGGGAAGGACAATACTCAATACACAGAAGGTCAGCTCAAATTGACTGGACCAAAAGCAAAGAAGTTTCTGGGATAAACTGAAGGCTTCAAAGGTCAGCGGAGCAAGGGCGGGGGTTTGGGGACTATGGCTTAAGGGGACTTCTAAGTCAATTGGCAAAATAATTCTCTTATGAAAACATTCTGCATCCCACTTTGAAATGTGGCATCTGGGGTCTTAAATGCTAACAAGCGGCCATCTAAGATGCATCGATTTGTCTCAACCCACCTGGATCAAGGTCACACGATAACTAAGAGCCCAAGAGACAGAAAGGGCCACATGAGCCAGAGACTTACATCATCCTGAGACCAGAAGAACTAAATGGTGCCCGGCCACAACCCATGACTGCCCTGACAGGGAGCACAACAGAGAACCCCTGAGGGAGCAGGAGAACAGTGGAATGCAGACCCCAAATTCTCATAAAAAGACCAGACTTAATGATCTGACTGAGACTAGAGGAATCCTGGCAGTCATGGTCCCCAAATCTTCTGTTGGCCCAGGACAGGAACCATTCCCGAAGACAACTCATCAGACATGGAAGGGACTGGACAATGGGTTGGAGAGAGATGCTGACGAAGAATGAGCTACCTGTATCAGGTGGACACTTGTGACTGTGTTGGCATCTCCTGTCTGGAGGGGAGATAGGAGGGTAGAGAGGGTTAGAAATCGGCAAAATTGTCACGAAAGGAGAGACTGTAAGGAAGGAGCGGGCTGACTCATTAGGGGGAGAGTAAGTGGGAGTATGGAGTAAGGTGTATATAAGCTTATATGTGACAGACTGACTTGATTTGTAAACTTTCACTTAAAGCACAATAAAAATTATTAAAAAAAAAGTTTTCAGACTTTTAGTCAGGAGGGAACTACATTGTGAGGCAAAAGTATAGAGTTGTTGCCAAATAGCTGATTTATTTTTAGGTTTTTTTAGTAAAAATATATACTCAGAATGAGTCATCACATAGTGCCTGAAAATATATATTCAGTTTCCTCTGGGTATTATATGATAGAAGAATATAGGCAAGTGGGAGCACATTAAAAAAAAAAGTGACCAAGACGGTAAGGGGATTCAAAATTAGGTCACTTGAGGAATTTTTGAAGAAGCCAAATAAGTTTAGTTTGAAGATTAGAAGAGGAAGAAGGGAAGGGAAAGGAAAAGGAAAGAATATTAAGGGAAGACATAGCTGCCTTCAAATATTTACAGGGCCATCAGTTTGTTTATAGGACTCAAAGGGATAGAACTAATATTAATGGATTTAAGTTTCTCTAGAAATATATTTCAGTCTAATTTAAAGAAAGCCTTTGTAATAACCAGAACTGTCTCAAGAGGTGATGAGTTTACCTCAGGCATAGGTTGAGATCCACTCAGCAGGATGATGGAAAGGCAAAATAAACATTAGACGAATGAGTGGAGAGATTACCATTAAGGATTCTTTATTTCCTGAGATTCTGCAATTGTTTACTTTTATTTTAATGTAATTAGTATGCGTCATTCCTCAATTATTGAATGTTGGTATGATTGTTTTCTCTTCTTTAATTTAAATTGAATTTGGCTTGAGAACAGATTTTCAAATTATCACAGTCCATTGTCTCTTTTGGAGGGTGCCCATTTCACCTGGATCGGCAAAGAATGACAAAGTTTTACTTAGTCTAAATACAAAGGTTTATTGAATTTCCACCACCAAATAGAGAGAGCTCTAATGTCTAATGCCTAATGCTTCTGTTACTATAGCTGCCTTTGATTCTTGCTACCAAACCGGATCACTGTTTAATCATGATCTTCCATAGCCTGACCTCTGTTGCAGGTCTATTTTGAAGGAGTGCCTCACTGGCCCCAGCTCCCCAGCACAAGTTACCATTGCCCTTTAAGGGAAGATGACTCAGAGTAACACTTTCACTGTCCTATGCACATCCCAAGATGTCTCTCCTTGGTTTTCTAGGGTTGCATTTCTGGGTCCCCTCATAGTCTAATACTCCCCAAAACACTCCTTTCCAAAGTTACCATTGCTCCCAGAATCATCACATGCAGATGGGTTAAGGTGTTGCCCTTTGAGGACTTACAACTAGTATCGCTATTTCCAGTCCAATGGTTCCACACCAAAGGTCAAGCAACTTTTTCTTTATAACTCTCGAAACACAAAGAATCTTATTTCACTACCTTTTCCGGATAATAGGGCTACCAACTGCCTTTTTAAAATTGGCTTCCCTAAATTTTGATACCTACTTCTCAGAGTGTTAATACTTTTAGTGGCTAAAAGATAATTTATATACCTAAATAAGACAATCAGAGAATTGAATTTCTGGCTAGCTACATGCACGAGTATTATAAATTTAGCCTCTAGCATAAATACTCTGCTACATTTAGAGATCTTTCTGACTGAAACCATATCTACTCATTATAATGAGAGACATTTTATTGTCATCCTTACAGTTAGGCAGGTTTTTTTTTTCCCTCAATGAACTTTCCAAATATTTCCATCTATCAATTAATATTAAACAGCTTGTATCTATAGTAAAAGCAAAGAGAAAAAGAACATTGTAAGATGTATATACTGAGTGCTTTCAGATCAGAATGATAAGACATTAAACAGATGCCAGAGCATTTAGAAAGACAGCAAGGGCAGATGTGGTAAATACTGTAATCATCTCCTGATCAGCCATTTAACTCTGTTCTTAAGTATACTGAATTTGTCATTCCTCTCCCATGCAGCCTTTGTGATTTAGAGAAACCTAAGTCATCTCTGGTCTCTAGGATAGGTCATGTGAATTAAGCCTAAAATAATTAACGTAATACCATTTATTGCCAACACTTATTGTTTTGGGGGTAAGGCTATAACTCAATTCAGGCCAATAAGTAGATAACTGTATCATTAATATGACAGATTTGAGAGAAATGGCGACACTGTTAATAATTGCACCAGAAACATAAGCATAAGCAGGAACTGTCCCAGAAAAACTGGAATATATGATTACCGTATCAATAAGATATGAGAAAAAGTTTGCTAGGAGCTTCTGAAAAAGAAGTCCCCTTGTTCACAGGAGAAAGGTTTTAGAAGCCCTTAGGTCACTATCTGCTCTAACATTCTGTGATTTCTGTTTTGCTTTAATTATCATAAAAATGAAAAGTCAAAAAAATTATTACATTTTGTATTAGTTTCCTAGGGCTGTCGTAACAAATTACAACAAACTATGTGTGTGAAAAGAACAGAAATTTGTCTCACAGGTCTGAAAGCTGGAAGTCTGAATTCAGAACGTTGGCACGGCCATGCTCTGTCTGAAGGCTCTACGTGAAGATCCTTCCCTGTTTCTTCCAGCTTCTAATGGTCCCAGGCATTCCTTGGCTTGTGGTGGCATAACTGCAATCTCTGCCTCTATCTCTGCATTACCGTCATCCCTATAAGTCTGTCCCTTTGTGTCTCTTCTTCTCTTTTTATAAAGGACACCAGTCATATTGGATATGGGCTCACCCTACTCCAGTTTGACCTCATGTTGTTGTTGTTAGGTGCCATCGAAATGGTTCCGACTCATAGCAACTCTACAGGACAAAGTCGGGCTGCCCCAAAGTGTTGCAAAGGATCAGCTGGTGGATTCGAACTGCCTACCTTTTTGGTTGACAGCCATAACTCACTGTAGCTCTTAACCACTGCACCACCAGTGCTCTGACTTCTGTTAGCTTAACTAATTACATCTGTAAAAACTCTACTTCCAAATAAAGTCACATTCACAGGCTGGGGTGGTAGGGCTTGAAAATATGTTTTGGGGGTTGGCACAAATCAACCCATAACAAATCTATTCTTAATTAAGTTGTTTAAATGAAGCAACCTCCTTAACAACTAAAAAAATTCCCATCTCTTTAATTAGTCCAAAATTTTGGTAGATAAGATTGTAGGTATTTTGAAAATCTTACTCTTTCTAAAAGAAAAGGGGTGAAGAAAAAAAATTTTTTTTAAAGTAAATGTGGCATTTCTGGCTTCTACACCTGGAAAAAAAACATGTATTCATTCTTTGTTTGTCATAGGTATGACTATGTCTCCAAATGAATTTTAACTGAAGTTGACCATATAGCTATACAACTAACCTGAGTAATTTTAAGAATCCCTGAAGCAGAACTGAGCTTTAAGCTTCTCCTGACTTACAACCAACAAAAAAAAAAAAAAAAAGGAAAGAACCTATAAAGAGCAAGAAGTTGTTAAGGAAAAGATGTGGCATTGTCCTTTTTTCATTATTAACTATCTTTGCCTTCAATCAGTGAACTGAGCTCAGTTCTGGAAAAAAAAAAAAAAACTATTCCTACAGGACATTCAATGTCCAATAACTCCCCTTCTTGCTTAATAATCTTGTATGTAAGGAACCAATCTAATTTGTGGAAACAAATTGCTCCTTGGGGATATGTTATTTCAACCCAAACTGAATATATGACTCATTTTTAAAGTAGCAATAAAGATTATATAAGATGTAATTCATTATTTTTTTGTTTCATGATTCCACAAGGAAGGAAGATTTAAATCGCATACAGGATGTCTACCTTAATTAGGTTGCTTTTCAGATCAAATTCAATATAATTTTAAAATAAAAATGTCACTCAAGGGAAACATTTCATAAGAAAAGACAATTAATGAAATTTAAAGTGAAATGTCTTTTAAGAGCAATACAGAGCATGCAAGTCCTGGTCAGTTTTAAAATTGCTGCTAGAGATTTCAACAGTGGACTCCTATTCTGAGTACGTTAGAAAATAATATTAGTTTTAAAGTTTGGGCAAAGAGTTTAGAAATACATTAAAATTATGCCAGAAACTACAAATATAGCTCAAAAGTGGCTGCAGTGGGAAATTGACAGGGAACTGCCAGAAATTCAAGCCTGATTTAGATGAGGAAGTGGAACCAGGGACATCATTGCTGATGTCAGATGGATCCTGGCTAAAAGCAGAGAATACCTGAAACATGTTTGCCTGTGTTTTATTGATTATGCTAAGGCATTCAACTGTGTGGATCATAACAAATTATGGATAACATTGCAGAGAATGGGAATTCCGGAACACTTAATTGTGCTCGTGAGGAATCTGCACATGGATAAAGAGGCAGTCCTTCAAACAGAACAAGGGGATACTGCATGATTTAAAGTCAAGAAAGGTGTGCATCAGGGTTGTATCCTTCCACCATACCTATTCAATCTGTATGCTGAACAAATAATCTGAGAAGCTGGACTATATAAAGAAGAATGGGGCATCAGGATTGGGAGAAGATTCATTAACATCTTGTGTTATGCAGATGACACAACCTTGCTTGCTGAAAGTGAAGAGGACTTGAAGCACTTTCTGATGAAGATGAAAGACCACAGCCTTCAGCACGGATTGCACCTCAACATAAAGAAAACAAAAATCCTCACAACTGGACCAATGAGCAATATCATGATAAATGGAGAAAAGATTGAAGTTGTCAAGGATTTCATTTTACTTGGATCCACAATCAACAGCCGTGGAAGCAGCAGTCAAGAAATCAAAAGACATATTGCATCAGACAAATATGCTGCAAATGACCTCTTTATAGTGTTGAAAAGCAAAGATATCACCTTGAGGACTAAGGGGCGCTTGATCCAAGCCATGATATTTTCAATCACATCACATGCATGTGAAAGCTGGACAATGAATAAGGAAGACAGAAGAAGAATTGATGCCTTTGAATTGTGCTGCTGGCAAAGAATATTAAGTATATCGTGGACTGCCAAAAGAATGAACAAATCTGTCTTGGAAGAAATACAACCAGAATGCTCCTTAGAAGCAAGGATAGTGACACTACGTCTTGCATACTTTGGACGTGTTATCAGAAGGGATCAGTTCCTGGAGAAGGACATCATTCTTGGTAAAGTAGTGGATCAGTGAAAAAGAGGAAGACCCTCAACAAGGTGGATTAACAGAGTGGCTACAACAATTGGCTCAAGCATAGCAACAGCTGTAAGGATGGCGCAGGACCGGGTAGTGTTTCGTTCTGTTGTGCATAGGGTCGCTATGAGTAGGAACCGACTAGACAGCACCTACAAACAACAACAACATACAAATATAAAGAGGATAATACCCTAAATTCAAAAAAGTGGAACATATGAGGAAAAACATTATTTTACTCAAAGTTTATTTCCTAAATCCTTGACTTGGCTCCACTAGAAATTTACTGTGCAAATTCTGACAGTTGCCTTGAAATTTTTACCATTGAACCGTAGAAGACCCTTCACTTCACTCCAATTTTTTCCAACGAATCCAATCCATTATTCAAGGCCCTGTATGACCTGACCCTGAACTAACTGTTCACTCATGTCTCCTACTACTTCTCCACACATACTTAAGCAAAATGGAAAAACTTGCTATTCCTAGCACACACTCCATGTTTTCTTAAGTGTGCACTTTTCTTCATATTAATGCCGCTGCTTTAAATTCCTCTCCCTCTCTTACTCTCTCTTTGTCTCTATGTATACATATACATATACAAAACATCTACATATACTAAAAAAAAAAAAACCTTTGCCATTGAGTGGAATCCAACTCATAGTGACCTTACAGAACAGAGCAGAACTGTCCCACAGGGTTTGCAAGGCAATAATCATTATGGAAGTGGACTGCTATGTCTTTCTCTTGAGACTGGTGGGTTCAAACTGCCCATCTTTCGGTTAGCAGCTGAGCAATAACCACTGTGCATCCAGGGCTCCCTTATATATTATATCGATAATAATATTATATAGATAACACTGGCAGCTTTGTAAAATCTGAAGAGATCTGTACTGATTTTAAGAAGGAAGTTCATGTCCTGAACTATCGTCAATAACTATGGTCAATAACCAGCTATGTGACAATAGGTAAGTCACTTAACTTCTGTAAGCCTATAAAATGAGAATATTAGAATAGATGGTCTCTAGGGTCTCTCCCATAACTACATTGGTATGATTCTGTTAGACTTTCAGCAGCTTAAGAGCAAAGGCCATGCCTACATTCTCAAAAACAAAAAGTCCAGCACAACTCGATGGTGCCCACTACCACCATCAACTGCTCTGACAGGGATCAGAGTAGAGGGTCCCAGACAGAGCTGGAGAAAAATGGAGAATCAAATTCTAACTCAAAAAGAAAAAAAAAGTCCAGACTTACTGGTTTGACCGAGACTAGAGAAACCCTGAGAGTATGGCCCCCAGAAACCCTTTCAGCTCAGTAATGAAGTCACTCCTGAGGTTCACCCTTCAGCCAAAGATTAGACAGGCCTATAAAACAAAATGAGACTAAATGGGCATGCCAGTCCAAGGGCAAAGACAAGAAGGCAGGATGGGACAGAAAGCTGGTAATAGGGAACCCAAGTTTGAGAAGGGGAGAGTGTTGACATGTCATGGGGTTGGTAACCAAAGTTACAAAATAATATGTGCAGTAATTGTTTAATGAGAAGCTAGTTTGTCCTGTAAACCTTCATCTAAAGTACAAAAAAAAAAAAAAGATAGGAATTCTGCCACTGAAATAGTAAGGACTTAATGAGTGAAGAAATTAATTCTGTAAAATGGTGCTGTTGATATTTATTTATCTCAGTATTATGGTGATCTGAAGGTAGATTACATAATTTATGTGAAGGCTTTCTTCAGATGAAAGAATTATAAGAGTTAAGTCAATTTAATGTCTCAGTTTATTTTGTAATTGAAAGCAGCAGTTACAAATAGTACCCAATCTTGTGATCTTTAAGGTATTTAAAAGAAAGTACGAAATTTATTTTCTATATGAAATAGAGATCAGAAAACATAGGCATACAGGAGGTATTCCTTTTGAACCAAAATATTGGCTGTTTTTGAGTACCTAGGCTAAATGATAATGAGAAGCATAGTATTTAATGATTAACATTAAAATCAGTCATCCAATTATTTAAATATCTTTTATTTCCTTACCTTTACTTGCTTGTCATGAAATCAAGAGTAAGACATATATATGTATATATATAAATCTTTTATTTCATTACCTTCACTTGTCATGAAATCAAGAATAAGATCTATATATATATACGTATGTACATATATATGTATCTTTATGCAGCTTAGAAGAGTAACATACTAAAAAAGATGTACTGGAGGCTCTTCCCAGGCAAAAGGCCTCTTTTCTCTGGTATCAGTAGAAGATTCTGCATCCAACGTCCCTTCTCTTCTTCATTAAATTGGGCAATAAGATGGGCCAGAGGGAAGAAAATCATCCTTCTGGGAGCAGCAGCATACTAAAAACAGGTTAAAGATCCTCTCAAACAAATTGAGTTTCTAAAGACTACAAAAGAACTGCATAAGCCCAATTGTCATCAAATAATCGATTCCAATAATTTAGTGGTATCTCAGTCAATCACTGTGTATTAATCCCGTCCATTTGCTGGAGTTTAACGTATAGTCGAACTAGATAGGCCCATTTGGCTTTCAAAGGAGAAGGAATCATAAACGCAATTCATGAAATTAACAAAGTATAAAAGCAATATGCTTAATTGTTTTCACTGCTAATTTTCCATAAGGTGTAAGGGAATAAAAGAAGCTTTATAAGTTTAAATATTAAAATCAAGTTGAGCTTCCTTCATTTGGCATCTCTTATATCCTGGATTTCAACCTTGTGGACAATTTTAGCATGGTTAAAAATTTAATTGCACATGTATGACAGCTGAATGTGAGGGAAAATAGTCCAAGAAAACTATAGAACTGAATCAAATAAAATGAAAATGCCAAAAAAAAATTATATCTAAAAATGGCATCATCAGTTTTTGAAGAACAAAGAGAATTTAGACAGCTAACTCACTGTCTTTGGGATCCATTCGGAGGGCGAAATAGCAATGATAATTACCACTTGTCAGGATAAATATCTACCACGAGATATGGGGTCTTGACATATTATAGTAATAGAATGAGCAATAATTTGGAGTCAAAAGATCTGAGAAATCTTTGCCATTTCCTGGCTTTACATTCTTGAGCAAATCACTTAACCTATGAAACTCAGATTACTCATCTGTCAATTGAAGATACTAATATATAGGATTATTGTGAGGATTAAATGATAAAATACGTAAAGCCCTTGTCACAGTGCCTCCTCTACAGTAAGTGCTCAGAAATGTTAGCCAGTATTATTGTTTCCATACAAGAGCGCACTGTGGGTGCTGCTTACTAAAGTCCTCTCTGGGTCATCAGAAAAAGAAGATCTGCAGGAGTTTAGACCAGGTGTTAACAAAACCTATTTGTAAAGGTCCAGGCAGTAAATATTTTAGACTTTGTGGGTCATATGGTTTCTGTTGCAACTGTTCAGCTCTGCCATACAGCACAAAAGCAGCCATAGATAGTAAGTAAATGAATAGGTGTGGTTGTTTATTAAATAATTAAATAAAACTTTAATTATGGACATTAAAATTGTAATTTCATATAATTTTCACATGCCACAGAATATTGTTCATCTTTTAATTTTTTTGACCATTTAAAAATGTAAAATCTATTCATAGTTCATGGGTCATACCCAAATAGGCAGACCTTTAGACAAGGTAGGAACTGGTATAGAAGGAAGGAGTAGACATTGCACCCACGCTGTAGTAGAATTCAAGCATCAGGTGAATAACAAAAACCTTTTTCCTAAAACAGTATTTGAGTGGGGAGTTTTAACTTGTTAACAATCTGTTACATTCTGTGCTGCAATAAAGGAATGATGTAAAACATACTAATTGTTATTCAGGAGCTTCCAGTCTAGTTGGTAAGGCAAAACTAACACTCGTGAAATACTCTGAGAAGATTGTGTGCATTTAAACACTACACCATATGGTATGTGTCAGCAGTAGTAAAGAACACTTAGCAATTACACCACAAGTTAAACTATTCCTTGAATTAAGTGTATAATGTTATTTGCCAGTAGAAAAACATTTGGCATAATTTCTTTCCAAATCATTCTGTATATTATTAGTCAATTATAATATAAATATAAAGTACATTGTATTTACTAAAGAATGTTGACTCCTAAAGAAAAAAACAATGAGAGCAAATGTTTTATGAATGACAGAATACATTCCTTTATTTGGTATGCTCCTAATATCCTTGCTTTCACTGGGACCTAATAGAAGCCTAAGTAACATGGCAATACTGGAGTCAATGGTAATAATGGAAGCAAAACCCAGACATTGTATACCATAGAAAATAAAACTGAAGACCATGATATCAAATTGCTGGGATTGGAGCCAAATGGATCATTAACTAGCTGTGTGACCTTGGGAAAGTTATTTAAATGTCCCTGTCTCTGTGTCCTCATCTGTAGAATGGAGATCGAAATGCCTCCAGCATCTATTTCACACGGTTGTTGTGAGAATCTCATTATATAGTGCTTTTAAACTCCTTAGCAGATTGTCTGGGAGAAAATAATAATAATAACAACAAATGAAACCTAAGAAAAAAGACAAACATTTTTAGTATAATAAATTATAGGCGGTATTCTGGCAGGAAGTTAATCTTCTTAAATACAAAGTAATGATTGATTTTTAGATAACTCGAACTGACATCAATGATGAGGGACTCTATACAGATATCAGCAATAAAAACAGACAGAGAAAATTGTGATAAACCCTGTCAGAGGCTGAATAGAAGAGGCTGAACTTTGGTAAAATGGGAAGACTTTAATAAAGCTGAAGGGTGAGGAGGGTTGGGACTGAGAGGGGAAAGAGAGGCCCAGAAGGAACACAATCAGGAGGCATGATCGGAATGTCTTCAACAAAGAATCCAATTCATGACATACAGATCAGGGACAAGTTTAATGGAAATAGGGAAGTCACTTCCAAATATCTGCTACCCGGTAGACTCCTTGTACTTTGGAATATACTACTGGGACCTGCAGTGAAGGATATATTAAATTTTCTCAGGTATTCTATGTATGTTTTTGCCTGGCTGAACATAAAGCCATTTTATCATGAATTGCATGTACTGCTGGTGGTTCCTTCCATAATAAACGTGTACAACCAAGGTCAAAACTGGATTCTGTTAGTCTTAGTGGGCATGAAATGAATAAAGTGTGACTCCTCTGTGTGAACTCAAGTGACGGCTGCTGATGGTGACAAGGGGTTGGAGGCAGTGGGCAGTAGACAGATGTTCTTTAATGGTTTAATTGAAGAAATGTCTTGGACTCTGTTTTTCTACACAGTCTCAGAACTTCTTAAAATTAAAACTCTAATGAGAAAAATGAATATTCACAGTGAATAAGGTTTTAAACTTGGCAACAATAACAGTGACCCTTTACTTGAGAAAAATACACAATTGCCACAGAGAACATGGGCAGAGACAGAGTTCTCGGAATGGAAATGTGGAAGGCATAACTATGGCATTCAGCTGAGCTGACTAAAGACAGCAAAATCCCCCGTAAACATCAGTGGTTACAGACTTCAAACTCAATAGCTGTTCTTAGAGCACATGCACAAATGATTAAGATTGAGTAAGTAATCACAAAGCCAGTATCTCGACACAATCAGACTATGCGGAACTAAAACTATGTGAGACACAGGGGCATGGATTTAACTATCCAGAGGTTATTGCCCAGGCCGCACTGGTTAAAGGTTATTGTCTAGGCCACACTGGATAAAGTTCATTATTATGGGGAGTTAGGGATTATAATCAGAGTCCATAGAATATATTTATAACTCATTTATATATGTTTAGTAAAACTAGATTCAGTTCTTAATTTAGATAATAAGTCCTCTTGTCTTAAAGTCCTGAGTTAAAGAACCACTCCTGGTACTCCTATATAGATAATTGGACTTGACTATTAAAGTCAACACTCAGGTGTTCAAAACAAGCAAACCAAAAAACCTAAACCCAGTGCCATCAAGTCGATTCTGACTCATAGTGACCCTATAGGACAGAGTAGAAATGCCCCATAGAGCTTCCAAGGAGTGCCTGGTGGATTCAAACTGCCAACCCTTTGGTTAGCAGCCATAGCACTTAACCACTACGCCACCAGGGTTCCCAAACGAACAAACACAAGTAAGTAATTCCTATCACAAAATTGTTTCATAATGAGTTTTATTTCTGTCTAGGCATTCTACATATTATAATCTGTCCTACCTGTCTTTAATACTTCACATAAAAGATGACTCTCTTACCAAAAGAGATGCACATAAATGGAAAAACATACCATGCTCACGATAGGCAGACTAAACATTGTGAAAATGACAATTCTACCCAAACTGATTTACAAATACAAAGCAATCTCAATCCAAATATCAACAACGTTCTTTAAAGAGATGGAAAATCTAATCATTAACTTTATATGGAAAGGGAAGAAACCCCAAATAAGCAAAGCACTACTGAAGAAGAAGAATAAGTAAGACGAGTTGCACTACCTGACCTCAGAACCTACTATACAGCTACAGTTGTCAAAACAGCCTGGTACTGTTACAATGACAGACACATTGGCCAGTGGAACAGAATTGAGAACCCAGATGTAAATCCATCCACCTATGTTCACCTGATCTTCAACAAGGGCCCAAAGTCCATCGAATGGGGAAAAGACAGTCTTTTTCACAAATGGTGCTGGCAAAACTGGATGTCCATCTGCAAAAGAAAGAAACATCACCCATACCTCACACCATATACAAAAACTAATTCAAAATAGATCAACAACCTAAATATAAAGCTAAAAACTATAAAGTTCATAGAAGAAAAAATAGGATCGACTATAGAGACCCTAATACACGGCATTAACAGGACACAAACCACAACCAACAACACATAAACCCCAGAAGTTAGATAACTGGGATCTTCTAAAAATTAAACACTCTTGCTCACCAGAAGACTTCACCAAAAGAGTAAAAAGAGAAACTACAGACTGGGAAAAATTTTTGGCTATTACAAATCTGATCTCTAAATTCTACAAGAAAATCCAAAACCTTTACAACAAAAAGACAAATAATCCAATTAAAAAATGAGCAAAGGAAATGAACAGGCAGTTCCCCCAAAGAAGACATTCAAGCTGCCAACGGACACATGAGGAAATGCTCGAGATCACTAGCCATTAAGAGACATGAAAATTAAAATCACAATGAGATACCATCTCACCCCAGCATTACTGGCACGAATCAAAAAAAAAAAAAAAAGGAAATAACAAATGTTGGAGAGGCTGCAGAGAGATTGGAATTCTTACGCACTTCTGGTGGGAATACAAAACGATATAACCATTTAGGAAAATGATATGGCGCTTCCTTAGAAAGCTAGAAATAGAAATACCTTACAATCCAGTGATACTACTCCTAGGAATATATCCTAGAGAAATATGAGTCACCACACTAATAGACATATGCACATCCATGTTCATTGCAGCATTGCTCACCATAGCAAAAGGATGGAAACAACCTAGATGCCCATCAACAGATGAATGGATAAACAAACTGTGGTACATACACACAATGGAGTACTATACAACTATAAAAAAAAATAATGAATCTGTGAAGCATCTCATAACATAAATGCATCTGGAGGGCATTATGCTGAGTGAAATAAGTCAATCACAAAAAGACAAATATTGTGTGAAACACTACTGTAAAAACTCATGAAACATTTACACACAAAAAGAAACAATCTTTGATGGTTAAAAGGAGGGGAGGGACGGGGATGGAAAAACACTAAATAGACAATAGATAAGTGATAACTTTGGTTAAGGGTAAGACAGTACACAATACTGGGGAAGCCAGCACAACTGGTACAAGGCAAGCTTGTGGAAGCTCCATAGACACATCCAAACTCCCTGAGGGACCGAATTGCTGGGCTGAGGGCTGTGGGGACCATGGTCTCCAGGAATATCTAGCTCAATTGGCATAACAGAGTTTGTAAAGAAAACGTTTTACATTCTACTTTGGTGAGTAACATCTGGGGTCTTAAAAGCCTGTGAGCAGCCATCTAAGATACAAAACTGGTTTCACCCCTTTGGAAGCAAGAGGAAATGAAGAAAACTAAAGATACAAGGGAAAGATTAGTCCAAAGGACTAATAGACTGCATCTACCACGGCCTCCACCAGACTGAGTCCAGTATAATTACATAGTGCTGGCTACCACTACTGACTGCTCTGACAGTAATCACAATAGAGGGCCCCAGACAGAGCTGGAGGAAAATGTAGAACAAATGTCTAACTCACAAAAAAAGATCAGACTTACTGGTCTGGCAGAGACTGGAGAAACCCCGAAAGTATGCCCCCCAGGCACCCTTTTAGCTCAGTAATATAGTCACCCTTGACGTTCACCCTTCAGCCAAAGATTAGAGAGGCCCATAAAACAAAACTAGACTAAAGGGGCACACCAGCCCAGAGGCGAGGACTAGAAGACAGAAGGGAACAAGAAAGCTGGCAAGGGGTGGAGCCAAGATGGTGGACTAGGCAGACCCTACCTCGGATCCCTCTTACAACAAAGACACGGAAAAACAAGTGAATCGATCACATACATAACAATCTACGAACCCTGAACAACAAACACAGATTTAGAGACGGAGAACGAACTAATACAGGGAAGCAGCGATTGTTTCCAGAGCCTGGAGCCAGCGTACCAGTCAGGTATGGCACAAGCACAGAGAGCTGATCCACCCCCCTGAACTAACCCCGGGAGGGAGACCAGCCGGTTCCGCGGGCTGCGTGGGACGCAGCCGGTAGGACAAGTCCCCGGGAGGCAGTGACTGGTCTTGGAGCAGGAAGAGCGGCGTCCCAGCCAGGGAACCGTCTCGCCGGGATTTGGACTGGACGCAGGTACGGCATAAACACGGAGAGCTGCTCCACCCCCCTGAACTAACCCCGGGAAGGGGCCCAGCCGGGTAGCGCGGGCGGCGTGGGACGCAGCCGATAGGAGAAGTCCCCGGGAGGCAGCGACTGGTATTGGAGCGGGGAGAACAGCGTCCCAGCTGGGACACTCGGTCACGGCACAAGCACGGGGAGCTGCTCTACCCATCTGAACTAACCCCGGGAGGGGGCCCACCTGGTTCGCGGGGGCAGCACGGCCACGCAGCTGGAGGGACGAGAAGTCCCCGGGAGGCAGTGACTGATTTTGGAGTCGAGAGTGCACCGTCCCAGTAGGGGAGCCTTGACGCTGGGCGTGGGGCTGGAAGCGGAGGATCTGACCGTGACTCCAGCGGGCCAGACCCCCCGGGGACAATCTCCACACAGCCAGCACACATAGGCGACGCGCCCGCGGGAATCTCAGATATAATAGTCATTCCAAGCAAGACAAGCAACTCTGGCTATATTCGGAGGTGCTACTGTCCTATCTCTCTGTTCCCTCCCCCACCCTCCCCAGGCGGCTTCATTAACATCCGAATAGCCTGAGCCAGAGGGAGAACTCTGATAGGGGTCTGACTGCATTTTTTTTTTAGCGGATTTTCTGGAAAAACTAGTTTCCCAGTGATGGCTCGGAGACAACAATCCATATCAAACCACTTAAAGAAGCAGACCATGACAGCTTCTCCAACCCCCCAAACAAAAGAATCAAAATCATTCCCAAATGAAGATACAATCCTGGAATTATCAGATACAGAATATAAAAAACTAATTTACAGAATGCTTAAAGATATCACAAATGAAATTAGGATAACTGCAGAAAAAGCCAAGGAACACACTGATAAAACTGTTGAAGAACTCAAAAAGATTATTCAAGAACATAGTGGAAAAATTAATAAGTTGCAAGAATCCATAGAGAGACAACATGTAGAAATCCAAAAGATTAACAATAAAATTACAGAATTAGACAACGCAATAGGAAGTCAGAGGAGCAGACTCGAGCAATTAGAATGCAGACTGGGACATCTGGAGGACCAGGGAATCAACTCCAACATAGCTGAAAAAAAATCAGATAAAAGAATTAAAAAAAATGAAGAAACCCTAAGAATTATGTGGGACTCTATCAAGAAGGATAACCTGCGGCTGATTGGAGTCCCAGAACAGGAAGGGGGGACAGAAAACACAGAGAAAATAGTTGAAGAACTCCTGACACAAAAGTTCCCTGACATAATGAAAGACGAAAGGATATCTATCCAAGACGCTCATCGAACCCCATTTAAGATTGATCCAAAAAGAAAAACACCAAGACATATTATCATCAAACTCACCAAAACCAAAGATAAACAGAAAATTTTAAAAGCAGCCAGGGAGAAAAGAAAGGTTTCCTTCAAGGGAGAATGAATAAGAATAAGTTCAGACTACTCAGCAGAAACCATGCAGGCAAGAAGGGAATGGGATGACATATACAGAACACTGAAGGAGAAAAAGTGCCAGACAAGGATCATATATCCAGCAAAACTCTCTCTGAAATATGAAGGCGAAATTAAGATATTTACAGACAAACACAAGTTTAGAGAATTTGCAAAAACCAAACCAAAGCTACAAGAAATACTAAAGGATATTGTTTGGTCAGAGAACCAATAATATCAGATATCAGCACAACACAAGGTCACAAAACAGAACGTCCTGATATCAACTCAAATAGGGAAATCACAAAAACAAACAAATTAAGAGTAATTTAAAAAAAAATACACATGACAGGTAATCATGGAAGTCAATAGGTAAAAGATCACAATAATCAAAAAGAGGGACTAAATACAGGAGGCATTGAACTGCCACATGGAGAGTGATACAAGGCGATATAGAACAAAACAAGTTAGGTTTTTACTTAGCAAAATAGGGGTAAATAATAAGGTAACCACAAAAAGGTATAACAACTCTATAACTCAAGATAAAAGCCAAGAAAAACGTAACGACTCAACTAACATAAAGTCAAACACTATGAAAATGAGGATCTCACAATTTACTAAGAAAAACGCCTCAGCACAAAAAAGTATGTGGAAAAATGAAATTGTCAACAACACACATAAAAAGGCATCAAAATGACAGCACTAAAAACTTATTTATCTATAATTACCCTGAATGTAAATGGACTAAATGCACCAATAAAGAGACAGAGAGTCACAGACTGGATAAAGAAACACGATCCATCTATATGCTGCCTACAAGAGACACACCTTAGACTTAGAGACACAAACAAACTAAAACTCAAAGGATGGAAAAAAGTATATCAAGCAAACAATAAGCAAAAAAGAAGAGGAGTAGCAATATTAATTTCTGACAAAATAGACTTTAAAGTTAAATACACCACAAAGGATAAAGAAGGACACTATATAATGATTAAAGGGACAATTGACCAGGAAGATATAACCATATTAAATATTTATGCACCCAATGACAGGGCTGCAAGATACATAAATCAAATTTTAACAGAATTGAAAAGCGAGATAGACACCTCCACATTTATAGTAGGAGACTTCAACACACCACTTTCGGAGAAGGACAGGACATCCAGTAAGAAGCTCAATAGAGACACGGAAGACCTAATTACAACAATCAACCAACTTGACCTCATTGACTTATACAGAACTCTCCACCCAACTGCTGCAAAATATACTTTTTTTTCTAGTGCACATGGAACATTCTCTAGAATAGACCACATATTAGGTCACAAAACAAATCTTGGTAGAATCCAAAACATCGAAATATTACAAAGCATCTTCTCAGACCACAAGGCAATAAAACTAGAGATCAATAACAGAAAAACTAGGGAAAAGAAATCAAATACTTGGAAAATGAACAATACCCTCCTGAAAAAAGACTGGGTTATAGAAGACATTAAGGAGGGAATAAGGAAATTCATAGAAAGCAACGAGAATGAAAATACTTCCTATCAAAACCTCTGGGACACAGCAAAAGCAGTGCTCAGAGGCCAATTTATATCGATAAATGCACACATACAAAAAGAAGAAAGAGCCAAAATCAGAGAACTGTCCCGACAACTTGAACAAATAGAAACTGAGCAACAAAAGAATCCATCAGGCACCAGAAGAAAACAAATAATAAAAATTAGAGCTGAACTAAATGAATTAGAGAACAGAAAAACAGTTGAAAGAATTAACAAAGCCAAAAGCTGGTTCTTTGAAAAAATTAACAGAATTGATAAACCATTGGCTAGACTGAGTAAAGAAATACAGGAAAGGAAACAAATAACCCGAATAAGAAACGAGAAGGACCACATCACAACAGAACCAAATGAAATTAAAAGAATCATTTCAGATTATTATGAAAAATTGTACTCTAACAAATTTGAAAACCTAGAAGAAACGGATGAATTCCTGGAAAAACACTACTTACCTAAACTAACACATTCAGAAGTAGAACAACTAAATAGACCCATAACAAAAAAAGAGATTGAAACGGTAATCAAAAAACTCCCAACAAAAAAAAGCCCTGGCCCAGACGGCTTCACTGCAGAGTTCTACCAAACTTTCAGAGAAGAGTTAACACCACTACTTCTGAAGGTATTCCAAAGCATAGAAAATGACGGAATACTACCCAACTCATTCTATGAAGCCACCACCTCCCTGATACCAAAACCAGGTAAAGACATTACAAAAAAAGAAAATTATAGACCTATATCCCTCATGAACATTGATGCAAAAATCCTCAACAAAATTCTAGCCAATAGAATCCAACAACACATCAAAAAAATAATTCACCCTGATCAAGTGGGATTTATACCAGGTATGCAAGGCTGGTTTAATATCAGAAAAACCATTAATGCAATCCATCACATAAATAAAACAAAAGACAAAAACCACATGATCTTATCAATTGATGCAGAAAAGGCATTTGACAAAGTCCAACACCCATTCATGATAAAAACTCTTACCAAAATAGGAATTGAAGGAAAATTCCTCCACATAATAAAGGGCATCTATGCAAAGCCAACAGCCAATATCACTCTAAATGGAGAGAACCTGAAAGCATTTCCTTTGAGAACGGGAACCAGACAAGGATGCCCTTTATCACCGCTCTTATTCAACATGGTGCTAGAAGTCCTAGCCAGGGCAATTAGGCTAGACAAAGAAATAAAAGGTATCCGGATTGGCAAGGAAGAAGTAAAGTTATCACTATTTGCAGATGACATGATTATATACACAGAAAACCCTAAGGAATCCTCCAGAAAACTACTGAAACTAATAGAAGAGTTTGGCAGAGTCTCAGGTTATAAAATAAACATACAAAAATCACTTGGATTCCTCTACATCAACAAAAAGAACACCGAAGAGGAAATAACCAAAACAATACCATTCACAGTAGCCCCCAAGAAGATAAGATACTTAGGAATAAATCTTACCAAGGATGTAAAAGACCTATACAAAGAAAACTACAAAGCTCTACTACAAGAAATTCAAAAGGACATACTTAAGTGGAAAAACATACCTTGCTCATGGATAGGAAGACTTAACATAGTAAAAATGTCTATTCTACCAAAAGCCATCTATACATTTAACGCACTTCCGATCCAAATTCCAATGTCATATTTTAAGGGGATAGAGAAACAAATCACCAATATCATATGGAAGGGAAAGAAGCCCCAGATAAGCAAAGCACTACTGAAAAAGAAGAAGAAAGTGGGAGGCCTCACTTTACCTGACTTCAGAACCTATTATACCTCCACAGTAGTCAAAACAGCCTGGTACTGGTACAACAACAGGCACATAGACCAATGGAACAGAATTGAGAACCCAGACATAGATCCATCCACATATGAGCAGCTGATATTTGACAAAGGACCAGTGTCAATTAATTGGGGAAAAGATAGCCTTTTTAACAAATGGTGCTGGCATAACTGGATATCCATTTGCAAAAAAATGAAACAGGACCCATACCTCACACCATGCACAAAAACTAACTCCAAGGGATCAAAGACCTAAACATAAAGACAAAAACGATAAAGATCATGGAAGAAAAAATTGGGACAACCCTAGGAGCCCTAATACAAGGCATAACCAGAATACAAAACATTACCAAAAATGATTAAGAGAAACCCAATAACTGGGAGCTCCTAAAAATCAAACACCTATGCTCATCTAAAGACTTCTCCAAAAGAGTAAAAAGACTACCTACAGATTGGGAAAGAATTTTCAGCTATGACATCTCCGACCAGCGCCTGATCTCTAAAATCTACATGGTTCTGTCAAAACTCAACCACAAAAAGACAAATAACCCAATCAAGAAGTGGGCAAAGGATATGAACACACATTTCACTAAAGAAGATATTCAGGCAGCCAACAGATACATGAGAAAATGCTCTCGATCATTAGCCATTAGAGAAATGCAAACTAAAACTACGATGAGATTCCATCTCATACCAGCAAGGCTGGCATTAATCCAAAAAACACAAAATAATAAATGTTGGAGAGGCTGCGGAGAGATTGGAACTCTCATACACTGCTGGTGGGAATGTCAAATGGTACAACTACGTTGGAAGTCTATCTGGCGTTGTCTTAAACAGTTAGAAATAGAACTACCATACAACCCAGAAATCCCACTCCTCGGAATATACCCTAGAGATACAAGAGCCTTCATACAAACAGATATATGCACACCCATGTTTATTGCAGCTCTGTTTACAATAGCAAAAAGTTGGAAGCAACCAAGGTGTCCATCAAAGGATGAATGAGTAAATAAATTGTGGAATATTCACACAATGGAATACTATGCATCGATAAAGAACAGTGACGAATCTGTGAAACATTTCATAACATGGAGGAACCTGGAAGGCATTATGCTGAGCGAAATTAGTCAGAGGCAAAAGGACAAATATTGTATAAGACCACTATTATAAGATCTTGAGAAATAGTAAACCTGAGAAGAACACATACTTTTGTGGTTACGAGGGGGGGGAGGGAGGGAGGGTGGGAGAGGGTTTTTTATTGATTAATCAGTAGATAAGAACTGCTTTAGGTGAAGGGAAAGACAACCCTCAATACATGGAAGGTCAGCTCAATTGGACTGGACCAAAAGCAAAGAAGTTTCCGGGATAAAATGAATGCTTCAAAGGTCAGCAGAGCAAGGGCGGGGGTCTGGGGAACATGGTTTGCGGGGACTTCTAAGTCAATTGGCAAAATAATTCTATTATGAAATCATTCTGCATCCCACTTTGAAATGTGGCGTCTGGGGTCTTAAATGCTAACAAGCGGCCATCTAAGATGCAGCAATTGGTCTCAACCCACCTGGAGCAAAGGAGAATGAAGAACACCAAGGCCACACGACAACTAAGAGCCCAAGAGACAGAAAGGGCCACATGAACCAGAGACCTACATCATCCTGAGACCAGAAGAACTAGTTGGTGCCCGGCCACAATCGATGACTGCCCTGACAGGGAGCACAGCAGAGGACCCCTGAGGGAGCAGGAGATCAGTGGGATACAGACCCCAAATTCTCATAAAAAGACCAAACTTAATGGTCTGACTGAGACTAGAGGAATCCCGGTGGCCATGCTCCCCAGACCTTCTGTTGGCACAGGACAGGAACCATCCCCGAAGACAACTCATCAGACATGAAAGGGACTGGTCAGCGGGTGGGAGAGTGACACTGATGAAGAGTGAGCTAATTATATCAGGTGGACACTTGAGATTGTGTTGGCAACTCTTGTCTGGAGGGGGGATGGGAGGATAGAGAGAGAGGGAAGCCGGCAAAATTGTCAAGAAAGGAGAGACGGAAAGGGCTGACTCAAGAGGGGGAGATCAAGTGGGAGTAGGGAGTGAAATGTATGTAAACTTATATGTGACAGACTGATTGGATTTGTAAACGTTCACTTGAAGCTTAATAAAAGTTATTAAAAAAAAAAAAAGAAAGCTGGCAACAGGAACCCCAAGGTTGAGAAGGAGAGAGTGTTGACATGTTGTGGGGTTATTAACCAATGTCATAAAACAATATGATACTAACTGTTCAATGAGAAGTTGGTTTGTTCTGTAAACCTTTATCTGAAGTACAATAAATAAATAAATAAATAAGGATGACCTTCTTAAATATGAATACTATTGTGTTTATAAAAGACACATGTAGTGAAGGGATATGACATGTACACTTTCATGTCACACTTTCCTTATTAGCTTTGGTTTGGGGACATAAGGAAAACAGTCCGATCCATAAGTTTCAGTTCCAGCATCCAATTCCTGCTTACATCTCACTTACAAACATGGAATTACATTAAAGGGCTGATGGCCCTGCTTCTTTTCAACATGTAAGGAAGAAAGTGAAGCTGTAGAAAAAAGGAAAAAATATAGTTGGTGTGGCTGATACGCAAGGGGATGGATATGGGCCAGGCAGCAACAATGAGTGTTTTTTTCTAATTCTCTCCTAGTTTTTTGGTCCCATCCTCCTTTCTCCTGACATAGCCCCAAGTAAATTTTATTATCTGAATTATAGCAAATTTTCCTAGGTGGGGAGACAGAACAAATATGCATAAAACCAGCGCCAAACTGAACACTACTCACTATAATTGTGATATGTAGGAACTCAGACAAGAGAGCAATCAAACCAGTTCCTACATTAATTTAGCTGTTTGTTACCCCTGGCAGTAGTAGTTGTTACTTTATACCAATTGAATATGAGTGGTGGTGGTGGGAGGGATGAAATTATATGAGTAAACAGATTTCTTGATTTATCCTCAAGATGTGTAGGAAGGATTGAGCAGAAATATAGGAAGCAAAAGTACATAAGTAACTTACAATAAATAATTTTCATGGTTATTAAGATGCAATAATCTACATATATAGGTACCCCACAAAATCAAGCTTCTCTTTCAAAACAGGTAAATAAAATTTGGTTTCTCAAAATAGTAAGAAAAAAGTACAGCAATGATTTGAAATTTTTCAAAAGTCCCGATCTAACAAACGGTTATTGAATGAGTCAGTGTTATAAATGGAATCCATCTGTAATACATCACTGTGCTATATAAAAATCGTTTTAATACACAGAGTATCTGTGGTAGTTTAGAAGAAATAAATTGATAAATAGTAGAAGAAAACACTTGACAGGGATAAGTGGAATTTTAAGCTGAACATATTTCTGTTCTCTGGTTTTATAACAGGTTGTCTGATTCTCTGCACATGAAACAATCTTCTCTTGCATTATCTGTTGAGAAGAGATAAGAATAGAGCAAAATATTTTGCCTTAAACTTGCTGGTAGGCCTCAATATCCCAACAGTATATTGATAGAAATGGCTCTCTTCTGAGTTGCAAAATTAAACGGCAGGGTGTTTTGTTGTTGTTTTTGTTTTTCCTTGTAAGAAAATAGAGGTTTTTGTTATTGACCATTGTGGAAACCTGACAATTAAGGGTGATATCCCTGAACTGTATAAAATCTGGAGAATTTTCTAGACCGTAGAGGAAATCAGCTAAACACATGGCAAAATTAATGTCTATGTTCCTTAGGTTTTGAAAGTTCCCTTTAATGTATTTAGTTTTCAATAATCACCATAGTACCCTAACTACTGCCTCATCTTGTTATTAAATATACCAAATGATCAGACAATTGCTAAGGAAGTGGCAATTAAAAAAAATTACTATGGTAAAAATACTGTTGCTGAGTTTTCACAATCTAGAGAACTATCTCATATATAAATCTTTAACCAATCCACCACAAGTGCACAAACACAATTTAATTCATTGATTCATTTAAGTATTTCATTTTGTTTTCAATGAAACCATTGAACTTTGTGATTGTAAATCATAGTTATATGGTGTGTGCTGAAATGGAGGAAATGAAGGATTTTTCTTTCTGGTGAGAATGTGTTATAAAATAATGTATATTTGGCTAGGAATCGGCTAAATAAAAACCTTCCTTAAATGTTTTCAGTGAAGACAGTTACTTCAGAAATCTGCCACTAATATAGATATAAAATTAATGTGTTTTTGGAGTGATGGTTGTTATCTAAGTTGACTCTGAATATAAGGATCTTCTTTTTAGCTTGAGTATTTTGAATGCCATCTTATAAAATTAATTAATGGAAAGACAATCAGATGTATTAAAAATTTTTAAAGAAATTGTGCTAATTTTGTATCATAAAATAAGCCGACTGCTGCTATGTTTTGTTATGCATATCAGATTTCTCCACAAAGAGATAGAGTTTATGAACAGTCAGTAGTACATCAGCCATGACTAAATCCCATCTGCTTTCATACAAAACATTGGCTTGAAAAGCCTGTGCTTATAAGTGATCAAGCAAGACATTGATATACGATTTAGATGGAATATCTTGAAGCTTGTAGGCATATGGAATAGGGGTGGAGAAGTAGACTTTGTTTTTTTTTTTTTTAATAAATGAACTATACTTTATAGTCAAAGAAAGTTGTACATATAGAATTCATAAGGCAACCAAATTGGCAAAGTCTGGAGCCACTTCAGAGTTTTCCTTAGAAAATTGTTATTAAGATCTTAATATGATTAAAAGGGCATTGCATTTAACAACTGTGAAGATTCTGTTTGATCATGTCACTTCCCTGATGAGAAACCTTGATGGTTCCCTACTGCAACCAGAATAAATGTCCAAACTCCTAAACAACACATCTCTCAACTGCAATAACCACTAACAGGTTTTGCTGCTTCCACTTTTTTCCTTTCCTCCACCTCCATTCTAAAATCCATTCTCCAAACATCCAGCAGTTAAAGTGATATCTTTAAAGCATAAATTTATCACTGCTCTGCTCACACACACCATCATCATCACTAACATTTACCGTGCACTTACTCTGTGCTAGGCTCTGCTATAAGTGCTTTATGGGGTATTAACCATCCATTTACTAAAACACAATCCTCTTAACATGGCCCGCAATGCCCAGCATGATATTGCCTCTGCCTACCTCAGGGCTTACAACTCTCTCCCTTCTTCAATTCTCTTTAACTATGCTGGCCTCTTTATTGTTGTTGGAACTCACCAAGCTCATTTCTGTTCTAAGACCTTTGAGCTAACTGCTCTCTCTGCCTGGAATATTATTCTCCTGCCTCTTTGCATGATTGCCTTCTTTTCATCATTTGGCAGCTGAATCTGAATGATTCAAACTTATCAGTTCAAACATCATTTCCTCAATGACAGCATCTCTTATACCTTTATCTAAAGCAGATCCTCCTTCCCTCACCCCCAGTCCACATTATCTAGTTTTACTTCACCATCTGAAGTAATATTATTTATTGATTTGTTTACTTAAAAAAAAATTCTGTCTTTTCCTATAAGAAGTTAAGATCCATGAGGGATGGGATTTTGTTTTGGTTCCAACTGTATTCCTAGAACAGAGACAGTACATGTTGTAGGCACATGTTGTTGTTACCTGTGGTTGAGTTGGCCCCCGATTCAGGGCAACAAGTGTTATAGTGTAGAACTGTGCCATATTGTTTTTGTGGCTGAAATCTTAATGGAAGTTACTTGCCAGACCTTCCTTCCATGGAACCACTAGGTGGGCTTGAACCACCAAACTTAAGTTAGCAGTCAATCATAAACTACTTGCACTATCCAGACTCCCTACCCGGCACATAGTAGTAATATAACACATATTTATTAAATTAATAAAATAAGGAATCTCTTCAAGGTGTCCCCAGTGTACTTTACCAAAATTATTGATAACTATTTTCAATCATTCACCCTATGCTCTAAAATAATCAAAATTTTTGTTATCATCCAAACAGAGCCCTCTCTTTTTCTTTACACGTCCTTGCCGATACTGTTACTTCTGCCTGGAAATATTATCCACATGATCATTTCCAATTGACTTCCTATTCATCCTTCAAAGTCCAGATCATATACCATTTCCTAGGTGATACCTTTTGGTTTTCTCAAGGCAGAGAGCGTATTTCCCTCTTCCATGGTGTCATAGCACTTTGTATCTTTCATATATAATATATCACATTGTTTAGTGCCACCATTTCTATGATACATTCATGCATCCATGTTGTATTTTCAGGAGCTATGCTTTATATCTTTATAAAGTTGGGTATCTACCAGAAGGGCAACTCATTGGAATTAAAATGTGACTTTTGTTAACCCTTTCTAGTGAAAGTATTTGCTAGCTACTTCAAGGACAGTAAACTACCTTGAAACAGGTCTTGGTTATTTTGTGAAGAGTCACTTGTGTTGTCTCACTTATCTAAGTAGAGGATAAGCAAACCATAGAGAGGTACCAGCCATTAAAAACCCTATGGAGAACAGTTCTACTCTGACACACATGGGATCTCCATGTGTCAGAATCAGTTAGCAACTGACAAGGATGGTGGTATTATCCAAGAAGAAGTACATAAGGGGATTTTCAGGTGGTTTTGAATTGCCTAAGAAATTACCCAGTTGTGGGAAGTTGGTCTTCAGAAATGAAAGGGGGTCAGTAGTTCTCGGTCCGTGAACTACACTTAAGCTGCTGATTTTGAAAAGCTGCAAAACTTTTTTGTTAAGGCACGAGCACTTTTGTCAGGAAATAACTTTAAGATCATCATCCTACAAAGAACTATCAAAAAAAGTACTATGATACTGAACTCATGGCAACAGTCTATGAAAAAACTCAGCCTCCAACTGGCCTCATAATTCAGGCCCAATCTTCAGAAATAGTTTTGCCAGCTTGTGAAGGCATAACTTCAGATGGCATCATGTAAAGGATATTATATGAATAGTGCCTCCTAAAGTTGTGTGGGCATATTTACCAAACTATTCACAGTGCTTGAGTGTTGATGCCTTTAGCAGTTTTACACACCTCCCTTTATAAAAGACTGTGTCTTATTCTGAGGATAAATGTTGTTAGTAGACATCAAGTCACGCCTGACTCATGGAGAATACATGAGAGAGGACTTTGGAGATTCATAGGGTTTTCATTGATTGATTTTTCAGAAGTAGATCTCCAGGACATTCTTCCTAGTCTGTCTAGTCTGGAAGCTCTGCTTACACCTGTTCAGCATCATAGCAACATGCATGCTTCCACTGGCTGACAGGCCTTGTCTGCACTTTAGGTGCATTGGCCAGATACTGAACCCAGGTCTCCCATATGGAAGGCTAGAATTCTACCACTGAACCACCACCACCCCCAACGCATTGCCATTGAGTTGATTTCGACTCATAGATAGCCTATAGGACAGTATATAACTTCCCCCTCATTGCCCGCTCTAACAGCCCAAATTGACATTACCTCATATCCGTGAGGGAGTTACACAGAACTTTTTCTATCTCCAACACTGTGGGACAGTCTAGGCTACACTTACCCGAATGAAAAAATACGGAACTTTATTCTAAAGAGCCCTGGCCAGTTTGTTGGAAGTCTGATCGCTGAGTGTAATAACACTGGAAAGTGTGCAGCCCAAGTTGAAGAATCACCAAGGAAGCAGGGGACATCACTCTGCTTTCCTGCTCCACACATGGTTCATCAGCAGCCAAAGCTCTTAGGTTGTAATCAACATACCATAAAAGGGGAAGAACTGAACTCTCCTCACCCTCACTCTCCCCAAAATATATTCACAAAATCTTGGATATCTCTGGATAACAGAATAAGAAGAGAAAGACATTTGCAACTTCGAAAGAAAATGGGCTGGATTTCTGAAATTCTAGAAATTACCAGCAGGGGAGGGCTTAAGCATTTGTTGCACCCCGAGGATTATCTCTTGAAAGATTTTGCACTCTAAATTGTATAGTAACACTGTAATTTCATTTGTTTCCTCATAGCAATTAGATCAGTGCTTTGCATGTAAGGGGTATGCAATAAATGTCTATAAATTAAATTTAGTTGCTCATTGCCCTCCACCCCATCTCAAGAAATATTGGATCAATTATTTTAGTCCCAGTTTATGTGTAGTCTCTACTCTTATTTCAATGCCCCCCTAACTCTAAGATGCTTTTTGTAGACGATAATTTGTAGAATTTATATTTCTTTTTTCCCCCTATTCTCAATACCTATGAAACCATTACTTTATTGTTTTATTGCCGGTCTTTCTTTACATTATACTTATCACTGACTCCTACATTTTACTTTCCTGTCACCATTAATGATTGTTCATCTTTGCTTGTTTCTCCATAGCATCTCACTTTTGAACATAAAAGTATTTTGTAATGTTAAGGTCCACTCCAAAGTTCTCCTGACTGAGTAACAACATCCAGCACGCTTTCCTGTAATTCATTGCTTGCTAGTGGGGAAAGAGGTGACAGACAGAATTCCAGAGGGTAACACACACACACACACACACACACGCACACACACACACACAAAATGAATAGAAAATGGCCATGTAGGTGAAGCATGAAGGAAAAGAAAAATTTCTCTGAAAGCCCTTCCTACATCTGTAGTAAACCATCATACAATCCCATGGAAAAAAATTCTATAAAATCAATGTAGATGGCAATTGAAAAGTACTACAATTTTTTTAAAGGATGAATAGTAGAAAGTAAGAAAAAGACAGCTATTCTCCAGTTTATTGTGATACTCAATATGACTGTATTTAAATTTTTGTGAAAGTAATGAAACATTTGCCCTCTAGCAACTAACTATTCCTAACAGAAACAAAATAGCAAGCCAAAAGCAAACAAGTAGCAAACACTTTGGGCGCTGGCCAGTGTTTAGAAGAGGTCATTGTTTTAGAAAAATTACTATAATTTGGCACTAGGAACAGGTTTTTACCATTATCCCATTTGCACTTCACTTGAGTTTCTGGGTAACCCTAATTATAAAACACTCAGATGGTATTTTGAAAAAATAAACAGCTCCTTACCCATGGGCCTGACCTGAACAGGTAAATGAGGATAATAGTGTTTTAATCTTCTTCATTATTGGCATACACTAGGGAGAAATCACAAAGAATAGTGAAAAAGAGCAGACAGACTAAAAAAGATGAAATGGAATTAATGGCTAAATGGAGCTGATTTTTTCACATTTTGAAAGAAAAATATATTTTGAGTGCATGAAGTGTTCAACTATAAGAAAACTGAGTACAAAAACAGTTGAATAGTTCACCATGGAGTAACTTTTTTTTTTAAGTGCAAACAGGAGACAAGAAAGAATAGATAGGTGGAAAAAGTGGCTAAATGATGGCATACGCAATTCCATGGTCCCACCTCTCCCCCCACCAAAGAAACACCAAAAAAGAAAAAACAAGCAGAAACTGACAAAACCAACTTTGTCAGAACTTTGGAAATTAGTCAAAGGGTTACAGCAACTAAGCAAATGCAAATCAACAAAAAGATGATGTCAAACTGGGAAGAAAAATTTTACTTCCACAGGCCTGTGCCCTACCCTCTTCCTGGCTTAGTGGATATCCTAAAGTTGTTGTGGCCCAAATTCCCAGAGAGGAATCCTGGTTTCTGGCTCCTGACAGAGCAGAGCAGACTTTATTCGCAAATTTTTGTGTGAGTCAGTTCTAACCTATCTGGTGGCTGCCTGCAAGGCTCTTTTCTCTGATTGGCCTATCTCAGAGCTCACATTGGGAAAAGCAGCCTGTAATGCCAAAAAAAGTAACTGCTTATAATCACCTGGGATTAGTTAGTGCAATATTGGCTCAGAGCAGAAACCTAGGACTTGTAGGAGAAGCCGAGGAGAGTTTCTTTTGAAAATTAGAGCATTCAAAACCACTGTGTATATAAGGGAATTGAGAAAGGTACACACACATTCCCAAGGCTTAGAAAATACAAAAGAAGACCTTACATTTTCACCTTGTATTGAATGCTATGCTCCTCACAAGCTTGGGTAAGAGTTGAAGGAATGCCCTAGCACAGAGCCGATCTGCAAAGGCTGGGAGATATGGGTCCCCCCTCTTCCCAGCATTCAAGAAAATCTCACTCAAAACACTAACTAAACTCATGCTATAGAACAGAGACTTCAGTGTCAATACGTGAAAGAAGGCAGTCTTTGCAAAATTAGTTAGGGGAAGTCACTAGACCAAGAGATTATGACAGCTTTCAACAATAAAATAATTTCAAAAAGAAAACCCTAGAAAAGGGGAAGAATCTGATATCCAGAGTTATAACACTAGACTATTCAAATTCCAATTTTCAAGAACAAAAAATCACACAGCATACAAAGAAACAGAAAATGATGGCCAACACGAAAGAACAAAATAAAGTGACAAAAAATGTCCCTGTGGAAGCCCAGATAATGCACTTCCTAGACAAAGGCTTTAAAACAGTGGCATTAAAAATGCTCAAAGGGGACTTCCTGCCAACATGGCACCATAGACAGAAGCCTTCCCTCCACAGCAAAGACCCAAAAACTAAGTAAAACAGAGACAAACGTCATTCCTGGAACACGAAGTGCCAAATGAAGAGGCAGAGAACTCAGCCAAGCACCGAATGGAATAGGAAAATGATAGAGGATGGAGAGTGAGGAGAGATACGTACGGAGGGCCCAATCAGCTAACGCAGCATGGATCTGCCATCTAAGACTCCATTCAGGGATCAGCAGACAGGGATCAAGGGAAAGCAGCTTTGTGGAACTCCCAGCAGGAGACAGAGCACCCAGTAACAAATGATACATGCTTTCCCATCCCCCATTCTCTCCCTGCTGCCCTGCCTATGAGCTTCCTGGCTCACTGTGGTGGCTCGGCTGGCCAGAAAGTGCAACATCTGCACCACGTGGATTTGCCCCACCCACATAGGAGATCAACAGACAGGGAGTACCGGAAAGCAGCTTCGCAAAGTTTCCAGCAGGAGATAGACCACCTGGTAATGAGTGATATATGCTTTCCTAGCCCTCCCCTTCTTCCCCCCGCCTTTGGCCCTTTCTGCTTCCTGTCAGCCACAGTCTCTTGGACGGGAGGTAACTGCTTTGGCCATAGGCTGCTTGGATTCGCCCTGTTGCCACTGGCTGGGTCCCAGAGCTGGTGCAGCTTCTTTCCACCTCTTTTGGTTTCTTCTGTGCCTCCTACAACCTCCCCCTCCTTTCTCGAGAACACCTGGCTCTGTGTGCCATTTTTGCTTCTTCTTGAAGGGCTGTGAAGCCACGCTCAACTGGGAAACCACTCCCCCGGCCTGGGACAACAGGCTGGTAGTATCCCTGGGGCTTTTTTTTCCCTCTTGTTCTGCTTTGTTCTGTTCTGTTTGTTTTCATTTCCTTTTCACGCCCTGGGAGACCCTTCTACCTGGACTGCGCTGCACAGATTAGGAGCCACTCCCCAAATCTGCACAGCCATGTAAGTGGGATCCCTGGGGCATTTCTCTTTATATTTTTGCTTCTTTTTTTCTTTTTCCTTTTCTCTCTCTTTTTCCCTTTCTGTCTGTCTTCATTTCTCAGTTCTTGTCTCTCTACACTGAATACCTGGTGCAGTGTGATATCTATAACCCCTCTAGCCAGGCTATACTGTGCAGCCTGGGATCCACTTCCCTGATCTTAGTAGCCCCACCAGTGGGACTCCAGGACTCCTGGGGGCTTTTCTTTGCTTTTTTATCTTTTCCAAATTTTTATCTAGTTCTTTTTTTCCTTCTTTTTCCATTTTTCTTTCCTTCTTTTTTTCCTTTTTGATTTTCTCCATTTCTCGTTTTCTCATCTCCCCACTCCAACAGCAAGCTCCCTGAGCATTCTTCTTCTTCTTTTTTTTTTTTTTTTTTACTTTTCTCTTTCTTTGCTAGTTTGTTTTTGGCTCCTGTTTTTCTATCCTCTCTCTCCTCTTTCCCATACCACTATTAGCTCCACACTTCACAACCTCCCCCCTCTTTCCTCCCTAACTGCACCATGCACTGAACATCACACCTCTGAGCAGCACAGGCATGGCCTACTCAAACCTGTCCAGCACTGATTCCTGGCCCACCCTGTTGGCCCTAGTACATGCCACAAACAACCCATCCCAGCCCCTCCTCTTCAGCTGGATCTGCCCTGCTGCACCATAGCTGAATAACTGGCCCTGCACATTGGAGAGGAGATGAAAAGTATCATGATTACAGACGAGCAAACAACAAAAAATGCACAGCTGGCCTGCTCAGACATAACCAAATAAAATAAAAAGCAGGACAAAACAAACAAAATCTACATTCAAGAAATGAAGAAAATACTGAATGCCCCAAGACAGCAAACAATATTAAAACATTAAAAAAAAAATAGGGGACAGGTTGGGTCCAGCAGGAATCCAAAATAAAAAACCAGATGACTTTCCAGTAGAATAAAAAGCACTAGAACTACATGGCAGGGAATTCAAATCCCTAATATTCAGAGCAGTCCCAAACTGAAGCAAAAAGCAGACAAAAATGAGGAAAACATAGACAAATTTCTGGAAAAGGCAGACAAATTCATGAAAAATACAGGCCCACCCCCCCCCCCCAAAATGGAATAATTCAGGAAAGTTATACAGGAACAAAATGCCAAAGTAAATTCACAGCTAGAAATCATTCAAAAGCAACAAATAGAAATCCAAAAGGTAAACAACAAGACTTCAGAAATGGACAGTGTCATAGAAGGGCTGAGGAGCAGGTTTGAAACGACTGAAGACAGAATCAGTGAAATCGAAGAAAAACACTTGGGTACAACTCTGAGAAAAAATCAGAAAAAAAGAATAAAGAAAAATTAAGAAACCCTGAGAATTATATGGGATACAATCAAAAGCAAAAATTTGCGAGTGATCTGAGTTTCAGAATGGGGAGAGAAAACAGAACACACAGGATCATTGAAGAATTGCTGACAGAAAACTTGCCTAATATCATGAATGATGAAAAGCTGACCATCCAAGAAGCTCAAAGAACCCCATATAGAATAGACACCAAAAGAAAAATACCTAGGCATATCATAATCACACTTGCTAAAACCAAAGACAAAAATATCCTGTAAGCAGCTCGAGAAAAACAAAAAGTCACATACAGAGGAGAAACAATAAGATTAAACTCTGATTATTCTTGCATAAACTGTACAGGCAAGAAGGCAAAGGGATGACATATATAAAACCTTGAAAGAAAAAAATTGCCAACCAAGAATAATATATCCTGCAAAACTTTTGTTCAAAAATGATGATGAAATTAGGACGTTTCCAGGTAAACAGAAATTAAGGGAATATGTAAAAATCAAAGCAAACTTACAAGAATTATTAAAGGGAGTCCTTTGGTCTGAGAACAAACAACATCAGACCACACCCTGAATCTAGGACACGAGATTATAACAGCCAGGTACCAATGTAGGGAATGAACTCTCAAGGAATATTCAAAGCCAAAACAATTGCAACAGGGAACCAGAGAGGTTAATCTGTAAATGACAACATCAGAAAAATAAAAGAGGGAATAAATGGTATAGGAATAGAACTTTCTAATGGAGAGGAAGGCAAGGCGATACCAAGTAATAATAGACTGGTTCAAACCTAGGAAGATAAGGGTAAATTTCAACGTGAGCACAAAGAAAGTTAACAAACCTACTCATCAAAATAAAGAAGAAGAAAAAAGTCTCAATAAAAACAGAATCTACAAGAACGAAAGAAGTGAAAAAGGAATCCACAAACACAAGCAACTCAGCACAGGAGAGTAAGAGGAACGAAGAAAATGTTAGCATCACAAAAAAAAAAAAGCATTACAAAACGACAGCAATAAACCCAATGATAAAGAATAACGATGAATCTGTGAAGGATCTCATAACATGGATGCATCTGGAGACATTGCGCTGAGTGTAATAAGTCAATCACAAAAGGAAAAAATATTGCATGAGACCACTACTTTCAAAATTCATGAAAAGGTTTGCATACAAAAAGAAACAATATTTGATGGCTGCAAGGGAGGGGAGGGGCGGGGATGGAAAAACACTTAATAGACAAAAGATAAGGGGTAACTTTGGTGAAGGGTAAGACAGTACAGAATACTGGGGAAGCCAGCACAACCTGTACAAAGCAAGGCCACGGTAGCTCCATAGGCACATCCAAACTCCCTGAGGGACCAAATTGCTGGGCTGAGAGCTGTGGGGACCATGGTCTCAGGGACCATTTAGCTCAATTGGCATAAGAAAGTGTGTAAGGAAAATGTTCTACATTCTACTTTGGTGAGTAGTGTCTGGGCTCTTAAAAATCTGTGAGTGACCATCTAGGATACTCCACTGGTCTCACCCCTTCAGGAGCAAGGAAGGACGAAGAAAACTAAAGACAGAAGGGAAAGATTAGTCCAAAGGACTAATGGACCACAACTAACATGGCCTCCACCAGACTTAGTCCAGTACAACTAAATGATGCCTGGCTACTCTGAAAGAGATCACAATAGAGGGTCCCAGACAGAGCTGGAGAAAAATGCAGAACAAAAATCTAACTCAAAAAGAAAGAGCAGATTTAGCTGTCTGACAGAGACTAGAGAAACCCTGAGAGAGTATGGCTGGACACCCTTTCAGCTCAGTAATGAGGCCACTCCTAAGGTTCACCCTTCAGCCAAAGATTGAATTTGTCCATTGACCAAAGCAAGACTGGAGGGGCGCACCAGCTCTTGGGTGGGGACTGGAGGGGCACACCAGCCCTTGGGTGGGGACTGGAGGGCTGGAGGGAAAGGGAGAGCTGGTAATAGGGAAGTCAGGGCCAATAAGAGGGACTGTTGACATGTCATGGAGTTGTTAACCAATGTCATATAACAATGTGTGTACAGACCGTTTGATGAGAAACTAGTTTGTTCAGTAAACTTTCATTTAAAGCTCAATAGAAATTAAAAAATAGAGCTGAAGAAAAACATGGACCAAGAACTAAATAAAAGTAGGAAGATATTATGTGAATAAAAAGAGATTCTCAATAAAGAGATAGAGGAGGCAAGGAAAAGATGGCGGAGTAGTCAGACACTTCTGGTGATCCCTATTACAACAAAGACCCCCCAAAACAAGTAAAACTATTATATATATGACAATTTAGGAGCCCTGAACATCAAAGGGAAAGTTAGGAAATTGGACAGAGCAGCAGGTGGAGGGAGAAACAGTTCAAAAGTGGTGAGGAGTTGGTGAACCTGACTCGGCAGGAACTGGCACTCCTCAGCCATGATCACCTGAAAGGACTGTGAGAGGGCTGGTGGTAGCATTCTGGACATGGTTTCCTCAGGGAGAGACAGCGAGCTGCACAGTCAAATCTGGAATCAGAAAAGCTCTCAAGACAAAAGTACTTGTGTCTAATTTAAGGTGCCCCAAGCCAGCTTCAGTGGTTGTCGATTTACCTGGGCCTAAGATAGTTTCTGCTGCACACTCTGAGCAATCCTCCCAGACTTGGAGAAGGAATAAATTAACAATTGGGGGAAAAGATAATCTGCCAGGTCCCCTAAGCTGGGAACTAAGGGAAGAAGTGGTTCCTGTCCACGCAAAAACGGTCCACAGACCTTGAATGCATTTTATCCCTGCATGTACCTGTGTGGGAAAATTTCAGGAGCTTAGACGTTTGTTAGCAGACTGCAATGATGTATGTGCCTGAGATCTGACTTCAACTGTTTCAGCTGTGTGGTGGAAAGGCGCATTTTTGCAATTTGAAACCACTCCACCTATTAAATAGAATCCTCACCTACCTGCATCAGGGGCCTGAAGACTTGTGGCTCCACCCACATTACCTAGCCACCCATAACAAGGATTCAAGGGGAAGTGGTGCCTCCCAGTACTTACAACCAAAAGCATTGGGTGCCCATGGTCCTGCTGCAGAACCCACCCACCTGTGTGCTCTAGGGAAGAGGGACACGCTTTCCTCACAGACACTTGGGGAGTGGTTGTCAGCCCCCTGCCTTGTTCAGAGTGTTACCCCCTGCTGCAACCAGATACCTGTACCTACACCAACCACACCTGCCCCTCTAAGACTGTAAGACAGAGCCTGTACCACACACTTGATGACCAACTACCTGGACACCTGAGCTTAACCCATACAATAAAAGTGAAAGGACTCCTAGGCTCATATACCTGGTAACAGCTCTAGCCATCTGGTGACAGGGCCTTAGAGCTTCATAGGTGAAAATAATCAAATTAGCTCATTCAAGCAGCCTATTTGGGCATATCAAAACAAAACAAAGCAAGAAGCTGGGATATAGTAAACAAACATAAAATAAATTAATACAATAACTTATACATGGCTTGGAGACAAAAGTCAATATTAAATCACATAAAGAAGCAGACATGATCACTTCAACCATCTCCCAAAACAAAGATTCAAAGAATCTTTTGGATGAAGGTGTCCTCCTGGAATTACCAGATGTAGAAGACAAAAGAATAATATACAGAACTCTTCAAGAGATCAAGAAGGATATCAGGCAAAATGCAGAAAAAGCCAAGGAACACACAGATAAAGCAGTTGAGGAAATTAAGAAGGTTATTCAACAGCATGATGAAAAATTTAATAGGCTGCAAAAATCCATAGAGAGAGTGATCAGAAGTTCAGAAGATTAACAATAAAATTTCAGGATGAGAAAACTCAATAGGAAGTGAGAGGAGTAGAATTGGGGAAATGGAAATCAGAATTAGTGATATTGAAGGTAAAAAAAACTTGGCACCAGTAAATTCAAAGAAAAATCAGATAATAGAATTTAAATAAATAAAGAAGCCCTGAGAATCATGTGGGCTCTATCACGAGAAATAGCCTACGAGTGATTGGAGTACCAGAACAAGGAGGGACAACAGAAAACACAGAGGGAATTGTTGAAGATTTGTTGGAAGAAAATTTACTTGATATCGAGAAAGATGTGAAGATATCTTTCCAAAATGGTCATTGAACCCCATATATTGTAGATCCCAAAAGAAAGTCACCAAGATATTGTAATCAAACTTCTCAAAACCAAAGATAAAGAGAGAATTTTAAGAGCATCTAGGGATAAAAGAAAAGTCACATAAAAGGAGAGTCAATAAGAGTAAGTTTGGACTACTCGGTGGAAACCATGCAGTCAAGAAGGCAATGGAATGACATACATATAAAGCATTAAAGGAAAAAAATTGCCAGCCAAGAATAATATATCCAACAAAACCATATCTCAAATATGAAGGTGAAATTAGGACATTTCCAGGTAAACAGAAATTCAGGGAATTTGTAAAAATCAAAACAAAACTACAAGAAATACTAAAAGGAGTTCTCTGGTTAGAAAATCAGTAATATCAGATATTCACCCAAGACTAGAACACAGGACAGAGTGACCAGATATCAACCCAGACAGGGAAATCACAAATAAAAATCAAGATTGAAAAACACTCAAAACAGGGAAATAGTGATGTCATTATGTAATAGATGAGAACAATAAATAAATAAAGAGGGACTAAAAAATGTAGTCATAGATCTTTCACATGGAGAGGAAGTCAAAGAGATATAAAGAAATAAAAGTTTGGTTTAAACTTAGAAAAATAGGGATAAATATTAAAGTAACCACAGAGCAGACTAACAATCCTACACATCAAAATAAAATACAAGAAAAACATAAAGACTCAGCAAATAAATAAATAAATAAGAGGAAAAGACAATATACAAAGAAAAACTATGCAGCACAAAAAATTAAGTGGAAAAAAGAAACTGCCAACAACACACAAAAAAAAGGCATCAAAATGACAGCACTAAACACATACCTATCCATAATTATGCTGAATGTAAATGGGCTAAATGCACCAATAAAGAGACAGAGAGTGGCAGAATTGATTAAAAAATCATGATCCGTCTATATGTTGCCTACAAGAGAAACATCTTAGACTTAAAGACACAAACAAACTGAAACTCAAAGGATGGAAAAAATATATCAAGCAAAAAACAGTCAAAAAAGAGCAACAGTGGCAATTCTAATTTCTGACAAGATAGACTTTAAAATTAAATCCACCACAAAGGATGAAGAAGGACACTGTATAATGATGAAAGTGACAATATACCAGGATGACATTATGATATTAAATATGCACCCAACAACAGGGCTTCAAGATACATAAAACAAACTCTAACTGCATTGAAAAGAAAGATAGACAGCTCCACAATAATAGGAGCAGAATTCAACACATCACTTTCGGTGAAGACCAGAACATCCACAAAGAAACTGAAAAAAGACACAGAAGATCTAAATGCCGCAATCAACCAACTTGACCTCATAGACATATACAGAACACTCCACCCAACAGCTTCCAAGTATACTTTCTTTTCCAGCACACATGGAACATTCTCTAGAATAGACCACATATTATGTCATAAAACAACCCTTAACAGAATCTAAAACACCAAAATATTACAAAGCATCTCCTCTGACCATAAAGCCATAAAAGTAGAAATCAGTAACAGAAAAAGCAGGGAAAAGAAATACAACACTTGGAAACTGAAATACACCTTCCTCAAAAACGTCTGGGTTATAAAAGAAATTAAGGACAGAATACAGAAATTTACAGAATCCAAGGAGAACGAAAACACTTCCTATTGGAACCTTTGGGACACAGCTAAAGAAGTGCCCAGAAGTCAATTTATATCAATAAATGCACATATCCAAAAAGAAGAAAGGGCCACAATTAAGGAATTATCCCTACAACTTGAACAAATAGAAAGAGAGCAACAAAAGAAACCCTCAGGCACCAGAAGAAAGCAAATACTAAAAATTAGAGCAGAAGTAAATGAAATAGAACACAGAAAAACAATTGGAAGAATTAACAACACCGAAAGCTGGGTCTTTGAAAAAATTGACAAAATTGATAAACCACTGGCCAAACTGGCAAAAAAAAAAAAAAAAGCAGAAGAAGAAGCAAATAGTCTGAATAAGAAATGAGGTAGGCGATATCACAGCAGATCCAACGGAAATTAAAAGAATAATATCAGATTACTATGAACAATTGTACCCTAACAATTTGAAAACCTAGAAGAAATGGGCGAGTTTCTAGAAACACACTGCCTGCCTAAACTAACATAAACAGAAGTAGAACAACTAAATAAACCCATAACAAAAGAAGAGATTGAAAAGGTAATTTAAAAAAACTCCCAACAACAAGAACAAAAAGCCCTGGCCTGGACGGCTTCAATGGAGAATTCTACCAAACTTTCAGAGAATAGTTAACACCACTACTTCTGATGGTCTTTCAAAGCGTAGAAAAGAATGGAATACTCCCAAACTCATTCTATGAAGCCAGAATATCCCTGATACAAAAACCAGGTAAAGACACCACAAAAAAAGAAAACCACAGACCTATATCTCTCATGAACTCAGATGCAAAAATTCTCAACAAAATTTTAGCCAATAGAATTCAACAACATATCAAGAAAATAATTTGCAGTGACCAAGTGGGATTCATACCAGGTATGCAGGGATGGTTCAACATTAGAAAAACAATCAATGCAATCCATCATATAAGTAAAACCAAAGACAAGAACCACATGATCTTATCAATTGATGCAGAAAAGGCATTTGACTAAGTCCAACATGCACTCATGATAAAAACTCTCAGCAAAATAGGAATAGAAGGAAAATTCCTCAACATAGTAAAGGGCATTTATGTTTTTATATAAAGCTAACAGCCAACATCATCCTAAATGGAGAGAGTCTGAAAGCATTCCCCTTGAGAACAGGAACCACACAAGGATGTCCTTTATCACCACTCTTATTTCACATTGTGCTGGAGGTCCTAGCCAGAGCAGTTAGGCTACAAAAAGAAATAAAGGGCATCCAAATTGGTAAGGAAGAAGTACAAGTATCTCTACTTGCAGATGACATGATTTTATACACAGAAAACCTTAAAGAATCCTCAAGAAAACTACTGAAGCTAATAGAAGAGTTTAGCAAAGTACCAGGATACAATATAACCGTACAAAAATCAGTTGGATTCCTTTACACCAACAGAGAGAACATCGAAGAGGAAATCACTAAATCAGTACCATTTACAATATTCCCCAAGAAGATAAAATACTTAGGAATAAATCTAACCAGAGATGGAAAAGACCTATACAAAGAAAACTGCAATACAGTACTACAGGAAACCAAAAAGCACCTACAGAAGTGGAAAAACATACCTTGGTCATGGATAGGAAGACTCAGCATTGTAAAAATGTCTATTCTACCCAAAGTGTTGTACAGATACAATGTAATTCCAATCCAAATTCCAATGACACTTTTTAAGGAGATGGAGAAACAAATCACCAACTACATATGGAGGGGAAAGAGGCCCCAGATATGTAAAGCATTACTGAAAAAGAAGGAGAAACCGGGAGGCCCCACACTGCCTGATTTTAGAACCTGTTATACCACCACAGTAGTCAAAACAGCCTGGTACAACAACAGATACATAGACTAATTGAACAGAATTGAGAATCCAGAGATAAATTCATCCACCTATGAGCAGCTGATATTTTACAAAGGTCCAAAATCCTTTAAATGGGTGAAAGACAGTCTCTTTAACAAATGGTGCTGGCATAACTGGATATCCATCTGCAAAAAATGAAACAAGACCCATACCTCGCACCATGCACAACAACTAACTCAAAATGGATCAAAGACTTAAATATAAAATCTAAAATGATATAGATCATGGAAGAAAAAATAGGGACAATGCTAGGATCCCTCATACATGGCATAAGCAGTATACAAAACATTACTAACAATGCACAAACACAAGAAGAGAAACTAGATAACTGGGAGCTCCTAAAAATCAAATAATTATGTTCATCCAAACACTTCACTAAAAGAGTAAAAAGATTACCTACAGATTGGGAAAAAAAGTTTTGGGATATGAATATTCCAATCAGCATCTGATCTCTAAAATCTACATGATGCTGCAAAAACTCAACTGCAAAAAGACAAATAACACAATTAAAAAATGGGCAAAGCATATGAACAGGTGCTTCACCAAAGAAGACATTCAGGTAGCTAACAGATACATGAGGAAATGCTCATGATCATTAGCCATTAGAGAAATGCTCATCAATACTACCGGGAGATTCCATCTCACTCCAACAAGGCTGGCATTAATCCAAAAAACAGAAAATAATAAATATTGGAGAAGTTGTGGAGAGACTGAAACACTTATACACTGCTGGTGAAACTGTAAAATGTACAACCACTTTGGAAATCAATTTGGCACTTCCTTTAAAAGCTAGAAATAGAACTACCATACAATCCAGCAATCCCACTTTTGGAATATATCCTAGAGAAATAAGAGCCTTTACACAAATAGGTATGTGCACATCCATGTTCATTGCAGCAAAAAGATGGAAGCAACCAAGGTGTTCATCAATGGATGAATGGATGGATAAATAAATTATGGTGTAATCACACAGTGGAATACTATGCAATGATAAAGAAAAATGATGAATACATGAAACATTTCATAGCAGCAGAATCTGGAAGGCATTATGCTGAGTAAAATTAGTCAGTTGCAAAAGGACAAATATATATGAGACCACTATTTCGGTAACTCAAGAAATAGTTTAAACACAGAAGAAAATATTCTTTGATGGATACGGGGGTGGGGAGGGAGAGGGATATTCATTAATTAGATAGTAGACAACAACTATTTTAGGTGAAGGGAAAGACAGCACACAATATAGGCGAGGTCAGCACAACTGGACTAAACCAAAAGCAAAGAAGTTTCCTGAATACAGTCGAACACTTCGTAGGCCTGAGTAGCAGGGGCGGGGTCTAGGGACTTTGGTTTCAGGGGATATCTGTGTCAATTTGCATTACAAAATGTATTAAAAAAACATTCTGCATCCCACTTTGGTGAGTGGAGTCTGGGCTCTTAAATGCCAGCAAGTGGTCACCTAAGATGCATCAACTGGTCTCAACCTACCTGAAGCAAAGGAGAATGAACACCAAAGATGCCATGTGAATATAAGCCCAAGAGACAGAAAAGTCCACATAAACCAGCGACTACATCAGCCTGAGTCCAGAAGAACTAGATGGTGACCAGCTACAACCAATGACTGCCCTGACAGGGAATACAACAGTGAACCCCTGATGTAGCAGGAGAACAGTGGGATGCAGACCTCAAATTATCATAAAAAGACCAGACTTAATAGTCTGAATGAGACTAGAAGGAGCCCGGAGGTCATGGTCCCCAGACCTTCTGTTAGCCCAAGGCTGGAATCATTCCCAAATCCAACTCTTCAGACAGGGATCGGACTGGACTAAAATACGGAAAATGATACTGGTGAGAAGTGAGCTTCTTGGTTCAAATAGATACATGAGACTATGTGGGGAACTCCTGCCTGGAGGAGAGATGAGAAGGCAGAGGCAACAGGTGCTGGCTGAATGGACACGGGGAATACAGGGGTGGAGAGGAGGAGCATACTGTCTCATTAGGGCGGAGAGCAGCTAGGAGTATATAGCAAGGTGTATATAAGTTTTTGTATGAGAGGCTGACTTGATTTGTAAACTTTCAATTAAAGCATGATAAAAAAAGAGCAAGGAAATAAAAACGAACAAAAAGAAGAGGTAGAAATTATAAAAAGAAGCCAAACAGAAATACTTCAACTGAATAGTACAATAACTGAAATAAAAAATTCACTGGAGGGGTTCAACAGTAGAGTTGAGCACGGTGAAGAAAGAATCAGAGAACTTAAGACAGGACAATTGAAATTTTCCAGTCTGAAGAAAAAAAACAGGATGAATAAAAGTTATTGGAACCTAAGAGATAGTAGGAAACTGTCAAGTGGATCAATCTATGCATTATAAGAGTCCCAGAAAGTGAAGAGAAAGGAAAAGCGGCAGAAATTTTGGCTGAAAATACCTTAGATTTGATGGCAGATATGAATCTACACATCCAAGAAGATCAATAGATTTCAAGAAGGATAAATCCGTAGAGATCCACACTGAGACATCATAATAAACTCTAAAAAAGGAAAGATAAAAAGAGAATCTTGAATGTAGTAAGAGAGAAACAATTTGTCACGAAGAATTCTCAAAAAGATAAGCACCAGTTTCTCCTCAGAAACCGTGGAGGCCAAGAGGCAGTGAGATGACATATTTAAAGTGTGGAAAGAAAAAGATTGTCAATCAAGAATTTTATATCTGGCAAAACTATCCTTTAAAAATGAGGGTGAAATTAAGTCATTTCCAGATAAAGAAAACCTGAGGGTGTTTGTTAACATAAGACCTGTCCTACATGATATGCTAAAGGGAGTCCTACAGGCTGAAATGAAAGGACACAGGACAGTAACTCAAATCAGTATGAAAAAATAAAGACCTCTGGCAGAGATAATTACATGGACAAATATAAAGGTCAGTTTTATTGCATTTTTGGTTTATAACTCTACATGCTATGTCCTACATAATTTAAAATGAAAACTCATAAGAAAGATTATAAATTTATGTTATTGGGTATACAACATATAAAAATGTAACATGATAAAAAATAAAAGGAAGGAGAGCTGTATAGGAAGAGATTTTTGTATGCTATTAAATTAGTATCAATAGAAAGTAGGTGATTATAAATTTGGGATATCAAGTCAAATCCTTCTGGTAGCCTGAAAGAAAATATCTAAAAATATATACACAAAAAGAAATGAGAAGAGAATTAAAATGTTTCACTACAAAAAATCAGCTAAACATAAAATAAGTAGTATTGGAGGAAATAAAGAACAAAAAGGTGTAAGACAGAAAAAAAAAAGCAAAATGGCAGAAGTAACTCCTTGCTTATCATTAATTACTTTAAATACAAATATATTAATCTCTCTAATCAAGATGCAGAGACTGGCAGAATGGGTAAAGGAAACATGATTCAACTATATACTCTCTAACAGAGACCCACTTTAGATCCAAGGACACAAATAGACTGAGAGTGAAAGGATGGAAAAATAATATTCTGTCTTTTCACTCTCAGTCTATTTAAAATAATAGCCAAATAATAATTTAAATAATAACCAAAAGGGAGCCGGGTGGCCAAATTAATATCAGACAAAAAAGCTTTTAAGTCAAAAACTATTACAAGAGACAAAGGAGGCCATTATATACAGATAAAAGGGTCAATTCATCATGAAGATGTAACAATTATAAATATATATGTACTTGAAAACAGAGCCCCAAAATACATAAAGAAAATATTGACAAAATTGATAGGAGAAATAGACAATTCTACAATAATAGTTGAAGATTCAATATACCACTTTCAATAATGGATAGAACATCTAGACAGAAGATCAATAAGGAAATTGAGGACATGAACAACACTACAAACCCAGCTACACCTAACAGACATATATAGAACACTCTACCCAACAACAGCAGAATACATGTTCCTCTCCAATGTGCATGGATGATTCTCCAGGATAGTCTATATGTTAGGGTGCAGAACAAGGCTCATTAAATTTAAGAATATTGAAATCATATAAAATGTGTTCTCTGATCACATGGAATAATACCAGAAATCAATAACAAAAGAAAAACTGAAAAAATCCACAAATATGAGGCAATTAAACAACGTACTGTTAAACAATCAATGGGTCAAAGACCATAAGGGAAATTAGAATATGCCCAGAAGTGAGTAAAAATAAAGGCACAACCTACCAATATCTATGGGATGCAGTGAAAACAGTTCTTAGAAGGAAAATTACAGTTTTAATCACCTACATTAACACAGCAGGAAGATCTCAAATCAACAACCTAACTTCATACATCAAGGAACCAGAAATAGAGCAAGCTAAGCCCAAAGCTACCAGAAGGAAGGAAATAAATATCAGAGCAGAAATAAATGGAATAGAGAAACAATAGAATCAATAAAACCAGAAGTTGGTTCTTTGAAAAGATCAATGAATGTGATAAACTTTTACCTACACTGACAAATTAAAAAGAGACAAGATACAAATAACAAAAATCAAAAATGGAAGTGGTGACATTAGTACTGATCATTCAGAAATAAAAAAGAATTATAAGAAAATAGTAAGTACAATTGTATGCTAATACATTAGATAACCTAGATGGAAGAGACAAATTTATAGGAACACACAAATTACCTAAATTGACTCAAGAAGAAATAGAAAATTTCAACAGACCTACAAGTGAAGAGACTGAATCAGGCAAAAATCCTCAACAAAATACTAGAAAACTGAATCCAACACCATATTTAAAGGATTATACACTATGACCAATGAGTTAATGGAATGAGGAAAAGCAAAAACAAAAAACATGATCATCTCAATTAATGCAGAAAAGGCATTTGACAAAATCAACACCTTTCATGATTGAAAAAAAGAAAGAAAAACACTTAGCAAGCTCGGAACAGAAGAAAAATACCTCAACAGGAGACAGAGTATTTATGAAAAATCCACAGCTAACAGCATACTCAAAGGAGAAAGACTAAAAGCTTTTTCTTTAAGATCCGAAAACAAAGTAGAATGCCTGTTTTGACCACTACTACTCAACATTGGACTGGATATTTTGGCTGAAAATATCCTAGATTTGACAACAGGCATAAATCTACACATCCAAGAAGGTCAACAAACTTCAACTAGGATAAATTCCAAGAGATCAACACATAATAAACTCTAAAACACCAAAGATAAAAGGAGAATCTTTAATAAGGCAAGGATAAATCCAAAGAGTGGAAAATATTGTACCTAGCCAGAGCAATTAGGCAAGAAAAAGTGATAAAGCCATCCAGATTGGAAAAAGAAGCACTAAAATTCTCTGTATTCACAGAAGACATGATCCTATATAGAGAGAACCTCGAATATTCCACAAGAGATCTCCTAGAGCAAATAAATTCAGGAGAGATGCATGGCACAAGACTAACTCACAAAGATCATTTATTTCTATACACCAGCAATAAACTATCTGAAAAGAAATTAAGAAAACCATTGCTTTTAGAATAGCATCTAAAGAATTTAAAATACCAAGGAATAAATTTAACCAAATAGGTGAAAGACTTGTACACTCAAAATTATAAAACATTTCTGAAAGGAATTAAAGGAGGCCTAAAAAAAAAAATTTTTTTTTTAAATAAATAGAAAGACATCCTATATATAAAGATGTCAAGACTACCCAAAACAATCTGCAGATTCAATGAAATTCCAATCAAAATTCCAACAGAAGTTTTTCCAGAAATGTAAAAGCTGACCGTCAAACTTATGTGGAATTGCAAGGGGCCCTGAATAGCCAAATCAATCTTGAAAAAAAAAAAAATACAAGTAAGAGGACTCACACCTCCCAATTTCAAAATGTACTATAAAGCTATAGTAATTAAAAAAACAAACAAAAAAAAACTCTGCCAATTGATTCTAGACTAGGGTGCCAAGACCATTAAATGGAGAAAAAAACAGATTTTTCAATAAACGGTGCTTAGATAACTAGATTCCCACATGCAGAAAAACAAAATTGGACCCCTACCTCTACCATATAAGAAAATGAACTCAAAATAGATAACTAGATTCCCACATGCAGAAAAACAAAATTGGACCCCTACCTCTACCATATAAGAAAATGAACTCAAAATAGATTAACAACCTAAATTTACCAGCTGAAATCACAAAACTCGTAGAAGAAAATGTAAGAGTAAATCTTCAGGACCTTGTAGTTAACAACAATTCTTAGATATGACCGCAAAAGCACGTGTAACAAAAGAAAAATCGATAAATTTGACTTCATCAAAAATTTAAAAATATTTTTTACATAAAAGGACATTATCAAGAAAGTTAAATGACATGCTACAAAATGGAAAGACATTTTGGAAATCGTATATCTGATCGTGTTTTATTACCAGACTATACAAAGTACTCCTACAACTCAACAGCAGCAACAAAAAACCCAACCCAAGCCCCCCCCCAAAAAAAAAGGGGGGCGGCAAAGGACTTGAATAGACGTTTCTCTAAAGAAGATACATAAATGGCCAATAAGCACATAAAAAGGTGCTCAAGATCATTATTCATTAGGGAAATGCAAATGAAAACCACAGTGAAATACCTCTTCACCCTCTCTAGGACAGCTATTAACAGAAGCAAAAACAAACCAAACAAAAATATAAATGACAAGTGTTGGAGAGAACGTGGAGAAAGGAGAAATTGGAGCATTCGTCCATTGTTAGTGGGAATGTAAAATGGGGCAACTGTTTGTGGAAAACGATTTGATAGTTCTTCAGAAAATTAATCATAAAATTATTGTATGACCCCACAATTCTACTTCTGAGTATATAGAAAGCAGTAATGCAACAGAAACCTATGCACTGATGCTCATTGCAGCCCTACTCACAATAGCCAAAAGGTGGGAACAGCTTCAATGCCTGTCAGCAGATGGGTAAGCAAAACATGGTATACAATACAACAAAGATATGAAGAAAGAGAAATGAAGTTCTGTTACATGCTACAACATGAATGAACCTTAAAAACATGCTGAGCGAAATAAGTCAGTCACAAAAGAGCATATTGTATGATTGCACTTACATGAAACATTTATAACAGACAAATGCACAGACAGAAAGTAGATTACTGGTTACCAGGGGCTGCAGGGAGGGGAGAATGGGGAGTGGTTGCTTAATGGATACAGAGTTTCTGTTTGAAGGGATGAAAAAGTTTTAGAAACAGTGTTAATAGCTGCACAACACTGTGAGTATGATTAATGCCACTTATACACTGGGAAAATGGTAAAAATGGCAAGTTTTGTGTTGTATATATTTTTCCACAATAAAAAAATTAAAGACTAGATTGAAATAAGTAACAAAAAAAAAATGGGAAGGCAGGTTCAAGTAAGCAAATAATAAATATATTTTTAGAAGCAAGTACAAGTTTCACTTATTTGAAGTAAATATTTTATAGAGGTTTGAACTTAGCAACAATTCAGGAAAGTAGCTGCCTATAATTATAACAAATCATGGAAAAAATGATTTTCAAGCAAAAGTGCATCAGCTTTAGAAGCTTCTTCCAATTTTTGAGGTACACCTGGCTGGTAGCCCATGGTGGACCAGACAAAATGAAGAGTATTGATAAATTCAAGTACCTGTGAGAAATTAGTAGCTGCCTTATTACGTGTCTAATGCCATATGTTGGTCAATTTCATGTACACCGGAAATTGAAAAAAGCACAATTAGAATTAAAAGAAGTAGATTTTAATGTTATAAGCCTGTCAAATTAAAAGTGTATTTCATTTCATTTAATGATAATAATGAACTACAACACAACACCTACTATGAACCAGGCATCGTTCCATGAGCTTTGCAAGTAATAATTCATTTAATTCTCCAAATAGCCTTATAAGGTAAAAAACAAAAAACGTTGCTCTCGAGTAAGGTAGATACTATTATTATCCTCATTTTACAGATGCAGAAACTGAGGCTCAGAGGTGTTTAATAACTTGGTCTCCCATCTAGTAAGTGGTTGAGCTAAATTTGAAGCACAAATCCAAAGTCCTGGTATGAACCACTACACAACTGTATTTCATTTCAATAACTATTAATTGAGCAAGTACTATATTACAGGCACAGTACCAGGCAATAAGACAACAATGATGTACAAAAATAAACAGCATCCCATCCTCATAAACCTTATAGCCTAGGAGACTAGGCAGACATTTAACAAATAACCAAGTGTGAAATTTTAGATTTGACAAGTACTTTTTTTTTTTTTTTTTAGGAATGAGAGGTACAGCGTGCTCTGAGAACAGAAGTACTTGGCCTAGTCCGAGAGCTAACAAAAGGATTTCCTCTAGAGCCTCAAATTGAAATTTAAAAGATGAATTTAATTTAACTAGGTGAAGATGGAAAGGAAAATTTCAGATATGAAACAGCATGTGAAAAGGCCTTGACACAGGAAGTAATATGGCACCTTTGAATAACTGAAAGGTTAATTTGGACTCTTGTCAAATGTATAGAGTGTGAGAGGGAAAGTGGTGAGAGACAAGGCTACAGACTTCAGCAAGGGCCAGGCCAAGCCCAGCCTTACAGGCTATATTAAAGATTGTGATCTAGATTTAAAAGCCATAGAATCTACTGAAATGTTATAGCGGAGTTGACCTGATGAGATCTGCATTTTAAACAAATGACTCTGGCAAGTGTCAATTTAGCACAAGTTTCTGGTTATGTACCTGCAATTCTCCACTGCCTATCAAGTTCGATCATGGAGGAATTTTATAAATGAATATCCTGGAATTTAGGAAATAGCAGGAAAGCTTTGAAAAAATCCTTGAGACACAAAAGGCTGTTTTGAACTGGAGAGAGGATGAGGCTGGGGGATGAAGGACAATAAACAGGATCTCGTGAGGATACACACATCATTTTGCAATCAGCAATTAAACATTACATACTCTTCTGAAGCACACATAGAATATGTTCAAAATTTGGTTATTTACCAGGCCACAAAGTGTTTTAGTTTTTTGTGTTGCCTAATAATGGATCCACTGCATTCTCATTTGGAGGTTTGACTAGGAAGGATCTGCCCTTAAACTTGCTAGAGGCCCTCTGGTTTGATTGAGAGGACCTGGGAAACACATCTCTAATATCCTGAATGTTCTGATATTTTGAGTTTTACAAAAGGTTGCACAGCCACATCTTTGGCCTTTTCTCTAGAGCACACATTTCTGACAGTGGGTCTCTTAATTTTAGCATCATTTGGTACATGGAGAGGCTGAGAATTGTAAAAAATCAAGTCCTGACTCCTCTTTTGTTTAATAGTTATTCGATTTCTCTCTCTCCTCTCACGTTTTACTATAAACAGCAAAAACAAAGTGGTACCTTCAACACTTTGCTTGGAAATAACCTTAGCTTTATAAGAAACTTCATCACTCAAAAGTTTGGCTTTCCATTCCTTCCTTTTATATATAAGAAAGAGATAACCTTCCTTGTCCCCTCCCCCAAAAAGTGGGGAAAATAATTTTCGCTCCCTTGAGAAAAAATGGAAAGCACCCTGGGTTCTCACCATGACTTTATGAAATGCAAATGCTTCTTTCCAAAGGCAAGATAAATTCCAATATCTCCAAGCTTTTATAACCTAGAGATATCCCCAAATTCTGTGCTTCATCTTTTTGACATGTAAATACTTCAGAGACAGTGCCCCAGTCTTCCTGGCATCTTGGGGCTTAATCTTCATATCAAGTCAGGACAGGAACTATTTGGCCCTCTTAGGAAGAGATAAGAGAAGTTTAATTATCTTTTTGGAACAAAGAAATTAAGTAGAAAAATGGCTACAGATCTGATTCTCATGGTATATACTGTAACATGTTTCTAGGAGAAATGAAGACAATTCTTCCCTACCTCTATATTTCAATGCCAGGATGCTAAGGTTTTTAGGAGAAGAATTGAGAAATCCAGATATTTATTTCCCCACAACCACACATATATGGAACTTTGATATATCTCAAAAATCAAAAAATAGGCAAAGGACTTGAATAGACATTTCACCAAAGAAGAAATACGAATGGCCGACAAGCACATGAAAACATGCTCAATGTTATTAGTCATTCCAAAGAAAACCTAACCCATTGCAGTCAAGTCGATTCTGACTCATAGTGACCCTATAGGACAGAGTAGAACTGCCCCATAGAGTTTCCAAGGAATGCCTAGTGGATTTGAACTGCTGACCTTTTGGTTAGCAGACGTAGCTCTTAAGCACTATGCCACCAGGGTTTTGGAAATGTGAATTAAAACCACAGTGAGATATCACTTCAAACCCATGAAGAGAGCTGTAATCAAAAACACAGAAAACAACAAGTATTGGGGAGGATGTGGAGAAATTGGAACCCTTATTCCCTGCTGGTGGGGTTGTAAAATGTTATACAGCCACTGTGGAAAACACTTTGGTGGTACCTCAAAAAATTAAACATAGAATCACCATATAATCCAGAAATTCCACTCTTGGGTATACATTCTAAAGAACTGAAAGCAGTAGGTAGAAACAACCTAAATGGCCATCAATAGATGAATTGGTAAACAAAATGTAGTATACACATACAATGGAATATTAATCAGCCAAGAGAAAAGAAGTCCTGACACATGAATGAACCAAGAAAGCATTATGTTGAGTGAAATAAGTCAGTCACAAAAGGACAATATTGTTATATCTCACTTATATGAAATATCTAGAGTAGGCAAATGTATAGAGACCAAAGTTTATTAGTGATTACCAGGGGCAGGGGGGAGGGAGGGAGAAAGGGGGAGTCATTGTTTAGAAAGCACTGAGCTTGTGATGGAAAATTTGGGAAATGGATAATGGTGATGCTTGCACATGATGAAGGTAATAAAAGTCACTGAATTGTACATGCAAAAATGTTGAAATGCCAAATGTTTTGTATAGATATACGTACCATAATACAAAAAGTAGCATACTAGATAAATAAGGAATGAAAGGATTATTCAATAAATGGAAGTGGAAAAAAAAGGGTATTTATAAAGAAGGAATGAAATTGGATTTCTACCTCACACTATTCAAAAATTAACTTTAGATGATGAATCAAAACTTAAATGTCAAAAATGAAACTTTAAAACCTTTAATGGAAAATATAGATAAATTTCTTCCTGTTCTTAGGGTAGAGAAGGACTTCTTAAACAAGACAGAAAGATGCTATTTTTTTTAAAAAGGTGCTAAAGTTGACTATACTAAAATTAAGAACATCTGTCCATCAAGCAATGCCTTTAGGAGAGTGAAAACAACCACAGACCAGGGAAAATGCATATATGCACAACACATACGGCCAGCAAAGAATTGGTATTTGTCTTAGTCTCCTAAGGCTGCCATGATGAAGTACCAAAAACAGGGTGGCCTATAAGAACAGAAATGTATTGTCTCACAGTACTGCAGGCTAGAAGTCCAAATCAGGATATTTCCCATGTTCATTCCTTCTGAGGGCTCTGAGAGAGAAATGATTTCATGATAATCTCCCAGCTTCTGGCATTCTCTGTCTTGTAGCTGTGTCTGCCTCTGCAGTCATATGGCTATTCTTCCTTTGTCTAACTTTCCATGTCTGGTCTCCCCTCAGCTTTTTTTTTAAAACTTTTTTTTTATCATTTTATTTATGTTAAACAAGATTTTTGTGATTATCTGGCATGTTATGAGGCAGGCCTACAAAAAAGACAGTCACAAGTGGACATGGCTGATTGGGTTGTGGGTGGAAGAGTGGTTTGGAGTACCACAGAAGTATGAGTGTTCCTACTAGTGAAACCAGGAGAAATATCAAGCATTTAGCATATATTTGGTCTATGTAATTGAAGATCCTTTGAGTCATTTTCCTTTCTTGAGTCTCTAATGGCCTGTGTCCACCTCATTGTTGTTGTTGTTAGTTGCCATCAAGTCAGGTCCAACTCAGGGAGACCTTATACATAACAAAATGAAACTTTGCTAGGTTCTATGCTATCTTTAAGATCATTGGGATATTTGATTCCATTGTTGTGGCTATTGTGTCAGTCCATCCCATTGAGGCTTTCCTTCATTTTTGCTGACAGTCTACTTTACCAAATATGATTGTGATGGTTAAGGTTGTGTGTCAACTTGGTTGGGCCATGATTCTCAGTGGTTTGGCAGTTATGTAATGATGCAGTCACTTCCATTATGAGATCTGCTATGAGCAGCCAATCAGTTGAAAGGGAGTTTCCTTGGAGATGTGGCCTGCATTCAATATACACAGACTTTCTGTCAAAACTCACCGGCTTTTTCTCTGCTGTGGATCCTGCTCATCATCATCTGATCTCCAGTTCTTGGAACTTGAGCCAGCACCTACTGTCATACCTGTTGATCTTGCATTCATCAACCTCCACAGCCCATTAAGCAGCAGCCAGCCATCTGACCAGCTGATCTTGGGTTCTTCAGCTCCCACAGTTATGTAAGTAAGGAGAAGCCTCTAGCCTGACACCAGACACACAGAATTTGGACTTCCAGGTGCTACAACCACATGAGCCATTTCCTTGATATAAGTCTCTCTCTGTCTCTGTCTCTGTTTTTGTCTCTGTCTCTCTCTATATGTACACCCTACACTGGTTTTGCTTCTCTAGTGGACCTAGCGTAAGACATTTGGTAATGAGAGTGGTTCTAGGAAACAAAATTGTAAGGATGAGTTTTTCTAAATCAGTTCTCAAGTCTAGTTAGTCTTAAAAATGTTGATGACTCTGCTTCCAGTAGTAAAGAGTGCACTGCTAATCCATGGCATGAGGTGGCAATAGAAATATGCAAAATATCACCAAGAGAACTAGTAGTGGTGAGAGGTAAGGCTCTGGATGGTCTCATGTTTGATTCTTTTCTACAATTTTGTCATAATGAGAAGTATAAGGAAGCTGGCTGGTTGGTCCTATTTTCACTAGACAAAGTGGTGAAAGAAAGAGATGAGCTCAGGGCTTCAGAGTTACAGTTCAAGCACTGCATAAAAGACCTCAAATTTGCCATTTGTGCCCTGAAATAAAGCCTTGTTTCTTGTAGTAACAGAGTTGATATTTACGAAAACCAAATCCAGAGTCTTATCTTAAGAGTGGCTGAATTACAACACTAACTGAATTCTCAACCTTGAATTGTGTGTGAAATTAAAGTGAGGGCATTCATTGCAAAGAAATGGGATCCTGATACTTAGAATGGAAACATATGGGCAGCTAATCAGGAAGCTGGGGACACTGAGCCCCTAAATTCTGTTGAATCTCTTCTGCAAAAAAACCATTAGAACCTCCACCCCCACCTAATAAGATTAACCCAGCTGTGTATGAAGAGACTTTGTCTGAGATATTGCCTGGAGTGGCATTTGAGTCATTGCCTAGGAAGACATTTGAATCATTGCCTGGGGCATTGTCTGAGGCAGATGCCTTACAAGACATTGCTGAATATTCACAGGATCCACCCCCACCACCTATTTTTGCTTTAAGTTCCAGGAAATCCCAGAAGGTGAAGTACAAAATGCAACCCAGGCGGAGATACGATATACTCCAAAAGAACTGATAGAATTTTCTAATATGTACAAACAGAAACTTGGGGAATATGTATGGGAATGGCTATTAAGGGTGTGGGATAATGGTGCAAGGAACATAAAGATGGATCAGTCTGAGTTTATTGATATGAGCCCACTAAGCAGATTCTTCATCCAATGTTTCAGCTTAAGAGGTTAGGAAAGGATCAAACAGTTTATTTGGTTAGTTTACTGAAGCATGGATTATATGGTGGCCTACACTAAATCAAGTTGAAATACCAGACGTGCCTTGGTATACTGTAGATGATAGCATCCAAAGTCTTAGCGAAATTTGCATGTTAGAGTGGATTTATCAGGTTAGACCCACAGAACCAAACATGGAGTGCCTAGAGGACACATCTTTTACCACAACAGTGAGGAACAAATTTGCAAACGGATCCCCAGCATCCTTGAAGACTGCTGTGATTGTATTTTATGTAAGTCATATTTGACAGTGAGAGCTCCCCTAACTGAATTAAGACATTTACCTACAATGGAGCTGATTGAACTCATGGTGGTAAGGGCCAAGTGGCAGGACTCAATTGACCAAGACAAGGTGGGCATGGTTACCTTAATGGACAGCAGAGTCAAAGCAGTAGTCAGAATAGTCTGTCTCATATGGAATTATGGCATTGGTTACTTAGTCAAGGAGTTAAATAGATGGGAAGTCTACGAAATATTTACTTGATGTGTACAAGCGAATAAATTCTAGGTGAAGTGAACAGTAGTCTAACTCAAATAAGCAGAGTAGAGAGTCATGGCCCCTCAATAAATTCCCAGACTTGAGGGAGTTTAAAGACCTACAACACCTTGAATGAAGGGGGAGGCCAGGTCCTCTTGAGAAAGGACCTCACTGTACAGCCAAAAATTTATGCTATTAATCTTTCTTTTAGCCTTCCCCAAGGGGATCTATGGCCTTTCATAAGAATGACTGTTCACTGGGAAAAAGGAAATACTCAGACATTTGGGGGATTACTGGATACAGGACTTGAACTAACATTAATTTCAGGACACCCAAAACGTCACTCTGGCCCACGATTCAGAGTGGAGGGGCATACGGAGGTCAGGTTATTAATGTTGTCTTAGCTCAGTTTCACCTCACAGTGGGCCCAGTGGGTCTCTGAACCCATCCTGTAGAGATTTTCCAAGTTCCAGAATGCTTAGTTCAAATAGATAAACTCAGCCAGTGGAAGAACCCCCACACTGGATCCCAGACAAGTGGAGTAAGGGCTATTATGGTAGAAAAAGTCAAGTGGACGCTATTAGAACTAACCCCTACTTAGGAAAATAGTAAACGAAAAGCAGTGTCACATTTCTGGAGGGATAGCAGAGATCACTGCCATCATCGAGGACTTTAAGCATGCAGAGGTGGTGATTCCCACCACGCCCACATTCAATTCATCTTTTTTTGGCATGTGCAAAAAAAAAGTTCGATCTTGGAAATGACAGTGGATCATTGTAAACTTAACCACGTGGTAACTCCAATTGCAGCTGCTGTTCCAGATGTGGTTTCCATTGCTTGAGCAAATTACTACATCTCATGGTACCTGGTATGCAGCTATTGTTGTGGGCAATGTCTTTTTCTCCATACCTGTTTTGAAGGACAACCAGAAGCGGTTTACCGTCAGCTGTCAAGGCCAGAAATAAACCTTCACTCTCCTATCTCAGGGGTATATCAGCTCTCCAGCCCTAAGTCATAATTTAGTCCACAGGTACCTTGATCGCCTTTTCCCTTCCACAAGACATCACACTGGTCTATTACATTGATGACATTATGCTGATTGCAGAAACAAGGACTGTAATTGTTATGAATATATCTTTTTTGTACGTGTGCATCAAATATTTTTGTTTTCTTCATTTATAAAATATAAGATATAAACAGGGTTGGTGCGTTTTTGGTTGTACGCATGTCAGCTGCATCATGTTAGATGCAAGTATGACTTTATAAATGTCTTTATATAAAGATTGATTAAGATGTGCACAGGTGTCAAGTTGACGAGGGTTGGACTGTGATGGTAAGGTTGTGGGTCAGCCCGGCTGAGCCAAGATTCTTAGTGGTTTGGCAGTTATAATGTAGTTTGGCAGTTATGTAATGATGTAATCACCTCCATGATGAGATCCAATCAGTTGAAGGAGAATTTCCTCGGGGATGTGACCTGCTTTCAATATATATGGGCTTTCTGGTAAAACTTGCTGCTTTTGCTATGCTCTGATTCCTGCATTCAGGTCATCATCTGATCTCTAGTTCTTGGGGCTTAAGCCTTCAGCCTGCAGATCTTGGATTTGCCAGCCTCTGCAGCCTGTAAGCCACCAGCCTGCCGTCTGACCTGTCAATTTTGGGTTCATCTGCCCCTGCAGTTATGTGAGTAAGGAGAAGCCTCCAGCCTGATACTTGACACACAGAACTGGGACTTTCTAGATTCTACAAAGGTGTGAGCCTTTTCCTTGATATAAGTCTTTCTCTCTCTCTCTCTGTATCTATCTATACACTTCATTGGTTTTGCTTCTGTAGAGAACCCACCCTAAGACAATGATGTTCTTTTTTAGTGATTGGCCTTTCCTGATGATGTGTCCAAAATAAGTGAGTGAAAGTTTCACCATCCCTGTTCCTAAGGAGCATTTTGGCTGTATTCCTTCTAAGGCTGATTTGTTCATTCTTTTGGCAGTCCACAGGATATTAAATATTCTTCACCAACACCACAATTCAAATACATCAATCCACTTTGTTACTCTGTCTGATTTGGGCCTTTGCTGAACCATATGTGACATAGCATGGTGAGCCAGTGTCAACGGTAATGACTAAAGGGACTGGATCTAACAAAATCTTTAACATTTTTTTTCAGCAATCTCCGATTATGTTTATTTGTTTGTTTCCATGTATAGGTTACAAAAAGATTCATACATTTTCCAAATGGCTACTTGGTTGTTAGGAGTTTGCATCAAACCCCAACAGGCTTTTTTTTTTTTTAATAATATATTATATATATTTTTTAGATTGTGCTTTAGGTGAAAGTTTACAGAGCAAATTAGTTTCTCATTCAAAATTTTATACACAAATTGTTTTGTGATACTGGTTGCAATTTCCACAATGTGTCAATACTCACCTTTTCCACCCCAGGTTCCTTGTGTCCATTAATCCAGTTTTCCTGTCCTTTCCTGCCTTCTTGTCTTTGTATTTGGGCAGCTGTTGCCCATTTGTTCTTGTATACTTGATTGAATGAAGAAGCACATTCTCCATGTGTGTTACTGTTTATTTTATAAGCTTGTCTAAACTTTGGTTGAAAAGAGGACTTCAAGAGTGGCTTCATCTCTGAATTAGCAGGACGTCTGGGAGCTATAGTCTCGGTGGTTCCTTCACTTTCTTTCACACCAGTAATTCTGGTATTTTTTTGTGTATTTGAATTTTGTTTGACATTTTTCTTCCACTCTGTCCAGGACCCTCTATTTTGATCCCTGTCAGAGTGGTTGGTAGTGGTAGCTGGGCATCATCTGGTTCTCCTGTGGTTCATGTGGTCCATTAATCCTTTGGACTTATATTACCCTTGAGTTTTTGGTTTTCTTTATTCTCCTTTGCTCCGAACATGATGGGACCAATAGATGTGTCTTAGATGGCCCCTTGTAAGTTTTTCAAGATCCCAAATTCTACTCACCAAAGTAGGATGTAGAACATTTTCTTTATGACCTATGTTATGCCCATTGGCCTAGATGTCCCCTGAAACCATTGTTCCCAGCCCTCAGCCCCAGTAAACAAGTCCTTCAAAGTGTCTGGATGTGTCTAGGAAGCTTCTGTGACTTTGCCTTTGTCAAGTTGTGCTGATTTCCCCTATATTGTGTGTTGTCTTGCCCTTCACTCGAGTTAACTCTTATCTACTATCTAGATAGTGATTTCCCCTCCTGCCCCTCCTCTGCCTTGTAACCATCAAAATTTTTTTTCGTGTGTGTAAATATTTTCTTGAGATTTCATAATAGTGGCCTCATATAATATTTGTCCTTTTGTGATTGACTTATTTCACTCAACATAGTGCCCTTCAGATTCATCTATGTTGTAAAATATTTTGCGGATTCATTATTATTCTTTGTCTTTGTGTAGTATTCCACATGCGTGTATGTACCATAGTTTGTTTATCCATTCATTTCTTGATGGGCATCTAGGTTGTTTCCATCTTTTTGCTATTGTGAATAATGCTGCAATGAACATGGGTGTGTATATATCTGTTCATGTGATGGCTCTTATTTCTCTAAGGTGTATACCTCCATTGCCATTGAGTTGACTACAACTCATAGCAATCCTATAGGATAGGGAGAACTACCCCACAGGGTTTCCAAGGTTGTGCTCTTTGCAGAAGCAGACTTCTACCTGTTTCTTCCCAGGGACAGCTGGTAGGCTCAAACTGCCAAACTTTGGTAAGCAGTCAAGTACTTTAACCACTGTGCCACCAGGGCTCCTAGGAATGAGATTGCTGGATAGTATGGTATTTTTTTTTTTTTTGGAATGACATCAGGGACATCATCCATGAAGAAAGCAAGAGGTAATTGAAAAGACAGGAAAGAATGAAATGACCAAGATGGATGTCAGAGGAGACTCTGAAACTTGCTCTAGAACATCGAGAAGCTAAAGCAAAAGGAAGAATTGATGAAGTAAAAGAACTGAACAGAAGACTTCAAAGAGCAACTCAAGAAGACAAAGTAAAGTATTATAATGACATGTGCAAAGAGCTGGAGATGGAGATGGAAAACCAAAAGGGAAGAGCACACTCGGTGTTCCTCAAGCTGCAAAAACTGAAGAAAAAATTCAAGCCTCGAGTTGCAATAGTGAAGGATTCTATGTGGAAAATATTAAACGATGCAGGAAGGATCAAAAGAAGATAGAAGGAATACACAGAGTCATTATACCAAAAAGAATTAGTCGATGTTCAACCATTTCAAGAGGTGGCATATGACCAGGAACCGATGGTACTGAAGGAAGAAGCCCAAGCTGCTCTGAAGGCATTGGCGAAAAACAAGGCTCCAGGAATTGATGGAATATCAATTGAGATGTTTCAACAAACAGATGCAGCGCTGGAGGTGCTCACTCGTCTATGCCAAGAAATATGGAAGACAGCTTCCTGGCCAATTGACAGGAAGAGATCCAAATTTATGCCTATTCCCAAGAAAGGTGATCCACCGAATGTGGAAATTATAGAACAATATCATTAATATCACATGCAAGCAAAATTTTGCTGAAGATCATTCAAAAATGGCTGCAGCAGTATATCGACAGGGAACTGCCAGAAATTCAGGGTGGATTCAGAAGAGGATGTGGAACTAGGGATATCATTGCTGATGTCAGATGGATCCTGGCTGAAAGCAGAGAATACCAGAAGGATGTTTACCTGTGTTTTATTGACCATGCAAAGGCATTCGACTCTGTGGATCATAAAAAATTATGGATAACATTGAGAAGAATGGGAATTTCAAAACACTTAATTGTGCTCATGAGGAACCTTTACATAGATCAAGAGACAGTTGTTCGGACAGAACAAGGGGATACTGATTGGTTTAAAGTCAGGAAAGGTGTGTGTCAGGGTTGTATTCTTTTACCATACCTATTTAATCTGTATGCTGAACAAATAATACGAGAAGCTGGACTATATGTAGAAGAACGGGGCACCAGGATTGGAGGAAAACTCATTAACAACTTGCATTATGCAGATAACACAACCTGCTTGCTGAAAGTGAAGAGGACTTGAAGCACTTACTAATGCAGATCAAAGACCACAGCCTGCAGCAGGGATTACACCTCAGCATAAAGAAAACAAAAATCCTCACAACTGGACCAATGAGCAACATCATGATAAACGGAGAAAAGATTGAAGTTGTCAAGGATTTCATTTTACTTGGATCCACAATCAACAAACATGGAAGCAGCAGTCAAGAAATCAAAAGATGCATTGCATTGGGCAAATCTGCTGCAAAGGACCTCTTTAAAGTGTTGGAAAGCAAAGGTGTCACCTTGAAGTCTAAGATGCGCCTAACCCAAGGCATGGTATTTTCAATCGCATCATATGCATGTGAAAGCTGGACAATGAATAAGGAAGACCGAAGAAGAATTGACACCTTTGAAGTCTGGTGTTGGCGAAGAATATTGAATATACCATGGACTGCCAAAAGAACGAACAAATCTGTCTTGGAAGAAGTACAGCCAGAATGCTCCTTAAAAGCAAGGATGGCGAGACTGCGTCTTACATACTTTGGACATGCTGTCAGGAGGGATCAGCCTCTGGAGAAGGACATCATGCTTGGCAAAGTACAGGGTCAGCGGAAAAGAGGAAGACCCTCAACGAGGTGTATTGACACAGTGGCTGCAACAGTGGGCTCAAGCATGACAACAATATTAAGGATGGCGCAGGACCAGGCAGTGTTTCGTTCTGTTGTGCATAGGGTCGCTATGAGTCGGAACCAGCTGGACGGCACCTAAGAACAACAACAACATGGTATTTTTATTTCTAGCTTTTTAAGGAGGTTCCTTATAGTTTTCTATAGTGGTTGTACCACTTTAGATTCTCACCAGCAGTGCATAAGAAAGAGTTCCAACCTCCCCACAACCTCTCCAGTATTTGTTATTTTCACTCTCTCTCGCTCTGTTTAATTATTTCCAAGCAATGTCAGGGTGAGATGATATCTCAGTGTAGTTTTGATTTGAATTTCTCTAATGGCTAATGATCTCAAGCATTTCCTCATGTGTCTGTTAGCTGCCTGGATTTCTTTCATCTTCAGTGAAGTGTCTGTCCGTCTCTTTTGCCCAACTTTTTTTTTTTTTTGGTTGTCTTCTTGGTGTTGAGGTATCGTAGTATCTTATACATGTTAGAGATTAGACCCTTGTCAGATATGTCGTAGCCAAAATTATTTTTCCCAGTCTGTAGGTTCTCTTTTTATTCTTTTGATGAAATCTTTTGATGAGCATAAGTGATTAAATTTCAGGAGCTCCCAGTTATTTAGTTTATCTTCTGGCATTTGTGCTTTGTTAGTTACGATTTGCATTCTATTTATGTCATATATTTGGGCCCCTAGCATTGTCCTGGAGACCTGGTGCCATAGTGGTTAAGAGCTTGGCTTCTATACAAAAGGCTGGCAGTTCAAATCCACAAACTGCTCCCAGGATACCCTGGACTTAGTTCGACTCTGTCCTATAGGGTCGCTATGAGTTGGAACCAACTCGATGGCACCTAACACACACAGCATTATCTCTATTTTTTTCCCATGATCTTTATATTTTTAGGTTTTCTATTTACATCATTAATTCATTTTGAATTAGTTTTTGTGTATGGTGTGAGGTATGGATCTTGTTTAATTTTTTACAGATGAACATCCTGTTTTAGCAGCACCATTTGGCAAAGAGACTGTCTTTTCCACATTTAATGGACTCTGGGCTTTTGTCAAACATCAGCTGACCATAGGTGGATGGATTTACACCTGGTTTCTCAATTCTGTTCCATTGGTCTATGTGTCTGTCATTGTTCCAGTACCAGGCAGTTTTGACTACCATGGCTGTATAGTAGGTTCTGAGATCAGGTAGTGTGAGGCCTCTTACTTTGTTCTTCTTCAGAAAAGCTTTGCTTATCTGAGGCCTCTTTCTTTTCATATAAATTTGGTGATTAGTTTTTCCACCTCTTTAAAGAATACTGTTGGAATTTGTATTGAGATTGCATTATATCTGTAGATCGTTTTGGGTAGAATTGCCATTTTCACAATTTTGAGTCTTCCTATTCATGAGCAGTGTATATTTTTCCATTTATGTAGGTCTCTTTTAGTTTCTTGCAGTAGTGCTTTGTAGTTTTCTTTGTATAGGTGTTTTATGTCCCTGGTTAGTTTTATTCCTATTTTTTTTTTAGGGGTTATTATAAGAGGTATTGTTTTCTTGATTTCTCTTTCAAAGTTCTCTCTGCTGGTTTGTAGGAGTCAAACTTGTATCCTGCTACTCTGCTGAATGTTTCTATTAGTTCTAGTAGTTTTCTTGCGGAATCTTTGGGGTTCTCTACGTATAGGATCTTATCGTCTGCAAAGAGAGATAGTTTTACTTCTTCCGTTCCAATTTGGATGCCCTTTATTTTTCTTGCCTTATTACTCTAGCTAGGATTTCCTACAACATATTAGGTGTTTTTTTTTTACCAGGTGGGAGTGGTTATAAAGCGCATCCTTGTATCGTTACTATTCTCAGAGGGAATGCGTTCAGCCTCTCTCCATTGAGAATGATGTTAGTTGTCGGTTTTGTATTCTGACTCATAGCAACCCTATAGGACAGAGTAGAACTGCTCCATAGGGTTTCCAAGGAGAGCCTAGTCAATTCCAACTGCTGACCTTTTGGTTAGTAGACGAACTCTTAACCAGTATACCACCAGGGTTTCTGTTGGTTTTGTATAGTTGCCCTTTATCATGTTGGGGAATTTACCTTCAATTCCTTTTTTGCTGAGAGTTTTTTTTTTTTTAATCAAAAATGGATGTTGGACTTTGTCAAATGCTTTTTCTGTGTCAATTGAGATGATCATGGTATTCTTTTCTTTTGTTCAAATTTTTTGGTGGATTACATTGATTGATTTTCTAATGTTGAACCATCCTTGCATACCTGGTATGAATCTCACTTGGTTGTGTTGTATTATTTTATTAATATGATGCTGAATTCTATTGGCTAGAATTTTGTTGAAAATTTTTCATCTGTATTCATGAGATATGTTGTCTGTAACTTTCCTTTTTGTGGGTCTTTGCCAGAGTTTGGTATCAAGGTTATGCTGGCTTCATAGAATGAATCCGGGAGTATTCTTCCTTTTCTATGCTCTAAAATAGTTTGCGTAATGCTTGTGTGAGCTCTTCCCTGAATATTTGGTAGAATTCTGCACTAAAGCCATCTAGGCCAGAGCTTTTCTGTTGGGAGTTTTTTTTTTTTTTTTTTTTAGTTACCTCTTCAATCTCTTCTCTTGTTATGGGTCTGTTCAGATTTTCTATCTCAGTTTGTGTTAGTTTAGGTAGGTAGTGTGTTTCTAGAAATTTGTCCATTTCCTCTAGGTTCTCAAATTTGTTAGAGTACATTTTTTTGTAGTATTCCATTATGATTCTTTTATTTCAGTTGGGTCTGTTTTAATGTCCCCCATCTCGTTTCTTATTTGGGTTATTTGCTTTCTTTCTAGTTTTTCTTTTGTCAATTTGGCCAATGGTTTTTTGATTTTGTTGATCTTTTCAAAGAACCAACTTTCATCTTGATTGTTTTTCGTATTGGTTTTTTGGTCTATATTTCGTTTTTTTCTGCTCTAATCTTTAATATTTCCTTTGTTCTAGTGCCTACTGGCTTCTTTTCAGTTCTCTTTCTACTTGTTCCAGTTGTAAGGCTAATTTTTTGCTTTGGGCTCATTCTTCTTTTTTGATGTGTGCATTTATTATTATAAATTGACCTCTGAGCACTGCCTTTGCTGTGTCCCAAAGGTTTTTGTATGATGTGTTTTCATTCCCATTTGATTCTAGTAATTTTATTTTATTCAGTATTTGATTTCTTCTATTAAAAAAAAAGTTGTTTTTAAGGAAGGTGTTATTCAGTTTCCATATATTTAATTTTTTCCCTTGCTGTTCTTGTTATTGATTTTTATTTTTGTGGTGTTGTGATCAGAGAGTGCCTTTTATTATTTTGATGTTTTGGATTTTATTGAGGGTTGCTTTGTGGCCTAAAATGTGGTCTATTCTGGAGAATGTTCCATGTGCATTAAAAAAGAATGCATACTTTACTGCTTTTGAGGGGAGTGTTCTATATAAGTCTATGAGGTCCAGTTGGTTGATTTTGACCTTTAGATGCTCTGTATCTTTGTTAAGTTTCTTTCTAGACATCCCATTCTTTATTGAGAGTGGTGTGCCGAATTCTCCTACTATCATTGTGGAACTGTCTATTTCTCTTTTCAGTGCAGAGTTTCTTTTATGTATTTTGGTGCCCTGTTGGTAGGTGCATAGATTTTTATTAAGGTTATGCCTTCTTGGCGGATTGTCCCTTTAACCCTTATGTAATGTCTTTCCTTATCTTTTGTGGCTGATTTTGCCTTAAAGTCTTTTTCATCTGAGGTTAGTATTGCCACTCTTGTCCTTTTATGGTTACTGTTCACTTGATATATTATTTCCATTCCTTGATTTTTAATATATTTATGTCTTTATGTCTAAGGTGTGCCACTTGTAGACAGCATATTGATGGGTCATGCATTTTTATCCATTCTACCACTTTCTGTCTCTTTACTGGTGCATTTAAACCATTTTTATTCAGTGTGATTATTGATAGGTATGAGTTTATTGTTGTCATATTGTTGTTCTTTTTTTGTGGTGCTGACATTTTTGTTGTTCATCTTACTCTCATGTGCTAAGTTCCTTTCCTTTGTTGATTTTTGTTTCTTTTGTTATTGTAGATTTTGTGTTCATTGAGTATGTTTCTCTTCTTTTTTAATTCAGATGAGTAGGTTTGTTAACTTTGTTGTGGTTTCCTTGAAATTTACCCTTTTCTTCCTAAGTTTAGACCAGTCTTTTATTATTTGATATCACCTTGACTTCCTCTCCATTTGAAGGTGCTATACCTGCACAGTTTATTCCACCTTTTATTGTTTTGACATTGTAATGGATTGACTTGTGGCCCCAAATATATGGGTCAACTTGTCTAGGACTTGATTCCCTGCATTGTGTGATTGCCCACCAATTTGTCATCTGATGTGATTTTCCTATGTGTTGTAATCCTGCTTCTATGATGTTAATGAGGCAGTATTAGAGGCAGTTATGTTAATGAGGCAGAATCAAACTATAAGATTAGGTTGTGTCTTAAGTCAATCTCTTTTGAGATATAAAAGAGAGAAGACAGCAAATAGATATGGGGACCTCTTATCACAAAGAATGCAGATTCAGGAGGTGAGAGTGTCCTTTGAAACTGAAACCCTGGTGCTGAGAAACTCCTAGGACAGGGGAAGTATGATGACAAGGACCTTTCCTCAGAGCAACAGAGAAAGCTTTTCCCTGGAGCAAGCACTGTGAATTTGGACTTCTAAACTTCTCAAGTGTGAAGAAAAAAATTTCTTTTTGTTAAAGCCATCCACTTGTGGTATTTCTATAATAGCAGCACTAGTTTTTTTTTTTTAGATAACTAAGATAGATGTCATCATTTACAGGTTGACATCTCTGTTTCCCTGTTTTAAGTCTTTTAGCTTTGTTTTATTATTGAGAGTTCTTTACCTAGGTTGGTATCTGGCTGATGCTGTCCTATGTCCTAGGCTCCAGTTATTGTCTGATGTTGTTGGTTCTCTAACCAAAGGACTCCCTTTAATATTTCTTGTAACTTTGGTTTGGTTTTTGCAAATTCCCCTAATTTCTGTTTATCTGGAAATGTTCTAATTTCACCAGCCTATTCGAGAGAGATTTTTGCAGGATGTATTATTCCTGGTTTGCAGGTTTTTTTTTTTTTTTCTTTCAAGGTTTTATATATGTCATCCCATTGCCTTCCTGCCTACATAGTTTCTGTCAAGCAATCAAAGTTTTTCTGATTGTTTCCCTTTGTAAGTGACTTCTTTTTTCTCAATCTGCTCTCAGGATTCTTCATCTTTAGTTTTGGCAAGTGTGATTATGTCTTGGTGACTCTCTTTTGGGGTCTGCTCTATATGGGCTTCATGGAGCTTTTTGGAGGGTCAGCTTTTTGTCTTTCATGATATTTGGGAAGTTTTCTGTCAGCAAATTTTCAACAATCTTCTCTGTGTTTTCAATTTTCTCCCCCTGTTCTGGAACTCCAATCACACGCAGATTTTTACTTTTGATTGTGTCCCACATAATTCTTAGGTTTTCTTCATTCTTGTCTCTAATTTTCCTCAAACAAAATGGTGCCCATGGATTTGTCTTCAAACTCACTGATTCTGTCTTCCATTGTTTCAAATTTGCTCCTAAAACCTTCTATTGAGTTGTCCAATTCTGAAATTTCGTTTTGTCTTTTGGGTTTCTAGTTGCTGTTTTTATATGATTTTTAATTGTTTATTTTGATGTTTTGTTTCTGTATTATTTTCCTGACTTCTTCAATTGCTTTGTCTGTTTTTTCCTTGATTTTGGTTATTTTCCTTGGGTTTTGTTTGTGTTTTCCATGATTTTGTTTATTTTTTCCTTGGTTTTGTCTGTGTTTTTCTTTTACCTCTTTCTTAATCTCTTGTAGAGCCCTAAACAGTAGTCTTTTGAATGCCATATGAGGTAGTTCCACTGTCTTTTCTTCTATCAGAAGGTCATCTGATAGTTTATTTTGGTCACTTGCTGGAGCCACCTTGTCCTGCTTTTTATGTTTTGATATTTTCTGATGTCTCCGAGATATTTAGGTATTATTTTCTTTGTTTATTGACTGTATGTTTGTTTGTTTGTTCCTGCTCTTTTGTTTTGTTTTGTTGTGTCAAGGTGTATGGGCCAGGTGTGTTTTGCTACTTGCTCATCTGAGGGCATTATAATTCTTACCACCTTGTCTGGGTGGGCAGGGCAGGGCAGGGCAGTAGCAGGCAGAGTGAGCCCACTTTGCTGTACTCTGGTTTGGTGAGATGGCTGAAGGTGGACTGGTCGGGTGCTATCTGACTCCTGATGTTGGTCCAGTAGTGTTGGAGTGTTCACAGGCCACTTGCTAGACAGGGGTGTCATAAAAGGAATGGTACAAGCTCTCTTCCCATTGTTCAGCAGCGGGTCAAGTGGTGGAAGGGGGAGCAATGAAAGCCCAGTATGCTGGCAAGTCTGAGCACCAGGGATGCTCTAGCCACAGCGGCTTGTTGGGGGCTGGTGGAAAGGGAGGGGTTGCAAACGGGGCTAGGTGGAGAGGGGAGAAAGAAATGAAAAGAGAGAGAGAGAGAAATAAAAGGGTAGCTGGAGGGTCCGGGCAAGGTGGGGCATACCTGGGGGCCAACGAGAAAGGCAATGAGGTGGAGTGTGAGGCTAGATGGGAAGTAGAAACAAAAAAAGGAAAAATAAAATAAGTGGCATTGTGGTGGGTAGAGGCAGGCTGGCGGCTTTCAACCATAGTGGCATGGCAGGGTGCAGCAGCAGGTAAAGAGGTGGCCATTGGGGCTAGATCGCAGGGAGAAGTAAAGGAAAAAAGAAAAGAAACTGGCAGTGCAGTGGGTTCCAGTAAGTGGGGGTGGGGCATACCTAAGGGCCAGTTGGAAGGGAGGGATGTGATGTATGGAGCTAGGTTGAAGGAAGAAAGAAAAGAAAGTAAGGGGGGATAAAAGCTGAAAAAATGGAGGGTAGGGGTGAGGTGAAGCCAAATGGCCATGAGCTGTTGACTCTGTAGCTGAGCAGTGAAGCTTGGCCCATTAGGAACGGGGTGTGTGGCATGCAGGGCTAGGTGGGACAGAGAAAGAAAAGAAGGAAAAGGAAAAAATGGTGTGGCAAGAGTCAGCAGGTGGGGCCAGGGCAGACCCAGGGTGGCAAATGTGGGCCCATACGTCTCTGGCTGAGCAGCACAGTGTGATTTATCGGATGGAGGTGGAGGTGATGTAGAGGCAAGGAGAAAGCAAATGAAGAAAGTGGATAAATGGCATGGTAACAGCCAGTAAGTGGGGTCTGGGTTGACCGAGGGCAGCTGTGACCTGGTGGTTCTCTAGCCCAATGGGAAGGGATGGAGGTGTTAGATGGGGCTAAGTGTGAAGAAGGAAAGAAAGAAAGGGAAAAGAAAAAATTGGCACCGAGGGAGCCAGCAGGCAAGGTCAGGGAAGACCCAGGGCAGCTGTGTGCCAGTGGCTATTAGCTGAGTGGTGCAGCATAGCCCACTGGGAAGGGGTGGACGTAGCACATGAGGCTGGTTGGGAGGGAGAAAGAAAATGAAAGAAGGGAAAGAGAAAAAAAGGAAAAAGAATGTTGCAGTGGGAGCTGGCTGGTGGGGGCAGGGTGGACCTGGAGCTGCAGTGAAGTGGTGTCTCTCTAGCCAAGCAATGTATCATGGACTGTTGGGAAGCAGTGAGGGTGGCATACAGGGCAGAAGGGCGTGGGGTGGGAAAGCATGTTTCTCTGGTTACCAGGTGCTCTGCCTTCGGTTGGGAGCTCCATGAAATTGCCTTCCCACACTCCCTGTCTGGGGTCTTTGCTAGCTGTGCTCCAAGATGGTGATGTTGTGCCATGTTTGTTGGCAGGGGACCTCCACTCTGTGTCTCTCCTCATTCTCTGTTCTCCCTCAGTTTCTTCTTCTATTCAGTGCTTGATCTAGTTCTTTATTCCTTCGTTTGATGCTTAGGGTTCCAGAATTGATGTTTGTATCTGTTTTATTCAGTTTTTCGGGTCTTTGCTGCAGAGATGGCATGGTGTATAGTGCCATGTTCACTATGCCTCCCCATCTTTTGATTTTTAATATATATATATATATGTCTTTGTGTTTAAGGTGTGTCTCTTGTAGACAGCATATTGATGGGTTGTGTATTTTTATCTGTTCTGCCTCCTCTCTCTTTACAGGTGCATTTAAGCTATTTATATTCAGTGCGATTATCGATACATATGAGTTTATTTGAGTATCGATATATGAGTTCATTGCTGTCATTTTGTTGTGCCTCTTTTTTTTTTTTTTGTAGTGCTGACATTTTCTTTGTATCTCTTACTTTCCTATGCTGAATTCCTTTGGGTTTTGGATTTTCTTTTAATTTCCTTTATTATTATAAATTTTGTGCTTACCGAGTCTTTATTTTTTTCTTCTTTATTTTGATGAGTAGGTTTGTTGACTTTCTTTGTGATTACCTTGAAATTTAACCTTATCTTCCTAAGTCTAGACCAGTCTTTTATTACTTGATATCACCTTGATGTCTTCTCCATTTGAAAGTTCTATATCTACACCATTTATCCCCCCTTTTATTGCTTTGATGCTGCCATGATTTACAGATTGATGCCTCTGGTTCCTTGTTTTAAATCCTTTAGGTTTGTTTTATTATTGAGAGTTCTTTACCTGAGCTGATATCTGGCTGATATTGTCTGTATCCCAGACTCAAGTTGTTTTCTAATGTTGTTGGTTATATCTACTCATTTGTCATTTTTGATCAGTTTCTTCTTCTCATTGGCTTCTGATCTAATACTTTATCCTGTCTTTTAAAGGTCAGGGTTCCAGGATTGACTTGTGTATCTGTTCTACTTGCTTTTTTGGGTCTTTGGTGCAGGGGGACATCTTGGTGAGTCAATTAGTCTACCATCATGGCTCCTCCTCTAATTTATTTTATTTTTGTCATTGTTGAGAATATACACAGCAGAATATTCATCAATTTCTACATGTCCAATATAAGACACCACTCAGATGGGATTATGACCCACCCTATTTCAAAACAAAGTCACATTCATAGGAAACAGGGATTAGGACTTCAACACCTCTTTTTTGAGAACATGATTAAATTAATAACAGTATGAAAATATAAAAATAAGCTCTATAAACCAATAAGAAGAGAAACAACACCCTCATAGAAAAATTTTTAAAAATGAGGTATTCCAAGGAAAGACAATATGTCTAGTCAATATAAAGAGATCCTCAAACTAGTTAATGATCAGGAAAATGCAAAATAAAACCACAGTAATACTTTACACCCACTCAATTGGCAAAAAATTTAAAGACAGTTAACATTAAGATTTAGAGAGCTTGTGAATAAATTGGCTGTCTTGTACATTCTGGGAGGGAGAATATTTCTATAATCTGACATTAATTTAATGATCTATACAAAAGACATTTTTACAAATACATAGCAGGAGAAATATAAAAGCAGGAATACCTACAGTAGCAAAAAATTAGAGCAAAAGAAATAAACTGTAATTAATCATAGAAGGAAATGTTATGCAGCAGTTGAAAGGAATAAACTGTGGAGTAGAACTAGAGAGCCTCATCAATGTTTTCTAAAAGGAGCTGCACTAAGCAAGCACTTTTGTATGAGGTTTTATCGTCTCTGCTCCACAGTAATATTGAAATTGGTTGCCTAAAATAAATAAGTAAATGAATGAATAAATAATCAGCCACTTTCTATAGAACACTGAGGAATGCAGTATGATTGTATGAACTAAACATAACATGGAACTAAAGAAAACAGAATAGCAAATAGGCCTAAGGAATGTAAAAGGAAGAGGTTAAGAAAGACAAAGGGAGAAAATAAAACAGGAAACAAAAACAGTAGACGTCATTATTCTTTTAAAAGAATTAGAGAAAACTTCCATATGACAAATCAAGCAAAAACAAAGATTAAACACAATCATATAACATGAAAAAAGTATAAAATTACAGAAATACAGGAGATAATGATATATGAAACATAATGCCAACATATGAGGAAGTCAATCAAATGAAAAAAAACTCAAAAGGCCCCCCAAATATGTAGAAAACAAAAAATGTCATAACTATGGAAGAAAAAAACATGAGCATCTTCTCCAACGTCATCAAACGTTTCCTGCCTTATACGGTAAGTATATTATATCTCCAATGAAAAGATCTTCGTTATGCCATTTACAATGTTACAAAGCATGCAAATGGGTATAAATTTTACTAGCACAATCCTGATAATTAAATGTGACAAATTAAAACCAAAATCTTCACTTATGATTATAGATAATTGAAAAATAAAACATTAGTAAGTTCAATCCAACACTCGTTCAAAGTATAAACAAACCAAAGCAAGTGAGTTATGAAAGGTCCCATATCAGCTGCACAGTACATCGAGAATCAGTCACTCCTGTCTGATACCCCCTAGACCTCGGTGTTAAACCTAGATCAGTAGTCCAGAATCCTTTCACCTTTATGTTGAATTTTCTCTCGTGGGACCCCACTGCATTTCATGCTCTCTGGTCTCACTCCAGTTGTTCATATGCATTTTTATGATTATCACTTTCAAAGCACAAGGATTGGGGTCCTAAATCGTGCTCCCCAGGAAGATTCTCTATTCTGTTGAAAACTTTTGGCAATAAACAGACATGTATGGAGGCTATCATTCTCATCCCATGGTGTCCAAAGAAAAATGCACATGGAAATTTGGGGTAGGGGGTGACATACATCATCAAAGCAAAAACCCTTACCAAGACAAAATATTGTGTTTTATATGTAATGATCTTGCATTACTTTTACACACAGAAAAACAATGAAGGGGCATGCAACATAAAATTTTACATGTCACTTGTAAAAAATATAACTTTCCTTGTTTTCCTGTTACTAAACCAATTTCCCAAGCCGCAAATTGTATTTGATTTATAAAACTTTACTTACTTCTAGATAAAATCAAGTTATCATGATTTTTCTCAATCATTTAAGATTTAAAATTGATCAATTTGAATCTTTTCCCCTAGATTGCATCACGTGTTTCTTCATCTATTCATTTTATATCTAAGGTATGGCATAAGAATTATAAACAATTTCCTTCAGTGATTAGCCTTTTGAGTTACAAAAGGAATAGCTCTTGTAAAAGAAAATTCTAGGCTTTCAAGAATTTTGTTTGTTATGAGATTAGAGTCTATTTTTGGAACTTAAGGCCAAGAATTTGACTCGGTTCTCTCTGAGATCTCCTGTGACTTCAGACAATACTTTTCAATAGAGGAGGCAGTTTATATAAACCAAAAACAAATAAACCCATTGCCATCAAGTTGATTCTGACTCATAGTGACCCTATAGGACAGAGTAAGACAGTCCCATAGGGTTTCCAAGGCTGCAGTCTTTACAAAAGCAGAGGCCACATGTTTCTCCCATGGAGTTTTTTTTTTTTATATAGATAGTAAAAATTTCATCCTGGGTATAGGAAGCGTAATGTTACAATTAAAACATTGATGGAATTTTTTTTTTTTTATAATATAGTTTTATGTTCTTAGGTCTCAGGCTCAAGAAGATTGTAACACACCGATCCCTTGGTGAAAATGCTCTCTTTTCTGCATATCATTTTTCTGTCCACACTTCTCTCGGATAATACTAAAAGTCTGCTATAGTATGTGAATGAAAAACCAATGTCATTTAAATGGCAGTATATACTGGTATTGGGGAATATTATATTTGGTAAATGCTAATGAATAAGGAAATGATACCTGAATTATGCATAAAAATTGACAATTTAACTTTGTGCTCAGCGTTGTTCTCTATTTATACACTTTTCTTAGGTCATTTCACCCACTCCCGAGGCTTTAAATACCATCTATGACTCCCAAATGTATATCTCAGCCCTGACTGTGTAGCTGCCTACTTGATATCTCCAGTTAGATGCTTAACAGGTGTAACATACTTAACACAACTGTCTAAGTCCAGGTCCTCCAGACAGCAAAGCCTGAGGTAAAAATTAAAATGCCGACATTATTTGGGAATATAAACCCAAGGTATTGAGTATAAGGAGTAAGAGGGCAAGAAAAGGAGGAAAAGTCAGACCCCTCAACAGGCATGTTCACTCAACACATGGATGGGATGTATTGTCTGGCCCCTTGGTCAGAATAGAGTGACCAACGGTTTTAGTTTGCCTGGGACTGTCCGAGTGTGAGCAAGGAAAATCCTGCATCCTAGGAAATCACTCAATTCTGGAAAAAGATGGACAGTTGTTCACCATACTCAGGAAGCCCGATCCCATACCCCATGATGTGACATTTCATTAACCGTGAGTGGAGAAGCAGCAATCTGATGCAGGAGGGCTGCCAAACATAAAAGAGAAAGGAAGCAATTAAGAGAATCTGAGACAGAGCACAAGGTTTTTGTCCAAAACATTGTCTAAAACTGAGTTGATTCACGCACTGTCTTCAAAGTGCTCCTCTCTCAGTCTTCCTCATCTCAGTATGCAACACCATTCATCAGTTGCCCAGGCCAAAAACTTTATAGTTATCTTTGACTCCTCTCTTAGCCTCACAACCCATGTTCAGTCCCTCAGCAAACTCTGAAGGCTCTACTTTCAAAATATACCCAGAATCTGACCACTTCTGACCTTTTCTACAACTATCACCTTAGTCCAAGCTACCATGATCTTTTGCCTGGACTCCTGCAATAGCCTGCATGATTGGTCTACTGCTTCCACTTTTTCCCCTTCAGTCGATCCTCCACACATTAGCCAGACAATTCTTTTAGACAGCCAGTTCAAATAATGATAGTCCCTCACTTGAAATCCTCTAAGGACTCACCATCACAGTTAGATTAAAATCCAAAATCTTCACAATGTTGGACAAGGCCTTACATAATGTGTCCCCCTGGCTACCTCTTTGATCTCAAATTCTACCATTCTTTGGCTGCTTTACTCCAGCCACACTGACCTTTTTGCTGTTCTTCCAATATACCATGTGCTCTTCTGCCTTACAACCTTTGTGTTTGCTTTTCCCAGGGCACGGAATGTGTCACCCAGGTTTACATGTCTGTCACCCTCACTGCAATCAGGTCTCTGTTCAAAGGTCACCTCCTCTCATAGATGCCTTCCCTTACTATCTTGCTTTAAATAGCAGCATGTTATCACTACTTGACGTTATTGGACATACATATTTGTTTATTATGCAATATTTTTGTTTATGGTGTGACTTTTCCCATTAGAATGTAAAACTCCACAAAGGCTTTCTTGTCTACAGTATCCCCAGCACCTATAACATCAATTAGTGATGACAGTATGAAGAAAAATAAAGCAAGTTAGCAGGATAACTCGTCAACTCTTAAGCTGTCTTCAACTCTTTGCTACAAAAAAAGATGCTGTGATGAACATGCTCGTACATATACCCTTGTGAACTTATGTGAAAGTTTCTCTGATATATGCCCAGGAGTGGTTTCTTAATTTCACCTTACTCCCAAAATACCAGATTGTTCTCCAGAATAGCTGTGTCAGTTTACAATTCCACTAACAATGTTTGAGGGTTCCCATTATGTTTGTAGTTATTGCCCCATTTTTATTCCATCACTGAATTATTTGCAACATCTTTCTTTTATCTGGAGGAGTTTTTCCAGAAATTTATCTATCTTAATATTTTTGAATAACCTACTCTTTTTTTTTCTTTCTAAGTGTTAGTCTTTGTTTTTTTGTTTTTGTTTTTTGTTTTTTACTTCTCTATTTCATTGGTTTCTACTTTATTATTTCCTTGATTCTTTTTTCTTTGGTGATAGTTGTCACAGCATTTCCAATTTTATGAGTTGGAGACTTAGTTCAAGAATTTCAGTGTTTCTTATTTTCTCAGAAATGTATCCAAAGCTAATAAATTGTCATATATGTAATGCTTTAGCTGCATTCCACAATTTGTAATGTGTTATATTTTCAGCATCATCCAGTTCTAAGTACTTCATAATTCCCCACAGAATGCCCTTCTTTGTCCTATTTGTTACTGCCTATTTTAACACATCCATTTACTCGATGGTGATTACTGCTATATTAGGACATTTTTGCCATCTTAGTTTATGTTTTCCATTTATTATTTTTCATTTTTATTTCTCTATTCTATTCTTTTCCCCCTTTCTGCGTGTTTGAAAGTAATACATTCTTTTTTTATTGCTCCTAAGTTATCAAAATTAATGTATGTATTTACTCTTCCCTGTCAAACTCATAAGCTTCCCAATATCTTTCTTCCAAGGTGAAGGAGGATAGGGAGGAAGGAATGCAGAGGCCTGAACTTACCAGCTTTTCCCCGCTTCCACTGGACCTCTGTTCTTGACTAAAAATTCCCAGCCACCTCTGTTTAGCACTAATGAATGCTTTTCTGTTATTGCTGTGGTGATGGGAAAAGCAATGATGTTCCCGACTGTACCACCTAGCTCCCTTTTGCTCTAAGCTGCCATTATCCACCCTCCCCAACACACTCAGAGATGCTGTGACCCAGCAATCTTCTATTTATCCAGACATTTCTCACAGTTGATATCTTAGGTTCCGATGTCCATCAACAGCAGCTCCAGCATTGGTTTTGGGGTAGTGAGTCTACAAAAAAAAAACCAAAAAACTAGTGCCATCGCTACAGCCCATGTTAATTCACTATTTTTTGGGGAACCACAAGTCTGGCTCACTATTTATGCTCATTCTATATTTTAGTAGATGGCACAAATATATACCAAGCTTCTCAAGACTAAAACCTAGCAGTAATTTTAAAGTCTTTCCTACCCCCTACAGCTCATTCTAATCAGTAAGTCTACCTCCTATATATCTTTTGTATCTGTTCTCTGCTCTTCTTTTTGTATCCACTGCCATTGCCCTAAGTAAGGGCCTTATAGTCTGTCATTGTTAATATTATAACACTCTTTTGTTTATTCTTACTTTGGTTTAGTTGATTTGTTTCCTGCTAGACAGAAATCTGGTGGCAGGGATCATGTCATTTTAATCTTTGCATCTCCAGCATGTAGCACAATACTTGGCATACAGCAGATAATCAGAAAGTATTTCTGCAATGGATGAATCTGTGGTGAATCTGTTTATAAAGTAATAAATCACTTTGTGTAGCAAACGGTATCTCAAGTAATCAAAATACAAGTAGTACCCAACTTATGATGGGATTCTGTTCCATTGACTCTGTCATAAGTATATTTTGATATAAGTCAAATATCTCTCTCTCTTTTTTTTTTTTTTTAGTTTTCGTTATTATTGCCTTTTATTATCAGTATCGTTATTTGTCTTTGGGGATTGGAAACATTAAATATAAACTTACAGATATAGTTTCATACACACATACATACATAAAACAATACACAAATCATAAAAAATTTACTCCGACGATGAAGAAGAGTTGGAAGATGTTGGAATTTTGTCAGTTGTGATAACTCCATTTGTGGAAGGTTCTAGATCATCTGGATTATCCCTAGGAATGTGGATGGCCTTTCTAGTCAGAAAATTAGTGAGTGTTGTCTGTATGGTCCTTTTCCTTTTTTCTTCATCTATCTCTTGGTATCTCTTGGTAACATCTCACCGCTTCCCAAATCTGCCTATCAACTTTAGCAAAGCAATCAGAATTTGGGTCCATGATTTTAGCAACTGAAGCCTCTGATTGAGGTTAGAAAAACCTCCAGCTTATCCTCTCACTATAAAAATTTTTGACAACTTTTCTCCTTCCTCTTCCTCATTATTTCTTTCTTCTTCAGCATTTCTTTCCTCTTCAAAATCCATTAAGTCCTGATCTGTCAATTTCCGTTCTTTGTGACCTATGAGGTGTTCCACATCAGTGATGCTCAGTTTTAAATTCAGCATTCTTGCCATATAGATGAATTTTCCTCTGATCTCTTCCATCATATTATCCTGATCAAATGCTTGGAGCATGTTCACATCACTCAGCAATTTTTCCATATCCTCTGAATGCATTTTTTTCTGTAACTTCCTCCCAGGAAAATACAGTGCTCCAGATACACTGACTGTAGTAAGTGTGGTTCATCATAACTAGAACATGTTGTAAGTCAGGGACTATCTGTAGTTCTTCAAGTCTGAAAAGTTTGTTTTACCTTAAAGTACGCTTATATTCCTACAATATTTTCAGTGATCTGAACAGGTTACCTAATATAGTCAAGCATTTAATTGGCAAGTGAATTTATCAAGATAAAAATTCCATTAATTATACTTTATTCTAAAGTCATTAATGCAGCAAACTATTGATACACGCAACAACGTGGATGAATCTCAAGTTCATTTTGCTAAGTGAAAGAAGTTAGATTACAAGACTACATAATGCTTGATTCCATTTATATGACATTCTTGAAAAGGCAAAACTATAAGACTGAAGAACAAATCAGTGGTCAGGAGTTGGGAGTGGTGGTGACTAACAGCATAAGTGCGTTTTCTGGGGGGGGGGGTGATGGGACTGTTCTGTATCTTCACTGTGGAGGTGGCTACATGGTTTTTTGCATTTATCTAAGTATATACAACTGTACAACAAAAAGTGAATTTTACTGTATGTAAACTTAAAATTAAATTTAAAAATGGGAAATATATTAATGATATTCAATATTGTCAAAATAAAAATAAGACACTGACACCTTTATTGCAGTATTAGTGTAATCTGAAAATAACAATTGCAGTATTAGTGTAATCTGAAAATAACAATTGCAGTATTAGTGTAATCTGAAAATAACGTGTCAGATTTAACACATTGCTGTAGAGTCAATTCTGACAGCAATACCATGTGTTACATAGTAGAACTGCTCTTAGTTTTTTTTTTTTTTGGTGTAATCTTTAGAAAAGCAGATCATAAGGTCTTTCTTTTGTGGAGCTGCTGGGTGGGTTTGAACGGGCAACATTTGGTTAGTAGTCAAGTGCAAACTGTTTTTCTAATAAGAAAGCTATAGAACTTATGATATTCGAAACTAAACACCAATGACGTTCAATGCGTCTTGACATTTGTCCCCAACTTATTTTACTTAAGAAACAGGTAATAACCCTTAACCACTGGATCCACCAAGGGTGACCTGCTGGTATCTGAAATACCAGTGGTAAAGCTTCCATTATCACAGCAACATGCAAGCCACCACAGTACAACAAACTAACAGATGCATGGTGGTCACCCTTAGTGGACAGGTTTCAGTGGAGCTTCCAGACTAAGACAGACTAGGAAGAAGGATCCAGCAGTCTACTTCAGAAAAGCATTAGCCAGTGAAAACCTTATGAATAGCAGCAGAACATTGTCTGATATAGTGCTAGAAGATGAGCCCCTCAGGTTGGAAGACACTCAAAATACAGCTGGGGAAGAGCTGCCTCCTCGAAGTAGAGTAGACTTTAATGATCTGGATGGAGTCAAGCTTTCGGGGCCTCCATTTGCTAATGTGACACAACACAAAATGAGAAGAAACAGCTGAAAACATCCATGAATAATCAAAAAGTGGTATGTACAAAGTATGAATCTAGGAAAATTGAAAGTTGTCAAAAATGAAATAAATATCCTAGGCATTAGTGAGTTGGAATGGACTGGTATTGGCCATTATGAATCAGACAATCATATGGTCTACCATACTGGGAACGACAACTTGAATAAGAATGGCATCCCGTTCATTATCAAAAAGAACATTTCGAGATCTATCCCGAAGTACAACGCTGTCAGTGATAGGATAATATCCATATGCCCACAAGGAAGGCCAGATAATACAACTATTATTCAAATTTACACACCAGCCATTAAGGTCAAAGATGAAGAAATTGAAGATTTTTATGAATTTCTGCAGTCGGATCAAACTTGCAATCAGGACACATTGATAATTACTGGAGATAGGTATGCGAAAGCTGGAAACAAAGCGGAAGTATTTGGCAACTGGAAAATATAGCCTTGGTAATAGAAACAATGCTGGAGATTGCATGATAGAATTTTGCAAGACCTCTTCATTGCAAATACCTTTTTTCAACAACATAAATGGTGACCATACACGTGGACCTCGCAAGATGTGATACATAGGAATCAAACTGACTACATATGTGGAAAAAGACAATGGAAAACCTCAATATCAGCAGTCAGAACAGGGCAAGAGGCTGACTGAGGAACAGACTATCAATTGCTCATATGCAAGTTCGACCTGAAGTTGAAGAAAATTAGAATAAGTCCACGAGAGCCAAAGTACAACCTTGAGTACGTCTCACCTGAATTTAGAGACCGTCTTAAGAATACATTTGATGCATTGAACACTAACTACTGAAGACCAGACAAGTTGTGGAATGACATCAAGGACATCATACATGAAGAAAGTAAGGGATCATTAAAAACACAGGAAAGAAAGAAAAGACCAAAACAGATGTCAGAATAGACTCTGCAATTTGCTCTTGAACGCAGAGTAGCTAAAGCAAAAGAACGAGGTAAAAGAGCTGAACAGAAGATTTCAAAGGGTGATTCAAGAAGACAAAGTAAAATATTATAATGAAATGTGAAAAGGCCTGGAGATAGAAAACCAATAGGGAAGAACACGCTCAGTATTTCTCAAGCCGAAAGAACTGAAGAAAAATTCAAGCCTCGAATTGTAATATTGACGAATTCTACAGGGAAAATATTAAATGATGCAAAAAATCTCAAAGAAGATGGAAGGAATACACAGAAACACTGTACCAAAAAAAGTTGGTTAACATTCATCCATTTCAGGGAGTAACATATGATCAAGAACCAATGGTACTGAAGGTAGAGGTCCAAGTGCACTAAAGGCATTGGCAAAAATCAAGGCTCCGGGAATCGATGGAATACCAATTGAGATATTTCAACAAACAGATGCAGCATTGGGAGCACTCACTCATTTATGCCAAGAAATTTAAAGATAGCTACCTAGCCAAATGAAAGGAAAAGATTCATACCTGTACCCATTCCAAAGAAAGGTGATCCAAACAAATGTAGAAATTATCAAAATATCAGTAATATCACACACAAGTAAAATTTTGCTGAAGATCATTGAAAAACAGTTGCAGCAGTACTTTAAAAGGGAACTGCCGGAAATTCAAGCTGAATTCAGAAGACAACATGGAACAAGAGATATCAATGCTGAAGTCAGATGGATCCTGGCTGAAAGCAGAGAATATCAGAAAGATGTTTACCTGTGTTTTATTGACTATGCAAAGGTATTCAACCGTGTGGATCATAACAAATTATGGATAACATTGCAAAGAATGAGAATTCCAGAGCATTTAATTGTACTCATGAGGAAACTGCATAGATCAAGAAGCAGTTGTTTGAACAGAACAAGGGGATACTGCTTGGTTTAAAATCATGAAAGGTGTACATCCGGGTTGCGTCCCTTCACCATACTTATTCAATCTGTATACTGAGCAACTAATCTGAGAAGCTGGACTATATGAAGAAGAACAGGGCATCAGGATTGAAGGAAGATGCATTAACAACCTGAGTTATGCAGATGACACAACCTTGCTTGCTGAAAGGGCTTGAAGCACTTACTAATGAAGATCAAAGACCATAGCCTTCAGTATGGATTACACCTCAACATAAAGAAAACAAAAATCCTCACAACTGGACCAATAAGCAACCTCATGATTAATGGAGAAAATACTGAAGTTGTCAAGGATTTCATTTTACTTGGATCGACAATCAACATTCGTGGAAGCAGCAGTCAAGAAATCAAATGACACACTGCACTGGGCAAATCTGCCACAAAAAAATCTCTTTAAAGTTGTAAAAATCGAAGTTGTCAGTTTAAAGACCAAAATGTGCCTGACCCGACCCATGGTGTTTCCAGTCACCTCATATGCATGTGAAAGCTGGACAATGAATAAGGAAGACTAAAGAAGAATTGATGCCTTTGAATTATGGCGTTGGCAAAGAATATTGAATATATCACCGACTGCCAGAAGAACGAACAAACTTGTCTTGGAAGAAGTATAATCAGAACACTCATTAAAAGCAAGGGTGGTGAGAATCCCTCTCACATACTTTGGGGGAGAGTCCAGTCCCTGGGGAGCGACATCATGCTTGGTAAAGTAGAGGGTCAGTGAAAAAAAGGAAGACACTCAGTAAGATGGATTGACACAGTTGCTGCAACACTGGGCTCAATTCAAGCATAAAAGGATTATGAGGATGGCACAGGACCATACGGTGTTTGGTTTTGTTCTACATAAGGTCACTATGAGTCAGAGCCTACACAACAGTACCTAACAACAATAACCCCGGGCCTAAACAGACAATTCTAGAGGTTCTAAATCCTCCTCTGTATGTCCCACATTAGATTTGTTCCACAGAACGGATGCCTTCATTTTTGTGGGCTTTTACTGCTGAGTTCCTCACTTTATACTCAGGCATCTGTTCAAAGTTCAGCCTGTAAATATTATATATTTTTTTCTTTTCTCTTCTCTCTCCCTCTGATCTTTTCCTCCATCCCAACCCTAGGTAACCAATGTTTATCACCTGGTGTGTAGTCTTTTATACCTTTCTCCATTTTCATAAAGTTATACACAAATGTATACATATAAATTTGCATACATATAAGATTTTGGTTTATGTAAATGAATCATATAAACTTCCTTGCATCTGACTTTTCGCACTGAATATTTCACTGTGGAAGGTACCCCAAGTCGGGTGGTATGAATATAAGTTATCTTTTTAATAGCTGCCTAATATTATATGAATGAACACATTTTCTTTAATCATTTCTCTTTGTTTCTAGTTGTAAGTTGTTTGTTTACCTTGGCATTACAGTGTTACATATATCCTCACATACTGGTAGTTTTATATCTACATTATAGATTTCCACAAGTGAGACTTTTTGTGTTAGATTACTTTCCCCAAGGGCTCTAACAAATCACATTTCCACCAGCAAAGGAGGGGTGTATCTTTCACCCACATATCCACTAGTAATAGTTGTTAGTACAGCTTTTTTACTATTATTATTTTTTTAACCACTGTTTTAAGGGAAAAATGATATCTTTATTTTAATTGCCATTTTCCTATACACTGAAAAGCATAGGTTTCTTTTCATGTGTTTTAGCTATTTTGATTTGCACTTCAACAAACAGTTCATTTGTATTCATTGGCAATTTTTCTACTCTCATTTCTCTTATATATTATTGACATTTGCTTTTATCGGTTTTATGCATTGCAAATTGACTAGGTCCAATACATACAACCCTTTGAGCAAGAGGAAAAATACTATGTATTCATTGATTTTGTCTATGTATATTTTGCTATAAAAAGGTTTTAGTTTTATATTGTCAAATATGTTCACTTTTTTCTTTCAAAAATTCTGGACTTACTTATTTCATTAGAAAGGTTTGCCAAACCCCTAGAATGCACTATGGTCTCCTGAGTCGTTCATAATTTCTGACGAATTTTTTTTTACAATTAAGTGTTTAATCCATCAGAATTAATTCTTGTGTATGTGTGAGACAGGAGTCAAAATTTATTTACTTCCAGATGTACCAAGCCAATTTATTTAATTAAATCATTCTTCACAGAAGTGCAACAATTTTTTTCTTCATAAATTAAATTTCCATGTATGCAGGAAATTATTTCTGGGCTCTTTATTCTTTTCTGCTAATCTACCTGTCTACTTCTATTCCCTTACTGTTCTTTTTTTCCATAATTTTATTCCCTATACTTGAGTAGGAAACCCTGGTGGCATAGTGGTTAAGTGCTATGGCTACTAACCAAAAGTTCGGCAGTTCCAATCCACCAGGTGCTCCTTGGAAACTCTGTGGGGCAGTTCTACTTTGTCCTTATAGGGTCGCTATGAGTCAGAATGGACTTGACAAAAATGGGTTTGGTTTTTGTATACTAGAGTATGCTGAACAAATAATCCCAGAACCTGGACTATGTGAAGAAGAACACAGCATCAGGGTTGGAGAAAGACTCATTAATAACCTGTGAAATGCAGATGACACAACATTGTTTGCTGAAAGTGAAGAGGACTTAAAGCACTTACGATGAAGATCAAAAGACTACAGCCTTCGGTATGGATTATACCTCAGCATAAAGAAAAAAAAATCCTCCCAAATGGACCATTAAAAGACACTATGATAAACAGAGAAAATACTGAAGTTGTCAAAGATTTCATTTTACTTGGATCCACAACCAATTCCCATGGAAGCAGCAGTCAAGAAATCAAACAATGTATTGCATTGGGAAAATCTGCAAAGGACCTCTTTAAAGTGTTAAAAAGCAAAGATGTCACTTTGAGGACTAAGGTGCACCTGACTCAAGCCATTGTATTTTCAATCGCCTCATATGCTTGCAAAAGCTGGTCAGTGAATAAGGAAGACAGACTAAGAATTGAGGCATTTGAATTATGGTGCTAGCAAAGAATATTGAATTGAATTTACCACGGACTGCCAGAAGAATGAACAAATCTGTCTTGGGAGAAGTATAGCCAGAATGCTCATTAAAAACAAGGATGGAGAGACTTTGTCTCACATATGCATGTCATCACTCCCTGGAGAAAGAGATCAGGCTTGGTAGAGGGTCATTGAAAAAGAACAAGACCCTTACTGAGATGGATTGACACAGTGGCTGCAATAACGGACACAAACAGCAATGATAGTGAGGATGGTGCAGGACCGGGCAGTGTTTTATGTTGTACGTAGGGTTGCTATGACTCAGAACTGACCCAATGACGCCTAACGACAACATAAATTGTAACAGTATTTTGAAAAAGTCTCAAAAACCTGAATTTTTATTGAATCACATTGAATTTACATAATAATTTTAAGAGATTTGGTATTTAACTATTTTTTTTTCAATTAAAGACAAATGTTGGTCTTTCACTCAGATCACATAGGTTTTTCAATAAAATTCAATAATACTCTTCTTATAGTTTTAATGCATTTCTTGTAAAATTTATTCCTAAGTATTTACATTTTATGGGCACCATGAATAGAAAAATTTATTTGATATCCATACCTAACTGGTTATATCTACTACAGAGAAAAGCCACTGAACTGGATATTTATTTAATACCAGCTAATTTATAAAATTCTCTTATTCATACTAAAAGTTTATTTACTACACTCTCTTGACATATCAGAAAAGTTTTATTTCTTCTTTTCCATTACTTGCATCAAATATTTCATTTTCTTTTTTCCTGTATATTGTAATTTACTGTCAAATAATAATGGTAATGGTGGACATCTTACAATTTTAATATAAATAGCTTTAGCATTTTACCAAAAAAATGTTTTTATGTGGTCTTTTCAAATCAGTTGAGTAATTATTTAGGAGTATAACTGCTGGATTATGTGGTAAGACTTTAGTTTTTTAAGAATATGACAACTATCTTCCAAATTGGCTGTACTATTTTATATTCCCACCAGCAATGAATCAAAGTTCCTGTTTCTCCACATTCTTGCCAGCATTTGGTGGTGTCAGGGTTTTGGATTTTAGCATTCTAATAGGTGTTTTGTTTTTCTTTCATCACTTTAAATATTTCACTGTACTCTCTTCTTGCTTGCATAGTTTCTGAAGAGTTCAATGCAATATTTTTATCCTTGTTCTTCTATTAACAAGGTACTACCCTCCTCCCCACCAGCTTTTTCCAACATTTTTTCTTTGTCTTTGATTTTCTAAAGTTTGACTATGATATGCCTGGGTGTAGGATTTTTTGGGGTGGGTTTCCTTTTTGGTGTTCTCTGAGCCTGCTGGATCTGTGGTTTGGTGTCTGTCAACAATTTGGAAAATTCTCAACCATTATTACCGCAAATGTTTCTTCTGTTACTTTCTCTTTTTTTTTCTTTTGATATTCACATTACATGTATGTTACATCTTTCTGAATTGTTCCAAGGTACTTGGATATTCTGTTCCTTTTTTATATTATTTTCAATCCTTTTCTCCTTGTTTTCCAGTTTTGGAAATTTCTATTGCCATATTTTCTAACTCACTGATTCATTCCTCAGACTTTCTAGTCTATTAACGAGCTCATCAAAGGCATTCATCAATTCATTTACAGTGTTTTTGATGTCTATCATTTTCTTTTGATTCTTTATTAGAGTTTCCATTTCTCTGCTTACATTACCCATCTGTTCCTGCATGTTCTCCACTTTTTTCATTAGTATTCTTTAACATATTAGTAATAATTATTTTAAATTCCTGGTCTGATAATTTTAAAATCTTGGCCATATCTGAGTCTGGTTCTGATATTTATGAGTTGTCCTGACTCTTCAGACTATTATTTTTGTCTCTTAGCATGCCTTGAAGTATCAGGTAAAAGGAACTGAATTAGGTAGACCTTTAATGTGATATTTTCTGTGTATCTGGGTAGCAGTTAGACTATGTTTAGAGTTTTCTGTAGCTATAGGTGTCAGAGGCTCAAATATTTCCCCTGTTGTCTTTGGGTCTCCATAAAAAAAATAGGTACTCCTTAAATAGCACCTGAGTCTTGCAGTGTTTTCAACCCTTTCTTTGATATTATACAAGAGCCTCATTGATGTGAGGGTTAAGTATAAGGTGATGTGATGCGTTCTATAATCCTATGATTATGTCTTAGTCTTTTAGTGAGCTTTTGCTCCTGAGCTGTGGCCTTCACAAGTGCTTTTCAGGTAATTTTCCCCTTAGGTGAAACAGGAAAGTTAGAGGGGGCTGGAATCAGGTCTTTCCCTTCTCCCAGGTTCGTTAGTTTCTGGTAATACCCAAGTCAATTTGTCTCTGGTAAAATATCTTCCCCTGAAGGCAGGCCTGTTTTTAAAGAAGAACAGGAAACTCTGGACATTTTAAAAAATAATTACTTTTCTCCTTTCCCTGCAGAAACATTAGTGGATTTTTCTTTGATCTTCAACCTGAAAACATGGTGAGGCTCCTAAGGTAAAACTCAAGAATGCAAGGGGAGAAGAAGGGCTTTAAATCTGATCTTCTAGGAATTTTGTTTCTCAAACTAATGCATGGGTTAATTTCTGGTCATTATTTAATTACAATTTAAGTTCTCCTACCAGCTGCTGGTGGATTCTGCTTCTGGTAAGTTGTCATTCCCTGTATTTGCTTGTCTCTCCAGTTTTCATGGTGGTGGTTTGCATTGGGACTTCAATTCTCTGATGCATCTAAAAGGAGCTGTTGATTTTCAGTTTATTCGGCTTTTTTCTTATTGTGAGGGTGGGAGTGACAACTTCCAATTTCTACATGTCAAGTCAAAAACAAGAAGTCCTAAACATCAACTTTTTTAGTTGTGGTTGTTTTGAATTTTATAAAAAAGTTTATCAGCCTTGCTTTTATCACTAAACATTATGTTAATAATAACGATCCCCATTGTTACACATATCTGTAGTTCATCTATTTCACTGTTTCATAGTACATTTTCAGTGTTAGTATTCCATTGTATCAATATTCCAGATTTTATCCATTCTCACCTGTATGGGTATTTAGTTTTTTTTTTTTTCAATTTACTCCCATAATGAAGAATGTTTCTATGAATATTCTTGCACAGGTATCTTGGTATACATGTTCAGCAGATTTCTTGAATGCATAGGAGTGAAACTGTTGGGTTATGTGCACTGAGAGCTTTAAAGATGAGTGCCAAATTATTTTCCAAAATCTCGTACCAATTTATACCTCCCCACACTTGTTATCTTATTTATCCACATTCTAAGTACTTGTTACCATTAGACTTTCAAAAATGCTTTAACTGAATGAGTGTAATAGTATCTCCCAGTTTTAATTTGCATTTCCCTGATTGCTAGTGAGATTTAGCATTTATTTAAATGTTTATTGATTAAAATGTTTTCCTTTCTATGAAATTCCTTTCTACGCTGTTGTCCATTTTCCATTATGTTGTTTGTTTCATATTAATTGAATAATTATCCTTTATAGTATATATGCATTCCAAATATTTATCCCCATTTATAGTTTTGTCATTTCACTTTTCTTATGATATCTTTTGATGAACAAAATTTCTTAAGTTTAATATAAACCCAAAAACCCACTGCTGTTGAGTCGATCCCGACTCATAGCAACCCTATAGGACAGCATAGAACTGCCCCATAGAGTTTCCAAGGAATGCCTGGTGGATTTGAACTGCCGACCTCTTGGTTAGCAGCTGTAGCATTTAATCACTACATCACCAGGGTTTCCAAGTCTGATATAGTCACCTCAAAAAGCCAAATTGGCCAGCCACACCTAAACAATCACTATTCCATTAAAGCAGGCCACAGCAGCCATTTTGCAGCAGAGATCAGTATGGATGCAGGGGGCACCACATAAGTCTCTGGATGCTTTCTCCCCAGCCATCAGGAGGACAGAGTAAGCCCCCTCTTACATGAAAATACTAGCTTGGGAAGGAGAATGAAGAAAACGCAGAGTGGCATAACAGAAAATTTGAGCCTCTCCAGATCTACTGTCCACCCTTTAGACTGCTCTGTGCCCTGAGAGGCTGACTTACGTGAACTGCATCAATGAATTGTGTTGTTAATTTCATACTGTTTCTTTCCATTAAACAAATCTAACTGGATCCAGAATGACATTGGTTCAGGGAGAGTAAAACTGACCAATTGAACAGAATAAAAGCTCAGAAAGAGATATACTTATGTAAGGCAAGATGATATATGACAGAGGTGGCAGGGCAGTTCACTGGAGAAAGATGGACTATTCATAAATGAAGCCAGAACAAGTGGTTGTTCATATAGGGAAAAAATTGGGTCCATACATCACAACACACCAAATAATAATAATTCCAGACAACTGAAAGACTTGTGTGGTAGGCAAAAGTTTAAAGCTTTTAGAAGAAAAAAAGTATTTAATATAAAGCCAAATTGTAGAAAGATTTCTTAAATAAGACCTAAAGAAACCAAATTAACTATAAATTATAATAATGATAAATTATAATGCATTAAAATGAAGAATTTTGTTCATTAACATATACCATAAAATTGAAAAGACATGCCATAAAATTGGAAAAGACATTTGCAACACATACAAATTTTCAAGGATTAGTATCCAGAATATATAAAGTGCTCATATAAATCAAGAAAATGAACAGCCCAATAGAAAAGTTAGCAAAATGAATTACAAGTTAATTCACAGCAGGAAAAAAAGACCCCAAAATATGTGAAACGATGCTCAAATTCATTGGTATTCAGTAAAACACAAATTAAGATCATAATATGATTTGTACCCACTATGAATGGCAAGGGAGCCCTGGTTGGCACAGTGGTTGAAGTGACTGACTGCTAACTGAAAGGCTGGCAGTTTGAATCCACCAACTGCTCCTTAAAAACCCCATGGGGCAGTTCTAGTCTGTCCTATAGAGTTGCTATGAGTCAGAATCGACTTGATGGCAATGGGTTTGTTCTATTTTTTATTTTTATTTTGTATGGATAGCAAATATTAGGAAATTTGAGGTACTCCAATATTGGTAAAGGTGTGGAGCAATGGAAACTCTGAGACTATTTAGGTGTGATTTTTTTTTTTTTTTTTATAAATTGGTACATTCACTCTAGAAAACAATTCAGTACTTTGTTGTAGAGTTAAACACATGCATACCCTATGACTTGGTATTTCCACTAATAGATAGTAAAACTCCTTCAATTAACTAGAAAAAAAATTTATAAATAACTCCACCAGTAATAGCAAATATATTGACAAGATATCCCATAAATGAATAATTTCTTTTGTAAGGACGAGCACAAGGCTGGTTTCTATGAGGTGGAGGTTAAAGATGTCTCAAATGTCCACCCTTTCCAAGCTGCTGTACCACTCCATCATCTCTAACATCAACTGCTCCCTCTCCCCTCAGCACTGTCCCTCCTGTCTTTGGGTTCCCTAATTTGCTGCAGGGTCTCACATAACTCACTAGTTGTAAAAAGGAAATGGCTCACGAGGTTGTGGAGGCCGGCAAGTCCCAAATTCATGGGTCAGGCATAGGCTTCTCCCTGGCCCTCAGTCTCTGCCCAAAGGCACTCAGCTTTCTCTCTCTCTGGGCTGGGAAGCCCACTGTGCCATCTCCTGCGGGTCTCTGCTGCCGGTCTCTCCTTCCTTAGCAGTGGTGGGCTCTTCTTTCTGCTCTTGAATTGGCTCTTTTTTAAGGCCAAACTGACCAATTCCTTTGGTGGGTCACAATTATCTTATTTGCACAGCCCCGCCTAGTCATCTGGGTGGGATTTACAAGACCATGGCAAGAAAAGCCATATGAAGTAATTCATCACACCACATCACCAAAATAGGAAAATTTATATGAATTGCAAATATACATATGAAAAGGTGCTCAAAATTCTTAATAATTACAGAAATGTAATTAGAGTTCAGTTTACCCATTAAAATGGAAAGTTTTTCAGGATTTTGCAAAAAAATCATCTCATACAGTGCTGGTGAGAGTATATAAATTGGTATAGACTCTTGGCGGGAAAATTTGACAATATCATGGAAAATTTAAAATGCCCATTTAAAAAAATTTTTTTTAATGTGATTACTTTGTTCTTTTTTTATTGTTCTTTAAGTGAAAGTTTACAGTTCAAGTGAGTTTCTTATACGAAAATTTGGCCACACATTGTTATGTGACCCTAGTTGCTCTCCCTATAATGTAACAGCACACTCCTCCTTTCCAACCCGAATTTCCTGCTGCCCATTTAGTCTCATGTATCTACTTGAGCTAAGCAGCACTCTCTTCATTAGTATCATTTTATGTCTTATAGCTCAGTCTAATCTTGGTCTGAAGAGTTGGCTTTGGAAATGTTTTCAGTTCTGGGCTAACAGAGTCTGGGAGCCATGTCTTTCAGCGTCCCTCCAGTTTCAGTCAGACAATTACGTCTGATCTTTTTATTACTAAAATTTGAGTTCTGCACCACACTTTCTCCTGGTTGGTCAGGGACTCTGTGTTGTGTTTTCTGTCAGAGTGGTCATTGGTGGTAGCCAGGCACAATCTAGTTCTTCTGGTCTCAGGCTGATGGAGTCTCTGATTTATGTAGCCTTTCTGTCTCTTGGGCTCATATTTTCCTGTGTCTTTGGTGTTCTTCATTCTCCTTTGCTCCAGATGGGTTGGGACCAAGTGATGCATCTTAGATGGCCGCTTGCTAGCTTTTAAGACCCCAGACACCAATCACCAAAATGGGATGCAGAACATTTTCTTAATAAACTTTGTTATGGCAATTGATTTAGATGTCCCCTGAAACCATGGTCCCCAGGCTCTTGCCCCTGCTACTCTGTCCCTCGAAGTGTTTGGTTGTATTCAGGAAACTTCTTAGCTTTTGGTTTAGTTCAGTTGTGCTGACTTCCCCTGTCTTGTGTGCTGCCTTCCTTTCACCTAAAATAATTCTTATCTATTATCTAGTTAGTGAATACCCATCCTTCTCTCCCCACCCTCGTAACCGTCAAAGAATGTTTTCTACTGTATTTAAACCTTTTCTTGAGTTCTTATAATAGTGGCCTTATACAATATTTGTCCTTTTGTAATTTATTAATTTCACTCAGCATAGTGTCTTCCAGATTCATCCATGTTATGAGATGTTCTTTATCTTTGAGTAGTATTCCATTGTGTGAATATGCCATAATTTGTTCATCCATTGACCTGTTGATGGACACCTAGGTTGTTTCCATCTTTTTGTTATTGTGAACAGTGCTGCAATGAACATGGTTGTGCATATATCTATTAGTGTGATGGCTCTTATTTCTCTAGAATATATGCCAAGGAGTAGGATTATTGGATGTATGGTACTTCTGTTTCTAGCTTTTTAAGGAAGCACCAAATTGATTTCCAAAGTGGTTGTACCATTTTGCATACCCACCAGTAGTAAGTGTTGATATGACACACTCTTGAAAAAATAATATCAAGTTGCATCATGATCCAATTTAATTTTAAAGCCAAAATACAGAACCATGTATTTTCTATAGATACAGAAATACATCCATGCATTACAAAAGTTCTGGAAGAATATACACCAAATAATCTACTTAATTGGGATTGGTGATGATGGTTGAAGGGGACTTTGGTCTTATCTTTCATGTTTTCAATTAAGTTACATATATGTATTATTTGTATTTTATTGTAGAGTATCCCAGATATATGTTTATAACACATTTATAAAGTAAACAAATATTTATTAGGGTGCCTACCATGTGTCAGACTGTTCTAGGCACTGGGAAGGCAATAGTGATCAAAAGAGACAAACAGTCCTATCTTCATGGAACTCACAATCTGTTGGGATCCCCCAATACAAACAACATAAAAGTAAAAAATATATATAATATGGTAGATGTTGATAGGTGCTATGGTGAAAAATTAATCCATGAATAAGGATACAGAGTATTCGCTGGGTTTTGCAATTTTAAATACAGTGGCCAGGGAAGGTCTCATTAAGAAGATTACATTTGAATAAACACTGAAAATAAGTGGTGGAGCTTCCATGCAGATATCTTGAGAAAGCATTCCAGGAAGAGGGAGCAGCAAAGTTAAAACCATTAGGTAGGAGGATGCATGGTATGCTTGAGGAATAGCAAGAAATATTGGGAGAGTAATTGGAGATGAGGTCATAGTGGTTCAGGGTGCCATTGTTGGTAAGATCTTGTAAAACAATATGATGACTTTGTCATTTAACCACATTAAGACAAAAAGCCATTGGAAGGTTTTGAACAAAATATTAATAGTTTTTCTTTTCCTTTCTTTCTTTCTTTCTTTTTTTTTACTATGAATAGAGAGATGGGGCAGAAAGATCAGTTAGGAACCCACTAAACCAGAAGTATAGTAATTATCCAGGTGAGAGATTTTAGTAGCTTGGACCAGGGTGCTAGCAGTAAAGGTAGAAAGAAGTAGTGAGACTCTGGATATAAATTAAAAGCAGAGCCAACAAGAGTTGCTGATGGACTGGATGCTGCATGTGTAAGGAGAAAAGTAAAAAATGACACCAAGATTTTAACCTAAGCTACCGGAAGGATGGAGTTGCCATTCACTAAAATGGAGATTTGGGGAAGAACAGAGGTTTAGTCTGGAAATACAATTTTGAGATACCTATGAGATATCTGGAAACCCTGGTGGCGTACTGGTTAAGAGCTATGGCTGCTAACCAAAAGGTCGGCCGTTCGAATCCACCAGGGGCTCCTTGGAAACTATAGAGCAGTTCTACTCTGACCTATAGGGTCACTATGAGTCGGAATAGACTCGACAGCAATGGGTTTGGTTTTGGTATGAGATATCTAGAAGCTCTGGTGGCACAGTGGTTATAGTGCTCGGTTGCTAACCAAAAGGTCAGCAGTTCAAACCCACCAGTCTGCTTTCATAAAGATTTACAGCCTCGGGAACCCTATGGGGAAGTTCTTCTCTGTCCTATAATGTCACTATAAGTTAGAGTCAGCTCAACAGCAGTGGGTTTGGCTTGGGTTTTGGTTATGAGATATCTAAGTGAAGATGTTAAGTAAGCAGTTGAATATGTAACTTAGGATTTCAATTTAAAGCAACAATCACTGGATGAGATCACCAGAGTGAGTGTATATAGAAAAGAGAGTTGAAAATTGAGCCCTTGGGTATTTCTATGATTAAAAGTCAAGAAAATGAGGAGAAATCAGCAAAGGAGATTTAAATCAAAGGCCAGTGATGTAGGAGAAAAATAAGGAGACTCAGGTGTCCTGGGAAGACGAGAAGAAACAGGTTTCCCTGTGTCAAATGCTATTAATATGTCAAGAAAGATGAGAAATGAGCATTGACTATTGATTGGAACCAGCAATATGGAGAACACAAATGACTTTGGCAAGGACTAAGCTCTATGACCTTGAGAAAATTACTCAATCTCCATTTACCTTAGTTTCTAAATTTGAAAAAATGGGAATGAAAATAATAGTGACTACCACCTAAGATTTATTAACAACCTATGATATGCAGATGATACAGCCTTGCTTGCTGAAAGTGAGGAGGACTTGAAACACTGATGAACACCAAAGATTACAGTGTTCAATATGGACTACATCTTAACATAAAGAGAACAAAAATCCTCACAGCTGGACCAATAAGCAACATCATGATAAAAGGAAAAAATATTGAAGTTGTCAAGATTTTACTTGAAAACACAATCAATGCCCATGGATGCAGCAGTCAAGAAATCAAATGGCGTATTGCATTGGGCAAATCTGCTGCAAAAGACCTCTTTAAAGCATTAAAAAGCAAAGATGACACTTTGAGGACTAAAGTTTGCCTGACTCAAGCCGTGATATTTTCAATTGCCTCATAGATGTGAAAGCTGGACAATGAATAAGAAAAACCTAAGAAGAATTGATGGCTTTGAATTATGGCGTTGGCAACGAATATTGACTATACCATGGACTGCCAGAAGAACTAACAAATGTGTCTTGGAAGAAGTACAGCCAGAATGCTCCTTAGAGGCAATGGTGGGGAGACTTTGTCTCACATACTTGGGAGATGTTATCAGGAGGGATCAGTCCCTGGAGAAGGACATCATGCTTGATAAAGTAGAGGGTCCGCAAAAAAAGAGGAAGACACTCTACAAGGTGGATTGACACAATACCTGCAACAATAGGCTCAAACGTAGTAACGATTGTGTGTAGGGCGCGGGAACAGGCAGTAAGTGTTTCATTCTGTTGTGCATGGCATTGCTATGAATGGGAACCAAATCGATGGCACCTAAAAACAACAACAATGACTTAAGATTGGTTTAAATATTAAATATCCAATACACATAAACCTCTTAGAACAGTGTCTGAAAAACAATAAGCACTCAATAAGTTATAGCTGTTGTTGTTGCTGTTTGCTCTAGTTTCTGGTAGATACCTTAACCAAGTTAAGAAAACTACAAGTTACTTTCTAGTACTAGTTTTCCTAAGAGGATTTTTTTTAGTCATGAATAAGCATTTTAACTCTATCTAACAATTTCAACATCTATTGAAATGAGCATTTGAAATGTTCTTTAATATGTTAATATTTATGATTTTAGTGATAATATTAATCACCCTTACATTGATAGGATATATCCTACTTGATTATAATACATTATTTTTATATATACTTCTGGATTCAATTTTCTAATATTTTATTTAGGGTTTTTATATCCATATTCATAAGTAAGGTTAATATGTTTTATTATTTTTATTCTTTTCTTGTCTTATCCTCCTCTAATTTTTGTTTCAGTTTTATGGTAGTTGGTTCAGTTCCCACTCAACTCCTGGACAATGCTTATTTCAGTGGTCAGAAGGCAAATTATTCAGTGTTTCTCCATATAATACAATCAGACCAAGTCCTCTTGTCCAGAGCCTCACCAACCTCTCTCCCCTTTGTCATGTCCCATCTTTCTTTCCTCCCCCTGAGTAACATCAGAACCTAAACTTATGCTGTAACATCCCTCCCCAGATGCAAAGCTGCCACATGGGTTAGCAGTGTTGGTAATTTTCCATTTTCTGCCCTCTCATATGTGCAACCTATTGTCAGTCTTTCCTTACCTATTCTGTGTCCTTAGAGGCTGAACCCTGTGGACTCCATCATCTAGAACCCTTTACCAGCTGGCTTCTGGTTGGTTTTAACCAATGGGTGGAACTGGTAAAAATGAGAGGATAGAGGGAGAAAGATCAAGCTTTTTCTTCCTTGCTACCTCCCTGTTTTGACGTCGTGTATCTGACAGTTGCTGTGTCCCTCCTTGAATACACTTTCCACTGGGAGATCTTCCAGCACTGCAGCACTTTCCACTGGGTTTTTATAAATTTATTTCCTCCTCTTGCCCCTTCAGCTTTAGGGGTGGTAGTGGTTTTACAGTCAGTATTGCTAATCTCCAGGTTTCCTAATTAAAAAAAAAATGCCACAGAGTCAATTCCAACTCATAGTGACCCTGTAGGACAGAGTAGAACTTCTCCATAGGGTTTCCAAGGATTAGCTGATGGATTCGAACTGCCGACCTCTTGGTTAGCATCTGTAGCTCTTAACCACTGCACCACCAATTAAAAGTATCTTCATTTGAACCATCTATGGTAAATTCTACTTCCTGTCAGAACCCTGGCTAATTACTCAAGAGAAAAGTGTCTTGTGTTATTTTTAATAGGAAGTACCAGAACTGGAGGTTAGAAATACATTGTTTAATATTTCAGAGACAGTATCCCAACACAGATTGTTATTCCTAACTATAAGACCCATGGGAAAATATTCTGATATATTTTCCAACTATAATATATTACTAGGGGCTATAGCCCCTAACCAAATGTTAAACACAGTGGTTTCTCCCCTCTCATTATAGGGGTTAGAACATAGAGACTATTCTGCCTTCTAAACCAAACTTAGTTTGCATGGCAGAGATTAAAAAACGTGATATACTCAGTGCCTTTAGAGGGCCCAGGAAGTCTAGTTAGGTGGTACTCTTAATAGAAGAAGAGAATGAACAGATAAGATGTTTGCAGAGCCTTAATACACACTGCATAAATATCTTGAATGAAAACCATCACCATTATCAGACTATACTGAACACCGTTCAAACACCTCTCTGTGCACACACATAGTAAGAAGATCAAATACCAGTGGTTTCTAAGAAAAAAAGTGTCATGAATAAGGTTGGTTGTAAATGGTGCATTGATTTAGATGTACCACCAGAGCTACTAATGGTCTGGCAGTCAACAAGTTTGGCTGGGCACTTAGGTTAATATCGATAGATGACTACTTACATTTAATACCTACATTTTCAGCAATAAACTACTACGGTATTTTCATTGAGGTTGTGCAGTAATTGCTTCAGTGGAATCTAAAGTGATCAGATGGCAGCAGGAGCCAAAGCAAAAACTATTTTCTCCTCTAATTTGGGATTCAATTCTTCTTTATACACATCACAGTCTATGATGCAAGTATTGTGCTTACTTACCTTCTAAGGTGGATATTAAGATGAGCAACCATGAGAAATGGGAAGTGTACAAGTGTATCATATTCACTATATCTGGCTGTGGGAGCAGAGAACAACCTTCATAGTGGCTGAATGCATTTTGTTCACAACAGTATGTTGTTCTTTTTCTGCCACTACTTACCTGTCACCTTCCACTGAAATGTGCTGTTTTTCAGGTACTGAGTCTGGTTTTCTTGACATAAGTTATTGATTTCTATCCCATTCAATTTAGCTCATGTGAAAATACTCATGGTGTCTTGACATATGTCCGTGGCTGATAATTGCATTGATCTATCAAATCCTCTTTTTTTAGTTTTTTTTATCAAGTCCTAGGCTAAGTAAAGGACAGTATCCTGATGATGGAAGAAGTTGTAGTTTATTAAAATTTATAAGAGGAGTAATTTCACTGAGGATCAAACTAGACACAGCATGTAAAGTGCTTAAAATGGTGGCTCCCTATTAGTATTACTCTAATTTTCAGGAAACATCAAATAAAAAGCTAACATCTAAATTGGTCATTCAGGCAAAATATTCATCTTTTCAGGCTTTGAGTTCCAAAATTTTTAGAAAATTTCTCTGTATTTTATTTTAATTTTATTTCTCCTTGTTTTCTAAAATAAACTGTTTTTTATAAAAAATAATATAGTCCTGTAAAAATTTAAAGAATACAGAAAACATAGAAAGAAGAAAGTATATTCTTAACTTTAAAATACCATCACCATTAGCAAAATATACTGAGCACCATTCAAATACTTCTCTGTGCACACACATACAGATATTTTTAGTTAATGGTATAGGTAGAATGATCTATACATTGGGAGGCGAAACATTAAGAATTCAATTAGATATCATGATAATATCTGAAAGAAATAAAGCCCTATAAGAGAGCGAGATTATTAAAAGACTGCAGGATTTTCTTAGTTCTAAGGGCTTTAGCATTGGACAAATCTGCTGCTGAAGACCTCTTTCAAGTGTTAAAAAGCAAAAATGTCATCTTGAAGACTAAGGTGCACGTGACCAAAGCCATGGTGTTTTCAATTTCCTCATATACATGTGAAAGCTGGACGATGAATAAGTAAGACCAAAGAATTGATGCCTTTGAATTGTGTTGTTGGGGAATAATATTGAATATACTATGGACTGCCAAAAGAGTGAACAAATCTGTCTTGGAAGAAGTACAACCAGAATGCTCCCTGAGAGCAAGTATGTGAGATTGCATCTCACATACTTTGGACATGTTGTCAGGAGGGATTAGGCCCCAGAGAAGAACATCATGCCTGGTAAAGTAGAGGGTCAGAGAAAAAGAGGAAGACCCTCAACAAGATGGATTGATGCAATGGCTGCAACAATGGGCTCAAGCATAACAACAATTGTGAGGATGGCACAGGACTGGGCAGTGTTTGGTGCTGTTCTGCATAGGGTCGCTACGAGTCAGAACTGACTTTATGGCACCTAACGACAACTTTGAGACCTATTTTCCCAAAATGGATTCTTATATATGATACCAAAGGCTCAAGAAACAAAAGACAAAATAGGTCAATTGGGCTTTATCAAAACAAAAAAAAACTTTTGTGCATCAAAAGGCCTTATTAACATCATAGAAACATTTGAGACTTCGCTGACAAACGAGTGGTATCTGTGCTAGAGGTGCATTGGCTGGAAATTGGTCTCCTGCATGGAAGGTGAGAATTCCACCACTGAACCACCCCGTCCCTCATGGAAAGATATATAGAATATATTGCAAGTGAAATGCACAAGACACAGAATAAATTTATTGTATGGCATCTTTGGTGTTAGGAAGTCAAGAAAATAATAAACATTTACATTTGCTTGTAATAGCATAAAGAAACATTGGAAAGATACATAAGAAACTAACATGAGGGTAGAGAGAGACGGGAACAGGAAAGGGAGCTAGACTTCCCAAAGTTCACATTTTTAAGTTGCTATGATTTTTGAACCATGTAAATTTATTACTTTTCAAAAAATAAAAAGTAATATTAACAACAACAAAAAAAGACTTTATCAATAAAGTCCAAAGACAACCCTCAGAGTGGAAGAAAATATCTGGTGACCATATATCTGATAAGGGTTTAATATTGAGAATATATAAAAAACTCATACAACTCAACAACAAAAAGATAAACAACCCAATTAAAAAATGGGGAAATGACTTGATACTTCTCCAAAGCAGATATAAATATTCCCAACGAGTACATGAAAAGATACTCAATGTCAGTCATTAGGGAAATGCCAATAAAAACCACAGTGAGGTACAACTTCACTCCTACTAGTATAGTTAATATCAGAAAAAAACAAAAAACAGGAGATAACAAGTGTTGACAAGGATAAGGAGAAATTGGAACCTTCATCCATTGCTAGCGGGAATGTAAAATAGTGCTGTCACTGTGGAAAACAATTTGGCAGTTCCTCAAAAAGGTAAACATAGAATTACCATATGACCCAGCAATTCCACTTCTAGGTATATATCCAAAAGAATTAAAGTAGGAACTCAGATATTTTACAACTGTTGTTGTAGCATTCCTTACAATAGTCAAAGGTAGAAACAAAGCAAGTGTGTATCAACAGATGAGTGGATAAACAAAATATGGTCTTACATATAATGGAATATTATTGATAGTCCTGATACATGCTACAACATGGATGAAAATATTATGCTGAGCAAAATAAGTTAGGCACCCCCACAGAAGGACAAATAATGCATGATCCCACTTATATGAAATATCTAGATTAGGTAAATGCTTACAGACAAAAGTTTATTAGTGGTTACCAGAGACTTAGAAGAAGGGGGAAATTGTGAGTCAGTACCAAAAGATTACTTTGTCTTTGTTTAGGGAGATGAAAAACATTTGAAATTGGATAGTGGTGATGGTTGCACAACATGGTGAATTTAATTTGTCACTAAATTATACGCTTAAAAATGGTTAAAATGGCAAATGTTTTATTGTATATACATTTTACCAGGCTAAAAAATGTGAAAACAACCCAAATGTCCATCAATACATGAATGGATAAACACAATGTGATATATCCATTAACAAAATAATAATAATGGTATATTATTTTGCCACAAAAAGGAACAGAGTACCAAAGCAGATTAGAACATGGATAAACCTTGAAAACAATATTCTAAGTGAAAGAAGTCTGACAAGTATGATTTCATTTATATGAAATGTCCAGAATAGGCAAATCCCTAGAGATGGAAAGTAGATTAGGGTTCCCTAGGGCTGGGGGAATGGTGGGGTGAAATCAAGAGTGACTGCTAATGAGTATGGGGTTTCTATTTAGGGTGATGAAAATGTTCTAAAATCGATTGTGGTGATAGTTGTACAACTCTGTGAAATATTAAAAACCATTGAATTGTACACTTTAAATGGGTAAATTGTATGATATGTGAATTACATTTCAATAAAAAAATTAAAAAAAAACCAGCATAACTATGTTGCCAATACTGAAGCCAAAAGAATTCTACTAGGCCCGCATAATTTTTATGGGCTCTATCTCTAATGAACACAGTCCCCACAAAATCATCTTCTCTTTTTATCACTGTAAATGGCTAGAAATTTGATAGAAATTTAGTCTCTCTTTTCTTGTTAGTAGATGAAAGACCAAATTATTCTTAGCAAAGTGAACAAGAAAATATTTCAGACATCTTTTATTTATTTTTCCATTCAGAACTCTTTGAAAAAAGAAAAATGCAATGATTGTATTGCAAAATCCATTATTCATGATGCTACCGGTGAAATTTTCTTATCAGACGATGAAAAAACATTGATTTTCTAAGGGGAAGAACAAAACAAGTGAAATTACAAGACACTTTGATTTTCCTTTGGGGTAGAAAAAGATGTAATTCAACTTAAAAAGACCCTCTTCCAGTCAGTATCCAGAGGCTATAATATTATCTTGGTTAGAATATCAATATGTTTTCTATACTTAGGTGGAATGCTGAGTGAGAGGACTGTTCATTCTCTTGTGTTAAAGTATCATATGATAGAGACATGCTTCTTAACATAATGCAAAATAATTGTATTTAATATAGAAAACATTTTCTACCATTTATTTTTTTCTTATTATGAAGTAACTGTGATAAGCCATGGCCGGGCTTGCTACGGATATGATGATGCAATAAGAAAGAGAAAACAGATATAAGTAACTGTGGGTTCAGCAGTGATCTGCCTAATTCGAAATAGGTAGACTATTAAGTTCTCAGCTGCTAACCAAAAGGTCGGTGCTTCGAATCCACCAGCCGCTCCACGGGAAAAAGATATGGCAGTCTGCTTCCATAAAGATTACAGCCTTGGAAACCCTATGTGACAGTTCTAGTCTGTCCTCTAGGGTCACTACGAGTGGGAATCAGCACCAGGTATTAAGTGTTTAGGCATATCCTCCTTCCTGTTTGCTATTATGAAAGACAGTGAGCCCTTGCATTTTTTTCCTCCTCATCTCAGAATTTTGTACATGATTCCTTGAGCAGTTAGGGAAGCAACAGGCATCTGAGTTCACTCTCTCATTTGTGTCCTTTAATTAATTTTTTTTTTGCACAGCTTGTTAACTGATTCAGTATAAAAAGAAAGCCCCTTAAGCTGAATCTGAGTCATCATTCTTTCCAGTGTTCGAACGTGAACTAGCTCCAAGTTCTCTGTTGCCTGGACTTAAAAAAGAAAAATACACACACAGAGCAATCATACTGAATGCTGTAGACACAGATTTATATGCGGAGTCTTTTTTTTTTAATTTTATTGTATTGTAAGTGAAAATTTACAGTGCAAATTAGTTTTTCGTTCATAAGTTTATACACTAATTGTTTTGTGGCATTGGTTGCAATCCCCGCAATGTGTCAACACCTTCCCCCTTTCCCTTTCCACCCTGGATCCTCCCTGTCCATTTGTCCAGACTTCCCGTCCCCTCCTACCTTCTTGTCTTTGCTTTTGCATTGTCTTTTTTCTTAACATTACACCACAAACAACTTTTAAATTCCTAGAAGCACAGTTACAGAGTCAAGGAGTATTAAATCATTGATATATATTTCCAACATACTTTCCAGAAAGGTTATATATTAATTTACATTTTCATCAACAGTTTATGAGAATGCCTGTTTGTCACTGAACCTCAGCCAACACTGGATATTAGCACTTGTAAAAAATTTGATAACTTGATATATGAGACATTATTTTAATTCCATTTTTCTTATTACAACTAAGGATTCTAAATATATTCATGTCTTTGTCAATTGCTAATTGCTCACCTTTTATTTATTAACCTATATATGCTTTTTATGTATTAAGGATATCGGTACACTAAGATAAAATTACGCATGTCCAATTATTTTCTTTTGGTCTGTCTAGTACCAGTATTACTTCCAAAATGCTTTAACTATTGTAGAATTTTTATAATAGTATAAGTTGCTTTTATTAGCTTTATTTTTCAAATGTTGTTGACTTTTTTCTCTTGTACATCTACTTAGACTAATTTTAGAGTCACAGTAAGTTGATACTAAAATTCCTTTGGGGTTTTGATTAGAATAGCTTAAGCATTGTAGACAAATGGGGAAAAAGTTCATCTTTTATAGTAGTTCCCTATTGCGGTTGTTAATCACCACAAACTTAGTGGCTTAAAACAACACAAATGTATTATAGCTGTATGTGTCAGAAGTCTGACGGAGGTCTCACTGGGCTAATGTTCAGGTGTTGGCATCACTGCGTTCTTTTCTGGAATCTCTGCACGAGGATCCATTTCATTGTTCATTTGGGGTTTTGATAGAATTCAGTTCCTTGGGGTTGTAGTGATGACATTTCTGTTTTTTTGCTAATTATATGCTAAAGCCCATTCCCGGCTTCCGGAGGCCACAGCATTCCTTGGCTTGTGGGCCTCTCCTCTATCTTCAAAGCCAGCAACAACAGGTTGAATCCTTTTCAGGTAGCATCTATCTGACCTACTTCAGTCCAGTTTTAAGAGCTCATGTGATTACATTGGGCCTACCTGAATAGCCCAGGATTTTCTCCTTTAAGGTCAGCTAATTAACAACCTTAATTCCATCTTCAATCTTAATTCTCTTTTGTCTCATAATTTAACACATTCACAGATTCCAGAGATTAAGACATGGACATTTGGGAGGGGGGTCATTATTCTGCTTAACACATCTTTACAATATTGCTTTTCGCATAAAAGAAAATATAGTGTGTCTCCATGTACTTAAGTTCTACATTTTTTCCTTTAGTAGTTTTTTATTTGTTTTTGCAGTTTTCTTCTAAGGGTCCTTTATATTATTTATTCAGTCCATTTTAAGTTGTTTGTATTTTTCTATTTTGCACAGAATACATTTCATGAGAATCATCACTGAGCTTGGTACATATAGGCACTCAAATATTTGTTGAATGAATTATGCTTTCTAAGTGGTGGTTAATATTACACAGCAAAAATACAGTTATTTCATATTAAATCACTTTACTGAATTTTCATATGTTTAGTAGATTCTCTCAGGTCTTATATGAAGCCCTATGCCAATTCTCAATGTTTCCCAGCAACCTAAAGCACTTCCAGTGAATTAAACTTTAACATTCTTCTACATGCACTATCCTATTCTCTGACACTGAATCAACATAAGGTACAACAATCTGTAATCTCAAACATGCACCACTGTCAGGGTTTTCCCAGTCTCTTCTCCTGTGTTTAATACTTAACTGTTTGGGAACAAACCTCTTGAAAAGCAATCAGTTAGCTTTGTTCTTCCTATTATTTAAATTCTTGTAGGAGAAACTCTGGTGTGGGGGAGAGAAGGAAAGTAGAACCTTTTTTGGCCATCTCCAAAATTGTTACCTTTGCCTTAAAGAGATGGCTAATACAATTTTGCGTTGTTGTTGTTGTTAGGTGCTGTCAAGTCGATTCCAATTTATAGTGATCTTATGTATAACAGAATGAAACACTGCCCAGTGCTGCATCACCCTCACAATCATTGTTATCTTTGAGCCCATTGTTGCAGCCACTGTGTCAATCCATCTCACTGAGGGTCTTCCTCTTCTTCACTGATCTTCTACTTTACCAACCATGATGACCTTCTCCAGGGACCTATCCCTCCTGATAAAATGTCCAAAGTACATGAGACGAAGTCTCCCCATCTTTGCTTCCAAGGAACATTCTGGCTGTACTTCTTCCAAGGTAGATTTGTTCCTTCTTCTGGCAGTCCATGGTATATTCAATATACTTCTCCAATGCCATAATTCAAAGGCATCAATTCTTCTTTAGTCATCCTTATTCACTGTTCAGGTTTCACATGCATATGAGGTGATTGAAAACACCATAGCTTGGGTCAGGCACACCTTAGTCTTCAAGGTGACATCTTTGCTCTTCAATACTTTAAAGAGGTCTTCTGCTGCAGATTTGCCCAATGCAATGAATCTTTTGATTTCTTGACTACTGCTTCCATGGGTGTTGATTGTGGATCCGAGTAAAATGAAATCCTTGGCAACTTCAACATTTTCTCCAGATATCATGATGTCACTTATTGGTCCAGTTGTGAGGATTTTCATTTTCTTTATGCTGAGGTGTAATCCACACTGAAGGCTGTCATCTTTTGTCATCAACAGTGTTTCAAGTCTTCTTCACTTCAGCAAGCAAGGTGGTTGTTAATGAGTCTTCCTCCAATTCTGATGTTGTATTCTTCAAATAGTACAATTTCTTAATTTATTTGCTCATCATACAGATTGAATAAGTATGATGAAAAGATACAACCCTGATGAACACCTCTTCTGATTTATTATTTAATAATGCAAGTGTCTAGTTGGGGCAAACTATGAGTCTCTGATACAAGGGACAGGCTCCAAGGAGAGAAAAATAATTCCTCCTAGTTTTATGCAAGCATATAAAAAAAAAAAAAAAGCATATAGTTCTATATTATTTCAAGCAACAAAATATTTGCCAGCCACTGATGGTAAATTTCTGTCTAGTCAAAAACAAACAAAGAAAAAAACTGGTGGTGGAGGCAGAGCCAAGAAGGCAGAATAGACAGACCCTTCTGTCGAGCCCTCATTACAACAAAGACCCCCCAAAAAAACAAGTGAAACAAGTATATTTGTGACAAGCTGAGAGCCCTGAGCATCAAAGGCAAGCTTAGACAACGAACTGAGGGGCAGGGGAAGGAAGAGACCATTCAGAAGCGGAGAGGAGTTGCTGGGCCTGAATCGCGGGGAGCCCTCAGGCACCATTCCCGGAGGGACTGCAGTGGTGGCCGGCTGGTCCTAGAGTTCGGCTGCAGTTTCCTCAGGGAGAAGCAGCCAGCCACACAGCCCACTCACACGTGCGGAACCTGAGCAGAAGGGTGCTCTCGGCAAAAGCTACGTACTTGCATATATTTTACTGCGCTCCCCCCACCCCCAAGCCGGCTTCAGCAGCTGAATCCCTGGGCCTGAGATAGACCCTGGTGAGCACCTGGAGCCGTCCTCCCGGGCTTGGGGAAGGAATAAATTGGCAACTGGGGGGAAAAGATAATTTGCTAGCTCCATTAACTGGGGGAGCTCAGGACAGAAGCGGCTCCTGTCCAGACATAAACCGTCCGTGGACCTTGAGCAACTTTCCCTTCTGCGTGGACCTGTATGGGCCTATTTCAGGAGAATAGGTCCTTGTTGGCAAACTCCAACCATTTCAGTGATGCAGTGGAGAGGTGGGTGTTTGACATTTGACATTGCTTTGCCTATTAAACAAGGTCCTCACCTACCCACAACAGGGACCTAAGGACTGGTGGCTCCACTCAGGTCACCCAGCCACCCGCGACAGGGGTCCAGGGATAACTGGTACTTCCCAGTCCTTACAACCAAAAACTTTGGGTGCCCATGGTCCCTCTGCAGAACCCACCCACCAGCACACTCTAGGGAACAGAGATGCATTTTCCTCAGAGACACTTGGGGGTCAGTTCTCAGCACCCTGCTTTGTTCAGAGCGTAACCCCCTGCTGCAACCTGATACTGGCATATACGCCAATCATCCCTGCCCCTCTAAGACTGTAGGACAGAGCCTATACCACACATTTCATGAACAACTACCTGGAAACCAAAGCTGAATTCATACAAGAAAACTGAATGGACTCCTAGACTGATATACCTGATAAGAGCTCTAGCCAGCTGGGGAAAGGATGTCAGAGCTTCAAAGGTGAAAATAATCAAGCTAGCACACTCAAGCAACCCATTTGGGCATATCAAAACAAAACAAAGCAAGCAGCTACAACACAGTAAGTGAGCATAAAATAATACAATACCTTATAGATGGCTTGGAGACAACAGTCAATATCAAGTCACATAAAGAAACAGGCCATGATCACTTCAACAGGCTCTCAAAACAAAGAATCCAGGGATCTTCTAGATGAAAGTTTATTCCTGGAATTACCAGATGCAGAATACAAAAGTTTAATATACAGAACCCTTCAAGACATCATGAAGGAAATGAGGCAAAACACAGAACAAGCCAAGGAACACACAGATAAAGCAATTGAAGAAATCAGAAAGATTATTCGGGAACATAACGAAAAGTTTAATAAGCTGGAAAAATCTATAGATAGACAGCAATCAGAAATTCAGAAGATTAACAATAAAATTACAGAAGTAGGTAACGCAATAGAAAGTCAGAGGAGCAGAATTGAGCAAGTAGAAGCTAGACTTTCTGAATTTGAAGATACATCACTTGGCACTAATATATTTGAAGAAAAACCAGATAAAAGAATTTAAGAAAATGAAGAAACCTTAAGAATCATGTGGGACTCTATCAAGAGAAATAACCTATCGGTGATTGGAGTACCAGAACAGGGAGGGATAACAGAAAACACAGAGAAAACCGTTGAGGATTTGTTGGCAGAAAACTTCCCTGATATTGTGAAAGATGAGAAGATATCTATCCAAGATGCTCATCGAACTCCACATAAGGAAGATCTTAAAAGAAAGTCACCAAGACATATTATAATAAAGCTTGCCAAAACCAAAGTTAAAGAGAGAATTATAAGAGCAGCGAAGGATAAAAGAAAAGTCACCTACAAGGGAGAGTCATTAAGAATAAGCTCGGACAACTCAGCAGAAACCATGCAGGCAAGAGGGCAATAGGATGATATATTTAAAACATTGAAGGAAAAAAATTGCCTGCCAAGAATCATATATCCAGCAAAAATATCTCTCTAAATATGAAGGTGAAATTAAGACATTTCCAGATAAACGCAAGTTGAGGGAATTCGTGAAAACCAAACCAAAACTACAAGAAATCCTAAAGGGAGTTCTTTGGTTAGAAAATCAATAATATCAGGTATCAACCCAAGACTAGAACCCTGGCTAGAGCAATCAGAAGTCAACTCAGACAGGGAAATCCAGAAAAAAGAAAAAAGAAAAAGGCAAGATTAAAAAAAAAAAAAAAAAGCCCAACACAGGGTACTGTTATTGTGTAAAAGAAGAAAACATTAAAATAATAAAGACGGACTAAGAAATGTAATCATACACCTTCCATATGGAGAGGAAGATACGACGATACAAAGAAATAAAAGTTAGGTTTAAATTTAGAAAAATATGGGTAAATAACAAGGTAACCACAAAGGAGAAAAACTATCTAGCTTATCAAAATAAAATACAAGGGAAAAATACAGATGTAGCAGAAACAAAATCAACAACAACAAATATGAGGAAAGGACAATATACAAAGAAAATCTACTCAGCACATAAAAGCAAGTGGGAAAAAGAAGCTGTCAACGCACAAAAACGACATCAAAATGATAGCACTAAATTCATACCTATCCATAATTACCCTGAATGTAAATGGACTAAATGCACCAATAAAGAGACAGAGAGTGGCAGAATGGATTAAAAAACAAGATCCGTCTCTATGCTGCCTACAAGAGACACACCTTAGACTTAGAGACACAAACAAACTAAAACTCAAAGGATGGAAAAAAATATATCAAGCAAACAACAATCAAAAAAGAGCAGGTGTGCCAATATTAATTTCTGACAAAATAGTCTTTAAATTTAAATCCATCAGAAAGGATAAGGAAGGACACTATATAATGATTAAAAGGACAATACACCAAGAAGATATAGCCATATTAAATATTTATGCACCCAATGACAGGGCTGCAAGATACATAAAACAAACTCTATGAGCATTGAAAAGTGAGATAAAGAGCTCCACAATAATAGTAGGAGACTTCAACACACCACTTTCGGTCAAGGACAGGACATCCAGAAGAAGCTCAGTAAAGACACGGAAGATCTAAATGCCACAATCAACCAACTTGACCTTGTAGACATATACAGAACACTCCACCCAACAGCTGCAAAGTTTGCTTTCTTTTCTAGTGCGCATGGAACATTCTCTAGAATAGACCACGCATTAGGTCATGAAGCAAGCCTTAGCAGAATCCAAAATATTGAAATACTACAAAGCATCTTCTCTGAACATAAGGTCATAAAAGTGGAAATCAATAACAGGAAAAGCAGGGAATAGAAATCAAGCACTTGGAATATGAACAATATCCTGCTCCGAAAAGACTGGATTATACAAGACATTAAGGGTGGAATAAAGAAATTCATAGAATCCAATAAGAACGAAAACACTTCCTATTAGAACCTTTGGGATACAGCAAAAGCGGTGCTCAGAGGCCAATTTATATCAACAAATGCACACATCCAAAAAGAAGAAAGGGCCAAAATCAAAGAACTATCCCTACAACTTGAACAAATTGAGAGCAACAAAAGAAACCCACAGGCACCAGAGGAAAACAAATAATAAAAATTAGAGCTGAGCTAAATGAAATAGAAAACAGAAAAACAATTGAAAGAATTAACAAGACCAAAAGCTGTTTTTTTAAAAAACTCAACAAAATTGATAAACCATTGGCCAAACTGAAAAAAGAAAAACAGGAGAGGAAGCAAATAACCCAAATAAGAAATAAGATGAACGATATTACAACCGACCCAACTGAAATTAAAAGAATCAAATCAGATGACTATGAAAAACTATACTCAAATTTGAAAACCTAGAAGAAATGGATGAATTCCTAGAAAAACACTACCTACCTAAAGTAACACACAACAACTAAATAGACACATAACAAAAGAAGAGATTGAAAAGGTAATCAAAAAACTCCCAACAAAAAAAAGCCCAGGTCCAGAAGACTTCACTGAAGAGTTCTACTAAACTTTCAGAGAACAGTTAACACCACTAATACTAAAGTTATTTCAGAGCATAGAAAAGGATGGAATGCTACCAAACTCATTCTATGAAGCCACCATATCCTTGATACAAAAACCAGGTAAAGACACCACAAGAAAAGAAAATTATAGACCTATATCCCTCAGGAACGTAGATGCAAAAATCCTGAACGAAATTCTAGCAAAGAGAATTCAACAACATATCAAAAAATAATTCACCATGACCAAGTGGGATTCATACCAGGCATGCAGGAATGGTTCAACATTAGAAAAACAATTAATGTAATCCACTACATAAATAAAACAAAAGACAAGAATCACATGATTTTATCAATTGATGCAGAAAAGGCATTTGACAAAGTTCAACACTCATTCATGATAAAAACTCTCAGCAAAATAGGAATAGAAGGAAAATTACTCAACATAATAAAGAGCATTTATACAAAGCCAATATGCCAACATCACCCTAAATGGAGAGAGCCTGAAAATATTCCCATTGAGATGGGGAACCAGACTTTTAGGATGCCCTTTATCACCACTCTTAATTCAACATTGTGCTGGAAGTCCTAGCCAGAGCAGTTAGGCTAGATAAAGAAATAAAGGCATCCAGATTCGCAAGGAAGAAGTCAAAGTATCTCTATTTGCAGATGACATGATCTTATACACAGAAAACCCTAAGGAATCCTCAAGAAAACTACTGAAACTAACAGAAGAGTTTAGCAGAGTATCGGGATACAAGATAAACATACAAAAATCAGTTGGATTCCTCTACACCAACAAAAAGAACATCGATGAGGAAATCACCAGATCAATGCCATTTACAGTAGCCCCCAAGAAGATAAAATACTTAGGAATAAATCTTACCAGAGATGTAAAGGACTTATACAAAGAAAACTACAGTACACTTCTGCAAGAAACCAAAAGAGACTTACATAAGTGGAAGAACATACCTTGCTCTTGGGTAGGAAGACTTAAAATTATAAAAATGTCTATTCTACCAAAAGCGATCAATATATTTAATGCAATTCCGATCCAAATCCCAAGGACATTCTTTAATGAGATGGAGAAACAAATCACCAAATTCATACGGAAGGGAAAGAGGCCCTGGATAAATAAGGCATTACTGAAAGAGAAGAACAAAGTGGGAGGCCTTACTCTACCTGATTTTTAGAACCTATTATACCGTCACAGTAGACAAAACAGCCTGGTACTGGTACAACAACAGATACATGGACCAATGGAACAGAGTTGAGAATTCAGACATAAATCCATCCACATATCAGCAGTTGATATTTGACAAAGGCCCCAAAACAGTTAAATGGGGAAAAGGCAGTCTTTTTAACAAATGGTGCTGGCATAACTGGATATCCGTCTGCAAAAAAATGAAACAAGACCCATACCTCACTCCTTGCACAAAAACTAACTCAAAATGGATCAAAGACCTAAAAATAAAATCTAAAATGATAAAGATCATGGAAGAAAAAATAGGGACAATGGTAGGAGCCTTAATACATGGCATAAACAGTATAGAAAACATTGTAAAGAACGTAGAAGAAAAACTAGATAACTGGGAGCTACTAAAAATCAAAGACTTATGCTTATCCGAAGACTTCAGCAAAAGAGTAAAAAGACTACCTACAGAATTTTTTTTTTTTTTTTTTTTTTACAGACTGGGAAAAAGTTTTTAGCTATGACATTTCTGATCAGTGCCTGATCTCTAAAATCTACATGATACTGCAAAAACTCAACTGCAAAAAGACAAAGAACCCAATTAAAAAATGGGCAAAAGATATGAATAGACACTTCACTAAAGAAGACATTCAGGTGGCTAACAGATATATGAGGAAATGTTCACGATCATTAGCCATTAGAGAAATGCAGATCAAAACTACAATGAGATTTCATTTCACTCCAACAAGTCCTGCATTAATCCAAAAAACACAAAATAATAAATGTTGGAGAGGCTGTGGAGAGATTTGAACACTTCTACACTGCTGGTGGGAATGCCAAATGGTACAACCACTTTGGAAATCAATTTGGCACTTCCTTTAAAAGTTAGCAATAGAACTACCATATGATCCAGCAATCCCACTCCTGGGAATATATGCTAGAGAAATAAGAGCCTTTACACGAATAGATAAATGCACACCCATGTTTATTGCAGCACTGTTTACAACAGCAAAAAGATGGAAGCAACCAAGGTGCCCATCAATGGATGAATGGATAAATAAATTTTGCTATATTCACACAATGGAATACTACGCATCGATAAAGTACAGTGAGGAATCTGTGAAACATTTCATAACATGGAGGAACCTGGAAGGCATTATGCTGAGTGAAATGAGTCAGTTGCAAAAGGACAAATATTGTATAAGGCCACTATTATAAGAACTTGAGAAAGAGTTTAAACTGAGAAGAAAACATTCTTTTAGGGTTACGAGAGGGGGGAGGGAGGGAAGTTGGGAGAGGGGTATTCACTAATTAGATAGTAGATAAAAACTACTTTAGGTGAAGGGAAAGACAGCACATAATACAGGGGAGATCAGAACAATTGGACTAAACCAAAAGCAAAGAAGTTTCCTGAATAAACTGAATGCTTCGAAGGCCAGTGTAGCAGGGGCAAGGGTCTGGGGACCATGTTTTCAGGGGACATCTAAGTCAATTGGCATAATAAAATCTATTATGAAAACATTCTGCATCTCACCTTGGAGAGAGGTGTCTGGGGTCTCAACTGATGTCAACTCACCTGGATCAAAGGAGAATGAAGAACACCAAGGACATAAGGTACTTAGGAGCCCAAGAGACAGAAAGGGCCACATAAACCAGAGACTAAATCATCCTGAGACCAGAAGAGCTCGATGGTGCCTGGCTACAACCGACTGTCGTGACAGGGAACACAACAGAGAACCTCTGAGGGAGCAGGAAAGCAGTGGGATGCGGACCCCAAATTGTCATAAAAAGACCAGAGTTAATGGTCTGACTGAGACTAGAAGGACCCCAGTGTTCATGGCCCCCAGACCTTCTGTTGGCCCAGGACAGTAAGCATTCCTGAAGCCAACTCTTCAGACATGGACTGGACTGGACAATGGGTTGGAGAGGGATGCTAGTGAGGAGTGATCTTCTAGGATCAGGTGGACACTTGAGACTATGTTGGCATCTCCTGCCTGGAGGTGAGATGAGAGGGTGGAGGGGGTTAGAAGCTGGCGAAAAGGATATGAAAAGAGAGAGTAGAGGGAGAGCAGGCTGTCTTATTGGGAGAGAGTAATTGGGAGTGTGTAGCAAGGTGTATATGGGTTTTTGTGTGAGAGACTGACTTGATTTGTAAACTTTCACTTAAAGCACAATAAAAATTATTAAAAAAAATACGGGTGGTAATGGACAATTTCAAAATCTATCATTATGGGGGCGGTTAATATTAGCTTTAGGTGCTATTATGAACTTTCACGTTTATCTGAATTTGCATAGAAATTTATTTTAGTAGAAGTTTTGGAGAGGCAGTGGGTGTTCTTGCTAATCAGTTTCCATTCTAAAAAATTTTTTTATTGTGGTGATATATATATAGATATATGTACATAACAAAACATTTCCCATTTCAACCGTTTTTGTGCGTACAATTCAGTGGCATTTATTACATTCACCATGTTCTGCAATCATCACCACCATCCATTTCCAAAGATTTTCATCATTCTTAACAGAAACTCAATACGGATTCCATTTTAAAGCCGAAAAAAAAAGTTTTTTTTTGAGAAATCCTAGCGATATAAATGTGTTCTGATTTATTTGATAGGATCTACAAATGATAAGAATTATCATTTGAAGGTAAATGTAGAAAATGTATAATAAGGGAAGACTCAAACTTGATAAAAAGCTTTTGAACTTGAACATATTGGTTCCCTTGCTCCAATTTACAAAGACTAGAAAATTTTCCATAGTGTCTGCTTTTCAAATAGAATCATTCTCACAAATGTACAGCCCTCTGATTCTGTCAACAGTGGTCTGTCTGGGCAATTCAGCGGCTTTCTTTCCTTAGGCAAATGACATAGCTCTAAGTTGGATTCAAATCTATATTGAGAGTGAAAGGGAAAACTGAACAATATTTTGCTAAATGATACTTTATTTCTAAATCATTGGGTCTGTGAGACCCGAAAGAAGCACTTACATAAAATAATGCATAATTGCTCAATCTGTTAAAGCTGAATATCAAAGGCTATATCTATATTGTAAGTGAGGCTCAAGTAATATTTACAACACGATGAGATAAATGCTATAATAAAGACAGGAAATATAAGAAAAAACTGAGCCATCAAGGGATAAAATAGTTATAAATAGAAAATCCAGGATAGCCTGTCTCTAGAATCCATGTTTTCAATCAATATGCTATTCTGTTTTTAATGCTATATATACCAATACTGTATTTTTAAAACTAAATATAAAAAAAATATATACTTATTTGTTTGTTTGCAATGTTTGAGCTGAGACTTGAAGGTTAAGGAAGGGGAAGGTAATCCAGGCAAGGGCACATCATATGAAAAGGCCAAGAGATGCACTTTGTTGGTGACAATTACTCTACCAACAATCCAGCATTAAAGTAATGACCAACATTTGAATAATATAATATAAAAAATACTTTTTAATATATATCCCAAAATATATACTAAATATATATATTCACTATTAGTCTAAACGTTTGGAACATATTCTTTCCAGAGATGATGACAGTTTCATTGAAAAGAAGCAACCAAAACCAAACCAAACCCACTGCCGTCGAGTCGATTCCGACTCATAGCGACCCTATAGGACAGAGTAGAACTGCACCATAGAGTTTCCAAGGAGCGCGTGGCGGATTCGAACTGCCGACCTCTTGGTTAGCAGCTGCAGCACGTAACCACTATGCCGCCAGGGTTTTAAAAAAGTCTCTCCCTTTTCTCCTCAGAATGTTAGAGCATCTATGAAATGGCAAGCCAGATGAGGAGGTATATTATGGCAATGGGACTACATAATCCTTGACAAATTGTAGTCTTTCAGTGTTGGGGTGTGTGTGTTTGTGTAAAATTTACCATCTAGGTTGTTCAGTTATTCATTTAACCAACATTTATTGAGTGTCAGCACACTTTTCTAGGTGCTGGTGAATCCGGTAATAAACAAGACAGACTCCTTCCCCTCACTGGGGATTATTCTTTAGTCAGAAAAGACATGTTGTTGTTTCTGTTAGCTGCCATTGAGTCCTCTCCGACTCATGATGACCTCATGTATAACAATGAAACATTGCCCAGTCCTGCACCATCTTTATGATCCTTGATATGTATGAGGCCATTAGCGTGGCTGTTGTGTCAGTCCATCTCAGTGAGAGTTTCCCTCATTTTAACTGACCCACTACTCTAGCAATATTGTGTCTTTTTCTGGGGATTGGTCTTTATTGATGACATGTCCAAAGTAAGCAAGATGAAGTTTTGCCATTGTTCTAAGAAACATTCCAGTTTTATTTCTTCTAAGACTGATTTGTTTGTTCTTTTGACAGTCCATGGTATATTCAATATTAATAAATAAATGTGTATGTTAGAAGCTATTAGAAGAAATAAACCAATAAAAAGGGATAGAGAATGACTGGAAGTAGGTGTGCTATTTTAGCTAGCATAGTCAGGAAAAGCTTCAACGAGGAGGTGACTTTTGACCTGAATGAGAAGAAAGAGACAGAGACATATGAAGATCTGTGTCTTAGCCTGTGTTCTCTAGAGGAGCAAAACCAGTGATTATATATAAATACATATATACACATATATACATACATATATATATATACTTCATATGACATTCAAATATATATATTTACTTCAAGAAAATGCTTCACACAATTGTAAGGAAATGGCTCATGCAATTGCAAAGGCTGACAAGTCCCAAATCCATGGATCAGACAAAAGGCTGAAGAACTCTGCTGGCTCATGTGGTTGCAGGGGATGACAAACCCAAAATCTGCAGGTCAGACAACAGGATGGAGGACCCTTCTGGCTTATGTCCCAAGAACCAGCGGTCAGAAGAAGAGATGATTGCAGGGTTGAAAAAGAGAGTGAGCTTGCCAGAACATCCATTTATATACTGGATGCAGGCCACACCCCCAAGGAAATGTCCCTTTCAACTGATTGTCTGCTCAAGTCAGGTCACAGGATGGAGAATGATTACATAGTGTCTTCCAAACCACTGAGAATTTTTTTTTTTTTTAGCCTAGCCAAATTGACACATAACATTAACCTTCACAATCTGGGAGCCCAGCATTAAAAGCAGATGAAAGAAGAATCACAATGGTTCTCAGGCAAGAATGAGCTTGACATGTTTGAGAGACAAAAGGAAGGCCAATTCTTTAACACTGCCTCCTTATAGTGGTATCTCAGAGGGAACCTTGATGTAAACAGCTACAAGCACCTACCTGTTTGGTAGATTGGTAGCATCATCTCTGTATATAAATGATAGCATATTAGTTTTCTCCTTTAGGTGCTTGTAGCTGTTTACATCAAGGTTCCCTCTTAGGGTGTGTTTTATTATTTTTTTAATTGTACTTTAGATGAAGGTTTACAGAACAAACTAGTTGCTCATCAAACAGTTAGTACACACATTGTTGTATGACGTTGGTTAACAACCCCACAACCTGTCACCACTCTCCCTTCTCAACTCTGGGTTCCTTATTACCAGCTTTCCTGTTCCCTTCTGCCTTCCAGTCCCTGCCCCAGTGCTGGTGCACCCCTTTAGTCTTGAAAATTATGGAACATTTCACGAATTTGAGTGTCATCCTTGCACAGGGGCCATGCTAATATTCTCTGTATCGTTCCAATTTTAGTATATGTGCTGCCGAAGCGAGCACTAGCATGTGTTTTAAACCTATTCACTTTTGAGATATAAAAGGAGCAAATTAGACACAGAGAAGCAAAGACAAAGGGAGGGGAAATACATGTCACATGGAGATCCCCAAGGAATCAAGGAATGCCAGGTCTACGGAAACTGAGAGATCTTCCCACAGAGATGACAGAGAGACTTCTGTAGACCCAGGCCCCTCAAATTGGACTTCTGGCCTCCCAAACGGTGAGAAAATTAATTTCTGTTCTATAAAACCATTCACTTGTGGTATTGCTGTTACAGCAGCACTTGATAACTAAGACAACTTGCTATCATAATTTAACATTATTTACACCATTCTGTCTGTGTGGATGAAAATGGATATATAAAAGTGGAGCAGTAATGTATATATCCTAAGACATTTATTAAGGATCCCTGGTGGCACAGTGGTTAAGTGTTCACCTACTAACCAAAAGTTCAGAGATTCAAACCCACCAGCCGATCCACGGGAGAAAGATGTGGTAGTCTGCTTCCATAAAGATTACAGCCTTGGAAACCCTGTGAAGCAGGGTTTGTACAAGTGACAGAAACTTGAATCCAACTGGTTTATAAAAACAAAGGGATAGATTTTCAGTGGTAATGGATAAAACATTTCAGGGTAGATTTGAGCTTTGGGGTAGTTTAAAGCGGAGGCTTAAATGATGTCACGTGGGCCTAGTTTTTCTTCCTCTAAACTTGGCTTCCTCTGTGTTGCTCAATTCTCATACAGACTCTTCTGGTTATGGAAAGATGGCTGCTTAAATCCTTACAATACCATACCCAAAAGAGAGATCAAGCAGGGCTATGCTGCAAAACTCTAGGTGGTACCCTTCAGGTTACAGTCAATATAAATGTAGCTCCTGAGACGGGCAATGCATAGCTTATGCAACTCTTTCAGCTGACCATGCGGCCAAACACCTCTTTCTCTGGCATCTCAGTCAAAGTTCTAGGCTTTGTTTTGATTGACCAGTCAGGTAGAATGAGCTGATTGTCTTAAATCTCGATCACAGATTCAGCCAAAGCACATGATTTGAGTGTGGGGGAACAGTTGATAACCAGAAGAAAACCATGGCAGTAAAAACAATAGATGTACACTGCAGTTAGTAAATCTGTTATTTCTTATAGACTTTTGCAAACTTTCAGCCCTCTTCTCAAGCTTCCTAATAAATCCTCACCCCTCACTTTTATCAGATGACCCAGGTTCTAAGAATATGGAGAAAATTGCAACCATTTGCTAACATTCTACCATAGTTTCATAGATATCTTTTCTTCTGTTCAAGGCTACTACTACTTTTTGTGCCCTTGACCCCCATCCCCTACTCATCTTCTCCAGAACCTTAATCCATTCAGTCAAACTCTGTCACCACTGTATCATCAGTCTCTCACTGTTTTCTGGATTTCCTGTCCATCAGCCTGTAAAAATGCTAATATATCTGTTATGGATTAAATTGTATTCCCCCAAAAGTATGTGTTGGAATCCTAGCCCCTATACCTGTGGAGGAAACCCTGGTGATGTAGTGGTTAATGGCTATATCCGCTAACCAAAAGGTGGGCAGTTTGAATCCACCAGGCACTCCTTGGAAACTCTAGGGGGCAGTTCGACTCTGTCCTATAGGGTCGCTATGAGTTGCAATTGACTGGACGGCAATGGGTTTGGTTTTTTTGGTTATACCTGTGGAAGTAATCCTGTTTGGGAATTAGGTTTTTTTTAAGTTAATGAGACCATGTGAGTGTAGGGTGTGTCCTAAACCTAACCACTTATGAGGTTTAAAAAGAGTAGATTAGACACAGAGGCAAGCACTTACTGGGGAAGACAGGTGCTATAAGAAGATCGACAAGGAATCAAGGAACCCCAGGGCTACCGACAAGGAAGAAATCCACATGGCTGACAAGCTGATTTGGACTTTTAGCCTACAGAAATAAAAGAAAATAAGTTTCCATGGTTTAAAGCTACCAACTTGTGGTATCTGTTATAGCAGCACTAGGAAACTAAAACAGCATCTTATAAGAAAAAATAACTTTTTCAATACTTGCTCCCTATAAACCAAAAAACCAAACCCAATGCCGTCAAGTCGATTCCAGCTCATAGCTACCACCCAATTTCTCCTCTCTCATTCTCACTCAAACTTCTCGAAATTGTAATCTGTATGCACTTTTCTCTGTTTCTTCACTTCTCATTCTCTTTCCATCCCTCTTTAATCTGGATTTTTTCCAAAACATTGCAGTTAAACTACTATTTTTTTTAATAATTTTTATTGTGCTTTAAGTGAAAGTTTACAAATCAAGTCAGTCTCTCACACAAAAACCCATATACACCCACTACATACTCCCAAATACTCTCCCCCTAATAAGACAGCCCGCTCTCTCCCTCCACTCTCTCTTTTCGTGTCCATTTCGCCAGCTTCTAACCCCCTCCACCCTCTCATCTCCCCTAAAGGCAGGAGATGCCAACATAGTCTCAAGTGTCCACCTGATCCAAGAAGCTCACTGCTCACCAGCATCCCTCTCCAACCCATTGTTCAGTCCAATCCATGTCTGAAGAGTTGGCCTCAGGAATGGTTCCTGTCCTGGGCCAACAGAAGGAGTGGGGGCCATGACCACCGGGGTCCTTCCAGTCTCAGTCAGACCATTAAGCCTGGTCTTATGAGAATTTGGGGTCTGCATCTCACTGCTCTCCTGCTCCCTCAGGGGTTCTTTGTTGTGTTCCCCATCAGGGCAGTCATTAGTTGTAGCCGGGCACCATCTAGCTCTTCTGGTCTCAGGATGATGTAAGTCTCTGGTTCATGTGGCCCTTTCTGTCTCTTGGGCTCATAGTTATCTTGTGACCTTGGTGTTCTTCATTCTCCTTTGATCCAGGTGGGTTGAGACCAATTGATGCACCTTAGATGGCTGCTTGCTAGCATTTAAGACCCCAGATTCCACTATTCAAAGTGGGATGCAGAATGTTTTGTTAATAGATTTTATTATGCCAATTGACTTAGATGTCCCCTGAAAACATGGTTCCAGATCCCTGCCCCTGCTACGCTGGCCTTCAAAGCATTTGGTTTATTCAGGAAACTGCTTTGCTTTTGGTTTAGTCCAATTGTGCTGATCTCCCCTGTATTATGTGCTGTCTTTCCCTTCACCTAAAGTAGTTCTTATCTACTATCTAATTAGTAAATGCCCCTCTCCCACCCTCCCTCCTCCCCCATCTTGTAACCACAAAAGAATGTTTTCTTCTCAGTTTAAACTCTTTCTCAAGTTCTTATAATAGTGGCCTTATACAATATTTGTCCTTTTGCAACTGACTCATTTCACTCAGCATAATGCCTTCCAGGTTCCTCCATGTTAAGAAAAGTTTCACAGATTCCTCACTGTTCTTTATCGATGCGTAGTATTCCATTGTGTGAATATAGCAAAATTTATTTATCCATTCATCCATTGATGAGCACCTTGGTTGCTTCCATCTTTTTGCTATTGTAAACAGTGCTGCAATAAACATGGGTGTGCATATATCTGTTCGTGTAAAGGCTCTTATTTCTCTAGCATATATTCCCAGGAGTGGGATTGCTGGATCATATGGTAGTTCTATTGCTAACTTTTAAAGGAAGTGCCAAATTGATTTCCAAAGTGGTTTACCATTTGACATTCCCACCAGCAGTGTAGGAGTGTTCAAATCTCTCCACAGCCTCTCCAACATTTATTATTTTGTGTTTTTTGGATTAATGCAGGACTTGTTGGAGTGAGATGAAATCTCATTGTAGTTTTGATCTGCATTTCTCTAATGGCTAATGATCGTGAACATTTCCTCATATATCTGTTAGCTACCTGAATGTCTTCTTTAGTGAAGTGTCTATTCATATCTTTTGCCCATTTTTTAATTGGGTTCTTTGTCTCTTTGCAGTTGAGTTTTTGCAGTATCATGTAGATTTTAGAGATCAGGCACTGATCAGAAATGTCATAGCTAAAAACTTTTTCCCAGCCTGTAGGTAGTCTTTTTACTTTTTTGTTGAAGTCTTCGGATGAGCATAGGTGTTTGATTTTTAGTAGCTCCCAGTTATCTAGTTTTTCTTCAACATTCTTTATAATGATTTGTATACTGTTTATTCCATTTCATTTTTAATGATTTCCAATTTTCCTAGATTCATACTTCGTACATTGCAGGTTCCGATTATTAATGGATGTTTGCAGCTGTTTCTTCTCATTTTGAGTTGTGACACATCGGCAAATGAAGGTCCCGAAAGCTTTACTCCATCCATGTCATTAAGGTCGACTCTACTTTGAGGAGGCAGCTCTTTCCCAGTTATCTTTTCAGTGCCTTCCAACCTGGGGGGCTCATCTTCCAGCACTATATCAGAAAAAGTTCCGCTGCTATTCATAAGGTTTTCACTGGCTAATGCCTTTCAGAAGTAGACTGCCAGGTGCTTCTTCCTAGTCTGTCTTAGTCTGGAAGCTCAGCTGAAACCTGTCCTCCATGGGTGACCCTGCTGGCATCTGAATACTGGTAGCATAGCTTCCAGCATCACAGCAACACACAAGCCCCCACAGTATGACAAACTGACTGACAGCTTCCTGGCCAACTAACTGGAAGAGATCCATATTTATGCCTATTCCCAAGAAAGGTGATCCAATCAAATGTGGAAATTATAGAACAATATCATTAATATTACACACAAGCAAAATTCTGCTGAATATCATTAAAAAATGACTGCAGCAGTATATCAACAGGGAACTGCCAGAAATTCAGGCCGGTTTCAGAAGAGGACGTGGAACCAGGGATATCGTTGCTGATGTCAGATGGATCCTGGATGAAAGCAGTGAATACCAGAAGGATGTTTACTTGTGTTTGATTGACTATGCAAAGGCATTTGACTGTGTAGATCATAACAAACTATGGATAACACTGCGAAGAATGGGAATTCCGGAACACTTAATTGTGCTCATGAGGAACCTTTACATAGATCAAGAGGCAGTTGTTCGGACAGAACAAGGGGATACTGATTGGTTTAAAGTCAGGAAAGATGTGCATCAGGGTTCTGTTCTTTCACCATACCTATTTAATCTGTATGCTGAACAAATAATACGAGAAGCTGGATTATATGAAGAAGAACGGGGCATCAAGATTGGAGGAAGACTCATTAACAGCCTGCGTTATGCTGATGACAGACACAACCTTACTTGCTGAAAGTGAAGAGGACTTGAAGCACTTACTAATGAAGATCAAAGACCACAGCCTTCACTATGGATTACACCTCAACATAAAGAAAACAAAAATCCTCACAACTGGACCAATGAGCAACATCATGATAAGCGGAGAAAAGATTGAAGTTGTCAAGGATTTCATTTTACTTGGATTCACAATCAACAGCCATGGAAGCAGCAGTCAAGAAATCAAAAGACGCATTGCATTGGGCAAATCTGCTCCAAAGGAGCTCTTCAAAGTGTTGAAGAGCAAAGATGTCACCCTGAAGACTAAGGTGCACCTGACCCAAGCCATGGTATTTTCAGTTGCATCATATGCATGTGAAAGCTGGACAATGAATAAGGAAGACCGAAGAAGAGTTGATGCCTTTGAATTGTGGTGTTGGTGAAGAATATTGAATATACCATGGACTGCCAAAAGAATGAACAAATCTGTCTCAGAAGTACAACCAGAATGCTCCTTAGAAGCAAGGATGGCGAGACTGCGTCTTACATACTTTGGACATGTTGTCAGGAGGTATCAGTCTCTGGAGAAGGACATCATGCTTGGCAGAGTACAGGGTCAGCGGAAAAGAGGAAGACCCTCAATGAGGTGGATTGACACAGTGGCTGCAACAATGAGCTCAAGCATAACAACGATTGTAAGGATGGCGCGGGACCGGGCAATGTTTCATTCTGTTGTGCGTAGGGTTGCTATGACTCGGAACCGACTCGGCGGCACCTAACAACAACAACAGCATACTGTTTATGCCATGTATTAGAGCTCCTAATGTTGTCCCTATTTTTTCTTCCATGCTCTTTACTGTTTTAGATTTTATATTTAGGTCTTTGATCCATTTTGAGTTAGTTTTTGTGCATGGAGTGAGGTATGGGTCTTGTTTCATTTTTTTGCAGACGGATATCCAGTTATGCCAGCATAATTTGTTTAAAAAGACTGTCTTTTCCCCATTTAACTGTTTTGGAGCCTTTGTCAAATATCAACTGCTCATATGCGGATGGATTTATGTCTGGATTCTCAATTCTGTTCCATTGGTCCATGTATCTGTTGTTGTACCAGTACCAGGCTGTTTTGACTACAGTGGTGGTAACAATGGGTTCTAAAATCAGGTAAAGTAAGGCCTCCCACTTTGTTCTTCTCTTTCAGTAATGCCTTATTTATCCAGGGCCTCTTTCCCTTCCATATGAATTTGGTGATTTGTTTCTCCACCTCATTAAAGAATGTCCTTGGAATGTGGATCGGAATTGCATTAAATGTATTGATCGCTTTTGGTAGAATAGACATTTTTATAATTTTAAGTCTTCCTACCCAAGAGCAAGGTATGTTCTTCCACTTATGTAAGTCTCTTTTGGTTTCTTGCAGAAGTGTACTGTAGTTTTCTTTGTATAAGTCCTTTACATCTCTGGTAAGATTTATTCCTAAGTATTTTATCTTCTTGGGGGCTACTGTAAATGGCATTGATCTGGTGATTTCCTCATCAATGTTCTTTTTGTTGGTGTAGAGGAATCCAACTGATTTTTGTATGTTTATCTTGTATCCCGATACTCTGCTGAACTCTTCTATTAGTTTCAGTAGTTTTCTTGAGGATTCCTTAGGGTTTTCTGTGTATAAGATCATGTCATCTGCAAATAGAGATACTTTGACTTCTTCCTTGCGAATCTGGATGCCCTTTATTTATCTAGCCTAACTGCTCTGGCTAGGACTTCCAGCACAATGTTGAATAAGAGTGGTGATAAAGGGCATCCTAAAAGTCTGGTTCCCCATCTCAATGGGAATGTTTTCAGGATCTCTCCATTTAGGGTGATGTTGGCATGTTGGTTTTGTATAAATGCTCTTTATTATGTTGAGGAATTTTCCTTCTATTCCTATTTTGCTGAGAGTTTTTATCATGAATGAGTGTTGAACTTTGTCAAATGCCTTTTCTGCATCAATTGATAAAATCATGTGATTCTTGTCTTTTGTTTTATTTATGTGGTGGATTATATTAATGTTTTTTTCTAATATTAAACCAGCCTATTTAGTTGTTCTACCTCTGTTTGTGTTAGTTTAGGTAGGTAGTATGTTTCTAGGAATTCATCCATTTCTTCTAGGTTTTCAAATTTGTTTGACTACAATTTTTCAAAGTAATCTGATACAATTCTTTTAATTTTAGTTGGGTCTGTTGTAATATTGCCCATCTCATTTCTTATTCTGAATATCTGCTTCCTCTCCTGTTTTTCTTTTGTTTGGCCAGTGGTTTATCAATTCTGTTAATTTTTTCAAAAAATCAGCTTTAGGTTTTTTTAATTCTTTCAATTGTTTTTCTGTTTTCTACTTCATTTAGTTCAGCTCTAATTTTTATTCTTTGTTTTCTTCTGGTGCCTGTGAGTTTCTTTTGTTGCTTTCTTTCTATTTGTTCAAGTTATAGGTATAATTGTTTGATTTTGGCCCTTTCTTCTTTTTGGGTGCGTGCATTTATTGATATAAATTGGCCTCTAAGCACCGCTTTTGCTGTGTCCCAAAGGTTCTGATAGGAAGTGTTTTCATTCTCACTGGATTCTATGAATTTCTTTATTCCATCCTTAATGTCTTCCATAATCCTGTCTTTTCTGAGCAAGATATTGTTCATTTTCCAAGTGTTTGATATCTTTTCCCTGCTTTTCCTGTTATTGATTTCCACTTTTATGGCCTTATGTTCAGAGAAGATGCTTTGTAGTATTTCAATATTTTGGATTCTGCTAAGGCTTGCTTTGTGACCTAATGCGTGGTCTATTCTAGAGAATGTTCCATGCGCACTAGAAAAGAAAGCAAACTTTGCAGCTGTTGGGTGGAGTGTTCTGTATATGTCTACGAGGTCAAGTTGGTTGACTGTGGCATTTAGATCTTCCGTGTCTTTATTGAGCTTCTTTCTGGATGTCCTGTCCTTGACCGAAAGTGGTGTGTTGAAGTCTCCTATTATTGTGGAGCTCTTTATCTCACTTTTCAATGCTCATAGAGTTTGTTTTATGTATCTTGCAGCCCTGTCATTGGGTGCATAAATATTTAATATGGCTATATCTTCTTGGTGTATTGTCCTTTTAATCATTATATAGTGTCCTTCCTTATCCTTTCTGATGGATTTAAATTTAAAGACTATTTTGTCAGAAATTAATATTGGCACACCTGCTCTTTTTTGATTGTTGTTGCTTGATATATTTTTTTCCATCCTTTGAGTTTTAGTTTGTTTGTGTCTCTAAGTCTAAGGTGTGTCTCTTGTAGGCAGCATAGAGACGGATCTTGTTTTTTAATCCATTCTGCCACTCTCTGTCTCTTTATTGGTGCATTTAGTCCATTTACATTCAGGGTAATTATGGATAGGTATGAATTTAGTGCTATCATTTTGATGTCGTTTTTGTGCGTTGACAGCTTCTTTTTCCCACTTGCTTTTTTTTTTATGTGCTGAGTAGATTTTCTTTGTATATTGTCCTTTCCTCATATTTGTTGTTGTTGATTTTGTTTCTGCTACATCTGTATTTTTCCCTTGTATTTTATTTTGATAAGCTAGATAGTTTTTCTCCTTTGTGGTTACCTTGTTATTTACCCATATTTTTCTAAATTTAAACCTAACTTTTATTTCTTTGTATCGTCGTATCTTCCTCTCCATATGGAAGGTGTATGATTACATTTCTTAGTCCGTCTTTATTATTTTAATGTTGTCTTCTTTTATGTAATAACATCGCTTTTTCCCTGTTTGGGGCTTTTTTTTATAATTTTGCTTTGTTTTTTTTTTTGGATTTCCCTGTCTGGGTTGACTTCTGGTTGCTCTGCCCAGTGTTCTAGTCTTGGGTTGATACCTGATATTATTGATTTTCTAACCAAAGAACTCCCTTTAGGATTTCTTGTAGTTTTGGTTTGGTTTTTATGAATTCCCTAAACTTGCGTTTATCTGGAAATGTCTTGATTTCACCTTCATATTTAAGAGAACTTTTTGGTGGATATATGATTCTTGGCAGTCAGTTTTTTTCCTTCAATGTTTTAAATATGTCATCCCATTGCCTTCTTGCCTGCATGGTTTCTGCCAAGTAGTCCGAGCTTATGCTTATTGGCTCTCCCTTGTAGGTGACTTTTCTTTTATCCCTCACTGCTCTTATAATTCTCTCTTTATCTTTGGTTTTGGCAAGTTTGATTATAATATGTCTTGATGACTTTCTTTCAACATCTACCTTATGTAGAGTTCGATGAGCATCTTGGATAGATATCTTCTCATCTTTCACAGTATCAGGGAAGTTTTCTGCCAACAAATCCTCAACAGTTTTCTCTGTATTTTCTGTTATCCCTCCCTGTTCTGGTGCTCCAATCACTGATAGGTTATTTCTCTTGATAGAGTCCCACATGATCCTTAAGTTTTCTTCATTTTTTTAAATTCTTTTATCTGATTTTTCTTCAAATATATTAGTGCCAATTGATTTATCTTTGGGTTTAGAAATTCTAGCTTCTACTTGCTCTATTCTGCTCTTCTGACTTTCTATTGAGTTGTCTACTTCTGTAATTTTATTGTTAATCTTCTGAATTTCTGATTGCTGTCTGTCTATGGATTTTTCCAGCTTATTAAACTTTTCATTATGTTCCTGAATAATCTTTCTAATTTCTTCAGTTGCTTTATCTGTGTGTTTCTTGGCTTGTTCTGTGTTTTGCCTCATTTCCTTCCTGATGTCTTGAAGGGTTCCGTACATTAAACTTTTGTATTCTGCATCTGGTAATTCCAGGAATGCACTTTCATCTAGAAGATCCCTGGATTCTTTGTTTGAGAGCCTGTTGAGGTGATCATGTTCTGTTTCTTTATGTGACTTGATATTGACTATTGTCTCCGAGCCATCTCTAAGTTATTTTATTAGTTTATGCTTGCTTACTGTGTTGTAGCTGCTTGCTTTGTTTTGATTTGGTATACCCCTATGGGTTGCTTGAGTGAGCTAGCTTGATTATTTTTGCCTTTGGAGCTCTGGTGTCCTGTCCCCAGCTGGCTAGAGCTGTTATCAGGTATAAAAGTCTAGGAGTCCATTCAGTTTTCTTGTATGAATTCAGCTCTGGTTTCCAGGTAGCTGTTCATCAAGTGTGTGGTATAGGCTCTGTCCTACAGTCTTAGAGGGGCAGGGATGATTGGTGTATATACCAGTATCAGATTGCAGCAGGGGGTCACGCTCTGAACAAAGCAGGGGGCTGAGAACCAACCCCCAAGTGTCTCTGAGGAAAACGCATCTCTGTTCCCTAGAGTGTGCTGGTGGGTGGGTTCTGCAGAGGGACCATGGGCACCCAAAGTTTTTGGTTGTAAGGACTGGGAGGTACCAGTTATCTTTGGACCCCTGTCGCGGGTGGCTGGGTGATTTGAGTGGAGCTACCAGTCCTTAGGTCCCTGTTGTGGGTAGGTGAGGACCTTGTTTAACAGGCAAAGCAATGTCAAATGCCAAACATCCACCTCTCCACCGCACAGCTGAAACGGTTGGAATTTGCCAACAAGGGCCTATTCCCCCAAAATAGGTCCACCCAGGTCCATGAAGAAGGGAAAGGTGCTCAAGGTCCATGGATGGTTTATGCCTGGACAGGAGCAGCTTCTGTCCTGAGCTCCCACAGTTAATGGAGCTAGCAAATTATGTTTCCCCCACCAGCTGCAAATATTTTCCTTCCCCAAGGCCAGGAGGATGGCTCTAGGTGCTCACCAGGGTCTATCACAGGCCCAGGGATTCAGCCACTGAAGCCAGCTTGGGGGTGGGGGGGTGCAGTAAAATATATGCAAGTACTTAGCTTTTGCTGAAAGCGCCGTCCTCCTCAGGCTGCAGAGGTGTCAGTGGGCTGTGTGGCTGCTGCTTCTCCCTGAGGAAACTGCAGCCAAACACTAGTACCTGCCCACTGCTACCGCTGCTCCGGGAATGGTGCCTGAGGACTCCCTGCGATTCAGTTCCAGCAACTCCTCTCCACTTCTGAACGGTCTCTTCCTCCGCCTACCCCTCAGTTCATTGACTAAGCTTGCCTTCCATGCTCAGGGCTCTCAGCTTGTCACAAAAGTGCTCGTTTCACTTGTTTTTTCGGGTCTTTGTTGTAAAGAAGGCTCACTGGAAGTATCTGTCTATTCCACCATCTTGGCTCCACCTTATTCTTTAAGGTTTTCAATGAAGTCCAAATTGTAAAACCCACTTGCCTTAGTTATCTAGTGCTGCTGTAGCAGAAATGCCACAAGCGGGTGGCTTTAACAAATAGAAATGTATTTTTTCGCAGTTTCAGGAGCTAGAAGCCTGAATTCAGGGCATCAGTTCTAGGGGAAAGCTTTCCCACTCTGTTGGTTTTGGGGGAAGGTCCTTGTCTCTTTTTGGTTTCTGTTTCTTCAATCCCTGGAGATCTCATGTGACGTAGCACCTATCTTCCCCCATCTCTGCTTGCTTGCTAGCTCAATTGGCTCTTTTATAGGTCAAAAGGTATTGACTTAAGACACACCCTACACTAATACTGTCTTATTAACATTACAAATAAAATCCATTTCCAAATGGGATTACATCCACAAGTATAGGGGTTAGGATTTACAACACATATTTTGGGGGGACACAATTCAATCCATAACACCAGTGTATATTTTCTAAGTCTTTATCTTTTTTTTTTTTATCTTAGTGGGTTTCCCTGATATATTTATCGCTGTTGATTGATCTTACCTTTTTGAAACTCTCTATTATCTTGACTTCCATGATACTGTACTCTCTTGACTGTTTTTATTTGTCTGTCTTCTCATGGGCACCTCTTCCTGCACACATCAATTAAATTATAGTGTTAACCAGAGTCTCATCTTTGGTCTACTGCTCTTCTCATGCTACACACTCATTGTTTGAGCTCATTTATGCACTATCTGTAATTCAATCACCTCCAAATACAGCTTTTTACCTCAAACATCTCAAATCTTTGGATTCACTTATATAAGGATCTGGAGACATTTCAAACTTAGATTCTCCATAGACACATCAAATATTAACGTTCCAAAACCAAGCCCATTATTGTTGCTCCAAATATTTCCTTGTCTTTAATTTTTCTTGGTTGATGACACTATCACCCATGTAATTACATAACCTAGAAAACAGGGAATCATCCTAGATTCCTCATCCTCTATCACCGCCACAGCTATTAAATTATCAAGTCATGTTGATTTCACTTCAGAAGCATTTTCCAAATAAGGCCCAACTTTGTCTCCTCACTACTATGACTTATTAACTAAAATACCTATTTTGCCTGTATTATTGACAATAGTCTCCTAACTGATCTCCCTGACTCCATTCTTCTACAATCTCCGAGTCATTATGTACACAGCCAACAGCAATTGTCGACAAATCTATTCAAGTCACTTCCATGTTTAAACTGTTCAGTAGTTTACCATCACTGCCGAAAATAAAGTGCAAGCTTCTTAACACAGCACACAGGTCCTACTTATCTCTCTAGTCTTATTTTCCACCATCCCTACCTCACACTTTATATTTAGAGCAGCATCAAACCTATTGTAGTTGAAGTCCTCACATCAGCCTTGATGGTTCTCACTTCTTGACTGTTGTGCATGCTGTACCTACACTTCCCTCTGCACACATAATTTGTTTTAATAACTTGAACATATTTCTATCACTGCATTTATACAATGTTTTATAAATGTTTCTCTGTTTATGTCTACACAATTAGATTGTAAAGGCAAGAACCATTTTGTATTTGTTAGGATTCTTGAGAGAGCACCCAATAAAGAGAACCAATATTCTCCACTGAGTTTGTGAAAACTTTGAGAACCAAAACAAGTGGTAAAATTGGAGGCTAAAAGATTGCTTTTATTACTGATAGAGGTTAAGTTAGATGATGTAACATACTGTAAGAGTTGAATGGACATGCTAAATGAGTCCCACAATTATACAGGTTTACCCAGCCAATCACAGTCACTTAAGGGCCAGAGTTGCCCTCTGCACATGGAAGGACTAGCCCAGGTGAGAATTAAGGTATGGCAGAGGAGAACTAGCATCTCCAGGAAGCAAAAGAAGGGCATAGTTATGCATTCATAGTTATTCTTTCCAAAGTTAGCAGTCAGACAAGTTATTACTGTTTCTCAGAGACAGAGTGAGTAAAGGAGTGGAGAGAGGCTCAGATGTGCTTAAACAAAAATCCTTCCTTGCAAAAACTCCAAGAGGATGTGATTCCCCTGTAGTATTATTTATCTTTTTCTTCCCAGAGTTTAGTTCAATGCCTGGCACACAGTAAGTACTTAATGATTTTTGAAGAAATGAATTTAATGTTAAATACATGATTAATTAGAGGAGGCATGGAAAATATAAATAATTGCAATATATGCAACTGAAGTGAGAACTTTAAACCAAAGAGAGATGTGAGAACATGTTCAAAGTATATTTAACCTTTTAAAAAATAGATTAGTACTGGGCATACTTTTGCAATTAATTGTTGTTTTCCTATAATAAAGAAAAAAATATAGTAGCTTGGAGGCGGACATACCTTGTTTTGACAAGGAAGAAAGAAATGTTTTAGAACTATTTTATGGAATTTGAATATGCATTTTAAAAAGCTACTAAACAAGTGAAGATATAACAAAATTCTCTTTTGAAACCATTCATTGTTATTTCGTGTATTCAAAAAGTATTTTTTTCTGTTATTGAGGAGATGTCATATCTTGGGGTGGGGTAAAATGCGTTTTGATCAACAAATAATTGGAATATTTGCCTAGGATAAATTGTCATGAAATGTATTTTTGTAATTACATAGAGGCGTATTGAAATTGCTTTTGAATTTGCTGTTTTGTATGCCATCAGTTTCAATAGAATATTATCAGTGTTTCTGAAGCAAACAATTTTGCCTTTCATTTCAGCACTTCAGTTCACTGATGTTAACACATCAAATGCTGACCTAAAGAACCGGTCTTTATATATTGTACATTTAGGGTAAGATCTGGACTCCTTGACTTTTTAGATTTTTCTCTCACATGCCTTGCAACTCAGGTCAGAACTGCCCCCTTTTAATTTTGCCTATTCAGTGATATTTACTAAAACTAGTGCTTCAAGTTAAAGTTGAAACCCTCTGGAAGGATTTAAATCTTTTCCTTTCTCTGTATTATACATTGAAATTATACATTGAGGAGAGTGTTATTGTGATTAACCCCTGCTTTTTTTTTTTTTTTTTTTTTTAGCTGCAGATTCTAGTTAACAATGTAAATAATTTGGTTGAAAATGCAGGCCCCATAATAACGTATTTTTTTCATATCTAGTGAAACTATAGCATCTGAGGCAAAGCATATTAGGAATTAAGACTTAGGAAATTTACTTAATAGATTAAGTATTGAACAGTTACTTCATCTATGGTATATTAATCCAGGTGCTTCGGCAAATACAATTGTTTACTATTACGGAGTTTAAAATCAAGTTAGAAGGATTAAGATAAATTTATAAATGTAATGCAAGCAGAATATAATAAATTCTATGAACTAATACACATGGTTCTTTCTATTAGTTCTTAAAAACAAGGTAAATCACGATCCAGATTGGGGGAAGCTCCCATTAACAGTTGCTGGATAACAATCCATGCGTAATGGTTAGTGACATAAAACAGCAAACATTTAATTATGCTACGGTAACTGGTCCATCTGCATTCAGTCAAGGCATATTCAAATACTATAAAATAATACCAAAAGAGTTCTTTTTTCCTTGTTAAAATAACGTATGTCTGCTTTAAAGCTACTGGGGATGACTCCTCTTTGTTCCACAATGACTGAGGCCTCAGCTGGAGTGGCTGAAATGACTGGAGCTTGCTCAAACAACTGGATGTGGCTGGGATAACTCAACTGGTAGTATATATCAGGGGCCATGGCTTTGCCTGTTGACTGGGTGTTTTGGTTCTTCTCTATGTTGTGTCTGCTGGGACTATGACGTCTTATATGGCTCCTTCACTCACAAGTCCAGTACTTGGAATGCAATGGCTGAAATAGCAAGGACAGGCCAAGTATCTGTCTGTACACAACCCCTCCATGTGGCTGGCTTTGGTTTCCTCATAACATGGTGATCTTAGGATAGTCAAAATTCTTACATTGCATCAGACTTCTCCCAGAGCTAAAAATCCAAGAATCAGAGTGGAAGCTGCTGGTCTCTTAAGTCTTCTGCCTGGAAACTGACACAGTGTTATGTCTACCATAGTATACTAATCAAAGCAGTCACAGGGAGCACCAAAATTCAAAGGGAAGGTACGTAAAACTCAACTCTCAGTGGAAGGAATACCAATGTATTTGTGGTCATCTGTAACTGTTACAGGATATCGGAAAATCCCTAAGAGAATAAGTAGCATGAGGTATTTAGTTTGGAGGATGGAGGATATTGGAAGGTAAGATAACGTCATAGGTATTTAAAGTGGTGAGATACACATGAGTACACATAGAGGTAGGCAAGAAAGTGAGGGATATATCAAGAAACAGTAAAGTAGCACTTTACAATGTCTGTGTAATGAAGTTCAAATGATAAACAAATGGTTGAAGATTACAAAAATAAGGGTTAATATAATTGGCCCTAAGGTTTTGAACTTCCCAGGACAGCACGTCATTTGATGTCTTCCTCTAGTCAAGTGGCAATATCTGATTTTCCTACTTTTGTAAAATATTTTCCAGATACTTTCTTTTTACTGGATATCAGTGAGGTATATTCGTTTTGGTTTGAGCTAAAATTAAAATTACTAGTTATACAGGAAGCAATTGGACTGAATGAAACACAGCATGTATATTTATTTGAGACTTATAAGCTGTCTGCTTCAGTGGAATAGTTCAGACCCTGGCCTAATTATACATATGAATAACAATGATTGGATCTCGGTGTGTTTTCTACTTAGTGTGACAGAAGGGAACGTATAACATTATTGAGTACAGCTGGTGCTGCTAAATTCACCAGTTAGTTAACATTGACCCATAAGGCCAGCATCTAAAGATATTAGTTTTGAAAGGAAAACAAATATGCATCACTTCTCCTTTGGTTTTATTGTAGTTTCTAATATTTGTCTTCTTGAGTTGCACCTTCTCTCTGACACTAGAATCATAAGAGAGGGTCATATATTTGTGGTTCCTAAATGTAAAAAAAAAAATGTAGTGAGGAAAATTAAATTAAAAAAAAAAACTGTATACCCATGGCTAAATTAAAGCAAGGTGGTCAAACCCTGAAGATGGATGGTGCCCCAGAGTTCAAGAGAGAGAAGGAAATGCAGAGAGATACTGAATCGTGAAAAGCGTGTTCCACAGCCTGTGCAGTGAAGATCACCAAATAATCAATTTAAACACAACCAAATGAGATTAGCTATTTGTGAATATTCTTTTGTTTAGTAATTAATTCCTAAGACGGCAAAAACAAACAAACAAACAAACAAACCTTAAATTGACTCACTCACATATTGTTAGTTTGTTGCGAGAAGTGGGGATATGTGGAAGGAGGGAGGGAGAGTGCTATGGCACTGTTTTCCACATCGGACCAAGACCCTGAACTCTTCCTCAATTTGAGAGGTCATGAAGTGATTGCATTGCTTCATTTTCATGGGACCATCTGCAGACTTCAGGCCTTTAACATTTTATATGTGGGAAGTATGGCTACTTATTAGTTGCTAAATCCCTCTGCCTTTTCCTCATTTTCTTCCTCCTCAGCCTTATTACCCTACCTCTTGTAAGTAAAATATGTCTTGCCCTAAATTTCCAATTTACTTTCTCCCATGGAAATTCCTGAAGCAATGTTTAAACTGGTAATGTTTACAACTTATATTAAGACCACTTCCTATAAAGCATTCATATTGTCCTTAGAATTTATGGATACTGTATAGAGGAGCATATTGGTTAAGAGCTTCTTTGCCAACCGAAAGGTCTGCAGTTTGAATCCACCAGCCACTCCTTGGAAACCCTATGGGACAGTTCTACTCTGTCCTATAGGGTCTCTATGAGTCAGAATCAACTTGACAGCAATGGGTTTTGTTTGGTTTGGTTTGGTTTTGGTATTATCAGTCGGGGCCCTGTTGGTACAGTGGTTAAGAGCTCAGGCTGCTAACCAAAAAGTCAGAATCAAAGCAACGGAAATGGGTTTTAGTGTCTTCATAATGCCTACAAACAATTGTTTTTCATTAATAAAACCTGGACACCTGTCAGATTTTAATATCCCAAAAAATAAAATTATTCAGGTTTCATGGAAACATTCAGTACTTCTTACCTAGAGCTTTTCTTTGAAAGCGATTAAGCTCAGCAGTTAGAATCATTTTTACTCTAGTAACACAAACAGAATAGAAGTAATACAAAATAAGCTATAACCAGTTCTTGCTGAATTTTGAATTTCTCTAGTATTTGCTTAGTTTTCAAATCACATTGACTTTCTCTGAACAATCTCCAATACTTACATCTCCATTTTTAATTTTTTCTGATTTCCTAATTCCTAGCTCTTGGGGAAATTTAACTTTTTCCACAAAGGATAAATGACATTACACATGGTTTGTGATTTTTACTTTCACAAATAATAAGATTTAGAGGTAAAGACAACTACTGGGACTACGGATACCCCCAAACGGTGTATCTTATAAGAAATGGTTAAATGTATCTCTAACACATTAGATTATAAATGCAAAGCCCCTTAATGACTTTGACAATTTGGATCATTAGTTTTCTGGATTGGTATGTAGTATTAACAATAGCATGCTTGTGCATGTCTCTACTGCCTTAACCAGGATAAAAAGCCTATCTCCTTAATCCACTAGATAGAAACCAGTAACCCTTCCATGGTAGGTAGACTGTTCATGATGTTCTCTTTATATTTTATGTGTTTAGATAATACTCAGTCTCTATTCATTCAAATATAAAACGTTAAACTACACACCAATCTATATGGCATAGGAATACTTGGTGATAAAGAGCTTTTATAAATTTTGTGATATAGAAGAAAGGCATTTTAATATTATATATTATTATTATAAATTGAAATAAAGCATGAAAAAGACCTGAAAAATAGCATAGCATTCCTATTATTTGGATGCATATTGTCGTTTTTTGTTAGGTGCCGAGTCGGTTCCCACTTATAGCAACCCTATGTAAAACAGAAGGAAACACTGCCTGGTCCTGTGCTATCCTCACAATCATTGTTATACTTGAGCCCATTGTTGTAGTCACTGTGTTAATCCTTCTCATTGAGGGGCTTGCTCTTTTCCACTGGCCCTGTACTTTGCCAAGCATGATGTCCTTCTCCAGGGACTGATCCCTCCTGATAACACGTCCAAAGTATGTGAGACGAAGTCGCGCCATCCTCACTTCTAATGAGTGTTCTGGCTGTATTTCTTTGGAGACAGATTTGTTTGTTTTTCTGGCAGTCCATGGCTACGGTTGCTAACCAAAGGGTCAGCAGTTCAAATCCGCCAGGCGCTCCTTGGAAACTCTGTGGGGCAGTTCTACTCTGTCTTATAGGGTCGCTATGAGTCGGAATTGACTTGACGGCACTGGGGTTTTGGGGTATGGTTTATTCAATACTCTTCACCAATACAGTAATTCAAAGGCATCAGTTCTTCTTTGGTCTTCCTTATTCATTGTCCAACTTTCACATGCATATGAGGCGATTGAAAACACCATAGCTTGGATCAGGTGCACCTTAGACCTTAAGGTAGCATCTTTGTTTTGTAAACTTTAAAGAGGTCTTTTGCAGCAGATTTGCCCAATGCAATGTGTCTTTTGATTTCTTGACTGCTGCTTCCATGGCTGTTGATTGTGGATTCAAGCAAAATGAAATCCTTTGCAACGTCAATCTTTTCTCCTTTTATCATGATGTTGTTTATTGGCCCAGTTGTGAGGATTTTTGTTTTCTTTATGTTGAGGTGTAATCCACACTGAAGGCTGTGTCTTTGATCTTCATCAGTAAGTGCTTCAAGTCTTCTTCACTTTCAGCAAGCAAGGTTGTGTCATCTGCATACCACAGGTTGCTAATGTGTTTTCCTCTAATCTTGATGCCCTGTTCTTCTTCATATAGTCCAGTTTCTCTGATTATTTTCTCAGCATACAGATTGCATAAGAATGGTTAAATGACACAACTCTGATGCACACCTTTCCTGACTTTAAACCATGTAGTATCCCCTTGCTGTGTTTGAACAACAGCCTCTTGACCCATGCACCTAGATTCCTCATGAGCACAATTAAGTGTTCTGGAATTCCCATTCTTCACATCATTATACATAATTTGTTATGATCCACACAGTCAAATGGCTTTGCATAGTCAATAAAACACAAGTAAACATCTTTCTGGTATTCTCTGCTTTCAGCCAGGATCCATCTGAGATCAGCAACAATTTCCCCTTTTCCACCTCCTCTTCTGAATCCAGCTTGAATTTCTGGCAGTTCCCTGTGGACGTTTTGCTGCAGCCACTTCTGAATGATCTTCATCAAAATTTTACTTGTGTGTGATATTAACGACATTGTTTGATAATTCCCGCATTCTGTTGGAGCACCTTTCTTTGGAATGGGTACAAATACGGATCTCTTCCAGTTGGTTGGCCAGATAGCTGTCTTCCAAGTTTCTTGGCATAGACGACTGAGTACTTCCAGGGCTGCATCTGTTTGTTGAAACATCTCAATTGGTATTCTGTCAATTGCAGAAGCCTTGTTTTTCACCAATGCCTTCAGTGCAGCTTGGATGTATATAGCTTGGATGTATACCCTATATATAGTATAAAGTTCTTAGGATTATTTGGAAGCTTTAAATATATATGTGGGGAGGTTAAGAATGTGAGTCACTAAAGTATTCACTTTTCACCATCTTGGGCACCAATTCTGCTGCATGAAAAAATATTAAATATTCCTAAAGTAATGTTTCCAAAATAAAAATTAAATGCCTACAACTGAAACGTTTTACTCTTCTCTGAGGAGCTATATTACAGACTACTTTCATTTACATGACATAAAGATCTAATATTGGATAAGTGATTTATGTATTTTGATGAGATTTTGTAAATTCAGACAGTAGATGTTTGTTTATAAAATACTAGAAACAGTGATCCATTAATCTTAAACCCATTGCCTTTGAGTTGATTCGGACTCAGCAACTCTATAGGGCCGAGTAAAAGTGCCCCATGGGGTTTCCAAGGAGTGGCTGGTGGATTCAAACTAATGATCTTTTTTGGTTCGCAGCCAAACTCTTAATCACTGCACCACCAGGATTCCCCAATGATCTTAGGTTCTGTTAAATGGTTTCTTGCAACATATGTAGTGGGGAAATGGCAGAGTAAAGAAAGTAGTCTTTCTTTATGGCCTCTTGATGGCATGATGGGTATATGGTAGACTCTCTAAGGCTTCAGGAAGTGTGATGCAGTGATACCCGACTATAGATTATATTATGGTATATCATAGTGTGATAGTTCTCAAAGTGTGATCCAAGGACCAAAAGCATCAGAATCACCAGGGCAGTTATTGAGAATGCTTATTTTAGAGCCTCCCCCTTTCAGGGCTTCCTTTTGTGATTGACTTATTTCACTCAGCATAATGTCCTGTGCTGAGTTCCTTTTGTTTGTGGATTTCTTTTGTTTTTGTAGATTTTGTTTTTATTGAGACTTTATGTTTTTCTTCTTTATTTTGATGAGTATGTTTGTTAACTTTCTTTGTGGTTACTTTGAAATTTACCCTTATCTTCCTAGATTTGAACCAGTCTATTATTATTTGGTATCACCTTGCCTTCCTCTACATTAAAAAGTTCTTTACCTATGCTGTTTATGCCCTCTTTTATTGTTCTGATGTTGTCGTCATTTACAGATTAACCTTTCTGGTTCCCTGTTGCAATTGTTTTGGTTTGGGTAGTATTTGAGAGTTCATTTCCTAGATTGGTATCTGGCTGGTACAATCTTGCATCCTAGATTTAGGCTGTGGTCTGATGCTGTTTGTTCTCAGACAGAAGGACTCCCTTTAATAATTCTTGTAAGTTTCCTTTGATTTTTACATATTACCTAAATTTCTGTTTATCTGGAAGTGTCCTAATTTCACCATCATATTTGAACAAGAGTTTTGCAGGATATATTATTCTTGGTTGGCAGTTTTTTTCTTTCAAGGTTTTATATATGTCATCCCATTGCCTTCTTGCCTGCATCGTTTATGCAAGAATAATCAGAGCTTAGTCTTATTGTTTCTCATCTGTATGTGACTTTTTGTTTTTCTCGAACTGCTTGCGGGATTTTTTTCTTTGTCATTGGTTTTAGCAAGTGTGATTATGATATGCTTAGTTGTTTTTCTTTTGGAGTCTATCCTATATGGGGTTCGTTGAGCTTCTTGGATGGTCAGCTTTTCATCATTCATGATATTAAGGAAGTTTTCTATCAGCAATTCTTCAGTGACCCTCTCTGTGTTTTCCATTTTCTCTCCCTGTTCTGGAACTCCAAACACTTGCAAATTTTTACTTTTGATTGTGTCCTACATAATTCTCACAGTTTCTTCATTTTTATTTGTTCTTTCTTCTGATTTTTCCTCAAAGTTGTATCCAAGTGTTTGTATTCAATTTCGTTGATTCTGTCTTCCATCATTTCAAACCTGCTCCTCAGCCATTCTGTGACACTGTCCACTTCTGAAATCTTATTGTTTATCTTTTGGATTTCTAACTGTTGTTTTTGTATGATTTCTAGTTGTGAATTTATTTTGGTATTTTGTTCCTGTATCACTTTCCTGAATTGTTCCATTTTTCTGTCTGTATTTTTCATGAATTTGTTTGCCTTTTCCAAAAATTTGTCTATTTTTTCCCCATTTTTGTCTGCTTTTTGCTTCAACTCTTGGATTGCTCTGAATAGTAGAGATTTGAATTCTTTGTCAGGTAGTTCTAGTGCCTTTTCTTCTACTTGAAAGTCATCTGGTATTTTATTTTGGATGCCTACTGGACCCATCTTGTCCATTTTTTATGTTTTGATATTGCCTGCTGTCTTCAGGACACTCAGTAGTTATTTTCTTCGTTTCTCGATTGTAGATTTGTTTGTTTTGTCCTGCTTTTTTGTTTTATTTGATTATGTCTGAGCAGGGGAGCTGTGCATTCTTTGTTGTTTACTGGTCTGTGGTCACAGTACTTTTCACCTTCTTGTACCATAGGCAGGGACAGTAGCTCAGCTGTGGTGCAGCAGGTCAGGTCCAGCTGAAGGGGAGGGGCTGAGAAGTGTTGTTTGTGGCACATACTAGGGTCAACACAGGGTGGGCCAGGAATCAGTGCTGGGAAGGTTCCAGTAGGCTGTGCCTGTGCTACTTAGGGGTGTGATGTTCAGTGCACAGTGCAGGTAGGGAGGAAAGAGGGGGGAGGTTGTGGTGTGTGGAGCTAATAGGGATGTGGGAAAGAGGAGAGAGGAGAGAAAAGCAGGAGCCAAAAACAAACAAGCAAAGAAAGAAAGATGAAAAAAAAAGAGTGCTAAGGCAGCTTGCCATTGGGGTGGAGAGATGAGAAACTGAGAAATGAAGAAAAGCAAAAGGGAAAAAGAAAGAAAAAATAACTCAATAAAATTTCAGAAAAGAAGAAAAGGAAAGCCCCCAGAAGTCCCGGAGTCCCCCTAGTAGGGCTGCTAAGACTGGAGAAGTGGCTTCCAGGCTGCACAGTATAACCTGGCTAGAGGGGCATGGATGTCACATAGCACCAGTTATTCAGGAGACAGGAAAACAAGGTAAGTGTAGAGAGACAAGAATGGAGAAATGAAGACAGACAGAAAGGGAAAAAGAGAGAGAAAAGAAAAAAAATGCCCCCAGGGATTCCACCTACATAGCTGCACAGATGGGGGGAGTGGCTCCTAAGCTGTGCAATGCAGGCTGGCTAGAAGGGGCTCCCAAGGTGGGAAAAGAAAAAGAAAACAAAAAAAAACCAAAACAGAACAAAGCAAAACAAGGGGAAAAAAAGCCCCAGGGAACCCACCAGGGTGGAGTCGTGGGCTGGGGGAATAGTTCCCCAGCTGAGCATGGCTTCACAGCCTTTCAAGAAAAAGCAAAGATGGCAAACGGAGCCGGGTGTTCCAGAGAAAGGAGGGGGAGGTGGTAGGAAGCACAGAAGAAACCAAAAGAGACGAAAAGAACCAACACCAGCTCAGGGGCCCGGCCAGTGTGGGGAGGGCGAATCCAAGCAGCCTGAGGCCAAAGCACTTGCCCCCGGCCAAGAGACTGCGGCTAGCAGGAAGCAGAGGAGGCTAAACACAGTTCCGGGGAGGTGGTGGGGGGAGGAGCGGGCTAGGAAAGGATATATCGCTCATTGCAGTGTGCTCTGTCTCCTGCTGGGAACTTGGTGAAGCTGCTTTCCCATACTCCCTGTCCGCTGATCTCCAACATGGGTGGGGCATATCCAAGCAGTATGGATGCTGCCCTTCCCTGCCGGCCAAGCCTCCACAGCCAGCCAGGAAGCTGGAGCCAGAGCAGCAGGGAGAGAATGGTGGGTGGGAAAGTGTGTACCCACTGGTTACTGGGTGCTCTGTTTCCTGCTGGGAGTTCCGTGAAGCTGCTTTCCTGTGCTCCCTGTCTGCTGATTCCCCAACTGGAGACCAAGATGGCAGATCTGTGCTTTGTTAGTGAATGGGGCCTTCCACATGTATCTCTCCTCGCTTTCTGTCCTCTGTCAGTTTCTTCTTCCATTCGGTGCTTGGCTGAGTTCTCTATCTCTTCATTTGGCACTTCAGGTTCCAGGAATGACGTTTGTCTTTGTTTTAATCAGTTTCGGGGGTCTTTGCTCTGGAGGGAAGGTGCGGTGCTTCTGTCTATGGCACCATGTTGGCTGGAAGTCAAATGTTTATCCATTCATCTTTTGATGGCATTGGGTCATTTCCATCTTTGGCTATTGTGAATAAGTGCTGCAATGAGCATTGGCGTACATGTGTCTTCACATTACTGCTTTCAAGTCTCTTGGGTAAATATTTAAGAGTGGAATTGCTGCGTCATACACTAGCTCTACCTTTAACTTTTTGAGGAACTGCCAAACTTCTTTCCACAGTGACTGTGCCATTTTGCATTTCCACCAGCAATGGATGAGTTTTCCAATTTCTCCAAATCCTTCTTACATTTGTTATTTTGTTATTTTCCTTGCAACATAATAACAAAAAGACTATCAACCCAAATAAAAAATGAGCAAAGGACTGAATAAATATTTATCCAAAGAAATACAAATTACCAAAAAGTAAATGAAAAGATGATAAACGTCATTAGTTGTTGTTGTCTTTAGATGCCATTGAGCCAATTCTACCTCATGGCAACCCAATGTGTGCAGGGTAGAACTGATCCATAGGATTCTCAAGGCTATAACCTTTTAGAAGCAGATCTCCAGGCCTGTCTTCCAAGGTGCCTTTGGGAGAGTTTGAACCGTCAACCTTCCAGCTGGTAGTTGAGCACTTAACCACTTGCACCACCTGGGGACTCCTAGTTCGTCATTAAAACCCATTGCTGTTGAGTCAATTCCGACTCATAGTGACCCTATAGGACAGAGTAGAACTGCCCCATAGAGTTTCCAAGTAGCGCCTGGAGGATTTGAACTGCTGACCTTTTGGTTAGCAGATGTAGCTCTTAACCACTATGCCACCAGGGTTTCCAAACAGGGAAATGCAAATCAAAACCAACATGAGATACCACTTCACTCCCACTAGGATGGCTGCCTTAGTTACCTAGTGCTGCTATAACAGAAATACAAGTAGATGGCTTCAAAAAAGAGACATTGATTCTTTTACAGTCTAGTAAGCTAGAAGTCCATATTAAGGGCATCAGCTCCAGTAGAAAGCTTTCTTTCTTTGGCTCTGAAGGAAGGCCCTTGTCGTCAATCTTCCCATGGACTAGGAGCTTCTCAGAACAGGGACCCCGTGTCCAAAGGACACACACTCTTGGCTCTACTTTTTGTTTGTTCGACGTCCCCTTGGACTAAATTATGACATAGGGCTGGAGAGATGATTTAGCCCTGAAATAGGCAACTGAACGTGTATTGCAGACCTTGCCAACTGAAAGTAAACTGCTTCTGGTGGCCCTTTGAAACAGATATGGAGAAAAAGGCATTAGCCAGATCAATACAATAGCTGCATACCAGGTACCAGGAGATACATTAATTTGCTCAAGCAATGAAACCACATCTGAAACAGCAGCTGCAATAGGAGTTACCACCTGGTTCAGTTCTCGAAAATCCACTGTCGTTCACCAAGATCAATCTGTTTTTTGCATGGGCCAAATAGGTAAGTTGAATGGGGATGAGGTTGTAATCAACATCCCTACATCCTTAAAGTCCTTGATGGTGGCAGTAATCTCCGCAATCCCTCCAGGAATGTGGTATTGCTTTTGGTTTACTATTTTCCTAGGTAGGGGGAGTTCTAATGGCTTCCACTTGGCTTTTTCTACCATAATAGCCCTTACTCCATTTGTCAGTGATCCAGTGTGGGGGTCTGCCAGTTGCTGAGTATATCTATTCCAATTACGCATTCCTGAACTGAGGGAATAACTACAGTATGGGTTAGGGGATCTACTAGACCTGCTGTGAGATTGACATGAGCTAAGATTCCATTAATACCCTGACCTCCATATACCCCCGACTCTGACTGGTGGGCCACAATGTCATTTTGGGTCTCCTAGAATTAGTGTTAGTTCAGTGCCCATATTCAGTAATCCCTCAAAAGTCTGATTTATTTCCTTTTCCCCAATGAATAATCACTCTCATAAAAGGCCACAGATCACTTTGGGGAAGGTAGGGAGGAAGACTAACAGTATAAGTTTTGGGCAGTGTACTGGAGTCCTTCCTCAAGGTGACCCAGCCTCCCCTTCATTCAAGGGGCTATAGGTCTTTAAACTCCCTCAACTCTGGGGAATTATTGAGAGGCCATGACTCTCTACTCTGGCTATTTGAGTTAGACTGCTATTCACTTCACCTAGAATTCATTTGCTTGTACAGATGAAATAAATATTTAGTAGATTCTCCAACTATTTTGCTCCTAGGGACACCACGACTAACTAGCCAACAACATGAATCCATACAAGTCAGACTATTCTGATTACTGCTTTGACTCCACTGTTCGTTATGGTAACTATACCCAACTTGTCTTTGTTGACTGAGTGCCGCCACTTGGCCCCTACTACCACAGGGTACAATCAACCCTATTGTAGTTAGGTGTCTTAATTCAGTTAGGGCAGTTCCCACTGTCAAATTTGACTTACATAAAATAGCAATCACAGCAATCTTCAAGGATGCCGGGGCTCCTTTCACAAATTTGTTCCTCACAGTTGTGATAAAAGGTGTTCCTATAGGCACTCCAGGAAACCCTGGTGGCATAGTGGTTAAGTGCCACGGCTGCTAACCAAAGAGTCGGCAGTTTGAATACTCCAGGTGCTCCTTGGAAACTCTATGGGGCAGTTCTACTCTGTCCTATAGGGTTGCTATGAGTTGGAATTGACTCTACGGCCCTGGGTTTGGTTTTTTTTTTTTTTTATAGGCACTCCATGTGTGGGTCTTTGGTCTAACCTGATAAATCCAGTCTAGCAGGCCAATTTCCCTAAGCCTTTGGATACTTTCTTCTACAGTACACCAAGCAAGTCTGGTATTTCAACTTGATTTAGTGTAGGCCAATGCATAATTCATGTTTCAGCTACCCAACCAAGTAAACCATTAGATCCTTTCCTAACTTCTCAAGCTGAAACACTGAAGAATCTGTGCTTAGTGGACCCATATCAATAAACTCAGACTGACCCATCTTTATGTTCCTTGCACCATTATTCCACACTCTTAATAGCCATTCCCACACATATTTCCCAGGTTTCTGTTTGTACATATTAGAAAAGTCAAGCAGTTCTTTTGGAGTGTAGTGTACCTCCTCCTGGGTCATACTTTGTACTTCACCTTTTGGGGCTCGCTAGGATTTAAGTCAATTTATAGGCCTAGAATCCAAAATCAGTAGTGGGGAAGTGTTTAGAGAACACTCAACATTGTCTTGTAAAGCACCTGACTCAGGCGATGATACCCCAGGCAATGACTCAGACAAGGGCTCTTTAGACTCTGGGTTAATCTAATTAGATGGGGGTGGAGGGGCCAATGGTTTTACTGGGGAGAGTGGTTTAGAAGACAAACTTGGAGTAATCTCTTTCGATGAGAGGGAGAGGGCTGGTTCTGTTGGCAGGAGCGATTCAATCAAATTTAGGGGCTCAGTGTCTTCAGTTTCCTGATTATCTTCCCATATGTTCCCATCCCAAGTTTCGGGATCCCATTTCTTCCCAATCAACACCCTCACTTTAACCTCAGACACCTCTTGAGGTTGGCAGTTGAGCTGGCATTGTAATTCAGCCATGTTTATGATAAGACCCTGGGTTTGGTTTTTGGCAATATCAGCTCTGTTACTACAAGAAATAAGGCTTTCTTTCAAGGCACAAGCGGGAACTTTGAGGTCATTTATGTGGCACTTGAGCTTTGACTCTGAAGCTCTGAGCTCATCTCTTTCTTTCACCAGCTTGTCTAGTGAAAATAAGACCAACCAACCAGCTTCCTTATACTGCTCATTATGACAAAATTGTAGGAAGGTATCACATATGCAATCACAGAGCCTCGCCTTTTCTACCAGTACCTGATCTATTGGTAGTGATATTTTTCATATTTGTATTGCTACTTCACGCCATGGATAGAGTCCTGGTGGTACAGTGGTTAAGCATTTGGCTGTTAACCAAAAGGTCAGCAATTTGAATCCACCACTCTTTGAAAACCCTATGGGGCAGTTCTACTCTGTCCTATAGGGTCGCTGTAAGTCAGAATTGACTCATTGGCAATGGGTTTGGTTTGGTTTTTTAGTCTTTACTACTGGAAGCAGAGTCATCAACATCTTTATGACTAATCAGACTTGAGAACCAATTTAGGAAATTCAACCTTACAATTTTGTTTCTCTAGAACCACTCGTATTAAATGTCTTAGGCTGGGTTCTCTAGAGAAGCAAAACCAGTAAAGCATATAAATATACATAGAGAGAAATTTATATCAAGGAAATGGCTCCTCGTGGTTGTAGAGGCTGGAATCTCCCAATTCCGTGGGTCACAATAGAGGCTTCTCCTGATTCACACACCCACAGGGGCTGGCGATCCCAAGATCAGCAGGTCAGAGAACAGGGCTCTTGCTCACAGGCTTTGAAGACTGGCGAATCCCAAGATCGGCAGGCAAGACCACAGGTAAGCTGCTAGCTCAAGTCCCAATAACTGGAGGTCAAAAGAATAGGAGCCAGCTGCAGGACCCAGAGCAAGCAAAAGCCCACGAGCCTTGCCAGAATATTCACTTATATTTGATGCAGGCCACACACACCCAAGGAAATTCCCTTTCAACTGACAGGCTACTCACAGCAGACTCCCTCATGGAGATGATCACATTATATCAAATCTCATCATGGAAGTGATCACAAGATCATATGACTGCAAAACCACTGAGAATCACTGCCCTGCCAAGTTGACACACAACCTTAACCATCATAGGCACCCAGGTGAGGCTGGCACCTGATCAATGTCATTAGTCATTGTCCTTAGATGCCATCAAGTAAATTCTGACTCATGGTGACCCCATGTGTGCAGAGTAGAATTGATCCACAGGATTTTCAAGGCTGTAACCTTTCAGAAGCAGATTTCCAGGCCTGTCTTCCAAGGCACCTCTGGGTGGTTTTGAACTTCCAACTTTCAGCTAGTAGTTGAGTACTTAACCACTTGCACCACCCAGGGACCCCTAGCTAATCATTAGGGAAATGCAAATCAAAACCAACTTGAGACACCACTTCGCTCCCACTCCAAAAAAAAAAAACCAAACCCGTTGCCGTCGCGTCGATTCCGACTCATAGTGGATAGGACAGGGTAAAGCTGCCTTATAGAGTTTCCAAGGAATGCCTGGTGGATTTGAACTGCCGACCTTTAAGTTAGCAGCCATAGCACTTAACCAGTACGTCACCAGGGTTTCCTCACTCCCACTAGGATGGCTATAATAATAAATAGAAAATAATGAGTATTAGCAAGGATGTGGAGAAACTTGAATCCTTATATATCGCTGGTGAGAATGTCAAATGGCACAGCAATTGTAGGAAACAGTTTGGCAGTTCCTCACAAAGTTAAATATAGAACTATCATATGACCCAGCAACTCAACTCCCAGGTATATACCCAAAAGAATTGTAAACAGGTACTCGAAAAAATCCTTGCACATGAATGTTCATAGTGGCATTATTCACAATAACCAAAAGATGGAAACCAAGTGGAAATCAACTGATGAATGAATAAACAATTTTTAGTATATACATACAATGGAATGGTTTTCAGCCATAAAAAAGGAATGAGGTACTGATACACGCTGCAATGTAGGTGAACTTCAAAAACATTATGCTAAGTAAAAGAAGCCAGATACAAAAGGTCTGATATTGTATGATTCCATTTATATAAAATATTCATAGTATGCATACATTGGTGCTTGCCAGGGGCTGAGGTAGATGGGAAATGGGAAGTGACTGATTAATGGGCATGAAGTTTATTTTGGTTTGATAAAAATGTTTTAGAACTACACAGGCATGGTGGTTGCACAACACTGTGAATATACCAAATGCAACTGAATTTTTCACTTTAAAATGGTTAATTTTATGTTGTGTGAATTTCACCTGATTAATAATAATAGTAATAAACTATCAGATGTAAACTCTGCTCTGAAGGAACTCTCCCATCCAAGAATGAAACAGAAAGTCTCTTCTTAAGAATAGCTCTTTATTACAGATAGGAGTGTATTTAGTGTTCACAAGAATGGGATTTGGAGACAGAAATATCTATATTAGCTTCACAGTTCCACCATTGACAAATTGTGTGAACTTATGCAAGTGATTTAATCTGAGTCTCAGTTCCTCCATCTGTAGTTTTAAATAATATTTACCTAGAATGGTTATTGTGAAGAATAAATGAGATAACATATGAACACTGGCATAGAGTAGATCATCACTAAATGGAACTTCTTTGAAATAATTTCATGCTTTTACCTTTTAAAGGTAAAATCATGTCATCACTAGAATTACTACTAGTCAAAAATCAACTTTTCCCATTGACTATCCTGTTTCCATTAATGTTACCATGATTACCCCACTCTTACAAGTTTATGACCTCAGAATAAACATTGTTCCCTCTTCCTCATATGCTGCCTCATTGCCTGTAATCAATTACCAAGGACTATTTTTAGGGTTTAAACATTTTTTTGTTATCATAAAATACACATAAATTTACTACTGTGATCATTCTAAAATGTACAATGCAGTGGATTCAGTACATTCACAATGTTGTCCAACCATTACCACTATCTAGTTCCAGAAATTTTTCATCACCTCAAATGGAAACGTACCAGTTTAGAAGTCTCTCTCCATCCCTGCCTAACCCTAGTCCGGCAACCACTATTCTGCTTTCTGTCTCTATGATTTTGTCTGTTCCCACATTTCATACAAATAGAATCACATAATATGTGGCCTTTTGTGTCTGGCTTCTTTCACATAGTGATCTCTATGCATACACATACAGGTTGTACCTCTAAATCACAGACAGTCATGAGACTTCTAAGATGAGCACTACCTGACTGAAGTGAGTCACACACACAACACACACAGTGTTGGCAATTGAAAGCTGTTATTATGATTTATAGAAGGTAAACAGTAAACAACAGGAACAGATTACTTACAGAAAGGGAAGAGTAAACAAGAACAGATTTGAGGTGAAGACGTCCCCTACACCCCTGTGAGTACCCCACTTAGCACTTTAAGGCTATGGCTAAAAGTGGACCTGTTCACCCTTCCCAAATTACCAATGTCCATTTCTGAGTCAGTAGGTGCGCATGCATGTATCAAGTGTTATAGCAAGTGTGTCTCTCCCTCTCTCAGCTGTGTGTCTTCAGCTAAGGCCAAGTTCAGCATGTATGTGTTTGTTCTCTCTCCCTCTCTCTGTCTCTCATTGTGGCTTTTCTTGGCCAGGTCAGGACCCCTGTGCTTGCTGGTCCAGGTCTCAACCAGCAGCTTTGGAACAACCCTGGGCCAGTGCCAGGGTTAGCCCAGAATTACAAGAGATCTCCATCAAAACTGTTTTATAAGCAACCTCTATACGAGTGTATGCTCAAGCCTCTGCTCCATTGGGGACCTTCTGCCTGGAGGTGCCCAGCCGTGTTGGAACATCCTGCCGGAAGGTGTCCATCTCCACTCCGATGGCCGACTCTGCCCACCACCGCCCTCTGCCTCATGGGTTGATTTTGTTGACTTCCGCTGTCTGCTAATCTCATGGTTCCCACCCCTCGCTGCCATTTCTTTGCCTCTGGGCTCTAATGTGCTTGCCGCCCTTCCTCCGATCTTCAGGGTTACCAGCTCAGTGTTATAGCCCTCAACCTAAATTATACCTCCCCTAGGAGGTTCTCAGTGCAGAACCCCAAGTCTGACTAGCACCAATCCTGGCTCCCTTGATCAGGAAGCCCCATCCAAGCGTAGGGGTTTTATCAGTCACTGAGCGGGGCCTCCAGAAAATGCTGGTAAAGGTCAGACTGGGGGGGGCAGCCAATCAGGGTAAAGGTCAACTACCGGGAGGGCCCCGCCCCGGCCAATCCACGTAAAGATGAATAGCAAACCAACCAATCCCTTGCAAGCTGCTTATGTGGCTAGAAAACCGAAAAATCCCTCTCAAGTCACTTATGTGATAGCAATCCTGCTAATCGTTTAGTAGATTGCAACCCAACCAATTATTTTGGGGAAATTATAAAACCAGGGCCAGAAAGGCCACATAAATGAAACCCATTGCACCACACTTAGCATGAGTGAATGTGTGACTGCCCATTATGCATATATTGGTATACTTGATGGTGTTCCATAAGCCTCTTAGGCTCTGTTCAGTTTTCTTCATTCTTTATTTTTCTGTTCCTCAAACTGAATCTCATTTATTCAGTTTTTAACCAAAATGTGGCAGTTCAAATTCACCAGTTGCTCCTTGGAAACCATATGGTGCAGTTCTACTCTGTCTTATAGGGTCCCTATGAGTTGGAATCCACTCGTGGGAATGGGTTTTGGTATCTTCAGGTTCATGGATTCTGTCTTCTGTCTACTCAGTTCTGCTGAACTCTAGTAGCTATGTTTTCATTTCAGTTATGTACTTTTCAGATTTATAGTTTCTATTTGGGTCCTTTCTATATTTTTATTGATATTTTCTATTTTGAGACATCATTCTCCTTGTTTCCTTTAGTTCTTTGTCCATTGTTTCCTTTAGTCCTTTGAGCATATTTAAGGCAGTTGATTTGAAATCGTTGTCTAGTTAAGCCCAATGTCTGTGCTTTCTAAGGGACAGTTTCTGTTATTTATTTTTTCCTGTGACTGGCCCATACTTTCTTGTTTCTTTTCATGCTTCCTAATATTTTGTTGAAAACTAGGTACTTTTTGAATAGTATGATGTGCAAAGGATGAAGGAGAAGAAGAAGAAGAAGTAGGAGGAGGAAAAGGAGAAGGAGAATGAGAAGAAGGGGTGAAAAAAATTAAGAAAAAAAATTCTCTCCAGGTCTTCGAAGATTGGCTCTGTGTTGGGACTTGATTATAATGTATCTCAGCATGGTCTCCTTGGGTTTATCCTACTTTGAATTTGTTGGCCTTCTTATACATGAATATTCACGTCTTTCATCAAATTTGGAAAGTTTTCAGCCAGTATTTCTTCAAGCCTTTTTTTCTTTCTCTTCTCTTTCTGGGACTCCCATAAGAGCATTACTCTTTAATTTTTTTTCCCCCAACAATTGTAAGAACAAGTTAAAATGCTGTTTCTTTAGTTCTTAATTTGTCTAAATTTCTAATTTGTTAAAGAAATGCAGTTCTGCAGTTTTACTACTCTTTAAAGAGTTTCACCTATAGAGATATAGGCCTTATCCCAAAAAATACTGAATCTGCTCTAACTCCAAATGATTCCCTTCCTTTTACATTGAGATAGAATTGATGCCTAAGAAATTACTTAATTAATCCTTGTTGTTAGGTGCCATCAAGTTGATTCCAACTCATAGAGACCCTATGCACAACAGAATGAAACACTGCCCAGTCCTGAGCCATCCTTACAATCATTGTTATGCTTGAGCCCATTGTTGAAGCCACTGTGTCAGTCCACCTCATCGAGCGTCTTCCCCTTGTCCGCTGACCCTGTACTTTGCCAAGCATGATGTCCTTCTCCAGGGACTCATCCCTCCTGACAACATGTCCAAAGTATGTAAGACACAGTCTTTCCATCCTTGCTTCTATGGAGCATTCTGTTTGTACTTCTTCTAAGACAGATTTGTTCATTCTTTTGGCAGTCCATGGTATATTCCATATTCTTCACCAACACCACAATTCAAAGACGTCAATTCTTCTTTGGTCTTCCTTATTCATTGTCCAGCTTTCACATGCATATGATGCAATTGAAAATACCATGGCTTGGGTCAGGCGCACCTTAGTCTTCAAAGTGACATCTTTGCTCTTCAACACTTTCAAGAGGTCCTTTGCAGCAGATTTGCCCAATGCAATATGTCTTTTGATTTCTTGACTGCTGCTTCCATGGCTGTTGATTGTGGACCCAAGTAAAATGAAATCCTTGACAACTTCAGTCTTCTCTCCGTCCATCATGATGTTGCTCATTGGTCCAGTTGTGAGCATTTTTGTTTTCTTTTTGTTGAGGTGTAATCCATACTGAAGGCTGTGGTCTTTAATCTTCATTAGTAAGTGCTTTAAATCCTCTTCACTTTCAGCAAGCAAAGATGTGTCATTTGCGTAACGCAGGTTGTTAATGAGTCTTCCTCCAATACTGATGCCCCTTTCTTCCTCATATAGTCAAGCCTCTCAAATTATTTGCTCAGCATACAGATTGAATAGGTATGATAACAACTCTTACAAGCTCATTTTATGGTACAGTAACTTCATTAGGGGAAAATGGGTAAAGGGTACATGGGATCTCTATGTATTATTTCTTACAAATGCATGTGAATCTACAATTATCTCAAAATTAAAAAAAAAGGTTTTTGTTTTTGTTTTGTTTTAAATAAAATGCTTAGTTTAGAATATCTCATTTGTGCTCTTCTCCTGCAAGAGACTTCTGGGTAGCTCTCATGAGGAAAATTAAAAAAGAATAGATGTTTAAAATGTAAAGCTAAGTAATTGTTACATAGCCCATATTCAGAAAAGTTTCTCTTCTTTCACATTACACAAATTTATTAGAATGCAGTTTATCAGGCTTGATCCAGAAAGAACAAATTATTTTTGTCCTGAAATGTGCCTAATAAATTATCAAAATAATAGTTCATTTCATTATTAATGCTCTACTATTGGCTTTGCATTTTCTTGACTCAATTTTGAAAGTCAGCTTTTTGAGAAAACAACTGTTTTTAGTACATGTAATTGGAAGACACACTGAGCTTTAAAAATTATTATTGAAATGTATTTTAACCTGTCTGACTCATTACTCAAGATCAAATCTATGGTGAATTCTTTCTAAAGTAATTTTCAATTAAATAAGGAAGTAACTCCTGGAATGAGGAAGATTTTTAGGGCAGGTGCTGTAGATTAAGCGATGAACTGTTCTGCTCTTCAAAAAGTCCAATAATAGCATTTCTGTAGTAGCGCAAACTAAATATGAGGCAGACAATGAGCTTCAAAATGCCCTCACCACACTGATTGCTGTTAATCTCACTTGCAATGCTTCTTAGGACTAAAGCTTCACCTCATCATAGAAAACAGAGGGGGCATCTTCTCCTTTGCTATCCTGACCTAGATGTTATACCCAACAGACTGGATTCAGTACCTCATAGGATCTACGTAGTCTAAGTCTTAAAAAAGCACTGGACTACTAATCAATGCCTGAGTAGTCTCCAGCACCTTTACAAACCATTTCCTCAGGGATTTAACTCAACACCCTGTACTTTACTTGCTTTTAGAGAAAACTGGTGATTCTGACCCCATGAGCTTCATGGCTGCTCCTATTACTCTCACATCCATTCCAGGTAGACAGAAGGCTGTCATCAAGTAAAGGTGAGGAGAATTGAAAGGATGGTGGAATACAAGGGAGGGCTCTGAAGAAGGGAGATACTTAGCCTTACTCTCACTATGCAAAAGGCAAACAATGGAAAGAAATTCCTTTATTATTTTCTGTTTAATTGCTATACATCAGGGAGAAAAAAGGCAAGTTTTCAGACTTCCTATATTTCATTAGAAGTCCTTTATCTTTATAAATATTTTTGTTGTACCTACAGAGATTGTTCTGGAGATTTAAAATCATATTTTGTAATCATGTTTTTTCTTATTTCTTTTTTTGATTTTCTTATAAACTAGTTCAATATATTGGACAGTGGCTATTTTTTTCCTTGAAAAAAATATCCTTTTTCACTGTACTTCTGCAAAAGGAAGGAGGAAGTTGTAGCAATTTAAATTGCTATTATCTAGAAAAAATAAGCTGGTTTTCAAACGTATTTTCCAGATTTTTAAAAAGTATAACTGGCAATTGCAAGTTCATATGCCACCCTGGGAAGATGGAACCTCCTAATAGATTTATCGTTAATCCAGATTGTCTGTAGCTAGTGGAATTCAATTTTTCCTAACAGTTTATCTGCCAGAATTATCTCTAGTTGTAACAGTTTTCCTCTTAAAACTGATTTTCTAGCAACTTTATGCTGAGTTCATAAAATGGTCATATTGCTTTCTATTACATATGGTCATTATAAAGCTGCTTAGGAAACATTTTAGTAGGAAATAAGTTATGAAATCATCAATAATTATAAACTCTTCTTTTAAATTCAGGATGGGATTACCTCTTGGTTACCAGGTAAGACTGTTTTGACTCTCTTAGACCACAGCAGTGAAAGATAGTAAAGGACTGAGGGAACAAAGGCTACTGGGCAGTTTTGGAGAAAACTGCTTTGCTGGTGTCTTGCATAGAAATACTACTCCTCTAACCATAAGACTAAGATGGAGAAAAAAAGAAAATTTCAGCTGGTGTGTTTATGGGACATCAGCTGACCAGTTTTTTGTTTGTTTGTTTGTTTTTAGTTACCTGAATTATTGCTATATCCCCATATGCTTAGCCTGAATTAGTTTACTGCATCACAACAAGGTTCTAATATAGGCATATATTTAACACTTCATGTTAAAGCTACTAATCAATAATAAAAAGACATACAACCCAATTTAAAATAAGCAAAAGATTTAGACAGTTCAAAAAAGTAAATATACAAATGGAAAAAAAGCACATAAAAATATGATTAACATCATTATTCACTAGGGAAATGGAAGTTAAAATTGTAATGAGCTACCACTACCTATGCACCAGAATGGCTAAAATTGTATGTGTGTCTGTCTATCTATCTAACAATACCAAATTGGTGAGGAAGTAAAAAAAATGGAACTATCATACATTGCTGGTTAGGACATAAAATGGTACCACTTTGGAAAACTGGTAGTTTCTTGTAAAGTTAAATATACATAGCCTAAGATGCAACTATTCTAATCCCTGCGTATTACCCAAGAACAATGAAAGCATCTATATGCAAAAAAAAAAATTTCTATAGGAATGTTTATAGCAGCCTTGTTCATAATAGCTAAAACCTAGATATAACCAAAACCCATTAACATGAAAATGGATAAACAAATTTTAGTAACAACAAAAAAAACTATTGACAAAAATTCAGCATCAGAAATGAATCTCAAAAATATTGTGCTGTGTGAAGGAATGCAGACACAAAAATATATATACTATATAATTCCACTATTTGAAGGCCAAGAGCATCAAAACTAATCTATTATGAGGGAAAGCAGAAAGTGATTGTCTTGGGGATACTGTGGTGATGGACTGGAGAGGGACATGAGGGAACTTTAGGGCAATGAAAATGTTCTACATCTTGTTTCTGACAGTGTTTACATGGATTATACAATAATCAAAACTCATTAAATCAGAACAATTAAGATATGTAGATTTCATTGCATGTCAAATATTCTCATTAAAAATAGACATGTTGAAATATAAAATAAAATTAAATAAAATATTCTCAATAGATGAAATTATTTTCATTCTTTTAAAATCAACAATAATTACTAATAATAGATAGCATTTTTACATTTTAATGATATACAATTCACATACCATACAATTTGAAGTGTACAATTGAATGCTTTTTGAGTATATTCACAGAGTTGTACATCATCATCACAATCATATTTCGAATATCTTCATTTCCCCAAAAAGAAACACTTCACCACTTAGTGATCACCTCCCCAAACTCCCATGGCTCCCAGTCCTGGGCAACAACTGATCTAGTTTCTGTCTCTGTAGATTTGCCTATTCAGGAAATTTTGTATAAATAAAATGTTACAATGTATGATTTTTTATGTCTGGCATCTTTCACTTAGAATAATGTCTTAAAGGTTCTTCCGTGGGGTAGCATGTATCTTCATTCCTTTTTATGGCCAAATAATATTGCATTGCATTACAAAGAATGGGACTCCGAGAACACTTAATTGTGCTCATGAGGAACCTTTACATAGATCAAGAGGCAGTCTTTTGAACAGAACAACAGGGTACTGCCTGGTTTAAAGTCAGGAAAGGTTTGTATACTTTCACCATACTTATTCAATCTGTATGCTAAGCAAATAATTCGAGAAGTTGGACTATATGAAGAAAAATGGGGCATCAGGATTGGAGAAAGAATTATTAACAACCTGAAATATGCAGATGACACAACCTTGCTTGCTGAAAGTGAAGAGGACTTGAAGCACTTACTAATGAAGATCAAAGACCACAGCCTTCAGTATGGATTACACCTCAACATAAAGAAAACAAAAATCCTCACAACTGGACTAATAAGCAACACCATGATAAGTGGAGAAAAGACTGAAGTTGTCAGGGATTTCATTTTACTTGGATCTACAATCAACACTGATAACAGCAGCAGTCAAGAAATCAAAGGACACATTGCATTGGGCAAATCTGCTGCTAAAGACCTCTTTCAAGTGTTAAAAAGCAAAGATGTCACCTTGAAGGCTAAAGTGCACCTGACCCAGGCCATGGTGTTTTCAATCACCTCATGTGATGTGAAAGCTGGCCAATGAAGAAGGAAGAGCTAAGGTTTAAGAATCCATGCCTTTGAATTATGGTGTTTGCAAAGAATATTGAATATACCATGGATTGCCAAAAGAATGAACAAATTAGTCCTGGAAGAAGTACACCTCGAATGCTTCCTAGAAGCAGAGATGATGAGACTGAGTCTCTCATACTTTGGACAATTATGAGGAGGGATCTGTCCCTGGAGAAGGACATCATGCTTGGTAAAGTAGAGGACCAGCAAAAAAGGAAGACCATCAAGGAGATGGATTGACACAGTTACTGCAACGATGGACTCAAGCATAACAAAGATTATAAGGATGACTCAGGACTGGGCAGTGTTTCATTCTATTGTACATAGGGTCACTGTGGGTCAGAACTGACTCGAAAGCACCTAACAACAACAGAAGCACCACAAAAGAAAGGCCTGGCAATCTGCTTTCATAAAGATTACAGCAAAGAAATCCCTATAGAGCAGGGTTACTCTGTAACACATGAGATCACCATAAGTCAGAATAAATATTACATGTGTAACTTTTTGAGAAATTTCCAGATGTTTTCCAAGCTAGCCACGACATTTTAAATTCTCATCGGCAATTAATGAAATTCCCAATTTCTCCACATTCTCACTAACACTATAATCTTTTTCATTATAACCATCCTTAGTGGCTTTTTTTTTTAGTGGCGGGGAAGGTGGTATTTCATTGTGGTTTTGATTTTCATTTCTCTGATGGCTAGTGATGTTGAACATCTTTTCATATGCTTGTTGGCCATTTGTATATTTTCTTTGGAGAATTCTCTATTCAAGTCCTTCACGCATTTTTAAGGGTTGTCTTTTTATTGTTGTGTTGAAATAGCTCTTTATATATTCTAGATACAAGCCCATTAATCAATACATGATTTGAAAAAAATTTCTACCTTTCTGTGGGTTGGCTTTTCACTTTCTTGATGGTTTCCTTAAAGCACAAGAGTTTTAATTTTGGTAATGGCCATTTTATCTGTCTTTTGTCATTTATGGTCTTTATGTCATGGCTAAGAAACCATTGCCTAAGACAAGATTATGAAGATTTAGGCCTATGCTTTCTTTTAAGAGTTTCATAATTTTAGTCTTACATTTAGAACCTTGGTACTTTTTTTTATTACTTTGGTACATTTTTATTTAATTTTTGTATATGGTGTGAGGTAAAAGTTCAACTTCCTTCTTTTTATGTCCGTATCGAATTGTCCTACAACCATTTGTTGAAAGCACTGTTTGTGCTCCACTGAATTTTCTTTGCACTCTTGTTGAAGATCAATTGACCATATATGTAAGGGTTTATTTCTGTTCCTTTATCAATTCGATTTCATTGATCTATATGTCTATCCTCATGTCAGTATCAAACTGTCTTACTTACTGCAGCTTTTTAGTAAGTTTTGAAATTGAAATATGAGTCCTCCAACTTTGTTCTTTTTTTCTTTTAAGATTGTTTTGGCATACTTGTTATCTTGCCTTTGTATGTTACTTTTCAAATAAGCTTGTCAATTTCTAGATCAATATAGCAAAAGGTTTGTCAATTTTGTTGATCTTTTCAAAGAACCAGCTTTTGGTATAATTGTTATTTCCTATTGTTTTTCTATTTTTCGTTTCAGTATTTTCCAATCTAATCTTTATTATTTCCTTCCTTCTGCTTGCTTTAGGTTTATTTTTCTCTTTTTTCATAGTGTCTTCAAGTGGAATGTTAGGTGATTGATTTAAAATCTCTCTTTTTTAATGTATTTGATACTATAAATTTTCCCCTTTCCACACTGCTTTAACTACAGCCTATAATTTTTCATAGTTGTGTTCTCATTTTCCTTCATCACAAAGTATTTTCTAATTTTCTTCGTGGTTTCTTCTTTGACTCATTCTTTATTAAGTAGGGTGTTGTTTAATTTCCACATTTGTGTGAATTTTGTAAATTAACTTTGTGGTTAATTTCCCATTCCATTCTATTTCAATTGGCAAACATACTTTCAATGATTTAAAACTTTTTTAGTTTATGAAGGCTTATTTTGTAGCCCAGCATATGATCTCTCCTGGAAAGTGTTCTATGTACACTTGAGAAAATGTGTTATCTGCTGTTGTTGAGTGGACATTAAGTCTAGTAGGTCTATAGTGTTGTCCAAGTCTTCTATTCCCTTGTTGGTCTTAGTTGTTTTAACCATTAATGAAAGTATAATACAGGAAAAAGAGTAAAGAGAGGGGCGGAGCCAAGATGGCGGACTAGGCAGACGCTACCTCGGATCCCTCTTACAACAAAGACACGGAAAAACAAGTGAATCGATCACATACATAACAATCTACGAACCCTGAACAACAAACACAGATTTAGAGACGGAGAACGAACTAATACAGGGAAGCAGCGATTGTTTTCAGAGCCTGGAGCCAGCGTACCAGTCAGGTATGGCACAAGCACAGAGAGCTGCTCCACCTCCCTGAACTAACCCCGGGAGGGGGACCAGCCGGTTCCATGGGCGGCGTGGGACGCAACTGGTAGGAGAAGTCCCCGGGAGGCAGTGACTGGTCTTGGAACAGGAGAGCAGCGTCCCAGCCGGGGAACCGTCCCGCTGGGATTTAGACTGGATGCAGGTACGGCATAAACAGGGAGAGCTGCTCCACCCCCCTGAACTAACCCCGGGAGGGGGCCCAGCGAGTTCGGGCGGGTGGCATGGGACGCAGCCGGTAGGACAAGTCCCCGGGAGGCAGCGACTGGTATTGGAACGGGGAGAACAGTGGTCCCAGCCCGGACACTCGGTCACGGCACAAGCATGGGGAGCTGCTCCACCCACCTGAACTAATCCCGGGAGGCGGCCCAACCGGTTCTCGGGGGCGGCACGGCAACGTGGCTGGAGGGACGAGAAGTCCCCAGGAGGCAGTGACTGATTTTGGAGTCGAGAGTGCACCGTCCCAGCAGGGGAGCCTTGACGCTGGGCGTGGGGCTGGAAGCAGAGGATCTGACCGTGACTCCAGCAGGCCAGACCCCCCCGGGGGCAATCTCCACACAGCCAGCACACATAGGCGACGCGCCCCGTGGGAATCACAGATATAATAGTCATTCCAAGCAAGACAAGCAACTCTGGCTATATTCTGAGGTGCTACTCTCCTATCTCTCTGTTCCCTCCCCCACCCTCCCCAGGTGGCTTCATTAACATCTGAATAGCCTGAGCCAGAGGGAGAACTCTGATAGGGATCTGACTGCATTTTTTTTAAGCGGATTTCCTGGAAAAACTAGTTTCCAGTGATGGCTCGGAGACAACAATCCATATCAAACCACATAAAGAAGCAGACCATGACAGCTTCTCCAACCCTCCAAACAAAAGAATCAAAATCTTTCCCAAATGAAGATAAAATCCTGGAATTATCAGATACAGAATATAAAAAACTAATTTACAGAATGCTTCAAGACATCACAAATGAAATAAGGCAAACTGCAGAAAAAGCCAAGGAACACACTGATAAAACTGTTGAAGAACTCAAAAAGATTATTCAAGAACATAGTGGAAAAATTAATAAGTTGCAAGAATCCATAGAGAGACAGCATTCAGAAATCCAAAAGATTAACAATAAAATTACAGAATTAGACAACGCAATAGGAAGTCAGAGGAGCACACTCGAGCAATTAGAATGCAGACTGGGACATCTGGAGGACCAGGGAATCAACACCAACATAGCTGAAAAAAATCAGATGAAAGAATTAAAAAAAAATGAAGAAACCCTAAGAATCATGTGGGACTCTATCAAGAAGGATAACCTGCGGGTGATTGGAGTCCCAGAACAGGGAGGGGGGACAGAAAACACAGAGAAAATAGTTGAAGAAATCCTGACACAAAACTTCCCTGACATCATGAAAGACGAAAGGATATCTATCCAAGATGCTCATCGAACCCCATTTAAGATTGATCCAAAAAGAAAAACACCAAGACATATTATCATCAAACTCACCAAAACCAAAGATAAACAGAAAATTTTAAAAGCAGCCAGGGAGAAAAGAAAGGTTTCCTTCAAGGGAGAATGAATAAGAATAAGTTCAGACTACTCAGCAGAAACCATGCAGGCAAGAAGGGAATGGGACGACATATACAGAACACTGAAGGAGAAAAACTGCCAGCCAAGGATCATATATCCAGCAAAACTCTCTCTGAAATATGAAGGAGAAATTAAGATATTTACAGATAACCACAAGTTTAGAGAATTTGCAAAAACCAAACCAAAGCTACAAGAAATACTAAAGGATATTGTTTGGTCAGAGAACCAATAATATCAGATATCAGCACAACACAAGGTCACAAAACAGAACCTCCTGATATCAACTCAAATAGGGAAATCACAAAAACAAACAAATTAAGATTAATTAAAAAAAAATACACATAACAGGGAATCATGGAAGTCAATAGGTAAAAGATCACAATAATCAAAAAGAGGGACTAAATACAGGAGGCATTGAACTGCCATATGGAGAGTGATACAAGGCGATATAGAACAATACAAGTTAGGTTTTTACTTAGAAAAATAGGGGTAAATAATAAGGTAACCACAAAAAGGTATAACAACTCTATAACTCAAGATAAAAACCAAGAAAAACGTAACGACTCAACTAACATAAAGTCAAACACTAGGAAAATGAGGATCTCACAATTTACTAAGAAAAATGCCTCAGCACAAAAAAGTATGTGGAAAAATGAAATTGTCAACAACACACATAAAAAGGCATCAAAATGACAGCACTAAAAACTTATTTATCTATAATTACCCTGAATGTAAATGGACTAAATGCACCAATAAAGAGACAGAGAGTCACAGACTGGATAAAGAAACACGATCCATCTATATGCTGCCTACAAGAGACACACCTTAGACTTAGAGACACAAACAAACTAAAACTCAAAGGATGGAAAAAAATATATCAAGCAAACAATAAGCAAAAAAGAAGAGGAGTAGCAATATTAATTTCTGACAAAATAGACTTTAGACTTAAATCCACCACAAAGGATAAAGAAGGACACTATATAATGATAAAAGGGACAATTGAACAGGAAGACATAACCATATTAAATATTTATGCACCCAATGACAGGGCTGCAACATACATAAATCAAATTTTAACAGAATTGAAAAGTGAGATAGATACCTCCACAATTATAGTAGGAGACTTCAACACACCACTTTCGGAGAAGGACAGGACATCCAGTAAGAAGCTCAGTAGAGACACGGAAGATCTACTTACAACAATCAACCAACTTCACCTCATTGACTTATACAGAACTCTCCACCCAACTGCTGCAAAGTATACTTTTTTTCTAGCGCACATGGAACATTCTCTAGAATAGACCACATATTAGGTCATAAAACAAACCTTTGCAGAGTCCAAAACATCGAAATATTACAAAGCATCTTCTCAGACCACAAGGCAATAAAACTAGAGATCAATAACAGAAAAACTAGGGAAAAGAAATCAAATACTTGGAAAATGAACAATACCCTCGTGAAAAAAGACTGGGTTATAGAAGATATCAAGGAGGGAATAAGGAAATTCATAGAAAGCAACAAGAATGAAAATACTTCCTATCAAAACCTCTGGGACACAGCAAAAGCAGTGCTCAGAGGCCAATTTATATCAATAAATGCACACATACAAAAAGAAGAAAGAGCCAAAATCAAAGAACAGTCCCTACAACTTGAACAAATAGAAAGTGAGCAACAAAAGAATCCATCAGGCACCAGAAGAAAACAAATAATAAAAATCAGAGCTGAACTAAATGAATTAGAGAACAGAAAAACAATTGAAAGAATTAACAAAGCCAAAAGCTGGTTCTTTTAAAAAATTAACAAAATTGATAAACCATTGGCTAGACTGACTAAAGAAATACAGGAAAGGAAACAAATAACCCGAATAAGAAACGAGAAGGACCACATCACAACAGAACCAAATGAAATTAAAAGAATCATTTCAGATTACTATGAAAAATTGTACTCTAACAAATTTGAAAACCTAGAAGAAATGGATGAATTCCTGGAAAAACACTACCTACCTAAACTAACACAATCAGAAGTAGAACAACTAAATAGACCCATAACAAAAAAAGAGATTGAAACGGTAATCAAAAAACTCCCAACAAAAAAAAGCCCTGGCCCAGACGGCTTCACTGCACAGTTCTACCAAACTTTCAGAGAAGAGTTAACACCACTACTTCTGAAGGTATTCCAAAGCATAGAAAATGACGGAATACTACCCAACTCATTCTGTGAAGCCACCATCTCCCTGATACCAAAACCAGGTAAAGACATTACAAAAAAAGAAAATTATAGACCTATATCCCTCATGAACATTGATGCAAAAATCCTCAACAAAATTCTAGCCAATAGAATCCAACAACACATCAAAAAAATAATTCACCCTGATCAAGTGGGATTTATACCAGGTATGCAAGGCTGGTTTAATATCAGAAAAACCAATAATGTAATTCATCACATAAATAAAACAAAAGACAAAAACCACATGATCTTATCAATTGATGCAGAAAAGGCATTTGACAAAGTCCAACACCCATTTATGATAAAAACTCTTACCAAAATAGGAATTGAAGGAAAATTCCTCCACATAATAAAGGGCATCTATGCAAAGCCAACAGCCAATATCGCTCTAAATGGAGAGAACCTGAAAGCATTTGCCTTGAGAACGGGAACCAGACAAGGATGCCCTTTATCACCGCTCTTATTCAACATCGTGCTGGAAGTCCTAGCCAGGGCAATTAGGCTAGACAAAGAAATAAAAGGTATCCAGATTGGCAAGGAGGAAGTAAAGATATCACTATTTGCAGATGACATGATTATATACACAGAAAACCCTAAGGAATCCTCCAGAAAACTACTGAAACTAATAGAAGAGTTTGGCAGAGTCTCAGGTTATAAAATAAACATACAAAAATCACTTGGATTCCTCTACATCAACAAAAAGAACACCGAAGAGGAAATAACCAAAACAATACCATTCACAGTAGCCCCCAAGAAGATAAGATACTTAGGAATAAATCTTACCAAGGATGTAAAAGACCTATACAAAGAAAACTACAAAGCTCTACTACAAGAAATTCAAAAGGACATACTTAAGTGGAAAAACCTACCTTGCTCATGGATAGGAAGACTTAACATAGTAAAAATGTCTATTCTACCAAAAGCCATCTATACATACAATGCACTTCCGATCCAAATTCCAATGACATTTTTTAAAGAGATGGAGAAACAAATCACCAATATCATATGGAAGGGAAAGAAACCCCGGATAAGGAAAGCGTTACTGAAAAAGAAGAAGAAAGTGGGAGGCCTCACTCTACCTGATTTCAGAACCTATTATACAGCCACAGTAGTCGAAACAGCCTGGTACTGGTACAACAACAGGCACATAGACCAATGGAACAGAATTGAGAACCCAGACATAGATCCATCCACGTATGAGCAGCTGATATTTGACAAAGGACCAGTGTCAATTAATTGGGGAAAAGATAGCCTTTTCAACAAATGGTGTTGGCATAACTGGATATCCATTTACAAAAAAATCAAACAGGACCCATACCTTACACCATGCACAAAAACTAACTCCAAGTGGATCAAAGACCTAAACATAAAGACTAAAACGATAAAGATCATGGAAGAAAAAATTGGGACAACGTTAGGAGCCCTAATACAAGGCATAAACAGAACAGAAAACATTACCAAAAATGATGAAGAGAAACCCGATAACTGGGAGCTCCTAAAAATCAAACACCTATGCTCATCTAAAGACTTCACCAAAAGAGTAAAAAGACCACCTACAGACTGGGAAAGAATATTCAGCTATGACATCTCCGACCAGCGCTTGATCTCTAAAATCTACATGATTCTGTCAAAACTCAACCACAAAAAGACAAACAACCCAATCAAGAAGTGGGCAAAGGATATGAACACACATTTCACTAAAGAAGATATTCAGGCAGCCAACAGATACATGAGAAAATGCTCTCGATCATTAGCCATTAGAGAAATGCAAATTAAAACTACGATGAGATTCCATCTCACACCAGCAAGGCTGGCATTAATCCAAAAAACACAAAATATTAAATTTTGGAGAGGCTGTGGAGAGATTGGAACTCTTATACACTGCTGGTGGGAATGTAAAATGGTACAACCACTTTGGAAATCTATCTGGCGTTATCTTAAACAGTTAGAAATAGAGCTACCATACAACCCAGAAATCCCACTCCTCGGAATATACCCTAGAGAGACAAGAGCCTTCACACAAACATATGTATGCACACCCATGTTTATTGCAGCTCTGTTTACAATAGCAAAAAGTTGGAAGCAACCAAGGTGTCCATCAACGGATGAATGGGTAAATAAATTGTGGTATATTCACACAATGGAATACTACGCATCGATAAAGAACAGTGACGAATCTGTGAAACATTTCATAACATGGAGGAACCTGGAAGGCATTATGCTGAGCGAAATTAGTCAGAGGCAAAAGGACAAATATTGTGTAAGACCACTATTATAAGATCTTGAGAAATAGTAAACCTGAGAAGAACACATACTTTTGTGGTTACGATGGGGGGAGGGAGGGAGGGTGGGAGAGGGTTTTTTATTGATTAATCAGTAGATAAGAACTGCTTTAGGTGAAGGGAAAGACAACACTCAATACATGGAAGGTCAGCTCAATTGGACTGGACCCAAAGCAAAGAAGTTTCCGGGATAAAATGAATGCTTCAAAGGTCAGCGGAGCAAGGGCGGGGGTCTGGGGAACATGGTTTGCGGGGACTTCTAAGTCAATTGGTAAAATAATTCTATTATGAAAACATTCTGCATCCCACTTTGAAATGTGGCGTCTGGGGTCTTAAATGCTAACAAGCGGCCATCTAAGATGCATCAATTGGTCTCAACCCACCTGGAGCAAAGGAAAATGAAGAACACCAAGGTCACACGACAATTAAGAGCCCAAGAGACAGAAAGGGCCACATGAACCAGAGACCTACATCAGCCTGAGACCAGAAGAACTAGTTGGTGCCTGGCCACAATCGATGACTGCCCTGACAGGGAGCACAGCAGAGGACCCCTGAGGGAACAGGAGATCAGTGGGATACAGACTCCAAATTCTCATAAAAAGACCAAACTTAATGGTCTGACTGAGACTAGAGGAATCCCGGCGGCCATGGTCCCCAGACCTTTTGTTGGCACAGGACAGGAACCATCCCCGAAGAAACTCATCAGACATGAAAGGGGCTGGTCAGCGGGTGGGAGAGAGACGCTGATGAAGAGTGAGCTAATTATATCAGGTGGACACTTGAGATTGTGTTGGCAACTCTTGTCTGGAGTGGGGATGGGAGGATAGAGAGAGAGGGAAGCTGGCAAAATTGTCACGAAAGGAGAGACTGAAAGGGCTGACTCAAGAGGGGGAGAGCAAGTGGGAGTAGGGAGTGAGATGTATGTAAACTTATATGTGACAGACTGATTGGATTTGTAAACGTTCACTTGAAGCTTAATAAAAGTTAATAAAAAAAGAAGTATAATACAGGTAGTCCCCAGGTTATGACATATTTGATTTATGATAAACCACTCTTACAACCATTCATTTTTTGGTTTTTTTTTTTAATATCATACTGTTAGTAATATGTACCACATAAATTATTGCAGAGTATAATTTACTGATATTATCATTCTCAGATGTTCACTCCCAGGTGTTCAATTTTATGATTTACTATTCAAAAACTGCCATAGAGATTTAGTTTTCTAAGCTAAATCAGGAGTTTCAGTTGCTTGAATACATGGACCCAGACACTGACAGCTTTGCTAAAGTCAATAGGTAGATTTGGGAAGCAGATGTTACCATGAAATACATGAAGAAAAAAAGAAAAGGACTGTACAGAAAACTCTCACTAATTTTCTGACTGGAAATACTATCCCCATTCCTAGGTATAATCCAGATGATCCAGAACCATCCAAAAGTGGAGTTATTGCCACAACTGACAAAATGCCAATATCATCCAATACTTCATCATCAGAGTAAAGTTTTATGATTTGCATATTTTTATATATTATGTATTAAAAAATATGTAAGTTTATATGTAAAGTTTCCAGTGCACAAAGACAAATAAAGATCAGATTTATGTGAAAAAAAAATTTTTTGATACTGATAATAAAAGGCAATACTAATAAAAAAAATAAAAAGATGAGATATTCGACTTATGTCAGAACCGGCTTACCACAGAGTCATCGGAACAGAACCATGTGGTAACCTGGAGACTACCTGTATTGAAGCCTCTAACATAATATTATTGTCTATTTCTCCCTGCCAATTCTGTCAACCTTGGTTTCATGCATTTTGGAACTCTGTTGTTAGGTGTATATATGTTTTATAATTTTTATAACTTTCTGATGGTCCTTTCATCACCATAAATTTTCCCTCTTATCTCTATCAACATATTTTGTTTTAATGTCTATTTTTTCTGACATTAGTATAGCTACTCCGTCTTTCTTATACTTGCTGTTTTCAAGATATACCTTTTCCCATCCTTTTACTTTCAACCTATTTGTACCTTTGAACGTAAGGTGTGTCTGGCATAGACAGCATATAGTCGGATGTTGTTTTTTTATCCAGTCTGACCATCTCTACCTTTTGATGTTTTTGTTTAATTCATTCCCATTAAATTTTATTATCAATAGAATTTGATTTATGTCTGTAATTTTACAGCTTGTTTCCTTAACGTGTTACATCTTTTTGGTTTCTCTACTCCAAGTTCACTTTTTTCTTTTGTATTTAGTGAATAGTTTCTAGTGTAATATTTTGATTCCCTTAATGATGTTTTCACTAATTTTTTAAATTTTCTTTACATTTGTTCTAGAGCTTCCATATACATCTGAAAGTATCATAATCTTCTTTAGATTTACATTAACCTAATTACAGTGAAATATAGAAATATTACTCCTATTCAGCTCTGGTCCCTCTTCTCCTTTTTGTACTATTAGTGTTCTACATGTGATATCAATAGATGTAACAAACCCAACAGTATATTGTTGTAATTATTACTTTGTGTAATTTATACCTATTAAGTAAGCTGAGCAAAGAAAAGAGAGCAAATATACAATTATAATGTTTTTTTTAAATATATATTTACCTCTTATTTACCATTTCTAGTACTCTTCAGTTGTTTCTATAGGTATGAGTTTCCATTTGGAATCATTTCCTTCATTCAATGCAGCTTTGCTTCCACCCACCTCCTCTGTGCTGTTATTCTTAAATACATTGCATTTCTCTATGTTATGGTCCCAGTGACACAAATTGTCTTATACAATTGTTTTATACAATTTCTTTTTAAATCATTTAAGAGAAGCCAGAATAAACAAATCAAAGAAATAAGAAGAAAGTCGAATATTTGCGGCCCCCAGGAGAGCGCTTGATGAAGAAGCTGGTAATTTTTCATGTTTTGTATTGCAGCCACTATCCACCATCTCTCTGCTGTGTGTAAGACAGGCAGCCATGGGGACAGTGGTTTTTATTCCTGGTGTAGCTTGCTGGTGCCAGAGTGGGCAATAAGGGCCTTGTTCTCCAAAAACTGGGATTTTGTGTTCTGAATACTAATCTCTGCTTTTCATTGCTGAGGGTCTAGCACAGGGGATGGCCACTTTTTTTTTAATCTCCATAGGCTAAAGTGGCTTCCTGGGACATGTCTGTCAAAGGAACTTAAAGAGACAGTACCTCCTTTTGGTTTTCTTTCCCCCTCTGGGAGCCAGACATTTAAGTACATCTTTGTCAAGTTTCTGGCTGACTGCAGACATACAAGAGTTCGAATGACCACACATAACTAGGAACACACAGTTTGCAAAAAGTTTAGAAAAGTTACAGACAGCTTCAACTATTTATAAGGAAAAATAAGCAATTCCTGAGGAGTGGGAGAAATATATTTCCAAGTTACCACATAATACTAAAAATATCATTATGAAGAAAAAATTAGAATATATACAAAGAAATATTAAAGTATGCCCCATTCACAAGAAAAACAATTGACAGAAACCAGCCCAGAGGAAACCCAGCCATTGTAATTATTAGTCAAAACCATTAAATCAACTGTCTTAAATATGTTAAATGGGTTGAAGGAAACCATGGACAAAGAACTAAAGATATCAGGAAAACAATGGCTGAACAAAATGAGAATATCGATAAAGAGATAGAAATTATAACAATGAACTAAACAGAGACCCTGGAGCTGAAAACTACAATAACATAAATAAAAACTCACCGGACGGGTTCAACAGCAAATTTGAGCAGGCAGAAGAAAGGATCAGTGAACTTGAAGGTATGACTATTGAAATTATTTAGTCTGAGGAACAGGAAGGAAAAAAAGAATGAACAGAATCTGAGGGATGTTTGGGATGCCATCAAATGTACTAGCATACACATTATATCTATAGGGTCAGTATGAGTCAGAATCAACTCAGAGGCAACAAATTTGGTTTTTAGAAGTAGAAGAGAGAGGAAATAGGAGGTGGGGCCAAGATGGCTAACTAGTCAGAAGCTTCTGCTGAACCCTCTTGCAACAAAGACCAGGAAAAAACAAGTGAATTGATTACATATATGACAATCTATGAACCCTGAGCATCAAACACAAACTAAGGAATTGATCTGAGTGACAGGGAAGCGAGAGACAGTGCAGAAGCAGCAACAAGTTACCAAGCCCGCACTGCACATCAGCTCCAGCTCCTTAGCGCCATTCTTTACCGTGAATGCGGTGGGGCTGATGGTAGTTTCCTGAGACATAGCAGCTTCAGCAAAAGAAGGCAAGCAAAGTAGTGCACCCCTGACCCTGTAGGGGTGTCTACAGTATGGCTGGCCATGGAGTTCAGGAACCAGCTGCTTCAGTGAAAAAAGGCAAAAAATGTGCCGGCACCCCATCCCCCTGGTGTGACGGCCGCTGGTCTGACTGTGGAGTTTAGAAGAAAGCTGCTTCAGTTAAAAAAGGCAAGTGCGGGACACAGCCCTAACCCCCAGGGGCAACCTCGCTGGGACCAGCCAGCACGCAGGCTACACATGCCTCTCGAATCTGAGAAGAAACAGTGCTCTAGACAAAAAATTAGTGATTTTGTCTAACTTACCGTGCACAGATCTAATAGCTCCTTCTTCTGAAATTACTCTCTCCTATCTATCTGATCTCTTCCCTTCTACCCCGGCCAGCATCATTAACAGTTGAATTACCTGGTCCTGAGATAGAAGGTGCTGTGCCCTCCCTGAACCATTCTCCTGAACTGGGAGGAATAGAAAATTAACAAACGGGGGAAAAATACTTTCCCAACTCCCTTAAACTGGAAGCTCAGAGAAGAAGCAGCTCCAGTCCAGGCATAAGCGATCCACAGACTTTAGCTTTCACCCTACATGGAACCAGGTGGCTATTATAATGCAAGGGCAAATCTGTTAGAGGTCTGACTGTAATTGTTTCAGGAGTGTGGTGGGGGTTTTGGAGGTCTGATATCACTCTGCCTGTTAAACAGAGCCCTCATCTACCCACAGCCAGGACCTGAGGGAGGAGGCTCCATCCACACCACCTAGCTACCCACAAAAAGGGTCAGAGGACAGTGATGCCTACCAGTCTTTACAGGTATAAGCATTGGGTGCCTAAGGTACAGCTACAGAGCCCACCCACCAGAGTATTGTAGAGAACAGAAACACTCCTTCCTCACTGACACCTGGGGGGAAGGCTGTCAGCACCCTGTGCTCCTCAGACTGTGACCCCCTGCCACTATCAGAAACCAGTGCATACAACCATCACCTCTACTCCTCTAAGATAGTAGGTGAGAGCCTACACCACACAATAGGTAACCGACTATCAGGACACCCGAGCTGAATCTATACAAGAATAGTGAATGGACTCCTAGCTTCATGTACCTGGTAACATCTTTAACCATCTGGTAACAGGACATTAGTGATTCAAAGGCTCCAATAATCAAGTTAGTGGACTCTAGTAGCCTATTTGGGTATATTGAAACAAAACAAAACAAAGCAAGAAGAAAGGACACAGTGAGCAAACATAAAATAAATTATTACAATAACTTATAGATGGCTTGGAGACAGCAGTCGATGTCAATCATATAAAGAAGCAGACCATGATTGCATCAACAAACTCCCAAAACAGAAAATCAAGGACTCTCCTGGATGAAGATGTATTCCTGGAATTGCCAGGGGCAGATACAAAAGATTAACATACAAAACACTTCAGGACATCAGGAACAACATCAGGAATGAGATCAGGCAATATACAGAAAAAGTCAAGGAACACATAGATAAAGCAGTTGAAGAAACTAAAAAGATCATTCAAGAACATAATGAAAAATTTAATAAGCTGCAAGAATCCATAGAGAGACAGCATTCAGAAATTCAAAAGATTAACAATAAAATTACAAAATTAGACAACTCAGTAGGAAGTCAGAGGAGCAGAATTGAGGAGATGGAGGATAAGGCACTTGGCACCAATATATTTAAAGAAAAATTAGATAAAAGAACTAAAAAAAATGAAGAAACCATAAGAATCATGTGGGATTCTATCAAAAAGAATAATTTTTGAATGATTGGAATACCAGAACAGGGAGGGATAACAAAATACAGAGAGAACAGCTGGAGATTTGTTGGCAGAAATCTTCCCTGACATTGTGAAAGACGAAAGGATATCTACCCAAGATGCTCATTGAACCCCACACAAGGTAGATCCCAAAAGAAAGTCACCAAGACATATTATTATCAAACTTGCCAAAACCAAAGATAAAGAGAAAATTTTAAGAGCAGCCAGGGATAAGCGAAAATTCATCTACAAAGGAGAATCAATAAGCATAAGTTTGAACTACTCGGTAGAAACCACATGGGCAAGAAGACAATGGGATGACATATATAGAGCACTGATGGAGAAAAGTTGCCAACCAAGAATCATATATCCAGCAAAACTTACTCTCAAATATGAAGGTGAAATTAAGTCATTTACAAATAAACACAAGCTTAGGGAATTTGCAAAAACCTAACCAAAGCTACAAGAAATACTAAAGGGAATTCTCTATTTAGAAAATCAATAACATCAGATATCAACACAAGACTAGGACACAGAATGGACCATCCAGATATCAACTCAGAAAGGGAAATCACAAAAATAAAATAAGATTAAAAAGAAAAAAGTTCAAAACAGGGAATCAGTGATATCATCATGTAAAAGATGTCAATAATCAATAAACAGGGACTAAATAAAATAGTCATATATCTTCCATATGGAGAGGAAATCAAGGCACCATAGGGAGATACAAGTTAGGTTTATACATAGAAAAATAGGGGTAAATATTAAGGTAACCACAAAGAAGACCAACAATCCCACACTTCAAAATAAAACCAAGATAAAAATAAAGACTCAGCAAAAACAAATTCAACAATGAAAAAGTGGAACACACAATTTACAAAGAAAGCTTCTCAGCACAAAAAAAGTAAGAGGAAAAATGAAACTGCCAACAACACACAAAAAAAAGGAATCAAAATGGCAGCACTAAACTCATAACTATCCATAACTGAACTGAACGTAAATGGACTAAATGCAGAATGGATAAAAAGACACGATCCGTCTATATGCTGCCTTAAAAGAGACACACCTTAGATTAGAGACACAAACAAACTAAAACTTAAAGGATGGAAAAATATACGAAGGAAACAACAAGCAAAAAAGAGCAAGAGTGGCAATATTAATTTCTGACAAAATATACATTAAAGTTAAATCCACCACAAAGGATGAGGACGGACACCATATAATGATTAAAGGGACAATTTCCCAGGAGGATATAACCATATTAAATATTTATGCACCCAATGACAGGGCTGCAAGTTACATAAAAAAAAAAACTAACAGCACTGAAAAGTGAGATAGATAGCTCCACAATTATAGTAGGAGACTTCAACACAACACGTTCAGCGAAGGACAGGACATCAACAAAGAAGGTCAATAAAGACACGGAAGATCTAAATGCCACAATCAACCAACTTGACCTCGTAGACATATACAGAACACTCCACCCAACAGCTGCAAAGTATACTTTCTTTTCTAGTGCGCATGGAACATTCTCTAGAAGAGACCACATATTACATCATAAAGCAACCCTTTGCAGAATCCAAAATATCAAAATATTACAAAGCATCTTCGCTGACCATAAGGCCATAAAAGTAGAAATCAATAACAGAAAAACCAGGGAAAAGAAATCAAATACTTTGAAACTGAACAATACTCTGCTCAAAAAAGACTGGGTCATAGAAGACATTAAGGATGGACGAAAGAAATTCACAGAATCCAAACAGAATGAAAGCACTTCCTACCAGAATCTTTGGGACACAGCGAAAGCAGTGCACAGAGGTCAATTTATATCAATAAATGCACACATACAAAAAGAAGAAAGAGCCAAAATCAAAGAACTATCCTTACAACTTGAACAAATAGAAAAAGAGCAACAAAAGAAACCCTCAGGCACCAGAAGAAAGAAAAAATAAGAATTAGAGCAGAATTAAATGAAATAGAAAACAGAAAAACAATTGAAAGAATTAACAAGACTGAAAGCTAGTTCGTTGAAAAAATTAACAAAATTGATAAACCATTGGCCAGACAAACAAAAGAAAAACAGGATAGGAAGGAAATGACCTGTTTCAGAAATACGACAGGGAATATCACAACACACTCAACTGAAATTAAAAGGATCATACCAGATTACTATGAAAAATTGTATTCTACCAAATTTGAAAACCTAGAAGAAATGGATGAACTCCTAGAAACACACTACCTACCTAAACTAACACAAACAGAGGTAGAACAACTAAATATACCATAACAAAAGAAGAGATGGAAAAGGTAATCAAAAAACTCCCAACAAAAAATGCCCTGGCCCATAATGCTTCACTGCAGAGTTCTACCAAACTTTCAGAGAAGAGTTAACACCACCACTACTAAAGGTATTTCAGAGCATAGAATAGGACAGAATACTCCCTGACTCATTCTATGAAGTGACCATATCCCTGATACCAAAAGCAAGTAAAGATACCACAAAAAAGAAAATTACAGACCTATATCGCTCATGAACTTAGATGCAAAAATCCTCAACAAAATTCTAACCTATAGAATTCAACAACATATCAAAAAAATAATTCACCATGACCAAGTGGAATTCATACCAGTTATGAGGGATGGTTCAAATTAGAGAAACAATTAATGTAATCCATCATATCAATAAAAAAAGACAAGAATCACATGATTTTATCAATTGATGCAGAAAAGGCATTTGACAAAGTTCAACACCCATTGATGATAAAAACTCTCAGCAAAATAGGAATAGAAGGAAAATTCCTCAACATAATAAAGAGCATTTATACAAAGCCAATAGCCAACATCATCCTAAATGGAGAGAGTCTGAAAGCATTCACCTTGAGATCAGGAACCAGACAAGGATACCCTTTATCACCATTCTTATTCAACGTTGTGCTGGAGGTCCTAACCAGAGTAATTAGGGTACATAAAGAAATAAAGGGTATCCAGAGTAGTAAGGAAGAAGTAAAATATCTCTATTTGCAGATGACATGATCTTAATACACAGAAAATCTTAAAAAGAATCCTCAAGAAAACTACTTCATTATTTTCCTTTAACATCAATTTACTTTAGCAAAAAACTGGTAAGTGAAAGAATTTAGAAATAGATATAGAAATTAGAAGGCAATCCTTATTTAACGTAATATAATTTATTCAACCCTAAACCCTGGTGGCATAGTGGTTAAGAGTACAGCTGCTAACCAAAAGATCAGCAGTTCGAATCCACCAGGTGCTTCTTGAAAACCCTACGAGGCAGTTCTACTCTGATCTATAGAGTCACTATGAGTCAGAGAGAGCTCAACGGCAATAGTTTCTGTGTGTGTGTGTGTGTGTGTGTGTGTGTGGTTTTATGATAGACAGTGTTTTCCTAAGTGATACATGTGTCATATATCAAATGCTAAAATATGTAAAAGCCACATTTTAAAAATAAAATAATCTCACATTCAAATACTAGGTCTCTGTTAACTCATTTCTAGTCATTGCTTAGACCATCAGTCCACAACTTACCAGGTATAATATTCTTGTTATAAAGAAGGCCTAAATAAATAAAGTAAAACGAATAGTATCATCAGAATTATTTTTCTGTTTCTGATGAACATTTACTTTGAATATAAAGGTTATCCATGTTCAGGAAATCAGTTTTTAACATATTTATTTTAAAAAACGAAAGGGGGGGAGCCAACATGGTACTATAGACAGAAGCACCAGCAGTCCCTGCACAGCAAAGACCCTAAAAACTAAATAAAACAGAGACAAACATTAATTCTGGAACCTTAAGTGTCAAATGAAGAGATAAAGAACTCACCCAAGCACCAAATGGAATAAGAAACTGAGAGAGAAGTGAGAGTGAGGAGAGATACCAGCAGAGGTCCCGTATCAGCTAACATGGCATGGATTCATCATCTTGGACTCCTGTTGGAGATTGGCAGACAGGGAGTATGGGAAAGCAGCTTCATGGAGCTCCCAACATGAGACAGAACACCCAGAAACCAGCGATATATGCTTTCCCACCCCCCATCCTTCTTCCAACCTACTTGGCCTCTGCTGCTTCCTGCCAGCCATAGTCTCTTGGCCGAGAGGCACTGGCTCCAGCTCTGTGACACTTGGATTTGCCCTGCCCACACTGGCTGGCTCTCTCAGTGCCATTTCTTTGTCACTGCTTTTGCTTTTTTCTGGTTCTTTTGGTTTCTTACCTGCCTCTCATCTCCTCCCCCTCCTTTCTCTCGAACACCTGGCTTCATGTGACATCTTTGCTTCTTCTCAAAAAGCTGTTGTCATGGATTGAATGATGTCTCCCCAAAAATGTGTGTATCAACTTGGTTAGCCCATGATTCCCAGTGTTCTGTGGTTGGTCTCCATTTTGTAATTGTAATTTTATGTTAAAAGGATTAAGGTGGAATTGTAACACCACCCTTACACAGGTCACATCCCTGACCCAAAGTAAAGGGAGTTTTCCTGGGGTGTGACCTGCACCACCTTTTAAAAGGAAAGGAAAGCTAGCAGAGAGTTGGGGACCTCATACCACCAAGAAAGCAGCACTGGGAGCAGAGCACGTCTTTTAGACATGATGTTCCTGAGCCTGAAAAGCTCCGTGACCAGGGGAAGGCCAAGGACAAGGACCTTCCTCCAGAGCTGACAGAGGAAGAAAACCTTCCCCTGGAGCCGATGCACTGAATTTGAACTTTTAGCCTACTTTACTGTGAAATAAATTTCTTTTTGTTAAAGCCATCCACTTGTGGTATTTTTGTTATAGCAGCACTAGATAACTAAGACAGCTGTGAAACACTGTTCAGCTGCAGAACTGATCCCTGGTCTGTGCCACCCTGTGGTGGGATCCCCAGGGACTTTTTAGTGTTTGTTTGTTTTTTATTTGCTTTGTTTTGTTTTGCTCTGTTTTGTTTTGTTTGTTTTCTTTTTCTTTTCATGGCTTGGGAACTCCCTCTAGCTGGGCTGTACTGTGTGGCTTGGGAGCCACTTCCCTATCTGCAAAGCCACACCAGTGGGATATCTGGGGGCATTTCTTTTGTTATTCTCGTTTTTCTTCCTTTCTCAGTTTCTTGTCTCTCTATACTTACCATTTTTTCCTGTCTCCAGAATACCTGACACTGTGAGACATCTCTGCCCCTTCTAGCCAGAATGTACTGCGCGGCCAGAGAGCCACTTCCCTGGTCAGCATATCCACACCTGTGGGATCCCTGGGGGCTTTTTGTTTCCTTTTTTAAAATTTTTTATTATTTTATTTTCTCTTTTTCTTTTGTGTTTTACTCCATTTCTTGATTTCTCATCTCTCCACTTCAACAGCAAGATCCTTTAGCACTCTTTTTTTTGTTGTTGTTTATTTTTTGGCTCCTGTTTCTCCTCTCTACCTTCTTTCCCATACCCATCTTAGCTCCACACATTACAACTACCCCCCTCCTTCCTGCCTACCTGCACTGTGCATTGAACTTCACACCCCTGAGCAGCACAGACAAGACCTATTGGAATCTGCCCTGCACAGACTCCTGGCCCACCCTTTTGGCCTTAGTATGTGGCATAAATAACCCATCCCAGCCCCTTTCTTCATCTGGATTTGCCTTGCTGCACCATAGCTGAGCGACTGGCCCTGCCCATTGAACAAGGAGGTGAAAAGTATCGTGCCCATAGGTAAGAAAACAACAAAGAAGACACAGCCCACCTGTTCAGACATAACCAAATAAAACAAAAAAGCGGGATGAAACAAACAAATCTATAATCAATAAATGAAGAAAATAACTATTGAATGTCCTGAAGACAGCAGACAATATCAAAATATATAAAAAACAGGACAAGATGGTTCCATTAGGCATCCAAAATAAAACACCAGATGACTTTCCAATAGAAGAAAAGGCACTAAAACTACCTGATAGGGAATTTAAATCTCTAGTATTCAGAGCTATCCAAGAGTTGAAGCAAAAAGCAGGCAAAAAGGGGGAAAAAATAGACAAATTCATGGAAAATACAGACAAAAATGGAAATATTCAGGAAAATAATACAGGAGAAAAATGCCAAAATAAATTCAGAACTAGAAATCATACAAAAATAAGAATTAGAAATCAAAAAGATAAACAAGATTTCAGAAGTGGACAGTGTCATAGAAGAGATAAGAGGCAGGTTTGAGAAAATGCAAGACAGGATCAGTGAAACTGAAGACAAACACTAGTATACAGCTTTGTTTCAGGAAAAATAAAAAAAATATACATATATGAAAAAAAATAAAGAAACCCTGAGAATTGTATGGGATACAATCAAAAGCAAAAATTTGCAAGTGATGGGAGTTTCAGAACAGGGAGAGGAAATGGAAAACACAGACAGGATAATTGAAGAATTGCTGACAGAAAACTCCCCTGATATCATGGGAGATAAAAAGCTGACCATTCAAAAAGCTAAACAAACCCCATACAGGATAGACCCCAAAAGAAAATCACCAAAACAAAACCAAACTCATTACCATCGAGCAAAATCCAACTCAAGGCATATCACACCAAAACCAATGACAATGAAAGAATCCTGAGAGCAGCTCAGAAAGAAAAAGAAGTCACATACAGAGGGGAAACAATAAGACTAAGCTGCGATTATTTAGCAGAAACCATGCAGGCAAGAAGGCAACAGGATGACATATAAAGTTTTGAAAGAAAAAAATTATCAACCAAGAATAATATATCCTGTAAAACTCTTGTTCAGATATGATGGTGAAATTAGGACATTTCTGGATGAACAGAAATTAAGGGAATATGTAAAAACCAAATCAAACTTACAGGAATTATTTAAGGGAGTCCTTTGGTCCGAGAACAAACAACATCAGACCACAACCTGAATCTAGGAGGCAAGATTGTACCAATCAGGTACCAACTTAGGAAATGAACTCTCAAGGACTAACCAAAACCAAAAGAATTACAACAGGGAACCAGAGAGGTTAATCTGTAAATGACAACAACATCAGAACAATTAAAGAGGGAATAAATGGTGTAGGCATACAACTTTCCAGTGAGGAGGAAGGCAAAGCAATACCAAGTAATAGTAGACTGGTTCAAACTTAGGAAGACAAGGATAAATTTCAATGTAACCACAAAGAAAGTTAACAAACCTACTCATCAAAATAAAGAAGAAAAACATAAAGTCAAAGTAAACACAAAATCTACAAAAACAAAAGAAATGACAAAAAAAAAAAATCCACAAACAAAAGGAATTCAGCATAGGAGAGTAAGAGGAACAAAGAAAATGTCAGCACCACAAAAAAGCACTACAAAATGACAGCAATAAACTCACACCTATCAATACTCTGTAAATGGCCTAAATGTAGCCATAAAGAGACAGTGACAGAATGGATTAAAAAAAAAGATTCATCAATATGCTTTCTATAAGAAACACACCTTAAACAAAGATGTAAATTTATTAAAAATCAAAGGATGGAAGAAAATATATCAAGCAAACAGCTACCAAAAAAGAGCGGGAGTGGCAATACTAATCTCAGATAAAACAGGCTTTAAAACAAAATCCACCATAAAAGACAAATAAGGGACTTATATTATGATTAAAGGCATGATCCATCCTGAAGTCATAACCAAAATAATCATTTATGCACCCAATGACAGGGTTTCAAAATACATAAAACAAACTCTAACGGAAGTGAAAAGAGAAATTGACAGTTCCACAATAATAGTAGGAGACTTCAAAACATCATTCTCAGTAAAGGACAGACCATGTAGAAAGAAACTCAACAAAGGTACAGAAGAGCTAAAGGGCACAATCAGCCAACTTGACCTCATAGACGTATACAGACCATACCACCCAACAGCAGCAAAATACACATTCATTTCCAAAGCACATGTAACATTCTCCAGAATAGGCCACATTTTAGGCCACAGAACAACCCTCAACAAAATCCAAAACACTGAAATAATATAAAGTATCTTCTGTGACCACAACACTATCAAGGTAGAAATTAACAACAGGAAGAGCAAGGAAAAAAAATCAATTACATGGAAATTGAATAACACCCTGCTTAAAAACCACCAGGGTAGCAGAAGAAATAAGAGACTGAGTAAAAAAATTTCTAGAATTAAATGAGAATGAAAACACATCATATCAAAACCTTTAGGACATAGCAAAGGCAGTGCTCAGAGGTCAATTTATAGCAAGAGATGCACACACCAAAAAAGAAGAAAGAGACAAAATCAAAACATTAGCTACACAACTGGAACAAATAGAAGGAGAGCAACAAAAGAAGCCCACAGCTACCAGAAGAAAGGAAAAATAAAGATCAGAGGAGAAATAAATGAAATAGGGAATAGAAAAACAATAGAAAGAATCAACAAAACCAAAAGTCAGTTCTTTAAAAGGATCGACAAACTACTTGCCAAATTGACGAAAGAAAAACATGAGAGGATGCACATAACCCAAATAAGAACTGAAATGGGGGACATTACAACAGACCCATCTGAAATAAAAAAGATCACGACAGAGTATTATGAAAAACTATACCCCAACAAATTTGAAAACCTAGAGGAAATGGACAAATTTCTAGAAACATGCTACCTACCCAGAATAATACAAGATGATGTTGAAAATTCAAAAAGACCCATAACAAGAGAACAGATTGAAAAGGTAATTAAAAAAAAAAAAAAAAAAACTGCCAACAACAACAGCAACAAAAAGCCCTGGGCCAGATGGCTTCACTGGAGAATTCTACTAAACATTCAGAGAAAAGCTTACACCAGTACTATTCAAACTATTTCAGAACACAGAAAAGGAAGCAATACTTTTGAATTCATATGAAGCCAGCATAACCCTGATGCCAAAACCAGACAAAGACACCACAAAAAAAGAAAATTTCAGACTAATACCTCTTATGAATATAGATGCAAAAGTTCTCTACAAAATTCTAGCCAATAGAATTCAGTATCATATCAAAAAATAATACACCACAACCAAGTTGGATTCATACCATGTATGCAAGGATGGTTCGATGTTAGAAAATCAATCAAGGTATCAAACCATATAAATAAAAGGAAAGAAAAGAATCACATGATCATCTCAATTGACTCAGAAAAGGCATTTGACAAAGTCCAACTACTATTCCTGATAAAAACTCTATATAAAATAGGTATAGAAGGGAAATTTCTCAACATAATAAAGGGCATCTGTGCAAAACCAACAGTCAACATCATTCTTAATGGAGAGAGGGACTGAAAACATTCCCCTTGAGAACAGGAACAAGACAAGGATGCCTTTTATCACCACTCCCATGTAAAATTGTGCTGGAAGTCCTAGCTAGAGCAGTAAGGCAGAAAAAAGAAATAAAGGGCATCCAAATTGACAAGGAAGAAGTAAAACTATTCCTATTTGCAGATGATATGATACTATACGTAGAAAACCCAAAAGACTCCACTAGAAAACTACTGAAACTAATAGAAAAATTCAGCAGAGTAGCAGAATACAAGATAAACATACAAAAATCAGTTGGATTCCTATACACCAATAAAGAGAAGGATGAGATGAGGAGAGGCCAAGAAGACAGAGTAGTCAGAAGTTCCTGTGGTCCCTCTTACAACAAAGACCTGAAAAAACAAGTGAATCAATTATGTATGAGAAACTAGGAGCCCTGAACAGCAAAGGCAAAGTTGAGGAATTGGTCTAAGCCACAGGGGAGGGAGACACCATTCAGAAGCAGCAAGGAGTTCCCAGGCATGACCTGATAGGAAATGGCATCCCGCAGGCCAGATCTGCTGGTGCAAGTATGGTGAGACAAGCAGTGATGTTCTGGTTATGTTTTCCACGTTGGGAGAGACCAAGCAGTGGAGAGTTTACTCATGCCTCCAGAATCAGTGAAAAGCAGCATTCTCGGCAAAAGATAAGTAAAAAAAAAAAAAAAAAAATAGCGCTATCTAGTCGTTTCCGACTCATTGCGACCCTATGCAACGCCCCATTGGGGTTTCCGAGGATAAGTACATGAGTTTAATCTACCGTGCGGACCAAAAAACACTCCTTTGGGAAAAAAAAAAAAAACTCTCCCATTTACCTGACCCCTTCCCACTCTGCACAGGGTCCCAAGCCATCTTCAGTGATAGCGGCTTTCCCCGGGGCAAAAGTAGGACGTGTCATGCACCCTGAGCCATTTTCCCAGCCTTGGAGAAGGAACAAATTAACAAACAGGGAAAAGACAATTTGCTGGCTCCCCTAAGCTGGGAACTCAGGGCAGAAACAGTTCCTTTGCCTAGGCACAAACATACGGGTTCCACAGACTTTGAATGCCTTTTACCCCTGCATAGACCTATGTGGGCCCATTTCAACAGCATAAGCCCTCATTAGCACAGTACGACAGGGTATATACGGAAGTCTATCTTCAACAGTTTCAGCTATATGGTGGAGAGGGAGTTTTGTGATGTTTGACACCATTCTGCCTGTTAAGCAGGGTCCTCACCTACCCACATCAGGAGCCTGAGGACTGGTGGCTCCACCCACTCCACCTAGCCACTTCAACAGTGGTCCAAGGATGATTGGTCCCTCCAGTCCTTACAGTCAACAGCATTGGATGCCCGTAGTCTGGCTGCAAAACCCGCCCATCTATGCACTCCAGGGAACAGGGACACTCTTTCCTCACAGATGCTCAGGGGCAGTTGTCAACCCTCTGCCTTGCTCAGCGCGTGATCCCCTATTGCAGCCAGATACCTGTGCCTACACAAATCACCCACGCTTCTCTAACTGTAGGTGAGAGCCTGCACCACACACTTTGTGACTGACTACCTGGACACATAAGCTGAATTCATACAAGAAAAGTAAACGGACTCCTGGGCTCCTATACCTAGTAACAGCTCTAACCACCTGATGGCAGGACGTTACTAGCTCACATGAAGAGCCCATTTGGGCATATCAAAACAAAACAAAAAAATAGAAGCTAGGACACAGTAAGCAAACATAAAATAAAACACAATAACTTATTGATGGCTCGGAGACAACAGTCAGTATCAAATCGCATAATAAGGCATAACATGATTGTTTCAGCAAGCTCCCAAAACAATGAAAAAAGAAATCTTCCAGATGAAGAGAAATTCCTGGAAGAACCAGAGGTAGAATACAAAAGATTAATATACAGAACTCTTCAAGAGATCAGGAAGGAGATCAGGCAAAATGCAGAACAGGCCAAGGAATACACAGAAAATTGTTAGAGGAACTTAAGAAGATTAGAGAAGAGCACAATGACAAATTTAATATGCTGCAAGAATCCACAGAGAGACAGCAAACAAAAATTTAGAAGATTACCAATAAAATTTCAGAATTAGACAACTCAATAGAAAGTCACAGAAGCAAAAGCTGAGGAAACAGAAGTCGGAATTAGTGAGATGGAAGATAAAACACTTGACACCAACATATTTGAGGAAAATCAGATAAAAATTTTAAAAATCAAGAGACTCTAAGAATCATGTGAAACTCTAGCAAGAGAAATAACCTACAAGTGATTGGAGTACCAAAATAGGGAGGGAGAACAGAAAATACAGAGAGAATTGCTGAAGTTTGTTTGCAGAAAACTTCCCTGATATCATGAAAGATGAGAAGATATCTATCTAAGATGTTCATTGAATGCCACACAAGGTAGATCACAAAAGAAAGTCACCAAGACATATTATAATCAAACTTGCTAAAACCAAAGATAAAGAGAAAATTTTAAGAGTGGCTAGGGATAAACAAAAAGTCACATACAAAGGAGAGTCAGTAAGAATAAGCTCGGACTACCCAGCAGAAACCATGCAGGCAAGAAGGCAATGGGATGACATATATAAAACATTGAAAGAAAACAATTGCCAGCCAAGAATTATATATCCAGCAAAACTGTCTCTCACATACAAAGGTGAAATTAGGACATTTCCAGATAAACAGAATTTTAGGGAACTTGCAAAAACCAGCCCATAACCACAAGAAATACTAAAGGGAGTCCTCTGGCTAGAAAATCAATAACTTCTGATAACAACCCAAGACTAGAACACAGGACAGAGCAACCAGATATCAACCTAGATAGGGAAATCAGAAAAATAAATCAAAATAAAAAGCGCTCAAAACAGGGAAACAGAGATGTCATTATGTAAAAGATAACAACATTAAATCAATAAAGAGAGACTAAAAAAGTAGCCATAGATCTTTCATATGGATAGGATGTCAAGGAAATATAAATAGAAAAGTTTGATTTAAACTTAGAAAAAATAGGCATAAATATTATATATATATATATATTATATTATATATTATATTATATATTATATTAAGGTAACCACAAAGGAGACTAACAATCCTATACATCAAAATAAAATACAGGAAAAACATAAAGACTTATGTGATGGTTAAGGTTGTGTGTCAATTTGGTTTGGCCATGATTCTCAGTGTTTTGGCAGTTGTATAATGTTGTGATCACTTCCCTGTTGAAATTTGATACGTGATCACCCCCATGATGGAATCTGCTGAGTGGCACTGGCAGAGGTGGGGCCTGTGGCAGCTCATCATCCCCTAAGCCTTCATTTGTCTGCATTCTGCCACCTACTTCCTTCCTGCTCGCCTTGCAAAAGTTATTGGCTTGTTCTGGATCCAGCAGCTGTCTCTTGTCTGACCTCCGGTTCTTGGGAATTGAGCTAGCAGCTTACCTGTCCATCTTGGGATTAGTTGAGCTTCATAGCCTGTGTGTGAGCAAGAGTCCTACTCCCCAACCTGCTTATCTTGGGTTCGCCAGCCCCTGCAGCTACGTGAATTAGGAGAAACATTGTGGTCTTCCCTGCTGACCTTGGGGATTCCTCGGAACGAATTGCTGGGCTGAGGGCGGTGACCATAATCTCGGGAAATATGTAGCTCAATTGGCATAACGTATTTTATAAAGAAAATATTCTACATTCTACTTTGGTAAGTAGCTTCTGCAGCCTTAAAGGCCTGAGAGCAGCCATCTAAGATACTTTACTGGTCTCACCCCTTCAAGAGCAAGAGAGAATGAAGAAAACTAAAGATATAAGGGAAAGATTAGTCCAAAGGACTAATGGACCACAACTACCACGGCCTCCACCAGACTCAGTCCAGTACAACTACATGGTGCCCGGCTACCACCACCAACTGCTCTGACAAGGATCACAATAGAGGGTCCCAGACAGAGCTGGAGAAAATGTAGAACAAACTCTAACTCACACACGCACAAACAAAAAAGAGCAGACATACTGGCCTGACAGACTGGAGAAACCTCGAGAGTATGGCCCCTGGATGCTCTTTTAGCTCAGTAATGAAGTCACTCCTGAGGTTCACCCTTCAGCCAAAGATTAGACAGGCCCATGAAACAAAGCAGGACTAAAGGGGTACAGCAGACCAGGGGCAGGAACTAGAAGGAAGGAGGGGACAGGAAAGCTGGTAACAGGGAACCCAAGGCCAAGAAGGGAGAGTGTGGCCATGTCATGGGGCTATTAACCAATGTCATAAAACAGTATGTGTACTAAACATTTAATGAGAAGCTAGTTTGTTCTGTAAACCTTCATCTAAATTACAATAATGATATTAAAAAAGAATAGGTCAAGAAAATGAATTTATCTAAGGTGTCCGTGGATGGTGCAATTGTTTACATGGTTGGGTGCTAACTAAATTATTGGCAGATCAAGTCCACTCACAGGCACCTCAGAAAAAAGGCCTGGAGGTCTACTTCTGAAAAATCAGCCATTGAAAACCCTATAGAGAACAATGCTACTCTGACACACATGGGTTCAACATGAGTCAGAATCGACTTGATTGCAACTGGTTTTTTGGTTAAGTTCTCTAAAGGCTGGTATGGGGCAGTATGGTCCAGGACCAGTTACTCTGCCACAAAATTTCTAGATTCTGAATGTTTTTTTTCTTTTGCTAGATTTTATCTACTTTTTTGTCATTTTTGAGAATACACACAGCAAAATATATACAAATTCAACAGTGTCTACATGTACAATTTAGTGACATTGATTACATTCTTCAAGTTGTACAACCATTCTTGCTCTCCTTTTCTGAGTTCTTCCTCCCTCATTAACATAAACTCACTGACCCCTAAGGTTCCTATCTAATCTTTCAAGTTGCTATTGTCACTTTGATCCCATATAGATAGTTCTTAAAAGAGCATAATGCTTAAGGTAAACCTTTTTTACTAGTTAAGCTAAACTATTGTTTGGTTTTAAGATGGCCTTATGGATATTTTTGGTTTAAGGTTTAAGGATGATCTCAGGGCAATAGTTTCAGCGGTTCATTCACCCTTCATGGCATCAGAAAGTCTAGAGTCCATGAGAATTTGAAATTCTGTTCTACATTTCCCCTCTTTTGATCAGGATTCTTCTATAGAATCTTTGATCAAAATGTTCAGTAATGGTAGCCAAGCACCATCCAGTTCTGGTCACATGGTGAAGGAGTCAGTTGTTCATGGAAGCAATCAGCCATATATTCCATACCCTCCTCGTATTCCTGACTCTTCTTCTTCCTCTGTTGCTCCAGATTAATAGAGACCAATTGTTGTGCCTTGAATGTCTCCTTGCAAGCTTTTATGACCCCAGGAACTCTGCAATGAATTAGGAGATAGGACTTAGGCACTAAACATGTTATTAGGCCAGTTAACTGGGATGTCCCATGAGACCATGACCCTATAAAATGTAGGTTTTTTTGCTGGGGTAAGACAGACCTCCAATAGGCCATTGTGGCAAACCAAAAAAAAAAAAAACAAACCCAGTGCCGTCGAGTCAATTCTGACTCATAGTGACCCTATAGGACAGAGTAGAACCGCCCCATAGAGTTTCTAAGGAGCGCCTGGAGGATTCAAACTGCCGACCCTTTGGTTAGCAGCCGTAGCACTCAACAACTATGCCACCAGGGCTTCCCTTTGTGGCAAAGCAAAACAAAAATACTGAAAAAGATCCGTATGTAAATTGGGAAAGGAATAATTATTTTTTAAAGTGTTTTAAGGTCCTTGTATTGTTCAAGGGGCAATATAATATTTACTGCAGATTTTGCTAAGTATGCAGCATCAAATTTCAGCAGAAACTATGGAAAGAATAAAAAGAGAGTGTATACAAACAGATATATGCACACCCATGTTTATTGCAGCTCTGTTTACAATAGCAAAAATTTGGAAGCAACCAAGGTGTCCATCAACGGATGAATGGGTAAATAAATTGTGGTATATTCACACAATGGAATACTACACATCGATAAAGAACAGTGACGAATTTGTGAAACATTTCATAACATGGAGGAACCTAGAAGGCATTATGCTGAGCGAAATTAGTCAGAGGCAAAAGGACAAGTATTGTGTAAGACCACTATTATAAGATCTTGAGAAATAGTAAAAACTGAGAAGAACACATACTTTTGTGGTTACGAGGGGGGAAGGGAGGGAGGGAGGGAGAGGGTTTTTTATGGATTAATTAGTAGATAAGAACTGCTTTAGGTGAAGGGAAGGACAACACTCAATACATGGAAGGTCAGCTCAATTGGACTGGACCAAAAGCAAAGAAGTTTCCGCGATAAAATGAATGCTTCAAAGGTCAGCGGAGCAAGGGCTGGGGTTTGGGGACCATGGTTTAAGGGGACTTCTAAGTCAATTGGCAAAATAATTCTATTAGGATAACATTCTGCATCCCACTTTGAAATGTGGCGTCTGGGGTCTTAAATGCTAACAAGTGGCCATCTAAGATGCATCAATTGGTCTCAACCCACCTGGAGCAAAGGAGAATGAAGAACACCAAGGTCACACAACAACTAAGAGCCCAAGAGACAGAAAGGGCCACATGAACCAGAGACCTACATCATCCTGAGACCAGAAGAACTAGTTGGTGCCCGACCACAATCGATGACTGCCCTGACAGGGAGCACAACAGAGAACCCCTGAGGGAGCAGGAGATCAGTGGGATGCAGACCCCAAATTCTCATAAAAAGACCAGACTTAATGGTCTGACTGAGACTAGAGGAATCCCGGCGGCCATGGTCCCCAGACCTTCTGTTGGCACAGGACGGGAACCATCCCTGAAGACAAGTCATCAGACATGAAAGGGACTGGACAGTGGGTGGGAGAGAGATGCTGATGAAGAGTGAGCTAATAATATCAGGTGGACACTTGAGACTGTGTTGGCATCTCCTGTCTGGAGTGGGGATGGGAGGATAGAGAGAGTGGGAAGCCGGCAAAATTGTCACGAAAGGAGAGACTGGAAGGGCTGACTCATTAGGGGGAGAGCAATTGGGAATACGGAGTAAGATGTATGTAAACTTATATGTGACAGACTGACTTGAATTGTAAACGTTCACTTGAAGCTCTATAAAAGTTAATAAAAAAAAAAAGAGAGTGTATAACTTGTAAATCAGCAGAGGTGTAAAATGGAATTAACAAACAAAACAATGCTTAAAAGGCAAGAAATAAAAAAGGGACATAGAAAAAGCAGGACACATACAAGGCAAAAGTAGAATGTCAGAACGAGTTCTCATATAAAAGTAATCAGAGTAAAGTTAAGCGAACTAAACTCATGAGTTAAAAGATGAGTTGATTAGAATGCGTAACAAAATCCCAGCTATACTTAAAGTGCAAGGACATGATAAGAATGAAAGTACAAGTATGAAAGAAGATAGGTTAGTCAAATCCTATCCAAAAGAAAGTTATATTCATATCAAACATTTAGGCAATTTTAGTGTATAATCAGGGATAGAGAAGGTCTCTATAAATAGTAAAAGATTCAGAACACAAGGAAATTATAATTATAAACTGGTATCCTCCTAATAACGTTGTTGTTGTTAGGTGCCATCGAGTCGGTTCTGACTCATAGCGACCTTATGCACAACAGAATGAAACACTGCCTGGTCCTGAGACATCCTCACAATCGTTGTTATGCTTGAGGTCATTGTTGCAGCCACTGTGTCAATCCACCTCATTGAGGGTCTTCCTCTTTTCTGCTGACCCTGTACTCTGCCAAGCATGATGTCCTTCTCCAGGGACTGATCCCTCCTGACAATGCTAATAACATATCATCAAATTATATGAAGCAAAAATTATTACAATTGCTAGGAAATATTGCCAATTTCACCAACATAGCGGGACAGTCAATGCAACTCTCAAAAAAATATACATACTATATTTGAAAAAAAAAGCTTGATTTATTGGACATATACAAAATACTGCAGCAAACAAGAAAAAACACACATTGAACATTAATGAAAACTGACCATGTACTATGCCACAAAACGAGTTTTATTTTTAAAGTATTATGTTTCATTATAAACGTTTTTCAAGAATTGTATAAGCCTCCTACCCATTGCTGTCAAGTCAATTGCAACTCATAGTGACCATATAAGACAGAGTAGAACTGCCCCATATAGTTTCCAAGGAGCACCTGGTGAATACAAACTGTAGACCTTTTGGTTAGCAGCCTGAGCTCTTAACCACTACACCACCAGGGTTTCCATAAGCATCATAGAAACGAAAAAAAGGTAACTAAAACCATACTAGAAAATAACCTGGTATTGTTTAAAAGCCTTTTTTTTTTCTTCCCCCCCAAGAGAGCTGAGATCTTTACTTATGGTGAACATTAAGAAGTAAAACTTCTGAGTCACTCTGAACTTTCATTCCAATCCTGAATTCAAAGCTCTAAAATATAGGACACATACCTTTGTCTCCTATAAGATTCTGTATCCTCCATAATCCACTGACTTGTCAGTGTGGCACACTGATTCAACATTTTCACAGTGAAATCAGATATTTCTCATTATCCTAATCAGAGAAGATAAAAGACTACAACGAATCTCCAAAATGTCAGTTGTTCAGAGAGCCAGTCCATTTTTAGACAACTGATTTACAAACCACCAGACCACTTCAGGGTTAAGATGTGACGTTTGGTGTGTATTGGTAAGCAGCCTTAAGTGTAATCCACTTTTTATTTTCTTTAGAGTTACATATTTTAAAAAGTGATAAATCTCATTAAACTAACAGTATGTTATACTATAATAAATTACATAGAGTATATTTTCCATGGTAATTACTTGAAACACATAGCCATACCATTTAAAAACAGCTAAATTAGCATATCTACATTAAAAGAAAAGACTTCCTCTGGAGGACTTTTTTTTCTTTGAGAATCAACAGAAATGCTTACTTTTATGGTAAAAAATTATTAATTGAGAATTTTGTAACCAATGACTTCAGGTCATTATTGTAATTTAGATATATAATTAGCTATATAATACTTAAGACAGCCAAGGAATTTGCAAGGTAAAATTTTTCTTTTGGAGCCCTAGGTGATTTTATTAGCTTCCTCCTGAGTGTAAGTGATTAAATGGCATAATAACCTAAGTACAGTTTATGAGGATATTTATAGGACAATTGTAGTTTTGAGTAATACTAGTATTTTAGTATTTTAACTATATACCATATTCATAAGAGATTAGTTGTAATGCTGTTTTTTTTTTTCAATTTCATTGTGCTTTAGGTGAAATTTACAGTGCAAAGTAGTTTTTCATTTAAAAATTTATACACAAATTGTTTTGTGACATTGGTTGCAATCTTCAAAATGTGTCAGCACTCTCCCCCTTTCCCTTTACACCCCAGGTTCCCTGTGTCCATTTGTCCAGTTTTCCTGTCCCTTCCTGCCTTCTCATCTTTGCTGTGGGGCAGATGTTGCTCATTTGGTCCCCTATACTTGACTGAACTAAGAAGCACATTCTTCTGTCAGACAAGTAAGTCTGTTCTTTATGTGTGTGTGCGAATTTGAACTTTATTCTACATTTTTCTCCCACTCCATCTGGGACCCTCTACTGTGATCCCTGTTAGAGCAATCGGTAGTGGTAGCCAGGCATCATCTAGATCTTCTGGCTCAGGCTGGTGGAGGCTGTGGTTCATGTGGTCCATTAGTCCTTTGAACTAATACTTTCCTTGGGTCTTTGGTTTTCTTCATTCTCCTTTGCTCCGGACAGGATGGGACCAATAGATGGATCTTCGATGGCCACCGTAAGTTTTTAAGTTGTCAGACTCTACTCACCAAAGTAGGATGTAGGACATTTGCTTTATTGTTATGCCAATTGACCTAAATCTCCGAGACCATGATCCCCAGCCCTCAGCCCCGGTAACTCGGTCACTCCAGGTGTTTAGATGTGTCTACGAAGTTTGATGGCTTTGCCTTGGTCAAGTTCTGTTGATTTCCCCTATATTGTATGTCGCTTTTCCCTTCATTGAAGCTAACACTTGTCTATTATCTAGTTAGGGATTTCCCCTTCCCTTCCTAGTAACCATCAAAGATTGTTTTTTTTCTGTGTGTAAACCTTTTCTTGAGATTTTATAGTAGTGATCTCCCACAATATTTGTCCTTTGTAATTGACTTATTTCATTCAGCATAATGCCCTCCAGATTCATCCATGTTGTGAGATGGTTTGCAGATTCATCATTGTTCTTTATTGTTATGTGGTACTACATTGTGTGTATTATCATAGTTCAACCATTAATCTGTTGATGGGCACTTATGTTGTTTTCATCTTTTTGCTGTTGTGAATAATGCTGCAGTGAACATGGGCATGCATATGTTTATTCATATGACGGCTCTTATTACTCTAGGATATATTCCTAGGAATGATATGGCTGAATCCTATGGTATTTCTATTTCTAGCTTTTTAAGGAGACACCATATCATTTTCCACAGTGGTTGTATCCTTTTCCATAGTGGTTGTACCATTTTACATTCCCACCAGTAGTACGAAAGAGTTCCAATCTCCAGCAACCTCTTTGACACTTTTTCTTTTCTTTTCTTTTCTTTTCTTTTTTTAGTTCCAGTAATCTCAGTGTGAGATGGTATCTTGTTGAATATTTGATTTGTTTTTCTCTAATGGCTAACTATCTTGAACATTTCCTCATGTGTCTATTAGCTGCCTGAATGTCTTCATTAATGAAGTGTCTGTTCATGTCCTTTGCCCATTTTTTAATTGGATTATTTGTCTTCTTGTTGTTGAAGGGTTGAAGCATTCTGTAGATTTTAGAGATTAGACCCTTGTTGAATATATAATAGCCAAAATAATTTTTTCCAGTCTGTAGGATCTCTTACTCTTTTGGTGAAGTCTTTTGATGAACATAGGTGTTTAATTTTTAGGAGCTCCCAATTACCTATTTTCTCTTCTGGTGTTCATGCATTGTTAATTATGGTTTGTATTCTATTTATGCCATGTACTAAGGCCCCTAGCATTGTCTCTATTTTTTCTTCCACGATCTTTATCATTTTAAGTTTCATATATAGGTCTTTGATCTATTTTTAGTTAGTTTTTGTATATGGTGTGAGTTGTGGGTCCTGTTTCATTTTTATATAGATGGACATCCAGTTTTCTCATCACCATTTGTTAAAAAGACTGTCTTTTCCCCATATCATGGACTTTGGTCCTTTGTCAAATATCAGCTGACCATAACCAAAAAAAAACAAAACCCCATTGCCGTTGAGTTGATTCCAACTCATAGTGGCTCTATAGGACAGAGTAGAACTGCCCCAAAGGGTTTTCAAAGAGCAGCTGGTGGATTCAAACTGCTGACTTTCTGGTTAGCAGCCAAGCTCTTAACCACTGTGCCACCGGGGCTCCAGCTGACCATACATGGATGGATTTACTTCTGGGTTGTAATGCTTTTTTTTTGGTAAGCAAAAGGATAGCATTATTTGAGCTTTTGTTGGTTCATGCCGTTTTTAGAAAATGAACTCATCATTTTGCACCTACAAAACTAAATGAAAATTAAATCAAATTTTCTATCACTTTGTTCTATCATGTAAGTTTCCCTTAAAAAAGAAATTTCAGGGTTTCAGGAGAGTAAGTCACTTGTTACTTATACACACTAATGTCCTAACCTCTAACCAGGAAAAACAGATGGGTAAGATCAGTTAATGCAACACTGCTACTGTATTGCTTCTATTTCTGGAAGAAGTTACATCTGAAAACTTTGAATGACCCATATTTCTGCCTCTTTTTTTTTTTTTCTGATTACAAAGAGTTGTATTGATAGATTCTATGATTCTCTTATTACTATATTTAATTTTTTACTTTTCTTCTTGTGGTAAAATGAGGCTGACTAGATCGTATTTTCATAACCATTTGAAATCTACATAATTCCCCCTTTTTAAATGAGTCTTTTGAACGTCAGACAAACTAGTGCTCAACTTTAATCATTTTTAAATGATAGCATTTTGTAGTTATTTCAAAGATATGCTAATAAACAGGGTAGGGTGAGGTAGGGTTTGGGTGAAGCACTAATACATATAGAATAAGTAAACATGTCTATGTCTACAATAGGAGAGATATGCTATGGTTAATAATCTCTTAATGAAATCAAGAAACATCTTTACAGGTGATGATCTGAGGTCACTGAAGAGGTCAGTAAATTTTGACGTTCCATTGAGCCTTGCATCCAAGATTAATACTTTTGTCTCAATTTTAACTTATTATGTCATTGTATGATAAAAAAGGTAAATAAATTTTGAATGAACTAAAATGAACATTTAGAAAATATTCATGCAGAATAAAAATATTTTTCTGCTGTATAAAATAATTTAAATTTTTAAATCCTCTGTGTTTTTAAGAATACAAAAAAAAAAAAAAACCAGTTTCTCTTGAGTCAATTTCAGCTCCTGGTGACTCCATATGTGTCAGAGTAGATTTGTGCTCCATAGGATCCTCAGTGGCTGATTTTTTCAGTAGATCACCAGGCCTTTCTTCAGAGGTGCTTCTGAGTGGACTTGAACCTCGAAAATTTTGGATAGTAGATGAGCACGTTAACTATTTGCATCACTCAGAAACTCCTAATAATATACTTGTTTTAGATAAATAAGACCAATAATCCTTTAAAACTATCCTAGATAAATATGTTAAAATTTGAAGGACAGCGACAAGATGGCGGAGTAGTCAGATGCTTCCAGTGGTCCCTCTTACAACAAAGACCTGAAAAAACAAGTGAATCAATTATATATATGACAAGATAGGAGCCTTGAACTTCAAAGTGAAAGTTAAGAAATCGGACTGAGTGGCAGGGAGCAGGAGAGATGGTTCAGGAGTGACAAGGAGTTGCCAGACCTGACTTGGCAGAAACCAGTGCCCCTCAGGCACAATCCCCTGGCACAACTGTGGTGGGGCTGGTGGTAGTGCTTGGGACGTGGTTTCCTCAGTGAGAGAGAATAAGCAGCACAGAGTCTACTCAGGCCTCCAGAATCAGAGAACAACAGCACTCTCAGCAAAAGATAAGTACTTGCATCTAATTTACTGCATGGATCAAAAAGCACCCCTTGTGAAAGAAATCTCTCCCATTTATCTGATCCCTGTTCCCTCTGCCCTAGGCCCTGAGCTGGCTTCACCGGTGGTCGATTTCCCTGGACCTGAGATAGGTTCTGCTGCGCATCCTGAGCCATTCTCCCAGTCTTGGAGAAGGAACAAATTAACAAATGGGAAAAAAATAATCTGCCGGCTCCCCTAAGCTGGGAACTCAGGGCAGAAGCAGCTCCTGTCCAGGCAAAAATGATCCATGGACTTTGAATGCCTTTCACCCCTGCATGGACCTGTGTGGGCCTATTTCAGCAGCTTAGGCCTTTTTTGGCACAGAACAATGGTGTATATGTCTGAGGTCTGACTTCAACTGTTTCAGCTGTGTGGTGGAGAGGCAGGTTTTTGACATTTGACACCGTTCTACCTATTAAGCAGGGTCCTCACCTACCCACATCAGGGGCCTGAGGACTGGTGGCTCCACCCCTGCCACCTAGCCATCTGTGACAGGGATCCAATGATAAGTGGTGCCTCCCAGTCCTTATAGCCAAAAGCATTGGGTACCCATGGTCCTGCTGCAGAGCCCACTTACCTGTGCCCTCTAGGAAACAGGGACACACTTCCTTCACAGGCACTTGGGGGATGGTTGTCAGCCTGCTGCCTTGCTCAGAGCATGACGCCCTGCTGCAACCAGATACCTGTGCCTACACCAAACACCCTTGCTCCTCTAAGACTGTAAGTGAGAGCCTACTTCACACACTTGGTGACCAACTACCTAGACACCTGAGCTAAATCCATACAAGGAAACTGAATGGACTCCCAGGTTCATATACCTGGTAACAGCTCTAGCCATCTGGTGACAGGATATTAGAACTTCAAAGGTGCCAATATTCAAGCTAGCTTACTCAAGCAGCCTATTTGGGCATATCAAAACAAAACAAAGCAAGAAGCTAGAATACAGTAAGCAAACATAAAATAAATTAACGCAGTACCTTATAGATGGCTCGGAAACAATAGTCAATATCAAACCACATAAAGAAGCAGACCATGATCACTTCAACAAGCTCCAAAAACAAAGAATCAAGGAATCTTCCAGACAAAGATACATTCCTGGAATTACCAGAGGTTAATATGCAGAACTCTTCAAGAGATTAGGAAGGAGATCAGGCAAAATGCAGAAAAAGCCAAGGAACAAACACACAGATAAAGCAGTTGAAGAAATTAAGAAGGTCATTCTAGAGTATAGTGACAAATGTAATAGGCTGCAAGAAACCATAGATAGACAGCAATCGGAAACTCAGAAGATTAACAATAAAATTTCTGAATTACGTAACTCAATAGAAAGTCAGAGGAGCAGAATTGAGGAAAAGAAGTCAGTATTAGTGATATTGAAGATAAAACACTTGGCACCAATATGTTTGAAGAAACATCAGATAAAAGAATTTAAAACAAAGAAGAAACGCTAAGAATTATGGGGGACTCTATCAAGAGAAATAGCCTACAAGTGATTGGAGTACCAAAAGAGGAAGGGGGAACAGAAGATGGAGAATTGTTGAAGACTTGTTGGCAGAAAACTTCCCTTATATCATGAAAGACAAAAGATATTTATCCAAGATGCTCATCGAACCCTACACAAGGTAGTTTCCAAAAGAAAGTCACAAAGACACATTATAATCAAATTTGCCAAAACCAAAGATACAGAGACAATTTTAAGAGTGGCTAGGGATAAATGGAAAGTCACCTACAAAGGAGAGTCAATAAGAATAAGCTTGGACTACTCAGCAGAAACCATGCAGGCAAGAAGGCTATGGGATGACATATATAAAGACTTGAAGAAAAATAACTGCCAGCCAAGAGTCATACATTCAGCAAAACTGTCTCTTAAATATGAAGGCAAATCCAGGACATTTCCAGATAAACAGAAGTTTAGGGAATTTGCAAAAACCAAACCAAAACTACAAGAAATACTAAAGGGAGTCCTCTGGTTAGAAAATCAATAACATCAGATAACAACCCAAGACTAGAACACAGGACAGAGAAACCAGATCAACTGAGATAGGGAAATCACAAAAATAAATCAAGATTTAAAAAAATGCTCAAAACAGGGAAACAGCAATGCCATTATGTAAAAGATGACAACATTAAATCAACAAAGAGGGGCTAAAATATGTAGTCATAGATCTTTCATATGGAAAGGAAGTCAAGGCAATATAAAGAGTGAAAAGTTTGGTTTAAACTTAGAAAAACAGGGGTAAACATTAAGGTAACCACAAAGGAAACTAACAATCCTGTACATCAAAATAAAATACAAGAAAAACATAAAGACTCAGCAAAAACAAAATCAACAATGAAAAAGAGGAAAAGACAATATATAAAGAAAAACTACTCAGTACAAAAAATTAAGTGGAAAAAAGAAACTGTCAACAACACACAAAAAAGACATCAAAATGACAACACTGAATATGTTAAAATTTGTCCCTTTTATAGATAACTTTCAACAGCTCGTGGTTATCGTAATAATCAAATTGAATCAATTACATAATAAACTCAAACAAATATTCAGGTATCATCCATTAAAAAGATTCCTGAGAAAATCTTGATCACTGAAATGAAGAAAAGAGAAATGAAAAATTTTTTTTTCTCACTGAACAATTTACATGCTTAGTATATTACACTTCATAAATGCTCAGATGGTAGGAGAATATACTATTGTCTGAATTGGTTTGTTAAAGAGAAATTTGTATTTGATTTGGCTATAGTTCAATTTTTTTTTTAATTGTTTTATTTTAGGTTAATGTGGGTTCATTAGAAAGAGTAAAATGTTTTTTCAAGGAAACAGTTGAGTTTAACAAATTAGAATAGTTTTAGTGTTGGGTTCATCTGTTTTTTTAAATTTCTTTTAAGAAATTTTTAAGAGCTGGAAGGGAAGATGTAATCATCTCAGTTTAAATTGGGCAAAAAGAAGATGAATAGTGCAGAAAAAAAGCACATTTCATATGTGGAGGGAAAATAAAGAAATAGAAAACTCTCATGAACATTAGAGAAATCGATCAAATTGGTCAAGATCCACAAGCAGCTATACTTAAAATTGCAATAAAGGGTTTGTCTTTGGCATTCCTAACCTTCCCTTTCTGTGTAGTTTTCCTCTTTTGATCTCTAATGTTATCAGAGAAAAGTTAATAAATCATTAGCATGTGTTACTGGATTTACTTACATATTCAATAGGATAAAAGGAGAATTTCAAAGGAATAAATCTGTCATGGTAGAATTTAAGGCATAACGGCATTCATCTAGGGCTGAAAGGCCACTATACTACGCTTCACTCTACCCTGCATGTGTGGCTATTTGCTTCAAACCTGCTATAGCAAGGGGTGTCCTTTTGAATTAATCTATTCTGTGACTTCTTTTGCTCAACAACACTTTGTGCCATACTGGAGGGGAACAAAGGTCAAGTTCAAGAAGGTTTTTCTCAAACTATCCAAATGGTAATAGGATTCTAAAAGCTCAAGGGACAGAAGGTAGTAGGACAGAAAATGAACACTGACAAATGATCAGCCCAATTCTTTGAGCTGTTACATTGGTATATAAGGACAGACACTGTTGATCTCTTTGAAGTATCCATAAGTCAAAAGAAGTTACAACCTGTAAGAAAGGCCAGCTGACTTCCGACTATGGTTTCAGTTTTATAAGCAGTGGTATTATTGCCAGATAGCTCCAAGGAGTTGCCTAGGCCAATTATCTTTATCAGTGCCAGAATTTTCAAGCCCAAAATGTTCAGGTCAAAGCGGTCTCACGTCCTGCAAATCATGGAAGAATGCTTTCTTAGCCTTCTTCTGGTTGTGAATGGAATAGTAAAGTCCTTTATTCACTCTCTTGGCTCTTGATACTGGTGTGTGATAGAACAGAACACATTGGAGCAAATAATAAAATGAGTGGCATCAAGCTGAGTCTGAAAGATTCCATCTGACCTTCAGTTTCCTCAAATAATAGTGCTTAGCTCATTGGGACTTCGCAGGATTAATTAAAATGATATTTGTAAAATGCTTAAAGTAGTTCCAGGCCCATTGTAACCACTCAAGAAACTACCAGTTTCAGCTCAAGCAGCTCAGGTTTTACCATTTTTATATATTGAGCTTTTGTAAAATATTTCATTGAACTGACTCTATAGTTTAAAAAAATAGTACTTAAAATCACTAACACACACTCACAAACCCAAACCCATTGCTATTGAGTTGATTACAACTCACAGTGACCCTATAGAACACAGTAGAACTACCCCTTTGGGTTTTCAAAGGGTGGCTGGTGGATTCAAACTGCCAACATTTTGGTTAGTACCCTGAGCTCTCAACCACTGCTTCACCAGGGCAGCTTTAAAATAACTAGCCTAGATGATCTCTAAAATCTTTCCAGATATATAATTGCATAATTCTTAGACCCTATTCCCTTCTCCACAGACTATTTAGCTTGGTACTTCTCAACAGGTGGCACAATATTGGTGAATCAAGCCAGTTTGTCATACTGCGGTGCCTTGCATGTTGCTGTGATGCTGAAAGCTATGGCACCAGTATTTCAAATACTAGCAGGGTCACCCATGGTGGACAGGTTTCAGCAGAGCTTTCAGACTAAGACAGACTAGGAAGAAGGAACTGGCAATCTACTTCTTAAAAAAATTTGGGTAGTGAAATCTTATGAATAGTAGCGGAACATTGTCTGATATAGTGCCAGAAGATGAGCTCCTCAGGATGGAAGACACTCAAAATATGACTGGGGAAGAGCTGCCTACTCAAACTAGAGTCCACCTTAATGATGTGGATGGAGTCAAGCTTTTGGGACCTTTATTTGCTTATGTGGCACCACTCAAAATGAGAAGAGCTATAAGCATTCATTAATAATTGGAATGTGAAATGTACAAAGCATGAATCTAGGAAAATTGGAAATCATCAAAAATGAAATGGAACACATAAAGATCAATATCTTAGGCATTAGTGAGCTGAAATGGACTGGTATTAGTCATTTTGAATCAGACAATCGTATGGTCTAGTCTCCCAGGAATGACAAATTGAAAAGGAATGGTGACACATTCATTTTCAAAAAGAGCATTTCAAAATTTATCCTGAAGTACAATGCTATCAGTGATAGGATAATATCCATATTCCTACAAGGAAGATCAGTTAATAATATGACTATTATTCAAATTTCTGCACTAACCACTAAGGCCAAAGATGAAGAAATTGAAGATTTTTACCAACTTCAGCAGTCTGAAATTGGTCAAACATGCAAGCAAGATGCACTGATAATTACTGGTGATGGAAATGTGAAAGCTGGAAACAAAGAAGAAGGTTTAGTAGTTGGAAGAAGATTTGGCCTTGGTGAGAGAAATGACGCTGGAGATCGCATGATAGAATTTTGTAAGACCAACGACTTACTCATTGCAAATAACTTTTTTTAATGACATAAATGGCGACTAAACACATGGACCTCTAACAAATTCTGAAGTAATGCTAATGCTGTTGGTTAGGAATCAATTAAGAGAACCACTAGTAGAGCAGTGATTCTCAAACTTTATTATACATAAGAATTACCTGGGTATCTTCTTAAAGTGTAGATTCTGATTCAGTATATCTGGGGTGGAAATGCAAATTCTCAGCAGGGGTTGAAACCGGGATGAACTGGTTTGAAGCCCTGAACAAAAACACAAACATACAGATAAGGAGAGTCACAGAAAAAGAGGAGAGAGACAAAGAGCAGAAAGAATACTTGAAGAAACTATGGCTGAAAACTTCCTAACTTTGATGAAAAACATGAATATGCACATCCAAGAAGATCGGTGAGCTCCAAAGAGGATAAACTCAAAGAGATCCACACTGAGATACATTATAATCAAACTTTTCAAAAAGAAAGAATCTTTAAAGCAGCAACAGAGAGGGAACATTGTTATGTATAAAAAAACCCATTGCTGTTGAGTCGATGCCGACTCATAGCGACCTATAGGACAGAACAGAACTGCCCCATAGAGTTTCCAAGGAGCATGTATAAGGGATCGTCAATAAGATTAACAAGCAATTTCTCATCAGAAACCATGGAGGCCAGAAGACAGTAAGATGACATATTTAATGTGCTGAAAGAAAAAAAAAACTGGCAATAATTTTACATTTAGAAACACTATCCTTCAAATTCAAAAAATAAGATACTCCCAGAAAAACAAAAAATTAGAGAGTTCATTGATAGCAAACATGCCCTACAACAAATGCTAAAGGGAATTCTTTAGACTGAAATAAAAGGACCTTTGACAGTAACTTGAATCCATATGAAGACAAAAGGAACAGTGGGAAAGATAATTAGGTAAATGTACAAGAAAGTATGAGTGTATTTTCTGTTCGTAATTCCTTTTCTTCTCACATCTGATTTAAAAGACAACTTTATAAGCATTTATTATTAATCTGTATTGACATACACACAATATATAAAGTTGTGACTTGAGACAATAACAAAATAAACAGTGGGGAAAAGAAGCTAAATAGGAGCAAGGTTATTACATAAATGAAATTCAGTTGGTATTAATCCAAATAAGATTAACTGTAATTCCAAGAGCAACCACTATGAAAATAACTCAGAATATGTAATGAAAGAAATGACAAAGGAGTTAAAATGGTATCCAAAATGATATTTAACACAGAAGAAGGTAGTCATTGAGGAATAAAGAGGCAAAAAAAAAAAAAAAAAAGACATAAGACATGCAGAAAACAGGAGCAAATAGCAGACATAATCCTACCTTATCAGTAATTACAATAACTTTAGATGTATTAAACCTTCCAATTAAAAAGCAGACATGACAGAAGGCATAAAAAATGATCTAATCATATGATGTATACATAAGATGTGCTTTAGATTCAAAGACGCCAATAAGTTGAAAGTAGAAAATCCAAATACACACACATATATATATACATACATATGTGTGTATTACTCCAACAATACACAAAAGTAAACAGGAGAAGATATACTAATATCAGAGCCCTAGTGGCATAATGGTTAAGAGCTTGGCTGCTAACCAAAAAGTCAGCAGGTCTAATCCACCAGCCACTCCTTGGAAACCCTATGGGGCAGTTCTACTGTGTCCTATAGGTTCACTATGAGTTGGAATTAACTAGATGGCAAATGGGTTTGGTTTATTTGGCTTTATACTAATATCAGTCAAAATAAAATTTAAAATAAGCATTATTACTATAGACAAAGAAGGAAATTTTATAATGATAAAAGGATCATCCAAAAAGAAAATATAACAATTGTAAACATAGGTGCATCTAATGAAATAGCAACAAAATACATGGAGTAAAAAAGACACAGTTGAAGAGAAAAATAGACCATTCAACAATAATTATAGGAGACTTTAGTACCCCACTTTTAATACTGAATAGAATAAATAGACTAAATATAAAGAAGGAAATATAAGACTAACAACACTATAAACCAACTAGACTTAACAGGCATCTATAGAATATTCCACCCCAAAAAAGTAGAATATGAATTGTTGTCAAGTTCACATGGGACATTCTTCAGGACATACTCTATTCTATGTTAGGCCATAAAACAAGTATCAATAAATGTAAAAGTTTTGAAATGATACAAAGTATGTTCTCCAATGACAGTGGAATGAAATTAGAAATCAAAAAAGAAGAAAATTTCAGAAATTCACAAATATGTGGAAATTAATTAAAAAATGAGACAGAGTAAATCAAAAGGAAATTTATTTTTTCAAAAACTTTTAGGTGGTGAAAATGAAAACACAACATATTAAAATCATTTGAGGGGCAGAGAAAGTAATGCTTCCAGTGAAATTTACAGCTAAAAATGCCTGCATCAAAAAAAAAAAAAAAAAGATTTCATATCAACAACATACCTTCCAATTAAAGAATATAGAAAGAGAAAAGCAAACTAAACCCAAAATAAGACAAAGAAGGAGATAATAAAGTTCAGAGTACAAATAAATGAAACAGAGAACAGAAAAGCAATAGATAAAAAAAAATGAAAGGTTGATTAAAAAAAAAAACACAAAATTGACGAACCTTTAACCAAGATCATCTCAATTGACAATTGATGTAGAAAAGTGATAAAATCCAACAGTTTCTTGATAAAAACAAAACAAATAACAACAACAACAAAACATTCAACAAGATAGGAATGGAAGAGAAGTTCCTCAATATGAATAAGAGCATTTATGAAAAAGCAACAGCCAACATAACAATTAATGGAGAAAGATTGAGAGTTTTCACCTTAAGATTGGGAACAAGTCAAGGATGCCTGCTATCACCACTCCTATTCAATACTGTATTGGAAGTCCTACCCAGAGCAATAAGGCAAGAAGAAGAAATAAAAGGCATCCAAATTGGAAAGGAGGAAGTAAAATTATTCGCAGGTGACATTATCCTATATATAGAAAATTCCATAGAATCCACAAGAAAGATTGTAGAGATAACAGAGAAATTTTGTAAAGTTGTAGAGAAAAGGCCAACAATCAAAAATCGTTTTGGGGAGATGGAGCCAACATGGCGCCATAGACAGACGCACCACGCCCACGCTCTGCAGCAAAGACCTTAAAAACAAAGTAAAACAAATACAAACATCAATCCTGGAACCCTAAGCATCAAACGAATGAATAAAGAACTAGATGAAACACCAAATGGAAGAAGAAGCTGACAGAAAACAGAGAATGAGAAATATACGGAGTTGAGGTTCCCTGCCAACTAACGTGGCACACCATTGCCATCTTGGAATGCAGCCAGCGATGACCACAGACGGGGAGTATGGGAAAGGAATTTTATGGAGCTCCCAACAGGAGACAGAACACCTAGTAGCCAGAGAAACATGCTTTCCCACCCCTCACCCTTCTTCCCCATATGCCAACTCCACCCATTCCCAACTTGCCACATCAAGCTGCTCAGCTAGAGAGCCACCAGCCCAGCCCCGGGTTCACTCCAACCCCACCCGCCAGCTCCCACCAAGCCATTTTTTCGCCCTTTTCTTCCTTTTCTTTCTCCCTCATATTCAGCCCAGTATGCCACCCCCACCCCTTCCAGTCAGGCCACACTTCACCACTTGGCTAGAGTGCTACAGGCCCGCCGCCACCACAGGTCCATTCCACCCACATCAGCTGGCTTGCATTAAGTCATTTTTTCTTTTTTATTCCTTTTCATTCTCCCTCCCACCTAGCCCTGTACGCCACCTCCTCCCCTTCCCAATGGGCCATATTGTGCTGCTCAGCTAGAAAGCAAATACATTTTTTTCAACAATATAAATTGTAACTATACAAGTGGACCTCGCTGGATGAAATACACAGGAATAAAATCTATTACATCTGTGAAAACAGACGATGGAGAAGCTCAATATCATCAGTCAGAGCAAGGCCAGGGCCAACTGCAAAACAGACCATCAATTGCTTGTATGCAAGTTCAAGGTGAACCTGAAGAAAATTAAATCCATGAGAGCCAAAGTACCACCTTGAGTACATCCCGCCGGAATTTAAAGACCATCTCAAAAATAGATTTGACACATTGAACACTAACGACTGAAGACCAGATGAGTTGTGGGATGACATCAAGGACATTATACTGAAAAAATCAAAAGGTCATTAAAAAGGCAGGAAAGAAAGAAAAGACCAAAATGGATGTCACAAGAGACTCTGAAACTTGCTCCTGAAAGTAGAGTAGCTAAAGCCAACAGAAGAAATAATGAAGTAAAAGAGCTGACCAGAAGATTTCAAAGGGCAATTTGAGAAGACAAAGTACTATAATGAAATGTGCAAAGATCTGGAGTTAGAAAACCAAAAGAGAAGAATAAGCCTGACATTTCTCAAGCCGAAAGAACTGAAGAACAAATCAAAGCCTCAAGTTGTGATATTGAAGGTTTCTAAGGGGAAAATGGAAACCCTGGTGGCGGAGTGGTCAAGTGCTATGGCTGCTAACCAAAGGGTTGGCAGTTCAAATCCACCAGGCACTCCTTGGAAACTCAATGGGGCAGTTCTACTCTGTCCTATAGGGTCACTATGAGTCAGAATTGACTCGACGGCCCTGGGTTTGGTTTTGGTTTTGGTTAAGGGGAAAATACTAAACCATGTAGAAGTATCAAAAGAAGATGGAAGGAATACATGGTCACTGTACTAAAAATAATTGGCCAATGTTCAACCATTTCAGGTCGTAGCATATGATCAAGAATTGAAGGAAGAAGTCCAAGCTGCACTGAAGGTATTGGTGAAAAACAAGGCTCTAGCAAGTGACAGAATACCAATTGAGATGTTTCAACAAACAGGTGCAACATTGGAAGTGCTCACTCATCTATGCCAGGAAATTTGGAAGAGAGCTACCTAAGCTGACTGGAAGAGATCCATATTTGTGCCCATTCCAAAAAAAAAAGTAATTCAACAGAATGCAGAAATTGTTGAACAATGTCATTAATATCACGCATAAGTGAAATTTTGCTTAAGATTGTTTAACCCTTTCGTGGGATAGGTGACATATATGCCTGTGCTATATTCTTCCACCCCTGGAGGTTTATTGGCAGACATTTGAGTCGCTTTAATACATTCTGCTGTTGTGGTGGATATTGGTGCAACTGCCAAAAAACAAGAAATTTGTTCTGCTCCACACTTGACTGTTGAGAGCCATTCATATGAGGGGATGCTTCCCAGAGGAGTGATTGTGTGAAACTTTTGTGTGTTTTGGCTTCTATACAGCAAGTAAATTTACGATTTCTTTTGTGCTATTGAGAAGCAGCAGTTACTGGGATTCAGAAATATTCAAATAAATGAGTTATTTTGGGAGTAAAAACAGTTTGTGATGCCCTTCCTGAGCCATGGGACCAATGTGTCCCATGAATGTGGTGTGCTTCATGAAACATGGTACCAAATGTGGTCCACTCTAAATAAAATTGGTAATAATTATGTGCAAGTGCAATGCTTATTTAGTAGGTTGTATTTTTATGTCTTTTTGGAAAGTTGAGTAAGATATTTTATGGCTCAAATGCAACCAGGAAGTGTGATGTGCCATGGTACCTATATGTTCTGAATGGGTGATGTGCTTCATGGAACATGGGACTGATATGTCCCACTTTTAATTGGCACCCCATTTTTTCAAATAAAAAAATACCAACAAACAATGATTCAGCACCTATTCCATTAGGGAAAAAAAAACATGACATCATAAAAAAATCCAAAAACAATTTTTCCATGAAAGGTTTAAAAACATTGCAGCAGTACATCAGCAGGGAACTGCCAGAAATTCAAGCTGGATTCAGAAGAGGATGTGGAATGAAGGATATCATCACTGATGTCAGATGGATCATGGCTGTGTATTATTGACTGTGCAAAGGCATTTGACTGTGTGGGTCGTAACAAATTATGGATAACATTGCAAAGAATGGGAATTACAGAACCTTTAATTGTGCCCACGAGGAACATGTACATAGACCAAGAGGCAGTCATTTGAACGGAACTAGAAAACAAATATCCTCACAACTGGACCAATAAAAAAAATCGTGATAAACAGAGAAAATATTGAAGTTCTCAAGGATTGCATTTTACTTGGATCCACAATCAATGCCCATGGAAACAGCAATCAAGAAATTGATGTATTGTATTGAGCAAATCTGCTGCAAAAGACCACTTTAAAGTGTTAAAAAGCAAAGATGTCACTTTGAGGACTAAGGTGCACCTGACCCAAGCCGTGGATGCATGTGAAAGCTGGACAATGAATAAAGAAGACCCAAGAAGAATTGATGCACTCATATTATGGTGTTGGTAAAGAATACTGAATATATTATGGACTGCCAGGAGAACGAACGAATTTGTCTTGGAAGAAGTACAGCCAGAATGCTCCTTAGAAGTGATGATGGCAAGACTTCGTCTCATGTACTTTGGACAGTCATCAGGAGGGACCAATTCCTGGAGCAGGAAGTCATGCTTGGTAAATTAGAGAGTCAGTGACAAAGAGGAAGACCATCGAGATGGATTGACACAGTGGCTGCAACAATGGGCTCAAGCATAACGATTGTGAGGGTGGTGCAGGTTCAGGAAGTGTTGTACGTAGGGTCGCTATGAGTCAGAACCGACTCAATGGCACCTAACAACAACATCTTCTATGTTAAATGGGACAGCTAACTAGTTAGAAGAGTAGGTTAGCATATTTTCCTCCCTTTATTATCTGTCTTTCAAAAACATACATTTGCCCTTCTCCTGAGAATACTGAGATGCACAATACCCTATATTGTTGAAATTATTTTTGTTATGAATAGGAGCAAAGAAAAAATAGTTTCCATAGCAACATGTCTTTCTATATGGAAACACTAAGAATATCACTTTCATCACTATTCAAGTTTTGTCTTGTTTTGTCAGTTTGCCTATTGATTTACTCAGAGGATAAGACAGATGCTGAATATCATTTTGAGGAAAGAATGGAGGTAAATGGACAGATAAAGCCAAAATATATTCTAATTTCTCACTGAGTAAGTTATTTAGTGACACAGGCTTTTTCATATAGGCAAATTGTAAAACATGTTATAGGAAAAAAATCAGGCTATATGTTAAGAGGCTGTGTTATAAATTTTGCATGGAAGTATAAACCAATAGCTTTGTAAAATTTGCATATGAAGATGAATGGCTAGTGAATATCTGTACTATACATGTGCATGAGAATGAAGTTTAACACGATAACATGAGCCAGGTTCAAAAGATGAAGAGATAAAGCAGAGAAAATATGGCATTGGAGCTATTCCTGAAGACTGGATTTCCCAGTACCTTAAAATCTATGTACACTAGATGAATTAATGACGATAAACTGAATTTGGATCCCTGAACCAGTTGAATGAATTATGAGTTATTTTTTTTTCTTTCTGTGTTATGCATTCTTGTATTAAGCACATAATTTTGTGTGTGTGTGTGTGAGAGAAAGAGAGCGATAATATTAATTGTACATGTACCAGGCATTTTTCTGGACCCTAATGTATCCCGATGAATGTACAGGATACTATAAGCACACACATGAAAGAACAACTCATTCTGCTTAGGGAAAAGAAGAAGAAGCTTCATAGAAGCCATTGAAATATGAGTAGAAATTCTTTAGGAAGATAAAGAGAAATAATTTCACAGCAGAGAAAACAACCCTAGCAGTAGAAGGAAGGAATAAAAAGTAAAATGTTTGTTTAGGGGGGAGAATGTAACTTGCTATGTTTGAAATACACATTTTATTTTTATAGTATACAGAGAAAAAATATTTTCAAATTTGGGCAGTCAAGATAATATTTCGGTCAAGATGTCAACATAAATTAGTCCAAGTAGCTTGTTTCATCATAGCAGTGATGAAGGGAAGGGAGAAAGGAGTAGAGGTAAAAAAGGGGAAAATTGGGTGACTGTGAGACTCGATGGCACTAGTTTTTTTTTTTGTTGTTTGTTTGTTTAGATAGTAGACATAAAGATGCCCAGCCAGGAAGCTACGTGACTGAGATTGACAGAGAAGCTAGAGGAATAGTAGACTAGTGAGGACAGTCAGCATGAAATGGATATTTAACTACTTAGAAGAGTAAGAAATTGAGTGGTACCTTTTCTTTTATCACCGACTGTACTACTTTTGTGTAGTAAAACCTAACTGGCAAGGAACAAGTTTCTCTACATGAGAACTAACAATAAAGCCGGCCCGTTGAAAACTTGTGAAAACAGCCTCCCACTTCCCTTTTAGCACCTTATTCCTAACTTGTATTATCAGGCCCAGCCCCTTCATGTTTATACCACCTTGTGCCTCCACGTACCAAATGTTTTCATGTTATTCTTTGGTTGCCTCAAGATCCCCACAGTGTTGTTCTGTCCAGGCTTCCTCATTTTGTGTCCAAGGTCTCATTAGCTCTACTTCCTAATTCATCTTAAATCTGTCCATTCCTTTCTGTCCCATGCACCATTGCCTTAGTTTAGGCCTTCATCCTTCGGTAGTTCCTTATTGCTCACATTATAAGATATAAACTGTAATGATAATGGTCTGACATACGTTAATGGAATTTCTAAAGCTACTTAACTAACTACATTTTATGGATTTGTTTATACTTTAAAATAATCTGTCATGTTAGATCAGCAAGTTATGAAATACAAGAGTAAAAAAGATATTGGTCATATTAAAATGTTTATAGAAGAAGCAGACAGATGTGATACTTTTGTACATTTAAAGACCAAGTATAGCACGTAATAAGAACTTGTCTCATTGCTGTCATATTTTACCCAAAAAAAAGTATTAAAAAATCATTAAAATGCTGAATTTGCACATTTACTCGTGCTCTGTCTTAACTGTAAGTAGCAAAATTTCTTTTTATGAGGTGCTATGCAATTTCAGTGGTAATTATGTAATGAATCTGAATGTCTTTGAATAGGTTTTTTGCATTCAATTTTCCATCTTATCTGCCGAAAGCCTAATCTTTGAATACAAAATTGTTTATACTATGCAATCAGGACAATGTTTGTAATCCGCCAGAAGCTTTTTAAGATTTTCTTTCTGTTTTAGACCTATGGAGTATAATTGTTAATTTTAAAGTTTTGAAATATCCTTATGTGTGACTTTGAAGAAGTTATTTATACCATGTGTGCCTCAGTTTTTGTATTCATAAAGTGATGATAATAATGTGTTCCCTATAAAGTTGTTGTGAGGATGAAATAATATAATGCATGTGAAATATTTAACATAGTGCGTATCACATGGTAGGTTTCATTGGATGTTATTTATCACCATTATCATTATTATGATTATAATATGCCTCCTAACAGGAGGCCCTTACAATTTTTTGTATATTTCTTCTTTTTATTTTTTCAACCACCCTGTCATCAATGGGTTTTTATACTAATAACTATATTTTGAATCTTCAGTGTATGACTTGTTCTTGTTGAGGACAGGAATAAGTATGGAAAAGAGAACTTACATTAGTCAGAATAGGCTGTATTATAGTACAGTAACGAGCAATCCCAAAAACTCAGTGACAAAACAAACAAACAAAAAAGGTAATTTCTCACTCATGCTACATGTTCATTACAGGTCATGAGGGGGTCTCTGCTCTTCACAGTCACTAAGGATCCCAGGATGATGGAGAAATCACCATCACATTCTCAATCACTGTATCAAAAGGAAAAAGTGCTGAAGGATTTTACACCGATAATTAAATGCTTTGGCTTGAAAGAGACATATGCTTTTTCTGCTCAAGACTCATTGTCCAAAACAAGTCACACAGCCTCATGCAAACACAAGAAAGCCAGGCAGTGCAATCCTACCAGGTGTGCAGAAGATGGAGATACAAACATATTTGGGAAACAACACTAATGACTACCACCAGATTCAAATATATTCTAAACTTGAGCAGATTACATTATCAAGTAGAGATCCTATTTCTAGTGAATTCCTGGGGTTTCTATCATTGAGTTTACTGTTAAAGATTCACATAATAGCATGCTCTATTCAATCCATATATACATATATATGTATATAACCAAACCAAACCCAGTGCCGTTGAGTCGATTCTGACTCATAGCAACCCTATAGGACAGAGTAGAACTGCCCCATACAGTTTCCAAGGAGTGCCTGGCCAGCAGCTGTAGCACTTAACCACTATGCCAGCAGGATTTCCATATATATATAACAGAGCCCTGGTGGTTCAGTGGTTAAGAACCCAGATGCTAACCAAAAGGTCGACAGTTCGAATACATCAGCTGCTCCTTAGAAAGCCTATGGGACAGTTCTACTCTGCCCCATAGGGTTGCTATGAGTCAGAATCAATTTGACGGCAACGTTTTTTTTTTTTTCAGCCCACACAATTGAATAGGACATAACCCAATTCAATGGTTTACCAAGATTCTTTATAATATCTTCATGAGAAGTATTTCCAATAATGGAAGTTCTCGCTAATCGAATATGGGTTAAATATTGGAGCAGATGAATCTCTAAATTGTATCAAATGTGAAGGAAATACGCTCAACAGAATTTCATTGTTAATCGCTATGAGGGAGCAAAAGGTAAGGTACTATATAGTATTACTCTCAGGTTCCTGTTTTGAGTAACTGGGTAGGTGGTGGGTACCCTCTCCTTTCACTGAGATAAGGACTTCAGAAATATAGGTGGACCATTATAAGGGGCCAAAGACGAGTTCAATTTTGGACATGACTTAAAGTGCCATCATAAGACATTACGTTGGAACCAAAGGTGATCAGTCTGGACTGGTTATACAGTTTGTGGGATAAGCATTGTAAAGGTTAAAATACCAATATCATTTCAAATGTAATAATCAAGAGAGAACATATACACTGAGAAGAATATAGTGGCAAGAATAATACTCTGTGGAACATCAAACAGCCCAGATGTAGATCTCCTGGTAAATGAATAAACAAATCATGGTCAATCCATACAATATACTACTACTTATCAACAGCATGAAACTCAAAAGAATTATGTTAAGTGAAAAAAGCAAAAGGCTACATGCTATATTATCCCATTTACATGACTATCTGAAAAAGGCAAAATTAGAGGAGTAGATATCAGATCAATTATTGGGTTGGTGATGGAGGGGGAGAAGACTGACTGCAAAGGAGCACAATATAACTTTTAGAGGTTATGAAAATGTTCTGTATCTTGATTTTCATGGTAGTTACACAACTGTGTACATTTGTCAAAACTAGTAGAAAAGCACCCTTTTAAAGGGTATTACTATGTCAGTTATACTTCGATAACCCTGACCTTAAAAAAAAAAAAGCTGTGGATAAGCAACTTTCAAGGCACAGGTAGAGAACAAGGAAACTTCAGAGATTGCGAAGGAATGACAATGATGATAGGAAAAAATCCAGAAGCGACATGGAAACCAATGGAGGAATCTAATTAAAATGCAAAGTGGGACTAAACTCATCTAATAAGTTCTTCTAAGTGCCCTTTCCCAGAAAAAGCCAGTGCCGTTGAGAAGCAGAACTAAATCTAAAGTGCCCTTTAGATTTAGCAAATAAAATAAAATAAAAGGTCATTTATGACCTTATCAAGAGTGCTTTAAGTGAACAATGAGAATGAAACCAGTGGAATGAGGAGGGAATGAAGGTGGATATATGGTAAAAGTACATGTAAACTAGTCTGAAGAGGTTTGAATTAAAGGAAAGGAAAGAAAAGAAAGAAGAGGATACCTAGATAAGAGTGCATGGTCAAAGAGGAGTTCTATAATGGGGCCAGTTAGAGAAGAGGAGTTTGAAGGTCCAGCAAAAGAAAAGAATGTTTAATGGAGTGAGGTTCTTGAAGAGACAAGATGGAATGGATACAGAGCACACGTGGAAGGCAGTACTGTGCTTTAATAGGACAAAGGACGCGTTCTTCACTAAAATTGGAGTTAAGAGGGCAAGATGAGAGTAGATGCAGAAAAGATTGTCAGGGGAATGCAGGAAAATGAAAAAATCTGTGGATGATAGATTATTTTTTAATGGGATAAGATGTAAAAGAGTCTATTAAACATGAGGGTTATCCTATAAGTTTAGGCATGTTGTGCTTTCATTTTCACTTGTCTCTAAGTATTTTCTGATTTCTCTCTTGATTTCTTTGACCCATTCATTGGTAGTTTAGAAGTATGTTATTTAATCACCACATATTTGCAAAGTTTCCAGTTTTCCTCCTGTTTCATTCTATTGTGGTCAGAGAAGATATTTTCTATGATTTCATTCTTTTTGAATTTATTGAGACTTGTTTTATGACTTAGAATATGGTCTACCTTGGAGAATTATCCATGTGAACTGGAGAAGAAGGTGCATTGCACTGTTGTATATATGTCTTATAGGTTTAGTTGGTTTACAGTGTTGTTAAAATCCTCTATTTCTTTGTTAATCTTCTTTCTAGATGTTCTGTCCATTATTGAAAGTGGTGTATTGTAGTCTCCAACTAAAATTGTGGTTACTCTCTATTTCTCCCTTCAATTCTTGCAGTGTTTGCTTTATATATTTAGGGCTCTGATGTTAGGTGTGTATATATTTATGATTGTTACATCTTCCTGATAAATTGATCTTTTATCATTACCGTGTTTTATGCAAATAACACACACCTTCTATGTTTTGCCATATGTGAAATATTATTCAGCCACAGAGACAAATAAAGTTCTGATACATGCTATGGCACGCATAAACCTTGAAAGCATTAAGCTGAGTGAAATAAGTAAGACACAAAAGGACAAATACTGTATGATCCACTTATATGAAATATATAGAATAGGCAAATGCATAGAGACAAAAGTTTATTAGTGGTTGTCAGAAGTAGGTGCGACAGAGGAAAAGAGTAGTTATTGCTTATGGGGTACTGAGTTGCTATTAATGGAAATTCAAAAATTTATAAATGTATAGTAATAACAGTTTACAACATTGCGACTGCAATTAATGTTACTGAATTGGACATGTAAAAATGGTTGAAGTGGAAAATTCTTTATTACACATATTTGTTGTTCTTCTTAGGTGCCGTCGAGTCAGTTCCGACTCATAGCAACTCTATGAACAACAGAACGAACGCTGCCCGGTCCTACGCCATCCTTACAATTGCTATTATGCTTGAGCTCATTGTTGCAGCCACTGTGTCAATCCACCTTGTTGAGGGTCTTCCCCTCTTCCGCTGACCCTTTACTCTGCCAAGCATGATGTCCTTCTCCAGAGACTGATCCCTCCTGACAACATGTCCAAAGTATGTAAGATGCAGTCTCACCATCCTTGTCTCTAAGGAGCATTCTGGCTGCACTTCTTCTGAGACAGATTTGTTTGTTCTTTTGGAAGTCCATGGTATATTCAATATTCTTCGCCAACACCACAATTCAAAGGCATCAACTCTTCTTCGGTCTTCCTTATTCATTGTCCAGCTTTCACATGCATATGATGTGATAGAAAATACCATGGCTTGGGTGAAGCACAACCTAGTCTTCAGGGTGATATCTTTGCTCTTCAACACTTTGAAGAGCTCCGTTGGAGCAGATTTGCCCAATGCAATGTGTCTTTTGATTTCTTGACTGCTGCTCCCATGGCTGTTGATTGTGGATCCAAGTAAAATGAAATCCTTGACAACTTCAATCTTTTCTCCATTTATCATAATGTTGCTCATTGGTCCAGTTGTGAGGATTTTTGTTTTCTTTATGTTGAGGTGTAACCCATACCGAAGGCTATGGTCTTTGATCTTCATTAGTAAGTGCTTCAAGTCCTCTTCACTTTCAGCAAGCAAGGTTGTGTCATCTGCATAACGCAGGTTGTTGATGAGTCTTCCTCAAATCCTGATGCCCTGTTCTTCCTCATATAGTCTAGCTTCTTGTATTATTTGTTCAGCATACAGATTAAATAGGTATGGTGAAAGAATACAACCCTGATGCACACCTTTTCTGACTTTAAACCAATCAGTATCCCCTTGTTCTGTCTGAACAACTGCCTCTTGATCTATGTACAGGTCCCTCTTGAGCACAGTTAAGTATTCTGGAATCACGTTCTTTGCAATGGTGTCTATAATTTGTTATGATCCACACAGTCGAATGCCTTTGCATAGTCTATAAAAAAAAACACACAGGTAAATATCCTTCTGGTATTCTCTGCTTTCAGCCAGGATCCATCTGACAGCAGCAATGATATCCCTGGTTCAACGTCCTCTTCTGAAACCGGCCTGAATTTCTGGCAGTTCCATGTCGATATACTGCTGCAGCCATTTTTGAATGATCTTCAGCAAAATTTTGCTTGCATGTGATATTAATGATATTGTTCTATAATTTCCACATTTGGTTGGATCACCTTTCTTGGGAATAGGTATAAATATGGATCTCTTCCAGTCAGTTGGCCTGGAAGCTGTCTTCCATATTTCTTGGCATAGACGAGTGAGCACCTCCAGCGCTGCATCTGTTTGTTGAAACATCTCAATTGATGTTCCATCAATTCCTGGGGCCTTGTTTTTCACCAATGCCTTCAGAGCACCTTGGACTTCTTCCCTCAGCACCATCGGTTCCTGACCATATGCCACCTCTTGAAATGGTTGAACATCGACTAATTTTTTTTGGTATAATGACTCTGTGTATTCTTTCCATCTTCCTTTTATGCTTCCTGCATCTTTTAATATTTTCCGCATAGAATCCTTCACTATTGCAACTCAAGGCTTGAAATTTTCGTCAGTTCTTTCAGCTTGAGAAACACCGAGCGTGTTCTTCCCTTTTGGTTTTCCATCTCCAGCTCTTTGCACGTGTCATTATAATACTTCACTTTGTCTTCTTGAGCTGCCCTTTGAAATCTTATGTTCAGTTCTTTTACTTCATCCATTCTTCCTTTTGCTTTAGCTGCTCGACGTTCGAGAGCAGGTTTTAGAGTCTCCTTTGACATCCATCTTGGTCTTTTCTTTCTTTTCTGTCTTTTCAATGACCTCTTGCTTTCTTCGTGTATGATATCCTTGATGTTATTCCACAAATCATCCGGTCTTCGGTCGTTAGTGTTCAATGCATCAAATCTATTCTTCAGATGGTCTCTAAATTCAGGTGGGATATACTCAAAGTCATATTTTGGCTCTCTTGGACTTGCTCTGATTTTCTTCAGTTTCGGCTTAAACTTGCATACGAGCAATTGATGGTCTGTTCCACAGTTGGCCCCTACCCTTGTTCTGACTGATGATATTGAGCTTTTCCATCATCTCTGTCCACAGATGTAGTCAGTTTGATTTCTGTGTGTTTCATCTGGCGAGGTCCATGTGTATAAAAAAATAGTCACCATTTATGTTGGTGAAAGAAGGTATTTGCACAGAAGTCGTTGGTCTTGCAAAATTCTATCATTCTATCTCTGGCATTGTTTCTATCACCAAGGCCATATTTCCCAACTACTGATCCTTCTTCTTTGTTTCAAACTTTCGCATTCCAATTGCCAGTAATTATCAATGCATCTTGATTGCATGTTCGATCAATTTCAGACTGCAGCAGCTGATAAAAATCTTCTATTTCGTATTCTTTGGCCCTAGTGGTTGGTGCGTAAATTTGAATAATAGTCATATTAACTGGTCTTCCTTGTAGGCATATGGATATTATCCTATCACTGACAGCGTTGTACTTCAGGATAGATCTTGAAATGTTCTTTTTGATGATGAATGCAACACCATTCCTCTTCGAGTTGTCATTCCCAGTAGAGTAGACCATATGATTGTCTGATTCAAAATGGCCAATACCAGTCCATTTCAGCTCACTAATGCCTAGGATATCGATGTTTATGCCTTCCATTTCATTTTTGACGATTTCCAATTTTCCGAGATTCATATTTCATACATACCAGTTTCCAATTATTAATGGATGTTTGCAGCTGTTTCTTCTCATTTTGAGTCATGCCACATCAACAAATAAAGGTCCTGAAACCTTTACTCCATCCACATCATTAAGGTCGGCTCTACTTTGAGGAGGCAGCTCTTCCCCAGTCATCTTTTGAGTGCCTTCCAACCTGGGGGGCTCATCTTCCAGCAGTATATCAGACAATGTTCCACTTGTACTCATAAGGTTTTCACTGGCTAATGCTTTTCAGAAGTAGACTGCCAGATCCTTCTTCCTAGCCTGTCTTCGTCTGGAATCTCAGCTGAAACCTGTTCTCCATGGGTGACCCTGCTGGTATCCGAATATGGGTGGCATAGCTTCCAGCATTACAGCAACACACAAGCCCCCACAGTAGGACAAACTGACAGACACTTGGGGGTACACATATTTACACCAATTAAAAAATGAGGGGGTAAAGGGCTATTTAGAAACAGTCATGATTTGAACTTGATGTTGTGGAAAACAAAATAGGAAGATGACTAGGGATATACATATGTAAGTTATTTTGGGGCAGATTTGGAAGTACAGCTAAGAAGAGCAGTCATACATTGGTAATAATGCCTATGTGAACAGTTGCATTCTTCTCCAGCACTGCTCATACACCTGGAGGTAAATGGGGAGAATATAGATAAATGAATTGATTGAGTGCTTTAGGACTTCTGTGGTGAGAGCAATAGAAGGACAATGAATCTGGGTAAGGGAATGTTAGTGGGATATGTTACATAGCCTGCGTAATGAAGGAACTGAAGACTGAAAGTGGCTGATACACTGAGAGAAAATTTAGAGGTCTAGGAATTAAAGTTCTTGATGAGGTAAGAAAGTAAGTTACCTGAAAGAATAGGAGGTTTGGATTAGATAGTGAGATATTGGAGTTGAAGATTTCAAATCTGAACCAGTACTGGACAATGGTAAAATGTAGATTTGACCGTGAGTCATGGATTCAATTGTGTCTGAAAAAAAATATGTGCTGTAAATCCTATCACCATGATGTAATGAGATGGATTACTGGCAGTTATATTGATGAGAGTTACAAGATTAGATAGTATCTTAAGCCCATCTCTTTTGAAAGATAAATTTGAGAAGCTAGCAGAGAGACATGGGGACCTCATACTACCAAGAAAGCAGTGCCAGGAGCAAAGCGTGTCCTTTGGACCTGAGACTCCTGCGCCAAGATGCTCCCGACCAAGGGAAGACTGATGCATCATAAGGATCTTCCTCCAGAGCTGACAGAAAGAGAAAGCTTTCCTCTGGAGCCAGCACCATGAATTTGGACTTCTAGCCTACTGGACTGTGAGAGAATAAATTTCTCTTCATCAAAGCCATCCACTTGTGGTATTTCTGTTATAGCAGCACTAGATGACCAAGACTTCATGGATGAGTGGCTGAGATATGAAGATATTGGAGTTGAGGTGAAGACATTATAAAGTTAGGATTGTAGATGAATCATCCATATGGACTTGAAGTTACGATTTGGATTGCAGAGACAGGCTATTATAGAGGAGTTAAATCTTCAAAAGTGGCTAAAATATCAGTGGATGAAGATGCCAAAGAATGGCAGAAGGTGACAGTGGGTAATACAGCTGGATGCTACAGGCCTCAAAGGAGAAAGTGTTTTCAACTACAAGTGGAAGAATAATTATACTTAGCAACAGAGTAATTTTTCTGTATAGATAGCCTAGGCTACAGGTGTGGTCATGAACAGAGAATAACTATGAATAGCTCTTAAATTAAAGTGTTTCACCCTAACCCATCTCCCCACCCCCCCATGCATCTTTCAGTTTGTCGTACTGTGGGGGCTTGCGTGTTACTGTGATGTTGGAAGCTCTGCCATCAGTATTCAAATACCATCAGGTCACCCATGGTGCACAGGTTTCAGCTGAGCTTCCAGACTAAGACAGACTAAGAAGAAGGACCTGTCAGTCTGTTTCCGAAAAGAATTAGCCAGGGAAACCTTATGAATAGCAGTGGAACACTGTTTGAGGTTCTGCTGGAAGATGAGCCCCTCAGGTTGGAAGGCACCCAAAATATGACTGGGGAAGAGCTGCTTCCTCAAAGTAGAGTCTACCTTAATGAAGAGGATGGAGTCAAGCTTTCAGAACCTTCATTTGCTGATGTGGCACAACTCAAAATGAGAAGAAACAGCTATAAATATCCATTAATAATTGGAACATGCAATGTACAAAGTATGAATATAGGAAAATTGAAAATCATCAAAAATAAAATGGAATGCATAAACATTGATCTCCTAGGCATTAGTGAGCTGAAATGGACTGACATTGGCCATTTTGAATTGGACAATCATATGGCCTACTATGCCGGGAATGCCAACTTGAAGAGGAACTGCATTGCATTCCTTGTCAAAAAGAACGTTTCAAGATCTATCCTGAAGTACAACACTGTCAGTGATAGGGTTAATAACCATATACCTACAAGGAAGAACATTAATATGACTATTATTGAAAGTTATGTACCAACTACTATGGCCAAAGATGAAGAAATTGAAGAATTTTACCAACTTCTGCAGTCTGAAATTGATTGAACATGGAATCAGAATGCATTGATAATTACCAGTGATTGGAATGAGAAAGTTGGAAAAAAGAAGAAGGATAAGTAATTGGAAAATATGGCCCTGGTGATAGAAATAAATGCTAGAGATCGTGTGATAGAATTTTGCAAGACCAACAACTTCTTCATTGCAAATCTTTTCTCACCAATATAAATGGCGACATACATGTGAGTGTTGCCAGATGGAATATACAGGAATCAAATCTAATACATCTGCAGAAAGAGACGATGGAAAAGCTCAATATCATCATTTCAGAACAAGGCCATGGGCTGACTTGGAACAGGTCATCAATTGCTCATATGCAAGTTCAAGTAGAAATTGAGAAAATTCGAACAAGTCAACAAGAGCCAAAGTATGAACTTGAGTATATTCCACCTGAATTTAGAGACCATCTTAAGAATAGATTTGACGTGTTGAACACTAATGACTGAAGACTGAACGAGTTGTGGAGTGATATCAAGGACATCATACATGAAGAAAGCAAGAAGTCATTAAAAAGACAGGAAAGAAAGAAAAGACCAAAATGGATGTCAGAAGAGACTCTGAAGCTTGTTCCTGAACGTCGAGTAGCTAAAGGGAAAAGAAGAAATGATGAAGTAAAAGAGTTAAACAGAAGATTCCAAAGGACAGCTCAAGAAGACAAAGTGAAGTATTGTAACAACATGTGCAAAGACCTGGAAATAGAAAACCAAAAAGGAAAAACATGCTCAGCATTTCTCAAGCTGAAAGAAGTGATGAAAAAATTCAAGTGTCGAGTTGCAATAGTGAAAGATTCTATGGGGAAAATATTAAACGATGCAGGAATCATCCAAAGAAGATGGAAGGAATACACAGAGTCACTATAGAAAAAAGAATTGGTCAACGTCAATCATTTAGGAGGTAGCATATGAGCAGAAACTGATGGTACTGAAAGAAGAAGTCCAAGCTGCTCTGAAGGCATTGGCAAAAAAAAAAAAAAAAAAAACAAGGTTCTGGGAATTGATGGAATAACAGTTGAGATGGTTCAACAAACAGATGCAGTGCTGGAAGTGCTCACTCATCTATGTCAAGAAATTTGGAAGACAGCTACCTTGTCAACTGACTGGAAGAGATCCATATTTATGCCTATTCCCAAGAGAGGTGATCCCACCAAATGCAGAAATTATCAAACAATATCATTAACATCATATGCAAGTAAAATTTTGCTGAAGATCATTCAAAAGCGGCTGCAGCAGTATATCGACAGGGAACTGCCAGAAATTCAAGCTGGATTCAGTCAAGAACATAGAAGCAGGGATATCCTTGTTGATGTCAGATGGATCCTGGCTGAAAGCAGAGAATAACAGAAAGATGTTTACCTGTGTTTTATTGACTATGCAGAAGCATTTGACTGTGTGAATCATAACAAATTATGGTTGACATTGCAAAGAATGGGAATTTCAGAACACTTAACTGTGCTCATGAGGAACTTGTATGTAGATCAAGAGGCAGTCCTTCAAACAGAACAAGGGGATACTGCATGGTTATAGTCAGGAAAGGTGTGTGTCAGGATTGTATCTTTTCATCATATTTATTCAATCTGTATGCTGAACAAATAATCCCAGAAACTGGATTATATGAAGAATAATGGGGCATCAGGATTGGAGGAAGACTTATTAACAACCTGTGATATGCAGATGACTCAACCTTGCTTGCTGAAAGTGAAAAGGACTTGAAGCACTTACTGATGAAGATCAAAGGCCACAGCCTTCAGTATGGATTATACCTCAACATAAAACAAAAATCCTCACAACTGGACCAATAAGCAACATCATGATAAATGGAGAAAAGATTGAAATTACCAAGGATTTTGTTTTACTTGGGTCCATAATCAAAACCCATGGAAGCAGCAGTGAAGAGATCAAAAGATACATTGCATTGAGCAAATCTGCTGCAAAAGGCCTCTTTAAAGTGTTGAAAAGCAAAGATGTTGCTTTGAAGACTAAGGTGTACCAGACCCAAGTCATGGTGTTTTCATTCGCCTCATATGTATGTGAAAGCTGGGCGATGAATAAGAAAGACCAAAGAAGAATTACTGTCTTTGAATTGTGGAGTTGAAGAAGAATATTGAATATATCATGGATTGCCAGAAGAATGAACAAATCTGTCCTGGAAGAAGTAGGACCAGATCACTTCTTGGAAACAAGGATGGCAAGACCACATCTCACATACTTTAGACATGTTGTCAGGAGGGATCAGTCCCTGGAGAAGGATATCATGAGCTTAAGCATAACAATTGCGACGATGGTGCAGGACCAGGCTGTGTTTCATTCTGTTGTACATAGGGTGGCTATGAGTTGGAACAGACTAGACAGCACCTAACAACAACAACGACACCTTAAACCTAGGATCCAGAATCCTATACAGCAATACCCCACTCAGTCCTGTTGTTCCAGGATTCTTTGTAAATTTCTATTGTCCACCATTCATCACCATTAGACCAGCACTGTCCAAAGTAACTTTTTTCTAAGATGGAAATTTTTATATCTGCACTGTCCAATATAGTAGCCACTAGCCACATGTATCAAGTGAAAACTTGAAACATGACTAGTGCAAGTGAGGAAATGAATTTTACCTTTCTTTAATTTTAAATGATTTAAATTTAAATAATTACATGTGGCTAGTGGGGACCATATTGGAGAATGCAGCTCTAGACCTGGTTAGATAATCTAAAAACAGAGTTCATACTAAGGGGCTGTCTTAGGCTGGGCTCTTTAAAGAAGCAAAACCAGTAAAGAGTATAAATATATGGAGATTTATACCAAGGAAATCACTCAGGAAATTGTAGATGCTGAAACATCCCAAGTCCGTGAGTCAAGATAGGGGCTCCTCCTGATTCACATAGCTGCAGGGGCTGGTGAGCCCAAGATCAGCAGGTCAGACAGTAGGGCTTTTGCTCGAAGGCTGCGAAGATCAATGAATCCCAAGATTGGCAGGCAAGATGGCATGTAAGCTGCTAACTCAAGTCCCAAGAACCAGAAGTCAGACGAATACGAGTGAGATGCAGGATCCAGAGTAAGCAAAAGCCCTGGAGACTGCCAGAAAGTCCATCCGTATTTGATGCAGGCCGTGCTCCCAAGGAAGCTCCCCCTCAACTGACCTGCTACTCACAGCAGATCCCACCATGGAGGTGATCACATTATATCAAATCTCATCATGGAAGTGATCACATCATAATATGGCTGCCAAACTACATAACTGACAAACCACTGAGAATCATGGCCCAGCCAACTGATGCACAGCCCTAATAATCACAGGGGTTAACAGCTAATGCATGATGCCCCTTCCACGTGTCTATGTTTTAACAGGGTAATGTTGTAAGTACAATGCTTTAACACAAAAGAATTATTCTATAATGATGAAATGGAAGGAACTCTGAGAGTTTGACAGAGCAGGAACTTTTTGTGATGAAGAATTTACATGTTAGCCAGAAAATTCCACTAGATAACCAACAGTCCCTTCCGTTTGCATATAAGAATGACCTTGATAGTACGGTTGACTTGTTAGAGTCTCAATCTATTTAGTTCATTGAGATGTCTTACCTCTCTAGGGTATTAAATCAACATATTTGCATTACCATCTCCTTCCCAAGTCAAACTCTGCTACTGGCCATTGCCCTTACCCCAACCCTTAAAAAAAAAAAATGCTAGTGAGTAATAATCTTGAAAGAAAGGTGATCTTAGGGAGAAAGACTCCCAGTACTCCAGCTGGTCATTTAAAACAATTCTCTCTCTCTCTCTCTTTTTTTTTGACATCTTAACTTTCTTCCCTTTCTTCATTCCCTTCACTACCACCCCAGCAGTATCACTCAGTTTCTAAAATTAAATATTGCTGACAGCAGAGGTGAAAGATTCCTGTCCTTTTTAGAATCATATATACTGAAGCACTAGGAATCTAACATTGAAACTGATTGGTTCCAATGCTTTTGAAATGACATCTTTAAAATTCAACTCATTGACTTGCCATGAACTGCAGCTTTATCTCTTGCTATTCCCCAATATTAACTCCCTCCAGTTATGATATTTAACTCTTTTTCTACCAAACACACCTTGTACATCTCTTGCCCTTTTTCTTCCAGTCTACTTCTGAGCCTCATGAGAGACTGAATGAATAAACAGACAATGGCCAGAACATAAAAAACATATAATTTGCAGCACCCAGCCCAGGAAGTCAAACTACCATCTGCAGCTACCAGCCCAAGAGGCGAAACAGCAATTCCTGTAGCAATGGGCCTCAAATGGCCAGAATTTGATTAATAACTGACAGCTTCCTTAAATTGTGCCCCAATTTCCATCTTAGGACCAACCAGAGAAAGCCAAATATGGTCCCCTAACCGATCTCATTCTCAGTTTGTTGTACTGTGGTGGCTTGTGTGTTGCTATGATGCTGGAAGCTGTGCCACCAGTATTTTAAATACCAGCAGGGTTACCCACACTGCACAGGGTTCAGCAGAGCCTCCAGATTAAGACAGACTAGGAAGCAAGGCCTGGTGATCACCTTTCAAAAGTTAGCCAGAGAAAACCTTATGGATAATAATAAGCTGCAACACTGGACTCAAATATACCAATGATCATGAAAATGGTGCAGAACTAGTCAATGTTTCTTTCTGTCATACATAAGTTCACAATGAGTCAGAGCTGACTTAAGGGCAACTAACAACAAGCAATCACATGGGATGCCTTGCTTCTAGTTAGCTCTCCTTCAGTTTTCCCATGCCAACAGCCTCCAGTCAGGACACAACTTAAGTCTTCCCTTTTTTCCACTATAAAGTTTTCCCACTGTCCTGCCAGTCACTCAACGACTCTGAGTTTCTGCCAAACACAAATGAAGGTGACTGATTCCCTTGCTGTAGCCAAGCAAATAAATAAATAAAAGTGGTTGCCTTCGAGTAGATTCTGACTCATGGCAACCACATGTGTGTCAGAGTAGAACTGTGTTTAATAGGGTTTTCAGTGCCTGATTTTTTAGAAGTAGGTCACTGGGCCTTTCTTCTGAGGTGCCTCTGAGTGGACTCAAACCTCCAACCTTCCAGCTAGCAGCCAAGTTCCTAACCATTTGCACCTCGCAGGGACTTCTGCTATAGCAAGCCCTGCATAAATAGCTTTGTATATTATTTGGGTGTTCCTATTTTCACACTCAGCATCAGTTTTTCTTATTTTAAATGAGGTTTTGTGAGAATTTGTATTTTGTATTGAAAAACAGTCAGCATTACATCTGACACACAGTAAATACACAGTAAATGTTTAAATGTTAGTTTTATTCTTTCCCTTCCTGTTTTCTTCCTTCTCCTAAACCTCTGTCATAATATTTTCCATTTGTACTATATTATATTCTAAAAGACCATTTTATACCTGTATGCTTTATAACCTCACCTAGATTGTAATTCCCTTGAAGGGGGGTAGGTGGGAGTGGGGGCGGGGTGGGTGAGGCAGCTTATTCTTAGCAGATGTAATAGTATCTTTTAGTAGTTGCTGAGGTGGAACCAACATGGTGCTATAGACAGAAGCACCATGCTGTCCCTGTGCGGTAAAGACCCTAAAAGCTAAGTAAAACAGATACAAATGTCAATCCTGGAACCCTAAGCATCAAATGAAGGAAAAAAGAACTCGATCAAGCACCAAATGGAATAAGAAACTGACAGAGAACAGAGAATGAGGAGAGCTACAGAGTGGAGGTCCCTATCAGCTAACTTGGCACAGATTCGCCATCTTGGACTACAGCCACGAAGGAACGCAGACAGGGAGTACAGGAAGGCAATTTCACAGAGCTCCCAACAGAAGACAGAGCACCCAGTAACCAGGGATACATCCTTTCCCACTCTTCACGCTTCTTCCCTATATGAGGCCTCTGCCACGTTCCAAAGGACCTTGGTCATCCGGCTGGAGAGACACCAACTCACTGCTGCCTAGATTCACCATCTTGGACCTCGGCCACCAAGGAATGAAGACAGGGAGTACAGGAAGGCAACTTCAAGGAGCTCCCAACAGGAGAAAGAGCACCTGGTAACTGAGGATACATGGTTTCCTACCCCCTACCCTCCCTTCTCTCTACCAACCTCTGCCACTTTCCAACAAGGCATGGTCACTTGGCCAGAGAGACACCAGCTCACTGCTGCCTGGGTCTGCCCTGCCCCCATGGGCTGGCCCCATTAGTGCCATTTTGTTTTTGTTATTGTGGGTTTTTTTTTTTTTTTTGGCTTTTTGTTGCTTTTCTCTTTCTCCCTTCCTTTCCTTTCTCCTGCCCAGCTAGCCTTGTGTGCCTTCCCCTCCCTTTCTTGACAGGCTGTGATATTTTGGTTTGTTTGGTTTGTCCTTTTTTTGTTTTTTCTTTTTCTGTTTCTTCTCTCTCTCTCTCCTTTCCTTCCTTTCCTTTCTTCTGCCCACCCAGCCCTGTGCATTGCCCCCTGCCCCTTCTCTAGGGGCTGTGCTGTACCACTCAGCTGGAGAGTCACTGTGCGCAGCCTCCCTGGGTCTGCAATGCCGACACCAACCGGCTCCCTCAATGCCATTTTATTTATTTATTGTTGGTGATTTTTCTTTAATTTTTTGTTGTTTCTTCTCTCACTCTCTGTTCCTTCCTTTCCTTTGTCCCACCTACCAAGCTCTTTGTGCCACCCTCCCCTCCTTCTTGGCAGGCTGTGCTGTATCACATGGCCGGAGAGACTCTGAAACACAACCTCCCCAGGTCTGTACTGTTCCCACAGGCTGGCTTCCCCAGTGCCATATTTTTTATTTTATTTTTTCTTTATTTTTCCCCTTCTTCATTTTCCTTCTTCCTCCAGTTGAAGCCCTGTGATGCCTACACCTCTTCCCCACAGGCCATGCTGTGCTGCCTGGTTAGAGACATATCAACTCACAGCCACCCCAATTCCACCCCACCCCCAACAGCCAGCTCCCCCAACACCATACTTATTTTTGTCATTGTTTTTATTTTTAATTTTTTAATATTATTTTGTTTGTTGGTTAGTTGGTTGGTTTCTTCTCTTTCTCCTCTTGCCTTTCCTTCTCACATCCACTTAGCCCCGTACACTGCCCACATCCCTTCTTAACAGGCTGAGCTGCACTGCTCAGCTGGGGAGCCACCAGTACATGTCCTCGCCAGGTCTGCCCTGCCCCACACACCGAACAATACCACACTTCCATTATATTTACTTTTTTATTTTATCTTCTATTTTCTTTAGTCCTTCATCTTCCTTATTTTTTGCTTTGTTTTTGCTTTTGTTTCTCTATCTTTCTCTTCTTTCACTCACCCACTTAGCTCCACACATCACATCATCTCTCTTCCCTCCTGCCTGTCTGCACCATGTGCCAAGCATAGCACCCCTGAGTGGCACCAAAACAGCCCCCTAGACCCCACCCTCCCTGCCCCCTGGCCTCACCCCGTCAGCCCCAGCTCATTTTGCAAACAACCTAACCCCACCACTCCACACCCGCCAGACTGGCCCTGCTACACCATAGCTAAGTGACAAGCCCTGACCACCTGGGCAAGGCAGTAAGAAGCATTGTGTCTACATGTGAGTAAGCAACAAAATACACCCAGCCTGCCCGTCCAGACATAACTAAATAAAGAAAAAGGAAAGATGAAACAAACAAATCTACAACCAATAAATGAAGAAAATAATTCCTTAATGTTCCAGATACAGCAGACAATATTAAAACATATTCCCCCCCCCCCAAAAAAAAAGGACAAGATGGCTCCAGCAAGCAATGAAAGTAAAACACAACATGACCTTCTGGTAGAAGAAAAGCACTGGAACTACCTGATAGGGAATTCAAAACTAATATTTAGGGTTCTCCAATGGATGAAGGAAAATGCAAACAAAAAAAAAAAAGGAAAAAATAGACAAAATCATGGAAAATACAGACAAAATCAGGGAAAATAGAGACAAAATCAGGGAAAACACAGACAAAGAAATGGGAGAATTCAGGAAAATAAGACAGGAACAAAATATCAAAAAACTAGAAATACAAAAACAATTAGAAATCCAGAAGAAGATTTCAGAAATGAACAGTGCAATAGAAGGTTTTAGGAGCAACTTTGATAAGTGGAAGACAGGATCAGCAAAATTGAAGGCAAATTATTCAATACCACTTTGTTCAAGGAAAATCGAGAAAAGAATGAAGAAACCCTGAGAACTATGTGGGATACAAAGAAAAGTAAAAATCTGCATGGGATCGGAGTTCCAGAATAGGGGGAAAAAACAAAACACAGAGAGAATCATTGAAGATTTGCTGACAGAAAACTTCTTTAATATCATAAAAGACAAAAATCTGACCATCCAAGAAGCACAACGAACCCCATATAGGATAGAGTCCAAAAGAAAATCACCAAGATTTATGATAATCACACTTGCTAAAACCAAAGACAAAGAAAGAATCCTGAGGACAGCTTGAGAAAACCAAAAAGTCACATACAAGTGGAAATAATAAGACTAAGCTCTGATTACTCAGCAGAAACCACGCAGGCAAGAAGGCAATGGGAAGACGTATATAAAACCTTGAGAGAAAAAAAATGCCAACCAAGAATAATATATCCTGTAAAACGCTTGCTCAAATATGATGGCAAAATTAGGACATTTCCAGATAAACAGAAATTAAGTGAATACGTAAAAACCAAACTTACAAGAATTGTTAAAGGAATACTTTCAGTTAGAGAACAACCAACATCAGACAACAATCTGAATCTAGAACACAAGACAACATCAGCCAGATACCAACCTAGATAATGAACTCACAAGGATAAAACAAAACTAAAAGATTTGCAATAGGGAACCAGAGAGGTCAATCTGTAAATGACAGCAATGTCAGAAAAATAAAAGGGAATAAACTGTGTCGTTTTAGAACTTTCAAATGGAAAGGAAGTCAAGGTGATAACAAGAAATAAAGACTGGTTTAAACTTAGGAAGATCGGGGTAAATTTAATGGTAATCACAAAGAAAATTAATAAACCTACTCAACAAAATAAATAAAACAAAGTCAGTAAACACAGAATCTACAAAAATGAAACGAACAAAAAAATCCACAAAGGGAATTCAGCACAAGAGGGTAAGAGGAACAAAGAAAACATCAGCACCCCACCAAAGCACTACAAAATGATGGAAAGAACTGACACCTATCAATAATCACACTGAATATAAATGGCATAAATGCACCCATAAAGACACAAAGTGACAGAATGGATAAAAAAAAAAAAAAAGCATGACCCATCAATATGCTGTCTACAAGAGACACACCTTAGAAAAAAAGACACAAATATAGTAAAAATCAAAGGGTGGAAAAAATATATCAAGCAAACAGCAACCAAAAAAGAGCAGGAGTGGCAATACTAATCTCAGATAAAAAAGGCTTTTAAACAAAATCCACCATAAAAAACAAGGAAGGACACTACATAATAATTAAAGGAAAAATACGTCATGAGGACATAAGCATAATAAATATCTATGAACCCAATGACAGGGCTCCAAAATACATAAAACAAACTGTAACAGCATTGAAAAGAAAAATTGACAGTTCCACAATAATAGTAGGAGACTTCAACACACCACTGTTTGTAAAGGACAGGACATCTAGAAGGAAACTCAACAAAAATACAGAAGATCTAAAAGGTATAATCAACCAACTTCACCTCATAGACATATACAGAACACTCCACCCAACAGCAGCAACGTACACATTCTTTTCCAATGCACATGGGACATTCTCCAGAATAGATCATATCATAGGCCACAAGCAACCCTTAACAAAATCCAAAACATTGAGATAACACAAAGCATCTTCTGTGATCACAACTCCATAGAATTAGAAATTAATAACAGGAAGAGCAAGGAAAAAAAAAGGAAACTGAATAGCACCTTGCTTAAAAGCTACCAGGTAACAGAAGAAATCAAAGATGGAATAAAAAATCACCAAAATCAAATAAGAATGAAAACACATCATACCAAAACCTTTTGGACACAGCAAAGGCAGTGCTCAGAGGTCAATTTATAGCAAAAGATGCACACAATAAAAAAGAAGAAAGGGACAAAATCAAAATATTAGCAATATAGCTTGGACAAATAGAAACAGCAAATGAAGTCCACAGCCACCAGAAGAAAGGAAATAATAAAGATCAGAGCAGAAATAAATGAAATAGAGAATAGAAAAACAAAAGAAAGAATCAACAAACCAAAAGTTAGCTCTTGGGAAGGATCAACAAAATCAAAAAGCCACTGGCCAAAATGACAAAAGAAAAAGAGGAGAGGGCACAAATAACTCAAACAAGAAATGCAACGGGGGACATTACAACAGACCCAATTGAAATAAAAAGGATCATAATAGAATATTAAGAAAAACTATACACTAACAAATTTGAAAACCTAGAGGAAATGGACAAATTTCTAGAAAAAAAAACTATCTACCTAAACTAACACAGAGTTCGAAAAACTGAACAAACCCATAACAAGAGAAGAAATTGAAAATGTAAAAAAAAAAAAAAAATTTTAAACTTCCAAGAAAAAAAGCCCTGGCCCAGGTGGCTTCACTGGAGAATGCTACCAAACACTCAGAAAAGAGTTTGTACCAGTACTACTCAAACTAATTCAGAACATAGAAAAAGAAGGGATACTTCCATACGCATTCTATAAAGCCAGCATAAACCCTGATACCAAAACCAGGAAAAGACACCACAAAAAAAGAAAATTACAGACCAATATTTCTCATGAATATAGATGGAAAAATTCTCAACAAAATTCTAGCCAATAGGTTTCGGCATCATATCAAAAATAATACACAATGACCAAGTGGGATTCACACCAGTTATGCAAGGATGGTTCAACATTAGAAAATCAATCAATGTAATCTACCCCATAAAGAAAACAAAAGAATCACATGATCATCTCAATCAACACAGAAAAGGCATTCTACAAATCCAACGCCCATTCCTGATAAAAAGTCTCAATAAAATAGGTATAGAAGGGAAATTCCTCCACAAAATAAAGGGCATCTTTTCAAAACCAACAGCCATCTTCATTCCTAACAGAGAGAGGCTGAAAAGATTCCCTCTGAGAACAGGAACAAGGATGCACTTAACACCAGTCTCATTTAACATTGTGCTGTTAAGTCCTAGCTAGAGCAATAAGGCAAGAAAAAGAAATAGTGGTATTCAAATTGCTAAGGAAGAATTAAAATGATTCATATTTGGGGACGATATGATTTTATACATAGAGAACCCAAAGAACTCCACAAGAAAACTACTGGAACTAGTAGAAAAAGAGTCAGCAGAGTAGAAGGATACAAGATCAACACATAAAAATCAGTTGGATTCCTATACACCAATAAAAAAAAAAAAAAGGAAATCAGGAAAGCAGTATTATTTATAATATCCCCTAAAAAAAAAAAAAAAACTTAGAAATAAATCTAACCAGGGACATAAAAGTCCTTTACAAAGAAAACTACAAAACACTACTGCAAGAAACAAAAAGAGACCTACATAAATGGAAAAACATGCCACGCTTGTGGATAGGTAGATTCAACATTGTGAAAATGTCAATTCTATCCAAAGCAATCTACAAAAATAATGCAATCCCAATCCAAACACCAACAGCACTCTTTAACAAGATGGAAAGACTAATCATTAAATTTATATGGAAAGGAAAGAGGCTCTGGATAAGTAAAGCAGTATTGAAGAAAAAGAATAAAGTAGGAGGACTCGCAATACTTGACCTCTGAACATAATATACAGCTACAGTAGTCAAAAAAACTTGATACTGGTACAACGACAGACACTTTGAGCAATGGAACAAAATCAAAAATCCAGATGTAAATCCATCCACCTACGGACACCTGATCTTCGACAGAGGCCCAAAGGCCCTTAAATGGGGGAAAAGGCAGTCTTTTTTAACAAATGGTGCTGGGTAAACTGCATGTCCATCTGCAAAAAATGAAACAGGACCCATACCTTACACCGTATGCAAAAACTAATTCAAATAGATGAAAGACCTAAATATAAAACCCAAAACTATAAGGATAATAGATGAAAAAATAGGATCAATGCTAGAGGCCCTAATTCACGGCATAAATAGGATACAAATCATAACTAACAATACACAAACACCAGAAGATAAACAAGATAACTGTGATCTTCTAAAAATTAAACACTTGCACTCATCAAAAGACTTCATCAAAAGAGTAAAAAAAGAACCTATAGACTGGGAAAAAACTTTTGGCTATGACAAATTCAACAAAGGTCTAATCTGTAAAATCTATAGGAAAATCCAACACCTTTTATACAACAAAAAGACAAATAATCCAATTTAAAAATGAGCAAAGGATTGAACGAACAATTCACCAAAGAAGATATTCAGGCAGCTAACAGTCACATGAAGAAACGCTCAAGATCACTAGACGTTAGAGAAATGCAAATCAAAACTACAATGAGATACCATCTCACTCCAACATTACTGGCACAAATAAAAATGTTGGAGAGGCTGTGCGGAGATTGGAACTCTTACGCACTGCTAGTACATCCATTTTGGAAAATGATATAGCATGCCCTTAAAAAGCTAGAAATAGAAATACCATATGATCCAGCAATCCCACTCCTAGGAATATATCCTAGAGAAATAAGAAATATGAATGGACACATGCACACCCATGTTCATTGCAGCATTATTCATAATAGCAAAATGATGGAACAACTTAAGTGCCCATCAACAGATTAATGGATAAACAAACTATGGTAATACACACAATGGGATACTACACAAAAATAAAGAACAAGAATGAAGAACACCAAAGTCACACGACAACTAAGAGCCCAAGAGACAGAAAGGGCCACATGAACCAGAGACCTACATCATCCTGAGACCAGAAGAACTAGTTGGTGCCCGGCCACAATCGATGACTGCCCTGACAGGGAGCACAATAGAGAACCCCTGAGGGAGCAGGAGATCAGTGGGATGCAGACCCCAAATTCTCATAAAAAGACCATACTTAATGGTCTGACTGAGACTAGAGGAATCCCAGCGGTCATGGTCCCCAGACCTTCTGTTGGCACAGGACAGGAACCATCCCCGAAGACAACTCATCAGACATGAAAGAGACTGGACAGAGGGTAGGAGAGAGATGCTGATGAAGAGTGAGCTAATTATATCAGGTGGACACTTGAGACTGTGTTGGCATCTCCTGTCTGGAGGGGGGATGGGAGGATAGAGAGAGTTGGAAGCTGGCAAAATTGTCACGAAAGGAGAGACTGGAAGGGCTAACTCATTAGGGGGAGAGCAAGTGGGAGTACGGAGTAAGATGTATATAAACTTATATGTGACAGACTGACTTGAATTGAAAACATTCACTTGAAGCTCGATAAAAGTTAATAAAAAAAATAAAGAACAATAATTAATCTGCAAAACATCTCACAACATTGATGAAACTGGAGGGCGTTATGCTAAGTGAAATAAGTCAATCACAAAAGGACAAATGCTGTATGAGATCACTATTATAAAAACTCATGAAAAGGTTTACGCACAAAGAAATAACCTTTGATGGTTGCTAGGAAGGGCGGAGTAGGGCGGTAAAAACACTATCTAGACAATAGGTAAGTGGTAACTCTGATGAAGGGTAAGACAGTACACAATACTGGGGAAGTCAGCAGCACATCTCGACTAAGGCAAGGTCATGGAATCTTCATAAGCACATCCAAACTCCCTGAGGGACTGAATTACTGGGCTGAAAGCTGGAGACCATGGTCTCGGGGACATCTAGCTCAATTGGCATACATAGTTTTTAAAGAAAATGTTCTACATTCTACTTTGGTGAGTAGTGTCTGGGGTCTTAAAAGCTTGTGAGCAGTTTTCTAAGATATTCCACTGGTCCCACCCCCTCTGGAGCAAGGGAGAATGAAGACAACCAAAGACACAAGAGAAAGATTAGTCCAAAGGACTAATGGACCACAACTACCACAGCCTCCACCAGACTGAGTCCAGCACAGCTAGATGGTGTCTGGCTACCATGATCAACTGCTCTGACAAAGATCACAATAGAGGGTCCTGGACAGAACTAGAGAAAAATGTAAAACAAAATTCTAACTCACAGAAAAAGACCAGACTTACGGTTCTGACAGAGACTGGGAAAACCCAGAGAGTATGGCCCCCAGACACCGTTTTAGCTCAGTACTGAAGTCACTACTGAGGCTCACTCTTCAGCCAATTTTAGACAGTTTCATAAAACAAATTAAGACTAAATGGGCACACCAGCCCAGGGGCAAGGACAAGAAGGCAGGAGGGGACAGGCAATCTGGTAACAGGGAACCCAAGGTCAAGAAGGGGAGAGTGTTGATATGTTGAGGGGTTGGCAACCAATGTCACAAAACGATATGTGAATTAATTGTTTAATGAGAAACTAATTTGCTCTGTAAACCTTCATGTAAAGTATAATTTAAAAAATAGTATCTTTTAGGTGCTAAATAAATAAAATCAGGTTAATTTATTTGCTATGACCACTCATGCTTAAATACAACATGATTACGGACAAGTTCCTTAACATCGCTGAACCTCTATTTCCTTCCACATAAAATGGATGTGATAACAATAATACCTACTAAAAAGAATGATGGAAAAAGTAAGCATAGGCATGCCACTAAAAAGGTTTAGATCCACACCACATCTATATGTATGTGCATTCAGTTGGGGAGAGATTATGACAGATTAGAGAATATCTAGAAAAGAGTGCTAGGAAGATGAGGTATCTGGAGAAGAGAAAGCACAGTAAAAAAAAAAAGTACATAACATTCATTTTTAACTGTGTGAGCAATTGCATATGGAAGAAGAAGCATTTAATTCTGTCTTACTCCAAAGACCAAAAATAGGACTATTGGGAGAGTTATAAAATACAGGCTTTATAACATTTCAACTTGATTTTCCTATATTATTTTGTAGATGGAGCACAGAAAAGGAATTCAAAGACATAGATTCTAGCCCCAGATTTGCCACTATGCAGCTGTGTGATCTTGGACAAGTCATTTTATCTTTCTGAACCTCAGTTTCTAAATACGTAAAATGATGTTAACCTCGAAGGTCACTTCCAACTTGAACATTCTAGGATTCTAATTTACATAAGGGTGGTGCCAAATTTGAGAGGTTAATGTTTTCTAAGAAATACATTTGAGGCAGTTGGATTTTCAAGAATTTTCATGATTATGGACTGAATTAGGTTTGTTCTAAATTAGAACTTCAGAAAAATGATAGTATTCCTTGATTTATTTTCCCTCTAATAAATATTTAATGTATAGCTTAAAGGTTCACAGTAAGTAACTTGCCCAGTGCTTTGATTCTTGAATAATGTATTAAATAATAACTAAGGCAAAGGCCTCTGGCCCAGCCTAGAGGAACATTAAAAAATGCATGTAATTCTACCTTGTAAAAGTTGTATTCCTTAATAGAGTAGAAATCTTTGTACCACTTTTAGAACAAATGGATAATGTTTTTCTGATAAGAAACAAAAGACAGAAATAGAAAACTGCTTCTGAGAAGTTTAGTTATACAAAGAAAAAAATGATGAAAATGAGGGTGGTTTACTACAAGTCTGATACACCAGATTTAAATTGCTGCATGTTGTGAAAAGGAAAAAGTAGTTTCAAATTTCATCACTTTCTTAATGGACATGAGTGTTTTTCCTAGAATGTCAATAGCCCAAAGCTATCAAACTATTGAATGAGATATTAAAATTTCATGATATAGTTCTTTTTAGCAGTAGTTTTACTGTGGCAGCCTATCATTCAGGAAAACATGAAACCAAGCTTTCGAGAAGTGTTTACAAGATCTTAAATTGTTGAGCTTAATTTTCAGACTGTATCAGAGGTCAAAGTAATTCATGGTGCCCTCATCATTCAGAAAAACCAACTTTCAGACAAAACAAAAATAGGAAAAGATCATTAAAACAAAGGCCACAATATATAATTATCAATTTTCAAATTAACTTACATCTTTATAGTTTTATACTTACACAGGCATATATGTATTTTTTCTACATTCTGAAAGTTCTACCTGACATCGTAAAGAGAAAATTAACATTAAGGAATTATACCGTCCAAGGTCACAGAGCTTAGTCAATAAATATTGAAGATCCACTATGGGCTAGGCTCTGTGGAAAGTACAAAACAATTACAAGATATTGCCCTTGCCCTTAAGGAACCTATAATTTGATTAGTGAAGCAGGCTTAAAACAATGAAAACAAAATGAACAATACAAGATGGTATGTGATCAAGAATTTAAATTGTGTAATAAAATCTATATGCTATAGGCTTTTGGAGAAGGAGCCCTGAAGTATTCACAGAAAACTCCCTGGAGTAAAAGTGTGTTAAGTTGTACCGTTAAAGATAGGTAGAATTTGGACATGGAATCTCTAGGTGGCACAAACGGTTAAGCGCTGGACTACTAACCAAAAGGTTGCCAGTTCAAACCCACCATGGGTATCTCAAAAGAAAGGCCTGGCAATCTGCTTCCAAAAGGCACAACCATGAAAAATCTATGCAATGCAGTTCTGCTCTGAAACACGTGGGCTTGCCATAAATTGGAATCAACTTGATGGCAGCTGGTGTGTTGGTAAGAATCTGGATGGCTGAGAAGAAAAGATGACCAATCCAGGTGAGGTCAATTATATTAGCACATAGAAACAGGAATAAGTGAATTGGTTTAAAGAAGCCAGTGAGGAAGCAATCTATAAATTCAGTGCAATCCTGATCAAAATTCCAACAGCCATCTTTACAGAATTGGGAAAACCAATCCTCAGTTTTATATGGGATGGCAAAAGGCCCCAAATGGCTAAAGCAATTTTGAAGGAGAAGAACAAAGTAGGAGGACCCACACTTCCTGATATCGAAATATATTATACAGCTACAGTAATCAAAATAGCTTGATGCTGGTATAATAACAGACACAGAGACCAATAGAATAAAATAGAGAATGCAGAAATAAATTCACCTGTGGTCAACTGGGAAACCCTGGTGTCGTAGTGGTTAAGTGCTATGGCTGCTAACCAAAGGGTCGGCAGTTCCAATCTGCCAGGTGCTCCTCGGAAATTTTATGCAGTAGTTCTACTCTGTCCTATAGGGTCGCTATGAGTCAGAATCGACTGGAAGACACTGGGTTTGGTTTTGGTTTTTTTTTTTTTTGCATGGTCAACTGATTTTTTGACAAAGGTGCTGAATCCATTCAATGGGAAAAGAAGAGTCTGTTCAATAAATAGTGTTGGGAAAATTCAATTTCCATACACATGAAATTGAAACACGATCTATGCTTCACACCATACACAAAAACAAATTCAAAATGGATTAAAGACCTAATTGTGAAAACTAAAACCATGAACTTCTTAGAAGAAAACTCAGGGACAAGGCTGTCAGGCCTATCTTTTAGCAATGGATTATTGAGCTGCCCTTTGAAATCTTCAGTTTCTCTCTTTTAATTCATCATTTCTTCCATTCGCTTTAGCTACTCGATGTTCAATAGCAAGTTTCAGAGTCTCTTTTAACGTCCATTTTGGCCTTTTCTTTCATTCCGGACTTTTTAATGACCTTTCTTTTTTCATGTATGATGTCCTTGATGTCATTCCACAACTCATCCAGTCTTCAATCATTAGTGTTCAGTGTGTCAAATCTGTTCTTGAGATGGTCTCTAAATTCAGGTGGGATATTCTCAAGGTCGTACTTTGGCTCTTGTGGACTTGTTCCAATTTTCTTCAACTTCAACTTGTGTATGAGCAATTGATGGTCTGTTCCACAGTCGGCCCCTGGCCTTGTTCTGACTAATGATATTGAGCTTTTCCTTTGTCTCTTTCCACAGGTGTAGTCAATTTGATTCCTGTGTGTTCTATCTGGTGAGGTCCACATGTATAGTTACCATTTATGTTGTTGAAAAAAGGTATTGGCAATGAAGAAGTCATTGGTCTTGCAAAATTCTATCATGGGATCTCCAGTGTCATTTCAACACCAATATCATATTTTCCAACTGCCAATCCTTCTTCTTTGTTTCCAACTTTCACATTCTAATCATTAGTAATTATCAATGCATCTCGATTGCATGTTTGATCAATTTCAGATTGTAGAAGTCGGTAAATATCTTCAATTCCATCATCTTTGGCCTTAGTGGTTGGTGCCTAAATATGAATAATAGTCATATTAACTGGTCTTCCTTATAGGCGTATGGATATTATCTTACCACTGGTGGTGCAGTGGTTAAGAGCTTGGCTGCTAACCAAAAGGTTGGCAGTTCAAATCCACCAGCCGCAACTTGGAAACCCCATGGGGGCAGTTCTACTCTTTCCTATAGAGTTGCTATGAGTGGGAATCAATTCGATGGCAATGGGTTTTGTCTTGGTTTTTGACAGCGTTTTACTTCAAGGTAGATCTTGAAATGTTCTTTTTGAAGATAAATGCAACGCCATTCCTCTTCAATTTGTCATTCCTGGCATAATAGACCATATGATTGTCTGATTCAAAAAGGCGAATACCAGTCCATTTCAGCTCACTAATATTGGTGTTTATGCATTCTATTTCATTTTGACGATTTCCAATTTTCCTAGATTCATACTTCTTACATTCCATGTACTGATTATTAATGAATGTTTGCAGCCGTTTCTTCTTATCTTGAGTCCTGCCACATCAGCAAATGAAGGTCCCAAAAGCTTGACTCCATCCATGTCATCAAGGTTGACTCTATTTTGAGGTGGCAGCTCTTCCCCAATCATCTTTGGAGTGCATTCCAACCTGAGGGGCTCATCTTCCTCCACTATATCCAATAATGTTCCACTCCTATTCATAAGGTTTTCACTGGCTAATTCCTTCCAGAAGTAGACTACCATGTCCTTCTTCCTAGTCTGTTTTAGTCTGGGAGCTCACCTATCCACCATGGGTATTTGAATACCAGTGGCATAAGCTTTCAACATCACAGCAACATACAAGACCCCACAGTATGACAAACTGACAGATGTGTGGGGGTATAAAAAGATAAGAACAGGTGAATGTATAGAGACCCGAGTTTATTAATAGTTACCAGGGGCAGTAGGGAGGGGAAGGGGGAGAAGTTGTTTAGGGAACACTGATTAAGGATAATGGATGCACAGTCAATTGGTGTAATTGATATCATTAAAAGAACACCTGTAATAAGATGAATTATTAAATGCAATGTTTTCTCTTTATATATATATTTACAACAGCAATGACAACAAAAAGAGTAGTTGTTGAGGCTGTTTATGTACAACAAACACCTCATGGGATTTGGTTTATTGATTTAGGGATTGTCTTAGTTATCTTAGTTATCTATTGCTGCTACAACAGAAATACCACAAGTGGATGACTTTCACAAACTGAAATTTACTTTCTCATAGTTTAGCAGGCTAGAAGTCTGAATTCAGGGTGCTGGCTCTAGGGAAAGGCTTTCTCCCTCTGTCAGCTCTAGGGGAAGATCCTTGTCTCTTCTCAGCTTCTGTTTCTAGGTTCCATGGTGATCTTCATGTGGTGTGGAACCTATCTTCCCTCATCTATGCTTGCTTTCTTTGTTGCTTGCCCAACCTGCACTTTTTACATCTCAGAAAAGATTGACTGAAGACACACCCTACACTAATACTCTCATTAGCATAACAAAGAAAACCCTTTCCCAAATGGGATTATAACCACAGGTATAGGGGATTTGAAATACATATTTCTAGGAGACACAATTCAGTTCATAAGAGGGGTTTAGGTTTATGGTCTCATGGAACATTCCTATTAATTGGTATAATATCATTTTTAGTGCTTCTGTTCCACCTCCAAGTTCATTGGCTAGTGTCTGTGTGGTCTTAAATACCTACCAGCAGCCATTCAAGGTACAACAATTGGTCTCTATTCACCAGGAGCAATAGAGGAAGAAGAAGAGTCATCACTAGAAGGAGGAAATGGAATGCGCTGTTGATTGCTTCCATGAACAACTGCCTCCTTGGCCGTGAGACCTGAAAAACTGGATGGTGTCTGGCTACATTACTGAAGGTGTTGATCAAAGATTCTAAAGATGTGTTCTGATCAATAGGAGGAAAAGTGAGAAACAGAATTTCAATTTTCATGGAATCCAGACTTTCTGGATCCATTGAGGCTGGATGAACCTCTGGAACTACTGTCTTGAGATAATCTTTAAACCTGAAATCATAAACCAAAAATACCCCTGATGTCTTATTTAAATCAAGAAACAGTCTAGCTTAACTAGTAAAGAATGTCTATGGTGACTATTGTGCTCTTTTAAAGAACATACTGTATGGGATCAAATTGTTAACAGCAGCTCAAAAGGTTAAATAGGAAGCTTAGGGGGAAATGAGGGTGAGAATAGCTGTACAATTTGAAGAATGTAATTAGTGTCACTGTCATGGTATCGTACATGTAGAAATCTTTGAATTGGTGTATGCTTTGTTGTGTATATTTTCAACAACATAAAAAAAAGAGAAGGCAGTAAGGTTAGTTTATTGCCTTTCTAGAAAAAGGCACTCCATGCAAAAACATTGTGTTATATTGGCTGTACTAAAGCCCTTTCCTTGAGTCTTATACACACTTTGGTTGGTGGTGTAATAAAATATTTCTGAAGTTAAAATTGAGATCCCAGAAAAGAGGTAAAATTTATCCTTTAGAGTCAACAAGGCACTGTGCAAACCATTTAGTTGGCAACTTTAAAATAAGGGTGTGCATACAAAATAGAACTTCTTCCCCAATTGGTCTGAAAACACCTCACTAGTTGGAACTCTGTCTAACACAAATCAAAAGAAAATGATCAATCTGTTTGGATAAAACAAACAAAAAAACCCATTGCCGTTTAGTTGATTCCGACTCATAGAAACCCTATAGGACAAAGCAGAACTGCCCCATAGGGCTTCCAAGGGCAGCTGGTGGATTCAAAATGCCAACCTTTTGGTTAGCAGCTGAGCTCTTAGCCACTGGATAGGTAATTATAACTAATATTCACGTGTCAAGTTCTGTTCTAAGTGCTTTATGTGGATTATCTCATTTAATCCTCACAATCCTATGAAATAGATGCTCTTATTAACTTCTGTTTTGCAGTAGGAGAAACTGTTTGAAACTGCTTTTTCTTCAGTGACAGGACACTTTTCCTAGTTATAATTTAGACTTGCTTTAATGTAATTTTTTCCAGGGTTAGATTGCATCTAACCAATAGGCTTGGCACATTCACGTGAAGCTAGGCTACTAGGTAGAACGAAAAGACTGCTTTTGTTCTTCCTTCTTCATCTTTAAAAGACAAAAGAATTGTAAGTGACCATAGTTTTCACCAAACAAATGCTAAGTAATTTGAGCTTTAAACTGATGACAAATATGTGTGAAGTGCCTAAGTATCAGGGAGGGATAAGTGAAGGCTTTTCCTTCATTATGATTCTGTTTGTTCCTAAGCATGAAATCAATAAGAAATCAGGTGTACACATATTTAAGCACTAACTTACAGCTTTCTTAATAATTAATTATCTTGTACATAATTTTCTTGGGGATGAGAACAGTACAATCAAGTGGTTTCTAGAAATTTCATTTGATTCATGGAGCTATTTTAATTTAAGACTGAATATTGCGTCCATGGGGTATTGTATGTACAGTTTTACAAACCAACGAAGACTATAGTCTAAGGCAAAATATAACTCATAGTACATTATTTTCTTGTTGGAAATCAACAGGCTTTTATTTGAATATATTTTGGAATTAAATTTTCACCAGGATATGTTGTTAGTTTGATAATACAGAAATAAAGGAAAAAAAGGCTGTCTTTCCACAAATACATTTATCTGGGTGTTTCTACATAGACAGATGCAAGGCAAACTATGCAAATATTCATTCAAATATATTGTTTACATGACACCAAATTGGTGGAAATGTCTATTGGCTTATTTTTATCTAGATGTTTGCTGTTCATTAGATAAGGTACAAATATTCCTCTAAAACTGGAAAGAAAACATATTAGTCTGTGTCCATTCTGTACCATCAAACTGACAATTTTTGATGACATCATTGAAGATGGCAGAGTGGGTTGAAATAGCAGGAACCCCCTATCTGTAGATTCTTTTAAAAATTTCATGGAAGGCCTCTGTTAATAATGGATATTTCTAGGTAGTAGGATTTAGAGTGAGTTTGGGGTTACTTCTTTGTACTTTTCTGTGTTTTTTTAAATTTTTTATGATGTGAATATATCATTTCTACAAAATCAATAAAGTCTTTATTATTTAAAAACTTGAAACATGAAACCACCAGTAAAGAAAGAATCCTCAGCAGTGACTTCAAGGAGTAATGAAAATTAAAGTTATGGCAGATTCTGATAGAATTTTTTGTAATCTTCCACTTTGGTGGTGAGTCATTATAAAATTTCCTATACCAATAAAATATCCACAAAAGAGGAAATACACATGGACAACAAACATGCAATGAAACACTCAAGTTCAACAGTACAGGGAAAACGCAAATAAAGTTATATCACTTTACGCATATTTGACTGGTAAAAATTAAGTTAGAGTAGAATTAAAACTTTCTTTATTAAGCAAATTAATCAATTTTTTTAATGTGAAGTAAAAAAATTAATAGACATTTTACTTTGATTTTAAGGAGCCTTAAAAAGAAAGAAAAGCCGGACCCAAAACTACTAGTCTTGCCTACAGCTTTGTTAAGTTTTTTCATCCAAAATTGCTAAACCGCTTTGCAGCATTGTTAACATGCTTTTTCTAGCTTAAACAGTGTTAATAATCAGGAAACTGAGGCCCAGTTTGATACAGTGATTAAGTCTGGGCAACCCCCTTTGTGACAAAGACACTTGTTAACCATAAACTAGCTCAGAGTTTATCTATTGCAAAGACTGTAACTTTAGGTGATTTCCCTTGCTTCCTGAAAGGTAGCCCCTGGGTTTCCCTGAGTAATTAAGATAACTTTTATCATTTTACAACCCCAAGACTACACTGAAAGATGATGAAAAACAGGGTGGGGTAGGGGTGGAACTAGGCCAGAGGCCACCTATTAACTGGATGCCATCTGAACCTCAGTAAAGGTGGGAGTTGTGAGTGGAAGGAGCATGCTTCAATTAGTCACATTAAGATTAGCAAATGGTTGATTTACTATTCCACTCCCTCCTCTTTAAAAACTACATGGAGCAGTTTGTTTATTTAAGGATCAAAATGGTCTCCCTATATGCATGTAAAGGAGCCCTAGTGGCACAGTGGGTAAAGCAATCAACTGCTAGCTGAAAGTCTGGCAGTTGGAAAACACCAGGGGATACACGGGAGAAAGATGTGGCAGTCTGCTTCCATAAAGATTACAACCTTGGAAACCTTATGTGGCCTCTATGAGTGACACTCGATGGCAGTGGTTTGGTCTGTTTTAACAATAAAAAGGTGTAAATATGATGAAAGGACTGTCATGTCCAAACTGACTAATGTTTTTATTCTTCACATTTTCAAAGTATCTGATAAATATTTTCCAGTCTAATAGCTAGTTCAGTTCATTTTATTCTCAAAGTCTAAATCTTATGATGTGCCTAATTAACAAAACCCTGTGCCTTTGGTTTCAATGTTTAATTTTAAAGAAAGTTGAACTAAAGAATATGGACCTTTTAATTTTTAACTCTATACCCCCAAGCTTCTGTGCCTGTTCTGATATTTTTACTGGGTTTTCTTCACTCATCCTCATTTTGGTCCTGGATTGATATATCTTTGTTAATCAATACCTGGAAGATGAGAGGGAGAAACTAAATCTGAGGCCAGCTTAGCATCTTCCAATACTCTTACATTCAAGTAGAACAGTGTAGTCAAGTTTTTAAAAAGGCTTCACTAAGATATCCTGATGTAACAGCAACAATTCAAAATCAAACTCAAAAATGAGCAAACAGAAACAACTGGATTTTCCATGCAAAAATGAATTTGAACCTCTACGTCACACCAAAATGGATAATAGACCTAAATGTAAGAGCTAAAATTACAAAACTCTTAAAAGAAAACATAGGTGTAAATCTTCATGACCTGGGTTAGGCAAAGGCTTCTTAGCTACAAAACCAAAAGCACAACTAACAAAAGAAAAACATAGATAAATTGTACTCCATCAAAATTAAAAACCTTCTTGCTTCAAAGGACACCATCAAGAAATTGAAAAGAGGACTTCCAGCTAGCATGGAGCAATAGACAGAAGCACCACACTGTCCCTCCACAGCAAAGACCCGAAAAACTAAGTATAACAAAGACAAACATCATTTCTGGAGCCCAAAGTGTGAAATGAAGAGATAAAGAACACAGCCAAACCCCAAATGGAATAAGAAACTGACAGAGGACAGAGAGCTAGGAGAGATACGTGTGGAGGTTCCTTATCTGCCAATGCAGCACAATTCACCATCTTGGACTCCTGTTGGAGATCGGCAGACAGGGAACACAGAAAAGCAGCTTCATGAAGCTCCTAGCAGGAGACAGAGCACCCAGTAACCAGTGATACACACTTTCCCACCACCACCCCCCCATCTTCTCCCCTCTGCTCTACATCCAAGCTTCCCGGCAGGTTGCAGTGGCTTGGCCAGCCAGGAAGTGCAACATCCATGTCGCTTGGATTCGCCCAATCCACATCACAGATCAGCAGACAAAGGGTATGGGAAAGCAGCTTCACAAAGTTCCCAGGAGGAGACAGAGCACCCAGTAACTAGCAATATATGCTTTCCTACCCCCCACCCTTCTTCCCCTCCTGCTTCGGCCTCCTCTGCTTCCCGCCAGCTGCAGTCTCTTGAACAGGAGGCAACAGCTTCCACTCTGGGCCACTGGATTCACTCTGCCCACATTGGCCGGGTCCCTGAGCTGGTGTTGCTTCTTTCCATCTCTTTTGGACTCTTCTGTGCCTCTCACCACCTCCCCCTCCTCTCCCTTGAACACCTGGCTCTGTGTGCCATCTTTGCATCTTCTTCAAAGGCTATGAAGCCCCACTTGACGGGGAACCACTCCACTGGCCTGTAACACCAGCTGGTGGGATCCCCGGGTCTTTTTTTTTTTTTGCTTGTTTTGTTCTATTTGTTTGTTTGTTTACTTTCTCTTTTCACACTTGGGAGCCCCTTCTAACTGGCTGCACTGCACGGTTTAGGAGCCACTCCCCCAATCTGTGCAGCCGCATAGGCAGGATCCATGGAGGCACTTTTTTCTTCCTTTTTTTTTCTTCTCTCCTTTTCCCTTTCTTTATTCATTTCTCTCAGTTCTCATCTGTCTATACTTACCTTATTTTCCTGTCTACTAAATATCTGGTGCTATGTGACATCTATACCCTTTCTAGCCAGGCTATACTGAACAGCCTGGGAGATACACCTGGTCTTTGTGGCCACACCAGTGGGACCCCTGGGGGCTTTTCTTTTCTTCTTTTTTTTCTCTTCCAAATTATTATCTAGTTATTTTTTTCCTTTTCCCTTTTTTTCCCTCCTTTTCGCTTTTCTCAATTTCTTGGTTTCTCATCTCTCCACTCCAACAGTAAGCTCCCTTTGCACTTTGTTTTTCCCTTTGTTTGTCTGTTTCTTTGTTTTTGGCTCCTGTTTCTCTTTCCTCTTCCCATTCCCATATTAGCTCCATACATCACAACTTCCCCCCTCTTTCCTGCCTACCTGCACCATGCACTGAACATCACATCTCTGACCAGCACAGGCACGGCCTACCAGAATCTGCCCAGCACCGACTCCTTGCCCTCACTGTTGACCTTAGTATGTGCCCAAAACGACCTATTCCAGCCCCTCCCCTTCAGCTGGACCTGCCCTGCTGCACCATAGCTGAGTGACTAGCCCCAACCATTGGACAAGGAGGCAAAAAGTATCACAACTACAGATGAGCAAACAAAAAAGAATGCACAGCCCACCTGCTCAGACATAACCTAATTAAAAAAAAAAAAAAGAATGAAACAAAAAATCTACAATCAAGAAACAAAAATAACTACTGACTGTCCTGAAGACAGCAGACAATATCAAAACATATAAGAAAAATAGGAGAGGATGGTTCCAGTAGGTGTCCAAAATAAAACACCAGATTACCTTCCAGTAGAAGAAAAGGCAATAAAACTACCTAACAGAGAACTCAAATCTCTAATATTCAAAGCTATCCAAGAGTTGAAGCAAAAAGCAGACAAAAATGAGGAAAAAATAGGCAAATTCATGGAAAAGGCAGACAAATTCATGGAAAGTACAGACAAAAAATGGAACAACTCAGGAAAGTAATACAGAAACAAAATGCCAAAACAAACTGACAACTAGAAAACATTCAAAAACAACAATTAGAAATCCAAACGATAAACAAAAGATTTAAGAAATGGACAGTGTCATAGAAGGTTTGAAATGATGGAAGATAGAATTGGTGAAATTGAAGGCAAACATTTGGATACAACTCTCAGGAAAATCAGAAAAAGAATGAAGAAAAATGAGCAAATCCTGAGAATTATGTGGTATACAATCAAAAGCAAAACTTTGTGAGTGCTCAGAGTTCCAGAACAGGAAAAGAAAATGGAAAACACAGAGAGGATCATTGAAGAATTACTGACAGAAAACTTCCCTAATATCATGAGTGATGAAAAGCTGATCATCCAAGAACGTCAACAAACCCCATAAAGGATAGAACCCAAAAGAAAAACAAGACATATTATAATCACACTCGCTAAAATCAAGGACAAAGAAAAAATCCTGAAAGCAGCTCGAGAAAAACAAAAAGTCACATACAGAGGAGAAACAATAAGACTAAGCTCTGATTATTCAGCAGAAACCATGCAGGCAAGAAGGCAATGGGATGACATACATAAAACCTTAAAGAAAAAAAAATTGCCAACCACAAATAATGTATCTGGCAAAACTTTCATTTAAATATGGTAGTGAATTTAGAACATTTCCAGATAAGCAGAATTAAGGGAATATGTAAAAACAAAACAAACCTACAAGAATTATTAAAGGGAATCCTTCAGTCTGAGAACAAACAGCATCAGACCACAGCCTGAATCTAGGATGCAAGATTTTACCAACCAGATACCAGCCTAGGAAATGAACTCTCAAGGACTATCCAAAACCAAAAGAATTGCAACAGGGAACCAGAGAGGTTAATCTGTAAATGATGACAACATCAGAACAATAAAAGAGGGCATAAACAGCATAGGTAAAGAACTTTTTAATGTAGAGGAAGGCAAGGTGATACCAAGTAATAAGAGACTGGTTCAAACCTAGGAAGATAAGGGTAAATTTCAAGGTAACCACAAAGAAAGTTAACAGACCTGCTCATCAAAATAAAGAAGAAAAACATAAAGTTTCAGTAAAAACAAAATCTCCAAAAACAAAAAAATGAAAAAGAAATCCACAAACAAAAGGAATTCAGCATAAGAGAGTAAGAGGAACAAAGAAAATGTTAGCACTACAAAAAAAGCACTACAAAATGATGGAAATGAACTCACACCTATCAATAATCACACTGAATGTAAATTTCCTAAATGTACCAATAAAGAGACACAGTGACAGAATAGATGAAAAAAAAAAGTATCCATCAATATGCTGTCTACAAGAGACGCACCTTAGAAACAAAGACAAAAACTTAGTAAAAATCAAAGGATGGGAAAAATATATCAAGCTAATAAATACCAAAAAAGAGCAGAATTGGTGATACTAATCTCAGATAAAATAGACTTTCAAACAAAATCCAACAAAAAAGACAGAAGGGCACTATATAATAATTAAAGGGATGATCTATTATGAAGATTCAACAATAATAAACATCTATGCACTCAATGACAGGGCTCCAAAATACATAAAACAAACTCCAACAAGCACTAAAAAGAGAAATTGACAGTTCCACAATAATAGTTGGTGCCTCCAACACACCACTCTCAGTAAAGGACAGAACATCTAGAAAGAAACTCAACAAAGACACAGAAGAGCTAAAGAGCACAATCAGCCAAGTTGACCTCATAGACATATATAGAACATTTCACCCAACGGCTGCAAAGTGCACATTCTTTTCCAATGCACATGGAATGTTCTCCAGAATAGACCACATCTTAGGCCACAGAGCAACCCTCAACAATATCCAAAATAGTGAGATAATACAAAGTATCTTCTCTGACCACAATGCCATCAAAGTAGAAATTAACGACAAGGAAGAGTTAGGGAAAAAAAATTACATGGAGACTGAATAACACCCTCCTCAAAAACCACCAGGAAATAGAAAAAATCAGAGACAGAATAAAAAAATTACTAGGATCAAATGAGAATGAAAGCACATTATACTAAAACCTTTGGGACTCAGCAAAGGCAGTCCTCAGAGGTCAATTTATAACAGTATATGCGCACATCAAAAAAGAAGAAAGGGACAAAATCAAAATATTAGTTACACAACTTGAACAAACAGAAAGAGAACAGCAAAAGAAGCCCACAGTTATCAGAAGAAAGGAAATAATAAAGATCAGAGCAGAAATAACTGTAATAGAGAATAGAAAAACAATACAAAGAATCAACAAAACCAAAAGTTGGTTCTTTGAAAGGATCAACAAAATCAACAAACCACTGGCCAAACTGACAAAAGAAAAGCAGGAGAGGATGCAAATAAACCAAATAAGAAATGAAATTGGGGACATTACAACAGACCCAACTGAAATAAAAAGGACCATAACAGAGTATTATGAAAAACTATGCTCCAACAAATTTGAAAACCTAGAGGAAGTGGACAAATTTCTAGAAACACACTACCTACCCAAACTAACACAAAATGATGTTAAAAATTTGAACAGACCCAAAACAAGAGAAGAGATTGAAAATGTAAAAAAAAGAAAAACTCCCAACAAAAAAAGCCCTGGCCCAGATGGCTTTACTGGAGAATTCTATCAAACATTCAGAGAAGAGCTTATGCCAGTACTACTCAAACTATTTCAGAACATAGAAAAGGAAGTGATACTTCCAAATTCATTCTATGAAGCCAGCATAACCCTGATAACAAAACCAAAGACAACACAAAAAAAGAAAATTACAGACCAATCTCTCATGAATGTAGATGCAAAAATTCTCGACGAAATCCTAGCCAATAGAATTCAGCATCATATCAAAAATAATAATAATACACCACAACCAAGGATTCATACCAGGTATGCAAGGATGGTTCAACATTAGAAAATCAATGAATGTAATCCATCACATAAGAAAATATCAAATGTTAGTGATGGTGTACAGCAACCAGAACCCTCATACACTGCTGCAAGGAATATAAACTGGTACAACCAGCTTGGAAAACTACTCAACAAATGAATGGCTGATGGCCCAGCAGCTCTACTTGTAGGTATTTAACATAAATGCAACATATATTCACCAAAATATGTGGACAAGAATGTTCAGAGTAGCACTATTTATAAATGGCACCAAACTGAAAACTACCCAAATGTACATCCAGAGTAGAATGGTTTAAACATTTTATGGTATGTTCACCAAATGGAATATCATACAGCCATGACGAGTCAACTATAACTACATACTATATGGGTGAATCACATAAACAAAGTGAACCCAGACATGCACTATTCTATACCACTTTACACAAGTGAAATCATATGATTCCATTCATATAATGACAAAAAATAAATAGCTTAGCCTAATTAGTAAAGAATGTATGCCTTGAGCATTGTGCTCTTTTAAGAACTATATGGGATCAAATTGACAAAAGCAACTTGAAAGATTGGAAAGGAAGCTTAATATCACAGTGAGTTTACATTAATAGGGGGAGGAACAACTCAGAAAAGGAGGGTGAGAATGTATGCACAGCTCGAAGAATGTAATCAATGTCACTGAATCGTACATGTAGAAAGTGTTGAATTGATGGTATTCTGCTGTGTACGTTCTCAACAATGACAACAGCAACAAAAAAAAAAACTAACAAATCAAAACAAATAAGCAAAGCTAATCTCTGAGGCTGGAAGCCAGGGTAGTAATTTCTAGGAAAGGAGGATGATAAAGGATTCTGGGGGCTGGTAGTTCTGTGGCATTCACTAACACTTTGTGCAATTTTCTTATATACGCTATGCTTCAATAAAAACTTAAGGGAAAAAAGTTACTACTTCAAACAAAAAAAATCAATAAATAGCAAAACGTAATGTAAAATAAAAAAAAAAACTGAAAAGAGAACCCACAGAATGGAAGAAAATATTTGTATACCATATATCTGATAAGGATTTAATATCCAGAATATATATATATCATATAGATAGAGCTATCGGGTTGTTTTTCTTTTTGTTGTTAAATTGTAGGGTATATACATTTATACATATATTTATATACCTACAACTTAACAACAAAAAGACAAACAACCCAATCAAATAAGGGATGTCTTAGGCTGGGTTCTCTAGAGAAGCAAAAGCAGTGAAGCATATATATATATATAGGTTTTTTTTTTTGTTGTTGGTAGGTGCCATTGAGTCAGTTCCAATTCATAGCAACCCTTTGTACCACAGAACAAAGCACTACCCAGTCCTGCCCATCCTCACAATCATTATGCTTGAGCTCATTGTTACAGCCACTGTGTCCTTCCAACCTGTGGGGTGCATCTTCCAGCACTATATCAATGTTCCGCTGCTATTCATAAGGTTTTCACTGGCTAATTCTTTTCAGAAGAAGACTACTAGGTCCTTCTTCCTAATCTGTCTTAGTCACCTGAAACCTGTCTGCCATGGGTGACCCTGCTGGTATTTGAATACCGGTGGCATAGCCTCCAGCATCACAGCAATATGTAAGCCCCCACAGTATGACAAACTGACAGGTATGTGGGATATATATACACACACACACACACACACACACACACATTAACGTAAAGGGAAAGAGAGAAAGTTTATCTCAGGAAATGGCTCACGCGATTGTAGAGGCTAGCAAGTCCCAAGTCCTTGGGTCAGGTGTCAGGCTGGAGGCTTTTCCTGGCTCATGTAACTGCAGGGGCTGATGAACCCAAGATTGGCAGGCAATGTGGCAGGCCACTAGCTCAAAGGCTGCAGAGGCTGATGAATCCCAAGATCAGCAGGCAATATGGCAAGCTGCTGGCTCAAGTCTCAAGAACCGGAGGACAAATGATGACGAGATGGATGCAGAATCCAGAGCATGCAAGCAAGCAAGCTTTGCCAGAACATCTATGTCATGGATTGAATTATGCCTCCCACAAAAATGTGTGTATTATCTTGGTTAGGCCATGATTCCAAGTATTCTGTGGTTGTCCTCCATTTTGTGATTGTAATTTTATGTTAAAGAGGATTAGGGTGGGATTGTAACACTTTTACCAGGTCACATCCCTGATCCAATGTAAAGTGAGTTGCCCTGGGATGTGGTCTGCACTGCCTTTTATCTCTCAAGAGATATAAGGAAAGGGAAGCTAGGAGAGACCTGGGGACTTCATACCACCAAGAAAGCAGTGGTGGGAGCAGAGCACATTCTTTAGGCTAGAGGTTCCTGTTCTGAGATGCTCCCAGACCAAGGGAAGATTGATGACAAAGACTTTCCTCCAGAGTCGACAGAAAGACAAAGCCTTCCCTTGGAGCCGATGGCCTGAATTTGGACTTACAGACTACTAGACAGTAAGAGAATAAATTTCTCTTTGTTAAAGGCATCCACTTGTGGCATTTCTGTTATAGCAGCACTAGATGACTAAGACAATCCATATACATATTGAATGCAGGGCACAATCCTGAGGAAACTCCCCTTACAACTGATTGGCTCTCACATCGGATCATATCATGGAGGATGACTACATCATTATATAACTGCCAAATTGCATTATCACAATATAGCCAAACTACATCATTATGTAATTCCCAAACCACTAAGAATCATGGCCCAGCTAAGCTGACACACAAATTAAAACAAGTTCACCCCCTGTCAACTTGGCACCTGTACACATCTCCTTAAACCATACACAATCTCTAAATAAAGACAATTACAAAATCATACTTGTGCCTAACATGAGAACAATAGAAAATGCACCAGCCCCATTTATATCATATATTTTAAAAGCCAACAAAGATTCATGCACACATACAAGGAAGAAATATTTATAACAATTACAGTCCTTGTTTCTGTACTGGTCATGTGGTCGTAACTGGTATTTACTACTACCTTCCTCCCTAACCCATTCTGTATTCCCTTTACCCTCAGCAAGCACCTCAGCTGCTTGTGGCTCTTTTCCTGGTAGGGGGACCCAAACCTTCATTCCTGTAGGGTCTGGGTCATTAGTAGCCATGTCAGAATTGAATTGTCATAGTTTTCTATCGACTTTAATCACAGGACATGGTAGTACTAAGAGACGCCCTAAGGGATCTCCTATATTCCAGGCATATTCTTTTTTACCTCCATTATAAAACATCAATCTGATTTCCCCTTGGTAGTCAGGGTCAATCACACCAGCCAATATGGTAACTCCCTTCTTTGCCTGCTGATCCAGAGGCATGAGAAGCCCAAAGTGGCCAGGTAGTATTCTTAACTTCCAGTTCAATGGAATCCATGTTGTGTCTCCAGCCCACAAAGCAAAGGGTCATGGGGACAAGAAGCAAAAATTTTGCAAGAGGGTCACTAGGGGTAATAGTGTGTTGTGCCACTCCCATTTCCACTCCTTGATTCCTGGAATCACGAATCTTGCTATGGGAGAAACAGCACCATATATTGGACTCTGGTTTAGAGTATATGCAGCCTCCCGGAGAACAATTCCTCAACCTTACAGAGTGTTGTTACTTATCTGGTGACAAAATTCTGTCTTTAGAAGGTCATTCCACTATTCTATCAGGCCAGCTGTTTCAGAATGATGGGGAACATAGTAAGACCAGTGAATTCCATCAGTATAGGCCTATTGCCATACTTCATTTTCTGTGAAGTGAATCCCTTGATCCAAGGCAATGCTGTGTGAATACCCTGACGATGGATAAGACATTCTCTGAGTCCACAAATGGTAGTTTTGGCAGAGGCATTGCATACAGGAAAAGCAAATCCATATCTTCAGTAAGTGTCTACCCCAGTAAGAACAAAATGCTACCCTTTCCATGATGGAAGCAGTGCAATGTAATCAACCTGCTACCAGGTTGCTAGATGATCACCTCGAGGAATGGTGCCACATCAGGGACTCAGTTTAGGTCTCTGCTGCTGGCAGATTGGGCACTTGTCACTGGCTGTGGCCAAATTGGCCTTGCTGAGTGGAAGTTCATGTTGCTGAGCCCACGTATAACCTCCATCCCTGCCACCATGGCCACTTTGTTCATGAGCCCATTGAGAAATGACAGGAGTGGCTGGGAAAGAGGATGATTGGTTTCCACAGAATGCATCATCCTATCCTCTTGATTGCTATAATCTTCCTCTGCTGAGGTCACCCTTTGGTGATCATTCGCGTGAGACACAAACATTTTCACTTCTTTGGCCCATTCAAAGAGATTTATCCAAATATACCTTCCGTATACCTCCTTGTCATGAATTTCCTAATCATGTTTCTTCCAAGTCACTGACCATCCAGCCAAACCATTCATCATAGCCAACGAATCAGTATATAATCACACATTCTGCAATTCCTCCTTCTAAGCAAAGTGAACAATGAAGTGCACTGCTCAAAATTCTACTCATTGGGAGGATTTTCCTTTACAACTGTCGCTCAGGGAGGTCCCAGAAAGAGGCTGCTGAGTTGACATTGCCCACTTTCAAGTGGTGTCTGCATATTGTGCAGAACCATCTGTGAACCAGGCATGAGTTTTCTCTTCCTCAGTAAACTGAGCATAAGGAATTCCCCATGAAGCCACAGGAGCAAAATGGGAGAAGGCAGGTAACGTGACAGGAGTGGAGACCATGAGAATTTGGGCCACTTCCTCATGCAACTTACTTATGCCTTCAGGTCCTACTCGAGCCCAGTCTCATGTGTACCACTTCCATTTAATGATGGAGCGCTACTGTGCATGTCCCACTTTATGACTGTGTGACAGACAACACCCAGTTCATGATGGGCAGCTCAGGCCACATGTTGACCTGGTGGCCCATGGTTAAATGTTCAGTCTCTGCTAAGGCCCAGTAACAAGGAAAGATCTGTTCTCAAAAGGAGAGTAGTTATCTTCAGAGGATTGCAGGGTCTGCTCTGTGTTTCATTAATAGGGGCCTGCCAAAGACACCAAATAGCATCTCTATCTGTCACCGGCATTTCAAGCACCATTACATGAGCTGGATCATAGGACCCAAGTGGCAGAGCAAGCTTGCATGGCAACCTGAACCTGTTGGAGTGCCTTTTCTTGGTCTGGGCCCCACTCAAAACTAGCAGCTTTTCAAGTCACTTGATAAATAGGCCAAAGTAGCAAACCCAAATGAGGAATATGTTGCCTCCAAAATACAAAGAGCCTACGAGGTATTGTGCCTCCTTTTTAATTGTAGTAGGGGACAGACGTAATAACTTATCCTTCACTTTAGAAGGAATACCTCGACATGCACTCATGCTACTGGACCACTAGAAATTTCACTGAGGTGGAAAACACTTGTCTTAGGCTGGGTTCTCTAGAGATGCAAAGCCAGTAAAGGGTATAAATATATATATAGAGAGAGAGAGAGATTTATATCAAGGAAACAGCTCATGTGATTGTAGAGGCTGGAACGCCCTAAGTCCATGGATCAGGACAGAGGCTTCTCTCAATTCACATAGCCCCAGGGGCCGGCAAACCCAAGATTGGAAGGTCGGGGAGTAGGGCTCTTGCTCACAGGCTATGAAGATTGACAAATCCCAAGATTGGCAGGCAAGACTGCAAGTCTACTCTTGATTTACATAGTTGCAGGGGCTGGCGAACCCAAAATTGGCAGGTTGGGAGGCAGGGTTCCTGCTCACAGGCTGTGAAAATTGATGAATCCCAAGATAGGCAGATAAGCTGATAACTCAAATCCCAAGAACTGGAGGTCAGACAAACAGAAGGCAGCTGCAGGATCCAGAGCAAGGAAAATGCCAGAATGTTTGCTTATATTTGAATGTAGGCCACACTCCCAAGGAAACGCCCCTTCAACTGATTGACTACTCACAGCAGATTCCATCATGGGAATGATCATATGTAAACACTGAGAATCATGGCCCGGCCAAGTTGACACACAATCTTAACCATCGCAGCACCTGAAGTTTTGTCAAATTAATTTCTCACTCTCTAGCACACAAATGTTTTACCAGTGAGTCCAGAATCATTGAATTTTTTCCTTACTAGGTCCAGTTAGCATAATATTTTCAAAATAATGGACCAATGTGATGTTTTGTGAAAGGAAAAGGCTATCTAGTTCCTTGTGGACTAAATTATGACATATGGCTGGAAAGTTGATATACCCTGAGGTAGGACATAGAAGGTGTATTGTTGGCCTTGCCAGCCGATGGCAAACTGCTTCTGGTGTTCCTTCAAAACTGGAATCAAGAAATCCAGATCAATAGCTGGATACCAGGTACCAAGAGATATATTAATTTGCTCAAGCTATGAAGCCACATCTGGAACAGCAGCTGCAATTGGAGTCACCAACTGGTTATCCAAAACCAAATCCGTCGCCATCTAAACAATTCCAACTCATAGTGACCCTATAGGACTGGGTAGAAATATCTGATAGGGCTACCAAAGAGTGGCTGGTAGATTCAAACTGCTGACTTTTTGGTTAGCAGCCTAGCTCTTAACCACTGCACCAACAGTGCTCCACCACCTGGTTAAGTTTAAGATAATTCATTGTCATTCTCCAAGATCCACCTGCTTTATGCACAGACCAAATAGGTGAGTTGAATGGGGATGTGGTGGGAATCACCAGCCCTGCATCCTTCAAGTCCCTGATGGTGGTAGTAATCTCTGCAATCCCTCCAGGAATGTGGTACTGCTTTTGGTTTAATCTTTTCCACTTGGCTTTTCCTACCATAATAGCCTTTACTCTATTTGTCAGGGATCAAATATGGGGGTTCTGCCAGTTGTTGAGCATATCTATTTCAATTATGCATTCTGGAACTGGGGAAGTTACTACAGGACAGTTTTAGGGACCCACTGGACCCACTGTGAGACAAACCTGAGCTAGAACATGACTTCCATATGTCCCCCTCTGACTGGTGGGCCACAGTGACATTTTGAGTCTCCTGTGTCAGCTCAGAGCCAGCATCCTGTAATTCCTGAAAAATCTGATTGTTTCATTTTCCCCAATGAACAGTCATTTTTGTAAAAGGCCATAGATCCCTTTGGGGAAGGTTGGGAGAAAGACTAACAGTATATATTTTTGGCAGTATAGTGGAGTCCTTCCTCAAGAAGACCCAGCCTCCCCTTCATTCAAGGGTTTGTGAGTCTGTAAACTCACTCAAGCCTGAAAATTGACTGACTGTTTGTTCTGGCAATTTGAGTTAGGCTGTCATTTACTTGACCTAGAATTCTTCTGCTTGTACAGATCAAGTAAATATTTAGTAGATTTTGTATCTATTTCACTCCCAGGGACACCATGACTAATTAGTCAACTCCATAAGTCCATACGTCTCAGACTGTTCTCATTAGTGCTTTGGCTTATCTGTACATTACTATAACCACACTTTCCTTGTCTTGGTCGATTGAGTACCGCCACTTGGCTTCTAGCACCATGGGGTTCAATCAGTCCCACTGTAGTTAGATGTCTTAATTCAGTTAGGACAGTTCTCACTGTCAAATCTGACTTACATAAAATAGCAATCACAGCAGTCTTCAAGGATGCTGAGGATCCCTTTACAAATTTGTTCCCTACCACTGTGGCAAAAGCTGTATCCGCTAGGCACCCCATGTGTTGGTCTGTGTGGTTTAACCTGATAAATCCACTCTAACATGCCAATTTCCCTAAGCCTTTGGATGCCTTCTTCTACAGTATACCAAGGCAGGTCTGATACTTCAACTTGATTCACTGTAGGCCACTGCATAATCCATGCTTCAGTGAACCAATAAAATAAACTATCGGATCCTTTCCTAACCTCTCAAGCTGAAACACTGAATGACGAATCTGTGCTTAGTGGGCCCATATCAATAAACTCAGACCGACCCAACTTCATGTTCTTTGCACCATTATCCCACATCCTGAATAGCCATTCCCACACATATTCCCCAGGTTTCTGCTTGTACCTATTAAAAAAGTCAAGCAGTTCTTTTGGAGTGTAGCATACCTCTTCCTGGGTCAAACTTTGTACTTTACTTTTCGGGGCTTGCTGGGACATAAGGCTTGCTGGGACATAAGTCTAGTTATAGGTCTAGAAGCAAAATGGGTGGTGAGAGTGGGTCCTGTGAACGTTCAGCAACGTCTTGTAAAGCACATACTCAGGCAATGCCCCAGGCAATGCCCCAGGTGCCGCCACAGGCAATACCTCAGACAAAGACTCTTTAAGCATAGCTGGGTTAATCTCATCAGATGAAGGTGGAAGTGTTAATGGTTTTACTGGGGATGGTGGCTTAGCTGACAAAGATGGAGTGATCTCTTCAGATGAGGTAAGAGGGCTGATTGTTTTGGCAGGAATGATTCAATGGAATTTAGGGGCTCAGTGTCCCCAGCTTCCTGATTATCTGCCCATATGTCCCCACTCCAAGTTTCAGGATCCCATTTCTTCCCAATCAGTGCCCTTACTTTAAATTCAAACACTATTTGAGGTTGAGAATTCAATTAAAACTGTAATTCAGCCATTCTTACGATAAGACTCTGGGCTTGGTTTTCGGCAATATCAGCTCTGTTACTACAAGAAATAAGGCTTTCTTTCAGGGCAAAAGTGGCAAATTTGAGGTCTTCGTTGTGGTGCTCGAGGTGTAACTCTCAAGCCTTCAGCTCATCTCTTTCTTTCACCACTTTGTCTAGCGAAAGGAGGACCAACCAACCAGCTTCACTACACTTCCCATTTTAACAAAACTGTAGAAAAGTATCAAACATGTTAGCACCCAGAGCCTTGCTTCTCACCAATACTTGATGTATTGGTGGTGATATTTTGCATATTAATATTGCTAGCTCATACCATGAATTAGCAGCACCCTCTTTACTACTAAAGGCAGAGTCATCAGTGCCCTTAAGACTAGGCAGATTCAGGAACCAATTTACAGAACTCACCGTTATGATTTTGTTTCTCTAGAACCACTCTCTGTATCAAATGTCTTAGGCTGTGTTCTCTAGAGAAGCAAAACCAATGAAGTGTGTGTGTGTATATGTATGTATATACGTATAGACAGAGAGAGATTTATCTCAAGGAAATGGCTCATGTGGTTATGGGGGCTGGCAAGTCCCAAGTCTGTGAGTCAGGCATCAGGCTGGAGGTTTCTCCTCACTCACGGAGCTGCAGAGGCTGACAAACCCAAAATTGACAGGTCAAACAGCAGGCTAGTGTCTCATGCGCTGTAGTGGCTGATAAATCCAAGTTTGGCAAATAAGACAGCAGGCTGCTGCCCCCAGGCTGTGGAGGTTGATGAATCCCAAGATTGGCATGCAGTACAGCAGGCCGCTGGCTCAAGTCCCGAGAACTGGAGGTCAGATGATGAGGAGGAGGATGTGGGATCCAGAGCAATCAAGTGTGCTTTGCCATAACATCCACATATATATTGGATGTAGGCCACATCCCCGAGGAAACTCTCCTTAAAACTGATTGGTCAATCACAACAGATCACATCATGGAGGATGACTACATCATTACATAACTGCCAAATTACATTATTACATAACTGCCAAACTACATCATTACATAACATCAAACCGCTGAGAATTATGACTCAGCCAAATTGACACACAACCTTACCCATCACAGTGGGCAAAGAACTTGAATAGACATTTCTCTAAAGAAGATCTATAAATAGACATTAAGCACCTGGAAAGATGCTCAACATCATTAGTCTTTAGGGAAATGCTAATCAAAATCAAAATGAGATACGACTTCACACCCACTAAAACAAAACAAAACAACAAAAAAAAATCAAACCTATTGCAGTAAAGTCCGTTCCAACCAATGGTGACCTCATGTATGTGAGAGGAGAACTGTGGCTTCATAGAGTTTTCAATGGCTGATTTTTCAGAAGTAGATAACCAGGCCTTCCTCCAAGGCACATCCGGGTAAATTTGAACTTCCAATCTTTTGGTTAGCGGTTTAGCACATTAGCTATTTCAACCATTTAGGGACTCTGACTAGAATAGCTAAAATAAAAAAGACAGACAATAACAGGCACCACCAAGGATGTGGAAAATTCAAACCCGAATCTATTAGTGGGCATAAAAATTGATGCAGCTAATTTGGAATAGAGTTTGCTGTGAAAAGCCATGAAAAAAAAAAAAGGCACCACTTTCCTCATGCTTTCTGAACAAGTGCAATTTGCACTGGGCCCTGTAAATAATGTAACCGGCCCTAAACACAGTTCCTGAAATGTGTAGTAGCATTTGATAATTTCTAGCTTTTATAAATATATATTAAAAAGATAAATAAGAGCTTAAGGAAACGTTACTAAAAACAACAATGGCCATTTTTATTTAATACAAACTATAATTTTTTTTTATAATTTGTTTAAAGATATAGTAATTCCTATAATAAAGGTATATATGATATTTATGGAAACAGAAACATATGCATATAGAAAATGATTTATATGGAACATACAGAAAGGCAGTTGTATAAGGTTGGTTGTATTGTGCACAATAATTTTTCTCTATTTAAAAACAGTATGTTATACAAAGAAAACTACAGTACACTTCTGCAAGAAACCAAAAGAGACTTACATAAGTGGAAGAACATACCTTGCTCATGGATAGGAAGACTTAACATCATAAAAATGTCTATTCTACCAAAAGCGATCTATACATTTAATGCAATTTTGATCCAAATCCCAACGACATTCTTTAATGAGATGGAGAAACAAATCACCAATTTCATATGGAAGGGAAAGAGGCCCAGGATAAATAAGGCATTACTGAAAAAGAAGAACAAAGTAGGAGGCCTTACTTTACCTGATTTTAGAACCTATTATACCGTCACAGTAGTCGAAACAGCCTGGTACTGGTACAACAACAGATACATGGACCAATGGAACAGAATTGAGAATCCAGACATAAATCCATCCACATATGAGCAGCTGATATTTGACAAAGGCCACAAAACAGTTAAATGGGGAAAAGACAGTCTTTTTAACAAATGGTGCTGGCATAACTGGATATCCACCTGCAAAAAAATGAAACAAGACCTATACCTCACTCCATGCACAAAAACTAACTCAAAATGGATCCAAGACCTAAATATAAAATCTAAAACAATAAAGATCATGGAAGAAAAAACAGGGACAACGTTAGGAGCCCTAATACACAGCATAAACAGTATAGAAAACATTATAAAGAACGGAGAAACTAGATAACTGGGAGCTCCTGAAAATCGAACACTTATGCTCATCTAAAGACTTCACCAAAAGAGTAAAAAGACTACCTACAGACTGGGAAAAAGTTTTTAGCTACGACATTTCTGATCAGTGCCTGATCTCTAAAATCTACATAATACTGCAAAAACTCAACTGCAAAAAGACAAATAACCCAATTAAAAAATGGGCAAAAGATATGAATAGACACTTTACTAAAGAAGGCATTCACATAGCTAACAGATATATGAGGAAATGTTCACGATCATTAGCCATTAGAGGAAAGCAGATCAAAACTACAATGAGAGTTCATCTCACTCCAACAAGGCTGGCATTAATCCAAAAAACACAGGCCGTGGAGAGATTGGAACACTTATACACTGCTGGTGGGAATGTCAAATGGTACAACCACTTTGGAAATTGATCTGGCGCTTCCTTAAAAAGTTAGAAACAGAACTACTATAGGATCCAGCAATCCTACTCCTTGGAATATATCCTAGAGAAATAAGAGCCTTTACACGAACAGATATATGCACACCCATGTTTATTGCAGCACTGTTTACAATAGCAAAAAGATGAAAGCAACCAAGGTGCCCATCAATGGATGAATGGATAAATAAATTATGGTGTATTCACACAATGGAATACTATGCATCAATAAAGAACAGTGAGGAATCTGTGAAACATTTCATAACATGGAGGAATATGGAAGGCATTATGCTGAGGAAATTAGTTGCAAAAGGACAAATATTGTAGAAGACTACTATTATAAGAACTTGAGAAAGAGTTTAAACTGAGAAGAAAACATTCTTTTGTGGTTACGAGAGGGGGGAGGGAGGGAGGGTGGGAGAGCGGTATTCACTAATTAGATAGTAGATAAGAACTACTTTAGTTGAAGGGAAAGACAGCACACAGTACGGGGGAGGTCAGCACAATTGGACTAAACCAAAAGCAAAGAAGTTTCCTGAATAAACTGAATGCTTCAAAGGCCAGCATAGCAGGGGCAAGGGTCTGGGGACCATGGTTTCAGGGGACATCTAAGTCAATTGGCATAATAAAATCTATTAACAAAACATTCTGCATCCCACTTTGAAGAGTGGCGCCTGAGGTCTTAAATGCTAGCAAGCAGCCATCTAAGATGCATCAACTGGTCTCAACCCACCTGGATCAAAGGAGAATGAAGAACACCAAGGACACAAGGTGATTACGAGCCCAAGAGACAGATAGGGCCACATGAACCAGAGACTACATCATCCTGAGACCAGAAGAACTAGATGGTGCCCAGCTACAACCGATGACTGCCCTGACAGGGAACACAACAGAGAACCCCTGAGGGAGCAGGAGAGCAGTGGGATGCAGACCCCAAATTCTCATAAGACCAGACTTAATGGTCTGACTGAGACTGGAAGGACCCTGGTGGTCATGGCCACCAGACCTTCTGTTGGCCCAGCACAGGAACCATTCCCAAAGCCATTGATTGGACTGAACATTGGGTTGGAGAGGGATGCTGGTGAGGAGTGAGCTTCTTGGATCAGGTGGACACTTGAGACTATGGTGGCATCTCCTGCCTGGAGGGGAGATGAGAGGGTGGAGGTGGTTAGAAGCTGGCGAAAAGGACACGAAAAGAGAGTGGAGGGAGAGAGCAGACTGTCTCATTAAAAAAAAAAAAAAAATTTTTTTTTTTTTTTTTTAGGAGGAGAGTATTTGGGAGTGTGTAGCAAGGTGTATATGGGTTTTTGTGTGAGAGACTGATTTGATTTGTAAACTTTCACTTAAAGCACGATAAAAATTATTTTAAAAAACAGTATGTAATATTTCTGTTTTGATGAGAATAAAATTTTCATTTCTTTGTATAAGGGTACTTAAGAAAACAATGAACCAAACACAATAGTTTTATGTGTAACTTTTTTTCACCTAGAGGCAAAGGGCTGACTTAAATGAGCTACTTTCAGAGGCCTTTTTTGGCACTAAAATTAGTGTGAGAAGTCTCTCTGTACAAAATGTGAATGTATATAATTAAAATTAGGAAAGCTTATTTAAAATATTGATGTTTTGTTCACCAAATATTTTTGCATTAATTTTTCTTTTGTTAAATATTGCATTAAAATATTATTTATTACCATTTCTGAGCTTTTTGGAACTCCCTTAAATTTTGTACCTCAGATGAGTGCATCACTCACCTCACCCTACTCCTGGCAATAATATTAAGAAATAATGATAAAAAGAAATCAAAACAAATTAGTGCCTTATGATTGTTTCAGCTCATTATGAACCACACATCTTTTTTTGTTTGTTTTCTTTAACAACAATTTAATAGAGATTAATATTTTTAAGAGTTCTTATGTTTCTCAACATGAAGAGGTCTAGAAATAAAGAAGCAAGGCCTGTTCACTTTTAGAAAGGTTATAAGATGTGACAAAATGAGAAACCTAAACTGTACTCCCAAAACTGTCTCTTGAAAATGGGAAATTGAAATCTATGATTTTATCCCATATTCCAGGTAGCCTGAGACAAAAATAGAATAGAATCAAAGGTGGAATGACACTGATAGCATAATATTGTGCATTCATAATTCACTTATTTTAAACATAAAGTGCGTTTTTTATGCGTTTATTTTCCAAAGTCAAACTGGAAAAGAAGTGCTCTTTGCAACATCTCCCAGACTTTCTGCCAGAGCTCAAGCTGTGTAAAGGATATAAAAGTACTACAGCTTGTGGCCTTTCACTGCCACATGTCATTCACAGAAAGGAGCTATGTCAGGAAATTGGGGACCATAACTGCACTTCTCAAAGAAAACCAGGGGGAATCCAGAGCCTTTATGTGCTTGCTGGATTAAAGGAGGTTTTGCATCTTTTTAAACACAATGGAAAGAGCCTGGGCTTTGAAGTCAGACACAGGTTCTAATTGCCACTCAAAGACTTGTTACAAATTAAATGAGGTAATGCAAATACATTTCTTAGCACAGTACCTGACACATAGTACATATATGCAGATATATAGGCTGACATGTCTTAATTTTCTAGTGCTGCTGTAACAAAAAACAAAACACCACCACAAGTGGGTGGCTTTAAAGAACAAAAACTTATTTTCTCATAGTTCTGGAGGGTAGAAGTCTGAATTCAGGATGTCAGCTCTAGGGGAAGGTCCTTCTTTGTCTCTTTCAGCTTCTAGTAGCTTCTGGCAATCCTTGGTGATCCTGGGCTTGTAGGTCCTGGACTCATAGACGCATCTGCCTCCATGATCCCATGGTGTCTTCCCACTGTACGTTTGTGCCTTTGTGTCTGTATTCCCCTTTATAAGACACCACTCAGAAGGGATTAGGTTTAGGACCCCACTCGGGTACGGTCTCATTAACATAACAAAAACCGTATTTCCAAACACCATCGTATTCACAGGTACAGGTGTTAGGATTTCAGCATATATATTTTGGGGCACATAATTCAAGCCATAACAATAAATAAATCTTACTTACACTTAACATTGTACATATTCTTCTGCTTCCAGTATAAATTCACCAAAGAGCTCCTTTCAGAAGTTTACTGTTTATTTGGATCTGGTTACAGCATCAAATAAAATAATTAACTCAGCAATAACACCTTAGGTGCCAAAGTGTGCTCTATTGTCCATATTAAAAATATTCCGTATTCTGCTCTATTAAAATTTAGAAATTACACATGTAGGAACTTTATTTTAAAGAAATTGCTGGTTTTGTAAACCTGTTAATGCCAATGGGTTCTTTAACAAATTACATTTAAACTTCCTTTAAGTAATATACCATTTTTTAAATAGAATATTCATACATTTGCATGCCTGTATATTAGGAGCCTAGCAGGAGAGCAAATTATGTCTCTACACATTAGAAATGGATGTTGTATTTTTTTCTCCCAAATACTAAATTAGTGAAATAGCCTGAGCTTACAGTAGGATGCTATACCCATAGGAACTGTTGTATTATCACTCTAGTCTCAATTTCTTAGAATTCTCCCCTTTAATGATTCCATTCCTGTTAGATTTTCCTGTTTTTGACTACTATGGTAAGATAACTATGACCCATTTATATATAAACTAGATTCAAAGTTGTAGGCTGTTGTTAACCCAAAGCAAGGCCCTAACCATGGTAGATGCACTAGCACTATATACAAATAGGTGTTGTCATGTGTCCAAATATAGCGTTCCCACCAGCCATTATTTCCTCCCAGGAACTTAAAATTCTAACCATTAAAATAACTTCTGGGTGCCAGGTAGCAAAAGTGAAGAGTGGAAGGAGTTGCCTTGAAAAGATTCATGTTGAAAACCTATTCATAGATAAGAGGAGAGGAAAAGTTATAAAAATTCCTCACATAAGCATGGTTTATTTAACAGGATCAACATATTTTCCCATAGGTAAACCCAGAGAGAAGCAGGTTGGATGCAGAATCACAGGATAGTTCCTTTTCAATGCTGGATTATATCTTTGTAAATGTGCTTGGAAAAAATTATCTTTCTGATGAATTTTTTTTTTAATTTTTATTGTGCTGTAAGTGAAAGTTTACAAATCAAGTCAGTCTCTCACACAAAAACTTACATACACCTTGCTACATACTCCCAATTACTCTCCCCCTAATGAGACAGCCCATTCCCTCCCTCCACTCTCTCTTTTTGTGTCCATTTCACCAGATTCTAACCCCCCTCTGCCCTCTCATCTCCCCTCCAGGCAGGAGATGCCAACATAGTCTCAAGTGTCCACCAGATCCAAGAAGCTCACTCCTCACCAGCATCCCTCTCCAACACATTGTCCAGTCCAATCCATGTCTGAAGAGTTGGCTTTGGGAATGGTTCCTGTCCTGGGCCAACAGAAGGTCTGGGGGCCATGACCACTGGGGCCCTTCTAGACTCGGTCAGGCCATTAAGTCTGGTCTTTTTATGAGAATTTGGGGTCTGCATCCCACTGCTCTCCTGCTCCCTCAGGAGTTCTCTGTTGTGTTCCCTGTCAGGGCAGTCATAGGTTGTGTCTAGTTCTTCTGGTCTCAGGCTGATGTAGTCTCTTGTTTATGTGGCCCTTTCTGTCTCTTGGGCTCATAATTACCTTGTGTCTTTGGTGTTCTTCTTTCTCCTTTGATCCAGGTGGGTTGAGACCAATTGATGCATCTTAGATGGCCGCTTGCTAGCATTTAAGACCCTAGATGCCACTCTCCGAAGTGGGATGCAGAATGTTTTCTTAATACATTATGCCAATTGACTTAGATGTCCCCTGAAACCATTGTCCCCAAACCCCCACCCCTGCTACGCTGGCCTTTGAAGCATTCAGTTTATTCAGACTTCTTTGCTTTTGGTTTAGTCCAGTTGTGCTGACCTTGCCTGTGTTGTGTGTTGTCTTTTTTTTTTAAAAAAGTAGTTCTTATCTACTATCTAATTAGTGAGTATCCCTCTCCCACCCTCCCTCCCTCCCCCTCTCGTAACCATCAAAGAATATTTTCTTCTCTGTTTAAACTATTTCTCCTTTTGCAACTGACTAATTTCACTCAGCATAATGCCTTCCATATTCCTCCATGTTATGAAATGTTTCACAGATTCCTCACTGTTCTTTACTGATGCGTAGTATTCCATTGTGTGAATATACCACAATTTATTTATCCATTCATCCATCGATGGGCACCTTGGTTGCTTCCATCTTTTTGCTATCGTAAACAGTGCTTCAATGAACATGGGGGTGCATACATCTGTTTGTGTAAAGGCTCTTATTTCTCTAGGGTATATTCCAAGGAGTGGGATTGCTGGATTGTTTGGTAGTTCTATTTCTAGCTTTTTAAGGAAGTGCCGAATTGATTTCCAAAGTGGTTGTACCATTTTACATTCCCACTAAATTTTTTTTTGTAACTGCTTTAATAGTTATCATTTTGATAAAAGAAGTTGTAAAATGTGCAAGTATCTAGTCTTAAACATACTTGTGACTTAAAGTCTTACTGCTGGAATCATGCAATCATGGTAGTCAATTACTCTCTGGTAGCAGTAAAGCTAAATTTTCAGCCTCAGATTTTTTGTTTTGTTTTAAGAGGTGAATGTTGACTCTGCGAAACGAAAGACATGAAGTAACACAAAATGGCATTTGAAGTAAATGAATAAAGCATAAACCCATGGTAAAGCATGCCTTTTCTTCGAAGGAAAAAGAAAAAAAAAAGAAGCTAAGACATAATTACCCTAGAGAGATTTCTCAGCTTTCACACATTCTCTCGTAGTTTGGGACGCAGTCTGATGACAAAATGAGAAAACTCACTGACTCCCAGAGAATTTTAGCTTAAAAAGAAATAGCTATTTGAAATATCTTTATATAGAAAAGATATTAACTCTTTGTCTGGCCTATGTGTTGAAACATATAGTTCCTAAGTTGTCTTTTAACTCTGCTCATAGTATATTTTGGAGCCCTGGTGGCACAGTGGTTAACTGTTCAGCTGTTAGCCATAAGGTCAGCAGTTCGAATTCATCAGGCGCTCCTTGGAAACACTATGGGGGCAGTTCTACTTTGTCCGATAGGGTCACTATGAGTCAGAATTGACTGGATGGCAAAGGGTTATAGTATACTTTACTTGCCATAGAAAAATAATTTTATGTCCTCAAATATTTGATATTTTCTTTTAAAGCTTCTGAGTTCCATATTAGGCTCAGAAATATCTTCTTGAGTCCAATATTAAAACATTTCCCTATATTTTTCATTTATATTTTTTAAATGAAAAATATATGTTAAAAGACTAAGTCTTCTGAAATATATTCATATGTTAGAGTAAAGTGGGGTTCTAACTAATTTATTTACAAATAGCCAATTGTCCTAACAACAGATATTGAACAATCCATCCTTTCCTTGCCAATTTGACATGTCACTTTTATCATACATCTGCTATCAGAATTTGTGTTGTTTCTGGTCTTTCTCTTCTATTCCATTCATTTTTCTATTTATTACTCCTCCAACATTATGTTTAGATAACTTTACATTGTGTAACTTTACGTTATGTTTAAATAACTGCTAGGACAAGCTTCATGTTCCCATTACTATAATTATTTTTTTTAATGGCTAATCTCACACATATTTTTTTCCTTTGAGGTAAAATTTAGAATTAATTTATCAATTTCTGAAAAAAAAATGCCATCAGGAGTCTGATTCGTATGGCATTTAAATTTATTAATTAAATTGTGGGAAACTGACATTTTTGCAGCATTAAGTTCTACCATTCAAAGAGCAGTTTTGTTATCTATATTAACTAGTTTGAGGGACCTTAAGTTTGTTTTTGGAAACACTGGTGGCGTAGTGGTCAAGTGTTACGGCTGCTAACCAAAGGGTCGGCAGTTTGAATCCGCCAGGCACTCCTTGGAAACACTATGGGGCAGTTCTACTCTGTCCTATAGGGTCACTATGAGTCGGAATCAACTCGACAGCACTGGGTTTTGTTTTTTGGTTTGGTTAAGTCTGGTTTTGGTCTGTTGCCTCTGGAAGGATCTAGTATTATACTTTACTAGCCTGGTGATATGAATTTGGAGTTTCTATATCTTTTTCTGTGCTCTTGAACACCTTAAATAACATGCTAATTTTTCTGTTCCTGGAAGGTGTGATAGAAGTTGATTGCAAAAATCGTTGGTTCTATTGTCTTTTGGGTGGTTTAATTTTTATACTTTATTTGTTACACATTTTTGCTCTATTCAGGGTTTTTTTTTTTAACCCCTTATTGAGTGGGCTTTTGTAATATATACATTTTTTAAAATAGTTTCATTTAGATTTTCAAATTTCTTGACAGAATTTTACATAAAGTCTCTCAATCTTAAAATTCTTTTCTATCTCATTTCTAATGTTGCTCAAGTGTGTGTATTTTTCTTGATTAGTCCTGCCATGACTTTATTTTCACAGAAAAAATTATTGGTTTTGGTTTTATTTAGCAATTCTATATAATTTTTTTTTATGGGAGTGCTTCTAATTCTTTTTAAATCTTAAATAATTCCTTCTTTTTTTTAATTTTGTTGTTCTTTTTCTAGTTTCTTGGATGAAATATTTGGTTCATTAATGTTTAAAATGTATTTTGTATTAATACTAATGATTACGATTATGGATTTTATTCTATACTTATCTTTAAACACTTTTTCAAGTAAAAATACAACTTTTCACGTTGAACTAGTAAAGAGAGATAATACGCAGTCTCATTTTAGTGAGCTGAATTTTCTTGAAGTACCCTGATTATTAATAATAATAAAAACAATAATAAAAAAGCATTTGAGTGCTAATTATGTGCCAGGTACATTATTAAGTGCTTTGCATAAATTATTTTACTTAATCTCAACAACTGATGAGGAAAATTAAAACATAATTCCTAATTTACATAAGAAGAATCTAATAATTAGAGAAGTAAAGAAATTTGCTCAAGGTTACATAGCTAGTGAGCAGCAGAGCTAAGAACTCAAGACGGCCTGCTAAGAACTCAAGACGGCCTGCTAAGAACTCCGGACGGTCTGACTCCAGACCTTATAATTTCAACTAGTACTCTCTGGTGTCAAACCTATCCCACGGAAATAACGATAACAGGATGGGACAAATAAAGAGAGAGGCAAATATGTACTGGAAAGTTATTATGTAATAGAATGCTCTATATGATTTTTATCTGTTATTTTCTAAACACAATCTTATGACATGTGTTTCATTAACCTTACTTTAATATTGATTAAGTTTTCAGTCCATTGATGTTAATCATAAACTAATTTTATCCAAATAAATAAACTTTTGGAAATATTTTCACCTTGTAAGAAGATGATGCTATACCTGTTACTTTGTCCCAGTTTGCTGTTACCACACTATTGATGCACAAAACTGCTTCTTAGAACAATCAGAATAAAGTTCATATGAATGAAGCCAGGGCTGTGAGACTTATAAAGTATCATTTGATTTTAAGTGCTTATTAAGTCAATGTGTATGCACCAAGGGAGACAAAAATCATAAATATCTTAGGAAAACTGATTTTGAGCTAATACAAAAGGATTAAAGAATCCAGATGAAAATGACATGGAAAAAAATTGGTGTAGAAAGGGAAAGAATATTTAAGAAAGTGGAATTAAGGCAGCCATTGATATTCATCCCAGTAATTCTAACTAAATAAAAGGGTGTCAAGGATGATGGATGACGTCCTTGATGTCATTCCACAACTTGTCTCGTCTTTGGTTATTAATGTTCAACACGTCAAATCTATTCTTAAGATAGTCTCTAAATTCAGGTGGGATATATTCAAGGTCATACTTTGGTTCTCGTCAACTTGTTCTAATTTTCATCAGTTTCAACATAAACTTGCATACGAGCAGCTGGTCTGTTCCATAGTTGGTTCCTGGCCTTGTTCTGACTGGTGATATTGAGCTTTTCCATTATCTCTTTCCACAGATGTAGTCGGTTTGGTCCCTGTGCATTGTCATAGCATGTTCTATCAATTTCAGACTATAGCAGCTGATAAAAATCTTCTATTTCTTCATCTTTGGCCTTAGTGGTTGGTGAGTGAATTTGAATAATAGTCATATTCACTGGTCTTCCTTGTAATTGTATGGATATTATCCTATCACTGACAGCGTTGTACTTCAGGATAGATCTTGAAATGTTCTTTTTGACGATGAATGCAACACCATGCCTCTTCGAGTTGTCATTCCCAGGATAGTAGACTACAAAACTCTCCAATTCAAAATGACCAATACCAGTCCATTTCAGCTCACTAATGCCTAGGATATTGATGCTTATGTGTTCCATTTCATTTCTGATGATTTCCAATTTTCCTAGATTCATACTCTGTACATTCCAGGTTCCGATTATTAATGGATGTTTGCAGCTCTTTGTTCTCATTTTGAGTTGTGCCACATCAGCAAATGAAGGTCCCAAAAGCTTGACTCCATTCACTTCATTAAGTTTGACTCTATTTTGAGGAGGCAGCTCTTCCCCAGTCATCTTTTGAGTGCCTTCCAACCTGGGGGCCTCATCTTTTAGCACTATACCACACAATATTCGGCTGCTATTCATAAGGTTTTCGATGGTTAATTCTTTCCAGAAGTAGACTGCTGGGTCCTTCTCCCTAGTCCATCTTAGTCTGAAAGCTCAGCTGAAACCTGTCCTCCATGGGTGACCCTACTGGTATCTGAATACTGGTGCATACCTTCCAGCATCACAGAAACACGCAAGCCCCCACAGCACGACGAATAGACAGACACGTGAAATTTGCTCTTGAATGTTCAGCAACTAAAGCAAAAGGAAGCAATGATGAAGTAAAGAAGTGAACTGAATATTGCAAAGGGCAGCTCAAGAAAACAAAGTATTATAATGACATGTGCAAAGAGCTGGAGATAGAAAACCAAAAGGGAAGAACACACTCTGCATTTTTCAGGCTGAAAGAACTGAAGAAAAAAAATTCAAGCCTTGAGTTGCAATACTGAAGGATTCTATGGGGAAAATATTAAATGATGCAGGAAGCATCAAAAGAAGATGGAAGGAGTACACAGAGTCATTATACCAAAAAGAATTAGTCGACGTTCAACCATTTCAAGAGGTAGCTTATGATCAGGACTGATGGTACTGAAGGAAGAAGTCCAAGCTCCACTGAAGGCGTTGGTGAAAAACAAGGCTCCCGGAATTGACAGAATATCAATTGAGATCTTTCAACAAATGCATGCAGTGCTGGAAGTGCTCACTCATCTATGCCAAGAAATTTGGAAGACAGCTACCTGGCCAACTGACTGGAAGAGAACCATATTTATGCCTATTCCCAAGAAACGTGACCCTACTGAATGCAGAAATTATCAAACAATATCAATATCACAGGCAAGAAAATTTTGCTGAAGATCAATCAAAAGCAGCTGCAGCAGTGTATTGACAGGTAACTGCCAGAAATTCAGGCCTGATTCAGAAGAGGATGTGGAAACAGGGATACCATTGCTGATGTCTGATGGATCCTGGTTGAAAGCAGAGAACACCAGAAGGATGTTTATCTATGCTTTATTGATTATGCAAAGGCATTTTACTGTGTGGATCATAACAAATTATACATAACATTGCAAAGAACGTGAGTCCAGAACACTTAACTGCGCTCATGAAGAACCTGTACATAGATCAAGAGGCAGTTGTTCGGACAGAACAAGGGGAAACTGAGTGGTTTAAAGTCAGGAAAGATGTGTGTCAGGGTTGTATCCTTTCACCATACCTATTCAATCTGTACGATAAGCAAATAATCCGAGAAGCTGGACTATATGAAGAAGAACAAGGCATCAGGATTAGAGAAAGACTCATTAACAAGCCTTTGTTATGCAGATGACAGAACCTTGTTGGTGAAAGTGAACAGGACTTGAAGCACTTACTGATGAAGATCAAAGACCACAGACTTCAGTATGGGTTGCACCTCAACATAAAGAAAACAAAAATCCTCACAACTGCACCAATAAGGCACATCATGATAAACGAAGAAAAGGTTGAAGCTGTCAAGGATTTCATTTTACTTGGATCCACAATCAACACCCATGGAGGAAGCAGTAGTCAAGAAATCAAAAGAGGCATTGCATTGGGCAAATCTGCTGCCAAAGACCTCTTTAAAGTGTTGAAAAGCAAAAATGTTACCGTGAAGACTAAGGTGCACCTGACTCAAGCCATGGTATTTTCAATTGCATCATATGCATGTGAAAGCTGAAAAATGAATCAGGAAGACCAAAGAAGAATTGATGCCTTTGAATTGTGGTGTTGGCGAAGAATATTGAATATGCTGTAGACTGCCAAAAGAACGAACAAATCTGTCTTGGAAGAAGTACAACCAGGATGCTTCGTAGAAGCAAGGACAGCGAGACTGCGTCTTACATACTTTGGACATGTTGTCAGGATGGATCAGTCACTGGAGAAGTCCATCATGCTTGGTAAAGTACAGGGTCAGTGGAAAAGAGGAAGACCCTCAATGACATGGATTAGCACAGTGGCTGCAACAATGGGCTCAAGCATAACAATGATTGTAAGGATGGCACAGGACCAGGCGGTGTTTCGTTCTGTGGTACATGGGGTCTCTATGAGTCCGAATCAACTCAACGGCACCTAACAACAACAACAGCTATTCCTAGGAATCAAAGTTTATGAGTTCCATTTCATTTTTGACGATTTCCAATTTTTCTGGATTCATACTTCGCACATTCCACGTTCTGATTATTATGTATGTTTTCAGCTGTTTCTTCTCATTTTGAGTCATGCCGTATCAGCAAATGAAGTTCCGAAAGCTTGACTCCATCCACATCATTAAGTTTGACTCTACTTGGAGGAGATAGCTCCTCCAAGTTGGAAGGTCTTTTGAGTGCCAGGGCTCATCTTCCAGCACTAGACCAATGTTCCACTGCTATTCATAAGTTTTTCACTGGCTAATTCTTTTCAGAAGTAGACTTCCAGATCCTTCTTTCTAGTCTGTCTTGATCTGGAAGCTCAGCTGACACTTGTTTGCCGGGGGTGATGCTGCTGGTTATCTGAATACCAGTAGCATAGCTTCCAGCATGACAGCAACATGCATGCCCCCACAGTATGACAAACTGACAAATTGCTGACAACAAATTGCTGTAGAAAGGGAGAGAATACTTCAGAAAATGGAATTAAGGCAGCCATTGATATTCATCTCAACAAATTCTAAATAAATAAAATGGTGTCAAGGAAAGGGTAGTAAAATTAGGATTAAAAATAAAAGCATCATTCATGACTCAGTGGACAGAATTAATAAAATATATAAAAGTATGTATCAAGGACAAAACTAAGACAAGTATATCTTCAAAATAAGTAAAAGCAAAGCTTAATATTAAAACAAATATTAATATTATTTCTATTGAGTTAAATTCTATACAGTATAAACTACGTTGGATTATTGGCTAATATGCACAGCCATTGGACTGTACAGAGAACGATTGTGGATAATTCTTGACCTGTTCTGTACCTTATGATAGCAACTAGCCACATAGAGCTGTTGAGCACATGAAATGAGGCTGGTTCAAATTGATATGTGCTTAATGTGTAAATGAGCCCCAGTGGCACAGTGGGCAAGAGCACAGCTGCAAATCAAAAGGTTGGCAGTTCAAATCTACCAGCTGCTCCTTGGAAACCCTATGGGGCAATTCAACTCTGTCCTGTTGGGTTGCTATGAGTCAAAGTCGACTCGAAGGCAACAGATTCGGTTTCGGGTTTTTTTTAAGAGTAAAATACATGTCATATTTCAAAAATTTAGTAGGAGAAAAAGAACAAAATATCTCAAAAATTATTCTATTGATTACATCTTGAAATATTATTTTGGATATATTGCGTTAAATAAAATATGTTGTTAAAAATAATCTCATTTCTTTGTTATTTTTTAATGTGGCTAATAAAAATTTACAATTGCATATGCTTGCATTGTATTTCTATTGGCCAGCACTGTCTGAGACCAATGTAAATGCACACAAACACTGAAAAATCAAATAAAGGAAATCCCACAAAAATAATACTTTTATTGACTCTGATCCAGGATTCAGACCTTGGTTTCAATGAAAACCACTAAAAATTAACATTTTAGGACTTAATAAGGATCTTAAATTACACAAATTGTTTTTCTAGATGGTTCAAATTGATAAAATAATCATTAACTCTCCACATCATCATATATGTCTACATAATGGAAAACTATTTGGGAACAAATAAAACCGAGCAGATGTTTTGCATTGGTGTGACTCATAAACAGACAATATTCATTTAGTGAAATGTTTATTAAAATTCTGCTGTAGGTATTGTTGCATTCTGCTTAAAGATATTTTAAAACATAATAATTAAGGATTAAATATTAATTTAATTTGTAATATTTTTCCAAAGTTTGGATAATAATTGTGCCCAAATGTAATCTGGCCTGTTCATTTTCAAAACATATTTCCTAAGTATGTTGGCAAAAGCCAGATTCCCTCTTTAGTTAGATCTGATTATTGTTACCTGAAACTTCTCTGTCTGGATTCTGAGACATGTCATTCAGGGATATATCTCTTATGCCCCATTAAAGTGGATATTTGTTTCCACAGCATCCATTCCATCCCTCCTTCATTGTGGGGCAGTCGTAGAATTTGGGTGGCTCCTAGCTCAGGAGCCCTGGTGGCACAGTGGTTAAGAGCTCAGTTGCTAACCAAAAGGTCCACAGTTGGAATCCACCAGCTGCTCTTTGGAAACCCTATGGGGCAGTTCTACTCTGTTTTATAGGGTCACTATGAGTCGGAATCGACTCCACGGCAATGGGTTTGGTTTGGTTTCAGTCTGACCCAAGCTAAAGGGGTGAGCTCTGAGAAGCATAATCTTATCAATACAATCGCATCTCCTCTGCAATAGTAATTAATCTATTGATGGTCAATAGCCCTGAGCTAAAGCAATAAATGTATGGCATTCTCCTTGGTCACCATGACTGGTTCACATTTGGTTCAGAATAAAGCACATGATTTTTGTGTAATGGTTTAGTGTGCAGATGGAATTTCTGTAACTGTTGCAGCCATTTTGCAACATTGAAGAAAAGTGGCTTGAAAGGAATTACAACACATGAAGGAGGGCAGAGTTGAGAAAATTATAAAGAAACTTGGACAGAAACCCCAAGTCTTGCCCCTAGACTCTCCCAGCTGTTTTCCAATACAGTTCCTTCATTGTTTAAGACCATTTGAGTTGGTTTTACAGTTATTTGCAATCAAAAATGTCCAAACTTAAATACCTGTAGTTTTTCCTTGATTTATATTTATATTTTACTGTAAATGTTTCTCTGACTTTTTGATGCAGTTTCTCTGCCTTCTTTCCCAAACTTGGGGCATTCTGTGCTTTTGTTTTGTTTTTTTCTGTCTTGTCTTCATTTTTATCTCCCTGCCCCTGGTAATTCGGCATGACTATCCTTGGACAAAGCTGTTTGAGTTTCAATCGAGTCAGTCAATTACAATTTGGCATGACTATATTTATAGTTTAGATTCTCAAAGTTTTTGGTCAGTAATGGAGCCCTCGTGGTGCAGTGGTTAAGAGCTCGACTGCTAACCAAAAGGCGGGCAGTTGGAATCCACGAACTACTCCTTGGAATCCCTACAGGGCAGTTCTACTCTGTCCTGTAGGGTCACTATGAGTCAGAATCGACTCAATGGCAACATGTTTTTTTGTTAATGTTGGTCTATTTGTAAATAGACAATATAATGCTTACGTGAATCTTCATAGGAGACTAGCATTGTAATATATTTAATCGACCGTTTAAGATGCCAAAATAAGAGGTTGATTTTTGTCAATTGCTTATTATAATATCAGATTTCTACATAAATTACTAGGTTTGTGATGAAGGTCATTTCTTTTTTAAATAATATTTTGTAGAGTTTTTGGTGAAGGTTTAAACAGCAGTTTAGTTTCCCATTCAACAATTTCTACACAAATTGCTCAGTGACATTGATTACATTCTTCACAATATGTGAACGTTCTCAATTTGTCCGTTTTGGTAGTTCTGTTTTCATTAGTCTAGTTTCTCTTCTCTTTACATTTTCAGTTTTGTTTTAAAGTGACTGTTGACCATTTAGTCTTATACAGGTGATTTTTTAAAGGAGCACAGTGCTCACCGGTGATATTTTTTATTACTCTGTCCTGTAGGGTCACTACGAGTAGGATTGACTCGACGGCACTGGGTTTGGTTTTTTTGGTTTTGAGCAAATCTGTTATTTAGCTAAAAGTTGACCTCAGGGGTTAGTTTTGGTTTAAGGTTTAAAAAGTATCTCAGGTCAATAGTCTAGGAGTTCTCCAGTCTCAACTGGTCCAGTAAGCCTTGGTTTTTTCTTTTTTTTTTTTTAGGAATTCAAGGTTCTGTTTCACATTTTTCTCCCCTTCTGTCAGGGTCCATCTATTGTGGTCCTGATCAGAACCATAAGTAGTAGTAGCCAGGAACCATCTAATTCTTCTGGTCTCAGGGTAGGTGAGGCCATGGTTCATGTAAACTATCAGCCCTGTAGACTAGTTTTTCTTTTAATCTTTGGTTTCCTTCTTTCTCTTTTGTTTCAGAAAACAAGAGACAAATAATTGTATCTTCAATGGTCACTCAAAAATTTTTAAGACCCCAGACAGTACTCAGCAAATTAGGATATAGAACATGAACTTTATGAACTGTATTATCATAATTGACCAAAATGCCTCACGAGACTATGGCCCCAATCCTTCAAACCTAGGAAATCAATTCTGAGAGGTGTTTATTATGTCTAAGAAGTATCCCTAACTGTGCCCCCTATGTGCTTTTCCATATATATGAATATATGTGCATACAATTACACACATGCATATACATTGTAATGGATTGAATTGTGTCCCCCCAAAATACGTGTCAACTTGGTTAGGCCATGTGTGGTTGTCCTCCATTTTGGGATATTCCTATGTGTTATAAATGATAATCTCTGCCTGTGGTTAAAGAGGATTAGGGTGGGATGTTAACACCCTTGCTCAGGCCACATCCCTGACCCAATGTAAAGGGAGTTTCCCTGGGGTGTGGCCTGCACCACCTTTTATCTTACAACAGATAAAAGGAAAGGAAAGCAAGCAGAGAGTTGGGGACATCATACCACCAAGAAAGCAGTGCCGGGAGCAGAGTGCATCCTTTGGACCCAGGGTTCCTGCGCAGAGAAGCTCCTAGTCCAGGGGAAGGTTGATGACGAAGACCTTTCTCCAGAGCCGACAGAGAGAGAAAACCTTCCCCTGGAGCTGACACCCTGAATTTGAACTTGTAGCCTACTAGACTGTGAGAAAATAAATTTATCTTTGTTAAAGCCATCCACCTATAGTATTTCTGTTATAGCAGCACTAGATGACTAAGACAGAATTCTAGGAGACCCAAAATGTCACTATGGTCCACCAGTCAAAGTAGGGGCATATGGAGGTCAGGTTATTAAAGGAGGCTTGGTTCATGTCTGTCTGTCTCAAAGTAGGTCCAGTGGGTCCCCAAACCCATCCTGTAGTGATTTCTCCAGCTCCAGAATGCATAATTGGAATAGATATACTCAGCAACTGGCAAAATCCTCATATTTGATCCCTGACAAATGGAGTAAGGGCTATTATGGTAGGAAAATCCAAGTGGAAGCCATTAGAACTGCCCCTACCTAGGAAAATAGTAAACCAAAAGCAATACCGCATTCCTGGAGGGATTGCAGAGATTACTGCCACCATCAAGGACTTGAGGGATGCAGGGATGGTGGCTCCCAGCACATCCCCATTCAACTCTCCTATTTGGCCTGTGCAAAAAATAGAGGGATCTTGGAGAACGACAGATTATTGAAAACATAACCAGGCGGTGGCTCCAATTGCAGCTGCTGTTCCAGATGTAGTTTCATTGCTTGAGCAAATTAATACACCTCCTGGTACCTGGTATGCAGCTATTGATCTGGCTAATGCCTTTTTCTCCATACCTGTTTTGAAGGACCATCAGAAGCAGTTTGCCTTCAGCTGGCAAGGTCAGCAATCCACCTTCACTTGCCTACCTCAGGGTTACATCAACTCTCAGTCCTATGTCATAAGTTAGTCTGCAGGGACCTTGATCACCTTTCCCTTCCACAAGATGTCACACTGGTCCATCACACTGATGACATTATGCTGATTGTCCCTAGTAAAGAAGAAGTGTCAATAACTCTGGACGTAATAGTAAAAACATGTGTGTGCTAGAGGGTGGAAGTTAATCCCACAAAAATTCAGGTGCCTTCCACCCCAGTGAAATTTCTAGGGGTCCAGTGGTGTGGGGCATGTCAAGATACTCCTTCTAAAGTGAAGGATACATTATTGCATCTGGCTGCTCCCACAACTAAAAAGGAGGCACAGTGCCTAGTGGGCCTCTTTGGAGTTTGGAGGCAACATATTCCTCACTTGGGTGTGCTACTCCAGCCTATTTAACAAGTGACTTGAAAAGCTGCTAGTTTCGAATGGGGCCCAGAACACAGAAGGCTCTACAACAGGTTCAGGCTGCTGTGCAAGCTGCTATGCCACTGGGGCCATATGATCCAGCTGATCCAACGGTGCTTGAAGTGTCAGTGGCAGATAGAGATGCTATTTGGAGGCTTTGGCAGGCCCCTATTGGTGAATCACAGTACAGGCCCTTAGAATTTTTGGAGCAAAGCCTTGCCATCCTCTGCAGATAACTACTCTCCTTTTGAGAAACAGCTTTTGAATTGTTAGTGGGCCTTAGTAGAGACTGAACGCTTAACCATGGGACACTAAGTCACCATGTGGTCTGAGCTGCCCATCATGAACTGGGTGTTGTCTGTCACACAGAGTCATAAAGTTGAACGTGCACAGCAGCACTCCATCATTAAATGGAAGTGGTATATAAAAGATCTGGTCCGAGCCGGACCTAAAGGCCCAAAAAAGTTGCATGAAGAAGTGGCCCAAATACGCATGATCTCCACTCCTGTCACATTACCTTCCATCTCCCAGTCCACACCTCTGGCCTTATGGGGAGTTCCTTATGACCAGTTGACTGAAGAAGAGAAAACTCATGCCTGGTTTACAGATGGTTCTGTGCAATATGCAGGCACCACTTGAAAGTGGACAGCAGCAGCACAGCAGCCCCTTTCTGGGACCTCCCTGAAGGACGGTGGTGAAGGAAAATCCTCCCAATGGGCAGAACTTGGGGCAGTGCATCTGGTTGTTCACTTTGCTTGGAAAGAGAAATGGCCAGATGTGCAATAGTATACTGATTCATGGGCTGTGGCACTGGTTTGGCTGAATGGTCAAGGACTTGGAAAGAACAGGGTTAGAAAACTGGAGACAAGGGCTTATGTGGAAGAGGTATGTGGATAGACCACTCTGAATGGGCCAAAGAAATGAAGATATTTCAGTCTCATGTGAATGCTAACCAAACAGTGACCTCAGCAGAGGGTGATTTTAACAATCAAGTGGATAGGATGATGCATTCTGTGGAAACCACTAATCTTCTTTCCCAAGCTATTCCCTTCATTGCCCAATGGGCTCATGAACAAAGTGGCCATGGTGACAGGGATGGAGGTTATGCATGGTCCTAGAAACATGGATTTCCATTCACCAAGGCTTACTTGGCTACAGCCACTGCTGAGTTCTCAATATTCCAGCAGCAGAAACCAACACTGAACCCCCATATGGCACCATCCCTCGAGGTGATCAGCCAACAACCTCGTGGTGAGTTGGTTACATTGGACCACTTCCATCATGGAAAGTGCAGCGTTTTTTCCTTACTGGAATAGACATTTACTCTGGATATGGATTTGCCTTCCCTGCATGCCATGCTTCTGGCAAAACTACCATCCGTGGACTTACAGGATGCCTTATCCACCGTCATAGTATCCCACACAGCATTGTCTCTGATCAAGGGACTCACGTCACAGCAAATGAAGTTTGGCAGTGGGCCCCTGCTCATGGAATTCACTGTTCTTACCATGTTTCCCATTATCCTGAAGCAGCTGGCTTGATAGAATGATGGAATGGCTGCCCTAAAGACACAATTACGGCACCAGCTAGGTGGCAATATCTTACAGGGTTGGGGCAATGTTCTCCAGGAGGCTGTATATGCTCTAAACCAGCATCCAATATATAATACTGTTTCTCCTGTAGCCAGGATTCATGGGTCCAGGAATCAAGGGGCGAAAATGGGAGGGGAACCATCCACTATTACCCCTAGTGACCTACTTACAAGAATTTTGCTTCCTGTCCCTGTGACCTTATGCTCTGCAAGCTTAGAGGTCTTAGTTCCAAAGGGAAGAATGCTCCCACCTGGAGACACATCCCTGATTCCATTGAACTAGAAGCTAAGAATGCCACCTGGCCACTTTAGGCTCCTTATGCTTCTGGATCAACAGGCAAAGAAGGGAGTTACCATACTGGCTGGTGTGATTGATCCAGATTACCAAGAGGAAATCGGATTAATATTACATAATGGAGGTAAAGAAGAGTATGTCTGGAATGTAGGAGATCCTTTAAGGCATCTCTTAGTACTACCATGTCCTGTGTTAAAGTCAATGGAAAAACTACAGCAGCCCAATTCCAACATGACTACTAATGCCCCAGACACCTCAGGAATGAAAGTTTGGGTCACCCCACCAGGCAAAGAACCACAACCAGCTGAGGTGCTTGCTAAGGGCAAAGGGAATACGGAATGGGTGGTAGAAAAAGGTAGTTCTAAATACCAGTTACGGCCACGTGACCAGATGCAGAAATGAGGACTGTAATTGTTGAGTATTTCTGCTTTGTATGTGTGCATTAGATATTTTTGTTTTCTTCACTTATAAAATATAAGATGTAAATAGGGCTAGTGCGTTTCCAGTTATACATGTGTTAGCTGTATCATGTCAGTCGCAAGTATGACTTTGTGATTGTAATTATTCAGAGATTATGTATGGTTTGGGGAGATGTGTACAGATGCCAAGTTGACAAGAGATGGACTATGATGTATAAGATTGTGTGTCAACTTTCCTGGGCCACAATTCTCAGTGTTTTGTCAATTGAATAATGTGATCATTTCCATGTTGAAATTTGGTATGTGATCACCCCCATGATGGAATCTGCTGAGTGGTACTGGTGGGGGTGGGGCCTATGGCAGCTCGTTGTCCACTCAGCCTTCATCTCTCTGCCTTCAGCCACCTACTTCTTTCCTGCTCACCTTGCCAAGGTTGTTGGCTTATTCTGGATCCAGCACTGCCTCTTGTCTGACCTCTGGTTTTGGGGACTTGAGCTAGCAGCTTACCTGTCCATCTTGGGATTCATCAACCTTTACAGCCTGTGAGTAAGAGTCCTGCTCCCTGAACTACTGATCTTGGGTTCACCAGCCCCTGCAGCTATGTGAATCAGGAGAAACCTTGTGATCTTGCCTGCCAACCATGGGGATTCCTCGAACTTCACAGTCTTTGAGCAGGAACTCTGCTCTCCAACCTGCTGATCATGGGTTCACCAGCTTCTCCAGCTCCATGAATTGGGAAAGGCATCTATCCTGATCCATGGACTTGGGATGTTCCAACCTCTGCAATTGTGCAAGCTGTTTCATTGATATAAATCTCTCTCTCTCTATATATATATATCTATATGCTTTACTGGTTTTGCTTCTCTAGAGAACCCAGCCTAAGACATACATATACATACATACATACTCACATCTACATACCTATACACACATGTCTACATATATATATTCCTGCACATATTTTTTGTTATTGTTGCTGTTGTACATTCATTTCTTTACTTAATAAAATGTCCCAAAACACTAGTTTGACAAGTTTTTATTTGAATACAACTATTTTAAGCATGTAGATCCATTCTAACATAAATGTCTTTCTATTTTTATGCTCATCTCCTCTCTCTTGCATGTGATCTTATTGGCTCTATCTATTGTTCCAGCTCCATGCCTCTCTGGGTCATATTTATTTATGTAGGCCCTTCACATTTACCCAATGCTGTTTCTACTTATAGATAGCTCTTCTGATGATGGTTACTCTCTAATGTTAGACATATATATCATATTGTAAATGATTCAATCTTAGAAGTCAATTTTTTATAGTATATCCAACATGCATTGGGAAGTATTTTTTATACAGCCTACATAATACTGGACAAGAATGATTAAACAATGTTGTATAGGATTTTATCTTAGAAAAGTAATAGAGAGGTACTTAGTTTTGTCACACATAAGCTTATTTAGTTTAATGAAAGGTAGTCACAGCAAGGTACACAAGTAAGACCTCACAACATTCACCTAGAACCGGAGAATCAGAATTAGTAATTATAATTACGGTGCTAGTTCAGTGGTTACAGTCTAAATCTTTAGAGTTAAGTATTTTACTTTTTGCAAGAAGTCTCGGGAAGAAGGCTTGACCATGGCTCAAACTTGGTGGAGATCCTTTATAACTAGAGTCTGAGGTTGGCAGCAGTGGGCATAGCCTCAGTAGGCTCTCTATCTTCAGAAGCAGTAAGAGACTAGAAAAATATACCTTCACCTCTGCATTCTGTCAGCGAGTGAGAGCAGAAATTTAGGGTTTATATGTGAAATTCTCACCTTGGCCTCACAAAATAAGGGCCAGTGTATAGTCAAAGATTAGAATGTCATGTCTTTTCTACAGGGTTAGAGATCAGTCAAATGTCAAATTTTTCTTCAAAGTTAGAGATTAAGAAGGTTGTTTAGACTTATGTCTCAAGGTTATTTTAACAAGATTTTGTCACAACATGCTGGGTCAAAGCCAACTTAAATGTTGCTTACCACATTCTCTATATACTTTACATGCTTCTATGTCTATGTTCAGAAGTTTTCTAAATAACTTTCTAATGACTTACAGGTTTCTAATGATTTATAGTTAATGGTAGAGAGTCTTACAAAAGTAGACATATTTCTGTTTTTAAGTTCATATTATACTTGATTACACGTAGGTATTTTGAAAGAATAGTGATTTATACCTTACAGGATTTGAGAGAATCATAAAATCATACAGAACAAACAGGAAATATGAGAATTACTTCTTAAGGAATGCTTAGTGGCATTGTACAGGAAATGATCTGGCGACCATTCTCATGCACCATGAGAGATTTATTGTCATCTCAGACCACATTAAAATGCTTCCTTGCTACAGCTTGTTAGGAATGATGTAGCTACCATAAAGAAAACACAGATGAAGACCCAAAGCAATCAGATTACAGAGTCAGCACTGTGATACTACACAGTCACAGCCATAGTCTTCTAGATCTACACCGTCCAATATGGTAGCCTGTAGCTATATGTAAGGAGCCCCGGTGGCACAGTAGTTAAGTTTTCTAACTGAAAGGTTGTTAAGTTTGAACCAAAAAGTTGGCAGTTCAAACCCATCAGCCGCTCTGCAGGAGAAAGATGTGGCAGTCTACTTCTGTAAAGATTTACTGCCATGGAAATCTTATGGGGCAGCTCTACTCTGTCCTGTAGGGTTGCTATGAGTTGGAATTGACTGGACAGCAATGGGTTTTATGGGTAGTTATATGTAACTACTGAGTACATGAAATGTGGCTAGTGCAAATTGAAATTGGCCATAAGTGTAAAATCCACACTGGATTTCATAGGAACATAAAACAATTGAAATAGTTCATTAATAATTTTTGGTATTGATTGTACATTGAAACATTACTTTGGTTATACTGGATTAAATAAAATTATTAGAATTATTTCACTTGTTCCATTTTATTTTTTAAATGTGGCTATTAGAAAATTTAAAATACACATGTTGCTCAAGTTCTATTTCTACTGGACAGTGCTAGTCTATGGCATATTCAAATGACTCAGACTCTTCAACAGAAATTGATTGATAAGGATTTAAAACCTAAAGCCTGCATAAGCAAGGTCTAAGACCTAGTCATGAGAGAAATGAAATGAGAAAAATACCTAGCCATGTGAAACAAGAACCATGTAAGGCCTGGAAATCTTTTAACAAGCTCCCCAGGTTGATTCAAAGGCAGGGTCAGTTTTGAGAACCACTGTTTATAGTCCTTCCCAACAAACCCTTTCATGGTCTTCATAAATTTTCAAACTAAAGGACACCTTTGAGGGATTGTTATGAAAGAAACGTGGATCCAGTGGGCCTTCCCTGACTTGAAGTTGGGAGCAAAACTAGGTAAGCAACTCTCCTTTGAACTGTGGCTTAAAGAAGCACCTTGTCTATCTGAGTGGCCTATAAGCAAAAAATAGAACCAACCAAACAAACAAAAAACAACTCTAAGGTAATAGTCTTATTGTGAAGTGTATCACCTACATATACATACTTTTTTTTTTTTTTTTTTGTCATCACAGATCCAGTTTACGGCAACAAATTTTTTTCTTTGGAGATATCCCTACTATATAATAAATTTTGCCTTAAATACAACGAGAAGGGACACTGTTGACTTAAATAACAAGTTACAGGAATAAAACAAACTGGTAGCAGTAATGAGAATGTGGAGGAAGATTCAGGGAACAAAAGAGTTATTTGCTTCTAAGAAAAGGGCAGAAGCAGAATTTGTGTGTGAGAGAGAAAAATTGCTAACTCTACAGCTATATTAAAACTCTACTTTAAAAGTATATTTATTTTTCTTTCTAAATATTTTGTTCTGGTAAGTATACAAAAATTTTGCAAATAAATGTTAGTTGTTTCTCTAACAGATGGACCAAATCTACTGCTGGGGTCATCTTCAGTTAGAAAAGGTGGTAGTATTTACATAAATCAACATGAAAAAGAAAAGCTAGGAACTGTGTCTGTGGAAGGTAAAAAAACAAAGATGGAGTTACTTATGCCCAGTCCAGAAGAGCATGTGTGCTACCTGGTTTCACAAGGCTAAAGTTTAGATAATAAGCAACAACTTTTAGAAATAGTAATTAGCTTGTTTCTGTGGATTTTTGTTTAATCAACAGTCCCTGCTCTCTCGCTCCTGTATTCCAGACAAGCAGATGCCTGGTTATCTGCTAGCCACTCGGCAGGGATTGACCCCTCAGACCTGTGACATTTGTCTTCTTAAGCATACTAACATTTCAGAGAAGGAAGGATTTCAAAGGACATTTTAATGAACCTCTGAAAAGTCAACTAAAACAGCCCAGATTTCTCAGACTCTCTTTGTTCCCCTTGGACAATATAAACCCCAGTGCTGCCACATTTCTTTGGAACATGCAGTTTAGGCTGTGTGTTCCCTGATCTGTGATTCATTGATGGAATAATAAATCCCTATTATTGTTTTTAGAAACCCTGATGGTGTAGTGGTTAAGATTTATGGTTGCTAACCAAAAGGTCAGCAGTTTGACTCCATTAGGCACTCCTTGGAAACCATATGGGGCAGTTCTGTTCTATAGGGTTGCTATGAGTCAGAATCAACTTGAGGACAATGGGTAGTATTGTTTTTAACTTTGTTTCCATTCTCAAAAATTCTTTTACAGAACAATAAATTCCTGTTAGAAGCAGGAATATTTTTCTGAGTAGCTCAGATAAGTCCTTCCATTAAATTAGGGGAGATTTCATTAAAGTGCATAATATCAGCATGAAGTCCTACATGCCAATCATCTCTCACTCCAGGCACCTGCTCCGGAAGTTCTACCAAAACAGCAAGAGAGGAGCAAGAGTGTTGAAAAGCACATGAAGGCCTCCCTGACAAGATCCCTACTCTTAATCACTGGAAGGAGTCATAAGCATTTGAATATCATTTGAAGAAAACTATCCTAATTCCGGAAACCCTGGTGGCATAGTGGTTAAGTGCTACGGCTGCTAACCAAAGGGTCAGCCATTTGAATCTTCCAGGTGCTCCTTGGAAACTCTATGGGGCAGTTCTACTCTGTCCTATAGGGTTGTTATGAGTCAGAATCAACTCGATGGCACTGGGTTTAGTTTGGGTTTTTATCCTAGTTCTTGCAGCCAAACCTATAGCCTCATGAGAACAGTGAGATTTAAAGAGGCATTCTAATCTGGCTATTTCTTTTTTTCTCTCTCTTTCCTTCTTTCTTTCTTCCCTATGCCTGTGGTTTATTGTTTTCTTTCTCTTTCTCATCATTTTATTATTTTTGCCCCACAATACTCTTTCTTATTGTTCTCTATTTTTATTTTTCTTCATTTTCCCCTTTCTCATCTATTTTTCTTTCTGTTCTCCTTCTCTCAGTCTTTTCTCTCTTTTTCCCCCTGTATTGCCCTCTTTCTTTCCTCATCTTTCTTCATTCCTTTTTATTACTCTTTAACTTACCTCTCTCTTTTTCTTTTTCTTTTCCTATTTTCCCCTTACCTTTTTCTTTCTCTTTTTCCTTTTTTTTCTGTATCTTGGTTTTCTTTCCCTTTACCTTTTTCTCCCTGTACTTTTCTATTTTTTTCTGTGCCTTCTTAGGTGTAAACCAAAACGTGTGATAAATAAAGGAGTAAACTTCAAACATTCAGAATTGTGTGAAAAAAAATTGAAATCATTTCCACCCACCTCAAACTTCCTCAAGATAACCATAGTTCGTTTCCCCTTTTACACCTTTTCCTTTGGGTATAAACAGAGAAAGAGAAATATAGAAAATTGATTGACTTTATGGTTTCTTTGTTCATTTGTTGATGTTTATTTTGACAAAGATAGTAATCTATTGTTCTGCAATATTTAATATTTAACTCTTTTGAGGACAACTTTCTATGTAAGTATGTACAAATCTCCATGCCTGATGTTGTCCAGCTACCATTAGTGAATGTTTTGATCAAAGATTCTATAGTGGATTCCTGATCAAAAGAGGAAAATGCAGAACAGAATTTCAAATTCTCATAGAATCCAGACTTTCTGGAGTATTGGAGGCCGGATGAACCCCTGAAACTATTGCTCTGAGATAATCTTTAAACTTAAAACCAAAAATATCCCCAGAAGTCTTCTTAAACCCAAATAATGGTTTAGCTTAACTAGTAAAGAATGCCTGCTTTGAGCATTATGTTCTTCTAAGAACTATCTACATGAGATCAAACTGACAACAGCAACTTGAAATATTAGATAGGAAACTCAAGGGGTAGTGAGTTTATGTTAACATGGGAAGAACAATTCAGAAGAACAGGGTGAGAATAGTTGCATAACTTGAAGAATGTAATCAATACCACTGAATTATACATGTACAATATGTTGAATTGTTGTATGTTCTGCAAAAAAAAAAACAAAGCAATAAAAAAAATCTGCAGAGCACGTCATTTTCTCAATGGAAAGGAAGCATCACAGAGTGGTTTGATATGACTCTTACATTTACTAGTAGTGTAACCTTGAACAAGACCCTTGATTTTTCTAAGCCTCAATTTCCTCATCCAAAAAATGGAAATAATATAAATAAGCCCACTGCCATCGAGTTGATTCTGAATCATAGCCACCCTGTAGGACAGATTAGAACTGCACCATAGAGCTTCCAAGGCTATAATCTTTACAGAAGTAGATTGCCACATCTTTCTCCTGAGAAATGCCTGGTGGGTTCGAACCACTGACCTTTCAGTTAGCAGTTGAGCTCTTAACCACTGCACCACCAGGACTCCATGGGAATGGTAATAGAATCTACTTTACACAGTTGGTGAGAGTGATAAATGCACTAATACACATAAAGCATCCAGTGCAGTGCTTGAGCCATACTGAGTGCTCAGTAACTGTTAGCTATTCATAACTGATTTAGCCACCTTCATATCAACTGATATTTTCATTTTCTCTAAGTGTTTTCACTTTTATAGTGCTGAATTAACACTGTATAGTAACTCTTTCACAACTGTGCGAATATTTCTGAAAGTTATTTTTCTTAAAATTAGAATAGAATTCCATTTTAAAAATTAATAGAAGAAAACAAATAAAAAAAAAATTAGAGCTGAACTAAATGAATTAGAGAACAGAAAAACAATTGAGAGAATTAACAAAGCCAAAATCTGGTTCTTTGAAAAAATTAACAAAATTGATAAACCATTGGCCAGACTGACTAAAGAAATACAGGAAAGGAAACAAATAACCCGAAAAAGAAAAGAGATGGGCCATATCACAACAGACCCAACTGAAATTAAAAGAATCATACCAGATTATTACAAAAAATTGTACTCTAACAAATTTGCAAACCTAGAAGAAATGGATGAATTCCTAGAAACACACTACCTACCAACACTAACACAATCAGAAGTAGAACAACTAAATAGACCCATAACAAAAAAGAGACTGGAAAGGTAAACAAAAAACTCCCAACAAAAACAACGAAAAAAGCCCTGGCCCAGACGGCTTCACTGCAGAGTTCTACCAAACTTTCAGAGAACAGTTAACACCACTACTACTAAAGGTATTTCAAAGGATAGAAAATGATGGAATACTACCTAACTCATTCTATGAAGCCACCATATCTCTGATACCAAAACCAGGTAAAGACACCACAAAAAAGAAAATTATAGACCTATATCCCTCATGAACATAGATGCAAAAATCCTCAACAAAATTCTGGCCAATAGAATTCAACAACATATCAAAAAAATAATCCACTACGACCAAGTGGGATTTATACCAGGTATACAAGGCTGGTTTAATATTAGAAAAACCATTAATGTAATCCACCATATAAATAAAACAAAAGACAAAAACCACATGATCTTATCGATTGATGCAGAAAAGGCATTCGACAAAGTCCAACACCCATTCATGATAAAAACTCTCAGCAAAATAGGAATTGAAGGAAAATTCTTCAACATAATAAAGGGCATCTATGCAAAGCCAACAGCCAACATCACTCTAAATGGAGAGAGCCTGAAAGCATTTCCCTTGAGAACAGGAACCAGACAAGGATGGCCGTTATCACCACTCTTATTCAACATTGTGCTAGAAGTCCTAGCCAGAGCAATTAGGCTAGACAAAGAAATAAAGGGCACCCAGATTGGCAAGGAAGAAGTCAAATTATCTCTATTTGCAGATGACATGATCTTATACACAGAAAACCCTAAGGAGTCCTCCAGAAAACTACTGGAACTGATAGAAGAGTTTGGCAGAGTCTCAGGTTATAAGATAAACATACAAAAATCACTTGGATTCCTCTACATCAACAAAAAAGAACATCGAAGAGGAAATCACTAAATCAATATCATTCACAGTAGCCCCCAAGAAGATAAAATACTTAGGAATAAATCTTACCAAAGATGTAAAAGACATACACAAAGAAAACTACAAAGTACTACTGCAAGAAACTAAAAAGGACCTACATAAGTGGAAAAACATACCTTGCTCATGGATAGGAAGACTTAACATAGTAAAAATGTCTATTCTACCAAAAGCCATCTATACATACAATGCACTTCCGATCCAAATTCCAATGACATTTTTTAAAGAGATGGAGAAACAAATCACCAACTTCATATGGAAGGGAAAGAAACCCCGGATAAGGAAAGCATTACTGAAAAAGAAGAAGAAAGTGGGAGGCCTCACTCTACCTGATTTTAGAACATATTATACAGCCACAGTAGTCAATACAGCCTGGTACTGGTACAACAACAGGCACACAGACCAATGGAACAGAATTGAGAACCCAGATATAAATCCATTCACATACGAGCAGCTGATATTTGACAAAGGCCCGGTGTCAGTTAATTGGGGAAAAGATAGTCTTTTTAACAAATGGTGCTGGCATAACTGGATATCCACTTGCAAAAAAACTAAACAGGACCCATACCTCACACCATGCACAAAAACTAACTCCAAGTGGATCAAAGACCTAAACATAAAGACTAAAACGATAAAGATAACGGAAGAAAAAATAGGGACAACGTTAGGAGCCCTAACACAAGGCATACAGAACACAAAACATTACCAAAAATGACGAAGAGAAACCAGATAACTGGAAGCTCCTAAAAATCAAACACCTATGCTCATCTAAAGACTTCACCAAAGGAGTAAAAAGACCACCCACAGATTGGGAAAAAAAATTACAGCTATGATATCTCCGACCAGCGCCTGATCTCTAAAATCTATATGATTCTGTTAAAACTCAACCACAAAACAGACAAACAGCCCAATCAAAAAGTGGGCAAAGGATATGAACACACACTTCACTAAAGAAGATAGTCAGGCAGCTAACAGATACATGAGAAAATGCTCTCGATCATTAGCCATTAGAGAAATGTAAATTAAAACTACGATGAGATTCCATCTCACTCCAACAAGGCTGGCATTAATCCAAAAAACACAAAATAATAAATGTTGGAGAGGCTGCGGAGAGATTGGAACTCTTATACACTGCTGATGGGAATGTCAAATGGTACAACCACTTTGGAAATCTATCTGGCGTTTTCTTAAACATTTAGAAATAGAACTACCATACAACCCAGAAATACCACTCCTCGGAATATACCCTAGAGAAATAAGAGCCTTTACACGAACAGATATACGCACACCCATGTTTATGGCAGCACTGTTTACAATAGCAAAAAGCTGGAAGCAACCAAGGTGTCCATCAAAGGATAAATGGTTAAATAAATTATGGTATATTCACACAATGGAATACTACACATCAATAAAGGACAGTGACGAATCTGTGAAACATTTCATAACATGGAGGAACCTGGAAGGCATTATGCTGAGTGATATTAGTCAGCTGCAAAAGGACAGATATTGTATAAGACCACTATTATAAGATCTTGAGAAATAGTATAAACTGAGAAGAACACATACTTTTGTGGTTACGAGGGGGGAGGGAGGGAGGGTGGGAGAGGGTTATTTACTGATAAGAACTACTTTAGGTGAAGGGAAGGACAACACTCAATACATGGAAGGTCAGCTCAACTGGACTGGACCAAAAGCAAAGAAGTTTCCGGGATAAACTGAATGCTTTGAAGGTCAGCGGAGCAAGGGCGGGAGTTTGGGGACTATGGCTTAAGGGGACTTCTAAGTCAATTGGCAAAATAATTCTGTTAAGAAAACATTCTGCATCCCACTTTGAAGTGTGGCATCTGGGGTCTTAAATGCTAACAAGTGGCCATCTAAGATGCATCAGTTGGTCTCAACCCACCCGGATCAAAGGAAAATGAAGAACACCAAGGTCACACGATAACTATGAGCCCAAGAGACAGAAAGGGCCACATGAGCCAGAGACTTACATCATCCTGAGACCAGAAGAACTAGATGGTGCCCGGCCACAACTGATGACTGCCCTGATAGGGAGCACAACAGAGACCCCTGAGGGAGCAGGAGATCAGTGGGATGCAGACCCCAAATTCTCATAAAAAGACCAGACTTAATGGTCTGACTGAGACTAGAAGAATCCCGGCCGTCATGGTCCCCTAACCTTCTGTTGGCCCAGGACAGAAACCATTCCCGAAGACAACTCATCAGACATGGAAGGGACTGGACAATGGGTTGGAGAGAGATGCTGACGAAGAGTGAGCTACTTGTATCAGGTGGACACTTGAGAGTGTGTTGCCATCTCCTGTCTGGAGGGGAGATAGGAGTGTAGAGAGGGTTAGAAACTGGCAAAACGGTGAGGAAAGGAGAGACTGGAAGGAAGGAGCAGGCTGACTCATGGAGAGTAATTGGGAGTATGGAGTAAGGTGTATATAAGCTTATATGTGACAGACTGACTTGATTTGTAAACTTTCACTTAAAGCACAATAAAAATTATTAAAAAAAATTCATAGATATTCAGGAAGTAGATTTCAAACTGTGAGGAGAAATCACAAGGCTGGTCGTCCATGATGAAAATGGATGTGGGAGATGTTGCAAAGTGGTTAAGACTGAACTCCAAAACTTATGCTTGAACGAGGTAAGCTCTGCTTTTGTTTTATATAGTGGAATTCCAGTTAAATTTTTTTTTTAAAGAAGATCTGCTGCTAAAAAGAAAATAACAACAGAATCTGTACAACATTTGTTGGGGAATGGGGTCCAAGGAATTGTATTTTCAATAAGCTTTCCAGGGAATCTGATGAACATTAAACTTGATTAAAAAAAATTTTTTTTTTTCTGGTGCAGATATTAAGGACATGCCCTTGGAATCAGATGCACCCAGGATTCCTAGGTTTAAAAACTAGGGTCAAATCTACCACTTACAAGCTGTAATCATGCCTCTTAACCTATCAGGTACATCATTGCCAATTATCTGCTTTTATGTAACGTATAAACTTCAGCTGCACAGACTCAATTAGAAGCTCCCCTTCCCAGTATTAACAATCCCTCTCTCTCACAAATGTTCTTGTAGAAGTGACTATTGGGAAGCAGTTAATCTCCCCTTCTCCACATCCCAAGTATGCTGCTCTGACATGAGTGAGACTTCTCCCAAAGTGTGTTAGAATGTACTGCTCTCATTCTAGCCCACCAGGTCCCAAACTTTGATGCACATTAGAATCTCCTAGAAAGATTTAAAAATTATTGATTTCCCAGATACACTCCACAGCAATTAAATCAGAATGTCTGGGGTGAGGGCTAGACATTAGGAGTTTTTAAATATAACCAGGTGACCCCAATTTGCAGCAAAAATTGGAAACCACTGCACTAACTAATTGGCGCCTGATGTCAGTTACTGCTGAAATGTTTTACCCAGCTGATAGCCCTTGGGTTAATTTTAACTCAAGTCAACAACCAGCTGCAAAAGTTCAGTGCAAAAATTAGAGCCCACCTTCCACCAGCCCCGCAATCCCATTACAGACCTCCAATACTCCCCCGTCCCCAAAACTGAGACTTTTCCAAGTTCCATTCTTTGCAACGGGAGTAATAATTTGTTGGAGATGGGGGAAGTTGCTCTGGTAAGACATCAGAGAGAAGGCTTATTAACGTTGAAGGAAGGGCAAGATTTTCACAAGAGCACAGATGGCGGAAAAGGGCATTAAAAAGATGGCGACAGTCTAAGGAAAAGTATGTAATAGTGCTGACATGAAGAGCACAATGCTATATATTTTCATATTGTCTCAGTGTTTCTCTGAGTAAGTCTGAAGAATAACTGCTTCAAAATCACCTAGGGGTGGGAACAGACTTCTGTATCTATGCCAAGCTGCAAGGGTGATTTTGGAGTTTGACCTTCACCTAAGGTCGGATATCATCTCAATGGGAAAATATGATTGGCATTCACCTTACCTCGCATTCCCTTTTTCCCTCCTGCAGAGACTTGCTAGCTTGTAAACACACCCCCATGGTGGGTGTCTGTTGTCCCCTTGTGGAAGGAGTTGGGAACAACCTTTTCACTACCAATTTAGTTGCGTGAATGGCCCTAGAACGCAAACAAGGTTGGTAACACTGGTATGCTTCTCAGGACATCTCTATTCCATCTTTCCGATTCAGGAGGATACTATAAAAATGAATTTCTTCTGAGCTATCTCCAGGAAATCTTATTCCATGGCCTTCCTGGACCACTTCTGTGGTGGAGGGTGGTGAGTTTTGAATGGTAGGTCAAGGATAATATTCTTTAGGAGCAGAGATTTTGAGATGGAGAGTAAGTTACTGGAAGTAATAGTTTTGAAAGATTAACGTGACACTGGCATACAGGATGGATTGGACACTATAGAAACTGGAGGTAGATAATAATTAGACCGTTACATTAATCAGGAAACACGGAATGGTAAGGGAAGAAACAGAATTGAGAGACTCTGTGAACAAAGATTAGACAGAATCAAGTAGTTTACTAATATCAGGGTCATGAGAGAAAGAACATGATCAATATCAGGGAAAACCATGGCTTTTTTCTAAACCCCATGACTGAGGCACTAATCTCGCAAAGCAACAGTTTATTTCACCTGAAAACTCAGTTCTTTTGAAATGAAAGAAATTCTTCACTGCTAATTTGCAAATGTCATTTGATAAAGTAATGATAGTAATGCCTCAAGCATAAACAGGTCTATTCCCACAATGTGAAAGCTACTGAACCCCATGCTGACCATTCATTTATCAAAAGTCATTGTTTCCAGAAGACAACTGTAACAGAAAATGTTCCCTATGACAGAATAACATTAATTCATCAATGACAATTTTCTCTAATTATAATACCAATTAGCTGATCAGATAAATTAGATCTTACCAGGCAGTGGCAAGACCTGTGAGAATAGTGCTTAAGACATTAAATAAGCGAGATGAGTTTTCTTTTATGTGGCCTTTCTGGCCCTAGGTTTGTAAATCTCCCAAAATGATTGGTTCGGCTTCAGTCTGCTAAAGGATTGGTCAGCTTGCTATCCGGATAAGGGGCTTGCAAGTGACCGGTCAGCTTGCTATCTACATAAACTTGCAAGGGATTGGTCGGTTTACTATCCACATAAGCAATTTGCAAAGATTGGTTGGTTTACGATCCATCTTTACATGGGTTGGCCGGAGGGGGCAGTAGTTGACCCTTACCAGGATTTGTTGGGGACACCCCACCAGTCTGATCTTTACCAGGATTGACTGGGAGGCCTGCCCAGTGATTGATAAAAACCCTAGAAGACAGAGGCTCAGATGGGGCTTCCTTATTGTGGGGGGCGGGGGGAGGGGGTAGTGTGTCCTTTGGACATGAAGCTTTGCCCTGAGTCCCTCCTAGAAAATCAATAATGCAGGTCAGGGGCTGTAACACTGAACTGGTAACACTGAAGATGGAGAAAAATGGTGGCAAGCAGAGCAGAGTCAAGTGGCAGAGAAACAGCAGTAATGGTGCAAGCAGCAGGAACCACAAAACCAGCCCAGGCGAAGGATGCAATAGGCAGAGTCAGTGCACGGGCCAAATGGGGGTGGTGGGCAGGGTGGGCCCGCAAAGTGAAGTTGGGCACCTCCAGGCAGGATGCCACCAATGGAGTAGAGGCTTGGATATACACCATAGAGGGGTTGCCGGTAAAATAGTTTTGCCTCGAGATCTGTCATAATGCCAGCCCAACCCTGGCATTGGCCCAGGGTTGTCCCAAAGATGCTGGTTGAGAGCTGGCCCAGCAAACAGAGGGGGCCAGACCTGGCCAAGAAAAGCCTGAGAGAGACAGAGCAAGAGTGAAAGAACGAACACAGCTACTCCGCTCCTGACCTGACCTGACAGCACGGCTTCTGAGAGAGAGAGATACGCACACACCTACTGACACCTGGTCCACAGCATTTCAGCCCAGTGACACAAATGGTCATGGGTAATTTGGGAAGGATGACCAGGTCCTTTTTTAGACATAGGTAGGTTCCTTACAGTTCTATATGGGGTACCCGTAAGGGTGGAGGGGACCAGTTCACCTCAAATAATGTTCCTGTTGTTCACTGTGTTCTGTTAGTAATCTGTCCTTGTTGCTTATTGCATATCTTCTATAAATAATAATAACAGCTTTTACTTGCCAACACTGTGTGTCCTGTGTGTACAACCCAATTGGATCAAATAGCAGAGTCCTCATCCCAGTAGTCCCATGGCTGCTTTGGATTTAGAGGTACAACAGATGTGCAGACACATTAGTAGTGGGTAGGAAACTGAGGCTGCTGGGTAAGATGCTACTTTGGGGGGACTCAGAGGCACCTTCAGGTATTATGAGAGTCTTGGGTTCCTCAGCCAGTAGTATTTATTGAGTGGCTGCTTACTATGAGTCAGGTCCTGCTTCTTACGTGGATTAGCTCACTTAATGCTTACACCAATCTTATGAGTTGGTAGGTACTATTATTATCCCTGGTTTATAACAGATGAAAATGAGGCACATTGAGGTTGAGTAACTAACCAAGGACACAGGAAATGAGGGATCCAAGATTTTGAACCCAGTCTGACTCCATATCCCATATTATTAATCCTGATGTTATAATACCTTGGAAATATTATAAGAAAAATTATATCTGGCATAAATATGGGGTCCCAAAGCCTTCCTCCAGGATACTCAAGATCTTTGGGGTTAAATGCCACTCTATAAAAATAATCCAGGAGGAAACTCAGTAATTAAAAGACCTGACAGCACCCCCCAGGATGGAGCCAGAATCATGGGGGCGGGAGGGGGAGTTGAGGGATAAATAAAGACTGAACAGGTATGGGGAGAAGTAGAGGAAGAGAGGGTGGGGGTCTTAGCAAGAGCAAGGATGACAAAGGAAGACTCTGTATAGGATGATAGATATAAATAAATAAATATGCTGTGCCATTCTCCTAGATCCCATATGTGTATGTAACAGGCTAGTAATAAGACTTATTTCTGATATGAACTACTACTTCTGTATATCCATATACTTTACGTGTGTCCCAGAAATTATGGGACTATGGAGTAACACAACAAATGCTTCTGCTGTGATACTAAATCCTTTGTGTCATGCAGGGGTGACTTGAAGCTGGTAGAGAGAAATATAGTGCTGATATAGATAATGGATTAATTAGATTAAGTATCCAACAGTAAGATATGAAAAGCAGCCTAGAGATTTAAGGTCACTAATATGCCATTTTTTCTCATCTGACACACCCTAAGAAGATACCTTAAGGGCAATTGCTACCATAGGTTGTAGGTAGGGCAAAAATAATTGTTTTAGATCAGTAGGTGAATTGAGAACAATCATTTATAAAGAAAACCCTAATTAAGGAAATTCATAGGATGTCTATGAATGCTTTAGCTGACCTGGCCCTAATTTCATTGCCTTAGTGACCAATAAAAATAGTATTTAACATTCTACATTTGGATTTCTTCCCCAAATAATAAAACTGTCTATTATAACTGCTTGTCCAAGGCATGGCATATTACCATCTAGATTGCCTCTTTTTATTTTACTCCCAAGAAAATTCTTCCTTGGAAGTAAATGTCTATCAGCAAACATTATGACACTAGCTATCGTTCTCAAGGTGTTAATCATGAGGCATCCTCAGTTCTGTCTTTTCTTCATAGCTATCATTAACAGAGCTTTGGTGTCATTTGACTTTTCATGGGTAATTGAGTTAATTGTATAATGATTAATTTTTTGATAGCTGAAGTCACGATAAATCTCCTCTTACCTGGAAAGCATGTATGTCGTTATTGTATTAATGGCAGTTAAAAATACAGAATACGGTATAAAAGCATCACTACTCGATTAAGCTTCAAGGTATTAACAGTTGCTGAAAAGCATCAGAAAATTCTATATAATAGCTGGCAAGTACTTTTTATCTGCCAGATATTGTTCTCAGAACTTTATACAAGTTTACTTATTTAATCCTTGCAACAACATATGAGCTGAACATTCATATTTCATCCTTTTTTATAGATGAGGAAACTGAGGCAGACGGAAGTTAAACAACTTGCCCAAGGACAAACAGCTACTAAATGGCAGAGCTGGGATTTGAACCTAGGCAATCAGTCTCCACTATACTACACTGTTCAGCAGCACTACACTATATATATAAAAAAAAAAAAAAAGTACCTGGAATATATATTTAAAAGATCTTAGGAACAGTGGTCGTAATGCTAGTTAGGATTTTGTTTTTGTACCTTTGCAAATAATACAGTGGCTTTTCGTCAGAGAATGTGTTTTCTCACAATGCAGTGTAACTCTGTTTCCTGTTAGATCTGACCTCTGATATCATCTATACATAATTCGGAACCTTCTGGACGTTATGATGTGACCTGGTGCTAAGTATCTAGGAGAGTGTCATTTAAATTCCAGGTTCCTTAATGAGCCTATACTTTTTTCTTTTCCTTTCTAAGCTTTTGGGAGTCAGACAACTCCATAGGGCTCTAAGTGAAAATTCTACTTTAAATATTCATTAGAATGCAATAAATTGAAGTACTAAAATTTAAATACTAGGAAGACAGGGTCACCTTTTTAGATATTTTTCAGTCCTGTTGCTGTATTAAATGTATGACAGACGTGAATGCCCATATCCATACACTGTTATATATAATTTTTTACAAAGCTAAGGCACTACAATAAAATAGCTTTGTACCTTAGCTAAATCTAAGACAACAAAGGGAAATCCATTAACATTGGTACAAAATGCACACTAGGCAATTACTTTTTTTAAAATTCTTTGCCGACCATCCTTAAAATCCATTATTATAGTTGAATCTGAGCATAGACCTTCTTTGCTGAATTATCCAGTTGCTGACCAGTAGATGCCAACTCATAGTGACCCATGTGTGTCAGAGAACTGTGCTTAATTGAGTTTTCAAAGGCTGATTTTTTGGAAGTAGATCTCCAGGTTTTTCTTCTGAGGTGCCTCTGGATGGGCTCAAACCTCCAACCTTTTGGTTAGCAGCCCAGTGATTAACCATTTGCACCACTCAAGGGCTCCTTTTTGCTGAATTAAGGAAGATAATTTCAAATAAAACCTTTTAATTGGAGCCCTCAGTTAACAATACTTTGTTTATGAGCTTTGCATTTTCAGGGAAATATAAAAGGAAACCACAGAATAACAATGCCAAGGATTCATGTTTAAAAGTACCTTCCAGCATATGTGTTGGGTTCAGTCCAGATTTTGCTCAATTTTCTACATTCATCATCTTGTGCTGAGGCAGTCTTAAACAAAAAACTGTCAAGTAAGTCACTTTTTCTTTTGTTTTAAGGGTACACAAATGCTTTCTGGCTTGCCTGGCAACCCACTCCGGCTTTGCCATCTACTTTCCTTCCAAAATGTTCTTCTTTCTCTTTCTTCTTACCCCATCAAAATTCTTATGCTCCAGTTCACATGATCTAAGCTTAGCTGTTACCAGGGAAATATTTGATCAATTAAACTTATTCACTAAGGTGTTGTCAATAGTTGTAAAATGCTTAATTTGTGAGCCTTCACAGAAGTATTTGCATTTCCAGATTTGTGCCTTAACACAAAGGAATCACTAATACTAAAATTACTACAGAAATCTATTCAGTAAGGGCGACCTCCCTGATGCACTACAAATTAACCTTCCAGGAAGACCCCTAAAAGGTGTTTCTCTTGTAGAATGAAACTTTACATTAACCGAATATTTTACCAAGATTTTTCAGGAAGGGTGTGTAGATGCTAAAATCTTGGAGTTCCTACATATCCGCAAACTGTTTTTTTATTTTACCTTTAAAATAAACAACATCTTAGACGGATACAGAGTCCTTGGGCTACAGCATTTTATCCTCCACTCCCTGTAGATCTGCTCCACATTTTTCTTGAGTCCAATGTTAAGAAGTCTGAGACTGGCCTGAGATTTTGTTTTGTTTTGTGTTTCATCTTGTAAGCCACCTATTTATTTTGCCTGAGTACTTATAGGTTTTTCTTATAAGTTTTCAGTAATCTTATAAGAATATAACTTGGTCTTAAGCATTTTATAATATTTTTTGTCAAGGACACTTTCGATATGAAATGTTTGAATTTCCTTTATTTCAGAAACATTTTCTTTTATTATATCTTGCAATTTGGGAAGAGTTTCTGCTCCATCCTTCAAGAATACAAATTATCGCATGTTGTATCTCCATTGTCTGTCTTCTATATCAATCATCTTTCTTAGAATCTAGATCCAGGTTCCAGCTCTGCCACTTAACTATCTGCGCGACCTTGGGCAAGTTTCATAAACTCTCTGAACCAGCCGTAAAAAATGAGGCTAAAAATAGTATCTGCTTCATAGGCTTATTGTAAGGTTTGAATGACATAATTGCATAAAGCAATTAGCACAGGGTCTGACCTAAAGCTGGCATTAGTATTGGCTATTATTATCCACACAAACCCCAAGAACGTCAAAAACAAAATTGAGAGAATTGGGTATTTTTGTTATTACATTTACAAAGCAGAATAGGGAACTCTCAACACAAAATATTTTTCTTTACCAGTAACTAGAAAGGTCAATTAACAACAAAGCCTCATTTCCTAAGCCATTTGGTTAGCCTTTATTTTAATAAACTTTATTTTAATGAATCTATCTTTCATAACATAAATTCTTTATTTCATTTTTCTTCCCCTTGCTTTGTGAACCTTCAGAGGCCCTGTAATTAAACACATAGAAGAAGACGTAAATGCTCTAACATATTGAGACACTGAGTATTGTTAGTTTCATCTAGTCGCATGAGTCTAAGGTGAGATGGCAGTCCTTGAAGCTTGAGAGAATGTTAGTGAACCCCAGAGCACAGATGCATAATTTAGGTAGTATTTCAAACCCAGACCCAAATTAATCTGGATAGCTAGAGGACTCTGTAAAGTCTTAAAAGCCTCTTTTTTTTTTTCTTCCTTCAAGCAGTTTTTTGAGTAAGTGAAGCTCATAATTCCCTCCTTGGTTGCACAGCTGCAGATCTGGTGCAGGAGAGGAACACCTCACTGAGCTTAAATTCTCTGAGTTCAAGTTGGCAATAACCTGGTGAGAACTTCTTTGAAAAGAAATGCCCAGTGTTATTGTGGCAACAAGGAACTCTGTGAACAGGACTATTGACAAATGTAGTTTCCAGATGAGACTTAAATTCATGATGTACCATGGCAGAAGGAGAGAGACATGGAACTGCTCCAATGACTATAATCAGAGCATGTTCTTGCTTCATTGATGGCATGAGCTCTTGGCTCTACAGATTATTCAATAACCAAGGTATTTAGTGCTGGTTTGAGGTGAGGTGGAAACCCTGGTGGCGTAGTGGTTAAGAGCTACGGTTACTAACCAAAATGTCAGCAGTATGAATCCACCAGGCTCTCCTTGGAAACTCTATGGGGGCAGTTCTACTCTGCCCTATAGGGTCACTATGAGTTGGAATCGACTAGATGGCAATGGGTTTGGTTTTTCTGGGGTGGGGGGGTTTGAGGTGAGGTAAGGAGCCCTGGTGGTCCAGTGGTTAAATTGATTGACTGCTAACCGAAAGGTAGGCAGTTTGAAACCACCAGTAGCTCCCCAGGAAAAAGATGTGGTCGTCTGCTTCCATAGAAGTTTACAGCATTGGAGACCCTATGGGGTTGCTATGAGTCGTAATTGACTTGATGGCGGTGGGTTTAGTTTTTGATTTGAGGTAAGGTGCTGTCAGGTTTCATCTGTGCCAAGATGGTCACACACTGTGGGGAACTGGTTACTATAGATGTGGCTAAAATGAGAAGCTGAGAGATTTGAAGTGGGGCAGAAGAGGTGTTCCATGCAAAGAGTAAAATGACTAATCACTTATAAATATGCCTTGAATAATATGTTTCAGATAACAGCACTGTGCTTCAAAAGAATACTTTGGCTGTAATTCAATCTCTGAATTCTGTGGCTGTTTCTAAATCACACACACTTCACTCTGGTGTTTTGACATTAGCAGAGCCTCAAGATTGAATTACAAGATGATATTCAATTAAAACGTATTTTAAGAGAAGAAAAAACATGAAAAAAAACTAGATGGAAGACAAATCAGAATTTAAAGGAGATGAGGGCACACTGCTCTCCTAAAAAAAAAAAAAATTCTAGAATTCAGCTTATTTGCAGATAGTGAATTGAAATGAGGTTTTATTTGGGAAACCTTATGTTTAGCACTATATTTAAATGGTTTCTCAAAACTTGACACTTAGATACCACAGTGTACTTGCGAAATAAAGTTAAATCCGCTAGCAATTAATGTCGAATCAACAATGAGAATGACTTGATTCTTCTGATCCCTGGGTAGGATTGCCCATAGAAAGCTTACACCTGTCATTTCAAACACTGCTAGAAAGAATAAACACTCTCACAGCATGACATTTAATAGAGAAATTTAGCCTGACCATTGCTACCAGATGTCATTATAGAATGGCTGTGTTTCATAACACATTTATTCATTAGGGTCAAACCTAGACAAGTCATGATCAAGTAGTTCTCCTCATTTAAGTCTAGTTGCTTACATAAACTTGATTTTTTAAATGTTGATCCTAAGTCAGTTCCAGGAGCACAGATCTACTTTGTTATTTTACTAGTCAAGATGCCCTTTAAGGTGTATTCAAGCAACAAGAGAAGAACATATCATTTGGCTCAGTTCCAAAATGTCACGTTATACTTCAAGGAAAATGCAAGTGTTCTTGTAGACTGTGACTACTTTTACACCAGACTTACTGGTAGATTTGTCAATTAGTTGAAGATCAGCTTCTGTTGTAAGTTACACACTGACATATCTAGGTCCCAGGGATGTGGCAAAACGCATGTACCCAGTGAGTGCTGTTGGGTCTGCAGGTTGCTTTGGCAGACTGAGTAGGAGGTTAGATCCCCAGACAAATATGTGCTTCTCTCTCCTGACAGGGTTTCAGATCAAGTACATGACATGAAATGACTTGTGTTCATACATTTACACCAGAGTCTATATAAGAAAGATGATTTCCTGGATGGCATTGTGATTTCCCTCAGCTCAACTGAGGAAATCTAAGCAAAGGTCTCTGTGGCTCTCACCATTCTACTTAGGAAATGCGAACAACGAGAAACCAAATATTTGTGGAAAAAATGAAAAAGAATAATTATATATGGTGTATTTTGGATATATAACAGCCAATTCAAAAAGACAGTAGGGCAGAATGGAAAGTGACAGAATGTGGAGCAAAAATATGTAAATTTTTTTGTCAGTCAAGATAAGCTAGGTTATGTTGTGGTATGAGCAAACTCCAAAATCTCAGTGGCTGAAATAAAATGTTGATGTTCTTGTTAGCTGCCATCAGGTCAGCTCCAGACTCAGGGTGACCTCACGCACAGCAGAATGAAACACTGCCTGGTTCTGTGCCATTCCCATGATCAATTGAGGATTGGACCGTAGTGATCCACAGGATTTTCATTGGCTGATTTTCAGAAGTATACCATCAGGCCTTTCTCCTAGGCCATCTTAGTCTGGAAGCTCCCCCTGAAACGTGTTCAGCATTATAGCAACATACAAGCCACCACTGAAAGATGGGTGGTTACTACACAGAAGATGCATTGACGGGAAATCAAACGTGAATTCTCTGCATGGAAGGTGAGAGAATTCTACCACTGAACCACCAATTCACCCCTAAATAAAACGGCAGAAGTTTTATTTACCTCTAAATAAAACAGCAAATGTTTATTTCTTACTCATGTTACTTGTCCAACATGGACTATACATGGGGTGGGGAACAGGAGGTGGAGGTACTCTGTTCCACACAGTCATCATTCAGGATGAGAGACAATCCACCAACTTAGAATACTGTCATCTCAATACACTGTCACTGGGTCCACTGTAGTAGGGAAACAAGGGCCTAGCCTAGAGAGCTGAGCAAGGGCAATTCAATGCTTCATTTGAAAGTGATGTACAACTTTTGCTCTCATTACACTGGGAAGAACTAGCCATGTGGTCTCTTCCAACTTCAAGGAAGTAGGAAAGTTTAATCCTCTGGATACCTGGAAGGAAAAAAAAAAAACTGGATATATTGGTGGGTGTTAGTAATGGCTACCACAATATTAATCATACTGCTACTGGTTAAGTGCTACGGCTGCTAACCAAATGCTCAGCGGTTCGAATCTGCCAGGCGCTCCTTGGAAACTCTATAGGGCAGTTCTACTCTGTCCTATAGGGTCGCTATGAGTTGGAATCGACTCGACGGCACTGGGGTTTTGTTTTTTTTTTTTACCATGTTCTGGCTGCGGGTACTTGGGAAAATGACTTAACCTTTCTGAGTCTAAGTTTCCTCACTACAAAATGGGGATAATATTTTCTACCCTGAAAATTTGTCAGTACTAAACAAGATAAACCTTTTAAAGTAGAGTGTCTGATACATAGTCAATATTCACTAAAAGATGGCCATTTTCACTCAGCTATTACCACTCAGCCTTGAATTACCCAGTTTTATTATCTATGTAGACTAGATTTATATATTAAAGCTAGTTCTTTCTATTGTTGTAAATTTGGCCTCAAAATGTTAGTTTTTAGGCTTGTCTCCATTTGAATCCCCTAGACCCAAGGAAAGGGAATTTATGATTAATCAAGATACTATTACTATTGGTATAATTATTATTATGTGTTAAACATAACAAAGATTAATAAATAACCTCTGCTTTTTTAACATAAGGTATTATATTTGTGGTTACTATGCATATGTGTTTTTACTTCTTTGGGTATATACAAGTTTGAATACATGATGTCTCTAGTCCCAGGGAGTCTCTGGGTGGTGCACATGGTTAAGCATTTGATTACTAGCCAAAAGGTTGGCAGTTCAAACCCACTGCAGAAGATAGGCCTGATGATCTGCTTCTGAAAGGTCATACTCTTGAAAACTCTGCTAAGTAGAGTTCTACTCTGACACACATGAGGTCACCATGAGTCAGAAACAATATGACAGCAACTAACAACTTGTAGCTTTTATAAGGTAATTAATATCCTATGTTTCATGTGTCTAGCTTGTCTCTTCTTTATATTGCCAGCATCTGGAGAAGATATCTTGCCTACCACTTCCTTTATTATTGCCTTAGAGCACTTAGGACAGTGGTCTGTACATGACAGGGACCCAATATATGTTGACTGACTACTGTTAGCATGGCTTCTATGTTACCAATTAATAGGAAACGTAATTATTAAGTGTTTAAACTCAAATCATTTTGATGGATATGCTTCTAAAATGCAGTGCGTCTATCTCTGCCTTAAAAGCAAAGCATAATGAAAATACTATCTCCACCATTCCTTTAGATGAAAACAACTCACATCCACCTAGCATGCGTATCCTTATGACCAAAGTTGTCTCTCCAGCCTGGATCTCCCTTTTGAACTCCAGGCATGTATTTCTAACTATAAACAGGGCATGTTTATCAGAATATCTCTATCTTATATCACCTCCAGGAAACCCTGGTGGCATAGAGGTTAAGAGCTATGGCTGCTAACCAAAGGGTCGGCGGTTCAAATCCGCCTGGCTCTCCTTGGGAACTCTATGGGGCAGTTCTACTCTGTCTTATAGGGTTGCTATGAGTCGGAATCGACTCGAAGGCACTGGGTTTGGTTTGGTTTGGTTTGTATATCACCTCCAATTAAATATGAGCAAAGCTGAACTTATCTCCCCTCCCAAACCAGGTCCAGATTTGTTCTTTCTCCAGTTTTCTCTATCTCCGATCCAACCCAGAAGGCTTAAAATCATTCCTAACAATTTCCACCCTATTCCCTACATCCAATTAGTAACCTGGTCCTATTGATACTAAGTTATGAATATGGCTTACATCATTCCTTACATCTACCAATTTAGTTGATCTGCTTTCATCAAAACAATAAGCATCCCATCCCCAACGAGACTCCCCACACCCATTATTTTTCTCTTCAAATCCCCTTTCACACTTTTACTAAAGGAAGCATTCTTCTTTTTCCCCGATCTTTTTTTTTTTTTAAATAATATGCTTAAACAGCTAAGAAGCCTCCTGAATACAACCAAACACTTTGAGGGACAGAGTAGCAGGGGCAGGGGCCTGGAGACCATAGTTTCAGGGGACATCTAGGTCAATTGGCACAACAAAGTGTATTAAGAAAACATTCTGCATCCCACTTTGATGAATGGTACCTTGGGTCTTAAAAGCTAGCAAGTGGCCATCTAAGATGCATCAACTGGTCTCAACCCACCTGGAGCAAAGGAGAATGAAGAACACCGAAGACACAAGGAAAACATGAGCCCAAGAGACAGAAAGGGCCACAAAAAGCAGACACTCCATCAGCCTGAGACTGGAAGATCTAGATGGTGCCCAGCTACCACCAATGACTGCCCTGACAGGGAACACAACAGAGAATCCCTGATGGAACAGGAGAAAAGTGGGGTACAGAACTGAAATTCTAGTAAAAAGACCAGACTTAATGGTCTGACTGAGACTAAAGGGAATCCAGAGGACATGGCCCCAACTCTCTGTTAGCCCAAAACTAAAATCATTTCTGAAGCCAACTCTTCAGACAAATATTAGCCTGGACTATAAGACATAAAATGATACTGGTGAGGAGTGTGCTTCTTAGCTCAAGTAGACACATAAGACTACATGGACAGCTCCTGTCTGGAGCAGAGATGAGAAGGCAGAGGGGGACAGAAGCTGGTTGAATGGACATGGGGAATAAAGGATAAAAGGGGTGTGCTGTCACATGGTAGGGAGCAAAACTAGGGTCACATAACAATGTGTGTATAAGTTTCAGTATGAGAAACTGACTTGAATTATAAACTTTCACTTAAAGCACAATAAAAATTTTTAAAAAAGAACATGGAAATAATAATAATATGCTTAAAAAGTGCTTTGCCACAATCGTGTGTGCCTTCTCAGACTGCTTCAACAGCTTCCTTTCCAAATGTGCTCAGCCAACTCCTGGACTGCACATCCAACCCATTGCAGATTTACTGAGCTATCCAGATACAAGTTAAAGCCCCAGACTTATATACACTCCACTCCAGCCTAACTCCAGTAAGCCATCCCTCCAGTTGTGGATACGAATGAAATGTCACACAATGGGACATGATCTAGTTTCCTGAGTGGCTGTATGAGGAGCCTTGACCAGTAAGAGAGTCAAGCAAATAAACCCGCCCTCCATTTGCCCTGTCTCTTCTGTAGACTGCTCCAAGATGCAGGTTCTCTTTGCTTCCCAGGAAGTCCTGTGACAGAGGTGCCAAACAAACAAACCTACTGAGAGAAACCCACTGTTTCTCTTCACAGCACATGATGAAGCAGAAGTCAGTTCAGTAATTCGTCAGCTCACATCATTTCATATCTTTACTTGTCTTGCTTCTTCTTTTATCTTTCGTCCTCAAATCCCTGGGCTTGCCCTCCCAAATAAAGTATAAGCACATTAATCCAGCCTTGGGCCCTGCTGTCCAGAGAACCAGGGCTAAGACATGTGGTTAAAAAAAAAAAAAAAAACTCAAACAGTACAAAGGGTAGACAGTGAAAACAAGTCTCCCCTCCTGCAAAAACAAACAAAAATCACCTTAGACCCTCAATTTCCTCCCCAGAGGTCTCCAGTATTACCAGTTTGTGTGTCCTTCCAAAGATAGTCTATATATATACATACATATATATGCATTTATACACAAATATTACATATTATTCCATATTGCATATACATTCCTCTTTTTTACACAAGTAGAAACAGACAAAACCCATTGCACCTTGCATTTTAGCAGAATCAGCTCTCTAAAACATGAATCTGATTATGTTGCTCCCAAACTTAAAAGCCTCTGATGGCTTCCCATTACTCCTAAATAAAATTCAAATTCCTACCATCGAAGGCCCTTCACAATCTGGCTTCGACCCATGACTTTATCCTCTTTCCTACCTAGTCCAGCCCTACCAAACCAATAAACCAAACCCACTGCCGTTGAGTTGGTTCCAACTCATAGCGACCCTATAGGACAGAGTAGAACTGCCCCATAGTTTCCAAGGAGCGCCTGGCGGATTTGAACTGCCAACCTCTTGGTTAGCAGCTGTAGCACTTAACCACTATGCCACCAGTTTCCCTCCAGCCCTAACATGAACTTTATTTGGCCATACTCAATTCATGCTCTCATATGTTCATATTATTTGTGCAAGCTATTCCCTATGCATACTCTCTTTCTTAATATGTATGTGCCAAATGATTGAATCATCAAATCATCTTGGTCAACTAATGACTACAGTTTGAAGTTCTTTTTAAATCTTAGTTTCCTCTCTCTTCTAGGCAGTTAACTATCAATTTTCACAGCTGTAGATGTATCTGTTTTGAACAGCATCTGCTGATACCTCTAAAGTGGCTGTACACTCTAAGGTAGGATAGGCATCATGTTTTCAGAGGAAACTAGGTAGCCAAGCTAATTAAAACGATAACTTTAATTTTCTATACACTATTCCTCTTCTAAGAGTACAAAGCACAGGCTCTAAAACAGCTGGTTTCTTCACTACTTCCTGTTTCACTTGATACATTTAATTCCAGCTTTCAGTTGTGCTCTGGGTGATAGTTTCTGCCAGAAATCTGATAGGTGGATAAGTGGGTATTACAGTTTTTTACATTTTTCAAAATTCTAATATATGGCACACATGCACAGCAGAGAGGAAGGGAGGGGGCATTCAACCAAATTGCCTTCTTTCCATCCTTCATGCTGAAATATCATTACGCATTCAACAACCTGAACATTCATTAACATCCTGGGCATTCTGTATGTAAAACTAGAGTCAAATATGCAGAACTACTCATTAGGTCTTCGAAGGAAAGATTATCTAGCATTTATACAAACTTATTAAAAGAAAATAAAGTTTTCAGTCAGAGTTGTTGGGCTGTTTTAACTTGACTCAGATGAAGAAGAAAACAAGGCTTGGAGCTTCTTGAAAGGAAGAAGTTATATATGCATTGGGTATTGATTTATCCTTCTTGATCCAGGTCTCCTAGAATACCAGCATTATATAATGCATCTCCATTTGTTCATAATGCATTAAAGGGCATCCTAAATTTTTTCTCATACCTGAAGGCGCTTTGAACTGAAGGCTTCTCCAAGTAATATGCCCTTCTTAGAAATAGCACCTTGTTTGCTTTTCTCTACCACTTGTTACTGTTTTCCATGTTGTAATCTGTTGAGGGCCTACAAAGACTTCTGTGTATCTCTTTAAAGTCAAAATTGATTGTTATATATGCAGTAGAGCTTCTACGGAAACTGGTTATTGAAAGACTGTCATGTCTATGCCCCTCCTTAAAAGGGATAAAACAATAACAGTTATTGAATCCAATGGAAATACCAGTACTTTTTGAATGAAGGCTATGAGAAGTTGCAATTTTAAGTTACCTGTGTTAGTTATGTGAGATGTTCAGAGATTAAGGAACTAATTTTATGTTGGGAAGTGAGAAAGCAGAGCAAATTCCCACAAGGGAGAGATAATGCATCAATTCTACTTATGTGATATCACAGTTACCAATCTTAATGGTTTCAAGAACTGCTAAATATATTTGAGGAGCCCTAGCGACACAGTGGTTAAGTGCTTAGCTGCTAACCAAAAGTTCAACAGTTCAAATCCACCAGCCGCCCCATGGGAGAAAGTTATGGCAGTCTGCTTCCATAAAGATTACAGCCTAGGAAACCCTATGGGGTAGTTCTACTCTGTCTTATAGGGTTGCTATGAGTCAGAATCTACTCGACAGCAACAGGCTAGTGATGCAATGATTAAGAGCTCAGCTGCTAACCGAAAGGTCAGTGGTTGGAACCCAATAGCAGCTCTGTGGGAGAAAAGACCTGTGCGGAGCTGAGACCTGGAGACCTGGCAACCTCTCCCGTAAAGGTTGCAGTGTAGACTCTGGCCTTTTTTATGACCAAAAATAAAACCAAACCCACTGCTGTCAAGTCAATTCCGACTCATAGCGACCCTATAGGACAGAGCAGAACTGCCCCGTAGAGTTTCCAAGGAGCGCCTGGCGGATTTGAACTGCCGACCTCTTCGTTAGCAGCCGTAGCATTTAACCACTACGCCACCAGATGAGTGGAAAAAAAAGGCAAGTGGCAGATCAAGAGGGGACATGTTAGGAGCAGCAATAAAATGTAACATTAAGCTTCCCATAATAGGCTTCACAGTCACGAGGTAAATATACATTATGTGTGGCCCTAAGAAAAATCAGAGTAAAACCAGCCCACACTTTTCTAAGAACTGGTTTTGGGGTGGTGATTAGGCCTTAGAATATAGACAAATGATAACTTTTAATTACTATTACAGGAACAGAGAAGACATCTCCAGCACTAACGTTTTTATATCTTTTTTTCCATGCCGACATTTAAGAGTTTCAAAAAGGAAACAGAGAAACTACAGGGGAAAAATCTACAGAAAAGAAATTTAACGGCATGAATTAAAAAGAAGAAATTACTTTTAACATCATACTACTGACAGAGCCAGGTTCATAAAAAAATGACTATCTTTAGGTACCACCTAATTCTATACATTCCAATAGATAGTCCACCACAAATGATGTAAAAGTGACATGAAAATATTTCCTTCAAATTTCTCCCTTGAACAGTACATTATTAGTTTTCTGGCCATAATTAAATTTGATGATAATTATTATTATTCATGGAGTGCTTATTGTGTGCCATAAATACGTGAAGCACTTTGCATACAACATTTAATTAAATTCTTACACTGCTCCATGGTGTGAGTTCTCCCCAACTAAATAAATGATTCCCAGTTCATAGATGCAGAAACAGAGGCTAATAGAGGCTAGGTAATCTGCCTGATTACTTAGCTAGTAAGTGGCATGCCGGAATTTGAATCTATATCTCTGTGTGACTCCAAAGTCTGTGCTGTAACCGTTATGTAATACTGCTACATTTCAGTCTGTTTGGGACCACTTCCATATTGGATGCTGTATCTTCATGCACATAATATTGGGTTAGGGAAGAAGCAGATGAGATGTGGTATGAATGTTGGTGTTCTTATAGAAAAATGATTGATTCATCCCACAAATATTTATTGAGTTTCCATTTGTTATGAACAACAATTAGAAATTCTGTCCCCAAGTATGAGAAATACAAAGATGAATAAAATATGGTATCCACCTCAAGTTTTTTGTAGTTCAGTCGGAGAGAACAGACGAGTAAATAGATGACTATAATTAAGAGTGGTAAGAGCTATGGGGTACAGAAATATAAGCACAGATTGTTGCAGGAACAGACAGGAGTAACTCCCAAGCAAGTTCAATGACACCTGTAGATGAGAAAGAGCTAGGTAAAGGGAGGTGGGGGAGTAGCAGAACGATTAGCGTTATAGGCACAGGGAGCATCATGTATAAGGGCCTGGAGAACTGCATGTAGTTCAGTAAGAAAACAACAAGATTGTTCAGCTGAGCATATTGTTGGAAGTAATCTGTTCAATCTCAAGGAGTGGGCTTCTAGCCTCAGTGATCCACTAAGGAGCACCCTGAAGAGAGCTGAATTAGGTTTTTGAAGTATGTTTCATTCACACATCTATATGTGTCTCTTTAGCAAGCAGTAAATTGTGCAACATCTACCAACCTGACAACTTCCAACTGTCTCTTGGATTAAATAAAAGTAGAGATGGAAGACTATTTAGTACCTTGAATAAAACTTGATACCTTAACTGCTTAATGGGATAGGTAGAAACCATTTGAAACTTTCTACACCAAACATTTCAAAGAAACCCAAGCATAACTGTTTCTGAGTTGGTACACAGCAAACAAAATGCATTCTGACAGTGTAGGTCCTACCATTAGAAAACCAGACTCAGAACAAATTGTCATACAGCATATGTGCATCGCTGAGCCAATTTGGGAAATGAGAAAACGATGCCGACATGGCATATGTTTGAATTGGCAGTCAGTTTGTGGCATGCTGAGCAGATGATTGAAAAGGACTGGGGAAAAGGCATCTAGGTTAAATGACATGGTATCCCTTCCACTGAGCTTTTCTACACTAGTGTAGGAGAACTCTAGGCAAAAATCACTTTTAGTGTTATGGTTCTCTACTATACAATCAGAGAAAGGAATTCTTAAGAATAAAATCTTGCAAGATTTCTCTGCCTAATCCAACTCAACATATACTCATTGATCACCTACTATATGCCAGATACAGCGTTATATCTTCTAAAGAACCAAAAATAGGTTGCATTCTAGTGAAGGGAAAGAGGCCAGTACATACAAAAAAAAAAAAAAAAAAAAAACAACCCCCCTGCTGTCGAGTCCATTCTGACTCATAGCGGCCCTATAGGACAGAGTAGAACTGCCCAATGAAGTTTCCAAGGAGCACGTGGTGGATTTGAACTGCCGACGTATTGGTTAGCAGGCCATAGCACTTAACCACTACACCACCAGGGTTTCCAGGCCAGTACATAACTAGCCTCAAAATACTGAGGCAGCGTTTAACATCACATAGGGAAATGCTAAAGACTTCATGGAGGAGGTAGAATTTGAGCTGATCCTTGACAGGAACATAAAATATCCATAAGTGTGGTTGGAAGAAAAAAATATCTGGGTTATGGGAGTACTAACAACAATAGTGAAATTTAATGCTTGTTGAGAACTCTTTAACTGCAAAGAATTTTTCTAAATAATTCATACCTTCAGCTCATTTAATCTTCACTAAACCCCTCTGTGATAGGTACGATTATTACCCACCTTATAAAAATGAGAAAAATGATTTACAGAAAAATAAGAGATAAAATAACCTACCCAAGATCACACCACTAGTATAAGAGCTGAGATTCAAATTCAGGTAGTCTAACACCTGAGCCCATATACTTACTTGCTTCCTCTTAATAAATGAGTAAAGGAAACAGAAGTGGGAAATATAACCATGTATTTGGGGCATCTCAAATATTCTGGAGCTGCTAGGGCACAGAATGTGATAGAATTAAGGGTAAATAATGAGAGAAGAAGCTATGAGAATAGTTTGGGACTAGATCATCAACGCCTTTATAAATCATGCTAAGGAATTTTTAGTTCAATATGGAAGTAATGGTTGGGGTAAGATTAGGGAGTAATAATATCTTTTGAGGAAGGAAATGACATACTGTAACCAACTTCGGGAAGATTAAATTTGTCATTAACGACAGGATGAAGAATGTATTTAGAGAAGCCATCACTATTAATCCCATGGACATTAAAAGGATAATAAAGGAATATTATGAATAACTCTATGCCCACAAATTTGATGGTATGGATGAAATGAACCAATTCCTTGAAATACGCAATCTACAAAAACACAAGGAGGAATAGTCTGAATATGCTTGTATCTATTAAAGAAATTGAATCAATAATTAATAACCTTCCAAAAGAGAAAGTACCAGGCCCAGATGGTTTCACTGGTGAATTCTACCAAATATTTAAGGAAGAAATGATACCTATTCTCTGCAATCTCTTCCAGAAAATAGAAGGGGGGGACTACTTTATAACTTATTCTCTGAGGCTATCATTACACTAAAATACCAAAACTAGAAAAAGGCATTACAAGAATGAAAAACTACAGACCAGTATCTCTTATACATGCATTTTTAAAAACTCTTTTAACTGTCTAAGACAAAGAGTAAACCCTAAGGTAAACTATGAACTAATAATAATGTATCAAATTGGTTCATCAAAAGTAAAAAACTTACCACACTAGTGCAAGATATTAATAAAACAGGAAACCATGAGCAGGTGAGTAGGGGGAGAGATATATAGGAATGCTCTGTACTTTTTGCTCAATTTTTCTTATAAACCTAAAACTGCTCTAAAAATAAGGTCTATTAATTATTAGAGATAAGGGTAACCAAGCAAGAGAAATGAGAGCTTCAGCTAAGGTGTAGGCAAGAAAACACTCGATGTCCCTTCTGTGAGAGTTGCTGCCATTAGATAAGTGGAGAGATGGAGAATGAATGATACATTAGATTTTTGGTGCTAGAATGGAGTGCATTAATAGGAATATGAAACAATTCAAAGCCCAACTCAAGTCCCTAACCATAATGTTATTTATATTGTAGCTGTTTCTGAATTTTCCCAGCAAAGAGTCTTATCTCATGAACAAAACCACCAATCCTGATTACAAGAGTAGTTCTGGAAAAGTGTCTTGTGCATAATAGAAACATAGTATTATGTGAGAATTTGACAAAGAAGCCCTTTCACACATTTCTGCTTGAGGGCTATACCTACTATTTTATAGGCTTTTATTTCTCATTATGCATTCAAGGGAACCATTTAACACATTTACCACGTTACTTTCATAGTAAGTTAAATGTTATCCTAATGGTCTAAAATAGTAAATATATTTCCTATGTCTAATTTCCTATTCAGAGAGTGAATTAGGTATGACAAGAATCTGGTTCAATTAGTTGCTTATTACTTAAGAGTAGTAAGTAGTACCTTAGAAATCCAAGTTACCACTATGGGAAATGTTGTGTACTTGGAATGGGAAATTCATTTGTATTCTTGGAGTCCAACAGGCAGAAGTACAATGGTTAAAAGTACATGCTCTGGGCCACGCTCTTGGATTAAAATTTCAGCCTTTCCATCAATTGTTTTGACCCTGGTCAAGTCACTTAACAATCTTGTGCCTTGGTTTCATTATATATAAAATAGAGACGATAACAGCACCAACTTCAAATAGTGAAGATTAGGTGAGTAAATAAATGCAGATCAACATCCCTTAGTACACTGCCTAGCATATATAGAGTTCAATACGTGCTGGAGATTATTTTAAGAACATTGTATGAAGTAGAGCTTTTACATAAAGAACTAATGATTATTATATTATTTCCCCATTAAGTCACTGGATTGTCTTTGTATTAATTAGAAGATCCAATATATAAACATTACAGATTGCAGCTGCCTCGTTTTTTTTTAATTCCCAATTTGCTCTGTGTCAGAACTAGGAGCAGTGTGAAATAACCCATTTGCTGTAAGAGTGAATAAAAATCTTGGCTCCATCACTTACTAGCTGTAAGTGACAGGAAAGTGACAGATTAGAACTTTCCATTCAGAATTTACTGGCTTGTTTCTGATTATTCTGAACGTCCATGGTATATGTTCCAGTTACAAATGCTGCTACCGATTAGCTTGCCTACAGCAATTTAGTTGACAAACGACACATACAGAATCAAGGGAAAGAATCAGTAGGAGAAGAAGGAAAACTGAGGAAAGCAGTTTCTTCCTTTATTGCAAACCAATAGACATTTCATAATTATTTCTGATCTACAGCTTTATTGCAATAAGCTTCTCCATGGATATTTTTGACAGGGGTCAGAATTTCCTCCTTCCCCTGTGGGAGGTGATGTAACTTTTGACACCTGCAAAGTGTGATAAAATTGAACAACATGCCTCAGTGTCATAGGTTTATTCCCCTATGATCAGAGTTCCAATTACCTAACACCTTCCTTGTAAAGCTCATTGCAAAGAGTGTAGGAGGTGGAGGTTGGAGGATGGGGCAAGGTGTGCAAGAGGAAATGATCTTTGAGTCCAACAAGGTAGTAGACAATGTTGTATACAGTGGAATGAGTATATATAGACAGACCTTGTTTGGTAGCTTTACAGTGATCAGGCCAAATCATGACCCCTTGAGCCCATGATAACCTCATTGGATGTTCAGTGGAGATTCTTGCCTTTAGTTTTATGATTCTTTATTTTAGCAAACATCAAAAGGTAAGCAGGAAAAAAAGAGGAGAGAAAATAAGCTATTGATTTTCACATGTTGTCTTAACCTGTAGTCTAATTGAAGGTCAGTATATGTATCCATCACAAAGACTGATTTTTGGATAGGCATCATGGTTTCCTGATACAAATGCTGAAAGAGGGTAGTTGATATCCTACAGATGCTACAGAAAAGAAAGAATATTTCAGCAGAGGCAAACATTTTCTTAGGAAAACCAAGAGCAAAAGAGATAAACTGCAAAATAATTTGACTACCTATCAAGAGCCCAGAGAAAAAGAAGGGATATTTTGACTGGGTCAGTGGGGTAAATGAAGAGCAAAGAGGAAGGACTTGAATGTTTTTCTGTCATTAAATCACAGCAGAGCCTAAATAAATTTTATTTATATGTCAGAGTGCTAACTTATACTTCTCTCTTCAGTTCTTCCTTTTCTGTAGCAGTAAATGTGTATGTTATCTTCATCTTTTCCACACTGTACCAGTATGATTCATGTAAAAAAAAAAATCTGACTTATTACAAGGCATACAGAATAAATAGAAGGTAAAACAAAACAAAACAAACAAACAAAAAAAAACAATAAGGCTCCCTGATTCACTGCAATCGTGTTGCCTCCCCAATTCCTCCCTCCATTTCATCCACAGTTCCATTCTGCTTTATAGCTGGTTTTCAGGCACATAAATACTGTCCATGAAGCCCTGCCCTACAGTCTCATGGAAAAGACTTAGAGAACTTCTTTGTGATTAAAAAAAAAAAGAATAGGAAAAACCTGGATGATGTCTGGCTTGTGTGCCTAGTATATAAACCCAGTTCCTGATCAGAGCATATCAAGAATTGGCAAGAAAATGGGGAGTGATTATATATGGACACGTGGTTTCTTTCTGGGGTGCTATAAATCTTCTAAAATTAGATTTTGGTGGTAGATGCACAACAACAAATATACTAAAATTTAATAAATTGCACACTTAAAATGAACAAATTTTATATGTAAAATATACTTCATTAAAGCTGATTAAAAAAAAAAGAGATTTGGTAAGAACTACTCTTAGGACAAAGCCACATGGTGCTAAAAATCTGGATGAAAATAGAAAAGTAGAATTAATATCTAGATGACATATCTACAACAGTTCTCAAATTTTTGACTTGTGAACCACTCTGATAGGAAAAAATGTCCGGTACACCCCAATCCACTCAATTCTTCTAATTTACTATGATGAAGTAAACTACACCAAAACCCCTGCCTGGAGACTATGGCAGCTGCAGTGATAGGGTAATAGCTGCCTGATACTTTCACTGGAAACTTAACTTGAAACTTTTAGTGGTAAAGTGTGTGCAATTAGTCTTCTCTTTTTTCTTCTCCTTCTTCTGTCTCAGAACTTCCCTAGATTCTAAGATATCTTGCCTGTGCCTTTGTTCTGGCCCCCTGTCCACTGAAGATCATTGCATGTTCTACTCTATTGATCTACAGTACACAAAATGGTTGTTTACATTGTCCAACAGCCGCTGTTAGACTCATGTTTTTTTTTAATTTTTCACTCAAGATCAAAGTTCTATGTCTCTTCCATTGTATCCTTCAACCTACTAATTTCTCTGGCCAATAACAGATACAACATTCACTTCAGCTTAGATACATACATATATATATATATTTCTAACCTTTAAACAAGGGTATTAAAAAATTCAGAAAGGAAACTGTTGGCCGATTGATATGGACATGGGAGAATGAAGTTAGCCTCGTAAGTTGCAGTATTGTGATCTGTGTGGAATTAGATTGAGGTCCACAGTTTGTGGGAGATTATCTAATGGCTTTGCACTCTTTTCTAGAATTCATGTATTGCCAAGCTTTAGTGATGAGATTATTTCAAATGCTCTATACATCTAAGGAATGTGAAAATGGCTCTTAACGTTTCCATCAGTACACCTCAAGGTCTTTTGTATAAGCCAATGTAATTTAATGTAGGAATGACTTTCCCCTTGCATTATTATATGCAGGAATAGTTCTTGGCTTTGAATTCAGAGTCTCTCAGTATCTGTACCTCTTCCTCATAACTTTGCTGCCTCATATATAAAGTTCTTATGAAGCCCCAAACATTCCTCTGTTCTATCCTGTCAAATCATTCTCTGTACAGTTACATATGCACATTTCGTCTGTCTTAACCTCCAGACCTGTGTCTTTTCTATCTATCTTACCTAGAGATATTTCTTTCTCTGAATTAACTCATGTCCTTTCTTCCCTTCAAGAACCAGGCAAAATACTCCTACTCTAAGAAATCTTTGAGTGCTTCACTTGCCTTTCTTACAGAAATAAAAATTCTACTATTATGAGCCATACCCCAGGGCTCACATTAGTTGATCAATGCCAACCTAGATGGATTTCTCTTTGAGGGCAAATGATATCATTTTTTCATAACTCCACAAAGTCTATAATATGTTGATGGTACATGTAGTTACAAAACAATAAATCTTGTTGAATTGAAAAATGCATAAAGTTAAGAATGTTAATTACCTTAACTGTAAATGTGGGTGATATCTGAAATAAAATAATTTTATTCTCTATTTATAGTACTTAGGAGAGTAAAAAATACCAAATCGTTACATTTCATTTTGGTAAAGTCAGACAAAAGACCACTTTAAAAAAAGAAAAGAGAAAAAAAAAAAAACCTGAGATATGCAGATGGCACAACCTTGCTCGCTGAAAGTGAAAATGATGAAGCACTATTGATGAAGGTAAAAGACTAGAGCCTTCAGTATGGACTACATCTCAACATAAAGAACATGAAAATCCTTACAACTGGACCAACAAACAACATCATGATAAATGGTGAAGGAATTGAAGTTGCCAAAAATTTCATCCTTCTTGGATCAACAATCAATGCCCATGGAAGCAGTAGTCCAGAAATCAAACAACATATGACATTGGGCAAATCTTCTGCAAAAGACCTCTTTAAAGTGTTGGGAAAAAAAAAATGTCACTTTGATGACTAAGGTACACCTAACCCAAGCAATGGTATTGTAAATCAGCTCATATGCATGAGAAAGCTGAACAATGAAAAAGGAAGACCGAAGAAGAAATGCCACATTAAAATAGTGGTGTTGGCAAAGAATACTGAATATACCATGGATGACCAGAAGAATGAATAAATTTGTCTTGGAGGAAGTACAGCCAGGGTGCTCTTTAGAAGCAAGAATAATGAGACTTCATCTCTCTTACTTTGGACATGGCATAAGGATGCACCAATTGCTGAAGAAAGACATCATGCTTGTTAAAGTAGACGGTCAGTGAAAAAGAGAAAGACCCTCAATGAGATGGATTGACAAAGTGGCTGCAACAATGGGCTCAAACATAGCAAAAATCGTGAGGATAACAGGACTTGGCAATATTTTGTTCTATTATTTCTAAGGTCTCTATGAGTTGGAGCCAATTTGATGACACCTAACAATGACAACAACAATAAGACAATATAGATAAAATTCCAGTTTTGAAATTAGACACTCAACATTATAAATATTTTTGAAGCTTTGTTTTAAATTTGTATTTCTTGACTTTCCTCAATGCCACCTGTGTTTTATGAACTTTATTTTAAATGGTCTGGTCTAGTAATTTCTGAGATGGTTAAAACTTAATTATGTTTAATTCTAAAGTCTACTAGACTCAATAAAAAGCAGCCATGCTTGCGTAGTTTATAAATCATTCTCTATCTACCCGCCATAAAGCCCCATGAAGCAGAAATGAAGTATATACAGTTTGTATTCTTTACTACTCATCTAGGAAGAAGAACTTTTTCCCCAGACCACCACAAGACATGACAATGATTTTAAAATGTTTTTATTTGAATGGCTGTCAGTCACAGTATAGCCAACCATCTCAATTCCGCTTTTCATTGTCCCTGAAGAAAATCTGTTGAGCATACAAAGTTAACATGATTTTGGAAATAGGTAGCTAAGACAAATAAAAATTTCCTGAAAAATAATCTTTAGCCACAGTTATGATTTTATGTATGTTATTATTTACTTACCTTAAATATATTACATGGCTACTTTATAAGTAATTTTTCTGTCAAATATAATCAGAGTTGCAAAAACTGACAGAACTAAAGGAAGAAATAAAAAATTCAATAACAATAGTTGAAGGCTTCAATACCACTCTTTCAAAAATATATAGAACTCTGAAGAAGATCAAAAATAAAAGTCTTGAGAAACACTATAAACCAACTAGAGCTAACAGAAATCTATAGAACAGTCTACCCAACAACAATAGAATACACATTATTCTTAAGTGCACATTGAATATCCTCCAGGTGTTAGGATATTAAACAAGCCTTGATAAATTTAAAATAACTTAAATCATAGAAAATGTATTCACCAACCACAGTGGAATTCAACAAGAAATCAATTACAGATCTAAATTTAGAAAATTCATAATCTGTGAAAATTAACCAACATACTCCTAAATATCCAATGGATGGAAAAAGAAATCACAAGAGAAATAAGAAACTACATTGTAAAAATACAACATATTGGAACTTAAAGGATGCAGTTAAAGAAGTCCTTAGAGAGAACTTTACAACTTTAAACGCATATATTAAAAATAAGAATTTAAAATCAATAACCTAATATTTCACCTCAGGAAACTAGACAAAAGAAAGTAAACTAAATCCAAAACAAGTAGGAGGAAGAAAATAATAATAATTAGAATGGAAATTAATGATATAGAGAATTGAAAAAATCAACTAAACTAAGTGTTGGTTCTTTGAAAATATCAACGATGAGAGATACAAGCAAGTCAAATTACTAAAATCAAGAATGAAAAAGTGTACATTACTATTAACCAAACAGAAGAGCCCTGGTGGCACAGTAGTTGAGGATTTGGCTACTAACCAAAAAGGTTGCAGTTTGAATCTACCATCTGCTCCTTGGAAACACTATGGGGCAGTCCTACTCTGTCCTATGGGGTCACTATGAGTCAGAATTGACTCAACAGTAATGGGTTTGGTTTATATCCTTTTTATCTCTGTATGGACTCATAACCTGTAAATCTTTACAGAAGCAGACTGCCACATCTTTCTCCTACGGAATGGCTGGTGGATTCGAACCGCAGACCTTTTGGTTAGTGGCTGAGTGCTTAACCACTGCCCCACCAGGGCTTCTATAAGAGAACACTACTATGAAAAACAGTATGCCAACAAATTATGTAACATAGATGAAATGGACAAACTCCTAGAAAGACATGAACTATCAAAACAAACTCAAGTAAAAATAGAAAATATCAACAGACCTATACAACTGAAGAAATTGAATGAGTAATTAGAAAACCTCCCCACTTCCCATCCCCTAAAAAAATGTATAGGACCAGAAGGTTTCACTGGTGAATTCTACTAAATATTTAAAGAATTAAACAAATATTTCACTAACTCTTCCAAAAATTAGAAGAGGGGGCACATTTCCTAACTCATCTATGAGAACAGTATTTCCCTGATGCCAAACCAGAGACGTGACATGAAAACTACAGAACAATATCTTTATGAACATAGATGGAAAAATCCTTAACAAAATAGTAATGAAATGATTATCTCAATAGATGCAAAAAAAGTATTTGAGAAAATACAACACATTTTCAGAATAAAAATACTCCACAAACTAGGAATAGAAACAAACTTTCTCAACTTAAAGAGAATCTATGAAAACCCAGAGTTAACATCATAAACAGTGGTGAAAAACTGAATGGTTTCTCCCGTAAGATCAGGAACAAGACAAAGGTGCTCACTCTCACCACTTCTCATCAATATTTTACTGGAGGTTTTTAGCAGGAAAATTGGGCAAACAAATAAGGAGAAAGGAAAAAAAAAATGAAATAGTACCCAGATTGGAAAGAAAGAAAGAAACAAAACTATCTCTATTGCAGGTGACATCATCTTGTAGAGAATCATAAGGTATTCACACACATACACACACAAAAGTATTAGAGAAAAACAAGTTCAGCAAGATTGCAGAATATAGGACCAGCATACAAAAATCAATTGTATTTCTATACACTAACAAAGAAATATTCAAAAATGAAATTAAGAAAATTCCATTTACAGTAGCATCAAAAATGAAATACATATGAACAAATTTAAAAAAGGAAGTAAAAAACTTAGATTCTGAAAACTACAAAATGTTGAAAGAAATAGATAAAACCTAAATAAATGGAAGACATCCTATGTTCATGCATCAGAAGACCTGATATTGTTAAGGTAGAAATATTCCCCAAATTCATCTATAAATTTAATACAATCTCTATCAAAATTCCAACTGTCTTTTTTTTCAGAAATTGACAAGCTGATCCTAAAATTCACGTAGAAATGCAAATGACCTAGAATAGCCAAAACAATCTTAAAAAGATGAATAGAGGTACAAGACTCACCCTTCTCAATTTCAAAATGAAGTTGGATCTGTAAATTATACCAAATACAAAAGTAACATAGAATGAATCATAGACCTAAATGTAACAGCAAAACTATAAAACTCTTTGAAGAAAACATAGCTATAAATCTTCATGAGCTTGGGTTAGGGAATGGTTTCCTAGATACTACACTAGAAGCACAAGCAGCAAATGGAAAAATACATAAATTGGATTTAATCAAAAGTAACAATGTTTGTGTGTTAAAGTATAAATAAAGCCAAAAGACATCCCACAGAATGGCAGAAAAAAATTGCAAATTATATATATGATAAGCATCTACTATCCAGGATACATAAAGAACTATTACAACTCAACAACAAAGAGACACATAGCCCAGATAAAAATAGACAATGGCTCTCAATAGATATTTCTCCAAGGAAAATATACAAATAGAAAACAAGCACACGAGAAGATGCTCTGTATCACTGGCCATTATACCCATTGCCGTCAAGTCGATTCTGACTCAGAGTGATGAAGTGGTCAAGCACTTGACTGCTAACTGAAAGGTTGGTGGTTCAAACCCATCAGCAGCTCCACAAGAGAAACTTGGCAGTCTGCTTCCCTAAAGATTTACAGCCTTGCAAACCTTATGGAGCAATTCTACTCTGTCCCATAGGGTCGCTATCAGTTGGGTTGGGCATTAGGGAAACGCAAATTAAAACCACAATGAGATGTCACTTCACATCCACTAAAATGGCTATAACAAAAATACAATGGCAAGTGTTGGTGACAATGTGGAGAATTTGGAACCCTCATATATTGCTAGTGTAAATGTAAAATGGTGCAGCCACTGTCAAAAATAGTTTAGGATTTTCTCAAAAAGTTAAACATAGAATTACCATATCATCGTTGGTAGGTGCTATGGAGTCAGTTCCGACTCATAGAGACCCTATGTACAACAGAACAAAACACCACCCCGTCCGGCCCCATCCTCATAATCTTAGCTATATTTCAGCCTATTGTTGAAGCCACTGCATCAATCCATCTCGTTGACCCTCTACTTTACCAGGTATGATGTCCTTCTGGTCCCTCCTGATAACAAGTTCAAAGTAGGTGAGACAAAATTTCACCATCGTCACTTCTAAGGAGCATTCTGGCTGTACTTCTTCCAAGACAGAATTTTTTGTTCTTTTGGCAGTCTACAGTATATTCAATACTCTTCGCCAGCATCATAATTCAAAGGCACCAATTCCTCTTTGGTCTTCCTTACTCGTTGTCCATCTTTCGCATGCATATGAGGTGATTGAAAATACCATGGCTCAGGTCAGGCCCACCTTATCCCTCAAAGTGACATCTTTGATTTTTAATATTTTAAAACAGTCTTTTCCAGCAGATTTGTCCAATGCAATATATCATTTGATCTCTGGACTGCTGCTTCCATGGGTGTTGATTGTGGATTCAAGTAAAATGAAACTCTTGACAACTTCAATCTTTTCTCCATTTATCATGGTGCAGCTTATTGGTCCAGTTGTGAGGATTGTTGTTTTCTTTATGTTGAGATGTAATCCATAATGAAGGCTGTAGTTTGATCTTCATCAGTAGGTGCTTCAAGTAATCTTCGATTTCCAAAAGCAAGGTTGTGTTATCTGCATATCACAGGTATTATTCCTTCAATCCTGATGCTGCATTCTTCTTCATATAATCCAGTTTCTCGAATTGTTAGCTAGCATACTCGACAGCACTGGGTACTGGATACAGATTGAGTAAGTATGGTGAAAGGATACTACCCTGATCCTGATTTTAAACTACTCAGTATCTCCTTATTTTGTTCTAACGACTGTCTCTTGGTCTATGTACAGGTTCCACATGAGCACAATTAAAATGTTCTGGAATTCTTCACAATGTTTTCTGTAATTTGTAGTGATCCACACAGAAGAATGCCTTTTCATAGTTAACAAAACACAGATAAACATCTTTCTGGTATTCTCTGCTTTCATCCAAGACCCATCTGACACCAGCAATGATATCCCTTGTTCCATGTCTTCTTCTGCATCTGACTTGAATTTCCGGCAGTTCCCTGTCAATATACTGCTGCAGCCACTTTTGAATGCTCTTCAGCAAAATTTTACTTGTGTGTGATATTAATGATATTGTTTGATAATTTCCACATTCTGTTAGATCACCTTTCTTTGGATTGGGCACAAATATGGATCTCTTCCAGTTGGTTGGCCGGGTAGCTGTCTTCCAAATTTCTTGGCATAGATGAGCGAGCACTTCCAGCATTGTGTTGAAACATCTCAATTGGTTATGAGGTTTCTTCTGGGGGTAATGGAAGTGTCCTTTAATTAGATAATGGTCATGGATAGGCATCTCTGTGGGTATACTAAAAACAACTGAATTGTACAATTAAAAGGGAGAATTCCATGATATGTAAATTATATCTCAGTGAAGTTGTTATAATAAAAAGAAAGAAAAGTAGTTCTTAGTGGGTATAGAATGGAAGGAGCACATGAGAAAGACGTCTTTGGTAAACTCAGTTTCTTAGCTTCCTAGGGCTCACACATCAACATATCACAGTTCTGGAGGCTAGACATCCAAATCAAAATCCTCAATTTTTTTTTTTGAGGGCTTTGAGAGAGAAACTGTCCCATAACTCTCTTCTGGTTTCTGGGTGGCTGCGCGCAATCCTTGGTGTTCTTTTGCTGCTGCTTGTGGACGTATCTTCACTTGGTGTCTTTCCCCTGTGTATGACTGTGCCCCTGCCTGTTCACTCCTTTTATAAGGCACTCTTCAGAAGGTATTAGGACTATGGCCCATCCAACTGCAGTATGACCTCATTTAACTAAACTAAGAACAAAAGAAAAACCCTATTTCCCCTAACAAGGTCACATTGACAAGTACAGGGGGTTAGGACTGCAACATTATCTTTTTGGGGAGACACAGTTCAATCCATAACACTCAGAATTCAAAAGGACACACTTAAAACTAGGAGACTTCCATAGCCAAAGCAAATTCAGAACAGCAACATACACAATAACGAAATAATGGACAACTAGAATTAAATTTCCAACCACTACAGACAATATCCCTCTGGATTCTGCAAGCTCGATGTACAGGACTGAGGCAAAGCACTCTTGGTGTACCATAAACTCCTTGTGGGCAGGGATTGTTTCTAACTTTCTTTTGACTGAAAAGTCTACTGGGGGAAGTGCTTACACATTTCCAATGACTGATTCTCAGTAACCTAAAGTCAAATAGAAATTAAGATCTTATGAACCCAATTAATGTGTTGTATTAATTAGAATAATAGCTGGTTATTTAACTTAAAGCATTGTGTTGGGAGAACTGTCAGTCTCCAAATCTCCCATCTGGGCCACCTAAGCAGAACCTTTATGCTCAGAACATTCTCTTATAAGCAGGTTGAGAATTGGGTGTCTCTCTCTCCCAGTTCCTCCTTACCAGAGAAGCCTTGCTCTCTGTTCTGGGCACATAGTAACTTTGTCTCTTGCTCATTGCACAGGCACAATATGGCACCTGGCCCACCCCACTTGTATCTGTTCCCAAGGAAGGGAATGGGATCTCTCCTTTGACCACAGCAAAAGAGGGGTGTGTGTGAAACATCTGCCCTGCACCAGCCACCAGAGGGGCTCACTGGCCATGGGAGACCACTGCCCACGAGTGAAGCTGATCTCACGCTTTCTCTTCTCTATGTAAGTAAAATGTTGTCCCATGCACTGTTGGAGCCTGTGGTTTGTCTTTTGTTAGCAACCTTGAACCTGAGTAGGGCACCTTGCTCATAGAGAGGCTACATTATATATTCCAAAAGGACAAGAATAACTAGAAAAGTAAAAGTCAGGTTTCTTTAAAAATAGTAATTTTTTTTGCTCCCAAACTATGGTAGATATCCTGTGGAATTCGTTATTGCAAAATATGAGTAAATATAATGTTATGGCTTCATTTTTATGGCCAATCTTCTAATTTTTCAGTTCAGTTTTATTTTACATAATGTCCTGTAAATAACTTTAAGAAATTCTCCTATCTTAAGACATTTGCTAATTAGCTACAAGGTCAAAAAGAAATTTCCTCATCCTATTGATAAACGTGTTATATTTGATTAACTGCTAAGTTATTCTTTTTCTTTTTTTTTTAATAGGAACTTCCAGTTACCATTGTGCTGGGTGCATGCTCTTTCTTGAAATGGCATAAAATGGATCTCTGCTGGGTAAGGTTATTGAAAGATTTGATGGATTAATGGCCTAAATCAATATACTAAATTCCAAATGATTGTAAAAATAAAAATAACAGAGTGATGTAAAATTAAAAAAAAATAAGACTGACAAAAGTATTTCTATTTCATTAGGCTAAAAGAACACAACCATCTTGTTCAGAAAACAGAGATATTCTATCTCCACACTGACAAAATAAGTGATGAGGAAAAAAAATTAGTTCTCATTTCAGAAACACTGGTGGCTTGCTGATTAAAAGCTACTGCTGCTAACCAAAAGGTCAGCAGTTCGAATCCACTAGGCGCTCCTTGGAAACCCTATGGGGCAGTTCTACTCTGTCCTTTAGGGTCCCTAGGAGTCAGAATCAACTCGATGGCAAGGGGTTTGGTTTTGTGGGGGGGTGTGCCTGCCTGCTTGCCTGCTTGCCTTCCTTCCTTCCTTCTTTCTCTCCATCATTCCATCCATCCTTCTTTCTTTAAATAAGCATTTTGAGCACTGAACCTACTGTAATGTAGGGAAACACTTTGATTTTACTTCCTCTAATTTGGCCTATATATATTCCCGTAAGGAGAAGGGCAGGATAGACCAGCAAAAAGTAGCAGATTGTGGCAAGGCCCACTGTCTAATTATCATTTGCTCCACACACCTGTCTCAGTGTTTACTTTCATGAATCTATCAGCAGTGGAAGCCTTATTTAAAAGTCAGCTTTTCATAGACGTGACATAATTTTTAGAAAACCAAAGCAGTGGCATATGGTTTGGATTTGTTTTTCTTCTATCAGTGCTGCTTTGCATTATTTTAATAATGAAACACCAGCAAGTACAAGTAATCTTCATTTGGTATTTATTTTAATTAGTCATTAAATATATTCCTCGGTCAGTTTAACTTGCTTTTAACTTGACATTTCAAATTTTAAATCTAGAGGTAAAGTCTCAGTGCAGGGCATAAGGTTTTCGTAATCTGCAATTTCTTAGGAGATAGCCAGTGATTATATCCTAAAGTTTCCCTTTATATTTCCTGAGATGCTATCACAGTTTTCCTGCTTTATTGGGAAAGAGTCCAAGCTAAGGACTACAATCACAGAGACAGTCATATAAGCTAGAGAATCTAAAAAATCTTATTTTTCTGATCTCAGCTCTGTTTCAAAAGTCTTTTGGAACCAGACAGATCACTTATGGCTGAGAGGGTTACATATCTGTAAAACTTACATTTAAGATCATTTTCCTTCTACAAGTATGCTATCATCTTCTCTTATCAATCATACTAACCTTATAACCTTCCATTTCCAGCTTTCTTAAATTGAGTGGTTTGCACAGTAGTAAAGGTGAGGATGCTAAATCTGGAGAAAGATATTAGTGAATCAGATTTAGGCACCAAAGAAAAGCCTGCCTTCTTTACTGTAGCACCTGACCTTCTGGCCATCAGAGAAATTTTTTTTGGTTAGGTGACATCTTAAGGAAGTCTCAATTTAAGTAAAAGTGTGTTATCTAAGAAGAATAAAACCATTAGCAGTTACTAACATGTCTGCGCAGGTTACCCGTGAGTGGCAATAAAAAATAGGAGAAGGACTGTGAAAGAGAGAAATAGCTACATTTTTGTTGAGGGCAAAGAAAGTTTCCATTGTGCAGGGAAAGTAGATTTATATCGAAATCCACTGGGAGAGTCCCTGGGTAATATGAGGACACAGATACCTAGACAAGACAAATAAATGTAAAAAGGGAAATTTAAGTAAATTGAAGAGAGAAGGGAGCCAAAGATAGACCTCAGAACTGAGCTTGGAGCCAGCTTTGGTCTTTACAATAGCAAACACATACTCGAAAAGTGAAAAAATTACAATCTGTGTGTGTCCACGTGTGTGTATGCATGTGTCTGTCCATACACGTGCACATGTGTATGTAGGCATTATTGCCCACATTTTTAAAAATGTTCTGCACTGAAAATCATAAAGCATGTAAGTACTGATAATTGACACAGGTTTTAAAGTAAAACAATTTTTGGAACCAGGCTAAAACAAAGGAGGTGTGTACCTGATATTAAAGGCCTAAGGAAACTGCTAAAACAATTTACAGAAAACAAGAAAAAATTGTGGTTTTACGCCTATAAGACTGTTTTGGCTCTGCTACATGTCAGCAGCTCAAAACTCACAGTATATTTACCCAAACCGATTTTACACTGGCACCTTTGTTATCGTAAAAGTCTCAGATCGCTCATGATCTCCCGCAACTATAATGAAATGTTCACTTGTATCCTGTGTAACAAGAATGTCTCTCATCATTCTTTGACTCTATTGCCAGTGGTATATATGTTATGAGTGGATCAAGGAGAATTTCATTTATTGGGTACAATGGCTTATTTAGGTAGAGTAGCATTCCAGAAGTAGCTCAAGTTCAAGCAAGGGAATTAAAGATAAAACTTCATATCAAGTGGAGTAGTTTTCCAATTGGCAAAGGCAGGGAAAAAATGGGGAGAGGAAATTGAAGCCCAGTGATTAAGAAGGTTATTTTTAGAGGGGCACTGAACTGATCTTAACTATGTTTAAGTCTCCAGGCTCAGGTGATTCACATTCTGTTCAAGAACAAAGGTTAAATATGTGTATGTATATAAGCCAAATCCATTGCCGTCAACTGGATTCTGACTCATAGCAACCCTATAGGAAAGAGTAGAACTGCCCCATAGAGATTCCAAGGAGTGCCTGGTGGATTTGAACTGCTGACCTTTTGATTAGCAGCCGTAGCCTGCCATAGCTCTTAACCAGTGCACTACCAGGGCATAGATAGATAGATGGATGGAGGGGGAGGGGAGGGGAGGGGGGAGGTGAGGGGAGGGGGGAGGGGAGGGGGAGGGGAGGGGGATCGGGAGAGGGAGGGGGAGACATGTATATATGTGTTTATATATATATCCAGAAGCTAGGTTCATAATATCTACTTCACATGATAGGATAGGGAGACCTAGATCAATAGTCATGAGAATAAAATCCAGGAGTTTTAGTTGATTACAAGACTGTCTTGTGGTAAAGTGTGATATAGCTGACAAAAAGTAAATGCTAAATTAGTCTTCAATAACAAATGTAGTTCCACAACAAGAACAATAATAGGTGATAGTTATCCTTCACTCTGGTGAGCCCATTTCTTCAATGTTACATCAATTTCAGGCCACTGCACTCTAAAGGGAAATTTGACAAAAAAATATCCAGAAGAGGGTGGTCAACATTATAAGAGGGGTCTGGGAAATAAAGCAGGATATAATGAGGAGACTGAGCATCAGGTCCTCCATGTTCCATAAAGCCAGGGGGGTGCGTTCACTTTGCAGTCTGAAGGACTGTCCATAGCAGCCCGGCTGGAAACCAAGAGAGGAAGCTTCTAGTTCTGTCTTTTCTCCTATGTAAAATAAGTGTGTATCTCTGTGCCAAAGAGGGGAAGACTATACAATCCCCAAGTGTAAATGTGTCTCTGCATGAGGTAGTGACCTGTTATACTGAAGCTAGGTTAACCACCTCAGGGATGTTGTAGAGAACTTTCTCACAGTGGGTCAGAGGTTGGACTATATAAACACTTAAATCTCTCCTCTAAGAATTTGTGATTCTGACTCCAATACCCCATTTAAGAGCATGTTAAAGTGTAGGTGAACATTTTCAGAGCAAGAAAATCACTGCAGAATTATAGTGGCCAAGCCAATTTATCATTAATGGCTACTGAAGCCTTGGTACCTGTTTTAATTTCCGAGGGCTGCCACAACAAATTAAAACAAATTGGGCAGGTTAAAAACAATAGAAATTTATTCTCTCACAGTTATGGAGGCCAAGAAGTCTGAAATCAAGGTGTTGGTTTGGCCACGCTCCCTCTGAAAACTCTAGGGGAGAAGCCTTCCTTGCCTCTTCCAGCTTCTGTTTTCTGTGGGCATTCCTTGGCTTCCTTGGCTTGTGGCCACATCACTCCAATCTCTGCCTCCATCTTCACATCACTTTCCTCTCTGTGTGTCTGTCCTCTGCTCCTCTGTCTCTTATAAGGGCATATGTCACTGAATTTAGGGCCCACCCAGGTAATCCAGGATGATCTCATTTCAATATCTTTAACTTAATTACATCTGAAAGACCCTATTTCCAAATAAGGCAACATTCACAGATTACAGGGATTTGACTGTGGGTGTATCTTTTACGGGGGCCACCATTCAACCCACTATAGTACCCAACACAAAGAAAGGAAAGAATGGGCCTTCTAAAGAAAGTCTCACCTTGACTTTTCCAGCCTTGCATTTCAGAATCTATGCACTCCTGCTAGGACATGTGCTTAGACTGATAAGACTGAAAAGGAGAAGTAGAGCTAAAAATTGCATAGTTAAGGCATTCATCACAGGGTTTTGAACTTAAATCCTGCTCTTCCATTGGCTGCAACTCAGTGAGTAGTGCTGTGATGGCTCTGACCAATAAGGTGCAATGAAAATAACAAGGGACTTGGAGCTGTACCTGGGTTTAAATCTCAGATTAAGTACTTATTAGCTATGTGATTTTAGGCAAATTTAATCACCACCATAATCTCCATCATTATCATGATAGAAACAGCAATAATTTATGCTATTAATTGAGCATTTATTTAGTTTCCAGGTACATTATATTATTTCATTAATCTGCATAAAAACCCTATGAGGCAGTTATAACAACCCACATTTTACATGAGTTCACACATAGTTATACAGTCAGGAAATGGTGTAACTGGATGACTAGACTTATTTGACCCTAATATCTATATTTTAGCCTCTCTATATAATACTGCCCTATTCCTGAGCCTCAGTTTCCCCATCAACATACTGAGGAAAGTCCTTTGAAATATTTTGGTTAAGTTGGAAACCACTTAAGGCATCTAGTATGTAGCAAACCAAAAAAAAAAAAAAAAATCAAATCTGTTGCTGTCAAGTCGATTCTCACTCATAGTGACCCTATAGGGCAGAGGAGAACTGCCCCATAGGGTTTCCAAGGAACGGCTGGTGGATTTGAACTGCCGCCCATTTGGTTGCAGCTGTACCTTGCCATAGCGCTTAACCACTGCACCACCAGGGCTCCAGTATATAGTGAGTGTTCTATAAATCATGGCCATTATTATCACTGTCTATCCCCCATAACTCTACCCTTCTGGGCACATCTCAGACAATCAGGCAGAAAATTCTCACATTCATTCTTCATTCTAAAAGATGTATTGCTTGGCTTTTTCCACAGGAGCAAACTCTATAGATGGAGAATTCACCCAAATCTCAATGTCCTGGTGAGTAACAACAATTACTAAAAAGATATTGAAGTAATAAAATGTTATTTTTGATGGTCATACTCTCATATTGACAATGATTTTATACACACACACACACACACCCCTACACCTACACACACATACACAGTGCTGGAAAGGGTGCAAAGAAAAGGTACTGCTGATAGTATAATTAAATCAAACAATGTTTCTGAAGGGCAGCATGACTTTATATATCAAAAGCCTTAAAACCATCCATACTCTTAGCCCAGTAATTTTTCTTCTAGAAATGTATCCTAAGGAACTAATAATTCATGGACAAAAATTTATGTACATGGAAGCTCACTGCAGCATGATTTACAATGCTGATAAATTAAAAACAACCTAAATCTCCAATAGGAGAGTGGCTAAATAAAGTAAGGTGATGAAACATGCAGCTGTCAAGAACATGCTGGCCTGGGCCATGGGGAAATCTTTACGTCATGTTGTTAAATTAAAATAACAGGACACAAATCTGCATAAATTATGATCCCAATTTTTGTTAAAGTATAATATGTATTCATACACACACATACACACATAAGATATGCACAGAAGAAATACTGGAAGGAAATAAACCAAGGTGTTAAACAATGGTTATCTCACAATGGTGGAATTATGTGTTTTTTGTTGTTATTGTTGTTTTTAATATTCTCAGTTACTTTTTTTTCCTCATTTTTAAAATGAATCAAATTGCAGTCACCAAGTCTTATAAGAACACAAGAAAAATCATGATTGAGGGCCTGATGTCTCAAATTAACAGTTGAAACGTACAGGAAAATTATTTCAATGTTGCTAACCTGCCAATGGAGTCTCTGGGTGGTGCAAATGGTTGAAATGCTTGGCTGCTTACCAAAAGGCTGGAGGCTCAAGTCCACCCAGAGGCCCCTCAGAAGAAGGCCAGGTGATCTGTTTCTGGAAAAGCAGCCATTGCAAACTCTACGAAGCACAGTTCTACTCTGACACACATGGGATCAACATGAGTTGAAATCAACTCGACAGCAACTGGTTTGGTGGACCTGCCCTTCATAGGTTTAATGTCAGAATACTGGACCTCATCATGGTCTCCTAACTTACCAAATAATTTTCTAAAGAGAGATAGATAGGTGATGGCCATGAAGAAAAAAGACTCTCGCCTCATTTTTTCAAGATACTGCCCAATCCTGTGCCTTGCCTTTGGTTAAACAACATTTTATTATTTCAGGTGCCATCACTGTGCATGATTAGCTTTCTCTTCTTTAAGAACTCTTTCAGAGCTAGAGGAACAGCATCCACCCAGCGTGCCAAGCATCAGTGTCTGAGGTGAATAGGTTATACCAATGTCAACAAAAACAGAACAAAGTTTTCTCTACACACGGTGCTGTTCTGGCCTCTCATGTCTGATCACCAAGTTACTATCTCAACATTTTTTTTTTAACGTTAGTGAATAAGAATGAATGTGGCTAGGCGGGGCCAAGACAGCTGACTAGGTAGAAGCTACCTCGGATCCCTCTTGCAACAAAGACTCGGAAAAACAAATGAATCAGACACATACATGACAATCTACGAAACCTGACACAGATCTAAAGAGTTGACCTGAGTGACAGAGACTGAGAACGAACAACCATGGGGAAGCAACGACTGCTTTCGGAGCCTGAGCCAGCGTCCCAGTCAGAAAACCTTGGCACCGGGCTTTGGGCTGGGCGCAGGGGAGCTGAGCACGGCATCCTGAGATAGCGCAAACACGGGGCGCAGCCCTAGCCCCCAGAAGTGACCTCCGGGGAAGCCCAGCCAGTGCACGCAGGCAGCGTAGCGATGCGGCTAACAGGAGGAGAAGTCGCTGGGAGGCAGCGACTGGTTTTGGAGCCTGGAGTGCGGTGTCCCAGCCGAGGAACCTTGGCGCTGGGCTTTGGACTGGGAGCAGAGGAACTGATCATGGCTTCCGAGACAGCACAAGCACAGGACGCGGGCCTGACCCTTTGTCTATATTCCAGGGTGCTACTCTCTCCTATCTATCTGATCCCTCCCCTCCACTTCCCGGGTGGCTTCATTAACATTGGAATTTCCTGAGCCAGAGAGTGAACTGCTCTGTGGTTTTTTTTTGTTTGTTTGTTTGTTTGGTTTTTTTTTTGGTCTTTTCCTAACCCACTCTCCTGGCCTGAGAGAAGCAGCTACAAAAAACCCAGGGACCAAAAATCCTTCCCTAACTTCCAGAAATTGGACTAAAAATACAGAATCAGCTCCTGCCAAGCATATGAGATCCACAGTCTTGGGCTTCCATCTCTACAGGGAACAAGGTGGCTATTATAATGCAAAGGCAATTCTGATAGGGATTTGACTGTAATTGTTTTAGCAGATTACTGGAAAGACAAGTTTCCCAGGTCTGATATCTCTACATATTAAATAGAGCCCTCACTGACCCACAGCAGGGAACTGAGGGCTGAAGCTCCCCTCAGACCACCTAGTCTCCTGCCTTAGGGGTCTGAGGATGGTGACACCTAACAATCTGTAGAGGTACATGCATTGGGGGCCTAAGGTACAGCTGCAGAGCTCACCCACCAAAGTGCTTTAGGAATAGAGACACACCTACCTCACTGGCACTTGGGGGAAGCCTGTCAGCATCCTGCCCCCCCCAGAATGTGACCCCATGCTGCTACTAGAATCTGGTGCACACAACCATCACCCCTACTCCTCTAGGTGGATAGATGACAGTCTGCACCACAAACTTGGTGACCCAAAATCAAATTCTACTCAAGAATAGTGAATGAACTCTTAGGCTCATATATCTGGTAACACCCCAAACCAGCTGGTAATAGGACATAAGTGAGTCAAGGGCTACAACAATCAAGACAGCGCAATCTAGTAGCCCATCTACGTATATTGAAAGAAAACAAAACAAGACTCAGTGAGCAAATATAAAATAAATCATTAAAATATCTTATAGATGACTTGGAGACAGCAGTCCATATCAAACCACATAAAGAAGCAGACCATGATTGCTTCTACAACTCCCCAAATTAAAGAATCAAAATCTTTCCCAAATGAAGATACAATCCTGGAATTGCCAGATGCAGAATATAAAAAACTAATTTACAGAATGCTTCAAGACATCAGGGATGACCTCATGAATGAAATAAGGCAATCTACAGAAAAAGCCAAGGAACATACTGATAAAGCAGTTGAAGAAATCAAAAAGATTCTTCAAGAACATAGTGGAAAAATTAATAAGCTGCAAGAATCCATAGAGAGACAGCATTCAGAAATCCAAAAGATTAACAGTAAAATTACAGAATTAGACAACTCAATAGGAAGTCACAGGAGCAGAATCGAGCAATTGGAATGAAGAGTCGGGGACCTGGAGGATAAGGGAATTGACACCAATATAGCTGAAAAAAAAATCAGATTAAAGAATTTTAAAAAAATGAAGAAACCCTAAGAATCATGTGGGACTCTATCAAGAAGAATAACTTGCATGTTATTTGGAGTTCCAGAACAGGGAGGGATAACAGAAAATACAGAGAGAATAGTTGAAGATCTGTTGGCAGAAAACTTCCCTGACATGGTGAAAGACGAAAGGATATCTGTCCAAGACGCTCATTAACCTCATATAAGATTGATCCAAAAAGAAAATCACCAAGACATATTATCATCAAACTTGCCAAAACCAAAGATAAAGAGAAAATTGTAAAAGCAGCCAGGGATAAAAGAAAGGTCTCCTACAAAGGAGAATCAACAAGAATAAGTTCAGACTACTCAGCAGAAACCATGCAGTCAAGAAGGCAATGGGATGACATATATAGAGCACTGAAGGACAAAAACTGCCAGCCAAGGATCATATATCCACCAAAACTCTCTCTCAATATGAAGGTGAAATTAAAACATTTACAGATAAACACAAGCTTAGAGAATTTACAAAAACCAAACCAAAGCTACAAGAAATACTAAAGGAAATTTTTTGGTCAGAAAATCAATAATATCAGATACCAGCACAACACAAAGTCACAGAACAGAACATCCTGATATCAACTCAAATAGGGAAATCACAAAAACAAATTGAGATTCATTTTAAAAAGAAAAAAATGCTCAAAACAGGGAATCACTGAAGTCAATATGTAAAGGATCACAATAATCAAAAAGAGGGACTAAATACAGGAGGCATAGAACTGCCATATGGAGAGGAAAACAAGGCGATATAGGACAGTACAAGTTAGGTTTTTACTTAGAAAAATAGAGGTAAATATTAAGGTAACCACAAAGAGGTATAACAACTCCATAACTCAAAATATAAACAAAGAAAAACATAACGACTCAGCAAACATAAAGTCAACTACTATTGAAAATGAGGAACACACAATTTACAAAGAAAAATGTCTCAGCACAAAAAAGTAAGTGGAAAAATAAAATTGTCAACAACACACATAAAAAGGCATCAAAATGACAACACTAAACACTTATCTATAATTACGCTCAATGTAAATGGACTAAATGCACCAATAAAGAGACAGAGAGTCTCAGACTGGATAAAGAAACACGATCCGTCTATATGCTGCATACAAGAGACACACCTTAGACTTAGAGACACAAACAAACTAAAACTCAAAGGATGGAAAAAAATACATCAGGCAAACAACAAGCAAAAAAGAGCAGGAGTAGCAATATTAATTTCTGACAAAATAGACTTTAAAGTTAAATCCACCACAAAGGATAAAGAGGGACACTACATAATGATAAAAGGGACAATTGATCAGGAAGATATAACAATATTAAATATTTATGCGCTCAATGACAGGGCTGCAAGATACATAAAACAAACTTTAACAGAACTGAAAAGTGAGATAGACACCTCCACAATTATAGTAGGAGACTTCAACACACCACTTTCGGAGGACAGGACTTCCAGTAAGAAGCTCAATAGAGACACGGAAGACCTAATTTCTACCAACTTGACCTCATTGACTTATACAGAACTCTCCACCCAACTGGGAAAAAATTTTTAGCTATGACATCTCCGACCAGCGCCTGATCTCTAAAATCTATATGATTCTGTTAAAACTCAACCACAAAAAGACAAACAACCCAATCAAAAAGTGGGCATAGAATATGAACACGCACTTCACTAAAGAAGATAGTCAGGCAGCTAACAGATACATGAGAAAATGCTCTCGATCATTAGCCATTAGAGACATCAAATTAAAACTACGATGAGATTCCATCTCCCTCCAACAAGGCTGGCATTAATCCAAAAAACACAAAATAATAAATGTTGGAGAGGCTGCAGAGAGATTGGAAGTCTTATACACTGCTGATGGGAATGTCAAATGGTACAAACACTTTGGAAATCTATCTGGCGTTCTCTTAAAAACTTAGAAATAGAACTACCATACAACCCAGAAATCCCACTCCTCGGAATATACCCTAGAGAAATAAGAGCCTTTACACAAACAGATATATGCACACCCATGTTTATTGCAGCACTGTTTACAACAGCAAAAATCTGGAAGCAACCAAGGTGTCCATCAACGGATGGTTAAATAAATTATGGTACATTCACACAATGGAATACTACGCATCGATAAAGAACAGTGACGAATCTGTGAAACATTTCATAACATGGAGGAACTTGGAAGGCATTATGCTGAGTGATATTAGTCAGATGCAAAAGGACAAATATTGTATAAGACCACTATTATAAGATCTTGAGAAATAGTATAAACTGAGAAGAACACATACTTTTGTGGTTATGAGGGGGGAGGGAGGGAGGGTGGGAGAGGGTTATTTACTGATTAGTTAGTAGATAAGAACTACTTTAGGTGAAGGGAAGGACAGTACTCAATACACGGAAGGTCAGCTCAACTGGACTAGACCAAAAGCAAAGAAGTTTCCGGGATAAACTGAATGCTTCGAAGGGCAGCGGAGCAAGGGTGGAGGTTTGGGGACTATGGCTTAAGGGGACTTCTAAGTCAATTGGCAAAATAATTCTATTAACAAAACATTCTGCATCCCACTTTGAAGTGTGGCGTCTGGGGTCTTAAATGCTAACAAGCGGCCATCTAAGATGCATCAATTGGTCTCAACCCACCTGGATCAAAGGAGAATGAATATCACCAAGGTCACACGATAACTATGAGCCCAAGAGACAGAAAGGGCCACATGAACTAGAGACTTACATCATCCTGAGACCAGAAGAACTAGATAGTGCCCGGCCACAACCAATGACTGCCCTGACAGGGAGCACAACAGAGAAGCCCTGAGGGAGCAGGAGATCAGTGGGATGCAGACCCCAAATTCTCATAAAAAGACCAGACTTAATGGTCTGACTGAGACTAGAAGAATACCGGTGGTCATGGTCCCCAAACCTTTGTTGGCCCAGGACAGGAACCATTCCCGAAGACAACTCATCAGACATGGAAGGGACTGGACAATGGGTTGGAGAGAGATGCTGAGGAAGAGTGAGCTACCTGTATCAGGTGGACACTTGAGACTGTGTTGGCGGTAGAGAGGGTTAGAAACTGGCCAAACTGTCACAAAAGGAGAGACTGGAAGGAGGGAGCGGGCTGACTCATTAGGGGGAGAGTAAGTGGGAGTATGGAGTAAGGTGTATACACGCTTATATGTGACAGACTGACTTGACTTGTAAACTTTCACTTAAAGCACAATAAAAATTATTAAAAAAAAAAAAAAAGAACACTTTCAGTGATAAAGCCTATGCATTAACTTTCCTTCATAGGCAAAACAGCCAGGACTATCACCACAAATAGTTTTTAGGCCTGATTGCTGCTAATTGTGCATATGTGTGTGTCTGTGTGTGTGTGAGTGCACATGAGTGTGTGTGTGTGTATAATGAAAAAGACCACTTATCATCTCCATATTTAATTAATTTTCATGACAGTAAAAGAAAGTACAATTTAAACAAAATTCAGGTAGGATAAAAGAAGAAAATTATTCTATTATATGGCTAGCTCAGTTACATAAGAGTCAGAGATAGGAGACTGGACCCGATACATCTGAATTATCTTCATGTCCAAACAAATCCTGAAATTTTAGTTATTCTGAGTTCTTTCTTAACCAGCTCTCTGTTTTAAATATGATATTCACTATTTTCATTACTCTTTTGATATTGAATTGCAAGCTCTTTCTCTGACAATATGAACTCTTCCCTCAGGAGCTTAGAAATTCAGTTTCTAACAACCCAAATTCCATTATTCGAAATCTATGGCTAATTTATCATTTAGTTTAGGAGTATACAATTTAAAGGAGCGATGGTTAATGTCAATATCGAGTATGCATAATCCAATATGAATTGGCTAATACATTTTGAATTGACTGGCTCATTGATTAGCATCCACTTTATGAGCACAGGCACTGTTAGGTTTATGCAGGTTATTGTATTTAAGTCAAATGGGATGAGAGTTTCTGTTTCCAATTTAACAAATTTCTGCAACAACCAACAGCTTCTCAGATATATGCCCATTTCATATTCTCCTTCTGTGATTAGAAGCTATCTAAAATAGATATACACTTTTGGCAGTACCATCCTTGGCATTTATAGAAATGAAACAAGACAATTCTGTATGCTAAATGGTAGCAGATTCTGTTTCCCCCATGCCTACTAAGGGTTTTTCATCCAATCTCTGCTCCCAGTACCCAAGTTGTTCAGAACAACTATACAATTCTTTGGACTGAAGTTCTAAGTCCCAGACCTTTATAGATGTCCAAGTTGAAATGGAGCTCTGACAATATAATTAGACATTTGTTTTATTGTTGCTATAAAACTAATGGACACTTCAGAATTAATTGGACTTCAAAATCCAAATCTATGTAACTTGAAATATTGACTGTTACTGGTAAGTGTGTCCTGGCTACAGAGCTGAATCTGATAATTTGGAACAAATAAAAATTTCCCCTTTAACTCTACCTTGTTCAACTAACTTGGTGAACTGGAAAATAATAGCAAACTAGTGAGCAAACCAACAAAATAGATATGAAATGTGAGTTGTGTCAGATCTATCTTTTTATCCTCAAAAGGTATGCAGGCTCAATCTTAGGGCATGAAAATAAATCTCACAGAACTTCAAATAAGGAATCTCTATTTTTAGAAGCATTATTAGGAGAGGGCAGGGGAATTTGCCCTGTGCTTTCATGAGGAGAAAGTACCAGGTTGCTGGTCAAAATCCCATCTGTTAGGAGCTCGGTCTCAGATGACAACTGAGCTCAGGAACACAATCCAGTGTAAATGATCATAGACACTCCAAGGACTCAGTCTCTACCAAACCCTTGCTATATACTTCATTCTGCCATGAGAAACTAGCATTCTTTCTGACACAAACTGTTAGATGTTCATGGATAATAAAGCATACATAAAGCCGACATAAAAAAGTAAGGCAGACTATAATAATCGATAACCTTGAAGAGCTTTTTTTCTTTGGAGAAGGAGGAAGAAAAGAGAAATCACTGATTAGGGAAGACCTAATCTCTCCCAGATAAAAGACTATAATGTCTTGCCCATGCCTACTCTACAATGGAATGTAGCAGAAAAAAATGTACAACAAACCAAGAGTCATATTTTAGTCCAGGTTTTGTTACTTACCAACTCTGAGACCAAGGATAAGTCACTTGGCCTCCTTGGACCTTAGTATCTTTAACATACGGGCTCTGGCCTAGACCAGAGGTCACGAACTCAAATGCCTGAAAGGGGAGGCAGGCATTGTTAATAAGAGAATGTAATCTGTCAAGTGGGTTAGGTGTAAGAAAAACAATGGTCTAAGCAGGAGGATTATGGCACTTGACACTCTGCATTAGAATCAGGGAAACAACAGGGAGTGGTGGGAGCTAAAGTAAACTGGAGAGCCAGAGCTCGATTTAAAGAGAGCAACCATTGCTGAGCTCCAACAGATTGTTATTTTGTGAGAATACAGGATCTATTTTGCCAAAACTTCTGATTCTTCTAGAGTTACTAGATACCCAGATTTGTATGTAAAAACACCATTTTTTAAAAATGCTAGCAACTAATTTGAGTAAGTTTACAGCATTGCATGAGCCAGACAGAACTCATCTTGAATTGGATCTGTCCTACAGGCAGCCAGTTTGCAACCTCTGACCTCTACTGATTCTACTGTGTTGTGAATGAGATCCATTTAGAGTTGTTTTAAAATTCCGGCCTTAGCTTCTGCAGATGCCATTTCTCTGTCTAATCTCTGCTCTTTAGCTATTCCCAGCCTGTCCCACCCACCTGATTGTTGAGATCACTGTCTTTGACACCATGATAATCTACTGCTTCTTCAGTGAGCTCACATCCACCAACACTTGTAAGGACCCAACTCTGTCATTCATGGCCCTTTGGCCACGACTCTGTCAACTAAGTATGCCTCTCCTTCAAGCCCCACCCACTCTGGCCAGATTTTAAAACATCTGGTATTAGTCCTTAGCTAGTCTATCTGTACCTTGACTATGTGCCATATTCACCTATTATAATATAATGCTACTTGAAATGGAGTAGTGACTTACTCTCACATGGGAATATTTCCAGACAAGTGAAACTTAAATGGCAGGCTTATATCACTGTATCTTCAGATAACAGCTTTAATTAATGTTTCATTTGAATATGTAGTCTTCTAATGAATGGGTTGGCAAACAAACTAAATCTGAATCCAGAAGGTGTTCTTCAGGGTTTTGTATAACAGTAAAAGGCATACTTCTTTGGGGATAACTGGCATTTTAAATGAGGCATTGTCACATTTTCACTGACAATTTCACAGTATTAAAATTTGGCAGCAAGGTCGGCATTTTCTTAAAACATTGTAGTTTGGTCATTGCTTCTCCAATAAAATATTAACAACTGAATGACTAAGACTACTCTATTAAACTCTGTAAACTGAAAGAACATTCATATTTGTTATTATTATGTAGAGCTCTATCTTGATAATATTTGAGCTTGAAATTAAACTCCAGTTTGGAGCAGACATTATAGCCCAGAGGTAGAGAGAAAGGCTTGGTCCCAGATGTAAATCCCTTTTACCTTGGGAGAGTCACTTAATTTCTTTGAGTCTCAGTTTCCTCCACCATAAAATAAGTGTGGTAATAACATCTAGCTCGTAGAAATGATGTGAAAATCAAAGATGATCATACTTTTCACACTGTTCTCACATAGAAAACACTGCATAAAGGCTCCAAGATATAACCCGATGCCAGCAAGGCCTAGTTGAAAATAGACTACATTAGAAAAAATACAGTCCTAACAGGCAATGCTGGAAAAAATGTGTGTGGGGAAGTAAGAACCAGTATATTGTAGGAAAGAACAAGTGGCTACTGGCAGGATTTTCACTTCAAACTACTAGAGGCTCCTACTCCTTGGAAGCAAAGCATTTCAAGTTCACTAGCTTTCTCTCCATTCAGTGACAGTGCCAAGCCCCTTCCTACCACATGGCCTTTGCACCTGCTAATCTCTGTCTGCAACAGTCAGTCCCATAACTCTGACTCCCTGCACTATCACCTTTGTCTGACAAATTCCTTCTTTTCCTTCAAATCTCAGCTTACCTGAACTTGCCTGAGGAATAGCTTTCCTGACCTCCCAATCTTAAACCCCTCTGTCAAATTCTCTCATGGCAACCTGTATTTTTCTTCATAGAATTTATCAATGTGTATAATTATATATATTTTGTGAGATTAAAGACTATCTTCCCATTTAAACTGTAAATTCCATGATGGCAGGGACTGGGCCTATATTCTCTGCACCTAGCAGGGTGCATGGCACAACTCTCTTATTCAAATTTATTAAATGAATTAATGAATGTCAATGTAAGACAACTTAAAAGTACCCTAGGAGAGGAAACCAACTTGATTCAAGTTCATGCTAAGATCTAAATAACTGGCACGTGTTCTCTTCTGAAAGCATTTTTGGAAAGGTAGAGAGTGCACAGGGAACGTGGATGACCGAGAGGAGAAGGAAAGGGTGAAGAAAGGGGTAGTAAAAGCCACAAATGACACAAGCTTGGCCCTGTCCCAGCAGGCCATTGCTACCAGCCTGCTCTGACTGACTGAGCCTCTAAGATGGGCTGCCATCTCACGGGGTGTCATCCTTTCATTTGTAAATCTATTTCAGGTGAGCACACAATGCAGACACTAACACCTGAGAGTTCAAGATTTCAAGATTTGTTTTCCTGAAACTGGCAGCTAAATGGCTTCACTTTTCTCTTCCAAGGCTTATAAACTGACAAGGCTGACAAGCTTGCTGTCTTTGAAATGGACATATCTAGTTGGAGAAAGTGTGCTGAATATGTTCACGCAGGTGACATATTATTTTGTTTTAAAGCTGAAATAAGTAGGCATCAATGAGTTTGTATTGACAGACTTCTCTCCCTAATCTCCAAGCACATGGTAGACCTTCCTGCCACAGTGATCACCCACTCAATATATTCAAGGATGGGGTGAGTGAGGGCAAAGGGGGTAGCATCCCCTGCCAGGATTCATGCTTTTAAAAAGTTAATGGCTTTCTCACAGAGGGGTTGATATTTTCAATTTTTAAGGCCTGCTATTCTAAGTTTTAAAGAAATGCTTTTGTCATAGAATAGGACTGTGATTAAAATGTGAAACTCTCAGCCACTGGGGGAGAATAGGATATAGGTAGAAGGGCTTTGGGCTTAGGACCTAACAAGAATTGAGTGTTTACTATGCCCCAGGAACTTTATATACATCATTTCATTTAAACTCCAAAAGAGCTCTAGAAACAGATATTGTGATTCCCACTTTGTAGATAAAAAAATAAAACTCATAGATGTTGCCTATCCAATGGCACATAGCCAGTAAGTAGCAGGGGCAGGATTCAAAGCCGGGTCTATATGACTTTAAACCACAGGCTCCTTTAACTGGACCACACTACTTCTTAGATACATGTACAATGAAGCATTATACCTATAAAAATGGAAACAAGGTCAATCATGCCACTTGGGTATTTTTTTTCTAAAGTACTTTTGTTCTTTTCATCCATAGCAATATTAAATTTGGAATTTTCTCACAATTTTCTTTCCGTTTTAATCAAGGTGAAAATGTAGAGGCAGAGGTAGCATCAAAGTATCAAAGAAAACAGAACTGAAAGCTTCTTTGGTACAAGGACTACATCTTATTCATCTTAGTGTCCCCAATGCCAAATATAGGTCTTGACTCACAATAGAGGTTCAATAAAATTTGAGGTAGGAAATAATAGATTTTGGAGCTGAGCAAAGACTTCTCTGAGTAGCAGGAGAGCACTTAACACGTAGACTCTTAGACAGCTTGGCCCAAGATCTGTTGGGGGTAAAAACTCTAAATCCATCCAGAGCTGAATGGATCATGACTCTCACACTCCCAATACACAAACTGATAATGGCATAAAAATCAATGTTCAAACCACAAAGCTTAGGGAATGGCACAGGTATTCTTTCTCTCATTCCTAATTTCTTAGGAACAGAACACACTATTCTTCGTTCCCCTAGATAGGCATTTATTAAGCACGTATTATCAGCGGGCACTGGAGCCCTGGTGGTTGAGAGTTACAGCTGCTAACCAAAAGGTCAGCAGTTCAAATCCACCAGCTGCCCCTTGGGAACCCTATGGAGCAGTTCTACTCTGTCCTATAGGGTTGCTATGAGTCAGAATAGACTTGATGGCAACAGGGTTTTTTGGTTATCAGCAGGCACTATACTACTCATGGAAAATGCAAAGACAAATGAACCCAGAAGTAACCCTCAGATAGCTCACAACCTAGTTGAGGAGACAGGCCCATAAGTATTATTATTTTACAGGACATATAGCAAAGGGTAATGGTGGCTATTTAAACAGATTATTTTGGAAAAACTGAGGAAGGGCATCTAACCAACCTGGGAGTACCAAGGAAGGCTTCCTGGGGGAGCTGACACCTGAAATGAGTTTAGATGGATGCATAGGCTTTATCCAGAAAAGGCATAGTTTTGGAAGTGATCACCATATAGGTGGGAGTTGAAATGGTCAAAGTAGAACTCCAAAATAGAATTTATAGAGTAAGAATAACTTTGGGCCTAGGTTATAACCATAGAATACCAACATTTAAGGGTGATAAGAGCAAAGAGAGACTATAAGGAAACAGAGGAGGAGCAGTCAAAGATAGGAGAACTAAAAGAGTATAGTGCAATTCGAATGTTCATAGCAGGTTTTCTTTTAATAGCCAAGAACTGGCAATAACTCAAATGTCCAACAGCAGGTAAATGGTGAAACAATGGAGTATTTCTCAGCAATAAAAGGTAATGAACTATTCAAACACCAAACAATGTAGATAAATCTCAACAATGTCATGCTAAGTGAAAGAACCGCCAACCAGTTATTGTCAAGTCGATTCAGAGTCATGGTGACCTAATGTGTGTCAGAGTAGAACAGTGCTCCATAGGATTTTCAATGGCCGATTTTTCAGAAGGAGATCACCAGGCCTTTCTTCCAAGGCACCTCTGGGTGGACTCGAACCCCCAACCTTTAGGTCAGCAGCCAAGCACATTAACTGTTTGTACAACACAGAGACTCCGAGTGAAAGAAAAGCCAGAGGCAAAAGAACAAATATTTTATGATTTCTTTTCTACAAAATGCTTTAAAGGGAAAAACTGATCTATAGTGACAGAAGCAATTCAGCATTTGCCTGGTACTGGGGGAGAGATGATTACTGCAAAGGGGCAAGAGAAAACTTCATGAGATGATGGAAATATTTTATATCTGGACTGTGGTAGTGATTATACAAGGGTGCACATCTGTGAAACCAAACAAAATGTTCACTTAAAATGGAAGCATTTTACTGTAACTTAGTTATGTCTCAATAAAGTTTATGTAAAAAAAAAAAGTTTGTAGTGTCACAGAAGCCAAGGGAGTATTACATCTCAAAATGGATAAGCGTGCAGCTTCACAGAAACCAAAGCTTTAGAGATCTCAGGATGAGGGATTTGATCAACAGTTTTCAATGCACAATTAAGATCCAATAAGACACAAACTAGAGGGCAGGAAAGTACCCACTGGTATTTAGCAGGTTTGTTGTTATTGTTAGTTGCCACTGTGCTGATTCTGGCTCATGGCAACCCCGTGTGTGCATAGTAGAACTGCTCCATAGGCTGTGAGCTTTTGGAAGGCTGCAACCTTTTGGAAACAGATCCCCAGGCCTGTCTTTTGAGGCACCTCTGGGTGGGAGGAACCACTCACCTTTCGAGAGCTAACCATGTGTGCCACCCAAACCGAACTGAACTGAACCCGTTGCTGTCGAGTTGATTCCAACTCATAGTGACCCTACAGGACAGAGTAGAACTGCTCCATACTGTTTCCAAGGAGCTGCTGGTGGAGTCAAACTGATGACTTTTGGTTAGCAGTCAAGCTCTTAACCACTGCACCACCAGGGCTCCCAGGGACTTCTACTTAGCAGGTAATTAGTAATATATATTAGAGCTAAGTGATGGAAGAATGGAGGTGAAAGACAAATTACAGTGGGTTGCAGAGTAAATGTAAGGTTATAAAATAGAGATACTGAGTGTGGCTTACCCTTCTGAGAAATTCCTATGAAAACCTGAATAGTAGCTCCAGAGATCAAGGAGGGGTTGGATAGTGTTTGTTTTAGGATGGAAAAAACATTAGTGTAGTTATAGACTGGTAGGAAAGAATCAGTAGAGAGGGAGGGATCTTCAACATCCCAGGGACAGTAGGGAGGAATGAGAACATGTGTAAAGTGAAGGAGTTTGCCCTGAACAGGAGACTTCCTTTGAGATCGAAGGGAAGGTTATGAAGTGGGCTGTAGTTACAGATGAGTTTGTAGGTAAAAGCATCAGAAAACAGAAGATAGAACACTTCCCCACTCATTTTATGAGGCCGATATTACCCTGATAGCAAAACAAGACAAAGACAGTACAAAGAAAGAAAACTACGGATCAATATTACTTATGAACTTAGATACTAAAATTCTTTAAAAAATACCAGCAAACGGACAGAAGAGAGAACCCAGAAAAAGACCCATACAACTATGCCTAACTGCTTTTCGACAAAAAGGCACAAGCAATTTAATGGAGGAGAGACAGCCTTTCAAACTGGTTCTAGAGCAATTAGACATAATAGGTAAACACAAAAGGCTAAGACTAGAACAAACACTTCACCAGAGAGGATATATGGATTGCAAATAAGCACATGAAAAGATGTGCAGCATTAGCCATTACAGCAACACAAAATAAAAGCCATAATGGGCTATCACTACACAGCTATCAGAATGGCAAAAATAAAAAATACTAAGAACACCAAATGCTGATGAGGATGCTGAGAATGTATCACTGACACATTGCTGGTGGGAAAATAATACAGCCATTCGGGAAAATATTTTGGCAATTTCTTATAAAAGTAAATATGCAACTACACATGACCCAGTGATTGTAGTCTTGGACATTTATCCCAGAGAAATGAAATCTATGTTCACACGAAAACCTATACATGAGTGTTCAAGCAACTTTATTCATAATAGCCATAAACTGGAAACAGACATGTCCTTGAAGGAAAGAATAAATGGTTAAAAACTATAGTATATCCACACTACAGAATACCCATTCCCATCAAGTCAATTCTGACTCATAGTGACCCTACAGGACAGAGTAGAGCTACCCCATAGGGTTCCCAAGGCTGTAATCTTTACAGAAAGAGACTGCCACATCTTTCTCCTGTGGAGCTGCTGGTGCATTGGAACTGTGGAGTAACTCAGAAGAAGAAACTTAATACATACAATGACTTTGATGAATCTCCAGGGAATTATGCTGAGTGAAAAAAGGTTACATATTGTATGATTCTATTTAATAGCATTCTTGAAATGACAAAATTATAGAAATGGTGAACAGATTATTGGTTACCAAGGGTTAAGTATGGGGAGTGTAGGGGGATTGCTGTGTCTATAAAAGGCCAACATGAGGGATGCTTGTGGTGATGGAACTGTTCTGTATCATGATTATGTTGGTGGTTACACAAACCTAAAAAAAAAAAAAAAAAAAAACCTAAACATAATTAAATTGCATTGAACCAAACACACACACACAGAAATGAATACAAAGCTGGAGAAATCTGAATAGGATCAGTGGACTGTATCAGGTCAGTATCTTAGAGGTGATATTATACTATAGTTTTGTGGGATGTTACCATTGGGGGAAGCTGAATATAAGTTACACAAGATCTCTGTGTATTATTTCTAACTTCTTGTGAATCTCCAATGATCTGAAAATAGAAGGTTTAGTTAAGAAAACAAACATTTTAAAAAACAAATTATAAAAGATTTAAAAAGTTCTTTTGAAGGAGCTGCCATTTCATATCAAATAACCTTATTCTTTGAAGGAATAAAGGCTTGCATCATATGTTTAAAACCATAGGTTCACTTTAGGTACTTTTAGGGCAACAATAATAAAAGCTAAGATGTATTAAACCGTTATTATCACCAAAACACTGCTAAGCTCTTTATAAACATTGTGTTACTGAATTCTTGCATCTTCATCCCTGTGAGGTCGGGTGTTATTGTTATTCTATTTTACATATGAGAGAACGAGCTCATGGGTTTAGTGACTTAGACAGGATTTGATCCCAGGTCTTCCTGCCTCCAGGGCCTGAACACTCTAAGTATATAACCGGTACACTAAAGTGCCTCCCAACAACGTGGGATGAGGATGGGGCTGGCATCTTGGACTACTGAGACCTGATATAGAAAAGAATTTGGAGCCACTTAAAACATGATTTCCCTGATAAGTTCATACTGTTATTACCCTCAGATATGAATAAATGCTGTAAGCAGCAATGCATCACCATATCTCCAGTAACGATCTTCCATTGTCATGTTTACTATGTGAAGACATTCCTACAAACACACATACCATCTCTTACAGCCATTTCAGTTTATAAGAATCCGGTTCACAGCTATGAAAACAAACGCTTTGAAAGGGTATGTGACTTTAAGACCGCTGACTTGAGAGAGACAAAAGGTAATCTTCAGTAAATATTAAGAGGAAGAGCAGTCTCAAATCTTTAATTCCCCAAGGCCTTGACTCTGACCTGTATAAAAATGATACAGCCCTCCCAACTCAGTCACTCTCACTTGCCTCAGTATAAGTGGAACAGATGGTCTCTCAGGTAGCTAATCCAGCACTATTAACAGTCTTCTCCATTAATGAATTGGTCTTGCTGAAAAGTACAGAGCTACTAGGGCTGCACGTAGATGAGGGGCAGAAGCTCTGGAGTACTTTTGTTGCATCTCTATGAGACTGTAGGACATTTCCTCTGGTAGCAGCTGTCTGGGGGCGCTCGCTGGACTTGAAGATCTGGCTTGACTTGAATAATTTATTAATAATTTGAAAAAATAATTATTTCTGTGTGAATCTAAAGTTAGAACTCCTACAGAGACCCAAAAGGAAGGGAGGTATGAGAGGAAACATTTCAAAAGATTCTGAGCCTGAATTTCCCCGGAGCCTCCTTCCCTCTCATCTCAGCTTCTCACTCCATCTGTCTCTGCCTCTATCTCTGTCTCTTTCTGTATTTTCTAACACACACACCCACCCACCCACCCACACCACCACCACCACCACCAATCAGAGTTGCTGTATGAGAATAACTCTCTTTCAGGAAGAAAATTCACCGATCGTCATAACCCTGGCGGCAGCCTCAGAGAGCTACCAGGTTTACCTCATCTACCATACTTTTGCTTTCTTTTCTCATGTTCCTCTTCCCCCTCTTAATCTTCTATTAGTATAATAAACTGTCAGATATGGGAAAATCCTTAGAGAGTCTGTTGCTTCTGTTTATAGAAGAGGAAACTGAGAGAAAGGGAATGTGAGTCCCTTTCCCAAGGGCACTGAGCTAGTTAGTAACAGAGCCAGGACTAGAACCCAGGGAGTTAGGTATAATTGATGAGGAATAAGAAAGGAAAAAAAAAAAACACCAGCGGCTTTTTTCCTGATGTGTTTCATTCTAAATTCTGTTTCTGGGCCCCATAGTAGCAATGCCTCTGCTCTATCATTTGCTCTGCCCCAAAAAGCTGTTTTGGTTAATTGGGATTCAGTATGCATAATTGGGAACTGATCGCGCTGGTGGTGGTGGTGGTGGTGGTACTGGTGATTTAAAAGAGTCGTTGCTGCCTTTTAAGTCTCTTGGTCCTCAAACCTATTTATATTTGATGTTTTAATTTAGAATCCAACCCTGCTGATCCCAGGCTAATAAGTAAGGCTGAATTTCCTTAACTGGCTCCTTCCATGCAAACCTGAGAGCTCTGAATTTAAAATGAAGCCTCCATAGCAAATTATTGGCTTATGTGCTACCTCTGCGTTTCCTTCCATTTAAACTACCCAGGCTCAATGAGACTTTAAATGTCAATTCAAGTGTGTTGGTCGATGCTTTATGATTTGCTTCTTCTGATCAACATATGCAGTCATCTTGTTCTTCCTGGGATGACTTGATGCAATTGATAACAGATTTCTTCATCAGGCCTTTTTCTCTTTCTCCTTCCCTCCTTTGCAAATCTGAGAAGTCATTGTAATATAAGCAAACGGGTTAATTTACAAGTTCAGTTTGGGGGCAAATTTTGGCCCTTCATCTCAACTCAGCTTTTTCACCAAAGAAAGTTATTAGACTGTGCCCCTTTTAGACTCAGTTATCCAGAGTACACACTACTCAGTAAGGCAGGTAATAGTAATAATAGTAGCTATCATGATGAGTACTTACTAGGTGCCTGACACTGTGCTAAGCCCGGATTAACTCAGTTTTAATTTTGATGAGGCAGGTTCTACTATTAAACTCTTTATGCAGATGGCGACACTCAAAGAGGTTAAGTGATTTACCCAAGGCCATAGAGTTAATAAGTGGAATAAGGTAGTAAGTGGAAGCACCAGAATTTAAACTCAGGTTTTTAGGGTCCTAAAATAATCTGTGCTTTTAAACACTTTGCTCCACCCCCTCAAAGTCTTGCAAGACCCTTGTGAATGGCAACAGAAGCAACAGAAGTGGAGCCTCATGACTTAAAGGAGTAAAAGCCCTTCCATATATGCCCAATTTCCTACCAAAGAGTAGGCCCAAGGGAAATTCTGGCTCACTACATGTTGAAGAATCACAATAAAAACTAGTTTTAATTTTAGAAAAGCTATAAATAAAATGAAGCACATTTAGGTTTTCAAAAACCTTTAAAATGGTTATTACTGCCCAGTTTTCTTAATAATGAGGGTAAGTAGATTAAAGTTATATAACCCCGGGTGAGATTTTTTTCGCACACATTTCTTACTTGCTGAAGCAGTCATTTTTCTTTTATAAAGCAGGAGGAGAGAGCATACTGGAGGAAAAGAAAACTATAAATATTAAAATGCAAAACTATTATGGCAAGAGTACAAACTTTTGTCTCAGCTAACTGCTTGCCTTTAAAATCTCTACCAACTGAATTTTCTTATTAAAGGTTTATTTTAAGGAAAGTCCAATTCCATTCAGTGTGAATAAATTTTTACAGTAACAGCCTGTCTTTTGCAGTTAATTGCTGCTTGTCTCCTTGGATATAATCATTTGCATAATTGTGATTCTTTTCAATAATAAAAAAGGATTATATAATCTTGGAAAAGCAAATATCATATAATTTAAATATACATGAAATTAAAGGAATAAATGTTCCATGTAACAGACTATTAACATCTACCAAAAGAAGAAAGTCTTTAATATTATACCCTATGTATAAATCGAAAATCACTTTAGATTACCCTAGTCTTCAGATGTCATTCAAAATTAAAATTCTAGATCTCATTTTGAAATTACAGTATCAAAAAGAAGATCAGTAGTACCAGCCATAAGATAGTGTTTATAATAAATGGAGGCAGGGGGTAGGAGGCAGAAATGGCAGTGCAGTTTTGCCTTAATGAAGTAAAAAGGTTAGAAACGGAGTCATGGTCCACTTGGATAAAAGTGTGGGTCATGTTAATAAATGAGTCATTTATCTGTTGTGTTCTATTCACCTCTCCACACTTTTGGCACTCATATCCAGCACTGAAGAGCCAAAACCTACCTTGGCCCCAGTCTCTCGCTTTGTTGGGGCTGGATCAGAGGCTTCTCCAAAACAGGACTGAGGAGCATCATGGCTGTGAGGCAGCTGACGGTCTGCTCCCAAGGAAATTCCTGGGGATGTTGCCAGCAATCTGGCTGTGCCCCTGGCAAACACAGAACCTAGTTACCACGCACTGTGCTCCTCCTTCTATTCCTAAACCAGAGTTGGCTGACTTTCTTCTGCCTGCATTAGCCATCCAACCTCCACCCACAATGTCACCTGGGTATGATTTTTTTCTGTTCAGATTCACCTGTTTTCAAGTTGAAGAATCTGGCTAGTTAATATGAATTTGGACAAAGAATGAAGGAGAAAAAATGCGTCTGTTAAAGTATTAGCTTGATTTATAGTATTGTGCAAAATTTCCTCCTCCCTCCCTATCCAGAGGTACACTAGGACAACTAAACTGTCCTGGCAGAATGAGGTGAGCATCGTAGTGCCCTAGACTGTAAGGTGCATGAAAGTAAGGACTGTGCTGATTTCCTTAGGGTCTAGCATCGTAAATAAATACATAGCAAGCTCTCAATAAATATTTGATTTTTGAATTAATAAATACATGGATAAATTATACCTAAACACCCCAGGTTTTAAAGTATAGACACAGTAGAAGATTAGAATTATCTATCTTAACATGTGGAGACCTATAGCAACGTACAGATTTTGAAGTCAGACAGACTTGAGTGACTTCTAGTAAGTCATTTAGACTTGAAACCTTAGGCAAGCTACTTCAACTCTCTTACCCTTATTTTTCTGTGTACAGTTGGAGTAACATATACATTACAAAATTGTTGTATTAAAGGAGATAATATATGTGAAATTCTTGGCATGGTGCCTTACACAAAAGACCATACAACAACTGTTGGAATTATTAATATTATCATTACTGCTATTGTTGTTGTAGTATCAACATCTGATTTAGTATGCAAGTGCCAAAACCATGAAATTCCTTTCAAAAACTGGACATATAAGATAAAAATTCCATTTTTCCTATTTTATGAAAATTGCTATTCTGTGAAACCCATTGAGCTCCATTTCCATTTATTTGTGATGATACAAAGGACAAAAGAGCTATTCGCCCTGTTTTTCCTGCATAGCCCTACAGGTTTGGTTATATATGCTTTTGGAAGAGCAGGAGGATGTGTTTATGTATATGACTTTCTTGGGAAAAGGGATTAATCATGAAATATAAACATGTAAAGGCTTCAGCTGAGAACCACTTTTCTAGGTTTCATTGATTTGAAAAGAAAACTGACCTCAAAACCATGTCTGCATGGGCCACAGTAAATATTGTATTTCTAACAAGAAGAGTTTCTTTGGCTTCTTTTTACCTAGGCTTTCTTTTTCTTTCAAACAAAGCTACACATTGAATATATCCTCAATCTGTCATTTTTAATGCACCAGTCACTAGGTAAAATCTCTAAGCTTTAGAGGCAGTATGGGGAATGCTTATTCCTCAGTTATCTGGTTTCCCTGAGGAGAGATTAAATCCTTTAGACCTCTTGCCCACCCCTAACTCCTCCCTGCTGAGGTGCAACAAGTTCCTTGGTTGGTGGGTTACAGCCATTGGCCCAAAATTACATCAGTGGACCAACAATCTAAATCTGTAAGCACTCTACTTTTTCACCCAGACCAGTGTGAGACAGCAATTCTGGGCAAGTGGTAGCCTCTGCAGACCCAAATTTACCCTTAAGTGGGCAGTTTCCGGGTTGGGGAGAAGGGTGCTAAGCCACTGTTTCAAATATGACTTTGCATTAAACGTGATGTTTGATCTCCGTCTTCTGGTCACTATGTTGATTGCAAATTGGTTCTGAATGTGGGTAAGAAATGGTTATATCTCTTAGTCCACTTGAGACCTTACTTCTGCAAATGAGACTCAGTCTGATTCCTTCTCTGTATGTGAGGCTATGGTAGGGCAGAGTATGGTAGGACAGAGATTCACATAGGTCTACAGGGAAAGCAGCATAGTGTGATGAAGAGCAAGGGCTTTAGAGTCAGACAGCACTAAATTTAAACCCTGTTCTACAACTTTCTTCCTTTGTGACTTGGGATAAATTAGTCAACCTCTCTGGAATCCAGAACACTCATTTGTAAAAATGAAGATTGTAATAATAATTCAAAAAGTTGTTACAAAGACTAAATGCACTTATGGTACATGGTATACTTTCAAGAAATGCTGGTTATTTTAAGAATAAGGTACCTGGGTGGCACCAGAGGTTTGTGCTCGGCTGCTGACTGAAAAGTTGGCAGTTTGAATCCTGACTATCACAGCCTGGCAATCTACTTCTATAAGATCACAGCCATTGAAAACCTTACGGTGCTCAGTTCTACTCCGACACACATAGGGTCACCATGAGTCAGAATCAACTCAATGACAATGAAGTTTTATTGTTATAGGAATATTTATTAATTTACCAACATTATCATCAAAATCATTATTTTAGAGGAATCCCTCTGTCGGCTCTCAGCTCCCCTCCACGAGTAAGGCACATTCCTGAGCCTTTGTGCAAACCTAGCCAGATAGCACAGTTCTGAAGAGGAACAGAAACTAGTGCCTGTAGCTGTAGTCAATCTGATGTCCCTGCCTCGGAAATGATTCTGTACTGTTTAGAACAAAAAAATAAAGATTTTGTGGCCCTACATGATTTCATAGGCCTTTGGCTACATGTGAGAAAATTCTTTGGAGATAAAAATTAAGAAAAGGAGCTAGATGAAAAGGGTGTTTCTTGTGCCTTTCCAAGGATATCTCTATTTGACTCCAGAGCTCACACTCTTCAATACTATATTGCTTCTTTCTGGTGTCTTCCCAGGAAGAGCAGCTCCTGATTTTTTTTTTTAATATGTTAAAAGATTAGTTGAGGGTCCGAAGTACGATAAAATCTCAGTTCCCAAAAAACAGCCTTATAGAAACCTCAGCCTACTGGAATGGAATAACACACATTTTAAAAGTCATCCAAACAAAATAAAATTATGTTTAATATCAAAGGAGTAGCCTCTGAATAAACCAAAACCAAACCAAACCCGTTGCTGTCAAGTTGATACCGACTCATAGTGACCCTTACAGGACACACAGAACTGCCCCATAGGGTTTCCAAGGAGCAGCTGGTAGATTCGAACTGCTGACCTTTTGTTTAGTAGCCAAGCTCTTAACCACTGTGCCACCAGGGCTCCAGCCTCTAGATAACCAAACCAACCAACCCATTCCTGTTGAGTCAATTCTGACTCATAGTGACCCTAAAAGACAGAGTAGAGCTGCCCCATAGGGTTTCCAAGGAGCGCCTGGTAGATTCGAACTGCTGACCTTCTGGCTAGCAGCCGTAGCTCTTAACCAGTATGCCACCAGGGTTTCCAGCCTCTGAATAGCCACCAACAAATGAACAAAGGCAAGAAATGCCACAGACCCAAAGATATAATTGGTATATATATATGAATTGACCAGTATAATTGGTCAATTCACTATGCCATGGCAAAACAGTATTCTGTTGGCTGGCGAATGATACAAGCTGAAGATGTTTCATGTAAAAAAAAAAAGTAATAGAGAAGTAAATAAAGGAAAGGAAATAAACAGAGAAGATAGGTATAATGGCAGTGACTTGAAGCAATTGGGAGGTGGGATAGCAAAACCAGCATGTATTCAGAAAGTAGAAGAGAAAAAACAATGATGAGATAAAAGGCAAACCTGCTTGGCAGTGGAGTTAGGGGCAGGACAATGGTTGAGAGTCCCCTGTACCTCATTACTACCAGCTTAGATATGGAAATGGAGTAAATGCATACTCGGTACAGTGCCTTTGAAGATTTGGCATCTCTGTAGGAACTAGCTGAGCTGCATTAGATTAAGCAATGAACCTTAATCGATACCTTATGCACAAGCAACACAGCAGAAACAGGTGCAGCACAGAAATCACAAAAAAATCTCTGTTCAGTGAAGGGCAAGGAGCATAACTGTAAAAAGGTTATGGGGGAAAGAAAAAGCAACCAAGAACTAAAAGCACAGAAAAAGTTTTTGCATCTCAATAATAGTCATAAGAAGAGCTAACATTTATTGAGTATTCCCTAGGTGTCAGGCACAGAGTTAAATATTTTATTGCAATATATTCTTTAATGCAACAGCCCTGCAAGGGAAGTACCATTATTATACCCATTTTAGAGATGGAGAAACTGAATCTCACAAAAGTTAAGTAACTTATACCCAGCTCTATCTGATTCCCACGGTCCACATTCTTAAATGTTATATTGTCTTTTCCCAGTGTCTTCCCAGAAAGAGCACTGTTTGATTTTCCTAAATAGATCTTGAATCATTAAAACACTACATATTCAAATTAGAAGACCCACGCAATGTTCTGTGTGAGTTGCTCTTAAAGGCCTCTTATCTTTGTCCCAGTGTTCATTGAGAAGGTGAAAGATTTTTATTAGGCAATATATTTGACCTAACTGTGTGACTTTTCAGAAGGATGACTCTGACATTTCAAAGTGAGATGGAGCATAAGAGAGCTACATATAGTTGGTATAAAAAAAAAAAAAGAGGAATTTATGATGCTGCAAAAGAATGTAATTCTTTTCCAGGAAAAAAAAAAACTCATCTGAAAATCACCTGAAGATATTTGCAATGCTGATAAAACGGATCTATTTTGGCAATAGTTGTTTGACTTTCATAAGTGCCTGTCAATGAATCATTTCCACACACATCTGCAACTCCCCCTCACACACACACACAAATACACACACACCTCACAATTTTACTTTTAAACACAATAAAGATTGACTGGAAATTCTTCCATGTGCTAGCCTAAATCACGGCTTGGCTGGAAGTAAACTGTGTCAGAGATAAGACAAGCCTACTGAAGATATGAACTGCTCCTAGCAAAAATATTTTGCAGCATGGTGATGTAGGACATGAAGTGCTATTGAAAATAGGCTGTAGTCAAATATTCAAAGAAACAGGCCTTCACCCTCAGACAAGTCTATCAGCAAATAATCAGGGTTTGGACATGGAAACTGCACTTAAGAAAAGACTCCAACCTCAGGAAGGATGCTAAGAGTGCAAACTGGGGTATAGTTCACCAGGAAATCACTTTTAGAAGCATGAAATTTGAATTTAAAACCCAGACAATGTTTTTACAGTGGCTTGGGTTAGTGGGAGTCCTTCTTGGATGGTGCAAACAGTTAAGGTCCTCGGCTGCTAACCAAAAGGTTGGAGGTTCAAGTCCACCCAAAGATGCCTCGGAAGAAAGAACAGGTGACCTACTTCTGAAAACTCAGCCATTGAAAACCCTATGGAGCACATTTCCACTCTGACTCACATGAGATCTCCATAAGTTGGAACTCACTTGATGGCAACTGGAAGATAAGCCCCTCAGGTTGGAAGGCACTGAAAGTATACTGGGGAAGAGCTGACTCCTCAAAGTAGAGTCGACTTTAACAATGTGAATGGAGTAAAGTTTTTGGGACCTTCATTTACAGATGTAGCATGACTCGAAATGAGAAGAAACAGCTGCAAACATCCATTAATAATCAAAAAGTGGAATGCAAGAAGTACGAATCCAGGAAAACTCAAAATTATCAAAAATGAAATGGAACACATAAACCTTGATATCCACGGCATTAGTGAGCTGAAATGGACTGGTGTCGGCCATTTTGAATTAGACAATCGTATGGTGTACTATGCTGGGAATGACAAATTGAAGAGGAATGGCATCACATTCGTAGTCAATAAGAACATTTCGAGATCTACCCTAAAGTACAACACTGTCAGTGATAGGCAAATATCCATACACTTACAAGGAAGACCAGTTGATACGACTATTATGCAAATTAACGCACTGACCACTAAGGCCAAAAATGAAGAAATTGAACATTTTTAGCAAATTCTGCAGTCTGAAGTTGATCCAAGATGCAATCAAGATGCATTTATAATTACTGGTGATTGAAGTGTGAAAATTGGAAACAAGAGGGACTGGGATTTGGAAAATGTAGACTAAGTGGTAGAAATGACACAGGAGATCATACGATAGAATCTTGCAAGACCAACAACTTATTCATTGCAAATACCTTTCTTCAACAACATAAAAAATGACTATACACATGGATCTCGCCACATAGAATAAACAGGAATCAAATCGACTACATCTGTGGAAAGAGACAATAGAGAGGCTCAATATCATCACTGAGAGCAAGGCCGGGGCAGACTGCAGAACAGACCACGAATTGCTCACGCGTAAGTTCAACTTGAAGGTGAAGAAAATTAAAACAAGTCCAAGAGAACCAAAGTATGACCTTGAATATATCCCGCCTGAATTTAGAGACCATCTCAAGAATAGATTTGATACATTGAACACTCATGACTGAAGACCAGCTGAGTGTGAGACATCAAGGCATCACACACAAAGAAAGCAAGGGGTCATTAAAAAGGCAGGAAAGAAAGAAAAGACCAAAACAGATGGCAAAAGAGGCTCTGAAACTTGCTCTTGAACACAGAGTAGCCCTAAAGCGAACGGCAGAAATGATGAAGTAAAAGAGCTGAACATAAAATTTCAAAGGGAAGCTAGAGAAGACAAACTAAAGTATTATAATGACATGCACAAAGACCTGGAGATAGAAAACCAAAAGGGAGGAACACACTCAGCATTTCTCAAGATGAAAGAACTGGAGAAAAAATTCAAGCTTTGAGTTGCTATATTTTCTATGAGCAAAGTATTGAAGACACAGGAAGCATCAAAAGGAGATCAAAGGAATACACAGTGTCACTATACCAAAAAGAACTGATTGATATTGGTTGACCTTCAAACATTTCAGGAGGTAGCATATGATCAAAAACTGACGGTATTGAAGGAAGAAGTACAAGCTGCACTGAAGGCATTAGTGAAAAACAAGGATCCAGGAATTGATGGAATACCAATTGAGATGTTTCAACAAACAGATGCAGTGCTGGAAGCACTCACTGGTCTATGTCAAGAAATTCTGGAAGATAGGTACCTGGCCAACCTACTGAAAGAGATCTATATTTGCGCCCATTCCGATGAAAGGTGATCCAACAGAATGAGGAAATTATTGAACTATATCATTAAGGTTACGTGCAAATAAAATTTTGCCAAAGATAATTAAAAAACAGTTGCAGCAGTACACTGACAAGGAACTGCCAGAAATTCAAGCCAGGTTCAGAAGAGGATATGGAACAGGGATTATCAGAGGACGTGGAATGAGGGATATCATTGCTGATGTCCAATATATCTTGGCTGAAAGCAGAGAATACCAGAAAGGTTTTCACCTGTGTTTTAGTGGCTATGCAAAGGCATTCAACTGTGGAGATTATAAAAAGTTATGGATAACACTGTGAAGAATGGGAGTTCAAGAACACATAATTGCTCTCATGAGGACCCTATACATAGGCCAAGAGGCAGGTGTTCCACAGAACAAGGGGCACTTCGTGGTGTAAAATCAGAAAAAGTGTGTGTCAGAGTTGTATCCTTTCACCATACTTACTCAATCTCATATGCTGAGAAAACAGTCTGAGAAGCCGGACTATATGAAGAACACAACATTAGGACTGGAGGAAGACTCGCTCACAACCTGAGATCTACAGATGACACAACCTTGCTTGCCAAAAGTGAAGAGGACTTGAAGCACTTACTAATGAAAATCAAAGAATACAGTCTTCAGTATGGATTGCACCTCAATACAAAGAAAATAAAAATCCTCACAACTGGACCAATAAGCAACATCATGATAAATGGAGAAAACATTGAAGTTGTCAAGGATTTCATTTTACTTGGATCCATAATCAACACCCATGGAAGCAGCAGTCAAGAAATCAAATGACATATTGCATTGGGTAAATCTGCTGCAAGAGACCTCTTCAAAGTGTTGAAAAGCAAAGATGCCACCTTGAGGACCAAGGTGCACCTAACTCAAGCCATGATATTTTCAATAGTCTCATATGCATGCGAAAGCTGGAGAGTGAATAAAGAAGACCAAAAAAGAATCGATGCCTTTAAATTATGGTGTTGGCGAAGAATATTAAATATACCATGGACCGCCAGAAGAAGGAACAAATCTGTCTTGGAAGACATACAGCCAGAATGCTCCTCAGTAGCAAGGGTGGTGAGACTTCATCTCACGTACTTTGGACATGTTATCAGGAGAGACCAGTCCCTAGAGAAGAACATCATGCTTGATAAAGTAGAGGATCAGCAAAAAACAGGGAATAACCTCCAGAAGATGAATTGACACAGTGGCTGCAAAAAGGGGCTGAAGCATAGCAACGATTGTGAGGATGGCGTAAGACCCAGCAGGGTTTCATTCCATTGTACACAGGGTCACTGTGAGTCAGAAGCAACTTGGCAGCACCTAACACCAACAACATATATGTATTTATAGATATGTGTGTATATCTATATATACATATAGATATGTGTGTGTGTATTTTATATATATATATATATATATATATATATATATATACCCATTGCTGTCGAGTCGATTTTGACTCATAGCGACCCTATAGGAATATATGTATTTATAGATGTGTGTATATCTATGTATACATATAGATATGTGTGTGTACACACACACACCCATTGCTGTCAAGTTGATTTCGACCCTGCTGTCGAGTTGATTTCGACCCATAGTGACCCTACAGGACAAAGTAGAACTGCCCCCATCGGGTTTCCAAGGAGCAGCTGGTGAATTTGAGCTGCCGACTTTTTGGTTAGCAGCCAAGTGCTTAACCACTGTACCACCAGGGCTCCATATACATACATAGTATACTAAATTTCCTGATTTTTATAACTACTGGAAAGAGAATGCCCTTGTTTTTAGGAAATACTCACTGATGATGTATTTAAAGGAAAAGGGGCATGATGTCTGCAACTTACTCTCTTTTATGAAAAAAGGTGTGTGTGGATAGATAGATTAGATATATGCATACATAGAAGCAAAATAGAAACAGTGAATCTGGGTAAAGGATACATGGGGGTTCCTTGTACAATTCTTGCAACTTTTTTATAAGTGTGAATTTACACCAAAATAAACATATACAGGAAACAAACATAAAACTTGAGGCAAGATTCTTGGGATTCCATCTTGGAGCCTTGAAAATCCTTTGAATATCCAGTATATGAAGGCACTGTATCTAGAACCTAGGGAGGAGCCCTGGCATGCAGTTGTCAATAAAGGAACCAAATTATTAGTACTAGGGTATGAAACAAAGACTGGTCAGCAAGGAACAAGACAATGACTCAGTTGATAAAGCCAGATTGAAAAATCAAAAAAGAGCACCAGAAGCAGAGCTAACTCAGTGTTGAGCAGGCAAGTTACTAGTATAAGGTTCTGTATAGTCTTCTGCCCAGTGATAGGTTTGGTCCAAGATTCTGAAAGTTATAAGAAGGGTTTAAGTGGTCCTGCCATACTAAGAATGGTGCATGAGCTGGCAAGAAAAAATCACGTCATTACAATTATATTTCAGGGAAGTTTTCTGCAACTAGGCTGTTATAGTTCTGAGTATAGATCTTTACAGCTTAATGCTGTAAGCTCCTGAAAATGAAAATGTGGAAACACTGGCATTTTTTTTAATCCTCCCAAATGATTCAAAAGCATCACACTTTTGTCTCTTGCTAACAGAATATAAGCCAATGCATACATAGACAGAATTTTCCTTTTTCTTGTCCTATTATCTTTCATGTCTTTCAGAACTTAGAGAAAATATCTACCTTTATATTCTTGGTTCCCAATCACAGCTGCACTTTGGAATCACCTGGATAGCTTTTGAAAATACTAATGTCTGTACCTCACCCCCAGAGAGTCTATTTCACTGGTCTAGGGTAGGGTCCAAACACCGGCATTTTAAAAATCTTCCCAGATGATTCTAATGTGCAGCCAGTGTTGAAAACAGCTATTTTATATATTCTTTCTCAAATATATCCTCTCCGAACCACCTGTAGCAGAATCATCTGGAGTGTTTATTGAACACACAAAATCCTGGGTCCCACCTGACCCCTACCAAATAAGGATATTTAGGGGTGGGCCACTGTTAGAAAGTTCTCAAGGGATTCTTTTGATTGCTAAAGTTTGAGAATCACTGCTCTAGATCTTTGAAGAGATCACTTTGAAAAAGTAAGGCTAGTTCCCCAGGGGTTGGATGTGTGTGTGTATATATATATATATATATATATATATATATATATATATATATATATATATATATACCACTTCTCTGTTCCCAGAATGTTACCTCACTGTTTCTATGAAACTAGGTGCTCTTCAGAATATGATATATTATGACAGATGAAATTTCATGGGAAAGTTGATGCATTATGCGGGGATGATGCAAGGCTTTCATTCTGATTTTAACACAGAAGATAGACATTTTAATATATATCTTTGCTTGGAATTCTATTAGAAACCAGATATCATGGAAGGCTTGGAGAAAACTGAGGCCTGGTGTTTCATCAACAGGACTGTCATCACTTGATAGTGATGATAAAGAATTTATCAATCTTGAGATCTAACCTCCAGCAGAGCACAATTTCTTGAAGCAGTAATGATTAATTTCCTTCATATTCTCCCAGCAAATAGTGCAAGTAAGAGAGCTACATATGGGCTGATTAAGATAAGTCCATGATCTGTTGTGTTAAGGATGAAAAAACAAGAGGTAGTTTTCTGAATCCTGGTTACTAGTATAGGAACCATGGGAGAAAGGCCTGGCAATCTGCTTCCATAAAGATTACAGCCAAGGAAACCCTATGGGGCAGCTCTACTCCATCACATGGGGTTGCTATGAGTCAGAACTGACTCAGTGGCACACAACAACAACACAGTTGTCTAGATCCTGAAGCCTGTAGCTTCATTCAGTAAGTAACTGAAAGCACTAGGTGACCAGAATTGGGCTAGGCACTGGGAATACAGTGGTGAGCAAGTTAGGAGACAAGGAGTCAGGAGTCATCTCATAAACATAACCTGGATGTTCAAAGGCTCATTCTGGTTAAAGAAACATGGCTGCTATGTTCATTTGATCCCTCAGAATGTTAAGAGAGTAAAAGAACACAGCTGAAGCAGGGATAATATCAGACAGTTCCTAGAGTTAAAGAGCAGTTCATGCAAGCTTGGTAAAAAAAAAAAAAAAAAAAGGTACTAGCTGTGCCTAAATTCTATTCCTTCTGATGTGATTTATGTACATTTTGCATATTTACCTCTTAATGAAATGTTTATATGGTGATATATTAATGCAATGGCTTTATGTGTAACATGCTTATCTCTTCAGTTTTATACATCAGAACCATAGTTTTTGTGCCTGGATAGCTACCCAAAGTATTGCCTAGAAGTAGCTACCTGTATGTATAAGATAAGCATTCACTAGTTGCAAATATCTGCTAGTTCAGCCCTATTTCAAATGTAACACCAGGAACATACAAGACCACTTATTGCATCTGGGGCAAGGGACACTGACAGAGCAAAAACTATTGCTTAGAACAGTGATAAAAAGAAACTGAAATTAGCAAATAAAACCAGATACAATGGGAATCCAGACAGAACGAGCTGAGCTGCAAACAATAACCTTGGGTGATTAACAGAGGTATCCAGAAACAAATTTTCCTTAAAAAAGTTTTATCTTCTTAGGTATACACTATAATTATAACATATTCATATCATTTATGACTTGTACCCTGAGGTGCTTTGCATTGATCAAGGAAATCCCTAGAACCTATAAATGTTACTTTACATGGAAAAAGGGTCTTTGCAGATGTGATTAAGCTAAGAATCTTGAGATGAGGGGATTATCCTGGATTATCCATGCGGGCCCTAAATCCAGTGACGAGTGTCCTCATAAGAGAGAAACAGAGGGAGATTACACAGAGACAATAGAGGAAAAGGCAATGTGACCACAGAGGCAGAGATTGGGGTGATGCGCCACAAGCTAAGAAATGCTGGCAGCCACCATAGGTAGAAGAGGCAAGGAACACATTCTCCCCTAGGGTCTCTGAAGGGAGCGTGACCCTGCCGATACCTTTATTTCAGCCCAGCGATACTGCTTTCAAACTTCTGGCCTCCAGGACTGTGAGGGAATAAATTTGTTGTTTTAGACCATCAAGTTTGTGGTAATTTGTTACAGTAGCCATAGGAAACTAATACGAACACCTTGCACAATCAACAGCTGATCTGGGTACTAATTCACTACTGATATTAAACAAACAAAAAGAGCAAAAGCTGAGTTCCTAAGGTTATAACCCTAAAACAAATGCACTGCCGTCGAGTCAATTCTAACTCATAGAGAACCCACGGGGTTTCCAAGGCTGTAAACGTCTACAGAAGCCGACTGCCACATCTTTCTCCACGGAGCCACTGGTGGTTTCAAACAACCGACCTTTCAGTTAGCAGCTAACTGCTTTAAAACACCAGCTCCTTAAATCTGTGATGGTGGCGATAGAAGAAACCAGAATGCTCTGGATACTTTCATAGTTCCTAAGGACTATTGTAAAAATTTTTTTCTCAAAGGACTCTAAAACCAAAAAGGGAAAAAAAAAAAAAAAAAACTATTCATTCTTCCCACTTCCATGGCTGTTAACTTACAATACTCCTTTTAATCTTACTTTGCTGTGTTCTTTTCCACCTGACAGAATCGTCAATGTACATAAATAGTTTAAAGAAATCTCTCAGTTGCAGCTATCGAAATAACTTTTTTCTTTGAAGATAATTTTCCAAGAAAAATGGGTTATGGCTTTCAAAAATTGATAGTAGAGACAGAGTGAAGAAAAGCAAGGAATAATTTAAGTTTACTGAAGACAACATGCGGTATTTAAGAGTCAGTGTTGGCTGAAGATGATGTCCTGGAACCAACGCCACAGCATCAGTAGCCGTGGCCTCCCAGGGGTAACGTGATTGAGAAAAGACACAGGTTTGTTTGTTTTCATAAACTCTTAGATTATTTTATTGATGATATGACCCTGTGGGCTGAATGATGCTAATACGTGTGGATGGGTGTGTGGTGGAGGCAGTGAATATGGAGGGGATCATGCACTATGGAGGTGGGCATAACTCATACAAGCCTTTTTTAGTGTCTCCTACTTTGAGCTGGTTTTGAGGTGTCATATCATCAATAAAATAATCTAAGAGTTTATAAAAACAAACCTGTGTCTTTTCTCAATCACATTACCCCTGCGAGGCCACGGCTACTGATGCTGCGGCGTGGGTTCCAGGACATCATCTTCAACCAATGCAAAAGTTCTAAATACAGTATGTTGTCTTCAGCTGATTATCATATCATACTCTTCTTTTTGACTTTTGGCATCTTGTGACATACACTGCCCACCTATTAGAGATGGCAAAGTTCCTGAATCACTGCTCAGTCTTGGCTTCACACTGGAATCACTTGGGAAATTAAAAAACAAACAAACACAAAACACTAATACCTAGGGCCCAGTCCCAAAGATTCTAGTCCGTGGTGCCATCTGAGCATCAGAATTTGTAAAAACTCCCCAGTTGATTATAAAGTGCAGATAAAATTGCAAATGATCTGGGCACTAAGGTTATTGCTTCTCAAACTCTTATGTGAATATGAATCACCTAGAAATTTTGTCCAGCATGAGGACTGAGATTCTGCATTTCTTACAAGCTGCCAAATGATGCCGCTGCTAGTTGTCAAGGCTGCACTTTGAGTAGCAAGAGCCAAGATCATTGTTTCCCTATTTTGAGAAAATCACAATATGTGTATATTAGTACAGCACACTGCAATTATCAGATAAGACTGCTCTTAGCAAGAGGAAGCTTGACTGCAGGGGCTCTGGCTGCCCTAGACCCTACCCAACTATCCCAGGACCAAGGGAAATGATGGCTCGACACAGCTGTGACCTATTTTTCTACACACCAGTAGCATACTGTTTGCAAATCTTTAGCTTAGACCCATACATTTCATTACCAATATCCAATATTATAGACAAGACAGATACCAAAATTACATAAGTAGGAGAAAATCTAGACTACATATGCATTGCCAAAGGGGTGAAGGTTAACAGCAAGTAGCTCTATCCATAAATGACAATATGTAGGATATCCAAGAGCTAAAGAACTATAGTCAAAGGAAACAAAGGGAAGAGTAAAAGGCCAAGGGAGGTTTAAAATAGTGAATTCAAACATTTGGCTCTTAAGCTGGCTTCCCAGCATTGCTCAAACCAGTTTATATATCTTTAGGGTAGGTTTGTAAACCTACCCTAGTAAAATACTCAGCTATTTAAGACCAACACAAAAGGGATAATCAGGACTGGATACTGGAGGAAATTTTTAGATCTCTGCAGCATTGAAAGATTCTCCTTTATGTGTACACTCTGAAGCTAGAAGAGGGATGTAAATGAATGTACTGTTGGTTGTTACATGCATAGCAACAAAGTATCTTTTACTACTTTCTAAGGTTGATATTTGAAAATGTGTTTCAACATGCTGGAAAAGGTAAAACCTTCCACTATATAGTTAACTTTTCCCCACTTAATTGCCTATAAATCTTATGCTTAATTTATTTTTATGAAAGGTAGAATTAAATTACTGCTGCCACCAGCAGGGTGTTTTAATTTTCATTTTAACAAAATGCAGATGAAAGGTTAGGGATAAAATTTTAAATAGTGACTGATTCTAGGAGATGCTGAACATCGCCCAAATGCTATGCTCGTAAAACCTCCTGCATATAAATATAGCTATAGAAAGCTATTGCATCTTCTTTGCAGACCCAGTTTTAATGGCATGAAATTAATCTGATCAGTGGAAGACATGCTCCCCTAGACTCCCTTGGGCCATTTTGATCAATAATTAAATCATATAATTTGGTCTTTTTGTTTATAGTCTTTGCTGTCCCACAGTAGGTAAAAATAATAGCGTTCAGAATGCAAAGGAATCTTAAAAAGCACAGCTACTGTATCTTATACATGAGGAAACTGAAGCCTCAAGGGTCTAAGTAATTAGTTTAAGATCATAGAGCTCAATAATAACCAGCACTAGAATGAAGCTCTCTAAACTCTTTGTTCAGTGCTCTCTATACTATAAATGAATATATGTCAATTATGTTTCAGAAGATAATTATACAGATATATGACACAGTGAGCCAGACTCACCCTGTACCTAAGCTATTCCCTGGGATGGTACTCTTAGGGAGTTACCATTCTTTATCAGGCATCGCCCAAAAGGCAGCTAAACCATGGACTACACGAGGAAGTGGATATTTTTAAGGTTCTTTGACAAGGATTTCAAAATCCCTAAGTGAGCCACTGTGAGTAACTTTTCTGGCAAGAAACTATCTACTTGAATTTTCTACAAACTTGAAAAACCTTAAGAGGAGTATCTGACGGGTGACTGGAAATGGGTATTGACTTAGTTTTACTGAAAAAGTTTCCCCATTCTGGCTGATGATTCATATGGTGAAATTTTTCTTTTTCTGATTTCTCTGTGTGTCAGTCCATTCCTGCAAAGGTCACCATTGAATGGGTCAACATCATTTTGTTGACAATTTCTAATGGTATCAAATTGTTTTGCTCACGTCTTATAACATAGAAGAAAAAAGTTTTATCCACCATGAGGCTCTTTTTTCTTCATTATTATTATTAATTTAAAAGAATGAGCTGCAACCCTTCAGAAATTTGAGGACATCCATAGGATTATTTGATTTTCCAAAATCACTCTCTCAAAAATACCCTATGACATATGTTTATCTTTTAAAATTTAATTTTAAGAGGCTATATTCGTTTATACCATAGAGTGTTGTAAACTCATTCTTTAAAATTATCTCCACTAAAAAACAAATAACTCTGCAAAAGTAGAGAGTACCATTACTATGGACTAGCTTCTCAAAGTGGATTTTCCCCTTTACTAAAAGGAACTCTGAAAGTATTAATGATGAATGGCATGATATTTTTCAGCCAAAACTATCCTTATTGTACTTTATTTACCTATGAAAATGTGTAAAATTTCAATGCAAGCCAATGTCCAAATGATAGTGGCTTGTCGTTTGTTATTAGGTGCCATAGTGTCAGTTTTGACTCATAGTGACCCCACATGACAGAGTAGTACTGCCGCATAGGGTTTTCTAGGCCATAATCTTTACAGGACCAAATTGCCAGGTCTTTCTTCCACAAAGTTGCTGAGTAGGTTCAAACTACCAACCTTTCGATTAGCAGCCAATTGCTTAACCATTGCACCACCGGGGCTCCTTAGAGAGTAATTAGAATTCCAGAATCGACAGCAATTTAAATTATCTAAGTATTTCAAGTGTAGAAGATGCAATTTTTCTGATATTTTTCCAGATAGTTAGGTTAAAACTGTAATTTGTTATTTGGAATTTTTAAATTGAATAGTGATTGTAAAGAAAACCTTAAAATTATTTTATTCAGTCATTTGTTTGTTCTTTTTTAATCCCACGTTCTTGCATATTCTGAGGTCTCTGAGAGCCGCTGTCCAGTTTCCCAACAAACTGAAAAATAAAACAAAGGAGAAGGTGGTAGAGAACCAAAATATCAGCTTTATTATTGATGGAGGATAAGCGGAAGGATATAGCTTTAGTTTTGTTAATCAGGTGGACCTGTAAACATAAACCCCAGAGTTAGACTAACATAAGCCCCAGAATTAGACTAATATAAACCCCAGAATTAGACAAGCAAACTTACCAATTCACAACAGCACTGAACCAGGCAGTCCTCCGTTGCTGCTAGGGCAGAGCACAATGTCTCCCGGCAGGCAGGCCAGTTCCCAAAAAGGACAAAGATAAGAGTTGAGCCAAGCCTGCACAGTGGTTCATCAATCAGATAAGTCCTTTCAATTCCCCTGGGGTAGAATAACCAAAAGAGAGTAGAGCTGCCTGACGTATGTTTAGAAAATTCCCTCTTTATGGAATCCAGGGTAGTCAGAAATAGGCATCATTCCCCTCTAACATAAGCTATGCAAATTTGACCTGAGTCTTGCTACCAGTGTTTTGCCTCTCTCTGCACTTCACTGTTACCAACCTCTTCTGCTCTTTTATCACTTTCCCATCCTCCCTATTTACCACTAGGGCAAATAAGGATCTGCCCCTCCTCTGTCTCAAGTACATAAGGTGATGGAAGGCACTTAGTGGAGAGCCTTGACAGCTGAATTCACAGAGGCTCCTCAGTCTTTAACAAAAACTGTTATGGAATTTAATCAGAAAGTTAGCAGTAACAAAATTAGGTGGGAAATATATTGCTGAAGGACAGAAGCAGATGCATCCATCAAGAGTGAGAACAGATGAATGGGCAAGTCCTGATAGTGGAACTAACAGTCTAATATTCTACATGTGTAAAAAATATCTTGACCTTGTCTTAGACATTGCTTGACTACCATGACATGAGTTACACCCACAGGTGGCAATAAAATCTACGATTCTCCAAGCCAAAGACAGCTGTTGAAATAACTAGCTTAGACTAAAAGATATAGAATAGGTACAAATAATTCTCATATGTATACATATTCTACATATAAAGATATATTGAATATAATAAATGGATCACAAATCTCTCCATTGAGTTCATAAATATATCGTTTTTAAAGGTAAAAACCTCATTTTTAACAACCATCATTACCAAGAAAGTTTCTATATTCCCAAAACTTTACACTTTGAGAAGCTTGTCCATAGTAATGGTACTTTATTGATGTGAGTAAAATGTCTAATTCTCTAGAGGCAAAAGGAGAAGGGAGAGGAAAACTAAACAGTAGTTCAGCCTTTCACAGCTCAATTCTCCCATCATTAAGCAGCAATTATCTTCTAACAGTCCTCACCGTTCTGTGCCAGAGGACCTTTGGAAAATGCTACCTTGCAAGCCATGGCTTCATGGCCACTTGCCATGCGATAATCTCCTATTCTTCTGGGAAAATAGATGGACTTACTAAACCATCAGTATGGGAGCTTCATACATAAGTCTGTTTCACTTAAAATTAATAATTTAACGTTATAACCATGAGAGGAAAAAACCTGACATGGTCTTCAAAATCTTAATATCTTGTTCTCTGTTCTAAGATATTTGCATATTTCCTACTTCATAATATTTCTCTCAGAGATCACAGGAAGCCCACGTCTTGGTACTCCAGATGAGAAAAAGGAATTTTTTAGCACCTCATATCACTGTCAATTATCTCATGTACATAAAGGAAGGGAGATGATGACCTTGCTCTCTGGGAAGCAGTGACTAGGTTGGGTCCACAGATCATTCCTTTGTCTGCCCAACTTAAGACAGTGGGAGTGGAGTACAGGGGGTACACTGGGAGTGTCTTTAGTGTCTGAAATTCTGAAGTAATTCAAAGAAAGATAAATTACCAGTAGAAAGCTAAGAAACCAGAACGGGTATTATTATTTATTTATTTTAGTATTATCTTGAGTAGAAAATTAAAAGGCTTTAAAAAAAACTCATTTATGACTGATATTTGTCTCTTGGAGTTTTGAAACTATCACTTTCTGTTTTAAGAGTCAGTTAATTTAGGGCTTGGCAAGGAGTCTCCCCTCAAACACTCCTGTTTCATCTTGGACATCTTACTCTCATTCACTTGGTTTGCACATTACAAAAAGTTTTTTTTTTTTAATGTTTGTTGTTCTTTTTATTCAATTTATTGTTGATGATGCTTTTACTGTCATTTCTAGTCTTTCAGACTAGAAGTGTGATTTTTGGCAGCATAGTCATTTATAACAGAATTGCACTATAAAACCATTTGGATGGCCCAGAGATTTGTCCTATATATTTGTTCTTCTGGAACTCAATGATCCGTTCTTTCATAGAACCATTAATAAAAATTCATATTCCAAACATTATATTAATTAAGTGATTGTGTTTATTTTTTAATGTTCCATTCAATTTTTTTGTATGAATCATCTATAAATATTCTTTAAAAATTTTTTAAAGAAGAAGATCCCATGTTGAATGGGTCTGTTAGTTCTAAAGTATCTATTCTTCATTAGCAAATCTTTACTCTTTCACAGACTCACACTTATTCCCAGTCCTAAACTTTGGATCTCTCAACATTCTGTAAATTAGATTGGTTTGCCTAATGGCTACCTTACACTCCAGTAAACAAATGTGATGTGATTTTAGTTCACATGAGTCTATCCTCATTAAATTTATGCAAGAAATGTGCATTAAGTTACTGGGTTAAAAGATGTTAGTGATGGAGTCAAGCTAGGAAACATTAATGATATTCTAACTTACCTTGAATTTTCAATAACAAACTGTCTGGTAGTTGCTTAACAAAGTAGGGAGAATCATTTTGGTGGGGTTTATAAAAGCAATGTGTTAAACTGAATGTATTAAATGATGTGACATTATCTACAAAAATTGTACACAAGCTTTCTTTGGAAAATATCTTTGAGAATTTTTTCTAGCTATCTACATTTTACTATTCATATTTCTGTTATCAATTATAACTATAATATATAACATTTATTGAACACTCATGTGCTAGGGATAGCACTTTGCATATGTTCTATGGACTCCTCACAACTGCCCTACAAAATAAGAACCATTATTATCCCCATTTTTAGCTGAGGGTACTGAAGCACAGAAAGTCAGTAACTTGGCTAAGTTCACAGCTTGGAAATGATAACCATGTTTTTAACACAGACAGTTTGACATTACTATACTGTTTCCCTTTCTGGATGTGTGTATGTATATACATAATGAAATTAAAAAGTTACCGTGACAATACGTATTCCATGCCTTTCTTTTCTAACGCTGGAGCAATATAAACTTCATAGGTAATACTGTGTAGTGGTTAAAAGCACAGACTATGGATTGTCTAGGTTTGAACCCCAGCTCTTTCACATTCTACCTTTTTATACCTGGACAAGTTACTTAACCTCTCTGAGCCTCCATTTACCCAGCTATAAAATGGTAATAATAATACTAACACTTGTTTCAATGAAGTTGTTTTGAAGAAAAAAATAGCAAGTACGGGAAGAGAGATAGCATTTATTGAACATCTGTATGCCAGGCATCGTGCTAAGCCATTATGTTCTCACTGAGTTCTCACAGCAACCCCATGAGATAGATATTACTATCCCCATATTGCGATGAGAAAACTGAAGTTCTGAGAAAAATGAGTTATTCAAGGCTACAGGGTTGTTGTTGTTAGGTGCTGTCAAGTTGATTCCAACTCATAGCAACCCTATGTACAATAGAACAAAACACTGCCTGGTCCTGTGACACCCTCATAATCATTGCTATGCTTGAGCCCATTGTTGCAGCCACTGTGTCAATCCATCTCAATGAGGGTCTTCTTCTTCTTCGCTGACCCTCTACTTTACTAAGCATGATGTCCTTCTCCAGGGACTGGTCCCTCCTGATAACATGTCCAAAGTATGTAAGATGCAGTCTCGCCATCCTCACTTCCAAGGAGCACTCCGGCTGTACTTCTTCCAAGACAGACTTGTTTGTTCTTATGGCAGTCCACGGTATATTCAGTATTCTTCCCCAACACCATAATTCAAAGGCATCAATTCTTCTTCGGTCTTCCTTATTCATTGTCCCTATTTCACATGTATATGAGGCAATTAATAAATATCATGGCTTAGGTCAGGCACACCTTAGTTCTCAAAGTGACATCTTTGCTTTTCAATACTTTAAAGAGGTCTTTTGCAGCAGATTTGCCCAATATACTATACCATCTGATTTCTTGACTGCTGCTTCTCATGAGCATTGATTGTGGATCCAAGTAAAATGAAATCCTTGACAACTTTAATATTTTCTCTGTTTATCATGGTGTTGCTTATTGGTCCTGTTGTGAGGATTTTTGTTTTCTTTGTTTTGAGGTATAATCCATACTGAAGGCTATAGTCTTCGATCTTCATCAGTAAGTGCTTCAAGTTCTCTTTACTATCAGGAAGGCTACAGGGTAGAAAGTCACAAATCTAGGCGTTTGGTTACAAAGCCCATGCACTATACCACTTTGTTTCTCAGGTGAAGAGAAATGGCTATTAATGGGGAATATGGAGTGGTAAGTGTTGGCAAAGAATACTGACTGCCCAAAGAACGAAAAAATCTGTCTTGGAGAAAGTACAGCCAAAATGCTCCTTGGAAGCAAAGATGGCAAGATTTCTTTCACTTATTTGGACATGTTATCAGGAGGGATCAACTGCTGGAGAAGGACATCATGCATGGCAGAGGGTCATCAAAAAAGAAAGACCCTCAACTTGATGGATTGGTACAGTGGCTGCAACAATGGACTCAAACCTAGCAAAGATGTGAGGGTGGTGCAGCATCCGCAAGTTTTGTTCTGTTATACATAGGGTCGCTATGAGTAGGAGCCAACTGGGCGGCCACTAACAACAAGGACCAATGTGACTGAATTCACAATTTGGCTGAGGACTGGCTGGCCCTGTTTATATTTTTGTGTCTGGACGTGTTTGGGGGCATCAAATTTTCACAATAAACAATCATTGGCCACCAAGGAAGTTTATTTTCTCCTTCGTCCAAGCTATCAACAGACACCTCTTACATCAGCATGTTGCAGTAGTAAAATGTATTTAATGGGGGAGTAGCCATTTGTTCTTTTATTAATATATTCATTTATCAGAGATTTATGGATATACTTCTGTTTTCCAGGAACTGTGGTAGATGCTGGGAAGACAGACTTAGCAAGAGGAAGAAAAGGAAGACAGGAGGAGGAACAGTAAAAGCAGAGCAGGAGCAGTAGAAGCAGCAGTAGCAGTGGCAGAAATGGCAGCAGAAGCAGAAAAAACGGTACATGCCCTCAAAGAGCTATTTGTATTAGGACATGCTGGAAAGGGAAACCATTTATATACAAAATATTTCTTTTTTCTTTCTGGTTCTCAGAGCAGAATGACTCCCCTGAGACTTGGTGCCATAAGATGAAGGGAACCAGCTAAAATGGTCGCCCAAATCACCTCAATTCAAGCTTCCAAGGGAGTAATCTCTCAAGACTCTGTGCCTGGAGGATCGGGAATATAAAACCATAGGAGTTCTTAACATTCTGCCATGTCTTTGCTTACAATTGGATGAAATGTTCCTTTTTGAACAGTGCCTTAATATAAAGATACAGACTTAATGTATGTTTAGAAGTTTAAGAAGATTAAACAATTATTTAGGTTGCTTTAACTTTTTCTCTCACGCTAACTTTCTCAAATTCAACAGAAAAAAATAAAAGGAACTATTTCAAAACTCATGTTAAAAAAAAAAAAAGAGCTCTCAACAGCCAAGAGTTCACAGAACAAAATCACAAAGCAGTTTTTAAGCTAAGGCTATTTTTCCATCGGTATTCCTAGTGAATTAATTTTTTTCAGTTCCAGGTTATATAAGTAGCTAGCTGCCTGCATCCACAGGATGAATTATGTTTCGTTTGAATTCTTTTCAATTAAATGGCATTATTGCAAAGAATAAGGGCAAAAAACAAATTTCAAAAACATGTAGCCCACGTCATCTTATTTATTACATATTTCTGTGTAACAGCCTGCAATTCATCAACAAAGCAGACTGGTTAAAGAATGATTACAAGTTAATAACAAATTTGTGGAGAAGAAGGGAAGATGTAAATACAAACGTGGACAAATCTGACCCTAGAAAAACCTCATGTCCCAAATTATAAAAGGAACGAAAGGGTGTCCTACTGGAATGGATAACTAAGTAACACATCTTCCTGCCTGGATCTCCTAGATTGTTAGTCATTTCATTGAATGTCAAACCTCTCAAGGTCATATTTGACATCGTGTGGTGGGGGGGGCATGTTAATTTGATGGTTCCACATTTTCAGAAACCCAACATGTTCCAAACTGATGAAATTCTATGCAGAGCTCTAAATAATCCTTGGCAGAAAGTTAAATGACTCCTGGTACAGGGAATTTCAGTGCTGTACTGATTACTTCTCTTCATTTCTAAAGAAAATGTACATACACACATATGATGTTTTCATATTAAAAAAGCTTGCCTTATCTAGATAGGAAAACAATGTAAGATTTAAATACAGGATTCACCTTCTTATTTCTGAATTTTCCATACTTAGGTTATTTTCCCTATTTTTTTTTTTTTTGGTTGTTGCTGACTGGTAATTCATCCTCCTTATCTTATAGTGCCACCTATTGGTAAATATGAAGTACTGCAGAACTTAAACAGAGAAATACAAACTTAAGGATAGAAATAGAAACACTTCGATAGCAGGGTTTTGATAGACAAAAGGGTACGTGCTTTTTAATCTTAGAATTACTTACCTCTGGGGGAAAAAAAGCAATGTTTAATCATTTTCACTTTTCTTTCCCCCTGAGTATCCAGACCCAGTGCTCGTGGTAGCAGTTATTAAACCAAAAAAAAAAAAAAAAACCAAACCCTGTGCCATCAAGTCGTTTCCGACTCATAGCGACCCTATAGGCCAGATTAGAACTGACCTATAGAGTTTCCAAGGAGCGCCTGGCGGATTCGAATTGCCGACCCCTTGGTTAGCAGCCGTAGCACTTAACCACTACGCCACCAGTGTTTCCGTAGCAGTTATTAAGTAAGTCAATTTTCCTAGATCTGATGAACTGCAGAGAAAAATAAAAAGGGGTGGTTTGGGGTTCTATATTAGCACTTTCTACTTTAAAGGAAGAATGGGGAAAGACTTATTTAATATGTGTGCATGAAGAGAAAGCTTCTATAGGGAAACATGTCTTTCCTAAGGAAATAGTAAATCAGCACACAGTTTTGAAGACCTGCATTTGATAAGTTTTACACATAGTCACCCGTGAAGTTAAATGAATGAATGGAGGGACTACCAGGTGGTAATTACTAAGATTTTGTTCTAGGACTCTCTCTAGCCCTTATCTCTGTAGGGATAATTCTTTGCTTTCAATATGAGTGCAGGACTTGGTCCTACTCCTGGAAGTGGGGTAATTCAAAAGTGGGACTCAGGGGGTATTGCTCACTCACCCCAGGACTGTGAAAAGAGGGTTCAAATAGGAATAACTTAGAGAAACCGTGTCCTCCTCATAGCTAGAGAGCTCACTGCTAGCCTTTTGCTGACTTCAAAGCAGTGAACAAAAGCTTGAATTGCCTGTTCCAGGAGAAAGAGAGCACTAGAGAGAAAATAAAAGAGACAGAGATCTGCATCAGATTCTTCATATCTATCCCAAGCATCATATCCAAATTGATACTATGTTGGGAAAGAGAATATACCAGATACAGAAAAATTTCCTGAGTCCCAGAACTCTAGAAACATCCCACTTACTTACACCCTGCCTCCCTTTTTATCACCTCATCACATCCTGATGCCATTAATTACATTTGAGGATAGATTAATACTGAAATACTGTAAAATAAGAAGAATTTCAGTTCTTTGAAAAAAGTTAGCTATGTTACACATGTGTAAGTCTCTTCTTCTCTAGTATTGAACCACACAATTATATTCATTAAAGAGATGTTGGAAGATGAACAATAAAAATAATTTATATGCTATACTCTTCAGAAGGCTTAGAGCATAGGATACTTTTAATAACTCAGTGCCACCAATAAAATGATTCATTACATGGAACTTTGATTGAACTGGCAAACTGGGGAGATGTACTTAACTTTTACCAAAGGGAGCAGGTCCTAAAAGGAATTCCCTTACACTTAGATCTCTAAAAGTAGGACAAACATCCTTGACTCATTTAGATACCAGCTTTCCCTCAGTGTTGATCAAATAAAATGGTCTATAAAGACCCAGCAGATAGAGCCTCTGTGGATTTACTTAAGCACAGGGGGATAGTTCTTTAAAGAAAAGACAACCCCGGGAATACACCAAGGCAATCACTCAGCACAACATCCTAATATCCCTGTATAAGAAAAAGAATGTCTTTCCTATATAAATGGATTCTGCATATTTAGGAGACAATGATCAGAGCTCCTCAAATTTAAGACTTGGAGTTAATAATTAGTTGTAGAAAAGTTTATTCAACATTCTTCTCACTCAGTCTCACTAAACATTGCCCAAAAGAAATTAAGTGAAAACTCCAGTGATATTAGTAAAACAGACTTTAACTGTGTATTTGTCACTAAAAAATCAGGTTGCTTTCATTCATTTAAGAAAGGTAAAGAGAAGAAACTTGTTTCTTAGAACTGAGAGTAGGGCAGCTCACTTAGGTCTGGGGACAGAGGGCAGCATCTGTTAAGTGAGGCAACAACAAAGGTAGCTAGCATTTATTGAAGTCCTCACTATGTTGTTCCAGGAGAGTCCTAGTAGCACAGTAGCTAAGCACTCACTTGCTAACTGAAAGGTCAGTGGTTCAAACCAACCAGCCACTCCATGGGAGAAAGGCATGGCAGTCTACTTCTATAAAGATTTACAGTCTCAGAAGCCCTATAGGGGCAGTTCTACTCTGTCCTATAGAGTCACTATGAGTTGGAGTTGACTCGACAGCAATGGGTATGTTACAGGCACTGTGCTAAAAGTTTTTCATCCTAATAACACAAGAAAGATGCTATTATTATCACCATGTTATAGATGAAGAAACTAAGGCTTAAAGAAATTAAGTAACTTGCCCAACATCACTCCTCTTATAAGTGGTGAGCTGATACTCAAATCCGAATCAGTCTGATCACAAGTCAATAGGCTAACTACACCTCATCATATGACAATAAACAGAAGGTCCTATGGACAAACAGTTTGGCGGAGGCCTGGAGGAATTCCCAGAGGGGATGATCACCTAAAATGAGACCTATAGGGCAAATAAAAGTTAGTAAAGCAAAGTGGGAGTGAGAAAAATGTCCCAAGCTAAAGGAACAGTATGAGAAGACCTAAAGAAAATAATATGTTTTGTTCCAAGAACTGCAAATAATTCAATTTGGCTAGAGAACAGTTTGTTTGTGAGGGGGGGGGAGGGGTCACGGTGAAAAGATTAGCGGATGAAGGATATATTATTCGCCAAATTAGAGAAATTGGAATTTATCATGAAGGCAGTGGGAGAACCTTTTTAAGCAGGGAATGACATGATCAGATTTGGATTTTTGATAAGTTTCCTGTGGATCAAGAAAACAAAATGTATTGGAGAAGGGCCAAAACCCACTTCCGTCGAGTCGATTCTGACTCATAGCAACTGTATAGGACAGAGTAGAACTGCCCCATAGAGTTTCCAAGGAGGACCTGGCGGATTCGAACTGCCTACCTTTTGGTTAGCAGCCGTAGCGCTTAACCACTATGCCACCAGGGTTTCCTGGAGAGGGGCAAGAGCAGAAAAAAGTTTCGAAGCTGCTTCACTCTATGAAAGAAATGACGTGGTGACCAGAACTAAAAGAGTTGCTAAGTAGATGCAGAGGGGGGAACAGATTTGATAGATATTTGGGGAATGGAAATGACAAAACTTGCAGACTGAACAGATGTGGGGAGTGAGGAATAGGCAGGAGCCAAGTTTGGCTTTCAGGTCTCTGGCTCAGGTCCCTGGTGAATGCAAAAACCATACACTGAGACTGAAATAAAGATTTTGGGGATTATAGATTTATACATACCTGCTGTAATCCTCTCTGATGACTGTTACCTGTCTTAAAAAAAAAAAAAGATCCCATGGGGAATCTACAAAGTCCCCTACAGATCTTGAATACTGAAATGTCTTCATTTGTTTAATATTCACAGGGTACATTATACCCATATGATGTTAGTCACTTGTAAGTGATACTAAAAAGTAGTACAAGTTATAACATCTCAACTCTAACAATTTGTGGGAAAGACAAAAGATACAAACCTAAAATATATATGATTATATGGAAGTGACTGCCAAATAGGCAAATATATTGCCTACCCCTTTATAGTATATTAGTCTGGATAGGCTAGTTGATGCAGTGAGTTAGCACAACAAAAGTCTACTGTAGGTCTAGGCTACTCTCCAGGACAGATGTCCTCAACAGAATGGCTAAAATTCCAGACTGCTTCAGTCTTAGTGTATTTCCTCTTCCCTGTCATAGCAAGTCAGGAGGTTGACATTGAAATGGTAATGGTTTGGACAGTAGCAGAGAACTGTGATCCTCCTGTATGCCCTGAAGTGGAAGACAATCAAATATTGGTAAACAGTTATAATATCTGACACTATGTGCCAGGCAATACACTGAGTTCTCAGTAAATATTAATTTATTTAATTCTTATGGGAACCAATGAGTTAGGCACTATTATTAGCCCTGTTTTACAGATGAAAAAACAGGTACAGCGAAGTTACTTGTCCAAAATCAAATCACTAATAAAAGGTAGAATCAGGATTTAAATGCTGGACATACTAGCTTTAGAGTTCTCTCTCTCTTAAGTGCGCTGCTATGCGAGTACACATGACAATTGTTCAAAGAAGTTGAGAGGCAGAAGAGATCAATATAGGAAATTGCATGCCTTAACTGGTACTTATGAATGAGCACGGTATGTTTGGGGAACAGTGAGGAGAATGGCTTTCCTGAAACAGTATTGGTATTGGGAACCAAAAGGAAATAGGCTGATCTAAAATAATATACATCTGAAAATAATTCAGAATAGTGCTGGAGAGCATGTAGAGACCCCACATGCAAAGCTGGCCTCACACTACGCCCTGCCCAAAACATACACTTTATTGGACTGAAGCCATAAAGCCACCATTAGAAGTTTGTTCCTTTGCTCTCAGATCAATAATTTAGTTAATAAATATTTATAGAGTCCCTCCATGTGCCAGATATTATGTTTACATTCCAGTGACCAAGTTAGAGACGTCATGCCAGTAAAACTCAGCAAACAGAAAGTACACAGTACTGGACTTACAGCCAATATGGCGCTATAGAAAGAAGCACCACACTGCCCCTCCACAGCAAAGACACGAAAAACTAAGTAAAACAGAGACAAACGTCGCTCCTGGAACCCAAAATGCCAAATGAAAAGATGAACTCAGCCAAGCACAGAATGGAGACGGAGAGCGAGGAGAAATACGTGTGGAGGTTCCCTATCAGCTAACCCAGCACAGATCCACCATCTTGGACTCCTGTGGGTGATCGGCAGACAGGGAGCAAGGGAAAGCAGTTTCACGGAGCTCCCAGCAGACGACAGAGCACCTGGTAACCAGTGATACACGCTCTCCCACCCCCCCCCCATCCTCTCCCTGCTGCTTTACTTCGGTGCTTCCTGGCTGGCAGCGGTGGCTCCGCCGTCTGGGAAGTGCAGCATCGGTGCCACTTGTATCCTCCCTGCCCGTATTGGATATCAGCGGACAGGGAGTATGGGAAAGCAGCTTCACAAAGTTCCCAGCAGGAGACAGAGCACCTGGTAAACAGCCATATAGGCTTTCCTAACCCCACCCTTCCCCCCTCCCCCACCCAGCCTCCTCTGCTTCCCACTGGCTGCAGTCTCTTGGCCAGGAGGCAACTGCTTCCACCCCGAGCTGCTTGGATTCGCCGCGCCTACACTGGCCAGCTATCTGAGTGTCATTTGTCTGTTGCTGATGTTGCTTTTTTCCATTTCTTTTGTTTTTTTCCGTGTCTCCCACCAAGTCTCCCCCCCCACCCCGCCCACACCACCTTCTCTCAAACACCTGGCTCTGTCTGCCATCTTTGCTTCTTCTTGAAAGGCTGTGAAGTGCCACTCATCTGGGGAACCACCATGCTGGTGGGATCCCTGGGTTTTTTGTTTTTTGCTTTATTTTCTTCTGTTTTGCTTCCTTCTGTTCTTTTTTATTTGTTCTTTTGTTTTCTTTTTCTTTTCATGGCTTGGGAGCCTCTTCTAGCCAGGCTGCACTGCAAGGCTCAGGAGCTACTTTCCCAGTCAGTGGGATCCCTGGGGATATTTCTTTTTTTTTTTTCTTTCTATTTTTCTCTTTCTCTTTTTTCCTTTCTGTCTTTCTTCATTTCTTAGTTCTCATCTCTCTGTACTGACCTTTTTTTCCCTGACTCCTGAATACCTGGAACTGTGTGACATCTATATTCCCTCTAGCCAAGCTATGCTGCACAGCCTGGGAGCAACTCCCTGGTCTTTGCAGCCACACTGGTGGGACCTCTGGGGGCTTTTTTTCTTTCTTTTCAAATTTTTATCTAGTTACTTTTTTTCTTCTTTTTCCCTTTTATATTTTTGTTTTTCTGCATTTCTTGGTTTTTCATCTCTCCACTCCAATGGCAGGCTCCCTTAGCACTCTTTTGGTTTGTTTGTTTTGACTCCTGTTTTTCTCTCCGCTCTCTCCTCTTCCCCATACCCATATTATCTCCACACATCACAACCTCCCCCCTCCTTCCTGCCTACCTGCAACATGCACTGAATATCACACCACTAAGCAGCACAGTCATTGCCTACCAAAACCTGCCCAGCACTGATTCCCAGCCAGTCCTGCCCTGTTGGCCCTAGTATGTGCCAAAAACAACCCATTCCAGTGCCTCCCCTTCAGCTGGACCTGCCCTGCTACACCATAGCTGGGCAAATGGACCTGCCCATTGGACAAAGAGGTAAAAAGTATCATGACCACAGACAAGCAAACAATAAAGAACGCGCGGCCCACATACTCAGAAATAACCAAATAAAACAAAAAAGCAGAATGAAACAAACAGATCAACAATCAATAAATGAAGAAAGTAACTAGTGAATGTCCTGAAGACAGCTTGTTGTTGTTAGGTGCCATCAAGTTGATTCCAACTCATAGTGACCCTATGTACCACAGAACAGAACACTGCCTGGTCCTGGGCCATCCTTACAATCGTCGTTATGCTTGAGCCCATTGCTCCAGCCACTGTGTCAATCCATCTCATTGAGGGTCTTCCTGTTTTCCACTGACCCTGTACTTTGCCAAGCATGATGTCCTTCTCCAGGGATTGATCCCTCCTGACAACATGTCCAAAGTATGTAAGACACAGTCTCACCATTCTTGTTTCTAAGGAGCACTCTGGTTGTACTTCTTTCAAGACAGATTTGTTCATTCTTTTGGCAGTCGATGATATATTCAATATCCCTCACCAACACCACAACTCAAAGGTGTCAGTTCTTCAGTCTTCCCAAACACAGCAGACAATATCAAAACATATTAAAAAGAGGACAGGATGGTTCCAGTTTGTATCAAAAATAAAACACCAGATGACTTTCCAGTAGAAGAAAAGGCACTAGAATTACCTTACAAGGAATTCAAGTCTCTAATATTTGGAGCTTATGAGTCGGAATTGACTTGATGGCACTGGGTCCGGGTAATATTTGGAGCTATCCAAAAATTTAAGCAAAACTAAAGTAAAATATACTCAGAAATATCTCTTTATATTCACAAAAATCTTTAAAAAAATAATTCTGTAGAGTATTGCTAATCTTTGCTTGGCAATAAGAATCACCACAGTTGTGAAAAGTGTGAATAGAAATGACATGATAGTTGAGCAGTCTACTATTTTGAATTCTCAATATTTGTAAGAGTAAAGTGTCTCTTTCACAGTCCAAATGAGTGCTTTTTTTTTTTTTTTTTTTTTTTACTGAAGGAGAAAAAAATGAAACCATTAAATTGCAAAAAGCAAACTCCTATCCCCATGAATCTATAACCATCTCATTTGTCTGGGAAAATATTTTATGACTGTGTCTACATGATATCAAGGCATGATTCATTTGGTGATTTCAATAAGGTTAAAAATTGCACAATTTAGTGAAAAAATGAGTCAGATGGCAATTTGGTTTAGTGGGGCTGCTTGGTTGCCTTTAACCTTTCAACTGGTATGGTTTGTGTGTATAGACACAACCTGAGTCATTTATCTTCTATGAATTTATCTTCCAAAATGCCCCTACCCTAATCTGTGTCATCAAAAGCACCAATCACAATGTGAATCTATGAAATTGGTGTTAAATAATTATCACTAGGTATGCTTTCTTTTCCTTACAGATTCTATAAATGAAAACTGAAATTGAAAATATAAAACAGCACCCTGGAGATCAAATAGTCATGTTTCAAAAAGATATATTTCAAACCAACTGATATTTGTTTCCCTCTTTAGCTTCTTTTTCCAATAATAATGTTTAAAGCTAAAACAAGTTGTTCACTTCATTCCAAAACAGCATTGTGGAGTGGGGTGGAAGGGTGAAGATTACATTTATATTTTTGTGAAAGTTGAAAAAACTTATATTCCCCTCAATAAAACACCTGCCTAAAATATAACTCCAAAAGCGACTTGTATTTATGAAATCTCTTTAAAAAAAAAAAAGAAGAGAACTAAAACTTTAATTAATATTATGTAGACCACTACACATAATTCATTCTTTTGTTTATAAAAAGGAACATATTGATAAAGAATATGAATTAAACATCACAAAGCAGTAGCTGAGTCTTGAAGCACTGTAACAAGAAAAAGAGCAGTGACATGAAAGCAGAAAAAACAAATAAGCATAATAGAAAATTTGGGGTCAAAAGGTCTGAACCTGCCAGCAACACCTACTTCAATTCAATTCAATATAATCTATTTTTATCCAAAAAGAGGAATCACAATTAATTTTGCTCCTGCAGAACCTGTACATAGACCAAGAGACAATATCGAAGAGAACAAGGTGATCCTGAGTGGTTTAAAATCAGTAAAGGTGTGCGTCAGGGTTGTATCCTTTTGCCATACTTATTCAGTTTGTATGCTGAGCAAAGAATTCGAGAAGCTGGACTATATGTAGAAGAGCGCAGTATCAGGATTGGAGGAAAACTCAGTGCTGAAAGTGAAGAGAACTTGAAGCGCTTACTGATGAAGATCAAAGGCTGTGGCCTTCAGTGTGATTACACCTCATATAAAGAAAACAAAAATCTTTACAACTGGACCAATAAGCAACATCATGATAAATGGAGAAAAGACTGAAGTTGTCAAGGGTTTCATTTTACTTGAATCCACAATCAATGCCCATGGAAGCAGCAGTCGAGAAATCAAACAACATACTGCACTGACCATCTTTGCTGCAACAGAGCTCTTTAAAGTGTTAAAAAGCAAAGATGTCACTTTAAGGACAGGTGTGCCTGACCCAAGCCATGGTATTTTCAATCGCCTCATATGCATCGCAAAAGCTGGATAACGAATAAGGAAGACCAAAAGAGAATTGATGCCTTCGAATTGTGTTGTGGTGAAGAATACTGAATATACCACAGCCTGCCAGAAGAACAAACAATTCTGTCTTGGAAGAAGTACAACCAGAATGCTCCTTAGAAGAGAGAATGGCGAGACTTCATCTCACATACTTTGGACATGTTATCAGGAGGGACCAGTCCCTAGAGAAGGACATCATGCTTGATAGAGTAGAGGGTCAGCGAAAAAGAGGAAAACTCTAAATGAAACAGATTGACACAGTGGCTGCCACAATGGGCTCAAACATACCAACAATTGTGAGGATGGCATGAGACCAGGCAGTGTTTCGTTCTGTTGTACGTAGGGTCGCTATTTGTTGGAACCAACTTGATAACAACCTGACAAGGACAAGAAGGAAGGAGGAAAGTTATCCTATGCTGCAGAAAGTCCATGATATTTAAAGTTTTGGGGATGTCTCTAGCCATATGTCAAAAAAATAAAGTGAATAAGCACAATGCTAAACACATGAACTGAGCTGATACAATTTTTTTCAAGAAAAATCACATACTATATTGTTACTTCTCACATGTTCTGAGTTTGTGTGGCTGTGAAAGTTGTGTTCCTTCATTTTTTTAACCAACCAACCTTATTGATTGTAGAGTACCTTACACCATGACTTATGTTGATCTTTAAGGTGAGTACTGTATTTTCCACAAATAAAGAGTGCTTTCTATGTTTGTTTTTTCTGTTTGTTTGCCACTGTGCCCCCTGCAAGGTATTTACAGAAGCACGCTATGCTAATTTTTTTACAGCATGCATTATTTGTGTAAAAATATGGTATATTTTCCTAAACTGATCCTCATGCTCTCAACAAACATTTCTTGAACACTACTTACTATGTGTAATATAGGACTAGGCAATACTGAGGAATACCGGAATGAAAGGCAAGGGTGTATTCTTCAAAGTGTACTGACAATTTTAGGATCTACAGCCAAATAGACTAACCAAAAACCAAACCAACCCCAGTGCCATCGAGTCGATTCCGACTCACAGCGACCCTATAGGACAGAGCAGAACTGCCCCATAGAGTTTCCAAGGAGCACCTGGCAGATTCGAACTGCTGACTGTTTGGTTAGCAGCCATAGCACTTAACCACTGCGCCACCAGGGTTTCCAAATAGACTAAAGAGAGTATGAATATGAGATCATTGTATATTAATTTAATTTGTCAGATAAACCTCTTTGAAACTGGCCTGCCTCCTTTCTTCTTTCCAAAAATGTTTACAGTCCACTCAGTGCACAAAACCATGCTGGGATCTTACAGGAAATTTTTACTGAAAGATAATCTGGCTTTTTGATCGCATACTAAGTAGACTTCTTTTTCTCTTTAGTTAACTAAAATGTAGATAAAAATATAAACCATCTTTTGTAAGAAATTAAATTATTTATTATTAATATAGGGTTCAAATGGGTCCAAGGTGGCTCTCAAAGCATTGCATGTGATAAAGTGCCCTGATTTTAGATCATCTCTCAGTGTGGTAGTACAACTAATATGAGACTCTTTCCATAGCATCTCTTCTGGACTGCTAGATTTCTGCCCTTCCTTCTGCACTATGAGAAATTACTGAAGCTGAGTGGATTCAATATCTGGTTTTCCACTTACCTAACTGAGTACCAAAAGCTCCTTTCTCTTAATATGATGGCCAAGCAGTGGTTATTTCAGGCTAAATGAAGGCTGGCAAAAAGCAGAATGTTTGTTTTTTTTTTATTATTATTATTTCCTCAACCTATGCCAAGCTAAAATGAAAGATACGGAATGACTTTTACTATACAATAAATGGTCTGTTTATGGCCTTTTTTCTGATTCTGTATAGTTGATTCCAACTCATGGTGACTCCGTGTGTCATAGAGTAGAGGTATTCCATAGGGCTTTCTTGGCTATAATCCTTAAGGAAGCAGATCTCCAGACCTTTCTTCAGTGGCACCACTGGGTGGGTTTGAACCACTAACCATTAGGTGGGTAGCCAAGGATAAAAAGCTTGTGCCACCCAGGAACCAGCTTATATCCTAATCACCTATATTTCAAGTCTCAAGATCTTGTAGTTTTCTCTGTCATCTATCCCTACCTTATGAAACAGTTCTGCTATGTCATCAGTGAGTTTTCTCCACTGAGTTCTAGGAGCACACTAGTAAACTGGCAGTTAAAGAAATAAGAGCAAACAGTTTAGAAAAGGTAAAGGGTATTTGATTCTCATACCCCAATTTCAGTGGAAATGTCTGAGTCAGAGTTTCTTTTATCAGTTTCAAAGAACAGTCTCACAAGTTCATTACTAATAAGCATAACTTCCAGTTTGCGTGGGGAAAAATAAAACAAGAAAAAACATAGTGGTCTATGATACATAGTGACAAAGGAACTGACAAGTTCGAGTGGCCTACCGGTGGGCCAAGTGCTTTAAAATCCTGATATTATTTAACGTGAAAATTGAAACTCACAAAACGTCAAGTAACCCGTCTGAGATCACACAACTAGTACACGGAAAAGCTTGAATTTGCACCCATGACCATTTGACTCTCCAGCCTTAGCTGTCTTTGTATTCACCGAGTCACTTAGCAATTAAGGAATAAACCACAGTCTGCATCTCTAAGAACTTAAGACTGCCAGTGTTTGCTTATTTTCAAAATAAGTTGCACCGTAATATATATAAATTGACTTTTTTACCGCCCCATAGGAATTATATCTCACATACATTGATTTCTCTAAAGTAATGTAGAAGTAGTACACTGAAGCGCCCATTTGGTTATGGGCAGGAATCAGTGTGTTCTGCTTCAAATCAAGAACTGTGGTTTTCCCTTAAACTCAAAAACTCACTGCCGTGGTTTGCCCTTAGTTTAAGTCTAATGCAAGTTTCAGAAGGTGATGAGTGAATCACTTTCACACACACACCACCTCCCTTTTTTTTCTTTGTATGCTTAAGACATTCAGAACGTTAAGGCACATAACATACTGTATTTTTGGCCAGATTGTGAGTATAGCAAAAATACAATTGTATGGAATTACAATAAAGCAAGGCATTCTTGTTCATTCTCTTTAGACTACATTCAAAAACATAAAACAGCAACAAAGGGTACCTAATCACTGCCAGACTACATAGCAACAAAAATTTATATTCCGAGAAATATAAATAGGCTTTTTAAAGCACTCCACTAATAAGACTTCCGTTTTATTTTCTAAAGCATCCTTTGCTAATTTATTTTGAAGAATTCCTAATATCCCTGATTTATTAATAACATTTCTGAAACAACTAAATGCTAAAGATCATCAATACGGTTTCCAGTTGCATCCCATTGTCTCATATCCAGGCATTATTTTGGGGGGAATCATAATGCATTAGCCCTGCTTGGTGCAATAGGTGGAACTTTACAAGGTCCTTTCTTTGTTACACACACATTCTTGGAGTTTTGAAGGGCAGAAGGGTTAAACAGCTAAGAGAAAGGTCAAGCCAGCTAAGTAAAAGTCCATATTTCATGAATTACTTGATTAATTTATCACTTTCCTTGAAGTCTGAAAGACATACTGGGGATTAGGTTAACTCCTTCAAATAGATTTATATGCTCTGAGAAATTTTTATTTGACCTACCTGTGGGGATGTTTTGGTATAAGGTCTTCATTGTTTAGCAATGTGGTAATTCTTAAAGGTCTTAAGGACTGATGAAAAGCAAAAATAATTACTAAGTATTACGTATTTCAGGGGTGAATTAAGCTTATGGGATGGGGTGGGAGTTGCAGAGAGTGGTAATAATGCTTCCAAAGTTTTCACTTGTTGCTTCATAACCACCGAATCACACAATCTTCCAGGTTGACACCAGGTGTGTATCATCTGCAGCTGACCCAAACCACATAGTTCTGTAGATTTTCCTTTTTGGCATATTAGATTTATCCTGTTACTTTTCTAGTCTGCGGCACAGCTCTATAAAAGGGCCAGGTGTTTCATAGTAGATAGCCAAATAAAATTTTAATGAAATTAGACTGCAGAATAATAGGCATAAAAGCTTTACAAACAGAACACAGTGAATAGATGTTAAACAGAGTACAATTTCCTTAATTTGCCCCATCAGTCAAAACTGAAAATTCTCCTGAAGAATACCTAATAAGGTGTTGCACCTCTCCCTGTATCTTATTATCTAAGTGCTTTATTCATTCACTACGTCACATTTTCCTCATGTTTTCTGGATAATAGATTACTCCAGTCCTTTGAAGTACATTTTAAACAGCTTTAACCTGAATGAAATAAAAATAGGTCAGTATTCTGGGCTGTGAAATTGGTGAGTCTTCTATTTCGCTCCTCACTCTCATGATTTTAATAATCAAGGCTTTAGTTGATATCAAAAATTCTTTTAACACAGTCCCGACTCCCCTCCCCCATCCATGCTCAATCCCTCCCTTAAAGTGATAAATTTTAGTTTAAAAAATGTAGTTCTGTTTGTGTAGTCCATTTTATTTTGGCAACATCACAGATCAAAGCTATCCTTTTAGAGGCCACATTCAGAGAGTGAACCCTGAATAGGCTCAATTTATTTTACAAGTCTCCTACTATCTCACAGTAACAACAAAATTATCTATGTGTGTATGGAAGGGAGGGGACTGCTACAAGGATAAAATATCCAGTTTTCTCGGGCTTATTCGTTTGGAAAATCTAAGAGGCACAGCCAAGCGTGTAGTTATAAGAAGTAAATGAAAGAATTTTTCAATTTTTTTTTTTCCCACAACAGCATACCACGAGGCAGAGGGTGAAGTGCTTTGAGTGTGCTGGAATAGTAGTGTCAACATTATCCTGTCGAGGTACAATTTAGGTACAGGGCACTTCAAGATCAACACTAATATGAAGTGGCATGAGATAGTGAATGTGCCTACCCAACATCTAAATTTCAGGAGGTGACTGGACAAATTTTAGAATTAGAGAGCATACGATGTTCTTGTTACCAAAGTTGTATTAATAGGACAGCTTTATTTTTCTGGTACTGACTAAAACACTCATTTCCTTTCTTTTTTTTTTTTAATTTTACTTTAGATGAAGGTTTACAGAGCAAACTAGTTTCTCATCAAATAATACACATACCGTTTTGTGACATTGGTTGCCAACCCCATGACACGTCAATACTCTACCCTTCTTGACCTTGGGTTCCCCATTACCAGCTTTCCTGTCCCCTCCTACCTTCTCATCCTTGCCTCTGGGCTGGTGTGCCCATTTAGTCTTGTTTTGTTTTGTTGGCCTGTCTAATCTTTGGCTGGATGGTAAACGTCAGGAGTGACTTCAGTACTGAGCTAAAAGGGTATCCAGGGGCCGTACTCTCAGGGTTTCTGCAGTCTCTGTCAGACCAACAAGCCTGGTCTTTCTTTGTGTGTGTGAATACTCATTTTCTTTGAGTGCTTCAAACAGGCCACGTTCTTTCCTACCTCAGACCCTTCACATATATGTTGCTCCCTTTGCTAGAATAAGGCACCCTGGGTGGCACAAATAGCTTAGCATGCAGCTACTGACTGAAAGGTCGGTGGTTTGAACCCACCCAGAGGCACCTCAGAAGAAAGCCTTCAAAAACCCTATGGCTCACAGTTCTACTCTGCAACACATGGGGTCACCCTGAGTGAGAATCAACTCGACGATAACTGGTTTTATTTTTCTCCCTAGACTATACCCCCACTACCCATATGCCTCCACTACCCACCCCCCAGCACATGCGTGCACATCCATATTCTCTCTCTCTCTCTTTCCCTGGCTAACTTCTATTCATCCTTCAGTTCTCGATTTAAATGGCACATCCTCAGAGAGGACTTTGCACACCACTGCACTATAAATCAGCTCCCTCTTATTATCCTTTCTCATAGACTTTGGCTTTCTTCCTTTATATAATTTCATAAAATGTGTACTTGTATATAAACATGTGCATTAATGTGTTAATATCTATTTCTTACATTAGACTATAAAATGTAGGTTTATTCCTTTTTTGTTCATCACTATAAATCCAGAGCCTGGCCCTTTGAAGGCACTTAAAATGATTTGTTAAATAAATTAATGCATGGATGACCTACTTTAGTTACCATCTTATTATTATCTATATAAACTGTGTACCTAAAATTCAGGATACACCATAATATGGTAGAAGTACTTCATTATGTGATAATGAAGAGACTTTGGTCACTTCAGGCATAGCTAACAAACTCTCAAACATAATAACCAGGGCTTCAAACCAGTGTATTCTGATTCAAGCTCCTGCTGATAATTTGCATTTCTAACAAGTACCCAGGAAGTTATACATAAGAATCACTTGGAGATCTTGTTATAATGTAGATTCTGATTCAGTATATCTGGGGTGGAAATGCAAATTATCAGCAAGGAATTTGTTAGAAATGCAAATTCTCAGCAGGGGTTTGAACCAGAATGAACTGGTTTGAAGACCTAATAAAAACACAGGCTCCTACTTTTTAACATGTTTTCCTCTAAATATAGATCTCTTTATGATACTGCATACTGATTACATGATTTACCTATGCTAAAACAAAGGAATCAAGAAAAATATCTTGGAGGTTTTCTCTTTGCCAATTTGACCTTTTATCTCTCATTCGTTGCTGAATCCCTAGAGCTTAAAACAGTGTCTAGCACATAGTAGGAGCTCAAAATATATTTGTTGAATGAATAAATTATTCAATAGCAATTTAGCTCAACTAAGTGGCTCAAGTAGTGGCTTATCTGGAAACCCTGGTGGTGTAGTGGTTAAGAGCTGTGGCTGCTAACCAAAAGGTTGGTAGTTTGAATCCACCAGATGCTCCTTGGAAACTCTGTGGGGCAATTCTACTCTGTTCTGTAGGGTCGCTATGAGTTGAAATCAACTCGACGGCAATGGGTTTGTTTTTTGTTTTTTTGGTGGCTTATCTTCTTTGTTACAGTCTTACCCTTTTTCTCTTCCCCCAAGATAGAATCTCCTAAAGTTATATTTACTTAAGACTGCTGGTGTTAGACAACTTCTTAATCAACTTGCTTTTCTGACCATAGCTTCTATTACATCTCAAATAATTGGATTTTTTTTTTTACCATCTACTGAGCATTTATTATATGCCAACAACTTCACATGCATTAGTGCTATTGCTGAAGACAGCGTGCATTTCAGGCATTACTATATCCATTTTACAGATGAGACACTACATTCAAGAGTTATTAAATTACTTGTCCATGATTACAGATAAATAACAGCTTCTGGAAAGCCCACATTCTTTTTGATGTGCCATGTTCTCTCCCCTAACATTGTCTTTTAATTAATCCCTAAAGTCACAGAATGAGATTTCTCTATAAAAACTCTTTATATGCCAAATTTTCATTCTGAACCACTGTTAAGCCATCGTGGTTCTCCTGTTTTACTATTTCAGTAAAACATTTAGATTTTTATCCCAAACATATAAAAATATTCCTTTAGTTTGACAGCCCCTTAAATTACATATATTCTCTTATTAACCCATTATAGTATTTAGTAATTCACGATCAGCAAATCATTCACATCTTATCTAAATTTTTGATACTGCTATTTAAGCTAAATTCCATGAAAATGCTCATTTCCCCAATAAAATATGAGAACATGCTAAAATACCTTTAGAGATTATAAGATTATAAGAAAAATGTTAAAGCATCCCTCAACCTTTTCTCGAAATCATACAAGGTACTTTAAAATGTTCATTTTAATGCTTAAGGAATATACTGATATCATAAACCAAATATATATTTCAACACTGCATGTCTTCACTAATATTACCTATGTGTTTTAGTCTTCCCCATTAATAGAGGGCTAGAAGAATGGTACTTCAAAAAACAAATAAATATAAACAAAATGAAGCTCTATATGTTTCAAGGAAGAAAGTTTATCTTGTGGCTACCTGTGTGGGACCAGTGACTTGGTGAAAGGCCCTTAACTTCTGTTACTCTCCATTTTCTCATCTATAAAACTGGGGGAGGGGGTCTATTTTGGAGGGTTTCTAAAGTTCACTTAAGCTCTAAAATACATAAATCTCTACTTTCTGATTCTTAAATTATGTGATTTAGAATTTTACATTTAATTAATTTGAATCACATTTCACTCTGGTTCGACAGCCGAATATTTGTCATGATGTTTTTGTAAATGTCTCTAAAAAGTTGTCACCTCTATCACAGTGGATAGATTATGACAGGCTCACAAATGAAATGTTTTAGTGTTACTACCACTTACAGCTTTAATCACACACTTTAAGAAAAAAACAACACAAGCTATCTCATAGTCATCGAAGTACTAGGTGTGCAGTGTTGCTTAAATTCAAGTCATTTGTTTCCACTTAAACACAATGTGTAGACTCCCTACCTCTAACAAGGCATAATTTAGGGCACCAAGCCCCTAATCAACCTAATACCCAGCTCTCTGTCCCTCGATTATTTACTCCACTGGCAGACAATTTCATTAACCCCCTCCTGTGCAAAAATTTGCTCCACCACGTTTAGGAAAAAAAAATTATCTTCTAGCTGTACAATTATGTGACCATGGTAAATGACAAGTGTTTTCTGAAATTCACCGAGGAAATGAACTCTGACACTAGGCCCATTTGAGCTAGCTTTAAAATAATAAGCGCCTCTTTTAGTCCATTTGCACAAGAAATTTAGAACTTTATATTTCCATTAAACACTTAGTGATACTCAAGGACCTGGCACGTCAGGGCCTCTCATGACATCTGCATTTCAGAAATGATTCTGTTCACACTGTTTTAAGGACAAAGAGAAATTCATCTAGAGTATAGCACAGAATCCAAGCCTCTAGTGCCTTAGAATCAGCATTACTGATTTTATCTGAAGGATTCAGCAGTTCTCCCTATAATTGGGTTGTGTCCTTACCAACTGAAGAGTTTAACTGCCTCCACAGGGTTGAAAACAATTACTGAGGGTTTTTCAATGTAGGTTGACATTGGAGGGAAAATTACCCAGTGATTTGAGGCTTAGTGAAGATAGGCCAAAGGCAGGTGCTCTGTGGGAGAGCTGTCACCCACAGAAGAATGCCCTTGTAAGCTTACCTAACAACTAGGGGCTATCACGAGATTTTTCCAGCTGAACAATCACTAAATGGGGCATATAGACAAATATATTTATAGAGGTGAGATTCTGGCTGTTTCCATTTCAAAATAAGCCAAATCATAAAATGGTCAAAGAGGCAATCATTTTCTAAACTTGCTCAGATCATCTGAACCTCTGGTCATTTAGACTGGTAAACAATGTGTACAGACAATTCTTTCATTAATTCATTCAACAAACATTGAATACTTGTGAGAAAGAGGTACTACGAAAGGTGCTAGGGATACAACAATGAATAAATAAGACACATAAATAAGAGACACCGTTTTCCCCTCATGTTGCTCTGAATATAGTAAGGGGGATAGACATACAGACAGATTCAATATAGTGTGTGACAACAGAGGTAGGCACAAGGTCTTACAGCATTGCTTAGGCAGGCATCCAACCCAGCCAAGAGATGGTTCATGAAGATGTCCTGAGCTGATGATACTCGAGCTCAGGCTTAAAAGGCAGCTAGCAGCTTGTCAAGCTGTTGGGTGAGAGAGTAGTGTATTTTAAGCAGAGTAAATAGTAAGTGCTGAGTTCAGAGAAGGCATGGATCATGTATTGAAGGTGACAGAAATGAGGCCATAGAGTGGTAGTTTTAAGAAACAAATTTTGGAAAGTAGCTTGTTTCCTTCTTACCTGCTATTTTCCCTAAAAGTCAAATGAACAACCATGCCAGTTAATTGAGGAATCTAATTAAGGGTTTAGTGCAACAGCAATGATTTAGTAGGTCAGGTGGTGATGACTGTAACTATAGTACATGAAATATGGTCCAAGTTTTTGTCTTTGTTTTAAGAATCTGCAAATGACTGAGGTGTCAGATTGGACAACAGTGGGTCTAATTCCATTTTCTCAGTGTAATTTTCATCATGTGTTCTCTTTCAGCAATTTGAATTCACCATGGAGATAGTCAAAGATTAGCCAGTTTGCTTTCACAAAATCTCTCTCTTTTTTGCATTTGCTCATGCCTTGTTCCAAAAACTGATATAAGGCAGCTTAGCGGTTAACAAAGATGCATTCATTACAGTAAGATAAAATAAAGTGAAAAATAAGTGAGAACATGAGGCAAAGGAGAAATAAAGCAATAATAATATAGAGTTAAATGTGTGAAATTAGCCAGAAAAAAAAAAAACATTCCATGAAGTCCTATGTAATTGGAAAAGGTGGACCACAATTTTGGCTCAAAGCTTTCTAGCATCCAGCATGAAGAGGAATATATTTACATGATTCACAGTGTCTAGTGGCCAAGAACAAATCATTATTCAGTAGAAGCACCACATGTCCTATCCTTGATTTCTCCTGTAGGAAGAAATGCACACTGAATTTATCAAAGAAATCACACCAGAACTATGAACAAATACATAAATTATCTTAAATTTCCAGTGTGTATGGGGCTACCTCAAACTTTTTTTCAAAGTATTCAAAGTAGATTATCCTTTCTATCCATGGTGTGGGCTCAGTCTCACTATCATTTAGTTTTATAAGTTTTGTGAATTTCTGTCAGGTCTTTGTAAAGGGAAAAATCATCGCTATTACATAATGCTATTCCTCTAGCAATATCAGTCAATGCTTTTATGCCTTGGACTATCTCCTCCAAGATGACCAATATCTCTCCTATCACCCTGCCTGCACTGTAACTCAAGATATACTATGTCTGATTATGTTGTACACAGAAAAGGGTGAAATATACGGATGTGATACTTGCACATTATCTAGTAATTTTCCTGTAATATGGAAAAGAATTTAAGTTGAGGAATAAGATAGGTGGTGGGTGAAGGAATTCCATTGTTGGTTTCAACCATAGTAAATGGCATCTCATCAGTATCAGATACCAAAGTTGTTAATTCCCATGAAATGTGAGGAAAAGTAGCTGGATTGCAGGGAATGAAGTTACATCTATTAGCACAAAAGCGCTTCTTCAGTTCAGCAATCACACTTTCTCCACTGAAGACAGGCTGATTCTTAAAATCAAACTGATTACCTGAAAGGGTTTTTATATTTTCCTTTTTTTTTTAGGGTTCTGTCTATTTGAAGAAAATATTTGATTCAAAGGTAAAAGGATATCCACCAACCTACTCCCAACACCCTGCAGGGCAAGCTGCAGGCAAAAAATCTAACTGTCACAAATAGAAATCTTATCTTAAATTAAGTGCATTTCACTTGTCAACTTTGTTCTGGGTTCCTGTGGAGAGAATGGTCATATGGCCAGGGAGTCTTCAATCATAGCAAGTCTTTACTTGTGAAAATGAAACTTAGCTAATTAAGATGGGGGAAATGTGAACTGTAAAGAAGCGACAGACATTTGTGCCTTGAGCTTTAAAACTTGTTATGGCTCTATGTGAGTGGGGTGGTGGGCGGGGGGGAGGGGGATGACTTTGCAACAGGCATTTGGAAAATTAGTTGTGAGAAAAATGTCACGATAGGAACGTTGCTAGCTGGAGTAAGCCCAATATCCCTTGCAGGAATGTCAAATATGCTTCATTTGGAAGAGACCCCAAGTAATGTTTTTCATCTACTGCTTATATAAATTTCCTGACTAGATACCACAGTTGCAATATTCTGAAAATGTCTATTTTTAACATAGAAAATAACTTCTAAATATCCTTTTAAACAACTGATATGTTCCTGTCTCTAAAGAACATTAAAGATTAGATTTGAAAAGTGACTCTTTCCTATACAGAAAGGACAAGGTACAGTGAGTAAAGACAAACACCAGTCAAGGCCAAAATCATAATTCTCAAACAAATCCTTCTGATAGTTGTCCAAGGTGATGCAGACATTTCTTGCTGGGAATTTATTAGGAAACCAGACAGTTCTGGAAGAGACCAATAATTGTGGTGGGATTATATCTGTCACCAACAGTTTTTTTTTTTCCTATGTACTATTCCATCTACAGACCTTCTCTGGTAGGAAGGCACACAACAGCACTTTCAGGGAACTAACTAGTACATGATTATAAAATGTTCTTCATTTTTTGGAAACTCTATGGGGCAGTTCTACTCCATCCTATAGGGTCGCTATGAGTCGGAATCGACTCGAGGGCGCTGGGTTTTGGGTTCCTGGATTTAGGCAACACTAACGGGTCTCCAAATTGGCCTCTGCCTTAAGCACCTGAATAGCTTGGAGGAACTAGCAAAATGTACCTGGGTGATTATTATCACCTCTGTTCATTTTGAATAATACAAATTTTAAATACTGCTCTTAAACTTGAATTTCTAACCCTGATATGAATTTCAGATACATCCTCTTTTTTTTTTAAGAGATGAATAAAATTTTCCCTGCAACTCATAACCCTTTGACTTACGTTAACAACATTGAGGCTGGCTGGCATTAGGTAAACCTGGATGCCTATCTGGTTTCAATTTGAAAGCAACCAGGTTGTCTTGGTGAAAAAACGTAGGGAGCAGATGGGCTTTTCAGAAACCCCATGATCTCTTCTCTCATGAGGTTTCTCCTTGAGACAAGGGATAAAAAGTAATCTAGAAGAATGCAAGAGTCACAGTGAAATAAAACATCCCATTTCCAGTTAGAAAGAGTGTATCTTTGTAAAATCAATGCATTGTCAACGAAGGCTCCACAGGTGCCAGGCTTGGTGATGAATCATGTGTAATGTGAATATTGATTTGGAATCTAATAATTAAATCTAACTTACTTTCCCCAGCTGACACATCTCTTCTTCCCCTGAAGGTAATCCCTGCTGTGACAGAGCACGACTTAGGCCTCCAGGCAACAAAGGGCTTCCTTTGCCTAATAACAGCCAGTACTTTTTAGTTTAGGACTTGCCACCTTTTCTCAAAACTCCCAAATGCAGTCTGAGGTCCAGCTATTCTTGAATGACCTCTTCCGCTTCATAAAAATCCCTTTCCCAGGAGCAGTTGGGCAATTTTCCTTAGAGGCCACTAGGAGGCAGCTCATGCATAATAAAGTCCCTGCTGAACTGTATAAAACAGCTACCAAATTGCTTAGATATTTCAAGGAATTACTCTTACAGAATTGCTCATGGCTCTCTAGAGTCTCACTAGGGCAGCAGGTCTTTAAAAACACAGAGTATTACACACGTGACACTCCCCCGAACTCCCTTTTACTGTGCCCTTATAAAATAGAGCTCCATATTCCTTTTCCGAGTTCTTCCTAAAGTGCTTTGGGGTATGGCAGTATAGAGCGCATCCTCCTGTCATATATAAGAAGGAGTCTAGGTAAGTCCCCTAAAGTACCTTTGAACAACTTTTTCCGCAACTTTAAGGGCTGAATAGCATATCTGTGGCAGGGTTTGTTGACATCAGAGGTTTGGTGTGTGTGTGAAAGTTAATGGCACAATCACCACCCACTCAGGCAAGCCAAAACCCTAGGAATCACCCTTAGTACTCTCCTCGATTCATCTCACCACCAATTCCCAATGATTTTACCTTCTAAATGAATCTTGATTCTATCCACTTCTCTCTATCTCCACCTCTAGCACTCATGTCCAAACAACGACCATCAGACTACATCACATTCTTAGCCTCCTAAATCTTGTTGTTGATTGTGGATCCAAGTAAAATGAAATCCTTGACAACTTCAATTGTTTCCCATTTTTCATGATGTTGCTTATTGGTCTAGTTGTGAGGATTTTTGTTTTCTTTATTTTGAGGTATAATCCATACTGAAGGCTGTGATCTTTGATCTTCAACCGTAAGTGCTTCAAGTCCTCTTCACTTTCAGCAAGCAAGGTTGTGTCATCTGCATAACGCAGGTTGTTAATGAGTCTTCCTCCAGTCCTGATGCCCCATTCTTCTTCACATAGTACAGCTTCTCAGAATATTTGCTCAGCATACACATTGAGTAAAAATGAAAGGTTAAAAGCCTGACCCACACCTTTCCTGCATTTGAATCAGGCAGTATCCTCTTTTTCTGTTCAAACAACTGTCTCTTGGTCTATTACAGGTTTCTCATGAGCACAATTAAGTGTTCTGGAATTCCCATTCTTCGCAATGTTATCCATAATTTGTTATGATCCACACAGTCAAATGCCTTTGCATAGTCAATAAAACACAGGTAAACATCCTTCTGGTATTCTCTCCTTTCAGCCAGGATCCATCTGACATCACCAATGATATCCCTGGTTCCACGTCCTCTTCTGAGACCAGCCTGAATTTCTGGCAGTTCCCTGTCGATATACTGCTGCAGCCATTTTTGAATGATCTTCAGCAAAATTTTGCTTGCGTATGATATTGTTCTATAATTTCCACATTCGGTTGGATCATCTTTCTTGGGAATAGGCATAAATATGGATCTGTTCCAGTCAGTTGGCCAGGAAGCTGTCTTCCATATTTCTTGGCATAGACAAGTGAGCACCTCCAGCGCTGCATCTGTTTGTTGAAACATCTCAACTGAAATGCCATCAATTCCTGAAGCCTTGTTTTTTGCCAGTGCCTTCAGAGCAGCTTGGACTTCTTCCTTCGGTACCATCGGTTCCTGATCATATGGCACCTCTTGAAATGGTTGAATGTCGACTAATTCTTTTTGGTATAATGACTGTGTATTCCTTCCATCTTCTTTTGATGCTTCCTACACCGTTTAATATTTTCCTCATAGAATCCTTCAGTATTGCAACTCAAGGCTTGAATTTTTTCTTCAGTTCTTTCAGCTTGAGAAATGCAGAGCATGTTCTTCCCTTTTGGTTTCCCATCTCCAGCTCTTTGCACATGTCATTATAATACTATGTCTTCTGGAACTTTCCCTTGAAATCTTTTCAACTCTTTTACTCCATCATTTCTTCCTTTTGCTTTAGCTACTCGATGTTCAAGAGCAAGTTTCAGAGTCTCCTCTGACATCCATTTTGCTGTTTTCTTTCCTGTCTTTATTAATGACCCCTTGCTTTCTTCATATATTATATCCTTGACATCATTCCACAACTCGTCTGGTCTTTGGTCACTAGTGTTCAATGTGTCAAATCTATTCTTGAGATGGTGTCTGAATTCAGGTGGAATATATTCAAGGTCATACTTTGGCTCTCATCGATTTGTTCTAATTTTCTTCAGTTTCCACTTGAAATTGCATGTGAGCAATTGATGGTCTGTTCCACAATTGGCCCCTGGCCTTGTTCTGACTGGTGTTATTGAGTTTTTCCATAGTCTCTTTCCACAGAGGTAGTCAATTTGATTCCTGTGTATTCCATCTGGCAAGGTCCATGTGTATAGTCATAGTTTATGTTGGTGAAAAAAGGTATTTGCAATGAAGAATTTGTTGGTCTTGCAAAATTCTCATTTGGTCTCCGGCATAGTTTCTATCACCAAGGCCATATTTTCCAACTACCAGTCCTTCTTCTTTGTTTCCAACTTTCACATTCCAATTACTGATAATTATCAATGCATACTGATTGCATGTTTGATCAATTTCAGACTACAGAAATTGATAAATATCTTCAATTTTCTTCATCTTTGGCCTTAGTGGTTGGTGCATAAATTCGAATAATAGTCTCATCAGCTGGTCTTTCTTGTAGACATATGGATATTATCCTATCACTGACAGCGTTGTACTTCAGGGATACTTTCCCAGTATCACAGAAGAAGTGGTAGAACCTATGTTCTGCCCAGTCTTATCTGATTTCGGAGTCTATGTGCTTAATTGCTCTACTACACAATGAGATTCATTCACTCCAATCCTACAGGTGGGAGGAAAGTAGAGAATCATCCTAACAGAACATTCAGCAACAGCAAGCGAACTTCAGTCAGAAGAATCATCCTGTATTCAAGGGCCAGCAACCTGGCTCCAATGTGCTAATACAGCTGAGTCTCCTAGAGAGCAAGAATGATTATAATGCCCTTGGGCAAAGCCTCCTTGCATTCAGATAAGGCCATATTTTCCAGTTATGCAGTTGGGGCAGCAAGAACATTCACCTCCCACCTTTCTACACAAGGGGGAAAAGCCAATTATTAGGGACTTCACACATGGCTACCTGAAGAGAAATTAAGTTGTTACTTCAGTTAGGATCTAAAGTCCAGGAAACCATTGCCTATATTTGGGCTGCTCTATAAAGAATATGTACTTTCCTATAAATTTTTATCTTAATTTTAATGATACCTTTGTGAAATGTGTGCTATAATACTAGGAGAATGGAATATGGGAAATACTGTCTATAGCGTCATTGTATTCCATTAAAATAAATGTATTAATTTGGCCATTCTCTAAAGGAGTTTGGTTCAATGGGAAATATTTTATTAATCTATAAAGAGCTGAAAATCTAGAATCAGTGTGCAATACCGATAGCATCTTTTTAAGACAGAGGTCCATGGGCTGCGGAAAACTCCACCGCCTCAAGCAGCTTGCTTGGCACACCCAGTAGCTTTACATTAACATCCTGGCTCCCCTTTCCTTAACTAACTGCAGCCCAGAACTAGAGGAAATAGTCAGAAACCGGTTTAGGCACTTAGTTACCTAGTTCTGCTATAACAGAAATACCACAAGTGGATGGATTTAACAAAGAGAAGTTTATTCTCTCACAGTCTAGGAGGCTAGAAGTCGGAATTCAGGGTGTCACCTCCAGGGGAAGGCTTTCTATCTCTGTCAGCTCTGGAGGAAGATGCTTCTCATCAATCTTCCCCTGGACTAGGAGCTTCTTTGCTCAGGAACCCCAGGTCCAAAAGACACACTCTGCTCCTGGTGCTGCTTTCTTGGTGGTATGATGTCCCCCTGTCTCTCCGCTCACTTCTCTCTTTTATATCCCAAAAGAAATTGGCTCAAGACACAATCCAATCTTGCAGATTGGGTCCTGCCTCATTAACATAACTGCCACCTAGCTCCCCTCATTACCATCATAGAGGCAGGATTTCCAACACAGACGGAAATCATATCAGATGACAAAATGGTGGCCAATCACACAATACTGGAAATCATGGCCTAGCAAACTGATACACATATTTTTGGGGGACACAATTCAATCCATGACAGGCACCATGTTCACATTCTGTGTAACTTTTTAGCCCATTCAGTACCTCATGCATGGTAACTGCCCCATGTCTGGGTGGAGTTTAATGGCCATTTTCTGAACATGCGATGCATGAAGTTATATGTAAACCCCACTGTGCCTGCATAGTATGATTAAGAATGTTGCGGATATAACTGGTCTGAACTTCCAGTTTGTAAACCTCATAAAAGTAACCATTCCTCTTGCCCTCACTGAGCAGTCTCGGCAGCAGCAGCTCAGACTGTTCCTTTACTTGCACAATGAAATAAAAACACCTTTCTATCTCCCACCTCAGTCTCTCACTTATTGGCTGAGAAGAGTCGCACCAAGCAAAACCTGGGGTTTTCACCTGGCAACACTCTGATTTATTTAGAAATGTACAGGTTTTTTGTGCTTGGGGTTTGTCTTTAGTTTATAAGTAAATGTACCTATACCCAAAACAATACCTTGAACAAGAAAAACAAAGTTGGAAGTCTCACACTTCACAATTTCAAAATCTACTACAAAGCTATTAAGAGAGTGTGGATCTGTCATAAGGAAAAGCATATAGATCAATGAAATAGAGCTGAAATCCAGAAATAAACCCATACATCTATGATCAACTGATTTTCAACAAGGGTGCCAAGACAATTCAAAAGGGAAAAGAATAGCCTTTCAACAAATGGTGCCAGGAAAACTGGATATTCATATGCAAAATCATGAAGTTGGGCCCCTATCTCACGCCACAAAAAAAAAAAAATGACTGAAAATGGATCAGAGACCTACATATAAGAGTTAAAACTACAAAATTCCTAGAAGAAAACACAGGAGTAAATCTTCATGACCTTGTGTTACACAATGGTTTTATTATAAAACACCAAGCAAGCACAAGTGACAAAAGAAAAAAAATAACAAATTGAACTTCATCAGAACTAAAAACTTCTGGGCCTCAAAGTACACCATCGAGAAAGTGAAAAACACAACAGAATGAGGGGGAAAATGTTTTGAAATCAAATATCTGATCAGAGACTGTTATCCAGAATCTTACAAGTCAACAATAAAAAGACAAATAACACACGTAAAAAATGGTCAAAGGGTCTGAATAGGCATTGTATGCACATGCCTATCTGCAGTGCGCATGCAGATAGGCTGTGCCTCAAACTTCCAGGCAGCCATAAGACTGCTTGGAATGAAGCATGTACACTCACTGGTATCAACCATTCAATGGGTGCTATGTTCATCTGTGATCAAGCAGGACACAAGAGACACACAAAGTCGGCAAAGTGAAAGCCATAATTATTATTTATAGAAAGCAAACAGTAAACAATAACAAAAGCTTCTCAAAGGGGAAATGCTTACTCTTCCCCAAATTAATCGTGTCTACTTTTATATCTCTGGACAGGCACACTGGGGTTTAGGTCAGATGCTGTGCTCATGTTGTCGCTGTCTCTGGCTAACACCATGCTGGCCAAGGCTTCTTTCTCTGCCACTGGGTCTCGCTGAGCCTTACCTCACCAGTGGGAAGACCCCTGCACAAGATCTCCCCAGCCTCTGCCGCTGGGCCCTTCTAAGCCTCTGGCGCCAATTCCCGCCATACTACCCAGGCCTGCAGGGCATTCTTGCCACCATGATATCTGAGCCCATGCTGCCCAGGGGGAGAGATGTGGAACCCCTGCATGAGGCACACTGAAGACTCTCTTGCCTGGCTCAAGCAAGTGTTATAGGTATTTTAGCAGTCCTGGCAAGCCTCCTGCCCAGAGGCATCCAGCTCCACCCTGCTGTAGGAGGACCCCTGCACAGGATCCTCTGAGGCAACCCTTGTAAGGGTATACTCAGGCCTCTGCCCTGCACAGGCAAGTGTTACAGCTCTTTTAGCTCCACCGGCAAACCCCTGCCCAAAGGCACTCAGCTCCTGCTCAGTGGACTGGCAAGCCTACCACAGCCACCTCACTCCATGGGCTGTCTCTCCCTTTCTCATGCTGTCTTCAGTGTTTGCTGTTTCTTCTGGGTCTGGGAGGTTCTCAGTGCAAGAATCCCAGATCCTTGGTCCAAAGGACATGCTCTGCTCCAGATTCTTCTTCTTGATGTTAGTTAGGTCTCACTGAACCTCTGTGCGGTTGGCTTTACATAAGCCTAATCCTTGTCAATTTCAAGGCATGGTCCTCCTACCAGGACCATGAACTAACCAATCCCCTCTGTAGACTACAAATCACTCAGTTTGTATGATAATTGCCTAATCCTCTTGGTGAACTGCAAGTCACTCAATTTGCATAGTAAACTGACCAGTTCCCTCAGTGGACCATAAGTAACTCAATTTGCAGTCCCAGCCTATTATTTTGTGGGAGTTACAAGACCATGGCTAGAAAAGCCATACAAAGCAATTCATAGCACCGCAGACATGTCTCCAAAGAAGATATAAAAATGTCAAATAAGCACATGAAAAGATGTTCAACATCATTAGTCATCATGGAAATGCACATTAAAACCACAAGCACATAGCACTTCACACCCACAAGGATGGCTATTATAATCAAGAAAATGGACAATTACAATCTTTGGCAAGGATATGGAGAAATGGATCCTTTGTATATTGCTGGTGGGAATGAAAATGGTGCAGCCACTTTTGAAAAATGTTTGGCAGGTCCTCAAAATATTAAACATAAACTTACCATGTTGTTGTTGTTATTAGGTGTCATTGAGTCAGTTCCAACTAATAGTGACCTTATACACAACAGAAAAAACACAGCGCGGTCCTGTGCCATCCTCACAATTGTTGCTATCCACTCTTAGGCATGTACCCAAGAGAAATGAACACATATATCCACACAAAAACTGTACAAGAATGTTCATAGCAACATTATTTATGTTAGCCAAAAAGTAGAAACAACTTAAATGTCAATCGATTTGATGAATGCATAAATAATATGTGGTATGGCACTAATTTTTTTTATATCCACTCAATAGAATATTACTCAGCAACAAAGGGAAATGAAGTACTGATACATGCTACATAATGGATGAACCTTGAAAGCTTTTTGTTAAGTAAAAGAAGCCAGACACAAAAAGGTCACCTATTGTATGATTCCATTTGTACGAAATATCCATAACAGGTAAATCCATAAAGGATGGTGGGAATTGGTGGGTGATAGCTATGGAGTCCAAAGTTCCTTTTGGGGGCATTGAAAATGTTTTAAAATTAGATTGTGGTTATGGTTGCACAACTCTATGAATATACTAAAAACCACTGAACTGTACAAATTTAAGCAGGTGAATTTTATAGTATGTGAAATACATCTCAATAAAGCTGTGAAAATAAAAGGGAAAGGTATACATTCCTTAGTATTTTCTTTAATTCTCATTTCAGTTGGTCACTTAATCTTTAAATAAATTAGACTTGAGCTTAATTTTTAAAAATCTCATATTGTCTGCCACATTAATCAGCTTATCTTTTTTAAATTTTTTTATCTTGTCAAAATTAAACATAGCATATGTGAATACAAAGTAACATAACATGCTGCTAATTTTTTGGAAAAAAAGAAAAACCATGGTCACAAAAATGATCACGATTTCTGTAGTGCAGAAAATTCAGTGGGGCACAGCCTCAACTGAGGGAAGTATATTTTCCTTGATATTTGAATGGAGTTGATTGACAATGAAAAGACCAGTGAGTTATCTTATACATGAGTGCCCTTTGGAAATCATAACAACTCCTTAATTTTTTTTCCCCCTTTAGGAACATTTAGTCATCTATAGCCATAGTGCACCACAACCAAAATTAAGATAGCCTTACTAGTAGAAGTCCTCCTTTTCCTCTTCCTTTTTCACTTCCCCTTCTTCCTTCTTTTCTTTCTTCAAAATAACCATCATTTATAGAGTACTTTGGCAGTCCTTCGGTGGTGCAAATATTTAATGTGCTCCACTGCTATCTGAAAGGTTGGAGGTTCAAGTCCACCCAGAAGCACTTAGGAAGAAAGACCTTGAGATCTACTTCTGAAAAATCAGCCATTGAAAACCCTACAGAGCACAGTTCTACTCTGACATACATGGGGTCACCATGAATTGAAATCAACTCAATGTCAACTTGTCTGCTATGGAGTGCTTACCCTGTGCCAAACACTGTGCTAAAAAAAAAAAAAAAAAAAACCCATTGCCTTTGATTCCGACTCATAGCGACCCTATAGGACAGAGTAAAACTGCCCCATAGGGTTTCCGAGGAGCGCCTGGTGGATTCGAACTGCGGACCTTTTGGTTAGCAGTCATAGCTCTTAACCACTGTTCCACCAGGGTTTCCAATACTATGCTAAGCACTTGAAAAGCAGATTCCCATCATCTCACTCTACAGCAGACCCATGAGGTAGATACTATTTTTTATAGAAGAGGAACTTTTATAGAAGACGAACTTGCCTAAGTTCAAACAGCAAAGTGGTGAAGTTTAAAATCACTCCCGGGCGAACTGATTTTCTGTTTGGGGGAAGCAATGCGTTTTGGCAAAGTTCCTAGTTCCGTGATCATTACAAAGGTATACACTGAATATTTTATCTATAGGAATGGAATCTGATAAAAATCTATTCAAGTTCAGTGACTCGCACTGGTCTAAAAAGACTTCTTGCTGTCTTCTGTACTTAGCTTTCTCTTCCCTTTCTGAGATTTTGACTAATTTTTTCAGAATCTCTCCTTCTTTAGCTCAGCAAACCACATCCTTTCCTTTTCTCAAATTTTTTCCTCAAAGAAACCTCCAAAAAAGATTTTTCTAGTAAAACAGATCCCTTCTTTTTGTGAGTAATATCCCAGATTTTGCATTTAATCAGGGCTTCGTACTGGTTCTTCCCGGTTCAGTCATGGCTGAGGAAGTGAAACAGAACAGACCCGAATTTTTAAAATTTGGGTGAACCAGAATGATAACTGGAATGGGAAAAATTACAGGCTGAAGCTCTGCTAGAAATCTAATCTCCTTCTTAGAAAACAAGGGTAGCATATGCGTTGCAGAGCAACCAAATCTCTTGCCCGTCAGATTTTGGACAGTCATAAACAGCGATGCCTGGCACAAGGATAGCGGCTGACCACACTGCTCTGAATGTGTGTCACTCTCCACAGTCCTGCCAATAATCCAGTCGCACACATCTGGGTCCTGAAAGGGCTTACTAAGCCTCTTCTGAGTCTCCCATTGCAGGGCTTCGACCAGTAATTTTTCCCATTCCAGATATTGTTCCAGATCACCCAAGTTGTAAAAATTTGGGTCTGTTCTGGTTTCGCTTCTTCAAACATGACTGAACCGGTTCAAACCAGTTCAAAGTCCTGAATTTAATAAGTAGTATCTTTTTTATCCCCCCCCACCAAAAAAAACCCCATTGTCATTGAGTATAGTGGTTAAGAAAATGGGCTTTGGAGCTCGGCTATCTGGATTTGAACCCTAGTTGCAGCATTTACTAGCTGCGTTAGCTTTGGGTGAGTTACTTAAAATTCTGTCCCTTGGTTCACTCATCTGTGAAATGGGTATAATAAATAGCACCTACTTCATTGGGTGTTGCAATGATCACATGAGTTATTCATATAAAGCATGGAACACAGTACCAGCCCTATTATAATAACTTATTAAATCTTAGCTATAGCTAACTTGGAAAGCCTGGTGGCATAGTGGTTAAGTGCTACGACTGCTAACCCAAGTGTCGGCAGTTTGAATCCACCAGGCGCTCCTTGGAAACTCTATGGGGCAGTTCTACTCTGTCCTATAGGGTCACTATGAGTCAGAATCGACTCAATGGCACTGGGTTTGGTTTGGTTTTTGGTTATAGCTAACTTATTCAAAAGAAGGTCCTTGTGTTCTGGATTTTTCCCATTTCCTTGGGCTTTTGTTCATCAGCCTCCCAAAAACTATGCAGCTCAGTGTAAATGCAACAGCAACTGATTCATACAGATACAGAGGAGAATGAAGGATCAGATTTTCTCTTGCTATGTTGAGGGAAGTACACTGGGAACATTCACCCATACAAGATAATTGTTTCCCAAGTTTTCTCCTGAATGTTACAATTTTCCTGTCATTGAAGTAATTGAACTCCACTTGATTCCAGAATAAAATATATTTCAAAGGACCACCCTGCTTCCTGCACCCGGAATACATTATCTAGCATAGACTGATGATCCTTCCGGTACTTTTGATAAATTCCCTAGTCAGCAGAAGTAATGTTAATGAAACATGAAGAGTCAACATTAATTAGAGTTAATGAAAAATTAAAACTCTCTTCTAATTACTATGTGTGTCTGACACCTTGCCCTTACTGAAATATACAAGAAAACTAATTAATGAATCTAGTGCTGCACTTTTCTTTTACTACATTCCTGAAACGGACTTGGCAAAGACTGTCAACAAGTCCAAATCAAACATTCTCTGGAAGGCAGTTTTCAGCATGGAATTCCTGCCCGGGATGCATTCAGTTCTACCTGAGTAATGCCCCTTGATGGGTTTGGACAGATGTATGGTAGGATAGTTGGGGCCCAGAAAGTCACTCTGTCTATGTATTGGATACAAACCCCTTCTTATCTTCTCTACAATTATTGGTACCTTTTTCTCCATTCCACTTACAATCTGCAAAATAAAGAATTGGACATATTACATGTAAAAAAAAAATTTAACTATTTGTCAAGAAATATTCAAGATATTTTTCTGAGAGAAGCACAACAGTGAATGGATTTTCTGTACTTTTTTTTCTATTTCAAGTATCGATTATGGACTCTAGTATTTTTCTGCAATGATTATTATCAAGGGAATTCTACTTTAATTACACTGAGGACACAAAGATTAAGGTAATTACAGTAAGGTTAATTATTTCATCATCATTCATTTCTATTATATGGAAAGTTATGAATATATTCACTTAATGATCTCAGGGACAATTCTCTAAATATAATCTAAACACATATTCCCTTTGGGCCAACCTTCGCTGAACAAATATCATGATTGTTTAGGGGTCAAAAAGTATATGTTAGCAACCAAGAAACAACTATTTTAAAGTCTTTATCTTATTTGTTTTTATCTTTTTATCTATTCCCTTCTTTAGGTATATCTTAAAATCATTTGTATTCCCATCTTCAATGTTTTTCTGACTTTTTGTTGTTGTTATTTATTTGCATTTCTCCCTAATTTCCCCTAAACTCACTTTCAGTTTTAAATCCTAAATTTCCTGTTCTTCCTCAGAAGTTTCTGCGTTAAATAAAAACAAATATCTGGAGTTAAGTAAGGAGGAACTTTATTCAAACAAGAATATTGCAATAGAGAGAACACTCCAACCTCAGGGTCTGTAAGCATCTCAAAATCAAACAGAAAAATACTTTTATAAATAGTAAGGGGGCTAGCAGAAACTTTTTAGAGAAAGTTGGGCAAATGAAGGAGTCAGGGAGGTCTGACAGGGAATACTGTATTCAGAAGATTCTCAGTTCTCTGGATGAGATGTTAAGGGGGGATGTTCTACATTTTAGTGCTTGCTCAGATGGCAGTCAAGCCAAAATTCAGGAGCTTGTTGGTAGGAGAGAAGTCTGACTATGGTTTGGTCAAGGTAAGTCACTGGGTAAGTAATAACAATTGTGAGCACTTGGTCATTTGCTTTCCTTCAAAATTCAGTTCACTGGCCTGGCTATGTGGATCAAATTCAATACAAACTGAGTAAGTACTTCAAATAACTACATGTTCACTATCAGAATCAGCAGGATTAAAAACTTCTAGCTTCGTCTCCTGACATATTCATTAAGATAAGAGCATTGGAAGAATTAATTCATTGAGGAACAGTTTTCAAGGAAAGACATTTCAATAGGTTGGGTAAGGAATTCAAAACAGAAAGTAGGTATCTTGAAAATTCAACACAAGTAAGAGGCTCAAAGAGCTTCGAAGATCCTATAAACTAGTAGTGTCATTAAATGGCATATTTCCTTATGGATCAGGAATGTTTATTCATTCAACTATTATCATGTGTTCAAAGCAATGGTAATACATATAAGGGTGAGCCAAATGGGTACTCTTCTTTAACACTGTAGACTTTATAGTATATGTAGTGGGGAAGAGTGACATTGGTCAAGTAATCACACATCTCCATGTCATTTGAGTATCACAAAAGAAAGTAATCACACATCTCCATGTCATTTGAGTATCACAAAAGAGTAAATTGCTTACTTTAATGTATACGTGTGTAAACATGCATATAAAGATACAAATGCAATATACATATAAAATATATATGCTTCCAACAGTTCTATCTTGCAAGTCAGTCAAGGTATCTATACAACCTCAAGCTTCTAAAAAAAAAAAAAAACTGTTCTCATGTCTGGAGAAAAAAAAGAAAAACTAATTATTTCTTTTAATTCCATGATCTTTCATATCATTAACATAGAATATTGCCTTTCCCTAGAATGCTTTTTTCCCAGCCTGCCAAAAGGTTGGCAGGTCAAATCCATCAGCTGCTCCTTGGAAACCCTATAGGGCAGTTCTACTCTGTTGTATAGGGTGACTATGAGTTGGAATTGATGACAACAGGTTTTGTGCATGACTACCTGGAAAAGTCCTACTCATCTCTGAAGACACAATTCAAATGCTGCATTCTCTGGAAAGATTTCCTTTATCCCAACTCAAGCAGTTAATTTTTCCCTAATCTGTGTTTCCTCAGCCCTTTGCACAGAGGTTTTATTTCTTTCCACGAAAAGATTTTTTTTTCCTAACAATATAATATCCTATATTTTTCTGGGCATACTTCTTTAGATTTATTGTTTTATTATGGTAAATATATATGTAAAAAACATTGTTTCTTATTTGTTTACTCATATGTCTATCCTACCAAACTGTGATCTGCTTGAGAATAGTAACCATGACTTTTTGAGCTTTGCAAATTAAAGTCTAGCACAATGTCTGCTGATACGTAAGAAGTATGTTGAATGAATAAACGAGATATAAAAGAGAGAGATGAACAGAGAATAGGGGGACCTCATACCACCAAGAAAGAAGAGCCAGGAGCACAGCATGTCCTTTGGACCTAGGGTCCCTGCACTGAGGAGCTCTTAGACCAGGGGAAGATTGATGGCAAGGACGTTCCCCCAGAGCCGACAGAGACAAAAAGCCTTCCCCTGGAGATGGCACCCTGAATTTGAACTTCTAGCCTCCTAGACTATGAGAGAAGAAATTTCTGTTTGTTAAAGCCAACCACTTCTGGTATTTCTGTTACAGCAGCACTAGAAAACTAAGACACTTACGATGTGCCTGGAAGAAAATAGGCAGAAATATTCAGTGAGCAACACTAATGACTGCCACACTTGAAAACCAGCAATAAATATGTTTCTCAAATTCAGAAAGCCATCTTTGCTCCACTGGAAAACATTTTTAAAAGTCATAAGAGAAAGTATATGGAGGGAATAATCATGGGACATTATATTCAAATTCAACCTAAAATCCTGTCCTTTCTATAACACTGCAAAGTCATGTTTAACATTTTCTAATTTTCATTATTATCTTTTCAAAATTCCAAGCTTTTTACTCCAGTTCATGTTAGATTTTATTTTTATCACTAACATTGTTAGAGTTTTCAACTGTAGTCAGTAAAGATTCCAAAAATATTGTTGTGGGACTATCAGAAAGCAAGGGCAAACCTCCATTATATTTTGACACTGATCTAACAAGTAGTAAACCTAGCCCCTTTTCATCAGACATTTATTTTAATTGCTCTAAATTAATTGTTTAGGGTTTGGTTTTCACAGAGCAGTGTTGGATTCTGACCTACTTAAACAGGCTTCTTTTATAGAACTGTTAGCAGGGACAGAGAGGGGTTAGTAAATACGATTGTAGAAACCAAATCCCTGAGAAGAAAATGTTTAGATTTTCTCCTAACTGGTGGTAACATGTCAAACAATGTGTAAAAAGAGGAAAGACAGCTTCTTGCTAATATAATTTTACCAATATGATTATATCAACAAGGTAATACGATGCAATGGGAAAAACCCTAATCTCGGATCCAGAAGCCCGGGATTTTAATCTTTGCCCCTCTGATTACAAGCTGTATGATTTTAAAACTTTCCCTAACCTCTGTAAACTCCAGTTTTCTCAACTATGAAATAGGGATAATAATGCTTGCTCTACCTCTCTCACTCTCATAGGAGTTTCTTTTTTTTTTTTTAATTGTTTTTTACTGTACTTATTTGTTTTTTTATTGTACTTTAGATGAAGGTTTACACAACAAACTAGTTTCTCATTAAACAGTACACATACTGTTTTATGACATTGGTTAACAACCCCACAACACGTCAACACTTTCCCTTCTCGACCCTGGATTCCCTATTACCAGGTCTCCTGTCCCCTCCTGCCTTCTAGTCCTTGCCCCAGGGCTGGTGTGCCCCTTTAGTCTCATTTTGTTTTATGGACCTGTCTAATCTTTGGCTGAAGGGTAAACCTCGGGAGTGACTTTTTTACTGAGCTAAAAGGGTGTCCGGGGCCATACTCTCAGGGTTTCTCAGTCTCCATCAGGCCAGTAAGTCTGGTTTTCTTTTGTGAGTTAGAATTTTGTTCTACATTTTTCTCCAGCTCTGTGCAGGACCATCTATTGTGATCTCTGTCAAAGCAGTCAGTGGTGGTAGCTGGGTACCACCTAGTTGTACTAGACTCAGACTGGTGGAGGCCATGGTAGTTGTGGTCCATTTGTCCTTTGGACTAATTCTCATAGGAGTTTTAAAGGCCATTTGATATAATATATGTGAAGGTTCTTTTAAATCTATAAAACATAAATATCATATTATTATTAGTTATATAAAAGAATCCCTCAAAAGTACTTAAGATACATGGTATTAGATTCCACAGTTTCCACAATATTTTGATAGAAAAGAATATTAATTGATGACATTTAAAATAAAAAAAAGTATGAAACTACTCTGGATAATACTCTAGTGGTAGATACATGACCGTATGTATCTGTCAAAACCCACAGAACTGTACAGCACAAAGAGTGAACCTTAATTTGTACAAATTTTAAAAAATCAATTAGGTCAGGGGATCCCAGGATGGAATGCAGACTGTGACAAAAGAATCTAACTGTATTACAAATGTATGGCAACACCTCATGGAAAGGGATATGGAAAAATAGGTACTCAATTAAGTAACATTGAAAATGAGTAGAATTTGTAAGACTAAAGGCAAAAGCAATTGTACATAAACACTGTATTCTAGTTGATAAAGTTGTTTCCCTCACCCCGAGGGTATGGGTTAACAATTCTGAAATCACTACACATGTATACTGAAATTTAACAATCAAGTAAATGAATGGGGAGAAGTGTGAGCCAGATTTATTTGTGTTGGAGTGGGAGATTACAGATAAGCAAGGGGGGAAGGCCAGAATGAACCATCCAAATGATACTGGGATAGAGCTGGATACATCAGTATAAAATCGTGTTAAGCTTAATAGAAGTGGATAAATACAGAAATAGTTACAGATATGTGTGTATACATTGGTTGATATGCACAAATACATTTCTAAGTTCTGTCTGCTGAGATGGCCTAAAAGCAATGACACTTCAGTAGCCATGAGTACACCTAGGGCCCACATCTTTGTTTCTCATGCTGTACCATTTTACAATGAATGAAACCAGGACTCCCTGGAGAAATGGCTGATTCCAAGGCTAGGGCAGGGAATACACAAAATAGGGCCGGGGCATTTTATAATTCCAGAAAAAAAGAAAGTGTTCAAAAATAAAATAATGAGGGTAAGTCAAATGGACAACAGAGCCAACTGAAGGACTGTCATGGATTGAATTATGTCCCCCCCAAAATGTGTGTATCAATTTAGCTGGACCATGATTCCCAGTATTGTGTGGTTGTCCTCCATTTTGTGATTGTAATTTTATGTTAAAGAGGATTAGACTGGGATTGTAACACCCTTACTAAGGTCACATCCTTGATCCAATGTAAAGGGAGTTTCCCTGGGGTGTGGCCTGCAGTACCTTTTACCTTACAAGCGATAAAAGGAAAGGAAAGGAAACAGAGAGTTGGGGACCTCATACCACCAAGAAAGCAGTGCCAGGAGCAGAGCACAGCTTTTGGACCTGAAGTTCCTGTGCTAAGATGCTCCCAGACTAAGGGAAGACTGATGACAAAGACCTTCCTCCAGAGCTGACAGAGAGAGAAAGCCTTCCCAGGGAACTGACACCCTGAATTTGGACTTATAGCCTACTTTACTGTGAAGAAATAAATTTCTCTTTGTTAAATCCATCCACTTGTGGTTTTTCTGTTACAGCAGTATTAGATGACTAAGACAGATTCTCAATGGCCAAAGCTAGAACAATTTGAGCAAGAACATAAGAAGTATTGGACTATAAGCAAAAATATAAACATCAATGAATCTATACTGATATAAAAGAGGCCCTCGTGGTGCCATGGTTAAGCACTTAGCTGCTAACTGAAAGGTTGGCTGTTCAGGCCACCCAGTGGCTCTGAAGGAGAAAGACCTAGCTCTCTGCTTCCTTAAAGATTACAGCCTAGGAAACCATATGAGGCAGTTCTACTCTGTCACATCAGGTGGCTATGAGTTGGAACCAACTCAAAGGCATCTAACAACAACAACATAGTGATGTAAAGGAGACCGGGTGGCACAAGTGGTTTTTAATCAGCTATTAACCAAAAAACAGACAGTTCGAACCCACCCAGAGGCTCCACAGAAGAAAGGCCTGATGAACTGCTTCTGTAAAGACTGCAGCCAAAAAAAACCCTATGGAGCAGTTCTACTTTGTAACACATGGGATCGCCATGAGTTGGAACTGACTCAACAGCAATGGGTTTATAGTGATATAAATATATGATTGAATAAATAAATAATTGGAGAAGAATACACAAGTCTCACATGCAGATGAATTCCAAATAGGGAAGCAGAGGATAACTCTCTACTCCTTAAGTGAGAGCTGTGCATACTGACTTCCTTCCAAAGAGTACAGTATAAAAGGAGGGGGAGAGGATTAACATTACAGTAGACAAACCTGGCAAACATTCTCTTAGCCAGGTGATCAAGTTCAACATCATCAGCGAGAAGTTCCATTGATGGCATGTACCCTTGAGGTGATGTGATGGGAATGACACTTTACCTCTGTGGTCTCCTTTCCAAAAATCATAACCCTAGGATAATCAAGAGAAAAATATCAGACAATCTCAAAGTGAGGACATTCTACAAAACATATAATCAGTGCTCCTCAAAACTGTCAAGGTCATAAAAAAATCCAAGGAAAGTGTGAGAAACTGTCACAGCCTAAAGAAGCCTAAGGAGACATAATGACTAACTGTAATGTGGAATCCTGCATGGGATCAATATTGTTTAATTAGTTGTGACAAATGTATCATAGTAATGTAAAATGTTAACAGTAGGGGAATCTGGAAGTGGGATGTATGGGAACTCTCTCTCTACTATTGTAACTTTTCTGTAAATGTAAAACTATTTCAAACTTAAAAACATTTATTTTTCAAAAAGGAGACAATACAGAATTAAGGCTCCCCATCTCATTAGATATACCTTTAGCCAGTGGTATATTTAGCCAGGAGAAAAACGTTATCTTGGTATGTTACTCCCCTTATCTTTGGTGAAAACAACTGAATTAAGTATAATTTAGGGAAGGACCGGCAACTAAGCTCAGGTCTTTGAGTCTCTGAACAATACCATTTTACTTGTTCCTCCCTCTTTTCTAATTCCTATCTGTATGTTCAGTCATAATGAGAATATAAATTTCGTTCTGAATATGCTCTATTTTTAAAATTACCTGGGAGGGGATTTTTCTGTTATAACAGCTAATATCTACCCAGCACATATGATGAGGCAATTTACATAAATTGTTGCATTCTGGTCATCTAAATTTGGTTCTGAATATGCTTATTTTTAAAATTATCTGGGAGGGGGTTTTTCTGTTATAATGGGTAATATCTATCAGACACATATGACAAGGCAACTTACATAAATTGTTGCATTCTTTTAATCTTTACCATGACTTTAAAAGGTGGATACTATTATAATCACCATTGTAGAGATGAAAACAATGAAGCTTAGAAAGGTTTACCTGCTGCTGTAGGCTGAAAAAATGCCTCCCCAAAGAAATCAGTTCCTCATCCCAGGAACATATAAATGTTATTTTTTATGGAACCAGGGTCTTCGCAGATGTGATTAAGTTAAAGATCTTGAGCTGAGATTATCCTGGATTATCCAGGTGGTCCGTAAACACAAACAAGTGTCCTTTGAAGAGGGAGGAAGGAGATTTGACTCACAGGAAAGAGGTAAAGGTCATGAGACCACGGAGGCAGAGATTGGAGTGATGAGGTCACAAGGCAAGGAATACCAGCAGCCACCAGAAGCTGGAAGAAGTAAGGAATGGATTCTCCCCTAGAGCCTCCTGATGGAGCACAGCCTTGCCGACTCCTTAACTTCATCCCAGTGATAACCGCTTTCAGACTTCTGGCCTCAAAAACTGTGAAAGAATAAATTTCTGCTGTTTTAAGTCACAAGTTTGTGATAATTTGTTACAGGAGCCACAAGAAACTAATACATAAGGGCCTCTGCTGAAATCTCAACCAGGCTCTTCACTTCCAGAGCCTGCATGTCTAACAATGCTGCTATATTCCATCTTTTGCTATCTAAAGACATATTATATAAATTGGCAAACTATTTGGCTATATAGAAAATTATGGGTCCATGTGATACTTAGCCTAATCTCAGAGACTATCTGATACGCGGATTCTTTAATAAATAGGTACTACTTCATTTTTGAAATACAAAGAACAGACATTGTTCGAGAGAAAAGGCTTTTTTTTTTTTTAACTTCCAGCTAAGAGATTTCCATTTTCACTTACTCCTGGTGCTTCTGGATTTCCATATTGCGTTATTGTACATTCCACGATTGAGGCACAGGACAGCAGTTACTTTCCTTCTTTTGTGCCTACAGGTGTAGGAAGCACATTAAGTGGAAATGCCAACTCATTTCCTACTAGACACCCATACTTTGAAATTTTATTTATTTATATAAAATATCATGTTTGCTCTCAGCAAAATTCAGGTAAAGATTGGATGCTTTTCTCATTTCGAAGAATTATTAGTTGAATATAAATATTCTTGGCTAACTCAGGAGCTTATGTAAAAGAAAAGAGACACTAGCAAATGCCCTGGGAGTCTCTTTGAAACTGTTGTAAATAAAACACTAAAATCTTGTCATTGTAATCATTTTCACTATCAATCCTTACTACGTTACCAACACACAGTACTTTAAAGTCTATGTACATAGATTCTGCACATGCATTTTCTTATTTGATTCTCACAACAACTCTTTTAGGTAAACACTGGTGGTTAATGCATTTATTTTTATCCATTTTCCAGATATATCTATCTACATTTTATAGATGAAATCACTAAAATTCATCAAGTTTAAGTAATCTTCCCTGGACACATGACTAGTAAGATACAAAATTTGGACTATAGGCTCAGGCCTTCTGAATCCTAGACCAGTTCTCTTTCCATTACTATGAAACCAATAACAACAGCCTTAACATAATGAAATTGATTAGCCAGATCCAACTCATCGCAATCCTTAGTAATCACATTTTTGTAATTCTACACTGTTTTTAGGAGGAAGGGGCAAGTGACAAGAAAGCACGTTGATTTCTAGTAAATACCCGTTACCATCGAGTCGATTCCAACTCATACTGACCCTACAGAACAGTGTAGAACTGCCCCACAGAGTTTTCAAGGAGCGGCTGGTGGATCTGAACTGCAGACCTTTTGTTTAACAGCCAAATGCTTAACCACTGTGCTACCAGGGCTCGGATTTCTAGTACGTAATAGATACAAAATAAAATAATTTGTCTAGTACAGGCTGGAATCTGGAAGGATGTGTTCAATCCAAATCTCTTGAAACTTCTATATATACAGGTACATTCATGTCTGCAAAGGGTTTATGTTAAGAATGATAACCTGAGGGCCTGCAAGATTCTTAATCATCAAAGAGTCAATTGCTTTGACTAGACTAACACAACTAAAACACAACGGCAAGAAATGAAATGAAAATTGTTTCGTTTTTAATACTCATATAAGCAAAAACTCTGTTAAGCAGAAGGCACATTTCTAGCATTTTAGTATATTGAGGTTTCACTATAATACTTTAGACATACTATCCTATTTTCAACAAAATCTTATTGGAAAATGGAATTTTCTGGAAAAGGAGAATAACTGCTAATGGGTATGGGATTCTTTTTGGGAGATGAAAATGTTCTGGAAATAGTGATGATGTTTGTACAATTTGTGAATATACTTAAAGCCACTGAATTGTACCCTTTAAAAGGGTGAATTTTATGATATGTGAATCATATCCCAATAAAAAAAAAAACCTTTTTGGCAAAAATACCTAGAGATGGTTTAAAAACTGAGCATAATATAGATATTCTAGGGCCAAGAAGATCACATCTCAATCCAATTAAGTTATTAGAACTAAGATGAGATGCTAGGTTAACATGTGATATTTAACCTCAAAGCTAGTAGTGATTTCTTAAAGCAACTTTGGATATTTGCTGATTGAAAGGGATCACTTTGAATCATTCTCCAGATGCTCAAAGAAATGAAATATATTCCTCAAGTATAGATGCCCAAGGTTTGCTGAGAAAATTTCTCATTCGGCTTGGCTCTCAAACTTCTAAATAAAATAAAGTCCCTGGATGACATGAGCAGTTTGCTCTTGACTACTTGAAAGGTTGGCGGTTCAAACCCACCCAGTGAGGCCATGGAAGAAAAGCCTGGTGATCTGCTTCCATAAAGACTGCAGCAAAAAAAAAAAAAAAAACACCCTATGGAGCTCAGTTGTACTCTGTAACACACAAGGTCACCATAGTTGGAATCAACTCAACGGCAGCAGGTTTATTATTATTATCATCCCATGTTCACAGCTAAAGAAATTGAACCTTCTAGAGGTTATGTTTTAGAGGTTATGTAACTTGCACAAATATAAATAGTTTGCAAATAGTAGAGGCAGAATTTGAATCCAGGAAGTCCAGCTTTCGAGCCTGCACTCTTAAACCCTATGCATACTGCCTCCCTTCCTTAAAAAGGTGGTTTACTCTTCTTTAAAACTCATATCACTCAGTCCCATGGTTACTTCCCTTAGTTCATCCCCATATAGATCACTGACAGTCAGATATGAGTTATGGTATCTGAAAATCTCCCCACCTCAGTTCAGAGGAACATAAAAGGTTGAAATCGGGTTTTGAGGATGCTTCACAATAGCTTCTGAGGCGAATCCAAACATTCTTCTGTGCTCATTCCAAAGTATCTTATATTCCTCAACCCTCATATCAAAATGTTAACTAAAAGGAAATATAAATACACACCTCACACACACACGTTAAGATGAATTTGAGAAACATTTGATCAAATTAATGGAGGCAGTGTAATGTACTGTTTAAGCATTTGAAATTTGGTTCCAGACTGATTGGGTTTGAAACCTGGTTTTATCACTTATTAGGTATGTGACCTAGGTTAAGTTAATTAACCTCACCGATAAGCTTCATTTTCTCATTTGTAAAATGAAATGATGCTGTTCAGTAACACTTGATGAATGTCAGCTATGACTTTTATTTTTATTATTGTAAAAACAAATAAGATGAATGAGGAAATATAAGTGACAGGAAAACAATCGTAGGACAATAAGTTAAAGCTAGCAACATATACAAAAGACCCTGTATTCCTCTACAACAACCAGAGATTGGCCACAAGTTTGGCTCTGAGTTGTCTAGTGTCTAGTCTTTATCTAAGAAAAGAGGAAAACAAGTGCTTATCAGATCCAACAACTCCATAATATAATGGCAAAGTACAGCATTTCTGGAAACTGAGATGCTGAGAACCCAAGAGGAATTTCCTCAGTGGGGAAACACTGTTTGATATAGTGGTCTGCATCCACCATAACATCCCTACAATAGCACAATGGGTGAGAATTAGCAGAAAGCCAATTCCCAGTAGGCAGAGATCAATCATATCCCGGCTTTCCTACTTCTTCATGACTTATGAGCTACCCACACAGCTCTCCCTCTCTCTCTTTAGCCACCCAGGGCTAGGTCAGACCTCATAAGTTAAGAGGATAACATACTTGGGTTCATTAATTTGCTACAATGACTCACAGAAGATATATTTATGACTATTGGTTATATTGTAGTAAAAGGACATAAATCAGGATCATCATAAGGAAAAGATTCACAGGCAAGATCAGAGAGAGCACATCACCACCCTCCCATTCCTCACCAGAAAGCTCTCTAAACCTGAGTGTTCTGGGCTTTTATTGGCCAGTCCTGTATGATAGGCTAAATCATGCATCTAGAGGTTAGTTAAGGAGCCCTGATGGCTTGGTGGTTAAAGCATTTCGCTGCTAACCAAAAGGTTGGTGGTTTGAACCCCCCAGACGCTTTAGAGGAGAAAGATGTGGCAGTCTGTGTCCTTAAAGATTTACATTCTTGGAAACCCTATGGGGCAGCTCTACCCTGTCTTATAGGGTTGCTATGAGTCAGAATAGACTGTACAGCAGCGGGTTTGGCTTGGTGAGGGTAGTTGATACTGGCTTCCCAGGTGAGTCTTTTTTGGCGTGGCCAGCCCCCACTCACCAGCACAAATCCTCTGGTGTAGCCTGGAAGTCCCAGGCCAAAGCATTCCAATTACTTCAAGTGTTTTTCCTCTGGAGCCAAGGACAAAGACCACCTTCCTTGGGGTAAAACTAGGTCATTTACCCCACAACCCCGTGATAAGCACAAGAATGGGTTTTATATTGCTGCTTCTTATATTGCCTTTAATTTCCTGTCTTAAAGTTAGCACTAAATAAATGTCAGTTGAATGAATGCCCCTCCTTGCCGGATATTTCATAAAAAACAATATATATATATATTCAGTATCAACAATTAGACAAAGAATCAAAATAAGGTAATTCAAGATTATAACTCTCTGACAGTCTAGATTGATCCAAGGACAAAAAAATAACCAATTTAGCAAGAGATCAAAATTAAATCTGCAGATGTCTTTGTTTAGTCTACAGAGTACTTTTATTTTCTTCTTTTCAATCTGAATATATTAAAATAATGCATGTGGTCTCCAGTTTTCTAAAATCTCTACCACTCTCTATTGTCTTATACTGTGCTGATTCACATATAGATGTGAACTTTCTGGCACTGCAGGCATTTGATGTCTTAGCTCTCCAATGAAATAATTGTATATCCTTCAGGAAATCCTGCATGTATGTGATTTCTCACAGCGAGGCTTTAATAAGAATTGAGCAGTAGACAGTTCCTGGTTTTACTCTCTGGAATAATCTGGAGTATAACACAAGTTCCCAGGAAGTTATACACAAGAGTCACCTGGGGGTCTTGTAAAAAATATAGAGTCTGATTCAGTATATCTGGTGCAGAAATGAAAACTCTCAGTAGGGAACTTGTTAGAAGCGCAAATTCTCAGCAGGGGTTCGAACCGGAAGGAACCGGTTTGAAGCCCTGGTATGGAGCTAGGATTTGATCAGGTGAAATGACACTAAAACCCATGCTCTTCATCACTGCTTGATGATTACAAAATAGACTTGACATCCTCTTAAAAACGTTAAGATCCCTAACCAGGACGTATGTCTGCACAGATGGCTGGTGCATCTCTACAACTGGGTTGGGAAAAGGGTATTTGTGAACTGGAGAAGAGTTGTTGTTGTTTTAAGCTATGGTTATGCTCCAAAACAAAACAATACAAAATGAAGAGACAATCAAAACCCTAGAGTTTTACACTATAGAGATGGATGCAAAGCTTTATCCTAGACAGTTTTTCCAAAACAGATGTTTTTAGCCAATTACGAGAGTAATAGAAAATAATCTGAGGAAACACTCATTCAATATTTAATTTTAAGCAGTGATAACACCTTAGTATTCATTTCCTATTGCTGCTGTAAGAAACTAACACTACGGTAATTTAGTGCCCTAAAACAACACAAATTTATTAACACAGTTCTGAGGTAAAAATCTGAAAAGAATTAAAATCAAAGTGTTAAAAAACAGGGCTCAGTTCCTTTCTGGATATTCCTGAGGGAAATCCATTTCCTCATCTTTTCCAGCCTCTAGAAACCACCTGCATTCCTTGACTGAGGGCCCATTCCTCCATCTTCAAAGCCAGCAATAGAATCACTTCAACACCTTCTTCCATCATCACATCTTCTCTGACTCTTCTGCCTCCCTCTTCCATCTTTTAAGGACCTTTGTTATTTATTTATGATCCACACTGATATTCCAGGATAATCTCCACAAATGAAGACCCTTAACCTAATCACGTCTACAAAATCCTTTTGCCATGTAAGATAATATACTCACAGGTTCTGGGGATTAGAGTGTAGACATTTTCTTTTTCGGGGTGTCATTATTCTGCCTACCATGTATTCTAAGCAATTAACAGCTATACAAAACAGAATAAATTAAGAGGGAGGTAATAAGATTTAACAAGCTCTAAGAGGCTTTTTTTAAGAGGCTTGTGTCGTTGCTGTTCTTAGGTGCCGTCAAGTTGGTTCTGACCCACAGCAACCCTATGTACAACAGAACAAAACACTGCCTGGTCCTGCACCATCCTCACAATCCTTGCTATGCTTGAGCCCATTGTTGCAGCCACTGTGTCAATCTACCTCATTGAGGCTCTTCCTCTTTTTCGCTGACCCTGTACTTTACCAAGCTTGATGTCCTTCTTCATGGACTGATCCCTCTTGGTAACACGTCCAAAGTATGTGAGACGTAGTCTCGCCATCCTTGCTCCTAAGGAGCATCCTGGTTGTATTTCTTCCAAGGCAGATTTGTTCGTCCTTTTGGTAGTCCACGACACATTTAGTATTCTTTGCCAACACTACAATTTAAAGGCATCAATTCTTCTTCGATCTTCCTTATTTATTGTCCAGCTTTCGCATGCATATAAGATTGAAAATACCATGGCTTGGGTCAGGCGCACCTTAGTCTTGAAGGTGACGTCTTTGCTTTTCAACACTTTAAAGAGGTCTTTTGCAGCAGATTTGTCCAGTGCAATGCGTCTTTTAATTTCTTGACTGCTGCTTCCATGGCCATTGATTGTGGATCCAAGTAAAATGAAATCCCTGACAACTTCGATCTTTTCTCCATTTATCATGATGTTGTTTATTGGTCCAGTTGTGACGATTTCTGTTTTATGTTGAGGTATAATCCATATTGAAGGCTATGGTCTTTGATCTTCATCAGTAACTGCTTCAAGTCCTCTTCACTTTTAGCAAGAAAGGTTGTGTCATCTACATAACGCAGGTAGTTAATGTATCTTTCTCCAATCCTGATGTCCCATTCTTCTTCATAGAGTCCAGCTTCATGGGTTATTAGCTCAGCATACAGATTGAATAGGTATGATGAAAGGATACAACCCTGATGCACACCTTTCCTGACTTTAAACTATGCAGTATCCCCTTGTTCTGTTGGAACGACTGCCTCTTGATCTGTGCACAGGTTCCTCATGAGCACAATTAAGTGTTCTGGAATTCCCATTCTTTGCAATGTTATCCATAATTTCTTATGATCCACACAGTCTAATGCCTTTGTATACTCAACAAAACACAGGTAAACATCTTTTTGATATTCTCTGCTGTCAGCCAGGATCCTTCTGACATCAGCAATGATATCCCTGGTTCCAAGTTGTCTTCTGAATCAGTCTTGAACTTCTGGCAGTTCCCTGTGGATATACTGCTGCAACCGCTTTTGAATGATCTTCAGCAAAATTTTACTTGCGTGTCATATTAATGATATGTTCAATAATTTTGACAACCAGTTGGATCACCTTTCTTATGAATAGGCATAAATATGGATATCTTCCATTTGGTTAGTCAGGTAGCTGTCTTCCAAATTTCTTGGCATAGACGACTGAGCACTTCCAGAGCCGCATCCATTTGTTGAAACATCTCAATTCATATTCTGTCATTTCCTGGAACCTTGTTTTTCACCAATGCCTTCAGGGCAGCTTGGACTTCTTCCTTCAGTACCACCGGTTTCTTATCATGTGTTACCTCCTGAAATGGTTGAATGTCCCAATTTTTTTTTTGGTATAATGACTCTGTGTATTCCTTTCATCTTCTTTTGATGCTCCCTGTGTTATTTAATATTCTCCCCATAGAATCCTTCACTATTGCAACTCAAGGCATGAAGTTTTTCTTCAATTCTTTCAGCTTGAGAAATGCCAAGTGTGTTCTTCCCTTTTGGTTTTCTATCTACGGCTCTCCACACATGTCATTATAATACTTTACATCATCTTGAGCTGCCTTTGAAATCTTCTGTTCAGGTCTTTTACTTCTTCATTTCTTCCTTTTGCTTTAGCTACTTAACTTTCAAGAGCAACTTTCAGAGTCTCTTCTGACATCCACTTTGGTCTTTTCTTTCTTTCCTGTATTTTTAATGACCTCTTGCTTTCTCCAGGTATGATGTCCTTGATATTATTCCACAACTCGTCTGGTCTCCCACCATTAGCGTTCAACGCATCAAATCTATTCTTAAGATGGTATCTAAATTCAGGTGGGATATACTCAAGGTCATACTTTGGCTCTATGGACTTGTTTTAATTTTCTTCCATTTCGACTTGTACTTGAATATGAGCAATTAATAGTCTGTTTCACAATCGGCCCATGGCCTTGTTCTGACTGATGATATCGAGCTTTTCCATAGTCCCTTTCCACAGATGTAGTCAATTTGATTTCTATGTATTCCATCTGGCAAGGTCCACGTATATAGTTGCCGTTTATGCTGGTGACAAAAGGTATTTGCAATGAAGAAGTCACTGGTCTTGCAAAATTCTATCACGCAATCTCCAGCATTGTTTCTATGCCCAAGGCCATATTTTCCAACTACCAATCCTTCTTCTTTGTTTCCAACTTCCACATTCCAATCACCAGTAATTATCAATGCATCTTGATTGCATGTTCGCTCAATTTCAGACTGCACAAGTTGATAAAAATATTCAATTTCTTCATCTTTGGTCTTAGTGGTTGGTGCATAACTTTGAATAATAGTTGTATTAACTGGTCTTCATTGTACGTATATGCAAATTATCCTATTACTGACAGTGCGGTACTTCAGGACAGATCTCGAAATGCTCTTTTTGACAATGAATGTAATGCCATTACTCTTCAAGTTATCATTCCCGACATAGTAGGCCATATGATTGTCCAATTCAGAATGGCCAATAACAGTCCATTTCGGCTCACTAATACCTAGGATATCAATCTTTATGCATTCCATTTCATTACTGATAATTTCCAATTTTCCTAGATTCATACTTTGTATATTCCATGTTCCAATCATTAATGTATGTTTGCAGCTGTTTCTTCTCATTTTGAGTTGTGCCACATCAGCAAATGAAGGTCCCAAAAGTTTGACTCCATCCGTGTCATTACAGTTGACTCTACTTTAAGGAGGTGACTCTTCCCTAGTTGTCTTTTGAGTGCCTTCCAACCGGGGGGGCTCATTTTCCGGCACTATATCAGACAATGTTCTGCTGCTATTCATAAGGCTTTCATTGGCTAATTATTTTCAGAAGCAGACCCCTGGGTCCTTCTTCCTACTCTTTCTTAGTCTGGGGGCTTAGATGAAATCTGTCCACCATGGGTGACCCTGCTGGTATTTGAATACTGTGGCAGAGCTTCCAACATCAAAGCAACACGCAAGCCCCCACAGTATGACAAAGTGACAGATATGTGGGGGAAGAGGCTTGTACAAAACTTAGATTTTGTACAACTTTAGATTTTGTTCTCTGAAATATGCATGTTAAATTCCAGTAAATTTCCAGAGCAGATTCAAATTTATTCTGATTTCTTAAAAAAAAAAAAGCCCAACTCAGTTTTTATTACATCATATGGCATTCTGAATACATTAAGCAACCTTCCAAAGAAAAACAACTAAAAGTGATGAATAATTTATTTCTTTTGAAATCTTTTTTAAAATTTATTAAGAAGCATCAGCGCAATAATACTTAAGCCAAACTCTAAAGAAATTTCACCAAATTATCAAATAATTTCTACCTTTAAAACGCCAATAAATACTCATTGTCAAAAATCACAAATTACACAAGGAAAAAAAGGCACTATGAGTAAGAGTCAGCAGAAAAAATAAAAGAGGCAAAGCATATCTGCAAAGGATGTGGAAACTGCAAAATACAAAATAACTAGAATAACATGGATAATAAATAAATGAAAAGGTTGGAAAGATAAATAAAGGCCAGGAAATTATCAAAAGAAGATAAGCATATTTCAATAAGAGCCAAATTTAACTTATAAAAATGCCAAAATCAAAGGAGTATTTCCAATAATGGCAGGCCACATAACCTGGTTTAATCCTTTTGCTAAAATATTCATACAAAATATGCTGGGAAATGATTTTTTTTTTTTTGCTCTTTCATTTCTATGCTATGAGCTTCTATATCCTTTTTTTTATTTTAATTTTTATTAAGCTTCAAGTGAACGTTTACAAATCCAATCAGTCTGTCACATATAAGTTTACATACATCTCACTCCCTACTCCCACTTGCTCTCCCCCTCTTGAGTCAGCCCTTTCAGTCTCTCCTTTCGTGACAATTTTGCCGGCTTCTCTCTCTCTCTATCCTCCCATCCCCCCTCCAGACAAGAGTTGCCAACACAATCTCAAGTGTCCACCTGATATAATTAGCTCACTCTTCATCAGCGTCTCTCTCCGACCCGCTAACCAGTCCCTTTCATGTCTGATGAGTTGTCTTCGGGGATGGTTCCTGTCCTGTGCCAACAGAAGGTCTGGGGACCATGGCCGCTGGGATTCCTCTAGTCTCAGTCAGACCATTAAGTTTGGTCTTTTTATGAGAATTTGGGGTCTGCATCCCACTGATCTCCTGCTCCCTCAGGGGTCCTCTGCTGTGCTCCCTGTCAGGGCAGTCATCGATTATGGCCGGGCACCAACTAGTTCTTCTGGTCTCAGGATGATGTAGGTCTCTGGTTCATGTGGCCCTTTCTGTCTCTTGGGCTCTTAGTTGTCGTGTGGCCTTGGTGTTCTTCATTTTCCTTTGCTCCAGGTGGGTTGAGACCAATTGATGCATCTTAGATGGCCGCTTGTTAGCATTTAAGACCCCAGACGCCACATTTCAAAGTGGGATGCAGAATGATTTCATAATAGAATTATTTTGCCAATTGACTTAGAAGTCCCTGCAAACCATGTTCCCCAGACCCCCGCCCTTGCTCCGCTGACCTTTGAAGCATTCATTTTACCCCGGAAACTTCTTTGCTTTTGGTCTGGGAAATGATTTTTAACAATTGATTTTTAAAATGTTGAGAGCTAAATAGATAATGTAGAGACTGCCAGTTCTGACAAAATTATGTACTTATCCCTCTGTATCCCCATTAAGAACAGCAACAACAACAAAAAAGGGATGTAATGCAACAATCATAAGAGGAAATGGAAAAGTGGAAATAAAAAGGGAACTGGCTAGAGACCTTGAGACTTGAGAAATGACACAGCAGTGAGTTCCTTGGGTTTTCTGTCTTCCATATATCCTGGACTGGGTGTTACTGCAACCCGTAACAACCAACAACTACAGACAAAAACAAGCATCAAAAAAGCTTTCTCTCTCTAGCCAAAGTAGTGGGAAACAGACAACAGAGCAGGACTGTAAAAACAGCATGAGGGCAGTGTCTGACCTCCTCTAACGTCACAAGGGGAAAGGAGAACCAAGATCAACACCGCAAGGCTGATTCCCATGAGGTGGAGGCCAGACAAGCCTCCTCTCTCCACCATGATTACTAATTCTGACACCAACTATCCCTACCATAGCACTCTTCTCTGCTGGGTTCGATAATTCATTGCAATGGCCACACAGAACTCACAGACCATAGTCACAATTATGGGATTTATTAGGGAAGTAACAGTTACAATTCAGGCTCAGGAACACTCAGGATACAGCTCTTTCATCATGATAGCCTCTTTCTACCTGTCATGGATTGAACTGTGTCCCCAAAAAATATCTGTCAACGTAGCTGGGCTATAATCCTCAGTATTGTGTAACTGTCCACCATTTTATGTGGTTATTCACCATTTTCTGTGATTTTCCTATATGTTGTAAATCCTATCACTATGATGTAATGAGTGGCAGTTATATTGATGAGGTCTACAAGATTAAGTAGTTTTTTAAGCGAATCTCTTTTGAGATATAGAAAAGAAAAGCGAGCAGAGAGACATGGGGACCTCATACCACCAGGAAAACAGTGCCAGAGCAGAGCGTGTCCTTTGGACTCGAGTTCCCTGAGCAGAGAAGCTCCTAGTCCAGGGGAAGATTGATGAGAAGGCCAACAGAAAGAGAAAGCCTTCCCCTGTAGCTGACTCCCTGAATTTGGACTTTTAGCCCACTTTACTGTGAAAAAATAAATTTCTCTTCATTAAAGCCATCCACTTGTGGTATTTCTGTTATAGCAGCACTAGATAACTAAGTCACCAACTGTACTTACAGACATGCCTCTCTTTGGCCCTAGGCCTCTCCCCAAAGGCACTCAGCTTTCACTTTCCATGGGCCAGGAAGCCCAACATGCTGTATCCTGCTGCTGGGTCTATCCTGTCACTGCTTCTCACCACCTTCAGGCTTACAGCTTATTCTCTCTCTCTTTCTCTCTCTTTCAATCTCCTTCTTCCAGGAGCTTCTCAGGACAGGGATTCTGGGTCCAAAGGATACACACTCTGCTCCTGGCTGTTTTTCCTTGGTGGTGGTAGGATCCTCTCTCTGCTCTGAAATTGGATCTCTTTTAAGGCAAAACTGACCAATCCCCTTGGTGGGCCACAATTATATTATTTGTACAGCCCTGCCCAATCAACTGGGTGGGAGTTACAAGACCATGGTGAGAAAGGCCATACTAAGTAATACATCACACCACAAGGACAAAATCCTTTAACCCTAGCCATGTTAGAGGAAACCAAGTGAAGAGTCTAGACTCCCATGCCCCACATGATAGTATACAGCTAGGGAAAGTACTTTCCTCCATCCACTAGCAATGCAAGAGGAAACCTAGCAGGGAGATCAACCACCAGGTCTAGCACACAACCCAGGATGGCACTGTTCACCCCCAACAGCGTGGCAGTGCCAGTGGAGACCAAATAGGGAGACTAATCTCCCAAACCCTCCAAATACTGGTAGGTGAGGCAAGGGCAGGCTCTTTTTTCCCCAGCCGGCAGTGCTAGGTGGTCCAGTGCTCCTCTCCCCTGCCATATGAAGTAGGGAGTTTGGTTTCTTAATTCCCAACTGGTTGAAACAGGCAGCTGAGGAGACTCTTTCCTCTCCTACAGGCTCAACATCTGTGGAGACTGAGTGGGAAGTCTGGTTTCTAGCCCCCACATGGCAGCAGTAGGTAGCTCAGGGAGGTGCTTTCCTCCCTCACTGGTGGAATTAGCAAAGGCTGAGCTGGGCGTCTGAAATCTCACCCCACTCCAACCAGCAGCAATATATGACCCAAGGCATGCCTCCACTCCCATGTTGGTGTAGTAACAACGAAGACTAGTATAAGACTAGTCTTATACTCTGTCTTAGTTACCTAGTGCTTTCATAACAAAAAATACCTTAAGTTGGTGGCTTTAAAGAACAGAAATTTATTTTCTCACAGTTCAGGGGTCTAGAAGTCATAATTCAGGGTGTTGGCTCTAGGGGAAAGGTCCTTCTTTACCTCTTTTAGCTTCTAGTAGCTGCTGCAATCCTTAGTGTTTCTGGGCTTGCAGATTCATCTGCCTCTGTGGTCACATACTGTCTGTCTCCCCATGTGTCTCTGTGTCTATTCTGCTCTTTTTATAAGACACACCTCATAAGTGATTAGATTTAGTACCCACACTACACTTGGGTGACCTAATTAACGTAACAAAAGAAAGTCCTTATTCCCAAGCAAGGTCTCATTCACAGGTACAGAGGTCAGGATTTCAATATAACTTTTGGGGAGACACAATTCAAACCATAATACACTCCTTGCCAGTAGTGTTAGTGTTTGTTACTCTCCCAAATAGAGAGTAAGAAAAAGATATCATAAAGTAGGGAGCCAGAGAAAGGTATTCTTAACACCTGCATAGGAAGTTCTAGACAGACCCCTAAATTACTCACATCTGAAACTAACCAGTATCAGCACACCAAAATGTTTGAGATTGAAACTATATTGTATAAAAACATCCAGATTTTCAGAGTGGCCTCCAAGAAACACACACAGAATAGCATTTCAAGGACTATGGAAACAAACCGTCATTGAAACACCCAAAAAAAGTAGGGCAGGACTTGCAGGATAAATCTAAGTAGGGTGAGGCAAAATGGCACTAAAGGTCACTCCCTCCAACAAAACAACAATTGTAATGGAATGCACAATTAGAACCGACTATTTCAGAACTCTTGGGCCTGCTTGGATGCTTAAATCAACCACGTAAGTGCTTGATGAAGGGACAAGCTGCTGATCCTTCGTAGGTGAGCCACATGCACCAACCGATTACCATTCCCTGTTCCTCACCCCTTCTGCAGTGGTGGGGACAGCAGACCGTGTTCCTACCCTGGCTGGCTGGTGTCAGAGCAAATAGTAAGAATCTTATCCTCCAAGTGTTTGGGGTTTCACAGTTTGCACAGCTGGGTTGGTCTAGCAGTGTGCTGAATGACAGGTGCAGACCACTGTGGTGGGATTTAGTATTTCTGCATAAATGGGCTCCTAGATTGAAAGGAGATGACACTAAACAGCAGCTCAAAGTCATACAAAGAAAACAAAATCTCTGGTGAAGATAATTACATGGGCAAATGTAAAGGCCAGTTTTACAGTACTTTTTACAGTACTTTCTAGCTGTTGTGCAGTAAACACCAAAAAACCAACCTGCTGCCATCCAGTCAATTATGACTTCAAAATGAAAAAGGAAATATAAATTTATCTCATTGGGATGATAATGTATAAAGATGTATTTTATGATGATAGTAACATAAAACAGGGAGGAGCAATACAGGAATAGGGTATTTGTATGAACCTGGGAAGTGCAAATGGTTAACACTCTCATCTGCTAATCTAAAGGTTGGAGGTTTGAGTCTACCTAGACATGCCTCAGAAGAAAAGCCTGGTTATCTACTTCTGAAAACTTAGCGACTGAAAACCCTATGTAGCATAGTTCTATCTTGACACACAAGGGGTCACCATGAGTCAGAATTGACTCGACAGCAACTGATATATTACCGAAGTTAAATTGCTATCAATTTAAACTAGGTTTTTATAATGTTAGGATGTTAACTGTAATCCCCATAGTAACCACAAAGAAAATATCAACAACAACAAAATACACAAAAAGGAATGGAGAAGGGAATCAAAATACTTCACTGCAAAAAAATGAATTAAACTAGACAGTATTGTAGAAAATGAGAGACACAAAATTTTAAATCACACAAAAACAAATAGGGAAATGGGAGAAGTCAGTCTTCTTATCAGTAATTGACTAAATGTAAATGGATTAAACTCTCCACTCAAAATGCATAGACTGAAGGTGAAGGCAACATGGCACTATAGACAGAAGCACCATGCTGTCTCTCTGTAGGAGAGACCAAAAAAACTAAATAGAACAGATAAAAATGTCAACCCTGCAACCCTAACCATCAAATAAAGGGATAAAGAACTAGATCAAGCACCAAATGGAACAAGAAATTGACAGAGAGCAAAGAGAGCTATGTAGCAGAGGTCTCCTGCCATCTTATGCAGCACAGCTTCACCATCTTGGAGCACAGCCAGCAAGGACCCTGGACAGGGAACACAGGAAGGTAACTTCACAGAGCTTCCAACATGAGACAGAGCACCCAGTAACCAGAGAAACATGCTTTCCCACTCCTCACCCTTCTTACCTGTATACTACCTCCACTGCTTCCCAATGGGCCACAGCTGCTCAGCTGGAGAGACACCAGCTCACTGTCAACCTGGGTCTGCCCCACCTCCACCAGCTGGCTCCTGCCAGGCCATTTTTTTTCTCTTTCCCTTTTCTCCTTTTCTTTTACCCTCCCACCTAGACTCCTGTACTGCCCCCACCCCTTCCTGATGGGCTGTGCCACACCACTTGGCTGGAGAAGAACTGGCTCCCCGCCATCCTGGGTCTGACCTGCCCCTACCAGCTGGCTCCCACTAAACCATTTTTTTTCTCTTTCCCTTTATTCCTTTAATTTCTCCCTGCCACCTAGCCCCCTGCACTATCTCTGCCCCTTCCCAACATGCTGTGCCATTCCGCTAGGCTGGAGAGGCACCAACTCACTGCCACCATGGGTCTGCCCTGCCTCCATCAACCAGCTCCCATCAGCACCATGTTTTTTCTTTTTTTTTCCACTTTCCCTTTCTTCCTTTTATTTCTCCCTCACACCTAGCCCCATGCACCACCTCTGCCCCTTCCAAATGAGCCACACCTCAGCACTCAGCTGAAGAAGCAGCAGCTCACTCCCACCCTGGGCCTGCCCCCCCAATGGCCAGCCCCCTCAGTGCCATTTTTTTCTCTTTCCCTTTCTTCCTTTTCTTTCTCTCTCCCACCTTTCTCCATGCATCACGTCTGCCCCTTCCTGACAGGCTGCACCATGGCAATTGGCCACAAAGGCACTGGCTTGTGCCCACCCTGGGCTGGCCCTACCCCTACCAGCCAGCTCCTGACATGCCTTTTTTTTTCTCTTTCTCTTCCTTCCTTTTCTTTCTCCCTCCCTCTTAGCCCCATATACCACCTTCACCCCTTCCAGACAGGCCATGCCATGCCACTGGCATACGGGTACCCCAGGTCCACCCCACCCCCATCCACTGACACCTTTCATGCCACTATTTTTTCTCTTTTTTTTTCTTTTCTTTGTTTTCCTTTCTCTTCTTTCTTTCTCCCACCTAGCCCAATACACTATCTCTACCCCATCCTATTGGGCCACGCCTTACTACCTCAGCTAGAGAGCCACCATAGCACATACACCCCGGGTCCACCTGGCCACCACCTGACAGCTCCCACTCCACCACTTTTTTCTTGCTTTTCTCTCTTTTCTTTCTCCCTCCCACCTAGCTCCACATATCACATCCCCCCCAGCCAGCCCTCAGGTCCACCCCACCCCCATTGGCTGGCCCCCACCATGCTGCCAATTTTTTTTGTCTCTCTTCCCTTTCCTTTTCACTCATATCTACCCCATATACCACCTACCCCCCTGCCACAGGACCACCACACTGCTGCAGGTGGAGAGCCACCAACCCTCCACTGCACCAAGTCCACCTCACCTCCCCCCAAGATAGCACTTTTCTTTCTTTTCATTTACTTTCTTTTTTTTCCTTTTATTTACTTTCTTTTTTTTTCTTTCTACCTCCCACCTAGCCTCATACATCACCTCCCCCCTCCTCTTCCCAATGGCCCCAGGTCTGCCCAGACCCCATCTTCTGGCTTCCTTTTTAAAAATTATTCTCTCTCTTCTTTCTCCCTACCACCTAGCCCCATATGCCACCCCCTTCCCAGTAGCCCCCTATGTGCTTCAATAGCTATAGCACCCTGGTTTCAGGCCAGCCACCACACCAGGCCCACACTGCCCACCCCTTGTGCCACATGACCACCTGCTGAAAATTGGGAAGCTAGCCCACACCACTCCCCATCTGACACACCTGACTATCCGATGAGAAGCTGGGAAAGCTCCCACACAACTGGACCAACATCAGGAGAAAGGCACCTCCCAACCAGTTCACCCTCAGCCACCTTGCCAAAACAGCAGGTCACTGCCTGTTGCTGTCCTTCCCACTTGGACGTGGTGGTGAGAACCATCATGCCCACAGATGAACAAGCAGAAAAACGTGCCTGGCTTGCCTGCCTTAACATATCAAAACAAAAATCAGGTTGAAACAAAAATACATACAATCTATAAACAAAGAAAATAATACCCTAATGTCTAAAAGACAGCAAAAAATATCAAAATGTATAAATCAGTAGGACAAGATGGCTCCAGCAAGTAACCAAAATAAAGAATCAGATGACCTTCAGGAGAAGAAAAGGCAGTGGAACTACCTGATACAGAATTTAAAAGAGTAATATTTAGGACTCTCCAAGAGACTAGGAAGGAGATCAAGAAAAACACTGACAAAAACAAGGAAAAACAGAATAATCATGAAAAATACATGAAAGCATAGCCCAAAATCAAGGAAAACACAGACAAAACAATAGAAGAATTCAGGAAAATAATAAAAGAACAAAATTTCAACATAAAATAAACAATTAGAAATGACAAAAAAATTAGAAATCCAAAAGATGAACAAGAAAATTCCAGAAATAGACAACTCAATAGAAAGTTTTAAGAACAAATTTGAAACAATGGAAGACAGAATCAGTGAGATTGAAGACAAATTCATGGACATCACTTTGAGGAAAAATCAGAGAAAAGAATGAACAAAAATGAAGAAAACCTAAGAATTACATGGGACACAATCAAGAGCATAAATTTGTTCATGATGGAAATTCCAGAATAGAAAGAGAAAATGGAAAACACAGAGAGATTGTTGAAGATTTGCTGGCAAAAATCTTCCCAAATATCATGAAAGATTAAAAGCTAACCATCCAAGAAGTTCAAGGAACGCCATATAGGATAGAGACTAAAAGAAAGCCACCAAGACACATCATAATCACCCTTGACAAAATCAAAGATAAAGAAAGAATCCTGAGAACAGCTCAAGAAAATGACAAGTCATTTACAAAGGGGAAACAATAACAGTAAGCTCTGATTACTTGGCAGAAACTACACAGGCAAGAAGGCACTGGAATGACATATAAAATCATGAAAGAAAAAACTGCCAACCAACCATAATATATCCTACAAAACTCTCTCTCAAATATGATGGCAAAATTAAGAAATTTCCAGATAAACAGAAATTAAAGGAATTTGCAAAAGCAAACCAAACTTACAAGAAATATTAAAGGAAGTCCTTGGTTAGAGAACCAGCAAAAACAGACAACAACCAGAGTCTTGGATACAGGATTGCATCAGCAGACACCAACCTAGATTAAAAAATCTCAAAAATAAAACAAAGCTAAAAGTCTTAAAACAGGGAAACTGAGATGTCAATCTGTAAATGACAACAATGTCAAAACAATAAATGGGGGAACAAACAGTGTAGGTATAGAACTTTCAAATGGAGGGAAAATCAAGGCGATATCAAGTAATAAGAGACTGGTTCAGATTTCAGAAGATAAGTGTAAAGTTCAAGGTATCTACAAAGAAAGTTAACCTGATCGCCAGAATAAAAGAAAAACATAAAGATTCAGTAGCACAAAATTTACAATAACCAAAGCAAAAAAAAAAAAATCCAGAAACAAAAGGAACTTAGCACAGAAGAGTAAAAGGAACAAAGAAAATGTCAGCACCACAAAAAAAGCACACTATGACCGCAATAAACTCATACTTATTGATAATCACATTGAATGAAAATGGTTTAAATGCACCCATAAAGAGAGACCAACAGAATGGATTAAAAAAAAAAAAGACCCATCAACATGCTGTCTGTAAGAGAAACATCTTAGACACAAGCCCATAAATTTATTAAAAATCAAAAAGCAGAAAAATACATCAAGCAAACATAACCAGATAAGAGCAGGAGTGGATACTAATCTCAAATACAATAGACTTCAAGACAAAATCAACAATAAAAGATAAGAAATGACATTATATAATGATTAAAGGGACAATCCACTAAGAAGAAATAATCTTAATAAATATCTGTGCACCCCATGACAGGGCTGCAAAATACATAAAACAATCTCCAACAGCACTGAAATGAGAAATAGACAGTTCAACCATAATAGCAGGAAACTTCAACACATCACTCTCAGTAAAGGATGGAACGTCTAGAAAGAAATTCAAAAGAGAAACAGAAGATCTAAACGCCAAAATAGATCAACTGGACATCACAGACATATACAGAACACTCCACCCAACATCAGCAAAATATACATTCTTTTCAAACACACATGGAATAATTTCCAGAATAGGCCACATTTTAGGCCACAAAGCACCCCTCAATAAAATCCAAAACATTGACATAGTACAAAGCATTCTCTCTGATCACAATGTCATAAAAGTAGAAATCAATAGCAGGAAAAGTAAGGATGAAAAATCAAATACATGGAAATAGAATAGCACCTTCCTTAAAAAGCACTGGGTAATAGAAGAAAACAAGTGGGAATAAAAAAAATTCTAGAATCAAATGAGAATGAAAACACATCATACCAAAACCTTTTGGACACAGCAAAGGCAGTGCTCAGAGGTCTATTTATAGCAAAAAAACACATGCATAAAAGAAGAAGAATGGGCCAAAATCAAAATGTTAACTCTACAACTCAAACAAACAGAAAGAAAACAGCAAAAGAAACCCACAACTACGAGAAAAAAAGAAATAACAAAGATTAAAGAAGATGTAAATGAAATAGAGAACAGATGAACAACAGAAAGAAGCAACATGACCAAAAGTTGCTTCTGTGAAAAGATCAACAAAATTGACAAACCACTGGCTAAACTCACAAAAGAAAGACAGGAAAGGAAGTAAATAACCCATATAAGGAATCATATCGGGGGCATTTAAACAGACCCAAGTGAAATAAAAAGGATCATAACAGAATACTATGAAAAATTGTATTCCAATAAATTTAAGAACCTAGAGGAAATGGACAAATTTCTAGAAACACACTAGCTACCTAAACTAACCCAAACTGAGATAGGAAATCTAAACAGACCTATAACAAGAGAAGAGATTGAAGAGGTAAAAAAAAAACTCCTCCCCCCCCAAAAAAAAAAAAAAACACCCTGGCCTGGATGTCTTCACTGGAGCATTCTCACAATCATTCAGAGAAGAGCTCACACCAGTAATACTCAAATTATTTCAGAGCATAGAAAATGAAAGACCACTCCTGAATTCATTCTATGAAGCCAGCCTAACCCTGATACCAAAGACTGGCAAAGACACCACAAAAAAAGAAAAGTACAAACCTATATGTACTTAGATGCAAAAAATTCTACTCAAAATAATTCGGCATCATATCAAAAACATAATATACCATGACCAAGTGGGATTCATACCAGGTATGCAAAGATAGTTCAACATTAGAAAATCAATCAATACAATCCACCACATAACATAATTATCTCAATCAATTTGATTAAGTCTAACGCCCATTTCTGATAAAAAAATCTCTCAGCAAAATAGGAATAGAAAGGAAATTTCTCAACATAATAAAGGGCATCTATACGAAACCTATAGCTAACATCATTCTCAACAGAGAGAAGCTGAAAGCATTTTCCCCCTGAGAATGGTAACAAGGATGCACTTTATCACCACTCCTGTTTATCATTGTGCTGGAAGTCCTACCTAGAGAAATAAGGCAAGAAAAGAAATAAATGGAATACAAATTGGAAAGGAAGAAGTAAAATTATCCCTATTTGTAGATAATATGATCCTATACATAGAAAACCCCAAAGATTTCACAAGTATTGGAACTAATAAAACGATTCAGCAGAGTAGGAGGATACAAGATCAACATACAAAAATGAGTTGGATTTCTATACACCAACAAAGAGAACTTCAAAAATGAAATCAAGAAAACAGTACCATTTATAATAGCCCCTAAAAGATAAAATACTTAGGAATAAGTCTAATCAGGGATGTAAAAGATTTATACAAAGGAAACTACAAAACACTATTGCAAGGAACCAAGAGGCCTACTTAAATGGAAAAACATACCACGCTCATGGATAGGAAGACTTAACATTGTGAAAATGTTAATTCTATCCAGAGAGATATACAGATATAATGCAATCCCAGTCCACATACCAACAGCATTCTTTAATGAGATGGAAAAACTAATCACTAACTTTACATGCAAAGGAAAGAGGCCTCAGGTAAGGAAAGTATTACTGAAAGAGATTAAAGTAGGAGGCCTCACACTACCTGATCTCAGAACCTAGTATATAGCCATGGTAGTCAAAACAACCTGTTACTGGTACAACGACAGACACATTGACCAACGGGACAGAATTGAGAACCCAGGCGTAAATTCATCCACCTATGGTCCTTGGAAACTCTATGGGGCAGTTCTACCCTGTCCTATAGGGTCGCTATGAGTTGGAATCAACTCGACGGCACTGGGTTTTTTTTTAAGGTCAGTTGATCTTTGACAAAGGCCTAAGGTCCATTAAACGAGGAAAAGACAGTCTTTTTAAAAAATGGTGCTGGCAAAGCTGGATGTTCATCTGTAAAAAAAAAAAAAAAAATGCAACAGGACCCATACCTCACACCATACACAAAAAATAATTCAAAATGGATCAAAGACCTAAATATAAAACCTAAAACTATAAATATCATAAGAGAAAAAAATAAGGACAATGCTAGAAGCCCTAATATATGGCATAAAAAGGACACAAACTAGAACTATCTGCACAAACACCAGAAGATAAACTAGGTAACTGGGAGCTCCTAAAAATTAAACAGTCATCAAAAGACTTCACCAAAAGAGTAAAAAGAGAACCTACAGACTGGAAAAAAATTTTTGGCTACGACATATCCAACAAGGGTCTAATCTCTAAAATCTTTAAGATACTGTAATGCTTCAACAACAAAAAGATGAACAAATCGGTTTAAAAATGGACAAAAGATATGAACAGACACTTCACCAAAGAAGACATCCAGGCAGTTAACAGACACATGAAGAAATGCTTGTGATCATTAGCCATTAAAGATATGCAAATTAGAACTACATTCAGATATCATCTCACCCCGACATTACTGGCTCTAATCAAAAAAACAGAAAATACCCAATGTTGGAGAGGTTATGGGCAGGCTGGAACTCTTATTCACTGCTGGTGGTAATGTAAAATGGTACAAACACTATGGGAAAGTATATGGCGTTTCCTCAAAAATTTAGAAATAGAAATACTATATGATCCAGCAGTCCCACTCCTAGGTACACATCCTAGAGAAATAAAAGCTATCACATGAATAGACTTATGCACACTCATGTTCACTGCAGCATTATTCACAATATCAAAAAGATGGAAACAACCTAAGTTCCCATCAACAGATGAATGGATGGACAAATTACGGTACATACACATAATGGAACACTATGCAACAATAAAGAACAATGACAAATCTGTGAAACATCTGACAACATGGATGACATTATGTTGAGTGAAATAAGTCAATCACAAAAGGATAAATACTGTATGTGACCACTATTGGAAACCCTGGTGGCATAGTGGTTAAGTGCTACGACTGCTAACCAAAGGGTCGGCATTTCGAATCTGCCAGGCGCTCCTTGGAAACTCTATGGGGCAGTTCTACTCTGTCCTATGGAGTCACTATGAGTTGGAATCGACTCGACAGCACTGGGTTTAGTTTTGGTTTGGTGACCACTGTTATAAAAACTCAAGAAAAGGTTTACGGACAGAAAGAAAAAATCTTTGATGATTATGAGGGAAGGGAGGGGTAGAGAGGGAAAATCATTCGATAGTAGGTAAGTGTTAACTTTGGTGAAGGGAAAGACAGTGCACAATATAGGGGAACTCAGAACAATTTGACCAAGGCAAAGTCATAGAAGCTTCATAGACACAGCCAAACACCCTGAGGGACTGAGGTACTGGAGTTGACTCTGGGGACCATGGTCACAGTGATTACCTAGGCCAACTGGCATAACAAATTTCATAAAGAAAATTTTCTACATCCAACTTTGGTGAGTAGCATCTGGGATCTTAAAAGCTTGCAAATGGCCATCTAAGATACATCCACTGGTCCCATCCCATCCAGAGCAAATGAGAATGAAGAAAACCAAAGACACAAGGGAAATATTAGTCCAAAGGACTAATGAACTACAAGCACCACAGCTGCCACCAGCCTGAGCCCAGGAGAACTAGATGGTGCCCAGCTACCACAACCAACCGCTCTGACAGGGATCACAATAGAGAGTCCCAGACAGAGGGGGAGAAAAATGTAGACCAAATTCAAAGTCACACACACAAAAAAGACCAGGCTTACTGGTCTGACAGAGACCGGAACAGTCAGCAAGATTATAGCCCCCGACACCTTTTTGACTCAGAACCGAAGCCCCTCCTGAAGTTCACCCACAGCCAAAGATTGGACAGGTCTATAAAACAAACAGTAACACACATGAGGAACATGCTTTTTAGTTCAATCATGAATACAAGACCAAAAGGGCAACACCTGCTCAAAAGCAATGACAGGAAGGCAGGAAGAGACAGGAAAAATGGATAGATAGAAATGAGATAATGGGATGTAGAAGGGAGAGTGTTGACACATCTCAGGGATTGGAACCAATGTCACAAAACAATTTGTGTATAAATTGTTGAATGAGAAACTAATTTGCTCTGTAAAGCTTCACCTAAAAAAAAAAGCACAATAAAATAAACAAACAAAAAAGCCAAAGACTGGCAAAATGGATTAAAAAACATGATTGAACTATATGCTGTCTGAAAGAGGCTCACTTTAAATTCAAAGACAAAAATAGGTTGAAAGTGAAGGTATGGAAATAATATTCCACGCAAATAGTAGCCAAAAGAAAGCTAGAGAGGCAATATTAATATAAAATATATATATAAAGTCAAAATAAGGGCATTATGTAATGATAAATGGGTCAATTTATCAGGAAGATATAACAATTTTAAATTTATATGCACCTAATTTTTTTTTATTATCAGAGCCCTAAAAAATATGAAACAAACACTGACAGATTTAAAGGGAGAAATAGTTCTACAATAATAGCTAGAGACTTCAATACACCACTTGCAATAATGAAAAGACTATCTAGAAAGAAGATTAATAAGGAAAAAGAGGATTTGAACAAAACTCTATACCAACTAGACCTATCAGACATATATAAGATACTCCACCCAAATTCAGAACAATACACATTCTTATCCAATGAACATGGATCATTATTGAGAACAGACCATATGCTAGGTCCAAAAACAAGAATCAATAAATTTTAAAACATTGAAATCATGCAAAGTATCTTTTCCAAATGGAATGAAAACAGAAAATAATAATAGAAGGAAAACTGGAAAATTTACAAATATATGGAAATTAAACAATACACTATTAAAAAATCAGTAGGTCATGGGAGAAATTAGAAAATACTTGGAGTCAAATGAAAATAAAAGCATAACATACAAAAACTTAAGGGATGTACCAAAGGCAGTGCTCAGAGGGAAATTTATATCAGCAAATGCCTACATTAAAAAAGACTTCAAATCAATAACCTAACTTAACTACTTGAAGAACTAGAAAAAAAAAATAAGCTCAAAACATACCTGAAGGAAGCAAAGAACAGAGTAGAAATACATAAAACAGCGAAGAAACATTGGACAATCAATCAATGCAATATGCCATCTTAATTAAAAACAAACTAAAAGAAGCTCACAATCATCTGAATTGATGCAGAAAAGGCATTTGACAAAATCCAACACACTTTCATGATAAAAACACTAAAATATCTAGGAATAGAGGGGAAATGCCTCAATATGATGAAGGACATTTATGAAAAACCCACAGCTAATGTCATACTCAATGGAGAAAGACTGAAATCTTTCCTGTTAAGATCAGGAACAACACAAGTATGTCTGCTCTCACCACTGCTATTCAATATTGTGCTCGAAATTCTAGCCAGTGCAATTAGGAAAGAAAAAGATACGTTGTTGTTCTTGTTGTTAGGTGCCATCCAGTAGATTCAGACTCATAGCGACCCTAGGTGCAACAGAATGAAACACTGCCTAGTCCTGTGCCATGTTCACAATCGTTCTTAAGCTTGAGCCCATTGTTTCAGCCACTGTGTCAATCCATCTCATTGAGAGTCTTCTTCTTTTCCACTGAACCTGGACTTTACCAAGCATGATGTCCTTCTCCAGGGATCACCTCCTGACAGCATGTCCAAAGTATATAAGATGCAGTCTTGCCATCCTTGCCTCTAAGGAGCATTCTGGCTGTACTTCTTCAAAGACAAATTTGTTCATTCTTTTGGCAGTCCATGGTATACTAAATATTCTTTGCCAATACCACAATTCAAAGGCACCAATTCTTCTGTCTTCCTTATTCACTGTCCAGCTTTTGCATGTACACAATCCGAATGAAAATAATACAGCTTGGGTCAGGCTCACCTTAATCTTCAACACTTTAAAGAGATCCTTTTCAACACTTTAAAGAGATCCTTTGCAGCAGATCTGCACAATGAAATGCGTCTTTTGATTTCTTGACTGCTGCTTCTATGGGTGTTGACTGTGAATTCAAGTAAAATGAAATCCCTGACAATGTCAATCTTTTCTCCATTTATCATGATGTTACTTATTAGTCCAGTTGTGAGGATTTTTGTTTTCTTTATGTTGAGGTGTAATCCATACTGAAGGCTGTGGTTTTTGATCTTCATCAGTAAGTACTTCAAGTCCCCTTCACTTTCAGCAAGCAAGGTTGTGTCATCTGCATAACAGGGGTTGTGAATAAGTCTTCCTCTACTCCTGATGCCCTGTTCTTCTTCATATAGTCCAGCTTCTCAGATTATTTGCTCAGCATACAGATTAAATAGGTATGGTGAAAGGATACAACCTTGATGCACACCTTTCCTGACTTTAAAACACACAGCACCCCCTTGTTCTGTCCAAGCAACTGCCTCTTGATCTATGTATAGGTTCCTCATGAGCACAATTAAGTGTTCTGGAATTCCCACTCCTTGCAATGTTATACATAATTTGTTATGATCCACACAGTTGAATGTCTTTGCATAGTCAATAAAACACAGGTAAACATCCTTCTGGTATTCTCTGCTTTCAACCAGGATCCATCTGACATCAGCAATGATATCCCTGGCTCTAGGTCCTCTTCTGAATCTGGCCTGAATTTCTGGCGGTTCCCTGTTAATATATTGCTACAGCCGCTTTTGAATGATCTTCAGCAAATTTTGCTTGCCTGTGATATTAATGATATTGTTCAATAATTTCTGTATTCGCTTGCATCACCCTTCTTGGGAATAGGCATAAAAATGGATCTCTTCCAGCCAATAGGCCAGGCAGCTGGCTTCCAAATTTCTTGGCATAGATGAGTGAGTACTTCCAGCGCTGCATCTGTTTGTAGAAATATCTCAATTGATATGCCGTCAATTCCTGGAGCCTTGTTTTTCACCAAATGCCTTCAGTGTAGCTTGGACTTCTTCCCTCAGTACCATCAGTTCCTGATCATATGCTACCTCTTAAAACGATTGAATATCAACTAATTCTTTTTGGTATAATGACTCTGGGTATTCCTTCCATCTTCTTTTCATGCTTCCTGCATCATTTAATATTTTTCCCATAGACTCCTTCAATATTGCAACTCGAGGCTTGAATTTTTTCCTCAGTTCTTTCAGCTTGAGAAATGCCAAGCATGTTCTTCCCTCTTGGTTTTTGAACTCCAGGTCTTTGCACATGTCAATATAGCACTTTACTTTGTCTTCTCGAGCCACCCTTTGAAATATTCTGTTCAGTGCTTTTACTTCATCATTTCTTCATTTTCCTTTAGCTGCTCGACATTCAAGAGCAAGTTTCAGAGTCTCCTCTGACATCCTTTTGGTCTTTTCTTTCTTTCCTTTCTTTTTAATAACCTCTCGCTTTCTTCATGTATGATGTCCTTGATGTCATTCCACAACTCGTCTGGCCTTCGTTCATTAACCTTGAACATGTCAAATCTATTCTTGAGATGGTCTCTAAATTCAGGTGGGATGTACTCAAGGTCATACTTTGGCTCTTATGGACTTGTTATAATTTTCTTCAGTTTCGACTTGTACTTGCATATGAGCAATTGGTGGTTTGTTCCACAGTCGGCCTCTGGCCTTGTTCTGACTGATGATATTAACCTTTTCCATCTCCTCTTGCCGCAGATGTTGTCAATTTGATTCCTGTGTATTCCATCTGGCAAAGTCCATGTGTATAGCTGCCATTTATATTGGTGACAAAAGGTGTTTGTAATGAAGAAATCATTGGTCTTGAAAATTCTATCATGTGATCTCCACCATTGTTTCTATCACCAATGCCATATTTTCCAACTACTAACCCTTCTTCTGTTTTTAACTTTCTCATTCCAATCACCAGAAATTGTGAATGCATCCTGATTGCATATTTGATCAATTTCAGACTGCAAAAGGTGGTAAAAATCTTCATTTTCTTCATCTTTGGCCTTAGCGGTTGGTACATAAATTTAAATAATAGTCATATTAACTGGTCTTTCTTGTGGACATATGGATATTATCCTATCACTGACAGCATTGTACTTCAGGATAGATGTTGAAATGTTCTTTTTGATGATGAATCCAATGCCATTCCTCTTCAAGCTGTCATTCCCAGCAGAGTAGACTATATGATTGGCCAATTCAGAATGCCCAATACCAGTCCATTTCAGCTCACTAATGCCTAGGATATTGATGTTTATGCATTTCATTTCATTTCTGATGATTTCTAATTTTCCTAGATTCATACTTCATACATTCCAGGTTCTGATTATTAATGTATGTTTGTAGCTCTTCTCATTTTGAGTTGTGCCACATCAGCAAATGAAGGTCCTGAAAGCTTGACTCTATCCACATCATTATAGTCGACTCTACTTTGAGGAAGCAGCTCTTCCCCAGTCATCTTTTGAGTGCCTTCCAACTGGGGGGGAGCTCATCTTCCAGCACTATATCAGGCAATGTTCCACTGCTGTTCATAAGGTTTTCTCTGGCTTATTCCTTTCATAATTAGACTGCCAGGTCCTTCTTCCTAGGCTGTCTTAGTCTGGAAGCTCAGCTGAAACCTGTCCACCATGGGTGACCCTGCTGGTATCTGAATACCATTGGCATAGCTTCCAGCATCACAGCAATGCACAAGCCCCCACAGTAGGATAAACTGACAGACACGTGGGGGAGAAAAAGATATAAAAGTATACATATCAGGAAGGAATAAATAGAACTACCCTATTATTAGTAGATGACATGATCCTATATATAAAATTCCCAAAATATCCACAAGAAAGTTAGTAGACCTAATAAATGAATTCAGCAAAGTTGCAGGGTACACAAATTATCAGTTGGATTTGTATACACCAACAATGAGCAGCCATAAGAGAAACTAAAAAAACAATTCCATCTAAAAGAATAAAGTACCTAGGAATAAATTTAACCAGAGTGGTGAAAGAGTGTACACTATCTCAGTTATCTAGTGCTGCTATAACAGAAATACCACCAATGTGTGACTTTAAGGAATAGAAATTTATATTCTCACAGTTTAGGAGGCTAGAAGTCTGAATTCAGGGTGCTGGCTCTAGGGAAAGACTCTGTGTAGGGTCTGAAGAAGGTCCTTGTCTCTTCTGCGTTTCCACTCATGGGCAATCTTCATGTGGCTTGGCATCTCTCTTCTCCCATCTCTGCTCTCTGCTTGCTTGTTTAATCTCTTTCATACCTCAAAAAAGATTGATTTAAGACACAACCCTGTACTAATACTGTTTCAATAACATAACAAAGAAACCCCATTCCCAAATGGGCTTATAACCACAGGTATAGGGGTTTGAATTTACAACACATATTTTTGGAGGACACAATTCAATCCATAACATATACTAAAAATAATAAAACATTGTTGAAAGAAATTTTAAAAAGACCTAAATAAATGGACAGACATACGTGTTCATGGATTGGAAGATTTAATATTGTTAAGATGTCAATGCTGCCCAAAGCAATCAATAAATTCAACATGATACTTATGAAAATCCCAACAGCCTTCTTTGCAGAAATGGAAAAGCCAATCCTCAAATGTATATCAATTGCAAGGGGCCCAAATAGCCAAAGCAATTTTGAAAAAAGAAGATCTGAATAGAAGGACTCAAACTCCCTGATTTCAAAATATACTGTAAAGCTTAAGGAATCAAAGCAGCCTGGTACTGATATACTAATATACACATATACTGGTGGAACAGAATTGAGAGTCCAAAAATAAACCTATACATTTATGGTCATTTGATTTTCAGTAAGGGTGCTAAGTTCTTCCAAAGGGGAAAGAATACTCTCTTTAATAAATGGAGTTAGAACAACTGGATCTCCACACACAAAAGTATGAATATGGATCAATATCGCATATCATATATGAAAATTAACTCAAAACTAATCAAAAACCTAAATATAAGAACTAAAACCATAAAACTCTTAGAAGAAAACATAGGGATGATGCTTCAGGGCCTTGTTTCAACAGTGGATTCTTAGATATGACACTAAAAGCATAGCATGACAGACAAAATAGATAATTTGGGCTTCATCAAAATTTTAAAATTTTGAGTATCAAAGAACTTTATGAAAAAAGTGAATAGACAACCTACAGAATGAAAGAAAATATTTGAGAACCACGTGTCTCATAAGGCTTTAATATCCAGAATATATAAAAGAATCCTACAACTCAGCAACTAAAAGAGAAAGAATCCAATTCAAAAAAATGTGAAAATGACTTGACTAGACATTTCACCAAAGAAGAGGTAGAAATGGCCAACAAGCACATGAAAAGAGGCTTAATGTCATTAGTCACTAAGGAAATGCAAATCAAAACCACAACAAGATACCACTTCATAATCACTAGGATGACTATTATCAGAAAAATGGAAAATAATAAGTGGTGGTGAGGATGTGAAGAAATTGGAACCCTTCATCTATTACTGCTGGTGTTATAAAATGATGCAGCTGCTGTGAAAAACACGTTAGTGGTTCCTCAAAAAAGTAAACATTTAGTGTGATTTAAAAAATTGAAAGCAAATAGTGGTGATGGTTACACATGGTAAACCTAATTAATGTCACTGAGTTGTACACAAAAAAATGATAGAAATGGTAAATGTTTTGTTATATATATTTCACCACAACAAAAACTGAACAATAATAGTAACAATAATAACTAAATAAGGTTAATGAATTTCTGTTAAAATTGAAGATTTAAATAGAATCTGCAGTCTCATAACACCCAAAATGTCCAGCATACAATTAAAAGTCACTCATCATATCAAATAAAAAACAGGAAAATCAAAACTCAAATATGAAAAGGCTATCCGCAGAGGCCAATAAAAAGAGGATTCAGATGTTAAGATTATCTTACAAACATTTTAAAACAACAATCATAAAAATGGTTCAATAAGCAATTGTGAATATTATTTAAATAAATGAAAAAATAGAAAAATAATGGCAAAAAAATAGGAGACCAAAAAAAAAACTAACCAAATGTGAACTACTGAACTGAAAAACATTAACTGAAATAAAAACTCACTGCATGAGCTCAACAATAGAAAGGAGACTACAGAGGAAAAAATCAGTAAACTTGAAGATAGAACAACAGAATTTACTCAAGAGAGGAAATAGATTGAAAAAAAAAAATGAACAGTCTCGGGGACCTGTGGGACAATAACAAAATCTCCAATGTTCCCGTTGTTATGAAAGTTCCAGAAGTAGAGAAGAAAGAGTGTTGGAATGAAAGAGTATCCCCAAATTTGGAGAAATATATAAATCTACAGACTGAAGAAGCCTAGTGAACCCCAAACAGGGTAAACTCAAAGAAACCCTTGCCAAGACATGTGATAACCTAACTTCTGAAAATTAAAGGCAAAGAAAAAGTATTGGAAGCAGCTCAATAGAAACAACACATAACTTCTACAGGAACAATGACTTAAATGACTGCAGATTTTCTATCTGGAACCATGGAGGCTGGAAGGAAGTGGCACAGAACTTCTGAAGTGTTTCAAGAAAAGAACAGTTCAACCCAGAATTCTTTATCCAGGAAAGGTATATGTCAGGAATGAAAGGGAAATAATTGTTTTCTCAGATGAAGAAAATCTAAGAGAATTTGATTTTCTAAGATAAAATCTCTAGCAGATATGTCCTTAAAGAATTACTAAAGGAAGTTTTCCAAACAAAAAGGAAATTATAAGAGAAGGATGCCTAAAACTTCAGAAGAAAAACAGAACAATGGAATGGGTAGATATTGAAAATGTATTTAAAGAAATAATGGCTAAAAACTTCCCAAATTTGTTGAAAAAAATTAATGCACAAGTCCAAGAAGCTCAACAAACTCAAGTAAAATAAATTCATAGAGATCCACAATTAGACATACCGTATTAAAACCGATGAAAGTCAAAAACAAACAGAAACTCTTGAAAGCAGCAAAAGAAAAATAACATCATGTAAAAGAATTTCTCAGTGAGATTAACCTTGACTCCCCATTAAAAAACATGAATGACAGAAGACAGTGTTTCAAAGTGTTGAAAGAAAATAACTGGGAGGCAAAATTTCTATATCCAGATAAAATATCCTTCAAAAATGAAGGAGGAATTAAGGCATTTCTAGATAAATAAGAACAGAGAATTCATTATTAGCAGATTTGACTTACAGAAAGTACTAAAGGCTGATATGCGAGAAAACTAGAGGGTAACTCAAATCCACATGAAGAAATAAGGAGCACTGGTAATGGTAGTTATAGAGGCATCCTGTAATGTAGTATAAATGAATTTTTGTTTGTAACTCTTTTCTTCTAGTTTTAAAAGAAAACCACATAAAGCAATAATGAAACTACATTTAGAGGAATATAAAATATAAAGTCATAATATGTATGACAAAGATAGTACAAAGAATGGTGTTGGGATTGGAGCTATATTAGAGTAAATTTTTTGTATATTATTGAAATTAAGTTAGTATTAATGTGAGTGTTCCTGTTTTTAGTTAAGATGCTAGTTGTATCCCCCAGGATAACCAATAAGAAAATATTTTAATATAGATAGCTAGATGATAGCTGGATGAATGGATGGATAGATGATAGATAGATGATGATAGATAGATAGATAGATAGATAGATAGATAGATAGATAGATAGATAGATAGATAGATAGATAGATAGATAGATGATAGATAGATTAAAATAGGGCAATTAAAAAGGTATAATAAAAATATTTAATACATAAAAGGCATTAAACAGATATTTTATTATAAAGGACCAGAGGAACAAAAAGAGGTAAGGCATACAGAAAATCGTAGAAGTAAAACCTATTTTATGAGCAATTGCATTAAATGTAAATGAATTAAACATCCTAATCAAAGGAAGAGATTGGTGGATCAGAATAAAAACACAAACAAAAAACAACCCAACTATATGTTGTCTACAAGAGTCACACTTCAGGTTCAAAGGGAGGAATAGATCAAATGCAAAAGGATGGAAAAGATATAGCAGGCAAGCAGTTACCAAATGAGAGCAGAAGAAGTTATACTAATATGAGAAAAAGGTAATTTAAGATAAAAAAAAAATGTTACTAGAGATAAAGAATGGAGCCCTGGTGGTGCAATGGCTAAGTACTTGGCTGATCACTGACAGATCGGCAGTACAAACCCACCCAGCAGCCCTGTGGGAGAAAAGACTTGGCGATCCGATCTCATACAGCCTAGGAAATCCAGTAAGGCAGTTCTACTCTGTCACATGTGGTTGCTATGCATTGGAATTGACTTGCAGGCACATAACCACAACAATGGAGACAAAGAAGGACTTTTTAAAATAAGATGGTCAATCCATGAGGAAGACACAACATGTATGCACTAAACAACAGAGCCTCAAAATGTATAAGGAAAAACTGAGAAAACTGAAGGGATAAATAAGCAATCCAAAAATATTTTTTGAGATTTCAATACTCCATTTCTTAGTTATCTAGTGCTGCTATAATACTATCATACCACAAATGGACACCTTTAACAAACAGAAGTTTATTTTCTCACAGTTTAAGAAGCTAGAAGTTCAAGTCCAGGGTACCATTTTGTGACAATTCAATCCGTAACACCAACTTTCAATAATCGGTAGAACAACAATGCAAAAGACCAACAATGAAATAGAAGACTTGAACAACACTAAAAACCAACAAGACCTAACAAACATATATAGAATAATCCACTCACAACAGCAGAAAACATTTTTCTCAAGTATACATGAAGCATTCTACAGGATAGACCATATGAAAGGCCATAAAACAAGCTTCAATAAAATTTAAAGAATTGAAATAATGTCAAATGTATTCTCCTACCACAAAGAATAAAATTAGAAATCAACAACATAAGGAAATTTGGGAAATTCAAAATATATGGAAATTAAATAACACACCCCTAAATACCAATGAGTCAAAGAAGAAATCATGAGGGAAATCACAAAATAGTTTCTGACAAATGAAAATAAAAGTGTAACATCTTAAAACTTGCAGGTTTTGAAAGAAAAATTTGATTAATGAGTCAATTAGAGTTAGCAGGGTTTATTGAGCAATAAAGAACCCTGCTGGCACAGTGGTTAAGAGCTTGGCTGCTAACCAAAGGGTGGGCAGTTCAAATCCACCAGCTGCTCCTTGGAAACTCTACAGGGCAGTTCTACTCTGTCCTATAGGGTTGCTATGAGTTGGAATCCACTCAACGCAATGGGTTTTATTCACTGATAAACAGTTTGCAAACAGGGCACATCCAGCCAAGGATCTCATTTAAGTCGCATGGGTACAGGGTTTTTAAAGGCAGCTAGAGGATTTTCAGTAGGGAACGTTGCAATAGTTGGATCTTAGGTATGTTCTTAATTGGAGGGAGGATTTTACAAAGGGGGGATTTTTCTATCATTAGTTTCATAGATATACTTGTCTGGTGAAAATTCGTGTTCTAGTATGGTGAGATAGAAACATTCTTCAATGTCCAGTTATTTTGCTGGGAAAGTCTATTTGGTTAGAACACTTTGAAAACTCCCTGTTGTTCTGTCAAGATTTGTACCTAGTACAATTGGCCATTTTGATTTATTTTCAGAAAGCTTTTTGCACATGGCACAAATAGCCATTATCTTTTATTTAATATTTAACATAGGATACAGCTAACACAATGCTTAGAGGAGAGCTTATAGCTGTAAACATGTATATTAAAAATGTAGAAAGATGTCAAATCAGAAATCTAAACTTCTTTGAGAAATTAGAAAAAAAGCAAACTAAATCAGAGAAAGCAGAAGAAAGGCAAATAAAATATAATGATTAGAGCAGAGATGAATAAAATACAATAGAAAAAAATCCATGAAATCAAAACTTTCTTCCTTGAAAAGTTCAACAAAGTTGACGAAGCTTTAGAACGACCAATAAGTAAGAAGAGAAAACTCAAATTATTTAACTAGGGATGAAAGAGAAAATATCAATACCGACCTTACAGAAATGAAAAGATCATGGGAATACTATGAACAACCGTATGCCAACAAACTGGTTGACTTAGAAGAAACTGAAAATTCCTAGAAACATACAAACTACCAAAACTGATTTAAGAAGAAATAGGTAATATGAACAGACCTATACCAAGCAAATACATTTAATTATTAATTTAGAAACTTCCAACAAGGAAACACCCAGCCACAGATGGCTTCATTGGTGAGTTCTACCAAGCATTTAAAGAATAACTAGCCTGATTATTCACAAAGCCTTCCAAAAAACAGAAGAGGAGGGATGACTTCCCGGCTCATTCTATGGGGCCAGTATTAATCTGATACTAAAAATTGACAAATACATCACAAAGTAGAAGAACTATAGACCAATGTCCCTTATAAATATAGATGCAGAAGTCCTGAGCAAAATACTAGGAGACCGAATCCAGTAGCATATAAAAATGGTTACACCATCATCAAGTGGAATTTATCCCAGTAATACAAGGTTGGTTTAACAACTTGAAATCAACTAATAAAGTATAATACAACCTGTTAACAGATTAAAGGTCAAAAACATATTATCCTCTTAATAGATAAGAAAAAAATCATTTGACAAAATCCAAAAACCCGTTTATGATAAAAGCACTCAATACCTAGGAACAGAGGGAAATTTCCTCAACCTGAAAAGGATATCTGTGAAAAACCACAGCTATCATGGTACTTAATGGAAAAATACAAAATGCTTCTCCCCTAAGATCAAGAACAAGACAAGGATATCTACTCTTGTCACATCTATTCATCATTTTATGGTAGTTTTTGGACAGGGTAATTAGGCAAAGGAAAGAAATAATATGCATCCTGATTGGAAGGAGGAAAAAAATATGTCTATTCACAAATGTTATGATCTGGCAAATATCAAATCCTACAGAATCTACAAAAAAAATTAAAAACTACTAGAACTAATACGTAAGTTTAGCAAGGTTGCAGATACAACATGAATAGAGAGAAATCAAATATATTTCTATACACTAGCAATGAGAAATACAAAAACCATATTAAGAAAACAATTCCATTTCCAAAACTAGCAAAAACACTAAAACAGGAATAAATGTACCAAAAGAAGTGCAAGACTTTCACACTGAAAACTAGAACATACTGTTGAAAGAACTTACAGAAGACCTAAATAAATAGAAAGGTAGCCCATGCCCACGGATTAGAAGACTTTATATGGTTAAGGCTGCAATACTTCCCAAACTTAATTGTAGGTTTATTGCAATACTTAACCAAAATTGGAGCTGCTTTTTTGCAGAAATTGACAAACTGATCCTAAAATACATATCAAAATGTAAGAATCCTAGAATAGCCATGAAATCCTGAAAAAGATAAACAATATTTGAGGATGTACATTTTCCAGTTTAAAAATTACTACAAAGCTACGGTAATCAGGACCAAGTGCTAGTGGTATAAGGATAAACATATAGATCAATGGAATGTAATTGAGACCAGAAATAAGTCCTCACATTGGTAGTCAGTTCATCTATTACAAGAGTGCCAAGGTCATTCAATGGAGAAAGACTAGTCTTTTCAATAAATGGTTCCAGGACAACTGGATGTCCACATGCAAAAGAATTAATTTATTCAGGACATCATACCAGATGCAAAAACTCAAACTGAAAAACATTACATATATATATATACACAAGTACATATATCTATTTATAATGGAAAGAGCAAAAACTATAACATCTGAGAAGAAATTATAGGAGTAAATCTTTACAACATGTAGTTAGACAATCATTCTTTAGATACAACACATGTACAAGTGACAAAAGAAAAAATTAATTTTTTTGACGTTTCTGCAAAAAAAACCCCAAGAATGTGAAAACACAACTCACAAAAAGAGAGAAAATACCTGCATTAACAGATTAAAGGGCCTTATATCCAGAACTTACAACTCAGCAATAAAAAATCGACCCAATCTTAAAAATGGGCAAAGGATTTGACTAGACAATTCTCTGAAGAAGATATTCAAATGGCCAATAAGCACATGAAAAGATACTCAATGTCATTATTCATTAGGAAAATACAAATCAAAACCATAAAGAGAAACCACCTCACTCCCTTTAAGATGGCTAAAATTAAAAAGACAGACAAATAACAAATATCGTCAAGGACGTGGAGAAATTGGTAACCTCATTCATTACCAGTGGGAATATAAAATTGGACAGTCACTTTGGAAAACAGTTCGGCTGTTACTCAGAATTTCAAACCATAGAGTTATATTAACCCAAAATAAATAAATAACAGAAGGAAAGAAAGAAAACAAAACCAGTTGTCACAGAGTAGATTCCAACTCATGACAATGCCATCCGTTTCAGAGTAGAACTGCACTCGAAAGGGTTTTCAGTAGCTGTGATCTCTCTAAAGCAGATCACCAGGGCTTTCTTCCAAGGTACCTCTAGGTAGACTGAAACTGCCAACCTTTCAGTTAGCAGTCAAGCACTTAACCATTTCCATCACACAGGGACTCCAGAGTTACCTTAAGACTCCTAGCTATCTACACAAGAGAAATGAAAACATACATCCACACAAAATAGCCAAAAAATGGAAACAGCTCAAATGTTCATCAGCTACTTCATGGATAAACAAAATATGGTATAACCATACGACAATATATTATTCAGCAATAAAAAGGATAAAGTAGTGATACGTGCTATAACATGGATGATCCTTGAAAGCCTTATTCTACTGGTAAGAAGTCAGTCACAAAGGACCATGTATTGTATTTTTCCATTTATGTTAAATGTCAAGAATAGGTAAATCCACAGAGACAGAAAGTAGATGAATGGCTGCCTGAGGCTGAGGGAGGGAGGAAAGGAATGGTGAATGACTGATAATAGGTATGAAGTTTTTTGGGGGGGGTCTTAAAAATGTTTCAGTTGTGGTGACATTTGCACAACTCTCTGTATATGCTTAAAACTATGGATCTGAATACTTTCAATGACTGAATTTTATAGTATGCATAATATATCTCAATAATTTCTTTAAGACTGAAGTGAAAACTTGGTATTGAATAGCAATCCACACAGTGTGAAACACATGGGGTACCTTTTTAAAGCATCAATTTTATTTAATTTTAAACTATTTAAAATAATGGAATTACGTTTTAGGTATGGAATTTTTAAGTAATTTAAAATATATAACTGTATATAAAAATAGCACAGTTGAGCCCTAACACATCAATAATTACCTTAAATGTAAATGGTCTAAATACACCAATTTCAAGAGAGTGATTGGTAGAATGGATTTAAAAAAAATTTTTTTTAAATGACCTCACTGTGTTGTTACATGCTGTTGAGTCATTTCAAACCCATAGTGACCCTATGTACAACAGAACAAAACACTGCCCAGTCCTGCACCATCCTCATAATCTTTGTTATGCTTGAGCCCATTGTGGCAACCACTGTGTCAATCCATCTCATTGAGGGTCTTCCTCTTTTTCTCTGACCTTCTACTTTACCAAGCATGATGTCCTTCTCCAGGGACTGATTCCTCCTGATAACATCTCCAAAATACATGAGATGAAGTCTTGCCATCCTTGCTTCTAAGGAGCATTCTGGCTGTACGTCTTCCAAGACAGAGTTTTTTCGTTCTTTTGGCTGTCCATGTATATTCAGTATTCTTCACCAACACCATATTTCAATTCTTCTTTGGTCTTTCTTATTCATTGTCCATCTTTCACACGCACATGAGGTTATTGAAAACACCATGGCTTGGGTCAAGCGCACCTTAGTCCTTAAAATGACATCTTTGCTTTTTAACACTTTAAAGAGGTCTTTTGCAGCAGATTTCCCCAATGCAACTCGTCATTTGATTTCTTGACTACTGCTTCCACGGATGTTGATTGTGGATCCAAGTAAAAGGAAATCCTTGACAACTTCAATCTTTTCTCCATTTATCATGATGTTGCTTACCGGTCCAGTTGTGAGGATTTTTGTTTTCTTTATGTTGAGGCGCAATCCATACTGAAGGCTGTGGTCTTTGATCTTTATTAGTAAGTGCTTCAAGTCCTCTTCACTTTCAGCAAGCAAGGTTGTGTCATCTGCATAACACAGGTTGTTAAAGAGTCTTCCACCAACGCTGATGCCACATTCTTCTTCATCTAGTCCAGCTTCTTGGATTATTTGTTTAGCATACAGATTGAATAGGTACGGTGAAAGGATACCACCCTAACACACACTTCTCTTGACTTTAAATATATTATGTCTAAAACAAAGTCACTTCAAATATAACACATAGAAAAGTTGAAAGAAATATATATATGTAAAAAAACATCGTTGTCCAGTCGATTCTGACTCATAGTTGATAAATATTAATCAAAATTAAGAGTACTGATAATAATGTAGATAATAAAGTAGAATTTAGAGCAAAGAAAATTACAAGAAACAAACAGGGATATTGCATAATGACAGAAAGGGTCAATCCACCAAAAAGACATACGGATCATAAATGTGTATAAACTAAAATGCATCTTTCAATACATGAAGCAAAACACCGACAAAATTGAAAAGAGAAATAGAGGAATCCACAATTATATTGATGGCTTCAGCATCTCTCTCTCAGCAATTGATAGAACATCCCTTTCTTGGCAGTTGATAGAACAAGTATAGAAAAAATTCAGCAAGGATTAGAAGAACTAAACACCATCAACCAACAGAGTCATATTGACTTTTATAAAACACTGCACCCAACAACAGAATACATATTCTTTTCAAGTACCCGTAGAACATTTATAAGAGAGATTATATCCTGAGTCATAAAACAAACCTCAAAAAAGGTATAAGAAATGAAAACAGTGTGTGTTCTCTGACCACAGTGACAACAAACTGCAAATCAATACCAGAAAGACAAAAGAAAAATCACCAAACACTTAGAAGTTAAACATAATTCTAAATAACCTATGTGTCAAAGACAAAATGTCAAAGAGATTTAAAAAAATATAATAAAAATGAGTAAAAAATTAAATTTAAACATATTAAAACCTGTGAGTCAACCCTGAAGCAGTATTGGAAGTGAAATTTACTGCACTGAATGCTTATATTTGAACAGATGAGAGGTCTCAAATCAACAGTTTGAGCTACCATTTTAAGAACTTGAAAAAGGCAAAATAAAGAAAGAAAGCAGAAGGAAGTGATAATGGTAAGAGCAAAAATCAATGAAAGTGACAACTACAGTGAAAATCAATTCAATAAAAAGCTGGGTTTTAACTTAAAAATCAATAAAATTGATAAACCACCAGCAAGACTGGGGGGAAAAAAAGAAAACATAAATCATTAATATCAGGAATGAATCACAGAGTATCACTAAAGATGCTGGTGCCCATTAAAAGGATAAACAGGGAATACTACATACAACTTTCCTCCATCTGACTGTCTGTTATACTGTAGTGGCTTATGTGTTGCTGTGATGGTGGAATTATACCACCAGTATTTCAAATACCCACAGGGTTACTCATGGTGGGCAGGTTTCACTGGAGCTCCCAGGCTAACACAGACTAGGAAGAAGAATCTGGCAATCTACTTCTGAAAAAAAATTAGCCAGTGAAAAACTTATGAATAACAACAGAACACTATCCAACATACTGTCAGAAGATAATCCCCTCAGGTTGGAAGCCACTCAAAATATGACTGCTGAGGAGCTGCTTCCTCAAAGTAGAGTCAGCCTTAAAGAAGTGGATGAAGTAAAACTTCAGGGACCTTCATTTACCAATATGGTATGACTCAAAATGAGAAGTAACATCTGCAAACATCCATTAGTAATTGGAATGTGGAATCTAGGAAATATGAATTGAGGAGAATGGGAAGTTGTCAAAAACAAAATGGAATACTTCATGATCAATATCCTAGGCATTACTAAGCTAAATGGATTGGTACTGGCCATCTTAAATCAGACAATCATATGGTCTACTATGCTGGGAATGACAAATAGAAAGGGAACGGCATTGCATTCATTGTCAAAAAGGACATTTCAAGATCTATCCTGAAGTACGGTGCCATCAATGACAGGATAATATCCATTCATCTACAAGGAAGACCAGTTAATACGACTATTATACAAATTTATGCGCCAATCACTGATGCCAAAGATGAAGAAACTAAAGATTTTTATGAACAGCTAGAGTCTGAAATTGATCAAACATGCAATCAAGTTCTATTGATAATTATACTGGTGATTGAAATGTGACAGTTGGAAACAAAGAAGGATCAGTAGTTGGAAAATATGCCCTTGGTGATAAAAAGGATGCCAGAGATTGCATGATAGAATTCTGCACAGCCAACAACTTATTCATCAGAAATAACTTTTTTCAACAACACAAACAATAACTATACACATGGATCTCACCAGATGGAATACACAGGAATCAAATCAACCATATCTGTGTAAAGAGACGATACAGAAGCTCAATATCATCACTCAAGACAAGAACAAGGGGCCAACTGAAGAACAGACCATGAATTGCTCGTACGCAAGTTCAAGTTGAAGCTGAAGAAAAATTTAAAAAGTCCATGAGACCCAAAGTATGACCTTGAATATACCCCTCCTGAATTTAGAGACCATCTTAAGAATAGATTTGATGGACTTAACATTAATGAACCAAAACCAGAAGGGTTGTACGATGACATCAAGGACATCATACATGAGGAAAGCAAAAGGTCATTAGAAAGAGAGAAAAGATCAAAGTGGATGTCAGAAGAGACCCTGGAAGTTGTTCTTGAATACAGAGTAGCTAATGTAAACTGAAAAATTGATGAAGTGGAAGAGCTGAACAGATTTCAAAGGGCAGCTCAAGAAGACAAGGTAAAGTATTATAATGAGATGTGCAAAGACCCAGAGTTAGAAAACCAAAAGGGAAGAAGATGCTCGATATTTCTCAAGCTGAAAGAACTGAAGAAAAAATTGAAGTCTTGAGTTGCAATACTGAAGGGTTCTATGGGCAAAAAATTGAATGACTCACGAAGCATCAAAAGAAGATGGAATGAATACACAGAGTCACTCTACCAAAAATAATGGGTCACTGTTCAACCATTTAATGAGGTAGCATATGAACAAGAACCAGTGGTACTAAAGGAAGAAGTCCAAGCTGCATATAAGGCATTGACAAAAAACAAGGCTCCAGCAATTGACTGAATACCAATTGAGATGTTTCAACAAACTGATGCAACGCTGAAAGTGCCCACTTTTCTATGCCAAGAAACTTAGAAGACAGCTACTCAACCAACGGACTGGAAGAGATCCATATTTGGATCCCTATTTGAAAGAAAGGTGATTCAACAAAACATGGAAATTCTTGAACAATATCATTGACATCACATGTAACCAAAATCATACTGAAGACTATTAAAAAAATGGGTGCAACTGTACATCGACAGGGAACTGCCAGAAATTCAGAATTGCCAGATTCAGAAGAGGACATGGAATGTGGAATATCATTGGTGATGTCAGATGGACCCTGTCTGAAAGCAGAGAATACCAGAAAGATGTTTACCTGTGTTTTACTGACTACACAAAGACACTCAACTATGTGGATAATAACAAATTATGGATAACATTGATAAGAATGGGAATTCCAGAACACTTAATTGTGCTTATGTGGAAACCGTACATAGGTCAAGAGGCAGTCATTCAAACAGAACAAGGTGATACCGTATGGTTCAAAATCAGAAAAGGCATGCATCGAGGTTGCATCCTTTCACCATACTTATTCAATCTGTACACTGAACAATTAATTTGAGAAGCTGTACTATATGAAGAAGAACATGGCATCATGGTTGGAGGAAGACTCATTAAGAACCTGCAATATGCAGATGACACAACCTTGCTTGCCAAAGGGAAGAGGACTTGAAGCACTTACTGATGAAGATCAAAGACTACAACCTTCAGTATGGATTATACCTCAACATAAAGAAAACAAAAATCCTCACAACTGGATCAATAGGCAACATCATGATAAACAGAGAAAATACTGAAGTTGTCAGGGATTTCGTTTTACATAGATTGACAATCAATTCCTATGGAAGCAGCACTCAAGATATCAAATAACGCATTGCATTGGGCAAATCTGCTACCAAAGACCTCTTTAAAATCGTAAAAAGCAAAGATGTCACTTTGAAGACTAAGGTGAGCCTAACTCCAGCCATGATATTTTCAATCACCTCATATACATGCAAAAGCTGGACAACAGAAAAGGAACACCTAAGAAGAACTGACACATATAAATGATGGTGCTGGCAAAGAATACTAAATATACCATGGATTACCAGAAGACTGAACAAGTATGTCTTGGCTGAAGTACAGCAAGAATCTTCCCTAGAAGTAGGGATGGCGAGACTTTGTCTGGCTTACGTGAAGGATGTCATGCTTCATAAATTAGAGGATCAGTGAAAAGAGGAAAACCCTAAATGAGATGGACTGACACTGTGGCTGCAACAATGGGCTGAAACATACCTACTATTGTAAAGATGGCTCAGGACCCAGGAACATTTCATTCTGTTATACATCAGGTTGCTATGAGTTGGAGCTGACTTGATGACACCTAACAACAGCAACCTACAACTTTTCACTCATAAATTTGACAACTTAGGAGAAACGGACCAATTCTTCAAAAATCACGAATTGCCATAACTCAGGCAAGATAAAATAGATAATTTGAATACTCCAAAACTATTAACAAAATTTGTAATTTAAAAGTCCCCTGAAAAAGAAATCTCAAGGCCCAGATTGTTGCACTGTAGAATTTACCCAATCTGTTAAAAATAATGAGGAGGAAGCATTTCCCGAATCATTTTACAAGGCCAGTATTTTTCTGATACCAAAACTAAACAAAGGCAGGTTAGTTAATTATTCAGTGTGGTAGGCAAAATAATGACTATACACACACACTTACACACACGTAAAGGTACACACACATACAGAGAGACAGAACGCTTGGTTTTAAAGAGTTGGGAATTTGTTCATGTGACTGTGGGGCTGGCAAGTCCAAAATCTGTAGGCCAGGCAAGCCAGATATCTACACTACAATCTTGAGGCAGAATCCTTCTTCTCTTAGAAACTTCTTTCTGCTTTTAAGGCTTCCTACTTTTTTTTACTCATTAGGTGAGGCCTACCCACAGTATCCCTTTTGTTGCTATGCTTTTTCTCCTTAACCTTTTTTTTTTTTTTTTTTTTTGGATAGCATGTGTTTTCTTGAGTGTGTTCAAATTTTTGTTTGGTAATAAGATTTTGAGAAATATGACCTGGTAATACAAGCCACCAATGAGGCGAGTGGCACTCTGGTGCCACCCATCTGTGGTATGCCAATATATCAATAAGAGCTAGCTAAGTAATTTATTGCGAGTGCCTTTCCATTAGGTTACATGGAGAATCTTTGGTTTTTCAAATATGAAGACAAACCAAAATAAACGCACCAGAGCTCCCTAACCATCACACAGGAAAGTCATAATTATGCATGCAAGCCTTACCTCACAGAAATAAAGAGAAAAAAAGCTAAAGCTCACCAAAGTTTATAAAAACTACCACATCCAGGAAGCATCACCTAATAGAATGCTTAACCTACACAACAAGACTCCAACTCCAGTCTGCTGAGCTTCATGCATTTCAAAGGGACCTACCTTGACACTAAATGCATTAGAACAGGAATAATGCCTTACCACTGAGGTCCAGAGCCATAAAAATTGGCTGGCATACCATTTATGCCAGTGGTAACTGAAGTGTTATAGAGGATAGTCTCCTTTACTTAGAGTCAAATGACTAAATGTTAATCATATCAACAAAATCCTTCAAAACAAAATGTAGACTAGTATTTGACCATACAATTGGGCACCATAGCCTAGACAAATTGACACATAAAATTAACCATTACACATGGCAAGGGGGGATTAAGATAGCTAATCAACTAACCTTGAGATGGGGAGATGATGCTAGATTATCTGGGTAAGCCCAATGTAATCAGAAGGGTCCTTATAAGTAAAACAGTGAGGAGAGTCCCAGTCACTATGATGTGATGTTAGAAAGACTCCACTAGCCATTGCAGGCTTTGAAGATGGAAGGGGGCCACAAGCCAAGGAATGTAGATGGTCTCTATAAACTGGAAAAGTGAATAAAAAAGATTAACCCCTAGAGCCTTCAGAAAGGAACACAGTCCTGCCCACACCTCGATTTTAGTGCAATGAAACTGACTTTAGATTTCTGACTTGGAGAAGAGTATAAAAATTAATTTGTTCTGTTGTAAGCCACTAAATTTGTGGTAAGTTATTATACTAGCCATAGGAAATTAATAGACATTTAGGTTAGGTCAGACATGTTAGTTAGATCAGAGATTGTTTCATTTTTGTTAGATTAGTTAATTAGGCTAGTTGGTTATGCTAGACTGGTTTTTATTCTAGTTAGTGATATGATTAAGTTGTTAGTTGGTTAGAGTAGTTAGCTGGGTTAGCATTTTTACCCAGCTGGTCAGATTAGCTAGTTGGTCAGGATAGTTTGTTAGGTTAGTTACTCAAGTTAGTTAATTAGGTTAGTCAGTTAATTGGTTGGGTTGGTTCAAAGGTTAGCTAGCTGGTCAGATTAGCTAGTTAATTGAGTCACTTGGTTAGGTTATTCAGGTTAGTTGGGTTAGTTGGTTTGGTTAGTTAGGGTAGCTGGATGTTGGTTGTGCTAGCTGTTAATATTAATTAGTTGGTTGTATTAGTTAGATGTTTGTATTAGTTGGTGTGTTAGCTAGGTGGTTATATTAGATGGTTTTGTTAGTTTATTTAGTTAGCTAACTGGTTCAGTTAGTTACACAGGTTAGTTGGTTAGATTAGTTTGTGGTAATATTTGGGTCAGTTGTTTACTTAGGTGAATTGGTTATTTCAGTCAACTTAGTTGGGCTAGTTGGTTATATTTAATTTATTTGGCTGATCAGATTAATTGGGATAGTTAATAGGTTAGCTGTTAGTCAAGTTAGTTAGGTTAGCCAGTTGGGTCAGTTAGTTAGAGTAGTTGGGTTGACTGGTTAGATTAATCTAGTTAGTTGGCTGGGAATTAAATTTATGGAGCAGTGGTGGTTCAGTGGTACAATTCTCACCTTCTATGTGGGAGTTGTCATTGTTGTTAGTTGAGGTTGAGTTGATATCAACTCATGGCAAACCCATGTGTGCAGAATAGAACTACACCATCGGGTTTTCAAGACTGTGACCTTTCAGAGGCAGATCACCAGGCCTGTCTTCTCAGGAGCCTCTGGGTGGGTTTGAACCACCAACATTTCAGCTAGTAATCAATTTTTAACTGTTTGTGAGAGATATGGGTTTGATTTCTGACCAACGGACCTCATGCACAGCCAACACACATCTCTCATTGGAGGTTTTCAAGTTGCTATGACGCTGAACAGGTTTCAGCAGAGCTTTCATACTAAGATGGAATAGGAAGAAAAGCCTGAAAATCTACTTCTACATGCAACTAATCATGAGGATGGTGCAGGACCAGGCAGCAATTCATTGCACTGTGCGTGAGGTCACCATAAATCAGAGGCCAATACAGTAGCAACTAACAACAACAACACATCTGGTCAGTAGGTTTATATGGATGATTTTTAGTTCCTGGTTTTTTTCCCCTAAAATGAGCATATATTGCTTATATAATTTCAAATATAAAGGAATAGAATGATAAAGGAACAGATACTGCCAACCCCGATTCCACCAGGCACTCTTTGGAAACTCTATGGGGCAGTTCTGCTATGTCCCATAGGGTTGCTATGAAAAAAAAAAATAAAAAATTTTTTTTCTTTTGTTGGAATCAAATCGATGGCAATGGGTTTGGTTTGGTTTTGGTATAACCTTCACCACATCCCTATGAGGTAGATAGCATAATCATCCCCACTTGACAGATGGGAAATCTGAGGATTTGAGAGGGACTTAGGTATTTTCTTTAGGTGAACTGTAGAGCAGAAATTATCTGAGGCAAAAGCACTTGATCTTAAACCCTATGCTATGATTTCATTCCCTGCTCTTCCCCCCCACACCCCACAATCTGCATTGATGCTAGAGTGATGTTTCTAAACCACAAATTTGTCCTTCTTAACTTTTTACTTAAATGTTTCTTGTAGAACATCATTAACCTCAAGATAAAATCCAAAGTCCTTAACATGGCATAGAAGACCCAGTACAACCTGACCCCTGGCTAAGTTTCAAGCCTCCTGTAATGCTGTCCCCATCTTACACATTTGGGGCTCTTCATGCTGAACACTTTGGGCTCCTTGAATGTGCCTCATGTCCCCTTGACTCTACACCTTGTTGTTCTTACTGCTGCTTACAATTCACTTCCCTACTTTGCCCAACGGACACAATCTTACGTCAAGAGTCAGCAAATTTCAACTCCTTTTCTGGCTATTAAGGCAAAGGCATGCATTTCATCATCCATAGCATTTAATCAGTCCTCTATTCTAGCTCTTTCTTCATTGCAGTAAGTTTTGTTTACCTGTTAGTCACCTCCATTATACTGGGAAGATCTTCAGGGCAGAGACAGTTTTATTCACTTTTGTATCTGCAGTATGTTGTATGATGCCTGAAATATAGCATGAGCCCAAAAATGAGTGTTGAATTGGAAATTAATAAAACAATTGTTTGTGTAGGCCTAATTAATTATTTCTATTTTTTTTCACTCATCTTTCCTGAATATAGCCCCATCCTAATAACTCCTTAAAATATACACTTTTTTGTTCTCTTCCTCATAAAAACAAGTACTCTCAAAATGTATATACTGTAAGAGTATCTGACATATCCCACCTGGACATCTAGAGATGAAGTCAAATTTAAAATCTATATACTAATTTAAGTATAACAAATCTACCAAAGCAGTGTGTCAAGCTTCCTATATCTTTTCTTTAGGAGTATGCAAGTGTGGTAGGCAGCTAAAAAGTGAAAAAACAGGATAGATTCTTATTTGTATATTTCTAATCCTTTCTATGGGGGAAATCTTAAACAAAGCAGGAAGCAACAAAAGAAGATGGAAGGAATACACAGAGTCATTATATCAAAAAAAATTAGTCAACGTTCAATCATTTCAAGAAGTAGCATATGATCAGGAACCCATGGTACTAAAGGAAGAAGTCCAAGCTGCACTGAAGGCACTGGAGAAAAACAAGGCTCCAGGAATCGACAGAATACCAACTGAAATCTTTCAATAAAAGGATGTAGCACTGGAAGTACTCACTCATCTATGCTGAGAAATTTGGAAGACAGCTACCTGGCCAAGCAACTGGAAGAAATCCATATGTATGCCTATTCCCAAGAAAGCCGAGCCAATCAAATGCAGAAATTATCAAACAATATTATTAATATCACATGCAAGAAAAATTTTGCAAAGATCATTCAAAAGCAGCTACAGCAGTATATGGACAGGGAATTGCCAGAAATTCAGGTCAGTTTCAGAAGAGGATATGGAATCAGGGATATCATTGCTGATGCCAGATGGATCCTGGCTAAAAGCAGATAATACCAGAAAGATGTTTACCTGTGTTCTATTGACTATGCAAAGGCATTCAACTATGTGGATCATAACAAATTATGGATAAAATTGTGAAGAATGGGAATTCCAGAACACTTAATTGTGCTCATGAGGAACAAGGGGATACTGAGTGGTTTAAAGTCAGTAAAGGTGTGCGTCAGGGTTGTATCCTTTCACCATACCTATTCAATCTGTATGCTGAGCAAATAATCTGAGAAGCTGGACTATATGAAGAAGAACAGAGCATCAGGATTGGAAGAAGATGCATTAACAACCTGAGTTATGCAGATGACACAACCTTGTTTGCTTGAAAGTGAAGAGGACTTGAAGCACTTACTAATGAAGATCAAAGACCACAGCCTTCAGTATGGATTACACCTCAACATAAAGAAAACAAAAATCCTCACAACTGGATCAATAAGCAACATCATGATAAACGGAGAAAAGATTGAGGTTGTCAAGGATTTCATTTTACTTGGATCCACAAACAACACCCATGGAAGCAGCAGTCAGGAAATCAAAAGACGCATTGCATTGGGCAAATCTGCTGCAAAGGGCATCTTTAAAGTGTTGAAAAAGCAAAGATGTCACCTTGAAGACTAAGGGGCGCCTGACCCAAGCCATATTATTTTAATTGCATCATAAAGCTGGACAATGAATAAGGAAGACTGAAGAAAGAACTGACGCCTTTGAATTGTGGTGTTGGCAAAGAATATTGAATATACCATGGACTTCCAAAAGAACGAACAAATCCGTCTTGGAAGAAATATAACTAGAATGGACCTTAGAAGCAAGGATGGCAAGACTTCTTCTCACATACTTTGGACATGTTGTCAGGAGGGATCAGTCCCTGAAGAAGGACATCATGCTTGCTAAAGTACAGGGTCAGTGGAAAAGAGGAAGACCCTCAATGAGATGTATTGACACAGTGGCTGCAACAATGGGCTCAAGCATAACAGTGATTGTAAGGATGGCACAGGACCAGGCAGTGTTTCGTCCTGCAGTACACAGGATCGCTATGAGTGGGAACCAAGTTGGCGGCACCTAACAACAACAACAATCCTATATCTAAAAGCAACTGCAATTGAAAAATGTGATTACAAATATAAATTTCAAAATAACAACTTCTGATTATTTGCACTAATGGACAATTGTGTCAATAATTCAAAACCAGTTGCCGTGGAATCGATTCCAACTCACAGCAACCCCATGTGTATCAGAGTAGAACTGTGCTCCACAGGGTTTTCAATGGCTGTGATCTTTTGGAAATAAATCACCAGGGCTTTCTTCTGAGGCACCTCTGGGTGGATTCAAACTGCTCAACTTTCAGGGAGTAGCTGACCACTAAACTGTTTGTGCCATTCAGGAACCGTGGCTACTTGTCCCATCCCATCTGAAGCAAGGGAGAATGAAGAAAACCAAAGACACAAGGGAAAGATTAGAACAAAGGACTAATGGATCACAAATACCACAGCCACCACTAGCTTGAGTCCAGCACAACTAAATAGTGCCCAGTTACCACTGATCATTCTGACAGGTATCATAATAGAGGGCCCCAGATAGAGCTGGAGAAAAATGTAGAAAATTCAAACTCACAAAAAAAGACCAGAATTACTGGTCTGACAGAGACTAGAGAAACCCTGACAGAATGGCCCCCAGACACCTTTTAACGCAGTACTGAAGTCACTCATGAGGTTCACCCTTTAGCCAAAGACAAGACAGGCCTATAAACAAACAATAATACGTGTAGTTCAACCATGTATACAAGACTAAATGGGCATACTAGCCCAGGGGCAAGGACAAGAAGGCATGAGAGGACAGGAAAGCTGGAAGAATGGAAATGGGGAACCCAAGGCCAAGAAAGGGACAGTGTTGACACATCATGGAGCTGGCAAACAATGTGACAAAACAATAAGTGTATTAAATTTTTAATGAGAAACTAATTTGCTCTGTAAACCTTCACCTAAAGCATAATAAAAAGGAAAATAATCAAGTTATTTATTAAACTGTTTAATTTTGAAATGCATATTTTAAAGAATTATCTAAAATTAGAAGTTCCCTCTTGCTATACAATTTTATAGTTCCCCCCTCATTTGTTCACTACACCCATTCACTAAAGACAGTTGTTTTGAAGCATTCCATTTTCTAATTTTTCCAAGCTGATAAATTTGCCTTTGATTATTAGCAACATGAAGACAGCAAGAGGCCATTAAAAAGACAGGAAAGAAAGAAAAGATCAAAATGGATGTCAAAAGAGACTCTGAAAGTTGCTCTTGAATGTAGAGTAGCTAAAGCAAAATGAAGAAATGATGGAGTAAAAGAGCTGAAGAGATTTCAAAGGGTGACTTGAGAATACAGATTGAATAAAGTACTATAATGAAATGTGCAAAGAAATGGAGATAGAAAACCAAAATGGAAGAACACACTTGGCACTATTCAAACTGAAAGAGCTGAAGAAAAAATTCAAGCCTCAAGTTGCAGTACTGAAGGATTCTACAGGGAAAATATTAAACAAAACAGGAAACATCAAAAGTAGGTGGAAGACTACTACTAAAGGTATTTCAGAGCCTAGAAAAGGATGGAATACTACCAAACTCATTCTATGAAGCCAACATACCCGTAATACCAAAACAGGTAAAGACACCTCAAAAAAAGAAAATTACAGACCTATAACCCTTATGAACTTAGATGCAAAATACTCAACAAAATTCTAGCCAATAGAATTCAACAACTTATCAAAAAAATAATTGAACATTATCAAGTGGGATTCATACCAGGTATGCAGGGTTGGTTCAAGATTAGAAAAACAAATAATGTAATCCATCATATAAATAAAACAAAAGACAAGAATCACATGATCTTACCTATTCATGCAGAAAAGGCATTTGAAAAAGTCCAACATCCACTCATGATAAAAAAAAAAAAACTTTCAGCAAAATAGGAATAAAAGGCAAATTCCTCAACATAATAAAGAGCATTTATACAGAGCCAACAGCCAACGTCAACCTAAATGGAGAGAATCTGAAAGCATTACCCCCGAGAACAGGTACCAGACAAGGATGCCCTTTATCACCACTCTTATTCGACATTGTACTGGAGGTCCTAGCCAGAGCAATTAGGCTAGATAAAGAAATAAAGGACATCCAGATTGGTAAAGAAGAAGTAAGAGTATCTCTGTTTACAGATGACATGATCTTATACAGAGAAAACCCTAAAGAATCCTCAAGAAAACTACTTAAACTAATAGAAGAGTTCAGTAGAGTATTAGGATACAGGACAAACATACAAAAATCAGTTGGATTCCTCTACACCAACAAAAAGAACATCGAAGAGCAAATCACCAAATCAATACCATATACAGTAGCCCCAAAGAAGATAAAATACTTAGGAATAAATCTAACCAGAGATGTAAAAGACCTTTACAAAGAAAACCACAAGACACTACTGCAAGAAAACAAAAGAGACCTACATAAGTGGAAAAACATACCTTGCTCATGGATAGGAAGATTCAATATTGTAAAAATGTCTATTTAACCAAAAGCGATCTATAGATACAATGCAATTCCGATCCAAACTCCAACGACAATTTTAATGAGATAGAAAAACGAATCACCAACTTCATATGGAAGGGAAAGAGTCCCCAGTAAGTAAAGCATTACTGAAAAAGAAGAACAAAGTGGGAGGCCTCACACAACCTGATTTTAGAACAGTTGTCAAAACAGACTGGTACTGGTACAACAACAGATAGACAGACCAATGGAACAGAATTGAGAATCCAGACATAAATTCATCCACCTATGAGCAGCTGATATTTGACAAAGGCCCAAAGTCTGTTAAATGGGGAAAAGACAGTCTCTTTAACAAATGGTGCTGGCATAACTGGATATCCATCTGCAAAAAAAATGAAGCAAGACCCATACCTCACACCATGCACAAAAACAAACTCTAAATGGATCAAAGACCTAAATATAACATCTAAAAAGATAAAGATCATGGAAGAAAAAAATGCTAGGAGCACTAATACATGGCATAAACAGTACACAAAACATTACATACAATGCACAAACACCAGTAGAAAAACTAGATAACTGGGAGCTGCTAAAAATCAAACACCTACGCTCATCCAAAGGCTTCACCAAAAGAGTAAAAAGATTACCTACAGACTGGGGAAAATTTTTTAGCTATGACATTTCCCATCAGCGTCCGATCTCTAAAACCTACATGATACTGCAAAAATTCAACAACAAAATGTAAAATAACCCCATTTAAAAATGGACAAAGGATATAAACAGGCACTTCACTAAAGACATTCAGGCAGCTAGCAGATACATGAGAAAATGTTCAGGATCATTAACCATTAGAGAAATGCAAATCAAAACTACAATGAGATTACATCTCACTCCAACAAGGCTGGCATTAATCCAAAAAACACAAAATAATTAATGTTGGAGAGACTAGAACACTTATACACTGCTGGTGGGAATGTAAAATGATACAATCATTTTGGAAATTGATTTGGTGCTTCCTTAAAAAGCTAGAAATAGAATTACCATACGATCCAGCAATCCCACTCCTTGGACTATATCCTAGAGAAATAAGAGCCTTTATCCAAACAGATATATGCACACTCATGTTCATTGCAGCACTGTTTACAATAGCAAAAAGATGGAAGCAACCAAGGTGCCCCTCAATAGATGAATGGATACATAAATTATGGTATATTCACACAATGGAATACTATGCATCAATAAAGAACAGTGATGAATCTGTGAAACATTTCGTAACATGGAGGAATCTGGAAGGCATTATGCTGAGTGAAATTAGTCAGTTGCAAAAGGACAAATATTGTATGAGACCACTATTATAAAAACTCAAGGAATAGTTTAAACAGTGAAGAAAATATACTTTAATGGTTACAAGAGTGGGGAGGGAGGGAGGGGGAGGGGTATTCACTAATTAGATAATAGATAAGAACTATTTTAGGTGAAGGGAAACACAACACACAATACAGGAAGGTTGGGACAACTGGAGTAAACCAAAAGCAAAGAAGTTTCCTGAATAAACTGAACACTTTGAAGGCCAGAGTAGCAGGGGCCGTGTTTTGGGAACCATGGTTTCAGGGGACATGTAGATCGATTGGCATAATAAAATCTATTAAGAAAACATTCTGCATCCCACTTTGGTGAGTGGCGTCTGGGGTCTTAACCACTAGCAAGCGGCCATCTAAGATGCATCAATTGGTCTCAACACACCTGGAGCAAAGGAGAAGGAGGAACACCAAAGACACAAGGTAATTAAGAGCCCAAGAAACAGAAAGGGCCATCTAAATCAGAGACTACATCAGCCTGAGACCAGAAGACCTAGATGGTGCCCAGCTATAACAGATGACTGCCCTGACAGGTAACACAACAGAGAATCCCTGATGGTGCAGGAGAGCAGTGGGATGCAGACCTCAAATTCTCATATAAAGGTCGGACTTAATGGTCTGATTGAAACTAGAAGGACCCTGGAGATCATGGTCCCCAGACCTTCTGTTAACCAAAGACAGGAAGCATTCCCAAAGCCAACTCTTCAGAAAGGGATTGGATTGGAGTATAAGATCAAAAATGATACTGGTAAGGAGTGAGCTTCTTGGCTCAAGTAGAATCAGGAATCTATGTGGGTAGCTCCCGTCTGGAGGGGAGATGAGAAGGCAGAGGGGGACAGAATGTACATGGGTAATACAGGGTGGAGAGGAGGAGTGTGCTGTCTCATTAGGCAGAGAGCAACTAGGAGTATATAGCAAGGTGTATATAAATTTTCATATGAGACTGACTTGATTTGTAAACTTTCACTTAAAGCACAATAAAATTTTTTTTTAAAGTAGGTGGAAGAAATACAGAGTCACTGTACCAAAAAGAATTGGTTGACGTTCAACCATTTTAGCAGGTATCATATGATCAAGAACCAATGGTACTGTATGAAAAAGTCCAAGCTGTGCTGAAGGCGTTGGCAAAAAACAAGGCTTCAGGAGTTGACGCAACACCAATTGAGATGTTTCAACAAACAGATGCAGCACTGGAAGTACTCACTTGCCTATGCCAAGAAATTTGAAGCAGCTATGTGGCCAACCAACTGGGAAAGATCCATATTTGTACCCATTCCAAGGAAAGGTGATCCAACAGATTGCAGAAATTACTGAACAGTATCGTGAATATCGGAAACCCTGGTGGCATAGTGAGTAAGAGTTACAACTGCTAACCAAGAGGTCGGCAGTTCAAATTCACCAGGCACTCCTTAGAAACTCTATGGGGGCGGTGCTATTTTGTCCTATAGTGTTGCTATGAGTCGGAATCGACTCGATGGCAACGGGTTTGGTTTTTTTTTTTTTTTTTTGGTTTATCATTAATATCACACACAAGTAAAATTTTGCTGAAGATCATTCAAAAGCGGTAGCAACAGTACATCAACAATTAACTGCCAGAAATTCAAGCCGGATACAGAAGAGGATGTAGAACAAGGAACATGATTGCTGATGACAGATGGGTCATGGCTGAAAGCAGAGAATACCAGAAAGATGTTTACCTGTGTTTTATTGACTATGCAAATGTATTCGACTGTGTGGGTCATAACAAATTATGGGTAACATTGTGAAGAATGGGAATTCCAGAACACTTAATTGTGCTCATGAGGAACCGGTACTTAGACCAAGACGCAGTCATTCAAACAGGACAAGGGGATGCTGTGCGGTTAAATACATAAAAAAAAAAAAATTGTGCGTCAAATTTGTATCCTTTCACCATACTTATTCAATCTGTATGCTGAGCAAATAATCCAAGAAGTTGGACTATATGAAGAGGAACACAGCATCAGGATTGGAGGGAGACTCATTAACAACCTGAGTTATGCAGATGACACAACCTTGCTTGCTGAAAGTGAGGAGGATTTGAAACACTTACTGAGGAAGATCAAAGACCACAGCCTTCAGTATGGATTACACCTCAACATAAAGAAAACAAAAATCCTCACAAATGGACAAATAAGGAAAACTATGATAAAGGAAGAAAAGACTGAAGTTGTTGAGGATTTCATTTTACTTGGGGCCACGATCAATGCCCATAAAAGCAGCAGTCAAGATGTGAAAAGATGCATTGCATAGAGCAAATCTGCTGCAAAAGATTTCTTTAAAGTGTGAAAAGTGAAGATGTCACTTTGAGGACTAAGGTGCTTCTGACCTAAGCCATGGTGTTTTCAATCACCTCATATGCACGTGAAAGATGGATAAAGAATAAGGATTACTGAAGAAGAATTGATGTCTTTGAAATATGGTGTTGGTGAAGAATACTGAATATACCATGGGCTGCCAGAAGAATGAACACATCTTGGAAGAATTACAGCCAGAATGTTCCTTAGAAGCAAGGATGGCAAGACTCCATCTCACATACTTTGGACATGTTATCAGGAGGGATCAGTCCCTGGGGAAGGACATCATGTTTGGTAAAGTAGAGGGACAGTAAAAAAGAGGAAGACCCTCAATGAGATGGACTGACATAGTGGTTGCAACAATGGGCTCAAGCATAACAATGACTGTGAGGATGGTGCAGGACCAGGCAGTGTTTTGTTCTGTTGTACGTAGGGTCGCTATGAGTCAGAACCTAGTCGATGGCACCTAACAACAACATCAGCAATATGAGGAAGGGAGCTGTTTTATGCATGTGTGACATCGGTTTCTGTAAGAGTTTTTAAAATTATTTTAAGGAGAGTTAAAGGCTATTGTTCCACATCCATAAGAATTCCTGGAAGTGGCTAGGATTCTATGAATGTTCTTTTCTCCTGTGTTGGGGAAAATCCTAAATTCTATAGGATGTACAATCTGACTCATATGATAAAAATGTCAAACCATTCAACTTTGGTCTCATTTTTTTTAAAGTCATATATCCAAGCTCACTGTTGATACCATGACACCATTTTTTAAATTTTTTTTTAAGCCACAGAATAAACACATTGCTTGATTTTTTTTTTAAAGGGAATACCTTTATGATTTTTTGCTAGAGGAGGCACAATCTTGTGCCAAATTTCTGTGAGTGAAAACGCTAAATAAAATTTTCATTTGAATTTCCAACAAGCAACAAAAGCTGAGTAATTATCTCTGTTAAAATTCCTTCAAAGAAATAATGAAATAAATTTCATTAGGAAGAATTAGCTCATCTGGTGAAAACACTTTTTTTTATTTTACTTTAGATGAAGGTTTACTGAACAAACTAGTTTCTCATCAAACAGTTAGTACACACATTGTTCTATGACATCAGTTAACAATTCCACGACATGTCAACACTCTCCCTTCTCAACCCTGGGTTCCCTATTAAGCAGCTTTCCTGTTCCCTGTTGCCTTCCAGTCCCTGTCCCAGGACTGGTGTGCCCCTTTAGTCTTGTTTTGTTCCATGCACCTATCTGTTCAATCTTTGGCTGAAGGGTGAACCTCAGGAATGACCTCATTACTGAGCTGAAAAGGTGTCCGGGGGCCATAATCTCAGGGTTTCTCCAGTCTCTGTCAGGCCAGCAAGCCTGGTCTTTCTTTTTGAGTTAGAATTTTGTTCTACATTTTCCTCCAGCTCTATTGTGAAAACAGTATTTTGAAGCTGATCATCCAATGTATTGACATGGGACAAACTCTGATGGACGTACTCTTATTGACCTTGTGATGTGACTGTCACTAAGCCCTCGAATGTGAATATGTTCTTCCTTACTCTTTTTTTTCTATACAGTAGAAACTAATTTGTCAGCATGCCAGCTTTAACTAGCTGAGATGAAGCTAAGCTAATTTAATAGGAACTGTTCAATAGCTTCGACCGACCTGACACTGTCAGTTAAAGTAGCTCTACACCCCACCGTCTTTCATTATTCTCAATTCTTTCTTGAGAATAGTTGAACAACAAGTCAAATAATATGCTTAGTAGTCAATAGGCTTGACTTTTTTCTCAAGGACATTCTTTTGGTGCCAGAAACTGTCAAGTGAAAAAATATGTACTTTGAAGGTGAGAGGACACTAATTAAATATACATAGCTCTAGCCAAAGAAGCATGAGGCACAGCTTGCTGAATGAAAATTCCACAGCTTCCTTGGCTGAGGTCACAGCTGTTGACTTGCATTAAGTACCTAAGTTCCAGTTTCTCTTTGATATGGTTTTAAAGTTCCTGTATTTGCATTAGGCACAGTCTATCCTCAAGGAACGATGCACAGTTCCAATTGCAAATATTCTGGTTAAATTGCGTATGCTTCTGGTTCCATACTACAGCTGCTAACTAAAAGGTTGGCATTTCGAATGTACCAGGCGCTCCTTGGAAATTCTATGGGGCAGTTCTACTCTGTCCTATAAGGTCGCTATGAGTTGGAATCGACTCGACGACAATGTTTTTTTTTCCTCTTTAAGTCATTTGATTTATTTACCTCTTTAGCTACACATATTTTTTTTATTAACATTTATTAAGCTTCAAGTGAACGTTTACAAATCCAATCAGTCTGTCACATATAAGTTTACATACATCTTACTCCGTACTCCCACTTGCTCTCCCCCTATTGAGTCAGCCCTTTCAGTCTCTCTTTTCGTGACAATTTTGCCAGCTTCCCTCTCTCTCTATCCTCCCATCCCCACTCCAGACAAGAATTGCCAACACACTCTCAAGTGTCCACCTGATATAATTAGCTCACTCTTCATCAGCGTCTCTCTCCCACCCGCTGACCAGTCCCTTTCATGTCTGATGAGTTGTCTTTGGGGATGGTTCCTGTCCTGTGCCAACAGAAGGTCTGGGGAGCATGGCCGCCGGGATTCCTCTAGTCTCAGTCAGACCATTAAGTATGGTCTTTTTATGAGAATTTGGGGTCTGCATCCCACTGATCTCCTGTTCCCTCAGGAGTTCTCTGTTGTGCTCCCTGTCAGGGCAGTCATCAATTGTGGCCGGGCACCAACTAGTTCATCTGGTCTCAGGATGATGTAGGTCTCTGGTTCATGTGGCCCTTTCTGTCTCTTGGGCTCTTAGTTGTCGTGTGGCCTTGGTGTTCTTCATTTTCCTTTGCTCCAGGTGGGTTGAGACCAATTGATGCATCTTAGATGGCCGCTTGTTAGCATTTAAGACCCCAGACGCCACATTTCAAAGTGGGATGCAGAATGTTTTCATAATAGAATTATTTTGCCAATTGACTTAGAAGTCCCCTCAAACCATGTTCCCCAGACCCCCGCCCCTGCTCCGCTGACCTTTGAAGCATTCATTTTATCCCAGAAACTTCTTTGCTTTTGGTCCAGTCCAATTGAGCTGACCTTCCATGTATTGAGTGTTGTCTTTGCCTTCACCCAAAGCAGTTCTCATCTACTGATTAATCAATAAAAAACCCTCTCCCTCCCTCCCTCCCTCCCCCCTTCGTAACCACAAAACTATGTGTTCTTCTCAGTTTTTACTATTTCTCAAGATCTTATAATAGTGGTCTTATACAATATTTGTCCTTTTGCCTCTGACTAATTTCGCTCAGCATAATGCCTTCCAGGTTCCTCCATGTTATGAAATGTTTCACAGATTTGTCACTGTTCTTTATGGATGCGTAGTATTCCATTGTGTGAATATACCACAATTTATTTACCCATTCATCCGTTGATGGACACCTTGGTTGCTTCCAGCTTTTTGCTATTGTAAACAGAGCTGCAATACACATGGGTGTGCATATATCTGTTTGTATGAAGGCTCTTGTAACTTTAGGGTATATCCCGAGGAGTGGGATTTCTGGGTTGTATGGTAGTTCTATTTCTAAGTGTTTAAGATAACGCCAGATAGATTTCCAAAGTAGTTGTACCATTTTACATTCCCACCAGCAGTGTATGAGAGTTCCAATCTCTCCGCAGCCTCTCCAACATTTATTATTTTGTGTTTTTTGGACTAATGCCAGCCTTGTTGGTGTGAGATGGAATCTCATCGTAGTTTTAATTTGCATTTCTCTAATGGCTAATGATCGAGAGCATTTTCTCATGTATCTGTTGGCTGCCTGAATATCTTCTTTAGTGAAATGTGTGTTCATATCCTTTGCCCACTTCTTGATTGGGTTGTTTGTCTTTTTGTGGTTGAGTTTTGACAGAATCATGTAGATTTTAGAGATCAGGCGCTGGTCGGAGATGTCATAGCTGAATATTCTTTCCCAGTCTGTAGGTGGTCTTTTTACTCTTTTGGTGAAGTCTTTAGATGAGCATAGGTGTTTGATTTTTAGGAGCTCCCAGTTACCAGGTTTCTCTTCATCATTTCTGGTAATGTTTTGTATTCTGTTTATGCCTTGTATTAGGGCTCCTAGGGTTGTCCCTATTTTTTCTTCCATGATCTTTATCGTTTTAGTCTTTATGTTTAGGTCTTTGATCCACTTGGAGTTAGTTTTTGTGCATGGTGTGAGGTATGGGTCCTGTTTCATTCTTTTGCAAATGGATATCCAGTTATGCCAGCACCATTTGTTAAAAAGACTATCTTTTCCTCAACTAACACTGGGCCTTTGTCAAATATCAGCTGCTCATACGTGGATGGATTTATATCTGGGCTCTCAATTCTGTTCCATTGGTCTATGTGCCTGTTGTTGTACCAGGCTGTTTTGACTACTGTGGCTGTATAATAGGTTCTGAAGTCAGGTAGAGTGAGGCCTCCCACTTTCTTCTTCTTTTTCAGTAATGCTTTGCTTATCCGGGGCTTCTTTCCCTTCCATATGGAATTGGTGTTTTGTTTCTCTATCCTCTTAAAATATGACATTGGAATTTGGATCGGAAGTGCGTTATATGTATAGATGGCTTTTGGTAGAATAGACATTTTTACTATGTTAAATCTTCCTATCCATGAGCAAGGTATGTTTTTCCACTTAAGTATGTCCTTTTGAATTTCTTGTAGTAGAGCCTTGTAGTTTTCTTTGTATAGGTCTTTTACATCCTTGGTAAGATTTATTCCTAAGTATTTTATCTTCTTGGGGGCTACTGTGAATGGTATTGATTTGGTTATTTCCTCTTCGGTGTTCTTTTTGTCGATGTAGAGGAATCCAAGTGATTTTTGTATGTTTATTTTATAACCTGAGACTCTGCCAAACTCTTCTATTAGTTTCAGTAGTTTTCTGGAGGATTCCTTAGGGTTTTCTGTGTATAAGATCATGTCATCTGCAAATAGTGATAACTTTACTTCCTCCTTGCCAATCCAGATACCCTTTATTTCTTTGTCTAGCCTAATTGCCCTGGCTAGGACTTCAAGTACGATGTAGAATAAGAGCGGTGATAAAGGGCATCCATGTCTGGTTCCCGTTCTCAAGGGAAATGCTTTCAGGTTCTCTCCATTTAGAGTGATATTGGCTGTTGTCTTTGCATAGATGCCCTTTATTATGTGGAGGAATTTTCCTTCAATTCCCATTTTGGTAAGAGTTTTTATCATAAATGGGTGTTGGACTTTGTCAAATGCCTTTTCTGCATCAATTGATAAGATCATGTGGTTTTTGTCTTTTGTTTTATTTATGTGATGAATTACATTAATGGTTTTTCTGATATTAAACCAGCCTTTCATACCTGGTATAAATCCCACTTGATCATGGTGAATTATTTTTTTGATGTGTTGTTGGATTCTACTGGCTAGAATTTTGTTGAGGATTTTTGCATCTATGTTCATGAGGGATATAGGTCTATAATTTTCTTTTTTTGTGATGTCTTTACCTGGTTTTGGTATCAGGGAGATGGTGGCTTCATAGAATGAGCTGGGTAGTATTCCGTCATTTTCTATGCTTTGAAATACCTTCAGTAGTAGTGGTGTTAACTCTTGTCTGAAAGTTTGGTAGAACTCTGCAGTGAAGCCGTCCGGGCCAGGGCTTTTTTTTGTTGGGAGTTTTTTGATTACCGTTTCAGTCTCTTTTTTTGTTATGGGTCTATTTAGTTGTTCTACTTCTGATTGTGTTAGTTTAGGTAGGTAGTGTTTTTCCAAGAATTCATCCATTTCTTCTAGGTTTTCAAATTTGTTAGAGTACAATTTTTCGTAGTAATCTGAAATAATTCTTTTAATTTCATTTGGTTCTGTTGTGATGTGGTCCTTCTCATTTCTTATTCGGGTTATTTGTTTCCTTTCCTGTATTTCTTTAGTCAGTCTAGCCAATGGTTTATCAATTTTGTTAATTTTTTCAAAGAACCAGCTTTTGGCTTTGTTAATTCTTTCAATTGTTTTTCTGTTCTCTAATTCATTTAGTTCAGCTCTAATTTTTATTATTTGTTTTCTTCTGGTGCCTGATGGGTTCTTTTGTTGCTCACTTTCTATTTGTTCAAGTTGTAGGGACAGTTCTCTGATTTTGGCTCTTTCTTCTTTTTGTATGTGTGCATTTATCGATATAAATTGGCCTCTGACCACTGCTTTTGCTGTGTCCCAGAGGTTTTGATAGGAAGTATTTTCATTTCTCGTTGCATTCTGTGAATTTCCTTATTCCCTCCTTGATGTCTTCTATAACCCAGTCTTTTTTCAGGAGGGTATTGTTCATTTTCCAAGTATTTGATTTCTTTTCCCTAGTTTTTCTGTTATTGATTTCTAGTTTTATTGCCTTGTGGTCTGAGAAGATGCTTTGTAATATTTCGATGTTTTGGACTCTGCAAAGGTTTGTTTTATGACCTAATATGTGGTCTATTCTAGAGAATGTTCCATGTGCGATAGAAAAAAAGGTATATTTTGCAGCAGTTGGGTGGAGAGTTCTGTATAAGACAATGAGGTCAAGTTGCTTGATTGTTGTAAGTAGGTCTTCCGTGTCTCTATTGAGCTCCTTACTGGATGTCCTGTCCTTCTCCGAAAGTGGTGTGTTGAAGTCTCCTACTATAAATGTGGAGGTGTCTATCTCACTTTTCAATTCTGTTAAAATTTGATTTATGTATCTTGCAGCCCTGTCATTGGGTGCGTAAATATTTAATATGGTTATGTCTTCCTGATCAAATGTCCCTTTTATCATTATATAGTGTCCTTCTTTACCTTTGTGGTGGATTTAAGTCTAAAGTCTATTTTGTCAGAAATTAATATTGCTACTCCTCTTCTTTTTTGCTTATTGTTTGCTTGATATATTTTTTTCCATCCTTTGAGTTTTAGTTTGTTTGTGTCTCTAAGTCTAAGGTGTGTCTCTTGTAGGCAGCATATAGATGGATCGTGTTTCTTTATCCAGTCTGTGACTCTCTGTCTCTTTATTGTTGCATTTAGTCCATTTACAGTCAGTGTAATTATAGATAAATAAGTGTTTAGTGCTGTCACTTTGATACCTTTTCATGTGTGTTGTTGGCAATTTCATTTTTCCACATACTTTTTTGTGCTGAGACGTTTTTCTTAGTAAATTGTGAGATCCTCATTTTCATAGTGTTTGACTTTATGTTAGTTGAGTCGTTACGTTTTTCTTGGCTTTTATCTTGAGTTATGGAGTTGTTATACCTTTTTGTGGTTACCTTATTATTTACCCCTATTTTTCTAAGTAAAAACCTAACTTGTATCTTTCTATATCGCCTTGTATCACTCTCCATCTGGCAGTTCAATGCCTCCTGTATTTAGTCCCTCTTTTTGATTATTGTGATCTTTTACCTATTGACTTCCATGATTACCTGTTATGTGTATTATTTTTTTTTAATTAATCTTAATTTGTTTGTTTTTGTGATTTCCCTATTTGAGTTGATATCAGGACATTCTGTTTTGTGACCTTGTATTGTGCTGGTATCTGACATTATTGGTTTTCTGACCAAACAATATCCTTTAGTATTTCTTGTAGCTTTGGTTTGGCTTTTGCAAATTCTCTAAACTTGTGTTTATCTGTAAGTATCTTAATTTCTCCTTCATATTTCAGAGAGAGTTTTGCTGGATATATGATCCTTGGCTGGCAGTTTTTCTCCTTTAGTGTTCTGTATATGTCGTCCCATTCCCTTCTTGCCTGCATGGTTTCTGCTGAGTAGTCTGAACTTATTCTTATTGATTCTCCCTTGAAGGAAACCTTTCTTTTCTCCCTGGCTGCTTTTAAAATTTTCTGTTTATCTTTGGTTTTGGCAAGTTTGATGATAATATGTCTTGGTGTTTTTCTTTTTGGATCAATCTTAAATGGGGTTCGATGAGCATCTTGGATAGATATCCTTTCATCTTTCATGATGTCAGGGAAGTTTTGTGTCAGGAGTTCTTCAACTATTTTCTCTGTGTTTTCTGTCCCCCCCTCCCTGTTCTGGGACTCCAATCACCCACAAGTTATCCTTTTTGATAGAGTCCTACATGATTCTTAGGGTTTCTTCATTTTTTTTAATTCTTTTATCTGATTTTTTTTTCAGCTATGTTGGTGTTGATTCCCTGCTCCTCCAGATGTCCCAGTCTGCATTCTAATTGCTCAAGTCTGCTCCTCTGACTTCCTATTGCGTTGTCTAATTCTGTAATTTTATTGTTAATCTTTTGGATTTCTACATGCTGTCTCTCTATGGATTGTTGCAACTTATTAATATTTCCACTATGTTCTTGAATAATCTTTTTGAGATCTTCAACAGTTTTATCAGTGTGTTCCTTGGCTTTTTCTGCAGTTTGCCTCATTTCGTTTGTGATGTCTTGAAGCATTCTGTAAATTAGTTTTTTATATTCTGTATCTGATAATTCCAGGATTGTATCTTCATTTGGGAAAGATTTTGATTCTTTTGTTTGGGGGGTTGGAGAAGCTGTCATGGTCTGCTTCTTTATGTGGTTTGATATGGACTGCTGTCTCTGAGCCATCACTGGGAAACTAGTTTTTCCAGAAAAATCCGCTAAAAAAAATGCAGTCATATCCCTATCAGAGTTCTCCCTCTGGCTCAGGCTATTCGGATGTTAATGAAGCCGCCTGGGGAGGGTGGGGGAGGGATCAGAGAGATAGGAGAGTAGCACCTCAGAATATAGCCAGAGTTGCTTGTCTTGCTTGGAATGACTATTATATCTGAGATTTCCACGGGGCGCGTCGCCTATGTGTGCTGGCTGTGTGGAGATTGCCCCTGGGGGGTCTGGCCTGCTGGAGTCATGGTCAGATCCTCCGCTGCCAGCCCCACGCCCAACGTCAAGTTTCCCCTACTGGGACGGTGCACTCCCAACTCCAAAATCAGTTGCTGCCTCCCGGGGACTCCCCGTCCCACCAGCCGCGTCGCCGCGCCACCACTGAGAACCGGCTGGGCCCCCCCGGGGCTAGTCCAGGGGGGTGGAGCAGCTCTCCACACCTATGCCGTGCCCGCGCCCAGCCAAACTCCCGGCGGGACGGTTCCCCGGCTGGGACGCTGCTCTCCCCGCTCCAAGACCAGTCACTGCCTCCCGGGGACTTCTCCCACTGGCTGCGCTGCCACGCCGCCCGTGCAAACCGGCTGGGCCCCCTCCCGGAATGAGTTTGTTGGCCAGGGCTGGGCCCCTTGTTTGTGCCATCTGCCCCCCTGGGCTCTGCCCCAAATAGGGCGCCGAAGGTCACCTGACTGGTACGCTGGCTCCAGGCTCTGAAAACAATCGCTGCCTCCCCGTATTTGTTCATTCTCCGTCTCTAAATCTGTGTTTGTTGTTCAGGGTTCGTAGATTGTTATGTATGTTATCGATTCACTTGTTTTTCTGAGTCTTTGTTGCAAGAGGGATCCGCGGTAGCGTCTACCTAGTCCGCCATCTTGGCCCCCCCCATATGGTTTTTAAGGTATTAAAAGTTGTTCCAATCCATTATATGAGCAAAAAATAAATTCAGTTTATGTTAGCAAAAAACATTGCTGCTTTGTGTCAGTAGACTGGAAAGTTGCTCTGGTGCCAAACACACATTTTTTTGAATTCCTTAATATTTTAACCATGGACATGTCTGAGTGTCACTTTCCTCATCTTTAACATGTTAGTGCTAATAACAGTCTTTACGTCTCAGGGTTTTTGTGAGGATTAAAAGAGAAAACACATATAAAACATTTAGCACAATGCTTAGCACTTATATATGCTCCAAATCTATAGATATTATTATAGGTTTGAATTTAAGAAACAGCACTTTTGAAACAGGACATTCTACCTTTCACCTCTGCCTTAAACTCTCTGCCTTTGGTATAACTGACCTAAGAGCTGTTGGCTTGACAATTTTCAAGCATCACAACAGCAGTGACTTTTTTCAACATCGAGTGTCTCCTAAGATTTGATCATTTTAGTGGTGTGGTGATCTGATTTCACAGAGTTGCATTGTGTAACAGGAGAGTGGCTTTCAGGTGAAAATAAGATATGTAACCTCTTCTATGCTAGATGCTTTGATTATAGTTATGCCTTGATTTATGAATTCTCAAGTAATAAAACAACTTTATAACAACCTCAGGAGCCCTGATGGGGCAGTGGTTAAGAACTCGGCTGCTAACCAAAAGGTGGGCAGTTTGAATCCACCAGGTGCTCCTTGGAAACCGTAAGGGGCAGTTTTACTCTGTCCTACAGGGTTGCTATGAGTCAGAATCGGCTTGATGGCAACTGGTTTGGTTTTGGGTTTGGTGTGTAACAAGCTCTGTATTTAAGAAATAACATAAATTATCAAACTTAAAGTTGTCTGCTCTGGAAGCCAAGCGTAATCAAAATACCACTGTTAAATTCTGTTTGTCCATATCTAATTTGGAGTACATAGAATACCAATTTTAAGCAAAATTAACTCAACACTTGCCACTCCCCCTCCCCCAAAGACCCAGATGCATATTTGATATTTTCTAGGCCATTCCTATAGTATCTAATTGTCCGAAGGTGAACCCCTTTATTTGTTAGCTTGGATACATTTTCATTTTATTTATGAATTTAATCTCTAGTAAAGACATTCCATATAAATAATTATGTCATGTGAATATGATGCCTTCATTAACAGAAGCACCACATGTTATTTCCCGTAAAGGATTATTCTGGTTTGTTTTTTACAAGCAGTGAACACTTATTCTCTTCTCTGATTTTAAATTAGTCTTTGCTTTTTCTAAAAAATACAGAAATAGTTTTATTGTTTAAGAATACAGAATTGTATCTGTGTGCTCTGAATTTTTTAACAATGAATGGACAAATTTAAAAAGCTACTTGATGATAGTTGTTGTTGTGTGCCGTAGAGTTGATTCTGAACCTTTTGGTTAGCAGCCTGAGGTGTTAACCACTTCACCACCGGGGCTCCACTCATGATAAGGATGGTTAATATCTTGGTGACTTCCAGATTTTTTGTACAAATATTTACATGTAAAAATATGTTCAAATATATTTAAAAAAAGAAAAAGATCATTACATAAGCATGTATATTTTAAACTTTTTTGAAATTAACACTAGACTTTGGACATCATTTCATGGCAATGTGTAGAACTACATTATCATTTTGGGCCTTTACTTTCAAAAGCATCTTCTGGGCTATTATTTTTTAAATGTTCTCCTCTAAAGTTTTTAGTGTGATTTTTACTTTCTGTATTTTAACTAGTTCATATTGTCTTTACTTTTACATTTCAACAGTTTTGCTAGGGCTAGATTATTAAAAATAATAATAAAAATAACAGAACTCTACAGTAATTCTAACATCAGTGAACAAAAACAAATATCTGTCTTTCCCGTGCCCAAAACAAACTAATATTTATTAGACCTAAATATGTATCAAGTACCACATCAAAGGTATTCTTTGGATTAATTCATTTAATGTTCAAAAGAATCACATCAAAAATTGTCTTTAGGTGCTGTCGAGTTGGTTCTGACTCATAGCAACTCATGTATAACAGAATGAAATACTGCCGAGTCCTGCACCATCCTCATAATTGTTACTATGCTTGAGCCCTTTGTTGCAGCCACTGTGTCAATCCATCTTGCTGAGGGTCTTCCTCTTTTTTGCTGACCCTCTCTACTTTACCAAGCATGATGTCCATCTCCAGGGACTGATCCTTCCTGATAACGTGTCCAAATTATGTGAGACATAGTCTTGCCATCCTTGCTTCTAAGAAGCATTCTGGTTGTACTTCTTCCAAAACAGGTTTGTTCGTTCTTCTGGTAGTACATGGTATACTCAGTATTCTCCACCAACACTATAATTCAAAGGCATCAATTCTTCTTCGGTCTTCCTTATTAATTGTCTAGCTTTCACATGCATATAAAAAAACTACACTTAAATACAGTTTATATGGAGGCCTTTCCACTTACAACGTTATTAATGCAAAAAAAACCTGCCTTCTGGCTATTTCTTCAGCTTGCTGTGTGACAAAAAAAGATACTAAAAGGTACCATTTAGGTACTATCTCAATTTGACAGATGAAGAATCTTAGTTGAAGTAACTTGCCAGCAGTCAGATGGCTAAGAAGTGGTGGAACCAGGATTCCAATCCAAATAGTTTGAATGCAAAGCCCACATGCATAATCATTCTATGTTAGTGCAAAACATACCTGTACAATGTTATGCAAATGATTGATATTATTTGGTCTGTAATATAAGATAGTAAGTGGTATTATAAAGTACACTACAATGGGACTTCATGGTACAATGTAATGTAATGCTTCATTACATTTAAAGAGCTTTCCTTCCATCCATTTTCCAAACTGTATTTAACCACCTAAAGGTAGGTTTCACAATGTTTAAGAAAAAAATAATCTAATAATGTATTATATATCAGTTTTCTGAAGAACAAACAGCATCTGCCTCATTATTTGCTCTCACAGTAATGCCATTTTTGCTCAGGTGTGAGATTTCCCAGCCACAACTTTTTTTGGTTTATTTGTTTTTCAAGAAATACCCATAATTGCCAACTTCCTGAATTGTCAAAATGGTACCCTTTAGTATCTTGTTTGGCACATAGCAAGCTGAAGAAATAGGAGAAATGGGTGGCTTATGTATTTAGCGTTAATAGCGCTGTAAGTGAAAAGCCTCCCATGTAAACTGCACTGAAATTCAAGTGCCATTGATATATTTGTCTTCAAAAGTTTTCAATATACATATAGGACTTTCACTAACATTTCTCCTTATTTTACCTTAGCTAAAGCAATATGCCGTATTGCTTCCACACTTGAAAGTGTAAAGATAGAGAGGTAAGAAGAGGATGAATTTCTGTAAGAGTTCAAGAAAATGTCTGCAAACAACGAGCTGTAATATATGTCAATCTTTTGTTTGTTTGTTTTAGGAATTTGAGGTTTTGTTCCACATTTTTCCTCCATCCTATCAGGGTCCATCTACTGTGGCTGTGAATAGAATGGCCAGTAATGGTAGCCGGGCACCATCTACTTCTGGTGTCAGGGTAGATGAGGCTGTGGTTCATACAGACTTTTGGTCCTGGATAATAGTTCCTCTTTGAATCTTTGGTTTCCTTCTTTCTCTTTTACTCTGGATGAGTAGAGACCAATAGTTGTCTCTTAAATGACTGCTCACAAGCTTTTAAAACCCCAGACACTACTCACCAAACTAGTATATATAATTTTATGAACTATATTATGCCAATTGACTAAGATATTACACGAGACCATGGGTCCTAATATTTCAAACCAAGAAAACCAAGCCCATGACATGTTTGGTTACGTCTGAGAAGAGTCTGTAACTGTGCCCCCAATATGCTTTATTATATGTATGAATATATGTGCATACAGTCACATAGACACATATATACATACATATGCTTACACTTAAAACTGTACATCCATATGCTCACATATACATACCTATACACATATGCTTACGTACATACTTACATACCTGTACATATATTTTTTGGTGGTTATTTCAAAATTATATAACCCACTGCCATCAAGCAAAATTAAAATTATATATGCCATAGCAATTACCAACAGATCCTTTTATCTTGTGTCCATTTTTGTGGCATTATTTAACTTCGTCAAGCTGTGTACACTTTATTCTCATTCAGTGTTATCTTTTCCATCATCAAATATAACAAGCGTCTATTATATAAAGAGTGAATCCCCATCCCCCTCCCCAACCCTGGTAAGCACTAACAGGCATTGCTGTTGCTGCTGTTGTTGTTAGGTGCTGTCCAGTTGGTTCCTACTCACAGTGTCCCTATGTACTACAGAACGAAACACTGCTTGGTCCTTTGCCATGCTCACAATCGTTGTTAGGCTTAAGTCCATTGTTGCAGCTACTGGGTCAATCCATCTCGTTGAGGGTCTTCCTCTTTTTCACTGACTCTGTACTCAACCAAGCATGATGTCCTTCTCCAGGGACTCATCCCTCCTGATAACACGTCCAAAGTATATAAGACACAGTCTCACCATCCTTGCTCCTAAGGCATATTCTGGTTATACTTCTTCCAAGACAGATTTGTTCGTTGTTTTGGCAGTCCATGGTATATTTAATATTGTTCACCAACACCACAATTCAAAGGAGTCAATTCATCTTCGGTCTTCCTTATTCATTGTCCAGCTTTCCCATGCATAAGATGCAATTGAAAATGCCATGGCTTGGGTAAGGCGCAGCTTAGTCTTCAAGGTGACATCTTTGCTTTCCAACACTTTAAACAGGTCTTTTGCAGCAGATTTGCCCAATGCAATGCGTCTCTTGATTTCTTGACTGCTGCTTCCATGGGCGTTGATTGTGGATCCAAGTAAAATGAAATCCTTGACAATTTCAAACTTTTTCCCGTTTATCATGATGTTGCTTACTGGTCCAGTTGTGAGGATTTTTGTTTTCTTTATGTTGAGGTGTAATCCATACTGAAGTCTGTGGTCTTTGATCTTCATCAATAAGTGCTTCAAGTCCTCTTCACTTTCAGCAAGCAAGGTTTTGTCATCTGCATAATACAGGTTGTTAATGCATCTTCCTCCAATCCTGATGCCCCATTCTTCTTCAAACAGTCCAGCCTCTCAGACTATCTGCTCAGCATACTGACTGAATAAAACAAAACAACAAAAAAAAAAAAACCAGTACAGGATACAATCCTGATGCACATCTTTTCTGACTTTAAACCATGCAGTATCCCTTTGATCTGTTCAAACAGCTGCCATTTGATCCATGTACAGATTCCTCATGAGCACAATTAAGTGCTCTGGAATGCCCATTCTTTGCAATGTTATCCATAATTTGTTATGATCCACACAGTTGAATGCCTTTGCATAGTCAATAAAACACAGGCAAGCATCTGTCTGGTATTCTCTGCTTTCGGCCAGGATCCATCTGACATCAGCAATGATAACTCTGGTTCTACATCCTCTTCTGAATATGGCCTGAATTTCTGGCAGTTCCCTGTGGATATACTGCTGCAGCTGCTTTTGAATGATCTTCAGCAAAATTTTGCTTGTGTGTAATATCAGTGATATTGTTTGATAATTTCTGCATTCCGTTGGATCACCTTTCTTGGGAATAGGCATAAATATGGATCTCTTCCAGTCATTTGGCCAGGTAGCTGCCTTCCAAATCTCCTGGCATAGAAAAGTGAGCATTTCCAGTGCTACATTTGTTTGTTGGAACATCTCAATTGGTATTCTGTCAATTCCTGGAGCCTTGTTTTTTACCAATGCCTTTAGTGCAGCTTGGACTTCTTCCTTCAGTACCATGGGTTCCTGGTCATATGCTACGTCTTCAAGTGGTTCAATGTCTACTAATTCTTTTTGGTATAATGACTCTGTGTATTCCTTCCATCGGAAACACTGGTGGCGTAGTGGTTAAGTGCTACGGCTGCTAACCAAGAGGTTGGCAGTTTGAATCTGCCGGGCGCTCCTTGGAAACTCTATTGGGCAGCTCTACTCTGTCCTATAGGGTCGCTATGAGTCAGAATCAACTCGACGGCAATAGGTTTGTTTTTTTTGGTTACTCCTTCCATCTTCTTTGGATGCTTCCTGCATCATTTAATATTTTTCCCATAGAATCCTTCACTATTGGAACTCGAGGGTTGAATTTTTTCTTCAGTTCTTTCAGCTTGAGAAATGCCAAGCGTGTTCTTCCCTTTTGGTTTTCTATCTCCAGCTCTTTGCACATTTCATTATAACACTTTACTTTGTCTTCTCAAGCCACCCTTTGAAACCTTCCATTCAGTTTTTTTCCTTCATCATTTCTTCCTTTTGCTTTAGCTACTCAACGTTCAAGAGCAAGTTTCAGTCTTTTCTGACATCCATTTTGGTCTTTTCTTATATTTTTAATGACCTTTTGGCTTCTTCATGGATGATGTCATTGATGTCATTCCACAACTCATGTAGTCTTCGGTCATCAGTGTTCAACATGTCAAATCTATTCTTCAGATGGTCTCTAAATTGAGGCGGGATATACTCAGGATTGTACCTTGGCTCTCGTTGACTTGCTCTTCCAGTTTGTCATATTGTGGGGGCTTGCATGTTGCTGTGATTCTGGAAGGTAGGCCACCAGTATTCAGATACCAACAGGTTTGCCCTTGGTGGACAGGTTTTAGCTGAGATTCCAGACTAAGAACAGGAAGAAAGACCCGACAGTCTACTTCTGAAAAGAATTAATCAGTGAAAACCTTATGAATAGCAGCAGAACATTGTCTGATATTGTGCCAGAAGATGAGCCCTGCAGGCTGGAAGGCACTCAAAAGACGACTGGGGAAGAGCTGCCTCCTCAATGTAGAGTCGACCTTAATGACATGCATGGAGTCAAGCCTTTTGACCCTTCATTTGCTGATATGGCATGACTCAAAATGAAAAGAAACAGCTGCAAACATATCAGACATTAGTTTCTGTTTATTTACCTATTCATGTCATTTCATAACAGTGAAAACATGCAATTTTTTTTGTGATTCCCTTATTTTGTTAAAAAAAGTTCTCAAGATTTATGCATGTTCTAAGAACTCATTTTTCTTTATTGCTGAGTAGCATTCCATTGTATGTATGTACTACCACATTTATCCTGTTATGTATAGGGGGTCGTTATGAGTCAGAATCATCTCGATGGCAATGGGTTTGGTTTTTTGGGTTATTCATGTATTGGAGCCCTGGTTGCTCAATGGTTAAGAGCTATGGCTACTAACCAAAAGGTTGGCCATTCGAATCTACCAGTTGCTCCTTGGAAACCTTATGGGGCAGTTATACTCTGTCCTATAGGGTCGCTATGAGTCAGAATCGACTCAACAACAAGAAGTTTGTTTTTTTGGTTTCATGTATTGATGGGCACTTGCTTCCATCTTTTTGCTATTGTGAATAGTGCTGCCACGAACATAACTGTGCATATGTCTGTTCATGTCACTTCTATTAGATCCCTAGCATATATACCTAGCAGTGGAATTGCTGGGTCGTATGGAAGCTCTACCTCTAGTTTTTTGAGGAACCATCAGACTGCTTTGCATTTCCAATAGCAATAGATGAAAGTTCCAATTTCTCCACATCGACCTCCAGCACTTGTTATTTTCCAGTTTTTTGTTTCTGTTCAGGTTTTTTTTGTTGTTGTTGTTCGTTCGTTTGCTTGTTTTTTGTTTTTTTTTTTTTTTTTTATCATGGCCATGCTAGTGAGAGTGAAATGGTATCTTACTCTGGTTTTGATTTGCATTTCTCTGATGGCTAATGAGGTTGAGCACCTTTTCATGTGTCTGTTGGGCATCTGAATATCCTCTTTGGTGAAGTGTCTGTTATTTCCTTTGCCCAGCTTTTGATTGGGCCATTTGTCTTTTGGTTGTTAAATTGTAGAAGTTTTCTATATATTTTAGATATTAGACCCTTATTGGTTATACTGTTCTCAAATATTTTTCCCAGTCTGTACTTTATCTATCTACCCTTTTGAAAAAGTCTTTTGATGAACATAAGTATTTAACTTTTATGAGGTCCCAGTTATCTATTTTGTTTTCTGTTGCTCATGCATTCTTTGTTGTGTCTGATAATCTATCGCTGAAAAAAATTAGGTACCAAAGCTTTGCTCCTATATTTTCTTCTAAGAACTTTACAGTTTTCAATTTAAGATTTTGGTCTTTGATCCATTTTTAATTAGTTTTCTGTATGGTATGAAGTATCGATCTTGTTTCATTTCTCTGCATGTGGAAATCCAATTTTTTGAGCACCATTTTTTGAAGACATTGTTCCTTCCCCATTGAATGGATTTGGTTTCTTTGTCAAAAATCAATTGACCATAGATGTTTGGATTTATTTCTAGATTTTTAATTCTAGTCCATTTGTCTTCGTGTCTGTCATTAAACCAGTATCAGGCTTTTTTGGTTACTGTAGCTGTGTAACACATCTTAAAGTCAGGAAGTGTGAGACCTCCTACTTTGTTCTTCTTCAAAATTGCTTTGACTATTTCAGGTCTCTTTCCATATAATTGAGGATTAGTTTTCCCACTTCTGCAAAGAATGCTGTTGGAATTGTGATCAGAATTGCGTTGCATCTGTAGATCACTTTGGGTACTATTTGCATCTTGTCTATATTAAGTCTTCCAATCCATGAGCATGGAATATCTTTCCACCTATTTAGGTCTTCTTCAGTCTCTTTCAGTGTTTTATAATTTTCTTTTTATAAGTCTTTTATACATCTGGATAAATTTATTCCTAGATATTTTATTCTCTTAGATGCTATTGTAAATTGAGTCATATTCTTAATTTCACTTTCATATTTTTCATTGCTGGTGTATAGAAACCCAACTGATTTTTGTATGTTACACGTCAGTCTTTTAACCTCGCTACATACCAACTCATAATTTCTGGATTAAGTTTTATAGCTTCTAGCTCTTGTTAGATCTTAGTGGATGTCAGATGTAGCATGTCACTGATATATATGAAGATCGAAAACAGGATACAGATATACAAACATTAATTTTAGAAAGTACTGCAAAATTTATCATAAAAAAGATAGAAGATAAATCATATTAAATGAAAAATGAAACCTTATTAGAGTTAAAGAATATATTATGAAGATAATAATAGATTATCAAAAACTCTGTCAAAAAACTTGAAAACTAAACAACAGCAACAATGGAAAATATGTATTTGTGGGTACATATAGGCACATATGTCTATAGATACGTATATGTGAGTATATATGTGTGTATATCTATAGATAGATTAATGCATTTTTTTATATGCATGTGACTGTATACGCACATATTCTTATAATAATAAAGTACATGGGGGTAGAGTTACAGATACTTTTTGACATAAACAAATACCTGTGGGATTGATTTTCTGGGTTTGAAGGATTAACACCATAATCTCTTGGGACATCTGTCAATTGGCGTTTATAGTTCATAAAGTTATGTTCTACATACTAGTTTGGTGAGTAGTGACTGGGGTCTTAAAAACTTGCAAAGCGGCCAACTAAGATACAATAATTGATCTCTACATGTCCAGAGGAAAAGAGAAAGAAGCAAACCAAAGACTCAAAGAAGAAACTATTCTAAAGGACCAATAGTCTACATGAACCACAACTTCATCTAACCTGAGACAAGTAGAACTAGATGGTGTGCGGCTACCACCAACAACCATTGTAATCAAGGCCACAGTAGATGGACCCTGACAGAATGGGAAAAAAATGTGGAATAGAACCTAAAATTTCTAAAAAACCCACAAAAAACAGACTTACTGTACCAGTTGAGATTGAGGACTCCCCAAGACTACTGCCCTGAGCTACCCTTCAAACCTTGAGCCGAAACTAACCCCGGAGATCACTTTGTAGCTAAATAACAGGTTAGCTCACAAAATAATGAATATCACCTGTAAGTGCTGTCTTCCCTTAAAAAATCAGCTATATGAGACCAAACAATCAACAATTACTTTAAAACAAAGTTGAGAATGTAAGGGAGCAGACAAAACCAAAGCCGTTGCCATCAAGTTGAAACTGACTCATAGCAACCCTATAGGACAGAGTAGAACTGCTCCATAGGGTTTCCAAGGAGCAGCTGGTGGATTCAAACTGCTGACCTCTTGGTTAGCAGCCGTAGTGCTTTACCACTGCTCCACCAGAGCTCCAAGGGAGCAGAGAAACTAGATTAATGGAAACAGAGCAACCAAAATGGAAATAACAAGAATGTTCATGGATTTTGCAGAATGTAACTAATGTCACTTAACAATCTGTGTAGAAATTGTTGGATGGGAACCTAAATTGCTGGGTAAACTTCCACCAAAAACTTGATAAAATATTATTTAAACTTGAAAAGTTGGATGAAATGGACAACTTCTTAAAAATATAAATAAACAAAACTGACTTAAGAAGAAATAGAAAGTGTATTTAGTTCAATAACTATAAAAGAAATTGAAACAGTAGTTTAAAAACTTCCCAAAGAAAACTCCAAACCCAAAGAGTTTTGCAGGAAAATTCCATCAGACATTCATGGAACAGATATTTCCCATGCTATACACATTCTTTTAAAGCATAGAATAAGAAGAAATGTTACCTAACTTATTTTGTGACTGTTATAACCATGATACTAAATCTAAATAACGATATTAAGAGAAAATACAATTATAGGTGATTTCAATTGTGACTAGATGGCATAAACTTAAAAAGCTAACCAGTCCTCCAGAGTAAGAAAATGAAAATATACCATCGCCAAGTTAGGTTTACTCCAGGAATTTGAGAATGGTTTATATTAGAAAATCTATGCACATCATTTACCACTTTACAAGAGAAAAAAGGTTGTGGTCATTTCAATGCAGGAGAAGCATCAGTAGAAATCAACACCCATTCATGACTGAAAAAAAAAGGACTCAATAAACTAAAATTAGAAGAAATCTTTTAAATACTGACCAAGAGAAGGAGCCAAGAAGGCAGCTTAGTCAGACACCATATCGTAGTCCTACTACAGCAAAGACCGAAGAAACCAAGTGAAACAGATGCACAAAACAATCCTGGAACACTGAACATCAAAAAGGAAGGGTAAAGAATTGAATTATACAACAGCTGGAAGAAAAAAATTGGACAAATGCAATGAAAGAGGAGTGACAAGGAGTGAAAGGACTCTGTCAGCTATCCCAATTCAACATGGCCATCTTCAGACAAAGCCAGTAGTGACCCCGGGCAAGGAGCACAGGAAGGCAACTTCACGATATTCCCATGAGAGTCGGAGAAATTGTACGAACACACACAAAGAGAATCAAGGTGAGCGGATCATGGTCCGGATCTAAGGAAGGAAAACACAGAAAAGAGGGTGAGAATTCCAGGGATTCTGCCATCCATAGAACAGGCAGTGAGCCAGGATCCAGAGTCAGGTATATGCAGGAGCAGTGGTCCCTGACCTCAAGAGTGGGTAGCTCACACGAGGCAGTGGATCAGTGGAGAATCAGCAGAAGGTGTCGCACCCAGCTGGAATCTGGGCAGCAATGCCCTCCTAGCACTTGGTTGGGGGGAAGATCCCAACTGCTGGTGGCAGCGGACAGGAAGTGCCAAGTACCCATGTCTGATAGCTGAAAGGGCATACTTCCCTTCCTCCCACCGTCCTGACAGGAAGCAACAGAGGGTCTCATACCCCAGCCACCCAGACCAACCAGAAACCGTAATACCAGCCCCCCCCATTTACCCAGCCCCGTCTGCCACCACTTTCTACCTACGCAAAGACCAGCATTAAGCATGCTCTCATATGCACACCTGCCTGCCACTCACCCCCCCAACCCAGAGAGAAGCAATGACCTTGTGACAGCAAGCACGCCTGCCTGCTACCCACCACACACCTTCTTCCAACCAGGCAAAAGGCTGCGACCATGTAAGCAGGCGCACCTGCCTGCCTGTCAACCACCATCACCACCCCCCAGGCAGCTCAAGAAGACAAAGTAAAGTATTATAATGACATGTGCAAAGAGTTGGAAATGGAAAACCAAAAGGGAAGAACACGCTCAGTGTTCCTCAAGCTGAAAGAACTGAAGAAAAAATTCAAGCCTCGAGTTGCAATAGTGAAGGACTCTATGGGGAAAACATTAAATGATGCAGGAAACGTCAAAAGAAGATGGAAGGAATACACAGAGTCATTATATCAAAAAGAATTAGTCGATGTTCAGCCATTTCAAGAAGTAGCATATGATCAGGAACCGATGGTACTGAAGGAAGAAGTCCAAGCTGCTCTGAAGGCATTGGCGAAAAACAGGGCTCCAGGAATTGATGGAATATCAATTGAGATGTTTCAACAAACACATGCAGCACTGCAAGTACTCACTTGTCTCTGCCAAGAAATATGAAAGACAGCTTCCTGGCCAACTGACTGGAAAAGATCCATATTTATGCCTATTCCCAAGAAAGGTGATCCAACTGAATGTGGAAATTACAGAACAATATCATTAATATCACACGACAGCAAAATTTTGCTGAAGATCACTCAAAAATGGCTGCAGCAGTATATCGATAGGGAACTGCCAGAAATTCCGGCTGGTTTCAGAAGAGGACGTGGAACCAGGGATATCATTGCTGATGTCAGATGGATCCTGGCTGAAAGCAGAGAATACCAGAAGGATGTTTACCTGTGTTTTATTGACTATGCAAAGCATTCGACTGTGTGGATCATAACAAATTATGGATAACATTGCGAAGAATGGGAATTCCAGAACATTTAATTATGCTCATGAGGAACATTTACATAGATCAAGAGGCAGTTGTTGGGATAGAACAAGGGGATACTGATTGGTCTATAGTCATAAAAGGTGTGCATCAGGGTTGTATTCTTTCACCATACCTATTTTTTTTTATTCAGACTGTATGCTGAGCAAATAATACAAGAAGCTGGACTATATGAAGAAGAACGGGGCATCCAGATTGGAGGAAGACTCATTAACAACCTGCATTATGCACATGACACAACCTTGCTTGCTGAAAGTGAAGAGGACTTGAAGCACTTACTAATGAAGTTCAGAGACCACAGCCTTCAGTATGGATTGCACCTCAACATAGAGAAAACAAAAATCCTCACAACTGGACCAATGAGCAACATCATAATAAACAGGGAAAAGTTTGAAGTTGTCAAGGATTTCATTTGACTTGGGTCCACAATCAACAGCCATGGAAGCAGCAGTCAAGAAATTATAAGATGCGTTGGATTGGGTAAATCTGCTTCAAAGGACCTCTTGAAAGTGTTGAAGAGGAAAGATGTTACCTTGAAGTCTAAGGTGGGCCTGACCCAAGCCACGGTATATTCAATCATCTCATATGCATGTGAAAGCTGGACAGTGAATAAGGAAGACCAAAGAATTGATGCCTTTAAATTGTGGTGTTGGCAGAGAATATTGAATATACCATGGACTGCCAGAAGAACGAATAAATCTGTCTGGGAAGAAGTACAACCAGAATGCTCCTTAGAAGCAAGGATGGAGAGACTGCGTCTTACATACCTTGGACATGTTGTCTTGAGGGATCAGTCTCTGGAGAAGGACATCATGCTTGGCAAAGTACAGTGTCAGCAGAAAAGAGAAAGACCCTCAATGAGATGGATTGATACAGTGGCTGCAACAATGGGCTCAAGCATAACAACGATTGTAAGGATGGCGCAGTACCAGGCAGTGTTTTGTTCTGTTGTGCATGGGTTCGCTATGGGTCGGAGCCAACTCACGGCACCTAACAACAACAACAACTAGTGAACAAGTGGAAATAGAAATAAAAACAGTAAGGCTTACAATAACATCAAAAAAAAACATAAAATACTTAGGTAAAAATGTAATAAAATACATGCAAGGACTGTATGCTGAAAACTACAAAACACTAATGAAACAAATAAAAAGACTCTGCACAATGGAAAGATACCGTGTTCATGGATCTGAGCATTCAATATTGTTAAGATGTAAAATCTCCCAAAACTGATCTATAGTTTCAATATAATTCCAATAATAAACCCAGGAGGATTTTTTTTTTTGTAGAAATTGACAAGCTGATCCTAAAATTGATATTGAAAGGCAAAGAATTAAGGTAGCCAAGACAATTTTGAAATGAAGGACAAAATTGGAAAACAAACACCATCTAATTTCAAGATGTAAAGCTACTGTACTCAAGACAGTATGGTACTGGCAAAAGGACAAACACATACACCAAAGGAACAGAATAGGGATTCCAGAAATAGACCCATATATATGTAACCAACTGATTTTCAACCAAGGTGCAAGGGCAATTCAATAAAGAACAGTCTCTTCAACAAATGGCACTTGAACAATTGGACAACCATGTCCAAAAAATGAACCTTGGCCCATACATTACACCACATACAAAATTTAAGTTCAAATGGGCCACAGATCTAAATGTGAAGCCTAAAACTATAAAAGTTGTAGGAGAAAACCTTGTGAAAATGAGCTAGGCAAAGATTTCTTAGGTATGACACCAAAGCATATTCCATAAAAAAAAGAATGAATAAATTAGATTTCCTCAAAGTTCAGAAAAAACTTCTGTCTTTGAAAGATAGTGAAAAGGCAAAACATAGACTAGGAGATAGTATGTGAAAAATATGTATCTGATAAATGAATGGTATCCAGAATACATAAAAAATTCTCAAAACTCAATAATGAAAAAATAAACAACCCAATGAGAAAATGGGCAAAATATTTGAACAGATACTTCACCAAAGAAGATAAACAGATGGCAAATAACGTGATATTAACATAACAAAATACAACATGAATATGAAAAATGTTGAACATCCTTAGTCATTAAGGAAAAACAAATTAAAAATTCGATGAGATACCAGTATACACCTATTAAAATGCCCCCCCCCAAAAACAATACCACGTGCTAAAGTGCTAGCGAGAGTGCAGAACAACTGAAACTCTCATACATCGCTGATGGGAATGCAAAATAGTACAGCCACTTTGTAAAACAGTTTGATAGTTTCTTTTATAAAGTTAAACACACACTTACAATATAACCCTGCAATCCCAAGTTTACCCGAGAGAAATAAAACTCATTTTCTTTTAAGAAGTCTGCATGTGAATGACTTTATTAATATTTGCCAAAAACTAGAAAAACCTCGTGAATGGATAAACAATCTGTGCTACAATTATACACTGAAATACTACACAGGAAGAAAAGAAATGGACTATTGATGCATGCAACAATATAGACGGATCTCAAATGCATTTGCTAAGTGAAAGAAGCCCAACCCGATGATTCTATTTATATTACATTTTTAAAAACGCGATACTCTTAAGACTCGCAACAGATCAGTAGTTTCCAAAGGCTGGGACTGACTATGGAGTCCTGGTTGCTCAGTGGTTAAGTGCTTGGCTGCTAACCAAAAGGTCTGCAGTTCAGATTCACCAGCTGCTCCTTGGAAACCCTATGGGGCAGTTCTACTCTGCCCTATAGGGTCGCTATGAGTCAGAATCGACTTGACGGCAACAGGTTTGTTTTTTTTTTTTGGTTTGGTTTGGGATTGACTATGAAGGGGAATGAGGGGATTTGGGAGGGTTATTGAACTGCTTTACATCTGGACTTTGGTAATATTTCCCAAAGCTCATAGAACTGCACACTAAAAGGGATAGATTTTACTGTATGTAAATTGTACATCAATAAACCTGACTTTTAAAAAAAGATGAGTTTACTAATGTCAGTTCTGCTTCTGTACTCAAGAAACACTTAGAAAATATAATTTAAAAAAAACACAATACCAACAATAGAAAAATAAACCATGAAGTACTTGCAAATAAATCTCACAAAAAGTGTAAATGGCTGGTATGAAGCAAATTATTAAAAAGTAGTGAAATGTATTATAGAAGACTTAAATCAATGAAGAAATATCACATGCTCATAAACTGGGAGACAATATTGTAGATATGTCCATTATCCCCAAATTAATCCATAATTGAATTGTAATGCAATTCTATTGAAAACCCCAGCAGGGTTCGTCTGTAGACCTTGACAAATTTATTCTAAAACGTAAACAGAAACAGGAAGAATAAGTATAGGGGTAATCCTATACAGGGAGTACCTGGGTGGCACAAACAGTTAAGCGCTCAACTACTAGCTGAAAGGCTGGAGGTTCAAACTAACTCAGAGGTCCCGCCTAAGACAGGTCTAGTGGTCTGCTTCTGAAAGGTCACACCTTGAAAACCATATGGAGCAGTTCTCCTCTGCACACATAGGGTTGCCATGAGTTGGAACCAACTTGATGGCAACTAACAACAACACTCCCATACAAGCTATTAGGTATAATTATGATATTACAGTAATCAAGACACTATGGTATTGTCACAGGAATCAACACATTTTCCAGTGGAATGTAACAGAGATCCAGAAACAGACTCACTCATGTAGAATCCTGATTTATGACAGAGTTGGCATGGAAGGTCAGTGGGGAAGGAGGTACCATTCAGTAAATGGACCTGGAAAATGGTTATCTATATAGAAAAAATGAAATTGTATCATTGCCTCATTACATACATAAAAAAAATTCCAAATGCATTCAGGACTCAAATGTCAAAAGCAAACTTTAAAACCTTTAGAAAAAAAAAATCTTTTGACATCAAGGATCTCTTATACATTGTGGGAGTGTAAATCAGTATACATGTGGAAAAAAGCCCATGTGCCCACACTTCCTTGAAAGTCACACATTTAAAAGGACTAATGACCCAAGCCTCCTCTAACCTGAGACCAGAGGAACTAGATGGTACCTGGCTATGACTACCAACCCCTCTGACCAGGATCACAATATAAGGTCACAGTTAGAATGGGAGGAAAATGTAGAACAAAATTCAAATTCATAAAAAAGACCAGACTTACTGGTCTGCTAGAGACTGGAGAAATCCCCAAGACTATTGTCCTAAGACACCCTTCTAACTTGGAACTGAAGCCACTCCTGGAAGTCGCCTTTCAGCCAAATAATAGACTGGCCTATAAAACAAAGAATAACTTATGTGAGGAATGCATTCCTCAGAAAAATCAACTATAGGAGACCAAAAGGGCAACATTTGCCCAAAAGCAAAGATGAGAAGGCAGGGAGGGACAGGGAACCTACACTAATGAAAAGGGGAATCCAGTGTGGAAATGGGGAGAGCACTGATACATTGCGGGGATTGCAACCACTGTTATGGAATAATTTGTGCATGAATTATTGAATGGGAAACAAATTTGCTGTGTAAACTTTCACCTAAAGCACAATAAAACGTTCAAAAAAAAAAAGCCACGCATTTACACACCAAACAACCTAGCAATGATAGATAGATAGATAGATGGATATATAGATAAACTATAAACTGGTGGCGTAGTGGTTAAGTGCTACTGCTGCTAACCAAGAGGTCTGCAGTTCGAATCTGCCAGGCACTCCATGGAAACTCTATCGGGCAGTTCTACTCTGTCCTATAGGGTCACTATGAGTTGGAATCGACTCGACAGCAGTGGGTTTGGTTTTTTTTGGGGGGGGGTATATGCAAGAGCAGCGTTTTGTAACCAGGAGGTCGATTTAATTGTTATTATTAATACAAAATTTCAAATATTTTAAAAATATTTTTCCTTTAAAATGAACAACTGAAGCCTCCGAGTCACTACGGAATTAGCATATGTGGCAGTTAGTGGAGATCACATAAGCGTGTTCATGATGCCTGTACTCAGTTTCTCAAGTGCTTTATCACATAACTGAAGAATGCTTGCTCTGGTAGTGTTTTCAAACATTACCTAACTTTAAGTTGTTTTCATTGTTAGCCATATCATTTTTAAAAAATTGTACCCATAATGGACCATTTGTTAAATGTGTGAAGTGTAAGAATCATTGGTGTTGACAGACAAAGCAAAAAAGGAGGCTAATACCGATAATCCATATACGCAAATTTGCTTAAGGATTATCTGCACCAGAGCTGTACATTACAATAACATAATCTAATCAAAATTCTCATTCAGCACACCAAGATACCACTACATTTAAAGTCTAGTTACAAAGAGAAAATGTAGTGATAATTATAACCTATTTTCCTTTTCATTTATTGGGAATAATGACAAATCACACCTGCAAGCAATTTATTATTTGTAAAGAAATTCCTGCAAAAATATCAGCCTCAACTCCGAATTTGAAACCTGTGGGAATGTAGGGATACTTAACATTTTTATTCTTTCGCTTATCTCTAACATAGAGACGATAACAGTGTATACACTATAGGATTGTTGGGAGGATTAAATGAGTTATTACATACAAAAGTGCTTAGAACATTGCCTGTGACTAATAGGTTATCTATTAGTGTTACCCACTGTTCCTTTTACCAACTGAATATTTAGATATAAAAGGAAAATCATAAAAACTAAACCACTAATTTTAAGAGCAAAATATAAGAATTCATTACATCATTTCAAGAGTCAGTTCACATATCATGCTTCTTCTTACATAACTAAAGTATATTACAGAATATGAATGGCTTGTTAAATTAAAAAAACAGAAATTTGCTTTTGCGTATGTAATATTGTTACATTTTTTAAAAATAAATTTTACATAATAATTTTTTTTTAGTTTTTATTAGGCTTTAAGTGAAGGTTTACAAATCAAGTCAGTCTCTCATACAAAAATTTACATACACCTTGCTATATACTCCTAATTGCTCTTCCCCTAATGAGATAGCTTGCTCCTTCCCTCCACTCTCTCTTTTCTTGTCCATTGCACCAGCTTCTAACGCCCGCTGCCCTTTCATCTCCCCTGCAGATAAGAGATGCCAACATAGTCTCAAGCATCTACTTGATCCAAGAAGCTCATTCACCAGCATCTTTTTCTATCACATTGTCCAGTCCAATTCCTGTCTGAAGAGTTGGCTTTGGGAATGGTTCCTGTCCTGGGCTAACAGAAGGTCTGGGGGCCATGACCACCAGGGTCCTTCTGGTCTCAGTCAGACCATTAAGTCTGGTCTTTTTACGGGAATTTGGGGTCTGCATCCCACTGCTCTTCTGCTCCTTCAGGGGTTCTCTGTTGTGTTCCCTGTCAGGACAGTCATCTGTTGTAGCCTGGCACCACCTAGTTCTTCTGGTTTCACACTGATGTAGTCTCTGGTTTAAAAGCCCCTTTCTGTCTCTTGGGCTCGTAAATATCTTGTGTCCTTGGTGTTCTTCATTCTCCTTTGGTCTAGGTGGGTTGAGACCAATTGATGCATCTTAGATGGCTGCTTGCTAGCGTTTAAGACCCCAGATGCCACTCTCCAAAGTGGGATGCAGAATGTTTTCTTAATAGATTTCATTATGCCAATTGACATAGATGTACCCTGAAACCATGGTCCCCAAACCCAGTCTCTGCTTTGCTGGCCTTCGAAGCATTCAGTTTATTCAGGAAACTTCTTTGCTTCTAGTTTAGCCCAGTTCTGCTGACCTCGCCTGTATTGTGTGTTGTACTTCACTTCACCCAAAATAATTCCTATCCAGTATCTAACCAATGTAAACCCCTCTCCCTCTCTCCCTCCCTCCCCCTCTCGTGACCATCAAAGAAGTTTATTCTCTGTTTAAACAATTTCTCGGGTTTTTTATGATAGTGGTCTTATACAATATTTGTCCTTTTGCAACTGACTGATTTCACTCAGCATTCCTCCATGTTACGAAATGTTTCACAGATTCATCACTGTTCTTTACTGATGTGTAGTATTCCATTGTGTGAATATATCATAATGTATTTATCCATTCATCCGTTGATGGGCACCTTGGCTGCTTCCATCTTTTTGCTATTGTAAAAAGGGCTGCAATGAACATGGGTGTGCATATATCTGTTCATGTAAAGGCTCTTATTTCTCTAGGATATATTCCAAGGAGTGAGATTGCTGGATCATATGGTAGTTCTATTTCTACTTTTTAAGGAAGCACCAAATCGATTTCCAAAGTGGTTCTACCATTTTACATTCCAACCAGTAGTATATAAGTGTTCCAGTCTCTCCACAACCTCTCCAACATTTATAATGCCAGCCTTGTTGGAGTGAGATGGAATCTCATTGTAGTTTTGATTTGCATTTCTCTAATGGCTAATGATCGTGAGCATTTCCTCATGTATCTGTTAGCTACCTGAATGTCTTCTTTAGTGAAGTGTCTGTTCATATCTTTTGCCCATTTTTTAATTGGGTTATTTTTTTTTTTTAGTTGAGTTTGTACAGTATCACGTAGATTTTAGAGATCAGGCACTGATTGGAAATGTCATAGCTAAAAACTTTTTATCTTTTTACTCTTTTGGTGAAGTCTTTGGATGAGCATAGGTGTTTGATTTTTAGGAGCTCCCAGTTATCTAGTTTTTCTTCTGCATTGATAAGGTCACTGTGAGTCAGAATTAACTCAACAGCAGTGGGTTTGGGTTTTTGGTTTTTATCATTAGTAATGTTTTGTATACTGTTTATGCCATGTATTAGGGCTCCTAACATTGTCCCTATTTTTTCTTCCATGATCTTTATCGTTTTAGATATTATATTTAGGTCGTTGATCCATTTTGAGTTAGTTTTTGTACATGGTGTGAGGTATGGGTCTTGTTTCTTTTTTTTGCAGATGGATATCCAGTTATGCCAACACCATTTGTTTAAAAGCCTGTATTTTCCCCATTTAACTGATTTGGGGACTTTGTCAAATATCAAATGCTCATATGGGAATGGATTTATGTCTGGCTTCTCAATTCTGTTCCATTGGTCTATGTATCTGTTGTTGCACCAGTACCAGGCTGTTTTGACTACTGTAGCAGTATAATAGGTTCTAAAACCAGGTAGTGTCAGGCCTCCCATTTTGTTCTCCTTTTTCAGTAATGCTTTACTTATCTGAGGCCTCTTTTCCTTCCATACGAAGTTGGTGATTCATTTATCCACCTCACTAAAAAACGTCGTTGGAATTTGGATCAGAATTGCGTTAAAAGTATAGATTGCTTTTGGTGGAATAAATATTTTTACAATGTTAGGTCTTCCTATCCATGAGCAAGGTATGTTTTTCCACTTATGTAGGTCTTTTTTGGTTTCTTGCAGATGTCCTTTGTAGTTTCCTTTGTATAAGTCTTTTACATGTCTGGTAAGATTTATACCTAAGTATTTTATCTTCTTGGAAAAACCCAGTGCTGTCGTGTCAATTCTGACTCATATCGACCCTATAGGACAGAGTATACTGTAAATGGTATTGATTTGGTGATTTCCTCTTCATTGTTCTTTTTTTTTGGTGTATAGGAATCCAATTGATTTTTGTAAGTTTATGTTTCATCCTGACACTTTGCTTAACTCTATTAGTTTCAGTAGCTTTCTTGAGGATTCCTTATGGTGTTCTGTACATACTATCATGTCATCTGCAAATAGAGATACTTTGACTTCTTCCTCGCCAATCTGGATGCCCTTTATTTCTTTATCTAGCCTAATTGCTCTGGCTAGGACCTCCAGCACAATGTTGAATAAGAGTGATGATAAAGAGCATGCTTGTCTGGTTCCCGATCTCAAGGAGAATGCTTTCAGGCTCTCTCCATTTAGTATGATGTTGGGTATTGACTTTGTAAAATTGCCTTTTATTATGTTGAGGAATTTGCCTTCTATTCTTATTTTGCTGAGAATTTTTTCATGAATGGGTGTTGAACTTTGTCAAATGCCTTTTCTGCACCAATTGGTAAAATCACGTGATTCTTGTCTTCTGTTTTATTTATATGATGGATTACATTAATTGTTTTTCTAATGTTGAACCATCCCTGTATACCTGGAATGAATCCCGCTTAGTCATGGTGACTTATTTTTTTGATATATTGTTGAATTCTATTTGCTAGAATTTTGTTGGGGATTTTTGCATCTAAGTTCATGAGGGATATAGGCCTGTAATTTTCATTTTTTGTGGTGTCTTTACCTGGTTTTGGTATCAGGGGTGTGGTGGCTTCACAGAATGAGTTTGGTAGTATTCCGTCCTTTTCTATGCTCTGAAATACCTTTAGCAGTAGTGGTGTTAACTCTTCTCTGAAAGTTTGGTAGAACTCTGCAGTAAAGCCGTCCGGGCCAGGGCTTTTTTTTTGTTGGGAGTTTTTCGATTATCTTTTCAATCTCTTCTTTTGTTATGGGTCTATTTAGTTGTTCTACCTCTGTTCGTGTTAGTTGAGGTAGGTAGTGTGTTTCTAGGAATTCATCCATCTCTTCTAGGCTTTCAAATTTGATAGAGTACAATTTTTCATAGTAATCTGATATGATTCTTTTAATTCAATTTGTGCCTTTTGTAATACTGCCCATCTCATTTCTTATTCAGTTATATGCTTCCTCTCCTGTTTTTCTTCTGTCAGTTTGGCCAGTGGTTTACCAATTTTGCTGATTTTTTTGAAAAACCAGCTTTTGGTCTTGTTAATTCTTTCAATTGTTTTTCTGTTTTCTATTTCATTTAGCTCTGCTCTAATTTTTATTATTTGTTTTCTTCTGGTGCTTGAGGGATTCTTTTGTTGCTCTCTATTTGTTCAAGTTGTAGGGATAATTCTTTGATTTTGGCCCTTTCTTCTTTTTCTATGTGTGCATTTATTGATATAAATTGACCTCTAAGCACTGCTTTCACTGTGTCCCAAAGGTTCTGATAGGAAGTGTTTTTCATTCTCATTGGATTCTATGAATTTCTTTATTCCATCGTTAATGACTTGTATAATCCAGTCTTTTTTGAGCAGGGTATTGTTCAGTTTCCAAGTGTTTGATTTCTTTTCCCTGCTTTTGTTATCGATTGCTACTTTTATGGCCTTATGGTCAGAGAAGATGCTTTTTAATATTTCAAAGTTTTGGATTCTGCTAAAGCTTGCTTTATGACCTAATATGTGGTCCATTCCAGAGAATGGTCCATGTGCATTGGAAAAGAAATTATACTTGGTTGCTGTTTGGTAGAGTGTTCTGTATATGTCTATGAGGTCAAGTTGGTTGACTGTGGCATTTAGATCTTCCGTGTCTTTATGGAGCTTCTTTCTGGATGTCCTGTCCTTCATTGAAAGTGGTTTGCTGAAGTCTCCCGCTAATATTATGGAGCTGTCTATCTCACTTTTCAATGCTGATAGAGTTTGTTTCATGTATTTTGCAGCCTTGTCATTAGGTGCATAAATATTTAATATGGTTATATCCTACTGGCATATTGTCCCTTTAATCATTATATAGTGTCCCTCCTTATCCTTTCTGACGGGTTTAAATTTAAAGTTTATTTTGTCAGAAATTAACATTGCCACTCCTGCTCTTTTTTGATTGTGTTTTGCTTGATATGTTTTTTTCCGTCCTTTGACTTTCAGTTTGTTTGTGTCTCTAAGTTTAAGGTATGTCTCTTGTAGGCAGCATATAGACAGATAGTGCTTTTTAATCCATTGTGCCACTCTCTGTCTCTTTATTGCTGCATTTAGTCCATTTACATTCAGTGTAATCATGGATAGGTATGAATTTAGTGCTATCATGTTGATGTCTTTTTTTGTGTGTTATTGACCATTTCTTAATCTCACTTAATTTTTTGTGCTGAGTAGTTTATCTTTACATATTGTCTCTTCCTCATATTCATTGTTGTTGATTTTGTTTCTGCTGAATCTCTATTTTTTTCTTGTATTTTATTTTGCTGTGTAGTTTTCCTCCTTTGTGGTTACCTTATTATTTACCCCTATTTTTCTAAATTTAAAACTAAATTTTATTTTTTTGTATCGCTTTGTCTTCCTTTCCATATGAAAGATCTATGGCTACATTTCTTAGTCCCTCTTTACATAATAACATCTTTTACATAATAACATTGCTCTTTCCCTGTTTTGAGTGTTTGTTTATCTTGGTAATATTTTTGTGATTTCCCTGTCTGGGTTGACATCTGATTGCTCTGCCCATTGTTCTAGCCTTGGGTTGATACCTGGTATTATTGATTTTCTAACCAAAGAACTCCCTTTAGTATTTCCTATAGTTTTGGTTTGGTTTTTATAAACTCCCTCAACTTGTGTTTATCTGGAAATGTCCTAATTTCACCTTCATATTTAAGAGGCAGTTTTGCTGGATATATGATTCTTGACAGTCAATTTTTTCCTTCAATTTTTTAAATATGTCATCCCATTGCCTTCTTGTCTGCATGGTTTCTGCTGAGTAGTCCGAGCTTATTCTTATTGGCTCTCCTTTTTAGGTGACTTTTCTTTTATCCTTCGCTGTTCTTATAATTGTCTCTTTATCTTTGGTTTTGACAAGTTTGATTATAATATGTCTTGGTGACTTTCTTTTAAAATCTTCCTTGAGTGAAGTTCAATGAGCATCTTGGAAAGATATTGTCTCATCTTTCACGATAACAGGGAAGTTTTCTGCCAACAAATCTTCAACAATTCTCTCTGCATTTTCTTTTATCCCTCCCTGTTCTGGTAATAGGTTATTTCTCTTGATAGAGTCCCACATGATTCTTTAGGTTTCTTCATTTTTTTTTTAATTCTTTTATCTGATTTTTCTTCAGATATATTGGTTCCAAGTGCTTTATTTTCAAGTTCACAAATTCTGCCTTCCCCTTGCTCATTTCTGCTTCTCTAACTTTCTATTGAGTTGTCTAATTCTGTAATTTTATTGTTAGTCTTCTGAATTTCTGATTGCTGTCTGTCTATGGATTTTTTCAGTTTAGTAAATTTCTCACTAGTTCCTGAATAACCTTTTTTTTATTAACTTTTATTAAGCTTCAAGTGAACGTTTACAAATCCAATCAGTCTGTCACATATAAGTTTACATACATCTTACTCCATACTCCCACCTGCTCTTCCCCTATTGAGTCAGCCCTTCCAGTCTCTCCTTTTGTGACAATTTTGCCAGCTTCCCTCTCTATCTATCCTCCCATCCCCCCTCCAGACAAGAGCTGCCAACACACTCTCAAGTGTCCACCTGATATAATTAGCTCACTCTTCATCAGCATCTCTCTCCCACCCGCTGACCAGTCCCTTTCATGTCTGATGAGTTGTCTTCGGGGATGGTTCCTGTCCTGTGCCGACAGAAGGTCTGGGGAGTATGGCCGCCGGGATTCCTCTAGTCTCAGTCAGATGACCTTGCCTTTGATATTCAGGGATCCTAGCTTGTCACAAACATACTCGTTTCACTTGTTTTTTCGGGTCTTTGTTTTAAGAGGGCTCACCAGAAGCATCTGTCTATTCCACCATTTTGGCCCAGCCTCCCCATAATAAATCCTTTAATAGTTGTTGTTAAGTGCCACCGAGTCGGTTCTGACTCATAGCCACCCTATGTGCAACAGAACAAAAGACTGCCTGATCCTGCACCATCCTCATGTTATGTTTGAAACCATTGTTGCACCCACTGTGTCAATCCATCTCGTTGAGGGTCTTCCTCTTTTTCTCTGACCCTCTAATTTACCCAAGCATACTGTCCTTTTCCAGGGACTGATCCCTCCTGATGACATGTCCAAAGTATGTGAGATTTAGTCTTGCCATCCTTGCTTCTAAAGAGTATTCTGGCTGTACTTCTTCCAAGACAGATTTGTTCCTTCTTTTGGCAGTCTGTGGTATATTCATTATTCTCCACCAACACCATAATTGAAAGGTGTCAATTCTTCCTCAGTCTTTCTTATCCATTCTCCAGCTTTCTCATGCATATGAGGCAATTGAAAACACCATGGCTTGGGTCAGGCACACCCTAGTCTTCAAGGTGACATTTTGAACACTTTAAAGATATCTTTTGCAGCAGATTTTCCCAATGCAATGCATCATTTAATTTCTCGATTGTTGCTTCCATGGGCATTGATTGTGGATCCAAGAAAAATAAAATCATTGACAACTTCAACTTTTTCTCCATTTCTCATGATGTTGCTTATTGGTCCAGTTGTGAGGATTTTTGTTTTCTTTATGTTGAGCTGTAATCCATACTGAAAGCTGTGCTCTTTGAGCTTCATCAGTAAGTGCTTCAAGTACTCTTCAGTTTCAGCAAGCAAGGTTGTGTGGTCTGCATAACACAGGTCATTAGTGAGTCTTCCTCCAATCCTGATGCCATGTTCTTCTTCATATAGTCCAGCTTCTCAGATTATTTGCTATGCATACAGATTGAATATGTACAGCGAAAGGATACAACCCTGACACAAACCTTTCCTGACTTTAAGCCAAGCAGTATCCCCTGGTTCTGTCGGAATGACTGCCTCTTGATTTATGTACAAGTTCCTCATGAGATAATTAAGTGTTCTGAAATTCCCATTCCTTGGGTGGAAATGTTATCCATAATTTGTTATGAGCCACACAGTGGAATGTCTTTGCAAAGTCAATAAAACATAGGTAAACATCTTTCTTTTGTTCTCTGCTTTCTGCCATGATCCATCTGACATCAGCAATGATATCCCTGTTTCCACATTCTCTTCTGAAACCAGCCTGAATTTCTGGGACCTCTCTGTCGATATACTGCTGCAGCTGTTTTTGAATGATCTTCAGCAGAATTTTTCTTTCGTGTGATATAAATATTGTTTTATAATTTCCACATTTGGTTGGATCACCTTTCTTAGGAATAGGCAAAAATATGGATCTCTTCCAGTCAGTTGGCCAGGAAGCTGTCTTCCATATTTCTTGGCATAGACCAGTGAGCACCTCCAGCGCCGTATCTGTTTGTTGAAACATCTCAATTGATATTCCATCAATTCCTGGAGCCTTGTTTTTCACCAATGCCTTCAGAGCAGCTTGGACTTTTTCCTTCAGTACCATCAGTTCCTGATCATATGCTACCTCTTGAAATGGCTGAACATCAACTAATTCTTTTTGGTAAAATGACTCTGTGTATTCCTTCCATCTTCTTTTGATGCTTCCTGTGTCATTTAATATTTTCCCCATAGAACCCTTCACTATTGCAACTCAAGCCTTGAAATTTTCTTTGGTTCTTTCAGCTTGAGAAACGTCGAGCATGTTCTTCTCTTTTGGTTTTCCATTTCCAGCTCTTTGCACATGTCATTATAATACTTTACTTTGTCTTCTTGAGCTGCGCTTTGAAATCTTCAGTTCTTTTACTTCATCACTTGTTCCTTTTGCTTTAGCTGCTCGACGTTCAAGAGCAAGTTTCAGAGTCTCCTCTGACATCCATCTTGGTCTTTTCTCTCTTTCCTGTCTTTTCAATGACCTCTTGCGTTCTTCATGGCTGATGTCCTTGATGTCATTCCACAACTCATCTGGTCTTCGGTCACTAGTGCTCAGTGCGTCAAATCTCTTCTTCAGATGGTCTCTAAATTCAGGTGGGATATACTCAAGGTCATATTTTGGCTCTCATGGACTTGCTCTGATTTTCTTCAATTTCAGCTTTAACTTGCATATGAGCAATTGATGGTCTGTTCCACAGTTGGCCCCTGGTCTTGTTCTGACTGATGCTATTGAGTTTTTCCCTCGTCTCTTTCCACAGATGTAGTCAATTTGATTTCTGTGTGTTCCATCTGGTGAGATCCATGTGTATAGTCACCGTTTATGTTGGTGAAAGAAGGTATTTGCAATGAAGAAGTCATTGATCTTGCAAAACTGTATCATTCAATCTCCGGCATTGTTTCTATCACCAAGGCCATATCTTTCTACTACTGATCCTTCTTTGTTTCCAACTTTTACATTCCAATAGCCAGTAATTATCAATACATCCTGATTGCATGTTCAATCAATTTCAGACTACTGAAGTTGGTAGAAATCTTCAGTTTCTTCATCTTTGGCTTCAGTGGTTGGTGCATAAATTTGAGTAATAGTTGTATTAACTGGTCTTCCTAATAGATGTGTGGATATTATCCTATCACTGACAGTGTTGTACTTCAGGATAGATCTTGAAATGTTCTATTTTTTTGAAATGACTGCAACACCATTCCTTTTTAAGTTGTCATTCCTGACATAGTAATCCATGTGACTGATTCAAAATGGTTAATATCAGTCCATTTCAGCTCATTAATGCCTAGGATATTGATGTTTATGTGTTCCATTTTAGTTTTGATGACTTTCAATTTTCCTGGATTCATACTTTGTACATTCCACATTCCAATTATCAATGTACTTTTCTTCTTATTTTGAGACATGCCACATCAGCAAATGAAGGTCCCAAAAGCTTAACTCCGTCCACATCATTAAGGTCAACTCTACTTTGAGGAGGCAGCTCCTCCCTAGTCGTCTTTGAGTGCCTTCCATCCTTGGGGGTTCATCTTTCAGCACTATATCAGACAATGTTCCACTGCTATTCATGAGGTTTTCAGTGGCTGATGCTTTTCAGAAGTAGACTGCCAGGTCCTTCTTCCTAGTCTGTCTTAGCTTGGAAGCTCAGCTCAAACCTGTCCTCCATGGGTGACCCTGCCAGTGGCATAGTTTCCGGCATCACAGCAACACTTGCAAGCCCCCACAAACTAACAGATGTGTGGGGTCTGTAGGCTGATCTGAAATAAAACGTTTTAATTTAAAATCATGTTACCATCATATTATACAATACTGACAATTTTTTTTTTAATCTCTAGGCAAGTTTATCTCATAGCGACCCTATAGGACAGAGCAGAACTGCCCCATAGAGTTTCCAAGGAGCACCTGGCGGATTCAAACTGCCAACCCTTTGGTTAGCAGCCATAGCACTTAACCACTACACCACTAGGGTTTCGCTATAGGGTCACTATGAGTCGGAATCGACTCTATGGCACTGGGTTTGGTTTTTTTGGTTTAGGCAATTTTATGAAATTATAAATTAATCATTCAGCAAATATTGAGTGTCTACTCTGTCAGGCACTGTTCTAGGTACTAGAGATATATAGCAGTGAAAAAATACAGAAAATCTCTTCTATGGAGCTTATATTCAAGTAAGGATGATAGATACATATGTCAGGTGGTGATGAGTGTCCAAACGAAACATAAGGCAGGCTAAGGAGATAAACTAAGGAGCCCTAGTGGTGCAGTGGTCAAAGTCCTTGGCTTCTCACCCAAAGGTCAGTGGTTCAAACCCACCAGCTGCTCCACAGGATAATATGGAAGACTGCTTCCATAAAAATTAAAGCTTTGGAAACCCTATTGTGCATTTCTACTATGTCTGATAGGGCTCCTATGAGTTGGAATAAACGTGAAGCAATGGGTAAGGAGATAAAGTACAGAATGACAGGCAGAATGATCAGATAAATTTTCCATGTCTAGGTGACATTTGAGCAGAGATAAGAATAAAGTGAGGGAACGGTGCACATGGATACCTGGGGTAATAACATTCCAAGCAGAGGGAACAACCAACACAAAGGCTAAAAGACAGGGGTGTGCTTCATGTATTTAAGGACAAGAAAGGTGCCAATAATGGTTCTAGACAAAAAAAAAGTTGGAAAAAATCTTCTAGTGTTACCTAAAAGTGTGAATGTTTATAATTAAAAAGAACAGGAGAATAAAGGCTTTAGTAGTATTTTAGTAACGAATAAGCACTATTTCTTAGATGTGCCTTGTCTTAGTCATCTAGTGCTGCCATAACAGAAATACCACAAATGCATGGCTTTAACAAAGAGAAATTTATTTTCTCACAGTCTAGTAGGTTACAAGTCCAAATTCAGTGGGTTAGCTCCAGGGGAAGGCTTTCTCTCTCTGTCAGCTCTGGAGGGAGATCCTAGTCCTCAATCTTCCCCTGGTCAAAGAGCTTCTCATGAGCAAAGGACGCGCTCTGCTCCTGGTGCTGCTTTCTTGGTGGTATAAGGTCTCCAACTCTTTGCTGGCTTCCCTAAGGTGGAGTATGCCTCACCCCAGGGAAAATCCTTTTACATTGGATCAGGAATGTGGCCTGAGCAAGGGTGTTATATCCCACCCTGATCCTATTTAACCACAGGCAGAGATTATGATTTATAATACATAGGAAAATCACAAAATGGAAGACAACCACATATGGCTCAACCAAGTTGACACATATTTTGGGGGGACACAATTCAATACATTATACTCCTCCATGGAAAGCTTCTGTATCCTACTCAGCTGTAATTTTTCCAAAGGCAGGATTCCTGTCTTACTCATTTTCCTCAGTACTTGCCAGATACCAAACACTTTATATACATTTGATGGATTAAGTCACATGAAGAGCATATCTGATTATTTCCGCTGACCTTTTAGCTTCTACAGAACAGCTGATACTAACCTCAGTGATCATAAACTATTGTTTCTAATAAGGACATCCATATCAGTAGTTTAGGGTCACTGAAGAACAGGATCCCATATAAGAAATATGACTCCAAAATCTAGGGTCAAGATGAGAGGGACTCTCTCTGTGACACACAACATAAATGTGACAAATATATGGTGACAATCCTGAAAAAAAAATCATCCTTTTTCTAATTGGCACGTTATTGGAGATTAAGATTAATCTGTAAATGTGTTATGAGTTTAAAGAAACTGGAGTCTAATTGAGTCCCCAGATATAAAGTCATTTCTGAACTCCATTCACAGGGAGGAATGTTTGGGTTAAGTTTAATCTCTGAAGACAGTGAGTCTTACCTGAGATTCATAACATGTTCTCAAATCAATGCAAAGACATGTTGCCTATTAGAAATATTTAAACTGGCATTTTGGATATGTCACGTTCAAATGAGTTTGTTTATTAATAATTCCTCAGAGCCTGATCACCTCTGAATGAAAAGATACACTTAAGGCTCAATAATCACAAAGCTCAGAACTACAGTTGGAAGTGGACAACAAAGATATATTTAAGTTGTTCTGTATAAGACATCTACAGAATTGGAAGTGGGGAGAAGGAGAGCAGAGGAGTGAGGAAACATGAAGGAGCTGGAAAAGACAAAGAGAGGGCCAGACAATATGACAGGTTGGTGCCTGAATTGACACAAATGGCCATGGGACTTTTTTTTAATATGGAAATATAATATTCAATTCTAAATGATCTATTTAGTGTAGTGTCACCCTTCTCATTAATACTCCTGAATATTTAGTAAAAGTCCACAACACAGAGTTATTTCAACAGAGTTTTATTTGGGGGTAGGGGCAATACAGTACAAGTATGCCCTACATTCAGAGTGATACCATATGGAATTAGAGAAAGACACAAAATGGAAACAATTCAGCAAAAGTTGAAAATCAGGACCAGAGCTCACTAGGAGAAATACAGGCCTCCATAAATTTGTAAAAATCTTGGCAAGGGCATTAGACTTTCCACAAGATGAGCAAAGGAGATCTGAGTCACTCTCACCCAGGTTTAATGGGCAGGTAGATTCCAGTTGACATTTGGATTAAAAATATCCAAAAGAGCAGATTTAAGTACAGTAAATATTTGTTGCATGCAAGTCCCTGTGTTGGAGTCTTCAAGTCACAAAGACAATTTATGCATAGACCCTGTGCTGGAGGAATGTAATATACTGTGCTTGTGTATACTGTTTTTATAATGTTGCACCATGATATGATGGAACTTGGCAGAGATTGTACTGACAGACTGCTTGGTGCCATAAAAAGAAAGTGTGCCTTGTTTGAAATCTGGGAGGCAGCATCAAGGGCAGCCAGTGTCAGTCTAAAACCCAAACCTTCTTTTAATAGACATTATCCAGGTATAAACATCTCAGTCACTTAGCACCTGAATCCCACTAGTTATCGCTCACTTTTAAATATAAGTTACAACAAACTTTCCCTTATATTTGCCTAACACCTATTTCTGTCTACAAATGACAAGGTATGATTGTATAATAGCTTTAAAGGGAATACAGTAAACTCTTAATTATCTGGGATACTATAAGAATGGAGAGATGTGGTTTAATAGAATTAATAGCGTTAGTGGCATTTAGCAGAAGGGGCTGAATATTAGCATGTTAGATCCAAAACATGAGTTTAGAAAATGGCACCCCGGACAGAGGCATCATGTCATCCCTCTGCAGCAAAGACCCAAAAAACTAAATAAAACAGATACGAGCATTAATCCTGGAACCCTAAGCATCAAATGAAGGGATAAAGAACTAGATCAAACACTGAAGGGAAGAAGAAACTGAAGGAAAACAGAGAATGAAGGCAGATATGGAAAAGAGGTCCACTGCCAAGCAATATGGCACAGTGCTGCTATCTTGGAGCATAGCCAGCAACGACCTCAGGCAGGGAGTATGGGAAGGCAAATCCACAGAGCTCGCAACAGGAGACAGAGCACCGACTAACCAGAGACATGTGCTTTCACACACCTCACCCTTCTGCCACATAGGCCAAGCCACACTGCTCTGCTAGAAAGCTACAGGCCTACCATCAACCTGGGTCTGCCCCACCCGCACCCACTAGCTCCTACCTCTTTCTCCTTCCCAAATATCCCCAAACACTGCCTCTACCCCTTTCCCACCACTGTGGCTACAGAGCAACTGGCCCATTACCACCCTGGCTCTGCCCTGTCCCCACCCACTGGTTCCTGCCATGCATTTTTTCTTTTTTTCCCCTTTATTCATTCTCTTTCTCCCTCCCACCTAGCCCTGTAAGCTTCCTCCTCCCCTTCACACAAGCACTCAGGTCCATCCCACCCCAACTCAATGGTTACCCTTTTCTCCTTTCTCTTTGTCCCCCTCCTCCCCCCCCCACATAGCTCCATACACCAGCCCCACTACCTGCCATTCCTTGCTATGTTGCCATAGCTAGAGTGTCCCCTGTTCAGGTCTGCTACCATACCAGGCCTACACTGCCCCTCCCGTCCTGCCACTCAATCAGCTGCTGAACGGTAGGAAGGAAGTCCATACCTTTTCACTCTGATACACTTGCCTATCTGGTAAGGAGCTGTGAATGCTCCCACACCACTGGGCCAACATTAGGAGCCAGACGGCACCCACCCAGTAAGCCCTCAACCACCTTTCCAAAGCAGTGTATGGTGAAGCAGACTCACCCAGTCTGCTGCTGCCCTGCCCACCAAGTCAAGGTGGTGAGAGCTATCATGCCCACAGACAAGGAAACATCAAAGCATGCCTAGCCTGCACACCCTGACACATGAAGACAAAACAAAGAAGCAGGTAGAAATAAACAAACATACAATCAATAAATAAAGGAAATAATACCTTTATGTCTCAGAGACAGCAGACAATATCAAAACATATAAAAAAAAGAGGGACAAGATGGCTCCAGAAAGTGACCAAAATAAACAAAGTACTTTCTGGTAGAAGAAAAGGCAGTGGAACTACCTGATATGGAATTCTAAAGACTAATATTTAGGGGTCTCCAAGAGATTAGAAAAGACATCATGAAAAACAGAAACAAAACCAACAAAAGCATAGCCAAAATCATGGAAAACACAGACAAAGCAACAGAAAATTTCAGAAAAATAATACAAGAACAAAACCTCAAAATAAATAATTAGAAATCATACAAAAACAGCAACTAGAAATCCAAAAGATAAACAAAATTTCAGAAATTGACAACTCAATAGAAGGCTTTAAGGAGAAAATTTGAAACAGTGGAAGACAGAATCTGTGAGATTAAAGTCAAATCTATGGAAGCCACTTTGAGGTAAAATCAGAGAAAAAAATGAAAAGAAAATGAAGAAAACCTAAGAATAATGTAGGACATGATCAACAGCAAAAATTTGCGCATGAGCAGAGTTCCAGTATGGGGGGAGGAAATGGAAAACACAGAGAAGATTATTAAAGATTTGCTGGCAGAAAACTTCTCAAATATTATGAAATACAAAAAGCTGACCATCCAACCAGCTCAGTGAACCCCATTTAGGATAGAACCCAAAAGAAAGACACCAAGACGTATCACAGTCACACTTGCCAAACCAAAGAAAAGAATCCTGAGAGCAGTTCAAGAAAAACTAAAAGTCAGCAGAAACTATGTAGGCAAGAAGCCAATGAGGTGACATATATAAAACCTTGAAAGAAAAAACTGCCAACCAAAAATAATAAAAAACAAAAAAGCCAAACCCATCGCTGTCAAGTCAATTCTGACTCATGGTGACCAAGAATGATATATCCTGCAAAACTCTCTCTCAAGTACAATGGCAAAATTAGGACATTTCCTGATAAACAGAAAGTAAGGGAATTCACAAAAACCAAACCAAACTTGCAGGAAATATTAAAATGAGTCCTTCAGTTACAGAAGCAACAACATCAGACAATAACCAGAGTCAAGGATACAAGACAGAAATCAGCCAGACACCAACCTAGGAAAAGAGCTCTCAATAATAAAACAAACTAAAAGACTTAAAATAGGGAAACAAAGACTTCAATCTGTAAATGACAACAATGTCAAAACAATAAAAGGGGGAATAAATCGTGTAGGTATAGAACTTTCAAAGAAGTCAAGGAAATATGAAGTAATAAAAGACTGGTTCTAACTTAGGAAGATATGGGTAAATTTCAAGGTAACTACAAAGAAAATTATCAAACCTACTCATCAGAATAAAAAAACATGAAAAACATAGTTTCAGTAAACACAAAATCTATAATAAGAAAAGAAAATCCAGAAACAAATGAACTCAGCACAGGAAAGTAAGTGGAACAAAGAAAAGGTCACCACCACTAAAAAAAAAAGCACAACAATATGACAACATTAAACTCATGCCTATCAATAATCACACTGACTGTAAATGCCTTAAATACACCCATACAGAGAGAGTGGCGAAGGAATGAAAAAAGAATGACCCATCAATATGCTGTCTACAAGACACACCTTAGACAGGAAGACATACAATTATTAAAAATCAAAGGATGGAAAAAAATACATCCAGGAAACAGTAACAAAAAAGGGGGGGGTGGCAATAGTAATCTCAGATTAAATAGACTTTAAGACAAAATCAACCACAAAAGCCAAGGAAACACATTATATAATGATTAAAGGGAAAATCCACCAAGAAGACATAACCTTAAGAAATATCTACGCCCTTGACCGGGGTCCAAAATATATAAAACAAACTCTAACAACACTGAAAAGAGAAACAGACAGTTCCAAGATAATAGTAGGAGACTTCAACAGACCATTCTCGAAAAAGGGTAGAACATTTAACTCAACAAAGATACAGAAGATGTAAAAGTCAAATTCAACCAACTTGACCACATCGATATTTATAGAATACTCCATCCAAAAGCAGCAAAGTATATATTCTTTTCCAACACACATGGAACATTGTCCAGAACAGACCACACTTAAGGCCACAAAGCAAACCTCAATAAAATCCAAAACATCAAAATAATAAAAGCATTCTTTCTGATCACAATGCCATAGAAGTATAAATCAATAACAGGAAGAGCAAGAAAAAAAAATCAAATACATGGAAAATGAATAACACCTTGCTTGAAAACAACTAGGTAATAGAAAAAATCAAAAAGGGAATTAAAAAATTCCTGGAATAAAATGAGAATGAACACAACATACCAAAAGCTTTGGGACACAGCAAAGGCAGTGCTCAGAGTTCAATTTATACCAAGAAACACATTCATCAAAAAAGGTGCCGAAATCAAAATATTAGCCATACAACTTGAACAAATAGAAAGAGAAGAGCAGAAGCCCACAGCCACCAGAAGAAAATAACAAAGAGTAAAGCACAAATATTCACCAACTTCACAAAAGAAAAACAGGAGAGGAAACAAATAGCTCAAATAAGAAATCAGATGGGGGATACTAAAACAGAATCAACTAAAATAAAAAAGATCATAACAGAATATAATGAAAACTTGTACTCCAACAAATTTCAGAAACTAGAGGAGTTGGATAAAGTTCTAGAAACACACTACCTACCTAAACTAACACAAGCAGAGATAGAAAATTGGAAGAGACTGATAACAAGAGAAGAGATTGAACAGCTAAAAAAAAAAAAAAACTCCCAACAAACAAAAAAAGCCCTGGCCTGGACGGCTTCACTGGAGAATTCTATTAAACAGTAAGAAAAGAGCTCACACCACTATTACACAAACTATTTCAGAGCATACAAAAGGATGGAGTACTTCCGAATTCATTTATGAAGCCAGCGCAACTCTGATACCCCAAAACCCAGTGCCTTCGAGTCGATTCCGACTCATAGCACCCCTGATACCCAAACCAGGCAAAGACACAACAACAAGAAGAAAACTACAGACCAATATCTCTCACGAATATAGATGCAAACATTCTCAATAATATAAAAACCAACAGAGGCGGGGCCAATATGGTGGAATAGTCAGATGCTTCCTGTGGTCCCTCTCACAGCAAAGACCCGAAAAAACAAGTGAGTCGATTATACATGACAATCTAGGAGCTCTGAACACCAAAGACAAAGATGAGGAATTGGACTGAGTGGCAGGGGGAGGTAGAGACAGTTCAGAAGCAGGGAGGAGGTGCCAGATCTGACCTGGTGGAAACTGGCATCCTGCAGGCTGGATCAGCTGGTGTGCGCAGTGAGGCAAGTGCAGTGGCACTTGGCAAGCATTTTCCACATCAGGAGAGACCAAAGATTGGAGAGTCTACTCAAGCCTCCAGAACCAGTGAAAAGTGGTGCTCAATCAGCAAAAGATAAGTACATGCATCTAACATACCGTGTGATCAAAAAACACCCCCTTTGGGAAGAACCTCTCTCCCATTTACCTGCCCCCTCCCCACTCTGCACAGGGTCCCGGGCCAGGTTCAGCAGTTGCCACATCCCCTGGGAAAGAAGTAGGACCCATCGTACATCCTGAGCCTTTCTCCCAACTATGGAGAGGTAAAAAATTAACAAACAGGGAAAAATAATCTTCCAGTTCCCCTAAGCTGGAAACTTACTGTAGACACAGCACCTTTGCCTAGGCACAGGCATAAGGGGTCCACAGATTCTGATTGTCTTTCACCCCAGCATAGACTTGTGCGGGACCGTTTCAACAGCATAGGCCCTCATAAGCATAGTACAACAGGGAATATACTTGAAGCCTATTTTCAACTGTATCACCTATAAGGTGGAGTGGCAGATTTGTGACATTTGACACGTCTTTTTTAGCGGGGGTTCTACCCATTAAGCAGGGTCTGAACCTACCCACATCAGGGGTCTGAGAACTTGTGGCTTTAACCATACCACCTAGGCACCCAGGACAGGGGTCCAAGAATAAGTGGTGCCTCCCAATCCTTAGAGCCAACAGCATTGGGTGCCTATAATTTGGCTCCAAAACCCACCCACCTATGTGCTCTAGGGAATACGGACACACTTTCCTCCCAGACACACAGGGACAGCCGTCAGCCCCCTGCCTTGCTCAGTGCATAACCCCCTACTGCAGCCAGATACCTGTGCCTACTCCAAACACCCTTGCCCATCTAGGACTATAGGTGAGCCTACACCACACACTTAGTGACTGACTACCTGGACACCTGAGCTGAATCCATATGAGAAAAGTAAACAGAATCCTGGGCTCATATACCTAGTAACAGCTCTAACCACCTAACAGGATGTAAGAGCTTCAAAGATACCAGTAATCAAACCAGTTCATATGATCAGTCTATTTAGGCATACCAAAACAAAACAAGAAGCTAGGACACAGTAAGCAAACATAAAATAAACAGATGTAATAACTTATTGATGGCTGGGAGAAAACAGTCAGTATCAAATCACATAAAGAGACCATGATGTCTTTAGCAAGCTCCCAAAACAAAGAATCAAGAAACCTTCTGGAGGAAGATAACTTCTTGGAATTACTGGAGGTAGAATTCACAAGATTAGTATACAGAACTCTTCAAGAGATCAGGAAGGAGATCCAGGAAAACACACACCAAGCCAAGGAACACACAAAGCAATAGAGGAATTTAATAAGATTATACAAGGCCATAATGACAAATTTAACACGCTACAAGAATCCATAGAGAGACAGTGAAAGGAAATACAAAAGATTAACAACAAAACTTCAGAAATAGAAAACTCAATAGAAAGTCATAGGAGCAGAATTAAGGCAACGGAAGTCAGAATTAGTGAGACTGATGACAAAGCACTTGACACTAAATTCGTTGAGGAAAAATCAGATAAAAGAATTTTAAAAAATGGAGAAACCATAAGAATTATGTGGGACTCACAAAAAGAAATAACCTATGAGTGACTGGAGTGTGAGAATTGCAGGGCGGGGGATAACAGAAAATACAAAGAGAATTGCTGAAAATTTCATGGCAGAAAAATTCCCTGATATTGTAAAAGATGAGAAGATATCTATCTGAGAAGCTCATCAAAACCCATGTGAGACAGATTCCAAAAGAAAGTTACTGACATATTATAATCAAAATTGCCAAAACCAAAGAAAAAGAGAGAATTTAAAGAGCAGCTACAGATAAATGAAAAGTCAGCTACAAGGGAGAGTCAATAAGACTAATCTCAGACTACTCAGCAGAATGGGTTTTTTTTTTACTCAGCAGAAACCATGCAGGCAAGAAGGAAAAAGAATTACGTATATAAAGCCCTGAAAGAAACAAATTGACAGCCAAGAATTATGTATGCAGAAGAGGGGGAGACAAGATGGCGGAATAGACAAACGCCACCAGCGAGCCCTCTTTAGAACAAAGACCAGGAAAAAAACAAGTGAAACGGGTATATTTACAACAAGTTAAGAACCCTGAGCATCAAAGGCAAGCTTAGAAAATGAACTGAGGGGCAGGGGGAGGAAGAGACAGTTCAGAAGCAGAGAGGAGTTACCGACCTGAATTGTGGGGACCTCTCAGGCACCATTCCCGGAGTGGCGGTGGTGGGCTGGTACTAGAGTTCAGCTGCAGTTTCCTCAGGGAGAAGCAGCCAGCCACACAACCTACTCACATCTTTGGAACCTGAGAAGAACAGAGCTCTCAGCAAAAGCTAAGTACTTGCATATATCGTACCGCCCCCCCAACTGCCAAGCTGGCTTCAGCAGCTGAATTCCCTGGGCCTGAGATAGGCCCTGTTGAGAGCCTAGAGCCATCCTCCTGGCCTTGGAGAAGGAAAAATTGGCAACTGGGTGAAAAGATAATTTGCCAGCTCCACTAACTGGTTAAGCTCAGGACAGAAGTGGCTCCTGTCCAGGCATAAATGGTCTGTGGACTTTGAGCACCTTGTCCCTCTGCATGGACCTCTGTGGGACTATTTCAGGAGAATAGGCCTTTGTTGTCAGAGTCCAACCATTTCAGCTGTGCGGTGGAGAGGTGACTGTTTGATGTTTGACATTGCTTTGCCTATTAAACAGGGTCCTCACCTACACACATCAGGGGCCTAAGGACTGGTAGCTCCATTCAGGTCACCCAGCCACCCACAGCAGAGGTCCAAAGATAATTGGTACCTCCCAGTCCTTACAAACATTGGGTGCCCGTGGTCTGTCTGCAGAACCCACCCACCTGCACACTCTAGGAACAGGGACACACTTTCCTCAGAGACACTCAGGGGTCAGTTCTCAAACCCCTGCCTTGTTCAGAGTGTGACCGCCTCTACAACCTGATACCGGTACATACACAAATCACCCCTGCCCCTCTAAGACTGTAGGACAGAGCCTGTACCACACACTTGATGATCAGCTAACTGGACACCTGAGCTGAATTCATACAAGAAAAGTGAATGGAGTCCTAGACTGATATACCTGATAACAGCTCTAGCCATCTGGGGACAGGACGTCAGAGCTCCAAAGGCAAAAATAATCAAGCTAGCTCACTCAAGCAACCCATTTGGGTATATCAAAACAAAACAAAGCAAAAGCTACGACACAGTAGGCAAGCATATACTAATACAATAAATTATAGATGGCTCGGAGACAACAGTCAATATCATCACATAAAGAAACAGACTATGATTGCCTCAACAAGCTCTCAAAACAAAGAATCCAGGGATCTACTAGATGAACGTGCATTCCTGGAATTACCAGAGGCAGAATACAAAAGATTAATATATGGAACTCTTCAAGACATCAGGAAGGAAATGAAGCAATACACAGAACAAGCTAAGGAACACATAGATAAAGCAATTGAAGAAATTAGAAAGATTATTCAGGAACATAATGAAAAATTTAATAAGCTGGAAAAATCCATAGACAGACAGCAATCAGAAATTCAGATTAACAATAAAATTACAGAAGTAAACAACTCAATAGAAAGTCAGAGGAGCAGAACAGAGCAAGTAGAAGCCAGAATTTCTGAACTTGAAGGCAAATCACTTGGCACTAATATATTTGAAGAAAAATCAGATAAAAGAATTTTAACGAATGAAGAAGCCTTAAGAATCATGTGGGACTCTATCGAGAGAAATAATGTAAGAGTGATTGGAGTACCAGAACAGGGAGGGATAACAGAAAATACAGAGAAAATTGTTGAAGATTTATTGGCAGAAAACTTCCCTGATAACGTGAAAGATGAGAAAATATCTATCCAAGATGCTCATCGAACTCCACGTAAGGTAGATGTTAAAATAAAGTCACCAAGACATATTATAGTCAAGCTTGCCAAAACCAAAGATAAAGAAAGAATTTTAAGAGCAGCTAGGGATAAACAAAAGGTCACCTACGAAGGATAGTCAATAAGAATAAGCTCAGACTACTCGGCAGAAACCATGCGGGCAAGGAGGCAATGGGATGACATATTTAAGAAATTGATGGAAAAAAAAAACTGCCTGCGAAATATCCATCAAAACTGTCTCTTAAATATGAAGGTGAAATTAAGACATTTCCAGATAAACACAAGTTTAGGGAATTTGTAGTAATCAAACCAAAACTGCAAGAAATACTAAAAGCAGTTCTTTCATTAGAAAATCAATAATATCAGGTATCAGCTGAAGACTGGAACACAGGGCAGAGCAATCAGAAGTCAACCCAGAAAGGGAAATAAAAAAAACAAAGCAATATATAAAAAAAAGTCCAAAACAGGGTAATAGCAACATTATTATGTAAAAGAAGACAACACTAAAATAATAAAGACGGACTAAGAAATGTAATCTTACAGCTTCCATATGGAGAGGAAGACACGGTGAGACAAAGAAATAAAAGTTAGGTTTAAATTTAGAAAAACAGGGGTAAATAATAAGGTAACTACAAAGGACACAAACCATCCTACTCATCAAAATAAAATACAAGAAAAAATAGATACTCAGCAGAAACAAATTCAACAACAACAAATATGAGGAAAGGTCAATATATAAAGATAATCTACTCAGCACATAAAATTAAGTAGGAAAAAGAAACTGTCAACAACACACAAAAAAAGACATCAAAACGATAACACTAAATTCAAACCTATCTATAATTACACTAAATGTAAATGGACTAAATGCACCAATAAAGAAACAGAGAGTGGCAGAATGGATTAAAAAACATAATCCATCTATATGCTGCCTACAAGAGACAGAACTTAGAAACACAAACAAACAAAAACTCCAAGGATGGAAAAAACTATATCAAGGTTTGGGGACCATGGTTTCAGGGGACCTCTAAATCAATTGGCATAATAAAATCTATTGGGAAAACATTCTGCATCCCATCTTGGAGAGAGGCGTCTGGGGTCTTGGACGCTAGTGAGCAGCCATCTGAGATGCATGGATTGGTCTCAGTCCACCTGGATCAGGGGAGAATGAAGAACACCAAGGACATGTGGTGATTACGAGCCCAAGAGACAGAGGGGGTCACGCGGGCCAGATAGTACATCAGCCTGGGATGAGAGGAGCTGGATGGTGCCCAGCTACAGCCCATGACTGCTCTGACGGGGACCACAGCAGAAAGCCACCGAGAGGGAGCAGGGGAGCAGTGGCATGCAGATCCCAAATTCTCATAGAAAGACCAGACTTGGTGGTCTGACTGAGACTGGAGGGACCCTGGTGGTCATGGCCCCCAGATCTGTTAGCCCAGGATAGGAACCATTCCCAAAGCCAGCTCTTCAGACAGGACTGGACAATGGGTTGGACAGGGATGTTGGTGAGGAGTGGGCTTCTTGGATCAGGTGGACACTTGAGAATATTTTGGCATCTCCTGCCTGGAGGGGAGATGGGAGGGTAGAGGGGGTTAGAAGCTGGCAAAATGGACACAAAAAGAGAGAGTAGAGAGAGGGAGCAGGCTGTCTCATTGGGGGGAGAGCAACTGGAAGTATGTAGCAAGGTGTATATGTGTTTTTGTGTGAGAGACTGACTTGATCTGTAAACTTTCACTTAATGCACAATAAAAATTAAAAATAATAATAATAAAAGAACAAAAAATAAAAAAAAGAATTATGTATCCAGCAAAACTGTCTCTCAAATATGATGGTGAAATTAGGGCATTTTCAGATAAACAGAAGTTTAGGGAATTTTTAAAAACCAAACCAAAAGTACAAGAAATACTAAAGTGACTCCTCCAATTAAAAACCCAATAACATCAGATAAAAACCCAAGACTAGAACAAAGGACAGAGCAACCAGATATCGACCCAAATAGGGAAGTCACAAATAAATCAAAGCTAAAACACTTACAATAGGGAAACAGATGTCAATATGTAAAGGATGACAACATTAAAACAAAAAAGAGGGACTAAATAATGTAGTCTTAGATCTGTCATATGGAGAGGAAGTCAAGATATTAAGAAATAAAAGGATTGTTTTAAACTTAGAAAATAGAGGTAAATATCAAGGTAACCACAAAGGAAACTGACAATCCTACACATCAAAATAAAATACAGGGAAAATACAAAGACTCGGCAAATGCAAAACAACAACGATGAAAAGGATGAAAAGAAAATACATAAAGAAAAACAACTAAACGCAGAAAATTAAGTAGAGCAAAGAAACTGTCAACAATACACAAAAAAATACACCAAAATGACAGCAGAAAATTCATAAAAAAAAAACCTAACAATAATTACACTGAATGTAAATGGACTAAATGCACCAATAAAGAGACAGAAATTGGCAGAATGGATAAAAAATAAAATCCGTCTATATGCTTTAGACATAAAGACAAAGTGCTTAGAGACACACTTTAGACTTAGAGGCACAAACTAAAAATCAAAGGATGGAAAAAATTACATTCAAGCAAACAAAAATCAAAAAAGAACAATCAAAAAATCCAACAGATCAAAATATTACAAAGCATCTTTCCTGACCATAAAGCCATAAAAGCAGAAATCAGTAACAGAATAAGAAAGAAAAAAATGTCAAACATAGGGAAACTGAACAACACCATGCTCAAAAACTACTGGGTTATAGAAGAAATCAAGGAAGGAATAAAGAAATTCACAAAATCAAATGAGAATGAAAACTCATCCTACCAGAACTTTTGGGACACAGCAAAAGCAGTGCTCAGAGGTCAATTTATAGCAATAAATGCACATATCCAAAATGAACAAAGGGCTAAAATCAAAATATTAACCCTAGAACTAGAAAAAAAAAAAAAAAGAAAGAGAGCAGCAAAAGAAGCCCTCAGGCACCAGAAGAAAGCAAATAATAAAAATTAGAACAGAATTAAATGAAATAGAGAATAGAAAAACAATTGAAAGAAATAACAAGACCAAAAGCTGGTTCTTTGAAAAGATCAACAAAATCAACAAATCTGGCCAAACTGAAAAAAGAAAAACTGGAGAGGAAGCAAATATCCCGAATAGGAAATGAGATAGGCATTATCTCAACAGAACCAAGTGAAATTAAAAGAAACATAACAGAATAAAATGAAAAACTGTACTCTAACAAATTTGAAAACATAGAAGAAATGGACAAATTTCTAGAAACACACTACCTACCTGAACTAACACAAACAGGTAGAACAACTAAATAAACACATAACAAAAGAAGAGATTGGAAAGGTAATTAAAAAACGCCCAACAACAATAACAAAAAGCCCTGGCCCTGACGGCTTCACTGGAGAATTCTAGCAAACTTTCAGAGAAGGTTTAACACCATTACTACTAATTGTATTTAAGAGCATTTAAAAAATAAAGCATTCCCAAACTCATTCTATGAAGTCAGCATAACCCTGATATCAAAACCAGGTGAAGACACTACAAAAAAAGAAAATTACACACCAATATCCCTCATAAACATAGACAGAAAATCCTCAACAAAATTCTAGCCAATAGAATTAAACAATATATCAAAAAAATAATATACCATGACCAAGTGGGATTCATACCAGATATATACAGATGGTTCAACATTAGAAAAACAATCAATGCAATCCATCACATAAGGAAAACAAAGGACAAGAACGACATGATATTATCAATTGATGCAGAAGAGGCATTTGACAAAGTCCAACACACATTCATGATAAAAAAAAACTCTCAGCAAAATAAGAATAGAAGGGAAATTCCTCAACATAATGAAGGGCATTTATACAAAGCCAACTGTTAACATCACCCTAAATGGAGAGAGTCTGAAAATATTCCCCTTGAGAATGGGAACCAGACAAGGATGCCCTTTATCACCATTCTTACTCTACACTATGCTGGAGGTCCTAGCCAGAGCAATTGGGCTAGAAAAGAAATAAAGCGCATTCAAATTGAAAAGGAAAAGTATCTCTACTTGCAGGTGATTTCATCTTATACACAGAAAACACCAAAGAATCCACAAGAAAATGACTGGAACTAAGTAGAAGATTTCAGCAAAGTATCAGGGTACAAGATAAATGTACGAAAATCAGTTGGATTCCTCTACTCCAACAAAGAGAACTTTCAACAGGAAATCACCAAAACAATACCATTTACAATAGCCCCAAAGAACATAAAATACTTAGGAATAAATCTAACCAAAGACGTAAAAGACCTATACAAAGAAAACTAGAAGAAACCAAAAGAGACCTACATAGGTGGAAAAACATATCTTGCTCATGGATAGGAAGACTCAACATTGTGAAAATGTCATTTCTACCCAAAGTGATCTACAGATACAATGGAATCCTGATCCAAATTCCCATGACATTTTTTAATGAGATGGAGAAACAAATCACCAACTTCATATGGAAACAGAAGAAGCCCCAGATAGGTAAAGCATTACTGAAGAAGAACAAAGTGGGAGGCCTCACACTACCTGATTTTAAAACATATTATACCACCACAGTAATCAAAACAGCCTGGTACTGGTACAACAACAGATATATAGATCAATGGAACAGAATTGAGAATCCAGATATAAACTCATCCACCTATGGGCAGCTGATATTTATCAAAGGACCAAAGTCCATTAAATGGGGAAGAAACAGTCTCTTTAACAAACTGTGCTGGCATAACTGGATATCCACCTGAAAAAAATTGAAACAAGACCCATACCTCACGTCATGCACAAAAACTAACTCAAAATAGATCAAAGACTTAAATATAAAATCTAAAAGGATAAATATCATGGAAGAAAAAACACTGACAACCCTAGGAGCCCTAATACACGGCATAAACTGAATACAAAACATTACTCACAATGCACAAATATCAGAAGAGAAACTAGATAACAGGGAGCTCCTAAAAATCAAACGCTTATGCTCATCAAAAGACTCCACCAAAAGAGTAGAAAGACAACCTACAGACCTGGAAAAAGTTTTTGGCTATGACATATCTGATCAGACTCTAATCTCTAAAACTCTACAAGATACTGCAAAAACTCTACAAAAAAAAAATGGGCAAAGAATATGAACAGACATTTCACCAAAGAAGACATTCAGGCAGTTAACAGACACGTGAGGCAATATTCACGATCATTAGCCATTAGGGAAATGCAAATCAAAACCACAATGAGATACCATCTCACCTGGACAAAAAAAAAAATTTTTTTTAAGGCTGGCATTAATCCAAAAAACACAAACTAATTAATGTTGGAGAGGTTGTGGAGAGATTGGAACATTTATACACTGCTGTTGGGAATGTAAAATGGTACAACCAATTTGGAAATCGATTTGGCACTTCCTTAAAAAAGTTAGAAATAGAAGTACCATACAATCCAGCAATCCCACTCCTTGAAATACATTCTAGAGAAATAATAGCTGTCATATGGACAGATATATGCACACCCATGTTCACTGCAGCACTGTGCACAATATCAAAAAGATAGAAACAACCTAGGTGCCCATCAAGGGACAAATGAATAAATGATTATGGCATATTCACACAATGGAATACTATGCAATGATAAAGAACAAGGAAGAATCTGCAAAATATCTCATAACATGAATGAATCTGGAAGGCATTATGTTGAGTGCAATTAGTCAGTCGGAAAAGGACAAATGTTGTTTAAGACCACTATTATAAGAACTCAAGAAAAGGTTTAAACACAGAAGAAAGCATTCTTTGAGGGTTATGTGGATGGGGAGGTAGGGAGAAGGGTATACACTAACTAGTTAGTAGACAAGAATTAGATGAATGGAAGGACAACATACAATAGAGGGAAAGTCAGCACAACTGTACTAAACCAAAAGCTAAGAAGTTTCCTGAATAAAACTAAGCACTTCGAGGGACAGAGTAGCAGGAACAATGGTCTGGGGTCCATGGTTTCAGGGGACATCTAGGTCAATTGGCCTAACAAGACCTATTAAGAAAATGTTCTGCATCTCACTTTGGTGAGTGGCCTCTCGGGTCTTAAAAGCTAGCAAGCAGCCATCTAAAATGCATCAATTGGTCCCAACCCACTTGGAGCAAAGGAGAATGAAGAACACCAGAGACATAAGGAAAATATTAGCCCAAGAGACAAAAGGGCCACATAAACCAGAGACTCCATCAGCCTGAGACCAGAAGATCAAGATGGTGCCCAGCTACCACCAATGACCACCCTGAAAGGGAACACAACAGAGTCCCTGATGGAGCAGTAGAGAAGTGGAGTGCAAAACTTAAATTCTAGTAAAAAGACCAGACTTAATGCTCTGACTGATACTGGAGGAACCCTGGAAGACATGGGCCCCGGACTGTCTGTTAACTCAGAACTAAAACCATTCCTGAAGCCAACTCTTCAGAAAAAGATTAGACTGACTATGAGACATAAAATGATACTCATGAAGAGTGTGCTTCTTAGTTCACATCATGAGACTAAATGGGCAGCTCCTCTCTAGAGGCGAGATGGAAGGCAGAAAGGGACAGGAGCTGGTTGAATGGACATGAGAAATCTGGGGTGGAAAGGAAGAGTGTGCTGTCATATTATAGAGAAAGCAGCTAGGGTCACATAACAACATGTGTATAAATTTTTGTATAAGAAACTAACCTGAGCTGTAAACTTTCACTTAAAGCACAATTAAAAAATAATAATACCCAATAGAATTCAGCATCACATAAAAAAAAAAAAAAAAACGTGAACAAGTGAGATTCATACAATGTATGCAAGGATTGCTCAACATTGGAAAATCAATCAACATAATCCACCAAATAAATAGAAAAGAACAGAATCACATGATCATCTCACTCAACACAGAAGAGTCACTTCGTAAAGTCCAACACCCATTCCTGATAAAAACTCTCAATAAAATAGAAAGAGAAAGGAGATACATCAATATAATAAGGGCATCTATACAAATCCAAAAGCCAACATCATTCTCAACAGAGAGAAACTGAAAGCATTCCCCCCAAGAACCAGAACAGGACAAGGATGCCCTTTATCACCACTCCTATTTAACATTGTGCTGGAAGTCCTAGACAGAGAAATAAGGCAAGAAAAAGAAATAAAAGGCATCCAAATTGGAAAGGAAGAAGTAAGACTATCCCTATTCACAGATATGATACTACACATAGAGAACTTCAAAGATTCCACAAGTACAGGAATTAATAGAACGATTCAGTAGAGTAGTAGGATACAAGAACAACATACAAAAATCAGTTGGATTTCACAGGAAAGCTACTGAAGCTAATAGAAGAGTATCAGGAGAAAAGATAACCATACAAAAATCAGTTGGATGCCTCTACACCAACAAAGAGAACGTCAAAGAAGAAATCACCAAATCAATACCATTTACAATAGCCCCCCAAAAGATAAAATACTTAGGAATAAATCTAACAAGAGACATAAAAGACCTATACAAAGAAAAACACAAGACACTACTGCAAGAAACCAAAAGAGACCTACATAAGTGGAAAAACATACCGGGCTCATGGATAGGAAGACTCAACATTGTGACAATGTCATTTCTACCCAAAGAAATGCAATCCCGATCCAAATTCCAAAGACATTTTTTAATGAGATGGAGAAACAAATTGCCAACTTCATATGGAAGGGAAAGAGGCCCCAGATAAGTAAGAATTACTGAAAAAGAAGAAGAAATTGGGAGGCCTTATACTACCTGACTTTAGAACCTATTATACTGCCACAGTAGTCAAAACAGCCTGGTACTGGTACAACAACAGATACATAGACCAATGAAACAGAATTGAGAATCCAGACACAAATCCATCCACATATGACAAAGGCCCAAAGTCAGTTAAATGGCGAAAAGACAGTCTCTTTAACAAATGGTGCTGACATAACTGAATATCCATCTGCAAAAAATGAAACAAAATGCATACCTCACACCATGCACAAAAATTAACTCAAAATGGACCAAAGACCTAAATATAAAATCTAAAACTATAAAGATCATGGAAGAAAAAATAGGGACAAAACTAGGAGCCCTAATACTTGGTATAAACAGTACACAAAACATTACTAACAATGCAGAAACACCAGAAGAGAAACTAGATAACCTGGAGTTCCTAAAAATCAAACACGCTCATCTAAAGACTTCACCAAAAAGGTAAAAAGACTACCTACAGACTGTGAAAAAGTTTTTGGCTATGACAAACCTGATCAGCGTCTGAGCTCTAAAATCTAAGGATACTGCAGAAACTCAACAACAAAAAGACAAATAACCCAATTGAAAAATGGGCAAAGGATATGTATAGGCACTTCACCAAAGAAGACATTCAGGCGGCTAACAGACACATGAGGAAATATTCACAATCATTGGCTATTAGAGAAATGCAAATCAAAGCTACAATGAGATACCGTCTTACCTCAGCAAGGCTGGCATTAATCCAAAAAAAATAAAATAATTAATGTTGGAGAGGTTGTAGAGAGACTGGAACACTTATACACTGCTGGTGGGAATGCAAAATGGCACAACCACTTTGGAAATCAATTTGGTGCTTCCTTAAAAAGCTGAAAATAGAACTACATACGATCCAACAATCCCACTCCTTGGAATATATCTTAGAGAAATAAGAGCCTTCACAGGAATAGATATATGCACACCCATCTCCATTGTAGCACTATTTACAGTAGCAAAGAGATGGAAACAACCAAGGTGCCCATCAATGGACAAATGGATAAACAAATTATGGTATATTCACACAATGGAATAGTACACAATGATAAAGAACAACGATGAATCCACAAAACATAACATGGAGGGATCTGGAAGGCATTATGCTAAGTGAAATTAGTCAGTTGCAAAAGGACAAATATTGTATAAGACCACTATTATAAGAACTCAAGAAAAAGTTTAAACACAGAAGAAAATATTCTTTGATGGTTACAAGTGTTGGGGAGAGAGAGAGAGGGGTATTCACTAATTAGAACTATTTTAGGTGAAGGGAAAGACAACACACAATACAGGGGAGGTCAGCACAGCTGGACTAAACCAAAAGCAAAGAAGTTTCCTGAATACAGCCAAAAGCTTTGAAGGACAGAGTAGCCGGGACAGGGGACTGGGGACCATGGTTTCAGGGGACATCTAGGTCAATTGGCATAATGAAATGTATTAAGAGAACGTTCTGCATTCCACTTTGGTGAGTGGCATCTGGGGTCTTAAATGCTAGCAAGCAGCCATCTAAGATGCATTAATTGGTCTCAACCCACCTGGAGCAAAGGAGAATGAAGAATACCAAAGACACGAGGTAAATATGAGCCCAAGAGACTGAAAGGGCCACATAAACCAAAAACTACATCAGCTTGAGACTGGAAGAACTTGAAGATGCCTGGCTACCATCAATGACTGCCCTGACAGGGAACACACAGAGAATTCCTGATGGAGCAGGAGAACAGTGGGATGCAGACCTCAAATTCTCGTAAAAAGACTAGACTTAATGATCTGACTGAGGGACCCCGGAGGTCATGGCCCCTGGACCCTCTGTTAGCCCAAGATTGGAACCATTCCTGAAGCCAACTCTTCAGACGGTGATTGGATTGTAAGATAGAAAATGATACTGGTTAGGAGTGAGCTTCTTGGCTCAAGTAGACACATGAGACTATGTGGGGAGCTCCTGCCTGGAGGGGAGATGAGAAGGCAGAGGGGACAGGAGCTGGCTGAATGGACACGGGACATACAGGGAGGAAAGGAGGGGTGTGCTGTCACATTAGGGGGAGAGCAGTTAGGGTTACATAGCAAGGTGTGGATAAGTTTTTGTATGAGAGACTGACTTGATTTCTAAACTTTCGCTTAAACACAATAAAAAAAAAATCAGTTGGATTCCTATACATCAACAAAGAGAACCTTGAAAAGGAAATCAGGAAAACAATACCATTTATGATGGCCCCTAAAAAGATAAAATACTTAGGAATACATCTAACGGGAGACATAAAAGACCCATACAAAGAAAACCACAAAGCACTACTGCAAGAAACCAAGAGACCTACATAAATGGAAAAACATACCATGCTTATGAATAGGTAGACCCAACATTGTGAAAATGTCCATGTTACCCAAAGCAATGTACAGATAAAATGCAATCCCGATTCAAATACCAATAGCATTCTTTAACGAGGTGGAAAAACTAATTACCAACTTTATATGGAAAGGAAAGAGGCCCCAGACAAGCAAAGCATTACTGAAGAAAAGAAACAAAGTAGGAGGCCTCACACTACCTGATCTCAGAACCTACTGCAGGGCCACAATAGTCAAAACAGTCTGGTACTGGTACAATGACAGACACATAGACCAATGGAACAGAATTAAGCACCCAGACGTAAATCCATCCACCTATGGTCAGTTAATCTTTGACAAAGGACTAAAGTCCATTAATTGGGGAAAAGACAGTCTTTTCAACAAATGGTGCTGGCAAAATTGGATATCTGTCTGTTAAACAAAAAATGAAACAGGACTCATACCTCACACCATACACAAAAACTAACTTAAAATGTATGAAAGACCTAAATATGAAACCTAAAATAATATCACAGAGGGAAAAAGTTGAAACAAAGTTACCAGTAAAAACTAAAACTAAAACCAGTGCCTTCGAGTCGATTCCGACTTATAGCGACCCTATAGCACCCTTAAAAAAACAAACAAACAAAAAACCACACCCATTACCACTGAGTTGATTCTGACTCATAGCGACCCTATGAGACAGAGTAGAACTGCCCCAAAATGTTCTCAAGAAGCGGCTGGTGGATTTCAACTGCCAACTTTTTCGTTAACAGCCGAGTTCTAACCATTTTGCCACTAGGGTTCCTAGGGGCCCTAATGCATGGCATTAAAACAATACAAACCATAACTAACAATGCCACAATCACAAGAAGATAAATTAGATAACTGGAGCTCCTAAAAATTAAACACTTATGGTCTTCAAAAGAATAAAAAGAGAACCTAGAGATTAAGAAAAAAAATTTTGGCTCTGACATATCTTACAAGGGTTTAATCTCTAAAATCTATAGAATATTTCAACACCTCAACAACAAAAAGACAAATAATCCAATTAAAAAATGGGCAAAGGACATGAACAGAGATCCTTCACCAAAGAAGACATTCAGGAGGCTAACAGACACATTAGGAAATGCTGGCAATCATTAACCATTAGAGAAATGCAAATCAAAACTACAATGAGATACCATCTTACCCCAACATAGTGGCGCTAATCAAAAAATCAAGAAATAACAAATGTTGGAGAGGTTACAGGGAGATAGGAACTCATATGCACTGCTAGTGGGAATGTAAAATGGTACAACCACTGAGGAAAATGATATGGTGCCTCCTTAAAAAGCTAGAAATAGAAATACCATACAATTCAGCAATCCCATTCCTAGGATTATATCCTAGAGAAATAAGAGCCATCACATGAACAGACATATGGACTTTCATGTTCATTGCAGCATTATTCATGAAAACAAAAGATGGAAACAACCTAAGTACCCATCAACAGATGAATGGATGAAGAAATTAAGGTACATACACACAATATAATACTAACCAAAAAAAAAAAAAAAAACCAGTGCCGTTGAGTCGATTCCGACTCATAATGACCCTATAGGACAGAGGAGAACTGCCCCTTAGAGTTTCCAAGGAGCGCCTGGTGGATTCGAACTGCCGACCCTTTGGTTGGCAGCCATAGCACTTAACCACTACGCCACCAGGGTTTCCAAATATAATACTACGAAATTATAAAAAAAAAATAATGAATCCATGAAACATCTCATAATATGGATGAATCTGGAAAGCACTACGCTAAGTGAAATAAATCAATCACAAAAGGACAAATATTGTATGAGACCACCATTTTAAAAACCCAAAAAAAGGTTTACACACTAAAAAAAATCTTTGATGGTTACAAGGGAGATGTGGGGTGGGGAGTGGAAATCACTAATAGTAGGCAAGTTAACTTTGGTGAAGGGGAAGGCAACACACAGTATAGGAGAAGGCAGCACAACTTGACAAAGGCAAATCCACAGAAGCTTCCTAGACACATCCAAACACCTTGAAAGACCGAGTTACTAGGGCGGCTGAGGGCTGAGGATCATGATCTCAGGGGACACCTAGGTCAACTGGCATAAAACAGTTCATAAAGAAAATGTTCTACATCCTACTTTGGTGAGTAGTGTCTGGAGTCTTAAAAGCTTGCTAGTGGCCATCAAAGATACATACATTGGTCCCATAATGTTCGGAACAAAGGAGAATGAAGAAAACCAAAGACACAAGGAAAATATTAGACCAAAGACTGATGGACCACATGAAACATAGCTTCCACCAGCCTCGGCCAAGAACTAGATGGTGCCCGACTACCACCAACAACTACTCTGACAGGGATCACAATAGAGGGCCCAGAATAGAGTGAGAGAAAAATGTAGAAGAAATTCAAATTCAGTAAAAAAGACCAGAATTACTGGTCTGACAGAGACTGGAGGAAACCCCAAGACTATGGCTCTGGACACCATACTAACTCGGAACTGAAGCCACTTCCAAAGTCCACCTTTCAGCCAAAGATTAGACAGGGCTATAAAACAAACAGTAACACATGTAAGGAACATGCTTCTTAGTTTAATCAAGTGTATGAGACCAAATGGGCAACAGCTGCCCAAAGCAAAGACAAAATGCAGAAAGGGACAAGAATACTGGACAAATGGATACAGAGAACCCAGGGTGAAAGGGAAAAGGGGAGAGTGCCGACACATTGCTGCAACTGCAAACAATGTCACAAAACAATTTATGTGCAAATTTTTTGAACGAAAAAGTAATTTGCGCTGTACACTTTCACCTAAATCACAATATAAGAAAATAGAGTTCTTCTCTCTTATTGGCCTATATTCCTTAAAGTGACAGAAAATATTTGTCTAAAACAATAAATCCCTGACAACACGGGAAAACAAGAGGGGAATTACAAAGTAGAAGAAATAGAGCCTTTCTAAAAAATCAAGATCACGTGGCTCACATTTGCTGAGAAACAGGAGAACAGCATCAACAGCCTGAAACATGATGGAGAAAAGCATTTTGAGGGCCATGGTCATGGAAAGAATCAGTGATCTTGAAGGTATGTCAATAGAAATATATAAAACTGAAATTCAAAGAGAAAAAAAAATAAAAAAGCAAAAACAAACAAGCAAAAAACCAAAACAGTATTCAAGAACTGTGGAACAATTCTAAAAGGTATAATGTACATGTACTTCAATACCAGAAGAAGAAGGAGAAAGAAGAGCAGAAGGTATTTGAAATATTAATGGCTTGAATTTTTTCTTCAGTTCTTTCAGCTTGAGAAATGCCAAGCATGCTCTTCCCTTTTGGTTTTCTATTTGCAGGTCTTTGTGCATTTCCTTATAATAATTTACTTTGTCTTCTTGAGCTACCCTTTGAAATCTTCTGTTCAGCTCTTTTACTTCATCATTTCTTCTTTTCGCTTTAGCTACTCGATGTTCAAGAGAAACTTTCAGAGTTTCTTCTGACATCCATTTTCGGTCTTTTCTTTTTTCCTGCCTTTTTAATGACCTCTTGCTTTCTTCATGTATGATGTCCTTGATGTCATTCCACAACTCATCTGGTCTTTGGTCATTAGTGTTCAATGCATCAAATCTATCAAGATGGTCTCTAAATTCAGGTAGGATATACTCAAGTGTTACTTTGGGTCTTGTGGAGTTGTTCTAATTTTCTTCAGCTTCGACTTTAACTTGCATATGAGCAATTGATGGTCTGTCCACAGTCAGCCCCTGGCCTTGTTCTGACTGATGATATTGAGCTTTTCCATTATCTCTTTCCACAGATGCAGTCAATTTGATTGCTGTATACTCCATGTCTGGCAAGGTCCATGTGTATAGCTGTCATTTATGTTGTTGAAAAAAGGTATTTGCAATGAAGAAGTCATTGGTCTTGCAAAATTCTATCATATGATCTCCAGCATCATTTCTATCACCAATGCCGTATTTTCCAACTACCAATTCTTCTTTGTTTCAACTTTCGCATTCAAATTATCAAAGTATCTTGATTGCATGTTTGATCAATTTCAGACTACAGAAGTTGATAAAAATCTTCAATTTCTTCATCTTTAGCCTTAGTGGTTGGTGCATAAATTTGAATAATATATTAACTGGTCTTCCTTGTAGGCATATGGATATTATCCTATCATTGACAGCGTTGTACTTCAGGATAGATCTTGCAATGGTTTTTTTTTTTATGATGAAGACAATGCCATTCCTCTTCAATTTGTCATTCCTAGCATAGTAGACCATATGACTGCCCTATTCAAATGGCCAATACCAGTCCATTTCAGCTCATTAATGCCTAGGATATCAATGTTCATGCATTCCATTTCATTTTGGATGATTTCCAATTATCCTAGATTCATACTTTGTACATTCTACGTTCCTATTAATGGATATTTGCAGCTGTTTCTTCTTATTCTGAGTCGTGCCACATCAGCTTATGAAGGTCCTGAAAGCTTGACTCCACCCATGTCATTAAGGCCAACTCTATTTTGAGGAGGCAGCTCTTCCCCAGTCATATTTTGAGTGCCTCCCAACCTGAGGGGCTCATCTTCTGGTACTATATCAGGTTTTCACTGGCTGGTTTTTTTTTTCAGAAGTAGACTATCGGGTCCTTCTTCCTAGTCTGTCTTAGTCTGGAAGCTCAGCTGAATATATATATATATTTGATTTGCATACATATGTGTATATAGTTGCATAGGGAACCTTTTGGGAGGATACACACCAAACTGTTAATGGTGGCTACCTCTTAGAAGGAGGCAGGCATTTGAGAAAGGGGACCAGGGTGGGCTTGGGCAGGTCGTGGAGAATAACTTTCCCATATTACTCTATAGACTTCTTAATTGTTTGAATTATTTTTCAGTGAGGATGAAATAATATACTACTTGTCTAACAGAAAATTTTAATTAAAATAACAAAAAAGATATGGCATTTTTAGAATCTGGACAGGAATCAAAGTGCAACAACTGCCATGAGCTTAGAATAGTGTGAAATGGATGTCAATGAGAGCATTAAATTAAACCTGAATAATCAATCATGTCTTCTCCTATAAGAAATGAAAGCAACAAGATTGCCTTTGTAAAAGTGGGCTCTACTTTCCTGTCATGATTCTCTAATTTGAAAGTCATTTCCACTTCAGCCAACACCATCATTAATGACCATACCAATACTCTTGTCATTGAAACCAATTAATCCTAGTTCACATAATATGACTGCCCTTAACGAATTCTTCCTGCATTCAGAACTAAGATGCAGTGCTTTCTTTGTCTCTAACCAAGCCTTCAATATGAAATTACCCTCTTATTATTTTCTCAGCATCCAAAGTTCAGTTTAATAACAGACGAGGTCACATAACATTAATTTTTAGCACCTCAAACTTTTATCTGAGCCAAAAATTCATAGCAAACCTTACTTAAGCCCTTCTCAACAGAAAATAAGTTCAAAGGTGAGTAATATGTGGTCCCTAAAACATTCTGCTGGTTGAGATGTATAAGACTTCTTAAAACATATTTTTCCTTATTATAAAAGGAAACATGATTATTATCTAAAATTTGGAAACTTGTAAAAAGTATAAAGAAAAAATAACAGTAATCAATATCGCACTATTCAGAGATAATCTCTTAACATTTTATGTATTTTTTTCTGGTCTTGTTGTAGTTAATATTGTACTGTCTATATGACACTGTATATACACTATTTTTTTCCTTAACATTATACCATAAAAAGTTCTCATGCTACACAAATGCTTCATAGTCATAATTTTTAATCATTGCACAGTTGTCTATTATAAGGATGGCAAGCAGCTAGCAATTGTGGAAGGTTTTCTGAAAATGATAACCTTTCTGACCAACCCTAATGGAGTGATGTGGGGAGTGTGGTTCAAGGAAAGGGAAAAACATCTGCAAAGTATTCCAGAACAACTGGAGAAAAGAAAAGCATAGCAGTTTCTGAGAAATGCAAAGTAGTCCAGAACTACTGGGGTACAGGGTTCAGGTGGGAGTGACAGAAAATATTTCCAGAGAGATGGACAAATGACACATCATGAATGGGAAAGGTAACATTTACTGTCATGTGCCAGACTTGGGGGGGGGAACTACTCATTTATAGAAAGGCAGTGCAAAATTGACTGCTATGTGGACAGTCTTTGGGCATAGGGATATTCATGAGCTGCTTGGTACCAAATACAATAAATACAAATACAAGAGCAGTAGAGGGTATTGAGAAGGAAGAGGCCAAAAGGGGAATTTCAGAAGTTGTGCTGTGTGATGGACTTTATAACACTGTTTCGGTAATTCGGTAATTCTTTGAAGAAAACTTACAATCTATTTTTAGAATTGAACTAATGTTCATTTGAATGCAACCCTATGATAGAACTTCAATGCAAGAGCAAGCCAGCCAACTGTATGCTGACAAGAATGATATGTATACAGTATAATTAAAAACTACATAAAAACTTACAGAGTTTTTTTTTTTTTTTAAGTAACTGGTTATCACTGGGTGATGGGAGTGTGGATAGTTTGTATTTTCTCCTGTGTTTTCCAAATTTTTACAATGAACAAATGCTATTTTCATAATACCCACAAAAATATATTCTCTTTGAAGGATCTAGATTTGAAATTCATTAGCATATAAATTGCAGATTAAACTAGGTGTGTGAATGAGATAGCCCACTGAGAATGAATTAGATGAAAAGTGGGCTAATTACAGGCTTCAGGAATATTAATATTTAGGAGTCCACGTAGAGAGAAAGCAAACCACAAAAAAAAAATTCTTATAACAAGCAGCCAAAGTGGTAGAAATAGCAGAAGTAATTCCTTCCATACAAAGGGAAGGCAAAAATTTAGAGGAGGAATGGATTAAAGGTTTCAATTTTTATAGACCATCCATTAACTAAAATAAATACAGGATTTGGTGTATCAGGGGTCATTGGTGACATTTACAATAGCAGTTTTACTAGATTAAAGGTGGGATGTGCCAGACTGTCATGGATTGAAGAGTTATGGGAAGTAAGATTAAGATAGCAAAGGGTTCTTTTGTAGGAAATATGACTGTGTTTTGTTTTTAATAATTTTTATTGTGCTTTAAGTGAAAGTTTACAAATCAAGTCAGTCTGTCGCATATAAGCTTATATACTCCTTACTACATACTCCCATTTATTCTCCCCCTAACGAGTCAGCCCGCTCCCTCCTTCCAGTCTCTCCTTTTGTGACCGTTTTGCCAGTTTCTAACCCTCTCTACTCTCCCATCTCCCCTCCAGGCAGGAGATGCCAACACAGTCTCAAGTGTCCACCTGATACAAGTAGCTCACTCTTCATCAGTTTTTATTAGACAAAAGTTGCCACTCAGCAGTTATTTAGCCTATGTCCATGGAAAACAACAGTTATAAGTTTCCTTCTTTCTTCTTTAAATTTACAAGGAATTTTAGAATCGAGGTAAAGCTTTGTCAGCATGGATACAAGCATTACAAGGATGAATTAAATAAAGTATGAAAAGGCCCTCACATAGGGTCTGGTGCAAAGCAGAAACTCAACCAATATTAGTTTTCAGAAAGAACTGCACCAAAACAATAACAGTGGTCATACTGGAGAAAGATCATTGTTGTGTGCCATCAAGTAGGATTCTGACTCATAGCGACCCTATAGGACAGAGTAGATCTGTCCCATAGGGTTTCCTAGGCTGTAATCTTTACAGGAGCAGATCACCAGATTTTTCTCCTGGAGCAGCTGGTAAGTTCAAACCACTGACCTTTAGATTTGCAGCTTGGAAAAATGATATCACAGGGCTCTTTTTTTCCTGTAATGTTTATTTTTTTCTAAAATATAGTTTGCAACTTTTATGTTCTAATGTTTCCATTCTTCACAAACGTTAACACGAAAAATCTATACCAGTGTAAAGTCTCAGCTTACTGGTTTGAAATCAAAGCACAGTTCAACTGATTGACAACTGATAACCTATAATCAAAGCACAAACACTTAACAAAGCACATTTCTGCATTGAAATATATACAATAATAAATCTAGTATGTAGAACATGTCTAAATACATAAAAATGATTAATAAATAAATGAACAAGCAAATAAATCTGTGAGTAAATGAGGGTGTAGATAGTGAGTAGTTGAATAAATGATATAATTCATGAATTTGCATAAAATCATTACCCAGGAGTCAGTTGGTCTAGTTCCAATGCTGCCCCTCATTAAATCATTCAATCTCTCTGAACCTCTAATACCTCATTTGTAAAATGGGGATAATAATAAATATCTCCATACCTCTCAGTGGTTTTGAGGACAAATAATTTAAGAAGCACTTATTCCATACCTGTGGTAGATTCTCTGACTTTAACCCTGACCAATAATCTGCAGCAGAAGAGTGCACGATTGAATCAAGTCGCACCAGAAAGAACAGCAAGTGAGAACTGTTATTCCCCAGGCCTCATATGCCAATAAAGGGAAGGAACTTTCCACTCCTTCTCCCCTGTAGGGAATCATAAAAAGAGAAGTACTCGTCATTCCATCACTCACTCCTCCCCTTGAGATGCGAGACAACTTCCTTGATCGGTGAGCTAGAGATAAAGAACAGAGCAGCTTTTCTCTATGCCTTCTGGGATCTCTTTTTCTACAGATTAGAAATGGTGCTACCTGGTATTAGTTTGGAGGCTTTCAGTTTTCCAGCTGTGCCAGTGCCTGGATCACTAAGTTTATTTTCCTCAAGGGTAAAATATTAGGAAGTCTATTATGACGTATATGTAAGCCATGTCTTGTCATCCAGTGTTGATCATAAGTAGACCTTTTGCTCTCTCTCTCTCCCTCATTCCAGAACTCAGGAAAGGAAGACAGGGGTGTTACTTATTGTTCCCCACTAAAATCCCTAAAGGATTCTCTCCTAGTCATCCCACACAAAGCCAGTCATTTAAGAAACTTGGCAACAACTTCTTATAACTTTTCTTTTTCTTCAGGAAATCCATTCAAAGCAGCTGCCTCCTTGCCTAGACTCAGTAGAACAATGAGGAGTCAGGCTTAACCACATCAGAGTTACTGTCTCATTTTTCACCTTCTCATCTTTTCACCAGCCCATATCCGCTGCTCATTAAGTCCTGGACAGCAGATGTACTATCTCAGTTTTATATTTATTTAATTTTTCATCATTGCCATAAAATGAATAACTAACAGAGCCACCAAGACACAGACCAATTCTGTACAGGTAGATCTTTTGGAAATTTTGGGTAATAAATCATATTAAAACATATACTGTTGAACCTTCTTTTATTGGATGTTACCACCTGTGTCTCCCACGTGTCTGTCAGTTTGTCGTACTGTGGGGGCTTGTGTGTTGCTGTGATGCTGGAAGCTATGCCACCAGTATTCAGATACCAGCAGGGTCACCCATGGAGGACAGGTTTCAGCTGAGCTTCCAGACTAAGACAGACTAGGAAGAAGGACCCGGCAATCTACTTCTGAAAAGCATTAACCAGTGAAAACCTTATGAATAGCAGAGGAACACTGTCTGATATAGTGCTGGATGATGAGCCCCCCCAGGTTGGAAGGCACTCAAAAGATGACTGGAGAAGAGCTGCCTCCTCAAAGTAGAGTCAACCTTAATGACATGGATGGAGTAAAGCTTTTGGGACCTTCATCTGCTGATGTGGCACGACTCAAAATGATAAGAAACAACTGCAAACATCCATTAATAATCGCAACCAGGAATGTACAAAGTATGAATCGTGGAAAGTTGGAAATCATCCAAAATGACATGGAACGCATAAACATCAATATCCTAGGCATTAGTGAGCTGAAATGGACTGGTATTGGCCATTTTGAATAGGACAAGCCTATAGTCTACTATGCTGGGAATGACAACTCAAAAAGGATTGGTGTTGCATTCATCGTCAAAAAGAACGTTTCAAGATCTATCCTGAAGTACAATGCTGTCAGTGATAGGATAATATCCATATGCCTCCAAAAAGACCAGTTAATACGAATATTTTTCAAATGTATGCACCAACCACTAGGGCCAAAGGTGAAGAAACAGAAGATTTTTATCAGCTGCTGCAGTATGAAATTGATCCAACATGCGATCAAGATGCATTGACAATTACTGGCGATTGGAATGTGAAAGTTGGAACCAAAAAGAGGGGTCACTAGTTGGAAAATATGGCCTTGGCGATAGAAACAATGCCAGAGATCAAATGATAGGATTTTGCAAACCAAAGATTTCATTGCAAATACCTTCTTTCACCAACATAAACGGTGACTATACACATGGACCTCACCAGATGGAACACACAGAAATCAAATTGACTACATCTGTGGAAAGAGACGATGGAAAAACTCAATATCATCAGTCAGAACAAGGCTAGGGGCCAACTGTGAAACAGGCCATCAATTGCTCATATGCAAGTTCAAGCTGAAACTGAAGAAAATCAGAGCAAGTCCACGAGAGCCAAAATATGACCTTGACGACTATATCCCACCTGAATTTAGAGATCATCTCAAGAATAGATTTGACCCATTGAACGCTAGTGACCACAGACCAGACGAGTTGTGGAATGACATCAAGGACATCATCCATGAGGAAAGCAAAAGGTCATTGAAAAGACAGGAAAGAAAGAAAAGACCAAGATGGATGTCAGAGGAGACTCTGAAACTTGCTCTTGAGCATCAAACAGCTAAACCAAAATGAAGAATTGATGAAGTAAAGAACTGAACAGAAGATTTCAAAGGGCATCTCGAGAAGACAAAGTAAAGTATTATAATGAAATGTACAGAGCTGGAGATGGAAAACCAAAAGGGAAGAACATGCTTGGCATTTCTCGAGCTGAAAGAACTGAAGAAAAAATTCAAGCCTCAAGTTGCAATAGTGAAGGATTCTATGGGGAAAACATTAAATGACGCAGGAAACATCAAAAGAAGATGGAAGGAATACACAGAGTCTCTATATCAAAAAGGATTAGTCAATGTTCAGACATTTCAAGAAGTAGCATATGATCAGGAACCAATGGTACTGAAGGAAGAAGTCCAAGCTGCTCTGAAGGCATTGGCGAAAAACAGGGCTCCAGGAATTGATGGAATATCAATTGAGATGTTTCAACAAACACATGCAGCCCTGGAGGTGCTCACTCGTCTATGCCAAGAAATATGAAAGACAGCTTCCTGGCCAACTGACTGGAAAAGATCCATATTTATGGCTATTCTCAAGAAAGGGGATCCAACCGAATGTGGAAACTATAGAACAGTATCTTTAGTATCACACACAAGCAAAATTTTGCTGAAGATCATTCAAAAATGGCTGCACCAGTGTATCGACAGGGAACTGCCAGAAATTCAGGCCGGTTTCCGAAGGGGACGTTGAATGAGGGATATCATTGCTGATGTCAGATGGATCCTGGCTGAAAGCAGAGAATACCAGAAGGATGTTTACCTGTGCTTTATGCACTATGCAAAGGCATTCGACTGTGTGGATCATAACAAACTATGGATAACACTGCGAAGAATGGGAATTCCAGAACACTTAATTGTGCTCATGAGGAACGTTTACGTAGATCAAGAGGCAGTTGTTCGGACAGAACAAGGGGATACTGATTGGTTTAAAGTCAGGAAAGGTGTGGTCAGGGTTGTATTCTTTCACCATACCTTTTTAATCTGTATGCTGAACAAATAATACAAGAAGCTGGACTATATGAAGAAGAACGGGGCATCAGGATTGGAGGAAGACTCATTAACAACCTGCGTTATGCAGATGACACAACCTTGCTTGCTGAAAGTGAAGAGGACTTGAAGCACGCACTAACAAAGATCAAAGACCACAGCCTTCAGTATGGATTACACCTTAACATAAAGAAAACAAAATCCTCAAAACTGGACCAATGAGCAACATCATGATAAATGGAGAAAAGATTGAAGTTGTCAAGGATTTCATTTTACTTAGATCCAAAATCAACAGCCACGGAAGCAGCAGTCAAGAAATCAAAAGACACATTGCATTGGGCAAATCTGCTCCAAAGGACCTCTTGAAAGTGTTGAAGAGCAAAGATGTCACCTTGAAGACTAAGGTGTGCCTGACCCAAGCCATGGTATTTTGAATCACATCATATGCATGTGAAAGCTGGACAATGAATAAGGAAGACCAAAGAAGAGTTGATACCTTTGAATTGTGGTGTTGGCGAAGAATATTGAATATACCATAGAGTGCCAAAAGAACGAACAAACCTATCTTGGAAGAAGTGCGGCCAGAATGCTCCTTAGAGGCAAGGATGGCGAGACCACGTCTTACATACTTTGGACATGTTGTCAGGAGGGATCAGTCCCTGGAGAAGGACATCATGCTTGGCAGAGTACAGGGTCAGCAGAAAAGAGGAAGACCCTCAACAAGGTAGATTGACACAGTGGCTGCAACAATGAGCTCTAGCATAACAACGATTGTAAGGATGGTGCAGGACTGGGCAGTGTTTCATTCCATTGTGCATAAGGTCGCTATGAGTCGGAACCGACTCGACAGCACCTAACAACAACAACAACTCCCTAATCCTTGTGCCACTAAATTACAGAGAATTAAGACTTGGAGAGGTTTCTCGCATCTGTAGAAGACTGTGGCTCCTGCCCGGACAATTTAATCAACTGAGGGACTTAAGATAAAATTCAAACTCCCCGGTGGCCAGAAGCAGACAACTGTGCCTGAAAGCCGTCAGCTTTCCAAGATTGCAGAACAAGACCTCTTACCCATTCTGTTGAACGCAAGGCCCTGAGGTCACTGGACTTTGTTTAATCGTTATTGTTTTTGAGTTGCTCTGTGTTGCCAACTTGGGTTTATTGACTGGTAATAATTTTTGATACATAAATAAGTCTATCGATATATTTGCTGTTTCATAATAATTGCTATCCTTATGCTAGTTGCTATATTACACAGTTGGTATTATCCCATTTTCATAGTATTCTTTTTCCACGCAAATAAGCGAAATACTTGCTGTCAGTTTAACCTTTTAGCTATTTCATTTCTCACACTGTTATTTTACTAGAGTTGTTATTGGCCTGTGTTTTAGACACTTCTTGATAACCTTACCCTCATCTCTTTCTTTGTTGCTACTCTTTTGCTCATCAGATTACCTGTAGTGTCATTTTCTTTTCGAGACCTTATTCTTGAATGGTAGTTTATAAAAACCATTGTTTTATCATAACCATCATTTTTCATTATCTTTCATTTATTATATTATTTTTAGTTTGTGTTTCTCTACTGTGAGGCTCTTCTTAAGTATTGTCATTGCCTTTCACCACTCCAACTAATACCTGGCATGAAACTGCCTTTGTCAAGCTAGCTCAGTCAGTACTTAGCACCGGTAATCTGACTGACTGCTGGATTTGCCATCAAAATCCAAAAACTGGATATGATAACTCAGACCCAATGGCCTTACCAGTACTTAATTATAGTTTCATACCCGGTGCCATGGTAAACACTAGAGATGTTGCAAGAAGAGCTATCTGTGTTAGACTATGGCATCCATCCAATTTCCTTACTTATCCCTTGATGCCCTATTTTTTTCTTTCCTCTGTTTGGACAAATCCTGATTTTACTTATAGTGATGGATGCCCTATTCCCTTTGTTGGCAATGGCTGATATTATACAGCCTTAGTAGATTTTTATAATTATGAGACTACAGATGCCCCAATTTGCCCATTTAAAGGAGAAATCAGAATTAGGTAGATTGTCCATTTGTAGCAGCTCTCTTACTGAAAAATGGCTTGAAGAAGCAAACTGGAATATCCTTTTCCCCGATTTTCAAACTGGAACAAGAACAATCTGTGTGCCCCCAGGGTATGTACTTTTATGTAGGGGATCCACTTATTTAAGGGAAAATGACCATATTGGACCTCATACTTAGGTTCGACCCTGCCTAGACGAATGGAGCATATATGGCCTTTGTGTTCCTCTAAACCTCTATTCCTATGATGAAAGCATACATTAGAGTAATTGAATGTTGTAGCAAATGTATGACTCATGCTATTACTCAGAACACCAGTTTAATGCCTATGAAAAGAATAATATACATTGAAAGTGTTCATGTTCCAAATGGATTTGAGCTTACCCCCTGAAACAGAGCCCTTAGATGTCAGGTTATTCCTTCGATGCGGGCAAACCCCACACAGACCCTAAGGACTGGACCACAAGAAGCAAGATGCTAAAATTATACCATACTGAAGACATCAGATGGTGCCCAGCTGCTTTTCACATCCATAGTATCTGGGGTCTTAAAGGCTTGTAAACCAAGCAGCCATTCAAAACAACCACCTGAAGCCCAGGCAGAAGAAGGCCCTCCTTTTATTAGTGGTCAATGAAATGATCTAAGAATTTTACTCTAAATCCTTGTTTAGAAGGCGGGAATGTGCAAGGATTCCAAAACTGAGGTGCCTTGAATGCCTAAGATGGCTGGCTCAGGTGTAGGCTCAACTCCATTTTGTGACTTCTGCTTCTGCATTCCTGAGAATATAACCTTGACTTCTTCATATGCATATAGCTCTGGGCCTCTGGCTGGGTGGAAGAGCAGACTAACTTCTTACCATACATATGCATATGGCCTTGGGCCTCTGGATGGGTGAAACCATCAGACCCTGGTTCCCTGTCAATCATCTTTTGAGTCCCTTTCGATCACATACTTCTGCAATTATGTGAGTATACCCAATCACCTTTAACCCACACATACTGTTAACCAATCCCAAACAAAGCACCACTTCGATATGTCCCGCCTTCTACTTTATTGATTGCTCACCAGCAGATCAGAATATTGTAAGCAAGTTCCTGATTCAGCCCTATAACTATGCCTGTGTGAGTGCAGCTTTGCAGAGCACTGGTTTTCATTTTGTGAGACCCAACATGTCCCCGGCTCGAGCTGTCTTTGCTCTTAGTAAATCTCTTTACTTTCGTTTTAAACAGAGTACATGTTGTTGCTCAATATCAGGGGAGAAGCCAAAAGGGAGATAAGTGCTCGCTGAGAGAGGCAGAATGTCTGGAAAAGAAGCCACCCTGCCCATACACATACAAACATAGGAAAAGACTCCCAAGGTCAGGAAGGGGAGAAAAAGAGAGATGCCTGACATTCCTTAGGTCCTGCTTCCTGGCAGTACTGTCAAAGAGGCAAAAGTCCTGAAGGGGAATAGCTCTGGGGTGTGTGTGAGACCCCTGATTCAGGAAGTCAAGCCTCAGCAACGATTCCCATGCCAAGAATCGGTATAAAATCAGCTGCATATCCCCATACCTCACAAGAGTCACTCAGGCTAGGATAATGGACATCTCAGTGGAATCTGCATGGTCAGGTACTTGAGCACCAGCAGAATGGAGACTCAGAAGCACCAATTAATTTATTATAGAAAATGAAGTGATATTTCTGCCATACTTGAGTCTATGTCCTCTATCTCTACACTTATTTCTACTTATAAACCAAAAAACCAAACTCATTGCCATCAAGTCTATTCTGACTCATAGCGACCCAATAGGACAGAATAGAACTTCCCCATAGGGTTTCTAAGGCTGTAATCTTTACGGAAGCAGACTGCCACATCTTTATGCCGTGGAGCAGCTGGTCGGTTCTAACTGCCAACCTTTCAGTTAGCAGCCAAGCACTTAACCACTGCGCCAACAGGGCTCCTTTTTCTACATATAGTCTCACAATATATTCCCATTTAACTAAAACCACATGTCAAGCACTTAGCACAGAGCCTGGCACATAGGAGCACTCAATAAATCTTATCTGAGTACATATTAGACGTATAAAAATATCTTTTGAGAAGTAAATGTATGGTTCATACTCCCACTCCACTGCCGTCGAGTCGATTCTGACTTATAGCGACCCTATAGGACAGAGTAGAACTGCCCCCATAGTAGCCGTTTAATATATCTCTCATGTAACACTGTTGATTAAGTCATTTCAGTGTAATATTAAAATGCTATAAACATTTTAAAGGCAAAGTTCAAAGGCAATGAACAACTTTTAATCTTGCTTTCAAAATTGGTTTTTCTTTCATAAATTCACAAATTTGATGTCATGTCTAGTCTGAATACATAACTTCCTATGGTAAAGATTTTTATTAATAACTTATGCTCTTAGCAATGGAATTTAGACTCAGGTAGTTATTATATCTATTTTTTAAATATGCTAAGTGACTTATAACATCAAAGATTCAACTTAGTCAACCTAAAATGCATACATATGATCCAGAAAACTGTAAAGAAAGCTAACAGTTTAGTGTCACGTAGTATGTAACAGACTTGTGTTCTAGCAATATTAAAAGAATTATGGGAAAACTGAGTATATGTGTGCTGTTAAGCTGTGTCCAAATTATTTCAGACTAGTGTATTATAACAAACATTGTGAGGATGGTGCCGGACCAGGCAGTTGTACACAGGGTCACTTTGAGTAGGAACTGACGCAACAGCACCTAACAACAACAGTGTATTATGGGACTTGGTAATGTTCATCTCTTAGAAATCAAAATGATATACGTCATTATATGCATTTCCTTCTCGCTTAGATATTGGTGTTTCAGAATTCTAAGAGAAATTGAATGCAACGGTTGAGTTACAAAATTTTACATTTTTTTACCTGAGAGAATTCTAAACTTTCTAGTCCATCATAAGGTTCTCTTTAAGTAAAAAAGAAGCTTGTTAAAAAGTTTTAAAAGAGATTAACATATGAAACAATGGGAAAAATGCCCAATATACTATGATAGCTAGAAGAGAATATATATATTTTTAGATTTAAAATAATTGACAGCATGAACCTGATTAAATAGAAAAATTTTGTAAAGGACTTTGATTAAAACCTGCTGTTGTCTTTTTTAAATTTGACATTATCCCATCCTTAACAGTGGGTACCATGGGTCTATTATACTATAATAACATTTCTGCTGCCATGATTGGCATTTACCTCTAGAATTCTTAGCCTACCTTTATATAGTAGGTAACAGCATTGCTAAAGAATTAATGAATGGTAAACATGGACACAAAACATACAGGATCACAAATCTTATTCCTGGTAATTTACATAAACAGATATAACTTCCAGATATGTGTTATGGTCTATCTGCAATTCATTGTACACTTAAAACCAGTTTCGATAAATTCTTAGCTATTTTATACATCAAACTAAGCTTTTGCATGCTGGTTTTACGCTGGTAGAAAACAGTGCAGGAGACCAACAACAATAACAAACTTACTCTAGCTAATGATTAAACTGAATCAATTGCTTTCAGGTTTTAAATTTGATCCTCTTTGATTTTTTCTCAGTAAGTAACCATTGTTGTCGTTATGTGCTGTCGAGTCAACTCCACTCATAGCCAGCTTATAGGACAGAGTATAACTGTCTCATGGGGTTTCCTAGGCTATAATCTTTACTGGAGCAGATCACCAGGTCTTTTCTCCTACAAAGCCACTGGCGGGTTCCAACCCCTGACCTTTTAGTTAGCAGCAGAGTGCTTAACCATTGTGCCACCAGGGCTTCTTAAACAAGCATTAGAACCCTCATTTTCAATGTCAGATCATTATGTAATTTAACTATTTTGTATATCTGCTAGTGCTTCAAATTATAATATTCTGGCAATTATGTGTAATATACACTTTTAGAGATTTGTGATTAGGTTATAAAAATCTCACATCATTTCTTCACAAGCATTTATTCCAGGAAATTCAGTTATTCCTTTTTTTTTTCTGCTTAAGTAGGTTAAACCAAACTAGCTTATGAGTAGAATAATAAAGCTAAGACAGGGTTTTTTTTTTCAATATCTATATCTAAATATTTAGAAAAAACATACAGAGAAATCATTGCACTTAATCAACGTTAAATTTTGTGACAGAAAATCTACAACAGAATTTTGTTGTATTAGATGTTGACTAAAATAAGTCCTTGGCTAAGACTTAAAGTTTTTTTTTTTTTATCATACCAACATTTTTGTTGCAATGGATGTCCTAGAAGGAAAGTTGACCTTTAACAGTGACAGCCGTCAACAGAATTATCCAGGACCTGAGACAAGTCCAATTTCTCTCCCTGGAATTTATAATGTCCCATATATTTCATCTTCCCCAGAGACAAATCAGCCAACAGCTGGGTATTTTGGGAGAGTCAGCTATAGGACTTAGATGAAAGTGCTTTGGTGGTGAGGTAAGCTGGTCAACGAGAGAGAGAAGCAACTGTCTCAACCCAAACATTCTGGGTACATGAGAGCTGGGGTTTTATTTTTTAAAGAAAAATAATGCTGTAGACTAGATAAGGAAGGATGAAATATGTCTTGTTTGCTTTGCAGGCTTTCTAAGCTACCTCAAAGCATTCTGCACTGTTTATCTCTAATGTACTCTTAGAGAAAGAGTATATTTATTCAGGAGAAAGTCCAGCATAAAATTCTAAGTATTTAATGAATAGAACTCTCAAGTTCCATCTCTGCTCACATGTGTTCCTTTGCATCCCACATGTATACCCCAGTTACAGCCCCATCAGATTTTACTGTATCTGTTTGCTTGTCTTCCTGCCCCAGTGAAGGGTTTTCTTAAGGCAAAGGCAGTCCAGACTCATTCATGGTACAGAAGTGCTCCACAAATGTTTTCTGAATAAATAATGAGGAAACTAAGCTCTGCCTGATATGCTTCAGCCCCCAGATTCCCTCTCTCCTTGGAATTATACTTATTTTCTGTGATAAAAAATTGGAATTTAACCAAAAACTATATTTGATATCTCATATTATTGAATTTGATGTTTTTACATAAATATTAAAGTAATAACAACAAGCAGTACAGAAAGAGTATCAATTAACAATAAATCTTCCCATTCCTCACTCAAGTAATTACTGTTAATGTTTCTTGTGTATCCTTTCAGACATTTTTGTATTGCTATTTAACTTTTCATGCATATGATTGGTTTCCTGCCTTCCTAATTAGATGTTCAGCTCATTAAGCGCAGAGACTGCAACATATACTTCTTCCTTATTTCACATAGTGTCTAACTCTGTGCTGGACACCTAGTGAGTATCCAATAAAATAACTACACTTGTGATCATTCTATTGCCTGTTAAAAAAAAAAAAAAAAAGGCAATTGCAAGCCATGCAGAATTTTCCACCAAACCAGGTCAAAATTCAAGACTGAGTAAAAATGTATCAAAGGATCACTGGTGGCACAGTGGTTAAAATGCTCACCTGCTAACCGAAAGGTCGGCAGACCAAACCCACCAGCTGCTCCAAAGGAGAAAGATGTGGCAGTCTGCTTCTGTAAAGATTTAGAGCCTTGGAAACCCTATGCGGCAGTTCTGCTCTGTCCTATAGGGTCGCTATGAGTCAGAACTGACGCAGCAGCAATGGGTTTGGTTTTGGGGTTAAAAATGTGTCTATCATTAATGACAATGGTTGAGTAACCCCTATGGCAGAACCCTAAATTAGCATGAGTCAGTTTTTATATTTATATAGAGGTAGAGAGCCACTCATTCATTCAATGTTTATACTGAGTAAATACCTGGTTATATGCTGTGGGATATACAGAAGCACAACGGCCTTATGAAGGAAATATTACTGTTGTCTCTATTTTATAGACAAAGATTTAGAGAGGTCAAGTACTTGCCCAAGGTTGCACAATTGGCAAGTGGCCAAGCTGGAATTCATATTGAGGTAGTTGGAATCCAAAGTCTATGGGCCTTACACGGAGAAAATTTAAAGAAAGTAATGGGTTTGAGACTTACTATAAGGGAGAAATTTGAACAGATTTAGCAATTGATTCAATTGTGTGTTATAGAGAAGCAATCAAAATGATTTTTCAGCAAATAATTTGACAAACTTCCTAGATGAGTATCCAAAAGCACACAGAAATACTGTATGTCCTCTCCCATGCAAATATGAAAACAAAAGTGTTATTAGTGATTACTTAAATTTGAAGTTATGAAACATATAAACACTCACTAAATAATATTACTTTATCTTCCCTGTATCATTCTATCACTCATACAAATATACTGGAATTTTTTTGTATCAACAATAATAGATGACTAATATTCTTGGCTAAAGCTCAACCCCTTAAGAGACTCACATTAAGCGAGATTAATAAATGATGACTCCTTGCACTCAAAATCTTTGCAAGTCGACATAAACACAGCAGGATCAAATGTCTGCCAGTCAAGTGTTCTTTCCTGTGGATCACAGGCATTCAAGTCCATGCTAACTGCTGTAGTAGATAAGAACAGCAAAAACCTGCAGCAGGAGTATGGAGAATTTCCTTGTATCAATATACTTTCTGGACTACAGTATCGTCTCCTGAGAGTTCCTCTTCTGATGGCCCAGTGGTTAAGAGCTTGACTGATAACCAAAAGGTCTGCTGTTTGAATCCACCAGCCGCTCTTGGAACTCTGTAGGGCAGTTCAACTCTGTTCTATGGGGTCACTATGAGTCCAAATTGCAATCGACAGCAACGAGTTTATGTCTTCTTAGGAGTCCTGGTGGTGCAGTGGTTAAGCACTCGACTGCTAAACAAAAGGTCAATGGTTCGAACTTACCAGCCGCTCCACGGCAGAAAGATGAGGCAGTTTGCTTCCGTAAAGATCTGCAGCCTTGGAAGCCCTATGGCGAAGTTCTACTCTGTTCTATAGGGTCGCTATGAGTCTGAATCAACTCCGCAGCAGTGGATTTGGGTTTAGTATGTCTTCTTAATTAGTTCTCGTAAAATTTCATATGAAAATCCTAGGACCAACAAGATGGAAAGAAATGTTACCACAGAAAAATTACAAGGATACTGTGACTTCCAGAGAGACTGACAAGGTTGGAATACCGTGCCAGAATGCCTAAGTGTGTTCCCATAAAAGTACTCGGTTACTTCTGTTCTGAGAAAGAAGTTAGAACCATCTCACTCAATTGGCTAATTATTGCCTGGAACACTCTTCCACACTAGGGATCTCCATGAATATTTCTTCCTAAATATCAAACATTTTTCACTTTACTGAAAGCCTGTCTCTTACAGAGAGCTGGATAAAGGAAAAAAAGAAAACAGCCAAAATATTTGGTGGGGCTTGTTTCTCTGACATGTTTCTAACCCGGAAATGCTCAATTTACAAGCAACTATCTATGCACATTTGTACTGTAGAGACTTTGGAAAAGATCATAAGTCTCAGCTTCTAGGAAAAGATTCATTTCCTCCAAGTACGCTCCATAAAACGGAATAGTTGTGTGACATAGAATAAACTTATCTTGAGTACTAGTGAATTTAGAGAAGATATGCAGTTGTTACTAAACTGTATCTACACAGGGGCAAACACAAGATAATGGGATAGGAATAAATTACTCTCTTGTCTTGACTGGCCATGGCCCAGCCCAATCCTAAGGATTGCAAGGCTCCAGAGATTAAAAAACACAGTGATGCTTAACCTGTCCAGTCATTTTAGTAAATAAGACCTGCTGGCCACATTCTTTAGTCAGAATTGATAGTACTCAGTAGAAAATATGCTTGGACAGAGAACATATCTCTAGTGAATATTTCATGAAAATGTTTTGTTCAAGAGGTATGTTACTTGTCTGGAGATTTCCTATCAAAACATTTGTTCATTTTCATGTAAGTGGCCAAAATTTATGGTTTGGGGCTGCTATTGTCAAACTGAGTTTTTAAAAATTAACAGTGGGGAATGTATTTGCAGCCAAAAGTCTGGAAGTATGTGAGCACTAAATACTAATTAATACTATGGTCTTTTCCTAAAATTTAATTCCCTTGCCTTGTATCAAATGCACCAAGATAGATTCGAGTTAATGATATAAATTCTTTTCCTCTATGCATATATTCACAATTTAACTGCAAGAATGAAATAAATGGTATAAAGCATGTGGACACAGAGGTATGAATCATAACTCCAAATATTCCCTGTTTTAAAAAGTGTGATTCTCTTGCTGAAGATTACAGAAGCAGTAACTGGAGAAGCAGTGTGTGAATCCTGAATCTGGGTCACTTCAAAGCTCATGTGCACCCTACTACACACCGAGCCGCCTTCCAGAGGTTAAGAAAAAAGGGAATTGTAACACGCCAGGGATTGAACAGAGAACCTCTCTACTCACACAAAATTAATTCAGGGACAAACATCATACAAATCCCCAAAGTTTTTATTTTTAAAAATGATATATTTTTCATTGCTTTGCTTTTCTTTGTGTGTGAGTCAATAATCACTCAATGTTGCCAGGATATAACTTGATAGGCTCATTTCTCTCACTGAACAATTTTGGAGTCTAATGATCACTTGAATTCTTCCATTTCCTGGAAGAAATGTACTTTATATGAATTTCCAAAGTCTGTCACATTTGAAAAAAACAAAATTGAAAATAATCAGACCAAATGAAACACAGTCACAAAGATAAATTATCAAAAAACGATAAATGTTCTTTGGATGTCTAGAGTTCAATACCATTAACATTTTGCTAAGAATATACACCTGTGGGTATATAGAAGAAAAAAGTTTATCCATGCATGAATTTTGAATTTTGTAAAAATGCAAGCTATGATCTATTTGATCCACCAAAGTCCAACATCATTAATATCCTTCTATTTGCATACAAATTCCTCAAGGACACAGAATGTTTTATATTTATTTTTATCATTTCATTGAAAAAAGGAAGCTTGTGTAGTGGACACTAAATAAATATTAGTAGCTAATAATAAAATTGTTGACTTTGGAAAATTGCATTTTTGAATTCCCTCATATTTAATTGGAAACCCTGGTGTCATAGTGGTTAAGTGCTACAGCTGCTAATCTAAAGGTCAGCAGTTCGAATCCACCAGGCACTCCTTGGAAACTCTATGGGGCAGTTCTACTCTGTCTTACAGGATGACTATGAGTCAGAATCGACTCAATGGCAATGGGTTTTTTTTTTTGTTTGTTTCATATTTAATCAGTTAGAATTTTCATGTAGACTACCTTAGGTATGCACTTTGCAATAATTAACTTTAATGCTTCCTATATCAACATAAGTAACTTTCTGTTTTCTACACAGAAGCATTACAGGTTCTAAGATATTAGTTACATTTACTGAAAACCTGCTCCAAATCTTGCCAATATCTGTGTATATTCTTTGTGGATAGAGAGAAAAAAATGAATTAGATTTTCCAGAGAATCATTTAATATATAGAGACTAGCCAACAAGCTGGAGATAATAGGGATAGAATTTCATTGATCTCCTTAGTCTACTGAATAATAATAACATTACTAATAATAAAATGTATAATTTATTGATAATTTTCGATGTGGCAGGGAACCTGTGTCTTGCATATTTTCTCATTTATTCTGCACAACTTTCTACGGCAGGTACTGTTATTACCTCCATTTACTAATGACTAAATGGATTTTAGGTACATTTAAATAAGTTGCCCCACACATTTAGGTCTTGAATTTAGTTCTGTCTGACTACAAAACCAGTTTTCTCATATATATGTGTAGCAGAGTCATTATCAAAGAAGAGACCATTACGATGATGAAATTTGTTACTTATTCTTTTTCAGTGAGAAAAAGTACCAGCTACATCAGAGTTGATGTTCAAGTAAGATGCCAGGATATACACATAAGAGGAGGGTCAAATATTGTTAAAGAATTTGGAATTGCCTGAAAAATACAAAATAACCAATCAGTGGAGAACTGCTCCTTACATAGTGAGAGACTGGAGCTTCAACATATATACAAAGTAAAGCCTTCCTTAGAATGGTGGGGGATGTTGGACTTCTAAGAGTCACTGAGGGTAGCCTCTCTCAGAAGGGTGGTTGCAGGTTGCATAAAAAGAGAGAAAGACACACCTCCGGAATCAGAGAAGAATGGTGCTCTCGGCAAAAGCAAAGTACTTGTGTATATTTTAACGCGACACCCCTGGGCCTGAGATAGGCACTGTTGAGCACCTAGAACCATCCTCCCGGCCTTGGGGAAGTAAAAAATTTGCGATTGCGGGAAAAGATAATTTGCTAACTCCACTAACTGGGGGAGCTCAGGACAGAAGCAGCTCCTGTCCAGGCATAAACCATCCGTGGACTTTGAGCACCGTTCCCTTCTGCATGGACCTGTGTGGGCCTATTTCAGGAGAATAGGCCCTTGTTGGCAGACTCCAACCATTTCAGCTGCGTGGTGAAGAGGTGGGTGTTTGATGTTTGACATTGCTTTGCCTGTTAAACGAGGTCCTCACCTACCCACATCAGGGACCTAAGGACTGGTAGCTTCACTCAGGTCACACAGACACCTGTGACAGGGGTCCAAGGATAACTGGTACCTCCCAGTCCTTACAACCAAAGATTTTGGGTACCCATGGTCCCTTTGCAGAACCCAATCACCCGCACACTCTAGGGAACAGGGAAGCGCTTTCCTCAGACACACTTGGGGATTGATTCTAAGCCCCCTGCCTTGTTCAGAGCGTGACCCCCAGCTACAATCAGATACCGGTATATATGCCAATCACGCCTGCCCCTTTGAGACTGTACAACAGAGCTTGTACCACACACTTGATGATCAGCTAACTGGACACCTGAGCTGAATTCATACAAGAAAAGTGAATAGACTCCTAGACTGATATACCTGATAACAGCTCTAGCCAGCTAGGGAAAGGATGTCAGAGCTCCAAAGGTGAAAATAATCAAGTTAGATCACTCAAGCAACCCATAGGGGTATATCAAAACAAAACAAAGCAAGAAGCTACGACACAGTAAGCAAGCATAAACAAATACAATAACTTATAAATGGCTCAAAGACAACAGTCAATATCAAGTCACATAAAGAAACAGACCATGATCACCTCAACAGACTTTCAAAACAAAGAATCCAGGGATCTTCTAGATGAAAGTGCATGCTTGTAATTACCAGATGCAGAATACAAAACTTAACATACAGAACCCTTCAAGACATCGAGAAGGAAATGAGGCAATACGCACAACAAGCCAAGAAACACACAGATAAAGCAACTGAAGAAATTAGAAAGATTATTCAGGAACATAATGAAAAGTCTAATAAGCTGGAAAAAGCCATAGGAAAAAAGCAATCAGAAATTCAGAAGATTAACAATAAAATTACAGAAGTAAACAACTCAATAGAAAGTCAAAGAAGCAGAATTGAGCAAGTAGAAGCTAGCATTTCTGAACTAGAAGATAAATCACTTGGCACTAATATATTTGAAGAAAAATAAGATTAAAAAATTCTTAAAAAAATGAAGAAACCTTAAGAATCATGTGGGATTCTATCAAGAGAAATAACCAATGAGTGATTGGAGTACCAGAACAGGGAGGGGTAACAGAAAATACAGAGAAAATTGTTCAAGATTTCTTGGCAGAAAACTTCCCTGATATTGTGAAAGATGAGAAGATATCTATCCAAGATATTCATCGAATTCCATGTAAGATAGATTTTAAAAGAAAGTCACCAAGACATATTATAATCAAACTTACCAAAACTAAAGAAAAACAGAGAATTATAAGAGCAGCGAGGGATAAACGAAAAGTCACCTACAAAGGAGCCCCAATAAGAATAAGCTCGGACTACTCAGCAGAAACCATGCAGGCAAGAAGGCATTGCGATGACATATTTTAAAAACTGAAGGAAAAAAATTGCCTGCCAAGAATCATATATCCAGCAAAACTGTCTCTTAAATATGGAGGTGAAATTAAGACATTTCCGGGTAAACACAAGTTGAGGGAATTCATAAAAACCAAACCAAAACTACAAGAAATATGAAAGGGAGTTCTTTGGTTGGAAAACCAATAATATCAGCTATCAACCCAAGACTAGACTAATGGGCAGAGCAACCAAAAGTCAACCCAGACAGGAAAATCCAAAAAAACAAGGCAAGATTATAAAAAAAAAAGCTCAAAACAGGGTAACAGCGATGTTACTATATAAAAGAAGAAAACACTATATAATAAACACGGACTAAGAAATGGAATCATACATCTTCCATATGGAGAGGAAGAGATGGCAATACAAAGAAATAAAAGTTACATTTAAATTTAGAAAAATAGGGGTAAATAATAAGATAACCATAAAGGAGACAAACATTCCTACTCATCAAAATAAAATACAAGAAAAAAATAGAGACTCAGCAGAAACAAAATCAACAACAACAAATATGAGGAAAGGACAATACATAAAGATAATCTACTCGACACATAAAATTAAGTGGGAAAAAGAAACTGTCAACAACACACAAAAAAAGCCACCAAAATGATAACACTAAATTCATACCTATCCATAATTACCCTGAATGTAAATGGACTAAATGCACCAATAAAGAGACAGAGAGTGGCAGAGTGGATTAAAAAACAAGATCCGTCTATATGCTGCCTACAAGAGACACACCTTAGACTTAGAAACACAAACAAACTAAAACTCAAAGGATGGAAAAAAATATATCAAGCAAACAGCAATCAAAAAAGAGCAGGAGTGGCAACATTAATTTCTGACAAAATAGACTTTAAAGTTAAATCCATCAGAAAGGATAAGGAATGACACTGTATAATGATTAAAGGGACAATACACCAAGAAGATATAACCATATTAAATATTTATGCACCCAATGACAGGGCTGCAAGATACATAAAACAAACTCTATCAGCATTGAAAAGTGAGATAGACAGCTCCACAATAATAGTTGGAGATTTCAACACAGTACTTGCGGTGAAAGAAAGGATATCCAGAAAGAAGCTCAATAAAGACATGGAAGATCTAAATGCCACAATCAAACAACTTGACCTCATAGACATATACGGAACACTCCACCCAAAAGTAACCAAGTATACTTTCTTTTCTAGTGCACATGGAACATTCTCTAGAATAGACCACATATTAGGTCATAAAGGAAGCCTTAGCAGAATCCAAAACACTGAAGTATTACAAAGCATCTTCTCTGGCCATAAGGCCATAAAAGTGGAAATCAATAACAGGAAAAGCAGGGAAAAGAAATCAAACACTTGCAAACTGAACAATACCCTGCTCAAAAAAGACTGGATTATAGAAGACATTAAGGATGGAATAAAGAAATTCATAGAATCCAATGAGAATGAAAACATTTCTTATCAGAACTTTTGGGACGCACCAAAAGCAGTGCTCAGAGTCCAATTTATATCAATAAATGCACATATACAAAAAAGAAGAAAGGGCCAAAATCAAAGAATTCTCCCTACAATGAACAAATAGAAAGAGAGTAACAAAAGAAACCCACAGGCACCAGAAGAAAACAAATAATAAAAATTAGAGCAGAGCTAAATGAAATAGAAAACACAAAAATAACTGAAAGAATTAACAAGACCAAAAGCTGGTTATTTGAAAATATCAACAAAATTGATAAACCACTGGCCAAACTGAGAAAAGAAAAACAGGAAAGGACGCAAATAACCCGAATAAGAAATGAGATGGATGATATTACAACAGACCCAAGTGAAAGGAAAAGAATCATATCAGATTACTATGAGAAATAGTACTCTAACAAATTTGAAAACCTAGAAATGGATAAATTCCTAGAAACACACTACCTACCTCAACTAACACAAACAGAGGTAGAACAACTAAATAGACCCATAACAAAAGAAGAGATTGAAAAGACAATCGAAAAACTCCCAACAAAAAAAGCCCTGGTCCAGACAGCTTCACTGCAGAGTTCTACCAAACTTTCAGAGAAGAGTTAACACCACTACTACTAAAGGTATTTCAGAGCACAGAAAAGGACGGAATACTCCCAAACTCATTCTATGAAGCCACCATATCTCTGATACCAAAACCAGGTAAAGACACCACAAAAAAAGAAAATTATAGACCTATATCCCTCATGAACGTAAATGCAAAAATCCTCAACAAAATTCTAGCCATTAGAATTCAACAACATTATCAAAAAAATAATTCACCATGACCAAGTGGGATTCATACCAGGTTTTTTTTTTTTTTTTAATGCAGGGATGGTTCAACATTAGAAAAACAATTAATGTAATCCACCACATAAATAAAACAAAAGACAAGAATCATCTGATTTTATCAATGGATGTAGAAAAGGCATTTGGCAAAGTTCAACACCCATTTATGATAAAAAAAAATCCTCAGCAAAATAGGAATAGAAGGAAAATTCCTCAAGATAATAAAGGGCATTTATACAAAGCCAACAGCCAACATCACCCTCAATGGAGAGAGCCTGAAAGCATTCCCGCTGAGATCCGGAACCAGACAAGGATGCCCTTTATCACTGCTCTTATTCAACATTGTGTTGGAGGCCCTAGCCAGAACGATTAGGCTAGATAAGAAATAAAGGGTATCCAGATTGGCAAGGAAGAAGTCAAAGTATCTCTATTTACAGATGACATGATCTTCTACATGGAAAACCTTAAGGAATCCTCCAGAAAACTACTGAAACTAATAGAAGAGATCAGCAGAGTATCGAGATACAAGATAAACATACAAAAATCAGGTGAATTCCTCTACACCAGCAAAAAGAACATCGAAGAGGAAATCACCAAGTCAATGCCATTTACAGTAGCCCCCAAGAAGATAAAATACTTAGGAATAAATCTTAACAGAGATGTAAAAGGCTTATACAAAGAAAACTACAGTACACTTCTGCAAGAAACCAAAACAGACTTACAGAAGTGGAAAAACATACCTTGCACATGGATAGAAGGACGTAACATTATAAAAATGTCTATTCTACCAAAAGCGATCTATACATTTAATGCAATTCTGATCCAAATCCCAAAGACATTCTTTGATGAGATGGAGAAACAAATCACCAAATTCATATGGAAGGGAAAGAGGCCCCGGAAAAATAAGGCATTACTGAAAAAGAAGAACAAAGTGGGAGGCCTTACTTTACCTGATTTTAGAACCTATTATACCGCCACAGTAGTCAAACCAGCCTGGTACTGGTACAATAATAGATACATAGATCAAAGGAACAGAACTGAGAACCCAGACATAAATCCATCCACATATGAGCAGTTGATATTTAACAAAGGCCCCGGAACAGTTAAATGGGGAAAAGACAGTCTTTTTAACAAATGGTGCTGGCATAACTGGATATCCACCTGCAAAAAAATGACACAAGACCCATACCTCACTCCATGCACAAAAACGAGCTCAAAATGGATCAAAGACCTAAATATAAAATCTAAAATGATAAAGATCATGGAAGAAAAAATATGGACAACATTAGGAGCCCTAATACATGGCATAAACAGTATACAAAACATTATTAAGAATGCAGAAGAAAAACTACATAACTGGGCACTCCTAAAAATCAAACACCTATGCTCATCCAAAGACTTCACCAAAAGAGTAAAAAGACTACCTACAGACTGGGAAAAAGTGTTTAGCTATGACATTTCCGATCAGTGCCTGATCTCTAAAATCTACATGATACTGTAAAAACTCAACTACAAAAAGACAATCCAATTAAAAAATATATGAATAGACACTTCACTAAAGAAGACATTCAGGTAGCTAACAGATACATGAGGAAATGTTCATGATCATTAGCCATTAGAGAAAGGCAGATCAAAACTACAATGAGATTTCATCTCACTCCAACAAGGCCGGCATTAATCCAAAAAACACAAAATAATAAAGGTTGGAGAGGCTGCGGAGAGATTGGAACACTTACACACTGCTGGTGGGAATGTCAAATGGTACAACCACTTTAGAAATCATTTGGCTCTTCCTTAAAAAGCTAGAAATAGAACTACCATACGACCCAGCAATCCCACTCCTCGGAACATATCCTAGAGAAATGAGAGCCTTTACATGAACAGATATATGCACACCTGTGTTTACTGCAGCACTGTTTACAATTAGCAAAAAGATGGAAGCAACCAAGGTGCCCATCAATGGATAAATGGATAAATACATTATGGTATATTCACACAATGGAATACTACGCATCAATAAAGAACAGTGATGAATTTGTGAAACATTTCAGAATGTGGAGGAACCCGGAAGGCATTATGCTAAGTGAAATTAGTCAGTTGTAAAAGGACAAATATTGCATAAGACTACTATTTTAAGAAAATGAGAAATAGTTTAAACAGAGAAGAAAATATTCTTTGATGGTTACGAGAGGGGGGAGGGAGGAAGGGTAGGAGAGGAGTATTCATTAATTAGATAGTAGATAGGAACTACTTTAGGTGACAGGAAAGACAACACACAATACAGGCGAGGTCAGTACAACTGGACTAAACCAAAAGCAAAGAAGTTTCCAGAATAAACTGAATGCTTCGAAGGCCAGTGTAGCAGGGACGGGTGTTTGGGGACCATGGTTTCAGGGGACATCTAAGTCAACTGGCATAATAAAATCTATTAAGAAAACATTCTGCATCCCACTTTGGAGAGTGGAGTCTGGCCATCTAAGATGCATCAATTGGTCTCAACCCACCTGGAGCAAAGGAGAATGAAGAACACCAAGGACACAAGGTGATTACGAGCCCAAGAGACAGAAAGGGCCACATGAACCAGAGACTACATCACCCTGAGACCAGAAGAACTAGATGGTGCCCGGCTACAATCGATGACTGCCCTGACAGGGAACACAACAGAGAACCCCTGAGGGAGCAGAAGAGCAGTGGGATGCAGATCCCAAATTCTCATAAGACCAGACTTAATGGTCTGACTAAGACTAGAAGGACCCCAGTGGTCATGGCCCCCAGACCTTCTGTTGGCCCAGGACAGGAACCATTCCCAAAGCCAATTCTTCAGACGTGGATTGGACTGGACAATGGGTTGGAGAGGGATGCTGGTGAGGACTGAGCTTCTTGGATCAGGTGGACACTTGAGACTACGTTGGCATCTCCTGCCTGGAAGGGAAATGGGAGGGTAGAGGGGGTTAGAAGCTGGCGAAATGGACACAAAAACAGAGAGTGGAGGGAAAGAGTGGGCTGTCTCATTAAAAAAAAAAATATTAGGGGGAGTGTAATTGGGAGTATGTAGCAAGGTGTATTTAAGTTTTTTTGTAAGAGACTGACTTGATTTGTAAACTTTCACTTAAATCACAATAAAAAGTATAAAAAGAAAGAAAAAGAAAAGAAAATTGTCCCACCGCAGGGTAGGGGGAGAAGAAGTTACTAGAAAGGAAAAGGAGAATAGTCATTGTACTGGTTATAGGTCACTAAAATGGTGATTGTTGGAACTAATGCTCCTAAAACAACACTCCTAGGGCAGGCAGATAATGGTTTTATGGTCATATTGAAACAGCTGATTACTATAACAGTAACATAAAGGGTTCAGGTCTGTCATGACATTAAGTCCCTGACATTAAATATTTCCTCCTATAAATTTCTGCAACAGAGCTACTTATAATAGCCACCTGAGCAATGGATCAAGTAGAGGAGTATGGATAAAAAAAAACTCCCTAAATATTACTTACAAGAATGAGCCTCACTCTTACACACTATATTAGAAAGATACTATCAAAATAGTATACGTGCTATGTCCCTCTCCTTTTTTACCTTACCAAGAACCAAAAAACCAAACCCAGTGCCATCGAGTTGATTCCGACTCATAGTGACCCTATAGGACAGGGTAGAACTGTCCCGTAGAGTTTCCAAGGAGAGCCTGGCAGATTCAAACTGCTGACCCTTTGGTTAGCAGCCGTAGCACTTAACCACTACGCCACCAGGGTTTCCAGCACTACCTTAGCAACCTGAAATATCACAAAACTATGAAATTCCCATGATGGGTCCAAAGTAAAGGTCTACATGAAAGTGGGAACTATCACTGAAAGAATTATCACCAACTCAGTGCTACAAGGAGCCCTGGTGGAGCAATAAGTGCTTGGCTGCTAAATAAAAGGTCAGCAGTTCGAACTCACCAGTCCCTCCACAGGAGAAAGATGTGGAAGTCTGCTTCCATAAAGATTTACAGCTTTGGAAACCCTACAGGGCAGTTCCACTCTGTCCTACAGCGTCACTATGAGTCGAACTTGACAGCAGTGGATTTTGAACAGTGGTACATGTTGTCGTTGTTAGCTATCCTTGAGTTGGACCTGGACTTATGGCAACCCCAGCATAACAGAACGAAATGCTGCCCCAGCCTGTGCCATCCCCACTATCAGCTGGGGATCGGACTATTGCGATCCATAGGGTTTTTATTGGCTAATTTTCAGAAGTAGATCATCACCCCTTTCTTCCTAGTCTGTCTTAGTCTGGAAACGCGACTAAAACCTATTGAGCATCATAGCAACACATAAGCCCCACTGACAAACGGGTGGTGCACATGAGGTGCACTGGCCACAAATCTAAGCCAAGTATCACACATGGAAGGCAAGAATTCTATGACTGAATCACCAGTTCCTTCATACAGTGAGTGCTACGTGGTTATCCTCATTTCCTCTTTACTGCTCTCTAAGAGGAATAAGAGGAAGTAAAAGTACAATTAATAACTTATTATGGAAGAAATATAGATTCGTACACATGACTGATATTACAAAAAAACCTATAGAATAGAAGATAGAGAAACAAAAACAGACTAAAACAGTGAACCTATACAAAAAGAAAAAACAATTTCAAGAAAAATGAAAAGCAATGAAATAGTAAATATGTTGACAAAGGCCAATAATTTATGATTATTTTTCAATTCAGCTATGAAAAGAGAGTAAGAGTGACATACCAAACTTTCTATTTTTATAATGCACTATTTGTAGAATTATACATTTGCATAGACATTATGTGCTATACATGTTTTACATCTAAAATGTAAATGGGTTGGGCAGGTAAATCTATGTCTGTGTTATACCGGTATGCAAAGGAGAATCAGCGTGGTTTAGATGGCAACTTAATACAGGATTTATTTAATGGACCAACTAGTTCATAAAATCATAAGAGCTTTGCCAAAAGAGATAAAAGTCTAGAGACACCAAGAATATCTACAATTTATTTAAATAATAGAATTACAATTCAAAAATAAAATTATGAAAACCATTCCATTAACAATATCACCAAAAAGAATAAAATGCTTTGGAATAAATTTAGCAAAAGAAGTGTAAACCTTATATTCTGAAAACTGCAAAACATTGTCAAAAAAATAAAGAAGACTTAAACAAATGGAAAGACATCCCATGTTTATGGCTCAGAAGACTTAATATGTTAAGATGGCAACACTCCCCAAATTGGTCTACAGATTCAACAGAATTCCTATCAAAATATCTGCTATATTGTTTGCAGAAATTGCTGCGCTGATCTTAAAATTCATATGGAAATTCAAGGCATTCAGAATAGCCAAAACAAGCTTGAAAAAGGACAAAGTTGGTGCACTCACACTTACTGATTTCAAAATTTACTACCAAACTATAGTAATCATACTGTGTTGTACTCGCATAAGGATAGGTATACAGATTAATGAAACATAATTGTGAGTCCGGAAATAAACCCTCACATTTAGGGTCAATTGATTTTTGACAAGGATGCTAAAACAATTCAATACGGGAAAGAATAATCTTTTCAATAGATGGTGCTGAGATAACTATATAGCCACATGCAAAAGAATCCTTACTTCACACCGTACGTACAATTAACTCCATATATATCAGAGTCCTAAATGTAAGAGCTGTAACTCCAAACTCTCAGAAGAAAACTTAGGTATAAATCTTTGTGACCTTGGATTAGGCAATGGCCTCCTAGATATGACACCAAAAGCACAAGAGACAAAAGAAAAATAGATAAATTGAACTTCATCAAAATTAAAAACTTTTGTGTGTCAAAGGATACCATCAAGCAAGTGAAAAGACAACCTGCAGAATTGGAGAACCATTCTTCAAATCTGATAAGCACTTTGTATCCAAAATATATAAAGAACTCTTACAACTCAACAACAAAAAGACAACCAAGGGATCTGAACAGATATTTCTCCAAAGATATAAAAATGGCCAATAAACACATAAAAATATGCTCAACGTTATTAATCATCAGGGAAATGCAAATCAAAACCACAATGAGTTATCACTCCACACCCACTAAGATGGCTATAATCAAAAAGACGAAAATACAGCTAAGCGCTAACAAATCTGTAGAAAAATAGGAACCCTCATACATTGCTTGTGGGAATGTAAAATGGTGAGGCTACTTTGGAAAACTGTCTGGCAGTTCCACATTAATATTAAAAATAGAGTTGTCATATGACCCATCAGTTCCACTCCTAGGTGTATACTCAACAGAAACGAAAACTTATGTTTACATAAAACTTGTATATGAATGTTTATAACAGCATTATTCATAATACCCAAAAAGTAGAAACAACTGAAATGTCGTCAAATGGTGAATGGATAAACAAAATGTGGTATATCCATACAATGGAATATTATTTGGCCATCAAAAAATGAAGTAATGATACATGCTACAACATGGATGAACCTTGAAAATGTTATGCTAAATTAAAGAAGCAAGTCACAAAAGACCCCATATTGTATGATTCCATTTATATGAAGTATCCAAAATAGGCAAATCTATAGACAGAAAGTAATGTTTGCCTTGAGCTGGGGGGTGGGGGATGAGGAGAAATGGAGAGTGACTGCAAATGGTTACAGGGTTTCTTTTGGAATGATGGAAATGTTGTTTGTGGTGATGGCTGCATGTATCTGTGATTATACTAAGAACGCTGAATTGTACACCTTAAAAACACATTGTAATGTATGTGAATTATATGCCAATAAAGCTGTTATTTAAAAGAATAAAACTGCAAAATAGTTGAATAATTACCTTGGAGGGTTGGAGGAGGGAGTGAAGTTCTTGATTTTTCTTCTATGAATTTGTGGAGAGGATGACGGGAAAGCAGAGAGGAGAACATTTAAGTTTTTTTTTTTACTTCCATATTATATTTAAAAAAGAAACTCATAGACTAATGTTTCAGGGATTTAGTAACTTCAGAAAACATATTCAATTACTGACAAGAGAACTTGAAGTCTTAGAGTGGAGAAAGTAAAAAAGGTATAAACTATGTTTTACATAAAAATTTATTCTATTTTGATTCCTATGCTGGGGATGTTTGAATTTTTCATGCATTTTCTGCCACTGAGGGTGCTGCTGCTAATATTAATGAATACGTAGTGATCTCTGTTGGGCAGTCATTGCCTCAGCTGGGATTTTTAAGAACCAGATTAATTTGACTGATCAATTTATCTTACTCCATTTAGAAATAAAAACAACTACCTATCCTCTAACCTGCATCCCACCCTGCCAAAACCTTCCAATTCATCTTCACATATTACGGTATACTTAACTATGCAAAAAACGGTACAGAAATGCAACGGCCAAGCCAAAGTTGACATAACCATCTGTTGGGGAGGTCAAAAGCAAGAGAAAATGCAAAAAGAGAAGAGAGTAGGAGTGAAGATAAATAAACATAAAGAGGAGAACACTAGAGAAAGTCAGAGAGGCAGGCAGAAACAAGAAGTCATGGAGAAACAAGAAAGAAAGGCTGCTGAAAAGATGATTTAGGCCCTGTATGTCAAAATACTTTTGTTGGTTCACAGAAGGAAATTCATACTTCAAATACATCTGAATAAAGCAGATTTGGGGAAATGTGTTATTGCCACTACTTTCTCTGGTCCACTGTGGCTAGATGACTTGTAGTGGCAAGGGTGGGGTTTCTGCTGAAGGATATTAGTTTTTCCACTTTCCCACTGCGAAAACAACAGGGCTTTGACTGGGACAGAGGAAGGGTGAAGGGGACTCCTAGTTGTGGATAATAAGCTGGCACTTCCAACATACATGGCAGTATGGAGAGGGTCTGCCCTTAAGGATCCCGGCTGTACAGGAGCACAGACAACGAATCTGATATCCAGTTTTAAAACTTCCGTTTTCTGTGTGGCAACTTCTTTCTGCTATCACCCAAATGTCAATAGTTTTATTAAACATCAAAGCCAGATATTATTGTGCTTTTGAGAATTACTTCTTAGTGTGATATGTTCATTTTTAATGTGTTAATTCTTACTATAATGTTGATTAGGTTAAGCAGCTGCTGTATACAGAAATGGATATAAGGCAGCACAATATGATAACAGAAAAACCTGAGGCATCTGTCCTAAGCAAGAGGTGATAGACGACATGAAAGATACATTTTGGAACATATAACCAAGCATTCTCTAGCGTTTCTCAGAAATACTTGGGGGAAGAAAACTAGGCTGCAACCAGGTTACTTGGTTAGGTTAGTTAGGCTACATGGGAAAAGGGAGGCTGAGACTAGGTTATTTGTGTATTAATGGGGAAAATACCATTGAAGGCCAGAGAGGTTCAAAAAATTTAGGTTTTAGAGGCACCTCAGAAGACAAGCCTGGCTATCCACTTCTGAAAGGTCACAGCCTTGAAAACCCACGCTATGGAGCAGTTTTACCCTGCATACATAGGTTGCTATCTCAACAGCACCTAACAACAATTACCCAAAAAATAATAAGGGAAAGCAGCATGATGTTATAAACATCAAGCTAATTAGCAGTTGTATGCCTTGGATAGTATTTAGAAGCAATGAACCCAAGATTTCTCACCTATGAAATGAGGAAGTAGACAATCTTTAACATTCTGCCGATGACAACATTACTAGAATAAATGTTTCATCTTCAGATGACTACTGTGAAGGGAGCAACACATGTGTGTACACTTCTAATACATTATTTAAAAAGTAATTTCCAATATTGCATAGCTCGAGCATATATCTATACATCACCTTCAAGTTTCTGTATCTGTTTTCCAATTTCCCAGCTCTACATGACTGTCTCCTAGATCCCACCTAATCCACATATTCCTGTTTCTCCCACTATATTTTTTCTGATCACAACAGTAAGTTCTGTTCATTATATAAAATTTGGAATATCCAATGTCATGAATATAGATAACCAGTAACAACATTTTCTGTATACCATATTTCATATAAGGAGTCCTGGTGGCTCAATGGTTAAATACTCAGCTGTCAGTGGAAAGGTTGGCTGTTCAAACACACCCAGTGACTCTGCAGGAGAAGGACCTGGCTTCTGCTTCCATAAAAATAAAGATTACAGCCCAGGACACCCTATCGGGCAGTGCTACTCTGTCACATGGGGTCACTATGGGTTGAAAATCAACTCTACAGCACACAACAACAACATATGCCGTGTGTGTGTATAAATTTCGATATTTGGTGACATTTTTCATTAAACACTTTATCTTATCTATCAGTGTCAATATAAACGACAAAACCAAACTCATTGCCACTGAGTCGATTCAGACTCATAGCGACCGTATAGAAAAGAGTAGAACTGCCCCACAGAGCTTCCAAGGAGCGCCTGATGGATTTGAACTGCCGACCTTTTGGTTAGCAGGCGTAGCATTTAACTGCTACACCACCAGGGTTTCCAGTGTCAGTATAGATCTATGTTATTATTTTAAATGCCTTCATATTATTCAACTGTATAGATAAACCATAACTTATAAATTGACTCCCCTATTGTTACATGGAAACCCTGGTGATCTGGTGGTTAAGTGCTTTGGCTGCTAACCAAAAGGTCTGCAGTTTGAATCCACCAGGCACTCCTTGGAAACTCTATGGAGCAGTTCTACTCTGTCCTATAGGGTCACTATGAGTCGGAATCCACTCGAAGGCAATGGGCAGGCTATTGTTACACATTTAAAGTATTTACAATATTTCAGTATTATAAGCAACTCTGAGATGAGAATTCTTCTAATTATTTTCCCACTATCATTTCCTTGGGATAAACTCCTTGAAAATATGCTGGGTCAAAGCGTATGCACATTTTAATATATATATATTTTTAAGCAGTGTCAAATTGTACTACAGATACCATGTACCACTTTCCCTTTCCACTTGCAACATGTGACAGTACATTTTCTATACTCTATGTTTTTTTTTATGGAAAAATGATGAGATTTTTTTTTAATTTAAATTTTGCCAACAATCCAGGTGAATAGCAGTATCTCGTTATTTCAATTTTCATATTTTTTTTACTAGCACAGGTGAACATTTTTCATATTTATTAGCCCCTTTTTTTTATATATGTTTTTCTTCTGAATTGCCTAGTCGTTTCTTTTAGCAAATAGTTTTCTCCTCAGTTTGTCATTTGCTTCATAAATGGCAGTTGTATGTTCTTTAATTGAGAATATCAGGACAGATCCAAAAATTGGATGAAGAATGTCACCAGTTTCCTTTCTCCTACATTTCTTTAGGTAAAAGATACCCTCAGAAAAACTATCACAAACGCAGGTTACAGGATAGAGAAGACAGACAAAGCAAAAGATCTTAAAAACCAATAAATCTGATATTTTTTTTTAAGTGCCTAATACATTTCTGTTGGATGAAAATTCGATAATCTTCCCTGAATAACAAAGCTCAGACTCAATAGCACTTCACTACACACAAACATCTTTTGTTTACAAAAAAAAGATGTTACTATTTAGGACAGTTCAGCGATTTGAGCCACACATAAGTACTTCTGCTTCAAATAAATGTTCTCTTTTCACGTATAAATATTAAAATAATTGAGATTTGCCAATACCATTTGTAATCACTTGCTCCCTCATAAAAATATCTTGAAATGAGAATCAAACTGCTGGGTTAGTGAATACTTCTTCAAACGTGCGGCTTAATACATAGCTTTTTTTTTTTTTTGCGGGGGAGGGGGATGTTGGTGAATTGTGTGCATAAACACACGCCAGTTGCCTCAAAATAACAAGCAACAATAAGACTGCTAGAATGAGGACTCTACTATCTGATCTGATTGGGTCATACACACAAGACACTTACAGTGTTGGCAATCGAAAGGCGCTATTATTTACAGAAGATAAACAATAAACAAAAACAGTTTTGAGGTGAACCAGTCCTCTCCAGCCCCACAAGTACCCCACTTAGCATCACAGGGGAGAAAAACACATGTCTAAAAGGGGATCCGCTCATCCTTCCCAAATTACCCATGTCAATCTGTGTCAGTGGGCAGCAACTACGTGGACCAGGTGTCAGCAGATGTCTCTCTCTTTCTCAGTAGGTGTGTCATCAGGTGAGGTCACGTGTGGTGTGGCTGAGCTTGTTCTCTCTGTCTCCGAGGCTTTTCTTGGTCAGGTCTACCCCCCTGTGCTTGCTGGTCCAGCTCTCAACCAGCAGCTTTGGGACAACCCCGGGCCAGCGCCAGGGTTAGGCCACCATTATGACAACTCTCCACGCAGAACTTTTACCGGTAACGCCTGTATGATGTATGGCCAAGCCTCTGCTCTATTGGCAACCTCCTGCCCAGAGGTGCTTAGCTTAACTTCGGGGGTCCACTAGCCCGCCACCACCATCTTCTCCATAGGCCGGCTCTGCCCACCACTGCTGTCTGCCAGTCTCATGACTGATAGTTCCTGCAGCTCACACCACTGCCGCCATTTCTCTGCTGCTTGGTTCTGCTGTGCTTGCTGCCGTTTCTCTAGGTCTTCAGTTTTATCAGCTCAGGGAGGCTTACCAGCTCAGCATTACAGCCCCGGAGTACCCCACTTAGCATCGTAGGGGAGAAAGCCCGTATTATACCTCTTGTAAAAGGTTCTCAGCACAGGGCCTCGTGACCTAAGGACACACTACACTGCCCCCCTCCAGCTCTCACGGATCAGGAAGCCCCACAAGCCTCTGTGAGATTGGCAGTTTATATAGGAAAACTCCTTGTCAATTTCAGCGCAAGGCTTTGTAAACTGACCAATCCCTTAGGTGGATGTAAACTGATGAATCCTACTGGGTAGATTTGCAACCTGCTTATGCAGATAGCAAACCGACAAATCCTTTGGAAGATTACAAACCCAGGGCCAGAAAGGCTATACGAAAGAAAACCCGTTGCACCACAGTTGGTTCTTGTGAAGTTATTTTTATTGTTAATAATTATACTGTGAAGTTATTTTTATCATTAATAATTATACTTACTGGAATATTTAAATCGAAAGCTAAACAAGTGAAAAACACAACATTTGAAAGATCTAAATTATTTCCAAAACTTCTGTTCAGAAGATCAACCAGGATTTCCTTAAGCTAGAGAAATTTTCTGATGTATTCCCATGTGCTGCTTATAGATTGTTCCTTTAATAATAGATTCAGTGGCAATAAATCAGGATTCGTTTTTGTAAAACCTCATCATCTGTACTGATTTAAAAAATATAGCTGTGTTCTTTCTCTAGCCCCTATGCCTGATTTAATATAGCTGGTGTCATTGCACAGAAGAATTTAAACAATTAAGTGGCAACCTACTGACACAAGTTACTGTGCTGTGAAAATCCAACTCTTCTCCAATATTTAAAAGAAAATTACACTCATTGAAATGCTTTCCTTGCACCATGAACCCAACCAACAATAGCAACAAAAAAATCATTTAAAGTAATTTATTTGTCCTGGTATACTAATTTTACTTGTCTTTCAAGTAAAACACTGAAGAAATCTGTTAAAACTTGAAGTAAACCTAAATAATCATAAGTAATGCATCTTATTCCCATACTCCTTAATTTTTACTGGATTGAAGGGACATTTTCCCCTAAAGCAAGACAGGCTGGGGTGAGTTAACACCAATTTTGGCATGCTTAACATTGCCATATTTTACCTGAAGTTGTAAATAGTGGTTACAGTTTAAAGAAAATAGTATAAGACAGATCCTTGCTTTCATCAAATTTCATTTCTTACTGGGGCCAGTAACATATTTTAAGTAGATCTCATCTGGTATGCCACTCAATGCCTTTCACCTTTTGTGTTTTCTTACACTTCTACAAGCAATTCTTAAAAATTAATTCCCTGAGCAAAAAAAGAGCAAAAGATTGATTTATTGAGAAACCATGGCAAAAAGTCACTCACCCACTTTCTGTGTCCTCTGTTAATACTCTGGTCAAAACTAAAACAGGCTGCGAGGAAAACATCCCTTACTGAAAATATGTTTTAATTTCCTATCTCACAGTTCCGCTGGTGTTATCAATGAGATACAAACACAGAAATGGGGGTCTACAAGAGAAATGGTCCAGTTTTAGTCAACATTACCAAAGGAAAAAGTTTAAATCGTTGACTTGATCAGACAACATATTTGGTAGAGTACTGGCCCTCTGGAAGAGTGGATAAAAATTCATAACGACCTTGGAGAATTGAAGATATAGGTATGATATAAGAAAGAAAATCTTTTACAAGAATTGGTAAAGAGCTATGCACGTATAGATGATGAATACATGAAGGCACAGGAACAGTTACAGGAAATTCATGAAAGAAAGAGAATTTTCCCTTGAAGTAAGACAGGCCTGGGTGAGTTACTACCAATTTTAACATCTTTAGTATTATGATATTTTACCTGGAAGCTCAAATAAAATCCACTCACAATGATTATAACAATAATATTCATTATTTCTGTGGTGGCTGCATGCAAAGCACTATGTTAAGTGTTTTATAAACAGTATCTCATTTAAGCCTTACAATCCTATGAAGTCAACAGATATTGGCTCCATTTTATAGATAAGGAAAATTTTGTTGTTGTTCTTGCTCATTCTCCCGAAGTAATGAAAATCCTTCAAGAAAAACTTAAAGAAAGACGATGTCTCTTTTCTAGAATGCTGTTTCCCAAAGTGTGGTCTCCAGACCAGAGGATTAGAGGGGTTAAGCCACTTGTACAAAGTCATACAAGCAAAAAGTGACAAAAGTTGGAGTCAATACTGTTAACTAAAGTTTTCAATAAAACATTAATTTTTTGTTTGAACTATTTGGCTTTATTTAGTAATTCATGACTTGGGCAGTGTCTAGTCTTAAAGTCAGACTACAGCTCCGATGAGTACTACAAAGCAGAAGGGTTTTATAGGCAACAGACACAGGAGAACAAGGAAACGATACTGGGAGAAAAGTAATCAGCTAGTTCTAAGTTACTTTCGTTATATGGCATATTGGGAACTTTTGAAGCCAGATCATATACTATAACTAAGGGCGCAAGTGCAAATTGGCTGACTTAGGTATCCACTTTTGGGAAGGTCAGGCATTTACAGGAAATAGAAACTTAATTAGGTTTCTGTTTGCTGACGTGGGGCATAGCATAGGTGAGTGACTCCATCTTGGGCCTGGTAGAGTCGGGTTAACAATACCAAGTCTATTAGACTTCAAAGCCATGTTCTTAACCTTTACAATGCCCAATTCTTGCAAATACCCCTTTGGATTCTCATCGATGCTGAGGAATAAATTGCTTTTACAGTTTCTTTTGCCCTCTTTTGTCTATTGATTTAATGGCTGTTTGTTGATGCTAACTACAGAGCAATGAACAGGGAATGATAAAAATATAACAGGCTAAAAAGCAAGCTAAAAGAAATCATTAATAGTAATAGGTTACCTTGCATTTAATTAAAATATAAATTTACTAAGCCATTTCTCATCACACCCCTATCCAATACAGTCACTAAGCTATGTTGTGCTGTTAGGTGCCTTTGAGTCTGTTCCAACTCCTAGCGGCCCTGTGTACAACAGAATAAAACACTGCCCTAACCTGCACCACCCTCACAATCACTGTTATGCTTGAGCCCATTATTGGAACCACTATGTCAATCCATCTTATTGAGGGTCTTCCTCTTTTTTGCTGACCTTCTACTTTACCAAGCATGATATCCTTCTCCAGGGACTGGTCCCTCCTGATAACATGCCCAAAGTATGTGACATGAAGTCTCGCCTTCTCTGCTTCTAAGAAGCAATCTGGCTGTACTTCTTTCAAGACAGATTTATTCTTTCTTCTGGCAGTCCATGGCATATTTAATATTCTTCACCAACACCATAATTCAAAGGCATCAATTCTTCTTCGGTCTTCCTTATTCATTTTCCATCTTTCACATACATATGAGGTGATTGAAAACACCAAAGCTTAGGTCAGGCACATCTTAGTCTTCAAGGTGATGTCTTCGCTTTTTAACACTTTAAGGAAATCTTCTGCAGCATATTTGCCCAATGCGATGTGTCACTTCATTTCTTTTATAATTTTTATTTTGCTTTAAGTGAAACTTTACAGATCAAGTCAGTCTCTCACACAAAAACCCATATACACCTTGCTACACACTCCCGATCACTCTCCCCCTAACGAGACAGCCTGCTCTCTCCCTCCACTCTCTCTTTTTGTGTCTATTTTGAAAGCCTCTAACCCCCTCCACCCTTTCATCTCTCCTCCAGGCAGGAGATGCCAACATAGTCTCAAGTGTCCACCTGATCCAAGAAGCGCACTCCTCACCAGCATCCCTCTCCAACACATTGTCCAGTCCAATCCACGTCTGAACAGTTGGCTTCGGGAATGGTTCCTGTCTTGGGCCAACAGAAGGTCTGGGGGCCATGACCACCGGGGTCCTTCTAGTCTCAGTCAGACCATTAAGTCTGGTCTTATGAGAATTTGGGGTCTGCAACCCACTGCTCTCCTGCTCCCTCAGGGGTTCTCTGTTGTGTTCCCTGTCAGGGCAGTCATCGGTTGTAGCCGGGCACCATCTAGTTCTTCTGGTCTCAGGATGATGTAGTCTCTGGTTCATGTGGCCCTTTCTGTCTCTTGGGCTTGTAATCGCCTTGTGTCCTTGGTGTTCTTCATTCTCCTTTGCTCCAGGTGGGTTGAGACCAATTGATGCATCTTAGATGGCTGCTTGCTAGCGTTTAAGACCCCAGATGCCACTCTTCAAAGTGGGATGCAGAATGTTTCCTTAATAGATTCACTTCATTTCTTGACTGCTGCTTCCATAGCTGTTGATTGTGGATCCAAGTAAAATGAAATCCTTGAAAACTTCAATATATTTTCTCCATTTATCATGATGTTTTTATTGGTCCAGTTGTGAGGATTTTTGTTTTCTTTATGTTGAGGTGTGATCCATACTGAAGGCTGTGGTCTTTGATCTTCATCAGTAAGTGCTTCCAGTCCTCTTCACTTTCAGCAAGCAAGGTTGTATCATCTGTATATCACAAGTTTTTAATGTGTCTTCCTCCAATCCTCATGCCCCATTCTTCTTCATATAGTCCAGTTTCTCCAATTATTTGCTGAGCATACAGATTGAATAAGTATGGTGAAAGGATACACTCCTGACACATACCTTTCCTGACTTTAAACTTTAAATCCCCTTGTTGAGAAAACAGGCTGAGAAGACAAAGTAAAGTGTTAGAATGAAATGTGCAAAGACCTGGAGATAGAAAACCAAAAGGGAAGAACATGCTAGGCATTTCTCAAGCTGAAAGAACTGAAGAAAAAATTCAAGCCTAGAGTTGCAATATTGAAGAATTCTATGGGGAAAATCCACCAGACGCTCCTTGGAAACTCTATGGGGCAGTTCTACTCTGTCCTATAGGGTCACTATGAGTCAGAATCTACTTGACGGCACTGGGTTCACTGGGTATGGGGAAAATACTAAACAATGCAGGAAGCATCAAAAGAAGATGGAAGGGATACAGAAAGTCGCTGTACCAAAAAGAATTAGTTGACATTCAACTAGCATGCATATGATCGAGAACTGATGGTACTGAAAGAAGAGGTCCAAACTTCACTGAAGGCATTGGTGAAGAACAAGGCTCCAGGAATTGATCGAATACCAATTGAGATGTTTCATTAAAAGGATGCAGCACTGGAAGTGCTCACTCGTCTATGCCAAGAAATTTGGAAGACAGCTACCTGGCCAACCAACTGGAAAAGATCCATGTTTGTGCCCATTCCAAAGAAAGGTGATCCAACAGAACGCAGAAATTATCAAACAATATCATTAATATCACACACAAGTAAAACTTGCTGAAGATCATTCAAAAGCAGTTGCAGGAGTACATCGACAGGGAGCTGCCAGAAATTCAAGCCAGATTCAAAAGAGGACGTAGAACAAGGGATATCATTGCTGATGTCAGATGGACCTTGGCTGAAAGCAGAAAATACCAGAAAGATGTTTACCTGCGTTTTATTGACTATGCAAAGGCATTCGACTGTATGGATTATAACAAATTATGGATAACCTTGCAAAGAATGGGAATTCCAAAACGCTTAATTGTGCTTATGAAGAGCCTGTACTTAGACCAAGACACAGCTGTTTGAATAGAACAAGGGGATACACTATGCTGTAAACCCTGACAGAGTTACTCAGATAAGAACTAGAGGAGGATTCTGGTGGGCACCACTGCAAGATGAAGTTATTCATTTTCCTCTACAGAGGGGCTTTTCCTTGCCCCCAGGTTGTATTTATTTCTTTCCTACAGTTTCCCTCAGGCCCTGTCAAGTCCTGAGTATGGGCAAAGAAGGTGGTAGAGAGGGGGTATAATATATTAATTTTGAACTCAAGACAGACTGAGCAGGACTAAAGACTAGCTCTGTCAGTTACCAGCTCTGTGAGCTTGGGCAAGTTCATTAGCCTCTCTTTATACCTCATTTTCCCCATCTGTTAAACAGAGATAAATAATTTTACCTACTTCACAGGGATAATGGATCATAGTGAGTTTTACATGAGGTATATATATTCCTGGTACACAGACTTTTCAGTACTACTTTTGCAACTTCCTGTGAGTCTACAATGATCTCAAAGTAAAACGGTAAACAAATTAGTAATTAACAATAATTTTACCTTTAAATGAAAATAGGTTAATTTACATATTTGGCTATTATTGATTGAATTGTTTCCCTCAAAATGTGTCAACTTGTGTGTCAACTTGACTAGGCCATGATTCCCAGTGTTGTGTGACTGTCCACCATTTTGTCATATGATGTGATTTTCCTATGTGTTGTAAATCCTACTTCTATGATGTTAATGAGACAGGATTTCAGGCAGTTATATTAATGAGGGAGCCCTGGTGGCACAGGAAACCCTGGTAGTGTAGTGGTTAAGTGCTATGGCTGCTAACCAAAGGGTCGGCAGTTCAAATCTGCCAGGCGCTCCTTGGAAACTCTTTGGGGCAGTTCTACTCTGTCCTACAGGGTTGCTATGAGTTGGAATCAACTCGACGGCACTGGGTTTGGTTTTTTTTTCTGGTGGCACAATGGTTAAGAGCTGGGCTGCTAACCAAAAGGTTGGCAGTTCAAATCCATCAGCCGCACCTTGGAAAACCTATGGGGCAGTTCTACTCTGTCCTACAGGGTAGCTATGAGTCAGAATCCACCCGAGGACAAGGGGTTTGTTTGTTGTTATGTTAATGAGGCAGAACTCAATCTAAAGGATTTGTTTGTATCTTTAATTAAAAGATATATAAGAGAGAATCGAGCAAAGAAGAGGGGAACCTCTTACCACCAAGAAAGCAGAGTTGGGAGCAAATCATGTCCTTTGGACCCAGGGTCCCTGCACTGAGATGCTCCTAGACCAGGGGAAGATTGATGACAAGGATCTTCCCTCAGAACGGAGAGAGAAAGCCGTCTCCTCAAGGTGACATCTGGAATTCAGACTTCTGGACTCCTAAATTGTGAGAGAATAAATTTCTCTTTGCTAAAAAAAAAAAAAAAAAGCCATCCACTTATGATATTTCTGTTATAGCAACACTAGATAACAAAGGCATTGGCCAAAGTCAGTATTCACCAAATTGGTATTTCAGGAAACACTATTTAGTTAGGGGAGTTGTTAATAGCTGTACTGCTGAAAAATTGTTGAGGTCATGTACATTTAGAGAATACTACATACTTCCCTCTTGGAGATTACCCTCTATGTTGTTCTGTGGTTCTCAATCCTGGTTGTGCATCAGAATTATCTGAATAAAAAATAACGGAAGAAATTATCTTTAAGGATCAAAGTAACAGCCACAATCCCAATCCACACAGTGGAAAGAATATCTTCCAGGTACAGTGAAATTTGGAACAAAACAATGGAAGACTCTGAGTCAATACTTAGCTATGTAGATCTCTGGTAGGGAACAGATTCTCAGGTGTCCAATCCCTGATCATTTGATTTAGGGCTGTAGGCAGACAGTGAAAGAAGCAATGGATGAACTTGACACAAAATAGAAGGGAGCTGAAATAATGGAGAAATTATCACAGCACATCATCATTTCCTGAGAGCTTCTGCTTCAATATGAGGGGAGAGACATGCAAGAAATAAGTAGCTCTGCAGATGCTGACTAGAAAGTTAAGCAGGCATTAACTACAAGGTCGGCACAAGAACAACTCTAACTGAAAGTGTTTTAGTCTGAGTCATGCTGATCTCCTGCTTGCTACAAAGCTGGAGATGAGATGGCGGGGGCTGAGAAAGGAAAGAACACCATAAATCGAGGGGAGAAATGGCCTCAGGCAGAAGACAGCAATTTTCAGAAAGAATGATCTGAGACAAACTTGAAGATTCTGAGATGCCCAAGCTCATTTCCTCCCACCTCTTCACACATTAAACTTCAGTAGGAAGTTACCCTTATTCAAAGCTGGAAAAAAAAAAAAAAAACAGCCTAAGTACAGAAAATTTAAAAGTAAGAAGCAAAATAGCATCATCAAAAGGCAGACAAGGGAAGAAAACACTTCAGAATAGACTTAAAAAAAAAAAGTCACAACCTATTTAAAAGACAAACGTCAGAACTTTACTGAAGGATATTAAAAATACCAGGGCTTCGAACTAGTTCTAAATTGTTCAGTCATGGCTGGCAGAAAAAAGGGTAGCATACATGTGGCACAGCAAACAAATCTCTTGTGCATGGGCTTTGGACCCGAGTAGGAAATAGGCAGCGGTGCTCCACTCAAAGATGGTGGCTGACAGCACAGCTTTGAATGTGTGTCCCTCTTCACAGTCCTGCCAATAATCCAATCTCCCACATCAGTCTCCTGAAAGTTTCCTGACGTGGAAGATTGGATTACTGGCAGGACTGTAGAAAGTGACACACATTCAAAGCAGCATTGTCGGCTGAGGTTCTTGAGTGGGGCACAGCTGCCTGTTTACTACTTGGGCCAAGAGCCTGCACAAGAGATTTCGTTGCTATGCAACACATATGCTACCCTTGTTTCCATCGGCCATGACTGAACCACTTTGAACTGGTTGAAAGCCCTCCTGTGTTTACGTTGGCCATGACTGAACCGTTTAGGACTGGTTCGAAGCCCTGAAAAATACTTGCTTAAATAGAAGGATACACTTTGTTTTTGGATAAGAAGACAGAATATTACGAAGTTTCCAATTCTCTGTAAATTAATCTATAAATGCAAACAAACCCCAATCAAAATCTCAATAGGCCTTGGTAGGGATGGGGTGGGCGGATTGAAAAACAAAATGATACTGAATTCATTTAGAAAACGAATAGGTGAAAATAGACTAGAAAACTCTTAAAGGCAATTTTGTAAAGAACTATTCCTACCAGATATTAAAATGCGTTTAAGAAATGTATGTTTAAAAATATTTATACTGGCATAAGAATAACAGCCCTGAACTGAACAGTCCACAAATAGGTCTAAATAAATTCCCTCATGTGTTTACGTAAGGGAATGTATTATATAATAAAGGTAGCAGTTACTTATATTGGATATTCATTATTTGATAAATGGAGTTAAAATAACTGGATTGCTGTATTGGGAGAAAAAATGGTATAGCTACCTAAATCTTATGTTCAAATTATTCTAGAAGGATTTTAAAGCTTTTAATGAAACTGTAAAACTACTAGAAGGAAACATGAACAATTAAAAATAATAATCTTTGTGTAGAAAGGCCTTTCTAAGCCAAATATCTAAAATTCATAATGGGGGAAAACATATAAATGTGAATATATTAGTATGAAAAGTATTCTTCAGGGAAGAAAAAAAGAACCAAATCTAAAGCAAAAAAAAAAAAAAAGTCTGCAACATATTTACTTAATTCAAAGACAGGGCTGACAACTACTAATCAATTAGAAAAAGATGCCTCTAACCTAAACACCCATGATAAGGGACTGATTGAATAAATTATAGTATATCCATTCAATGTATCTGTTAAAAAAGAATGATGACTTAACACGCACTGATATAGAAAGAGTTCCAAAATTTAACGAATAAAAATGAAAGTGAGTAGAATATTAGTTATCATGTCAATAAAGTTATATTGGTGGTGCAGTGGTTAAGAACTCAGTCTGCTAACCAGAGGGAAACACTATGGGGCAGTTCTACTCTGTCCCGTAGGGTTGCTGTGAGTCGGAACTGACTCCACGGCAATGGGTTTTTTTGGTGTGTGTATACTTTCGGGAAAACTATAAACTCAGTAGTGGTTATCTATGGACATGGCAGTGAACATGAGGAGAGGAAATCTTTTATCTTTCATGTTTTACCATCCTGGAGTAATTTAATTTTAATTAAAACAAACAAACAAACCCATTGCCCTTGAGTGGATTCCGACTTATAGTGACCCTATAAGACAGGGTGGAACTGCCCCCATAGGTTTTCCCAAGGGCGGCTGGTGGATTCAAACTGCCAACCTATTGGTTAGCAGCTGAGCTCTTAACCACAGTGTCACCAGGGCACCTTAATTTTAATATGATGACATTATTTCTTTTTCCTATGAAATGGGTTATCTGTGGACATAAAATTTTTCCAAATTAATCTATACTTTTTTTTTCAGTATATTTTTTTCCAAATCTTTTACAATGAGTATATTTTATAAGTAGGAGAAAATGTAATGTAGTAATAATAAAGTGATAACTTTCTGTGAAACATAAGGCAAAGAAGATATGTTTAATTACCTTAGTTTACTAAGAGTAAAAGATGATGAAGACTAGCAAACACTTATTTTTATTAACGTCAGATTGGGAAATAACATCTTCATTTTAATTATGTTTTTCTTTATAAATCACTGTCATGCAAAATTCAAAACCATAAACAATCTAGGCTATTATATTAGTGTTCTTGAAAATTCATTACACTAGTTTTTCAAGTAGAAAATTTTGTAATGTACCATGGCATAATAAATGTCACATTTTTATAGCAAAATAATGAAGGCATTAAAAAAAAAAATGAAGGCATACCTGGTGCAAATTGACTTAAACCCTTCCTACTTCCGAGCTGGGGGCAAGTCACACAATTGAATTGGTTCTTCAAGTATATATTTTTTTTCCCAAGCAAATATTAGCTTCAGTGAAGAGCTCTGATAAGTTTCAGTTACTCTGTAATAGGTATATGACAAAAAGATATCCTATGGACTAATCTATATAAAAAAAAATGCCATCGAATCTATATAGTAATGATTAAACAGGCTTTAGAGAATTTGCTTCATCCTTTGTCTCTTGAAAGGAGTCCTGGTGGTGAAATGGTTAAGAGCTGAACCCACCATATGCTTTACATGAGAAAAGACCTTGAGATCTTAGATTCTGCTGCTTCTTAGGGTTCCCAAGGAGCAGCTGGTGGATTCAAACTGCAGACCTTTTGATTAGCAGCCAAGCTCTAAACCACCGCACCACCAGGGCTATTATAAAGATCACAGCGTAGGAAACCCTATGGCGTAGTTCTACCCTGTCCTACAGCGTTGCTGTGAGGTGGGCTTGACTCGAAACACACAACGTTTCTCAAAGAAAACTATATTTCTAAATGTTGTGTTTAGTACTTAAACATTTGTTTTGACCTTATTAAATAGACTCTACAAAAATCATAAAACATAAAATTTTTAAATAATGAATAATTGTGTTAAAGTTATTATACTGCAGGTTATACACACTATTTAACCAAATCATATTGTTTTCTAAACTCAGATGTTCAATGTATTTTTCAGGTCTCGAAAATGTAGCTTTCCTGTCTGGTAAATAGTCGAGTCAGGATCTCCATCAGTATATCAGTTTGCTCTCATACTTAGTTTGAACATACTCTCCTGTGACGGGTAATTCTCATCCCTGAATTAGAAAAGCATAGCAAATTCTAGCAATTACAAAGTCATAAATGAATGTAATTTTTTTTTTTCATGGACTTCACTTTCCTGTACTGTAAAATATCGGGAGAACTGAAGGAAATAAAAGACTTGGAGAAATTGTTTGGTTTGGAGTTTGGGTTTGGAGTGTCCCATATAAAATGTGATTGCCTTGGCTTTTAGGGGGCATTCTTTTATTCACTCTGGTCTACCTGACACCATACGCAAAACTCAATTTCTGAACATTCAGAGGGGACCCGTTGCCATCGAGCATATTCCGACTCATAAAACTCTATAGGACAGAGTAGAACTTCCCCATAGGGTTTCCAAAGAGTGGCTGGTGCATTGGAACTGCCAGCCTCTAGGTTAACAGCCATAGCTCTTAACCACTGCGCCATCAGGGCTCTGTTCAGAGCTGAAGGGATCAAGAAATTTGATTTTAACGTGAGCCCCTATCTTCTCCAACATCTTAGTTTTGAAATATACATTTTATTAAAATGAAATTTAATTGTATAACTTTAAAAAGTGAAAACACTCAGAACTTTAACATTTTTTTTATCTTTTTTTCTCCTTTTCAAACTTTGTCCCCTCTTTTTGTTTCTCAACATTACTAGACGCCTCAGAATTCAGATCCTCATTATTCAACACCTCATCACTTTCACAATGCTCAGTGTGTTATCTGCAGGCATGACCCCACATTGTCCTAATACGTGCCCTGGTGGGCTCAAACACCTCAAGTGAGGGCTTATGCTTTTTGTCAAGAGCCTTCAATTACTTTTAAAATTCGGGTTCTTTCTTATGACATCGCTCCTGAAGTTTTTTGAGGACAAGGACACCAGAGTCCCCAGACAAAGCAGCAGCACCCCCAGGGGTTGGAGCACTCTTGGTGGCCCAGTAGGACATCTGCATCATTTGACTACCTGTGTTGTCACTTTCCTCACTCATCTCAACAGTTGCTTTCATTACCTCTTTCAGCAGCCTCTTGGCTAGCTTGCTAAAGTCCCTTGTTATATGAGTATGCTCTGTCAACGAAAAAGAGCAAACCTTTAGGGTGACTACCATGGACACTAGTGTCCAACTCAGGATACAAAAGAACTCATAAAGGAGGAAAAGGCAGGCTACAAGGGAGGAGGAGCAGGAGCAGGAGGAAGCAGCGGCGGCGGCAGTTCGGATGGGGCAGCTAACGGAGCGCTGACCTCAGCCTTGAATCATAGCAAAGGGAAACCGTGCACCAGAAAGATGGGGCGGAAGACCTTACTAAGCGTATTTTGTTGGATCTCAGCCTCCGCCCCCTGCCTATTAGCTTCATTCCTTGGGGCTTCTCTAACATCATTCACTGGCGAGCGGGTGTGATGGACAAACGTCCAGCCTAATGAATGTTTGAGCCCAACTGGTTTCCCAGCTCTACCCACCTTCCTCTACGTGCCAAGGTGATTGAAGCATCTACCCCAGACCACTAGCATTTCCAGAAGCAACCCTAGCTTTACCGAGGAGCCCTGGCGGCGGACTGGTTAAGAGCTTGGGCTGCTAACCAAAAGGTCAGCAATTCGGATCCACCAGCTGCTCCTTGGAAACGCTACGGGGCAACTCTGCTCTGCCCTATCGGGTCACTATGAGTTGGAATCAACTCGAAGGCCCAGAACAGCAACATCAGCTTGTCTGATCCCCGGCATCTGCCCCTATTCTTAACCTTAAACATACAAGTTAAAATTAGCAGTAAGCTGTTTTTCCAATTAGCTTCTCTTACATCCACCCAACTTGAACTCACCTTTTGGTTTGAGCCAAGGACTTGAGCCAAAAACCTTAGGGACACACTTGCAGAAACACTTGAACCTACAAACAGGGCATACTTTCATATAGTGTGCGAGTGATTTTTTTCCTGCATTTCTGCTTCTATTTTGTAAATATTCTATAACGAGCATGCATTCATTAAGTACTGGAAAATCCAGAGAGGGAAGGTACTAAATACATTGAGTGAGAGTTGTAAGATGCAATAATGATGCCGCATTTCATGTAGAAATTGTAAGGGCTCTGCTATCTGTGGTGTCTGGCAAGCGTAACGTATATAAGTAAGTTTGGGAACCTATGGAGGGGTGATCCAGATACATCATATATGTAAATCCGCTGCCATATCCCATACTTAATGGATGCAAAAATCTCAGAAATAAAACAAAGGCACTAAAAGCAACACTAGTCTTCCTGATTTTGTGTAACTCATAAACAAGTTGAATATCCAACCATAAGTGATTGGTTGGATATGTCACAGTATGTTCATAGGTTGGAATATTATTACATTTATAGACACAAAAGGGCAAACCGTGGTTAATATGGGATAAAAGGGAGTTACTGAACTATGTACGGTGGATTTAGGAAGAATATTAGGTAATTTATGACTAAAACCCACTAAACCCACTGCTGTCGAGTCGATTCCGACTCATTGCAACCCTATACTAGGACCCAGAAACTCTCAAATCCTGTCTTCCTCAGGCCGCAGTTCTTCACTGGAAGGTCTTGAAGGAAAATATATGTGGAAGTGAAAATGACAAATGTCCCAGTTCCATCCTCTGCCACCCCTTTCACTCCCCTCCCTGCCACTCTCTCCACCCTCCATCTCTTCTTCTCCCTTCTCCTCCACCCTGCTACCTTTGCCTTCCCCTCCCTTCTCCCATTGCCCTCTTCCCCTTGTCCTCCACTCCCTCTCTTCTTCCCTCCCTCTCTTCTTTTTCCACCCCTCCCCTCCTCACTCTCACCTTCCTCCTATCCTGTCCAATACTTCTCCAATTACTTGAATATATATCCTCCAATAAAAGATCTAAGATGTGGGAAATACATCAGAATGTTAATAATCATCTTTTTTTTTTATTTTTCTTTTCCTCAGTATTTTCCAAATTTTTCTATGCTAACCAGCACATTTTCATAATTAGGAGAAAATGCTAGATTTTTATAACATGAAACACTTTATTTCACATTTATTTATTTTAGGTTGCAATAAAAGAACATGAAAAAGTATCAAATGATGTAAAGTGATCATTTTCAGTGAAAGGCAAAGTAGAACATATTACAAAGAAAATGTGTTCAGTAACTTTACAATTACACACTATGAGGAAACTTTTAAAAACATGTTATATTAACAGTCAGTGGAAAACAATGATTTCATTATGATTCAATTTATTCGCAGACCGTTATGTCACATAAACAAGCTCACAGTCATATTATATATGGTATTGATGGGCATTCCTAAATGTATGCTAATCTTTTTTCAAACAGTCAGGTTTTACAATGCACTGTTCTATTTAGTATAAGCACTGTATTTCTACCGCAAAGTAATGAAGACACAAGTAGTACAAGCAGACTTAAACCCTTAGTCTTCCAGGCAGAAGAAAAAAAAAAAAAAAAAAAAACACTTGCATTGGTGCTTCAGGAACTTTTTTTTCCAAGCAAATATTTCTCAGTTAACAATTCTGAGTTTTCACAGCTGAAATCTAACAGAAATATGACAAAAGGACTTCACAAAAATCAATACTCTGTAGCACCAAACTAACATGCTCTAGATAACTGATAGCAGTCTATATATTTTGAAGAATATTAAACTACAACAGGCTAAATAGAATAAGCAAAATACTTAGACACTTTTTTGGACAATTTTTAAATAGACTACCAAGAAAATACGAAAACACAACTGTAAGGAATACTAATGTTCAGGATATAGAGCAGGTTTTTTTTTTTCCCAAGGCTATATAAACCTGCTTCACTTCTTCTTGAAGTTTTGTGGTTCTTGAACAATCTGACAGCCTTATTTTTATTTTTGGTATTTCCTGTTTCCATAATCTTTACCATCTTCAAAACTACCACTGGCCTCTCCTGTATAGTAATAGATTGATTTCAGGATGACATTATCATGTAAAATTTGACCAATTGCAAAGTCCTCATCAAGGATAGCATCTTCTTGTGGTTCCAGCTTTCCGATTTGGGGAATCTCAGGAGGACTGAAGAAATTGAAGAATGATGCATTGGGAACCAGTCTTGGCTGGATTTCAACTTCTCCAGTAGCAGTTGTACGTCTGCGGGTAGTTCTCACGGTAACATCCTTTCCTCTTCTCCAATTGATCTTACAGCCTTTGCAATCTTCAATTTCCCATCCCCAAGAGAAAAAGGGATCACTGTGATCTGGTTTTGACCTTATTATGTATGTCTTTGTCAGCACCTCATTTCTGAAGTAGGGATTGGGTAGAAAATGAAATTCAAATGTGTAACTTATAGGCTGGCCAGGCTTTGAGAACTTCAGGCTAACATCTGACAAGAACTTCAGAATGGGCTCATCGTACTTCTGAATCATAGGCCCGAGCTTGTCAACATTCTTTAAAACAGTCAACCAATAGTCAGGAATGCCCTTAGGATCTTCTTTTTTAGGCTTTCCCCTACGAGCTCTTTTAAGATTAATTCTTTCTTTAGGCCTTGTCTCAGGAACTCTTTTAGGAGCCTCTTTTACTGCAGTCCTTGCCTTTGCCTCTGTTGCTTTAGGCTGTTCTTTTTCTTCTGCCTTTGCCTGGGGGACTTCATTAGGATCGTCTTTGACAGCAGGCTCTGCCTCCAGAATATCTTTAGAATCTACTTTTTCTTCAGTCTTTGCCTCAGGAATTTCTTTATGAACTTCTTTTTCTTCAGCCTTTACCTCAGGCTTTTCTTTAGGGTCTTCATCTTCTTCTTCATCCTCTAGGGCAGGCATTTCACTAGGGGTGTCATCCTCCACCTCCTCATCACTGCTGAACACTTCATCGTCTGAATTCCATTCACATTCTTCTTCTGTAGGTTCATATTCTGCATTGATGATTTGAAATCGCCTATCACATAGAGGCTTATTGAGTTCAGCATATTTTCTTTCAAGATCATGAATTGCCCTTAAGAACAGGGCGTCTACCTTGTCACATTCATCCTGAATATTTTTGAGTGCCTGCACGCGATTTCTAACTGCCTGCGGCAGCCTATCCACGAAATGGTTACCCGACCGAGCCCCCCGCACCCTTCTGGAAGGCCCAGGTACCCTCTTCTTCTTATGTGAGCGACTGTGGCTACTGCTGCTGCTGCAACTAGTGCTGCTGCAACTAGTGCTGCTGCTGTCAGATTCTTCCCCAGGATCTCTTGACGAGCTAGCCATCACCTCTTCAGCAACCCCCTGGGCGGCAGGTTCCGATACCTTTTTTAAACAGGTGTCCGCCATGTTGCAAGGCTGCAAACCTCTTAAGGTGGCGACTACTGCAGAGACCGCGCGCCCAGAGATGGGTAGAAAATGACTCACGGATGCTTGGGCGGCGGCGGCGGTAGCGGCGAAGGCCCGAGCTGTGGAAGTGGCAGCAGCGATGGCAGCAGCAGGAGCGCTCGGGTAGGCGGGGCGGGGGCTGCAGTGACCCCCGATGAGGTGTCAGCGACAGGGGAGGAGGCCTGGGCGACAGCGGCGGTGGCAAGGCCTCTCCTGGCTGCAGCTGCGGTGGACGGAGGCGGTGCCGCAGCCGAATGGCGCAGAATGAGACCCCAAGATCTCTTCTCGGTTCCGATCTCAAGCCCCCTCCCTTTGCAGCCAGATCTCCCGTTAATTTCGTTCCCGGTGTGCCTTTATTTCGCACTTCATTTGCTGGGAAACCTTGATTGACAAATTCTAGACCCAATGAATGACCAAACCCAACGTTTTTCCCACCCGGCTCCGCCCACCTTCCCAGACGCTCCTAGGTGGTTGAGGCACATATTATTTGCAAGACTTTTCTTTCCCTCCTCAAAACGCTGTCTTTATAGTTTTATAATTCAGAAAAAAAAGCTTAGACATGGGGTAAAAATATCAATCAGCCATAGTTCCTAACAAGGGGAGAGACGTGTCCTTCTCTCCATCCAACCAACCTGAAATTACGTTTGGTTTTTCACGGGCCTCCTGACAAAAATCTGTTTAAATTTTTTTTGACTGGAAGAAAATACTCCAAATGGCATCATTGGGTAGCGTGACTGTGGATGATTTTTTAAACAGCTCTTTACTTTGCGTTTTTCTATATTATAAATGTTTTATGAGCATGTATTTGTATACTGATAAAAAGGGGGGGGAGTCGCTTATTGGCAAAGGGGGGAGGGGCTAGATAGCAGGCATATTGCATTCCACGTAGCAGTTTTAATAAGTGCTGTTGTGATGTTTGGCAAGCCTGGTTTATATCCAGCTACAAGGTTTGTGCACCCATGATGCCGTGAGTCAGTTACACCGTTTTTACTGTATTTTTTTTTTCTGTTAAAGCTGGCATGTAATAATATCCCAACCTTGCTGCTGACTTGCCACGGGTAGCACTTCTCAAAGCTTGCAACAACCTTGGAGATAAAACAAAGGGGTATTCAAATGTCAGGTAGTACTACTAAAAAGCAAAAGGTTTACTTTATGCTTGTGTGCAGCAGGTTTCAGTTTCACGAGTAGCAGGATGGAAGAGGGGATTTGTGCTAATGAAGGTGCATCTTCTATCAGGGTATACTTTACAGTGTCATCTACCACCAGTTTTCTTCTAACATTGTAAAGTTCTAGCCATGCCAGATTATAATTTACATATCCAGTAATATGTGAATAAACTTGCAAACTGAAGTTTAAAAACAGGTATCTCTTATTTCTATTTACAGGATTATTTTCTGCTACAGAACAGCTCCCTTGGTACAACTAAAAAGAACTGTTTACTTTTCATTGAAAGGTAAGGAACATATTTAGCCCATATTTATGAATGACAAGAATTACCCATCTGTATTTGAATAAAAATTCAGAGCATATAGTCTTTTAAAGACTGAATTGGAAGATGGCTTGATATTTCTATGGCAACAGAAAAATCTAAATTAAATAGTGGTGATTTGGCATACTAGTGTAGAAAATTACCCTTAACCATATTCACTATCTAAACGTGGGCATAGAATATAAGTAAATAAAAATACAAAATATACTAAACTATTCATTTCGAATGAGGAGAAATATTAAAATTATACTAACCTTTGTATTTTTTGTTATAGGATTTGTGCTTTATAATTCAGAAGTTATGGGGACGCTTTTATTTTCTAATTTGTGAATGAATTAACTTTTATTGTTTATTTCTGATCTTCAAAGCATATGACCATTACAAAGAAAAAAATCCAGTATAGAAAATTGCAGTGATAGTAAAAACACAAACCTTTAAAAAATATATTTTACTGTGTTTTTGGAGAAAATTTACATAGCAAATTAGGTTTTCCTTTAACAGTTTTTGTACATATTATTTCAAAACCCATTGCCGTCAAGTCAATTCCTGCCCATAGCTATCCACCCCATAGGGTTTCCAAGGACTGGCTGGTAGATTTGAACTGTTGTTCTTTGTGGTTAGCAGCCAAACAGAACCACTGTGCCACCAGGGCTCCTATTCAGTGATATTGGTTACACTTTTCACGATGTGTCAGTATTCTCACTATTTCCATTCTGGTTGTTCTGTTTTCATTAATTAGCTTTTTCTGTCCCCCCTCCCTTCTCATCTTTGGTCTAAGGTAAATGTTGACTTTTAGGTCTCATTTAGATGATTGTTTAGAGGAGCACAGTACTCACGGGTGATATTTATTTTATGAGCCACTCTGCCTTTTGGCTGAGAGGCCACCACTGGGAGTGGTTTGAGTTCCAAACTTAAAGGGTATCCCAGGGTGGTAGTCTCAGGGGTTCCTCTAGTCTCTACTGGTCCAGTAAGTCTGGTCTTTTTTAGGAATTTGAGTCTTGTTCTACATTTTTCTCATACTCTATATGGGACCATCTATTGTGTCCCTGGTTGGGAGTGGTCGTTAGTGGTAGTTCTTCTGGCACCATCTAGTTCTCTTGGTCCCAAGGTAGGTGAGGCTGTGGCTCGTGTAGACTATTAGTCCTGTAGACTAGTTTCTTCTTTGAGTCTTTGGTTTTCTTCTTTGTTTTTTGCTCCAGATGCATAGAGACCATACTGTAATTGTATCTTAGATGGCCACTGCCAAGCTTTTAAGACCTCAGACTCTACTCGCCAAACCCAGTAACTCAGTTCCTCGAGGTATTTGGTTATGTCTAGGAAGCATGCATAACTGTGTCCCCAACGTGCTTTGTTTTATATGTGAATATATATGCAGCACACACAAACGTATATATACATTTGCCTACAGAAATACCTATACATGCGCACCGATATATTCATATGTGCTTACCTATACATATATAAGCATACGTATCTACCTATGTAACCACACACATATTTTTTGGTTATTTTTACTGTTGTTGCAAAATTGTATACGTCGTGGCGTTTACCAAAATTGTCCCTTATTCTTCTGTACTTCTTAGTGTCATCATTTACCTTGGTCAAGTTGTGTAAAAACATAAATCTTAACGACCAATGAACAATAAGCACTGTTAGCATTTTGATACATATTCTTCCAGAAATTTCTTTGTGCATATAAACACCTACCTATTTACATTTACTGGTTTATGTATACAACAATGTATTATGTTTTGTAACTACTCATTTAATTATGGATTATTAATCAATTATGGATGTATTAATGGATATAGTTTCATGTCAAATGATCAACATCTTTTAACAATAATGGGCATCTTGTTAATGGGTGTTGTTATTTTTTTATAGTACTTTAATGTTTTGTACCATCAGGAATTAGTGTTTAGGAGTAAGCAATAAGCTAGTGATCCATTTTTTTAAATTTATTTTTATTAGCCAGTTTTTTTAGTACCATTTATTTGATAATCTTTCTGTCCCCCCTTATTTGAAATATCACCTTTATCATATTAACTAAATTGCTTGAGTCTATTTCTGAATTCTCTATTTTGATCCATTGACCAGAATTTTTCTGCAAACAATTAATGAGCCATTTTATTTTGCTTTTAAATAATTTTGTATTTTATGAATATGATATGGGCTTATTGAAAAAAAAATCAAGCAGTACATGGAAATCCAGGGAGCCCTGGTGGGACAGTGATTAAAGTACTCAGCTGTTAACCAAAAGGTCAGCAGTTCAGACCTACCAGCTGCTCCCAAGGGGAAAGATGTGGCAATCTGCCTTGGAAACTCTAGGTCGATATGAGTTGGAATCGACTTAACAGCACACAACAACAACAACATTGAAATCCAAAGAAGAAATTAAAAGTAGCCCAAAATATACTATGAGGTAATCACTACTATTCACATTTTTTTATGAACATCTCCAAATTAATTTCACATTATTATTTATTTGTATTCTTACATTACCCAAAAACTTAGTGGTAAGATTAAAAGCCTTTTCCTGTGTTTATTGTCTATTTGAGAATTGTCTATCCATGCCCTTTGCTTGTTTTTCTACAGGATTAGAAAAGAAATTAATTGGTGGCCAAATCCTATCCTAATAGCAAAATAATTTTGGCCTTGATTTAAGGCAAGTATGACTACAAGAAAATATCTCTGTTTTGACACATTTGAGGAAATGTAGCCCCCCTAAAATGGTCTCTCTGTCACAGTGACAATTTTTTTTTTCTTAAAAATTTATCCCAATTGACTAGATAATCTTGGACAAATGTGACTAAACTACAGCTTTCATTCTAAAGTTATCTACTTGGAGTTTTTTTTTTTTTTGGATGATTTTCAAGGAACAATACTTTATCATTCACACTAGAAAAGTTTGGAATAGGACAGGAAGAAGAAAAAAAAATAAAACAAACATATAAAGATAACATTTTACTGAACTATTCTGATATTCAATTTGGAACTATTTTTTCTAGCTGTAGACAATGAAAATAGTTGGAAATAGGTGACTTTGTCCAACTACAATGCTCTATTTTTTCATGTGCATGTTCTGCTTTAGGCTCTCTAGTAACATGCTTTTATTTTTTGTAGCTGTTTTTGTTTTATTAGTTTACTTAATTTTATAATGGTAGGTCTCTAAAAGAAAATAATTTTTCTTCATATAATGGATTTAATTTTTGCATTGTGTCATATATTTTCTGGTGTAAATATCTTATAAGCAGTAGTTCTTATTTTATTCATAAGGTTATATATAAATTACTTGCATAGTGATATGTTCTCTATTCCATTATTTTTTGATATTCATTTCGGGGTTAAGTGTCCGTATTACTACATGAGATGATGCTTCACACAGAATATGTTGGTATAATCAGGGTGAATATGGCTCTTTGGTATCGGTTTACACTTTCCAGGATAAGTGCATATACACTATCCCACCATTCACCCACCTGCACCACACACACACACACACACACACTCAAAAAATATGTAATGACAAGTGCTGCATTACGTTTTGTTGTAGATACTTACAAGACTTGCAAGTTCTTCTTTACCCAGAACATTTTTTTTAATTATTTTTGTTTTGTTTGTTCCATCTAGAAGGCTTTACTTGAATATACAAGTTAATTTTTTTTTCCAAACTACTGAGGTATAATGGAAACACAGTAACTGCACTTAAAGTGTACAATTGATAAGTTTTGGTAAATGTATATATACACCCATGAAATATCACCACAGTCAAGATAATGAATATTTTTATCATCCAGAAGTTTCTTCATGTCCCTTTGTAACCCCTTTTCCTTTTCCTGTGTAACCACTGATCTACTTTTGGTTCCAATAGATTAGCTTGCATTGTCTAGCATTTTGTGTAAGTGAACTCATGCAGCATGTTTCTCTTTTTGCCTGCCTTCTTTCACTCAGCATAATTATTTTGAGATTCATGCATGTTGCCTATATCAAGTTTCTTTTTTTCCTATTTATTGCTGAAGGAGCCCGGGTAGTGCAAAGGTTATCACTCGGCTGCTAACTGAAAGGTTGGTGGTTTGAACCCACCCAGCAGCTTCGTGGGAGAAAAGACTTGGTAATCTGCTCCTGTAAAGATTACAGCCGAGAAAACTTTATGGGGCAGCTCTACTCTGTCATATTGGGTCATTAGGAGTCAAAATTTGACTCGATGGCTCCTAGAAATAGCAATTTACTGCTGAGTAGTGTTCTGTACCACAATATGTTGACGGACATCTGTGTTGTTTCTAATTTTGGGCTAGTATGACTAAAGCTTCTATGAACATTTGTGTACAAGTGTTTGTACGGACATATGTTTCGTTTCTTTTGGATAAATACCTAGCAGTGGAATGCCTGGGTCATATGGTAGGTATACATTTAACTGTTAAAGAAACTGCCTGTTTCCAAAGTTATTGTAAAATTTTACATTCCCACCAACAGTGCCGACACTTGGTGTAGCCAGCCTTTTTAAATTTAGTTTTAATTTGCATTTTCCTAATGACTAATGATATCTCTTCATGTATTTACCTGCCATCCACCTATCTTGCTAGGTGAATTGTTAAAATCTTTGGCCCATTTTTTATTGTTTTTTTGTCTTATGATTGAGTTGAGTTTACAGGGTATATTATATACTCTGGATACAAATCCTTTATCAGATATAAACTTTGCTAATATTTTCTCCCAGTCTGTGGCTTTTCTTTTTATTCTTTTAATAGTACCTTACAAAGAACAGAATTTTTTAAAATTTTGTTTTGAAGTTCAGTTTATCAATTTTTTTTTCTTTCAATTGATCATGCTTTTAGTGTCATCGCTAAAAAGTCTTGCCTAACTTAAGGTCACAAAGATTTTCACCTATGTTTATTCTAGAAGTTTTATACATTTAGTTTTCACATTTAGATCTGATCCGTTTTTGTATATGTTGCAACATATGGATGAAAGTTTTGTTTTGTTTATGTGTATAGATATCCTGTGGTTCCAGCACAATTTGTTGAAAAGACTATCATTTCTCCACTGAATTGCCTTTGCACCTTTGTCAAAAATAATTTGTCCTTGTATGTGGGACTGTTTCTGAACTTTCTATTCTGTTGCATTGTGTACTGATTTTCATTACCTAATTAGAAAATATCCATTTGTTAGATATATTTGGGAGGGAATGAGAAGCAAATTGTGGGATAACAGCATTTCATTACAGCAGAACCAGTTGCAGCAGCTGGACCTTCATCCTCAGCCTTTGACTTCTGCTCCTGAATATCTGAGAGAAAGGGGTAGATAACAGTAATAACCTAGAAGACAAATCGAAACATAAATGTTTTCCTATTTTGGGGGGTTTCCAGTATATGACCAGCCACAGGAATGATAGCATTATCCAGGAGCACAAATAATGCCTTTATTTTTCTTGGATTTGATAAGAGATACCTGGTTGCTAAAACGGAGGTAGAAGGTATTTTGAAGCTGTTAATAGAGTTAAAAGAGGAATAGTAATAAAAGTTTGTTATGATTTCAAACTACAGTTTTTGAAGTAAATCTCATTTCATACTGTTTCTATCATAAGGATCCACATGAATAAATGGAGTATGGCCTGTGGCTGTAGCATTTGTTTTTTTAAGGAAGTATTTGTGAATTACATTTCTGGTACTATAGCCTTAACTACATGGAGTTTAAAAGGGCAGTTACAATCAATTCAATGCAGATAAGGAAAATCAGTTGCTAATTTGGATATTTGTTCTAACACTTGGAAACCCTGGTGGCATAGTGGTTAAGTGCTATGGCTGCTAACCAAAGGGTCAGCAGTTCGAATCCACCAGGTGCTCCTTGGAAATTCTATGGGACAGTTCTACTCTGTCCTATAGGGTCACTATGAGTCAGAATTGACTCGACAGCGCTGGCTTTTTTTGGTTTGGTTCTAATACTGGTTTTCAACTAGCTATAGCATACGTTGTTCAAAAATGTAAATCCACGTCACAGAGGAATACTTTTACAAGGGTATGTAGAATCTTTTACCTATCTGAAGAATGCCTACACTAAAATTAAAATAAACTAAACTTTTTTTATTTCAAGTTTGGGAGTATTTTATTTCATTCTACTGAAAAGGAAAGAAAAATTCAAAAAAATTGGATGGTGAACAATGTTCATGTATATATTACTGTAGTCATTTCCAATTTTATAATTTACTTGGACAAGGTAGAAAAAAATCAAAATGGATATTTTTGGCCAATTTTCACCCAGAGTACGCAATTCTATTAATTTGATTAGCTGTCTTCTCTCAGAAAAAAATAGTATTATAGTACTACAGGCATTCCTGCTGATGGAAACAAAACATATTCCACAGCATATCAGAGATTGTGGTCATTGTTGTACCAAAGAGCATACACACAATTCACAAAACCCATTCTTAGGGTTAAAAAGAAAAGAATTCCAGTAATAATAAGGCCTAAGAATTTGATTTCTCTAGTGAGACAATATGACATGAAAGATGTTAGTACAGGCTCTGGAGATCCCTGGGATTGAATCTTGGCTGTTCCATTACAAGCTGTATGGTATTGGGTAGGCTACTTCACTTCTTTGTGCCTCTGTTCCTCTATAAAACAGGTCTAATAATGGCAAAAAGAAGGCAAATTCAATATTCTTTGCTATTTTTCATAATATTGTTATTATTTATCATTATTGTAAAGAAACCTTTTTTTGTTATACAGTCTCAAGCCACTAATAGCATTTCTTTTTTACTATACTGTAACTTCCAATTTTGAAGCAGCGTGTTGTTGTTGGGTGTTGTTGAGTCAACTCTAACTCATAGTGCCCCCATGTGACAGAGTAGAACTGCCCCATAAGGTTTTCTTGGCTTTAATCTTTACAGAAACAGATAGGCAGGTCTTTTTCCAGCAGAGCTGCTTGGTGGGTTCGAACCACTAACCTTTCAGTTAGCAGCCAAGCTCTTAACATTTGTGCCACCAGGACTCTTTATAAGCAGCATAGGAATCTAAAAATTGACAGATTTTACACCCCTAATTTACATGAGGGTGGAAATTTCATGGATATTGGCAATACCTTGATATTAATAATAGGCTCTGGTAGTTCTAAGGTCAAATAGCCAACCACTTACATGGCTTGGCATTATCTGCCTACAGAATGTGTCTTGTTACTTCAAAGGAAAAAAAAATCAAAGTAATTTTGAATAAAATACCCAATGGAGTGTGGTTTTATTACTTTATCCCATACACAGCCCCCTTTGCCAAGAGTTATCTTACTTCCTGACAATCCTTAGCTATACGAACTGCATTATCTAAACCTTAAACTTATTCTATCTCATGCTTTTGTATTTCAATTCTTTGTACTTTTATTGTAAATATAACAGTTTTTTTTCCATTTTGACCATTTTTAAGTGTACAATTTAGTGACATTAATTACATTCACCATCTTGTACAGCTATCACTGGTATCAATTTCTAAAAGTTCTATAACATCCCAAACAAAAGCTTGGTATGCCATAAGCAATAGCTCCCCATACGTTCCTTCCCCCAAACTCCTGGTAACCATTTAATAAAACTTTTGTCTCTATGCATTTGTCTATTCTGGATATTTTTTGTAAGTGGTATCATACAATATTTATCCTTTCGTGTCTGGCTTATCTCATTTAGCATGTTTTAAGGTCCTTCAGTGTTATAGCATGTATTAGAACTTCATTTCTCTTTACAGCTGAATAATATTCCATTGTATGGATATACCACATTTGTTTATCCGTTCATTTGTTGATGGACACTTGGGTTGTTTCCACCTTTTGGGTTCTGTGAAATAATGCTGCAGTTAACATGGGTGTACACAAATCTGAGTCCCTTCTTTCAAGTCTTTTAGATATATACCTAGGAGTAGAATTCCTGGGCCATATGTTTATACCATGTTTAACTTTTTAAGGAACCACCAAACCATTTTCCACGGTAGCTGCACCATTTTACATTCCCACCAGCAATGCAGGATGGCTCCAGTTTCTCCACATACTTGCTAGTACTTGTTATTTTCTGTTTCTTTCCAGTAATAACCTAGCGGGTATGAAGTATTATCTTGTTGTGATTTTGATTTCCCTCGTGACTACTAAGGACTTTGAGCATTTTTTCATGTGCTGATTATTCATTTCTGTATCTTCTTTGGAGAAATGTGTATTCACATCGTTTGCCTGTCTTTAATTTGGGTTATTTCTTTTTGTTGTTGAGTTGGAGTAGTTTTTTATATGTTCTGGATATCAAACCTTTATCAGGTATATGGTTCCCAAATATTTTCTCCCATTCTGTAAGTTGTCTCTTCACTTCCTTGATTAAGTCCTTTAATGCACAAAGGTTTTTAATTTTGATGAAGTCCAGTTTATTTTTTTTTCTTTTGTTGCTTGTGCTTCTGGTGTTACATCTAAGAATCTACTGTCAAAAGCAACGTCTTGAAGTTTTCTTCTAAGAATTGTATGGTATTCTTATGTTTAGGCCATTGATCCATTTTGAGTTAATTTTTATACACGATGTGAGGTATGGGTACAACTTCATTGTTTTGCATGTGGACATCTAGTTGTCCCAGTTAATTTGTTTTTGATACCTTTAGAAAAGTGGGGAGTGTAAAAGTTCCATAAAATTATCTACCTATATCTTAAAATATAATATCTCCCAATTGTTAAATAATGAGTTCTGTTCTTGATATTAATAACTTTTTTATTATTATTGGTTACCTTTTATGTATTGGTTAAGTTTAGAGTACTGTGCATTATGACTTAATTTTAAATACCTACCAATGCCTTAGTTTTGTTTTTTGTTTTGGTTAAAGTAGTGGTTTCAAACCTGAATAACAGCTGTGTGAAAATCTTTTCCTTGTTGGAGCTGGAAGGGATTTTTAAAGATCATCTAGGCAAATCTCCTTAGATTTTAGAGATCATCTAGATAAATCTCCTTATACAGATTGGGGAAACTGAGGCCTTCCCTGTTGATAGACATTCTGGGTGTTTTAAGTTATTTGCCACTACAAACAATTTTGCATTTATCATTATGAATTCACATTTTTACTAATGTGAATGGTTTTGGTTTAGGGGCAGATAAAAGAGTAAATGAAGATCACTCAGGTCCTTTTACAATGGGTAATTGACCTAAGCATTATGTAGTAAATTCTTAGCTGTCACTGAATTAGTAACAACTAACTTTATTTCTCACTTTCAGTGTATCAGATACAAGACCAAGTGCTTTACTTTTATTATTTCATTTTAATCCTCATACAACTTACTGAGTATACTAAGTCTTAGTGAGTAATTTATCCAAGCTCACATAGTTTATAATTAGAAGAGCACAACTGTGAAACCAGATGGGATGACTTTGGATGCTGAGTTCTTAACCACTCTTACTGTAGCATCATCAATGAACAAAAGTGAATGAATTCCTGTACACAGTTGCTGGAACTGGAGTTAAGTGACAGCTATGGGTACTCTTCCATTCCTTTGACAATAGTTTATGTTTTCATGGTGTCAGAAGCTTTTGGGGAACTAGTCTTCAAGCTCCTCTGGCTTACACAAGAGTCTTATCTCAAACATATAAGGCATACCAGAGCAAACTAATTTAATGAAAGAGATGGTTTTCATTAATTCTAATATGCCTAATGACATTATTTGGTCAGCAGCCAGACACTGGGAGGTCAGAGCTTAATGTAAATGCCAACCTATTCAATTCAAAATTAAGTAAGAAATATCCTAGGAATTTGTCATTTAAGAATGGCAGTTCTACTCTGTCTTATAGATTTGCTATGAGTCGAAATTGACTCGATGGCAATGGGTTTGGTTTTGGTTTGGTTGCAGCGATGAAATCTGTACTTTGAGGGACCTGAGAGTATGGTCTGGAGCTACCCGTTGAAATTCCTTTAAAATCTGTATATTTTAACTGTAAATTGATTTTGAACATTTGAGCTGTATTCCATAATTTATTGACATTAGTTTTTATAGAGAGTAAGATTTCCTGTTGCTGAGTAAAACTGATGTTCCAGGAAGATTCACTTTGATGATCCCTATTCTTATAAGTTTTAGGTAACAAACCACGCAGGTTCTGGGGTCAGGCTGCCTGGGTTTAAATCCTGCCGGGTACTGGCTGTATGACCCTGAACAAGTCACAAATCTTCTTTGAACCTTAGTTTCCTTATCTGTAAGAGGAAGATAATGATAGTAACTACCCCATAGGTTTGTTACAAGAATTAAGGCAATAATTTATATAAATCTCTTATCAGCTGCATAAAAGTTTTTCTACTAGCTGAAAGGTTAACTGTTCAAACCCACCCTGAGGTGCCTCAGAAGACAGGCCTGGGGATCTGCTTCTGAAAAGTCACAGCCTTGAAAACCCTATGGAGCAGTTTTACTCTGCACACATGGGGTTGCCATGAGTTGGAATTGACTTGACAGCAACTAACAACAACAACATTATTATTTTACTGTTCCCAGGGCCAGATAGGGAGTCCCATCCCAGTTAAAGAAGCCTGACCGAGGGCCAAGGCTAATGAATTTAATCAGCCTGAGTTGCTCTATTTTACATATGAACCATCCCTTTCAACTTAGGAAATAAGTTAGTTTAGCTTGCATCCCAGGCCACATTTTGTTGTTAACATGAGAATTAATGTCCTTGGTTTAGTCGTTCTCCACTCTGACAGCTTTTTCTATTGAATTATATGCCGAAAACCAAGAAACTCACCTCCCTCTAGTCCATTCTGACTCATGGTGACCCAGTGCTTACAGAGTAGAACTGAGCTCCACAGAGTTATAATCTTTACTGAAGCAGATCACCAGGGCTTTCTTTAGTGGTGCTGCTGGGTGGCTTTGAAACACCAATCTTTCAGTTAGTAATTGAATGCAAACCATTTGCACTGCCCAGACATTTGAATTACAGTGAAACCTGTGAGAGCCGGGACTAGACCGGACTGCCTTGTTTTCCTGGGCCTAGAAAGTTCTCTGCCTTTGACAGGGTGCAACCTTACCCTTTTCCTTCTCTCTCGATAAAAAAAAAAAAAGAAAAAAAAAATTTTTTTTTTCTCTCGATAGTGGAAAATAATTCAGTTGACCTTCTCTGACAGGTTTCTGCCTTGCATAGGCTCCTGCTTTTTCAGGTTTTGCTGTGTATGCCTTGTTTTTGTTGTTAGCTACTGTTTTTTTTTACTGTCAAGTCTGTTCTGACTCATAGTGATCCTATGCATGATGGAATAAAACACCGCCTGCTCCTGCGCCATCCTCACAGCTGTTGTTGCAGCCACTGTGTCAGTCCATCTCATTGAGGGTCTCCCTCTTTTTCACTGACCCTCTACTTTACCAAGCATGATGTCCTTCTCCAGAAACTGGTCCCTCCTGATAACATGTCCAATGTACATAAGATGAAGCCTTGCCATCTTCACTTCTAAGGAGCATTCTGGCTGTGCTTTTTCCAAGACAGATTTATTCATTCTTCTGGCAGTCCATGGTATTTTCAGTATTCTTTACTAGATGCGCAGCTACTACTCCACTTTTCCTTAACTCAGGAATGAAAGAAAGAAAGAGGGAGAGAGACAATTGCATCCTGAGTAGCTAACTACAAGTAAGTAAATGAACAGGATGTCTAATTGACTAATTGCTGCTTTTAGTATCGTTGAGAGATCTGTTTAATACAGAGAAAGAAACAAGACAGAGCCATAAATTCTCTAGGTTCATTGTTTTGTTTTAGTGACTGTCTTGAAACAGATGTAATCAAAATTTCAAAATTATAACACTGAGCACAGTTTGTTTATCTTCTATTATAACCAAAGTTTGTCTAAAGAAGTAATTAAACATTCTTTGTTTAGCAATAACCTTCTCACCTTCCATGTGGGAGACCCTGCTTCTATTCTTAACCAATACACCATCTGCTCAGCCACCACCCATCCATCATCAGTGGAGGCACTCGTGTTGCTGTGATGCTGAACAGATTTCAGGGGAGTTTCTAGAATAAGGTGGACTAGGAAGAATGGCCTGGCAATCTACTTCCAAAAATCATCCATTGAAAACCCTGTGGATCACAACATTTCATTTCGCATGGCATTACCATAAGTCAGGGGCTGATTCTGTGGTAGCTAACAATGACAAGTGTCCCAATTATCACTATTTCATTATCTGACATCAAAGGAATGTGTCTAGACTTCTCTGTAAGAAAGGTTACATATGACAAAAAGGCAGAATTACATGAATTATTAGACTATACTACTAGTTTGTTGCAGCAGCCTCCAAGCTGTTCCCTAGCTTCTAATATGTGCTATCATAGTTCTTTGAAAAATTTCCCTGAAAACTTTTATCATATTTGTGCCCTAATTCCAAACTTTTAGTGATACTCCACTGTCTGAAAACAGACCTGTGTATAAGTACAAGCTGGGTCTTTTATCCTCTAGTGAAAGTGGGCAAATTTCTCAGCCCCCTGTGCCTTAGTTTCCGTATTTGTAAAATGAGGATAATAATAATACCTAGCTCATAGAGTCATGGGAGTTTTAAATGGCATGTTGTTGTTGTTGTTAGGGGCCATGGAGTTGGTTCGAACTCATAGTGACCCTAGGTACAAAAAAAAAGGAAATGCTGCCTGGTCCTGCACTATCCTCACAATCATTGTTATGTTTGAGCCAATTGTTGTAGCTACTGTGTCAGTCCATTTCCTTGAGGGTCTTTCTCTTTTTTGCTGACCCTCTGCTTTACTGAGCATGATGTCCTTCTCCAGGGACTGGTCCCTCGTGATAACATGTCCATAGTATGTGAGATGAAGTCTTGCCATCCTCACTTCCAAGAAGCATTGTGGCTGTACTTCCTCCAAGACAGACTTGTTTATACTTCTGGCACTCCATGGTATGTTCAGTATTCTTCGCCAACACCATAATTCAAATACATCCATTCTTTTTTGGTCTTCCTTATTCATTGTACAGCTTTTAGATGCACATGAGGCAACTGAAAATGCCGTGGCTTGGATCAGGCTCACCTTAGCCCTCAAAGTGACATCTTTGCTTTTTAACAGTTTAAAAAGGTCTTTTGCTGTAGATTTTCCCAATGCAGTATGTCATTTGATTTCTTGACTGCTGCTTCCATGAGTCATGATTGTGGATCCAAATAAAATGAAACCCTTGACAACTTCAGCCTTTTCTCTATTTATCATGATGTTATTTATTGGTCCAGTTGTGAGGATTTTTGTTTATGTTGATGTGTAATCCATACAGAAGGCTGTGGTGTTTGATCTTCATCAGTAAGTGCTTCAAGTCCTCTTCGCTTTCAGCAAGCAAGGTTGTGTCATCTGTATATCATGTTGTTAATGATCCTTCTTCCAATTCTAATGCTGAGTTCTTGATATAGTCCATCTTCTCAGATTGTTTACTCAGCATATTGATTGAATAACTATGGTGAAAGGATACAACCCTGATAACACACCTTTCCTGATTTTAAACCACGCAGTATCCCCTTGTTCTGTTCAAATGACTGCCTCTGCATCTATGTACAGATTATGCATGAGCACAATTAAGTGTTCTGGAATTCCCAGTCTTCGTAATGTTTATCGACAATTTGTTATGGTCCACATAGTTGAATGCCTTTGCGTAGTCAATAAAACACAGGTAAACGTCTTTCTGGTATTCTCTGCTTTCACTCAAGACCCGTCTGACATTCGCAGTGATATCCCTGGTTCCATGTCCTCTTCTGAATCTGGCTTGAATTTCTGGCATTTCCCTGTCAATGTACTCCTGCAACCATATTAAATGTATTAATTGGTGTAATACATGTAAAATGCTTAGAACTTGGTGAGTGCTCAATCAATATGAATTCTAACTTCCTCACCAAACTTATCTTCTCCAGGAAAGCTTACCCAATGGAACATAATTCTTTAACTCTCCTTTTCCTTAAGGACTTATTTACTCATGCTATATTATGTTTTTATATGATTTTTGATAAACATTATAACAGAACCACATAGGTCATTTCTTATGTGTACACACATACTTTCTTTTCCTAAGTGTATTTTTAATCTCCCTAGGACAGGGACCAAGGTATTCTCTTTAGTATATCCCTCTATTCCCACAAATAGTATTGCTCTGCATAGGAACAAGCTTAGTGCTATCGAACTAACTTCCTCAGCTAATGAACTGGCTTCCTGAATAGCCTATATTTAGCCTTTAATTATATCCTACTTTTATTTACCAATTTTCCCCTAAATGTGCCAAATTTGTTGATGCATAACTGCCATGCAGCAAATCACATTAGTTTACTCAATTTTCAGGTGTTTTGCAACCAAACTCTTAAGTAAGAGCACCTCACTCAATTCATAGCTAAGAGGCCATGCAGAGTCTTCAGAAGAAAAATTGTGGAATCTAATAAGGATCCACACTTAATATTAAATCAGAATGTCTCTTTACTTAACTCTTCTGTTACACTAATATTTACTTTCTAAGGGACACTTTTTCTGAAGAATTGTTATCTGAAACTTTATAAATAATAGATATAATAGGCATTTAAAGGAAAATATATATCAAAATATCAGGGATTTTTCTTTCAATAAATTGTGCTCTTGATATCTCATACAAATGACTATTCTGAGGACCAGATTAATTTTTTTTTTCTTATCAAAGCCTTATTGATTGAATTAAGCATCATCTATATACCATATTGAATTTTTCTTGCAGGTTATTAAATAACACCTTCCCCCATTTCATTATTGTTTAAAAGATACTTTTTCTTGGGCAGTCAAGTTGTTTTTACACAAAAAGGAGTTAAGACATGTAAGTGGTTGAGGATAATGCCAGAGACTAGCACTTCAGAACACATTTATCTTGGTTACTTAGAACAAAATAACTGTTCTTCAATGTGTACAAAAGATGTCCACAATACAGAGTCAAATAAAAAAGGCAGTGTCTTCAGGATGATCCCATCTATATAAAAAATATAGCTCTATATATGGTATGTGTATGTATTCAGGAAACCCTGGTGGTGTAGTGGTTAAGAGCTACAGCTGCTAACCAAGAGGTTGGCAGTTCGAATCCACCAGGTGCTCCTTGGAAACCCTATGGAGCAGTTTTACTCTATCCTATAGGGTCGCTATGAATCAGAATTGAGTTGATGGCAACGGATTTGGTTTTTATTTTTTTTTGGTATATTTTCATATATATAGAAAAATGTCTGAAAAATATACACACCTAACTAATGTGATTTGGTGGAAGAGAAAATTTTAACTTACTGTTTTCTATACTGAAGCATTTTTGGAATTTGTAAACCACAAGTGTGTATTATTTTTTTTTTTTCAATTAAAAAAAGGAGAATTTAATACAACAGTGAGCGACATTGTTTGAACAAAATTTGGGTTCTTATTTGGTCAGGCGAAATTTATGTAGAAAGCTGAAGAAGTGTCCCCATTACTTCTTTTGGCAAGTATGAACCACCTTTCACTTGAGCAGCACTTAGGAAAGCTGGTTGAGGGATCATCATACATTAGTGCCTTGCTTTTGCGCTGTTTGTCAGCCAGTCCCTGCTTTATTCTCATTGACATTTGAAGCCTTTGTATATAGTTCTTCTTTCCCAAACTTGGTGTTTTGTTGGGAGTATATGAAATTATCAGAGGCAGCACTGCTTTCCTCTCCCTTAGGTTCACAACCTAAGTACTGTAAAATTTCTTTCATTCAAATGGTTTCTTTTTTCTTATTTCAAAACTTATATCCCTTTTCCTGTTGTCTTGTATAGCTACTTTTATGGAGAAAATGACTTTTGCTACTAGAGATTTTTTTTTTTAAGCCTGGAAAATGAAGATCACAAGTGGGCCAAACACGGTTCTGAAAAGTTTATTTTTAGCCTTGTAGGAAAAACTCGAGCCAGTCCCTTCAAATAGTTATCTAGATTGCGTGATATCCTTTTTTCTGTGGTTTTGTGATGATTTGAAGACATTTCAAACCATAAGTTGCTGCTTGATCGCATAATCACTAGACAAATTACATTTTTTGCTGTGACTTATATGCACATAATTTAGCTGAAAATGATGTACATGTGCTTATAAGTTTATAATATGCTTACTAAGGTATTCTGCCTAATTCAGTAAAAGACTTACGCTTACTGCACGGAAATTTGAAATTACTGGACCAAAGTTAGGATAAAATAGAAAAAAAACATTAATGGGATACACATTTCAGAGAGAGAGCTATGAAAACTGATAAAGTACTGTAGTAATTGTTCTCTACTCTCTGGCATTCCAACTGTCATTTCACTAGTTCACACCCCTGTCATTTCCCATCTGGACTATTTACCTCACCTTCTTCATTTATCTTCCTACCTCAAGCTCTCTCACTTACCTTTCCAGCCTGCATACTGCTATGAAATTAGCCTTTCTAAAATGCCTTTTTCATCATGTTATGCCCCTTCTCAAAAATCTGCACTGGCTCTTCATTGGAAGGCAACAGAGTATGGGGAAAAGACCACCGACTTTAAAATCAGACAGACTGGAGTTTGAGTCTTGGCCATGCCACCCAGGTGCTAGTAAATGATTTTCTAGAACTTAAATTCCAGAGTCAAAGCGATTCACATTTGCCATTTGCTAGCTGTGTCCTTGGGAGGGTACTTAATCTCATTATCCACAATTGCCTTACCAGTGAAATGTGGATAAGAATACTTAACTGTATCAATTAGGAATTTTTAGCTACAAGCATCAGAAACAGACTCCAGTAAACTAAAGGAAAATTGAGTCCATTAGAAAAATATTACGGTCTCACACAATCTGTGGAGGCTAGTGAATCAGGCCTGGAAACAGACGGGAACTGAAATAGCTCTGGAGACCAAGGAAGCAGGAAAAGCACAAGGACCTCATAGCTAGGAGAGTCTAATCATATTACGAAGGGTGACATAATCTAGGACTTCCTTTTCAGTTTAATTGCTTGCCCCTTGGTTTCAGAAGGATAAGGCCTCTTTTACCAGTTTCACTGGACTGCTCTCAAAAGAAAATCAGAGTGCCATGAGACAGAAGAAATGGATGCCAGATATCCAAAACACAACAACAAATGTATACTATGCATGTGAACCACCAGTCGTATAAGAGGTTCTTAGGAAATGGATGTTTTATCTGAATAAAGTCTAGACTTCTTACTTTTATTTATTTTTATTGTGCTTTAAGTGGAAGTTGACAAATCAAGTCAGTCTCTGATACAAAAATTTATATACACCTTGCTGTGGACTCGTAGTTGCTCTCCCCCTAATGACACAGCACACTTCTCTACACCCTGTATTCCCCGTGTACATACAGCCAGCTTCTGTCCCCTCTGCCTTCTAATCTCCCCTCCAGAGAGGAGCTGCCCACATAGTCTCATGTGTCTACTTGAGCTCACTCCTAACCAGTATCATTTTATATCTTATAGTCCAGTCCAGTCACTGTCTGAAGAGTTGGCTTTGAGAATGGTTCCAGTCTTGGGCTAACAGAAGATCTGGGGATTATGACCTCCAGGGTCCTTCTAGTCTCAGTCAGACCATTAAGTCTGGTCTTTTTACTAGAATTTGAGGTGTGCGTTCCACTGCTCTCCTGCACCCTTAGGGGTTCTCTGTTGTGTTCCCTATCAGGGCAGTCATCGGTTGTAGCCAGGCACCATCTAGTTCCTCTGGTCCCAGGCTGATGGAGTCTCTGATTTATGTGGCCCTTTCTGTCTCTTGGGCTCATAATGACCTTGTGTCTTTGGTGTTCTTCATTTTCCTTTGCTCCAGGTGTGTCGAGACCAATTGATGCAACTTAGATGGCCCCTTGCTAGAGTTTAAGACCCCAGACGCCACTCGTCAAAGTGGGATGCAGAATGTTAATAGATTTTATTATGCCAGTTGTCCTAGATGTCTCCTGAAACCATGGTCCCCAGATCCCCGGCCCTGCTACTCTGGCCTTCAAAGCATTTGGTTTATTCAGGAAACTTCTTTGCTGTTGGTTTAGTCCAGGTGTGCTGACCTTTCCTGTATTGTGTGTTGTCTTTCTCTTTACCTAAAATAGTTCTTGTCTACTATCTAATTAGTGAATACTCCTCTCCCTCCCTCCCTCCCCACCCTCATAACCGTCAAAGAATATTTTCTTCTGTGTTTAAACTATTTCTTGAGTTCTACTAATAGTGGTCTCATACAATATTTGTCCTTTTTAACTGATGACTTTCACTCAGCATAATGCCTTCTAGATTCCTCCATGTTATGAAATGTTTCACGGATTCATCATTGTTCTTTATCAATGCGTAGTATTCCTTTGTGTAAATATACCATAATTTTTTTTATCTACTCATCCGTTGATGAGCAGCACCTTGGTTGCTTCCATCTTTTTGCTATTGTAAACAGTCCTGCAGTGAACAAGGGTGTGCATATTTCTGTACGTGTAAAGGCTCTTATTTCTCTAGGATATATTCCAAGGAGTGGGATTGCTGGATCATATGGTAGTTCTGTTTCTAGCTTTTTAAAGAATAGCCAAATTGATAGCCAAAGTGGTTGTACCATTTTACATTCCCACTAGCACTGTATAAGTGTTCCAGTCTCTCCACAACCTCTTCAACATTTATTATTTTGTGTTGTCTGGATTAATACCAGCCTTGATGGGGTGAGATGTTATCTCATTGTAGTTTTGATTTGCATTTCTCTAGTGGCTAATGATCATGAGGATTTGCTCATGTAGCTGTTAGGCACCTGAATGTCTTCTTTGGTGAAGTGCCTGTTCATATCCTTTGCCCATTTTTTATTTGGGTTATTTGTCTTTTTGTAGTTGAGTTTTACAGTATCATGTAGATTTTGGAGGTCAGACGCTGATCAGAAATGTTATAGCTGAAAACTTTTTCCCAGTCTGTAGGTAATCTTTTTGCCCTTTTGGTGAAGCATAGGTGTTTGATTTTTAGGAGCTCCCAGTTATCTGGTTTCTCTTCTGGTGTTTGTGCATTGTTAGTAATGTTTTGTGTACCATTTATGCCATGTATAAGGGCTCCTAGCTTGTCCCTATTTTTTCTTCCATGATCTTTATCGTTTTAGATTTTATATTTAGGTCTTTGATCCATTTTGAGTTAGTTTTTGTACCTGGTGTGAAGTATGGGTCCTGTTTCAATTTTTTGCAGATGGATATCCAGTAATGCCAGCACCATTTGTTAAAAAGACTGTCTCTTCCCCATTTAACTGACTTTGGGCCATTGTCATATGTGGATGGATTTATGTCTGGATTCTCACTTCTGTTCCATTGGTCTATGTATCTGTTGTTGTACCAGTACCAGGCTGTTTTGACTATTGTGGCAGTATAATAGGTTGTAAAATCAGGTAGTGTGAGGCCTCCCACTTTGTTCTTCTTTTTCAGTAATGCTTTACTTATCCTGGGCCTCTTTCCCTTCCATATGAAGTTGGTGATTTGTTTCCCCATCTCATTAAAAAGTGTCGTTGGAATTTGGTTTGGAATTGCGCTGTATCTATAGATTGCTTTTGGTAGAACAGACATTTTTACAATGTTGAGTCTTCCTTTCCATGAGCAAGGTATGTTTTTCCAGTTATGTATGTCTCTTTTGACTTCTTGCAGTATTGTCTTATAGTTTTCTTTGTATAGGTCTTTCACGTCTCTTGTAAGATTTATTCCTAAATATTTTATCTTCTTGGGGGCTACTGTAAATGGCACTGATTTGGTGATTTCCACTTCTATGTTCTCTTTGTTGGTGTAGAGGAATCCAACTGAATTTTGTATGATTATCTTGTATCCTAATACTCTGCTGAACTCTTCTATTAGTTTCAGTAGTTTTCTTGAGGATTCTTTAGGGTTTTCTGTGCATAAGATCATGTCATCTACAAATAGAGATACTTATTCCTTGCCAATCTGTATGCCCTTTATTTATTTTTCTAGCCTAATTGCTCTGGTTAGGACCTCCAGCACAATTTTGAATAAGAGTGGTGATAAAGGACATCCTTGTCTAGTTCCTGTTCTCAAGGGGAATGCTTTCAGCCTCTCTCCATTTAGGATGGTGTGGGATGTTCACTTTGTATAAATGCCCTTTACTATGTTGAGGAAATTTCCTTCTATTCCTATTTTGCTGAGAATTTTTTTTATCATGAATGGGTGTTGTACTTTGTCAAATGCCTTTTCTGCATCAATTGATAAGATCATGTGGTTCTTGTCTTTTGTTTTATTTATGTGATGGATTACATTAATTTTTTTCTTCAGTCTCACTAATTCTGCCTTCCACTTGCTCAATTCTGCTCCTCTGACTTTCTGTTGAGTTGTCTAATTCTGTAATTTTATTGTTAAAATCTTCTGAATTTCTGATTGTTGTCTGTCTATGGATTCTTGTAGACTATTAAATTTTTCATTATATTCTTGAATAACCTTTTTAATTTCTTCAGCTGTTTTGTGTGTGTGTTCCTTGGCTTGTTCCGTGTGAAGAGTTCTGTATTTTAATCTTGTGTATTCTAAACCTGGTAATTCCAGGAAGACTTCATCCAGAGGATTCCTTTATTCTTTGTTTCGAGAGCTTGCTGAAGTGATCGTGGCCTGCTTCTTTATGTGATTTGATATTGACTGTTGTCTCCGAGCCATCTATAAGTTATTGTATTAATTAATTTTATGTTTGCTTACTGTATCACAGCTTCTTGCTTTGTTTTGTCTTGATATGCCCAAATAAGCTGCTTGAGTGAAGTAGCTTGATTCTTTGTGCCTTTGAAGCTCTAACGTCCTGTCACCAGATGGCTAGAGTTGTTACCAGGTATAGGAGCCTAGCAGTCCATTCACTATTCTTGTATGGATTCAGCTCAGGTGTCCAGGTAGTTGGTCATCAAGTGTATGGTACAGGCTCTCTCCTACAGTGTTAGAGGGGCAGGGTTGATTGGTGTAGGCACAAGTATTTGGTTGCAGCAGGGGGTCACTGTCTGAACAAGACAGGGGGCTGAGAATCTTCCCCCAAGTATCTGTGGGGAAAGCATGTCCCTGTTCCCTGGAGTGCAAAGGTGGGTGAGTTCTCCGACCAGACCATGGGCACCCAATGCTTTTGGTTGTAAGGACTGGGATGCACCACTTGTCCTTGGACCCCTGTCGTGGTTGGCTAGGTGATGTGGGTGGAGGCACCAGTCCTCAGGCCCCTGATGTGGGTAGGTGAGGACCCTGTTTAATAGGCAAAGTGGTGTCAAACATCAAAAACCCACCTCTGCACCCCACAGCTGTAACACGTTGCAGTCTGCCAATAAGGGCTTAATCTCCTGAAATGGGCCCACACAGGTCCATTCAGGGGTAAAAGGTATTCAAGTCCCCAGACTATTTGTGCCTGGACAGGAGCTGCTTCTGCCCTGAGCTCCCCAACTTAGTGAAGCTGGCAGATTATCTTTTCCCACAATTGTTAATTTATTCCTTCTCCAAAGCCAGGAGAGTGGCTTAGGGCATGCAGCAGGACCTATCTCAGGCCCAGGGAAATCGACAGTCACTGAAGCCGGGTTGGGGGCTGGGGGCACGGTAAAGTAAAAGCAAGTACTTAGTTTTTGCTGAGAGGGCTGTTCTCTGGTTCCAGAGGTGTGAGTAGACTCTCTCCCTGAAGAAACTGCTCCCCCCAAACACTACCACCAGCCCCGCCTTGGTCGCTCCAGGGGATAGTGTCTGAGGGACGCCGGTTCCCACTGAGTCAGGTCCGGCAGCTCCTCACTGCTTCTGAACCATCTCTTCCTCCCCTTGCTGCTTAGTCAGATTATCTAACTTTGCCTTTGATGTTCAGGGCTCCTAGCTTGTCGTATATATAATCATTTCACTTGTTTTTTTGGGTCTTTGTTGTAAGAGGGATCACCAGAAGTGTCTGACTACTCCACCATCTTGGCCCCACCTCCCAAAGTCTAGACTTCTTAATCAGGCATTAATGACCATACACAACCTGGCCTCAGCCTATCTTTTCAAAACTTAACTTTCTGCCATATTGTCTGTACAACCCCTGAATTTTCATCTCTGATCTTTTTGGTCAGTCTGTTTTTCCTTCCTGAAATGTTCTCAACCTCTCTCAATTTTAAATATCCAAATTATCTCTTCTAAGCTTCAGTCTAGCTCTCCTTTTTCAGATCCCTGAGTCACTGATTTTCTGTTCCCTCATTTGCTCTTTATCATGGACTTCTTCTCGACATGTTTTTTTTTAGTTGTGCTTTAACTGAAAGCTTACAATTCAAATCATTTTCTCATACAAAAACTTATACACAGATTGTTACATGGTCTTAGTTGCTCTCCCTGCAATGTGGCAGCACACTCCTCCTTTCCACGCTGTATTTCCCGTGTCCATTCAGCCAGCTCCTGTTCCCCTCTGCCTTCTCATCTTGCCTCCAGACAGGAGCTGCCCACGTAATCTCATGTGTCTACTTGAGCTAAGAAGCATACTCCTCACCAGTATCATTTTATGTATTATAGTCCAGTCAAATCTTTGATCTTGACATGTTTTTGAATGGTATGTTGTTGCCTAGTCATTCATGTACCTTACTTCTCCCAGCTAGATTATAAACTCCTTGAGAGATCATGTATTATATATTTTTTTTGTTTCCTTGATAGGACTTAACCCAGTGTTATACACGTAGTATGTGCTCACAAATCTATTATAAATGAAGAATATGAATTGTTAATTAAAATAAATATTAATTTAATACTCACCTACCGTATGCTCCACATTGTAGTGGTTGTTTTGAGGGTAAAGAAAAAAAATAAACCTTGAAAATTGCCTTAGGGAGTACCTAAAAAACTAATTTAGGAGAGAAAAAATAAAAGCATGAAGCACCCCAGGAGCAATTACACAAATAAGTAAAAAATGCCTTGTGAATTTTTTTTTTTTATCAGTGCTGAGGGTATATAGGAAGATAAAGAAAATAGAAATTGACAATATATATATAAGAGGGACAAACAGGTTGCCTTATCTTGGATAGAGAGTTCAAGGTGGAAAAAATAATAGATGGTATTGGAGAACACAAAGGTGGGGTAAAATGTTGAAAGAGAATTTTATAAATTTAACTTTAATATAATTAGGAATGGCAGTAGTCTGATTAAATAAAATAAAGTACATCTACACAAAGGAACACTATCACTAGTGATGAATATTCATTCATATTTAGTATAAGAATATAGTATTTAATAATGAAAGTGGGTTAAAATATTATGTATATGAACTTATTTTTGAAAAGATAAGGCTATAAGTATTCATTAAAATATTTGGAAATACGATCAATGAAGTATTAACTATGGTTACATGTTGTTGGTGTAGTACATGGTTGCTTTTTTTTAATCTATATTTAAAATTTTTTTCAGCAGATATTTTTGGTTGAAAGAAAAAAATGTTTATAGACACTCTCAGTCTTCATTTTTCCTTATAAGAGGTAGAATGATCTCGTAAAAATGAAAATATGATCATGTCAGTCCCCTGCTTAAAATTTTCTCTGGATCCACAATTCCCTTATAAGTATAATGTTCAATTAAAGCTGTTGCTCAAAGGTCACAACATTCTAGCCCTAATCGAGTCCAAATAACCATCATCTCTCACCTGTATTAACACCCCTTCTGCATCCACTTTCTTCCCTTCCATTTTCCACATAGTAATTTTTCTAAAACGCAAATCCAAGCACATCTCTCTCTTCTCTGTTCAAAACGTTTCATATAGCTCTTAGGATAAAATTCAAAATCTTTAATATTCCCTAAAAGATCTTGTATGATCAAGCTCTTGCTCATTTCTCCAGCATCATCCCATACTATCATCATCATTGATCAGTACCCTCCAGCCATTTTGGCCTATTGTTTCTTGAAGAAGCCAAGCTCCTTCCTGTCTCAGTACCTTCACAAGCTTGTTCTTTTGCCAAAAAACAGGTTCCTACCCCCCTTTTTTTTACCTGTTTAAGGATGACTCATCCTTCTGGCCTTATTTTAAACCCCACTTTCAAAGAGAAGTCTTCTTAGTCCTGTGGAGTAGGTACTAGTTATATGCTGTCATATAATCCTGTTTGTTTCATTTATTGCACTATAGCAGTTTTAATTATCTACTTATTTATAGACTATTTAATATGTACATTCCTAAAATCCATGAAGTTAGGGACTGTGATTGTATTGTTCACTTCTGTACCTATAACATCTCCTAGCACAATGCTGGGCAAGCAGTAAGCACTCAATAATATTGGTTGAGTGAACGAGTGAACATGCTATGGAAATACAGGAGAATGAAATTATTTCCTACTAGGGGGATCTTGTGGCATAGTGGTTAAGCGCTACGGCTGCTTACCAAAAGGTCGGCAGTTCAAATCCACCAGGCACTCCTTGGAAACTCTATGGGGCAGTTCTACTCTGTCCTGTAGGGTCACTACAAGTCGGAATGGACTTGATGGCAATGGGTCTTTTTTTTTTTTTTTAAACTGGTAGGGGGATCTGGAAAATCAGGGATTAAGGATTGAAGGAAAAGTATTCTAGGCAGAAGAAACAACGTGCTTATTCAAAGTCAAAGAGTTGGGAAAAGCCATGGCACACTTAAGGAATTAAAAAAAAACCTGTTGCTATCAAGTAGATTCCAACTCATAGCAAACCTACAGGGCAGAATAGAACTGCTCCATAGTGTTTCCAAGAAGCAGCTGGTGGATTCGCACTGCTGACCTGTTATTTAGCAGCCAATGTCTTAACCACTGTGCAAGCAAGGCTCCATTTAAGTAATAGGAGAGTATTTTCTGTGGTTAGAGCATAGAGCTTAAAGTGGTAGATGGAGGAAGAGGAGATAAAAAGGGGAAGAAAGCTAAGGCAAATGAGGTTGAAGAAGGAGGTTGAAGCAAGGGCCTTTCTGCAAAACTAAGGAATTTGAATTTAAATAAATAAGCATTAGGGAGTGACCAAATCAGAGGATATATATTTTTTTTAAGGTGGGTAACTAGAGTTTTTTTTTTTTTTTTTTTAACTAGAGTGGCAGTAAAGAATAATAGGATACAAGTTTAGAATACCTGGTGTGGTGTACAACATTTGCATAGCAATATGTACTGTTTATGTCCCTGGCCAGCACAAATGGTTAAGTGCTTGACTACTAACTTAAAGGTTGGTGGTTCGAACCTACCCAGAAGGGCCCCCAAAGAAAGGCCTGGCAATCTGCTTCCAAAAGGTCACCGCCTTAAAAACCTTGTGGAGCACAGTTACTGCCCTGAAACACATGGGGGTTGCCATGAGTCAGAAATGGCTCTGTGGCAGCTTTTTTTCCCCCCAAAAGCTTACCGTTTTGTGTGTGTGTGTGTGTGTGTGTGTGTGTGTGTATGTAATATCATTCAAATATATATTCTTTTATTTCAAATTTTGCTTTGGAATTTTTAAATACAGTTATACTCTCCTCCCTCTCTGCCCCCATGACATCATGACGATACTTAATAATAACAGTTACAACAGTATGAAATTACATCTGTGTGACTCATTTACCTTTATAAAGTATTTCCACAAAACTTCGTAAAATAGACAGAGGCTACTTTTCTCATTTTACTGAAAAGAAGACTGTACTAACAGAGGCTAAATGACTGGCTTATGGTTATACAATTAGTAAATGTGAGTTGCAGCATTAAAACCCAGCTTTTCTAAAGTTTATTCGAAGGCCTGACTCAAAGCAGCGTACATCCATGCATTTTAGTTCTAATTTTACTGCTGTTGCTCTGTAACTTTTGTAAATTTAAAGTAACAAGATTGGTATTTTCTTCCTTCAAGTTGCTATTTTGAGGGATTTCCATAATTTAAAAGGACTGAACAAAGACAGAACAAAGAATTCTTTAGATAAATGGATTATAAACATAATCTACATTAAAATGCAAATATCAACTATTAAATTTAATTTTGTTGATTATCATCCAATAAAAAGAAGTGTATATATTTAAAAAAAAATTTTTTTAGACCCTTAAAAATTCCAGGGGTTATTTAAAAAGGGAAAGAATGAGTGCCCACATAGAAAAATTACATTGTATTGGCAGAACAGGAGTCCTTTTATTATTTTTAGAAGGTGAGGGAAAGACCAAAAGAAGTTGGAGTAGAAATGCAAAATGATAGAAATGCTAATATGACTGGACATAATTTGTAAAAGCTGACATTTCATGCATGTTACTTATAATAACTTCATATGGAATGCTTTTTAATGCAGGAAAAGGTTTTTAAAATTTTCCCAAATGACTATGACACTTAAAATGTAAAATTTTTGCATGGCACTTTTGCCATTAAAATATATGTATTGTACTAAACGTTCTTAAGAGCTATTTAAAAATTTATTGCTTGCACTTTTTAAATTCCAAGTGTCGTATAAAACAATACAAAAAGGCCGGACACTCAAGGTGAAATTAGGAAAAGTTTAAATCTACCCAACGAGATTAACCACCTACAAAAGTAACCAAAGAGACTGTAAGTAGATTTTAGATTTGGAAACACACAGTTTTGGTTGAGTCTCAGGGAAGCATGAATAAAATGTGATTATTATAAATTAAAAAGGTAAAATCTAATAGATGGCACTACATCACACAGTTTAACAGAAGACTAAATTATCAGAAAATGATCACATTAGGGAAAATTGAAGAGCTAGTTGTGGGTTTCCAGCACTGCTTTTGAACAAGGGTGCCTTGGTTAGCAGACTGGAGTAGTCTAGTCTTATCCCCAATGGTGAAGATGGTTAGGTAGATCAGATTAAATGTTGAAGGCAGTAATCATTAAGAACATCTGCTGACTCTCTTTTTAGTAATTTCAGGCTCACCAAGGAAATATCTGCCAGCATATGCTGGTTATTAAACTGAACAACATTCCTGTATTTATAATAATAGTTTCCATTATAAACAGATAGATTGGCATTATGATTTGTGCATCAATATCTTGTGACTTTAGCTAGTATAAATTGGCTGCCCTCATCCTGATATTATTGGCACATTGACAGAATAGTAGGTATTGCCTATGGGGAAGGAAGCAAATGTTGTGTCTGTACTGCAGGGCATGTGGATGGCATGATCCCTCCGTTTGCTATCAATAAAAGAAACTAGATGCGACTAGAAGAGATACTTTTTTCCTATCCTCAATATTTATGGTGGTTTTCAGACTTTACACCATAATCACTTGAGGAAATATTAAAATTACATATTTCTCAATGTCATTCCCAGAGATTCTCCTACAATTGGTCTAGGAAGGAGCATAAGAAACTGCATTTTTAAAAAACATCCTGTGATTCTGGCCTTGAGTGTTAGTGGACTACACTTTGAGAAGAACTTTGTTCTATGGAAAAGAACATTTCTGTCTTTAAATACGCCTGTGGTTCTTAAAGGGTTAATTCACGGTGGGGCAAATTTCAAGGGTTTCCGTTAGGTTGCTGTTAATTGGCTGAATCAATAACTTGACCAGTTCCAGGCCTGAGACTGGTCAGAACTGTGTATTCAAATCAAAGCCCGTGGTGAGGCACTAGGTGTCCCCTATACAGGGTTAACTGGTTTGGGTCAGTTTCCTTGGTACTCTGAGATGAAGATTAGGAAATAAAATCCTTCTGAGAAGGCTTTCTCTGTTGAGAAGCAGAAGCAAATCGGTAAGTGGCGATGCCAAGGAGCAGTCTGGCAGAATTTATCCTGTAAGAATTTTCATCATCTTCTTAAAAACCACCCCAAATAAAACAATCTTAAGTAAAAACAATGTGCTTCGTATAGAAGCACAACTTCAAGTCCCCTGACGGAAACCCTGGTGCTGTAGTGGTTAAGTACTACGGCTGCTAACCAAGAGGTCGGCAGTTCAAATTCGCCAGGCACTCCTTGGAAATTCTATGGGGCAGTTCTACCCTGTCCTGTAGGCTCGCTATGAGTCGGAATCCACTCGACTGCAGTGAGTTTAAGGGCCACCAAGGACCAGATTGCTGCCTCTCTGTTCCTCCTATGTAGAAACTTAAAAGCTTTCTCTGAAAATGGGCAACTATGTAATAGAGGAAGAGCATTATATAACAGGATATGGGGGAGGGGAAATAAGAGCAGAGAATTGGCGTTGAGGGTTTTAGTATAGACTCGGAAACCCTGGTGGTGTAGTGGTTAACTGCTATGGCTGCTAACCAAAGCGCTAGCTGTTCAATCCACCAGGCGCTCCTTGGAAACTCTATGGGGCAATTCTACTCTGTTCTGTAGGATCGCTATGAGTCATAATCGACTGGACAGCAAGGAGTTTGGTTTTTTTGAGTATAGACGGGTTACAGTCAGGAAGTGGCCGAGCTAGGGTTTGAACCCAGATTCCAATCTTTTCAACTCTGCATTAGATTTTTCTAATTTTAGTGTGCATAGGAATCACCTGGGGGCTGTGTTAAAAAGTATAAATTCATGGCCAGTCCCACAGAAGTTAGTGAATCTTCTATGGAGTCCAGAAATTTCTATTTTTAACAGGTATCCGAGATGACTCTGACAGAGATGGCCAGTTCACATAATTAGATAAACATATTCTTAGAACAATGGCTCTCAGACTTTCTGGTCTCAGGGTTCCTTTACGCTATTATAAATTATTGAGGAACTCAAAGAGAGTTTGTTTTTGTGGTAAATAATAGCTACTGATATTTAGGATATTAAAAACCTAAAACTGCGAAATGTTCAAAATATGTCTATTAATTCATTTAAAAATACTAATAGTAAGCCCATTACATGTTTAACGTTTTATGAAAAACAACTATTTTCCAAGTTAAAAATATTTAGTGAGGTGTATTATCTTATATTTTTCAAATCTCTTTGTCACTAAGCTTAATAATTTTCACATGTCTTTACATTCAATTCAGGCCACACACAAATATGTAACTGGAAAAAGGAGAACCTTGCATACCCTCTAAAAGGATCTTGGAGGCCCCCACCGGTCCTTGGACCACACACTCTACGTCTTTTAGGGTGATATCCATTCTTGCCATCAGAAAGATCTGTTGTTGGTCAGTCTATGTTGGTCAACAAAGTTTAGGGACACTGAGGAAGGTAGAAAATTAATTTGTTCCTTAGATTGTTTTTAAAAAAATTTGTTCCTTAGATTGTTTAGGATGGGGAAATTATTTAAAAATTTACCCCAATATTGCTCTTTTGTTTATTTAATTTGTAAATTTTAAAGCACTATTTATAGAAATATAAAAAAGGAGTCCTGGCATTGGGGCAGAATTTTGTTTAAACAAACTGGATTTCAGAACAAATGATTTGATCGAGCATAGAGAAATTTCAATAGGCAGTGAGGAAGGAGTTAATTAGGCAACCAGGCTTAGGTAGGAAGGGGGAGTAATCTGTAGTTATTTACAATTGAATAGATAACTATAATGGTGAGAATATGCTAATCACAACCTTTTAAGGAGGGTGTTTGCATTTCCTGAAGAACCTTTTATTCTGGTCAGCACATCTCTGCAATTTGCTTGCATTTTGTTGCTACTTCTAAGTTTTAGCCCTGTAACCTAAAACTTGTTGCCAAGTTAGTGCAAAGACTTTAACAAACATTAGCTCATTTCTTATTTATCTTGTGTAAAATTGGAAGAACCTGCAGAGGAGACTGGACTGGAGTAGCCAGAAAAGTGGGATGGAAACCTACAGTGTGTGTGATCCTGGAAGCCAGTTGAAAAGTAAGTGTTTAATTAAGGAAGTGAGAGGATCCACTCTGTCAAATGATGGTGAATGAAGTTAATGTGAAGATTAAGAATTGATCATTAGATTTTTCAACGTGAAGGTCAGTGGTAACCTGGACAAGAAGAGTCTCTGTGGAGTGGTAGAGGTGAAAGCCTGATTGGTGTGGGTTCAGAAGAGAGTGGAAGGAGAGAGAAGAGTTGAAAATTGTACATATGAACAGCTCTTTTCAGTTTTGCTGCAAGGGAAGCATAGAAATGGAATGATAGCTGATTGGGGAAATAGGATTGAGGGAGGTGGGTTTTTTTTTTGTTTTTAAATGACAGAAATAACAGCATTTTTGTATACTGATGTTTTTTGAGAGTGTGAATGGTGAGCCCAATAAAGCTCATAATCTAATGGTGGAAAGTGGTATTAAATAATTATACAGATATTTAGATAATTATAATTGTAAGTGTTAAAAGGAAGCATACAAGTTTTATTACAGCATAATTGTCAGAAATTAGCCAAGGACATCAAGAAAGGCTTCTCTAAACAAATGTTATTCATATTGCACTTATAGAGGGAATGATAGGTTCAGAGGCCCTAGGGGGAGGGAATGTGGTGTATCTGAGAGACTGAAAGAAGGCCACGGAGTTTGAAGCAAAGAGAGGAAGGAGGAGTGTGGCAGAAGATAAGCCTGAAGACGTAAGCAGTGGCTATATTGTTTTAGGTTGGGGCCGATAGACTCAATTAAAGACATTGTATTTTATGGTAAGAACAATGGGAATCCTTGATATTACATGTTAGACATATAACAAAAGTGAATCAGCCAAAATTGAAAGGCAGATGGTAGAACAGGAAGCAGAATGGAAAGATGGAGTGCAGGGCCACTATTTATATTACTGCAGACGCACCATTAGGCCAGGTATATTTGTAGCTTCTTTATCAATTATTTTCCAGTTTTTTAAATGTATGCATCTTTCAGCCATTGAGAGATTCCTGTCTACCTGATGAAATCATACAGGAAGCGGGTCCAATTTCTTTAAGATGCCCAAGAATGCCAGATCATGTCATGATTTACTTAATATCTTTCAATGGCTCTTTTTTCTTTCTTAAAAATTAATATATTTTCCAACTTTTTATTATGAAATTTGCAAGCACATGTAAAACTTAAGACAGTTATAGTGAACATTCATATACCCACAACCTGGCATCAAGAACTTTAGCATTTTGTCGGACTTGCTGTCTCAATTTTGAGACAGTATTTAAAAGTAAATTATAGATGTCATGATGCTTCACCCCTAAATATTTCAGCATGCATCTCCTAAAATAAAGGCATTCTCCTCCTCACGGTACTGTAATATTTAGGGCAATTAAAAATAATTGCCTGATAACATCTACAACCCAATCAATATTCAGATATCCCCACTTTGTTCCCCTAAATGTTTAACAACTTTATTGAAATATAATTTCCATACCATGAAGATCACTCATTTTAAGCACACAGTTCAGTGATTTTCTACAAATTTATAAGAGTTGTGCAACTAGTACAACAACCTAATTGTAGAACATTTCCATCACCCCAAAAAGAAACCTTACATTTTTTAAAAAATTAAATCTAGATAAAAGCAAGGTTCACACTTTCCATTTGGTTGTTATGTCTCTTTAAATCTCTTTTTTCCCACACCGGTATTTCTCGCCCCGCCCCCCCCCCCCCCCCCCGCGCCATTAAATTGCTTTTTCGAAGTCGGGCTGTTTATTTTATAGAATGTACCATATTCTATATTTTTCTGGTTATTTCCTAATTATGTCATTTGCTATGCTCCTCTATCCTCCCTGTATTTTCTATTTAAGGCTTGAGATTTCTCCTGACATATTTGGAATGAAATCCAAAATTTTTAATTATCTCCCTCCTCTAAAAATGTAAGCTTCATAAAGCCCTGGACTTTATCCTGTTTAACACCAGTGCCTGGCTCATAGTAGGATCTCAGCACACATTTGTTTAATGCATGAGTGAATCACCTACATTCAAATTATATTTTTTTTGCCGTAAAGATTTAACCTCAGTCCAATGTATTTTTTTCTATTTTTAATTGTAGTATGGTCATGAAATACATCTATATAACCGTGATGCATTTTTTTAAACCTGTAGTTCAGACTGATGAAAAGCAATGTCTTCCATTTTAGCATGCCATGAGCATTTTAAGTGTCACTGTAATTTTTTTGGAATAAAATTATTTCTGTGATGAGGAATTTCATGTTCAAACATTTTAGAATCGATCCAGGCAGTTGCAAGGGTTTGATAGGGATGCTTATCAGAAGACTTCAGAAATTGCTTATAAGTGTAATCTGTATGGCCAGATTCAGGACTGTTGAAGGATTTCAGATTAGAAGTGACTTTTTCCAGAGAGAGAGAGAGAGAAAAAAAAACTTATCTAGAGTTACTGAGTTTGGGGTAAATCAAGCAAATGCACTGGAATCTTCAGATTTTTGATTTAAGCAGTTATATAGGGAGATGCTTTCAGTGTCAATCACAGGGAAAGCTTCAGGAGAGTATAGATGAAAATGGCTGACTTCCCAGTGCAAAATTATTCTACATTCATGAGTGCTACATGACAACTGCTGCTGGCACTGATATAATAAGTAAAAATGACTGATAAACTAAGTCTATACGACATATTGTCGAGTGTCGAGTTAGCAAATGCTGTGACTCAGAATATCTGCCATAGCAGTGCATAGAGTATGGTAGTCTGGCAATGCCGTAAAGCCTTTATCATTTAGGAATCTGCAGTCCAGTGAGGGAAAATGAAGTTATAAATGATGATCTACAAATATGACATACATATATACAGCCATACTAAGAAACAGGTACAGGTTATAAGTAACCTGTAATATAAGAGTAAGAAATTCTTAGTAGAGTTTTTAGACTATCCAGGCTGATTTGGGTCGTTTCCATTACCTTTTTTTGTTGATTTTAAATAACACTGTTCATTCAGAATCTCCACCAGGAGACTTGTAGTTGTGAAGAGAGAAGGGAAAACTTGAATCAGTCCATTTTAACAGCTCTGATGATTGAGGTTGGGTAGGGAAAGAAGTCAAAATTAATAACTTAAATGTCATTATTAGATTTTCTGTATATTTATCTCCATTTTTACAAATTATCATTATTACCATAAATGTTAATTGTAGCTAGTCGCATGGCAGTGCAGAGAAATACACTGACTAGTTTAGGCTAGACTCCCATCTCACTGCCAGCCCACAACTCAGATTTTTATTTCATATATCTGAAAATTTTAGATTGGTTTGACAAATTAGCATACAGTTGTTTCAACTTGCATAACAGTTGTTTCAACTTGTCTCACTTTAAAGAAACTAATCTTATCAACCAATTTAAATTTGATTTTACTAACATCCGACTCTTTTCTACCCATTCAGGGAAGCATTTGGCCTGTGACATTTGAGGATTAAATGAGATAATCCATGCAAACCATTTGGAACAGAGTACCTGTTTATGATGAGATTGAATAGTTGTAATTATTGTTACAGTGATAATAATCATAGCAATAACAGCAACTCTTTACATGTATATAGACCTCTAGTTTTCAAATCATGGCCAAAGAGTATATCATTTGAGCCTAGGGGAAGAGGATGGACTGTGAAAGGGAAAGATCATATATTAACTCCATTTTTCCGATATGAAAACTGAACATCAGAGAGGTTACATGATTTGCTTGAGAACACTCAGCGAGTAAATGGGGAGCTGAGCCTTGAAGCCTAATGATAATGAACTGTAATGACAATTTGCTATATCAGCGAAGTTAATATATCCCGTCTAGTAAATTTTCCTGAGATATTCTGTCTTCATTCAGAAAACTCCTCACTACTCTTCCTGGAATTGGGAACTGTTTTTCCTCTATCTGAGGATGAATATTGAGCGATCCCTCCGTATAAGATCCATGACAGGCCAGTCATGGAAATCTTGTCCCCTTTGATTCCAGCATCATAATGTAAGTTTATTACAGATTTGCAGTTTGTGATGCTTTTATCCGTTTGTCATGCTCCCTACTATTATTTCTCAAAGATATCTATAATTTAGTTATGAGATAAGCCTATATACTCTGACCTTTGAATTTAAGTCTATATGCTGTCCTTTGAATTTTTAGGAAATGTGCGTATGTAGTCATTTCTAATGTGAAATGTGACTCATGTAAATGTACCCACCTTCAATAAATAACTGACATTTTTAGGTATTTCATAACCAGTATGTTCACATGTATACATTCTGCCAAATTATTTGTTCCTTATTTTCAGAAATACATTTGAAAATTCATGTGAAGGTAAAGGGTGGAGAAAATAGTGATTGATACATTGATACATGCAAAATCAAGTAGGCTATTTACAGCCAGGCATAAATCAATGTGTAAGGAGCTCCCCTGGTATTTTGCTTCCTGTGCTCAAGTCCTTATCTTTTATAAATCTTTAGAAGAGATGACATGTGTATCCTAGTACAACTAGGTCCTAGGGAAAAGTTGATAGACGTTAGACTACAAATCAGTTTGGATGCACAGTGCATTGTCTCAAGAGGCATCTTATCCTCTGCTATAAAATAGAAAATTTTAGTTTACCAGTAAAATGCAGATAAGATTATAAGGAATAACCGGAATGTGCAGTTCTAACTCACTTTGATGCCTAATATATGTGTGCCATTTCATTTGCACACTGGTAAAATGTAAATGAAATTGATTTTAGATGTTCAGTGTTGAACAGCACTGACTTAAGCTTTATAACTTGAAAAATCTTGCCAAGGATTGTTACAAAATTCCTGTTATAAGACATTTGTTAAATAGAAACTGGGACAATTGGGAAAGGATATTGTGGCATACCTTATTTTTTAGAGGTATATTTTATGAAAGTAGTTTTGTTAGACAGATGGAAATAAACTAGTATTCTTTTAGCTTTGGTCCATGTTAGATGACCCCCTGAATAGAGGAACTGGAATTTTCAGGGCTCTGGGACATTTTGGTTGCATCACATACAACCACGTTCTATCACATCTAAATGAAACATTTTAGGAGATAATCTATTTTCAAGGAAGAATCAAGAAAGTTGCTAGTTTTAACTCAGTACTGAAGTCACTCCTCAGGTTCACTCTTCAGCTAAAGATTAGACAGGCCTATGAAACAAACAGTAACAAACATAGTTCAACCATGTAGGAGACTAAATGGGCACGCCAGCCCAGGGACAAGGACAAGAAGGCAGGAGGGGACAGGAAAGCGGGACTAATGGAAATAGGAAACACAAGATCAAGAAGAGGAGAGTGTTGACACATCGAGGGGTTGGAAACCAGTGTCACAAAACAATATGTGTATGTTTAATGAGAAACTAGTTTGCCCTGTAAACTTTCACCTAAAGCACAATTAAAAAAAAAAAAAGTTGCTAGTGAGGGTCCAAAACACATCAAATGCACTAACAAGTATGTTGTTGGCAAATGCTTAGCTGAATTTGGTACTTAAGTACATAAGGTTTTCTTCAGCAGGATTCCTAAAACACTGACACTGGTGCTATAAACAATATTGTTATTTTGTTCATGGTTTCTTTGCTAGAACAGAGTGCTAAAAGTGGTTAAGCTTGCAAATTTAGTTTTTCTGTGGGCCGTAGCTGTTTTCTTCAGACTATAATCCTAGCCTTTTCAAACAATCTCAGAAATGTATGCAGGAAAGATCCATTCTTCTATTGGAGAAATGAATAACATGGATCCTATTGATACAGGTCAGTCATGTCACCTAGATGGTCACATTATAGTTAACACAGTGTTCTGCATATTGTCTCTAAATAATTCATATCTGTATTCACAGTTCAGGCATGTCATTCAAACTTAATATGTGACTGAATGAATTGAAAACATTTCATGTATTTCCTAGCTCTGTCCACTGAGAGCCGAGAAGCAGTGATACCCAGTAACCATGAGCACACCCAGCATCCAGGTCTTAGTTTCTGATACATTTCTACAATAAAGAAACCAAAGCTCTTTGGAGAAATAACTAATTCTAGGGCTGAGGCAGGGAATACAAAATGAGCCTGGAGCATCTTGTAGAGCCAAAAAGTAAGGAAGTGCTGAAAAAGCTAAATGATGGGGACATGTAAAAGGGGCGCAAGAGCCAACCGAAAGAGCCCCCAATGGCCAAAGCTGGAACACTGAGCAACAAAATAAATACAATTGTATTGGAATATTACTCAAAGTATAAAATAAATACTCATGAATCCATATGGATGTAAAAGATTAAGTAAATAAATTAATGGAGGTAAAGAATAGACATATCTTGTACAGATGAATTCCAGATAATTTAAGTAGATACTGTCCCCTCAAGGTGGAGTATAACTCCTCATTGCTTAAGTGTGGGCTGGCCATAGTGCCTTCTAAAGCATACAGTATGGAAATAGAGGGAAAGAGTAATCTTAGAGTGGAGAAACTTGACAAACACTACCTCAGCCACATGATCAAGGTTAACATCATCAGTGTTAAGTCATGTTGTTAATATGTACCCTTGATATGATAATAATGGCACATTACCTCTGTGGTCCTCCTCCCAAAAATCTAGAACCTGCTTCTAACTATGAGGAAAACATCAGGAATTGAACACTACAAAATACCTGATTGGTACTTCCCAAAATGGTCAGGGTCATCAAAACAAGGAAACTCTGAGAAAATGCCACAATCTAGAGGAGCGTGGGAGAAATGATGGGTTCCTGGGGAAGAAAAAGGACATTAAGTAAAAACTAAGGAAATCTGAAGAAAGTGTGGGCTTTAGTTAACCATAGTGTATCAGTATTGGTTCATTAGTTGTGGCAAATATACCATATTAATATAAGTTATTAACAATAGGTGCAGGGTATACAGGAATTATCTGTACTAACTCGATGGCACTAGTTTAACCTCTCAACTATTCTAAAGTAAAAAGTCTGTTTAAAAAAATTTTGCCACATTAGCATAGAAGGTGAAGAGGGATTTGTTTTTCTGAATATCAAATCCAAAAAATATTAATATATTAAGATAAATAAGAGGATAAAGTGGTTTTTTTTTAATTAAACAAATAGCTGGCTAAAATTTATACTTAGAGCTTCTTCCCTCTCGTACCTATTCTTTTTCTATTTTATCACTTATGTCTGCAATATTTTGTTGCTGTTTTAAGCTCTCTGGTATCATCCTCAAGTAGTACAGACTGACAACTCTGTAGAGGGAAGAAGAGGAGGCATTTTAAGTTCTGTACCTTTTCCCTAGAATGACAAATGTTTGATGACACAACTATGCTAGAGGGCATTCACATGAGGAGAACGGTTTCAACACAGTACAGTTTTCGATCACGATGACCCCAGTTAAGACAGGAACAATAATTTCTCCCACAGAACAGTAATGTTAACTAGAATAAGATACCTCCACGCTTGAGTTTTATTTAAGCAGTAAGGGTATCATATTATGTACACTTGCTGGAGCTAGAGATTTTCAGGAAATTGCAGGGTATCATTCAACTTCTCCATAAACCCTCTCTCCTATCTGGCCTATGAATTAGATGGTACCACGTCTGTTCTCTGTACTATCATGCAACGTAAGATGGCAAAACATAGTGTGGTAATTAACAGTATTGTAGTATATATGTGCAGATTAGTATCATTTTGTAGTGCAGTATATAAGTTGCTACTATATTAAATCCTAGCTTTATAAAAGGCATTTATTTCAGTAGCATGGTACTTAAACTTACATTAACTAGTGTGAACAAAGAACATAAAACTTCTTTTTATAGTGGCCTCATCCGAAGGCTCAGACCTTTGCAGAAAAGTTTGGGTGCCTCAGATCAGTCTCAGAGATTGCCAACTATTTTGAATAGGATTTTCAACTCAAGTGCATGTGTCTGTGTGAGAGTTTGTCTACAATTACACATCTCACTGAAGATGTTATTAAATTATTTGTTAAAGAGAATAAGTCTCTAAAATCGCTGGCTTTGGTGATACTTAAAATAGAAATGACACCAAAACATTAAAATAGGCTTTTGATTAACTTACATTCTCAGACTTTGAAAAAAATTTTATTGTGTTGAAAATATACACAACAAAACCTTCACCAATTCAACAATTTCTACAGGTACGATTCAGTGATGTTAATTACATTCATGTTAACAACATTTATTACTATCCTTTTCCAAATTTTTCCACTACCATCAACATAAACTTAGTATCTGCTAAGCAAAACTCTCCCTTTCCCCCTCCCTCCCACCCCAATAACCACTAATAATCTTTAGTTTCTGTATATATGCTTATTTCATATAAGTGAGATCATACAGTATTTGCCCTTTTGCAACTGACTTCATGCAACATGCTGTTTTCCAGGTTCATCCATGTTGTGGTATGCATCAAGACTTCATTTTTCTTTATGGCTAGGTAGTATTTCATTGCATGTATATACTGCATTTTGTTAATCCATTCATCTGTTGATAGACATTTCCATTGTTTCCACCTTTTGGCTATTGTGAAAAGTGCTACAGTGAGCATTGGTATGCAGATTTCTGTTTGTGTTCCTGCTTTCACTTCTTTTGGGTATATACCTAGGAATGGGATTGCTGAGTCATGTGATAGTTCTATGGTCAACTTTTTGAGGAGCTGCCACACTGTTCTCCATAATGGCTGTGCCATTTTACATTCCCACCAGCAATGGATGAGGGTTCCAGTTTCTCCACAACTTCTCTAGCACTTGTGGTTTTCTGGTTTTTTTTTTCTTAAATCATTGCCATTCTAAAGGGAGTGAGATGGTATCTCATTGTGGCTTTGATTTGCATGTCCCTAATGGGTTGCCATTTTTTTTTTTAATGGGTTGCCATGAGTCAGAATTGGGTTTTTTGTTTGTTTGTTAAATGGCTAATGACATTGAGCATCTTTTCATGTGCTTGTTGGCTATTTGAATATTCTCTTTGGTTAAATGTGTAAGTTCTCTGCCCATTTTTTGATTGATTTGTTTTTCTTTTTGTTAAGTTGTAAAAGTTTTTTTTTAAATATATATGTTGTGTATTAGACTCTTATCCGATTTATGTACTCCCATTAACTTTTACCTGAGCTTGATCAATGACAAAAAGTACAAATATAGTCACTTTCAAAAAGGAGAAAGTGGTATGATGACTATCCTATACAGTGTAATAATGTGAATATTTTGCATTGTATTTGGTTTTTCCTTTTCATCTCAGGGCTTTAGCATCTGATATTCCTTGTGTTTGGAACATTCATTCCATTTTCACTCTTACATTACTTCCAACCTGTTTAAGCCCTTCGTCTGACTAGCTCTGGCTTATCCATCAGGTCTCAGATTATATGTCACTATCTCAGAGTTGACCTTTCATTCTAAATTAGGTTCCGTGTTATATACGTTTTATAGCATCCTATACTTTTCCTTCATTTCACAGTTATAATTATATAGTGAGGAGAGGACATAAGCCAAATGACAATTTGATAGTGGTGTCATGACTATAACCGTTACTATACCATAATCTTCATGGCATAAAACATAGTGTCTGGGACATAAGAGATGATCAAAGGAGAATTGTTATATGAATGAATGAACAAATGACTGTTAAAACACCCAGATTATCAGCAGGGCTGTCACAATTTAAATCTAATCTTTACACAAAGTTAGCATATTTTATGCAAATAAACAAAATACAGTGAGCCAAGTTTCTCCTTGTTGCATAACAGAAACAGAGAAAGTAAGCCAAAACACTTTTAAAACGAAGAGTGTTTGAATAAGTGACTTTGTTGGTGTTACTTTTTCTCTTTTATTCGTGTGCTTTATCATCCGGGAAATGAACACACAGATTTTTCAGTTCTGAAGGCCTCCTACAACACTTGTCTGGTGGCAGCACCCTTTCCCATTCCCCTCTGCAGTTATTCCAAGTTTTAAGTATTGGTCTCAAAATCCCTGTGATACCTTAACCTGCCTTAGTCTCAGTAGATGACCTGAGCACCTACCACTGAGTGAAAAAGGCAGCAATTATGTGAGAAACACTTCAACTTCCTCCATTTCACCCCCACCCAAAAAAATAACCACATCCATAACCAAACCAAAAGCCAGACCATTGCCACTGAGTCAGTTCCAACTCATAGTGACCCTATGGTTTCCAAGGAGCAGCTGGTGGATTTGAACCACCGACCTTTTGATTAGCAGCCAAGCTCTTAACCTACTCTACCAGTAGGACTACTGCATCCATACCCTTTATACTTTACCTCTGCTCTTGGAAGAAAAGATGTCTTCTACTTGTGACATTGACTCCTCTTTCTTTTATGATTTTGCAACATCAGTTATTTCCTCTTCTTTCCTACTTTTTAAAAACGCTATGTCCTTCTACTTTATCCTTTGAATCAGCCTATCAATATGCTCATTTCTTCCATGCTTAAAAAAAAATCATATTCTTTAACTCTACGTCCTTCATTATAGTTACATTCTTTTCTCTTTACTGTCATTCTCAACTGAACCTAGATTCTCTGTCTCTACTTTCTCACCTCCCGTTTACTCTTTAACCCACTGTCATCTGGCTTCTGCTCCCACTATTTCATTGAAATTGCATTAACAAAGGTTACTAATGACTTCCTAATAGCCAAATATAGTGAGCATTTTCAGATCTTACCTTATTGACCTATTTGCTGCATTTAATATTGTTGTACTTTACATCTTTTCCTTCTTTTCTTCTGGATTTATTGAAAATAAACAGATTACCTACTATGAGAAATATAAACATTACAAAAGAACATGAAGAAGAAAGTAATTCTCAATATCCAGAGATAGCCACTGTTTACATTTTGAGAACCTCTTCATTTAACAATATGTTCTGGATATTCTATTCTATTGTATAATTGATATAACCCATTATAATTATATAAGTATAATTGTATAATTGATATAATCCATCCCCTATTCATGAACATTCATTCCCCTCCCCAAGTTCTGATATTTAACAATTGCTCAGATAAAATGAGTCAACATACACCTTTGAGGATTATTGTCCTCAATTTGAAACTTTATTCTCCCTATGCTTCTGTGATTCCTTATTCTCTGATCCTGCTGTCTGACTCTTTCCTCTGTATTTTTCTAAAGTGTTATTTGTAGGTCATTTGTTCTCTGCCAACCCTTGCATGTTGGAGTTCAGTTGGATCTAATGCTCAAACCTTTTTTCATTCTGTGTCCTCCTTTAAGGTAATTTCATTTTCTCTCATGAGCTAATGTATATCTCTAACCCAGATTACTCTCCAGAGTGCCAGCATCCATATGTCCAATTTCCTATATCCAGATTCATTCAGATATCTCACAGGTACCTCAGACATTACTAAAATTGAACATTTTATCAAAGTCTGTATATTACCTACCTTTTACTTGTCTCTCAAGCCAGAACCTTATCTTGGATTCCTTCCTATTCCTCCCTTTTTATCCAATTTGTCACTAATTTCAATACAATCCCTCACCATATCTTACACATTCCCACTCTTTTCCTTCACAGTGTCACTATTTTAGTTCAGACTCTTCCATTTTTTTACTCTGTACTAATCCTTAGTGGTTTCATTGCCTTCAGTCTTACCTGCCTCCAGTCTACCTTTCACTCTAAAAAAAAAATTGTCTCTGAATCACTCAGTTATGACCATGTCACTCTCCTGCTGAAAATGTCACTATCTTTCCACTGACTTAACTCACAGAATGCCTCCTCAGCATAACATCTAAGGTCTTTGTGAACTCGACCTTGCCTATCTTTCTAACTGATATTAGGGTTAGCTTGTAAGGAACTGAGCTTTGAATGGTTTATGTTATTCTAAGTTCCAGTAGCGGAAGGTACCAGGAAGTTGAGTATAAATAAAGTCCTTAAGGGTGTCTGGTGGTCAAATCAGGGAAAGAATGATATTTGCCAGGTATTTAGGGTAACATTAACTATGAAAATGACAGAAATACTTAAGAGGAGCTTGGCTGAACTGAAGGGGAAGGTAAATAAGGTGAAGAACACAGCAAATCAAGTGCGGGAAACTATCACCAAGAGGCACTGAAATGCCTTTACTTTATCTTATTTTTGCCACTGAGTTTATGATGCATAGGTATGTTAGGTTGACTTTAAGGGTCAGAATCAAGATGGAGGCTGTTGGAAATATCTATGATCTGCCTGATCATTTTTCTATTTAAAACACTTTTTGGCTCCCTGCCAGCTATAGGACAAAATCCAAAAAATTTAAAATTACCTAGTATTAGGATTGGGCTTAGGGTTGGACCCTTCCTGTCAGTGCAGCCTCACTTACTGCCACCGGCTTCTTGTGCTTTATGTTCCATCAACACTGTTTCAGATCCTTGGTTTTTTTTTTTTTTTTTTCCTACACATTCCTGCTCTGATTTGAATGACCTTCATTTCCGTATTTCCTGGGTGAATTCCTTTTTATCCTTCAGAATCGTGTATAGACATTAACAACTCCAGGAGGTTTTCTCTGAATCCACCTCTCTCCCAGTGTTACTTATCCATCCATCCATCCATTCATTTGTTCAGCATTAAGCAAATTTTTATTGAGTGCTTAGTATGTGCCAGATGCTGTGTTTTGTACTGGGAACACCATGGTAAGACAGAAAAAACATGGCCCTTAGCCTTTTTGGTCTTACATTTAGTGGTGAAGATACACAAAAAACCAAATGATCAAACAAATAAAATAATGACTAATAACTGCTATGAACAAACAACTGGAGTACAGAGTAATGAGGATAGGAGTAAACAGAGGCAACCTATTTTAGTATAAGATTGAGCCTTATGAAATTGCCAATATTTGACTTTTTATCCTTAAAAAAAATTGGCAATTTTTATACAGGTAACCCTAATAGGAAACCCTGGTGGCGTAATGGTTAAGTGCTACGGCTGCCTACCAAAAGGTAGGGGCAGTTCTACTCTGTCCTATAAGTTGCTATGAGTCGGAATCGACTCGATGGCAGTGGGTTTGGAAGCCTAATAACTCTCTGAGGAATTGATATTTGAACTGGGACCTGAAGTATGAAGTAGAACTGGCCGAGCTAGCTAAGCTTGGAATTTAGCATGTTCCAGGAACCAAGAAAAGAGGAGGTGATGAAATTGAGAAAGGGGGTGACTGACCCTAAACGAAATTAAGAGAGATAAGCAGGACAGATCATATAGGACCTTTGTAGGAGTTTGGATTTGATTCCTGTTAAAATGTAAAGCCACTGGAGTGTTTTAAGATCCCTTTGATTACTGTCTAAAATTGCATTGGAAGGGAGTAAGGGCTGAAATCGGGTTATCAATTAAGAGGTGGATGTAAGGAAGCAATATAATGTGTTATGTGTTCAGGGTTTGAAGTCAGACTGCCTCACTTTGAATCCTGGTTATGCCATTTATTAGCATTGTGACTTTATGTTACTCAAATTCTCTAAGCCTTCCTTTCTCTGTCTGTGAAACAGGGATAATAATAGGATGATGTTCATAGGGTTAATCTGGGGATTAAATGAGATAATGCATTGCAAAGCACTAAGTAGTTCCTAGAAGATAATAAACAGTTAATAGATACTAAAAAAAAAAAATCTCTATATATATATAGATTAGTAGTCCCAGTGAGAGATGAAGACAGTACGTTTGGAGAGAAGTGAATAGATTTGATACCTATTATAGAGGTTACTCAGCAAGATTTATTAATGTGAATTAGGTGTGAAAGTTGAAGGAGGATTTGACAGGTAAGACTTCTAGATTTCTGTGATAAGGAGTGAAGTGAATTGTGCTGCCGTTTCCTGAACTAGAGAAGGGCTGCCTAGAACAGATTTTAGCTATAGAAATTTCTCTCTGATTGTACCGTACAAGGCAGGAATGAAAGAAAGGAAAGAGGTAATTATCATATAATATAAAAAAGGAAATAGTTATTAAATATCTTAGAGAACTGTCAGAACTTTACACGAGGTATACAAAATACTAAGTTTATGTTCATACAACAGTGTCTAAACCATGCAAACATCTTAAGTGTATGTATTGTTCTCAAGATAAAAGATTTTATAAATTTCAATTGTACTATTTGATAGGCAGTGAATAGTTAAGTTGATATGTGTAGAAATGGTGTGGAGGCGGTCACTTACCTCCTCCAACCCTACAAAGGGGAAGGAGAACCGAGGTCAACAGCCCAAGGCTGATCCTAGGAGGCAGAGGTTAGACACACTTCTCTCTCCAACATCTTTACCAACTCTGACATAAACCATCCCTCCCACAACACTCTCTATTTCTCTGCTGCATTCAATAATTCATTGCAGTGGCCACACGAAATTCAAAGATCATCTCAATGGTTATGGAGTTTTATTATAAGGGAAGTAACAGTTAAAATTCAGGCTCAGGAACACTCAGGATACAGTTCTTCCATCAGGATAGCCTCTTCCCAACCGAGCTCCCAGGCACGGCTCCCCCTGGCCCTAGGCCTCTACCCAGTGGCACTCAGCTTTCTCTTTCTGTGGGCCAGGAAGCCTACCACGCTGTCTCCTGCTGCTGGGTCTCTCCTGCCACCACTTCTCACTGGCTTCAGGGTTACAGCTTGCTCTCCCTTGGTCTCCTGCTTCCTAAGAGCTTCTTAGTACAGGGATCCAGATCCAAAGGATGTGCTCTTTGCTCCTGGCTGTTCTTCCTTGGTGATGGTAGGGTTCTCCTCTCTGCCCTGGGACTGGCTTTCTTTTAAGGCAAAACTGACTGATCCCCTTGGAAGGCCATAATTACCCTATCACACGGTCCTGCCCAGTCACCTGGGTGGGAGTTAAAAGAGCATGGCTAGAAAACCCACACACAAAAGTAATTAATCTACCACAGTGTGTTTATTTTTGCCTTGTATTAAATGTGTTTTGTAATTATTCCATCTGCTTCTCTTACAGAGTAGAGCCTGTTTGGTATACTGGTGGATGAAAAACTTAAGGAGTGTGTCTGTTCTTTTTCTCCTTAGTGATTGAGAACCTCTCCTGGCAAGCATCAGGCAACCATGGGAAAGCGAGATAATCGGGTGGCCTATATGAATCCTGTAGCAATGGCCAGATGGAAGGGCACATCTCCGTACATAGGGCCAACAATACAAGATTATCTGAATCGGCCAAGACCTACCTGGGAAGAAGTGAAAAAACAACTAGAAAATAAAAAGAAAGGCTCCAAGGCATTAGCTGAATTTGAAGAAAAAATGAATGAGAATTGGAAGAAAGAACTAGAAAAAAGCAGAGAGAAAATATTAAGTGGAAATGTGAGCTCATCTAAAAAAAAAGAAAAAAAGAAAAAGAAAAAGAAGAAATCTTATCGATCTTCATCTTCTTCATCAAGCTCTGACTCTTCCAGCAGTTCTTCAGATTCTGAGAATGAGGATAAGAGACAAGGGAAAAAGAGAAAGAAAAAGAAGAATCGTTCCTTCAGATCTTCATACAGCTCTACATCTGAATCAGAGGACAAAGAATCCTTAAAAAAGAAAAAGAAATCAAAGGATGAAACAGAGAAGGAAAAGTATATTAGCAAAAAAAGAAAGAAGATCCATTCTGGGGATAAACCTTTATCATCTGAGTCCTCATCAGAATCAGATTATGAAGAGGAGGTACAAGCAAAAAAGAAGAAAAGAAGTGAAGAGCAAGAAAAAACAATGGAAAAAGCAAAAAAGAAGAAGAAGAAACAGCACAAGAAACACAGTAAAAAGAAGAAAAAGAAGTCTTCTAGTTAAGTCACAAGTCAGGATAATATCAAGGAAAAAAGCCAGATTTCCTTATTTGAAAAAGCAAGATCTAAAGGAAATTTCAACAGTGAAAGTTAGAGCATATTTACCAAAATGCATGCATTTTCTTGTGTTGTTAGAATTATTCCTGGACTTTAAATAGCCGGTCAATGCCTCTGTGCCAGAAAAGGCCATAATTGTTGCCTGCAGTTTAGGGGTTTTGTTTTTGTTTTTCCTTCCAATGGTGAATACTTCTAGGCTTCTAGGAGCTAAAACTCCATTTGAAATTAAAGTAAAAACTTTTAGATAATGAATATTTTTCACAAAAAATAACTAATTTAAATGTATCTAGTTTAGATATATCTTTAAAACATAATCAGAAATTTCCAGATGATTATAATTGACATCTTTGAAGCAAGGACTTAACATTGATGTCACAAAGTCCTTTTATAGGTAAATTTATTTTATGTTTTTCCTTAATAAACTTTTGTTTACATGGGGAAAGGGTTTGGATGGGAGAGGGTTTGCTATCACTTTGGCTAGTTGAATAGTGTGCCTTTGATCCTTACACACCCTGTTTTTGCCAATGCACCAGCCATTCTTTCCTCACTTAGTGAAGTTCTGTGATGTATGCTGCTTCAAGTGAATAAGAAAGACAGCAGTTTGCAGCATGAGTAAGCCCCCAGATTTATAAACTTGACCTCTACTTCAACAGTACTGAATAATAGCATTAGAATGTTACATGATTTGAATTAACTTTGATACCCTTTGGAGGGGATCACTTTAAATAGACCCTAGTATTTTTCTATTGATAGTTAAAGATTCTGAAATATTTTGCATGTTTTATATTAATAGTACATAATTATCCAGGAGCATTCTATATAGTCAGCGATACTTTTTCATAAAATATAATTTAGGATGCAAGTTTCAAGTGCGTAATTTCTTATTCTTGTTATACTCATTTCATTATGTTTAATTGCACATTTATCCAAATATTTAGCATGTAAAAAGCAGGTTTTTTTTAATATTTAATGCCTTCATATTGAAGCTGGTTTACTGTAAGCAAGTTGAGTGCCAGACCTCTAGTACCTTGTGTATTGTTATATAAAACTACTGCCAAAATCTTGGTGAGTATGCTGTTTAAAAATTTGTTATATTAAGCATTAATATTGAGTTAAAATAGTTAGGCGAGGATGTTATTGATCTTCCTGCGTCATAGTTTACCAAGATTTGATACCTCGTGTCTGTTGCTGGTTTACATTTACTGCTAATGTGAAAATGCATTGAAAAATTAATTTCACTTTACATTTCTGTATATTTAAGAGTAACATGAATTATAAGGTAATATCTCAACGAACACATGTTACAGAGAATGTGCTAATTATAGTGTTGTATACACAAAGTATTTTATCAGGACAAGAGACTGAAAGGCTATTTAAAAAAAATAGCTGATTTTATTTCATTTCTCTTGGATCACAAGTAAAATTATAAAGATAGAAAACATCTAGTAGGTAAATCACACGTCAGCTCCCCAAATGTTTAAAGTGAAAATAATCGGAATCTCTCAATAAAGTTCTGGAATGTTACAATAATACCATGTTAGATCACCTTGGATGGTCACAACTTTAGGTGTTTCTTTAAACATATATCTGTATGCTGACAAAAAACTAGTAAAATTAAGAGATGTTTTGTATTCATATAAAGTTTTAAAAAATTGTGTTTAAAATGCTAAAAAAAGAGCTTATATTATTTGTAGAACGTGGCTGACACAGTTCATCAGATATCTCTGCGCTCTGATTTACTTCCCAACCCCTTGCAGTTAGTTAGGTGATGTCATTTGTCTAGTTCTAGCAGAGGGACTGTAAGCAGAAATGATGTATGTTATTTCCATACTGGAGTGGCAAAAAGTTCAGCATGACTCTCCAGCTGTCTTTACCTGCCATGGTGGCATGGAAGCAGTGTGCTCGAAGTGGGGTACCTAGAAGATGGATACAGCATGGATCCCCAAGTCACTGTAAATGATTTGCCCTGGAGAGCTCATGGACTTGTATACTTTTTGAGAATGAGAAATAAACTGGACATGTCTTAAGCCACTGAGATTTGGGGTCTTTTTATTATCGCAGCATCACCTAACCTAATCTGACTAGTAATGTTGTTGTTAGGTACCGTCATATCGATTTCGACTCATAGTGACCCCATATGATAAAGTAGAACTCCATAGGGTTTTCTTGGCTGTAATCTTTACAGAAGCAGATCTCCAGATCTTTCTCGTGGAGCCACGGGGTGGGTTCAAACTGCCAAATTTTTGGTTAGCAGCCAAGTACTTAACTGGTTGTGCCATCAGGGCTCCTCACCAATAACAGAACTCTACAATGTCTGTTTTATTATTTACATAAAGTACCCACGTATTTTCTATCATGTATTTGTGTAGTTTGCAGATTGACCCAGAAGTGATAATTTAGTCTGCAGTAGAAGGAACTTTAAAAAATTTTTTTGCATTGCTTTTTATGTAACGAATGAGGGAGAGGGTGGTCTGCTATACGTCATGCTTATTAGCAAAGCTGACTATTTGATTATAGCCAGAAAAACTTTACAGTAAGAGGTATGGGAAGGGAAAAAAAAGCCCTTAAGGGGACTTGATAGAGGAACGGTAATTTTTAGACATAAGTATAAGACTTATGATCTAGAAAAGTGCTGTAGGAGTATGTAGAGGGCAGTCTACTAAATAGATTTAAAACCCATTGCTGTCGAGTTGATATTGACTCATAGCAACCCTAGAGGACAGAGCAGAACCTGACACATAGGGTTTCCAAGGAACAGCTGGTGGATTCAAACTGCTGACCCTTGGTTAGCAGGCATAGCTCTTAACCACTGGGCCACCAGGTGAGCGTTTAACATGTAGCATCCAGAGTGAAGTAAAAAAAAAAAAAGCCTGTATGTGAAGGGTGCTGAAATTATTAGTTATTTGCTTTATGTGATTAGTAAGAAGAATTCTTATAGTTTCAGCCATATTGTTAGGGGAAGGAGTGGGAGTGTCAATAAGAAGAGGGGAGACATGCAAAATGAATTAAATCTAGATTAGGAATGTAATCATAGCACAGAAGAATTTGAAAGCTCAGGTTTAAGATGAACTATATTGTGGATGAGGAAAATTCAGGGTTTTGGTTTTGAATCTTGTGACAGCTCCCTTGATTATTTTATATTTAAGGAGAAAGTTGTACATTTGACGTTGTGACCTTTCTGTAGTAATTTTTATTTACTACATCTGAGATGGAGATTTGTATCTACATCATGCCTCATGAAAATTGCAGTCAAATATTTAAAAATACTTTTCTTTTAGATGCCTTATGGAAACCCTGGTGGTGTAGTGGTTAAGTGCTATGGCTGCTAACCAAAAGGTCAGCAGTTCGAACCCGCCAGGCGCTCCTTGGAAACTATGGGGCAGTTCTACTCTGTCCTATAGGGTCGCTATGAGTTGGAATGGGCTTGACGGCACTGGGTTTGGTTTTTTGGGGGTTTAGGCACTTTATAGTTGAACTTGCTTTCCCAGTACTTACTGAGCTGCGAATAAAGTTGTGTTCCTTCTTCAAACAGCTGGAGGACTTTTTCTTGCCTTTTTTGTAGCACTTTAATCTACCTTGTATTTACATAATTTGTGTACATATGCACTCTAGTCCTTAAGGGGCTGGCTCTTGACTAAGCACTGAACTGAAATTCTGTCTCTGTCGTTTCTTAATATATGGCCCCAAGTAAGTCACTTCACTTTTATGTGCCCCAGTATCCTCATATGTAAAATCAGAATACTGACAGTATTTATCTGTAGAATTGTGATAATACGACAAAATAACACGTTTAAATCATTTAGCACAGTTCCTGGCACATCATAAATACCTCATAAACTTCTTTTTTCTTTCTCCTATTTTATCGTTATTAGTCATTACTCATTCACTGCCCCACCCCGCATTTTAACCTCCTTAAAGGTGGAGGCTGTTTTATTTTTTTATCTCTTGGAATAATAGAACATGTTTGCGTACGATAGATGCCCTCTTAATTTTCATCAAATTGAATCAGTTGGTCAGGCCCTGGAGGAAGGAATTTGAATGACTACAATAAACTAGATGCTATGTAAAAGCTCCCTGCTTCACTTTGTTTTAAACATCTTTATTGAGATATAATACGCATAGCATACAGTTCATCTATATAACGTATACAATTCAGTGGTTTTTAGTATAGGCACAAATATATGCAAGCATCGCCACAGCCAATTTTAGAACATTTCATCACCTCAAAAAGAAACTCCGTACCGTTTGGCTACATCTCTTGTATGCTTCAACCCCCTCACCCCAGCCCCAGAGAAAGACTAATGTACTTTGTCCAAAAACCAAAACCAAACCCAGTGCCCTCGAGTCAATTCTGACTCATAGCGACCCTATAGGACGGAGTAGGACTGTCCCATAGAGTTTCCAAGGAGCACCTGGCGGTGGGTTCAAGCTGAGGACCTTTCAGTTAACAGCAGATCGCATGAATTCCCTGTCTTTAATTGATGACAGATATCACAGTTCTCTTTGTACATTCGATCCTTAGACCAGGTTGATACTATAGCTGGTAGCCTTTGCTTATTTTTCCACCAAGCTATGCATTGCATGAGGATATCCTTAATCTGTAAAGTGATTTCCAGTGGTTCAAAGATTTTTTTTTTCTCTTGGCTCTATTGAAAATTGACAAAAGTCAACTTCTATGGCTCTATAAAACACCATTTAGAAATGAATTCAGGTATGTTGGTGATCTGAAAAAGTGACTATGATACTGCCTTGAGGATTTTTTAAAAATAATTTTTATTGTGCTTTTAAGTGAAAGCTTACAAATCAAGTCAGTCTCTCTCACAAAAACCCATATACACCTTGCTACACTCCCAATTACTCCCCCCCTAAAAAAAAAATTTTTTTTTTTTTAATGAGACAGCCTGCTCTCTCCCTCCACTCTCTTTTCGTGTCCTTTTCGCCAGCTTCTAACCCCCTCCACCCTCTCATCTCCCCTCCAGGCAGGAGATGCCAACATAGTCTCAAGCTTTTTTTTTTTTTAGTCAAAAGTTCATACATAGACTTTCTAAAGCATTTGACTCCAGAATTCTAAGTTAACCCCTTCTGGGAACTTGAAAGAACTTTTCAAATACAAATGAGAAGTATACCAAACAAGATTAAAATTCTAGTGCACTCCACTGAGTTTCTTCAAGAACCTGGAGAAACACTACCTTCCATAGTTAGATATTCTGGGCATCATTAATTTGACCTGCACTGCTTAAAAATCCTGATTATTCAGAAGGCTATTCGAGGGATTATATTTCCTGGATATAAAAAAAAAAAAGTTCAAATAAGGATTCATAAGCGAGAAGTTGAATCCATTTTTATGATGTAGCCTGATAACATTAACACGGCATGAGTTCTATAACAGATTCTTACGATGGTAAGTCAGGTGTGACGCAGGAAAGAGGAGTCAGGGAGGCCATGAAAAGTAGCTAGGTTTATTATATGCACATTTCCCAGAGACATGGAGGCACATGTGGTTGCACCCAGGGATGAGGTAACAACAATCTAGAATTGTAGGAAAGGGTTTATGTATAGAAACCAGGCTAAGGATAGCTAGATTTCCAAGGCTTCCTGAAGACTGGACATTTAGAATAAATCTGTAGGTTCAGGGGGTACAGGGGCTGTTCCTAGTTGTTGGGTATCTGATCCTGAGACAATTAGGACAGGTTCATAGTGGCCCAGTACTGTGAGAACCTGATTAGGGCAGTGGTTGGAGTGTGGACTTAAATCAGCTGCTCAAGAATAGAACTGGACAAACCTTTATCCAGGGCCTCAAAACTGTGAAGGCAGAATCTTAAGACAATTATACTGCAATGGGCATGAATTTTTTTGTTCAGAAACTTGGCAAAAGTAGAATTGCTTTAAGGAGAGTGTGATTATGCAAATATTCCCTCCAATAAGCTACTATTGAATGGTATAATCAAGATCTCTCTACAGTGTTTTGAGATGTCTTTTCACAGAATCTGTTTACTAAAATTGAATAATTATCATTTTCAATAATATCACCATTATAAATGATTTTATTGATAATTCTTGTTAGTATCATGTTGCCCAGGTGGGATAAGTAAATCTTTGATTTTTTTATCAAGAAAAAAATTGAGGTGAAGTGATGTTTATGGAATTAATTTATATACTGCAAAATAATCATCCATTCTCCTATCTTACTGAGAAGTCAAAAAGCTATAGTGCAATGGAAACTTATGATGAAATATTAATAGGACCCAATGTATTAACAATTAAAATAACCATTTGTATCACTTAAATGGCTATATTAAGTCATAAAATATTTGCATTGTCTATTTTTCTGAAATTCTTCATCAAATGTTCTTAGTAACAATATCTGAATAGACAGTGAAAATATGACCTTGCAAAAGCCATTATTATCCATACAAGGAGAAAAACTTGGATCTTTTGGTTGTCTCTGCATTTGGTTTGTAAATCCTGATATGTGACAGGCCTGCAGACAATGAGGTTAGTGTTCACAACATTCAGATCACTTCCCTTGGTAGTTTTAGCCTCTGTGGACTTGCATCAAAGAATTTTAGACAATAATGTTGACATCTTAAGAACGCTTTTATTTTTTTGAGTTAAGGAATCACACCATGTAGTACTTTCATGAGAAACCAATTTCATGGAAACATTTCTAAAGGATATCTCAAAAAAAACTTTTTTTTTCTCTTTATTGTGCTTTAAGTGAAAGTTTATAATTCAAGTCAGTTTCTCATACAAAAACTCATACACGCATTGTTATGTGACCCTAGTTGCTCTACCCACAATTTGACAGCACACTCCTCCTCTCCACCCTGTATTTCCCATGATCATTCAACCAGCACCTGTTCCCCTCTGCCTTCTCATTTCGCCTCCAGACAGGAGCTCCCACATAGCCTCATGAGTCTACTTGAGCTAAGAAACACACTCCTCACTAGTATCATTTTATGTCTTACAGTCCAGTCTAATCTTTGAAGAGTTGTCTTCGGGAATGGTTTTAGTTTTGGGCCAACAGAGGGTTCAGGGGCCATGACCTCTGGGGTCCCTCCAGTTTCATTCAGACCATTAAGTCTGGTCTTCTTACTAGAATTTGAGGTCTGCATCCCTCTGCTCTCCTGCTCCATCAGGGATTCTCTGTTGTGTTCCCTGTCAGGGCAGTCATTGGTGGTAGCCAGGCACCATCTCGTCCTTCTGGTCTCAGTCTGATGGAGGCTCTGGTTTATGTGGTCCTTTCTGCCTCTTGGGCTCTTATTTTCCTGTGTCTTTGGTGTTCTTCATTCTACTTTGCTCCAGGTGAGTTGAGACCCACTGATGCATCTTAGATGGCCACTTGCTAGCGTTTAAGACCCCAGAAGCCACCCTCCAAAATGGGATGCAGAATGTTTTCTTAATAAATTTTATTATACCAATCGACTTAGATGTCCCCTGAAACCATGGTCCCCAAACCCCTGCCCCTGCTATTTTGACCCTCGAAATAAAAATATGGAAAGCTTCATGAATTAGTGTGTCATCCTTGCACAGGGGTCATGCTAATCTTCTCTGTATCTTGCCAATTTTAGTATATGTGCTGCTGAAGTGAGCACATATTGCCAAAAATTTAAAAAAAAAATTTGTTGTTGAAAATATACAAAGCAAAACATAGACCAATTCAATAATTTGTACGTGTACAATTCAGTGACACTGTTTACATTCTTTGAGCTTTTAGTGTGCACTGAAAATGGAAAGTTTTGCAGCCAATGTCCATCTCCTTCCCTTTGACATTACCGTCTCAACTTAGAGGATTCAAAGACATAGTGTGGCCAAAGGACCCCCTAGTCTCTGAAAGACTACTGTAGAAAATCAAGTCTCACGCCAAACAAAGGAGGCTTTGTGTTATTTCCTCCCCAAACTAATGGCAGGAGTTGCATATGTTTAAGTAAATGTTGATGTATTTATTTGTCTCTGGACTTGGAAATTTTTTTTTTCAGATGGGTATTACTAACCCTTTTCTATACATAGACAATGTCAGCTGTCCACTGTTAGCCATCAGACCACCTCCCTCTACCACCACCCCAACTCAAAACCTAGGCCAGACTTTAGCTGACAATCATTCTATCTAAACACAGTTATTATATAAACCAAACCAAACTAAACTCGTTGCCATGGAGTTGATTCCGACTCATAGCAAACCTAATTGATATGAAATGCTATGAAAAAGGGGCTTAGTATAAGTTATTTTAGTTTTGGTTAATCTATATTGCAACTTTTGCCATAAATTCAACTTGCAAACTTAGATGCAAAAACTTAATGCCAAATTAAGGGCAGTAAGTACAGTGTGGAGATTAAGCGTGCAGGTTTTGAGACAGACTGCCTCACAGCAATCCTACAATTAAATGAGATATTCCATGGAAAGCATTTAGGATTTAAAACTCGGTCTTTTCAACCACCACTGTCTATTCCAATTCAAATGCAACAGATATCCCTTGCATCCCAGTATTGCACCCCACTCCCATTCCTTAATACTCTCTTGACTTACATATGTGTGTATGTATCTACGTCTATCAATCTGTCACCAAAGTGTAAATAGTAGAATTACAAGTGTTTTTTAAGACTTCATTTTCTTATCTTCTTTTCATGTTACAGATTATATCCTTTCCCATGGGTAGTTAGAATCCTCTTATCTTCAGCAACACCCCAATACCTTAATTTTACTCAGTTATTTTACCTGCATTTGTTTTTAATTTGTTATATATTCTTTCGATATAATCCACAAGAACATGTTTTCCTTTGTTGTATGAAGGACTTCTATAAGCCCAATGGTCCTTCTTAATATTGCATACATCTTTAACAATCAAATTATAGAAGTCTATTGCAATCAATTAATAGGGAAAGATTTGATTACCCCCAATACATATCCATATATTCATATGTACAAAGTAACCCTTTAGAAACTACCTGTAGATATCTGGCACCTACCCACCCAGCCACTGATAGTAGCCTGTACCAAGAGGCAAAAACAAACCATCGCCGTCGAATTGATTCCAACTCATAGCGACACTATAAGACAGAGTAGAATTTCCCCATAGAGTTTCCAAGGTTGTAATATTTATGGAGGCAAACTGCCACATATTTCTCCCACAGAGCGTCTGGTGGGTTCAAACTGCCAACCTTTTGGTTAACAGCCGAGTGCTTAACCACTGTGCCACCAGGGCTTCTTGTACCAAGAGCACTGCCTAGGGAATTGTATTCATCAGAGATTCAATTATTTAATAGGTAGCACACTCAAATTAGGGTAATTTGGAAAGGGTTTATTTACAAAAGGGCTATTTATAAAGATATGGGCAGGATGTGGGAGAACCACAAAGGACAGTGCTTATAACAATGAGATGTTACTATGTCTAGGCCCAAAGAGACTAGAACTATGAAGGGGACAGTGTGTCTAGAGGGCTACCTTGAGCTAAGCACGGTCATAATCAGCCTGAACTGGCATTTCTGAGAAAAAATACCCTGACCTCATTTTCTTCTTTTTTCTTATCTCATGTCCTGCTTCCCAATTAGCTGAACCAAACTGGAAATCAGGAATCACGGGATCCTGTGGATGTAGTCCGTACAGGTCAGCATCCTGTGGCAGACAGCAGGGTAAAGAAGGGTGGAGAGTGGAGCCGGAGGAACAACAAAAACAAGATACCAGCACTGCTCACTGTATTGCTCATTGGTATACATTCTTGTCTTTCATGTGGGTGGGAATTCATGTCTTCAGCCAAGGGATTGCATGAAGTCATACAAGTTACCGCATCATTGCAGGGTGATGTCACTTTAGTCACATTCCATCTAAAATGTTAGCCACTACTGACATTCTTCATTAAAATAATGGTGCGATGTTGGGGGAGGGGGAGAAAAAGGAATTTAAAACATAGTGCTACATTTTTCTCCTCTGTACTATTCATAATGCTAAATTGGTAACTATAGCTGGCTTCCCCCTCCCTAATTTCATGTTCCCCTTACCATCTGCTAGCAAGCACATGGATGGCATGGATTCTTTACCTGATGGGGTGAAATAAACCTTCATTTCCACAGGATCTGAGTCCTTGTGGTCTTGCCTCTATTCAGTTGTTGCAGTTTTCAGTTGATGAGGACAATTGGGCAACTGAGCTCCAAAAGGCACTCCTTTGAAGGCCCTGGATTCCAAACATAATCCTCCTTGCCCCCATTGTAAAGCAACAACCAAATTTTTCACAGGAGAATCAAATCAATTACTAGTCCCATACAGTGACTCCCCTTTCCTTTTTTAGTGGCATGATGAGCTCAAGAAGGCCATGAGGATATCTCACTTTTCCATCCATCAGAACCATGACTGTTTCCTGGTGGAAGTATCCCTCCCTTGTACATTAGGGTTTACAAACTAATGAAAACCAGGGTTGTAGGAATAGAAACAAAAACTTTTCAAGTAAATTAATAACTGGAGTAGTAGGAAGGGCCACTTCCACCCACCCCTTCCTTCCTAGCTATGGGAGAAATTGAACCATTTATTGACCACTGGTTTTAGGTATATATCACATCTTTTAGAACAGCATTTTTTTTTTTTTTATAAGTTCATGAACAGTGATGCTGGCAGAATATCTCCAGGCAAAGTAGGAAAATCCATATCCAGAATACGTGACTATCCCATTAAAGACAAAGCACTGCCTCCTCCATAAGGAGAGAGATCTGATGTGATCAGTTTGGTAGTACATAGACTGCTGGCCCACTGGAAACAATGCCATATTAGGGGGTTAATGTTAGTGTTTTCTGTTAGCAGGTTGGGCACTCAACCTGCTGTGTGGTGGTAGCCAAGTTAGCTTTGACAAGGGAAACACCACGTTGTTGATCCCATGCATAGTCTCTAACCCTGCCAGCATATACAATTTGTACATGGGCCCATTGAATAAACATCAGGCTGACTGGGGAAGAGTTTGACTAACCAACAGAACAGATCACCTTGTCCACCTGATTATTGAGAACATCCTCTGAGGCACTTACATGGGCTATGAACGTCTTCATTCCAAGAGGTACATTCAAATACCTCCCGTTATTACTTCCTTGTCAGCGATTTTTGAATTCTGAATTTTCCAGGTTTTTGACTAGCTTGTCAACCTGTTAGCCTTTGCGTATGAATTGATGCATATGCATACTTCAGGCCATCTCTCCTTCCACTGAAGTGCAAAATTAGATGTACTGTCAAGTATTTTTCCCACTGGAAAGAATTCCCTTCACCGCTGACTTTCAGGGCCATTTCTTCCTGCTGATATTGGCATATCATACCAGCAAACCATATGCAAATCAGACCCATGCTTTTTCCTCCTCATTAACTGCTCATAAGGAACTTCTCTTAAGCACATAGGTGGTAAAGCAGTATAAGCAGGTACCATGAGAGTATGAGACATTAGCTCATAACTTTTACACTGCCTTCCAGATATGTTTAGGTCAGGCATATATGACTTCCATTTTATAATGAAATGCTGCTGTGCACATCCAAATTCATGGTTGTGTGAATCAAATAGCAGCAGTTCATGATAAGCAGTAAGTCTCTACTAGGGCCCATTCATCAGCCAGGTGATGCTTTTCAAATGGGCGATAGAATAGGGTTAGACCTTTCTCCCAAATCCAAGGAATCTATTCTTTTATCCTCCCATTGGGGCTTGCCAGATGCTCCATACATCCCTTTCTGCCATGGACACTTCCGAAACCTTTGGTTCCTCTGGTTCATAAAGCCTTAGTAGTAGATCATGTTGCACGGCAGCCTGGTACTGATGGTGAGCCCATTATTTTGCAGGACTCACTTAAAATCGGAAGCTTTACAGATTACCAATAGATGACTCCGGACAGCACCACAAATGTGTTTTATTACATGTTTCCCCCCAAATCCAAAGAGGCTCACCAAGCATTATGCCTATTTTCTCTGCTGGAAGGGTAAAAGCTGAAGCAACTTGTCTCTCATTTCAGAAGAAACTATACCTACATACCCTACACCACTGGATTCCTAGAAACTTCACTAGTGTGGTAGGTCCTAAACTTTTGCGTGGTCTGTTTTTCACTTTTTGGTGTTCAGATGTTTTGCTAAGGCATTGATGGTAGTGCTACTCAAAGTGTGAACTGTGGACTCATGATAGTTCCTGAACTGTTTGTTATTGGTCTACAGCAAGATAAACACAGAAGTTGATGAAAGTGTTTAAGAAATTACATAGCAGTTGGCATAATTGAAACATACAAGCGCATAAATTTTTTTCTAGTAATTCACGTTTATTATATTTTACGAAAATATCAGTCTTTGATGAAGTCAAAACAATTAATAAAGGAATTAATTTAGTTAATTAAAAATTTTAAAAGATCAGAACCTAAATAAAAAGATCCTTCACCCATGATGATTTGAGAGGAACTGATCTAGGACTCTTGCTTCTTCCCACTCAATAGATCCAATTAACATAATGTCATCAATGCAGCAGGCTAGAGTGATATTCTGTGAGATATCAAGACGATCAAAGTCCCTCTAGACTATATTATGACAGAGAGTAGGAGAGTTTGCAATCCTGAGGCAATACAGTAAATAATACATTGTTGTCAGTGTCATGTAAATATAAATTGTTTGAGATAGTCCATACTTAATAGAAGATAAAGGAAAGCATTTTACTGGTCAGTAGCTGCATGTATCAGGGGCTGTACTGATTCGCTCTAGTAAAGACACCAGGTTTGAAACCACAGTTTCAATTGGCATCATTTCCTGATAGAGTTTGCAATAATCCATTGTCATTCTCCGTAATCCATCTGGCTTTTGCACCAGCCAAACAAACATGATAAATGAGACCATTACAGGAATCATGTCCCCTGCATCTCTCAAGTCTTTAACCTCTGCACATTCTTGTAGGACTTTTGGTGTGCTATTTTGGAAGAGGTTTTGGTACCATAGTAGCCCTCACTCTATACAATGAGGAGCCATTGATTCTGCCAGTCACTTACTATATCTTTTCCCTTTATATATTCTGCAACTGGGGAAATAACCACATACTGCGTCTACATTCCAAATGGATTTGTCGTGAAATGGATATGGGCCAAGACTCCACCTATTGCCTGACTTCCCTAAGCCACCAATTTGACCAAAGGACTACACTGGCGTTTTCAAGTCTCCAGGGATCAGCCTAAAATCCATGTGAGTAGCTATCAACCCCCACAAGGTCAGGGTATTTTCCTTCCCCCAGTGCATAGTTACTTGAGTTAATGGCTGTAGGTCTCACTGGAAAAGAATTGAAGGAGCTTACAACTCTAGTCATGGTCTCTCTCTCCTGAGCTTCAGACTATATATCTAAATCCCTGTTGGTTAACTCCATTTTCATGTCCAAAGGGATTCTAATTTAAGATGTCTAAACTTTACATCTTGCGTCCCTACACAATTTTTCCTAGGTTTCAATTTGCCTAGATTTCAACTTGATGGGTTGTGTCTGGGCACTCATTAGTTACTCTAACTTGACTATTAAAAAAGCCTCTAAAGATAATTGATTTATTTCTGAATACTTCTCTTCCTGTATTCCTCTCCTATAAAATGAGTTATAATAATAATAATAATTATATACACACAAATATATCTCATAGGGTTGTTGAAAGGAATAAAAGTGTTAATATACATGTAAAGCTCTTGTAACAAGATCTTATACATAGTAAGTACTGTGTACATATTATTTTCTAAATATTTTTAGATAATCAGATATTTTTAATTTAGTCTTTGAGGAACTCATTTGAGAATGCATTATTTTTTGATATTACTAACCTCTATTTTAATTTCATGCCTGTGACATTTCTGCACAGCAGACTTTATTGAAATTTTCTTGGTAGCTTTATATATTGCCAATTTTTATGCACAGAGGTTTTTGAAAACAAGGTGTAATACCAACTGCTGGGTTATAGAATTCAAAGCATGTCTATTAATTACACCTTCATAATTTAATTTTTATTCCCTCTGTGCTCTTTGGTTTTTGTGTTATCTGTTGTAGAAATTATGGGTTAAAATACTAAACTACAATTTTGTTTCCCTCATTTTCTCCTTGTTACTAGTAGTTTCTGATGACTTTTACTTTACATGTTTTAGCCTTTCTTTAGCTTTTTCCTCAAAATATGCCTCTTGTAAGCAACGTATTCTTGCATTTTATTTCTTAATTAAATCTGAGGTGTTATATGATTTGATGGATCAATCTAATCCAGTTACATTACACTTGATAATTTTTATACTTCGCTGCTAAGTTAGCTGGCATTGTTATTTCTTAATCCTGTCCTATTGATGAACAGTACAATCTAGTTTTGTCATTGGATTTACACTCTGATAAGAATATTCTTCTGTTCTTTTTTTTTTAAGGGTGATTTCATGGGTTTAAATTTTAATGGAAACAAATCTGAGTAGGTAGTTTTATTTTTCTTTGTCATTTTCATAGAAGTTAATATTCATTTTTGTTTGTTCCTCCAAAGATATTTGGGGAAAAGAATGGATATTTGATTTTTGACATTAATTTTTAAATTTACAATTCAGTAAAATGGACCCCCTTTGGTGTACAGTTCTATGTGCTTTGATAAATTCATTAAGTAACCACCACCACAGTGAAGATACAGAGGAGTTCCATCAACTCACCCCAAAATTCCAATTGCTGCTTGCAATGTAAAATTACTTTTATATTGCTTTTCTAGCCATGGTCTTGTAACTCCCACAAAATGATTGGTTTGGCCACAGTCTTGCAAGGGATTGGTTGATTATTATGAAAATAGTGGCTTAAAAATCCACCCAATAGAATTGAGCCCCTTGTAGTCCTGCTAGGGAATTGGTCAGTTTTGCCATCCTGCTAGGCTTATATAAGGGCCAATACCACAGAGTTTTGGGGAGACCTCACTACCATCAAGAAGAGACTGGAGAAGAACTCATCCTTTGGACCTGGGGTCCCTGTGCTGAGAAACTCCTAGATCCAGAAAAAATTGCTGCAATATGGAAGATGGAGAGATGGTGAGCTGGTGGGCCCATGGAGAGAGACAGCTGCTTTAAGCTCGCCGGTCCGTGGAGAGAGAGCTGAACGCTTTTGGGTAGGAGGCTTGCTGGCAGAGCTAAAGGGGTTGTAACACTTGCCCATGCATGGCAGAGGCCTGAGTGTGCCCTGTGCAGGGGTTGCATGCATCCTCTTCCACCCCCACCCTTATCCCCTTCCACCTCCACCTCCCTTTATCCCCCATCCCTCACCCCGGGGCAGGTGGCAAGAGCCATGAGGGCCCTCAGGCAGTGTAGGCCCTGGTAGTAGTATGGCAGCAAAAGAGAGAACCACAGGGCCCCAGGTAGTGTGGCAGGTGCCAGCAGCAGAGGCATAGAAAAGGATCAGTGGCAGAGGTTCAGGAGATCCTGTGTAGTGGTCTTCCCGACAGCGAGACAAAGCCCAACAAGGCCCAGCAGCTGAGCAGACACTGGGAAGCCACGCAGGTCCCCAAGTAGCACTGTGATAGCTGGAGGCAGTGGTGATGTGAACAGAGCATCTGACCTGTACCACAGCGTTGTCTGCCCAATGACATAAGAATGGGCATGGATAATTTGGGGAAAGATAAGCAGTTGTCCTTTGGCAATCTGTTGTTACTGTTTAACATTCACTTTCTATAAGTAATAATAATGGCTTTCACTTTGCTAATACTGTGTAAGTTTCTCGTGTGTCTGGCTCAATCACAGATGAATGTAGCACCCATGGAATGGCTGCCAGTGGGTGTATATGTCTCATTCCTAGCAGTCTTATGGCGCGTGGAATTTTGAGGCACAGTCTTTATGCAGGTACAGTGCAGGCAGACACTGCCTCTTTGTAGTCAAACAATCCGTTGACCCTTTAACCCCTGGCAACCAGTGATCTCTTCTCCATCCTATAGATTTGCCTTTTTCAGAATATTCTATAAATGGAATAATACATTTAATAATATGTGTAGTCTTTTGAGTCTGGCTGTTTTCACTTAACATAATGCATTTGAGATTAATCTATGTTGTTGCATGTATCAATAGTTTGTTTCTTTTAATTGCTGAGTAGAATTCCATTGTATGGATTAGTATAGTTTACCCATTGACCAGCTGAAAAATATGTTATTCCCAGTTTTTGGCAATTATAAATAAAGCTTCTATAAACATTCACGTACAGGTGAACATGAGTTTTCATGTCTTAGGAAAATACCTAGTAGTGGCATTGTTAAATCGTATAGTTTGTTTATGTTTAACTTTATAAAAGAAACTGCCAAACTGTTTTCCTAACATGGCTGTATCGTGATATACTCCCATAATATATGAGAGTATCCGTTGTTCCACATCCTTGTTAGCACTTAATATTGTCAGTTATTTTGAATTTGGCCATTCTAATAAATACGAAGTGGTATTCCATTGTAGTTTTATTTTAATTTTCCTTATGAATAATAGAAGGAGCCCTGGTGGCACAGTGGTTAAGTGCTCAGCTGCTAACCCAAAGCTTGGTGGTTTGAACCCACCAGACGCTCTGCTAGAGAAAGATGTGGCAGTCTGCTTCCATAAAGATTTACAGCCTTGGAAACCCTATGCAACAGCTCTACTCTGTCCTATAGGGTGGCTGTGAGTTGGAGTCAACTTGACGGCAATGGGTATGGTTTTTTTTTTTTTTTCTGGATCAAATTATGATATTGTGCAATTTTTCATGTGTTTATTTACCATCCATTTATAATTTCTACATAGGAAAATGTCTGTAAGAGTCCCTGGGTGGTGCAAACAATTAAGCGTTCAACTACTAGCTGAATGATTGGTGATTTGAACCCATCAAGGGGCACTATGGAAGATGGGCCTGGTGATTTGCTTCCAAAAGGTCACAATATTGAAAACCCTATAGAGCAGTTCTACTCTGCACACATGAGGTTGCCATGAGTCAGAATCAACTCAATGGCTACTAACAACAAAATGTATCTACAATGGGCAACTCTCTTGTCCATTTTTACTTTTTTTCCTTAGTATTGAGTTTTGACAGATATTAATATATTCTGGATACCAGTCCTTTGTTGGGCATATACTTTGCAAATATTTTCTCCCAGTCTGTGACTTATTTTTCTTTCTCTTAACAACTGTTTTTCCAGAGCAAATGTTTTAAATTTTGATGAAGTAAAAAATTACAAATTTTAATATTGTGGATCATGCTTTTAATGTTGTTTCTAAGAACTTTTACCTAAGTCAAGGTGATAAAAGTTTTTTTTTGCCTATATTTTCTTCTCGGAGTTTTATATTTCTACACTTTTCCATGTAGGTCTATTATCCATTTTGAGTTAATTTTTTATAAGGTGTGAGGTATAGGTCAAGGCTGGTTTGTTTACTTATTTACATATGGGTATCCAATGGCAGTTATAGGATTAAGGTTCCTGTTTCCTTGCCATCAGCCTAGGGTCAGTCTTTGATCCTAAAGGCCACCTGAGTTACTTCCCATGCCTTCTATGTGGTTACCTCCAGCAACAGTTGGTTGAGTCTCTCTCAGACTTTGAATTTTTCTGGCATTCCTTTTTGCTGCATGTCTCTAAACTCCAGTTGGAGAAAGTTCTCTGCTTTTAAGTGCTCATGTGATTGTATTGAACTCAATTAGATAGTTGGGATAATCTTATTTTAAGGTTGTTGTTGTTGTATGCTATTGAGTCAATTCTGACTCATAATGACCCTACAGAACAGAGTAAAACTGTCCCATGGGGTTTCCTAGGCTGTAATCTCTACAGGAACAGATATCCAGGTCCTTTCTCCCATGGAGCAGCTGGATGAGTTCAAACCCCTGACTTTTCAGTTACCAGCCAAGCACTTAACCATTGCACCACCAGGGCTCCTTAAGTTTGGAAACCTTAATTATCCCTGCAAAGTCCCCTTTTCATGTAATATAACATATTAACAGGTTCCTGGTATTAAATTATGGACATCTTTGGGGCCATTCTGCCTACCACATTCCATCCTCTGACCCCAAAGGTTCACATCCATACTAAATGAAATATAAATTCACTTTATCCTAAGGTCCTCAACATCCTTACCCCATTACAAATAAACTTAAAGTCCAAAAATCTCAGCTAAAAAGTCCCAAATCTCATCATCTAAATCAGGTGTAGCTAAGGTTCTGGATACAATCTATTAAATTCAACTCTCAGAGCACAATTTCTCTCCATCTATGGACCTATGACACGAAAGAAAAAAGTTATCTGCTCCCAACATACACCTGTGGGACAGTCATAGGATGAAAGTTATAGACATTCTGTTTCAAAAAGTGGGGAAATGGGTGGTAAAAAGAAATCACTGGTCCAAACCAGTTTTGAAATCCAGCCAGTCAAACTCCTTTATGGTTCAATGCCTGGAAATAAATTTTCTGTGGCTCTCGGCTGTGCCCTCTGTGTGCTCAGATCCACTCTCTGGGCTCTGTTTTTCCCTCTGAGTCACTCTTCATTTTCCATGAAAGGTAGCATGCGTTTGCAGCTGAGTAGTGTTATCAGCTTGCTTACTGCCACTAGCATTTTGGGGGTTTGATAGCCTTGTCTCTCTCCTTTAAAATCCAAGCTGGAATTGTTTCTGCTAATATAAAATTCTCAAGAATTTTGTGGGTCTCCTGTGGATGTCACAGATATTCACTCCATTAGACATAAGTTAGGTATACAAATCAGCTTGAGATAATCCTTTATCTATTTTTGGTGTCTGCTGAGATGGCTAAGGAATAATATCCTTAAGGTTCCTAGAGGTCCCCTCTGCTTGTTTGAGAGGTTCTGTGAGGCACAACCTTAATTTCATCAAATAGCCCTTTGTGGGATGAATATGTTTTGGCATCTGGATAGGCTGAGAAATTTCCCAAATCATAAAGCCTTCAATGACAACTTGAAGAGGAATGGTGTTGCATTCATTGTCAAAAAGAAAATTTCAAGATCTATCCTGAAGTAGAATGCCGTCAGTGATAGGATAATATCCATACGCCTACAAGGAAGACCAGTTAGTATGACCATTATTCAAATTTACGCATCAACCACTAAGGCCAAAGATGAAGAAATTGAAGATTTTTATCAGCTTCTGCAGTCTGCAATTGATCAAACATGCAATCAGGATCCATTGATAATTACTGGCAATTGGGATGTGAAAGTTGGAAACCAAAAAGAGGGATCAGTACTTGGAAAATATAGCCTTGGTGATAGAAACAATGCCGGAGATCGAATGATAGAATTTTGCAAGATCAAAGACTTCTTCATTGTAGGTACCTTTTCTCACCAACATAAACGGTTACTATACACATAGACCTCGCCAGGTGGAATACACAGGAATCAAATCACCTCCATCTGTGGAAAAAGACAATGGAAAAGCTCAATATCATCAGTCAGAACAAGGCCAGGGGCCAACTGTGGAACAGATCATCAATTTCACATACGCGAGTTCAACTTGAAACTGAAGAAAATCCGAGCAAGTCACAAGAGCCAAAATACAACCTTGAGTATATTCCACCTAAATTTAGAGACTCTCTCAAGAATAGGTTTGATGCATTGGACACTAATGACGACGACCAGACAAGTTGTGGAATGATATCAAGGACATCATCCATGAAGAAAGTAATAGGTCATTGAAAAGACAGAAAATAAAGACCAAAATGGATGTCAGAGAAGACTCTGAAACTTTCTCTTGAATACTGAGCAGCTAGAGCAAAAGGAAGAATTGATGAAGTAAAGGAACTGAACAGAAGATTTCAAAGGGCAGCTCGAGAAGACAAAGTGAAGAATTATAATGACATGTGCAAAGAGCTGGAGATAAAAAACCAAAAGGGAAGAACACACTCAAAGTTTCTCAAGCTGAAAGAACTGAAGAAAAAATACAAGCCTCCAGCTGCAATAGTGAAGGATTCTATGGGGAAAATATTAAACGACACAGAAGTGTCAAAAGAGGATGAAAGGAATACATAGAGTCATTATACCAAAAAGAATTAGTCAATGTTCAAACATTTCAAGAGGTAGCATATGATCAGGAACCAATGGGACTGAAGGAAGAAGTCCAAGCTACACTGAAGGCATTGGTGAAAAACAAGGCTTCAGGAATTGACAGAATACCAATTGAGATGTTTCAACAGATGGATGCAATGCTGGAAGTGTTCACTCGTCTATGTGAAGAAATTTGGAAGACAGCTACCTGGCCAACTGACTAGAGGAGATCCATATTTATGCTTATTCCCAAGAAAGGTGATCCAACTGAATGTGGAAGTTATGAAACAATATAATTAATATCACAGGCAAGCAAAATTTGCTGAAGATAATTCAAAAGCTGCTGCAGCACTATATCAACAGGGAACTGCCAGAACTTCAGGCCGAATTCAGAAGAGGACGTGGAACCAGGGATATCATTGCTGATGTCAGATGGGTCTTGGCTGAAAGCAGAGAATACCAGAAGGATGTTTACCTGTGTTTTATTGACTATGCAAAGGCATTCGACTGTGTGGATCATAACAAATTATGGATAATATTGTGAAGAATGGGAATTCCAGAACACTTAATTGTGCTCATGAGGAACCTTTACATAGATCAAGAGGCAGTTTTTCAGACAGAACAAGGGGATACTGAGTGGATGAAAGTCAGAAAAGGTGTGTGTCAGAGTTGTATCCTTTCACCATACCTATTCAATCTGTATGTTGAGCAAATAATCTGAGATGATGTACTATATGAAGAAGAACAGGGCATCAGGATTGGAGGAAGACTCATTAAGAACCTGTGCCTGCATTATGCAGATGACACAACCTTGTTTGCTGAAAGTGAAGAGGACTTGAAGCACTTACTGATGAAAATCAAAGATCACAGCCTTTAGTATGGATTACCCCGCAACATAAAGAAAACAAAAATCCTCACAACTGGGCCAATAAGCAACGTCATGATAGGTGGAGAAAAAGTTGAAATTGTCAAGGATTTCATTTTACTTTGTCCACAATCAACAGCCATGGAAGCATAAGTCAAGAAATCAAAAGACACATTGCATTGGGTAAATATCCTGCAAAGGACCTCTTGAAAGTGTTGAAAAGCAAAGATTTCACTCTGAAGACTAAGGTACGCCTGACCCAATCCATGGTATTTTCAATCAGATCATATGCATGTGAAAGCTGGGCAATGAATAAGGAAGACCGAAAAAAGAATTGATGCCTTTGAATTGTGGTGTTGGCAAAGAGTATTAAATATACTAAGGACTGCCAAAAAGAACGAACAAATCTGTCTTGGAAGAGTGCAACCAGAATGCTCCTTAGAAGCAAGGATGGCGAGACTGCGTCTTACATACTTTGGACATGTTGTCAGGAGGGATCAATCCCTGGAGAAGGACAGCATGATTGGTAAAGTACAGGGTCATCAGAAAAGAGGAAGACTTTCAAGGAGATGGACTGACACAGTGGCTGCAACAATGGGCTTAAGCATAACAACGACTGTAAGAATGGCACAGGACTGGGCAGTGTTTCATTCTGTTGTACACAACGGTGTACAACAGCACCTAACAACAACAACAATGCTAGATATAAGGAGCCCTAGTGGCACAGTGGTTAAGTGCTGGGCTGCTAACCGAGAGGTGACCTGTTTGAACCCACCAGCCACTTTTTGGAGGAAGATGTGGCAGTCTGCTTCCGTAACGATTACAGCCTTGGAAACACTATGGGGAATTCTACTCTGTCCCATAAGGTCACTGTGAGTTTGAATTGACTTGATGGCAGGGGGTTTGGTTTGGTTATGTTAGTTATTATTACTACTACAGCCAGCAACAATAACAAGCAGTAAGTTAAGTCTGATTGTTTGACTTTAGGGCACAGGCTATGCAGAAGCCAACTGTCTGGCACTTAGGAGACAATCTAAGGCAAGCAGGACCTATCTTCCACTTTAGCCATGACCTTTTGGAGCTTCAGACATAACCTGATGAAAAACAGAGATTCTTGGCAAACAGAATGTTAAGATATTTTGATTCCATAATTCCCTCAATGCCATAGGCTATGTATGACGCAAAGTCCTAGTTTAAGCCTGACCATGAAAGAGAAAGAGAGATGTATGTTTTCATCAGGATCCATTAGAAAGTAAACTTTATTAAGGTGAGTTTTTGTTGTTGTTATTCATTAATACATCCCAGGTTCCTAAAACAGTGACTGGTACATAGTAAAAACACATTTCCGTCAAGTCAATTCTGACTCATCACAGCCCTATAGGACAGAGTAGAACTGCCCCATATATGGTTTCCAAGGAGTGCCTGATAGATTCAAACTGCCAACTTTTTTGTTAGCAGCCGAGCTCTTAATCACTGTGCCACCAGGGCTCGTGGTACATAGTAGATGCCCACTAAATATTTGTTGAATGAATAGATGTTATATGCAATTTCTAGTCCCCTTCCAATTCCACTATTCCTCCAACATAATACTAAATCATCCATATGAGAATGGGTTAGGGAGACTATAGGAAGAACTTTCATAGGCAAGTGAAGATAGTCAATTAGCAACTTTTTCCATCATGCTAAAATGTCTCAAATCTTATCTTATGCAGAGCCTCCCTCTTGTCCTTTGATATTCCAGATAGGCCATGACCAGATTTCTAGAAGTTTCAAGCCACCTATTAAAATTCTCATTTCCTAATGTGTAGCCTTTTAAACAGGTGGATGTAACTGGTATTCTAACTTAATTAACTGGGAATTAATGAAACACAGGAAAGTCAGCATGAAGATATTTGCCCAGTCGAAGCAATCAGGCCTAATAGTCATTAATTCAGTCATTTTCTAACACAGTGTTATCCAAACTTCAGCATGGATCAGAATCACCTGGAGGGCATGTCAAAACACAGATTGGTGGTCCTCACCCACAGCATTTCTGATTCAGTGGTCTGAGATGGGGTCCAAAATTTTTCATTTTTAAAAGTTTTATCATGGTAAAATATATAAAATAAAAAATTCCATCTTAACCATTTTTACGTGTACAATTTGCTGACATTAATTATATTCACTATGTTGTGCAACGATCACCATTATCCATCTTCAAAAACCTACCATCACCTCAAACAGAAACCCAGCACCCCTCAAGCAATAACTCTCCATTACCTCTTTCCCTCAGCCCCTGATGATTACCAACAAACTGTTGTTTGTATATATTTGCCTATTCTAGATATTTCATATAAGTAGGATCAGAAAATATTGCCTTTTTTTATCTGACTTATTTCACTCAGCATAATGTTCTCAAGCTACATCCATGTCATAGCATGTATCGGAGCTTCTTCTATCTTTATGGCTGAATAATATTCCATTGTAAGGCTCTACCACATTTTGTTCATTCATGTATTGATGGGCACTTGGCTTGTTTCCACCTTTTGGCTATTGTGAGTAATGTTGAAATGAACAGCATTTGAGTCTTTTGTGTATATGCCTAGGAGTGGAATTGCTGGGTGATATGGTAATTCTATGTTTAACGTTTAGAGGAATTACTAAACTGTTTTCCACAGTGGCTACGTTTTACATTCCCTTTACCGGCAATGCAGGAGGGCTCTAATTTTTCAACATCCTAGCCAACACTTGGTATTTTCTCTTTTTCTGATAATAGCCATCCTAGTGAGTGTGAAGTGGTATCTCACTGTAGTTTTGATGTGTATATCTCCAATGACTGATGGGAAGTCCCTAGGTGGCACAAACAGTTTACACTCAGCTACTAACCTAAAAGTTGGCAGTTTGAACCCACCTAGCACTACTGTGGAAGAAAGACCTGGTGATCTGCTTCCATTAAGATTAAAGCCAAGAAAACCTTATAGAGCAGTTCTACACTGTAATATATGTGGTCACCATGAGTTGGAATCGACTCAATGGCAATGGGTTTTTTTTTGTTTGTTTATTTGTTTTAAATGACTAATGGAAGCTTTGGGTGGCATCAACAGTTAAGTTCTTGATTACTACCCAAAAGGTTGGCAGTTTGAACCCACCCAGAGACCTTCAGAAGAAAGGCCTGGTGATATGCTTCCAAAAGACCACAGCTTTGAAAACCCTGCGGAGAGCAGTTTACTGTGCAACATATGGGGTTGCCATGAGTTGGAATCAACCTGAGGTCAACTGGTTAATGATTAGTAATTCTGAGCACCTTTTCATGTGCTTATTGACCATTTGCATATCCTCTTTGGTGAAATGTCTAAGTCCTTTGCCCATTTTTAAGTTGGGTTGTTTGTCTTTTTTGTTGAGTTGTAGGAGTTCTTTATATATTCTGGATATTAAACCCTTATCAGATACATATGGTTCCCAAATATTTTCTCCCATTCTGTAAGTCATCTCTTCATTTTCTGGCTAAAGACCTTTGATGTACAATTTTTTGTTTTGTTTTGTTGAAGTCTAATTTATTCATTTTTCCTTTTGTTGCTTGCGCTTTTGGTGTCATAATCTAAGAATCCATAGTCAAAACAAGATATTGACACATAACCATATGTTTTCTTCTAAGAGTTTTATGGTTTTAGTTCTTATACTTAGGTAATTAATTCATTTTGAGTTAATTTTGTATATTGTGTGAGGTATGGGTCCAACCTCATTCTTTCACATGTGGAGATCCAGTTGTCCCAGCACCATTTGTTGAAGAGACTATTCTTTTCCCATTTAATGGACTTGACACCCTTGTCAAAAATCAATTGGCCGTACATGTGTGGGTTTGAGAATTTGCATTTTTAGCAAGCTCCCTGGAGATGCTCCTGCTGCTGCTGATCCAGAGGTCACACTTTGGACATCAATGATCTAACAATTATTAAGTACTTTCTATATGCCAGTCATTGCTCTGGGTGTTCAGGATTCAGTTGTTGTTGTTAGGTGCCACTAAGTCTATTTTGACTCATAGCCAACACATGTGACAGAGTAGAACTGCCCCATAGGGTTTTCAAGGCTGTAATCTTTATGGGAGCAGATTGCCAGGTCTTTCTTCCGTGGAGCTGATAGGTAGGTTAGAACTCCCAAAATTTCAGTTTGCAGCTGAGCTTACCTGTTGTGCCATCAACACTCTTTGGGTAATACAGTGGTAAACAAGAATAAGGTACATGCCCTCATGGAGCTTATATCCTATGGAGGAAACAGACAAACAAAATGATGCTGAAGAAGTAAAACTGTCCCTATTTGTGGATGATATGATGCTGTACATAGAACACCCAAAAGACTTCATGAGAAAACTACTAGAACTAATAGAAAAATTCAGCAGAGAAACAGGATACAAGATAAACATAAAAAATCAGTTGGATTCCTATACACCAATAAAGAAAACGATGAAAAGGAAATCAGGAAAACAATATCATTTATATTAGCCCCTAAAAAAATAAAATACTTAGGAATAAATCTAACCAGGGATGTAAAAGACCTATACAAAAAAAACTACAAAACACTACTGTAAGAAACCAAAGGAAATCTACATAAATGGAAAAAGATAACATGCTTATGGATGGGAAGACTCAACATTGTGAAAATGACAATTTTACCCAAAGCGATTTACAAATACAATGCAATCTCAGTCTAAATACCAACAACATTCTTTAAAGAGATGGAAAAACTAATCATTAACTTTATATGGAAAGGGAAGAGGCCCTGGATAAGTAAAGCACTATTGAAGAAGAAGAATAAAGCAGGAGGACTTGCACTACCTGACCTCAGAACCTACTATACAGTTACAGTAGTCAAAACAGCCTGGTACTGGTACAATGATAGATACATTGACCAATGGAACAGAATTGAGAACCCAGATGTAAATCCATCCATCTATGGTCACCTGATCTTCCACAAAGACCCAAAGTCCATCAAATGGGGAAAAGACAGTCTTTTTAACAAATGGTGCTGGCAAAACTGGACATCCATCTTCCAAAAAATGAAACAGGACCCATACATCACACCATACACAAAACTAATTCAAAATTATTAGACACCTAAATATGAACCCCAAAACTATAAAGATCATAGAAGAAAAGACAGGATCAATGCTAGAGGCCTTAATACACGGCATTAACAGTATACAAACCATAACTAACAGCATACTTACTCCAGAAGATAAGCTAGATAACTGGAATCTTCTAAAAATTAAACACTTATGCTCATCAAAAGACTTCCCCAAAAGAATAAAAAGAGAACCTACAGACTGGGAAAAAGTTTTGGCTATTACAAATCAGAGAAAGGTCTAATCTGTAATATCTGTAAAATCCAACACCTTTACAACAAAAAGACAAATAATCCAATTAAAAAATGGGCAAAGGAAATGAACAGATACTTCACCAAGGAGGATATTCAAACGGCTAACAGACACATGAGGAGATGCTAGCGATCACTAGGCACTAAAGAAATCCAAATCAAAACCACAGTGAGGTACCATCTTACCTCAGCATTACTGGCAGGAATAAAAAAAAACAGAAAATAACGAATGTTGGCAAGGCTGTGGGGAGATTAGAACTCTTATTCTCTGCTGGTGGGAATGCAAAATGATTCAACCATTTTGGAAAACTATATGGTGCTTTCTTGGCAAGCTAGAAATAGAAGTACCATATGATCCAGTAATCCCATCCCTAGGAATATATCCTAGAGAAATAAGAGTCGTCACATGAATAGACATACGCACACCCATGTTCATTGAAGCATTGTTCACAATAGCAAAAAGATGGAAACAATCTAGATGCCCACCAAGAGATGAATGGATAAACAAACTATGGTATATACACACAATGGAGTAGCATACAACAATGAAGAACAATGATGAATCTATGATGCATCTCACAACATGGATGAATCTGGAGGGCATTATGCTGAGTGAAACAAGTCAATTACAAAAGGAAAAATATTGTATGAGACCACTACTAAAAAAACTCATGAAAAGGCTTACACACAAAAAGAAACAATCTTTGATGGATATGAGGGAGGGGAGGGGTGGGATGGGAAAAGACTAAATAGAAAATAGATAAGCAGTAACTTTGGAGAAGGGTAAGACAGTACACAATACTGGGGAACCCAGCACAGCTTGTCCAAGGCAAAATCATGGAAGCTCCACAGACACATCCAAACTCCCTGAGGGACAAAATTGCTGGGCTGAAGGCTGTGGAGACCGTGGTTTTGGGGAACATCTAGCTGAACTGGCAAAAAACAGTTTATAAAGAAAATTTTCTACATTCTACTTTGGAGAGTAGCATTTGGGGTCTTTTTTAAGACCTATGACTGGCCATCTAAGATGCTCCCCTGGTCTCACTCTGTTGACAGGAAGGAAGAATTAAAGAAAACTAAAGGTACAAGGGAAAGATTAGTCCAAAGGACTAATAGAGCACAACTACCATGGTCTCCACTGCTATTCATAAGGTTTTCACTGGCTAATGCTTTTCAGAAGTAGACTGCCGGGTCCTTCTTCCTACCTTTCAAGATCTATCCTGAAGTACAATCCTGTCAGTGATAGGATAATATCCATACGCTTACAAGGAAGGCCAGTTAATATGGCTATTATTCAAATTTAAGCACCAACTGCTATGGCCAAAGATGAAGAAATAGAAGATATTTATCAGCTGCTGAAGTCCGAAATTGATTGAACATGCAATCGAGATGCATTGATAATTACTGGTGATTGGAATGTGAAAGTTGGAAACAAAGAAGAAGGATCAGTAGTTGGGAAATATGGCCTTGGTGATAGAAACAATGCCGGAGATCGAATGACAGGATTTTGCAAGACGAACGACTTCTTCATTGCAAATACCTTCTTTCACCAATATAAATGGTGACTATACACATGGACCTTGCCAGATGGAACACACAGAAATCAAATTGACTACATCTGTGGAAAGAGACGATGGAAAAGCTCAATATCATCAGTCAGAACAAGGCCAGGGGCCGACTGTGGAACAGACCATCAATTGCTCATATGCAAGTTAAAGCTGAAATTGAAGAAAATCAGAGCAAGTCCACAACAGCCAAAATATGACCTTGAGTATATCCCGCCTGAATTTAGAGACCATCATTGAACACTAGTGACCAAAGACCAGACGAGTGGTGGAATGACATCAAGGACATCATCCATGAAGAATGCAACAGGTCATTGAAAAGACAGGAAAGAAAGAAAAGACCAAGATGGATGTCAGAGAAGACTCTGAAACTTGCTCTCGAGTGTCAAGCAGCTAAAGCAAAAGGAAGAATTGATGAAGTAAAAGAACTGAACAGAAGATTTCAAAGGGCAGCTTGAGAAGACAAAGTAAAGTATTATAATGACATGTGCAAAGAGCTAGAGATGGAAAACCAAAAGGGAAGAACACGCTCGGCGTGTCTCAAGCTGAAAGAACTGAAGAAAAAGTTCAAGCCTTGAGTTGTAATAGTGAAGGATTCTATGGGGAAAATATTAAACGATGCGGGAAGCATCAAAAGAAGAGTCATTAAACCAAAAAGAACTAGTCGATATTCAACCATTTCAAGAGGTGGCATATGATCAGGAACCGATGGTACTGAAGGAAGAAGCCCAAGCTGCTCTGAAGGCATTGGCGAAAAACAAGGCTCCAGGAATTGATGGAATATCAATGGAGATTTTTCAACAAACAAATGCAGCGCTGGATGTGCTCACTTGTCTATGCCAAGAAATATGGAAGACAGCTTCCTGGCCAACTGACTGGAAAAGATCCATATTTATGCCTATTCCCAAGAAAGGTGATCCAACCGAATGTGGAAATTATAGAACAATATCATTAATATCACACGCAAGGAAAATTCTGCTGAGGATCATTCAAAAACGGCTGCAGCAGTATATCGACAGGGAGCTGCCAGAAATTCCGGCTGGTTTCGGAAGAGGACGTGGAACCAGGGATATCATTGCTGATGTCAGATGGGTCCTGGCTGAAAGCACAGAATACCAGAAGGATGTTTACCTGTGTTTTATTGACTATGCAAAGGCATTCGACTGTGTGGATCATAACAAACTATGGATAACATTGCGAAGAATGGGAATTCCAGAACACTTAATTGTGCTCATGAGGAACCCTTACATAGATCAAGAGGCAGTTGTTCGGACAGAACAAGGAGATACTGACTGGTTTAAAGTCAGGAAAGTTGTATCTCAGGGTTGTATTCTTTCACCATACCTATTCAATCTGTATGCTGAACAAATAATCCGAGAAGCTAGACTATATGAAGAACAGGGCATCAGGATTGGAGAAAGACTCATTAACAAACTGCTTTATGCAGATGACACAACCTTGCTTGCTGAAAGTGAAGAGGACTTGAAGCACTTACTAATGCAGATCAAAGACCACAGCCTTCACTATGGATTGCACCTCAACATAAAGAAAACAAAAATCCTCACAACTGGACCAATGAGCAACATCATGATAAATGGAGAAAAGATTGAAGTTGTCAAGGATTTCATTTTACTTGGATCCACAATCAACAGCCACGGAAGCAGCAGTCAAGAAATCAAAAGACACATTGCATTGGCCAAATCTGCTCCAAAGGACCTCTTCAAAGTGTTGAAGAGCAAAGATGTCACCTTGAAGACTAAGGTGCGCCTGACCCAAGCAGTGGTATTTTCAATCACATCATATGCATGTGAAAGCTGGACAATGAATAAGGAAGACCGAAGAAGAGTTGATGCCTTTGAATTGTGGTGTTGGCGAAGAATATTGAATATACCATGGACTGCCAAAAGAACGAACAAACCTATCTTGGAAGAAGTGCAGCCAGAATGCTCCTTAGAAGCAAGGTTGACAAGATGGTGTCTTACATACTTTGGACATGTTGTCGGGAGGGATCAGTCCCTGGAGAAGGACATCATGCTTGGCAGAGTACAGGGTCAGCGGAAAAGAAGAAGACCCCCAACGAGGTGGATTGACACAGTGGCTGTAACAATGAGCTCAAGCATAACAACGATTGTAAGGATGGCTCGGGAACGGGCAGTGTTTCGTTCTGTTGTGCATAGGGTCGCTATGAGTCAGAACCGACTCGACGGCACCTAACAACAAGAACAGCAACAATCATGGCCTCCACCGGACTGAGTCCAGTACAACTAGCTGGTACCTGGCTACAACAACTGACTGCTGTGACAAAGATTGTATTAGAGATTGCTGGGCAGAGCTGGAGAAAAATGTAGAACAAAATTCTAACGCAGAAAAAAAGACCAGACTTGCTAGCCTGACAGAGACTGGAAAAACTCCAAGAGTATGGCCCCTGGACACCGTTTTAGCTCAGTAATGAAGTCACTTCTGAGGCTCACCCTTCAGCCAAAAATTAGACAGGCCCGTAAAAGTAAACAAGAACTAAAGGGGCACACCAGCCCAGGGGCAAGGACTAGAAGCCAGGAGCGGACAGCAAAGCTGGTAATAGGGAACCCAAGGTCGAGAAGGGAGAATGTTGACATGTCCTGAGGTTGTTAACCAATGTCATAAAATAATATGTGCACTAACTTTTTAATGAGAAGCTAGTTTGTTCTGTAAACCTTCATCTAAAGTACAATAAAAAAAGGAAAAAAGAAAAAGCCATAGCCATCAAGTTCATTTTGAATATTAGTGACCCTATATGTAGGACAGAGGAGAACTGCCAAGAAATGGCTGGTGAATTTGAACTGCCAACCTTTTAATTAGTAGCTGTAGCTCTTAACCAATGCGCCACCAGGGTTCCAACGTAAAGAAAAGGGTGTTTTAAAAAGCAACAAGCTATGAAAAGTACTTGTTAGAAATAGTTGCTAGTTGTAATTGACTGAGGGTTAGAATTTGTAATTTTCATTTCTGACCATTCTTTACATCTGCTGCTTGAACACTTAGAAGTGACGATGTTTCACAATTTTCAAACAAAAAATGTTTTTCTTAGTTTTCCTCTTAAGCATTTGAATTTAAGGGTTTTGTTTTTTCTTTGTAATAACACATTTATCTAAGTTATCTTAGCTCCAAGATTCTATGCAGGTTGACAGTCATTGGGTCAGGAGGACACTATTAAAGAAAGAAGTTTCTGCTTAAATGAGAGGAGCAGTTCTCAAGGAGAATTCACATAGTTAGACAATGACTTTTGTTGTATGCAGAAATTGCAGAGAAAAAGAGGTGCAGACAGAGACAAAAAAAATTTGCATTCATGCTTTATATTCCTCATGTCAAGCTGCCAACCAGCTAAGTTGGGGAGACATTATACATACAGATAAAATAGATTTAGAGATACAAAATATATGACAAATTATTCTTAAAATATCACCTGGAATGATCCCACTTATGTGAAATACCTAGAATAGGCAAATCCACGAGACAAAAGGTTAGTGGTTCCTAGGGTCTCTGGGGAGGAGGGAATGGGGAGTTAAAAAAAAAAAGTAGAGAATTTATGGAAATTGGTTAAAAATTTCAAACTGTTTAATAGAATTTAAAAGAGTTAGAGTATGAACAGTAAACATTTATTACTGTTGTTTAAAATGAAAATATTTTCACATTTGAAAATGGATTCTACATGAAGATAATAAGAACCAAATAAAATAACACCTGGAAACCAACACATGGATACAGGGAAAAGAAATAACTTAATCAAGGAAGTTTTTCTGGAGTTTCTAATGGTGCCTGATGCCAAGTTTACAGAATCCTTGGAACAAGCTTCTCTCATTCTGAGTTAAGAACATAACTACAATACTCCATGATTACATTTAAGACAGACACTGGAGGAAGTGGGCCAGGATGTGAAGGCAGGACTACTCATTGACAAGAAGTTAGCTGCCATCGTACCCAAAGAATATCTCAACCCATGGCCTATCTGAAATTTCAGTATTAGCCAAATGTTTCACGACATTGAACGTTCCTGTTAAAATGCATGAGTCAGAAAGGAGGAGAATTAATTCATTCAATAAACTAGCATTTATTGTGTACCTACTGTATACTAGATGTTGTGCCTGATGTGGTTGGTGCAACAATGAACAGAATTTAGTCTCTGCCTTCAAAGAGATTCTTGCCTCATAGGGGAGACAGACAAGTAAAACCAGGCAATTACAATACAAGGTGAAGAGCGTAAGTAGATGTGATAGATTTTTAAGTATAGATATAGAATAGGATCACAGAAGAGGGCCACAAAACTCAAAATGGGGGCTGAGTAATTGGCTCAAGAATGGCTTCCAAGGGAAAGTAATGTCTGAGCTGAGACAAACAGCACAAATAACATCTGAATGAGTAGGAGGTAACCACATAAAGGAAATAGAGGGGAATTTTCAATAAGCTTTGCTAAATAAATATTTGTTAAATGGGTAAAGGAAGCAACAGACGAATAAATGGAGAGCAACACATGAAGTGGTACGCACATGCACATACAAACAAGTCAAAGTCATTAATATTTAGCTCGCTGGCATAGCGTTTAAGGTCAAGCACCATTTTTTGTTCTAATCTTCCTTTCCAACTTCATCTTTCATAATTCCCTCAATCCTTACCCTTACCAAGCTAGATAGTATTTTAATGAGAACATAAAATTCTTGGGTTCTAGTTTTGATTTTGTTATTGTGGTTTTGTTTTAACTTCTCGGGACTAAAATTTGTGTTCTGTTCCCTTTTAAGTGCTCACACCTCTCAAATATTTTTTAAAAATCTGAACTAGTAGATTTAAGGCATTTATTTATTTGAACGCCTGCGAAATGTTTAAGATCTAACGTTGCAGTGTTCAAAACAGAGATGCATTGAAAATCAGTGCTTCTTTGGGGCTCTGTCATCTAGCAAGTAGTGTGCTCTGTCATCTAGCTAGTCCCTGTACTAGATTGAGTGCCTTCAGTGATTTAAATATGACAGTTTTATTGCATATGCTTAGATATTTTTCTCTTTCGAATAATATAAATAGAGCGCAAAAATCACAGTGAGATACCAGTATGTAAAACTAGAAAGGCTAAAATTAAAATGGCTGACTGTGCCAGGTTTTGGCAAGGATGTGGAGCAATTAGAATTCTCCTTTATTGCTGGAGGGAATGAAAAATGGTATATTCACTGCAATGAACAGTTTGGCAGTTTCTTAGAATATTAAACATACCTAATATATGATCCAGCCATTGCACTCTAATGGTATTTTACTAGAGAAAGGAAGCATATGCCTACACTAAGACCTATATGCAAATGTTTATAGCAGTGTTATTCATCAAAGACAAAAACTGGAACCAGCCCAGCTGTCCATCAATAGAAAATAGATAATGGAAAAAAAAATTGAACTATAGCCATACGATGTACTACCACTCAGCGATAACATGTAACAACATGAATAAATCTTAAAAGTACTATGCTAAATGAAAGAAGCCAGACACGAAAGAATGCTTACTGTATAATTCCATTAATCTGAGATTCTAGAAAAGGCAAAACTATAGGGACAAAAACAGATTAGTAGTTTTCAGGGCCTGTGAATTAGTGGAGCAAATTTACTATAATGAAACTTTCTAGGGTAATGGAAATATTCTTTACCTTGCCTATGATGGTGATTACATGACTGTGTACGTTTTGTCAAAACTCACTGAACTGTATACTTAAAAGGGCAACTTTTGTTTTAAGTGAATTATACCTCAGGAGGAAAAAAAATCAACAGCTTTAAAGTGTGTATTTTCTCACCTAAAATATTCCGAAAAAATTAGAATCATGGGCCCTAATAATGTCATAGGATGTTGGGTGGAGGAAATGTGTGACAGTTAGCCTTATAATTAACAACCTTTCCTTTTGTTCTCCTCATTCCCTAGTAATATGTCAGGTAGCTAAGGAGGTACCTCCGGTTTCTAGTCAGTATCTGTGGTAGGCAATGACTAAGCCTGCTGCAGGCCTCATGACTCAATTAGAAATAGAACAAAGAAAAATGTAGCTCTGATGCAACAAGGACTCACCTTATATCAGAGTTTTTACAAAATGTGGGTTGAACTTATTAGTAGGTTGTGAAATTAATTTAATAGGTAATAAGAATTCTTTTTAAACATTTTTAAATACAATAAAAGAGAATTGAAAATATATATGAGTACATCTCAAGTAATAAAGGTCAATATTGCTTTGTAGAACTTTTGCTTCCACACATGCATATACACACATACATACATATGTGTATATACGTGTGCATTTAATGAGTCAAAATATAAAATACATAGAGCTCTATAGGTTTCCATCAAAAAAATCTTAAAAGTTTGAATGCCAGTAACTTATATGGTAATAGGTCTTTGAGTGCTGACATGGCCCCTCCTCAAAGTAATGGAATAAATGGCAAAGAGCCTATATCTCAGACTTCTCTGGTTGGTCAGGTCCTCATTATGCATGACCGTCAAATATGAGGTATGAGTAACTAATAAGACAAAGGGGACTTGCATCTACCAAAGAATTTGTGTCCTAGGCAGAGCCCAGAGCTAATGAGGTTACAAGGACTAACCTAAGGCCGAATGTCCACTTGCATGATACGAAATGAAAGGCACCAGTTAAGCTTTGTCCCCTCTCAGAAGTCTTTTTTTTAAATGCAATTATTTCTAGAGGAGGAATACTTACAGTACTCAATATATAAAATTTCTTGATTGGCAATTATTAGTATATGTGACGCTTTCTTTTTCTGGAATGGAAGAAGACTAGTACAGCAGAAAAGCACTTGATATTTACGAGATAAGAGGGCAAAAATTGTAAAATTGTAAAAGAAGATGGGCTACATCAAAGGTCACTTTCACATAATTTATATTTTTATCCAGAGCCAGTTCTAGTGTTCAATTTATTTTCCCAATGACCTAGTGACTTTCACTGTGGCTCATAGACATACCAACTAGCTATCTTGTAAAAACCAAAAATGCCCGCTTTTGAGTAAATGGGAATTGGGCAAACAAGTAAAGTATCCAAACAATTTTATCCAACACCCACCCCACTCATCCAACTGGCATCACTCTGAACATGAACCTTAATAACATCTTTATATATTAAAGTGAACATACTCCAGGGGGAAGAACGAACTTCCTAATGATTAAATATTGAATTGGGTCTTTTTTTTAATGAACCCCGCAACATGTATTAGCACATTTCTCTCTTTTACTCCTATTTTAGATAAGTGCAAATAAACATTACAATGGCACAAAATCATCCTTGTTTAAAATTCTATTCAAACAAACAAGCAAAAACCTTGGCTGTGTCTGGCTTATCTTATTATGATGATATTGATTCAATTTATGAAAACTTTATCTACCTTGTTATTGGATTGTGTTGATGCTCATCATCTCCAGAATTAAAAGTAGAAAGTGCTAATAATGTGTTTTTTGGGGTGTACCTATCTCTAAATGACCCCAAGATAGGGATTTTATTGATCCCTTGGTATTAAGCCACCTAGTAGATGACAACCCATCTTCCTGAAACGTAAGCTCCTTCAGGGCATAAAGTGGGTCTGATCGCCCCCTGAATGGCCTGCATCCAGTGCAATGTCTGGAACAATGGAGAGGAATACAAAATGTTTTTAGATTTAACTTTTTTGACTGCCTTATATGACCTTACAGAGGGGAAAAGGAAAAGGAAGGATGGTGCTATATAAAAAATGAATTAAGTTCAAGGAAATAATTTTTAGTGCAAATGGAAGCTAGCCTAGTAAGACTGGCAAGGGGATGAATCATTTTTTAATTCTTAAGACAAAAAAGAAAAGGAAGGGGGAGTATGCATGGTTCATTTTTTTCATCAACATAAACTTTTTCAAGAGGCTCCGGAAAAAGAAGCTGAAAAGGAACAAGCACTTATGTTTGGTGTGAGGAGTGAAAAAAAAGCAAATGCCTGAGTCATTCAACTGTGCAGCCTCCTCAGCAGGTGGCAAGCCAAGGAGGGCACTGGGGTTCAGGAATACTGGCAATGACAAAAGGGACATATGCTATGACTGTTTCTTTACTGTGTAGGCAGTCATAACGCTGGATGATTCACTCATGTCGCCTGGGCAGAGAGTGGGCTAGGAGAGAGTAAGGAAGTGTGTGTGTGTGTATGTGTGCGTGTCTGTGTGTGTGTCTGTCATAAAGCCAATACCCTCCACACACATTGATTTAATATTGATGTGTCCTACTTTTCTCCAAACACTGATAAAAGCAGTTTGCTCCCGTTCTTCCCAAACACAAACAAATAGACTAACAAAAAGTACAACAAGCTTCCCCACCAAACCTACAAACTGTGTAACTATATCTGGACTTGTGCCTTTCAAGTTGGCTTGTGAAGTGATTGCTCAAAAAGATGAGTTCTCACTGTAAGGCTGCAGGCGAATGTGGTCTTGAATTCCTAATGAGAAAGTGTTGCAGTCCTCTTTCAAGCAAAACCTGCCGTGTGTGCAGAATAAGGATCAGCACCAGTTCTCATTCCAGTTTTCTACAGAAAAGCAATTGAGGGTCAGGCAACAGGAGCAATCAATGTAGGGGCTTTAGGAAACAATTAACTCTTTCAGGTCCTAGGAGGCCCTAAAGCCTAATAGCTAACATTTTTGGAATACTTACCAAATGCCAGGCATTTTTGTAAGAGCTCGACAGGGCTAGTATTTTTTAATCATCACAACCATTAGTAAGATGCTAAACTGAGATTCAAATATAGGTAGTCTGACTGCAGAACTCCAGGGCCAAAGGCCTGTGGATACTGCCAGGACTATATGTTTTGGGCTCAGGCAGCTCCAGATTAAAATAAAATAGGGCCTCTGTCAATTACCACTCTTGTGACCTTAGGCAGATAATGCTACTGAGGCTGCATTTCCTCATCTGTAAAATATGGTTAAAAATACCTAGGTCATAGAATTGTGCTGAGGTTTAAGTGAAATATACCTCACATGTAGCATTTAGGATAGTGTGTAACATCTATTAATTCCTCAATATAGGTAACGATTATTAGAAGCAACTGAATACAGTTAATTGCTTATTACACAAATCTTTACATCTGTATAGAGCATGGTGATGAGGTTATGTTGATAGGCAATGGCTAAATCACAAAGGGCCTTGTCTACCTTTCTCCCAAAGTGGGGTATTATGAACATATTTACCTCTTTACAAAATAATTCTGGCAGCAGAGAAAGTGGGGACTAAACTTTTAGGGAAAGAAAATCAGTTGTGATTCCACTGCCATAGTCCCAGTGAGAAATGAGAACTTGATGTAAGGTACCAGCAGTGAGACAAAGATGAGAGAATAGAGACTAAAGTATTTTAACCACGTAGTGTTGAAAAAACCTTAAGATCCCTTGGATGTGTGGGGTGAGGGAGATGGAATTGACAAGGATATCACTCAGATGCTTGGCTTGGACAGGTAGGGGGATAATTGCTATCATTTACTGAAATGGGAAACACAGGAAGAGGACTGGGTTTGTAAAGGAATAGCTTTTCCTGGGTAAAAGATGACAAGCCAGATTTTGGACATGTTGAAATGGAGTTAGAGGTGGGACATCTAGAAAAGATGTTCAGTGGACAGTCGAAAATAGACACTGCTGCTCTAGAAAAAATAAATATGGCCTGGAGAAATATATTTGATATTTGTTAGTATATGGGTTGAAACACTGGTTGTGACTGACATCAAACTAAGAACCCTAAGAACCGTATTTGACAAGTAGGATGAGGACGAAATCCTAGAACACATCAATAATGTAAGAGGAAGATAGGGAGAGGGAGAGGAGATGATGAAACAATTGAAAAAGGGCAATCAGGAAGGTCAGAGTAGGAGAAATATTAAAGGGTAACAATGCATAAATCACCAGAGGGGAGAGTTTTGAGGTGGTCAAAAGGACCCAGAGTGTCAACTTGTTGCAGAGAAATCAAATAAGATTAAAAGGTGGTCACTGGACCTGGGAACATGAATGTGCTGTGTCTGCCATAACAAGATACCACAAAGTGGATGGATTTAAAGAACGTAAGTTTATTTTCTCACAGTTCTGGAGGTTGGAAGTCAGAATTCAGGGCTTAAGCAGTCAGTACTGAGGGGCGATCCTTCCTAGTTTTTTTCAGCTTCTGTAGCCCTGGGCATTTCTTGGATTGTTGATGGATCCTCACATGCCGGCTTCCCTCCGTGTGAACTTTCATGTAGGTTCTGCTTCTTTATAAGACACCATTCAGAAGGGGTTAATGTTAAGATCCACTCTCTAGCATGAACTCATTAACATACAAAAGAAAAACTCTATTTCCAAACAAGTTCACCTTCAAAAATATAGGGGTTAGAACCTCAAAGTATCTTTTTTAGGGCGCATAATTCAATCCATAATGTGCTGGATATCTTCTGTAGGCCCTTCCAGATCTACTCTCCATCCTTCTCCACTCTACTACAATCTGTGCCCAGGAGTCTGACTTGTAATGGACTTCATCAATGGGCTACCATTTAGGTTCAAATAATGAAATTCCTTGCAGGAGATCTGAAGAAGAAGGAGAGTGAGGTTGGGCTATTTATTCTTCTTCCTACCTCCGTATGGTCAGTACATACTAGATTTTTTCCTGTAACAGAAGTCACAGCTCTTCTCAAGTGTCCCTCTCTAGATAGCTTCCTCTACTTCCAGATTCCAGTAACTGCTTCCTTCTCTTGCTCTTTCTTGCTTAAGGATGGTAAAGGGACTCCACCGTTACAAGCCCTGGGCTTCTGCAGTTGTTGTTCTACTCCCTGCCCACAACTCTATAAATAACCCTTTTATTAACTTATCTTCAAATTACCAAGTTTGGGGGTGCCATCTCTTTCCTGCTAGGGCCTGGACTGATACAATGGAGATCACTGGAGCAGTTTTTATGGAGTAGTGGCAGCAGTAGTGAGACCAGATGGAAACAGAAAGCAAATGGAAATAGGGAGTATTAAAAAAAAAAAAAACCCATTTAGGGTTAACAGTTGAGGAAAGCAGAGAGAGGGACTAGTAGCTGGAAAAGGACTTGGAGGAATCGAAGATTTAATATTTTTTAATGTGGGGAGACTAAAATATTTATAGGCCAAAGTGAACCAGTCAGACAATAAAGGATAGATTGAAGCTATAATAGAAAGGAACAAGTACTGATAGAGAAATACTTCAGAGCTGACAAGAAGTGATTTAACCCAGAGCACAGGCAGAAACATTAGTTTTGGAAAGAAAGAGATGGAACCAATAGAAGTAAGGTTATATATATAAAAAAAAGTTATATATAGATAGAGCTAAATTTGCAGGTTGGGAGCAGGAAAATGCAGTAGTTTTTGCCCAAAGACATCTATTTTCCTTTGAAATGAGTAGAGAATTGTGAAGATTTGAAATAGTTGATTTGGGAAATGGAAGAGGGATTGTCCCAGGGACACCTGAACAAATTACCCTACTTTTCTGAGAGCCCAGCTGTGGTTGGAATCCATAAATTTGTGGTTGTATCAATGTTCACATTCATAGGGAGGTGGCCAATCTCAGCAACCAGAGTGGGAGTGAGGGAGTTAGTAGGTTGCATCGATTCAGGTTTTGCAATTTGCAGGTCAAGATCAATGCAAATCACAGAGAGAAGGTAGTGGATGATGCTAACAAAAGAGTAGTTGAAGAGATGGTTTATAGGGTCAAGGTTGCATATGAAGGAAAGTGAATTTAAAAGAGGGCTGTTGATTTGAGGAAAAAGGGAATGATCTCGGGAATTGAGAGCTAAGTTCAAAGAACAAGTATGATGGGAATAAAGGAGTACATACACTAGAAGAAATTCTGGCACATTGGTTTTCAGTGAGGCAGCACCAAATAATGATATGGTCCAATGTATGAAAAACATTAGGTAAATGAACTTGATCTACAAAACGAATTTAGTATTATGCTACCTTACATTTTCCTTTGTTTCTCCACATTGTTCTGAGTCTCCTATGTACCAACTCATTTTTTTTTACTATTTGCTAGATAAACATTTATACTAGTACTGTTAATAGGGATTTTTTTCTCACATCCTGAGCTATTTTTTAAAACTTAGACATATGTTGGAGGAATGTTAATGAAATACGGAGAATGCCACTTTCAATAGTCTCTAATTGCAAATTATATTACTAACAGATATTCCTTTCTGGATTAAATTTGAGGAGATTATTTTATTATATGTAATATTAGGTGAATTTCTTTTCCTGCTAGCATTTTGTACCCTGCTAAGTATTAGTAATCTCTTTTGATTGTTCATGATTAATAGCTAATTGGTAGCAGAAAAGAGTGCTACCATCAAAAGAATGCTAACTGTTATTCTCAAATACTTAATAGATGTAAAATAAATGTCATTTAGTATAATTTTTAGCAAGAGATTAAAGACAGAATCTTACTGTTGCGTGGGGGAGATTTATGTATTTATTCTCCACACCTTTTGTTTTCTTCCATGTGGAGGAAGCTCCGTTAGTGACTTCTCTGAATGGTGAGTTTGGGAGAAAGAACAGAACCTAGATTCTGTCTGCATGAGCTTTGGAGTAAAGGTCAAGTCCCTGTGTGCAAGGCCTAGGTGTTCCATGGCTGCCTGTTACCTGGGCGGGTAAATCTGCCTAATTAAGTGATTCAGTGTAAAGAAGCACACTTTTCTTCTCATGGAGGCCATATTCTCCAGTATCAGTTTTATATGTTATAAAGAGGATCTTTGATATCCATCTGCTCTACCTCTCTACTTCTATTTCTTAATTGGTTTGATGGTAACAGCAACTCCGAAAGGACATCATAGCATAGTGGTTAAGAGGGGGCTATGGAGTTAAAAGGAGTCCCTGCAAATGCTTAAGCACTTGGCTACTAATCCAAAGGTTGGCTATTCAAATCCACCCAGAGATGCCTTGAAAGAAAGGCCTGGCGATCTACTTGGGAAAGGTCATAGTCATTGAAATTCCTATGTGCAGTTATATTCTGACACATACGGGGTCACTGTGAGTTGGAATAGACTAGATGGCAACTGGTTTTTTATAGAGTCAAACTGCCTGACTTTGAATACCACTTAAACCACATAGAGCCCTGGCAGCACAGTAGTTAAGAGCTCAGTTGCTAACCAAAAGTTTGGCAGTTCAAATCCACCACATGCTCCTTGGAAACCCTATTCTACTCTGTCCTATGGGGTCACTATGAGTCGGAATCAACTCGACAACAATTTTTTCTTTTTTTATACCACATAGAAGAAGTATGATTTGGAGCATTTTTCTTCACTTCTATGTCCCTTAATTCCCTAATCTTTAAGATGGGGTAATAATAGTACCTATTTTATAGCTGGGAAACCCTGGTGGCATAGTGGTTAAGTGCTACGGCTGCTAACCAAAGGGTCGGCAGTTTGAATTCGCCAGGTGCTCCTTGGAAACTCTATGGGGCAGTTCTACTCTGTCCTACAGGGTCGCTATGAGTCGGATTCGACTCGACTGCACTGGGTTTGGTTTGGTTTTTGGTATTTTATAGCTGTGAAGATGAAATTAGATAATACATTTAAACTACTTGGATCTGTGCCCAAAACATAATAAGCACTCAGTCAACTGTTATCAATCTCCATTTTTGAGATTAAAAACAACAACAAAAAAAGCCCAGAGGTTCAGAGAAAGCATGTGATTTGCCTAAAGCCACCTGGCTAGTAACCAAAGTCGGGATTGTAACCAAGGCCCTTTGGGTATCAAAACTCTCACACATTTTGCCACACCTGTGGCAGGACCTGGATGATCTGTCGTGATTTGAAGATTGCTTTTCATTACTCTCCTAGGGAAAAGGCATGAATGAAACCAAAACATCCAATTCACTTAAAGACAAAACCACCTCTGTGCTGTCTGTGTTGTCTAAGCATACGGATGCTTTTCTCGCTTTTTCCCCCGATGCTTGTTGCGATGCCTATATTTGCCTTCACAACTTTTAATATAATAGTATCTTATGTAGTACTTTGCTATTCAAAGTGTGGTTAGGACCAGTAGCATCTGCATCACTTGGGGGCTTGTTAGAAGTGCAGAACCCCAGACTGCACCCCAGACCCACTGAATCTGCCATCTCACAAAATCTAATTGATTCCTATGCACATCACTATATAAGAAGTACTTCTATAGTCACTCAGTGGAAATAAATTAAATAGGTTTTTGACTTATTATATTTTCTATATATTTACTGCCAAATTGCAACAAGTCTGTATATCTGATTGTACATTAAGGATTTAGGTGAGATATTATATTTCCCAAGCCTTTGAGCATCTAAATACTAAATTAGATACTTATTTTTAAGAGAAAGGTGAAGATTCAGAGGATTAGAATTTCTGCATGGCAACTCAACACCAAGTCACCATACTTCTTAATTTTTTCCTGATCATCTGTGAAGTGTAATTATAAAATTAAGCATGCTTCAAATATTAATTGTATATGTGTCATTTGTTTAAAATCTTTGGACAAAGTGAATCAATAACATAGCAAACTCCTACTTCATTTAAGAGCACTGCCAGATGTTTCAATCATTTCCCTTAGATTTTTCCACTAAGGAAATCACTGCTAATACTTGAGTGTCTTGCTTTGTCCAGCAAACAAGCAAATAATTCCATAATAGATGCTGAAGTAGAAGAGTAGAGATTCTGGCTTGGGGGTGGTGCTAAGAGCTGATAATTTTTCTACAGTAAAATAATTGCATAGTTCCTCCATGTATTTCTTAAAGTCTCTGTGAAATCCAAATCATATTAGTAGATCTTTGTGGAATTGTTTATCATGAGATTTGTATTAACTGTATTAGAAAGAAACATGTGACAACAGTTGCATAATTATTTCACTGAAAAGGAAAGTCTGCAAACCAGTATTTTAGTTTTCAAATTTTATTCAAAGGCACCTTGACAGTAATGTTCACTGATGTACAAATACAGCTTGGCAATTTACAAAATGGTATTAAACATGACTCAGACACATCCACAATTTTATTGAAGGAAATTTACATAATAACAACAATATGGACTCACTAAATGAAACAAATTTTCAATCAATACTGTTTATTAACCAAAGCAAGGTTGATTTATTAACTCAACCTCCTGAAATTCTGTTTTTATCTGGTCTGTGACATTTTTTAATTTTAAAAGATTTGACAGATTTTGACCAAATTGCATGTAATATGGGCATCAGGAAACACTGTAAGTTTAATTCATAGTTTTGTCCAAAACACAATGGCAACACACATATTTTCAAATGAAATATATTTTCAAATGTATGTATCTTATATAGACTATGGTAATATTTGTTTCCTTTTTATTATTGTACTTAAGATGACGGTTTACACAACAATCTAGTTTCTCATCAAGCAGTACACACATTGTTCTATGACATTGGTTAACAACCCCAAGACACGTCAACACACACTCCTTCTAGACCTTGGGTTCCCTGTTACCAGCTTTCCTGTCCCCTCCTGCCTCCTAGTCCTTGCCCCGGGCTGGTGTGCTCCTTTAGTCTCGTTTTGTTTTATGGGTCTGTCTAATCGTTGGCTGAAAGGTGAACCTCAGAAATGACTTCATTACTGAGCTAAAGGGATGTCCAGAGGCCGTAGTCTTGGGGTTCCTCCAGTTTCTGTCTGGCCAGCAAGTCTGGTCTTTCTTTCTCAGTTAGAATTTTGTTCTACATTTTTCTGCAGCTCTGTCTGGGACCCTCTATTGTGATCCCTGTTAGAGCAGTCAGTGGTGTAGCTCTGCACCATCTGGTTTTACTGAACTCAGTCTGATGAAGGCCATGGTAGGTATAGCCCATTAGCCCTTCGGACTAATCTTTTCCTTGTATGTTTAGTTTTCTTCATTCGTCCTTGCTCCCGAAGGTGTGAGACCAGTGGAGTAACCTAGATGGCCGCTCACAGGCTTTTAAGACCCCAGATGCTACTCACCAAAGTAGAATGTAGAATATTTTCTTTATACCCAGTCCCAGTGCCGTCGAGTTGATTCCAATTGACCTAGATGTTCCCTGAGACCATGGTCCAACAGCCCTCAGCCCAGCAATTTGGTCCCTCAGGTAGTTTGGATGTATCTATGGAGCTTCCATGAGCTTGCCTTGAACAGGTTGTGCTGGCTTCCCCAGTATTGTGTACCGTATTACCCTGCAGCAAAGTTACCTCTTATCTAGTGTCTATTTAGTGTTTTTCCAACCCCACCCCTCCCCTCCCTCATAACCATCAGAGATTGTTTCTATTGTATGTAAACCTTTTCATGAGTTTTTACAGTAGTGGTCTCATATGGTATTTGTACTTTTGTGATTGACTTATTTCACGCAGCGTAATGTCCTCCAGATTCGTCCATGTTATGAGATGCTTCACAGATTCATCATTGTTCTTTATTTTTGCGTAATACTCCATTGTGTGTATGTACCACAGTTTGTTTACCCATTCGTCTGTTGATGGGCATCTAGGTTGTTACCATCTTTCTGCTATTGTGAACAATGTTGCAATGAACTTCGGTGTGCATGTGTCTATTCGTGTGACGCCTCTTACTTCTCTAGGGTATATTCCTAGGAATGGGATTGTGAGGTCATATGCTATTCCTATTTCTAGCTTTCTAAGGAAACGCCACATCGTTTTCCAAAATGGTTGTATCATTTTGCATTCCCACCAGCAGTGCCTAAGAGTTCCGATCTCCCCACAGCCTCTCCAGCATTTGTTATTTCCTGTTTTATTGATTTGTGCCAGTAATGCTGGGGCAAGATGGTATCTCACTGTGGTTTTGATTTGCATTTCTCTAATGGCTACAGATCTTGAGCATTTCCTGGTGTGTCTGTTGGCCCCTCGAATGTCTTATTTGGTGAAGTGTCTCTTAATTTCCGTTGCCCATTTTTTAATTGGATTATTTGACTTTTTGTTGTAGAGGTGTTGGATTTTCTTGTAGATTTTAGAGATTAGACCTTTGTCTGATTTTTAATAGCCAAAAATTTTTTCCCAGTCCGTAGGTTCTCTTTTTACTCTTTTGGTGAAGTCTTCTGATGAACATAAATGTTTATCTTTTAGAAGATCCTAGTTATCTAGCTTATCCTCTGGAGCTTGTATGTTGATTGTGGTTTGTATCCTGTTAATGCCGTGTATTAGGGCCTCTAGTGTTGATCCTATTTTTTCTTCTATGAACTTCATGGTTTTTGGCTTTATATTTAGGTCTTTGATGCATGTTGAGTTAGTTTTTGAATATGGTGTGAGGGAAGGGTCGTGTTTCCTTTTTTTTGTAGGTGGACATCCAGTTTTGCCAGCACTATTTGTTAAAAAGGCTGTCTTATCCCCATTTGTTGGACTTTGGGCCCTTGTCGAAGATCAGGTGACCATAGGTGGATGGATTTACATCTGGGTTTTCAACTCTATTTCATTGGTCAATGTATCTGTTGTTGTACCAGTACCAGGCTGTTTTGACTACCGTAGCTGTAGAGTAGGTTCTGAGGTCAGGTAGTGCGAGTCCTCTTACTTTATTCTTCTTCAATAGTGCTTTACTTATTTGGGGCTTCTTCCCTTTCCATATAAAGTTATTGATACATTTTTCATTCTCTTTAAAGAATGTTGTTGGTATTTGGACTGAGATTGTGTTGTATTTGTAAATCGCTTTGGGTAAAATTGTCATTTTCACAATGTTGAGTCTACCTATTCATGAGCATGGTATGTTTTTCCATTTATGTAGATCTCTTTTGGTTTCTTTCAGTAGCGTTTTGTAGTTTTGTTTGTATAGGTCTTTTACATCCCTGGTTAGATTTATTCCCAAGTATTTTATTTTTTTTAGGGGCTATTATACATGGTATTGTTTTCCTGATTTCCTTTTCATCATTGTGTTTATTGGTGTATAGGAATCCAACTGATTTTTGTATGTTTATCTTGTATCCTGCTATTCTGCTGAATCTTTCAATTAGTTACAGTAGTTTTGTCGTGGAGCCTTTTGGTTTTTCTGTGTATAGTATCATATCATCTGCAAACAGGGAGACTTTAACTTCTTCATTACCAATTTGGAAGCCCTTTATTTCTGTTTCTTGCCTTATCGCTCTAGCTAGGACTTCCAACACAATGTTAAACAGGAGTGGTAATGAAGGACATTCTTGTCTTGTTCCTATTCTCATGGGGAATTTTTTCAGCCTTTCTCCATTAGGAATGATGTTGGCCCTTGGTTTTGCATATATGCCGTTTATTATGTTGAGAAATTTTCCTTCTATACCTATTTTACTGAGAGTTTGTATCAGGAATTGGTGTGGGACTTTGCTGAATGCCTTTTCTGTGTTGATTGAGATGATCATGTGATTCTTTTCTTTTGTTTATGTGGTGGATTACATTGATTGATTTTAAATGTTGAACCACCCTTGCATCCCTGGTATGAATCCTACTTGGTCATGGTGTATTTTTTTTTTTTTGATATGATGCTGAATTTTACTGGCTAGAATTTTGTTGAAAATTTTTGCACCTATGTTCACGAGAGATATTGATCTGTAATTTTCTTTTCTTGTCGCGTCTTTGCCTGGTTTTGATATCAGCATTATCCTGGCTTCGTAGAATGGATTCGGAAGTGTATCTTCCTTTTCTATGTTCTGAAAGAGTTTGAGTAGTACTGGCGTAAGCTCTTCTCTGAATGTTTGGTAGAATTCTGCAGTAAAGCCATCTGTGCCAAGGCTTTTTTTGTTGTCGTTGTTGGGAGTGTTCTTTAATTAACTTTTCGATCCCTTCTCTTGTTATGGGTCTGTCCAGATTTTCAACATCATTTTGTGGTAGTTTGGGTAGGTAGTGTGTTTCTAGTAATTTGTGCATCTCCTCTAGGTTTTCAAATTTGTTGGAGTATAGTTTTTCATAATATTCAGTTATGATCCTTTTTATTTCAGTTGGGTCTGTTGTAATGTCCCCCATTTCATTTCTTATTTGGGTTATTTGCATCCTCTCCTGTTTGTCTTTTGTCACTTTGGCCAGTGTTTGTTGATCCTTTCAAAGAACCAACTTTGGATTTTGTTGATTCTTTCTATTGTTTTTCTATTCTCTATTTCATTTATTTCTGCTCTGGTCTTTATTATTTCCTTTCTCCTTGTGGCTGTGGGCTTCTTTTGCTGTTCTCTTTCTATTTATTCTGGTTGTGTAGCTAATGTTTTGATTTTGTCTCTTTCTTCTTTTTTTATGCGTGCATCTATTCCTATAAACTGACCTTTGAGGGCTGCCTTCGTTGTGTCCCAAAGGTTTTGGTACAATGTGTTTTCATTCTTGTTTGATTCTAGGAATTTTTTGATTCCATCTCTGATTTCTTCTATTATCCAGTGGTTTTTAAGCAGGGTGTTATTCAGTTTCCATGTAATCAATTTTTTTTCCCTTACTCTTCCTGTTGTTAATATCTACTTTAATGGCATTGTGATCAGAAAAAATACTTTGTATTATCTCGGTGTTTTGGATTTTGTCGAGGGCTGCTCTGTGGCCTAAGATGTGGTCTATTCTGGAGAACATGCCATGTGCATTGGAAAAGAATGTGTATTTGCAGTATTGGGTGGAGTGTTCTATATATGTCTATGAGGTCAAGTTGGCTGATTGTGCTCTTTAGCTCTTCTGTATCTTTGTTGAGTTTCTTTCTAGATGTTCTGTCCTTTATCGAGAGTTGTGTGTTGAAGTATCCTAGTATTGTTGTGGAACTGTCAATTTCTCTTTTCAGTGCTGTTAGAGTTTGTTTTATGTATTTGGAGCACTGTCATTGGGTGCATAGATGTTTATTCTGGTTAAGTCTTCATGATGATCATCCCTTTAATCATTTTATAGTACCCATCTTTGTCTGTTATGGTGGATTTTGTTTTAAAGTCCATTTTATCTGAGTCTAGTATTGCCACTCCTGCTCTTTTTTGGTAGTCATTTGCTTGATATATTTTTTCCATCCTTTGATATTTAATAAATTTACTTCTTTGTTTCTAAGGTGTGTCTCTTGTAGACAATGTATTGGTGGATCCTGTTTTTTATCCATCTGTCTCTCTGTGTCTCTTTACGGGTGAATTTAGGCCATTTGTATTTAGTGTAATTGATAGGTGTGAGTTTATTGCTGTCATTTTGTAGTGCTTTTTTGCGGTGCTAACATTTGCTTTGTTCCTCTTACTCTCCTGTGTTGATTTTCTTTTGTTTGTAGATTACTTTTTCATTTCTTTTGTTTTTGTATATTTTGTTTTTGTTGAGACTTTATGTTTTTCTTCTTTATTTTGATGAGTAGATTTCTTAACTTTCTTTGTGGTTCCCTTTAAATTTACCCTTATCTTCCTAGGTTTGAACCAGTCTATTATTACTTGGTATCGCCTTGCCTTCCTCTCCATTAGAAAGTTCTATACCTACACCATTTATTCCCTCTTTTATTGTTCTAACATTGTTGTCATTTACAGATTAAACTCTCTGGTTCCTTGTTGCAATTCTTTTGGTTTTGGTTAGTCCTTGGGAGTTCATTTCCTAGGTTGGTATCTGGCTGGTACAATCCTGCATCCTAAACTCAGGCTGTGGTCTGATGTTGTTTGTTCTCAGACCAAAGGACTCCCTTTAATAACTCTTGTAAGTTTGGTTTGGTTTTTACATATTCCCTTAATTTCTGCTTATCTGGAAATGTCCTAATTTCACCATTATATTTGAAGAAAAGTTTTACAGGATATATTTTATTATTCTTAGTTGGCAAGTTTTTTCTTTCAAGGTTTTATATGTGTCATTCCATTGCCTTCTTGCCTGCATGGTTTCTGCCAAATAATCAGAGCTTAGTATTATTGTTTCTCCTCTTTATGTGACATTTTGTTTTTCTTGAGCAGCTCTCAGGACTTTGCCTTTGATTTTAGCGAGTGTGGTTATGATCTGCATTGGTGTTTTCTTTTGGGGTCTATCCAGTATGGGGTTTGTTGAGCCTCTTGGATGGTCAGTTTTTCATCATTCATGATATTAGTGAAGTTTTCTGTCAGCAATTCTTCTATAATCCTCTCTGTGTTATCTGTTTTCTGTCCTTGTTCTGGAAGTCCAATCACTTGCAAATTATTGGTTTTGACTGTATCCCACATAATTCTCAGGATTTCCTCATTTTTTTTCGTTCTTTTTTCAGATTTTTCCTCAGAGTTGTATCCAAGTGTTTGTCTTCAATTTTGCTTTTCCTGTCTTCCATCACTTAAGACTACTTAAACTAAGAAGCACACTATTCACAAGTATCATTTTATGTCTTATAGTCCAGTCTAATCTTTGTCTGGTTTTAGTTCTGGGTTAACAGAGCACAGGGCCTGTCTTGGTTATCTAGTGCTGCCATAACAGAAATACCACAAGTGGATGGCTTTAACAAAGAGGAAATTATTTTCTCACAGTCTAGTAGGTTACAAGTCCAAATTCAGGGTATCAGCTTCAGGGGAAGGCTTTCTCTCTCTGTCGGCTCTGGAGGAAGGTCCTTGTCCTCAATCTTCCCCTGGTCAGTGATCTTCTCAGGCTCAGGGACCCCTTATCCAAAGGATGTGCTCTGCTTCTGGTGCTGCTTTCTTGGTGGTATGAGGTCCCCAACTCTCTGCTTGCTTCCCTTTCCTTTAATCTCTTGAGAGATAAAAGATGGTGCAGACCACACCCCGGGGAAACTCCCTTTACCTTGGATCAGGGAGGTGATCTGAGTAAGGGTGGTGTTACAATCTCACCTTAATCCTCTCAACATAAAATTGCAATCAGAAAATGGAAGACAACCACAGAATACTGGGGATCATGGCTTAACCATGTTGATACACAAATTTTCTGGGGGACATGATTCAATCTATGACAGGGGCCATGTCTTCTGGGGTTCCTCCAGTCTCAGTCAGACCATTAAGTCTGGTTTTTTTATGTAAATTTGAATTCTGCATCCCACTTTTTTCTTGCTCCTTCAGGGACTCTTTAATGTGTTCCCTGTCAGGGTGGTCATTGGTAGCCAGGCACCATCTAGTTCTTCTGGTCTCAGGCTGATGGAGTCTCTGGTTTATGTGGCCCTTTTTGTTTATTGGGCTAATATTTTCCTTGTGTCTTTGGTGTTCTTCTTTCTCCTTTGCTCCAGGTGGGTTGGGACCAATCTTAGATGGCTGCTCGCTAGCTTTTAAGACCCCAGAAGCCACTCACCAAAGTGGGATGCAGAATATTTTCTTAATAAAATTTGTTATGCCAATTGACCTAGATATCCCCTGAAACCATGGTCCCCAGACCACTGCCCTTGCTATCCTGTCCCTCAAAGTGTTTGGTCATGTTCAGGAAACTTCTTAGCTTTTGGTTTAGTCCAGTTGAGCTGTCTTCCTCTGTATTGTGTGCTGTCCTTCCCTTCACCTAAGGTAATTCTCGTCTAGTGCTAGTTGGTGAATACCCGTCTCCCTCCCTCCCCACCCTCGTAACCATCAAAGAATGTTTTCTTCTGTGTTTAAACCTTTTCTCGAGTTCTTATAATAGCGGTCTCATACAATATTTGTCCTTTTGTGACTGACTAATTTCACTCAGCATAATGCCTTCCTAATTAATCCATGTTATGAGATGTTTTGCAGATTCACCATTGTTCTTTATCATTGCATAATATTCCATTGTGCGAATATACCATTATTGTTTATTCATTCATCTGTTGATGGGCACCTAGGTTGTTTCCAGCTTTTTGATATTGTGAATAGTGCTGCAATGAGCATGGGTGTGCATATATCTATTTGTGTTATGGCTCTAGGATGTATTCCAAGGAGTAGAATGGCTAGATCGTATGGCACTTCTGTATCTAACTTTTTTAGAAAGAGCCAAATCCATTTCCAAAGTGGTTGTACCATTTTACATTCCCACCAGCAGTGTATAAGTGTTCCAGCCTCTACATAACCTATCCAACATTTATTACTTTGTGTTTTTTGGATTAATGCTAGCCTTGTTGGGGTGAGATGGTATCTCATTGTAGTTTTGATTTGCATTTCTCTAATGGCTAATGATAGCGAGCATTTCCTCATATATCTCTTAGCTGCCTGAATATCTTCTTTGTTGAAGCGCCTGTTCATATCCTTTTCCCATTTTTTAATGGACTTTGGGCCTTTTTCAAATATCAGCTGCTTATAGGTGAATGAATTTACACCTGAATTCTCAAATATGTTCCATTGGTCTATGTTGTATCGGTATCAGGCTGTTTTGACTGCCTTGGCGGTAAAATAAGTTCTGTAATCAGGTAGTGTATGGTCTCCTGTTTTGTTCTTCGTCTTCAGGAATGCTTTACTGATCCGGAAACATTTCCCTTTCCAAAGGAAGTTGGTGATTTTTTTCTCCATCTCATTAAAAAATGTCCTTGGAATTTGAATCGGGATTGCATTGTATCTGTAGATCACTTTGGGTATAATTGACATTTTCACAATGTTAACCATTCCCATTCATGAACAAGATATGTTTTCCACATATGCAGGTCTCTTTTATTTTCTTGCAGTACTGTAGTGCAGTTTTCTTGTATATGTCTTTTACATCTCCAGTTAGATTTATTCCCAAGTATTTTATCTTCTTGGGGACTAATGTAAATGCTATTGATTTGTGATTTCCTCTTCGACTATCTCTTTGTTTGTTTAGAAGAATCCAGCTGATTTTGGTATGTTTATCTTGTACCCTGATGCTTTGCTGAAATCTTCTACTGGTTCCAGTAGTTTTTTTTTTTGGGGGGGGGGTTCCTTGAGGTTTTCTGGGTATAAGATCATATCATCTGCAAATAGGGATACTTTTACTCCTTCCTTACCAATTTGGAAGCCGTTTATTTATTTTTCTAGCCTGATTACTCTGGCTAGGACCTCCAGCACAATGTTGAATAAGAATGGTGATAAAGGGCATCCTCATCTGGCTCCCGTTCTCAAGGTGAATGCTTTCAAACTCTCTCCATTTAGGATGATGTTGGCTGTTGGCTTTGTATAAATGCCCTTTATTATGTTGAGGAATTTTCCTTCTATTCCTATTTTGCTGATAGTTTTTTTTTTTATCATGAATGAGTGTTGGACTTTGTGAAATGCGTTTTCTGCGTCAATTGATAAAATCATGTGGTTCTTGTCTTTTGTTTTATTTATGTGATGAATTACATTGATTGTTTTTCTAATGTTGAACCATCCCTACATACTTGGTAGGAATCCCACTTGGTCATGATGAATTATTTTTTTGTTATGTTGTTGAATTCTATTGGCTAGAATTTTGTTGAGGATTTTTGCACCCGTGTTCATGAGGGATATTGGTCTGTAGTTTTCTTCTATTGTGTTGTCTTTGCCTGGTTTTGGTATCAGGGTTATGCTGGCTTCATAGAAAGAGTTTGGGAGTATTCCATCCTTTTTTATGCTCTGAAATACCATTAGTAGTAATGGTGTTAACTCTTCTCTGAAAGTTTGGTAGAATTCTCCAGTGAAGTTATCAGGGCCAGGGATTTTTTTTGTTGTTGGCAGTTTTTAAATTACATTTTCAATCTCTTCTTTTGTTATATGTTTATTTAGTTGTTCTACCTTTGTTTGGATTAATTTAGGTAGGTAGTGTCTTCTAGAAAATTGTCCATTTCCTCTAGGTTTTCAAATTTGTTGGAGCATAATTTTTCATAGTATTCTGTTATGATTCATTTAATTTCATTGGGTTTATTGTAATATTGCCCATCTCATTTCTTATTCTGGTTATTTGCTTCCTTTCCTGTTTTTCTTTTTTCAGTTTGGCCAATGATTTATCAATTTTGTTGATTTTTTCAAAGAACCAGCTTTTGATCTTGTTAACTCTTTCAATTGGTTTTCTGTTCTCTATTTCATTTAACTCTACTCTAATTTTTATTATTTGCTCTCTTCTGGTGCCTGGGGGCTTCTTTTGCTGCTCTCTTTTTATTTGTTTGAGTCGTAGATTCAATGTTTTGTTTTTGGCTCTTTCTTCTTTTTGGAAGTGTACATTTATTGCTATAAATTGACCTCTGAGCCCTGATTTTGCTGTGTCCCAAAGGTTCTGGTAGGATGTGTTTTCAGTCTCATTTGATTCTGTGAATTTCTTTTTTCCGTCCTTAATTTGTTCTATAACCCAGTAGTTTTTGAGCAAGGTGTTGTTCAGTTTCCATGTATTTGATTGTTTTTTCCTTGTTTCTTCTGTTGTTGATTTCTATTTTTATGGCTTTATAGTCAGGAAAGTTGCTTTGTAATATTTCGATGTTTTGGATTCTGTTAATGCTTGCTTCGTGGCCTAATATGTGATCTATTCTGGAGAATGCCCCATGAGCATTGGAAAAAAGAGCATACTTGGCTGCTGTTGGGTGGAATGTTCTGTATATGTCCTTGAGATCAACTTGGTTGCCTGTTGCATTTATATCTTCTTTGTCTTTACTGAGGGTCTTTCTGGATGTTCTGTCCTTTCACTGAAAGTGGTGTGGTGAAGTTTCCAATTATTATTGTGAAGTTCTCTATTTTTCTTTTCAATTTTGTCAGATTTTGTTTTATGTATTTTGGAGCCCTGTCATTAGATGTGTAAATATTTATTATGGCTGTGTCCTCCTGGTGTATTGACTCTTTAATCATTATATAGTGTCCTTCCTTATCCTTTGTGGTGATTTTGCTTTGAAGTCTATTTTGTCAGAGATTAATATTTCCACTCTTGCTTTTTTTTTTGTTTGCTCTGTATATTTTTTATCAATCCTTTGAATTTTAGTTTGCATCTTTAAGTCTAAGGTGTGTCTCTTCTATACAGCATATAGACGGATAGTGTTTTTTACCATTCTGTCACTCTCTGTCTCTTATTGCTTCATTTAGGACATTTACTTTCAGCGTAATTGTTAATAGGCATGAGTTTAGTGCTGTCATTTTGATGTATTTTGTGTGTGTGTGTGTTGTTGATCATTTCTTTGTTCCACTTAATTTTCTGTGCTGAGTTGTTTTTCTTTATATATTTGTCTTTTCCTCTTTTTCATTATTGTTGATTTTGTATTTGCTGAGTCTTTATGTTTTTCTTGTTTTTTATTTTGATGTGTAGGATTGTAGGATTTCCTTTGTGGTTACTTTAACATTTACCTCTATTTTTCTAAGTTTAAACCAATCTTTTATTTGTTTATATTGCCTTGACTTCTTCTCCATATGAAAGATACATAACTACATTTTTTAGTCCCTGTCTTTTGGTTTAATGTTGCCATCTTTTATATATTGATGTCTCTGTTTCCCTATTTTCAGTGTTTTAGCTTTGATTTATTTTTTTTGACTTCCCTACCTGGCTTGATATGTGATTGTTCTGTCCTGTTTCTAGTCTTGGGTTTTTATCTGATGTTATTGAATTTCTAATCAGAGGACTCCCTTTAGTATTTCTTGTAATTTTGGTTCGGTTTTTACAAATTCCCTAAACTTCTGTTTATCTGGAGACGTCCTAATTTCACCATCATATTTGAGAGACAGTTTTGCTGGATATATATTTCTTGGTTGTCAGTTTTTTCCTTCAAGGCTTTATATATGTCATCCCATTGCCTTCTTGCCTGCATAGTTTCTGCTGAGTAGTCAGAGCTTAGTTTTATTGACTCTCCTTTTTAGGTGACTTTTTCTTTATCTCTAGCCAATCTTAAAATTCTCTCTTTATCTTTGGATTTAGCAAGTTTGATTATAATACGTCTTCATGACTTTCTTTTGGGATCTACCTTGCGTGTGTTTCGATGAGCTTCTTGGATAGATATCTTCTTATCTTTCACAATATCAGGGAAGTTTTCTGCCAACAAATCTTCAAAGATTCTCTCTATACTTTCTGTTATCCCCCCTGTTCTGGTACTCCAATCACTTGTAGATTTTTCCTCTTGATAGAGTCCCACAAAATTCTCAGGGTTGCTTCATTTTTATTTATTTATTTATGAACTTTTATTGAGCTTCAAGTGAACGTTTAGAAATCAAGTCAGTCTGTCACATATAAGTTAATATACATCTTACTCCTTACTCCCACTTGCTCTCCCCCTAATGAGTCAGCCCTTCCAGTCTCTCCTTTCGTGAAAACATTGGCAGCCTCCAACTCTCTCTATCCTCCCATCCCCCCTCCAGACAGGAGATGCCAAGACAGTCTTAAGTGTCCACCTGATATTATTAGCTCACTCTTCATCAGCATCTCTCTCCCACCCACTGTCCAGTCCCTTTCATGTCTGATGAATTGTCTTCGGGGAGGGTTCCCGTCCTGTGCCAACAGAAGGTTTGGGGACCATGACCGCCTGGATTCCTCTAGTCACATCCAGACCATTAAGTATGGTCTTTTTATGAGAATTTGGGGTCTGCATCCCACTGATCTCCTGCTCCCTCAGGGGTTCTCTATTGTGCTCCCTGTCAGGGCAGTCATCGATTGTGGCCGGGCACCAACTAGTTCTTCTGTTCTCAGGATAATGTAGGTCTCTGGTTCATGTGGCCCTCTGTGTCTCTTGGGCTCTTAGTTGTCATGTGACCTTGGTGTTCTTCATTCTCCTTTGTGCTTCATTTTTTTAAAAATTTGTTTACCTGACTTTTCCTCAAACAAGTTGTGCCAAGTGCTTTATCTTCAATCTAACCAATTCTGATTTCCATTGCCTCAGTTCTACTCCTATGACTTTCTATTGAGTTGTCTAACTCTGAAATTTTATTGTTAGTCGTTTGGATTTGAGTTTGCTGTCTCTGTGTGGATTCTTGCAGCCTGTTAAACTTATCATTCTGGTCTTTTATAACCTTCTTAAGTTCCACTTTTGCTTTATCTGTGTGTTCCTTGGCTTGTTCTGTGTTTTGCTTGACCTTCCTGATCTGTCGAAGAGCTCTGTATATTAATCTTTTGAATTCTACCTCTGGTATTTCCAAAAATTTTTCTTCCTTTGGAAGGTTTCTTGATTCTTTGTTTTGTTCACTTGCTGAAGCCATTGTGGTCTGCCTCTTTATGTGATTTGATATTGACTGTTGTCTCCGAGTCATCAATAAGTTATTATACTTATTTTATGTTTGTTTACTGTGTCCTAGCTTCTTTTTTTTATGCTCAAATAGGCTTGTGGTGTGAGCAACTTTGATTATTGGCATCTTTAAAGCTCTCATATCCTGTCACCAGGTGGTTAGAGCTGTTACTAGGTATGTGAGCCCAGGAGTCTGTTTACTTTTCTGGTATGGATTTAGCTCAGGTCTCCAGGTAACTGGTCACCAAGTGTGTGGTGCAGGCTCTCACCTACAGTCCTAGATGGGTAGGGGTGATTGGAGTAGGCACAGGTATCTGGCTGCAGTAGGGGTCATGAGCTGAGCAATGCAGGGGCCTGACAGATTCCTCTGTCTGTGACAAAAGCATGTCCCTGTTCCATAGAGCATGTAGGTGAGTGGGCTTTGTATCTGGACTATGGGCACCAAATGCTGTTGGCTGTAAAGATTGGTGGCACTACTTATTTTTGGTCCCCTATCTCAGGTGGCTAGGTGGCATTGGTGGAGCCACCAGCCCTCTGGCCCCTGATATGGTATGTGAGGACCCTGCTTAATGGGCAGGGCAGTATCAAAAGTCATTAATCTGCCACTTCCCCTTAAAGCTGATATAGGTGAAAATAGACTTCAGGTAAATATCCTGTTGTAGTGTGGTAATGAGGGTCCACACTGTTGTAATGGGCCCACACTGGTCTATGCAGTGATGAAATGCATTCAAAATCTGTGGACCACTTATACCTCTGCTTAGGCAAATGGGCTGTGCCTTCCTTGAGTTCCCAGCTTAGGGGAGCTGGCAGGTTATTTTTTCCTGTTTGTTAATTTGTTCTCTCTCCAAAGCTGGGAGAATGGCTCGGGGCATGAGACAGGTCCTACTTCTGGTCTATGGGATGCAGCAATCACTGAAGCCAGCCTGGACCTGGCACAGAGCAGGGAGGGTGCAGGTAAATGGGAGAGAAGTTTTTCTCAAAAGGGATTTTTTTTTTTTGCTTCATGCAGTAGGTTAGACATATGTACTTATCTTTTGCTGATTGAGTGCCACTTCTTGCTAGTCCTGGAGGGTTGAGCAGACTCTTCGTTGCTTGATCTCTCCTGATGTGGAAAACGCTTTCTGAGTGCCACTGCTTGTCACACCGTGCATGTCAGTTGATCCAGCCTGCAGGGTGCCAATTCCCACTAGCTCAAGTCTGGCAATTCCTGGCTGCTTCTGAACCATCTCTCCCTCCCCTTGCTGTTCGATCTGATTCCTCAACTTTGCCTTTGATGTTCAGGGCTCCTAGACTGTCATATATAATCAATTCACTTGTTTTTTCTCATCTTTGTTGTGAAAGGGACCACAGGAAGCATCTGACTACTCCGCCATCTTGGCCCTGCCTCCCAGAAGTGAAGTCTTGATGCATGCTACAACCTGAATGGAGCTGGAACATAGTATGCTGAGTGAAATAAGCCAATCAAAAAGGATAAATACTGTATGACCTCACTTACATAAAAAGACAAGAACAGGCAAATGTATGGAGACCAAAGTTTGTTTTTCACTTGGGCAGGAGGAAGGGGTGGGGTTATTGCTTATGGAGCACTGAGTTTCACTTTAGGTGATGGAAAAATCACATTTATTAAAAGTAGGGTTGCACAGCCAATTAATGTAATTGCTGTCGATAAACTGTACACCTGTAAAAAGCTGAATTGGCAGAAGTTTCTTGGTAGATATTGTGATGGTTAAGGCTGTGTGTCAACTTGGCTGGGCCATGATTCTCAGTGATTGGCAGTTATGATATAGTTTGGCAGCTATGTAATGATGTAAACACCCCCATAATGAGATCCAATATAATGTAATCACCTCCATGATGACATTTATTATGAACAGCCAATCAGCTGAAAGGCAGTTTCCTTCGTGGTGTGGCCTGCATCCAATATAGGTGGACTTTTGCTCACTTTGGATCCTGCAGCTGGCTCTAGTTTATCAGACCTCCAGTTCTTGGGAATTGAACTAGCAGCTTACCTCCTAATCTTGGGACTTGTCAAGCTCTGCAGCCTTTGAGCCAGAGGCTGGTTGTCCAACCTTCTGATCTCGGGTTTGCCAGCCCTCACTACATGAGTCAGGAGAAGCCTCCAGCCTGATCAACGGACTTGGGACTTTTCAGCCTCTACAACAGTGTGAGCCATTTCCTTGATATAAAACTCTCTCTCTGTATATTTATACACTTCACTGGTTTTGCTTCTCTAGGGAACCCAGCCTGAGACAGATATATTTACAACAACAACAACAAAAGAACAGCTGCTGAGGCCTTATGTACAACCAAACACCTCATGGGGTTTGGTTTTTTGGTTTGAAGGTTTATGGTCATGGTTTCATGGGCCATTCCAGTTAATTGGCCTGATATCATGTTTAATGTTTCTGTTCTATCTCTCAGTTCATTGCATAGTGCCTGGTATCTTAAAAGCATACAAACAGACATCCGAGGCACAACAGTTGGTCTCTGTCCACTGGAGCAACAGAGGAAGAAGGAGAGTCAGGAATAGGAGGAGGAATTGGATTGTGTGGCTAATTGCCTCCATGAACAACTGCCCCTTTAGCCATGAGATCAGAACAACTGGATGGTGTCTGGCTACCATTAATGACAATTTGTCAAAGTTTCCATAGAAGAATCTTGATGAAAAGGGAGAAAATGCAGAACAGAATTTCACATTCTCATGGAATCCACACTTTCTGGAGACATGGAGGCTGGATTAACCCCTAAAACTATTGTCCTTAAATAATCTTTAAACCTTAAACCAAAAATCTTCTTTAAACCAAACAATAACTTAACTAGTAAAAAATGCCTGCCTTGAGAGTTATGCTCTTTTAAGAGCTATCTATATAGGATCAAATTGATAATACCACCTCAAAAGATTAGTAAGGAAACTTACAGGGAAGGCAGTTTATGTTAATGGGGGGGGGAACAATTCAAAAAAGGAGGTGAGAATGGTTGTACAACTTGAAGAGTGTAGTCAATGTCACTGAATTTTATATGTAGAAATTGCTGAATTGGTATATGTTCTGATGTTTATATTCTCAACAAAAAGAAAACAATTAAATTATATAAAAGGTCACAAAACTTGCTGGATCATTAAAACTGTCAATAACCAATATATTTATAGTGCTTACATAGGAAGAAAAGGTGGAAGGAAGGATTGGGGGAAGTATGCTTGCCACATACAGATGCTGTCTTGCTATCTCATATTTTCATTGATCTCCACAGGAATCCTTGGAAGTTGTTAGAAAAGCTTTTATAGAACGGATTTTACAGACGAGCCATCTAAGGCACAGAGGCAAAGTGACTTGCCTACGGTCATACAGTGCTTAAGTTATGGAGTTAGAATAAAAAAAATGATCTGTGGACTCCCAGCTCCATATTCCTTCCAAAGCTCTTCAAGATGAGAACTTTTACTAGTGCTTCCCATAAAAAAACGGACAGTGACAAATCACAAAGGAAAATCTAATATGTCCAAGCACATTGAAACACTATGTTATGCAGGGTGATAATGTAATAATTAAGTATTTCCATTTAGTACAAGTTTTGGTGACATTGTATTTTAGAAAGTGAAACACTCCTGATGTGTCGCCATATTGAGCTCCTACTGTTGCCAGGTACTATTCTAGGCTCCTCAGGGGACACCATTAGTGAACACAACAAAGACCCTGCTCTCACAGAGGTTAGTCCAGGATAGGGAGGGCTTTTGCAAAAAGATAGTAAAACAACAACAACAAGTACAAAACAACAACAAAAACAGAAACAAAGAATAAACCATATGACTAACTTTCCACTTGCAGAGGATGATAAACTATTTTAAACTAGGTGATTAAGACATTTCTGACCAGTCTAATCAATTTCATATAGGACAATTCTTGGAAAATGAGCTTTTAAAAAGCAGTTACTGAGTCGCTATGAGTCGGAATCGACTTGATGGCAACAGATTTGGTTTTTGGTTTATCTTTATGGAATTGTAAAAAAAAAAACAATTGTACAATAAATATTATATTTTGATGCCCCTTTAACTGAAGTTTCTTAAAATTGATCAAAAGGGAGTACTGAAATCAGATTCTGGAATAGTGGATATTTAAGGCTTGCCTAGGTGCCACTTTTATTATTCGCAGAGTGACCGGATTTCTAATTCCTCATGTTAAACTCACTCCTCTTGCAATTTATTATGGATTTATGAGTTGTTTATGAACTGTGGCAACCAAACCAATTGTATTACTTCTTTTCTCTCCACCTTATTACTAAATGCTTTGCACTAAAATTCAAGTGTATGCCAGGATTTCTCATATGCATTAGGTATATTCTCTTATTAGGTATATTCTCTTAAACCAGTTCATGAAGCAAGCAGAGAAAGTACAATAAAACTAATTACAGGTTATTTCTTTTATGTGAAGAAATTAATAAATAAATTAAGTTTCCCATATGGGAGATTTATGCATTTGAATAAACATTTCTTTAGGAGGTAGATTTTGAAATGTTCAAATAAAAGAATAAAATAATTGTTATCAAGTAGAAGGGAAAAAGCTTTGGATTTGTGTGCTATTTAGACACATGGTCATATGAATAGGATGAAATTTCATGTAGCTTCAATAGTTACTAATGCATAATAATCACCATGTTATATATATTATTTCTAGTCCCCCTTCTTTTCATTTCTGTTTTTTAATCCAGAGCATATATAAAATTACCTAATGTTGGTACATAGTAAATGCTCAGTTAATATTTATCAAACAAATAAGTTACCAACCACTCCACCTCTGTAGTACTGACATATATCTGAAAACCAAATGGGCTTCATTCTCCCAACATGTGCTTAGTAGCAGTCATCATCATCATGATCATAGCAATTGCCTATTGAACACCAATCATGTCCCCAACACTTCTTATGTGGATCACATCACTCCGTCTTTACAACAAACCTGAGGGCTAGGTACTGTAATATTTTTGTTTCAACTCCAAAGATGAGGAAGCTGAGGCACATTAATTAATTAACATGTTCAGTCTCACAAAACCAGCATGTAAAAAGGTCAATCTTCAGTAGAAAGAGCATGGGTTAATTCTAATATCTGGATTTGAATCTTGCCTCCACTACTTATAAATAAACCCAAACCCATTGCCTTTGTTTCCAACTCATAACAACCCTATAGGGCAGAGTAAAACTCCCCATTGGGTTTCCAAGGCTATACGTAATCTTTAGGGAAGCAGACTGCCACATCTTTCTCCCGCATAGTGGCTGTTGGGTTTGAACTGCTAACCTTTCCATTAGCCCCTGAACACAACCACTGCACCACCAGGGCTCCTTTCCCACTGCTTATTAGTGATGAAATAAAAACAGTTGCCATGGAGTAGATTTGGACTCACGGAGACCTCAAGTGTTTCTGAGTAGAACTTTGCTCCATAGGCTTTTCAATGGCTGTGATCTTTTGGAAGTCCATCCTTAGGCCTTTCTTCTGAGGAGCCTCAGGGTGAATTCGAACCACCAAACTTTAGGTTAGTAGTCGAGCATGTTAACCATTTGCACCACTCAGGGACTCCCTATATTAACGGTAAGGCCTGGGGTACGTTTTACGTAATCCCTGAGTCTTAGGTTTCTCATCTATAAAATAGAGTTGGTATCGATTTCATAGGTTGGTGTCAGGATTAAAGTAGGTAAAGTATGCAAAGTTCCTAAAATAGTGTCTGGTATATAGGAGTTGCTCAACAAATGTTAATTTCATTTTCCCTCTCCATGACACGAACACTTCTTTCCTAAAGGTAAAGAAAATAAAGAGAAAGGAAGAATAAAATCAAGAAAGCATCACTGTGTTTACTGAGGACCAGAAACCAAAAGGTATTAAATTGGTAGCAAGACTCCATAGAGCAGATTAGAGACATTTAAGCAAACACATTTTGGGAACGATTGACATTTAAAAAAAATAAATTTCCATTAAGGAACAGGGCATTTCCCCCCCAGTAATAACATTTTTTTCCATATAAGACCTAGTTCTAGTATTTCCTCCCTAAGTTCTAGTATTTCCTCCCTATTATAATTTCTAAATGTTTATTCCTGGCATATAGGAAAGCTATTTTTTGTTTGTTTTGCATTTTATATGAAGCCACCTTTCTAAACCCTAATTAGTTCTATTTGTCGGTTTACGTTTTTTGGGTATTTCTAGGTGTACAATCATATCATCTGCAAACAATTTTGTTTCTTCATTTTCGGTAGTGCTACCTCTCCATTTCAATAGTTATGCAGAGTTTAATTGCATCTTCTAGAACATAGCAAAATAGACCCTAGCGTATAAAATTATATAAATGTATGTCTCTGGGTGGTACGATTACCTGTGATTTTTATTTTCATAGGCATACTTTTCAATATTTTCAACCATGTGTGAGCATTCCTTTATAAAAACAACAAAAATCACTGATTTCTTTTTAATCCTCTATTTAGTTCTTAATCTGTTGGTGCCAGTTGCTGAGTTTCTGTTCATAGTCCATAGGTTCTACTGAGATTTACTTAACACGTCTCTGTTCCTGCCGCCTGGTTCTTTCTTCATGCCGAGGTCGCGGTTTTTCTTTCTTTTTTACCCTCCTGCAGATTTGAAGCCTTCTGTAGTTCTTTCCTTGCCAAGACCAGTGCAGAGAAAACTACAAGTCCCAGGATGCAAAGCTCCCAAATCACCGCCTTTTTTTTTTTTTTTAACCCCTTTCTACTATTGAATTTTTGTTACTGCTGAATTTACCACTCACACTCCGGAATGCGATGTAAGGAATGTAAATTTCCACCAGCACCTAGGTTGCATTACCGGGAAGTGTAGTCCTGAAATGAATGTGGACAGTGAGCTACCAACGGGTGGACAGGCCCAGGTTAGAGGTGGGGGCAGAGATGGGGATAGGGGTAAAACTTCTCTGTTACAGAGAGCTGTGCCTGCACTGTGGAGGGATTGACTACAGCTCTTTTGGTTCAGAAAGGCTAATTTGATGGTTCTCACACTTTTGGCTCACGTGGTTCCTTAAAAGAACTGGGAAAAACTGTATACCACGATATACATTTTGAAGATGACCTGTTAATTAATTTATTTTTTTACCATAAATTTAAACAGAAGCAAAGGATGCAATCTCCAGGGTTTTGTATATGCGACGCTGTCTTTTATTTATCTTTTAATTGAAGAATTACATGTTGTTGTTGGTTGCTATTGAGTCCACTCAGAACAACGGACCCCATGTGGAGAATGGTGCTCTGCAAGTTTTTCAAGGCTTTGACCTTTTGGAAGCAGATCACCAGGCTTGTTTTTGAGGCACTTCTGAGTGAGTTCAAACCCAATAAAGTCCACAGATTTTAAATGTACAGCTGGGTGATTATTTACATATGTATACCACTGTGTAGTTCTGCAGATCCCACTCACACAGAGTATTTCTACACTCTAGAAGGCTCTCCAATGTCCCCTCCCAGACAAAATACTCCAGAGATAACCACTGTTTTGACTTTTATCACAATAAATTAGTTTTGCCTATTCTTGAACTTCATGCACCAATAGAATATAAACAAAATATACCACTGAGCAGTGGTTAAAGCTATGGACTGCTAACCGAAAGGTCAGTGCTTTGAAACCAGCAGTGGCTCCACGGGAGAAAGATGTGGCAGTCAGCTTCCACAGACATTCACTGCCTTGGGAACTCTATGGGCTGTCTATGAGTTGGAATCCACTGACGACGGTGGGTTTGGTTTTGGTTTGTTTTTATTATAAATGTACCAAATGGGGCTAAATACTGGAGTGAAGCTTTTTATTATCCATTTAAAATTCACAAAAAAAAACCCTCTTTTTATCATCCATTTAAAACTCATGAAAAATCTCTTTGTAAACATTTGGAAATTCTGTATAGTTTATTAAGTTCTTTGAACTTGTACCTCTCTTCTTTTCCTTCCTCAGAGTTTTATTCAAATATTATTGGGTTATACTTTTATGCTGGAAAAGCTTTTGTTGTTCATTGTATCATACATTCGTGCAACAAAAACATGCACATATGTTGATATTTATGATTTTATATGATCTTATAAGGCTCCAAGTAAAATTTTTTTTTCTAGATTGGGTTAATAACATTATTATTGTTAATCCAAAATTGGTCAAAACAACCTAAAGTGTTATATTTTTTTTGATTAATAATTACTAAATATGCAATTTGAAATGCTTTCCTTAAGGTAATAGATTTTTTGTAATTAGTTTACCTATTTTTTTTTTTATATGTATTAACAGGAAACCCTGGCGGCATAGTGGTTAAGTGCTATGGCTGCTAACCAAAGGGTCAGAAGTTCGAATCGGCCAGGCGGTCCTTGGAAACTCTATGGGGCAGTTCTACTCTGTCCTATAGGGTCGCTATGAGTTGGAATCGACTCAATGGCACTGGGTTTGGTTTGGTTTTTTTGGATAGGTATAATCAGACAACTCATCATCAAGTCTATTTCTCTTTTGTCATTTTTGTAAATATAAGCACTGAGGAAATGTACTGTGCAGATGGGAATGTACGGAATATTTCTTTGACTTTCTTTACATTTAAATGCCAAAAATCACAGCAATCTATCATCAAGAATTATTTTGAATGATCTACCAACTGACAATTGGATTGAGCACTCTTTCAGTTTTGTTGAAAGCAAAGACTTGGAAATGACCTGGACTGTAGTTAGATTGTAAATGTTCCCAAGCATTACAGTCCAAATAGACACCACTATTTCTAATTGTCTGTTTGTTTGGCATCATGTTGTTTTTTTTTTTTTTTAATTTTTACGACCGCTTTATTGAGGCATAAAAATTTCACTTTTTGTAAGTATAAACAGCAATGATTTTTAGTAAATGTATAGATTTGTGCAATCACCACCACAATTCTAGTTTTAGAACATTTCCATTGTTCCAGAATTTTTTGCTTATGCCCGTTCGCCATCAATCACTGCTCCTACCTCCAGCCTCAGGAAACCACTGCTCTGTTTTCTGTGGATAGAGATTTGTCTTTTCTAGAAATTTCATATAAATGGAATCATACAGTTAGTAGAATTTTGTGGCAGACTTCTTTGAGCAAAATGTTTTTGAGGTTCATACATATTGTAGCATTCTTTGGAGGTTGTACACCCTGGGACAGTTACCATAAATCACTTTTGGGATGGGTGAGAGTGTATGTTTTTCTTCTGTAAAATGGGAGAAGAAAGGGGATAGTGAAAGGGGATTTAGCAAATGATAAGTTTTAGGAAAGACAAAGGAATGCATACGGAAGTTGAAATTTTAGAAATGATCATTTTTTTTTTTTTAACAACCCATTCCTGTGCACCCCTTGGAAAGTTTTCATATATTTTCAGGAGAGTGTGTACTCTAATTTGAAGACACCTGTGTCCTTTTTTTGTTTTTTTTTTTTTGGTGCTAAATTCTGTAAGAATATCCAGCAGTGTGGATTAAAATGTTTTGAAAGGTGTTTTGATCATTTGGTCTCTGTGCTTCAATGTCCTGATTTGTAAAAATAGCAAAATAATACCTATTTCACACTTTTGTCATGGGAATTGGAGATCTCAAAGATTTTGAGGAGAGGGTTAAGATTACTGTTAGGATCTGTCCAATTGGATCCCAGCCAGCAACTGATAATACAGAACTTTTGGCCAAGTGATTTCATTTAGTCTCAGCCTGATTCTTCACATTGTAAGGCATCTGCTTGAAATCTTGCCTGGCATCAATCTTAGTATCCATATGTAAATTTGTGGTAATTTATCTCAGTGTTTTGCTAAAGGAAATTTACATTCAAAGGACTACTAAGCCAATTTGATTAGTGTAATTTAAAAAATGCATGCAATTTAATGAAAAACATACATGGTGTGTATACATCCCAATGAAACCCCCAACCCACCCCCAACTCCTAAGCTCCCAAAGCAGCAGGACAAAGGTAAATTCAGATTCTGAGTCACAGTCAGGTTGCTCAAGCCAATTTATCTGTCATTTCTTTCAGTCTTCCAATTTGAATGTGCCCTGCTTCTTTATCAAGAATAAGGATCCTAAGCAGAGAGAACAATTGACCTCCTCTTTTAAAGAACTGCAATAATTACACATTCTCAGTAATCCTACAGTATTTGGGGAAATGAGGTGGGGGAGGGGTAAAATCTTCTGGTTTTCTGTAGGCAAACTGATTTTAATTGAATTCATTTTCTAATCATAACTGATGAGAGCCTCAATAATGATGAGGACATGGTTGCCAAGCAAAAGGGATGTTCTGCTGCAGAACATTCTGCTGCAGCTGGATAGACTATGAGCATACCACTGGCGGAGCTGCTGCTGCTTCTTTCTTGCACTAGCAACAGAGGCAGACAAATAAGATGGATGAATGGTGATTATTGTTGAAAACACCGAAGAAGAGAAAGGAGCTAAATAAGCTACATTTTCAGACTCCTGCCTGTGAGGTTGTAGACGTAAGATATTTATCACTGAGAGAAATAGTTGCTCTGACGGCAGTGTTCTTCTTTTTTTTTTTTTTTAATAATGCTAAGGTGATAACAGCAAAGTGGATCCTTTTTGGCATTACTTAGCTGGATTTCCCAATCACTGTCCCTTAAAGGGATACTAGAAAATCTCTTTTCTAGTCCTTCAGCCACTCTATCTTTTGAAGATTGTCCAGTTAGAACTCTTCACTCCCTAATCAAGCATTCTGTTTGTATACAGTAACTGGAAGAATGTCTGCTCCGATTATGTGTTTTGGGCATAGAAAAGGTTCTGTACCCAGGTCCAAGGAGGCCACATAACTCTTGAGAGTCCCGCATGTGGACATTCGCCAAGGTCATTTTTTTTATATGAGAGGTTACAGTGGGAGTAAGGGAAAGTATGGTGCATTTTCCCCCTGCAGATAATGAATCAATTGAATTTAAATTTTATTTCACATATTGGCCAGTTTCTATAAGGAAAGATTCCCAGTTCAATAAGAACTATTGCAGGGTATGGGGGAAGGGGGAAGACTCACCTCGTAAACATTTACTTAGCTTTCTATTGTGGAATATTTCAAAGGTATCCAAAAGTAGAAGAAATGGTATAATGAACCTCCATGCATATATCACTCATCTTCAATAAATATTATTTCATGGCCAAATGTTGTTCTTATACCCCCATCCATTTCTCACCCCTGCCTGCAGAATAATTTGAAACAAACCCAGACATCATATAATTTTAATCCATAAATATTTCAATATGTACCTCTAAAAGGACCCTTTTAACCCAATGTCACACCTAAAAATGTTAACAGTAACCTCTTAATATTATCAGTACTCAGAGTTCAGATTTCTCTGTCTCATAGATCAGTGCTTCTCAAATATTAATGTGCATAGGAATCATCTGGGGATATTACTAAAAGGCAGAATATGATTCAGTAGGTCTGGGGTGAGTTATTAAAAAAAAAACAAACACAAACCTGTTGCCGTCAATTCTGACTCACAGCAACCCTATAGGACAGAGTAAAACTGTCCCCATAGAGTTTCCCAGGAGTGCCTGGTAGATTTGAACTTTGAACCTTTTGGTTAGCAGCCGTATTTCTTCAACCACGACACCACCAGGGTTTCCTGGGGATGAGCCATGAGATTCTGCATTTCTGCTAAGCTCCCATGTGATGCTCATGCTGTTGGTCTGACAAGATCATAATTTTTTTTTAGTCTGTGTCTAAACTTTGAATATGTCAGAAATTTTATTTTATAGATTAATGTGCCTAAAGATGACAGAGATGTGCACAATATTGTTTCTGATCATTCATTTACTCCAAAACAATCTTTGGTGTGTACTTGGCAGTATGCTAGGCATTTGGGGTCAGAGAGATGGGTGGTATACAGAATCCGTTCATCTCTATCGCCAGCTAATAACAGCTTTCCTAAAGGGTAGAAAGTAAAGGAATATATTGATATTGAACTTCTGTTCATCTCTCTTTCTTACGCACACACATTCATAATATGGGATGTACTTTTTTTCCTATTTTATGCCCACCACAATAGTCACTATAGCCTATGTATTAGTTTCTTGTGGCAGTTGTAACAAATTACCACACATCGGTGGCTGTAAACAACAGAAATGTATTGTCTCACAGTTCTGGAGACCAGAAGTCTGCAATCGATTTCACTGTGCCGAAATCAAGGTGTGGGCAGGGCTGGACTCCCTCAGGAGGTTTTAGGGGAGAATGTTCCTTGCCTCTTCCAGCTTCTTAGGGCTGCTGGCATTCTGTGCTTGTGGCTGCATCAGTCTAATCTCTGCTCGTGTCTTCACATAGCCTTCTGTATGTGTGTATAATCTTCTTCTGTCTCTCTCACATAACGGCACTTGTGACTGGATATAGGGCCTACCCAGATAATCTTGGATGATCTCCCCATGTCAAGATCCTTAACTTCATTATATCTGCAAAGACCTCTTTTTTCTTATCATCCCATTGCTGTCACGTTGATTCCAACTCACAGCAACCATATAGGATAGAGTAGAACTCTCTGATAGGATTTCCAAGGAGTGGCTGGTAGATTTGAACTTCCAACCTTTTGGTTAGCAGCCAAGCTCTTAACCACTGCACTACCAGGGCTCCTTTCCCTTATTAGGTAGCAGTTATAGATTCCAGGGATTAGGACCTTATGTCTTTGTGTGGGGAGGCCCTGGGTGGTGCAGACGCACTTGGCTGCTAACTGAAAGGTTGGAGGTTCGAGTCCACCCAAAGTTTCCTTGGAAGAAAGCCCTGGTGATCTACTTGCAAAAAATCAGCATTGAAAACTCTGTGGAACACAGTTTTATTCATGGAGTTACCATGAGTCAGAATCGACTCAATGGCAAATGTATTGGGCTAGACCTTCGATGGCCATTATTCAGCCTACTAAATTTAGGCTCTTAATTTGGTTGAAAATTTATAATTTACAAAAGTTTTTCCAACAGATCATCTCCCCTCAAAATTAAATAAAAGAGATCTGGCATGATTCCCTCATTTACCCAATGGAAAATGAGGAGAACCCTGTCCCCACCCTAGAGTGGTTAAACTGGAGTGAGGGGTATATAGTGTAGCCTGAGAGGTGGGAGCAAGATGAGAGATGGGGAATCCAATAACTGGATACTGTTATTCAAAGATAATGATTGAATGTCGCAAGCAGGGTATTATCACCAACATTAACACCTTCATGAGTGAATACAATGAATATACTTGTAGAATATAGAATTGTATTCATAAAGAAAATGCCCCATGAATCCATTATTACATCTGACGTGTCACCTGCTACCATGCTGTACAGGTAATCCTCGACTTCCAGTGGGGTTCTGTTCCGATGACTCCATCGTAAGTTGGTTCCAAAGTAAGTAGAATACTTCATTTCTTTTTTTTTTTTTTTAGTTTTTATTATTATTGCCTTTTATTATCAATATTTTTATAAATCTGATCTTTATTTGTCTTTGGGGGTTGGAAACATTACATATAAACTTACAGATATATTTTAATACATACATAAAAAATCATAAAAATTGACAATGAAGAGTAGGATGATGTTCACATTTTGTCAGATACGGTAATAACTCCACTTGTGGAAGGTTCTGGATCATCTGGATTATCCCTGGGGATAGGGATGTCGTTTCGAGTCAGAAAATTAGTGAGAGTTGTCTGTATGGCTCTTTTTTTCATGTATTTTGCCGTGACATCTCGCTGCTTCCTGAATCTGCCTATCGACTTAAGCAAAGCAATCAGCATTTGGGTCCATGTTTCCAAGCAACTGAAGCCCCCTATTTAGTTTAGAAAAAACTCCAGCTAATCCTTTCACTCTAAAATTTTTTGACACCTTCTCTCCTTCCTCTTCCATCTTGTGCAGCTCCCTGTTGAATTTTTCTGGCAGCATCAACATCAGCGCTTCCTTCTTCAGTTATACGCACCCACATCAGCGTTCGAAGTGTTGAAGCCAGGCCTAGCTGGCAGTGAAGTGCTCCCGCAGTAGTTTTCTCCTTGTTGTTCTTCCAGATTTTCGAAAAGGCTGAGTGCTCTCATTTGAATTGTCAAAAAACTCATAGGAATCCACTTCTGGATTTGGTCTTCTATACACATCATCAAAAGTTTCTCTATTCCGTGTATCGGCTCTCAGGGGCCTATGTACGGAAAACAGCACCTATGGCAATTAATTTTAAATTGGAGGATGGTCTCTCATAGCTGGCAATGGAAACTGCGATGTCCGATAGAAGCTGCTCATTAGCACCCCCTTCTCAAGCAGTGCCCAGGGCACACACCCTACCTGCCATACCTTAGTTACACCTCTGTTGGCCATTACCTCTACTCTTCTTTGTTTTTTAAAAGTGTCAATTTTATGCCAATCACTCTTTAACTCCCTCCAAAATCCTATTCTTCTGTTTGATGACTGTTAAAACAGTCTAATGAGACAGTCCTTCCTCACGTGGTATCTCACCAACTTTCTATTATCATAGGCCGTAAAGAAAAAATAAAAAGGACAGTAGTAAGTGTGGGTTCATCTTAACCTGAATAGGTCGTTAAGTTGAGGACTGCCACTATTAGTTTCATTATTGCAAATTATACACGTGGTCTGTAGTCCCTCAACACTTTATTCCTTTTTAATTATGATCCTGGATTTGAAAACATTATTACCCTATATTCATAAGGGAGAGGGAAGTGCAAGTTCATCTCAGTCTTGGAATTGCTGTGATCATCTTTTCTCTTAATTGTGAGAGATCTGCAAGAAGCATGTCAATTCTGTTTTCAATTGTAGACATTACCAATCCATTATAAAATAGGAGGACTCAGATATGATTCCTAAATTGCTTTATGAAACCCAAATAAATCTATACTTTGATTTTCTTTCTTTTTCCCCACAAAATCTTGAAATCTTGTAAATACGTAACTATTTTGATCATGGCAAGCCGGAAACAAAGGGTATCTTTTGAAAATCACTCTCCTTCTCCTGGTCAGTTCTCTCTCTTCCCAGGTTCTCTCTGTTCTCATGTTTGCCTAAGTGCCTAGGACCTCACATCTCCACACCACATGATGTCACATCAAGGTTGCTTTCCCTGCAGTAACAACCATTGACCTCTCTCTTCTCCCTTTATATCCATTAATATTTATTTGTCTCGACTTTCAGTTCTTCAAGGTCCTACCCACATTTTCTCAAGATAATCATGTGATAAATGGTATCCATGGTACATTTGTAAGGAATTTTAGGCTTCTGTTGAAGCATAACATACATACAGAAAAGTACAATATCTTAAGTGAATTTTCAATGCATTTTCACAAATTGAACACACTCATGTAACCAGAATTCTGATCAGATGGCAGACTACTACCAGCAACCCAGTCATTACCTTCTCCATTAGATTAAGCACTGCCCTGATTTCTAATAGCATAGAGTAATTTTGCCAGTTTTATATTTTATATAAATAGAATCAAGTAGTATTTTGTGTGTGTGTGTGTGTATGTGTGTCTGCATTTTTTTCTTCAACATTATGTTTGTGAGAAGAATCCAGATTGTTAGGTTTAATTTTAGATCACTCATTCTCATTGCTGTATGTGAATGCGAATGAACATACCATGATTTATTTATTTATTTGTCTTGCTGCTGGTGGACATTCAGATTTTTAGTTTTTGAACGGTTACACATTATGCTGCTATGAACATTCTAATAGTTTTTTTTGTGAACACGTGTGTACATTTTTATTGAGTATCTAGAAATGTAATAGCAGGATCATAAAACATGCAGATAGTAGATGCTGCCGCCAAAGTGTTTGTACAAGTTTACATTCCCACCAGCAGCGTATGAAAGTTATGGCTTCTCTACAACATTGTTAATACTGGACTTTTTTTTTTCCTTTTCATTTTAGCCACTCTCATGAATGTATAGTGGTACTGCATTGTGGCTTTTATTTATATTGCCCTGATGAGTAAGTAATGAAGTTGACCACCTTTTTCTATGTTTATTGGCCATTTGGATGGCCTCTTTTATGAGATATCAGTTTAAGTCTTTTGTTCATTTTTCTACTGGGTTGTGTATTCATTCCTTTATGTATTCTGGATATTAGTCCTTTGACATATATATGATCTGGATGTCTTCTCCCACTCAGTCATTTGCCTTTTTAATCTCTTAATTGATAAACAGAAATTCATGGTACATTTTAATGTATGGTAATTGTTTCATGAATTATACTTCATGGAAATATCATGTCTTAGCTCATAGGAATTGCTGAATTACAGCCTTTGCACATTCTGTTCTATTTGCTTGGAACATATTCCTTCCCTCTTCCTTAACCAGCTACTTCCTGTTTATTCTTCTTGTCTCAGTTTAAGCCCCTCTCCCCTCAGCCCCACAAGTTTTGTCAGTCATTCCTGCTGCTTCTTGCTATGTTTCTCCACAGCAACTGCTTCATCTATTATAGTTTTATCCATTTTTGTCATTTGTTCTTTCTTTCCTCTATGGATGCTCTCTGAGAACGAGGATTGTTTCTGTGTTGTTCCCCATTGTATCTCCAATGATTAACTCATAATGATAATAGCTAACATTCACTGAATGCCATGCACTGTTCTAAATTCTTTAAATTAATTATCTTACTTTAATTTCTACAACAGCTCTATGAGCTGGATGCTATAACTCTTTCCATTTTATAGATGAGGACACTGAGGCACAGAGAAGTTAAAATATCTTGTTCAAGGACACACATAGCTAGTAAGGGGTAGATACAGGATTTGAAAACAGGTAATATGATTTCAAAAACACACTGTTAGCTACTATGTTACGTCCTTGTAGTAGGCAATTGATAAATATGTGTTGAATGAGTGAATTAGAACTAAAATGTACCTTATAGATGATCTAATTCAAAGTCTTTATTTTAAGAGTGAGTTAAATGGAATAAAGAAGTGAAGTGACTTGCCCGTGAACACACGGCTAGTAAATGACAAGTATGGCCAGAGTCAGGTGTCTTGATGATCATTTCAGTGTTCTTTCTCCTGCATCATGTTCTGGTTCTCTATTTTCAAAAATAGGGTATTTGCTTCTTTGTAAGACCCTGCTAAGCTCTACTGCTTTTAAAAGATAATCATGGGCACAAGAATTTCTAGTGATAAAAACTGTCATTTAGCTACATGGTGTGACAGCTAAAAAAATTGCGTGAAATTACAGACTCGTGGGCTTAGCTATAGAATCACATTGTTATGGCTGAGTAAACCTACTATCCTCCTGCAAAGCGAAAATTGCAAAGACTTTGAAATATCTGAATGTTTTTCATTGTGAGACCAAACTGAAATTTTCATTTTTCATGTGTTGCTTTGACATTGTGGCTAGATTTAAGGCAGCCTTGTTTTTTTTTTTTTGTTTTTTTATATCTTTAGTGCTTGGCTCTCCTCCCCTCTCAGTGCCAAACACTGCCTCCTGCTCTTGTCTAGATCGGTACATCCAGGCCGCCAACTAAGCTTGACTTAAAGTAGCTTAGAAATTGACTGCTATTTCCTGTTTTTGTTTGTTGTTATTGCTGTATTTTTTTGTTTGTTGTTGTTTTGTAGTTTCCCCAAATACAAGCTTGCATCAGGGAGTCCAGATAGAAACAGCTTTGGAAAAGGTTGACTCGGGTATGTGGCCTAAGATTTAACTAATATCTTCCCACTGTTTTTAGTTTTCTAACACATTGTTTCTCATGCTATATTCTCAGGCAGTGGGCTGCTTAATTCTGGAATACATCCCAGAACTATAATGAAATATCAGAAAAGAGGCGTTAATTAAGACAAAAAATAAAAAGCAGTATAGCAAAGAAGACATACATTTATCTCAAAACAAGCCAATTTTCACTGATTTCAATTTATTACAGTGTGGCAGAAGATCAGATGCTTGTCTTCTGTTTTTCTTATAGATGTTACTAGATCAAATAACACTATTTGCCCATTTTAATTCCTGAAATCTACAGGTATTCTTCGTGGACTTTTACAATAAATTGGTTAAGGTGGTGATTTATACATTGGAAAACCTGTATTTATAGTCAAAGCCTTGCTGTGATAAAGTTTAATCCCTTGTAGAATATGTATCACCTGATTGTTTAAAATAAGATAATCTGGTTTATAAGGCTATAAGGCTATTTATTATGCTTGAATTTCTTATTTTTCTCTCTATTGTTTATTCATGAAGTAAATTTTCTATGGCAACACCAGTCTTTACTGTTCATTCCCTCACATTCACTGCCCTCTGAAGCCTATGATCCAGAAATGAAGCAAAACAGGGTATTATTTGTTTTAACTATGGGAAATTTAAAACATGCATAAAAGGAGAGAGTATAGTATAATGAACTCCCATATACACATCACCCAGACTCAACCATTGTTAACTCAAAGTCAGACTTGTTTTACCTGAATTCTACTCTTCCCCCCACTTGAATTATTTTGAAACAAATCCCAAACATCATATCAATTCATCCATAAAATGTTCAGTATGTATCTCTGAAGAAAGGAACTTGTTTTGTTAAAGAAAAGCACAATATCATTATCAAAGCTAAAATAAAAATCAATAAATTACTCGATATTAAATATCCATCCAGTCGGTGTTCAAATTTCCCCAAATATTTTATGTATATTTTTTTATTTTACAGTTGTTTATTCAAATGCAGACCCAAACAAAGTTCACACATTGTATTTGTTTTATATGTCTCTAAAACCTCTTCTGGAAACCCTGGTGGTGTAGTGGTTAAGTGCTACAGCTGCTAACCAAGCGGTCGGCAGTTCAAATGGGCCAGGTGCTCCTTGGAAACTCTATGGGGCAGCTCTGCTCTGTCCTATACGCTCGCTATGAGTCGGAATCGACTCGACAGCAGTGGGTTTGGTTTTTTTTTGGTTTTTTAAAACCTCTTTTAGTCTATAAATTTCCCTTTCCTCCTTTTATTTTTCTCCCTAACAGTTTATTTGTTGAAGAAACCTGGTTATTTGTCTCATAGAGTTCCTGACGTTCTGGGCTCTACTGTTTATATCGCTGTGATATTAAAAAAAAAAAAAAGTCCCTCAATCCCTGTATTTCCCGTAAACTGGAAGTTTAATCTAGACGCTTGATTAAATTCAGTTTACTTTGGCTTTGTTTGTTTGTTAAGAATATTTAATAGGTGATATTTTAACCTTCTTATTGTATCACATTACTCAGGAGAAAGATGTGGCAGTCTGCTTCGGTAAAGATTTACAGCCTTGGAAACCCTGTGGGGCAGTTCTGCTACAGGGTCGCTATGAGTCTGAATCCACTGGACTACAGTGGTTTTGGTTTTTGGCTGGTATCATGTTTAGCTGTCGCTGTTTTAATTATGTGCGGATTGATTATTGAGATCAGGGTTTGTTATCTGATCAATGTATTATAAAGTTTTTTAATACGCATTGCCTAGATCTTTGCTTAGATACAGTATTTCATTAGGGGTTTCAAATTGGTGATATTCTAAGTCTATTATTACTTCGTTTATTAACTGGCTTTCTTCTGGGGGAAAAAAAATGTTTTTCTAAGGAGAACTTTTCCTCCCAACTCTTTGATTACCTGAGTTAGAGTTCATAAGGGAAAGGTAGATAAATGCTTGCTTCCTCTTTTTTTCACCTATCTTCAGGATAATGAATTCATTCTCTAGCATACTTCGGTGATGATCAATAAGTTTTTCTAAGGAGATTTAAATGAAAACATCTCATATATTTACCTATGTATTTGCCATTTCCAGTTCTGTTCATTTCTTTGTGTATGTACAAGTTTCCATCTGGTATCATTATCCTTCTACCTGAAGGACTTTATATTTATTTTAGGGCAGGTCTGCTGATGATGAATTCTCTCAGCTTTTGTGTGTCTTAAAAATGTCTTCATTATTTTCTGGGTACAGAATTTAGATTGACTGTTTTTTTTTCTTTCAGTACTTTAAACATGTTGCTCCACTTTCTTGCTTCGTATTTGTCCAAGGAAATATCTGCTGTTGCTTTTATTGATGCCGCTCTGTAAATAACACACCTTTTTTTTTTTTTTCTGGCTGCTTTTAGAATTTTTTTCTTTATCACTGATTTGTGCATTATGATTTTCATGTAGTTTTCTTCCTGTTTCTTGTGTTTCTGTTTCATTGGGATTCTTGGATCTGTTGGTTTATAGTTTTCATGTAATTTGGAAATTTTTGGCCATTATTTCTTCAATTTTTTTTTCCTGTTCCTCATCCATCTTCTTCAGAAGCAAATTACCTGAAGATGTTCTATAACTCACTGATGATTTGTTCCTTTTTAAAATTCTTTTTCCTCTGTGTATTTTATTTTAGATGACTTCTCTGCTATGCCTTCAAATTCATTAATTTTTTCTTCTGCAATGTCTAAAGTACTAATAGACATATAAAATACAGTGTATTCTTCACCTTAGACATTGTAGTCTTTGTTGTTAGACTTTGATTTGGGTCTTTTTAAAATCTTTCATGTCTTTACTAACTTAATTCTATGTAATGCAGTTATAGCAACTATTTTCATGCTCTTTTATGCTAATGCTAACAAGTTTGTCAATTCTGGGTAATTTTAAGTTGATTGATTTTTCTTCTCCTGGGTCATATTTTTTTGCTGTTTTATATTTGATAATCTTTGATTGGATGCCAGACATTTTGAATTTTACCCTGTTATCTGCTGGATTTTTTGGTATTCTGTAAACACTATTGAGCTTTGTTCTGGGACAAATCAAAATTACTTGGAAGTAGCTTTATACTTTTATATCCTGTTTTAAGATTTGTTAGGTGGGGTTAGAGTAGTTCTCAGCCTAGGGCTAATCTTTTTTTTAAATTTTTTAATTGTACTTTACATGAAGGTTTACAGAGCAAACTAGTTTGTCATTAAACAGTTAGTATACATATTGTTTTATGATGTTGGTTAACCATCCCACGAGATGTCAACACTCTCCCTTCTCAACATTAGGTTCCCTTTTACCAACTTTCCTGTCCCCTCCTGCCTTCTAGTCCTTGCCCCAGGGCTGGTGTGCCTCTTTAGTCTCCCTTTGTTTTATGGGCCTGTTCAAATCTTTGGCTGAGGTGGGAACCTCAGGAGTGACTTCATTATTGAGCTGAAAGGATGCTCAGTGGCCATACTCTCAGGGTTTCTCTAGTCTCTGTCAGGCCAGCAAGCCTGGTCTTTCTTTTTCAGTTAGAATTTTGTTCTACATTTTTCTCCAGCTGTGTCTGAGACCCTCTATTGTGATCCCTGTCAGAGCAGTCAGTGGTGATAGCCAGGCGCCATCTAGCTGTACCGGACTCAGCCGGGTGGAGGCCGTGGTAGATGTGGTCCATTAGTCCTTTGGACTAATCTTCCCCCTGTTTGTTTAGTTTTCTTCATTCTTCCTTGTTCCCAAAGGGGTGGGACCAGTGGAGTATCCTAGATGGCTGCTCACAGGCTTTTAAGACCCTGGATGGTACTCACCACAGTAGAATGTAGAACATTTTCTTTATAAACTATGTTATGCCAGTTGAGCTAGATGTTCCCCAAGACCATGGTCCCAATAGCCCTCACCCCAACAATTTGGCCCCTCAGGGAGTTTCGATGTGTATATGGAGTTTCTATGACCTTGCCTTGTACAAGTGGTGCTGGCTTCCCCAGTATTGTGTACTGTTTTACCCTTCACCAAAGTTACCGCTTATCTATTGTCTATTTAGTGTTTTTTCACACCAACCCTCCCCACCCTCATAACCATCAAAAATTGTTTCTTTTTGTGCATAAACCTTTTCATGAGTTTTATAGTAGTGGTCTCATACAGTATTTGTCTTTTTGTGGTTGACTTATTTCACTTAGCATAATGCTGTCCAAATTCATCCATGTTATGAGATGCTTCACAGATATATCGTTTTCTTTATTGTTGTATAATACCCCATTGTGTGTATGTTCCACAGTTTGTTTATCCATTCATCTGTGGATCAGCATCTAGGTTGTTTCCATCTTTTTACTATTGTGAACAATGGTGCAGTGAACATGGGTGTGCATGTGTCTATTGGTATGATGATTCTTATTTCTCTACGATATATTCCTAGGAGTGGGATTGCTGGATCATATGGTATTTCTATTTCTAGCTCTCTAAGGAAGTGCCATATTGTTTTCCAAAATGGTTGTATCATTTTACATTGCCACCAGCAGTGCATAAGAGTTCTGATCTCCCCACAGCCTCCATAACATTTGTTATTTCCTGTTTTTTTTTTTTTTTGATTCTGGCTGGTAATGCCGGGGTGAGATGGTATCTCATTGTGGTTTTGATTTGGATTTCTCTAATGGCTAGTGATCTAGTGATTGTGAGCGTTTCCTCATGTGTCCCTTGGCCACTTGAATGTCTTATTTGATGAAGTGTCTGCTCATTTCCTTTGCCCATTTTTTAATTGGATTATTTGTCTTTTTGTTGTAGAGGTATTGGATTTTCTTGTAGATTTTAGAGATTAGACCTTTATCTGATTTGCAACAGTCAAATATTTTCCCGCAGCCTGTAGGTTCTCTTTTTACGCTTTTGGTGAAGTCTTTTGATGAGCTAAGTGTTTTATTTTTAGAAGATCCCAGTTGTCTAGCTTATCTTCTGGAGTTTGTGTGTTGTTGGTTGTTGTTTGTATCCTGTTAATGCCGTGTATTAGGGCCTCTAGTGTTGATCCTATTTTTTCCTCAATGAACTTCATGATTTTGGGTTTTATATCTAGGTCTTTGATCCATTTTGAGTTAGTTTTTGTATATGGTGTGAGATTTTAAGGGCTCTGTTTCATTTTTTTGCAGATGAACATCCAGTTTTGCTAGCACCATTTGTTTAAAAGACTGTCTTTTCCCCATTTTATGGACTTTGTGCCCTTGTTGAAGTTTAGGTGACCATAGGTGGATGGATTTACATCCGGGTTCTCAGTTCTATTCCATTGGTCAATGTATCTGTCCTTGTACCAGTACGAGGCTGTTTTGACTACCGTAGCTATAGAGTAGGTTCCGAAGTCAAGAAGTGTGAGTCCTCCTAGATTATTCTTCCTCTTCAGTAGTGCTTTACCTATCCTTCTTCCCTTTCCATATAAAGTTAATGATGTTTTTCCATCTCTTTAAAGAATGTTGTTGGTATTTGGATCAGTATTGCATTGTATTTGAAAATAAATCACTTTGGGTAGAATTGTCATTTTCACAATGTTGAGTCTACCTATCCATGAACATGTTATGTTTTTCCATTTATGTAGATTTCCTTTGGTTTCTTGCAGTAGTGTTTTGTAGTTTTGTTTGTATAGGTCTTTTACATCCCTGGTTAGATTTATTCCTAAGTATTTCATTTTTGGGGGGGATATAATAAATGGTACTGTTTTCCTGATTTCCTTTTTATTGTTCTCTCTATTGGTGTATAGGAATCCAACTGATTTTTGTATGTTTATCTTGTATCCTGCCACTCTGCTGAATCTATTAGTTCCAATTGTTCTCATAGAGTCTATTGAGTTTTCTATGTATAGTATCATATGATCTGCAGATAGGGACAGGTTAACTTCTTCCTTACCATTTTGGATGCCCTTTCATCCTCTCTCTATTAAGAATGATGTTGGCCATTGGTTTTGCGTAGATACACTTTACTGTGTTGAGAAATTTCCCTTCTATACCTATTTTATTGAGAGTTTTAATCAGGAATGGGTGTTGGACTTTGTCAAATACCTTTTCTGCATCAATTGAGAAGATCATGTGATCCTTTTCTTTCCTTTTATTTATGTGGTAGATTATGTTGATTTTCTAATGTTGAACCATCCTTGCATACCTGGTATGAATCCTACTTGACTGTGGTGTATTATTTTTTTGATATGATGCTGAAATCTATTGGCTAGAATTTTGTTGAGAATTTTTGCATGAGATATTGGTCTGTGAGTTTCTTTTTGTGGTGTCTTTCCTGGTTTTGGTATCAGTGCTATGCTAGCTTCATAGAATGAATTCAGAAATATTGCTTCCTTTTGTATGTTCTGAAATAGTTTGAGTAGTACTGGTGTAAGCTCTTCTCTGAATGTTTGGTAGAATTCTCCAGTGAAGCCATCTGGGCTGGGGCTTTTTTTGTTGTTGGGAATTTATTATTATGTTTTCAATTTCTTCTCTTATAAGGGTCTGTTCAGATTTTCAACAACATTTTGTGTTAGTTTGGGTAGGTAGTGCGTGTCTAGAAATTTGTCCATTTCCCCTAGGTTTTCAGATTTGCTGGAGTATAGTTTTTCATAATACTCTATTATGATTCTTCTTGTTTCAGCTGGTTCTGTGGTAATATCCCCCATTTCTTTTCTTATTTGGGTTATTTGCATTGTCTCTTGTTTTTCTTTTGTCAGTTTCACCAGTAGTTTGTCGATTTTGTTGATCCTTTCAAAGAACCAACTTTTGGTTTTGTTGATTCTTTCTATTGTTTTTCTATACTCTATTTCATTTATTTCTGTTCTGATGTTTATTTTTTCCTTTCTTCTGGTGGCTGTGGGCTTCTTTTGTTGTTCTTTATTTGTTCAAGTTACGTAGGTAAAATTTTGATTTTGTCCCTTTCTTCTTTTTTGATGTGTGCATCTATTGCTGTAAATTGACCTCTGAGGACTGCTTTTGCTTTGTCTCAAAGGTTTTGGTATGATGTGTTTTCATTCTCATTTGATTGTAGGAATTCTTTGATTCCATCTCTGGATGGAAATCTCTGATTTCTTCTATTATCCAGTGGTTTTTAAGCAGGGTGTTATTCAGTTTCCATGTAAGATATTTTTTTCCTCCTTCTTTCTGTTGTTAATTTCCATTTTGATGGCATTGTGGTCAGAGAAGATACTTTGCATTATTTCAGTGCTTTGGATTTTGTTGAGGGCTGCTCTGTGGCCTAAGATGTGATCTGTTCTGGGGAATGTTCCATGTGCGTTGAAAAAGAATTTGTACATTGCAGCAGTTGGGTGGTGTGTTCTATATATATATATCTATGAAGTCAAGTTGGCTGATTGTGCCCTTTAGCTCTTCTGTTACTTTGTTCAGTTTCTTTCTTGAAGTTCTGTCCTTTATTGAGTGTGGTGTGTTGACGTCTCCTACTATTAATGTGGAACTGTCAATTTCTCTTTTCAGTGCTGTTATAGAGTTTGTTTTATGTATTTTGGAGCCTTGTCATTGGGTGAATAGATGTTTATTATGGTTAAGTCTTCATGATGGTTTGTGACTTTAATCATTATATAATATATACAATCTTTGTCTTTTATGATGGATTTTGTTTTCAAGTCTGTTGTATCTGAGATTAGTATTGCCACTCCACTCTTTTTTGGTAGCTGTTTGCTTGATATATACGTATTTTTTCCATCCTTTGATTTTTAATAAATTTATGTCTTTGTTTCTAAGGTGTGTCTCTTGTGGACAGTGTATTGATTGATCTTGGTTTTTTTTTTTATCCATTCTGTTACTCTGTGTCTCTTTACGGGTGCATTTAGGCCATTTACATTCAGTGTAATCATTGATAGGTGTGAGTTTATTGCTGTCATTTTGTAGTGCTGACGTTTTCTTTGTTCCTATTATTCTCTTGTGCTGAATTCTGTTTCTTTGTGAATTTCTTTTTCATTTCTTTTGCTTTTGTAGATTTTCTTTTTATTGAGATCTTATGTTTTTCTTCTTTATTTTGATGAGTAGGTTTGTTAACTATCTTCGTGGCTACCTTGAAATTTATCCTTATCTCCCTAGGTTTGAACCAGTCTATTATTACTTAGTATTGCTTTGCCTTCCTCTCCACTAGGAAGTTCTATATGTACACTGTTTATTCCCTCTTTTATTGTTCTGACATTGTTGTCATTTACAGATTAACCTCTCTGATTCCCTGTTGTATTTCTTTTGGTTTTGGATAGTCCTTGAGAGTTCATTTCCTACGTTGGTGTCTGGCTGGTACAATCTTGTGTCCTAGATTCAGGCTGTGGTCTGATGTTGTTTGTTCTCAGACTGAAGGACTCCTTTTAGTAATTCTTGTAAGTTTGGTTTGGTTTTTACATATTCCCTTAATTTCTGTTTATCTGGAAATGTCCTAATTTTGCCATCGTATTTGAATGAGAGTTTTGCAGGATATATTATTCATGGCTGGCAATTTTTTTTCTTTCAAGGTTTTATATATGTCATCCCATTGCCTTTTTGCCTGCATGGTTTCTCCCGAATTACCAGAGTTTAGTCTTATTGTTTCTCCTCTGTATGTGACTTTTTGTTTTTCTCTAGCTGCTCTCAGGACTTTTTCTTCATCTTTGGTTTTAGCGAGTGTGGTTATGATATGCCTTGGTGATTTTCTTTTGGGATCTATCCTATATGGGGTTCGTTGAGCTTCTTGGATGGTCAGCTTTGTATCTTTCATGATATTAGGGAAGTTTTTTGTCATCTATTCTTCAATGATCCTTTCTCTGTTTTCTGTCCCCCCTCCTCCCCCCCCATTTTGGAACTCTGATCACTTGCAAATTTTTACTTTTGATTGTATCCTACATAATTCTCAGGTTTTCTTCATTTTTTTTTCTTGATTTTTCTTCAGAGTTGTATCCAGGTGTTTGTCTTCAATTTTGCTGATCCTGCCTTACATCATTTCGGACCTTCTCCTCAGTCCTTCTATGACACTGTCCATTTCTGAAGTTTTGTTGTTTATCTTTTGGATCTCTAATTGTTGTTTTTGTTTGATTTCTAGTTGTACATTTATTTTGGTATTTTTTCCTGTATTATTTTCCTGAATTCTTCCATTTTTTGTTTGTATTTTCCATGAATTTGTCTAGTTTTTCCTCATTTTTGTCCACTTTTTGCTTCAGCTCTTGGATAGCTCTGATTATTAGAGATTTGAATTCCTTGTCAGGTAGTTCTAGTGCCTTTTCTTCTACTGGAAAGTCATCTAGTGTTTTATTTTGATGCCTACTAGAACCATCGTGTCCTGTTTTTTTATATGTTTTGATATTTTCTTCTCTCGTAGGGACATTCAGTAGTTATTTTCTTTGTTTATTGGTTGTAGTCCTGCTTTTTTGTTTTATTTGGTTATTTCTGAGCAGGCAGGCTGTGCATTCTTTGTTGTTTGCCCATCTTTGGTCATGATACTTTTCACCTCCTTGTCCAGTGGGTAGGTCCTGTCACTCAGCTCTGTCGTAGCAGAGCAGTCCCAGCTGAAGGAGAGGGGCTGCGATGGGTTGTTTGTGGCATGTACTAGGGCTGACAGGGCGGGCCGGGAATCAGTGCTAGGTAGGTTCCAGTAGGCTGTGTTTGTGCTGCCCAGAGGTGTGATGTCCAGTGCATGGTGCAGGTAAGCAGGAAAGAGGGGGTAGGTTGCGATATGTGGAGCTAATATGGGTCTGGGAAAGAGGAGAGAGCAGAGAGAGTAACAGGAGCCAAAAATAAACAAACAAACAAAAAATAGTGCTAAGGGAGCTTACCGTTGGAGTGAAGAGATGAAAAACCAAGAAATGGATAAAAACAAAAAGAGGGAAAAAGAAAAACAAAGTAACTAGATTAAAAGTTGAGAAGAAAAAAAGAAAAGGAAAGCCCCCAGGGTTTTCTCCAGTGTGGCTGCAAAGACCAGGGAGTCGCTCCCAGGCTGCACAGTATAGCCTGGCTAGAGGGGTTACAGATGTCACACAGCAATAGGTATTCAGGAGACAGGAAAAAAAAGGTAAGTATAGAGATAGGAGAACTGAGAAATGAAGAAAGAGAAAAAGGGAGAAAGGGAAAGACAAAAAAAGAAATGCCCCCAGGGATCCCACCTACTGTGGAAGTGGCTCCTTAGCTGTGCAGTGCAGCCTGGCTAGAAGGGGCTCCCAAGCTGGGAAAAGAAAAAGAAAACAAACAAACAAAACAAAACAGAACAAAGCAAAAAAAAACAAAAAACAAAAAACCAGCAGGGAAGTGGTTCCCCAGTCCAGCGGGCTTCACAGGCTTTCAAGAGAAGCAAAGATGGCATACGGAGCCAGGTGTTTGAGAGAAAGGGGTGGTGAGAATCACAGAAGAAACCAAAAGAAACAGCAACAAACAAACGGCACTCAGGTAGCCAGCAGTGTGGGCAGGGCGGGGAGGGGGGGAATCCAAGCAGCCTGGGGTGGAAGCAGTTGCCTTCTGGCCAAGAGACTGTGGCTGGGGAAAAGCAGAGGAGGCTGAGTGGGGGGAGAAGGGTGGCATTAAGTAAGCATTTATCACCGGTTACTGGGTGCTCTGTTTCCTGCTGGGAACTTCGTGAAGCTGCTTTCCCGTACTCCCTGTCCACCGAACTCTGATGTGGGCAGGGTGAATCCAAGTGGCAGGGATGCTGCACTTCCTGTCCAGAGGAGCCACCACTGCCAGCCAGGAAGCACGAGGTAGAGCACGGGGGAGAGGATGAGGGGTGGGAAAGAGTGTATTGCTGGTTACTGGGTGCTGTGTTTCCTGCTGGGAGCTCTGTGAAGGTGCTTGCCTGTGCTCCTTGTCCACTGATCTCTGACAGGAATCCAAGATGGCAGATCCATGCTGCATTAGCTGGTAGGGAACCTCTGTAGTATCTCTCCTAGTCCTCTGTCTCTGTAGGTTTCTTATTTCATTCAGTGCTTGGCTTTGGGTTCCAGGAGTGACATTTGTCTCTGTTTTACTTATTTTTTGGGGTCTTTGCAGTGGAAGGATGGCATGGCACTTCTGTCTATGGTGCCATGTTGGCTTGAAGTCTGAGGGCTAATTATTTTTCATGACTCAGGCAAGGCCATACTGAGTACTCTAACCAATTCCCCATGAGTCTTAACATTTTCTTATCCGAATAGTGGGAACAGGAACTGCTCCTAGCCCTGTGTGAGCATTGGACACTGTTCTGTCTAATTGAGCAGTTTTTTTCCTAGACCTCGGTAATTTCTTCACACACATGCAATGATGGGTACTCATCTGGATACTCAAAGAGGACCCTGTCCAGATGTCTGTAGTTCTCTTCCAGTGCAGCTCTCTTTTTTCCAGTACTTTATTCTGTGAAATTTAGCTACCTTAGTCTCCCCAGTCTCTAAGCTCTGTTGACTCAAGAAGTCTTCTGGCTCCACCTGGCTTCCACTTCCCTGTGCCATGGCCTGGAAACTCATTCAAGGCAATAACCTGGGACAATCGCAGAGGTCACCTTGTTTTTTTTCTTCTTCTTCTTTTTTTTTTTTTGTCTCTCAGTGACAACTATCTGTCATTGTCTGATGTCCAGTGTCTGGAAAACCATTGTTTCCTCTAAATTTTTTTCAGGCAGGAAGGTAAATCCAGTCTCTATTACTCTTTCTTGGTCAGAAATAGTAGCCAGTTTTTTAAAAATATATATTATTATGAACTCATGGACTTTTAACAGATATGGTGTGTTTTTATCCACTGTAAGTATTATTGTTAATGCTCAAATTGTCCCATTTTGGTTAGTGAGAGTGCCTTCAAGTTAGCTTCAGATAGACTCAATGAATCCTTGATAGTTTTTGCTTTCTGGTCAACAAGATGTTTCAAGTTTATTTTGTGCATATCCTGCCTTGAATAAGCCATTTCTCCAAAGGCTAAGAGGGCTGTTTAGAAGAAGAGAGTTGGCTGAGGATATAGAGAATGTCCCATGGAGAACATCAGAAAGGCCAAAGATTGCTAGAGGCTATTATATCAGAGAATACCCAAAGCCCAGTAAGCAAATCTCAGTCAGGCCTGCCACTCATTTCAACATGCCTCTCAGTATTCACCCCTCCCGCCCAAACACACACACACACACACCCACCCACCCACCCACCCACCCACACCCACATCAGGGACAAAACAAATCTTTAACGTTGGTTTCTCTGGATATTGAGGGCAATGAAAATTGATATCCCAAACTGAAAAACCAAACCTGTTGCTGTTGAATTCATTCCAACTAATAACAACCATATGGAACAGAGTAGAACTGCCCCATAGGGTTTCTAAGGCCGTAAATCTTTACGGAAGCAAACTGCCATGTCTTTCTTCCACAGAGCAGCTGGTGGCTTTGAACTGCCGACCTTTCAGTTAGCAGCCGAGCTCTTAACCACTGTGCCACCAGGGCTCTAAGTTGATATCAGATATGGAAAATTCTGAGCATTTAATCCCCATGCAATTATCATTTTGGAGAATGAACTCCTAGTTACTTCTTTTACCATCAGTATTCTAATATAAATGGTTTGGTAAAATTCCATAAAATATACAAAAACCAAAACATTAAATTTTTATGAAATTAAATTGTCAACTTTTAAAATTTGGGAGTAATAAGGACATGGAAGAATGATAATCCTTGAATAATCTATTTAAACTCTTGTTTTTAAACAGTATTTTCAACCTGCTTCTTTAGCAAAAGTGGCCAGAGTTAATAAAAGCAAAGAGACCTGTCTCATTTTTCCTTCTTTTCTTCTCCCAGGCTTATTCTTTTAGAATAGTTTAGAGGCCAAAAAGACAAATGGGACAAGAAAATAGCACAGATTTTTATGCAAAAGAGGCAATCAACTAATCCTTGATAATCAACAAGTCATGCAGCCCAAGTAGATAATGCAGGTTTATAAGAATGGTTGAGCAAATTTCGTCACGTGGGTTTCTGATCTCAGTGCCACATCTTACATTTGGATGATCATTTGCGTTATAATTGGAAAAGTTTCTCAGGAGGTGAAAAAGGAGTTTAATACTTGTGACTGTGTTGAACAATGAGATATAACTAGTCTACAGGTATAATCTCCCGGGTTATAAATCCTAAACCATTAGTGAAATCTTAATGTCTTTTTTCATGTTCAAATTTTAGGTTATTTACCTCATCTATAATTTCTTAAATTTGAAATCATAGTTATTTAGAAAATACATCTGAAATCCTGCCCTTCTTCCCTCTATCTACTGGGAGTAAAAACATGGTCAGTTAGGGATAACCTATCCTTCTCAGGGCCCTGGTGGTGTAGTGGTTAAGCGATACAGCTGCTAAGCAAAATGTCAGCAGTTCAAATCCACCAGCTGCTCCTTGGAAACCCTATGGGGTAATTCTACTCTGTCCTCTAGGGTCGCTATGCGTTGGAATTGACCTGACAGCAACTGGTTTGGTTTTTTTTTTTAATCCTTCTCTAAACACATCTGTAGTGACTATATCATTGTTAATGTTCAGCTATATTTAGGAAATGCTGATACAGGCATATCAATTTGGGATTACAATTAGGATTGTAAACCAAAATGTGATTTCTTTGATTATAAACTAGTAGTTATGGTATGGATAAAAGTACAACCATATTATACTATTTCATGCAAGTAATATATATTCAGTATAGAAAATATACAAACTAGAAAGAGTCAATAAGAAAATATTAAACTAAAATAACAAAAAAATGCCCTATCACAAAATAACAACAGGTACCATATTGTAGAATTGCAGAATATCTTACGAAAATATGATTATCTCTCATTTTTTTCCAAAAATGGAATCATCCCGTTCATATTATTCTCTTTTTTTGGTCTTTTAATTAAAATAAAATGTGTGTGTATATGTATATATATATAAAACCATAGTTAAACATTCAAATAGTAAAATAAGACATAAAATGAATATTAGAAGTTTACTTTACCCTGGATTTCTAGGTTTACTCTACAGATATAATTATGAATATTTAAAAAAATGTATTCTTTAAAACATGTTTTATACCTATACCAGCGTATGCATGCACATGCATACATACATTATTTACAAGAATGAGATAATGGCAAATATGCTCTTTGGTACCTTGCGTTTATAAATTAATAATATATTATCTTGGAGATACTTTTCTGTCAGCACGTATAGATTTTCCATAGTCTCCTTCTATACCCACAAAGCACCAATATTCATTCTCTTGGTTTGTATGTAAGCAAATAAGGACTTAAAATCTCATGGAAAAGTAATTTAAACTCCTTGGTTGACACAAAATCTTCTCTGGTAAGTAGTAAAAACTGCCATTAATGTAACATGAAAGTTGTGTTTGCAATGAACTCTATTAATGAGAAACACAAGAAAAATTATAGGCTATTACTTAAACTGTTTGAACCCCAAAAAATCACAACTCATAGCGACTCATGGCGACCCTACAGGACAGAGTAGAACTGCCCCACAGAGTTTCCAAGGAGTACCTGACGGATTCGAACTGCCGACCCTTTGGTTAGCAGTCATAGCATTTAACCACCACACCACCAGGGTTTCTGTTAAACTGTTTGAGAAACATAAAATTGAAATGCCAATTTATATTGAATCTTCACCAGGGCTTCTAACCAGTTCATTCCAGTTCGATCCCCTGCTGAGAATTTGCATTTCTAACAAGTTCCCAAGTGATGCTAATGCTGCCAGTTGGGGACCAATTCTGAGAACCACTAGTTGAGCAGTGGTTCTCAAAATTTATTATATTTAAGAATCACCTGGGGATCTTGTTAAAATGCAGATTCTAATTCAGTATATCTGGAATGAAATGCAAATTCTCAGCAGGGGTTTGAACCAGAATGCACTGGTTCAAAGCCCTGATCTTCACACAGTTTCTTAATAACTGGGCTTTGTGTTATTTTTATTTATTCTCCATATTGCAGTGCTATTGGTCTTTGAGCATGTATATTCTTGTGACTCATCCTAACTCGTTAAGGTTCTGTTTCCGCCATCTATCTATTTCTCTATCCTCATATCTACACATACATACACCCTCACAGTCCGAGAAAAATAGAAAGTGCTACTCTGGTCAAGTCGAAGGCAAGACATTTGATCAGATATAAGTGTGAGCCCAAAATAAGGGTTACCCACGATTATACTTTTCTTCTTTTTCTAGGCCCTGATCTGTTGGTTATTCCTATGTCAGATAGAATTCAGAATTCTTCTCAGGTGGAGGAAATGTGTGTGTGTGTGTGTGTGTGTCATGTCAGAATAGGAGGAGGGATGAGAAACGTGTCAGTGTGCATATCAACCTAGGATTTTTTATAAGGCCTAATTAGACTTCCAACCCTCACTATAAGTAACAAATAATTTTATTTCCAGCAGTGCATCAAATATCTCCTCATGTATGTAAAAGACATTCTAACTACTGCAATCTCAATCACTTTGCATTGAGTCCCCTTGAATTTTAGATACTTCTAGATCGTAATTGAACCACATCTGCTTCTAAATGCCATATACATCACTGAAATGTTCTGAAGGGGAAGAATCAATGGTTGATAGCACTGATGAACCAATAGGAATATGGAAAACTTCCCGGTTCAGCACTTTTATTTCTGTTCTTCTGCTTCAGTCTTTTTGTACTCTTTATCTAAAGATAAACATCTAGAACTCTCATCAGAACCTAAAAAAAAAAAATAAATAAAGCACTAAGAAGAAAGCTGCTGAACTCTTAGGCATATTCTGTAGCAATTTTGATATCATCTTCTTTCTTCCCCAAGCTTCTTACACCTAAGAGCTTTGAGCCAAGTGTTCCCTGAAGCGCTTGCCCTATTTCCTTTTGTTCTGACTTTCTCCTGGTACCAGTCAACATCTCCCGATACCTTTTTTTTTTTTTTTACTTTATCCTTATCAAAATCTTTGTCTCATTGAAACTGGCAGAATCTGGCTCAGTGACAGCTCAGGGGTCCTCAGTTTCCATAGGTTCTAGATTTTCAGGCATTACTTGAAAATGAGCCTCCGTAAATCCTGTATCTGGGCTGCTAGCAGCTTCATCATCATTTTCACAGCTTAAACAGTGAGACCCTCCTCTCTCTCTTATGTCTAAAACAGCTGCTACGTGTTCACCCTTGTTCATTTCCTTCAGTCTGAAGTTTTACAATTTGAATTTTTAGACTCTATTCTCCATATTAAAATCTTTTTTCCTATGTCTTTCTGCAGCTATTTTATTTGGCATTGCACATGGACTCTGGCTAAGGGCCATGTGGGTTTTAGGAAATTCATCCTTAATTTCTGAATCAGCCTATAAAGCCATGGAACTCCTGGCTTTGAAGTTAGATTTTATTGAATGTGTTAAAAGGTAGTAGTGAAGGTATTCACCATGTGAGAATCTTTCACTGATCGAGAATCTGAAATATGTTCACTCCTAAGAGCAAAAGGTAGCCTTATATATCTTCAATATAATCAAATGATAGTGAATAATGACTTTTGGGCTATACTCTTTGTTAAGTGAGAGAGCCACATTTATGTTATAAAGTTTTAGATGAAAAATAAGAACCCTGTGTCATCAGTTAAATTTATGAATGACAAAATTATTTCACAATTCACTTCTCATAGGAATATTTCAATCCTTTTGCCCCAAAGAAAAGATTAAGAGGATCTTAAATTCACCAAGGAGGCAGTGATGTATAATTTGGGGAGAGCTCATTAAATTTTTCTATTTGGGGAATGATCTCTCCATTTGCTTTACATATGATATAGTGCTGAACTTCAAATTACCAATTATTTGTATCAGTAGTCGCTGGTAACTAAAATCTGATGAATTTTCTCAGATATGGGCTCAATATTTCAAATTGTGTGTCTTTTTGTCGTTGTTCTCTTTAAGTTGTTCTAAGGACTAAATAAAAAACTAATAAGCATTGAAGTATTTATGGATAAAATGCTGTGATATCCAGGATTTGCTTTAAAATAATTCAGCAAAAGAAAAGGAGAGGAGACCTGAAGGTAAAACAAGATTGACCAAGAGTTGGTAAATGTTGAAACTGGGTGTTGGGTAGGTGGGGGCCATTGCAATCTTATCTCCAGTTCTGGGTGTGTTTGAAAGTCTCCATAATAAAAGCTTAAAAACTCTTAAAAGTTATTCTACATAGAACCAGAGGATCTCTTGGCAGTGGCTGAAGTGGCATGTTTACCTTTTTGGGTAAACCTTTCTTAGTCTTAGAGTTGCAGACATCCTTTTTAATAAGCAAGAGTGCAAAAGCCTGATAAGGGCATTGAGAGGGATTTTTTTTTCCACGAAATATCTTGCTTAAGTAAATCATTAGCATACGACTAAAGTGAAAATAGAGACTGTAAAATTGCATTCACATAGCAGGTATTTCTGAAATTGCAAATATTTCTGCTTCTGAGTGGAAAAGGGCACTTGGTTAATTCCATCCAATGTAATTCAGGGTTACACTTTAGTTTTTTAAATAAAACAAGGGTCTGGCTGAGAATGGGGCCCTCAACTTTTTTTTTTTTTTTAAGGAAGGGTGGGCAGAGAGTACCTGGCTTGAAATACTAGTTCTGCCTAGGCTAGAGCTTTCAGAAAAGAGTTTGCTGGTGATAGCCCTGCTACCACAAAAGAATGAGGACCACAAAGGCCAAATCCCTGAAGTCTTTTCAATATGTTTCAGACTGTGCTGTTTCTCTCTGTTGCTGTTTAAATACATTTCAGGGGGATTTTTCCTGGTATTAAAGGTTGATGACATATTCTCTTTTAAATCATCTTTAATCATCTCTGTAACAGTTTTGTTTGCTAATAATTCTAAGAGGTGTTGATGCTGTGAATGTCAAAGAAGAGATTGTCCCAGCTACAGGCATTCCTGGAAACCCTGGTGGCATAGTGGTTAAGTGCTACAGCTGCTAACCAAGAAGTCGACAGTTCAAATCCACCAGGCGCTCCTTGGAAACTCTATGGGGCGGTTCTACTCTGTCCTATAGGGTCGCTATGAGTCGGAATCGACTCGACGGCAGTGGGTTTTGGTTTTTTTAATAGGGATTCCTATTGCAGCCTTTGTGGATACTCTAATTAGATTATCAATAATCTTTCAAAACAGAAGTTCATCTTTTGTCTCCAACTTGCTGTTTTTAAAGGAGCTGGCTTTCCTTTTTTGTGATGTTTTATTACCTGGAAAACAAACTATTGACAAGATTTCATAGCTATCTGAAGATTATTTTGATGGACTGTATCTAGGAATAATCCCCTTCCATCTCCATCCTTACATGATACTTTGTCAATAGCTAGGAAGCTGTTATCTTGTAGAGTTAAGATCAAGTGACTTTGTCAAAGAACCACGTTTTTAATCTTAGGATTTAGCTGAAACATCCCTGGAATTCCTCTAGTTTTGTAGTGAACCATCAGGCTCACTTTATTCTCTTTTCCATGAATTCAAATGATCATTTGCTTTTCCATTTTGTAAAACAAGTCTGTATGCTACAAACTCAGAGAGGATTGTGTATTTAGAGGGATAATTCTTTTAAAAATTGCTTTTAGCCAAATGAAAAAATACAAGATCACTGAAAGGCCTTGAAGTTGAGGGGAAAGAAGGACCAGAGGTTTGGGAGCATCCTTCATATCCTGACTCACAGGGGCACGGGATGCATCCTGGGACTTTTACCCATGCTCCCTTCAGCTCCGCTAGTGGCAAAGGAATGGGAAACTACTCCTGACTTTTGTTTTGTTCCTCTTTTTTTTTGTTTGTTAAGATATTATTCACCTACAATAAAATTCACAATTTTTAAATGCAGCTTGATAAATTTTGTCAATTGTATACAAAGGTGTAACTATCACTATAAGGAAGCTATTGAACTTTTCCCTCACCTTAAGAAGTTTCTGGGTACCCCTTTCAACTAGATCCCTTTCCCACTTTCAACCACTCCCCCTTTCACGAAACCACTGATCAGCTTTTTTTCTCTATAGTTTTGCTTTTTCTAGAATTTTGTACGAATGGAATCACAGTCTTTTGTGTTTGGCTTCTTTCACTTAACAGAATGTTTTTGAGACATATGCATGTTGTTCCAAGTTAGTCTTTTCATTTCTTTTTGTCACTGAGTAATATTCCATGCTATGAATATGCCACAATTTGTTTATCCATTCAGCTGTTGATGTTTAGCTTTCTATTGTTGGCTAGTATGAATAATGCTGCTATGAACATTTATATACAGGTCTTTGTGTGGACATAATTTTTCATTTCCCTTTATAAGGGAGTGGAATTACTGGGTAGTATGTTTACAGTTATAAGGTTGTCATACAATTTTCTGTAGTAGTTGTACCATTTTCCTTTCCCAACAGTAGTATATGAGAATTTCAGTTTCTCTGCATTTTTGCCAGCACTTGATATTTTCAGTCTTTTTACATTTAGGCATTCTAGTAGGTATGTAATGATATCTCATGGTAGTTTTAATTTGTTTTATCTGTTGACTTGTGATGTTGAACATTTTTTCATGTGCTTATTGGCCATTGCAGTGTGATTAGTTACTTTTGTGTGTGGCCTTTCCAGCCATGGTCTTGTAACTCCCACCCAGGTGATTGGGCGGGACCGTGTGATAGGGTAATTGTGGCCTACCAAGGGGATTGGTCAGTTTTGCCTTAAGAGAGAGCCAATTCCAAAGCAGAGAGGAGGATCCTACCACCACTAAGGAAGAACAGCCAGGAGCAGAAAAGCACATCCTTTGAACCTAGAATCTCTGTGCTGAGAAGCGCCTGGAAGCAGGAGACAGAGAGAGAGAGAGAGCAAGCTGTAACCCTGAAGATGGTGAAAAGCAGTGGCAGAAGAGACCCAGCAGCAGGAGACAGTGCGGTGGGCTTCCTGGTTCAGGGAGTGAAAAAGCTGAGTGCCTTTGGGCAGAGGCCTAGGGCCAGGGAGAAGCGTGCCTCTGAGCAGGGCTGGGAAGAGGGTGTCCTGATGGAAGAACTGTATCCTGAGTGTTCCTGAGCCTGAATTGTAACAGTTACTTCCCTAAAAACAAAAAAAAATCCCTAATAACCCCTTAATTGTGAGTGTGGTCTGTGAGTTGTGTGTGGCCATTGTAAACAATTATCAAGCCCAGCAGAGAGTGCTGTGGGAGGGACGGTTGTAGTCAGGATTGGTAAAGATGGTGGAGAGAGGAGGCAGGTCTAACCTCCACCTTACAGGAATCAGCCTTGGGCTATTGATCTTGGTTCTCCCTCCCCCTTGTGAAGTTAGAGGAGGTCAGACAGTGCCTCTATACCATTTTTACAGCCATTCATATATTTTATTTTGTGAAGTCTATTGAAACTGTTTGCCCATTATTTAAATTAGGTTCTTTGTCTTCTTATCTCTGACTCCCTGATAACTGCATTAGTATTTTTTTATGTAAACTCAGTCCCCTATTTATGGACATTTAACCTGTTTTCCAATATTTTACTAATATAAGCAGTTTTAGTTACTGAATGTTGTTCTTTATGTTTTGGTATACACTGCCAAATTGTTTAAAAAAAGTCTAAGACACTATACTGATGTGCTTGTTTTTCATATGTTAATATTCCAACAATTATGCTTTTCTTTCTTTTCTAAGCAATACATCCGTAACACTTTTCAGTTTAATAACTATATATCTAGATAATAAACTTTAGGAGCCCTGGTGGCACAGTGGTTAAAGAGCTATGGCTGCTAATCAAAAGGTCAGCAGTTTGAATCCATCAGCTGCTCCTTGGAAACCCTATGAAGTAGCTCTGCTCTGTCCTATAGGGTTGCTATGAGTCGGAAATGACTTGATGGCAATGTTTTTTTCTTTTAATTTTTTAAATTTTAATAAATTGTAATAGATGAATACCCTTTCATTGTTCGGATGTGGCATAAATTATTTAATCAGTTCTCTTTCGATACACATTTAGGTTGTTTCTACTTTTCCACTACTATAAATGATGTTGGAATGAGCATCCTCCTTCGTACATATTTTCACACTTGTCTGAATATTTTCTTAGGATAAATCCTCTAAGATACATATTGACAACTTCCCTAAAGAATGGTTATACTAATTTCTTTTCTTTAGCTCCCTTATTACAGAAAATTTTCAACATAATACAAAAGTAGAGAGAATAATATAATAACCTCCTGCCCCATGCATCTATCTTTGAGCTACAACAATCATCAAAAAATTGCCAATCTTGTTTCATCTGTATCCTCACCATTACCCACTTCCAACTCCCCTTCCCTGAATTGATTACTTTAAAACAAGTCCCAAATAATTGTGTTATCTCATCTGTAAATACTTCAAAATGTACCTCAAAAAGACTCTTTTAAAAATATATACCACCACAATACCATTTTTACAGCTAAATAAAGTAACAATAATTCCTTGTATATCAAATATCTGGGCAGTGTTCAAACTTTTCCAGATGTCTCATAAGTATTTTTTAAGAATTTTATTTGTTTGAGAGATTCAAAGATGGCCTACATAGTGCAGTTGCTTGGTAATTTCTTAAATTCCTTTTAACCAATAAGTTCCTCCTCGTTATCTTAACTGGTACAAGTTATCTGTTAAAGAAACTAGGTTGTTTGTCCTTTAGCATTTCCCACAACCTTATCAATTTATTTGTATTATTTGATTATCAATGAGGTAGAAAACATTTCCGTATATTTGTTGCTGCCATCATAGTAGTTCTTTTTGAGTTGCTTATTTATGCTCTTTGAATATGGGCGTACATAAAGGTTCATCCTTTTCTCACAAATGTGTGATGGTTTCTTGTATATAAGGATAGTAACTCTTTCTGATATATTTGTAAATATTTACCCAGTTTGTCTTTTAATTTTCCTTTATGGTATTTTTGACATACAGATTTAAAAAAAATTTAGTCAAATATATCAATCTTCGTACTAAAATTTTAAGTGTATTCATGAATTAGAAATCATTTATTATTGACCACTAATCTTGTCTTAATAAAGAGTTGATAATAATTAGCTAGTCCTCATGTCAGTCTATTTTTTTCCCCATTCTTCTTGGGCTTGATATTATGTGTCTCACATTGTTTTCTTCTATTTTGCTGCCTAAACTAGGTTTTCTCCCTTTTTATAGTACCCGTCTCGACACTTACCACAAATTCACTGTGTTTCCTCTTCTATTGCTGAATTTTCTTCATGTCTTTTGCCCTTTCATTCATATATTCTGTCTGTTATCTGCTTATCTGCATATTCATGTCTTCTTTCCTGGAAATTGACTCTACGTGGAAGAAATCTCATGATTTGGATAGGAAAGGATTGGATTCTAGGCAGTGCCACCAAAAAAATATTTTTGCCTTGTGCCGAGGTCCTCTATGTTGTGCTTGCATTGTCATCCCTGTAAAATATTCCCTTGCCACTTCAAAATGATTATACATCAGTCTGTTGCTTGCTGCTGTGGCCTTGGAAATGAGCTTTAGATATAAACTATTTCTGGCCATTGTGTGTGTGTCACACAGATGACTTCTGTTCCTACACTAAACTGTTTTCTCTATCCACTCTATTCTTCCAGCATTCAATTCTGATATTAAAGAAAACTTCCTGAGAAATACTGTATTAGCTCATAGTCATTCACATGCATTACTACAGCCTCTGTAAAAAGCTAAGCAGAAAAAACAAACAATAGTCATGGTATGTGGCAGAAAATATTTGAAATATTGATCAATAATAAGTATAATCATGAGTGGAAGCTCCAGAGTGTTTCACCAGCTCCTTTAGATCAGATGCTGAGCAAGACCTTAGTCCTTTGTAGTATTCTTGCCAAAAAAAATCCTAATGTTTGGGGGAATTGTACTCTCGTTAGACTCTCAAGATTTATTTTTTAATAAGATGTAGGCCATCCTGAAGCTAGTTTGTTTATGCAGAAAAATATTTTCTTCTAAAAGGTAAAAATGATCAATAAGATTGTTTTTGATAAGAAAACAACTGGGATGAAATTAGAATCAGATTGCTTATAAATGGATCAGATATGGCTTTTCGTCTAATGGGTAAAGGGCAAATCAATAGGCTTTATGCTGTTAACTGTTCTTCTTTATTAAGTCAGAATTATCCATAATTCTTGGTGGTAGACATTATCAAGAATACTTTCTTTAGCAAAAGACAAAGATGCACTTGTAACTATCAAGCACAAGTGGGAACAATTGTTTGTTTTGGTGAAGATCTTGGTAAGGGAAAAGAATACTGCATGTATAAGGGAGCCACGGTGGTTCAATTCTCACCCTTTATGCTGGAGACCTGGGTATGATTCCTGGCCAGTGCACCTCAGGGACAACCACTACCCATCTGTCAGTGTATTCTTGCACGTTGCTATGATGCAAAACAGGTTTTAGTGGAGTTTCCATACTAAGACAGACTAGGAAGAAAGGCTTGGTATTCTACTTCCAAAATTTCAGCCAGTGAAAACCCTATGATCACAATGGTCCTATCCCATTGTTCATGGTGTCCCCTTTAATTGGGAGCAAACTTGAAGGCAGCAAACAACAACTGCATGTGTAAAAGGGATCTCAGCTTTTATAAAGCAAAGACTTCTCAAAACATTTTTAACTTTAGCTCCTGGTTGATGGTAGTTTTGGTAGTGTGCCTGCTATTTTTGAGTATCTGCCAGTTGTGTGGCCATATTAACCTTCAGAGCCCCCTTCAGATACCCTCCTTACTGTCTCCTGCTTGCTCAGGGTACATTTTAAAGTCACCAGTGTTCTAAGCAACACCCCATTCTCCTGACCCCTTCTACCTAAAGCAAAATTTATCTAATCCTATACTTCTAATTTCCTCAAAGACCGTGTTAGAACTTTCCACTATGTGAGAGTAAGTCAAAAAACGAAACCTGTTGCCATCGAGTGACCATATAGGACAGAGTAGAACTGCCCCATAGGGTTTCCAAGGAGCGGCTGGTGGATTTGAACTGCCGACCTCTTGCTTAGCAGTCATAGCTCTTAACTGCTGCGCCACCAGGGCTCTGAGAGTAGGTAGCAGTGTGTTAATCAGTTAAATTATTCCGTCCTACTGTGTTAATAAGCTAGTGGTTGCCTCTTCCAAAAAGATAATGACTGTCTCCACCAAACTAAAATGCACTAAGACAGAGGAAAATTGCTTCTTTTAATGGTGGAAATTTAAAGCAATGTGGTCATTTGGTGAAAGTATTTTTAACACCTCTGTGGATTGCTAAGTTATACCACATAGCCTCTATTACAAGACTGGCGCCGTTCAACTACTGGGTATCCTTTTTGTGCTAGTCCTGCCTCTTAGCTCAATAAATTTATCAAATTCTCAGCAGACAAATTTATGGTCTGTTATATGCAAGAAAACAGTTCCAATTTGTTCTTATTATTGCAAAATAATTCTTTTATATGTCTATATGGATCTATAAAGCATATGTAAGATAAGGCAGGGTGGGATCTTGACTGAGTTTGAATATTAATAGTCAATCATGACACTAGTTTTCTAGAATCTGAATATTGTACAAAAATATTGTGTCTCCTATTTAGAAATACACTTTTGTAAAAAGTGTATTTTACATTTCCACTGTGCTTGACAGCATAAAGTTCTTTCATAAGCATTATTTAGTTTGAAGTTCACAATACACCTGTGGTTTAGGCAAGATAGAAACTATCATTCCCACTTAACAGATGAAAACACTAAAGTGATTTGTCCAAATTCACCCAGCTATTTAGCATTAGTTTAGACATTTGACTGTCCATTCAGTGTAATTCAGCTTGTACGTGCCAAGCAAATGTGAGTTAATTACACTCTAACAGGTGAGGAATTTCTTAGGGAGGGTGCTTGATTGCATTTCTTCCCTCTTGTACTCCCAGCTCTACCCCTCCATTCCCTACTCTCAAAGGAAGACAGTCAGTTTTTGGTAAGAATCTTGACACATAGGGAGTTTTTACAATCACATTGTTGGATGGAAAAAACAAACTCAACCCATGATCTGGATTTTTTTTTCTTTGTGGCACAACATATTCAAGACATTCGGAAACGTACATTATTTATTTTCCTTCGACTGTCTTATGCTAATAGAGATTCTGCATCAGTCCCTGAGCTCCAAACAGTCACCTGGAAGTGGATGCATTTCAAGAACAAATGTATGAGGTGCTTCTTTATTCCAGATATTTATTGAGCAGTTTCTGGTAGGAAGAAAATAAAACAAGATAATGGGACAGAGAATGGCAGGTATGGGATGGGGGGCTATGTTAGATAGTATGATTTAGAATGTCCTCTTGGAAGAGGTGATACTTTGCCTGAGCTCTAAATGATCAAAAGTCAAGGGAACATTCCAGGCAGATGGAATAACAAGAACAAAGGCTCTGGGACAGAAACCTTTTTGAAGTGTTAATGAAGCAGTGGTGCAGTGTGACTGGAGCACAGTGACCAAGGGAGGGAGTTGATGTAAGGTTGGAGACAGAAGTAGCAGACACGTTACATATGGGCATGTTTGGATTTTAAGTATAATTAAATGATTTTAAGTAAGTAAGGGGTGATTTTTTTTTTGAAAAAATATTATTTGAAAATGATTTGTCTTAAAACACTCATCTAAATCCTTGTGGAGTTAGAGTTACAGCTGAGGTTGTAGAATGTAGTGCCACCAGAAACTTGGCCTACTCAACCCTAGAAGCCTACATTGGTAAACCTGACTTAGTTTTCACTGTGAATGTGGAATTTCTTTCTGTAGTCTTCTGAAGTTTCTAGGTTCCCTCTTGTGATTTTTTTTTATTGTTATGATTAACTCCTGAAAGCACATTGAGGAGAGGAGGATGTGCTTAATGAAGAGTGGGGAAAGGTGTGTTAAAAGCTATACTTTATTTTTTGGTTCTAAAACGTAAAATGTCAGTAATTCCAGATCATTTTGGAGCACACCAGAATATATATCTTTGTGAAATAACTCTGTGGACACATTTGTTTTTTCTAGGCTGTCAGATACAACTGCCTGCATAGTGTAATGTCAACTACTAACCACATCACTCAAAGAATTTCCATTAAACCTCTACCTTAAGTTTAACTTTAAATTCCACTACCTCAGAAGCTCTTCTGCCAAAATGATGAGAGTATATAAATATCAGTTATAAAGGACAAAATATTTCTTTGCCTATCTTGAGATAAAAAGATAACCTTCTCTATCATAAAGGCAACATTTCCCTTTCATATTCTTTAAAGATTTGCTTTGTAGAACATGAAACCTCCCCCCCGAACCTAATGTCTAAGATGTAGTGAGATTTAACACACACACACACACACACTCACTCACAAATGCATACATATGCACACCCACATGCGTACACACACGCACATATACACACTTCTTTCCAATGTGATTTCAAATTGCTTTATTCTTTTGATTCACATCATTAGCAATGGCTATGAAAAATGTCTCTGATAGCTAGAGGGAAATGCAGTACTTTAGAAGAAAGGTTTCCCTTTGAGTTTAACTCTATAGTTTGGTCTAATTTCATTTGACATTTTTGTCCATCATAGTGTAAGAGGTTTTTTTTTTTCAGAGAGTGAAAGAATAGTTTATTTCTTTTAGGCTATTGGGCTGTCCTTTGTTGTCCAAAAGGAAACGGAGGTTTTCTTTTTATCGTTTCTTTCTTTCTTGGCTTCTGAGTGGAAAGCTTTCCAAGGGTGGGGGATTGATAGCAGTACGAGACTAAGAAATCTCTTTAACCCACAAACAGCTCTGTACTTGCAGTTGTTCATCCCTACTGATGAGCTAGAGTTATGATTTCTCTCACTACTTATGTGGGTAAAGAAATGACTCACAGATTCGTCAGTCTCTACTTCAAGGATATTTTAGTTCAGGGGTATAAGATATACTGGCAAGGAGGGAAGAAGAGAAGGAATACCTCTTCTAGAATCAATAATCCTCACTTCTAGCAGGCTGGAGGGAAACATCTCTGTCGTCAGACTGTAGCTGTCTGTGAAATGAGGAAAAGAGACCAAACATTTCCTGAGTACTTAGTATGTGCTCAGCACTATACTAGTCATTGTACATATGCTAATCTCATTCTTGCAACAATTTTGTGGAGTAGTAATTTCTATCTTCCATTAGCGGAGGCTTAAATAATTTAAATAATTTGGTCAGCATCATAGGGCTAGTGAGTTTCAGACCTTGGATTTCAACACAGATCTGCTCATGTTCTTTCCACTGCATCATGCCTTCTTCTCTAGAGGTGGTTAGGAATGCATCAACCAGCATGTCTGTACAGTCCCTCATTCTTAATCACCAGCATGTACATTTGGTGCTATGCATCTCTCCGAGTGTATCATACAACACAGCTTTTTGAGAACCTTAGTGGTATATCTTCTTAATGGTTTAGGGTGGGTAGGTAATCTGGGTCACCCTTGCTCATATTTATAACAGCCATCCCTGACTACATATAATAATAGTAGCCAACCAAGCAGTTACCTTTGAGTTGATTCTGACTCCTGGCGGCCTTATATGTGGCAGGGTAGAGCCGTGCTCCATAGGGTTTTCAGTGGCTGATTTTTTGGAAGTAGATTGACAGGGCTTTCTTCTGAAGCACCTCTGAGTAGGCTTGAACCTCAGTCCTTTTTGGTTAGCAGCTGAGCGCTTTAACCATTTGCACCACCCAGGGACTCCAGTAGCTAACATTTATGGAACTGAGGAGCCGTGGTGGCACAGCGGTTAAGAGCTCAGGCAGCTAACTGAAAGGTGGGGAGTTCAAACCCACCAGCTGCTCCTTGGAAACCTTATGGGGCAGTTCTACTCTGTCATAAAGGGTCATTATGAGTCGGAATCAACTCGACGGCAATGGGGTTTTTTTTGGTGGTACAGTGGTTAAGTGCTCAGCTGCTAACCAAAAGGTTGACAGTTCGAACCCTCCAGCTGCTCTGCAGGAGAAAGATGTTGTAGTCTGCTTCTGTAAAGGTTATAGTCTTGGAAGCCCTATGGGGCAGTTCTACTCTCTTCTACAGGGTCGCTGAGTCAGTCGAAATTGACTTGACAGCAATGGTTTTTTTTGGACCATGTGCTGAGTCCTGTGTTAAACATTTTTGAAATACCATCTCATTTATAGCTCACAACAACTCCAAGAAGAAGATGTATAATACTTTATTAGCGTTGCTGAGGAAACTGAGACACAAAGAGATTGATTAAGTGGTTTGTTCAAGGTCACAGACTAAGTAGCAGGGTCAGAATTTCAAGTCAGATAGTCTGACTTCATAAACCACGCTTTTAAGCAGTACACTATACTGCTTGTTATACACATGATGGAACACAGAAAAACACATGATGGAACACAGAAGAAAGAGATATTCAAGTATGAGAGCATATACCAGGCCTCAGTAATTTTCAAATGTTGTCCGAGAAGCGTACTAAAATTTTGGCCTTATTAACCAGCTGTACTCTCCAATTCAGTGTTGTTCTTATTTCCAGAAGGTGCAGGATGAAGTAATGCAATCAAGTATTTCAAATCTAATATCACCAAGAATTATCTGCTGGTATGCCAGTCAAAACTCCAGCAGATTTATAGAAAAGAACCACTTCTATCACCGCATTCAGAGTTGCATAGACTCCGTTTTTAGTCTTGACAAACTCATACCCGCAGGCCTGCGGATCTGCTTCTGAAACATCATATCTTTGAAAACCCTATGAATCACAGTTCTACTCTGCACACATGGATTAGCCATGAGTTGGAATCAACTCAATGGCAAATAACAACAATGAGAAAGACATGACATAACCTGCAACCACTTAAAGGGATGTTCCAATGATGATGGGAATTTTCTTACCTAAATTCAGGCATGCCTCCACTATGATCCATTTCCACATAATTTCCAGGCTTCTGGATGTGGGGTTGCTCCTGCTTTTGGTGCCCTAAACTTTGTCTCATGCTGCTTCCTAGAGGACTTTGGTTGGATTTGAATGTCTGGCTCTCTGTACAATGTGTCTATCTCAGGTACGATACCCCATCCTAGTTTTGGTTCATTTGGAAATAACAAATGCTATTCAATGTGGTGGACCATTGGAAGTTGGTTTCAGATACTGGTATAAGAAGGCTTTAGTTTTATCTAGCGTAGAAAAGTTGGGGTGCATCTGAAAAGCCACAGCTGCAGAGGAATGGAAATGTATGCCTGACAGGGCTTTCCAAAGTTGAGAGGAAAGTATACAAAAGACCAGTTTTGCCTCTTTCATCTCCTTTTCTCGAGCTGGCTCTCACACTCCAACTTTAAGGGGCCATAGGTAGCCAAGGGCTTTGGGAAGATTGTCCTCAAAAGTTGAAGACTGAAGAAGATTAAGCTAACTTATGTAAAATTTCAGATGGTGCATATTTATATCCACACTAAATTGTTGTCTAGTTGAAATGACTGGCTTCTTCTCACCTAGAATTGGGTTTTGGGGATTAGGGTGGAGTTAAAGCAGAGAGACAACATTGATCATGACATTCATTCATTTAGTTTAAGTCTCCTCAGGAAGAAAGCAATAATCAAATAATCATGCATGGTAATAAGTGCTATAAAGAGAGTTACATAGTGTAATGAGAGTATACAATAGGAGGAACTACCTTAGTTGAGGAGGTCTGGAAATGTTTTCCTGAGGAAGTGATATTTGAGTTTATATCTGAAAAGAAGAGAAGGTGTTACTACGTGGAAGTGAGCAGGATGTGGGGTTAATGTTCTTGTATAGAGATTAATATAGAGCATGCTGAGAGATGAAATCAGAGATGGGGGTAGAGGCCTGTAATGGATTGAATTGTGTCCCCCCAAAATATGTGTCAACTTGGCTAGGCCATGATTCCCAGTATTGTGTGATAGTCCACCATTTTGTCATCTGATGTGATTTTCCTGTGTGTTTTAAATCCTACCTCTATGATGTTATGACATGGGATTAGAGGCAGTTATGTTAATGAGGCAGGACTCAGTCTACAAAATTAGGTTGTGTCTTAAACCAATTTCTTTTGAGATATAAAAGAGAGAAGAGCAGAGAGACATACCACCATGAAACAAGAGCCAGGAGAATAGCGCGTCTTTTGGACCCAGGGTCCCTGTACGAATAAGCTCCTAGTCCAAGGGAAGATTGATGACAAGGACCTTCCCCCAGAGCTGACAGAGAAAGCCTTCCCCTAGAAGCCAACAGAGAGAACATTCCTCTGGCACCCTGAATTTGGACTTCTAGCCTCCTAGACTGTGAGAGAATAAATTTCTCTTTGTTAAAGCCATCCACTTGTGGGATTTCTGTTATAGCAGCCCTAGGCACTGGGTTTTTTTTTTTTTAAGATAACTAAGACAAATCCATATTATGGAGGGCCTTACAGGGTATGCTAAAGATTTAAGTCTTCATTCTGAGAACAATGGGAACTCTCTGGATTGTATTACCCATTGCTGTCGGGTCGATCCCGACTCATAGCAACACTACGGGACAGAGTAGAACTCCCCCATAGGGTTTCCAAGGAGCGGCTGGTGGATTCAAACTGCTGGCCTTTGGTTAGCAGCCATAGCTCTTAACATTTACGCCACCAGGGTTTCACTGACGGCAGGTAGAAAGTGACAAGAAAAGAGCTGCTGAAACATGAAACTTAGACCTTTTTGCATTTCAAATGAACCTGTAGATACAAGATCTCACAGATACAATGGTATGAGGAGTCCCTGGGTAGCACATATGGTTAAACACTGTACAACTAGCCGAAGGGTTGGTGGTTTGAACCCACCCAGAGACACCTCAGGCCTGCGGATCTGCTTCTGAAACATCATATCCTTGAAAACTCCATGAATCACAGTTCTACTCTGCACACACAGACTAGCCATGAGTTGGAATCAACTCAATGGCAAATAAGAACAATGAGAATGACATGACATAACCTGCAACCACTTAAAGGGGGGCATAAACCCCCAAAATCCAAATCTGTTGCCATGGAATTAATTCTGACTCATAGTGACCCTAAAGGATAGAGCAGAACTGCCCCATAGGGTTTCCAAGGCTGTAAATTTCTATAGAAGCATACTGCCACATCTTTCTCCAGCGGAGCAGCTGGTGGGTTCAAACCGTGGACTTTTTTGGTTTGCAGCTAAGTGCTTAACCACTGTGCCACTAAAAAAAAAAACCCAGTGCCTTCGAGTCGATTCCTTAAAGGGGGGCATACTTTTATAAATTCATACTAATGGACATATTGAAAATCAAGGAAATATTCTAGCATCGTTGAGATAACACATGATTTACTCTGAAAAAAAGTAGCTGATGGTAGGAAAGTGTGTGATCCAGAGTTTTATTACATTTTCCAGTAAATCCCACTGAGTCTAGGTGACATAAGTCGGGTTTGAATGGAATAACATTCTATTAGGATGAAGAGAATAAATTCAACTAAATCACAGCACAGGAACTCAGTGAATTGTTTTGCCATCTCAATATTGCATTTGTAGCTAAACCTGCAACCATTGATGGTAAAGTTCCATTCTTGACTGCTATCCATATAGAATCAAAAGTTAACATATGACATTGGAGTTATTTTATTTCCACCTTAAATCTGTTAAATGATAGAGATAGAAAATAGCATTAGTGGTCTAGCTTATCTAGCCATATGGTGGGCAATGTAATATAATGGTTAAGTGTGAAGACTCAGGAGCCAGATTGTCTAAATTTGAATTATGGTTTCTTTAACAGTGTGACCTTGGTCAGTTACTTTACCTCTCTGTGCAGATTTCCTCATTCGTAAAACGAGGATAATTATAGTATCTACCTCAGAGTTGTTGTAAGGATTAAATTAATACATATAAAGCATTCAGAACAGTGTTTGACACATAAGCATGAAATTATTGTAGCTATTTTTGTTATTTTAATTTAATGAAATATAACCGTTCTGTGATTCATCTAAGAAATAAAATTTCTGAACTACTGAATTGTGTGACTGCTTTTCCTTTTTCAGGGGCTTTGTGTATATGTGAGCTGTATATTTTTATTCTTCATATAACATGAAGATGTTCAGAAGCACGAAAATATTGTCTCATTTTGTCAGCATCATCACTATGACCTTAGCAAATGCATTTATGTTGACAATTTTAAGCAATTTTGTATGTTCCTGTTTGCCACAATAAGTTGAATCTTCCATTTATTCGGTATAAGATGTGGTGTTGATTTTCTTTCAAAATTTTGCTCGGCCTTTGGAAATAAAAGGGCCTGAATGCACAATATTTTTTGGTTATCCTTAGCTGGACAAAATGCCTGAATGGCTTCATGAATATTAACATTCATATTCAGTAGGCTTTTCTTCTCCATTTTAAATAGGGAAAGTATGACTCTTACAATTAACAGCAAATGAGGATCATGTGATGTTATCTTGGAGATGAAACCTTTTAATGTAGAGAGCAGAAGGGCTAGTAAATTTGATATGAGGGAATAATATCAATAAAGCCAGCAAAGAATGACTTCATGAACAGTCAGGAAATTATAATTTTGTAAAGAGGGAACATGTTGCTGCTGAGAAGCGGTCTAGTCAATTAAAAGCATCCCAGCTCTTGATTATTTCTCTAATACCTTTTGATTAACTGCTGTACAAAAATGAACTTTACTGTTTTCAGCCTAAAGGAACAGATTAGCACTGCAGTTAATGTCCTATTATTCATGTGTGACTGACTGGCCCTGAGGGATTGCATGCCAGCCTGGGAGCCAGCTGTTCCTTGTCATGAGAATTGAAAACACTTGAAGCAACACACCTTACCTTGAATTCTTTGACTTGGCTTGGTGAATAGTTTTTAAAGATTAAATTTCTACTCCACAAGAGGTTTTATAAATATCGCAGTAATTAACACTCACAGCCAATTTTCCTTGGTTGTGGAAGGATATTTCCAAAATCTCTGCCTTTAAACTTCTGCTGTTGTTGTTAGGTGCCTTTGAGTTGGCTCCAACTCATAGCGACCTTGTGTACAACAGAAGGAAACACTGCCCGGTCCTGTGCCATCCTCACAATTGAGGTTATGTTTGACCCCATTGTTGTAGCCACTATGTCAATCCATCTTGTTGAGGCTCTTCCTCTTTTTCGCTGACCCTCTACGTTACCAAGCATAATGTCCTTCTCCAGAGATTGGTCTCTCCTGATAACCAGTCCAAAGTATGTGAAACGTAATCTCAACCATCCTTGCTTCTAAGCAGCATTCTGGTTGTACTTCGGAGACAGATTTGTTCATTCTTCTGGCAGTCCATGGTATATTCAAGGTTCTTTGCCAACACCACAATTCAAAGGAGTCAGTTCTTCTTCAGTCTTTCTTATTCATTGTCCAGCTTTCGCATGCACATGAGGCCACTGAAAATAACCATGGCTTTGGTCAAGTGCACTTTAGTCCTTAAAGTGACATCTTTACTTTTTAAGACTTTAAAGAGGTCTTTTGCGGTATATTTACCCAATTCAACGCGTCGTTTGATTTCTTGATGCTGCTTCTATGGGCATTGATTGTGGATCCAAAACTTCTACCAAATCGATGCACTTTGAAGTGGGTGTTTCTATTTTGCTTAGATATATAACTACTCAGATTTATATCAGATCAGTTGCGCCCTTGGTAGTGGAGCTCTATATGCTTTGTTGCCATTAGTTTCAATACTGAGGATTAGGAATTATGTACCCAACAGTGATTTGCAGAGTGACCTTTGGCTGGTAAAAATTATTTGGGGAGCATTGAGGGGTTTGTTGTTAGTACTAACAGTTGATATACAGTATGATGTATGTTAAAATCCGGTGTCATTAAAAATCTTTGACTTTATAAAACATCTATTCTACCGTCTATCATTGTTCTAGTCATAATGACATTTATAGAGTTATTTCTAGTTTACAAAGTGTTCTAACTTTTCTTTTTTCACCAACTTTATGGATATATAACTTACATATGATACAATCCACCCTTGTAAAGTATACAGTACAGGGGTTTTTACTGTATTCACAAAGATGTGCAAGAATCATCAGTCTAATTGTAGAACATCCTCAACCTCACAAAAAGATACCTTGTACCTGTTAGCAGTCACTTATAATATTCCCTCCCTCCATTTTCCAGCATCTACTAATTTACTTTCTGTCTCTGTGGATTTGCCTATTCTGTACATTTCATATAAATGGATTCATACAATATGTGGCCTTTTGTGACTAGCTTCTTGCACTTAGCATAATATTTTCAAGATTGATCCATGTTACAGATTGTATTAGAACTTCATTCCTTCTTATGACCAAATAATATTTCATTGTATGGATTTACCATATTTTGTTTATCCATTCATCAATTGATGGATATCTAGGTTCTTTCCACTCTTTTGCTTTTATGAATAATGCTGCTATAAGCGTTTGTGTTCAAGTATTTTTGCGTGGACATATGTTTTCATTTCTTTTGGGTATACACCTAGAAGTAGAATTGCTGGATTATATGGTAACTTTACATTTAGATTTTACTGGAACTGACAAACTGTTTTCCAAGTGTTCCCACTGTTTTAATATGATTGTTCAAAAGAAGATGGAAGGAATACACAGAATCACTGTACCTAAAAGAATTGGTCGATGGTCAGCCATTTCAGGAGGTAGCATATGATCAAGAACCGACGGTACTGAAGGAAGAAGGTCACGCTGCACTGAAGGCATTGGTGAGAAACAAGACTCCAGGAATTGACAGAATACCAATTGAGATGTTTCATCAAATGGATGTAGCGCTAGAAGTGCTCACTCTTGTATGCCAAGAAATTTGGAAGGCAGCTACCTGGCCAACCAACTGGAAGAGATCCATACTTATGCATATTCCAAAGAAAGGTGATCCAACAGAATGCAGAAATTATCAAACAGTGTCACTCATTTCACATGCAAGCAAAACTTTGCTGAAGATCATTCAAAAGCAGTTGCAGCACTACATCGACAGGGAACTCCCAGAAGTTCAAGCCGGATTCAGACCAGGACATGGAATGTCTGATGAATCCTGGATAAAAGCAGAGAATACCAGAAAGATGTTTGCCTGTGTTTTATTGACTATACGAAGGCATTCGACTGTGTGGATCATAACAAATTATGGATAACACTGCAAAGAATGGGAATTCCAGAACCCTTGATTGTGCTCATGAGGAACCTGTGCATAGACCAAGAGGCAGTCTTTCGAACAGAACAAAGGGATACTGCATGGTTTAAAGTTAGGAGAGGTGTGTGTCAAGCTTGTATCCTTTCACCATATGCATTAAATATGTATGCTGAGCAAATAATCTGAGAAATTAGGTTATATGAAGAAGAACAAGGCATCAGGTTTGGAGGAAGACTCATTAACAACCTATGATATGCAGATGACACACCCTTACTTGCCAAAAGTGAATAGGACTTGAAGCACTTACTGATGAAGATCAAAGACTACAGCCTTCAGTCTGGATTACACCTCAACATAAAGAAAACAAAAATCCTCATAACTGGACCAATAAACATCATGATAAACAGAGAAAATATTGAAGTTGTCAAGGATTTCATTTTACTTGGATCCACAATCATCGCTCACGGAAGCAGCAGTCAAGAAATCAAAAGACGCATTGCATTGGGCAAATCTGCCACAAAAGATATCTTTAAAGTATTAAAAAGCAAAGATGTCACTTTAAGGACAAAGGTGTGCCTGACCCAAGCCATGTTGTTTTCAATCACCTCTTATGCATGTGAAAGCTGGACAATGATTAAGGAAGATCCAAGAATAGTTGATGCTTTTGAATTATGGTTTTGGTGAAGAATATTGATTATACCATGGACTGCCAGGAGAACGAACAAATCTGTCTCCGAAGAAGTACCGCCAGAATGCTGCTTAGAAGTAAGGATGCTGAGATTATGTTTCATGTACTTTGGACATGTTATCAGGAGGGACCAGTCTCTGGAGAAGCACATCATGCTTGGTAAAGTAGAGGGCCAGCTAAAGAGAGGAAGACCCTCAATGAGATGGACTGACCCAGTGGCTGCAACAGTGGGCTCAAGCATAGGGACGATTGTGAGGATGATGCAGGACTGGGTGGAGTTCGGTTCTGTTGTATATGGGGTTGCTATGAGTCAAAGCCAACTTGATGGTGCCTAACAAAAACAACAACAACAACAACAACAACAACAACAATATAATCAGTATAACAACTTGTTTAAGAATGTGTAGCAAGTAGTTGCTATTCCCATTTTTTAAATCTGGAGCCACTGTGTTATTTCCTGAAGCTAGGAATGGTAGAAGCGGACAAGTTGGGACTGTGAACCAAGGTTTCTGATCATCCACTGTAACCTTTAAGATAAGTGCCTGTATTATACCTAGAATCTCTTATTTCCCTTAACTCAATTTATATTTGTTATGTAGGGTAATGGGATACAAAGTCTAAGGTTCTAGTCTCAACTGTTTACAGATAACTAGCTGCATGATTTTCCTAAACACACTTAAATTCTCTGAGTCTCAAAACCAGTCTCTTATATTTTAAATAGGCTTACTAATACCTATCTCACAAGGTTCTTGTGAGGGTTTAATGAAGTAAGGTAGGTTATGTGCCTAGCATAGTTGGGCACAAAAAGTGGTCATATACAATCTCTCTCTCTCTCCCCACACATACACACATACATACACACACAGAGGAAGAGATATACAGATATATGTACACATAGTCACACTTCTCATTTCATTCTCCAGTCCAAATGTATGCCCATATAGGCTCAAAACAGTTTTGGAAATGAAACAAAAATGTTGGAGCTGGTGTTTTTTGCAGTTATCAACTCAGAATGTTTTCATTAAAAATAAAATGCCCTTCTCTGTAAAAAAGCCAAGCCAATTTGATTACTCCCGTGCTAACCTACATTCCTCTTTGTGTTATGCCAAGTACTTTACCATTCCTCGTATGTATACTTAGGTCTCTACAATTTACAGCTCAGAAATGACCCTAAATCAAACCTCTTCAGCATCTTGAAAGGTCTGCTTAAAAAGAAATGTTCCTTTCCTTTGAATATGTGCTACAGCAGAGCTAGTTGCTAATAGTGGTTTCAGGCCAGGTGGTTGAATCAGAATCTCCATGGGGACACATTCTGTATCAAATGTTTCCCAATCATTCCAGATTCTTCAGCTTATCTTCTACCACATGATCTATTGTTCTTCTCTTACTACATTAGATATGTGTCCACAGTAATTCTAGAACAGGTTGAAAAGCAAACAAAATAATCCTCTGAATGTTCTTAAGGACAACTACAGTACAGTTATTTTAATAAATACAAATAATCTGAATAATAAAGTGCTATTTACTAAATGCCTACATTTGTCAGCAAGTATTCCTAGTGCTATATAAATTTAAACTAATATATGTATAAACAAAACCAAACCAAGCCAATTTTGAAACTGGCTTTTATTTTATGGTTATATCCTCTATATAACCTTGAAGTTCTATTTATCATGGCAAAGGCTCCATGCTGGCATGATGAAATATTCAAAATTTGAGACCAAATTGAGACATACTTTTTAAAAATGAGGTCTGTTTGCCTATCTTTATTCTTTAGCTTAGCTGTTCATCTCTGAATAACAAAAGTGAAGGCTTTTAATTGCTTCCAACTTCTATCAGAAATAAATCCTTACACACACTCAGGAAGCAGCTCCCTATTTCCCAAAATGTGTAGAATATTTTATGAAGAAAGGTTATCAAAATGCTTTATGACAATTCTTTGGGTCTGTTGGGTTTCTCAGTCTGAAACTAGAATGTGTCATGGAAAATGTGCTCTTTTTTCTCCTTATTTTGATAGGTGTAAAAATTTATCAGCATGGGACTGCCTCAGGCAGTAGTAATGTAGCACCCGTTAGTCACTACATTTTACTGTAAATCATATTTTTGTCTCCATAGCCCTGTGGGTTTGATCACACACACTCTTCAAATGTGGGAAGAATAAACTCCACAGTTGTCATTAGAAAAAATTATACACTATACTAATCTTCAAAAAAGGGCTCTTTGAAAATATCCTTATTCTATAAGAATCTGTCCCCTTTTCAGTTCCTGTGTCAATCAAAATTAAAAGCATGTATACTTTTTATCTTAAAATATCATCAGCTTTATGAAAAATCAATAATTCCCATATGTGTGCTATATGGTCAAAAGTATCGATATCTGACTTGAGAATCCTTAGTGTTAGAATCGAATGTGTAGATGAAGTGAGACAGAGGATTAATTTATGCCAATTCTGTCTCTTAACCCTTAATTAGAAAAAATGTTTTTATGCTATCAAATTGTGGAAAAAACAATATTTGGAATGAAGTCAAATCAATGAAAGAGAATCAGTGCAGAGCAAGGGCCATTTTAATGTTACTTATTTGAGTTTAACAGCAATTTAGCATTAATTAACAAAGTTTCTACCTTACATATCTTCATTTTTACTTTCAGTCTGTTTCCCCAATGTGTTCCCCCACTGCTTTTATATAACAAACCTGTTACAATTCACATTTTCTCATTAAATATGTGGCTTGAATTCCTGCCTCAGTCAATAGTCCCTGAAGTAAATTACCTGGAGAATCTTTCAAAATAAATATTGGCTTGAAGAATATCAACTGCATGCATGTATGATTTCCTTCCTGAGGACTCAAGTATTAATTCCTTTAAAAAAATTATTCCTTTGAGTGCTCGATAGGAAACTAAATTTCATTCCAAATATGCGTTAGGCTCTGATCTCACAATTGTTTTCTTAGTTTTAATTAGAATTCAATAGCTTTCATTTTTTTCTTAATGCTGACATGACTGTAACTATTTTTAATCTCAAAGTAATCCTTTGGAATTATCCATTGGTCTTTCTGTTTTCCTTCAACCCTTGAACAAATAAATTTTAATTAATTACCCTACATATCCTATGAAATCATATGTCCTGCTGATATTAATGTATAGAGTAATTTTGTACTTACCCTGAGGAGAAGCCATTTATTTCTTACTTAAACAACTAATACAGATATAGAACCAAAAAATTACTCTCTAGGTTAAACTTAATGTCTTTTTTTCTTGATACATTTGAAATAAAATGATTTGTGATATTAAATGTTCACCTTAAAGCAGAACTTGGCCTGAATTTAATGTACAAATACAACCAAAATACCACTGGATAGCATCTTGTAATAGAAAGACTGAGAATAGGGATATCTGGGCAACATTAGACAAATCATTTTACTTTTCTGGAGTTCTCTTTCCTCATTTGTAATATTAAGGAACTGGATTAGATTACTGATTTGTGTGGAGCCCTGGTGGTGCCATGGTTGTGTTCGGCTGCTAACCAAAAGATTGGCAGTTCAGATCCACCAGCCACTCTTTGGAAACCCTATGGGGGCAGTTCTACTCTGCCCTATAAAGTTGCTAAGAGTTGCAATTGACTCGACGGCAACGCGTTGGTTGGTTGGAATACTCTGCTTATTTTTGGCAATCTCACATCTCCAGAATAGAATTATAAAAAAAAAGAAAATGGTCTTCATATACTTTACTCTTCAAGGGAGATACTGTGCTCTTCAGAGCCTACTCATCTTTGTTTTGGACTATTCTTTTTATATATTTTCCCCTACGGAAAAGTTGAAAAATAATAAAATGACTACCTCTCACCTAGGTTCATCAATTGCTAACCTTTTGCCACACTTGCTTTCCCTTTCTCTCTCTTTAAATACACTAACATACACACACACTCATATACACGCACGCACACACACACACTTTTTTAAAAAATACTTTTATTTATTGTACTTTAGATGAAGGTTTACAGAACAAACTAACTTCTCATTAAACAGTACACTTTTTGTTTTACAACATTGGTCACCAACCCCACAACATATCAACAGTCTCCCCTTCTCAACCTTGGGTTCCCTATTACCAGCTTTCCTGTCCCACTTGCCTTCTAGTCCTTGCCCCTGGGCTAGTTGTGCCCCTTTAATCTTGTTTTGTTTTATGGGCCTGTATAACCTTTTGCTGAAGGGTGAATCTCAGGAGTGAATTCATTACTGAGCTAAAAGAGTGTCCAGGGGCCATATTCTTGGGGTTTCTCCAGTCTCTGTCAGGCCAGTAAGTCTAGTCTTTTGTGTGTGTGTTTGTGTGTGTATGAGTTAGAGTTTTGTTCTGCATTTTTCTCCAGCTCTGTCTGGGACTCTCTATTGTCATCCCTGTCAGAGCAGTCAGTGGAGGTAGCTGGGCACCATCTCGTTGTACTGGACTCAGTCTGGTGGAGGACATGGTATTTGTGGTCCATTAGTCCTTTGGACTAATATTTCCCTTGTGTCTTTAGTTTTCTTCATTCTCCCTTGCTCCCGAAGGGGTGAGACCAGTGGAGTATCTTAGATGGCTGCTCACAGGCTTTTAAGGCCCCAGGTGCTACTCACCGAAGTAGAATGTAGAACATTTTCTTTATAAACTATGTTATGCCAATTGAGCTAGATATTCCCTGAGACCATGGTCCCCACAGCCCTCAGCTCAGCACTTTGGTCCCTCAGGGAGTTTAGATGTACCTGTGGAGCTTCCATGACCTTGCCTTGTACAAGTTGTGTTGGCTTCCCCCACCACACATACTTTTTTTTCCATAATCTTTTGAAAGTAATTTGCTGAAATCAGGAAACTTCACCCCTAAATACTTCAATATCATGTATATACCCTAAGAACAAGAATTTTCTCCTACATTACCACAAAATCATTACCATGCCCAACAAATTTAAATTCATACCAAATATTATTTATTATAACAATCATATTCAAATGTCCCCAATTATCCTAATAGTGGTCTTTAATGTTACTGCTTGTAATTGGCTCAAAATCCAATCAAACCATTAAGATGTTAGTTTCTTTTTATTTTATTTTTTATAATTTATTTTGTTTTTGTTGTTGAGAACATGCACAGCGGAACATATACCAATTCAACAATTTCTGCATGTACAGTTTAGTGACATTGATTACATCCTTCAAGTTGTGCAACCATTCTACTCCTCCTTTTCTGAGTTGTTCCTCCTTCATTAACATGAACTCACTGCCCTCTAAGATTCCTATCTAATCTTTCAAGTTACTGTTGTCAATTTGATCCCAGGTGAATTGTGTTATAAAAATACTGTAAACTGTATTTTTTCTGATTATTTCCTCATTACTAAATTCAGGTTAAACATTTTTTATAAGATTATTGCTACATAGGTAATATGAATTACTATAACATCAGGGGACACATAATGACTCTTTGACCCATTATCAGTGATGCTGAATCTGATTGCTTGCTTAGAAAAAGTCTACCTGTAAAGGTACCTTTCCCCCTAATCTGTGGGGTGATACAGAAATGCTTGTGGCATAGTGGATAAGTGCTACCGCTACTAACGAAAAGGTTTGAAGTTTGAATCCACCAGGCACTCCTTGAAAACTCTATGGGGCAGTTCTACTCTGTCCTATAGGGTTGCTATGAGTCAGAATCGACTTGACGGCAACGAGTTTGGGGGGCGATACTTGAGACCATGTGAACATCTTTTCCCCGATATCCTTTCACCCAATGGTTTTGTTGTAGTTCTTAGGTGTTATCGAGTCGGTTCCGACTCATAGCGACCCTATTTACAACAGAACAAAACACTGCCCGGCCCTGTGCCATCCTTATAATTGTTGTTGTGCTTTAGCTCATTGTCGCAGCCACTGTGTCAATCCACCTCGTTGAGGGTCTTCCTCTTTTCCGCTGACCCTGTACTTTGCCAAGCATGATGTCCTTTTCCTGGGACTGATCCCTCCTGAGAACATGTCCAAAGTACATAAGATGCAGTCTCACCATCCTTGATACTAAGGAGCATTCTGGTTGTGCTTCTTCTAACACAGATTTGTTCGTTCTTTTGGCAGTCCATGGTATATTCAATATTCCTCGCCAACACCACGATTCAAAGGCGTCAATTCTTCTTCAGTCTTCCTTATTCATTGTCCAGCTTTCACATGCATATGATGCGATTGAAAATACCATGGCTTGGGTCAGGCGCACCTTAGTCTTCAAGGTGACATCTTTGCTTTTCAACACTTTCAAGAGGTCCTTTGGAGCAGATTTACCCAATGCAATGCATCTCTTGATTTCTTGACTGCTGCTTTCATGGCTGTTGGTTGTGCATCCAAGTAAAATGAAATCCTTGACAACTTCAATCTTTTCCCTGTTTATCATGATGTTGCTCATTGGTCCAGTTGTGAGGATTTTTGTTTTCTTTATGTTCAGGTGCAATCCATAGTGAAGGCCGTGGCCTTTGATCTTTATTAGTAAGTGCTTCAAGTCCTCTTTGTTATCAGCAAGCATGGTTATGTCATCTTCATTACACAGGTGGTTAATGAGTCTTCCTCCAATCTTGATGCCCCATTCTTCTTCATATAGTCCACCTTCTTGTATTATTTGTTCAGCATACAGATTAAATAGGTATGGTGAAAGAATACAACCCTAATGCACACCTTTCCTGACTTTAAACCATGCAGTATCCCCTTGTTCTGTCTGAACGACTGCCTCTTGATCTATGTACAGGTTCCTCATGAGCACAATTAAGTGTTCCGGAATTCCTGTTCTTCTCAATGTTATCCATAATTTGTTATGATCCACACAGTCGAATGCCTTTGCATAGTCTCTAAAACACAGGTAAACATCCTTCTGGTATTCTCTGCTTTCAGCCAGGATCCATCTGACATCAGCGATGATATCCCTGGTTCCATGTCCTCTTCTGAAACCAGCCTGACTTTCTGGCAGTTCCCTGTTGATATACTGCTGCAACCATTTTTGAGTGATCTTCAGCAAAATTTTGCTTGCGTATGATATTGTTCTATAATTTCCACATTCGGTTGGATCACCTTTCTTGGGAATAGGCATAAATATGGATCTCTTCCAGTCAGTTGGCCTGGAAGCTGTCTTCCATATTTCTTGGCATAGATGAGTGAGCACCTCCAGCGCTGCATCTGTTTGTTGAAACATCTGAATAGATATTCCATCAATTCCTGGAGCCTTGTTTTTTGCCAATGCCTTCAGAGCAGTTTGGACTTTTTCCTTCAGTACCATGGGCTCCTGATCATATGCTACCTCTTGAAATATGGTTGAACATTGACTAATTCTTTTTGGTATAATGACTGTGTGTATTCCTTCCATTTTATTTTGATGCTTCCTGCGTCATTTAATATTTCCCTCATAGAACCCTTCACTATTGCTACTCGAGGCTTGGATTTTTTCTTCAGTTCTTTCAGCTTGAGAAAAGCTGAGTGTGTTCTTCCCTTTTGGTTTTCCATCTCCAGCTCTTTGCACATGTCATTATAATACTTTAGTTTGACTTCTTGAGATGCCCCTTGAAATCTTCTGTTCAGTTCTTTTACTTCATCAATTCTTCCTTTTTCTTTGGCTGCTTGACATTCGAGAGCAAGTTTCCAAGTCTCCTCTGACATGCATCTTGGTCTTTTCTTTCCTGTCTTTTCAATGACCTCTTGCGTTCTTCATGGATGATGTCCTTGATGTCATTCCACAACTTGTCTTGTCTTCGGTCATTAGTGTTCAATGCGACAAATCTGTCCTTCAGATGGTCTCTAAATTCAGGTGGGATATACTCAAGGTCATATTTTGGCTCTTGTGGACTTGCTCTGATTTTCTTCATTTTCAGCTTGAACTTGCATATGAGCAATTGACGGTCTGTTCCACAGTTGGCCCCTGGACTTGTTCTGACTGATGATATTGAGCTTTTCACTGTCTTTTTCCACAGATAGAGTCAGTTTGATTTCTGTGTGTTCCATCTGGTGAGGTCCATGTGTATAGCCACGGTTTATGTTGGTGAAAGAAGATATTTACAATGAAGAAGTCGTTGGTCTTGCAAAATCCTATCCTTTGATCTCCGGCATTGTTTCTGTCACCAAGGCCATATTTCCCAACTACTGATCCTTCTCCTTTGTTTCCAACTTTCACATTCCAATCCCCAGTAATTGTCAATGCATCTTAATTGCATGTTAGATCAATATCAGGCTGCAGGAGCTGATAAAAATCTTCTATATTTTCATCTTTGGCCCTAGTGGTTGGTGCATAAATTTGAATAATAGTCATATTAACTGGTCTTCCTTGTAGGTGCATGGATATTATCCTATCACTGACAGTGTTGTACTTCCGGATAGGTCTTGAAATGTTCTTTTTGACAATGAAAACAACACCATTCCTCTTCAAGTTGTCGTTCCCAGAATAGTCCATTTCAGCTCACTAATGCCTAGGATATCAATGTTTATGTGTTCCATTTCATTTTTGATGATTTCCAATTTTCCTGGATTCATACTTTGTACATTCCAGGTTCCGATTATTAATGGATGTTTGCAGTTGTTTCTTCTCATTTTGAGTTGTGCCACATCAGCAAATGAACGCTTTACTCCATCCACATCATTAAGGTCGACTCTACTTCGATGAGGCAGGTCTTCCCCAGTCATCTTTTGAGTGCCTTCCAACCTGGGGGGCTCATCTTCCAGCACTATATCAGACAATGTTCTGCTGCTATTCATAAGGTTTTCACTGGCTAATGCTTTTCAGAAGTAGACTGCCGGGTCCTTCCTCCTAGTCTGTCTTAGTCTGGAAGCTCAGCTGAAACCTGTCCTCCATGGGTGACCCTGCTGGTATCTGAATATTGGTGGCATAATTTCCAGCATCACAGCAACATGCAAGCCCCCACAGTACAACAAACTGATGAAATGGCATTAGACTCCATTAATGATCCTTGGCTAAATCAAACATTTTAGTGATGGTGATGCAAAATGGTGATAATCTAATCCCATTATTCCTTCAACTTTTATTACCTAGCATTTTTCTTTAAATAAAGCTATCATTTTAAAACTTTCTTTAAAAAGAACTTTTCAGAGATACACCAAATAGAATAATGTAATGAACCTCCATGTATTTGCCACCCAGCTTCAACAGTTATTAACATATTGCCAATTTTGTTTCATTTAACTGTTTCCCCTCCTCTTTGAGTTTGTATGTTGGTTTTGCTGGAATATTTTGAAGAAACTTAAGGCATCATGTCATTTCACCTTATATATTTCAGCCTGCTTATTTTTTTTAAGTTACCATTTTGAAATAGACTGTTATCTGCTTTTTCTACTTGATTAGAAGTAACCAACTTAAATAAAATAAACAGGAAGATGGAGATAAACAAAATGGGAACAGTGAGATTTTATAGATCGTAGTGTAATAGTGGAGCCCTGGTTGTCCAGTGGTTAAGCGTTCAGCTGCTAACCAAAATGTTGGCAGTTTGAATCTACCAGGTGCTCCTAGGAAAACCTATGGGGCAGTCCTACTCTGTCCTGTAGGGTCACTATGAGTCGGAATCAACTTGATGGCAATGAGTTTGTTTTTTTTTTTTTGGCTTAGTGAAATAGTACAAACAATGAAAACGTAGATAAAGAATACATTCATGTGTTATAGTTGAATAGAATGCTGCATGGTTATAATGATAACCCTGAGTCCTCCAGAAGAAATAACTTTTGTGTAAGAAGGCAAAGATGTGTATAATATACTTTATAAAGTTATCTAGATAAATATAGAAATACATAATAAAGTATTTTTTGAAATGAATACAAGGTTTTGCATGTGAATGGGGTGTCTTTAAAAAAAAAATCTTTAGTACCTGGGAAATTCACCACAAGGCCAGATGAATGAGACAGTATTGCACAGTAAAAAATAATTGGTTTCACTTTAAGTCTTGGTACCTAAAATGGAAATAAAAATTTCAAGCAAGGCTATAAAACATGTGAGGTTGTGAATTGCAAAAATTATCATTTTGTCTTATATGCTGCCTGGGTATCAGTGGTACAAATTAGACTAGATGCATATAGGGATGATTGAATCTGTTGGTAGGTTTGAATCATTTTGAAGCGTGAATCCCAGAAGCCAACTGTAAAAACATCCCAGGCCCCAGCTGAATGGAAAAGCCACAATGGGGAGTTAAGCTCAGTCAAACGAAGTATATGCTTTCTCCTGACCTTCACATAGAGGGCTTTAGGACTCAGCTCCCAAAGTAAAATGCCTAGTAACAAAGTAAAATGCCTAGTAACATACTAATTAAGATGAACAAAAACTCATCATCGTACACTTTGCAAGGAAACATGAGTTCTTCCACTGAGGTTTTTTTCTGGATTGATGCCCACTTCCAGAAATGAAGACATGCTGACTTTTTGAAAGTACTAGATTTGGCTTCAAAAATCCATTCTATAACTGACACAGCAATGTTGTAACCTTGTTCTATTTTAGAATAGAAACCATAGGAAAACACAAAGGTGGCCGGAGTTGGGGATATTATAGCAAAGCTGAAGATCAGGAGGAGCTGAAGAAACCCCATGTTTTAGTTTACTTTCTAATAAAACAAGCTTCGGAAGGTTTTGGTTCAAGGTTTGTTTACATGTTCTCCTTTGTAACAAATAAGTTACTTTTAGAAAATTTCTACGTATTGGTAGCATGATTAAAAATGAAAGATTGTTTCAATTGGCCAGAGTTATCACGACCATTTGCCAGTGATTTGGAGTGATCTGGAAAAGTTAGAGGAGTCAGTTAACTGGAGATTACTGTAAGGATGGAAACCAAATTGATTTGATCTTGAGAATGGAAATGGTGTGTCAGAAATTTACAATAATATAGGGGCATTTAATACTTGTGATGTTGGAAGTGAAGCAGTATTTGGTTATGAGGAGAGGCATTCTGTAATTGCATAATTGGGTGACTGGTTAGGTAGGATCATAGAAGTTGGGGAGCCGTTATCGTTATACTTGTTCAAATCTGTGACAGCATAGGTAAGGGAAGGAGGAGAGGTTGATACGAGAAGGTCATCAGATGTTAAGGTCAGTGAAGATGATGGAAGAGCATCCTAGAGGCTGATAGATGAGTGTGATATGGAAAAGGGGAAGTGATTTAAAAATATGGCAAAACTTCTAAAGGGAAGAATTTGTAATGTGGATGTTGTAGAACCATGATAGGGAAATAGTAAAGAACAAGGGTTATGGCAACCCATGTGGGTCAGAAGCTGTAGCCTCTGCTGAAGGAGGTTGCAGAGTACGTGGGTTTGGGTAAATATTTTTCTCCTGGTTAAGGAATGCGAAATTCAAATATTTCCCGGATGACATCCTTACTAGCTGTAATATACACATGTGTGTTTTGCTTGTGTTTCATGCCACTCTTTTAAAATGAATGTTTCATTTACTTAGATTTATACACTATCTGGAAGAGATACAATACAAACTTAAACTAAAAGGGCAAAAATCTTTGTGCACATTAAAACATACTGTGCATTTCACCCTGTTTTTAACTTTGCTTTTGCATAATGCTAAGAGTAATCTACAGAGTCAGTGTGGAAAATTTTGCAAGCACAAAAATGTATGTAGAAACAAAAAGGAAAAAGGAAAGCATATCCCACCCCTCAGAGACATAACAGTTAAGTTTTTGTATATTTCCTTAAAGACTTTTTTAATTTTGAAAGAAACATTCCAAATATATAGGAAAATGAAGAATAATATAACAGATAGCTGTATAGTCAACTACCCAGTTATAACAAATGTAAACAATTTGCCATATTTGCTTCAATTTTCTTTAAAGAAATAACATTTGGCCAAAGAGATTAACAGCACTCCCAATCCTATTGCTTTTTCTCCCTCTGCAAAGTAATTGCCATCTTAATTTGTACCCTTTTTGTGATTGCATTCTTTTACTATATATGTATGTATTCATAAACAATATAAAGTATTATTTTGTGTGTTTTTAAGATTCACAGAAATGGTATCATACCATGTGTATCCTTTTGAAACTTTTTAAAATTCAACATGTTATACCTTTACTTTTTTTTAATTTTCATAGATTTGGATCTAGTTAATTAATTTAACTTCTAAACAATAGTCCATTGCGTGATTAGACCATAATTTATTTATACTTTTTTCCTACTAGTAGACATTTCAGTTATTGCCATTAAAATATTAAAAAATGTTGCAGTGTAAATCCTTTTCTATGTGACCTGGTACACATGGGTGAAATGTTCTCTAAGTTATATACCTAGAAGTGGACTTGCCAGATCATTAGTTATTACATTTTTAACATTATTAGATATGGCCAAATTATCCTCCAGAATGGTCATAATGATGTCCATTCCCATCACCTGCTCGGGAGAGTTCCACTTTCCCTACAGACTCACAAAAAGTTTTTGGTGCTATCAGGCTTTCACATTTTGCCAATCTGATGACTGTAAACTGATATCTGGCTCAGTTCTCATTTCCCTGACTTTTAGTGAGGCTGTGTACCTTTTAAAGCATGTATTGGCCAATCTAGTTTTCTCATCTGTGAAGTGCTTTGTTCATTTTCTGTGGGTGGTTTGTCTTTTTATCATTTGCAAGAGTTCTTTACATATTCTGCATACTATTTTTTGTCAGCTATATGCATTGCAGATATCCTCTCTTAGTTTGTCTTTTCTTATAGTTTATCCTATCGTATATTTTTAACTTATGTACCTTTGTAGCTTATGATGTATGCATTTAATTTTAATGTAATCAAAGAAGAGATGAAATCATGGTGAGCAATATTGACTGTTCACTTAAGTTGTTCATTTATCACATATTTATTGAGCATCTACTATGTGACAGGGACTGTTCTAAGTGCTAGGTGTACACAAAAATCCAAACTATCAAAGTTCCTGAACTTATGGAAATTACTATTAGTGAGCAAAATGGGCAATTAAAAAGCAAATACATACTCACATAAAGTAATGTCACAAAGTGATAAGTGATGTAAGGAGAAATAAAGCAGATTAAGGGAGTAGGAGTGGGCTATTTTAGGTAGAGTCATTAGAGATGGCCCTTTTAGGAGGTAATATTTGACAAAGATCTGTAAAATGTGATGGAGTGAGCTGCATCTGTTGAGTAAAGCCTTCCAAGCCAATTACCCATGCAGAGGCAAATGCAGAGATTTTGACGCTAGAGTGTCATTGGAGTGTTTCAGCAGGAGTAAGAAGGCCAACGTAGCTGGAGTGCAGTGAGCAAGGGGGAGAGTAGGAAATGAAGTGAGAGATATATGTAGGGACAAGATCATGTAGGGGCCTTATAGGCCAAGGTAAGGATTTAGGATGTGCAACAAGCTACTGAAGGATTTGGATTTCATTTTCAGGATCACTCTCTGTTTTAAAAATAGACTCTGGAGGGGTAAGGGCAGAAGTGGGGAGACCAGTTAAGAAATTTTTGCATGAATTTAATTATAGGAACTTGGACAAGGATGGTAGAGGTGAGAAGTAGCCAGAGTCAGGCTCATGGAGGTCTTTGCTACTTCACCATTCATTTGGATTTTACCTTACCACTGGCTCTGTATCACCTGGGTGAAACTTCTAGACTCAATCCTGGCTTATTGTCATAGCCAGTTTTTCTCAAAATGTGGACTCTGGAATACCTGCATCAGATATCATGAGGTAAAATGATGATTCTTGCTAAAATGCAGATTCTTGGGAAATTCTCCTGAATCAGATGGGGCCCAGCAATTTGCATTTTAAACAAACACCCTAGATAATTATTATGTACACTAATATTGAAGAACCACTACTTTACTCCTTCATGGCTTAGTAGAGTGAGGACACAAAGTGAAAAAACCTGGGATCAAGTCCCCTTGTTCTGTGATCTTGGTGCGCTGCTTAACCTTTCTGTTTCCTTGTCTGAAAAATAGTGACTGTAATACTATCTAGTTAACAGGATGGCTGATGCTCATTTTAATCTGGACTATTTAAATAGATTTAGCTCATTCATAAAAAGTACAACCAGGGGAAAATAACCACCCCAAAATAGGTCCAGTAAAGATCAGTACCCCTCAATCTTTCAATTTCATCCCACTTTTACTTACCTTCTGTTTCTTGCTTTCATTTTTCCTAGTGTTCTTACTTTTTGGCTTTGAACCCTAGCTCCCAAAATCTGCCCAGACCTTCCTAGCCTATGACTCTTGACATGATTCTCCAGCTCTGACTCTCAGTCCTCTCCTTTGAACATAATTTGGTACTCAATCTATTTAAATAGATTAGTGGGCCCCGCCATTGGTAAAAAAAACAAGGCTCTAGGAATTAATACCAGTTGAGGTGTTTCAACAAATGGATGCAATGCTAGAAGCCCTCACTTGTCTATACCAAGAAGTTTGGAAGATAGCTACCTGGCCAACTGGAAGAAATCCATATTTGTGCCCATTAAAAGAAAGATGATCCAACAGAATGCAGAAATTATTGAACAGTATCATCGATATCACAAGCAAGTAAAATTTTGCTGAAGATCATTCAAAAATGGTTGCAGCAGTCCATTGACAGGGGACTGCCAGAAATTCAAACCAGATTCAGAAGAGGACATGGAATGAGGGATATCATTGGTGACATCAGATGAATCTTGGCTGAAAGCAGAGAATACCAGAAAGATGTTTACCTGTGTTTTATTGACTATGCAAAGTCATTTGACTGTGTGGATCATAACAACACATGGATAACACTTCAAAGAATGGGAATTCCAGAACACTTAATTGTGCTCATGAGGAATCTGTATACAGACCAAGAGGCAATCATTCAAATAGAACGAGGGGATAATGCGTGGTTTAAAGTAAGGAAAGTTGTGCCTCAAGGTTGTATCCTTTCATCATACTTATTCAGTCTGTATGCTGAGCAAATAATCTGAGAAGCTGGACGGTATGAAGAAGAATGTGGCATCAGGATTGGAGGAAGACTCATTAACAAACTGCCTTATGCGGATGACACAACCTTGCTTCCCGAAAGTGAAGAGGACTTGAAGCACTTACTGATGAAGATCAAAGATTGCAGCCTTCAGTGTGGATTACACCTAACATAAAGAAAACAAAAATCCTCACAACTGGACCAATAAGCAACATTATGATAAATGGAGAAAAGATTGAAGTTGTCAAGGATTTCATTTTACTTGGATCCACGATTAACGCTCATGGAAGCAGCAGTCAAGAAATCAAATGACTTATTGCATTGGATAAATCTGTTACAAAAGACCTCTTTAAAGTGTCAAAGAGCAAAGGTGTCATTTTGAGGACTAAGATGTGCCTGACCCAAACCATGGTATTTTCAGTTGCCTCATATGCATGCAAAAGCTGGACAACAAATAAGGAAGACCAAAGAAGAATTGATGCCTTTGAATTATGGTATTGGCAATGAATACTGAATATAACATGGACTGCCAGAAGAATGAACAAATCCATCTTGGAAGAAGTACAGCTAGAATGCTCTTAAGAAGCGAGGATGGCGAGACTTTGTCTCAGGTACTTTGGGCATATCAGGAAGGACCAGTCCCTGGAGAAGGAGATCATGATTGGTAAAGTAGAAGGTCATTGAAAAAGAGGAAGACCCTCGGTGAGATGTATTGACACAGTTGCTGCAACAAGAGTCTCAAACATAGCAAAGATTATGAGGATGGCGCAGGACTGGGCAGTGTTTTGTTCTGTTGTACATAGGGTCACTATGAGTGAGAACTGACTGGACAACACCTAACAACAAAAACAACAAGCTACCTAGTGACAGTCTTCCCAAAACATTTATCCATGCAAAAAAAAAAAAAAATGCACATATAGATAACAATATATAGATTCCTAGATCTGTCCCCAAACATTATTTAATAATGTCAGGGAGAAGAAAGGGAGTAGTAGAAAAGACCCCAAGTACTCTGACAAGCAGCCAGGATTGTAATCCATTGAGACTATCATTCAGCCATTGAGAGACTGGTCTGTAATGTAACAATCCAGCCCTGAGATTCAGAAATGCAGCCCTTCAAAGGCAGGAACTCAGAGGACACAGAGTCAAGCTCACTAGGGCTAGAGTGAGTTGGCAGCAAGAATGACCTGAAGTTGAGCCAGAAATCTTCTGAAATAGGAGCTCAAATGCTGAGGTAGGACTGAGTCATTAAGAAAAGAAAAATAAACCCACCTGCTGGAAATGTAAAATGCTAGGAAGGGGGAAAAGGCAAGCTTAGCAAAAGGATTCATTTGATTTCTATTTATGCTTTAGGATGAGCTGAAAGAATATTTTTGACTTTTTTTTTCGTTTGCCTTTTAGTGAAAGGAGAAAAATATATTCTTTTTGGTTGAAATTTGTATTTGGTTTCATGTGAGTCATGACGTGAACATGCTAGGCCATGTTTCAACAATTTTCTTTGTTCTGTTTCTTTTTACTTGCAAATTTTTTAGTGGATAAAATGGATCAGATAGCAAGCATTACTGTGAGAACTTTTATTTTGATACATTTGGCATCCTAAGGATGTGGCTTCTTATTTATTTATTTTTTGCATCTTTATGATGCTGTGGCCCTTTTCCCCCTCCTTGATACTCCTCCCTCTGGATTCTTCTGTGTTTGTCTCACGCTTTTTATTTCAAGTTAACTGGCCTGTTCCCTTCCATTTATTTAAGGGTTTTCAATGTATAAAATATTGTAGGTATGTTTGACATTTTTTTTTTTTGACATACAGTGTGAAAATAAAAAAGAAAATTGAGTGTGCAGGAAATGAAATTGGATAAAGCTTATAATGTAGCTATATGTTTATCAAATCTAATAAGAACTTCAAGCTAGAGGTGTTCAAGGGCTAACAAAGGTCATTTGCAGCTGCTTTTGGAGTCTTTGTTTTGTTGTCGGGTTTTCTGTTATTGTTTGCTTCTGTGATTTGTCAGCTTCAGACTCAGTCCCTTTAAAACAGGTCCAGCACATTGTACAATGCAGCACTTGCATGAGAATAGTAACCAAGTGGACCCTTCCTTGATCTCCCCTATTCTAGTCTTATTTTCATTTGGGTCACGTTTTAATATCCACAACTTGAGAATCTTTTCAGGACCTTGTTTTCAATATAAGTGCAGTAGATACTCACGTAATTGATCAGATTTTCTCAAATAATGCCTATGAGCAAATTCTAATGTTGAGAATTGTTTTTTGTAATTAAGTTTTAATAAGAAAATCATGCAAGAATGTCTTGTATAATGAGATTTTACCAAAATAAGGATGGCAGATTCCAGTGCCTAACCAGAGTGAAAATCTAAATGTAAAAATCAATTGTCTCATGCATTCTGCCTGGAGAATTACCCGTGGTACACTTGTTGCCTGCACTGCAGCTTCACTATTGAATTGTAGGATAATTAAATGGGCATATGTCCAGGTCAGTTGGAAGACCCTAGTTGTCAAAGGGCAGGGGAGAGGCCTCTTCAGGTTAATAGATTACTCCTTCTTTCATTTCTGCTTCCCTCCAGATAGCTACTACAGCAATGGATTTTTGACCCATTTGCTATAGTTCCAAAGGACTGTGTCCATAACTAAGTCTACCATCTTCTCCAAAATGATTATCTCTTTATTTCTAATTTTAGTGACTGGCACCTCACTGTAATTAGGGGTTTGGGAGCAGCTAATTCTATCTGTTAAAAACAATGGATTGAATTATAATCCTGTCTTCCTGGATTTGATAATTAGATTTCATAATCCCAAGAAAAGATATAGGGGTATTTACATCTGCCACTTTAAATGACAACTTTGTTGTTGTTGCTGTTCGTTACCATTGAGTCAGTTCCAGAGTAGAATTGCTCCATAGGATTTCCAAGGCTGTGACAATTCTGAAGCAGATTGCCAGGCCTGTCTACCAAGGTGCCTTCGGGTGGGTTCAGACTGCTAACCTTTCATGTAGTAGTTGAGCACTTAACCATTTGCACCACCCAGGGATGCCTTAAATATCAACTATATTGAGGTATAATTTACGTACAATAAAATGCAACCATTTTAAGGGTGCAGTTTGATGCGTTTTGATAAATGTATTCACCCATGTAGCTACCACCCTAGCCACGATATAGAACGTTTACATCACCTGTAAAGGTTCTCTCAAGACCCTTTGCAATCATTTCTCCCATCTTCTGCCCCAGGCAACTATTGGTCTGCTTTCTGTCACTGTAGATTAGTTTTACCTCTTCTAGACCTCAATATAAATGAGAGTCATACAGTGTGTACTCTTTGTCATCTGGCTTCTTTCGTTCGGCATATTTTTGAAATTAATTCATACTGTTGTGTGTATTAGTAATCCATTCCTTTTTTATTTCTGAGTAGTCTTCCATTACATGTCTATATCATAGTTTTTCTATTTTTCTGTTGATGAACATTCAGGCTGTTTTTTCAGATTTTGGCTATCATGAATAAGGTTGCTATGAACATGCTTACAAGTCTTTCAGTGGACATATATTTGCATTTCTTTTGGGTAAATACTTAAAAATGGAATTGCTGGGTCATAGAGTAAGTGCATGGTTAACTTTATAATAAATGTCAAAAGTATTTTGCAAAGTGGTCTTATCATTTTATACTCCTACCAGCAATGTATGCGTGTTCCAGTTGCTCCACATCCTTTTCAACAACTGGATTGCGAGTCCTTTTTATTTTAACCATTCTAGGATTTTAGGGTAGCCCTGGTGACACAGTGGTTAAAGGATAGGGCTGCTAACCAAAAGGTCAGCAGTTCAAATCCACCAGCTGCTCCTTGGAAACCCTATGAGGCAGTTCTACTTTGTCCTATAGGGCTGCTATTAGTCAGAAATGAATTGACGGCAATGGGTTTGGTTTTTGGGAACGCTGGTGGCGTAGTGGTTAAGTGCTATGGGTGCTAACCAAAAGGTCGGCAGTTCAAATCCACCAGGCACTCCTTGGAAACTCTATGGGGCGGTTCTACTGTGGCCTATAGGATCACTGTGAGTCGGAATTGACTCGACGTCAATGGGTTTTAATGGATTTAGTGTTTTAGGAGCCCTGGTGGTGCAGTGATTAAGAGTTTGGCTGCTAATTACAATATCAGCAGTTCAAATCCACCAGCCACTCCTTGAAAGCCCTACAGGACAGTTCTGTTCTGACATATAAGGTCGCTATAAGTCAGAATCAACTCGAGGGCAATGTGTGTATATAGTGGTGTTTGGAGCCCTGGTGGCACGGTGGTTAAGAGCTCGGCTGCTAACCTTTGTGTTTAGTGGTTATCACAAAACCAAAAAACAACGCAAACTCATTGCCATCCAGTTGATTCCCACTCATAGTGACCTGATAGGACAGAGTAGAGCTGCTCCCATAGGGTTTCTGAGGCTGTAAATCTTTAAGGAAGCAGACTGTTATATCTTTCTCCCCCAGAGTGGCTGCTGGGTTCAAACCACTGACCTTTTGGTTAGTAGCTGAGCGCTTAACCACTGCCCCACAGGGCTCCTTCCAGTGGTATCACATTGCGGTTTTAATTTGGCATTTCCCAAATGAATAAATTTTCAAGATACTTTCCAGTATAATGTCCATTGCATTTATTGGGCACTCATATTTTCTTAGATGAAGTGTGTGTTCATTTTTATTTGCTTTTTTTTTTCTTTCTACTTTTTATTGAGTTGTAAAAGTTCTTTGTATAGTCTGGACACAAGTCTTTTTCCAGAAATACAATGCACATATTTTTCTCCTACTCTGTGGCTTCCCTTTTTCATTTCCTTAACAATGCTTTTCAAAGAGCAGGTTTTTTTTTTTTTTTTAGTTTATCATTTATTTTATGATTAGTACTTTTTTTTATTAACTTTTATTGAGCTTCAAGTGAACATTTACAAATCAAGTCAGTCTGTCACATATAAGTTAATATACATCTTACTCCTTACTCTCACTTGCTCTCCCCCTAATGAGTCAGCCCTTCCAGTCTCTCCTTTCGTGAGAACTTTGCCAGCCTCCAACTCTCTCTATCCTCCCATCCCCCCTCCAGACAGGAGATGCCAACACAGTCTTAAGTGTCCACCTGATATAATTAGCTCACTCTTCATCAGCATCTCTCTCCCACCCACTGTCCAGTCCCTTTCATGTCTGATGAATTGTCTTTGGGGATGGTTCCCGTCCTGTGCCAATGGAAGGTTTGGGGACCATGACCCCCTGGATTCCTCTAGTCACAGCCAGACCATTAAGTATGGTCTTTTTATGAGAATTTGGGGTCTGCATCCCACTTATCTCCTGCTCCCTCAGGGGTTCTCTATTGTGCTCCCTGTCAGGGCAGTCATCGATTGTGGCCGGGCACCAACTAGTTCTTCTGGTCTCAGGATAATGTAGGTCTCTGGTTCATGTGGCCCTTTCTGTCTCTTGGGCTCTTAGTTGTCGTGTGACCTTGGTGTTCTTCATTCTCCTTTGCTCCAGGTGGGCTGAGACCAATCGATGCATCTTAGATGGCCGCTTGTTAGCATTTAAGACCCCAGACGCCGCTTATGACTAGTACTTTTTATGTCCTGTCTAAGAAACCTTTCCTTAATCCAAGGTTATGAAGATTTTGGTCTATATTTTCTTCTAGAAGTTTCAAAGCTAGCTTTTATGATTTGTGATTCATTTTTAGTCTTTTTGTGTGTGTGTATAAAGGTGAGGTAGGAGTTGTGTCTTATCTAGTGCTGTTATAACAGATATACCGTAAGTGGATGGCTTTAACAAAGAGAAATTTATTCTCTCACAGTCTAGGAGGCTAGAAATCCGAATTCAGGGTGCCAGCTCCAGGGGAACGCTTTGTCTCTGCTGGCTCTGGGGGATGTTCCTTGTCATCAGTCTACCCCAGTCAAGGAGCTTCTCAGTGCAGGGACCTCCTGGGTCCAAAGGATATGCTATTCTCCTGGCTCTTCTTTCTTAGTGGTATGAAGCTCCCAAAAAGAAAGACGTCCCCTGGAGCTGGCATCTTGAATTCGGACTTCTATCCTCCTAGACTGTGAGAATAAATTTATCTTTGTTAAAGCTATCCATTTGTATTTCTGTTATAGCAGCGGTAGATAACTAAGACAGAATTTGGTACTGGGAGTGGAGTGTTGCTCTAACAGATACCTGATTAATTTTGTTTTATTACGCTTTAAGTGAAAGTTCACAAAAAATCAAGTCAGTCTCTCATATAAAAATTTATATACACCTTGCTATATATACTCCTAGTTGCTCTCCGTCTAATGAGACAGCACACTCCTTCCTTCCACTCTCTCTTTTCGTGTCTACTCGGCCAGCTTCTGCCCTCTCATCTCCCCTCCAGACAGGAGATGCCAACATAGTCTCAAGTGTCTACTTGATCCAAGAAGCTCACTCTTCATTGGTATCATTTTCTATCCCATAAAAAAAAAAAAAAAAAACATAGTCCAGTCCAATTCCTATCTGAAGAGTTGGCTTTGGGAATGGTTCCTGTATTGGACTAAAAGAAGGTCTGGGGACCATGATCTCTGGGGTCCTCCTAGTCTTAGTCACACCATTAAGTCTGGTCTTTTTACGAGAATTTGGGGTCCATATCCCACTGTACTCCTGCTCCAACAGGAGTTCTCTGTTGTGTTCCCTGTCACATCAGTCATCACTTGTAGCCAGGCACCATGTAGGTCTTCTGGTCTCAGGCTAATGTAGTCCCTGATATATGTGGCCCTTTCTGTCTCTTGGGCTCATAATTACCTTGGGTCTTTGGTATTCTTCATTCTCCTTTGCTCCAGGTGGTTTGAGACCAACTGATGCATCTTAGATGTCTACTTACTAGCATTTAAAACCCCAGACATCACGCTCCAAAGTGGGATGCAGAATGTTTTCTTGATAGATTTTATTATGCCAATTTACTTAGATCTCCCCTGAAACCATGGTCCCCAAACTCCCTCCTCTACTACGCTGGCCTTTGAAGTGTTCAGTTTATTCATGAAACTTCTTTGCTTTTGGTTTAGTCCAGTTGTGCCGACCTGTCCTGTATTGTGTGTCCTCTTTCCCTTCACCTAAAATAGTTCTTACCTACTATCAAATTAGTTAAAACCCCTCTCTCTCCCTCCCTCCCCACTCTCAAAACCATCAAAGAATATTTCGTTCTGTTTCAACTATTTCTTGAGTTCTTATAATAGTGGTCTCATACAATATTTGTCCTTTTGCAACTGACTAATTTCACTCAGCACAATGTCTTCCAGATTCCTCCATGTTATGAAAAGTTTCACGGATTCATCATTTTTCTTTATCAATGCATAGCATTACATTGTGTGGATATACCATAATTTATTTATCCATTCAGCCGTTGATGGGCACCTTGGTTGCTTCCATGTTTTTGCTATTGTAAACAGTGCTACAGTGAACATGGGTGTGCATATATCTGTTCATGTAAACGCTCTTATTCCTCTAGGATATATTCCAAGGAGTGGGATTGCTGGATTGTATTGTAGTTCTATTTCTAGCTTTTTAAGGAAGCACTAAATCAATTTTCTAAGTGGTTGTACCATTTTACATTCCCACCAGCAGTGTGTAAGTGTTCCAGTCTCTCCACAACCTCTCCAACATTTATTATTTTGTGTTTTTTGGATTAATTCCAGCCTTGTTGGAGTGAGATGGAATCTCATTGTAGTTTTGATTTCCATTTCTCTAATGGCTAATGATTCTGAGCATTTTCTCATGTATCTGTTAGCTACCTGAATGTCTTCTTTAGTGATGGGCCTGTTCATTTCCTTTGCGCATTTTTTAATTGGGTCATTTGTCTTTTTACAGTTGAGTTTTTGCAGTATCATGTAGATTTTAGAGATCAGACGCTGATCGGAAATGTCATAGCTAAAAACTTCTTCCCAATCTGTAGGTAATCTTTTTACTCTTTTGATGAAGTCCTCGGATGAGAATAGGTGTTTGATTTTTAGGAGCTCCCAGTTATCTACTTTCTCTTCTGCATTGTTAGTAATGTTTCATATACTGTTTATGCCATGTATTAGGGCTCCTAGCATTTTCCCTATTTTTTCTTCCATGATCTTTATTGTTTTAGATTTTATATTCAGATCTTCGACCAATTTTGAGTTCATTTTTGTGCATATTGTGAGACATGGGTCTTATTTCATTTTTTTGCAGATGGATATTCAGTTATGCCAGCACCATTTGTTAAACATACTATCTTTTACCCATTTAGCTGACTTTGGGCCTTTGTCAAATATCATCTGCTCATATGTGAATGGATTTATGTCTGGATTCTCAATTCTGTTCCATGGGTCTATGTATCTGTTGTTGTACCAGCACCAGGATGTTTTGGTGTTTTATTTATTTGATGGATTACATTAATTCTTTCTCTAATGTTGAACCATCCCTGCATACCTGGTATGAATCCCACTTGGTCATGGTTAATTTTTTTTTTTAATATATTGTTGAATTTTATTGGCTAGAATTTTGTTGAAGATTTTTGGATCTAAGTTCATGAGGGCTATAGGTGTGTAATTTTCTTTTTTTTTTTTTGTGGTGGTGGCTTTACCTGGTTTTGGTATCAGGGATATGCTGGCTTCATGGAATGTGTTTGGGAGTATTCCGTCCTTTTCTATGTTTTGAAATACCTTTGGAAGTAGTAGTGTTAACTCTTTTCTTGAAAGTTTGGTACAACGCTGCAGTGAAGAGTCCGGGCCAGGGCTTTTTTTTTTTTTTTTTTTTTCTGAGTTTTTTGATTACCTTTTCAATCTCTTCTTTTGTTATGGGTGTGTTTAGTTGTTCTACCTCTGTTTCTGTTAGGTTAGGTAGGTAGTGTGTTTCTAGGAATTCATCCATTTCTTCTAGATTTTCAAATTTGTTAGAGTACAATTTTTTGTAGTAATCTGAAATGATTCTTTTAATTTCAGTTGGATCTTTTGTAATATCACCCATCTTATTTCTTTTTTGGGTTATTTCCTTCCTCTCCTATTTTTCTTTTGTCAGTTTGGCCAATGGTTTATCAATTTTGTTAATTTTTTTCAAGGAACCAGCTTTTTTCTTGTTAACTCTTTCAATTGTTTTTCTGTTTTCTATTTCATTTAATTCTGCTCTAATTTTTATAACTTGCTTTCTTTCCGGATGTCCTGTCCTTCACGGAAAGTGGTGTGTTGAAGTCTCCTATTATAATTGTGGAGCTGTCTATCTCACTTTTCAATGCTGATAGAGTTTGTTTTATGTATCTTGCAGTCCTGTCATTGGGTGCGTCAATATTTAATATGATTATATCCTCCTGGTATATTGTCCCTTTAATCATTATGTAGTGTCCTTCCTTACCCTTTGTGGTGGATTTACCTATAAAGTCTATTTTGTCAGAAATTAATATTGCCACTCCTGTTCTTTTTTGATTGTTGTTTGCTTGATATATATTTTTTCCATCCTTTGAGTTTTAGTTTGTCGGTGTCTCTTGTAGGTAGCATATAGACGGATCTTTTTTTTTTTTTTAATCCATTCTGCTATTCTCTGTCTCTTCATTGGTGTATTAGTCCATTTTCATTCAGCATAATTATGGATAGGTATGACTTTAGTGTTGTCATTTTGATGTCTTTTTTTGTGTGTTGTTGACAGTTTCTTTTTCCCACTTAGTTTTTTGTGCTGATTAGTTTATCTTTATATATTGTCTTTTCCTGTTATTCGTTGTTGCTTTTGTTTCTGCTGAGTCTCTATTTTTTTCTTGTATTTTATTTTGATGAGTAGGATTATTAGTCTCTTTTGTGGTTACCTTAATATCTACCCCTTTTTTTCTAAGTTTGAACCTAACTTTTATTTCTTTATAGTGCCTTGTCTTCCTCTCCATATGAAAGATCTATGACTATATTTCTTAGTCCCTCTTTATTGTTTTAATGTTGTATTCTTTTATGTAATAACATTGGTGTTTCCCTGTTATGAGAATTTTTTTATCTTGATTTATTTTTGTGATTTCCCTACCTGGGTAGATGTCTTTTTGCTCTGTCCAGTATTCTAGTCTGGGGTTGATACCTGATATTATTGATTTTCTAACCAGAGGACTCCCTTTAGTATTTCTTGTAGTTTCGGTTTGGTTTTTATGAATTCCCTAAACTTCTGTTTATCTGGAAATGTTCTAATTTCACCTTCATATTTGAGAGACCATTTTGCTGGATGTATGATTCTTGGCTTGCAGTTTTTTTCCTTCAGTACTTTATGTAAGTCATCCCATTGCCTTGTTGCCTGCGTGGTTTCTGCCGAGTAGTCCAAACTTATTCCTATTGACTGTCCCTTGTAGGTGACTTTTCATTTATCCCTAGCTGCTCTTAAAATTCTCTCTTTAGATTGGAACTCTCATACACTGCTGGTGGGAATGTAAAACGGTACAACCACTTTGGAAATCTATCTGGCGTTATCTTAAACAGTTAGAAATAGAACTACCATACAACCCAGAAATCCCACTCCTAGGAATATACCCTAGAGATACAAGAGCCTTCATACAAACAGATATATGCACACCCATGTTTATTGCAGCTCTGTTTACAATAGCAAAAAGTTGGAAGCAACCAAGGTGTCCATCAACAGATGAATGGGTAAATAAATTGTGGTATATTCACACAATGGAATACTACGCATCGATAAAGAACAGTGACGAATCTCTGAAACATTTCATAACATGGAGGAACCTGGAAGGCATTATGCTGAGCGAAATGAGTCAGAGGCAAAAGGACAAATATTGTATAAGACCACTATTATAAGATCTTGAGAAATAGTAAACCTGAGAAGAACACATACTTTTGTGGTTACGAGGGGGGGAGGGAGGGAGGGTGGGAGAGGGTTTTTTATTGATTAATCAGTAGATAAGAACTGCTTTAGGTGAAGGGAAAGACAACACTCAATACATGGAAGGTCAGCTCAATTGGACTGGACCAAAAGCAAAGAAGTTTCCGGGATAAAATGAATGCTTCAAAGGTCAGCGGAGCAAGGGCGGGGGTCTGGGGAACATGGTTTGCGGGGACTTCTAAGTCAATTGGCAAAATAATTCTATTATGAAATCATTCTGCATCCCACTTTGAAATGTGGCGTCTGGGGTCTTAAGTGCTAACAAGCAGCCATCTAAGATGCAGCAATTGGTCTCAACCCACCTGGAGCAAAGGAAAAGGAAGAACACCAAGGCCACACGACAACTAAGAGCCCAAGAGACAGAAAGGGCCACATGAACCAGAGACCTACATCATCCTGAGACCAGAAGAACTAGTTGGTGCCCGGCCACAATCGATGACTGCTCTGACAGAGAGCACAGCAGAGGACCCCTGAGGGAGCAGGAGATCAGTGGGATACAGACCCGAAATTCTCATAAAAAGACCATACTTAATGGTCTGACTGAGACTGGAGGAATCCTGGCGGCCATGCTCCCCAGACCTTCTGTTGACACAGGACAGGAACCATCCCCGAAGACAACTCATCAGAAATGAAAGGGACTGATCAGCGGGTGGGAGAGAGACGCTGATGAAGAGTGAGCTAATTATATCAGGTTGACACTTGAGATTGTGTTGGCAACTCTTGTCTGGAGGGGGGATGGGAGGATAGAGAGAGAGGGAAGCAGGCAAAATTGTCAAGAAAGGAGAGACTGAAAGGGCTGACTCAAGAGGGGGAGAGCAAGTGGGAGTAGGGAGTGAGATGTATGTAAACTTATATGTGACAGACTGATTGGATTTGTAAACGTTCACTTGAAGCTTAATAAAAGTTATTAAAAAAAAATTCTCTCTTTACCTTTGGTTTTGGCAAGTTTGATTATAATGTGTCTTGGTGACTTTCTTTTAACATCTACCTTATGTGGAGTTCGATGAACATCTTGGATAGATATCTTCTCATGTTTCAGTATGTCAGGGAAGTTTTCTGCCAACAAATCTTCGACAATTCTCTCCGTATTTTGTTATCCCTCCCTGTTTTGGTACTCCCATCACTGGTAGGTTATTTCTCTTGGTAGAGTCCCAGATGATTCTCAAGTTTTCTTCATTTTTTAAAATTCTTTTATCTGATTTTTCTTCAAATATATTGTTGCCAGGTGCTTTATCTTCAGTCTCACCAATTCTGCCTTCCACTTGCTCAATTCTACTCCTCTGACTTTCTGTTGACTTGTCTAATTCTGTAATTTTATTGTTAGTCTTCTGAATTTCCGATTGCTCTCTCTCTGTGGATTCTTGCTGCTTATTAAATTTTTCATTAACTTCTTGAATAGCCTTTTTAATTTCTTTGACAAGTTTATCTGTGTGTTCCTTGGCTTTTTCTGCATATTGCCTGATTTCCTTCCTAATATTGTTCTTGATGCCTTGAAGAGTTCTGTATTTTAATCTTTTGTATTCTGCTGGAAGGCACCTTCATTCAGAAGATCCCTTAGTTCTTTGTTTTGAAAGCTTTTTGAAGCAATCATGGTCTGCTTATTTGTGTGATTTGATATTGACTGTTGTCTCTGAGCCATCTGTAAGTTATTGTATTAGTTTATTTTATGTTTGCTTACTGTATCCCAGCTTCTTGCTTTATTTTGTTTTGATATGCCCACATGGGTTTCTTGAGTGGGCTAGCTTGATTATTTTCACCTTTTGAAGCTCATACATCCTGTCACCAGATGACTAGAGATGTTTTCAGGTGTATCAGCCTAGGAGTACTTTCACTTTTCTTGTATGGATTCAGCTCAGGTGTCCAGGTAGCTGATCATCAAGTGTGTGGTACAGGCTCTGTCCTACAGTCTTAGTGTGGCAGGGTGATTGGTGTAGGTACCGGTATCTGGTTGCGGCAGGGGGTCATGCTCTCAACAAGGCAGGGGCTGACAGCCGTCCCCCAAGCATCTGTGGGGAAAGCACATCCCTGTTCCCCAGATTGTACAGGTGGGTGGATTCTGCAGACAGTCCCTGGACACCCAATGCTTTTGGTTGTAAGGATGGGCTGGTACCAGTTATCCTTGGATCCCTGTTGCGGGTGGCTGGGTGACCTGAGTGGAGCCGCCAGTCCTTAGGCTCCTGATGTGGGTAGGTGAGGACCCTGTTTAATAGGCAAAGTGGTGTCAAACATCAAACACCCACACCTCCACCACACAATTGAAACAGTTGTGTCCTGCCAACGAGGGCCTATTCTCCCGAAACAGGCCCACATAGGTCCATGCTAGGGGGGAAAAATATTCAATGTCCATGGACCATTTATGCCTGGACAGGAGCTGCTTCTGTCCTGTGTTCCCCAGGTTAGTGGAACTGGCAAATTATCTTTTCCCCCTAATGTGAAGTTATTCCTTCTCCAAGGCCGGGATTATGGCTCAGAGCACTCAGAAAGGCCTATCTCAGGCCCAGGGAAATCAACAATCACTGAAGCCAGTCTGGGGTCGCAGGGTGAGATAAAATATATGCAAGTACTTAGCTTTTGCCGAGAACACTGTTCTTCTCTGGTTTCAGAGGTGTGAGTAGGCTATACGGCTGGCTCTTTTTCCCTGAGGAACCTGCCGCTGGACACTACTACCAGCCCGCTGCAGCCACTCCTGGGAATGGTGCCTGAGGGATCCCAGCGGTTCAGGTCTGGTAACTTCTCTCTGCTTCTGATTTGTCTCTCTGTGCCTTTGCCACTCAATCTATTTTCTAACTTAATCTTTGATGTTCAGGGCTCCTATGTTGTCATAAATATAATTGTTTCACTTGTTTTTTCAGGTCATTGTTGTAAGAGGGATTGCCGGAAGCATCTGGTTATTCCACCATCTTGGCCCCACCTCCTGATTATTTTTTTTTTATAAACTTTACTTCTTTGAACTGTTTCATATTTACAGAAAAAGATTCTGAAGATAATACTGAGAGCTCTCATATACACTACTTTTCCCTATTAACATCTTATATTATCATAGTACACTTATCACAATTAATGAACCAATATTGATACATTATTATTATTATTAACAAAATGTCTATACTCATTCAGATTTTCTTAATTTTTACCTAGTATCCTTTTTGTGGCCCAGGATCCCATTCAGGATACCGCATTATGTTTAGTCATCACGTCTTCTTTGGCTCCTCTTTGGCTGTGGGAGTTTCACAGATTTTCCTTATTTTCATGACCTGCATGTTTTAGGGTGTACTTGCCAAGATATTTTGTAAGATGCCCCTCTATTGAGGTTTGTCTGATCTTTTTCTCATGATTAGGCTGGCGTTATGTGTTTTGGGGAGGAAGACCACAGAGGTAAAGTGCCATCCCATTACATCATGTTGAGGGTGCATATGTTCAACATGACACTGTTGATGTTGACTTTGATCACCTGGCTGAGGTAGTGTTTGTCAGGTTTCTTTGTTGTAAAGTTACTTTTTAAAATTTTTTAAACCTCTTTCCATACTGTACTCTTTGGAAGGAATTCACTATGTGCATTCTGCATAATTTTTGTATATATGCCTCTGCCATATCTTTTTTTTTTTTTTTTCCTGAACAATCAATTCCAAGACATGGAATTGCTGTGTTTGAGGTTTAGGGCATGTTTAAAGATACCATTAATTATTTATTACAAAATAATATAAGGTCGTAGAAAAAATATGATGCACCACAAAACATAGAAAATAAGATAAATATTTCCTTTTCCCGTTACCTACAACACTTTGGTATATAGCTTTCCAAATTCTCTACACTCATGGTGCTTGTATGTGTGTGTATGCACAAATCATGAACATCACACACACATATCACCTCATACTCCACAGACACCCTGAAAATGTTACACAACCTCCACGCTCTGCATCTGTACACACACATGATTTTTAAAAACATGTTGTTTTGTAATTACTTTTTTGCTTGCTATACAACAGCGGAGCATAATACTAAAAACTATAGGCTATAGAGTCAGACTGCTTGGGTTTTAATTACCTCAACCATTTGATATCTGTGTATGGATGACAAGTTGACAACTTTTGGAATGTGATGGTTAATTTTATGAATCTACTTAGCTAAGCTATGGCGCCCACTTGTTTGATCAAACAGTAGTCTAGATGTTGCTATGAATTCATTTACATGTGATTAGCATTTAAATCAATTGTCCTTAAATTAATTAGATTACCCTGCATAATGTAGCTAGGCCTTATCCATTCAGTTGAAGGCCTTAAGAGCAAAACTGGACGTTTCCCAAAGGAGGATTCTGCATCCAGACTATAAATAGGCATCCTGCCAGAATTCCTCTCCCCCTCACTGCTGGACCTACCAATTTGGGATGCAAGACTTCAGGAATTTCCAGGCTATCATCTGACCTACAGATTTTGGACTTGTTAGCCCCAATAATCTCTTGAGCCAATACCTCAAAATAAATTTCTCCCTCTCTCTTTTCTCTTGATAGGTAGATAGATAGAGATAGAAGATAGATGGATGGATGGATGGATGGACGGACGGACAGATGGATGGATGGATGATAGAAAGAAAGAACCCAAAACCCATTGCTATAAAGTTGATTTTGACTCACACCAACCCTATAGGACAGAGTAGAACTATCCTGTAGGGTTTCCAAGACTGTAATCTTTATGGAAGCAGGCTGTCACATCTTTCTCCTGCAGAGTGGCTGGTGGGTTTGACCCATTGACCTTTTGGTTAGCAGCTGAGTGCTTACCCACTGTGCCATCAGGGTTCCTCAGATAGATAGAGATAGATTTATAGATATAGATATCTTACTGGCTGTATTTTTCTAGAGAACCCTGACTAAGACAGATTTTGGGCTTTCACTATTCGTGATTTCTCATCTGTAAAATGGTGATAAAAATTGTACTTAATCTTATAGAACAGTTGAGAGAGGATTAAATGTGAACACACAGAGACCTTAGAACAGTGCCTTAAATAAAGTAAGTGCTCAATAAATGATTTAAATCGATTTAGCTACCTTTTATTATTATTACTGTTATTGTCATGTTTTTGTGTCAGTGCATCGGATCTTATTCTTTCCAATAACAGCATAGTATTCCACTGTATAGCTGTAGTAAATTTTTGGACTGGGCAGTGTTTCATTTTGTTGTGCATAGAGTCGCTATGAGTCAGAATCAACTCATTGGCACCTAACAATAATAAACATCAATTCTTTATTGATGTGGATGCTTTTCTTAAGCTATATTTTGAATTAAAAGAATACTCATGCATTATTAAAACATAAACGGAAACTCAAATTGTGCTAACTAATCTAAAAATTAAAAGTAAAGCTCTCCTCATACTTTTCCACTACCCAGAGGTAAACGTTTTTAAACAGTTTTCTATATTTTAGTTCTGCTAATGGTACCCATTATAAATTTAAATTATATACCTTAAACTCTATTTCTCAATATTATTAGCTTTATACCCTATATGATGACTGCCCACTGGGAATATGGCAATTTACTATACTTACAAAGACTCTCACCTCCCATGGTGAGACCATGAAGAAGGAGATTTACCTCTCTGCTTTTAAACCTGTCTCATACAATAATGTACCAAGCAAGCACAAGATCCATGGGGACTCTTATTTATTTACACATACCTTTACTTATTTTAGGTCACACTGAACTGCCAGTTCCTCCATTTTATTTCTTACAGTACATATTATCAAGCTGCTCTGGAGAAAGGTTGTACCAATTTTTCTTCCAAGCAACAGTTTATGGGGGTGCCCATTTCCTCTCAGCCCTGCATGTGGATATAATAAATTTTCTTTAAAATTATTATATCTATTTGGTAGGTGAACAATGGTATCAAATTTTTTAATTTATTTGATTACTATTGGAATTGAACATAATTTTATTCTTTAACTGTAAATGCAATGTACCATAGTGATTAAATATACCAAAAACAAAGCAAAACAAACAAACCCATTGCCATCGAGTAGATTCTGACTCATAGTGACCCTATAGGACAGAGAAAAACTGCCCCATAGGTTTCCAAGGATCGGGTGGCAGATTCAGACTACGCCACCAGGGCTCCAATTAAATATACAGTACCTATAAAATCAAGGTTAACCAAACCTTTTTTCTTAAATAAAAATTTTAGCGCCCTGGTGGTACAGTGATTAAGAGCTCAGGCTGCTAACCAAAAGGTTAGCAGTTCGAATCCACCAACCACTCCTTGGAAACCCTATGGAGAAGTTTCCCTTTGTTCTATAGGGTCGCTATGAGTCAGAATTGACTTGATGGCAACGAGTTTGTTTTTGTTTTGTTTTGTTTATAAAATTCTAAATTAAATTCAGTATCTCATGAACTTCACTATCTCATTTAATCAGGGAAGTTGGTGAAGCCTTCATTAGGGAGTATAACTTGAAGTGGGTTTGCCATTGTGTCTGGAAGGGTTTGACAATTGGTGTGGGAATTTAACTTTTCAATTAGATTCAGATGAAGAGACAAGAAGACTATATATCCTTTGGAAACTTGTATAAAGGATATCTTGTATATATTCAAGAGCAAAATAGAATCCAGAAAATGTGTACTAAAGTTGTGGTTCTGCCTCTGACTATGTAATCTTGACAAGTTATTTAACCTCTCTGATCTTCAAAAAAAAATTTTTTTTGATCTTCATATACTCATATATGAAAAAAAAGATTAAAAAAAATCTACCTCCCTGCATTCTTTAAACTGAAAATTCCTATAGAAATATAATCTTTTATCATTATTTTATCTGTTTCTTATGAGTTATTTTGACCTTAAGCACATTGTAATATTTGTAAAGGATGCTAGTAAATTCTAGCAGATTGATTTTAGGTAATAAAAATATTATAAAGGCAATTAAAGTTTTTCATTTTAGAATAAACTCAATATTCAAGCATGAGTTGCATAAGAGAGTAAAGACATTTTCAAAATAAAACATTTGTTACAATATATACAAATTTCAGGTTTGTACTCTTCAGGTTCAGAACATGATTTTCAAAGTAAATATTTGTACTGCTTTGGGAAACAAATGAATTTTCATTATAACAAAAGCCGTATGCTATGAATAACAGTTAAGAGAGTCAACTACATTTAGAGCAAACTGCTGATCATTTATTTTTCTCCCATCCAATAATATTTGCAGTTATCTAACAATTTTCCAAAACTTCAAGGAGTAAAAAGACTATATAGCAGCCAATGTGCTATTGAAACATTTGAGATATATTGTTTATTAAAGAATCTAACCACTTCACAGACTATTTGAAAACTTTTAAAAATAAAATTTGGAAACAGAAATATAATTTTACCATTCTAACACAACTACTGTTTCCCATTATTTTCTTCTTGTGTTTTCTCCTATAAATCTTATTTTAAAATGTACTATAGATGCAATTGTATGGGACTTAGCCTTTTTGAAACCTTTCAGATACTTAAATGAGTTACAATGATGGTCAAAAACAGATGGTATTTAAGTGTTTCACATGATATATAAACACTAGGTATTACCAGCATATATAATAAGCATGTTTCTATGAGTTTTCATGGCTGAACTCATTCAACTGGTGTAGCTCTTTTTCACTTTCTCTACTGAAGATTGAACACTTCAGTTATTTCCAGTGTGTTTTTAGGGAGATTTTCTTTCCCCTAGGAGAAAAGCTGAATATGAATTGATACTTTAACTCATGGTTCTTCCCTGCCTTGTTACAATAACATGGTGGACAAGTGCTCAGTAAAGTTCTACAGTGACCCTAAGGACAGAAAAGAACTGCCCTATAGGGTTTCTAAGGTTGTAAATCTTTAACAGAAGCATACTGCCACATCTTTCTTCTCAGGAGCTGCTGGTGAATTTGAACTGCCAACATTTCAGCGTTTTAACCACTGCACCACCACGGCTCCTTCTGTATGACATAATACATGCAAATTACTCATTTTGTGCTTATTAAAGCCAAAAGTTAATGAGACAAAAAAAGTAAAATTAGATTGGTTGATTCTCTCTTTAATGTGAATGATTGATTTAATATGCAATCTGAGGTACAATCACTTTGGGAAAAATTTCAGTCAAAAAGAGGAGGGGTGATGGGTTTTTTTCTGGAATGATTATAATAATTCCAAAAAAGTCCCTATGTTATTTTGATTGTGTAGATATAGGTTGTGAAGCTTGTGTGCTAAGTATATATTCATATGACCATGGGAAAATTGTATTGGAGCTTCTAAATGCCAAACCAATTTGCCAAGGTTTGTCATAAAGCTCTGTACTTCAAGATTGTCCTGCAGGGAAAGCTACAGAAAATTGGACCAATTGGACTTTTCAGTTTGGTTTCTACTTTCTTTATTGTATTGCTCTTCCATTAAATGAAGGAGCAGGGAGTATAAACACAGGTGGAGGAAGTGCAGGTGCAGAAGGGAAACAAATCATATGTGAGGGATTAAAAAAATGAGCAAAACTAAAAGAAAGCTAAAAAGTGACTGACAGTAAAAAGAGAGGAAGCCATTGAGAGCAAATAAAGAAAATAATAGAAAGTGAAGACATAAAACAAAGAATTCAACCACTTAACAATATTATTTAAGTAGCTCATTATTGTCAAATAATATTTAAAGTAATTTTTCTTAGACAATGGATTTTTAGAATAAAATTCCATTTGTTGTGTGATGATTCATGATGACTGATTCCATTGTTGGTTTCTCAGAAGCAATGTAATTTTGTGTTTTGAAACACCACTGTGAACTATTTTCTGCCTACTCATTCATTTTCTTCAAGAAACTACATTTTAGTTAGAATTTTTTTCACTAATGACATTATAATATCTACATTTGTTCACTAAAATCAAAAGGGCTTTACTTTTAAGAATTATTGACTTCAAAAATATTTTTATGAATTGCAGAATTTTAATTTTTCTCTAAATATAAGCTTTCCTATATAAAGTTGTTTTATATTTTATACTTAGTAAATCTGCTCATTATTAATGCCAGGCCACTTTTAAGTTTGATCTGAAACCTCTCTTTAATTAGCTAGGATTGTGTTCATTTCCACAGTAAGCAGACTGACATTGTACTGGACAAAGAGATGAAGAAACTAATACTAGGAAAATGTCTGGTTGAGGAAAAAAAAATAGGATGATTCCTCCATCCATGCTTGCAGCCCAAGATTGAGCAATTATGGGATTACAGTAGTACTCATTACTACGTCTTCCGTAGCTTAGCTCCTGCACTCTCACCTCAAAGTGCAAAGAGGTAGCCATGTGCCCTATTTAATTATTTTTGTTTTCCTTTGTTAAAAAGAAGTGAAAGATTTTCCCATGCCGATTTGCCTCTCTGTTTGAGTTTCTCTTTTCATCTGTTATGCAAGGTGACTCTTGTTTCATCCTTTCCCCACTAACTCGTCGCCATTAACCCCATTTCTCTCCCAATGACACATGAACCTTTTTATATGGGATCATGTGTATGTCTTTGATTATTCAAAAATTATATCACTCTTCTCTTTTATTTTTGTGGTATTTCCACAGTTTTATCAGTTTATTTAACCCTCATATAGTGTATTTGTTTACCACTTATATAGCACATACCCTATGCCAGCCTCTGATCTAAGTAGACTATGATTATTAACTCTTGTGCCTTGTTTTTCATTTTGGTACCGATATTGCCTTGCTCGGGCAATAGCTTCTGTGATAGCAACTGGATCCTTGACTGCTTTGCCAAGGAAATTATCAGGCAGAAGAGGAAGACAGGCATAAAATCTGAGATAGAAGATAATAGCGTTGTTTTCTTTTTTTCAATGAATAATACCTACTTTTATTTTACCTATGATGTAGATAAGCATTGAGCAGGACAATACTGATAAGATCGGTAATTACCATTCATACAGTGCCGCATGTATTAAAAGCACTTTACATATATCATCTTTAATCTATCTTTAATCCAGCCCCATGCAATTTATCTATTATCATCTCCAGTTATAAATGAAACAACTGAGGCTCAGAAAGTTTAAATAAGTGGAGCTGGCATTTTAGTCCAGTTGGACAATCCGCCAAAGCCCATGTTCCTTCTATTTATACTAGGATACATTTCACAGATGAGAAACCTGAGGTACAGATAGGAACCAATATTTATTGACTGCCAATGCCAAATATACATTTTCTCAATTAATTCTTTGACAATCTTAAGTAATAAGCATTGATAACTTGCCAATATCACATAGTAAGAGACAGAGGTAGTTTTCTATATCACCTTGTCTGATTTCAAACCTTGGTAGTGTTTAGACCATGCAAGAATCTCCAAAAGGGTGTCTGTACCTAAGATGAGTTTATGTGGTCTATGGAAAACTTTATTTTAAAGTTATGTATTCATTTTAAAGTAGGCTGCAAAGATACAGTTAGCACATCACACCTGATACTTCACTGATAGTATTTTCTAGTAAAAATATTAAGAAAATAATACAGATAATGTAGAGATATGGCAGAAATTGTGACAACGCTATTAACATGACTTAGGTCTGGGAACCACTGAATTATGCTAAGCCACATTTCATGGATGAATAAATGAAACGACAGTTAAATGACTTGCCTAAAGTTATGAAATAGATTTACAAAAAGATGAAGGAAAGATTTACACCTAGGTAGATCCTGAAATGAAGGGACATAGAGGAAAAGGCATGGCATAATTATGTCCAGAGATATTTCCAAGGTACAGAGAATGGAGTCACTTCTATCTAGGGCCTGCATTGGGTGTGGTAGTAGGGGATGAGCCTATAATGCTGGAGGAGCTGGCAGCAGGGTAGGTGTTTCTTTTCTTTTTCTTTTTTTCTCTTCTCCAGAAGGAGGCAATGGCAGGTAAGAAAGTCAATTCTTCCCATCTCTCCCTTTCTCTTCCCTGTCCCCATTTTTTCCTTCACCCAGCACTGCCATCCTTGTCTCCTTCAGGCTGTTCACATTGAGGGCAACCTGATTTCATGTCTAAAAGTATTGGCCAGGGCCAGGAAGGAGGATAAGGGACAAAGTATCACTTGTTCTGGGGTTTTATACATCACTTCTCTTCCTCCTCTTGGCCATCCCTGACAGTGCCTTTTCAAATGATAATTCCTATGCTGTGGAAGAAAGCTACTGCAATTTTAAGTCCACTTGTGCTGAGGCAAGAACAAAATAACCTTATTTAAAGAATGACAGGTTACATGTCCAAAAAAAAGTGCAAAGCGAATAGTTTGTGAAGAGATATGTTGCAATTAAAAAGGAAATGTCATTTCTGAAATAAAGTTGGAAAGAGCTGTGCAAGTAAAAGACACCTCTGAGCATTTTCTTGGCAGATAACAAAATGTCTGGGTGATTTTTGGCAACAGAGGAAGGTTAATCTTTATTTAAGGATGAACCATTCCCTACAATGTCCTCAGTCAGTTTTGTTTAAACATGCTAGGAGTATCAAGCATGGATTGCAAATTTATTTTTTTCTTTTTTGGTGCATTTGAAGAGAACAACCTAGAAAACACCATACTCCATTTTTGCAATGGTAGTTTTTCCATATGAAAAAATAGCAGGAAGTGTCAGAAAATTGTGAAGTAGCAAAGTTTATCTTGAGTGCGTGACTTCCCACTAGCTATCTAGCCTCTCTCAGTCATAGAGAACAGAATCTGACAAGTTCAGTCACATTAAGGTGAGAGTCACTTAATGTGTTAATTCTCCTAGGGGGATGTGCATTTTAATGGAAAACAAAGGACGGCAGTGCTTAATTAACCACACAAAATGGATTCTGTGATCATCTGATCTGATCTCAGGCATTGAAGGGGAAAGTGTGTGTGTGTATTGAAGAGATGGTAGTGATGATGGAGTGGTATTTTTGTGTGCGAAGACTTGCAGGTCCCGTAAAGTATAACTGTAAGACTGGATCTGGCAATTTTTACTGCAGAATTGGTTCGCTCTCCTCTGGTTTACTGAGGATAAACGTAATTGTAGTTAATTATGCATGACTGTAGTTAATTTACTGAAAGTCCCTTCAAGACCCACTTGAGAAATATGCCAGATAAGAACACTATCCCAGGTTTGACAGAATGATAATAATAGTTAACATTTATGGTGGTCTTTCTGTGCCAGGCATTGTTCTAATAAGGTTAAATCTATTACCTCATTTAATCCTCACAGCAGTCATATGAAGTAGGCCCTATTATTTTTAGACATGGAAATTGAGCCCTGAGAGAATAAGTATCTTGTCCAAGGTCATATTAAGTGATGGAGCTAGTAAATATTATATTTATAAGCTTAGTAGAATACAGTATCTTAGAGATTATTTTATGGAGAAGGGAACTGATATACTCCAGACAGATCAAGTGACTTGCTTAGCATCACCTGATAAGTTGGTGGAAAAACTAGAATTAGAACCCATCAATACTGAATTTCAGTACTTCCCACCTTCTGTGTAGCCTATGGATCTTATATTTTTTTCTACTGTTACTATGGTTTCATAATGCGAAATTGGGATATTTGGATATAGAAAATAGTGAGGTTAGATGGTGCACCTGCTGCAAGTTCAAGAAGAATAATGATACCAATCAGAAAATAATAGGAAGCGCCATAACAAAAGTGTGATTTGTTCTGGCAGTTTTGAGAACTAGAGAACTTACATAAAAATGGAGGATTGAGAAAGCTTTCACTTGAGCTGGAGAAATGCATAACCAGGCTGGCTTCTCTGTCTCTCTCTTTTTATTGTGCTTTAGGGGAAAGTTTACAGAGAAATTAGTTTCTCATTAAACAATACACATACTGTTTTGTGACATTGGTTTCCAACCCCGTGACCTGTTAACACTCTCCCCTTCTTGACCTTGGTTTCCCCTTTTCCATTTGTCCAACTTTCCTGTCCGCTCCTGCCTTCTCATCCTTGCCCCTGGGCTGTTGTGCCCATTTACCCTTGTATACATGGTTGAACTACCTGTGTTATTGTTTGTTTTATAAGGCCTGTCTAATCTTTAGCTGAAGGGTGAACTTCAAGAGTAACTTCAGCACTGAATTAAAAGGGTGCCTGGGGGCCATGCTCTTGGGGCTTCTTCAGTCTCTGTCAGACCAGTAAGTCTAGTCTTTTTTTGTGAGTTTGAGTTTTGTTCTACATTTCTTTCCTTCTCTGTCGGGAACCCTTTATCGTGGTCCTGTGAGAGCAGTTGGAGGTGGTAGCCAGGCACCATCTAGTTGTGCTGGACTCAGTCTAGTGGAGGCTGTGGTAGCTGTGGTACATTAGTCCTTTGGGCTAATCTTTCACTTGTGTCTATGGTTTTCTTCATTCTCCCTTGCTCCAGACAAGGTGACACCAGTTGACTATTTTAGATGGCCACTCGCAAGGTTTTAAGACCCCAGACGGTACTCACCAAGGTAGGATGTAGAACATTGTCTTCATAAACTATGTTATGCCAATTGAGCTAGATGTCCCCTGAGACCATGATTCCCAGCAGGGTTGGCTTCTCTTTATGAACAAAATAAAGGCTCAGGAAGTTAAGAGGCCATTTCTCAAGCTATCAGAGTAGTGCAGGCAAAAGGACAATGGGAATAGAAAAAAGGGCATGGGGTTGACCATTGCAGTAGAGGTAAAAAATTACCATTACTGAAGAAAAAGACGACACACAACACAGGAGGGCTCGGCACAGCTGGACAAAACCAAAAGCAAAGAAGCTTCCTGAATACAACCAAATGCTTCAAAGGCCAGAGCAGCAGGGATAGGGTCTGGGTGCCATGGTTTCAGGGGACATCTAGGTCAACTGGAATAAGAAAATGCATTAAGGAAACGTTCTGCATCCCACTTCGGTGAGTGGCATCTTAAACGCTAGCAAGTGGCTATACAAGATGCATCAATTGGTCTCAACCCACCTGGACCAAAGGAGAATGAAGAACACCAAAAACACAAGGTAATTATGAAACCAAGAGACAGAAAGGGCCACATAAACCAGAGGCTACGTCAGCCTGAGACCGAAGAACTAGATGGTGCATGGCTACAACCAATGACTGCCCTAACAGGGAACATAACAGAGAATCCCTGATGGAGCAGAACAGTGGGATGCGGATGTCAAATTCTCATAAAAGACCAGACTTAATGGTCTGAATGAGACTACAGGGACCACAGAGGTCATGGTCCCCGGACCCTCTGTTAGCCCAAGACTAGAACCACTCCCGAAGCCAACTCTTCAGACAGGGATTGGTCTGGACTTTATGACAGAAAATGATACTCATGAGGAGTGAGCTTCTTAGCTCAAGAAGACACATGTGACTATGTGGGCAGCTCCTGTCTGGAGGCGAGATGAGAAGGCAGGGGGTACAGGAGCTGGTTGAATGGACATGGGGAATACAGGGTGGAGGGAAGGAATGTGCTGTCTTATTAGGGGGAGAGCAGCTAGGAGAACATAGCAAGGTGTGTATAAGTCTGACTTGATTTGTAAACTTTCACTTAAATCACACACACACACACACACACACACACAAAAGATCACCATTGGGAGGCGTGGCCAAGATGGCAGAATAGCCAGACACTCCAGTGAGCCCTCTTACAACAAAGACCCGAAAAAACAAGTGAAACAAGTATATTTATGACAAGCTAGGAGCCCTGAACATCGAAGGCAAGCTTAGAAAACGAACTGAGGGGGCAGGGAGAGGAAGAGACACTTCAGAAGCAGAGAAGAGTTACCAGACCTGAATCGCAGGGAGCCATCAGGCACCATTCCCAGGAGCGGCTGCAGTGGGCTGGTACTAGCATTTGGCTGCAGTTTCCTCAGGGAGAAGTGGCCAGCCACACAGGCTACGCACACCTCTGGAACCAGAGTAGAATGGCGCTCTGCAAAACGTAAGTACATGTGTACATTTTACCACCCCCCCACCACTCCCAAGCCAGCTTCAGCAGCTGATTTCCCTGGCCCTGAGATAGGCCCTGTTGAGCACCTAGAGCCATCCTCACGGCCTTGGAAAAGGAATAAATTTGCAATTGGGGGAAAAGATAATTTTCCAGATCCATCAACTGGGGAGCTCAGGACAGAAGTAGCTCCTGCCCAAAATAAATAGTCAGTGGACTTTGAGTACCTCTCTCCTCTGCTTAGACCTGTGTGGGCCTATTTCAGGAGAATGGGCCCTTGTTGGCAGACTACAACCATTTCAGCTGTGCGGCGGAGAGGTGGGTGTTTGATGTTTGACATTGCTTTGTCTATTAAACAGGGTCCTTGCCTACCCACATCAGGGGCCTAAGGACTGATGGCTCCACTCACGTCACCCAGCAACCCATGACAGGGGTCCAAGGATCACTGGTGCCTCCCAATCCTTACAACCCAAAACACTGGGAGCCCATGGTCCATCTGCAGAACCCACCCGCCTGTATGCTCTAGGGAACAGGGACATGTTTTCCTCAGAGACACGTGGGGGACATTTCTTAGCCCCCTGCCTTGTTCAGAGCGTGACACCTTGCTGCAACCAGATACCGGAACCTACACAAATCACCCCTGCCCCTCTAAGACTGTAATACAGAGCCTGTACCACACACTTGATGACCAGTACCTGGAAAACTGAGCTGAATTCATACAAGAAAAGTGAATGGACTCCTAGACTGACATACCTGACAATAGCTGTAGCCATCTGGGAACAGGACGTCAGAGCTCCAAAGGTGAAAATAATCAAGCTATCTCACTCAAGCAACCCATATGGGCATATCAAAACAAAACAAAGCAAGAAGCTATGACACAGTAAGCAAACATAAAAAAAAAACTAATACAATAACTTATAGATGGCTTGGAGACAATAGTCAATATCAAGTCACATAAAGAAACAGATCACGATCGCCTCTACAAGCTCTTAAAAGAAAGAATCCAGGGAACTTCTAGATGAAAGTGCATTCCTGGAATTACCAGAGGCAGAATACAAAAGATTAATATACAGAACCCATCAAGACATCAGGAAGGAAATGAGGCCATACACAGAGCAAGGCAAGGAACACACAAATAAAGCAGTTGAAAAAATTAAAAGATTATTCAGGAACATAATGAAAAATTTTATAAGCTGGAAAAATCCATAGACAGCAATCAGAAATTCAGAAGATTAACAATAAAATTACAGAAGTAGACAACTCAATAGAAAGTCAGCGGAGCAAAATTGAGCAAGTGGAAGGCAGAATTTCTGAACTTGAAGATAAAGCACTTGGCACTAATATATTTGAAGAATATATTAGAAGATAAAAGAATTAAAAAAAAAAGCAGAAACCATAAGAATCATGTGGGACTCTATCAAGAGAAATAACCAATGAGTGACTGGAGTACAAGAACAGAGAGGGATAACATAAAATACAGCGAGAATTGTTGAAGATTTGATGGCAGAAAACCTCCCTGATATTGTGAAAGATGAGAAGATATCTATCCAAGATGCTTGTCAAATTCCACATAAGGTAGACTTGAAAAGAAAGTCACCAAGACATATTATAATCAAACTTGCCAAAACCAAAGATACAGAGAGAATTTTAAGAGCAGCTAGGGATAAACAAAAAGTCACCTACAAAAGAGAGTCAATAAGAATAAGCTTGGACTACTTGGCAGAAACCATGCAGGCAAGAAGGCAATGGGAGGACTTAAATAAAAAATTGAAGGAAAAAAATTGCCAGCCAAGAATCATACATCCCAGCAAAACTGTCTGTCAAATATCAAGGTGAAATTAGGACATTTCCAGATAAACAGAAGTTAATGGAATTCGTAAAAACAAAACCAGAACTACAAGAAATACTAAAGGGAGTTTTTTTGGTTGGAAAATCAATAATATCAGGTGTCAACCCAAGACTAGAACACTGGGCAGGGCAGTCAGAAGTCATCCCAGACAGGGTAATCACAAAAATAAATCAAGATAAAAAAACGCTCAAAACAGGGAAACAGCGATGTTATTATGTAAAAGAAGACAACATTAACAATAAAGAGGGACTAAAAAATGTAGTCATAGATCTTCCATATGGAGAGGAAGACTAGCCAATACAAAGAAATAAAAATTAGGTTTAAATTTAGAAAAATAGGGATAAATAATAAGGTAACCACAAAGGAGACAAACTATCCTACATATCAAAATGAAATACAAAAAAAAAAAAAAAAAAAGAGAGAGAGACTCAGCAGAAACAAAATCAAGAACAATGAATATGAGGAAAGGACAATATATAATCTACTCAGGACACGTAATTAAGTGGGGAAAAGAAACTGTCAAGAACACACAAAAAAAGACATCAAAATGATAGCACTAAATTCATATCTATCCATAATTATACTGAATGTAAATGGATTAATGCACCAATAGAGACAGAAAGTAGCAGAATAGATTGAAAAAGACGATCCATCTATATGCTGCCTACAAGAGACACACCTTAGACTTAGAGACACAAACAAACTAAAACTCAAAGGATGGAAAAATGTATCAAGCAAAGAACAATCAAAAAAGAGCAGGAGTGGCAATGTTAATTTTTGAAAAAATAGACTTTAAAGTTCAAACCATCATAAAGGATAAGGAAGGAGACTATACAATGATTAAAGGGACAATATACCAAGAAGATATAACCATATTAAATATTTATGCACCCAATGACAGGGCTGCATGATACATAAACTCTATCAGCATTGAAAAGTGAGATAGACAGCTCCACAATACAAATAGGAGACATCAACAGACCACTTTTGGTGAAGGACAGGACATCCAGAAAGAAGCTCAATAAAGACATGTAAGATCTAAATGCCACAGTCAACCAACTTGACCTCATAGACATATACAGAACACTCCACCCAACAGCAACCACCTATACTTTCTTTTCTAGTCCACACGGAACATTCTCTACAATAGACCACATATTAGTTCATAAAACAAGCCTTAGCAGAATCCAAACATCGAAATATTACAAAGAATCTTCTCTGACCATAAGGTCATAAAAGTGGAAATCAATAACAGAAAATCAGGGAAAAGAAATCAAACACTTGGAAACTGAACAATACTCTGCTCAAAAAAGACTGGATTATAGAAGGCATTAAGGATGGAATAAGAAATTCATAGAATCCAATGAGAATGAAAACACTTCCTATCAGAACCTTTGGGACACAGTGAAAGCAGTGCTCAGAGGTCAATTTATAGTAATAAATGCACACATCCAAAAAGGAGAAAGGGCCAAAATGAAAGAATAATCTCTACAACTCGAACAAAGAGAAAGAGACCAACAAAAGAAACCCTCTGGCACCAGAAGAAAACAAATGATAAAACTTAGAGCAGAACTAAATGGAATAGAAAACAGAAAAACAATTGAAAGAATTAACAAGACCAAAAGCTGGTTCTTTAAAAAAATCAAGCATTACTGAAAACAAAGAACAAAGTGGGAGGCCTCAATCTACCTGATTTTAGAACCACAGTAGTCAAAAACAGCCTGGTAGTGGTACAACAACAGATATATAGACCAATGGAACAGAATTGAGAATCCAGACATAAATCCATCCACATATGAGCAGTTGATATTCAACAAAGGCCCCAAAGCAGTTAAATGGGGAAAAGACAGACTTTGTAACAAATGGTGCAGGCAGAACAGGATATCCATCTGCAAAAAAAGCAAACAAGACCCATACCTCACACCATGCACAAAAACAAACTCAAAATGGATCAAAGACCTAAACGTAAAATCTAAAACAATAAAGATCATGGAAGAAAAAATAGGGACATCGCTAGGAGCCCTAATACATGGCATAAACAGTATACAGAACATTACTAACAATACAGAAGATAAAGTAGATTAGTGGGAGCTCCTAAAAATCAAACACCTACGCTCATCTAAAGACTTCACCAAAAAAGTGAAAAGATTACCTACAGACCGGGAAAATTTTTTAGGTATGACATTTCCGATCAGCGCTTGATCTCAAAAATCTACATGATACTGCAAAAACTCAACTACAAAAAGACAAATAACCCAATTAAAAAATGGGCAAAAGATATGAACAGACACTTCACTAAAGAAGACATTCAGATGGGTAACAAATGCATGAGGAAATGTTCACAATCATTAGCCATTAGAGAAATGCAAATCAAAACTACAATGAGATTAAATCTCACTCCAACAAGGCTGGCATTAATCCAAAAAGCACACAAAAATAAATGTTGTAGAGGTTGTGGAAAGAATGGAACACTTATACACTGCTGTTGGGAATGTAAAATGATACAGTCATTTTGGAAATCGATTTGGTGCTTCCTTTTTTTTTTTAGAAAAAGCTAGAAATAGAGCTATCATACGATCTAGCAATCCCACTCCTTGGAATATATCCTAGAGAAATAAGCCTTTACACGAACAGATATATGCACACCCATGTTCATTGGAGCACTGTTTACAATAGCAAAAAGATGGAAACAACCTAGGTGCCCATCAACAGATGAATGGATGAACAAATTATGGTATATTCCCACAATGAAATACTACTCAACGATAAAGAACAACGATGAATCCTCGAAACATCTTGTAACATGGATGAATCCGGAAAGCATTATGGTGAATGAAATTAGTAGCTGCACCAGGAAAATACTGTATGAGACCACTATTATAAGAACTTGAGAAATAGTTTAAACATGTTGTTGTTGGGTGCCATCGAGTCGATTCCGACTTATAGCGACTCTATGCACAACACAAAGAAACACTGCCTGGTCCTGAGCCATCCTTACAATCGTTGTTATGCTTGAGCTCATTGTTGCAGCCACTGTGTCAGTCCACTTCCTTTAGGGTCTTCCTCTTTTCTGCTGACCCTGTACTCTGCCAAGCATGATGTCCTTCTCCAGGGACTCATCCCTCCTGACAACATGTCCAAAGTATATAAGACACAGTCTCACCATCCTTGATTCTAAGGAGCATTCTGGTTGTACTTCTAAAACAGCTTTGTTCGTTCTTTTGGCAGTCCATGGTGTATTCAGCATTCTTCGCCAACACCACAATTCAAAGGTGTCAATTCTTCTTCAGTCTTCCTTATTCATTGTCCCGCTTTCACATGCATATGATGCGATTGAAAATACCATGGCTTGGGTCAGGCGCGCCTTAGTCTTCAAGGTGACATCTTTGCTCTTCAACACTTTCAAGAGGTCCTTTGCAGCAGATTTACCCAATGTCATGCGTCTTTTGATTTCTTGACTGCTGCTCCCATGGCTGTTGATTGTGGATCCAAGTAAAATGAAATCCTTGACAACTTCAATCTTTTCTCCATTTATCATGATGTTGCTTATTGGTCCAATTGTGAGGATTATTTTCTTTATGTTGAGGTGCAATCCATAGTGAAGGCTGTGGTCTTTGATCTTCATTAGTAAGTGCTTCAAGTCCTCTTCACTTTCACAAGCAAGTTTGTGTCATCTGCATAACTCAGGTTGTTAATGAATCTTCCTCCAATCCTGATGCCCCATTCTTCTTCATATGGTCCAGCTTCTCGTATTATTTGCTCAGCATACAGGTTGAATAGATATGGTAAAGAATGCAACCCTGAGGCACAACTTTCCTGACTTTAAACCAATCAGTATCCCCTAGTTCTGTCCGAGCAACTGCCTCTTGATCTATGTAAAGGTTCCTCATGAGCACAATTAAGTGTTCTGGAATTCCCATTCTTCACATAATTTATTATGATCCACAGTCGTATGCCTTTGCATAGTCAATAATACACAGGTAAACATCCTTCTGGTATTCTCTGCTTTCAGCCAGGATCCATCTGACAGCAGCAATGATATTCTTGGTTTCACATTCTCTTCTGAAACCGGCCTGAATTTCTGGCAGTTCCCTGTTGATATACTGCTGCAGCCGTTTTTTGAATGATTTTCAGCAAAATTTTGCTTGTGTGTGATATTAATGATATTGTTGTATAATTTCCACATTTGGTTGGATCACCTTTCTTGGGAACAGGCATAAATATGGATCTCTTTTTTTTTTTTCCTTCACGTCAGTTGGCCAGGAAGCTGTCTTCCATATCTCTTGGCATAGATGAGTGAGCACCTCCAGAGCTGCATCTGTTTCTTGAAACCTCTCAATTGATATTTCATCAATTTCTGGAGCCTTGTTTTTCACCAATGCCTTCAGAGCAGCTTGGACTTCTTTCTTCGGTACCATCGGTTCCTGGTCATATGCCACCTCTTGAAATGGTTGAACATCGACTAATTCTTTTTGGTGTAATGACTCTGTGTATTCCTTCCGTCTTTTTTTATGCTTCCTGCGTCATTTAATATTTTCCCCATAGAATCCTTCACTATTGCAACTCAATGCTTGAATTTTTTCTTCAGTTCTTTCAGCTTGAGAAATGCCAAGTGTATTCTTCCCTTTTGGTTTTCCATCTCTAGCTCTTTGCACTTGTCATTATAATACTTCACTTTGACTTCTTGCGACACCCTTTGAAATCACTGTTCAGTTCTTTTACTTCATCAATTCTTCCTTTTGCTTTAGCTGCTCGAAATTCGAGAGCAAGTTTCAGAGTCTCCTCTCACATCCATCTTGGTCTTTTCTTTCCTGTCTTTTCAATGACCTCTTGCTTTCTTCATTTATCATGTCCTTGATGTCATTCCACAACTTGTCTGGTCCTTGGTCACTAGTGTTCAATGCATCAAATTTATTCTTCAGATGGTCTCTAAATTCAGGTGGGATATACTCAAGGTCATATTTTGGCTCTCGTGGACTTGCTCTGATTTTCTTCATTTTCAGCTTGAACTTAAAAAAAAAAAGCATGTGAGCAATTGATGGTCTGTTCCACAGTCGGTCCCTGGACTTGTTCTGACTGATGATATTGAGCTTTTCCATTGTCTTTTTCCAGAGATATAGTCGGTTTGATTTCTGTGTGTTCCATCTTGTGAGGCCCATGTGTATAAATAGTCACTGTTTATGTTGGTGAAAGAAGGTATTTGCAATGAAGAAGTCGTTGGTCTTGCAAAATTCTATCAGTCGATCTTCAGCATTCTTTCTGTCACCAAGGCCATATTTTCCTACTACTGATCCTTCTTGTTTTTTTCCAACTTTCACATTAAAATCACCAGTAATTATCAATGCATCTTGATTGCATGTTCAATCAATTTCAGACTGCAGCACCTGATAAAAATCTTCTATTTCTTCATCTTTGTCCCTAGTGGTTGGTGCATATATTTGAACAATAGTCGTATTAACTGGTCTGCCTTGTAGGCGTATGGATATTATCCTATCACTGACAGTGTTGTATTTCAGGATAGATCTTGAAATGTTTTTTACGATGAATGCAACACCATTCCTCTTCAGGTTGTCATTCCCAGCATAGTAGACTATATGATTGTCCAATTCAAAATGGTCAACACCATTCTATTTGAGCTCACTAATGCCTAGGATATCGATGTTTATGCATTCCACTTCAATTTTCATGATTTCCAATTTTCCTAGATTCATACTTCGTACATTCCTGTTTTTGATTATTAATGGATGTTTGGATCTCTTTCTTCTCATTTTGGGTTGTGCCACATCAACAAATGAAGGTCCCAAAAGCTTTATTCCATCCATGTCATTAGGGTCGACTCTACTTTGAGGAGGCAGCTCTTCCCCAGTCATCTTTTGAGTGCCTTCCAACCCGAGGGGCTCATCTTCCAGTGCTATATCAGACAATGTTCTGCTGTGATTCATTATGTTTTCACTGGCTAATGCTTTTCAGAAGTAGAGTGCCGGGTCCTTCTTCTTAGCCTGTCTTAATCTGGAAGCTTAGCTGAAACCCGTCTTCCATGGGTGACCCTGCTGTTATCTGAATACCGGTGGCATAGCTTTCAGCATCACAGCAACACGCAAGCCTCCAGAGTACAACGAACTGACAGACACGTGGGGAAGTTTAAACATAGAAGAAAATATTATTTGATGGTTATGAGAGGGGGGAGGGAGGGAGGGCAGGGTGTTTACTAATTAGGTGGTGAATAAGAACTACTTTAGGTGAAGGGGAAGACAACACATAATACAGTTGAGGTCAGCACAGCTGGACTAAACCAAAAGCAAAGAAGTTTCCTGAATAAACTGAATGCTTCGAAGGCCAGTGTAGCAGGGGGCGATGGTTTGGGGACCATGGTTTCAGGGGACATCTAAGTTAATTGGCATAGTAAAATCTATTAAAAAACATTCTGTATCCCACTTTGGAGAGTGGTGTCTGGTGTCTTAAATGGTAGCAAGTGGCCTTCTAAGATGCATCAATTGGTCTCAACCCACCTGGACCAAAGGAGAATGAAGAACAGCAAGGAGAGAAGGTAATTACGAGCCCAAGAGACAGTGCCACATAAACCAGAGACTACCTCAGCCTGAGACCAGAAGAACTAGATGGTGCCAGCCTACAACTGATGACTGCCCTGACAGGGAACACAAAAGAGAACGGTTGAGGGAGCAGGAGAACAGTGGGATGCAGACCCCAAATTCTCATAAAAAGACCAGACTTAATGGTCTGACTGAGACTAGAAGCACCCCTGTGGTCATGGCCCCGAGACCTTCTGTTGGCCCAGGACAGGAACCATTCCAAAAGCCAACTCTTCAGACAGTGATTGGACTGAACGATGGGATGGAGAGGGATGCTGGTGAGGAGTGAGCTTCTTGGATCAGGGTGGACGCTTGAGACTATTTTTGGCATCTCCTGTCTGGAGGGAAGATGAGAGGGTAGTGGGGGTTAGAAGCTGGCAGAAGGGAGTGGGCTGTCTCATTAGGTGGAGAGCTATTGGGAGTATGTAATAAGGTGTATGTAAGTTTTTATGTGAGAGACTGGCTTGATTTGTAAACTTTCATTTAAAGCTCAATAAAAATTAAAAAAAAAAAAGATCACCATTACTTGTGAAGTGTCTTCCCAGAGGAGAGATGGAGAAGGTGGATCCAAGAAAGACTCCCAAATTTTTAGTCTGATTGACTAGGATAATTGTGATACCATTAACAGAAACAGGGAAGTGTGAAGGAGAGCTAATTTGGAAGAGGAGATAAAGAACCCAGTCAGTAGTACAGGCAGGAAACCTAGGGGCAGATGTTTATATAGACAGACATATGAAGCTTGCATCCAGGGAAAAAGGAGTTAGAGAGAGATTATTTTGGAGACATCTGCCTGGGAGTGGATGGGATTTCCAAAGTGAGGTTGGGGAATGACCTATCGGGGGAGAGAGAGAGTGTCAGAGGAAGAATAAAAGCAAACATAACTGAACCTTGGAAAATATAATAAGTGTAATTTTTGATAATAAATCTAACATGTTTGTAATGCTTTACTCATTAAATCTTTCACATGTATGATCTCATGTAATTCCAGAACTCCCCTCTGATATACATATTGCCTGAATTGTACAGGTGCAGCTAATAAGGGACTTTGCGACTCTAAAGTCTCAATTCACTCATTTCATTACTTGACATAGCAACGAATTGCTTGTTATATCCTGGAAACCTTTATAAAACCTTCTTAAATCCGACTGTTTGAGGCTCCAGTTTAGAACTGGAACCCTTCCATAGGGTTAACCCTTCACTGGGCATTAACCCAATACAGAGGCCTACATATTATTTCCAGCCTAGTCATATGGGGTCATTTAAGTCTTTCAAGAATTATTTGCTGAGAACAAGTCAAGGGACAAAGACCGGATTCAAACAAAAATATTTTTTCCCTTATGGGTTTTAATGTAATGCAGCAATATCATCTCAAGGATAAGCGTTTGGAGTGGGGTAGTCATACCTCCTCTTTTGAGAACTGTCGTCCCTGTGCCCACACTAGCTCTGCAAAGGAGCAACCACTTTGAATTTTACACAGTAGAATCACATCCAGCCTTTGGCAAGAGATGTAAAATGTAAGTGATTACACAGCTTCTCTCTCTCTCTCTTTTTTTTGGGTAGACTTCCTTTTATCCTTTGATCTTAGTCCTTTTCTGCCTGGTACCCCTTTATTGCAGCCCTTGAAAATATTTCATAACCCTGAACTATGAGGGAAATTGAGGCATTTGTTTCTCTGCTGTGTAAATTAGAAGGAAAGAGAATAGGGTATTTCAAGGTTATCTGTCCCATTGGATTTAAAGAACATTTTATTTAGTTGTTGTTAAACTTGAGTTTTGAAAGAAGACCAATTATCACTGGAGGTTATGTTGTGTCTCTTAGAGGAGGAAAATTTCAACTGGTAAGCAATTTTTAGTTGATATGGAAGAAGCAGACCAATAAAAGAGACAGAGGAAGCTAAAGAAATTAGTTTGAAAATTCCAGTACACTAATTAATATAAAAGCCATTAAGCAGCCAGGTAGAGAGTAAAATTGCCTATTTATTTGATGATTATGTTGTTCATCCTTTTAGTTACATAAATTATCATCAATATATGGCTTCAATACATATTGACTATATGGTTTGTGATAGATGTCCACATGACCAAATTTAGCCTTTTAGTAATTAATGAAACCCTAGTTGGGCCAGGCATATGAGGAAGGTATTCTCTCAGTTAGAGAAACCCAGGGAATTGTATGCTAGTTCAAGCCTGGGTTTAAAGAGCTGTATATTTATATGCTGTTTAAAATAATTTTTGAGATAAAGTATGTAAAATACCATGCAAATGTGAAAAAAGAAATATGAAATATGTATCTGCTATGTAGACAGAAAATGGTCTCATGTACAGATTAGCAAGACATTTATCTTACATAGAAAAGATAATGTAATATATAAGTTGTGACTATGAACAGCATCATTACAATAGGATTAAGGGTAAATAAAAGAAATAATTTTTCAATCTTTGAAATAAGTCTGCTTTTATTTTGAATCCCATTATAATTTTTATCATCTTATCAGTCATATACCAAAAGTATGATTTTCATTTTTCTCTGTAATTATTCACAAACGGAATGTGAAATATTAAGGGCATTACTCTTGATTGCTTAGTATTTCATAATGGATAGGGTAGAATGGTATACTTCAGCCAAAGAATGAATTATATAATTACTTTCATCAGCTTATGAAATTTGATTTCATTTGTTTGGGGTGGAGATAGGGGAATGGAGACAAAATGGAGAATATTACTAGTATTTTATAAGGGTAATAGATGTTATAGTTTCTTTTTTAACTTTTGTTTCAAAAGTGTGGCACCCTGCAGGCATTCAATAAATGTTGGATGAATGAATAAATGGCAGTCCCAAGTCAATGATTCTCAATGTTTTTCTAATGCCGACACCCAGAAAGGATATGCCAAACTCCCATTAGCAACAGTGGGTTGAGGAAAGTGTGAAGTATATATCCTAAGAGAGAGATACCACAATTTAGGTTGAAATGAGGAGGGGGTAAACAGTGTACAATTTGAGAAAGCCCGCGGGGTGATTCTGATACATGGACTTTCATGAATAGAAAATCTCTGGCTTAGATAGTTCCCTATAACAAATTCCAAGGAAGCTCATGTTTCCTGTGTTTTTAGAATCCATAATCTTTTAACACAGGAAATAGATGGAGACCTATAATCATAAGGATTGTAATTACTGTAGGAGTATAATTTGATATCCATCCAGCATGGATGTCAGTAGAGGGCTGGCAGCACATGCAGTGAATTTAGATACGCTAGACAACTAATCCAATAATTTATCTCAAATGCTATTAGTGCTCAAATTTTTGTATAAATCATACAAAATATGTAGAGGTTTTATTTTTTACTTCTCAGTGTCTCTGTGTGTATGTATACATCTAAATTTTCTCAGTATTCTCAGAAGTTTGCAAGTCAGTCTCTGGACTTTGACCTAGGACTTAATCAGTAGGTCAGGAACAAGAAAAAAAGCGTGGACAAATAATCAGTTGAGGGGTGGGGAGCAACCAGAAGGTCAAAGCCAGGAGGCACTTATTGAGTTATCGCAGCTGAAGTCTATGATGCCATCTGGGTGATAGGGAGCAAAATAGGCCCAGGTTCAGCTCAGCACAGCAGCCCAGAAAACTGATCCCTATATATATATATATTTTTTTTTGAGAACTTGAGGGGCAGGCCCATCTAGGGGTGAAGAAAGAATAATCAGGAGACTTGGGATGAATGATGTCTGTTAATTTTGCAGAAACCTTACTAGTTTATTCTGATTTTGTACATATCATTTTAATTGTTTGGCCAAAATAGCTTTTTTTCTTGTTGTTTTAATTGCTGTTGAATTTTCAATCCTAAAGCACTATCCAAGTAAGAATCAAAGAGCAGTTCCTCTACCTTAACAGTGGGGGATAGAAGGATGTTGTAAGGATGCACTAAAAATATCCATATGCCTTAATTCAAAGGCAGGAGATTGTTGCGTGCCACAGTTTTGAGTAAACAGCTGTGCATCACTCTGGGCTATTGCTGCTCCCTGGTGCTGGGTTTATGCAATTCAATCACCTGCACATGTTTTCTCTGTTTTCCCCAAGGTTTTGTTTTGTTTTGTATAGATTTCACAAATGACAGCACCATAAGCAAACATACATTTTGCACATACTCAAAGAGGGCTTGTTTATATAGATCACTCTAATCAATCAAAAGGTTTTCGAACTTTCTCACTAATGAGTAATTGGCAGATGGATCAATTGATTGACCTTTAAGTAGGAGGATTCAGGGCCAGGAAGTCAAACCGTTAGCCTAATTTCTATAAGCATAAAATTACTCGTTTAGGGGAAAAAATTAAATAACCAGAGTCAACTCCTCAGTGAGTCAGGAAATGGCTAAAGGGTACAAAGATGGTTTGCACAATGTGTAATACTGTTTTTGAGCTGTTGGGGATAGCTACTTGGTTTAGTGCAGCATGGTCTTTGAGGAGTGCTGGACCGTACTGCCTAATCTTGTTGCTGAATAGTAGCTACCAATAATAGCTAACATTTTTGAGCACTTATATTATTTCATTTAATTCTTTTAATATAGGTTTTTATTATTTCCATTTTACAGATTAAGAAAGTGAGCTTTAGAGTGATTAAATAACTTGTTCCCAATTACAGAGACAGCTAAAACAAAGTCTGATTTTTCAACCCGGGTTGTTTGACTCAAAGTCCAGCACTGTTATCCATTACACTGTGGCTGTTATGCACCACAGAAGAATAAGACTAAGGTCACCTTGATTCATTAAAGGCCAGTTAGCTGTCTTTTCATGGCCTCCTGGTATGCATCCAGTGGTTGGATATATCACGTTGAACAAAAGAAAGGTGAAAAACAGTTTTATACCAGGGAAAGAAGTGATACACCATTGATGAGATGGTCATATCTTGCATTTACTGCATGTGAATGTATTTTCTGAGCTCTTGCCTCTCCATCCTAAACATCAATGACTACCAGGAAAACTTGCATCCTGCCAGTATGTGACTCTGCTGATGAATCAATGTTGTTGATGGATTTCCAAAACCTCTTGTGATAGACTTATAAAATTTTGTTCTATGCAGCCAGTGTCCAATCAATCAGTGAGTCCAAGATGAATCATGAAACACATTTGTTGACAAATAAAACCTTGTGTTCTGTGCCAATCAATCCAACTGTGCCACTACTGTTCCAATTGCCAGCCATGAAATATTACTCTGAAACATGGAATTTATGCTTCGAAAGAGCCAGTATCCATCTAGTTATCCTCCTGCCTTTGAGCAGGTGCATCTTGCTATTCAGCAAGCATATCCAACTGTATTGATTCCAAGTGTATATCCGTCTTAGCCTTAGACTCCTTTATGCTGTCTACTTCTGCTATATTATGTATTATGCTGCTCCCAATTCTAATATCTTTCTTGGAGATGGAATCTTTTCTAAACTTAAATATAGCCTATACTTTTCCTGGCATAACCTATCCATTCCATGTTGTCTTTAAAAAAGAATAAATGCATGTTCGGATACTCGATCTTTGTGTCAATTTAATATTTGTACCAGGAGGGATTTTAACTCAAAGAAAGAAATCATCAAATGCTGTCAGAGAAAGCAATCAATGAAAGAGCTATTTGAGTTTAGAGTTTTGATGACAAAAATTAAATTGAAGAACTAATCACTTTTGTATCTTGAACTCAACCAAATGAATGTTTTTCAAAAATATAAATATTACCCTGCATATAAGAAGACTGACTTTTTTCTTCTTTTAAAATATTCATTCAATTAACAGACTTATCTGACATGGAGAGGAGATGAGTGAGTGATTTATGCTTCATCACCAAGAATATTTGGATGTGATTTCAGGTGAAAGGATGGCATCGTGTATGCATCAAGAAATGGGGCTGTAACGTGTTGCACAGAACCAAAATAATGCTAATCACAATCTCTTCTTTTTTAGAGGCTGCAAAAAGCATGCAACATCTTAGTGACTTGGGAGGATCATTTAGCACTCCGGTGATTATTGTGGCCGGTCATTGAAGATTTTTTAAAATGTTTTTTTTTTTTGCTTCTGCTGTGCAGTTCATTTCACTAATTTTTGCTGACACTTTGTTTACGAAACCGATTCAGCATCAGACAAATGTGAAATACTTGATGAGTTTGTTTTCCTGAGACAAAAGGCGGAGACACTGATTTTCCTATCATTCACCTCTTGTAGAGTTTTAGTAGAATTGGTCACAGAGAGTAGATTTACTACATAGACTTAGCCACTGACGAATGATATTATGTTACATAACAAAATTTGCTTTGAGTGGTTTGTATACGGAGGTGACACAAATGACCAGGGCTATAAGAGCATTACAACTAAAGGGCCCCATTGGCATTGTATCTAGAAGACATGCACTGAAAAAGTATTACTTAAATATTTTTGTGAATTAAAATATCTGATCTGGCACACAAAGAGGCATGATGAGTTATTTCTGTGTGATTGTAGTCATAAAAAAAAAAATACAAATTCTAAATCCAGCACTGATTTCCCACCTGTGCGTCTTCCCTGTATTTTCATTTTCCAACAGGATTTTGTCATGTTAGATGGCCTTCCATCACTTCCAATAAAGAATGTACTAAAAGGAACTCATTATTGTTACCTCAAACCAGCACCTATTAAAACCGTGCCTGTCCCTGTCGATTGCACAAATTTGTTCGTCTTATGGGTTGAAAAGAAACCCTGGTGGCGTAGTGGTTAAGAGCTCAGCTGCTAACCAGAAGGTTGGCAGTTTGAATCCACCAGTTATTCCTTGGAAACCCTATGGGGCAGTTCTACTGCGTCCTATAGGGTCGCTGTGAGTACGAATCAACTCAAAGGCAACAGGTTTGGTTTCTTTTTTTTTCTGTTTTTATAGGTTGAAAATCAGAGTCATCATTTACCATCAGTCTTTTTTACTCATTCCTTCCCTCTTAACCCACCTTTCACACCTCAACATATATTTGTGTGGTGAATCCCTATTCATTCTTCATGGCTCTTCATACCACTTCTGAGAGTCTGTATGGATATTCTCCATGAACATTCTGAGATGCCTCTTCTTTGTTCTCCCTTAGTACCTTGTGCATACCTTGATCATGGTACTGTGATGTCTGTGGTATCCCCAGCAGTGGGTCTGGTACATAGTCGTTGCTCAGTAAATGCTTGTTAAATGATAAAATGTTTTAGCCTTTTCCCTTTAACTGGATTATAGCATCAGGATAAGACTTATTTTCTTTAATATTTACCATAACACTGGGTACACAGTAGATACTTACTAAATATTTGGCTTTTTTTTTAAGAAGATAATTTTATTGCTGACTTTGTCTATAGTCACAATCTCCATGTACGCAATGATGTGTCTTAAAAGTGAAAATACTGATCTTGGTGGAAGAAGAGATTTTTGGTAGCAGTATTATTCTTTATTTTATCAAAATTATAGACTTTTTTTATAGATTTGTTTAGTGATAGTGTAAAATTGAACCACAATTTTGAAGTAGTTTTAATTATTGTTAGAAAAAATCATATCCCCCGAATTTTGTGGGGAAGAGCCTCAATGTTGAAGGACTGCATCTACAAGAATGGGCGTATTAAAATTTGTAACAGATAAAGCATAAAATACAGAAAGGAGATTCATGCTGTATACTTTTAGAACATCTGGCATTGTGTACATCCACTGCATCACTATTAAGAACGTTCCAGATGAAAATCTTCACAGATCATTATCAGCATTATTGCTTTTGGGCAATAGATCTGTACACATTTTAATCGTTTAGTAAAAGCCAATGAGCATCTCAGACGTTTTCAATCTCAGAACAGTTTTGTTCAGTGTTGTCCAATGCAGGATGTTTTTACATGACATTTTGTTTCAATTGTTTGTAAAGAAAGTGACTCTTCATACTATGATTATTGAACTGACATTGTTGGTATTCAGTCTCCTAAGCAAGTGTCTATGATAAAGGTAGTGCTAGGTGCATAGGAGCCCTGGTGGCATAGTGGTTAAGAGCTCAGGCTGCTGACCAAAAAGTTGGAAGTTTGAATCCACCAGCTACTCCTTGGAAACTTTATGGGGCAGTTCTACTCTGTCTGATAGGGTCACTGTGAGTCGGAATTGACTTGATGGCAACGAGTTTGGTTTGGTTTTGGGTTAGGTTTATTAAGATAGTTGGAAATGGCAAGTCAGAGCTCAGTGTTGAATAAATATCATAAAACCAGGTCAATCCATTGACGTATGCTGTATTCTTTAATGTGAGAAGGAAGCATTCAGGAGAAAAGAGATGAAGAGAAGTTATATTCAATATCTTTCTGGGGGAAGTTAGTGAACTTCATAAACAGTGGATCAGCCATTAACCATGAAATGATATATTTCCTTTACCTGTTATGCCAACAGGGAAATATTCCTTTTTATCAAAAAGCAAATGAAGGCAATGTAAGGATTAGCTTCCTGTGACTCACAGTGGGCGTAGAGGACTACCATGTATTTTTGTGACATGGAATTAATGTGTTGTGTTCACACAGAATACATTACCAAGCTATAAATGTTTCTTGAGCCTCAGTATACAAGGGCAAGGTAGCTTTATAGCCCTGATGGTAGCACCACTTGGCCACATTTTTTTTTGTGAATGCTGACATAAACATTTCCCTAGCCCTAGTTATGTGACTTTTTGTTTTGAAACACACACACATGGATGCACATGTGTTTGTGTGGGCATGCACATGTACATTTACATCATGTGTGTCCAAAAGGGGGAAATGTCTGGGAAGTAACTTATGAAGACACTTTGCCCTACCCAAGGACTTCAGTGCCTCATGTATGTACTTGAAAACACAATCGTACTACATGACAAGGCATAAGATGAATATAATCATAACCTATTTTGAAATTAAAATATTTTGAAATTAAAATAGTACAGGCCTCTTCAATTATGTCTGAATAAATGTTCAGGGAAATTACTGCAATGAAGAATAATTCTGCTTTTATATTTTTCTCCACAGTATAGCCCAATAAAATATAGTTTAAAACACTTTCCAGGTAAATAAAACATGATGTTGAGACATCTTGTCTGACTCTCTAGAAACCAAGGCAATCTATAGCTTTAATTGTATCCCTGTTCTAAATTATTACAGCTGTAGCGTAGAGAATGATGACTTTGTGCCAGGCCCTGTGCAAAGCACATAATATGTGATATCTCATTTGGTTCTTACCACAACTCTGTTATTTGAGAAATGATTACCTCATTTATTAATGAATAAACTGAGCCAAGTCCATGCTGTTAACTATTGGACTATACTGCTCCCTCCTTTGTAGCATCTGTTTAAATTATGTCCATTTCTATGTTCAGATAAGTAGTATTCTTAAACACTAGTTTTAATTTGGTCAAAGAAAGCTTCTGGGACATTAATTTTTTTTTCTTACTTCACTCTATTTTAGTCCTGTTTCTAAAACCATGGTTTGTAAAGCCTGTATTCTCATGTACTCTCATAATAGGCTAGTGCCACTGCCACTGTAGATAAATGAGTTGACCTTGTTGATGTTCCTGCCTGTCGCAGGGAATGGAAAGCCCAGCTGAGAGCAATTACAAGCAATATTACTACCTTGGCAGGAGCTGTCAAGACTCACATTGCTGGTCAGCTGCTGGATATGTGTATGCTGAATGACAGGCGCAAAACAGGACATTTCCAATCATCTGTAGAGAAAGGAAAAAAAATGATGTTCTAAAAGTCTGTTGCCATGAAATCTACAAACTCATTGGAAAAAATTATATCTAGGAGTATATATCTATATCTATGAAGTATCTCCCTGGATAATGCTCAAGCCCCAAGATAATATGATAGATCCATACATCGCAAGCCCATTATAGTAAAATTCCATTTGCCCAGAACACAAAATACCAAAATGATCAAATAGCCTGTATTTAGTTTGCATGCATGTGGACAATTTGTTTGCTGTTAATCATGATAACCTTCAAGGTATCTGTTATAGACTGAATTGTGTTCCCCAAAAATATCTGTCAACTTGGCTAGGCCATGATTCCCAGTATTGTATGATTGTCCACTATTTTGTCATCTGATGTGATTTTCCTATGCGTTGTAAATCCTGTCTCTATGATGTTAATGAGATAGGATTATTGGCAGTTACATTAATGAGGCAGGACTCAATCTACAAGATTAGGTTGTGTTTTGAGTCAATCTCCTTTGAGATACAAAAGAGAGAAGCCAGCAGAGAGACCACCAAGAAAGAAGCACCAGAGGCATAGCACGTCCTTTGGACCCAGGCTCCCTGCTCTGAGAAGCTCTTCCACTAGGGAAAGATTGGTGACAAGGACCTTCCACCAGAGGCAACAGAGAGAGAAAGCCTTCCCCTGGAGCTGACACCCTGAGTTTGGACTTCTAGCCTCCCAGACTGTGAGAGAATAAACTTCTGTTTGTTAAAGCCATTCACTTGTGGTATTTCTGTTATAGCAGCACTAGATATCTAAGACAGTATTTAAGTACATTCTAAAATCAAACAAACACATGTGACTTATTTAAGTTTGTTGTTGTTGTTTTTAGCTGCTTGTCGAGTCGGTTCCCACTCATAGCGACCCTATAGGATAGAGTAGAAGTGCCCCATAGGATTTCCAAGGCAGGGCTGGGGGATTTGAACTGCCGACCTTTCAGTTAGCGCTGAGCTCTTAAGGACTATGCCACCAGAGCTCCTATTTAAGTTTAGTGATAAGTTTATTTTATAATATTAACGTTCTTATGTCTATATATTTAATTATATTTAAAGAAACTCAGTTAAACACAATAGTCAACTAATTAGAATACTCCATTACTCATTTTCTATAAACTCTGTTGATTCCAAAAGGACATGTTTATTTCATCAAAACTGGTTCCCCTCATAGGTCTCTAGAACACAAAGTGATTTTTTGGCAATTATGTGGCAATTTAGAATTCTTTAGTGAATTCTGGCTTTTTTTGGCTGGCTAGTGATTTCTTTTTTTTTAGTGAATGAACATCAATAACTATGATAATTTAGGCAAAATGAGTGTTTTCATTTATGTTTATATATTTATTAAAAAAACCCCAAACAAACCCATTGCTGTCGAGTTGATTCCGACTCATAGTGGCCCTGTAGGACAGAGTAGAACTGCCCCATAGGGTTTCCAAGGTGCAGCTAGTGGATTCGAACTCCCGACCTCTTGGCTGGCAGCCAAGCTCTTAAATACTCCATAAAATTGTAAAGTCCAATTTCTTACTAAAAACAGGGCATCAGTACATGAGAAGTTAACGTCTGAACCTGAAGGTAAGCCTGGATCAGCAGGGTAATCTATTGGTAGTATCATGAAGACTGGCTAATCTAAAAATATGAATGACCTGGGCTTTTATTCCCAATTTGAGAGTAGGAAAAGGTAACGCCTTCCAAAAAAAACTCTTCGCTTATTTTTTGGTGGCATTTTCTTGTGAAGGGACTGTGCTACATGATCACAAAACAGCTTCCAGAACAAAAAAATCAACTGTGTGATCATTATGATGTGGAGGAATACATTCTGACATCAACCGCTTTGGAAAAGATACAAGTAGAAGTATATGCAAATTATCTTCACCTGGATTCACATTATATAAATTCAATTATTGGTCAAGAATAACAACATGAAAATAGTTCTTCTAGAGTCACCTCTTAGTTACTGCTTCAGGAATATTGGTATTAACCTCACCATAGATGTTCTTCATTTTCTTTTAAATGTTAATAAACATCATACTCTCCACCCAACCAAAGTCTCCTTTCTAGGTTAAATAACCCAAGTTACTTTCACAATTCCCTGGTGTCTTAATTTTGAAATATCCATTTGTAATTTCTCTGAATTTTTTCTCATAAAATGGGTTTTAAGAGTTTCACACAGCCCTAACATATGACTTAAACAAAGCATTGTAAACTGTATCACCTGATCTGTACACTATACTTCTCCCCAAAGAAACTTATGATGTTTTATTAGCTATGTGGCCTTTATTGGTCTATGGCTGATTCCAAGAGGAAAACATAACAGCGATTTTTAAAAATCCCCATGTTACCGTAACTTCTCCAGTCTCTGTAAATATTCACCCTGCCTCATCACCACGGCTACCCACCTAACAAAGGGTGAAGGAGGAAAGATGATCCCTAGCCTTGTCTTTTCCTTTAGCAGTCCATGATTTATTTACAGTAGCATCAAAAACAAGAAAGATTGCTGGAAATGTACCTGTTTCCAGCCTGTGTCTTTATGTAACTAAACTGAAAAATAGCGTGTCTTCTTAAGCAGTTAACTGCATAGAAAGAAGACATAAAAGGAAAGGTTTTACACAGATATCTGGGCATTTAGACTTGGGGTGAACTGTTTAGATCTCTGGTTCTGAACCCTCCTTACATATTAGAATCACCTGAGATACTGTTAAAAATAATTATAGTATTTTTAAAATATTTCCAAAAGCTTTACTGAGGTATAATTGACATATATTAAACAGCACATATTTAAAATATATAATTTGATAAGTTTTGACATATATTTACAATAGTAAAACTATCATCAAGATCAACATAATGAACATATCCAGTCCCTGCAAAGTATTTCCCAGAGCTCCTTTGTAATCTTGACCCCCAACCTTTACACGGATCACAGACCTGCCTTCTGTAACTATAGAATAGTTTGCATTTTTTTAGAGTGCTAAAATAAATGGACTCATTCAGTATTTACTCTTTTTTTCTGTCTTCTTTCACTCAGCCTGATTATTTTGAGATTCATCCATGTTATAAACTGAATCTACAGTTCATTCGTTTTTATTGTTGAGTAGTATTCCATTGTATGTATATGCTACAGTTTTTCCACTCTTCTGTTGATGCACATTTGAGTTGTTTCTAATTTTGCGGTTACAAATAAAGCTGTATGAATATTTGTGTAGAAGTCTTTGTATGTATGTAAACTTGCTTTCATTTCTCTTGGATTAAAATTTAAGAGTAGAATAGCTAGATCATATGGAAGGAGTATACTTAACTTTTAAGATATGGATAACTATTTGTTCCTTCACCATTTGCTACAAAAGCTATGTTTTTTTCCACACAATTGATTTTTCATCTTTGTCAAAATTCCATTGTCCGTATATTTGTGGGTTTATTTTTGGAATTTCTTTTTGGTTCCATGGATCTGCTTGTCTAGTTTTACACCAATAGCACACTATCTTGATTACAGTAGCTTTATAAGGTTCTTCCACTTTGTTCTTTTTCAAAGTTGTTTTGTCAATTATGGTTTATTTGTATTTTTATATGACTTTTAGAATCGGTTTCTCAATTTCTACCAAAAAAACCAGATGGAATTTTAATTGGGATTGCATTGAATCTATAGATCCATTTGGGGAGAATATTCACAATGTTATCGTTAAATATTTTTAGCAATAATGCTAAAAACTTAATAATACTGAGTCTTTCAACTGATGAACATAACATACCTCTTTGTTTATTTAGGTCTTCTTTCATTTCTCCCAAGGATGTATTGAAGTTTTCAGTGTAGCAGTCTTTCATGTCTATTTTTAGGTTTTTTTATTTCATTGATATCCATGCTGATCTTAATTTTTTTCTTTCTTCTACTTATTTTGGAATTAATTCACTCTTTTTTTTTCTAGTTTCTTAAGTGGAAGATGAGGTCCTTGATGGGAGACCAATCTTCTTTTCTAATACAGCCACTTAGTGCTATAAATTTACCCTTAAGTACTGATTTAGTGTCATTGTTTTCGGGATGCCATTGATTAAGTGGTATCCCCAAAATAATGAGATGTGTTTTCATTTTCGTCCAATTCAAAATACTTCCTAATTTAATTTTTATTTCATCATTCACCCATGGGGTAGAAGTATGGTATTTAGTTTCCAAATACCTCATGATAGTCCAGAGGATTTTTGTCATTGATTACTAATTGAATTCATTTGAGGTTAGAGAGCATACTTTATATTACTTGAATCCTTTTAACTTCATTGAGACTTGTTTTTGGGCTCAGAATACGATCTATCTTGGTCAATGCCCATGTGTTTTTGAAAAGAATGTGTGTTCTGCTGTCGTTGGGTGGAATGTTGTATAAATGTCAATAGAGTCAACTTGGTTGGTAGTGTTGTTCAAGTCTGCTATATCCTTGCTGATTTTCTGTTTACTTGTTCTACCAATTGCTGAGAGAGAAGTATTGAAATATCTGGCTATAATTGTGGATTTGTCTATTTCTTCTTGCTGTTCTATCAGTTTTTGCTTCGTGTATTTTGTTACTTGTTATTAGGTACATAAATGTTTAGGATTTCTATATCCTTTTGATGGATTAAACACTTTAATGTTATTAGAAATAAACTTCTTTATCCCTGGCAATGTCCTATTCTCTGAAATACACTTTGCCTGATAATAATATAGGCATTCCAGTTTCCTTTGAGTAATATTAGCATGGTAAATCATTTTCCATCCTTTTACTTGTAACTTATGTGTGTATTTATATTTAAAGTGGGTTTCACTTAGGTAGTATATAGATGGGTTTTTGTTTTATTTATCCATTCTGACAATTGCTGGATTTTAATTGAGGTATTTAGACCATTTCATTTGATGCAATTATTGATATGTCTAGGATCAAATCTATCATCTTGCTATTTCGTTTGTCTCACCTGTTCTTTGTTCCAGTTTTCCTCTTTTTTATCTTCCTCAGGAATCCACTCGATGGCACTGGGTTTGGTTTTTTGGGGTTTTAGTATTGAATATTTTTACGACTCTGTTTTACATCTCTTGTTAGATTTTTAGATAAAATTCTGTTTTATTATATCATTATCTGTGTTGATGAGAACATGCTTGTGGCATAAAATTGTTACTGTTGTAGAACAGTTAAAGGTAAGGAATACTTACTGTATCTTTATGCAAATAAGATGTGTACTATACTTTTTTTGCCAAATGTGCTGCCCCATGTTATTTTAGTAATTGTGCTATGCCAATTTTTTTTTTCATGTTTTTGACTTCAATTTATATTTCTGATCACATGGAAACTTCACTTAAGGTAGGCATCATCAACTTAAATTAATGGAAATAAACACACGATTTCAATTGTTTATTTTCTGATTAGTGGGGGAAGACCAAACTCTGTCCATTACTTCTTGACCATGGCTTATACCTTTATTATATGATTATGATCAAAAGTAACATTTTTGGACTATTTTTATACACATAAGTAGGAGACTAAAGAAAATGAACAGAACGAAAGAAAATGAACAGAACAATAAGATTTGCCTGTAATATGGGAGAATGGGTGAATGAGGTCGAAATTCACTTCTAGAAATGTCACTAGACACACATGGTATATGCATGGGTGTGCTATGCCAGAACCGTTTTACTTAATTTCATTATTTTCCATGTGTTATATGTGTGGGTGCATTATTTATGTAGACACTTTATTTGCAAAAAATACAATACCTATATTGTTTTTATTTAATGCCTTAGTAATTAGGCAAAATTTCTATTAGCCAATTGGTCTTATTTACATGATCTTGACCAGCCAAATGGACTGATTCATTTTCATTAAGCGTGTGTGCGTGTTTATACACATGTGTGTTTGTTTTCCCCTTGTCAGTTTGGTGTGGCATAGACCAGGAGCTCCTAGACTTTTATATTTCACATTTAGATGCCATCTTTTTATTTTTCCAAATAAGGATATTGAAAACCATGTCATCTAGTATCACAAATTTCACAGAAGAAAAGATGTTGTAACACTGAGAATATACAAAGGATATTACTTCAAAGAAGAAAAAACACATTTTTAAATTGAACACGTTTAGCTCTATGAACATACTATATTATCCTTATTTTTTGAATTTTACTCTGCAAAGAAAGAAAATACAATCATGTGACCCGTGACCATGTAATTTAGGGGGAAATCATATAATTGAGTTCATCTATATTTTAAGAAATATATTCATCATGGTGAGATTTCTTGGGAGCAAAAGTATTATATTTCAGAGAGATCATCATTGTGTCTTTGAACATGCCCTTGGCAGAACTGGAGATGTGGAATCATGTTTTCCTTTCTAGCCATTGTCAGTGTATCTATCTCTCCATCCTTCATTCTGCCCACTACCTTGTGTGAAAAGAGGTAGTCTTATCTGGTGAGCTTCAAAAGCTATGCAGAGTCCTAGATAAGGATAGGTGCAACATAGAGGCACTGGGCACTTGGTGGATGAGGGAGCCTTCCAAAAATAAGGAGTTGGGAATGAGACAGAAGATAAATTTGATTTGATTTTAATGCTAAGTAGAATGTACTTTCCGGCCCATCCTCATAGTACCATTTAGAAAATGTGGTTAACATTGAACTAATCTTAGACTTGTAATCCTGAAAAGATTTAAAAAACAGTGCAAAGTACTTTGTAATCTTTAATAAAATCTGCATTAATTATTTAAATGTTTTCTGACTTCTAAGAGTAAAAAAGGGTAAACCAGGTCGCTTTTTGGTTTTCGCTTTCACATTTGGTAGCCATGGCTAGATTCAAAGCAGGCAGGGTTTCTAAATGGAATAAACTAGTAGTTCTTAGGATTTGGGTAGGGATGAGGCACAGAACCAGGAAAGTGTATACATGAGTTTCAGACTCAAATAGAGATTTCTGCTTCCCCCCTCAACACAAATGTGGGCAAAATTTAATTTTTTGTAATAAAAAGAAAATTTTTTTTTTCTTTTTATTATAGAAGTCATTATTTTATGGCCTTTCAAAAGAACACTACTTTTTAAGGCTTGCTCTGGCACTAAAAACACATAACGAAGCAGTTAATGAATGTCAGCAGTATAAAATCGTGCAAGGTAGAAAAGCAGTAGAAATAGGTTCTGAGTTCTTAGCTGTCAAAAAATATATAATGTCTGAAGCAAAATTTTGACAAATATCTTGGCAGCAATCTATTATGTGTATTTATAAATATTAGCTTTTTCATAATTCAAAAATCATGTTTCCCTATAGCAATTAAGTAAATCATTAAAATAATTTTATATATACATACATGTACACTTACGAATACATAGGGATCACTTTTAATTATTCTGAATTTGTGTTTTATTTAATAAGTATTTTTGCAGCCTGGAAGAACTGATAGATGTTACATTATTTTAAATTAAAATGTTAGGAATAAACATCAGTGAGTGTTAAATTAGACTGTGTCACTTCCAGTGCTGAAGCATAAAGACAACCCCATAGAGAAGTGAGAAAATATGTAAAGACCACTGAAATTAAAGTCTGAAAAATAAATGCGTCTAAAGGAAAAGCTTTCTGATGGAATTTGCAAGATGTGTTATTTAGGACAAGAATCAATAAGGGACAACAGGTTTGCATTGAACTTGAAATATTTCTTTTTGAGTAGGTCACTGCTTGGTATAATGCTATTTCTATGTATGGGCTTTCTAGCTATATTGCCATCATGCCTGAGGCGAGAAGGAGCCGTTTAGTGCATTGAAATAGGAATATACCATTCCAATGGCCTTAAAGATTTCTGCGGTCAGTTAAAGCAGTTCAGTCTGCGAAACCACCCACACGATTAATACCCATAATATTAATGCAACAATATAATACTATGCTAAGTGTTTTGCACATATTATTTCTTTTAATCCTAGCAGTAAATTTAGAAATATATACAAATGATTTCCACAAGGAAGTAAAGGGTCAGAGAAGATGAATAACTTGCCTTCAGTCAACAGCTAGTGGATGATGCTTCTGAAATATTTGAACCCAAATTTAACTCCAGAGTCTAAGCTCTGAACTACCTAATATCAATTATTCATGTCAGTCAAAGATCAATATAGCAGCAGCATATATAAGAGTTTCCGGGTATTGCTCCCTGAACTGGTTGTTGGATCAAGTTAATATACTCTGAGAATATCTTCATGAATTTCATTATTCTGGGACCTAGAGATCATGACATTATAGAAAGGGTATATTTGTGACGATTAGAGCATAAAATACAAGAGGATAGCAAATAGCTTGGAAGAAGAAGCTGGGTGGGTAAGCAGGGATCAGATAGAAGGACAAATCCTTGGCCACATGTGTCTATGAGTGGCTAGCAAACTTGAAGGCACATCAGGACCACTGTTTAAAAATATGAATGCCCATGCTCCACTCTGGAAAAGCTGATTCAGTTCATCTGTGGTGAAATCCAGGCATCTCTGTTTTTCCAGAGCTCCACAGAGCCTTCTAAAGTACCATCCAGGGTTGATGTAGAGTGGTTGAGGTCTTTAGCGGTCTCCAAGGCCATGCAAGAATAGTTTGAGGCCTCTGATTCACCTCTGTGATGACTCCCATAACACTTCATGTGGTTTTATGTGATTTACATGAGGATTTGAGGTACCGTGGAGACACTATTTGGAGATACTCATATTGGTGAGGGTATGTCTTAGGCTGGGATCTCTAGAGAAACAAAACCAGTAAAGCCTGTAAATATATATATATAGAGAGAGAGATTTATATCAAGGAAATGGCTCACACGATTGTAGAGGCTGAAACATCCCAAGTACGTGTATCAGGATAGAGGCTTCTCTTGATTCACGGAGCCACAGGGGCTGGCGAACCCAATATTGGCAAGTCAGAAAGCCAGGTGCCCGCTCTCAGGCTGTGAAGTTTGACCAATTCCAAGACCTGTAGATAAGCTGATAGCTCAAGTCCCAAGAGCCAGAAGTCAGACAAACAGGAGGGATTGCAGAATCCAGAGTGAGCAAAAAAGCCAGAACTTCTGCTTATATTTGGGTGCAGGCCACACCCCCAAGGAAACTCCCTTTCAATTGATTGGCTACTCACAGCAGATTCAATCATGGGACCGATCACATATAAACACTGAAGAATCATGGCGCAGCCAGTTGACACACAACCTTAACCATCACAGGGTATTTCAACCTTTTATTTTGGACCCACTGGTCCAAAAATGTACACCTAGACACATTGGAGTGAAACAGCATACTCACAGTGGTGCTGCAGGATATTTTAAAATTTCAAGAGAAACACAGCAAAACTCAGCATCAGTCTGACACTGGATCAGCTATCTGCTCAAAGTAGTTCACCATTTCAGCATTAGCTCAAGCTACATTTCTTGTTTTGATGTCGTATCTTTGCAAAGCTGAGTTTTCAGTGGTTGTTCTGATAAAAAGCAATTGCCACACAAAAATCAAGGAAGAACAAGAAATGAAGGTGTCAGCAACCAATCCAATTCCAATATTAGAGAAGTTGTCCAGTGCCCAGAAGTTACATACGCTCCATTACTAAGTAATTGTGGTTATTTAAGAATGAAAATAAAAATATTCTTTTTCTTTCAGTTTATGTGTATTAATTGTTTAAATGGCTGCTAAGTTGTTAGGACATACATATTTACTAAATTTTTTAGACCTAACTATTTTTTTTAACTACTTAATAGGCAGGGCTATTAGGCATTTCTTTTTGCCTGGAAAAGTTATTAAAAAATTGTGGAGACACTAAGTGCACCAAAAACCGCTTGCATGGCAGTTTGAACCTTTTGCAGGGCCTTCTCTTGTTTTGCGCTCCACTCAAAACCAGCAGCTTTTCGAGTCATTTGATAAATAGGCTGGAGTAGCACACCAAAATGAGGGATATGTTGCCTCCAAAATCCACAGAAATACACTAGGCATTATGCCTTCTGTTTAGTTGTGGGAGGGGCCAGATGCAATAACTTAGCCTTCACTTTAGAAGGAATATCTCCACATGCCCCACGCCACTGGACCCCTATAAATTTCACTGCGGTGGAAGGTGCCTGAATTTTTGTGAGATTAATTTCCCATCCTCTAGCATGCAAAATTTTTACCAATAAGTCCAGAGTCAGTGACAATTCTTCCTTATTAGGTCCAATCAGCCTAATGTCATCAGTGTAATGGGCCAGTGTGACATCTTGTGGAAGGAAAAGGTGATCAAGGTCCCTGAGGACTAAATTATGACATAGGGCTGGATAGTTGATGTAGCTCTGAGGTAGGGCTATAAAGGTGTATTGCTGGCCTTGCCGACTGAAGGCAAAGTGCTTCTGATGGTCCTTCGAAACAGGTATGAAGAAAAAGGCATTAGCCAGATCAATAGCTGCATACCAGGTACCAGGGGATGTATTAATTTGCTCAAGCAATGAAACTACATCTGGAACAATAGCTGTAATTGGAGTCACCACCAGGTTAAGTTTTCTATAATCCACTGCCCTTCTCCAAGATCCATCTGTTTTTTTGCACAGGCCAAATAGGTGAGTTGAATGGGGATGTGCTGGGAATCTCCGTCTCTACATCCTCAAGTCCTTGATGGTGGCAGTAATCTCTGCAGCCCCTTTCGGAATGTGGTATTGCTTTTGGTTTACTATTTTCCTAGGTAGGGGCAGTTCCAATGGCTTCCACTTACCTTTTCCTACCATTATAGCCCTTACATCATTTGTTAGGGATCCAATGTGCAGGTTCTGCTAGTTGCTGAGTATATCTATTCCAGTTATACATTCTGGAACCGGGGAAATCACTATAGGATGGGTTTGGGGAACTACTGGGCCTACTGTGAGACAGATATGAGCTAAGACTCAATGAATAACCAACCTCCTATGCACCCACTCTCACTGGTGGGCCACAGTGATGTTTTGGGTCTCCTGGAATTAGTATCAGGTCAAAGCCAGAATACAATAATCCCAAAAAGTGTTTGATTGTTTCCCCAATGAACAATCACTCTGGTAGAAGGCCATAGATCCCTTTGGGGAAGACTGGGAGAAAAATTAACAGTATAAATTTTGGCAGTGTAGTGGAGTCCTTTCCCAAGGGGACCTGGCCTCTCCTTCATTCAAGGGGTTGTGGGTCTGTAAACTCACTCAAGTCTGAGAATTATTGAGGGACTGTGACTCTATTCTGGTGATTCATGTTAGATTGGCTGTTCACATGACCTAGAATTCTTCTGCTTGTACAGATCAAGAAAATATTTAGTAGATTTTGTATCTTTTTCACTCCTAGGGACAACTTGACTAAGTAGCCAATGCCATAAGTCCATACACGTCAGACTATTCTGAATATTGCTTTGACTCCACTGTCCATTATGGTAACCATGCCCACCTTGTCTTCGTCAATCGAGTGCCACCACTTGGTCCCTACCACCACAGGGTCTAATTAGCCCCATTGTAGTTAGATGTCTTAATTCAGTTAGGGAAGTTCCTGCTTCAAATCTGACTTAGATAAAATAGCAAGGATGCTGGGGCTCCCTTCACTAATTTGTTCCTCACTGTTGTGGTAAAAGGTGGGTCCTCTAGGCACTCCATGTGTGGGTCTGTGGGTCTAACCTGATAAATCCACTCTAACATGCCAATTTCCCTAAGTCTTTGGATGCCTTCTTCTACAGTATACTAAGGCAGGTCTAGTACCTCAGCTTGATTTAGTGTAGGCCACTGCATAATCCATGCTTCAATGACCCAACCAAATAAACTATTAGATCCTTTCCTAACTGTTTGTGCTGAAATATTGAATGAAGAATGAGTGCTTAGTGGGCTCATATCAATAAACTTAGGCTGATACATCTTTATGTTCCTTGCACCATTATGTCACACCCTTAATAGCCATTCCCACACATATCCCTCAGGTTTCTGTTTGTTCATATCAGAGAAGTCAAGCAGTTTTTTTTTTTTTGGAGTGTAGTGTACCTCTTCCCGGGTCACACTTTGTACTTCACTTTTTGGGGCTCACTAGGACTTAAGCCTAGTAATAGGTCTAGAAGCCAAAATGGGTGGTGGGGGTATGTTTTGAGAACATTCACTGTTGTCTTATAAGGCATTTGCCTCAGTCGGTGACCTAGGCAACGACTCAGACAAAGGCTCTTCAGACACAGCTGAGCTAATCTCATCATATGTGGGTGGAGGGGCTAATTGTTTTACCGGGGAGGGCTGTTTAGCAGACAAATATGGAGTAATCTCTTCAGATGGGAGTCAGAAGGCTGGTTCTGTTGGTAGAAGTGATTCAACAGGATTTAGGGTCTCCGTGTCCCTAGCTTCCTGATTATCTGCCCATACGTACCCAGCCCAAGTTTCAGTATCCCATTTTTTCCCAATCAATGCCCTCACTTTAACTTCAGACAGCACTCAGGGTTGTGTACTCAGTTGGCATTGTAATTCAGTCACTCTTACAATAAGACTCTGGGTTTGGTTTTTCAGCAATGTCAGCTCTGTTATTATAAGACATAAAGCTTTGTTTCAAGGCACAAGTGGAAACTTTGAGGTCGTTTATACAGCAATTGAGCTTTGACTTTGAAGCCCTGAGCTCATCTCTTCCTTTCAGCACTTTGTCTAGCAAAAGTAAGAACAACCAACCAGCTTCTTTATACTTCTTATTGTGCCAGAATTGTAGAAAGGTATCAAACATGCCATCATCTAGAGCTTCTCCTCTCACCAATACCTGATTTTTGGTGGTGATATCTTACGTATTTCTATTGCCACCTCATGGCATGGATTAGCAGTGCCCTGTTTACTACTTAGCAGCAGAGTCATCAATATCTTTAAGACTAACCAGACTTGAGAACCAATTTAGAAAACTCATCCTTAGAATTTTGTTTCTCTAGAGCCACTCCCAGTACCAAATGTCATAGGCTGGGTTCTCTAGAGAAGCAAAACCAGTGAAGCATGTATGTCTATATATATATATATAAAAGACATTGCTCTCGAGTTGATTCTGACTCATAGCAACCCTATAGGACAGAGTAGAACTGCCCCATAGAGTTTCCAAGGAGTGCCTGGTGGATTCGAACTGCTGACCTTTTGGTTAGCAGCCATAGCACCTAACCACTTTGCCATATATATATATATATATATAGAGAGAGAGAGAGAGAGAGAGAGAGAGAGATCTCCAGGAAATATCTCATGTGGTTGTAGAAGCTGACAAGTCTGAAGTCTGTGGGTCAGGCATCAGGTGTCAGGCTGTAAGCTTTCTCCTAACTCACATAGGTGCAGGGGTTGAGGAACCCAAGATCCACAGGTCAGATAGCAGGCTGCTGGCTCACGGTTGCAAAGACTGATGAATCCAAGATCGGCAGGTAAGATGGCAGGCTGCTGGCCCAAGTCCCAAGAAATGGAGGTCAGATGCTGACGAGATGAATGCAGGATCCAGAGCAGATCAAGAGCCAGTGAGCTTTGCCAAAAAGTCCACATAGATTGGATGCAGGCCACGTCCCCAAGGAAACTCTCTTTCACAGCAGATCCCATCATGGAGGTGATCACATTATATCAGATCTCATCATGGAGGTGATTACATTATTATATGACTGCCAAACTACATTGTAATTGCCAAACCTCTGAGAATCATGGCCCAGCCGAGTTGACACACAACATTAATGATCACACTGTGGCTTTATATTATGTGTTGTATTCATGAAGTGTGAGTCCTTCTACTTTGTTTTCTTTTTCAAAATTGCTTTGGCTCTCTGTGGCCCCTTGTAATTGCATATGAATTTTAATATTGGCTTTTCCATTTCCGCAAAGAAGGCTGTTGGAATTTTGAAGGGAATTACTTTGAATCTATAGATTGCTTTGGGAAGTACTGATATCTTAACGATATTAAATCTTCCAATTCATGAATATCCTTTCATTTAATTAAAAAAAATAGGTCTTCTGTAATTCCTTTCAGGCCCCTGGTAGTACAAATAGTAAAGCTCTTGGCTGCTAACCCAGAAGTTGGCAGTTCTATTTCACCCAGAGGTGCCTTGGAAGGACAGCCTTTGAAAACCCCATGGAGGGCAGTTCTACTGTCCTTTGAAAAACCAGCCATTGAAAATCCTGTGTAGGACAACTCTACTCTGACACATATGAGGTCACTATAAATTGGAACTGACTTGACGGGAACTGGTTTAGTATTATTTTTTAATTTCTTTTAGTAATTTTTTTTATAGTTTTCTGTGTAGAAATATTTCATCTTCCTGGTTAAATATATTTCAAGGTATTCTTTTAGATGCTAATGCAAATCAATTTTTCTCCTTAATTCCTCTTTCAGGCTGCTCATTGCTTGTGAATTTGGAAGCAGATACATCCCCAGTGAAGCCCTGGGATAAATTCAGTGCCTTCCTACACCTTAACTGCAACCTTGTGAGAAACCTTGAGCCAGAGGACCCAGCTGAACCATGCCTGGATTCCTGACACACAGAAACTGTGAGTTACTAAATGTTTGTTGTTTTAAACCGCTATATTTTGGGGTAGTTTTTCCACAACATTAGAAACTGATACACAGCTCTGCCATGATGGATGATAATACATGAATTTAACATTTTAGATTTTAATAAGACAAGGAAGAAGTCAACTTAAAAGGCTTGACAGTGCCGTAGAACTAAGCACAGTGTCAGCTGTAAATTCTATAAGCTCCTAAACTTCCTCTGAATTTCTTTTGAACAATTGTCAGTGTTTGAATAATTTATTCTCTGGGCATGATCTTGTATTGTAAAATCAAAAAGCCTAATCTTTTCTCAAAGAGTTGTTGTTAGTTGCTGTCCCTTCACATCTGACTCATGACAACCCTATGTGTGCAGAGTAGAACTGCTCTATAGGGTTTTCAAGGCTTGTAACCTTTCAGAAGTAGATCACCAGGCCTGTCTTCCAAGGTGCCTCTGGGTGAGTTTGAACTGCCAACCTTTTGGCTAGCAGTCAAGCGCTTAACCATTTGCACCACCAAGGGACTCCTCTCAAAGAGTAGTGCAATTTTAATTCATTGATGTGGGATTAAAAACTAAGGGCTTGATGAACATTTTCCCAATTCAAATTAATAAAGAATGTATTACTTTTGATACATTAATGTCATATTTGATAAGTTCACAGTTCTTATGAATCCAAAAAATTACTTTTACTATTTTCTTAATATATTCAAGTGTCACTATTGCCACCCAATAAAAAAAGAAGCATTCTTACTCTATTTTAACCTAATATTGTACATAGCTGTTAAAAGAACCATTCTTTGTGCTTTGAGCCTTAACTGATGCTAATATATGATACCTACACATTTATATTTTGGTTAGAAGTAGGTTTACTTTTAGTATTTCCTTAACATAACCAGCATTAAGTACAGAATATGCATCTATCCAATTAAAACCCAGTATGTGTACATTTTTTGAATGCCCATGATAAAAAGAAATATGTAAAAATCATCAGCTATAACTTGAGCTGTTGTTTTAAACTAGCCTTTTGAAAAATGCTGTTAATAAGTTGTAAATGGATGGAATGAATTGTATTTCACCTTTTTTTGTGTGTGCGCCTGTTCATTTCTGGTGGAGGTGATGATGAGGAAAATGCCCAGAAGTGTGGAAACCGGGAAAAAAGATCATGAAACCTTGATAATTAGTAATCTGAATAACTCTATTGTGAATAATTGGGAATTTACTGGGCTTGAATTATTGAGCTGCTTTTTTAGAGTAAAATTACCAGTTATCACTTATATTAGAGTTTGCACTCCAGTGCTTCTAAAATCATTTTCAATCTACCCAACCATTGTCATTTCCCTGAACTAACCATGAATACTGTCTAAGTCAATTTGAAAACGTTTCTTAAAAGCCTGGCTGTTTGCTGTTGTACAATGTATAATTTGCATTTGGAAACCATTACCTGCATTAATATACTATGTCTAAAAAAGAAAAAGGACAACTATTCCTTACCCTATTTATTTTCTGTTTGTTACTTATTTTTCTGTACGTTTCAAGTCTTATTTTTTTCTGCAAGACACTGTAATACGAGGATCAGAAAATATGAGGGCAGAAAGTGAAAACTTTACATAGATTAATCATCTTGGGCCAAGTCCAGAGCTACAAGAGGGTAAGACTTCTTCCAGAGGGGCTGGCCTGTTAATAAACCATCCAAATGACACCTATAATTCTGTTGTTAAGTTTTGAGCAAATAGGAGGCAGGGACAAGATGGTGCAATAGTCAGATGCTTCCTGTGGTCCTTCTTAGAACAAAGGCTCAAAAAAACAAGTAAATCAATTATATATGACAATCTAGGAGCCCTGAATATCAAAGACAAAGTTGAGAAGTTCGACTGATTGGCAGTGCAGTCTGGGAGGGAAAGACAGTTCAGATGCAGTGAGGGCTTGCCAGGCCTGACCTGGCCCACACCCTGTAGGCTGGATTGGCTGACATGCTTGGGCTGAAGCAAGCAGAGGCACTTGGGACACGTTTCCCACCTTGGGAGAAACCAAGCAGTGGAGAGTCTGTACAGGCCTCTGGAGCCAGGGGGACGTGGCAGGGGTTTTGTGAAAGTTAAGTGCAAGCCTCTAACCTACCATGTAGGATCAAAATAACCCTTCCCCCTCTGGGCAGTGCCTTTCTCCCCTTCAATGGCCCCTTCCCTGCTCTGCTCCAGTCCCATCCAGCTTCAATGACTGCCACACCCCCTGGGCCAGAAGTGGGACCTGTTGTGCATGCCCAAGCCAGTCTCCTGGCTTTGGAGAGGGAACAATAAACAAAAAATAACAAGCAGGAAAATATAACCTGCCAGCTCCCCTAAGCCAGGATCTCTGGGCAGGCACAGCCCCCTTGCCTAGGCACAGGCATAAGGGGTTCACAGACTTGAAATGCCTTTCATCCCTGCCTAGACCTGGATGGGCCCATTTCAACAGCGTAGGCTTTCATTAGCATAGTACAAGAGGGTGAATACCTGAAGCCTATTTTCAACTGCAACAGCTAAGGTGGAGTGGCAGATTTGTGACATTTGACATTGCCCTGCCCATTAAGCAGTTTCCTAACCTACCCACATCAGGGGCCTGAGGACTGGTGGCTCTGCCCACTTGACCTAGCCACCCAAGACATGTGTCTGAGAATAACTGGTGCCCCCTAGCCCTTAGATTCAACATCATTCAGTGCCCAAAGTCTAGCTACAAAACCCGCCCACCTACACACTCTAGGGAACAAGGACCCACCTTCCATCCAGGCATTCAGGGGCAGCCAAAATCCCCCTACCTTGCTCAGCATATAACCCCCTACTGCAGGCAGATACCTGTGCCTGCTCCAATCACCCCAACATAGCCCTACCTATCTAGGACTGTAGGTGAGAGCCTGCATCACATGTTCGGTGACTGGTGACCTGGACACCTGAGCTTAATCCACACAAGAAAAGTAAATGGACCTCTGGGCTCACATACCTAGTAGCAGCTCTCACCATCTGTTGACGGGATGCAACAGCTTCAAAGACACCAATAACCAAAGTATCTCACACAACCAACCTATGTGGGCATATCAAAACAAAACTAAACAAGAAGCTTAGACACGGTAATCAAACATAAAATAAATAAATATAATAACGTATTGATGCTTGGAGATGTCAATATTGAATCACATAAAGAGGCAGACCATGATGACCTCAGCAAGTTACCAAAACAAAGAACCAGGAACATCCTGGAGGAAGATAAGGTCTTGGAATTACAGAGCTAGAATACAAAATATTAATATACAGAGCTCTTCAAAGATCAGGAAGGAGATCAGTAAAATGCAGACCAACCCAAGGAACACATAAATCAATAGAGGAATTTGGGATCGTTATACAAGAGCACAATGACAAGTTTAACAGGCTGCAAGAATCCATAGAGAGACAGCAAATAGAAATCCAAAAGATTAGCAATAAAATTTCAGAATTACACAACTCAATAGAAAGTCATAGGAGCAGAATTGAGGCAATGGAAGTCAGAATTAGTGAGATTGAAGATAAAGCACTTGAGACCAATTTATTTGAGGAAAAATCAGATGAAAGAATTTTAAGAAATGAAGACACTCTAAGAATTATGTGGGACTTTACCAAGAGGAATAAACTATGAGTGATTTGAGTACCACAATGTAGGGGAGGGAGTTGGAGAAGATAACAGAAAATACAGAGAGAATTGTTGAGGATTTGCTGACAGAAAACTTCCCTGATATCATGAAAGATGAGACGATATCTAACCAAGGAGCTAATCGAACCTCACGCAGGGGAGATCCCAAAAGAAAGTCACTAAGACATTTTGTAATCAAACTTACCAAAACCAAAGATAAAGAGAGAATTTTAAGAGTGGCTAGGTATAAATGAAAAGTTGTCTATGAAAGAGAGTTACTAAGACTAAGCTCTGACTACTCAGCAGAAACCATCCAGGCAAGAAGACATGGGATAACATATGTAAAGCCTTGAAAGAAAAAATTGCCAGCCAAGAATAATATATCCAGCAAAACTGTCTCTCAAATATGACAAAATTAGGACATTTCCAGATAAATAGAAGTTAAGGGGATTTATAAAAAAATGAACAAAAATTACAGGAAATACTAAAAGGAGTCCTTCCATTAGAGAATCGATAATATCAGAAAACAACCCAAGACTAGCACACAGGACAGAGCAACCAGATAGCAACACAGATAGGGAAGGCACAAAAAGGAATCAAAGGTAAAACACTGAAAATCGGGAAATGGAGACATCAATATGTAAAAGATGTCAGCATTAAAATAAAAAAGAGGGCCTAAATAGGGTAGTCATAGAACTTTCTTATGGAGAGGAAGTTAAGGCAATACCAAGAAAATAAAAGATTGGTTTAAACTTCGAAGAATAGAGGTAAGAATTAAAGTAACCACAAAGAAAACTAATAATTCTACACATCAAAATAAAAAAAGAAAAACATAAAGACTCATCAAATACAAAATCAACAACAATGAAAAAGAGGGAAAGAAAATACATAAAGAAAAATTACACAGCACAGAGAATTAAGTGGAACAAAGAAACCGTGAACAACACACAAAAAGATACATCAAAATGACAGCACTAAACTCATAAAGAAAAAAAAATATGCTGAATATAAATGGACAAAATTTACCAATAAAGAGACAGAGAGTAGCAGAATGAATAGAAAGACATAATCCGTCTATATGCTGCCTATAAGAGACACAACTTAGACTCAAAGACACAAACCAACTGAAACTCAAAGGATGGAAAAAATACATCAAACAAACAACAATAAAAAAGAGCAGAGTGGCAATATTAATCTCTGACAAAATAGAATTTAAAGCAAAATTTATCACAAAGGATAAGGAAGGAAACTATATAATGATTACACAATCAATACACCAGGAGGACATAATCATAATAAATATTTGTGCACTCAATGACAGGGCTCCAAAATACATAAAACAAACTCTATCAGCATTGAAAAGAGAGATAGATAGCTCCACAATAATAGTAGGAGACTTTTCAACACACCACTTTCGGTGAAGGACAGAACATCCAGAAAGAAGCTCAGTAAAGACACAGAAGATCTAAATGCCACAATCAACCAGCTTGACCTCATAGATATACACAGAACACTCCTCCCAACAGCAGCCAAGTATACTTTCTTTTTCCAATGTAAATGGAACATTCTCCAGAACAGACCACATATTAGGCCATAAAGCAAGCCTTAACAGAATCCAAAGCATCAAAATATCACAGAGCACTTTTTTGACCATAAAGTCATAAAAGTAGAAATCAATAACAGAAAAAAGCAAGGAAAACAAATCAAATATATGAAAACTGAACAACACCTTGCTCAAAAACCACTGGGTTATAGAAGACATCAAGGAGGAAATAAAGAAATTCACAGAATCAAATGAAAATGAAAACACATCCTACCAGAACCTTTGGGACACAGCAAAAGCAGTGCTTAGAGGTCAATTTACAGCAATAAACGCACACATCCAAAAAGAAGAAAGGGCCAAAATCAATATATTAACCCTACAACTCAACAAATAGAGAGCAGCAAAAGTAGGGCATCAGAATTGAAATAATTAAAATTAGAGCAGAAATAAATGAAATAGAGAATAGAAAAACAATTGAAAGAGTTAACAAGACCTAAAGCTGGTTCTTTGAAAAGATCAACAAAGTCGACAAGGTATTGGCCAAACTGATAAGAGAAAAAAAGAGGAGAGGAAGTAAATAACCGGAATAAGAAATGAGATGGTGATATCACAACAGACCCAAATGAAATTGAAAGAATCATAACAGAATATTATTAAAAAAAATGTACTCCAACAAATTTGAAAACTTAGAGGAAATAAAAAGAGCATCCAAATTGGTAAGGAATAAGTAAAAGTATCTCTATTTGCAGGTGATATGATCTTATACACAGAATACCCCAAAGAATACACAAAAAAAAAAACTACTGGAACTAATAGAAGGGTTCAGCAAAGTATCAGGATACAAGATAAACATACATAAATCAGTTGGATTCCTCTACACCAACAAAGAGAACAGAGAAGAGGAAATCACCAAATCAATACCAAAAAGTTTACAGTAGCCCCCAAGAAGATAAAATACCTAGGAATAAATCTAACCAGAGATGTGAAAGACCTATACAAAGAAAACTACAAGACACTACTGCAAGAAACCAAAAAAGGCCTGCGTAAGTGGAAAAATATAACTTGCTCATGGATAAGAAGACACAACACTGTGAAAATATCTATTCTATCCAAAGTGATCTACACATACAATGTAATCCTGATCCAAATTTTTTAATTGCGTTTTAGTGAAAGTTTACAGTTCAAGTCAGTTTCTCATACAAAAATTCACACACTCATTGTTATGTGACCCTGGTTGCTCTCCCTGTAATGTGACAGCACACTCCTTCTTTCCACTCTGGATTTCCCATATCCAGTCAACCAGCTCCTGTCACTTTCTGCCTTCTCATCTCACCTCCAGACAGGAGCTGCCCATTTAGTCTCATGTAAAAAAAAAAAAAAAATTTTTTTTTAATCTACTTGAGCTAAGAAGCCTTCTTCACGAGTATCTTTTTAGTCTTATAGTCCAGTCTGGTCTTTGCCTGAAGAGTTGGCTTCAGGACTGGTTTCAGTTCTGGGCTAACAGAGTCCGGAGTCATTTCTTCCAGGGTCCCTCCAGTCTCAGTGAGACCATTAAGTCTAGTCTTTCTACTAGACTTTGATTTTTGCACCCTACTTTTCTCCTGTTCCATCAGGAACTCTCTGTTGTGTTCCCTGTCAGGGTAATCATTGGTGGTAAAAAAAATTTTTTTTTTTTTTTTTTTTTTTATGGTAGCCGGGCAACACCTAGTTCTTCTGGTCTCAGGCTGATGGAGTCTCTGGTTTATGTGGCCTTTTCTGTCTTTTGGGCTCGTATTTTCCTCGTGTCTTTTTTTATTGTGTTAGTTCATCCATTCTGCCACTCTTTCTTTATTGGTGCATTTATTCCTTTTACGTTCAGTGTAATTGTTGATTGGTATGAGTTTAGTGCTGTCATTTGGATGTATCTTTTTGTGTGTTGTTGACAGTTTCTTTGTTCCACTTAATTTTCTCTGCTGAGTCATTTTTCTTTATCTATTCTCTTTCCATCTTTTTCATTGTTGTTGATTTTGTATTTGCTAAGTCTCTATTTTTTTTTCTTTTTTTTATGTCTAGGATTGTTAGTTTCCTTTGTGGTTACCTTAATATTTACTCCTATTTTCCTAAGTTTAAATCAATCTTTTATTTCTTTATATCACCTTGACTTCCTCTCCATATGAACGATCTATGACTACATTTTTTAGTCCCTCTTTTTGTTTTAATATTGTCATCTTTTACACATTGACATCTCTGGTTCCCTATGTTGAGTGTTTTAGCTTTGATTTATTTTTGTGACTTCCCTAACTGGATTGATATCTGGTTGCTCCGTCCTATGTTCTAGTCTTGGCTTGTTACCTGATATTATTTATTTTTGAACTGGAGAACTCCCCTTGGTATTTCTTGTAACTTTGGTTTTGTTTTTGCGAATTCCCTAAACTTCTGTGTCATGGATTGAATTGTATCCCCCCAAAAATATGTGTCAACTTGGTTAGGCCTTGATTCCCAGTATCGTTAGGTTGTCCTACATTTTGTGATTGTAGTTTTATGTTAAGAGGATGAAGGTGGGATTGTAAAAACACCCTTACTCAGGTCACCTCCCTGATCCAAGGTAAAGGGAGCTTCCCTGGGTTGTGGCCTGCACCACCTTTTATCTCTCAAGAGATAAAAAGGAAAGGGAAGCAAGCAGAGAGTTGGGGATCTCATAGCACCAAGAAAGCAGCACCAGGAGCAGAGTGCACTCTTTAGACATGGAGTCCCTGTGCCTGAGAAGCCCCTTGACCAGGGGAAGATTGAGGACAAGGGCCTTCCTCCAGAGCCGACAGATAGAGAAAGTCTTCCCGTGGAGCCGACACCCTGGATTTGGACTTGTAACCTACTAGCCTGTAAGAAAATAGATTCCTCTTGGTTAAAACCATCCACTTGTGGTATTTCTGTTATGGCAGCACTAGATGACTCAGACATTCTGTTTATCTGGAAATGCCATAATTTTGCCATCATATTTGACAGACAGTTTTGTTGGGTATGTAATTCTTGGCTGGCATTTTTTTTTTTCCTTCAAGGCTTTATATACATCATCCCATTGCCTCCTTGCCTGCATGGTTTCTGCTGAGTAGTCTGAGCTTAGTCTTATTGACTCTCCATTGTAGATGACTTTTTGTTTATCCCTAGCCACTCTCAAAATTGTCGCTGTATCCTTGGTTTTGGCAAGTTTGATTATAACATGTCTTGGTGACTTTCTTTTGAGATCTACCTTGTGTGGGGTTTGATGAGCGTCTTAGACTGATATCTTCTCATCTTTCATGATATCAGGGAAGTTTCCTGTCAACAAATCTTCAACAATTCTCTCTGTATTTTCTGTTATTCCCCCCTGTTCTGGTACTCCAATCACTCATAGGTTATTCTTCTTGATAGAGTCCCACATGATTCTTATGGTTTCTTCATTTTTTTCAATTCTTTTATCTGATTTTTCCTCAATTAAGTTGCATGAAGTGCTTTATCTTCAACCTCTCTAGTACTGACTTCCATTGCCTCAATTCTGTGTCTATGACTTTGTATTGAGTTGTCTAATTATGAAATTTTATCGTTAATCTTCTAGATTTCTGTTTCTGTCTCTCTGTGGATTCTTGCAGCCTGTTAAATTTGTCATTGTGCTCACCTATAATCTTCTTAATTACCTCTCTTGCTTTGTCTGTGTGTTCCTTGGCATGTTCTGCATTTTGCCTGATCTTGTTCCTGATCTCTTAAAGAGTTCTGTATATTAATCTTTTGTATTCTACCTCTGGTAATTCCAAGGAGTTATCTTCCTCTGGAAGATTTCTTGATTTTTTGTGGGAAGGAGTTTGTTGAAGCCACCATGGTTTGCCTCTTATGTGATTCAATATTGGCTGTTCTGTCTGAGCCATCGATATGTTATTATATTTATTTTATGCTTGCTTACTGTGTTCTAGCTTCTTGTTTTGTTTTGATATGCCCAAATAGGCTGCTTGTGTGAGCTAGTTTGATTATTGGTACCTTTGAAGCTCTAACATCCTGTCACCAGGTGGTTAGAGCTGTTACTAGGTACGTGAGCCCATGAGTCCATTTATGAATTCAGCTCAGGTGTCCAGGTAGCTGGTCATCAAGTGTGTGGTGCAGGCTCTTACCTACAGTCCTAGATGGACAGGGGTTATTGGAGTAGGCACAAGTATCTAGCCGCAGTAGGGACTCCTGTGCTGAGCAAAGCAGGAGGCTAATGGCTGCCCCTGAGTGTCTGGGAGGAAAGTGTGTCCCTGTTCCTTAGAGTACGTAGGTGGGTGGGTTTTGCAGCTGGACTTGGGCACCCAATGCTCTTAGCTGTAAGGACTGGATGGCACCACTTTTTCTTGGACCCCTGTTGCAGGTGGCTAGGTGATGTGGGTGGAGCCACCAGTCCTCAGACCCCTGATGTGGGTAGGTGAGGCCCCTCCTTAATGGTGTCATATGTCACGAACCTGTCACTCTGCCATATAGCTGATACAGTGAAGTTTTGCTTCAGGTATATACCGTGTTGTACTGTGCTGATGAGGGCCCACATAGATCTATGTAGGGGAAAGGCATACAACGTCTGTCAACCGCTTATGCCTGTGCCTACGCAAAGGAGCTGTGCCTGCCCTGAGTTCCCAGCTTAGGGGAGCTGGCAGATTATTTTTTCCCTGTTTGTTAATTTGTTCCCTCCCCAAGGCAGTGAGAATAGATCAGTACATGTGACGGGTCCTACTTCTGGCCCCAGAGAAGCAGCAATTGACAGTCCCTGCAGCCTGCTAGGGAACTTTTGCAGAGTGGGGTGGAAGCAGATAAATGGGAAAGAGATTCTTCCCAAACAGTGTGTTTTTTGATCTGTGCGGTAGGTGAGATGCATGTACTTATCTCTTGCTGATTGAGCTCAGCTTTTCACTGGTCCTGGAGGCTTGAGTAGACTCTGCACCACTTGGTCTCTCCTGATGTAGAAAATGCCTCCCGAATGCCACTGCTTGCCTCACTGCGCACATGGGCCTATCCGGCCTCAGGGTGCTGGTTCTAGCCGGGTTAGGTCTGGGCAACTCCTCATTGCTTCTGAACCATCTCTCCCTTCCCCTGCCACTCAGTTCAATTCCTCAACTTTGCCTTTGATATTCAGGGCTTCTAGATTGTTGTATATAATTGATTCACTTTTTTTTTTTCAGGTCTTTGTTGTAAGAGTGACCACTGGAAGTGTCTGACTACTCCACCACCTTGGCCCTGCCTCCCAAAAACATTGTTTCACGAGATGAAGAAAAAAATTACCAACTTCATTTTTAAAGGGAAGAGGCCTCAGATAAATAAAGCATTACTGAAGAAGAAGACCAAAGTGTAAGTCCTCACAGTACCTGATTTTAGAACCCAGTATACTGCTACGGTAGTCAAAACAGCCTGATACTGGTACAATGACAGATACATAGACCAATGGAACAGAATTTAGAATCCAGGTGTAAATTCATGCACCTATGAGCAACTGATATTTGACAAAGGCCCAAAGTCCATTAAATGGGGAAAAGAGACAGTCTCTTTAACAGATGGTGCTGGTATAACTGAATATCCAGCTGCAAAAAAATGAAACAGAATCGATACCTCACACCGTGCACAAAAACTAACTCAAAATGCATCGAAGACCTAAATATAAAATCTAAAATGATAAAGATCACAGCAAAAAAATAGGGACAACGCTAGGAGCCCTAATACATGGCATAAATAGTATACAAACCATAACTAACAATGCATAAACACCAGGAGAGAAACTAGATAACTGGAAGCTCCTAAAAATCAAACACTTATGCTCATCAAAAGACTTCACCAAAAGAATAAAGAGAGAACCTGTACAATGGGAAAAAAAATTTGGCTATGACATAGCCGATAAGAGTCTAATCTCTAAAATCTACAAGATACTGCAACACCTCAACAACAAAAAGGCAAATACCCAATTAAAAATGGACAAAAGATATGAAGAGACACTTCACCAAAGAAGACATTCAGGCAGCTAACAGACACATGAGGAAATGCTCATGATCGTTAACCATTAGAGAACTGCAAATCAAAACTACAATGAGATACTATCTCACCCCAACAAGCTAGCACAAACCCAAAAAACACAAAACAATAGATGCTGGAGAGGTTGTGAAGAGACTGGAAGTTTTATACACTGCTGGTAGGAATGTAAAATGATACAACCACTTTGGAAATCGATTTGGCACTTCCTTAAAAAGCTAGAAATAGAAGGGCCACAGGATCCAGCAATCCCACTCCTTCAAATATATCCTACAGAAATAAGAGCTGTCACATGAATAGATATATGCACACCCATGTTCATTTCAGCAGTGTTCACAATAGGAAAAAGATGGAAACAACCTAGGTGCCCATCAACAGAGGAATGAATAAACAAATCATGGTACATATACACAAGGGAACACTATGCAATGTTAAAGCACGATGATGAATCCACTAAACATGTCACAACATGGATGAATCTGGAAGGCATTATGCTGAGTAAAATTAGTCAATCACAAAAGGACAAATATTGTATGAGACCACTATTATAAGAACCCACAAAAAGGTTTATACACAGAAGAAAGCATTCTTTGATTGTTATGAGTGTGGGGAAGGAGGGAGAAAGGTATTCACTAGACAAAAATTATCTTAGGTGAGGGAAAAGACAACACACAATACAGGGGAAGTCAGCACAACTGGACTAAACCAGTAGCTAAGAGATTACCCGAATGCAACCAAACACTTCGAGGGACAGAGGAGTAGCAGGTGCTGGATCTGGAGACCATGGTTTTGGGGGAACATCTAGGTCAACTGGCATAACAGAGTTTATTAAGAAAATGTTCTGCATCTCACTTTGGTGAGTGGCGTCTGGGGTCTTAAAAGCTTCCAGGTGACTATCTAAGATGTATCAACTGGTCCTAACCCACCTGGAGCAAAGGAGAATGAAGAACACCAAAGACAGAAGGAAACCGGAGAATACATCAGCCTGAGATGAGAAGAACTAGATGGTGCCTGGCTACCACCAATGACCTCCCTGACAGAGAATGCAACAGAGAGTCCCTGATAGAGCAGGGAAAATTATGGTACAGAACTCCAATTGATGTAAAAAGACCAGACTTAATGGTCTGACTGAGACTGGAGGAACCCTCAAAGCCATTGCCTCCAGATACTCTGTTAACCCAGAACTAAAACCATTCCCAAAGCCCACTATTCAAAGATTTAAAGAAAAAAAAAAAAAAAAAACGCCATCATGTCGAGTTCAACTCATAGCGACCCTAAAGGACAGAGTAGAACTGCCCATTAGTGTTTCCAGGTATACCTAGTGGATTCAAACTGTCAGGTTAGGAGCCGTAACTCTTAACCACTATGCCACCAGAGTTTCCAGACAAAGATTAGATCTTACTCCAATGTCCTTTTATTCCCCCATTATTTCCAATAAAAAAATTGCTGTCATCTTCTTTTCCTCTGTATGTAATGTTTCTCTTGTTGCTGGCTGCTTTTAAGATTTTTCTTCATCACTAATTTTGAGCAATATGATTATTATATGTCTTGGTGTAGTTTTCTTCATGTTTCTTGTGCTTAGGATTATATGAACTTCTTGGGTATGTGGGTTCATAGTTATCGTCAAATTTGGAGAATTTTCAGCTATTATATCTTCAAATATTTATTTACTTTGACCCTCATTTCTCTTCTTTCCCTTAGGTACTCCAATTGCATGTATATAAAACTGCTTGAAGTTGTACTATAGTTTACAGATAATCTGTTCATTTTTAAAAGTCTCATATATTTTTTGTGTTTCAACTTGGGTAATTTCTATTGCTATTCAAGTTTGCTAACCTTTCTTTTGCAGTGTTGAGTCTTTCATTAATCTCACCCAGTGTATGTTTCATCTTTCACATTGGATTTTTTTGTCCCTAGAAGTTTGAGTCACATGTTTTTAATATATTTCTTGTCTACATTTAACTTTTTGAACATATAGAATACAGATACAAAAGCTGTTTTAATGTCTTTTTCTCCTAATTCTAATATCTGTGTCAGTTTGGTATTGTCAATTCTGTATGAGTGCTGTCTATCATTGCCTCTAATGCTTTCTGGAGATTTTTCCCCTGGGCTTAGATAGCTTCCGTACACATATGTGCTATTCACCATACACACATCTGCTGATTTCTCAAGGAAGCCCTATGAAGATCTCCAGATTTCTCCCTATGTGCCATACTTTCCTCTCTGTTTTGTCATGTGAACTTTAGCTGCCTTGGTCTTCCTTGCTTTTAACAATATTCCCTCAAATCAGGGAGTCTACTGCACTCCAACTGGGTCCCCCCTCTTTCTGTCATGGCCTGGAAACTCTCTCAAGGCAGTAAACTGGGACAATCCTAGTCCTCACCTCATTTGTTTCATGTCTCTCAGGGATCACTATCCTGTGTTGCCTGCTGCCTAGTGCCTTGAATACTGTCATTTCATATATTTTGTCCAATTTTTAGGTAGTTTTAGGTAAGAGGGTAAATTCTGTCTCTGTTACTCAATCTTGGGCAGAAGTTGAATCCTGGTTTATATTTAATTTCCTTCTTGGTTAAAAACAGAACGCTTAAGTCTGTTTAGAAAGCAGATTTTAACAGAAAGTTAAAATAGCAATAAGATAATTTTAGCATATTAAATTTAACCTAATGTTGGTTTAAAATATTTTCTTCATTATAATAAAGAATATTTTCATATATATGTAATTATCTATATAAATTATGCATCCATGTTCACCTAAGTGAAATACATTGGAATGATAATACTTTACCTAAATAATTTAAAATACTTTTTATATTTCCAACTTCAGTAAGTGCCTTAAAAATTAAGGATAGTTCAATGAGAAGCACATTCTGATTTTTAGATATAGTTTTGCTGTCAACCACAGTACTAAGGAACACAGCTAAATTCTGAAAGATTTTGTCACCTATGAATCTTCACTGTGTCTTCAGTGATATGATTATGACTAAATTGGATGTTGCTTAGGAATATTTCTTGTCTTAGTTGCTGCATGGGGTTACGATGGCCCGTTGAGCAATATAACTAGTACTTTTGTGGTTTTGTTATTCCTTGGCCTATGGAAAAACTGATTAGGCTCTCTGAAAAGCCAGTCATATCAAAAGAGTTTAATTTCTCCCCACCAGACACATCCACATAGACAAGTGATAATGAACGATGCCATATGCTTAAATTCCATTCTGCACAATATTTTTACTGAACACCTAGAAAAGTGTTTTAGAGAAAAATAATATATTGTTGTTTAGGGAATAGCTTAGCCGTAAGTAGGCTCAATAGATAGAATAATAGGATAGCATCATTCTTAGCAGTAAGACATGGGCTTGGGAATGTATCAGATAGCATCACATAGATAAACCCATGCCAAGGAGATACAGGAAATGACCTTTTAAGTCGCCATCTTATTTGGTTTGTCTGTGTTTTCTTCTCTAAATAAATCTGTTGGTTGGTCCTATATGCTGCCAGTAACGAGGGAGAAAGTATATGGACAGATTTAGCCCCATCATTGAATAGAATTCTGGATCTCATGGTCCCATCATAACTGTTGGGTTCCTGTGTTCTTCCCAATGTTCCTTTGCCGCCTCACTTCCCTGAATGTTTTAGCTGCCAACTCGTACCAGGGATACAAACTTCATGAGGGGTGATATTTGTTGGGGTAGCCTCTAAACATTAGCACTTTTATTTCTCTCTTATTTTGACCCAGTACATAAAGCTAGCTACATTTCTTCATACTCTATAATTTCTACCCCCCCCCCAAAAAAAAACCAAACCCAGTGCCATTGAGTCAATTCCGACTCATATCGACCCTATAGGACAGAGTAGAACTGCCCCACAGAGTTTCCAAGGAGCACCTGGTGGATTTGAACTGCCGACCCTTTGGTTTGCAGCCGTAGCACTTAACTACTACACCACCAGGGTTTCCAATTTCTACCCATTTACCTAAAATTCTGGTACCTTCTTAAGTCTTGGAAAAGGCCCAATTAAACCACCAAGGCTCCTACTAACTTCTGAAACTAGATCCTGTCAATGGGCTACTTGTGGAACTAATCATCCAAAAATACCTTCTATCTAAATTCCAAATATTTTCCAAAGCTTAGATATCCAGATGCTGTTCTGTGCTAATAGGTAGTTCTGTATATTGTGCTGTTGATCATCCTTTGCCAGAATTTATGCCTATGCTTTTCTATCCACCACCTTGTTGAGAATGTCTCCACCAAACAACTTTTTCCTCTTTTAAATGATAGGTCCCCAGTTGTCATGATTCCAGACTGCTTTAATACTCAAGTCTACATATGATTACCTTTTTGGTATGAATTCTGGCCCCTCAATGAACAGAAGTAGCCTATAAACGGATGACGAAGAAGAGTGGTCTATAAAAACCAGAAGGCACACTTTGTTTTGCCAAGCCGATCAAGATAATAATACCAACATTATAGTCCATTATGAATAATACCTACTTACCTAAAGGAAACCCTGGTGGCATAATGGTTAAGTATTATGGCTGCTAACCAAAAGGTCAGTAGTTCAAATCTATCGGGTGCACCTTGCAAAACCTATGGGACAGTTCTACCCTGTCCTATAGTGTCACTATGAGTTGAAATTGACTTGACAGCAACAGGTTTGGTTTTTTGGTACTTACCTAAAACCATTATTCCTTTTAGGAACTGACATAGGACAAAATTATGTTAATCAGTTTTATGATATATTTGAATTATTCTGAATAAAAATAATGTATTTTTACACTTTTGACAATTTCAGTACTTTCATGTACTTACTATGTGCCAGGCATAATGCTATGTATTTTAAATGGCTTAACTCATTTAATCTTCAAAATAATTCTTAGTAATAAATTATTATCATGAAACTAAAGCACAGGAAATGGTCACATAGCTAGGAAATATTAGATCCAGGATTGCAGTACAGGTAGCCTACCTCTACAGCACATGCTTTTAACCACCTAGCCATCCTGTCTGTCTACCAACTATATCTACTAAGAAATAAGAAACGATGACATTGATTTGAAGACTAGTCCTAAAAGCCTATTTTACTATAGTAACAATAACAGTATCAAAAATATGACTTACTGTATTTTGGAACACTTACCATGTGCTGGACAATGTTAGGTACTTTACATATATAACCTCGTTGAATTAATAAAACAACTGTACAAGGTAGATGTTATTATTTTTATTTAATAGAGGAGATAAAAAGATGCAAAATGATTGGTTCAACATTACGCCTCTAGATAGAGGCAAAATTGGAGTTCACATCTATTTCTGTACATGCTTCATGTTGGCTGATTTTATGTTCTTTCCGCTTTAAAGGACTGAGTATTAGCAATATAATAATGCTGTTGTTGTTCTTAGCTGCCTTTGAGTCAACTCCAGCTCATGGTGACCCCATGTACAACAGAACAAAACATTGCTCAGTCCTTTGCCCTCTTCCTGATCATTAGTATGCTCGAGTCCATTGTTGAGGCCACAGTGTATTTTGAGTGACTTCCAGCCTGAAGAGCTCATCTTCCAGCACTATACTGGATGGTATTCCGTTGTGATCTACAGGGTTTTCATTGGCTAATTTTCAGAAGTAAATCACCAGGTCTTTCTTCCTAGTCTTATCTTAGTCTGGAAACTCTGCTGAAATCTGTCCACCACGGGTGACCTTGCTAGTATTTGAAATACTGGTGGCACACCTTCCAGCATTATAGCAGCATGTAAGCCACCACAGTATGGCAACTGCAGTACTGACATTCAAGTGGTGCAATATAACAAATATATTCATTCAGAATAGCTATAAACCAGACCAAATCAAACCAAAACCAAAAAACATTGCCATTGAGTCTATTTCAAATCATAGCAACCCTATAGGACAGAGTAGAACTGCCACATAGAGTTTCCAAGGCTGTAATCTTTATGGAAGTAGAGTGCCAGGTCTTTCTCCTGCAGAGCTGCTGGTGGGTTTGAACCACTGATCTTTCAGTTAGCAGCCCAGCGTTTAACCACTGGGCCACAAGGACTCCTTCAGAATAGCTATAAAAAAAAATAGTGTACTATAAATCTGATTAATATACTTTTATTATTTTTATGCTACAGCAGTTCCTTAAAAGAATAATATTTATTAATACTGGAAAACAGTGTTCCAATCCAAGGAATGCAAGGCCAATATTTGGGATTATGTTGTTTTTAAAATTTAATTTTAAAATTAATTTAATTTAAAATTTAATCAAGAAATACGTGTATATGGCATTGCTGACAGTGATGATATCCTTTTGAGGTACTCAGTGAAAGGGCGTTCTATTTCAAATGTACCTGCCACTGTTGAATTAAGTTTGACTTCACATTTTAAAAACACAAATCTTTTTTAAATGTTAAATTTCTTAAAACTGCTTTGAATGATCTCATTTTTTCCTTCGCTCTTTACAAGAAACTTGGCTAGAAGTCAATTTTTTTTTTTTTTAATGAGAGAAACAAGCACCTACTATCTTATCACTAAAGTTATTTTCTCTTTTAATTTTTATGAGGAGGAAAGCCTGGCCAAAGAATTCCTAGAACCTCTTCCATAATGTACCTAAGCACCTATTTTCCTGAGTGTTTATAGAGTTAGCCAAAATAAGGAACATACAGCTTTCTTTACTATTTGCTGAGGAAAGACTCTTACTTGCTGTAGGCAAGCAGCAGTTTGGAAGGTTGAAAAAAAGGGATTTTTTCCAGGAATGTGGTTTGCTAATAAAAAAGTAACTTTGTAGGTCTTTCCAATGGAAAATATGATGAAAGCAGCAACTTTCATCACCACCTAGCACCTTTCAGATAAAATTCTCAGCCGCCTCAGTCTATAGGGAAAAAATGAAATAAGCCTGATGTGAAAGAAGTTAGATATCCCGTTATATATAATCCCATGAGCTCTTCTTTCCTAATTCATGCAATTTAGAGAGATTTTGTTCAATGAGAAGAACAAAAAATAACTAAACATGATTTACTTTTGGGATAGTAGCAGATCTACATATTAAAACTAAGAAGTTGTGAACATCATTTTTCATAAACTATCGTTTGGAAAGAAGTGCCAACACAGTTAAAATGAGTTTGCTATTAACTTCCTGAGAGCGAATAGCAGTATTTGCCAATTTTGCAGACATTTTATGACAACACCACCCCACTGTTACTTCACTTACAAAAGCTTCTGTTTGCAATGATTGCCCTTCCAACTGAAATATTTGTACACCAATAAATTTTTTAATAGCCTACCCTCTTCTATAACATTGGAGCACTCTGTCATAATGTTATGATATATCACAACCCCTACTCTTCCAGGGCATGCCGTTTCAGAACAGATATAAGAAAAAAGAAAAAGAAAAAATGAAAAAAACTTCTGAGTTTCTTCAGACAACATATTATCTATAATACTAAAATCTACAAGCTCCCAGTGTCTTATAATTTTATAGGAAAATAAAAATCACATTAAGTGAAACTGAGAATGAACCTAATTCTTGAACAAGGGCACGTAAAATTAGACACATAAATAAGTCTCTTAAATATAGAAAAAAATAATAATTTGGTACATGATGAACTTTCAGCCTAAATGAGATTTTTATAGAAAAGAATATTAGAGCCACAATAGAACATGGCTCATTATAGTTGAGGATTTAGTATCATAACATTTACTTTGGGCTCTTTCCAAGAGAGTTTAAATCCAGCGGTTTGCTGGTAATTGTTTAACAACCAGTCCCTAGGTGGGAAAATGGTTTTCACTTGTCTACTAACCTAAAGGTTGGTGGTTTGAACTCCGCCCCCCTCCCCCGCCGTGGCTCCATGGAGGAAAGGCCTGGTAATCTGCTTCCTTGAAGATTCCAAAACCAAACTCACTGCCGTCGAGTCAATTCCGACTCATAGTGACCCCAGAAAGCCTTATGGAACAGTTCTACTCTGTAACACATGGGGTCACCATGGGTCAGAATCAACTTGACAGCAACGGGTTTTACAGGTATAGCACTTAACTGATTTCTGTGATGTAAATACATCCACTGAGGCTGATTTCAAAGTACAAAAATACTGTCACTGCACATACAGTTGGGAAAACATGTATAGTTGGGCTCCCACAAACTGATCTGAGACATATCTAGCACACAGCTAACTCAGGTTTAGTTTTGTTTTGTTTTTAAAGTAGAAGTATGAAAAGGAAACAGTATTGCCTCTAATGACATAGATCTAGCACAGGAATGGAATTTACTGCAATGCTTTCATTTAAGCCCCATTATTTCTTGCTTGAACTACTGTAGTAATCTTCTAACTGGTCTTGTTTCCAGTCTCTCCCGTCTGATTTATCCTGTACTCTGCTGCTGCCAGAGTGATCTTTCTGAAATACGATTTGTTCGCATCACTTGCCTGCTTAAAACGTGTTTCAGTTCCTCAGAGCCTACAGGATTAAGTTTAAAGATTGTCTGGCAATCAGATCCCTTCATGAAAGGTGGAACAAATTCTTCCCAAATGCTAGTTTCTGGGGCCCTTACAGAGAGCTGCTGAATAAGACTATAAGAGACAGTACTTAGAAATCAGTATTTTTAAAGTGCCAGAGATGAGTCTGTTGCTGTAACCAAGTTTGGGAACCCATGGAAAGAGCAGGTGTTCTTGAGTTGTACAAGTATTTAAATACTGCTTTGGCAATTTGTTAATTGTTTGGCCTGGAGTAAATTATTTTTTAATAAAAGTCAATTTATTAATGATAAAATGAAATTAAAATGCAAAAATATGTTAATTTTCTTCCAGGAATAACATAATAAGAGAGAGCTAGCATTATAGTAGCTGTATACATCAAATAAAAGCCTGGTAGCACAGTTGTTAGGAGCTTGGCTGCTAACCAAAAGGTCAGCAGTTTGTAACCCTGTGGGACAGCTCTACTGTGTCCCATAGGGTGACTATGAGTCAGAATCGACTCATCGGCAATAGGTTTTATACATCAAATATGTGTATGTAATATATATATTTGTGTGTGTGTACACACACATACTATACACATACATCACAGAATTTTATTTGAAAAGAAAGTTGGGTGAAACGAACATTAATTAGTCCTTTGATTTCTGTTTTTATTACTATGAAAGGTATCAGTGGAGATTTGGGGTTATTCAATTTGCATATTTTAGCAAAATTGTCATTAAGTCAGCTCTTCTCAGTTATCACTCACTCAAGAAACAAAAACAAAGCAAATTGCTAGTTCTGTTATTGAGTAATAAACCAAACCCATTGCTGTCGAGAAGATTCTGACCCCATAGTGACACCATTTGAGTAATAGGCATAAGTTATAAGACATAACAGAATAAATTCTTTTTTTTTTAAATTGTGCTTTAGGTGAAAGTTTACAGCTCAAATTAATTTCTTATACAAAATTTATACACGTTGTTTTGTGACATTAGTTACAGTCCTTACAATGTGATAGCACACTCCCCCTTTCCACGTATGTCCATTCAACAAGCTCCTGTCCATTCCTGCCTTCTCATCCTGCCTCTGGACACGACCCACCCATTTGGTCTCACGTATCTCTTTTTTTTTTTTTTTTTTTATCTGATTGAACTAAGGAGAACACTGCTCATGTGTATTGTTTTTTTGGTTTATAGTCCTATCTAATCCTTGTCTGAAGGGTGGGCTTCAGGAATGGTTTAACAGAGCATCCAGGGGCCATAGTTTTGGGGTTCCTCGAGTCTCTGTCCGACCGTTAAGTATGGTCTTCTTACGTAAATTTGAGTTCTTCTCTACACTTTTCTCCTGCTCTATCCAGGACTCTCTACCGTGTTCCCTGTCAGGGCAGTCATTGGTGGTAGCTGGGTACCATCTTGTTCTTCTGGACTCAGGCTGGTGGAGTCACTGGTTTATGTGGACCTTTAGTCTCTTGGGCTAATATTTTCCTTGTGTCTTTGGTTTTCTTCATTTTCTTTGCTCCAAGTGGGATAGGACTAATTGATGCATCTTAGATGGACACTTGCAAGCTTTTAAGACCCCAGAAGCCACTCACCAAAGTGGGATGCAGAACATTTTCTTAACCTTGTTATGCCAATTGACCTAGATGTTCCCCGAACACTATGGTCCCCAGGCCCCAGCCACAGCTACTCTGTCGCTCAAAGTGTTTGGATGTGTCCAGGAAATGTCTTAGCTTTTGCTTTGGTCCAGTTGTGCTGACTTCCCCTGTATTGTTTGTTGTCCTTCCCTTCACCAAAGTTGATCCTTGTCTAAAATCTAGTTAGTGAGTTCTCTGCCCTCTCCCTCTCCATCCTCCTAGCCATCAAAGAATGCTTTCTTTTCTGTGTTTAAACTTTTTCTTGAATTATTTTAATAGTGGTCTCATTCTATATTTGTCCTTTTCTGACTGACCGATTTCACTCAGCGTAATGCCCTCCAGGTTCATCTATGTTGTGAGATGTTTCTTGGATTCATCATTGTTCTTTATCTTTGCATAATATTCCATTGTGTGTAAATATCACAATTTGTTTATCCATTTGTCTGTTGATGGACACCTAGGTTGTTTCCATCTTTTTGCTATTATGAACAATTCTACAATGAACATGGTGGTGCATATGTCTATTTGTGCGACAGCTCTTAATTCTCCAGGATATATTCCTAGGAGTGGGATTGCTGGAGCCTATGGCTATTTCTAGCTTTTTAAGGAAGTGCCAAATCGATTTCCAAAGTGGTTGTACCATTTTACATTCCCACCAGCATTGTATAAGTGTTCCGGTCTCTCCACAGCCTCTCCAACATTTATTATTTTGTGTTTTTTTTTGGATTAATGCCAGCCTTGTTGGTGTGAGATGAAATCTCATTGTAGTTTTGATTTCCATTTCTCTAATGGCTACCGATCATGAGCATTTCCTCATGTATCTGTGAGCTACCTGAATGTGTTCTTTAGTGACATTCATATCTTCATTTTTTAATTGGGTTATTTGTCTTTTTGTAGTTGAGTTTTTGCAGTATCATGTAGATTTTAGAGATCAGGTGCTGACTGGAAATGTCATAGCTAAAAAGTTTTTCCCAGTCTGTAGGTAATCTTTTTACTCTTTTGGTGAAGTCTTTGGATGAGCGTAGGTGTTTGATTTTTAGGAGCTCCCAGTTATCTAGTTTTTCTTCTGCATTGTTAGTAATGTTTGGTATACTGTTTATGCCATGTGTTAGGGCTTCTAACATTATCCCTATTTTTTCTTCCATGATCTTTATCGTTTTAGATTTTATATTTAGTTCTTTGTTCCATTTTGGTTCTTTTCTTTTGTTTTATTTATGTAATGGATTACATTGATTGATTTCCTAGGGTCGAACCATCCCTTCATACCTGGTATGAATCCCACTTGGTCATGATGAATTATTTTTTGCTATGTTGTTGAATTCTGTGGGCTAGAATTTTTTTTGAGGATATTTGCATCTATGTTTATGAGGGATATTGGTCTGTAATTTTTTTTTGTGTGTGGTGTATTTTCCTGGCTTTGGTATCAGGGTTATGCTGGTTTCATAGAATGAGTTTGGAAGTATTCTGTCCTTTTCTATGCTCTGAAATACCTTTAGCAGTACTGCTATTAACTCTTCTCTGAAAATTTGGTAGAATTCACCAGTGAAGTCATCTGGGCCAGGGCTTTTTTTTGTTGGGAGTTTTTTTTATTGCTTCTTCAATCTCTTCTTTTGTTGTGGGTTTATTTAGTTTTTCTACCACAGTTTCTGTTGGGTTAGGTAGATAGGGTCTTTCTAGAAATTCTTTCATTTCCTTTGGGTTCCCTAATTTGTTGTCAAGGAATTTATCTTCAGTCTCACTAATTCTGACTTCCATTGCCTCAATTCTGCTCCTCTGACCGTCTATTGAGTTGTCTAATTTTGAAATTTTATTGTTAATATTTTCAATTTCTGCTTGCTGTCTCTCTGTTGTTTCTAGCAGCCTGTTAAAATTGTCATCCTCTTCTTTTATTGTTTTCCTGAATTTTTCTATTGCTTTGTCTGTGTGTTCCTTGGCTTGGTCTGAGTTGTACCTGATCTCCTTCCTGATCTCCTGGAGAGCTCTGTGTATTAATCTTTTGAACTCTATCTCTGGTAATTCCATGACCATATCTTCCTTTGGAAGGTTTCCTGGTTCTTTATTTGGGTCATTTACTGCAACCATCTTGAGCTACTTCTTTATGTGATTTGATATTGACTATTGTCTATGAGCCATCAATAAGTTATTGTATTTATGTACCGTGTGTTTGTGTACTGTGTCTTAGCTTTTCATTTTGTTTTGTTTTGATATGCCCAAGTAGGCTGGGCATGTGAGGTGCTTTGGTTGTTGACGTTTTTGAAGCTCTCACGTCCTGTCTCCAGGGGTTTAGAGCAGCTACTAGGTATGTGAGCCCAGGAGTCTGTTCCCTTTTCTTGTGCAGATTTGGCACAGATGTTCAGGTTGTTGGTCACTGAGTGTGTAGTGCAGACTCTCATCTACAGTCCTAGATGGGCAGGGCTGCACAGTGGTGTTAGAAGCAGGCACAGGTGTCTGGCTGTAGTACGGGACTATATATGGAGCAGGGCAGGGGGCTGATGGCTGCCCCCAGGTGCCTGGGTGGAGATCACATCCCTGTTCCCTAGAGTATACAGGAGGGTGGGTTTCGCAGCCATTCTTTGGCCACTGGGTGCTGTTGGCTGGAGGGACTGGGAGGCACCACTTATTCTCAGACCCTTGTCATGGGTGGTTAGATAGAATGAGTGATACTGCCAGCCCTCAAGCCCCTGATTTGGGTGGGTGAGGTCCCTGCTTAATGGGCAGGGTGGTGTCAGATGTCAGGAATCTGTAACTCCCCCTTGGCTGCTGCAGTTGAAAATAGGCTTCAGATGTATGCCCTGTTGTTGTATGCTAATGAAGACATGTTGTGTCGAATTGCCCCACATAGGTCTAGACAGGGGTGAAGTGTGCTACAAGTTCATAGACCCCTTATGCCGGTGTCTAGGCAAAAGGATGAGACCTCCTGATCTGCCCTGAGTTCCTGGTGTAGGGGGTGTGGCATTTTTTTTAAAGCCAGGAGACTGGTTTGGGTGTGAATAGCCCTGAGTTCCAGCTTAGTGGGTCTGGCAGTTCTTGAATACTGCCTGACTGGTGTCAGAGCAGAGCGGGGTGTGGGGTGGGTGAGGGGAAAGAGGCAGTTCTCCCCTGTGAAACTCCCAGGGGGGAGGGGTTATTTTGACCCGGTGTGGTAGGTTAGACTCTTGCACTTAACTTTTGCAGGCCTGGTGCCACTTCCACCCAGCTCCAGAGCTTGTGCAAACTTTCTACTGCCAGGCCTCTCCCGATGTGTTCAGATGTGTCCCGAATGCTACTGCTTGCCTCAGCCTGCATGCTCCAGCCGACCCAGCCATCAGGGTGCTGGCAACCTCATGACTGACATTTCCTCACTGCATTTGAATTCACTCTCTTTCCCCCTGCTGTTCAGCCTGACCCTTCAGCTTTGTCTTTGATGATCAGGGCGCCTAGATTGTCATATATAATCAATTTACTTGTTTTGGGGGGTCTTCTCGTAAGAGGGTTGACAGGAAGTGTCTGACTTTTCCACCATCTTCAACCTGGAGTAAGTTATATGACCTCTCATTGCCACAGTTTTCTTATCTCTGGGATGGGGATAATGATATCTACTTCATAATGCTGTTAGGGTGACTAAATAATTGTACAGCACCTGGCATATAATACACCCAATACATGCTAGTCTCGCTTTATCTGTGGCCCTTCATGTTCTGAGTCAATCCTATCTTTCCAGTTTTATTTCCAACTATTTTTCTCTACTACTGTGATTAACCTGCTAGACTAATGGTCATAAACTTAAAAGCCTATGAAGACCAGGAAGCTAACAGCAATGAGTAAATTGGACTGCAGAACAAATGATCCCATGTGGGCAAATGAATTCACTGTTATCAGTTCTTCTATATTTCAAAAGAAGCAAAACCTTAAGATTTTCTTCAATTAAAATCTCCCATTAAAAATATTAGCAATGAAGTTGGGGAAAAAGAAAAAGAAATCTTCCCTAGACCAAGCAAAACAGATCTCTGAATTGAGTTGAGCCCCTGGGCTTATAGTTTGTTGACTCCAAACTTTTCGTATACCAATGTTTCCCATATGGTGTTTCTGGCCATATCATTCCATCACAAAGAATGATGTGGCTAGTGAATGAGTTTCTGTACAGCTCTGATTTTAACCTTCTCTTTTGGGGAGTTGTGCCCGTAGCCATTCCTATCAAATTACCTGACATTTTCCTCCATTTTACTCTCACCCTCCACTCGTTCTCTTTCCAATCAAAATGCTCCTTGTTGTTTGACCTAATTGTCAGTGGTCTGTGACTCCTCACTGGCTTCATTGATGGCTGAACAACTACTGCCAGATTTTTTCTCATCGTTGTCATGGACATTCTTTTTAAACTTCCCTACCTATATTCATATTACCATTTCTTCTACAATGATTTTTTTAATAATTTTTATTGTGCTTTAAGTGAAAGTTTATAGATCAAGTCAGTCTCTCACACAAAAACCCATATACACCTTGCTACACACTCCCAATTACTCTCCCCCTAATGAGACAGCCTGCTCTCTCCCTCCACTCTCTCTTTTCACATCCTTTTTGCCAGCTTCCAACCCCCTCCACCCTTTCATGTCCCTCCAGGCAGGAGATGCCAACCTAGTCTCAAGTGTCCACCTGATCCAAGAAGCCCACTCCTCACCAGCATCCCTCTCCAACACATTGTCCAGTCCAATCCATGTCTGAAGAGTTGGCTTCGGGAATGGTTCCTGTCCTGGAGCAACAGAAGGTCTGGGGGCCATGACCACCGGGGTCCTTCCAGTGTCAGTCAGACCATTAAGTCTGGTCTTATGAGAATTTGGGGTCTACATCCCACTGCTTTCCTGCTTCCTCAGGGATTCTCTGTTGTGTTCCCTGTCAGGGCAGTCATCGGTTGTAGCCAGGCACAGTCTACTTCTGGTCTCAGGATGATGTAGTCTCTGGTTCATGGGTCCCTTTCTGTCTCTTGGGCTCGTAATCACCTTGTATCCTTGGTGTTCTTCATTCTCCTTTGATCCAGGTGGGTTGAGACCAATTGATGCATCTTAGATGGTGGCTTGCTAGTGTTTAAGACCCCAGACGCCACTCTTCAAAGTGGGATGCAGAATGTTTTCTTAATAGATTTTATTATGCCAGTTGACTTAGATGTCCTCTGAAACCATGGTCCCTAGACCCCTGCCCCTGCTACACTGGCCTTCAAAGCATTCAGTTTATTCAGGAAACTTCTTTGCTTTTGGTTTAGTCCAATTGTGCTGACCTCCCCTGTATTGTGTGCTGTCTTTCCCTTCACCTAAAGTAGTTCTTATCTACCATCTAATTAGTGAATACCCCTCTCCCACCCTCCCTCCCTCCCTCCCCCCTCTCGTAACCACAAAAGAATGTTTTCTTCTCAGTTTAAACTCTTTCTCAAGTTCTTATAATAGTGGTCTTATACAATATATGTCCTTTTGCAACCAATTTCACTCAGCATAATGCCTTCCAGGTTCCTCCATGTTATGAAATGTTTCACAGATTCCTCACTGTTCTTCATCGATGTGTAGTATTCCACTGTGTGAATATACCATAATTTATCCATTCATCCATTGATGGGCACCTTGGTTGCTTCCATGTTTTTGCTATTGTAAACAGTTCTGCAATAAACATGGGTGTGCATATATCTGTTTGTGTAAAGGCTCTTATTGCTCTAGGATATATTCCAAGGAGTGGGATTGCTGCATCGTATGGTAGTTCTATTTCTAACTTTTTAAGGAAGCGCCAAATCGATTTCCAAAGTGGTTGTACCATTTGACATTCCCACCAGCAGTGTAGAAGTGTTCCAATCTCTCCACAGCCTCTCCAACATTTATTATTGTGTGTTTTTTGGATTAATGCCAGCCTTGTTGGAGTGAGATGAAATCTCATTGTAGTTTCGATCTGCATTTCTCTAATGGCTAATGATCTACAATGATTTTTATCCTAATGTTAAAAACCATAATGTTATGTCGGAACAACTAGCTAGGTACTTAGGAAAAAGAATAAAACTGAGTCTCTACTTGAATGTTGGATTAAAGAATTAAACTTTGAAAAACAAACTCTAAAAATAATAGAAATAAAATTTCTCCCAATAAAAAAGGAATATCAAGCGTTAGATTAACCCTCCTGCCTGAAACGACTAAAAAATTGGACAAAATAAATGAAACGGTGGCACTCAAAACACGGGGCATTAAGCAACAAAGAGGAAACGTCCGTACAATTGAGGTGAGTACTATGATTGTTCTAGCTTAGTGCCTTGAGAATGTTTTCAGTCTGCAATGCAGAAAGTGGTAAGACAGGAAGAGCCCAGTAGACACCTGAGTTAAGGAGACAGTGTGAATCCAGGAAAGCCAAGGCGACTAGAGTGTGCTGTACAGGGTATTGGAGAGAAGAGATAGAGAGATGCACAGAGAGAAAACTCTGGTGTTCTTCAGAGGTCTGCCCTGAAGTGTTCAGTTGAGTACTAATCAGTGCATGCAGGAAACTACCCAAGGCCAGAGACAGAACCACATGACAGGATTAGTGGAAATAGTACTGGGACAAATTGAAATTAATTTGTAAAAATTTAAAAAGTAAACAAAACTTCATTTCATTCCTCTCACTATTTATAAAATTTACTCAAAATGAATTATAGAACTAAATGGAAAACTTTAAAACTTCTAAGAAGAAAACATTGGAGAAAATCTCCATTACAACGGGGTAGGCAAAGATTTCTTGCTATGACACCGAAAGTGTGATCCATAAAATTAAAAAAAAAAATGATAAATTGGACTTTATCAAAATTAAAAACTTCTGCTCTTCAAAAAACACAGTTAAGAGAATAAAAAAAAGACATGCTATGGATAGGGAGAGCATATTTGCAAATCAGGTATCTTTTAGGGGACTTGCACCAGGAATATATAAAGAACACTGAGAACTCAATAATATAGAAACAAATAGCCCAGTTCAAAAAAAAAAAGGGGGTAAAAAAATATATCTTATCAAAGAAGATATACAATGGCTAATAAACCCATAAAAACATGCTTAACATCATTATTTTTTAGGGAAATGCAAATTAAATCCAGAAAGAGACACCACTAGACACACACTAGGGTGGCTAAAATTAAAAAGGCTGGCTATGTCAAGTGCTGGTGAAGATGTGGAGCGACTGAAATTCTCATACACAAGTAGTGGGAATGTAAAATGCTGCAACTACTTTGGAAAACATTTTGGCAGTTTATTAAATGTTAAACATACACCTACGTTATGATCTCATCATTACACTTTTAGGTATTTACCCATGAGAAATGACAGCATAAACCCGTACAAAGACTTGTGTAGTTATACAGCTTTATCTATAATGACCAAAAACTGGAAAGCATTCAAATAAACATCAACAGGTGAATGGATAAACCAACTGTGGTACATCTATACAAAAGAATACAACTCAGCAATAGAAAGGCATGAATTGTTGGTATACATCAATCAATCTCAAAATAATCTTGCTAGGTGAAAGGGCCAAGTCCCTCCCTCCCAAAAAAAGGGTACAGGCTATATGTTTCCATATAATTATGTAAAATTCTAGAAAATGCAAACTAATCTGTACTGACAGAAAGCATGTCAGTGTATGCTGGGGCTGGGAGGTAGAGGTGCAGAAGGATGGATTATAAAGGAGCACCAGAAACTTTCAGGGGTGATGGGTATGTTCACTCTCTCGATTATTGGGATGGTGTCACAGGTATATATATATATTTAAAAACTTATCAGTTTTTTTATGTATACGTATCTCATAACAATAAAAATATATAATTTTCTAATATGTAAACTGAGGAATTCAATAAAGGAATGCAATTTGCTGCTGTAAAAAAACTTACAAATGTGTATATTTTAGACGTGTAGTTTATTGTTGCTCACTTATAACTCATTAAAGCTGTTAAAAACAAAAACAAAACAAAAGAACTACTATAAGTAAATAAAGGTATTTTCTCTTTTAACACTATGTGAGGAAAGCTTTTTTCTGAACATAAGGTTCAGAAGCCATAAAAGAAAATACTGAAAAATTAATTAAAACTAAAAACTTCTTTAATTAAAAAAAATACCATGTAAGTATCAAATGGCAACTGTGAAAAATATTTGTGGATTAATGTATAGTTTACTTAATGATCAAAGACCCATAAACCCATTGCTGTTGAGTCAGTTCTGACTCTTAGGGACCCTATAGGGCTCTTATAAATAAAAAGGAACCATAGGAATACCACAGTAGAAAAAAATGGAGCAAAGGACATGTTCAGGCCTTTACAGAAAAATGAATACCAATAGCCAATATATATTTGCAAATTTACTCAGCATCAATCATTAATAAATGAAACCAAATTAAAACCAATGATGAAATACCATTGTTTTAATCTCTAAGTGATAAAATAAAAAGCTTGACAATTGTCATTTTGGTAAGGATGTATGTAAACATGTACTTATATATTTTTTGTAGAATTACATATTGGTTCAGCTTTCTTAGTAATTTGTCAATATATGTTATCTAAAACTATCATCTTTCCTATCAGTCCTACCATTGCAAAGTTTCTCTATAGAGACACACATGAATGTGCAAAAAAAATATGCACTGTTACTATTTGTAATAGTAAAAAGTGGAAATCACTTGTTGGAAAATGGGCAATTGATTAAATAAACTCTAGTACATCCGTAAAATAGAATACTAATAGACTTAAACAAACAAAAAATAAATCTATATATACTGGCATATAAATATGTCCACAATTTATTATACTAAAAAAATAGTTTCCATAATGGTCTGGATGAGGCAGTCTTGTTTGTGTTATATATTTGCATGTGAACACATCTTATAAATATATATTCACGTTTATTTATTTAAAATACATATATTTTCTAGAAGGATTATTGTTGTTGTTGTTAGGTGCCCTCAAGTTGGTTCCAACTCATGGTTCCGACTTCTATGGGACAGAGCAGAACTGCCCCATAGGGTTTTCAGGGAGCAGCTGGTGGATTTGAACTGCTGACCTTTTGGTTAGCAGCTGAGCTCTTAACCATTTATAGCATCAGGGTTCTTCTAGAAGGATACACGCACAAATTGTTTGCAGTAGATTTATCTGGGGAGTGGGTCAGGGAGGAGAGTAGAATTTTGGCTTTTAATTTTATATTCTGTGTATTGTTTGCATCTTCTACCATGAACATTATTATTTTTATTGAAAAAAGTCTTAATAAAATATTTTCAAATTCATTGTAATAAAGTTTTATGCTGAATCTCTAACTTAAACTGAATAGCAAAAACACAAGCCATTCTATCAAGTGTTAGTCATCAGAGTCAATATACACTTGTGCACTTATTTTGATATTTGTAAGGGCTACATCATTCCATTTTGTGTTTATTTTTCTCATTTTGCTTTGTGTGGTATCCATTTCCTCACAGTCTTGAAGTTCTTAGGTTTATGTTTAAGTAAATATGGATCTAATACTTAGGCATAACCAATGTTTCCAATGATTCTGAAGAAGATACATCTGCAGAGCTTTTCTGTTATAATAAGCTACACATCAACACCAAATTAGATTTCAAATGAATTAATAAAAAATAGAAAATATGAAATGTATTCTCTGCATACAGCCAGCAAAAAAATTTCAAAAATGCCACCTAAGTAGCATATTTTGCCATATTCTTGATGAAATAAAGAAATAATGGCCAGGTGGAGTGGGTCATTTTGATGATATATTAAACAGTGCCAAGCTGAAGAATCAGCCATTCTCGAAGTGAAACACACACAATGTCTTATTGAAAACCTTGAAAGTGAGAGAGGAAAATGGGCCAGTTACCAAAATAATTTTAAAATAATACTGACTCAGTCATCTAGTGCTGCTATAACAGAAATATCACAAGTGGATGGCCTTAACAAAGAGAAATTTATTTCCTCACAGTAAAGTAGGCTAAAAGTCCAAATTCAAGGTGTCAGCTCCAGGGGATGGCTTTCTCTCTCTGTTGGCTCTGGAGGAAGGTCCTTCTTATCAATCTTCCCCTGGACTAGGAGCTTCTCCGCATAGAAACCTCAGGTCCAAAGGATGTGCTCTGCTCCCAGCACTGCTTTCATGGTGGTATGAGGTTCCCCCCCACTTCACTTTCCTTTTATCTCTTGTAAGATAAAAGGTGGTGCAGGCCACACCCCAGGGGAACTCCCTTTAAATTGGATCAGGGATGTGACTTTTGTAAGGGTGTTAAAATTTCACCCTAAAATTCTCTAATCTTGCCTCATTAACCACAGGCAGATATTATGTTTTATGACAGGAAAATTACAGTAAGAAAATGGAGAACAATCACACAACACTGGGAATCATGGCCTAGCCAAATCGATGATACACATATTTTTGGGGGACACATTTCAATCCATGACAGATACTAACTCAGTTCTCCACAGCATTTATTTGTTTAATAGATGGCCTGAATGAAAAATGCAGTACCACCATCGCAGGCACACATCTTCTTTTCATTCACGGAAAAGAGAGTGGAACAGATACTTCTGGTACAGCATGTAAAGGTAAAATCCTTAGAGTAGAGCAAGAAAGGAATACCATATATGCACTGTTTTGGCAGACAGAGCTAAAGAGTCTTTTCTGTTCTCATTAGTAATGAGTCAGAAGTTGGAATTTGCATGAACCAAAATTGATGCTCCAGGTTAAAGGAAACAAATCGTTGGACTAAATATGGAGCCACCCAAATGGTGGTCTTAAATTTAGTCACTACTTAATTATTGACCTTAACTCTAAGAGTCAGTTGTTGTTGTTGTTAGGTGCCCTCCAGTCAGTTCTGACTCATAAGCAATTTTATGTACAAGAGGACAAAATACTGCCCATTCCTGAGCCGTCCTCACAAGTGTTCCTACGCTTGAGCCCATCATTGCAGCCACTATGGCAGTCCATCTTGCTGAGGGTCTTCCTCTCTTTCCAAGCATGATGTCCTTCTCCAGGGACTCATCCCTCCTGATAACATGTCCGAAGTACTTGAGACAAAGCCTTGCCATTCCCACTTCTAAGGAGCATTCTGGCTGTACTTCTTCCAAGACAAATTTGTTCGTTCTTCTGGCAGTCCATGGTATATTCAACATTCCTCATCAACACCATAATTCAAATGCATCAATTCTTCTCCAGTCTTCCTTATTCATTGTCCTGCTTTCACATGCATATAAGGCAATTGAAAACACCATGGCTTGGGTCAGGCATAGCTTAGTCCTCAAAGTGACATCTTTGTTTTCGAACACTTTAAAGACATCTTTTGTAGCAGATTTACCTAAAGCAATGCATCTTTTGATTTCTTGACTACTGCTTCCATGGGCATTGATTGTGGATTCAAGTAAAATGAAATCCTTTACAACTTCAGTCTTTTCTGCATTTATCATGATGTTGCTTATCAGTCCAGTTGTGAGGATTTTTGTTTTCTTTATATTGAGGAGTAATCTGAAGGCTGTGGTGTTTGGTCTTCATCAGTAAGTGCTTCAAGACTTGTTCACTTTCAGCAAGCAAGGTTGTGTCATCTGCATATCGGAGGCTGTTAATGAGTCTTTCTCCAATGCTGATGCCCAGTTCTTCTTCATCTAGCCCAGTTTCTCAGACTATTTGTTCAGCATACAGATTGAATAAGTATGGTGAAAGGATACAACCCTGACACAAACTTTCCTGATTTTAAACCATGCACTATCCCCTTATTCTGTTCAAACAACTGCCTCGTGGTCTATTTCAGGTTTCACATGAACACAATTAAATATTGTAGAATTTCTATTCTTTGCAATGTTATCCATAAATTGTTATGATCCACACAGTTGAATGCCTTTGCATAGTCAATAAAATACAGGTAAACATCTTTCTGGTATTCTCTGCTCTCAGCCAGGATCCATCTGACATCCAGCAATGATATCCCTCATCCTACATACTCTTCTGAATCTCACTTAAATTTCTGGCAGTTCTCTGTCTATACTAATGCAAGAATTTTTTAATGATCTTCAGCAAAATTTTACTTGTGTGTGATATTAATAATGCTGTTTGTTAATTTCCTCATTCTGTTGGATCACCTTTCTTTGGAATGGGCACAAATATGGATCACTTCCAGTCGGTTGACCAGGTAGCTGTCTTCCAAATTTATTGACATAGAAAAGTGAGCCCCTCCAGCACTACATACATTTGAGGAAACATCTCAATTGATATTTGGTCAATTCCTGGAGCCTTGTTTTTTGCCAGTGCCTTTTTCAGTGCAGCTTGGACTTCTTCCTTCAATACCATCAGTTCTTGATCATATGGTACCTCCTGAAATGGTTGAACATTGACCAAGTCTTTTTGGTACAGGGACTCTGTGTATTCCTCCCATCTTCTTTTGATGCTACCTGTGTCATTGAATATTTTGCCAATAGAATCCTTCAATATTGCAACTCGAGGTTTGAATTTTTTGTTCAGTTCTTTCAGCTTGAGAAAAGCTGAGTGTGTTCTTCCCTTTTGGTTTTCTAACTCCGGGTCTTTGCACATTTCATTATAATACTTTGTCTTCTCGAGCTGCCCTTTGGAATCTTCTGTTCAGCTCATTTACTTCATCATTTCTTCCTTTTGCTTTAGCTACCCTTTGTTCAAGAGCAACTTTCAGAGTCTCTTCTAACATCCATTTTAGTCTTTTCTTTCTTTTCTGTCTTTTTAATAACCTTTTGCTTTCTTCATGTATGATGTCCTTGATGTCATCCCACAACTTGTCATTAGTGCTCAATGTGTCAAATCTATTTTTGAGGTGGTCTCTGAATTCAGATGGGATATACTCAGGATCATATTTTGGGACTTGTGGAGTTGTTTTAATTTTCTTAACTTCAAGTTGAACTTGCATATGAGCAATTGATGATCTGCTCCGTGGTTAGCCACTTGCCTTGTTCTTACTGATGATTCTCCATTTTTTCTTTCCATAAAATGTAACCGATTTTATTCCTGTGTGTTTCATCTGGTGTGTATAGTCCACACATATAGGTGCTATTTCTGTTGTTCAAAAAAGGTATTTGCAATGAAGAAGTCGTTGGCCTTGCAAAATTTTATCAATCTCTGGCATCATTTCTAAAACCAAGACCATATTTTCAAACTATGATTCTTCTTTGTTTCCAGTTTTCATATTCTGGTCACCAGTAATTATCAACACATCTCGATTGCATGTTTGATCAATTTCGGACTGTAGAAGTTGGTAAAAATCTTCAATTTCTTCATCGTTGGTATTAGTGGTTGGTGCATAAATTTGAATAATAGTTATATTAACTGGTTTTCCTTGTAGGCATGTGGGTATCATCCTATCACTGATAGAGTTGTACTTCAGGATAGATCTTGAAATGTTATTTTTGATGATAAAGGCAACACCATTACTCATCAGTTTGGCATTCTCTGCATAGTAGACCATATGATTGTCTGATTGAAAGTGGCCAATACCAGTTCGTTTTAGCTCACTAATGCCTAGGATATTGATGTTTGTGTGTTCCGTTTCATTTTTTGACAACTTCCAATTTTCCTAGATTCATACTTCGTACATTCCATGTTCTGATTATTAATGGATATTTGCAGCTGTTCCTTCTCATTTTGTATTGTGCCAAATCAGCTTTACTCCATCCACATCATTAAGGTCCACTGTACTTTGAGGAGGCAATTCTTCCCCAGTCATATTTTGAGTGCCTTCTAACTGAGGGGCTCATTTTCCAGCACTATATCAAACAATGTTCAGCTGGTTTTCATAAGATTTTCACTGGCCAATTTTTTCAGAAGTTGACTACCAGGTCCTTCTTCCTATTCTGTCTTATTCTGGAAGCTCCACTGAAACTTGTCCATCATGGTTGACCCTGATGATATTTGAAATACCAGTGGCATGACCTCTAGTATCACAGCAACGTGCAAGCCACCACAGTAGGGCAAACTGACAGATGAGTGGTGGTAGGGCTCAGAGATACTGAAAACATAGAGACAAATCTAATATTTTTCAGTATGTTTTTTTTTTGTTTGTTTGTGGTTCAGGGACACTGAAAAAATTAGATTCATTCTATTTATGCTTTGTTTTTATATTTAAAAAATTATATTAGCCTTGGAAAAACTGTAGCGTTATTTATTTTAAAAATACAATGTTATTATGTGAACATGTTAGTTTTATAATTATAAGTTGTGAATGTATCAATGATCTCCGTATGGTAGCAAAAATTTATTTTAACACATAAATGTTAGTGCATTATACTTTTTTCAATAATAGACAATTGACTATTCAGATAATGTGTATACAGCTATATTGAAATTCTACTTGATCTGGTTAACATTTCCCTTGATTTTAATTTGAATGACTTTTGATAATAGTCAACTCCAGAAAGGTGTCTAGATTATTATTATGTGATTCTACTTTATTAACTTAAGGTTTACTTATTGAAAAAGAGTAGCTATCTAGAAAGAAATAAATGAAAGGATTTATATTGAATTAGAGAATTATTTGTAATTCAGTTTACAAGTGGCTCCTAGTCATTTCTCTGACAGATAAAAAATGCTTACAGAAGTTATTGTAATCTGCTGTGCACCACATATTTGAAAAGAATGTGAAGGTTCATTGGTAATTATGGTCACACACTTGTGGGATTTTATTGTACGTGTGCCAATTGTCCTAAGGCGTGGAAGAGGTTGCAGATACATATTAAGAGTAAAGTTTTTACAGATTATGCCTTCCAAGTTGTATTACATTGTACTAGAAATAACAACATTTTTTCTAATTCATGGGAAATAATTTCTATGTGAGGCTAGCATTGGAAATTTTTTTTTCCTTTTCCATTCAAATTTTCCCCATGGCATTACAGAGGAAGCAGTGTTGTTGTGCCAAAAGCCTACTAAATGGAATGATGAAACTTTGTCACTTCTCACCCATTGATGCAGTAATTTTGGGGTCTGATGCCATTTGGACCCATTATTTGTTATTTATCTTGCCCAAAGATCTCTCATCAGTCAGGAAATAGCTATACAAAGGAAAAGTAGGAGAAGACCATTAACTAACTTATTGAAAATTACGATTTAATAAAAATTTTATGGGGCAAATATAGTTTCCTGAAGAATAAGTGGCATCTTTGTAATCTAGCTGTGGCAATAAGAGGTATTATGTTAATTCCCAAGTTGCTGTCTTATAGTTTTGTTTGTTTGCCTGGTCTGGGTCACTAAGTGAACCATCCCCTACTTAATGGGCTGCAGTTTTCATTTTGATTCAAATTCCTATTTTCTTGTCGTGTTCCACAGAGCTTGATGGAGACTCCTCCTAGTGATATTGAGAGCAGCTTTGAGCATAACTACTGTCCCCAAATGAGGACATTTTTGGATTTCTGCCTCTTCTTCTCTCTTTCCTCTCATGTCTACCTCGAAAGTTGCCAAGTTTTGTGCATTTTTACCTTAAAATCTGTCTTAGCTTTTTAATGCCGTTACCGCTTTTGTTAGTCAGACCCATGTTATCTCTTTTTGAGGTAGACTGTTGTAATAGCTTCCTAATTGGTCTCCTAGTTTCCATCTACTTTATCCATTTCTGAATTGATCATGGGATTCACTTAACATTTTTCTGTAGCTACCCCATTGCACTCTTAGTGCCACTGTAACAGAAATACCACAATTTAAAAAATTAGGTGGTTTTAAAGAACAGAAATTTTATTTTTTCACAGTTCTGGAGGCTAGAAGTCTGAATTCTGGGCACTGGCTCTAGAGAAAGGCTATCTCTTTGTCTGCTCTGGGGTAAGATCCTTTTCTCAGCTTCTCTAAGTGTTGGCATTCTTTGACTCCTTGGCAATCTTCATGGGGCATCTATCTTTCTCCCATCTGTGCCTGTTTATCTCTGTCTATGCTGCTTCTGATATCACTCAGAGGGCATTAAATTTAGGACACACCTTACACCAGTAGGACCTCATTAACATAACAAAGAAAGCCCTGTTCTCAAATGAGATTAAATCCAAAGGTGTAAGGGTTAGGATTCCTACCCATATTTTGAGAAGATACAATTCAATCCATAACATGTACTATATTCCCACCAAACCTACTGCTGTTAAGTTGATTCTGACTCACAGTGACCCTAAAGGACAGAATGGAATTGCCCCATAGAGCTCCCAAGGCTATAAATCTTCTACGGAAGCAGATCGCCACGTCTTTCTCCCGGAGCGGGCAGGTGGGTTCTGACCGCCGACCTTTTGGTTAGCAGCCAAGTGCTCAATGCTTCGCCACCAGAGCTTGTTTCATATCGTATTAAACCAAAAAAATAAAACAAACCTGTTGGTGCTGAGTTGATTCCAACTCATAGCAACCGTATAGGACAGAGTAGAACTGTCTCATAAGGTTTCCAAGGAGTGGCTGGTGGATTTGAACAGCTGACCTTTTGGTTAGCAGCCGTAGCTCTCAGCCACAGTGCCACCAAGGCTCCTACAGACTATATTAAGTACCCATAAAACCAAACCCATTGTCATTGAGTTGATTCTGACTCATAGTGACCGAGTAAAAACCCAGTGACCTGTAGGACAGAGGAAAATTGCCTCATAGGGCTTCCAAGGCTGTAAATCTTTAATGGAAGCAGACTGCCACATCTTTCTCCTGTGGAGCGGCTGGCGGGTGTGAGCTGCTGACCTCAGGGTTAGCAGCCAGAGCTTTAATTAACCACTGTGCTACTTGAATTCAAGGCACTAAACAATATTGGCCTGTTCTGCTTTCTCTGCCTTGTCTTCTTCTGCTCTCACTGCTACACAGAAATGCTGCTAATATGGAACAATTATGACTTCCCATATGTACTATGTATTTTTTTTTTTGTCTTCTGAACCTCTGATCATTCCTGCTCCCTCTGTGTGGAAAAGGCCAAAACTCACCTGTCATAATCCTCTCCATCTCTAAAAGCCTAAATGAAGTTGTTTTACCTTCAAAACATTTTTTTACAACCACATTAGGCACAACTCTTTTTCCTTTGTATCACCTAGAACTTTATGTTTTTGGGGTGTGGCACTTAACATTCTACCTTGCATTTGTGTTTCTTTACTAAATAGAACTGAGCTCTTAACCACTGCGCCACCAGGGCTCCAATAATAGTAATAGGTAACATTTATTTAACAATTACTACATGTCAGACAGTATACTAAGCACTTTACATGGATTATTTTACTTAATCTCCCAAATTCTTCTTTGGTAGGCACTATTATTATCATTTTACAAATGATGAAACTGAGGCTGAAAGAGGTTATGTAACTCACTCAAGGTTAATCAGTTGGTAAGTAACAGTGCTAGGATTTGAACTCAGGCACTCTGATTTCAGAGTACTGTGAGAGGGAATGTATCTTCCTTCTCTTTGAGTAGCATGATGTGTTGCCTAAGTATCTATTGAAATGAACCTGGGTTGCTTACTTCATTTGCCTGGAGTATATAATATTGATATCATTCTATTTACTATCAGCATGCAGAATAGGTGAACTGGCAGAAACATTAGGTAGGTTGGTAAACATGCTTGTATTCTATCACAGGGAGAATTTTTAGGAAAAAATTCTCTTTGCCATCCTTAAAAATGTCAAGAAATGAATTGTAAATTAGATCCCCTGTGAGGTTATTTGTGTTCCTCTAGATGATCACCACATATTTGTCATATTCCTTGTAGCAAATGTGCCTATATCGGACAAATATATTCTTTTGTATATGTTCATGTGCAATCCATTCAAGTCAATAAGAAGCCAACCTCTGAATGAAAAATCAACCTGAAAGTCCCTTCAGTATACATTTTGTATTTCATTTTTAGTATTTTCTCTATACTCTACATTTATACGTTTGTTATTAATGGATAAAGTGAACCACATATTTTATTTAACAATCCTTGTAATGAGGATATATCCTGAAATTCTGATGATTGCATTTTGAGGATGATTTCCTCACATATTATACAATTTAAAATAACAAATTTAAAGCATTGAAACTTAGGTAAGGCCAAGTACATAGGACATTTGACCTTAGGTAGTGGTGGGATGAATAGTACCCTTTTTCTATTATTACTTTTTCATTTATTTTTTCAAACACTCTGGAATCCAAATCAGTGCATCCAAACAGGAATCCTTGAAGCAAATTGTTGACCTCAAAATAATCATGAAAACAAATATAAAAAATACGTGTACTGTCAGTGTTGAACATGCTTCAATAGAAAATCATTGGCTTTGACAACTTTGTCCCGCTACTGAAAAAAAAGTCCATTAATACAAATTTACAGCAAACTAAAATGGAATATTCTTGTTTTGGTATTTTTCTGGAATCAGTATATTGAGTCTCAAAATGCTACATTTTCAATAGAAAGAAAATTTTCACCTGATAGAATGTATTATGAATATCAAAAAAGTTACAAGATGGTAATTCAAATTAAAGTTTGAATGGAAAAATTTGAGGGCATGGTTTTCTTCATTTATTCATCTCGTTGCATACTTCTAAAAACCATATTTGACAAACGGGAGACTATACAGCTCCGGAGGCACAATAGGAACTCTAGTAGGGTGGGTTGAGCTGGACGGGGTATGCTAAGAGGGAACTTTTACAAGTTTAAATTATTTATTGTTGAGAGTGAGAAATTTCATGCCTCTGAACAAAGCCAGCCTACTTTGTCTTCTGAGTCTGTGTTTGACTTCTATGCTGTTTTTTTTTTTAATTAATTGTGACTTAGGTGATTTTTTTTTTTTTAGGTGAAGGTTTAAAAGCAAATTCATTTCTCTTTCAGTAGTTCATACACAAATTGTTCTCTGACATTGGTTGCAATCCCTGCAATGTGTCAGCAATCTCTCCATTACCACTGATTTCCCCATTTCTATCAGTTTGGTTTCCTTGCCCCTTCCAGCCTTCTCATCTTTGCTTTTGGGCAGATGTTGCCCTTTTGATCACATATAGATGATTGTTCTAAGAAGCACTTTCCTCACAGATGTTATTGTTTATTTTATAGGCCTCTCTATTGTTTGGCTGAAAGGTGATCTCTGGGAATGACTTCAGTTCCTAGTTAGAAGGGTGTCTAAGGGCCATAGTCTCAGGGGTTCCCCCAGACTCTCTCTGACCGGTAAATGTAGTCTTTTTTTATGAATTTAAATTTTGTTCTACACCTTTTTCTCCACTCTAACCAAGACCTTCTATTGTGATCCTGGCCAGAGTGGTTGGTAGTAGTAGCCGGGCACCATCTAGTTCTTTTGGTCTCAGGCTAGTGGAGGCTGTGGCTCCTGTGCTCCATTAGTCCTCTGGACTAATTGTTGCCTTGAGTTTTTTGTTTTCTTCACTCTCCTTTGCTGTAGATGGAAAGAGACCAATAGTTGTACCTTAGATGGTCACTTGAAAGCTTTTAAGACCTCAGATGCTACTTAGCAAAGTAGGATGTAGAACGTTGTGTTTATGAACTGTATTATGCCAATTAACCTATATGTCTCCTGAGACTATGGTACTTTGCCTTCAAGCCCAGTAACTCAGTTCCTTGAGCTGTTTAGTTATGTCTAGTATATTTCTATGACTGTGCTCCCTGTGTGGTCTATTATATATATATGAATATACATGCAAAACATACAAATGTATATGTAGAAATATCCACAGCCAAACCTATATAAGCATGTGGGCGTACTCTCATACACCCTGCCACACCTGTTCAGCATATATATCTACCTATGTGTCCACTCATAAATTATTGTTTGTTGTTACAGGATTTTATATGTTATTGTATTTACCATCGTTTGCTTTTATTCTTGTGTACCTCTTGGTGTCTTCCCTTGAATTGGTCATGTTGTGCTGACTTCCCCCATATTGTACACTGCCTTTGCCTTCGCCAAAGTTAACACGCTTCTACTATCTAGTTAATGGTTTTCCCTCCCATCCCCTCCCATCTCTGGTAACCATCAAAAAATGTTTCTTTCTGTGTGTAAACCTTTTCTTGACTATTTATAATTGTGATCTCATATGATATATATCCTTTTGTGATTGACTTATTTCACCCAGCATAAAGTCCTCCAGATTCATCCATGTTGTGAGATGTTTCATGGATTCATCATTATTCTTTATCGCTGCATAATATTCCATAGTATGTATGTACCATGTTTTATGTATCCATTCATCCATTGATGGGCACTTAGGTTGTTTCCATTTTTTTTTTGCTATTGTGAACAATGCTGCAATGAACATGAGTGTGCATATGTCTATTCTTGTAATGGCTCTTATTTCTGTAGGATATATACCTGGGAGGGGGATTACCGAATCATATGGTATTTCTATTTTTAGCTTTTAAGGAAGTGCCAAACGGTTTTTCATAGTGGTTTACCATTTTACATTCCCATCAGCAGTGTATAAGATTTCCAATCACCCCACAACCTCACCAGCATTTGTCGTTTTTGGTTTTTTGTTTTTTTTGACCAGTGCCATTACTGCCAGGGTGAGACGGTGTCTCATTATAGTTTTGATTTGCGTCTCTCTAATGGCTAATGATGGTGAGCATCTCTTCGTGTGCTTTTTTAGCCACCTGAATGACTTCTTTGGTGAAGTGTCTGTTCATGTCCTTTGCCCATTTTTTAATTGGGTTGTTCATCTTTTTGTTGTTGAGGTGTTGAAGTTTTCTATAAATTTTAGAGATTAGACCCTTGTTGGATATGTCATAGCCAATTTTTTTCCCCCCAGTCTGTAAGTTCTCTTTTGGTGAAGTATTTTGATGAGCATACATGTTTAATTTTTAGGAGATCCAGTTATCTAGTTTATCTTCTGCTATTTTTAGTTATGTTTGGTATTCTATTTATGCCATACATTAGGGCCCCTACCATTGTCCCTATTTTTTCTTCCATGCTCTTTATAGTTTTAGGTTTTACGTTGAGGTCTTTGATCCATTTTGAGTTAATTTTTTTGTCTGATATGAGGTATGGACCTTGTTTCATTTTTCTGCAAATGGATATCCAGTTTTGCCAGCGCCATTTGTTAAGAAATTTCTCTTCACCATTTAGAAAACATCAACCCTTTGTTGAAGATTAGCTGTCCATAGGTGGATGGATTTAATTCTGAGTTCTCAATTCTGTTCCATTGTTCTATGTGTCTGTCATCGTACCAGTACCAGGGTGCTTTGACCACCATGGCTGTATTGTAGGTTCTGAGATTGGGGAGTATGATGCCTCCTACTTTGCTTTTCTTCAGTAATTCTTTGCTTATTCCGGGCCTCTTTCCTGTCCCTATAAAATTGGCGATTAGTTTTTCCATTTCATTAAAGAATGTTGTTGGAATTTGGGTTGGGATTGCTTTATATTTGTAGATCGCTTTGGGTGGTATTGACATTTTCACAATGTTAAGTCTTCTTATCCATAAGCATGCATTTTTTTTTCTATTTATGTAGGTCTCTTTTGGTTTCTTGCAATAGTGTTTTGTAGTTTTCTTTGTATAAGCCTTTTACGTCTCCAGTTAGATTTATTCCTAAATATTTTATCTTTTTGAGGGCTATTGTAAATGGTATTGTTTTCCTGATTTCCTTTTCTGAATTCTCTTCATTGCTGTACAGGAATCCAACTGATTTTTGTATGTTGATCTTGTACTCTGCCACTTTGCTAAATTCTTTTATTAGTTCCAGTAGCTTTCTTGTGGATTCTCTGGGATTTTTTAAGTATTTGAGTGTATCATCCACAAATAGGGACAGTTTTACTTCTTCCTTACTAATTTGGATGCCCTTTATTTCTTTTTTTGGCCTTGCTGCTCCAGCTAGGACTTCCAGCACAATGTTAAATAGGACTGATGATAAAGAGCATCCTTGTCTTGTTCCTGTTCTCAAGGGGAATGTTTTCAGCCTCTCTCCATTAAGAATGATGTTGGCTGTTGGTTTTGTATATATGCCCTTAATTATGTTGAGGAATTTTTCCTCTATTCCTGTTTTGCTGAGAATTTTTATCAAGAATGGGTGTTGAACTTTATCAAAAGCCTTTTCTGCATTGATTGAGATGATCATGTGATTCTTGTTTATTGTTTTATTTATGCGGTGGATTATGTTTATTGATTTTCTAATAATGAACCATTCTTGCATACCTGGTATGAATCCTGCTTGGTCATTATATATTATTACTATTTTTGATATAATGTTGAATTCTATTGAAACTTTGTTGAAAATTTTTGTGTCTATATTCACGAGGGATATTGGTCTATAATTTTCTTTTTTAGTAGTGTCTGCCTGATTTTGGTATCAGGATTATGCTGGTTTCATAGAATGAATTCAGGAGTATTCCTTCCTTTTCTATGTTCAGAACAGTTTGAATAGTATTGGTGTCAACTCTTCTCTGAGTGTTTGGTAGAATTCTCCAGTGAAGCCATCTGGGCCAGGGGTTTTTTTGTTTGTTTGGAGGTTTTTTTTTTTTTTTTTAAGATCTCTTCAATTTCATCTTTTGTTATGGATCTGCTCAGATTTTCTACCTCAGTTTGTATTAGTTTGGATAGATAATGTGTTTCTAGATATTTGTCCACTTCTTCTAGGCTTTTAAATTTCTTGGAGTATAGTGTTTCATAGTACTGTGTTATCCTTTTTATTTCAGTTGGTTCTGCTGTAATGTCCCCCATCTCATTTCTTCTTTGGGTTATTTGCATCTTCTCCTTTTCTTTTATCAATTTGGCCAGTGGTTTGTTAATTTTGTTGGTCTTTTCAAAGAACCAACCTCTAGTCTTGTTAATTCCTTTGATTGTTTTTCTGTTTTCTGATAAATTTATTTCTGCTCTAATCTTTATTATTTCCCTTCTCCTGGCAGCTGTGGGCTTCTTTTGCTGCTCTTTTCCTATTTGTTCAAGTTGTAGGGGTAAGGTATTGATTCTGGCTCTTTTTTCTTTTTTGATGTGTGTGCTTATTGCTATAAACTGACCTCTGAGCACTGCTTTTACTATGTTACAATGGTTTTGGTATGTTGTGTTTTCATTCTTTTTTGGTTTTAGGGATTTTTTTTTTATTTCATTTTTAATTTCCTTTATTACCCAGTGGTTTTTGAGCAAAGTGTTATTCAATTTCAATATTTCTGATTTTTCCCCTTGTTCTTCTCATTACTGATCTCTAATTGTATAGTGTTGTGGTCTGAGAAGATGCTTTGTATTATTTCATTTTTTTTTAAATTTATTGAGGCTTGCTTTGTGGACTAAAATATGGTCTATTCTAGAGAATGATCCATGTGCGTTGGAGAAGAATGTGTACTGTGCTGCTGCTGGGTGGAGTGTTCTGTATATGTCTATGAGGTCAAGTTGCTTGATTGTGGTGTTTAGATCTTCTGTATCTTTGCTGAGTTTCTTTGTAGTTGTTCTGCCCTTCACTGAAAGTGGTGTGTTAAAGTCTCTTACGATTATTGTGGAATTGTCTATTTCTCTTTTCAATACTGTGACAGTTTGTTTTATATATTAAGGAGCTCTGTTGTTGGATGTGTAAATATTTATTATGGTTAAGCCCTTTTGGTAGATTGACCCTTTCTTGTCTCTTACATTGGATTTTGCCTTAAAGTCTATTTTATCAGAGAATAATATCTCCACTCCTGTTCTTTTTTGGTTACTGATTGCTTGATATATTTTTTCCATACTTTGATTTTTACCTTATTTTTATCCTTGTGTCTAAGGTGTTTCTCTTGTAGGCAACGTATCAATGGGTCATGTTTTTTTATCCATTCTGTTACTGTCTGTCTCTTGTCTGGTGCATTTAACGCATTTACATTCAATGTGATTATCGATAGGTATACATTTACTGCTGTCATTTTGTTGTGCTTATTTATTTATTTTGTGTGGTTTTGACTGTTTTTTTGTTCTGCTTACTTTTCTGTACTGAGTTCTTTTTGTTTATGGATTTTATTTCCATTTCCTTAGTTGTTGTTGATTTTGTGTTTACTGATTCTTTATAGTTTTCTTTTTTATTTTGGTTAGTAGGTTTATAAATTTTCTTTATGGTTACCCTAAAATTTACCTTTATCTTCCTAAGTTTAAAATAGTCTGTTATATCTTAATATTGCCTTGTTTTCTTCTCCATATGGAAGTTCTGTAGCTACACCATTTACTCCCCCTTGTTATTTTGAAGTTGTTATCCTTTATGGATTGGCATCTCTGGTTCCCTATTTTCAGTCTTGTTGCTTTACCCTATTATTGAGAATTCTTTGTCTTGGTTGGTATCTGGGTGATGTTGTCATGTATCTTAATCTCAGGTTGTTGTCTGATGTTGTTGGTTCTCTGTCTGAAGGTCTCCCTTTAATATTTCTGGTAAGGATGGTCTGGTTTTTATAAATTCCCTTAATTTCTGTTTATCCAGAAATGTCTTAGTTTTGCCATCATATTTGAGAGACAATTTTGCTGGATATATAATTCTTGGTTAGAATTTTTTTCTTTTTCTTTCAGGATGTTATATATGTCATCCTATTGCCTTCTTGCCAACATGGTTTCTGCCAAGAAATTGGAGCTCAGTCTTATTGGTTCCTCTTTATAGGTGGCAGTTTTTTTTTTTCCCAAGCTGCTCTCAGGATTCTCTTTTTGTCTTTGGTTTTGGAAAATTTGATTATGATATCTCTTGGTGAGTTTCTTTTTGGGTATATCCTGTATGAGGTTTGTTGAGCTTCTTGGATATCTTCTCATCTTTCATGATATTAGGGAGGTTTTCTGCCAGCAAATCTTCAAAAAGTTTTCTCTGTGCTTTTTTTTTTTGTCTCCTACTTTTTCTTTTTACTATTCTGGAATTCCTATCACAAGTAAATTATTCCTCTTGATAGTGTCCTACATAACTCTTAGGCTTTCTTTATTTTCATTCATTCTTTTTTTCTTGACTAAGTTCAAGGAAGGGGTGGTGCCCAGAGTCTGGTCAGGTGGAATAACTCCCACTGATACTCTGCTGAACCTCCACCTCATGCCTCATGCGTAGTACTCACCCTGAAGGTCAGGGACTACTGCTTGTGCATATACCTAACTGGATCTTGGCTCTTTCCCTGCTCTGTGGACTATAGGACACCTGGAATTCTCCCCTTTCTTTCTGTGTTTTCCTTCCTTAGATCCAGATCATGGTCCGCTCACCTTGCTTCTCTCTGGGTATATTTATAGAGTTTATTCCGTGAGGTTGCCTTCCTGTACTTCTCACCCATTGTCATGGGTTGAATTATGTCCCCCCCCCCCAAAATGGGTATCAATTTGGCTGGGCCATGATTCCCAATGTTGTGTGATTTTCCTATATGTTGTAAATTCTGTTTTTTTTTTTATGATGTTAATGAGAGAGGATAGGCAGCAGTTGTGTTAGTGAGACAGGACTCAATCTACAAGATTGGATTGTGTTTTGAGACAATATCTTGAGATAAAAAAGAAAGAATCGAGCAGAGAGACAGCAGGACCTCATACCACCAAGAAAGTAGCACTGGGAGCAGAGCACATCCTTTGGACCTGGGGACCCTGTGTCTGAGAAGCATCCTTACCAGGGGAAGATTGAGGACAAGGGCCTTCCTCCAGAGCCGACAGAGAAAGAAAGCCTTCCCCTGCAGCTGACACTCTGAATTTGAACTTTTAGCCTACTTTAAAAAAAAAAAAACTGTGACAAAATAAACTTCTCTTTGTTAAAGCCATCCACTTGTGGTATTTCTCTCATAGCAGCACTAGATAACTAAGACACCTGTGGTCTCTAATGGCTTTGTCTCAAGATGGCCATGTTGAGCCTGGATGGCTGGTAGAGCCCCTTTGCTCCTTGCCACTCTTCTTTCATTGCATTCATTCAATTTATTATTCCAGTTGGTGTCTATTCAATTCTTTGATGTTCAGGCTTCCAGGATTGTTATCTGCATCTGTTTCACTTGGTTTCTCAGGCTTTTGCTGTAGAAAGATGGTATGGTGTGTCTGATTAAGCCACCGTCTTGGTTCCTCCTCCTCTCTTCCTCTATTCTTTTAAAATAACTGTGGTGATTTCAGAAACCCTGGTGGTATAGTGGTTAAGTGCTACTACGGCTGGTAACCAAAAGGTCAGCAGTTCTTATCCACCAGGTGCTCCTTGGAAACTCTATGGAGCAGTTCTATGAGTCAGAATTGACTCAATGGCAAAGGGTTTAGTTTTGGTTGGGTATGACGATTTCAAGTATTCTAGAGTCTTTGATGTTTTCAAAACTATTATAGAACAGTGGGAAGAGAAGCCTTGATTCATTGCAATTCTCAGGGGTCTTGCAGCACATAACAATTTAAGAAAAAAAAAACTCTCATACTAAGTAAGTGAATTTACTTAATTTGAATTAGTGCTCCATTGAGGACAGACTTCTTTTTATACTAAAAACAAATAAGTACTTCCATTTTCTCTGTTTCTCTACTCTGTGGCTCAGTTTTTTCAGTAAAAAGGGATTAAAATAGTACCTACTCTGCAGGGTATTTGTAAGGATTAATCTAGACAAAGCTTTCATTGAAATGCCTTGCATATTGCAAGCACTCAATATTGTGTGTTTTTATAATAATAATTTGGGTGTATGGTTTAGCTTGTGCCAATTGGATGATACAGTCTTATTAACATTTTTTCATCTATAATCTGAAATTTGCTTTCACTTGAATTTCTCAATCCCTCAGACCAATATACACTTTCCATGTGCAACCCCTAATAATATGGGTTAAGAGCTTGGCTGCTATCCAAAAGGTCAGCAGTATGAATCCACCAGCTGCCTCTTGGAAACCCTTTGGGGCAGTTCTACTGTGTCCTAGTCAGTATGAGTCAGAATTGACTCAATGGCAAGAGGTATGGGTATAATGATAGCACCTGCTTCAAGCTCTTACTATATCCCAGCATATTAGCTAAATCTTTGCCTCCGTGGAATTTTCTGTTTTTCATAAGCCTGCCATTTACCAATTGTCTCTGTCTGGTAGTATGTGTCTACACATGCATGATGTTATCTGGCCTTGGTTCAGGATGGATTTTAGTTATATCATGACCTTACTTCTGACCTCTCAGGCTCTTTTGAGAGTCTCTCTTGGCTGATTCTGAACAGATTTGATTTAATGTCCTCTGTGGATTTTTTAAGTAGACTGTTTACCGGCATTTTCCTGTCTTAAAATGAATTTGTTCACTGAGACTGAACATGTTACAGGGGCTGGTTAGTTCACATGGTTCAAGTTTTGTTTTAATGAAGTAAAAGTTGAGGATTCAGTCCCCAGGAGAGCTAGTTAACTTCACTGTGGCCTTAGCCAGAGCTTGAGTTTCCAGCCTCTGCAGGTTAACTGAGTCATAAACTAGTTGTAGACTTAGCCCCAGACCCTGGTCATTAACAGAGTTCTTAAATATTTAGTTTTAACCTTTCTTTTTCTTTCATTGTACCCTATGCACACGTGAGCCATGAAGAGGTGAAAAGGAAAGCCAAATATCATTCTGACTTGGTGAGACTGCTACTGCCAACTAGAACTAAGAACTCACACACACGTTTTGATATGGCAGAAGCAAACTTTTGATGAGATATTTTATTTAGCTAAAACAAACCCCATGTTAAAACATTAATGTATGTATCTGCATCTACCTGTTGATTCCTTCTCAATACAGGATTTGCATAGATACCTCTTTAACTCTAAATGAACGTGTAATTTGTGACAGATCCTGTATCAGCTTTAATCAACGATGCATATAATAATCACTAGGTTGTTGACATTCTTTGACTCTTCAGTTTGACTATTGTTTCAACCTTGCTCAAATTATACTTGAAATTTTATAGTGTCTTCTTTATGTTATATATTCTTCTTGTAGAGATGTGGTAGTTTAGTCTCCAGAATCAGGTTGATAAATATTTTGATTTTTTAAATGACATTTATGAGGAGTTAAAACTTTTTACAATGTTGCATATAATTTTGTATCATATATTTACACATTTGGGATTTTTCTGTGGCAAAATATATGTAATAAACATTGCCATTTCAATATTTTTTGCATGTACAATTCAGTGTCATTAATTATATCTTCATGCTGTAAAACCATCAACGCTCTGTTTCCAATTTTTTCCACCACCTTTTATAGAAACTCAGTGCCCCTTAAGCAATAATTCCACCTTTATCCCTCCCTACCATCTCTGGTAACCAGTGATAAATTTTGATCTCTATACATTTGTCTATTCTAGTTATTTCATGTAAGTGTGAGCACACAGGAGCCCTGTTGGTGCAGTGGTTAGGTTAAGCATTCAGCTGCTAACCAAAAGGTAGGCAGTTCAAATCCACCAGCCACTCCTTGGAAATCCTATAGGGAATCAACTTGATGCCAATGGGTTTGTTTTATTTTATTGGTGATCGTATAATATTTGTCCTTTTGTAATCAACTTATTTCACTCAGCATAATGTTTTCAAGGTTCATTCATATTGTAGCATGAATCATGACTTCATTTCTATTTGTGGCTGTGTAATTTTTTTTTTAATTTTAATATTCCATTGCATATATACAACATTTTGTTTATCCTGTTCATCTGTTGATGGACATTTAGGCTGTGTCTACCTTTTGGCTATCGTGAATAGTGCTGCTATGAACATCGGTGTACCAGTATCTATTTGGGTCCCTACTTTCCAGTATATACTTAGGAATGGAATTGTTGGGTCATATGATAATTCTGTGTTTAACTTTTTGTTGTTGTTGAAATTTAGATGAATGTTTACAGAACAAACTGGTTTCTCATCAAACAGTTAGTACACACATTGTTGTATGACATTGGTTAACAACCCCACAACATGTCAACACTCTCCCTTCTCAACCCTGGGTTCCCTATTACCAGTGTTCCTGTTCCCTCCTGCCTTCCAGTCCCTGCCCCAGGGCTGGTGCATCCCTTTAGTCTTGTTTTGTCCCATGGGTCTGTTCAATCTTTGGCTGAAGGATGATCCTCAGGAGTGGCCTCATTACTGAGCTCAAAGGGTGTCCAGGGGCCATACTCTCAGGGTTTCTCCAGTCTCTGTCAGGCCAGCAAGTCTGGTCTTTCTTTTTGAGTTAGAATTTTGTTCTACATTTTTCTCCACCTCTGTCTGGGACCCTCTATTGTGATCTCTGTCAGAGCAGCCAGTGGTGGTAGCCGGGCAGCATCTTGTTGTACTGGGCTCAGTCTGGTGGAGGCCATAGTAGATGTGGTCCCTTAGTCCTTTGAGCTAATCTTCCTCTCGTGCCTTTAGTTTTCTTCATTCTTTCTTACTCCCGAAGGGGTGAGACCAGTGGAGTATCCTAGATGGCTGCTCACAGGCTTTTAAGACCCCAGACGCTACTCACCAAAGTAGAATGTAGAACATTTTCTTTATAAACTTTGTTGTGCCAATTGAGCTAGGTGTTCCCTGAGACCATGGTCCCCACAGCCCTCAGTCCAGCAATTGGGTCCCTCAGGGAGTTTGGATATGTCTATGGAGTTACCATGGCCTTGCCTTGTACAGGTTGTGCTGGCTTCCCCAGTATTGTGTACTGTCTTACCCTTCACCAGAGTTAGCCACTTATCTTTTGTCTATTAAGTGTTTTTCCATCTCTACCCCTCCCCTCACTTGTAACCACCAAATATTGTTTCTTTTTGTATGTAAACCTTTTCATGAGTTTTTACAGTAGTGGTCTCATACAATATTTGTCCTTTTGTGACTGACATTTCACTCAGCATAATGTCCTGTGCTGAGTTCCTTTTGTTTGTGGATTTCTTTTTCATTTCTTTTGTTTTTGTAGATTTTGTTTTTATTGAGACTTTATGTTTTTCTTCTTTATTTTGATGAGTAGCTTTGTTTAGTTTCTTTGTGGTTACCTTGAAATTTACCCTTATCTTCCTAGGTTTGAACCAGTCTATTATTACTTGGTATCACCTTGCCTTCCTCTCCATTTGAGGAGTTCCATACCTATACCGTTCATTCCCTCTTTTATTGTTCTGACATTGTCACTTACAGATTAACCTCTCTGGTTCCCTGTTGCAATTGTTTTGGTTTTGGATAGTCCTTGAGAGTTCATTTCCTAGGTTGGTATCTGGCTGGTACAATCTTGCATCCTAGATTTAGGCTGTGGTCTGATGTTGTTTTTTCTAAGACCTCAGACTGAAGGACTCGTTTTAAAAATTCCTGTAAGTTTGTCTTGGTTTTTACATATTCCCTTAATTTCTGTTTATCTGGAAATGTCCTAATTTCACCATCATATTTGAACGAGAGTTTTGCAGGAGATATTATTCTTGGTTGGCAATTTTCTTTCTTTCAAGGTTTTATGTATGTCATTCCATTGCCTTCTTGCCTGTATGGTTTCTGCTGAATAATCAGAGCTTAGTCTTATGTTTTCTCCTCCGTATGTGACTTTTTGTTTTTCTCACGCTGCTTGCAGAATTTTTTCTTTGTCTTTGGTTTTAGCAAATGTGATTATATGTTTTTCTTTTGGGGTCTATTCTATATGGGGTTCATTGAGCTTCTTGGATGGTCAGCTTTTCATGATTCATGATATTAGGGAAGTTTTCTGTCAGCAATTCTTCAGTGATCTCGTCTGTGTTTTCCATTTTCTCTCCCTGTTCTGGAACTCCAATCACTCATGAATTTTTGCTTTTGATTATATCCCACATAATTCTCAGGGTTTCTTCATATTTCTTTGTTCTTTTTTTCTGATTATTCCTCAAACAGAGTTGTGGCCAAGTGCTTGTCTTCAATTTCACTGATTCTGTCTTCCATCGTTTCAAACCTGCTCCTCATCCCTTCTATGACACTGTCTATTTCTGAAATCTTGTTGTTTATCTTTTGGATTTCCAGTTGGTTTTGTATGATTTCTAGTTGTGAATTTATTTTGGCATTTTGTTCTTGTATTACTTTCCTGAATTGTTCCATTTTTGGTATTTTCCATGAATTTGTCTCTTTTTTCTATGATTTTGTCTATTTTTTCCTCATTTTTGTCTGCTTTTTGCTTCAACTCTTGAATTCCTCTGAATATTAGAGATTTGAATTCCTTGTCAGGTGATTCTAGTGCCTTTTCTTCTACTGGAAAGTCATCTGGTGTTTTATGTTGAACACTTACTGAAACCATCCTGTTCATTTTTTTTTTTTAATATACATATGTTTTGATATTGTCTGCTGCCTTTGGGACACTCAGTAGTTATTTTCTTCATTTCTTGATTGTAGATTTGTTTGTTTTGTCCTCCTTTTTGTTTTATTTGGTTATGCCTGAGTAGATGGGCTGTGTGTTCTTTGTTGTTTGCTCATCTGTAGTCACGATATTTTTCAACTCCTTGTCTAATGGGCAGGGCAAGTCATTCAGCTATGGTGCAGCAGGGCAGGTCCAGCTGAAGGGGAGGGGCTGGGATGGGTTGTTTGTGGCATGTAATAGGGCTGACAGGTTGGGCCAGGAATCAGTGCTGGGCAGGTCCCAGTAGGCTGTGCCTGTGCTACCCAGGGGTGTGATGTTTAGTGCATGGTGCAGCTAGGCAGGAAAGGGGGGGGGGGTTGTGATGTATGAAGCTAATAGAGGTGTGGGAAAGAGGAGAGAGAGGAGAGAAAAACAGGAGCCAAAAACAAACAAGCAAAGAAAGAGGAAAATAAAAGGGTGCTAAGGGAGCTTGTCATTGGAGTGGAAAGATGAGAAACTAAGAAATAGAGAAAAAGGGAAAAAGAAAGAAAAAATAAGTAGATAAAATTTTGGAAAAGAATAAAAGAAAAGAAAAGCCTTCAGGAGTCCCAGAGTCCCAATGGTGGGGCTGCTAAGACTGGGGAAGTAGCTCCCAGGCTGCACAGTATAGCCTGGCTAGATGGGTTATATATGTCACACAGCAGCAGGTATTCAGGAGACAGGAAAAAAGATAAGCGTATAGAGACGTGAACTAAGAAATGGATACAGACAGAAAGAGAAAAGAAAAAAAAGGAAAAAAAGAAGAAATGCCCCCAGGGATCCCACCTATGCGGCTACACAGATTGGGGGAGTGGCTCCTAAGCCATGCATTGTAGCCTGGCTAGAAAGGTCTCCCAAGCTGGGAAAAGAAAAAGAAAGCAAACAAAACAAAACAGAACAAAGCAAAACTAGGGAAAAAAGAAAAGCCCCAAGGGTCCCACCAGCGTGGTGTTGGGGGCTGGGAGAGTGGTTCCCCAGTTGAGCGTGGCTTCACAGCCTCTCAAGAAAAAGCAAAGATAGCACACAGAGCCAGGTGTTCCAGAGAAAGGAGGGGGAGGTGGTAGGAGGCACAGAAGAAACCAAAAGGGATGGAAAGAACTAACAGCAGCTCAGGGGCCTGGCCGGTGTGGACAGGGCGAATCCAAGCAGCCTGAGGCCAAAGCAGTTGCCTCCTGGCCAAGAGACTGGGCAGGCAGGAAGCAGAGGAAGCCAAAGGCAGGAGGAAGAAGGGGAGGGAGTTAGGAAAGCATATATCGCTTGTTACCGGGTGCTCTGTCTCCTGCTGGGAGTTCCATGAAGCTGCTTTCCCGTGCTCACTGTCTGTCAATCCCCAACTGGAGTCCAAGATGGCAGATCTGTGCTGCATTAGCTGATGGGGCCCTCGCACTTCTCTCTCCTCACTCTCCACGCTCTGTCAGTTTCTTATTCCATTTGGTTCTTGGCTGAGTTCTCTATCTCCTCATTTGGCACTCCAGGTTCCAGGAATGACATTCGTTTCTGTTTTACCTAGTTTTTCAGGTCTTTGCTGTGGAGGGACAGCGTGGTGCTTCTGTCTATGGCACCATGTTGTCCAGAAGTCCCCTATGTTTAACTTTTTGGGGAATTGCCGAACTGTTTTCCACAGTGGCTACACCATTTTGCAATCCCACCAAAAATGAATGAGGGCCCAATTTTTGCACATCCTTGCCAACACGTTCTTTTATTATTTTATGATCATAGCTGTCCTAAAAAAACAGTTGTTGTTGAGTTAATTCTGTATTATTGTGACCCCATTCATGTGTTTTGGAGTAAACTGTGTTCCAACGGGTTTTCAGTGACTGTGACCTTTTGGAGGTGTATAGCGAGGCCTTTCTTCTGAGGCACCTCTGGTACTGCCAATCTTTTGGTTAGTAGCTGAGCACTTAACCATTTGTACCACCCAGGGACTCTAAAAAAAAAAAAAACTAGTGGGGGTAAAATGTTATCTTATAGTGGTTTTGGTTTCCATTTATCTAATGACTAATGACATTGAGCATCTTTTCACGTGTTTTTTGCTCATTTGTGTATCTTCTTTGGAGGAATATCTATTCAATTCCTTTGACCATTTTTTGACTGGATTGTTTGTCTTTGTTGTTGTTAAGTTCTAGGAGTTCTTTATGTATACTGAATATTAAATTCTTATTCTATATGTGGTTCCCAAATATTGTTTTTCCATTCTGTAGGTTATCTCTTCACTTTGTTGATAAAGTCTTTTGATGCACAAAAGTTTTTAATTTTGATTAAGTCCAGTTTATCTATTGTATCTTTTGTTGCTCGTGCTTTTGGTGTTATAATTAAGAATCCATTGTCTATATGTCTCTCATTAAGCCAGTGTCAGACTCTTTTGATGCCTGTAGCTTTATAAAAAAGTAGCTTTATAAAAAGTATGTTTTAAAAACAGGAAACGTGAGTCTTCCTACTTTGTTCTTATTTTTCAATATTGTTTTGGCTATTTTAGGTCCCTTGCAGTTCCATATAAATTTGAGGATTGCCTTTTCCATTTCTGCAGAGAAGGCTGTTGAAATGTTGATGGTGGTTGTGTTGAATATATAGATTATGTTGAGTATTAATGACATCTTAACAATATTAAGTCTTCCAATCCATGAAAATGGAATTTCCTTTCATTTATCTAGTTCTTCTTTAATTTCTTTCAGTAATATTTTGTAATTTTCAGTATGTATTATACATTTTTAAGCCAAGAATTTTTTGTGTATCATAGACTCCCCATATCTGTTTATAGTATTTTTACCAGAGTGATACCAACTTTTTTGCTACTTTAAAACTTAAAAAATCATTTGTTAAACTGTAAATATCAGCTTTCTTATACATTTTATTTTCTCAATAGTGACAGTAAGTTTGTACAACAAGAAGATCCCATAGATTTTCCACACATGCAATGTTCTACTTTTGTTAATGACCTCATTAGCTCTTAAAAAAAAAAAAATTGAATGCACCTATTGTGCTTTCTTTGCTATTCATGAATGATAATGAATAGTCTTCTCTCCTACCTTCCTTCTATGGTTTGCTGATTGGGGCAAACTACAGGAAAACCTAATTGTCATTGTTTATTTATCTCTACTGAGCCTAGAGCCTAAAGAAAGCTATGACTAAGCAAATCCTTTGTTTCTCCTTGTCTAGACCTTACCCTATATACACTAGGACCTAGAATATAAAAAAAAAAAAATTTTTTTTATAGGTTATGAAATTTGTAGGTCCATTATTTTCTGTTTCCCTGAAGCAACCCACTGAAACTACTCCTTTTGTTTTTGTAGGAAACTGATTTTATTATCCTTTTCTCTGTCTGACAAAAGTTCCAAGCTCACTCCACCTCCCACCTCCCAACCCCGGTTAGTGATATGGGAACCTGGGACAAGGTAGAGTCGATGGACCCTGACAATGAAGGAAGAAGTGAGCCTCAGATTGCTTTTATTTCACATAGAAAATATTGTCGATCCCTATAAGTAACATGAAGAAAAATAAACCTCTGTGTATATATGCCTTGGTAAAATTGTGATTATTCTAGAGATTTCTTTCTGTGAAATTGCCAAAATGAATTCTGAACTTGTACTCATTTACACTTGTATCAGCAATATACTAGTGTGCCTGTTTTCTTGCACCCTCACTAATGTTGAATGTCAGATAATTATAACAATTATATAATAACAAGAGATTGTATTAAAATAGCCTAGTGGGTATTATAGTAAGCATTTTTATAATCCTGGTGAATTTGAGAATTTTTTATATTGACCATTTTTATGATTTACAGTTCACGCTTTTACTTTCTTGAGGCCATTAGCACTTGACTTCTTAGAGTGAGATGATTTTATGATTTGAAGGGAAAACAAGAGTCCCTGATTGGTGCAGATGGTTAATGCACTTGGCTTCTGACTGAAATGTTGGAGGTTTGGTTTCACCTAGAGGTGCCTTGGAAGAAAGGCCTGGTGATCTACTTCCAAAAAATCAGCCATTGGAAATTCTATGGGACACAGTTGTACTGTGACATACATGGGATTGCCATGAGTTGGAATTGACTGGGTGGCAACTGTGTGTATGTGTGTATATTTAAGTATCAGTTAAACTAGTTTCTTATTTTGGAAATGAGAAAATACAAGTTCATGGAGATAAACACTTGCCAAAGATCATAGAGCTTGTTAGTGTAATTTGACTAGGGATTCCTGATTCCATTCTTGTATTCTTTCTACTCTACCCTTCCTTTTTATTTTCATGCCTTCTGTGTATTCTTGTAAAGGAAATGGGAGCTTGTTTCCAAAGAAGACATTGTTAAATATCACCATACTTAAAAATCAACATCAATAAAAGAGCCATTTTATTAGTTGTAAGTCAGGTGCTATACTAAATGCTTTTATCCTTCCTCAGGTATTTGACCTAGCCTTGACCAAAGCTTTTCATATGTGAGATGTTTTTATTAATAGATGTCAATTGGAAACCCTTTTGGAATAAAGGTGATTTCAGATGTTTATGCTGGTACAAATCACTGGCAATAAATCATGTAGTCTTGTATATTTAAGACTGTAAATGAGGCATCAAGGATGATACCATGAAATAATTATAATAAAAAGGTTTGACTGCCAAGTAACATCTAAGAATAAGTTATAATGTTGTGGTTTTGGAATGATGAATCCGAAAACCATATTTTAAAAGTTTTGAGTGAGAAAACACATAATGGCTGACGTTTGGGAAACAGGTATTTCATGCTCTTTATTCTTCACAGAAGAAAGATGAGTTGAAAAGATGTGTTTATCAGGATTAAGGCATGAGAGGACACCAAGAGGAATGCAAATGGCAACAATGCTAATTACTATAGCATAGACAATCCTGCAACAATAGTATTAACAAACACTAATTTACGAATGGATACTTAGGCAGATAGGAATACTAAAAGGTGTGGGAGGGTGTAAGGGAAGACATGCACCTTCAGATATAGGTTTGATGGTGGATATTTGTACCTACATAACTGTAGGTGTCACTAATATATGAATATAGACAATAGAGCACACAAGGGCCACAGTCAGGGAAACTTCTTAGACATAAGCAAATACCTCATAAGATGAAGCTTCTAGGCTCGAAGGTGAAGGACCATAGACTCTGAGGTCATCTACACCAGTTGGCACAACATAATTCATGAAGATGAAATTCTGCACCCTACTTTGATGAGTAACATCTGGGGACTTAAAAGCTTGCAAGTGGCCATCTAAGGTATGTCTATTGGTCCCTTATAGTCCAGAGCAAAGGACAGCAAAGGAACCAAAGACTCAAGGGAGCAATTAATCCAAAGAACTAATGAACCACATGAGCCACAGCCTACATGACCCTGAGACCAGAATAACCTGATGTTACCCAGCTACCACTACTGACTGCTGTGACTAGGATCATAACAGAGGGTCCCAGACAGCAGGAAAAAAAAATGTAGAACAAAAAATCAAATTCACAAAAAAGACCAGACTTAACTGGTCTGCCAGAGGCTGGAGGAACTCCTGAGACTGTGGGCCTAAGATGCCCTTCTAAACTGGAACTGAAACCATTCCTGTATACCACCTTTCAGCCAAACCATAAACAGGCCCATAAAATAAACAATAACATGAAGAAAAGAACATGCTCTGTAGAACAATCAATCATGAGAGATCAAAAGGATGCTATTTGCCCAAAAGTAAAGATGAGAAGGTAGAAAGGGATAGAAAATCAGGGCAAAAGGAAACAGGGAACCTATGACAGAAATGGGGAGAGTGCTGACACATTGTGGGGAATGAAACCAATGTTAATGGAACCCTTTATGTGCAAACTATCAAATGGGAAACTAATTTGCTCTGTAAACTTTTACCTAATTCACAATATATTTTTAAAAAGCATGTAATTATATAGGGGAAGATTCAAAATGTAATATTAGATTTTGAAAAGAATACAAAATTGTATACTTGGTAACAGATTTAAAAAATATAGAGATGATTTTGCATAAAAATATGCATGTTTCACCATAGCAATTCTAACAGTTCATAACAATGAACTTAACCAAGGACACCAGAGAGGTTACACTATCTCTGAAGCCCAAAATTCCATTTTTCTATAGTGGAATGATACATTAGTCTTCAGGAAGAACAAATCCAAAACAACAAACAAAAACTTTCCTGGGAACAACATTCTATAGACCAGGTCCCTAGCTGATCCTCTTTCTTTCTATATACTTCAGTGGAGCACAGAAATACCTCAGATCATACCAGTGGAACCAGTCTTCATGGTCAGAGAGGGAGATTCAAAAAGCATGAACAAGTCCAGAAGACGATCACAGATGACATGTTTTAGAACACATATTTCTTGCTGGCTATCTCTCAAAGTTGCTTTTGTTTGTCTATTTCAATCAGATGTTATTGAGCTGAACTCAGGTCCCATTTATATCTTCTATGTTGGCTAGAGAAAGACCTATTACATTAAAAAATGTTGAATTTCAAGAACACACACACACTCTCACACATACACATTAACATGACTTAATTTATTTAAGATTTGAGTCATAGGACTCTCATTCACCATCTGGTTTACTTTTGAGGTTTTTTTTTTTTTTAACTGAGGAAATTGTAGAACTATCCCACATAGTGTCTGAGTGAGACTGCATTAAAAAGGTAGTTCAGGACAAATTTTCTTATTATGGATCTTAGATCCTAAAACTATGAAGCTATTAAGATATGTTAGAATATTACCTTAATATAAAGACAAGAAAAACAAGAAATTGGAATATGTGGCAAAACTTTAAGAAGTATGTATAAATAAGATAAATACACACACGTTTTAGGAAACGAAATGATGAATTTAAAATATTTCGGTGATTTACCTTATTTTTCTAGCTTCATTTTCCTGATTTTGTTGATCTTTCAATATTCTATAACATGATTTCAATACGGGATATCACATTACAGTTTTTTCTGTGTTCTAACAGCTTTTATTCTTGCCTGTTTTATTCAGTACTTTTGGGAGCACATTTCAAATTCTCTTTTCTTCAATAATGTGTTCCCACCAGATTTGGAAAAGTGTAAAGAGTACCAACGCTATCTTTATTTTATCGCCTGATATACTATTTAAAAAAAAAAATGTCATCCCAATGGCTGGCTCATAGTAAGTGATCCTAGATTTTTTTTGAATGCATGAGTAAATGAGTAACTGAATGCCTGCATGAATAAATCACTGCAGGTAAGGTCATATGAGAAACTGAAGTGCTATTTTCAGAAATGATTCTTTGGGAAAACATTTAAGCATATGAGATAGTCTTGAAGTAAGGCAAAGGTAATATTTATATTTCAATATGAGTATGAAGTATGCCAGTACAGAGCAGCATTTGTATGAGTCCCACAGATATTAGAAAAGTTTTTCAATCATATTTGAGTTAAACCAGCTACTTGAAGCAATGCTGTTTATTTCTTTCACATCCTCAGAATGCATTCCTCCTTTTTCCTTCTTTTAGGAACCTTGATCATTGGTTAAGTGTGCAAGCTTTGGAGTCAGAGAAGCCTGATTTCAAATCCCAGCTCTGTCACTTACTGCTATGTGATACTAGACAAATTATGTAACTGTTATGAGTCTCTGTTTCTACATTTGCTGGTTAAAGATATTACCAATCGCACAGGATTATTGTATAGAATAAAATGAGATGATGCATGCATACATAGTAAGCACTCAATACATGGTACCTGCTCTTATTTTTGTGACACTTGATTATATTCCTATATTTTCTTCCCTTCCCCCCCACCTTACCCACAACACAATTCTGTACCCCGTTCCAGTCCGTCTCTATGCATTTGATGTTTCCGTTTTGATCACTACTTAGGCCTTGGCCCCTTTCTCACCCAACTGAAGAGCAAGTCCTAATCTTAAACCTGGTTTTCCCAAATAATTCCTTACACAAATTGTTCAGTCACATTGGTTACGTTTTTTGCAATGTGTCAACATGCTCATTAATTCCATTCTGGATGTTTAGTTTCTAGTACTCTGATTTCCCTCTCCCCTTACCCTTTTGTCTTTGATTTGGGGTAATTGTTGACCATTTGGTCTCATACAGATGATTTTTTAAAGTTGTGCAGTACTCGTGGGTAATGTTCTTTATTTTATGAGCCAGTCAGTTATTTAGCTAAAAGGTGACTCAGGGGGTAGTTTTGGTTCAAGGTTTAAGGAATATCTCAAGGCAATAGTCGGGGAGTCCTCTAGCCTCAACTGGTCCAGTAAGTCTGGACTTTTTAAGAATTTGTGTTCTGTTCAATGTTTTTCTCCATTTTTGTCAGAATCCATCTATTGTGGTCCTGATTAGGATGGTTGGTAGTGGCAGCCAGGCACCTTCTATTTCTTCTGGTCTCAGGGTTGATGAAGCTGTGGTTCATGTAGACTGTTAGTCCTGTAGCCTGGTTTCTTCTTTGAGTCTTTGGTTTCCTTCTTTCTCTTTTGTTCTGGATGAGAAGAGACCTATAGTTGTATCTTAGATGGATGTTCACAATCTTTTAAGAACCTAGACCCTACTCTCCAAACTAGCATGTCGAACATAAACTTTATGAACTATATTACCAGTTCGCTGAGTTGTTCCATGAGAGTATGGTCCTTAGCTTTCAAACCCAGAAAACCAATTCCATGTGGTGTTTGGTTATGTCTAGGAAGTATCCATGAATGTGCCCCCTATGTGCTTTGTTATGTACATGAATATACATGTGTGCACACATATACATATATGTACACACGTATGCACACACACACCTATACTCATATATGCATATGTATATTTATATGTAGCCACACATTTTTTGCTCTTGTTGGGGTTGTTGAAACATTATATATGTCATATCCTTTATCAAAAATGCCCTTTTCTCTTGTGTACTTTAAAAAAAAAATTTTTATTGTGCATTAGGTAAAAGATTACATAGCAAACTAGTTTCCCCTTCGATAGTTTGTGCTCAGAGTATTTCATGACATTGGTTCCATTCTCCAAAATGTACCTGCCCTCCCCCTATTTCCATCCTAGATTCCCTGTTTCCTTTTGTCCTAAATTGCTATCCCTTCCTCCATTTTTGTCTTTGTTTTTGGGCAAATGTTGCCCTTTTCATCTCATATAATAGACTGTTCTAAGGAACATGTTCCTCTCTAGTGTTGTTTATTTTATTGGCCTGTCTATGGTTTGGCTGGTGGGTGGACTCCAGTAATGGGTTCAGTTCCAGTTCAAAAGGGTGTCTTCGGGCCATATAGTCTTGGGAATTTCTCCAGTTTCTATCAGACAAGTAAGTCTGGCCTTTTTTTATGAATTTAATATTTTGTTCTGCAATTTTTATCCTGCTTTGTCCGGGACCCTCTGCTGTGATCCCAGTCAGAGCGATCAGTAGTGGTAGCCAGGCACCATCTAGTTCTTCTGGTCTTGGGGTTGTACAGGGTGTGGCTCCTGTGGTCTATTAGTCCTTTGGACTAATTGATTCTTTGCGTCTTTGGTTTTCTTAATTATTTTTTTTTCTCCCGATTGTAAGCGACCAATATCTGTATCTTAGATGCCTGCTTGCATCTTGTGTACTTCTTAGTAACATCATTTACCTTGTAAAGCTGTGCACTCTACCCATACTCAGTGCTACCTTTCTCATCGAAAACAAAAAGAATAACAGGTGTATACTATCTAGAGAGTGATTCTTCCTCTCCCTTCTCCCCACCCATCCCTGGTAACCACTATGAACGTTGGTCTCTGTTTACGTACCTATTCTTGTCTTCTTATAAAAGAGATCATATAATATTTGTCTTTTTGTGAAAGACTTTTTTCACTCATCATAATGTCCTCCAGATTCACCTACATTATAACATGTTTCGAGAGATCATCATTACATCATTATGACTGTATAGTATTTCATTGTATGTATTTACCACATTTTGTTCATCAATTGGTAGTTAGGGTTTTGAAATGAGCTTTTACTGTTCTTCTCAAATGGAAATACTGAGTGGGCTGCATGAAGATCATTGAAGCTTATTATCAGTGTAGATTCATGGGCTCTACCCTCAGATATTTAAATTCAGTAGGTCTATAATGGGATCAGGCAATTTTGTTTTAAAAGAAAGAAATAAACCACCCTTGGTGATTTCGATGCCTAGCAAGTTGGGGACTGTTTGTCTATTGTATTCATTCAGCCCATAAAAATGCATCTAATAGATATCCTGCAATTCAGGTGCTCCCTGCACTTGGTAACACTTGTAGGCAATTGAATTCAGGTTTTTGGTGCTGTTACAGTGTTGTGTACTACAAAGGTGGCATGGTGAAATGCAAAAACATGCGTAAGCTTTGGTATCAAACAGACCTGGATTAAAATCCTAGCGTGAAATGAATATTGACTACCTTGCAGGTACTCAAGAACTAGTATTTGTTATTATTCTCTGTTTATAAATCACTTTATGACTTGTCAGGGATGGGATGCTGTGGTAGACTTAATTACTGGTCCAATTCTTCACCTGTTTCTGTAACCACACCCTTGCTATCACATTATTTTAGATGGAATTTGCTTCCCAGGCCCTTGACTTTGGAATTGGTCTTGTGATTTGTTTTGTCCAATGGCATATTAGAACAGATGGTGCAAGCAAAGACCTGAAATGTAATTGCATCATACAGCATATACTGCCTCTTTCAAATACCATGAAGAGACAGTGCCCAAATTAGTCTACTGATCCAAGGAAAATAAGAGACATTTGGATCAGATTTGCACAGTAGACCTGGTAAAATTCAGCTTGAAGAAATCAGCTATCTAGATCAGCTAACTCACACTGACCCACAGACATGTGAGCAAGCCAAGCTGTCTCAGTCATTAAAGCCTGAAGCAAGACCACCTAAGTTGACTTGCAGATCCATGTGAATAAAATATTTTGTTTTACATTTTAGAGTTTTGGAATGGCTTGGTAAACAGCCTAATTATGGCAAATGGCCAGCCAACGCAGAAACTTTTGCCCCTTTTCAATGGTAATCTGAGTTATCAACCTGTCGAAAATTAAACAAAGTAATAGAACACACACACATACACACACACAAATAAGCAAGAAAACAGAGTCCTTACTTTTCTGCAGAGGTGTCTGCCATTCCTGTTAACTTGGCAGGAGTGGAGTTGTGTATTAGTACAGCCCTGTTATAAAGCTACTGTCAACTTATGGAGAGTCCATATATAATGGGACAAAACATTGCCCTTCCTTCACCATTCCCACAATCAGTTGCAGATCAGGCATTTGAGAAAATTCATACTGTTTTCCTTGGCTTATTTTTGGAAGTAGACCACCAAGGCCTTTCTACCTAGTCTGTATTAGTCTGAAAAGTCCACTGAAACTTGTTTGGTATCTTTTCATCATAGCAACACGCAAGCCTCACTGACAGATGAGTGATAGCTGCACATGACGTGCATTGGTCAGGAATTGAATCTGAATCTTCTGAATGTTGTTGTTGTTGTTAGGTGCCATCCAGTTGGTTCCTACTCATAGCAATCCTGTGTGCAACAGAATGAAACACTGCCTGGTCCTGCGCCATCCTCACAATCATTGTTAATGCTTGAGCCCATTGTTGCAGGCACTGTGTCAATCTATCTCGTTGAAGGTCTTCCTCTTTTTTGCTGATCTTCTCTAGGGACTGGTACCTCCTGATAACATGTCCAAAGTACATGAGACAAAGTCTCACCCTCCACCCTTCTAAGGAACATTCTGTCTGTACTTCTAAGACAGATGGAAAATTAGAATTCTACATTGAACCACCTCTTCCCCCTAAAGTGCTCCTAAGGTACTGTAAGTTATATCTCCACACCTATGGCTGGGTGCCTTTTTGAGCCTTAAAGTATAAGTAAGGCCTTGCAGGAGATTCTTGGACTATGTCTCAGCCTAATCTACCTCTATTTCAGATTTTTGTCCAAGACATGGACAGAAAAATGAAGGGCTGCTCACAGAAGTAGTGTACAGGAAGAAGAGGGCCTAGAGGATTAAACTTAGCTGAGAGGATCTTAACCAGGATTGTTTGTGAGAAATGAGCAGCAAAAGAAAAAGAAAAACAAAAACATAATTGGAGGTCATAAATTGGTAGGGATTGAATCATGCATATACCACATTTTATTGTCCATGAATAATCTGGTTGTTTCTAACTCTTTGTTAGGACAAACAGGGCTATGATGAACGTCTTCACTGATGCCTCTCTCTACATACCCTTATGAGAGGTTCTCTTGGATATATACTCAGGAGTGGTACCATATGTTTAATCTCCCTAATTGCTTACAAATTGCTCCCCAGAATGGCTTATTAGTTTATAACCCTACCACCAGTGCATAAAGATTCCCATTTCCCATATTTTACTAATCTTTGATATTACCTGTATTTCTAATTATTGTTCATCTGATGGGTATTCTTTATAAGATTATTCTTTCGTTGCTTTACGTTGCATTTCTTTGGTTACTTGTGAAGTCAAGCAACTTTTCTCATCTTTATTAGCCATTTGGGTTCTTCATTTTGGGACTTGCCTATTTATATCTTTTGCCCATTTTTTATTGGAATTCCTGTTTTGTTATTGCTGCTTTGTTCCTTATATATTCTAGAGATTATGCTTTTGTTCTAAATATTTGAATAGTACCTTCTCTTGGTTTTTTCACCTGCCTATTACCTTTATTTTGTGGTGTTTCACATTGAACAAAAATATTTAATTTTGATAAGGTTAAATCTACTATATCTCCCCGTCAAGTTCTGTTCTTTTTACATATTGTTTAAAAAAATTTCCTATACCAATGTCAAAAAGATACTCTTTATTCTATTTAAATAGTTTTACAGTTTTGCCTTTCACAGTGTAGCCTCTAATCCATCTGGAGTTTCATTTATAGATGACAAAAAGTATGGATCTCAATTGGTTTTTCTCCGTTGTAAGGAAATTATACTGGCACTAATTATAAATTAATTTCCTCACTGATTTGTACCAATAGGTCAGTTTCACATTTATTATGAGGATATGTTTCAATACTCCCAAATCTGTTCCATTTGTCAGTTTCTGTGCCAGTACCACTCTTAAGAAATTATTATTATAAAATAAATAATTTGTTCCTAAACTGGAAGCAATGTTTTTCGGTATAGAGTGTGTTAATAATAAATTTTGAGGGTTGGCAACTGTTTTTTTATTGTTTTAAGTTAAAAAATAAAAGCACTGCTAATGAGTGAACATCCATAGTGCTTATAGTATAAATGGTGTTATGTGTTTTATCACCATAGTTATGAGATGTGGGGAATAATATGTATGTATTTGGGTTGTCAATAGAACTGTAATGAGCCACCTGAAGCTTAATACTCATACTGCTTACTTTATTAGTCAGGATTGAAACTGCCAAGAAAATGTTCTTTCGCATATATTTATGTAAGACATGCAGATGTTGGTTATCTAAATCAGAGTCATATATTCTCTTGAAAGATTTTAAGTCCTGTTTTCAGCTAAATGGTACAGCAGGTGGTACTCAGAATTCAGATCAGATATCATCAGCTCACAAAGTTTCTTAAGTATCTACTCCAACATTGATCTTTTTTGTTCTCATCAACCTAATATTCCGGTGCAGTTAGGATAGTTACCAACATTGTGATGACTGCAAAGTTTTGAAATCTTGTTTCCTTTATGTTAACAATGAAAGTTCAAACTGAAATAAATCCATGGATTGAAACGATTTGAGTGTATTCACTGAATTTCTAAGTATCAAGGTGGATTGTACTTTTCCCACTTCTCTCACCCACCTATGAAAGCTTATGACAGTCTGCTAAATTTGAGGAAAGGGTACACAATACTGCCTTCAGTGATTTGGTTGTGGTGCTGTTTGTCTACACACACACAAATAAACATACATATTTTTATTCCCATAAAAGAATACAAACACCTTCAGCATGAATATTTAGTAAAGATTCTTATTGGCCCACAGTCATTCACTCTGTTGAGCAGCAAAATAACATACTTACAAGTAAGATACCAATTGAACAACAATTATCATATTTCCCTATTGCTTAGACTGGCATTTTTAAAAAATTTTCTGCAATCTAGATGTGACCTAAAACTGTTGAATATATTAATGTAGTGCTTCTTCTGCATTCACACCCGCCCAAAGTTATATTAAATTGATGGCTATATTTTAAAATAAGTGATATAGTAGAAATGAGAAAATATAAGTGAAAGGTCTCCTGTATATAAGCGCAAAAATATAAGCACAAAAAGTATATGACATTGTTTATACCCTCATGGAATTTAAAATTTGAGGGTACTTACTTATTATTACTATCGGCAGTTTGAATGGACCAGGTGCTCCTTGGAAATTGTACGGGGCAGTTCTGCTGTGTCCTATAGCGTCACTATGAGTCAGAATTGACAGCAAAGGGTTTGGGGTACTATGTGCCCTGGTAGCGCAATGACTAAGTGTTCGGCTGCTAAGCTAAAAGTTGGCGATTTGAACCCACCAGCCACTCCTTGGAGAAAGACGTGGCAGTCTGCTTCTGTAAAGATTACAGCCTTGGAAATCCTATGGGGCAGTTCTACTCTGTTCTATAGTGTCACTATGAGTCAGAATCACCCGATGGCAATGGATTTTTTTTACCAAGTGTCAAAGAAGCCCTGGTGGCACAATGCTTATGCGCTCAGTTGCAAACGGAAAGGTTCATGGTTCTAACACACTACGTGACTATACAGGATAAAGACTGGGTGATCTGCTCCAGTAAAGGTTATAGCATTGAAAACCCTATGGGGCAGTTCTCCTGTGTCACATGGGGTCACTATGAATCAAAATCAACTCAAAAGCACCCAATGACAACAGAATCTATGTGCTAGGTCCTCTCACAGGTACTGACGTTATAGCGGTGAATAAAAGTCAATGTACATTCTTCACTGAAAGCTTATTCTAGTGTAGAACAGACTATAAACAAATATATGCTATAATGTCAAAAAGTGACAAGTGCTATGAAGGAGAATTAAGTAGGTTAAGGGTATAGAGAGGAACAGGAATGATATTTTAGATAGAGTTGTCAGGAAAGGCCCTCTGAGGAGGCAGTATTTGAGCAGAGACCTCAGTGACTTAAGGGAGCTAACCAAGGGTCTATCTGAGCATAGGATTTTCTAAAGAGAGAGAAGAGCAAGTTGCAAAGGCCATGAGACAGGACTCTGCTTGCTTGTACTAGGAACAACAAAGGAGAACAGTATTCCTGAGTGAGTGCACAGCAGTGGAGAGTAGTGAGAAATGAGATCTTACAGGTAGGTAGCCAGGGACTTGTAGGCCATAGCAAGGACTTGGGTATTACTCTATATGTGATGGTATGTCACTGGAAATTTTAAAGCAGGAAGTAACATGACATGACTGAGGTACCAGCTTCTGTGGCTACTCTGGTTACTATAAAGGGAAGAGATAACAGGAATCAAAAGTAGAGGCAGAACTATTGCCCATATACAGGCAAGAGCTGATGGTGATTGCGACCAGGATAGTCAAGTGAAGGAGGTGAGAAGTGATCAGATTCAGAGTATATTTTGAAGGTAGAGCTGATAGGATTTGTTCATGAATGTAGGGTGAGAGAGAAATAAGAGGTGTCAAGGAAAACTTTTACGGTTTTAGGCCTCAGCAACTGGGTAAATGGTGGGGCTATTTACTACAATGGGAAAGATTGGAAGGGTCACAGGTTCTAGTGGGCAGGGAGGAGTGAAGGACAGGAAGGTTAAGGAGGTTTATGACAGCACATTTTATTTTGGAGATTATGTTTCAAATGACTATTGAAGATTCAAGAGTAGATTTTAACTAGACAGTTGGTGATCCCAGACTGGAGTTCAGAAGTTAGGTCTGGGCTGGAGGCATACTGAGAGTCATCAGCACATACATGGTACTTAAATGCATAGGCTTGGATAGGGTCACTTAGGAAAGAGTGCAGATATAGAAGAGAAGAAGCCCACGACTGAGCCTTGAGGGTCTTCATTATTTTTAGGGTGTAATTTGAGAAACCATCAAAGTTTACAGAGAAGAAGTGGCTCGTGAGGCAAGAGGAAATCTGAAAGGGTTTTGAAAGCCAAATGAAGAAAACATTCTAAGAAAGAAGAAATGCTGAATGGGAACAAGACACTGAGAGGCTGAATAGAAAGAGGACTGAGACCTGACCATTGCACTTAACAGTATATAGAGAGGTCACTCTAGGCCTTGACAACAGCTCTTTGAATGGAGTGATGGGGACAAATGCTTGATTGAACACACTGGCATATGTACACACACAAGTTAAAGAAAAAATATTTTACAAAATAATTCCAAATGACATAGAAGTAGCTATATGCCAGATATAGAAAAGGTGAATGGAAATGCTAGATTTGTTTCTGAGTTTCTTGACTCCAAAAACAATAAGGAATCATTAATTATTTCAGTTTCACAGATATTTATTGGGCACCTATTCTGTACTAGGTATGCTGCTAAATTCTGGATAAACAAAAAAACCTAAAAAAGTTTTTTTTTGTTGTTTATCCAGAATCTAGCAATATACAGCAGTAAACAAAAAATTTGTTCCCTCGTGCAGCTTATATCCTTGTGAAACAAATCATTGCCTCCAAATCCAGAGTCCAGTGTCATATTCTTTGTGTGTGTGTGTTTGGTGAAGGTTTACATAGCAGTTTAGGTTCTCATCCAACAATTTCTGCACATATTGTTCAGTGACATTGATTACATTCTTCACAATGCATGGACATTCTCATTTCCATTATGGTTGTTCCATTAACCAATTTCCCTTCCCCCTTATAGCCTCATCTTTGTTTTACAGTAATTGTTGACCATTTGGTCTCATATAGGTTTTTTTTTTTAAAGGAACACAGTACTTATGGGTGGCATTCATTATTTTGTGGGCCAATCTGTTATTTATCTACAAGGTGACCTCAGGAGTTAGTTCTGCTTCAAGGTTTGAAGAGTATCTCGGGTGTCTCAGGGCAATAGTCTCGGGGAAGTCTCTAATCACAACCAGGCCAGTTTTTTTTTTTTTTTTTTTTTTAAGGAATTTGAGGTTCTGTTCCCTGTTTTTCTCATGCTCTATGAGCGTCCATCTATTATGGCCCTGATTAAATAGTCAGTAGTGGTTGTTTGTTTTAGTGGTAGCTGGCACCATCTAGTTCTTCTGCCCAGTGTCATATTCTATTAACTGATGAACAATGTAACCGAAGAGGGTTACATGGTAGTTCTCATTATGTGATTAAAAAAAAAAAAGGCAGCAGCATTTCATTAAGAGAAACTTTTCTGGCCCTAAAATCTAGGGGAATATTTGAGAATATTCTCTCATGAGTCTTTATATAAAAGACAATGGATGATTTCTTTAATACTGTGTTTTCAGAAACCACAGAAGCTTTAAGTCAGCCATTTTGTATTTGTTCTTGAATAAATTAGGAAGTTTCTAAGTACAGAGAAAAATGCTATGAGCTTAGAGAAGGTGATGATCTTTGTTGGTTGTATTTTGAGAAAGCCTGAGGGTTAAGACAGTAAATAGATGATGGTTTTAGCAAAAAGCTTAGAGCAAATATGAAGCTCTCAACCATAGCTGTGATGTAGACCCTCATGACCTATATATTTGTCTTCTATTTTTTTTTGCTTTGACACTCTATTTATAATTCCCCTAGACGTACTTCTTTATTTGCATTAATATTTTAAAATTATTATATTTTAAAACTTCTCAGTGGGCTACTTCAAGTCCTTATTGGAATGAAGGAAAGTATAAATAAATACACTTTGATGATCAAAGTGCTTATTTTTAGTACCTAGAAATTCATTCAATAGTCATGTGATGAGTTATGTGCCATACACTGTGTACAAATTAGCAAGAACTAATATGCTTCACATGATACTGACAAAAGACAAGTAGCTACATACCAGTTGCACTCTAAATCTCAGTATGATGACTCTGCGGAAATAAATTCGTATGATCTTGATTGAAAACCTGCTAAATTGCCTCCGTATGTTCTGGGGAATTACTGATTTACATTTGCACTCTGACTAAAAAAAAAATACTAGGCGTGGAATAACCCTAAGTGAGGGGGATGCATTTCACTTCAAAAGAGAAAGACCAATATTTAGATGCAGTAAATGAATTTGGTGGTGAAGAATAGGGTTGGGGAGGGGAGGATGATGCATAGCTTATTAATTTTGAGGGCTCTTCCAATTTTGAACAGCTTATTTCTATGTATTCTGTATTCTTTTATTTGTAGGTGATGTACAAGCCAACTGGTATGGTAAAATACACGTATTTTAGTCTTGGTAATTTGTATTGTCCTAAAATATTCTTGAAGAAATAGGTACCTAACTTGTATATATTTTAAAAGTCTGTTTATTTTAATAAATAAAATTAGCTAATGGGAAGTGCAATCAACCAACCCATACCTCACTTACAAAGGCTATTTTTACTGAGATCCAAGGGGGTAAAGCACCACTTAGATAAATGATATGGGTAGCTACTAACCCATATTGATCCCCTGTATTTTAGTGGGAAGACAAGCAACTCTTTCATTCCTGGTTATTTATCTGTCTAATCTAATCTACAACCTCCAGTTAATTTGTTGCAAATTCCTTGAAATTAACACATTTGTGACTGACCCCCTTAATGTCAGTTGCTTTTATATAATAAACATCTGCCCTAATGGCTTTGGTTGAATGTGAAAGAGAAATTAAATAGGAAAAAAAGAGGAGGAACAGAGATGCAAAAATCACTAATTAGAGTTACCTGTTCTCCTGAGACTTTCCTCTTCACCTCTTCTAACATCTCCATTTTAATCTTTATAACAGGTTTTACTTTATATTCTATTGTCAAAAATGCCAAAGTCTTGTGCTCTTTCTTACTCAGCTTGCTTTGTTACCACCCTCCATCTATCTTCTCAGTAGAAGCTTAAGAATTTCTGGCTTAGATTCTTACCTAATTGCACCTAATTGAACAAACAGGTTAAGTCTGTTGAAAAGAGTAGAAAGAGTGAGCAAGTCTTTAACATTAGAATGCTCCATATCACCTGGAAAGTTTGTTAAACTGCAGATTCTTGGAACTCACCCCAACAGATTTTGTATCAGTAGCTCCTGAATAGGACCAGGAATCTGCTTTTTGAAGCAATTTTTTCTTGGACCACACTTGAGATGCACTGATGTAGAGGATATAAGGCTGGAAACAGGGCTTTGAACTGGTTCATTCCAATTCCAACCCATGCTGAGAATTTGCATTTTAGCCCCAGATATACTGAATCAGAATCTATAGTTTAACAAGATCTGCAGGTGATTCATATGTATAATAAATTTTGAGACTCACTGTTCTACTACTGGTTCTCACAATTAGTCCCTAACCAGCAGTATTAGCATTACCTGGGAACTTATAAGAACTACAAATTCTCAGCAGGGTTTCCAAAAGCAACAAATCAGTTCGAAGCCCTGACTGGAAAGGGAGTTTGAAAACTTTTCTTTGGGAAGGTTACTCTAGCAGCATTGTGAAAAGAGAATTGGATGGGAAGAGACAAAACAGGTAGACGTATTGTGACATGATTCCAATACAGGTAGTCCCCAATTTATGAGGAGGTTCCTTCTGACAACTCCATTGTAAGTTGATTCTGTTGTAAGTCAAATACCTTTTTTTTTAGTTTTCATAGCCTGTTATATGATAGAGTTTTGAACAGTAAATCACAACATTGAACATCTGCGAGTGAACACCTGAGAATGATAATGTCAGCAAATTATGCACTGCAACATTGTATGTAGTGCATTTAATGTTAAGATGTACACATACACACATAAAACAGATGGGCATAAGTGCAGTTGCTCATAACTCAAATACATCATAAGCTGGGGACTACCTGTAGTTTAGACAAGAGATAACTAAATTAGAATTCTCTGGTGGCTCTGGAGTTTGAGAGAAGGGAATGGATACAAGAATTATTGAAGAGATAGAAAAGATTTATTAGTTCCTGGGTAGTGCAAATAGTTAAAGCATTTGGCTGCTAAATGAAAAGTTGGAGATTCAAGTTCACCTAGAGATGCCTCAAAAGAAAGGCATGGTGATCTACTTCTGAAAAATCAGCCATTGGAAACCCTATGGAAAACATTTCTACTCTGACACCCATAAGGTTGCCATGAGACAGAATCAACTCGATAGCAACTGAACTGGTAATGATTTATTAGATCTGTAGTGCAGAAAGAGAGGAGTCATAGATTATTCTAAGTGACATGTAGAATGATGGTCTCATTAAGTGTAATCAGAAAGAAAGAGGACTAGGTGAGAAAGAGTATCTTTCAAATATAATAAAGGAGAAACAAATAAATTTTAAAAAAGAGGAAAGAGTAGTGTCATGGGGGTGAAATGAAGGACTTTATGGAGGAGGATGTGGTTAAACATTGTTAAATCCTGTAATAAGGTCAAGAATGAAAATGGAGAAAAGAAAACCTACAGATTAGGAGAAAAATTTTGGGAGTTATATATCTGAAAGGGGTTTAGTATCTACAATATGTAAAGAACTCTTAAAACTTAACAATAATAAAAAGACAAGCTACCCAATCAAAAACAGGCAAAGGACTTGAATAGACGTTTCACCAAAGAAGATATACAAATGGCCCACAAGCACTTCAAAAAATGCTCAAAGTCATTAGGCATTATCACTTGCCATTAAGTCAGTTCCAACTCCATATAATTAATGTGCTCCACTGTTCGCTGTTAACCAGAAGGTTGGAGGTTCAAGTCTACCCAGGGTTACCTCAGAAGAAAAGTCTGGAGATCTACTTCTGAAAAATCAGCCATTGAAAACCCTGTGGAGCACAGTTCTACTCTGACAGTTCCGTATCTATTAGGGAGATGCAAATCAAAACCACAATGAGATACCTCTTTACCACCACTAGGATTGTTGTTGTTGTTAGGTGCCATTGAGTTGATTCCAGTTCATAGCAACCCTGTGTACAACAGAATGAAATACTACCCAGTCCTGTACCATCTTCACAATTGTTGCTGTGCTTGAGTTCATCATTGTAGCCACTAGTGTCAGTCCGTCTCGATGAGGGTCTTCCTCTCTTTCACTGACCCTCTACTTTACCAAGAATGATGTCCTTCTCTAGGGACTGGTCTCTCCTGATAACATGTCCAAAGTAAGTGAGATGAAGTCTCACCATTCTCACTTCTAAGAAGCACTCTGGCTGTACTTCGTCCAACACAGATTTGTTTGTTCTTTTGGCAGTCTGTGGTATATTCTATATTCTTTGCCAACACCATCATTCAAAGGCATCAACTCTTCTTTCATCTTCGTTATTCGTTTCCAGCTTTCGCATGCATATGAGATGATTGAAAATACCAATAAGGCTCTCCTTAGTCCTCAAAGTGACATCTTTTCTTTTTAACACTTTAAAGAGGACTGTTGCAGCAGATTTATTCACTAGGATAAAAAAATCTAGGATAGCTATGATTAAAAAAAAGAAAAGAAAATAACAAGTGTTGGAATGGATTTGAAGAAACTGGGTTCCTCACTTTTTGCTGGTGGGAATGCAAAATGGTATATAGCTGCTGTGGAAAACAATTTGATGGTTCCTTAAAAAGTTTTTTTTTTTTTTTTTTTTTTTACATAGAATCATTATATGATCCATCAATTTCTCTCCTAGGTATATATCCAAAAGACTTGAAAGCAGGGACTCAAACAGAGACATGTACACCAATGTTCATTGCAGCACTATTTACAATAGCCAAATGGTGGAAACAGCCTAAATGTCCATCAACGGATGAATGTATAAACAAATTGTTGTATATATACAATGGAATATTAGTCAGCCATAAATAGAAATGAAATCCTGATACATGATACAATATAAATGAGCCTTGAAAACATCATGTTGACTGAAGTCAGTCACAAAAGGAAAAAATATTGTATGATCCCACTTACATTAAATATCCAGACTAGGAACGTGCTTAGGCAAAAATTTATTAGATGTTACCAGGAGCTGGAGGAAGGAGAAAATGGAAAGTTACTGTTGAATAGGCACTGTTATGGATTAAATTGGGTTCCCCAAAACTGTGTATCAATTTGGCTAGGCCATGATTCCCAGTATTGTGTGGTTGTCCTCCATTTTGTGATATGAAGTAATTGTCCTATGTGTTATAAATCCTAACCTCCATGATGTTACTGAGGCAAGATTAGAGGCAATTATGTTAATGAGGCAGGACACAATCTACATGATTAAGTTGTATTTTGAGTCAATGTCTTTTGAGATATAAAAGATAGAAGTGAGCAGAGAAGAGAGGGATCTCCTAAAGCAAAGAAAGAAGAGCCAGGAGTACAGCATGTCCTTTGGACCTGGTGTCCCTGTGCTGAGAACCTCCTAGACCCAGGAGAAGATTGATGCCAAGACCTTCCCCCAGAGCTGACAAAGAGAGAAAGCCTTCCTCTGGAGCTGGAACCCTGAATTTAGACTTCTAGCCTCTTAGACTGTGAGAGAATAAATTTCTGTTTGTTGAAGCCGTCTACTTGTGGTATTTCTGTTATAGCAACATTAGATAACTAAGACAGGCACCAAACTTGTGTTTGGGGTGATGAAAACCTTTTGGAAAGAGATTGAGGTGGTGATTGCATAACATGATGAATACCACCAAAACATACATATAAAAATTGTTGAGTTGGCTAATGTTTTACTATATATGCATATTACCACAATAAAACACTAAAGAATAAGGATTTAAGTAAAGTTCACTTAGACTCAAAAATAACTATTTTCAAAAATGTATGACATATATACATTGCATTTTATGAGAAAGTACATATGTATTTTGTTTTATTTATTTTTTATAGTACTTGTTGATGTTAGTGTAAAAAGGTGGCCTGGGTTCTAGTTTGTAAGAACGTTCAGGGTGACCTTCTTCTGTCTTCGAAGTTGTAAAAATAACTCTTTGTTGCTGGATAGAATCTGAATACACAGCTTCTCTCTTCGTTATAGAGGATATCACTGGTCAACAAATTCCAATAGGCCAAATTGGAGACTGAAATTTTTCTTTGTTCATTCAACATGAGTGTGTTGATTCTGTGTAGCATCTCAGAAGCAAAATTCTTTTAATGTCCTAAAGGGTGCCTGATCTCTTAGCTTTTGCCTCAATTGGTTTAAACATTTTGACAACTTTATTCTTTTGTAACCACTAGCCACATGTAGCTATTTAAATTTAAATTAATTAAAATTAAATAAAAATTAAAGATTTAGTTCCTCAGTCACATTCCACCACCACCACTACTGCCATCAAGTTGATTCCGACTCATAGCGACCCTATAGGGCAGAGTAGAACTGTCCCACAGAGTTTCCAAGGAGCGCCTGACGGATTTGAACTGCCAACCTCTTGGTTAGCAGCTATAGCACTTAATCACTATGCCACCAGGGTTTCCACAGTCACATTAGCCACATTTCAAATGCTCAGTAGACACATGTGTATAGTGGTTACCTGATTGGGCAACACAGATATAAAACATTTCCATCAAGGCCGAAATTTTTGTTGGACAGTGCTGCTCCAAATATTTGTTTCTGTCTTCATTATTATTCACTTATGAAGATGGATGATGAACACTGTACTTAGAACATGGAAGTCTCTAACAAATTCAGTAGACAGAGATATATCTGATGTTGGAGCTATTTTAATTATGTACAAAAGACATCTGAGGACTGCAAAGCTTTAATAATTTTTTTTAATTAAATTTGAGCCAAAACTTAAGCATCAGAATGCTCTCTTTCTATTGTAAGTACCTTACCAGGAAAGTTTAAATATACCCTCATAATTTACAGGAGTTTTTATTAAATTCTGTTAATTAGCCATTTCCAACTCATTTATTATTAATTTTCTAATAAATTAAAAAAGTTTGTGGTAGCTAAAATAATCTTAGCTGTTTGTGGTATTTTAATGATGGTAATGTCCAATTTATTCATTATTTATTTCCAAGCAAATTAAAAATATCCCTCCAAAGACATCTAGTTAGAGAATGAGATCATTTCAGATATCCAAGTGAAATGAGAAAATTTTTACTAAGTGAGGATTGACAGGAGCAAGCAATTTGATAAGGTCTACAAATCTCAAGCACCTTTGAACTCAAATACTTCACAGCAGCTCCAGTCGTGGCTGTATTTATTATATGATCACGTGTATGTGTCAGGCTTGGGCAGCTTCCTTTTTTTTTTTTTTTTTTCCCTCCTAAAGATATTGCAACACTGTTCTTTGAATCAGTTTTATGGGTATTTTCTCAAATGAGATTGTCCTGGAGAGACTAATGAAGTAATCAGTTTGCTTCAGCAGAGATTTGGTCCTTAGATATAATCTTCCTAATTTCAAACCTCAGAGTTTGTATTTTTCACTGGAAAATTCAATATTCATGGACATATCTGAAACGGGAGTTAACTTATAATTACAAAAATTTTCCCTAGATTGTCCAGTGAATTGTTTTTCAGTGATAACTCACTGGAAAGCGTATCTGTTCTTTCCCAGATTTCCAGAGAAAGTAGTGCATATCAACATTTCTCAAAGTATAGCTGTGGAACAGTGTTTTCTTTGCATGTTGTTAGATGTCAACGAGTTGGTTCCAACTCATAGTGGCCCCATGTACAACAGAACGAAACACTGTCTGGTTCTGCACCATCCTCACAATCATTGTTATATTTGAACCCATTATTGCAACTACTGTGTCAATCCATCTTGTCGACCCTCTTTTTCACTTACCCTCTACCAAGCGTGATGCCCTTCTCCAGATATCATGTCCAAAGTATTTGAGACGAAGTCTCACCATCCTCACTTCCAAGGAACACTCTGGCTGTATTTCTTCTAAGACAGACTTTTTCATTCTTCTGGAAGTCCATGGTATATTCAATATTCTTTGCTAACACCATACTTCAAAGATGACAATTTTTCTTCAGTCTTCCTTTTTCCTTTGCATGTTACTAAGTGACATATATTTAATAGATTTAGGGAAAAAAAGGAGGTGGGTGTTGATGATCAAACTGACTTGGGAGAAGATACTTTAGATGAGATTCTTTACAATAGGAGTTTTTAGAGTTTTTCAAATACTCATGTGCATTGTGGATCTCCAGAAGGGTCTGGGTAGCATTATCCAGGTGCATCTCACGGAATTAATGTGCCAAAGAATACATTTTGCAAGATTTTAGTGCACATACTTAAATGATCCTTCACAAAAAAGGGAAGAGCATATGCATTTATAGTGTCTAAATTTAATATTATACTTGAAATGGAAATTTTATTTCAAAATATAAACAACAGCAAAAAATCACATGAGCAATTGCTAGCAACTTCAAAAAGTAGGATGGATGGGAAGAAGGCGGGAAAGAAGGAAGAAAATGGCTGTACTACCTACTGCTATAACAGATTGTTTTCTGCTTTGGCCAAGAAAAAGGCATGGCAACGTATTCTTTGTCTTTCCCAAACACTTTGCAATGCTTGCAGGTCAACAGTATTCATTAATGGCTCCCAGTAGTTTAAGGGAGACAAGCTAGTATATAAGACAGAGAAATAATCACAGGCCCAGTAGCCTAGAGCCAAAAATAAATCAGGGCAGGCCTAGTGAGATTTAGAGTAGGTCTAGAATAAACTATAATATTTACTTTTTGTTGTTTTTGTTTGAATTCTATGAAAATATGTGTTTATGGGGAACTGTGAATAATGTATTTGCCATACCAGCAAAAGGTCTCTAAATATATAATGCCAAAGTGGGTTTATATCATCATTGTATGAATACAAACTTTGCAATTAATTTTTTAAATGGTAAAGCCATTGTATTTTTTCTATCTTCCTGTATTTCTTCAAACTGCAGATTTAATTTTGGATAAGAGCATCTTCCCATGATAAACATGTTATCTGTTGCCTCATCTCTGGATGATTGTTCTTAATTCTCTGTGAATCACCAAAATGCTTTCTGGAAATGTCTTTGCTAGGAACTAGTTCCCTTTCTTTCCTCGTTGTTGCAGCTTTTTTAAAACCTTGTCATAGTTTAAAATGAAGGGATTGTTTTAAAAAAAATATGGCATATGGACATAGTCAAGGTACATTTACTATAGACAGGTACTTGAATCATTAGCCAAGTGTCATGTTTCCCAAATTATGTTCTGTAGATTAATTCTGAGGACAGGAGAGGATACAGTATTAAGAGGTCTGGGAACTACTGTGTTAAGTAGATTTCCTTACTGCAGGACTTCTGAGAGCCCTTAACATGTAGTGGAATACACTTAGTAAAAATTCACCTGGTGGTATGGGGAAGGATTAGATATGAGAAAAGTGCCTTGTGGATGGCAGTGTTAGCGTGTCAATATGATGACAAGACTAATCCATCATATTATTCACCAAATAGAGTATATGAGTCTTTTATGTATTCAGTCAAGTGCTTAAGTTTTAAAAGAATTGAATGTGAGAGCAGGAGTTTCTTTTGGAAAGTATGCTTTGTTTCCGTTCAACATATCTTATTACTGAGAATATGATGTAGACAGCTAGACCTCTTGGGTGAGTACCATGATAAGATGTTAGTTACTTTCTCTGCTTCAGTTATGCAGTATTGTCATATCCCCACTTTTGGAAAAGAGCAGTTGAATGCATTCTATTTTTCACTGAGAACCTATAACATGTTGAATCCCAAAGGCTTTTCTTTATCTTGTTTATTTTCCAAAATATCAATGTAATATATATATATTATAATACTTGTAAAATAAATATAAATTACATTGATATTTTGGAAAATAAGGTATGAATCAGAAAAAAAAAAAAAACCTTTTTTTTCCTAATACTGACATAAAATGAACTCATCTGGCCCTACATGCTTTAGATAATCTCTGATTACTTCTTTTAATTTTCCAGAAGATTATTATGAGTATTTTTAAGACAATATATTTTGTTAAATGGCTCTCCAGAGAGGTTGTCTAATTTTCACTCTTACAATCAATTATACAAGAGTGCCTGTCTCCTTACATCCTTGTTGGTACTAGAGAGTTGTACTTTTTAAAAATGTACTATTTTAATAGGTGTAGTATCTATTGTTAGTTCAACGGACATTTCTTTGATTACAAGTTGAGTTTTGTTTGTGTGTGTGTGTGTGTGTTTGTTTTATATGTCCTTTACAAGTAACGACTTCCAAACCAAAACATAACTGTCCTGGAAATACATCATTAAAAGTCAAGCTTTGGCTTCTTGTATCTCCTCCAACCATCTCAGGGACACTAAATCTATGCCAGCCATTAAAAACCAGGCAGCCAGCCACCTGTTATTTGAGGTAGCAGAGGATTGTTAAAATCAAACCCTGACTCTCCCAAATGGAAAAATATTTTTATTCTATATATATTTTTAAAAAGTCAATAAAAGGTATCCAATGAATCTGCATTCAGGAGATTAGAATATTCAAACTTTTGGCAGAAATTTGCACTGGAATAGCAGCTCAAATGTTGCATTATCTACTGCTCCCCTCACTTTGAGGACTTATTTACTTCTTACCAATTGACAACCCACAAATCTGGTGTGAGCCTATGTTGGACAATCAACCATTCACAGATAATGATGCAGAATTCTTAGGTTCCTTAGGGGCCCAAAAAAAGCAATTAGATATCATTTTTTAGTGAAATAACACTGATGGTACATTTCCCTCCATCTGATGTGCTTAATTCTATCTTTAATTCCTCAAATCATTAATCTTTTCTTCCCATGGGTTATCATAAAAAGCTGAAGTTATTCAATCCTGTGAAAATGATTCTGATACTAACCATTGCTGAAGAATAACTGAAGAGAAGCAGTTATCACCACCAATTTGCACCCAGCTTTTTTTTTCCAATGACGTTGAAAAAGTGAAATGTTAATATGAAGTATAAGACTCTTCTTTTTGATGTGATAACCTCTACTGAAAATTTACATAAATATTTAGTGAACAAAAGTGATTGCTTGAGTGAAAGAAAATAATACAGCATTCAGCTTGATGGTTTTAGAATGTGACAACGCTGAAACAACATTGATATTGCCAATTAATTTCCATTCAGAAATGTAGTTCATCTAGGTTTAATTTTCCAAGGCTTGTAAATAATGTCGAGTGATCCTTTAAAAGCAGCTGTGCTCATTTTGCACATTTCAACTGCTGAAAACTCATGCCAAGAGCTAGATCTGGGAATTAGAATTTATGTTTTAAATGCTCCAAAACAACTAGAACATAAATTATGTATCTGTTATGTTACTTTCTGCTTTTTTCTTAAAGTGAATAGAACAAATTACAGTATTGGCAAAATAATTTTGATCCATATGGCCTCTGAAATTATGCGGCATCTAACTAAACAAATTTTAAGATATTTGTTTAATATCTATATTAAGATATAGTATTATGTATAATATATTATATATTAATATATATTAATAAACCCCCTTTAATTTCAGCTGTAATGAGTTACTTTATATATATTTTGTTGGATCATTTCATTCTATGTATTTTCTTTGTAATATATTTCTCCAGAAAGCCCTATTCTTGAACAAGAATATTAAAAAATATTTTTGAAAAGTAAAATGCTTGTGGTCAAAGGATACAAAAGAACATAGATAGTCACTGAAAAGTATTCCTCCCACCCCTGATGTTGTCATCTAGGTCCTTCCCCTAGGACCAAGTGTTCTCAATGGTTTCTTCCAGAGATGATCAATGAATATCATTGTGTTTGCTTTTAATGAAAAAACAGAATTACACTGTAACTATATATTGCATATATCATGCAATATGATTATTTGTTTACTTATATGTCTCTTCAGTTATTTTCTAGCTCCCTGAAGACAAGAACTATGTTATTTATATTTTCAACAAATATTTATTGAATGCCTACCGTGTCCCCAGTATTGCTTTAGGTTCTTGGAATCTATCAGAAGACCAAACCCATTGCCATTGAATTGATTCCGAATCATAGCAACCCTATAGGACAGAGTAGAACTGCCCCATAGGGTTTCCAAGGCTGTAAATCTTTATGGAAACAGACTACAACATCTTTCTCCCATGGAGAGGCTGGTGGGTTAGAACCGCTGACTTTTTGGTTAGCAGCGGAAAGCTTTAACTATTGTTCCACCAGTGCTCCTTCATCAGGGGACAAAACAACCCAAAAGTTCTACCCTCATGGAAATTATTTTTATTCATCATCTCTGCATTTCCAGTATATATAGCTCAGTACCTGGTACGTAGTACATGTTCAGTGAGGCTTGGCTTTTAAAACTCAGATTATACCAAGTCAACAAGAGTATTTCACAATGGCTGGACAGTATGGTTAAGTCAGTAAAGGTTCTGTTTCAAAACAGATTTATTAAAAAATACTAATGACACAATTCATGGATCTGCTGTTTGAATAACCCAGACCCAGTGCTGTCAAGTCGATTCCGACTCATAGCGACCCTATATGACAGAGTAGAACTACCCCATAGACTTTCCAAGGAGCGCCTGGCGGATTTGAACTGCTGTTTGAATATACATGTCAATTTACCTGTGCCTCTATTTTCACTGACTTTATGCATTCAGGAAGATACCTTATTTATGTATTATGGCTGAATTTTCAGCAGTAGAAAAGAAGCTCCATTTATTTATTTTGTCTTACGACAGAATGCTAAGTGGGTTTTCAATTGTTATAATATTGCTGTTTTGCCCAGATGTCACTTTCCAAAATTTTATTTTGGTAAAATGTATATAACAAAAAGTTCACTATTTTAACTATTTTTAAGTGTATAATTCAGTGACATAAATTAATTCACCAGGTTCTGCTACCATCACTACTATTCATTTCCAAAAATTTTTAATCATTGAAATTTGATTACTGTTTTGCTTTCATTAGCTTATTCTGGTTTGATCCAGGTTTTATTTTATTTTATTCGGAATCAAACCAGAATAAGCAAATGAAAGCAAAACAGTAATCAAATCTCAATGATTTAAAAAAGAAATTTAGATTAGTGAGCATACCAGAAAGATGTTTACCTGTGTTTTATTGACCACACAAAGATATTTGACTCTGTGGATCGTAACAAATTATGGATAACATTGCAAAGAACAGGGATTCCAGAACACTTAATTGTGCTCATGAGGAACCTATACATAGACCAACAGGCAGTCGTTTGAACAGAACAAGAGGATACTGCACGGTTCAAAGTCAAGAAATGTGTGCGTCACGGTTGTATCTTTTCACCATAGTTATTCAATTTGTATGCTAAGCAAATAATCAGAGAAGCTGGACTATATGAAGAAGAACTTGGCATCAGGATTGGAGGAAGACTCATTAACAACCTGCATTATGCAGATAACACAACTTTGCTTGCTGAAAATGAAGAGGACTTAAGCACTTTCCGATGAAGATCAAAGATTACAGCCTTCATTATGGATTACACCTCAACGTAAAGAAAACAAAAATCCTACAACTGGACCAATAAAAAACATCATGATAGAAAGGGAAAATATTGAAGTTGTTAAGAATTTAATTTTATTTGGATCCACAATCAACAGCCATGGAAGCAGCAGTCAAGAAATCAAATGACGCATTGCATTGGGCAAATCTGCTGCCAAAGACCTCTTTAAAGTGTTGAAAAGCAAAGATGTCCCTTTGAGGACTAAGTTGCACCTGCCCCAAGCCATGGTGTTTTCAATCACCTCATATGCATGTGAAAGCTGGACAATGAATAAGGAAGACCAAAGAATTGACACCTTGGAATTATGGTGTTGCCGAAGAATATTGAATATACCATGGACTGCCAGAAGAACAGACAAATCTGTCTTGGAAGATGTACAGCTGGAACACTCCTTAGAAGTGAGGATGGGGAGACTTCTTGTACTTTGGACATGTTATCAGGAGGGACCAGTCCCTGGAGAAGGACATCATGCTTTGCGAATTGGAGGCACCTAATAGCAGCAACAAGTATATGCATACATACAAACCCATTGCTGGGTTTATATATTTGTTGTTGCTGTTGGGTGCCATCCAGTTGGTTCCAACTCATAGTGACCGTATAGGACAGAGTAGAATTGCTCCTATAGAATTTCCAAGGAGCAGTTGGTGATTTGAACTGCTGACATTTTGGTTAGCAGACACACTGTTAATCACTATGCCACCAGGGCTTTAATGTCTACAGTTCATCATTCCTAAATCTCACATATTTGAGTGAGAAACAATTGGGAAAAAAATGATCACTCATTTTAGGTAAAATGCAAAGTAGATTAAACCACTTAAATCATAGTATTTTTGGGAATCATAAATGGGCTTGCAAATAATTGTACTCATAAAATAGTCTTTTTTCCGCTTTAATTAGCCTAATTTACTTTCAGAATGACATTATATAGCATGGTACCAGTGCCAAATATGCCTCCCCCACTCTCCACTAAAATAGTTAAGAATATATGCAAATATACAAAAACATGAAACATTTAATGAAATTAATGACAGGAGAAAAATACAAGGGACATGGTAGATGGGGTTGAATAAAAATTAAAAAAAATCCTCTTCACATTTGGAAGCAGAAAGACACATTAAGGCAGAAAGAAGATATAAGATTTTAGTCCCTACCATTATCAGCCTAGACCTGGGGCCCAGGATTTCCCCACTGGCTAGAAAACTAAGCAGCTACTTTCCTGTGGTACAGTGACCATTTCTGAGGTGACCAGAGTCTTGCTCACCATTTCTTCATTCCTACCACTACTTTAGGTTCTTTCTGAATCAAGTGGGATAGTGATTCCTAAATCCAGTGGGTTTATGTATTCAACAAATATTTATTGAGTATCTACTAAATGTTAGGCACTATTCTAGGTGTTGAAGATAAACCCATGGGAGGAAAAAAAGGCAAAAACACGCCTTCATGGTGTTTACATACTGGTGGGAGGAGACAGACAATAAACCAAAAACAATGAATGAATTACATGGTATGTTAGAAAGTGACGAGTGCTATGGAAAAAAGGAAAAGAAGAAGAGGACAAAAGAGATTGGGAATGTGGCGGGGAGAGCAATATAATCAAGGTAGACCTTTTAAATCATCAGAATCTCATGGGGGAGATTTTAGATAGATACATAGATAGATATCTGCCATTGAGTTGACTCTGACTCATGGCAACCTGTGTACAACAGAAAGAAACGTTGCCCAGTCCTGCATTATCCTCACAATCGTTGGAGTTCATTGTTAAACTGTTGTGCCAATAGATCTCATCAAGGGTCTCTCTTGACCTTGCAGACCCTCTGCTTCATCAAACATGATCCCTCATGATGATACGTCCAAAACAAGTGAATCAGACAATGTTCTTTTGTGATCCATAAGGTTTTCATTGGCTAATTTTTGGAAATAGATTGCCAGGTCTTTCTTCCTAGTCTGTCTTAGTCTGGAAACTCCACTGAAACCTGTCCACCATAGGTGACCCTGCTGGTATTTAAAATAGTGATGGCATAGCTTCCAGCATCATAGCAACCCGCAAGCCACCACAGAGCGACAAACTGACATAGAGCTGGTGGATGATATATCTCTGTATGTATGGTTCCAGAAATATATATACAAACACATAAATATATAAATACACACACATATTTTTATATACATTTATGTATCATCTATATACCTATATATCATCTGTGTATCTATATGTATACTTATAATTACAGGGAATCCCATTTGCAATTCCATAGTCACTCCTGACTCCATAACTTTATACTCTATTTCCAGCCATCTTTGGCTCAGCCCCAGTTTAATCTGAATCAAAGTAACATTGTAATATCAGAAAATTGCAACCTTTTCAGTTTCAGTACAAATATCTAAATTTTGTATGGATTCAAAAATATACTGATCGACAGCTTGCTGCCTTTAATAATTTTAAGCCCAACAAATAAAAATACCAATAATTAAATAACCTCAATACAAGTTTCTCCCTAATCTAATTAAGTTTTCCAGGTTCAAAAACAAAAAAATAAAAAACCTTTTAGGAATAAGAAGCATTACATCATCACCATTTTTTGTATATGTTGGCAAATAAAAAACTTAACTCACAGTTTAATTGATGCTTTAATTTTCACTTAAAATTTAAACAGTGCTTTCCTTATCTTGACCTTTGGGCAGCTTTTAGTAGCTGTTTTATCCTTTTTTGACCAAAAGGACACAAACTGGCAGTGGATTTGTACATGTGGCCAGCCAATACATTTTTTTTGGGGGGGGGTGGCTGCACTATTTTCTCAATTGAATTAATAGCCAAGGTCTAAATTTGGGCAATGACACACACACAAAAAATCCGTATTTCTGGTATTGATCTCTTCAGTTCTCTATTGTACAAACAAAACCAACTGCGTTTGTTTTTGTGTCTTGCCTCAATTAATGTATCTAATTAAGTTTCCAACACCTATAAATGCATTTGGAAAGAAAAAAAAAATCTCCATGAAAATTATTTCTCAAAATAAAAATAAATGTTCCTTTCCCCAATATCCCATTCTTCTCACCCTTGTCGAAGGACAGATACAGTCCCATAAAATAGATTTCAAGGCAGTTATTCCCTAGAAAGTACTGATCAGCAGAAGCAAACTCTCTGGCAACAGCTTCAATTCAGTACCCCTTCAGTACTCAAAAGTCCATAGGTGGCGCAAACAGTTTGTGCTCAACTACTAACCTAAGGGTTGGCAGTTCGAACCCACCCAGCAGTGCTGCAGAAGAAAGGCCTGTGGGTTTGCTTCCATAAAGATTACAGCCAAGAAATCCATGTGGAGCAGCTCTGCTCTGTAACACATGGAGTTACTGTTGAGTCAGAATCAACTTGATAGCAATTGGTTTGATTTGGGTTTTTCCTTAAGCCAGGGAGTATGACTCTCTTTGAAAACTGGTGGAAGGGAAAGAACATTTTGTTTTTGAGTGAAAAAAAAAAGCCATCTTAAACTTAAAATTCATTTAAAAGTACCAATATTCCTTTAAAAAGTGTTTAATGCAAACCTACATAGGGCCGATCATTTCCCATTCAAAAGCATTGTCTTTTTCACTCACCTGCATAACATAAAAAGGTGTAGTAATAGTCTTCCATCCTAATAAAGACCTAATTCACAATATTCAAATGGCACATATTGTAACCCTGAAAAATTAGGAAACTGGCCACTGATGAAAGAACATTTACAATTATTTTCACCTTTGAAATGTACATTTCTACATGTTTCTAAGCATTGCAAAATTAGAGCTGCTTTTTTCAATTAAAAGATGTATTTGTTTAAGGCAGGGGTTAATCTTACAAATAAACCATTTTAGATATCCAAGGACAGAATATATCCTTACCTTTCAGCAAAATAAAAAAATTCAAGTTTAACACTCATACTCTCCTTTCTGGCTTCCTGGGAAGAATTTTCAAGTTTCCTCTACCAATTGTAAAGGAAACGACTTTTGACACACATTTATAGACTCTGTCTAAAACTTGGACTCAGTCCAATTTCACAAGGGCCAGAGCATTATTCCTACTTTCAAGTGATCCCAGCTGCTTTTTAAAATTTCAGTTCCATTAACAACACTCACCTTAGTGTGCTTTTCCTCAGGATAGGCTTGCTAGCCTTTCAGCTAAACTGAAGTTCCCAGAACCCTAAAGCCTGTCTCTTTAACTAATTCATGTAGATTAAAACCTGTTTCTTTTTATTCCCAGGGGTTAGAGACTGTCATAATTACTTATTCCAGGTGAGAACACAGGTGGTGTAATTGCTTCATAATCTATTCTTCTCCCCCAGCTGTTTGGGGTTGATCTCCCTGAACACTCCTCCCCACCCTCCCACACAGAGAGAGAGAGAGAGGCAGGTTCTGACTCATCAGAGCCTTCTTGGGCTATGAGCAATTGGAGCCCAGTGTCACACTCCCTCAGATACTTCCCATCCATCTTGGGAAACCTGACAGGACCTCTGCCCCGGCTACTGAAATATTTTTCAATAAGATGACCCTGAAACTGACCTTAATCAACGAGAGTGTTTGGAGGGTCCCACTTCTGGGAGCTAAAGGCACAGATTCGCCAAGGCTTCCCAGACCGTTTTCCAGTGCTGGTGCAGTACTATGTACAGACCTACACTATATTTTTAAAGCTATCAGGTTCTATTCCCCATTCTGCTCATGGGTACCTAAAATAGTATATATTAAAGCAGAGATGATTTGGCAGGTAGAATTTTATATTTTATTGGGCATATGGCATAGGCCTTGTCATGGGAGTCAGGTAGTGTCGTGACTCAGAGAGAGGCTTTCTTATAGATTGCATATTCTCCAATAACTTCCCAATTTTTCTTTTCATAAATCACCCGTCAATACTACCTCTTAGACCACCCATGGGGAGAGAGAGGCAGAGGAAATACAACAAACAATAACTTAGGACCTTGATACAGCCTCTGCCTTTTTTTTTTAATTTTTATTATGCTTTAAGTAAAAGCTTACCAACCAAGTCAGTCTCTCATACAAAAATTTATATACACCTTGCTATATACTACTAGTTGCTCTCCCCCTAAAGAGACAGCACACTCCTTCTCTCCGCCGTCTATTCTCATGTCCATTCCACCAGCTTCTAACCCCCTCTGCCCTCTCATCTCCCCTTCAGATAGGAGATACCAACATACTCTGCCCATAAACGTTGTCATTCCCCAGGCAAGCACCAAATGTTGAGAAATCTGAACACATTAAGAAATCTGAAAATGTTTAGAAAGGTGAAATAAACAATAACAATCTAGGCACCTTTTACTTACAGATTTAAGCAGGAATAAACCTGTTTAAATACATTATTATAAATGCATGATATTATATTAAACCCGTTCATGTTGTTGTTAGCTTCAGTCGAGTTGGCCGCCTGACTCCTGGAAACCCCACGCACAATGGAACAAAATGTTGCCTGGTCCTGTTTTATCCTCATTATCTGTCACAGATCAAACCTAGTTCATAATCTTGTTCTTAGTTAGTAGTCCTTGAGTTGATTCCAACTCATGTTGGAATCGTGCACATGTGCAGACCCCATGTGTGCAGAGTAGAACTGCTCTATATGGTTTTCAAGGCTGTGACCTTTTGGAAGCGAATCACCAGGACTGTCTTCTAAGGTGCCTCTGGGTGGATTCAAACTGACAACCTTTCGGCTAGTAGTCGAGCACTTAACCATTCGCACCACCCAGGGGCTATGGTTTATATTAACCCATTAAACCATTGCCTTCGAGTCAATTCCAACTTATAGCAACCCTATAGGTTAGAGTAGAACTGCCCCATAGGGTTTCCAAGGAGCAGCTGGTGGATTCAAGCTGCCAGCCTTTTGGGTAGCAGCCAGTTCTACAAAAAAAAAAAAATTTTTTTTAGATGAAGCTAAATCAGTTAAACAATTGGAGTCCCTGGGTTGTACAAACGGTTAATCTCTCAACTACTAACCAAAAGGTTGGTGGTTCGAACCCTCCCAGAGGCACCTCAGAAGAAAGGCCTGGCAATCTGCTTTCAAAAGGTTACAGCTTTTAAAACCCTATGCAATGCAGTTCTACTCCTAAACACATGGGGTCGCCCTGAATCAGAATGGACTTCATGGCAACTGGTTTGGATTTGCTTTTTTATTAAAATATTAAAAACAATAATTCGCTCAGAAAGTGGAGGGTTATCTTCAACTCTTTACCTCATTGCCACACCCATTTTTTAGTCACAAAATCCTATTAAATCTACTTTCCTAACATTTCTGAAATTCCTTTTACTCTGCATTCCCATTACTACTCCCTTAGATGTGATCTTTTTTTTTTAGATGTGATCATCTACATCTCTTTCCTATACTATCATATAGCATCTTATTTCATTTACCAGCCATTAGTGTTATTCTCTTTATCAGTCTTCTGTATTGTTGATCTCTGTAAAAAAAAAAAAAAAAAAAAATCTAAGCTTGTCATTTTATCCCCAAGGCCATATTTTCAAACTACCGATCCTTCTTCTTTGTCTCCTACCTTCATATTTCAATCACCAGTAAATTATCCTGATTGCATGTTTGATCAATTTCAGACTGCAGAAGTTGGTAAAATCTTCAATTTCTTAATCTTTGGCCTTAGTGGTTGGTGGGTAAATTTGAATACTAGTCCTATTAACTGGTCTCCTTGTAGGTGTATGGACATTATCTTATCACTGACAGCATTGTACTTCAGGATAGATTTTGAAATGTCTCATAGTATTCTGTTATGATCCTTTTTATTTCAGTTGGGTCTTGTCTTAGGCTAGGCTCTCTAGAGAAGCAAAACCAGTAAAGCAAATAAGTATATATGTTTTGGTTGTTGTTAGGTGCTGTCGAGTCTGTTCCGACTAATAGCGACCCTATGCACAACAGAACGAAACACTGCCTGGTCCTGCGCCATCCTTACAATCATTGTTATGCTCGAACTCATTGTTGCAGCTACCGTGTCAATCCACCTCGTTGAGGGTCTTCCTCTTTTCCGCTGACCCTGTACTCTGCCAAGCATGATGTCCTTCTCCAGGGACTCATCCCTCCTGACAACATGTTCAAAGTATGTAAGACGCAGTCTCACCATCCTTGCCTCTAAGGAGCATTCTGGCTGCACTTCTTCCAAGACAGATTTGTTCGTTCTTTTGGCAGTCCATGGTATATTCAATATTCTTTGCCAACACCACAATTCAAAGGCATCAACTCTTCTTCGATCTTCTTTATTCATTGTCCAGCTTTCACATGCATATGATGTGATTGAAAATACCATGGCCTGGGTCAGGCGCACCTTAGTCTTCAGGGTGACATCTTTGCTCTTCAACACTTTGAAGAGGTCCTTTGGAGCAGATTTACCCAATGCCATGCGTCTTTTGATTTCTTGACTGCTGCTTCCATGGACGTTGATTGTGGATCCAAGTAAAATGAAATCCTTGACAACTTCAATCTTTTCTCCATTTATCATGATGTTGCTCATTGCTCCCGTTGTGAGGATTTTTGTTTTCTTTATGTTGAGGGATAATCCATACTGAAGGCTGTGGTCTTTGATCTTCATTAGTAAGTGCTTCAAGTCCTCTTCACTTTCAACAAGCAAGGTTGTGTCATCTGCATATACAGACAGAGATTTATATCAAGGAAACAGCTCATGTGGTTGTACAGGTTGGAATGTCCCAAGTCCGTGGATCAGGATAGAGGCCTCTCCCAATTCACGCAGCCGCAGAAACTAGCGAACCCAAGATCAGCAGACCGGAAAGCAGGGCTCCCGCTCACAGGCTGTGAAGGTCAAGGAAATTCCAAGATCCTCAGGCAAGACCACAAGGTTTCTCCTGATTCACATAGCTGCAGGGGCTGGTGAACCCAAGATCAGCAGGTCTGGGAGCAGGACTCTTGCTCACAGCCTGTGAAGATTGACAGGTAAGCTGCTAGCTCAAGTCCCAAGAACCAGAGGTCAGACAACAGACAAGTGCTGGATCTAGAACAAGCCGAAAAACTCGGCAAGGCTAGCAGGAAGGAAGTAGGCGGTAGAAGGCAGAGAGATGAAGGCTGAAGGGGCAGTGAGCTGCCACAGCCCCCCACCCGCCCACCTGTACCACTCAGCAGATTCCATCATGGGGGTGATCACATATCAAAATTCAACAGGGAAGTGACCACAACATTGTACAACTGCCAAAACACTGAGAATCATGCCCAGCCAAGTTGACACAAAATCTTAACCATCACAGGTCTGTTGTAATGTTCCCCATCTCATTTCTTATTTGCTTCCTGTCCTGTTTTTCTTTTGTTAATTTGGCCAGTGTTTTTTTGATTTCGTAGATCTTTTCAAAGAACCAACTTTTGGTCTTGTTGATCCTTTCTATTGTTTTTCTGTTCTCTATTTCATTTATTTCTGCTCTAATCTTTATTATTTCCTTTCTTCTGGTGGCTGTGGGCTTCTTTTGCTGTTATCTATTTGTTTGAGTCGTAAGGCTAACATTTTGATTTTGGCCCCCCCCTTTTTTTTTTTGATCTGTGCCTTTATTGCTATAAATTGGCCTCTGAGCACTGTCTTTGCTGTGTCCCAAAGGTTTTGGCGTAATGAGTTTTCATTCTCATTTGATTCTAAGAAATTTTTTTTAATCTTTGATTTTTTCTATTACCCAGTTGTTTTTAAGCACGGTGTTATTCAGTTTCCATACATTTGATTTTTTTGCCTTGATCTTCATGTTATTGATTTCTACTTTTATGGCATTGTGATCAGAGAAGATGCTTTGTCTTATTTCTACGTTTTGAATTTGATTGATGGTTGCTTTGTGGCCTAAAATGTGGTCTATTCTGGATAATGTTCCATGTGTGGTGGAAAAGAATGTAAGCTTTGCTGCTGTCAGATGGAAAGTTCTATATATATCCCTGAGATCAAATTGATTGATTTTGCCCTTCAGATCTTCTCTTTGTTGAGTTTCTTTCTAGATGTTCTGTCCATTACTGAGAGTGGTGTGTTGAAGTCTCCTACTATTATAGTGGAACTATTTCTCTTTTCAGTGCTGTTAGAGTTTGTTTTATGTATTTTGCAGCCCTGTCATTGGGTGCATACATTTTTATTAAGCTTATGTGTTCTCGGTGGATTGTCCCTTTAATCATTACATAATGTCCTTCTTTGTCTTTTAGGTTAATTTTGCCTTAAAGTCTATTTTATCTGAGATTAATATTGCCACTTTTGCCCTTTTTTGGTTACTGTTTGCTTCATATATTTTTTTTTCCATCCTTTGATTTTTAATATATTTATGTCTTTGTGTCTAAGCTGTGTCTCTTGTAGACAACATATTGCTGGGTCATTTTTTTTTTAATCCATTCTGCCACTCTCTTTCTCTTTACAGGCATTTAAGCCATTTACACTCAGTGTGATTATAGATAGGTATGAGTTTATTCTGTCGTATTGTTGTGCTTTTTTATGGTGCTGATGGTTTCTTTATTCCTTTTACTCTCCTGGGCTGAGTTGCTTTTGTTTGTGGATATTCTTTTCTTTGTTATTATGGATTTTGTGTTTACTGATACTTTACGATTTTATTCTTTTTTTATTGTGATGAGGAGGTTTGTTAGCTTTCTTTGTATTTACCTTGAAATTCATTGTTATCTTACTAAGTTTGAACCAGTCTTTTATTACTTGATATCATCTTTCTCTCTATTTGAAAGTTCTATACATATACCATTTTATTGTTTTGACATTGTCGTCATTTACAGATTGATGTGTCTGTTTCCCTAGTTTAAGTCTTTTAGCTTTGTTTTACTATTGAAAGTTCTTTATCTAGGTTGGTATCTGGCTAATGCTACCCTGTGTCCTAGACCTCGGATGTTGTCGGATGCTGTTGGTTCTGTAACTGAACGACTCCTTTTAAAATTACTTGTAATTTTGGTTGATGGGTAAGGGCCTATCAACAGTTGAATGGATAAACAAATTATGGTACGTACATACAATGAAATATTACACAACAATAAAGAACAATGATGAATCTACAAAACATCTCACAACTTGGATGAATCTGGAGGGCGTTATGCAGAGTGAAATAAGTCAATCGCAAAAGGATAAATATTGTAAGACACCACTATTATAAAAACCCAAAGTTTACACACAGAAAAAAAATCTTTGATAGTTTCAAGGGAGGGGAAGGGTGGGGAGGGAAAATCCTAAACTAGATAGTAGAAAAGTGTTGACTTTGGTGAAGATAACACACAATACATAGGGAAAGTCAGCACAACTTGACCAAGTCAAAGCCATAGAAGCTTCCTGGACACATCCAGGCACCTTGAGGAGCCAAGTTACTGGGGCTGAGGGCTGGGACCATGGTCTCGGGATATCTAAGTCAGTTGGCATAACATAGTTCATAAACTGTTCTACATCCTCCTTTGGGGAGTAGCATTTGGGGTCTTAAGAGCTTGTGAGCAGCCATCTAAAATACATCTATTGGTCCCATCACATTCAGAGCAAAGAAGAATAAAAAAAACCAAAGACACAAGGAAAATATAAGTCCCAAGGACTAATGGACCACATGAACCCCAGCCTCCACCAGTCTGAGCCCAGAAGAAATAGATAGTGCCTGGCTACCACAACCAACTGCTCTGACAGGGATCACAATAAAGGACTCTTGACAAGCAGGAGAAACATGTAGAACAAAATTCAAATTGACAGAAAAAGACCAGACTTACTGGTCTGACAGAGACTGGAGGAACCCCTGAGACTATAGCCCCGGATGCTGCTAACTCAGAAGTGAAACTACTCCCTAAGCCCACTTTTCAGACAAAGATTAGACAGGCCTGTAAAACAAACAATAACACACATGAGGAACGTGCTTCTTAGCTCAATCAAGTATAGGATACCTAATGGGCAAGACCTGGATGAAAGCAAATACGAGAAGGCAGGATGGGACAGGAAACCTGGATGAATAGACGTGGAGAATCCAGGGTGTAAAGGGAAAGGGGGAGTGTGCTGACAGTTTGTGGGGATTGCAACCAATGTCACAAAACTATTTGTGTATAAATTTTTGAATGAGAAACTACTTTGTGCTGTAAATTTTCACCTAAAACACAATAAAAAATTACCATTAAAAAAACCCAGCAGCTTCAACAGAATGCATGTAAAAGAGGGAGGAGATGAGAACAGTGAGCATGTATAATGCTCCGTGAGGAATCTAAGAATATTTTGGAAATGCTTAGCATATTATAATCAGTGATTTTTTATATCTTTCAAAAAATTTTATTGATATAAGTTTTCTGGCAGTTACACTTTTTCTTCTTTTTCATTGTTGTAAAACTATAGATAATACCATTTGTCAATTCAGCATTTTTCTCTTGTACAATTCAATGAAACCAGTTACATCAAACATGTTGTGCAACGGTGAAGTCCTGCTACATGCCACAAATGGATGAACCTTGAAAACATTATGCTGAGTGAAATGTCAATTACAAGAAGACAAATATTTTATGATTTCAGTGATTTTTAAAAAATGTAACATTATATTCTAGAGAGTACTCCACAGCAGTGTTTATAGATATTCTTCATTTTGCTTTAGTACTTCATTGTGTGAATTTACCTTAGTTTATTCAACCCTGTCCTTGTTGAACATTTGAGTTATATTCAGTCTTTTGTTAGCATAAATTGTGCTGTAATAAACATGCATTACACAGAAATTTAATTTCAGAGTTTTGAAACCAAACCTACTAACCAACTAAGAAACAATAATAAAGCATTTATTTTATTTTTTATTGTGCTTTAAGTGAAAGTTTACAATTCAAGTCAGTCTCTCATACAAAAACTTAAACACACATTGTTATATGACCCTAGTTGCTCTCCCTACAATCTGGCAGCACACTCCTTCTCTCCACCTTGTATTTCCCATGTTCATTCAGCCTGCTCCTGTCCTCGCTCTGCCTTCTCGTCTTGTCTCCAGACAGGTGCTGCCTAGGTAGTCTCATATGTCTACTCGAGCTAAGAATCACACCAGTATCATTTTATGTCTTAGAGTACAGTCCAATCTTTGAAGGGTTTTCCTTGAGAATGGTTTTAGTTTTGGGCTAACAGAGAGTCTGGGGTCCATGACCTCTGGGGTCCTTCCAGTCTCAAACCATAAGTCTGGTCTTCTTACTAGAATTTGAGGTCTGTATCTCACTTTTCTCCTGCTCTATCAGGGATTCTCTGTTGTGTTCCCTGTCAGGGAAGTCATTGGTGGTAGCTGGGCACCATCTAGTTCTTCTGGTCTCAGACTTATGGAGTCTCTGGTTTATGTGGCCCTTTCTTTCTCTTGGGCTCATATTTTCCTGTGTCTTTGGTGTTTTTCATTCTCCTTTGCTCCAGGTGGGTTGAGACATATTGTTGCATCTTAGATGGCCGCTTGCTAGCTTATAAGACCCCAGGTGCCACTCACCAAAGTGGGGAAAGCATTTCTTTTTTGTACCTGCATCTCACCAAATGATACCCTCCCATTTGGACAAATAGTTAACAATTGTTTAACACTGACTAAAATATTTTTGTCTGTAGATAATTAGGTCATCCTACACCTAGATTGAAATACAAAGTTAGAGGATCTTTTTAGACCTTAACTAATTTAGAATGAACATTTCTTTGAAAAGTATAAATGAAAAGCAAATTTCTTAAACTACATAAATGCTAGGTTCTTTTGTCTAAAACCCTATACCATCATACAAAACATATTGAATCAGAAAAGTCTTTTGCAAGCTGGAGCAGGGTTTAACTACATAAGCAAAGTAAAATGAGCTGTTTGATGGCCTGGAGCCCTGAAAATATGTTCAGTTTGCAGAAGTACAGTAGTTCCACCAGGGAAATGGGTCAATAACCAGGTTTCCAGCTGCAGGCCTAGCAGCTTCAGTAGAAATCCATAATACTAGATTAGTGAAATATATCAGAAATGCAAATAATTGGTCTAGGTTGCTGTACAAACTCTTCAAATTAATTAGCCTATGCATTTGTCTGGGGGTCATCTTTTGACATGATAGCCCTTGCCTCAGGATTGGAGGTGTTGTTTTCAGCACTGTAAGATTAGGGTGGGAGAGATTAGGCCACGAAGGAGCAGTAATAAATTGTCTGTTGAGCTGAGGAATTAAAAAGAAAAATCTCATTTGTAGGTGCTGAGAAGGGGAGGTATTTTTAGACTTACTTGACAAATCTTGGCAAATCAGTAAATTTATAGCTAAATATTTGCTTTATAGGGGATAATTATTGTGGCTCTAGTATTCTTTAGTTTGTTATTGTTTTTGGTTTTTTTTGGCTATTTCATTACTTATCAACCCTTCTACTAGAAACTCTAACTTTTCTTTCTTAGTTTCTTTTTTTTTGTCCTTTTTCTGCTTTGTATTAGGCCCTGGACAGTGCTTGGTGGGGAAGAAAGGAAAACAATTTGCTGAAAGAATGCTTTTGAATTCTCAGTGAATATTACCTTTTTATAAGAGCCAAGAGAGGAAGAGGGAGCCTGGAGGAATGAAGGAGTTGCAAAAGAGAAGTGAAGAAATAAGGGGAGGTTCAAACGCAATGATGACATGAAGTTGAATTAGCCAAACTGACAGATCATGACAAAAGAATCTATGTGGTCCTTGGCTACAATGAACCCTTAAAAAAAAATAAAGGTCGAAACCATGCAACACCTCTCTCCTCCTCCAATCAACGTGAATAACTCTGTGGCTTTCATTAAAAATATACTGGCTCAGACACGGCGACCTATAAAAGGTTACTTTTTATGAGTCAGGTGCTCAATAAAAGGAATGTCATTAAAAGCCTCTTTGCATTTAAATGTGGCATTGCTTTAATGCTACTTCAATAATGGAATGTGTGAACATTACCTGAATAATGTGAAAACTACCTCTGGGGAAAAAATCCACACCTACTTGACAATAAAACCCGTAAAAAATGTTCAGTATTCAATTATCCAGAAAAGCACTCTCCACCTAGTTCCCTCTACCCCAGCTGCACTGACCTTGCTCTTTCCCCAATGTGTCAAGTTCTTTCCATCCCAAAGGCCTTTGCACCTACTCTGCCTTCTGGGTGGAACACTCTGTTGGAAGGTCACTCATGGCTTGCTCCTTCACTCCATTCAGACCTTTGCTCATATATCTACTTTTTCTATGATTCCTTTTCTGACCATCCATTCTAAAAATAGCATTCCTACCAGTCTCTAATCTCTACCCTGCTATATTTTTTCTTCATAGCACATAATACTACATGCTATTTTATATTTATTTATATACAGTCTTTCTTTAGTATATAGTACAATCTGCTAGGCAAGGATTATATCTTTTTTTTCTTCTTCTTTTCTGTATTTTTATCCCTCCAAACAATGCTTGGAACATAGCGAAATAAAATCTGCCATATATTGAGTGCTTACTAGGTGTCAGGAAACTCTGGTGCTATAGTGCTTAAGTACTACGGCTGTTAACCAAAAGGTTGGCAGTTCGAATCCACCAGGTGCTCCTTGGAAACTCTACGGGGCAGTTCCTACTCTGTCCTATAGGGTCACTATGAGTCGGAATCAACTTGATGGCAACAAGTTTGGACAAGGTGCCAAGCACTTTTCTAAGCCTTTTCAATTAAGTTATTTAATCTCCATAACAACTATTATTAGTTCCACTTTAGAGATAAGGAAAAATGAGGCAAGGTGGGTTAATCAACTTTTCCAGAGTCACGTCTAGTAAATAAGGAATCCAAGATTCAAACACAGACCACTCTACTACTAGATGTTCAATATTTGTTAAATGAAAACTGATTGGTTTAAAGTTGTATTCTGATACGAATATCTTGTAATAGTTTCTTAGCTTCCAGTGGACCTCAAGGTAATTCATAATTTTGTATTTGCATTAACAGCATTGAATGAAGTGTAATGAAAAGTGCTCATTTGCCATGCTGAAGTGAGCTCTGCTTGTTGGTAGGCATTTTCCATATATTATCTGATTTAATTCTCACAACCCCCCCAAAAAAACATAAGGTTGTGTTACCTGTTCTATTTTACAAATGACGTAGCTGAGGCCAAGTACAGGGTCACATAGTGTCATAGAGCAAGGACAACTTTTCATTGATTCTAAATGCAGAAATACTTAACCTCCTAACCTTCTTCATCAGAACCACAAGGAGGATCTGTGGTGTTAATGATATAATTGGATCAGCCTTTGGTCTTTTGTGCACAGAATTCAATTTGTGAAACAAGAGCTCTCTTAGCTATATAAAGACACATTTCTAGAGCTACCAGAAGGAAATTCCACAAAATCAAGTGGATTTACCATGTTTTCATTGAGATTGTCTGGAGTTGTTGGTGAAATGTTTACTTGTTTATGACATTTTTTAAGGACTGGTATGTACCAGTGGGCCAGAGAGTAGTTCCATCTTTTGCGCATGGTGGTGAACATAGATGATCTACCTTGAAGTTATTCAGTTTAGAAGATATTTAGCTCCTTAATTCTCTCAACTGACATTTTGCAATGTATTTAAAAATAAGATTTTTCCATTCACTTTTAATCTTGAGCAGTGAAAAGTTATGCTCTTGAAGATAATTTTTTTTAATTTCACATTCTATTAGAATAATGAAGGTGATTATGCAACAGCTCTTTCCACCTCATAGTACCAATTTAGAAAAGGAAAAATATTTTCTGCTCAAAAACGAACTATATAATCCTGTGACTACACAACAAGTTCTCAAAAAGATATCTAGAGAGGAGGGGCCAAGATGGCTGACTAGGTAGACACTACCTCGGATCCCTCTTGCAACAGACTCGGAAAAACAAACGAATCGATAACATACATGACAATCTCCGAACCCTGACCAACAAACACAGATTTAAAGAGTTGACCTGAGTGACAGAGTCTGAGAACGAACAACCACAGGGAAGCAGCAACTGTTTTCGGAGCCTGGAGCCAGCGTCCCAGTCAGGAAACCTTGGCGCCGGCTTTGGACTGGGTGCAGGGGAGCTGAGCACGGCATCCTGTGACGGCGCAAACACGGGGTGCAGCTCTATCCCCCTGAACTGACCTCAGGAAGGGGCCCAGCCGGTCCTCGTGGGCGGTGCGGCGATGCAGCTGGTGGGAGGAGAATTTGCCGGGAGGCATCGACTGGTTTTGGAGCTGGGAGTGCAGCGTCCCAGCCGGAGAACCTTGACACTGGGCTTTGGACTGGGCGCAGGGGAGCTGAGCATGGTATCCTGTGACGGTGCAAACATGGGGCGCAGCCCCAGCCCCCTGAACTGACCTCGGGGGAAGCCTAACCAGTGCACACAGGCAGTGCAGCCACGTGGCTGAAAGGAGGAGAAGTCACTGGGAGGTAGCGACTGGTTTTGGAGCCGGGAGTGCAGCATCCCAGCCGGGGAACCTTGACGCTGGGCTTTTGACTGGTAGTGGAGGAACTGACCACAGCTTCTGAGACAGCGCAAACACGGGACGCGGGCCTGACCCTTGGGGGCAGTCTCTACCCAGCCAGCACACGCAGTTGACGCGCCCCTCAGGAATCTCAGATAAAACAGTCATCCCAAGCAAGATAAGTAACTTTGTCTATATTCCGGGGTTCTACACTCTCCTGTTTGTCTGAACCCTCCCCTCCCCTTCCCAGGCAGCTTCATTAACATTGGAATTTCCTGAGCCAGAAAGTGAACTGCTCCACAGTTTTTCTTTTCCTTTTTTTTGGTCTTTTCCTAACCCATTCTTCTGGCCTGAGAGAAGCAACCACCAAAAACACAGGGACCAAAAATCCTTCCCTAATTGGACTAAAAACACAGAACCAGCTCCAGCCAAGCATATGTGATCCACAGTCTCGGGCTTTCATCCCTACAGGGAACAAGGTGGCTATTATAATGCAAAGGAATTTCTGATAGGGATCTGACTGCATTTTTTTTTTTTTAGTGGATTTACTGGAAAGACAAGTTTCCCAGGTCTGATATCTCTGCATATTCAACAGAGCCCTCACTGACCCACAACAGGGAACTGAGGGCTGAAGCTCCCCCCAGACCACCTAGCCTCTTGCCTTAGGGGTCTAAGGAGGGTGACACCTACCAATCTGTAGAGGTACTTGCATTGGGGGCCTAAGGTACAGCTGCAGAGCCCAGCCACCAAGGTGCTTTAGGAATAGAGAGACACCTACTTCACTGACACTTGGGAGAAGCCTGTCAGCATCCTGCCCCCCTTGGAGTGTGAACCCCAGCTGCTACTAGAATCTGGTGCACACAACTATCACCACTACTTCTCTAGGTGGATAGGTGACAGTCTGCACCACACACTTGATGACCCAAAATCAGATTCTACTCAAGAATAGTGAATGGACTCAGGCATATATATCTGGTACCAGCCCAAACCAGCTGGTAATAGGTCATAAGTGAGTCAAGGGCTACAACAAACAAGACAGCACAATCTAGTAGCCCATCTACGTATATTGAAAAAAAAAAAAAAACATAACACTCAGTGAACAAATATAGAATAAATCACTACAATATCTTACTGATGGCTTGGAGACAGCAGTCGATATCAAACCACATAAAGAAGCAGACCATGACTGCTTCTACAACCCCCCAAACTAAAGAATCAAAATCTTTCCGAAATGAAGATACAATCCTGGAATTACCAGATACAGAATATAAAAAACTAATTTACAGAATGCTTCAAGACATCAGGGATGACCTCAGAAATGAAATAAGGCAAGCTACAGAAAAAGCCAAGGAACACATTGATAAAGCAGTTGAAGAACTAAAAAAGATTATTCAAGAACATAGTGGAAAAATTAATAAGTTGCAAGAATCCATAGAGAGACAGCATTCAGAAATCCAAAAGATTAACAATAAAATTACAGAATTAGACAACACAATAGGAAGTCCAGAGGAGCAGGCTCAAGCAATTAGAATGCAGAGTGGGAAATCTGGAGGACAAGGGAATTAACACCAATATAGCTGAAAAAGAATCAGATAAAAGAATTTAAAAAATGAAGAAACCCTAAGAATCCTGTGGGACTCTATCAAGAAGGATAACTTGCGTGTGATTGGAGTCCCAGAACAGGGAGGGATAACAGAAAACACAGAGAGAATAGTTGATCTGCTGGCAGAAAAATTCCCTGACATCATGAAAGACGAAAGGATATCTATCCAAGATGCTCATCGAACCCCATTTAAGATTGACCCAAAAAGAAAAGCACCAAGACATATTATCATCAAACTTGCCAAAACCAAAGATAAAGAGAAAATTTTAAAAGCAGTCAGGGAGAAAAGAAAGGTCTCCTACAAGGAAGAATCAATAAGAATAAGTTCAGACTACTCAGCAGAAACCATGCAGGCAAGAAGGCAATGGGATGACATATATAGAGCTCTGAAGGAGAAAAACTGCCAGCCAAGGATCATATATCCAGCAAAACTCTCTCTGAAATATGAAGGCAAAATTAAGATATTTACAGATAAACACAAGCTTAGAGAATTTGCAAAAACCAAACCAAAGCTACAAGAAATACTAAAGGAAATTGTTTGGTCAGAAAATCAATAATATCAGATGCCAGCACAACACAAGGTCACAGAACAGAGCATCCTGATATCAACTCAAATAAGGAAATCACAAAAACAAATTAAGATTAATTAAAAAAAAAACGTTCAAAACAGGGAATCATTGAAGTCAATATGTAAAAGATCACAATAATCAAAAAGAGGAACTAAATACAGGTGGCACAGAACTGCCATATGGAGAGGGATGCAAGGCGATATAGGACAATACAAGTTAGGTTTTTACTTAGAAGAATAGGGGTAAATATTAAGGTAACCACAAAGAGGTATAACAACTCCATAACAAAATAAAAACCAAGAAAAACGTAACGACTCAGCAAACATAAAGTCAAATACTATGAAAATGAGGAACACACAATTTACAAAGAAAAACGTCTCAGCACAAAAAGTAAGTGGGAAAATGAAATTGTCAACAACACTCATAAAAAGGCATCAAAATAACAACACTAAACACACAGTTATCTATAATTACGCTGAATGTAAACGGACTAAATGCAAAAATAAAGAGACAGAGAGTCGCAGACTGGATAAAGAAACACGATCCGTCTATATGCTGCCTACAAGAGACACACCTTAGACTTAGAGACACAAACAAACTAAAACTCAAAGGATGAAAAAAATATAGATCAAGCAAACAATAGACAAAAAAGAAGAGGAGTAGCAATATTAATTTCTGACAAAATAGACTTTAAAGTTAAATCCACCACAAAGGATAAAGATGGACACTACATAATGATAAAAGGGACAACTGACCAGGAAGATATAACCATATTAAATATTTATTCACCCAATGACAGGGCTGCAAGATACATAAAAAAAAATTTAACAGAACTGAAAAGTGAGATAGACACCTCCACAATTATAGTAGGAGACTTCAACACACCACTTTCGGAGAAGGACAGGACATCCAGTAAGAAGCTCGATAGAGACAGGGAAGACCTAATTACTACAATCAACCAACTTGACCTCATAAACTTATACAGAACTCTCCACCCAACTGCTGCAAAGTATACTTTTTTTCTAGCACACATGGAACATTCTCTAGAATAGACCACATATTAGGTCATAAAACAAACCTTTGCAGAATCCAAAACATCGAAATATTACAAAGCATCTTCTCAAAACACAAGGCCATAAAAGTGGAAATCAATAACAGAAAAAACAGGGAAAAGAAATCAAATACTTGGAAACTGAACAATACCCTGCTCAAAAAAGACTGGGTTATAGAAGACATTAAGGAGGGAATAAAGAAATTCATAGAATGCAACGAGAATGAAAATAGTTCCTATCAAAACCTCTGGGACACAGCAAAAGCAGTGCTCAGAGGCCAATTTATATCGATAAATGCACACATACAAAAAGAAGAAAGAGCTAAAATCAGAGAACTGTCCTACAACTTGAACAAATACAAAGTGAGCAACAAAAGAATCCATTAGGAACCAGAAGAAAACAAATAATAAAAATTAGGGCTGAACTAAATGAATTAGAGAACAGAAAAACAATTGAAAGAATTAACAAAGCCAAAAGCTGGTTCTTTGAAAAAATGAACAAAATTGATAAACCATTGGCCAGACTGACTAAAGAAATACAGGAAAGGAAACAAATAACCCGAATAAGAAACGAGATGGGCCATATCACAACAGACCCAACTGAAATTAAAAGAATCATATCAGATTATTACGATAAATCGTACTCTAACAAATTTGCAAACCTAGAAGAAATGGATGAATTCCTAGAAAAACACTACCTACCTAAACTAACACAATCAGAACAACTAAATAGACCCATAACAAAAAAAGAGATTGAAATGGTAATCCAAAAACTCCCCCCCCCAAAAAAAAAAGCCCTGGCCTGGACGGCTTTACTGCAGAGTTCTACCAAACTTTCAGAGAAGAGTTAACACCACTACTACTAAAGGTATTTCAAAGCATAGAAAATGACGGAATACTACCTAACTCATTCTATGAAGCCACCATATCCCTGATACCAAAACCAGGTAAAGACATCACAAAAAAAGAAAATTAGAGACCTATATCCCTCATGAACATAGAAGCAAAAATCCTCAACAAAATTCTAGCCAATAGAATTCAACAACATATCAAAAAAATAATCCACCACGACCAAGTGGGATTTATACCAGGTATGCAAGGCTGGTTTAATATTAGAAAAACCATTAATGTAATCCACCATATAAATAAAACAAAAGACTAAAACCACATGATCTTATCAATTGATGCAGAAAAGGCATTTGACAAAGTCCAACAGCCATTCATGATAAAAACTCTCACCAAAATAGGAACTGAAGGAAAATTTCTCAACATAATAAACGGCATCTATACAAAGCCAACAGCCAACATCACTCTAAATGGAGAGAGCCTGAAAGCTTTTCCCCTGAGAACGGGAACTAGACAAGAATGCCCTTTATCAATGCTCTTATTCAACATTGTGCTAGAGGTCCTAGCCAGAGCAATTAGGCTAGACAAAGAAATAAAGGGCATCTGGATTGGCAAGGAGGAAGTAAAATTATCTCTATTTGCAGATGCCATGATCTTATACTTAGAAAACCCTACGGAATCCTCCAGAAAACTACTGAAACTAATAGAAGAGTTTGGCAGAGTCTCAGGTTATAAGGTAAACATACAAAAATCACTTGGATTCCTCTACATCAACAAAAAGAACATCGAAGAGGAAATAACCAAATCAATACCATTCACAGTAGCCCCCAAGAAGATAAAATACTTAGGAATAAATCTTAACAAAGATATAAAAGACCTATACAAAGAAATCTACAATGTACTACTACAAGAAACTAAAAAGGACCTACTTAAGTGGAAAAACATACCTTGCTCATGGATAGGAAGACTTAACATAGTAAAAATGTCTATTCTACAAAATCCATCTATACATACAGTGCACTTCCGATCCAAATTCCAATGTCATTTTTTAATGTGATGGAGGAACAAATCACCAACTTCATATGGAAGGGAAAGAAGCCTCGGATAAGTAAAGCATTACTGAAAAAGAAGAAGAAAGTGGGAGGCCTCACTCTACCTGATTTCAGAACCTATTATACAGCCACAGTAGTCAAAACGGCCTGGTACTGGTGTAACAGCAGGCACATAGACCAATGGAACAGAATTGAGAACCCAGATATAAATCCATCCATATATGAGCAGCTGATATTTGACAAAGGCCCAGTGTCAGTTAATTGGGGAAAAGATAGTCTCTTTAACAAATGGTGCTGGCATAACTGGATATCCATTTGCAAAAAAATGAAACAGGACCCATACTTCACACCATGCACAAAAACTAACTCCAAGTGGATCAAAGACCTAAATATAAAGACTAAAATGATAAAGATCATGGAAGAAAAAATAGGGACAACGTTAGGAGCCCTAATACAAGGCATAAACAGAATACAAAACATTACCAAAAATGACGAAGAGAAACCAGATAACTGGGAGCTCCTAAAAATCAAACACCTATGCTCATCTAAAAACTTCACCAAAAGAGTAAAAAGACCACCTACAGACTGGGAAAGAATTTTAAGCTATGACATCTCCGACCAGCTCCTGATCTCTAAAATCTATATGATTCTGTCAAAACTCAGTCACAAAAAGACAAACAACCCAATCAAGAAGTGGGCAAAGGATATGAACACACACTTCACTAAAGAAGATATTCAGGCAGCTAACAGATACGTGAGAAAATGCTCTTGATCATTAGCCATTACAGAAATTCAAATTAAAACTACGATGAGATTCAATCTCACTCCAACAAGGCTGCCATTAATCCAAAAAACACAAAATAATAAATATTGGAGAGGCTGTGAAGAGATTGGAACTCTTATACACTGCTGGTGGGAATGTCAAGTGGTACAACCACTTTGGAAATGTATCTGGCGTTATCTTAAACAGTTAGAAATAGAACTACCATACAACCTAGAAATCCCACTCCTCGGAATATACCCTAGAGAAATAAGAGCCTTCACACAAACAGATATATGCACACCCATGTTTATTGCAGCTCTGTTTACAATAGCAAAAAGCTGGAAGCAACCAAGGTGTGCATCAATGGATAAATGGTTAAATAAATTGTGGTATATTCACACAATGGAATACTACGCATCGATAAAGAAAAATGACGAATCTGTGAAACATTTCATAACATGGAGGAACCTGGAAGGCATTATGCTGAGCGAAATTAGTCAGAGGCAAAAGGACAAATGTTGTATAAGACCACTATTATACTTGAGAAATAGTATAAATTGAGAAGAACACATACTTTTGTGGTTATGGGGGGGAGGGGGAAGAGGGTTATTTACTGATTAGTTAGTAGATAAGAACTACTTTAGGTGAAGGGAAGGACAATACTCAATACATGGAAGGTCAGCTCAACTGGACTGGACCAAAAGCAAAGAAGTTTCCGGGATAAACTGAATGCTTCAAACGTCAGCAGAGCAAGGGTGGGGGTTTGGGGACTATGGTTTAAGGGGACTTCTAGTCAATTGGCAAAATAATTCTATTATAAAAACATTCTGCATCCCACTTTGAAATGTGGCGTCTGGGGTCTTAAATGGTAACAAGCAGCCATCTAAGATGCATCAATTGGTCTCAACCCACCTGGATCAAAGGAAAATGAAGAATATCAAGGTCACACAATAACTATGATCCCAAGAGACAGAAAGGGCCACATGAACCAGCGACTTACATCATCCTGAGACCAGAAGAACTAGTTGGCGCCCGGCCACAACCGATGACTGCCCTGACAGGGAGCACAACAGAGAACCTCTGAAGGAGCAGGAGATCAGTGGGATACAGAACCCAAATTCTCACAAAAAGACCATACTTAATGGTCTGACTGAGACTAGAGGAATCCCGGCGGTCATGGTCCCCAAACCTTCTGTTGGCCCAGGACAGGAACCACTCCCGTAGACAAGTCATCAGACATGGAAGGGACGGGACAGTGGGTAGGAGAGAGATGCTGATGAAGAGTGAGCTACTTGTATCAGGTGGACACTTGAGCCTGTCTTGGCATCTCCTGTCTGGAGGGGGGATGGGAGGGGTAGAGAGGGTTGAAGCTGGCAAAATTGTCACGAAAGGAGAGACTGGAAGTGCTGACTCAGTAGGGGGAGAGCAAGTGGAAGTATGGAGTAAGGTGTGTATAAACTTATATGTGACAGACTGACTTGATTTGTAAAAGTTCACTTGAAGCTCAATAAAAATTAAAAAAAAAGATATCTAAAACCTGACTAAAAAAAAAAAGCTTGGCTTAAATAATGATGCCTTGTTATTTCACACAGTTTATGGGATTTGGAAATTAATATATACCTGAAACAAAAGGAGCTAATATGACAAATCAGAGTAGAATTTATAATTTTGTATTTATCCCCCAGACTCAGATAACTGGAACTTTAATTTCTTTAGTAAAATTGGCCTTGTAATGCCTCTGACCTTTCCTTCAGTGAGAAAATTAATTTAGCTATATCAAAGCATCATTTATATCTTGAGTCTGTCAACTTTAAGCTTTTTAAGGAATAAATCATCTTTTTTTTTCATTAGCTAAAATGTGTCTTCACTTTTTCAAGACTCCTCTCATGTCAGTTAATGGTAGGCATTTATACAATTAACCTTTGGCTAATAAAGTGTCAAATATTTTCATTAGCTTATTTTGTAAGAAGTGGTCAATTAAAGTTCTCTTAGAATTTATGGTATAATTGGAGGTTGCCATGTGTCAAAGGGCATATATTGATTTTTACATGTAAATTAAAAAAATAGAATAGATTATTCTAAAAATACATACCAAATCTGTTGCTATTGAGTAGATTCTGATTTATAGTGTCCTATAGGGTCTTTGGGTATAGGGTCTTTTTTTTTTATAGGATCACTATGAGTTGGAATCGACTCGACAGCAGTGGTTGGTCTATAGGACAGAATAGAACTGCCTCATAGGGTTTTCAAGGAGCAGCTGGTGGATTTGAACTGTTGACCTTTTGGTTAGCAGCCAAGCTCTTAACCACTGTGCTGCCAGAGCTCCAAATATACATAGTGGTGAGAGGCAGAGCCAAGATGGCGGAATATACAGATGTTTCCGGTGAGCCCTCTTACACCAAAGACCTGAAAAAACAAGTGAAATGAGTATATTTATGACAAGTTAGGAGCCCTGAACATCAAAGGCAAGCTTAGAAAGCGAACTGAGGAGCGGGGAGGAGAGACAGTTCGGAAGCAGAGAGGAGTTACCGGGCCCGAATCGCGAGGAGCCCTCAGGCACCATTACCAGGAGCAGCAGCGGCAGACTGCTACTAGCATTTGGCCGCAGTTTCCTTAGGGAGAAGCAGTCAGCCACACAGCCTACTCACGCCTCTGGAACCAGAGAAGAACAGTGCTCTCGGCAAAAGCTAAGTTCTTGTGTATATTTTACTGTGCCCCTCCCCCTGCCCAAGCCTGCTTCAGCAGCTGATTTCCCTGGGCCTGAGATAGGCCCCATTGAGTCCCTAGAGCCATCATCCTGGAGTTGGAGAAGGAATAAATTTGCAATTGGGGGAAAGGATAATTTGCCAGCTCCATAACCAGGGGAGCCCACGACAGAAGTTACTCCTGTCCAGGCATAAATGGTCTGTGGACTTTGAGTACCTTTCCCCTCTTCAGGGACTTGTGTGGACCTTTTTCAGGAGAACAGGCCCTTATTGGCACACTCCAACCATTTCAGCTGTGTGGAACAGAGGCGGGTGTTTGATGTTTGACATTGCTCTGCTTATTAAACTGGGTCCTCGCCTACCCGCATCAGGGGCCTAAGGACTGGTAGCTCCACTCTGGTCACCCAGCCACCCATGAAAGGGGTCCGAGGATAACTGGTACCTCCCAGTCTTTACAACCAAAAACATTGGGTGCCCATGGTCTGTCTGTAAAACCCACCCAACTGTATGCTCTAGGGAACAGGGACAGGCTTTCCTCAGACACACGTGGGGGATAATTCTCAGCCCCCTGCCTTTTTCAGAGTATGACCCCCTGCTGCAACCAGATACTGGTACCTACACCAATCAACCCTTGCTCTCTAAGACTATAGGGCAGAGCATGTACCACAGACTTGATGATCACCTACCTGGACACCTAAGCTGAATTCATACAAGAAAACTGAATGGACTCCTAGACTGATATACCTGATAACAGCTCTAGCCAGCTGGGGACAGGATGTCAGAGTTCCAAATGTGAAAATACTCAAGCTAGCTCACTCAAGCAACCCATTTGGGCATCTCAGAACAAAACAAGGCAAGAAGTTACGACACAGTAAGTAAACATAAAACAAATTAATACAATAACTTATAGATGGCTCAGAGACAACAGTCAGTATCAAGTCACATAAAGAAACAGACCATGATTGCCTCAACAAGGACTCAAAACAAAGAATCAAGGGATCTTCTAGACGAAAGTGCATTCCTGGAATTACCAGAGACAGAATACAAAAGATTACTATACCAAACCCTTCAAGACATCAGGAAGGAAATGAGGCAATACACAGAACAAGCCAAGGAACACACAGATAAAGCAATTAAAGAAATTAAAAAGATTATTCAGGAACATAATGAAAAGTTTAATAAGCTGGAAAAATCCATAGGAAAAAAGCAATCAGAAATTCAGAAGATTAACAATAAAATTACAGAAGTAGACAACTCAATAGAAAGTGAGACGAGCAGAATTGAGCAAGCAGAAGGCAGAATTTCTGAACTTGAAGATAAATCACTTGGCACAATACATTTGAAGAAAAATCAGTTAAAAGAATTTCAAAAAAAGGAAGAAAACTTAAGAATCATGTGGGACTCTATCAAGAGAAATAACCTACGAGTGATTGGAGTATCAGAACAAGGAGGGATAACAGAAAATACAGAGAGAATTGTTGAAGATTTGTTGGCAGAAAACTTCCCTGATATCGTGGAAGATGAGAAGATATCTATCAAAGATGCTCATCAAGCTCCGCATAAGGTAGATTTTAAAAGAAAGCCAGCAAGACATATTATAATCAAACTTGCCAAAACCCAAGATAAAGAGAGAATTTTACGAGCATCTAGGGAGAAATGAAAAGTCACCTACAAAGGAGAGTCAATAAGAATAAGCTCGGAGTAATTGGCAGAAACCATACAGGCAAGAAGGCAATGGGATGACTCATATAAAAAAATGAAGGAAAAAAATTGCTAGGAAAGAATCTTACATCCAACAAAACTGTCTCTCAAATATGATGGTGAAATTAGGACATTTGCAGATAAATACAAGGTTTAGGAAATTTGTAAAAACCAAACCAGAACTACAAAAAATACTAAACAGAGTTTTTGGTTAGAAAATCAATAGTATCAGGTATCAATCCAAGACTAGAACACTGGGCAGAGCAATCAGAAGTCAACTGAGACAGGGAAATCACAAAAATAAATCAAGATAAAAAACGCTCAAAACAGGGAAACAGCAATGTTATTATGTAAAAGAAGACAACATTAAAACAATAAAGAGGGACTAAGAAATGTAGTCATAGATCTTCTATATGGAGAGGAAGAGACAGTGATAAAAAGAAATAAAAGTTGGGTTTAAATTTAGAAAAATAGGGGTAAATAATAAGGTAACCACAAAGGAGAAAAACTATCCTACACATCAAAATAAAATACAAGAAAAAAAAATAGAGACTGAGCAGAAACAAATTCAACAACAAAGAATATGAGGAAAAGACAATATATAATCTACTCAGCACATAAAATTAAGTGGGAAATAGAAGCTGCCCACAACACACAAAAAATAGACATCAAAATGATAGCACTAAATTCCAAATGTAAATGGACTAAATGCACTAATAAAGAGGCAGAGAGTGGCAAAAGGGTTTAAAAAACACGATCCGTCTATATGCTGCCTACAAGAGACACACCTTAGACTTAGAGACACAAGAAACTAAAACTCAAAGGATGAAAAAATATATATCAAGCAAACCACAATCAAAACAGAGCAGGAGTGGCAATATTAATTTCTGACGAAATAGATTTTAAAGTTAAATCCATCAGAAAGGATAAGGAAGGACACTATATAATGATTAAAGGGGCAGTACACCAAGAAGATATAACCGTATTAATATTTATGCACACAATATAGTGTCGCTATGAGTCGGAATCAACTCGATGGCAGTGGGTGGGTAATGACAGGGATGCAAGATACATGAAACAAAGTCTATCAGCGTTGAAAAGTGAGATAGACAGCTCCACAATAATAGTAGAAGATTTCAACACACCACTTCCAGTGAAGGACAGGACATCCAGAAGGAAGCTCAGTAAAGACACGGAAGATCTAAATGCCACAATCGAACAACTCGACCTCATATGCATATACAGAACACCCCACCCAACAGCAGCCAAGTATACTTTCTTTTCAAGTGCACAAGGAACATTCTCTAGAATAGACCACATATTAGGTCATAAAGCAAGCCTTAGCAGAATCGAAAACACTGAAATATTACAAAGCATCTTCTCTGACCATAAGGCCATAAAAGTGGAAATCAATAACAGAAAAAGCAGGGAAAAGAAATCAATCACTTAGAAACTGAACAATACCTGCTCAGAAAAGACTGGATTATAGAAGGTATTAAGGATGGAATAAAGAAATTCGTAGAATCCAATGAGAATGAAAACACTTCCTATCAGAACCTTTGGGACACAGCAAAAGCAGTGCTCAGAGGCCAATTTATATCAATGAATGCACACATCCAAAAAGAAGAAAGGGCCAAAATCAAAGAATTATCCCTACGACTTGAACGCATAGAAAGAGAACAACAGAAGAAACCCTCAAAAAAAAAAAAAAAACCCTCAGGTATCAGAAAAAAGCAAATAATAAAAAATTAGAGCTGAAATAAATGAAATAGAAAAGAGAAAAACAATTGAAAGAATTAACAAGACCAAAAGCTGGTTCTTCGAAAAAATCAACAAAATTGATAAACCATTGGCCAAACTCATAAAAGAAAAACAGGAGAGGAAGCAAATAACCCAAATAAGAAATGAGATGGGTGATATTACAACAGACCCAACTGAAATTAAAAGAATCATATAAAATCATTATGAAAAGTTGTACTCTAACAAATTTGCAAGCCTAGAAGAAATGGATGAATTCCTAGAATCACACTACCTACCTAAACTAACACAAACAGAGGTAAAACAACTAAATAGTCTCATAACAAAAGAAGAGATTGAAAAGGTAATAAAAAAATTCCCAGCAACAAAAACAAAAAAGCCCTGGCCTGGAAGGCTTCACTGCAGAGTTCTACCAAACTTTCAGAGAAGAGTTAACACCACTACTACTAAAGGTATTTCAGAGCACACAAAAGGACGGTATACTCCAAAACTCTTTCTATGAAACCAGAATATCCCTGATACAAAACCAGGTAAAGACACCGGGGAAAAAAGAAAATTACAGACCTATATCTCTCATGAACTTAGATGCAAAAATCCTCAACAAAATTCTAGCCAATAGAATTGAACAACATATCAAAAAAAACAACTCACCATGACCAAGTGGAATTCATACCAGGTATGCAGGGATGTTTCAACATTAGAAAAACAGTTAATGTAATCCATCATACAAATAAAAGACAAGAATCACATGATTTTATCAACTGATGCAGGAAAGGCATTTGACAAAGTCCAACACCCATTTATGATAAAAACTCTCAGCAAAATAGGAATCGAAGGAAAATTTCTGAACATAAAAAAAAACATTTATACAAAGCCAATAGCCAACATCATCCAAAATGGAGAGAGCCTGAAAGCATTTCGCTTGAGATCGGGAACCAGACAAGGATGCCCTTTATCACCACTCTTATTCAACAACTTGCTGGAGGTCCTAGCCAGAGCAACTAGGCTAGATAAAGAAATAAAGGGCATCCAAATTCGCAAGGAAGAAGTAAAAGTATCTTTTTTTTTTTGCAGACGACATGATCTTATACACAGAAAACCCTAAGGAATCCTCAAGAAAACTACTGAAACAGAAGAATTCAGCAGAGTAGTGGGATACAAGATAAACATACGAAAATCAGTTGGATTACTCTACACCAACAAAAAGAACATCGAAAAGGAAATCACCGAATCAATTCCATTTACGGTAACCTCCAAGAAGATAAAATATTTAGGAATAAATCCTACCAGAGATGTAAAAGACTTATACAAAGAAAATTACAAAACACTTCTGCAAGAAACCAAAAGAGACCTACATAAGTGGAAAAACATACCTTGCTCATGGGTAGGAAGACTTAACATTATAAAAATGTGTATTCTACCAAAAGCGATCTATGGACTTAATGCAATTCTGATCCAATTCCTATAACATTTAAAAAAAAATAATTTTTATTGTGCTTTAAGTGAAAGTTTACGGATCAAGTCAGTCTCTCACATACTTACATACACCTTACTACCCAAAAAAAACCCAGTGCCATCGAGTCAATTTCGACTCATAGTGACCTTACTACATACTCCCATTTACTCTCCCCCTAATGAGTCCGCCTGCTCCCTCCTTCCAGTTTCTCCTTTCCTCACCGTTTTGCCAGTTTCTAACCCTGTCTACCCTCCCAACTCCTCTCCAGACAGGAGATGCCAACACAGTCTCAAGTGTCCACCTGATACAAGTAGCTCACTCCTCATCAGCATCTCTCTCCAAACCATTGTCCAGTCCATTCCATGTCTGATGAGTTGTCTTCGGGAATGGTTCCTGTCCTGGGCCAATAGACCGTGACCGCCGGGATTCTTCTAGTCTCAGTCAGACCATTAAGTCTGGTCTTTTTATGAGAATTTGGGGTCTGTAAAAAAAAAAAAAAAAAATTTTTTTTTTTTTTATCCCACTGTTCTCCTGCTCCCTCAGGGGTTCTCTGTTGTGCTCCCTGTCAGGGCAGTCATCGGTTGTGGCCGGGGACCATCTAGTTCTTCTGGTCTCAGGATGATGTAAGTCTCTAGTTCATGTGGCCCTTTCTGTCTTTTGGGCTCATAATTAACTTGTGATCTTGGTGTTCTTCATTCTCCTTTGATCCAGGTGGGTTGAGACAAATTGATGCATCTTAGATGGCTGCTCGTTAGCATTTAAGACCCCAGATGCCACACTTCAAAGTGGGATGCAGAATGTTTTCTTAATAGAATTTATTTTGCCAATTGACTTAGATGTCCCCTGAAACCATAGTCCCTAAACCTCCGCCCTTGCTCCGCTGACCTTCGAAGTATTCAGTTTATCCAGGAAACTTCCTTGCTTTTGGTCCAGTCCAGTTGAGCTGACCTTCCCTGTATTGAGTATTGTCCTTCCCTTCAACTAAAGTAGTTCTTATCTACTATCTAATCAGTAAATAACCTTCTCCCACCCTCCCTCCCTCCCTCCCTCCCTCCCCCCTCTCCTAACCACAAAAGAATGTGTTCTTCTCAGTTTGAACTATTTCTAAAGATCTTATAATAGTGGTCTAATACAATATTCGCCCTTTTGCCTCTGACTAATTTTGCTCAGCATAATGTCTTCCAGGTTCCTCTATGTTATGAAATGTTTCACAGATTTGTCATTGTTCTTTATTGATGCGTAGTATTCCATTGTGTGAATATACCATAATTTATTTATCCATTGATCCATTGATGGACACCTTGGATGCTTCCAGCATTTTGCTATTGTAAACAGTGCTGCAATAAACATGGGTGTGCATATATCTGTTCATGTAAAGGCTCTTATTTCTCTAGCATATATTCCGAGGAGTGGGATTTCTGGGTTGTATGGTAGTTCTATTTCTAACTTTTTAAGGAAACGCTAGATAGATTTCCAAAGTGGTTGTACCATTTTACATTCCCACCAGCAGTGTATAAGAGTTCCAATCTTTCCGCAGCCTCTCCAACATTTATTCTTTTGTGTTTTTTGGATTAATGCCAGCCTTGTTGGAGTGAGATGGAATCTCATTGTAGTTTTAATTTGCGTTTCTCTAATGGCTAATGATTGAGAGCATTTTCTCATGTATCTGTTAGCCACCTGAATATCTTCTTTCGTGAAGTGCATGTTCATATCCTTTGCCCACGTTTTGATTGGGTTGTTTGTCTTTTTGTGGTTGAGTTTTGACAGAATCATATAGATTTTAGAGATCAGGCACCGGTCGGAGATGTCATAGCTGAATATTCTTTCCCAGTCTGTAGGTGGTCTTTTTACTTTTTTGGTGAAGTCTTTAGATGAGCATAGGTGTTTGATTTTTAGGAGCTCCCAGTTATCTGGTTTCTCTTCGTCATTTTTGGTAATGTTTTGTATCCTGTTTATGCCTTGTATTAGGGCTGCTAATGTTGTCCCTATTTTTTCTTCCATGATCTTTATTGTTTTATTCTTTATATTTAGGTCTTTGATCCACTTGGAGTTAATTTTTGTGCATGGTGTGAAGTATGGGTCCTGTTTCATTTTTTTGCAAATGGATATCCAGTTATGCCAGCACCATTTGTTAAAAAGACTATCTTTTCCCCAATTAACTGACACTGGGCCTTTGGATGGATTTATATCTGCGTTCTCAATTCTGTTCCATTGCACTATGTGCCTGTTATGGTACCGGTACCAGGCTGTTTTGACTACTGTGGCTGTATAATATGTTCTAAAATCGGGTAGAGTGAGGCCTCCCACTTTCTTCTTCTTTTTCAGTAATGCTTTACTTATCCGGGGTTTCTTTCCCTTCCATATGAAGTTGGTGATTTGTTTCTCCATCACATTAAAAAATGTCATTGGAATTTGGATCGGAAGTGTGTTGTATATATAGATGGCTTTTGGTAGTATAGACATTTTTACTATGTTAAGTTTTCCTATCCATGAGCAAGGTATGTTTTTCCACTTATGTAGGTCCCTTTTAGTTTCTTGCACTAGTACATTGTAGTTTTCTTTGTATAGGTCTTTACATCTTTGGTAAAGTTTATTCCTAAGTATTTTATCTTAACCAACCTTGCATAACTGGTATAAATCCCACTTGGTCGTGGTGGATTATTTTTTTGACATGTTGTAGAATTCTATTGGCTAGAATTTTGTTGAGGATTTTTGCATCTATGTTCTTGAGGGATATAGGTCTGTAATTTTCTTTTTTTGTGGTGTCTTTATCTGGTTTTGGTATCAGGGATATGCTGGCTTCATAGAATGAGTTAGGTAGTATTCCGTCATTTTCTATGCTTTGAAATACCTTTGGTAGTAATGGTGTTAACTCTTCTCTGAAAGTTTGCTACAACTCTGCAGTGAAGCAGTCTGGGCCAGGGCTTTTTTTGGTTGGGAGTTTCTTGATTACCTTTTCAGTCTCTTGTTTTGTTATGGGTCTACTTAGTTGTTCTACTTCTGATTGTGTTAGTTTAGGTAGGTAGTGTTTTTCTAGGAATTCATCCATTTCTTCTAGGTTTGCAAATTTGTTAGAGGACAATTTTTCGTAATAATCTGGTATGATTCTTTTAATTTCAGTTGGGTCTGTTGTGATATGGCCCATCTCGTTTCTTATTCGGGTTATTTGTTTCCTTTCCTGTATTTCTTTAGTCAGTCTGGCCAATGGTTTATCAATTTTGTTCATTTTTTCAAAGAACCAGCTTTTGGCTTTGTTAATTCTTTCAATTGTTTTTCTGTTCTCTAATTCATTTAGTTCAGCTCTAATTTTTATTATTTGTTTTCTTCTGGTGCCGGATGGATTCTTTTGTTGCTCACTTTGTATTTGTTCAAGTTGTAGGGACAGTTCTCTGATTTTGGCTCTTTCTTCTTTACGGATATGTGCATTTATGAATATAAATTGACTTCTGAGCACTACTTTTGCTGTGTCCCAAAGGTTTTGATAAGAAGTGTTTTCATTCTTATTGCATTCTAGGAAATTCTTTATTCCCTCCTTAATGTCTTCTATAACCCAGTCTTTTTTGAGCAGGGTATTGTTCAGTTTCCAAGTATTTGATTGCTCTTCCCTGATTTTTCTCTTATTGATTTCTACTTTTATGGCCTTGTGGTCTGAGAAGATGCTTTGTAATATTTCGATGTTTTGGATTCTGCAAAGGTTTGTTTTATGACCTAATATGTGATCTATTCTAGAGAATGTTCCATGTGCACTAGAAAAAAAGTATACTTTGCAGCAGTTGGGTGGAGTGTTCTGTATAAGTCTGTGAGGTCAAGTTGGTTGATTGTAGCAATTAGGTCTTCCGTGTCTCTGTTGCACTTCTTACTGGAAGTCCTATCTTTCTCCGAAAGTGGCGTGTTGAAGTCTCCTGCTATAATTGTGGAGGTGTCTATCTCACTTTTTAGTTCTGTTAAAGTTTGTTTTATATATCTTGCAGCCCTGTCATTGGGTGCATAAATACTTAATATGGTTATATCTTCCTGGTAAATTGTCCCTTTAATCATTATGTAGTGTCCTTCTTTATCCTTTGTGGTGGATTTAACTTTAAAGTCTATTTCGTCAGAAATTAATATTGCAACTCCTGCTCTTTTTTGATTGTTGTTTGCTTGATATATTTTTTCCATCCTTTGAGTTTTAGTTTGTTCGTGTCTCTAAGTCTAAGGTGTGTCTCTTGTAGGCAGCATATAGACAGATTGTGTTTCTTTATCCAGTCTGAGACTCTCTGTCTCTTTATTGGTGCATTTAGTCCAGTTACACTCAGGTAATTATAGATAAGTATGAGGTTTTTTTTTATGAGTTTAGTGCTGTCATTTTGATGTCTTTTTGTGTGTTTTGTTGACAATTTCATTTTTCCACTTACTTTTTTGCACTGAGACGTTTTTCTCTATAATTTGTATGTTCCTCATTTTCATAGTAGGAGAATTTATGTTTGCTGAATCGTTCTGTTTTTCTTGGTTTTTATTTTGAATTATGGAATTGTTCGACCTCTTTGTGGTTACCTTAATATTTACCCCTATTTTTCTAATTAAAACCTAACTTGTATCGTCCTATGTCGCCTTGTTTTCCTCTCTATATAGAAGATCTATGCCTCCTGTATTTAGTCCCTCTTTTTGATTATTGTGATCTTTTACATAATGACTTCAATGATTCCCTCTTTTGAGCATTTTTTTTTCTTTTTTAAAATTAATCTTAATTTGTTTTTGTGATTTCTTTATTTGAGTTGATATCAGGATGTTCTGTTCTGTGACCTTGTGTTGTGCTGGCATCTGATATGATTGATTTTCTGACCAATTTCCTGTAGTAATTCTTGTAGCTTTGGTTTGGTTTCTGCAAATTCTCTAAGCTTGTGTTTATCTGTAAATTTTTTAATTTCACCATCATATTTGAGAGAGAGTTTTGCTGGATATATGATCCTTGGCTTGCAGTTTTTTTCTTCAGTGCTCTATATATGTCATCCCATTGCCTTCTTGACTGCATGGTTTCTGCTGAGTAGTCTGAAATTATTCTTATTGATTCTCTTTGTAGGAGACTTTTCTTTTATACCTGGCTGCTTTTAAAATTTTCTCTTTATGTCTGGTTTTGGAAGTTTGATGATAATATGTCTTGGTGATTTTCTTTTTGGGTCAATCTTATATGGGGTTCGATGAGCATCTTGGATAGATATCCTTTCATCTTTCATGATGCCAGAGAAGTTTTCTGCCAACAGGTCTTCAACTATTCTCTCTGTATTTTCTGTTATCCTTCCCTGTTCTGGAACTCCAATCACACGCAAGTTATTCTTCTTGATAGAGTCCCATATGATTCTTAGGGTTTCCTCATTTTTAAAAATTGTTTTATCTGATTTTTCTTCACCTATATTGGTGTCAATTGCCTTATCCTCCTACTCCCCCACTCTCCATTCCAATTGCTTGATTCTGCTCCTCTGACTTCCTATTGAGTTGTCTAATTCTGTAATTTTACTGTTAATCTTTTGGATTTCTGAATGCTGTCTCTCTATGGATTCTTGCAGCTTATTAATTTTTCCACTATGTTCTTGAATAATCTTTTTTATTTCTTCAACTGCTTTATCAGTGTGTTGGCTTTTTCTGTAGATTGCCTTATTTCATTTCTGAAGCCATCCCTGATGTCTTGAAGCATTCCCTATATTAGTTTTTTTGTATTCTGCATCTGGCAATTCCAGGATTGTATCTTCATTTGGGAATGATTTTGAGTCTTTAATTTGGGGAGTTGTAGAAGCAATCATGGTCTGCTTCTTTATGTGGTTTGATATCCACTGCTGTCTCCAAGCCATCTATAAGATATTGTAATGATTTATTTTATATTTGCTCACTGAGTCTTATCTTGTTTTGTTTTCTTTCAATATACTCAGATGGGCTACTAGATTGCACTGTCTTGATTTTTGTAGCCTTTGAATCACTTATGTCCTATTACCAGCTGGTTTGGGCTGTTACCAGATATATAAGCCTAAGAGTCCATTCACTATTCTTGGATAGAATCAGCTTAGGTGTTCTGATTGTGGGTCACCAAGTGTGTGGTGTAGACTGTCACCTATTAACTTAGAGGAGTAGTAGTGATAGTTGTGTGCACCAGATTCTAGTAGCAGCAGGGAGTCACACTCTGGGGGGGGCAGTATGCTGACAGGCTTCCCCCACATGCCAGTGAGGTAGGTGTGTCTCTATTCCTATAGCACTTTGGTGGGTGGGCTCTGCAGCTGTGCCTTAGGCACCCAATGCATGTACCTCTACAGATTGGCAGGTGTCAGTATCATCAGACCCCTTTGGCAGGTGGCTAGGTGGTTTGGGTGGAGCTTCAGTCCTCAGTTCCTCTTGTGGATCAGTGTTTAATAGGTAGAGATATCAGACCTGGAAAACTTGTCTTTGCAGTGATCTGCTAAAACAATTACAGTCAGATCTCTTTCAGAATTGCCTTTGCATTATAATAGCCACCTTGTTCCCTGTAGGGATGAAAGCCAAAGACTGTGGATCTCATATGCTTGGCTGGAGCTGGTTCTGTATTTTTATTCCAATTTAGGGAAGTCAGGGAAGGATTTGTGGTCCCTGGGTTTTTAGTAGCTGCTTCTCTCAGGCCAGGAGAATGGGTTAGGAAAAGAAAAAAAAAACCCGCAGAGCACTTCACTCCTTGGCCCAGGAAATTCCAATGTTAATGAAGCCGCCTGGGGCAGGGAGGGTAGGGATCAGATAGGAGAGAATACCACTCAGCAATATAGACAAAGTTATTTATCTTGCTTGGTGATGACTGTTTTACCTGAGATTCCAGAGGGGCGCAGGGGCATGTAGCCTGTGTGTGCTGGCAGGGTCGAAATTGCCTCCTAGGGTCAGACCCACTTCCCATGCTTGTGCTGTCTCAGAAGTCGTGGTCAGCTCCTTCACTCCCAGTCCAAAGCCCAGTGCCACGGTTCCCCAGCTGGGAGGCCACACTCCGGGCTCCAAAACCAGCCACTGCCTCCCGGTGACTTCTCCTGTCAGCCGCATCATTGCACTGCCTGCCGGCTCTGGCCGGGCTTCCCCCGAGATCACTTCAGGGGGCTAGGGCTGCATCCCGTGCTTGCGTTATCTCAGGAAGCCATGCTCAGCTCCCCTGCACCCAGTCCAAAGCACGGCACGAAAGTTTTCTTACTGAGACGCTGGCTCCAGGCTCTGAAAACAGTCTCTCCTTCCCTGTGGTTGCTTGTTCTCTCGTTAGCCGCGTCAGTGTGCAGCCTGCTTGCACTGGCTGAATCTCTACCGAGGTTACCCCAGGGGGCTAGGGGTTAGGGCTGTGTCCTGTGCCTGCCCCACCTCAGCAAGCTGCAATCAGCCCCGCCACTCGGCACCAGAAAACCGTGAGGGCTCAAGACTGTGGAGCATGACCCCAGTTCAGAAGGCGGTCACTGCTTCAAGACACAGCTTTTCGTTCCCCTGTCACTCAGATCAACTCTTTAGATCTGTGTTTGATGGTCAGGGTTCGTAGATTCTCATGTATGTGATCAATTCACTTCTTTTTCTGAGTCTTTGTTGCATGAGGGATCCGTGGTGGCTTCTACCTAGTCAGCCATCTTGGCCCTGCCTCCCCGATGACATTTTTTAATGAGATGGAGAAACAAATCACCCACTTCATATGGAAGGGAACGAGGCCCTGGATAAGTAAAGCAATACCGAAAAAGAAGAAAAAAGTAGGAGGCTGTACCCTACCTGATTTTAGAAGCTATTATACCTCCACAGTAGTCCAAACAGCCTGGTACTGATACAACAACAAATACATAGAACAATGGAACAGAATTGAGAATCCAGACATAAATCCATCCACATATGAACAGTTGATATTTGACAAAGGCCCCAAAGCAGTTAAATGGGGAAAAGACAGTCTTTTTAACAAATGGTGCTGGCATAACTGGATATCCATCTTCAAAAAACTGAAACAAGACCCATACCTCACACCATGCACAAAAACGAGCTCAAAATTCATCAAAGACCTAGATATAAAATCTAAAACGATAAAGATCATGGAAGAAAAAATAGCGACAACGTTAAGAGCCCTACTACATGGCATAAACAGTATACAAAACATTACTAACAATGCAGAAGAAAAACTAGATAACTGGGAGCTATTAAAAATCAAACACCTATGCTCATCTAAAGACTTCACCAAAAGAGTAAAAAGATTACCTACAGACTGGGAAAAAGTTTTTAGCCATATCATTTCTGATCAGTGCCTGATCTCCAAAATCTACATGATTCTGCAGAAACTCAACTACAAAAAGACAAATAACTCAATTAAAAAATGAGCAAAAGACATGAACAGACACTGCACTAAAGAAGACATTCAGGTAGCTAACAGATACAGGAGGAAATGCTCAGGATCATTAGCCATTAGAGAAATGGAAATCAAAACTACAATGAGATTCCATCTCACTCCAACAAGGCTGGCATTAATCCGAAAAACACAAAATAATAAATGTTGGAGAGGTTGTGGAGAGATTGGGATACTTATACACTGCTGGTGGTAATGTAAAATGTTACAAGGACTTTGGAAATCGATTAAGCACTTCCTTAAAAAGCTAGAAATACGATCCAGGATTCCTGCTCCTTGGAACATATCCTCGAGAAATAAGAGCCTTTACACTAACAGATAAATGCACACTCATGTTCACTGTAGCACTGTTTACAATAGCAAAAAGATGGAAGCAACGAAGGTGCCCATCGACAGAGGAATGGATAAATAAATTATGGTATATTCACAGAATGAAGTATTATGCATCGATAAAGAACAACGATGAATCTGTGAAACATTTCATAACATGGAGGAATCTGGAAGGCATTATGGTGAGTGAAATTAGTCAGTTGCAAAAGGACAAATATTGTATAAGACCACTATTATAAGAACTTGAGAAATAGTTTAAACTGAGAAGAAAATGGTTAGGAGAGGGGAGAAGGAGGGACAGTGGAAGAGGGGTATTCAGTAATTAGCAGATAAGAACTACTTTAGGTGATGGGAAACACAACACACAATACAGGCGAAGTCAGCACAACTGGACTAAATGAAAAGCAGGGAAGTTTCCTGAATGAACTGAATGCTTCAAAGGCCATTGTAGCAGGGGCAGAGGTTTGGCAACATGGTTTCAGGGAACATCTAAGTCAATTGGCATAATATTAATCTATTTAGAAAACATTGTGCATCCCACTTTGGAGAGTGGCATCTGGGGTCTTAAATGCTATCAAGAGGCCGTCTAAGATGCATCAATTGGTCTCAACCCCCGTGGACAAAAGGAGAATGAAGAATACCAAGGACACAAGGTAATTATGAGCACAAGAGACAGAAAGGGCCACATAAACCAGAGACTTCATCAGCTTGAGACTAGAACTAGAGCGTGCCCAGCTACAACCGATGACTGCCCTGACAGGAAACATAATACAGAACCCCTGAGGGAGCAGGAGAGCAGTGGGATGCGGACTCCAAATTCTCATAAAAACACCAGACTTATTGGTCTGACTGAGACTAGAAGGACCCTGGTGGTCATGGCCCCCCGACCTTCTGTTGGCCCAGGTTAGGAACCATTCCCAATGCCATCTCTTCAGACAGGGATTGGATTGGACAATGGGATGGAGATGGATGTTGGTGAGGAGTGAGCTTCTTGGATCAGGTGGACACTTGAGACTATGTTGGCATCTCCTTTCTGGAGGGGAGATAAAAGGGTAGAGTGGGTTAGAACCTGGTGAAATGGAGAGGAAAAGAGAGAGTGGAGGGAGGGAGCAGACTGTCTCATTAGGGGGAGAGCAATCAGGTGTTTGTAGCAAGGTGTATATAAGTTTTTGTGTGAGAGACTGACTTGATTTGTGAACTTTCACTTAAAGCACAATTAAAAAAATACATAATGGTGATAAATAGGATTTAAAATTAGCCATATAAAAGTGGTTTTTCACAGAATTCAGTGAGTGGTAGACCATATTTCAAAGTCACTAGTTCTCTGTATCCTAACCTGTGGTGTGCTGGCAAATGATTAACAATTACCTCCTTTGAGGGGGAAACAAAGTCCTGATTTGTAATTTTTTTTTCTGATTGCTGCTGTGTAAGTTCTCTCAACATGGCCAATTTCAGGCTACCAATGTGACATCGACTGACAAAATTCTGAAAATGTAACAATTTTCTTAAGCTAGTAACAGATGGCTCCATCACACCACTGATCTTAAACCTGGCACAGTTTGGTCTTCAATTCATCTGGTTCTTTCCAATTAGTTAAATACTGCAGCTACCCAACAAAACTCTACAGTGCAGATTGATTTCTCATTGCTCTTCATTGTTTGCCCTTTGATTTATAAGCTGTAAACATCTGGATAATGAACGACCAATTAATTTTAAATAACTAGCTCCTCAGCTCTTGAGCTAATTCCTCAGCCTAGAAAACATGAAAGCTGTGGTACTTTGGTACGCTAAAACTATTAATCCTGCAGGAATTTTAGCCAATTGATCCTTCAACTCCTTGTTTAGGCAGGTTTATATATATTTCTCAACCTTGGCAGTATTGATATCTTGGGTTTGATAATTCTTTGTGGTGGAGGGCTGTTCTGCACATTGTAGGGTGTTTAGCAGCATCCCCAGACCCTACCCATTAGATGGGTTGATGCCCTGGCATCCCCCAGCTGTGACAATCAAAAATGTCTCCAGACATTGTCAACTGTTCCCTGGGAAGAGATTGCTCCCTGTTTTATATGTATTCATATCCACATATATACATGTATAATATTTGTGAATTATAGGGAATGTCTGAATTAAGGAAGGCTTGAAAACTGTTTATATGACACAGAACAGTTGCAAGGAAACTAAAGAATATAGTTAATCATCTGAATGTTTCAAAATATCCAGATGTGTATCACCAAATACGCAAAACATCTGTGAGAGAGACTAAATTTTTCCAGTTTTCATCTGGAAGTTTATCATTTTGTAAATACAGCTTCATATCTCATTGGTTTAATGACTATGTCTATATGATGAATAACACTGGTTCAGAAATCTGTTGATCTGGTGTTTTGGTCTGTCTTACTATCTGATTTGGATCATAGCCCAGCTGCTATGACTCAATGTGCAATTTAAGATGACGCACAAGGGAAAAAAAAAACATTGATTTATTAGCCACGATTTGATGCTACAGCTCAACATCACTGTTTTCTTCCATTCTGTATCTTTCATCTCTCACTACTTGTCATAGAAGGAGTCTCAAAATATAGGAAAGATCACACTAATTTAAAAATAGAAGTCTAAACAAAGTTGTAAATTTTAGACATTAACTATATTCGTGTGTTGTTGTCGTTAGGTGCCTTCAAGTCAGTTCTGACTCATGTCGACCCTGTGTACAACAGAAGGAAACGCTGCCCTGTCCTGCACCATCCTCACAATCATTGCTATGTTTGAGCCCATTGTTGCAACCACTGTGTCAATTCATCTCCTTGAGGGTCTTCCTCTTTTTGGCTGACCCTCTACTTTACCAAGCGTGATGTTCTTCTCCAGGGACTGGTCCTTCCTGGCGATACATCCAAAGTATGTGAGACTTAGTCTTGCCGTTGTTGCTTCTAAGGAGCATTCTGGCTGTCCTTCTTCCAAGACAGATTTGTTCGTTCTTTTGGCAGTCCATGGTATATTTAATACATATGTGTGTGTATATATATATGTGTGTGAGTGTATGTATATATATATATATATATATCTTTGTGTGTGTGTGTGTGTGTGTGTGTGTAGCAAGTTTATCTCATTTCTTCACATGTTGTCAAAGTAGCAATGTCCTTCACTGGACATCTTTATTCTGGACATCTTTATTAAAGCCTATGCCTAAGCTGGGAAAATGAAAATTAGATATTGCTCCCCATAAGAACTGCACTTTTGTAGTGTCCTTCATATGAATGTCTACATGGCAACAACCTTCCAAATCTAATAAGTGAAACCTAAATGAACACATAATGCCCACCTTAGCCACAATAGAATCAACCTCTAAAAAAAACTTACCTTTTATTTTTCCATAGGCGAGTTGTAGTCATGGTGGTAATTATTTTTTTAGGGAAATGGAGTAGATGTGAAATTACCATTTTTTTTAAACTCTTTACCTTATGTGAATGATCATTTTCTTTCCCAGAGAAGGATTCAATTTAAAATTAAGCTTGTTTTTCTGATAGGATTGTCACGGGACTTGACACTTTAATCAATGACATTAAATCACCTTAGCAATAGATTGGAAATTGGAATAATGTTGCTCTAACATATTAAATTTATTAAGCAGATTTACCTTTTTATCATTAATGATACTAGAACAACCAAGTGAACATGGATATTGAGGGGAAAAGCTAAAATTAAGATAGGAAGAACCAAACAAATATTATAATTTAAACATGTTAAACTGCTTTCTTAATCTAAATGTTAGAGCTAATTCCAGTGGAATTACTTTTCTTCAAAACTATTCCATAAAAAGAGGTAATAATAGGGAGAAAGAATGACAATTCACAACCCTAATCCATAAGTTTTTCTTCTGAAATTGAATTAAGACATTCAACATATCTTTTAGAAATAGCCTGATCTATTGTACACTGATCAGTACTTTGGGACTTTTGATATTTTCCTATCAATTCTTTCTTGAAAGCTGGCAGAGTACCAAATTAATTATAATCTGTATGGTGGGCTCTTTCCTCTTTTATCTGTTTTAGGAGCATCCTATTTCATTCTATTCCATGGGAGATTGAATTCTCTTCACTTTGGAAGACTATTGCAGATTTTATATTTGGCTTGATACTTCACAATGACTCACTCTATAAAACATATGAAATTCATGGCCAGAAATTTAATGAGTAAAGGGCAGAAATGTGGATCTTAATTCTAAATGTTGAGGTCTGGCAGACTTCCAGCAAACTTTGCAAGATTTTTACAGTTCACTGTGTTCTAGGGAAACAGATGAATTTATGATTTAATCTCTTTTGCATTTTAGATGCTTCTACAATAAACTTGGCAGATAAGTAATTGCAACCCGATGACGATGGATATAATGCACATTTGAGTTGTAGTTAAAGAATAATAAAAACAAAATAAAATCACCAGCTAAATACTGTTTCACTGATCCCAATATAAATATGCCTCTTAGAAGGGAATTCCTTTTTGGCATGGATATCTTCTAATGAATATAGCCAACCACAAGACCAAATAAGCATACCGATTTTCCAGATAAATAATTTATCTGTAATACTAGTAAGAAGGCAAAGAGTAATTGTCCCCCAAAATGATTCTATGGCTCTAAAAAAAAAAAAATACAATTAATATATTCCCAATCTGTATTTTCAGATGAATCCATTGTTATGGTGCATTTCAAATGAAAATTAACTATTTACTAGTCAATATTAAATTTGGCCTTTTCTGAATGGCACATTTTCTGTTGTTGCTGTCAGTCAGTTCCAACTCATAGTGACCCTATTTACAACAGAATAAAACACTGCCCGGTCCTGCACCATGCTCATAATTGTTGCTATACTTGAGCCCATTGTTGCAGCCACTGTGTCACTCAATCTCATCGAGAGTCTTCCTCTTTTTCACTGACCCTCTACTTTACCAAGCATGATGTCCTTCTCCAGGGACCGATCCCTCCTGACAACATGCCCCAAGTATACAAGATGCCATCTCGCCATCCTTGCCTCTGAGGAGCATTCTGGTTGTACTTCTTCCAAGACAGATTTGTTCATTCTTTTGGCAGTCCATGGTATATTCACTTTTCTTTGCCAACAGCACAATTCAAAGGCGTTAATTCTTCTTCAGTCTTCCTTATTCATTGTCAAGCTTTTGCATGCATATAAGGCGATTGAAAACACAAAGGTTTGGGTCAGAGGCACTTTTTAGTCCTTAAAGTGACATCTGTGCTTTTAACACTTTTTTTTTAATTGTGTTTAGGTAAAAGTTTACAGCACAAGTTAATTTCTCATTCAAAAGTCTTTACAAATATTGTTTTATGACATTAGTTGCAATCCCTGCAATGTGACTGCACTCTTCCCCTTTCGTCCCTGGGTTCCCTGTGTCCATTTGACCAGTTCTTGTCCCTTCCTGCCTTCTCATTATGCTTTTGGACAGGAGCTGCCCATTTAGTCCTCTATATCTGATTGAACTGAGAAGCACATTCCACATGTTTATTTTTTTTTTCATGTTTCTTATTAATCTTGTCTGAAGAGCGGGCTTTGGGGATGGTTTCAGTTCTGGGTTAACACTTTAAAGAGGTCTTTTGCACCAAATTTGTCCAATGCAATGCATCCTTTGATTTCCTGATTGCTGCTTCCATGGGTGTTGATTGTGGATCCAAGTAAAATGAAATCCTTGACAATTTCAAACTTTTCTCGCGTTATCATAATGTTGCTTGTTGGTCTAGATGCGAGAACTTCTGTTTTCTTTATGTTGAGATGTAATCCATGCTGAAACATGTAGTCTTTGATCTTCTTCACTAAGCGTTTCAAGTCCCCTTCACTTTCAGCAAGCAAGGTTGTATCATCTGCATATCGAAGGTTGTTAATGAGTCTTCCACCAATTCTGATGACTCGTTCTTCTTCATATAGTCTAGCTTTTTGGATTATTTGCTCAGCATACAGATTGAATAAGTATGGTGAAAGGCTACAACCATGATGCACACGTTTCCTGATTTTAAACCACACAGTATCCCCTTGTTCTGTTCCAACGACGCCTCTCGGTCTATGTGCCGGTTCCTCATGAGCACAGTTAAATGTTCTGGAATTCCCATTCTTTACAATGTTATCCATAATTTGTTATGATCCACACAGTCAATAAAACACAGGTAAATGTATTTCTGATATTCTCTGCTTTCAGACAAGATCCATCTGACATCAATAATGATATCCTTTGTTCCATATCCTCTTCTGTATCTGGCTTGAATTCTGGCAGTTCCCTATTGATGTACTGCTGCAACCACTTTTGAGTGATCTGCAGCAAAATTTTGCTTGCTTGTGATATTAGTGATATTGTTCTATCATTTCTGCATTTGGTTGGATTGCCTTTCTTTGGAATGGGCATGAATATGGATCTCTTCCAGTTGGTTGGCCATGTAGCCATCTTCCAAATTTCTTGGCATAGCTGAGTGAGCACTTCCAGCATTGCATCCATTCGTTGAAACGTCTCAATTGGTTTTCTATCAGGTCCTGGAGCCTTGTTTTTTGCCAATGCCTTCAGTGCAGCTTGGACTTATTCCTCCAGTACCACTGGTTCTTGATCATATGCCATCTCCTGAAATGGTTGAATGTCAACCAATTCTTTTTGGTTTATAATGACTTTGTGTATTCCTTCCATCTTCATCTTTTTTTATTGTGCTTTAGGTGAAAGTTTACAGCACAAGTTAATTTCTCATTCAAAAATTATTCACATATTGTTTTATGACATTGGTTGCAATTCCCACAATGTGACAGCAAGCTCCCCCTTTCCACCCTGGGCTCCCTGTGTCCATTGATCCAGCTCCTGTCCCTTCCTGCCTTCTCATCCTGCTTTGGGACAGGAGCTGCCCATCTGGTTTCATATATTTGATTGAACTAAGAAACATGTTCCGCACATGTATATATATATATACATATATATGTCTGTCTAATCTTTGTCTAAAAAGTGGGCTTTGGGAATAGTTTCAGTTCTGGGTTAACAGAGCATCCAGGGGCCATAGTTTTGGGGGTTTCTCCAGTCTCTATCAGACCATTAAGTCTAGTTTTTTTGTTTTTTACGTGAATTTGAATTCTGTTCTACATTTTTCTCCTGCTCTGTCCAGGATTCTCTGTTGTGTTCCCTGTCAGGGTGGTCATTGGTGGTAGCCGGGCACCATCTAGTTCTTCTGGTCTCAGGCTGGTGGAGTCTCTGGTTCATTTGACCCTGTAGTCCTTTGGGCTAGTATTTTCCTTGTGTCTTTGATTTTCTTCATTCTCTATCTCCTTTTAATGCTTCTTTTGTTGTTCAATATTTTGCCCATAGAATCCTTCAATATTGTAACTCAGGGCTTGAATTTTTTTCCTCAGTTCTTTCAGCTTGAGAAATGTCCAGTGTGTTCTCCCCTTTTGGTTTTCTATCTCCAGGTCTTTGCACATGTCATTATAATACTTTGTCTTCTCGAGCTGCCCTTTCAAATCTTCTGTTAAGCTCTTTTATTTCATCATTTCTTCCCTTCGCTTTAGTTACTGGACATTTCAGAGCAAGCTTCACAGTTTCTGGTGACATCAACTTTTGGTCTTTTCTTTCTTTCCTGTCTTTTTAATGACCTCTTGCTTTCTTCATGTATGAGGTCCTGGATGTCATTCCACAACTCATTTGGTCTTCAGTCATTAGTGTTCAATACATCAAATCTCTTTTTTAGATTGTCTCTAAATTCAGGTAGGTATACTCAAGGTCATACTTGGGCTCTTCTGGACTTGTTCTAATTTTCTTCAGCTTCAACTTGAACTTGCATATGAACAATTGATGGTCTGTTCCCCAGTCAGCCCCTAGCCTTGTTCTGACTGATGATACTGAGTTTTTCCATCTTCTCTTTCCACAGATGCAGTCATTTTGATTCCCGTGTATTCCATACTGCAAGGTCCACTTGAGTCACCATTAATGTTGTTGAAAAAAGGTATTTGCAATGAAGAAGTTGTTGGTGTTGCAAAATTCTATTATGCAATCTCTGGCATTGTTTCTATCACCAAGGCTATATTTTCCAACTACCGATCCTTCTTCCTTGTTTCCGGCTTTTGCATTTCAATCACCAGTAATTATCAATACATCTCAAATTCATGTTTTATCAACTTCAAACTGCAGAAGTTGGTAAAAATCTTCAATTTCTTCATGTTTGGCCTTAGTGGTTGGTGCATAAATTTGAGTAATAGTTGTATTAACTGGTCTTCCTTGTATGCAACTTTCAATGGTTTAACATTAAAGTTTAAATATGCATTATATAGTTACTGAAGAAAAGTTTTAAAGAATTATGCATAATTACATCTTGAAAAGATGGAGTTTATTTGCCTGTTTGTCAGCTTCTCTCAGTAATCTTTTCACAAAAAAGAACTCTAACCAGATGTCACCTGCTCTCTCCATTTACAAATGAGCAGAAGATTCTTCCAATCTCCTTTTTTTTGGGGGGGGGGTTTGTTAGGTTTTTTTTTTTATTAACTTTTATTGAGCTTCAAGTGAACGTTTACAAATCAAGTCAGACTGTCACATATAAGTTTATATACACCTTACTCCGTACTCCCACTTTCTCTCCCCCTAATGAGTCAGCGCTTCCAGTCTCTCCTTTCGTGACAATTTTGCCAGTTTCTAACCCTCTCTACCCTCCCATCTCCCCTCCAGACAGGAGATGCCAACACAGTCTCAACTGTCCACCTGATATAATTAGCTCACTCTTCATCAGCATCTCTCTCCTACCCACTGTCCAGTCCCTTTCATGTCTGATGAGTTGTCTTTGGGAATGGTTCCTGTCCTGTGCCGACAGAAGGTTTGGGGACCATGACCGCCGGGATTCCTCTAGTCTCAGTCAGACCATTAAGTATGGTCTTTTTATGTCCAATCTCCTTTTTACAACATAAAATTCTTGAGCACCTGCTCTTTTTCTGACACAGTAGTGGACACCGAAGAACTTTTTCCTCTTCCATCCAGTCCACAAATATGCTCACACAGGGCATGGCCACAAATGTGCTATTTACTGTTTACCACTGCATTACAAGTTAAAATGGCCCATTTGCATTCATAACGTGTTACCTTGGAGAATTATAGCCAAGTATTTATAAAGTGAACCTTTGACACTGTGTTTCATTATGAGATATTAGACATTTTATTGTTACTTTTACTGTTTTAATGTTCAAATTAATCTCTATTTCTTTTATTACTTGTCCTTTTGGTGTCATATCTAAGAATCTATTGTCAAATTGGATATCATGAAAATTTACCCTATGTTTTTTTTCTAAGAGTTTTGTGGTTTTAGCTCTTATATTTAGTTTGTTGACCCATTTTTGAGCTAATTTTTGTTTATGATGTAAGGTAGGGGTCCATCTTCATTCTTTGGCATGTGAAAATCCAGTTGCCTCAGCACCATTTGTGGAAGAGACAATCCTTTTCCACTTTCAATGGAGTTGGCACACTTGTCAAAAATAAATTGACCATAGATACATGGGTTTATTTCTGGATTCTCAATTCTATCCCATTTCAGCTTTGTAGTAAGTTTTGAAATCAGGAAATATGAATCTGCCATCTTTGTGTTTCCTTTTCAAAGTTGTTTTGGCAGTTCAGGGTCCTTGCAATTCCATATGAATGAGGATCAGCTTTTCCGTTTCCTTAAATAAGGCTGTTGGAATTTTGATAAGGATTGAATTGAATCTGCAAATTGCTTTGGGTACTTTTGACAGCTTAAAAATATTAAGTCGTGTAATCCATGAACAAGGAAACACTTTCCATTTATTTACTTTCAGCAATGTTTTATAGATTTCAGTGTTCAAAACTTTTACATCCTTTTTTAAATTTATTCTTAGGTATTTTATTTTTTTAAATGTTATTGTACATGAAATTGTTTACTTAATTTCTTTTTCAAGTTGTTCATTGCTAGTATAGTATATAGAAATAACTTGTTTTTTCATGTTGATTTTATATCATGCAATTTTGTTGAATTTGTTTATTAGATCTAGTAACTTTCTTGTGAATTCTTTGATATTTTCTATATATAGGCTCTTGTCACCTGTGAATAGAGAGGATTTTACTTCTTCTTTTCCAAATTGAGCCCCTTTTATTTATTTATTTTTCTTACCTAATTTCTCTGGCTACAAATTCAGTACAGTGTTGATAGCAATGGTGAAAGCAGACATCCTTGTCTTGTTACTTATCTTAGGGGGAAAACTTTTATTCTTTCACCACTGAGTATGATATTAGCTGTGAGTTTTTCAGAAATATTTTTTATTATGTTGAGGGAATTCCTGTGTATATTCCTAGTTTTCTGACTATTTTTATCATGGAAGTGTTTTGCATTTTTTTTCTCTCATTCTGTTAATGTGTTGTATTACTTGATGATTTTCTCATGTTGCACTACCTTCACATTCCTGGAATAAGTCCCACTTGGTCATGGTGTATAATCCCTGTAATATGTTGCTGGATTGTGTTTGTTAGTATTTTGTTTAGTTTTCGCATCTATATTCATAAGGAATACTGGTCTGTAGTTTTCTTGTGGTATCCTTGCCTGGCTTTGGCATCAAGGTAATGCTGGCCTCACAGGATGAGTTAGGAAGTGTTCTCTCCTCTTCTACTTATTTTGGAACAATTTGAGAAGTATTGGTGTTTATTGTTATTTAAATGTTTGATAGAATTCCCCAGTGAGCCATCTGGTCCAGGACATTTTTGTTTGTTTGTTTGGGAGGTTTTTGATTACTTATTTAATCTCTTTGCTTGTTATGAGCCTATTAAGATTTCCTGATTATTATTGAATCAGTTTATTTAATTTGTGTGTTTCTAGGTGTCGTACCAAGGTTCAAGGTCAACTTGAATAAATAAAATAAAATAAAGCATCTGCTTGTGTATGGGATAGCATTTTACTCACATAAAGGAGTGACAAAGTAAGATCAGCTTCACTAGTGGGCACTGGTCTTTCATGGCCGGCTGGTTACACCTCCTGCTGGTGCAGGGAAGGTGTTTGACACACCTTTTGTGCTGCATTTGAGGAAGACACTGTCCCATTCTCACTGGGAACAGATACAGAAGTGGGTTATCCAGGTGCCATATGGCATCTGCACATGAGCATGAGACAGAGAGAGTTACTGTGTGCCCAGAATAGGGGGAAGCCTTCTCTGATAAGGAGAAGGAACTAGGAGAGAGAGAGAGATAGATAACCAATTCTCAGCCTTCTTATCTGAGAATGTTCTGTAATCAAACTCTCTGCTTAGGTGGCCTGGATGGGAGACATAAAAACAGACTGTTCCCCCAACGCTAGGAATTTGTCAATTTTATCTAGATTTTTAAAATTTGTCAGCATACAGTGTGGCCCACATGATGTTGTGCCAGTTCCCAGCCTGTCTTAGAGGCCTTGCACGCTTCTGTTCCCTTTCAAAATCTAGCCCAGCTACTATGTGAAGAGTTTTAAATAGCCTTCTGGATGAGGACAGGCACGTGGCCCAGTTGGTCCTGTTTTCCATGCTGACAACTAGCCAACCTCAATAAGCAGAACTATCTAAAAAAAAAAATCTAGCTGACTAAAAATGCTAAGTCAGACTGTGTAAGACCAGAAGAACTATTTTGAGTTTAGACAAAATTGTTAATCCACAAAATCATGAGGTAAATAAACGGTTGTTGTTTTAAACCACTGTTTTGGAGTAATTTATTACTCAGCATAAACTAATTGCTATATCTATATACAAATATTCATTGTTAAAATCTTTTATTCAGCCAGTCACTCATTCAACTAATGTGAATAAACTCCTCTTATGTGTCAGGCACTGCAGTGGGAATAGAGCAGTAAACAAAACAAAAACAGTATCCCTGCCCTTATGAGAGTAGTGCAGAGAAACAGTCAAAATAAATAAAGTAAAATATATAATATGTATGATAATAATAAATGCAAAGGGAAAAATAAAGCAGCCATGTGTGAGAGGGAAGAATTTGCAATTTTATATTGGGTAGCCAGGGAAGGCCTTGTTGAGGAGGTGACAGTTGAATAAAGACCGGGAGGAAATGAGGGAGTGAATCATGTAGACATATTCTCTATCCTAGATAGAGGAAATAGTAAGTACAAAGTCATTAGGCAGGTTCTTGCCTGGTGCATTTTTTGGGGGGACCAGCTGGAGCAGAGTGAGCAATGGGGGGAGTAGCACGAAATGATGTCAGGTAGGTACAGGGGGCTAGATCCTGTGTAACATTGACTTTGACTTGGAGTAAGATTAGAAGCCATTCAAGACGTTCTCCCCCCCCCTTCCATTGGAAGACTTTGAAGCAAAGGCATAACATGAGTTGACTTCAGTTTTAAAAGGGTTGTTCGGGCTCCTGTGCTGAGAATAGACTAAAAGGAAATAAAGGTAGAGGAAGGAGACAAGTTAGAATGCTATAGCAATAACATAGGACCAGAGTATTGGCAAAGGAGGTGAGGAAAAATGGTTAAGATTCTGGATATACTGAATTTGGAAGGTAGAGCTGAGAGGATTTGCTTGCTGATAGATTCGGATTTTGTGTGTAAAAGAAACAGGGGTAAAAGATTTGGCCTAAGAAACTAGAAGAATGGCACTTCCATTAACTGAAATGGGAAGATATCCGAAATAACAGGGTTAAAAGTTTATTAGGTCCTCAGTTTTGAATATGTTAAGTTTGAGATCCTCTATTAAGCTTCCAGGTAACTATGTCTAGGCTAGAGATACTAATTTGGGAGTTGTTCAATATGTGGAAAAATTTTAAAGATATGAGTTTAATTAAAGAGGAGAAGAAGACCAAGTACTGAGCCCTTGGGCACAACAATGATTTAAGGTCCAAAAAATGAGGAGGAATAAGCAAAGGAGACTGAGAAGGAGTGGTCAGTGAGGTAGGTGGAAACCAACTGGAAAAAAGCAGGACTTTGAATTGGTTTGAAATGGTTCAGTCATAGCTGATAGAAACAAGGCAGGGCTTCGAACTGGTTTGAAATTGTTCACTTGTGGCTGACAGAAACAAGTGTAGCATAAGCATTGTGTAACAAACAAATTTCTTGCTTTTCAGATTTTGACCCGGGTAGGAAACAGGCAGTAGTGCCCACACAAAGATGATGGCCGACCATGCAGCTTTGAATGTGTGTCACTCTCCACAGTCCTGCCAATAATCCAATCTTTAGCATCAGAAAAATTTCAGAAGCTAATGATCCAATTTCCCTCATCAGGGAAGTCAGTGAAGATGAGGATTGAGTACTGGTCACTGAATTTAGCAATATGGAGCTTATTGGTGACCTTGACAAAGCCAATTTAGTGAATGTTGTTATTAGGTGTCCTCAAGTCAGTTCCAACTCATAACAACCATATGTACAATAGAATGAAACACTGCCCATTCCTGAGCCACCCTCACAACCTTTGTTATGCTTGTCAGTCCATCTCCTTGAGGATCTTCCTCTTTTTTGCTGATCCTCTGTTTTACCAAGCATGATGTCCTTCTCCAGGGACTGGTCCCTCCTGATAACATGTTCAAAGTGCATTAGACATAGTCTCACCATCCTTGCTTCTAAGGAGCATTCTAACTGCACTTCTTCCAAGATAGACTAGACTTGTTCTTTCTTCAGGCAGTCCATGGTATAGTCAGTATTCCTCACCAACACCGTGATTCAAAAGCATCAATTCTTCTTCCTCATGAGCACAATTCCTATTCTTCAAAAATATTATTCACAATTTGTTATGATCCACACAGTCGAATGGCTTTGCATAGTCAATAAAACACAGGTAAATATATTTCTGGTATTCTCTGCTTTCAGACAAGATCCATCTGACATCGGTAATGATATCCCTAGTTCCACATCCTTTTCTGAATCTGGCTTGAATTCTGGCTGTTCCCTGTCGATGTACTGCTGCAACTACTTGTGAATGATCTTCGACAAAATTTTACTTGCTTGTGGTATTAATGATACTGTTCTGTCATCTCTGCATTCAGTTGGATCTCCTCTCTTTAGAATGGGCACGAATATGGATCTCTTCCAGTTGGTTGATCAGGTAGCTGTTTTCCAAATTTCTTGGCATAGATGAGTGGGCACTTCCAGCATTGCATTCATTCATTGAGACATCTCAATTAGTATTCTATCTGTTCCTGGAGTCTTGTTTTTTTTGCCAATGCCTTTTTTTTTTTTTTTAGCGCAGCTTGGACTTGTTCCTTCAGTACTATTGGTTCTTGATCGTATGCCATCTCCTGAAGTGGTTGAACATCGACCAATACTTCTTGGTACAGTGACTCTGTGTATTCCTTCCGTCTTCTATTGATGCTTCCTGTGTCATTTAATATTTTGGCCATAGAATCCTTCAGTATTGCAACACAATGCTTGAATTTGTTCCTCGGTTCTTTCAGCTTGAGAAATGCTGAGCATGTTTTTCCCTTTGGTTCTCTAACTCCAGGCCTTTTCATATTTCATTAAAATACTTTAATTTGTCTTCTTGAGCCACCCTTTGGAATCTTCTGATCAGCTTTTTTACTTTATTGTTTCTTCCATTTGCTTTAGCTATTTTATGTACAAAAGCAAGTTTCAGAGACTCCTCTGACAACCATTTTGGTCTTTTCTTTTTTTCTGTCTTTTTAATGACTTTTTTCTTGCTTTATATATGATGTTCTTGATGTCATTCCAAAACTTGCCTGGTCTTCTGTCATTAGTGTTTAATACATCAAGCCTATTCTTGAGATGGTCTCTAAATTCAGGTAGGACATGCTAAAGTTTGTGTTTTTACTCTGGTGGACCTAGTCTAATTTTCTTCAGCTTCAACTTGAACTTGCATATGAGTAATTGATAGTCTGTTCCACTGCCAGCCCCTGGTCTTATTCTGACTGATGATATTGAGCTTCTCCATTATCTCTTTCCACAGGTGTAGTTGTTTTGATTCCTGTGTATTCCATCTGGGGAGGTCCATGTGTATTGTCACCATTTATGTTGTTGAAGAAAAGTATTTGCAATGAAGAAGTCATTGGTCTTGCAAAATCCTATCATGTGATCTCCAGCATCGTTTCTATCACCAAGGCCATGTTTTCCATCTGCTGATCCTTTTTGTTTCCGTCTTTCACATTCCAGTCACCAGTAATTATCAATGCATCTTGATTCGTGTTTGATCAATTACAGACTGCAGAACTTGTTTAAAATCTCCAATTTTTTCGTCTTTGGCCTTAGTGGTTGGTTAGTCTGTAAATTTGAATAATAAGTGTATTAACTGGTCTTCCTTGTAGGTATATGCATATTATCCTATCACTGGCAGCATTGTACTTCAGGATGAATCTTGAAATGTTCTTTTTTATAATGAATGCAATGCCATTCCTCTTCAATTTTCATTCTTGGCATAGTAGACCATATGATTGTCTGATTGAAAATGGCCAGTACCAGTCCATTTCAGCTCCCTAATGCCTAGGATATCAATCTTTATGTGTTTCATTTCATTTTTGATGACTTCCAGTTTTCCTGGATTCATACTCCCTGTGTTCCATTCTCCAACTATTAATGGATGTTTTCACCTGTTTCTTCTCATTTGAGTCATGCCATATCAGAAAATGAAGGTCCCAAAAGCTTTACTCCATCTATGTCATTGAGGTCATTTTTACCTTGAGGATGCAGCACTTCCCCAGTAGTCTTCTGAGTGCCTTCCAACCTGAGGGGCTCATCTTCCCGCACAGTGTCAGAAAATGTTCCGCTGCTATTCGTAAGGTTTACACTGGCCAATTTTTCAGCAGTTAACCACTAGGTCCTTCATCCTAGTCTGCCTTAGTCTGAAAGCTCCACTGAAAACTGTCCGCCATAGGTGACTCTGCTGGTATTTGCAATATTGGTGGCATACCCTCCAGCATCACAGCAGCACAAAAGAGCCAACACAGTGTGACAAACTGACAGACAAGTGGTGAACTTAGTTTATAGATGGGTGCAAAAGCCTGCGTGAAGTGGTTTAAGATTAATAAAAAGAAAGTGGAAACATCGGGTATAGCCTACAATTTTGAAAATCTTGCTGTAAAATAAAAGACATATTAGGCAAAGATGAAATAGTAAGTGTGGTTAAGAAAAGTTTTTTTTTAATTGTTGAAGGCCCCAAATCCAGCCATACCTGAACTCATCTCTGAGTTTTCCAATAATGTGAGTTAATAAACTCCTCCTTTAAAAAAAAGAAAATAATATTTTTTTTTTGTGGAAGTTTATACAAAGCAAATTAGGCTCATGTTTAACAATTTTTGTACATTCTGTTCAGTGACATTGGTTACACTTTTCACAACGTGTCAACATTTTCATTATTCCCATTCTGGTTGTTCTGTTTCCATTAATCTAGCTTCCCTGCCCCCTTTTACCTTCTCATTTTTGTTTTAGGGTAAATGGTGAACATTTTGTCTCATATAGATAATTTTTTTTTAAAGCTCAGTACTCATTGGTGCTATTGTTTTATGATCCAATGTGTCATTTAGCTGAAAGATGACTTCTGGGAATGGCTCAGTTCCAAGTTTAAAGGGTAACAAGGATGACAGTTTCAGGGGTACCTCTAGTCTCTACCAGTCCAGTAAGTCTGGCCTTTTTTAAGAATTTGATTTTTGTTCTACGTTTTCCTCCCCTTCTTTCTGGGACCATCTCTTGTGTCCCTGATCACAATGGTCACTAATGGTAGCTAGGCACCATCTAGTTCTTCTAGTCTCAGGATAGATGAGGTTGCGGTTCATGTGGACTATTAGTCCTGTAGAGTAGTTTCTTCTTTGAGTCTTTATTTTCTTCTTTATCTTTTCCTCCAGATGAGTAGAGACAAATAATTGTATCTTAGGTGGCCACTTACAAGCTTTTAAGACCCCAGACACTACTCACCATACTAGGATGTAGAACATGAACTTTATGGACTGTGTTATGCCAATTGACCGAGTTGTCCCACAAGACTATGGTCCTAAGCCTTCAAACCCAGTAAACCAATCCTGCCAGGTGTTTCATTATGTCTATGAAGTATCCATAACTGTGTCCCCATGTCCTTTATATATACATATATATATACACATACATATATATATATATAAATATATACATATAAATAAAACCCATTGCAGTCGAGTCGATGCCAACTCATAGCGACCCTAAAGGACAGAGTAGAACTGCACCATAGGGTTTCCAAGGAGCGCCTGGTAGATTCTAACTGCTGACCTTTTGGTTCAGCAGCTGTAGCTCTTAACCACTAAGCCACCAGGGTTTCCATATATATATATATATATATATATATATATATATATAAAATATATATATGTAGCAAACACAGACACACACACAAACATGCATCTATACATATATATATATGCCTACAGATACACCTATGCATGCACACACACATACTCCCATATACCTTCCTATGCACATACCTGCACCCATGTCTACCTATGTAACCATGCACATATTTTTTGGTTATTTTTGCTGTTGTTTCAAAATTGTGTATGTTATAGCACTTACCAATAATATTGTTAATTCTTCTGTACTTCTCACTGTCATCATTTACATTTGTCAAGTTGGGCAGGCTTCACCACATTCGGTATTGCCTTTCCCATCATCAAAAATAATAAGTGTCTACTCCTATACAAAGAATACTACAAAGCTCTACTACAAGAAATTCAAAAGGACATACTTAAGTGGAAAAACATACCCTGCTCATGGATAGGAAGACTTAACATAGTAAAAATGTCTATTCTACCAAAAGCCATCTATACATTTAACGCACTTGCGATCCAAATTCCAATGTCATATTTTAAGGGGATAGAGAAACAAATCACCAATTTCATATGGAAGGGAAAGAAGCCCCGGATAAGCAAAGCACTACTGAAAAAGAAGAAGAAAGTGGGAGGCCTCACCTTACCTGACTTCAGAACCTATTATACAGCCACAGTAGTCAAAACAGCCTGGTATTGGTACAACAACAGACACATAGACCAATGGAACAGAATTGAGAACCCAGACATAGATCCATCCACGTATGAGCAGCTGATATTTGACAAAGGACCAGTGTCAATTAACTGGGGAAAAGATAGCCTTTTTAACAAATGGTGCTGGCATAACTGGATATCCATTTGCAAACAAATGAAACAGGACCCATACCTCACACCATGCACAAAAACTAACTCCAAGTGGATCAAAGACCTAAACATAAAGACTAAAACGATAAAGATCATGGGAGAAAAAATTGGGACAACCCTAGGAGCCCTAATACAAGGTATAAACAGAATACAAAACATTACCAAAAATGACGAAGAGAAACCAGATAACTGGGAGCTCCTAAAAATCAAACACCTATGCTCATCTAAAGACTTCTCCAAAAGAGTAAAAAGACCACCTACAGAATGGGAAAGAATTTTCAGCTATGACATCTCTGACCAGCACCTGATCTCTAAAATCTACATGATTCTGTCAAAACTCAACCACAAAAAGACAAACAACCCAATCAAGAAGTGGGCAAAGGATATGAACACACATTTCACTAAAGAAGATATTCAGGCAGCCAACAGATACATGAGAAAATGCTCTCGATCATTAGCCATTAGAGAAATGCAAATTAAAACTACGATGAGATTCCATCTCACACCAGCAAGGCTGGCATTAATCCAAAAAACACAAAATAATAAATGTTGGAGAGGCTGCGGAAAGATTGGAACTCTTATACACTGCTGGTGGGAATGTAAAATGGTACAACCACTTTGGAAATCTATCTGGCGTTATCTTAAACAGTTAGAAATAGAACTACCATACAACCCAGAAATCCCACTCCTAGGAATATACCCTAGAGATACAAGAGCCTTCATACAAACAGATATATGCACACCCATGTTTATTGCAGCTCTGTTTACAATAGCAAAAAGTTGGAAGCAACGAAGGTGTCCACCAACGGATGAATGGGTAAGTAAATTGTGGTATATTCACACAATGGAATACTACGCATCCATAAAGAACAGTAACGAATCTCTGAAACATTTCATAACATGGAGGACCCTGGAAGGCATTATGCTGAGCGAAATGAGTCAGAGGCAAAAGGACAAATATTGTATAAGACCACTATTATAAGATCTTGAGAAATAGTAAACCTGAGAGGAACACATACTTTTGTGGTTACGAGGGGGGGAGGGAGGGAGGGTGGGAGAGGGTTTTTTATTGATTAATCAGTAGATAAGAACTGCTTTAGGTGAAGGGAAAGACAACACTCAATACATGGAAGGTCAGCTCAATTGGACTGGACCAAAAGCAAAGAAGTTTCCGGGATAAAATGAATGCTTCAAAGGTCAGCGGAGCAAGTGCGGGGTCTGGGGAGCATGGTTTGTGGGGACTTCTAAGTCAATTGGCAAAATAATTCTATTATGAAATCATTCTGCATCCCACTTTGAAATGTGGCGTCTGGGGTCTTAAATGCTAACAAGCGGCCATCTAAGATGCATCAATTGGTCTCAACCCACCTGGAGCAAAGGAAAATGAAGAACACCAAGGCCACACGACATCTAAGAGCCCAAGAGACAGAAAGGGCCACATGAACCAGAGACCTACATCATCCTGAGACCAGAAGAACTAGTTGGTGCCCGGCCACAATCGATGACTGCCCTGACAGGGAACACAGCAGAGGACCCCTGAGGGAGCAGGAGATCAGTGGGATGCAGACCCCAAATTCTCATAAAAAGACCAAACTTAATGGTCTGACTGAAATTGGAGGAATCCCGGCGGCCATGCTCCCCAGACCTTGTGTTGACACAGGACAGGAACCATCCCCGAAGACAACTCATCAGAAATGAAAGGGACTGGTCAGCGGGTGGGAGAGAGACGCTGATGAAGAGTGAGCTAATTATATCAGGTGGACACTTGAGATTGTGTTGGCAACTCTTGTCTGGAGGGGGGATGGGAGGATAGAGAGAGAGGGAAGCAGGCAAAATTGTCAAGAAAGGAGAGACTGAAAGGGCTGACTCAAGAGGGGGAGAGTAAGTGGGAGTAGGGAGTGAGATGTATGTAAACTTATATGTGACAGACTGATTAGATTTGTAAACGTTCACTTGAAGCTTAATAAAAGTTATTAAAAATAATAATAATAAGTGTCTACTATCTAGAAATTTGATTCCAACACATGCTTGGCAGAGTACAGGGTCAGTGGAAAAGAGGAAGACCCTCAACAAGGTGGATTGACACAGTGGCTGCAACAATGAGCTCAAGCATAACAACAATTGTGAGGATGGCTCAGGACCCGGCACTGTTTTTTTCTGTTGTGCATAGGGTTACTATGAGTTGGAGCTGACTCGATGGCACCTAGCAACAACAACTATCTAGAAAGTGATTCCTCCTCACTCCCCTTCCCATTCCTGGTGACCTACAAAGAGTGTTGCATTCTGTATGTATACCTATTATTGGCTTTTTATGAAAGTGAGAGCATACATTATTTTTTCTTTTGTGATTGACTTATTTCAGTTAGCACAATGATCTCCAGATTCATTCATGTTATAAGTTGTTTCAAGAACTCATCATTATTCTTTATAACTGTGTAGTATTCCATTGTATATATATACAACAACTTGTTTATCCATTCATCTGTTGATGGGCACTCAGATTGTTTCCATCTTTTTGCTATTGTGAAAAATGCTGTAATAAACATAGGTGTGCATATGTCTATTCCTGTCACTGCTATTAGATCTCTAGGGTACATATCTAGAAGTGGGATTGCTGGATCATAAGGTATCTCTATTTCTAGCTTTTTGAGGAAGTGCCATACCATTTTCTATAGTGCCTGTACCATTTTACAATCCCACCAGCAGTGGATAAGGGTTCAGATCTCCCTACAACCTTTGTTGTTTTCTGTTTTTTTTTTTTTTTTTGATCAGTGTCTTTGTTGCAGGGGTGAGATGGTATTACATTGTGGTTTTGATTTGCATCTCTCTAGTGGCTAATGATCCTGAGCATATTCTCAAGTATTTGTTGGCTGCTTGAATGTCCTCTTTGGTGAAGTATCTGCTCATGTCCTTTGCCCATTTTTTAATCTGATTGTTTGTCTTTTTGTTGTTGAGTTATTGAAATTTTGTATATATTTTAGAGATTAGACCCTTATCTGATATATCGTTCCCAAGATTTTTTCCCAGTCTGTAGAATCTCTTTTTATTCTTTTGATAGTCTTCTGATGAGCCTAAGTATTTAATTTTTAGGAGGCCCCAGTTATCTAATTTGTCTTCTGTTGTTCGTGCATTTGCAGTGTTTCTAAACAAAATTATGTCTCATAGTTTTATCCCTATATTATCTTCCAGGAATTTTATAGTTTCAGCTTTAACATTTAGATCTTCGATCCATTTTGAGTTAGTTTTTGTGTATGGTGTGAGGTATGGATCCTGTTTCATTTTTCTGCAAATCGTTATCCAGTTTTGTCAATATCATTTGTTAAAGAGACTGTTTTCCCCCCACTGAATAGACTTTGACATTTTGTCAAAAATCAGCTGTCAATAGATGGGTGGATTTACTTCTGAGTTCTTAATTCTGTGCCATTGGTCTATGTGCCTGTCCTTGAACCTGTCCCAGGCTGTTTTGATTACTGTGGTTACGTAGTATGTATTGAGATTGGACTATGTTCTTCTTCAATATTGCTTTGGCTATTTGGGACCTCTTTCTCTTCCATGTAAGGTTGGTGATTAGTTTTTTTTCATTTCAGTAAAGAACAATGTTGAATTTGGATCAGGATTTCATTATATCTATAGAATTGCTTTGTGTAGTATTGACATTTTCGCAATGTTAAGTCTTCCAATCCCTGAGCATGGAATGTTCTTCCATTTATGTAGGTCTCTTTTAATTTCTTGCAGTAGTCTTTTATAGTTTTCATTGTATAAGTCTTCTACATCCCTGATTAGGTTTATTTTTAGGTATTCTATCCTTTTGGGGGCTATTGTAAATGGTATTGTTTCTTGATTTCCTTTTAGGAGTTCTCCTTATTAGTGTATACGAACCTGAGTGATTTTTGTGTGTTGATCTTTTTTGTGTTAACCCTGCCACTTTGCTGAATCTTTCTATTAGATACATACAGTAGCTTTCTTTTGGAATCCCTGGTATTTTCTACATATAGGATCATGTCATCTGCAAATAGAGACGGTTTTACTTCTTCCTTTCCAATTTGGATATTTCCTTTATTTCCCTTTCTTGCCTTATCGCTCTGGCTAAGACTTCCATTACAATACTGAATAAGAGAGGTGATAGTAGGCATCCTTGTCTCATTCCCATTCTCAAGGGGAAGGCTATTAGTCTTCCTCCATTGAGAATAATGTTGGCTATTGGGTTAGTAAATATGCCCTTAGTTATGTTGAGAAATTTCCCTTCTGTTCTTGTTTCGCCGAGAGTTTTTTTAATCAGGAAACAGTTTTGGACTTTATCAAATGCATTTCCTGCATCAATTGAGATGATCATGTGGTTCTTTTCCCTTCTTTTATTTATGTAGTCAATTACATTGATTAATTTTCTAATGTTGAACCACCTTTGCAATCCTGGTATGAATGCCATCTGATCATGATGTATGATTGCTTTGTTATGCTGTTGAATTCTGTTGGCTAGAATTTTGTTGAGAATTTTGGAGTCTATATTTTAATGAGAGAAATAACAATATGTAACACATTGTTGGAAAAAATCCAGTAGAGAGAGAGGAATTGATGATGCAGCAAACTTGATATTCATTTCCCCCCTGTGTAATACGAATACCACAAGAGTCTTCTACATTCCAGTATAAATTTCCTTTTCTTCCTTCAGGGTTGAACAGCCAAAGGAGCAAAATGAGAATTTACTGATTATTGCAGCATACTAATAGGATTGCTATAGGGTCACTATGAGTTGGAATTGATTCGATGGCAACAGGTTTTTTTTTGTTTGTTTTTTTAGGAGAACCACATTTGTGGGTTGGTCAAAGTAGTCAACAGCAACTTCCTTATCTTCCAAGTGTTCTCATATATAAAGAGAGATAAATGTTAAAAAAAAAAAAAAAAGTAAATAGAAGAGGAGGAAACAAATGAACATTTTGTGGCTTTCTGTTTTTCTTGCCCTTTACAAACTTGCTGTTCATACTACATGTCAATTGTAACATGTGTGCTTTGCCTTTGTGCTGCATTCAGACCCTCAAAGGGGTTATAATTACAGGGCAAATGATTATAGGAATGTGCATCTGCATAACTTCATGACTATTCTCCCTTTTGCTCATTTTCAGGATTACTAATATGTTATTATTGTCAGCAATACATTGAAGCAGAAAGGGCCCACTGGAACTGCAACAATGTAGAATAATAATATCACCTTATCCAAGCTGCCCAAATAGTGCCAGGGGACATGAGATGAAACCCTGAGCCTGGGCAGTGAGACTGCTAGTTTGCTAATTAGGAAACCAAAATTTTGTTTCTGACACAGCCACTGACTCACTTTGCCCTCAGCAAGTCATTTTCTCTCCCTTCGCATCATCATCATTACAAAGGAGATAATGATTCCTGCCTCCTTGAATATATTCCCAATTAATACATATTCAAAAGCTCTAAAAGTGTGGGAGGAAATGCCTTAGCATTCAACGTATAAAGAAGACAGTGTTTCTCTTGAAATAATGGGAGGTTTTTTTCATCTTATGCAGACCACAACTGAATAAAATCCTGTTTTTTCCCTTTTGAATGGTATCAAAACATAAAACTCTCAAACACTAATTTCAAAGTTTTCTTTTCTTTTTGTTTGGGAGGGGCGAGCAGTATAATAAGTGAGATATTGACCTGGAAAGCTCTCTCCCCTTCTGGTTCTGCCAAGGAGATGACAGCCAACTAGGTCGAAACTTATTTGTAACAGAGGAAAGAACTTTAGGGTATTATGCTTCTGATGAGCAACAGTTAATAGTTGATCAGCTCTAAATACCATTACCAACCATAAACTTCATTTTAATCTAATTGATTTCTCCACAGCTCTACAGAACACAGCCATGTCAGCTCAGAGAAAAACTAAGTGCCTTCCTGGAAGCTCAGATAGTTAATTGTTCTTTAGAGCCCTGCTTCCGCTTTATGGAGCCTTTAACAAATTCAAGGGTACTTCCCTATTCTGTTCCAAACAAAACGGCAATATGCTATTCATTCTGGCCATTTCTGTTTATTCCTTCCTTCACTTATTCAGCAATATTTATTGAGCGCCTAATATGTTTCAAGCACAGTGCTGAGGACAGAATAATGAGTAAGATAGTCATGGCCTTGTCCTCAGGGAGTTTACCAAGCTAGAAAGATAAGACAGGGATTAAATTTATGAGTGCATTTTGCATGTAGAAAAAAGGAAAATAAATATTTCTGACAAAGAAAGCAGTGGTAGTATCATTATTCCTAATTATTCACCAGCCCCTTTTTTGTAAGAGGAGTTTATATCCCCACCCTATTCCATGTGACTTGAGAAATACCTTTTTGTGGAGGAAGTATGCTTCCTTGTCCTGTTGGCATCAGGTTTGGCCATGTGATTTGCTTTGGTCAATGGAACATGAGCAGAACTGACAGTATGCCAGTTCTGAGGAAAAACTTAGAGTCATCATGTTAAGTTTCCTCAACTCTCTTGCTTTGCCCGTCTGCTGTGAGAATAGTAGGTCCCAGCTGGTGTCTGCTCCTCAGCCTGGACTCAGGAATGAAGAAGTCATGTAGAGCAGCAGAGTTGCAGACAACTTGCAGCCAACATGTAATGCAAGCGAGAAACAAACCTTTGTTATTATAAACCACTGAGATTCTTGGGTCATTTGTTACCACAGCAAAGCTAAGCATTTCATTCTTGAAGCTGACAATTTCTAAATGATTTGGGCATTCAGACCCAGAACCAAATCAGTGTTCCTTCACAGAGAAGGACATTTTCCTCCCTATTTCTGTCTCTAGTTTGATTGGGTCATTCTCACAACTCTGGTTTCTTCTCAATCACCCACTATATGGTGAATTGTTTATCCCCCAGAGACTACACAAGACATCCCTCATTTGTTTTCTAATTCAAGTATGTATACACACTTAAAGGTTAATAATCTTTATATTGAAGAGGGAAATGTGTTGAACTTGTTTGAATGATAAAGTTTGGTATGCATCTCTATCTATGAAGGAAATTGTCATAAAACAAAATCTATTCCAGTTTGTAACCAATGAGCTCTTTCAAGAGGGTAGTATAATCTGCAATAAGAAAGCAAATATTAAGGCTGTAAAATTAGGAATAGATCTTTGTTGTTGTTGGGTGCCATCGAGTCAATTCTTATTAACATCGGCCCCATGTGACAGTACTGCCCCAGCTTAACCATTGTGCCACCAGAGCTCCTTAGGAATAGATCTTATTGATGTTATAATACAATTTCTCTTTTCTTTTAACAGTATTTCTTATTAGGTAAAATATATTTTAGGCCTAGAATTGAAAACTATGGTATACTACCTTTTTTCCTGGTTTGGTCCTTATTATAGATTATTATATAATTTATTATATTATAGAAAATTATAGAATTTTAGACCTGGAAGAAACTTTAGAGATTACTTAGTTCAATCTTCTTTTTAATGGTTAAAGAAACTGGTGGAGAGATTAAGTTACTTAACTTACTATCACAAAAGTCATTTGAGGCAAAGGTGAGATTCTAGAACCTGTCCTGCTAACTCCAAGTCTACTTCTCACTACACTGTACTGACTCCATCACAGTGTCATATTTGGGAACATATAAAAATAAGAGTACCTCTCGCCAGCATTATATTAAGCATTTCATATACATGATCCTGTTGAAGTCCCAAAACAACCCATTTTACCAATGAGGAAACAGATTAATAATGAGGTTAAATAACAAGCCCAAGAACGCAGTTAGTAAATGGCTAAGTTAAGATTTGAATCTGGACCATCTGGGTCTAGAATCAGTTTTCTAAACCACTACACTCTATTGCTTGCACTACAAGGATAAGAAAATAATATAATATTGAGATGAAGGAAAGGCTGGATGCAGGATCAGCAAATCACAGGGAATTTTTTTTTTTCAATCAGCACTTTTGTAAAAGTATCTGTAGTCTTAAATTTACCTGTAAAAATATCACACTGAAACTTATTAAGCTTGGTTGGGGTCCTGGGATTCAATATAAAAGGCTCTGGCCAAACCCCAGTGACATAGTGGTTAAGAGCTAAGGCTGCTAACCAAAAGGTCGGCAGTTTGAGTCTACCAGCCGCTCCTTGGAAACCCTATGGGGCAGTTCTACTGTGTCCTATAGGGTCCCTATGAGTTGAAAGCAACTCATTGGCAATGGGTTCAATAGCCTGGTTTACAACCGTTGGGCTTTAGGCAGACAATGACAAATTACCTGGGGCTATTTTTTTTTTATGAAGGACAAATTGCCTTAGAGCCCACTAATCCCCTGTCCCAGGAGGAACTGCACACTATAAACATATTCTGAATGCCTCCTCCCAATGCTTTTAAGAATTAAAGTAAAGCATTTAGCAGTCATTTGTAAGAGAGCAGAATTACTAGGTCACAGTAATTCCGTGGAAACTTTGTGGATTCATTCAGTATAATCTCTGCCCCTTAGGCTGCATTAGAAGCTGGAGCCCACCTGAAGGGGAGGCACTGAAGGGTTAGTCTCAATTCTCTTTTTGACAAAGGTTTCCTCTTCCCCGGGCTCTGTTTGCCCAAAGGACTCTGCCTAAACACTCCCACCATGGCTTGGCATGAAACTCTAATGGCTACTAACTCATGAAATGACTCTGTAACTCAGGCTGTTGGAAATGTTTTATTTGACTTGATCTAAGTATCATTAACACCATTATGCAGTGTAAGTGAAGAAGAAAATGTAGGTTGATGGTAAAACCTTTCAAGTATGCCTTTCTCCAATTATCTAGGTAAGGCTATATGAGAAACTGTCAACCTGAATGGCACCATTTCATCACCCATCTGCTTTTCCAACTTGCTGTATTCTCTGGAGAGCTATATTCAAGTTCCATGACAACTGCTGATCCTGTTTTTCAAATACTCTTGTGCCTGAGCAATGTACAGGTGCGTTAGTATGCCCTTACTACACTGTAAGACCATGAACTTTAGAGTCTGAGGGATCTGGGTTTAATTCCTGGCATTGACCTTTACTGGTTTTCTAACCCTGGGGCAAAATAATTTAATCTTCCTGAGCCTTTGTTTCCTCTTGTGTACAATGAGAGAAGAAATAATATCTACATCCCAAGAAATTGTTCATTCATTCAACAAATATTTGAGGGTCAACTTTGTACCAGATGGACAGGCAATAAACAAAAATACATAAATAAGGAAATTACATAGCATGTTACGAGATGAAAAATGCTATGTACAAATAAATTCTAGAACAGGATAAAGGAATGTGATAGTGCTGGGCATATTATGACGGAATTGTTATTTTTAAACAGGATGATCATGGTAGAACTCAGGTGAATAAAGACTTGAAGGACTACGGATTTTAGTCTGAATTAAAAAGGGAATCATTATGGGGTACTGAGAAAAAAACTGAGAAAAGGAGTAACATAATCAGTCTTACATTTCAAAGGATAAGTCTGGCTGCTATGTTGAAAATAGATTGTAAGTGGGCAAGGGGAGAAACAGAGAAATCAGTGAAGAGTCTATTGAGGTAATCTAGGTGACAGATGATAGTGGCTCAGAACATCAGAACAGGGTGGTAGCAGAGGATATGGTGAGAAGTGATCCAATTCTAGATAACTTTAGAGCTGGAGGATTAGATGTGTGGTATGAGAAAAAGAGACAAGTCAAAGATGACTTCCAGATTTTTTCCCTGAGCAACTGGAAAGTTGGAATTGCACTGAAATTGGGGAAAGCTGTGGGTGGAGCAAGTGTGCATGTGTGTGTGTGGGGGGGATCAAGAGTTCAGTTTTGGGGGGTGTTGTTTAAGATGTCTATTAGACATTCAAGAGGAGTAGAGTAGATGTCAGCTATATGAGTCTGGAATGCAGGAAATAATACTAGGCTGAAGGCATAAATGTTGGTTGTTGTGAGGAATAAGTGAGACAACACATGTAAAGCACTCCAAACATTACGTGGCACATAATAAGAACTCAATAAATATTAGTTTAAATTTTTTAAAATCATAATATGAACAATTATAATCCCCATTACCTGCCTGACACAGTGCCTGACACTCAGTTGGCTTCATATGTGTGTATATGAAGGAGTCATAGAGCAAAATTTTAGACTACTGTATATAAGGGTGATTTCTGATAGTGTGACATAATGTAATTTTTTAAATGCAGTTTACTGATTGATCATTTTTAATCTCACCAATATTTGTTACAGAATAAATAGGGTTACTTCAATCACATACACAAATCCCTTCTCTCGGTTTATTTTCTGTTTGCTACTCAGGAGACTGAAGCTAAGTTTTATTGATTTTCTTTTCATTTTCATTTTTTGAAATAGGTAATTCATTCATATAGTTCAAAAATCAAAGCAATATCAAAGAGTATGTACATTGCTTCCCCTTGGCCCTATCCATTCCCTCTACCCTATATAGGTCAGTGGTGAGCAAACTTTTATTGTAAAGGGCCAAATAATAAATATTGTAAATTTGCATGTCATATAGCTTCTGTTACCACCACTCAACTTTCCTGTTGTAGTTCAAAAGCAACCATAGACAATATGGAAACAAATTGGGTATGTTCCAATAAAACTTTATGTAAAAAGGCAGTAAGCCTGCTGGCCATAGTTTGCCAACCTCAGCTATAGGTAATAGTTTTTGATAGTTTATTTTGTTTCTTTATGCAAATATAAGCATAAAAAAAACCCAAAAACCCATTGCCGTGGAATCCATTCCGACTCATAGCGACCCTATAGGACAGAGTAGAACTGCCCCATAGAGTTTCCAAGGAGTACCTGGCGGATTTGAATTGCCGACCCTTTGGTGACCAGCCGTAGCACTTAACCGCTACGCCACCAGGGTTTCCAAATATAAGCATATGTGATTATATATTCCCATGCCCCCTGGCTTTCACAAAAGGTAACATAAGATATATAGTGTTCTATAACTTGAAACTGGATATTTTGTATTGTACATTTGGACATTTTTCTATACTAGTACATAAACAGAGTCCTCATTTTTTTCTGTCTCCATTATATTCCATTGTATGCAACAGTTTATTTAATCTGTCTCCTCTTGATAGACTTTTATAATTTTTCAGTCCTTTGCAATAAGAAACAATGTCCACTGAAAAACCTTGTAAATGTTCCATTTCGTATGTGTGCAGGTATATCTGAAGGATAGATTTTTAGACTTGGCTTAGCTAGACAAAGGGGTGAATACATTTGTAATTTAGTAGGTATTGCTGGATTCATCTTTATAGAAGTTTTACCTCTTTCACTTTCAGCACAATGTACGAATGTGCCTGTTTCAAAATTATGAAATGCTTCACAAATTTGTGTCATCCTTGTGCAGAAGCCATGTTAATCTTCTCTGAATCATTCCAATTATAATATGTATATGCTGCAGAAGTGAACACCATGAAGTCATTTTAAATTTAGTAATGGATGAATGCTTTTAGGTGGCATGCAGCCAAAGATAGGGCTGTCTATAAAACGTCTCTTGCCATTTATCCTGGAGTAGAGACAGGGAAAAAATTTCTCTGGACAGCAGTAGACTTTCTTTTTTTTTTTCTTAGACTGCTGATTCAAGGGGAGCCATAAAACCACCTGAAGTTCCAGCAATACATGAATCTGTGCCCTAGGTCCAGCAATATATGAATCTGTGCCCTAGCTAATTGGGACATAAATGGTCAGATTGGTAGAAAAAATTCATGAAGACCCTGACCTTTGAGAAATTTTCCACAAAAATAGGATTCTGTACTGATAGAACTACCCCCATAGGGTTTCCAAGTAGTAGCTGGTGGATTCAAACTGCCGACCTTTTGGTTAGCAGCCGAGCTCTTAACTGCTATACCACCAGGGCTCTGATAGTAAATCAGCCTTGATATATATAAGTGACTAGTCCACTATGAGCCAACATTTGCTGTATTAGGATCCATCAAAGGACAAGGAAAGTTGCAGAGCTAGAGCAAATTGACAAGAATGGGATCTGGATGGAACCAAGTCAAATAATAATTACAAATAATAAAAAGAGCCAACATTTGTTGAGCAGTTATATGAGTTAGGTATTTTGTCAAGTACTATCCATCCATCCGTCTGTCTGTCCGTCCATCATCTATCCATCCATCTATCCATCTATCATCTATCCATCTATCCATCTGTCCGTCGGTCCGTCCGTCTATCCGTCTATCATCTATCTATCTAATCTATACAATCTATCTATAAGCCTTATGAAGTAGGCATTGTTATTATATTCACTTTAGAGATTACTAAACCAAGGCAACTTGCCCAATGTCATATACCTTATAAATGCAGAGTTGGGATCTGATCCCTGCAGCATGAGATATTTTTCACTGGGCTATCCTGACTTGCAGTCTGGGTAGGGGGATAATTTCAGAATCGGGTGACAAAAGGAAAGTGGAATCAAGGATCTGTCGGTATTAGAGGTTACCAGGGTGGGAAGTAGGGGCAAAGGGGTGGTTATTGTTTATGAAGTACTGAGTTTCAGTTTATGGTGATGGAAAAAATCACATTGATTAAGGACAGGGCTGCACAGCCAATTAATGTAAGAGCTGTCAATAAGCTGTACACTTCTAAAAAGTTGAATTAGCAAAAAAAAAAAATTTTTTTTTTTTTTGCTAATTCAAAAGTGTGTACTAAATATACTTACAACAATAACAAACAAAAAACAGTAGCTGCTGAGACTGTTTACGTACACCAAACACCTCATGGAATTTGATTTCTTGGTTTGGAAGTTTAGGGTCATGGTTTCATGGAACATCCCAGTTAATTAACCTAATGACGTTTAGTGCTTCTGTCCTACCTCCTAGTTTGTTGCACCATGCCTGGGTTCTTGAAAGCTTGCAAGAGGCCATCCAAAGAACAAAAATTGGTCGCTAATCACTAGAGCATCAACAGAGGAAGAAGAATCAGGAATAGGAGAAGCAAATGAAATGTGTGGCTAATTGCTCCCATGGACAACTGCCTCCTTTTTCTGAGACCAGAAGAACTGGATGGTGCCTGGCTACCATTACTGAACGTTTTGATCAAAAATTCTCTAGAAGAATCCTGATCAAAATGGGGATATCCAGAAGAGAATTTCAAATTCTCATGGAATATTCATTTTCTGGATCCATGGAGGCTCAATAAACCCCCAAAACTATTGCCCAGAGATAATCTTTAAACCTTAAACTAAAAATATCCCCTGATATCATCTTAAAACCAAACAATTGTTTAGCTTAGCTAGTAAAAAATGTCTGCCTTGAGCATCGTGTCCTTTTAAGATATATTTATAGGAAATCAAATTGACAAGAGCAAGTTGGAAAATTAGATAGGAAACGTAAGAGAGCAGTGAGTTTATGTTAATGGGGAGGGAAAAACTTGGAAGCGAAGGATCAGAATGGTTGCACACCTCAAGGAATGCAGTCAATGTCACTTAATTGTACATAGACAAATTGTCAAACTGGTGCATGTTTTGCTGTGTATAACCTCAACAACAATGAAAATAAAATAAATTATATAAGTGTAGCAAAAAAAACCATATGAATAAAATGTCATAAGTCTATTCATGGCAAAACAAAACAAAATTCTATTTTTCCTCTTCAGTTGGCAGATTAAAAAGAAATCATAATATACAGTATTGCTATTTATATGGGGAAATAGGCACTCTCATAAAGACATGCTTAGTGGAAGTTTAAAATGGCACAAAATTTGAGGGCATTTTGATATTATGAATCAAAAGCTTAAAACTCACACCTTTTGGTCCATCATAATATTCCCTTTAACGAATGTATCATAGGGAAATAATCTGACAAATATGTAAAACTCTCTATATAAAAATATTCATTTCAGTACTGTTTATAATAACAAATAACTGAAAACAACTGAAATATCTATTCGTTGGGTTTAGTTAAATAAATTATGGTACATCTATGCAAATGTAATACAATGTATCCATTAAATCATTCATTCATTCAATATTTTTTAAAATACCAGGCATTTTATTAGTTGTTGGGGATACAATAGTACACAAAACCCAACATATTTATCCTCACACATTTCCTCTCTATATAGAAAGGAAATTAAACAGATAACAAATAAACAAAGAAAATAATTGTAACTTGTGAAAAGGACTTGACGGACGTAAACAAGAGGCTCCATAGTAGGAGGACCTAGTACGCCTTAACTTCCCCTGAGTAGGTGCATATCAAGGATTCAGCTACAAAGAATGTTCAAATTTGTTTCAAGATTTGCTTAACCTGTGCTGTAATTAATCAATCACAATCTATTAAAGTTCTAAGAGCCAGGAGAGTGAAACTCACATGCCAGTCAAAAAGTGTTTCCAAAAGGGCAGAAAATATAAAGTCTCTGTTTATAATCAACAGAGATATTACTGTCTAACTCTGCCTAAAAATTCAAACCTTGTACGGCTCTAGTATAGCTCTTTGGATACCCACCCTTGACCATCTACTCAGACTCCTCACTTTGTCTCTCCCCTCTATATTGGTCTTTGGTGGTATTTTTATCATATCCCTTTCTATTAGATTGAGCCATGTGAAACTGTTGACATTGAACCATTTTTCAGCATTGAAAATGGCAATTTCAAATGGTTTAATCTAATATAGATATTCATACATACATATATACTGTTTAATTATTACAATTCTATGGAGTTGCCATGCATCGAAATTGACTTGACTGCAATGGGTTTGGTTTTGGATAACACATGTGCTGTCCCACTGCTGCCCATATTGCAGGTGCTACAAACGGAATGCCAGAAGAATGAACAAATCTATCTTGGAAGAAATATAGCCAGAATGCTCCTTAGAAGCAAGAGCGGTGAGACTTTGTCTCACGTACTTTGGACATGTTATCGGGAGACCCCAGTCCCTGGAGAAGGACATCATTCTTGGTAAAGTAGAGGGTCAGCAAAAAAGAGACTGGCCCTCTACGAGATGGATTGACACAGTGGCTACAACAATGGGCTCAAGCATAACAATTGTGAGGATGGCACAGGACGAGGCAGCGTTTTGTTCTGTTGTACATAGGGTAGCTATGAGTCAGAACCGACTGGATGGCCCCTAATAACAACAAATTCATCTTCAATTTGTCTCTGTGTATGATGTGAGGCATGGATCCCATTTCATTTTTCTGCATGCGGGAATCCAATTTCCCAACACCATTTATTGAAGAGACTCTTCTTCCACCATTGAGTGGACTTAGCACACTCGTCAAAAACCAGCTGACCGTAAATGTGTGGATTTATTTATGAACTTTCAATTCTATCCATTGGTCTTTTTGTCTCTTGTTATCCCAGTAGCAGGCTGTTTTGATTACTGTAGCTGTATACTATGTTTTAAAATCAGGAAGTGTGAGTCCTCCTACTTTTTTTTCTCTTTCGACATTGCTTTAGCTATTTGGATCCTCTTGCCTTTCCACATAAAGTCGAGGACTGGGTTTTCCATTTCTATAAAGAAGGCTGTTGGAATTTTGATCACAATTGCTTTGAATCTATAGATTACTTTGGGTAGTATTGACATATTAACATTATTAAGTCTTCCAATCCATGAACATGGAACACTTTTGCACTTATTTAAGGCTTCTTTAACCTCTCTTAGCAGTGTTTCATAATTTTCATTATGTAAATCCTTCACATTCCTGGTTAAATTTATTCCTAGGTGTTTTACTCTCTTAGGTGCTATCATAAATGGAATTGTTTCCCTAATTTCCCTGTTAGGTTTCTCATTGCTTATATGTAGAGCCCCAAGCTATTTTTGTTTGTTGACCTTGTACCCACTCTGCAACTTTGCTAATTCCTCTTTCAGCTCTAGAGTTTTTCTGTAGACGCTTTGGCATTTTCTATATATAGGATCATGTCATACATGAATAGACATAATTTTACTTCTTCTTTTCTAATCTGGATAACTTTTATTTCTTTGTCTTGTCTTCTTGCTCTGGCTAGGACTTTTACTTTGATAGAAAAATAAGTAAAGTACATCAGTAAGCACTTCAAAAAAGAAGTACACAGAACAAGGCAAGGGTGCCCACTTTCACCACTTCCATTTGATATTGTGCTACAAGTCCTAGCCAGAGCAGGAAGACAAGAAAAAAATGAAAGCCAGATTGAAAACGTCACTTAAAATAGGTAATGATTTTATATTACTTGAAATTTAAGCCAAAACTACTTACTGGTAGCAAGTAACATACAAAATTTAACTTTTGTAACTTACTGATAAAATATCGTCATTCTCATGAATAGAGCAGTGGGACATCATGTTGAAACCAAAGAGTATGAACACACAAAGTACTACAAAAGTAACATTTTTGGAGCATTTTTATACATGTAAGCAGGAGATTAAAAATGAACAGAATGAAAGAAAATGAACAGAGCAATATGATTTACCTGTAATATGGGAGGATGGATGGATGAATGAGTCTGAAATTCACTTCTGGAAATGTCACAAAACATGAACAGTATATGCATGGGCGTGCTATGCCAGAACTGTTTTACTTCATTTCATCATTTCTGTGCATTATATGTGTGGGTGCATTATTTGTGAAAAAATACAGTACATATGTGTTCACTTATGTTTTTCCCCAAAGTTTATATTTACTTTACTCATCAATAATTTATTTTTGTGTAAAGGGTAAGATATTGACTTTACTTAATTTTTTAAATTTTCCTTTGCAGGAAAGCCAGTTTCCCCAAAATAATGTACCTTTTCCCTCAGTTATTTGTATTGCCACACTGATCATATGCAGTATATGTAATGTTAAACTATGGGCTCTGAAGTCACTATGGGCTCTCAAATGTCACCTCCATCATTTACCTGCTGTGATACTTTGAGCTGATACCATAAGCACTCCAAGCATCAGTTCTAGGGAGACCAAACACCCCATTTAGTCTGGGATTAAGGGCTATCCCAGATGTTAGATGTTACATGCTATAACTAGGACTAAGTCAAATCAGGATAGCAGATAGGAAGTATTTATACAATATGAAATATTATCAGTATATTATTATAGATTCCCAGTCTCTTCTGGCATTTGTACCACATTGTATTGATAATTGTAGCTTTTCAGTAATATGAATATCTAGCTGATAGGGCAAGTACCTCTTTTCATTACTAGTTTTTACCAAGATTGACCTGGTAGGCAAATTTAACAACCATTCTTTGAGACAAAATTTAGAGGCATTTAGTTTAGTTCAAAAATTGTGTTGAGATTTTAATTAGGATTGCATCAAATTATAGAGCATTTTGAAGAACATGATATGTCTTCATTAATGCAAGATTTTTTCACTTGGTAGAACTTACAGATTTCTTCATATAATTTATGTAACTCCTGCATACATCTTATTAACCTATTAAGTTTATTATTAGGTACTTTATATTTTTTATTGTTATTAATTTAATTTTTTAAAATTTATACTTTCTTGATTAATGGTTGTATAGAGGAAAGCTATTAATATTTATTAATATTTTTGTTTTTTAATTCAACATTTTCTTATTAAAATACAGTTTCCAGAGATATAACAACTAAACATGATAGAATTAATGATAGTAATCATAATAAGAACTTCCATGTACCTACCACACAGCTCTGAGAGTAAGAACATTATCAGTACCTTTGACAGTCCTTTTGTGTCCATCCTTGATTGCATCTCATTGTCTGTCTCAGAGGGAACCATTATCCTTAGGTTTGAGCCAGATGTTTCCTTTCTTTTCTTATAGAGTTGCCATATATGTGTACCTCTGAACGCTGTATCATTTGTTTTGCCTGTTTTGAACTTTATATAAGTAGACTCAAAATGCATTTATTCTTTAGAGGTTTGTTTTTTGCTCAACATTTTATTTCTGACATTAAAATATTGTAATAGGAAAGATGGCAGGATTCCAAAGCTTGCAGGCTTCCAAACCTCTTTCCCAGAAACTAGTTGATATAAAGTCAAAATGTTTTATTCTAACATTCATCTGGGAGAATAAACACGTGTAAATAATAAGGAAAAATCTTAAAAATCAAAGGTAATGAGGAGGGCTTGCTGTTCTATATGTTAGAGTATGTTATAAAAAAAATTTTTTTTTTCTTTAGCCTAGAATAATTAAGCAGTATTATCCTGGTGATGGAAAAACTTATCAGAAAAGTAAAGCCTAGAAAAAAACTGAGAGATATAAGAATTAATATATGATAGAGATGGTATTTCAAAATAATGGGAAAGTAGGGAGTATTTCATAAATAGTGATTGGATGATTTTGGAAAAATATATGGACTCCTACTTCACGCCAGTTTTTGCCACTGATTCGACTCCTCTACTTCATTATATAGTGCCCTTCTTCCTCTTTAAGGAAACCCTGGTTGCATAATGGTTAAGTGCCACAGCGGCTAACCCAAAGGTCGGCAGTTCAAATCTACCAGGCACTCCTTGAAAACTCTATGGGGCAGTTCTACTCTGTCCTGTAGGGTCACTATGGCTTGGAATTGACTCTACAGCAACAGGTTTGGGTTTTTTGGTTTTATTTGTCTTTTACAGTGGATTTTGTTTTAAAGTTTATTTTATCTGAGATTAGTATTGCCACTCCCACTCTTTTTTGATAGCTGCTTGCTTGATATATTTCTTTCCATCCTCTGATTTTTAATAAATTTACATCTTTGTTTCTAAGGTGTATCTCTTATAGACAGCATATTGATGGATTCTGTTTTTTCTTATCCATCCTATCACTCTTCGTCTCTTTATAGGTGAATTTAGGCCATTTACAGTCAGCATATTTATTAATAGGTGTGAATTTATTGCTGTCATTTTGTACTGCTTTTGTTTTGTGGTGCTGATGTTTTGTTTCTCTTACTCTCCTGTGCTGAATCTCTCTTATTTGGGGATTTTTTTTTCATTTCTTTTGTTTTTGTAAATTTTGTTTTTACTGAGACTTTATGTTTTTCTTCTTTATTTTGATGAGTAACTTCCTTTGTTAACTTCCTTTGTGGTACCTTCAAATTTACCCTTATCTTCCTAGGCTTGAACCAGTCTATTAGTACTTGATATCGCCTTGCCATCCTCTCCATTAGAAGGTTCTATACCTACACCATTTATTCCCTCATTTATTGTTCTGACATTGTTGTCATTTACAGATTAACCTCTCTGGTTCCCTGTTGTAGTTCTTTTGGTTCTGGATAGTCCTTGAGAATTCATTTCCTAGGTTGGTATATGGCTGGTGCGATCTTGTGTCCTAGATTTAGGCTATGGTCTGATGTTATTTGTTCTCCAATTGAAGGATTCTCTTTAATAATTCTTATAAGTTTGGTTTGGTTTTTACAAACTCCCTTAATTTCTGTTCATCTGGAAATGTTCTAATTTCACCATCATTTTTGAACGAGAGTTTTGCAGGATATATTATTCTTGGTTGGCAATTTTTTTTCTCTTTTGAGGTTTTATATTTGTCATTCTGTTGCCTTCTTGCCTGCGTGGTTTCTGCTGAGTAATCAGAGCTTAGTCTTATTGTTTCCCCTCTGTGTGTGACTTTTCATTTTTCTTCAGCTGCTCTCAAGATATTTTCTTTGTCTTTGGTTTTAGCTATTTTGATTATGATATCTCTTGGTGATTTTCTTTTGAGGTCTATCCTATATGGGGTTTGTTGACCTTCTTGGATAGTCAGCTTTTCCTCTTTCATGATATTAGGGAAGTTCTTTGTGAACAATTCTTCAATGATCCTCTCTTTCTTTTCTGTTTTCGCCCCTTATTCTGGAACTCTGATCACTCGTAAATTTTTTCTTTTGATTGTATCCCACATCATTCTCAGGGTTTCTTCATTTTTCTTTGTTCTTTCTTACGTTTCCTCAATCAAAGTGATATCCAAGTATTTGTTTTCAATTTTGCTGATTCTGTCTTCCATTTTTTTCAAACTTGCTCCTTGGCCCTTCTATGACACTGTCCATTTCTGAAATCTTGTTTATCTTTTGGATTTATAATTGTTGTTTTTGTATGATTTCTAGTTGTGAACTTATTTTGGCATTTGTTCCTGTATTATTTTCTTGAATTCTTCCATTTTTTTGTCTGTATTTTCCATGAATTTGTCTGCCTTTTCCATTAATTTGTCTATTTTTTTCCTCACTTTTGTCTGCTTTTTGCTTCAACTCTTGGATAGCTCTGAATATTAGAGATTTGAATTCCTTGTCAGGTAGTTCTAGTGCTTATTCTACTGCAAAGTCATCTGGCATTTTATTTTGGATGCCTACTGGAACCATCCTGTCCTGTTTTTTAATATGTTTTGATATTGTCTACTGTCTTCGGGACATTCACTAGTTACTTTCTTCATTTATTGATTATAGATTTGTTTGTTTAATCATGCTTTTTTCTTATTTAGTTATGTCTGAGCAGGTGGGCTGTGTGTTCTTTGTTCATCTGTGGGCACGATAGTTTTCACCTCCTTGTTCAATGGGCAGGGCCAGTAGCTCAGCAACAGTGTAGCAGGGCAGGTCCAGCTGAAGGGAAGGGGCTGGGATTGGTTGTTTGTGGCACATACTAGGGTCAACAAGGCTGACCAGGAATCAGTGCAGGGCAGGTTCCAGTAAGCCATGCCTGGGCTGCTCAGGGTTGTGGTGTTGAGTGCACAGTGCAGATAGGCAGGAAAGAGGGGGAGGTTGTGATGTGTGGAGCTAAGGTGGGTACGGGAAAGAAGAGAGAGAGGAGACAGAAGCAGGAGCCAAAAATAAACAAACAAAAAGAAAAAAAAAGTGTTGAGGGAGCTTGCCCTTGGAGTGGAGAGACGAGTAATTGGAAATGGAGAAAAACATGAAGGAACTAAAAAAGAAAAAGGGCTAAAAATTAGAAAAGAAAAGCCCATAACAATTCCACTATTGCAGCTGCGAAGACATGGGAAGTGGCTCCCAGGCCACACAGTACAGCCTGGCTAGAAGGGGCTCCCAAGCTGGGAAAGGAAAAAGTAAACAAACAAACAAAGCAAAACAGAACAACAACTACAACAAAAAAGGAATGAGCCCAAGGATCCCACCAGCACAGCTGTGCAGATCAGGGAGTGGCTCCCAAGCCAGGCAGTACAACCTAGCGAGAACAGGCTCCCTAGCCTCAAAAACAAAAAGAAAACAAAGAGAGAAACAAAACAAACAAATGAAAAAATCCCTGGGATCCTAACAGCACGGTGGCTTCATCTGGGGAAGCAGTTCCAAAGCCAAGCAATGCTTCATGGCTTTTCTAGAAGAAAGCAAAGCTGGCATAGGGGGCCAGATGTTCAAGGTAAGGGAGGCAGAGGTGGTGAGAGGTGGGGGGGGGAAGCCAAAAGAAGCCAAAAACAAGCAACACCAGCAACAAACATTTGGCACTGATGGAGATGGCCAGTATGGGAGGGGCAAATCCAAGCCCCAGCCAAGAGACTGCATCTGGCTGGAAGCGGCCAAGGTAGAGCAGTGGGGAGAAGGACGGAGTGTGAGAAAGCATATATTGCTGGTTACCGGGTATTCTCTCTCCTGTTGGGAACTCCATGAAGCTGCTTTCCCATACTACCTGTCTGCCAATATCTGATGTGGGCAGGGAATTTCCAAACAGTAAGGACCCTGCTCTTCCAGGCCAGCTGAGTGACCAAAGCCAGCTAGGAAGCTGTCATGGCTGAGCAGGCGGAAGAATGGTTGGGGGTAGGAAGGTGTATATCGCTGGTTACCAGGTGCTCTGTGTCCTGCTGGGAGCTCCTTGAAGCTGCTTTCCTGTACTTCTTGTCCCCCGATCTCCAACAGGAGTCCGAAATGGTGAATCCGTGCTGCCTTATCTGATAAGAGACCTCGCATGTATCTCTCCGGGCTCTCTGTTCTGTGTCAGTTTCTTATTCCATTCAGTGCTTGGCTGAGTTCTTTATCTCTTCATTTGATGCTTAAGGTTCCAGGATTGGTGTTTGTCTCTTTTTAAATTAGTTTCTTGGGTCTTTGCTGTGGAGGGATGGTGTGGTACTTCTGTCTATAGCACCATGTTGGCTCTGCCTCCTGAGTTTTCTTCCTTGTATCCTTCTGTAATTTAAAAATATTCATGGCTATATATTAGTATTACAATTTTAAAAAATTGCTGTTGAGTCGATTCCCACTCATAGCAACTTTATAGGACAGAGTAGAACTGCCCCATATGGTTTCCAAGGAGTGGCTGGATTCAAACTGCTGACCTTTTGATTAACAGCCAAATGCTTAACCACTGCACCACCAGGGCTCCAAATATTATAGGTGGGAAATAGTGTTCAAAATCCATTAAGGCCATGTTCCTTTTTCTTTTTATTAGAAAGATAGAATTTGCAAATCTTGTGTAAGCCTTCACATTTTATTGCTGTTGTTTGTGTTCTTGATTTGTGCCCACATTGGATTCTGATCTTAGTTTTCTCTTATGTGTAAGTGCAGAATCTATCACAGGAAGCGTATGATAGTTGCTTAATAATTGTCTGATGAATGGATCAATGGATGAGTGAGTGGATAAATGAATGGATGCATATTAAAGCTAAGTTTAACCTTGAGCCTTATTTTTATATTAAATTACAATAAATTTCCAAATTACAATATGTTTATTCTCTTTAAAGAAAATGCAGGGTTGGTACAAGAAACTGTTCATGATGTTACTGATGAATTTACTTTAATTTTCTCTTAATTGTTTCACAACATTTTAACCAAATATTTTGTTGTGGTTCTTAGGTGCTGTCAAGTTGATTTTAGCTCATACTGACCCCACGTGACAGAGTAGAACTGCTCCATAGCGTTTCTTAGGCTGTAATCTTTAAGGGAGCAGATTGCCAAGTCTTTCTCCTAAAGAGCCACTGGGTGGGTTCAAACTGCCAGCTTTTTTGATGGCAGCCAAGCACTTAACTATTAAGCCACCAGAGCTCCTTACATTATAAAAAAAAAAAAAAAAAAAAATTTTTTATAGCCATCGATAAATATTTGATTTCTAAAGTTTTATTTTTTTAGGTTGACCTAATTAATATTTGCTGCAACAAAATTGTGTTTTGTTGTTTGTAACAGAATTTAGATGGTCCCAATTAGTTTCAATTCCTTCTTTTTCTATCTTGTTGCTTCTGCTCTTTGTGTTAATATAGATAATGTAAAGTCAAAGTTTACAGTTGGGAAATAACATACTTTAGTATAGCTTAATGAGTTTTCTGCCTAAATGATTTATTTTAAAAGGATTTCTTTTAGAGTAGCTTGGTGAAAATAAAAAATGTGTGTATGAAGGAAGTGAAACCAAAAAAAAAAGAAAAACAAACCTGTTGCAGTCTAGTTGATTCCAACTCATAGCAACTGTATAGGGCAGAGTAGAACTGCCCCATTCTTTTTCCAAGGAATGCCTGGTGGATTCCAACTGCCGACCTTTTGGTTAGCAGCCATAGCTCTTAACCACTATGTGACCAGGGTTTGAAGGTAGATTAGGAGAAGGGGAAAATCCTTAGGAAATTATTCAAACTTTGAGATACGCAATTAAATTTATCATGCAGTGGGGTTCTTGCCCAAATTTTAACAGATCATTATTAAATCATCATTTTATCATACTTTTGATACTGTGTCTATTTTTCCTTTGGGAAGTGTGTGTCTGTGTGTGTGTGCGTGTGTGCATGTGCATTTTAGTCAAAAAGTAACATCTTAGTTTTATACCTAAAAGGTGGCTTTTAAGTTCTTGTTGCTTGGGGGTAAATCCCATTACTTAAAAATGTATTTCCAATTACAACTCAGGTAACTTAATGAAATGTATAAAGAAACTGGTATTTCCTGGCGAGAAACGTGCTTATGTTTAAAAAAAAAAAGGACTAAAATTCTACTTTCAAGGAGGTGGAGCCAACATGGGGCAATAGACAGAAGCACCATGCCATCCCTCCCCAGGAAAGACCTGAAAAACTAAGTAAAACAGAGACAAATGTCAATTCTGGAACCCTAAGAGTCAAAGGTGGAGATAAAGAACTCGCCAAGCACTGAATGGAATAAAAAACTGACAGAAGAGAGAGCAAGGAGAAATGCAAGCGGAGGTCCCCTATTGGCTAAAGCAGCACGGATTTACCATCTAGGACTCCTGTCAGAGGTCATCGGACAGGGAGTACAGGAAAGCAGCTTTATGGAGCACCTAGCAGGAGACACCGCACCAGGTAACCCGTGATATATGCTTTCCCACCCCTCATCCTTCTTCCCGCTGCTTAGCCCCTGCCGCTTCCTAGCTGGCTGTGAGTCAGCCAGGAAGTGCTGGTTCTGTGCCACTCGGATTCTCCTGCCCACATCAGAGATTGGTGGACAGGGAGTATGAGAAAGCAGCTTCAGGGATCTCCCAGCAGGAGACAGAGCACCCGGTAACCAGCGATATGCGCTTTTCCACCCCCCAACCCTTCTTGCCCCCACTTGACCTCTGCCACTTCCTGCTGACCGCAGACTCATGGTGCGAAGGCACCGGCTACAGTGCCATGCTGCTTGGAATTGCCCTGCCCACACTGGCTGGCTCCCTCAGTGCCATTTCTTTGTTGCTGGTGTTGCTTTATTCTGCTTCTTTTGGTTTCTTCTGTGCCTCTCACCTCCTCCCCCTCCTTTCTCTCAAACACCTGGCTCCGTGTGCCATCTTTGCTTCTTCTTGAAAGGCTGTGAAGTGCCGCTAGGCTGGGGAACTGCTTTCCTAGTCTGTGTTGCCAAGCTGGTGGGATCCCTGGGGACTTTTGTTTTGTTTGTTTTTTTTCTTTTTCTTTTTGCCACTTGGGAGCCCCTTCTAGTTGGGCTGTACTGCCCGGCTTGGGATCCACTTTCCTGGTTTGCGTACTGTGCCGGCAGGATCCCTGGAGGCATATCTTTTTTTTTCCTCCTTTTTGTCTTTCTTCATTTCTCATTTTCTCCTCTCTCATACTTACCTTCTTTTCCTGTCTCCTGAATACCTGGCACTGTTCCATCTCTGCCCCTTCTAGCCTGGCTGTACTGTGTGACATGGGAGCCACTTTCCTGGTCAGTGCAGCTGCATTGGTGGGATCCCTGGTGGCTTTTTTTCTTTTAATTTTTTTTTTCCTTTTTGTTTCTCTCCCTTTCTCAGTTTCTCATCTCAGCGCTCCAATGGCAAGCTCTCTTAGCACTCTTTTTTTGTTTGTTTGTTTTTGGTTCCTGTTTCTCTCTCCTCTCTCTCTTCTTTCCCATACCCATCTTAGCTCCATACATCACCACCTCCCCATTCCTTCTTGCCTACCTGCACCGTGTTCTCAACATCACACCCCAAGCAGCACAGGCACAGCCTACAGGATCCTGCCCTGAATGGACTACTAGCTTGCCCTGTGAGCCCTAGTACTTGCCACAAACAACCCATCCTAGCTCTTGCCCTTCAACTGTACCTGCCCTGCAGCACCATAGCTGAGTGACTGGCCCTCCCCATTGAAAAGGTGGTAAAAAATTATGGTGCCCATCAGAGCAGCAAACAACAAGGAACGCAGAGCCCACCTACTCAGACATAACCAAATAAAACAAAAAAGCACAATGAAACAAACAAATCTACAATCAATAGACAAAGAAAGTAATTAGTGAATGTTGCAAAGACAGTAAAAAAATATAAAAACATATTAAAAACTGGACAGGATGGTTCCAGTAGGTGTCCGAAATAAAACACCAGATTGCTTTCCAGTAGAAGAAAAGGCACTAGAACTACCTGACAGGGAATTCAAATCTCTAATATTCAGAGCTATCCAAGAGTTGAAGCAAAAAGCAGACAAAAATGAGGAAAAAATAGACAAATTCATGGAAAATACAGACCAAAAAATGGAAGAATTCAAGAAAATAATACTGGAACAAATGCCAAAATAAATTCACAACTAGAAATCATACAGAAACAACAATTATAAATCCAAAAGATAAACAACAAGATTTCAGAAATAGACAGTGTCATAGAAGGGTTGAGGAGCAGGTTTGAAACAAGAGAAAACAGAATCAGTGATATTGAAGACAAACACTTGGTTACAACTCTGTTTGAGGAAAAATCTGAAAAAGGAACAAAGAAAAATGAAGAAACCTGAGAATGTTGTGGGATACATTCAAAAGCAAAAATTTGTGTGAGTTCTGAGTTCTGGAACAGGGAGAGAAAATGGAAAACACAGAGAGGATCATTGAAGAACTGCTCACAAAGATCTTCCCAAATATCATGAGTGATGAAAAGCTGACCATCCAAGAAGCTCAAAGAACACCTTATAGGATAGACCCCAAAAGAAAAATCACCAAGACATATGATAATCACACTCAATAAAACCAAAGACAAAGAAAAAATCCTGAAAGCAGCTCAAGAAAAACTAAAAGTCACACACAGAGGAGAAACAATAAAACTAAGCTCTGATTATTTGGCAGAAATCATGCAGGCAAGAAGGCAATGGGATGACATACATACAACCTCAAAGAAAAAAAACTGCCAACCAAGAATAATAATATACCCTGCAAAACTCTTGTTCAAATATGATGGTGAAATTAGGACATTTGCAGAAAAACAGAAATTAAAGGAATTTGTAAAAACCAAATCAAACTTAAAAGAATTATTAAAGGGAATCCTTCAGTTGGAGAACAAACAACATCAGACCACAGCCTGAATCTTGGATGCAAGACAGATACCAACCTAGGATATGAACTCTCAAGGACTATCCAAAACAAAAAGAATTACAACAGGGAACCAGTGAGGTTAATCTGTAAATGACAACAACGTCAGAACAATAAAAGAGGGAATAAACGGTGTAGGTATAGAACTTTCTAATGGAGAGGAAGGCAAGGTGATACCAAGTTATAATAGACTGGTTCAAACTTAGGAAGATAAGGGTGAATTTCAAGGTACCACAAAGGAAGTTAAGAAAGGAAGGTACCACAGTTAACAAAGGAAGTTACTCATCAAAATAAAGAAGAAAAACATAAACTCTTAGTAAAAACAAAATTTACAAAAACAAAAGCAATAAAAAAATCCCCAAATAAAAGAGATTCAGCACAGGAGAGTAAGAGAAACAAAGAAAACATCAGCACCACAAAACAAAAGCACTACAAAATGACAGCAATAAGCTCACACCTATCAATAATTACGCTGAATATAAATGGCCTAAATCCACCCATAAAGAGACAGAGTGACAGAATGGATTAAAAAAACAGGATCCATCAATATGCTGTCTACATGAGACACCTTAGAAACAAAGATGTAAATTTATTAAAAATCAAAGGATGAAAAAAAAATGTTTCAAGCAAACAGCTACCGAGAAAGAGCAGGAGTGGCAATACTAATCTCAGATAAAATGAACTTTAAAACAAAATCCACCATAAAAGACAAAGAAGGGCACTGTAATGGATTGAATTGTGTCCCCCCAAAATATGTGCCAAATTGGTTAAGCCATGTGTGGTTGTCCTCCATTATGTGATTTACGGGTGTGTTATAAATCATAATCTCTGCCTGTGGTTAAAAGGATTAGGGTAGGATGTAACACTGTTGCTCAGGTCACATCCCTGATCCAATGTAAAGGGAGTTTCCCTGAGGTGTGGCCTGTGCCATCTTTTATCTTAGAAGAGATAAAAGGAAAGGGAAGTAAGCAGAGAGTGGGAACTTCCTATCACCAAGAAAACAGCATGTGAAGCAAAGCATGTCCTTTGTACCTTAGGTTCCTGCACTGAGATGCTCCCAGACCAAGGGAAGACAGATGACAATGACATTCCTCCGGAGCCAACAGAGAAAGCCTTCCCCTGGAGCTGGTACCTGAATTCGTACTTCTAGTCTACTGGACAGTGAGAGAATAAACTTCTCTTTTTTAAAGCCATCCACTGGTGGTATTTCTGTTATAGCAGCAATATATGACCAAGACAGGCACTATATAATGATTAAAGGGATGATCCATCAGGAAGGCATAATTATAATAAACATCTACCCACCCAATGACAGGTCTCCAAAATACAGCACTAAAAAGAGAAATGGACAGTTCCACAATAATAGTAGGATATTTCAACACACCACTCTCAGTAAAGGACAGAACATCTAGAAAGAAACTCAGCAAAGATACAGGAGAGCTAAAGGGTACAATCAGCCAACATGTCCTCATAGACATATATAGAACACTCCACCAAACAGCTGCAAATTACACATTCTTTTCCAATGCATATGGAACATTTTCTAGAATAGACCACATCTTAGGCCACAGAGCAACCCTCAACAAAATCCAAAACACTGAGGTAATACAAAATATCTTCTCTGACAACAATGCCATCAAAGTAGAAATTAACAAAAGGACGAGCAAGGAAAAAAAAATCAATTACTTGGTAACTGAATAACATCCTACTTAGAAACCACTGGGTAATAGAAGAAATGAGACATGGAATCAAAAAATTCCTAGAATCAAACAAGAATGAAAACACATCATACCAAAACCTTTAGGAGAGAGCAAAGGCAGTCCTCAGAGGTCAATTTACAGCAATAGATGCGCACATCAAAAAAGAAGAAAGGGACAAAATCAAAGAATTAGCGACACAACTCAAACAAATAGAAAAAGAACAGGAAAAAAAAGCCCACATCCACCAGAAGAAAGGAAATAATAAAGATCAGAGCAGAAACAAATGAAATAGAGAATAGAAAAACAGTAGAAAGAATCAGCAAAACCAAAAGTTGGTTCTTTGAAAGGATCACCAAAATCGACAAACCACTAGCCAAAGTGACAAAAGAAAAACAGGAGAGGATGGAAATAACCCAAATAAGAAATGAAATGGGGAACATTACAACAGACCCATCTGAAATAAATAGGATCATAACATAGTATTATGAAAAACTATATTCCAAGTTCGAAAACCTAGAAGAAATGAACAAATTTCTAGAAACACACTACCTACCCAAACTAAAACAAAATGAGGTTGAAAATCTGAATAGACTCAAAACAAAAGAAGAGATTGAAAAGATAATTTTAAAAAACTCCCAAGAAAAAAAGCCCTGGCGCAGATGGCTTCACTGAACAATTCTACCAAATATTCAGAGAAGAGCTTACACCAGTACTACTCAAACTATTTAAGAACATAGAAAAGGAAGCAATACTTCTGAATTCATTCTATGAAGCCAGTATAACCCTGATACAAAACCAGGCAAAGACATCACAAAAAAAAGAAATTACAGACCAATATCTCTCATGAATATAGATTCAAAAATTCTTAACAAAATTCTAGCCAATAGAATTCAGAATCATATTAAAAATAATATACCTAGTCCAAGTAGGATTCATACCAGGTATGCAAAGATGGTTCAACATTAGAAAATCAATCAAAATAATCCACCACATAAATAAAAGAATCACATGATCATCTTAGTCGACACACAAAAAGCATTCGACAAAGTCCAACACCCATTCCTGAAAAAAAATCTCAATAAAATAGGTATAGATGGGAAATTTCTCAACAAATAAAGGGATCTAGGCAAAACAAACAGCCAACATCATTCTTAATGGAGAGAAAAAAAATAATGGAGAGAGGCTGAAAATATTCCCTTTGAGAACAGGAACAAGACAAGGATGCCCTTTATCACCGCTTCTATTTAACATGATGCTGGAAGTCCTAGCTAGAGCAATAAGGCATGAAAATAAAATAAAACAAAACAAAATGAAATAAAATAAAAGGTATCCAAATTGGTAAGGAAGAATTAAACCATTTGTAGATGATATGATACTATACATAGAAACTCAAGAGACTCCAGAAGAAAACTGCTGGAACTAATAGAAAGATTAAGCAGAGAAGCAGGATACAAGATAACCCAAAACCCGTTGCCGTCTGGTCAATTCTGGCTCACAGTAACCCTATAGGACAGAGTAGAACTGCCCCATAGAGTTTCCAAGGAGCGCCAGGTGGATTAGAACCTTTCAGTTAGCAGTTGCATCACTTAACCACTATGCCACCAGGGTTTCCGGATACGAGATAAACATACCAAAATCATTTGGATTCCTATACTCCAAGAAGGAGAACGATGAAAAGGAAATCAGGCAAACAATGCCATTTATAATAGCCCCTAAAAAAATAAAGTACTTTGGAATAAATTTTACCAGGGATGTAAAAAACTTATACAACTAAAACTACAAAACACTACCACAAGAAAACAATAGAGATCTACATAAATGGAAAAACATACCATGCTCATGGACAGGTAGACTCAACGTTGTGAAAATGACAATTCTACCCAAAGCAATTTACATGTACAATGCGATCTGGATCCAAATACCAACAGCATTCTTTAAAGAGATGGAAAAACTAATCACTGACTTTATATGGAAAGGGAAGAACCCTGGATAAGTAAAGCACTTCTGAAGAAGAAAAATTGAGATGACTGCACTACCTGACCTCAGAACCTACTCTACAGCTACTGTAGTCAAAACAGCCTGATACTGGTACAATGACAGATACATTGACCAATGGAACAGAATTGAGAACCCAGATGTTAATTCATCCATCTACTGTCACCTCATCTTCAACAAGTCCCCAAAGTCCATCAAATGGGGAAAAGATAATCTTTTTAACAAATGGTGCTGGCAAAACTGGATGTCCATCTACCAAAAAATAAAACAAGACCCATACCTCACACCATACACAAAAACTAATTCAAAATGTAGCAAAAACCTAAATATAAAGCCAAAAACTATAAAGATCATAGAAGAAAAAGTAGCATCAACGCTAGAAGCCCTAATACATGGCATTAACAGGATACAAACCATAACCAGAAAAACACAAACCCCAGAAGCTCAGCTAGTTAATTGGGATCTAAAAAGTAAACACTTATGCTCATCAAAAGATTTCACCAAGAGTAAAAAGAGAACTTACAGACTGGGAAAAAATTTTTGAATATGACAAATCTGACAAAGCTGTAATCTCTAAAATCTATAGGAAAATCCAACACCTCTAAAAAAAAAAAAAAGACAAATCATCCAATTAAAAATGGTCAAAGGAAATAAACCGACACATCATAAAAGAAGACATTGAAGTGGCTAATAGACACGTGAGGAAGTGCTTGGGATCACTAGCCACATTAGAGAAATGCAAATCAAAAGCACAATGAGATACTATCCTACCCTGGCATTACTGGTATGAATCAAAAAATCAGGAAATAACAAATTTTGAAGAGGCTGTGGGGAGATTGGAACTGTTATGCCCTGCTGGTGGGAATGCAAAATGCTATAACAATTTTAGATATATTTTTTATGATGCTTACTTAGAAAGCTAGAAATAGAAATATCATATGATCCAGCAATCATACTCCTAGGAATTTATCCTAGAGAAATAAGAGTTGTCACACAAATAGACATATGCACACCCATGTACATTGCAGCATTGTTCACAATAGCAAAAGGATGGAAACAACCTAGATGCCCATCAACAGATGAATGGATAAACAAACTGTGGTACATACACACAATGGAATATTACACAACAGTAAAGAACAATGATGAATCTGTGAAGCATCTCATAACATGGATGCATCTGGAGGACATTATGCTCAGTGAAATGTCAATCACAAAAGAACAAATATTGTGTGAGCCACTACTGTAAAAACTCATCAAAAGTTTTACACAAAGGAAGAAACAATATTTGATTATTACGAGAGAGGGGAGAGATGGGGATGGAAAAACACTAAATAGATAAGGGGTAACTTTGGTGAAGGGAAAGACAGGACACAATACTAGGGAAGCCAGCACAACTTGTCCAAGGAAAGGTCATGAAGCTCCAAAGACAAATCCAAACTCCCTGAGAGACCAAATTTCTGGGCTGAGAGCTGTGGAGACCATGGTCTCAGGGACATCTAGCTCAATTGACATACCACAGTTTATAAAGAAAATGTTCTACATTCTACTTTGATGAGTAGTGCCTGGGGTCTTGAAAGCCTGCGAACAGCCATCTAAAATACTCCATTGGTCTCACTCTTTCAGGAGCAAAGGAGAATGAAGAAAACTAAAGATACAACAGAAAGATTAGTCCAAAGGACTAAAGTACCACTACTACCAAGGCCTCCACCAGACTGAGTACAGTACAATTAGATGGTGCCCAGCGACCACCACTGACTGCTCTGACACGGATCACAATAGAGGGTCCTGGACAGAGCTGGAGAAAAATGTAGAACAAAATTCTGTTGTTGTTGTTGTTGTTAGGTGTCGTCGAGTCGGTTCTGACTCATAGCGACCCTATGCACAACAGAACGAAACACTGCCTGGTCCTGCGCCATCCTTACAATCATTGTTATGCTTGAGTTCATTGTTGCAGCCACTGTGTAAATCCAGCTCATTGAGGGTCTTCCTCTTTTCCGCTGACCCTGTACTCTGCCAAGCATGATGTCCTTCTCCAGGGACTGATCACGCCTGACAACATGTCCAAAGTATGTAAGACGCAGTCTCGCCATCCTTGCCTCTAAGGAGCATTCTGGCTGCACTTCTTCCAAGACAGATTTGTTTGTTTTTTTTGGCAGTCTATGGTATATTCAATATTCTTTGCCAACACCACAATTCAAAGGCGTCAACTCTTCTTCAGTCTTCTTTATTCATTGTCCAGCTTTCACATGCATATGATGTGATTGAAAATACCATGGCCTGGGTCAGGCGTACCCTAGTCTTCAGGGTAACATCTTTGCTCTTCAACACTTTGAAGAGGTCCTTTGGAGCAGATTTGCCCAATGCAATGCGTCTTTTGATTTCTGGACTGCTGCTTCCATGGTTGTTGATTGTGGATCCAAGTAAAATCAAATCCTTGACAACTTCAATCTTTTCTCCATTTATCATGATGTTGCTCATTGGTCCAGTTGTGAGGATTTTTGTTTTCTTTATGTTGAGGTGTAATCCATACTGAAGGCTGTGGTCTTTGATCTTCATTAGTAAGTGCTTCAAATCCTCTTCACTTTCAGCAAGCAAAGTTGTGTCATCTGCATAACGCAGGTTGTTAATGAGTCTTCCTCCAGTCCTGATGCCCTGTTCTTCTTCATATAGTCCAGCTTCTCCTATTATTTGTTCAGCATACAGATTAAATAGGTATGGTGAAAGAATACAACCCTGACGCACACCTTTCCTGACTTTAAACCAATCAGTATCCCCTTGTTTGTCTGAACAACTGACTCTTGATCTATGTAAAGGTTCCTCATGAGCACAATTAAATGTTCTGGAATTCCCATTCTTCTCAGTGTTATCCATAGTTTGTTATGATACACACAGTCGAATGCCTTTGCATAGTGCATAAAGCACAGGTAAACATCCTTCTGGTATTCTCTGCTTTCAGCCAGGATCCATCTGACATCAGCAATGATATCCCTGGTTCCACGTCCTCTTCTGAAACCAGCCTGAATTTCTGGCAGTTCCCTGTCGATATACTACTGCAGCCATTTTTGAATGATCTTCAGCAAAATTTTGCTTGCGTGTGATATTAATGATATTGTTCTATAATTTCCACATTCGGTTGGATCATCTTTCTTGGGAATAGGCATAAATATGGATCTTTTCCAGTCAGTTGGCCAGGATGCTGTCTTCCATATTTCTTGGCATAGACAAGTGAGCACCTCCAGCGCTGCATCTGTTTGTTGAAACATCTCAATTGATATTCCATCAATTCCTGGAGCCTGGTTTTTCCTCAATGCCTTCAGAGCAGCTTGGACTTCTTCCTTCAGTACCATCGGTTCCTGATCATATGCCACCTTTGAAGTGATTGAATATCGACTAATTCTTTTTGGTATAATAACTCTGTGCATTCCTTCCCTCTTCTTTTGACGCTTCCTGCGTTAATATTTTCCCCATGGAATCCTTCACTATTGCAACTCGAGGCTTGAATTTTTCTTCAGTTCTTTCAGCTTGAGAAACGTCGAGCGTGTTCTTCCCTTTTGGTTTTCCATCTCCAGCTCTTTGCACATGTCATTATAATACTTTGTCTTCTCGAGAGGCCCTTTGAAATCTTCTGTTCAGTTCTTTTACTTCATCAATTCTTCCTTTTGCTTTAGCTGCTCGACGCTCAAGAGCAAGTTTCAGAGTCTCCTCTGACATCTGTCTTGGTCTTTTCTTTCTTTTCTGTCTTTTCAGTGACCTCTTGCTTTCTTCATGGATGATGTCCTTGATGTCATTCCACAACTCGTCTGGTCTGCGGTCACTAGTGTTCTACCTTTTGCTATAGGTTTATTTAGTTGCTCTGCCTCTGTTTGTGTTAGTTTAGGAAGGTAGTGTGTTTCTAGAAATTCGTCCATTTCCTCTAGGTTTTTCAGTTTGTTACAGTACAATTTTTCATAGTATTCTGTTATGATTCTTTTAATTTCAGTTGGGTAAGTTGTGGTATCGCCCATCTCATTTATCTTGGAGGTTATTTGCTTCCTCTCCTGTTTTTCTTTTGTCAGTTTAGCCAATGGTTTATCAATTTTATTGGTCTTTTCAAAGAACCATCTTTCAGTCTTAACTTTTTCAGTGGGGCTTCTGTTCTCTATTCCATTTAGTTCTGCTCTAATTTTTATTATTTTCTTTCTTCTGGTGCCCAAGGGCTGTCTTTTTATTTGCTCGAGTTGTAGAGATAATTCTTTGATTTTGACCCTTTCTTCTTTTTGGATGTGTGCTTTTATTGCTTTAAATTGACCTCTGAGCACTGCTTTTGCTGTGTCCCAAATGTTCTTATAGGAAGTGTTTTCATTCTCTCTGGATTCGATGAATTTCTTTATTCCATCCTTAATGTCTTTTATAATCCAGTCTTTTTTGAGCAGGGTATTGTTCAGTTTCCATGTGTTTGATTTCTTTTCCCTGCTTTTTCTGTTATTGATTTCCACTTTTATGGCCTTATGGTCAGAGAAGATGCTTTGTAACATTTCAGTGTTTTGGATTCTGGTAAGGCTTGCTTTATGGCCTAATATGTGGTCTATTCTAGAGAATGTTCCATGTGCACTAGAAAAGAAAGTATACTTGGCTGCTGTTGGGTGGAGTGGTCTGTATATGTCTATGAGGTCAAGCTGGTTGATTGTGGCATTTATATCTTCCATGTCTTTATTGAGCCTCTTTCTGGATGTTCTGTCCTTCACTGAAAGTGGTGTGTTAAAGTCTCCTACTTCTATCATGGAGCTGTCTTATCTCTCTTTTCAATGCTCTTAGAGTTTGTTTTATGTATTTTGAGGCCTGTCATTGGGTGCATAAATATTTATTATGGTTATATCCTCCTGGTATATTGACCCTTTAATCATTATATGGTATCCTTCCTTAGTCTCTGAATTTTACTTTAAAATCTATTTTGTCAGAAAGTAGTATTGCCATTCCTGTTCTTTTTTGATGGTTGTTCGTTTGGTTTATATTTTTTCCATCCTTTGAGTTTTAGTTTGTTTGTGTCTTTAAGTCTAAGGTTTTTCTTCTAGGCAGCATATAGATGGATCATACTTTTTTTTTAATCCGTTCTGCCATTCTCTGTCTCTTTATTGGTGCATTTAGTCCATTTACATTCTGTGTAATTATTGGTAGGTACAAAGCCCTGGTGGCCTAGTGGTTATTTGTTATGGCTGCTAACCAAAGGTCCAGCAGTTCGAATCCCCCAGGTGCTCCTTGGAAACCCTATGGGGCAGTTCTACTCTGTCCTGTAGGGTTGCTATGAGTCGGAATCAACCCGACAGCCCTGGGTTTGGTTATTTTTTGGTTATGAGTTTAGTGCTGTCATTTTCATGTCTTCTTTTGTGCGTTGTGTGTTGCTGACAGTTTCTTTTTTCCACTTAATTTTCTGTGCTGAACTGTTTTTCTTTATATATTTTCTTTTTCTCTTTTTCGTTGTTGTCGCTTTTGTATTTGCTGAGTCTTTATGTTTTTATTGTTTTCTATCTTGATGTGAAGGCTTGTTAGTTTCCTTTGTGGTTATCTTAATATTTATCCCTATTTTTCTAAATTTAAACCTGGGTTTTATTCCTTTTATTGCCTTGACTTCCTTTCCATATGACAGATCTATGACTACAATTTTTAGTCCCCGTTTTTTGTTTAAATGTAGTTGTCTTTTACTTAATGACATTTCTGTTTCCTTGTTTTGAGCATTTTAGCTTTGATTTATTTTTTGTGATTTCCCTATCTGGGTTGATATCTGGTTGCTCTGTCCTGGGTTGTTATCTGATGTTATTGTTTTTCTAGGTGGAGGCCTCCCTTTAGTATTTCTTGTAATTTTGGTTTGGTTTTTGAAAATTTCCTAAAATTCTGTTTATCTGGAATTGTCCTATTTTGCCTTCATATTTGAGAGTTTTACTGGATGTATAATTCTTGGCTAGTAATTTTTTTCTTTCGTTCAATGCTTTGTATATGACATTCCATTGCCTTCTTGCATGCATGGTTTCTGCTGAGTACTCCAAGTTTAGTCTTACTGACTCTCCATTGTAGGTGACTTTTCATTTATCCCTAAAAAACCAAAAAAAAAAAAAAAAAAGGAAACCCTGGCAGCGTAGTGGTTAATTGTTATGGCTGCTAACCAAAGGGTACTGACTCTCCACTGTAGGTGACTTTTCATTTATCCCTAGCCGCTCTTAAAACTCTCTTTATCTTTGGTTTTGGCAAATTTGATTATAATATGTCTTTGTAACTTTCTCTTGGGATCTACCTTGTGTGGGGTTTGATGAGCATCTTAGGTAGATATCTTCTCATCGTTCATGATATCAGGGGAGTTTTCTGCCAACAAATCATCAATTCTGTCTATGTTTACTTTTACCCCCCTGTTCTGGTACTCCAATCACTTGTAGGTTATTCCTCTCTTTAGAGTCCCACATAATTATAAGGGTTTCTTCATTTTTAAAAAATTTTTATTGTGCTTTAAGTGAAAGTTTACAAATCAAGTCAGTCTGTCATACAAAATTGTATATATACCTTGCTATATACTCCTAATTGCTCTCCCCTCAATGAGACAGCATGCTCCTTCCCTCCACTCTCTTTTTGTGTCCATTCTGCCAGCTTCTAACCCCCTCTGCCCTCTCATCTCTCCTCCAGATAAGATGTGCCAACATAGTCTCAACTGTCTACTTGACCCAAGAAGTTAATTCTTGACCAGCATCTTTTTCTATCCCATTGTTGAGTCCAATCCCTGTCTGAAGAGTTGGCTTTGGGAATGGTTCCTGTATTGGGATAACAGAAGGTCTGGAAAACATGACTTCTGGGGCCCTTCTAGTCTCAGTTAGACGATTAAGTCTGGTCTTTTTCCAAGAATTTGTGGTCTGCATCCCACTGCATTCCTGCTCCCTCAGGGGTTCTCTGTTGTGTTCCCTGTCAGGGCAGTCATTGATTGTAGCCTGGCACCATCTAGTTCTTCTGGTCTTAGGCTGATGTGGTCTCTGTTTTATGTGGCCCTTTCTGTCTCTTGGGCTCATAAATACCCTGTGTCCTTGCTGTTCTTCATTTTCTTTTGATCCAGGTAGGTTGAGACCAATTGATGCATCTTAGATGGCTGCTTGCTAGCTTTCAAGGCCCCAGACACCACTCTCCAAAGTGGGATGCAGAATATTTTCTTAATAGATTTTATTATGCCAATTGACATAGATGTCTCCTGAAACCAGGGACCCCAAACTCCGCCCATGCTATGCTGACTTTGGAAGCATTCAGTTTATTCAGGAATCTTCTTTGCTTTTGGTTTAGTCCATTTGTACTGACCTTGCCTGTATTGTGTGTTGTCTTTCCCTTTATCTAAAGAAGTTCTTGTCTACTATCAAATTAGTGAATACGCCTCTCCCTCTCTCCCTCCACCGTCTCGTAACCATTAAAGAATGTTTTCTTCTCTGTTTAAAATATTCCTCGAGTTCTTATAATAGGTATTATGCAATATTTGTCTTTCTGCAACTGACTCATTTCACTCAGCATAATGCCTTTCAGATTCCTCCATGTTATGACATGTTTCACAGATTTATCACTCTTCTTTATCCATGGGTAATATTCCATTGTGTGAATATACCAAAATTTATTTATCCATTCATCCGTTGATGGGCACTTTGGTTGCTTCCATCTTTTTGCTATTGTAAACAATGCTGCAAGGAATATGGGTGTGCAAATATCAGTTCCTGTAAAGGCTCTTATCTCTCTAGGATATATTCCAAGGAGTGGGATTGCTGGATTGTATGGTAGTTGTATTTCTAGCTTTTTAAAGGAGTGTCAAATCAATTTCTAAAGTGGTTGTACCATTTTGCATTCCCACCAGCAGTGTATTAGTGTTCCAGTCTCTCTGCAATCTCTCCAACATTTATTATTTTGTGTTTTTTGGATTAATGCCAGCCTTGTTGGAGTGAGATGGAATTTCATTGTAGTTTTGATTTGCATTTCTCTAATGGTGAATGAGAGTGAGCATTTCCTCATATACCTGTTAGCTAACTGAACGTCTTCTTTAGTGAAGTGTGTGTTTATATTTTTGCGTATTTTTAAATTGGGTTATTTGTCTTTTTGTTGTTGAGTTTTTGCAGAATCATGTAAATTTCAGAGATCAGGTGCTAATCAAAAATGTCATAGCTAAAAACTTTTTCCCAGTCTGTGCGGAATCTTTCTACTCTTTTGGTGAAGTCTTTGGATGAGCATAGGTGTTTGATTTTAGGAGCTCCCAGTTATCTAGTTTCTCTTCTGCATTGCTAGTAATGTTTTGCATACTGTTTATGCCATGTATTATTAGGGCTCCTAATGTTGTCCCTATTTTTTCTTCCATAATCTTTATCATTTTAGATTTTATATTTAGGTATTTGATCCATTTTGAGTTCGCTTTGTGCATGGTGTGAGGTATAGGACTTGTTTAATTTTTTTGCAGATGGATATCCAGTTCTGCCAGCACCATTTGTTAAAAAGACTGTCTTTTCTCCATTTAACTGCTTTGGGGCCTTTGTCAAATATCATCTGCTCATATGGGGCTGGATTCAAGTCTGGATTCTCAATTCTGTTCCATAGGTCTATGTATCTGTTGTTGTACCAGTACCAGGCTGTTTTGACTACTGTGGCAGTATAATAATTTCTAAAATCAGGTAGAGTAAGGCCTCCCATTTTGTTCTTTTTCAGTAATGCTTTACCTATCAGGGGCCTCTTTCCCTTCCATATGAAGTTCGTGATTTGTTTCTCCATCTCATTAAAGAATGTCATTGGAATTTGGATCAGAATTGCATTAAATCTATAGATCGCTTTTGGTAGGATAGACGTTTTTACAATGTTAAGTCTTCCTATCCACGAGCAAGGTATGTTTTTCCACTTAAGTAGGTTTCCTTTGGTTTCTTGCAGAAGTGTTTTGTACTTTTCTTTGTATAAGCCTTTTATATCTCTGGTAAGATTCATTCCTAAGTATTTTATCTTCTTGGGGGTTACTGTAAATTGTACTGATTTGGTGATTTCCTCTTCAATGTTTTTTTTTTTATTGATGTAGAGGAATTCAACTGATTTTTGTATGTTTACCTTGTATTGTGATGCTCTGCTGAACTCTTCTATTAGTTTCAGTAGTTTTCTCGAGGATTCCTTAGGGTTTTCTATGTATAAGGTCATGTTATCTGCAAATAGAGATATTTACTTCTTCCTTGCAAATCTGGATGCCCTTTATTTCTTTATCTAGCCTAATTGCTCTGGCTAGGACCTCCAGCATGATGCTGAATAAGAGTGGTGATAAAGGGCATCCTTGTCTGGTTCCTGATCTCAACAGGAATGCTTTCAGAATCTCTCCATTTAGGATGATGTTGGCTGTTAGCTTTGTATAAATGCCCTTTATTATGTTGAGGAATTTTCCTTCTATTCCTTTTTGCTGAGAGTTTTTATCACAAATGGGTGTTGAACTTTGTCAAATGTCTTTTCTGCATCAATTGATAAAATCATGTGATTCTTGTCTTTTGTTTTATTTATATGATGGATTACATTAATTGTTTTTCTAATGTTGAACCATCCCTGCATACCTGGTATAAATCCCACTTGGTCATGAAGAATCTTTTTTTTTTGGAATGTTGTTGAAATCTGTTGGCTAGAATTTTGTTGAGGATTTTTGCATCTAAGTACATAAGGTATATAGGTCTTTAATTTTCTATTTTTGTGGTGTCTTTTTTTTGGGATACGCTGGCTTCATAGAATGAGTTTCGGAGTATTCCGTCCGTTTCTGTGCTCTGAAATATCTTTAGTAGTAGTGGTGTTAACTCTTCTCTGAAAGTTTGGTAGAACTCTGAGGTTAGACTGTCCGAGACAAGGCTTTTTTTTTGTTGGGAGTTTTTGATTACCTTTTCAAACTTTTCAATTGTTATGGGTCTATTTAGTTGTTCTACCTCTGTGTTAATTTAGCTAGGCAGTGTGTTTGTAGAAATTCATACATTTCTTCTAGATTTTCAAATTTTTAGGATACAATTTTTTGTAATAATCTGATATGATTGTTTTAATTTCGCTTAAGTCTGTTGTAATATTGCCCATCTCATTTCTTATTTGGGTTATTTGCTTCCTCTCCTGTTTTTCTTTTGTCAGTTTCACCAGTGGTTTATCAATTTTTTCCATTTTTTTCTACAACCACTTCTTGTCTTCTTAATTCTTTCAGTTGTTTTTCTATTTCATTTAATTCTGCTCTATTTTTTTTTATTAACTTTTATTGAGCTTCAAGTGAACGTTTACAAATCAAGTCAGACTGTCACATATAAGTTTATATACACCGTACTCCGTTCTCCCACTTGCTCTCCCCCTAATGAGTCAGCCCTTCCAGTCTCTCCTTTCGTGGCAATTTTGCCAGCTTCAACCCTCTCTACCCCTCCCATCCCCCCTCCAGACAGGAGATGCCAACACAGTCTCAAGTGTCCACCTGATATAATTAGCTCACTCTTCATCAGCATCTCTCTCCCACCCACTGTCCAGTCCCTTTCATGTCTGATGAATTGTCTTCGGGGATGGTTCCTGTCCTGTGCCAACAGAAGGTTTGGGGACCATGACCCCCGGGATTCCTCTAGTCTCAGTCAGACCATTAAGTATGGTCTTTTTGTGAGAATTTCGGGTCTGCATCGCACTGATCTCCTGCTCCCTCAGGGGTTCTCTGTTGTGCTCCCTGCCAGGGCAGTCATCGGTTGTAGCCGGGCACCATCTAGTTCTTCTGGTCTCAGGATGATGTAAGTCTCTAGTTCATGTGGCCCTTTCTGTCTCTTGGGCTCTTAGTTATCGTGTGACCTTGGTGTTCTTCATTCTCCTTTAATCCAGGTGGGTTGAGACCAATCGATGCATCTTAGATGGCCGCTTGTTAGCATTTAAGACCCCATGCTCTAATTTTTATTATTTGCTTTCTCCTGGTGTCTGAGGATTTCTTTTGTTGCTCTCTTTCTCTTTGTTCTAGTTGTAGGGATAATTCTTTGATTTGGGCCCTTTCTTCTTTTTGTATGTGTGCATTTATTGATATAAATTGACCTCTAAGCACTGCTTTCACTGTTTCTCAAATGTTCTGATAGGAGGTGTTTTCATTCTCATTGGATTCTATGAATCCCTTTATTCCATCCTTAATGTCTTCTATAATCCAGTCTTTTTTGGGCAGGGTATTGTTCAGTTTCCATGTCTTTGATTTCTTTTCCCTGCTTTTTCTGTTATTAATTTCTACTTTTATGGCCTTATGGTCAGAGAAGATGCTTTGTACTATTTCAGTGTTTTGGATTCTGCTAAGGCTTGCTTTATGACCTAATATGTGGTTCTATTCTAGAGAATGTTCCATGTGCACTAGAAAGGAAGTATTCTTGGCTGCTGTTGAGTGGAGTGTTCGTATAAGTGTATGAGGTCAAGTTGGTTGATTGTGGCATTTAGATCTTCAGTGTCTTTACTGAGCTTCGTTCTGGACATTCTGTCCTTCACTGAAAGTGGGGTCTTGAAATCTCCTACTATTATTGTGGCGGTATCTATCTCACTTTTCAATGCTGATTGAGTTTGTTTTATGTATCTTGCAGCCCTGTCATTGGGTCCATAAATATTAAATATGGTTATATTCTCCTGGTATATTTTCCCCTTAATCATTATATAGTGTCCTTCCTTATTTTTTATGCTGGATTTTACTTTAAGTTCAATTTTGTCATAGTTTACTATTGCCACTCCTGCTCTTTTTTCATGGTTGTTTGCTTGATATATTTTTTTCATCCTTTGAGTTTTAGTTTGTTTCTGTCTCTAAGTCTAACGTTTGTCTCTTGTAGGCAGCATCTAGACAGATCATGTGTTTTAATCCATTCTGCCACTCTCTGTATCTTTATTGGTGTATTTAGTCCACTTACATTCAGCGTAATTATGGATAGGTATGAATTTATTGCTATCATTTTGATGTCTTTTTTGTGTGTTGTTTTCTTTTTCCCACTTAATTCTTTGTGCTGGATAGATTATCTTTATATATTGTCTTTTCCTCATATTCGTTGTTGATTTTGTATCTGCTGAGTCTATTTTTTTTCTTGTATTTTATTTTGTTATGTGGGATAGTTTGTATCCTTTGTGGTTACCTTAATACTTACAGCTTTTTTTCTAAATTTAAACCTAACTTTAATTTCTTCATATCGCCTTGTCTTCCTCTCCATATGAAAGATCTATACTATGCTTCTTTGTCCCTCTTTATTGTTTTAATGTTGTCTTCTTTTACATAATAACATCGCTGTTTCTCTTTTATGAGCTTTTTTTTTTTCTTTTTATCTTGATTTATTTTTGTGATTTCCCCATCTGGGTTGACATCTGATTGTTCTGTCCAGTGTTCTAGTCTTGGGTTGATACTTGATATTATTGATTTTCTAACCACAGAACTCCCTTTAGTATTTCTTGTAGTTTTGGTTTGGTTTTTAGGAATTCTCTAAACTTCTGCTTACCTGGAAATGTCATAATTTCAGCTTCTTATTTGAAAGACAGTTTTGCTGCAAATATGATTCTTGGCTGGCATTTTTTTCCATCGATGCTTTACATAAGTCATCCCATTGCCTTCTTGCCTGCATGGTTTCTGCTGAGTAGTCTGAGCTTATTCTTTTTGACTCACATTTGTAGGTGACTTTCATTTATCCCTATGTGCTTTTGAAATTCTCTCTTTCCCTTTGGTTTTGTCAAGTTTGATTATAATATGTCTTGGTGACTTTCTTTTAAAATCTACCTTATGTTGAGTTCAATGAGCATCTTGGATAGATATCTTCTCATCTTTCATGATAACAGGGAAGTTTTCTGCCAACAAATCTTCAACAATTCTCTCTGTATTTTCTGTTATACCTCCCTGTTCTGGTACTCCAGTCACTAATAGTTTATTTCTCTTGATAGATTCTCACATGATTCTTAAGTTTTCTTTATTTTAAAAAAAAAAAATTATCTGGTTTTTCTTCATATATATTGGTGCCAAGTGCTTTATCTTCAAGTTTACCAATTCTGCCCTCCACTTGCTCCTCTAACTTTGGCTCCTCTAACTTTCTATTGTCTATTTCTGTAATTTTATTGTTAATCTCCTGAATTTCTGATTTCTGTCTGTGGATTTTTCCAGCTTATGAGTTTTTTCATTGTGTTCCTGAATAATTTTTCTAATTTATTCAATTGCTTTATCTGTGTGTTCCTTGGCTTGCTCTGCATATTGCCTCATTTCCTTCCTGATGTCTTGAAGGGTCTGTATATTAATCTTTTGTATTCTGCATCTGGTAATTCCAAGAAGGACCTTTCATCTAGATGATCCCTGGATTCTTTGTTTTGAGAGCTTGTTGAGGTGATCATCGTCTGTTTCTTTATGTGACTTGATATTGACTGTTGTCTCCGAGCCATCTATAAATTATTGTATTAGTTTATTTTATGTTTGCTTATTGTATCATAGCTTCTTGCTTTGTTTTGTTTTGATATGCCCAAATGGGTTGCTTGAATGAGGTGGCTTCATTATTTTCACATTTGGAGCTCTGATGCCCTGTCCCCAGGTAGCTAGAGCTGTTATCAGGTATATCAGTCTAGGAGTCCATTCAGTTTTCTTGTATGAATTCAGCTCAGGTTTCCAGGTAGCCAATCATCAAGTGTGTGGTACAAGCTCTGTCCAACAGTCTTAGAGGGGCAGGGGTGATTGATGTAGATACGGGTATCTGGTTGCAGTAGGGGGCTCATGCTCTGAACAAGGCAGAAGGCTGAGAATCATCCCTCAAGTGTCTCTGAGGAAAGCATGTCCCTCTTCCATAGAGTACACTGGTGGCTGGGTTCTGCAGATGGACCATGGGTACTCAATGCTTTTGGTTGTAAGGGCTAGGAGGTACCATTTATCCTTGGACCCCTATCCCGGGTGGCTGGGTGACCTGAGTGGAGCCACCAGTCTTTAAGCCTCTGATGTGTTTAGGTGAAGACCCTGTTTAATAGGCAAAGCGGCATCAAACATCAAACATCCTCCTCTCCACCACACAGCTGAAACAGTTGCAGTCTGCCAACAAGTGTCTATTGTCCTGAAATAGGCCCACACAGGTCCATTCAGGGTGGAGAGTTACTCAAAGTCCACAGACCATTTATTCCTGGACAGGAGCTGCTTTTGTCCTGCACTTCCCTGGTAACTGGAGCTGGCAAATTATCTTTTCCCCTAATTGCAAATTTACTCCTTCTTCAAGGTTGGGAGGAGGGCTCTAGGAGCTCAACAGGGCCTATCTCAGGCCCATGGAAATTAACAGCCTCTGAAACTGGCTTGTGGGTTGGGGGCATGGTAAAATATATGCAAGTACTTACCTTTCGCCGAGGGCACCATTCTTCTCTGGTTCCGAAGGTGTGAGTAGTCTGTGTGGCTGGCTGCTTCTCCCTGAGGAAACTTTGGCCGAACACTAGTATCAGTCCACTGTAGCCACTCCCAGGAATGGTGCCTGAGGGCTCCCGGCGATTCAGGTCTGGTAACTCTTCTCTGCTTCTGGACCGTCTCTTCCTCCCCCTGATGCTCAGTTGTTTTCTCAGTTTGCCTTTGATGTTCAGGGCTCCTAGCTTTTCATAAATATACTCGTTTCACTTATTTTTTCAGGTCTTTGTTGTAAGGCGACTCACCAGAATCGCCTGTCTATTCCACGGTCTTGGCCCTGTCTCCAACACCCTCTTCATTTCTTAAGAAATTATTTTATCAGGTTTTTCCTCAAATATGTTGCTGTCAAGTGCTTTATCTTCAATCTTGCTAATTCTGACTTCCATTTCCCCAATTCTGCTGCTATACTTTCTATTGAGTTGCCTAATTTTTAAATTTCATTGTTAATCTTCTGGATTTCTGTTTGCTGTCTCTCTATGGATTCTTGCAGCCTATTAAATTTGTCATAATGCTCTTTTGTAATCTTCTTACATTTCTCTAATGCTTTGTCTGTGTGTTCCTTGGCTTGTTCTGTGTTTTGCCTGATCTTCTTGATCTGTTGAAGAATTCTGTGTATTAATCTTTTGTATTCTACCTCTGATAATTCCAAGAAATTCTTTTCATATGGAAGATTTCTTGATTCTTCAATTTGGGAGCTTACTGAAGCCATCACGGTCTTCCTTTTTTTGTGGTTTTATATTGATTGTTTTCTCTGAGCCATCAATAAGTTATTGTATTATTTTATTTTGTGTTTGCTAACTATGTCTTAGCTTCTTGCTTTGTTTTGTTTTGATATGCCCAAATAGTGTGCTTGAGTGAGCTAGTTTGATTATTGGCACCTTTAAAGCTCTGACATCCTGTCACCAGGTGGTTATAGCTGCTACTAGGTATATGACCTCTGTAATCCATTTATTTTTCTTGTATTGATTCAGCGCAGGTTTCCAGGTAGTCAGTCACCAAGTGTGTGGTGCAGGCTCTCCCCTGCAGTCTTAGATGAGCAGGGGAGATTGGTGTAGGCACAGGTATCTGGCTGCAGTAGGGGCTCACGTGCTGAGCAAGGCAGGGAGCTGACAACTGCCCCTGCATGTCTGCAAAGAAAGCATGTCCCTGTTCCCTAGAGTGTGTAGTTGGGTAAATTTTGCAGCCAGACTATGGACACCCAGTGCTGTTGGTTGTAAGGACTGGGAGGCACCATTTATCCTTGGACCCCTGTCACCGGTGTCTAGGTGGTGTGGGCTGAGCCACCAGGCCTCAGTCCCCTGATTTGGGTAGGTGAGGACCCTGCTTCATAGGCAGAGTGTTGTCAAAGGTAAGGAACCTGCCTCTCCACCATATAGCTGAAACAGTTGAAGTTAGACTTCAGGTATATACCCTGTTGTACTGTGCTAATGAGGGCCTATGCTGTTGAAATGGGCCCACACAGGTCTATGCAGGGATGAAAGGCGTTTAAAGTCGGTGGACCCCTTATATCTGTGCCTAGGCAAAGGAGTTGTTTCTGCCTTGAGTTCCTGGCTTAGGGGACCTGGCAGATTCTTTTTTTCCCTGTTTTTTAATTTGTTCCTTCTCCAAGACCAGGAGAAAGGCTCAGAATGTGTGACAGGTCCTACTTCCGGCCCAGGGAAAGCAGCTATCATTGAAGCCAGCTCGAGACCCAATGCAGAGCAGGGAGAAGTCAGGTAAATGGGAGAGAGTTCCCCCCCCCACCCCGAGGTGTATTTTTTGATCTGTGCAATAGTTTAAAAATAGTTTAGATGCAGGTATTTATCTTTTGCCAATGGAGCACCACCTTTCACTGACTCTGGAGACATGAGTGGACTCTCCACCATTCGGTCTCTCCCGATGTGGAAAACATGTCCTAAATGCCATTGCTCACCTCACTACGCTTGCACCAGTGGATCCGGCCTGCAGGACATCAGTTCCCACCAGGTCAGTTCTAGCAACTCCTTGCTGCTTTGGAACCATCCCTCCCTCCCCCTGCCACTCAGTCCAACTCCTCAACTTTGCCATTGATATTCAGGACTCCCAGACTGTCGTATATAACTGTTTCATTTGTTTTTTGGGGGGGTCTTTGGTGTTTTGGTGTAGGAGGGACCACAGGAAGCATCTGACTACTCCACCATCTTGGCCCCACCTCCTGAGATGGAATCTTGACATCCTCACTTCTAAGGAGCATCCTGGCTATATTTCTTCCAAGATAGACTTGTTTGTTCTTCTGGCAGTACATGGTATGTTCAATATTCTTCCCCAAGAGCATAATTCAAATGCATCAACTCTTTAGTCTTCCTTATTCATTTTCCAGCTTTCACATGCATATAAGGTGATTGAAAATACCACGGGTTGGGTCAGGTGCACCTTAGTCCTCATGGTGACATCTTTGCTTTTTAATACTTTAAAGAAGTTTTCTCCAGCAGATTTTCCCAATGCAATATGTTGTTCAATTTCTTGACTGCTGCTTCCATGGCACTGATGTGAATCCAAGTAAGATGAAACCCCTGACACCATCAATCTTTTCTCCATTTATCATGATGTTGTTTATTGTTCCACTTGTGAGGAGTTTTTTTTTCTTTATGTTGAGGTGTAAAACATACTGAAGGCTGTGGTCTTTGATCTTCATTAGTAAGTGCTTCAAGTCCTCTTCACTTTCAGCAAGCAAGGTTGTGTCATCTGCATAATTCAGGCTGTTAATGAGTTTTCCTCCAGTGATGATTCCACGTGCTTCATGTATTCCAGCTTCTCAGGTTACTTGCTTAGCATACAAATTGAATAAGTATGGTGAAAAGATACAACCCTGATGCATACCTTTCCTGATTTTAAACCAAGCAGTAGTCCCTCGTTCTATTCGAAAGACTGCCTCTGGGACTATGTACAGGATCCTCATGAACACAATTAGTGTTCTGGAATCCCCACTCTTCACAATGTTATCCATAATTTTTTTATGATCCACACAGTCAAATGCCTTTGCATAGTCAATAAAACACAGGTAAACGTCTTTCTGGTCTTCTGTGTGTCTTAGTCATCTAGTGCTGCCATAACAGAAATACCACAAGTGGATGGCTTTAACAAAGAGAAATTTATTTCCTCACAGTAAAGTAGGCTAAAAGTACAAATTCTAGGCGTCAGCTCCAGGGGAAGGGTTTCTCTCTGTGTCAGCTCTGGAAGAAGGTTCTTGTCCTCCATCTTCCCCTGGTTGAGGAGCTTCTCAGGTGAGGACCCTGGGTCCAAAGGATGGGCTCTGCTCCCAGTGCTGGTTTATTGGTGGTATGAAATCTCCAACTCTCTGCTTGCTTCCCTTTACTTTTATCTCTTGAGAGATGAAAGGTGGTACAGGCCACAGCCCAGGGAAACTTCCTTTACTTTGGATGAGGGAGGTGATCTGAGTAAGGGTGGTGTTACAATCCCACCCTAATCCTCTCAACATAAAATTGCAATCACAAAATGGAGGACAACCATACATGGCCTAACCAAGTTGACACGTATTTTTGGGGGGACACAATTCAATCCATGACACTGTGCTTTCAGCCAAAATCCATCTGACATGAGTAATGGCATCTTTCATTCCACATCTTCTTCTGAACCTGGCTTGAATTTCTGGCAGTTCCCTGTCAGTGTACAGCTGTAATCGCTTTTGAATGATCTGTGGCAGAATTTTACTTGTTTGTGATTTTTTATGGATTGTATTTTGTTCCCCCAAAATGCGTGTGAACGTGGTTAGGCCACAATTCCCATTATTGTGTGATTGTCCATGATTTTGTGATCTGATGTGATTATCCTATGTGTTGTACATCCTATCCTCTATGACATTAGTGAGGTAAGAGTAGAGGCAGATATGTTAATGATGCAGGACTCAATCCACAGGATTAGGCTGTATCTTGAGTTAATGTCTTTTGAGACATAAAAAAGAGAAGTGAGCAAAGAGGAGTGGGACCTTCTACCACCAAGAATGACGAGCTGGAAGTGGGGCATATCCTTTGGACCCAGGGTTCCTCTGCTGAGAAACTCCTAGACCAGGTGAAGATTTACGACAAGGACTTTTCCCCAGAGCCAACAAAGAGAGAATGCCTTCCCCTTTAGCTTGCATACTGAATTTGGACTTCTAGCCTCCTAGACTGTGAGAGGGGAAAGTTCTCTTTGTTAAAGCCACCCATTAAGTGGTATTTCTGTTATAGCAGCACTGGATAACTAAGACAGATATTAATGATATTGTTCAATAATTTCCTCATTCTTTGTATCACCTTTCTTTGGAATGGGCAGGAATATGGATCTCTTCTAGCTGGTTGGCCAGGTAGCTGTCTTCCAAATTTCTTGGCATAGATGAGTGAGCATCTTCAGTGCTGCATCAGTTTGCTGAAACATCTCAGTTGGTATTACATCAATTCCTGGAGCCTTGTTTCTTGACAGTGACTACAGTGAAGCTTGGACTTCTTCCTTCTAATACCATCAGTTCTTGATCATATGCTGCTTCCCGAAATGGTTGAAAGTCGATGAATTCTTTTTTTTTTGGTAAAATGAGGCTGTGTATTCCTTAAATCTTCTTTTCATGCTTTCTGAGTCTTTTAATATTTTGCCCATAGAATCCTCAATATTGTAACTCAAGGCTTGAATTTTTTTTTTTCAGTTTTGTCACTTTGAGAAATGCTGAGCATATTCTCCCCTTTTGGTTTCCTAACTCCAGGTCTTTGCACATTTCAATATAATACTTTCCTTTGTCTTCTCGAGCTGCCCTTTGAAATCTTCTGTTCAGCTGTTTTACTTCATTATTTCTTCCATTTGCTTTTGCTGCTCTGTGTTTAAGGGCAAGATTTAGAGTCTCTTCTGATGTCCATTTTGGTTTTTTCTTTCTTTCCTGTCTTTTTTATGACCCTTTGCTTTCTTCATGTATGATGCCCTTGATGTAATCCCACAACTTGTCTGGTCTTCGGTCTTTAGTGCTTAATGTGTCAAATCTATTCTTGAGATGGTCTCTAAATTCAGGTGGGATAAACTCAAGGTCATATTTTGGCTCTCATGGACTTGTTTTAATTTTCTTCAGCTTCAACTTGAACTTGCATATGAGCAATAGATGGTCTGTTCTGCAGTTGGCCTCTGGCCTTGTTCTGACTAATTATATTGAGCTTCTGTATCATCTCTTTCCACAGAGGTAGTCAATTTGATTCCTGTGTATTCCATCTGGTGAGGTCCACATGTATAGTTGCCAGTTTATGTTGTTGGGAAAAAAAAAAAACATTGCCTTACAATTCCCAATTTTTCTTTTATAGTGATCATCATAAACATCATAGTTTAGTAATGTGGCTGCAACCCTAATTTTGCCATTACCTAAAACTCTTCCAACTTTTTTTAAAATATTTTTTTCTTATCACCTGTATTGAGAAATAACTTATGTAAAATAAACTAACCATTTGTCTTTGAGTGGATTCCAATTCATGGTGACTCCCTGTGTGTCAGAGTAGAATTGTGCTCTATAGGGTTATCGATGACTGATTTTTCAGAAATAGATCACCAGGCCTTTCTTCTGAGGTGCCTCTGGGTGGACTTGAACCACCAAGCTTTTGGTTAGCAGCCAAGAACATTAACTAAACAGCCCTCAATGGCATACAATAAATTACATCCATTTAAAATGTACACTTTGATGACTTTGGACAGTTGTATACTGCCATGAAATCACCATTACAATCAGGATAGAAGACACTTATCCCCTGTCTTAGTTATATAGTGCTGCTATAACAGAAATACCACAAGTGGATGGCTTTAATAAAGAGAAGTTTATTCTCTCACAGTCTAGTAGGCTATAAGTCCAAATTCATGATGTCAGCTCCAGGGGAAGGCTTTCTCTCTCTGTCGGCTCTGGAGGAAGGTCCTTCCCATCAATCTTCCTCTGGACTACGAGCTTCTCTGTGCAGGAACCCCAGATCCAAAGGACACGCTCTGCTCCCAGTGCTGCTTTCTTGGTGGTATGAGGTCCCCCCTCTCTGCTTGCTTCCCTTTCCTTTTATCTCTTGTAAGATAAAAGGTGGTGCAGGCCACACCCCAGGGCAGCTCCCTTTACATTGAATCAGTGTTGTGACCGGGATAAGGGGTAAGCGTGTTACATCCCACCCTAATCCTCTTTAACACAATCTAATCTTGGCTCTTTAACCACAGGCAGAGATTAGGATTTATAACACAGGAAAATTACATCAATCAGAAAATGGAGGGCAACCACACAATACTGGGAATTATGGCCTAACCAAGTTGACACATGCTGTTTGGGGACACAATTCAATCCATGACATTCCACCCTGTGGCCCTCCAAAATTTACGTTCTTGCCACACGTAAAACACATTTACCCCATCATATCATATCAAAAGTCTTAAATCAACTCTAAGTCCAAAAGCCAAATTTTTTTTTTCATTTGTGATGCCTAGAATACAGGTTATCTGCTTTCAGAAGTACAGTGGTGTAACAGGCAGGTACAAGCTAGACATTTATATTACAAATGGGAGAAATTGGAGGGGAAGACGGCATAACAGGCACCAAGCAAATGAGCAGAATACATTACATAAGTCCTCAAGGCTTGAAAATAATCCTCTGCTCTCTGAGACCATTCACACAATGAACCTGCCCTCTGGACTCTAGGTATTGGCCACAGTTTCTGGATTCTTAGTCAGGCACTTTGACCTTGGGCTTCAGCTCCGCCTTCCAGGCCCACTGGGAAGGCAACTCTGCTCTCTCCGCTTTAGACGCACCATTCTCCTAGTCCATCTGAGTGGTGTCTCCACCTTTAGAAACACCAGACTCCATGGCTCCACCCTTTGAAACCCCAGAGGTCGTGGCCATACCTTTTGAGACTGAGGCATCTCGGCTTCCTGTGTTCCTTGTCTCTCCAGCTTCTGCTTCTTGGTTCCTTGGTCTCTCTGCCCCTCGGCCTTCACGCCTGAATCTGCCCTGTAGCAGCAAGTGTTCCAAAGCTCTATAGCACCACAGATAAGCACCTGGAGCCACCTCTCTCCACCAATAATCTTCGGTCAGAAGGCACTCAGCTCTCTTGCTCTGTGGGTCGGCTCCAGCACTGTCTCATGCTGGTCCCCTGGTTTTGCTGTGGTGAGTCCTCTGCTGCAGCTGGTCCTCTGTTGCACTGGCTGCACCTTCTCTGGTGTTAACAGTTTTCCTCATTTCCTTCTGAGTCTTCTATCCATTCACAGTTTCAAAACTGCTTCCACATTTTAGGTTTCTGTTAGAGCAGCACCCCACTGTTTTGGTACCAAATTCTGTCTTAGTTATCTAGTGCTGCTATAACAGAAATACCACAAGTGGATGGCTTTAACCAACAGAAGTTTATTCTCTCACAGTCTAGTAGGCTATAAGTCCAAATCAGGGTGTCAGCTCCAGGGGAAAGCTTTCTCTCTCTGTTAGCTCTGGAGGAAGGTCTTTCTCTTCAATCTTCCCATGGACTAGGAGCTTCTCTGCACAAGAACCCCAGGTCCAAAGGACACGCCCTGCTCCCGGTGTTGCTTTCTTGGTGGTATGATGTCTCCCCCTCACCACTTGCTTCCCTTTCCTTTTATCTTTTGTGAGATAAAAGGTGGTGCAGGCTTCACCCCAAGGAATCTCCCTTTATATTGGATCAGGAATGTGACCTGGGTAAGGTTGTTACATCCCACCTTAATCCTCTTTAACATACTCTAATTTTGCCTCATTAACCACAGGCAGAGATTAGAATTTATAACACATAGGAAAAATACATGAATTACAAAATGGAGGACAACCACACAATACTGGAAATCATGGCCTAACCAAGTTGATGCATATTTTGGGGGGACACAATTCAATCGATGACACCCCCTAAGATTCCTCCTGCTTTGTTGCATTCCATCCCTTCTTCCCTCAGCTCACATTTGTTTTGTTTAAGGAAATCTGGACTCTAACTTGCTAACCAAAACGTACTTTCTCAATTCCTTCATTCCAGCATACATCTCACAGTTTTCTTGATTGTTAGCTTCCTCCTAGCTCTACTTCTTACACCAACTATTTAAAATGGTCAAGCTTCAACTATATTCTTTCCAGCTGTTTCAATATGCAGAACTTGTCTTGTCAGTCACTAACCTTGCAACATTCAATTTTTTCCCACTAAAGCTGCAGGGCTGTAGAGTTCTACTGGAGAAAATGCACATATCCTTTTAGATTGTATCCATTACAAATTTATGATCTCCAACCTCAGCTGTCAACACAGCTCAACAATTCTTTTACTCATCCCTGATTGATTCCCTTTCCTAAACCCTGCAATAGATGTTCTAAACATTTACCAGTCTTGTTAAGCTTTCATCCGTTTCTGGCTGTCCTTTCAACAGAGGGTTTGGCCTCTTACCTCAGTGGTATCCTTCAACGAACTTTCCTTCAGTCTCCATGTCTTTGCCTCCTTTAATTTTTTCTCAGCGGAAGACATGCCTCTATTCCCTTGCAAAGATAACCCCTGCATGATACTCTTGATCTCATGCCCTCCCATTTCCACCAGATCTTCTTTCCATTGATTATCCTTTCTCACATGTATCTGATCTTTCTCTTTCTCACCTTCTCTATCTCTTTATTTCTCCTAATTAGCCTGAAAACGTGCTCATGTGCCATGTCAGTTAAAACCACAAACCAAACAGAAAACTCCCCTAATCGTAATACCTCTCATTAGCTGTTAGCCAATTTCTCTTCTTCAACATACAGATTATTCAAAAAAGTGGTGAACACTCACTAACTCTTCTTCCTTACCCCCATTTGTTCCTCATCTTATTGTATTGTGGTTTCTTCTCTTATCACTCCATCATCAAAAATGCCTTTGTAAAGAGGCATTTATTTAATAATTATTTATTAAGTGCCAGGCAATATTTAATTACTGGGAATAGAGCTATGAGCAAGACAAAGACCCTGTTCTCAATTAGATTACATTCTGGAGGAGGGAGATGAACAATAAACAAGTAAACAAGTGCACAATGATTTCAGAGACTGCCAAGTGCTTTGAGGGGAAAAAAAAAACATATGGTTGGGAGAGGGCTACTTAGACTGAATTAACAGAGAAGGCTTCTCCAAGACGTCATCTGGGTTGAGTCCTGAATGATTAAAAGGAACTAACCATATGAAAATCTGGGAAAAAATGTTCTGAAAGGGAGAACAACAAAGGAAAAGGCCAGGGTAACTATGCCATAAAAGTCCAAGGTGAGAGCGATAGGAAATGAGGTTGGAAAGAATTGACCATAGGGGAGCAAGGGTGGAAGCACGAGATGAATTAAAAAAAAAAAAATTTTTTTTTTTTTTTGCAGTAGTATGCTTGGAGGCTGGGGGAGTGGTGTATCAGGCACGTCCTTATCTCTGTGCCTTTGCTTATGCACTTCTGTCAAGTGAACTCAGATTCATAATTCAAAATTCAACTTATCCGTTACTCATTTGAAAAGCTTTCTCTAATCTCCAACCACTGTTCACCAGATAGAACTAATTGCTCCTATTTCTGGGCTCACAAATTTCTTCTAATGACTTTTATCATGGCACACACCTAGCATAAGGGTTAAATGCACGGACTCTGGAACTGGACTGTTTGACATCAAATCCTGTTTTTATCCCTTAGTAGCTGTATAACTTCAGGCAGTTTGTGTACCCTCTCTGTGCTTTTTAGCTTCTTTATCTGTAAAAAGAGGATAATAATAGTCACTGCCTCATAGGGTTGTTATTAGTATTATATGATTTAATACACACAAATGTTTATAACTATCTGACAAGTAGAAAGAACTCCTTAAGTGTTAAGTATTATTCTCTAACCAACTGTGAGTTCCCAGAGGGCAGGGATCATCTTTTATTCAGCTTTGTGTCCTAAGGGTAAAACAAAGTGCCTGACATAGAGTAGAAGCTCAATATCTGTTTGTTGAATGAATTCAGGATTCCTGAAGTATGCCATGAGGATTATGGCTTTTTAGAATTGTGTAGTTTAGAGATCCTGGACTCTTATTTCTAGTATCTTGCCATAAAAATATTACCAGAACTATTTAGAATGTGGTGAAGAAGTTGGTAGCTAGCCTGCAGTTAAGCTATCATTTAGTTTCTGCAAATCTCAGTTTATTCATGTATTAGATGTGGTCATTGAGCCAGATGATCTCTAAGGTCACTTCTAATTTCAAAATTCTGCAAGCCTATGTCCCGAACTATAATTTAGGAGGGCAGTGCATTTGAAGAATGAATTATATTAGATCATTAAAGAAATAGCTGAATCTCTCACAAATCAACAAGAAGGCACTCTCAGGGAATGAAGACTTAATTTGGCAGGGTTTATAGTGCACTTTCGCTAGGTCATTAAAATGAAAAAGTCCTTATGTGCACATCTAAGCAATTTACTGGTTCCTTTTTTCCACGAACCATTCAAAGAATTGCATGCCTCTCCCTCTGTCACAAGCATCCCAGAACTGTTCCTGTTTTTCACTCCCCAAGTGATTATTAGCAACAACCCCAAGCCCCTCAACTTGTACCTATAAGCAGAAATTAATTCTTTACAATGTTAGGTATGCTGTTCCAACTTTCCAGAGGTATCCTAGTCAAAACAACTGACCCTGCACTTAGGTTGAAGTCAAGGATAGTTGGATTCACTAATATCTGAACAATAACATGACACATTAGAGTTTCAAATTCTAGTTTGTATCAGAGACACTGGAGAGCTTGTTAAAAACGTAGCTTTCTGCCCACTCACTGCCAGATTCTGATTCAATAAATCAGGGGGGAAGGGGTGTGAAGCTGCATTCTTAATAAGTATTTCAGAGGACTCCTATGTAGGTGGTCTCTAGGCCACTTACTGCTGTAAGTGATGTATTTATGGGCTCTCTATAAGGAATATAAAAATCTTTTCCTTTAAAAATTGCTATTTTAGTCTTAAATTAGCAAAATTAAACATTCGAAAGTGAACCTCTATCACTTATGGAAAAATTTCTATGCGCCAAACTGTTAAAGACAACAGGCTAGTTGGTATAATTTGGGAACCTGAAAACTCATTAAGTGCCTGTGTATCTATTCCCATTCATGATCTTATTCACAGAGTTTGTTAAGCATGGCTCACAAAGCCATTTTAATTTTCAATTTTCCGGCCTGCTGGTCCTTTTGGAAAAAGAATGAGACTATCTCTCCTCTCCACCTCTGTCTTGGCTTGTTGCCTCCTGAAAATATTATGGTTCCTATCAAGTGAAATTTAAGTAAAAGTCAGGTATTATTCAGCTTTACTGTGGTAATAAACAGCCTCAAAATCTCAATGGCTTAAAACAGTAAACATTTATTTCTCGTTCATGTTATACGGTGGCTGTAGGTCAGCTGTGGCTCTGCTCTAATATGCAGCTCTGCTTCGCTCTGCTCCATATGTTTCTCATTCTCTGGAAAAGGGCAACCCCTTATCTGCAACATGCTGTTCTCATGGCAAGGGCAGTAGAAGAGGCAGAGCCAAACACACAATCACATTTAAAGCCTCTTCGAAGACATGGCGTGTATCATGTCTATTCACATTAATTCCATTGGCCAATTCAAGTCATGTGGCCAAACCTGATAATGAGGTAGAGAGGCCTACTTCACCTGTAGGTAGGCATTACAGGGGAGGGAGTGAATACTTGTGAACAATTTGATTATCTAACAGCTGGATCAATCAATTAACAGTTCTGACTTCAGCTACAAAGTGTTTCTTCTTAAAGGAATCATCTCTCTCCGTAGAATACAACTCAAACAAAATCTATTCAGATAATAAGATTTTAAAGTTGAAATTTAAAGTGGCTTATGATCAAAAGTTACTCATTTTATATGCATTTAGATGATGCCTTGGGTTTGGAATGTTGCCAACTATTTCTCTGTCTTTATCCCTTGACTATAAGCTCCATTAAGCTCTCAGTTGTATCCTGAGTGACCTGCACAGTACCTGACCACACAACTGAAGCTCAGTAGGTGTTTACTGCGTGAATAAATGAATGTTAAAGGAGGGTTGGATTAAGAGGGAACGTAGTGAAAAATGTAATATTAGTGTCACTTGGATCCTTTTTTTTTTTTTTAAAGATCTTTGAAACTTCATTGTCTTCTTCCTTTACTGTTTGCTGATAAAATAGGATTTTTCTTGGAATGGTTTTCAATGCCTTATTTTTCAGAAGTGGATCTCCAGACCTTTCTTCCAAGGTGCCTCTGAGTGGACTCGAACTGCTATCCTTTCATTTAGCAGCTAAGTGCTTAACTATTTGTGCCACCCAAGACCCTCTTTGTATGTCTGTTTCTGTGAATTGCTTGTCAATGCCCTTAACCCATTATTCTATCTTGGTATTCATCCTTTTTGTATTGATTTTTTTTTAATATGCAGTATCCTAATGTTATTTATTTATTTATTGTTGAAAATATACACAGCAGAACATACACCAATTCAACAATGTCTATATGTACAATTCAGTGACATTTATTATATTCTTCAAGTTGTGCAAACATTCTCATCCTCCTTTTCTGAATTTTTCTTCCCCCATTAACATAAATTCACTGCCCCATATGTTTCCTATCCACTCTTTCTAGTCATTGTCAATTTGATCCCATATAGACAGTTCTTGAAAGAACATAATGCTCAAGGCAGATATTCTTTACTTGTTAAGCTAAACTATTGTTTCATTTAAAGAAGACTTCAGGGGATATTTTGGGTTTAATGTTTAAAGATTATCTCAGGGCAATAGTTTCAGGGGTTCCTCCATCCTCTATGGTTCCAGAAAGTGTGGATTCCATGAGAATTTGAAATTCTGTTCTGCATTTTCCTCCTTTTGATCAGGATTCTTCTAAGGAATTTTTGATCAAAATGTTCTGGTGTCTCAAGGCAAAAGAAGCAGTTGCTTTTCTTACTGAATTTTAGTAGGTCATTATAGAATAGGGATATTAACACATTGTCTGTAATATGTGTTGTAAATATTCACCCAGTTTGTTTTTACCCTTTAATCTTCTTATAGAAGGAATTTATTAATATTTCATTTTGTCTTGCAGAAGTTATCTCCAAGAACATCTATTATAGTGAACCAGACAGTCTTCCCTTTTTGCTCACCCTACCTTGTGATGATTCTGGCACAAAGTTATTTTAAGGAATTTAATTAAAATACTGTATAACCACTTTACCTTCATAGCTAGTATTTGAAGTTGGCAAGACCTCTCGCTAGCCTGCCAGATTCCAAGTCTTCTTGTTTCAATGACTAGAAACAAGAGGCAACTTTCCATTGTGGCTTCACTGCCTCTGGAGAGTGGCCTCCTGATGTTCAACTATTTGTCACTCCAGCCTCATGGGTTATCTGCTTCTTGCTCTTTTGAGTCTGCTGAGATCAGTGGGTTATTCAAAGCCCTTTTTAAGTTGCGCTGAAACCCAGCTTTCTAAGAATCTATAGACTACTCTCTTTACCTCACATGACTTACATTATCCAACAGCTTCCTGGGCCATAGCTTTTTGTTAAGTGTAGCACACACTTGGAGAAATGCAAAGGCATAGCTGTTTCATACAGCAGTTTTTCCTATATACCTGAATTTTTACTGATTTTTTTTTTTTTTTTAGTGTGCAGGTAATTGATTTAAGTGATAGATTGAGGTGACTGGTTGTGTATTTACCCTTTTTAGGTTTAATTTTCTTATTTCCTCTTCTTCTTATCATCTTTGAATAGATTGTCCTTACCACACAAAGTGAAAAGGACCTCATATGAACCTTGATGTTTTCCTTCCTTCATTTCTTTCTCTTTTCTTTTCCCTCTTCCTTCCATCCTCCTTCCCTGCCTCCCTGCCTGCCTCCCTGTCTGCGTCCCTGCCTGCCTCCCTGCCTCCCTGCCACCCTGCCTCTCTGCCTGCCTGACTCCCTGCCTCCCTGCCTCCCCGCCTGCCTGCCTCCCTGCCTGGATGCCTCCCTGCCTCCCTTCCTGCCTGCCTGCCTCACTGCCTCCCTGCCTGTCTGCCTCCCTGCCTCCCTGCCTGCCTAGCTGCCTCCCTGCCTGCCTCCCTCCCTGCCTACCTGCCGGCCTGCCTCCCTGCCTGGATGCCTGCTTGCCTCCCTGCCTCCCTGCTTGCCTGCCTCCCTGCCTGCCTCTCTCCCTCCCTCCCTGCCTCCATCCCTCCCTCCCTCTCTCCCTGCCTCCCTCCCTGCCTCTCTCCCTCCTTCCCTCCCTGCCTTCCTGCCTACCCACCTGCTTGCCTTCCTGTCTCCCTGCCTACCCGACTCCCTGCCTCCCTGCCTCCGTGCCTGCCCACCTGTAAGCCTCCCTGCCTCCCCCCCGCCCGCCTCCCTGCCTCCCCGCCTGCCCACCACCCTGTCTCCCTGCCTGCCTGCCTCCCTCCCTCTCTTCCTCCCACCCTCCCTCCCTGCCTCCCTGCCTGCTTGCCTCCCTGCCTCCCTCCCTTCCTGCCTCCCTCCCTCCCGGCCTCAGTCCCTCCCTCCCTCCCTGCCTCTATCCATCTCTCCCTGCCTGCCTCCCACCCTCCCTTCATCCCTTCCTCTCTCCCTTCCTAACTCCCTGACTCCCTCCCTCCCTCCCTGACTCTCTACCTTCTTCCCTCCCTGCCTCCCTCCCTCCCTGGCTCCCTGCCTGGCTACTTGCCTACCTGCCTGCCTGCCAACCTCCCTGACTGCCTGCCTCCCTCCCTGCCTGCCTCCCTGCCTCCCTGCTTGCCTGCCTCCCTGCCTGCCTGCCTCCTGCCTCCCTACCTGCCTGCCTCCATGCCTCCCTGCCTGCCTGCCTCCCTGCCTGCCTGCCTCCCTGCCTCCCTGCTCGCCTGCCTCCCTTCCTGCCTGCCTGCTTGCCCGACTCCCTCCCTCCCTCTCTACCTCCCTAGCTCCCTCCCTGCTTCCCTATCTCCATCCCTGCCTCCACCCTCCCTGCCTCTCTCCCTCCCTCCCTCCCTGCCCCCTCCCTCCCTCCCTCCCTGCCTGTCTGCCTGCCTGCCTCCCTCCTTGCCTGCCTGCCTCCCTCCCTCTGTCTCTGCATGCCTCCCTCCCTCCCTGCCTCTCTCCCTCTCTCTCTGCCTCTCTCCCTCCCTCCAACCCTCCCTCCCTGTCTCTCTCCCTCCCTCCCTCCCTGCCTCAATCCCTCCCTGCCTCTCTCCCTCCCTGCCTCCCTGCCCCCTACCTCCCTCCCTCCCTACCTCCCTACCTGCCTGCCTGCCTGCCTCCCTCCTTGCCTGCCTGCCTCCCTCCCTCTGTCTCTGCATGCCTCCCTCCCTCCCTGCCTCTCTCCCTCCCTCCCTGCCTCTCTCCCTCCCTCCCTCCCTGCCTCCATCCCTCCCTGCCACCCTCCCTGCCTCAATCCCTCCCTGCCTCAATCCCTCCCTCCCTGCCTCCCTCGCTCCCTCCATAACTCCCTCCTGCCCTCCCTGCCTCCCTCCCTCCCTCACTGCCTCTAACCCTCCCTCCCTCCCTCCCTCCCTGCCTCCCTCCCTCACTGCTTCCCTGCCTCTCTCCCTCCCTCGCTCCCTGCCTCCCTGCCTCCCTCTCTCCCTGCCTCCCTCCCTCCCTGCCTCTCTCCATCCCTCCAATCCTCCCTCCCTGTCTCACTCCCTCCTTCCCTCCCTGCCTCCCTCTCTCCCTACCTCCCTGCCTCCCAGCCTGCCTACCTCCCTGCCTCCCTGCCTCCTTATCTCCCTGCCTCCCTGCATACCTGCCTGCCTGCTTGCCTGCCTCCCTCCCTTCCTCCCTGCATCCCTCCCTATCTCTCTGCCTCCCTAGCTCCCTCCCTGCTTCCCTATCTCCATCCCTGCCTCCACCCTCCCTGCCTCTCTCCCTCCCTCCCTCCCTGCCCCCTCCCTCCCTCCCTCCCTGCCTCCCTGCCTGACTCCCTCCTGCCTGCCTCCCTCCCTCTGTCTCTGCATGCCTCCCTCCCTCCCTGCCTCTCTCCCTCCCTCTCTCCCTGCCTCCATCCCTCCCTGCCACCCTCCCTGCCTCAATCTCTCCCTGCCTCAATCCCTCCCTCCCTGCCTCCCTGACTCCCTGCCTGCCTTCCTGCTTGCTCTCCTCCCTGCCTTCCTGACTGCCCCACTTCCTGCCTCCCTGCATGCCAGCCTCCCTGCCTATCTGCTTTCCTCTTTCCTGCCTGCCTCCCTGTCTGCCTGCCTGCCTCCCTGCCGGCCTCCCTGCCCCCCCTCTCCCTCCCTGCCTCCCTCGCTCCCTCCGTATCTCCCTCCCACCCTCCCTGCCTCTGACCCTCCCTCACTGCCTCTAACCCTCCCTCCCTCCCTGACTCCCTCCCTCACTGCTGCCCTGCCTCTCTCCCTCCCTTCCTCCCTGCCTCCCTCCCTCCCTCCCTCCATCCCTACCTCACTCCCTGCCTGCTTCCCTCCCTCCCTACATCCCTCCTTCCCTCCCTGCTTGTCTCCCTCCCTGCTTCACTCCCTCCCTGCCTCCCTCCCTTTTTTCCTGCCTCCCTGCCTGCCTGCCTCCCTTCCTACCTGCCTGCCTTGCTGCTTGCCTGCCGGCCTGCTTGCCTGCCTGCCTTCCTACCTGCCTCCCTCAATCCCTCCCTGCCTCCCTCCCACCCTCCCTCCCTGAGTTCCTCCCTCACTCCCTGCCTGCATCCCTCCCTCCCTGACTCCCTGCTTGCCTGTGTGCCTGCCTGCCTACCAACCTCCCTGCCTGCCTACCTCCCTGCTTCCCTGCCTCCCTGCCCCCCTGTTTCCCTGCCTCCCTGCTTCCCTGCCTGCCTGCCTCCCAGTCTCCCTTCCTCACTGCCTCCCTCCCACCCTGCCTCCCTGCATCCCTGCCTGCCTGCCTCCCTGCCTCCTTGCCTCCCTGCCTGCCTGCCTCCGTGCCTCCCTGCTTGTCTGCCCCCTAACTCCCTGCCTGCCTCCCTGCCTCCCTGCCTGCCTGCCTCCCTGTTTCCCTGCCTCCCTGCCTCCCTGCCTGCCTACCTCCCTGCCTGCCTGCCTCCCAGTCAACCTTCCTCACTGCCTCCCTCCAGCCCTGCCTCCCTGCATCCCTGCCTGCCTGCCTCCCTGCCTGTCTGCCCCCTATCTCCCTGCCTGCCTCCCTGCCTGCCTCCCTACCCGCCTCTCTGCCTCCCTGCCTGCCCTCCTCCCTGCCTCCCTGGCTGCAGGACTCCCTGCCTCCCTGCCTGCCCGCCTCCCTGCCTCCCTCCTTACCTCCCTCCCTCCCTGCCTGTCTCCCTCCCTCCCTCTCTCCCTCCCTTCCTCCCTGCCTCCCTCCCTCACTCCCTGCCTTCCTGCCTGGCTCTCTCCCTGCCCGCATCCCTGCCTCCCTGCCTGCCTGCCAGCCTGCTTCCCGCCCTACCTCCCTGCATCCCTCCCTGCCTCCCTCCCTCCTTGCCTCCCTCCTTGCCTCCCTGCCTCCCTCCCTGCCTTCCTGCCTGCCTGACTCCCTTCCTGCCCAACTCCCTACCTTCCTGCCTACCTACCTCCATGCCTCCCTGCCTGCCTGCCTCTGTGCCTCCCTCCCTACCTCCCTGTCTGCCTGCCTGCCTGCCTGCCTGCATCCCTGCCTGCCCACCTACCTGCCTCCCTGCCTGCCTTCCTGCCTCCCAGGCTGCCTCCCTACCTCCCTGCCGGCCTCCCTGACTCTTGCCTTCCTTCCTCCCTCCTGCCCTCCCTCCCTGTCTCCCTGCCTCACTGTCTGCCTGCCTCCCTGCCTCCCTGCCTGTACACCTGCCTGCCTCCCTGCCTGCCTGCTTCCCTGCCTCCATCCCTGTCTCCCTCCCTCCGTCCCACCATGCCTCTCTCACTCCCTCCTTCCCTGCCTCCCTCCTTCCCTTCCTGCCTCCCTCCCTCCCTCCCTGTCTTCCTCCCTTCCTCCCTGCCTCCCTCCCGCCGTCCCTCCCTCCCTCCATCCCTCACTCCCTCCCTCCCTGCCTCTCTACCTGCCTCCCTGCATGCCTGCCTCCCTGCCTCCCTCCCTCCCTGCATACCTCCCTTCCTCCCAGCCGCCCTCCCTGCCTCCCTGCCTGCCTGCCTCCCTGCCTGCCTCCCGCCCTCGCTCCCTGCCTGCCTTCCTCCCTCCCTCCCACCATGCCTCTCTCCCTCCCTCCCTGCCTCCCCCGCCTCACTCCCTGCCTCCTGCCCACCCTCCCTGCCTCCCTGCTTCCCTCACTACCTCCCTGCCTGCCTGCCTCCCTACCTTCCTCCCTGCCTCCCAGCCTCCCTGCCTGCCAGCCTTCCTGCCTTCCTGCCTGCCTGCCTGCCTCTCTCCCTCCCTGCCTGCCTGCCTCCCTGCCTCCCTGCCTGCCTTCCTCCCTGCCTCCCTGCCTGCCTTCCTCCCTGCCTCCCTGCCTGCCTGCCTCCCTGCCTGCCTGCCTCTCTCCCTCCCTGCCTCCCTTCCTCCCTGCCTGCCTGCCTACCTTCCTCCCTGCCTGCCTTCCTCCCTGCCTCCCTCCCTGCCTGCCTCCCTGCCTGCCTCTCTGCCTCATTGCCTGCCTGCCTTCCTGCTTCCCTCCCTGCCTCCTTGCCTCCCTCCTTACCTCCATGCCTCCCTCGCTGCCTTCCTGCCTGCCTGCCTGCCTGCCTGCCTACCTGCCTACCTGCCTCACTGTCTCCCTGCCTCCAAGACTCCCTTCCTCCCTGCCTCCCTGCCTCACTGCGTCCCAGCATCCCTGCCCCCTGCCTCCCTGCCTCCGGCCTCCCTACCAGTCTGCCTCACTGCCTGGGGCCTCCCTGCCTCCCTGACTGCCTGCCTCCCTGCTTCCCTCCCTACCTCTCTGCCTCCCTCCCTGCCTCCTTGCCTCTCTCCTTGCCTCCACGCCTCCCTCCCTGTGTCCCTGCCTGGGTGACTCCCTTTCTGCCCACCTCCCTGCCTCTCTGCCTGCTTGCCTCCCTGCCTTCCTGCCTGCCTGCCTGCCTTCCTCCCTCCCTACCTGCCTGCTTCCCTCCCTCCCTGCCTGCCTCCCTCTCTCCCTCCCTGCATGCCTCCCTCCCTCCCTCTCTGCCTTCCTCCCTCCCTCCCTGCCTACCTCCCTCCCTCCCTCCCTGCCTCCCTCCCTGTCTGCCTGCCTCCCTGATTCTCTCCCAACCTCCCTGCCGCCCTGCCTCCATCCCTGCCTCCTTGCCTGCCTGACTCCCTTCTTGCCCACCTCCCTACATCTCTGCCTGCCTAACTCCATGCCTCCCTGCATGCCTGCCTCTCTGCCTCCCTCCCTGACTGCCTGCCTGCCTGCCTCCCTGCCTCCCTGCCTGACTCGCACCCTCCCTCCCTGCCGCCCTTCGTCCCTCCCTGCCTCCCCCTCCATCCCTGCCTCCTTAACTCCCTCCCTCCCTGCCTCCTTCCCTACCTCCCTGCCTGCCTGCCTCCCTGCCTGCCTGCCTCCCTGCCTCCTGCCTGCCTACCTCCCTGCCTCCCTGCCTCCCTGCCACCCTGCCTACCTGCCTGCCTGCCTCCCTGCCTCCCTGCCTGCCTATCTCCTTTCCTCCCTCCCTCCTTCCCTCCCTCCCTCTATCCCTGCCTCCCTGGGTCTCTCCCTCCCTCCCTCCCTCCCTTCCTCCCTGTCTGCCTCCTTGCCTGCCTCCCTGCCTGCCAGCCTCCATGCCTCCCTGCCTGCCTACATCCCTGCCTCCCTGCCTGTCTCCATGTCTCCCTGCCTGCCTCCCTGCCTGCCTTCCTGCCTCCCAGGCTGCCTCCCTACCTCCCTGCCTGCCTCCCTGACTCCTTGCCTTCCTCCCTCCCTCTCTGCCACCCTCCCCCTCCCTCCCTGCCTCCATCCCTGCCTGCCTCAACTCCTTCCTGCCTCCTTGCATCCTTGCTTCCCTTCCTCCCTGCCTCCCTGCCTCCCTGCCTCAATGCCTAACTGCCTGCCTGCCTCCCTGCCGCCCTGCCTGCATCCCTCCCTGTCTCCCTGCCTGCCTGACTCCCTTCCTGCCCTCCTCCCTGCCTCCCTGCCTCCTGCCTGCCTTCCTCCCTGCCTCCCTGCCTGCCTGCCTCCCTGCATCCCTGCCTCCCTACCTCCCTGCCTCCCTGCCACCCTGCCTACCTGCCTGCCTGCCTCCCTGCCTCCCTGCCTACCTGCCTCCCTGCCTGCCTGCCTGCCTCCCTGCCTCCCTGCCTACCTGCCTCCCTGCCTGCCTGCCAGCCTCCCTGCCTCCTTCCCTCCTTCCCTGCCTCCCTCTGTCCCTGCCTCCCTAGGTCTCTCCCTTCCTCCCTCCCTCCCTCCTTGCATCCCTCCCTCCCTCCCTCCCTGTCTGTCTCTTTGCCTGCCTCCCTGCCTGCCGGCCTCCATGCCTCCCTACATCCCTGCCTCCCTGCCTGTCTCCATGTCTCCCTGCCTGCCTCCCTGCCTGCCTTCCTGCCTCCCAGGCTGCCTCCCTACCTCCCTGCCTGCCTCCCTGACTCCTTGCCTTCCTCTCTCCCTCTCTGCCACCCTCCCCCTCCCTTCCTGCCTCCATCCCTGCGTGCCTCAACTCCTTCCTGCTTCCTTGCATCCTTGCTTCCCTTCCTCCCTTCCTCCCTGCCTCCCTGCCTGCCTGCCTCACTGTCTCCCTGCCTCACTGCGTCCCCACATCCCTGCCCCCTGCCCCCTGCCTCCTTGCCTCCGGCCTCCCTACCTCTCTGGCTCACTGCCTGGGGCCTCCCTCCCTCCCTGACTGCCTGCCTCCCTGCCTCCTCCCTGCCCGCCTCCCTGCCTGCCTGCCTCCCTGCTTCCCTCCCTACCTCCCTGCCTCCCTCCCTCCCTCCTTGCCTCCCTCCCTCCATCCCTGCCTACCTCATTCCCTCCCTCCCTGCCTCCCTTCCTCCCTGACTCCATGCCTCCCGCCTGCTTGCCTGCCTCCCTTCTTCCCTGCCTGCCTGCCTCCCTGCCTACTTGCCTTCCTGCCTCCCTGTCTGCCTGCCTCCCGGCCTCCCTGCCTCCCTGCCTCCCTGCCTGCCTGCCTTCCTCCCTCCCTGCCTGCCTGCGTCCCTCCCTCCCTGCCTGACTCCCTCCTTCCCTCCCTGCATGCCTCCGTCCCTCCCTCCTTGCCTCCCTCCCTTCCTCCCTCCCTGCCTCCCTCCCTCTCTGCCTGTCTGCCTGCCTGCCTCTCTCCCTGGATCCCTCCCTGTCTCCCTCCCTCCCTCCCTCACTGCCTCTCTCCCTCCCTCCCTCCCTGCCTCCCTCTGTACCTGCCTGCCTGCCTCCCTCCCTGCCTCCTTACCTGCCTGCCTCCTGGCCTCCTGGCCTCCCTGCCTGCCTGCCTCCCTGCCTGCATGTCTCCCTGTCTCACTGCCTCCCTGCCTCTCTCCGTCCCTCCCTACCTGCCTTCCCATGTCCCTCCTTTCCTCCCTCTCTGCCTGCCTGCCTCCTGGCCTCCTTGCCTCCCTCCCTCCCTGCTTCCCTGCCTGCCTGCCTCCCTTCCTCCCTGCCTCCTTTCCTCCCTGCCTCCCTGCCTACCTCCCTCCCTCCCTGCGTGCCTGCATGCCTGTAACCCTCCTTCCCTCCCTGCCTCCCTGGCTCCTTCCTTGCCTCCCTTCCTCCCTCTCTGCTTCTCTCCCTCCCTCCCTGCCTCCCTGCCTCTCTCCTTTCTTCCCTCCCTGCCTCCCTCAATCCCTTCCTGCCTCCCTGCCTGCATGCCTCCCTGCCTGCCTGCCTCCCTGTCTCCCTGCCTCCCTGACTGCCGACCTCCCTACCTCCCTGCATGCCTGCCGACCTCCCTGCCTCCTTGCCTCCCTCCTTGCCTCCCAGCCTCCCTCCCTGCCTCCCTGCCTGCCTGACTCCCTTCCTGCCCGCCTCCCTACCTCCCTGCCTGCCTATCTCCTTTCCTCCCTGCCTGCCTGCCTCCATGCCTCCCTCCCTGCCTCCCTGACTGCCTGCCTGCCTCCCTCCCTGCATCCCTCCCTCCCTCCCTCCCTGTCTGCCTCCTTGCCTGCCTCCCTGCCTGCCTACATCCCTGCCTCCCTGCCTGTCTCCTTGTCTCCCTGCCTGCCTCCCTGTCTCCCTGCCTGCCTCCCTGCCTCCATGCCTGCCTGCCTGCCTGCCTCCTGCCTCCCTCCTGCCTTCCTAACTGCCTTCCTCCCTGCCTCCCTACCTCCCTCCCTGCCTCCCTGCCTCCCTGGTTGCCTGCCTCCTTGCCTCCCTGGCTGCCTGCCTCCCTGCCTTCCTCCCTGCCCACCTCCCTCCCTCCCTGCCTGCATCCCTCCCTCCCTGCATCCCTGCCTGCCTGCCTACCTGCCTCCCTGCCTGCCTTACTCCTGCCTCCCTGCCTGCCTGCCTCCCTGCCTGCCTGCCTCCATGCCTCCCTGTCTCCGTGTCTCCCTGCCTGCCTTTCTGCCTGCCTCCCTGCCTGCCTTACTCCTGCCTCCCTGCCTGCCTGCCTCCCTGCCTGCCTGCCTCCATGCCTCCCTGTCTCCGTGTCTCCCTGCCTGCCTTTCTGCCTGCCTCCCTGCCTGCCTACCTCCCTGCCTGCCTGCCTCCCTCCCTCCCTGCCTGCCTGTCTCCCACCCTCCCTTCCTTCCTGTTTCCCTGCCTGCCTCCTTGCTTGCCTGCCCTCCTTCCTCCCTGCCTGCCCGCCTCCGTGCACCCCTGCCTGTCTCCCTATCTCCCTGCCTGCCTCCCTCCCTGTCTGCCTCAATTCCTTCCTGCCTCCCTGCCTCCCTGCCTGCCTGCCTCCCTGCCTCCCTTCCTGCCTGCCTCCCTTTTCCCTGCCTCCCTGCCTCCCTGCCTCCCAGCCTCCCTGCCTACCTGCCTGACTGCCTCCCTGCCTGCCTGCATCCCTGCCTCCCTGCCTGCCCACCTCCCTGCCTCCCTGCCTTCCCGCCTCCCTTCCTCTCTGCCTCCCTGCCTGCCTGCCTCCCTCCCTGCCTTCCTGCCTCCCTCCCTCCCTGCCTGCTGCTCTCCCTCCCTCCCTTCCTGCCTGCCTCCCTCCCTGCCTTCCTGCCTCCCTCCCTCCCTGCCTGCTGCTCTCCCTCCCTCCCTTCCTGCCTGCCTCCCTCCCTGCCTTCCTGCCTCCCTCCCTCCCTGCCTGCTGCTCTCCCTCCCTCCCTTCCTGCCTGCCTCCCTCCCTCCCTGCCTCCCTGCCTCCCTACCTGCCTCCCTCAATCCATTCCTTCCTCCCTGCTTGCCTGCCTCCCTGCCTGCCTGCCTCTCTGCCTCATTGCCTGCCTGCCTCCCTGCTTCCCTCCCTGCCTTCCTTCCTGCCTCCCTGCCTGTCTCTCTGCCTCCCTGCCTGCCTCCCTGCCTCCCTCCCTCCATGTGTTCCTCCCTCCCTCCCTCCTTGCCTCCCTCCCTCCCTGCCTGCTTTCTTCCCTCCCTGCCTTCCTTCCTTCCTTCCTCCCTGCCTGCCTCCCTCCCTTCCTGCCTGCCTACCTGCCTGCCTGGATGCTTCCACGAATAACTGCCTGCCTCCCTGCCTCCCTCCCTGCCTTCCTGCCTCCCTCCCTCCCTGCCTGCCTCCCTGCCTCCCTCCCTCCCTCCCTGCCTTCCTGCCTCCCCGCCTCCCTCCCTCCCTTCCTCCCTCCCTCCCTGCCTTCCTGCCTCCCTCCCTGCCTCCCTCCCTCCCTCTCTTCCTGTCTCCCTGCCTCCCTCCCTCCCTGCCTCCCTGCTTCCCTCCCTGCCTCCCTGCCTCCCTCCCTCCCTCCCTGCCTCCCTTCCTCCCTCCCTGCCTGCCTTCCTGTCTGCCTGCCTGCTGGTCTGCCTGACTGCCTCAGGCCCGCAGGCTTTCCTGCCTGCCCCTCTTCTCACTCTTAAATTATGACTTGCATTTTCATCTTTAAAGGATGCATTTTTTGTTTCTATGTGATGGTTGGTAACTCTGAATTCAACTGCCAAATTTGGTCTCTACCCAATAAGTACCCAGTAAGTAGGCAGTTGCAATCAATTTTAGAACACTAGCAACACAACTGGGAATGATCTCTATCCACTTTTTTTTTTTTTTTGGAGGGCTGGGCTTCCAAAAATCTTGTTCCCTGCAGGGGACAGTTTATTTTCAAATGTATAGTGAGTAGGGGATGTTTATGATTTTAAACATGTTTCAATCATGATTCATACCCTGCTGTTTTTCTGACAGCCTCTGTTGTTGGTTCTGTCTTTCCCATGCTGAAAATAAACCCTGCATGGTAAGAAGTCTGTGAAGTCTTGGCAACCCACTGAGGAGTGGAGATTACTTTTGTTTTAGCCACAGATACCGGATAAGAAAGGAAATTAAGAAAAGAAATATTTCCCAAACTTTGCAGACTGGATTAAAGTTAAAAGCCACTTACAGCCTACACTGGAAATATCAATGTCCCAGGAAAATTTCCCTGTATTTTGCTAAAATCTATCCATTTACACGATTTATTCTTCATGATTAAATCTCATATGTAATGACTTTATATGCTCTAGTTTCCTTAAATCAAAGCACATGATATATTAAGTCACTCTGCAATCGACAGATGGAGGTGTTTGCAGTAATTTCCTATAGTGATAATGATGAGAGCCGTAGTCTGAAACCCTTCTATATAAGTAAGAGCTTAACTCTCAGAGATAAATATGTTTTCTTTTATATTTTTCATAGGACACAAATACCCTATGAGTTATGCAGATTGTATCATACAGACTGTGTTATGAAGGAAATAGATAGGAGGTGATGACTAATATCTAATCCCTTTCAAAATCACTAATGGAATCAGCTGGGGACTGTTGCTGGATCTGTTTATCTTGCCATATGTGTATGTGGGTAGTCTGAAATGACTCACTGACTACCTTGAGTCCTCTGGAACAATCTCTGTTTCCTGACCTCTCCTCCCCTCTTCCCCATGCCCTAGCAACAGACATAACAAACTCTCTGTCTGTCTGTCTTTATCTTTCTATCTCATTATACCTGAATATAACAACCAAAATTAATGTCAGGAGCATAAATTACCCCTGTTGTTAGTAGCAATAATTTAGTTACCATACTTGAACTAGGTAGTAGAGAGATCTCGTTTTGGTTTCAGAGATTAATTTTTCTGTTTTATTTTTGTATGCTTTCCTTTGCCCACCATTAACATCTTGATATTATTTTTTGCTTCTATGAAATTACCTTGTTAGTAACATCTTAAATGAGTTATTTTATGTAGCCATTTTTACTTAAAACCATTTTCTCATTCAACATTAACTCAGTTGGATATCTGCTTTCCCAAAGATGTTTTCATTTTTGTTATATTCTAACTGTGCTGTAGATCTATTTCTTTATAAAGGGAAAAGAGGAAAGAGTGTATTATATTTTTAATGCAAAAAAGTAGATAATGTAAAGGTTTGCTTGTGGATTTATCCTCAGGATTGAGATTCATAGATTTAGTTGACCATTGTGTGGCCTTTGAAAAGTTACGTAACCTTATTTTGTTGCAATTTTCTCAATTCAAAACAAGTGCAGAAAATCACACTTGCCTGCCAAGAAAAAGAGATCGTTCAAACGAAGCATTTAGTGCTCTGTGTCTTTAGGGGAAAATTGCATATATGTAGTCTGTCTTACTAGAGCTATTATTCTATTTTTAAAAAAGACATAAATAGTGGATTAAAGCTTAAAAATTTGATTAAACTAACAGAGTTATTTCCATAGAAGAATAGTTAACTCATTTGATGCGTGTGTATATGTTTGTGTGTATGAGAGAGAGACTGACTTATATGTCAGTGAGTATGTAATGTGCTCTTAGATCTAGGTCATATTTTCCAAATGTCTCTATGCCAGCACTACTCAATAGAATGGAAAGAGCACAGCCAGGGGTTGAATTACAGTGTGGCTACTTACAAGTTATTTAGCTTCTAGAACCTCAGTTTTAATCTCTGTAAAATGGGAGCAAAGAATTAAAAATATATACAAAGTATCTATTTAACACAATGTCTGCCTTATACCAAAAACAAAGCATTGCTGTCAAGTTGACTTCGACTCATGGTGATCCCTTGTGTTGCAGAGTAGAACTGTGCTCCACAGGATTTTCTTGGCTATAATCCTTATGAAAACAGATTGTCAGACCTTTCTTCCATAGCATTGCTGGTAGGGTTTGAACCACCAGCCCTCAGGATAGTAGTTGAGCGTAAACTGTTTGTGCCACCCAGGGACCTTAGTATTATTGAGATTTTAGTTAAATCTCAAAGACAGGAGTTAATCAGGGATCAAAAATGCAAGTGAAGTGCACTTCCTCTCTCATTTCTGCAACCAGTTTTTAATATCCTGAAATTTAATGAGTTGCAGAAAAATAGCCATCAGTAAGAAAGACACAAATAAAGAAGCAAACTCTGTATGTATACATACAATATTTTCAGGTAGCTTGTTTTGGGCCTGCCTTCTATCTTAATCCTAGTAGAAGAGCGTCAGGCATTAGACATTATTAAAAACTTCATTGTGTTTCTAAATATCTCATATTTCTGAACCTTCTTCTATCCATATCAAATTTTCTTTGAGTTCTCGACAGTGAGACTAAATTCTGGCAGTTGTTAATAAGTGAATTTTGAAAGAACTAAATGTCAGGACAAAATCAAAGGTGTTGGAAAGAAGGCAAATTCATTGCTAAGAAAACAGGTATAGTGATAAAAACAATCCAGAATCTTGAGAGAGGAAATAAGGCATGCAAATAGTAATTCAGTAGCTAGCATTTTTGTTACAAATTTGACTAAATAGCACTGTTCTCTATATTGATCAGAACTCTGGTGGCCTAGTGGTTATGAGCTATGGCCGCTAACCAAGAGGTTGGCAGTTCAAATCTTCCAGGCAGTCCTTGGAAGCCTTATGGGGCAGTTCTACTCTATCCTATACAGTCGCTATGAGTCGTAATCCACTCAATGGCAACGGATTTGGTTTTTGGCTTTCTGTCTTGATAAAGGACTCAGTAGATGAGTCCTGACAAAAAGGGAGAAATGTGGGACAGAATTTCAAATTTCTTATAGAATCCAAACTCACTGGACCCATTGTGGCTGAAGGAACCTCCAAATCTGTTGCCCTGAGAATTTTTTTAACCATGAACCGAAACTATCCCCTGAAGTTATCTTCAAACTAAAGTTTTGCTGAATTGGCAAAGAATGTTTGCCTGAGCATTGTACTCTTTTAAACAAGTATGTATGTCAGATAGAATTGACACAGTAACTCTAAAGCATAGATGAGTATTATATGGGGCACTGAGTCTAAATAAATGAGGGTGAAATGATACAGGGAGAGATAGTGAGAATGGTGACACAATGGCAAGACTGTAGCCAATGTCATTCAACTATACATGTAGAAATTGTTGAATGGGTGTATATTTTCTGCTGTGTATATTTTAACCAAAAATAAAATAATTAAAAAAAAACTGTTCTCACATGAGAAAATGTGTGCAGGTTTTACTTCCAGGGTAAAAAGGGATTCATTTTCCAGGCTTTGCTGATCATTTTGATGTAACGGGGGAAAAACAGAACAGAACAATCAAAAATCAAATGTAAAAACAAAACAGAACAAAAACATAAAGTCTATTGAGTTATTGAAATTCATGTAAAATGATTCTGTTCTAGATACTCCCAGACTTGAGAATTAAGCAGTATAAGAATTTCTTTTTAAAAATTTCAGAACAGAGATGGTAATTTGGAAAGTGCATCTGGTGCTAATATATATGTAGCACTTATTCTGGGTCACATTCTGTTAAAAAAGCTTTATGCTTATTAACTCACTTATTTCTCATTTACCAATCCTAGAAGTAGGTACCGTTATTAACCCCATTTTACAGATGAGTAGGTATAAGTAAGTAGAAGTTAAATAACTTCGCCATGGTCACACAACTAGGAAGAGGCAGAGCTGGTATTCGGTCCCAGGCAGGCTGTCTTCAATGTCCATGTTCTTAACCTCTACAAGATAGCGAGGCTTTAGCCAACTGAAAAAGCATTCAGGTTTTATAATATGAGATTCAATGAACTATAAAAGCATGCTGAAGAAATGGAAATGCATTAGAAATGAGAAATCTATACCCAAAATATGTATAAAAAAAACTTGATTGGCGTGTTTCTATATTTCAAATTTTATCACACTTCCAAAGTTGAGACTTCCGCTAACTGTTAAAAAATATCTCTCTAAATCAGTAACATGAAGTATATACATTTTGAGATATAGCTCAGGATGGATGTTGGAACAATGAAAAGTGTGTGGAAAAAAGTCTTTAAGCATTCCTTTCCACGAATGAATTACTTTAATGAAGTAGATTTTTAGGCCCCACAGGTATAAATGTTAATCTTGCTGCATAATAGCAGAGTGATAGATAACGCATCATCACAAATTACCTAGTGTGATAATTGCTGACTAAATAGGATTAAACATTTTGTTACTCTAGGCTAACAGCAGACACCCAAACTTTATTTCTTTACCAGATTATCCTAATTGACTAGAACATAACATCATAGATGATAAAATCTAAAAGCAAATTCCTCACATTAGATTCTTTGTCTATGTCTTCTTTAAAAGCTATAAAAAGAAGGAAAAGGCTTTTAAACACTACAGTGCTTGAGTGGTAGGGGAAAAAAAACTTACTCTTTCTTCCCTGCTTGTGAATCTAAAACATGGTTAGTTTCTTTAAATTAGGTTAATTAGGAATTAATATTCCCTCATTTAAATTTTTTTTCATTTAAATATTTTCACATTCTTATAGCAGTTTTTAGAAAGACCATTTTATATAGACCTAGCAACTGTCCAGCTACCTCTGTTAAATACATACACTATTACCTTTCATTTCCCTCGTGACTCACTGCTACCTGTTGTCTTCTGCAGCTTTAAGTGGCAAGGATTAAGTGGCACAGGGTGGGGAGATGATACTATACATGAGAAAAACAACAAGAAGAAATACAACTAGAAAAAACAAGTGCCACATTGAGTCTTGAAACTTTACTAAGAATGGGGGTGAGATTGCGGTAGAATTGAAAGTAGAGAGATAAGGACTGTGCATATTTTGCTTTTGTTACTAGATTATAACATAGATTGCTACCATGTAAAGTTTGAAAAGTATTATGCATCGGACCTGGTTTCTTAAGTTAGAGCTGTGAGGTATGTCTTGAGTTAAGGTTTCTCTGCCAATATTTATGATATATATCAAAAATTTGCTGTTATATAAAAGTGTTCTTCTGGATGAATATTTCACTTTCAAACATCAGTAGGAATTTCCCCTCCCCAGAGAAAATACACTAACCCACAACACCCAGAATATATTATGTCTCTTTCTACATAATGCCAAATATTCTAATGAAAAGGGAAAAGAGTGTATATTACCTAGATATTCTGTTGACATAATATGATATGATATGTAAAAGGGCCCTATCATTCGCATTTTCCCAACCTTTTGTGAATATTTTCAGATTTAATGAGTAGCAGCAGAATGGTCATCGGCAAATAAAAGGCAAATTGTGTTCCTATAATATTTTCAGGCAGCTTGTTTTGGAATGGAGCCTTGGTGGTGCAGTGGTTAAGAGCTACGGCTGCTAGCCAAAAGGTCCGTAGTTTGAATCCACCAGCCACTCCCTGGAAACCCTATGGGGCAGTTCTGCTCTGACCTATAGGGTAGCTATTAGTTGGAATCAACTCAGCAACAACAGGTTTAAGTGTTTTTTGGTTTTGTTTTGGAATATATTCAGGATATTTTGTATTCTGGACTTAAGAAAGCATATGGAGGTTGAAGACATGATTATGATTATATATAAAATACCACTAATTATGTAGTCAAAGAAGTGAACGGAGAGTTTACAAATACAAAACACAAGTAAATTAACAAAAAGAGGAATTATTTGCCTCAACACTAATTAAATAAGTACAAATTAGAACCCCTTTAGGGTAGTTTTACATACCTAGTGAACCACCAATGCTCCTTAAAAGTGAGGATGGCAAGACTTCACCTCCTTTACTTTGGACATGTCATTAGAAGGGACCAATCTCAGGACAAGGATATCATACTTGGTAAAGCAGAAGGCCAGCAAAAAAGAGGAAGACCCTCAATGAGGTGGATTGAAAAAGTGTCTGCAACAATGGGCTCAAATATAGCAACAATTGTGAGGATGGCACAGGACTGGGAAACATTTCGTTCTGTTATACATAAAGTTGCTATGAGTCAGAGCAAACTTGAAAGCACCTAACAGCAACAACAAACCACCCAAAGTAATAAAACTTATAAGTCAGTGTTCACAGAGCTGTAAAGAATTGGTCTCACTGATATTTTGCTTGGAACATTGTCAATTAATGGGTAGTTCAGAAACATGCAACAGGATATAAAATTAGTTATATTAATTTTGGAGGCCAAAGTGCTACTTTGGGGAAGTCACTTTATGGACATAATCTCAAAGAAGGAAAAAATAGGTAAGATTTTATGATGAGGCTTTGAGCAGTCATATTTAATTACAAAAAATAGAAATAGCTTAATTGTTTTCCTCAGTATGAAAGACATGCAAGAGAATTAAGAAATCCAGGAGTTGGTTCTTTGAGAAGATCAGTAATATTGCAAACCACCTGCTAGGCTGACAAAGAAACAAAGAGAGAAGATGCAAATAACCAATATAATAAATGAAAGTAGGGACATTACAACTAACCCAACTGAAGTAAAAAGGATCATAACAATACTATGAAAAACTTTACTCCAACAAAATTGATAACTGTTGAAATGGACAAATTCCTAGAGATACATATCCTACCTAAACTGACTCAAAAATAATTAGAAAATCTCAACAGACCTATGACAAGTGAAGAGATTGAATCAGTGATTAAAAAGCCTCTGTCAACTAAGAGAAGTCCAGCAGGACCAGATGGCTTCGCTGAGGAATTTTATTGAACATTTGGAAAAGAAGTGACACCAATCCTGTTTAATCTCTTCCCCCCCCAAAAAAGTATATACGTATATGTATATATATGAAGGAGGAATACTCCCTAACTCTTTCTATGAAGCCAGCATTACCCTGGTACCAAAACCAGAAAAAGACAACACACACACACACAAAACTATGGGCTAATATCCCTTATGAATATAGATGCCAAAATTTTCAGCAAAGTCCTAGCAAACAAAATCAAACAGCATATTGAAATAATTACACATCACGATCAAGTGGGATTTATTCTAGGAATGCAAGGTTGGTTCAACATTAGAAAATCAGTCAACGTGATACACTGTATTAATATAATAAAGGAAAAGAAACACATGATCACCTCAATTGATGCAGAAAGGCATTCAATAAAATCCAGCAAACTTTCTCGATTAAAACTCTCAACAAGCTAGGAATAAAAGGAAAGTTCTTCAACATGATTAAGGGTGTTTATGAAAAACCAACAGCCAACATTATACTTTCAATGGAGAAGACTGAGAACTTTCCCTTTAAAAACAGGAACAAGACAAGGATGCCCACTTTCATCACTACTATTCAATATTTTACTGAAATTTCTAGCTAGAGCAATAAAGCAAGAAAAAGAAATAAAAGATATCCAAATTTAAAACAAAGAGGTACAACTATCTCTATTTGCAGATGACATGATCTTATATATAGAAAATCTCAAAGAATCTACTAAAAAACTTCTAGAACTAATAGAAGAATTTAGTAAATTTTCAGGATACAAGGTCAACACAAAAATCAGTTGAATTTCAATACACCAGCACTGAGAAATCTGAAAAAAAAGATTAAGAAAACAGCTCCATTTACAATAGCATCTAAGAGAACAAAATATCTGGGAATAAATTTACCCAAGGGTGTGAAAGATTTATACAATGAAAATTATAAAACACTGCTGAAAGAGACTAAAAAAGACCTGAATAGATGTAAAGATGTTCTGTGATGATGGATTGGAGAAATTAATATAGTCAAGATGTCAATACTATGGAAAGTGACCTACAGATACAACACAATACCGATCAAAATTCCACAGCATTTTTATAGAAATAGAGAAACTAATCCTCAGCTTTATATGGAAAAACAAGATACCCCAAATAGCCAAAGCAATTTTGAAGAAGAAGAACGAAGTTGGAGGCCTCACACTTACTGACTTCAAAACATATTACACAGCTACAAAAATCAAAACACCCTGGTACTGGTTTAATGGCACACACATAGAGCAATGTTATAGAATGGAAAATTCAGAAATAAATCCAAACACTATGGTCAATTGATTTTCAACAAGGGAGTCAAATCCATTAGGTGGGGGAAAGAACAGTCTCTTCAATAAATGGTGCTTGCAAAACTGAATTTCCACATGTAGAAAAATGAAACAAGATCCATACTCACACCATACACAAAAACTAATTCAAAATGGATCAAGGACCTAAATGTTAATTCTAAAACCAAAAAGTTCTTGGAAGAAAACATAAAAGCAAAGCTTTGGGACCTAATGTTTTTTCAATGATATCTATCAAAATAGATAACTGCGACCTCATAAGGTTAATACAGTTTTTCATCAAAAGACTTTTCAAAAGAGTAAAGAGACAACCTACAGACTGGGAAAAAATCTTTCAGAACAGTATAACTGTTAAGGGGTTAATATCTAAAATATATGGAAAACATCTACAACTTAACAACAAAAAGATGAATAACCCAATCAAAAACCTGGAAAAGAACCTGAACAGACACTTCACCAAAGAGGGTATTCAAATGGCCAACAGACACATGAAAAGATGCTCAACCTCATTAGCAATCAGAAAAATGCAAATCAAAGCCACAGTGAAATATAATATAAAATATAATTTCACTCCCACTAGGTTGACTGATACTGGAAAAAAAGAAGAAAATAACAAGTATTGGAGGGAATGTGGAGAAATTGGAACCATCATCCATTTCTGGTGGGAGTGCAGAATTGTACAATCATTGTGGAAAACAGTCTGGTGGTTCCTCAAAAAACTAATAAAACCAAACCAAACCCAGTGCCGTCGAGTCGATTCCGACTCATAGCGACCCTATAGCACAAGGTAGAACTGCCCCAAAGAGTTTCCAAGGAGCGCCTGGCGGATTCAAACTGCTGACCCTTCAGTTAGTGGCTGTAGCACTTAACCACTGTGCCACCAGGGTTTCCATAACTGCCATATGACCCAGTAATTCAATTCCTAGATATATACCCTAGGTATCTAATAGAACTGACATGAACAGACATAGGCACACTTACGTTCATTGCAGCACCATTCATAGTAGCAAAAAGATGGAAATAACATGTCTATTAATGGGTGAACAAATAAGTAAAATGTGGTACAGATACAATGGAATATTACTCAGCAATATAGAAAAATGAGTTATTGAAACATCTTGGAGCGTGGATGAACCTGGAGGACATTATGTTGAGTGAAATAAGTCAATCACAAAAAATAAATATTGTATGTTCTCAATTTTACTAAATGATATGAACAGGTAAATATATGAAACGCATGTTCATTAGTGGTTATCAGGGATGGGGGTTGAGGGTTGAGGGGAATTCACTCTCTAGATAGTAGACACTTCTTATTTTTAGTGATGGGAAAGGTAACACCAAATGAGGGTAAAATATATACAGCTTGACAAAGGTAAAAAATGCCACTGAAATGTACCCACGAAAAAAGGACCTGTTGGTTATTTTATATGGCATATATAATTTTGAAACAATAGCAAAAAAAACCCAAATAATATATGTACAGGTATATATGTATGTAGGCGAGTATGTGTATATGTATGTATATGTGAGTCTGATTGGAGGAAGACTCATTAACAAACCTGCATTATGCAGGTGACACACCCTTGCTTGCTGAAACTGAAAAGAACTTGAAGCACTTAAGTGATGAAGATTAAACACTACAGACTTCAGTATGGATTACACCTCAACATAAAGAAAACAAAAGTCCTAACAACTGGACCAATAAGCAACAGCGTGATAAGTGGAAAAAAGATTGAAGTTGTCCAGGATTTCATTTTACTTGAATCCACAATCAACACCCATGGAAGCAACAGTCAAGAAATCAAAAAATGCATTGCATTGGGAAAATCTGCTGCAAAAGACCTCTTTAAGATGTTGAAAATTAAAGATGTCACCTTGAAGACTAAGGTGTGTCTGACCCAAGCCATGGTGTTTTCAGTTGCCTCATATGCATGCGAAAGCTGTACGATGAATAAATAAGGAAGACCAAAGAAAAATTGATGCCTTTGAATTGTGGTGTTTGCAAAGAATATTGAATATACCACAGACTGGCAAAAGAATGAACAAATCTGTCTTGGAGGAAGTACAACCAAAATGCTCCTTAGAAGCAAGGATGGCGAGATACATCTCACATACTTTGGACATGTTATCAGGAATGATCAGTCCCTGGAGAAGGGCATCACGCTTGGTAAAGTGGAGGGTCAGTGAAAAAGAGGAAGAGCCTTGATGAGATGGACTGACACGGTGGCTGCAACAATGGGCTCAAGCATAACAACTATTGAGAGGATGGCACAGGACTAGGCAATGTTTCCTTCTGTTGTACATAAGGTTGCTATGAGTTGAAACCAACTCGACAGCACCTAACAACAACAACAACATGTATACATGTGAGTATACATATATGTGTAAACATAGCTGTATGGATTTGCATATGTATATGCATCTATGTGACTGTATGCACATATATTCATATATATAATAAAACACATAAGGGGCACAGTTATGGATACTTTTTAGATGTAACCAAATACCTTTTGGGATTGGTTTTCTGGGTTTGAAGTTTTAGGACCATAGTCTCGTGGAACATCTCAGTCCATGTCATAATATAGTTCATAAAGTTATGTTCTACATCCTAGATTGGTGAGTAGTGCCTGGGGTCATAAAACTTGCAAGTGACCCTGTAAGATATAACTACTGGTCTCTACTCTTGTCTGGAGCAAAAGAGAAAGAAGAAAACCAAAGATTCAAAGAAGAAACTAGTCTACAGAACAAATAGTCTACACAAACCACAGCCTAAACTACCCTGAGACCAGAAGAACTACATGGTGCCTGGCTACCAATACTGACCATTCTAATCAAGGCTACAATAGATATACCCTGATAGAACGGGAGAAAAATGTGGTACAGAACCTCAAATTCCTAAAAAAAAAAAAAAAAAGACAAAGAAACCAGACTTACTGGACAGGGGGATACTGGAAGATTGCCCAAGCCTATTGCCCTGAGATACTCTTTAAACTAACCCCTGAGGCTACTTTGTAGCAAAATAACAAATTGATTCACAAAATAATGAATACCGGAGGAGGGGCCAAAATGGCAGAGTAATCAGACACTTCTTGTGGCCCCTCTTACAACAAGACCTGAAAAAACAAGTGAATCGATTATGACAGTCTAGGAGCCCTGAACATCAAAGACAAAGTTGAGGAGTCAGACTCTGCAGCAGAGGGAGGAAAAAACAGTTCAAAAACAGTGAGAATTGGCCAGACCTGACCTGGCCGGCACCCTGCAAGCTGGATTGGCCAGTGTGGGTGGGCTTGAGGCAAGCAATAGCATTAGGGATACATTTTGCACATAGGGGAGAAACCGGGCAGCAAAGGGTCTGCTCAAGCCTCCAGAACCAGGGAGAAGCAGTGCTGATTAAATGCAAGCGTCTAACCTACTGCACGGGATCAAAAAAATCCTTGCCCCCTCTGGGAAGTACCTCTCTCCCATTTACTCGTACCCTCCCTGTGCTACTCCAGTCTTGGTCTGGCTTCAGGGATTGCCATGCCCCCTGGGCCAGAAGTGGGACCCGTTGCACCTGAGCCACTCTCCCAGCTTTGGAGAGAGAGAAAATAATCTGCCAGCTCCTTTAAGCCAGGAACTCAGGGCAGGCACAGCCATTTTTCCTAGGCACAGGCATAAGGGGTCCACAGACTTTGAATGCCTTTCACCCCTGCCTAGACCTGTGTGGGCCCATTTCAACAGCATAGGCCCTCCTTAGCACAGTACAACAGGATGTATATGTGAAGCTTATTTCTAACTGCAACAGCTAACGGGGAGTGGCAGACTCATGACAGTTGACACTGCCCTGCCCATTAATCAGTGTACTCACCTACCTGCATCAGGGACCTGAGGACTGGTAGCTCTACCAACTCTCCCTAGTCACCTGCAACAGGGGTCTGAGAATAAGTGGTGCCTCCCAGTCTTTACAGCCAACAGAAGAAAAAAAAAGAGCAGAAATAAATGAAATAGAGAATAGAAAAACAATTGAAAGAGTTAAGAAGACCAAAAATTGGTTCTTTTTAAAACATCAACAAAATCGACAAACCATTGGCCGAACTGACAAAAGAAAAACAGGATAGGAAGTAAATAACCCGAATAAGAAATGAGATGGTCGATATCACAAGGGATCCAACTGAAATTAAAAGAATCATAAGAGAACTAGGAAAACTTGTGCTTAAACAAATTTGAAAACCTAGAGGAAATGGACAAATTTCTAGAAACACACTACGTACCTAAATTAACACAGAGGTAGAACAACTAAATAAATCTATAAGAAAATAAGAGATCGAAGGAAAAAAAAACCTATTCCCGTCGAGTTGATTTTGACTCATAGTGACCCTATAGGACAGAGTAGAACTGGCCCATAGGGTTTCCAACGAGCACCTAGTGGATTTGAACTTCTGATTTTTTGGTTAGCAGGCTTAGCTCTTAACCACTACACCACCAGGGTTTCCAGAGATTGAAGAGGTAATTAAAAAACTCCCCCACCCCAATAAAAAAAAAAAAGCACTGGCTCTGAGAGCTTCACTGGAGAATCGTACCAAACTTTCAGAGAAGAGACAACGCCAGTACTACTAAAGGCATCTCAGAGCATAGAAAAGGAAGGAGTACTCCTGAACTCATTCTGTGAAGCCAGCGTTTTAACGACGATACCAAAACCAGGTAAGGACACCACAAAAAATCCTCAACAAAATTTTAGCCAATAAAATTGAACAACATATCTAAAAAATAATTCACCACTACCAAGTTGGATTCATACCAGGTATGCAGGGATGGTTCAACATTAGAAAAATAATCAATATAATCCATCACATAAATAAAACAAAAGATAAGAACCACATCATCTTATCAGTTAACGCAGAAAAGGCATTTGACAAAGTCCAACATGCATTCATGATGAAAACTCTCAGCCAAATAGGAATAGAAGGAAAATTCCTCAATATAATAAAGGACATTTATACAAAGCGAACTGCAAACATCTTAAATAGAGAGAGTCTGAAACCATTCCCCTTGAAAACAGGAACTAGACAGGGATGCCCTTTATCACCACTCTTATTCAACATTGTGGTGGAGGTCCTAGCCAGAGCAATTAGGCTAGAAAAAGAAATAAAGGGCATCCAAATTGGTAAGGAAGAAGTAAAAGTATCCCTATTTGCAGATGATGTGATCTTATACACAAAAAAATCCCAAAGAATCCACAAGAAAACTACTGGAACTAAGAAAAGATTTCAGCAAAGTATCAGGATATAAGCTAAACATACAAAAATCAGTTGGATTCTTCTACACCAACAAAGAGAACTTCAAAGAAGAAATCACCAAATCGATACCATTTACAATAGCCCCCAAGAACATAAAATACTTAGGAATAAAACTAACCAGAGATGTAAAAGGCCTGTACAAAGAAAACTACAAGACACTACAGCAAGAAACCAAAAGAGACCTACATAAGTGGAAAAACACACCTTGCTCATGGACAGGAAGACTCAACATTGTGAAAATGTCAATTCTATCCAAAGTGATCTACAGATACAATGCAATTCTGGTCGAAATTCCAAGGACATTTTTTAACGAGATGGAGCAACTAATCACCAACTTCATATGAAAAGGGAAGAGGCCCTGTATAAGTAAAGCATTACTGAAGAAGAAGAACAAAGTGGGAGGCCTCACACTACCTGATTTTAGAATTTATTATACTACCAAGGTAGTGAAAACAGCCTGGTACTGGTTCAACAACAGATACATAGATCAGTGAAACAAAATTCAGAATCCAGATGTAAATTCATTCATCTATGAGCAGCTGATATTTGACAAAGGCCCAAAGTCCATTAAATAGGGAACAGATAGTCTCTTTAACAAATGGTGCTAGCATAACTGGATATCCACCTGCAATGGAACAAGACCATACCTCACACCATGTACAAAGACTAGCTCATGGTGGATCAAAGATTGAAATATAAAATCCATAATGATAAAGATCATGGAAGAAAAAATAAGGATAGTACTAGGAGCCCTAATACTTGGCAAAAACAGAATACAAGCCATAACTAACAATACACAAATAACAGAAAAGAAACTAGATAATTGGGAGCTCCTAAAAATCAGACATATGCTCATCAAAATCTTTACGAAAAGAGTAAAAAGACAACCTACAGACTGGAAAAAATTCTTGGTTGTGACAAATCCGATCAGTGTCTAATCTCTAAAATCTACAAGTTCCTGAAAAACCTCTACAACTAAAAGACAACCCAATTAAAAAATGGGCGAGGGATATCAACAGGCACTTCACCGAAGAAGACATTCAGGTGGTTAACAGATACATGAGGAAAGGCTCATGATCACTAGCCATTAAAAAAAAAAAAAAAAAGAGAAATGCAAATCAAAACTACAATGAGATACCATCTCATTCCAACAAGACTGGCATTAATCTAAAAACACAAAATAATAAATGTTGTAGAGGTTGTGGAGAGACTGGAACAATTATACACTACTGGTGGGAATATAAAATGGTGCAAACACTTCGGAATTCTAAAAGCTAGATATAGAATTACCATATGATCCAGGAATCCCACTCCTTGGATATATCCTAGAAAAATAAAAGCCATCACAAGAATAGATGTATGTATACCCACGTTCATTGCAGCACTGTTAACAATAGCAAAAAGATGGAAACAACTTAGGTGCCTATCAAAAGATGAATGGATAAACAAATTATGGTATATTGACACAATGGAATACTATGCAATGATAAAGAACAATGATGCATCTGTGAACCATCTCACAACATGAATGAATCTGGAAGGCATTATGCTGAGTGAAATTAGTCAGTCGCAAAAGGACAAATATTGTATGAGACCACTATTACAAGAACTCAAGAAAAGGTTTAAACACAGAAGAAAACATTCTTTGATGGTTACAAGGGTGGGGAGAGAGGGAGAGAGGAATTCACTAACTAGATAAAAAAAAAAAATTATCTGAGGTGAAGGGAAGGACAACACACAATATGGGGGAAGCCAGTACAACTGGACTAAACTAAAATCTAAGAAGTTTCCTGAATACAACCAAGCACTTTGAGGGACAGAGTCGCAGGGGTGGAGGTCTGGGGACCATGGTTTCAGAGGGCAGCTAGGTCAATTGGCATATAAAAGTTTATTAGGAAAATGTTTCTCATGCCACTTTGGTGAGTGGCATTTGGGGTCTTAAAAGCAGGTGAGTGGCCATTTAAGATGCATCAATTTGTCCCAAGCCACTGGAGCAAAGGAGAATAAAGAACTCCAAAGACGTAATGAAGATATTAGCCCAAAAGACAAAAGGCCCACATAAACCAGAGACTTCATCAGCTTGAGACCAGAAGAACTAGGTGGTGCCTGGCTACCACCCTGACAGGGAACAAAACAGAGAGTTCCTGACGGAGCAGGAGAAAAATGGGGTGTAGAACTCAAATTCATGTAAAAAGACAAGACTTACTGGTCTGACTGAGACTAGAGGAACCCCAGAAAACATAAAAAATATGAAATTATGAGAACAATTATTGATGTATACATATGTAGAAAATTATATCATCCACAGGGATGATACACATTTACCTCAAGAAGGTGGTTACCACTGGGAAAGCAGAAAGCAGGAAAGAATAGGGGGTAGGATTTTTGCTGTATCACTTTGTTTCTTTAAGAGAGAGATGAAACATATATCCTTGCATTAATATCTATTCTGGATAGAACCTACAAGGGTACCTGTTACATTATGTATTGTTTTCTATATACTAGAAAATTTCAGTATTTTAAATTTTAGTTGAAGAGAAAGTAATACATGCTCAGTATAAATAATTTAACAATGCAATAATGTATAAATGAGAAAACAAACCCCATGTAACTTTATCACTCAAAGATACTTTAATGCTTTAGGACATATCCTTTCAGCCTTCCAGGCTAGTCTCAGGTATATATTGTTTTATTTTGGACAAAATTGAGATCATGCTATTTATGGTCTGCTTTTATCACTTAATATATTTGGACTCAGTGATGATTTTTTTTCCAAAGCCAGGAAATAATCCCTTATCATCATTTTTAATGGATATATAGTATTTCATCATATAGATGTAATATACCTTATCTAATTAATTCTCTATTGTTATTTCTGTACTTTTTCCCCCTATATTATGAACAACACTATGTGAACATCACTGAAATTAAAGTTAAAATATACCAAACATCAAATTCCTAAAAATGGAATTGCTGTTTGTCTTAATTATCTAGTGCTGCTGCAACAGAAATACCACAAGTGGATGGCTTTAACACAGAGAAATTTATTTCATCACAGTAAAGTAGGCTAAAAATCCAATTCATGCATCAGCTCCAGGGAAAGTCTTTCTCTCCCTGTTGGCTCTGGAGGAAGGTCCTTGTCCTCAATCTTCCCCTGGTCGAGGAACTTCTCAGGCGCAGGGACCCCGGGGCCAAAGGACACGCTCTGCTCCTGGTGCTGCTTTCTTGGTCGTAGGAGGTCCCCAACTCTCTGCTTGCTTCCCTTTCCTTTTTATGTCTTGAGAGATAAAATGTGGTGCAGGCCACACCACAGGAAAACTCTCGTTACATTGGACCAAGGATATGACCGAATTAAATGTGGTGTTACAATACCATCCTAATCCTTTTAACATAAAATTAGAGTTACAAAATGGAGGACAACCACACTGTGTTGGAAATCACGGCCCAGCCAAATTGATACACATATTTTTGGGGGGACATTATTCAATCCACAACATTTCACCCTTTGGACCCCCCAAAAATCACATCTTTGCACATGCAAGACATATTCATGGCATCATATCATAGCAAAAGCCTTAACTCCAAGTTCAAAGTCCATAAATTCTTCATCTGTGAAATCTAGAATACAAGTTATTTGTTTCTAAAGGTGTAATGGCAGAACAGGCACAAGTTAGACATTTCCATTACAAATGGGAGAAACTGGAGGAAAAGAAGGGATAACAGGCACCAAGCAAGTCAGCAGAACATGTTACATTAGCTTTGAAAATAATTCTCTATTCTCTGAGATCATTTACCCAATAACCCTGCCCTCCAGCCTCTAGGTATTGGCCACACTGTCTGGATTCTGAGTGAAGGCCCCTCAGCCCTGGGCTTCAGCTCAGACTTCCAGGCCCACTGGCACGGCAACTCTGTTCCCTTGGCTTTAGACGCACCATTCTCTTAGTCCATCTGAGTGGCAACTCCACCCTTAGAAACACCAGAGTCCATGGCTCCACCCTTTGAACCCCCTGAGGTCATGCTCATACCTTTTGAGACTGAGGCAGCTCAGTTTCTTGTGTTCTTTGTTTATTCAGCTTCTGCTTCCTGGTTTCTTGGCCTTTTGGCTCCTCGGGCGCATCTGCCCTGCTGAGGCAAGTGTTCCAAAGCTCTGTAGCTCCACCGATAAGTGCCCGGAGGCACCCCACTCCCCCAGGAAGCCTCCTGTGCACAGGCACTCAGCTCTCTCACTCCGTAGATTGGCTCCAGTGCCGTCTTACCCTGGTCTCCTGGTTCTGCTGCTGCTGGTTCTCTGCTGTTGCCACTTCTCTTCCACTGCATGTTCTCTGCTGTGGCTGGTCCTCTGCCCCTACTGTTCCTCTATCCATTCACAGTTTCAAAACTGCTTCTACATTTTAGGTCCGTTAGAGCAGCACCCCACTCTTGGTACCAAATCTGTCTTAGTTATCTAGTGCTACTGTAACAGAAATACCACAAGTGGATGGCTTTAACACAGAGAAATTTATTTCATCACAATCTGGTAGGCTAAAAGTCCAAATTCATGGCATCAGCTCCAGGGGAAGGCTTTCTCTCCCTGTTGGCTCTGGAGGAAGGTCCTTGTCCTCAATCTTCCCCTGGTCGAGGAACTTCTCAAGTGCAGGGACCCTGGGGCCAAAGGACGCGCTCTGCTCCTGGCGCTGCTTTCTTCATGGTATGAGGTCCCCAACTCTCTGCTTGCTTCCCTTTCCGTTTTATGTCTTGAGAGGTAAAATGTGGTGCAGGCCACACCCCAGGGAAACTCCCTTTACATTGGATTAGGGATATGACCTGGGTAAGTATGGTGTTACAATCCCACCCTAGTCCTTTTATCATAAAATTAGTCATGAAATGGAGGACAATCACACAATATTGGAAATCATGGCCCAGGCAAATTGATACAAATATTTTTTGGGGGACATAATTCAATCCCTGGCACCGTGTCAAAGGGCATGAGCGTTTTTAATGCTTCTTGCAGATATCACTGAACTGTAGTACAAGAAATTCTAATTTTAGCCAGCACTGGGTATTTCCATACTTTTTAGCCTTTGCCATCTTGATCAATGTATAATTTGTTTTAATTTGCATTTCTTTGATACTTGTTCTTGAGCTGGATCTGAGCGCAAAGATTAATTGGACTTGGTCTCTGTTCATGTGGAGCTTACACAGATAGCTTGGATGCAAAGTTAGTAAACATTAAGATAAACATACAATTTATGCTTCCTATTTTATCCTGCTTCTCTCCTTGCTTCTGGATGAGAGACAGTCACAAGGATACTATTAGATCCATCCCAAACTGACAGTGAAATGTTAATTGAAAATCCATTTGCTAAAGAGTGCCAGTAGATGTGCAAATGCTGAACATGACCCCATTAACATTTCAACATGCCTTTGTTTCGCTGTTTTTTAAAGTTCTCTGGTTTTAGTTTCCCTGATGCTTCCTGATTAAACCCTGTGAAGGCTGTTTTTGGGGGGCAATTTGTGAATAGCAGCCATATAGGAAACACCAGAAAGTGAACGTGAAGGTGAAGGTTGTTATCAGGCAGTAACCACCCTGGACTTGCCTAGGGTGTAGCAATAGACAGTGACAGTGGCAGTGACAGCAGCTGTAGAATATTCTAGAGTTTGAAATGTCAGTCACTAGAATAATCTCTAATACCCAGTACCTCTACTGAGCCATTTATCAACATGTTTCTGTACATTTGTTGATTCATTTCATTCATATAACTCTGTGATAAAGACATTATCCACATTATTAGACATGAGAAAACAGGCTCAATGAGGTTAAGCATTTTGCCTATGCTGCGTAGCATAGCAGGTGAGTTATAAAATTGGGGTTTTAAGCCATGTTTGTCTGACTACAAAGCCTCTACCTTGAAGTATGTACTGGTAGTACAGTGGATAACCTAATTAAACCAGACTCGGTCACCTTTGCCCAAACTATAGGCATAGTTAAGTACCTTGGTTTCCCTTTCCTTTTCCTGGCTGTAGAAATCTGGTTGGGGATTTTGTTTTTAACGGTTTTAATGAAAAACCTTTAATTTTCACAAAGACTTTTTGACTCAGTCTGAAAGCCAAAGCATATTCTTATCGTGGCCTCCATGAAGTTAACGCTGAAGTGATGAGACCCGAGTTAATCAGAGCAGGTTGTTAACTGGATCATTGTTCATATGAAGATCTGTATCTCTGCTTCTTCCATTAAAGCAGCATGTGTGGCGCTGAGCTGAAATGACAGGTCGCAGTGTGTACTCTGCCAAGGGTTGCCTACCAATAATTCATTAGAAATAATAAGAAAATGACATTGTCCTTTTTAAAAGGCATTCAAGTTGCCGGATGAGAATAAACATCATAAAAGATAGACTGATATAGGCAGTTTAATTTTAAATATTGGGCTGAATAAAATGAATAGTCATAGAAAGATGATTCAAACGTCTCCCTTATTAAATCTTCTGAAACAACTACATTATAGACGATAAGATAAGGAGAAGACATTCATACAAATGTGAAATAGCCAGACTTCTCTAATACCCTGAGACCGTATAGCACAGTGTTCTCATCTGTGACAGCCTCACAGATGAAGATTTTAAAGTGTATTGATACGGGCCCCAACCTTGGGACATTCTGTAGGCATCTTTATTTATTTTTCTTTCTTTTTTCATTTTTAATCTTTCCACAGTTAGGTTTGAGAACCACTGCAATAACGCACGTACAGCGTCATGTAATTTTTGGACATCAGTGGATACTGTCCGAATGTGGGTTGTAAAGCTGCGCAGACTCAGTTGCTCTGTGGAAAACTGAGAGCGGCCTCCAGGCCGGTAACTGAAAAAGCCTTGTGTCTGAGGCTTGGAGCAAAAGGGGAGCCGCAGTGAAGCCTGGAGATATTGCCCCCACGTGGTGGCTTCTTTAATTACAACAGAAAGTGATGTAGTCGGGGCTCACTTTTCTGAAGCGTTTTTGAAGAATGTGTAGTTTTAAAACACTAACTTTTAAATCCAGTAGGGCTATCTGGTTGGCATTGTTACTTAAGATTCACTTTTATTTAGGCAGAAACTCGGGTCAATGGTTTAAAGTATTAATTGCTCTATCCTGGTTGAAATGGCTTATGGGTTTCCCCTTCCTCATAGACCAATCAAAGTTTTATTGTAATTAATCTGGAGCAATGAATTTACCTTTGTCTTGCACTGCATGATGTCATTTTTTGGCGAATTTAATTTTATATTATACTTTGGCACTTCTGCCTGGTCATTTGTTATTATTTTTTTATTCTTTGTCATAGGCTTGTTTCCTTTTTACTTGGACCCTAGAATGTACTTCAGTGGGGACCACTTTTAAAATAGGTTTAAAAATCAATTGGGCCAAGTTAGTTCAGTTATTAAAGGAGCAGAAAATTCTAATTCCTATTACTTTTGGCACACAGTCGTGACTAATATCTCTATTTCCAAGCAGAAACAGACAAATATGAGTACAGGCTTCTGGTCCATTACATTTTTTTTTTCTTTGTTCAGATTCAAGATAATGAGACAAAATTAAAAACATTCTTATTTAATGATAGTATTACTTCTCTGAACATAGTCTTTGCACACACTCCAAGTGGGCATTTCAGTTACTCAGAAATAACTTTTCTAGTATGTCAGCATCTGGCAAATTCTTCCTGTTATTCAGGCACCTGTGGGTCAGACACTGAAGACGTTGGCACATGCACAGGGACTCACAAGTCACATCACAATCTGGCATTTTGTTACTATGTTTCGCCTGCTTTGGATCGCCATTGCTACAGTTGAAATCTTTAAACACTATCTTCATATCTTTTAAGTCTTAAAATTTACGGTATTGATGGGCACTGCTAATTAGGTGCTGTATTCTGAATTGGTGTGTGTGTTTCAAAGGAGGTGTGAACAGTGGATACAATACACAAGAAGGTAGCTAAGAGAATCTTCAGAATGATGGGGATCAGTGATAGGGCTTCTCAAGACAGCTGCTATACAGCAGGCCTAGGGAGCAATTAGAATTACTGGAGGAGGTCAAAAGGCTCTCAGAGTTCTTCAAGAAGATGATAACAATAAATTACAAAATGTGTTTGAGCCTATTGAGAATATATATATATATATATATATATATAATTGAGGGGGAATGTTGGTTGAGTTGAACAGTATAATAAAGAATGAAGATAGGGATCAGAATCAGTGGATGCAGGATATATTTTAGAGGAAGAGCATACAGAATTTGCTGATGGATTAATTGTAGATGAAAAGTAGAAGTCAGGAAGGACTACCAGGAGTTTGATCTGAGCAACTAGGTATATAGTGTTGTCACTTATGGTGATAGGGATCAGTAGAGAAGGGGCAAGTGTAGAGGGAACAAATTTGAGAGTTCTGAGTTAGACATGACAATTTAAGATACCTTTTTTTTTGAGGTTAATATAGTGCTTATGATCAGCAGACAGTTTTTTTCCCTTTATTACTTCAACAAATATTTATTGAGCAACTACTATATCCCTGGCACTTTCTAGGTACTGGAATACAGCAACAAATTAAGGTGAAAAAATCCATGCTCTCATTCAATTTACATTCTAGTGGTGGTGGAGACAGTCAATACACAAAATAAATAAGTAAAGTCTATAGTATATTAGAAAGTGCTAAGTGATACAAAGAAAATAAAGCAGGAGACCAGGGATAGGCAGCACAGAGCATAGGGAAGGATTTCAATTTTAAATAGCGTGATCAGAGAAGAGCTCACTCAGGAGGTAGCGTTTAAAGAAAGACTTGAGGGTAGTTATAAGTGCTTTATAAATATTAACTCGTTTAATTCTCCTACAACACCCCCCATGAAGAAGCCCCATTTTAGAAAACTGAGCAGCTCAGAGAGGTCAACTAATTTTCCCAAGTTCTCACAGTTAGTAAGAGTATGTGTGTGTGTGTGTGTGTTTTGGAATTCAGACCAGTCAGCCTGACTCATTGATCCTTAAGCACTGTAGCCTATGTCCCTAAGCATTATATTATAATGCCTTTCTAAGTATTAAGTAGGCAAGTGGTCTTTATGGGAAAAGTTTGGGCTGGAGATATAAATTCGGAGATAGTTAGCACATTACTGATGTTTAAAACCATGGGAGTATGGGTTGATACAGAAAAGGGTTCCATACTGAGCTCAGAAAAAGGAGGGGAGTTAGGAGAGTGTGATATTACTACAGCCAAGGGAAGGATGGAGTGGTCCACTCTGTCAAGCGATGGTAAGAGATGGAACAAGAAGAGGACAAAGAAATGATCATTGGAGTTAGTTGGGAAGGGATTGGAGGAGAATACAGACTACTCTTCAGAAAAGCATTGCTGTAATGGTAATTGGGAGGTATCTGGGATTGTGAGGCCAAAAGTGTTTTTTTTTGTTTGTTTGTTTTTAATTTAAGAAAGGTCACCCAAGAACATGAGAACAAGTTTGTATGCTGATAGGAATCATCCAGAAATATGTGATGTAGGAGAGAGAAGGATAGTTGCAGGATCTGGGTGTTTGAGTAAGTACCAGGGCCTCAGGATCCAGTGAGCAAATGGAATGGTTGATAATATTTCTGATAAGGAATCCTTTCACTGTAGCAGGCAGGAAGTCAGTGTATATGCCAGCAGATGCAGGTAGGTGGGGAGATGTGGTATTGGAAGCTTATGGATACTATCTGATGATTTACTATTTTCTTTTTTTAAATGAAACAGGAATCAGAGAAGTGTTGAAGATCTCACTAGAGAGGAGAAAGGGATATGAATAGTGTGGAGAAATCTGGAGAAATACTGGACTGTTTGAGTGCACCTATTTTGTGTTCAAAGATTTCATTGTCTTCACAGGATCATTTTACAGAGATGAAAATTGAAATCTGGAAGGTGAAATGACTTATCCAAGATCAAACAGCTAGGTAGTAGCTGGATTTGAACTTAAAATCCAGGTCTTTCAGCTCAAACATTTCTGTATATTTAATTTGTGTGTTCATAATGGTATTTCCTTTCCAGATATTCAAACTTCTGCTTAGAGTATGCCTCTTGATGTGCAGGAGGCCTTCCCCCCATGTATTTGAAAGTTGGTCTTTTTCTCCTTGGCATTTTTGCCTGTTCTTTTATTTTCTCTTTGCTGTCTATTTCCTTTTTACTTTGACTCTGGAATGTACTTCTATGTGAACCTCTTTAAAAATGAGTTTTCAAATCAAAGATGTTGTCTTAGGCTGGGGTTTCTAGAGAAGCAAAATCAGTAAAGCGTATAAATATATATAGAGAGAGATTTATATCAAGGAAACGGCTCTTGTGATTGTAGAGGCTGGAACGTCCCAAGCCCGTGGATCAGAAGAGATGCTTCTCCTGATTCACGTAGCTGCAGGGGCTAGTGAATCCAAGCTCAGCAGGTTGGAGAGCACGGCTCTTATTCACATGTTGTGAAGATTGACGAACCCCAAGATCAGCAGGCAAGATAGCAAGCCTTCTTCTAATTCACATAGCTGCAGGGGCTGGTGAACCCAAGACTGGCACGTTGGAGAGCAGGGTTCTTGCTCACAGGCTGTGAAGATTGACAAATACCAAGGCTGGCAGGTAAGCTGGTAGCTCAAGTCCCAAGAACCAGAGGTCAGATGAACAGGAAGCAGCTACAGGATCCAGAGAGCACTAAAGCTAGAATGTGCACTTATATTCAGATGCAGGCCACACGCCCAAAGAAACTCCGTTTCAGCTGATTGGCTACACAAAGCAGATCCTGTCATGGGGGTGATCACATATAAACACTGAAAATCATGGCCCAGCCAAGTTGACACACACTCTTAACCATCACAGGCGTCTTGCAAAAAAAAAAAAAAAAAAAAAAAATCCTTCTTTAAGGAGAGTTTCTGTAAGCTGAAACATTCCAATAATTTTCCCCTCAAATGTGTTACTAACACAAACTGGGTAATAGACACCAGAACTGAAATGTATTCTGAAACAAAGGAGCAAGCCGTGATATTTTAGAGGTGGTGAGTTTGACGGTTGTTGACTGGTACTAAATCATGTACGAGGGGCAACAAGGTGTATGACAAAAATTTCAAATATATGAGGGGAGATGAACATTCATTGTCTCAGAGTTATTTTATGTTTAGAACAGATGTGTCCTAAAAATAGAGGAGATTGTAACGATTCAGGGGAATGGAGTAACTAAAGATATTTTAGGATGATAGAAGACTTTAGAAATTACATCATACACCTCCCCTTGTTTAACATAAGAGAAATATGAGGCCCATCAAATTGCAAATGTTGCTAAAGTCACAAAAAAAATTAGAAAAAGAGATGGAGCTATAAACCTGGGCTTGGTACTTTTATCCCAGTGTTCTATCCACTACACTGATTTAAAAAAATGAAATGCATGTTAAGCAGCCTGTATGTGTGTTTGCTTGTGTATGTAGTTCAGAGGCTAAGAATCCCAGGGTGTTGTCCTGAATGTAGGTCTCTAACAACATGCTTTGCATCCCTGTTCACACAGTATTAGCCATGCAATCATGAGTGGTAACTTAACCTCCCTGAGCATAGATTTCCTCATCCATAAATTGGGGTTACTCATATTTAATTTGTGTGCCTGTTGTGTGCCAGATAAGATTATGTGGAAGCTTCTAGCTCTTTTTTTTTGGCAAATGAAAGTTCCTTTTTTTTTCTTTCCCTACTTAATGTTTGAAAGAATAGAGTAGGCAAATGTTTGCAGATATTTAGTGAAGGAGACCCTCTGTTGCTTCTGCCAAGAGTATGTCCATGGGAGGGACACTTTTGGGAAGACAGGTCCTCCCAAAAAGTGGGAGAACCTGGCATTCCTACTTGTTGGTATCTTCCCTCAGTAGACATCCAGCCATGGAGAAATTGTTTGAGGGAGCTCTCTGTAAATGTAGCAAAGGACACGAATCACTCTCTTTACCAACAAGAATCCCAACCCTGAGTGACCATAAAAATCATGTAGAAAGTTTAAAAGATAAGATTCTTGGGATCTACTTCCAGACAGATTGAATTGATATACCTGGGGATGGAACCCAGGAATCTGTACATTTTATAAAACTCTTCACGTAACTAGCATTTAGGAACCACCGAGCAGGTCTCCTGCTAACTCAGTTAACACATGATCTAAGGGGACTTTCTTGTTGAAACTAACAAAGGTTTGTTAAGCCCATTTGATAATTACCCTTCCTATTCCAAAAATGCATGTGGTGTGTGTGTGCGTGTGTGTGGTGTGTATGTACAGCAATTGGGCCAGAGAGAGATTAAGATAGAGATAAAACGAGATAGAGAGAAAGCTTGAGGCGTTCACTTTGTTGGAGACATAGAGAATGCTCCTAGTCTTTTTCCAGAAAAAATAGAAAGAGACTGGTACTTGTGGATGTAAGAAGGACTTTTTCAAAAAGGAAATGGGTCTGATTCACTCATAATATGAAAACCAGCCAGTTTCTAGGAAGTGAATTTCGTGACTTTCAAACTAATCTTCTGTTTTGCATACAGGATGAAGATTTGCATATAGGACGATAAGTCACCATGGGCCAATTCTTATCCTCATTGAAATATCTTGGTGATGCCAAGATAAGACACAACTGGTAGTTAGCAGAAAGAATCTAGTTGTACATTTACTGGAGATTACATTTCTTTCAATTTTTGGGCACGACATAATTTTCCCTGATTCTGAAGAAAGTGTGCTTATTAAACAGCAAATAAATATACAAATATGCTTGTCAATAGCCAGCTCTGGTTAGGTATGCACTGTTGAATTCAATTTATTTCCGAAGTTGTAGGGTTTATAGAAGCTTGTGGGAAGCAAATTACAAATCCTTTGACTTCTTTCTCATGTTTGAGAAAGAATTTCATAAAATGGCATACTGTGTTATTATTTTTTTTTCTGTTTTTATACAGCAGAAATAATGTGTTCTTTGCCAGGCAAGCTGTGACTAATTAATATGTTCCCTGAAAAATGCATTCAAATGAATGACATTTTCATCATAATATACTAACTTGAATACATTTAGCATATTGCCAATTTTTCAAATATAATCCATCTTTTTCTTTCTTTTCAACATACATTCCTTTTAGGAATTCTTATTACAATGTTCAAACACATACATTAAATTAACCGCTTGCTTGCAATTAAAATGAAGTTTCATAAATAATGGATAATTTGGATTTAGAAAAAAGTTTTTCTTCTGCATTTATATGAAGAACATGTCTGACAAGTGAAGGCACATGTTTAAGACTCTAGTCTCTGAACCCGAACCTATCCCCATTTTCACCTAATCTATGAGTCTATTACTGGCTTCATGTCTTTTTTTTTTTTTTTTACTTTAAGTGAAAATTTACAGCTCAAGATAATTTCTCACACAAAAATTTATACACGTATTGTTTTGTGATATGAGTTACAATCCCTACAATGCGACAGAACACTCCCCGTTTACATCCCAGATTCCCTGAGTCCATTCAGCCAGTCCCTGTCCCTTCCTGCCTTCTCATCCTGCCTCTGGACAGGAGCCACCCATTTGGTCTCTTGTACCTGACTGAACTAAGAAGCACACTCCTTATATGTTATTACTTTTTGTTTTATAATCCTGTCTAATCTTGGTCTGAAGAGTGGGCTTCAGGAATGTTTTAAGTTCTGGGTTAACACAGTGTCCGGGAGCCATAGTTCCAGGGCTTCCTTCAGTCTAATCCTTTTATGTGAATTTCAGTTCTGCTCCACACTTTTCTCCCATTTCATCTGGTGCTCTCTGTTGTGTTCCCTGTCTGGGCGGTCATTGTTGGTAGCCGGGCACCTTCTAGTCCTTCTTGTCTCAGGCTGATGAAGTCTCTGGTTTATGTGGCCCTTTAGACTGTTGGGCTAATATTTCCTTATGTCTTTGGCTTTCTTCACTCAACTTTGCTCCAAGTGGGATGGGACCAATTGATAGATCTTATGTGGCTTTTAAGACTCCAGATGCCACTCACCAAAGTGGGATGCAGAACATTTTCTTAATAAAATTTGCTATGCCAATTGACCTAGATGTCCCCTGAAACTATAGTCCCCAGGCCCCAGCCCCAGCTACTCTGTCCCTCAAAGTTGTTGGCTGTGTTCAGGAAACTTCTTAGTTTTGCTTTGGTCCATTTGTGCTGACTTCCCCTGTATTTTGTGTTGTCCTTATCTTTGCTGTTTTGAGTTGTCTCTCTTTCCTCCCGCCACTCAGCCCAACTCTTTAGCTTTATCTTTGATGATCAGGGCCCTAGATTGTCATATATAATCAATTTACTTTTTTGGGGGGCTCTTAGTTGTAACAGGGATGACAGGAAGTATCTGACTATTCCTCCATCTTGGCCAAGCCTCCTCCTGGCTTTTTTTCTGTTCCTTTGGTATCTGGACTCCATGTTTGATCACTTTAAAAACATTCTCTGATACTCCTTTAATTCTCTTGTCCCTTGTCCTGTTACCTACCTTCTGAAAGACTCCAAAATACTGACTGTATGAATTCAACCACATTTTCATAAATCTTGCTTCAAGGTTGCTATGTTTGGGGGCAAAATCACATAGCCATTGTATCATTGAGTTAGTACCATATATAAAAAAGTACAGGCATACTGCAGAAATATTGTGGGCTTGGTTCCAGACCACCACAATAAAGTGAATGTCACAATAAAGAGAGTCACAAAAATTTGTTGGTTATCCAGTACATATAAAAGTTAATTTACACTATAATGTAGTCTGCTAAGTGTGCAATAGCATTGTCTTAAAAAAATTCACATACCTTAATTAAAAAATACTTAAGCTAAAAAATGCTAACCATCGTATGAGACTTCAGTGAGTCTTTTCAAAAAAAAATTTTTTAAATCGTGCTTTAAGTGAAAGTTTACAAATCAAGTCAGTCTCTCATACAAAAATTTATATACATCTTGCTATGGACTCCTAGTTGATCTTCCCCTAATGAGACAGCACACTCCTCCTCTCCACCCTGTATTCCCTATGTTCATTCAGCCAGCTCTTGTCCCCCTCTGCCTTCTCATTTCGACTCCAGACAGGAGCTGCCCACATAGTCTCATGTGTCTACTTGAGCCAAGAAGCTCACTCCTCACCAGTATCATTTTCTGTCTTATAGTCCAGTCCAACCCCTGTCTGAAGAGTTGGCTTTGGGAATGGTTCCTGACTTGGGCTAACAGAAGGTCTGGGGACCATGACCTCCAGGGTCCTCCTAGTTTCAGACAGACCATTAAGTCTGGTCTTTTTATGAGAATTTGAGGTCTGCATCCCACTGCTCACCTGCTCCATGGATTCCTTGTTTTGTTCTCTGTCAGGGCAGTCATTGGTTGTAGCCAGGCACCATCTAGTTCTTCTGGTTTCAGGCTGATGTAGCCTCTGATTATGTGGCCCTTTCTGTCTCTTGGGCTCGGAATTACCTTGTGTCTTTGGTGTTCTTCATTCTCCTTTGCTCCAGGTGGGTTGAGACCAATTGATACATCTTAAATGGCCACTTGCTAGCATTTAAGACCCCAGACGCCACTCTCCAAAGTGGGATGCAGAATGTTTACTTAACAGATTTTGTTATGCCAATTGACCTAGATGTCCCCTGAAACCATGGTCCCCAAACCCCTGCCCCTGCTACTCTGGCCTTCAAAGCATTCGGTTTATTCAGGAAGCTTCTTTGCTTTTGATTTAGTCCAGTTGTGCTGACCTCTCCTGTGTTGTGTGTTGTCTTTCCCTTCACCTAAAATAGTTCTTGTCTACTTTCTAATTAGTGAATACCCCTCTCCCTCCCTCCCTCCCCACCCTTATAACCGTCAAAGAATACTTTCTTCTGTGTTTAAACTATTTCTTGAGTTCTTATAATAGTGGTCTCATACAATCTTTGTCATTTTGCAACTGACTAATTTAGCTCAGCATAATGACTTCCAGCTTCCTCCATGAAGGTTAAAATCAACTTCTTCCAAACTCCTGTTAATGTTGGTATTTTGACCTCCTCCCTTGAATCACAAATGTCCTTAATTGTATCTAGAATGGTGAATCCTTTTCAGAAGATTTTCAATTTATTTTGCCCAGATCCATAGGAGGACTCTCCATCTATGTCAGCTATAACCCAAAATAAAAAACATAGCCTTATGAAATATATGTCTTAAACAATAAGACTTGAAATCCAAAATTACTCTTTGATTCATTGGCTGAAGAGTGAATGTTGCATTGTCAGGCATGAAAACAACATTAATCTCCTTGTACACTGCCATCAGAGCTCTTGGGTGATGAGGTGCATTGTCAATAAGCAGTAATATTTTGAAAGAAATCTTTTCTGAGCAGTAGTTCTCAACAGTGGGCTTAAATTAATCAGTAAACCATGTTGTAAACAGATGCGCTGTCATCCAGGCTTTGTTTTTCCATTTACAGAGCACAGACAGAGTAGATTTAGTGTAATTATTAAGGGCCCTAGGAATTTCAGAATGGTAAATGAGCATTGGCTTCACCTTAAAGTCACCAGCTGCATTAGCCCCTAATGAGAGAGTCAGCCTGTCCTTTGAAGCCGGGCATTGACTTCTCTCTAGCTACACAAATCACAGATGGCGTCTTCTAGAAATATAAGGCTGTTTTGTCTACATTGAAAATCTGTTGCTTAGTGCAGGCCCCTTCATCGATTACCTTAGCTGGATCTTCTGGATACCTTGCTGCAGCTTCTACATCAGCATTTGCTGCTTCACCTTGCACTTGTATGTTATGGCTTCTTTTTTAAACTTCATAACCAATCTCTGCTCTATTTAAATTTTTCTTCTGCAGCTTCTTCACCTCTCTCAGCCTTCACAGAATTAAAGAGAGTTAGGGACTTGCTCTGGCTTAGGCTTTGGCTTAAGGGAATGTTGCAGCTGGTTTGATCTTCTGTTGAGGTCCCTAAAACTTTCTCCATATCAGCAATAAGGCTGTTTCACTTTCTTATCATTCGTGTGTTCACTGGAGCAGCACTTTTAAATCTCCTTTGAGAACTTTTTCTTTGCATTCACAACTTGGCTAACTGTTGGTGCAAGAGGCCTAGCTTTCAGCCGATCTCATCTTTTGACATGCCTTCCTAAGCTTAATCTTTTCTAGCTTTTGATTTAAAGTGAGAGATGTGTGACTCTTCCTTTCATTGGAACACTAAGAGGCCATTGCAGGGTTATTAATTGGCCAAATTTCAGTATTATCGTGTCTCAGGGAACAGGGAGGCCCTACGAGAGGGAGAGAGATGGGGGGAACGGCCAGTTGCTGGAGCAGTCAGAACACACACAACATTTGTTGATTGAGTTTGCCGTCTTTTATGGATGCGGTTCGTGGTGCCCCAAAACAATTACAGTAGTCACATCAAAGGTCACTGATCACAGATCATCATATATGTCAGGGTCGAACTGTGCTCCATAGGGTTTTCAGTAGCTGATTTTCCAGTAGATCGCCAGGCTTTTTCTCCCAGGCACCTCTTGGTGGGCTGGAACCGCCAACCTTTTGATTAGCAGCTGAGGGCTTAAGTGTTTGTACCACTGAGGGACTCCAATTATAATACAGTTATACACATACATACCCTTTTCAATCTTGTCTCAGAGAAGACAATTTACCAATGTGTTTAGATCTTCCTTATCCTAAACTTTCCCCTGAGCCTGCATTTGTTTCAAGCTACTACACTTCCCTTCTCTTTAGGATTAGTACAAGAGATATTGAAAGAGCAATGTACCCTAAAGGCAGTATGGTGAAATGCAAAGAGCACAAGTTTTGAAGCCATACAGAGAGATTGGGAGAGAAAAAGTGCAAGCGTGTTTCTCAAAGAAATAGACCAGTGTTTTTAAATTTAAGTAGAGCTTTACCATTAAGAAAGTTGGTTTGACTCCAGGGTTCCCTTACTGAATGACTTTGTGCCAATTTCTTAACCTCTCTGAGACTGAATTTCAATATGCAGTGGCGTTAGTAGTATATCTCACAGATCTGTTATATATGTTTCAGAAAATTATATATATATATATTATATATGTGTGTGTATATATATAAAGAGATTGACAAAAAGAGTGTGTGAGTGGCACGTGACACACGTCCAGCACTTAATATATGAGACTTATCATTATTAGTATCCACATGCTAATTAGAAGATGGCTTTTTCCCCAACCACTGTATTAAACTGTTCTTAAGAAGGGCATCAGTTACCTACTAATTCTCAAAGCTGATGGTTATTTTTATTCCTTATTCAACTTGACCTCCCTGCAGCATTTGACATTGTCAATTCTCTTTTTCTTCAGGAAATTATTCCCTCAACTGCCATATATGGTACCAGTTTGTTTTTTTTTTTCTCTTATCACTCCTACCAGACTTTTCAATTACCTTTGTTTTTGTTACTTCTCATTAGCAATTCCTTAACTTTTGGAGCATCTCAGGATTCACTACTGGGCTCTCTGATCATGTGTGTATATTCTCCCTGGGTTCTCTTACCAGTTTTCTTAGCTTTAGAAACCACCAACAAGCTCGTGGCTCTCCAAACAGCAGCTCACACTCACTACTAAGTTCTAGAACCATACCTCCAACTGCCTATATCACATTTCCAAATGAATGTTTCAAAGATATCTTGACTTTTTTAAAATTTTTATTGTGCTTTAAGTGAAAGTTTACAAATCAAGTCACTCTCTCATAGAAAAATTTATATATACCTTGCTACATACTCCCAATTGCTCTCCCCCTAATGAGACACTCCACTCTCTCCCTCCACTCTCTCTTTTCGTGTCCGTGTCCATTTCACCAGCCTCTAACCCTTCCACCCTCTCATCTCCCCTCCAGACAGGAGATGCCAACATAGTCTCAAGTGTCCACCTGATCCACGAAGCTCACCCCTCACCAGCATCCCTCTCCAACCCATTGTCCAGTCCAATCCATGTCTGAAGAGTTGGCTTCGGGAATGGTCCCTTGTCCTGGGCCAACAGAAGGTCTGGGGACCATGACCACCGGGGTCCTTCCAGTCTCAGTCAGAACATTAAGTCTGGTCTTTTTATGAGAATTTGGGGTCTGCATCCCACTGCTCTCCTGCTCCCTCAGGGGTTTTCTGTTGTGTTCCCTGTCAGGGCAGTCATCGGTTGTAGCCGGGCACCATCTAGTTCTTCTGGCCTCAGGATGATGTAGGCTCTGGTTCCTGGGCGCTTTCTGTCTCTTGGGCTCTTAAATACCTGTGTCCTTGATGTTCTTCATTCTCCTTTGATCCAGGTGGGTTGAGACTCATTGATGCATCTTAGATGGTGGCTTGCTAGGGTTTAAGACCCCAGACGCCACTCTTCAAAGTGGGATGCAGAATGTTTTCCTAATAGATTTTATTATGCCAATTGACTTAGATGTCCCCTGAAACCATGGTCCCCAAACCCCTGCCCCTGTTATGCTGGCCTTCGAAGCATTCAGTTTATTCAGGAAACTGCTTTTGGTTTAGTCCAGTTGTGCTGACCTCACCTGTATTGTGTGTTGTCTTTCCCGACACCTTATGTAGTTCTTATCTACTATCTAATTAGTGAATACCCCTGTCTTTCCCTCCCTCCCTCCCCCTCTCGTAACCATCAAAGAATATTTTCTTCTGTGTTTAAACTATTTCTCGAGTTCTTATAACAGTGCTCTTGCATAATATTTGTTCTTTTGCAACTAATTTTACTTATCATAATGCCCTCCAGATTCCTCCCTGTTATGAAATGTTTAACAGATTCATCACTGTTCTTTATCAATGCATAGTATTCCATTTGTGAATATACCATAATTTATTTATCCATTCTTTCATTGATGGGCACCTAGGTTGCTTCCATCTTTTTGCTATTGCAAACAGTACAGCAATGAACATGGGTGTGCATATATCTGTTCGTGTAAAGGCTCTTATTTCTCTAGGATATATTCCAAGGAGTGGGATTGCTGGATCGTATGGTAGTTCTATTTCTAGATTTTTAAGGAAGCACCAAATTGATTTCCAAAGTGGTTGTACCAATTTACATTCCCACCAGCAGTGTATAAGTGTTCCAGTCTCTCCACAGCCTCTCCAATATTTACTATTTTGTGTTTTTTGGACTAATGCCAGCCTTGTTGGAGTGAGAAGGAATCTCATTGTAGTTTTGATTTGCATTTCTCTAATGGCTAATGATCGTGAGTATTTCCTCATGTATCTGTTAGCTACTTGAATGTCTTCTTTACTGAAGTGTCTGTTCATATCTGTTGTCCATTTTTTAATTGGTCTATCTGTCTTTTTGTAGTTGTTTTTGCAGTATCATGTAGATTTCAGAGATCAGGCGCTGATTGGAAATGTCATAGTTAAAAACTTTTTCCCAGTCTGTACGTAATCTTTTTACTCTTTTGGTGAAGTTGTTCGATGAGCATAGGTGTTTGATTTTTTAGGAGATTCCAGTTATCTAATTTTTCTTCTCCATTGTTGGTAATGTTTTGTACACTGTTTATGCCATGTATTAGGGCTCCTAAGGTTGTCCCTATTTTTCTTCCATGATCTTTTTCGTTTTAGATTTCATATTCAGGTCTTTGATCCATTTTGAGTTTGTTTTTGTGCATGGTGTGAGGTATGGGTCTTATTTCATTTTTTTGTAGATAGATATCCAGTTATGCCAGTACCTTTTGTCAAAAAGATTGTCTTTTCCCCATTTAACTGTTTTGGAGCCTTTGTCAAATATCAGCTGCTCGTATGTAGATGGATTTATGTCTGGATTCTCAATTCTGTTCCATTGGTCTATGTATCTGTTGTTGTACCAGTACCAGGCTGTTTTGACTACTGTGGCAGTATAATAGGTTCTAAAATCAGGTAAAGTAAGGCCTCCCACTTTGTTCTTCTTTTTCAGTAATGTTTTACTTATCCGGGGCCTCTTTCCCTTCCATATGAAGTTGGTGATTTGTTTCTCCATCTGATTAAAAAATGTCATTGGAATTTGGATCAGAATTGCATTAAATGTATAGATCACTTTTGGTAGAATAGACAATTTTGTAATGTTCAGCCTTCCTATCCATGAGCAAGGTATGTTTTTCCACTTATGTAGGTCTCTTGGTTTCTTGCAGAAGTGTTTCATAGTTTTTATTGTATAAGTCTTTTATATCTCTGGTGAGATTTATTCCCAAGTATTTTATTTTCTTGGGGGCTACTGTAAATTGTATTGATTTGGTGGTTTCCTCTTCAATGTTCTTTTTGTTGGTGTAGAGGAATCCAACTGATTTTTGTATGTTTATCTTGTATCCTGATCGTCTGCTGAACTCTTTTATTAGTTTCAGTAGTTTTCTTGAGGATTCCTTAGGGTTTTCTGTGTATAAAGTCATGTCATCTGCAAATAGAGATACTTTTACTTCTTCCTTGCCAATCTGGTTGCCCTTTATTTCTTTATCCAGCCTAACTGCTCTGGCTAGGACCTCCAGCACAATGTAGAATAAGAGTGGTGATAAAGGGCATCCTTGTCTGGTTCCCGATCTCAAGGGGAATGCTGTCAGGCTCTCTCCATTTTGGATGATGTTGGGTATTGGCTTTGAATAAATGCTCTTTATTATGTTGAGGAATTGTCCTTCTATTCCTATTTTGCTGAGAATTTTCATCATGAATGCGTGCTGAACTTTGTCAAATGCCTTTTCTGCATCAATTGATAAAATCATGTGATTCTTGTCTTTTATTTATGTTATGGGTTACATTAACTGTTTTTCTAATGTTGAACCATCCCTGCATACCTGGTAGGAATCCCACTTGGTCATGGTGAATCATTTTTTTGATATGTTTTTGAATAGTACTGGCTAGAATTTTGTTGATGATTTTTGCATCTAATTTCATGACAGATATAGGTCTCTATTTTTCTTTTTTTTTTTGTGGTGTCTTTACCTAGTTTTGGTGTCAGGGATATGCTGGCTTCATGGAATGAGTTTGGGAGTATTCCGTCCTTTTCTGTGCTCTAAATACCTTTAGTAGTAGTAGTGTTAACTCTTCTCTGAAAGTTTGGTAGAACTCTATGGTGAAGCTGTCCGGACCAGGGCTTTTTTTTGTTGGGAGTTTTTTGGTTACCTTTTCAATCTCTTCTTTTTTATGGGTCTTTTTTTTTTTTGATCTCTTCTTTTTTATGGGTCTTTTTAGCGGTTCTACCTTAGTTTGTGTTAGTTTAGGCAGGTAGTGTGTTTCTAGGAATTCATCCATTTCTTCTAGGTTTTCAAATTTGCTAGAGTACAATTTTTCATAGTAATCTGATATGATTCTTTTAATTTCAGTTGGGTCTGTTGTAATATCGCACATCTCATTTCTTATTCCAGTTATTTACTTCTTCTCCTGTTTTTCTTTTTTCAGTTTGGCCAAAGGTTTATCTATTTTGCTGATTTTTTCAAATAACTAGCTTTTGGTATTGTTAATTCTTTCAAATGTTTTTCTCTTTTCTATTTCATTTAGTTCTGCTCTAATTTTTATTATTTGTTTTCTTCTGGTGCCAGAGGGTTTCTTTTGTTGCTCTCTTTCTATTTGTTCAAGTTGTAGGGATAATTCTTTGATTTTGGCCCTTTCTTCTTCTTGGATGTGTACATTTATTGATGTAAATTGACCTCTGAGCACGGCTTTCGCTGTGTCCCAAAGGTTCTGGTAAGAAGTGTTTTCATTCTCATTGGATTCAACGAATTTCTTTATTCCATCCTTAATATCTTCTATAATCCAGTCTTTTCTGAGCAGAGTATTGTTCAGTTTCCAAGTGTTTGATTTCTTTTCCCTGCTTTTTCTGTTATTGATTTCCACTTTTATGGCCTTATGGTCAGAGAAGATGCTTTGTAATATTTCAATATTTTGGATTCTGCAAAGGCTTGCTTTATGATCTAATATGTGGACTATTCTAGAGAATGTTCTATGTGCACTAAAAAGAAAGTATAGTTGGTTGCTGTTGGGTGGAGTGTTCTGTATATGTCTATGTGGTCACGTTGATTGATTGCAACATTTAGATCTTCCGTGTCTTTATTGAACTCCTTTTTGGATGTCTTGTCCTTCACCAAAAGTGGTGTGTTGGCATATCCTACTGTTATTGTGGAACTGTCTATCTCAATTTTCCATGCTGATAGAGTTTGTTTTATGTATCTTGTGGCCCTGTCATGGGTGCATAAATATTTAATATGGTTATATCTTCTTGGTGTATTGTCCCTTTAATCATTATATAGTGTCCTTCGTTATCCTTCTGATGGATTTAACTTTAAAGTCTATTTTGTCAGAAATTAATATTGCCACTCATGCTCTTTGATTGTTGTTTGCTTGATATACTTTTTCCATCCTTTATTTTTTACTTTCTATCTCTAAGTCTAAGGTGCATCTCTTGTAGGCAGCATATAGACGGGTCGTGTTTTTCAATCCATTCTGCCACTCTCTGTCTCTTTATTGGTGCATTTATGCATTTACATTCAGTTTAATTATGGATAGGTATGAATTTAGTGCTATCATATTGATGTCTTTTTTTGTGTGTTGTTGACAGTTTGTTTTTCCCATTTAATTTTTGTGTGCTGTGTATAATATCTTTATATATTGTCCTTTTCTCATATTGTTGATTTTGTTTCTGCAGAGTCTCTATTTTTTTCTTGCATTTTATTTTGATGTGTAGGATAGTTTGTCTCCTTTGTGGGTACCTTATTATTTACCCCTATTTTTCTAAATTTAAACCTAACTTTTATTTCTTTGTGTCGCCGTATCTTCCTCTCCATATGGAAGATCTATGATTACATTTCTTAGTCCCTCTTTATTGTTTTTATGTTGTCTTCTTTTGTATAATAACATTGTTGTTACCCTATTTCAAGATTTTTTTTTTTTTAAATCTTGCTTTGTTTTTTGATTTCCCTGTGTGGGTTAACTTCTGATTGCTCTGCCCAGTGTTCAAGTCTTGGGTTAATACCTGATATTATTGATTTTCTAACCAAATAACTCCCTTTAGTATTTCTTGTAGTTTTGGTTTGGTTTTTACAAATTCCCCAAACTTCCTTTTATCTGGAAATGTCCTAATTTTACCCTCATATTTGAGAGACAGTTTTGCTGGATATAAGATTCTTGGCTGGCAATTTTTTTCCTTCAATTTTTTAGATAAATCATCCCATTGCCTTCTTGCTTGCATGGTTTCTCCCAGGTAGAAAAAAAAGACCAGGTAGTGCGGGCTTATTCTTACTGACTCTCCTTTGTGGGTGACTTTTCATTTATCCCTAGCTGCTCTTAAAATTCTCTCTTTATCTTTGATTTTGGCAAGTTTGATTATAATATATCTTGATGACTTTTTAAAAAAATCTACCTTATGCGGAGCTCGATGAGCATCTTGGACAGATATCTTTTCATCTTTCACGATATCAGGGAAGTTTTCAGCCAACAAATCTTCAAAAATTCTCTCTGTATTTTCTGTTATCCCTCTATGTTCTGGTAGTCCAATCACCCGTAGCTTATTTCTCTTGACAGAGTCCCACATGTTTCTTAAGGTTTCTTTATTTTTTAAAAAATTCTTTTATCTGATTTTTCTTCAAATATATTACTGCCAAGTGATTTACCTTCTAGTTCAGAAATTCTGCCTTCCACTTTCTCAATTCTGCTCCTCTGACTTTCTATTCAGTTGTCTACTTCTGTAATTTTATTGTTAATCTTCTGAATTTCTGATTGCTGTCTGTCTATGGATTTTTCCAGCTTATTAAATTTTTTATTATGTTCCTGGATAATCTTTCTAATTTCTTCAACTGCTTTATCTGTGTATTCCTTGGCTTATTCTGTGTATTGCCTCATTTCCTTCCTGATGTCTTGAAGGGTTCTGTATATTGATCTATTGTATTCTGCCTCTGGTAATTCCAGGAAGGCACTTTCACCTAGAAGATCCCTTGATACTTTGTTTTGAGAGCTTGTTGAGGTGATCATGGTCTGTTTCTTTATGTGACTTGATATTGACTGTTGTCTCTGAGCCATCTATAAGTTATTGTATTAGTTTTTTTTTTTATGTTTGCTTACTCCGTCATAGCTTCTTGTTTTGTTTTGTTTTGATATGGCTAAATGGGTTGCTTGAGTGAGTTAGCTCAATTATTTTCATCTTTGGAGCTCTGGTGTCCTGACCCAAGCTGGCTAGAGCTGTTATCAGGTATATCAGTCTAGGAGTCCATTCACTTTTCTTTTATGAATTCAGCTCAGGTTTTCAGGTAGCTGATCATCAAGTGTGTGGTACAGGCTCTGTGGTACTGTCTTAGAGGGGCAGGGTGTTTGGTATAGGTATCAGTATCTGGTTGCAGCAAGGGGTCACACTCTGAACAAGGCAGGGGGTTGAGAATCTTCCCCCACATGTCTCTGAGGAAATCTTGTCCCTGTTCCCTAGGGTGTACAGGTGGGTGGGTCCTGCAGATGGGCCATGGGCACCCAATGTTTTTGGTTGTAAGGACTGGGAGGTACCAGTCATCCTTGGACCCCTGTCACGGGTGGGTGGATGACCTAAATGGAGACACCAGTCTGTAGGCCCCTGATGTGGGCTGGTGAGGGCCCTGTTTAATAAGCAAAACTATGTCGAATATCAAACACCCACCTCTTCGCTGCATAGCTGAAATGGTTAGAGTCTGCCAACAAAGGCCTATTCTCCTGAAATAGGCCCGCACAGGTCCATGCAGAGGGGAAAGATACTCAAAGTCCAGGCACCATTTATGCCTGGACAGGAGCTGCTTCTGTCCTGACATCCTCCAGTTAGTGGAGCTGGCAAATTATTTTTCCCCCAATTGCAAATTTATTTCTTCTCCAAGGCTGGGACAGTGGCTCTAAGTTCTCAACAGGGCCTATCTCTCGCCCAGGGAAATCAGCCACTGAAACCGCCTTGGGAGCGGGGGGGGGGGGAGTGGGTGGGGGGGTGAGGCATGGTAAAATATATGCAAGTACTTAGCTTTCTCCAAGAGTGTCGTTCTTCTCTGGTTCCGGAGGTGTGAGTAGGCTGTGTGGCTGGCTGCTTCTCCCTGAGGAAACTGCGGCGGGACATTAGTGCAAGCCCGCTGCCATCGCTCCTGTGAATGGTGTCTGATTTAGCAGTGATTCAAGTCCGGTAACTCCTCTTGCTTCTGAACCGTCTCTTCCTCCTCCTGCTCCTCAGTTCATTTTCTATGTTTGCCTTTGATGTTCAGGGCTCCTAGCTTGTCATAAATATAGTCGTTTCATTTGTTTTTTCGGATCTTTGTTGTAAGAGTGCTCACTGGAACCATCTGTCTATTCTGCCGTGTTGGCTGCACCCTGATATCTTGACTTTATGTGTGTAAAATATGTCATTATTTTCTCTGCCAAATACGATCTTCTTCTTATGTTATCCCAACTGATTAACACTGAAACCATTCAGTCTCATAAGGTACAAAGCTCAAACTAACCTCAACTTTGCTTTCTTCCTTTCTCTGTCTTATCACCAATTCCTGCATCCTCTACCTGAAATGCCAGCCAAGTCTGACCTTTACTTTTATTTTTCATTGCTAGTGCCATATTTATGCAGACCTAGAGAATATATAGAAGTTTAGAAAGCTATTTAAATCAGTGGGGGGAAGAAATAGCTATTATGCCATAAATGTTGTGGGGAAATTGGTTAATTAAATAGGAAAAAAAGTATAGATTAAAGGCTTAAATACAAAGAAATAACCTATTAATAACTTTAAGAATATAGAGGTGAATACTTTTCTGAACTTGAGATAGAGAAGGAATTCCTAAGTATAAAGGCAAAGGAAAATATTGCTAGAACTGCCAATTAAATATTTGATGCTATTATTTGTGAAAATCAGTAAAGGAAAATTAACTGGTATTATATGTAGAAATATTTGCTACATAAAAGGCAAATAAGTAATTATTATCTTTTCTCATTAAAAGAGATCACACCAATCTGTGTTTCCTAATGACTGAATCATTAGGAAACATGAGACAAAGATCATGAATAAAATAAGACATCTGAGTGAGTTACAATCACAGGGAATGTTTTATTTCACTAGTTGTGGCAGATATTGCTAGCTCTTTACCAAAGCCTGTTTCCTTCTTTTTCTTGAGCCCAAAGCTAGATTATATTCCTAGCATTCTTTGAAGTTAGATGTGGTCCTATGACTAAGCTCTTTTCTATGAAACGTAAGCAGGAAAGATGATTGTTCTTCCCAGGCCTAGCCCATAAACATTTTTTCCTACATGTTCTTTTTCTCTTATGGTGATTGGGTAGCCTCAAAGTAACCGTGGAACTTGTATATTGAATACTGCTTAGCCAATAAAATGGTAGGAGCCTGGGTCACTAAAACTTAAAAAAGATCTATCCATTGACTAGGAGTAACCACCTTGCACTGTTTTGTGAATGAAAAATATATTTCTATTATCTTTGAAGTGTTATACTTTATGTTTTTTTAAATTCAGAAGTCTAAATAATGGAATTATATACAATCATTGAAAATTATGTTTTTAAGGAACATAAGGATATCGATTAATGTAAAAATGCTCAACAAAAAGGGTTAAGCATATGCCTAATGCTATACGAAAAATGTAAATTAAAAGATGACCCCAATTTTATAGAAATAAAGGCTAGAAAAAATTATATCAAAATATGAATAATGCTTATTTTTGGATAATGGATTGGCTGATTTTTATTTTCTGCTTTCAATCCTCTGCATTTTATAAGTTGTTTACCATAAGCATGTTATTAAATTAATGCAGACATAATTTAAGCTATGTGCATGACGTCATTGAAATTTCCAAACAGATAGAATATCAAGAGAAAGAGATAATTAACTTTTGTATCCAGAACCTACTATATTTCGTTACTCAAGAGAACTTTTTTTATAATTTTTATTGTGCTTTAAGTGAAAGTTTACAAATCAAGTCAGTCTCTCACACAAAAACCCATATACGCCTTGCTACACACTCCCAATTACTCTCCCCCTAATGAGACAGCCTGCTCTCTCCCTCCACTCTCTCTTTTCGTGTCCATCTCCCCAGCTTCTAACCCCCTCTACCCTCTCATCTCCCCTCCAGGCAGGAGATGCCAACATAGTATCAAGTGTCCACCTGATTCAAGAAGCTCACCCCTCACCAGCATCCCTCTCCATCCCATTGTCCAGTCCATACCATGTCTGAAGAGTTGGCTTCGGGAATGGTTCCTGTCCTGGGCCAACAGAAGGTCTAGGGGCCGTGACCACCGAGGTCCTTCTAGTCTCAGTCAGACCATTAAGTCTGGTCCTATCCCACTGCTCCCTGCTCCCTCAGGGGTTCGCTGTTGTGTTCCCTGTCAGGGCAGTCATCGGTTGTAGCCAGGCACCATCTAGTTCTTCTGGTCTCAGGATGATGAAGACTCTGGTTCATGTAGCCCTATCCGTCTCTTGGGCTCGTAATCACCTTGTATCCTTGATGTTCTTCGTTCTCCTTTGCTCCAGGTGGGGTGAGACCAATTGATGCATCTTAGATGGCTGCTTGCTAGCGCTTAAGACCCCAGATGCCACTCTTCAAAGTGGGATGCAGAATATTTTCTTAATAGATTTTGTTATGCTAATTGACTTAGATGTCCCCTGAAACCATGGTTCCCAGACCCCTGCCCATGCTACGCTGGCCTTCGAAGCTTTCAGTTTATTCAGGAAACTTCTTTGCTTTTGGTTTAGTCCAATTGTGCTGACCTACCCTGTATTGTGTACTGTCTTTCCCTTCATCTAAAGTAGTTCTTATCTACTATCTAATTAGTGAATGCCCCTCTCCCACCCTTCCTCCTTCCCCCCTCTCGTAACCACAAAAGAATGTATTCTTCTCAGTTTAAACTCTTTCTCAAGCTCTTATAATAGTGGTCCGATACAATATTTGTCCTTTTGCAACTGACTAATTTCACTCAGCATAATGCCTTCCAGGTTCCTCCATGTTATGAAATGTTTCACAGATTCCTCACTGTTCTTTATCTATGCGTAGTATTCCATTGTGTGAATATACCATAATATATTTATCCATTCATCCGTTGATGGGCACCTTGGTTGCTTCCATCTTTTTGCTATTGTAAACAGTACAGCAATGAACATGGGTGTGCATATGTCTGTTCATGTAAAGGCTCTTATTTCTCTAGGATATATTCCAAGGAGTGAGATTGCTGGATCGTATGGTAGTTCTATTTCTACTTTTTAAGGAAGCGCCAAATTGATTTCCAAAGTTGTTGTACCATTTGACATTCCCTCCAGCAGTGTATAAGTGTTCCAATCTCTCCACAGCCTCTCCAACATTTATTATTTTGTGTTTTTTGGATTAATGCCAGCGTTGTTGGAGTGAGATGAAATCTCATTGTAGTTTTGATCTGCTTTTCTTTAATGGCTAATGATCGTGAACATTTTCTCATATATCTGTTAGCTACCTGAATGTCTTCTTTACTGAAGTGTCTATTCATATCTTTTGCCCATTTTTTAATTGGGTTATTTGTCTTTTTGCAGTTGAGTTTTTGCAGTGTCATATAGATTTTAGAGATCAGGTGCTGATCAGAAATGTCATAGCTAAAAAGTTTTTCCCAGTCTGTAGGTAGTCTTTTTACTCTTTTGGTGAAGTCTTTGGATGAGCATAGGTGTTGGATTTGTAGGAGTTCCCAGTTATCTAGTTTTTCTTCTGCATTCTTTATAATGTTTTTTATACTGTTTATGCCATGTATTAGGGCTCCTAACTTTGTCCCTATTTTTTCTTCCATGATCTTTTTAATTTTAGATTTTATATTTAGGTCTTTGATCCATTTTGAGTTAGTTTTTGTGCATGGATTGAGGTATGGGTCTTGTTTCATTTTTTTGCAGATGGATATCCAATTATGCCAGCACCGTTTGTTAAAAAGACTGTCTTTACCCCATTTAACTGTTTTGGGGCCTTTGTCAAATATCGACTGCTCCTATGTGGACAGATTTATGTCTGGATTCTCAATTCTGTTCCATTGGACCACGTATCTTTGTTGTACCAGCACCAGGCTGTTTTGACTACTGTGGCGGTATAATAAAAACAAGGCCTCCCACTTTGTTCTTCTTTTTCAGTAATGCCTTATTTATTCGGGACCTCTTTCCCTTCCATAAGAAGTTGGTGATTTTGTTTCTCTATCTCATTAAAGAATGTCGTTGGGCTTTGGATTGGAATTGCATTAAATGTATAGATTGCTTTTGGTAGAATAGACATTTTTACAATGTTAAGTCTTCCTATCCAGGAGCAAGGTATGTTTTTCCACTTTAGGTAAGTCTCTTTTGGTTTCTTGCAGAAGTGTACTGTAGTTTTCTTTGTTTAAGTCTTTTACATTTCTGGTAAGATTTATTCCTAAGTATTTTATCTTCTTGGGGGCTACTGTAAATGGCATTGATTTGATGATTTCCTCTTCGATGTTCTTTTTGTTGGTGTAGAGGAATCAACCTGATTTTTGTATGTTTATCTTGTATCCTGACAATCTGCTGAACTCTTCTATTAGTTTCAGTAGTTTTTTGGAGGATTGCTTAGGGTTTTCTGTGTATAAGGTCATGTCATCTGCAAATAGAGATACTTTCACTTCTTCCTTACCAATCTGGATGCCCTTTATTTCTTTATCTATCCTAATTCCTCTGGCTAGCACTTCCAGTACAATGTTGAATAAGAGTGGTGATAAAGGGCATCCTTGTCTGGTTCCCCATCTCAGAGGGAATGCTTTCAGGCTCTCTCCATTTAGGGTGATGTTGGCTGTTGGCTTTGTATAAATGCCCTTTATTATGTTGAGGAATTTTCCTTTTATTCCTATTTTGCTGAGAGTTTTTATTATGAATGAGTGTTGAACTTTGTCAAATGCCTTTTCTGCATCAATTGATAAAATCATGTGATTCTTATCTTTTGTTTTATTTATGTGGTGGATTACATTAATTGTTTTTCTAATGTTGAACCACCCCTACGTACCTGGTATGAATCCCACTTGGTCATGGTGAATTATTTTTTTAATATGTTGTTGAATTCTATTGGCTAGAATTTTGTTGAGGATTTTTGCATCTACATTCATGAGGGATATAGGTCCATAATTTTCTTTTCTTGTGGTGTCTTTACCCGGTTGTGGTATCTGGGACATGGCGGCTTCATAGAATGAGTTTGGTAGTATTCCTTCCTTTTCTTTGCTCTGAAATACCTTTAGTAGTAGTGGTATTAACTCTTCTCTGAAAGTTTGGTAGAAATCTGCAGTGAAGCCGTCCGGACCAGGGCTTTTTTTTATTGGGAGATTTTTGATTACCTTTTCATTCTCTTTTTTTGTTATGGGTCTATTTAGTTGTTCTACCTCTGTTTGTGTTAGTTTAGGCAGGTAGTGTGTTGCTAGGAATTTATCCATTTCTTCTAGGTTTTCAAATTTGTTTGAGTATAGTTTTTCATAGCAATCTGATATGATTCTTTTAATTTCAGTTGGGTCTGTTGTAATATTACCCATCTCATTTCTTATTTGTATATTTGCTTCCTCTCCTGTTTTTCTTTTGTCAGTTTGGCCAGTGGTTTATCAATTTTGTTGATTTTTTCAAAAAATCCTGCTATTGGTCTTGTTAATTCGTTCAAGCGTTTTTCTCTTTTCTATTTCATTTAGTTCAGCTCTAATTTTTATTATTTGTTTTCTTCTGGTGCCTGTGGGTTTCTTTTGTTGCTGTCTTTCAATTTGTTCAAATTGTAGGGATAATTCTTTATTTTTGGCCCTTTCTTCTTTTTGATGTTTTAATTTATTGATATAAATTAGCCCCTGAGCACCGCTTTTGCTGTGTTACAAAGGTTCTGATAGGAAATGTTTTCATTCTCATTGGATTCTATGAATTTCTTTATTCCATCCTTAATGTCTTCTACAATCCAGTCTTTTTTAACAGGATATTGTTCAGTTTCCAAGTGTTTGATTTCTTTTCCCTGCATTTCCTGTTATTGATTTCCACTTTTATGGCCTTATGGTCAGAGAAGATGCTTTGTAATATTTCAGTGTTTTGGATTCTGCTAAGGCTTGCTTTATGACCTAATATGTGGTCTATTCTAGAGAATGTTCCATGTGCACTAGAAAAGAAAGTATATTTGGTTGCTGTTGAGTGGAATGTTCTGTATATGTCTTCGAGGTCAAGTTGGTTGATTGTGGCATTTAGATCTTACATGTCTTTATTGAGCTTCTTCCTGGATATCCTGTCCTTCACCGAAAATGGTGTGTTGAAGTCTCCTACTATTATTGTGGAGCTGTCTATCTCAGTTTTCAATGTTGATAGTGTTTGTTTTATGTATCTTGCAGCCCTGTCATTGGGTGCATAGATATTTAATATGGTTATATCTTCTTGGTGTATTGTCCCTTTAATCATTATATAGTGTCCTTCCTTATCCTTTATGATGGGTTTGACTTTAAAGTCTATTTTGTCAGAAATTAATATTACCATTCCTGCTCTTTTTTGATTGTTGTTTGCTTAATGTACTTTTTTCCATCCTTTGAGTTTTAGTTTGTTTGTGTCTCTAAGTCTAAGGTGTGCCTCTTGTAGGCAGCATATAGACGGATCTTGTTTTTTAATCCATTCCGCAACTCTCTGTCTCTTTATTGGTGCATTTAGTCCATTTACATTCAGGGTAATTATGGATAGGTATGAATTTAGTGCTATCATTGATGTCATGTTTTGTATGTTGTTGACAGTTTGTTTTTCCCACTTGATTTTACACACTGAGTAGATTTTCTTTATGTATTGTCTTTTCCTCATATTTGTTGTTGTTGATTTTGTTTCTGTTGAGTCTGTATTTTTCCCCTGTATTTTATTTTGATGAGTAGGATAGTGGGTCTCCTTTGTGTTTACCTTACTATTTACCCCTATTTTTCTAAATTTAAAACTAACTTTTATTTTTTTTTGTCTTGCCGTATCTTCCTCTCCATATGGAAGGTGTATGATTACATTTCTTAGTCCTTCCTTATTATTTCAATGTTGTTGTCTTTTATATAATAACATCTCTGTTACCCTGTTTTCGGCTTTTTTTTTGTTGTTGTTATAATCTTGCTTTTTTTTGATTTCCCTGTCTGGGTTGACTTCTGGTTGCTCTACCCAGTGTTTTAGTCTTGGGTTGATACCTGATATTATTGATTTTCAAACCAAAGAACTCCCTTTAGTATTTCTTGTGTTTTTTTTTTTTTTTTTTTTTTTTTTTTTTTATAAATACCCTCAAATTGTGTTTATCTGGAAATGTCTTAATTTCACCTTCATATTTAAGAGTCCGTTTTGCTGGATATATGATTCTTGGCACGCAATTTTTTCCTTCAATTTTTTAAATATGTCATCCCATTGCCTTCTTGCCTGCATGGTTTCTGTTGTGTAGTCCGAGCTTATTCTTATTGTCTCTTCTTTGTAGGTGACTTTTCGTTTATCCCTTGCTGCTCTTACAATTCTCTCTTTATCTTCAGTTTTGGCAAGTTTGATTATAATATGTCTTGCTGGCTTTCTTTTAACATCTGCCTTATGTGGAGTTCGATGAGCATCTTGGATAGATATCTTCTCATCTTTCACAATATTGGGAGTTTTCTGCCAACAAATCTTCAACAATTTTCTCTGTATTTTCTATTATCCCTCCCTGTTCTGATACTCCAATCACTCGTAGGTTATTTCTCTTGATAGAGTCCCACATGATTCTTAAGGTTTCTTCCTTTTTTTGAAATTCTTTTATCTGATTTTTCTTCAAATGTATTAGTGCCAAGTGATTTATCTTCAGGTTCAGAAATTCTGCCTTCTGCTTGCTCAATTCTGCTCGTCTCACTTTCTATTGAGTTGTCTACTTCTGTAATTTATTGTTAATCTTCTGAATTTATGATTGCTGTCTGTCTATGGATTTTTCCAGCTTATTAAACTTTTCATTATGTTCCTGAATAATCTTTCTAATTTCTTCAGTTGCTTTGTCTGTGTGTTCTTTGGCTTGTTCTGTGTATTGCCTCATTTCCTTCCTGATGTCTTGAAGGGTTCTGTATATTAAACTTTGTATTCTTCCTCTGGTAATCCCAGGAATGCACTTTCATCTAGAAGATTCCTGGATTCTTTGTTTTGAGAGCCCATTGAGGTGATCACGTCCTGTTTATGTGACTTGATATTGACTGTTGTCTCCGAGCCATCTAAGTAAGCAAGCATAAAAAGTTATTGTATTATTTTATGCTTGCTTACTGTGTTGTAGCTGCTTGCTTTGTTTTGTTTTGTTATACCCCGGTGGGTTGTTTGAGTGAGCTAGCTTGGTTATTTTCACCTTTGGAGCTCTGGTGTCCTGTCCCTAGCTGGCTAGAGCTGTTATCAGGTATATTAGTCTAGGAGTCCATTCAGTTTTCTTTCAGAATTCAGCTCCGGTTTCCAGGTAGCTGATCATCAAGTGTGTGGTACAGGCTCTGTCCTACAGTCTTAGAGGGGCAGGGGTGATTGGCATATATACCGGTATCTGATTGCAGCAGGGGGTCATGCTCTGAACAAGGTAGGGGGCTGGGAACCAACCCCTGAGTGTCTCTGAAGAAAATGTGTATCTGTTCCCTAAAGCATGCTGGTGGGTGGGTTCTACAGAGGGATCATGGACACCCAAAGTGTTTGGTTGTAAGGACTGGGAGATACCATTTATCTTTGGACCGTCGTTGCGGGTGGCTGGTGACCTGATTGGAGCTACCAGTCCTTAGGTCCGTGATGTGGTAAGTGAGGACCTTGTTTAATAGGCAAATGAATGTCAAACGTCAAACACCCACCTCTCCACCACACAGCTGAAATGGTTGAAGTTTGCTAACAAGGGCCTGTTCTCCCAAAATAGGCCCACACAGGTCCGTGCAGAAGGGAAAGGTGCTCAAGGTCCACAGAGGGTTTAAGTCTGGACAGGAGCTGCTTCTGTCCTGAGCTCCTCCAGTTAATGGAGCTAGCAAATTTTCTTTTCCCCCAATTGGAAATTTTTTCCTTCCCCAAGCCTGGGAGGATGGCTCTAGGTGCTCACCAGGGTCTATCTCAGGCCCAGGGATTCAGCCGCTGAAGCTAGCTTGGGGGTGGTGGGGCACAGTAAAATATACGCAAGTACTTAGCTTTTGCCGAGAGCGCCATTCTCCTCAGGTTCTGGAGGTGTGAGTAGGTTGTGTGGCTGGCTGCTTCTCCCTGAGGAAACTGTGGCTGAACGCTAGGACCAGCTTGCCGCGGCCCACGCTCCGGGAATGGTGCCTGAGGGCTCCCTGCGATTCAGGTCCGGTAACTCCTCTCCACTTCTGAACAGTCTCTTCCTCCCCGTGCCCCTCAGCTCATTGTCTAAGCTTGCCTTTGATGCTCACGGCTCCCTGCTTGTTGCAAATATACTCGTTTCACTTGTTTTCTCTGGTCTTTGTAGTAAAGAGGGCTCGCTGGAAGCATCTGTCTATTCCGCCATCTTGACTCCATCTCCTCAAGAGAATATTTTTAATCGAATAAAGTAGAAAGCCAAAATATTGATTCAATCTGTGGTATTTGCAGAAATAAATACCGAATGATGGAATATACTGTATTTGTGCAAACATTTCATTATTTGGACTTCTGCCAGAAAATCTCAGAATGTTTTGTTTTTAAATAACCTAGGATAGTTATTAATGCCTTTATTTGGGAATCTAATTTAAATGTTTGACTCCATGGAATTAAAAAATGAGAGAAAGTATTTCTGCTATATGAAAGGAAGGGGTTTGAATTAACTGAATTATAATGACAAAATACAGCATTAGTTAAGTCAAAATATCAGTGTGCTTTCCTCTTGGCAATTCATTGGGCCTGGGAAGATGTCAAAATAAAGTCTTTAAGCACACCTATATCATCTAACATGGTGGCGTAGTGGTTAAGTGCTACAGCTGCTAATCAAAAGGTTGGCAGTTGGAATCCACCAGGTGCTCAGTGGAAACTCTATGGGGCAGTTCTATTCTGTTCAGTAGGGTTGCTACTGTCAAAATCAACTCGATGCCTTTTTCTTTTTTAAATATATATCATCTTAGGTTAGAGTATGCAATGAACTTATCAGGATCACTGAAGGTTCAGTTGTCCCAAGAACCAATAGACATCGTTCTGAAATATACAATACCCTATAAAAGTGACCTAACCAGCCACAGGAAACCCTGGTGGTGTAGTGGTTAAGTGCCACAGCTGCTAACCAAAGGGTCAGCAGTTCGAATCTGCCAGGCGCTCTTTGGAACCTCTATGGGGCAGTTCTACTCTGTCCTATAGGGTCGCTATGAGTTGGAATCGACTCAACAGCACTGGGTTTTTTTTTTTTTTTTGGTAACCAGCCACACTGTGTCACTATAGCAGAGGAATAAATGTTGCAGTTTCTAATACACTTGCTGTTCACTATATGTATGTAGAGATCACTTTGCTATCAAGGACAATACAATATAGGCAATACTCCAGAGAGGTTGAAGCATATTCGTCCTGTTTTGCATGTGGAAGGTTGTATCCATATGTGGTTTACAGATTCAGACATGCGGCATGCCGATTCTGCAAGAGAAAGGACCTTCTTGCAGAATGATGAGAGCCAAAGTCCATTAGAAAGAAGTCCAGAAACCGTGGAAATACCCTTATCACTTGACATCAAATGATCTTGGTTTTGCATACATTGTAACCCAGAATACTTACTTATTTTGGGTGTATTTTGTGCATCACTTTGCTAAGAAGTGGAGATACAAAATAATTGCAATTTAAAACTAAAATGCCATTTAAAAAGTAAAATATTAAAGCAATTCAAAAAGCACAAAGTGATATTTCAATAGAGTACATTTAAAAAATTCCAGTAGGTCACCATTCACTTGTTAGAAAGTCAAGCAATTAAAAAAAAAAGATCTATTTTGATGTGCACCAAAATTTAAATTCAAACCTATGCGTGACAGTAGCAGTTTAACGTCAGCGTCAGCATTCATTTGATTTGAGTATATTTTGTTTTCCTTACAGTTTATTTAGAAAATTCTCATTCACAGAAATAAGTTGTGACACATATTAACAGCGTTTCAACAATTCTCTTTTTAATCATCAGCTAATCTGATCTAGAAACTTAAAGATTTTGAACTTGAATCTCTATTTAAAGATAGTATAACAAGACATCAGCAAGATGGCAGAATAGACAAAAACAAACACCCATCCCCCATGCAGAAACATGGAAAAACAAATAGAAACTGTTAGAACAACTTTGTCAAAACTCTGGAAATCAGTTGGAGATTAACAACAATGAAACAAGCTGAATTAGAAAAAAGTCAACTTAAAAGTCATAGGAATCTGTTATTCAACATTGTACTGAAAGTCCTACTAGAGCAACTGTTGTAGTTGTGTGTTGTCAAGTCAATTCTGACCCATAATGACCCTGTAGAACAGAGTAGAACTGTACCCATACCGTTTCCAAGGTTGTAATCTTTACAGACATCATGCTTGGTAAAGAAGAAGGTAAGCGAAAAAGAGGAAGACCCTCAACGAGATGGATTGACACAGTGGCTGCAACAACGGGCCCAAGCATAACAATGATTTTGAGGATGACACAGGACTGGGCTGTATTTTGTTCTGTTGTACGTGGCGTCACTATGAGTTGGAACCAACTTGATGGCATCTAACAACAATAACAACAACCTTTACAGAAGCAGACTGCCACATCTTTCTTCTGCAGAGTTGCTGGTGGATTTTGAACCACTGACCTTTCAGTTAGCAGCCAAGCGCTTAACCATTGTGCCACCAGAGCAATTAGGGAAGAGAAAGAAATAAAAGGCATTCAAATCAGAAAGGAAGAAGTAAAAATATCTCTCTTCACAGATGACATGATCCTATATACAGAAAATCCTAAAGAAGCCACAAGATAGCTCCTAGAGCTAATAAACAAATTCAGCAAAGTCACAGGTTACAAGATCAAAACACAAAAATTGGTCAAATTTCTATACACCAACAATAAACAGTCTGAAAAGGATATTAAGGACACATTTCCATTTTATTCATCTAAAAGAATAAAATACCTAGGAATAAATTTAACCAGGGAGGTAAAAGACTTGTACACTAAAAACTATAAAACATTGCTGAAATAAAGAAGACCTAAATAAATGGAAAGACACCTATGTTAATGGGTTAGCTTAATATTGTTAGATGTTGATAGTAGCCAAAGCAATCTACAGTCAACATAATCCATATCAAATTTTCAACAGCTTTTTTTTTTCAGAAATGAAAAAGCCAGTCCTCAAATTCATATGGGAAGTCAAGGAGCCCTTAATAGCCAAACCAGTCTTGCAAAGGAGGACTCACACTTCCTGCTTTCAAATTTTACAATGCTACAGTTATAAAAACTGTATGGTACTGGTAAAGGATAGACATATAGACCAATAGAATAGAATTGAGGGCCCAAAAAATCAACCCATATATTTATGGCTAATTAATTTTTGATAAGGGTGACATATCCATTCAATGGGGGAGAGGATAATCTCTTTTCCAAATGATGCTGAGATAACTTGATTTCCACTTCCAAAAGAGTGAAATTGGACCCATATCTCACACCATAACACAAAAAGGATCAACAACCTAAATATAAGGACTAAAACCATAAAACTCTTGGAAGAAAACATACAGGAGAATCTTCGGAACCTTGTTTTTGGCAATGGATTCTGAAATATGACACTAAATGTACGGCCAACCAAAGAAAAATAGATAAATAGAACTTCATCTGAATTAAAAACTTACATGCATCAAAGGACATTATCAAGAAAGTGAAAAGACAACCTGCAGAGTGAAAGATAATTCTTGGAAACCATATATCTGATAAGCGTTCAATATGCTGAATATATATAAAACTCCTACAAGGCAACAGCAAAACAACCTAATTAAAATACGTGCAAAGAACTTGAATAGACGTTTCTCTAAAGAAGATATACTAGTGACAAATATGCACATGAAAAGATGCTTAATATCATTAGTAATTAGGGAAATGCAAATCAAAACCTTAATTAGATAACATTTAACCCCCACTATTTTTAATTTTTTTTTTAGGATGGTTATGATCATAAAAATGAAAACAATAAGTGTTGGCGAGGATGTGGAGAAACTGGACTGTCATCTGTTACTGGTGAGATTACAAAATGGTGCAGCTGCTGTGGAAGATAGTTTTGTGTTTCCTCAAAACGTTAAACATAGAATTACCTATGACCCTATTGAGTATATAACCAAAACAATTGAAAGCAGAAACACAAATGGAAGTTTTTACACAAATGTTCACTGCAGCATTGTTTATATTTGCCAAAAAATTCCAGTAACCCAGATGTCCATCAACAAATGAATGGGTAAACAAAATATGGTATACAGAGACAACGGGATATTACTCATCCATGAAAAGGAATTAAGTTCTGATACATGCTATGACATGCATAACCTTGAAAATATCATGCTGAGTGAAATAAGTTAGGCCCAAAAAGACAAATATTGTATGATCCCACTTACATGAAATATCTAGAATAGGCAAATGCATAGAGAAACAAAAGTAGATCAGTGTTTACCCTGGGGCCTGGTGGAGGGTAAAATGAGGAGCTATTGATTAATGAGTATAGAGTTTGTGTTTGAGGTTATGAAAAAGTTTTGGAAATACATAGTGGTGATGGATGCACAACAGTGTGAATGCAAGTAATGTCACTAAAATGTACACTTACAAAGGGTTAAAGTGGCAAATTTTGTTATATTTATTTTACCTCAATATTAATTAAAATAAAAAGTATAACATAGTTGCTAAGATCATGGACATTATAGCACAGTGATTATGTCTATTTAAATCCAACCAGACACTGTTACTTGTCATCTCAGCAATCTTGGACAACTTAATTTACTCCCCACAAGCTCATCTTTTTCAACTGCAACATGGAAATAAAAGTAGTATATGCCTTAAGGTATTGTGAGGAAATAGTGAATAATCTATGTAAAACACTTAAGGCAGTACTGACCACCTAATAAATACTTGATAAATTTGTATCTATCATTATTGCTTATAATAATCACTTGCATTTCTTGTCATACATATTTCAGCTAAAAACTGCCTCAAAACAACTTCTCAGCTAAAACTATGCAAAATATAGCATTGTCATGACAGTACATTTTATACATTCATTTTCACTGCACAACAATTTTATGTAATGAGAACATGTGTCTTGCACTTAACAGATGAACTGAGCCTTACCTGGCATTTCACTGAATATAGTGCACATAGTAGTGCACCTGTTAGAATAATTTATGGTGAATGGCTATTCAAGGATTGAATTCAGAGTAAGGACTGATGCAGAGATATCATCTTCCTAATTAATGGCACATTTAAAAGAATTTTGAATATATTCTAAGGGATGGTAGAAAGTCTACACAAAAATGAATTAACCAGCACATGTTAAGACAATGGTAACCTCTAGTGCATTCAAATCAGGTATATACAAACAACAAACAACTCATTCAAGTGTCCATTATAGTATGGTTTTCAAATGGTTAAAATGTTATTTTTAAAAGATATTAGAATAAAATGTTTGCAAGACCCCTGATGTGGAATCCAGTTTGGAAGTCATTCATGTGCTCAAATAAGGTACTTTCTAGTCCATTGGTACAGAGAAGGCATTCAACAGATGTTTAAAGAGTGAATTAATTGCTTTTTCACAACAATCTACCTTCATCATGTACTCACAGCTTTCATTGAGCTATTTGTAAAGATTCCCAATAAAGTGAAGCTTTATAGAACTCAGGAGTGTTGTAGATTTAAAAAAGCAAGCTTATTGACTAATATCATGAAATTTCCGGGGTTTGTTGGCTTCAGGCAAGGCTGTTTGTAGTATTCAGACATTGTAATTAACATTCAATTTCTTTCCAATACAGCCTTTGGCTATGTTGGCATCAGTCTCATGTTGCATATGGTGGTAAGATGGCTGCCAGCAGTTCCAGAACCTACATTCTCTCAGCTTCAAATCCAGCTGGTAAAGAGCTTGCCGTATCTTAGAAGTCCCAATAAAAATTGGACTTTGATGAAATTGCATGGCCCTAGTTGAGCCAATAAATCTAGCCAGAGGTATGGGAAGATCTTGTTGACCAGGTCTAAATCACTTGCAAATCTTATAGCCAAGGAAGGAGTCAACTTCACTGGAAGCATGGGGACTGAGAGTAGGATTGTTCTACGGAGTAAGGTTGGGCTTTAGGTACTAGAAGCAGGGTGTATGAGTGCTGGAAGAGCCAAAACAAAAAATGTCTGCTAAAGTTAGGAATTCATACTTATTTTATTTTGTAAACCAATTTTGGGGGAAGAATTTCTTGATTTTGGTAGCCTGCTTAAAATAGCTCAAGATGCTCATAATTATAACTCAAATTTCTGCAACAAGTACAGTTTCACATTAGCTTCAGTGCATAGACTACAAATGCCTTTGCTTCTTATCGTTGGTCTCCATTATCTCTGTGGATTTTAAAAACATTTCTGGCTACAGACCTTACCTAAGCTCTTACCATTGAACTGTATTGCCTTCAACAACTAGACTATAAAAAATGTTTAGTATCTTAAGGATGCCTTGAGGCAATTTGTAGGAATTGATTGTCCAAAAACATTTGCTGGTTTTTCCAGAGGTGACTGCATCATTCCAAGTTTAAATCATGGAAATCAGACTTGTTGAATTATTAAAGTGGAAATATCTGAAGACTTGCCTAAACCATTTCTATCCAACCTTAAAAGATGGACAATACAATCAAAAATGTATTCTAGACACTGCTCTGTCTGTCTACTCTTTTCTCATTCATTAAACCACAAGATTGAAGCTTCTCTAAAGTGTAACATAATTTAAACCATGGTGCCTATGATTTGCAAAGACAAGAGTACAAATGGACTTATGGCAAGTAATTTCCTTCAGTGTGACCTGGCCACAGTAGGTTCATTAGAAACTTCTCACAGAGAGCTATCTAGGTTTGAATTTCCCCCCATTGAGCCAGAATCTGCTCTCAATGATCCTGGTTCTGCCCTCTGGTGAAGAATACTCTCTAGAGCAGTGGTTCCACGAGATATTATGCATAAGAATAACCCCTGAGGACTCGTAAACATATATATTTCTAGACCGAAATCCCAGTGGTGATTCAGCAAATCTGATGTGAGGCCTAGGAGTTCGCATGTTTTTGCAAGTACCTCAGGTGATTATGAAATGGGTAGTCCAGTGACGATACTTGGAGACATACTAAACTAGAGACATCTGATGCTTATTCCTTGGCTATATCTTCTGAGTGGAATGTTAACCAAGCACTTATTTTTCACTGACTAAAATGTTATAGAAGTACCTAATGTTCCTACTCTCAAGAGCATAAGAGAGATTTTTATGAGTATGCTTGTTAGTTAAATGAGCTTATTTATTAAGGATGAAAAGGTAGAGGGGAAGAGTGTTATGAATACAATATTTTGCTATGGCTTAACTTTGGTGAGTTATTCCTTCAGAGATCCTGTCGCTCTACGTTGCACAAATTCTGGGTAAGTCTATTCCCTCATAGATTAAGGCCTGGATACAATTGTTTTCCAGGAAGCATTCTCGGTGCTTCAGAATTTATTATTTTATTTCTTACAACAACTCTATGAAGTTGGAACAATTATTATGCCCATTGTATAGATGACGAAAGTGAGGCAAGAACATTAATTTTCCCATGGTCATACAGTTTATTGGTATGAACAACAGAGAGATTGTTGATGTGCAAAAGCTTTGAATTCTCAGCAGGGAAGGAGAAGATTCCTGGGAACACCACTGGGTAGAGGCTGTTAGCAATTCCAATAGCTAATTCATGGTGAGCACAAGTCTCCTCAAGTTTGATCCAGCATCAATAGCTGAAAGATGATTTGAGCCGAGCATACAGCTAGGGGATCTTGGTAATGACCACTCAGCATTTTACATAGATTCAAAAAAACTCATTGCCATCAAGTTGACTCCAACTCATAGCAACACTATAAGACAGAGTAGAACTGCACCATAGGGTTTCCAAGGAGCAACTGGTGGATTCAGACTTCCGACATTTTGGTTGGTAGCCTAGCTGTTAATCAGCCACCAGGGCTCCTTACATAGATTAGCAAGGTCTATTTCAGCCATGAACACTAAAGAATGATAAACTTAAATTTAAAAGTTTGCTTTGCCTTTAATAATCATGAAAACCAAACAAAAGAAGGACCCACTGCATTCATACCACCATTATATGAAGTAGCAATATTCTTACCTTGTTTTATTTATTTGCTTGTTTCAAGGCTACAATTATAATTTTATATGTTCTAAGGATCTTGAAAAGCACAGATGGCTAGAAAAAACTAAAGTGCATGTTATAATGAAATTCTAAGATGCACTGGAAATGTACTTCTGCTGATTTAGGATTGAGGAATATCGGATATTACAATGTTTGGGGTAAAAGACACATTTCTAGACAATTTTATGTTTGAGCTTTTGGGATGCTGGAAAGGATAAGGTGAGCTTGGACACAATTCTCATGTGTAAAACAGAGCTTATCATACTACATACTTCTTAGGATAGTTGTGAGGATTAAATGTGATAATGTATATAGTCAGGGGCCCAGCATGGTGCATTGCAAATAGTAAGAAATCATTAAATGTTTGCCAAAAATCCACAAAGCGCAAACCAAAACAGAAACTACCAAAGAACCTCCCCAAACTCTCCTACTTTGCCTTTTCTTTTCTTTCTTTCTTCCTTTCAGAATTGTGGAGGAGCATGTATGCCTTAATACATTGAATCAGTTGCCAGTGAATTTTATAGGAGTATAGTGTAAGTCCACCATGTGTATGTCAGTTTGTCATACTGTGGTGGCTTTCGTGTTACTGTGATACTAAAAGCTTTGCCACCGGTATTTCAAATACTAGCAGGGTCACACTTGGTGGACACATTTCGGTGGAGCTTCCAGATGAAGACAGACTAGGAAGAAGAACCTGGCAGTCTACTTCTGAAAAAAAAATGGCCAGAAAAAGCCTTATGAATGGTAGCAAAACACTGTTATAATGCAATACAGTGATATAGTGCCAGACGATCAGCCCCTCATTTTGGAAGACACTCAAAATATGACTGGGGAAGAGATGCCTCCTCAAAGTAGAGTCGACCTAGATGACATGGATGGAGTTAAGATTTCAGGACCTTCATGCACTGTTGTGGCACAACTCAAAAGAAGAAACAGCTGTAAACATCCATTAATTGGAATGTGGAATGTACAAAGTATGAATCTAGGAAAACTGGAAGTCATAAAAAATGAAATGGAATGCATAAACATCGATATCCTAGGCATTAGTGAGTTGAAATGGACTGGTATTGGCCATTTTGAATCAGACAATCATATAGTCTACTATGTCGGGAACGATAAACTGAAGAGGAATGATGTCACAGTCATCGGCAAAAAGAACATTTCAAGATCTATCCTGAGGTACAACCTTGTCCGTGATAGAATAATATTCATAAGCCTGCAAGGAAGACCAGTTAATATGACTATTATTCACATTTACCCACCAACCACTAAGGCCAAAGGTGAAGAAGTTGATTTTTACCCACTTCTACCATCTGAAATAGATCAAACAGGCAATCAAGGTGCATTGATAATTACTGGTGTTTGGAATGTAAAAGTTGGAAACAAAGGATTGGTGGTTGGAAAATATGGCCTTGGTGATAGAAATGATGCTGGAAATCGAATGATAGACTTTTACAAGACCAACTACTTCTTCACTGCAAATACCTTTTTTCAACTACATAAATGGTGACCATGCATATAGACCTGCCCAGATGGAATACAGAGGAATCAAGTTGACTACATCTGTAGAAAGAGATGATGGAAAGCTCAATATCATCAGCTGGAACAAAGCCAGGGGTCAAGTGTGGAACAGACTACCAATTGCTCATATGCAAGGTCAAGTTGAAGTTGAAGAAAATTAGAGCAAGCCTATGAGAGTCCAAGTATGACCTTGAGTCTATCCACCTGAATTTAGAGACCATCTCAAGAATAGATGTGATGAATTGAACACTGATGAAAGACCAGACTAGTTGTGGACTGACATCACAGGCATCATATATAAAGAAAGCAAAAGGTCATTAAAAAGAAAAGAAAGAAAAGCCCAAAATAGATGTCAGAAGAGACTCTGAATGTTGCTCTTGAACTTAGAGTAGCTAAAGCAAATGGAGAAAATGAAGAATTAAAAAAGCTGAACAGAAGATTTAAAAGGATGGCTCAAGAAGACAAAGTAAAGTATTATAACAGAATGTGTAAAGATCTGGAGATAGAAAACCAAAAGGGAAGAATATACTAGGCATTTCTCAAGCTGAAAGAACTGAAGAAAAAAGTGAAACCTTTAGTTCCAATATTGAAAGATTCTATGGTGAAAATATTAAATGATGCAAGAAGCATCAAAAGAAGATGGAAGGAACACACAGAGTCACTGTACCAAAAAGAATTGGCCAATGTTCAACAATTTCAGGAGGTAGCATATGATCAAGAACCAACAGTAATTAAGGAAGAGGTCAAAGCTGCATTGAAGGCATTGGCGCAAAACAAAGCCCCAGGAATTGACGGAATACCCTCTGAGATGTTTCAACAAATGATTGCAGCACTGGAAGTGGCTCACTTGTCTATGCCAATAAATTTGAAAGATCGCTACCTGGGCAACCACTGGAAGAGATCCATATTTGTACCCATTCCAAAGAAAGGAGATCCAACAGAATGCAGAAATTATTGAACAATATCATTAATATCACACACAAGTAAAATTTTTCTGAAGACCTTTCAAAAGCAGTAATAGCAGTACATTGACAAAGAAGTGTCAGAAATTCAAGCTGAATTTGGAAGAGCTTGTGGAACAAGGAATATCATTGCTGATGTCAGATGGATCCTGCCTGAAAGCAGAGAATACCAGAAAGATATTTACCTGTGTTTTATTGACTATGCAAAAGCATTCGACTGTATGGATCATAACAAATTACAGATAACATTTCCAATAACGGGAATTCCAGAACACATAGTTGTGCTCATGAGGAAACTGTACTTAGACCAAGAGCCAGTCATTTGAACAGAACCAGGTGATACCACGTGATCTAAAAATCAGGAAAGGTTTGCATCAAGGTTGTATCCTTTCACCATATTTATTCAATCTGTATGCTGAGCAAATAATCTGAGAAGATGGACTATTTGAAGAAGAATGAGGCATTGGAACAAGACTCATTAACAACCGGTGATAGGCAGATGATAAAGCCTTGGTTGCTGAAAGTGAAGAGGACTTGATGCACTTACTGATGAAGATCAAAGATCACAGCCCTCAGTATGGATTACACCTCAGTATAAAGAAAACAAAAATCCTCACAACTGGACCAGCAAGCAACATCATGAGAAATGAAGAAAAGATTGAAGTGGCCAAGGATTCGTTTTACTTGGAGCCACAATCAATGCCCATGGAAGCTGCAGTCAAGAAATCAAAAGGCATATTGCACTGGGCAAATCTGCTGCAAAAGACCTCTTTAAAGGGTTAAAAAGCAAAGATGTCATTTTAAGGACTAATGTGCACCTGACCCAAGCCATGGCATTTTCAATTGCCTCATATGCATGCAAAAGCTGGATGATGAATAAAGAGGACTGAAAAAGAATTTATGCCTTTGAATTATGGTGTTGGTGAAGAATATTGTATATACCATGGACTCTCAGAAGAATGAACAAATCCACCTTGGAAGAAATACAGCCAGAATGCTTCTTAGAGGCAAGGATGACGAGACTTCCTCTCACGTACTTTGGACATGTTATCAGGAGGGGCCAGTCCCTGGAGAAGGATATCATGCTTGATAAAGTAGAGGGTCAGCAAAAAAGAGGAAGACCTTCAACCGGATGGATTGACACAGTGGCTGCAACAATAGGCTTAAGTGTAATGATTGTGAGGATGGTGCCAGACCAGGTAATGTTTCACTCTGTTGTCCGTATGGTCGCTATGAGCTGGAACTGACTCTACAGCACCTAACAACAATAATAATGTAGCGTAAGTGAAAGGGCAAAGGAGAATGGTAGGACGGCTATTTTCATTCTCTGTTATATTCACTCCAAAGTTTGCTTTAAGATCGCTGAGGTGCTAAATACCTGGCTACTTGTGAATTTAAAGATATCCAAGTAGGTGCATGTGTATAAAAGATTATTAAAAGGAAACACTTTAAAAAGGGATGTAGTTAACAAAGAACTATGATTTTGTATGATAGATTTGATGAATGTATGAGAAGAGTAGAGTTACTATAAATAACTGAATTGGAGAGCTCATTCAATAGCATAAAATTATTATTCCCTATTTTTTTTTTTATCCCTTTGCAAAAGACTGTTAGAGTTTATCTTTTCTCTATAAAAGTCTTTCACCTAATCCTATGTCCAGTTTGGCTTCCCCAAAAGAGCTTTTATAATCATTAAGTTTGCATAATGAATAACCACTAAGTTTGCATAATGACTAACCACTGAACACACACAATAAATTACGATGATGTCTTCCAGCTATTTAAAGCATCAGATGTTGCCAAAGCCCCAGAAACATTTCTATTAAATTTAGAAACATTGCTAGCTAAAAAAAAAAAAAAAATCATGTGTGGAAGATCATAACATCACTTACTCTGGCCACTCAATTAGGTAGTATTAAAATGTATCAAAGAAGAAAACGATGAGTAAAGAATCTAGATATTTCCTTGATGACTATGGAAGAGATTATTCATCATTTTTTGGATGCTGCAAATATTAGGAATGAATTCTCGATGGAAAATTGCCATTGGTGGTTAACTGATAATAAAGAATCAACCTGCTAGGGCCACTGAGATAAATTTAGCATTTTGAAGTATTACTATGCCACTTGATTAAAAGATTAACATTTCAAGATAAATGACATATAAGGAGGTAGTGATGCAGTCTTTATGTGAAATGAGTATTTGTTTTATTTTGGTTTATTTCATCAAAAATGTGAAACTGTTGGAAACAAAAATCTCACTCTACCCTTTAATATAATTAGTCATTTATTTATCTGAGCTTTAAGCCTGTAGGCCAACTTTTCTGATTTAGTCTGAATTTGATGAAGCAGATTTCACATTTTCTTAGTTACAAAGATACAGTTTAAATCCTGTTATTATACCAATAACTACAATCAAAGAAAAATTACCATGATATAGAAATATATCTGACCCTCACATACATTAACCTGCTATTTCAAGCTATGTTCAATGCCACAGTATTGCAATGTAATTAAAATTTTGAATAATCTCAGAGTTCATTTTACATGAAATTGACCTGTTCATAGGAAGAAAAAAATTGTTTAATCATTTAATCACTTGATTCATAATTGAGCTCCCAGTCTGTAGTTTTGGGAGGCTAAAGAAACATGCTTTTTTTTTTTTTTTAACACATACATCCTCCATTACTATTCACAAACTGAGTAAGTTTTTACATACCAGATTTAAAAAATTTTCTATGATAAGTCTGTTTTTGTCTCATTCTTTGTTTTCTCTTACTCTTGCCTTCCTGTAATAAAATCCTCAAATGTGCTGGAATTTACTTTCATTGATTTAAGACTGAAGGTACTGGATATCATGATGTTGGGGTAAGAGACACATTTTATAGACAATATTGTTTTGGGATTTAGGGATGTTCAGAAAGGTTGAGGAAAGCTTAAACATAATTCTAATCTACGAAACAGGGTTTATAATAGTACGTACCACATAAGGTAGTTGTGAAGTTTAAATGTAGCAATGTATGTACTCAAGGCTTAGCATGGTGCCTTGCAATAATAAGTAATCTTTGAATGTTAGCCAAAGAACAACAACAAAACCAAAGTCCAAATCAAAATCGAAACTAATAAACAAAAATTAATCGAGATTCTTTTTTTCCCTCTTTTTATTCTTTTCTATTTTTTTTTTTTCCAAATAAAAGAAAAACCAGTACTATGAAGGTACAGGTATTCCTTGTATATACTGAAGTAGTTGCCAGTTAATTCTAGAGGAGTATAGTGTAAGCAAGGAGCCCTGGTTAAGAGCTTGGCTGCTAACCAAAAGTCAGCAGTTCAAATCCGCCAGCTGCTCCTTGGAAACACTATAGGGCAGTTCTACTCTGTTCTATAGGGTCGCTATGACTCTGAATCAACTCGACAGCAATGGGTTTGGTTTTTTGATTAGTAGTGTAAGCAAAAGGGTGAAGGAGAAAGGCTATAAAGATTAGTATTTGTATATCTGCCTTCTAGAACTCGACATGTTTTAGGAGATGATGCTTTTTACCCATAGATTTTCAATGTATCTTACTTATATTGCTGTCGTTGTTAGCTACCATTGAGTCAGCCATGACTAATGACAGCTTCATATACAACTTAATGAAATGGTGCCCAGTCCTGCACCACCCCCATGATCAGTCGCAGATTCGACCCTTGTGATCCATAGGGTTTTTGTTGGCACATTTTCAGTAGATCGCCAGGCTTTTCTTCTTAGTCCATCTTAGTCTGGAAGTTCCACTGAAACCTGTTCAGCATCTTCACAGTGTACAAGCCTCCCATGACAGATAGATGGTAACTGCCCATGAGGTGCATTGGCTGGGAATCCAATTTGGTAGATGAGAATTCTACCACTGAAAGACCAATGCCCCCATCTTACTTGTATTACCTGTGTCAAAATTAGTTTAAGGGGTTGTCTGTTAAAAGGCAGATTTCTGAGACTCATCTTAAATCTGAGTCAAAATCCTTGGGGATTGGAACCAGGAATCTGCATTTTAATAAGACTTCCAGGTAATTTATATGTACACTAAAATGTAAGGACACTGTTTTAGTAATTTAACTTTATGCATGTATGAGGCTCTTGTCTACAATTTATAAAGTAGAAGAAATGGATAAAATAAAAAAAGCTTATTAAGTGTACAGTTGCTGTCAGATTTACCAGGTAGCCCCAAATTAGAATTCAAAATAATCCTCAAAAATTATATGTTGGCACTGTCAAAAATGTCAAGAAAGAATGAAATCAAAAAAGGAGAGAAGTTTAGGTTAATAGATAACCAAAAAGCAAAGCATAAGGAGGGCAGCTAGACACTGTATTAAAAGAAACAGCAGGGGAAAAATGTGTAAAGAAAAGACTTGAGATATTTGGATGGAAAGAAAGAAGATTAAAGGATATCTTTCGGTCTTCAAGTATAGAATTTAACAAAACAGAAAGACCGTCTTGTCTGTCAGGGAGATGAAACACTGAACAAGCTTGTAAGCTTGTAAACAAGGTTGTCAGATCTCTCACACTGGAGATCTTTAGAATAGGACTGCTGTACATGCAAATTGGAGGACTGGAGAAGATCCACTTATGAGATCAAGGGTTGGTCTGAAATATTTTACTCATTCTGATTGAATTCAGGAGGTTATCACGATGAACTGGCTGTGAAGCTTCTATTGTGTGCCTAGTTTGGGACAAGGCTTTCTCCTGAATACAAACAATGTGTAAGCTCTATTTCCTAAGAGACATACATAAATCAAACAAGTAGTGAACAAAACAAGTGTTCTGTTTCTGGTTTAGGATCTATAAGATACAGGAATTCAGAGAATTGTTTCAGGTATATGCATTTCAGTGTGAAGCTATTTCCTGCTAATTAGTTACAGCCTGTCTGAGTCATCTAGTGCTGCTAAAACAAAAATACCACCAGTAAAAATGGCTTTAAAAAGAGAAATTTATTCTCTCACAGTCCAGTAGGCTAGAAGTCCAAATTCAGGGCACCAGCTCCAGCGGAAGGCTTTCTCTCTTTGTCAGCCCTGGAGAAAGGTCCTTGTCATCAGCCTTCCCTTGGTCTGGGAGCATCTCAATGTAGGAACCTCGGGTCCAAAGGGCACATTCTGCTCTGGGCGCTGCTTTCTTGGTGGTATGAGGTTCCCAACTCTCTGCTTGCTTCCCTTTCCTTTTATCTCTTGTAAGATAAAACGTGGTGCAGGCTACACTCCAGGGAAACTCCTTTACGTTGGATCAGGGTTGTGACCTGAGCAAGGGTGTTTCATCCCACCATAATACTCTTTAACCACAAGCAAAGATTATGATTTAGGAAAATCACAAAATGGAGGACAACCACACAATACTGGGAATCACAGCCTAACCAAGTTGACACATATTTTTTGGGGACACAATCAACCCATGACACAGCCCTAACCTGATCTCATTGTATATAGTTTGCAAAATGAATTGTACCCATCCATGTTCCCCTTCACTATGCTACTACTACTACTAATAGTTAAAATGAATTGAGCAATGTGTTTTGGCCAGGTGCTGTGCTAACCCCACTACATGAATTATTTCATTTAATCTTTTCAATAAACACTTGAGGCAGATCTTATTATTTACATCACTTTACAAATAAGAAACTTGAGGTGCAGAGAAATTAAGTAACTTGCCCAAGGTCAGATAGCTAGGAGTGGTGTAGACTTCATTAAAATTCAAATATTTTGGCTCTGACGTTTATGCCCCTAACCACTATCCTACAACAGTCCACGAAATTAAGTACATTTTACTGAGGTTTCCAATTAGTTTTCTGTCTTTACCAAATTTATGCATACACTCCAGACTGATGTGTTCCTTTTTGTTTGTTTGTTGTTGTTAGGTGCCATCGAATTGATTCTGACTTGTTGCAACTGTATGTACAATAGACGGAAATACTGCCTGGTCCTGCTCCATACCCACAATCATTGTTATGCTTGAGCCCATTGTTGCAGCCACTGTGTCAATCTGTCTTGTTGAGGGGCTCCCTCTTTTTTATTGACCCTGTACATTACCAAGCATGGTGTCCTTTTCCAGGGATTTATCTCTCCTGACATCATGTCCAAAGTATGTGAGCCATAGTCTTGCCATCCTTGTTTTTAAGGAGCATTCTGTTTGTACTTCTTCTAAGACAGGTATGTTTGTTCTTTGGACAGTCCATGGTGTAACGGTCCATGATACATTCAATATTCTTAGCCAACACTACAGTTCAAAGGCATCAATTCTTTTGTATTCCTTATTCATTGTCCAGCTTTCACATGCATATGATGCTATTGAAAATACCATGGCTTGGGGCAAGGCGCACCTTAGTCTTCAAGGTGACATCTTTGCTTTTCAACACTTTAAAGAGGTCTTTTGCAGTAGATTTGCCCAATGCAATGCATCTTTCCTGTTCATTGGCCCTGGTATAATAAACCCTCATTTGTTAAATTCTTAATAAACATTAGATTAAACCCAGTTAATATCTATTAAACCCAGTTATATCCTTCAATCAGGATATAATGGAGATAGTTGATTATTCTCCCAAAGCAATAAAATTAAAAATACTATGGAGAAGATTAAACTGTTCAGTAACTTGTATGCTGTATCCCCATTGAGAAAGTGAGAGTTAAGGATTCAATTAAAAACAATTGCTCTACCCTTTCATAATCATGAGAAGCCCCGGTGGTGCAGTGGGTTAAGTACTTGGCTGCCAACCAAAAGGTTAAAGATGTGGCAGCCTGTTCCTGTAAAGATTACAGACTTGCCAACCCTATGGGGGCAGTTCTACTTTGTCCTCTAAGGTTGTTATGAGCCAGAATTGACTTGAGGGCAACAGGTTTTGGTTTTGGTTTCATAATCACAAGGGGCCCTGGTGGAGCAGTAGTTAAGCACTCAGCTGCTAACCAAAAGGTCGGCATTTCAAACCCACCAGCTGCTCCACAGGAGAAAAATGTGGCAGTCCGCTTCCATAAATATTTACAGCCTTGAAAACCCTATGGAACAGTTCCACTTAGTCCCACAGGGTCATTATGAGTCGGAATTGACTTGATGACAATGGGTTTGATTGGTTTGGTTTCATAATCACTGCATTCTATTTGCAATTATGCAAAACAACAGGATCTGATCAATGGATGAACAATAAATTCTCAGTCATAAACTAGAAAAAACAAAGGTTTGGTTAAGGACCAGGACTATTTCTACAGTGAAGTGAATATAAGATTACAGTCAACTTTAGTAGGGACTGTCAAAAATCTCAAGTACCTGATTGAAGTAGTTAAGACACTTACCTTGCTTTTTAACCTTAGTGGTAATTGAGTGTTCCATAAAGAGAATAAAAAGTTAATCCTTTGGAAAGTAGCACAAGACGAAGTGTTAAAAGAGTTACAAAATGCGTAAAAAATACTAATGAATATGTACTATTTACCGTCTTATTTGTGCCCACATAAGTTTAGAATAAGTGAAAAACCAGATAAAAGCACTGGTCATGGAATTACCACCCCACCAATCAAATGTAAAAGTCTACATTCTATATACCATATTTTAGTCACAGCACTGTCCAATAGAAATATAACATGAGCCACATGTACTTTTACATTTTCTAGTATCACTTTAAAAAATGTAAAAACAAACTGGTGAAATTAATTTTAATAATATATTTATTTAACTCGATATATCCAAAATATGATCATTTCAATCATACTAGTAACTTAACAAGAAACTAACATTTGGGAAATGTTTCCAGTGGTTTCCATTCAGTCAAATTGGTTGAATATATACAAAGGGACACAAACTCTGCTTATACATTCCTCGTTCATTCCCACAGGTTAATTACAGGGCTTTGAATACAGTGAGTAGTCAATGCAAGGTTTTGTCTGTCTGATAAGACTGAGTTTTTCTGAGTTTTGTAGACACACAAATTTATTGAAGCTCTCGTGTGTACAAACCACCACACTGGGGACAACCAGGACATATGAAAAATAGAAAACACGCTCTGCCTTGTCTTTTTATTTCAACCTTAAATTTATCCTAACTTGGTAGGGAAGTCAGGAGTACTTGCCACTTTACATTATAACAGAATTTATCAGACACAGTTTGAAAGGTGGATGTGGATGTTAAGCTTTCTTCTTGGGTTGGCTTGATTTAGAGGTCATATGGCGAGGATCTCTTGTTATATGATCAGCCTGGTGATCAAGTTCTGTGATTCTGGCCATGCTACTAAAGTTCTCTTTGCTCCAGTTTCCTTATCTGTAAAATGATATCAATAAAAAGACCAAACTCGTTGAGTTTTGTTATATTAAATGACAACATATGTGAAGGGCTTATCATGATCACTTAATAAATGGTAAATCCTTGTTTTTTCCTATTCCAATTTGAAACATCCTTTCTAGATATATGTAGGAAAATATTATGGAAGGAATGTTTGAGGGTGATTAACATGGAATGTTACAAGGCACTTGCTCTATACGTGAACCATGTAGTTAAGACTACATACGTTGTTGTTAGATGCCTTAAGTCGATTCAGACTCATAGTGACCCTACTTAGAACAGAATGAAACACTGCCTGGTCCTGCACCATCCTCACAATTGTTCCATGTTTGAGCCCATTGTTGAAGCCACTGTGTCAATCCATCTCATTGAGGGCTTTCCTCTTTTTCAATGACCCTCTACTTTACCAAGCATGATGTCCTTCCCCAGGGAATACTCCCTTCCTGATATCATGTCCAAAGTACATAAGATGAAGTCTCACCATCCTTGCTTCTGAGGAGCATTCTGGCTGTACTTCTTCCAAGATAGATTTGTTCATTCTTTCAGCAGTCCATGGCATATTCAATATTCTTTGCCAACACCACGTAGAAAGGCACCAATTCTTCTTCGTTCTTCCTTATTTATTGTCCAGCTTTCACGTGCATATGAAGCGATTGAAAACACCAAGGCTTGGGTCAGGCACACCTTAGTCCTTAAAGTGACATCTTTTCTTTTTAACACTTTAAAGAGATCTTCTGCAGCAGATTTACCCAATGCAATGCATCCTTTGATTTGATTGCTGCTTCCACGGGCGTTGAGTGTGGATCCAAGTGAAATGTATTCTTGACAATTTCAGTCTTTTCTCCTATTATCACGATGTTGCTCATTGGTCCAGTTGTGAGAATTTTTGTTTTCTTTTTTTTTAAAGAACTTTTTTATTGTGCTTTAGGTGAAAGTTTACAGCTCTAGTTTTTCATACAAAAATTTATACACACATTGTTATGTGACCCTAATTGCAATCCCTATTATGTGACAGCACACTCCCCCTTCCCACCCTGGATTTCTCATGTCCATTCAACCAGCTGCTGTCCATTTCTGCCTTCTCGTCTAGCCTCCAGACAGGAGCTGCGCAGTTAGCTTCCTGCATCTGCTTGAACTAAGAAGTACACTCTTCACCAGTATCTTTTTATGTCTCACAGTTCAGTCTAATCTTTATCTGCAGAGTTGGCTTCAGGAATAGTTTTAGTTCTGGATTAAAAGAGAGTCCGGGGGCCATGTCTTCAGAGGTTCCTCTAGTCTCGCTCAGACCATTAAGTCTGGTCTTTTTACTAGAATTTGAGTTCTGCACTCCGCTTTTCTCCTGTTCCTTCATGGACTGTGTGTTGTGTTCCCTATCAGGGCAATTATTGGTGATAGCCAGGTACCATCTAGTTCTTCTGGTCTCAGGCTGCTCGAGTCTCTGCTTTATGTGGTCCTTTCTGTCTCTTGTGCTAATATTTTCCTTGTGTCCTTGGTGTTCTTCTTTCTCCTTTGCTCCAGGTGGGTAGGGACCAATTGATGCATCTCAGATGGCCGCTTGCTAGCTTTTAAGACCCCAGACGCCACTTACGAAAATGGGATGCAGAACGTTTTCTTTTTTTTTTTTTTAATAACTTTTATTAAGCTTCAAGTGAACGTTTACAAATCCAATCAGTCTGTCACATATAAGTTTACATACATCTCACTCCCTACTCCCACTTGCTCTCCCCCTCTTGAGTCAGCCCTTTCAGTCTCTCCTTTCTTGACAATTTTGCCTGCTTGCCTCTCTCTCTATCCTCCCATCCCCCCTCCAGACAAGAGTTGCCAACACAATCTCAAGTGTCCACCTGATATAATTAGCTCACTCTTCATCAGCGTCTCTCTCCCACCCGCTGACCAGTCCCTTTCATTTCTGATGAATTGTCTTCGGGGATGGTTCCTGTCCTGTGTCAACACAAGGTCTGGGAAGCATGGCCGCCGGGATTCCTCCAGTCTCAGTCAGACCATTAAGTTTGGTCTTTTTATGAGAATTTGGGGTCTGTATCCCACTGATCTCCTGCTCCCTCAGGGGTCCTCTGCTGTGCTCCCTGTCAGGGCAGTCATCGATTGTGGCTGGGCACCAACTAGTTCTTCTGGTCTCAGGATGATGTAGGTCTCTGGTTCATGTGGCCCTTTCTGTCTCTTGGGCTCTTAGTTGTCGTGTGGCCTTGGTGTTCTTCATTTTCCTTTGCTCCAGGTGGGTTGAGACCAATTGCTGCATCTTAGATGGCTGCTTGTTAGCATTTAAGACCCCAGATGCCACATTTCAAAGTGGGATGCAGAATGATTTCATAATAGAATTATTTTGCCAATTGACTTAGAAGTCCCCTCAAACCATGTTCCCCAGACCCCCGCCCTTGCTCCGCTGACCTTTGAAGCATTCATTTTATCCCGGAAACTTCTTTGCTTTTGGTCCAGTCCAATTGAGCTGACCTTCCATGTATTGAGTGTTGTCTTTCCCTTCACCTAAAGCAGTTCTTATCTACTGATTAATCAATAAAAAACCCTCTCCCACCCTCCCTCCCTCCCCCCCTCATAACCACAAAAGTATGTGTTCTTCTCAGGTTTACTATTTCTCAAGATCTTATAATAGTGGTCTTATACAATATTTGTCCTTTTGCCTCTGACTCATTTCGCTCAGCATAATGCCTTCCAGGTTCCTCCATGTTATGAAATGTTTCAGAGATTCGTCACTGTTCTTTATCGATGCGTAGTATTCCATTGTGTGAATATACCACAATTTATTTACCCATTCATCTGTTGATGGACACCTTGGTTGCTTCCAACTTTTTGCTATTGTAAACAGAGCTGCAATAAACATGGGTGTGCATATATCTGTTTGTATGAAGGCTCTTGTATCTCTAGGGTATATTCCTAGGAGTGGGATTTCTGGGTTGTATGGTAGTTCATTTCTGGGTTGTATGGTAGTTCTATTTCTAACTGTTTAAGATAACGCCAGATAGATTTCCAAAGTGGTTGTACCATTTTACATTCCCACCAGCAGTGTATGAGAGTTCCAATCTCTCCGCAGCCTCTCCAACATTTATTATTTTGTGTTTTTTGGATTAATGCCAGCCTTGCTGGTGTGAGATGGAATCTCATCGTAGTTTTAATTTGCATTTCTCTAATGGCTAATGATCGAGAGCATTTTCTCATGTATCTGTTGGCTGCCTGAATACCTTCTTTAGTGAGATGTGTGTTCATATCCTTTGCCCACTTCTTGATTGGGTTGTTTGTCTTTTTGTGGTTGAGTTTTGACAGAACCATGTAGATTTTAGAGATCAGGCGCTGGTCGGAGATGTCATAGCTGAAAATTCTTTCCCAATCTGTAGGTGGTCTTTTTACTCTTTTGGAGAAGTCTTTAGATGAGCATAGGTGTTTGATTTTTAGGAGCTCCCAGTTATCGGGTTTCTCTTCATCATTTTTGGTAATGTTTTGTATTCTGTTTATACCTTGTATTAGGGCTTCTAGGGTTGTCCCAATTTTTTCTCCCATGATCTTTATCGTTTTAGTCTTTATGTTTAGGTCTTTGATCCACTTGGAGTTAGTTTTTGTGCATGGTGTGAGGTATGGGTCCTGTTTCATTTTTTTGCAAATGGATATCCAGTTATGCCAGCACCATTTGTTAAAAAGGCTATCTTTTCCCCAGTTAATTGACACTGGTCCTTTGTCAAATATCAGCTGCTCATACGTGGATGGATCTATGTCTGGGTTCTCAATTCTGTTCCATTGGTCTATGTGTCTGTTGTTGTACCAATACCAGGCTGTTTTGACTACTGTGGCTGTATAATAGGTTCTGAAGTCAGGTAAGGTGAGGCCTCCCGCTTTCTTCTTCTTTTTCAGTAGTGCTTTGCTTATCCGGGGCTTCTTTCCCTTCCATATGAAATTGGTGATTTGTTTCTCTATCCCCTTAAAATATGACATTGGAATTTGGATCGGAAGTGCGTTAAATGTCTAGATGGCTTTTGGTAGAATAGACATTTTTACTATGTTAAGTCTTCCTATCCATGAGCAGGGTATGTTTTTCCACTTAAGCATGTCCTTTTGAATTTCTTGTAGTAGAGCTTTGTAGTTTTCTTTGTATAGGTCTTTTACATCCTTGGTAAGATTTATTCCTAAGTATCTTATCTTCTTGGGGGCTACTGTGAATGGTATTGATTTGGTGATTTCCTCTTCGGTGTTCTTTTTGTTGATGTAGAGGAATCCAAGTGATTTTTGTATGTTTATTTTATAACCTGAGACTCTGCCAAACTCTTCTATTAGTTTCAGTAGTTTTCTGGAGGATTCCTTAGGGTTTTCTGTGTATATAATCATGTCATCTGCAAATAGTGATAACTTTACTTCTTCCTTGCCAATCCGGATACCTTTTATTTCTTTGTCTAGCCTAATTGCCCTGGCTAAGACTTCCAACACGATGTTGAATAAGAGCAGTGATAAAGGGCATCCTTGTCTGGTTCCCGTTCTCAAGGGAAATGCTTTCAGGTTCTCTCCATTTAGAGTGATATTGGCTGTTGGCTTTGCATAGATGCCCTTTATTATGTTGAGGAATTTTCCTTCAATTCCTATTTTGGTAAGAGTTTTTATCATGAATGGGTGTTGGACTTTGTCAAATGCCTTTTCTGCATCAATTGATAAGATCATGTGGTTTTTGTCTTTTGTTTTATTTATGTGATGGATTACATTAATGGTTTTTCTGATATTAAACCAGCCTTGCATACCTGGTATAAATCCCACTTGATCAGGGTGAATTATTTTTTTGATGTGTTGTTGGATTCTATTGGCTAGAATTTTGTTGAGGATTTTTGCATCAATGTTCATGAAGGATATAGGTCTATAATTTTGTTTTTTTGTAATGTCTTTACCTGGTTTTGGTATCAGGGAGATGGTGGCTTCATAGAATGAGTTGGGTAGTATTCCGTCATTTTCTGTGCTTTGGAATACCTTTAGTAGTAGTGGTGTTAACTCTTCTCTGAAAGTTTGGTAGAACTCTGCAGTGAAGCTGTCCGGGCCAGGGCTTTTTTTTGTTGGGAGTTTTTTGATTACCGTTTCAATCTCTTTTTTTGTTATGGGTCTATTTAGTTGTTCTACTTCTGAATGTGTTAGTTTAGGTAGGTAGTGTTTTTCCAGGATTTCATCCATTTCTTCTAGGTTTTCAAATTTGTTAGAGTACAATTTTTCATAATAATCTGAAATGATTCTTTTAATTTCATTTGGTTCTGTTGTGATGTGGTCCTTCTCATTTCTTATTCGGGTTATTTGTTTCCTTTCCTGTATTTTTTTAGTCAGTCTAGCCAACGGTTTATCAATTTTGTTAATTTTTTCAAAGAACCAGCTTTTGGCTTTGTTAATTCTTTCAATTGTTTTTCTGTTCTCTAATTTTTTTTAATTCATTTAGTTCAGCTCTAATTTTTATTATTTGTTTTCTTCTGGTGCCTGATGGATTCTTTTGTTGCTCACTTTCTATTTGTTCAAGTTGTAGGGACAGTTCTCTGATTTTGGCTCTTTCTTCTTTTTGTATGTGTGCATTTATCGATATAAATTGGCCTCTGAGCACTGCTTTTGCTGTGTCCCAGAGGTTTTGATAGGAAGTATTTTCATTCTCGTTGCTTTCTATGAATTTCCTTATTCCCTCCTTGATGTCTTCTATAACCCAGTCTTTTTTCAGGAGGGTATTGTTCATTTTCCAAGTATTTGATTTCTTTTCCCTAGTTTTTCTGTTATTGATCTCTAGTTTTATCGCCTTGTGGTCTGAGAAGATGCTTTGTAATATTTCGATGTTTTGGACTCTGCAAAGGTTTGTTTTATGACCTAATATGTGGTCTATTCTAGAGAATGTTCCATGTGCGCTAGAAAAAAAAGTATATTTTGCAGCATTTGGGTGGAGAGTTCTGTATAAGTCAATGAGGTGAAGTTGGTTGATTGTTGTAAGTAGGTCTTCCGTGTCTCTGTTGAGCTTCTTACTGGATGTCCTGTCCTTCTCCGAAAGTGGTGTGTTGAAGTCTCCTACTATAATTGTGGAGGTATCTATCTCGCTTTTCAATTCTGTTAAAATTTGATTTATGTATGTTGCAGCCCTGTCATTGGGTGCATAAATATTTAATATGGTTACGTCTTCCTGATCAATTGTCCCTTTTATCATTATATAGTGTCCTTCTTTATCCTTTGTGGTGGATTTAAGTCTAAAGTTTATTTTGTCAGAAATTAATATTGCTACTCCTCTTCTTTTTTGCTTATTGTTTGCTTGATATATTTTTTTCCATCCTTTGAGTTTTAGTTTGTTTGTGTCTCTAAGTCTAAGGTGTGTCTCTTGTAGGCAGCATATAGATGGATCGTGTTTCTTTATCCAGTCCGTGACTCTCTGTCTCTTTATTGGTGCATTTAGTCCATTTACATTCAGGGTAATTATAGATAAATAAGTTTTTAGTGCTGTCATTTTGATGCCTTTTTATGTGTGTTGTTGACAATTTCATTTTTCCGCATACTTTTTTGTGCTGAGGCGTTTTTCTTAGTAAATTGTGAGATCCTCATTTTCATAGTGCTTGACTTTATGTTAGTTGAGTCGTTACGTTTTTCTTGGTTTTTATCTTGAGTTATAGAGTTGTTATACCTTTTTGTGGTTACCTTATTATTTACCCCTATTTTTCTAAGTAAAAACTTAACTTGTATTGTTCTATATCGCCTTGTATCACTCTCTCCATATGGCAGTTCAATGCCTCCTGTATTTAGTCCCTCTTTTTGATTATTGTGATCTTTTACCTATTGACTTCCATGATTCCCTGTTATGTGTATTTTTTTTTTAATTAATCTTAATTTGTTTGTTTTTGTGATTTCCCTATTTGAGTTGATATCAGGACATTCTGTTTTGTGACCTTGTGTTGTGCTGATATCTGATATTATTGGTTCTCTGACTAAACAATATCCTTTAGTATTTCTTGTAGCTTTGGTTTGGTTTTTGCAAATTCTCTAAACTTGTGTTTGTCTGTAAATATCTTAATTTCGCCTTCATATTTGAGAGAGAGTTTTGCTGGATATATGATCCTTGGCTGGCAGTTTTTCTCCTTCAGTGTTCTCTATATGTCGTCCCATTCCCTTCTTGCCTGCATGGTTTCTGCTGAGTAGTCAGAACATATTCTTATTGATTCTCCCTTGAAGGAAACCTTTCTTTTCTCCCTGGCTGCTTTTAAAATTTTCTGTTTATCTTTGGTTTTGGCAAGTTTGATGATAATATGTCTTGGTGTTTTTCTTTTTGGATCAATTTTAAATGGTGTTCGATGAGCATCTTGGATAGATATGCTTTCGTCTTTCATGATGTCAGGGAAGTTTTGTGTCAGGAGTTCTTCAACTATTTTCTCTGTGTTTTCTGTCCCCTCTCCCTGTTCTGGGAGTCCAATCACCCACAGGTTATCCTTCTTGATAGAGTCCCACATAATTCTTAGGGTTTCTTCATTTTTTTTTAATTCTTTTATCTGATTTTTTTTCAGCTGTGTTGGTGTTGATTCCCTGGTCCTCCAGATGTCCCAGTCTGCATTCTAATTGTTCGAGTCTGTTCCTCTGACTTCCTAGAGCATTGTCTAATTCTTTTATTTTATTGTTAATCTTTTGGATTTCTACATGTTGTCTCTCTATGGATTCTTGCAACTTATTAATTTTTCCAGTATGTTCTTGAATAATCTTTTTGAGTTCTTCAACAGTTTTATCAGTGTGTTCCTTGGCTTTTTCTGCAGTTATCCTAATTTCATTTGTGATATCATTAAGCATTCTGTAAATTAGTTTTTTATATTCTGTATCTGATAATTCCAAGATTGTATCTTCATTTGGGAAAGATTTTGATTCTTTTGTTTGGGGGGTTGGAGAAGCTGTCATGGTCTGCTTCTTTAAGTGGTTCGATATGGATTGTTGTCTCCGAGCCATCACTGGGAAACTAGTTTTTCCAGAAAATCCGCTAAAAAAAAAAAAATGCAGTCAGATCCCTATCAGAGTTCTCCCTCTGGCTCAGGCTATTCAGATGTTAACGAAGCCGCCTGGGGAGGGTGGGGGAGGGAACAGAGAGATAGGAGAGTAGCACCTCAGAATATAGCCAGAGTTGCTTGTCTTGCTTGGAATGACTGTTATATCTGAGATTCCCGCGGGCGTGTCACCTATGTGTGCTGGCTGTGTGGAGATTGCCCCTGGGGGGTCTGGCCCGCTGGAGTCACGGTCAGATCCTCCGCTTCCAGCCCCACGCCCAGCGTCAAGGCTCCCCTACTGGGACGGTGCACTCTCGACTCCAAAATCAGTCGCTGCCTCCCGGGGACTTCTCGTCCCTCCAGCCGCGTGGCCGTGCCGCTGCCGAGAACCAGTTGGGCCTCCTCCCGGGGTTAGTTCAGATGGGTGGAGCAGCTCCCCGTGCTTGTGCCGTGACCAAGTGTCCCGGCTGGGACGCTGTTCTCCCCGCTCCAATACCAGTCGCTGCCTCCCGGGGACTTCTCCTACCGGCTGAGTCCCATGCCGCCCGTGCGACCTGGCTGGTCCCCTTCCCGGGGTTAGTTCAGGGGGGTGGAGCAACTGTCCGTGTTTATGCCGTACCTGCTTCCAGTCCAAATCCCAGCGGGACGGTTCCCCGGCTCGGACGCTGCTCTTTCTGCTCCAAGACCAGTCACTGCCTCCTGGGGACTTCTCCTACCGGCTGCGTCCCACGCCTCCCGCGGAACCGGCTGGTCCCCCTCCCGGGGTTAGTTCAGAGGGGTGGGGCAGCTCTCTGTGCTTGTGCCGTACCTGACTGGTACGCTGGCTCCAGGCTCTGGAAACAATCGCTGCTTCCCCGTATTAGTTCGTTCTCCGTCTCTAAATCTGTGTTTGTTGTTCAGGGTTCGTAGATTGTTATGTATGTGATCGATTCACTTGTTTTTCCGTGTCTTTGTTGTAAGAGGGATCCGAGGTAGCGTCTGCCTAGTCCGCCATCTTGGCTCCACCCAGAACATTTTCTTAATAAACTTTGTTATGCCAATTGGGCACTTTTTTTAAGGAGTATGGAATTTTGTTAAATTGATATGAAATAGAAACTTTCCAGAAAGAGTACGTGTTTTTAAAGTTGTTCATAATTGTCAAAGTGACTTTCTTTACCCTAGGGACTCTTTAATACTCTTGTTACAGATGAGATTCCCAGTTCTAATGGTATGTATCTCCAGTCACCTGTGCATGAAATATATCTACCTACATTCTCTATATAATACGTATCTCACAATGACAATCAAATGTTTTATATCATCTGTCTTTCAATGGAAAGGGCAATTACAACATTCTAATTGGACATATTTAAATGTCTCTAAATCACTTTCTAACTATAGCTCGTTCTCATGTCTTCTATAGGCTTTCACAACTTATGAATTCACATTTATATGGCTTCACCATGCTTCCTTTCCTGCTCTCAGGGTGTTTGCAATTGCTTTCCACCTAGTTAACAACAGCATCTTTTATAATACCCTTTTGAATACCCCACATGCCACTCACCAAAGTGGGATGCAGAACATTTTCTTAATAAAGTTTGTTATGCCAATTGACCTAGATGTCCCCCAAAACCATGGATCCCAGACTCCCGCCCCTGCTACTCTGTCCCTCAAAGTGTTTGGTTGTGTTCAGGAAACTTCTTAGATGTTGGTTTAGTCCAGTTGTGCTGACTTCCCCTGTATTGTGTATTGTCCTTCCCTAACCTAATTCTTGTCTGCTGTATAGTTAGTGAATTCCCCTCTCCCTCCCTCTCCACCCTCATTACCATCAAAGAATGTTTTATTCTGTATTTAAACCTTTTTTTGAGTTCTTATAATAGTGGTGTCGTATAATATTTGTCCTTTTGTGACTGACTAATTTCACTCAGCATAACGCCTTCCAGATTCATCCATGCTATCAAATGTTTCCAGGATTCATCATTGTTCTTTATCATTGCCTAGTATTCCATTGTGTGAATACCATAATTTGTTTATCCATTTATCTATCGATGGGCACCAAGGTTGTTTCCATCTTTTAACTATTGTGAATGGTACTGCAATGAAAATGAGTGTGCATATATCTACTCATGTGGTGGCTCTTATTTCTCTAGGATTTACTCCAAGTAGTGGAACTTCTGGATGGTATGGTATTTTTTTTATGGTACTTTTATATTTAGCTTTTTAAAGAAGCACCAAATCCATTTCCAAAATGGTTGTACCATTTTACATTCCCACCAGCAGTGTGTGTTTCAGTCTCTCCACAACCTCTCCAACATTTATTATTTTGTGTTTTTTGGATTAATGCTGGCCTTGATGGGGTAAGATGGTATCTCATTGTAGTTTTGATTTTTATTTCTCTAATGGCTAATGACTGTGAGCATTTCCTCACGTATCTGTTAGTCACCTGAATGTCTTCTTTGGTGAAGTGCCTGTTTATATCCCTTGCCCATTTTTTAACTGAGTTGTCTTTTTGTTGTTGAAGCTTTTTTTTTTAGTTTAAATTTATTTATTTTTATTGTGCTTTAGGTGAAAGTTTACAGGTCAAGTTAGTTTCTCATACAAAAATTTATACACATGTTGCTATGTGACTGTAGTTGCTCCCTCTATAATGCGACAGCACACTCTTTCATTCCACCCTGGATTTCCTGTGTCCATTCAACCAGCTCCTGTCTCTTCCTGCCTTCTCCTCTCTCCTCCAGACAGGAGCTTCCCAATTAGTCTCATGCATCTACTTGAACTAACAAGCACACTCTTCACAAGTATCATTTTATGTCTTATTGTTCAGTCTAATCTTTGTCTGAAGAGTTGGCTTTGGGAATGGTTTTAGTTCTGGGTTGCAGAGAGTCCTGGGGTCATGTCTTCCAGGGTTCCTTCAGTCTCAGTCAGACCATTAAGTCTGGTCCTTTTACTAGAATTTGAGCTCTGCACCCCACTTCTCTATTGCTCTGTCAGGGACTCTCTGTTGTGTTCCCTGTCAGGGCAGTCATCTATGTTACCCAGGCACCACCTAGTTCTTCTGGTCTCAGGTTGATGGAGTCTTTGCTTTCTTTATGTGGCCCTTTCTGTCTCTTGGGGTAATATTTTCCTTGTGTCTTGGGTGTTCTTCATTCTCCTTTGCGCCAGGTGGGTTGGGACCAATTGATGCATCTTAGATGGATGCTCACTAGATTTTAAGACCCCAGATGCCACTCACCAAAGTAGGATGCAGAACATTTTCTTAATAAACTTTTTTATGCCAATTGACCTATATATCCCCTGAAACCATGGTCTCCAGACCCCCACCCTTGCTACTCTGTCCCTGGAAGTATTTGGTTGTATTCAGGAAACTTCTTAGCTTTTGATTTAGTCCAGTTGTTCTGATTTTCCCTGTGTTGTGTGTTGTCCTTCCCTTCATCTAAGGTGATTCTTGTCTACTATATAGTTAGTGAATTCCCCTCTCCCTCCCTCCCCACCCTCCTAAACATCAAAGAATGTTTTTTTTTTCTGTGTTTAAACCTTTTCTTGACTACTTATACTAGTGGTCTCATACAATATTTGTCCTTTTGCAACTGACTAATTTCACTCAGCATAATGCCTTCCAGATTCCTCCATGTTATGAAACATTTCCAGGATTCATCATTGTTCTTTATCATTGCCTAGTATTCCAGTGTGTGAATATATCATAATTTTCTTTTTTTATCCATTCGTCCATTGATGGGCACCTAGGTTGTTTCCATCTATTTGCTATTGTGAACAGTGCTGCAATGAACATGGGTGTGCACATATCACTTCATGTGATGACTCTTATTTGTCTAGGATATACTCGAAGGAGTGGGATCGCTGGATCATATGGTAGCTCTATTTCTAGATGTTTAAGGAAGTGCCAAATCGATTTCCAAAGTGGTTGTACCATTTTACATTCCTACCAGCAGTGTATAAGTGTTCCAGTCTCTCCACAACCTCTCCAACATTTACTATTTCATGTTTTTTGGATTAATGTTGGGGTGAGATGGTATCTCATTGTAGTTTTGATTTGCATTTCTTTAATGGCTAATGATCCTGAGCATATCCTTCTGTATCTTTTAGCCACCTGTATGTCTTCTTTGGTGAAGTGTCTGTTCATATCCTTTGCCCATTTTTTAATTGGGTTATTTGCTTTTTGTTGTTGAGGTTTTGCAGTATCATGTATATTTTAAAGATTAGACCCTGATCAGATATGTTGTAGCCAAAAAATTTTTCCCAATCTGTAGGTTGTCTTTTTACACTTTTGGTGAAGTATTTTGATGAGCATAAGTGTGTGATTTTTAGGAGTTCCCAATTATCTAGTTGCTATTCTGGTGTTTGTGCATTATTAGTTATGGTTTGTATTCTGTTTATGCCACTTACTAGGGCTCCTAACATTGACCTATTTTTTCTTCCATGATCTTTATCATTTTAGATTTTATATTTAGGTCTTTGATCCATTTCAAGTTACCTTTTGTGCATGGTGTGAGGTAAGGGAATTGTTTCATTTTTTTTTTTGCAGATGGATATCCATTTATGCCCACACTATTTGTTAAAAAGTCTGTCTTCCCCATTTAATGGACTTGGGGCCTTTTTTGAATATCAGCTGCTCATAGGTGGATGAATTTATGTCTAGATTCTCAATTCTGTTCCATTGGTCTATGTACTTGTTGTTGTACAAGTACCACGCTGTTTTGAATACCTTGGCAGTATAATAGGTTCTAAAATCAGGTAGTGTGAGACCTCCCACTGTGTTCTTCTTCAGTAATGCTTCACTTACCTGTGGCCTCTTTCCATATGAAGCTAGTGATGTGTTTCTCCATCAAAAAAATCATTGGAATTTTGATCAGAATTACATTGCATCTGTAGATCGCTTTGTGTAGAATTGACATTTTCACCATGTTGAGTCTTCCTGTCTATGAGCAAGGTATGTTTTTCCATTTTTGTAGATCTCTTTTGGTTTCTGGCCATACTGTCTTGTAGTTTTCCTTGCATAGGTCTTTTATGTCTCTTGTTAGATTAATTCCTAAGTGTTTTATCTTCTTGGGTGCTATTGTAAACGGTATTTGGTGATTTCCTCTTCGACGTTCTCTTTGTTGGTGTAGAGGAATCCAATTGATTTTTTATGTTTATCTAGTATCCTGATACTTTCTGAAATCTTACACTAGTTCCAGCAGTTTTCTTGAGGATTCTTTAGGGTTTACTGTGTATAAGATCATATCATCTGTAAATAAGGATATTTTTGCTTCTTCCTTGTCAACTTGGATGCCTTTTATTTCTTTTTCTTGCCTAATTGCTCTGGCTAGAACATCCAGCACAATGTTGAATAAGAGTGGTGATAAAAAGCATCCTTATCTGGTTCCCATTCTCAACGGGAATGCTTTCAGACTCTCTCCATTTAGGATGATGTTGGCCATTGGCTTTGTATAAATGCCGTTTATTATGTCGAGGAATTTCCCTTCTATTCATATTTTGCTGAGAGTTTTTATCATGGACTTTTTCAAATACCTTTTCTGCATCAATTGATAAAATCATGTGTTTTTGTCTTTTGTTTTATTTATGTGATGGATTACATTGATTATTTTTCTAATATTCATTCATCCCTGCATACCTGGTATGAATCCCACTTAATCGTGGTGAATTATTCTTTTGATATATTGTTGAATTCCATTGCCTAGAATTTTATTGAGGATTTTTACGCCTGTGTTCGTGAAGGATATTGGTCTGTAATTTTCTTTTTTTTGTGCTGTTTTTCACCTGGTTTCAGTATCAGGGTTACACTGGCTTCATAGAATGAGTTAGGTAGTATTCCATCCTTTTCTACGCTCTGAAATACCTTTAGTAGTAGTGGTGTTAACTCTTCTCTGAAAGTTTGGTAGAACTCTGCTGTGAAGCCCTCCAGGCCAGGGCTTTTTTTTTTTTTTTTTTTTTTTGGGAGTTTTTTGATTACCTTTTCAATCTTTTCTTTTGTTATGGGTCTGTTATTTGTTCTACCTCTGTTTGTGTTAGGTAGTGTGTTTCTAGGAATTCACCCATTTCTTCTAGGTTTTCAAATTTGTTAGAGTACAATTTTTCATAGTAATCTGATATGATTCTTTTAATTTCAGTTATGTCTGTTGTAATATTGCCCATCTCATTTCCTATTTGGTTTATTTGCTTCCTCTACTGTTTTTCTTTTGTCAGTTTGGCCAATGGTTTATCAATTTTATTGATCTTTTCAAATAACCAGCTTTTGGTCTTGTTAATTCTTTCAATAGTTTTTCTGTTTTCTATTTCATTTAGTTCTGCTCTGTTTTTTTTCTTATCATTTGTTTTCTTCTGGTGCCTGAGGGTTTCTTTTGTTGCTCTCTATTTGTGCAAGTTGTAGGGATAATGTTTTGATTTTGGCCATTTCTTCTTTTTGGATGTGTGCATTTATTGTTATTAATTTACCTCTGAGCACTGCTTTTGCTGTGTTCCATAGATTCTGGTAGGATGTGTTTTCGCTCTCATTTGATTCTTTGAATTTCTTTATTCTATCCTTGATTTCTTCTATAACACAGGATTTTTTGAGCAAGGTCTTGTTCAGTTTCCCTGTATTCGATTTTTATCTTTGCTTTTTCCGTCATTGTTTTCTACTTTTATAGCTTTATGGTCAGAAAAGATGCTTGAAATATTTCAATGTTTTGGATTCTCTTAAGTCTTGCTTTGTGGCCTAATATGTGATTTATTCTGGAAAATGTTCCATGTGTGTACTTGGCTGCTCTTGGCTGGAGTGTTCTGTATACGTCTATTAGATCCATTTGGCTGACTGTGGCATTTGGATCTTTCGTGTCTTCATGGAGCTTCTTCCTAGATGTTCTGTCCTTCACCAAAAGTGGGGTGTTGAAGTCTCCTATGATTATTGCGGAGCTGTCTATCTCTCTTTTCAATGCTGTTAGAGTTTGTTTTGTGTATTTTGGAGCCCTGTCATTGGGTGCATAGGTATTTATTACGGTTATGTCCTCCTGGTGTATTGACCCTTTAATCATTATATAGTGCCCTTTCTTATCCTTTTTGTTGGATTTTACTCTAAAGTCTATTTTGTCAGATTAATAATGCCACTCCTGCTCTTTTTCTATTGCTGTTTCCTTGTCATATTGTTTTTCCATCATTTGAGTTTTAGTTTGTTTGTGTCTTTAATTTTAAGGTGTGTCTCTTGTATGCAGCATATAGATGGATCATTTTTTTTTCTCCATTCTGCCACTCTCTGCCTCTTTATTGGGGCATTTGGTCCATTTACATTCAGTGTAATTATTGATAGGTATTAGTTTTTTTTTTTTAGTTTAGTGCTGTTATTTTGATGTATTTTTTTGTGTGTTTTTGGCAGTTTCTTTGTTTCACTTAGTTTTCTGTGCTGAGGCATTTTTCTCTATGTATTTTCTTCTCATCTTTTTCATTTTTGTTGATTTTGTATTTTCTGAATCTTTATGTTTGTCTCTTTTTTTTTTTTTGACTTGTAGGATTGTTGGTTTCTTTTGTGATTACCTGAATATTTTCCTCAGTTTAAACCAATCTTTTATTTCTTTATACCACTTTGTCTTCCTCTCCATATGAAAGATCTATGACTACATTATTTAGTCTCCCTTTTTTGTTTTAATGTTGTCATTTTATACATATTGAAGTCTCTGTTTCCTTATTTTCAGTGTTTTAGCTTTGGTTTATTTTTGTGAATTCCCTAACTGGATTGATATTTGATTGATCTGTCCTGTGTTCTAGTCTTGGGCTTTTATCTGATGTTATTGATTTTCAAACTGGAGGACTCCCTTTAGTATTTCTTGTAATTTTGGTTTGGTTTTACAAATTCCCTATACTTCTGTTTATCTGGAAATGCCCTAATTTTGTCATCATATTTGAGAGACAGTTTTGCTGGATATATAATTCTTGACAGGGATTTTTTTTTCCTTCAATGCTTTATGTCTGCCATCTCTTTGCTTTCTTGCCTGCATGGTTTCTGCTGAGTAGCCCAAGCTTAGTTTCACCGTCTCTCCATTGCAGATGACTTTTTGCTTATCCTTAGCCACTATTAAAATTCTCTCCTTATCTTCGGTTTTGTTAAGTTTGAATATAATATCTCTTGGTAATTTTCTTTTGGGATCTACCTTGAGTGGGGTTTGACAAGTGTCTTGGATAGCTATCTTCTCATCTTTTACGATATCAGGAAAATTTTCTGCCAACAAATCTTCAACAATTCTGTCCGCATTTTCTGTAACCCCCCTTGTTCTGGTACTCCAATCACTTGTAGGTTATTTCTCTTCATAGAGTCCCACATATTTCTTAGGGTTTCTTCATTTTTAAAAATTCTTTTATCTGATTTTTCCTCAAATAAGTTGGTGTTAATTGCTTTATCTTCAATATCACTAATTCTGACTTTCATTACCTCAGTTCTGCTCCTTTGATTTTCTATTGAGTTGTGTAATTCTGAAATTTTATTGTTAATCTTTTGAATTTCTTTTTGCTGTCTTTCTATGGATTCTTTCAGCCTGTTAAATTTGTCATTATCTTCTTGTATAACCTTCTTAAGTTCTTCTGTTGCTTTGTCCGTGTTCTGCTTGGCTTGTTCTGCATTTTGCTTGATCTCCTTCCTGATTTCTTGAAGCAATCTGTATATTAATCTTTTGAATTCTACCTCCAGTAATTCTAAGAAATTATCTTCCTCTGAAAGGTTTCTTGGTTATTTGTTTTAGCTGCTTGCTGAAGCAATCATGGTCTGCCGCTCTATGCCATCTGATATTGACCATTGTTTCCAAGCCATCAATAAGTTATTATACTTATTTATTTTATGTTTGCTTACTGTGTCCTAGCTTCTTGTTTTGTTTTATTTTGATATGCCCAGATAGGCTGGTTGTGTGAGCTAGCTTGATTATTGTCATCTTTGAAGTTCTCACATTCTGTCATCAGGTCATTAGAGCTGTTACTATGTATGTGAGCCCTGGAATCTGTTTACTTTTCTTGTGTGGATTCAGCTCAGGTGTCCAGGTACTCATTCTCCACGTGTGTGGTGCAGGCTCTTACCTACAGTCCTAGACAGATGGGGTGATTAGAGTAGGCACAGGTATCTGGCTGCAGTAGGGGGTCATGTGCTGAACAATGCAGGGGGCAGACGGCTGCCTCTGAGTGTCTGGGAGGAAAGTGTGTCCCTGTTCCCTAGAGCACATAGGTGGGTGGGTTTTGCAGCTGGGCTGTAGGCACCCAAAGCTGTTGTCTGTAAGGTTTGGGAGGCACTACTTATTCTTGGACCCCTTTCTCAGGTGGCTAGCTGTCATGGGTGGAACCACCAGTCCTCTGACCTCTGATGTGGGTAGGTGAGGACTCTGCTTAATGGGCAGGGTGGTGTCAACTGTCATGAATCTTCCACTCCCCCTTATAGCCGATGCAGCTGAAAATAGGCTTCAGGTATATACCCTGTTGTACTGTGCTAACAAAGGCCTACACTGTTGAAATGGGCCCACACAGGCCTATGTAGGTGTGAAAGGCATTCAGAGTCCGTAGACCCCTTATGCCTGTACCTAGGCAAAGTGGCTGTGCCTGCCCTGAGTTTCCAGCTTAGGGGAGCTGGCAGATTATTTTTTCCTGTTTCTTAATTAGTCCCTTCTGGAAAACCAGGAAAATGGCTAGAGGCAACCAAGGGGTCCTACTTCTGGCCCAGGTGTGCGGCTATTGCTGAAGCCATACCAGGACTGGAGCAGAGTGGGGAGGGGGCAGGTAAATGGGAGAGAGGTACTTTCCATAGGGGGAGTATTTTTGATCCGCACTTTAGGTTAGGCTCTTGTACTTATCTTTCACTGATTGAGCGCTGCTTCTCCCTCTTTCTGGAGGCTTGAGCAGACTCCTCACTGCTCAGTTTCTCCTGATGTGGAAAACCCATCCTGAGCACTACTGCTTGCCTCAGTCTGCACATGCCAGCTGATCCAGCCTGCAGGGTGCCGATGCCGGCCAGTTTAGGTCTGGCAATTTCTTGCTGCTTCTGAACTGTCTCTCCCTGCTCCTGCTGCTCAGTCTGATTCTTCAACTTTGTGTTTGATGTTTAGGGCTCCTAGATTGTCATATATAATCAATTCACATGTTTTTTTGAGTCTTTGTTGTAGGAGGGACCACAGGAAGTATATGAGTCTACTCAACAGCAACAGGTTTGGTATATGTTATACTCATTTGGAAAGCCAGATCTATGTCTAATGTCATCTATGTTGATAAAAATTACTGAATCATTATCATTATCTATTTACTAAACTTGATCAAGTCATCCTGTGATTTTAAAAGGTGGGCCTTCTAGATGTACCAATTAAAATTATATGTTTAAGCACCCTTTCCTCAGCTGTTATAGTTCATAATATAAGCTGATATTTGAAATTGTCAATATATCTCAGGAACTTGTTGACCTAACTAGGGAAGTAATTTCTGTGTTTGTAAATACTGCCTACTTTAGGGAGAGAGGTGTGCCAGAAAGAAGAAAATGAGGTACCAAAATAGTTTTAAAAAAATGTATTTTGTATATTAAAATCTGAACAAGACTTCATCATATGTATGTGTTGTATTTACACTTCCATCTAAGAATATTTTCCTTTTTCTTTCTATCTTGGTTTCATTTAATGAATGGTCTCTTTACCTACTACAGGTTGATTTGGCCTATGGTATAAAAATAAAATGGTTAGTAAAACAAAATTTCCATCTTTCTTTCTGATTTGATTCATTCACTCTGTTTTTCAGAGTACATGAATATTTAAAATATAAATCTAGTTTTGTGATGTTATATCAACACTTATCTGTAGTTAAAAAGGGGAAATATAACTAAATTCAAATACCTATTGTAGAAATTACAGATGACTGAATGTTCCCATTAAATCAATAAAACATCAAGGTGGTCTTTTTTTTTTTTTCCAGTACAGTTTATCTTTTTGATAAAACAACAAATATCCAATAAAGAAAAACATATATATAATAATGAGTGTTAGCTTATTTTTCTAATAGATATATCGTACAGAAACTGTCAAAATCAAACCTATTCAGGCAATGGTATCGGTCTTTTGTTCTTTCTTTTTTAAAGGTCCTAATGAGAAAGTAGCTGGCAATTAGCCAACTGCCGTTGAAGTTAGTTGGCAGGCAGTGCCACTTGGGAGTTACAGATTTATTTCCAAAAATGGAAATCATCTCATGAGTTTTTGACCCTTAGCCTTAAACCTTTCTCTGAACTAACACCAATGATTACAGAAATGATTTGGTTCAGTGAAGACTTCTTCCACAGAGGTCAAAAGTTGATCACTCGAATGGCCTTGACAAACCTACTAATATCTCTAGAAGGTCGCCCTGACAGAATGGATGACACCAATGTCGTGCTGTCTAGCCAAGGCAAGAACAACTTGCTGCTAACATAATTGCTCCAAGATAGAAATATCGAATTACATAAAGTCCCAGTCTCCTGGAACAGTTATTGCTGAAGCACATTTGTTTCACTTTGAAACTGCCTTTGCTATTCATTGGCTCTGACAGTATGATAAAAACTAGCTTAGGTCTTATGCCCAACACCAATTATATTAGATAATGAAGTATTCTTGTTGTCTTCCAACATGTCCCTAATCACTAGATTCAGTGTATGTACACAGAAGCAGATAGTATAAATGTATCCATCACAACTAGCGTTTATGCCCTGTCAAGGGTTCTTTATTTAAAAAAAAAAATCTTGTCACCAAGTACCCTATAAAAAAATATGAGTATAAAGTATGCCATAAACATTTATGGGAAATATATATCTTTACTAATATGAGTGAATTAAGAGATTTCTGATGATGCATGCTAAATAAACTCTGACACTCTGCTGATGGTAAGAGAAGTATATTTTGGGTTGAGTTTATGATAATACCTATTTTTTCCTTGACAATTTTTTTTTCTTCTGTAAGACTCCAAATAGATTACAGAAGAATAGATTAAAAAAAAAAAAAAACTCTTCGTAATGATTTTTTCTTATGGTATTTAAAGTAAAGAAGTCATCCTTAAAAGTCTGAATCTTCCTTTATGAGAGATAACTGGTTAAATGGTAAGAACTGTCCCTTCATCCATTTTGCAGTGACTATTTGAGTATTTTTTTTTTTATTTGAGTAACAAGGTGATTACCACCTAATAACATTCCCCTCTCTAGGATCTAGACAATTTTGTTTTGGTCTGGCAATTTTTGTACTGAGATCATTTAATAACTTACCAATAATGACCATCCTGAGGCATCTGGTGTTGGATTACCTCATGTGCAAGGAGGAAATGGCATATAGACTTGGAACCTGGTAGAAGTTGTAGTCACTTTACACAATGGACATTTCTTTGCTTCTCTGATGTTTTTAACGTGATTACAGAAGTCAGTCAGTGATAGATGAATTTTTTCCCTTAGTATAAACACCTTCATAATATTTCAGGTCCACAGAGACCAATATAACAGAAAGAGATGTTAAAGGGATTATTTCCAGAAATATAAGGCAGCCCAGAGGAATTTTCAGGTGGTATCAACCTCCCTAATGTGACCAACCTAAACAAGTTGATATAAGAGAGAGAGAGATAGAGAGAAATTTAACAGCAGTAGCAAATTTTAGAGTGAAATAGAGGACTGAGTTCAGAAGTTGAGTTTAGTTTTCAATTGTAACATGATATAGAGACTGGATCTGTATCACTTATTCAGTGGGAACTTAATATGTTACAATGTGCATTTACCTGTAAGAAAGATTTGATTGGATTTATAACTAATGAGTTAATGAAATTGAAGATGATATATTTGTATCTATAATATCAAAATAACTCATTAAACTAGAACTTATTGAACACAGACAGCTTTTTTCTTTGTACTCGTTTGGTGAATGATGAACCTTGTAATATTTCACTTTTCTGTAGATATTGTGGTAGGCAGAAAGATGTTCCCCCCTCAGAAAATAGCTACATTCTAATCCCTGGAACCCAAGACCTGTGCAAATGTTACCTTACATGGCAAAGGGAAATTAAGGTTGCAGATGGAATTAAAGTTGTCCGTCAGCTGACTTTAAAATATGGAGATTATTTTGGATCATCCAGGTGGACCCAATGTAATCACAAGGGTCCTTAGAAGTGGAAGAGGGAGGCAGAAAACAGGTCAGAGTAATGCTTTGTGATAAGGGCTCAACTTACCACTGCTGACTTTGAACATAGAAGAAGGGGGGCATTAGTCAAGGAACGCAGGTGGCCTCTAAAAACTGGAAAAGGCAAGGAAACAAATTCTTCCCTAGAGACTACAGAAAGGAAGCAGTCCTGCTCGTACCTTGATTTTAGTCCAGTAAGAACTGAGGTCAGATTTTTCACCTGTGGAACTATAAGTTAATATATTTGTGTTGTTTCAAGACACTAAATTTGTGGCAAACTGATATAGATATGTTATGGAAACCACAAAAAACAGATGACATGAAAAAATGTAATGCATATATAACAAAACTTTTGCCATGTCAACATTTTTTACATGTACAACTAAGTGATATTAATTACTCTTATGAATAGCAGGAGAACATTGTCTGATATAGTGCCAGAAGACGAGCCCCTCAGTTCCAAAAACACTCAAAAGACCACTGGGGAAGAGCTGTCTCCTCAAAGTAGAGTTGACCTTAAATGATGTGGATGGAATCAAGCTTTCAGGGCCTTCATTTGCTGATGTGGCATGACTCAAAATGAGAAGAAACAACTGCAAACATCCATTAGTAATTAGAGTGTGGAACGTACGAAGTTTGAAGATAGGAAAATTGGAAATAGTCAAAAATGAAATAGAATGCATAAACATCAATATTCTAGGCATTAGTGAGCTGAAATGGACTGGTATTGGCCATTTTGAATCAGACAATCATATGATCTACTATGCTGTGAATGACAAACTGAAGAGGAACGGCATTGCATTCATCCGCAAAAAGAATATTGCAAGATCTATCCTGAAGTACAACACTGTCAGGTATAGGATAATATCCATAAGCCTACAAGGAAGACCACTTAATACGACTATTATTCAAATTTACACACAAACTACTGAGGCCAAAGATGAAGAAAGTGAAGATTATTATCAATTTCTGCGGTCTAAAATTGATCAAACATGCCATCAGGATGCATTGATAATTGCTGGTGATTGGAATATGAATGTTGGAAACAAAGAAGAGGGATAAGTAGTTGGAAAATATGGCCTTGGTGACAGAAACGATGCCAGATATCACATGATAGAATTTTGTAAGACCTACAACTTCATTGCAAATACCTTTTTTCACCAACATAAAGGACAACTATATATGTGGATCTTGCCAAATGGAATACACAGAAGTCAAATCGACTACATCTGTGGAAAGAGACAATGGAAAAGCTCAATATCATCAGTTAGAACAAGGCCAGGGGGCGACTGGGGAACAGACCATCAATTGCTCATATGCAAGTTCAAGTTGAAGCTGAAGAAAAAATGAGACAAGTCCATGAGAGCCAAAGTATGACCTTGACTATATCCCACCTGAATTTGGAGACCATCTCAAGGATAGATTAAATGCGTTGAACACTAATGACCAAAGAAGACCTGACTAATTGTTGAATGACATCATCCATGAAGAAAGCAAGAGGCCATTAAAAAGGCAGAAAGAAAGACCAAAATGGATGTCATAAGAGACACTGAAACTTGCTCTTGAACACCAAGTAGCTAAAGCTAATGGAAAAAATGATAAAGTAAAAGAGTTGAACAGAAGATTTAAAAGGGGAACTCGAGAAGACAAAGTAAAATATTATAATGAAATGTGGAAAGACCTGGAGATAGAAACCCAAAAGGGAAGAACACACTCAGCATTTCTCAAGCAAAGCTGAAAGAACTGAAGAAAAAATTCAAGCCTCAAGTTGCAATATTGAAGGATTCTATGGGGAAAATATTAAGTGAAGCATGGAACATCAAAAAACAGATGGAAGGAATACAGAGTCACTGTACCAAAAATAATTGGTCGACATTCAATCGTTTGAGGAAGGTGGCATATGATCAAGAACGTATGGTATTGAAGGAAGAGATTTAAGCTGCGCTGAAGACAATGGTGAAAAACAAGGCTCCAGAAATTGACAGAATACCCACTGCGATGTTTTAACAAAGGAATGCAGTGCTGGAAGTGCTCACTTTTCTGTGCAAAGAAATTTGGAAGACAGCTACCTGGCCAACTGACTGGAAGAGATCCATATTTATGCCTATTCCAAAGAAAGGTGATCCAAATGAATGTGGAAATTATTGAACAATATCATTAATACCACACAAGTAACATTTTTCTGAAGATCATTCAAAAGTGGTTGCAGCAGTACGTCTACAAGGAATATATATATATCTGAAGCTAGATTCAGAAGAGGACGTGAGGTTATGGAGCTACAGATATCATTGCTGATGTCAGATGGATCTTGGCTGAGAGTAGAGAATACCAGAAAGATATTTACCTATGTTTTATTGAATATACAAAAGCATTCAACTGTGTGATCATAAAAATTATGGATAACATTGTATAAAATGGGAATTCTGAAAAACTAATTGTGCTCATGAAGAATCTGTACAGAGAACAAGAGGCAGTCATTCACACAGAACAAGGGGATAGTGCATGGTTTAAAATCAGGAAAGGTGTTCATCAGGGTTGTATACTTTCACCATACATATTCAGTCTGTATGCTGAGCAAATAGTCTGAGAAACTTGACTACATGAAGAAGAAAACAACATCAGGATTGGAGGAAGACTCATTAATAATCTGTGTTATGCAGATGACACTGGTTTGCTTGCTGAAAATGAAGAGGACTTGAAGCACTTACTGATAAAGATGAAAGACTACAGCCTTCAGTATGTATTGCACCTCAACATAAAGAAAACAAAAATCCTCACAACTGAACCAATAAGCAGCATCATGATAAATGGAGGAAAAATCGAAGTTGTCAAGGATTTCATTGTACTTGGCTCCACAACCAGTTCCCATGGAAGCAGCAGTCAAGAAATCAAAGGATGCATCGCACTGGACAAATCTGTTGCAAAAGACATCTTTAAAGTGTTGAAAAGCAAAGAGGTCATTTTAAGGACTAAGGTGCACCTGACCGAAACCATGGCATTTTCAATAGCCTAATATTAGTACGAAAGCTAAACAATGAATAAGGAAGACTGAAGAAGAATTGATGCTTTTGATTTATGGCGTTGGTGAAGAATATTGAATATACCACAGACTGCTAGAAGAATGAACAAATCTGTCTTGGAAGAAGTTCAGCCAGAGTGTTCCTTAGAAGGAAAGTTGGCAAGACTTCCTCTCACGTACTTTGGACATGTAATCAGGAGGGACCAATCCCTGGGGAAGAACATCATGCTTGGTAAAGTAGGGGGTCAGCGAATAAGAAGAAGATGCTCAAGGAGCTAGAGTGACACAATGGCTGCAACAATGAATGGGCTCAAACATAGCAAGGATTGTGAGGATGGTGCAGGACTGGTCGGTGTTTTGTTCTGTTGTACTTAGGATTGCTATGAGTGGGAACTGACTCGATGGCACCTAACAACAACTATAATATATATGCCAATTATATTAAAATTGTGATTTTTAAAATTTAGATTTGCAGTGTTCATTCTCTTACTATTCTTTCTGGACAGCAATAATCAATTCTGAATGTGAAGTGTGATTTTTTTCCACGCACACATAAATGATTTTGCATTATAGTTAGATAAGAATAGCACTAAAGCATCCTAACCAAAGATTAGTGGTCAAGACTGCTGAAATCTGTTTCCCAGATTACTTCTGGCTGTCTGAGGAATACAAGGAAATCATTAGTTTCACTCTCTCACACTTTCCCATCTGAAGACTAGATAATATCCCTTCTTTAAGCTATAATTTCTTACTGACATGTGTGAGTGATCGTTTTACTGATAGGGCATTGGTTCCTGAGAAATTAATAATGCATGACCATTAGTGGAAATCCAGAGTCCACCCTTTTAGTAATTATAAGGGAACAGGGCCTGAGGCCTGGTGGGAAATTACATATAGGAATGCTTATAAAGTTGTCTTTCATTAAGATTTTAAAAATATCTATTATTCTAATATTTAAATTTTTATCTGAAACTTTTAATAGCACTAGTAACATTCACTCCTTAATAGAATACTGAATTTAAAATTACCCTGTGGACTCATACTACAGTGTAACCTTGAGCTCATATTCTCCCTGACTTAGCCATGAAAAAGAAAAACGCATCTATAGTCATTTGTTGTTGATGTGGTCATTGTTTTATATTATGTTTAAAAAGAATGTATCAGCTGAGATGTGTATTTGTAAAAGATTAGTCCCAAATTTTAGTGGTCTAAAATAATGATAACTACTTATTATATCAGAGCCCTGGAAGTACAGTGGTTAAGAGCTCAGGCTGCTAACCAAAAGATCAGCAGTTCGAATCCACCAGCCACTCTTGGAGACCCTATGGGGCAGTTCTACTCTGTCCTATAGGGTAGCTACTTATTATATCACACAGTTTCTATGGGTCAGGATCTTCATGAGTTTGCAGTCAAGGTGTTGGCTGAGGTTGCAGTCATCTGAAGGTTTGACTAGGACTAAAGGATCCTCTTCCAAGACGGCTTGCTCACATGGCTGGCATAGCTGTTAAAGAGAGGCCTTAGTTCTGCCCCACGTGGGTCTCTTTTAGGACTGCTAAGGTATCCTCATGATATGGTAACTGGCTTCTTTAAAATGAGTGATCCAAGAAGGAGCAAAGTAGAAGCCACAATGCCTTTTGTGATGGCCTCAGAAGTCACACTCCATCATTTCTGCAATATCCTCTTGGTTACACAGTACCTTACCCCAGTTCCTCTGAGAAATAGACAAGAATTTTATTAGGGGAAACACCTGATAGAGAAAACAGAGAGGGAGCTGGGAGAAGCTTAGAGAGCTGACAGTCCATAGGAGAATTGTTAGACAATGCAGGTTTGACTCTGAATGAAGGAAGGAACAAAGGAAGGGAGGGAGGTCCGATGGAAGTATCTTAGACTGCAGGGTACTTCTAAAGAATGTTTGGCAAAGTTGACGGGAAATCTTCAGGCCACAGCTGCCTGTTAGAGAAGATCTGTGTCTCCCAGAAGCACATCTCTTTAGTATCTCAGCAGCCTGTGAGATGTGTGGTGATGGATTTCAGAGCACAGTAGACTGTGATGTTAATAATACCCACTACCCGTTGCAGTCGATTTTGACTCATAGCGACCATATAGGACAGAGTAGGACTGCTCCATAGGGTTTCCAAGGAGTGGCTGGCGGATTCGAACTGCCAACATTTTGGTTACCAACCAAACTCTTAATTGCTGTGCCACCAGGGCTTCAGTGATCAATAATACACTAATGCAATAATAGTAGATCTACAAGATGTAGCCTCATGGCTGCCACGGTCAACCCCTTGCTCCACACAGCTTTACTTTATATAGTTTGGGAAGTGACACCTCCATGGTTCCTGTGTCCCTCTCTTTTTGAAGGGAAACTTAGAAGAGGAAGGTCAATGATATAAACGATAGCCCCTGACACTGCAATTGATCTTGGGGCCCAAACTGGAACTCATCCTCTCCCTCCTCTATTATCCATTCTAAATTTCCCTTACCCTCAGCTATCACTTTGGCAGCTCTTGGTTTCGTACCTGGTAGTGGAATTCGAACCTTCATTTTTGAGGTTTCTGAGCCATTGATGATCATGTTCTTCTCAGTCCACAGTTTCTGCATGTCTCTGTTCAGAGTCACAATGAGTTAAGGAAGTGAAAGAAGGTACTGAGTGGATCACCTGGATCCCTCATGTATTCCTCCTTGCCCCCACTGTGTAAAAGAAGCCCAGCTCTTTAGGGTCAGTTACACCTGCTAATATGGTGACTCCTCTTCTTACTTGCTGGCCCCTGGGCACAAGTAAATGTAACATAATTTAATGGAACCTCTTTTGTGTCCTCTGACAAGAAATTGCCACCTTGGGGAAACAGAGACTCCAAAGCACGGAGCCCATAGTTGTGGGGACAAAAATCTCAAAGTCTCCCAGTAGGTCATTGGGAGTTATGGTAAATGAAGCCACTCCTGATTCTATACTGTGGTTCTCAGACCCATCTATTATTCCTACTGGGGACACAGCACCATACAGGGGTTTCTGAGTCCCTGGGTGGTGCAAATGGTTAATGCACTTGGCTGCTAGGCAAAAGACTGGAGGTTCCTTTTTACCCAGAGGTGCCGTGGAAGAAAGGCCTGGTGATCTATTTCTAAAAAAAAAATAACAGCCATTGAAAACCCTATAGAGTACAGTCTTACTCTGATACAGATGGGGTCGCCATGAGTCAGAGTTGACTCGACTGCAAGTGGTTTATCTTGAAGGATCGTACACCATTCTTTCGGAGTATTGTTGGAGTTTACACTTTAGTTGCACCTTTAGAAATCCGGTCCAGTATTCTATGAGGCCATCTGCTTCTGGTTGGTGTAGCAGATAGATCACACTTCTGTAACTTCTTCACTGTGAAGTGAGTTCTCTGGTCACATGCTATCATACATGTACGTGGAGCAAGTATTCTGTAAACCTACTAAGAATGGTGCAGCTGAGACTCTGCAAGCAAGAGAGGTAAACTCATACTCAGAATAGCTATTTTGTTCTTGTGGCAATGAACTGCTGCTGGTCCTTCCAAGATGGACGAAGCCAGATGTATTCAACTTGGTTTTCTTGAGAAATAATGCCATATAGGGGCCTTCAAGTTGGTTTCTATTGCTGACTGGTTGGACATTCAGGGGTGGCAGTCGTGAGATTATTTTAAATGGGAGTACATACTGTTGGGTCCGTATGAAGCCTCCATTTCTACCACTGTGACCTCTTTGTTCATATGTCCACTGTGCAGGGGCCGATTAGCCAGTAAGCAAGGTACTCACCAGCTTACAGTAAGCAAAGTAAGAAACCAAAAACCAAACCCAGTGCCGTCGAGTTGATTCCGACTCATAGCGACCCTATAGGACAGAGTAGAACTGCCCCATAGAGTTTCCAAGGAGCACCTGGCAGATTTGAACTGCTGACCCTTTGGTTAGCAGCTGTAGCACTTAACCACTACGCCACCAGGGTTTCCAAGCAAAGTACACATGGGCTTAATTGTGTTTACTTACTAATCTGTAGTGCACGATTTTACATGTGTTTCACCACTTCAGACATTGATGGTTGTTGTAGTTATTGTGGCCCCCTGGTTTCTGGCAGTTAAGCACTTCCACCTGGCCTCTATTATATCAGGGACTTATCATCTGCCTGGATATCAACAAGCCCAGTTCTGTGACAATCTCTCCTACCATTAGGGTCTGTAGAGGAGATCCACCACTGAAATTTTTAGTGATACCGGTGCTCCTTTCACCAGCACATTTTTTGTTTTCGTTTTTGTTTTAATTTTGTTGTGCTTTAGGTGAAAGTTTACAGCTCAAGTTAATTTCTTACTCAAAAATTTATGCACATTGTTTTGTGACATTGGTTGCAATCCCCACAATGTACCAGCATGCTCCCCCTTTCCACCCTGGGTTCCCTGTGTCCATTTGTCCAGTTCTTGTCTCTTCCTGACTTCTTGCCTTGCTTTTGGTCAGGAGTTGCCCATTTGGTCTTGTGTATGTGACTGGACTAAGAAGCACATTCCTCACGTACATTATTTTTTGTTTTATAGGCCTGTCTAATCTTTGTCTGAAAAGTGGGCTTCAGGAATGGTTTCAGTTCTGGGTCAGCAGAGTGTCTGGGGGCCATAGTCTTGGGCTCCTCCAGCTCACCAGCACATGTCTGATGGCCTGCATGAATGATGTGCCCTACGAGCCCTCCTGTGGAACACTATGCTCAGCTGGTCTTCTGGCCTCTCATCAGATATCCACGCCAGCATTTCTATTTCTCTCATCCACTTTATTCTTTCCCCTATTAGCTGCCAGGCCAACTCAGGCATTTTCACTTCACTCTTCATGGGCCATTACTTTCTTCCATGGCTTCTAACTGGTTTGTTCTGATTCGAACCCCTCCTGAGAATTTGCATATCTAACAAGTTCCCTGCAGAGAATTTGCATTTCTAACAAATTCCTAGGACATGATACATAAGAATCACCTGGGAATCTTGTTAAAATGTAGTTTCTGATTCAGTATATCTGGGGGGAAATGCAAATTCTCAGCAGGGAACTTGTTAGAAATGCAAATTCTCGGCAGTGGTTCCAACCAGAACAAATCTCTTGGAAGCCTTGCTTTTTTCAGATGTCTAAGAACCATCTGCAGAAGAGAGTTTGTCCCATCTCCTGGGATTTTTGCTAGGATGTTATAACCCATATCTAAAGGAAGTGCCCACAAGTCTGTGAATGCTTACTTATCTGGTCTTTCATTCTGTCCCTTTTGGATCAAAACTCTCAAATCCAAACACTGACTCCTGCCAGTACATGAGGGATAATTTTTCCAACTCTTTATAGTTTCTTCCCTTCATTTGAAGGCCCAACAAGTCCTCATCTGGGTTATATTGGGATTCAATCCTAGTTACCAGCCTGGCAATCAAGAGAGGAGGTGTGGGAACATCTTGCTTTGTGGGAAATAGTTCTCTGCAGCACCTTCTAGCACAGAGAAAGTGCTAGATCTTACTGCAGAAGGGTGGGCCATGGCTGCAAGCCCATATGATCTGGTATGGGGGCGGCTGCAGAGTCAACATGCTCAGAGGCATCCATCCAGATATTGCAATCCAAAGTTTCAGAGTTTTCAGGTTTTCCCCATAAGGTTTTGACCTTTACATAACAGACCTGCCTTGGAAGGGCATTTAAACATCCTTGGGGGTCTGTCCATTCTAACAATTATAACTTTAGCTTGGCAATGAGCTGTGTCTTCCCTTGTACTATAAGAGATAAGGGATTCTTTGACAGCTACTACAGAGGTCCTATGGCTCTAACACTTAGCCATTAACTACTTATGAGTGGACCTCAGTCTCTTACTAACCTTCTGCAGGAGAACGTCAATACAACTTAGCATTAGCTCTGCTGTCTTTGTAGGCATTGTTTGCTCTATATTTTTCACATGCCTGCATCATTGCATCTGCCATAGCATCTCTCTCCAATGGGACATTTTCTTAAGCCAGTCATAGTGAAATATTTAGCAATTGAGTCACCACCATATGCTGCTGGCTATGTGTGACCTGAATACAAAACAGATGTTCTCTTTGTCCCTCTGATTGTGAATAAGCCAGTATGAAATCCCTATCTTACCACCTGCTTTATTGGACAATTCCTGGTACTTATACTAGTTTGGATCCTTTAAGAAACAAATGACAAAAAAGGATTAAATGTGCAAGAAATTTTATTAATAAATGCCTATGAGGGAAATGGGAAAGAAGCCTGGGGAGGCTGGGAAAGCCATTAGACCATAATGCAGATCTAAACCCCCCGTCAAGTGAAAGAGAAAGAGTGGATAGAAGGATGTCAAGTGGAAACATCTTAGGCCACAGTTGAGTTGTAAGGAAAGTCTGGCAAGGTTGCATGGGAGTACTTGAGCCACAGTTGCCCATCAGAGGAGTTCCATGTCTCCCAGGGCCTGCCTTAGTATACCTTTTTTGTTCAGTCATTAGCTGGGAGCATACGGAGAGCATATGGGAGGCACGCTTCAGCAAAACATGGATTTAAGAATGCAGCAATTGTGTCCCTTGGTCAATTATGCTCCAGGCAGTAGGAGATTTGAGAGGTGCATTTTCATGGCTGCCACCCACAGGTCAGCTTTAATATGGGAGGGAACTACACAGGAAGGGGAATACTAGGAGATGAGAATCACTGGGGGCTGGCGACTCCAAGGTGCTAGCTATAAAAAAAGGCAAAGTAGTTAAATAGGACTATTTACTAAGTGTAGTGGGAAAAGATACTGTTTGGGTATTAAGGAGAGGCTACAATGAAAATAAAAAAAAAAAAGATTGACAGTAAACTTAATGGTGATTCAAATAATGGGAAAGTGTGGATTTTTTGGTTTACAAAGATGTATACCTAAGTAAAGAAAAATAAAAAATGATGGATACATGAAATTCACTGGGAAAGATATTGGCAGGCATTCATGTTTAAGGAACAGGCTACATACATTTGATAAGCTAAATTGTAATGGTTTTGACCTCTTCCAAACAAAATGGGCCCAAATGCATGTGCAAAAATGAAGGGACAGTAAATCAAGAAGAATAATCAATTTATGTTCTAATGTTTTGTTTAATGTGACATGTTTACTAAGGTGGCTGTGGATATTTTTATATGTTTTAGTTGAGATTGGCAAGGACAGAAAGAGAAGAAGAAAAATCAGTGAGAAAAAAAGAAAAGGAGGGAAGAAAGATGAGGTTAAGCAGGGAGAAATAGTAATATTAGAAATGAATGTGATAGCTAATATCTAATATTGTTTACTATACCCAGGCTCAGTGTTAAGAGTTTTTATACATTATCTTATTGCATCTTGCAGTAGCCCTGTGAATTAGGTATTATTATTAATCTGAAATGAAATTACATCTCAAAGAGGAAACATGACTTTTCCAATGTGACAGCTAGAAAAGGCCAAAGGATTTGAACTCAAGCCTCTTTGCCTAAAAAAAAAAAAAACCTAAGTTCTTAATCGCTGTACTTTTGATGGTGTTGAAGAGAGCCTGGAAGAGGTGTTATTGGCCAGGTTACTTCAAGAGGTATAAGTCAGATCATTGATCACCTATGCTCAAAACCTTCCAAAATCTTCTCATTTCACTCAGAGTAAAGGCTTTACATGGCCCTATACAAATCTGACATCCCCTGTAATACCAACCTCCTCCTTCTCCCTTTATGTTGTTATCCCTCTGAGCTCACCCCTAGAAATGAAATCAGCAAAGTTCTGCCTTCAGGTGAAATCCAGCCGGCAACCTATTTTTGTATGACCAACAAACTAAGGTTTTTACGTTTAAATGGTTAATAAAAGCAAATGAAAAATAATACACCGTGACACATGAAAATCCTATGACATTCAAATTTCAAAGTCCATAAAGAAAATTTTATTGGCAGATAGACATGCTCATTTGTTTCCATATTGCCTATGAGTGTTTTCACACTAAAGCGGTGGAGTTGGCTAGTTTCACCAGAGACCATATGGTCCATTATAGAAAAAGTTTGCCAAACCCTGGACTAGATACTGTCTCACTTGCTCACTTGGCTTCAGCAGCCTCTGCTTTCCCCCTCTTGCCTCAGGACCCTTGGCATGGCTGTCTTCTCTGCCTGGAATACTCTTCCTCCAGATATCTACATGGATTCCTCGCTCACCTCCTAAAGGTGCTCAGATGCTACCTTCTCAATGTAGCCTACCCTAACCATTTCATTTAGAATGGAAATGTGCCTTCCATATTCATTCCCAATCCCCCTTACTCAGTTCTATTTTTAATATGTTGCTGTTATAGGTGCCATCGAGTCTTCTAACTTATTAGTAATCAGTTTATTTATTGTGTTTTTTATTGTCTGTCTCTCTCATCAGAATGTAAGCAGTATGAGGTGGGAAATCTTTGCTTTCTTTACCGATACATCCCCAGCTCCTAGAAGAATGTCTGGCATAGAGTGAGGGCTCGATAAATATTTGATGAATGAAGGGAGAATAAAAGGGAGCCTTGCCAAGCTAGTCAGACAGTAGCAGGGCCTGAGGTTTAGAGAGAAATGGTACTAGCACAACAGGGAGGCCCCATTTTAAAGATGAGAAAACGGAGGCAGAGGAAATTAGAAATCTCCATACCATCAATTTGAATGTCTGAAAAGCCTGATTAAAATACTAATTTTAACTTCAAATTTACTTATGCCAGAGACAAAAGTAAAGGAAAAAAATGCACATCCAGCTTTTCTTGTGGAACTAATGTGTGTGAAAAGCAGCTTCTGCATTTGATGTGTGGCAAAAAAAAAGCATTTGAAAGTCGAGGGAAGAATAGCGATTAGGTGCTGCTGGCTGTTTGTCCTCTTTTCAGGGTGACTGCACCAAGTGAGTTTTATTCTCTATCACCTTGACACCTTTGAGCTTAAACCAGTCTACCATGAGCTTGTGGCCACACGAAGCGCCTCTGGGTAGTTTCCTTATGCAACACGGTGTCTAGTTTTTTGTTTTTTCCCTTCTCTTGACCATGAAAAGCAGTTCCCAAATGACACTATTACTATGGCCTACCTTTCAAACATACAGAACTCATTTTTTTTTTTCAGGAACCAGAATTTTTACAAAATTAAGAGCTATTATGTAGGAAGTTCAGTTGTTTAGCCAGCATGTTTTTTGTTGTTGTGGTTACTGTAGTTTGTTTGTTTTTTAGGAAACAATCAACATTTGATGCCTGCTGTCAAATTCCTGGATTCTGCCGATCATTTTATCTGAGGGTTGGCACTTCAAAACTGAGTGCAAATGAAGCCCATCTCCACTATGCTATTGGCTTGCCTTGGTGGCTATCTTTTGATAGATGTCATGCCGCCCTTCCTATATAATGGTATTTCTGATCCCTTTTGGGAATTTTGCCTCTGGAATCTTTCTCCAGTAACTTCTAGTTTCCTTCTACGGCCAATTTTGAAAACAGTATAATTTCTGATAAGCTTCTTTGCCCAGGTGCACAGCAGGGATAGGATTTTTTTTTTTTTATAAGGACATGACATCTGGAGGTCAGTGATGGAGTATATAGGAAATGGAGACTCTGGACTTGGAGAGAGAGGTATTGACAGGAACAAGGAAGAGAGACATACCTGTCCCCTTTAAAAGCAGCCCCCCCTTCATAAGGCAACCAAGTTTTCTGTTTGGTAAGGCTTTCCAGGGTTGGCTTTCCTGGGGTTTGCTTCCCCAGAGTTTGTCTCCTGTGGGGTAGACTAAAACTCCCCACCCTCATTAAGACTGCTGTTAGTAGGAATTCCTCTGTGAGTCTGAGAGCATTGTAATTTTGCTTAAATTTGTGTGTGTGTGTGTTTTAATGGGAAAAGCAGAGAGGACATATCAGGTATTGCTAGCTTGCCATCTTACCCTGGCACTAACAATTATTTAAACCTCAGCTGCCTTTTTTTTTTCCTCCCATAGTTTGCTTTTTAGAAATTATAGTGCTTATTAATACCCATTCTGTATTCCTCTGGTGGACATGTGTTTTCACTACTGATCAATCCTGTCATGTGAGCAGCTGCTTCTTGGTATTGCTCCCACCCTCAGCAACTTTCATTTGCCTTGGAGATGACCACCAACTCTTGCTGAAGAACAACGACAAAAGTTACTGGAATTTAGGTTCAGTAAATTGGTCTCCTTCTTATAAGATCTATGAAATGGAGACGCTGCCTTTCTTGCTCATCACTGTTTCACCATCCTTAGCACAATGCCTGACATATTGTAGGCACTTAGTAAATGTGTCAAGTAAATCCCTTATTTTTTTCAAAAAGATTGTCTCAAGCCCAAAGATTATAGTGAGGCTCTGGAGGCTATGTGTATTTCTGAAAAAAAATATATATATATGGAAAAAGAAGTTCTCATAATCTTAAATTCTTTTCTTTAGCAGCTTCAGGCCTGAGGATTTGAAAACCAAGAAAGCAAGAGCACATGACTTGACACATTAGCCTCACTTTTCAAAAGTTTGCTGGTGTCATTTGAGACCCACCTTAGCCCACATTACTCCAAACAGCAAAGCTGAGTGGTGGGCTTTGTGCAGGTTATTTCTGGAAGTTTCCAAGAGAGAGGAGAGAGGGAACAATAAGAGTGGAAGCAGGGCATGTTGTTTAAAAGGAAAGGAGGATGAACAGAGGACAAAACATATAGACTGGCATTTGTTTATTTAATCTTGTATTCATATATCAAGGGGCAGTGGAGTAAACTGAGCCCATAAGTATATTCAGAGTGACCAAGCTCAAGAAAAGAAGAAGGTACAACTCAGAGAAGTCAGCTTTTCTATTGGTAGACAGCACTAGCTATTGCGAAAGTGACTAAACCATGGATTAAATGAGGTATGACTTTATTTACTTGGTAGAACCTGTAACTCCCCACCCATTTCATCTTTTACCTCATCTCTCCTACCTCTTTTCTCCTCCTTTATACCCCCTGTCCTCCTCCTACAACACACACACACATATTTGAAGGTCATTACCCAATCTCTTTTGAGTCGGCCTGAGTTCTGTTCTACCTTTGGGATTGAAGCAATATCTTAAAATTTTAAGGCAAATGTTTCCACTTTGTTCTGTACTTTAAGTCACTGACTTATGGGTACATTTTTCAAATCTTGCTCAATCCTTAGAGACTCTCGTTATTCTGAGCAGAACCTTTTGAATTAAATTCAAAATACCAACAACTCAATTCAACAAACAACCTATTTAATAAGAATCTATCAGCTAAACTGGAGTTGAAAAGATGAATGAAGCATAGTCTTTGCTTTTGCAGGAGCTTAGATAATAAAAAATAGCACAATAATGAATGTTGTGAGGCAAGGAGGGGAAACCATACTGATTTTGAGCTTTCTAACTTGGGTTTTTGAGTGGACGGAAATGACATTGAGATATGGAATAAAGAGGAGTAAATCTGTTAACATAAAATAATATGTTTGAGTTTGGTTACTTCGAGGTGTCTACAAGACAGACAGAGATGTCTAGTTGATATAGGACTAGTCTTGAGCTTAGCAGAGAGATGTCGAGGTTAAAAATTTAGGAGCCCTGGTATGTATATGATAGGTTCAATGAGAAACGTGGATGAGAGTGCCCAGAGAGATTGTAGAGAGTTAGGAGAGAAGAGGGCTGTGGATGGAGTCTCAGGGAGCTACAGCGTTTAGGGGACAATCAGAGCAAGATGAATAAATGAAGGAGACCAAGGAATATTGTACAAAGGTATAAGGAAACCTAGGACTCACTGGTATCATAGAAGCTAAGGAAAGAATTTTTTTTTTCTAGGAGAGCAAAGTCAACAAGATCAAATGACAATGAGAGGGATAAAGTAGGAAAGGACTAAGAAAGACTCTTTAATTTAGATATCAGATAATTGGCTACAGTAGAGTTGTGAAAGTAGCAGCCAGATTACTCTGGGTTGAAAAGGAGGTGAAGGAGTGGACACACTCACCAACTGTAGGCTTCTCTTTCAGTAAGTTTGGTTGTCATGGTAAAGAGAACAATCAGGTAAAACATTGACAGAGAAGTAGAGATGAATAAAGGCTTTGCTGTTATTTGTTTATTGTTTTGTTTTATTTTAGGGTAATGAATACTTGAGCATGTTTAAATACAGAGGGAAGAGCCAGAAAAGAGAAAGAGAAAATAAATTTTGTACTATATGGGAGCAGATGAGATGAGGAGTAAAGATGGAAAAGCTTTTCTTAGAAAGACGGGGGACACTGTCCATTGGGATAGGAAAGGAGATAAGGTTTTCAATATATTTAGAAATCATAGCAGGTATAGAGAAGGAATAAAGCCCCCTGGTGGAACAAACAGTTTGTGCTTGACTGCTAACCTAAAGGTTGGGGGTTCATACTCAACCAGTGGTACAGCAGAAGGAAGGCCTAGTGATCTACTTCTCTTAAGACTACAGCCAAGAAAACCCTACGGAGCAGTTCCACTCCGTAATATATGGGGTCCTTACGAGTTGGACACAGCTTGATGACAATGACAACAACAACAGACAAGGCAAGTTGGTATAGAGCACATGCCTTATTATCTCTCTCTTTTCTTTTTGTAATATGGGGCAGGGATGGACTAATGAGTGCTGAGCTTAGTAAATAGATGTTTCAACTTTTTATTATTTTCTAAAAATCACTGAGACAGTATGTAACTAAACTTTATTAAGAAAACATAAACTATGGACTCATATTACAGGTTTTTGCACATTTCAGTAACTTTGATTTTGCCTTTATTTCTGTGAATTTGTCAAAAGCAGATTTTCTCAGTGTTTTCACATAATGATCCTATATTTTAAAGTGATTACAAGGGAGTGGATTTGAAGTTTGTTATAGTTTAATTTTTTTTTTTGCAACAAATTCATTACATCAAATTTGGCATGGCAGAGAAGCATACTATTGACACTCTGTATGGTATACTTTTCATGGAAAAGAAATTACCTAAAATTTACATGGAGAATGTGTTTTCAAAGAAAAATTGTAATGACACAAGAAAGTCAATATAGGATTTAAAATGACAATTTTCCAGCCAAATCAATTTGTTTTGAGTTGCTTGCTCACAGCAGGACCCCCGTGACAGAGTTCCTCTAATCTTCCTTCTCAGGTATCTGATGCTTTCCTCTTAAAACTCTTTTATTTGAGAAGCTGTGTTAATAACTTTCTTGTCACTCATTATGTGTTTACACAAAATGTTTCTCAAACTGCTCGCAAAACTTTCAAGACGTCTTCCTTCATAATATTTGTTCTTGACAACATGGAGCCCAACCAATAAATGATTTCTAAAATTCCTGGACTTTCACGTAAATGAAATGTCAGGTGAGGCCTCTGGCTTATAACAGGAGGAAAAAATAGATGGAAGTGTTGTCTAGAAATACTATGCATTTGGAGAAAAGAACATTATTAAATTTCCAAGTGGGTGTCTGCTTACATATAGATTTAACTATTTCCTTCTTCCAATTACATTTGTGCTTGTTTTACTTTACAGCAACTTACTATAACCCATGCTTTTCAATTGCAATATTCCCTGCATGAGTAAAAATTGATGGGGCATGAGTAGAAATGTCAATTTTATTTATTGGCAGAATGTTTAAAAAAGGTGTACACATTCAATTTAGAAACGCCAGGAAAATGCATTTATGCTGAAAAATTGGGTTTTGGAGAATATTCTGCTATAACAGAAAAGCTGTTTATTGTAAGTAATATGTGTTGCTATTATTTGAAATATACTTGAAATAATATATTTAAAGTGAATTAATTGTATGTTGGATTAATAGAGAGAGTGCTGACAACCCACACCTTCCTTTGAAAAACTTTAACACAATAATTACATTCCAGAAGAAAAAATAAATAAATAAATCATCTTGGGAATTTTGTTCACAAATATTTCCTTTTATTTATTTTCATTCACCTTTTTATTTAGTGCTTAGTCATGTGCCAGGAACTATTCTGAGTCCTCTACAAATATCAACTATTTACCCTTTATAACAACCTTAGTGAAGTAGGTAAATTTATCATCCCAATTCTACAGTAGAGAAAAATTATGCACAGAGAGGCTAAATAATTTGCTTAGGGTCACACAGCTACAGTAGTATACCTGGGATGTGGACTCAGACAATCTGGCTTCATACTCTGTACTCTTAAAAACTATGCCATAATGCTTCGAAAGTCAAGAGTATCCAATCCAACTAAGTAAACCACATTTTGATATGTTACGAAAGGCACTTGAATGACTTGCTTTTACTCCCAAAATTCACTTCTACATATAGGTCTGCTGGCAAGTTTTAACAACTGCTCAGCAAGACTTGTACTCACACCTTTTCAATACTGACATTCCATACTTGATCCCTTTATCTCCTCCTACACATCCTGCCTAGGCAATCACTTCCATATCCATAGCGTCAACTGCCACCTGTGCAATGATGAGTGTCTTCTGCCTAGACTTTTTTCTTGAACTCCAGATTCACATGTTTGTCCCACAATTACCTCGTGGTTCACAAGTGCTCAAGCCTTAGACCAAAAGGGTGAGTTTTGTTATTTGCATATCTATCAGAACCTCATAGCATGAAGAAGGAGTAGTTTCCCCAACAAAAAGAAGAGTGCTTTTGGAGAATAAGAAAAGTAAACATCAAAAAAGAAACAAAAAATATATACATACGTATAAATATATATATAATATATATTGTATTTATGTTATATATATATATTATATATACATATGTATAACTATTATATGGCCCTCGTGGCTCAGTGGTTAAAAGCTCAGGCTGCTAACCAAAAGGTTGGCCATTCGAATCCACCACCCACTCCTTGGAAACTCTATGGGGCAGTTCTATTCTGTTCTATATGGTCAATATGAATCAGAATTAACTCGAAGGCAACGGGTTTAAAAAAAAATTATATAGCCATTCTACACATTAAGATAAATATTTTAACCATGTATTTGGTTAATGCACTTTTGTTAATTTATTCACTTATGCATTCCTTCATTTATTCATATTTGTTGAGAAGCTGGAGGAGATACCATTTTTAAGCAGGGCTTAAAATGGTTCTTGTTCTTTTACACTTAGTAAGCCCCTTGATTTGAAGAGCAAATAGCCTATTCAGTATTCCCTGGTCAAACAAAATATTTTCCCTTGAAAAATCTTCTAGGGTTTTTTTTTTTTTTTTTTTTTTTTTTAGTCTGGTACAAAATAGCTTCTACTTTGTTCCAACAAATGAGTCCTGATTTTCCTATTCAAGTTTCCACTTTGCCGATTTAGTTCAAATATGATGACAAACTTACTTACACATACTTTTCTATTTTGTCTGCATTGTACATCTCCAAACCATGTTTTGGATTTGTTTCATATGTGAAAGTTCCACTCAAAACCAAATAAAAGGAAGATTAGAGGAATGAAAGCAAGGTCTTTTAAGTGTAGTGGTTATTCCAGATTTACAGACTAAGTAGTGTTTAGTCCAGGATTAAAACAAATGGGTCTTTCTGGAAACAAATGGAAAGACCTGAAGGGACTTATTTTTATGAGGTTTGGGTGAGTCTTCCTAAGGAAGTACTCATCCCCAATAAATAAAGTCTTGTGGACCTCACCATGTGTTCGAAGAGAATTGTCCAATGTCAGAAGGGAGGAGGATTTTGAGTGAAGGATGACATCTGCATTCAGATTGTCCTCTAGTCCAGCTTCCACAAACGAATTCATATCTAAGTCTCATAGAGAAGGGCTGCTATAAAGGGAGTAAATTCTAAAGGGCTTGCTTTACTAAAATCTTCATCGGAAGTGAGCATACAAGCTACAGTACAGCACTGAGTGAAATACAAATGAAAGTTAAGGATGGTTTCCTAATGTAAGTGGTTATGTACTTGGAGACATAGCCTGAGTAGGGTGTTGGACTGGAAAAGTAGAAGAGGCCACTTCACTGCAGTGGGTACAGTGGTAGTGTTGGAAGTTTGTGTCCACAGAAGGAAAGGAAAAAATAGTGGATAATGGCAATTGGTAGTTAAGGGGACTATTTCATAAATGTGTATGGGGCAACATCTGGGATTTCCACATTTAGTTGGGGAGGAATTGAAAACCCTGGAGCTTCCACAAGGGATGAAGGTGGGGGCCAAAATACACATTGTTACTCTTATCCAGTCTTGCAAAATTCTAAAAACAATTACTTTTGCTTGTTCCTTTTTTATATCTTATAAAAGGTATGCTTAAATCCACGTAGATATTTAAATTAATGTTTTAAAGCCCCAATTTTTTAAAATTTATTGTGCTTTAAGTGAAAGTTTACAAATCAAGTCAGTCTCTCATAAAAAAATTTACATACCTTGCTATGTACTCCTAGCTGCTCTCCCCCTAATGAGATACCACACTCCTCCTCTTCTCCTTGTATTCCCCGTGTCCATTCAACCAGCTTCCGTCCCCCTCTCCCCTCCCATCTTGCCTCCAGACAGGAGATGCCTACATAGTCTCATGTGTCTATTTGGGCCAAGAAGCTCACTCCTCACCGGTATTATTTTCTGTCTTATAGTCCAGTCCAATCCCTGTCTGAAGAGTTGGTAAAGCCCAAATTTTGATCATGGATAAATAACAGTAATAGAAAACACCAAGACTCATTTTAGCCACAAACTTAAAGTTCTACAAAAGCAAAGCAAACAGATGACATGCATTGATACAATGGCCTAGTGTTTTTTGAGTGAATGTGAATAAACCAATATCTAATTTTCTTAACACAATTAGAATTTTTGTACCTTTTTTTTTCTGTTTAGGATATTATGGAGAATATATATATATATATATACACACACACACATACTGGTCTATTTTTCAGACTTTCCCCTAAAGCAGAAAGCCTTTTTTTTTGCATTAGTGGTAAAGAAGGGCTTACATGATAAAGTGGTTCTATTTCTCTTTCACTACACACCGCTTCAGAACATACTTGCCTTTAGTTGTCTAAATAAAATGCCTCTAGAAGGAGGCAAAACAAACAAAAAAGCAAAAACACAAAAGAGAGAAAGACACAGAAAAAATCATTACATCAGCTCGCTGCTAAGTGGCTATCTTCGCTTCAGAACTCACCACAAGCTACTCTAAATTTATCAGGGATCTTGTCCTAGCCAGTTGCATGTTCTTCTTTCTTTTGAGTTAGTTTCAGTCCTTCTTGACCTTTCTGTTACCACACCCTTTAAAAAATTCTTGCCATTATTTGCTGCTAGGGTACTGTTTTCTTGTTTTTCTATTTTCTCAGTCTGGTACATTTTTGTTGCCTGCCACCCTCTTTTCTTTCTTCTGCCCTTCAATTGTGAATATCCTACAAGGTTTTATCTTTGATCTTTGACCATGTTAGAGATTTCATCTCTCAGAAAGGTTAAACTACCACCTGTCACTCAAAATCCAAACTTTGGCCTTGATCTTTGACTCTCGTCCCAAATAGCTGGCTTACTCTAAATATTTTGCAACCCATCAACAAGGCATATTTATTTGCTTCACATTAATTTGTACTTCCACTGATTTTTTTCCCTTTCCTTAAGTAAATCTGCATTTTAAAGACCATCATCATCTCTAGGGCGGCAACATTTTTCCATTTTTTTGCATCTTCCCATAAAAAAAAATTTGTTTTTTATACCTCCTAGTAAAATGGACATTTAATAATGGTGTTGAAAATTTGCTTGGTCTTAGTTTCACTGCATAACTTTTTGAGTTTTAACCATGTGTTTAGCACTGGAAATACAGAGATGAATAAAACACAGTTATTCGTGGAATTCATGATCTGAGGGGGGCTGGGAGACAGACAAGTATACAAATAAATCCCAATCAAAATGTTAAGGACAGTAAAACAAATACAAAGTAGGTGGTAGCACAGAGAAAGTAGTAAAGACTATCCGCAAGTGGGAGGTGAGACAAGTTGTTGTGGTTGTTAGGTGCCATCTACTTGGTTCCGACTCATAGCGACCCTACGTACAACAGAAGGAAACACTGCCTGGTCCTTTGCCATCCCTACAGTCCTTCCTATGCTTGCGCCCATTGTTGTAGCCCCTGTGTCAATCCATCTGGTTGAGGGTCTTCCTCTCTTTCACTGATCCTCCACTTTACCAAGCATGATGTCCTTTTCTAGGGGCTGGTCCCTTCTGATAACATGTCCAAAGTACGTGAGACAAAGTCTCACCATCCTTGCTTCTAAGGAGCATACTGGTTGTACTTCTTCCAAGAAAGATTTGCTCGTTCTTTTGGCAGTCCAATATTCAATATACTTCGCCAACACCACAATTCAAAGGTATCAATTCTTCTTCCCGCTTTCTTATTCATTGTCCAGCTTTCACATGCATTTGAGGCGATTGAAAATACTATGGCTTGGGTCAGATGCACCTTAGTCCTCAAAGTGACATCTTTGCTTTTTAACGCTTTAAAGAGGTCTTTTCAATAGATAAAGTGGTAACTTTGGTGAAGGATAAGACAGTGCACAATACGGGGGAAGCCAGCACAACTTGCAAGGTCATGGAAGCTCCATAGACACATCCAAGCTCCCTGAGGGACAGAATTGCTCAGCTGAGGGCTGTGAGAACCATGGTCTCAGGGAGCATCTAGCTCAAGTGGCATAACATAGTTTAGAAAGAAAATGTTCTACATTCTACTTTGGTAAGTAGCGTCTAGGGTCTTAAAAGCCTGTGAGCAGCCATCTAAGATACTCTAGTCATTGGTCTCACCCCTCCCGGAGTAAGGAAGAATGAAGAAAACTAAAGATACAAGGGAAAGATTAGTCCAAAGGACTAATGGACCACATCTGCCATGGCCTCCACAAGACTGAGTCCAGTACAACTAGTTGCTGCCCGGCTACCACCACTGACTGCTCTGACAGAGATCACAATAGAGGGTCCCAGACAGAGCTGGAGAAAAATGTAGAACAAAATTCTAACTTACAATAAAAGACGAGACTTACTGGCCTGACAGAGACTAGAGAAACCCTGAGAGTATGGCCCCTGGGCACTCTTTCAGCTCAGCAATGAAGTCACTCCCAAGGTTCACCCTTCAGTCAAAGATTAGAAAGTCCCATAAAACAAAACGAGACTTAAGGGACACAACAGATCAGGGGCAAGGACTAGAAGGCAGGAGGGGACAAGGAAGCCAGTAATAGGGAGCCCAAGGTCGAGAAGAGAGAGTGTTGACATGTCATGAGGTTGTTAACCAATGTCATAAAACAATTTGTGTACTGTTTAATAAGAAACTAGTTTGTTCTGTAAACGTTCATCTAAAGTACAAAAAAAAAAAAAAGAACATAAATAAATAAATAAAGCGGTCTTTTGCAGCAGATTTGCCTGATACAATGCGTCCTTTGATTTCTTGACTGCTGCTTGCATGGAAGTTGATTGTAGATCCAGGGAAAATGAAATCCCTGACAACTTCAATTTTTCTCCATTTATCATAATGTTGCTTATTGGTTCAGTTGTGAGGATTTTTTTTTTCTTTCTGTTGAGGTGTAATCCGTACTGAAGGCTCAAATACCTTCTGATATTTTAGTAAAGGAAAGTAAGATATTCCATTGATGGGCATTTGGGGGTAAGGAAGGTCAGGAAAAGGGCCTGGATAATACATTTCTGAATAATTGAGAGTCACCTGCAATATATTTTCTGACATGAAGTAGTACTGGAGACTGATGACAAAGCTCTCCTTTCAGAGCTGACATGAAATATAGTAGGGTCTTTGGAAGGTGATTTTTTTGCCTTGCAAACATGTTTCAGCTGAGACTCATTGAGTGCAATGTGCTGTAATGAAAATTAAAAATGTATAATGGAAATTATTCTTTTACTAATTTTTATTCCAAGAGGCTCATCTTTGAGTATATTAAAAATATCAGTAATCATTGTGTGCCTGAAGTCAGATTTTCTAGCGTTACATTCTAATGTGAACCTCATGGCAAATGTAGAACTATTTAGTATTAAGAAAGCTAACTCCCATCATTACAGCACTCGTTGAAATTTTAACTTAAATGAAAATATGAGCCTCAGTGAAACTTTGCATTTTTCGGTTGTTGTTTCAAATGACCAATAAAAAACAAACAAAGACAAAAAAACAAAAACAAAAACCAAAGTTTATAGATATGATCATTTTTGGTAAATTTTACATAAATGCACAAGGTAGAAATTGGAACTACAAAACCAAAGCTGAGCTTGATGCTTAAAGAGCAAAGAGACTTTTTTTATTATTAATTTTTGCGTGAAAAAAAAAAAACTTTAAAGATTTTCTTGGGTTGCTAGGCATAAAAATGACACTTCTGCCTTTAGACATTTAATTGCTGCTTGGGGATAATTACTTGTGCAAATAAAATTTCTTCACCAGTCTGTAAGTCTTTGCTGCCATCTGTTGACTTTCCTAGAAATCTGTAAACTGCCTTCTAATGATAAAGGAAAATGAAACTCGAATAGAACTGAAGAAAATTTTAGGGGTCATCCAGTCCAACACCTGCCCTCTGCTTTCCAATCACTTACACTTACTTTAAATTACTAAAAGCAATCAGACAAAAAGCCTGCCAGAAGCATAGATGTATGTGTGCAGGGAGTTCCTGCATTTTCAAAATATAGATGGTTTTGGCAACCATTTTAAAGTAAGAAATTCAGACAAATAAAGGACAGACCAAGTCAGAATTTTTTCCCAATATTTTACTGCTCTAAAATGCATTTAAATTATCCCTGAATACATATGTGAAAAATAACAACCTTTTTTTAAAAAATAAAATTCATCTATTGTTGCTGAGAGAGTTGCCATAAAGGTAAAACAAAGGAAGTCAGCAGCCTCCTTCTACTTGGCATAAATTACACGAAGGGCACCATGGTCCCCTTCACAAATGGTCTTTGTGCTAATTTCCTTCTTTCCTTATACTCTGCTTGCTTGTGTTTTTACTGTGAACAAAGTAAGAAAATCTATGTTGTACATTATAGGGATGCTGAATATGTACTGGAGAAAATGAGAAAAGCCAGCTGCAAAGAACATTCCTGATGGCCTCATCCTTCCCTGATTCAATTTGGAATTTCAAACACAATCTGCCTCTTCCTTATTTTTACCACTGCTCCAGTTCACCTCTTTTGGATACTGCGATTTATACTTAAAGCCATGTTTTTGGCTTTCTAGTCGCTTTCCTGAAGGATGCTTTTCCACAAGTAAATTCAAGTAAGTTTTTCCTATAAACATCCCTCTCAGAAAAAAAAAAAAAAAATACCATGGAAATCCTACACAAATTAAAAAATCTGAACTACCTTCAATAAATGTGTAAATGTAACTAGAAAAATTCATGGTCTTCTCCATCATTATCTCTGTTTTAGAGGCTCTGGACGAAATGAAATAGTATGCAGGCAAATGGCTTTCAGAGCAGATGTACTATTCCTCCTACTGTACTTGTAATATGGATCTTTCACACAATAGCTTAGAATATATTATAGCAATCGAGAGCAGTAAACTCTTCGATGTTTGTAACGCTGTACTAAGATTGTGATAAAATATTCATATGCAGATAAACCAATTGGTATGCCAAAATATTGCTCAGAATTGGACTGTCATGTTTTATTCCTACCCCCATTTTAACCTTGAAAAAAGGAAATAGAAAAAAAAATGGTGATAGCTGAGTATATTTGAATGACAAAGACTGTAAGATATATTAGTTAAATAATTGTATTCCCTAAAAGCAATATTCACTTCATTTATATTGTTCAGCTATTAGGTTTAAATATGCTTTCGGTTTTATGTATAGTGGTTTCTACAGATAAGCAGAAATGAGGTGCATAAAGGAAGAAAACGGAATTGCTGAGAGAGCCCAGAACAGCTTCAATTTTGTAGTAGGCAGAGAAACGGGCAAATATCAAAACAGATGACGTGAAGTCTTTGAAAAAGAGCGGGTTTGAAATAATGGTGTTTTAAGACGATGAATTTTAGAAAGATGAGGAAGAAACTAGAAGAAAAAATGAAATTGCATCTCCTCTTAGAACATTTTGTTTTAATTAGTGCCCAATAATGCAACCACAGGGAATGGATTACAGCAGAGAATGCTACTGGCCTAATGATGAAATGTGCTAGGCAAATGATCCAACTTAATCTCAGTTAGGCCCATTAATATTACACCAGTTACTACAGCCACAACCTAGGAAAAGAGAACTGAGAATCCCAAAGTAATTTGTTCAGAAGATTTATAGCCATGTGAGAGAGACAGTGGGGAACGGCAGGACTTTTTTTTTTTTTCCCTGAAGAGAGTAAAACATCCAATTATAAAAAAATATTTTATGTGATATTTTGCTTTAAGGAGTAATAGACATTCTATGAGATTCAGAAACAAAACAAGCGAATAAGCATATCTTTGTTAATAACTAACTGCTCCATCAAAAATCCAAGAAAGTGCCTTTCTAACACTAAAGACATTTTTATTTTTGTTTCGTTTTGTTCTTGTCTGGTAGAATATTCAGGCGTTGCAGGTTATTATGATATTTGGTAGTGGCTACAATAACGGGCTCAAACGTAGCAACTATCATGAGGCTGGCGCAGGACCTGTCAGTGTTTTGTTCTGTTGTACATAGGGTTGCTATGAGTTGGAACCCACTCAATGGCACCTAACAACAGCAACACACTATCTGGGAAAATAAAAGAATGAATTCTCTGTTTCAATTCATCTAATGAAAACAGCAGTACTGAAGACATCCTTCTTTCCTTGATTCTGTCCCTGGGTATTACATGTATTTATCCATTCTTTCACAGGTTTTTTGAGCATAGGCTATGTGTAAAAGCTGCATTTATAAGTAAAGCTATATCAATATGGACATATAGATACACTCCCTTAAATATCAAAGATAAACCACCAAAGAAGGAATTCTTCATCAAGATATTTACAAATAAGTTTTGTTGGTTTATATTTTTAAGTACAAAAATATTACATAGCCCTGTCAAATAATTCAGAAACCCTAGTGAGGTAGTGGTTAAGTACTACAGCTGCTAACCAAAAAGTTGGCAGTTCGAATCCCCCAGGCGCTCCTTGGAAACTCTATGGGGCAATTCTACTCTGTTCTATAGGGTCACTGTGAGTCCACTCCACGGCAACACGTTTGTTTGTTTTGGTCGTAAAATAATTCACACAATTTATGAAATAAAAAAATGTGCAAAATCATCTATTACCCTTACCCAGATCCTACTTCCTCATTCCCTTTTTCCTAATTTCCTTTCCAGAAGTGCCTCCTGATCTCTCTTTCTCTCTGCCTCTCATATTACATTAGGGGTATGTGTGTGTGTATGAGAAAGAGAGAGAATGTTCATGTACTATATGCATGTAAACATCTAAAGGTTTTTTGGTTTTATTTTTTTTGCACAAATAGAATCATCCTCTGCATAATGTTTTGCTATGTGGTATTTTTCACCTTGTAATTTACCTTGGGCATCTTATTATTTTAGTACATATAGCTCTATTGAATGATTTTTAAAACTTAAACAATATTAAAAATATGATAGACAATAAATTATTTAACCATTTTTATCGAGGTATTGTTTCCAATCTATCCCTATTGAAAACAATGCTAGAAAAAAAACACATACAATTATGCAGGTGTTTCTATAGGATAGATTCCTAGACTTGCACTGCTGGGCCAAAGGGTAGTTACATAAAAAATAAATATAAATAACCATTTGCATAGAACCTCCTCAAACAAAACTTAGCCCTGTGATGACAGAATCTGTTAGAAATGCTTCTTGCCCTGTTTTGCCCATCCTGGGAACCAGAATCTTGTCTATAATAATCAGGGAGATCAGCCTAACCTATGACTCTAGCCTCACCAAAAGCATATATGTCTTTTCTGAAGACAAAATAATGGTTTAGTTGACTTTGGGTGTACCTGTGTATATTACACAGTTCTTCACACTAAGTATTTGTTGAAATATCTTGGCCATGTGATCAATGCAATAGTCTCTCATCTGGTTATGTCTAGATTCTTTTTTTCAAGGATCTGTTGATTTCTACTGAGTTCCATGCCATTTTTGTCCCATCGAGATGGCTATTTCCTTGTATTAAGGTCTTTAATTTTAGTTTCTACTTACGCATTTGTATGAAGATTTCTTTAAATAAAATCTTTATCAGATTACTTCTACCTGAGGCTCTGTTTGCATCAAACGTACTATGCCAAACACCAGCTTTCACTTTAATCATTCACCTGCGGATGCCAGGTTCTGCAGTAGCTCGGTCTACCTGAATCCTTTGTATTTTGTCTATGTTCTGTGCCTCATTGGTATTTTTGGTACTATGGTGATAGGTGAGTACTTTAAACACCTTTGGGCTGAAGGAGTGAGAAGATTTATGCTAACTGGGGTCTCATTTGTGCTGTAGTATGTTCTGCACTCTTTGCATCCAGCCATCTACCAACCACCTCCTCCCTCTCCTCATCCACACCATCCAGGGATATTACCATCATCTCACACCTACTATTCCAAATTAGCAAGCACAATGTCCTACACATAATAGGCACTCAAATATTTGTTTATAAATGAATGAGTGAATGAAACCTACTGTAGTTTATTCTACTATGAAGCTTGTCAAAAGGCTGAAATATGTCATGTTGCCATTTAACTTTTGAAAATTTGGAGTGAATTAATGCAATTCAAAAATGTTTCATCGAAATGTAGTATTCTATAAATCAGCAATATAACTTTACTTTTCTCCCACAGGTATGAAATGCTGGAGACCATTATAGGCCATTAAGACACCACTAACAGCACCCCTGCCATTGTTTTGCATTGTTCTCTTAGTTTGTTCTTAGTGCTTCATTGTCAGCGAAAGGAATTGTTCCTATTTTAACGCTATGGTCATAATCATTATTAGGTATTTAGCATTAATCACTTCAAATGTTCTATCACCCATTAAAAATATATGAGAGCTATATTCTGTAGAAAATATCAACAACTAAAACATTGACCTTTTCAATGCTCTGATATAGCACATCCATTCCAGTTCGTCCTTAGTGTCTACTCTGAGTAACCTATGGGGAGCAGGTGAAATGGCCAGTCATTCTAAATGCAAAATATTTGAAAGGTCAACTATAAAAATATTCAATTACTGGCAGACCATAAATTGTGATAAGCAGAGAGCACTAGTTTCAAGGAAGAATTCATCCTCAGTCACTTTAATGAGAACAGAAAATGGCAGGGATGTAACCACTTCCAATTTCAAGTAGTGCCTACAGATTCGTGGTCTGCCTCAGGTAGTAGTGGTGCTATTATGTTATTCAACTGCAGATGAATAATGACACTTTGGATTCTGGATTGGTGTGTGATGTTTCTATTTTCTTTTTCACTTAAAAAATTTTTTTTATTAAAGCCATCACATCGTTTCAGTAAGAATGCTTAGAGTTCTATGCATGTTAATATATTATACAAAAACGTCTTCCTAATTAAATAGTAAAACATTTATCAAATATTCTTGGATGAGGTCAAATAAGAAAAAAATATGAAACCAGAAAATCTAAGGGCTTCTGCATAGTGTGGACCCTTTCTTACTCTGTTCCCTGAGCTTGGAATGCCCTGTTTTCTACATACCATGGTCCTACCCATCTTTCAAGTCTAGTACAAGGTCCATATCTTCCATGTTTCTACTGGTCAGTCATAAACAAATTATGAAATTTTAAATAAAATCTTTATATTATTTACAAATTGGCTAAAGTTTGAAATAAACAACATAATAGTCAACTATACTGAGAAGTGGGCAGTCCATCTCCTCTTATACTTCCAACTGTTAGTTTGTTAAAAATGGCTTAGAGAAGAAGTACAAATTTCCAAATCCTAAATGATTACATCACGTTTACTATCTAAGCCATGGGAATTCTCCAGAGTCTTATACACGAAAGGTAACATAAGTCAGTCAGCGTGCTCTTACTGGTTATGGCTCCTAATCCCAATATGATCTTTCCTGGATTGATGAGCTAGAGCAAATAAAAACCTGAGAACCTCTCTGATCTATCCCTTCAGCATAGGGCATAATTTGAACCATGCCCCTGTTTTCCTATGGTCCCTCTCTGAGTCCCACTTGACTTTCGAGAGGTTGGACAAAAGAGCAAAGAAGATATGTTTATTTCCTAATATCTAGGACAAGCTATTCATTTCGTGCTTTCTTTCACTGAATTTGACCTTTGTCTGCTAATTTTTCCAAGGTCAGAGCCATCTAATCTCTTAAGTAGTATCTGACTACATGAGCCACATGGAGATGAAGAGAGGAGAGAAAGAAAGTGATTAAAAAGAGAAGGGAAAATCAAAAGAGGAAAATGTTCCCTGTACAGTCTGTTGACAATGTAGTTTCCTTTCCCAGAAAAAGTGGTATTCCTTCTTTGGTGAATCTCTTGTGTTTTGGAGGTATAAAGTTTTATTTTTACCTTTGTGGGCTAATTGCCTGCTCAATATCTGCTCTTCTTGTCCTTACTAACAGAGTCCTAATTGTGGGGGTTGGGTGGGTGTCAAACTGCCTGGGTGAAGGGAAAACTATTAGATATTCTTGAAGCTAGGCATAAGATGCAACTTCGTTCTGGCTAATGTAAGTAGAATGTTACTCCAAGAGTCTTCAAAGACAGCAATTGCTTTTCTGATAAAAAGGGAGAGAATTAGCTGTAATGAGTATTGTCCCCTTTGCCCTTGTCCTTTCTTTCAGCCTTCAGTTGACAAAGTATAAATAGAGAAGGAACTTGCCATAATGAACCCACATAACCAGCTGTGGACTTCTTATTTAGGGATCTCTTTATATTTGAGAAAAATACACTTACATCTTTGAGACATTATTTGTCAGGTTTTCTATTAGTCTCACTTGCAAGTTATCCTCACCAATATAACCTTAAAGATAATTTCTTACGGAAAGAGAAAGAGACAGCGGATGGTAGTGGAGATGGAGGGAGGGAGAAAGGAAGGCGGGAGAAAGAGAGAAAGATAGAGATAAAGACAGACAGAGAATATTTGTGTGTATGAGGAGGTGATGAGACACCCAAGATTCTCCCTAAGAAATTAGGATATGTGATTAAAACCCATTTTATGATACTATTACAGTGAGTGATATTTAACATAAGCAATATAATTATAATAATTGGGATAATTTTTAGAAATTTGGACCATCCCCTTACAAATGAGGGTTAAGTGGGTGATTAAAGGTTTAGATTAGGATAAGAGTAGCAGCAGATTTGGGAAAGGACAGGGATATATATATGGGACGAAAAAGGGAGAATTTATAATCATGACACTTACTTGAAGTTCTAAGTATAATAAAAGTACAGACTGATTCAAAATTATTGGAAAAGAATGGAACAGAACAAAAAGAAGTAAATATATTTTGTACATGGAAGTACTCCTAAGTTATCACTTATGCTGAGCTAGTATTCATCCCCAAGGGGGGCTGTTTTTGAGACTCCTCAGTCTAGACTAAAGGAAATAAGAATCTATCATAGAGGTGAAATTTGAAACTTGACATACATGTGTCACCTACTTTCTATTGTTCTTTGGATAAAAAGGAAACTTTGAAGCATTTGGGTAACTTTTTTGTACTGCATCTGGGAAAACAAATTGTGATTTTTCTGTTTTACATCGTTTGGATAATCCTCTAAATTAGCTTTTTTTTTTTTTTTTTGGTATGTAGCTTATAGTTTTCTTGTTTCTGCTAAATGAACCAGATCACCTGAAATAGAATTTTGCCATTTTATGTATAGGGATATTATATGTATAGGGATATTATATAGGAATTCAACAAGCAAATTCATCTTGTCACTGGGGACAGGCATTTTTGCGTTGTCAAATTCTAGGCTTATTAGTTTGGGTTTGAATGAGGCTAGAAATTCAAACTGCCATGCTAAGTCTCTCTATTGTTCAACTGCAAATGACAAAGACAGGAAATCTGACACACTGAAGATAGTTAAAAAGGAAAGTTGTAATTTCTACTTCTCTAGGGATCCTGATGACAAGGATTGACCACTGTCTTCTGGAATTATAAGAGTGTGGTGCTGCTGTGAGGCAGAAAAGAGGACTAAAATATTTATTTTAGGAATCTTTCTAAGTTAACATAATTTTGTGGTTAGGCGAGGATAATTGTATCCTGTGAGTCATTCCACATAAAATAGGGGAATAAAAACATTCCCAAAAGTAACTTAAGTTAGAAAAGGCATATTAATTATACTAAAGAAAGAAAATGCTATGTATTTGTCAAGGTGCTTTTGGTGGCAAGTGACAACTCAAACTAGAATAAACAGAAAGAAGAACACATTGTCTTGTAACTGGGAAGTGGAAAGGGTACATTGAGTACAGGCATTCGTGATCAGGGTTACAAACAATGCCACCAGAAATCTGTCCTTTCTATCGTCATAATTTAAAAAAAAATTTTATTGTGCTTTAAGTGAAAGTTTACAAATCAAGTTGGACTCTCATACAAAAATTTGTATACCTTGCTATATACTCCTAGTTGCTCTCCCGCTAATGAGACAGCACACTCCTTCCCCCGACTCTCTGTTTTCGTGTCCATTCAGTCAGCTTCTGACCCTCTCTGCCCTCTCATCTCCCCTCCAGACAAGAGCTGCCCACATAGTCTCATGTGTCTGCTTGATCCAAGAAGCTCACTCCTCACCAGTATCATTTTCTATCCCACAGTCCAGTCCAATCCCTGTCTGAAGAGTTGGCTTTGGGAATGGCTCCTGTCTTGGGCTAACAGAAGGTCTGGGAACATGACCTCTGGGGTCCTCCTAGCCTCAACAGACCATTAAGTCTGGTCCTTTTATAAGAATTTAAGGTCTGCATCCCACTGCTCTCCTGCTCCCTCAGGGGTTCTCTGTTGTGTTTCCTGAGGGCAGTCATCAGTTGTAGCCAGGCACCATCTAGTTCTTCTGATCTCAGGCTGATGTAGTCTCTGGCTTATGTGGCCCTTTCTGTCTTCTGGGCTCATAAATAACCTTGTGTCTTTGGTGTTCTTCATTCTCCTTTTCCCCAGGTGGGTTGACACCAACTGATGCATCTTAGGTGGCCGCTTGGTAGCATTTAAGACCCCAGACGCCACTCTCCAAAGTGGGATGCAGAATGTTTTCTTAATAGATTTTATTACCCAAATTGATTTAGATGTCCCCTGAAGCCATGGTCCCCAAACCCCCGCCCCTGCTATGCTGGCCTTCAAAGTGTACAATTTATTCAGGAAACTTCTTTGGTTTTGGTTTAGTCCAGTTGTACTGACCTCTCCTGTATTGTCTGTTGTTTTTCCCTTCACCTAAAATGGTTCTTGTCTCTTACCTAATTAGTGAATATCCCTCTCGCTCCCTCCCCACACTCGTAACCATCACAGACTATTTCCTTCTCTGTTTAAAATATTTCTTGAGTTCTTATAATAGTGGTCTCATACAATATTTGTCCTTTTGCAACTGACTAATTCCACTCAGCTTAATGCCTTCCAGATTCCTCCATGTTATGAAATGTTTCATGGATTCATCATTGTTCTTTATCGATGCATAGTATTCCATTGTGTGAATATACCATAATTTATTTATCCATTCATCCATTGATGGGCACCTTGGTTGCTTCCATCTTTTTCCTATTGTAAACAGTGCTGCAATGAACATGGGTGTGCATATATCTGTTCATGTAAAGGCTCTTATATCTCTAGGATATATTCCTTTTGTGGGCACCTTGGTTGTTTCCATCTTTTTGCTATGTAAACAGTGCTGCTATCATATTTTATATATCAGCTTTTTTCTCAATCAGAAACAGACCCTTGCTATGATGTAAGCAAGGATAGTAACATACAACTTTAGGTTTATATCATCACTGAAGCTAGAAATTCAATATAAGATAATTCCTCTTTCTGAACAATTCCTGCGAAATTCTCAGGGATGATTTGCATTGGTCCAGCTTGGTTCATGTGTCCACCACTGACCCAATCACTGTGACCAGGGAGATGTGATATCCTAATTGTTTAGGCCTTGGCTACATTCTAGGCCTTTTAGTTTGAATTTGAATGAATCTCAAAACTCTGGAATGAATGGTGTCATCTCATAAATCCATATGAAGTCTATTGATTAACAGGAGGATTTTCAAAGGACAATCAGATGCTATTACAAAAAGAAGGAAGAAGGGATGCTGAGCAGACAAATACAACAGTTGTTCACAATACACTGCAATGCAACACAGTAAATTAGGTAAAAATACAAACTTATTATAGGTGTGAGACATGGAAATATGTACTCTTGTCAAAATAACCTTAGATAGTTTTTTACTTCAAAAGATCATTACTTGTGTATGTATGTTACAGATATCTTCTAATACAATATATTCAAATTTCAGACTTATTCTACCTGATAATATTTTTTCAAAAATTTAACAGACATAGCACTGAAACATTTTACAGATGGGAAGGGAACAAAATGCAGCCATTGTAGTATCAGGCTTTGATCATGTGGCTCTCTTTTACATTGTATTAAATGCATTATATTTTTTTCTTTATATGATGCTCCTTTCTTAAATTTTTGAATTAGACTTTAATAAACAGTTAAATACTGACGCTTAGGGAAAAAAATAGGATGATGTTTCTTTGATAAAGCAATGGATATGTACCCATTGATTCCAAGTAATAAGTGGCAGTAAAACTAGATGCTTATGCACTATGTGTGGTTTTATAAACCATAATATGTAAGATTTAAAACCATAGCTTTTAACCCATGATACACATAATGAGTGTATTCTGAAGACATTAAAATACAATGGGAGACTGAAAGTAGTTTTTTCCTCACAAGCTAAAAGCTCTGAGAAGTGTTTAAGTTTAGGATACCAAATTATGTTGGAGCCTTGGTGGTGCAATGGTTAAGTGTTTGGTTGCCAACCAAAAGATCAGCAGTTGGAATCCACCAGCTGCTCCTTGGAAACCCTATGCTATGGGGCAATTCTACTCTGTCCTACAGGGTTGCTATGAGTCGGAATGTACTCCATGGCAATGGGTTTGCTTTTGTTTGGTTTTAGGTTACATTGGCAGAATGATTTAATTTTTTTGTGTGTGCTTTAGGTGAAAGTTTGCAGCTCAAGTTAATTTCTCATTCAAAAGTTTATACACATATTTTTTTGTGACATTGGTTGCAATATCCAAAATGTGACAGTACATTCCCCCTTTCCACCCCAGGGTTCCCTACGTCCATTGTACCGTTTCCTACCCCTTCCTGTCTTCTCATCCTGATTTTGGACAGGAGTTGCCCATTTGGTCTCGTATAGCTGATCGACCTAAGAAACACCTCATGTATATTATTTTTTGTTTTATAGTCCTCCTGTCTAATCTGTGTCTGAAGAGTGAGTTTTGGGAATGGTTTCAGTTCTGAGTTAATAGAGCATCCAGAGGCCATAGTTTTGGAGGTTCCTCCAATCTCTGTCAGACCATTAAGTCTGGTCTTTTTACATGAATTTGAGTTCTGTTCCTCACTTTTCTCCTGCTCTGCCCAGGACTCTCTGTTGAGTTCCCTGTCAGGGCAGTCATTGGTGGTAGCTAGGCACCATCTAGTTTTTCTGGTCTCAGGCTGGTGGAGTCTTTGGTTCATTTGGTCCTTTAGCCCTTTGGGCTAGTATTTTCCTTGGGACTTTGATTTTCTTCATTCTCCTTTGCTCCAAGCAGGATGGGACAAATTGATGCATCTTAGACAGCTGCTCACAAGCTTTTAAGACCCCGGACACTACACACCAAAGTGGGATGGAGAACATTTTCTTTATAAACTGTGTTATGAGAATTGACCTAGATGTCCCCCAAAACTATGGTCTCTAGACCCCAGTCCCAGCTACTCTGTCCTTGAACTGTTTGGATGTGTCTAGGAAACTGCTTTTCCTTTGGTCCAGTTGTGCTGACTTCCCCTGTATCATGTGTTGTCCTTCCCTTCATCGAAGTTGACCCTCATCTACCATCTAGTTAGTGATTTTACCTCCCCCTCTTTCCTCACCCTTGTAATCACCAAAGAATGCTTTTTTTCCTTTGTCTAAACCTTTTCTTGAGTTCTTGTAATAGTGGTGTCATACGGTATTTGTGCTTTTGTGACTGACTTATTTCACTCAGCATAATGCCTTCCAGATTCATCCACCTTGTGAGATGTTTTGAGGATTCATCATTGTTCTTTATTGTTCCATAGTATTCCACTGTGTGTATGTGCCATAATTTATTTATCCATTCTTCTGTTAATGGGCATTTAGGTTGTTTCCATCTTTTTGCTATTGTGAATAGTGCTGCAATAAACATGAGTGTGCATATGTCTATTCTTGTGACGGCTCTTATATCTCTAGGGTATATTTCTAAGAGCAGGATTGCTGGATCATATGATATTTCTGTTTCTAGCTTCTTAAGGAAGCACCATATCATTTTCCAAAGTGGTTGTACCATTTTACATCCCCACCAGCAGTGCATAAGAATTCCAGTCTCCCCCCAACCTCTCCAATATTTGTTATTTTGTGTTCTTTGAATTAGTGCCAGCCTTGTTGGGGTAAGACAGTATTAGAATAATTTAATTTTGTTGCAAATGGTTAAGCACATGACTCCTACTCAAAAGACTGGCAGTTCAAACCCACCCAAACATGCCTTGGTAGACAAGCCTGGCGATCTACTTTCTAAAGGTCACAGCCTTGAAAACCCTATGGAGCAGTTCTACCATGAGTCAAAACTGACTCGAGAGCAACTAACAATAACAACCTTAGTGATAAAAACAATTCCAAATAATATTATATCTTTTAATATTACTCACCCATGGAATCCTAATATAATTTTTCTAAATCTTTATAGAAAATATGCATGATAATTTTGACAAAAGAAATCTTATTACTTTTTTTGTATTTTATTAACACTGATCTTAATCACTTTTTCATTTACAAAGCAGGATTATATTTCTCATCTCACTTAGTAGGGCTTTCTGAATCTTGATCAATTCGTCTGTCCTTTTTTTTTTTTTTTTCCAATTCTTTGATAAAGAACATGAAAAAACCCATTGCTGCTGAGTTGATTTCAACTCATAGTAACCCTATAGGACAGAGTAGAACTGCCCCACAGGGTTTCCAAGGAGTGGCCAATGGATTCAAACTGCTGCCCTTTTGGTTAATAGCCTAGCTCTTAACCATTGTGCCACCAGGGCTCTGGAGAACGTTGGAGAATCTAAATGAGGAAACACAAACAAAGATAATTACTATCTCAGAAATTTTGAAAGCATCTTAATTTTGACATAATTCAGAGAACACTAGGCAAATGCTGTTGCATTTAAATCTACATTTTTAAGGCACTGTACATTCAATTTTATTTTATTTTTCCACTTAACTTATCATATTGTCTTCCTAGGTATACACAGCATCCCAGAACAAGGCTTATTCTGTGTGTTTAATATTAAAGATTTTTAAAGGAAAATTTGAACAGAAATTACCTTAAGTGAATAAATAGGAACATTTTATTTGGTGACCTGGATTGTGACAAAGTCAAAACAAAATTAATTCAGTAAAAATGAGCAAATATGCAAATCAACAAACTAGCTATTTACCTGAAAGCACCAGATGATTGATTTTTAACTTTTAACCTTTTATTTTGTCAGTATACAGAGATATTTACTCTGTAACCAAATATAGCAGCCAATGTTAGGTTGTTAGCATGGCAGTATAGCCTTGAAAATAAGAGTATGGTCTTTGGAACCAGACAAAATCATATTCAAATATAGACTCTGGCACTTACAAACTGTGTTGCTTTGAGCATGTTACTATAAAATGGAGATAATAGTAGGTTGTTGTGAAGATCAAATGAGATCATGTTTATAAAGCATTTAACAGATTGCCTGAAATAGATAAAAGCTAAAAAAAAAAGATGAGAGCCCTGATGACACGATGGTTAAGCACTGGGCTGCTAACTGAAAGAGTGGCAGTTGGAACCCACCCTGTGGCTCTGTGGGAGAAAGACCTAATGGTCTGTTTCTGTAAAGCCAAGAAAACCCTATGGGGCAGTTCTACTTTGTTACATGGGGTCCGTATGAGTCAGAACAGACTTGACAGCACCAAACAACAACAAACTACCACAAACTTAGTGACTTAGAAAAAATGTAAAGGATGAAGAATAAAAAGGTAGTCAGATTGAATGAGAGGAGACCAATTTTCTCTAACCTATATAGGGCCCTTACATGAATTAGAAAAATATGTCTTCTCTGGGTGCATATAGCCTCAAGAGTGCATGCTTGGTAACTGGATGGTATTTTTGTGCAAAACCAAAGGCACCCCCTTCTTCCAGGCTGCCACAGTCTTGCAACAGAATGCACAACTTGATAAGCCAAGTGTAGACTGGATTCCACCTTTCACTGGCTGCATCTCACAGGTGTCCTTAGTGACGAACATATGACATGCAGCTATATCTCAAATTATATGCCAAGTAGCGTTGTCAATAAATTTCTTCTGGAAAAGTATAGTGCTTTCCTTGAAGGGAATTAAAACATGTAAATTAAAATCACAAAATTTTATTTGAACAAAACTCATCCTAAGAGAACAGAATTCCCTGCTTCCAAATTTTTCTGTCTAGACTTGGCTATGGACCAAGTATAATATCTTAATGGATCAAAGAAGCATAGCCTAAAATTCTGGCATTATTTCTGGCCTGAAGACTTTGGAGACATATATTAAGGAGTTAGACTGGCTATTACAAGTTGTGATCACAATCCATTTAGTGTACCAAGAGATTTCCTCTGCATAAGTAATTTAAGAGTGCATTTGAGATATCAACAGATGCAGTCCATCCTAGCTGAACAGAACCCAAAGAATTACTAATAAGATTAGTTTTGAATTTTAATTTCAGTCTATTACGTACTAGTTATTTGACTTTGATCAAGTCTCTTTACTCTCTGAGCCTTAGGGTTTTCAATGTGCAAATGAAGATAATACTAAATTTGCAGAGTTCTCCTAAGGGTTACATAAGAATCTATATAAAGACCAGGCACACTGTGGCCACCCAAAATGATAGCTATTTTAATTGATTATTGATGTGTGTTTAAAAATGCCCAGTATTATTTTGTTCTGTAATGCCTAGCATCAATCAGATCAGGTAAACCTGAGCATGGCTAGGCTCACTTGTACTGGATCAGGAGTCCGGAATGTCTTTAGGACCTTTTCTGCACATATGTGCAAGAGGTTTTTCATGCTCTTGAAAGAGATACTGAGAGAAGGCAAATTTAGGGCCTTCTTTTTTTTAGAAGAGAAGCAGTTGACTATTTAGCAACTGAAAAGCTTTATATCAATTTGACTATTTGGCATTAAATGGGTAAGATATGTGATTGTATATAAAACTTCCAATGTTATGGCCTTGTAGAAACACTAAGAATCTAGAAAGTTCCAGCTAAAATTTAAAAAGTATATTTTCTGTTCTCTACTACCAATGCTACCAATACACTGTGGCCATGCTTCCGGGAACTCTTAAGTGTAGCATAGGCATTAAACTGTGTCTTTGTTTCATTCACTTCACAGAGAGTCAGGCACACAGGGAGGTTAAGTGATTTGCCCAAGGCTGTGTCTTCTGTCAGTAACAGAACTGTAGGAATTGAACCAAAAATCAGGCTCCCAGATAATGTAAAACCTACATGAGAAAGTCATTTTGCTTGTGCTGCTGCTGTTGCTTATCCTGTTTCTCTTTATACTAACACATCAACTACATTAATTCCCTTTATGATCTGGTTCAATGTTTATATGACTGTAGTAAACCGATGGTGCCTGTATTCAGTGAGAAACTATGAGAAGGTAGGAACTACATTTATACAACCTCTAATAGTTCCTTTCTTATATGGACTCTGACAAAGGCAAATGGAATAGACAGTCAGCTCTCCAATGTCTGCGGTTCTTTAATAATCTGACAAAACCAGCAATAAACGTGGCTAGAAAAATCATAATATGAGGGAGGATTGAGGCTTACTTCCAACAAGGAAATGCCTTTGCACTTCTCTTTTCAGGACTACTACTTATTCTCAGGTGGTATTGGAGATATCATGATACAATGAGTTCTCTCAACCAGCGGCAAAAAGGAGAGACATCCTGAGGTGTCTGTTGGTCACTATGATAAGGAAAGAAAAATGGCACGAATTGAATATACTTTGTTTTTACAGTGACAATAATTATTGAAAAGGTTTATCAATCATTACCAAATTTCACCAACCTACCCTCTAGTCAGGTGGAAATTCACTTGGCAGATAACCAATCTGGTGGTAAAATGAATCAAAGACCATGCAAGCAGTCACAGCTGCATCACCATATTAACAATTAAAATGGCATATGGGTTTTTTTTTTTTTATGGCAAGCTAAGGTTTATCGAACACCTTCCAATATACAATTGAATTTCATCTTCACAATAGTCCTGTCCATGACATAGGACAGAGGTTTTTATTGTTAGCTTCCATCAGGTTGGCTCTGACTGGTGTTGACATGAACAAAATGTTGCCTGGTCCTGTGTCATCTTCACAATCATTGGTATGCTTGAGTCCACTGTTGAGGCCACTATTTATTTTGAGTATCTTCCAACCTAAGGGGCTCTTCTTCTAGCACTATATTGGACGATATTCTGTTGTGACCCTATGAAAATATCTTTGTGGATGAGAGCAAGCATAAAGTCAATTCCCAGAAGGTGGAGATCTAACATACCCCTGCTTTCCTACTTCTCCATCATTTCTGACACCAGCTGCCAGCACAGCATCTTTTTTATCTCTGTCACTAGCCAACCAGGGCTAGGTCATACCTCACAAGTTAAAAGGACACTGTCCTTGGATTCATTAATTCACTGGAATGACTGTCAGAACTCACAAAAAATATTATACCCACGACTACTGGATTTATTATTGTAAAATGATATGTCAAATCATCAGGAGGAAGAAATGTACAGGTGAGATATGAGAAGGTTCCCAACATGGAACTGCCTTAGTATTCTGGGCTTTAACTGGCCAGTCTACATGATAGGCTAACTCATGCCTCCTGAGATTAGCTGATATAAGCTTCCCTGATCTTCTGGTCTGGTCATCCCCCACTCACCAGCACAAATCCTGATGTGTGGCCTGGAAGTCCCAGACCAAGGAACTCCAATTGCTCCAAGTGTTACAATTATTTCCCCAGAGCCAAGGACAAAGGCCACCTTATTTAGGGTAAAGCTAAGTCCTTAAACCCACAGATCTGTAGGGATTTCATTGGCTAATTTTCAGAAGTGTATCTCCAGGCTTTTCTTCCTAGTCTGCCTTAGTTTGAAAGCTCCAATGAAAGCTGTCCACCATGTGTGACCCTGCTGGTATTTGAAACACCAGTGGCATAGCTTCCAACAGCATAGCAATACACAAGGCACCACAGTAAAAGAAACCGACAGACAGGTGTTGAAGGACAGAGATTAGTATTCCATTTTATTTGACATGTCTTATACCTAACTAGCAAGTGGTGGATTTAAGAAAAGGGAATAATCTATAGCCCATGGTACTTTCCATTACAGTATGCTATCAGAAGGGCCACGAAAGCATCAGATGTGAACTACTGACTTCGGTCAGGAAAAATAGTACCCTGGGACAACTGGATTTCTATATGCAAAAGAATGAAGTTGAACCCGTACCTCACATCGTATATGAAAATTAACTCAAAATGGATCAGTGACTTAAACATAAGAACTAAAACCCTAAAACTCTTAGAATAAAACATAGAAGTAAAACTTCAAGACATTGCTTTTGACAGTGGATTCTTAGATATGATACCAAAAGCATGATTACAAAAAAAAAAAAAAATAGGTAAATGTAACTTCATCAAAAACAATTTTTTTGAGGGGGTATTTAAAGACTTTATATCAGTCTTAACTGATCAATTTAGAGAATAACTATGGGAAAAAGGAATGCATTAAACATAATGATTTTTTTTGCTAACGCAAGTACCCGACCATATACTTTGTATATTAAACAACAAAACATCCTTGTTGTAAATGATATATTTCAAATAAATTTAACTCTCCAAAAAAAAAGGGGGGGGACTTTATAAAAAAAGTGAAGAGACAACCTATAGAATGGGAAAAATATTTGGGGACCATATATCTGATAAGGTCTTAATAACAAGAATATACAAAGAACTCCTACAACTCAACAACAAAAGTACAAACAACCGAATTTAAAAATGCGCAGAGGTTTGAATAGGTATTTCTCCAAAGAAGATACACGGATGGCTAATAAGTACATGAAAAGATGCTCAACATCATTAGTCATCAGGGAAATGCAAATCAGAGCCATAATTACATACCACCTCATACCTAATAGGATGGCTATTATCAGAAAAATGGAAAACAAGAGTTGGCAAGTGTGTGGAAAATTTGGAACCCTCATCCATTACTCATGGTGATGTAAAATGCTGCAGCCACTAAGCAAAACAGTTTGTTGGTTCCAACAATTCCACTCCCAAGTATATACCCAACAGACTTGGCAGCAGGGACTCAAACAAGTTCTCATATACCAGTGTTCATTGCAGTGCTGTTCACAACAACCAAAAAGTAGAAGCAGCCCAAGTGTCCCTCAATAGATGAATGGGTAAACAAAAATGTGGTATGTCCATGCAATGGAATATTATTCAGCCATAAAGAGGAATGAAGTTCTGAGACATTATGCTGAGTGAAATAAGTCAGATATGGATGGAGAAATATTGTATGATTCCACTTGTATGGAGTATGTGGAATAGGCAAATGCGTAGAGACAAAAGTTTATTAGTGGTTACCAGAGGCTAGGGAGAGGAAAGAATAGGAGTTATTGCTCAAAGGGTACTGAGTTTCTGTTTGGGGTGATGTAAAGCTTTTTGGAAATGGATAATGGTGATGATAGCATAACATGGTGAGTGTAATTAATGTCACCGAATTGGAAACTTAAAAAAGGCTAAAATGGCAAATTTTTTGTTTTATATATATATATATACACAAGGGTTAGTGGGTTTTTATATGAATACATGTACATATATATTTACTATGCATCTTTTTATTTTATAATTTAATTTTTGTTGAAAATGTGTTCTAATAATAGAAAGCCAGTATTTTTCACAACTAGAAGCCTTTATGAATTAGTGGACTTCCAAAGTCCAACCTATTTGCTACAGGTTAAGTAAATTTCTTTGATTATTATTTCTACTGTCTTCCTTATCCATTGTCATATTGTATTTAAATCAGGGATGGGACAGTGGTGTACTGGTAAACCAATGTGGAAGTGAAGAAGGGGAAAGAGGGTAGAAAAGTCCTGATTTGTATCATTTGCTGATTCCAGTGGCCAATTTCAAGCTACCTATGATACATTTATTGAGTACATAGTTGGGAACTGATGTACACAATTGGCCTTTGTAAGCTACTCTGAACTGGCTCTGGAACACCACGGAAAGGGAAGGTCAGAACATGAAATTGTGAGGACACAGACAGAGATGGTGAAGCATTTATTAATTTATTCAAGCATATATTCCATATACCTGGAATTTGCTAAGTGTTTTAGAGGAGGCATAGAGATAAAAACAGCTATCATATTTGAATGCGTCCTATGTTTTTGGAAAAGTGTTAGGCCGTTTATGTACATATCTTCGTTTTATATTCAAAATCTCTATATATGGCATGCATCATTTTTCAGATGAAATCAATGCTCATTGAGATGAAGTGATCTGTCCAATGAGCATGTGGCTGGGTCAGAAGTCTAGCTCATGTCTTAGTGTCTCTTAAAAGTGCTTCCTATTATATCAAGGCAACTTAGTTGAGATTTCTTGCCTTCAGGGAACTTATAGTCTAGTTGAGACTAAAGCACAATCATAATATAGTGTGACAGCATGAGGGTCACAGAAAAGGGACAGTTAATTCAGCCTAATGGGCATTTGGGAAAACTTCCAAAAAGAAGTGACTGTTGAGTCAATTCTTAAGAGCTAGCAAAAGTTAGTTTGGCATTTAGAGACAAGGAGGGCATTTCTGGTAGAGGAAACAGAATATACAGACTCACAGAGAGAGTGTGGGACTTGCAGAAATTGCAAGTGGATCCATATATTCCTTCATTCAAAAAATGTTTATTGAGCACGTACTCTATGGGGCAGTTCTACTCTGTCCTATAGGGTCGCTATGAGTCCGAATCCACTCTATGGCACTGGTTGGGGTTTTATGTTCAAGTCACTATGCTGCCACTAAATATACAACAGTGAACAAAACTTAAGGCAATGTCCTTCTTCAAAAAACTTACTTTGTAATGGGGGTAGAGACAAAACTAACAAATATGTAAGTAAAATTATATGTCACATGGGATACATGATATGGAGAAATAAAACAGGAAAGGAGGATAGGGTGTGTCTGAGAAGTGGTCACAATTTTAAAAAGAATAGTCTGGGAAGACTGGGACCTAGGTGAGACGATGAAGGCACCCAGTGAGCAAAATTCAAGGAAGCACTCATTCTCAAGAGTGAGTCTCACAGCCTGAGAGTAAGTACTTCCTTAAATTTTGGACCCTGTGTGCCTCCCTTGCGTCACCCTAGTCCTGACATGGCAAGTGGTATTTGAGACAAGACTGAAAGTAGATGAGACATGCTGACATCTGGAAGAAGAGCATTCCAAGAACTTCAAAAACTCTGCACCTAAAAGTCCTCTTGAGAACATGGTGTGACAAAGGAAAAGCAGAAGAGGTGTGCAGGGGTCTGAACATGGAGGGCATTACTTGGATTTTATCTTGAGGACAATAATGGGGGGGTTTCTTAATGAGTTTTAAATGGGGTAGGCATATGATCAGGTTTGACTTTTAGAGATAGCATTGTGCCTGGAGCATGGAGTATGTTGTGAATGGAGAGGAGAGAACAATTTAAAAGATGTTTAAGTGGTAAAATAAATTAGTCACTTTGGACAAAGTGTGTATTGAGGATATTGAGATGGGCTCAAAAAGAGGAGAAAAGAGGAGCAAAGAAGACAAATGGGATTTCATTGAATTGTTCCTGTGGTCAGGCTTATTCCTCAAAAGTTCACACTGTACAGGGAAATATGAGAAGAGTAGGATTTGCCAAGAAAAGATCATATTGGGTGGTATGTAATATCAAAGGTGGCAGCTTTAGTGATTAACCTAACAGATGCAAATGTCTGGAGAAATTTCACACCATAATGTAGGTTCCACCTTTTATTTAGAATAGGACTTAGATTTTTTTTTTTAATTCAATTTGGTCTACTGTCTTTATGCTAAGTATGCATTATTGGAAATGGGCCACAGCAGACAGGCAAATTAGAATATCTTTAACAGAAGTAGAAGCTGTAAAATATACAGAAAAAAAATTTCCAGCAATAATGGAAGAACACCACTTTTTGCTTTTGTGTGTGTGTGTGTGCGTATAACTTATTTTAGGATTAATAAAAATGGTACTGTCCTTCAGTACCCTTCATAACTTTCAATTTTTAGGTGACTGTCTCTTGTCTCTTCAGGCTCCCTCTTGTTCCTCTTGTTAGAAATGACATTATATGTAGGGATATGCACTGTGAAGTTTGGACCAAATACAAATAACAGTGTTGATTACTTTTACAAGAAAACATTTTTATGACATTGGATTCCAATGGGATTGAAATATTTATGAAGAAATATATCATACTTTCTTTGGTGGACATTTTATCACAAATTATATTTTTGTCACAATGTTTAAAAAAAAAGCTTCACTACTATATTAGCAAGTCTCTTTGGTTACAAGATGAGGGACATGCTGCTGTAGCTTAAGCAAAAAAGGGGGAATTTTACTATTCACCTGATATGGTTGTTGTGAAAATTCAATGAAAAAGGACATGTAAAACATTTGGCACACTGCCTGCTGCATGAAAAATGGTTAAAAGTTATTAGTTATTATTATCAGTATTCATTCAACAAAGATTTACTGATTCTGGTCACCAGTGCCAGGCACAACAACCCTATTAGATAAATATTATTATCCTCATTCTACAGATGATAAACTGAGGTTGGAGAGATTAATTGTTCAAAGTTCACACATCTAGTGAGTGACAGACCTGAGATTTGAGTTCAAGTTGATCTTAATTGAGCCAACTACTAAAAGAGGCTGGAGTTAGTTAAACTGAAAATGTTGGTTAAGGATTTTGTCTTAGAGAAAAGAGGAAGAAAGAATTAATTCCAGTAAATTCCATAGTTAAGGTTAGGGTATTGAGAGAGTTCTCCCTAATGGAAGAAAAGGAAGTAACATTCTTTTATCACATACTTTGATGGATTCCCTATGTGTAATATTTCCTTTAATATCCACAAGCATTGTATAAGACATATATTATCACCCCCACTTTACAGATAAGGAAACTGAAGCTTAGAATGTTTATCATGACCAAGGTCACACATCTAATAAGTGGTAGAGTCTGGATAAAACCAAGTCAGTTGACACCAGTAAATCATGATATCTGTACTTTGTTGATGATCATTGACTTCTTTATAAAGTAGGAAGTAGGTCAGGTAAGTGATTAAAAATAATCTGGACAGGGAGTGTCTAGAGTAACAATGAGGTAAAATCACAGTTTCTGAGACATATAGTGTGTACTCATCTGTGCTTTTCCTATAATCTTTTTTATTAAAAAAGTTATATATATGTCTTATAGAAAATTTTAACATCATATAAAAGTGTTTAATGTGAATACAAACATCCTACCTTCCACCAATCAAAGATAATTGTGGTAACATTTTACTGTTTCTTTCTAGTTCTTAATACTTTTTTAAACTTATGTAATATTATTTATCTTACTTTTATAACAGTGTAAAGTTAGCATTTTCCCAAGCTACTGAAAAATTTTCATAATAATAATTTTAATGGCATTGTGATATTTCTTCATATTTAACCTTTTGTGTATTTTTGCACATTTATTTACATTTTTCCTATTCTGAATAATGCTGCAGGAAGCATCTATATAAATAAAATGTCAAAATCTGATTATTTCCTTAAACTAGATTTCTGGAAGCAGGCTTATTAGATCACAGTTCTATGAATGTAGGTCTGACATATACTATGCATACAGCAATGTTTCAAATATGGTTAATATATAATCACAAGAAGGAAAAAGAATATTTACTGGACACTGAAAATGTGTCAGATTCTGTGCTAGCCACTTCCATATTGATTTTTTATTATTCACGTAAGCTTGGGGGTCATTTTATACTCTGTCCTATAGGGTCGCTATGAGTCGGAATTGACTCGATGGCTCTGGGATTTTTTATATTAAAAATGTAGAAGCTGAGGCTCAGAAGTGTTGCATTCATTGCTCAAAGTCATATATCTACTAGTGGAAGAATAATAGGCTATCAAAAGGCAAAACTCTGTTGAACTGAGTGAAGAAGTGTATTCTGTCTTCACTGTTCAGGTATTTTATTCACTCGTTTGTTTTTCTTATGAGGAGAATAATTTATATCCTAGCCAGTATGCCATTGTTTTTTAAGTATATCCAATATATAGATCTATAATCCCCAGCAAGCTCTTCTTCTATGTCTGTCATCGTCACATTGTATGCAGAGAATTGTTCTTTTCAATTGAATGGAGGGAGGGAGTCACCATTAGGCTTTTGAGAGTGATAGAGTTCTGGTTACTTCAGGTATTGTCTGAATACATGACTGTAATAGACCTAAGGGAAGATGATAAAGAAGGTACCAAGCCTCTTCATTCCAAGCCTCTTCATTTCTTAAAAATGAGAAAAGCCAACTGTAAAACTCCATTAATAATCAGAATGTGGAATGTAAGAAGTATGAATCTAGAAAAACTGAAAATTGTTGAAAATGAAATGGAATACATAAACATCAATATTCTAGGCATTAGTGAGCTGAAATGGACTGGTATAGGCCATTTTGAATCAGACAAACATACGGTCTACTATGTCAGGAATGACAAGTTGAAGAGAAATGTCATTGCATTCATTGTCAAAAAGAACATTTCAAGATCTATCCTGAAGTGCAACACTGTCAGTGATAGGATAATATTCATAAGCCTCCAAGGAAGACCAGTTAATATGACTATTACTCAAATTTACACACCAACCACTAAGGCCAAAGATGGAGAAATTGAAATTTTTACCAACTTCTGCAGTCTGAATTGATCGAACATGAAATCAGGATACATTGATAATTACAGGTGATTGGAATGAGAACGTTGGAAACAAAGAATGATAAATCGTTGGAAAATGTGGCCTTGTTGATAGAAACGATGCCAGAGATCACATGATAGAATTTTGTAAGACCAACAACTTCTTCATTGCAAATATCTTTTTTCAACAACTTATTGGAGACTATACATATGGAGGAAACCCTGGTGGCAGAGTGGTTAAGTGCTATGGCTGCTAACCAAAGGGTCAGCAGTTCAAATATGCCAGATGCTCCTTGGAAACTCTATGGGGCAGTTCTATTCTGTCCTATAGGGTCACTATGAGTCAGAATCGACTCGATGGATACATATGGACCTCACCTGATGGAACACACAGGGATCAAATTGACTACATTTGTGAAAAGAGACGATGAAGAAGCTCTGTATCATCAGTCAGAACAAGACCATGGGGCTGACTGTGGAACAGACCATCAATTGCTCATATGTAAGCACAAACTGAAGCTGAAGAAAATTAGGATAAGTCCACGAGAGCCAATGTACTTTGAGTACATCCTACCCAATTTAGAGAACATCTGGAAAATAGATTTGACTTATGGAACACTAATGACTGAAGACCAGAGGAGTTGTGGAATGACATCAAGGACATCATATATGAAGACAGCAAGAGGTTATTAAATATACAGGAAAGAAAGAAAAGACCAAAATCGATTTCAGAAGAGACTCTGAAACTTACTTTTTAAGGTAGAGTAGAGTAGCTAAAGCAAACAGAGGACATGATGAAGTAAAAGAGCTGAATAGAAAATTTCTAAGGGCCACTCGAGAAGAAAAAATAAAGTATAATAATGACATGAAAAGACAAGGAGTTAGAAAACCAAAAGTGAAGAACAAGCTTGGCATTTCTCAAGCTGAAAGAACTGAAGAAAAAAGTCAAGCCTCAAGTTACAATAGTGAAGGATTCTACGGGCAAGATACTGAGAGACACAGGAAGCATCAAAAGAAGATGGAAACAGTCAATATCAAATCACCTAAAGAAGCAGATCATGGTCGTTTCAACAAGCTCTCAAAACAAAGAATCAATGGATCTTCTGGATGAAGGTGTCTTCCTGGAATTACCGGATGCAGAATACAAAAGATTAATATACAGAACTCTTCAAGACATCAGGAACAAGATCAGGAAGGAGATCAGGCAATATGCAGAACAAGTCAAGGAACACACAGATAAAGCAGTTGAAGAAATTAAAAAGATTATTAAAGAACATAATGAAAAATTTAATAAGCTGCAAGAATCCATATAGAAACAGCAATCAGAAATTCAGAAGATTAACAATAAAATTACAGAATTAGACACCTCAATAGAAAGAGGAGCAGAATTGAGCAAGGCAGAATTGGTAAGATTGACGATAAAGCATTTGGCACCATTATATTTGAAGAAAAATCAGACAAAAAAAATTAAAAAAAATGAAGAAACCCTAAGAATCACGTGGGACTCTATCAAGAAAAATAACCTGTGAGTGATTAGAGTACCAGAACAGGGAGGGATAACAGAAAACACAAAGAGAATTACTGAAGACTTGTTGGCAGAAAACTTCCCTGATATGGTGAAAGATGAGAAGAAATCTATGCAAGATGCTCATTGACCTCCACATAACATAGATCTTAAAAGAAAGTCACCAAGACATATTATAATCAAACTTTCCAAAACCAAAGATAGAGAATTTTAAGAGCAGCTAGGGATAAACGACAAGTCACCTACAAAGGAGAGCCAGTAAGAATAAGCTCGGACTACGCAGCAGAAACCACGCAGGCAAGAAGGCAGTGGGAGGACTTATGTAAAGCACTGAAGTAAAAAAAAATTGCCAGCCAAGAATCATATATCCAGCAAAAATGTCTCTCAAATATGAAGGTGAAATTAGGACATTTCCAGATAAACAGAAGTTTAGGGAATTCATAAAAACCAAACTAACACTACAAGAAATACTAAAAGGAGTTCTTTGGTTAGAAAATCAATAATATCAGATATCGATCCAAGACTAGAACACTGGGCAGAGCAATCAGGGGTCAACCCAGATAGGGAAATCACAAAAATAACTCAAGATAAAAAAATGCTCAAAACAGGGAAACAGTGGTAACATTATGTAAAACGAGACAACATTAAAACAATAAAAAGGGACTAAGAAATGTAGTCATAGATCTTTCATATGGAGAGGAAGACAAGGCTATATGAAGAAATAAAAGTTAGGTTTAAGCTTACAAAAATAGGGGTAAATATTAAGGTAACCACAAAGGAGACTAACAATCCTACTCATCAAAATAAAATACAAGAAAAAAATAGAGACTCAGCAGAGACAAAATCAACTACAACGAATAAGCGGGAAAGACAATACATAAAGATAAACCACCCAGCACAAAAAATCAAGTGGGAAGAAGAAATTGTCAACAACACACAAAAAAAGACATCAAAATGACAGCACTAAGCTCATAAAAAAAACCTATCCATAATTAAACTGAATGGAAACGGACTAAATGCACTAATAAAGAGACAGAGAGTGGCATAATGGATTTAAAAAACACAATCTGTCTATATGCTGCCTACAAGAGACACAACTTAGACTTAGAGACACAAACAAACTAAAACTCAAAGGACAGAAAGAAATATATCAAGCAAACAACAATCAAAAAAGAGCAGGAGTGACAATATTATTCTCTAACAAAATAGGCTTTAAAGTCAAATCCACCACAAAGGATAAGGAAAGACACTCTATAATGATTAAAGGGACAATATACCCGGAGGATATTACCATATGAAGTATTTATGCACCCAATGACAGCATTGAAACGTGAGATAGACAACAACAGAGTTATAGTAGGATACTTCAACACGCCACTTTTGGTGAAGGACAGAACATCCAGAAAGAAGCTCAATAAAGACACAGAAGATCTAAACGCCACAATCAACCAACTTGACCTCATGTATATATATACAGAACACTTCACCCAAAAGCAACCAAGTATACCTTCCTTTCCTACATACACCGAACATTCTCTAGAACAGACCACATATTAGGTCATAAAGCAAGCCTTAGCAGAATCAAAAACATCAAAATATTACAAAGCATCTTCCCTGACCATAAGGCCATAAAAGTAGAAATCAATAACAGAAAAAGCAGGGAAAAGAAATCAAACACTTGGAAACTGAACAATACCCTGCTTAAAAACAAGTGGGTTATAGAAGACATCAAGGATGGAATAAAGAAATTTGTAGAATCCAATGAGAATGAAAACATTTACTATCAGAACTTTGAGATATTGCAAAAGCAGTGCTCAGAGGTCAATTTATATCAATAAATGCAAACATATAAAAAGAACGGGCCAAAATCAAAGAATTATCCCTACAGCTTGAACAAAAAGAAAGAGAGCAACAGAAGAAATCTTCAGGCACTAGAAGAAAGGAAATAATAAAAATTAGAGCAGAACTAAATGAAATAGAAAACAGAAAAACAATTGAAAGAATTAACAAAACCGAAAGCTGGTTCTTTGAAAAAATTAACAAAATTTATAAACCATTGGCCAAACTGACAAAGAAAAACAGGAGAGGAAGTAAATAACCCAAATAAGACATGAGATGGGTGATATTACAACCAACCCAACTGAAATTAAAATAATCATATGAGATTACTATGAAAAATTGTTCTCCAACAAATTTGAGAACCTAGAAGAAATGGACGAATTCCTAGAAACACACTACCTACCTAAAGTAACACAAACAGCGGTAGAACAACTAAAAAGATTGAAAAGGTAATCAAAAAACCTCCAACAAAGAAGAAGCCCTAGCTTGGATAGCTTAGTGGAGAGTACTACGAAACTTTCAGAGAAGAGTTAACACCACTACTAATAAAGGTATTTCAGAGCATAGAAAAGGAAGGAATACTACCAAACTCATTCTGTGAAGCCTGCATATCCCTAATACCAAAACCAGGTAAAGACACCACAAAAAAAAAAGAAAGAAAATTGCAGACCTATATCCCTCATGAACTTAGATGCAAAAATCCTCAACAAAATTCTAGCCAATAGAATTCAACAACATATTAAAAAAAATAATTCAAAATGACCAAGTGGGATTCATACCAGGTATGCAGGGGTGGTTCAACATTAGAGCAACAATAATTGTAATCCATCATATAAATAAAAGACAAGAACCACATGATCTCATCAATTGATCCACAAAAGGCATTTGACAAAGTTCAACACCCATTCATGACAAAAACTCTCAGCAAAATAGGAATAGAAGGAAAATCCTTCAACAAAATAAAGAGCATGTATACAGAGCCGACAACCAAAATCATCCTAAATGGAGAGAATTTGAAAGCATTCCCCTTGAGATCAGGAACCAGACAAGGATTCCTTTTATCACCACTTTTATCCAACATTGTGCTGGAGGTCCTAGCCAGACTAATTAGGCTACATAAAGAATTAAAGGGCATCCAGATTGGTAAGGAAGAAATAAAAATATCTCTATTTGCAGATGACATGATCTTATACACAGAAAACCCTAAAGAATCCTTAAGAAAACTACTGAAACTAGTAGAAGAGCTCAGCAGAGTATCAGGATACAAGACAAACATACAGAAATCAGTTGGATTCCTCTACACCAACAAAAAGAACACTGAAGTGGAAATCACCCCCCAAGAAAATAAAATACTTAGGAATAAATCTTACCAGAGACATAAAATATCTATACAAAGAAAACTACAAGACACTACAGCAAGAAACCAAAAGAGACCTACATAAGTGGAAAGACATACCTTGCTCATGGATAGGAAGGCTTAACTGTAAAAATGTCTATTCTACCAAAAGCAATCTATAGATTTAATGCAACTCTGATCCAAATTCCAATGACATTTTTTAATCAGATGGAGAAACAAATCACCAGCTTCATATGGAAGGGAAAGAGGCCCCGGATAGGCAAAGCATTACTGAAAAAGAAGAACAAAGTGGGAGGCCTCACTCTACCTGATTTTAGAAACTATTATACTGCCACAGTAGTCAAAACAGCCTGGTACTGGTACAACAGATACATAGACCAATGAAACAGAATTGAGAATACAGACATAAATCCATCCACAAATGAGCAGCTGATATTTGACAAAGGCCCAAAGTCAGCTAAATAGGGAAAAGACAGTCTGTTTAACAAATGGTGCTGGCATAACTGCGTCTGCAAAAAAATGAAACAAAACACATTTGTCATGCCATGCACAAAAATGAACTCAAAACGGATCAAAGACCTAAATATAAAATCTAAAACGATAAAGATCATGGAAGAAAAAATAGGAGCAATGCCAGGAGCCCTAGTACATGGCATAAACTGTATGCAAAACATTATTAACAATGCAAAAGAAAAACTAGATAACTGGGAGCTATTAAAAATCAAACAGCAATGCTCATCCAAAGATTTCACCAAAGGAGCAAAAAGATTACCTATAGACTGGGAAAAAGTTTTTAGCTATGACATTTCTGATCAGCACCTGATCTCTAAAATCTACATGATACTGCAAAAACTCAACTGCAAAAAGACAAATAAGGCAATTAAAAAATGGGCAAAGGATATGAACAGACACTTCACTAAAGAAGACATCCAGGTAGCTAACAGATACATGAGGAAATGCTCATGCTCATTAGCCATTAGAGAAATGCAAATCAGAACTATAATGAGATTCCATCTCACTTCAACAAGGCTGGCATTAACCCCAAAAAACCCACAAAGTAATAAATGTTGGAGAGCTTGTGGAGAGACTGGAACACTTATACACTGCTTGTGGGAATATAAAATGGTACAACCACTTTGGAAATTGATTTGGCGCTTCCTTAAAAAGCTAGAAATAGAACTACCATACAATCCCATAATCCTGCTCCTTGGAATATATCCTGGAGAAATAAGAGCCTTTACATGAACAGATATATGCACACCCATGTTCATTGCAGCATTGTTTACAATAGCAAAAAGGTGGAAGCAACCAAGGTGCCCATCAAAAGGATGAATGGATAAATAAATTGTGGTATATTCACACAATAGAATACTATGCATCAATAAAGAACAATGATGAATCCATGAAACATTTCATAACATGGAGGAATTTGGAAGGCATTATGCTGAGTGAAATTAGTCAGTTGCAAATGGACAAATATTGTATGAGACCACTGTTATAAAAACTTGAAAATTAAAAAGAGAAGAAAATGTTCTTTAATGATTATGAGAGCGGAGGGAACGGGGGAGAGGGGTTTTCACTGATTAGATAGTAGGTAAGAACAAGTCTAGTTTAAGGGAAAGACAACACACAATACAGGAGAGGTCAGCACAACTGGACTAAACCAAAAGGAGTTTTCTGAATAAACTGAATGTGTCGCAGGTCAGCGTAGCAGGGGCGGAGACTTGGGGCCCATGGTTTCAGGGGACATCTAAGTCAATTGGCATAATAAAATCTATTAAGAAAACATTCTGCATCCCACTTTGGAGAGTGGCGTCTGAGGTCTTAACGCTAGCAAGTGACCATCTAAGATACATCAATTGGTCTCAACCCACGTGGACCAAAGGAGAATGAGGAACGCCAAAGACACAAGGTAATTAATTATAAGCCCAAGAGACAGAAAGGGCCACATAAATCAGAGAGTACATCAGCCTGAGACCACGACTAGATGGTGCCCAGCTACAACCGATGACTGCTCTGACAGGGAACACAACAGAGAACCCCTGAGGGAGCAGTAGAGCAGCGGGATGCAGACCTCAAATTCTCATAAAAAGATCAGACTTAATGGTCTGACTGAATAAGAAGGATGCCAGAGGTCATGGTCCCTAAACCTTCTGTTAGCCCAAGACAAGAATCATTCCCAAAGCCAACTCTTCAGACATGGATTGGACTAGGTTATGGAATAGAAAATGATACTGATAAAGACTGAACTTCTTGGATCAAGTAAGCACATGAGACTAGGTGGGCAGCTCTTGTCTGGAGAAGAGATGAGACAACAGAGGGGGTCAGAACCTGCTGGAATGGACGTGAAAATAGACAGTGGAGAGCAGGAGTGTGCTATCTCATTAGAGGGAGAGCAACTAGGAGTACATAGCAAGGTGTATACAAGTTTTTGTATGAGAGACAGACTTGGTTTGTAAACTTAAAGCACAATAAAAATTAAAAACAAAAAGAAAAAGATGCAAGGAATACACAGCGTCACTGTACCAAAAAGAATTGGTTGACGTTCAATACTTTGAGGAGGTGACATATGATCAAAACCAATGGTACTGAAGGAAGAAGTCCAAGCTGTACTGAAGACATTGGTGAAAACAAGGCTCCAGAATACCAACTAAGATGTTACAACAAATGGGTGCAGCACTGGAAGGGCTCACTCGTCTATTCCAAGCAATTTGGAGGAGAGCTACATGGCCAACACACTGGAAGAGATCCATATTTATGCCTATTCCAAAGAAAGGTGATCCAACCAAATGTGGATATTATCGAACAATATTAATATCACACAAAAGTAAAATTTTGCAGAAGATCATTCAAAGGCAGTTGCAGCAGTACATAGACAGGGAACGAAGAATATCATTGCTGATGTCAGATGGATCGTGGCTGAAAGCAGAGAATACCAGAAAGACGTTTTCCTGTCTTTCATGGACTATGCAAAGGCATTCTACTGTGTGTATCACCTTCAGTATGGATTACAACTCAACATAACCCAAACCACATAAAGAAAACAAAAACCCTCACAACTGGACCAATAAGCAACATCATGACAGAGTGAAGACTGAAATTGTTAAGGATTTCATTTTACTTAGATCCACAATCAAAGCCCATGGAAGCGGCAGTCAAGAAATGAAGTGACACATTGCATTAGGCAAATCCACTGCAAAAGACTTCTTTAAAATGTTAAAAAGCAAAGTTGTCACTTTAAGGACTAAGGTGAGCCTGACCCAAGCCATGGTGTTTTCAATCATCCCATATGCAAACGAAAGCTGGACAATGAATAAGGAAGTAGGAAGAAGAATTAATGACTTTGAATTATGATGTTGGCAAAGAATATTGAATATACCGTGGACTGCCAAAAGAATGAACAAATCTGTCTTGGAAGAAGACAAGAATGCTCCTTAGAAGCGAGGATGGCAAGACTGCATCTTACATACTTTGGACATGTTGTCAGGAGAGAACAGTCCCTGGAGAAGGACATCATGTTTAATGAAGTAGAGGGTCAACCAAAAAGAGGAAAACCATCAGTGAGATGAATTGACACAGTGGCTGCAACAATGGGCTTAAGCGTAATGATCGCGATGATGGCGCAGGACCGGGCAGTGTTTCGTTCTGCTGTACATAGGGTCGCTATGAGTTGGAACTGACTTGACAGCACCTAACAACAACTCTCCTCTTCATGACTATCTCCTGGGTTCCTGTGCTATTTTTTCTTCAAAGGTGGACTGCTTTTTAGACCACCAATATATTTGTTCTTCTAACTCCACTGTAAATTTAGTGGGAGTTCTCCCCATACCCTGGCAAGTGACAGAATGATTCCACATCCTAGGTTTTCAATGCTTTTGCTAGTTTTTGTCTTTTTGTGTGCTTTTATTAAATAGGTTAATGGAACTTGGGAGATGACAGATCAAGGGCTGATTATCATTATCTGATTAATCTTTATTATTAATTATTACTATCATTAATAATCTTCATACAGAAATCTAATCTCTAAATACTAAAAAGTTAATCTCATTTAAAAGATGCAGTCTCCATAGTGCATACCTATTCATTCAACTTGGTCAAAAAAAAAAGGAAAATTTGTAGCCATTTTTGTATCTGAGGCAGATCAACAGCTGAAGCAGCATAGTTATAAGTGGCCTCTGAGATGAGTGCATGCACGTTATTATAGTTACGGAATAGAAATGCCCTACACTCTGATGGCTCTATGTAATTTTTACTTATGGTATTGCCTTGATAATTTGCATGGCAAAAGTCAGGTTGGAACAATCTAATAGTATTTGAGCTCTGTTAAGAATAAGCCTAGGCTTAATTATAAGTCAAGAATGCCTATATCAAAGAAATATAGGCAAGCTGTAGCATTTGTAGGGATTTGATGGTTATTTTTATAACATCTAACATCATATTCTCATTCTGACATTTTTCAATTTTACTATAGAAAAATTTGCAGGCATTCTTCTATGACATTGCCTAAGGCTAGGCCTCCATTTTCAAAGTACAGATTCCCGAAGTAAGTAAAGTATTGTGTGGTAATTTCCTTTGTGCACATAAATTGTACATGCTTCCTGGAATAATTGCTTATTCGCGTATTCATAGAATGTGCTACTGAAATGATCTATGAGTGCAAGATTTATGTGTAAAAATACATTACAATGAGAATGTTAAAAAGGTTTCTGGTTATTTGGGTGGTTTGTTGGACAGAGAGATAATTGGTGCATTTTTAAGTTAACTTGCATCACTTTGCACCTACTACGGATTTTAATCAAAATTGAATAATTTTAGCTATTGGGAAGAAAGCACAATTCAAATTTATGTCTTTGACTTAAGAAGCTTCTCTCAACAGCTCTGAAATCAATTTGGTCCTTGATTGCCAGAACCTGAGTAGGCGAAATGAGAACTGGGAACGATTTGTACCATGTGCAGTGTATACTGGGAAACCCTGGTGGCCTAGTGGTTAAGTGCTACGGCTGCTAACCAAAGGGTTGGCAGTTCGAATCCGCCAGGTGCTCCTTGGAAACTATGGGAACTTGGAAACTACTGTCCTGTAGGGTCGCTATGAGTCGGAATCGACTCGACGGCACTGGGTTTGTTTTTTTTTGGTTAGTGTATTACTGACTGAGAATGGCAGCCTGAAAGCTGGGAGAGAGAAATAATCAAACTTAAATAAATTTGAAGAAGTTAAAAAAAAAAAAAACTCATTACTGCACAAGGTGATGCAAACCTCTTTAGTCTGTTCAGCAAAAGAACTGCTTGAGTAAACCAGATTAGGGAGGTGTAGGATGGCATCGGAAACCCTGGTGACCTAGTGGTTAAGTGCTATGGCTGCAAACCAAAAGGTCAGCAGTTTGAATCCACCAGGTGCTCATTGGAAACTCTATGGGGCAGTTCTACTCTGTCTTGTAGGGTTGCTGTGAGTCGGAAATGACTCGATGGCAATGGGTTTTTTGGTTTAGGATGGCATCATCAGTAAGATGTAACCAGAAAAATGTTAAACTGCTCGGGGAATCATTATCTACTGACAGAAATCAATGACCATCAGAAAAATTCAGGAGTTTTTGAAAAATGCAGGTAGATTTTCAACCAGAATATAGGGAACAAAATAATGCAGATCTTAATTGACCCTTGAATTATATGTTCTGTTTCTCAATGAATACACCACCCCATCACCCACACAGTTCATGTGGGCAAACTATCAGAATCAGAAGTTGATTGGGTTTGTAAGCTCAGAGTCAGCAATCATGTATTAAATCACACGCCAGGTTTAGAGAATATTTATTTAAGAAAGTGGAACATTATTCTGGAATGCCATGAAAATACTGAGATACACTGAAAGGGAGCTTTTCACAAAATTAATTTTTTTGTTCTCTTATTAATTTTTTGGGGGGGTGGGGGAAGAAAAGGATACATGTGCTTCTTACCAAAAGGAAACTATATAGTTTTTTTAAAAAAAAAGACTAGATTTTAGCAATAACTGTTTAATGTAAGTTTGGTTCAGGCACCTTGTCATAATACAATTCTTATCAGAAGACTTGACAATTGTTCTACCCCTTGGGGTTGGTGAGAGATACCATCAATATATTTTGCTCTCCATTGTAATAATTGTATTTGCAATTAGAAACTATTATTTTTAAAATTACAGAACAATGCATGGTGACTGTAACAAATTAAAACAACGTAGATGTGTAGAAAGTAAAAACTGAAAGCTTTCTTCCCCCTTCACATCTCCCAAGGTGAATGACAGGTAAAGGTTTGGCATGGATCCTTCCAGACCTTAGAGGCACACACACTGCGGTGTGTAGGAGCCAATTACACACCTATTTTTGTGGGCAGTTTCTTTACTCATCAATATATTACCAGACATTTAAGTAGTCTAGGAATTGCCGCTTTACAAACAAGGCTAGAATGAGTATCTTTAGACACATATCTTTGTGCACTCTTGCAAGAATAGAGATCCCTAGATTATAATTGCTGAGTCAAAGGGAATATGCATTTTAAATTAGAGTAAAAATTGCTCAATTTCCTTCTAGAAACGTACACCCCACCCAGAGTGTGAACATGATTTTCATTCTGCACTCTCTCCAAAGCTTAATAAAGCCACTTTTGGTTTTATTTTTGCCATTCTTATAGGGGAAATGATAGTTCAACAAATTAGCAAATTTTTGATATAAAATTTATTGCTGCTTCAATTTTCAGTTGAAAAATTCACCTTCTCAGAAACCCCGTTTATTGAATTCTCAATCCCCATAAATTGTTAAACTTTCCTCTGAGAATACTTAAAAATTAATAATAATATCTGGTCAGCAATGCTTTATTCTTTCTCATCCCTCAGTCTAATTACTTCATTAAGTTAAAAAAAATTACTCAAAATCACAGGTGAATCAAAGGAGCTGCAATTCTTTACGCCTAATAACTTTTCACATTTTAGCTCTCATCTCCTCTGGGAAGTTGCTCAATCAATTATCTCCTATTCTTTTTATATATTCAACCTTTACCTCGCCACTGACTCTTTCCTTCAGCTTTAACATATTCCCCAGTTTCTTCCATTTAAAAATAACCCTCTATGACGCTGCACGCTCCACTATCACCGTTATTACTCCTTAAATTTCTCATAAAAAATAGTCTACTCAAATTCTATAATTCCTCACTTTCCATTCACTTCTCATCCCACAGCAATCTCACTTTCATCGCCAAAACCATACTGAAAACTCCTCTTGGAAAGGTTTTCAGTGATTGCTGTATTGCCAAAGTGGGCAGTTAATATTCCTTTTCTTACTAGACTTTATTTTTGCATTTCATACTCTGCTCTCCTATTTTCACTAACATTTCATTTCCCTGTTTCTTCTTGTACCTCTCTGATTGTTTCATCTTCTCCACTTCCATGGGTTTCTCTCATCTACTCTTTAACCACTGTAGTTGCCCAGAGCTCCATACTTGGTAATGGTTTTCTTTCTCAGTATTATGTACCTCTATAATTTTAAAGAGAATCTGAACAGATAACCCATATATCTATACCTCCACCCTTTCTTGAGCTCAAATCTATATAACCATTGCCTGCTCCAGGTTCCTCAAGTTCCAATTATCCAAAACTGAAATTTTCATACCACCCCTTAAACCTACTCCTCCTTCTATGTTTTGGACCACTGTTAATGGCATCAACATCCATCTGGTTTGATATCCAATTAATTTCCAAATCTGGCTGATTTTCCTTCTAGGTGTATTGCAAATTTCTCTCATTCCCTTCACCCTTAATTGCACTGGCATAATTCAGATCTTTCTCCTATTATAATAACCTACTAAACACTTTCCCTGCCTCCTTTTCCATCCAGCTGTCACGCATCATCCATAAAGATGTCCGTAAGTACAAAACACATCATACCGCTCCCATGATTAGAAAGCATCTGGGGTTACCTATTGTTTACAAAATAAAGCCCGACGTCTTTTTTTTTTTTTTTGCTATTAGAAGTTGTTCAAAACTTGGTTCCTCGATATTTCTCCAGTCCATTCCCCAGGCTCCCTGTGTCACTTTTAATGATCTAATAACTTCTAACCACTTACAGTTCTCCCTCGCATTAGGCTGTTTCTCACCTCTTCTTCTTGGCTCAAACGGCTTCCTCTCCCTATGAATGTGCTTCCTATCTTTTAGTTAGTTTCTGGTTAACTTTTACTCATCTTTCAAGACTCAGCTGAGGTAACACCTCCTTCAGAAAGCCTTCCCTGACCCTCCAGATCAGGCGGAAATGCCCCCTTTTTTGCTCCCATAGCAATATATATATATATACACACATATGTATACATATACACATATGTACATATACATATATCTTAGCACTTGCGTGAGTTGCAAAAATGTGGTTGAGACTGTCTCCTCTCATTTGTTGGTAAGATCCTTAAGGCAGATACCACAGCTCATTCATCTGTTCCCAGTGCCTTATGTGTTGAATGAACATTTGTTGAACTGGAGAGGGGAAAGCCTCTTAAAGATCAAGGTGGTTCTCTCAGATGCGCGAAGTGCAGACCTAACATATATTTCAATTTATTCTCTTGTCTGTTGTCCCACAGCTTTTTTGAAAACTCTTGCTCTTCTTACTTGTATTACCTTTGCTGGCTTGTTTCTAACCCGTTTTAGAGATGGAAATATTCTTTTGTTAACTCTTTTCCGTGAGGAGTTATTTCCAGATGAAGGCCCTGACTAAAATTAATCCTCCAATTTGGCAGCGTGATGACATTTACCGTGCAATAGTATCCCTCTGGCAGAAGTAGTAGTTAAGGGACAGTAATGTTAATCCTGGTGGCGTAGAGGTTAAATGCTAAGGCTGCTAACCAAAGGGTCAGAAGTTTGAATCCTCCAGGTGCTCCTTGGAAACTCTATGGGGCAGTTCTACTCTGTTCTATAGGGTCGCGATGAGTCGGAATCGACTCGAGGGCACTGGGTTTGATTTTTTTTTGGGTTAATGTTAATCTGGCTTTGTGTGTGCGTGCGTGTGTGTGTGTATGTGTGTGTGTGTGTGTTTTCCTAGCTTGTAGACTAGAAAAACTACAATTTCGCCTGCCATATTGACTTAGGAAATATCTGCTAAAAATATTCTGACAGGACTAAAACAGCAAATTCTGTATGACTGAAATGCACCCTTTATTCATTAACGTGTGGAAACAGGAATGAGGATGTAACATAAAAAAGTTGTGGTCTAAAAGATGCACCTAAATAGAGAAGAGCTATTTCAATAATAAAACCAAACATATCTGGGCCATATTAGATATACCCGATAATCCAGAAGAGTGATGAGGTAGTTACACACAAGGAGTTAAAAACTAGAGAAAAAATCTCAAACATAGAAAGTATGCTTTTAGACATTACCGCTGTTTTTTGTAAGTTACATTTGTGGATTTTGTTTAATCAAAGTGTGCCACTAAATTTTGATTTCTACAAAATATTTAATCCTCTTCTTTTGATCAGTTCCTTTCGGTGATGTACAAGTCTCTGATCTCCTTACTGTTGCTAAATATGGTTCAAGGCAATTAGGGCTTTCTTTGATCAAATAGTACATTGTGATTTTCTACCCATTAGTAATGTGGTTGGTTGGATCTCAGTTGTTCTTTTTACAACATCAGTAAGATAGGCATTGTCTTACCTCTTGTGCCTCGTAACTTTTATAAATCAGTTGCTGTCCAGGAAGTTTGTTTTACAATTTTAAGCACACGCTATTTTTGGTTCTTGTTTATAATCCTGGCACTTTGCACTAGAGTGATTCAATAAGCAACCGTTGGGACTATAATTATTGCTTTTGAAGCATTCATTCTAATCTTAAGAAAATGCCAGAACTGTTCAATTCCAGATAATTTTCTAATGTTTTTTTTTTTCATCTACACTGAAGAAGTACTTCTTAAGGCTTTTTTTTTCCTCTTTTACACGTTCTTTTCCAAGAGTAGCTTAATCTAACCCCAACATGGATAAGGAAATCCTTACTAATATAATTATTTTAATAGTTTTACCATGCTAAGATTTTTAGATTTTAAATTTCTAACTTCAAAAAGATTTGGCCAGGATATTTTAGTTTCAAGCAGACTTGGGGAAGGGGGGGGGAAGTCACTCAGAATTAGAGTTATTGTTCTTAAAACTGATAATTATTGTATCACTCAGTTTCAGAGTTGGTGACATTTCTTAAGTATACATTTAATTTTGATTTGACTGATGAAAATATTAACATTTATATCTACTATGTTATTTCAGGAAAGAGCAGTTGTTGGCTTAAAGAAATCAACCAATTAATGAATCAGGCAAAAAAAAATCCCTTACAAATTCATGAATTCAATCTAGATGTATTTTTGTACGTCTGATAATTTAATTTGGGTACTTAAATATATGAAATCCTATCCTTGGTATCCTCACTGCCTCCCCCATTCCCTACCTTGACGGTTTTGCTGGAATTGCATTAAGGAATAAGCCCTACCTCTGAGAGTAGGGAAGCAAATGCTCTAACATCATACAAGGTTATTTCTGAATTTATCGCTGTTGCTGTTGTTAGGTGCCTTCAAGTCATTTCCAGAGCATAGTGACCCTGTGAACAACAGAACTAAACACTGCCTAGTCCTGCACCATCCTCACTATCATTTCTATTATTGAGCCCATTGTTGTAGCCACTGTGTCAATACACCTCATTGAGGGTGTTCCTCTTTTTTGCTGACCCTCTTACCTTACCAAGCATGATGTCCTTCTCCAGGGACTGGTCCCTCCTGATAACATGCCCAAAGGACGTGAGACAAAGTCTTGCAATCCTCCCTTCTAAGGGGCATTCTGGCTGTACTTCTTCCAAGACAGATTTGTTCATTTTTCTGGCAGTCCATGGAAATTTATTGCTGGTAATAGCAAAACTAATATAGTTTAAACATTAGAGATAGATATATGTGTATAACTCCAAAGAAGAACTGTCTACTGTACTTTTTGCAATGTTCTTCCTAACTCTGAGTGTCAAAGTCTGTATCATCTAGCCTACATTTAACCTTCTTTGTGGAAACAACTTAATCTCTTTGTCATGGGAAAAGATAATGGCAGGAAAAGGTGATCTAGAGTCTGGGATAATTTTCGAATAGTTCCCTAAGTCCAATAATCTTCTTTTTTCTTGTGAGGCCTCAGGGTCTGTGTCTTGAGCACGAATTTAGCTTTGACAAAGCAGGACTCTCATTGAAGACAGTGGTTGCTTAGGGGGTGCTCTAAGTATTGGATGTGTATGGTGGTTTTCCAGTGGGGGTTTGGTGGAAGAGATGGAGTAGACAGAGGATATATTAGCATTCTTGAATGCATAAGAAACACTGCTTGGGAATTCTCAGAAAAACTTGCTGGGCAGGGGCCAGATTTTGCAGCGAATTTGTGTATCAGTCTGAATAGATAACAGCCCAAAGCCAAGACACTTTGAACAATGGTGCTAACATAACTTTATTTGTTCTGACTAGTTTTTGAGGCATGGGAAAATTCACGTTAAATCTCCTTACTGAAAAGGCTACATCAGTTTCTGGTATAGTCTCACTACATTTTCTCCAGCACTGAGCAGTAGCAGTTATTTTAACCTTTAAGTATTGCATAAGTAAAACATAGTAATTTTGTGTTGTTAAGATTATTAACTTGGATGAACATATTTTCTTCTGTTTATTGTCAGTTGTACTTCTTTTTCTGGAAATTGTTCTTTAATGTCTATGTGTGACTTCCTCATTGTGATAATCCAAGAAAATTCTATTTGACTAAATGTTGAGTTAAAATTCAAATATTTCATTACAAATACTTAAAAATGATTTTTAAAAGTATATTTAAAAAAGAAAACCTGAACCCTTAGAAAATCTGTGTGGGAAAATAATTTCAATGCATGACACAAAGCCATAAGGAAAACCGAAATAACTGCATCTTTAACTGATTTCATTTGAGCAACTCACCAAATTAGTCAATTCTCTTCATTTTCTGTATAGGACATACTGATTCATGCACCTGGCACGCTGAATGTTCATAACTGGTAGGTTACCGTCTAGTATTGGACAAGGTTTGAAGAAATAACATTCATATTCCACCGGTGGGAATATAAAGTGGTGCAGCCTATTTTGGAGTGCAGTCTGGAAATATACATCTTTAAAAAAAAACAAGCTTTCTCTCTGTTACAAATATATATATATGTATATATGGATGATGATGATGAAAGATGATGTATATAAACATATATATATGCCAAAGTATAAGTAAAAAGATTTTCATCATCTTGTTAGATGTCATTGAGTCTGTTCTGACTCACAGCAACCCTCTGTACAACAGAACTAAACACTACCCAGACCCGTGTCATCCACACAGTCATTGCTATGGTTGAGCACATTGTTGCAGCCACTATGTTAATCCATCTCATTGAGGGTCTTCCTCTTTTTCTCTGACCCTCTGCTTTACCAAGCATGATGTCCTTCTCCAGGGATTGGTTGTTCCTGATAATATGTCCAAAGAAAGTTAGACAAAGTCTCTCCATCCTTGCTTCTAAGGGACATTCTGGCTGTACTTCTTTCAAGACAGATTTGTTCATTTTTCTGGCAGTCCATGTTCTTCACCAACACCATAACTCAAATGCATCAATTCTTCTTTGGTCTTCCTCATTTATTGTCCAGCTTTTGCATGCACGTGAGGTGGATGAAAATACTATGGCTCGGGTCAGGCATATCTTAGTCATCAAAGTGACATCTTTGCTTTTTAACAATTTAAAGATGTTTTTGCAGCAGACATAACCAATGCAATGCACTGTTTGGTTTCTTTTTTGTGTGTGTGTGTGTGCTTTAAGTGAAAGTTTACCCCTCAAGTTAATTTCCTCATTCAAAAATTTATACACATATTGTTTTGTGACATTAGTTGCAATCCCCACAATGTGACAGCACAGTCCCCTTTCTACTCTACATTCCCTGAGTCCATTCAACCAGTTCCTAGCTCGTCCTGCCTTTTCATCCTGCTTTTGTATAGGAGCTGCCCATTTGGTCGCGTGTATCTGACTGAACTAAGAAGCACATTCCTCACATGTATTATTTTTTGTTTTATAATACTGTCTAATCTTTGCCTGAAGAGTGGGCTTCAGGAATGATTTGAGTTCTGGGTTAACAGAGCATCGGGGGGCTATAGGTTTGGGGGCTCCTCCAGTCTCTGTCAGACCATTAAGTTTGGTGTTTTAACGTGAATTTAAGTTCTGTTCTATGTTTTTCTCCCTCTCTCTCCTGGACTGCCTGTGGTGTTCCCTGTCAGGGTGGTCATTGGTGGTAGGCAGGCACAATCTAGTTCTTCTGGTCTCAGGCTGGTGGAATCTCTGGTTCATTTGGTCCTCTAGTCCTTTGGGCTAGTATTTTCCTTGTGTCTGGTTTTCTTGATTCTCCTTTGCTACGAGCGTGAGGGGACCAATTCATGTATTTTAGATAGCTGCTCCCAAACTTTTATGACCCCAGATGCCACTCACCAAAGTGCGATGTAGAACATTTTCTTAATAAACTATGTTATGCCAATTGACCTAGATGTCCCCCAAAACTATGGTCTCCAGGCCCCAGTCCCAGCTACTCTGTTCCTCAAAGTGTTTGGATGTATCCAGGAAACTGCTTTTGCTTTTGTCCAGTTGTGCTCACTTCCCCTATATTGTGTGCTGTCCTTCCCTTCACTGAAGTTGATCCTTGTCTACTATCTAGTGATTTCCCCTCTGCCTCCCTCCCCACCCTCTCAGCCATCAAAGAATGCTTTTTTCAGTGTTCATCCCTTTTCCTGAGTTCTTATCATAGTCGTCTTATATAATATTTGTCCTTTTGTGACTGACTTATTTCACTCAGCGTAATGCCCTCCATCTTCATCCATGTTGTGAAATGCTTCTGGATTCATCATTGTTTCTTGATTTTAAACCACAGAGTATCCCCTTTTCCATTCGAAAGACTGCCTCTTGGTCTATATACAGGTTCCTCATGATCACAGTTAAATGTTCTGGAATTTCCATACTTCACAATGTTATCCATAATTTGTTATGATCGACACAGTAGAATGTCTGCATAGTCAGTAAAACACAGGTCAACATCTTTTTTGTATTCTCTGCCTTCAGCCAAGATCCATCCATCTGACAATGGCATCCCTTGTTACAGGGTCTCTTCTGAATCTGGCTTGAATTTTTGCAGTTCTTATTGATGTACCACTCCAACCATTTTTTATGATCTTCAGCAAAATTGGACTTGGGTGTGATATTTATATTGTTCGATAATTACCTCATTCTGTTGGATCACCTTCCTTTGGAATGCACAAAAATATGATCTTTTCCGGTTGGGTGGCCAGATAGCTGTTTTCCAAGTTTCTTGGCATAGACAAGTGACCATTTCCAGTACAGCATCTGTTGGCTGAAACATCTCAATTGGTATTCCGTCAATTCCTGGAGCCTTGTTTTTTGCCAGTGCCTTCAGTGCAGCTTGAACTTTTTCTTTCAATACCATCAGTTCTTGATCACATACTACCTCCTGAAATGGTTGAATGTTGGCAAATTCTTTGTGGTACAGTGACTCTGGTTTTATGCTTCCTGTGTCATTCAATACTTTGCCCAAGAAATCCTTCAATATTGCAAATCAAGGCTTGAATTTTTTTTTCATTTTTTTCAGCTTGAGAAATGTCGAGCTTGTTCTTCCTTTTTGCCTTGTAGCTCCAGGTCGTTGCACATTTCATTATAATACTTTACTTTGTCTTCTTCAGCTGCACTTTGAAATCTTCTGTTCAGCTCTTTTACTTCATCATTTCTCCCTTTGGCTTTAGCTGCTCTATTTTCAAGAGCGAGTTTCAGAGTCTCTTCTGACATCCATTTTGGTCTTTTTTTTCTTTCTTTCTTTCCTGTCTTTTTAATGACCTCTTGCTTTCTTCATGTATGATGTCCTTGAAGTCATCCCACAACTTGTCTGGTCTTCAGCCATTAGTGTTCAATGCAACAAATCTACACTTGAGATGGTCTCTAAATTCAGGTGGGATATACTCAAGGCCATACTTTGGCTCTTGTTGACTTGTTTTAATTTTCTTCAGCTTCAACATAAACTTGCATGAGAACAATTGATGGTATGCTTTGCAGTCAGCCCCTGGCCTTGTTCTTACTGATGATTTTGTACTTCTCCATTGTCTCTTTCCACAGCTGTAGTTTATTTGATTCCTGTTTATTCCATCCTGTGAGGTCCACATGTATAAAAAAAAAAATTTTTTTATAGTCACTGTTTATGTTATTGAAAAAAAGTATTTGCAATGAATGAGTCATTTGTCTTGCAAAATTCTATTATATAATATCTGGCATCATTTCTCTCACCAAGGCCATATTTTCCAGCTAATAATCCTTCTTCTTTTTTTACCAACATTTGAATTCCAATCACCAGTAATTATTAGCGCATCCTGATTGCATGTTTGATCAATTTCCGACTGCAGGAGTTGGTAAAATCTTCAATTTCTTCATCTTTTCCATTAGTAGTTTGTGCATAAATTTGAATAATAGTTGTAGTAACTGGTCTTCCTTATAGGCATATGGATATTATCCTATCTTGAAAGATTCTTTCCAATGATGAATGCTGCATCATTCCTCTTCAATTTGTCATTCAGGCATAGTAGACCATCTGATTGTCCAATTCAAAATGGCCAATATCAGTCCACTTCATCTCACTAATGCCTTGGATATTGATCTTCATGCATTCCATTTTATTTTATTTATAATTCTTATTGTGCTTTAGGCGAAAGTTTACAAATCAAGTCAGTCTCTCACACAAAAACCCGTATACACCTTGCTACACACTCCCAATTACTCTCCCCCTAATGAGACAGCCTGCTCTCTCCCTCCACTCTCTCTTTTCACATCCATTTCGTCAGCTTCTAACCCCCTCCACCCTCTCATCTCCCCTCTAGGCAGGAGATGCCAACTTAGTCAAGTGTCCACCTGATCCAAGAAGCTCCCTCCCCACCAGCATCCCTCTCCAACCCATTGTCCAGTCCCATTTTATTTTTAATGACTTCAAATTTTCCTACATTCATAGTTTGTACATTCCATGTCCTGATTATTAATGGATGTTTGCAGGTGTGTTGTCTCATTTTGATTCTTGCCACACCAGCAAATAAAGATCATGAATGCTTTACTCCATCCAAGTCATTAAGGTTGACTCTACTTTGAGGAGGTACCTCTTCCCCAGTCATATTTTGAGTGTCTTCCAATCTGAGGGGCTCATCTTCCAGAACTTCATCAGACAATGTTCCGCTGCTATTCATAAGGTTTTCACTGGCCATATTTTTAGAAGTAGATTGCCAGGTACTTCTTCTTAATCTGTCTTAGTCTGGAAGCTCAACCAAAACCTGTCCACCATGGGTGACCCTGCTGTTTATTTGAAATATCAAGGGCATAGCTTCCAGCATCACAGTAACACTTAAGCCACCACAATACAACAAACTGACAGCTATTTGTAATTGTAGAAAAAAAACCTGATGAAAATTAATGTCCACCAGTAGAGGACTGGTTTAGTAAATTTATGGCACAGGTATGAAATACCATGAACATGAGTAGGGTAGATTTATATTTTATCGTATGGAAGATGGCCAAAAAATTGCCATTAAGTGAAAATAATTAGTTGTTGGGCAGAATGCATTATGGAGACCTATTTATATATTAAAAAAAAAAAAATCTCTGAGCAGAAGGGTAAAAGACCTGATAATGAATATTTCTGGCGAGTGACATTAAAAGATCAGGATAGGGGGCGTGCAGCCCATTTATATCACAATCAACTGAGGGACTTCTTATAAATAGATTCCTGGGCCCATCCCAGTTTAGCCACTTGTGGCTGAAATTTTGTATGCTAACATAACCTTGAAACATTATTCTCTGGGCGTGGGAACAGAAAATTAGTTTTTTAAATAAGCTTTTACAGTTGATTGTTAAGCACATTAAAATTTGATCAATAAAAGGGATTGCATCCTGCAATGACATTTTTAGTTTCTGGAGTCACTGATCATTCAGTTCTGGGTTTGAGCAAAAAGTATGTGAAGTTTTTCTTTGATACCCTTATGCTTTCCCTCTTAGCGTGCTGCTGGCATCCCTGCCAAAATTCCATTGCTTTTAGATCTGGACTCCCTTGTTTTTTTCTTGGTTTTAGCTTGTTGTCAACTGGGTCCGACTCATGTCAACCTCATGTACAACAGAACAAAGTGTTGCCTGGTCTTGCAATATCTTCACAACTATTGATATGCTCAAGTCCATTGTTGTGGCCACAGTGTATTTTGAGTTCCTTCCAACTTAGGGGGCTCATCTTCCATCACTATATCAGACAACGTTGTGTTACAATTCATAGGATTTTCATTGGCTAATTTTTGGAAGTATGTCACCATGCCTTTCTTCCTACTCTGACTTAGTCTGGAGGCTTTGCCGAAACCTGCCCACCATGGGTGATCCTGCTGGTATTTGAAATACTGGTGGCATGACTTCCAGCATCATAACAACATGCAAGCCGCCACAGTAGGACACACTGACAGACAAGTGTGGTGATTTTAGCTGGTAGTCCATTAATGTCTAAGTTGTTAACTTATATTTTTGAGAGAGAAATCTTTGTGAACAATAAACTTTCAAATTCAAAAAAAGGATTCCCATACTGGAGAAGTTTTAGGTCCTACAGCAGCCATCTGGAGAGATATTTAGGTTGTAGGGGGTGCTTTCTAGCACATCTTAACCACACTACCTAGGTATATTCATCCTATACCCAAAGATAGCCCTGCTCACTTTTAGCAATGTGCCTTGTACATTAAAAGAGGTCACAGACATTTTCAGGACAGAAGATTTGGAAGCCGCAGACATTATGCTGGACTAAATGACTCCCGAAGTTCTCCACAATCCAATGATTTAAAGATATTCTATCATCTTTCTCATGTGCTTTCCCAGTGGACTCAGAAAATTCAAGCAGAATTTGGAAGAACAGAAAAAGCAAAAATGTTTCACAAATCTCAAATAATACATTTGTATACCTGTACAGACATAGGACTGACAAGACAAAAGACAGCAGCATCATACAGACAAGTTTTAAGGTTATTCCAGCCACACATGATGGTAATGATGTGAAGCAGTGCAAGGTAATTAAGACAAATTTAAGAATGTTAAAATGCCAATAAACATAAAATTCTAAATTCAGTAGGGATCTATTTCACTTAGTAAAGTTAACCAGCATTACTGAAACTAAAAATATAACTTTGGTAAATTTTATTTCTTTGCTATTAGCATTAAAATTATTTTAAAGGGGTTGTTTCTTTAGAGGGCTCATAATCCCTCAGAAGAAACTCACATTAAGGTACACTATTTTTATTTATTAGTCTTAAGCCTTACGTATTCTCCTCCTCCACCTGTTGCAATGCAATTTTTTCTTTTTCTTTTTTTTTTAAGTATGGTAGAGTGCTAGAAGTCCCACCTTGGGAAAATGAGGTATTAAGATTTTTTCTTTCTTTCTTCCCTTTTCACATTAAACAATTAATCCCTTTAAAAATCATGTATTTCACATGTATAGTATTATACGTGATGGCAAATAGAAAGAATACTTGTTTATTGTAGGCATAGTGGAAAGGACAGAGGTTCGTGAGTCAGTCGTGCTTGGGTCTGCTACCTATCTATGCTGATTAGTAGCTGCAGGTCTTGCTGAAAGTTGAAAAGTCCCTTGAAATTTTATTTTCTAAGATAATAAAATAAAACATAATAGTACCTGCTCCATAGTGTTATGAGATTGATGTGAGAACAAAGGCATATAGTACAATGTCTGGCTGGTGCTCAACAAACCTTTTATTGCCAAACAGAGATTATATCTGTCAAAATGCTTTTGACTCTAAGTATCAGAAGATCCAATACAAAATGGCTTAAACACTAAGATACAGATGATATTTCAAAAAGTGTAAACAATAAGGAGATCTGTTAATGCATATAACAAAAAGTCTGGAAATATGGTGGTTCTAGGATGGGCTACTTCAGAGTCAATGTCAGCAGGAGGCCCTGGGTGGCACAAATGGTTAGGTGCTCTACAACTAACAAAAAGGTTGGACGTTTGAACCCACCCAGAGGCACCACAGAAGACTGGCCTGGCAATCCACTTCTGAAAGGTCACAACGTTGAAAACCCTGTGGAACAGTTCTACTCTGCAACATAGGTTCACCATGAGTTGGAATCGACTTGAAGGAGCTAACAACAGCAACGTCAGCAAGGATCCCTATTCTTTAACTTTTTCTGATGTGCCATTCTTTAGCATATTGGCTTTTGTCCTTAGGCCTGTTCCCTAAGGATTACAACTGCTTGTTGTGTTAGTTGCCATTAAGTAGGCTCCCACTCATGGCAACTTGATGTATATTGGAACTGAAAGTTGCCTGGTCCTGCGCTATCTTCATGATCATTGGCAGGTTTGAATCCATTGTTGTGGCTATTGTGTCAATCCACCAACCATGATGCACTTTTCTAGCAATTGGTCTTTCCTGATGACGTGTATAAAGTAGGCAGGGTGAAGCCTTGCCATCCTTGCTTCTAAGGAATATTCTGGTTGTATTTCTTCTAAGACTGATGTGTTCGTTCTTTTAGCAGTGTATGGTATATTGAGTATTCTTCACCAACACCACAGTTTGAATGCCTCAATGTTTTTGTCTTCCTTCTTCATTGTCCAGCTTTCCCATGCATATGAGGTGATTGAAAAGACATGGTTTGGATTAGGTGCACCTCAGTCATCCAAATGATACCTTTGCCTTTTAAAACTCCAAAGAGGTCTTTTGCAGCAGATTTGCCCAATGCAATACAAGTAGTTGCTGACTTACGATGGGGTTCTGTTCCAATGACTCAGTCATAAATCTGTTCTAAGGTAAGTCGAATAGCTCTTTTTTTTTTTAGTTTTCATTTTTATTCTATTTATTATCGGTATCTTTATAAATTTGATCTTTAATTGTCTTTGGGGGTTGGAGACATTACATATAAACTAACAGATATATTTTAATACATACATACATTAAAAATACACAAATCATAAAAATTTACTCAGACAGTGAAGAAGAGTTGTACGACACTGGTGTTTTGTCAGTTGCAGTAATAGCTCCACTTGTGGAAGATTCTGGATTATCCCTCAGAATGGGCATGGCGTTTCTAGTTAGAAAATTAGTGAGAATTGTCTGTATGGTCTTTTTCTTTTTTTCGTCATGTATTTCATGCCACTGCTTCCTGGATCTGTATTGACTTTACCAAAGCAATCAATGTTTGGGTCCAAGTTTTCAAGCAACTGAAGCCCCTGATTGAATTTAGAAGAAAACTCCAGTTAATCCTCTCACTGTAAAAAATTTTGACAACTTTTCTCCAACCTGTTCCTCATTATTTCTTTTTTCAAAATTTATCTTCAAAATCCATTAAGTCCTGATCTGTCAATTCTTCTTTGTGATCTATAAGCTGCCCTACATCGGTGATATTAAGTTCTAAATTCAGTGTTCTTGCCGTATGACGATTTTCCTCTGATCTCTTCCATCATACTATCTTGATAGAATGCTTAGAGTGTGTTCACATAACTCAGCATTTTTTTCCATATCCCCTGCATGCATTTTCACATAACTTCCTCCCAGGAAGATGTACTAACAGTAAGATGTACAAAAAAAGTGCGCTTCATCGTATCTCAAATACATCTAAGTTGGTGACTACCTGTAGGTTGTTTGATTTGTTGACTGCTACTTTCATGGGTGATGATTGTTGATCTAAGTAAAATGAAATCTTCTACAACTTCGATATTTTCTCTGCTTAGCAGGATGTGTCCAGTTGTGAGGAGTTCTGTTTTCTTGACATTAATGTGTAGCGTATACTGAAGGCTATAGTCTTTGACTCTCATCAGTAAGTGCTTCAAGTCGCCTTCATTTTCAGCAAATAAGATTGTGTTATCTGCATATTGCACGTTGTTAATGAGCCTTCCTCCAATACTGATGCCACATTCTTTCTCATATAGTCCAGCTTCTTGGATTGTCTGTTCAGCATATAGATTGAATAAGTAAGGTGAAACGATGCGTGCTGCATATCTTTTCCAATTCTGAACCACCCAGTGTTCCATTGTTCTGTTCGAATGACTGCCTCTTGATTCATGTGCAGTTTCTGCATGACCACAATAAAGTGTTTTGGAATTCCTATTCTTTGTAATGTCATACATAATTACTGCCACTGAAGGCATCATCATATCCTCATACTTCCTTTAGATTTTTTTTTTTTAAGAGTGAGAAAAGCTTTCCCAAAAGCTACCTGGTAGACTTTTCCTTTTGCTTCATTGGCCATAACTTTGTCAATGAATGGCTAAAGAGAAAAAAATTGCCATGGTTGACTTACACTAATCAAGATTCATCCCCTGTATGGGGAGGGAGCTGAGCCTTCCTTCAAGCATATGACTACCCCAAACCTGATCAAAATCAATCAAAATTATATCTTTAAGGGATAGGCAGGGCTGGTGGAGGATGGAGTAGTAAATGGCTATTGTGAAATAAAATATCTGCAGCAGGGAGCTTCAATATGGTATATTGAAATAGAGCTTAAGTCTTTGCAACAAACAGCTGTTTGATTTTGAGTAAATAATTTAATCTCTGTAGATCGCAGTTTTCTCTTCAGCAAAATAACGGGGTTGGACTAAGTCATCAATTCTTATATGGAGGCTGACATAATACCTTAGGGAGATATCTCAAAAGTACTTGGAAGAGTTTGGAAATACATACCCAAATGTAACCCTCCAATCATGGATTCTGAGACATACCCCTCAATGTTTATGGAATAACTGCCTTAGTGGTCATATCCTTTAAGTATGTTGAGGCAGGAAAAAAAGTTTAAAAACTCTTAGACTACATGATTTCTAAGTCTCCTTCTAGGACTATGCTATTTGGTATGTATATTCTAAAACATAATGCACTCTGAACAAGGTTTACTATATTTTTATGTCAGCTGACATAAAATTTGATTAAATTCATATCAGAAAAGGAAATTGCTATAAAATTCAGATATTATACAGTAATGTAATACTCTACAATCACTGTACTGAAGTATCTCATATAGTTTTCATATGTTTGATAAAGTAGGAAATTTCCAGGATTTCCCCCAAACACCAGTACAGTAAAAATAAAGATAAAATCAAGTAAAAATTCCATACACAATAGTGAATATGAGTAATAATGTTACAAATATAAAACAATAGATGGCCTCTAAGGTCTTGTTGAGTTCTAAAGTTCTTTACATCTGGGCACTCTTCAGGTGGCTACTTATGGAATTTGGGATATTAAGAACTATAAATCAAAGAAAATATTTTAAATATTCAATGTCATTCTTTGACCACTGAAACGGAAATAAATATTAAGCTGTAGTGGTCTGTTGGCTTGAAAATTCTACATGATAGCTTAAGCCCAATTCAGTAAAGGTTCTTTAATATGTGGAACTCAAAAGACAATGGTATAAGACAGAAAAAAAGAACAAAGAAACAATCAAGGAAAATCACTGCTTTGAAGCAAAAGCAAGCGGAAAAAACCTTCTTTGCTGCCTGATTAGTATTGGCTTTTCTCTTCATTTCCAATTGGACTACACAAAGAGGTAGCGTTTCTTTGTGAGGAAGAATCACAGCGTGTCCTCAGGTAAAACTCTCATAATCTACTGTGCCACTATGTCTGAGGATATTTGATTGACTTGTCAGTAAGTCAGTTCCTTTGCTTCAGATTCGATCATTTCATTGCTAAAATGTCTGAGGATATTTGATTGAATTGTCAATAAGTCAGTTCCTTTGCTTCAGATTCGATCATTTCATTGCTAGTTAGCCCTTTTAGAGGAAGAATTTGTTGAGGAAAGAGCTTGGGCTTTGAAAGACTGAATTTATATCTTTGCTCTACCTTTTCACTAGCTGTGTAATCTAAGGAACATCTTGTTATCTCTATGATGATTATGATAATAAACCTACCTCATTTGGCTATTTTGAAGAATAAATGATATAGTGTATGGAAAAACATTATAGATATGCTAACTATCTAGTGGAGTCCCTGGGTGGTGCAAACAGTTAAGAAAGTTGGGAGTTTAATTCTACCCAGAAGTACTTTGGAAGAAAGACCTGGTGACCTATTTCCAAAAAATCAGCCATTGGAAACCCTTTAGAGCACAGTTCTACTCTGACACACATGGAGTCACCATGAGTTGGAATTGACTGGACAGAAACTGGTTTGGGTTTTTTGGTTTAGTTATCTACTATTGACAACTCAAAACCAGATAACTCTATTATGTATTAGTGATATGAGGATAATAATATTTGGGATGGAATAGAGTTCAAAATTAATAGTCTAAAGAAATTTAGAGGCATAGGGTAATATTGATGAAACTGCTTCTTCATTCCCATTACAATTATACTCAATAGTTATTTATATCAAGATTTCACTAGACAATTTAGAATCAACAAATGGTATAAGTAACTGCAAAATGAAGAAAATAAAGTCCTTAAGAATAAGAGATATATGGAAATTATACAGTAGAATTTAAGGTTAATTTATTTGTTAAGAAATGCTGTGAATGCTCACCATAATAGGCCTAAGGTCTTGAAATAATGTAATAATAGTAAATAAGTGCATAGAGATGGAGTTCCCAATTGATCCAGTAATTGTTCTTTTCAAAGTTCAAAGGGATAAACAGGTAGCTGTATAGCATAGTACTTTAGAGCACAGGACTATCTAGGTTGATATCTTGGCTCTGCCACTTATTAAGGGGAAGGGGGAACTTGGGAAAGTAGCTTAATATCTCTTTTCTCATCTCTCTCTTTTTTTTTTTTAGCTTTTGCCATACAGATTTTTGTTGTTTTGTTTTGTTTTTAATTTTTATTGTGCTTCAAGTGAAAGTTTACAAATCAAGTCAGTCTCTCATAAAAAGAAAAAAAAAACTTATATACACCTACTCCCAATTGCTCTACCCCTATTAGACAGCCCGCTCCCTCCCTCCACTCTCTCTTTTCCTGTCCATTTCACCAGTTTCTAAGCCCCTCTATCCTCTCATCTCCTCTCCAGGTAGGAAAAGCCAACATAGTCTCAAGTGTCCACCAGATAGAAGAAGCTTACTCCTCACAAGCATCCCTCTCCAACCCATTGTCCAGCCCAATCCCTGTCTGAAGAGTTGGATTTGGGAATGGTTCCTGTCCTGGGACAACAGAAAGAAGGTCTGGGGGCCATGACCGCCGGGGTCCATCTAGCCTCAATAAGACCATTAAGTCTGGTCTTTTTACGAGAATTTGGGGTCTGCATCCTACTGCTCTCCTGCTCCCTCAGGGGTTCTGTGTTGTGTTCTCTGTCTGGGCAGGCATCGGTTATAGCCGGGCACCATCTAGTTCTTCTGGTCTCAGGCTGATGTAGTCTCTGGTTTATGTGGCCCTGTCTGTCGCTTGGGGTCGTAATTACCTTGTGTCCATGGTGTTCTTCATTCTCCTTTGCTCCAGGTGGGTTGAGACCAATTGATGCATCTTAGATGGCTGCTTGCTAGCGTTTAAGACCCCAGACACCTCTCTTCAAGGTGAGATGCAGAATGTCTTCTTAATATATTTTTTTAAATAATTTTTATTCTGCTTTAAGTGAAAGTTACAAATCAAGTCAGTCTGTCACATATAAGCTTCTATACACCTTACTACATACTCCCATTTACTCTCCCCCTAATGAGTCAGCCCGCTCCCTTCTTCCAGTCTCTCCTTCATGACCGTTTTTGCCAGTTTCTAACCCTCTCTACCCTCCCATCTCCCCTCCAGACAGGAGATACCAACACAGTCTCAAGTGTCCACCTGATACAAGTAGCTCACTCTTCATCACCATCTCTCTCCAACCCATTGTCCAGTCTCTTCCATGTCTGATGAGTTGTCTTCGGGAATGGTTCCTGTCCTGGGCCAACAGAAGGTTTGGGGACCATGACCGCCGGGATTCTTCTAGTCTCAGTCAGACCATTAAGTCTGGTCTTTTTATAAGAATTTGGGGTCTGCATCCCTCTGTTCTCCTGCTCCCTCAGGAGTTCTCTGTTGTGCTTCCTGTCAGGGCAGTCATTGGTTGTGGCTGGGCACCATCTAGTTCTTCTGGTCTCAGGATGATGTAAGTCTCTAGTTCGTGTGGCCCTTTCTGTTTCTTGGGCTCCTAGTTGTCGTGTGACCTTGGTGTTCTTCATTTTCCTTTGTTCCAGGTGGGTTGAGACCAATTGAAGCATCTTAGATGGCCGCTTGTTAGCATTTAAGACCCCAGATGCCACACTTCAAAGTGGGATGTAGAATGTTTTCATAACAGAGTTTGTTATGCCAATTGACTTAGAAGTCCCCTTAAGCCATAGTCACCAAACCCCCTTCCTTGCTCCACTGACCTTCGAAGCATTCAATTTATCCCAGAAACTTCTTTGCTTTTGTCCAGTCCAGTTGAGCTGACCTTCCCTGTATTGAGTATTGTCCTTCCCTTCACCTAAAGTAGTTCTTATCTACTAACTAATCAGTAAATAACCCTCTCCCACCCTCCCTCCCCCCTCTTGTAACCACAAAACAATGTGTTCTTCTCAGTTTATACTATTTCTCAAGAACTTATAATAGTGGTCTTATACAGTGTTTGTCCTTTTGCATCTGACTAATTTCACTCAGCATAATGCCTGCCAGGTTCCTCCATGTTATGAAATGTTTCACAGATTCGTCACTGTTTTTTATCAATGTGTAGTATTCCATTGTGTGAATGTACCATAATTTATTTAGCCATTCATCTATTGATGGACACCTTGGTTGCTTCCAGCCTTTTGCTCAAAAAAAAAAAATTTTTTTTTTTAAACAGTGCTGCAATAAACATGGGTGTGCATATATCTGTTCATGTAAAGGCTCTTATTTCTCTAGGGTTTATTCCAAGGAGTGGGATTTCTGGATTGTATGGTAGTTTATTTCTAACTTTTTAAGAAAAAGCCAGATAGATTTCCAAAGTGGTTGTACCATTTTACATTCTCACCAGCAGTGTATAAGAGTTCCAATCTCTCCGCAGCCTCTCCAACATTTATTATTTTGTGTTTTTTGGATTAATGGCAGCCTTGTTGGAGTGAGATGGAATCTCATGGTAGTTTTAATTGGCATTTCTCTAATGGTTAATGATCGAGAGCATTTTCTCATGTATCTGTTAGCTGCCTGAATACCTTCTTTAGTGAAGTACGTGTTCATATCCTTTGCCCACTTCTTGATTGGGTTGTTTGTCTTTTTGTGGTTGAGTTTTGACAGAATCATATAGATTTTAGAGATCAGGCGCTGGTCGGAGATGTCATAGCTGAAAATTTTTTCCCAATCTGTAGGTGGTCTTTTTACTCTTTTGGTGAAGTTTTTAGATGAGCATAGGTGTTTGATTTTTAGGAGCTCCCAGTTATCTGGTTTCTCTTCATCATTTTTGGTAATGTTTTGTATTCTGTTTATGCCTTGTTTTAGGGCTCCTAATGTTGTCCCTATTTTTTCTTCTATGATCTTTATCATTTAGTCTTTATGTTTAGGTCTCTGATCCATTTGGAGTTAGTTTTTGTGCATGGTGTGAGGTATGGGTCCTGTGTCATTTTTTTGCAAATGGATATCCAGTTATGCCAGCACCATTTGTTAAAAAGACTCTCTTTTCCCCAATTAACTGACACTGGGCCTTTGTCAAATATCAGCTGCTCCTATGTGGATGGATTTATATCTGGGTTCTCAATTCTGTTCCATTGGTCTATGTGCCTGTTGTTTTGACTACTGTGGCTGTTTAATACGTTCTAAAATCAGGTAGAGTGAGGCCTCCCACTTTCTTCTTCTTTTTCAGTAATGCTTTACTTATCTGGGGCTTCTTTCCCTTCCATATGAAGTTGGTGATTTGTTTTTCCATCGCTTTAAAAAATGTCATTGGAATTTGGATCGGAAGTGCATTGTATGTATGCATGGCTTTTGGTAGAATAGACATTTTTACTATGTTAAGTCTTCCTATCCATGAGCAAGGTATGTTATTCCACTTATGTAGGTCCCTTTTAGTTTCTTGCACTAGTACTTTGTAGTTGTCTTTGTACAGGTCTTTTACATCTTTGTAAGATTTATTTCTAAGTATTTTATCTTCTTGGGGGCTACTGTGAATGGTATTGATTTGGCGACTTCCTCTTCGATGTTCTTCTTGTTGATGTAGAGGAATCCAAGTGATTTTTGTATGTTTGTCTTGTAACCTGAGACTCTGCCAAACTCTTCTATTAGTTTCAGTAGTTTTCTGGAGGATTCCTTAGGGTTTTCTGTGTACAAGATCATGTCATCTGCAAGTAGAGATAATTTGACTTTTTCCTTGCCAATCCGGAAGCCCTTTATTTCTTTGTCTAGCCTAATGGCTCTGGCTAGGACCTCTAGCACAACGTTGAATAAGAGCGGTGATAAAGGGCATCCTTGTCTGGTTCCCGTTCTCAAGGGAAATGCTTTCAGGCTCTCTCCATTTAGAATGATGTTGGCTTTTGGCTTTGTATAAAAAAAAATAGATGCCCTTTATTATGTTGAGGAATTTTCCTTCAATTCCTATTTTGCTGAGAGTTTTTGGCATGAATCGGTGTTGGACTTTGTCAAATGCCTTTTCTGCATCAATTGATAAGATCATGTGGTTTTTATCTTTTGTTTTATTTATATGGTGGATTACATTAATGTTTTCTCTAATATTAAACCAACCTTGCATACCTGGTATGAATGTCACTTGGTCGTGGTGGATTATTTTTTTGATATGTTGTTGAATTCTATTGGCTAGAATTTTGTTGAGGATTTTTGCATCTATGTTCATGAGGGATATAGGTCTGTAATTTTCTTTTTTTGTGGTGTCTTTACCTGGTTTTGGTATCAGGAATATGATGGCTTCATAGAATGAGTTAGGTAGTATTCCGTCATTTTCTATGCTTTGAAATACCTTTAGCAGTAGTGGTGTTAACTCTTCTCTGAAAGTTCGGTAGAACTCTGCAGTAAAGCCTCCGGGCCAGGGCTTTATTTTGTTGGGAGTTTTTTGATTGCCTTTTCAATCTTTTTTTTTGTTATGGGTCTGTTTAGTTGTTCTACTTCTGATCGTGTTAGTTTAGGTAGGTAGGTAGTGTTTTTCTAGGAATTCATCCATTTCTTCTAGGTTTGCAAATTTATTAGAGTATAATTTTTGGTAATAATCTGATATGGTTCTTTTAATTTCAGTTGGGTCTGTTGTGATATGGCTCATCTCGTTTCTTATTCGGGTTATTTGTTTCCTTTCCTGTATTTCTTTAGTCAGTCTGGCCAATGGTTTATCAATTTGGTTAATTTTTTCAAAGAACCAGCCTTTGACTTTGTTAGTTCTTTCAATTGTTTTTCTCTTCTCTAGTTCATTTAGTTCAAGTTGTAGGGACAGTTCTCTGATTTTGGCTCTTTCTTCTTTATGCATGTGTGCATTTATCGATATAAATTGACCTCTGAGCACTGCTTTTGCTGTGTCCCAGAGGTTTTGATAGGAAGTGTTTTCATTCTCGTTGCATTCTATGAATTTCTTTATTCCCTCCTTAATGTCTTCTATAATGCAGTCTTTTTTGAGCAGGGTATTGTTCAGTTTCCAAGTATTTGATTTCTTTTCCTGATTTTTCTGTTATTGGTTTCCACTTTTATGGCCTTGTGGTCTGAGAAGATGCTTTGTAATATTTTGATGTTTTGGATTCTGCAAAGGTTTGTTTTATGACCTAATATGTGATCAATTCTAGAGAATGTTCCATGTGAGCTAGAAAAAAAAGGACACTTCGTAGCTGTTGGGTGAAGTGTTCTGTATAAGTTTATGAGGTCAAGTTGGTTGATTGTTGCAATTAGGTCTTCCATGTCTCTATTGAGCTTCTTACTGGAAGTCCTGTCTTTCTCTGAAAGTGGTGTGTTGAAGTCTCCTACTATAATTGCGGAGGTGTCTATCTCACTTTTCAGTTCCGTTAAAGTTTGTTTTATGTATCTTTCAGCCTTGTCATTGGGTGCATAAATATTTAATATGGTTATATCTTCCTGGTCAATTGTCCCTTTAATAATTATGTAGTGTCCTTCTTTATCCTTTGTGGTGGATTTATCTTTAAAGTCTGTTTTGTCAGAAATTAATATTGCTACTCCTCTTCTTTTTTGATTGTTGTTTGCTTGGTATGTTTTTTTTTTCCATCCTTTGAGTTTTAGTTTGTTTGTGTCTCTAAGTCTAAGGTGTGTCTCTTGAAGGCAGCATATAGATGGATCGTGTTTCTTTATCCAGTCTGTGGCTCTCTGTCTCTTTATTGGTGCATTTATTCCATTTACATTCAGTGTAATTATAGATAAGTACGTGTTTATTGCTGTCATTTTGATGCCTTTTTGTGTGTGTTGTTGACAATTTCATTTTTCCACTTATTTTTTTGTGCTGAGATGTTTTTCTTTGTAAATTGTGTGTTCCTCATTTTCATATTAGTTGAATTTATGCTTGCTGAGTCGTTACATTTTTCTTGGTTTTTATTTTGAGTTACGGAATTGTTAGACCTCTTTGTGATTACCTTAATATTTACCCCTATTTTTCTAAGTAAGAACCTAACTTGTATTGTCCTATATCGCCTTGTTTTCCTCCTCATATGGCAGTTCTATGCCTCCTGTGTTTAGTCCCTCTTTTTGATTATTGTGATCTTTTACATACTGACTTCAATGATTCCCTGTTTTGAGCATTTTTTTCTTTTTAAAAATTAATCTTAGTTTGTTTTTGTAATTTCCCTATTTGAGTTGATATCAGGATGTTCTGTTCTGTGACCTTGTGTTGTGATGGTATCTGATATTATTGATTTTCTGACAAAAGGATTTCCTTTAGTATTTCTTGTAGCTTTGGTTTGGTTTTTGCAAATTCTCTAAGCTTGTGTTTATCTGTAAGTGTTTTAATTTCACCTTCATATTTGAGAGAGAGTTTTGCTGGATATATGATCCTTGGCAGTTTTTCTCCTTCAGTGCTCTATATATGTCATCCCATTGCCTTCTTGACTGTGTGGTTTCTGCTGAGTAGGACCTTTCTTTTATCCCTGGCTGCTTTTAAAATTTTCTCTTTGTCTTTGGTTTTGGCAAGTTTGATGATAATATGTCTTGGTGATATTCTTTTTGGATCAATCTTATATTGGGTTCAATGAGCATCTTGGATAGATATCCTTTCATCTTTCAAGATGTCAGGGAAGTTTTCTGCAAACAGATCTTCAACTATTCTCTCAGTATTTTCTGTTATCCCTCCCTGTTCTGGGACTCCAATCACACGCAAGTTATTCTTCTTGATAGAGTCCCACATGATTCTTAGGGTTTCTTCATTTTTTAAAATTCTTTTATCTGATTTTTTTAAGTTATATTGGTGTCATTTCCCTTATTCTCCAGGTCCCCCACTCTGCATTCCAATTGCTCGATTCTACTCCTCTGACTTCCTATTGAGTTGTCTAATTCTGTAATTTTACTGTTAATCTTTTGGATTTCTGAATGCTGTCTCTCTATGGATTCTCACAGCTTATTAATTTTTCCACTATGTTCTTGAATATTCTTTTCGATTTCTTCAACTGCTTTATCAGTGTGTTCCTTGGCTTTTTCTGTAGATTGCCTAGTTTCATTCATGAGGTCATCCCTGATATCTTGAAGTATTCTGTAAATTAGTTTTTTATATTCTGCATCTGGCAATTCCAGGATTGTATCTTCATTTGGGAAAGATTTTGATTCTTTAATTTGGGGAGTTGTAGAAGCAATCATGGTCTGCTTCTTTATGTGGCTTGATAGCGACTGCTGTCTCCAGGCCATCTATAAGATATTGTAGTGATTTATTTTATATTTGCTCACTGAGTCTTACCTTGTTTTGTTTTCTTTCAATATATGTAGATGTGCTACTAGATTGTTGTAGCCCTTGAATCACTTATGTCCTCTTACCAGCTGGTTTGGGCTGTTACCAGAAATATAAGCCTAAGGGTCCATTCACTATTCTTGAGTAGAATCTTATTTTAGGTCACCAAGTGTGTGGTGCAGACTGTCACCTATCCTCCTAGAGGAGTAGTGGTGCTAGTTGTGTGCACCAGATTCTAGTAATAGCAGGGGGTCACACTCCAGGGGGGGCAGGATGCTGACAGGCTTCCTCCAAGTGCCAGTGTGGTAGGCGTGTCTCTATTCCTAAAGCACTTTGGTGGGTGGGCTATGCAGCTGTACCTTAGGCACCCAATGCATGTACCTCCATAGACTGGTAGGTGTCACCATCCTCAGACCCCTAAGGCAGGAGGCTAGGTGGTCTGGGGGGAGCTTCAGCCCTCAGTTCCCTGTTGTGGGTCAGTGAGGGCTCTGTTTAATATGCAGAGATATCAGACCTGGGAAACTTGTCTTTCCAGTAATCTGCTAAAACAATTACATTCAGATCCCTATCAGAATTGCCTTTGCATTATAATAGCCACCTTGCTCCCTGTATGGATGAAATCCCAAGACTGTGGATCTCATATGCTTGGCAGGAGCTGGTTCTGTATTTTTAGTCCAATTTTTGGAAGGCGGGGAAGGATTTTTTGTCCCTGGGTTTTTTGTAGCTGTTTCTCTCAGGCCAGGAGAATGGGTTAGGAAAAAACCAAAAAAACAAAACAAACAAAAACCGCAGAGCATTTCACTCTCTGGCTCAGGAAATTCCAATGTTAATGAAGCCACCTGGGCAGGGGAGCGGAGGGATCAGATAGATAGGAAAGTGTAGCACCCTGGAATATAGACAAAGTTACTTATCTTGCTTGGCGAGGACTGTTTTATCTGAGATTCCTGAGGGGTGTGTAGCCTGTGTGCTTTGGCTGGATCGAGATTGCCCCCGAGGGTCAGGCCCGCGTCCTTTGGTTGTGCTGTCGCAGAAGCCGTGGTCAGTTCCTCCGCTCCCAGTCCAAAACCCAGCGCCAAGGTTCCCCGACTGGGACCCCCCACTCCAGGCTCCAAGACCTGTGGCCGCCTCCCGGTGACTTCTCCTCCTGTCAGCTGCGTCACTGAGCTGCCTGCGTGCACTGGCTGGGCTTCCCCGAGGTCACTTCTGGGGGTTGGGATGCGTCCTGTGTTTGCGCCGTCTCAGGATGCCGTGCTCAGCTGTCCTGCACCCAGTCCAAAGCCCAGCGCCAAGGTTTTCTGACTGGGACACTGGCTCCAGGCTCGGAAAGCAGTCGTTGCTTCCCTGTGGTTGTTTATTCTTAGTCTCTGTCACTCGAGTCAACTCTTTAGATCTGTGTTTGATGGTCAGGGTTTGTAGTTTGTCATGTATGTGATTGATTCACTTGTTTTTCCGAGTCTTTGTTGCAAGAGGGATCCGAGGTAGCTTCTACTTAGTCAGCCATCTTGGCCCCGCCTCTCCCTCCTGCTCTTTTTTTGATTGTTTTTGCTTGATGTGTTTTTTTCCGTCCTTTAAGTTTTAGTTTGTTTGTGTCTCTACGTCTAAGGTGTGTATCTTGTAGGCAACATATAGACAAGTCTTGTTTTTTAGTCCTTTCTGCCACTCTCTGTCTCTCTTTTGGTGCATTTAGTCCGTTTACATTCAGGGTAATTATGGATGAGTTTGAATTTAGTGCTATCATTTTGATGTCTTTTTTGTGTGTTGTTGACACTTTCCTTTTCTGACTTAATTTTATGTGCTGAGTAGATTACGTATTGTCCTTTCCTGATATTCATTGTTGTTGATTTTTTTTTGTGCTGAGTCTCTATTTTTCCCTTGTATTTTATTTTGATGAGTAAGATAGTTTGTCTCCTTTGTGGTTACCTTATTATTTACCCCTATTTTTCTAAATTTAAACCTAACTTTTATTTCTTTCTATCGCCTTATCTTCCTCTCCATATGGAAGGTCTATGATTACATTTCTTAGTCCCTCTTTATAATTTCAGTGTTGTCTTCTTTTGTATAATAACATCGCTGTTACCCTGTTTGAGCTTTTTTTTTTTTTAATCTTGCTTTGTTTTTTTGATTTCCCTGTCTGGGTTGACTTCTGATTGCTCTGCCCAGTGTTCTAGTCTTGGGTTGATACCTGATATTATTGGTTTTCTAACCAATGAACTCCCTTTAGTATTTCTTGTAGTTTTGGTTTGGTTTTTATGAATTCCCTAAACTTGTGTTTATCTGGAAATATCCTAATTTCACCTTCATATTTCAAAGCCAGTTTTGCTGGATATATGATTCTTGGTTGGCAATTTTTTCCTTCAATTTTTTAAATATGTCATCCCATTGCCTTCTTGCCTGCATAGTTTCTGCCAAGTAATCCGAGCTTATTCTTATTGGATCTCCTTTGTAGGTAACTTTTCATTTATCCCTACCTGCTCTTATAATTCTCTCTTTATCTTTGGTTTTGGCAAGTTTGATTGTAATAAGTCTTGGTGACTTTCTTTTAACATCTACCTTAAGTGCAGTTTGACGAGCATCCTGGATAGATATCTTCTAATCTTTCACGATACCGTGGAAGTTTTCTGCAAAGAAATCTTCAACAATTCTCTCTGTATTTTCTGTTATCCCTCCCTGCTCTGGTACTCCAATCACTCATAGGTTATTTCTCTTGATAGAGTCCCACATGATTCTTAAGGTTTCTTCATTTTTTAAAAATTCTTTTATCTGATTTTTTCTTCAAATGTATTAGTGCCAAGTGATTTATCTTCAAGTTCAGAAATTCTGGCTTCTACTTGCTCAAATCTGCTCCTCTGACTTTCTATTGAGTTGTCTACTTCTGTAATTTTATTGTTAACCTTCTGAATTTCTGATTGCTGTCTGTCTATGGATTTTTCCAGCTTAATAAATTTTTCATTACGTTCCTGAATAATCTTTCTAATTTCTTCATTTTCTTTATCTGTGTGTTTCTTGGCTTGTTCTGTGTATTGCCTCATTTCCTTCCTGATGTGTTGAAGTGTTCTGTATATTAATCTTTTGTGTTCTTCCTCTGGTAATCCCAGGAATGCACTTTCATCTAGAAGATCCCTAGATTCTTTGTTTTGAATGCTTGTAGAGGTGATCATGGTCTTTTTCTTTATGTGACTTTACATTGACTGTTGTCTCCGAGCCATCTATAAGTTATTGTATTAGTTTATGCTTCCTTACTGTGTCGAGCTTCTTGCTTTGTTTGGTTTTGATATACCCAAATGAGTTGCTTGAGTGAGCTAGCTTGATTACTTTGCCTTTGGAGCTCTGACGTCCTATCCCTAGACGGCTAGATCTGTTATCAGGTATGTCAGTCTAGGAGTCCATTCACCTTTCTGGTATGAATTCAGCTCAGGTGTCCAGGTAGCTGATCATTAACTGTTTGTTAAGGCTCTATCCTACAGTCTTAGAGAGGCAGGGGTGGTTGGTGTATGTACCAGTATCTGATTGCAGCAGGGGGTCACACTCTGAACGATGCAGGGGGCTGAGAACTGATCCCCAAGTGTCTCTAAGGAAAACATGTCCTTGTTCCCTAGAGCGTGCAGGTGGGTGGGTTCTGCAGATGGACCATGTGTATCCAGTGCTTTTGGTTGTGTGGACTGGGAGGCACCAGTTATCCTTGGACCCCTGTTGTGGGTGGCTGTGTGACCTGAGTGGAGCTATCAGTCTTTAGTCCCCTGATGTGCATAGGTGAGGACCCTGTTTAATAGGCAAAGCAATGTCAAACTCCGAACAGTCACCTCTCCACCTCACAGCTGAAATGGTTTGGAGTTTGCCAACAAGGGCCTGTTCTCCCAAAATAGGCCCACACAGGTCCATGCAGAAGGGAAAGGTGCTCAAAGTCCATGGGCTGTTTATGCCTGGACAGGTGCCGCTTCTGTCCTGAGCTCCCCTGGTTAGTGGAGCTGGCAAATTATCTCTTCCACCAATTGCAAATTTTTTCCGTCTCCAAGGCCAGAAGGATGGCTCTAGGCAGTCAACGGGGCCTCTCTCAGACCCAGGGAATTCAGCCACTGAAGTCAGCTTGGGGGTGGGGGGGCATGGTAAAATATATGCAAGTACTTAGCTTTTGCCTCGAGCACTGTTCTTCTCAGGTTCTGGAGGTGTGAGTAGGCTGTGTGGCTGCTTCTCCCCGAGGAAACTGGAGCCAAATGCTAGTACCAGCTCACCGCTGCAGCTCTGGGCATGGTGCCTGAGGGCTTCCCATGATTTAGGCCTGGTAACTCCTCTCTGCTTCTGAACCATCTCTTCCTCCCCCTGCCCCTCAGTTTGTTTTCTAAGCTTGGTTTTGATGTTCAGGGCTCCTAGCTTGTCATAAATATACTCGTTTCACTTGTTTTTTCGGGTCTTTGTTGTAAAGAGGGCTCGCTGGAAGCATCTGTCTATTCTGCCATCTTGGCTCTCTCTTGTCTCAGGCTCTTTTTAAGAATTACAAAAAATTTTTTTTAATATGTATAAAGCACATTAAAACAGTATTTGGCATATCATAAACATTCAACAAATGTTAGCTTTTATTTGTCCATGATTTTACTTATAAAGAACTCACTGTAAGAATAAAGCTAAGCAAAAAAAAAAAAAGAATATTTTAGAACTTCAGGCACTAATGTTCTAAATGAGGCCTGTGTGGCCATAGCAGTGAAACAAAGGCAAAATTTTATTCTTCCTCAATTGCTCATTTTAAAATGTCTCAAGTGGACACTCTCAATCACTACTAGTTAGAGTGTAAATTCTCTTTTTGAAGGGAAATTTAGTAATATTAACAAAAATCTTAAAATATATATACGTTTGACCCAGAATTTTTTTTTTTTTTTTATTAGGGAATGATCCTAAGGAAATTGTTAGAAGGCTTTTCCTAAGGTGTGTGACCCAGTTTCACCACTCTAGTCTCTCCCATCCCTGCAGGTGAATTTGTGCTCTGTGCTTTCTCTCTAATTAAACGATTAGGCAAGAAGTCTAATTTAGGAATGGCTATTCTAACATCACCATTGTTTCCCATCTTCTTATATCTTACCAGGGTGGAATGATAGGAGTCATGCAGGCATTTGTGATTTCATGACATTGAACTTATCAGCCTTCAAGGTTTATGTGACTTAGGCATAAACACAAAGTGTATGGATATAGTGATACAAATTAAGGCCCATTGCAGTAAGTGAGGGATGACACAGGCATAGACCAGACTGCTGTCAGTGTAGATTAAGATAATTGGGCAATGTTAGGAAATGATTTGGAAATAGAATTAACAGAAATTGGTTGATTGATTTAATGTAAGGGATATGCAAAGGGGGGCATCAAGAATGACATTTAGCTTTCTGAAATAAGCAAACTAGAGACACGATGGTGCTATTTCCATAGACGGGGGAGATTTGTGGAAAAACAAGACGAAGTTGATCAAGAGAGTTGAATTTGGGCATGTTGTATTTGAGATCTGCATGAGTTATCCAAGCAGAGATAAAAGGTAGGCAGTTCCATGTACTAGTCAGGGCAGATTTCTGAATTGGAGGTATAAAATTGGGATACGTCAGCATATGTTGTTGTTGTTAGGTGCCATCAAATTGGTTCAGACTCATAGTGACCCTATGTACCACAGAATGAAACATTGCCTCGTCATGTGCCATCCTTACAATCGTTGTTATGCTTGAGCCCATGGTTGCAGCCACTATGTCAATCCGGCTCATCGAGGGTCTTCCTCTTTTTTGCTGACCCCATACTTTACCAAGCAGATTGTCCCTCTCCAGGGATTGATCCCTCCTGACAACATGTCCAAAGTATGTAAGACACAGTCTTGCCATCCCGGCTTCTAAGGAGCATTCTGGTTGTACTTCCTTCAGGACAGATTTGCTCATTCTTTTGGCAGCCCATGGTATATTCAATATTCTTCTCCAACACCACAATTCGAAGGCGTCAATTCTCCTTCAGTCTTCCTTATTCATTGTCCAGCTTTCACGTGCATATGACGCAATTGAAAATACCATGGTTTGGGTCACCCGCACCTTGGTCTTCAAGGTGATATCTTTGCTTTTTAGCACTTCAAAGAGGTCCTTTGTGGCAGATTTGCCCAGTGCAATGCATCCTTTGATTCCTCAACTGCTGCTTCCGTGGATGTTGATTGTGGATCCAAGTAAAATGAAATCCTTGACAACTTCAATCTTATCTCCGTTTTTCATGATGTTGCTCATTGGTCCAGTTGTGAGGATTTTTGTTTTCTTTCTGTTAAATGTAATCCATACTGAAGGCTGTGATCTTTCATCTTCATCAGTAAGTGTCTCAAGTCCTTTTCATCTTCAGCAAGTAAGGTGTGTCATGTGCATAACACAGGTTGTTAATGAGCCTTCCTCCAATCCTGATGTCCCATTCTTCTTCATATAGTCCAGCTTTTCAGATTATTTGCTCAGTATACAAATTGCATAGGTATGGTGAAAGGATACAACCCTGATGCACACCTTTCTGGACTTTAAACCAATCAGTATCCCCTTGTTCTGTCCGAACAACTGCCTCTTGATCTATGTAAAGGTTCCTCATGAGCACAGTGAAGTGTTCTGGAATTCCCATTCTTCACAATGTTATCCATAATTTGTTATGAACCACACTGTCAAATGCCTTTGCATAGTCAATGAAACACAGGTAAAGATCCTTCTGGTATTCTCTGCTTTCAACCAGGATCCACCTGACATCAGCAATGATATCCCTTGTTTCACAGCCTCTTCTGAATCTGGCCTGAATTTCTGGCAGTTTCCTGTCAATATACTGCTGCACCAGCTTTTGAATGATCTTCAGCAAAATTTTACTTGCATGTGATGTCGATATTGTTCAATAATTTCCACATTCTGCTGGATCACCTTTCTTGGGAATAGGCATAAACATGGATCTGTTCCAGTGTGTTGGCCAAGTAGCTTTCTTCCAAATTTCTTGGCTTAGATTAGTGAGCACTGCCAGCACTGAGTCCATTTGTTGAAACATCTCAATAGATATTCTGTCAGTTCCTGGGGCCTTGTTTTTCACCAATGCCTTCAGTGTACCTTGGATTTCTTCAGTCAGTACCATCAGTTCCTGATCAGGTGCTACCTCTTGAGATGGTTGAATGTCGACCAATTCTTTTTGGTATAATGGCTCTGGGTATTCCTTCTATCTTCTTTTGATGCCTCCTGCATCATTTAATATTTTCCCCATAGAATCCTTCACTATTGCAACTCAAGGCTTGAATTTTTTCTTTAGCTCTTTCAGCTTGAGAAATGCTGAGCTTGTTCTTCCCTTTTGGTTCTCTATGTCTGCTCTTTGTACATGTCATCATAATACTTTACTTTCTCTTCTCGAGCTGCCCTTTGAAATCTTCTGTTCCGCTCTTTTACTTCATCATTTTTTCCTTTTGCTTTAGGTGTTTGATGTTTGAGAGCAAGCTTCAGAGTCCTCTGGCATCCATCTTTGTTTTTTCTTTCTTACCTGTCTTTTCAATGACCCCTTGCTTTCTTCATATATGATGTCCTTCCACACCTCATCTGGTCTTTGGTCATTAGTGTTCAACATGTCAGATCTATTCTTGAGATGGTCTCTAGAGTCATGTGGGATATACTCAAGTTCAAGTTTGTACTTTGGCTCTCTTGGACTTTTTCTAAATTTCTTCAGTATATAGAGAGTATGTAAAGCCATGAAAGTAGATGAGATGGCTAAGGAATAGTGGTAAGAGTAAGAGGAATGTAGGACCTCACATAGAGTCTTAAGTAACTGCAATATTTAAGGGTCGGTTAATAATAGAGTAGAAAGGGCAAAGGTCATTGAGAGGAACAGCTAAAGATATAGAAGGAAATTCACGAGGGTATGATTTGATAGAAGACAAGGAAGAAAACACTTTGAGAGGTACAGAGTAGTCATTAATATCAAGAGGCCAAAAATGGACTGACTGCATTTAATTTAATGATATGAATGTCACTGACGAATTTAGCATGAGACGTTTTGGTGGAATATTTGGCATAGAAGTCAGGAGGAAGTGGGCTAAGTAGTGTACAAGAGGTGAGAAAACGGAGATATAGAGCATATACAACTAATTCTACACGTTTAGCTATGAAGGACAGGAGATAGAAATTGAGTCTAGGAAGTTATTGTTATTTATTTAAGAAGATAGACTAGACATTGAATTTTGATGGAACTGAGAGAGGAGACAGAGAGAAGTTGAAGATACAGGGAAAGGGTAATAACTGATAGCACAGTATCTCTAGTAAAGTGGGAAGGTGGAGAATCAAGAGTATGGGAGGAAAATTTGGAATAATGCTTCTGTTTACTTTCCGTCCATGAGCCTTATAAAAGTATTCTCACAATTGCCCTCCCTCCCAGGCAGCTCAGGATTCCTTTTTCCTTGTCTGTAAAGTTTTTATGTATTATGATCCTGGTGTTCCTATAAAACTAGTATAGCATATAGTACAGTCATTAAAGATCTACTTTAAAATCATTAAGACCCAGCTTTCAGTCATTTTTCTGCTGCTTTACTACTGCTTAAACTTGGGCAAGTTGTATAATCTTAAAGTTTCTTCATATGTAAAAAGGGATAATAATAATTACCTAGCAGGAACATTGTACTTATAAAAATAATGCATTTAAAACACATAGACAATATCTAATATATAGTAAGAGTTTCATGCAAGAGACTTGCTGCCAGCTGAAAGTAGTGGTCCATGATCCAAATCCAAACTATTAGATATATTTTGTTTATTCCTCAATATTCCTTTAAAAAAAAACACATAAATTTTTCCTAGCATTTAAAAATCAGGAGATTTTATGTATACATTTGGATTTCTCATTTCTCATGAATAATTGGTAGGTCTGCACATATGTATGAAAACACATTAAAGCTTCATTAATTCACTTTACCTGCTTCACTCCTGTAGGCACTTGAGTTTACAACTCCTGTTATAAGGCATTCCTAAACTTTGAGGTTGTTACACAGCAAGGGATCAAATCCAGGTTTTAACATCACTTTCATAGGCATTTATTCAGATACTTGGAAAAGCAATCGAAGACCACACTCCAAAGCTTTGAGACTTTATTTTGGCCTAATGCATAACATTTTAAAAATGAAAAGAGCTATCTCAGAAACCAAGTAGTCTCCCCAAACACTTTCTAATTTTGTCCAGAATATTTGTGAGTAGGAGATTGACAAGGCAGAAATAACTACAGACTTGGGTTTAAAAAAAAATCTTTCCACTATCTCCATCTAACTTCATGTCTACATTTAAAATAATTTTTACAAGGTCATTCAGTAAATAATTTAGCCAATATTAAAGCTTAAAGCTAACATACCAGAATTTTCAGGGCTATTGCCCATCTACTGATCCTTGCTATCCATAGTATAATGAACACTTTCCAATAAATGATCCACATGGAACGAGGGCATAGAAACCAAAGGTTATGTGAAGTTTTTTGTTTTGTTAAAAGGATCTTAGTAATAGTTAATATTATATCCAGCAAACTTTATCTGACAATTTGGTTGCTAGACAATGTCCAGTGCCTTGGGAAACCAATAATCCTGTTCACATTGATTTTGATTGGAAAGGTGTTTCAGTTTATCCCTTGATAATAAGTGGCTGTCATATTGCAAAATATATTTTAATACTTGGATGTATAGGCTAAAAGATAAACCAGCAGAGGCATTTCAATTATAGAAGAATATTCCCCAATGACACACTAATATCCCTAGACTAGAGAAGCCAATCATACCCCTAGGCTAGAGAAGCAAAAGAAAAGATGGAGTTACGTAGAGTCTTTCATGGCTTAGTTCTTCCAGCACTTCTGTTAGCAATTCTCAGAATTAAATTACCATTGCATGAAATACCTAATGTGGTTTCTGTTTTCCTTACCAGATATTAATTAACTAACAGATACTAGATACATGCTGTTTAGATGGCAATATGAAATAGGTATACTAACAAGACATTACTTAGTACTTGGGAGATAAAGTAAGATGCCTCCCATCCCCAGTCAAGTACTGAATCTTCAATTCTTAGGTCAATGCATAAGGGATAAGAGTAGGCACATGCAAAGTGGAGCTATATAAAATGGTGAGTTACAGAGGTAAACACTGGCCAAGCCTATTGAAGTAATGTTTAAGAAATAAAGACTCTTAGCCATCAAACTTTGAGCATTTTCAGTTCCATTTGCAAGGTTGCGTCAGACTACCTTAAACTGATATCATTTGATATTTGAGTTGTCTAACTCATTTTTTGTTTCAATTCAAAGCTCAGAAAACAACATAAATATGGTTTCACTTCCAATATTTGGCTACTCACTGGAGAATGTGATAAATATAGAGACTGTTAATAACAGGCATTTTTGGGGTGAATCAGTTTAGTGCCTTCTGATTTAAATTTGTTTCTCATGTGGCTGGATTACAAGGAGAGAATGTATTGATCATGCCAACACAACTACTTTATGCAACAATTATATTTTACTAGTGTAAATTACTAATTTGGAATTTTGTTATTCACCAGGTCTTGTGTGTATATTGTTAGTTTGAGTCAGGTTTTCAAGCGCTGATTACACCTGGAATACAGTACTGCAATTTGAGCCCCTGCCTAGCTCTAGCCAGCTTTTCCATGGATTTGTTTTCGTGTTGTTTTATTTCAAAATGAACTAGGGCAAGTGGTAACATGAATTAAAAGGATCTAGTAAAGAGAGGTATTGGATTCTAAGATGTATATCTTAATGTTTGTCCAATATTTTAGAAATGAGCCTGATTTTAAATTAAAAAACAATTACGAAGAAGAATTTTGAATTGGGAGTTTTTTTCCCCCCAATATGTGCGTAGAAGCCCAACATAATATAAAGTAAAACCAGTGAGATTTGGATTTAATCAAGAATCTAGTTATTTTGGAAACCTACAGAACAGCGTTTAGCAACTAGGAAGATTCCTTATGAGAGTTGGCACTGTGTTCTTGAGAAAGAAGATACTATTAACTATGTATCAGTATGCTGATATGTATACTGGGGTACTAAAACTCAATCTCTAGAAGTCAACATTTATGCAATAATTGAGAAGGTAAATTTAAGTGGGTTGTACATGTTCACATCAAGAAGATGGTCAAACAGGTTCAAGAATACTGGTAATAAAGTTGAGAAAGATAGTCATCTTTTTTGTCAAGTAAAGGTGAACGAACTGTTACGGTCTGCTTAATACCCAAGATTTCTCTTTTTAGATAGCTTCTCTACGGACACAGAAATGCATAACATATACTTGTAGCAAGTAACCAACTATGACCTGTTGAACAGAAACGCAAATGGAAGAGCTGCTACATCTATTACAAAATAAAATTTAATGAAGGATCCCGGATATAAGAACCTTGGGAAGTAATATTTGAAAAACACAGCTCTTAGACTTGGCAGGTTCTGATGACAGATTTATATGAATGGATTCAATAATCGGATATATAGTAGGAACATATATATAGATGTAACTTGCTATCCCTAAGGAAACTGCAATACAATTTGAACTTAATAAAATAAGTGAGCGGCTGAGAAGAATTCAGTACTGTCAGATGTTAGTTGAGAACTTGATTTCTCACGAATGTAACTGAATTACATATTTCTAACACTGAATGTATATGGAATATATGTATTTCTTTTATGAATATAAATGAAATACATATTCCTAATATTAGCTTGTTAATATTGATTTGTAGATGGAATATCCAAAATGAAACTTATCAACTTACTTGCTGCAATAGCTACTTCATGTGTAACTTGTTAATTAATTTCATATTACATTAAAAAACATTTATATAAAATGAATCTCTTCATTGACTTTCTGTGCAGATAGGTCAGTTGACTTTTTCAGTTCTGCAGCATAGGTGTAGCTGGACTTGAATTAAAGTTAAAGGAAATAGAGTATAAGAGAGAGTCAGAAAGAGAGTCAATGATAATTCTTTTTTATTTACTATTTCTGATTATAAACTAACATACACCTGTTGTAGGAAAATTAAAAACTTCAGTGAAATACAAATAGAGGAGAAAAAAATCACCCAGTAATTTGGGCACATATTTGGAGATATATTATTTTAATGTTTTTTCTATGCATGTTTGATATTGTTGAGATCATACCGTATTAATTTTGTATCCAGCTCTCCCCAACCCCCATAGGTTTATCAATTTCTTCAATGAAATAATTCTTTTAAAGCACATAGTAAATGCCTGATACAAAGTGAGCATGCAGTACTTATTATAAGCTATTCTAGTCCTTTTCCCCCCCAAAAAATTTTTTTCCCAAGTCACTGTAAACTCTTTGTAAATATTTTAATAATGATATAATAATCTATAATTTACCTGCAAATTCTCTTTTCACTGTATATTTTTGCTGTTTCCTGTGTGTCCCTATTATGCATAATGGCTCAGTGAACATCTTTGCCAGAGCAATCTTAGTCAGTACCCCTAATAATGTTCTTAGGTTTGTTACTACTTTGGCCAACCTCAAGTGTATATACCTATTTAATACAGACTTCTAGAACAGGATTTAAAATGTCAAACATATTAACATTTTTATGGTTCTTAATTCATATTGACAAAATACAGAAAGTTTGTTCCCATTTATACTCCTAGTAGCAGTGTGTGAGTATCCACTTTTATTGCACCTTTACCAGGCTTGAATATTTTCATTAAAAAAAAATTGGCTAAATTGCTAAACAAATATGTCTCATTTGAATTTGCAACTAATGAGGTTGAACATATTTTCTTATCTTCTTTAACTGTACTTATTTTACATTCTATGAGTTATATCTTTTGTTCTTTTGTCTGTTGGGGTCTTTAGTGCTTTTTTCATGTATCTAATTGACTGGAAAAAAAATTTTTTTTAATTGACTGGACAGTACACAAAACAACTTCTTTACATATTAAGGGTTTTAATTATTTGTTTTATTGTAACATATATGTTCTTAATTTTGATATTATAATTTTGCTTATGTTCTCTTAGAAGCTGAAATCTTTACTTCTATGTAGACCAATCTATCCATATTTTCCTTTTTGTCTATTCTTGCCTTTAAAAAAAAAAACTCTCCTATTCAGAAGATTGATGTTCATATTTTCCTTCATTTTTATGGCTTGTTTTTCCATATGTTTTCTCATTATAGTTATATGATTTACATTTAAATGTTGAAACCATCTGGATTTTACTCTGATATATAGTTTGAGGTTAAAATTTTAAATTTTCTGCCCTTCAAGCTTACCAGTCATCACAGTGTCATGGTTGTGGAACAACTCTTTCTTCACCCAATGGTAAGTGATGCCTCATTTATGAAGAATTGCATCTTATAAAAATAGTTTTACTTCTCTGCTTTTTAATCTTTTTCAGTGATCTGTTCTTTGCTGTAGCCTTATGTTTTGATAGTTTTACTGTTTTGCTTTTATTTCTTTTATATTATTATCTGCTCACCCTTATACAGGAAATTTAGAATAATTTTCTCAAAATAAAATCTCCCTTAGATTTAGATTGGGATTGTGTAAATACTACAATTAATTAGGAAAAATGACATTTTTGCAGTATTCACTCCTCTTGAATCAGAAAACACTATCTCTTTAAAAAGCTTGTTTTATTTATCTTTTATTTATTTCCTCACATAGCTCCTGTATGTTTCTTATTGTTTTTCCTAGGAATTTCAATTATTCTACACATCGATCAGGTTTTCTTTAACCCTCACTGCCACAATGGAAGCTTCAGGAGGACAAGAACCATAGTAAAAAAAAAAAAAAAAAACTGATGTGGTCGAGTTGATTCCGACTATAGCAACCCTATAGGACTTTCCCTCCTTGGAAAGAACCATACATATCTCACTAAGCCCTGTATTTCCAGTGACCGGTAAGTTGCTTAATAAATAGTATTGTTGTTGTTAGTTGCTTTGTGTCAGCTCTGACTCATGGCATAGCAGAATGACCTGTTACCTGGTCCTATGCCATCTTTATGATCATCGGTATGTTTGAGTTCCTTGTTGAAGCCTTTATCTCAATCCATCTCATTGAGGGTTTCCCTTGCCTTGCTGGCCCTCCACTTTGCCAAACATAATGTCCTTCTTCAATGATCAAACTGCCCAGATCGTGTGTCCAAAGTGAGTCTAAAGTCTCAGACAACATTCTGTGATCCATAGGGTTTTCATTGGCTAATTTCAGTAGATCACCAGGCCTTTCTTCCTAATATGTCTTAGTCTAGAAGCACCACTGAAACCTGTCCACCATAGGTGACCTTTCTGATGTTTGAAATACCAGTGACATAGCTTCCAGCATCGTAACAACATGCAAGCCACCACAGTACGCTAAGCTGACAGATGAGTGGTTCGGCAAATACTAGGCACTCAATAAATAAATATTTGTTGCCTGATAACTGCCTCATTAACATTTGAGCTATATCTGAGTTCAGCTCTTATTCATAGAATCACATAAGCTAGAAGAAACCCTTGGGATGTGGTCTAACCCTTTGTTAACCTAAGTCCATAAGTCTTAGATTTCTTAACAAATGTTATAGACAAAATTAGTGGAAGAAGTATGACTAGAACTCATAGCTGATTCTACAATCTGTGTTCTTTCCACTACATCATGCTGGCTTTGACAAAGGTTAAAATGTTCAACTACTAAGAAGATTTTTAAACAAGGTAATTTTTAATATATACCATTGATGATTTCATGTTCAGATGAACTGTTTTAGTTATAAATAAACATGAGTCATTATATCCTGAAAATATTTATAGTGATAATCATTTTTCTAGAAACAGGTTGTCAAATTCAAGTACTTTCAAGGCCCAGGCAGTGAACCTAAATGAGTGAAGCAGAGAGTGTAAAGTGATAGGAAGTGAATGGTCCTGTGATAAACTGGAGAGTGCATGCCCACCTGGGGGCTTTTAAGCTCATTAAACATATACCGCACAAGCTAAACCAAACATGTCTGCAGGCTGTGAGTTTGTATTCCTGTGTCTAGTACACCGGGGAAAAATAACTTGCTTAACATGGGCTGAGTCATAATGTTGGAATGGATATCGTAAATCTTGGATTTGTCAAATAACCGTATTCTTCATCTTGATTATCTGTTTCTAACTATATATCCAAATGGGACGTGGAGGAGGCCTGTAGCGCTATCACACTATTACTCAGATCATCTCAACCAACCTATGTAACCTCTAGTGGAAGGTTGCTCTTCTGAGCTTTTCGCCTTTAGGCTTCAACTACATGGAGTTCCCAAATAGTGGGATTTTATTGGCATACTTGTGCTCTTGAGCAAAACCAAAGAAGCTGTGAGCATCCCAATCTCACGTATAGCTGTCAAGTCCTCACAAACGTCTTCATCCAATCCTGTGAGTTCCTTATCTCTTTGATCTTAGCTCTGGCTCACATTCAAGATTTATCAAGAGGGCAATGGGTAGAATATAATATTCAATTGGTTTCTTTTTTAAAAATATTTTGCATTTTTCTAATTTGACAGACTAATTTGTATTTAAAACTAATAGATAGTAACCTTGGCTTGTTGATTAAATAAAATGTGTTGCTGATTACAGAATGATTATGAAGGCAGAATATATTTTATGCCAAGCAAATTAGCTGAGATCAGGAGCTGACACTATATAAAAAAAAGAAAACCAAATGCGTTGCCGTCGAGTCAATTCCAACACATAGTAACCCTATAGGACAGAGCAAAACTGCCCCATAGAGTTTCCAAGGAGTGCTTGGTGGATTCGAATTGCCAGCCTTTTGGTTAGCAGCTGTAGCTCTTAATCACTATGCCACCAGTGTTTCCTGACACTATATAGTACTTACGAACTCAGTGCCAGGTAAAATGAGAGAACAATCAGTGTCAGAGGCAAGGAGGTGACTTGGGGGCTGTCCTGAACTGGTTTCCTCAAGACCTATAGTACATACAGTTTAACCTAATTTGTGATAGTTATGCTTCTAAAAATGATAATGATAACAATAATTTAAGGTGATGATATCTCAAATAATAAAGTTATTTTATATTCATGTAATTGGCAGGTGAAGACATTATATATAATTATTTTTTTGATAACAATAATTTAAGGTGATGATATCTCAAATAATAAAGTTATTTTATATTCATGTAATTGGCAGGTGAAGACATTATATATAATTATTTCATATAGACCCAAGCATCTTTCTTGCAAAGAAAGCATAATTCTTTGAATCAAAGAGGCTTTACTGTAAGTGTTCATAATCAATATGGTCAGAGCACTAATGGGATTTAGCATAATTACGAACTTCCTGAAATGCCATACAAAATTCTGTGTATATTTGAATACACGTATTTTTACGGGGAAAAAATCCATGGGTCTCAGATTCTCAAAAAGGTCTATAAGACAAAAAAAGATAAAGAACTACTGCTTTATAAAGGTAAGAATCATCCACAAAGCATCTGCAGATGGATGCTAATACCCACGTTATGACACATCTATCCAATAAAAAGAGCTCCAGAAGGTGTGCAAGACCCCTTATATCAACAGTGTAAAAAACCCGATCTAAAAAAAAAAACATAATTTTTCTTAAATGGGAGCAGAACATTATTTTTCTTTGCTCAGCCCTAGCATGTAGGTAAGTTCTTCAAACAGATATAAAAAGAGAAAGAATAAGAGTTTTCTGCATGATCCAAAGCTTTTGCTCTACTTCACTTATACTTTTAAAGGAAATACTATCACGTAGGCCAACTACTTTGTGAATAAATGTGTTTTTTCAAATAAAACACCATGTGTTATCACTGTGTTGGGATTTATATGATTAAAGTTATGTATAAGTAGGTTGCTACAGCATGGCATAGTGAAAAAAAGACAAACACTTTGTGTCCAAGCCAGGGTTCATATCCTTTCTCTGTCAATTAGCAATTGTAGAATAGCAATAATCATGTCTACCTTATAGGACTGTTCTTACTATTTTAGAGATAAGATGTGGAAAACTCCTACCACTGTGCCTGGCATACAGTAAATATTCATTAATTGGTCATAGTTATTCCCTAGACAGCAAGAATCTTGTTTTTATGGTTAAATTGTCAGCAGTGATTGTATATGTTGTCTTCCAGTCATAATTTATACAGCAATTGCCCAGGTGCCTTCAGATAGACGCCAAAAGAATTTAACTACCCTTCAAAAAGGTTTATTTATGATTCATGTGTTAGGAGGAGAGAGCTGAACATTTCAATGATATAAGATTCCTAAATTTATTGAAATACACTTATTCAAATTCTGTAAAACTCATGAGGTTCTGCATGTGTCTACATTTCAAAAGTATAGCTTATGTTCTATAAGCCAATGTTTATGTATTAACACATACTCAGTACCTCTTACACTGAAATGAGGATTTGTCTTTCAGGACACCAAAAACATGAATTTCAAGTGTTGTAACAAGACTGACAAACATCCTTATAAATATGCTACTTGTCACAAATGCATGTTGCATAAATAGCCATTTCCTGACTTTTATGATGTGAATTTTGACCCACAGAGTTTAATACCATGCTAGGATGAGCAGGAAATAAATAAGGTTTTTGTCTTATAAGCCTAAATCTTTTGAATAATAAGCTTTCATTTGACAAAACTTATGATTATGCCCATCTCAATAATATTCAAACAGTGAGACAAATATCTGAAGCTATTGTTAAGTGCACTATAGCAATTTTGTTATATGAAAAAGTTATTTGAGATTTGTTGTAAACATTGAAAGTTATAAATATGGATATATTAGTATATACAGAAAAATAAATTACCTCTGTTCCATAGCACTGAAACTTAGAATGCAATTAAAAAAAAACGCTAATTAATCAATTTATCACGAATACCAAACAGGCCAATGTTTTGGTAATTATCAAGACAACTCAATTTTTGCTTTACTATGAAAAACTTGTTTGCTCAACTGAATTGGAGATCATCAAAATTACTTACAATATGCTGGTTACCAAGGCATGACAAAATTAGACTGCTACAACTAATTAATTGAACTTAATAAAGCTTTTAAATTATTTTTGTTTATTAGCATTCCTTTGAAGTTAATGATTTGTTTCTTTTTTGGCTAGAAGAAATAATTAAAATATACAGAAGAAAATTAAATTTCTCTGGTTTGAAAAGACCAAAGCTCCCTAACAGGTTAACAATAAATTATTCATCTGATCCAAATCTGAAAAAAAAAAAAATTAAATGAATTTATGTGTGTTCTTTGTTAAACATTTTCCCAACCAACACTTTTTATATATTGGATGATTTGAAAATATAACCTATTTAAACAGAAATGAATGAACTGTATTCAAGGTATTGGTGTTGATTTGTTTTTCTGCTATTGCTTATGTAGAAAAAAAAATCATTGCTTTCTGGAGCAGTTTAATTTCCTGACCAGGGCAGATAATCGCACACTTTCTGGTACGCTCTGTAGTGTATGTAAATGTAGTTTTTCTCTCTAGAGAGATACTCTACATAGCACCACTTATGGGGCCTCTCGCTCTTTGCTCTTTTGCATCTCAGTGGGAAAGGTGGCTTTATTAGTAAACGTACTCCAAATTTCTCAACTGTATTTGAGAAGAAAGATATGTGGATGATTAAGATGTCCCTAGGAGAAGTTAACTGGTTGCCTGACAGGGGCTTTCTAAAGTAGTATTTAATTTGGGGAATTTATCCCAGTTCAAGATCTGACTCTGAGACAAGAAAGCCCAGAATCCTGATTTGCTAGAACCTTGGAATTGTTCGTTGTTGTTGGTCGCCATTGAGTTGATTCCAATTCATGGCAACCCCATGTGCACAGTGTAGAACTATGTTCCATACGGTTTTCAAGGCTGTGACCTTTCAGAAGCAGATTGCCAGGCCTGTCTTCTGAGGTGCCTATGAGTGGATTTGAACTACCAACCTTTTAATTAGTAGTCAAGCACTTAACTGTTTGTGCCACCCAGGTAGACAGCAAAAATGCTCGTAACACTTAAGTATTTAAATCAGAAAACCAATTTATTAATGAAATTTTATAAATGCCACATAGGCTTCAATGTTCTCATTTACTTGACCAGCATATTCTGGAGAGACTGTATAGAAGAGTGATTACAGTCACCAAGTCTTTGAACTTAGCATCCTGTGTTCAAATCGCAAATCTGCTACTTCCTTGCTGTGCCTTCTTGGGCAAGTTTATTAATCACCCTAAAGCGGCCTCATTTTCTTCAGCTGTAACTGAGAATAAATGTATCTGCTTCATAGGACTGTTTTTTTTAATATATAATTTTTATTGTACTTAAAGTGAAAGTTTACAAATCAAGTCAGTCTCTCACACAAAAACCCATATACATCTTGCTACACACTCCCAATTACTCTCCCCCTAATGAGACAGCCCGCTTTCTCCCTCCACTCTCTCTTTTTGTGTCCATTTCTCCAGGTCTAACCTCCTCCACCCTCTCATCTCCCCTCCAGGCAGGAGATGTCAACATAGTCTCAAGTGTCCACCTGATCTAAGAAACTCACTCCTCACCATCATCCCTCTTCAACCCATTGTCCAGTCCAATCCACGTCTGAAGAGTTGGCTTCAGGAATAGTTCCTGTCCTGGGCCAACAGAAGGTCTGGGGGCCATGACCACTGGGGTCCTTCTAGTCTCAGGCAGACCATTAAGTCTGGTCTTATGAGAATTTGGGGTCTACATCCCACTGCTCTCCTACTCCCTCTGGGGTTCTCTGTTGTGTTCCCTGTCAGGGCTATCTGGTTCATAGGATTGTTTTAAGGTTTGTATAAGATAAAGCATGTAAAGTGAATAGGAAAGGGCATAGACTAGGGTTAAGAGCTCACTGTTTTTATTCTCTCCCTTTAAGAAAACAGAAGCAAATTTATTAAGGGATTGTTTGGTGAATGATCATATTAATCCAGTGATTTTTTTTTCACATTAATGCAAAATATACTCTGTGAAGAGAGAAGCAGTTAATTTCCATCTTACAGAATGTAGCAACTAGAAATGCTTAAATCCAATTTTTTCTTTTTTTTAAGTTTAAAGCCCTCTTAAATGTATGCCAGTTAGGATAGCTTGTATAGTGTTAAAGCCTAACAGAAAACAAATAAACAACTTCCTGGCATTTTCCATTTCCCCATCTCCCATCCCAATTTGTTATACTACCCTATACATTTTTTCCAACTTCATTTTTTTTTCAAAATATAGAGCAAAATTGAAGTCAAATACAAAATAATAAATAATAAATTAACCAAAAATTAAAGACCAGCAAGAACACTTAAAATTCATGGGGTAAAAAATATATATACCAAAAATATCTTAAAAGTTATATCAAAGAAATCTAAACAACAAATTCTATAAATCTGACATCTTTGTCAAAGATAAAAATCATCCATGACAATTAGAAAAAAAAAAACAACGCTGTTGCCATTGAATTGATTATGACTCATAGCAAACCTATAGGTGGAGTAGAACTGCCCCATAGGGTTTCCAAGCAGTGGCTGGTGGATTTGAACTGCCAACTTTTTGGTTAGCACCAATAGTAAGCCAGAAAAATAGTGTTTTAATGCGAAGAGGGCAATCCCAAATAAATTGTACAGATTCATTCTTCCTCAATAGAAGGCAGTGAAAGAAGATTTTTAAAATTACCCTTGTTATAATAATAAAAAATGGAAACAATCAATGCCACCCAAATATCAGGAAAATAAATGAATAAATTATGGTTATTATATTAATGTAAAATATAAGGGCCTTAGAGTCATCAAAATACCTCTTTTTGAAAATGGTGTTTATTAAAAAGTATGTTACAAAGCAGTATGTAAATATGATCACGATTATGTTTTTTTAAGTTTATATAAGTGCATAGAAAAGAGAAAAATGCTCATATACTAAAATGCTAACAAGTAATATCTTTGTGTGGCTTTTAAGCTATTCTCTCTATTTTTCTGAATTTTCCAACTCTTCCACAAGGAACATGCATTACTTTTATTACTAAAAGGTGTGATGGTAGATTGTGTGTCAGCTTGGCTGGGCCATGATCCTCAGTGTTTTAGCAGTTGTATAATGTTGTAATCACTGCCCTGTTGAGATTTGATATGCAATCACCCCAATGATGGGATCTGTTGTGAGTAGCCAATCAGTTTAAAGGGAATTTCCTTGGGCGTGTAGCCTGCATCTGAATATAAGCAGACGTTCTGGCTTTTGCCTGTTCTGGATCCTACAGCTGGTTCCTGTTCATCTGACCTCTGGTTCTTGGGACTTGAGCTAGCAGCTTACCTGTGGTCTTGCCTGCCGATCTTGAGATTTGTCGAACTTCACAACCTGGGAGCAAAAGCCCTGCACTCTGACCTGCCGACGTTAAGTTCGATAGCCCCTGCGACTACATGAATCAGGAAAAGCCTCTATCCTGATCCAAGAACATGGGATGTTCCAGCCTCTATGACCACGTGAGCCATTTCCTTGCTTTTTTTAAAAAAAATACATAGGCGTAATATTTTTTTTTAAATCTCTTAAAAAATAATTTCTGAAATACAGATTACACAATGTCATGGATTGAATTGTGTCACCTCAAAATATATGTATCAATTTAGCTAGGTCATGATTCCCAGTATTGTGTGATTATCCACCATTTTGTCATCTGATGTGATTTTCCTGGTGTTGTAAATCCTACCTCTAAGATGTTAATGTGGTGGGATAGGTGGATGTTATGTTAATGAGGTAGGACTCAATCTACAAGATTGGATTGTGTCTTGAGCCAATCTCTTTTGAGATATAAAAAATAGAAGCCATCAGAGACAGGGAATATCATACCACCAAGAAAGCAGCTCTGGGAGCAGAGCACATCCTTTGGACCCTGGGTTCCTGCACAGAGGAGCTCCTGGTCAGGTGAAAATTGATGACAAAGACCTTCCTCCATAGCCAACACAGAGAAAAAGCCTACCCTTGGAGCTGGCGCCCTGAATTTGGACTTCTAGTCTAGTAGACTGAGAGAACAAACTTCTGTTTGTTAAAGCCATCCACTTGTGGTATATCTGTTACAGGAGAACTAGATGACTAAGACACACAGGTTTTGCTTAAGGGGCAGACTTGCTTTGGGAAAGATTGTATTTCATTATTGAATAAAAAAGAATCCACATGTTAAAGATTTGGAAAACAAATGCAGTGTGAATAGCTAGTGTTTCCATTCCAAAATAATATTTTTAAATAGGCTAGACAAGTTAGTCGAGATATAAATCCAGATTTTGTCAAGGAAGGCCAAGAAAGATGACTGCCCACATCTAAACTTTTAAAAACTAGAAGGGTTTGAGAATGTAAAATGCAAATGTCTCATGCTTGGCCACTGAATCCAACCTCTGGTTCAATAAGCAACAGAAAAATAGATGACTAAAACATAAGGGTCTGAATCAAATACCTACTATTAAAGCTTACTCTGCTTACTTTAAGCACGACTCAAAATGAGAAGAAATAACTGCAAACATCCCTTAATAATCAGAACCTGGAACTTATGAATCTAGGAAAATTGGAAATCGTCAAAAATGAAGTGGAATGCAAAAACATCAATATTCTAGGCATTAGTGAACTGAAATGGAGTGGTATTGGCCATTTTGAATCAGACAATCATATAGTCTACTATGCTGAGAATGACAGCTTGTAGAGGAATGGTGTTGCATTTATTGTCAAAAAGAACATTTCGAGATCTATCCTGAAGTACAATGCTGCCAGGGAGAGGACAATATCCACACGCCTACAAGGAAGACCAGTTAATACAACTATTATTCAAATTTACTCACCAAACACTAGGGCCAAAGATGAAGAAATAGAAGATTTTTATCAACTGCTGCAGTCTGAATTTGATTGAACATGCAATCAGGATGAATTGATAATAATTACTGGTGATTGGAATGGGAAAGTTGGAAACGAAGAAGAATCAGTAGTTGGAAAATATGGCCTTGGTGATTGATAGATCAAATGATAGGATTTTGCAAGACCAACAACTTCTTCATTGCAAATACCTTCTTTCAATACACATGGACTTCGCCAGATGGAACACACAGAAATCAAATTGACTACATCTGTGGAAAGAGACGATGAAAAACTCAATATCATCAGTCAGAACAAGGCCAGGTGCTGACTGTGGAGCAGACCATCAACTGCTCATATGCAAGTTCAAACTGAAAATGAAGAAAATCAGAGCAAGTCCACAAGAGCCAAAATATGACCTTGAGTACATCCCACCTGAATTTAGAGAAAATCTCAAGAATAGATTTGATGCATTGAACACTAGTGACCGAAGACCAGACGAGTTGTGGAATGACATCAAGGACATTATCCATGAAGAAAGCAAGAGGTCATTGAAAAGACAGGAAAGAAACAAAAGACCAAGATGGATGTCAGAGGAGACGCAGAAACTTGCTCTCAAACATCAAGCAGCTAAAGCAAAAAGAAGAATGGATGAAGTAAAAGAACTAAACAGAAGATTTCAAAGGGCGGCTCAAGAAGACAAAGTGAAGTATTATAACGACATGTGCAAAGAGCTGGAGATGGAAAACCGAAAGGGAAGAACACACTCAGTGTTTCTCAAGCTGAAAGAACTCAAGAAAAAATTCAAGCCTGGAATTGCAATATGAAGGATTCTATGGGGAAAATATTAAACGATGCAGGAAGCCTCAAAAGAAGGTGGAAGATATACACAGTCATTATACCAAAAAGAATTAGTCAATGTTCAAACATTTCAAGAGGTAGCATATGATCAGGAACCAATGGTACTAAAGGAAGAAGTCCAAGCTGCTCTGAAGGCATTGGCGAAAAATAAGGCTTCAGGAATTGATGGAATATCAATTGAGATGTTTGAACAAACAGATGAAGCACTGGAGGTGCTCACTCGTCTATGCCAAGAAATATGGAAGACAGCTTCCTGGCCAACTGACTGGAAGAGATCCATATTTATGCCTATTCCCAAGAAAGGTGATCCAACTGAATGTGGAAATTATAGAACAATGTCATTAATATCACACGCAAGCAAAGTTTTGCTGAAGATCATTCAAAAACAGCTGCAGCAGCATATCGACAGGCAACTGCCAGAAATTCAGGCCAGTTTCAGAAGAGGACATGGAACCAGAGATATCACTGCTGATGTCAGATGGATCCTGGCTGAAAGTAGAGAATGCCAGAAGAAAGTTTACCTGTGTTTTATTGACTATGCAAAGGCGTTTGACAGTGTGGATCATAACAAATTATGGATAACATTGTGAAGAATGGGAATTCCAGAACACTTCATTGTGCTCATGAGGAACCTTTACACAGATCAAGAGTCAGTTGTTCAGACAGAACAAGGGGATACTGCTTGGTTTAAAGGTGTGCTTCAGGGTTGTGTCCTTTCACCATACCTACGCAATTTGTATACTGAGCAAATAATCTGAAAAGCTGGACTATATGAAGAAGAATGGGGCATCAGGATTGGAGGAAGGCTCATTAACAACCTGCGTTATGCACATGACACACCTTACTTGCTGAAAATGAAAAGGACTTGAGACACTTACTAATGAAGATCAAAGACCACAGCCTTCAGTATGGATTGCACCTCAATATAAAGAAAACAAAAATCCTCACAGCTGGACCAATGAGCAACATCATGATAAAGGGAGAAAAGATTGAAGTTGTCAAGGATTTCATTTTACTTGGATCCACAATCAACAGCCATGAAAGCAGCAGTCAAGAAATCAAAAGACACGTTGCATTGAGTAAATCTTCTGCAAAGGACCTCTTGAAAGCGGTGAAGAGCAAAGATGTCACCTTGAAGACTAAGGTGCACCATGGTGTTTTCAATCGCATCATATGCATGTGAAAGCTGGACAGTGAATAAAGAAGACCAAAAAAGAATTGACAACTTTGAATTGTGGTGTTGGTGAAGAATATTGACTATACCATGGACTGCCAAAAGAAGAACAAATCTGTCTTAGAGGAAGTACAACCAGAATACTCCTTAGAAGCAAGGATGGCGAGACTGTGTCTTACAGGAGGGATCAGTCCCTGGAGAAGGACATCATGCTTTGCAAAGTATAGGATCAGCAGAAAAGAGGAAGACCCTCAACGAGGTGGATTGACACAATATGGCTGCAACAGTGAGCTCAAGCATAACAATGATTTAAGGATGGTGCAGGACCGGGCAGTGTTTTGTTCTATTGTGCATAGGGTCAGTATGAGTCGGAAATGACTTGAGGGCATTAACAAGAACAGCACTCTGCTTACGGTATGTAAGAGGATTTTACAACCTACTTAAGTAAAACAATTTTTCATGTTATTAAACAGATGGAATTTGCAATTGACCTCAGGAGTGTTTTATCAAGCCTGGGAGTCTTATTATTTCTCAAGGTGCTGATAGGGTTTGAAAGATCTCCAAAACTTTCAGTGCAGGTTATCCTATCATCTTTTTATAAAATGTAAAGAAACTGCATGTATCTTGTCCTAGGTCACATGGTTAAATGAAAATACCCTAGTTCTTAAATTTTTTTCTTGTCATTTAGTAATAGTGCCCTTGAGTGTACATCTCACAAACTACTCTAAATTTTGACAAATAAATCTTTTTGCTTCTGTGATAAAAGCTTCCAATAAGATACTCAAATGACATGTCAATTCAGTTGAATTAAATCAATATTTATTGTCTACCAAGGTTCTACTTTAGATTTTAGTTATTGGCATCCTGGAAGATCACATTAAGTCCAATGGGAAAGAAACACATGTAAAATACAAGTGGCAAAATAAATGGCCAATTCTCAGTCCTCCTCTTACTCAATTTATCAGCAGCACTTCATTAATGCTGATATTCCTGAAACACTTTATTCAGCTGGGTGCTCATCCTATAATAGCCACTCCATCTTCTTAGTACCTCAGATACCCTTCATTCTGCTTTGTTTATCTCTATAGAACTTATCATCAAACGACATCTTTGTTTATTGTCTGTATCTCTCTAAAGAATAAGGGAAGATTCTTTGTTTTGATCAATGCTATAGCCTCAATGCCTAGAACAATGCCTGGCTTATAATAGGTGCTCAGTAAATATTTTTTGAATGAATATCAGAGAAATGTATAAAGTACTAATGGACAGAATGCAGAGACAATAGCAATTAATTCTGTTTCAAGGTAAGAGTGGAATGAATTAGTTAACAGACGGAAGATAGCACTAGCATCAAATTATTAAGGACAGATAAATGATTCCCATGTTTCATTCTAGAAAAGCAGATGTTTTGTTCAGAGGATGTCAAGCAGCCTAATATGGCTAGAGTGCAAAGTATTTGGTAGCTAGAAATGATACTGGAGTTCATCAGCCAGAGTGTTGTAGACCATGCTAAGTAATGTGTACCTAAGCAATGAGGAAATAACAAAGATATTTAAGCTGGGGAGTATTAATGTCAGTTAAGTTTTACTACTATTACTACTACCACTAGCTCATACATATGCAGCATTTACTGTGTGGCAGGGACTATTGCAAGTGCTTTACATATTTTCATACTTACAATAAACCAAAGAAGCAGGTATTTTTATAATCTCCATTTTTCAGATAAAGAAAATAAGGTGATATCCTTTCACCATACTTATTCATTCTGTATGCTGAGCATACAATCCAAGAAACTGCACTATACGAAGAGGAACTTGACACAAGGATTGGAGGAAGACTCATTAACAACTTGTGATATGCAGATGATACAACCTTGCTTGCTGAAAGTGAAGAGGACTTGAGGCACTTACTGATGAAGATCAAAGACTACAGCCTTCAGCATGGATTACACCTCAACATAAAGAAAACAAAAATTCTCACAACTGGACCAATAAGCAACATCATGATAAACAGAAAAAATTGAAGTTGTCAAGAATTTCATTTTACTTGAATTCACAATCAACGTCCATGGAAGCAGCAGCCAAGAAATCAAATGACGCATTGCATTGGGCAAATCTGCTGCAAAAGACCTTCTTAAAGTGTTAAAAAGCAAAGACGTCACTTTGAGGACAAAGGTGCGGGTGACCCAGGCCATGGTGTTTTCAATCGCCTCATATGCATGTGAAAACTGGACAATGTATAGGGAAGACCAAAGAAAAAATGATGAATTTGAATCATGGTATTGGAGAAGAATATTCAATATACCATGGAGTGCCAGAAGGAACAAATCTGTCTTGGAGGAAGGGCAACCAGAATGCTCCTTAAAAGCAAGGATGGTGAGACTACATCTCATATTCTTTGGACATGTTAACAGGAGGGACCAGCCCCTCGAGAAGGACATCATGCTTGGTAAAGTAGAGGGTCAATGAAAAAGAGGAAGACTCTCAAGGAAACAGATTGACACAGTGGCTGTAATAATGGGCTCAAACATAATAATGATCATGTGGATGGCACAGGACAGGGCAGTGTTTTGTTCTGTTGTGCATAGGGTTGCTATGAGTCGGAACCGACTCTATGGCACCAAAAAACAACAAATTACAGGCATTTCAACAGGCACTGATATTACAAATACGTGCTAATCACAATGAAGTCCAAAATCAAGAAAACGGCTGTCTATCTGAATAACTCCAACCTTTACAAAAAAGATTTCTCCAATACACGTTCCACATATTTGCCCCAATATTCTTTTTTTTTTTCTATACTATGGCAAAGAAGGAAACCGTGGTGGCATAGTGATTAAGAGCTACAGCTGCTAACCAAAAGACTGGCAATTCGAATCTACCAGGGGCTCCTTGAAAATTATAGGGCAGTAGTACTGTCTTATAGGGTCACTATGAGTTGGAACCGACTCAATGGCAATGGGTTTAGTTTGGCTTTTTGGGTTATAGTAAAGAATGTCACCCAAACTTAAGTATCTCTGTATTCTGTAAAAGGATGAAATGTTTTTTGTTTTTAATAAATACTTCTTGGGCCTATTTTAAAGGTACCATCCAAGCACCCTGAATGTTCTTCTCTCCACTAAAACTATTATTATTAGTACTTTCATTCACGTCCATTTAGATGCCTGTTTTCTCCACAGTATTATGAATTCCTTGAGGGAAACAACCATATGTTTTATTTATCTTTCTACCCACTATCATTGGTAAAATGCTTGAGATATAGTTATGCTCAGTAAATTCTCCTCAATAAATGCTTGTTGAATGAGAACGGGGTGGGGAGGAGGGTAGGAGGGAACTCATTACAAGCATGTGCCTCAGTTTTTTAATTTTTCTAAAGAGGGAACAAATTAGGAATTCCATGGTGATCATTTTAAAACATGTCAGATAATGTCATTTCTTTGCTAAAAATCAATCCAAACCAAACAAACAAAAACATGTATCATCTCCCCATTTCACCCAGAATAAAAAACTGAATCCTTTATAGTAGCCTACAAGGCCCTACATGATCTGCCGTTTTCACTGCCACCCACTATTCCCTGTCATCCCCTCAGTCCCTATCTCCATTACCCTGATTTCCATTTTCTTCTTTTATCCATACATTTATTGCCTTCTAATTCACTAGAAAAATTATTGATTTATTATGTTTACAGTTTATTGGCTGCCTATCACAGTAGAATGAAAGCTCCATGAAGCCAAGGATCTCTGTTTTTCTTTTCCTGTAACGTTCCAAGTTCTGAGAACATTGCTGGCATATAAAGGTGTTCAATAAATATTTTTGAAGAATGAATTGATAACTGAATGAATATAGAAAGTAGGTACTATTCTATGCCTCCCTTCCTCTCTCTTCCCCTTTCTCTGTCTCTCAAGAATTGCATTCTGTATTTCCATCAATTTCCTTTTATTATGTGTAACTTTTCTGCTCTTGCATGTTATCATTTAAAACTGCTTTAGAATGCCTACAACATGCTGTGAGAAATGAAAGATATTATTTGGGGAGAAAATTAACATTTTACTTTCTATTCCTGACTATTAATCATCAAAATAAAACAATCCATAGGGGGTTAGATTTACCTTGTTTCAAATTTCAAATGTGATTGAACGGAAATTGAGTTCTTTTGAAGCCACAAGTACACGTATACACATTATAAAGAGGCTGTACCGAAAACCTTAGAATTCAGCATTCTGTACATCAATTGTCTTTAAACTTGGGTACTTGTACCCTGGGAGGTACAAGAAGGCTTTCTAAGAGGTACTCTGGCATGAATAGTTTTAAAAGAATCAAATTACAGATCTCAACTAACAGAAATTCTTTGTTAAAATTGTTATGCCTAAAAAGATGTCATAGAGACTTTTCAACCTCATCATCATCTTGCGATTGATTTTCTTCTATTTCCAAAAGGCATAGATCTCACATACCAGGGCTCCTAGTTTGGGGCATTGCCTCAGGGTATAAAATATTTGCAGTGCCCAACAAAAGAATCATTTAAAAATATTTCTGTTGAGATGGTGAACAATAATAAAGACTAAGAAAGAAATTATTTTGCAAACCAAATAGATTCATGCTTTCAACGAAACTGAAATAGGATGTAATCAAGTTCTCAACTGATAGATCTTAAAAAAATTTTTTGATGATACATCACTATGTAACTTGGAAGAAGTTCGCATAATTGAGTGACAGTGTTATAACAAACCTTTTTCAATTACCATCTCTTATATATATGTTTTTTTATATATGTAAACAAGCTTTCTCATTGCTTATATTTATAAAGAAAAATAAAAACATGAAAAGAATTGATTCTGAACCCTGTGCCATTTATAGCAATAAATAATATTCATCCACAAATACATGAGCTAATTACAAAAATATTCCCCATTTGTTGCTTTAAGAGAGGCGCTGGCAATAAAATTTTATTTTTATGATTAATAATTATTTCTCAAAAACTGTTATATATTTGTTTTGATCAATTGCATATTTTTAGTAAGTTTAATCATAGTCTAAAAGACAAATTTTAACACTTAAAATTTTATGATCATATTAAAGAAAAATAAATATTAATTTATATTCATATATGATAGGGTGATAAATAAAAAACTTTCAAGCATAAAATATATTCTATTAGTATAAAATTCCATGGGCAAAGTGAAAAAGAAATATGAATTGAGGGAGAAAAATAAATGATGTAAAATTTCTGACTTTTAAAGAGCTTGTTCATGGGTTATTTTAAAACAGATAATGATGGTGTCGAATTGCTATGATAGTTAGGATCCACTGGACATATTTAAAAGAAGGCTTCAAACATTTGATTTTAAAATATTAATACATATGATATGTTGAAAATTATATTTTTTGCAGCTGTTTACATTCATCATAGATGCCAACTTAAAATATGCAAGGGAGTATACATGGAGCCCTGGTGGTACAGTGGTTAAGAGCTATGGCTGCTAACCAAAAGGTTGGCAGCTCGAATCCACCAACTGCTCCTTGGAAAACCTATTGGGCAGTTTTACTCTGTCCTGCAGGGCCACCATGAGTTGGAATCAACTCGATGGCAAGGGGTTTGGTTTTTTTATTTTAATACATAGTTTCAAAATTCTGTTAGAGAACATGTGAACAAAATAAGTAAGATTCTTTTTGTTTAGGGAGGAGTGGATTTTCAGATCGTAGTGTCATGGAAACCCTGGTGGCCTAGTGGTTAAGTGCTGTGGCTGCTAACCACGAAGTTGGCAGTTCGAATCCGCCAGGCGCTCCTTGGAAACTCTATGAGGAAGTTCTACTCTGTCCTATAGGGTGGCTATGAGTCGGAATAGACTCGATGGCACTGGGTTTGGTTTTTTGGTTTTTAGTGGTCTGTTTATATCTGTGCAGCAAATCAGCATGATTATTAATGCTGAATCCTCTCAATCATGTGGCATAAAAGTTTAATGTTGACTAAGAAGTTGGTGAATATCTGATCCAGTTGGATCGTTAAGACAACAGAAACAGTCAAACTGTCCTTCTGTGCTTAGGTCACTTGCAGTCCTTTTAATAAGCATGTGAATTGGATTGACAAACCTCTTCAAAACCTCTTTTGGAAAAAGCAAGAAATTAATTCATTTAGGCATGATGATGCATCAAGATTACTAATAAACATGTATTTCCAGTTTTACTGAGTATGGTAGAAGATACTGCTGATGTTTTCACTACTTAGAAATAACTCTTTAAATGCCCTTCTTGTTATAAATGCAAAAAGCAAATCTCAATTTCAAAAACTGAATCCATATCTTTTAATTCCAGGAGTAGAAATCACTGAAGTAATGTCCATTCCTTCCATCTTTTGACAAGTTTTTATTAAACATCCATTGCAGGTCAGGCACTGTGATAGATGTTGGGGACAGGGGAATGAGGAGATAAATAGAAGAGGTAAACACAGTCAGATTTCCTGCACTCAAGGGGTTCACAGACATGGAGCAGAATGGTTAGGAGACACACACAACCAGATGGTTCTAATAAAATATAAGTGGTAATAAAGGTAAGATAAGCTTTAGATGTTACCACTGACCCTATGAAAGCCTGATATTACCTAAAACAGTGGTTCTCAAACCATAGTCTGCTGCCCTGTGACATGTGAGAGGTACCAAAATCATTTAAGACACTTTTAAAAATATAGATTTCCAGCCCCCATTTCCATGAATTCTGAATCAGTATGTCTAGAGTGGGGCTTTCAAATCTGTGATGTTGCTGACTAGCCCAGTTTGACAACCACAGGCTTAAAGACGATGAGCATTGTTTTCTACATTATGTTTTGGCATCCATACCGCTTGATGCACTAGTATTCCCTGAACAGCTTTTTCTATCAGGTAGTTACTATAGAATTAGTAACCCAAGAAGAAAAAATTATGTTTTGTGACCATGTGATGATAGCTACCACTTCTCATTTACTCTGTGCCGGGTACTGGTTCTTAGTAATTCATTTCATTTCCCTAATAATTCTTTGAGGAAACCAGGGCACAGTGAGATTAATTAACCTGTCCAAGGTTACAAAGTTAGTAAATAGTGGAATTTGGATCTGAATCCAGGCATTCTGGCTTCAGAGCCCAAACGCCTACATTATACTGCATCTCATTTATCATGGTACTTCACTGAAGTACCTTGTCATTCTTTGGCGAGCATTACAAAATAAAAATCAAGTGCATTCATGTAGGGCCTGTGCACTTGCTCAGGTTATTTCAATTTGCTCTTCTCTCTTGAGACCATATAATGCTAATTTATTTAACTGCTCTCATTTATTAGACTGTTGTTGCATTTCAAAAGCATTGCTAGCAAGTTCTCTTTGTTCAAATCAGAGCTATAATGATTTTGTTTCAATGAAGTTTGTCTACAAAGCTTTGAAAATTTCTTATTCAAAAAACACAGATTATATATAAAATTCATTGCTCAAAGCCATTACATTGTTCATCTATTCACACATCACATTATTATATTGACTGTTTCTTTGCAGCAGCATTTTTGTTGTGAAATATGTTCATTCCAATACAGAAAGCCTTGGCTAAAGGGTAGAGGAATAATTTGTTGAACTTCAACATCATATGCGCCATGTAAAGCATGTTGACAAATATTGATTTCCTGTATAGCATATAAGAAAGTTGAAATTGTACAATTCTCAGTGGAGAGCCTTCTGAATACCAAAAGGATCAAAAAGTTATCAATCTTTAAAGAAAAATAATTCAAGTGTAACAGTTACCAAAAGTTGGTATTTGAAACAAATTGGCTCGATTCTTTCTTCCCCACCAAGGCACAAACAATAACAAGGAGGGAAGTTCAGTTACCTCTCCAAGTCTCTCCAAGATGTAAAGAACTACCCTTCCTGCGCTAGCAGCCTATGACTAATTTCTAGTTCTAACATTTTCCCTCATTTTTCTCTCAGAATACACAACAAATTAGGATTGTGAGTCCTTAAAGCAAAAGTGTTAGACTTGTAAGAATACTTGGGAGCACACTTAGCCCTATGCAGTACCTGAGAATGGAGTATGATGACTCCTGAAGGGAGATAAAGTATGCTATTCCATCTGTCTTTGCTGTTCTGCTAGACTGAAGATAGACAGAAAGGATTCCTTAAGGTCACCTGAGTTCAGGTTCTTGTCTCATATGTTGTAGAATATAGCCACAATGTGTTTTCTTGGCTCTGTGTAAGCTTTTTTGGTTTCATTTTCTTGTTTATGTGCCACTGTAACTTGGAGACCCAATTTGAGAAAAATAGATATTATTCACAACCAAAGAGTGCCTTCTGTTTGTTAAAAAACAACATGTATTTATTACATTTTGGGTTATATGACAATATTACACTTCCATGAAGGTGTACAACAAGACAGAGAAAGTGGCTTCTGGGGGTGGGCTGGCTGGTCTCAGCCTTGCAGACTTAGAAAAATGATTTAGTAGTAACATTGAGAGGGGGATCCAACTCACAGAAGTATACCCATATTAGTCAAGTTCACACACACACACTAGAATTCCAATTTATTAATTTCCTATAAGAAACGAGCCGTCTGGTAAAGTCAATGTTCATATTAGCTGACCAGAGCATTCTGCACCTATGGGAAAGATACATAGGATGCAAATTATAGTCAGAAATTTGCTTAATGAGCGTGGAATCAGAACAATGGGAATTGTTAGATCCTGAGAAATGCCTCTCGGATCAGTTGCTTGAGTACTTTGACCCACCGTAGGGAGATATTGCCAAGAGACATGAATTCTTCAGTCCTCTTAGCCAAGAGTATCTCTCCTTTGGACGATGCTGCCAAATGCTTGCTTCTGTGAATCTTCATTTTTATGTTTCTCTAGCTTACCCAACTCCTTCTAGTTCATGCGTCTTTTTCCAAAAAATTATATAACATGATTTATTAAGTTTTTTTCCCCAAATTTCAATCATATTATAGTTTTCTCTTACTGAGATTACTCCCGAATTGCCTTGACCGGAGCATTTTTTTCTTCTCATACTATTCCATCACACATTTGTAATTTCTTGGATTTTGCCTAGTGTGGTTGACCATATCCATTGTAAATGTTTTGATGGCTCCAGTTTCAAAGGCAAACTTATTTTCAAGTATCTGAGGGGTGTCACACTATACTAATATAAATGCCATGATGGTACGGGTTACTGCATACCAAGCTACAAATGTAATGCCTGACATACAATAGATGCTTAAGAAACTTGTTGCAAATGAAACCTCACCTTTAGAAACTAACACCAACTAATATTTCAGTTACTAGGAAGTCAGACTTCCAGATTCCATACTGTCTTCCATAGTTGAAAACCCGATAGCAAGCAAAAAGGGCAGAAATAATCTGCCATAAAGCTAATGTAAAGTATTCAGCAAGAGATCCTCTCAGGGCCTTACTTCGAGTGTAGTATGTTTTATACGGCATCCCAACAACCTTGACTGTGTATTTCACAGCAGTATTTTACAGTATTAGGGTTGGGTGGGAGTGAGAAGGAAGCTAGTAAAGGCAATCTCACTGACAATTAGTAAGTGTAGTAAAATATGGAACTTGAAAATAAGGAAGAAACAGAAAAATTCTATATAGACAGCAAAGTGTTTTTTTTGTGTGTGTGTGAATTGTTATCGTAAAAATGGCTCAGGGGGTGGTGTCTGACCTCCTCCAATCCCACAAGGGGAAAGGATGAAGATCAACAGCACAAGGCTGACTCCCAAGAGGCAGAGGTCAGACAAGCCTCCTTTCTGCCATCTTTACTAAATTCTGACACAAACTGTCCCTCCCACAGCACTCACTACTTCTCTGCTGGGTTTGGTAATTCATTGCATTGGCCACACAGAACTCAAAGACCATACTCACTGTTATGAGGTTTATTAAGGAAGTAACAGTTACAACTCAGGCTCATGAACACTTAGAATAAAGATCTTCCATCATGATAGCCTCTCCCCAGCCGTGCTTGTAGGCACCCCTCTCGCTCGCCCTCGGTCTCTACCAAAAAGCACTCTGCTTTCTGTCTGTGTGCTGGGAAGCCCAACATGCTGTCTTCTGCTGCCTGGTCTCTCCTTCCTTGGTGGTGGGATCTCCTGTTTGCTCTGGAATTGGCTCTCTTTTATGGCAAAACTGACCAATCCCCTTAGTAGGCCACAATTACCCTATCACACAATCACCTGGGTGGTATTTACAAGATCATGGCTAGAAAGGTCACATACAAAAGTAATTGATCCACCACGATTCTGATAATAGTCTTCTCCCTTGCTTTCTGATGTAATTCAGAACTCAGTTGTGAACCTTTCTTGTTGCACATTTTTTAGTATCTGTAGTTACAGAAGGAAACCCTGGTGGCGTAGTCGTTAAGAGCTACAGCTGCTAACCCAAAGGTTGGCAGTTTGAATCTACCAGGGGCTCTTTGGAAACTCTATGAGGCAGTTCCACTCTGTCTTATAGGGTTGCTATGAGTCGGAATTGACTCTATGGTGACAGGTTTTTTGGTTTTTGGTAGTATTGTGTAACAACCCAGCAGCACCTGAACCCACGGTTGGCCGCATCGCCAAAAGACCAAAGAAAGACTCCAAAACCAGGGATCATGACATACAGCTTATTGAGAAGCTTACTTACAGGACCGTGGCCCAGGGCTGCAGCTGGACCAATTTGGTGCTCCACCACCATCTAGCAGGGGACACAAGCTTATATACCACTCCAGCTGGGACTAAGGCTCATTGTTTTTCTCCCATGTCTTTGGGCAGCCAGAGTTCCCAGACACTTCATACCCAAGTCCAGATGTTTTTCTTCTTGTTGCTAAGGTGTTCCTCAGGGCCACCAGCTTAGTCACACCACTCCTGGCCTTATACCTTACCCCAAGACCAATCCAAGTTCATCCCTAGTATGCTTCAGGAAAGAGCAAAACTGACTCCATTAGGAAGGGATGCATATAGTGAATAGCATTACCCTACAGGTAGTTACAGAATATAGGGAAGATTGGTAAAATAGAAATGAGAAAGATGAAAGTCCAACTTTCTGTAAGCTCTTTAAGGAAGTGGACCTTATTTTATTTTTCTGCCATTCTTTGTGCTCTGTAGATTCTCAACAAATACTTGTTAAACAATCGAATAACAACAACAATAAAAAATAAAACTGACTAGGCCGTTAAATGGTAAATATACGGACCAATGTATTTCAATATACCATGAGGATATTTGTAATAAAGTGACCTTGGTAATAATAACCGTACATCATTGGCAACAACTAGTTATATTCAAAGGTTTTCAACAACTGCTAGTACACAACTGGGTTCCTGGGCTGGGGTGGATCTGATTCTGTTTTTTCTGTTTGTTTATTTTGTTTTTAGAAATTCTGCCAATTTTATTAAAATATGAACCTATTTACTAAATTATTCAAAAAGAGTTGACTATGGAAAGGAATAGGTAGTAAGAGACTGAGCTTAGGTTTTAGTATCATGTGTTTAAAAAGAGACAGGAAAGTGTGTCTGTCACTGAAGAAAGATTTCCATCTCAAATGGTTAAAATAAAAAAGTTGCAATATGAAGAAGTAACTTCAGTTGTATGAAAAGATCATCTATGTCAGGCTCTGGAAGGCTTCAAGGTATAGAGACACGCTGAATTAGCTTCAGTGATTACATTTATTTCAAAAATACAAGGTGTTATGGATTAAATTGGGACCCAAAAAGTATACATGAATGTCCTAAACCTTGGTACCTCTGAAAGTGACCTTACTTGCAAATGGGATCTTAGGAGATGTTATCAGTTAGCATGAGGTCTTACTGGAGCAGGGTGGGTCTTAATCCCTCCTGAGTGGTATCTCGTAAAACAAAAGGATAGACACAGATTCACAGGGAGGGGGCATAAGAAGATGCATCTGCAAGCCAAGGAACATCAAGGGAGCCACAAGAAAGTAGGAGAGAGGCATGGAATACATTTTCTGTCAAAGCCCTCAGAAGCAATTAACAAAGCTGATACCCTGAATTTCAGCATCTAGCTTCCAAAACTCTGAGAAAATAAATTTCTGTTCTCTAAAGCCATCCACTTTATGATATTTTGTTACGGTAGCCCTAGAAAATTAATACACGATGGAATACAAATCTAGTTTTTGTGTCAAGAAGGACCAGTACAAGAAATCAAAACTGTTTGAGTGGCAATCAAGAGGCTCATTTCTGCAGAGCTCTGATCTTATATAACACAGAGGGATGCATTATATGGCTGTGATTGATTGGTAGCACCGAAATCATGAACACACTAGATTTTAAAAGTTTGAAACTTGGTTGTTTAATAGTGTGTTGTCTAATTTCCACATATTTGTGTATTTTCCAGTTTTCCTTCTGTGATTAATTTCTCAGATCACTCTATTCTGGTTGGAGAGTATATTTTGTATGATTCAATTCTTTTTTGAATTTATTGAGAATTGCTTTGTGACTTAACATATAGTCTATCGTGGAGAATGATCCATGTGCACTGGAGAAAAATGTATATTGTGCTCTTGGTGGGTAAAATGTTCTATATGTTTCTACCAGATCTAGCCGGTTTATAGTGTTGTTCAGGTCCTCTCTTTAAACAATGATGTTAGGACACCTGAATTTCCACATGCAAAGAATGAAGCTGTACATACTACCTTATTCCACATATGAAAATTAACTAAAAATAGATGAAGGACCTAAATGTAAGAACTAAAGCCATAAAATTCTTAGAACGAAACATAGGGATAATGTTTCAGGACCTAGTTTTTAATGATGGATTCATAGCTATGACACTGAAAGCACAAGCACCAAAAGACAAAATGGAACATCAACAATATTAAAAACTTTTGTTCACCAAAAGACATTAGGAACAAAGGGAAGAGGCAACTTACAGATTGGGAGAAAATTGGGGGGAACCATATATTGGATAAGGGTTAAATTTCCGGAGTGTAAATATATATAAAACTCCTAAAAATTAACAACAAAAAGACAAACAACCCAATCAAAAAATGGACAAAGGACCTGAATAGGCATTTCACCAAAGAAGATATACAAATGGCCAACAAGCACATGAGAAGATATTCAATATCATTAGCCATTAGGGAAATGCAAATAAAAACACAATATCACTTTACCTCCACTTAGATGGCTATGATGAATAAAAAAAAAAAAGATATTGGCCACAATGTAGAGAAATTGGAACTCTCATATATTGCTGGTGGGATTGTGCAATGATGCAGTCATTTTGGAAAACAGTTTGGTGGCACCTCAAAAAGTTAAAAGTAGAATTACTATAACACAGTTGCCATCGAGTTGATTCCGACTCATAGCAACCCTATAGGACAGAGTAGAATTTCCCCATTGGATTTCCACGGAACAGCTGCTGGACTCGCTCTGCTGACCTTTTGGTTAGCAGCTGAGCTCTTAACCACTGCATCACCAAGGCTCCAGAATTACCATATGACCCAGCAATTCCACTTCTAGGTATGCACCCAAAATAATTGAAAGGAAGAATGCACACCAACATTCACTGCAGCACTAGTCTCAAGAGCCAAAATGTGGAAACAGCCTAAATGTACATCAACATATAAATTGATAAAACGTGGTACATACAATGGAATGTTACTCAGTCATAAAGAGAAATGAAGTCTTGATACATGCTACAACATGGATGAACCCTGAAAACATCATCCCGAGTGAAATAAGTTAGTCATAAAAGGAGAAATATCGTACGACCCTACTCGTATGAAATATCTACAACAGGCAAGTGTATATAGAGCAAAGTTTATTTGTGGGTACCAGGGGAAGGAGAGGGAAAGGGGGATTCATTGCTAAGAGGACACTGAACTTCTGTTAAGGATGATGGAAATGTTTGGAAACAGATGATTGCACACCATGAAAAACATAACTAATGCCACTGAATTGTACGTTTAAGAAAATGTTGAAATGGCAAATTCTTTGTTATGTATATACTTACCACAATTTAAAAAAAAAGTTGGGACTTGGAAAAAAAAAACTTTATTCGAGAGGATTAACCCCAACTTTATCAGGTATAAAGAGAAATAATTTTGACCTAGAGGCAGGAGAAGCCATTTCAGCGTCTATCAACTGGCGTTTTATATGTAATTACCAATCTGAACCCTGAATATACCATTCAAAAATATTCTTCCCTATGTCAGAATATTTGCCTAGGTAGGTCAAGGTGAAAGCAGTGTCTTGCTTTGGTGTGCTAGCATGGAAAATTAGCCCTGCATTCTGCCTGCAATTAATATGGAAACACCAAAAAAAAAAATTGCCCTTGAGTCGATTCCCACTCATAGGGACCCTACACAGTCACTCCTTTTTGAATAACTTAGTAAATGGCTTCAGATTTTAATACATTTGATTGAAGTTCTTAAAAAATATTATCCCCACCCCAACCCGGGTGTGTACTACTAGCAGTAATTGAAAACTTTCGAATATGACTAGTTGCTGCTGAAATTTAAGCAGGACTATTTATGAAAGCAAATGAGTGTGCATTTTTCATTGATGGTGGAGAATATTTTCCTTCTATGAGTCAAAGACATTTTCATAAAGTAGGTGAGCTATTAAAAGAGATTCTGCAACATATGTAAGGCATTGATTTTCTAGTATAATATAATGAAATAGAATTTGAACAATGTGATTTCTCTGTAACTGTGATGCATGAAAATTACACCCAGGCCAAACTTTCAAGTGCAAAATCAATACTATTCTGATATCACTGCATTCTGTTAAGTATAAATGATTACCTAGAATATTATTAAGGCAAGTATACGGACCCAAAGTAGAAAAAGTAATTGGATGAGTCCATTTTAATGACTTACATCATTTAATAGAGTTTTAATATTGTTAACTCTATTATATTTTATCAAATGGCAACACATCAATGGAACAAACAGTTGTATATTTTGGGGAGAATTTTTTTTTTAAGTTGAACATGGTGAAATGTAGCATGCCTGCCATCTGAATAAGTTACAGGCATAATGCCTGTTTAACGTTCACCTTCAATTTCAATTACCATTCCCTTTTTCATAATTACAGATTATAAAGCCTCTACCTCCTTGTTATGGAAAGCATCATAGTCATGAAAAAAATAAGGGTTCTTTCATTTAAAAAAAATCATTCTAAAGCAATCACCTATATAATCTTCCTCAGGAACAATTATTTTTTCATTAATAATATTTTTTTCAGATTAATACGTGACCTATACTCCATTGTTCAATTCGGCCATTTGTGTAGTGAAAAAATTCTAAATACACTTCATATATTTGGGGGGGGGGGAACTGGTTGTAGCAAGTATAATTTTTTGTTTCTTCTCATATTTTCAATAGAACCTGCCTTTCAGTGTTTGGGAAGAGGCAGGGCTGTGGGGTGGCTGTGAAGGATGGCTGGTCAGAACGTCTTGTGATTAACTAGCTGTGTTGCATATGACAATGAAGAAGGTAACAGACTGAGGATGAAAGTGCTGAATCAGCTTGTATAACCTGCTTAGGTTTTTCTTTGTGAAAGCAGCCAATAATTCTTACCTCCCAAATTATCACCACCTCTAATATCTGACTGCAACATTAGTGTCCCTGTGAAAAAGTCCTCCTTCCCTATAACATCACACTGCAAAGACTCGGCTGACTGATAGAGTTAACTAATCTGTATTGACTCTGAACTTCTTATTTATGAGGTTTAGAGAAGTTACTATTAGACTCTTTCAAGCACATTGCTCCAATACTGTCTTTTTCCTTTTTCCCCCTCAACCATTTGTCTTTTGTCTTTTCTCTCCTACTCAGCTATAATTAAGCTAAGGAATTTTGTCCAGAAACATCTTTTCAATCTATGTAAAAAAAAAGTTTTTTTTTTTTTTAAAGAACTATTTTGGTTGCCTCCTGACAACAGTAGGTCACAGTTTGGGTTTATTTCAATAGAGGTTGTATCATTGTTATATTCTTGTTAATACCTTTAATTTTTGACTGAATAAAAGAGGCACTGGGAAAGTATTTTTGTGGTAGTATAATCTATCTGATAGTTCCTAATTAGATGGTCCAGGAGAAAGATGTGGCAGTGTGCTTCCATAAAAATTACAGCCTTTGAAACCCTGTGAGGCAGTTTCTACTCAGTCTTATAAGGTCACTATGAGTCAGAATTGACTCGACGGCAATGAGTTTGCTTTCTGGTTTAATTAGATAGTCTGACAATTTAAGACAATTAGTAACGTGCTGCCTTTTATTTGAAGGCCTACAAATATTTAACAAAATCAGTTAAGGCACAAAATAGTAATGGGGATATACATTTTCTTACTGTATTTAAGGGACTTGTAGAAATTAGTTAAAAAACATAAAATGTCTTGTGAAAGATTATGGGGAAGGTAACTAGATCAAAAAAAATAAGAGATGCGGCATTTCTTGTACTCAGATCTAATCCTTAGACTAGTATTCAACAAAATTGTTAGCTCTACTTTATAACTGTTAGTAGAATATGGGATGCACATTTGATAACATAAGCTAAATGTGGGAGAAAGAAGAGGGCAGGCAAAGAACATAAAACTGAAAAAAAAAAAGAGAGGTCATACAAAAATAAATTCATAATATAAGAATAAAAATAGCATGTAACAATAAAAAACAGGACTGGGTTCAAATGTTGGTTCTGCCAGTTCCTAGCTGGGTTTCCTTGAATAAGTATTTAAATCTCTCTATGGCCATAAAAAAAAAAATTATGGCTTAGTTGGAAACCTTGGTGGTGTAGTGGTTAAGTGCTACAGCTGCTAACCAAAAGGTTGGCAGTTCGAATCAGCCAGGCACTCCTTGGAAACCCTATGGGGCAGTTCTACTCTGCCCTATAGGGTCTCTCTGGAGTCGGAATTGACTCGACAGCAGCGGGTATGGCTTAGCTTAGAAACCCTGGTGGCATAGCGGATAAGTGCTATGACTGCTAACCAAGAGGTCGGCAGTTCGAATCTGCCAGGCTCTCCTTGGAAACCCTATGGGGCAGTTCTACTCTGTCCTATAGGGTCGCTATAAGTCAGAATTGACTTGATGGCAGTGGGTTTGGTTTTTTGGTATGGCTCAGTTTCTGCGTTAATAATGTTACCTAGTTCATAGGTTTATTGAAAGGATTAAAGACTTAACACATGTAAAGCATTTAGAACAGTGCCTGGCACATCATAAGAACTACATAAGTTTTCTATTTTTATTATAAGGGTTAGAGAAGCATAAAATCCCTTCATAAGTAAGCTCACACTCCAGTTGGATAAAGAAGACTAACACACAAGAAACCAGCAAATATTATAAAAGAGAACATAACAAAGTGCTTAATTATTATCCAGACTATAAATGCTATAGTAATTGAGAAGAAAAGGAGGAGTGAAGGCTACATAATAAAGAAACACCTTACAGAAGTAGAGTTTAAAGTAGATCAGAACAAAACTAAGAAAAACTTTAATGAGCACTTGCTAGGTGCTATGTATTTAGGGGTCACTGATTACTAGCATTCCCACTTTAGCTATGAGGAATCTGGAGAGAGAGAGGTAAAGTGACTCCTAAAAGATCGTACAATAAATGTTGGAGCTGGGAATTAAATCGAGGCAGTCATTAAAAAGACAGGAAAGAAAGAAAAACCAAAATGAATGGCAAAAGAAACTCTGAAACTTGTTCTTGAACATAGAGTAGCGAAAGTGGTTTGAAGAAATGATGAAGTAAAAAAGCTGAACAGAAGATTTCAAAGGGCAGCTATAGAAAACAAAGTATTATAATGACATGTGCAAAGGCCTAGAGTTTTGAAAAACAAAAGAGAAGAACACGCTCAGCATTTCTCAAGCTGAAAGAACTGAAGAAAAAATTAAGCCTCGATTTGTAATACTGAATGATCCTATGAACAGGAAGCATCAAAGTAAGATGGAAGGAATACGCAGAGTCACCGTACCAAAGAAAAGTGGTCGACATTCAACCATTTCAAGAGATAGCATATGATAAAGAGCCCATGGTACTGAAAGAGGGAATCCAAGCTGCAGTGAAGTCGTTGGCAAAAAACAAGTCTCCAGGAATTGACAGAATACCAAGTGAGATGTTCCAACAAATGGATGCAGTGTTGGAGGTGCTCTCTCATCCACATCAAGAAATTTGGAGGACAGCTCCCTGGCCAATTGACTGAAAGAGATCCATATTTGTGCCCATTCCAAAGAAAGGTGATCCAACAGAATGTGGAAATTATCAAAAAATATCGTTAAAATTACACAAATAAAATCTTGCTGAAGATAATTAAAAAATGGTTGCAGAAGTACATTGATGGGGAACTGCCAGAAAGTCAAGCTGTATTCAGAAGAAGACTTGGAATGTGGGATATCATTGCTAATGTCACATGGATCTTGGCTGAAAGCAGAGAGTACCAGAAAGGTGCTTACCTGTGTTTTATTGACTATACAAAGGCATTCTACTGTGTGGATCATTACAAACTATGGGTAACATTGCAAAGAATGGGAATTCCAGAACACTTAACTGTGCTCATGAGGAACCTGTACATAGACTAAGAGGCAGTCATTTGAACAGAACAAAGGTATACTGCATGGTTTAAAATCAGGAAATGTGTGCGTCGGGATTGTATCATTTCACCATGCTTATTCAGTCTGTATGCTGAGCAAATAAACTGAGAAGCTGGACTATATGAAGGAAAATGCAGCATCAAGATTGGTGGAAGACTCATTAACAACCTGTAATACGCAGATGACACAACCTTGCTTGCTGAAAGTGAAGAGGACTTGAAACACTTACTAATGAAGGTCAGAGACCGCAGCGTTCAGTATGGATTACCCCTCAACATAAAGAAAACAAAAATTCTCACAAATGGACCAGTAAGCAACATTATGGTAAATGAAGAAAATATTGAAGTTCTCAAGAATTTCATTTTGCTTGAATCCACAATCAATGCCCATGGAAACAGCAGTCAAGATATCAGACTATGTATTGCATTGGGAAAATCAGCTGCAAAAGATCTCTTTAAAGTATTGAAAAGTAAATATGCCACAAAGGTGCACCCGATCCAAGCCATGGTATTCCAGTAGCCTCATATGCATGTGAAAGCTGGGCAATGAATAAGGAAGACTGAAGAATTGACACCTTTGAATTATGGTGTTGGTGAATATACAATGGATTTGCAGAAGAAAGAACAAATCTGTCTCGGAAGAAGTGCAGCCAGAATGCTCTTTGGAAATGAGCATGGCAAGACTGTGTCTCGCATACTTTGGACATGTTGTCAGAAGAGACCAGTCCCTGGAGAAGGACATCATGCTTAGTAAGGTAAAGGGTCAGTGAAAGAAAGGAACACCCTTGAAGAGATGTATTGACACTGTGGCTGCAACAACGGGCTCAAACATAGCAATGATTATGAATATGGCACAGGACCAGACACTGTTTCTTTCTGTTGTACATAGGGTCACTGTGAGTCAGAAATCACTCCCGGACACCTAACAACAGGAACTCCAGAGCCCATGTTCTTAGAAATTATCCTTTCTTGCCAGCAAGATGAGTGTTACTTGGACAGGTGAAAGAGAGGAAGAAAAATATTCTAGGAAAAGAAAAAAAAATGTATAAAGGTACCAAGGGGACATGAATAAGTAGTATCCTTTTAAAATCAATAAATGATGGATATAGAACTAAGGAAAATGTATGGAGTGTTACCTAAATTTGTACAGGCTGAGAGGGCCATATTATGGACGGCTTTAAAACCCTGGTGGCGTAGTGGTTAAGTGCTATGGCTGCTAACCAAAGGGTCGGCGGTTCAAATCTGCCAGGCGCTCCTTGGAAACTCTATGGGGCAGTTCTACTCTGTCCTATAGGATCGCTATGAGTCGGAATCCACTCGATGGCACTGGGTTTTTTTGGGGGGGGGGTTTAAAAGCCAGAGAGTGATGTTCAGACTTGATGTAGTATGAAAGAAGTGGTCAGAAGAGAGGAGGGAAATGATAAAATTAGTAATGAAAGATAATTACTTAATATAAGTCTGCAAAATGGGAAAGGAGAACAAAGGGAAGCAGAAGACCAGCTAAGAGATTAGTGCAGCAATTCACGGATGAGAGATTGATCAACAGAACCAGCTGGTAGCAGTGACAAGGAGAGACATGTATAAGGTACATTCTCAAAGAAGGACAGAACTAGGAAAACCATCCTTGGTTATTACTGTATCGTCAAGGCTTAGGATAATGCCTTACATATAGTAAGTTCTCAACATATCTAGTTGAGAGAAAGAAAGAAAGAAAAATGTCAAGGTTTCCAATGTCAATAACTGAGAGAAGGCTGGTGATAATTTAGAGACGTACAAGGAAACCTGTTCTGCATGGCTGATTGGGAGCTGTCTTGGTCATCTACTGCTGCTATAACAGAAATATCACAAGTGGATGGCCTTAACAAAGAGAAATTTATTTTTCACAGTCTAGTAGGCTAGAAGTCCAAATTCAGGGTGTCAGCTCCAGGGGAAGGCTTTCTCTCTCTGCAGGCTCTGGAGGAAGGTCCTTGTCATCAATCTTTCCCTGGACTAGGGGCTCCTCCACCCAGAAACCCTGGGTCCAAAGGACACTCTCTGATCCTGGCACTGCTTTCTTGGTGATATGAGGTCCTCCCTTTCTGCTTGCTTGTTTCCTTTTATCTCTTGTGAGATAAAAGGTAGTGTAGGCCACACTCCAGGGGAACTTCCTTTACATTGGATCAGGGATGTGACCTTAGTAATGGTGTTACAATCCCACCATAATACTCTTTAACATAGAATTACAATCACAAAATGGAGGACAACCACACAATACTGGGAATCATGGTCTAACCAAGTTGATACATATTTTGGGGGGACATAATCCAACCCATGACAGGAGCACTAGTGGAAATGATTCACTCAGATCTACACTTAGTGAAATTTATCTGATTATAGAACATCTGTGTGGAAATATCTTAAATGAGAATGAGTAGGTCTTCCTAAGGATATAACATACAGTATTATTTAGAGAAGAAAATGTGACAAAGGACTAAGCCTTGAGAAATAACCTTTGGGGAACAGAAAGTAATAGATTCTGCAAGAAGTGTCAGGCTTTTCTCTGATACCTAGTTACTTGATTCTACCTAGAACCAGTATGGTTGGAGGGAAGATTTTTTGGAACCAATACTTCGAAGCAACTTCAGAATTGTATTTCTTTTCAGCTTAAAAATATCTTTCAAATCCACAGGAAAGATGAAAAAGTAGGCAAAGGCAAGGTTAATATGACCAACAGTTTCTTACTCTAATTATTCCAAGGAGACTCAGATTGGTCCCTCCAGTAGGCATGAGCTGCACCAGTGTGGGAGGATGAATGTCATGCAGTTAGCCTTTCCAAGTCGTGCTGCATACATGTGAGGTGTATCATGTGTGCGCGTGTATGTGTGTGCATGTGCTACTGTGCATGCTCTTATGCTGTTTTTACAGAACTGGAATAATTAGGCACCTGGAATCTTGACTCATTCTAACCCCTAAAATTCAGTCTCTAAGTGAGATTCGAGAAGCTTTTAACCTTTTATTAATGTGAAGAACAGTCTGGAAATGAGACTATTTCCCCAAATAACGTAAAAATACATACCCACAAATAAAAACATTTTTATACTTGGAAAAAAAAAGTGTTTTCAGTTTTATAGAAGAACAAACAAACAAACAAAAAAAGACAAGGTGACTCAACTGTTTTGTGAACTAACTACAGGAAGAGAAACTTGAGTTGTATATCTTGTTTATTCCGTACATGTTCTAACGTGAAAATAAAAGGCATTACATACATGGCATTCACTTGGGGGAAATAATACTACTATAACCAATGTCTGCAGCTTGAAAGAAAGACAGTACTATCCCACAAAGAGCATTTTTAAATGCTGAAAAGAATTACTAAAATGATAAAAAAAAATAGTTCATATAAATTCTTTGGAACAGCGGAAAGACTCATGTAGTGCACAGATATTTAAAAACTTTTATTTTGTTTTTATTATGTATGTGGAATTATACACTATTTGTCTCATTTTAGTTTACAAAATCCCTTCATGGTATATGGGTCAAGATTTGCCTAGAAGGTCACCTCAAACAAACAAAAGGGAAAAACAAAAACAAAAGGGATATTTTGAATAACGTGGAAAGGACTGAGAAAATAGATTTTTCTTTATAAAATAAAAATCCATGATTAAATATTTGTGAAGTGATGTTTGTTGTTCAGTAAGGACTCTTGAATAGCATAGTGGTGATGAGCCTGGGAATAGCAGTCACACAGGTATGGGTTCAAACCCAGGTACAGAAAATTACTATCTTTCTGACTTTCAGAAATAATCTTTGGGAAACAGAAAGTAATAGATTCTGCAAGAAGCATCAGGCTTTTCTCTGATGCCCAGTTATTTGATTCATTCTAGAACTGATATGGTTGGAGGGAAGATTTTTTGGAACCAATACTTCAAAGCAGTTTCAGAATTGTACCTCTTTTCACCTTAAAAGTACCTTTCAAATCCCCAGGAAAGATGAAAAAGTAGGCAAAGGCAAGGTTAATATTACCAGCAGTTTCTTACTCTAATTATTCCAGGGAGACTCAGATTGGTCCCTCCAGCAGGCATGAGTGGCACCAGTGTGGGAGGATGAATCTTTCTGAGGCAAAATTTTCTCATCTGTTAAATGAGCACCTCATAGGATTATTGTACAGTTAAGTTCACTATTTCATTCAATGAATAATTATTGTGCTATTAATATGATACAGGTTCTGTTAAAGGCAGTAAGAATAAAGCAGTTAAGAAAACCAAGGTCCTCTCCTCATGAATGTGCATTCTATCTGTGTTGAGGGGGGTAAACAAACACCTAAGTAAATATAAAATATGCTAGATAACAACAAATTCTACAGAGAAAAATAAAGCAGGATCAAAAGGATGGGAGGTATGTGAGCTGGTGTGAATGGGATTGCTACTATATATGAGGTGATTAGGGTAATAATCATCTCTAGTATGGTGACATTTGAATAGAGACTTGAAGGAAATGAGAGACCAGACTATGTGTGAATCTGGAAAAGAGCATTCTGGACAGAGAGCACAACAAACACATTAACCTTGAGGCCTGCTTGGCATTTTCAAGGAACAACAAGGAAGCCAGTATGGAGTGGAGTTCATAGAGGAATTGGGGGCCAGGTCAAGTGAACAGTGTTTTAACATGATTTGACTTAGATTCTAACCAGATCACCCAGGCTACTATGTTGAAAATAAGGAGAAGGGATCAAGGAGAGAACCAGAAAGACCTGTAAGAAGGCCACTACAATCACACAAGAAACGTGTGACAGCAGCTTAGACTAGGGTAGTAGCAGTGAAGGTGCCGAGAAGTGGTCAGATTCTGATATACATTGAAGGTAGAATTATGAGGATATGTTGATGGATTTGATGTGGGGTTGAAGGGAAAAAGGACGTGTCAAAGACGACTCCAAGATATCTGGCTTGAGCAAAATAGAAGGAGCTGTCATTTACTGAGATGGGGAAAATGATAGGATGGACAAGTTTGAGTGTAGAATCCAGGGGTTTGATTTTAGATATGTTATGTTTGAGATGTCTGTTAGACATCTAAGAGGAGACTTCAGAAAGAAATTTGGATATATACATCTGATATGCAGGTGTAATAAACAGGGAGGGCTTAAAATTTATTTAGTGTTTAAGATGGTTTTTAAGCCATGAGAATGAATGAGATCACACAGGGAACAATTGAGATAGAAATGAAGTCCAAAGTCTTGGGGCACAAAGTTAAATGAGGAATGGCCATTGGGGCACATCGTTAAATGAGGAGGAATCAATAAAGGAGACTGAGAAGGAGGAGCAAGTGTTTGGAAGGACAACAATGTGTGTGTGGTATCCTAGAAGCTAAGTGAAAAATGAGTGCTGTAGATAGATCAAGTAAGATGAGGATAATATTTAATGATATGGCTGTCGTGGGGATCAATTGCCTCATTGGAATGAGTTTAAGAGAGAACAGGGAAAGAAGATTTGAGGATAGCAGGTATAGGGAACTTTTTGAGAAGTTTTGCTTTAAAAGGGAGTATAAAAATGCTGAAAGGTCATGTGGGGTTAAGATAAGCTATTGCTTAAAGAGTAAATCTAGCATATTTATATGCAGATGGACATGATCTAATAGAGAGGAAAATTAATGATGTAAGAGAGAAAATGGAGAATCAGTGAAACAATGTGAAATGGGTGGGAAAGGATCTATAAGCAGAGGACTTGCACCTAAATTGCATCACGATTAGTTTATCCATATCAATAGCTTCTCTAGTTAGAATATATGGGCATAGATACATGCAGGTAGTTGGGTAGATATGGTAGTGGGTACATGAGCAACTTCTTCTATTATTGCTTTTATATCTTCAATGATCAAGAGAGCAAGGTCATCAGCTAGGAATGAGGAATATGAAGAAAGTTTTAGAGGTGCGAGAAGAAAACTGTGCAATGGTTATCTAGATGTGGGCACATGAATAGACTAGAGAAATAGACTAGGGAAAGAATGAAGGTCAATACTAAAGACCTATTTGAGGTTAAAGAAAACACTAGTTGCTGCCAAGTTGATTCCAACTATGACGGCCCCATAGAGTAGAACTGCCCTCCATGGGGTTTTCAATCGTTGGTTTTTTGAAAGTAGATCACCAGGCCTTTTCTTCCAAGGTGCCACTGGGTGGACTCAAACCTCCATCCTTTCAGTTAGCAGCCGAGCAAGTTAATTGTTTGCACCGCCTCTTATGGTCATAAATTTAAAGTGATACCAGTCAGCATAGGTGTGTGTTTTTCTTCATGATGTTCAGCTATTCCAGTGCAGGCTTGAAGTGTTGGATTTAGTTAGGTTTGGGGTTTGTCAGGTGTTATGGATTGAATTGTGTCTCCCAAAAATGTGTGTGAACTTGGCTAGGTCATGATTCTCAGTATTGTGTGGTTGTCCACCATTTCGTAATTTAATGTAATTTTCCTATGTGTTGTAAATCCTAATCTCTGCCTGTAGTTAAAGAGGCAAGATTAGGTTATGTTAAAGAGAATTATGGTGGGATGCAACATGCTTACTCAGGTCACAGCCGATGTAAGGAGAGTTTCCCTGGGGTGTGGCCTGCATCATCTTTCATTTTACAAAAGATAAAAGGAGTGAGAAGAGAGCAGAGAGATAGGGACCTTATGCCACCAAGAAAGAAGCGCTGGGAGCAGAGTGCGTCCTTTGGACCCCGGGTCCCCGCACTGAGAAAATCCTAGACCAAGGGAAGATTGATGGCAAGTACCTTCCCCCAGAGTCAGCAGAGAAAGAAAGCCTTCCCCTGGAGCTGGTGGCCGGATTTTGAACTTCTAGCCTCCTAAAAAAAAAAAAACTGTGAAAAAATAAACTTCCTTTTGATAAAGCCATCCACTTGTGGTATTTCTGTTATAGCAGCACTGGATAACTAAGACACCAGGTAAATAGCAGGAAGCGAGAGAGAGTGTGTATACAAGAGAGTGAGAGCAGGCCATAGTATCTATGCAGAATAAAGAGGTATTAAGAACATGAAACAGGTAAGGAGCTGTGAAATGTGGTGAAATAGATGGATGGTAGATGCTAGTGCGGTTGAAGGATATTTGGAATTGGGATCCTACAGAGAATGAGCTGGCATAGTACAAATATGGTCCTACTGAAGGCAGCAGGATGGAATGGATGACTTTTAGAGCTGTGATGAATTCCAGCTCCTGAAAGTGTTTATATGAGAGTTAAGAGCATGGACCAACAGTAAGGCTAGGCAGGGAATGTCTTTTTAATGCACAACAACACACATCCCTAACCTACATTACCCCTGTCCTCAGGCAGCTGCGTTTTGGAGGGAGTGGTTAACAGGAGAGGGAATACAGGAAGGCCTGGGCAACACAGATACCGTGACTGGATCTGAGAAGGTTGTAATATTTCCCTACTTACTCCACTAATGCCTCACCCTCACATCAGTTGTTGTGGAAGCCTGCGGTGTGAAAGGAAAGGCACCAAGTTTAATGGCTCTTGTCCTCAGCTCTCCACTCATAAAAGCTTTGTAAAACTCCTACATTTGGGGCTGATAAATGTGCAGACTTTGTTTTGTTTTGTGGTTAACTTTATGGTTGCCTTTAGCATAATAACAATCTCCTGAAAATGTAAATCACTTCTAAGAACGGATTACTTCCAAGAACCTTGAAGTTCTTCAGAGGGTTTCATTTACTTACTCGTAATGAATATGCCAATTAGAAATCTAGCAAATCTAATATTTTATAAGGCATTACTTTTCTTAGAGTGGTTCCAGTTCCTCTATGTATCTGAGTCAGAATTTATTTTACTAGTGCGTAACTCAGACTGTGCTTCTTTACCAGTGAGACAGAGTAAGAAAAGCTTTGTTCCCTAATAACATTCCACAACTGAGCATAAGTGATTTGGGCATTATTTGTACCAAGTTGTTCTCCATCAGTAAAAACATTTAAAAGTTGTTTTTTAATATTCTACATATCAGATTTAACAGTAACCAGGTATTTGAGAGTACATTATTTCCATAAAATACAGTGGTTTAGAAAATAATATTGGAATCATTATTCCCTGTCCTTGAGCATAGAAAATGTGACCCAGCTGGAGCTTGACTCATGAGGACACATCAACTGGCCCCTGAGGTGTAAAGACAATAGCAGTTATAATCTTGGAAAATATTTTTTAGGGAACTTTTCACATAAGCCAATCAACCAGAACACAAAAGACTTTCTATTAACATTTAGTGAATAAAAAATTGTTGGACCAATGAAGACCCTCCTGACTGTCGTTACTGAAACCTGAACCAATGACTGTAAAGAAAGACAATTCAAAATGTAGGATCACATTTTCTAGCCAATCTGTGAAAAGGTGAAGCTTTCAATGGTTTTCCCACTTGTAAAATTAATATATACTAAAGATTCTGTAACGTTTCTTGGACTCAGAAAGACATGGCTGTCACAGCATGCTTGTCCGTTTTCCCACTCTTGACTATTCTGTAATACTCTCTGGACTCGGACAGACATGTATGTGGCAGCATGCTTGTCTGTTTTCCCACTTTTGTCTATTCTGTAGTTTCCTTGGACTCGGGCAGACATGGCTGTAGCAGTATGCTTGTCCGTTTTCCATTCTTGCCTATTCTGTAATATTTGTTGGACTCGGGCTGATGATATTAAAAAGTTTTTTGATGCTATTGACATCTGATAACCCTGAGGTGTTCAGAACAGATTTGTTCTAAGCTGTCGATTTAAAATCTAAGTTGATTCCTGCAAAAACAGTACCCTTTCAATGAACTTATTTTCCTCTTTGAGGGTCTGCTTTGGTAAAACAATTCCCTTGCAGGAATTAATTAGCCTGCAGGAAAATCTTCCATTATAAATACATGCATATGGATGTTTATAAAGGCCCCTTGAAACTAAAGTAAAACCTTGTAGGAACTAAAAAATTTCAGTTAATGGCTTTATTAAGCATTATTTTCCCCTTTATACAAGTCACATATAGGAATATGGAAACATTCATAAAATATTAGTTAGCCCTTAGCTTCCCAATAAGATATATTTTCTGAATATGAAAAGGGTTATTACCAGGATGCATCTAAATATCTGGTATTATACAATGACAGCATAGTGTGGTAGAAATAACACTGACCTAGGACTAGACAACCCAATTCTAGTCCTATCTCTAACAGTGGTGGATAACCTTAAAGCAAGTTATTTAATGTCCTGTGCCAGTTTTCTTATTAGCAAAACAAAGCCATCATATTAGTTAATTTTCCAGTTACCTTCTAGCTGCAACATTCTACGATTATTTTTATTTTTAATTAGTCGTGGAGGAATACATTTGATGGTGCTTATACTCTTTTATACTCTAGTATTTTTTTTTCAAATTTCAGATGTTGCTTCTTGTCAATATTCTGTTGAATTGTAATTACTTGCTCAATATCTGGCTTCTCCATTAGCTTTTCAGCACTGTAAGAGCAGAGAGACTAACTAGTTTGGTTTAATACTATATCACCCATGCATGGCATATAGTACATAAAACAAAAAACAAAACAAACAAACAAAACAGTTGCTGCGGAGTCCATTCTGACCCATGGCAAACCCATGTGTTTTAGAGTAAGACTGCTCCACAGTGTTTTCAATGGCTATGCCCTTTCAAGGAGACCTGGTGGTGCAGTGGATAAAGTCTTCAACTGCTAACCAAAAGGCTGTCTGTTCAAACCCACCAGCTGCACCATGGGAGAAAGACGTGGCAGTCTGTTTCTGTAAAAATTCCAAACAAACAAAAAACAAAACCCATTACTGTCAAGTCGATGAGCTGATTCCGACTCACAGCGACCACATAAGGTTTCCAAGGCTGTAAATCTCTACGGCAGCAGACTGCTGAATCTTTCTCCAGTGGAGAGGCTGGTGGTTTGTAACTGTCAGTCTTTCAATTAGCAGTTGATCACTTTAACCACTGTGCCACCAGGGCTCCTTCCAGCCATAGAAACCCTATAGAGCAGTTCTACTCTGTCCTACACAGTCTCTATGAGTCAGAATCAACTCAACACCAATGAATTTAGTTTTTTTTTTTGATGTGTGTGTGTGTGCGTGTTTGTGTATGACCTTTCAGAAGTAGATTACCAGGCCTTTCTTCTGAGTTGCCTGTAGGTGAATTTGAACCAGCCACCTTTCGCTTAATAGCCAAGCACTTAACCGTTTGTACCACTCAGGAACTCCATATAGTACATATATAGTTAAATATTTTTAAAATAAATGCAGGGAATTTAAATGCCTTATTTGTTACTGAGATGTGTTCTTCATTTCACCATGCCTTAGGGTTTTTTAACCGATATTTTTAGGTATTGGATTAATCAAGTTGTCTCTTTTATCAGGAACCAATATTTCATATACTCCTAGTTTGGTGCAAGATTTTATTTCATTTATGATCTGTTTACAATTCAAGTTGGATTCAGATCATTGCAAATTTCAACAGCTTCCTGACTAGGCAATTCCAAGGAAAAAAATCTTCTGAAGAAATAGAATATGTCTCAAATTTTGTAAAATTAAAACATGAAGCTAAGCTCACAAGAGAGCAGCATCAGACATTATTAGTCTCTGAAATCATTAGCAAAATGTTCTAGGTCACTAAGTCCCCAATGACTGTTATCAGGTTAATCCTCCCTATTTCTCACCTACAATTTATTGTTAAAAAGAAATGTAAGAATGAGGGTCATGATAGAATTTAGGGTGAAGAATTTATATCTTCAATTAAAAAAGCATTTAGAAGAAATGACAAAAACCATTATTTTTAATTGTTTACAATTGCTATTCAAACTCCCAAATCGTGCCCTTACCCAGGAGGTGGGAGGTATGGTGGGTATTATACATCCTTTGTGGCATATCAACCCAGGAGAATTAGACAGGGCTGAAATTTCTAATCAAGCTGGCTAACCTGTCTATTCAAGAACAGAGACCACCATTTTTGTGCCTCATGCAAGGCCTCTTCAAAATACAGAGAACCGAAGAATTTTGTCATACTGACTCAGTCTTATTTCTGAAATTCAACCTTTTGGAATGAGACAATGACTTACATTTGCCTAGCATTAAATTTTCAAAGGAATATCATGTCCATATTTTCTAACAACATATTATGGTGTCCTTTTGACACATAAATCTTAGATTCGACTGGAATTTTTCTGGTGTAAGGAACAACAAGTTAAGAAACTAGTTGTCCCATTACAATTTATTGAGTATACTATTTGCATCAGTCAGAACGCTTTCAGTTGCGAGTAACAGAAATTCTGGGAGACCTACTGACTCATAGGGAACTGTGGTGGGTAGCGTTTAAGTGCTACAGCTGCTAACCAAATGGTTGGCAGTTGGAATCTACCAGGTGCTCCTTGGAAACTATGGGGCAGTTCTATTCTGCCCTATAGGGTCGCTGTGAGCCGGAATTAACTCGACAGCAACAGATTTGGGTTTTTTGGGGTTTGTTGACTCATAGAATTGGAAGTCCAGCATTCGGGTAGACTTTAGGATTGGTTCTTCTAGTGGACCCCAACCAAACCCAAACCCGTTGCTGTTGAGTCGATTCCGACTCATAGCAACCTTATACGACAGAGTAGAACTCCCCATAGGGTTTCCAAGAAGCAGCTGGTGGATTCGAACTGCCAATCTTTTGGCTAGCAGGCAAACCGTCTCCCTTAATTTTTGCTATGCTGCAGCAGTGTCAGCTTTGTTCTAAGTCCAGCTTCTCTCTTTGGGGCAAAAGACCTGCAGCAGTTCCAAGCTTCATATCCATATGCCACATCACCAAAAAGGAAAGAGAGGATGCTTCTGAGAGTCGCACCTATTAGACTGATCTAGATTACATGATCTCTCTTGAACCACTGACTGTGACTTGAGTAGACTTCAGACAATCAGCATCTACATTTGTAGCTGAGAGTAGAGACAGATACCCTAAAAGCACATTGGTTACATGGGGAAGGAGTCAACAGCACAACAAAAACCTAGGTACTGTTAGAAAAGTTCAAGAGGGGGATAAACAAAAGTCCAATTTTCTTTCCCCACCAACTAATAACAGCACTTTCTTTTCCATTTCATTTATTTGTTTGGCTCTTTCTTTGTCCAGCTCACAGCAACCCCATGTGTATCTGAGTAGAACTGTGCTCTATAAGGTTTTTAAGGGCTGATTTTTTGGAAGTAGATCATCAGGCCTTTCTTTCAAGGCATCTCTGGGTGGAATGGGACCTCCAACCTATTTGTTAGCAGCCGAGTGCATTAAACGTTTGTACTGCTCAGGGAATCCAGTCCTTTTTCAGTACCTTCCTGTATTAACGTTTTGCTATATTCTGTTTTCAGTCCTTCCTTATTAGTCTTCTTTTTCAGAATTTGATTTGGTATTCTCACATTCATTTTTCTAGGTACACTTTGGAATTATTTCCTTAGGATAATTTTTTAAAAATTCATTGGGATTTTGTTGAAGATTATACTGGATTGTGGATTAATTTAGAAGAATTGATGTACTTCAAGTCTATTTTACCCTAGCAAGAATGAATATCTTTCCATTTCAGTCTTTTAAAAAAGTATCCATAGGTGGGTTTTAAAGTTTTCTTAAATAGATCCTACATATTTCCTGTTGAGTGTATTCCTAAATATTTTTTACTTTTGATTTTTATATTTCCTGCTTTCATTATATATATTTACTATCGGTATTTAAAGAATAGCTAATGATTTCTGGATATTAATTTTATTATTGGACATTTCTGAAAATTCTTGTTTCCAATAGTTTTTGAAATTGATTTTCTTGGCTTTTCCTAATATAAAAATCATATCATCTGCATAAAATTGTCATATACCATATTTTATTCCTCTGATTGATTTGTATTACTTTAGTACTTACAGAATAAATTGTTAAAGGAATACCTTATTTTTAAAAACTAGAATGCTTTTCTATTTACAAGTAAAAAGCAACTTCACCTTTACCTTATTAAGAACCCTTTTTCTCAGAGTGTTGACATATATTTTGTTTTTCATCATTCTGTGGAATTTGCTATTTGAAATGTAAGTTTAAGGCACAATTCAGTGCAGTGAATTTCAAACTTCAGGGTGCATCAGAATTGCTTTACAACTTCTTAAAATTCAGATTCTTGGTTCTACTTGCACAGATTCTATTCAGTAAAAAAAAAAGTAGGCACAGATAATTTTAAATAGTGGTGAATATATCAAGCAATCTTTTTATTTTCTTGCTTAAATTTAAATATTTTGTTATTTTATGCTTAGACATTATACAGTTCATGTTTATGTATACAGATATAAATTGAAAAGTCACAGGAATTTTGTTTTAATATTAATGTATTAGATTGCCTGGAATTAATCTTTGTGACTTTTCCTTGTCAGATTTTGACACTAGTGAAATGAAAATAAAAATTGAAAGGCTTCTGTTATGGATTGAATTGTGTCCTCCAAAAATATGTGTGGTAAATTCTAACCCCTATGGCTGTGGTGGAGCCCTGGTGGCACAGCGGTTAAGAGCTCAGCTGCTAACCAAACGGTAGGCAGTTTGAACCCAACAGGAGCTCCTTGGAAACCCTATGGGGCAGTTCTACTGGTCTTTTTACGTGAATTTGAGTTCCGTTCTACATTTTTCTCCTACTCTGTCCCAGACTCTCTGCTGTGTTCCCTGTCAGGGCAGTCATTGGTGGTAGCCAGGCACCACCTAGTTCTCCTGGTCTCAGGCTACTGGAGTTTCTGGTTCATGTGGTCCATTAGCTCTCTTGGGCTAACATTTGTCTTTGGTTTTCTTGATTCTCCTTTGCTCCGAGTGGGATGGAACCAATTGATGTATCTTAGATGGCCGCATGCAAGCTTTTAGGACCCCAGATGCCACTCACCGAAGTGGGATGCAGAACATTTCCTTTTTAAAAATTGTTATGCCAATTGACCTAGATGTCCCCCAAAACTATGGTCCCAAAGCCCCAGCCCCAGTTATTCTGTCCCTCAAAGTGTTTGGATGTGTTCAGGAAACTGCTTTGCTTTGGTCCAGTTGGGCTGACTTACCCCTTATTGTGTGTTGTCCTTGCCTTCACTGAAGTTGATCCTTATCTACTATCTAGTTAGTGATTTCTCCTCCCTCTCCCTCCCCAATCTCATAACCATCAAAGAAAGCTTTTTTTCTGTGTTTAAACCTTTTCTTGAGTTCTAATAATAATGGTCTCATGCAATATTTGTCCTTTTGTGACTGATTAATTTCACTCAATGTAATGCCCTGCAGATTGATCGATGTGGCGAGATGTTTCACAGATTCATCACTGTTCTATATCGTTGCATAGTATTCCATTGGGTGTATTACCATAACTTGTTTATCCATTTGTCTGTTAATGGGCATTTAGGTTGTTTCCATCTTTTCGCCATTGGGAATAGTGCTGCAGTGAACATGGGTGTGCATATATCTATTCGTGTGACAGCTCTTATTTCTCTCAGATATATTCCTAGGAGTGGAATTGCTGGATCCTATGGTACTTCTTTTTCTAGCTTTTTATATCATTTTCCAAAGTGATTGTATCATTTTACATTCCCATCAGCAGCATATAAGAGTTCCAATCTCTCCACAACCTCTCCAACATTTGTTATTTTGTGTTTTTTGGATTAGTGCCAGCCTTTTTGGGGTGAGATGGTATATTCTTGTAGTTTCAATTGGTATTTCTCTAATGGCTAATGATCATGAGCATTTCCTCATGTATCTGTTAGCTGCCTGAATGCCTTCTTTGATGAAATGCTTGTTCATACCCCTTGCCCATTTTTTAATTGGATTATTTCTCTTTTTGTTGTGGAGATGTTGCCGTATCTTGTAGATCTTAGAGATTAGATCCTTATCAGATATGTCTTAGCTCAAAATTATTCCCCGTCTGTACGTTCTCTTTTTACTCTTTTGGTAAAGTCTTGATGAGCATAAGTGTTTGATTTTTAGGAGCTCCCAGTTATCTAGTTTCTCTTCTGGTGTTTGTGCATAGTTAGTTGTGGTTTGTATACTATTTTTGCCATGAATTAGGGTCCCTAGCATTGTCTCTATTTTTTCTTTTCTTTACAGATGGATATTCAGTTATGCCAGCAGCATTTGTAAAAGAGACTATCTTTGCCTCCTTTAATGGACTTTGGGCCTTTGTTAAATATCAGCTGCTCGTACGAGGATGGATTTACATATGGGTTCTCAATCCTGTTCTATTGGTCTATGGCTGTTGTTGTACCAGTACCAGGCTCTTTTGACTACCCTGGCAGTGTAATAGGTTCTAAAATTAGGTAGTGTGAGGCCTCCCACTTTGTTCTTTGCCTGGGCATTTTATCTCAAATGTTGTGTGGGGACACAATTCAATCTATGACACTCAGTATCTAGGAAACAAATGCTCACTCAATCCTTTATATTTTCAGTATGCCTGGGCAGCACAAACAGTTAAGTGCTCCACTACTAAGTGAAAGTATGACTATTAGAACCCACTCAGAGGCACCTCAGAAGACAGGCTTAACAGTCTGCTTCTGAAAACTAGCCTTGAAAACTCTATGGAGGAGTTCTACTCTGCACACGTGGGGTCTCATAGAACCAGAATCAACTCAATGGCAACTAAAAACAAGGACAACAATCCCACACAACTGCACCTGGTATTCTACAGTCCAGAGGACCTGTTTTAATCTTTAATCCTTCCAAAAATAAACCTATTATCTCTTACTGGAATGGAGAATGTGATTTGAGATTCTAATTACTTCTTAAATAAATTTGCAAATTCCCATCCTTATTTTATAATGACCTTCCAATTCCAATGGTATTAGGTGCTGTCAATTCATGAATCTTTTAGGGTTCTGCCGGTTGTTTGAGTTGGTTCTAAACTTCCCTCACATGTAGCTTTAGATTTGCCTTTCCTCTGGTTTGGTAAGGTATTTAGTACCCACCCATCCATCCTTTTTTTTTGTGGGCTTATGTCTTAAAAAAAAATGTGTTACAGTTTGTGTACCTGTGGGGTAGGGGTTAAAAGAGATTAAAAATAGATGTATGTGTTCAACCCGACATTTTTACTTGCAAGTCCAGGTATACAAGACTTCCTTTTCTGTGTGTGTGTGTTTGTATATGTGTTTAATTTATTGAGGTTTTCTTTTTGCCTATTATGGGGCTACCTTTCTAAAGGCTCCACGATCACCTGAAAAGAAGGTGTACACTCTGTTTTTTGGCTTTAGATTCACATATATTTCCTCAAAATAGCATTTTCCAAATATATTTGGGTAACACTACCTATTCAATCTATCTTTGGGAGCATCAAAATGCATTTACACACTAAAGGGCTATGGATTCCTACAAAAAAATCATTTAACTGTGTAATGTTTCCCAAATCTATTTGACCATAAAACTCTTTTTATTGTAACAGGCACTCACATTCCACACCATTCAGAAAAAAGCTGTATTAGATCATCCTTATTTCATTATTCAGATCCTATTACCTTTTTTTAATTACCTTATTTAGTTCCTGCACCTTTTATTCATCAAAGACAAAGACACGCATGTTAAAGTCTCTTCATATTGATATTTAATGTGCTTTTTCCTTCTGTGTTCACACTACATTCACATTCTTTGGTAGCAAACTTGATTTATTATTCTAAGAATATATCTTTTTAGATAAATTGTCTACAGAAGTTGATAAACTATCCAGTATCTTAGTTGATACTGAAGGAAATTAGAAGAAGTCCATGAAAGCCAAAGTATGAACTTCAGTAAATCCCACCTGAATTCAGAGACCACCTCAAGAATGGATTTGATGCATTAAACACTAATGACTTAAGTTCAAACAAGTTGTGGAATGACATCAAGGAAATCATACATGAAGAAGGCAAGAGGTATTTAAAAAGACAGAAGAGAAAGAAAAGACCTAAATGGATGTCAGAAGAGGCTCTGAAACTTGCTCTTGAAAGTTGAGTAGTTAAAGCAAAGGGAAAAATTGATGAAGTAAAAGGGTTGAGAAGAAGATTTCAAAGGGCAGCTCCAGAAGACAAAGTAAAGCATTATGATGACATATGCAAAGACCTGGAGTTACAAAACCAAAAGAGGAGAGCAAGCTAAGAAGTTCTCAAGCTGAAAGAACTGAAGAAAAAATTCAAGACTTGATTTGCAGTTCTGAAGGATTCATTGGGAAAATATTAAACGACTCAGGAAGCATCAAAAGAAGATGGAAGGAATACACAGAGCGACTATACCAAAAACAATTGGTCGATATTCAACCATTTCAAGAGATAAAGTATGATCAGGAAAAGATGACACTGAAGGAAGGAGTTCAAGGTGCACAGAAGGCATTGGTGAAAAACAAGGCTCCAGGAATTAATGGAATACCAATTGAGATTTTTCAACAAATGGATGCAGCATTGGAAGTACTCACTGGTCTATGCCAAAAAAATTGGAAGATAGCTACCTAGCCAACTGACTGGAAGAGATCCATATTTATGCCTATTCCCAAGAAAGGTGATCCAACAAAATGTGGAAATTATTGAACAATATCATTAATATCATAGGCAAGCAAAATTTTGCTGAAGATCATTCAACAGTGGCTGCAGCAGTATATCAACAGAGAACTGCCAGAAATTCAGGCCGGATTCAGAAGAGGACTTGGAACCAGGAATATTATTTCTGATGTCAGATGTGTCCTGGCTGAAAGTAGAGAATACCAGAAAGATGTTTACTTGTATTTTATTGACTATGCAAAGGCATTCAACTGTGTGGATCAAAAGAAATTATGGATAACATTGTGAAGGATGGGAATTCCGGAACACTTAACTGTTCTCATGAGGAATCTGCACATGGATCAAGAGGCAGCTATTCGAATGGAACAAGAGGATACTGCATGGTTTAAAGTCAGGAAAGGTGTGTGTCAGGGTTGTATCCTTTTACCTTACCTATTCAATTTGTATGCTGAGAAAATAATCCAAGAACCTGGACTATATAAAGAAGAATGGGGCATCAAGATTGGAGGAAGATGCATTAACAACCTGCATTATGCAGATGACACAAACTTGCTTGCTGAAGGTGAAGAGGACTTGAAGCCCTTACCAATGAAGATCAAAGACCACAGCCTTCAGTATGGATTACACCTCAACATAAAGAAAACAAAAACCCTCACAAGTGGACCAATAGGCAACATCATGATAAACAGAGAAAAGATTGAGGTTGTCAAGGAGTTCATTTTACTTGGATCCACAAATCAACACCCGTGGAAGCAGCAATCAAGAAATCAAAAGACTCATTGCATTGGGCAAATCAGCTGCAAGAGATCTCTTTTAAGTGTTGGAAAGCAAAGATGGCACCCTGAGGACTAAGGAGCGCCTGAACCAAGCCATGGTGTTTTCAATAGTCTCCTATGCGTGTGAAAGCTGGACAATGAATAAGGAAGACCAAAGAAGAATTGACACCTTTGAACTGTGGTGCTGCAGAAGAACACAGACCATACCATGAACTGCAAAAAGAATGAAAAAATCTGTCTTGGAAGAAGTACAACAAGAATGCTCCTTGGATGCAAGGATGGTGAGACTGCATCTCACATACTTTGTACATGTTGTCAGGAGGGGTCCGTCCCTGGAAAAGGACATCATGCTTGGCAAAGTAGAGGGCCAGTGAAAAAGAAGAAGACCCTCGATGAGGTGGATTGACGCAGTGGCTGCAACAATGGGTTCGAGCATAGCAACAACTATATGGATGGTGCAGGACTGGGCAATATTTTCTTCTGTTGTGCATAGTGTCACTACGAATCAGAACTGACTTGATGGCACCTAACAACAACAATCTAAGTTGGAATTTATTAACTGTTCATTTTTTGTTAGCAATTATTACTGATACTATTGTTGTTTAAGATTTGTTTATGTCTCTATTAGTCAGGCTTTCATGGCCCTATTCTTCCACATATCTGATTTCTAAGTCTGAATGCATAGTAAGTAAAAAGTAAGCTGCTTGAACCCCCATGTGTCTGTCAGTTTGTCCTACTGGAAGGCTTGGGTGATGCTGTGATGCTGGAACCTATGCCACTGGTATTCAAATACCAGCAGGGTCACCCATAGTGGACAGGTTTCAGCTGAGCTTCCGGATTAAGACATACTAGGAAGAAGGACCTGGCAGTCTACTTCTGAAAAGAATCAGCCAGTGAGAACCTTGTGAATAACAGTGAAACATTGTTTGATATAGTGCCAGAAGATGAGCCCCTCGTGTTGGAAGGCGGTCAAAAGACCACTGGGGAAGAACTGCCTCCTCAAAGTAGAGTCAACCTTAATGACTTGGATGGAGTCAAGCTTTCAGGACCTTCATTCGCTGATGTGGCATGACTCAAACTGAGAAGAAACAGCTGCAAACATCCATTAATAATCAAAACCTGGAATGTAAGAAGTATGAATCTAGGAAAATTGGAATTCTTCAAAAATGAAATGGAATGCATTCACATTGATATCCTAGGCATTAGTGAGCTGAAATGGGCTGGTATTGGCCATTTTGAATCAGACAATCATATGGTCTACTATACCGGGAACAACAACTTGAAGAGGAATGCCGTTGCATTCATCGTCAAAAAGAACATTTCAAGATCTGTCCTGAAGTACAATGCTGTCAGTGTAGGATAATATCTATATACCTACAATGATGGCCAGTAAATACGACTTTTATTCAAATTTACACATCAACCACTAAGGCCAAAGATGAAGAAATTTGAAGATTTTTACCAACTTCTGCAGTCTGAAATTGATCAAACATGCAACCAGGATGCATTGATAATTGCTGGTGATTGGAATGGGAATGTTGGAAATAAAAAAGTATCAGTACTTGGAAAATATGGTCTTGGTGATAGAAACAATACCAGAGATCACAGGATAGAATTTTGCAAGACCAATGATTTCTTTATTGCAAATACCTTTTTTCACCAACATAAACAGTTACTATACAAGGGGACATCACCAGATGGAATATACAGGAATCAAATTGACTGCATTTGTGGAGGGAGACGATGGAATAGCTTGATATCATCAGTCAGAACAAGGCCAGGGGCCAACTGTGGAACAGATTGTCAATTGCTCATATGCAAGTTCAAGTTGAAACTGAAGAAAATTAGAACAAGTCCACAAGAGCCAAAGTACAACCTTGAGTATTAGAACAAGTCCACAAGAGCCAAAGTACAACCTTGAGTATATTCCACCTTAATTTAGAGACCTCTCAAGAATAGATTTGATGCTTTAAACACTGACTGAAGACCAGACGAGTTGTGTAATGCCATCAAAGACATCACACATGAAGAAAACAAGAGGTCATTAAAAAGACAGGAAAGGAAGAAAAGACCAAAATGGATGTCAGAAGAGACTCTGAAACTTGCTTTTTAATGTAGAACAGCCAAAGTGAAAGGAAGAAATGACGAAGTAAAAGAGTTGAAGGGAAGATTTCAAAGGGCAGCTTGAGAAGGCATAATATTATAATGCCATATGCAAAGGCCTGGAAATGAAACACCAAGAGGGAAGAACACACTCTGCATTTCTCAAGCTGAAAGAACTGAAGAAAAAATTCAAGCCTTGAGTTGCAATATTGAAGGATTCTATGGGAAAAATATTAAATGCATAAAAAGAAGATGGAAGGAATACACAGTCACTATGCTAAAAAGAATTGGTCGATGTTCAATCATTTCAGGAGGTACCATATGAGCAGGAACCAATGGTACTGAAGGAAGAGGTCAAAGGTGTGCTGAAGGAACTGGTGAAAAGCAAGGCTCCCGGAATTGACAGAATACCAACTGAGATATTTCAACAAGCGGATGCAGGACTGGAAGTACTCACTTGTCTATGCCAAGAAATTTCAAAGACAGTTACCTGGCCAACTGACTGGAAGAGATCTATATTTATGTCTATTTCCAAGAAAGGTGTTCCCACCAAATGTGGAAATTATCGAACAATATCATTAATATCACATGCAAGTAAAATTTTGCTGAAGATCATTCAACAGTGGCTGCAGCAGTATATCGACAGGGAACTGCCAGAAATTCAAGCCAGATTCAGAAGAGGACGCAGAACCACGGATATCATTGCTGATCTCAGATGGATCCCGGCTGACAGGAGAGAATACCAGAAAGATGTTTACCTGTGCTCTATTGACTATGCAAAGGCATTCAACTGTGTGGATCATAAACAAATTACAAATAACATTGTGGAGAATGGGAATTCTGGAACACTTAACTGTTCTCATTAGGAAGATGCACATAGGTCAATAGGCAGTTGTTGGAACAGAACAAGGGGTTACTGCGTGGCTTAAAGTCAGGAAAGGTGTGTGTCAGGGTTGTATCCTTTCAACATACCTACTCTATCTGTATGCTGAGCAAATAATCCAAGAACTATATGAAGAACTATATGGACTACATGAAGAACTATATCCAAGAGCTGTATGGAGTACCTGAAGAAGAAAACGGCATCAGGATTGGAAGAAGCCTCATTAACAACCTGTGTTATGCAGATTACACAACCTTGCTTGCTGAAAGTGAAGAAGGCTTGAAGCACTTACTGATGAAGATCAAAGACTACAGCCTTCAGTATGGATTACACCTCAACATAAAGACAAGAAAAATCCTAACAAGTGGACCAATAAGCAACATCATGATAAACAGGGGAAAGAGTGAAGTTGTCAAGGGTTTCATTTTACTTGGATTTACAATCAACACCCATGGAAACAGCAATCAAGAAATCAAAAGATGCATTGCATTGGGTAAATCTGCTGAGAAAAACCTCTTTAAAGGGTTGAAAAGCAAAGATGTCACCTTGAAGACTAAGGTGCACCTGGCCCTACCTAGCCATGGTGTTTTCAATTGCCTCCTATGCATGTGAAAGCTGGATGATGAATAAAGAAGACTGAAGAAGAATTGACACCTTTGAATTGTGGTGTTGGAGAAGAATATTGAATATACCATGGACTGCCAAAAGAACGAACAAATCTGTCTTGGAAGAAGTACAACCAGAATGCTCCTTAGAAGCAGGGATGGTGAGACTGCATCTCACATACTTTGGATGTGTTATCAAGAGGGATCAATCCCTGGAGAAGGGCATCATACTTGGTAAAGTAGATGGTCAGCAAAAAAGAGGAAGGCCCTCAATGAGATGGACTGACACAGTGACTATGACAACGGGCTCATGCATAACAAAGATTGTAAGGATGGCACAGGACCAGACAGTGTTTTGTTCTGTTGTAAATAGGGCTGCTGTGAGTCATAACTGACTGGATGGCACCTAACAACAACAAACTGCTTGCATCTGATTTTTCTTACAAAAATCTACATGCAGTACATAGTGGTGAATAGCACAGGGTCAGGATTTAGACTACTAGATTTTAGACCTGGCTCCACCACTTACTAAATAATTCCTTAATCTTACTGAACCTCAATATCCTTATTTATAAAATAGGTATAATGTGAGCCCATTATCACAGCATTGTTGTTAGATTAAACAAGAATACATGTCAAGTGTCTGGCCTATAGCAGTAATTGCCCACTGCTAAGACTTATGTGTTAATAATAAGTATTTTAATTGTTTTTAATTAATGAGAATGCTTGATGACTTAATGAGGTTAATAACTTGGGGCCACCCAATTTTTATGACTCACTACTGCAATGACACTGATTCAGACTGTATTAAGGATTTCTCTCTTTCATATCTTTTTCCTGTCTTCAATTTCAGTTCACAGGACTGCTTTGAATGTGGAGAGACAAGTTTTAACAGGGCAACCAGGAGCCTTTCCGGTTAGCTGCCTAATCAGATACCCTGCTAAATACAAGTGTGGGATAATCAAATTTTCAAAAATAATGAAGCCTTTCTATACAGCAAGAAGGTTACAGTAGCTTTCGTAGTCACTTTCATAAGGAGGAGCTCTAATCCTCAACCTGTTTAGGAATAATAATGAAAACAAACAAGAATATCCTAAAGAACTTTTGAGTATCAATATTCATAGTAATTCCATAAGTCTGCCCCTAAGGTATACAATGAAAGTTAACAACAACAAAAAAATAAAAAACTAGTATAGCAATTAAACACCAACCATCAGTGGAGGGTATGTATCAGAGGCACTGCACATATGCTTGATGCTGGGCCCAACTGCTGGGGTTATTTAGTTGAAGCTATTTTTTTTTTTATCCTTGCCAATACTTTAACACTCCAGAAGACTGCATGTGTTTGTCTCAATAGGGCTCTTTATTTTACGGTGCTTTCCTTGGATGTCTACATAACTATAAAAGGAAAATTAAGGCTTTTAGACATGTTATAACTGAAACCTTTTTGGCACTACATACTCTATGGCTGATGAATGTCAACCAAGACTTCCTGTGGTGTACCCAATGAAATATCACAAATCAACTAAAAAATACAACTGCAAGCATTTTGATAAATATAAGGGTCACAGCAGAAAAACTAACTGTTCCATCCATGTCGATTACACTGAAGCCATTTGATGTGGACGGTCTTCAGGCTCAGTTGAGTAGACACTGATATTTATTTATTTTCAGAAATAGCCAAAGGTTATTCCTCTGGTCTTTAAATGCACTTCTTTACCATAGATGTGGTGCTTGCCAGATTTCTTCACTATAGAGGCAACTTTTTCCACTTTGTAATTAATTAATCGGTAATCTTTAGGTAAATACTTTGACACTGTGTAAATATCCTTCTCCCCAGCAAACTCTCACTTGATAAAATCATTAGATTCGATTGATAGAGTTTTCCTGAATCAATTCTTGCTATGATAGTTATACAAGTGATGATTTTTCTAATGCTGTCGATCCTCCATTTATTACTTGGCATTCTACTGGTTTTATTTTCGATAGGTTGTTATTGCCATTGATAATTGCCAGAAATTGCAATGGGTCCCGCTTTTGCAATGCCATCACACATTACAACTTGCTTTTGAGCAATATCGTATCCCAATTTTTCCTTTACTTTCTATATAATTTATTTTAAAATATCAAATGTTGACTGGGCAACCACATGTTGGTCAACTAATCAAGTATTTTGGCTTGCTTATGAGGAAAAGATATAATCAATACAGGCTAGGGTCAAGATTATCTAGTATTTTGATGTATTAATCAGAACGAAGAAATTTGGAATTTAGGCTCCTTTTGTTTATCTTTTCTATCATGTTTTTATATGAGTCGGAATTGACTCGACGGCAGTGGGTTTGGTTTTTTTTATATCATGTTTTTACAGTGAAGTTACTATCAATATCACTATTAATTTCCTTTCTTTTGACAACCATAGGACTGTATCTGTGAAGTAATTTGAGTGCCTTGAAATGAAGTTGCTTTTTAAACACAAGTCTCTATTATTAGACTTAAGGATTCTGTTGTTAAGATTAATGTATGGAGACGGAGCCAAGATGGCAGAATAGACAGACGCTTCCATCGAGCCCTCTTTACAACAAAGACCCAAAAAACCAAGTGAAACAAGTATGTTTGTGACAAGTTGGGAGCCCTGAGCATCAAAGGCAAGCTTAGACAACGAACTGAGGGGCAGGGGGAGGAAGGGGCTGTTTAGAAGTGGAGAGGAGTTACCGAACCTGAATCGCGGGGAGCCATCAGGCACCATTCCTGAAGCGGCAGCAGCAGCGGGCTGGTACTAGCGTTTGCCCACAGTTTCCTCAGGGAGAAGGAGCCAGCCACACAGCCCACTCACACCTCCAGAACCTGAGGATAACGGCGCTCTCTGCAAAAGCTAAGTACTTGTGTATATTTTACCGTGCCCCCCGCCCCACCCCAAGCCGACTTCAGTGGCTGAATCCCTGGGCCTGAGATAGACCCTGGTGATCACCTAGAGCCATCCTCCTGGCCTTGGGGAAGGAAAAAATTTGCAACTGGGGGAAAAAGATAATTTGCTAGCTCCATTAACCGGGGGAGCTCAGGACAGAAGTGGCTCCTCTCCAGGCATAAACTGTCTGTGGACCTTGAGCATCTTTCCCTTCTGCATGGACCTGTGTGGGCCTATTTTGGGAGAATAGGCCCGTGTTGGCAAACTCCAACCATTTCAGCTGTGCGGTGGAGAGGTAGGTGTTTGACGTTTGACATTGCTTTGCCTATTAAACAAGGTCCTCATCTACCCACATCAGGGGCCTAAGGACTGGTAGCTCCATTCAGGTCACCCAGCCACCCACGACAGGGATCCAAAGATAACTGGTACCTCCCAGGCCTTACCACCAAAAATTTTGGGTGCCCATGGTCCCTCTGCAGAACCCACCCACCAGCACGCTCTAGGGAACAGAGACACATTTTCTTCAGACACTTGGGCGTCAGTTCTCAGCCCCCTGCCTTGTTCAGAGAGTGACCCCCTGCTGCAATCAGATACCAGTATATACGTCAATCACCCCTGCCACTCTAAGACTGTAGTATAGAGCCTCTACCACACACTTGATATCAGCTACCTGGAAACCTGAGCTGAATTCATACAAGAAAACTGAATGGACTCCTAGACTGATAGACCTGATAAAAGCCCTAGCCAGCTGGGGACAGGACGTCAGAGCTCCAAAGGCAAAAATAATCAACATAGCTCACTCAAGCAATCCATAGGGGTATACCAAAAAAAAAAAAAAAAAAAAAAGCAAGCAGCTACAACACAGTATGCACGCATAAACCAATACAGTAACTTATAGATGCCTCGGAGACAACAGTCAATATCAAGTCACATAAAGAAACAGGCCATGATCACCTCAACAGGTTCTCCAAACAAACAATCCAGGGATCTTCTAGATGAAAGTGCATTCCTGGAATTACCAGATGCAGAATACAAAAGTTTAATATACAGAACCCCTCAAGACATCAGGAAGGAAATGAGGCAATACACAGAACGAGCCAAGAACACACTGATAAAGCAACTGAAGAAATTAGAAACATTATTCAGGAACATAATGAAAAGTTTAATAAGCCAGAAAAATCCATAGACAGACAACAATCAGAAATTCAGAAGATTAACAATAAAATTACAGAATTAGACACCTCAATAGAAAGTCAGAGGAGCAGAATTGAGCAAGTAGAAGCTAGATTTCTAAACTCGAAGATACATCACTTGGCACTAATATATTTGAAGAAAAGTCAGATAAAATAATTAAAAAAAATGAAGGAACCTTACGAATCATGTGAGACTCTATCAAGAGAAATAACCTAGGAGTGTTTGGAGTACCAGAACAGGGAGGGATAACAGAAAATACAAGGAAAATTGTTGAAGATTTGTTGGCAGAAAACTTCCCTGATATTGTGAAAGACGAGAAGATATCTATCCAAGATGCTCATTGAACTCCACATAAGGTAGATGTTAAAAGAAAGTCACCAAGACATATTATAATCAAGCTTGCCAAAACCAAAGATAAAGAGAGAATTATAAGAGCAGCGAGGGATAAATGAAAAGTCACCTACAAAGGAGAGCCAATAGAATAAGCTCGGACTACACGGCAGAAACCTTGCAGGCAAGAAGGCAATGGGATGACATATTTAAAAAATTGAAAGAAATAATTGCCTGCCAAGAATCATATATCCATCAAAACTGTCTCTTAAATATGAATGTGAAATTAAGACACTTCCAGATAAACACAAGTTTAGGGAATTCATAAAAACCAAACCAAAACTACAAGAAATACTAAAGAGAGTTCTTTGGTTAGAAAATCAATAATATCAGGTATCAACCCAAGACTAGGACACTGGGTAGAGCAACCAGAAGTCAACCCAGACTGGGAAATCCAAAAAAACAAAGCAAGATTACTAAAAAAAAAAAAAAAAGCCCAAAACACGGTTACAGCAATGTTATTATATAAAAGAAAACAACATTAAAATAAAAAAGAGGGACCAAGAAATGTAAACACCCAGCTTCCATATGGAGAGGAAGAGACAGCGATAAAAGGAAATAAAAGTTAGTTTTAAATTTAGAAAAATAGGGGTAAATAATAAGGTAACCACAAAGGAGACAAACTATCCTACTCATCAAAATAAAATAAAAGGGAAAATAGCAGCAGAAACAAAATCAACAACAACAAATATGAGGAGAGGACAATACATAAAGAAAATCTACTCAGCACATAAAATCAAGTGGGAAAAAGAAATTTTCAACACCCACAAAAAGACATCAAAATGATAGCACTCTATCCATAATTACCCTGAATGTAAATGGACTAAATGCACCAATAAAGAGACAGAGAGTGGCAGAATAGATTAAAAAAACAAGATGCATCTATATGCTGCCTACAAGAGACACACCTTAGGCTTAGAGACACAAAGAAACTAAAACTCAAAGGATGGAAAAAAAAATATCAAGCAAACAACAATCAAAACAGAGCAGGAGTGGCAATATTAATTTCTGACAAAATAGACTTTAAAGTTAAATCCATCATAAAGGATAAGGAAAGACACTATATAATGATTAAAGGGACAATACACCAAGAAGATATAACCATATTAAATATTTATGCACCCAATGACAGGGCTGCAAGATACATAAAACAAACTCTATCAAAATTGAAAAGTGAGATAGCTCCACAATAATAGTAAGAGACTTCAACACGCCACTTTCCGTGAAGGACAGGACATCCAGAAAGAAGCTCAATAAAGACATGGAACTCTGAATGCCACAATCAACCAACTTGACCTCGTAGACACAAACAGAACACTCCACCCAACAGCAACCAAGTATGCTTTCTTTTGTAATGCACATGGAACATTCTCTAGAATAGACCACATATTAAGTCATAAAGCAAGCCTTAGCAGAATCCAAAACTTTGAAATATTACAAAGCATATTCTCTGAACATAAGGCCAAAAAAGTAGAAATCAATTACAGGAAAAGCAGAGAAAAGAAATCAAACACTTGGAAACTGAACATTACCCTGCTCAAAAAAGATTGTATTATAGAAGACATTAAGAATGGAAAAGAAATTCAGGGGATCCAATGAGAATGAAAACACTTCTTATCAGAACCTTTGGGACACAGCAAAAGCGGTGCTCAGAGGCCAATTTATATCAATAAATGCACACAACCAAAAAGAAGAAAGGGCCAAAATCAAAGAATTATCCCTACAACTTGAACAAATAGAAACAGAGCAACAAAAGAAACCCACAGGCACCACAAAAAACAAATAATAAAAATTAGAGCTGAACTAAATGAAATTGAAAACAGGAAAACAATTGAAAGAATTAACAAGACCAAAAGCTGTTTTTTTGAAAAAATCAACAAAATTGATAAACCACTGGCCAAACTGACAAAAGAAAAACAGGAAACGATGCAAATAACCCAAATAAGAAATGAGATGGGCGATATTACAACAGACCCAACTGAAATTAAAAGAATCATATCAGATTACTATAAAAAACTATACTCAAACAAATGAAAACCTAGAAGAAACGGATGAATTGGTAGAAACACACTACCTACCTAAACTAACAGAAACAGGGGTAGAACAACTAAATAGACCCATAACAAAAGAAGGGATTGAAAAAGTAATAAAAAAAACTCCCAACAAAAAAAAAAAGCCCTGGTCTGGAAGGCTTCACTGCAGAGTTCTACCAAACTTTCAGAGAAGAGTTAACATCACTGCTACTAAAGGTATTTCAGTGCATAGAAAAGGACGGAATACTACCAAACTCATTTTATGAAGCCACCATATCCCTGTTACAAAAACCAGGCAAGAACACTACAAGAAAAGAAAATTATAGACCTATATCCCTCATGAATGTAGATGGAAAAATCCTCAACAAAATTCTAGCCAAAAGAATTCAACCACATATCAAAAAATTATTCACCATGACCAACTGGGATTCATACCAGGTATGCAGGGATGATTCAACATTAGAAAAACAATTAATTTAATCCACCAAGTAAATAAAACAAAAGACAAGAATCACATGATTTTATCAATTGATGCAGAAAAGGCATTTGACAAAGTTCAACACCGATTCATGATAAAAACTCTCAGCAAAATAGGAATAGAAGGAAAATTCCTGAGCATAATAAAGGGCATTTATACAAAGCCAACAGCCAACATCACCCTAAATGGAGAGAGCCTGAAAGCATTCCCTCTGTGATTGGGAACCAGACAAGGATGCCCTTTATCACCACTCTTATTCAACATTGTGCTGGAAGTCCTAGCCAGAGCAATTAGGCTAGATAAAGAAATAAAGGGCATCCAGACTGGCAAGGAAGAAGTGAAAGTATCTCTACTTGCAGATGACATGATCTTATACACAGAAAACCCTCAGGAATCCTCCAGAAAACTACTGAAACTAATAGAAGAGTTCAGCAGAGTATCGGGATACAAGATAAACATACAAAAATCAGGTGGATTCCTCTACACCAACAAAAAGAACATCGAAGAGGAAATCACCAAATCAATGCCATTTACAGTAGCCCCCAAGACGATAAAATACTTAGGAATAAATCTTACCAGAGACGTAAAAAACCTATGCAAAGAAAACGACAGTACACTTCTGCAAGAAACCGAAAGAGACTTATATAAGTGGAAGAATATACCCTGCTCTTGGATAGGAAGACTTAACATTATAAAAATGTCTATTCTACCAAAAGCGATCTATACACTTAATGCAATTCCAGTCCAAATCCCAAGGACATTCTTTAATGAGATGGAGAAACAAATCACCAACTTCATATAGAAGGGAAAGAGGCCCCAGATAAATAAGGCATTACTGAAAAAGAAGAACAAAGTGGGAGGCCTTACTTTACCTGATTTTAGAACCTATTATACCGCCACAGTAGTCAAAACAGCCTTGTACTGGTACAACAACAGATACATGGACAAATGGAACAGAATTGAGAATCCAGACATAAATCCATCCATATATGAGCAGTTGATATTTGACAAAGGCCCCAAAACAGTTAAATGGGGAAAAGACAGTCTTTTTTAACAAATGGTGCTGGCATAACTGGATATCCATCTGCAAAAAAAAAAATGAAACAAGACCCATACGTCACTCCATGCACAAAAACTAACTCAAAATAGATCAAAGACCTAAATATAAAATCTAAAATGATATAGATCATGAAAGAAAAAATAGGGACAATGTTAGGAGCCCTAATTCATGGCTTAAACAGTATACAAAACATTACTAACAATGCAGAAGAGAAACTAGATAACTGGGAGCTCCTAAAATCAAACACCTATGCTCATCCAAAGACTTCACCAAAAGAGTAGAAAGATTCCGCACAGACTGGGAAAAAGTTTTTAGCTATGAAAAACTAGATAACTGGGACCTCTAAAAATCAAACATCTATGCTCAGGCAAAGACTTCAGCAAAAGAGTAAAAAGACTACCTACAGACTGGGAGAAAGTTTTTACCTATGATGTTTCCGATCAGCGCCTGATCTCTAAAATCTACGTGATACTGCAAAAAAGCAACTACAAAAAGACAAATAACCCAATTAAAAACTGGGCAAAAGTTATGAATAGGCACTTCACTAAAGAAGACATTCATGTAACTAACAGATACATGAGGAAATGTTCACGATCATTAACCATTAGAGAAATGCAGATCAAAACTGCAATGAGATTTCATCACACACCAACAAGGCTGGCATTAATCCAAAAAGCACAAAAGAATACATGTTGGAGAGGCTGTGGAGAGATTGGAACACTTATACACTACTGATGGGAATATAAAATGGTACAACCATTTTGGAAATCAATTTGGCGCTTCCTTAAAAAGCTAGAAATAGAACTACCATACGATCCAGCAATCCCACTCCTTGGAATATATCCTAGAGAAATAAGAGCCTTTACACGAACAGATATATGCACACCCATGTTTACTGCAGCACTGTTTATAGTAGCAAAAAAGGTGGAAGCAACCAAGGTGCCCATCAACAGATGAATGAATAAATAAATTATGGTATATTCACACAATGGAATACTACGCATCGATAAAGAACAGTGAGGAATCTGTGAAACATTTCATAACATGGAGGAACCTGGAAGTCAGTTGCAAAAGGACAAATATTGCATAAGACCACTATTATAAGAACTTGAGAAATAGTTTACACTGAGAAGAAAACATTCTTTTGTGGTTACAAGAGTAGGGAGGGCGGGAGGGTGGGAGGGGACATTCACTAATTAGATAGTAGATAAGGACTACTTTAGGTGAAGGGGAAGAGAGCACACAATACAGGGAAGGTCACCACAATCGGACTAAACCAAAAGCAAAGAAGTTTCCTGAATAAACTGAATGCTTCGAAGGTCAGTGTAGCAGGGGCAGGGGTCTGGGAATCATGGTTTTTCAGGGGACATCTAAGTCAATTGGCATAATAAAATCTATTGAGAAAATATTCTGCATCCCACTTTGAAGAGTGGCGTCTGGGGTCTTAAACGCTAGCAAGCAGCCATCTAAGATGCATCAATTGGTCTCAACCCACCTGGATCAAAGGAGAATGAAGAACACCAAGGACACAAGGCGATTACGAGCCCAAGAGACAGAAAGGGCCACATGAACCAGAGACTACATCAGCCTGAGACCAGGAGATCTAGATGGTGGAACACAACAGAGAACCCCTTAGGGAGCAAGAGAGCAGTGGGATGCAGACCCCAAATTCTCACAAGACCGGACTTAATGGTCTGACTGAGACTAGAAGGACCCCGGTGGTCATGGCCCCCAGACCTTCTGTTGGCCCAGGACAGGAACTATTCCCGAACCCAACTCTTCAGACATGGATCGGACTGGTCAATGGGTTGGAGAGGGATGCTGGTGAGGAGTGAGCTTTCGGATCAGGTGGACACTTGAGACTGTGTTGTCATCTCCTGCCTGGAGGGGAGATGAGAGGGTGGAGGGAGTTAGAAGCTGGCGGAATGGACACGAAACGAGAGAGTGGAGGGAGAGAGCGGGCTGTCTCATTAGGGGGAGAGTAATTGGGAGTGTGTAGCAAGGTGTATACGGGTTTTTGTTTGACTGACTTGATTTGTAAACTTTCACTTAAAGCCCAATAAAAATTATTAAAAAAAGATTAATGTATGATTCAAAATAAGCAAATTTATAGTATTTCACTAATTAAGTGAAGATGGATTCAATAACTATTTTGATATATGACTTATGTATGTAAGCCCAAGGTATGTAAGCTGTAGCAAAAGTAAAAGTGAATCAGTTAGTCACGTTCTCTCTTTAAGCAAGAATAGCTGAAAAGTCATTCTGCTTATGAAATGCTCTACTTTAAACATATGCAAATGGAAGTGGACATTGTAAACCTCGCTGAACAGTTTCCTGCTGAACCTTTTTGAGAGACATAACAGAAGATATTGCTTCCTAGTTTCAGAGCAATTTTATTTGTAAAGGAAATGATTAATTATCCCCTTATGTATTTAAAGCCTGACCTTTAAATTATTACTGTTTTAAAATGCATGTAGAATTCTTTGTTATGCTTATTCCTATACTATGCAGTATTTCTGTGACATTAGGTATCCTTTTATCTTTTTTTCAGCAATTCCTGATGGCAATGATAAATAATAAATATTAACCAACTATGTTACTTTATTTTTAAATACATTAAATGAAAAATCTTGAACCTCTGAACTAGAATTATCTTCTATTTATACTCTTAGAAAGAAGTCAGTGCCCACTCTAGCTCATTTAAGTTAAAAAGAGGCATCCCTTAACCATGAGATAATGTTCTATAATACTGCTTAATTCCTAGATCTTAAAAAGATTGGATTAAATGTTTTTAAATGCATTCATTTGTGCCATACAATATGGTTATATTAGTCAAAGTTCTTAATTGCAAAAGATTAATCCATTCTGGTTAGTTGAAACAGAAAATTAATTTATTAAAGAATACTAAGTAGTTCATAGAATTGTTAGAAAAAAAAATTGTTAGAAGGGCTAGGTAAATGGATTTGAAGGTAAGCTTCCAGTAACAATACTGAGAACCACACCATAGAATTGAACTGATGAGAAAACTGCTGCTTCTGCTGTTCCTGCTGCTCTGCGCATATTCCAGTTGCCAGGAACTCACATTTATTGAAACTGTGGTAGCTGATTTTAAAAAGCAGATGCCTTTGCCATGACTTGGGCTAGGTCAATGCATGGCCCATCCAGAGCCTGTTCCCTCACACTGCGCAGTTCTGAATCTAAGTCTCAGGCTGATGTATCTGCTAAATCACATATGTACAGCCTAGCTGAAAGTATTTCAGATTCTACTTTGAGGTGAGAAAAATTATGTGGGGCGTTGTCAGAATGCAAAAATGGTGTTCAAAAGATGTTGGGCAGCCTCAAGTGACTAATGACTATTTTATATAATATTGTTTAAAGAGGATGCATATACACACACATGCACACACATGTGCATACACACACACCCAGGGATTGAGTTAGTCTTCTGAGCATCTTGGTGGCCTGCGCTAGATATCTAACCTCTATAAGGTCTAGTTTTCTCTTTTAGATGGAAATAGCAGTTGCATCACCTCATAGTTTTTTTGTGTGTGTGTGTGTGTGTGTGTTACATTGAAATGAGTTACTCACGTAAAGCTCTTAGTACTCCGACTTGCACAAAGCAATAGCTAAGTAAATCAAAACCCACTGCCTTTGAATTGATTTTGACTCATAGTGACCCTATAGGGTTTCCAAGGCTATAAATCTCTACGGAATCAGACTGCCACATCTTTCTCCCTTGGAGTTGATTATGGTTTCGAACCACCAATCTTTTGGTTAGCAGTCAATCACTTTAACCACTGTACCACTAGGGCTCCTTAGCGAAGCAAAAGTAAGCTATTTTAATTATTAGTTTTCATTGCAGTGACTTCTCTCCCCTTGGGTTGTTTCTTCCTTTCTTCATTACCATTTGTAAAATTAAATCACAAGTTAGATTATGAAAAGCTAAAAAAAATTTTTTTAAACTTTAAAACAAGCAAGAGCTAGGAAGTGGTTAAATCTGAGACTTAAAAAACAAACAAAACATTGCCATCAAGTCGAATTCTGACTCATAGCTACCCAGTAGGACAGAGTAGAACTGCCCCGTGGGGTTTCTGAGGCTGTAAATTTTTATAGAAGTGAATTGCCATATCTTTCTCCCACAGAGAGGACGGTGGGTTTGAACTGCAGAACTTTTGTTTAGCAGTAGAGCAGTTAACCACTGCACCACCAAATATGAGAAAGAGAAGTGAATTTTTCCAATTTCTAATTAAAGGCAAGTTTATGTTCTAGAGCTCTCCTGCTTTCTCTTCCAAAGAATTTTAATTTTTTTTCTTTTATTCTTTGCTATTTTTTTTTATTGGTTCAGTCTTACAATACATATGCTAAAACTTGCTCTCTGTGATTATAGCCTGTTCCCTGTACTGATGATAATTCAAGACTATTCATTAATAGGCATTTCTTATAATAATTTAGCCCCACATTAATATAGTCATCAAGCAATATAGTCATACACAATATTTTTGTCAATCTGCAGCTATGCAGCCAGAAGAATAAAAGAAATAAAAGGTCATATTTATAACTATAATTTTAAACTTTTTAAAATCAGTATTCTGTTTTTTTTTTTTTTTGTAAGGGAAATAAAGTTTCTATAATTTGATGAGAAACAATAGAGCCTACCAATTTCATTCTGTTTCTTGATATAGGCCTTATAATCACCTATCAATTGCCTCTGTGTTATCAATAACATCTAACAGTGTATGAAATAGGAACACAGTTCCCAACAGTAATAATTATAACCAAAAAGAATTATATGTCAAAAGCCAGAAGTATGCATTTGGAATGTGTATTCCATATCACCAACCATCACATCTTATACATAGAAGACAATCAATGCTTATTTGATGTTGGATAGAATTATTTTCCAACCAAAAGTGATAGCACGTCAGTCTGGGTAGCTTTCTGTGATCTGCACTCCATGGACTTAAAATAAAAATGTCAATCAGATTTGAACCATCCTAAGAGTTTGTAAAGGTGGACATTGTCTACCTAAGTCACTGAATACTGAATCTTTCCCAATAAGAATCAGGTGCTACTTTATTCTCTGAAGAATCCCAAATGGTCACTTCTCAGAATAGGCTTCTTGGAAGAAAGTTCTTTTTAGTTGGAAACTGTTATTTTTCATTGTTCATAAAACCTGTAGAGAAGTTTAAGGTGGGAGAAAAGTGTTTCTAATTTTTAAAAGGTTATAATCCTTTGAGCTGTACAAATGTACATGGACAAATTATTCGCTGAGAATCAATTTTAAATTTTCTTCATTTTGTAATGGGAAGAAAAGTGGCTGTACCACAAGTTATCTGGTTAAGTTAATATAATATTTACTTGACTCTGTAGAAACATTTACTTAAACATATGCAAGAATACTTAGGATGTTACGTTATATGCTTAGTTCACTACTTCTTACATTTTCAGTAACAATAGAAATGAAAATTTATTCTGAAGAGTGTAAGGAGATTTCTTGCTGTTTTTCGAAAGCGAATATTGGAAAGATTTGTTCTGCCAAATTCAGACCTACAGTCTGTACCATATTGTCCAGAAGCACAGGGGTTTAAGTAGGGAATATTGGCCTGGTTCCCTCGTAGCGAGCTTACTCAGGCAGTCATGTTGGTATGAAAAGCAGATGATAATGACTCATTAAATAACTCAAAAAATACTTCTTGACTGTCTTCTATGTTCTATGAACTCTTTTCGATGTTAAGGATACAGCAGGCACTCAAAAATATAACAATAAACTTTGTTGTTGTCAGGTGCCATCAACTTGGTTCTGACTCGTAGTTACCCTATGCACAACAGAACAAAAACACTGCCCCATCCTGCGCCATCCTCATAATCATTAAGCATGAACCCATTGTTCAGCCATCGTGAAAATCCATCTTTTTGAGGCTCTTCCTCTTTTTCGCTGACCTTCTACTTTACCAAGCATGATGTTCTTCTACAGAGACGGATCCCTTCTGATAACAGTAAATTGTTGTTATTGTTAGGTGTCATCGAGTCAGTTTTGACTCATAGCGACCCTATGTACAACAGAAGGAAACACTGCCCAGTCCTGAGCCATCCTTACAATCGTTGTTATGCTTGAGCTCGTTGTTGCAGCCACTGTGTAAATCCACCTCGTTGAGGGTCTTCTTTTCCAATGACCCTGTACTCTGCCAAGCATAATGTCCTTCTCCAGGGACTGATCCCTCCTGACAACATGTCCAAAGTATGTTAGACACAGTCTCGCCATCCTTGCTTCTAAGGAGCATTCTAGTTGTACTTCTTCCAAGACACGCTTGCTTGTTCTTTTGGCAGTCGATGGTAAATTAAGCAGGAAAAAATCCCTTCCATCTTTATGCTTTAGTAAAGGAGACAGGCAATAAATTAATATAGATAGATAGATAGATAGATAGATAGATAGATAGATAGATAGATAGATAGATAGATAGATAGATAGATAGATAGATAGATAGATAGATAGATAGATAGATAGATAGATAGATAGATAGATAGATAGATAGATAGATAGATAGATAGATAGATAGATAGATAGATAGATAGATAGATAGATAGATAGATAGATAGATAGATAGATAGATAGATAGATAGATAGATAGATAGATAGATAGATAGATAGATAGATAGATAGATAGATAGTGATTAAGGGAAAAAGAGAAAAGAAGCAGGGAATCGAGATAAGAAGCGCATGTGAGGGTTAACATTTTAATTAGAGTGACCAGGGAAAGCCTCACTGAGGAGGAGACATTTAAGTAAAGACCCAAAAGCAGTGAAGGAGCAAGCCATGCCAATATCTTGTAATAAGTGTTGGAGGCAGTGAATAACCAGTGTAAAGTTCCTGAAGGAAGAACTTGCTCAGTTCGAAGAAACCAGCTTTCCTGGACCTGAAAGAATGAAAGAGAGAGTAATAAGAGATGATGCCAGAGAGCTAGCGGGTTTCTACTTCATGAAAGATTTTGTATGATAGGTAAGGACATTGGCTTCAACTTTGATAACCTAGAAAACAACTGGGGGATCCCAGCTTCTGGTAGCTGGTATTGGATTTTTCTCCCTACCCATAATGACTATAAACTCTAGACCAAAAAAAAAAAAACAACCAAACAAAAAAAATCAGTGCTCTGAATTTACTGTAAAGCAATCAAAAGCAGGCAGAAACTGGAAAGGATTCAACCCTTGAAAGAAGGAAACCACATTAGGTGAGATCTCTATTTATTTGCTTTTTCCCTTTAGTATACTCTGAAGTTTACAAATATCTTAGGGATGAAGCTCAAACAGAAAGTCAATGTTTGTGCCCCAAATCAAAATTTGGAGATAGCAGTTGAGAGAGGAGAGTCTAGAAAGGAGGGAGGTAAAGAGGGGGATCCATAATTAAACTCCCCTTAAATATTTGGCTGAATCCTGAACTGTGAATGAAGAAAGTGAGACTTCAAATAAACCAGAGGAAAACAACAGATAGAAGGCCAGAAGAACTGGGCAGATTTCAACATCTGCTGCAACTGGAGAAACAGAATTTGGAGTTTGAATATGGAGTTAGATACGTTTGATAAAAAGTCTTTGTCTTTTCATTAAAATTTTAAAGGGACATGCCTTAAGATTAAAAAGCATGTACCATACAGCAAAAAGATGGAAACAACCTAGGTGCCCATCAACAGACGAATAGATAAACAAATTATGGTACCTACACACAATGGAATACTATGCAATGATAAAGAATGATGATGAATCCATGAAATATCTCACAACATGGATGAAACTGGAAGACATTATACTGAGTGAAATTAGTCAATCTCAAAAGGACAAATATTGTAGGAGACCACTATTATAAGTACTCAAGAAAAGGTTTAAACACAGAAAAAAAAACATTATTTGATGGTTACAAGGGTGGGGAGGGAAGGAGAGGGGGAATTCACTAACTGCATAAGGGACAAGAATCATCCTAGGTGAAGGGAAGGACAACACACAATACAGGGGAAGTCAGCACAACTGGACTGAACCAAAAGCAAAGGAGTTTCCTGAACACAACCAAACACTTTGTGGGACAGGGTAGCTGGGGCTGGGGCCTGGGGACCATGGTTTCATGGAGCATCTAAGTCAATTGGCATAACAACGTTTATTAAGAAAGTGTTCTGCATCCCACTTTGGTGAGTGGCATCTGGGGTCTTAAAAGCTAGCAAGTGGCCATCTAAGATGCATTAATTGGTTCCAAACCACCAGGAGCAAAGGAGAATGAAGAACACCAAAGACACAAGGTAAATATGAGCCCAAAAGGCCAAAGGGCCACATAAACCAGAGACTCTATGGTCCCCAGCTACCACCAATGACTGCCCTGAACGGAAACACAACAGAGAGCCCCTGACAGAGTGGGAGAAAAGTATGGAGCAGAACTCAAATTCTAGTAAAAAGACCAGACTTAATAGTCTAACTGAGGCTGGAGGAACCCCTGAAGCCATGGCTCCCAGATGCTCTGTTAATCCAGAACTAAAAATCATTCCCAAAGCTACTTGTCAGACAAAGATTAGACTGGACTATAAAACATAAAATAATACTTGTGAAGAGTGTGCTTCTTAGTTCAAGCAGATACAGGAGACTAAATGGACAGTTCCTGTCCAGAGGCAGGATGAAAAGGCAGGAAGGGACAGGAGCTGTTTGGATGGACACCGGAAACCCAGGGTGGAAACGGCGAGTGTGCTGTCACATTATGGGGATTGCAATTAGTGTCACATAACAATATGTGTATAAATTTCTGTACAAGAAATTAACTTGCACTGTAAACTTTCACCTAAAGCACAATAAAAGTAAATAAATAGATAAAAAAAAATGTACCAAGAATAAAGGCTACACCATAGACAGAGGGAAAAAAACTGAAATAGACGCACCCTAACAAAGCCTAAATCCAAGCTTTCACAAGACTAGGATGATCTATTAGAATAAAACTAAACACTTTTTAGAGAAGGATTTTGGAATCCATAGCCTCCACAATGTATCTTATACAATGTTCAGTGTACAAAGTAAATAAAATAAAATAAATGATAATAGTAGTAGATAGGTGAAGAAGCAGGAAAATGTAAACCATAGTCAAGAGAAAAACAGTTAATAGAAATAGAACCACAGACAACCTAGATGCTGGAATTAGCAGAAAACAACTTTAAAATAACTATGATAAAAATAAATGTTTTAAATATTCTACAGGAAAAGATGTATATACTGGGTGACAAAGTGGGGTATTTCAGGAGATACATAGAAACTATAAAAAAAATAAATAGAAATCATAGAATTGAAAAATATGATACCTGAAATACAAAATTTATTGAATGTAATTAAAAGCAGATTAGTCAAAACAGAAGAACCAATGAGTGAACTTGAAGACCATAGTGATCATTCACAATGACACAGCAGAAAAATAAGATTGAAATGAAACATTAATAGGTCTTCAATTACCTACAGTATCAAGTAGTCTGATATATATGTAATTGGAGTCCCAAAACGAGAGGAGAGGTAGAATGGGGCCAAAACATTTTAAAGAAATATTGGCTGAAATTTTCCCAAATTTGATCAAAAACAACAGCCTGCAATTCCAGGAAGCTCAGGAAACCCCTAACAGGAAAATTATCCCCAAAACCCACACCTTTGGTGAGTCATGGGAATTTAGAGCAATGGATTGCAGTATAAATCAGTGAGGAGTTCTTTATGTATCTTGACTTCGCTTTTCCATGAATTATGATATTGTGATTGCTATGATCATTTCCTAGTCTTCTACACATGGCTATATAGCCTTACAGTAATAAATTGCTGTTATTTTGCTTTGCAATTTTTGATAACCTCATCATTGAGGTCAGATTCTCCTAAATGCAGAAGTTTTTCTCTGGAGCCAGGATCACTGTATGTTTGTGATGTTCATCAGGGCTGGTGCTAGCCCATTTGAGACATTTTTTTTTTTTTAACAGAAGCAGAAAAAGTTTCATCTTCTCCTGGGCAGATGCATTTCTAAACCAGAACACTAGGTTTAGTAAGTTTGATTTTCAGCTGCCTTCATCCGCTTGGCCATGGGGCCCTTATATAATGGACAGACTATAAAATTGTACTTACCGTACTTGTATATCCTAATACTATATTCTACAGTAGGGGTGTATGTGAGTATGCACATTGTGTATAGTGTGTGTGTGTGTGTGTAGTGATTAAGGGTTTGTGAGGGAAGGAGGGAATAACTTGCTACAAAAAGAGGGAAGAAACTTCCCAGAGATTTCCATATGATTTTCTACCCACAAGAAAGAGACCCATTACAGTGGGTCTCCCCCCCTTTTTTTTACAGTGTCCTGCTTTTTTATTGTTTAGATTTAAAAAAATTTTTTTTACAGTGTCCTGCTTTTTTATTGTTTAGATTTGTTCATTATTTATTCATCTATCCTAATTCTGACAATTCCTTTTCCGAGGATCATGATTAGAAATAGTTGCATTGAAGAAGGAAATGTCCTTCAGGGGGATCATTATAAAATCTGCAAGCAAAACAATTGCTCCAAAACTAAACTTCACATTTCACTAGTTAGAAAAGTATACAACTAATTGTCAGCAAAACAGAAATGCTTCAAATATCAATTGTAAAAGAGAACATAAATTACTAATCCAATTCTGTGAATTTATTGCTTTCTTTAGCTTCAGTGGGAAACTTGGCAATTTTTATGAATGCTTTTATTAATTACTATGTAATTTATAATGCATAAGAAATGCCTTTAATGATTCACAAATTGCACCCAATTTCCTAAAAATACTTTTAATAGTGTACCATTCATCTCTGTTATTGCCCATCATGAATAAAGCAGATGGAGTTCAACCTATCAAGAAAATTTTTAAGGGAATTATTAGCCCAATGTTTATTTAAATAGCAGTTCCCTGTGTCAACTTTTCACTAACTGAAAGCATCATTGTAACTCTTACAATATACACAACTTTAAATATGCTAGCCTGTGGTCACTAAATAGTCCATGCTTAATTAACTCCATATAATTTGGATTTCTATGTAGTGGCAATAATAGAGAATGTTGCCCTAAATTGCTGTACTTTGGAAATTTAGGAAATCTTCACATATGTAGCATATACATAATGTATATATGATTGGGGGGGTATGTGAAGATTTCCCAAATTTCCGAAGTAAAGATATATGGTATATAAAATTTATCCACCATATTTTTGTGCAAATAACACATACCTTCTACATTAGTTCCAGGTATTTTCTTAAGCATGCTATGCTATATATATTTTTTTACAGCAACAGATTTAAAACAAATGTCATAACAGTGCTTATGAAAATGCTTCATGGGGGAGGGGCCAGTTGGTAAACAGGTGTAGAAGTCATGCATTATTTGCATAATTATATGCTATGTATCACTTTTTATATGTGCAGCTAATTTTATGTTAATTATACCTCTATAAAGCTGTTTATATATACAAGATATGATATAATATCAAATAAAATATTTAATATATAATAGCTTTATTGACATAATCAACATATAATAAATTGCGTATAATTAAATGTACAATTTGATAAGTTTTGACATATATATATATCTGTGAAATCATCACCAAATCAACAGAGTATATCTATCATACTTAAAAGTGCCCGTCCACTCCTTCCCACGCCCAAACACCACTGATCTGCTTCCTGTCACTATAAATTAGTTTTCATTTTTTTTTTAGATAATTTTTTTATTGTACTTTAGAAGAAGGTTTTTTTTTTTTTTTTTTACAGAACAAACTAGCTTCTCATTAAACAATTAGGACACGTATCGTTTTGTGACATTGGTTGCCAACCCCACGACATGGCAACACTCTCCCCTTCTCAAACTTGGGTTCCCTGTTTCCACCTTTCCTGTCCCCTCCTGCCTTCTCATCTTTGCCCTAGGCTGGTGTGCCCATTTAGTCTTGTTTTGTTTTTTGGACCTGTCTAATCTTTGGATGAAGGGTGAACCTCAGGAGAGACTTCATTACTGAGCTAAAAGGATGTTGGGGGGGGGCATACTGTCAGGGTTTCTCTAGTCTTTGTCAGACCAGTATGTCTGGTCTTTTCTTGTGAGTTAGAATTTTGTTCTACAATTTTCTCCAGCTCTGTCTGGGACCCTCTACTGTGATCCCTGGCAGAGCAGTCAGTAGTGGTAGCCGGGCACCATCTGGTTGTGCTGGACTCAGTCTGTTGGAGGCTGTAGTACTTGTAGTCCTGTAACCATCAAAGAATATTTTCTTCTGTGTTTAAACTTTTTCTTGAGTTCTTATAATAGTGGTCTTTTACAATATTTGTCCTTTTGCAACTAATTTCACTCTGCATAATGCCTTCCCGATTCCTCCATGTTACGAGATGTTTTGCGGATTCATCCTTGTTCTTTATCGTTGAGTAGTATTCCACTGTGAATATACCAAAATTTGTTTATGCGTTCATCTGTTGATGGGCACCTTGTTTGCTTCCATCTTTTTGCTATAGTAAACAGTGCTGCAATGAACATGGGTGTGCATATATCTGTTCGTGTAAAGGTTTCTTATTTCTCTAGGATATATTTCAAGGAGTGGTATTGCTAGATTGTATGGTAGTTCTATTTCTAGCTTTTTGAGGAAGCACCAAATGGATTTCAAAAGGGGTGGTACCATTTTACATTCCCACTAGCAGTGTATAAGTGTTCCAGTCTCTCCACAACCTCTCCAACATTTATTATTTCGTGTTTTTTGGATTAATGCCAGCCTTGATGGAGTGAGATGGTATCTCATTGTAGTTTTGATTTGCATTTCTATAATAGCTAATGATCATGAGCATTTCATCACGTATCTGTTAGCCTCCTAAATGTCCTCTTTAGTGAAGTGCCTGTTCATATCCTTTGCCCATTTTTTAATGGGGTTATTTGTCTTTTTTGTCATTGAGGTTTTGCCATATCTGTAGATTTTAGAGATTAGACTCTGATAGGATTTGTCATAGCCCAAATTTTTTTTTCCAGTCTGTAGGTTGTCTTTTTACTCTTTTGATGAAGTCTTTTGATGAGCATAAGTGTTTGATTTTTAGGAGCTCCCACTTATCTAGTTTCTCTTCTGGTGTTTCTGCACTGTTAATGATGTTGGGTATGGTGTTTATGCCAGGTATTAGGGCTCCTAGCAATGTCCCTATTTTTTCCTCAATGATCTTTATCGTTTTAGATTTTATATTTAGGTCTTTGATCCATTTTGAGCTTGTTTTTGTGCATGGTGTGAGGTATGAGTCTTGTTTCACTTTTTTTACAGATGCATATCCAGTTATGCCAGCACCATTTGTTAAAGAGATGGTCTTTTCCCCATTTAAGGACTTTGGGCCTTTGTCTAATATCAGCTGCTCATAGGTGGTTGGGTTTATGTCTGGATTCTCAATTCTGTTCCATTGGTCTATGTATCTGTTGTTGTCTCCGTACCAGACTGTTTTGACTACTGTGGCGGTATAATAGCCCAGTGCCGTCGAGCCAATTCTGACTCATAGCAACCTATAGGACAGCGTAGAACTGCCCCATAGAGTTTCCAAGGAGCGCCTGGCAGATTCGAACTGCTGACCCTTTGGTTAGTAGCCATAGCACTTAACCACTACGCCACCAGGTTTTCCTGTATAATAGTTTCTAAAAATCAGGTAGTGTGAGGCCTCCCACTTTGTTCTTCTTTTTCAGTAATGCTTTACTTATCCGGGACCTCTTTCCCTTCCATATGAAGTTGGTGATTTGTTTCTCCATCTCATTAAAAAATGCTATTGGAATTTGAATCTGGATTGCATTCTAGCTATAGATCGTTTTGGGTAGAATAGACATTTTCACAATGTTGACTCTTCCTATCCATGAACAAGGCATGTTTTCCACTTATGTAGGTCTCTTTTGGTTTCTTGCAGTAGTGTCTTGCAGTTTTCTTTGTATAGGTCTTTTATGTCTCTGGTTAGATTTATTCCTAAGTATTTTATCTTCTTGGGAGCTATTGTAAATGGTATTGATTTGGTGATTTCCTCTTTGACGTTCTCTTTGTTGGTGTAGGGGAATCCATCTAATTTTTGTGTGTTTATCTTGTATCCTGATACTTTGCTGGACTCTTCTATTAGTACCAGTAGTTTTCTTGTGGATTAATTAGTGTTTTCTGTGTATAAGATCATATCCTCTGCAAATAGGGATACTTTTACTTCTTCCTTACCAGTTTGGATGACCTTTATTTCTTTATCTAGCCTAATTGCTCCAGGTAGGACCTCCAGCGCAATGTTGAGTAAGAGTGGTGATAAAGCGCATCCTTGTCTGGTTCCCATTCTCAAGGGGAATGTACCAGGCTGTTTTAAATACCATAGCTGTATAGTAGGTCCTGAGGTCAGGTAGTGCCAATTGTCCTAATTTTTTCTTCTTCAATAATGCTTTACTTATCCAGGGCCTCTTCTTTCAATATAAAGTTGATGAGTTTTTCCCCCCATCTCTTTAAAGAATCTGTGTTTGGATCAAGATGGCATTGTATTTGTAGACTGTTTTGGGTAAAATTGACATTTTCACAATGTTGAGTCTACCTAACCATGAGCATGGCATGGTTTTCTGTTTATGTAGTTCTCTTTCGGTTTCTTGCAGTAGTGTTTTCTTTCTATAGATCTTTTATATCCCTGGTTAGATTTATTCCTAAGTATTTTATATTTTTAAGGTTTTTTTATTTTTTTATTTTTAAGGGTGTTTATACATGGTATTGTTCTCCGGATTTTCTTTTCACAGTTCTGTTTATTGATGTGTAGGAATCCAACTGATTTTTTGTACCTTTATTTTATATCCTACTACTCAGTTCAATCTTTCTATTAGTTCCAGTAGTTTTCTCGTGGAGTTCTCTATTTATAGTATCATATGATCCACAAATAGGGAAAGTTTTACTTCTTTGTTACCAATTTGGATGTCCTTTATTTCTTTCTCTTGCCTTATTGCTCTAACTAAGACTTCCAGCACAATGTTAAATAGAAGTGGTGATAAAGGGTGTCCTTGTCTTCTTCCTGTTCTCAAGGGGAATATTTCCAGCCTCTCTCTATTAAGAATGATGTTGGCTGTTGGTTTTGTATAGATGTCGTTTATTTTGTTGAGGAATTTCCCTTCTATTACCTACTTTATTGAGGATCTTTATATATATATATATATATATCAGGAATGGGCATTGGACTTTGTTGAATGCCTTTTCTGCGTTCATTGAGATGATCATGTGATTCTTTTAATTTATTTTATTTATGTGGTGGATTGATTTTCTAATGTTGCACCATCCTTGCATACCTGGTATGAATCCCACTTGGTCATGGGGTATCCTTTTTTTGATATGATGCTGAATTCTATTGGCCAGAATTTTGCTGACAATTTTTTTCATCTATATTCATGAGAGATATTGGTCTGTAATTTTCTTTTTTTGTGGTGTCTTTGCCTGGTTTTGGTATCAGGGTTATGCTCGCTTCATAAAATGATTCAAAAGTATCCCTTCCTTTTCTGTGTTCTGAAATAGTTTGGGTAGAACTGGTGTGAGCTCTTCTCTGAATGTTTGGTAGAATTCTCTGGTGAAGCTATCTGGGACAGGGTTTTTTTGGGGGGGAGTTTTTTTTTTAATTGTCTTTTCAATCTCTTCTCTTGTTATGGGTCTGTTCAGATTTTCAACTTCAATTTGTGTTACTTCGGGTAGGTAGTGTGTTTCTAAAAATTTGTCCATTTCCTCTAGGTTTTCAAATTTTTGATGTATACTTTTTCATAGCACTCTGTTATGATCCTTTTTATTTCAATTGGGACTGTTGTAATGTCCCCCATTTAATTTCTTACTTGGGTTATTTGTGTCCTCTCCTGTTCTTCTTTTGTCGATGTGATCAGTGGTTTGTCGATTTTGTTGATCCTTCCAAAGAACAACTTTTGGCTTTGTTTGTTCTTTTGTTTTTCTATTCTCAATTTCATTTATTTCTGCTCCGATCTTTATTAGTTCTTTTCCTCTGGTGTCTGTGGGTTTCTTTTGCTATTCTCTTTCTATTTGTTCCAGTTGTGTAGCTAATGTTTTGATTTTTTCCCTTTCTTCCTTTTTAATGTGTGCACCTATTGCTATAAAATGACCTCCTAGCACTGTGTCCCAGAGGATTTATTATTATGTGTTTTCATTCTCATTTGATTTTGAAGAATTTTTTTATTCCATCTTTAATTTCTCCTATTACCCAGTGGTTTTTAAACAGAGTGTTATTCAGTTTTCATGTATTTCACTCCCCCTCATTGTTCTTCCTGTTGTTAATTTCTACTTTGAATGATGTTGTGATCAGAGTAGATAATTTGTATTATGTCCATGTTTTGTAATTTGTTGAGAATTGCTTTGTGATCTAAGATGTGGTCTATTCTGGAGAACGTTCTATGTGTGTTGAAAAAGAATGTGTACTTTTCAGCTGTTGGATGGAGTGTTCTATATATGTCTATCAGGTCAAGTTGGCTGATTGTGGCCTTTAGATCTTCTGTATCTTCTTTGAGTTTCTTTCTAGGTGTTCTGTCCTTTACCAAGAGTGGGTATGTTGAAGTCCCCTACTATTATTACAAAAGTGTCAGTTTCTCTTTTCAGAGCTGTTAGAGTTTCTTTTATGTATTTTGGAACCCTTTCATTGGGTGCATAGATATTTATTATGGTTATGCCTTCATGATGAATCGTCCCTTCAGTCATTATATAATGCCCTTCTTTGTCTTTTATGGTAGATTTTGTTTTAAAACTATTTTATCTGAGATTAGTATTGCCACTCCTGCTTTTTATAGGTAGCTGTTTGCTTGATAGATTTTTTCCTTCCTTTGATTTTTAATAAATTTTTGTCTTTGTTTCTAAGGTGTGTCTCTTGTATAGAGCATACTGATGGGTCTTTTTTTTTTTTTTTAATCCATTCTGTCACATTCTCTCTCTCTTTATGGGTGCATTTAGGTCATTTGTGTTCAGTGTAATTATTGATAGGGGTGAGTTTATTTCTGTCATTTTGTAGTTTTTTTTTTTTTTGTGGTGCTGACATTTTCTTTGTTCCTTTTACTCTCCCATGCTGAATTTATTTATTTTTTTCTTCATTTCCCACCACTAGGTGGGTGGGAAAAAGGAAAGGAAGGGGAAGAGAGATAAGAATATAGATTAAAAAAAAGAGCAAGAAACACATGACCAGGTGGTCAGGAGAAAGGAAAGGAAGGAAGGTTAAAAGAGACAAAAAAACTGAGGGGAGAAAAAGATGCCAAGTAGTTGGGAGGAAGGAAGGGAAGAATGATAGAGAGAGATAAGAAACTGAGAAAAATAACATGCCCCAAGGGATCCCATTGGAATCAGTTCCTCAGCTGAATGGCCCTGCACAGCCCATCAAGAAAGAGCAGAGATGATACAAGGCACCAGCTGTTCAGAAGAAGGGAAAGGAAGGAAGGTAAAGAGAGACAAGAAACCAAGAAAAGAAGAGGAAAAATATGCCCCGATGGAGCCAACTGGCATGGTGGCATGGACTGGGACAGTGGCTCCCCAGCTGAGTGGCACTGCACAGCCCATCTAGAAGGAGTGGAGATGGCACACAGCACCAGATATTTGGGAGAAAGGAGAGGAAGGTAGGTAAAGACAAGAAACTGAGGAATGAAGAAAAACAAAAAAAGAAAAAAAATGCCCCCCGTTGGCCAACTGGTGTGGCGGCGTGGGCCAAGGGAGAGGCTCTCCACGAGCGTGGCCTTGCACAGCCTGTCAAGGTATGGAGATGACACACATAGGCAGGTGTTCAAGAGAAAAGGGAGGAGGTGAGAGAGAGGGAAGAAACCAAAAGAAGCCCCCTTCCCCTCAAAAAATCAACAACAACAACAAAAAAATGGCACTGGAGCCAGCTGGTGTGGGCAGGGTGAATCCAAGTGGCAAGGAACCAGTGTCTCCCTGGCTGAGTGACTGCAGCCCACCATTAAGCAGCAGAGGCCAGCAGGGGAAGAAGGGTGGGGAGTGGGAAAGAGTGTATCATGGTTACCGGGTGCTCTGTCTCCTGCTGGGAGCTCATGAGGCTGCCTTCCCCTACTTCCTGTCCACTATTCTTGGTGGCTGAGGGGTCCAAGATGGCGAATCCATGCCTTGTTAGCTTATAGGGGACCTCCACTCCATAACTGTCCTCACTCTGTTCTCTGTCAGTTTTTTATTCCCTTTGGTACTTGATTGAATTCTTTATCCCTTCATTTGATGTTTGCGGTTCCAGAATTGATGTTTGTCTTTGTTTTACTTAGTTTTTCAGGTCTTTGTGCTGGAGGGACAGCATGGTGCTTCTGTCTGTAGGCCATGTTGGCTCTGCTTCACCTAGTTTTCATTTTCTACATTTTACATTTTTATTTAAATGAAATCATATAGCATGTAATCTTTTTTTTTTTGGTCTGTCTTCTTTCACTCAACATACTTATTTTGAGATTAATCCATGTTGCATGTATCCACATCACATTTCTTTTTATTGCTGAGTAATATACCATTGTATCAAAGTACCAGTTTGTCCATCTGTTCATTTCTTGATGAACAATTGGGTTATTTCCAAATTAGATTTTAACTATTACAGGTAAAGCCACTATGAACATTAATGTAAAAGTCTTTGAACAGACATATAGTTCATTTTATTATAGTTAAATGCCTAGTAGTGGAATGACTAGATTGTGTGGTGAGTGTATTGTTTTGCTCTTTAAGAGAGGGAGCCTTCCCCTAGAGTCTATAACCTGAATTTGGCTTTCTAATCTCCTAAACTATGAGAAAATAAAATTTCCTCTATTAAAGTCACCCACTTGTGGTATTTGTGTTACAGCAGACTAAAAAACTAAGACAACATCTTAATAATGTTAAGTCTTCTAATCCATAAACATGGAATGTTTTTCCCCTTTTTAGTTCTTTGATTTTCTTCAATAATGTTTAGCTTTCAATGGACAAGTCTTGAACTTGTTAATTTTTTTCTTATGCATTTTATTCTATTGTAATGGGATTGTTTTCTTAGTTTCATATTGTTCATTGCTAGTGTATTCTTGATGTATTTGTATAATAATCTTGTATTGCACAAATTTGCTAAATCATTTATTCTAGTAGCATTTTTGTAGATTTCATCAGATTTTCTACATAAATATTCATGTCAGCAATTAAACAGTTTTTACTTCTTCCCTTCCAATCTGGATGCTTTTCTCTTTTCTTTCTTTCTTTTTAATTTATTGCACTGGCTAACTTCCCCAGAACAATGTTGAATAGAGTTGGTAAGAGTGGACATCCCTGTCTTGTTACTGATACTTGGGGAAAGTTTTAGTTCCATATAAATATATGCAGTGTCTTGAAACATGTGTGTTTTATGGAGGTCAGTGGTTCCCAAAGATGAGCTATCTCCTCTCCCAGGCAGTATTTGGGACATTTTTGCTTATCAAAAATGAAGGAGAGCTACTGACAGCTAGTGGGTAGAGACAATCGATCTTGCTAAATATCCTGTAACGCACAGCACAGTCACTCCCCCTGAACACAAAGGATTACCTAGCCAACTATGCTAATAATGCCTAGATGGAGATACTCTGATTAAAGTATATGCCCTTTACATTGAGATAAAAAACCCATTACCTGTAATTGCAGTGTGGCTAAGAATGATCAAAATGATAAGTACTCTTTACAAGTTTTGCTCACATTAACACTACTCTATAATTAAATACTGTGCAGAGTATATAAATTATTTTAAGTTTTTCTTTTTAACAGGAAATGATTTAATTCAGAAAACTAAGTGTTAACAAATATCATTTGTAAGGTGCTAAGGAGCAAATTCCTGGCTGAGTCTCCAAAACCATACAGAAGCACTACAACTTAGGTCATCACCCTAGCTTTTTGTTCAAAATCACACCACCATAGCTGCAATCCAGCAATCAGAAAGCTAGATTCAAATAGCTGCTACTACTTTAATTATTGAAACTGTCTCTTGACACCTGGAAGAATGGGTATTGGAATGCTGCTTAAGAAGAAAAAAAAAATTCCTCTCATTTCCACATTCTCGCTTGCCCACAGAAGCATCTGCTAAGGGACAGGAAAATGGCTTTATTTCTGATTTCCAAATATTGTATACATTTATCTATTTAGGGAAACTTAACTGGTATCCAGAGCCCTGGCTGCACAGAATCTGAGATATGTTGATTTTAGTTTGTGAATCTATTTTCATTTAGGTTTCCCCGAAGGCAGACGCTGAGGCTAGGATTAGAGTACATATAGTTTATTTGGAAGGCTATTTCATGAAGCATGGTGAGAGAATAAGGAAAGGAGACAGGGAAGGAAGAAAATTCAATAAAGATTATGTTCATGAGAGAAGGCTACCACTGTGGACAACCCTATTTTGTATTATCTCAGAAATTGTATATACAACACACTTCACAGTTGTTCCACACAGAGGCAAGGAAAGTGGGTTATTTATCTACCAGTTCATGTTTCCCAACGATTAAGGTTGGCTCCTGGGAGCATTAACTTCCTAGCTTTTCTGGCCTGCCCCATGTGCAGTTTGAGCACTTTCCTGTGGCTAGAGAACACACACAGACAGAAAGATGCAGAGACCTTAGGTAGGAAGCCCTCAGAATATACAGAAACAGTTTACCAAATTTGTAGGTAACCTCAGAGAGGGATGCGGACATATAGGTATAACCTCAGAAGCTTCTTCTATACAACTTCTCTGACTAGAAGAAGGATGGAATGAAGTTGAGGAAGCCATTTCCACAATATTCATCACAACAGCACACTGTATGTGCTCGATTAATATTTTTGAATTATTAAATTGGTCTGTGATTGCAGTCATAATTTACAGTGTCTGTCCCTGTTTGAAACACTGCCTCTTGTTTTGTATTGGCAGACATACTCATATCCAAAAGTATTGCTGTTGTTGGGTGCCGTCGAGTCAGTTCCGACTCATAGTGACCCTGTGTAGGACAGAACGAAACCTGGTCCTGTGCCATCCTCACAATTGTTGCTATGTTTGGGCCCATTGTTGCAGCCTGTGTCAATCCATGTCTTTGAGGGTCTTCCCCTTTTTTGCTGACCCTTTACCAAGTATGATGTCCTTCTCCAGGACTGGTCCCTCCTGATAACATGTCCAAAGAATGTGAGACGAGTCTCGCCATCCTTGCTTCTAAGGAGCATTCTAGCTGTATTTCTTCCAAGACAGATTTGTTTGTTCTTCTGGAAGCCCATGGTATCAATATTCTTTGCCAACATCATAATTCAAAGGCATGAATTCTTCTTTGCTCTCCTTTATTCATTGTCCATCTTTTGCATGCATATGAGGCGATTGAAAACACCATGGCTTGAGCCAGGCACACCTTAGTTCTTAAAGTGACATCTTTGCTTTTTAACACTTTAAAGAGATCTTTTGTTATCCAAAAGTAACAAAGCTTTATTCAGTTAAATTTTCTCCCCATGATTCTTATGGGTCACCTATTCACCCCTCAATTTCTCTTTTCTATGAGAAAGGGAGAAGGAAAGAAGAGCATGGTTCAAATCAATTAAGAATATTTTTACAATATAGTTTTGATAACTCCATTAAAAATGGTCAGGAAAAGTAAAAGCGGTATTGTAAATATAAAGTCTTATTATATACACAATATAATTTATTTATATATCATAAGTATTTTATTTATTTATTTGTAAGTAATTTGCAGACATGAATGGTCTCAGCTACTTACCACAGCAGCTGAGTAGTTAGCCATTGCTTAGATACCTCTACCAGAGCCAAAGAAACCCAAACCCATTGCTGTTGGGTCGATTCCCACTCATAGTGCCCTATAGGACAGTGTAGAACTGCCCCATAGGGTTTCCAAGGAGCCGCTGTTGGATTCAAACCGCTAACCTTTAGGTTAACAGCTGAGCTCTTAACCATTATGCCACCAGGGCTCTAATATCAATTTCCTTGACCAGTTTTACATCTCCAACTCAAAGACACAATCAGCTAACGGTTCATAAAGGGTTATGTAGGATTCTGTTTTTCCCTCTAGACTGTTGCTCCCTTGAAAAAAAAGTCCCAGTTTGTTCAGCATTGTATGATCAGTACCTAAAAAAATGCCTGGCACATAGTAGCTGGATAAGTGTTTATTAAATTGAATTGAACCTATAGGTACACAAGTGACTTTCAAATTGTGTTTATAGAATTTCTAGCTGTTTAAGAGCAGAGATTCAGTGGCTTTTGCTTTTCGTGTAGTCGTTGCTTAGGAGAGAAAGGCTTCAAAAAGTCACTTTCCATTAGCACTATTTGACATTTCCTTAAGGTCATCATAACTAACAGAAAAATTTCTTAAAATTTTGATGGTTAACAAATACAAATTAATACAAAATAGAAAAATCCACTGAAAACACAACATATTCCATCTTGTTGCTTAATCTTCAGCCTAATTCTTGTCCTTCTGGCACCACAGAGTCTAGGTACATTTCACCAAAGGCCACAGATGGGTAAAAATGCCCCCAAGCAGAAACATATTCGTTACTGCTATATCAGTCTTTGGAGATAATTTGTAAATAGGTTTCCAAAATTTACAGATTGCCTCTCTTCCAATCTGCTAACCCAACAGCCAATTGCATCATCATACAACACAGAATGAAGTTACATTATTCTATCTACATTAGAAGATTAGTGATGATTTACCACTAAGAAAGTGAGCTTTTTGACTCATTTTCATTAATAACTTTTTTCCAACTAGGTGATAATTACATATATTTGTTACTAGCTAATTTATTTTATAACTAAAATGTACATCAGTATGGTATAGTTACCTGCTCATAAAATATAGAATGAAGTGAATATGAATTTCAAAAGGAAAATTCTATACTTTCTTAATTAATAAAGAATGCCTGCCTTGAGCATTGTGTCCTTTTAAAGAACTATCTATATGGGATAAAATTGACAACAGCAACTGAAAAAGCTAGATAGGAAGCTTGCAGGGCAGTAAATTTATGTTAATGGGGTAGGAACAATTTGGAAAGGGAGGGTGAGAATGGTTGTACAACTTGCAGAATGTAATCAATGTCACTGAATTGTACATGTAGAAACTGTTGGTGTATATTCTGCTATGTATATTTTCAGCAACAATGAAAGATAAAATAAATTAAAAAATACATACATATTTCAAAAATAGGATTCTATGCTTTCAATATTCTATGTTATATATAAATGAAATTCTGCAAAGAAAAGTTACATTTTCACTGTGGCTTAGTCAATGCTAGAGAAAACTGACCCATACTTGTCATCGTTGTGTGCTGTCTAATTGATTCCAACTCATAACAGCCTTATAGAACAAAGTAGAACTGCCCCATAGGGCGTCCAAGACTGTAATCTTTATGGGAGCAGGTTGCCAGGTTTTCTCTCCTGTGGAGCCCCTGGTGAATTCAAATCTCCTATCTTTTGTTTAGCAGATGAGTGTTTAACCATTTATGCCACCAGAGCTCCTTATCGTTAACCCGCTGCAGTTAATTCAATTCTGACTCATAGTGACCTTATCGGACGGAGTAGAACAGCCCCATAGGGTTTCCAAGGAGTGGCTGGTGTGTTTGAACTTCCAACTGCTGACCTTTTGGTTAACAGTCGAGCTTTTAACCACTTCGCCACCAGGGCTCCAAGCAGAACATATTTAATGTTTGCTCAGACCACGACTACTATGAAAAGTCTATCTCTTTTCTTTTCAAATATGATACTGTCATATCTGATACAGAGTAGTACTTTGATTATTTGAATTAGGAACACAATGTTCACAGAAACCATCTTAAATGGGCCAAAGAAAATAAATATGTAATCAAACATAGGGCACAATAGAAATCATTTTATCTAAGAAAACTTTGTTTTTGGTCAACAAATATATTTTGAGTCGGGATGAATAAGTTATTTCTCCTAGAACAACTAATAACTTTTTAGCTTGTTATAAAAAAAAGCCATAAAACATCATTCTAGTTACTGAGTTACAGTTCTGGGTGTTTGAAATTCATTGGAAACCTCTCAAGGCTATAATTTAGATTTGACAGCGATCAGTGTTTGCATTCTTCTCTACTAAGGTTAGAGTTATGTTTTGGCTCTAGGTTTTCTGATGGCTTTTTTGTCATTCTTTTTTAAGCTAACTTTTGATTTTGTCACTAAAGCTCATGTTTACAGATAGTCGGTGATTAAACTACACTATAGCTATGTGGACACGATGGTCTTCCTTATCAAATAGTACAAAACGGGAAAAATATGTCTCTCTATATATTTATGTGTCCAAAGAATGTTTGGTTCTGTATTTGGTAAATTTGCCAAGCATGGGGCCTCCTCATTAATCATTGTGTGGATTTACCTGAGTAGGAACAAGACATTGTAACTGCTTTATATTTGTTTTCATTATGTTAAATTCACAATCGAGATAGGCAATTGTGTAATAACATCCAAATACATATGGAATTAAAACAATACATTGCATTACTTTTTAAGTATCTGTTTAGTATTCTCAAAAAAGAATCTTTTGTTATGAATATAAAAGCTGATTACTCAGAGCTAAAAAACATGCCAAGAAAATAAATTAAATAAGAATAAGGAATTCAACAGCATACAGACTAACTTCTGAGAAAATAAGAAAAATTTAAAGAGGAACAGAATAGATTGTGTAATTAAAGCATTCATACTAGACTCATTAAGATAAACTACAGTGCAGTAATTCTTTATAAGGTCAAAGAAAAAAAGTAGTGCTGGGTCAACTAAATGCTTGATGATTGATCATTTTGACGTCTATTTGCACGGAAAAACATAAAATATATAACTAACTAAAAAGGCTAGAAAATTCTATTTTAACTTCTGCAACCAAAAAAGTAAAACAATGAGGAAAAATTCTATCTGCAGGCTATTTATAATTTTTCACAGAAACTTTTTTTTAAGACCTTAGGCTTCTATATCTTTAAATAGGCTGTTTTCTATAACAAGAACTATATCTCCTTTCCCAGCCCAGTCTTTTCTGCTTGGTAAATTACCCATTTTCCAAGATCCTGCTCAAAGGTCACCTCTTTTTGGAATCTTCACTGATTATACTTTCCCCTCACCAGTGAGCAGTTAGACAATCTGTTCATTTATTCTTTCTTTCTTTCACTCATTCATTTAGCAAATATTTTTTGAATAACTACTAAGTATCAGGTCCTATATAGGAGCTAGGGATAGATTAGTGGACATATAGACAGATCCATTCCATCATAGAGCTTATATCTTAGTTGCTATGGGGCTTAGAAAATAAAGAAGTGAATAAATATATGAATGTATTAATGTCAGAATGATAATTAATATGGTAATAACATCGGATGATGTGACAGAGAGTGGAGGGTACGAGGTGATAATTTTAGATAGAGTAGTTAAGAAAGCATCTCTAAGAGGGTAAAATGTGAACAGAGGCCAGGATTGAAACAAGGAAGAGAGCCACTAGAAGGTCTGGGGACACAGTATCTCAGGCAGAGAAAACAAAGCATAGTGACAGGAGCCCCGAATTTTCAAGGAACAGGAAGAAAACAGCATGCCTTCTCACAATGGATTTATTTATTTACTTATTTTCCATTTTTGTTTGCTGTGCTAGGTAGTGAGGATTCATATCTTTTCATGCTGAAATTCTTTAGGCCTGGCACTGTGTCTCAATGCAATAGGGCCTTATTAAATGCTTCCTTGATTCATTTGGTAAGCAGGTAACTAACCTTTATTAGACACATACTATGTGTCCCAGGCACTGTACTAAGTGCTTAAGGGGTATTATCTGAGTTAATACATCCAATTTCCATGACATGAAGCTGAAATCTAAGTATTAAAAAAATTTAGGTAGTAGATCTAGGTATTAATTTTTTTTCCTAGATAATCATTACTACATTTTTCCCTCATTTATTTATTTGATAGCATGTGTTTTCAGTATTTAAATGCATGTTTACTAATTGAGTGTGTTTAAATTTTTGGTTGGTAATATGGATTTTGAGAAATATGATCAGGTAATACAAGCCACCAATGAGGCAAGTGGCACTGTGGCACCACCGATCTGTGGTCTGACAGTATACCAATGGACGCTAGATAAGTAATTTATTGCATGCACCTTTCCACTAGGTTGGAGCCCTGGTGGCATTGTGATTAAGTGTTATGGCTGCTAACAAAAAGGTCAACAATTCAAATCCACCAGCCGCTCCTTGAAGACCCTATGGGGCAGTTATACTCTGATCTATAAGGTTGCTATGAGTCAGAATTGGTTTGGTTTTCTATTAGGTTACATGGGGATTTGGTTTGTTTTCCTATTGGGTTACATGGGGAACCACTGGTTTTCCAAATATGACACAGAAAAACCAAAACAAACCCATCGGGGCTCCCTACCTGTGACACAGAAAAGCCATAATTATGCTTGCAAGCCTTATCTCACAGAAATAAAGGGGGAAAAAGGCAAAAGTTTATAAAACTAACACATACAGGAAACATCACCTAATAGAATGCTCAGCCTACACAATAGTGAGTCTCCAACTCCAGTCAGCTGACCTTCACACATTTCAAAAGGGATGCACCTTGACAATAAATGCATTAGAACTGGAATAACAGCTTTCCTCTGAGATTCAGAGCCATAAAAAGTGGCTAAGATGCAACTATTGGTCTCAACCCACCTAGATCAAAGGAGAATGAAGAACACCAAGGACGCAAGGCAATTATGAGCCCAAGAGACAGAAAGGGCCACATGAACCAGAGACTACATCATCCTGAGACCAGAAGAACTAGATGGTACCTGGCTACAACTGATGACTGCCCTGACAGGGAACACAACAGAGAACTCCTGAGGGAGCAGGAGAGCAGTGGGATGTAGACCCCAAATTCTCATAAGACCAGACTTAATGGTCTGACTGAGACTAGAAGGACCCCGGTGGTCATGGCCCCCAGACCTTCTGTTGGCCCAGGACAGGAACTATTCCCAAAGCCAACTCTTCAGACATGGATTGGACTGGGCAATGGATTGGACTGGGCAATAAGTTGGAGAGGGATGCTTGTGAGGAGTGAGCTTTTTGGATCAGGTGGACACTTGAGACTATGTTGTCATCTCCTGCCTGGAGGGGAGATGAGAGGGTGGAGGGGGTTAGAAGCTGGCAAAATGGACACGAAATGAGAGTGGAGGGAGAGAGCGGGCTGTCTCATTAGGGGGAGAGTAACTGGGAGTGCGTAGCAAGGTGTATATGGGTTTTTTGTGTGAGAGACTGACTTGATTTGTAAACTTTCACTTTAAGCACAATAAAAATTATAAAAAAAAGTGACTGGTATACTGTTAATCCAATATGATGAAAGAAATAAGGGAAACCTTTTTTTAAGTCATAGAATCTAAGTAACTTGTTTATTTAGCCACTAGGAGGCAGATTTGAAACCAGACCAACCTCTTTCATTTACATCTAGTACACTTACACACATGGGGTCACCATGAGTCAGAATCACCTCAGTGGCAATTGGTTTTTTACCCTCCTTTAATGTTGTATTTGGAGCCCTGGTGGCACGGTGTTTAAGAGCTCAGCTGCTAACCAAAAGGTTGGCAGTTTGAATCCAGTAACTGCTCCTTGGAAGCCCTATGGGCCAGTTCTACTCCATTCTATAGGGTTGCTGTGAGTCAGGATCGACTAGAGGGCAATGAATTTTAATGTTGTATTTGAACGAGGTGTCTTTCACCGTTTATTGCTCACTTCAAATGTGCCTGGAGATCATGTGGTTAAAAAGAAATTTGTGGTTAACAGTGTGCTATGTAGTTAAAAATATTAGTCATTTGTACATATCTGAAGGAAAGTTCCATACCCAGGCTCCCATTTTCTATGCAAATATATTCTTGACCATAAAGATTTTTCTATATAAATAGAAGGTTATTTAGTTACCTGAAAATTGAAAACTGCCACTCTAGAAACTTCCAGGTATTGAATTTGAAATCCATGACTCCATAAAAATGCTTTCATCCTTTTTAGCAATAACTTATTTTTATATTCATCAAAATTGTGGGGTAGAGAGAGAGAAAGAAAGGGAATGAGAGACAGAGAGAGAAATAAAAAGTTTTATTGGTACCTATATACATATGAGAAAATTGGGGTAACCTTAGACATAAAAGTATAAACTGCATAACCTTTTGTAGTTATTTTGAAAACTGATATTATTTACTTTTGTTCTGATTATATACACTTATTGCAGAAAAGTTTAAAGATACGGATAAGAAAACCCTTAATTACCCACAAAAAAGAACCATTAGTAATATTTAACACTTTTTCTTCCATTTTTCTAAGTGTATGTATATGATATTTGAGATAACATTGTATATACAATTTCACATCTTGCTTTTCTCTTTTAACATTAAACCATTTTCATCTACCTACATCATTACAAAACATTCACAACCATGTTTAATGGATGTAGGATACTTCATCATGAGGATGTACAATCATGTACTTAGCTAATATTTTATTTCAGGACGTTATTTATAAGGTTGTTTTTCTAACATTACTGACATTATGAAAACTCAATATCATAAGTCAGAACAAGGCCAGGGGCTGACTAGAGAGCAGATATCAAGTGTTCATATGCAAGCTCAAGTTGAAACTAGAGAAAATTACAATTCTTCGAGAGAGAAAGTATGACCTAGAGTATATCCCACCTGAATTTAGAGACCATCTCAAGAATAGATTTGATGCATTGAACACTAATGACCAAAGACCAGACGAGTTGTGGAATGACATCAAGGACATCATATATAAAGAAAGGAAGATGTCATTAAAAAGACAGGAAAGAAAGAAAAGACCAAAATGGAAGTCTGAAGAGACTCTGAAACTTACTCTTGAAAGTCGAGTAGCTAAAGCAAAAGGAAGAAATGTAAAACAGCTAAACAGTTTCAGAGGTCAGCTCAAGAAGACAAAGTAAAGTACTATAATGACATGTGCAAAGAGCTGGAGATAGAAAACCAAAAGGGAAGAACATGCCTCAGCATTTCTCAAGCTGAAAGAACTGAAGAAAAAACATTCAAACTTCGAGTTGGAATATTGAAGAATTCTATGGGAGAAGTATTAAACAACACAGGAAGCATTAAAAAAAAAAAGATGGAAAGAATACACAGAGTCACTATACCAAAAAGAATTGGTTGATGTTCAACCATTTCAAGAGGTAGTATATGATAAGGAACCCATGGTACTGAGGGAAGAGGTCTAAGCTGCACTGAAGGTACTGGTGAAAAACAAGGCTCCAAGAATTGAAGGAATACCAATTGAGATGTTTCTACAAATGGATGTAATGCTGGAAGTGCTCACTCGTCTATGCCAAGAAATTTGGAAGACAGCTAGTACCTGGCCAACTTACTGGAAGAGATCCATATTTATGCCTATTCCCAAGAAAGATGATTCAAACAAATGCAGAAATTATCAAACAATATCATTAATATCACACACAAGTAAAATTTTGCTGTAGATCATTCAAAAGTGGCTGCAGCAGTATATTGACAGGGAACTGCCAGAAATTCAGGCCAGATTCAGAAGAGGATGCAGAACTAGGGATATCATTGCTGATGTCAGATGGATCCTGGGTGAAAGCAGAGAATACCAGAAAGGTGTTTACCTGAATTTTATTGACTATGCAAAGGCATTCGACTGTGTGGATCATAACAAATTATGGATAACATTGTGAAGAATGGGAATTCCAAAACACTCAACTGTGCTCATGAAGAACCTGTACATAGTAAAGAGGTAGTCATTTGAACAGAACAAGTGGATACTGCCTGGTTTAAAGTCAGGAAAAATGTTCATCAGGGTTGTATCCTTTCACCATACCTATTCAATCTGTATGCTGAGCAAATAATTCAAGAAGCTAGACTATACGAAGAAGGATGGGACATCAGGATTGGAGGGAATACTCATTAACAACCAGTAAAGAGAAGTTGAAGCACTTACTGATGAAGATCAAAGACAGCCTTCTGTGTGGATTACACCTCAACATAAAGAAAACAAAAATCCTCACTACTGGATCACTAAGCAACATCATGATAAACGGAGAAAAGATTGAAGTTGTCAAGAATTTTCTTTCACTTGGATCCACAATCAATGCCCATGGAAGCAGCAGTCAAGAAATCAAAGGACGTATTGCATTGGGCAAATCTGCTGCAAAAGACCTCTTTAAAATGTTGAAAAGCAAAGATATCATTTTGAAAACTAAGGTCCGCCTGACCCAAGCCATGGTGTTTTCAATCACCTCATATGCATGCAAAAGCTGAACAATGAATAAGGAAGACCAAAGAAGAATTGACGCCTTTGAATTGTGGTGTTGGTGAAGAATATTGAATATACCATGGACTGCCAAAAGAACGAACAAACCCGTCTTGGAAGAAGTACGACCAGAATACTCCTTAGTGACAAGGATGGTGAGACTAGTCTTATATGCTTCAGACATGTTATCAGGAGGGACCAGTTCCTGGAGAAGGACATCATGCTTGGCAACATAGAGTGTTAGTGAAAAAGAGGAAGACCCTCAATGAGTTGGACTGACACAGTGGCTGCAATGATGGGCTCAAGCATAACGATTGTGTGGATGGCCCAGGACTGGGCAGTGTTTCCTTCTGTTGTACACAGGGTTGCTATGGATCGGAACCGACTTGATGGCATCTAACAACAACCACAACAACTGATATTATGTATAAAACTGTGTATCATAAAGGCTATATTTCCTTATATGCCTTTAGTTTTGAAATAAAATATTGCTGTAAGTCAACAAACTAGGATTAAAAAAAAAAAACCCTAATCTGCTTTCCCAGTTTTAAAACCTAACCTAAAGCTCTAGTTTCTGATTAACAAGACAATATAATGTGTACAAGCTTATATATGAATTTTTAAAGCTCATATTCCTTTATTGAAACCCTCATGAAACGATGGTTAAGAGCTCAGCTGCTAACCAAAAGGTCGGCAGTTCGAATCCACCAGCAGCTCCTTGGAAACCCTATGGGGCAGTTCTACTGTGTCCTGTGGGGTCACTATAAGTCAGAATCGATTCAACACCAACTTTTTTTTAATACCTTTATTGAAGATCTTTCTTTTCTATGCATTTCTTCAAGTCATTGTCTTGTGTACTTTCAGTTCTATCTGAAAAACTCCCCTTAGTATTTCTTGTAGTGCGGGTCCAGTCATTGCAAACTCCCTCAGCTTTTGTTTTTCTGGTAATGTCATGATTTGTACCTCATTCTTGAAAGACAGATTTGCTGGATATAGAATTATTGGTCAACAATCCTTTTCTTACAACACTTTAAATACGACATTCCACTGCCTTATGGCCTCCAAGGCTTCTGAGGAGAAATAGGCACTTGATAGTATTGAGAATCCCTTTATGTGACTTTTCCCTTTTGCTGCTTTCAAGATTCTCTTTTTATCATTGATTTTTAAGAGTTTGATTATAATGTGCCTCGGTGTGGATCTCTTTAGATATAGCCAACTTGGAGTTAATTGAGCTTCTTGTATGTGTATATTTATGTCTTTTGTCCAATTTAGAAAGTTTTATACCATTATTTTTTCAAATATTCGTTCTGTCCCTTTCTCTCTCTCTTCTTCTGACATTCCCATGATGTGTATATTAGTTTGCTTGGTAGTGTCCCACAATTTCATTAAGCTTTGCTTAGCTTTCTTTATTCCCTATTCTTTTAGATTTTCAGACTCAATCACTTCAATTGCCTTATCTTCTAATTCACTAATTATTTCTTCTGGCAGTTGAAATCTGCTGTTGAAGCCTTCCAGAATTTTTTTCATGTCAGTTATTGTATTTTTCAAGCCCAGTATTTCTGATTCCTTTCCATAGTGTCTATTTCTTTATTAATATTCCCATTTTTTCATGTACCTATCATTTTCCTGATTTCTTTTTCTTTTAGTTCTTTGTCCATTTTTTCCTTTAGTTATTAGAGCATGTTTAATACTATTGTTTTAAAGTCTTCTAATCTGTCCACTACCTGGGCTTTCATAAAGACAATTTCTCTCCCCTAATCTTGCTCTTCTGATTGGGCCATACTTCTTGTTTCTTTGTGATTTTTTAAAAATCTTTTTTGTTGTTGTAGCCAGGGTTTTAGAATATCAGAATGTGTTTACTTTCTCAACTGCCTTGTGTACATGGTATTTTTAAAATTGGTAATTTCTGTAAGATAATCTTATTTGGGCACACCCTTCAGTCTTTGCTCAATGCTCCCTTCCCCACCCTGTGAGACCTCTGATTCAGACCAGACTGAGGTTTCAGTCCTTCAGGCAGCTCCTAGACAAAAAAGACACATTTAACAATTCACCAGCATAATATGCTTTATTTACTCCAGAGCCAGAGATAAGTGCCCCTTCTTTGTGAACACAAGAGCTGTGGTCTACCTTCACTGCACTAAAACAGCTACCATGCTGGGAGAGGAGGTGACAGAGAATGGAAAGGACTGTACCATTTAAAAATCACCTTTTCCTTGTTTCAGTTTGTGGTTTGTTACTGTAATCCTCTGATTACTATTTCAGAGCTCTTAACCTAGAGAGTTTAAATTACAGATTTTTAGTTCCTTTTCTTGATACTTGTGTTGGAGGGTCAGGATCATAGACCTGATCATGGTGTCATCTTCAGCAGTTCCTTGGTCAATTGATTTTTGACAAGGTCGCCAAGCAATTCAACAGGAGAAAGAATAGTGCTTTCAATAAATGCTGCTCAACAACTGGATATCCACAAGAAAAAGAATAAAATTAGACCCCTACTTTGAGCCATACACAAAATTTAAATCAAAATGGATCAAAGACCTACATGTAGGAGATAAAATTGTAAAAGTCTTAGAAGGAAACATAGGCATAAATCTTTGCAATCTTTTATTAGGTAATGGTTTCTTAGTTATGAAAGCAAAAGTAACAAAAGAGGAGGCAGAGCCAAGATGGCGGACTAGGCAGACGCTACCTCGGATCCCTCTTACAACAAAGACACGGAAAAACAAGTGAATCGATCACATACATAACAATCTACGAACCCTGAACAACAAACACAGATTTAGAGGCGGAGAACGAACTAATATGGGGAAGCAGCGATTGTTTCCAGAGCCTGGAGCCAGCGTACCAGTCAGGTATGGCACAAGCACAGAGAGCTGCTCCACCCCCCTGAACTAACCCCGGGAGGGAGACCAGCCAGTTCCGCGGGCGGCATAGGAGAAGTCCCCGGGAGGCAGTGACTGGTCTTGGAGCAGGAAGAGCAGCGTCCCAGCCGGGGAACCGTCCCGCCGGGATTTGGACTGGACGCAGGTACGGCATAAACACGGAGAGCTGCTCCACCCCCTGAACTAACCCCGGGAAGGGGCCCAGACAGGTCGCACGGGCGGCGTGGGACACAGCCGATAGGAGAAGTCCCTGGGAGGCAGCAACTGGTATTAGAGTGGGGAGAACAGTGTCCCAGCCGGGACACTCGGTCACGGCACAAGCACGGGGAGCTGCTCCACCCATCTGAACTAACCCCGGGAGGAGGCCCAACTGGTTTTCAGGGTGGCACAGCCACACGGTTGGAGGGACGAGAAGTCCCCGGGAGGCAGTGACTGATTTTGGAGTCGAGAGTGCACCGTCCCAGTAGGGGAGCCTTGACGCTGGGCGTGGGGCTGGAAGCGGAGGATCTGACCGTGACTCCAGCAGGCCAGACCCCCCGGGGGCAATCTCCACACAGCCAGCACACATAGGCGACACGCCCGCGGGAATCTCAGATACAATAGTCATTCCAAGCAAGACAAGCAACTCTGGCTATATTCTGAGGTGCTACTCTCCTATCTCTCTGTTCCCTCCCCCACCCTCCCCAGGCGGCTTCATTAACATCCAAATAGCCTGAGCCAGAGGGAGAACTCTGATAGGGATCTGACTGCATTTTTTTTTTTAGCGGATTTTCTGGAAAAACTAGTTTCCCAGTGATGGCTCGGAGACAACAATCCATATCAAACCACTTAAAGAAGCAGACCATGACAGCTTCTCCAACTTCCCCAACAAAAGAATCAAACTCTTTCCCAAATGAAGATACAATCCTGAAATTATCAGATACAGAATATAAAAAACTAATTTACAGAATGCTTAAAGATATCACAAATGAAATTAGGATAACTGCAGAAAAAGCCAAGGAACACACCGACATAGTGGAAAAATTAATAAGTTGCAAGAATCCATAGAGAGACAACATGTAGAAATCCAAAAGATTAAGAATAAAATTACAGAATTAGACAACGCAATAGGAAGTCAGAGGAGCAGACTCGAGCAATTAGAATGCAGACTGGGACATCTGGAGGACCAGGGAATCAACACCAACATAGCTGAAAAAAAATCAGATAAAAGAATTAAAAAAAATGAAGAAACCCTAAGAATTATGTGGGACTCTATAAAAAAGGATAACCTGCGGGTGATTGGAGTCCCAGAACAGGGAGGGGAGACAGAAAACACAGAGAAAATAGTTGAAGAACTCCTGACAGAAAACTTCCCTGACATCATGAAAGACAAAAGGATATCTATCCAAGATGCTCATCGAACCCCATTTAAGATTGATCCAAAAAGAAAACCACCAAGACATATTGTCATCAAACTCACCAAAACCAAAGATAAACAGAAAATTTTAAAAGCAGCCAGGGAGAAAAGAAAGGTTTCCTTCAAGGGAGAATCAATAAGAATAAGTTCAGACTACTCAGCAGAAACCATGCAGGCAAGAAGGGAATGGGACGACATATACAGAACACTGAAGGAGAAAAACTGCCAGCCAAGGATCATATATCCAGCAAAACTCTCTCTGAAATATGAAGGCGAAATTAAGATATTTACAGACAAACACAAGTTTAGAGAATTTACAAAAACCAAACCAAAGCTACAAGAAATACTGAAGGATATTGTTTGGTCAGAGAACCAATAATATCAGATATCAGCACAACACAAGGTCACAAAACAGAACGTCCTGATATCAACTCAAATAGGGAAATCACAAAAACAAACAAATTAAGATTAATTAAAAAAACAATACACATAACAGGGAATCATGGAAGTCAATAAGTAAAAGATCACAATAATCAAAAAGAGGGACTAAATACAGGAGGCATTGAACTGCCATATGGAGAGTGATACAAGGCTATATAGAACAATACAAATTAGGTTTTTACTTAGAAAAATAGGGGTAAATAATAAGGTAACCACAAAAAGGTATAACAACTCTATAACTCAAGATAAAAGCCAAGAAAAATGTAACGACTCAACTAACATAAAGTCAAACACTATGAAAATGAGGATCTCACAATTTACTGAGAAAAACGCCTCAGCACAAAAAAGTATGTGGAAAAATGAAATTGTCAACAACACACATAAAAAGGCATCAAAATGACAGCACTAAAAACTTATTTATCTATAATTACCCTGAATGTAAATGGACTAAATGCACCAATAAAGAGACAGAGAGTCACAGACTGGATAAAGAAACAGGATCCATCTATATGCTGCCTACAAGAGACACACCTTAGACTTAGAGACACAAACAAACTAAAACTCAAAGGATGGAAAAAAGTATATCAAGCAAACAATAAGCAAAAAAGAAGAGGAGTAGCAATATTAATTTCTGACAAAATAGACTTTAGACTTAAATCCACCACAAAGGATAAAGAAGGACACTATATAATGATAAAAGGGACAATTGATCAGGAAGACATAAACATATTAAATAGATATGCACCCAATGACAGGGCTGCAAGATACATAAATCAAATTTTAACAGAATTGAAAAGTGAGATAGATACCTCCACAATTATAGTAGGAGACTTCAACACACCACTTTCGGAGAAGGACAGGACATCCAGTAAGAAGCTCAATAGAGACACGGAAGACCTAATTACAACAATCAACCAACTTGACCTCATTGACTTATACGGAACTCTCCACCCAACTGCTGCAAAATATACTTTTTTTTCTAGTGCACATGGAACATTCTCTAGAATAGACCACATATTAGGTCATAAAACAAATCTTTGCAGAATCCAAAACATCAAAATATTACAAAGCATCTTCTCAGACCACAAGGCAATGAAGCTAGAAATCAATAACAGAAAAACTAGGGAAAAGAAATCAAATACTTGGAAAATGAACAATACCCTCCTGAAAAAAGACTGGGTTATAGAAGACATCAAGGAGGGAATAAGGAAATTCATAGAAAGCAACGAGAATGAAAATACTTCCTATCAAAACCTCTGGGACACAGCAAAAGCAGTGCTCAGAGGCCAATTTATATCGATAAATGCACACATACAAAAAGAAGAAAGAGCCAAAATCAGAGAACTGTCCCTACAACTTGAACAAATAGAAACTGAGCAACAAAAGAATCCATCAGGCACCAGAAGAAAACAAATAATAAAAATTAGAGCTGAACTAAATGAATTAGAGAACAGAAAAACAATTGAAAGAATTAACAAAGCCAAAAGCTGGTTCTTTGAAAAAATTAACAAAATTGATAAAGCATTGGCTAGACTGACTAAAGAAATACAGGAAAGGAAACAAATAACCCAAATAAGAAACGAGAAGGACCACATCACAACAGAACCAAATGAAATTAAAAGAATCATTTCAGATTATTATGAAAAATTGTACTCTAACAAATTTGCAAACCTAGAAGAAATGCATGAATTCCTGGAAAAACACTACCTACCTAAACTAACACATTCATAAGTAGAACAACTAAATAGACCCATAACAAAAAAAGAGATTGAAATGGTAATCAAAAAACTCCCAACAAAAAAAAGCCCTGGCCCGGACAGCTTCACTGCAGAGTTCTACCAAACTTTCAGAGAAGAGTTAACACCATTACTTCTGAAGGTATTCCAAAGCATAGAAAAGGACGGAATACTACCCAACTCATTCTATGAAGCCACCATCTCCCTGATACCAAAACCAGGTAAAGACATCACAAAAAAAGAAAATTATAGACCTATATCCCTCATGAACATAGATGCAAAAATCCTCAACAAAATTCTAGCCAATAGAATCCAACAACACATCAAAAAAATAATTCACCCTGATCAAGTGGGATTTATACCAGGTATGCAAGGCTGGTTTAATATCAGAAAAACCATTAATGTAATCCACCACATAAATAAAACAAAAGACAAAAACCACATGATCTTATCAATTGATGCAGAAAAGGCATTTGACAAAGTCCAACACCCATTTATGATAAAAACTCTTACCAAAATAGGAATTGAAGGAAAATTCCTCAACATAATAAAGGGCATCTATGCAAAGCCAACAGCCAATATCACTCTAAATGGAGAGAACCTGAAAGCATTTCCCTTGAGAACGGGAACCAGACAAGGATGCCCTTTATCACCGCTCTTATTCAACATCGTGCTGGAAGTCCTAGCCACGGCAATTAGGCTAGACAAAGAAATAAAAGGTATCCGGATTGGCAAGGAAGAAGTAAAGTTATCACTATTTGCAGATGACATGATTATATACACAGAAAATCCTAAGGAATCCTCCAGAAAACTACTGAAACTAATAGAAGAGTTTGGCAGAGTCTCAGGTTATAAAATAAACATACAAAAATCACTTGGATTCCTCTACATCAACAAAAAGAACACCGAAGAGGAAATAACCAAATCAATACCATCCACAGTAGCCCCCAAGAAGATAAGATACTTAGGAATAAATCTTACCAAGGATGTAAAAGACCTATACAAAGAAAACTACAAAGCTCTACTACAAGAAATTCAAAAGGACATGCTTAAGTGGAAAAACATACCCTGCTCATGGATAGGAAGACTTAACATAGTAAAAATGTCTATTCTACCAAAAGCCATCTATACATTTAACGCACTTCCGATCCAAATTCCAATGTCATATTTTAAGGGGATAGAGAAACAAATCACCAATTTCATATGGAAGGGAAAGAAGCCCCGGATAAGCAAAGCACTACTGAAAAAGAAGAAGAAAGTGGGAGGCCTCACTCTACCTGATTTCAGAACCTATTATACAGCCACAGTAGTCAAAACAGCCTGGTACTGGTACAACAACAGGCACATAGACCAATGGAACAGAATTGAGAGCCCAGACATAGATCCATCCACGTATGAGCAGCTGATATTTGACAAAGGACCAGTGTCAATTAACTGGGGAAAAGATAGCCTTTTTAACAAATGGTGCTGGCATAACTGGATATCCATTTGCAAAAAAATGAAACAGGACCCATACCTCACACCATGCACAAAAACTAACTCCAAGTGGATCAAAGACCTAAACATAAAGACTAAAACGATAAAGATCATGGAAGAAAAAATTGGGACAACCCTAGGAGCCCTAATACAAGGTATAAACAGAACACAAAACATTACCAAAAATGATGAAGAGAAACCCGATAACTGGGAGCTCCTAAAAATCAAACACCTATGCTCATCTAAAGACTTCTCCAAAAGAGTAAAAAGTAACAAAAGTATATAAATTGGACTTCAATAAAATTAAAGGCTTTGTGTTTCAAAGGGCACTATCAATGAAGTGAAAAGACAACCCACACGATGGGAAAAAAGTATTTGTAAATGACATATCTTAAGAGACAAGAATCCAGAATAAAGAACTCTCACAACTGAACAATAAAAAGTCCACCCAACTGAAAAATGGGCAAAGGATTTGAATAGACATTTCTCCAAATAATATATACAAATAGTCAATAAGCACATGAAATTATATTTAATATCAGTAGTCATTAGGAAAACACAAATAAAACCATAATATAATACCACTTCCCACCCATGGATATAATAAAAAAATGGACAATAGCAATTATTAGTGATGATGTGGAGAAATTGGAACCCTCATACAATGCTTGTGGGAATATAAAACATTCTAGGCTCTTGTGGTGAAGTGGTTAAGCCTTTGGCAGCTAACCACAAGGTCGGCAGTTTGAATCCATCAGCGGCTCTTTGGAAACCCTGTGGAGCACTTCTACTCTTTCCTGTAGGGTCAGTATGCGTTGGAATTGACTCAATGACAATGGGTTTAGCCACAATGAAAAACAGTCTGGCAGCTCCTCAGAAGTTTAAACAGAGTTACCATATGAGCTAACAGTTCCATTCCCAGGTATATACTCAAAATAATTGAAAACATATTCACACAAAAACTTGTACACAAATGTTTATAGCAACATTATTCATAATAGCAAATATGTGGAAACAACTCAATGTTTATCAACTGCTGAAAGGATGAACAAAATGTGGTATATTCATACAATGGAAAATTACTAGGCCATAAAAACGAATTAAGTACTGACATGTGCAACAACAAAGGATCCCTCGTAGTGCAGTGGTTAAGTGCTCAGTTGCTAACCAAAAGGCCAGCAGTTCAAACCCACCAGCTATTCCGTGGGAGAAAGATCTGCTCCTGTAAAGGTTACAGCCTATGAAACCCTGTGGGGAAGTATTACTTTCTCCCGTAGGGTCACTATAAGTCGGAAATTGAAGGCACACAGCAACAACATGGATGAACCTTGAAAATATTGTGGTAAGTGATGAAGTCGGAAACAAAACACATATTGTTCCATTTATACTAAATGACCAGGAAATGCCAAATCATTAGAGACAGAAAGTAGGTTATTGGTGTCCAGGATGGACAATGGCTGTTAATGGGTCTGGAGTTTCTTGTTGGAGTGATAAAAAATATTCTTGTATTAGATAGTAGTGATGGCTGCATAACTTTGTGAATATACTAAAAACCTCTGAATTTTACACTTTAGAAGGATGTGAAGTATATCTCGATAAAAATTTGATATGCAAATATTATTGTACATTTACAATAAATACTATATATTATTTGAGAAACTAGTATACTATGTCTTATGTTCTAAAATGTTTTAGATTTGATTAACAACTGTGATGCCATGAACCCACATTTATTTTAAGGGGAGCAGAGGAGGTTAAGGAAAATGATTGCTCATATTCCATGTACAATATCACTTTATTAAAGTCTTGTAATTTACAAGATTTTGTAACCAGAGGAAGGATCTGATGTTTTATGTGACATTAGGCATCTTTCATGATTATACTGTTCCCCAAAATAATTTATGTTCATGGAAAATGAAAAATTTTATTTAGTACTTTTTCACTTACCAGTCCTAGATATTTGAGAATCATTATATAAAGACTGGCTCCTTATGGGTTAATATCATTTGCCTGGACTATGTTTTTAAACATTTTTATTATCTTCCTTCTTAACTCATTCTACTTTGTTTTAAATAAACAAATATTTACAGAATTGCTTAGTATCCAATTTGTTCAGTTTTCTGTGAACACCTTAAACTATAAAAAGAGAATAATATAATCACTTCAAGCAATACTAACAAGTTGTTGTAAAAGACATCAGATGGCATTGTAAAAGCATTTTAAAAAGATAAATCATATTATCCAAATGTACAGTATGGTCTTAGTCATCTAGTGCTGCTATAACAGAAATACCACAAGTGGATGGCTTTAACAAAGAGAAGTTCATTCTTTCACAGTCCAGTAGGCTAGAAGTCTGAATTCAGGATGCTGGTGCCAGGGGAAGACTTTCTCTCTCTGTTGGCTCTGGAGAAAGGTCCTTGTCATCAGTCTTCCCTTGATCTGGGAACATCTCAGAGCAGGAACTTCAGGTCCACAGGATATGCTCTGCTCCCAGCATTGTTTTCTTGGTGGTATAAGGTCCCAATCTTTCTCTGCTCACTTCTCTCTTTTGTATCTCACAAGAGGTTGGCTTAAGACACTATCTAATCTTGTAGCTCTCATCAGTATAACTGCCACTAATCCACCTCATTACATCATATTGATGGGATTTACAACACGTGGGAAAATCACATCAGATGACAAAATGGTGGACAATCATACAATGCCGGGAATCATGACCCAGCCAAGTTGACAGACATTTTGGGGGGACACAATTCAATCCTTGACAAGTATTGTTAAGAATAACATGCCGTTAGTCAACATGGGATGTGGCAAATATAAAAACTCAAATTTTACCAACTATATCAGATGCTGAGATGCTCAATTTAAAATACTGTAAAACAGGAAGATGGTTTGTAATAGACGTTAGCAAGATCACAATTGTAGCTAGATTGCTGGAGAGAGGGGTATGTAAGATCATAAGGACAACAGCATGCTTAGTGCTTGGGAAACTAAAACCCTACTGAATCTTTATGAGTTTCAAATTATTACTGATCATGTCCATCCCCTGATCCTGTGAATAGAATGTCATCTATGTTGGCATTTTGAGGCTCCAAATCTTATAGGAACCACTTAGTAGCTGAGCTTCTGTGGATGCTATTAGAAATCTTCACAGGGGAACAATTCAGAAAGATGGATTACTTTGAAAATCATCCAACCCTGAAAAATAGCTCATCTCTCTACATTTTTGTCAACTCTTCCAAGTCTACCCTGTAATCTATATCAATGAAGAATTTATCAGTATATAAAAATATGCTCTATAAAGAGATTTTATGTACCAAGCTGGATTTTCAAGGATGGTTACAGAAATGTGAACAAACTAAAAATGCCCAATAATGATTGGACTTGAGAGTTTACTGAAAAACAATATGAAAAAGCAAAGGTTAAATAATTTTACATAAATATTTTTATTCTGTGACTATACTCTGCATCTCTTACAAATAACTTTTCATCTAGTTATTCCTTAATAACATTTGTGCTAAATGTGATGAAGCCACTCTTGATAGGCATTTCTAAATTGAATGTATGTTTTGTTCTTCTAAATAATGTGACTTTTTCATCCAATATAAGCAGATCCTTAATATTTCATAATTTGAGCTAAAGTCTTTATCAACCTCCAAATCATTTAGATTATTAGATGGATATTTAGCTCGAAAATATTCATCTTTATGGCTAAAATGCAAGGTGTTTTAGAGATTTTAATAGAACTATGCTCATTAACATTCTTTGTAAATTCGTACTTGAAAAAGTAGCATGGTGTGTTTCTATGTTAAATATTTTGTATTACCCCTTTTTCCCAAAATCCTGTATGGCTGCATCAAATATGTGATTATCAATTATAGAACAAGTGCTAAGAACTTAATCCAAAGAATGCTGTGTGCTGAGCTGGGGAACAATATAAATGTTAAGTCACCAAGTTCTCCAAGTTAGCTAAGATGTTGAACCAAAAACAAATCAAACAGCTCGTTCAAAATCTGAGTGACCAAATTCAAGGTTAGGGAGTAAAAAGTGTTTGCACAGAACAGAATCTTGATATAAATACAGAGATTATCCCATTGTTATCAAGTTGATTCCCACTCATAGCAACCCTATAGTGACCCAATAGGACAGAGTAGAACTACCCCATGTGGTTTCCAAGGAGTGGCTGATGGATTTGAACTGCCAACCTTTTTGGTTAGCAGCCTGAGCTCTTAACCACTGTACCACCAGGGCCGTGTAATAGTTATATATATGATAGTGTAATCAATTATAAACAATTTTAACGTCCTGGGTGCAATCATGCATCACATTTAAGGATTGGAAAGTGCTATTTTTGTCTTACATAAGCATTGTCAAGATCCTTAATAATTCATTAATTTGAAACATTTGGGCTAATGAGGCTGCATAGACAATATACTCTTAACCCTTGCCAGTGATTTAATACACTATGTAATTATTATAATAACCTCATAAAGTAGATATTATTTCTATTTTATATATGAGGAAACTAGGGCCCATAGAGTTTAAGCAATCTGCTGAAAGCTCCACTGGTAGATATGTGAACTTAGTTAGGCCTATCTTACTTCAAATTCTATATCCATAATCACTGCTACTGTAGTGAGTCAATAGTGTCATCCCAGACTGTGAGTTAGGTCTAATTTATTATAAGAAAAAAATTAAAATTAGGTTTTTAGAAAAAGAGATAAACAATGATAAATAGAAACAGGTACATAAATGAAAAGATGGTAAGTAAAAATGAAAAGAAGAAAGGGAAAGGAAGAAAACTGAGGAGTCTAAAGAAGAGAACCAAATAAATAGGACATACCAAAATGTGGCCAACGATTGACCAGAAAATGGAAATAAATTGGAAATACTTCTTATCTGCTCATGGAATTCATAAATATGCCAGTGAATGATGTGAGAATCAGTACAACTTGAACAGATTTATGAAATCAAGCCAAAATACGTAGTTTGAATATCATCTGTGATGTCAGACAGAAAGTACTATACAGGCTCTAAACAAAAATGAAAGCAGGTTCAGTTGAATATTTCAAAAGGAAATGCTAAAAGGTTACTTAATGACCTTCAAAGGCAGAAAATCTGAATATAAAATAATACTACACACCAGTCAAGCTTCATCTCTAAATAACAGAAGAATGAATTCAGTTTAGACTGTAACAAGAGCTCATTTAGATGAAAAGAAGAACACCATTGCAAGGATGATTTGGCAGTTCAAAAAGAGGCTAAGTAATGATCATCCTTGTCATCACTCAAGGACCAGCTAGATAAAATGGTGATCTCTGGGCCAGTGGTGCACTGGAGCCAAGATACCGGCTCCTGAGAACCTACTGCACTAATCTCTTCCCAACTCTGTGTTCATTGACCAGTGACACATAGGTAGTTTGGAGGAAATATTTAACCTCAGAAATCAGAAAACACTACAAACCAAGGCTCTATTTTTTCTGGAAAGTCAACTGTTAAACATTTACCAGCACACCATTGCTTCGAGTTGAACCAGCTTTGGAACTCTCTCCTAGTTTCAGGATTTTCCATATGTGTCTATAGTTTCTGACCACAATATCTATGCAGAGAATTCTGTTTTATGGAACATTGTTTTTTTTTTTTTTTTTTAGATGGGGTAGGAGAAACTATGCTGTTGTGGCAGAAGAATGGGTGCCGTGGCAGGAGAATAGGTGCTATATATAATAAAGGTCAATTACCATAGAATTGACTAGTGTGCAGTTGGTAGATTTAAGTCTCATTATGAAGAAAGAAATAATTTTATTATAATAAGCTTAATCTGGCTATTTAAACCATTGATTTAATTACTTGACAATTGTTTGTTACTTTAACTTTCACCTCAAGTTTCACTCTCTATTTTCCAAACTCCAAATCTCAATCAAATAAATGTAAAAAAAAAACCACATATAAATTTGTTCTATACTGAAGTGTTTAATATGTAGTATTCAATGCCTTCAAAGTGTACTGTTTTTGTTACTATTACCATACTCTGCTGACAAAATTGGAAATGTGTCAAGTTACATACTCTCATTATCCAATTAAATGAAGCAGCCACCTGACCAATATAGAGAAATTTTTTTTCTCTCAACAGTGACCTTAAAAATACATTTATTGCATGAGTACATTATGAGAGCATTGAATAACATAATGGCCAGTTTCATCGATGCTTTTTCTCAAAAACTGTAGAAAGCATTCCAAGTAGACAATTTTCTCTAGTTACTGTAAAAAGAACTATGGTCATCATGTTAAATTTTAAATCAGTGTAATAATTTCTATGGGGGATTATAAGCATTAGAGTTCAAGTATGTAGGATTCTGGTTATTTTCCTTGGTTAACGGGGTTAGAGATTAGAGAAACCAGGCTGGTGTTTAATAGTTTAAAAGTCCCCACACACCATCTCGTGTTCTAGAGTATTAATTGTCTCTAGCATAGTTTCAGCAGGAACTTGATAGCAATTGACTGCCAATTAAAGTTGCTTTTACTAAAATTAGTTTATTGTGAGAGGTTAACTTATGCATAAAATATATTCTGAAAGATAATGCAAAATTACCTCCTATTAATAAGCCTCCCAAGTTATGTACTTACGCAAATGTAAATCTACTGTATATTAAGCTTGATGCTCTACTTATTTTAGATGGTAAATGAAAAGGTAAATATACTTTTGTAAAGGTTAAGCTGGCACTATTGTTTAAATGTGTTTATTGTAATGAGTCTATGCCGTTTAAATATGTTCCTTGTTACATTCCCACTTTCCTGTTGTTTGCTTCTTTAAAAACGTAACATATTATTAGTTGATCTGTTAATCTAAAAAGAACACTGGGGCTAATTACATGAAAAATGTTAACTCACTGGAAAATAAGATACCAAAGTCAGCAGTTGTTCTTTTTCACACTCCCAGCATATCCCAAGGTTGGCATCTCTTGAGGAGCAATTAACTTTGGCAGGGCAGCTAAATTCAAACACACTGAGATTTCATTTTTTTTACATTATGAATCGTAATTAATAAAGAAATTATAACATGTTGTCACAGACTATCAAATTACTGTGATAACATTCCTTTTCTCAGAAAGCTCAAAGGAAAGCTTTTTAAAGCACTGAGGTGGCAGTAGAAAATGCTTTCCTGTTTCTTACATAGTTAAGACAGAGTCAGAATGGCTATTGATGCATATGTGAAAGCAGTTATAACATTTATTTATGATTCTCAAAATATCCTTTTATTCCACATGAATAGTATATTTTCTTATTTAGACAAAATCCCAAATTCTCAATCATACTGCAAAAATGCTTTTAATGATAAGTATTTTAGCTTTGAAAAATGAAGCCATTGAAAAGACTGTGCCATAACTGTAGTGTAGCAAAGTGGCATTTGAGCTACAGGCAGGTTTCTGTTAGAATATAATGTCTACAGGATTTTTTTAATGACTAAAAGTTGCTTAAGAAATAGATACAGAGAGTACTAGACTTATTGATTCTCAGTGTTGTTTGTTTCTTTGTGCAAGCAATGACATTAATTTAAGGAAGAATTATATCAGTGGAAAAATGAGAAAAATTCTCTGATCCAGAGAGATACTGATGAAGAGAAGAAGAAAAACCAGAAGTGTGTCTACCATCCTAGGTGGAGGGTTGGGGTGGGGTAGCTTTATGTGCTCCAAATTTTGCCAAGTTGGAAGCTTCCAACACCTTCCTGTTTTCAGTGATTTTCATTATTTTAAGCTACAAGCACAGGCCTAATGTGTATGGGTACTGGTAAAAAGGAAGGGAGAGCTGGCTCTATGCGCATCACATAATTTCAAGGCTTCCTTGTATCCATCCCAAACCTAATTGTTCCAGAAGCTTAAAACTAGTATCAGCCAAATGTATTGTCTTGAAACAGAGCTCAGCCATCTCTGGGTTTGGATGGATGCCTCACTGAACCCTGGAGAGAGCAAAGAGAATAGCTGTGCAGAAAATACATGCAGAATATGAAATAAAGGCCACTGTAACTCCATCTGGTGTCTCTGTAATGCACAACTTCATAAAATGCAAATTTTTATTCCTGATGAATACGCTGATGGAAGTAAGACAAAAACCATAGGATCAAGAAAAATATTCAAAATATTCAAAACTTAGAACAAGTTTAACCTTATTACCTTTCTTTAAAAAGCATATTGAATATAATAAATATTCACAAAATGAAGTAGATTTACTTTGCTATAGGTAAAAATAGGTTCTACTATTGAAGTAAAGAAGGACTCCATTAACAAGCTTTGTTTTGAATTTCTACATGGTAGATTTTTAGATTAGAGTTTTTCAACTTTGACACTATTAGCATCTTGGAGTTGTGGGAGCATGTCCTGTGCACTGTAGGATGATTAGCAGTATCCTTGGCCTCTATCCACCAGATGCCAGTAGCAATCCCCTTTCAAGTTGTGACAACCAAAAACTGTCTCCAGGCATTGCTAAATGTCCCCTGGTGGAAAAAATTCACTCCACTGTTACAGAGAATGAATTTGCTCAAAACCAGTTGGGTTTATTCTAAGCTACGTCCATAAATACAAACCAGGTTGAAAACAATTTGATTTAGTCAAGCAACTGATTATTAACTTACTGTGCTCTAATTTACTCATTAAAAAAAAATTCCAATTATTTGTTTGTTTTTGGTCTTGTGCATGCGTGTGTGCACACACATGTAGTATGTGTATGACTCCATTTAAAGAAATCCTAGTCATATGAAATCTCCCTCAAAGATAAGAACAATCAAGTATTTTTAATAAGGGTCTTTGCTTTAAAACCTTTCCCTTAGTAGTCCGATAGCATCCAATTTTTTTTATTTCATGATATAGCAAAATAATCGCTTAATTGAAATATTTGCCTCTCACTAAACTGCTGTTTCATCTTAAGCATGCCAATTAATTCCACTAGGAATAAGTTTCCATTTTTATAAAAACAGGGACTTAAATTATCTCCAATTTTCCAGCTCTAGGCTGGAGGGCAGTGCCCGTCAGGGGAAAACTGATTCTGTGATGCAATTAGTAATTCCCTCTCAGTGGATCTCCCTGATTCTCCTGGTTATTAATCCAAGCTGACTTAATTTCATTCTCTGCTATACTCCTATTCTTATAGCTCTTATAGTTTTTTATTTAGATCTCTGTCTCAGCATTAAGCCCAGTGCTGTAAGAACCTAAGAAAAATTTTCAGTTTTTCTTTCCATTCAATTGATATAATCAAGGGTTTATCCAGAAAATAATTGACCACCTATATTATTATTTTTTATGTAACTGAGCTGTAGGGACTACCATGAGGCCATGGGAAAGTCCAATTTTGCAGAGGCTTCAGTTCCTTAAATCTCTCAGTTGGAATTGACTTGACAGCAACAGGTTTTTGTTTGTTTGTTTGTTTAAGATCAATTTTTTTTCTTTTGTTTGTTTTAGTTTTAATATTGTGGATCCAGGTCACGCTTCCCTGGAAGAAAGTTTTTTTTTTTTTTTTTAAATCATTGATCTACCTCATTACTTTTGATATAATAACAAAGGGATCAGCCAATGTAAGCAGTGTGCAACTCCAGAAAAACAAATCACTCCGGTTTTCTCTACTTATTACTATGCATTTATACACACTCTCACACACTGAAAAACCAAACGCATTGCAATCAAGTTGATACTGGTTCACAGTGACCCTATAGGAGAGAGAGAACCGCCAGTAGGGCTTCCACGTCTGTAGGGTCGCTATGGGTGAAATCCACTCGACAGCAATGGGTTTGGCTTTAGGTTTGGTTTTAATCTTTACAGAAGCTGACTGCCACATCTTTCTCCCACAGAGCGGCTGGTAGATTTGAACCACCAACCTTTTGGGTAGTAGCTGAGTGCTAAACAACTGTGCCACCGGGGCTCCTTATGCATCTACACACAAATTGAAAATTCTGAACGCAAAATTTACCTTAAATTTAACAAAGATATAAAGCTACCTCAGTGCTTTTAAAATTATTGCATGCATTACAAGTGATTTATCTTTATATATAGTGTAATTAAAACATAAAGGAAACAATTTTATAAAGAAAAACACTTTAGTTATATGTTCATGATAGCACAAATAGAATAGGCACAAGACTTTACATATACATTTTTTAAATTTATAAGTACTGCGGTATTATCATAGTAAACAATTCAAAGTGTAGAAAGATGTACAATGACAAACTCTCCCTCTTCTCCTTACACCCGGCTGGTGCTTCTCATGAGAAATAATCTTGTAAACGTTTTCTTGTTTATCATTTCATTAAAAATATTGTAGAGAATGAATTTTCTCCATGTATATCTATGCCACCTGTGAAGGTTGAGGTTGTGTGTCAGCTTGGCTGGTCCATGGTTCTCAGTGGTTTGCCAGTCCTCTAATGTTGCAATCACTTCCATGATGAGATCTGATATAATGTGATCACATCCATGATGGGATCTACCGTGAATAGACAATCAGTTGAAAGGGAGTTTCCTTGGGCCTGTGGCCTGCATCAAATATAAGTGGACATGCTGGCAGGGCTCAGGGGCTTTTGCTCACTCTGGATCCTGCAGCTGGCTCCAGTTCTCTGACTTCCTGTTCTCGGGCTTTGAACTAGCACCTTACCCGTGGTCTTGCCTACCAATCTTGGGATTCGTCGGGCATTGCAGCCTGCGAGCAAGAACCCTGCTCTCTGACTTGATGATCTTGGGTTCATCAGCCCCTGTGGCTACGTGAGTCAGGAGAAGCCTCTATCCTGACCCATAGACTTGGGACGTTCTAGCCTCTACAACCAGGTGAGCCATTTCCTTGATATAAATCTCTCTGCGTATATATTTATACGCTCTACTGTTTTGGCTTCTTTAGAGAACCTAGTGTAAGACTCCACCTATATACTTTTTTTTTTAACAAATATGATTCTTCTATACACATAATTTTTACTTTGCTTTTTTATTCAATGAATAATATACCTTGATGTTTCCTTATCAGTCATCACACTGAAACTTCTTGTTCTTTACAATGACTACATATAGTCTATTGTATAAATATACCATAAACTATTTACATTGTTTGCACTTTTTTTGCTAATAATTTTTTTTAAACATGAGATTAAACTGGGTCATAGAATATCTAACCAAAACCAAACCCGTTGCCACTGAGTCAATTTTGACTCATAGTGACCATATAGGGCAGAGAAGAACTGCCCCATAGGGTTTCCAAGGAGCGCTTGGTGGATTCAAACTGCAAACATTTTGGTTAGCAGCTGTAGGTCTTAACCACTATGCAACCAGGGTTTCCAAAGAATATATACATCCCCCTTTTTTGAATTTTTTTACTGTGATAAATATATATATAGGTAAACATTCACCATTTCAAAAATGTTTACATATATAGCTACCCCTAAGCAATAACTCCCTCTTTTCCCTTCTCTTCTATCCCTGGTAACCTCCCCAAAACTTTGAACTATACACATTTTTCTATTTTAAGTATTTCGTGTAAGTGAGATTATACAATATTTTTCCTTTTTTGGCTTACTAATTTCACATAGCATAATGTTTTCAGGGTTCATACATGTTGTAGCATGTACGAGGACTTCATTTCTCTTCATGGCAGAGTAGTACTCCATTATATGGATATACCATATTGTTTATACATTCATCTGCTGATGTACCTTTAAGTTGTTTCCACCTTTGGTGTCATGAATTAATGCGTCAATGAACATTGGTGTAAAAGTTTATGCTTGCATCCCTGCTTTTAATTCTTTTGGGTATATAACTAGGAGTAGAATTCTGGATTATATGGTAATTCTATGTTTAACTTTTTTAGGACCACCAAACTGTTTCCCACAGCAGCCACACCATTTTAAAATCTCAACAGCAATGGATGAGAGTTCCAATTTCTCCATATCCTAGCTAACATCTGTTGTTTTCCTTTTTTTTTCTGATCATAGCCATCTTAGTGAGGGTGAAGTGATATCTCCTTTTGGTTTTGATCTGCCTTTCCCTAATGACCAATGAAGTTGAGCATCATTTTATGTACTTTTTGGTCATTTGTATATCTTCTTTAGTGAAATATTTATTCAAATCCTTTGGCAGTTTTTTGTGATTGGGTTGTTTGTCTCTTTGTTGTTCAGTTGTAGAAGTTCTTTATGTATTTTGAATATTAAACCCTTATCAGGTATATGGCTCGCAAAATTTTTCTCCCAATCTATAGTTTGTCTTTTCACTTTGGTGATAGAGTCCTTTGATTATCAAAAGTTTTTCATTTTGATGAAGTGCCATTTATCTATTTTGACTTTTGTTGTTCATGCTTTTGGTGTCATACCTAAGAATCCATTGTTGAAAACTAGGTACTGAGGCATTACCCCTATGTTTTCTTCTAAGATTTTTATAGTTTTAGTCCTTACATTTAGGTCTTTGATCCATTTTTAGTCAATTTTGACATATGGTATGAAATAGGAGTTCTGCTTCATTCTTTTGCATGTGACAATCTAGTTGTTCTAGCACCATTTATTAAAGAGATTATCCTTTCCCCATGGGCTGAACTTAGCACCCTTGTTGAAAATTGATTGGCCATAGATGTATAAGTTTATTTGTGTCTCTCAGTTCTATTCCATTGGTCTATATGTCTGTCATTATACTAGTACCAGACTGTTTCGATTACCGTAGCATTATAGTATGTCTTGAGATTGAGGAATATGAGTACTCCTACTTTGTTCTTCTTTTTCAAGATTGACTATTCAGGGCCCCTTGCAGTTCTATATAAATTTGAGTATTAGCTTTTCTATTTTGCAAAGAAGATTGTTGGAATTTGGATAGTTATTGCATTGAATCTATAGATTTTTTAGGTTGTATTGATATTATAACAATATAAGTCTTCCAATCTATGAGCACAGAATGTCCTTTATTTTAATAGATATTGCAAATGGCTTTCATATAAAGCTTCCACAATTCATACACTTTCCAAAGAATGGTGTATTGACAATACCTGATGTTCCTACTTTCTATTTGGAAACATCTTCTCTGAGTTATCTGCTTTGCTAACTTCTCCACTTGTTTCAGTTTTTTCTCAAATGAGCTCTACCATGACCACCTTAATTAATACTGTAGCATTCCCCGTTTAAATGACACCCAAACACCTGGTATTCATGACCCAGTTACACTGTTCTATTTTTTTTTGTTTGTTTCACCTTCTAACACACGCTATGATTTACTTATGTTTGTAAAATATAATTATTATTTATTTTATACCTCCCCACTGCTAGAATGTAAAGTCTATGAAAGTAGGAATGTTTATTTTGTTCACTGATATACCCCAATCATACAGAAAAATATCTGGCACGTAGTAGGTGGCCATTATGTATTTGGTGAATGAATGAACAATTAATCTTTTCCCAGCTAATTTGAGATATTAACTTCATATGTATATGTCCTAGGCTGGGTTCTCTAGAGAAGTAAAACCAGTAAAGCATATAAATATATATACAGAGAGAGATTTGTATCAAAGAAATGGCTCACATGATTGTAGAGGCTGGAACGTCCCAAGTCCACGGATCAAGATAGAGGCTTCTCTCAATTCACATAGCCACAGGGGCTGGTGAACCCAAGCTCGGCAGGTTGGAGTGCAGGGCTCCTGCTCACAGGCTGGGAGACCTACAAATCCCAAGATCAGGAGATAAGCAGATAGCTCAAGTCCCAAGAACCCGAAGCCAGACAAACAGAAGGCAGCTGCAGGAGCGCAAAAACCCAGAATATTTGCTTTTATTTGGATGCAGGCCACAACACCCAGGAAACTTCACTTCAACTGATTGGCCACTCACGGTAGATTCCATCATGGGAGTGATCACATATAAAAAAAAAAAAAAATTTTTTTTTTTTTATAAACACTGAGAATCATGGCCCAGCCAAGTTGATACACAGTCCTAACCATCACAGTGTATTTCTCTATTTTTGTATAGCATTCTGTCAATTTCTTCTCCAGTACTAAGTGTTTATTTTTACCAGTTCTCACATGTATATGTTTTCATGATAAATTGTATTATTATGTTTCCAGGAGCAAAAACTTCTATTGACATTTTATTTTTATCACATTGGTTTATAATTGAATACAAATATAATACTGTGAGTACCTATTTATTTAACAATTTACTCAGCAAATATTTTTAATTGCCTACAATGTGCTAAATGTGTCTGTCAACTTGTCATACTGTGGGGGTTTGCATGTTGATATGATGTTTGAAGCTCTGCCACTGGTATTTGGATACCAGCAGGGTCGCCCATGATGGACAGGTTTCATTTGAGCTTCCAGACTAGGACAGACTAGGAAGAAAGACCTGGCAGTCTACTTCTGAAAAGAATTAGCCAGTAAAACCTTATGAATAGCAGTAAAACATTGTCTGATATAGTGCTGGAAGATAAACCCCCGAGGTTGGAAGGCACTCAAAAGACGGCTGGGGAAGAGCTGCCTCCTCAAAGCAGAGTCGACCTTAAAGACTTGGGTGGAGTCAGGCTTTTGGGACCTTCATTTGCTGATGTGGCAGGACTCAAAATGAGAAGAAAAACCTGCAAACATCCATTAATAATCAGAACTTGGAACATATGAAGTATGAATCTAGGAAAACTGGAAATCATCAAAAAGGAAATGGAACACATAAACCTTGGCATCCTAGGCATTAGAGAGCAGAAATGGACTGGTACTGGTCATTTTGAATTGGACAATCATATGGTCTACTATGCCAGGAATGACAACTTGAAGAAGAACAGAGTTGCACTCATCATTAAAAAAAAATTTTCAAAATCTATCCTGAAATACAAGGCTGTCAGTGATAGGATAATATTCATACACCTACAAGGAAAACCAGTTAATATGACTATTATTCAAATTTACACACCAAACAGTAAGGCCAAAGATGAAGAAATTGAAGATTTTTACCAACTTCTGCAGTCTGAAATTAATTGAACATGCAGTCAGGATGCACTGATAATTACCGGTGATTGGAATGTGAAAGTTGGAAACAAAGAAGAAGAATCGGTAATTGGAAAATACAGCCTTGGTGATAGAAATGATGCCAGAGATCGCATGATAAGATTTTGCAAGACCAACAAGTTCTTCATTGTAAATACCTTTTTTTCACCAACATACACAGTGACTATATATACATGGACCTTGCCAGATAGAATACCCAGGAATCATATCGGCCGCATCTGTGGAAAGAGATGATGGAAAAGCTCAATATCATCAGTAAGAACAAGGCCAGGGGCCAACTGCGAAACAGACCATCAGTTGCTCATAGGCAAGTTCAAGTTGAAAGTGAAGAAAATTAGAAAAAGTCCACGACCATTTCAAGAATAGATTTGATGTATTGAGCACTAATGATTGAAGACCAGACAAGTTGTGGAATGACATCAAGGACATCATACATGAAGAAAACAAGAGTTCATTAAAAAGACAGGAAAGAAAGAAAAGACCAAAATGGATGTCAGAAGAGACTCTGAAACTTGCTCTTGAACGTTGAGCAGCTAAAGCAAAAGGAAGAAACAATTAAGTAAAAGAACTGAACAGAAGATTTCAAAAGGCAGCTGGAGAAGACAAAGTAAAGTATTATAATGACATGAGCAAACACCTGGAGATAGAAAACCAAAAGGGAAGAACAGGCTGAACATTCCTAAAGCTGAAAGAACTGAAGAAAAAATTCAAGCCTCGAGTTGGAAGGAATACACAGAGACATTATACTAAAAAGAATTGGTGGACATTCAACCATTTCAAGAGGTAGCATATGACAGGAACTGATGGTAGAGAAGGAAGAAGTCCAAGCTGCACTGAAGGCATTGATAAAAAAAAAAAAAAAAGCTTCAGGAACTGAGACGTTTCGACAAACGGATACAGTGCTAGAAGTGTTCACTTGTCTATGCCAAGAAATTTGGAAGACAGCTACCTGGCCAACTGAATGGAAGAGATCCATATTTATGCCTATTCCCAAGAAAGGTGATCCCACCCAATGTGGAAATTATTGAACAATATCATTAATATCGCATGCAAGTAAATTTTGCTGAAGATCATTCAAAAGCAGCTGCAGCAGTATATTGACAGAGAACAGCCAGAAACTCAGGCCGGATTCAAAAGAAGACATGGAACCAGGGATATCATTGCTGATGTGAGATGAATCCTGGCTGAAAGCAGAGAACGCCAGAAGAATGTTTACCTGTGTTTTATTGACCACACAATGGCATTTGACTGTGTGGATCATAACAAATCATGGATAACTGCGAACAGTGGGAATTCCAGAACACTTAATTGTGCAACATCATGATAAATGGCGAAAAGATTGAAGTTGTCAAGGATTTCATTTTACCTGGATCCACAATCAACACCCATGGAAGCAGCAGTCAAGGAATCAAAAGATGTGTTACACTGGGCAAATCTGCTACAAAGGACCTCTTTCAAGTGTTGAAAAGCAAAGATGTCACCTTGAGGACTAAGGTGCACCTGACCCAAACCATGGTATTCTCAATTGCATCATATGCATGTGAAAGCTGGACAACGAATAAGGAAGACTGAAGAAGAATTGATGCCTTTGAATTGTGATGTTTGGGAAGAATATTGAATATATCACGGACTGCCAAAAGGAAGAACAAATATGTCTTGGAAGAAGTACAACCAGAATGCTCATTAGAACAAGGATGGTGAGACTGCGTCTTACATAGTTTGGAGATGTTGCCAGGAAGGATCAGTCCCTGGAGAAGGACGTCATGCTTTGTAAAGTAGAGGATCAGCGAAAAAGAGGAAGTTTCCCAGCGAGGATTGACGCAGTGGCTGCAACAATGGGCTCAAGTATAACAACGATTGTGAGCATGTCATAGGACTGGGCAGTGTTTCATTCTGTGGTACACAGGATTGCTTTGAGTCAGAACCAACTCAACGGCACCTAACAACAAGAACAATGTGTCATACAGTTACAAGCACAAGGAGTACAACAGCGAACAAAACAGTCTTTAACACCATGGAGTATACATTCTAGTGAGGGAGAAATATAATAAATCAACAAACATATAATATGTCAAAGTATTAGGAAATTGAATCTATCAATATATAAAAATGATAATACACGATGGCCAAGTGGTGTTATGAACACAGGAATATAATATTTTTTCATATTTAATAACCAGTCAATGTAATTCACCACATTAGGAATAAAAGAGAAAAGCCAGATCATCATTTCAAAAGATGCAGAAAAATAACTGACAAAATTCAATTTCCATTCATGAATAAAAAAATCTCTCAGCAAATACAAAAAAAAAATCCTAAAGCTAACAGCATACTCAAGGTAGGGAATGAGGCAAGGATGTCTAGCCCCACCACCTCTATTTAACGTTGTACTGGAGGTTCTAGCCAGTTCAATCAAGAAAGAAAAATAAATACAAGACATCCAGATTGGAAAGGAAGATATAAGCTTTTCCTTATTCATAGATGATATGGTCCTGTAAGGAAAAATTCCTGAGGAACCCACATACACAGAGAGTAAACAAAACAAACCTACCAGAACTAATAAATGAGTACAGGAAGGTTGAAAGATACAACATCAACGACAACAACAAAAATTATTTGTATTTATTTATATGTACTAGTAATGAACAGTGTGAAAATGGAATTAACAGTATCATCAAAAACATCCAATACTTAGGAATAAATTTAACACAAGTGCAAGATTTATGTACTGAAAATTAAAAACAGTAAAAGAGATCAAAACAAATAAGGATATATGTCAAGCTCACAGGTTGAAAAGATTAATATTGTTAGGATGTAAATCCTCCACAATTTGATATGTAGTCAATGCTATCCCAATCAAAATCTCAACAGGGTTTTGTAGAAATTGATGAGCTGATTCTAAAATTTATACGGAAATGCTAAGGATCTAGAATATCAAAACTACTTTTAAAATGAACAAAGTCGGAGGACTTATGTTACCTGATTTTAAGAATTACTGTACTGCCTTTTTTTTTTTATATACTATACTAGTCCAGAGAGAGTGATAACGGCATAAGGATAGGCAAGAAAAAAAAAAAGAAAGAAAAGAAAAAAAACAATAGAACGTCATAGACAGTCTAGATATAGACCCAGATGTATTTTCTACAAAGATACCTAGGCTATTCAGTAGGGAAATGAAAGACTTTTTGACAAATGGTGCTGGTACAGCCAGATAAAAATATGGACCTTCATATCCCACTTCACACCACAGATAAACATAAATTAAAAATGCAAAATAAAACTAAACATAAAAGCAGCAACTCTAAAGCTTCAAAAAGAAATCATAGGAGAGTGCCTTTGCAACCATGGAGTAGGCAAATGTTTCTTATATAGGACAAGAAATCAATAAAAATACATGTAAAGTTATAAATTATACTTTATCACATTTTAATATGTCTGCTTATCAAATGACATTATGAAAATAAAAAAGCAAGAGAGAGAGAGAGAAAATATTCTCGATTTCTTATATCTGACAGAGGTCGTGTATCCAAAAAATGTAAATAATTACACATGTCATTATAAAAAATACTTCAAAAGTAACAAATGAGCAAGAGACTTGAACAGACACTTCCCAACATAAGATATATGAATGACCAAAAGCACAAGAAATAGGTGCTCAACATCATGAGACATCAGGACACTACAAATTAAAACTGCAAAGAATACCACTACACAACCACTGTTGTTGCTGTTGGGTGTTGTCAAGTAGGTTCCGACTCATAGAGACCCCATGTACAACATAACTAAACACTGCCTCATCCTGTGCCATCCTCACAGTCATTGCCATGCTTGAGCCCATAATTGCAGTCACCGTGTCAAACCATCTTGTTGAGCATCTTCCTCTCTTTTGTAGACCCTCTATTTTACCAAGCATGATATCCATCTCCAGGGACTGGTCCCTCCTGATAACATGTCCAAAGTACATGAAACAAAGTCTCACCATACTCGATCCTAGGGGGCATTCTGGTTGTGCTTCTTCCAAGACAGATTTTTTCCTTCTTCGGAAGTCCATGGTATCTTCAATATTCTTTACCAACATCATAGTTCAAAGGCATTACTTCTTCAATCTTCCTTATTAATTGTCCAGCTTTCGCACGTGTATGAGGTAACTGAAAACACCACGCCTTGGCTCAGGAGCACCTTAGTCCTCAAAGTGTCATTTTTGCTTTTTAACACCTGAAAGAGGTCTTTTGCAGCAGATTTGCCTGATGCAATAACATGTTGTTTGATTTCTTGAATACTGTTTCCGTGGGCATTGATTGTGGATCCAAGTGAAATGAAATCCTTGACAATTCCAATATTTTCTCCATTTACCATGATGTTGTTTATTGATCCAGTTGCGAGGATTTTTGTTTTCTTTTTTTAAAATTGTACTTCAAGTGAAATTTTACAGTTCGTTTCTCATACAAAAATGTATACACACATTGCTATGTGACCCTAGTTTCTCTCTCTATAGTGTGACAACACACTCCTCCTTTCCACCCCGGATTTCCCGTGTCCATTCAACCAGCTCATGTCCCTTTTTACCCTCTCATCTCGCCTCCGGACAGGAGCTGCCCATTTAGTCTCATGTATCTACTTGAACTAAGAAGCACTCTCTTCATGAGTTTCATTTTATGTCTTATTGTCCAGTCTAATCTTTATCTGACGAGTTGGGTTCAGAAATGTTTTCAGTTCTGGACTAACAGAAAGTCTGGGAGCTATGTCTTCTGGGATCCCTCCAGTCTCAGTCAGACCATTAACTCTGGTATTTTTACTAGAATTTGAGTTCCGCTCCCCATTTTTCTCCTGCTCCGTAAGGGATTCTCTGTCGTGTTCCCCGTCAGGGCAGTCATTGATAGTAGCCTGGCATCATCTAGTTCTTCTGGTCTCAGGCTGATGGAGTCTCTGGTTAACGTGGCCCATTCTGTCTCTTGCGCTCACATGTACCTTTTGTCTTTACTGTTCTTCATTCTTCTTTGCTCCAGGTGGGTTGGGACCAACTGATGCATCATAGATCGCCACTCGCCAGCTTTCAAGACCCAAGATTCCACTCACCAAAGTGGTATGCAGAATATTTTCCTAATAAACTTTGTTATGCCAATTTACCTAGATGTCTCCTGAAACCATGGTCCCCAGACTCCCACCCCTGCTACTCATCCCTAAAAGTGTTTGGTTGTATTCAGGAAACTTCTTAGCTTTTGGTTTAGTCCAATTGTGCTGGCTGCCCCTATATTGTGTGTTGTCCTTCCTGTCACCTAAAATAATTCTTATGTAGTTACTGATTACACCTCTCCCCCCCAACCCTCATAGCCATCAAAGAATGTTTTTTTCAGTGTTTAAAACGTTTCTTGAACTCTTATAAAAGTGGTCTCATACAATATTTGACCTTTTGCCACTGATTTCACTCAGCATAATGACTTCCAGATTCATTGTTCCTTATCCTTGTGTAGTATTCTGTTGTGTGAATATACTATAATTTGTTTACTCTTTCATTTGTTGATGGGCACCTTGTTTGTTTCCATTTTTTTCCTATTGTGAACAGTGCTGCAATAAACATGGATGTGAATATATCTATTCATGTGACAGCTCTTATTTCTCTAGGATATATAACGAGGAGCAGGATTGCTGGATCATATCGTATTCCTATTTTTAGTTTTTTAAGGAAGGGCCAAATTGATTTCCAAAGTAGTTGTGCCATTTTACATTCCCACCAGCAGTGTATAAGTGTTCCAGTCTCTCCACAATCTCTCCAACATTTATTATTTTGTGTTTTTTGGATTAATGCTAGCCTTGTTGGGGTGAGTTGGTATCTCATTGTAGTTTTGATTTGCCTATCACTAATAGCTAATGATTGTGAGCATTTCCTCATGAATCTGTTAGCCGCCTGAATGTCTTTGTAAAGTGCCTGTTCATATCCTTTGCCCATTTTTTAATTGGGTTATTTGTCTTTTTGTTGTTGAGGTTTTGCAGTATCTTGTAGATTTTAGAGATTAGACGGGATTGGATTTGTCATAGCCAAAAATTTTTTCCTGGTCTCTAGGTTGTCTTTTTACTCTTTTGATGAAGTCTTTTGATGAGCATAAGTGACTTATTTTTAGGAACTCCCAGTTGCCCAGTTTCTCTTCTGGTGCTTGTGCATTGTTAGTAATGATTTGTATTCTGTTTATGCCACATATTAGGGCTCCTAACGTTGCCCCTATTTTTACTTCCATGATCTTTATCATTTTAGATTTTATATTTAGGTCTTAGAACCATTTTGAGTTAGTTTTTGTGCTTGGTGTGAAGTATGGGTCTTGTTTCATTTTCTTGCAAATGGTTATCCAGTTATGCCAGCACCATTTGCTAAAAAGACTGTCTTTACCCCAACTAATGGATTTCGGGCCTTTGTCAAATGTCTCCTCATAAGCAGATGAATTTACATCTGGATTCTCAATTCAGCTCCGTTGGTCTATGTATCTGTCGTAGTACCATTACCAGTCTAAGTACTGTGGTGGTATAATATGGTATAAAAGCAGGCAGTGTGAGGCCTCCAACCTTGTTCTTCTTCTTCAGTGTTGCTTTACTTATCTAGGGCCTCTTCCCTTTCCATATGAAGTGGATGATTTGTTTGTCCATCTCATTAAAAATGTCCTCGAAATTTGGATCAGGATTGCATTGTATCTGTGAATCGCTTTAGGTAGAATTGACATTTTCACAATGTTGAGTCTTCCTATCTATGAGCAAGATATGTTTTTCCATTTCTGTAGGTCTCTTTCAGTTTCTTGCAGTAGTGTCTTGTAGTTTTTTTTGTATAGGTCTTTTACATCTCTGGTAAGATTTATTCCTAAGTGTTTTTACCTTCTTGGGGGCTATTGTAAATGGTATTGATTTGGTGATTTCCTCTTCAAAGTTCTCTTTGTTGGTGTAGAGGAATCCAACTGATTTCCGTTTGTTTATCTTGTAACCTGATACTCTGCTGAACTCTTCTATTAGTTTCAGTAGTTTTCTTGTGGATTCTTTAGGGCTTTCTCTGTATAAGATCATATCATCTGCAAATAGAGATACTTTCACTTCTTCTGTACCATTTTGGATGCGCCTTTATTTCTTTTTCTAGTCTAATTGCTCTGGCTAGGACCTCCAGCACAATGTTGAATAAGAGTGGTGATAAAAGGCGTCCTTGTCTGGTTCCAGATCTCAAGGGGAATACTTTCAGTCTCTCTCCATTTAGCATAATGTTGGCTGTTGGCTTTGTACAAATGTCCTTTATTCTGTTGAGGAATTCACTTTCTATTCCTATTTTGCTGAGTTTTTATCATGAATAGGTGTTGGACTTTGTCAAATGCCTTTTCTGCATCAATTGATGAGATCACGCGTTTCTTGCCTTTTGTTTTACTTATGTGATGAATTACATCGATTGTTTTTCTAATGTTGAACCATCCCTGCATACCTGGTATGAATCCCACTTGGGTCACGGTGAATTATTTTTTTGATATGTTGTTGATTTCTATTGGCTAGAATTTTGTTGAGGATTTTTGCGTCTGAGTTCATGATGGATATTGGTCTGTAATTTTCATTTTTTGTGGTGTCTTTACCTGGTTTTGGTATCAGGGTTATGCTGGCTTCATAGAATGAGCTTAGGACTATTCCAACTCTTTCTATCCTCTGAAATACCTTTAGTAGTAGTGATGCTATCTCTTCTCAGAAAGTTCTGTAGAATTCTCCAGTGAACCCTTCAGGGCCTGGGCTTTTTTTGTTGTTGTTGTTGAGAGTTTTTTAATTACCCTTTCCATCTTTTTTTTGTTATAGGTTTATTTAGTTGTTCTGTTTGTTTTAGTTTAGGTAGGTAGTGTGTTTCTAGAAATTTGCCTATTTCCTCTAGGTTTTCAAATTTGTTAGAGTATGGTTTTTCATAGCATTCTGTTATGATTCCTTTAATTTCAGTTGGGCCTATCGTGATATAGCTCATTTCTTATTCAGGTTATTTGCTTCCTCTCCTGTTTCGCTTTTGTCACTTTGGCCAGTGGTTTATCAATTTTGTTGATCTTTTCAAAGAATCAGCTTTTGGTCTTGTTAACTCAATTGTTTTTCTATTTTCTATTTTTTTTATTTCATTTAATTCTGCCCTAATTTTTATTATTTGCCCTCTTCTGGTGCCCAAGGTTTTTTTTTTTTTTTTTTTTTTTTTTTTGCTGCTCTCTTTCTATTTGTTTGAGTTAATGTTTTGACCTTGGCCCTTTCTTCTTTTTGTATGTGTGCATTTATTGCTATAAATTGACCTCCGAGCACTGCTTTTGCTGTTTCCCAAAGGTGCTGGTAGGATGTGTTTTCAGTCTCACTTGATTCTGTGAATTTCTTTATTCTGTCCTTAATTTCTTCTAAAACCCAATAGTTTTTTGAGTAAGATGTTGTTTAGTTTCCATGTGTTTAGTTTTTTTGTCCTTGATTTTTGTGCTATTGATTTCTGCTTTTATGGCTTTATGGTCAGAAAAGATGTTTTGTAATATTTCAGTGCTTTGGATTCTGTTAAGGCTTGCTTTGTGGCCTAATATGTGGGCTATTCTGGGGAATGTTCCATGTGCATTGGAAAAGAAAGTATACTTGGCTGCTGTTGGGTGGGGTGTTCTGTATATGTCTATGAGACCAAATTCATTGATTATGGCATTTAGATCTTCTGTGTCTTTATTGAGCTTCTTACTGGATGTTCTGTCCTTTACCCAAAGTGGCTTGTTGAAATCTCCTACTATTATTGTGGAGCTGTCTATCTCTCTTTTCAATCCTGTTAGAGTTTGTTTTATACATTTAGGAGCCCTGTAGTTAGGTGTATAAATATTTATTATGGTTATGTCCCCCTGGTGTATTGACTGTTTAATCATTATATAGTGTCCGTCCTTATCCTTTGTGGTGGATATTACTTTAAAATCTATTTTGTCAGAGTTTAATATTGCCACTCCTGCTTTTTTTTTTTTTTATTGCTGTTTGCTTGATATATTTTTTCCCATCTTTGAGCTTTAGTTTGTGTCTATAAGTCTAAGGTGTGTCTCTTGTAGGCAGCATATAGATGGATCATGTTTTTTAATTCATTCTGCCACTCTGTCTCTTTATTGGTGTACTTAGTCTATTTACCTTCAGTGTAATTATGGATAGGTATATGAATTTACTGCTATCATTTTGATGTCTTTTTTTGTGTGTTGTTGATAGTTTTTTCTTCCCACTTAATTTTATATGCTGAGTAGATTATATAATGTCCTTTCCTCATACTCGTTGTTGTTGATTTTGTTTCTGTTGAGTCTATTTTTTTCTTGTATTTTATTTTGATGTGTAGGATAGTCTCCTTTGTGGATACCTTCTTATTCACCCCTATTTTTCTAAATTTAAACCCAACTTTTATTTCTTTATATTGCCTTATCTTCCTCTCCATACGGAAGATCTATGACTACATTTCTTAGTCCCTCTTTATTGTTTTAATGTTACCTTCTTTTTCATAATAACTTCGCCGTTTCCCTGTTTTGAGCATTTTTTAATTTTGATTTTATTTTTGTGATTTCCCTGTCTGAGTTAACATCTGATTGCTCTGTCCAGTGTTCTAGTCTTGGCTTTATACCTGATATTATTGATTTTTTAACCAAAGAACTCCCTTTAGTATTTCTTATAATTTTTGTTTGGTTTTTGCAAATTCCCCAAACTTCTGTTTATCTGGAAATGCCCTAATTTTGCCATCATATTTGAGAGGCAGTTTTGCTGGATATATAATTCTTGTGTGACAGATTTTTTCCTTCAAAGCTTTATATATGTTATCCCATTGCCTTCTTGTCTGCATGGTTTCTGCTGAGTAGTCTGAGCTTAGTCTTATTGACTCTTCTTTGTAGGTGACTTTTCGTTTATCCCTAGCCTTTCTTAAAATTCTCTCTTTATCATTGGTTTTGGCAAGTTTGATTATAGTATGTCTTGGTGACTTTCTTTTGGGATTTAACTTGTGTGGGGTTCAATGAGCATCTTGAATAGATATCTTCTTATCTTTCACAATATCAGGGAAGTTTTCTGCCAACAAATCTTCAACAATTTTTTCTGGATTTTCTGTTATCCCCCCTGTTCTGGTACTCCAATCACTCGTAGATTATTTCTCTTGATTGAGTCCCACATAGTTCTTAGGGTAATTTTGTTTTAAAAAATTCTTGTATCTGATTTTTCCTCAAGTAAGTTGTTGTTGAGTGCTTTATCTTCAGTCTCACTAATTTTGACTTCCATTGTCTAAAATCTGCTCCTATGACTTTCTATTGAGTTGTCTAATTCTGAAATTTTATCATTAATCTTCTGGATTTCTGTTTGCTGTCTCTCTATGGATTCTTGCATCCTGTTAAATTTGTCATTTCCTCTTCTATAATCTTCTTAAGTTCCTCTGTTGCTTTGCCTGTGTGTCCTTGGTTTGTTTTGCATTTTTCTTTGTGTCTTTCCTGATCTCTAAAGAGTTTTGTTTATTAATCTTTTGTATTCTACCTCTAGTAATTCCAGAAAGTTTTCTTCCTCTGGAAGATTTCCTGGTTCTTTGTTTTGGGACCTTGCTGAAGCCATCATGGTCTGCCTTTTCATGTGGTTTGGTATTAACTGTTTTCTCTGAGCCATCAATAAGTTATTATGCTTATTTATTTTATGTTTGCTTACTGTGTCCTGCCTTCTTGTTTTGTTTTGATATAGCTTAATAGGCTGTTTGTGTCAGCTAGCTTGATAATTTGTGCCTTTGAAGCTCAAACGTCCAGTTATCAGTTGGTTGGATTTGTTACTATGTGTGTGAGCCCAGAAGAATTCAGCTCAGGCATCTATAAATTCAGTCGCCGAGTATGTGGTGTAGGCTCTTACCTACAGTTCTAGAAAGGCGGGGTGATTGGAGTAGGCACAGGTATCTGGCTGCAGTAGGGGTCATATGCTGAACAAGGCAGTGGCTGAAGGCTGCCCCTGAGCATCTGGGGGGAAAGGTTTCCCTGTTCCCTAGAGTGCATAGGTGGGTGGGTTTGGCAGCAGGACTATGGGCACCCAATGCTGTTGAGTGTAAGGACTGGGAGGTACCACTTATTCTTGGACCCCTGTTGTGGGTGGCTAGGTGGCATGGGTGAAGCCACTGGTCCTCAGGCTCCTGATGTGGGTAGGTAAGGACCCTGCTTAATGGGCAGAGTGGTGTCAAATGCCACACCCCTGCCGCTCCACCATATAGCCAATACAATAAAGTTAGGCTTCAGGCATATACCCCGTTGTACTGTGCTACTGAGGGCCTATGCTGTGGAAATGGGCCCACACATGTCTATGCAGGGGTGAAAGGCATTAAAAGTCTGTGGAACCCTTATGCCTGTGCCTAGGCAAATAAACTCTACCTTCCCTGAGTTCCCAGCTTAGGGCAACTGGCAGATATTTTATCCTGTTTGTTAATTTGTTCACTCTCCCAGGCTGGGAGAATGGCTCATAGCGCATGAAGGGCCCTACTTCTGGCCCAGGGGAAGCAGCAATCAGCAATTGCTAAAGCCAGCCCAGGACCTGGTGTAGAGCAGTGAGGGATCAGGGAGACAGGTTTGTCTCAAACGGAGTGTTTTTTGATCTGTGTGGTAGGTTATATGCATGTACTTATCTTTTGCGGATTGAGGGCCACTTCTTGCTGGTTCTGGAGAGTTGAGTAGATTCTCCACTGTTTGGTCTCTTCTGATGTGAAATATGTGTCCTGAACACCACTGCTTGCCTCACCACGCTCATCAGCTGATCCGTCATGTAGGTTGCTGGGTCCTGCTAGGTCAGGTCTGGCAGTTCCTCGCTGCTTCTGAACTGTTTCCCTTCCTCTGCCACTCAGTCCAATTCCTCAGTTTTGCCTTTGATGTCCATGGCTTCTAGATTGTCATATATAATTGACTCACTTGTTTTTTTCCAGTCTTTGTTGTAACAGGGACCACCAGAAGTGTCTGACTACTTCACCATCTTGGCCCCATCTCAATTTTTATCTTCTTTGTGTTGACTGTTTTAGTCATCTAGTGCTACCGTAACAGAAATACCACAAGTGGATGGCTTTAAGAAAGAAAATTTATTTTCTCACAGTTTAGTAGGTTACAAGTCCAAATTCAGGGCGTCAGCTCCAGGGGAAGGCTTTATCTCTCTGTCAGCTCTGGAGGAAGGTCTTTGTCCTCAATCTTCCCCTGGTTGAGTAGCTTCTCAGGTGCAGGGACCCCGTGTCCAAGGGACAAGCTCTGCTCCTGATGCCGCTTTCTTGGTGATATGAGGTCCCCAACTCTCTGCTTGCTTCCCTCTCCTTTTATCTCTTGAGAGATAACAGGTGGTACAGGCCACACCCCAGGGAAAATCCTTTTACGTTGGATCAGGGATGTGGCCTGAGCAAGGGTGTTACATTCCACCTTAATCCTCTTTAACCAGAGGCAGAGATTATAATTTATAATGCATAGGAAAATCACAAAATGGAGGAAAACCACACATGGCCTAACCAAGTTGACACATATTTTGGGGGGCCACAATTCAATCCATTGCATTGACTAAAAAAAAAAAAAAAAAAAAAAAAAAACCCATTGCCATTTGGTTGATTCTGAATGATAGCGACCCTATAGGACGGAGTAGAACTGCCCCACAGCGTTTCCAAGGAGTGGCTGGTGGATTCAAACTGCCAGCTTTTTGATTAGCAGCCAAGCTCTGAGCCACCATGCCACAAGCACTTCTACTATACTGTACTATACTATGCTATGCTACTATGCTATAACCTAACCTAACCTAACATAGTGTATTTCTTTATGTTGAGGTGTAATCCATATTGGATGCTGCAGTATTTGATCTTTATCAATAAGTGCTTCAAGTCCTCTTCACCTTCAGCAAGCAGAGTTGCTTCATCTGCATATAGCAGGTTTTTGATGAGTCTTCCTCCAATCCTGACTCCATATCCTTCTTCATATAATCCTATTTCTTATATGCTAAGCATACATATTGTATAAGTATGGTGAAAGGATGCAACCATGATGCACACCTTTCATGACTTTAAATCACCAGTATCCCCTTGTTCCATTCAAACAATTGCCTGTTGGTCTATGTATAGTTTCCTCATGAGCACAATTAAGTGTTCCGGAATTCCCATTCTTTGCAATGTTACCCATAATTTGTTATGACCCACACAATTGAATGTCTTTTCATAGTCGATAAGACACAGGTAAACACCTTTCTGGTATTCTCTGCTTTCAGCCAACATCCATCTGACATCAGCAATGATATCCCTCATTCCATGTCCTTTTCTGAACCTATCTTGACTTTCTGGCAGTTCCCTGTTATGTACTGCTGCAACTGTTTTTGAATTATCTTCAGCAAAATTTTACTCACATGTGATTTTAATGATATTGTTCTATAATTTCCACATTCTGTTGGATTATCTTTCTTTGGAATGGGAGGATATATGGATCTCTTACAGTGGGTTTGCCTGGTAGCTGTCTTCCAGTTTTCTTGGCATAGACAAGTGAGCACCTCCAGTTCTGCATTAGTTTGTTGAAACATTCCACCTGGTGTTCCATCAATTCCTGGAGACTTGTTCTTTGCCAATGCCTTCAGTGAAGCTTGGAGTTCTTCCTTCAATACTATTAGTTCTTGATCATATATTACCTCCTGAAACAGTTGAAAGTTGGCCAATTTTTTTTTTCGTACAATGACTGTATATTCCTTCCATCTTCTTTTGATGTTTCCTGCATCATTCTATATTTTGCCCACAGAATCCTTCAATATTTCAACTCGAGGCTTGATTTTTTTCTTCAGTTCTCTCAGCTTGAGAAATGCTGAGTACGTTTTTCCCTTTTTGTGTTCTAACTCCAGGTATTTGGACATTTCATTATAATCTTTGAAATCTTTTGTTCAGGTCTTTTACTTCATCATTTTTTCCATTTGCTTTGGCTACTCTATGTTCAAGAGTAAGTTTCTGAGTCTCTTCTGACATCCATTTTGGTCTTTTCTTTCTTTTCAGTCTTTTTAATGACCTTTTGTTTTCTTCGCGTATGATGTCCTTGATGTCATCCCACAACCCGTCTGGTCATGGGTCATTAGTGTACAATACATCAAATCTGTTCTTCAGGTGGTCTCTAATTTCAGGTGGGATATACTCAAAGTCATATTTTGGCTGTCATTGACTTGTTTTAATTTTTTTCAGCTTCAACTTGAATTTGCATATGAGCAATTGACGATCTGTCCAGCAGTCAGCCGTTGACTTTGTTCTGGCTGTTTACATTGAACTTTTGCCTCATCTTTTTCCACAGATGATTCCTGTGTATTTCATCTGGCAAGGTCCACATGTATAGTTGCTGTTTATGTTGTTGAAAAAAAGGCATTTACAATGAAAAAAATCATTGGCCTTGCAAAATTCTATCATTCTATCTCCAAAGTCTTTTCTATCATGAAACCCATATTTTCCAAATACCGATCCTTCTTCTTTGTTTCCAACTTTTGCATTCCAGTTACCAGTAATTATCAATGCATCTTGCTTGCATGTTTGATGGATTTCAGACTGCAGAAGTTGATAAAAATGTTCAATTTCTTCATCTTCGGCATTAGTGGTTGGTGCGTAAATTTGAATAATAGCTGTATTAACTGGTCTTCCTTCTAGGAGTATGAATATTATCCTTTCACTGACAGACTTGTACTTCAGGATATATCTTGAAATGTTCTGTTTGATGATAAATGTGATGCCATTCCTCTTCAATTTGCCACTTCTGGCGTAAAAGACCATCTGATTGTCTGATTCAAAATGGCCAATACCAGTCCATTTCAGCTCACTAATGCTTAGAGTATCAGTCTTTATGTGTTCCATTTCATTTTTGATGACTTCCAATTTTCCCAGATTCGCAATTCGTATATTTCACATTCTGATTATTAATGGATGTTTGCAGCTGTTTCTTCTCATTTTGAGTTATACTACATCAGCAAATGAAGGTCTCAAAAGCTTTACACCATTCACATCATTAAACTAAGCTCTACTTTGAGGAGGCAACTATTCCCCAGTCGTATTTTGGGTGCCTTCCAACACAAGGGGCTCATCTTCTGGCACTATATCAGACAATGTTCAGCTGCTAGTCATAAGGTTTTCACTGGCCAATTTTTTAGAAGTAGACTGTTAGATCCTTCTTCCTAATCTCTCTTAGTCCGGAAGCACCACTGAAACCTCCCTACCATGGGTGATTTAAAATACTGGTAGCATAGCTTCTAGCATCAGAGCAACACACAAGCCACCACACTGCAACAAACTGACAGACACATCCACTAGTATGGCTAAAATAAAAAAGTTTGACAATACCATCTGTTGGCGTGTGGATGGTATAGCTGCAACAGTCCTGCATTGCTCTGAGAGGGTAAATTTGTGTAACCACTTTGTAAAACTTTTGATCAGTTTCTGATGAACTAAAAATGGTACCTACCTTATTACCCATCAAGTCCACTGCTACATATTTAATCAAGAGACATGTGAACATATGCCCATGAAAGGATCTGTAGAAGAATATTGCAGATTTATTCAAAACAACCCCAAACTGGAAACAACTCAAACACCAAAGGGTACATACCAAAGGGTTCCACTTATATGAAGTTCTATGATAGAACACAAATACATTCATGAAAATCAGAACTGTGGTTGTCTCTGGGTGAGGAGTGACTGAAAGGGTCTTTGGTGATGGAAATGTACTTGAATGGGGTGATGGTTATATAACCTTATATATTTGTCAAAAATCATCAGCTTGTACACTTGAGAATTGTGTATTTTGCTGTGTGTCAATTTTAACTCAGTAAAGAAATGGAGAATAAGATGAAATAAATAAGACACTACATCTAAAACTCCCTGACAGGGATCACCACAGAGAGTCCCAGAGAGCAGGAGAAAAATGTAGAACAGAATTCGAATTCACATAAAAAGACCAGACTTACTGGTGTGACAGAGATTGAGGAATCCCTGAAACTATGGCCCCTGGATGCTCTGCTAACCCAGAACTGAACCACTCCCGAAGCCCACTTTTCAGACAAAGATTAGAAAGGCCTGTAAAACAGAAAATAACACACATGAGGAACATGCTTCTTTGTTCAAATATACAAGACTAAATGGGCAACTCCTGTCCAAAAGCAGGATGAGAAGGCAGGAAGGGACAGGACCTGGACGAATGGACACAGGGAACCTGGGGTGAAAAGGGGGAGAGTGCTGTCACATTGTGAGAATTGCAACCAACGCCACAAAACAATATGTGTATAAATTTTTGAATGAGAAATTAATTTAAGCTTTAAAGTTTCACCAAAAGTACAAAAAAAAAAAAAAGGGAAAAAATTTGCTGTAAAGGAGAATGAAAAAGTGGGACAGCACCTGAAGGGGAAATGGCTGTCTTTCCATTTGTTTGTCTTCTTCTAACACCCCAGTAAAGATTTTAAATTTTCTTTATATAGATTGAATACATTTCTTGTTACATTTATTCTTTTCCTGCTGGTACTAGTATTGTTATATTTTCTTATATTGCATATTCTAAATGGTTTAATAATAAGGTATATAGGAAAGCTAGTGGTATTTATAGTTTGTTAGCCTAACACCTTAAGAAAACTTCATCTTATTCCAAATTATTTTAAGTGGATTATCTTTAGTTTCCCAGGTATTTAGTTTTTATATTTGTTTCTCTTGTTTAATTGCACAAGCTATTGCTTAGAGAACAATGTTAAATACTATTGTGCCTTCTTTTCTTGTTTTGACATTAATGGTAACACTTGCAGTGTTTTGTCATTAAAAAATGAGGACATTATATTTAATATCAATAAAGTACCTGTTACTATTTTACTAAAGAGTTTTTTTAATTTCGCTGCATGTTTCTAATGCTTTCTTAGTTCCTAGAGATAAAATTACATGGTTTTCTCCTTCTATTAATATGGTAAATTATTTTAATCATTTTCCTAATGTTAAACTTTTCTCACACTCCCTGGATGAATGCTATATTGTTGTACTTAATTATTATTTTAATGGATTGGAGAATTAAAAAAAATATTATTATGGAAAAAGATATACATAACATGAAATTTGCCATTTAATCATTTTTAAATGTACAATAACATTAATTCCATTCTCAGTGTTGTGCAACCATTACCCCCATTGGATTGTAGAATTTTACATATTATATCTTATTTAAAATTTATGTACTAATACTTAAAAGTAAGATTGATTTCCAGTTTTTCTGGTGCCACTCGCATCATGTTTTGAAAATAGTGTCATCCACATTTTGTAAAAAGAACATGGGTACTATATAATTTTGCTTTATTCTTTTTATTTTTAATATAGATAATTTATGTTACGCTATAGGTAGAATGGGAGCCCTGGAGGAGTAGTGATGAAGAACTTGGTTGCTAATTAAAAGGTCGGCAGTTCAAATCCACTAGCCGCTCTTTGGAAACTCCATGGGGCAGTTCTACTCTGTCCTATAGGGTCGCTATGAGTCAGAACTGACTCTACAGCAACGAGTTTTGTTCGTTTTGCTCTTATATGTAGAATTGTATTCAATTTTATTCACCCATCTTCCAGTTTCTGTTATATTTGAATTTTTCTATTGCCCTTTTTTCCCTAAAATTTACAGAGAATAGACCTAGTTCCACCATTACTTAAACTTAGTTCCAAATGTTAATACATTCAGTGATCACTTCCCAAAGTTTTTTATATTTTGTTTTATTTTAGTGTAGAATTCCTACTCAATTTTTGTTAGAGGCTTTAATTAGTTTTTTTTGCAATATGTTCTTGTATTCAATATTTCATAAATACGTGTGTGTCTGAGAATGTCTGTCTTTTGCCTTTATGCTTAAATAGCAACTTCACTAGGAAAAAAATACCATTGGATTACAGTTTTCTTTCCTTAGAAATCTGTAGACAGCAATCCATTTACTCTTGAGTTGGTTTGATGCAATAGAGAAGTCTAAAATCTATCTGATATTTCTCCTTTTAGGTGGATTGATTTTCATGCCTGGATGCCTGACTAATTCTTTCTTCATCCTTGAAGTTCAATAACTTTATCATTATATGTATTAGTGTTAAGCATTGTGTAACCGTTTTTTTCTAGAACAATGTATTTTTTCAGGTTTGCATACTACATATTTTATTTCATGAATATTTATTCTATTACGTCTTTTAATATTTGCAGTTGGGCTCTCTGTTTCTGTACAATTATCCACATATTGGATTATTGTCCATTTTCTTTATTATTTTTTTTTATCTAAGCACTTGAACATATTTGTCTTCTTCCTCTGCATTTGTGACACTTATTTCAGTATTATCCTCTTTTCTCCTCATTTTGTAGGTTTATCACCTTTTTTTGATGCCATATGTCATTGGTTTCACAGTTTCCTTAGGTTGATTTATGTTCCAAATTGCTCAGGGTAAAGATTTTCTTCTGTTTCTGGTGTTATTTTTTCTTCCATAATAATTTGTTCATCTCTTTCTTGCATGCTATGTTCCCTTCTTCCATCTGTTGGTTTTTTTTTTTTTAACTTATTTTTCAGATTTTGCTGCCATGAGTAACCTTTCACACTACTCACCTCCTAAATGGAAGGGAAAGATAGGCAATATCTGGGATTTGGCCATGTTTTCATACTTTCCTTATAAAGTTTTGAACTATATAATTAATACTTTGTTTTCTAACCAAGTAAATCATTGTTTAATGTTGGGAATATTTAGTTGTGGTTGACTGTGATAATTTCACCATACCTGTGCTGTAGTAGGAAACCCTGGTGGCGTAGTGGTTGAGTGCTGTGTCTGCTAACTCAAAGGTCAGCAGTTCGAATCCACCAGGAGCTCCTTGGAAACTCTGTGGGAAGTTCTACTCTGTCCTTTAGGATTGCTTTGAGTCAGAATAGACTCAATGGCAACAGGTGTGGTTTTGGTTTGGGTACTGTAATCTGGGAAAAATAAAAAAAGATGAACTCCAATTGTATGTATCTGCTTTATATAAAGAACAAAAGTGATACAGAAAGGCTCCTACTCCTATGAGCTTTTGTGACATTTCTCTGAGCTGTCTTACATTCACCCTGTCCATGTTTTTATCTAAAAGGGAGCTTAGTGAAATCCCCCTTGCTGCCAATAGTGGGTCAATGTTTGTTGTTGTTGTTAGGTGCTGTAGAGTTGATTCCGACTCATAGGACAGAGTAGAACTGCCCCATAGGGTTTCTAAGGAGCAGCTGGTGGATTTGAACTATCTACCTTTTAGTTAACAGCCGAGCTCTTAACCACTACTCCACCAGGGCTCCAGGTCAGTGTTTAGTGCTAAGCAAATACCTTATTTTTCCATCTTTTTTTTTTTTCTGGTCACCTCTTTTATAGTTTATAGATCTTCCTTTGGTTTTTCCCTTTTTATTCTCCTCTGGATTTTACATATATCTTTCTCTTTTTATTAGATTGGTGGAAAAATATTGTGTGAACTATTTTTACTCCAACATCTTACCCCAGACATGTGAATTTTACAAGTTAAATTAATGCCTGAATATTTACAAGTATGTTTAAAGTTTCATGCCAAATATCTTTTCCTTTTTTAGAAACATTTCTTCATAACCACAGTGGTATATGATAAATATTTATTTATTACTTAGCCTGGGAAGTCTGTTGAAATTAAATGTTTGCTTTAAACCTATTGATCTAAAAATTATTCATAGTCCAGTTATTTCTAGAACTCATGAAACATCTAAACATTTTTACATTATGACATGACAAGAGTTTAGCAATACTTTTAGATCAAGAAAAATAAATATCACCATAGTTTATTTCTTAAGTTTGAAAAAGGCACTCGGCATACATGTAAAGGAAAGTCTTTTTGTCTATGAAGTATCATGTAAGACTGTTGATTGTGGGAAGCAAGAATGAAGAGTCAAATACTTTATTATCTTTACTAAGAATATTATAAAGTTAGACTGATAATTTTAATACAGTTCTCCATAATGAATAAAAGTAAATAATTTTCCATTTCCATGAATATAGTTTGCTACCATAGAAGTGTAGAGGATTATGAGTCCTTGAAATTAACTGGCTATTAGCTAGAGAAATGAGCTCGGCCATATATTAAAGAAGTGAATACTTCAAGGAATACTTATACGTATTTAATATTTAAATAATCAAAAAAAAAAAGCATTATGTTAAAGACTTTATTTTTGCACAAACGATTGTGGTGTTCTCCCTTCAGTGTCTTTGGTAAAGGCCAACACTTGCAGCAAAACCTCTTTACCTTCTCAACATATGAAAATGTTATATCTGTTCAGTCTACAATTATCAAAGAGTGAACATGGCATATTTCAACTGCATTTATAAAATTTATTTTTCTTGAAAAAATATTCTTAATGAATATATATTTTCTATATGGTAGATTATACATAGTCTGTAGTCTGAAGTGAAATCTATAGGATCTTCTGTTCCAAAGAGGTGAAATGATCATTTATTAAACACTTAAGTGTCAGGCACTGCACTATGAAGTTTACATGTACTAACTAGTCCTTAAAACAACCTCATGAAGCATTTATTATTCTAATTTTACAAAAGACTAACAAATGAGTAAATGAGACCCAGAGTGATTAGATGACTTTCTCAAATTAGTTACATAGCTAATAAGCGACAGTTATGATATAATCAGTCAGTTTGGTTTTAGAGCCAATGTTCTCAGACATTACACTATACTCTACTCCAAGGTGAATAGATAAGAATTTTAGGTGCTAATAATGTTCAATATATTCTTTTTTAAAGAGATTGCAAACTGGTAATGCCTTTAAGCCTATTTATTTTATTAACAGAGATAATATTATCTAAGGATATATCTTGTTCTAATACTTTCCAAAGAGAAATATTTTAAAGGCTATATTAGGTGTTTTTTCTTGTTCATTTACCACAATGTACATAAATGGTTTTCAATCTTGACTGTAAATCATATATACCTGTGAAATTTTATAAACATACATAATACCAGGACTAGTTGGAATTTTAAGGTTTGGGTCCTAGCATTTTTCCCCAAAAGCCCATTGATGAAGTTGCAGTACAACAAAGTTTGAGAACCACTGCTTTAAATATTTCACAATCCTCATAAAAATACTCACAAGGTAGCTTTAAATTCATAATGCCCTGCAAGCCAGAAACAGGCCCTAAAAAATTGTAAAAAGAATATTTTAAATGACTTTTGATATAGTTTATTTGTAAGCTAGACTATTTTTTGGGAATCATTTGGCCATTAAGATTAAGCCATGTTATTTGTTGCTTCAGAAAAAATAGATTTGGTAAAACTTAGAATAATGAAGGCCTCGATATTGACTTTAATTTTTGAGTTCATAGTAAAATGAAAGTTTAGAAAATAAAGAAATACAGATGTGAATGAAAAAAGAGTTTTCCAAATTACAAAATGTTTCATTTATAGGATTCAATATTTGCCATTTAAAACTACACAGTTTTACTATAAGCTACAATGTAGAGTCATTGAAGGATGTGATGAAAGGTGACTTTCTATCACACTGAAACAAAACAGAGCAAGTCCTTCCTTGGAGAGAGAGGGAGAGTGGATTAGTAGAGATAAGATGTGGTATTTGAACTTCTTGACTACCCTCCTTCAGCCTCATATTATCTCAGAACAGTAGAATTGCTCTTCACTTTTCCAGATGCACTATATTTTAGCAGATCCATAATAGTCCTGTATCAACGTGTTACTTGAGCAGTTGAGTAGAAATGCTTGAGGAAGGTGTATAAATTTAAGCACATGATCAAATGTAACAGAATCCTCAGGCTTTAAATACAGATATTCTCATGGCCTTAGTAGGGGTGTGTGATGGTTAAGATTGTGTGTCAACATGGCTGGGCCATGATTCTCAGTGTTTTGGCAGTTGTATGATGTTGTGATCTCTTTCATGATGAGATCTGATATAAGATGATCACCTCCATGGTGGGATCTGCTGTGAATAGCCAGTCAGTTGAAAGGGAGTTTCCTTGGACCTGTGGCCTGCATTGAATACAAGTGGACATTCTGGCAAGGTTCCTGGGCTTTTGCTCACGCTGGACCCTGTAGCTGGCTCGTGTTCCTCTGACCTCTGGTTCTTGGGACTTGAGCTAGCAGCTTACCTGTGGTCCTGCCTGCTGATCTTGGGATTTGTCAAACTTTGCAGCCTGTGAGCAAAAGCCCTGCTCTCTGACCCACCAATCTTGGATTCTCCAGCCCCTGCAGTTACGTGAATCAGAAGCCTCTATCTGGACCCATGGACTTGAAGTCTTTCAGTCTCTACAACCACGTGAACCATTTCCTTGATATAAATCTCTCTCTGTATATATTTACATTTTACTGGTTTTGCTTCTCTAGAGAACTCAGCCTAAGACAGGGTGTCAAAGATGTTCTGAGAGAAGTTGTGAATCACAAGAGGCATGGGATTGGGATAAGGAAGTGGCAAAGAGTTGAGATCTTAAAATCAGAGGTTGTAGCAGGAGTCATGTAAATACACTTGAGGCTTAAAAATAACGCGGTGGAAAGTCAAACATATGTGGGCACTGTCATTTGATATTCAAGAACAAGTGCAGATCAGAGAAGCTATATCACACTGAAAGCCAAGGAATACCTTAAGAATAGCATGAGAATTGGAGACTCATCTCTTTGTTCCTCCTTGTATACACACTAACTTGGGAAAGAAGAAAGACTTCTCTTGAGAAGAGAGAAACAGTAGATAGGATATTTGAATTTTAGATTGGCTAAACATTTGCTTTCTCAAATCTGAATTATATCTAAAGAGTTTATGTCAAAGTAGAAGATACACAGTTACATTTTATAAGCAAGTTTAATTTTTCCAACAGCAAAAGCAACTATTTTAGAGTAAGATGACATCAGTTAAAAATAATAATAAAACCCAAATGTAAGAGCTAAAACTATAAAATTTCTAAAAAAGACATAGAAGTAAATGTTTGTGACCTTAGGTTAGGCAGTGGTTTTTTAGATAGCAAAAGCAGAAATACTAAAGAAAAAATATATTGATTTTTATCAAACTTGTAAAAATTTGTGTTTCAAAGACACCAACAAGTAAGTGAAAAGCCAACATAAAGAATAGAAGAAAAAATGGCAAGTCATATACTCTCACAAGGGATTTATACAAATCTCTTATGCTCAACAATAATAATAATAAAAGTCAATTTAAAAACAGGAAAAAGGATCTGAGTAGTATTTCTTTGAAGATGTACATGTCATTGACAAATACATGAAAATATTCTCAATATCATGAGTCATTAGAAAATACGAACCAAAACCACAATGAGATATTACTTCATACCCGATAGGCTGTCTAAAACAAAAATATACATAATAAAAAATATTGGCAATGATGCAGGGAAACTGGAACCCTCCAACATTTCTTTGGAAAACAGCTTGGCATTACTCAAAAGTTTAAACATAGAGTTTCTATATGACCCGACATGAAAAATAAATTAAAAAATATATGTGCAGGAATGTTCATAGCATTATTCATGATAGCTAAATTTGTAAACAACCTAAAGATGTATCACCCAAAAGGTGGATAAATAAAATGTGGTATAGTCATACAATGGAATATTATTCAGCAATAAAAAAGGAATAAAATACTACACCATGAAAGTACCTTGAAAGAAGCCAGTCACAAAGGACCACATATTGTATGATTCCATTTATAAGATAATCAAATCCACATAGATGGAAGGGCAATTACTGGTTACCTGGGGCTGCAATTGGAGAGGGAAGCATATAAAGGACTTGACTGCTAATGGTTATGGGATTTCCTTTGAAGTGTTGAAAATGTTCTAAAATTAAAATGTGCTGGTGGTTTCTCAATTCAGTGAATATACGAATAATCACTGAACTGTACATTTTAAATGGATGAATTGTATATGAAAGATATTTCAATAAAGTTGTTAAAAAAAAGTCTTCCTCCCTCCCACATGATTGTGGTGTGTGAATTTTAATCTATCTATAAGAACTTATGTTTCTGAGTTGTATTCTCAATCCCCACTTGTACTAATGGAACTTGGCCAATTCAACTACATCTAGGCCCTGATTGAATACACACTTTAAGGTTATATGACCTCCAACGTGGAAATCATCACCCATGTAAGCTGCAAAAATATATATTTTTTTCCTTCAATGAACATTCACTGGTTACTCAGAGTTTTTGCAAGTTCCTTAAAGAATATTTGTGGTAGGTTAAAATTATATTGCTTTTTTTCACTTTTGGGAGCTCCCGCTGTAAACAATTTTAAAACTGGAAAATTGATAAACAACTACATATTTTTATGCAAATAACAAGTGCATTCTACATTTGTTTGCCAACCATTCCCTCTCCCTTCGAGGTATTTTCTTAAATGCCGTTATGCAAATATTTTTTACCCCTTGTTGTAAAAAAATAATTGTCATAGTGTGCTTATGAAAATACCTCAAGGGGGGAAGAGGGAGTAGTTGGCAAAGGAGCATAGCAAGCAAGCGTTATTTGCATAAAATATGTTATTCATACATAATTGACAGCCACAAATGAAGGCCTATAATCACTGAGAGAAAGGGAGTGTATGAAGTGAGGCCTGTAATCTCCCTACCTTTCTCTATTATTCAGAAAACACCATTTTACAAATAGCAGCTTAGGGAAATAAAGTTCAAGCAGAAAGTGGCAGTTTTACCGAGTGAAAGGAACAGATTTGTATTTTGGGTGGATAAAAAGGTGGCTGGAATTTGGAGGCAGGGTGCAAGAAAAGACAGAACAGTAGAGAAACAAAAAAAAATTGTGTGAAAATTCCCCTGTGTCTGGGTCAGTTCTCAAGCTGTACATGTTAAGAGTGAGACTCTAGAAGGTCTAGGAGAAAACAACTCTGAGAACTCTGAGAGGTGAAAAGAGTTATCAGAGGCTGGACATTACCAGGGAAGTGCTGGTATTCTGCCTCAGCCAGATTGCAAAGGCCTTGGTGAATGCCCCAGACATTGTCAAGAGCCCAGAATAGTCCCATGATAGGAGGAAGAGTCACACTTTAAAACTAAAGGCATAGCTCTAAAATAAAGGAAACTTGAAATAGCTTAATCTTAACAAATCCTAAAACCAGGACTCAGTAAGATCAAGGTGATCTACCAGTAATTTAACTGCCTGATAGAACAAAATTCAACCCTTTTGAGGAAGATAGTATAATTGAGAACTTAGAAAATGTATCATCCGTTAATACCTAGCAAACAACAACAAAAAGAAATTGACATGCGAAGATGGAGGGAAATGTGATTGATGATCAAAAGGTAAAACAGGCAATAGAAGCAGCCATGGAGTTGACCCAGATAAGAATTTCAAAGTACCTATAATTGAAATTTACCACCTGTCTGTCAGTTTGTCGTACTGTGGTGGCTGGTGTGTTGCTATGTTGCTGAAACCTATGCCACTGGTATTTCAAGTACCAGCAGGGTCATCCATGGTGGACAGATTTCAGCAGAGATCCAGACTAAGGCAGACTAAGAAGCCCTGGTGACCTCCTTTCAAAAATTAGCCAATGAAATCCCTATGGATCAGAACAGAATATTGTCCAACTGGATTCAAATAAGCCAATGATTGTGAAGATGGCACAGGACTAGGCAATGTATTGGTATTTTATACATAGGGTTGCCATGAGTTGGAGTCAACTTGATTGGTAATAACAACAACAACATATTTAATATGCAAAAATAGGGGAAAATGGACTAACAGATGCAGTATTTAAACAGAGTAAACATAAAAGACTTTTGAGTACTTAAAGCAATGATAACTACTATGTCCTATCACATTTATAAGATATATACAGGTTAAATTTATGACAATAGCCTAAAAGTGGAGGGACGTAAATACAGTTAAAGGTTGTCAGGCTCTTGCATGGTTTGCCACGTGGTAGAAGTACTGTGATGCGTTAAGAATGCACATTGTAATCTCTAGGGTAACCACAAAATTTATACTGAAAGATATAGCAAAAAAGTAATAGAAAATTAATTCAGAAACTAAGAAGGGAGGCAGAGCCAAGATGGCAGAATAGACAGACACTTCCAGTGAGCCCTCTTACAACAAAGGCCCCAAAAAACAAGTGAAACAAGTATATTTATGACAAGCTAGGAGCCCTGAACATCAAAGGCAAAGTTGGAAAACTGACTGAGTGGCAGGGGGCAGGAGAGAATGTTCAAAAGCAGAGAGGTGTTGCCAGACCTGAATCAAGTGAAGCCCTCAGGCACCATTCCCAGGAGCTTGGCGAGCTTTTACTAGCGTTCAGCCTCAGTTTCCTCAGGGAGAAACAGCCAGCCACACAGCTGACTCACACCTCGGGAACCAGAGAATGGCACTCTCAGTAAAAGCTAAGTAGTTGGTATATTTTACCACACCCCCCAACTCACAAGCCAGCTTTAGCAGCTGATTTCACTGGGCCTGAGATAGACCCTGTGGAGCGCCTAGAGCCATCCTCCTGGCCTTTGAGAAGGAGTAAATTTGCAATTGGGGAAAAGATAATTTGCCAGCTCCACCAACTGGGGAAGCCCAGGACAGAAGCTACTCCTGTCCAGGCATAAATGGTCCTTGGACTGTGGGTAACTTTCCCCTCTGTATGGACCTGTGTAGGCCTATTTGAGGAGAACAGACCCTTGTCGTCATACTCCAATGATTTCAGCTGTGTGGCGGAGAGGTGGGGGTTTGATGTTTGACATTGCTTTGCCTTTTAAACAGAGTCCTCACCTACCCAGGACTGGTGGCTCCACTCAGGTCACCCAGCCACCTGCAACAGGGGTCCAAGGATAACTGGTACCTCCCAGTCCTCACAACCAAAAGCATTAGGTGTCCATGGTCTGTCTGCTGAACACACCCACCTGTACAATCTAGGGAACAGGGACACACTTTCCTCAGAGACACGTGGGGGATGATTCTCAGCCCCCTGCCTTGTTCAGAGTGTGAACCCGTGCTGCAACCAGATACCAGTACCTACACCAACCACCTCTGCCCCTCTAAGATTGTAGGACAGAGCCTGTACCACACACTTGATGATCAGCTACCTGGAAACCTGAGCTGAATTCGTACAAGAAAAGTGAATGGACTCCTAGATTGATATACCTGATAACAGCTCTAGCCACCTGGGGACATGACGTCAGAGCTCCAAAGATGAAAATAATCAAGTTAGCTCACTCAAGCAACACATTTGAGCATATCAAAACAAAACAAAGCAAGAAGCTATGACATAGTAAACAAATATAAAATAAACTAATACAGTAACTTATAGATGGTTCAGAGACAACAGCCAATATCAAGTCACATAAAGTAACAGATCATGATTGACTCAACAAACTCTCAAAACAAAGAATCAAGGGATCTTCTAGATGAAAGTGCCTTCCTGGAATTACCAGAGGCAGAATACAAAAGGATATCAGGGAGGAAATGAGCCATTACGCAGAACAAGCCAAGGAACACACAGATAAAGCAATTGAAGAAATTGCAAAGATTATTCAGGAACATAATGAAAAATTTAATAAGCTGGAAAAATCCACAGACAGCAATCAGAAATTCAGAAGATTAACAATAAAATTACAGAAGTAGACACCTCAGTAGAAAGTCAGAGGAGCAGAATTGAGCAAGTAGAAGCTAGAATTTCTAAACTCGAAGATAAATCAATTGGCACTAATATATTTGAAGAAAAATCAGATAAAAGAATTAAAAAAAAATGAAGAAACCTTAAGAATCATGTGGGATTCTATCAAGAGAAATAGCCTACAAGTGATTGGAGTACCAGAACAGGGAGGGATAACAGAAAATACAGAGAAAATTTTTGAAGATTTGTTGGCAGAAAACTTCCCTGATATCATGAAAGGTGAGAAGATATCTATCCAAGATGCTCATCGAAGTCCACATAAGGTAGATTTTAAAAGAAAGTCACCAAGACATATTATAATCAAACTTGCTAAAACCAAAGATAAAGAGAGAATTTTAAGAGCAGCTATGGAGAAACATAAAGTCACCTGCAAAGGAGAGTCAATAAGAATAAGCTTGGACTACTCAGCAGAAACCATGCAGGCAAGAAGGCAGTGGGATGACTTCTATAAAAAATTGAAGGAAAAAAATTGCCAGCCAAGAATCTTATATCCAGCAAAACTGTCTCTCAAATATGAAGGTAAAATTAGGACATTTCCAGATAAAAGGAAGTTTAGGGAATTTGCAAAAACCAAACCAAAACTACAAGAACTACTAAAGGGAGTTCTTTGGTTAGAAAATCAATAATAGCAGGTATCAACCCAAGACTAGAACCCTGGACAGAGCAAGCAGAAGTCACCCTAGTCAGGGAAATCTCAAAAATAAATCAAGATAAAAAAAACTCAAAACAGGGTAACAGTGATGTTATTATATAAAAGAAGACAACATTAAAGCAATAAAGAGGGACTAAGAAATATAATCATACACCTTCCATATGGGGAGGAAGATATGGCGATATGAAGAAATAAAAGTTAGGTTTAAATTTAGAAAAATAGGGGTAAATAATAAGGTAACTGCAAAGGAGACAAACTATCCTACTCATCAAAATAAAATACAAGAAATAAAATAGAGACTCAGCAGAAACAAAATCAACAACGAATATGAGGAAAGGACAATATATAAAGATAATCTACTCAGCAAAAAAAAAAAGAAACTGTCAACAACACACAAAAAAGATATCAAAATGATAGCACTAAATTCACACCTAGCCATAATTATGCTGAATGTAAATAGACTAAATGCACCAATAAAGAGACAGAGAGTGGCAGAATGGATTAAAAAACACAATCCTTCTATATGCTGTCTAAAAGAGACACACCTTAGACTTAGAGACACTAAACAAACTAAAACTCAAAGGATGGAAAAAAATATATCAAGCAAACAACAATCAAAAAGGAGCAGGAGTGGCAATATTAATTTCTGACAAAATAGATTTTAAAGTTAAATCCATTATAAAGGGTAAGGAAGGACACTATATAATAATTAAAAGGACAATATACGAGAAACTAAGAAGAGTCTGAGATGTTCCCCTACTTGCACAGTTATATATTTTTATAGACAGAGACACTTGAAGAAACACAAGGCACCTGAGTCAGAGATCAGAGCTTTATTTTATTCATGGCAAAATCAGCAGCCAGAGTAACATTGCATCATTGGTTCCTCCATGCCTAGCACCTTACAAGAGTGCAATGAGATGAAAGACACATGGAAAAGAACGTATATGAGTGGTGAAGTCACACTGTAGGCAAGGGACCCAGAAATATTAAATTTCTCCACTTTGAAGGGTTAGAGGTGCAGCTACTCCTCCTCTCCTTCTGAGTCTTCTTATTAAAATAATAGTAAGGATCCTGGATTCTTACTCTAATCATTTCCAATGTCAATATTTCCTTCTGGGATAAATTAAGCTCAGTTCCTTTTGAAATGTAAACACCAACTAGAGTTTGAGAAGCTGGGCTATATGAAGAATGAAACATCAAGATTGAAGGAAGACTCATTAACAACCTGCAATATGCAGATGACACAACCTTGCTTTCTGAAAATGAAGAAAACTTGAAGCACTTACTGATGAATCATCAGGTCAAAGATAACAGCCTTCAGTATGGATTACAACTGAATATAAAGAAAATGAAAATCCTCACAATTGGTCTAAGAAACAACATCATGATAAGCGGCAAAGAAATTGAAGTTGTCACGGATTTCATTCTACTTGGATCAACAACCAATGCCCATGGATGCTGCAATCATGAAATCAGAGGACATGCTGAATTGGGTAAATCTGCTGCAAAGACCTCATTAAAGTGCTAAAAAGCAAAGATGTCAATTTGGTGACTAAGGTGTGCCTGACCCAAACTATGGTCTTTTAAACCGCCCCCATCTATGAAAAGCTGGGCAATGAAAAATGAAGACCAAAGAAAAATTGACTTATTTGAATTGTGGTGTTGGTGAAGAATATTGAATATACTGTGGACTAACAAAATAAAGAACAAATCTGTCTTGGAGGAAGTACAGTCAGAATGCTCCTTAGAAGCTAGGATGGTGAGACTTCATCTTGCTTACTTTGGACACATCATCAGGAAAGATCAATTGATAGAAAAGGACATTACGCTTGGTGAAGTAGAGGGTCAGGGAAATGAGGGAAACCCTCCACGAGACTGACTGATACAATAGCTACAACAATGGGCTCAAACATACCAACAATTGTGAGAGTGGTGCAGGACTGGGCAGTGTTTTGTTCTGTTTTACATAAGGTTACTATGACAGGGAGTCAACTCAGTGGCAACTAACAACAACAGCAGGAAGGTAATGCTCAAAATCCCTCTTGAGGTCTCTGGTTTATTCAATCACTCTTTCTATTAATCTAGGTTCCTACTCAGTAATGTAATAGCCCTGGTGGCACAATGGTTAAGTGCTTGGCGGCGAACCAAAACACTGGCTGTTCAAATCCATCAGCAGCTCTACAGGAGAAAGATGTGGCAGTCTGCTTCCATAAAGACTTAGAGTTTTGGAAACCAGATGGGACAATTCTACTTTCCTATAAGGCCACTGGAAACCCTGGTGGGATAGTGGTTAAGTGCTACGGCTGCTAACCAAAGGGCCGGCAGTTTGATTCCACCAGGCACTCCTTGGAAACTCTATGGGGCAGTTCTACTCTATCCTATAGGGTCACTATGAGTTGGAATTGACTCGACGGCACTGGGTTTTTTATAAGGTCACTACGAGTGGCAGGCAATCAACTGGACCACACAACAACAACAACAACCAGAAATGTAACCTTTTGACTCTTGGAGAGATAAGAGAAGGTTTATTATCATTTTGGTTGGAATCACTTAGCTTCACCATTAGGGAAACAAATGGCTGCAGATCTATTCCTTGTACAATGTAAAAAGCAAAAGTTTCTGGAGGCAATAAAAGCAAACATTATTAGCAGATCAATTTCCTTAGTTTAGGAACCAGAGACTTTACAGGAACACTTAGAAATCTAGGGAAGATTTATTTTTCCATAAAGAGATAATATGAAATGATAAGATATATATGCATATGTGATTAATGCAAAGGAAGGCAGATAACAGAGGAAAAGAACATATTGAGACAGATCAAAAACAAGTAGCAAAATGGTAGACTTATACTTAACTATGTCAGTAATATGGAAACCCTGGTGGCATAGTGGTTAAGTGCTATGGCTGCTAACCAAAAGGTTGGAACTTCTAATTCACTAGGCGCTCCTTGGAAACTCTATGGGGCAGTCCTACTCTGTCCTATAGGTAATTACCTCAAATGTAAATGGACTATAAAAAGCCAAACCAGCTGCCATCAAGTTGAGTTCAACTCATGGGGACCACATGTGTGTTAGAGTAGAAGTGTACTCCATAAGATTTTCATGGTTGTGGCCTTTTGGAAGCAGATTACCAGGCGTTTCTTTGAAGATGCCTCTGGGATATCTTGAATCACCAACATGTTATTTAGTAGTCCAGTGCTTAACTGTTTGCGCCACTCAGGGACTTTGCCAAGTTAACTAAGCCTTCACTTAAAACCCCATATAAAAGTACCTAACTCTCCCTCTCACAAGTAGTAATGAATTTGAAATGGCTTATACACCTAAATGTGAAAGGTAAAAGAATACAACTTTTTGACAAAAAATATGGGAGAATATCTTCATGATTGAAGAACAAGCAAATTTTTCTAAAATAAGATGCAAAAAGCACTAATAGTAAAAGAAAATTAGATTTCATTAAAAGTAAAAACTTCTGTTTATCAAATAATATTGTTAAAAAAGTGATTAGGTGGCAATCTAAGATACTCCACTGGTCTCACCCCTTTGGGAGCAAGGGAGAATGAAGAAAATGAAAGATACAAAGGAAAAATTAGTCCAAAGGACTAATGGACAACAATTACCATGGCCTCCACCAGACTAAGTCCAGTACTAGATGGTGCCTGGCTACCACCATCGACTGCTCTGACACGGATCACAATAGAGGGACCCAGGCAGTGCTGGAGGAAAATGTAGAACAAAATTCTAACTCACAAAAAAAGACTAGATTTACTGGTCTGATGGAGATAGGAGAAACTCAAGAGTATGGCCCTCAGACACCCTTTCAGCTCAGTAATGAAGTCACTCCTGAGGTTCACCCTTCATTCAAAGGTTAGACAGGTCTATAAAACAAAATGAGACTAAAGGGGCACACCAGCCCAAGGTCAAGGATTAGAAGGCAGGAGGGGACAGGAAAGCTGGAATAGGGAACCCAAGGCCGAGAAGGGACAGTATTGACATATCGTGGGGTTATTAACAAATGTCATAGAACAATATGTTTAATGAGAAGCTAGTTTGTCTAAAGTATAATTAAAAAAAAAGCTAATTATAAAAGATGCTTTGGAAACAACTGGAGAACTTGAATATGAACTATATATTGTCATTGTGGTGGTGTGCCATTGTCAACTCATAGCCACTGCAGATGACAGACTAGAGTTATCCCATAGAGTTTCCCAGGCTGAAATCTTTATGGGAGCAGATCATCAGGTCTTTTCTACTGCAGAGCCACTGATGGGTTCGAACTGCCAACCTTTTGGTTAGTAGCCAAGCACTTAACCACTGCACCACCAGGGCTTATTCGATACGTGTTCGATACTAGATAAAAGAATGAAATTATTTTTAATGTTCTTAGTTGTCATAAAGGCATCGTGATTATGTAAGGAGAATGTCCTTATTCTTAGAAGATGCCACCAAAATACTTAACAGTGAAATGTTACTCTGTCTGAAACTTACTTTAATATTATCCAACAAAAAACTACCACCACTACAATCATTTGCCATTGATTCATTTCTGACTCATGGCTACCCTGTGTGTGTCAGAGTATAACTGTGCTCCGTACGATTTTCAATGTGTGAATTTTTAGAAGTAGATCAACGGGCCTTTCTTTCAAGGCACCTGTGGTATATTCGATCCTCCAAATTTTTGGTGAGCAGCTGAGTGCCTTAACCATTTGTAGTACCCAGGGACTCCCCTGGAAAATTAGTGAAATTAGATTTCACACACAAAAAAAGTAAATAGGCAAGCCACAGACTGGAAAAAAAATATTCCTCCATCACACACACACTCACATAGCAAAGAACTAGTATCAAAAATTTAAAAAGAACTTCTATGAAGCAATAAGAAAAAAGAAAAACAGCCCAGTTAATAATGGACAAGTGACTTGAACAGACACTTTAAGGAATTCCACATAGTTAATATTCATATGAAAGGGAGACAGTATTCTTCATCAGGGAACTTCGAATTGAAACCACAAGCAAATATCCCTTCACACTCCCTATAATGGCTAAAATTAAAAAAGATTGACAGGCCAAGGATAGGCAAACATGTGGATAATATACAGTTTTCATACATTGCTGGTGGGAATGTAAATGATACAACTACTTTGTAAGACTATTTGGCAGTACTGAAATTAACCATATGCCTTCACTATGGATCAGCTCCCCCACATGTCTGTCAGTTTGTCGTACTGTGGGGGCTTGCATGTTGCTGTGATTCTGGAAGCTATGCCACCTGCATTCAGACAACACCAAGGACACCCATAGCAGACAGGTTTAAGCTGAGCTTCCAGACTAAGACAGACTAGGAAGAAGGACCTCTAGATTTACATCTGAAAATACCAGCCAGTAAAAAGCTTACGAATAGCAGCAGAACACTGTCTCATGTTGTGCCTGAAGATGAGCCCCTCAGGTTGGAAGACACTCAAAAGACAACTGGGGAAGAGCTGCCTCCTCAAAGTAGAGTCGACCTTAATGACCTGGGTGGAGTCAAGCTTTTGGGACCTTCATTTGCTTATGTGGCATAACTCAAAATGAGAAGAAGCGCTACAAACGTCCATCAATAATCAGAACATGGAATATACAAAATATGAATCTAGGAAAATTGGAAATCATCAAAAATGAAATGGAAGGCATAAACATTGATATCCTAGGCTTTAGTGAGCTGAAATGGATTGATATTGACTACTTTGAATTGGACAATCATATTGTTTACTATGCCCGGAGTGACAACTTGAAGAGGAATGGCATTGCATCCATCGTCAAAAAGAACATTTCAAAATCTATCCTGAAGTACAGTGCTGTCAGTGATAGGATAATATCCATATGCCTACAAGGAGGATCAGTTAATATGACTATTATTCAAATTTATGCACCGACCACTAAGGCTAAAGATGAAGAAATTGAAGATTTTTGCCAGCTTCTGCAGTCTGAAATTGATGGAACATGCAATCAGGATGCATTGATAATTAATGGTGATTTGAATGCGAAAGTTGGAAAACATGGCCTTGGTGATAGAAATGATGCCAGAGATGGAATGATAGAATTTTGCAAGATCAATGACTTCTTCATTGTAAATATTTTTTTCACCAACACTAACAGCTACTATACAAATGGACCTGACCAGATGGAATACACAGGAATCAAATTGACTAACTGTGGAAAGAGGTGATGGAAAAGCTCAATATCGTCAGTCAGAACAAGGCCAGAGGCTGACTGTGGAACAGACCATCAATTACTCATACAGAAGTTCAAGTAGAAACTGAAAACAATTAGAATAAGTTCAAGAGAGCCAAAGTACAGCCTTGAGTATATCTCACCTGAAATTATAGACCACCTAAGAATAGGTTTGTAGCTTTGAACACTAATGACCAAAGACCAGATGAGTTGTGGAATGACATCAATCACATCATACACGGAGAAAGCAAAAGGTCATTAAAAAGACAGGAAAGAAAGAAAAGACCAAAACGGATGTCAGAAAGAGTCTGAAACTTGCCCTAAAATGTCCAGCAGCCAAAGCAGAAGGAAGAAATGATGAAGTAAAAGACCTGAACAGAAGATTTCAAAGGGCTGCTTGAGAAGATAAAGTATTATAATGACACGTGCAAAGAGCTGGAGATAAAAAACCAAAAGGGAAGAACACACTTGGCATTTCTCAAGCTGAAAGAACTGAAAACAAAATTCAAGCCTCGAGTTGCAATAGTGAAGGATTCTACAGGGAAAATATTAAATGACGCAGGAAGCACCAAAAGAAGATGGAAGGAATGCAGAGTCATTATACCAAAAACAATTGGTTGATGTTCAAATATTTCAAGAGGCAGCTTATGATCAGGAACTGATGGTACTGAAGGAAGAAGTCCAAGCTGCACTGAAGACATTGGTGAAAATCAAAGCTTCAGGAATTGACGGAATTGACATGTTTCAACAAAGGGATGCAGCACTAGAAGTGTTCACTCCTCTATGCCGAAAAATTTGGAAGACAGCTACCTGGCCAACCTACTGGAAGAGATACATATTTATGCCTATTCCCAAAAAAGGTGATCCAACCGCATGCAGAAATTATGGAATATCATTAATATCACATGCAAGTAAAATTTTGCTGAAGATCATTCAAAAGCGGCTGCAGCAGTATATCGACAGGGAAGTGCCAGAAATTCAAGCCAGATTCAGAAGAGGACATGGAACCAGGGATATCATTGCTGATGTCAGATGGACCCTGGCTGAAAGTAGAGAATACCAGAAGAATGTTTACCTGTGCTTTATTGACTATGCAAAGGCGTTAGACTGTGTGGGTCATAACAAATTATGGATAACACTGCGAAGAATGGGAATTCCAGAACACTTAGTTGTGCTCATGAGGAACCTTTACATAGATCAAGAGGCAGTTGTTCAGACAGAACAAGGGGATGCTGTGTGGTTTAAAGTCAGGAAAGGTGTGCGCGAGGGTTGTATCCATTCACCATACCTATTCAATCTGTAGGCTGAGCAAATAATCCGAGAAACTGGACTATATGCAGAACGGGGCATCAGGATTGGAGGAAAACACATTAACAACCTCCATTATACAGATGACACAACCTTGCTTGTTGAAAGTGAAGAGGACTTGAAGCACTTACTGATGAAGACCACAGCCTTCAGTGTGGATTACACCTCAACATAAAACAAAAATCCTCACAACTGGACCAATAAGCAACATCGTGATAAAATGAAGAAATGATTGAAGTTGTCAAGGATTTCTTTTTACTTGGATCCACAATCAACACCCATGGAAGCAGCAGTCAAGAAATCAAAAGATGCATTGCATTGGGCAAATCTGATGCAAAAGATCACTTTCAAGTTTTGAAAACCAAAGATGTCACCTTGAAGACTGAGGTGTGCCTGACCCAAGCCATGATATTTTCAATTGCATCATATGCATGCAAAAGCTGCACAATGAATAAGGAAGACCAAAGAAGAATTGACACCTTTGAATTGTGGTGTTGGAGAAGAATATTGAGTATACCATGGACTGCCAAAAGAATGAACAAATCTGTCTTGGAATAAGTACAACCAGAATGCTCCTTGGTAGCAAGGATGGCGAGAGTGCGTCTTACATACTTTGGACGTGTTGTCAGGAGAGATCAGTCCCTGGAGAAGGACATCATTCTTGGTAAAGTAGAGGGTCAGTGGAAAAGGGGAAGACCTTCAATGAGATGGATTGACTCAGTGGCTGCAACAATGAGCTCAAGCATAACAACAATTGTTAGCACGGTGCAGGACCGGGCAGTACTTTGTTCTGTGGTACCTAGCTTTGCTTAGAGTTGGAACAACAACAACATGGGTCAGCTCTACTTCTAGGTATATATTCTAGAACAAAGAGTGAATACATCTACCAAAAGACCTATATAAATGTGTTCATAGCAATTTATTCATATTGGCCATAAACTGGAATCACCCAAAATGTCTATCAACAAGGAAATGGATAAATTGTGTCATAGCCATGCAATGGAATACTACTCAGTAATGATAAGGAATGAACTACTGATACATGCAACATATACGTACATATTATCTGACAGATAATTCTTTCACTGTGAGATAATATGTACAATGGATGAATTCAAACACAAAAGAGTACATGCTATATTATATTCTTTATACAATGTACGAAAGCAGGAAAATCTAATGTAGAGTTATAGATCTCAAAATAGAAATTAACTCTGTGAGAAGTTGACTGATAGGTATATGAGGGAATCATCTGAGGTGTTGAAAATACTCTATCTTGTTATGGGTGGTCAGTACATGGGTATATTCATTTGTCAAACATCATCAAACTGTACAGTTAATGTTTGTATAGTTTACCATATATATCATTTCTCAATAAAAAGAAAGAAAAATTTGCTCTTTAAATATTTCCCTGTATGGTCATTGTCTTAGTCGTCTAGTGCTGCCGTAACAGAAATAACCGCAAGTGGATGGCTTTAACAAAGAGAAATTTATTCTCTCAGTCTAGAAGGTTACAAGTCCAAAATCAGGGCGTCGGCTCCAGGGGAAGGCTTTCTTTCTCTGTGGGCTCTGGGGGAAGGTCTTCGTCCCCTCAATCTTCCCCTGTTAGAGTAGCTTCTCAGGCACAGGGACCCTGTGTCCAAAGGAAGTACTCTGTTCCTGGTGCTGCTTTCCTGGTGGTATGAGGTCCCCAATTCTCTGCTTGCTCCCCTTTCCTTTTATCTCTTGAGAGATTAAAGGTGGTGCATGCCACACCCCAGGGAAACTACCTTTACATTGGATCAGGGAGGTGACCTGAGTAAGGGTGGTGTTACAATCCAACCCTAATTCTCTTAACATAAAATTACAATCACAAAATGGAGGATAACCACACAATACTGGGAATCATGGCCTAACCAAGTTGATACACACATTTTTGGGAGGACATAATTCAATCCATGACAGTCATAATAACAAGTTCACGTTCAGAACAAAAAGAAATCTGTGATGTGTAAAATGAAGGGTATTAGGCAGCAGGCCTGAAAGATATAGGTTATACCTCATCTTTATATTGGTTATTGCTCAAGAAAGGCCATGCCAAAGAAGGAAATCAGGATATTTTCCTCAAGAAGTTTGTTCTTCCTGATATAAATGGATAATAACATATCTGCAGCATGGAAAAAGGGGGAATAGACAGAAGGCTTTATTTCGAAATTCTAGCAAGATATTTAAAATATTTGGACTTAGAAAATTGGCTCAATACATTAAGGACTCAATTTGGAAACAAAAATGACTTTTTATTCTATAATAAAATAAGCTTGCTTAAATTATCAGGCTGCTTTTATAATAATTAAGCACCTTCGTGTGTGTCTATGTGGAGGGGAGTGCAGTGTGTTCCGATACTTTATTTCAGATCATAGACTCAATTTTACTGTGGATTTTTGGAATATAAAAATATCAAACAGAGCCTTTGTCAACTGATTCTCTACTTTAGATATTTCCAGAAATCCACAGTACTCACAAATATTCAAATTTCTGTTAAAAAGTACTTTCTAGTAGTTTCCATAGAATATGGTATTGCATAATATTGAGGACACTACTCACTTCTACCATAAAACACCAATCAGTGGTAATTCTTCTTCTCCAAGGAAGTGCCAATTGGGCAATGTAATTTTCCTTACAGGGTTGCTAGATAGAGCAATGAATGAAAATAAATGGCACCAATTTGTCAGTAAAGCTAAAGCACATTTGTTGTAGCAGTGAGCAACAAACTTTGCTGATGTTGACAGTAAAATACCATATTTTGTGGGTTGTTTTGGAGAAAAAAATAGGAACTAAAGAGTACTATAACGGAGATTTGATTTGAAAGGTGTATATTACATCCATTAGCTTTTATAACAATATTTCAATAGTCACTAAAGTTGGTAAGAAGTGACTAAAATATTTTCATATCAAGTGCCATTTCAAAGGTAGTGTTCGTTTCCTTATTCGAAACTGGCCAGTGTTCTTGATTAGAATCTGATTGCATCAATTGCAAATTACTTTTCCAGTACAAATTCTTTTCAGAAAAATAAAAGGCTGTTATGGATTGAATTGTGTCCTCCAAATACATGTGTTGTAAATCTTAACCCCTATACCTGTGGTGGTGGTGCAGTGATTAAGAGATTAGATGCTAACCCAAAGGTGAGCAGTTCGAATCCACCATCCGCTTCTTGGAAACCCTATGGAGCAGTTCTACTCTGTCCTATAGGTTCCCTATGAGTCAGAATAAACTCAAGGGCAATGGGTTTGGTTTGGTTTTATACCTGTGGTTATAATCTCATTTGGGAATGGGCTTTCTTTGTTATGTTAAAAGGCTCATATCAGTACAGGGTGTGTTTAAGTCAGCCACCTTCGAGATAGAAAAAGAGGAGATTAAGCCAAAAGAAAGCAGAGATGGGGAAAGAGAGATGCCAGGCCACATGAAGATTGCTCAGGAGCAGAAGCTCAAAAGAGACAAAGACCTTCCTCCAAAGCCATCAGAGAGAGAAAGCCTTGCCATAGAGCCGACACCCTGAATTCAGACTTTTAGCCTCCTAAACTGTGAGAAAATAAATTTCTGTTTGTTAAAACCACCCATTTCTGATATTTCTGTTCTAGTACTACTAGATACCTAAGACAGAAGAGCAAAAAACTTCATTATCAGCCATATATATATAAAAAAAAAAAACTATGTTCTGTAATCAGTGTATTTTATGGTCCAGCTGGAAGGAAAGCAAGATGGCCACTGTCCTTCAGGTTCACATAAATCACATTCTTTGTGTGCTTTCTATTGTTTTCCAAAGGGAGTTCATATGATGGGGGAGGTGATGATATTAAATGGTGCTACAGAAAACATACAGAACTCAAAGGCAATGGGTTTGGATTTTTTTGTTGTTGTTGTTACTTTAGTTCCAATACCTAGAAGTTATTTTATTAATATATTTTTATGACAGGATTTAGGCTGAGAGGCAGTATGGGGAAGACTCGATAATTTGCTAACTCCGGTTTTTTTTTTACTACGGGGAGGGACTGAACTGTTGAGATCTAGGGTGAGAGCAGAGCACCCTGGTTTATTTATTTATTTTTTATTGTGCTTTAGGTGAAAGTTTACAGCTCAAATTAGTTTGCCATAAAAGAAAAACCTCCCAAACACATTGTTACATGACCGTAGTTGCTATCTCTACAATGTGACAGCACACTCCTCTCCACCCCGTGTTTCCCGTGTCCATTCAACCAGCTCCTGTCCCTTTCCGCCTTCTCATCTCACCTCCGGACAGGAGCTGCCATTTAGTCTCATGTATCTACTTGAACTAAGAAGCACACTCTTCACAAGTATTATTTTATGTCTTATAGTTCAATCTAATATTTGAAGAGCTGTTTTCAGGGATGGCTTTAGTTCTGGATTAACAGAGAGTTCGGGGGCCATGTCTCCTGGGGTTCCTCTAGTCTCAGTCAGACCATTAAGTCTGGTCTTTTTAGGTGAATTTGAGTTCTGCGCCACACTTTTCTCCTGCTCTGCTTTTAAGAGTTGCTTCAGGATGGTCCTCAGCAGGATAATTTCATTGACAAAACAAAACAAATTCCTTTTCAGTGTCACTCATGCTCACCATTCTTTCAAAAAATAATACCCAACAAATGGCAATGTACTCATTACATACCTAAACTTTATTTAACACGATTGAAATAATTCGCCTGGTCATAATTCTGAAATGAAACTCTGGAGCGGCTAAATCATTTATTAACAGCAAATAAATGGTGCTCGCTGTCCAATTTTAGCCCTATTCAAAAACCAGTCATAGGATTACTGAGCTACCTTTTTCGATATTTGCTGGTTCTCAGGAAATCTCCATTACAGTGTTCATGGTAGGTATCTTGTACATAAAATAACTATGTACACTGAACTGGAAGTGACTGTCTCCTATATCTGCTACTCAAGATTCAGTTACTGTCAGATAAGTTTTCTAAGATGCTGCTGTTCTTAAATATGACTCTCAATGTATATCAAACTCAATCTTCAGCTGTAAATCAACAGAATGCCTTCAGGGAAATGCTAAATTAGTACCCACATAAATCTTTTCTTTGAAAACAACCAAGCAAAGAAAACCACATAGAAATTTATCAAATAATTTTAATTTAAAAGATAAAACTTGAGGCTGATAAATGCTATAACTGAGAATACAGTAAATGATTCAGTTCAATAAACCTTCCCTGTGACAGCACATACAACGTTTTGCCCAAGGCCTAGCATATGTGCTGAGAGAAAGTGTGCAATACTATAATTAGAGTATAAGCCAATCAGTTTTGTGATTGCATGGGGTAGCATGGAAAAAGAATTGCTTGATTATGGAAACAGAATGCAGTATAATGTGGCTACTTGTTCTTCTGCATGACAGAAAAAAAGTATTCCTGGCAATGATTTTTGTACCATTTCACAAGTGCTGGAGTGATTAGATGATCGTCAAAGGAAAGCAACTAGTTACGCATATTTTAAACAGACATGCTTTTTAACTATGTAGACCCTGAAGTTACACAAACAGTGAGCAGCTCAAATCCCCTGACACATTCCCTACAAGGCATTACCAACATTAACTGTTCCACTGCCTTGAATTAGCATTGTTCTATGACTTTTGGTTTTAGGTCTTTTATTGGGAGTGTCACTTAGCTGTCACTCAGTCCCATTACGTAGTGTTCATGATAAGTATCATGGTGATCAAATATCTATATCTTTAAATGACAAATATTGTGATTAAAATGCCTATGAAGTGAGCAATAAGCAGTTCAGAATATGTTAAAGTTATGCACCCAAATGTTTCAGAAATTAAAGGCGGTTGTTAAAGCAGGGTAACAGAGTACGGTAACTTATCTGTAAAAGATAAATGCACTAATGGTTTAAATTCAAAGAATTAACAAAAAATAAGGAAAGAAAGAAGGAAGGATGGAGGGAGGGAGGAAAACAGGGAGGGAGGGAGGGAAGAAAAAAGGTATATTGCTACCTGGATCCTCAAAGCTGCCCTGAGTTTTGTTCTCTCCAAGGCCTGATTTTCCTTCAAGGCTCTGAACAATCCCCTTATGCTTTAAAATAATTATTTATATTCTCTACTGCCCATCCCACTTTCGATGTTTCTGTTTCCGTTGCTTGTAATCAAATAAACCTATCTGATATGTGCAATTCCTAAAACCTCAGTGAAATATGTTCCACATTAATTTGTGTAAACTCATCTGGATTTCAGACAGAGAGTCTTGCTATTCTCCAGACAAAAGAGAATCAGAAGTTTTGACATCCTAATATGAAGAACAAGTAATTGGTTTAAAAACAAGCTCTAGGCATATGCCTGCCCCATAAGCAGGCTGATAAAATTCTGATAAAAAGGCAAGATCTGGCACAAGGAAAGTACCTTGTCTTTCCCAGACCCTTATATCCACCCTTACCAAGCACTGTCTCATCTCTGGCTTGCTGTAGAATTTGCCACGGTTTTATATTTAATTCTTGATATGGCTTCGAAATCAAATACAGCTTCTTGTTTACACATAGATTTTTTTTATTCCTCATTTTATTTCTACCAACTTAAAATTACAATTATTTTCTCATATCTATTTATGTGCCAAGTATTATGCAAAATTTATATTTCCCATTTCTACCTCTTGTGTCTTCCTCTTTATACTCTGTAGATTAGCCTTGAGATCCAACTATAGGAACTGTGGTTTTGAGACGTTTTCCAGTATATATTGCCTAGTGCAACATATTTTTGAACACATACATAAAAAGCTCACATCTAAATTATCTAGTGCCGGATGAAAAGTTTACAATTGAAAAAAAGAGGTGGACAAATCCAATTACAAAGTAAAAGTTCACAATATAATTTACCTTCCTTGTAAATCCAGACTGTTCTCTTTGGTTTACTTAAAATGAAGAGTATCTATAGTCAGTCAAGGTTTCACATATTTATCAAGAACCTGCCATGTTCAGGGCACTGCTAGACCCTCTGTTATTACAGAAATGTCAAGGACAAAGATCTGTGCTCTCATAGACTTATATTCTAGAAGAGGATATTTTCCACAGAACAAGAACTGTTGTGAACTCGACATGAACGAGAAAGGAACTTCTGTTGTACTAACTCACTGATTTTTTTTCAGTGTTTACCTATTACAGCAGCTAATATCATTCAATATAACCAGTACTTTGCAAACACCCTCAACATCTGTGTCCTTCTAACCTTTCATTGTGCTCACATGGCAAAACTCCAAAACCCAAACTAAAAACCAACTCCGTTACTGTTTAGTCGATTTCGACTCACAGTGACCCTATAGGACAGAGTATAACTATCCCAGGGGGTTTCCAAAGAGCAACTCTTGGATTTGAACTGCCGACTTCTTGGTTAGCAGCCAAGTTCTTAACCACTGTGCTGTGCTAGCTCCACAACTCTGTGCCAACCTGCAAGGAAGCACCTGAAAGCAAGTTCCCTGCCGAGAATTTCCCTTTCTACCCCCATATATACTGAATCAGAATCTACATTTTAATAAGATTCCCAGGTGATTCTTATGTATAACGTTCTGGGAACTTGTTAGAAATACAAATTCTCAGCAGAACCAGAATGAGCCGCTTTGAAGCCCTGCCTGAATGTGAGTGGAGGAAAATATTCTGTGATGTCTCATCTTGCTTTTACTTTAATGAGCATTCATATTAAGTGGGAAATTAGAGAAGCCCAGCAACTCTACTATATTTTACTTGCTAATCCAAACCCCCACTATCTTAGATGCTGACTACTTCACATCTCCTCCTCTGCATTTTCCACCGAAATTTCTCAAAGAAAATAGAAGCAGTCAGAAAATAATAGAACTCCACATTCTTCCACCGTCAGATCTACAAGCTGCCTACATCTCTAACTATACCCCCTACCTTTCTTCCTTTCATGTGGATGAACTGCCCGTGCTCCTAACCTAGTACAACTACTACTCTTATTTTCTAGATCACGACCCCTTTTATTTACAGATATAACATGGCTCCTACATTGTTCCTTCTCTCTGCCATTTCATTAGTTTTCCCTTCTCTACTGAATCCTTTCTATCAGCATACAAACAGGCTGTAATTTCTCTCAGCACTCAAAAACATTCCCTTGACCTCAAATTCCCTTCCAGCTAGCTGCTACCAAATTTCTCTGCTTTCCTTACAGCAAAACTCTGAGAAAGAGTAGTCTATATACTCTGTCTTCATTTTTTCTCACATATTCTCATTGAACTCATTCCAATCATACTTTTGTGCCCACTGTTTCTCTGAAACTACTGCTGACAAGCTCACCAATGATTTCTGTGTTGTCTAATCTAATGGTCATTATTTGGTTTTTATTTTATTCAGCTTGCTAAAACCATTTGACCAGGTTGATTCCTCTGGAAATACTTTCACCTCAGGAACAGTCTTAATTATCCTCCTACTTCACTGGCTGATCATTTTTTTTCATCTTTTTGACCCATAAATATGAAAGTGCCATAAGGCTCAGATCTTGGACTTTTTATTTTCTCTATCTACATTTAATTCCTATGTTATTTTATCCAGCATATGGTTTTAAATACCATCTATATGCTGATAACACATTTATTTATCTTTAGCCTTACCTATCCCCTGAAATCCAGACTTTTATCCAATTATTCATTTGATATTTCCACTTGGGATATCTGATAGACATCTTAAATTTGACATGTTCCCAAAGGAATTCTTGAGTCCTTCCCTCTAAAATTCCACTTCTGGTCTCTACTCCTTCTCAGTAAATGGTAACCAATTAACCCACCCCACCCCCAGTGACATCGAGTCGATTGCCCAGATTAAAACTTTGCAGTTGTCCATAACTCCTCCTTTTCTTCAATTCTTCCTATGATCTAACCTTCATCCCTACTACTTCTCTGGCCTCTTTTCTATTCCTGATGTAAAACAAGCATACTCTTATCCTTGAGCTCTTATATTTGATCTCCATTTGCCCCCAGAGGATTTTTGCCCTTACTCCATTCAGGACTCTGCACATGTCACCTCTTAAGAGAGGCATTTCCTGGCCTTCCAGTGCAAATTAGTATCACTTCCTCCTAACCTTTACTTTTTATTGCCCAGTTTTATTTTTTCCTTTTAGCATTTATCACCATTTGACATATTACATGCTTGTTTATTATGTCTTCTCCTCAAAAAACGTAAGATCTACAAGAGCAAAAACTTTTCAAGTTTTATTCATTACTGTGCTCTCAATACTTGCCAAATGGTAAACGCTCAAAAAATACTAAACAAGTGAATGAATAAATAAATAAGGAACAGGAAAAGACAATTATATCTTGAACAATTTGAGGATAGGAAGCATAACAGAAGAAGATGGAGAGACAGGAAGGGGCTAGATTCATTAAGGCCGTGATAGGGACCTTAGATTCTTTTTCTAAGTACAATATTAACTGCTTACAATATGAAGGAACTGTGTGAGTAATGAGTGTGTGTGTGTGTGTGTAAATATGTGTTTGTGTGAGTGTGTTAGAAAAACTTCAAAGAGGAGACAGTCATGGTTTCTGCCCTCAAGAAATTCACATTGTAGGATGATAGATTTGTACAGAAAACAGTAACTGCTAGGTTTTCTTTTATGGAACAAAACAAAATGGAGGGACAAAATATTTCTTCTCATACGGTTATTACATGAGATTGTGTCTGTGAAATAATTTTGTAACCTATTAAGGAGCTTATAGTGCTTAGTCCTGTCAGACACACACAAGCTCTGCATATCAGTTACTAGTTGCTGTCTGGGCAATGACATGTGCACAAAGTAGAACTGGGTTTTCAAGGCTGTGGGCTTTTGGAAGCAAATTTCCAGGCCTTTCTTCTTTCTGTTAGTAACCAAGTGCTTAATCATTTACACCACCCAGGAATTCCCTGGGTCATAAATAGAAGCTGCTGAATAAATGCTTTTAGAATAAATGAGATAGTGAATGTCATGTTATTAACATTAGTAGAAAGCATTTAGAGTAATAATGTGCAAGAAGTAGGTAGGCAGAAATGAAAAAATAACCAGTACATTGCTTCATAGTTTGTCCCATAAATCCTTCCATCAAGATGTTTTTGTTTAAGTCCCCATCCATATGGATATTCACATTCAGCTAGTACCAGTGACTGTGACTGCCCACAACTACTCCAACCTCCCAAAATGATTAGAATTTACTGGAGTTGGATAATGTTAATTATATTTTTATTTTATATTTTACTTAGTTTTTATTTATTAAGGTGACAATAATTTAAACAAATATAATAACCATTTTCATTTCAGATTTATAGTAATTCATTATATTAATACACTGGTATTTGGGGAATATTTCTAGTTTTGCATAATATGTAGTTGCATCTCACGTTCCTTCTCTGGCTTCTACCATGCTAGTCTTTCCTCAGTTACTGATCACTCCATTTACTCATTTTATTTATCATTGAACAACTACTTATTGAATAATTACTACATGTAAGGCATAATGTTAAGCGTCGGAGGATACAAACCTAAATATAATGGGAGGTTACTGAGTGATATAGTTAAGGACACAGACACTGGAGTTAGACTGCCTGAGTCAACATGCTAGCTCTGGCACTGTGTGACATTGGATAGACTACCTGACTTCTCTACAACTCAATTTTTTCACAGATAAAACAGGAGTAATAATAGTTTTTTTTTATGTCATATATTTGTTGTGAGGAACAAATGAATTTATTAATACACATGAAGTGCTTAGATCCACTAGTTGCCACGGAGACCTTTCAGAAGCAGATTGGCAGACCTTTCTTCTGAGGTGTCTCTGAATGAGTTTTAACCACTATCCTTTCAGTTAGTAGCCCAGTGCTTAACCGTTTGCACCTCCCAAAGACTCTGTGCTTAGAACAGCACCTGAAATATGGAAAATGCTCATTAAGTGATGTTACCAATAACATATGGTCCTGCCAGTGTTGCTCAGAGTCAAAATGAGAAGTCAGACACAAAAAAATTAGTGTGATACACATGCTATGACTGGGATGTGCAGTGGGTGCTTTTTGTTTTTTCTTCACTAGTTCACCTCTCTCTCTCTCTCTGTCTTTTTTTACCTGCTTCTAAAGTATGACCTCCACATTTTCTTCACTGCAATTTGTCTCTTCACAAAGCTTCAATTATCAACTTTATGCATATGTATTTTGACTGTACCATAAGTAATTAGAGTAATTTTCCTGAGGAAAAGGCTTGTTTCGTATGTCTTCTGTAACTTTGACAATACAATAAATATTGGGGCTCAATACATACTTGCTGAGTTAATCGTATATCATTTGACTGAATAGAGAGAGTCTCTGAATAAGCACACACTTCAGTAGAGTTCAGAATAACACATAACAACAACTACATTTCTATTGCCAACACTGCAAAATATACCTTTATTTCATTTTCACATATTGACTAACTTCTTTATGTATTTTACTTACTCCATATGTTGGTATCCTAGTTGCATTGGATGTTAATTAATGTTTCACTTTGTCTCTTAGTGGTGCTATATATATGTGTCTGTGTGTGTGCGTACGTGTATATTGCTGAGCTGCTTCATAAACCCTAGATTTTTTAGAGATGCTCCACACATCAACTTTATTTCAATAAGAATAATACTCTCACAGAGTCTCAATCCATGAAAAACAAAATCAAAAAGAAATGACTAGCCATCTGGTGTACGTGCAATTATATGTGTATTTGGTACAGGTATATTTATCTCTGCATCTTTTTTAATATGCTTTCTCTCTTTCTTAGTCTTTATGTAGGGAGTTATTAGGGACCAAGCAGGTCATAACTGAATAAATTAGGTTTATATGAAATAGTCTTATGAATTAATGGTGGCAAGGAGCTTAGAATGCTTTAGCATACTGGAAACGTTCCTCTTCCATAACCTTAAAATATTTAATGGATGAAATAGGCATTTTTTTAATATCGTATTCATAGAAAGGAAGTAATAAGTCATAATAACAGAAGAGCTTCAGGTAGTTTTATTCATTAGAATATAAACTCTTTGAAGGTCTTGTTTTAATCATCCTTATGTCTTGAATTACTAGGAAAGTGTGTACCGTATCTTTTAAAGAATGAATGAATGACTTCAGTTTTCCCTTTACCAGGCCATAATTGGAAACCCTGGTGCTGTAGTGGTTAAGTGCTACAGCTGCTAACCAAAAGGTTGGCGGTTAGAATCCACCAGGTGCTCCTTGGAAACTCTATGGGGCAGTTCTACTCTGTCTTATAGGGTCACTATGAACCAGAATCGACTCAGTGGCAATGGGTTTTTTCAATGGATTTTTAGGCCATAATTACCTTATTATATTAAATTATAATTCAGTATAACTTGCATCACAATCACCTAAATATCTTCTTAAAAATGTACTCTTCTAGGTTTTACTTCATTTTTTTAAAGTATCTTCTAGGTGATTTTCATGGACTCTGCAGGAGAGTTTTAAAGCATGACTGATTAGAAGATCTTTTCCTCAAAAAATTAGAAGCAATAGGGAAAAATGCTTAACTTTCCTGTCAGTACGATGCTTTGTTCATTTTGTGACATTTGGGTAGATCTGAGAATTGCAATGCTCATTCTTTTCTGGCAGTGAATCAAGAGTAGTGGAGACACACATATACATACACACAATGATTGCCCTCACCCAAACACAAATCAACTAGAAGAAAGAAAAAAAAATCAAGAATGATTATACCCACTTAATATTTGACGTTTTAATCAGAGTTGTTGGCAGTGCAGCATTCTGGATTATCCATACTAACCTGCTGCAAAATCCTGCATACCTCTGATTTCCTGAATACTGCTTTTCTTTTTTGGGGGGGGGGATATTTGTATGTGTTTTACAGATGTCTTTTAAATTCAATATGAATATTTATAAAAATTGTGTTGGCATTATTCAGTAACTTAATAAGCTGTATGGATTCTCATCGTGACCTTAGTGGTGTTTTATTGTGCTTTAAGTGAAAGTTTACAAATCAAGTCAGTCTCTCACACAAAAACTTATATTCACCTTGCTACATACTCCCAATTGCTCTCCTCCTAATGAGACGGCCAGCTCCCTCCCTCCACTCTCTCTTTTCCTGTCCATTTCACCAGCTTCTAACCCCCTGTACCCTCAAATCTATTAAGAAAACATTCTGCATCCCATTTTGAAGAGTGGTGCCTGGAGTCTTAAATGCTACCAAGCGGCCATCTAAGATGCATCAATTGGTCTCAATCCACCTGGATCAAAGGAGAATGAAGAACACCAAGGACACAAGGTAATTATGAGCCCAAGAGACAAAAAGGGCTACACAAACCAGAGACTACATCAGCCTGAGACCAGAACTAGATGGTGCCCGGCTACAACCGATGACTGCCCTGACAGGGAACACAACAGAGAACCCCTGAGGGAGCAGGAGAGCAGTGGGATGTAGACCCCAAATTCTCATAAAAAGACCGGTCTGACAGACTAGAAGGACCCTGGTGGTCATGGCCCCAAGACCTTCTGTTGGCCCAGAACAGGACCATTCCCAAAGCCAACTCTTCAGACCTGGATTGGACTAGACAATGGGTTGGAGAGGGATGCTGGTGAGGAGTGAGCTTCTTTTCTTTTTTTTTTTTTTATCATGACGTTGCTCATTGGTCCAGTTGTGAGGATTTTTGTTTTCTTTATTTTAAGGCATAATCCATACTGAAGGCTGTGGTCTTTCCTTTTTATTTTAGCAAGCAAGGTTGTGTCATGTGCATAACACAGGTTGTTAATGAATCTTCCTCCAATTCTGATGCCCTGTTCTTCTTCATATAGTCTAGTTTCTCAGATTATTTGCTCAGCATACAGATTGAATAAGTATGGTGAAAGGATACAACTCTGACACACACCTTTTCTGACTTTAAACCACACAGTATCCCCTTGTTCTTTTGAACAACTGCCTCTTGATCTATGTAAAGGTTCCTCATGAGCACAATTAAGTGTTCTAGCATTCCCATTCTTCCCAATGTTAGCCATAATTTGTTATGATCCACACAGTCAAGTGCCTTTGCATAGTCAATAAAACACAGGTAAACATCTTTCTGGTATTCTCTGCTTTCAGCCAGGATCCATCTGACATCAGCAATGATATCCCTAAATCCATGTCCTCTTCTGAATCTGGCCTGAATTTCTGGCAGTTCCCTGTCAATATACTGCTGCAGCCACTTTTGAATGATCTCCAGAAAAAGTTTACTTGTGCGTGATATTAATATCGTCCAATAATTTCTTCATTTGGTTGGATCATCTTTCTTGGGAAAAGGCATAAATTGCAGACACGGGGACACGGAAAATATAGAACTGAAAGATACAATAATTGAAATGGCAAAAATAATTGGATTCGTTTCGAGGTGGTGAAAATGTTCTAAAACTGATGTGATGATGATTCAACAACTTTATGAATATGCTGTGTTGTTAGGTGCCATCCAGTCAGTTCTGACTCATAGTGACCCTATGTACAACAGAAGTAAACACTGCCCAGTCCTGCACCATCCTCACAATTGTTGCCATTTTTTAGGCCATTGTTGCAGCCACTGTATCAATCCATCTCATTGAAGGTCTTCCTCTTTTTTGCTGACTTTCTACTTTACCAAGCATGATGTCATTCTCCAGGGAGTGATTCCTTCTGATAAAGTGCCCAAAGTATGTGAGACGTAGCCTAGCCGTCCTCACTTCTAAGAAGCATTCTGGCTATACTTCTTCCAAGACAGATTTGTTCTTTCTTTTGGTGGTCCATGGTATATTCAATATTCCTCACAAACACCATAATTCAAAGGCATCGATTCTTCTTCAGTCTTCCTTAATCATTGTCCAGCTTTCACTTGCATATGAGGCAATTAAAAATACCATAGCTTGGGTCAGGTGCACCTCAGTCCTCAAGGTGGGATCTTTGCTATTTAACACTTTAAGGAGGTATTTTGCAGCAGATTTTCCCAAAGCAATACATACTTTGACTTCTTGACTGCTGCTTCCATGGGCATTGATTGTTGATACAAATAAAATGAAATCCTTGAAAACTTCAGTTTTTTCTCCATTTATCGTGTTACTGCTTATTGATCTAGTTGTGAGGATTTTTGTTTTCGTTTGTTACCATACTGAAAGTGGTATTCTTTGATCTTCATCAGTAAGTGCTTCAAGTCCTCTTTGCTGTAAGCAAACAAGGTTGTGTCTTCTGCATATCACAAGTTGTTAATGAGTCTTCCTCCAATCCTGATGCCCGTTCTTCATATAATCCAGGTTCTGGGATCATTTGCTTAGCATACAGACTGAATAAGCATGGTGAAAGTATACAACCCTGACACGCACCTTTCCTGGTTTTAAACCAAGCAATATCCCCTTGTTCTGTTCCAACGACTGCCTGTTGGTTTATGTACAGGTTCTGCATGAGCATTATTAAGTGTTCTGGAATTCCCATTCTTCACAATGTTATCCATAATTTGTTATAATACACAAAGTGAAATGCCTTTATGTAGCTCATAATACACAGGTAAACATCTTTCTGGCATTCTCCACATTCAACCAAGATCTATCTGGCATCATCGATGATACCCCTTGTTCCAAGACCTCTTCTGAATCTAGCTTGAATTTCTGGCAGTTCCCTGTTGATGTATTGCTGCAATGATTTTGGAATTATCTTCAGCAATGTGTGTGTGTGTGTGTGAAATTGAAGAAAGATCAGTAGAAATCATCCAATCTGAAAAATAGAGGGAAAAATTAATATATTGAGGCATTTGGGATATTAAGTGGTGCAACATATATGTAACTGGAGTCCAAAAGGGAAAAGAATGAGAAAACAAGGAAGAACAAATATCTAAATATATGATGACCAAAAATTTCCCAAATTTGGTGAGAAAAAAAAAATCAACTTACAGATCCAAGAGGCTCACCAAAATCAAGCAGGATAAATTAAAAAAGAACCATACCTAGGTATAGTTCAACTGTAGAAAACCAAAATAAAGAGAAAATTTTAAACACACTCAGAACAAGAAATACAGATGAACAGTGAAACAAATGACAGCTTGTTTCCATCAAAAACAATGGAAGCCAGAAGAAAAATGAATGATGTATTTAAAGTGCTGGAAGGAAAGGTCTCAACACAGAATTGTATAACTTGTGTAAATACCATTAAAATTAGGTAGAAATAGATACAGATAAAGGAAAACCAAGATAATTTGTTGTGAGATGATCTTCTGTAATAAATGCTAAAGAAAGTTCTTAAGGATGAAGGAACATGACACCAAATGGAAATCTGGACCTATGAAAAAGAAAGAAGATAAGAAATGGTAGATATTTGGATAAATATTAAAAATTATCTTTTTTCTCTTTTGGGGGGGAAGATTTTAAAAGCAAACACAAGAGCATTGTATTGTGGGTGATGAAGATATAAAAGAGCACAAATATCTGGGTAAATTTAATTTTACAGTTGCAAAGCATTTATATTTTAAATGAAATAATATGATACAAACTAAGAAGGCAAGGATAAGTTAAGGGCTCTTATTGTAATCATTAGGGCAATCACTAAAAATAAAACAAAGACGAATATATAGGGAAGACTATTAAAAGTTATTTAACTAACCTCAAAAAGACACAACATGAAAAATAGAAGAACCAAAAGCAGATGTGACAACTAGAAAAGAAATATAGTAACATGGTAGACTGAAACTTAATCATAACAATAATCACACAAAAAGTAAACTAAGCATTCCAAGGTAAAAAAAAAAAATGTCATTCTGGATAAAAAGACCCAAATAAAATAGACAACTATGTTTTCTACAATTGTTAAGTGTTGTCTAGTTGGTTTCAACTCATAGTGACCCTGTGTACAACAGAACAAAATGCTGCCGGGTCCTGTGCTATCCTCACAGTCATTGCTATGCTTGAGCCCACTGCAGCCTACACTGTGTCAATCCATATCATTGAGGGTCTTCCTCTTTTTTGCTGCCCTCTACCAAGCATGATGTCTTTCTCCAGGGGCTGGTCCTTCCTGAGAATGTTTCCAAAGTATGTGCGACTAAATCTCTCTATCCTCCCTTCTAAGGGGCATTCTGGCTGTTCTTCTTCCAAGACAGATCTGTTGGTTCTTCTGGCAGTCCATGGTGTATTCAATATTCTTCATAACCACCATAATTCAAATAAATTGATTCTTCTTCAGTCTTCCTTATTAATCATCCGGCTTTAGCATGCATACGAGGTGACTGAAAAATGCCATGGTGTACCTTAGTCCTCAACGTGACATCTTTGCTTTTTAACACTTTAAAGAGGTCTTCTGCAGCAGATTTGTCCAATGCAGTAGGTCTTTGATTTCTTGACAGCTGCTTCCACAGGCATTGATTGTGGATCCAAGTAAAATGAAATCCTTGACAACTTCAGTATTTTCTCTGCTTATTATGATGTGGATTATTGGTCCAGTTGTGAGGATTTTTGTTTTCTTTATGTTGAGATGTAATCCATACTGAAAGGCTGTAGTCTTTGATCTTCAGCAGTAAGTACTTCTAGTCCTCTTTGCTTTCAACAAACAAGATTGTGTCATCTGCATATCACAGGTTGTTAATGAGTCTTCCTCCAAACTTGATGCTGAGTTTTTCTTCATATAGTCCAGCTTCTTGGATTATTTGCTCAGCATACAGATTGAGTAAATATGGTGAAAAGATAAAACCCCGACACACACCTTTCCCGAGATTAAGCCAAGCAGTATTTTCTTGTTCTGTTCTTGGTCTACGTAAGGGTTCCACATGAGCACAGTTAAATGTTCTGGAATTCCCATTCTTTGCAATGCTAGCTGTGATTTGTTATTATCCACATAGTCAATGTCTTTGTGTAGTCAATAAAACACAGATAAACATCTTTCTGGTATTTAAGAAGAAGAAGTATATAAAATCACCAACCTTATTTTACACCTTGAGGAACTAGAAAAAGAACAGCTATCAGAAGGAAGAAATTAACAAAGATTAGAATGAGGATAAATGAAATGGAAACTAGAAAAACAGTAGAGATAATCCAGCAAAACCATAAATTACTTCTTTGAAAATATCAATAAAATTGACAAACTTTTAGCTAGACTGGCAAGGAAAATAGGAGATAATATTCAAATACCTAAAATCAGAAATCAAAGTAGAGACATCGCTATCAACCCTACTGACATGAAAAGAGTTATAAGAGAATGCTATGAACTATTGTACACCAACAAATTAGATAACCTAGATGAAATGGACAAATGACTTTAGAAGAAATAGAAAATCTAAACAGACCTATAATCAGTGAAGAGACTGAATCTGTGTGGAGTGTACAATCAACTTTACCCGAAGAATTTGGTCATTGTCTTTGGTTCCTGAGAGAAAATTTCTAAACCCTTGGAATTTCTTGAGTGATTGAAATATTTTTTATGCTATTGAGGTGACTCATGGGTAGAGAGAGGATGGACATGACAGAAAGACCCACTGTGTGATACCAGCCTGTCTTCAAGGGTGGGGGAGCTAGAAATTAAGTTCATCTACATGGGCAATGATTCAATCAGTTATGCTTATAAAATGAAACACCAATAAAGAGTATGCACACTGAAGGTCAGTCAGCTCCCTGGCTGGTGAAAGACATCGATGCATGGAAGAGGGTAATTCATCCTTTGGGACCTGGAAGATCTTGCCTTATGTGCCTTTTCATTTGTATCTATTTTACTATAATAAAAGTGTAATCAAAAGTAAAGCACTTTTCTGAGTTCTGTGAGTTGTTCTAACTAGTGGGTTGTCAAACCCGGGGGGGTGGGGGAGTGTAATGTGAACCCCCGAATTTGTAGCCATCAGGTCAGAATTGAGGAGGGTTTGGGGACCCCAGAACTTATTCCTTGTGTCTGAAGTCTTGGGTAGACTTGGCAGTCTGAAGGACTGTGCCCCTAAACTTGTGAGATCTGACCTAGCTCTGGTGACTTAACAAAGGAAGAACTACATTCCCAGTTGGTGTCAGACAGGATATTTAGGTTCAGAATTAGAATTAGTTGGTGTATATTGGAGAAGACAGATAGACACCTATAATCAGTAATCAAAAACCTCCCAACTAAGAAAAGTACAGGACCAGATGGCATTACAGGTGAATTCTACCAAACATTGAAATAAGAATTAACACTAATCATGCTAAAACTGAAAGCTGGAAGAGGAGGGAACACTTCTTAACTCATTCTTTGTGCCCAGCAATGCACTGATACCAAACCCAGAAGACACTACAAGAAAACAGAACAACAGACCAGTGTCCCTGTCAATATAGATGCAAAAACTCTTAGTACTAGCAAACCAAATCCATCAGCATATTTAAAGTATTATACACCATGATCAAGTGGGATTTATATCAGGAATACAAAGGTGATTCAACATAAGAAAATCAATCAATGAAATATATCACATTAATAGAAGAAAGGAAAATAATCATGTTATCATCTCGATAGAAGCAGAAAAGGCATTTGAAAAAATCCAACACCCTTTCGTGATGAAAACACTTAGGAAACTAGAAATAGAAGGGATATTCATCAACACGATAAAGATTATTTATGAAGAACCCGTAGATATCATCATACCCAATGGGAAAGGATTGAAAGCTTCCTCCCTAAGATCAGGAACAAGGCAAAGATGCTTTCTTTCAAGACTGTTATTCAACATTGTACTGGAAGTTCTAGAGAAAACAATTAAGAAAAGAAAGAAAAGATATCCAAATCGGAAACGAAGAAGCAAAATTATATATGTGGATGGTATGATACTATATGTAGAAATTTCAAAGAATCCATGAGAAATATGCTAGAGCTAATGAATAAATTCAGCAAAGTTTTAGGGTACAAGATTAACATGTAAAAATCAGTTGTGTTCTTATACAGCAGCAATGAACAATCTGGAAAATAAATTAAAATAAAAATTCCATTTACAACAACATCTGAAAGAATAAAATACCTAGGAAAAATTTACCCAGGGAGGTGAAAAACATGTACACTGAAATCTATAAAATATTGCTGAAAGAAATTAATAAGAAGTAAATAAAAGGAAAGACATTCCATGTTCATAAATTGGAAGATTTAATATTGTTACAATGTCAACACAACCCAAGGTAATTAATATACAGATCTAACCCAGTAACTATTAAAATTCCAAAAATCTTTTTTTTTTTTTTAGAAATGGAGAAGCTGATCATCAAATTCACATGGAATTGCAAATGACTGCAAATAGGTAAAACAATCTTGAAAAAGAAGAAAAAAAATCAAGATTCACACTTCCATGGTGTATTCAATATTCTTTGCCAACACCACAATTCAAAGGTGACAATTCTTCTTCTGTCTTCCTTATTTATTGCCCAACTTTTGCATGCATATTGACTCATAACTGATCAATGGCCTAACAATAAGAACTAAACTCATAAAGCTCTTAGAAGAAAGGGCTAGAGCTTAAAGAACTTATTTACGACAATGGATTCTTACATATGACGCAAAAAGCACAAGCAGCAAGAGAAAAACAGAAACTGAACTTCATCAAAATTAAACTTTTGGAAATCAAAGGGCTTCCCTAAGAAAGTGAAGGGACAATGCACACAATGGGTTTAATATCCAGAATATATAAAGAACTCCTACAACTCATTAAGAGCCCTGGTGGTGCAGTGATTAAGAGCTACGGCTGCTAAACAAAAGGTCAGCAGTTTGAATCCACCAGCCATTCCTTGGAAACCCTATGGGGTAATTCTACTGTGTCCTATAAGGTCGTTATGAATCGGAATCAACTAGACAGCAATGGATTTGGTTTTTTTTGTTGTTGTTGTTTGTTTACAACTAATTAACAAAAAGACAAATAATCCAATTAAAAAATGGGCAAAGGATTTGAATAGACATGTCTTCAAACAAGATATACGAATGACAAACACATGAAAAAGTAGTTAACATCTCTAGTCACTAGGGAAATGGAAATATCAGAAAAATTGGAGAATAACAAGTGTTGGCCAGGATGTGGAGAAACTGGACAACTGGTCCATTGTTTGTGGGAATACAAAATGGTGTACTGCTGTGGAAAACAGTTTGAAAGTTCCTCAAAAGTTAATCATAGTATTACCATAAAAAAAAAAAAAAACTAGCAATTCTATTCCTAGGTATATACCCAAAAGACTTGAAAGCGGGGACTCAGATACTTGTACACCTGTGTTCTTGCAGCATTTTTCACCCTAGCTAAAAAGGTGGGAACAACCCAAATGTGCATCAACAGATGAATGGATAAATAAAATGTGGTATATACATACAATAGAACATTATTCAGCCATAAAAACAAATTAAGTGAGGGCGTTCTTGCCTAAAGGGGTACTGAGCTTCTATTTTGGGTGATGAAAAGCTTTTGGAAACAGATAGTGGTCACGGTTGCACAGCATTGTGAATGTAATTAAAGTCACTCAATTGTACACTTAGAAAAGTTAAGATGGCAAATTGTTTTGTCGTATATGTTTCATCACAATAAAATTTTTAAAAATCAACGATAGGAAAAATAGTCAAAAGTTGTTTGTTTTAAAAACATTAATAAAATTGATATATTTTAAGCAAAATTTATCAAGAAAAAAGAAACAAGTTATCAATAACCAAAATGAAATAGGATATGGTCTATTATATCTATTCCCTATTTCATCTATCACTCCAGATTCTATAGATAATAAAGGGATATTAAAGTAATATCGAGAACAACTATACAGTTGTGTTAAATGGTCAAGTTTAAAAAAATTACACAAGAAGAAATAGAAAATCTCAATAGGGCCTAATGAATGAATTTAGCAAGAAAATAAAGGTAATAGGTTAATATATGAATTTTTTTTATAATACTATGTTATCAGAGACCAACATGAAAATGAAATTTAAGAAGTTTAATATGCTTTATACTCAAATATTAAATGTTTAGGAATAAACTTTACAAATGTGTCCAAGACCTTTACACTGAAAATTATAAAATATTGTTGAGAGAAATCAAAGAAGATATAATTAGAGAGATATACTGTGTTCATGAATCCAAAGGCTTTTTTATTAAGATACCATTATCTTAAAGTTATTCTATAGATTCAAGGTATGCACAATCAAAATCTTAGCAGGATTTTTTTTTTGGTAGAAATTGCTAAAATAATTCTAAAATTTCTACTAAAATGAAAGGACCTAGAGTTTGTCAAACAGTTTGGAGGACTTACATTACCTGATTTCAAGATTTCTTACAAAGGTACAGTAGTCAAGACAATATGGGATTGACATAAGGATAAACAAATATATTAACAAAACATAATAAATTTTCCAGAAATAGGCCTTCATATATGTAGTCAACAAATTTTCAACAAAGGCATCATGACAATTCAATGAAGAGAAATGAAAATCTCAATAAAGTGTGCTGCAATAACTGGATTAACATATAAAAATAATGACCCTTAATGCCTACCTCATATCATACATAAAATTAGTTTAAAATGGAGTACAGACCTAAACATCCAAGCTAAAACCATAAAGTATCAAGAAAAATTCATAAGACAACATCCTCATGACCATGGGTTAGGAAAAGATTTCTTATAGAGGACATGAACAGCATTAACTATAAATTTTTAAAAAATAATAAATTTTACCAGATGCCTTTGAATCTATTCCCACTCATGCTGACTCCACCTGTATCAGAGTAGAACTGTGTTCCATAGGATTTTCAATGGCTGATTTTTTGGAAGTAGATTGCCAGGTGCCTCTGGGTGGACTGCAACCTCCAACCTTTTGGTTAGGAGCAAAGTACATTAATTGTTTGCACCAGGGATTTCAGTGATAAATTAGTCTTTATCAAAATTTAAAAACCAACAAAACTGCTCATCAAAGCTACCATTAATAAAATGTGAGAGCAAGTCACACAGAGTTGGAGAAAATATTTGTGGCACACATATATGATACCGATTGCCGTTGAGTCAATTCCGACTCATAATGACCCTATAGGACAGAGTAGAACTGCCCTATAGAGTTTCTAAGGAGTGCCTGGTGGATTCGAACTACAAACCTTTTGGTTAGCAGCTGTAGCTCTTAACCACTATGCCACCAGTGTTTCCAACATATATGATATAAATGTTTTATTCAGTATATATAAACAGAGCTTACAACTCAGTAATTAAGAGACAACTCAATAAAAATAGACAAAAATTAGAATTGATACTTTACAATAGAAACTATATTAATGGCCAAAACACATATGAAAAAGTGCTCAACTTCGTGAGTCATCAGGGATATGAAAATTAAACCATAATGAGATACTATTACACACCTACTAAAAATAATTAAAGTTTGACAAATGCCAAAAGTTGGTGAGAATGTGGAGCAGCCGGAATTCTCATGAATTTTTGTTGGAAGTGTAAAATGATACAACTGCTTTGTAAAACCGTTCGTTGATTTCTTATATAGGTAGGTGTACACCTACCATACAATGCAGCATTTTCACTTCTAGATATTTACTCAAGAGAAATGAAAACATATGTCCACAAAAAACTGAACAATAATGTTCATAACAACTTCATTCACAAGAGCCCCAAATGGAAATAACACATGCGTACTTCAATAGGAAAATGGATAAATTATGGTATATTCATGCATTAGAATATTACTCAGCATTAAAACAGCACACATCAATGTGAATAAACAAGCAACAACAGAGATAACATATTAAAAACATTCTGAGAGAAATAAGCAAGACACAGACTAGATATTGCTTGATTCTATTTATATGAAGTTCAAGAATGGACAAAACTTATCCTTAGTGAAAGAAATCAGAAGAATGGTTTTTTGGGAGTGCTTTTGGGTGGACTAGATGGAAGAATGAGGGATTTTGGGGGGATGATAGAAAATATATATTAATTAGGGTGTTTGTTACACGGTAGTATACCTTAGCCAAAGCTCACTGGATTGAGCACCTGAGGTCAATACATTTTCCAGTATACCTCATAGGGAAAAATAAAAACATGCCTGTAATATTCATGAAAATATGGTTTTGACTAATTCTAATATTTTAACAAATTTTCTTTCAGCAGATTCAAACCTAGAGAGAATAATTTATGTTATCAGTTTGTTAAAAATAAAACAACGAAAAATTTTATGGTATGTTAAAGCCCCCCTTTCACCCCCCTCTTCCAATTCCTACTCCCCAAGTGTGGCACATTTTTCCAGATTTGTTTATACTGTATATGTGAGTTTGTGTATGTACCTGTATTTTTGTGTGTGTTCAATTGTAAAATTTTCTTTTAGACCTAAAAACATATACAAAAATAACATTTTCTTGTTTGATCCATTCAGTCTACTTTATTCCTTTTTAGAGCTTCATTGTATGCCATAGTATGTATCTATCATATTTTATTTTATAATTACCATATTAATGGACATTTTAGGTTGTCTCTGATTTCTGACATGGACAAACACTGCCCCAATAAGTATCCTTGAAAATTCGTCTTTACTGTGTGAGCATTTCTGCAGGATAAATTAACAGAAGTGGGTTTGCTCAGTAGATTATGCTTCTTAAAAATGTTGATTGGTTATTGTCAAATTGTCCATCAAAAAGATTATATAAATTTGCATTTTCCCCAAAGTATTAATAGTGCTCTTTTTCTCACACCTTTGCTAATACTATTATGAATTTTTTGTATTTTACCACTTTGGTAAGTAAAAAAACCTTTATCTAGTTTTTATTTGCATTTCTATTATCACTGGTGAGATTCAGCACCTTCTTCTATGTTTATTAGACATTGCCATTCTTTGTTCATTTTTTAATCCATTTTTTTATTCTTCTGAATTAATTTGTAGGAGATGTTTCTATATTAGAGGTATTAACCCTTTGCTATATGCAAATCTTTTTCCCAGTTGGTCATGTGTCTATATGTAATGTCTTTTCTGGCTAGTTCTTCTGCGTTTTTATGTGGTCAAATATGCCATTCTTTTCCTTGATGACCGATGACAGTTCTGAGTTTGGGTCTTTTTAGGAAGACTTTTCCCATTCCAATATTATAAATCTTTCACGTATATATATATACACACACACACATATACCTATGTATAAACATATATATATGTATATGTGGCAATGCTTAAGTGCTTAGCTACTAACCAAGAGGTCAGTGGTTTGAAAACACCCAACAACTTTGCAGGAGGCAGGCATGGTGATTGGCTACTGTAAATATTGTGATAGTTGTTGTGTGCCCTTGAGTTGATTCTAAACCATGCAGACCCTGTAGGACAGAGTAGAACTGCCCAAGGTTTCCTAGGCTGTAATCTTAATGGGAGCAGATCGCCAGGTCTTTTCTTCTGAAGAACAGACGGTGGGTTCCAACTGACAAACTTTTGGGTAGCAGCCAAATGCTTAACCATTACCGCACAAGGGCACTTTCCTTAAAGGCTACAGCCTAGGAAATCCTATGGAGTAGATACAATCTGTCACATGGGGTCCCTGAATCAGAAGAACCGACTGGATGGTAGGTAACAACACACTCTCTCTCTATATATGTATGTATATACATATTGCTGTTGTTGTTAGGTACTGTCGATTCGATTCTGATTCATAACGACTCTATGTACAACAGAACAAAACACTGTCAGGTCCTGCGCCATGCCCACAATCATTGTTATACTTGAGCCCATTGTTGCGGCCACTATGTCAATCCATCTCTTTCAGAGTCTTCATATTTTACATTGACCCTGTACCTTACTAAACATGATGTCCTTCTCCAGGGTCTAATCTCTTTTGAAGACATGCCCAAAGTACATAAGACATAGTCTCGTCATCCTTGCTTCTAAGGAGCATTCTGGTTGTACTTCTTCCAAGACAGATTTGATCACTCTTTTGGCAGTCCACGATATATTTAATATTCTTCACCAAGACCACAATTCAAAGGCGTCAATTCTTCTTCTGTCTTCCGTATTTATTGTCCAGCTTTTACATGCACATGAGTTGATTGAAAATACCATGGATTGGGTCAGGCACACCTTAGTCTTCAAGGTAACATCTTTGCTTTTCAAGACCTTAAAGATGTCTTTCGCAGCACTTTGCCCAATGCACTGCATCTTTTGATTTTTTTTTTAATTTTTATTGTGCTTTAAGTGAAAGTTTACAAATCAAGTCACTCTCTCATGGAAAAATTTATATATACCTTGCTATTTTTTTTTATATACTACTACCTGCTCTCCCCCTAAAGAGACAGTATACACCTTCCCTCCACTCTCTCTTTTCGTGTCAATTCTGCCAGGTTCTAACCCCCTCTGCCCTCTCATCTCCCCCCCCCCCAGGTAGGAGATGCCAACATAGTCTGAAGTGTCTATTTGATTCAAGAAGCTCATTCTTCACCAGCATCTTTCTCTATCCCATTGTCCAGTCCAATCCCTGACTAAAGAGTTGGCTTTGGGAAAGGTTCCTGTCCTGGGCCAACAGAAGGTCTTGGGGCCATGACCACCATGGCCCTTCTAGTCTCAGTCAGACCATTAAGTCTGGTCTTATGAGAATTTGGGGTCTGCATCCCACTGCTCTCCTGCTCCATCAGGGGTTCTCTGTTGTGTTCCCTGTCAGGACAGTCATCAATTGTAGCTGGGCACCATCTAGTTCTTCTGGTCTCAGGATGATGTAGTCTCTGTTTTATGAGGGCCTTTCTGTCTCTCGGGCTCATAATTACCTTGTGTCCGTGGTGTTCTTCATTCTACTTTGCTCCAGGTGGGTTGAGATCAACTGATGCATCTTAGATGACTGCTTGCTAGAGTTTAAGACCCCAGATGCCGCTCTCCAAAGTGCGATACAGAATGTTTTTTTAATAGATTTTATTATACCAGTTGACTTAGATAGCCCCTGAAACCATGGTCCCCAAATCCCACCCCTGCTATGCTGGCCTTCGAAGTATTCAGTTTATTCAGGAAACTTCTCTGCTTTTGGTTTAGTCCAGTTGTGCTGACCTCGCCTGTATTGTGTGTTGCCTTTCCCATCACCTAAAGCAGTTCTTATCTACTATCTAATTAGTGAATACCCGTCTCCCTCCCTCCCTCCCTCTCTACACCCACTCTTAAGCATCAAAGAATATTTTCTTCTCTGTTTAAACTGTTTTTTGAGTTCTTATAATAGTGGTCTTATACAACATTTGTCCTGTTGCAACTGATTAATTTCACTCAGCCTAATGCCTTCCAGGTTCCCCCATGTTATGAAATGTTTCACAGATTCATCACTGTTCTTTGTCGATGTGTAGTATTCCATCGTGCGAATATACCATAATTTATTTATCATTCCATCTGTGGATGGGCACCTTGGTTGCTTCCATCTTTTTGCTGTTGTAAACAATGCTGCAATAAGCATGGGTGTGCATATATCTGCTTGTGTAAAGGCTCTTATTTCTCTAGTATATATTCCAAGGAGTGGGATTGCTGGATCTTATGGTAGTTCTGTTTCCAGCTTTTTAAGGAAGCGCCAAATCGATTTCCAAAGTGGTTGTACCATTTTACATTCCCACCAGGAGTGTATAAGTGTCCCAGTCTCTCCACAACCTCTCCAACATATATTATTTTGTGTTTTTTTTGGATTAATGCCAGCCTCGTTGGAGTGAGATGGAATCTCATTGTAGTTTTGATTTGCGTTTCTCTAATGGCTAATGACCTCATGTATCTGTTAGCTACCTGAATGTCTTCTTTACTGAAGTGTCTGTTCATATATTTTGGCCATTTTTTAGTTGGGTTATTAGTTTTTTTGTAGTTGAGTTTTTGCAGCATCATGTAGATTTTAGAGATCAGCCGCTGATCAGAAATGTCATATCTTAAACTTTTTCCCAGTCTGTAGGTAATCTTTTTACTCTTTTGGTAAAGTCTTTGCATGAGCATAGGTGTTTGATTTTTAGGAGCTCCCAGTTATCTAGTTTTCTTCTGCATTGTTAGTAATGTTTTGTATGCTGTTTATGCCATGTATTAGAGCTCCTAACATTGTCCCTATTTTTTCTTCCATGATCCTTATCATTTTAGATTTTATATTTATGTCTTTGACCCATTTTGAATTCGTTTTTGTGCATGGATTGAGGTATGGGTCTTGTTTCTTTTTTTTGCAGATGGATATCCAGTTATGCCAGAACCATTTGTTAAAAGACTGTCTTTTCCCATTTAACAGATTTGAGGTCTTTGTCAAATATCAACTGTCCGTATGTGGATGGATTTATGTCTGGATTCTCAATTCTGTCCCATTGGTCTATGTATCTGTTGTTGTACCAGTACCAGGTGTTTTGAGTACTGGTAGTTTAGGTTCTTAAATCAGGTAGAGTGAGACCTCCCACTTTGTTCTTCTTTTTCAGTAATGCTTTACTTCTACGAGGCCTCGTTCCCTTCCATATGAAGTTGGTGATTTCGTTCTCCATCTCATTAAAGAATGTCATTGGGATTTGTATCGGAATTGTATTGTACCTATAGATGGCTTTTGGTAGAATAGACATTTTTATAATGTTAAGTCTTCCTACCCACGAGCAAGGTATGTTTTTCCACTTATGTAGGTCCCTTTTGGTTTCTTGCAGAAATGTTTAGTAGTTTTCTTTGTATAAGTCTATTACATCTCTGGTAAGATTTATTCCTAAGTATTTTATCTTCTTGATGGCTACTGTAAATGGTATTGATTTGGTGATTTCCTCTTCAATGTTCTTTTTGTTGGTGTAGAAGAATCCAACTGATTTTTGTGTGGTTAATGTGTATCCTGATACTCTGCTGAACTCTTCTATTAGTTTCAGTAGTTTTCTGGAGGATTCCTTAGGGTTTTCTGTGTATAAGATCACATCTTCTGCAAATAGAGATACTTTTACTTCTTCCTTGCCAATCTGGATGCCCCTTATTTCTTTGTCTAGCCTAAGTGCCCTGGCCGGGACCCCCAGCAAAATGTTGAATAAGAGAGATGATAAAGGGCATCCTTGTCTGGTTCCAGATCTCAAGGGGAATGCTTTCAGGCTCTCTCCATTTAGGATGATGTTGGCTATTGGCTTTATATAAATGCCCTTTATTATGCTGACAAATTTTCCTATTACTATTTTGCTGAGAGTTATTATCATGTATGGTTGTTGAACTTTGTCAAATGCCTTTTCTGCATGAATTGATAAAATCATGCCATTCTTGTCTTTTGTTTTATTTATATGATGGATTACGTTAATTGTTTTTCTAATGTGGAACCATCCCTGCACCTGGTATAAATCCAGCTTGGTCATGGTGAGTTATTTTTTTTATATATTGTTCAATCCTGTTGGCTAGAATTTTGTTGGGGATTTTTACATCTAAGTTCATGAGGGATATAGGTCTGTCATTTTCTTTTTCTGTGGTGTTTTTACCTGGCTTTGGTATCAGGAATATGCTGGCTTCATAGAACGAGTTTGGGAGTATTCCATCCTTTTCCATGCTCTGAAATACCTTTAGTAATAGTGGTGTCAGCTCTTCTCTGAAAGTTTGGTAGAACTCTGCAGTGAAGCTGTCCGGGCCAGGGCCTTTTTTTTGTTGGGAATTTTTAAATTACCTTTTCAATCTCTTCTTTTGTTTTGGGTCTATTTAGTTGTTCTACCTCCGTTTGTGTTAGTTTAGGTAGGTAGTATGTTTCTAGGAATTCATCCATTTCTTCTAGGTTTTCCAATTTGTTAGAGTATAATTTTTCATAGTAACCTGATATGATTCTTTTAATTTCACTTGGGTCTGTTGTAGTATCGCCCATGCCATTTCTTATTTGGGTTATTTGCTTCCTCTCCTGTTTTTATTTGTTAGTTTGGCCAATGGTTTATCAATTTTGTTGATTTTTTTCAAAGAACCAGCTTTTGGTTTTGTTAATTCTTTCAATTGTTTTTGAGTTTTCTATTTCTTTTGGTTCTGCTCTAATTTTTGTAGTTTGCTTTCTTCTGGTGCCTGAGGGTTTCTTTGTTGCTCTCTTTCTATTTGTTCAAGTTGTAGGGATAATCCTTTGATTTTGGCCCTTTCTTCTTTTTCTATGTGTGCATTTATTGATCTAAATTGAACTCTGAGCACTGTTTTCACTGTGTCCCAAAGGTTCTGATAGGAAGTGTTTTCATTCTTATTGGAATCTATGAATTTCTTTATCCTGTCCTTCATGTCTTCTATAATCCAATCTTTTTTTGAGCAGGGTTTTTTTTTTTTGCTGTTGTTCAGTTTCCAAGTGTTTGATTTCTTTTCCCCGCTTTTTCTGTTATTGATTTCTACTTTTATGGTCTTATGGTCAGAGGAGATGCTATGTAATATTTCAGTGTTTTGGATTCTGCTAAGGCTTGCTTTATGACTTAATATGTGGTCTATTCTAGAGAACATCCCATGTGTGCTGAAAAAGAAAAGTATATTTGGCTACTGTTGGGTGGAGTGTTCTCTATATGTCTATGAGGCCAAGTTGGTTGGTTGTGGCATTTAGATTTTCCATGCCTTTACTGGGCTTCCTTCTGGATGTTCTGTCTTTCACCAAAAGTGGTGTGTTGAAGTGTCCTACTATTATTGTGGAGCTATCTACCTCACTTTCCAATGCTGATAGAGTTTCTTTTATGTATCTTGCAGCCTTGTCGTTTGTTGCATAAATATTTAATATGGTTATATCCTCCTGGAATACTCTCCCTTTAATCATTATATAGTGTCCTTTTTTTCCTTCTCCTTTATGAAGGATTTAACTTTAAAGTCTATTTTGTCAGAAATTAATATTGCCACTCCTGCTCTTTCTTGATTGTTGTTTGCTTGATATATTTTTTTCCATCTTTGAGTTTTAGTTTGTGTCTCTAATTCTAAGCCGTGTCTCTTGTAGGCAGCATATAGACAGATGTTTTTTAATCCATTCTGCCATTCTCTGTCTCTTTAGTGGTACACTTAGTCTAGTTACATTCAGCGTAATTATTGATAGGTATGAATTTAGTGCTATCATTTTGATGTCTTTTTGTGTGTGTTGTTGGTTTCTTTTCCCCACTTAATTTTTTGTGCTGAGTAGATTATCTTTATATATTGTCTTTTCCTCATATTCGTTGTTGTTGATTTTGTTTCTGTTGAGTCTCTTTTTCCCTTGTATTTTATTTTGATGAGTAGGAAAGTTTGTCTCCTTTGTGGTTACCTTATTATTTACCCCTATTTTTCTAAATTTAAACCTAATTTTTATTTCTTTTTATCGCCTTATCTTCCTCTCCATATGGAAGATCTATGACTACATTTCTTAGTCCCTCTTTATTGTTTTAATGTTGTCTTCCTTTACACAATAACATCGCTGTTTCCCTGTTTTGAGCATTTTTTTATCTTGATTTATTTTTGTGATTTCCCTGTCTGGGAGGACTCCCGATTGCTCTGCCCAGTGTTCTAGTCTTGGGTTGACACCTGATATTATTGATTTTCTAACCAAAAAAACTCCCTTTAGTATTTCTTGTAGTTCTGGTTTTATTTTTACGAATTCCATTAATTTCTGTGTATCTGGAAATGTCCTAATTTCACCTTCATATTTGAAAGCCAGTTTTGCTGGGTTGTATGATTCTTGGCTAGCGATTTTTTTACTTCAATTTTTTATATAAGTCATCCCATTGCCTTCTTTCCTGCATGGTTTCTGCTGAGTAGTCCAAGTTTATTCTTGTTGACTCTATTTTGCCGGTGACTTTTCATTTATCCCTAGCTGTTCTTAAAATTCTCTGTGTATCTTTGGTTTTGGCAAGTTTGATTATAATGTGTCTTGGTGACTTTCTTTTCAAATCTACCTTATGTGGAGTTCAATGAGCATCTTGGATAGATATCTTCTCGTCTTTCACAATATCAGGGACGTTTTCTGCCATCAAATCTTCAACAATTCTCTCTGTATTTTCAGTTATCCCTCTCTGTTCTTGTACTCCAATCACTCATTGGTTATTTCTCTTGATAGAGTCCCACACGATTCTTAAGGTTTCTTCATTTTTTTAAATTCTTTTATCTGATTTTTCTTCAAATATGTTGGTGCCAAGTTCTTTACCTTCAAGTTCACAAATTCTGCCTTCTGCTTGTTCAATCCTGCTCCTCTGACTTCCTATCGAGTTGTCTAATTCTGTAATTTTATTGTTAACCTTCTGAATTTCTATTTGCTATCTCTCTTTGGATTCTTGCAGCTTATTAAATTTTTCATTATGTTCATGAATAATCTTTTTAATTTCTTCAATTGCTTTATCTGTGTGTTCTTTGGCTTGTTCTGCATATTGCCTCATTTCCTTCCTGATGTCTTGAAGGGTTCTGTGTATTAATCTTTTGTATTCTGCTTCCAGTAATTCCAGGAAGGCACTTTCGTCTAGAAGATCCATTGATTCTTTGTTTTGAGAGCTTGTTGAGGCAATCGTGGTCTGTTTCCTTATGTAAGTTTATGTTGCCTCTTGTCTCCAAGCCATCTCTAAGTTATTGTATTAGTTTATTTTAAGTTTGCTTTCTGTATCATAGCTTCTTGCTTGGCTTTGTTTCGATGTGCCCAAATGGGTTGCTTGAGTGAGCTAGCCTGATTATTTTTGCCGTTGGAGCTCTGACGTCTTGTCCCCAGATGGCTAGAGCTGTTATCAGCTATATCAGTCTAGGAGTCCACTCCTTTTTTTTTATGAATTCAGCTCAGGTGTTCAAGTAGCTGATCATTAAGTGTGTGGTACAGGCTCTGCCCTACAGTCTTAAAGGGGCAAGGGTGATTGGTGTAGGTACCGGTATCCGGTTGCAGCAGGGGGTCATGCTCTGAACAAGGCAGGGGGCTGAGAATCACCCCTCAAGTGTCTCTGAGGAAAGCATGTCCCTGTTCCCTACAGCATACAGGTGGGTGTGTTCTGCAGATGGACCATGAGCTCCCAATGCTTTTGGTTGTAAGGACTGGGAGGTACCAGTTATCCTTGGACCCGTGTTGCAGGTGGCTGGGTGACCTGAGTGGTGCCACCAGTCCTTAGGCCCCTGATGTGGGTAGGTGAGGACTCTGTTTAATAGGTAAAGTGGTGTCAAACATCAAACACCCACCTCTTCACCACACAGCTGAAATAGTTGCAGTCTGCCAACAAGGGCCTATTCTCCTGAAATAGGCCTGCACAGGTCCATGTAGGGGGGAAGGTGTTCAAAGTTCACGGACCATTTATGCCTGGATAGGAGCCATTTCTGTCCTGAGCTCCCCAGGTTTATGGAGCTGGTAGATTATCTTTTCCCCCTGTTATGAATTTATTCCTCCTCCAAGGCCAGGAAAATGGCTCAGAGCATGCAGCAGGACCTGTCTCAGGCCCAGGGAAATCGACAGCCACTGAAGCCAGCTTGGGAGCTGGGGGTGCGGTAAAATATAAGCAAGTACTTAGCTTTTGCCATTCTCTCATTCTGGAGGTGTGAGTAGGCTGTGGGGCTATCTGTTTCTCTGCAGCCGCTTCCGGGGATGGTGCCTGAGTGCTCCCGCCATTCAGGTCCAGCAACTCCTCTCTGCTTCTGAACTATCTCTCCCTTCCCCGGCTGCTCAGTCTGTTTTCTAACCTTGCCTTTGATGTTCAGGGCTGCTAGGTTGTCATAAATATAATTGTTTCACTTGTTTTTTCAGGTCTTTGTTCTAAGAGGGTTCGGCAGAAGAGTCTGCCTACTCCTCCATCTTGGCCCCACCTCTCTTCCAAATTTCTTGGCATAGATGAGTGAGCACTTCCAGTGCTGCATCTGTTTGTTGAAACATCTCCATCGATATTCCCTCAATCCCTGGAGCCTTGTTTTTCACCAATGCAGCTTGGACTTCTTCCTTCAGTACCATTGGCTCCTGATCATATGCTACCTTTTAAAATAGCTAAACATCGAACAATTCTTTTTGGTATATTGACTCTGTGTATTCTTTTCATCTTCTTTTAGTGCTTGCTGCATCGTTTAATATTTTCCCCATATAATCCTTCACTTTTGCAACTCTAGGTTTGATTTTTTCTTCAGTGGTTTCAGCTTGAGAAATGCTGAGTGTGTTCTTCCATTTTGGTTTTCTATCTCCAGCTCTTTGCACATGTCATTATAATACTTTGTCTTCTAGAGCTGCCCTTTGAAATCTTCTGTTCAGTTCTTTTACTGCATCAATTCTTCCTTTTGCTTTAGCTACTCAACATTCAAGAGCAAGTTTCTGAATCTCTTCTGACATCCATTTTGGTCTTTTCTTTGTCTCCTGTCTTTTTGATGATGCCCTGCTTATATGATGTCCTTCCACAACTTTTCTGGTCTTCAGTCATCAGTGTTCAACACATCAAATCTATTCTTGAGATGGTCTCTGAATTCTGGTGGAATGTACTCAAGGTCATACTTTGGCTCTTGTGGACTTATTCTAGTTTTCTCCACTTTCAACTTGAACTTACATATGAGCAATTGATGGTCTGTTCCACAGTCGGCCCCTGGCCTTGTTCTGACTGATGATATTGAGCTTTTCCATTGTATCTTTCCACAGATGTAGTCGATTTCATTTCTGTGTTTCCCATCTGACGACGTCCGTGTGTATAGTTACCATCAGTTATACTGTTGAAAGAAAGTATTTGCAATGAAGAAGTCACTGGTCTTGTGAAATTCTATCACGCAATCTCTGGTATCGTTTCTATCATCAAGGCCCTATTTTCCAACTGCCAATCTTCTTCCTTGTTTCTAACTTTTGTGTTCCAATCACCAGTGATTATCGATTCATCATGATTGCATGTGCAATTAATTTCAGACTGCAGAAGTTGGTTAAAATCTTCAATTTCTCCATCTTGGCCTTAGTCGTTGGTGCATAAATTTGAATAACAGTCATATTAACTGGTCTTCCTTGTAGGCATATGGATATTATCCTGTCACTGACAGCATTGTACTTCAGGATAGATTTTGAAATGTTCTTTTTGAGGATGAATGCAACACCATTCCTCTTCAAGTTGTCATTCCCTGCGTGGTAGACCATATGATTGTTCAATTCAAAATGGCCAGTACCAGTCCATTTCAGCTCTCTAATGCCTAGGATATTGATCTTTATGCATTCCATTTCATTTTTGACCACTTCCAATTTTTCTAGATTCATACTTCTTACATTCCATGTTCACATTATTACTGGATGTTTGCAGCTGTTTCTTCTCATTTTGAGTCAAGCCACATCAGCAAATGCAGGTCCCGAAAGCTTGATTCCATCCAAGTCATTAAGGTTGACTCTACTTTGAGAAGGCGGCTCTTCCCCAGTAGTCTTTTGAGTGCCTTCCAACTAGGGGGGCTCATCTTCTGGAACTATATCAGACAGTGTTCCACTGCTATTCATAAGGTTTTCACTGGCTAATTCTTTTCAGAAGTAGACTGCCAGGTCCTTCTTCCTAGTCTGTCTTAGTCTGGAAGCTCAGCTGAAACCTGTCTGCTGCAGGCAACCCTGCTGGTAAATCTGAATACCAGTGGCATAGCTTCCAGTATCACAGCTACAGGAAAGCCTCCACAGTATGACAAATTGACAAACACTTGGGGGATGAATATATATATATATATTAGTATTTTATAGGTACTTAAAATTTAAAAAATCTGGAATTATTTTTATTTATATAAGCATATTTTTTTTTCCAAATGGACATTAAGTTGTGGTAACAAAATGTGTCAAATACCCCATGCTTCCGACTTTAAATGCCCATGCCTACATGCATCTATTTTGGAACTTTTTTTTTTTTTTGCTTGATGAATTTGTTTATATGCCACATTTTCTCATACAGATTTCTTTTAGGAGATTTTATATCTGTTAGAAAAACTTTCATATCATTCTTCCTCTTTGCCAAACATGTCTTGCTTACTCTTCCAGAAGAATTTATAAAGGTTTTTATTTTCATAAGGTAAATGTCTTTTACAGTTTTGTAATTACTCCTTTATATTCATACTTGATTTAAAAAGAGGTTGTCTGGGATATAATGACAGTCAGAACAGTTTTTTTTTTAAGTATTTCAGAAACTTAAATCATTGCTATATTGCCATCATAGTTAACTACTTCATTTCTTGCAAAGGTATATAGTGGAGAGAGAAGTATGCCTTTTGGACTCTCTGAGGAAGAGCTGGAGGCTTTCTGTATCATAGGAGCCCCTCAGGTCTCACACTTATGCTCCAATACTAATCAGGTATTTTTTTAGAATGACATCTTTATGTAACACATTGTGCTTTGGATGAGTTTTATAAAAGGAACATAAACAGAGGTTAAAAAGCAAGAGGGATACAATGGTAATCACAGTTACCTGCCTGCCAAAGAAAGGATGTCAATAGAGGAAGTTGTAGGAATTTGATCTATCAAGTTTCTGATATTTTTCTCATGAAATACCCTTCTCTATCCTAATAGATTAGGTGACTTGGAGTGTTGCAATAAAGCCAAATGAATATAGGATTTTAAAAATTATCTCTCCCAGATGTTCAAAGATTCAGATGAGCAGAAGTAAGTACATAAACGAAATTGCAAGCAGAAGCAGCAATTATTCAAAATGAACTCCTCCGGATGGAAATGTAAAGAAGAGAGGATACAAAAATGCTATCAAAGAAAGTTCCACAAAATTACTCAAAAGAGGCTTTTTTGATGGCCAAACTAAGGAAACAAGTTGCCTAAATAGTGAGTCTAATTAATCCACCACCCCATAACATTGTCCTTTGGGCAGTCATTAGTCTTTTAGATTTTAAGTTTTCAGGAAAAAAAAAAAAGCTCAGTAAATTTGTGAAGCTGTGATTTCCATATATTTATATGACACTGAACTAACAGTTGAGTTTTATGGATTTACCATTCCATAGCATATGCCCTAGACATGTGGCCAACATTTACAAGAGGAATTTTGTAATGTAAGAGGGTTAAGTGTGGCAATAAACTATCAGGGCTTAAGCAAAACAAAACAAAGTGGCCATTAATTCTACCAATAAATGCTATTTAATTAGACCTTTCCTGAGTTATTTTAGATCTTCGAAGACTTTACTCCAAAACTGGAAGTAGAATAAAACAAAAGAAACAAACAAACAAAAATAGATAAAAAACACTATAAGATTAAAGTAAAGTAAGAGGAAACATATTGTTTCATGCCTTGTTAGAAATGAGCAGACTAGACTGGTCCCTGGTACATAAGTGTTCCAAGAATTTTAGCATATCTTCAAAGAAAAAAAGGGAGAGGGAAGATTGCATACCATAAATTATGGCCATCCTCAAAATACTCGGTGGCACCCTAAATGCTTTAAGGATTCCTCTTTGTCATGCAATGTTTTCTCTTTTCTGAGAAACACATATTAATAGCTCTCAGTAGAAAGTCTGGGGGAATACTGCCATAAAGGCATGTAATATCTCTATGCAAAGAAGCATTATTTTTATTCACCTCTCAAAGGGAAAGAGTTAAATCATTGGTCTGCAAAAGAAAATAAATCTCTATAAGAGCATGGTCTTATTATTAAGACAATGCTTACAGTGGGCAATATTTTTGCAGCTAATTGGAAATGTCATTTGAGTCTATCATTTGATTCTAAGGCTAGGTGGGAGGTATAATGAAAAAGTGAATAAGTATCTATTTTAAAAGTAGATATCGATTCAGACCAGTAGGGAAAAAAAACACAGGAGAGATGGGTTTTTGTTATCCCATCTCCTATAGCTAAAAATAGCATTTCTCATCATTCTTAAGGAACCGCATTTGCATCATCATCCTTCCCTCCACCAGCACTCCTTCCTTCACTATTTAAACAACTAACATTCCTACTAAGATTTAGGTGCAAGTATATTAAATTCATATGTCTTAGCTAGCAGTAAATTAATTTCTCTTTAAAAGCCCTTTTAAAACACAAGCAGAGTTTTCCACAACTATGTTAGTCAATTAGACCAGGAAGAAGTCTTACTGCACCTATAAAAAAGCACTTTTTGTGACGATTTTGGGGAAAAAAAAGATAATTACAAAACTTATAGACTGGAACATATCCATTAAGTGCTAAATACAACTGCACTCTAAGTATATTCTTCCTTTCAAGAAGAAGCAAGATTCTGCATGGAAAATTCAGCTTCAAGAACAATATCTGTTCTCGTTTTGAATTTAGGAATGCAGGGGGTGGGTTGCTGAAGAAAATGCCATATTTCTTTTTTGCTCTAATTCAATCAAGTATAAAAACCACAGGCTGAGGAGAAATGAGAATTATTTACCTGATTTCTTACACCCAGCAGAATATAGTTGTTTTCACTTTACACCTAATCTACTATGCTCTAAAACTTGTACAGTGGTAGCATCTTGACGAGCTCCCCAGGCAAATCGTTCTTCTGCAACAATGTCCTTGCCCCTAAGAATCATTGTCTAATACAACCCTTTTCCCCAAAGTCAGGATAAAGATTCCTGAGGTGAATCTGATGCAAACAATCATAGAACTACTTTCAGGAGCACTTGAGCAACTTGTTCTAATTGACACAAAATGACCTCAGTGGATTCTTGAATTTCAAGATACTCATTTAAATGGTAATCCTGAATTTTTAAATTCCCTTCTGGAATTCCAGGTAAGAAACTTTTATGCGTATGCGTAACACCCTTTCAGTCCCCCTTCCATTAAGTTACTTAATCACTGTATCTTTCCTTAAAAAAAACCAAAAACCTCATTTAAGTAACTGTTTCTTGTTTCTCCTTATATATAATGTTTCATTTTTTAATACACACATAATAAAGACCTAAGAGTTCTTAGAACATCACTCTGGGGGGAGACAAATGTAGACAAAAATAAATTAAACCACTGATGATTTTTAGAATAGCCCAATGAAATATTTTTGAAGGCGTATATATATTTCTTAGTCTCATCTAGGTTTACAAAATGGAATTTTATGCTAAAATATTCATATAAATTCTGAGGTAACCACTAATTAATGTTTGCAAAACATAATGATACAATGGAGATATAGGATTTAAAGCACTGTATTTCTCAATACACACAATTTAGGTCTATTTGCCTATGATCAGAAAGTATAGGTTTGGAGTTATAACTTCGTAGTGATAGCATTTTCTGATCCCTTAGACATCTAGGCAAAAACACATCTTGGTCCCTTTTCTGAAACAAAAGAGAAAAATTATTAACTCAGTGCAGGTAATTTTCCATTGCTATTTTTTTATATTTAGCATTGGGAGCCCTGGTGGCACAGTGGCTAAGTGCTCAGCTGCTAACCAGAAGGTTGGCAGTTCGAATCCATCAGCCGCTTCTGGGAAACCTTGTGGGGCGGTTCTTTTCTGTCCTGTAGGGTCGCTATGAGTCAGAATCAATTTGAAGGTAATGGGTTTGTTTTCTTTTTTTATTCAGAGTTGATGTTTGAAGTGTACCTGAATGAGGGTTCTCGTCCTGTCCTATTAGCCAATCGAAATAAAATGGACACCACACCACTAGTTGCAAGGGAAACAGAAAGTGGAAATTTATTGTCTGCGCAGACGAGGAGCAAGGCGCGGGATCTAGCCACCCTAAGCCCACGTTCTCGCTGTCTGAGGGGGTTGGGGAGCTTTTTAATTCAAATGGTGTCTGGCAGTTGTGTTTGGTGCCAGAAACTCTCTGCCCTTAGCCCTCCCATGTCCACATTTGGAGGTCCAGATGTTCAATCATGTAGGTGATGTTGAGGTTCAAGGACAGATTGAGGACACCGCACTGCCAGTCCTGCGCAGGTGCCAAAACCATGGTTTGTGCATGCACAGGATTCTGGCACCAAATTCAAACTGTGTTTAGGGCCACAGCGTGGTTGGAACAAACCGCAGTTAGAAGTTGTGGCTTGGTGGGCTGCGAGGTGGGTGGGGAAGGTGGCGGAGTAGGCGGAAGACTGTGCAGAGGCTTCAGAAGGAGGGTGTTCAAAACAGAAAATAAACTCAATTATTTAGTAACCTATGATTCATGTAGAATAAAAGTAAGTCTACTAAATATTGTATTGTATAGAATATAATAAAATGATATAAGGACATAAATCACACTTTTTTTCTGAAATGGTGAAGAATTTTCAATGAGCATTTTCTGATTATGGACCATTGCTAATATTTGTGAACTAATTAGTCCAGTTTAAGGCTAAGTTGTGAAACAGTGTTCTGCAAAGATAACTGAATTATACAGCAATAAAACTTGAAAATTTTGCTTTACAAATACTATACTCTAAGCAGAGGATAGCTAAGGTAAAAGAAAACAAAATCAAAACAGAACAAAAGAGAATCAATAGTTCTGAAAAGAAAAATTAAAAAGAGAGAAAAGAAAAATAAATGGAGCTAAAGCATTATTTCGGCTTTTAACAGACAGTCCCCAAAAATCCAAACCCAATGCCATCAAATCCATTCTGACTCATGGTGATCCCATATGTTACATAATACAATTGCTCCATCAAGTTTTCTTGGCTGTACTAGTAATGGAAGAAGATCACCAGGTCTTTTCTTCCATGGTACCATTGGGTGGGTTCAAACCACCAAACTTCAGGCTATCAGCCAAGTGAAAACCACCTGTACCTCTAACAGCGATTTCTAGGAAAATATATATGCATATGCATATACTAGCATATTTCCATTCACCACACTTTATTCTTCCTTGCTATTGATTGATGTTTTCTTTTTTATGTCCATATGTAAAACAAAATGTGCCTGAATTCCTATAAATTTTACATTTACAAATTGTTCTTCTATATTTCAAGCATGCAAGTATTTGAGAATTTAAACACAAGAGTCAGGTAGAAGATCAAAATGTTAAATAAATGACAGGTAAAGCTGGTTTTGAGAATGCAATTGAGGCCAGAATCAGGCTGCCAGAATTATATGTATTTAGACAATCACTGGAGCCCTGGTGCCATAGCGGTTAAGAACTCAGCTGCTAATCAAAACATCAGCAGTTGGAATCCACCAGCTGCTCCTTGGAAACCCTATGGGGCAGTTCTACTCTGACCTATAGGGTCCCTATGAGTTGAAACCTACTCGACAGCACCTAACAACAACAACATACAGTCACTTGAAATCACATCATTTATCACATGCATGAGAACCTCAGCGCCCAAGGACAGTTATCCCAAAAAGAAAGACAAATGGAACTTAGTCTAGGAAACCATGTGGATCCTCTTTCCAATATCACCAGTCAGATACATCACTCTTTCTTCCTTGGGAGAATGGGGGATTGAAAAGAAGGATGGAAGTTACCTTCTAATCCTGCAATTCTCCTGGAAATGGACATTTGGACATTCTGGAATTGGACGCTACCCCCATGGAAATATGAAGAAGGGGAAATCAACACTCAGCAGAGATTCAGTTTCTGCCAACCAAAAATGACATCTGAAATCTAGACATAGTGGCTTAGGCTTTTGTTATTTAAAATGTGGTCAACTGGCTAGTAGCGTTGGCATCACCTGGGAGGTTGTTAGAAATGTAGAATTTCAATCCTTACCCAAGACCTACTGAATAAGAATCTGGATTTTAACAAATCCACGATTTGAGCAATACTGACTGAGAGACTTGATTCTCAAAGTTGGCTGTGTATCATAACCACATGGGGAATTTAAAAAAAAAAACCAGTGATATCTAGGTCTCACTCCTAGATATTCTGAGTTAATTGATACAGAATGTGGCCTCAAAATTTGAAATTTTAAAATATCCACACGTGATTCTAATGTGCAGCCAAGTTTGAGAACCACTGACTTAGTATATTAGCAATCAAGAGAGAATGTGAATAGAATTCATGAATTACCAACTCATGAATTGGTAATTACCAATTATTTTAGTGTACAGTTATTTGTGGTCATTCAGTTTTTAGTTGTGAGACATCTATCATCTATGCCGTCAGGAAAGACCAATCACTAGGAAAGGTCATCATGTTTAGTAAAGTGAAAGGTCGGTGAAAACATGGGAAACACTGAATGAGATGGATTGACACAACAGCCACAGGAACTGATGACACAGGACCAGGCAACATTTTGTTCTGTTACACATAAAGTCACCATGAATCAGAGCCAACTCGACGGCAGCTAGCAACAACTACAGCAAATCTCTCTCTACCTACTCATCATGTACTTTACATTAAATCCAGTTTATTATTTGAAATAATTTTAGTCATGGTTGCTGTCGAGCATTTCAATAATTCCCATTACATGTAGCAAAACCTTCAAAGTGAAGCACAAGCTTTGTGTTTAATAGGCTGATTTCAGGATTTTAGGAGGAGTGAGAATGGTAAGAAACAGAGGCAGGTGGGGTTTGACTGTTACACAGGTGTGCTGTAGGAGTGCTATATGAAAATCAGCAAAGATAATTAGATACTGGTCCTCTGGCCATTCCCCTAGAGACTCATGCTCGATTACTCAGAAAATAGGAGGATGCAATAGAAGCACAAATGGTGTGCTTACACACAAAATCTTGAAAACTTTGAGACTGTTAGGGACTAGCCCAAACATGGGTGTAAGTAAAGTGAGTCTTCTTGTTGTAGTAGGACCCTTTCAGCACATGGTGACCTTTTCATAGTGGGATTTCAGCGGCCATCATGAGGAAGCAATGGCAGGAGGCATCACCTACAGCATTGACAATGGCAAGATAACTTCATTTTTGTTAGGGAAATTTAGGGCGTGAGAAAACTGAAGAGCCTATATTGCACCAGGGGATGATTAGATGTATGTGATGTACATTGTATTGCTCTTAAAACTAAAAATCACCACATTAACAAAAGAACATGAATGTATCCACTATGCCATTTGAGATAACTGAAGCTTTTCAAAGAAAAATAAGTTATAGACTATTAAAATATAGACATATATATTTTACAGAGTATTATTTTCTAATTCAAACTTAATCTATGTGTTAGATTGGAACAATTTCTCCCCACTAAACACTGTTTAGTTACTAAACAATGATAATCTAGGTTCTTGAATGGAGTCAGTCTGCACTCTTATGTCCATTGTTCTGTGGTGCCTCCCATCTTGACTCGGTCTTTGTACTGAAAATATAATCTTAATGATTTGGATTATATGTATCTAGCAAAACATGAAGCCTAAAGTAAGTTTATTTCTGTTTTAAAACTGACCTCTCATTTGTTCTGTCCTCTAAATTCTGTTCTTCTCTGGGGCCCCTCCTCCAGGACTCTCTATTATTCATTCATCGGCAGAGCAAAAGTGACTGATATATGCTCAATTCACTGAATCATCAACTCAGTTCAAGTGATTTCCATTCTTTTCCCTAGGTTCTCTTTGATGACATTGGTGCTTTTCAGGAAAGTGATTTTCCAGGTATGGATCATTAAGCTTTCATCAAATAGAAAACATTTCTAACATACTAAGCATGAAATAAATACTAAAAGTTGGGGAACATTTTATCCCACAGGACCCTAGGGGTGTGAGAATTGATATGTGGTTCACTAAACAAGAGTTTAAGGACAATATATTAAAAGAAAAATGATGTGAACTTATTACTGTTTAACCTGCTGCTTAAAATATTGTAAGCATGAAGAAAAACAGCTAAAGAGTGAAAAGACTGAAATAAAGTTTATATCTAATTAGATCTTTGGTGTAATATCAAACTATAATCAAAGCTAACTAGATATATCTATTGTTCTATTGCTGTCATAACAAATTACTAAATAAGCAGCTTAGAGTAATACTCATTTATTACATCATTGGAAACCCTGGTGACATAGCGGTTTGATCAGCAGTTTGAATCCACCAGGTGCTCCTTGGAAACCCTATGGAGCAGATTTACTCTGTCCTATTTATAGGGTTGCTATGAGTCGGCTTTGGTTCGACAGCAATGGGTTTGGTTTCTTTTTTATTACATCATTGTCCAGTAAATTAGAAGTCTGACCTAGCATGGATAGATTCTCTGCTCAGGTCTCACAGGACTGAAATCAAGGTGTCACCCAGGGCTTCGGTTGTATCTGGGTCTCAGTGTTCTTTTCCAAGCTCATTAGTTATTGGCAGAGCTCATTTCCTTCTCATGCTTCCTGTATGGCCCCTTCATCCTCAAGTAAGAAAGGGCAAGCAGAGTCCTTCTCATGTCCCCTTTCTGCTACATTTCTCTGACTTCTCCTGCTTTTAAGGGTTCTTGTGATTACATTCATCCTAATCGTATAATCGTATAGTCCCAAATAATCTCCCTATATTAAGGCCAACTGATTAGTAAACTTAATTACATCTTCAAAGTCCCTTTGCCATGTAAATTGCATAGCCATGGGAATAAAACCAAGGGCCCAGCTTCATAGGGACCAACTTTCTCCCTCCCAGACAGGTAGAATAAAAAATCTGGGAACTGAATTGGGGTGTATATATGGCATATCATGATAGTAGTGAAAGGGAAATGGTATAATATAACTTAGGTTGACAACTTGAGCTCTAGAGATTTGAGTACTGGCTTTGCCACTGCTTACCTGTTCTACTCTCAAAACTTCATTTCCCTGACCTGTAAAATGGAAACAATAATAGTAACTAAATCATAGGATTTCCAAAAGGATTAAATCATAAATATATTTAAGCATCTGTCACATAGTACATGCCCAATAAGCGTGACATATAGTTATTATCACTTCTATTTTATTTAAAAAATGTATTTAATTTATTTTTTCTTTTCATCAAAGTAATACATGCATGCTGCAAAACAACATATAATACAGATGAGGTTGTAAGAGAAAATCAGTTCAAACTTCCATTCTTACTCCCCAGTGGAAGTCGTTATAATCAATCCTCTTTTGAGTTATTGTGGTAGTTATCTTTATAACCCTAGATGTGTTTCCACAATTATTCCTTACACTGTTGACTCCATGCTATGAAAAATAGAGATTTAGATCAACAGCATTACTCTCATCTCCTTTTCCTTCCTATTTTGAATTCATGATAGCTGTATTATTATTTGTACTTCTATTGGTTACTTTTGTGATTCTTTATAAATATGTCCTTCTTTTTTTTTTTCTTTTAAACTTTAGCTAGTTAAGCCAGGGTCCAAATGCAGAACAGACCATGGATTGCTTATGTACAAACTCAAGTCGAAGCTGGGGAAAATCAAAGCAAGTCCATGAGAGCCGAAGTACAACCTTGAATACATCCTGGCTAAATTTTGAGACCATTTTAAGAATAGATTTGAAGCACTGAACATTTATGACTGAAAACCAGAAGAGCTAGGACATCATACACAAAGTGAAAGATAATTAAAAAGACAGGAAAGAAATGGCCAAAATAAATGTCAGAGGACACTCAAATTGCTCTTAAGCTCAAAGTAACTAAAGTAAACGGAACAAACGGTGAAGTAAAAGATCTAAACAGATCTCAAAGGGCAGCTCAAGAAAACAAAATAAAGAATTATGATGAAATGTGAAGAGACCTGAAGTTAGAAAACCAAAAGGGAAGAAAATCATTGGCATTTCTCAAGCTGAAAGAACTGAAGAGAAAGTTCAAGCCTCAGTTGCAATACTGAAGGATACTATGGGCAAAATATTGAATGACACAGGAAGCATCAAAAGGAGATGGAAGGAATACACAGAGACACTGTACAAAATGAATTGGCCGACATTCAACCATTTCAGGAGGTATCATACGATCAGGAACCAATGGTACTGAGGGAAGAAGTTCAAGCTGCACTGAAAGCACTGGCAAAAAGAAGGCTCCAGGAATTGATGGAATACCAATTGAGATATTTCAACAAATGGATGTGACACTGGAAGTGCTTACTTGCCTATGTCGTTTGGAAGACAGATACCTGGCCAACTGACTGGAAGGGATCCATTTTTGAGTCCATTCCAGAGAAAGGTGATTAATAGCATGTGTAAATTATTGAACAATATTTTAAATGTCACATGTTAGCAAAATTCTGCTGAAGGTAATTCAAATACAACTGCACCTGTACATTTACAGGGAACTATTAGAAATTCAAATGCAAGATTCTTTGGTTTTGTTTATTAGAAATTCAAATGCAAGATTCTAAAGAAGACATAGAATGAGGGATGTCATCACTATTTCAGATGCATTGATCCTGGCCCAAAGTTGAGAATATCAGAAAGATCTTTACCTGTGATTTATTAACTATGCAAAGGCATTTAACTGTGTGGATCATAACAGTTAGGGATACCATGATGAACAATGGGAATTTCAGAACACTTAATTGTGCTCATGCAGAACTTGTACACAGATCAAAAAGCAGTCATTTAAACAGAACAAGGGGATAATGTGCGGTTTAAAATTGGAAAAGTTGTATAGCAGGGTTGTATCCTATCACCATGATAACTCAATCTGTATGATGAGCAAATAATCCCAGAATGTGGACTATATGAAGAAAAATGCAGCATCAGGATTGGCAAAAAACTCATTAACAATCTGAGATATGCAGATGACACAACTTTGCTTGCCGAAAAAGAAGATGACTTGAAAAACTTATTGGTGAAGGTCAAAGACTAGAGTCTTCAGTGTGGATTACATCTGAATGTGAAGAAAACCAAAATCCTTACAACTGGACTGATAAACAACATCATGATAAATGGAAAAATTTGAAGTTTGCAATGATTTCATTCTACTTGGATCAATAATCAGCGTCCATGGAAACAGCAACCAAGACATCAAATGACTTTTTGCATTTGGCAAATCTGCTGCCAAAGGCTTCTTTAATGTTTTAAAAATCAAAAGACGTCATTTTGATCATTAAGGTGCATCTGACCTAAAAATCAAACCAGTTTCCATGGAGTAGATTCTGGCTCATGTTGTCTCTATCATGTGTCAGAGTAGAACTGTGCTCCATGTTTTCAATGGCTAATTTTTCAGAAATAGGTTTCCAGGTCTTTCTTCTGAGGTTCCTCTGTTTTGGTTAGCAGCTGAGCCCACTAACCATTTGCATGACCCACGGACACCATTCATGGTCTTTTCAATTGCCATATATGTGTGTAAAACCGGACGATGAAAAAGGAAGACAGAAGGATTGATGCACTTGAACTGTGGTATTGGCAGAGACTATTGAATATAATAGAATGAACAAATCAGTCGTAGAAAAAATACAATCAGAATGTTACTTAGAAATGAGGATGGCAAGACTCTGTCTTACTTACTTTGAACACATTATCAGCAATGGACAATTGCTAGAAAAGGATATTAAAAATGATGGAAACTTTCAATGAGTTAACACAAGAGCCACAACAATGGACTCAAACATACCAATGATCCTGAAGGTGGCACAGGATTGGGCAATATTTCCTTCTGTGATGTATAATTTCTCCATGATTCAGGACCAATTCAAAGGCAACTAACAACAACACAATTTATTTTGCATTGTCAGTATTGATATCACTTACATTTTATTCTGTAGTCATAAATATTTCATTCTCTGTCTGTAGATAGATTCGAACGAGTGAAAACCAATAAACAGCTGTTGTAATATCACAACTATGCAATTATTGTTAAAAAAAAAAATTTTTTTTTGAGAGTCAAGTGGGGAGCCCTGGTGGCACACTGATTAAGTACTGGGCTACTAGCTGAAAGGTCGGGTAGTTCAAACGCACCAGCCATGCTCCATAGGAGAAAAGATGTGTCAGTCTGGTTCTTTAAAGATTTACAGCCTTGGAAACTCTACGGGACAGTTCTACTCTGTCCTATACGGTTACTATGTGTCAAAATTGACTTGACAACGAGTTTGGTTTTTTTGGTTTAGAGAGGCAAATAATTCGATAGGGTTATATTCCCTTCTGTATGGGCTCAATGCCATGATCTCCATGACACTCAAAAGGGCATATTACTTCTACTTTAAATGAGGGGGGTTTATTCTTCAAAATGCAAAATTATTGTTTTAAAATGGTATATAATATGTAATGCAGTAAAGACCATGGACCAGATTAGTAGTTTAATTATTCAACTACTATATAAAAGCTCAATTTAAACAACTTTACTATGAAGCAAAATTCATGGAATACTATGAAAAGATATAATCTAATATTTTCTTAGTTAACAATAGAATTTAACCTTTGATAAGTGCAGTTGAAATTATTCTTTAGCTACCATTTGAGTTCAGAAGCGATGGTTGCCTTTTGTCATTTTGAAGAAATGAACAACAAACGGCAGCATTTACATGAACTACTATTTTAACAGTGGATTTCTGTACATTCCGTTCTTATTCTTTCTTTGATTTCATTTGAATGTTCTTTCTCCCATAGAAGGCTTTTTCTGTGCAAACTGTGAACGTATTATAAACTAGAATGTCAACTTTTAATTTATGCAGTGAATTAAGCAATGAACTATTTAACACAGTGAGAAATACTTTGTAATGTCAGAGTGATGTACACAATATTTCTTACGAAAATGCATGTGGATGAGGAAACAATAGCTGTGAACTATTAACAAATTCAGAGCTATTTGCTATATACCACAAACTTCATAAATAAAAAAAAATGAAAACTAGTTGTTCCCCAAACACAATATTTTTCATTAAATGAAAGATGATTTGGTTATGATAAGCCATGTTTTTTTCTTTCAAGAGGATACAGTGAATCCAGAATCACATGTTATGACAAGAGCAAACTCAAGCGCTGTGACCAAAAGATGTGCACGCGATTAAACTCATGTGTTTGTATGACTTCATGGAAAATCAGAGGAATGCATGAACACTGGCTTATAAAATTTCTTTACGTAATTCTGAGTAAAAATTGTACTTAGAGAATGTTTGGTCATATCCAATTCTGTGGTGGTTAGATAGATGGTGATATACAGTCAGCTATTTGTTGATACATTGGAAAAATGGAAAACACTTTAATAATAAATTTACTTATTGTCTATTTCATCTGCATCAATTTATTGTATACATAATAATTCAGAATAAGCAAAATAATTTCTCACCTCTGAACTTGGAAACCCTGGTGGTGTAGTGGTTAAGAGCTATGGCTGCTAACCAAAAGGTCAGCAGTTCGAATCCACCAGGCACTACTTGGAAACCCTATGAGGCAGTTCTATTCTGTCCTCTAGGGTCCCTATAAGTCAGAATCTACTGGAAGGCTATACGTTTTTTTGTTTTGTTTGTTTTTGGAACATGGCAATAATTACCAAAACCAAACCAACCATCCAATGAGCCAAACTACAAGGGGTGATAGACTTAATTGTAGTAACTATTGTATTTCCTTACATTTTTTGTATTCTGTACAAAAGCAAGATCAAATAATGACTTTGAGAAAGAATTTTACTAAAGGCTCCAATCTTAAATAAAAGAAGCAATTGCAAACCATGATCCACAGCTTGGGAAAAGCTATTACTCCATCATTATGTGGAAAATAGAAAGCAACAATATTGTTCTATTTTTCGTTTCAAGTTATAATTATATAATGGAATTACAAAAAATGGAAGACTCGCTAGCTCTGAAAATGGTGCTACAGCAATCACAGATTTCACAAGAAACCTTGATCTTTGCAATGTTTTAGGATTAATGTTCAGTTATCAGCCTTAATGATGCCATCCAAATCCCTGCTAGAATAATGCTACTAATATTGCATAAATGCTCCTAAGCTTTTAAAAGTAGGCTTTATTCCCTGATATTTAGTTATCTAAACAGGTAATTCATTTTCTTTTTTCTATTTAGGGTCTAAAATAGCTACTATGCTCCACTTCTAAGATGCAATGCTCTCACATATTCCAAATAGTCAAAATGTTTTCTAGAAGAATAGTATTCCCACAGATGTTTGTAGGATGTTAAATGTTGCTAATTAATGAAGAGAATAAGACCAGTGCTGTGAACAAAAACACAAAACAGAACAAAACTCCCACTGTGATTGTTGCACCATTCATTACCCCAGGACACCAACATCTCTTCCACAAGTTGTATTCCAGCGTGGTGGAGATGGTGAATAAAGGGTCCATATGTTTTGTTTTTATTTTTTTTTTTTTTATGTTAGCAATATGGATACCCTGCTGAGCAACAGAGGAGAGAATTCTACAGGTCAAGTGATGAGTTTGTTTTGTGATGGTGAATAACTTTAGTCTCCGGAGTCTTCTAAACATTTACATGAGTGAAGTCATATATGATAAGAAAAAATACATAGTCAAGGGTTTTTCTTATTTTAAAAATAAATGTGAAAAAGCAGTGCATTTGTACATTGGACTCCTTTTTAATCTTGAAAATTCAGTAAGACATTTTTAATGAAAAAGCCTCAATTTAGCTCCTAATTTGGGCAGATCACTGTTCTAAGTGGTTTGCATAAATTACCAACATCATCACCAAAATCACGAAAACAAAAGCCAAAGTGGGATACATTCCCTATGTTCTAGAAAGCTTACAAATCATTTTAGAAGCAAACACAATAGAATTACACCAGATAAGGTAAGCACCAGATACATCAATTAAAAAGCAAAGAAACCACTGCCTGTAAACTTAATGTAAGTACTGAGGGAAAGAAGGGTAATCAAATGGGAAAACATGATCAAGTTTATCTCAGAAGTACATCTCTCAAATCTCCATATCTAGCCCCCATCTCCCACCCTCTTTCTGGTCCTTTATGTCTTGTTGCTCAAATAATCATTGCTTTTTTTTTTTTTTTTTTTGGTCCTTTGATACCAGAGGAAACCCTGGTGGTGTAGTGGTTAAGTGCTATGGCTGGTAACAAAAGGGTCGGCAATTCGAATCCACCAGGCTCTCCTTGGAAACTCTATGGGGCAGCTCTTCTCTGTCCTATAGGGTCGCTATGAGTTGGAATCGACTCAACAGCACTGGGTTTGGTTTTGGTGGTTTTGATACCAGATCAATGCATCTGTAGCCATAAACAGGAAAAAACAAACAAAAAAACCTTTTCTCAATTTCTTCATCCCAGTTACTGATATTACATTCTTCATTTTTATTTTATAAACTTTTCTCTCTTTCTCCTAAATTCAACTCGTTTCCACATTAATGTTTCTTTGCAATATCTCTTAAATTTACTCCATACTTTACATTTCTATATTTACTGTGATTAATTCTCTTTCATAGATAGACTAACTCAGGCCTCTTTCTCAGTTACTGTCAGCTACTTGTCCCCAATTTCAGAACATATACCAATTCCCCTTTGCTCATCCTTTCAAATAGAAATGCCACAGCCTAACATCTAAAGTCATCCAGTCTTGCTATATTCACATCTCCATGATTTTTCTTTTTTAATTTTTATTGTGTTTTAAGGGAAAGTTTACAAATCAAGTCAATCTCTCATATAAAAACTTACATGCACCTTGCTATGTGCTCCTAGTTGCTCTCCCCCTAATGAGACAGCACACTCCTACTCTCCACCCTGTATTTCCATGTCCATTTAGCAAACTTCTGCCCTCCTTGGCCTTCACATCTCCCCTCCAGGCAGGAGCTACCCACATAGTCTCATGAGTCTACTTGATCCAATAGGCTCACTCCTCACCAGTATCACTTTCTATCTTAAAGTCCAGTCCAATCCCTGTCTGAAGAGTTGGGTTTCGGAAAGGTTCCTGTCTTGGGCTAACAGAAGGTCTGAGGACCATGACCTCTGAGGTCCTTCCAGTCTCAGTCAGACCATTAAGTTTGGTCTTGTTATAAGAATTTGAGGTCTGCATCCCACTGTTCTCCTGCTCCTTCAGGGATTCTCTGTTGTGTTCCCTGTCATGGCAGTCACTGGTTGCAGCCGGGTACCATCTAGTTCTTCTGGTCTCAGGCTGATGTATTCTCTGAGTTGTGTGACCCTTTCTGTCTCTTGGGCTCATAATTACCTTGTGTCTTTGGTGTTCTTCATTCTCCTTTGCTCCAGGTGGATTGACACCAATTGATGCATCTTAGATGGCCGCTCGCTAGCGTTTAAGACCCCAGATGCTGCTCTCCAAAGTGCGATACAGAATGTTTCTTAATAGATTTTATTATACCAGTTGACTTAGATAGCCCCTGAAACCATGGTCCCCAAATCCCACCCCTGCTACGCTGGCCTTCCAAGTATTCAGTTTATTCAGGAAACTGATTTTGGTTTAGTCCAGTTGTCCTGACCTCTCCTGTATTGTGTGTTGTCTTTCCCTTCACCTAAATTAGTTCCTGTCTACTAACTAATTAGTGAATCCCCCTCTCCCTTTGTCCCTCCCTCCCCCATCTCATAACCATCAAAGAATATTTTCTTCTCTGTTTAAACTGTTTCTCCAGTTCTTATAATAGTGGGCTTATACAATATTTGTCCTTTTGCAACTGACTAATTTCACTCAGCATAATGCCTTCCAAATTCCTTCATATTATGAAATGTTTCACAGATTCATTTTTGTTCTTTATCTATGCAAAGTACTCCATTGAGTGAGAATGCCACAATTTATTTATCCAATCATCCATGGATGGGCACCTTGGTTGCTTCCATCTTTTTGCTATTGTAAACAGTGCTGCAGTGAACACGGATGTGCATATATCTGTCCATGTAAAGGCTCTTATTTCTCTAGGATATATTCCAAGGAGTGGGATTGCTGGATCGTATGGTAGTTGTATTTCTACCTTTTTAAGGAAGTGGCAAATTGATTTCTAAAGTGGTTGTACCATTTTACATTCCCACCAATGGTGTATAAGTGTTCTAGTCTCTCCACAACCTCTCCAACATTTATTATTTTGTGTTTTTTTGGATTAATGCCAGCCTCGTTGGAGTGAGATATAATCTCATTGTAGTTTTGATTTGCATTTCTCCAGTGGCTAATGATCATGAGCATTTCCTCATTTGTCTGTTAGCTACCTGAATGTCTTCTTTAGTGAAGTGTCTGTTCATATCCTTTGCTCATTTTTTAATTGGGTTATTTGTCTTTTTGTTGTTGGGTTTTTGCAGTTGTATGTAGATTTTACAGATCAGATGCTGATCGAAAGGAAATGTCATAGCTAAAAACTTTTTCCCAATCTGTAGGTAATCTTTTTACTCTTTTGGTGAAGTCTTTGGATGAGCATAGGTGTTTGACTTTTAGGAGTTCCCAGTTGTCTAACTTCTCTTCTGGTGTTTGTACATCTCTAGTAATGTTTTCTGTACTGTTTTTGACACGTATTAGAATTCTTAGTGTAGTCCCTATTTTTCTTCCATGATCTTTATCATTTTAGATTTTATATTTAGGTCTTTGATACATTTTGAGTTGGTTTTTGTGCGTGGTGTAAGGTGTGGGTCTTGTTTCCTTTTTTTGCAAATGGATATCCAGTTATGCCAGCACCATTTGTTAAAGAGACTGTCTTTTCCCCATTTAACGAATTTGGGGCTTTGTTAAATATAAGCTGCTCATATGTGAATGGATTTATGTCTGGATTTTCAATTCTGTTCCATTGATCTACGTATCCGTTGTTGTACCAGTACCTGGTTGTTTTGACTACCGTGGTGGTATAATATGTTCTAAAATCAGGCAGTGTGAGGCCTCCCACTTTGTTCTTCTTTTTCAGCAATGGTTTATTTATCTGGGGCCTCTTTCCGTTCCATATAAAGTTGGTAATTTGTTTCTCCATCTCATTAAAAAATGTCACTGGTATTTGGATTGGGATTGCATTATATCCATAGATTGCTTTGGGCAGAATAAACATTTTTACAATGTTGAGTCTTCCTATCCACGAGCAATGTATGCTTTTCCACTCATGTAGGTCTCTCTTGGTTACTTGCAGTAGTGTCTCGTAGTTTTCTTTGTATGGGTCTTTTACATCTCTGGTTAGATTTATTCCTAAGTATTTTATCTTTTTAGGGGCTATTGTAAATGGTATTGAGTTGGTGATTTTCTCTTCAACGCTGTCTTTGTTGATGTAGAGGAATCCAGCTGATTTATGTATGTTTATATTGTATCCTGATAAGCTACTAAACTCTTCTATTAGTTTCAGTAGCTTTCTTGAGGATTCTTTAGGTTTTTCTGTGTATAAGATCATGTTATCTGCAAACAGAGATACTTTTACTTCTTCTTTGCCAATTTGGATGCCCTTTATTTCTTTATCTGGCCTAATAGCTCTGGCTAGGACCTCCAGAACAATGTTGAATAAGAGTAGTGATAAAGTGCATTTTTGTCTGGTTCCCATTCTCGAGGGGAATGCTTTCGGGCTCTCTAAATTTAGGATGATGTTGGTTGTTGGCTTTGTATAAACGCTTTTTATTATGTTGAGGAATTTTCCTTCTATTCCTATTTTGCTGAGATTTTTTATCATGAATGGGTGTTGGACTTTGTCAAATGCTTTTTCTGCATCAATTGATAAGGTCATGTGGTTCTTTTCTTTTGTTTTACTTATGTGATGGGTTACATTAGTTGTTTTTCTAACGTTGAAACATCTCTGCATACCTGGTATGAATCTCACTTGGTCATGGTGAATTATTTTTTGATATGTTGTTGAATTAATGGGCTAGGATTTTGTTGAAGATTTTTGCGTTTAACTTCATGAGGGATATAGGTCTGTAATTTTCTTTTTTGTGTGTGTATGTGAAGTCTTTACCTGGTTTTGGTATCAGAGATATGCTGGCTTCATAGAATGAGTTTGGGAGTAGTCTGTCCTTTTCTATGCTCTAAATACCTTTAGTAGTAGTGCTGTTAACCCTTCTCTGAAAGTTTGGTAGAATTCTCCAGTGAAGCCGTCAGGGCCAGGGCTTTTCTTTGTTGGGAGCTTTTTAATTACTTTTTCAATCACTTCTTTTGTTATGGGTTTATTTAGTTGTTCTGCCTCTGTGTTAGTTTAGGTAGGTAGTGTGTTGCTAGGAATTTGTCCATTTCCTCTAGGCTTTCAAATTTATTAGAGTATAACTTTTCACAGTACTGTGTTATGATTCTTTTAATTTCAGTTGGGTCTGTTGTAATATCACCCATCTCATTTCTTATTTGGGTTATTTACTTCCTCTCCTGTTTTTCTTTTGTCAGTCTAGCCAATGGTTTATCAATTTTGTTAATCTTTTTGAAGAACCAGCTTTTGGTCTTAACTATTTCCATTGTTTTTCTGTTTTCTATTTCTTTTAATTCTGCTTTTATTTTTATTATCTGCTTTCTTCTGGTGCCTGAAGATTTCTTTTGTTGCTCTCTTTTTACTTGGTCAAGTTGTAGGGAAAATTCTTTGGTTTTGCCCCTTTCTTCTTTTTGCATGTGGGCATTTATTGATATAAATTGACCTCTGAGCAGTGCTTTCGCTGTGTCCCAAAGGTTCTTGTAGGAAGTGTTTTCATTATCGTTGGATTCTATGAATTTCTTTATTTGTTCCTTAATTTGTTCTATAATCCATTCATTTTTGAGCAAAGCATTGTTTAGTTTCCACGTGTTTGATTTCTTTTCCCTGATTTTCCTGTTACTGACTTCTAGTTTTATGTCTTTATGGTCAGAGAAGATGCTTTGTGTAATATTTTGATATTTTGGATTCTGTTAAGGCTTGCTTTATGGCCTAATATGTGGTCTATTCTAGAGAATATTCCATGTGCACTGGAAAAGAAAGTATACTTGGATGCTGTTGGATGGAGTGTTCTGTACATACCTATGTGGTCACATTGGTTGGTTGTGGCATTTAGCTCTTCCTTGTCTTTATTGAACTTCTTTATGGATGCTCTGTCCTTCACTGAAAGTGGTGTGTTAAAGTCTCCTACTGTTATTGTGGAGCTATCTATCTCACTTTTCAATGCTTTCAGAATTTTTTTATGTATCTTGAAGCCCTGTCGTTGAGTGCATAAATATTTAATATGGTAATATTCTCCTGGCATATTGTCCTTTTAATCATTATATAGTGTCCTTCCTTATCCTTTGTGGTAGATTTAAGTTTGAAGTCTGCTTTGTCAGAAATTAGTATAGCCACTCCTGCTCTTTTCCATTGTCATTTGCTTGATATATATATATATATTTTTCCATTCTTTGAGTTTTAGTTCGTTTGTGTCTTTAAGTCTAAGGTGTGTCTCTTGTAGGCAGCATATAGAGGGATTCTTTTTAAAAATCCAATCTGCAACTCTCTCTCTCTTTATTGGTGCATTTAGTCCATTTAAATTCAGCGTGCTTAAATATAGGTGGAAACCCCGGTGGCGTAGTTGTTAAGTGCTATGGTTGCTAACCAAAGGGTCAGCAGTTCGAATCTGCCAGGCGCTCCTTGGAAACTCTATGGGGAAGTTCTACTCTGTTCTACAGGGTCTCTATGAGTCGGAATCGACTCAAAGGCACTGGGTTTTTTTTTTTTTTTATGAATAGGTATGAGTTTAATGCTATCATTTTGATGCCTTTTTTGTGTGTTGTTGACAGTTTCAAATTTCAACTTATTTTTTGTGCTGAGTATTTTTTCCTTGTAAATTATGTGTTCCTCTTTTTCATTGTAGTTGATTTTGTTTTTGCTGAGTCTTTATGTTTTTCTTGTTTTTTGTTTTAATGTGTAGGATTGTTAGTCTTTTTTGTGGTTTCCTTAGTATTTACCCATACTTTTCTAAGTTTAAACCTAACTCGTATCTCCCTATATCACGTTGACGTCGTCTTCATATGGAAGATCTATGCCTAATTTATTTAGTCTTTTTTTATTGATTTAATGTTGTCATCTTTTACATAATGACATCACTGATTCCCTGTTTTGAGCATTTTTATTAATCTCAATTTGTTTTTGTGATTTCACTACCTGGGTTGATATCTGGTTGGTCCATCCTGTGTTCTAGAGTTGAGTTGATTTCTGATATTATTGATTTTCTAACCAGAGAAGTCCCTTTAGTATTTCTTGTAGTTTTGGTTTGGGTTTAGCAAATTCCCTAAGCTTCTGTTCATCTGGAAATGTCTTAATTTCACCTTCGTATTTGAGAGACAGTTTGGCTGGATATATGATTCTTCATTGGCAATTTTCCTCCTTCAATGCTTTGTATATGTCATCCCACTGCCTTCTTGCCTGCGTGGTTTCTGCCGAGTAGTTCAAACTTATTCTTATTGATTCTCCCTTGTAGGTGACTTTCCAATTATCCCTGGCCACTCTTAAAGTTTTCTCTTTATCTTCAGTTTTGGCAAGTTTGATTATAATATGTCTTGGTGACTTTCTTTTGTGATCTACCTTGTATGGGGTTCAGTGATCATCTTGGATAGATATCCTTTCATCTTTCATGATGTCAGGGAAGTTTTCTGCCAACATATTCTCAGCAATTTTCTCTGTATTTTCTGTTATCCCTCCTTGTTCTGGTATTTCAATCATTTGCAAGTTTTTCTTCTTGATATAGTCCCACATGATTCTTAGGGTTTCTTCAAATTCTTTTATCTGATTTTTCTTAAAATATATTGTTTTCAAGTGTTTTATCTTCTGTCTTACTAATTCCACCTTCCACTTCCTCAATTCTGCTCCTCTGGCTTTCTATTGAGTTGTCTAATTCTGTAATTTCATTGTTAATCCGAATTTTCTAATTGCTGTCTCTCTATGGATTCTTGTAGCTTATTAAATTTTTCATTATGTTCTTGAATAATATTTTTAATTTCTTTAACTGCTTTATCTGTGTGTTCCTTGGCTTGTTCTATGTTTTGCCTGATCTCCTTCCTGATGTCTTAAAGAGTCCTGTATATTAATGTTTTGTATTCTACATCTGGTAATTCCAGGAATACATCTTCATCTGGGAGAGTCCTTGATTCTTTTTTGGGGAGTTTGTTGAAGCAATCATGGCCTGCTTCTTTATGTGATTTGATATTGACTGTGGTCTCTGAGCCATCTATAAGTTATTGTATTAATTTATTTTATGTTTGCTCACAGTGTCCTAGTTTCTTGCTTTTTTTGTTTTGATATACCCAAATAGGCTACTATTGTGAGCTAACTTGAAGCACTGATGTCCTGTGACCAGATGGCCAGAACTGTTACCAGGTATATGAGCCTAGGAGCCCATTCACTATTCTTGTATAGATTCAGCTCATGTGTCCTAATAGTCGGTCACCTAGTGTGTGGTGTAGGCTCTCACCTACTATCTTAGAGGAGCAGTGGTGATGGGTGTATGCACAGGTTTCTGGTAGCAGCAGGGAGTCACACTCTGAGGAAGGCAGAGGACTGACAACCTTTCCCTGAGTGTCTGGTGGGTGGGCTCTGCAGCCACACCATAGGCACACAATGATTTTTACCTGTAAGAACTGGTGGGCACCACTTATCCTTGGAGCCTTTTTGTGGGTCACTTTTTTTTTTTATGTGGCATAGGTGGAGCCTCCAGTTCTCAGACCCCTGATGTGGGTTGGTGAAGGCCTTGTTTAATAGGCAGAGTGGTATCAAACGTCCAAAACCTGCCTCTCCACTGCACAGCTGAAACAGTTACAGTTAGGCCTCAAATGAATTCACCCTTGCAATATAATAGCCAGATCTAGTTGAGCCACCTGGATCCATGCAGGGGTGAAATACAAAGTCTGTGGATCTCTTGTGCCTGGACTGGAGCCACTTCTGCTCTGAGTTTCCAGTTTAGGGGAGTCAACAAAGTACTTTTCCCCCATTTGTTAATTTGTTCCTTCTCCAAGTCCAGGAGAATGGCTCAGGAAATACAGCAGGACCTATCTCAGGCCCAGGGAAATCAACTGTTAATGAAGCCGGCTGGGGCAGAGGGAGGAGGGATCAGATAGATAGGAAAGAGTTCTTTCAAATGGAGGAGCTATTAGATCCCCAGGGTAAATAAGGCAAAATCACTTATCTTGTGCCGAGAGTGCTGCTTTAACTCAGATTCTGGAGGCGTGTGTAGCCTGTGCGTGCAGCCTGGGTCCCTGCCAAGATTGCCCCAGGGATTTAGGGCTGTGTCCTGTGCCTGCCTTCTTTTTCGGAAGCTGCCCCATCCTAAATGCCATGGCCAGCCCTGCTGATGCCACATCAGGGGCTCAGAGGTGCCAGCACTTCGGTTGTCTCCTTTTGCTGAAACTACCGCTTCCTAAATGGCATGGCCTGCCCCACTACAGACACACCACAGGGTCAGTGGTGCACCACTTTACTTGCCTTCTTTCACTGAAGTGGCCGTGTCCCCAAAAACTACCATCAGCCCTGCTGCAGTCACACCCAGGAATCTGGCTGAGGTGCTGCCAAGGGCTCAGCAACTCCTTGCTGCTTCTGCATCATCTCTCCCTACCCCATTGCTCAGTCCGATTTCTTAACTTTGCCTTTGATGCTCAGGGTTCCTAGCTTGTTATATATATAATCAGTTCACTTGTTTTTTCAGGTCATTGTTGTAGGAGGGATCACTGGAAGCATCTGACTACTCCGCCATCTTGGCTTCACCCCTCTCCCTTGTTTTTCAACTATTCAAATAGTTTCTCTAATCTGGATATGTGAATTTCTTGACACTTGCATAGTTAGTTTAGAACACTCAAATATGCATTTACTTTTTTGGTTCTCTTGGTCTAGGGTATCCTGTCTGCTAATCTATGTCCTCTCATATTCACGTTTATCAAGATTTATTTGCAATAAACAAGTACCTCTTCTCAGTGAAACCTTATTCAAACTTCCCACAGGCTAATCATTCCTGCTGTTCATATTCTCTCAACCCTTAGGTGTGTGGTTTATTAGCTGATTCTGCAAATCTGTGGGGGTTATGTTACAAATCTCAGGAAGACAAAAGTCCCTCTAATGATGTATCGAGACATAGTTAATAAGCCAAAGAGAGGAGATGAGGAATGCATATGTCTACTTTTTCTTTTTGATCCCTTTTTCTCTTGCCTTCTCCTCCCAAGGTAGGTTGTAGCACATACAGATAGGTACCATTGTATTACCTGTCTTCTAGTTTAGTCTAATAGTAATAGACTAAAAGAAGAAGTCAAAATTGAGTGTCCGAATGGAGTGAATCTTCTTAATCTGGACAAAACTGAGATTCGAAGCCTTCAAAAATGAGTTCTGAATACTTAATTCAGCCTTCTCTGAATTACAACAGAGTTTTAATGTCATGAAAATTGTTCACAGTTCAAACTAGACAAAATTTGTCTTTGGCACTCCCATCTCCTGTGTGGCTTTTCTGTATGCTCAATCTAAAATCTCAGCATCTGTATGCTGCTTTCTAGCTGTCCTCTAGGCTTTCCTTGTATAGCCCCTCCACCAAAACAAAATGCCCCCACTACCCTTACCACCCCAATCAGACACCCCATTTTCTCAGAGCTCCAAAGCACTCGATAAGGTATTGCAATTGATTATGATAAGAATGAGGCACAACCTTCAATTTGCATTTTATAAAAGGTTCTTGTTAACCCAAATGAGTCTCTAATTAGTTGAATATGAAGGAGAGTTATTTTTGAACAAGTTTAATGGAGACAGTCTTCAAGTACATATTTGCCTATACATCCTTTCCCCTCTTCCCTTAGATGGCTAGTGAATAACATTCATGGAGTCCCTACAGGCATACAGCAGCTATCCTCACCACTTTCCTAGCCTTTACAAGCAATTTTATTCCTACTTGGGTACAATAAAAGAGAGGCTTTTTTGGGGGAGCAATTACAGTTGAGCTGCACATATTCCAAAAAGTAGATCACATGTACATATATTTATGTGTCTTTGATCTCTTTTGTAATTATTGATGCTGTTTTAATAGGTGTTATTCAGTCAATTTATGCATTTGCTTTCTATCCCCAACACCAAAGTAAGGATAGCAAGGGAGGGGGCTATTCTATCAGTATGTGTGTAAAAAAAAAACATGTTAAAGGAAACAAAACAGAATCGGAATCAAACATCCCTTTATTGGAATTCTAGGCTCTGCCACTTACTAGCTGTATTGCCCATCAAATTACTTATACTAGGTGAGCCTTAGAACAGTGATAATACCTCCCTCAAACAGTTATTGTAAGGGTTAAATGAAATAGTGGTTAAAGCTGAAGCTCAGCAAAGAGCCTTGCCCTTATCAGAGACTGCATAATATTAGTTCCCTCCATGCTCCCTGACCCCAGTCAGTCATCATGCTCCAAAAACTTCCCTCCAAAATATCTCCTGCACATTTTCATCCTTCTTTTTCTCCACTTCGTTGAGGGGTTCAGTGGAAAGTATGTTGACTTTAGAACCAAATGAACTCCAGCTATACCAATATCTATTTGCCAGTTTGGGTTAGTTGTAATCACAAGAGTCTATTACTTCATTGGCAAAATGGGACTAATTATACTACCTACCAGGGTTGCTATAGGAAACATAAATACACATACAGTCCCTGGCACATGTAGGTGAAGTTCATAAATGACTGCTATAAGCATTGTTACTTCTCTACCTCCAGCCTGTCTCCTCTTTACATCTAGATTTCTATAAGGTTCTCAGGCAGCTCTCAAAAGTTCATTCTTTTCCCCTTCTGACCCGTCTGCCTCAAAACTCTTCAGTGGCTTTCTATAACACCTAGAATAATTTCTAGACTCTGTATCACGGCCTGCAAGGCACTGCATGATCTGGTCTTTGCCTACTTCTTCAGCATCCTATCTTGTTACTCTCGTTTTGGCTCTTTGTGCTCTAGCCTCAAAGACTAGACAGTTTCTTTCCATTTCTGTAACACATCAAGCTTTCTCTCTCCTTAGAGTTTGCAGATACTTTCCTTCTGGCTATAACACTCTTCCTATCCTACAACCCAAATCTTTTTGTGCATAACTAGCACCTCATCTTTCTGGTTGCATCATAAATGCCTTCCTCATAGAGGCTTATCTGAATGTCCAACCTATATTAGATGTCTCTATTATTTATTTTTTTCTCATATCAAACCACTACTTTAATTTCATGGCATTTATTTCAATTTATAATAATATATAGGTTTATGTGTTTTCTGCCTGTCTTCCCCCAGTAGACGTTTAGTTCTGTGGGAGCAGGAGTCATGGTATAGGTTGAATTGTGTCCCCGAAACTATGGGTTATAAACCCTAACTCCTACTTATACCTGTGGATATAATCCCAATGGGAATAGGGTTTTCTTTGTTATGTTAATGAAGTTATATCAGTTTAGTATGTGTTTTAAGTCAATCACTTTTTAAAAAATAATTTTTATTGTGCTTTAACTGAAAGTTTACAAATCACGTCAGTCTCTCACATATAAACTTACATACACCCTAATACATACTCCCACTTACTCTCCCCCTAATGAGTCACCCCACTCCCTACTTCCAGTCTCTCCTTTCATGAAAGTTTTGTCAGTTTCTAACACCCTCTACCCTCCCATCCCCCCTCCAGACAGGAGATGCCAACATAGTCTCAAGTGTCCACCTGATGCAAGTAGCTCACTCCTCATCAACATCTCTCTCCAACGCATTGCCCAGTCAAATCCATGTCTGATGAGTTGGCTCTGGGAATGGTTCCTGTCATGGGCCAACAGAAGGTTTGGGGACCATGATCCCCGGGATTCTTCTTGTCTTAGTCAGACCATTAAGTCTGGTCTTTATGAGAATTTGGGGTCTACATCCCAATGTTCTCCTGCTCTCTCAGGGGTTCTCTGTTGTGTTCTCTGTCAGGGCAGTCATCGGTTGTGGCCGGGCACCATCTACTTCTTCTGGTCTCAGGATGATGTTGTCTCTAGTTCGTGTAGCCCTTTCTGTCTCTTGGACTCATAATTACCTTGTGACCTTGGTGTTCTTCATTCTCCTTTGATCCAGGTGGGTTGAGACTCGTTGATGCATCTTAGATGGCCGCTTGCTAGTGTTTAAGAACCCAGATGCCACACTTCAATGTGGGATGCAGAATGTTTTCATAATAGAATTTATTTTGCCAATTGACTTAGATGTCCCCTGAAGCCGTCGCCCCCAAACCCCCACCCTTGCTCTGCTGACCTTCGAAGCATTCAGTTTATTCAGGAAACTTCTTTGCTTTTGGTTCAGTCCAGTTGTGCTGGCCTCTCCTGTATTGAGTGTTGTCCTTCCCTTCACCTAAAGTAGTTCTTATTGACTATCTAATTAGTAAATAACCCTCTCCACACACCCACCCTCCCGCTTTCATAACCACAAAAGAATGTGTTCTTCTCAGTTTAAACTATTTCTCAAGACCTTATAATAGTGGTCTTATACAATATTTGTCCTTTTGCATCTAATTTCACTCAGCATAATGCCTTCCAGGTTCCTCCATGTTATGAAATGTTTCACAGATTCATCACTGTTCTTTATTGATGTGTACTCTTCCCTTGTGTGAATATACCATAATTTATTTATCCATTCTTCCGTTGATGGACACCTTGGTTGCTTCCATCTTTTTGCTATTGTAAACAGAGCTGCAATAAACATGGGTGTGCATATATCTGTTCGTGTAAAGGCTCTTATTTCTCTAGGATATATTCCAAGCAGTGGGACTTCTGGGTCATATGGTAGTTCTATTTCTAGCTTTTTAAGGAAATGCCAAATCGATTTCCAAAGTGGTTTTTACCAATTTACATTCCCACCAGCAGTGTGTAAGTGTTCTAATCTCTCTACAGCCTCTCCAACATTTATTATTTTGTGTTTTTTGGATTAACGCCAGCCTTGTTGGAGTGAGACGGAATCTCATCGTAGTTTTAATTTATATTTCTCTAATGGCTAATGATCGAGAGCATTTCCTCATGTATCTGTTACCCACCTGAATATCTTCTTTAGTGAAGTGTGTGTTAATATCCTTTGCCCAATTTTTAATTGTGATGTTTGTCTTTTCGCAGTTGAGTTTTAACAGAATCATACAGATTTTAGAGATCAGGCGCGGGTCGGAGATGTCATAGCTGAAAATTTTTTCCAGTCTAGGTGGTCTTTTTACTCTTTTCATGATGTCTTTAGATGAGCATAGGTGTTTGATTTTTAGGAGCTCCCAGTTATCTGGTTTCTCTTCTGCATTTTTAGTAATGATTTGTATTCTGTTTATGCCTTGTATTAGGGCTCCTAACATTGTCCCTATTTTTTCTTCCATGATCTTTATCGTTTTAGTCTTTATGTGTAGGTCTTTGATCCACTCGGAGTTAGTTTTTGTGCATGGTGTGAGGTATGGGTCCTGTTTCATTTGTTTGCAAATGGATATCCAGTTATGCCAGCACCATTTGTTAAAGAGACTATCTTTTCCCCAATTAACTGACACTGGGCCTTTGTCAAAAATCAGCTGCTCATACGTGGATGGATTTATATCTGGGTTCTCAATTCTGTTCCATTGGTCTATGTGCCTGTTGTTGCACTAGTACCAGGCTGTTTTGATTACTGTGGCTGTATAATATGTTCTAAAATCAGGTAGAGTGAGGCCTCCCACTTTCTTCTTTTTCAGTAATGCTTTTTACTTATCTAGGGCTTCTTTCCCTTCCATATGAAGTTGGTGATTTGTTTCTCCATCACTTTAAAAAATGTCATTGGAATTTGGATTGGAAGTGCATTGTATGTGTAGATGGCTTTTGGTAGAATAGACATTTTTACTGTATTAAGTCTTCCTATCCATGAGCAAGGTATGTTTTTCCACTTATGTAGGTCCCTTTCAGTTTCTTGCACTAGTACTTTGTAGTTTTCTTTGTATAGGTCTTTTACATCTTTGGTAAGATCTATTCCTAAGTATTTTATCTTCTTGGGGGCTACTGTGAATGGTAATGATTTGGTGATTTCCTCTTCGATGTTATTTTTGTTGATGTAGAGGAATCCAAGTGATTTTTGTATGTTTATCTTGTAACCTGAGACTCTGCTGAACTCTTCTATTAGTTTCAGTAGTTTTCTGGAGGAATCCTCAGGGTTTTCTGTGTATAAGATCATGTCATCTGCAAATAGAGATAATTTGACTTCTTCCTTGCCAATCCAGATGCCCTTTATTTCTTTGTCTAGCCTAATTGCTCTGGCTAGGACCTCCAACAAAATGTTGAATAAGAGTGGTGATAAAGGGCATCCTTGTCTGGTTTCCATTCTCAAGGGAAATGCTTTCAGGCTCTCTCCGTTTAGGATGATGTTGGCTGTTGTCTTTGTATAAATGCCCTTTATTATGTTGAGGAATTTTCCTTCTATTCCTTTTTGCTGAGATATTTTATCATGAATGGGTGTTGGACTTTGTCAAATGCCTTTTCTGCATCAATTGATAAGATCATGTGGTTTTTGTCTTTTGTTTTATTTTTATGGTGGATTACATTGTTTTTCTACTATTGAACCAACCTTGCATACCTGGTATAAATCCCGCTTGGTCGTGGTGGGTTTTTTTTTGATATGTTGTTGAATTCTATTGGCTAGAATTTTGTTGAGGATTTTTGCATCTATGTTCATGAGGGATATAGGTCTGTAATTTTCTTTTTGTGGTGCCTTTACCTGGTGTTGGTATCAGGGATATGCTGGCTTCATGGAATGAGTTAGGTAGTATTCTAACCTTTTCTATGCTTTGAAATACCTTTAGTAGTAGTGATGTTAACTCTTCACTGAAAGTTTGGTAGAACTCTGCAGTGAAGCCGTCCGGACCAGGACTTTTTTTTTTGTTGGGAGTTTTTTGATTAACTTTTCAGTCTCTTTTTTTGTTATGGGTCTATTTTGTTGTTCTACTTCTGATTGTGTTAGTTTAGGTATGTAGTGTGTTTCTAGGAATTCATGCATTTCTTCTGGGTTTTCAAATTTGTTAGAGTACAATTTTTGGTAGTAATCTGATATGATTCTTTTAATTTCAGTTGGGTCTGTTGTGATATGGCCCATCTCATTTCTTATTTGGGTTATTTGTTTCCTTTCCTGTATTTCTTTATTCAGTCTGGCCAATGGTTTATCAATTTTGTTAATTTTTTCAAAGAACCAGCTTTTGGCTTTGTTAATTCTTTCAATTGTTTTTCTGTTCTCTAATTCACTTAATTCTGCCCTAATTTTTATTATTTGTTTTCTTCTGGTTGCTGATGGATTCTTTTGTTGCTCGCTTTCTATTTGTTCAAGTTGTAGGGACAATTCTCTGATTTTGGCTCTTTCTTCTTTATGTATGTGTGCATTTATCGATACAACTTGACCTCTGAGCACTGCTTTTGCTGTTTCCTGGAGGTTTTGATAGGAAGTGTTTTCAATCTCATTGCATTCTATGAATTTCTTTATTCCCTCCTTAATGTCTTCTATAACCCAGTCATTTTTGAGCAGGGTATTGCTCAGTTTCCAAGTATTTGATTTCTTTTCCCTAGTTTTTCTGTTATTGATTTCTACTTTTATGGCCTTACGATCTGAGAAGATGCTTTGTAATATTTTGATGTTTTGGACTCTGCAAAGGTTTTTTTTATGACCTAATATGTAATCTACGTATTTATTTTCATATGTGATCTATTCTAGAGAATGTTCCATGTGCACTAGGAAAAAAAAAGTATAATTTGCAACTGTTGGGTGGAGTGTTCTGTATAGGTCTATGAGGTCATATTGGTTGATTGTAGAAATTAGATCTTCCGTATCTCTATTGAACTTCTTACTGGAAGTTCTATCCTTCTCTGAAAGTCGTGTGTTGAAGTCTCCTACTATAATTGTGGAGGTGTCTATCTCGCTTCTCAGTTCTGTTAAAGTTTGTTTTATGTATTTTGCAGCCCTTTCATTGGGTGCATAAATATTTAGTATGGTTATATCTTCCTGGTCAATTGTTCCTTTAATCATTATGTAGTGTCCTTCTTTATCCTTTGTGGTGGATTTAACTTTAAAGTCTATTTTGTCAGAAATTATTATTGCCACTCCTGCTCTTTTTTGATTGTTGTTTGCTTGATATATTTTTTTTCCATCCTTTGAGTTTTAGCTTTTTTGTGTCTCTAAGTCCAAGGTGTGTCTCTTGTAAGCAGCATAAAGACAGATTGTGTTTTTTTATCCAGTCTGCAACTCTCTGCCTCTTTATTGGTGCATTTAGTCCATTTACATTCAGCGTAATTATAGATAAGTACGAGTTTAGTGCTGTCATTTTGATGCCTTTATTTGTGTGTCGTTGACAATTTCATTTTTCCACTTACTTTTTTGTGCTGAGACTTTTTCTTTGTAAATTGTGTGTTCCTCATTTTCATAGTAGTTGAATTTATTTTTGCTGAGTCATTATGTTTTTCTTGGTTTTTATTTTGAAATATGGAATTGTTATACCTCTTTGTGGTTACCTTAATATTTACCCCTATTTTTCTAAGTAAAAGCCTGACTTGTATCATCCTATATTGCCTTGTTTTCCTCTCCATACGGAAGATCTATGCCTCCTGTATTTAGTCCTTCTTTTTTGATTATTGTAATCTTTTACATAATGACTTCAATGATTCCCTGTTTTGAGCATTTTTTTCTTTTTTAAATTAATCTTATTTTGTTTTTGTGATTTCCCTATTTGAGTTGATATTAGGATGTTCTGTTCTGTGGCCTTGTGTTCTGTTGGTATCTGATATTATTGATTTTCTGACCAAAGAATTTCCTTTAGTAATCCTTTCAGCTTTGGTTTGGTTTTTGCAAATTCTCTAAGCTTGTGTTTATCTGTAAATATTTTAATTTCACCTTCATATTTGAGAGAGAGTTTTGCTGGATATATGATTCTTGGCTGGCAGTTTTTCTCCTTCAGTGTTCTATATATGTCATCCCAATGCCTTCTTGACTGCATGCTTTCTGCTGAGTAGTCTGAACTTATTCTTATTGATTCTCCTTTGTAGGTGACTTTTCTTTTATCCCTGGCTGCTTTTAAAATTTTCTCTTTATATTTGGTTTTGGCATATTTCATGATAATATGCCTTGGTTATTTTCTGTTTGGATCAATCTCGTATGGAGTTCGATAAGCATCTTGGAGAGATATCCTTTCATCTTTCACAATACCAGGGAAGTTTTCTGTCAACAGATCTTCAGCTATTCTCTCTGCATTTTCTATTATCCCTCCCTTTTCTGGAACCCCAAGCACATGCAAGTTATTCTTCTTGATAGAGTCCCACATGATTCTTAGGGTTTCTTCATTTTTTTTTAATTCTTTTATCTGATTTTTCTTCAACTATATTGGTGTCCATTGCCTTATCCTCCAACTCCCGCACTCTGCATTCTAATTCCTCGAATCTGCTCCTCTGACTTCCTATTGACTTGTCTAATTCTGTAATTTTACTGTTAATCTTTTGGATTTCTGAATGCCGTCTCTCTATGGATTCTTGTAGCTTGTTAATTTTTCCACTATGTTCTTGAATATTCTTTTTGATTTCTTCAATTGCTTTATCAGTGTGTTACTTGGTTTTTACTCTAGATTGCCTTATTTCATTTCTGAGGTCATCTCTGATGTCTTGAAGTATTCTGTATATTAGTTTTTTATATTCTGCATCTGGCAATTCCAGGATTGTATCTTCATTTGGGAAAGATTTTGATTCTTTAATTTGGGGATTTGTAGAAGCAATCATGGTCTGCTTCTTTATGTGATTTGATATCGACTGCTGTTTCTGAGCCATCTATAAGATATTGTAATGATTTATTTTATATTTGCTCACTGAGTCTTATCTTCTTGTTTTGTTTTGTTTCAATATACCCAAATGGGCTACTAGATTGCACTGTCTCGATTGTTGTGGCCTTTGAATCACTTATGCCCTATTACCAGCTGGTTTGAGCTGTTACCAGATATATAAGCCTAAGAGTCCATTCACTGTTCTTGAATAGAATCAGCTTAGGTGTTCTGATTTCGGGTCACCAAGTGTGTGGTGTAGACTGTCACCTATTAACTTAGAGGAGTAGTGGTGATAGGTTTGTGCACTAGATTCTAGTAGCAGCAGGGGTTACACTCCAAGGAGGGCAGGATGCTGACAGCCTTCCCCCACGTGGCAGTGAGGTAGGTGTGTCTCTATTCCTATAGCACTTTGGTGGGTGGGCTCTGCAGCTGTACCTTAGGCACCCAATACTTGTTCTTCTAAGGATTTGTAGGTGTCACTATCCTCATACCCCTTTAGCAGGTCGGTAGGTGGTTTGGGTGGAGCTTCAGCCCTCAGTTCCCAGCTGTGCATCAGTGAGGGCTCTGTTTAACAGGTAGAGAGGTATCAGACCTCAAAAACTTGTCTTTCCACTGCTCTGCTAAAACAATTTCTGTCAGATCTCTATCGGAATTGCCTTTGCATTATAATAGCCTCCTTGTTCCCTGTAGGGATGAAAGCCAAAGATTGTGGATCTCTCATGCTTGGCTGGAGCTGGTTCTGTATATTTATTCCAGTTTAGGGGCGTCAGGGAAGGATTTTTCCCCCCTAGGTTGTTAATTGCTGCTTCTCTCAGGCCAGGAGAATGGGGTAGGGAAAAAAAAAACCCGCAGAGCATTTCACTCCGTGGCCCAGGAAATTCCAATGTTAATGAAGCTGCCTGGGGCAGGGAGAGTAGTGAGGCAATATAAACAAAGTTACTTATCTTGCTTGGTGATGACTGTTTTATCTGAGATTCCAGAGGGACGTGTAGCCTGTGTGAGCTGGCTGGGTCGAGATTGCTCCCGAGGGCCAGGCCTGCATCCTGTGCTTTTTCCATCTCGGGAAGCCATGATCAGCTCCTCCGCTCCTAGTCCAAAGCCCAGCGCCAAGGTTTTCTGGCTGGAACACTCCACTCCAGGCTCCAAAACCAGTTGCTGCTTCCCCATGATTTCTCCCCCTTCAGCCACATCGTTGTGCAGCCTACGTGCACTGGCTGGGTTTCCACCAAGGTTACTTCAGGGGGCTAGGGCTGCATCCCATGCTTGCGCCATCTCAGGAAGCTGTGCTCAGCTCCTTTGGGCTTAGTTCAAAGCCTAGTGCCAAGGTTTTCTGACTGGGATGTTGGCTCCAGGCTCCAAAAACAGTCGCTGCTTCCCCGTGGTTGCTCGTTCTCTTGTCAATGCATCAGTGTGCAGCCTGTATGCACTGGCTGAGTCTCTACAGAGGTTACTCCAGTGGGTTAGGGGATAGGGCTGTGTCCCGTGCTTACCCTGTCTCAGTAAGCCGCAATCAGCCCCAACACTCTGGCACCAGGTAACCGTGAGGGCTCAAGGCTGTGGTGCGGGACACCAGTTCCAGAAGCAGTCGCTGCTTCAGGGAGCGGCTTTTTGCTCCCCTGTCACTCAGGTCAACTCCTTAGTTCTGTGGTTGATGGTCAGGGTTTGTAGATTGTCATGTATGTGATTGATTCACTTGTTTTTCTGAGTCTTTGCTGCAAGAAGGATCCATGGTAGCTTCTACCTTGTCAGCTGTCTTGGCCCCACCTCCAAGCCAATCACTTCTGAGATATAAAAGGAGCAGATTAGCACAGAAGCCAGCAGGCATGAGTGGGGGAAGGTAGATGCCAAGTGGAGATCTCCAAGGAACACCAAGAAGAATGCTAGAGAAGCTGAGACAAGGATTTTCCCCCAGAGTGGACAGAGAGAGAGCCTTTCCCTAGAGTTAAAAAACCCATTACTGTTGAGTCAATTCCAACTCATAGTGACCTATACAACAGAGCAGAACTGCCACATAGGGTTTCCAAGGAGTGGCTCGTGGATTTGAACAGCCAACCTTCTGGTTAGCAGCCTGAGCTCTTAACCACTACACCACCAGGGTTTCTACTAGAGTAAAAAAAAAAAAGAGTAGCTGCCCTTAATTCAGACTTCTAGTCTTCTAAACTGTGAGAAAATAAATTTCGTTCACTAAGCCACACTTAAGAGTGTCAACTTGTTCTGGCTAAGCATAGGTGTGCTGGCTATAATCTTTTTGTCTCTACTCTTCACCCTCCTCTGTACTTAGAGAGGCTACTTGCATAAACTACTTCAAAGGAAAACCTTTGTCTTTTGGATAAAATTTTTTTTTTTATATGTCCAGCTAATTAGGAACACCATCAGGACATTAGAAGGAGAGAAAAGAGTGAGTCAGCGTTTTTATTCCTCTTGGCTCCTCTTCACAGTGATCAAAGCACCTGTCAACAAAAGGCCATACCCATAAATCACTCTCTCTCTTTCACTTTAACACTCCCTTTCACAGCCCTCACACCTTGGGGTGGTGACATGCTCCAAAATGACTAGCCCCAGAGTCCTTCACTAACCCTTGTGGGTTTCTTATACCCTGCTCACACCTTTGTAAATAGATCTTTTATTAAATTCCTCAAATTGCCCAGTTATAAGGGCTATCATTCCTTGTCAGAATCCTGACTTATACAGTATTTGTCTGTATTAGTTTTCTATGGCTGCTATAACAGATTACCACAAACTTTGTGGCTTAAAATAACACAAATTTATGTTCCTAAATTTCTGGTGGTCAAAAGTCAGGAATGAGTCTCACTGGGCTAAAATCAAGGTGTGGCAGAGCTGCATTCTTCTGGAGGCTTGAGAGGAGAATCCATTTCCTTGCCATTCCCTTCCATACTTCTAGAGGCTGCCTGCCTCCTTTGGTTCATGACCCTTTCAAGGTGTATCACTCCAACCTCTGTTTCCATCATCATATCTTCTTTTTCTGACTTTGATCCTTTGATCCCTCTTATAAGGACCTTGTGATCATATTGTGTTCACCTGAATAATCCAGAACTATCTTCTCTTTCAAAACCCTTAATTTAAACACATCAGGAAAGTCCCTTTTACAATCTAAAGTGACATATCTATAGGTTCTGTGTATTTGGATGTGGACATCTTTGGTATTATTTAGGTATTATTAAGCCTGCCACAGTGTCTAATGATTATTTACTGAAAGAATATAGCTGTTAGACTAACATTCTCAAAACAGTATTTGATTCCTTCTTATGTTAACATTTATTAAGCATTTCCTGGTTCCCAGGCACTATGCAAATAGCATAATATATGTTATCTCTTTAATCCTCACAACAAGCCTATGTGTGGCTATTATTAACATCCCCATTTTACAGATGGGAAAATTTAGGACAGGAGTTAAGTAATTAGCCCAATGTTGCAAATCTGGTAAGTGGCACAGCTGGAATGCAACTCTTTCTTTCTCTGACTAAAATGCCCACTCTTTGGTCTAGGATTAATTTACTAGGGACATGATGAGCAAACCTAATCCCTCTTATACAGACAGGTCTCAAAATATTTTAAGACAAATATCGTGCTTCTACTAAGTAGTCTTTTCTCTAGGCCAAGTATCTTCTGTTTCATCAACTGCTTCTTTTTTTTTTTTTAACATGGCTTAGCATCCTTTCAAGTATCTCTCTCACTACCCGCTTTACTCTTATTCAAATCCTATTTGATCCAACAAGTTCCAGTTTCTTCTTGAAATAGTTCATCCTTACTCAGTTTTGACCTAAACCCCTGCTACTCTCACATTTACACAGAAATTTAATGTAGAAAAGAAGGGTAACTTTGTATACACAGAGAAATCATATTTAATCTCAAAGTTAAGAGTTCCAAGATGCAAGAGTTTGATGCTTTTTTTCTGATTTAATGCTGTACTATTTATGCACTAGATGAATATCAATATTGCAATGAGGAAGAAGGATTCAGCTACAAAATAAAACCAGATTGTCATAGTGAAACCTATAGAAATTGTCTGGAAGATCAGGTTATTTCTTTTATATATTAATCCACTGGAATTGTGTACTTCTTTTTTTTTATCCAGTTCAAATATCTTTCCATTTCCAATCAGAATTTAGTGAGAACTCAACCATCTGTGAGTAAAGAATGCGGGATCCTAGCTACCATTACCGAACATTTCTATCAAAGATTCCAAAGAAGAATCCTCATGAAAAGGGAAAAATGCAGAACAGAATTTAAAACTCACATGGACTATAGACTTTCTGGATCCAGAGAGGGTGGACAAATCCCTGAAACTATTGTCCTGAGAGGATCTTTGAACCTTGAAACAAAAGCATCCCCTGAAGTGTTCTTAAAACTGTACAATAGTTTTAGCCTAACTAAAAAAAGGTCTGCCTTGAGCATTATGCTCTTTTAATAACTATCTATATGAGATCATATTGACAACATATTGACAACAGAAACTCGAAAGATTGGATAGGAACGTTTGGGGGCAGTGACTTTTTGTTAATGGGGGAGTGACAACTCAGAAAAGGAGGGTGAGAATGGTTGTACAACTGGAAGAATGTGATTAATGTCACTTAATGGTACATGTAAACCCATAAACCCATTGCCATCAAGTACATGTAGGAATTGTTAAATTGGTGTATGTTTCCTTATGTATATTCTCAATAACAACAACAAAATAAATAAAATTTAAATTAAAAAAAAAGTGCAGGATAATGTCATAAGTGGCTTCCGGATACTCAGCAAAGTTTAGAGATTACCTTGCTGACCAACTAATTATAGAATTACCTGGAGAAACCTCACAATAAAACATATATGACAATAACTCCATTAGGTTTCATGAGCTAAACTTAGTCACTGTGAGATGCAAGGGAATACCCTAAAGATATGTAAAGCGTAAAGCACCAGAACCTGTCAGGTAACACACTTATTATAAAAGATCTATTGAAATAACATCAAAAAAAATTATGTCACTGTACTCAATTAGAAAATTTCATGTTGTTGCACACAAAAGCTTTGGTATGCTTCCTTTCTAACCATAAACTCAAAAGATCTTGCCAAAAACAATACTCCTATTTCAATCAGAGTTTCTTTAAATACTATTTTCCCTACGGTTCCTGCAGTAAAGGAGGAGAGATAATTCATTTTCTTTTCAGTGGGTCTCTACCCTACTAGTCCTGGGAAGATCCAAAGTGCTTCAGGGAATGGAATGCCTTCCCTCTTACCCTCCCTCTCCCCTTCTAATGGGATAAGATAGAAATAAACTGAGGATTAGGTATTCTTTCAGTCCCTGTTATATACTATCTCAAACTGAATAATATAACACGTTATCTTATTATTTCCTTGTGCAGAATATACATATGTATATATATAAAATATTATTTATATATTTATATGTATAATATCTCTGTACATATATATATAAATAGATAAGAATATATACATACAGATGTGTATATGCACAGAGGTATTTAATAACTCGTACAAGACAAAGAGATACACTCAAATATAAACATAAACTAAATATAAACCTACATACCCCTGTAGTTTCTTCAATAAAACATTCTAATCAGTTCATTAAAACATGTTTATTTTGGATTATAAAAACAATATAAATCCATTGTGAAACATTCCAAACAACAAAAACTAATGAACATAAAAAAACGTATAATTTCACCAAAGTTAATATTCACCAAAAAAACCTGTGTTTTCATTTTAGTCACAATTTTTAAGTATATTGGGCGCACACACACACATAGTTAAAAAACAGCAAATTATGATCAAAGGGTATTTGGTCCTCTGTAACATGTTCTTTATCAACAGTACATGGCAAGCATTTTTAGGGAGACATTTTTAGAGGATAATACAGTCGAAAAGGGCTGAGTCTGCGTCCGGGAGCTGGTTCTAAAATTGACAAAGCATAATAAACTCTTTAAAGCTTAGGATGCATTCTTTTTATAGCAATATCTAGGTTTTATCTAGGTTATAAGGGCTTCTCTCTCTGTCTCTCTTTTTTTAATTCCATTTATGCGGGTACATAGTGAGGAATATTAAATCTGATTAGCCTTTTAACAAAAAGATGCCTTGCAATGGTAATCTTGTCTGAGGAAATGTGGAAGTACCTCTTTCTCTAATACACCCTGACAATCAGCTAGTGTGTATCAGAATGATGGAGAAATAAAACTAAAATTATCAAAATAAATTTAATGTTACCTTGGGAAAAATGAGAATTTTGTCTAATTTTAGTGTAATTGTTCCAACAATTTTGTCTAATAACCTAATATGTTTAAGCCTTTACCTTCATTTTACACTCAAGCAGAAAACATAAGGAGGGATATATCATTGCAAAAATGTTTGAAGGCGACATAAATTTTCCCTAGTGACTCTTAGTGTTTTGAAGAGGAAACACTCTTTTTTCAGTGCTTATTGCATCATAGCCTTGCAGATTTTCTCTTCTAACTTAGGTCCTCCTTTGTCCTCATGTGTCAATATCTTTTCAATAAGATTCAGGTGGTTCTCCAACGTAACTTTCCTGAAATCTTGCACCATTTGCAAGATTTGCAATCTCACTGTGCATTAGATGTGCAATGTATCATCAGGTGTTTAAACATCCTCCACTCAGCAGAAGACTGATCAGTAAAGAAGTCAACATTATATACCAAAACACGGTCAACCTAGAATTTTTATAGACTGGAGGTCCATGAAGGTAGAATCCATTTAGATCCTATCTAAGATAGTTCTGTAATTGAAATGCCAAAAATATCTTATCATAAATTCCCATCTAATATCAAAGCATGGGCTTTGGACCTTAAGTGCATTTAATATTATTTAGTGACTAAACAGATACCTAATCTGTGACAAAATCTTATTCAACACCTACACACAACACACAATAGAATTGTTTTTAATCATTTCTCTTAGGCAAGAGAAACTGAAGGTCTAAAGTTTAAATGAAGCATGGAAAACTTACCCTCAAGAAAATATTTTTTTTTCTTCCAAATGTAGTTAAAATTCTGTTTCTAAGTACAAGATTATATATGTTTTCACTTCATTCCTCTTTTAATAAAACATATCACAAATTTATTCTTAGAAGTTACTTATATCTATGTATTCATTAATTAACAGCTCTGTGTGAATGTACGCAATTACCTCAATTTCAGGAATGAAGGATGGACAAAGTGATAAAGGGACATTATTGATGAGTGTGTAAACCCAGCTTAAATGGTTTAATATTGAAATTGAGAAAAACCCACAGCAACAGGGGAAGTATATCAGAAAAAAAAAATCAGAGAACAGGACAAATGCTTTACAGCTATATCAAGCATCTCCAGCAAGTCAGAGCAATGTTAGCAAAATCAGATTAGCAATAACTGTTCAATGCGGAAAGCTGCTAAAGAAGCAAAATTGGGAGCTCCGTATTTATTACAGTAAGTCTTTGTCTCATCAGGCTTATTCCACCCTTAAATTTCCATAAGTAAGATTGACTGTTATTTTTCAAGTTAAAAAAAAATCCGTTCCCCTTCTTTAAGCTTTATTTTTACCTGTTGAAGGGCTCTGAGCATTATCGTAATGTGCATTACTCATGACACTAGTTTAGTTATCCTACTTCATAGTGGAGTAAACATAGGTTAATCACAATCTAAGGTCACAGAACTATGCAGGTAATTGTTTTAAAACAGTTCCATCCTCATCTACACCTTACCCTATTCTAGGTAGGCTTGGGTAAAGATGATGCAATAGTGAATTTTTGGTTTCTGTGTGGGCATTGGAGCAGTGACCAGATGGCTCTAAGTGTCCACCCAAGTCCCTGATCTATTTTTATGTTCTCTTGGTTTTTGACTATTCTGTTTTTAAATCTTATAACTATCTGGGTTTGTTAAGCTTGCTAGGTATTTCCCTTGCAGTGTCTTTGCCTACATGGCTCAACATTTTGTAAACAACTTATTTTTCTTCCTCAAGTATCTAGAAGTGTAGATAATTGTGTTATTACTTGGATTTGTAACTTGTTGTTGTTGCTGTTAGCTGCATCGAATCGGCCCCTGAATCATGGCGTCCCCATGCACAACAGAAGGAAACACTGCCAGGTCCTGCACCATCCCCACGATCAGCTGGGGATCCAACCATTGTGACCCACAGAGTTTTCATTGGGTGATTTTCAGAAGTAGATCTCCAGGCCTTTCTTCCTAGTCCATTTTAGTCTGAAAGCTCTGTTGAAACCTGTTCAGCATCATAGCAACGCGAAAGCTTCCACTGACAGATAGGCGGTGGTTGCTCATAAAGTGCATTGACTGTAAATTGAGCCTGGGCCTCCAGCATGGAGGGTGAGAATTCTACCACTGAACACGCACGGTTAATCCTTTTAGCATCACTGTGTTTCTTCTCTTTCTCTTTCTTTCCACGTCTCTGGTGCTTTATATTATCTGCCTCCTTTAGACTTTTCATATGAATAAGTGTTATGCTGTGATCCGTTGCTCCATTTTCTTTTTTTTTTTTTAATTGTTCTTTAGATGAAGGATTACAGAGCAAATTAGTTTCTCATTAAACAATTAATACAAATATTGTTTTGTGACATTGGTTGCCAGCCCCATGATGTGACAACGCTCTCCCCTTCTGGACCTTGGGTTCCCCATTACCAGCTTTCCTGTCTCCTCCTGCCTTCTTGTCCTTGCCCCTGGGTTGGTGTGCCCATTAGTCTCATTTTGTTTTATGGGTCTGTCTAATCTTTGGCTGAAGAGTGAGCTCCAGGAGTGACTACAACACTGAGTTGAAAGGGTGTCTGGGGCCCACACTCTTGGGGTTTCTCCAGGCTCTGTCAGACCAGTGAATCCAGTCTTTTTTGTGTGAGTTGGAATTTTGTTCTACGTTTATCTCCAGCTCTGTCTGCGACACTCTATTGTGATCCCTGTCAGAGCAGTTGGTGATGGTAGCCGGGCACCATCTGTGGTGCTGGACTCAGTCTGGTGGACACTGTGGTAGTTGTGGTCCATTAGTCCTTTGGACTAATCTCCCCCTTGTGTCTTTGGTTTTCTTCTTTCCCCTTTGCTGCAGATGGGGCGGGACCAGTGGAGTATTTTAGATGGCTGCTCAGAAGCTTTTAAAGCCCTAGACTTTACTCACCAAATTAGGATGTAGAACATTTTCTTTATAAACTATGTCATGCCAGTTGAGATAGATGTCCCCCGAGACCATGGTCCTCAGCCCTCAGCCCAGTAATTCAGTCCCTCATCTCTCTTTCCCTTGAAGCTTCACATTCTTGTTCTCATTTTGCACTTATCTCTCTACCTCCAACAAAACCCCAGTGAGTTGGTGAGCCTGGATCCCATAAGGAAAACATAAAAGCAAATGTCCCAGCAAACAAACCCTTCCTTTTCAGGTGCTTCTTGTAGCTTCGCTTTAAAACATCCGCAGCTTAAAGATCTCAATAGTACTGCTATATCAGTACTTTCTCCTTTGATTGTTTAATAGCCAATATATGTGGGCTACTTCTGCACAATATCAGGTTGAATATTAGGGTCTACCATTATTTGTGATATTGGCAAAGTTATTTCTTCTGTCTGGGTGTGAGTTGCTCTATCTGCAAAATGAGATGGTTTCCCTAAATATTCTCTAAGGAACCTTTCAAGTATGAAATTCTATGGTTCCATGATTTTACCGATTAAGATATGTATAGATATTATGAATAAAATGAACTTTGTATTAGATATTAAGTGTTTTCATCCAGATGATTAGCACGCTTTACATTTATCCAGATTTCATGAATGTATACTTCAGATTGTATGTGGAAGGCAAACACCACAAAAAATGGAGCAGAACTCAAAAAAAACAGTACCAGAAAATACACTAGTTCTCTTGTTTAAAATTGTCTGCACATCCCTGGGCTGACAAATTCGAGAAATCTCTATATTGTTAAATATAAACAGTTGCTGTATCTCACAGAGGCAAAAGGAACCATTTTCTCCATAGTGCTTTTAAGGGGAACCTTTTCTAAATATAACCTGAAATGCCAACTCTGGTTCTAACATGCTACAGGTCATGAGGCTATAACTCAATATATAGGCTGAGTTTGCTTATCCCATAGTCACAATGATTTTTAAACTCAGAATACATTTATTTCCTAAAGGCATCCTACCCTTGCTGGCACATTTTCATGATAAACAGAGATGACGCAAAGAAAGATTCATGACTTATTGTGTATTTTAAGCAGATATATATCATATGGACTCGACACACAATAAACTTGCTTAAAATGATTATTAATTTTGCAGACCTCTTAATGAAAATGTATGAAAACAGCATACGTGATGTTTGTAATTTACTCTAATCGTACACATCCATTGCTGCAACATTCCCATTCTCCTTTTTTAAAAAATCCTCAGATGCAGAGCAAAGCATATGACAGCAAATCTTCTGCCAATTTACCTCGACCAATAAAGATTAATGATAAACTATGAGGAGGCATTTTATGGTAGTGAATAAAGTAAAGCTTTGAAAAAGACTCAAATAATTTTCTCCCTCATATTGCTCTTTTGCAACATGACCTTGAAATCCTAATCATCAAGGACTCTTGAACACAGAAGCACTAAATTTTGTAGGCACACAGCTTAACTGTGGGTTTAACATTTCTATCGTGTCAATGGAATCTTTTATTATATAAATCATGGGATGGTGCAAATCTTATGAGAATTAAAAAATTGTACTCGCTTGCTTTTCTAATCCACATATTAAATAGAAGAGTCCCGTTATACTTAACAGGGTTCATAATTAAAACAGCATGTACCTCATGCTAGCAGTGTGTGCAGAGTGCTGCATGCTTGTTAAAAGCAAAAATTATAGGATGTCATACTTTCTCACTTCATCTTGGTCAAATAGTAAAAATGCACTTCATCACCTAGAGTTATATATTCATCTACTCATATACTACCTTAACTAGAAGCCACTGAGTAACATTTTAAAACAAAAAATTCATTGCCATCGAGTCAATTCCAATTCATAGCGACCCTGTAGGACAGAATAGAACTGCCCCATAGGGTTTCCAAGGAGTGCCTGGTGGATTCGAACTGCTGACCTTTTGGTTAGTAGCCGTAGCTCTTAGCCACTGCACCACCAGAGCTCCAGTAACATTTTAGGAATATGGAATTCCAGGTTTTTTCCATGTTTCAGTATTTCTGAGTTTTCCATAGCATCTTTACATTCCACTACAGCACTTCAGCAATTCCTTAGTTAATAAATTTTCAGCACGCCTCCTTTGTTGAACTAAATGGGTTAGATATAAAGATTTGCATAGTTTTGCCTTAAGAACATTATGTCTCTGGGATAGAGGTATTTCATTGTTACTATTTTTCTTTTTTTAGTCTGCCTGTGACTGCCAGGAAGCCATATTCTTGTTTGTCAGGCATGTATATATACTCTGAACTAATAAAGGATATTTCAAAGTATCTAAAGATTGGTAAGTACCTCAATCTACCCTTCAAAACCATGCATTCTAGACTCCTGGAGAACAACCATTGTCTACTGGAAGGTAAGTGGGGAATGCTCACTAATCCAAATCACAAATCAGTCCCTTTCACAAACAGTGATCTGTCACTCACTGGATCAATTTGGCACCTCTAGCTGTGGAATAAAAAGCTGATTAGATAACATAATTATACCATAACCTGTTGATCAACTCTATACAATTAGAACAACAAAGAATTTTCCTGCCCAAAGTGTCAAGAGTGCCAAGGTTAAGAAACCCTGCTTTAGAAAAATGTTACGTGAGTGCTTGCTGTGTGAAAAAATCCTGTATTTTTCCTTAATGCTTATGAAGCATGTTCTAAGTGCCTGATACTATACTGTACAACTTACACAATTCAATTCATTTAATCCTCGCAATAATCCTGGGAGGAAATCAAAGCCGAACCGTAAAGTCATTTACCCTGTATCACATATTTCGTTAGGTGATGTGGCTGAATGTAGGGTTTGTGGTTTCACTAAAGCACGTTATTTACCGAAGTATGGTGGAGGTGCTTCTTGTGACACATGAGCTTTCCTTGAAAATCTGATGAAAGCTATTAACCTCCTGGCTATTCCAGAAAAAGGACTTTATGTTCAAACACATAAAGTATTGCATACAATACCAGGAGGTTTCATCACACACCCCCATCCATCTATGGATCCCTGGTTAAGAAATGGTCTAGTGGAAGAGAAAGATAAAAAAGCACATCATTTTAAAGAGCTGCGGTGTTACGAATGCCAGCATGCTGCCTGACGTAGGTTAGGCACTAGAGGGAAGTGGTGGTTCAGTGGTAGATTCTTACCTTCCGTAAGGGAGACTCTCAGGTTGATTCCTGGCCAAGGCACCTTAAGTGCAGCCGCCACCTGACTGTCAGTGGTGGCCTTTGTGATGCTTAACAAATTTCAGTGGAGCTTCCAGACTTAGGCATGCTAGGAAGAAAGGCAGGGTGATCCACTTCCAAAAATCAGCCAATGAAAACCCTCATCCTTATTTGGGAGCCTCCATGAGTCAGGCTGACTTAGCAGCTGACGACAACAACATGTTAGGCACTCCATAAATACTTAGTGGCTAAATCTGGGAAGGTTTTTCAGGGGTAAGAATGGTGGGGAGAAAAGGGAGCACATGGGAAAAGGGAGCGCACTTCCCTAAAGAAAATCTGAGTGGTTTAGGTAATATTTTGCTTTGTTAAGAGCTCATCCAAAGTGACTCCCTCCACAACTGTAAATGGGCATGTTCCAAGAGTTCAGCTGCAGAGAAAATCTTTATAATACAGAACACTGTGTCTCTCCTGTGACTTCATATTTTACTGTTTCCTAATGATTTGGGCATTATTTTATTCTTATGTTGTAAGCTCCGTGGGCTAGGAATTCTCCTACTCATCCTCATCTTTTTATCTTGTGCTACATTCTAGAATATGTTCTTGCACATAGTAGGCACTAAATAATATTAGTTGATTTGTTTAAGGGATAGAAAGAAACCTTAGAACACACTAATACATTAATTCCAGTGGTTAACACACCCTTTTTCTTAAGTAGCAGAACTTTTTTTTTTTAATGGACTAGCACATGGAAGAAAAACCTAAGAGCTTAAAAAAGAGAGTGAGAAATAAAAAAAGAGAAGAGAGACAAGAGTTGGGATGAGAGGGAGAGAGAGCTCTACTAACTGAAAGGTTGGCAATTCGAACCCACCCAGAGGCCACCTTGGAAGAAAAGCCTGGGGATCTACTTCCAAAAAGTCACAGCCATGAAAACTCTATGGAGCACAGTTCTACTCTCACACACGTGGGGTTGCCATAAGTCAGAATCGAATACGCGGCAATGGGTTTGGTTTCAGGTTTTTGTAAGGCAATATAGCAGAATTGTTAAATGCATAGACTCTTAGAAACAGAGTATCTGGGTTTGAATCTCAGCTTTTAGGAAACTTGGACAAGTTACTTAGTCTGTGATTCAGTTTCCTCGTTTTAAAATGAACATGATAATATTAGTACTTCCTCCAAAGGCTGTGGTAGTGATTATAAACGTTAATACTTGTAAAGTACTTAAAACAGTGTCTGTCCCACAGGAAGTACTTGTTATTAACTATGTTGTACTCATTTAGCGGATATGGGTACAATTTCTAAGGTCTGACTTTCACTCACAAAGAGCTTATGATCTAGCTCACCAAGAACCTAGGGAAAAAAAAAAACTCTTTCCCTTTAGTCATTCTTCTAATTATTGCCAGTCAAGTATATGCTTTTAATTACAGTGAGCATGCGTCCCAGTTTGCCTGAGAGAGTTTTGGTTTTTGCACATTGTTCTACCACTATGATTAATAGAGCCTCTTTTCACTCCCAAAGTGTCCCATTCAGGACAGAAAATTTGGTGGTAATTCTACTTATCGTTGTGCTGAAAACTGTGTAAGCCTGAACACCTAAGATATGTTAGTACATTCAGATAACTCAGAGTTAAAACCAACAAACACTTTGCAGTAAAGCTGCTCAGTCTTCCTGAATGTTTAAAAGAGCTTCTTCATTTGCCTTTAAAACTAATTCCATTAGGATGTTCCTTTTATGTAATCTTCAGAATGAAAGTGATAGGCATAGGACATTTCACTGCTTCTAATGAGGACTGTACCTTAAGGGAATCCAAAGGGTCACTGAAATGTGTTCAGCATATATCAAACATTTGTCATTCCTCCCAACATACGCTATCTACTTGCCTCTCTTCTTATACACACACACACACACACGTACACACACACACACATTAAGTAAAAGGGATTTAAAGCCATTTACTACATTAGTATCACAAGATAAAAAGTATTCATTCAACAGATATGGGAATACAGGTGGTCCGTGACTTATGAACTATTCAAGTTACAGTACCATTCCTTCTCTTTTTTTGTACATCTTATCATTGGTAATACTTACCACATACAATGTTGCAGTGTCATCATTCTCAGATGTTCACTTGCAGATATTCAATTTAATGATATACTGTTCAAAACACTGCTGTATGGATTTAATTTTCTAAACTCAATCAGGGGCTTCACTTGCTTGAAAACATGGACTCAAACGCTGATCGCTTTGCTAAAGCCGATAGGCAGATTTGGGAAGCAGTGAGATGTTAACGGCGAAATACATGAAGAAAAAAAGAAAAGGACCATACAGACGACTCTCACTAATGTTCTGACTAGAAACGCCATCCCCATTCCCAAGGATAATTCAGAGGATACAGAATCTTCCACAAGTGAAGATATTACCACACCAGACAATATACCAATGTTGTCCAACTCTTCTTCATCGTCGGAGTAAATTTTTATGATTTGTGTATTTTTTATGTGTGTTTTTTTTAATTAAAATATATCTGTAAGTTTGTATGTATTGTTTCAATCCCCAAAGACAAAGATCAGATTTATAAAGACACTGATAAAAAAAAAAAGGCAATAATAATAAAAACTAAAAGAAAAAAGAGGTATTCAACTTATGTCAGAGCCAACTTACTATGGAGTCATCAGAAAGGAACCTTCTCCTTCCTGAAATAAGCAACTGCAGATCTCTTACTTTTTCTTGCAGAACATATTTCCATTCCCTTTAATCATTTTTGCTGTTTTCTTTCGGGCACCTTTTTACAGCTTCCTTAACCCTGGTGGCGTAGTGGTTAAGAACTACGGCTGCTAACCGAAAGGTCAGCAGTTCAAATTCACCAGGTGCTCCTTGAAAATCCTATGGGGCAGTTCTACTCTGTCCTGTAGGGTCGCTGTGAGTCGGGATCAAGTCAACAGCAAAGTGTGTGTGTGTGTGTGTGTGTGTGTGTTGTTGCAGTTGCACCAGTCCAAAACAGACTCCGCATTCCAATAATGTTCTGAGCAGAACTGAAGATGGGGATCAAAATTAACTTGTGGTTCGTGTGAAGAAGAAAATGTTGCTCCAGTTTCCTAAGGTTCTCACTAATTCATAGTCATAACATAGGGAGCTTCAATAAAGGATGCTTATATCAGTGTGTGTTTATCTATTTCAAGGAATAGCAAACTGTGAGATGTTTCAGCTAATGCTTCAAAAATTAATCATTCAATTTGCACAAAAAGCAGTCATCGTTTTTAGGGTGTGTGGAAAACAGACTCTAAGAGGACTCCATGGTCCTCACCTCTTGGCGTTCACACCTTTGTGTAATACCCTCCCCTTGAGCAGGACCTGGAACAGTAACTTGTTTCCAACAAATAGAATTATGGAAAAAGGGATGGGATGTCACTCCCACAGTTATTTTTATTATGCAAGACTGTCTTTCTAGCAGATTTGTTCTAGAGGTTTTTGCCCTTACTACCTTTGAAAAAGTGACCATTTTAGAAGGTTTACATGGAAAGAAGCTGAAGGTAGACTCTAAAAGCAAGAATGAGAGGGATTTATTTTACTGTTAATCACTAGGTGAAACACAAAAAAGAAAGGCAAAAAATATTAAACCTGGGGAAGTGGCGATGTTTCCAAAATCAATTCCTCTTCTATAATTACTGACAGCATTTTTTTTTCTGAGAAATAATTCACACACTATAAAATTCACCCTTTTAACAATTCAGTGTTGTTTTAGCATATTCACCAAGTTGTATGGCCATCACCACTAATTCCAGAGCACTTTCTTCACCCCCAAAAGAAGCCCTGTATGATTCAGCAGTCACTCCTACCCCTCCTCCCCTAGCCTTTGGTGACCACTAATATATTTTCTGTCTCTACGGATTTTCCTTTTCTGGACATTTCAAATAAATAGTAGCATACTATCTTTGTCCTTTTGCATCTGGCTTCTTTCACTCAACATAATGTTTTCAAGGTTCATCCATGTTATAACATGAATCAGGACTTCATTTCTCTTTGTGCCTGAGTAATATTCCATTGTGTGTATGTACCATATTTTGTTTATTCATTTGTCTGTTGATGGACATCTGGGTTATTACTACTCATCGGCTATTAAGAATAATGCCAATATGAACATGCCTATGCAAACGTTTGTGTGGACATATGTTTTCAGTTTTCCTTGGTGTATATCTAAGAGTAGAAATGCTGAGTCATATGCTAACTCTGTGTTTTAGAGGACCTGTCTGAGATGGTAAATAAAAGGCTCCTTGGGTTTCTCTCCACTTTCATTGAAGGATACAGGATGCCAAATTTTTCCTATACGGAAGTCTTCATTTAATGAAGTCAGTGTGTCCCCTTATTACATTACAGGATGTCCCCTTCCTAACTCCCAATGCTATAAAAAGTAAGAAAAATAAATGATACACCTGTTTTTCTCCTGAAATAATTAGCTTTTGTCATAAATTTTACTTTGAGTGATGCCCGTTTCTTTGACATCTTACCTATTAAGACCATGTTATTTATTGCTCAAACCGAGACACTTTTGAGAGTGAAAAGTGAAGCTATTAAAAGGTTGCTAGTACAACAGGTGTAAACTAGGACAATCTTGGGAAAATAGGAGCTGTTGTCACCCTATTTGTGTCTCACAGAAATGAGAATGAGAAGCTATTCCCTCAAAACCCAACAAAGTAAACTTTTGCTATAGGAAAAACTACTTGTATGTTTAGCCAAGTTTATAAAGAACAAACTATTTTAGCCCTTTTTTTGCTTCCCCGCATGGGTGTTATTGGTTTGGGGTTGAGGGGCTCACTAAGGAAGAGGGAAACATTTGGTAATAATTTGCTTGGCAAGTCTATATAGAATTTTTCATAGTATTTTCCGTATTTCAATTTGGCACTTACTAATTTTTCTTAGCAGTTCTTCTTTGAAAATAAATTACTCCTAGACAATTACTAAGTCTGCTTAACCTTATGCAAGGCAGGCATTGAAAACTGGCTTAACCTAATTATAGATTTCAGCCATTTGAGTTATTATTATTATTGTTATTATTTTGGAATCTAGGTTAATCCCTCACTTACCCAAACTAGATTAAAAAACTAATCATTCGTGACATTTGATAAAATTGAAAGCAGGGCTTTTTACATTTTTCTAATTTAGCCATAAAATTATCTCACAAAACAATACTCTTGGGCTAAAAACTTCATCTGATTGACTTTCTGGAGTCCTTACTTAACCCATGAGATTAGAAGAATATATATGTGTGTGTGTATATATATATTTTTTCCTCCAGGCCTATAAAACAATCACCTAAATTCACTTATTGCCACAAAAGCTTTCACAGAGTGGCACAAATATTTTCTCTCATTTTGGAGACAATGAGATTGTAGAATCAGAAAGGAGGGGTGTTTTGATGTTTTTTTACAAATCTGATCACCTCAATATTATCTCCAAACTGAAAAAGGCAATTACTGACATTGTGTACCATGGCTTATATAAGTTTTAAGACATTTTTTGGCTCTATATAACTATATGTTCAGTTAGATATTAAGTGTATATTAAGTGAAAAATTACCATACTTCTATTCTGCAAGGCAGAGGCTTGCTAGTAAGCAAAAAGGGAAATGCATTTCATCTTACTTCCTCTCCATATAACAATAATTTTAGCAAAAGTAGCTGAAATAGACTTCATTTAAGGAGAAGAATGTGCTCTTCAGAAATATGACAGTATTTCATGGTTCCACAGAACAGGCAGACTCATTGAATTCAGTTAACAATATACGGAGTGAGTGGAATACATATACAATTTCATCCTTGTTATCAATGCCTTGCTTTCCAAGTTATTGTCTATAAATTTAATAGACAGTGCCACTTGATCTGATATAGGTCAATCAAGAATTTAAACCAGTAATAAATTCCTTTGATTAGCTGTTTGTTTAAAGGGGGATCAAAAAAAATTTCAGGGAAAAGGAATACATAGTATTAGTGAAATTGATGGTGATAATATGATAATAATCATAAAAAAATCATAGCTAATATTAATTAACTACATATTATGTGTCCAGTATCATATAAAGCACTTTACGTGCATAATTTCATTTAAATCTTACACCAAACTTCTCAAAGCGTACCTTCACCTTCCACTTTACAGATTAGGAAACTGAGGGACAGAAACAGTAAATAACTTGGCCAAGTTTACCCAGCTTGTTAGTGGCAGGGTTGGCATTTAAATTCAGGTCTATTTTACTCCTATAGCCACAGAACAGCACTATACTATCAACAAGCATAGAATTATCTGAGATACCCTAATGTCTTTGAGCTGAATTTAGGAAAACAAAACCTATATTCCTTCTAGATATTGCCGTCAGATATACTAATATATCCTTTCCCATTTGAGGGGTCTTGGTTATAAAGTTGGAAGATGATTGAGAAGGCAGGGAGGAAACCAGCAGGGTTAATTTGGGGAATAAGATCAAGTCATTTTAAAAGCTCTCCTTGAGGCAAATTCACCTCAGACTGGTATCATGCTAGTCATATGTTCCACCAAGACTGGGTTTCAGATTAAAATAAAGAAGGTGAGGCTAATTTGTGGTCTAAGACTGAGTATTTAGAAATGGGAGTAAAACTTCTGAAACCGGTTCTGGTGCACAACATTGAAAAGCAAGTGAAAAGCAAGTTTCGCATATTCATGATGATACCAAGCAAGCTCACTATTTTTAACATTCTGATGCTGTCACCATCTTTAGTCGAAGTTCTTCTTTGCTGACTTTTTAGCTGTTAAAATTGGCAAGATACTTAGGCTGCCTAGGGTGTTATTTCAAGTCAGTCCTTCTGATTTTATCAATAAGCCTTTATTAGCCTTTATTTATATTATTAGTGAGGACTGCCATCCAGTGTTCAGTTTGATTAATAACAACTAGCTTTTCTAGATTCAAAGAACTTTGAAACACTGGGCTTTGTTAAAAATTGTTTAACAACACAGTACATCTAATTAATCAGCCCACTCTATTAAGAGAGGAAGAATCTGAGTGACAGTGAGAGATCTCAAAGTCTAAAAGTCTCCAAACATCCTTTATAGTGTTATTTTGTGCCTCATGGTTTATAAGCCAGATCAAGCTGAAAACAGGACTAAGGGAAAACCAATGCAAAATACGCTGGTGACTGTAGCCTACATTTTTATACTTGGACACACTTTGTAAAAAAAAAAAAAAACTTTGTAAAGTTAGGTTTAATAATACTTCTGTAGTTCTGAACAAGCTCATGGCCAAGATGTTACAAGACATAGGATATAAAAAAAGGTAACATCTCTGGCAATTAAAAGCCAGGAGTTGGCTCTTTCTTCCCTTTCTTCACTACAATCTTTGGTTTTGTTGATTTAGAGAAGGAACAGATTAGAAGACTTAGCATGAAAATAAAAGCTCTCTGAGTAGGAGCCCAGGTGTGGAAGTGGTTAGGAGCTCAGGCTGTTAACCAAAAGGTCAGCACTTTGAATCCACCAGCCATTCTTCAGAAACCCTATAGAGCAGCTCTACTCTGTCCTACAGGGTCCCTGTGAGTCGGAATCTACTCGAGGGCACACAAAACAACAATTCTGAGTAACTGCTGGATTGAGCTACTTTGGATTTTTAGGAAACGTAGTTAATTACACATCGGTCTCAGAAATTGGAATTACCTCAGACTGAACATAAACTATATAGAAAGAAGTGTAGAAGCATTATCTCCTGCATTTACCTAAAAAAAAAATTTCTTTGTGTAAGGGGATTCAGCAAGGTATCTTAAGGGCTTCTTCAGAGTAAATACTTGTTAGAGAGGTTTTGAATTACAAGCCTTACAAGGCAAGGTAGTTTTGTAAACCAGAGATTCAGATAAGAAGCTATTGTATAAATGAATTTGCTTTATCCTTTCAAGTTCATATAATTATGTTAGCTCTCTAGAGTACTTACAAAGAGAGGCCTCGCTGTAATAAATAGATAAAACTTATACGTGATTAAAAACATCTGTTTTCTGGCTATTTTTAGCTAATAGGCTAAATGTCTTAAACCTTTTGTTCTTTTGAATTGTTTAAACATTTGCATATTGTGTAATGTATGGATGGATTTGATAAACCTTTTCTTCATGAGAGGCAACAGAGCACAGTGACTAAAAGCATTGGCTCTGCAGTCAGACTACCAGAGCTCAGATTCCGGCTCCATTTCTCACTAGGTGATATTGAAGCTATTATTTGACCTCTCTGTGGTTCTGTTTATTCATCTGATATATGAACCCTAATAAGGTTGCTGGGACATTGAGTTAATATAAATAGAATTCTTAAAACATTTCTTGGCATATAGTGAGCGCTCCATAAATGTTACTAGTTATTATTCATTCATGTAGAGCAGTGGGCAACTTAAGCCCAGGACAGAGCATGCAAAATGAGACAAATTCTGAATTCACAGAGGCTTTTTTTTATGTTGACTAGGTTTTTCTGTATACTATGAAATTGAAGGAGCCCCGATAGTGCAGTGATTAAGCTCTTGGCTGCTAACCAAAATGCTGGCGGTTCAAACCCACCAGCTGCTCCAAAGGAGAAAGACGTGGCAGTCTGTTTCTGTAAAGATTTACAGCCTTGAAAACCCTATGGGACAGTTCTAATCTGTCCTCTAGGGTCATTATGAGTCAGATTCAACTTGATGACAACAGCCTTGGTTTTTGTTTTTATGGAACTGAAGGAAATTGATTCATTCTTTTTCAGTGCATAAGATATGAACAGAGTAACACATACATAGCACTAGAACCTACATCCATGTCCTGAGTCAAATGTTTCAGAGCATTTCTGAGGCTTGCTTTATATGCATTATCTCATTTAATACTTGCAATACCCCCATATGAGGCAGGTACGACTATTATCCTCATTGTTGCTGTTGTGTGCCATCAATTGTAAAGGTAAAGAAATTAAGGCTGAGGGGGCGTTAATTGAATTGCCCAACGTCACACATAATAAATAGCAGAGCCAGAATTTAAACCCAACAGTCTGACTCCAGAGGTTGCCCTCTTAACCACTTAACTTTAATAGTAGCTATCATTATTATTATCAGTATGTCCTCATACTATAACTGAAACATTAAATAGCCATTGTCCTGGTTGCTATTTCTCTGCCTTCTAACTCTTAGTGACTTGCCAACATGAATCACAGTTCTATTCAGATAATGAAGGCTTAAGCAATTTCATTACATACCGTTAAAATATAAATCTATCTAGGCATTCCATTAAAATCGACTCTGTCAAAGCATAAAGTGCACTTCCAGGAAATCAGCAGTGAGCTTTAGTTGAGAACTTTCCCTCCCTAATCCAATTCATTTTCCCAGCCAGAATTGACAGTAGAAGTGAGCAAATTTTCAGTAAATTATTCAACTGCAAAAATATGTAACTGTAACTTTTGGTTCCACCCTTAAGTGTCTTACCCTTGGGAAAGTTAGTTGTTTTTTGACATAGTTTTTCTGCTAGATCTACAGTATATGTGTAAGCCTAGTACTTGTCTAAAACGGAATTACTTCCTCACTACTCGCCCTTCAAGGCTTTTTGTACTGGCTTCTTAAGGCTGCTATAACAAATTACCATAAACTCTGTGGCTTAAAACAACAGAAATTTCTTCTTTCAAAGTTCTAGAGTCTAGATGTCTGACATCAAGGTGTTGACAAGGCCATGCTTCCTCTGAAGTCTTTAGGGGAGGATCATTTTTTGCCTCTGCCTAGCCTCTGATTGTTGCAGGCAACTCTTGGCATTTCTTGGCGTGTAGAAACATCACTCCAATCTCTGCCACTGCAGTCACCTGACATTCTCCCTGTATCCTGCGTCTCTGTGTCCAAATTTCCCTCTTCTTATAAGGACACTAGTCATTGAATTAGGATCCACCCTAACCTAGTGTGACCTCATCTTGATTACATCTGCAAAGATCCCATTTCCAAATAGGGTCACATTCTAGGTCCAGATAAACATTAATTTTTGGAGGACACTATTCAACCCAGTGGAGTTGTTGGATGGTACAAATGGTTAATGTGCTCAGCTATTAACTGAAAAGTTGGAGGTTCCAGTCCACCCAAAGTCACTTCAGAAAAAAAAAAAAAACCTGGCTATCTACTTCTTAAAAATCAGCCATTTGAAAACCCTATAGAGCATAGTTCTACTCTGACACATATGGGGTGTCCATGAGTTGGAATTGACTCAATAGCAATTGGTTTTCTTTTTTATTCAACCCAATAATCCTGCCTCCTAAGGTTTTGTTAGTTTATTCATGGATCCACTGTTTTCCCGGTAACTGTAGTCTAAAACTTCAGAATAATTGAAATTTTCCCTTTCTGCCATCTACAACTATCCATTCGTCAATTCCTACATTTTCTAATATCCTAAAAATTCTCAATCGTACCCTTTTCTTTCCAATCCCAGGGAAACCACTCCGCTTTACATATTATCTCTTTCCCTGCCAATCTGCTTTACCCATTTCTTGTGGATTAGTTTTCCCAGAACATTTTTAACACTTTTTTCCATTATTAAGAACAAAATGAAAACTTTCAATGACTTCCCATACCTTTTCCTGTCATTACAAGCCTCTAACTCATTGAAAATCTCATACAAAAAGGTCCCAATGTACTTCCAATAATCTTGTCCTTCCAAACTGGACTATATGATATTGGTGATGAATCCCCATGCGTTCACTTCTCCAAGTTCTTTCCTCTATGCAAAATGTTCTTCTCTATTGTCAATTGTCTATGCATTCTTCAAAATTCATCTGAAATGCATCTTCTACCATTAAAACTTTCTGTTCTCCTAACTGGATATTACTTCTTTATCTTATGAAACTTAATAGCACACTGTGTGTATATATTTTATGGTATTCATACTTTGTGATATAGTTATTTGTATTTTTAAGTTTCTTTCACAAAGTGTTAGAGAATATTAAGTTGAGTAAGGCTCAGACATTAGCCAAAGATGACTAATTTCTTACAAACAACAATTTGCCCAAATTGTTGTTGTTGTTAGGTGCTGCTGAGTCAGTCCTGGCTCATAACGACTGTAAGAATGAAACATTGCCCAGTCCTGTGCTATCCTTACAATCCCTCCTATGTTTGAGCCCATTGTTGAAGCCCTTGTGCCAGTCCCTCTCGTTGAGGATCTCCCTCTTTTTCATTGACCCTCCTCTTTACCAAGCATGATGTTCTTGTCCAGGGACAAAAGTTCCAAAGTACATTAGACAGAGAAAATTTAGTAGCACTTTTGATGTTTACTTCTTACCTGATTATACAAACAATGGCATTCATTTAAAAAAAAAAAACATTTTTAAGATTCATGTGCTCCAATGATGATAATGTCTTTCATACCACTAGATAGATAGATACAGATACAGATACAGATACAGATACAGATACAGATACAGATACAGATGATACAGATACAGATACAGATACAGATACAGATACAGATACAGATACAGATACAGATACAGATACAGATACAGATACAGATACAGATACAGATACAGATACAGATACAGATACAGATACAGATACAGATACAGATACAGATACAGATACAGATACAGATACAGATACAGATACAGATACAGATACAGATACAGATACAGATACAGATACAGATACAGATATAGATATAGATATTAGAGAGCCCTGATGATGCAGTGGTTCAAACCCACCAGCCATACTCTGTGGGAGAAAGATGTGGCAGTCTGCTTCCGTAAAGATTACAGCCTTGGAAACCCTATGGGGCAGTTCTGCTGTGTCCTATAGGGTCACTATGACTCAGAATCAACTCAACAGCAAAGGGTTTGTTTGTTTTGGGATATATATATATATATATATATATATATATATATATGTTAATATACATCTAGGGAAACTAATCAATGTCATCTGATTTAGAGCTTAGTAAATTTTTAATATATTTTTTTCTAAGGCTTAATTATGACATTTTTCCCCAATGAAGAAATTGTGACACAATGTAAAAGAATGGCAACTAAAATGTATGCAATACAGTTCACTTATTATGGGATGTTTTGAAAGCTAAAACAAACAAAAATTGACCACAAAAAAAAACTCCCAAAATTACATGAACTGTTTAATATTTTGGAAAAGTATAGAAATCTAACTGATATATTTACTATATTGATAATATAAGAATTCCAGGCTGTTAAACTTTATCATTTAAGCTACCCTCCTCAGTTTTTAGTTGAGAATATGCTTCCTGCTCAACAGATTTTGTGAATTAAATCCATGAGCTTTACCTGCTAATTATTTTTTCTGTTTGATTATAATGAGAGCTAGGCCTGCTCTGCAGAATCACATCGAAGATTCCTTCGCTGCAATGGCAATCACCAGGCACTCCCTGGGAGCGATAGTAGACTGAGTTTGATTGGCTTTTCAAGCTGTGCCTAATTACCGGTCTCCTGTCTGAAAATTTTTCAGTGGTTATACATTCCTGACCAAGGCCAAAGAGTACTTCTGGAGAAGTGCTTTTCATGCTATTTAAAGAAAACATGAATTTTAATCAGAAATTAACCAAAAAAAAAAAACAAAAACAGCAACCCTGTAAGGGTGATACTGCAGCAGCCCTGCATAGAAGATATTCATCTTAAGGCTTCTAAGGCTCCTTCAAGAAGAAAAGCACAATGAAATTTTTAAAATAAATAAGCAAAGCCTGGCAACATTCAGTAAAAATCTGTCTCAGGTTGTGATCTTAACTACAGATTGCATTTAGTACATAAATATAACCAATATTGTATTTCTTATTCTTAATGAAAAGAGGAACTCTTACACTTCTCATGAAGGTCATGTGGGCCAAGATCTTTTTAATTTTAAATTTGGCTGCAACTCAAAAACTCATTCATGAGGAAATATAATTGAGAACTAAAATGGTGTGGTTTTATTTGTGAACTTTACTGCTCTCTGCTTCTACTGAAGGATTCTTTTGCTTTAATATACTCTCTTAAGAGGGTAGCTGTGAAATTGAATTAAGTTGAGCCATCTGGGACTTGTGATATAAACTGAAGAGAATACCATTTTAGGACTCAGGTGTACTTCTTTGGATCTTATAAAGTAATGCTCACAGAAGTTGTTGCGGAGTAAGCAATGTCCTCTGGACGTGCACAGAAGTCATATGGAATATAGAAAAGCAGGCTAGAGAGTCATTTAATACACTACAGTTTAGGGGAGAGCAGCACTGAAGCGTTTCACGATATTTAAATCCTTGGACTTTCCACAAGTCCTGCATAGTGGCTTTAGACATAGTGAGCAAGTTTGGGGAATATCAAAACAAAATAACTTATCTCAACTTAATCTATTTTGAGAGGGTAGAAAAGCTGAAAGGAGCAATGAATATTAGCGACCAGGTTTGATTAACCAAATATATTTTTGTTATACATGCACTTACAGCCTTACTTGGCATAAAAAATACACTGTAGAAAAACTGAATGTTCTATTCTATCTGAGCACTGTGTAAAATGATAAAGAACTCTTACTTATTTTTTAAAGGAAATACCTAATCCTGTGCTACAAAATTTGCAGGTATATCATATCACTTAGTTCACTTACAAATAATATCTATATAGGAGCCCTAGTGGTGAAATGGTTAAGAGCTATGGCTGCTAACCAAAATGTCGGCATCCACCAGCCACTGCTTGGAAACCCTATGGGGCAGTTCTACTCTGTCCTAAAGGTTTGCCGTGAGTCGGAATGGACTCGACAGCAACAGGTTTGGTTTTGTGGTTTTATATAGGTTTCTGACAATAATGAATTTGAACACATTTAGATGTTCAATTATCTGTACTACAATTATATTAATGCTACTAAATTCAGTGAAATATAAAATTAGCTTCAGATGGAATTGATATAATCCATATAGTCTATTTAAGGAAAACATTACTTATGTAACATCTTGTAGTTGCAGTTGAGACTATATGACCCACAAAAGCCTAAAATATTTACTATCTGGTCCTTTGCAGAAAAAGTTTGTCAACTCCTGACCTAATAGAGCATCGCTTCCAAAACAAATAGTCAAAGAAAAAAGACAAACTCAGTTTCTGAAATTTTTAGTTTGTAATTATTCAGTCTTAAAAATGAGATTTGACTGATCTTTTAATATTAAAAATGTAAGTGATTTAGGGTATCATAACTTGGAATCTTCAGTGACAAATATATCCTGGGCCCTGGTGTTCAGTATTTTGTAGTTTGTTTCATTTTTTTATACTTTATTTTGGGTATGTTTAATCTTCTACAGTTTTTGTCCTGATGTAATTATGATGTTTTTATTTTTCTTTTTTATGTCACTTTCCTTTGGTTCCCTTCGGGAAAAACAGAACATTAACATTCTTTCTGCATTGATCTTTTATCTGACCACAATGTTAAGCTCTTTTATTAATTATACAAGATGTTGGCTAATTCCCTCACAAAGTCTAGGTAAAAGATCATATTTTCTGTAAATAGTGCCAGTGTAGTCTATTTTTTTCAATCTTTATATCTGACTTTTCTAAGATGTTTTTCTGTGTTTTATTTACTATGCAAAGACATTTGACTGTGTGGATCATAACAAATTATGGATAACATTGCAGAGAATGGGGATTCCAGAACACTTAATTGTGCTCATAAGGAACCTGTACATAGATCAAGAGGCAGTCACGTGAACAGAACAAGGTGATACTGAGTGGTTTAAAATCAGGAAAGGTGTTAGAGTTGTATCCTTTCACCATACATATTCGATCTGTATGCTGAGCAAATAATCCGAGAAGCTGGACTATATGAAGAAGAAAGGGGCATTGGGATTACCAACCTGCATTATGCAGATGACACAACCTTGCTTGCTGAAAGTGAAGAGGACTTGAAGCACTTACTAATGAAGATTGAAGATTACAGCCTTCAGCATGGATTATACTTCAACATAAAACAAAAAAACCTCAAAAGTGGACCAATAAGCAACATCATGATAAACAGAGAAGAGATTGAAGTTGTCAAGGATTTTGTTTTACTGTGATCCACAATCAACACCGACGGAAGCAGCAGTCAAGAAATCAAAAGCTCCATCACACTGGGCAAATCTGCTGCGAAAGACCTCTTTAAAGTGTTAAAAAAAACAAAGATGTCGCCTTGAGGACTAAGGTTCTCCTGACCCAAGCCATGGTGTTTTCAGTTACCTCATATGCATGTGAAAGCTGGATGATAAATAAGGAAAACAGAAGAAGAATTGATGCATTTGAATTATGGTGTTGGTGAAGCATATTGACTATACCATGGACTGCCAAAAGAACAAATAAATCTGTCTTAGAAGAAGTACAACCAGCGAGCAAGGATGGTGAGACTACGTCTCACATACTTTGGAGACGTTATCAGGGATCAGTCCCTGGAGAAGGACATCATGCTTGGTAAAGTAGAGGGTCAGCAAAGAAGAGGAAGATCCTTAATGAGATGGACTGGCACAGCAGCTGGAACAATGGGCTGAAGCATGACAATTGTGAGGATGTCTCAGGGCCCGGCAGTGTTTCCTTCTGTTGTACATAGGGTTGCTATGAGTCAGAACTGACTAGATGGCACCTAAGAACAACAGCCTTAAATAAATTTGGAGCTTTGGTGGCGCAGTGGTTAAGAGCTTGGCTACTAACCAAAAGGTAGATGGTTCGAATCCACCAACTGCTCCTTGAAACCCCCATGGGGCAGTTGTACTTTGTCCTATAGGGTCACTATGAGTCATTGAATTTGACTCGAGGACAACGGGTGTTTTTTGGTTTTAAGTAAATTTATCAGAGTAAAGAAAGATTGAGGGAAATGGACTACTCCAGCACAAGAAACTGGAAAAAGCACCAAAATATTGACAAAATATATGAAAAAGCAATTACTAATGAAAAAAAGAAATTAACAATTTTTTTTTTCTGTAACTAAGTTTAGGTATGCTTTTCATTCATTTTCAAATATACTGTTATTTCTATTGAGGCAAGCAGCTTCAGAGCCCGACTCTTCTAAGAGACACCTGCTCTGACTTATCCTACACTGAGCAAAATAAGCACCCCTTTCTTCTGAAATTGCCCTTGACAAGATAGCCACAGAAAGGGCCATAGATGGCCTCAACCTGCCTCTGGGTGGAGACTTAACATCCTAATGAAGAAAAATCCACCCCTTCTTCCATCCTGGGGGCTTGAACCATCCTGTGAGGAAAATGCATAGACATCCCCGAACTCTGAGTGCCCGCGGGAAGGTCAATTCTGAATATTCATGATGAATTTGCATTCCCTTGTCTGCTCTCTGTAAAAGCCCACCTCCCCAAGCTGCCTGCGAGCAGTCTGGGAGGCAGCAGCCCCAATTGCTCCTTTCCTTGTACAATGAAATAAAGGCGTCTTTCTGATCTCCCACCTTGGCCTCCTGTCTATTGACTGTAACAAGTCACGCAGAGCAAAACCTGGGATTTTCACCTGGCAACACTATCGGGATTTAAGCTTTAACCCTTGAATTACTTACAAGTGTGTATATGTGAGTGTGTGCATACATGTGTGTGTGATTGTGTTTAATTTATGGATGCATGGCATATTTTTTACTATGTTGTTGCTATTGATTTCTAAGTTTATTTTATTTTGATCTGCAAATGCATCATGTTTCACAGCATATTTCTTTTCAAAATGTGTATACTGTGGTATTTTAAAATTTAGTTTATTGTTCTTGACACTTAAGTAATTTCTTTTACTTAAAAAAACAAAAACAAACCAAATCTGTTGCCCTCGAGTTGTTTCCAACTCATAATGAGCCTATAGGATAGAGTAGAACTGCCCCATAGGGTTTCCAAGGCTGTAATTTTATGGGAGAAGAGTGCCACGTCTTTCTCCTACAGAAATGCTGAATGGGTTCAAACCACCAACCTCTCAGTTTGCAGCTGAGCACTTAACCACTGTGCCACCAGGGCTCCTTTGAATCACGTTAGAGCCTAGAGTTTTAAAACTTAAAACTGAGTATTGCCTCTTTTGTTCTTTCTTCATTCCTACTGTGCCATTCCCCTCCCTGAGGCAAGAGGGTAGAATGCACACCTGGGAAGCAGCAGAAATTAGAGAGGCCAACAGTTACATAATGTTAATACTTCAGTAATGTTAGTCTGCCACAATCTCATAACGAGGAATGACCAAACCTTCAACAAAATGATCATTTATTACTGCGAAAACCTACTCTGAAGCATCTAAGAATGCAAAAGAAACACACCAATATAATCAAATCTAAATTGAATTCAGCCACTAATATTAGATTATAGCACAAGCAGTAAATCAAATTACATGGACTAAAAGTGCACAATGCAACTTGATATTAAAGTTTTTGACTTTAGGTAATAAGGACTACTAGAGGACTACTTGGATTTGAAGAAGCAAGAAAGAGGATATTTTGTTTCATGTTAGAGTGCAGTCTAAAGATGTACTGAACTTGCACATCGGTTCATCTTTCATACTTAGAAAGACTCCCAGGCAATTGATTAAAAAATCGATGTGCAAACACCTAGAGGATTTCAAGTTGTTAAGCAGCAGACAAAATGGATTATTTTTCCAAAGTCAAACTATGTTAAAGAGGACTGCTATTTCTTTGACCTTTTTTATGGGGAAATGATGCTGCTAGTTTACTTCTGAAGTGCTGTCAACACACATGCATATAATGTGGGAGCAACAACAGTCATCATTATGTTGAATACCTAAAGGTGATTTCTGACAGTGCGACTTTGCAAGAATACAAATACAGCTATTTGACCAAAGTGGGGAAGAACGCCTTTAATTCTTTGTATCAGATAAATCAATGGTGTTTAAACTTTAAAATGCTTTTATCCAGAGCCAGAGTCATAGGAAAGCAATAAGGATGGACATAAAAATGGACTTTCCAACAATGAGGATTTTAAAACTACATGAAGTTCAAAAAAGTTGACTGTAGAATCACTTTGTTGAATAGTATTCCTATAATGGAATCCCACCTTTTTAAAAAGAAGGAAGTGAAATATAGAAGACAATTTCTTTAGTCTTATTTCATCTCTAGATAAGTCTCGAAAAGTGGCAAGGCATGGGATGCAGCTACGGTGTGAGAATAGAAAGAAGAAAAATGGCGAGTTTCCAACTTACTGGCCACATTAGGCAAATATTAAGACTAATGGTTATAATCGATGCACCATATTCCCTTCTTTCACTGGTCCTATCAAATGGCTTTTTTTTTTTTTCTTCTCCATAGGGGACCAAGAGCCCTGTGGAAGGTTGATGGGCAGGATCAACTTTAGTAAAATGTATGATTTAGGTCGTTTGCCTGACACCCTCCCTCAGCCATTTTCCCTCCATTTTACTTACTTTTCTTCCCAAAGTTCCCAAGATAATTTGGTGTAGTTTATCATGGAGGAAAGAGTCTCTGATAAAAATTATTTGAAGTAAAATATTAGTGACTAGATATTTTAGACTATTTAAAGATATTGAAGGAGTCCTTGGGTGGCACAAAGGGTTAAGCACTCAATTACTAGACAAAAAAATGGTGGTTTTGAAACAGGCAGGCTAGAACAAGCAACCCCGCAGCATCTGACTATGTCCAAACCGTTTCCTGGAACAACTGGGAAAAACAACTCCATAAAAGGCTGTTAGAGTTTCAGATTACCTAAGATACACTTCCCTAAAGTTGTTTTTCCAGAAGCAGCCAGATGGAACCAGTTCTAGGGACAGGCGCAGAACATCCACCTGCGACCGCTCTATGACCTTCCACCAGAGGCAGTAAGGAGCTGCAGCTGCAGTTGGGAATCCAACTCGGGAGAACAGGTGAATGTGCAGGTGCGACATCCCATAATAAGTGCTGCCAGCCTTCCCAGAAGCCTCTGTCACGTACTCCATCTTACTGGCAGAGTGCGTGCACAGATAAGGAACTAAAGAGCCATGTCAGGTCAGACTGCTTATATCAAAAAAGGAGTTATCTGAAATCCTAGCTGCTGATTCTCTATTACCCCACTTCCCTTTGTTAGTGAATAATAAAAGCTCAAGACAAAGACTTGTGAGCGGGAGTAGCCTGCTAGAGTGCTATACACTCAGCTGCTGCTCCACTGCGCAGTGCTTTCATTTTCTAATAAAGGCCTTCCTTTCAAAAGTCAGCCAAGTCTCCTGGAGTAATTCTTTTCTCATGGGCAAGACAAGGGCTCACTTTCTGGGTCCATGGGTCCCACATTGTAATGGTTTGAACCTATGTAGAGATGCCTTGGAAGATAAGCCTGGTGATTTGCTTCTGAAAGGTCACAACCATGAAAACCCTGTGGAGCAGTACTACTCTGCACACAAAGGGGCTCCATAAATGGGAATCAGTTCTGATACTGGCACTGAAATCGACTCAATGTCATTTTTTTTTAATTTAAGAATGTTGGTGGGATGGAGCAAAGGAGAAAGAAAAACACTAAAGATGCAAACATTAGCCCAAGAAATGAAAGGTCCACATAAACCAGAGACTCCATCAGCCTGAGACCAGAAGAACTAGATGGTGCCTGGCTACCACCAATGACCACCCTGACAGGGAACAAGACAGAGAGTTCCAAACGGAGCAAGAGGAAAGTGTGGGGCAGAACTCAAATACACATAAAAACATCAGACTTAATGATCTGACAGAGACTGGAGGAACCCTCGAAACTATGACCCCTGTATGCTCTGTTAAATCAGGGCTAAAACCATTCCCAAAGCCCACTCTTTGGACTAAGATTAGATAGGAATATAAAACAAAAAATAATACACCTGAGGCATGTGCTTCTTAGTTCAATCAGATGCAGGTGATCAAATGGGTGGCTCCTCTCCGGAGATAGAATGAAGAGGCAAGAAGGGACAGGGACTGGTTGAGTAGACATAAGAAACCCAGGGTGGAAAGAGGGAGTGTGCTGTCACATTGTAGGGATTGCAACTAATGTCACGTAACAATATGTGTATAAATTTTTGTATGAGACATTAACTTGAGCTGTAAACTTTCACCTAAAGCACACACACACAAAAAAATCCTGCTGGGAGTCCCTGGGTTGTGCAAACCGTTAAAAGGCTCAGTTGCTAAATGAAAGGTTGGAGGATGGAGGTTGGAGTCCACCCAGAGGCACATCAGAAGAAAAGCCTGGCTATCTACTTCTAAAAACTCAGCCATTGAAAGCCTATGGAGCACAGTTCTACTCTAGCCCACATGTGGTTGCCATGATTGGCCAGCTTTCAGTATTTTCCAAGATACTTTGAAGAATATCATTTTAATACAAATATTTGCATCTCTGATTATTTCCTTAGGTTTAGTCCCTAAAAATGAACTTGCTGAGACAAAGGTTATATTCATATATAAGGTTTGTGATATGTTATGGCAAAATTACACTTCAATAAGGTTGAAATCTTTATATTCCTTTCAGCAGTGTATGAATTGCCTATTTCATCAAATCCTCATCAAGATTAAACATTATCAGTGTTTTAATCACTGTTCATGGTCATCGTGAGACAACTTGACGTCAGCTAGTTTTTAAGGATATTGGTGTTCTAAGTGAAACTTAAGAAAAAAATAAATCTGACTTGGAGAGACGTTTATGGGCTAGGTTTGCCCTTATCTACTACAACACCGGAAAATACCTACTTGTTCATGAAAAAGAGTCCTGACATCATTCCCTGCACTTCCGTTTGCTCAAAACATGCATTCCTCAATGCATACCTGAAAATAACCACCAAAACCTGCACACACCATTCTCAGATATAATCTAACAAAACCTAAGAGATAGATTATTATGGTTTCAAGATACAACTAATAAAACAACCCAAATATTTACATCCACATGTTACAAATATCATACGGTCGTGGTAAATCAGTCTTTTTCAAAATAATTTAAGTCATGAGGAAATGTTCACAATATTGCATGTAAAAATTCAGGGTACCAAATTAGATTCAGTGTAATTCCAATCATTAAAATAAAAATTAAAAATGAATTTACATGTGTAAACATAAAGGCTGGAATAAAATATAGCAAAATGTTATTAGAGTTTAACAGCAAAATTTCGTGATTAGAGCAGGAAATGAAAGTGGAAAGCTGCAGGAGAGATGCTACTCTTAACCTTTTTTTCTTTTTGTGTTTCCTTTTATTTAAAAGATTGATTAATATTATCTTTCAAAACACCACATATTATATCACTTTACTATATATAAGCTATTCTTTTTGTCCTTGGATTTATTAATAATAGTTGAACCTAAAAAGTTATCTGGTTCCAAATAGTTATTTTTCTTTCAAATTTTCCATATCCTATTTTTCTCATTAAAGAGACAAGCTGTATTTATTTTGGAAAAATTTGGGGAAAGCAGAAACATGCACAGAATATTGCCTGCAATTTTACAGTTGGGGATGATATTTTTTAATATTTTCGTGCATTTGTATCCAGTCCTTATTATATGCATATGTCAATAATATATGTGATGTGTGCACATGGGTACATGTGTGTGCACTATAAAATTGATATCATATTGATGTATATAGTTTTGTATTCTGCTCTTTTTTACTAAATGTTAAATGTTGTGATGTTTTGTTTTATAGATAGATAGATTAGATAGATGATAGATAAATAGAAAGATGATAGATTAGATAGATAGATGATAGACAGACAGATAGATGATAGACAGATAGACAGATAGATAGATAGACAATAGCAGCATAGTTTTCCATAGTATGGCTATAATAAATGTCCCTTACTGCTGACCAATTAGATTGTGTCCAGCTTTTCAATATTTCCCAAGATTCTTTCATCAATATCCTTGTAAATAAATATTTGCATTTACGATAATTCCCTGAGGCTTAATACCTAAAAGGGAAATTGCTTAGACAAAAGGTATATTTATATGTAAGCTTTGTGTTATATTTTTGTCAAATTATACTCTGATAAGGTTGAAATCACTATATGCCTTTCAGCAGTGTAGAGAATGTTTATTTCATCAAATCATCACCAAGAGTAATAAGCATTACCAATGTTTTATTCACTGTGATTCTAATTGGAAAAAAAGTGTATCTCATTATGGTCTCATTTTTTAATTTCCTTGAGGATTTTTTGTCATATTTATTAGCCATTGGTTTTCCTCCTTTTTTGCATTTCCTGTTTATTTGCTTATGAAATCTTTCTATAGCACTTCTCTCTGCCTCACATTTCTCACATATAAAATAGAAACGATAGTAGTACTTACCTCATAGAGTTTTGTGAGGATTAAAAAATTACACAAAACACAAAACAGCGTGTGGCACACAGTACTTTGAAATTAGCTATTATTATTATTATTATTGGGCCATTTAACTTTTATTGTAAAAAATCTTTATATGTTGATAATAAAAAAATTGGCAAAGGATCTGAACAGACATTTCACCAAATAGCGTACAAGCACATGAAAAGATGCTCAACGTCATCAGCCATTCAAACCTGTTGCCTTTGAATCAATTCCAACTCATAACAACCCTATAGAAGAGAGTAGAATTGCCCTATAGGGTTTCCAAGGCTGTAATCTTCAAGGAAGCAGACTGCCACATCTTCTGCCCATGGAGCCGCTGGTGGGTTCAAACCACCGACCATTCAGTTAGCAGCTGAGTGCTTAACCACTGTGCCACCAGGGCTCCTTCTTTAACCATTAGGAAGATGAATATCAAAACCACAATGAGATACCACTTCACTTCCACAAGTATAACTAACATGACAAAAAAGGAAAATAGCAAATATTGGCTAGAATGTGGAGAAATCAGAACCCTGATCCATTCCTTGTGGGGAAGCAAAATGGTACAGCAGCTGTGAAAAATGGTTTGTCATTTCCTCAGAAAGTTAAACATAGAGCTACCATATAACACAGCAATACCGCTCTTAGGTATGTACCCAAGACCTTGAAAGCAATGATGCAAACAGACACATGTATACCAGTGTTCACTGCAGCACTATTCACAGTAGCCAAAAAGTGAAAACAACCCAAACGTCCATCAAAAGATGAATGGATAAACAAAACGTGGTATATTCATACAGTGGAATACATGTTACTCTGACATGAAAAGAAATGAAGCCCTGATACATGTCACAACATGGACAATCCTTAAAGACATTATTCAGAGTGAAGTAAGTCAATCACAAAAGAAAAATATATTGTATAATTTCACCAATATGAAATACCTAGAAGAGGTAAATGCATAAAGATCAGAGTTCAACAGTGGTTACTGGATTGGAGGGAAGGGGAAAGCCAGAATCATCGTTTAGGTAGCATTGGGTTTTCATGAGGATGGAAAATTTGGCAATGAATATTGGTGATGACCTTGCAACATAACTGGTTTTACTGAGTTGTACATGTGAAAAAAAAGAATACTAACACTTTATCTGATACATTTCATTCAAGTATATATTTCCGTTTGTTTTGCTTTTGTTTTTATTCATTTTTTATTTCCCCATATTACTAAATATGCAGAATTTTTAAATACCTATGTAGTCAAATCTATGGCCAAATTTTTTTCCATGAGTTTATTTTTCTTTTATGTAAAAAAATATGCTCCTCACCCTGAGACAAAAAATATTCACATATATCTGGGTCTAGGCTTTTTTTTTCTTCATTAGTTACATTTGTCTCTTTAATTCATCTGCTACTTGTTTTAGTAGATGGGATGAAGTAGAGACCTAAATTTGTTTTGATTTCCATACATTTGGTCAGTTTTGTCCAAAGCTATCAATTAACTAAATCACTCTTTACTCAATGACATGAGGATGCTTCATTTATCAAATACCAAAATATCTGGGCTTTCTATGCTATTTATTACCTGTATCTATTTTTGTGCTGATCTCACATTATTTTACTTATCATTATTTTATAATATCTGCTGTATTTTGGTAGTGCATACCACCATTCCTTATTACTCTTCTTCCTGTATACTGATGATGCTGGTCTTGATAATTATAGTAAGGACAATTTTGATTTCTAATATTTATTTACTACTTACTAAGGTTCAGGTTTTTCATGTTGTCATGGATTGAATTCTATCCGTCAAAATGTGTCAACTTGGTTAGGCCATGATTCCCAGCATTGTGTGATTGTCATCCATTTTGTGATTTTCCTATGCATTATAAATCATAATCTCTTCCTGTGTTTACAGAGAATTAGTGTGGAATGTAACGCTCTTACTAAGGTCACTTCCCTGATCAAATGTAAAGGGAGTTTCCCTGGGGTGTGGCCTGCACCAACTTTTATCTAACAAGAAATAAAAGGAAAGGGAAGCAAGCAGAGAGTTGGGGACCTCATACCACCAAGAAAGCAGTGCTGGAAGCAGAGCGTGTCATTTGGACCCAGGGTTCCTGTGCAGAGAAACTCCTAGTCCAGGGGAAGATTGATGACAAACACTTTCCTCCAGAGCCGACAGAGAGAGAAAGGCTTCCCCTGGAGCTGACGCCCTGAATTTGGGCTTGTAGCCTACTAAACTGTGAGAAAATAAATTTCTCTTTGTTAAAGCCACCCACTTGTGGTATTTCTGTTATAGCAGCAGTAGATAACTAAGACACATGTATTAACATATTAAGTGTCCTGAAAACACAATGGATTAAAAAAATTAGGTACTATTTTTTTCCCTATTTTATAGATGAAGAAACTGAGGCATTGAGAGACTAAGTAACTTGACCAAGGACACACACTAGTTATTAATAAAGCAAAGACCCGAACCCAACTGTCTGCCTTCAGAGCTATTGCTTTATATTACCCTTGGATTTTCTTGCCTACTAATTTTTTCCAGTTCAACTTCTTTTCATGGTTCTTAGGGATTTCAACACAAATATACTTCTAGATTTGAATAACCTGCACTAAAAGCCACCCATATTTGGCATGCCTCTGATATTCAAAGGGCTTAAAATACTGTTTACTTTGACTTGGGCACCCTTTCTTTCCAGGCACACACCCTTTCATTTGACTACTAGATTACAGGCTAACTAGCCACTGATTATTCAGCAATTTGAAATGACAGTTCTTCTCTGCCCAATCCCATAAATAAAAACTGCATCTATTTTTTCTCCTGTGTTTAAGGAACTAAACTAAAGCTCCGAGGACAATATGGCTATACGTGCCTTAGCTTGAATTTTATATCAGAGATGTCCAGAGTTATATCATTGAGCATAAGGCTATTAAACGGTGTCTATGCCTAGAGAATGGTGTCAAATAGAAAGTGACATGGCAGTGTGCAAATATATGTGTGTGGGCTCAGTAGGGTGGAAGGAGTTGGGGGTGTTGCATTTTCTGTTTGAATTCCTATCAGGAAAAGACTCTTCTCATAAAAGAGGGGTTAAAACTATTTCCGTCTTCACATCACGAAGAGAGAATGCAGCTGCCAGAGCAGAAGAAAGCTGATCCCTGCAGAGAGAGCAGACACAGAGTATGGGTTAGAAAGAGCTGCAGTATTACATAGTCAGTCCCAGAGTTCACAAATAAAGATGAAATCCTTAAGAATGCACTTCAAGCAAGTGCATAAACTGAGACTAAGACTTTTTTTTTTATGTAGCAAGATGTGGAAAATCCCAGTGCAAATGAGGCCACAGGGAACCAGAAACACTAGGGATACACAGAGAAGGATTTCAAGAAGGCTACAATCAGAGACTGTTTTCCTACCCACACTAGTAAGTGCTATCACCAGAGAGGCTCATGTCAGACCCCACTATATATATCTTTTATCTGTATAGCTTGCTGTATATATGCATTCGTAGCAGTTCACATTTACAAGTGCTCTTATTACAGGGTGTGGTTTTCTAGGTATTGAAGAACACTTTTAGGTACTGTTATATGTAAATAACCCTTCTAGGTATATAAAGATACCAGGGCAAGAAAGTGTAGTCAAAATGCTGCTGCCCAGAGTGAGCAAAAACATGTAAGCTGTAACTTCCTTCTCCCTGCCCTGTATATAGAATGTTGCCTGGTCATACTACACATTCCACTAAAAATGCCTACTGTATGTCACAGAGTAGGTGTTCTTTCTTTTTGAGGCAAAATTTCCCTGTTTTTCTGCTCCTCAATCATTACCATCCTCCACTTTTTGGAGATGCATAGGTATCCATTCTACAAGGCCCTTGCTTCAAGCTACCAACCCAGTTTTAGTCTTCTTAAGTGGTCATTGAGCTACAGTATCTTGTGAACTTCTATGCATTTTGCAATAGAGTTAATTCCCTTGGTAGCTTTCCTCTGTACCAGGAATGTTCCTACTGGTGCCAGATTACACCCTTTAGTAAACTTTCCATAGAAATAGGAATTTTAGTTGCTCCTAGTACAAGTTACAAGTACAAGCTCATGACACTACTGCAAACAGACTTATAAGTGGTTTCTTAACATTCACTCTCACCCTCTTCCAATCCATTTCCTATATGTGCAGCCAGAGTAACTTTTAAAACAGAAATCTGATCGTTCCCCTTCTTAAAGCTCTTTAATGGTTTCCCATTGTCCTTAGGAAAGTGATTTATATATTTTAAGAACTTGGCCTACAAGGCCTTATAGGATATAGCCCCTGTTGATTTCTCCAACATCATCTAATCCCCTATTAGCATATTGTACTTTTTCACAACATCCTTAGCGATTGCCATTTGTGTAATTCCTTCTTTAATATCTCTCTTGCTTGTAAAAATATGAACCTTCACAAGAACTGGGCTAATGACTATTGTCCTCATTCCTATAGGTTTTTTTTTTTTTAATATAGTTTGTATGCTTAACCCAGTACTTGGCACATAAACCCAAAAAAACCAAACTCATTGCCGTCAAGTCAATTCCAACTCATAGCAACCTGATGGGACAGAGTAGAACTACTCTATAGAGTTTCCAAGGCGCACCTGGTTGCCTGGTTATATTTGAACTGCTGACCTTTTTTTTTTTTTTGGTTAGTAGCCATAGCTCTTAACCACTATGCAACCAGGGTTTCTGCTTAGCACATAGCAGGCATTAAAAACATTTGGTTAATGAAAGAATGACTGAAACTCATACTCTGCAGCAGGAGAGCATAAGTATTGATGCCAGTCATGGATTATGTCTTTCTCAATGAAACACCTCTGTGAAATTAGGCTCTTTTGAAATTTCCATATTGGTAAAAGGTCTTCACTATTGTGATACCACGGTGCAATGGGTTTGGTAGTTCTTTCATACAGTCATTCTGGCTCTGGATTTGTAATTCTCACAAAATGACTGGTTAGGCTGCAATCTTGCAAGGGATTTTTGGTTTGCCATTCCTATAAGTGGCTTCCAAGGATTGATTGGTTTGTTATCTGCATAAGATGTTTGCAAATCCACCCAATAGGATTGATTTAGCCATGCCCTGAAATTGAAAAGAAGTTTCCCTGTATAAGCAGGCAATCTAACAGAGGCTTTTGGAGCTTCCTTGAACATGAGAGCCAGGAGAGGAGATGTCTTTTGGACATGAGACCCTGCACTGAGAATGTCCTAGAAAAACTGCAATACAAGTCAATGGCTGTAACACTGAAATGGTAACAGTCACTGAGCTGATAACAGTGAGGACCAAAAGGCAGCCAGCACAACAAAGACCAACAGCAAAGAAATGGTGGTGTGGTGAGAGCAGCAGGAACCACAAGATCAGCAGATGGTTGCCATCCCATGGAGTGGAACTAAGCACCTCCTGCAAGAATGTTGCCAACAGAGCAGAAGCTTGGGCATACATCATACAGGGGTTGCCCCAAAACATTTTTGCCTCGAAAGCTGTCATAATCCCAGCCTAACCTTGGCACTGCCTCAGGACTGTTTCAAAGCTGCTGGTTGAGAGCTGGACCAGCAAACACAGGAGGCCAGACCTAGCTAAGAAAAGCTGCAAAGAGTCACAGAAAGAGAGACAAACACAGTCACAGTACACCCAACCTGCCCTGACCTGAGAACACATCTGCTGAGAGAGAGAGAGAGGCACCTTCTAATACCCAGTCCACAGGGTGCCCACTCGGTGACACAGAAATGGGCATGCACAATTTGAAAGAGATGAGCAGGTCTCCTTTTAGAGATAAGTAGGCTCTTCCTCTATGATGCTAAGTGGGTACTCTTCGGGGTAAAGAGGACCAGTTCATCTCATGTCTGTTCCTCTTGTTTACTGTTTGCTCTCTGTAAATAATCTGTTCTTTTTGTTTATGTTTAAATAATAATAACCACTTTCAATTGCCAACAGTGTGTAAGTATCTTGTGTGTATGACCCGATTGGGTCTGATAGTAGAGTCCTTATTTCAGCAGTCTTATCATTGCTTGCAACTTTGAGATAACTGAAGTGTGTTTATGCACACAGTTCAGATACCTTAGCAGTTCTTGAAACACATGGGATTAATTCTCTCCAGGTTTCATGTAAACGGGAGCAAAGGTAGGCTTTTTAAGTTAGGAAAGCATAACTATCAATGCCAGGCATTTTATCTTCCCTAACCCATAATTCTACCTTCTAGATAAGCGTGTAAAAGCATTTCAAATATGCATATTATAAAGGATTCTCACAGCATAAAATATAGGAAGTAAGAGGCAGGGCCAAGATGACTGACTAGGTAGAAGCTACCTCGGATCCCTCTTGCAACAAAGACTCAGAAAAACAAGTGAATTGATCACATACATGACAATCTATGAACCCTGACCAAAAACACAGACCTAAAGAGTTGACCTGAGTGACAGGTGAGCAAAAAGCTGCACCCTGAGACAGCGACCGCTTCTGGAACCGGCGACCCGCTCCACAGCCCTGAGCCCTCGCGGTTCCCTGGTGCCGAATGGCGGGGCTGATTGCGGCTTGCTGCGGCGGGGCAGGCACGGGACACAACCCTAACCCCTAGCCCCCTGGGGTAACCTCCTTAGAGACTCAGCCAGCGCAAGCAGGCTGCACACTGATGGGGCTAATGAGAGAACGAGCAACCACAGGGAAGCAGCAACTGTTTTTGGAGCCTGGAGCCAGCGTCCCAGTCAGAAAACCTTGACGCTGGGCTTTGGATTGGGTGCAGGGGAACTGAGCATGGCATCCTAAGACGGCGCAAACACGGGACACAGCCCTAGCCGCCAGAAGTGACCTCAGGGAAAGTCCAGCCAGTGCACACAGGCAGCGCAGCGACGCAGCTGACAGGAGGAGAAGTCACCAGGAGGCAGCAACTGGTTTTGGAGCCTGGAATATGGTGTCCCAGCTGGGGAACCTTGGTGCTGAGCTTTGGACTGGGAACGGAGGAACTGACCATGGTTTCTGAGACAGCTCATGCACAGGAAGCGGGCCTGACCCTCGGGGGCAATCTCGACTCAAACAATGCACACAGGCTACATGCCCCTTGGGAATCTCAGATAAAACAGTCCTCACCAAGCAAGATAAGTAACTTTGTCTATAAACCTGGGTGCTACTCTCTCCTATCTATCTGATCTCTCCCCTCCCCTTCCCAGGCGGCTTTATTAGCATTGGAATTTCCTGGGCCAGAGAGTGAAATGCTCTGTGGTATTTTTTTTGTTTTTGTTTTGTTTTGTCTTTTCCTAACATATTCTCCTGACCTGAGAGAAGCAGCTACAAAAAATCCAGGGACAAACAATCCTTCCCTGACTTCCCGAAATTGGAAAAAAAATACAGAACCAGCTCCAGCCAAGCATATGAGATCCAGTCTTGGGCTTTCATCCCTACAGGGAACAAGGTGGCTATTATAAGGCAAAGGCAATTCTGATAGTGATCTGACTGTAAATGTTTTAGCAGATTACTGGAAAGACAAGTTTCCCAGGTCTGATATCTCTACCTATTAAACAGAGCCTCACTGACCCACAACGGGGAACTGAGGGCTGAAGCTCCACCCAAACCACCTAACCTCCTGCCATAGGGGTCTGAGGATAGTGACATCTACCAATCTGTAAAGGTACATGCATTGGGTCCCTAAGGTACAGCTGCAGAGCCCACCCACCAAAGTCCTTTAGGAATAAAGACACAACTACCTGACTGGCACTTGGGGGAAGTCTGTCAGCATCCTGCTGCCTCTGGAATGTGACCCCCTGCTGCTACTAGAATCTGGTGCACACAACTGTCACCACTACTCCTCTAAGTGAATAGATGACAGCCTACCCCACACACTTGGTGACCCAAAATCAGATTCTACTCAAGAATAGTGAATGGACTCTTAGGCTTATATTTCTGGTAACAGCCCAAACCAGCTGGTAAAAGGACATAAGTGATTCAAAGGCTACAACAATCAAGACAGCACAATCTAGTAGCCCATCCACGTATATTGAAAGAAAACAAAACAAGATAAGACTTAGTAAGCAAACATAAAATAAATCATTACAATATCTTATAGATGGCTCGGAGACAGCAGTTGATATCAAATCACATAAAGAAGCAGACCATGATTGCCTCTACAACTCCCCAAATTAAAGAATCAAAATCTTTCCCAAATGAAGATACAATCCTGGAACTGCCAGATGCAGAATATAAAAAACTAATTTACAGAATGCTTGAAGACATCAGGGATGACCTCAGAAATGAAATAAGGCAATCTACAGAAAAAGCCAAGGAACACACTGATAAAACAGTTAAAGAACTCAAAAAGATTATTCAAGAACATAGTGGAAAAATTAATAAGCTGCAAGAATCCATAGAGAGACAGTATTCAGAAATTCAGATTCACAGTAAAATTACAGAATTAGACAACTCAATAGGAAGTCAGAGGAGCAAAAACGAGCAATTGGAATGCAGAGTGGGGGAGCGGGAGGATAAGGCAATTGACACCAATATAGTTGAAGAAAAATCAGATAAAAGAATTTAAAAAAATGAAGAAACCCTAAGAATCATGTGGGACTCTATCAAGAAGAATAACTTCATGTGATTGGAGTTCCAGAACAAGCAGGGATATCAGAAAATACGGAGAGAATAGTTGAAGCTCTGTCGGCAGAAAACTTCCCTGACATCATGAAGGTAAAAGGATATCTATCCAAGATGCTCATCGAACCCCATATAAAATTGATCCAAAGAGAAAATCACCAAGACATATTATCATCAAACTTGCCAAAACCAAAGATAAAGAGAAAATTTTAAAAACGCCAGGGATAAAAGAAAGGTCTCCTACAAAGGAGAATCGATAAGAATAAGTTCAGACTACTCAGCAGAAACCTTGCAGTCAAGAAGGCAATGAGATGACATATACAGAGCACTGAAGGAGAAAAACTGCCAGCCAAGGATCATTTATCCAGTAAAACTCTCTTACAAATATGAAGGTGAAATCAAAACATTTACAGATAAACACAAGCTTAGAGAATTTGCAAAAACCAAACCAAAGCTACAAGAAATACTAAAGGAAATTGTTCGGTCAAAAAATCAATAACATCAGATACCAACACAACACAAGGTCACAGAACAGAACATTCTGATATCAACTCAAATAAGGAAATCACAAAAACAAATTAAGATTAATTTGAAAAAGAAAAAATGCTCAAAACAGGGAATCATTGAAGTCATTATGTAAAGATCACAATAATGAAAAAGAGGGCCTAAATACAGGAGGCATAGAACTGCCATAAGGAGAGGAAAACGAGGTGATATAGGATGATACAAGTTAGGTTTTTACTTAGAAAAATAGGGGTAAATATTAAGGTAACCACAAAGAGGTATAACAACTCCATAACTCAAAATAAAAACCAAGAAAAACATAATGACTCAGCAAACATAAAGTCAACTACTATGAAAATGAGGAACACACAATTTACAAAGAAAAACGTCTCAACACAAAAAAGGAAGTGGAAAAATGAAATTGTCAACAACACACACAAAAAGGCATCAAAATGACAGCACTAAACACATGCTTATCTATAATTACGCTGAATGTAAATGGACTAAATGCACCAATAAAGAGACAGAGAGTCTCAGACTGGATAAAGAAACACGATCCGTCTATATGCGGCCTACAAGAGACACACTTTAGACTTAGAGACACAAACAAACTAAACCTCAAAGGATGGAAAAAACATATCAAGCAAAGAATAAGCAAAAAAGAAGAGGAGTGGCAATATTAATTTCTGACAAAATAGACTTTAAAGTTAAATCCACCACAAAGGATAAAGAAGGACACTACATAATGATTAAAGGGACAATTGACCAGGAAGATATAACCATATTAAATATTTATGCACCCAATGACAGGGCTGCAAGATACATAAAACAAACTTTAACAGAACTGAGGAGTGAGATAGACACCTTCACAATTATGGTAGGAGACTTCAACACACCACTTTCGGAGGAGGATAGGACTTCCAGTAAGAAGCTCAATAGAGACACGGAAGACCTAATTGCTACAATCAACCAACTTGACCTCATTGACTTATACAGAACACTCCACCCAACAGCTGCAAAGTATACTTTTTTTCTAGTGCACATGGAATATTCTCTAGAATAGATCACATATTAGGTCATAAAACAAACAGTTGCAGAATCCAAAACATCAAAATATTACAAAGCATCTTCTCAGACCACAAGGCCATAAAAGTAGAAATCAATAAGAGAAAAATCAGGGAAAAGAAATCAAATACTTGGAAACTGAACAATACCCTCCTGAAAAAAGACTGGGGTATAGAAGACATTAAGGAGGCAATAAAGAAATTCATAGAATGCAATGAGAATGAAAACACTTTCTATGAAAACCTCTGGGACACAGGAAAAACAGTGCTCAGAGGTCAATTTATATCGAAAAAATGCACACATACAAAACGAAGAAAGAGCCAAAATCAGAGAACTGCCACTACAACTTCAAAAAATGGAAAAAGAGCAACAAAAGAATCCATCAGGCACCAGAAGAAAACAAATAATAAAAATTAGAGCTGAACTAAATGAATTAGAGAACAGAAAAACTGTTGAAAGAATTAACAAAGCCAAAAGCTGGTTCTTTGAAAAAATTAACAATATTGATAAACCACTGGCCAGATTGACTAAAGAAAAACAGGAAAGGAAACAAGTGACCCGAATAAGAAACGAGATGGACCATATCACAACAGACCCAACTGAAATTAAAAGAATCATATCAGATTATTAGGAAAAATTGTACTCTAACAAATTTGCAAACCTAGAAGAAATGGATGAATTCCTGGAAAAACACTACCTACCTAAACTAACACAATCAGAAGTAGAACAACTAAATAGACCCACAACCTAAAAAGAGATTGAAAAGTTAGTCAAAAAACTCCCAACAACAACAAAAAAAAAGCCCAGGCCCGGACGGCTTCACTGCAGAGTTCTACTGAACTTTCAGAGAAGAGAGTAACACCACTACTCCTAACGGTATTTCAAAGCATAGAAAATGATGGAATACTACCTAACTCATTCTATGATGCCACCATATCCCTGATACCAAAACCAGGTAAAGACACCATAAAAAAAGAAAATTACACACCTATATCCCTCACGAACATAGATGCAAAAATCCTCAACAAAATTCTAGCCAAAAATTCAACAACATATCAAAAAAATGATCCACCATGACCAAGTGGGATTTATACCAGGTATGCAAGCTTGGTTTGATATTAGAAAAACCATTAATGTAATCCACCATATAAATAAAACAAAAGACAAAAATCACATGATCTTCTCAATTGATGCAGAAAAGGCATTTGAAAAGTCCAACACCCATTCATGATAAAATATCTCAGCAAAATAGGAATTGAAGGAAAATTCCTCAATATAAGAAAGAGCATCTATACAAAGCCAAAAGCCAACATCATTCTAAATGGAGAGAGCCAGAAAGCATTTCCGTTGACCACGGGAAGCAGACAAGGATGCCCCTTATCACTGCTCTTATTCAACATTGTGTTGGAGGTCCTAGCCAGAGCAATGAGGCTAGACAAAGAAATAAAGGGCATCTGGATTGGCAAGGAAGAGGTCAAATTATCTCTATTTGCAGATGACATGATCTTATACACAGAAAACCCTAAGGAATCCTCCAGAAAACTACTGAAACTAATAGAAGAGTTCGGCAGAGTCTCAGGTTACAAGATAAACATACAAAAATCACTTGGATTCCTCTACATCAACAAAAATAACATCGAAGAGGAAATCATCAAATCATTACCATTCACAGTAGCCCCCAAGAAGATAAAATACTTAGGAACAGATCTTACCAAAGATGTAAAAGACCTATGCAAAGAAAACTACAAAGTACTAGTGCAAGAAACTGAAAGGTACCTACATAAGTGGAAAAACATACCTTGCTCATGGATAGGAAGACTTAATACAGTAAAAATGTCTATTCTACCAAAAGCCATCTACACATACAATGCACTTCCGATCCAAATTCCAATGACATTTTTTAAAGTGATAGAGAAACAAATCACCAACTTCATATGGAAGGGAAAGAAGCCCCGGATAAGCAAAGCATTATTGAAAAAGAAGAAGAAAGTGGGAGGCCTCACTCTACCTGATTTCAGAACCTATTATATAGCCACAGTAGTCAAAACAGCCTGGTACTGGTACAACAACAGGCACATAGACCAATGGAACAGAATTGAGAACCCAGATATAAATCCATCCACATATGAGCAGCTGATATTTGACAAAGGCCCAGTGTCAGTTAATTGGGGAAAAGATAGTCTTTTTAACAAATGGTGCTGGCATAACTGGATATCCATTTGCAAACAAATGAAACAGCACCCATACCTCACACCATGCACAAAAACTAACTCCAAGTGGATCAAAGACCTAAACATAAAGACTAAAACGATAAAGATCATGGAAGAAAAAATAGGGACAACTCTAGGAGCCCTAATACAAGGCATAAACAGAATACAAAACATTACCAAAAATGACGAAGAGAAACCAGATAACTGGGAGCTCCTAAAAATCAAACAACTATGCTCATCTAAAGACTTCACCAAAAGAGTAAAAAGACCACTTACAGACTGGGAAAGAATTTTCAGCTATGACATCTCCGACCAGCGCCTGATCTCTAAAATCTACATGATTCTGTCAAAACTCAACCACAAAAAGACAAACAACCCAATCAATAAGTGGGCAAATGATATGAACACATACTTCACTAAAGAAGATATTCAGGCAGCTAACAGATACATGAGAAAATGCTCTCGATCATTAGCCATTAGAGAAATGCAAATTAAAACTACGATGAGATTCCATCTCACTCCAACAAGGCTGGCATTAATCCAAAAAACACAAAAGAATAAATGTTGGAGAGGCTGCGGAGAGATTGAAACTTTTATACACTGCTGGTGGGAATGTCAAATGGTACAACCACTTTGGAAATCTATCTGGCGTTATCTTAAACAGTTAGAATTAGAACTACCATACAACCCAGAAATCCCACTCCTCGGAATATACCCTAGAGAAATAAGAGCCTTCACACAAACAGATATATGCACACCCATGTTTATTGCAGCTCCGTTTATAATAGCAAAAAGCTGGAAGCAACCAAGGTGTCCATCAACGAATGAATGGATAAATTGTGGTATATTCACACAATGGAATACTACGCATCAATAAAGAACAGTGAGGAATATGTGAAACATTTCATAACATGGAGGAACCTGGAAGGCATTATGCTGAGTGAAATTAGTCAGATGCAAAAGGACAAACACTGTATAAGACCACTATTATAAGATCTTGAGAAATAGTATAAACTGAGAAGAACACATTCTTTTGTGTTTACGAGACGGGCGAGGGAGAAGGGAGGGTGGGAGAAGTTTATTTACTGATTAGTTAGTAGATAAGAACTACTTTAGGTGAAGGGAAGAACAATACTCAATACAGGGAAGGTCAGCTCAACTGGTCTGGACCAAAAGCAAAGAAGTTTCTGGGATAAAATGAATGCTTCGAAGGTCAGCAGGGCAAGGGCGGGGGTTTGGGAACTATGCCTTAAGGAGACTTCCAATAAGTCAATAGGCAAAATAAATTCTATTATGAAAACATTCTGCATCCCACTTTGAAGTGTGGAGTCTGGGGTCTTAAATGCTAACAAGCAGCCATCTAAGATGCATCAATTGGTCTCAACCCACCTGGATCAAAGGAGAATGAAGAACACCAAGGTCACACGATAACTATGAGCCTGAGACAGAAAGGGCCACGTGAACTAGAGACTTACTTCATCCGAGACCAGAAGAATTAGATGGTGCCCGGCCACAACCAATGATTGCCCTGACAGGGAGCACAACAGAGAACTCCTGAGAGAGCCGGAGAACAGTGGGATGCAGACCCCAAATTCTCATAAAAAGACCAGACTTAATGGTCCTACTGAGACTAGAAGAATCCCGGCGGTCATAGTCCGTAAACCTTCTGTTGGCCCAGGACAGGAACCATTCCCGAAGACAACTCATCAGACATGGAAGGGACTGGACAATGGGTTGGAGAGAGATGCTGATGAAGAGTGAGCTACTTGTATCAGGTGGACACTTGAGACTGTGTTGGCATCTCCTGTCTGGAGGGGAGATGGGAGGGTAGAGAGGGTTGGAAACTGGCAAAATGGTCATGAAAGGAGAGACTGGAAGGAGGGAGCGGGCTGACTCATTGGGGGAGAGTAATTGCGAGTACGCAGTAAGGTGTATATAAGCTTATATGTCACAAACTGACTTGATTTGTAAACTTTCACTTAAAGCACAATAAAAATTATTAAAAAAAATAACAACAACAAAAAGAAAAAAAAAAAAGAACAACAGTGAATCCGTGAAACATCTCACAACATGGGTGAATCTGGAGGGCATTATGCTGAGTGAAATAAGTCAATTGCAGAAAGTCAAATATTGTATGAGACCAGTATTATAAAAACTCAAGAAAAGGTTTACACACAAAAAAAAAATCTTTGATGGTTATGAGAGAGAGGAGGGCTGGGGAGGGGAAATCACTAGCTAGAGAGTAGACACGTATTAACTTTGGTGAAGGGAAAGATAACACACAATATAGCGGAAGTCAGCACAATTTTACCAAAGCAAAAACATAGAAGTTTCCTAGACACATCCAAACACTTTGAGGGACCGAATTGCTGGGGCTGGGGACCATAGTCTCAGGGGACACGCAGGTCAACTGGCATAACATAGTTCATGAAGAAAATGTTCTACATCCTACTTTGGTGAGTAGTTCCTGGGGTATTAAAAGTTTATGAGCATCCATCTGAGACACATATATTGGTCTCATCCCGTCCAGAACAAAGGAAAATGAAGAAAACCAAAGACACAAGGAAAATACTAGACCAAAGAACTAAAGGACCACAAGAACCAGAGACTCCACCAGCCTGAGCCCAGAAGAACTAGATGGTGCCCAATTACAGTCACTAACTGCTCTGACAGGGATCACAACACAGAATCCCAGGTGAAACGGGAGAAAAATGTAGAACAGAATTTAAATTCTCACTATAAAACCAGACTTACTGGTCTGACAGCGATTGGAGGAACCCCAGAGACTATGTCTCCAAGACGCTCTGCTAACTCAGAACTGGAACCACTCCTGAAGCCCACTTTTCAGACAAAGATAAGACAGGCCTATAAGAAAATAAAAAATAACACACGTGAGGAACGTGCTTCTTAGCTCAATCAAATATACGAGACCAAATGGATAACTCCTGCCCAAAAGCAAGACGAGAAAGCAGGAAGGGACAGGAACTGGATGAATGAACACAGGGAACCTGGGGTAGAAAGGGGGAGCATGCTGTCACATTGCGGGGATTGCAACCAATGTCACAAAAATATGTATATATACGTTTTTGAATGAGAAGTTAACTTGAACTGTAAACTTTCACCTAAAGCACAATAAAATCCATATAAACACAAAAAAAATATAGGAAGTAAATCACAAAAACAATGTAAAACAATAGCATTTGTCTCAGTGAATGATAATTCCTTTAGAAAGACTTACAGCTGAACCTTTAGTTCAATGCACACACTAGTAACCATTAGCAATGTCATTAATTATTTAGTAATTTCATAGAAAGAGGTGAGTTATTGCTGAGTGGTGATAAATTTATTGAGACATTTCCCATTTATATTGTAGGCAATGGTATATAATAACTTCAATGTATGTTTCCTTGGAATTTGGGGTTAATTTGCCTCCTTTATGGACTTGAATATTTTCTTAAGGACACCAATTAGTGTTCTTAAGGAAATAATCTCTTTCACAGATTATTTGCCATCTAACATGAAGTAAGCAGTGTCAGATGTTAAAAAGATATTGAGAGTGGCCATCTAAGACACAGCTACTTGTCTCTATTTGTCTGGAACAAAAGAGAAAGAAGGAAACCAAAGACTCAAAGAAGAAAACTAGTCCACAGAGCTAATGGGCCACACTAACCACAGCCTCGTTTAGCGTGAGACCAGAAGAACTAGTTGGTACTGGCTACCACTACTGACCATTCTGACCAGAAACACAATAAAAGATCCTGGATAGAATGGGAGGAAAATGTAGAACAAAACACAAATTCCTAAAAAAAAAAAAAAGGCCAGGCTTACTAGGCCAATTGAGACTAGAGGAACCCCCAAGACTGTCTCCCGAAGATACCTTTGAACTCGGAGCTAAAGCCACTCCTGGAAGTCACCTTCATTCAAATAATAGATAGGCTTATAAAATAAACAATATTACCTGTGAGTACTGTGCTCTCTTAAATAGTCAACTATATGAGACCAAATGCTCAGCATTAACCTTAAGGCAAAGATGAGAAAGGAAGGAGGGGCAGGGAAGCTAGATTAATGGAAATGGAACAGACAGAATGGAAATAATGAGAATGCCAACACATTGCGAAAAATGTAACCAATGTCAAGGAACAATTTGTATAAAAACTATTAAATGGGAAGCTAATTTGCTGTGTAAACTTTCACCTAAAACACAATAAAATATTATTTAAAAAAAATGTTAATTCTGAAGCCTGATTGCCTGAATTTAGATTCTGCCCCACTCACCTCCAACTAAAAAACCTGGCAAATTATTTCAACCACAGTTTGAATGAACACAGTGAAAAGGAGTAACATGGAGCGGAGAGGCTCTGCTCACTATCCTGGCACAGCATGGCTATCTTGAAACAAAGCCAGTAGCGACCCTGAGGGAAGAGCACAGGAAGTCAATATCATGGCACTCTCAATAAGAGACAAAGAAACTATGTTGATACACTTGGAGGGAAGGAAGGTGAGTAGATCATCAACCAGATCTAAGGAAGGAAAACTCAGAAAGGAGCGTAAGAGATACAGAGATTCTAACACCCACAGAGCAAGGAGGGAGCCAGGAGCTAGAATAAGGTATGTTCACGAATGGCAGTCCTAAACCATTGGAGTGCATAGTGCACACAAGGCAGTGGATCCGTAAAGTACCAGTGGCAGGTCATCCATCCACCAGGACTCTGGGCACCACCCTCCTTGCAATTGTTCAAGAGTGGGCCCCTACCGCTGGCTGTAGCAGATAGGAAGGGCCTGGGCACTCATATAGCTGGCTGGAGAGATGCACTCCCCCCTCCCCCCACCTTCCTGATCGAAAGCAGCAGAGGGTTCCCTGCCCCGACCACCTCACCTGACCGGGGATGATAAGATGAGCACACCCTTATCCGCCCTCCTGATGAGAATCAGCAACTGCACAGCTGTGGGCCCCCCGGTCATTGCTCAACCTCCCCATTTGACCTAGTGGGAGGTAACGCCAGCATGACCATGTGCATACCCACCTGTCATCCACTCCTGCCACCCAACCAGTTGAGGGGTGGCACCACGATGATCATGCAGCTGCACATGCACCCACCTGTTATTCCCCTTCCCTTTCACCCTACCCAGCAGGGCTGGTGTCAGTGTGACTGTGAGCAAGCCTACCTGTCATTTACCACCCCTCTTGACCTGCACACGCACCTGCCCGCTGCTAACTCCCCCTCCACTCACCCAGCATGGTAAGTACTGGAGGCTGTGTGGCCACCTGTTGCTCACCCCCCCACTCAACCCTGTGGAAGGTGGCACCAGCATAACAGTGTGTGCATCACACCCACCACACCTGCCACCCCAGCCACATAACAAGTGCCACTGCCTACTCCTGCACCACTGGAAGAACAACAGATGGCAACCAACACCTGCCCAACCTGCCTTCAGTCACCCTACAAGACGAGCCAATGAGACCCATGCCTACACACCAAACTCACTGTGGTGAGTGCTAAAGTGTGACCAGACTAGGTACCAGAGAAACACGCACACCTTTCCTGCTCAGACACATCAAAACAACAAATTAGGATGCAGCAAACAAACATATTTAATAAATAAATATAAGAACACTTGAATGCCTCAGAGACGACAAGACAGTATTAAATCACATAAGGAAGCAAGACAAGACGGCTCCAGCAAATGACCAAAATAAAGAACCAGAAAACCTTGCTGAGGAAGAAATGGTATTGGAATTACTTGATGAGGCATTAGGGAAACAGACAAAATCAAGGAAAGCACATACAAAGCACTAGAAGAATTCAGGAGCACAATACAAGAACAAATGAAAAAATAGACAATTAGAGACCATACAAAAACAGCAGCTAGAAATCCAGATTAACAATAAAATTTCAGAAATAGACAACTTAATAAAAGGGCATAAGAGCAGAATTGAATCAATGGTGGACAGAATCAGCAAAATAGGGAATAAATTCTTTGATGCTAATTTGCTTGAGGAACAATCAGAAAAAAGAATGATAAAAAATGAAGGAAGCCTAAGAATTATGTGGGACACTATCAAGAGGAATAATTTACAGGTGATTGGAATTCCAGAACAGGAGGTTTATTAATAACCATAATAAAAATATACATACTCAAACCCAATCCTGAGAGCAGCTTGGGAAAAAAGAAGTGTCACCTACTAAGGGGAATCAAGAAGACTAAACTGTGATTTCTAAGCCTAAACCATACAGTCTTAGTCTTGGGAGATATCTAGGTCAATTGGCATAACATACTCTATAAGACAATGCTCTACATCCTACTTTGGTGAGTAGTGAGTGAGGACTTAAAAGCTTGCTAATGACCATCTAAGATACAACTATTAGTAGCTTCCTCTCTGAAGCAAAGAAGAGTGAAGAAAAGCAAAGACCCAAGGAAACAATTAGTCCAAAGGGCCACATGAACCACAGCCTCCACTAACCTGAGACCAAAAGACCTAGAAGGTGCATGGCTACCACTACTGACTGCTCTGTCCTGGATCACAATAGAAGGTCCTCGACAGAGTGGGAGAAAATTGTAGAACAAAATTCAAATTCATAAAAAAGACCAGACTTACTGGTGAAACCCCTGAGATTGTGGCCTTTAGATACCCTTCAAACTTGAAACTAAAATCACTCCCGGAGTTCACCTTTCAGCCAAACAATAAACAATAGCAATAACACATATGAGGAATGTGCTCCCCTGAACAATCAACCATAGGAGAACAAAAAGTCAGTATTTGCCCAAAAGCAAAGTTCAGAAGGCAGTAAGGGGCAGGAAAGCTGGGTGAATAGAAGAAACGGAGGCCCCAGAGAGAAAGTGGAGAGGTTACTGACACATTCAGGGGATAGCAACCAATGTCACAAAACAAGCTTTGTATAATTTGTGGAAGGGGAACTAATTTGCTCTGTAGGCTATCACCTAAACCACAATAAAATGTTCAAAAAAAAATCTGCCATTTTACTTCAATTTACTACAGCTATCTGAGAGTTGTCGAAGAATACAAAATGTTATTTCATCTAAATACTTTCTGAGTGTATTTACGTCACTTAATGGTTACATATTAAAATGTCTATTTAGGACTCAGGCAGACATGGTTGTAGCAGCATGCTTGCCCATTTCCCATTCTTGCTTATTCTGTAATATTCCTTGGACTTGGGCAGACATGGCTGTGGCAGCATGCTTGTCTGTTTTTCGACTTTTGTCTATTCTGCAATATTTCCTTGGACTCAGGAAGAGATAAACTCTGGCAACGTGCTTGTCCACTTCCCACTTTTGCCTTTTTGAATATATGCTAAATAAAACTTGCTTTTTGCTTTACTAAAAATAAAGTAAAATGCTTATTTAAATAGTAAGAATATGATCATTTTATTAAACTAATAAACTTAATAACAAAAAAGAGAAAATGCCTCATTAATTTTGAGATGCAAATTAATATACCCTTTTACGGAAAAAGAAAAAGAATTTCATCAGCTTTACAAGATACATTTTAATTAATTCCTCTATAGTATTACCTGAGAAGCATATTTAAGACACATTCCCTAAAGTCCTTTTCAGAGAAACTTCAATTGATTACTTGGTTATCTATGACTTGACTTTACTATTACTCAAATCACAGAAAGCCAAGGGAAAGGTGAATAAAGTCAAAAGAAGACTCTGTATCCCAAAAAATACCAGATCCGAAAGTGTCATCGGCTCAGCTGCCTATTAAAAGCTCCTAACCACAATCTCTGCTCATATTTCAGGAACTGTATGTGTTTGCGTGTGTCTGAGTGTGTGTTCCTGTTCATTATGTGAAAGTCAAAATGGATGAAAGGGTAAATTGAAGGGATTTTGGGATCATCTTGCTGCCTGAGTTGAGGGTAAGGATGATGCAGATCACATGGGGCAGGTAATTATAAGAAAGCAAATTTGTTCTGGGTTTTTACCTCTTCTTCCCTCATGTTTTCCTTCTATTTTCACTTTTTACCATTGTTGTTGTTAGGTACCTTCGAGTCAGTTCCAACTCATAGTGACCCTGTGTACAACAGAACAAAACACTGCCTGGTCCTGCGCCATCCTCGCAATTCCTGCAATGTTTGAGCCCACTGTTGCAGCCACTGAGTCAATCCATCTCATTGATTGCCTTCCTCTTTTTTGCTGAACCTCTAAACCCTGGCGGTGTAGTAGCTAAGTGCTACAGCTACTAACCAAAATGTCGGCAGTTCGAATCCACCAGGAGCTCCTTGGAAACTCTATGGGGCAGTTCTACTCTGTCCTATAGGGTCACTATGAGTCAGAATCGACTCGGTGGCAATGAGTTTGGAGTTTTTTGATTTCTACTTTACCAAGTGTGATGTCCTTTACCATTGCTATATCTCTGTTTTGTTTCTCTTATGTGCATTTAAATGTCCTACCTGAGAGGTTGTTTGTGTAACAACTTTAGCTTTACACAGAGGAGTTTATCAATTATTTTTTGCATAGCCATAATTGCTATTTAATTTATACTCTAATTTAAAGTTGGATTAACTTGCCTTCATTTGAAGGTCCTTTTGGTTTTGGCTCCTTGGTTGAATACCAAGAGAGTTCACATGACCAGTACTTTGTTTCAATTACTGTTGAATGTGAATCATTTAATGCCATTGTAGGCAATTAATTTTACACATTTTGTATGAGGCTTACTATAAATATACCTCTGTTTATAATCATCCCCAGAGAACGGTGAAATGAAAATATGGAAGTGGGATTGTACAGAAGGGGGGGGGAACCTGTTAATATTAACAGAAGATCCCTGGTGGCATAGTGGTTAAAAGCTTGGCTGCTTGCCAAAATATCAGCAGTTCGAATCCACCAGCCGCTCCTTGGAAACCTTATGGGGCAGTTCTACTCTGTCCTATAGGGTCACTATGAGTCAGAATCGACTCGGTGGCAATGAGTTTGGAGTTTTTTGATTTCTACTTTACCAAGTGTGATGTCCTTTACCATTGCTATATCTCTGTTTTGTTTCTCTTATGTGCATTTAAATGTCCTACCTGAGAGGTTGTTTGTGTAACAACTTTAGCTTTACACAGAGGAGTTTATCAATTATTTTTTGCATAGCCATAATTGCTATTTAATTTATACTCTAATTTAAAGTTGGATTAACTTGCCTTCATTTGAAGGTCCTTTTGGTTTTGGCTCCTTGGTTGAATACCAAGAGAGTTCACATGACCAGTACTTTGTTTCAATTACTGTTGAATGTGAATCATTTAATGCCATTGTAGGCAATTAATTTTACACATTTTGTATGAGGCTTACTATAAATATACCTCTGTTTATAATCATCCCCAGAGAACGGTGAAATGAAAATATGGAAGTGGGATTGTACAGAAGGGGGGGGGAACCTGTTAATATTAACAGAAGATCCCTGGTGGCATAGTGGTTAAAAGCTTGGCTGCTTGCCAAAATATCAGCAGTTCGAATCCACCAGCCGCTCCTTGGAAACCTTATGGGGCAGTTCTACTCTGTCCTATAGGGTCACTATGAGTCAGAATCGACTCGGTGGCAATGAGTTTGGAGTTTTTTGATTTCTACTTTACCAAGTGTGATGTCCTTTACCATTGCTATATCTCTGTTTTGTTTCTCTTATGTGCATTTAAATGTCCTACCTGAGAGGTTGTTTGTGTAACAACTTTAGCTTTACACAGAGGAGTTTATCAATTATTTTTTGCATAGCCATAATTGCTATTTAATTTATACTCTAATTTAAAGTTGGATTAACTTGCCTTCATTTGAAGGTCCTTTTGGTTTTGGCTCCTTGGTTGAATACCAAGAGAGTTCACATGACCAGTACTTTGTTTCAATTACTGTTGAATGTGAATCATTTAATGCCATTGTAGGCAATTAATTTTACACATTTTGTATGAGGCTTACTATAAATATACCTCTGTTTATAATCATCCCCAGAGAACGGTGAAATGAAAATATGGAAGTGGGATTGTACAGAAGGGGGGGGGAACCTGTTAATATTAACAGAAGATCCCTGGTGGCATAGTGGTTAAAAGCTTGGCTGCTTGCCAAAATATCAGCAGTTCGAATCCACCAGCCGCTCCTTGGAAACCTTATGGGGCAGTTCTACTCTGTCCTATAGGGTCGCTATGAGTCAGAATTGGTTTGATGGCAATGGTTTTAGTATTAACAGAGGTTTGTCATTTATTAGTCTTTTTAAATCTGTGGAAGAGATTTCAAAATCACTATTTTACACTGTCAAATAATGGTCATGTTATTGAACAATTCCATTCCTCAAAGAGATGATTAACTCATTAACATTTCTATTGGCTTAGTTAATGAAACTCTGAACTCTCTAATCTTTATATCAACAAGAAACACTATTGAGAAATGTAGATTGTTTTTACCAATCTACATTATATCTATTTTGATTTTCTTTTAGATTTTATGAAAAGCAAAAATTGTCACCTGTTCACATGATATATATATATTTTTTAATCAGCAACTCTTAAACTTTAGGTCTAATATACTATTTCCTTAGTTTTGGGTTTAAAACTTGGGGCTTTCTATAAAAAAAAAGCCCAACTCATCTATGAAAAAGTTATCTTGTATTCTGAGAGCCTTGGGCATGTAGTTTATTTTATCTGCTCCTGTACCAGGGTAAACAGGAGAAGCAGACTGCCTCCCAGTCTGTCAACCCTACAGGCAATGACCTTCCTGGTGCCCATGAGATAGCCGCTGTCAGGTTTCCCTGCAAAGAAGACTAGACAGCAACTGCGGTTACTATCTTTTTCCTTCTTTCTGACACTGGCATGTTTTAAAAACTTCTCCTGCAAAAAAAAAGGGTACAAATCATTAGCTGGTGACTGAATTAACAGCCCTTGAGGTAGATTGGATTATTATCAACTAATGAGATTTTGGGGGCATTACTTGGGTTACAGTGTTGTAACGATGTGAATCTTCTTCAAGGCCATTAAGAAAAGCCCTGCAATAATATTGCTAAACTTGGTGTCTGATGCATTCAAGGCTCTATGTCACTCACAGACAGTTGTAATAGTTTTCATTGTGTAATTTACATTGATTATTAGGCTGGGTTCTCTAGAGAAGTAAAACCAGTGAAATATATACACACATATATATATATATAAAGAGAGAGAGATTCATTTTCAAGGAAATTGCTCACGCACCTGTAAAGGCTGGCAAGTCCCAAGTCCGTGGGTCAGGTGTCAGGCTGGAGGCTTCTCCGGACTCACGTAGCTGCAGAGGCTGATGAACTCAAGACTGTCAGATAGTGGGCTGCTGGCTCAAGCTGCAAGTACTCAGGGTCAGAGGATGATGTGCACAATGCAGGTTCCAGAGCAAGCAAGCGAGCTTTGCCAGAACGTTCATGTATATATTGGATGCAGGCCACAGCCCCAAGGAAGCTTCCCTTACAACAGATTTGCCGATTGCATTGGATCACATCATGGAGGATGACTGCATCATTGCACAACTGCCAAGTGACATCATGACATACCTCCAAACCACTGAGAATTATGGCCCAGCCAAGATGACACACAACCTTAACCATTACAAGTAGATTACTCTACCTTTTCTACACAAAGAAACAGATTTCCTTTGTTTGGTACTCACACCTTATTTTATGTATTTTTAAAGTAATGAAGTCTGTTTTTTTCTTTCTTTGGTTTTGTTTATTAAACTTCTATGTGATTTACATTAATTACTGGACTAAATACTCTATATTAACTTTCAGAGATGACTTTAGCAGAATTCCTTCAAAGTGGCCTGTATTGTAATCACAAATCGCAGAAGTATCTTTCAATATAAAATTGTAGCTCTGGATGTTATAGTATCTCTCCCACTAGACAGATAAGCATGAAGATGATGCCTGCTTGAGTATGAAAGTTTTCCCACTACCCACAGGCTAAAATCTGATTTATTTAGCCTAGCACCAGGAGTCTTCACTATTTGCTTCCTGCTTCCTGCTTCCTGCTATTATCTGATTGTACTCTACTGTCATACTCGATCACATATCAAAGAAAAAAGACAGAAAAAGAATTGATCCATTTGAGTTGTAGTGTTGGTGAAGAATATTGAATATACTGTGAACTGCCAGAAGAATGAAAAAATCAATCTTAGAGAAAAACAATCAGAATGTTCCTTAGAAGCAACACTGGCAAGACTTCAGATCACTTACTTTGGACATGTCATCAGGAAATACCAATCCCTAGAAAAGGACACCATGTTTGGAAAAGTACAAGTTCAGCAAAAATGAACTTCTTAATGAGACGGATTTAAACAATAGCTGCGACAATGCACTCTAACATACCAATGATCGTGAAGATGACACAGGAGTGGGCAACATTTCACCCTCTTATACATAAGGTCACCTTGAGTTGGGTTCGATTTGACGGCAACTAACATTTTAACAACAACAGACCTCTCATATTGTTTCTCAGACATATAATGTCTTATGCTTATGTGCCTTTAATCATGTCTTTCCTTTGCACAAAACAGAAATGAAACTGCCACTCATTTCACAAAATTCTGTTTAATCATACCGATATCAGAAACACTTGCCCAGAAACACTTTAGTCATGGTACCCATAATCCACTAAAAGTACTGCCATACAACATTATTTAATGTACCATAATTCTTGATTTAAATATTTATCTTTTCAACTAGCTTCAAGCTTCTTAAAGGCAAGAATGGCATATTTAATATTTTAGCCTCTGTGTTTAGCAGAGTACCTAACATTAGTATATGTTGTTGTTGTTATCTGTCTTACAGTCCGCCCCGAACTCACGGTGACCCCAGGCACGATGAAACAAAATGCTGCCCAGTGCTGCACCATCCCCATGATCATTGTGGATCAGACCTTATTGATCCATAGGGTTTTCACTGGTTAGACTTTCTGAAGTAGATCACCAGGCCTGTCTTCCTAGTCCATCTTAATCTGAAAGCTCTGCTGAAACCTTCTTAGCATCATAGCAACATGCAATCCACCACCGACAGAAGAGTGGTGGTTGCATATGAGTTCCATTGGCCGGGAAGCAAACGTGGCTCTCCAGCCTAGAAGGAGAGTATTCTACCACTGAACCACCACTGCCCTCCATGTAGTATATAATCAGCAAAAGTTTTTTTATTCTTTTTTTAATATTTTTACTGTGCTTTAAGTGAAAGTTTACAAATCAAGTCAGTCTTTCATATAAAAATTTATATAAACCTTGCTATATACTCCTGGTTGCTCTTCCCCTAATGAGACAGCACACTCCTTCCCTCTACTCTCTATTTTCGTGTCCATTCAGCCTGCCAGCTTCTGACCCCCTCTGCCCTCTCATCTCCCCTTCAGACAGGAGCTGCCCACATAGTCTCATGTGTCCGCTTGATTCAAGAAGCTCACTTTTCACCAGTATCCCATAGTCCAGTTCAAATCCTGTCTGAAGAGTTGGATTTGGGAATGGTGCCTGTCCTAGGGTAACAGAAGGTCTGGGGGCCATGACCTTCAGGGTCCTTCTAGTCCCAGTCTGACCATTAAGTTGGTCTTTTTATGAGAATTTGGGGTCTGCATCCCACTGCTCTCCTGCTTCCTCAGGGGTTCTCTGTTGTGTTCCCTGTTAGGGCAGTCATAGGTTGTAGCCAGGCACCATCTAGTTCTTCTGGTCTCAGGCTGGTGGAGTCTCTGGTTTATGTGGCCCTTTCTGTCTCTTGAGCTCATAATTACCTTGTGTCTTTGGTGTTCTTCATCCTCCTTTGCTCCAGGTGGGTTGAGGCCAATTGATGCATCTTAGGTGGCCACTTGCTAGCATTTAAGACCTCAGACACGACTCTCCGAAGTGGGATGCAGAATGTTTTCTTAATACATTTTATCATGCCAATCAACTTAGGTGTTCCCTGAAACCAAGGTTCCCAAACCCCTGCCCCTGCTATGCTGGCCTTTGAAGCATTTGGTTGCATTAGGAAACTTCTTTGCATTTGGTTTAGTCCAGTTGTGCTGACCTCTCCTGTATTCTGTGTTGTCTTCCCCTTCACCTAAAATAGTTCTTATCTACTATCTAATTAGTGAAAAACCCTCTCGCTCCCTCTGTCCCCATTATCCCAACCATCAAAGAGTATTTTCTTCTCTGTTTAAACTTTTTCTTGAGTTTTTATAAGAGTGGTCTCATACGATATTTGTCCTTTTACAACTGACTAATTTCACTCCTCATAATGCCTTCCAGATTTCTCAAAGTTATGAAATCTTTCACGGATTCATCATTGTTCCTTATTGCCTTATCGATGGGTAGTATTCCATTGTGTGAATGTACCATAATTTATTTATCCATTCATCTGTTGATGGGCACCTGGGTTCCTTCCAACTGTTTGCTATTGTAAACAGTGCTGCAATGAACATGGGTGTGCATATATCTGTTCCCGTAAAGGCTCTTATTACTCCAGGATATATTCCAAGGAGTGGGATTACTGGATCCTATGGTAGTTATATTTCTAGCTTTTTAAGGACACGCCAAATCGATTTTGTAAGTGGTTGTACCATTTTACATTCTCACCAGCAGTGTATAAGTGTTCCAGTCTCTCCACAACCTCCTTAACATTTATTAGTTTCTCTTTTTTGGATTAATGCCAGCCTTGTTTTTGTTGGAGTGAGATGGACTCTCATTGTAGTTTTGATTTGCATTTCTCTAATGGCTAATGATGGTGAGCATTTCCTCATGTATCTGTTAGCTACTTGAATGTCTTCTTTAGTGAAGTGCTTGTTTATATCCTTTGCCCATTTTCTAATTGGGTTATTTGTCCCTTTGTAGTTGAGTTTTTGCAGTATCACGTAGATTTTAGAGTTCAGGTGCTAATCAGAAATGTAATAGCTAAAAAATTTTTCCCAGTCTGTAGGTAATCTTCTACTCTTTTGGTGAAGTCTTTAGATGAGCATAGGTGTTTGATTTTTAGGAGCTCCCAGTTATCTGATTTCTCTTCATCGTTTTTAGTAATGTTTGGTATTCTGTTTATGCCTTGCATTAGGGCTCCTAACGTTGTCCCTATTTTTTCTTCCATGGTCTTTACCATTTAAGATTTTATATTTAGGTCTTTGATCCATTTTGAGCTCGTTTTTGTGCATGGTGTGAGGTATGGGTCTTGTTTCATTTTTTTACAGAAGGATATCAAGTTTTGCCAACACCATTTGTTAAACAGACTGCCTTTTCCCCATTTAATGGATTTTGGGCCTTTGTCAAACATCGGCTGCTCATATGTGGATGGATTTTTGTCTGAATTCTCAGTTCTGTTCCATTGGTCTATGTGCTTGTTGTTGTACCAGTACCAGGCTGTTTTGACTACTGTGGCAGTATAATAGGTTCTAAAATCAGGTAGAGTGAGGTCTCCCACTTTCTTCTTTTTGACTAATGCTTTAGTTATCCGGGGCCTCTTTCTCTTCCCTATGAAGTTGGTAATTTGTTTCTCCATCTAATTAAAAATGTCATTGGAATTTGGATCAGAATTGCATTGTACCTATAGATTGCTTTTGATCGAATAGACATTTTATCTTCTTCGGGGCTACTGTTTATGGTATTGATTTGGTGATTTGCTCTTCGATGTTCTTTTTGTTGGTGTAGAGGAATCCAACTGATTTTTGTATGTTTGTCCTGTATCCTAATACTCTGCTGAACTCTTCTATTAGTTTAAGTAGTTTTCTTGAGGATTCCTTAGGGTTTTCTGTGTATAATATCATGTCATCTGCAAATACAGATACTTTTACTTCTTCCTTACCAATCTGGATGCCCTTTATTTTTTTATCTAGACTAATTGCTCTGGCTAGGACCTCCAGCACAATGTTCAATAAGAGTGGTGATAAGGGACATCCTTGTCTGGTTCCCTATCTCAAGGGGAATGCTTTCAGACTCTCTCCATTTACGATGATGATGGCTGTTGGCTTTGTAACAATGCCCTTTATTATGTTCCTATTTTGCTGACAGTTTTTGTCATGAATGGGTGCTAAACTTTGTGTAATGCCTTTTCTGCATCAAATGATAAGATCCTATGGTTCTTGTCTTTTGTTTTATTTATATGATTAATTGTTTTTCGAATGTTGAACCATCCCTGCATACCTGGTATGAATCCTACTTGGTCATGGTGAATTTTTTTTTTTCAAATGTTGTTGAATTCTATTGGCTAGAATTTTGTTGAGGATTCTTGCATCTAAGTTCATGAGGGATATAGGTCTGTAATTTTCTTTTTTTGTGGTATCTTTACCTGGTTTTGGTATCAGAGATATGCTGGGTTTATAGAATGAGTTTGGGAGTATTCTGTCCTTTTCTATGCTCTGAAATACCTTTAGTAGTAGTTATGTTAACTCTTCTCTGAAAGTTTTGTAGAACTCTCCAGTGAAGCCGTCCAGGCCAGGACTTTTTTTTGTGGGGAGTTTTTTGATTACCTTTTCAATCTCTTCTTTTGTTATGGGGTTATTTATTGTTCTACCTGTGTGTTAGTTTAGGTAGGTAGTGTGTTTCTAGATGTTCAACCATTTCCAGGTTTTCGAATTTGTTAGGTTACAGTTTTTTATACTAATCTGATATGATTCTCTTAATTTCAGTTGGGTCTGTTTTAATATCACCCATCTCATTTCTTATTCAAGTTATTTGCTTCCTCTCCTGTTTTTATTTTGTCTGTTTGGCCAAAGGTTTATCAATTTTGTTGGTTTTTTCAAAAAACCAGGTTTTGGCCTTGTTAATTCTTTCCATTGCTTTCGTGTTTTCTATTTAATTTATTTCTGCTCTCATTTTTATTATTTGCTTTCTTTTGGTGCCTCAGGGTTTCTTTTTTTGCTCTGTTTCTATTTGGTCAAGTTGTAGGGATAATTCTTTGATTTTGGCCCTTTCTTCTTTTTGGATGTGTGCATTTATTGATATAAATTGACCTCTGAGCACTGCTTTTGCTGTGTCCCAAAGGCTCTGATAGGAAGTGTTTTCATTATCATTGGATTCTCTGAATTTCTTTATTCCATCCTTAATGTCTTCTATAACCCAGTTATTTTTGAGCAGAGTATTGTTTAGTTTCTAAGTGTTTGATTTCTTTTCCCTGCATTTTCTGTTCTTGATTTCTACTATTATGGCCTTATGGTCAGAGAAGATATGCTTTGTATTATTTCAATGTTTTGGATTCTGCTAAGGCTTGCTTCATGACCTAATATGTGGTCTATTCTACAGAATGTTCCATGTGCACCAGAAAATAAAGTATATTTGGCTGCTGTTAGGTGGAGTGTTCTGTCTATGTCTATGAGGTCAAGTTGGTTGATTGTGGCGTTTAGATCTTCCGTGTCTTTATTGAGCTTCTTCCTGGATGTCCTGTCCTTCACTGAAAGTGGTGTGTTGCAATCTCTTACTATAATTGTGGGGCTGTCTGTCTCACTTTTCAATACTGTTAGAGTTTGTTTTATATATCTCACAGCCCTGTCATTGGGTACATAAATATTTAATATGGTTATATCTTCCTGGTATGTTGTCCCTTTAATCATTATATAGTGTCCTTCCTTATCCTTTATGATGGATTTACCTTTAATGTCTATTTTGTCAGAAATTAATATTGCCACTCCTGCTCGTTTTTGATTGCTGTTTGCTTGATACATTTTTTTTCCCTCCTTTGAGTTTTAGTTTGTTTGTGTCTCTAAGCCTAAGGTTTCTCTCTTGTAGGCAGCATATAGACAGATCATTTTTTTTTTTAATCCAGTCTGTCACTCTCTCTCTCTTTATTGGTGCATTTAGGCCATTAAATTCAGTGTAATTATGGATATGAGTTGAATGCTATCATTTTGATGTCTTTTTTTGCGTGTTGTTGACAGTTTTTTTCCAGTTAATTTTTTGTGCTGAGTAGTTTATATATTGTCTTTTTCTCTTTTTTTGTTATTGTTGATTTTGTTTCTGCTGAGTCTATTTTTTTCTTGTATTTTATTTTGATGAGTAGGATTGTTGGTCTCATTTGTGGTTACCTTAATATTTACCCCTATTGTTCTAAGTTTAAATGTAACTTTTATTTCCTTAGGTTGCTTTGTCTTCCCTTCCATATGAAAGATCTATGACTATATTTCTTAGTTCCACTTTATTGTTTTAATGTTGTCCTCTCTTACATAATGACATTGTTGTTTCCCTGTTTTGAGCATTTTTTTAATCTTGATTTATTTTTGTGATTTCCCTGTCTGGATTGACATCTGGTTGCTCTGCCCAGTGTTCTAGTCTTGGGTTGATACCTGATATCATTCATTTTCTAACCAGAGAACTCCCTTTAGTATTTCTTGTAGTTTTGGTTTGGTTTTTACAAATTCCCTAAACTTCTGTTTATCTGGAGAAGTCCTAATTTCACCTTCATGTTTGAGAGACAATTTTGCTGGATATATGATTCTTAGCTGGCAATTCTTTTCCTTCAATGCTTTATATAAGTCATCCCATTGCCTTCTTGCCGCATGGTTTCTGCTGAGTAGTCCGAGCTTATTCTTAGTGGCTGTCCTCTGTAGGTGACTTTTCATTTATCCCTAGCTGCTTTTAAAATTCTCTCTTTATGTTTGGTTTTGGCAAGTCTGATTATGGTATGTCTTGGTGACTTTCTTTTCAGATCTACTTTATATGGATTTCAATGAGCATCTTGGACAGATATCTTCTCACCTTTCAGGATATTGGGGAAATTTTCTACCAACAAATCTTCAACAACTCTCTCTGTATTTTCTATTATCTCTCCCTGTTCTGGGACTCCAATCACTCGTAGGTTATTTCTCTTGATAGAGTCCCACATAATTTTTAGGTTTTCTTCATTTTTTAAATTATTTTATCTGATATTTCATCAAATATATTGATGCCAAGTGCTTTATCTTCAATCTCACCAATCCTGCCTTCCATTTGCTCAATTCTGCTCCTCTGACTTTCTATTGAGTTGTCTAATTCTGTAATTTTATTGTTAATCTTCTGAATTTCTGATTGCTGTCTCTCTATGGATTCTTGAGCTTGTTAAATTTTTCATTATGTTCTTAAATAACCTTTTTGATTTCTTCAACTGCTGTATCTGTGTGTTCCTTGACTTGTTCAGCATATTGCCTGATCTCCTTCCTGATGTCATTCCTCTCTTGAAGAGTTCTGTATATTAATCTTTTGCATCCGGTAATTCCAGGAAGGCACCTTCATCCAGATGATCCCCTGATTCTTTGTTTTGAGAGCGTGATGAAGCAATGATGGTCTGTTTCTTTATGTGATTTGATATTGACTGTTGTCTCTGAGCCATCTATAAGTTATTGTATTAATTTATTTTATGTTTGCTTACTGTAAAAAAAATTTTTTTTTTTACTGTAGCCTAGCTTCTTGCATTGTTTTGTTTTGATATGCCCAAATAGGTTATTTGAGTGAGCTAGCTTGAGTATTTTCAACTTTGAAGCTCTGAAGTCCTGTCACCAGATGGCTAGAACTCTTATCAGGCATATCAGCCTAGGAGCCCGTTTGCTTTTCTTGTATGGATTCAGCTCAGGTGTTCACATAGGTGGTCATAGAGAGTGTGGTATAGGCTCTGTCCTACAGCCTTAGAGGGGCAGGGGTGATTGGCATAGGTACCGGTATCTGTTTGCAGCATGGGGTCAGACTCTGAACAAGGCAGGGGGCTGACAACCATCCCCTGAGTGATTGTGAGGATAGCTCATCCCTGTTGCCTACAGCACACAGGTGAGTGGGTTTTGCAGATGGACCATGGGCACCCAATGCTTTTGGTTGTAAGAACCAGGAAGTACTAGTTATCTTTGGACCCCTGTTGTGGGTGGCTGGGTGACCTGAGTGGAGCCACCATTCCTTAGAGCCCTGATGTGAGTAGGTGAGGACCCTATTTAATAGGAAATGCAGTGTCAAACATCAGACACCCGCCTCTCCACTGCACAGCTGAAACATTTGCAGTCTGCCAACAAGGGCCTATTCTCCTGAAATAGGAACATACCGGTCCATGCATGGGGGAAGGTATTCAAAGTCCTTGGACTTATTATGCCTGGATGGGAGCCGCTTCTGTCTTGAGCTCCCCAGGTTAGTGGAGCTTGCAGATTATCTTTTCCCACTGTTGTGAATTTATTCCATCTCCAAGGCCAGGAGAATAGCTCAGGGTGCTCAGCAGAAGCTCTCAGGCCCAGGGAAATCAACAGCCACTGAAGCTGGCTTAGGGGCTGGGAAAAGGGGCTGGGGGGCGCGGTGAAATATGTGCAAGTACTTAGCTTTTGCCGAGAGCGCCATTCTTGTCTGATTCCAGAGGTATGAGTAGGCTGTGGGGCTGGCTGTTTCTCCCTGAGGATACTGTAGCAGAATGCTACCACCAACCCCATGCCTGTCACTTCAGGGAATGGTGCCTGAGGGTTCCTGGTGATTGAGCTCTGGCAACTCCTCTCCACTTCTGAACCATCGCTCCCTCCCTCTGACACTCAGTCCATTTTCTAACTTTGTCTTTGATGTTCAGGGCTCCTAGCTTGTCATAAATTTAATCATTTTACTTTTTTTTTTTTTTTTTGGTCTTTGTTGTAAGAGGGTTCAGCGGAAGCATGTGACTACTCCTCCATCTTGGCCCCACCTCCTATATTTAGTGGAAGTTTGATAAAGGAATGTGTGAATGCAGAGTAATCCCTGAGTATGATAATAGATATTAGTCATTGGTTCCTTGAGTTCGGCTTGCCTTGGTAGTTCCCTGATGTCTTCACAGTTCTTTTTTAATCCATTGTTTTAGATTTTTCTCGGTATGTGTGTGGGAAGGAGGAAGAGAGATTTGTCTTTTTTAAGCTTTTCTTTTATAGCTTTGTAAGGAATCTCAAGACTTAATTTGGATTCCTCCAAGGGAAGATACTGAGATAAGGGTTCAAGTACAAGTAGTTTATTTGGGTGCTGATCCTCAGAAACACTGGTAGAGGAATGGAGAAATGAGAGAGGGAAGGGAGTCAATAAAGTGTGCATTATTAAGCAAGTTGTCAATGATGGCAATGGAGCTTAATCACGCTGGGGAACCCTGAGAGTTAGTGTAGAATATGCATTTCAGAATTACCCCCACCCAAGGGGAGAGGGAGGTGGGGTTTTTATTTACCAACTTCCATCAGTCATTGTTTGAGGGCTACTCCTGGAGGCTATTAATTCACCAGAAATTCTGACTTGCCCTGCCTGTTGGCAAAGTGGTTTCCAAAGGAACAAGAAGGCCCTCAGGAAGCAGTCACAGTTCCTGGAAGTCAGAACTCTGATTGGTTAGCATAGACATGGTAAATGCCAAGAATGGGGCATTGACAGGATCTGCTGCACAGAGATTTTCCAAGCTGCTTGTTTGGAACCAAAATAATCATTCACTGATCTTTCTCAAATATCCCATCACATGAAACTTCTGTGATACTTATGGGGGTGTATTTAATAGATCTTGTTAAAATCTCAGGATTGTCGTGTTCATTGAGCAAATGCTATGCACTAAAATATATAGAAATCTGGTTTTTTTAGTAATTTTGCTGCCTTCCTCATCAATGTTGTGTTCTCTGTGAATTACCTGATACCTCCTTTGTTGCTAATTTTCTTCTTCTCTCCTCCCTATATTTATTTCTCTTTATTTTCTATTTAAAGAATGACCAGAAAGATAAAATTCTGAGCAAGCATTGCTCACAGTATTTGTGACATGGACTATGGGCTCACTGTTCTAAAAACCAATTGTTTCCTGAGTAGCAGTCTATACCAAGCAAAATCTAAGTGCTCAGGTTATACAGATATAGGGTTTCCAAGGCTATAATCTTTACAGAAGAATACTACCACATCTTTCTCCCTAGGAGCCACTGGTGGGTTCAAACTGCTAACTTTTTGGTTAGCAGCCAAGTACTTAACCACTTCTCCACCAGGGCTCCTTATCTCTGCTCTTAAGGAACATGAAGTCCAGCCATAGTCTAGAATGTTTAATTTTTTCTATAAGCATTCATTCATCTATATGGTCAACAAATATTTTCAAGTTCTTTTACATATCAGAAATTGTACTAGGTGCAAAGGATACAATGATATAGGGGAAATGAACATTAATCAAGTATTCATACAAATTTATGTAAAATTGCAACTGTGATTGGTGCTATGCTGGGGAAGGGCATGATGCTAAGAGATCATATTTTTGGAATTCTACTTAGTAGAGAAAGTTAGGAAAGGTTTCCATAAGGAAGTGATTTTTTTTAAATCGGAGCAGGGTTAATGAAAGGTAAAGAAAAGAATCTTCCAGGCAGATGGAACAGCATTTATAAAAGCCCTGTGGTAAAAGGGAGTGGTGAGTAAAATGGACTGAAGGAAGGTCAATGTGAATGGAACTGTGAAAAAGGGGAAGAATGATGAGGCTGGAGATGTATTTAAAGGCTAGACCATGTGGGACCTTATCAGTGACACTGAAAAATTTTCTTTATCCTAAGCTCAAGAAAAGTCCATTAACATGATCTGATTTTCATTTCAAATTCTCACTTTGACAAAAAGATCAAGAGAGTCAATGCAGTTAGTTGTTAAACAATTTAAGAGGTTATTGTGCTAGTCCAGGTGAGAACAATAACTTAGAATGAAATGATGTTCATGGAGTTATAGAGAAATAGGTTGATTTGAGAGATATTTATTTAGGTAAAAACCATTAGATTTTGGCATGGATAGGATATGAACCGAAGAAGAGGGAGGTGTCAAAGATCACTTCTGAGTTTTGTGCTTATGCAACAGGATAATGCTATAATTGGCTGAACTCAGGAACACAGAAAAAGAACCAGGTTTGGTATTGGGAGATCATGAATTTGGTGATGGACACTTTTTCATATTGTACTGGCCAAATCCTCCAGAACAACACTGAATTAAAATGGCAATAAAGTATACACTTATTTTATGCCCCATCTAAATAAGCAAGATTTCAACATTTCATTAGTAGTGCAATATTTGCTATAGGTTCTTTTCATATACATATTTAGGGGTTAAAGAAATTTCTTTCTATGTATTATTAATTTATGTTATCATAAATGCATGTTAAATCTTATTTAATGTACTTTCCACATCTATCGAGGTGATCATATGTATATATATATATATATATATATATAGTAATTGTTAATTAAAAAAAAATGTTAATATGTAGGGAAAAATGCAATTGCCTCATTTTGTCTCTAATTATCTGAAAACTCATTTACCCGTTTGGAGCTAACACTGTTCAGAGGTGCTTTATTATTATTATTATTCTACCTGTGAAAGGAGCTGTATTCTGTCTTGCCTTCCCACAGATAGATAGCTCTTTGTCTTTTACACCAATAGGAAGAACAAAATATGTTTCTTTCCGGAAAAACAACAAATCACCACTTTTTTTCATAGTGCAAAATAATATAAAACAATTAAAAGACATTTCAACATTCTATATTGTAAGATTTTCACACTGTGGGTTTTTGGTGTAAGCAGAACAAAACTCAAAACAAAACTCCAAAATCCTTAGATGGCCTTTAAGGCCCTGTGTGATTTTTCTCCCATTTAGTCTCTAACCTACTACTCTCTCCATCAATCTCTCTGCTGCATCCACACTGGTCTCCTTGCTGTTTCTCAATCATGCCAGGGTACTCTGGATTTAAGGCCTTTGTACCCGTTGTTCCCTTTGCCTAGAAGACACTTTCTCTAAATAGCTGAATGACAAACAGCCTCATCTCCTTCAAATTATTTCATTAAATGTCACCTTCTTAATGAGGAGTACCCAATCTTTTTAATACTGCAACCTACATTCCTTCTCAACTTCAGCATTTACTATTCGTCTTACCCTGCTTTATTTATTTATTTTTTATTCTGTAACATTTATTATCTTACAATATACTATAGAATTTGCTCATTCATTTCGTTTATAGCTAATTTTTGTTCTTTCCTTCCTAGAATGTAAGGTGCAAGAAGGTAGGAGTTCGTGTTGTTTTATTCAACTGTGTATCCCAAATGCCTAAAGAGTTCCTGGTACAAAGTGGGGACTTTAATTGTTAAATAAATAAAAAGTTCAAGTACTGCATTAGAATTTATGTGAATTCTGCTCCCTTCTCAGACCCCAAGTACGTGCTGGCAAACCAAAAAACCAAAAACCAAACCCGTTGCTGCCGAGTCAATTCCGACTCATAGCGACCCTATAGGACAGAGTAGAACTGCCCCATAGGACTTCCAAGGAGCGCCTGATGGATTCGAACTGCTGACCTTGTGGTTAGCAGCCATAGCACTTTACCACTACACCACCAGGGTTTGCTGGCAAACAGATGAGGCTAATTTGTTAATAGCTTAAAAAAGACTTATATGAATGTGGGGGATACAAAATCTGGGGATAATTTATTTCATCCCTTTATTTCAGTTAAATATTCCCATCTTCTCAGAAGTCTCTGGCAACACTTATTTGTGTCTTTGTCCATGAAAATTATCCTTTATTCATTCTCTCTTTCAAACACACACACATCTGTACTCACATGCACACACACACACACACACACACTCACATAAACTTATGGAGATACATTTCCAATTTCATCTAATCACTTCTTCCTTTATAAGCCTACTTTTCAGTTGGTATTTCCGCAAACACCCCAAAATATGACATTAAAATACAACCATGTATAATGACATCCATTTCTATGCATATCATTTGAAGAACATAGAAATTCTCTTTTACTTTCAGAACCACTCTATCTGAGTCATTCCCTTTGACCATTCATATACACTTAATAGAGCCAACTGCTTTTACCTAATTTTCTGTTCCAGAATCAGGGTACTGAGAATTTGACTGTGACACTGACTTAGTATGGGGAGCAAGTAAGAAAGCAAGAAAAAAAATTATTATTCCAACACAATCCATGTATACATCATTTTGGGCAAGGGGATTCCTCTGAGAGCAAAGCTTTCCTTTTTATGCAAGCAGTATATTTAAAAATTTACATCGATACATAATGCATCTAAAGTCTAAATAGACATTAATGTAGCTGATCAATAGCGTATTACTAAAGAAAGCCCAATTAATGACTGAACTAAACGACTGTCATATCAAGTGAACTTTCTTTTTCATTTATTCAACAAATGCTTCTTGTGCATCTGTGTGATATGTAAGTTATTGGGGGTAGGCACTGTGATCTTTCCTGCATTATATAATAGTAGACATTGTTTACTCTGGGATATCGTTTATTTGGTTCTTTCCATATGGAATGCCTTCTGGCCCCTTGCCCCAACCCATCTTTCTATGCATATATGTTATCTATTACTTACTTAAGGCTCAGCTCAAAAGCCATCTGCTCCTTAATGGCATTCCTAATTTTTTTTTCTCCCCTCAGCAGGATTTAATCCCAACTCCCTTCTAAAATGCTGTAACACTTAATTTTTTTCCTCTCATATCAATTGCTATTTTCTAGTTTTCTTTCCCTCTTCCTGAAAATAGGTTCCTTGATGGCAGGGTGGATGCCAGATTTAGCTTCTTTTTAGGTTTTCTTACAGATGGAGGACAGTGAGTAAAGAATGTCCATGATGATAATAAATTACAGAAACAATAACACTATCTTGAGCACATAGAAATTTCAAGCATATATTTTCCTGAAACCAAAAAATCATTATTATATACCAAGTTTTGTTTTTCATAGTTTGATCCAAATAAGTCACTCATTCCAGTATTCTGTGATTTCACATAGCAAAATACACTAAATTTTATTTAACTTGAGGATCTCTGTGCCACAACTGATTAATTGTGTCTGCCAAATGTTACTGAATCACTTGCTAAGCAGGAGTATCTTTTTTTTTTAAGTTAAAACTAAAATTTATATTTTTAATATATCCAGGTACTTCAAAAGCACAAGGTATAAAAAGTAAAAAGTAATCCTCCCAACCCTGGCCTCAGCCACACATTTCTCCTCCCTATGCCTGATTTAATATACTCAAATTTACCAATATTTTTTATTCGTGAGTTTGATTTGTATTTCTTAATTAATTTTTCCTACCTCAAGGCCCTACATTTATTCTCCTATATTTCTCTCCAAAAATTTTTAGTTTTGCCTTTTACATTTAAATCTTTAATCTACCTAGAATTATTTTTGTGTATATTGTTTCACAAGGTGCCATTTAATTTTTTTTCCATATGGATGTGCTCTACTGAAACATATCTCCAGTATAAAAATATTCAAGTCAAAAATTTTCAGTGACATCAAAAACTATAGTGATGCACAGTTTTATTTTTTCACATTTTGAGACAAGAAGAGCAGCACCATTTGGTGACAAGTCTATCCTTATCCCCACTGTTCTGCAGTGACAGTTCTGTTATAAATCAAGTTTTTATATATGTACGGTTCTGTTTATAACTCCCACTTCTGTTCATTTCATCAATTTATATATCACCATTATCTACTATAGCTTTTTGATATATATATTTTATATTAAGCAGGGCATGTTTCCTAGCTTATTCTTACTTAGGAGTGTTTTGACTATTCTTTGTCCACTTGTAAGTCCTTGCAACTTTTAGAATAGTCCTATCAAGTTAGACAAAACAAAGCAAAGAAATAGAAAGAACAAAATAGCAATAAGAGCAAAATAAATGAAACACCTCAAAAAATTTTCTCTCTTAACTGGAATTGCATTAAGCTAGTAGTCACCTAGGACCTTGGTGATAGAAATGACTCTGGACAAGGATGAGAAGGCAGGAAGGGACGGGAAAGCTGGACTAATGAAAATGGGGAACCTAAGGTCAAGAAAGGGAGAGTGTTGACACATCGCAGGGGTGGCAACCAATGCCACAAAACAATATGTGTATTAATTGTTTAATGAGAAACTAATTTGCTCTGTAAACCCTCACCTAAAGCAGAATTAAAAAAAGAAGAAGAAGAAATGATGCTGCATATCGCCTGCTAGAATTTTGCAAGACCAATGACTTATTCATTGCAAATACCTTTTTTTCAACAGCATAAATGGCAACTATACATGTGAACCTCACGGGATATAATACACAAAAATCAAATTGATGACATCTGTGGAAAGAAAGGAAACCCTGGTAGTGTAGTGTTTAAGTGCTACAGCTGCTAACCAAAAGATCAGAAGTTCAAATACACCAGGTGCTTCTTGGAAACTCTATGGAGCAGTTCTACTCTGTCCTATAGGGTCACTATGAGTCGGAATCAACTCGACAGCAACAGTTTTTTTTTTTTGTGGAAAGAGATGGTGGAGAAGCTCATTGTCATCAGTCAGATCAAGGCCAGGGGCCAACTGTGGAAAAAAATATCAATTTCTCCTATGCAAGTTCAAGTTGAAGCTGAAGAAAATTAAAATAAGCCCATGAGGGCCAAGGTATGATCTCAGATATATTCCACCTGCATTTAGAGACCATTTCAAAAATAGATTTTATGCATTGAACACTAATGACCAAAGACCAGATTAGTTGTGGGATGACATCAAGGACATCACACATAAAGAAATTAAAAAGGTCATTAAAATGACAGGAAAGAGAGAAAAGACCAAAATGAATGTCAGAAGAGACTCTGAAACTTGCTCTTGAACACAGAGTAGCTAAAGTGAAAAGAAGAAATGATGAAGTAAAAAAAGCTGAACAGAAGATTTCAAAGGGTGGCTCAAGAAGACAAAGTAAAATATTATAATGAAATGTGCAAAGACCTGGAGTCAGAAAACCAAAAGGGAAGAACAAGTTCAGCATTCCTCAAGCTAAAACAATCGAAGACAAAATTCAAGCCTAGAGTTGCAATATTGAAGAATTGTACGAGCAAAATACTGAATGATGCAGGAAGCATCAAAAGAAGATGGAAGAAATACACAGTCACTGTACCAAAAAGAAATGATGGACATTCAACCATTTCAGCAGGTAGCATATGATCAAGAACTAATGGTATTGAAGGAAGAAGTCCAAACTGCACTGAAGGCATTGGAGAAAAACAAGGCTCTAGGAATTGATAGAATACCAATTGAGATGCTTCAACAAATAGGTGTAATGCTGGAAGCACTCACTCATCTATGCCAAGAAATTTGGAAGACAATTATCTGTCCAACACACTGGAATAGATCCATATTTGTGCCCATTCCAAAGAAAGGCCATTCAACAGAATGTGGAAATTATCTAACAATGTCAGTAACATCACAAGCAAGTAAAATTTTTCTGAAGGTAATTAAAAAATGGTTGCAGCAGTATATCTACAGCGATCTTCCAGAAATTCAAGCCGTATTCAGAAGAGGACATGGGACTAGAGCTATTGCTGATGATGTCGATGGATCTTGGCTGAAAGCAGAGACTACCAGAAAGAAGTTTACCTATGTTTTATTGACTAGTAAAAGCATTCGACTGTGTGGATCATAACAAATTATGGATAACATTGCAAAGAATGGGAATTCCAGACCACTTAATTGTGCTCATTAGACCAAGAGGCAGTCATTCAAACAGAAAAAGGGAATATTGCATGGTTTAAAATCAGGAAAGGTGTGTGTCAGAGTTGTATCCTTTCACCATACATATTCAATCTATATGCTAAGCAAATAATTTGAGTGCTAGACTATATGAAGAAGAATGCAACTTCAAGATTGGAAGAAGACTCATTAATAACCTGAGATATGCAGATGACACCACCTTCCTTGCTGAAAGCAAAGAGGACTTGAAGCACTTATTGATGAAGATCAAAGACCACAGCCTTCAGTGTGGATTATACCTCAACATAAAAAAACAAAAATCCTCGCAACTGGACCAGTAAGCAACTGCCTCGTAGCATTTCCAAGGAGTGGCTGGTGGATTTGAACTGCCAGCTTCTTGGTTAGCAGCCAAATGCTTAACCACTACACCACCAGGGCTCAGTGAAAAAGTGGAAGACCCTCAATGAGACACATTGAAACAGTGGCTGCAACAATGGGCTCAACCATAGCAATGAATGGGAGGATGGTGAAGGACTGGATAGGGCAGTGTTTTGTTCTGTTGTACATAAGGTGGCTATAAGTGAGAATGGATTTGATGGCACCCAACAACAATAAAGGTCACTTTATGGAGAATCAACATCTTTATTATACCATGGTTTCTATTCCATGAGTATGGCACATCTTCCAGTTTATTAGATTATATTTAATGCCTCCATAAATGTCTTGCACATATTTTATAATATTTGTCCTCAGAAATTATATTTTTGGTGATATTGTAAATATTGTCTTTTTAAAGAACTTATAATTTCTGTCTCATTTTACTGTGTTATAGAAATGTAATTTTTTTTTCCAGTGTCCACCTGATTTAATTAGCTCACTCTTCATCAGCATCTCTCTCCCCCCGACTGACCAGTCCTTTTCATGCCTGATGATTTGTCTTCGGGGATGGTTCCTGTCCTGTGCCATCAGAAGTTCTGGGGAGCATTGTCTCTGGGATTCCTCTAGTCGCAGTCATACCATTAGGTATGGTCTTTTCATGAGAATTTGGGGTCTGTTTATCCCATTGGTCTCCTGCTCCCTCAGGAGTTGTCTGTTGTGCTCCCTGACAGGGCAGACATCGATTGTGGCCGGGCACCAACTAGTTCTTCTGGTCTCAGGATAATGTAGGTCTCTGGTTCATGTGGCCCTTTCTGTCTCTTGGGTTCGTAGTTGTCGTGTGACCTTGGTGTTCTTCCTTTGCCTTTGCTCCAGGTGGGTTGAGACCAATTGATGTATCTTAGTTGGCCGCTTGTTGGCATTTAGGACCCCAGGCGCCACAATTCAAAGTGGGATACAGAGTGTTTTCATAATAGAATTATTTTGCCCATTGACTTAGAAGTCCCCTCAAACCAAGTTCCCCAGACCCCAGCCCCTGCTCCACTGACCTTTGAAGCTTTCATTTTATCCCGGAAACCTCTTTGCTTTTAGTCCAGTCCAATTAGGCTGACCTTCCTTGTATTGAGTGTTCCCTTTCCCTTCACTCAAAGCAGTTCTTATCTACAGATTGATCAATAAAAAGCCCTCTCCCTCTCTCCCTCCCTCCCCCCTTTGTAACCACAAAAGTAAGTGTTCTTCTCTGTTTTTTCTATTTCTCAAGATCTGATAATAGTGGTCTTATACAATATTTGTCCTTTTGCAACTGACTCATTTCGCTCACCATAAGGCCTTCCAGATTCCTCCATGTTATGAAATGTTTCAGAGATTCGTCACTGTTCTTTATCGATGCGTAGTATTCCATTCTGTGAATATACCAAAATTTATTTACCCATTCATCCGTTGACGGAGATCTTAGTTGCTTCCAGCTTTTTGCTATTGTAAACAGAGCTGCAATAAACATGGGTGTGCATATATCTGTTTGTGTGAAGGCTGTTGTATCTCTAGGGTATATTCCGAGGAGTGGGATTTCTGGGTTGTATGGTAGTTCTATTTCTAAGTGTTTAAGATAACGCCAGATGGATTTCCAAAGTGGTTGTACCATTTTACATTCCCACCAGCAGTGTATGAGAGTTCCAATCTCTCCGCAGCCTCTCCAACATTTATTATTTTGTGTTTTTTGGATTAATGCCAGCCTTGTTGGTGTGAGATGGAATCTCATCGTAGTTTTAATTTGCATTTCTCTAATGGCTAATGATCGGGAGCATTTTCTCATGTATCTGTTGGCTGCCTGAATATCTTCTTTAGTGAAATGTGTGTTCATATCCTTTGCCCACTTCTTGATTGGGTTGTTTGTCTTTTTGTGGTTGAGTTTTAATAGATTCAAGTAGACTACTGTAGCTGTATAATAGGCGCTGGTCTGAGATGTCATAGCTGAATATTCTTTCCCAGTCTGTAGGTGGTCTTTTTACTCTTTTGGTGAAGTCTTTAGATGAGCATAGGTGTTTGATTTTTAGGAGCTCCCAGTTATCTGGTTTCTCTTCATCATTTTTGGTAATGTTTTGTATTCTGTTTATGCCCTGTATTAGGGCTCCTAGGGTTGATCCTATTTTTTCTTCCATGATCTTTATCGTTTTAGTCTTTATGTTTAGGTCTTTGATCCACTTGGAGTTATTTTTTGTGCATGGTGTGAGGTATGGGTCCTGTTACATTCTTTTGCAAATGGATATCCAGTTATGCCAGCACCATTTGTTAAAAAGACTATTATTTCCCCAATTGACTGACACTGGTCCTTTGTCAAATATCAGCTGCTCATACGTGGATGGATTTATATCTGGGTTCTCAATTCTGTTCCATTGGTCTATGTGCCTGTTATTGTACCAATACCAGGCTGTTCTGACTACTCTAGCTGTATAATAGGTTCTGAAATCAGGTAGAGTGAGGCCTCCCACTTTCTTCTTCTTTTTCAGTAATGCTTTGCTTATCTGGGGGTTCTTTCCCTTCCATATGAAATTAGAGATTTGTTTCTCTATCCCCTTAAAATATGACATTGGTATTTGGACTGGAAGTGCATTATATGTATAGATGGCTTTTGGTGGAATAGACATTTTTACTATATTAAGTCTTCCTATCCATGAGCAAGGTATGTTTTTCCACTTAAGTATGTCCTTTTGAATTTCTTGTAGCAGAGTTTTATAGTTTTCTTTGCATAGGTCTTTTACATCCTTGGTAAGATTTATTCCTAAGTATTTTATCTTCTTGGGGGCTACTGTGAATGGTATTGATTTGGTTATTTCGTCTTTGGTGTTCTTTTTGTTGATGTAGAGGAATCCAAGTGATTTTTGTATGTTTATTTTATAACCTGAGACTCTTCCAAACTCTTCTATTAGTTTAGTAGTTTTCTGGAAGATTCCTTAGGGTTTTCCATGTATACGATCATGTCATCTGCAAATAGTGATAGCTTTACTTCCTCCTTACCAATCTGGATACCCTTTATTTCTTTGTCTAGCCTAATTGCCCTGGCTAGGACTTCAAGTACGATGTTGAATAAGAGCGGTGATAAAGGGCATCCCTGTCTGGTTCCCGTTCTCAAGGGAAATGCTTTCAGGTTCTCTCCATTTAGAGTGATATTGGCTGTTGGCTTTGCATAGCTGCCCTTTATTATGTTGAGGAATTTTCCTTCAATTCCTATTTTGGTAAGAGTTTTTATCATAAAGGGGGGTTGGACTTTGTCAAATGCCTTTTCTGCATCTCTTGATAAGATCATGTGGTTTTTATCTTTTGTTTTATTTATGTGATGAATTACATTAATGGTTTTTCTGATATTAAACCAGCCTTGCATACCTGGTATAAATCCCACTTGATCAGGGTGAATTATTTTTTTGATGTGTTGTTGGATTCTATTGGCTAGAATTTTGTTGAGGATTTTTGCATCTATGTTCATGAGGGATATAGGTCTGAAATTTTCTTTTTTTGTAATGTTTTGGTATCAGGGAGATGGTAGCTTCATAGAATGAGTTGGGTAGTATTCCGTCTTTTTCTGTGCTTTGAAATACCTTCAATAGTAATGGTGTTAAGTCTTCTCTGAAGGTTTGGTAGAACTCTGCAGTGAAGCCGTCTGGGCCAGGACTTATTTTTGTTGGAAGTTTTTTGATTACGGTTTCAATCTCTTTTTTTGTTATGGGTCTATTTAGTTGTTCTACTTCTGAATGTGTTAGTTTAGGTAGGTAGTATTGTTCCAAGAATTTATCCATTTCTTCTAAAAAAAAAATTCAAATTTGTTAGAGTACAATTTTTCGTAGTAATCTGAAATGATTCTTTTAATTTCATTTGGCTCTGTTGTGATGTGGTCCTTCTCGTTTCTTATTCAGGTTATTTGTTTCCTTTCCTGTTTTTCTTTAGTCAGTCTAGCCAATGGTTTATCAATTTTGTTAATGTTTTCAAAGAACCAGCTTTTGGCTTTGTTAATTCTTTCAATTGTTTTTCTGTTCTCTAATTCATTTAGTTCAGCCCTAATTTTTATTATTTGTTTTCTTCTGGTGCCTGATGGGTTCTTTTGTTGCTCACTTTCTATTTGTTCAAGTTGTCGGGACAGTTCTCTGATTTTGGCTCTTTCTTCTTTTTGTATGTGTGCATTTATCGATATAAATTGGCCTCTGAGCACTGCTTTTGCTGTGTCCCAGAGGTTTTGATAGGAAGTATTTTCATTCTTGTTGCTTTCTAAGAATTTCCTTGTTCCCTCCTTGATGTCTTCTGTAACCCAGTCTTTTTTTAGGAGGGTATTGTTCATTTTCCAAGTATTTGATTTCTTTTCCCTAGCTTTTCTGTTATTGATTTCTAGCTTCATTGCCTTGTGGTCTGAGAAGATGCTTTGTAATATTTTGATGTTTTGGATTCTGCAAAGATTTGTTTTATGACCTAATATGTGGTCTATTCTAGAGAATGTTCCATGTGTGCTAGAAAAAAAAGTATACTTTGCAGCAGTTGGGTGGAGAGTTCTGTATAAGTCTATGAGGTCAAGTTGGTTGATTGTTGTAAGTAGGTCTTCCGTGTCTCTATTGAGCTTCTTCCTGGATGTCCTGTCCTTCTCCGAAAGTGGTGTGTTGAAGTCTCCTACTATAAATGTGGAGGTGTCTATCTCACTTTTCAATTCTGTTAAAATTTGATTTATGTATCTTGCAGCCCTGTCATTGAGTGCGTAAATATTTAATATGGTTATGTCTTCCTGATCAATTGTCCCTTTTATCATTATATAGTGTCCTTCTTTATCCTTTGTGGCGGATTTAAGTCTAAAGTCTATTTTGTCAGAAATTAATATTGCTACTCCTGCTCTTTTTTGCTTACTGTTTGCTTGATATATTTTTTTCCATCCTTTGAGTTTTAGTTTGTTTGTGTCTCTAAGTCTAAGGTGTGTCTCTTGTAGGCAGCATATAGATGGATCGTGTTTTTTTATCCAGTCCGTGACTCTCTGTCTCTTTATTGGTGCATTTAGTCCATTTACATTCAGCGTAATTATAGATAAATAAGTTTTTAGTGCTGTCATTTTGATGCCTTTTCATGTGTGGTGTTGGCCATTTCATTTTTCCACATGCTTTTTTGTGCTGGGACGTTTTTCTTAGTAGCTTGTGAGATCCTTATTTTCATAATGTTTAATTTTGTGTTTGTTGAGTCGTTACGTTTTTCTGGGCTTTTTTCTTGAGTTATGGAATTGATATTCCTTTTTGTGGTTACCTTATTATTTACCCCTATCTTTCTAAGTAAAAACCTAACTTATATCCTTCTATATCGCCTTGTGTCACTCTCCATCTGGCAGTTCAATGCCTCCTATATTTAGTTCCTCTTTTTGATTATTGTGATCGTTTATCTATTGATTTCCATGATTTCCTGTTATGTGTATTATTTTGTTTATTTATTTATTTTTAGAATTAGTCTTAATTTGTTTGTTTTTGTGCTTTCCCTATTTGAGTTGCGTTGATATCAGGGCGTTCTGTTTTGTGACCTTGTATTGTGTTGGTACCTGATATTATTGGTCATCAGGTCAAACGATCTCCTTTAGCATTTCTTGCAGTCTTGGTTTAGTTTTTGCAAATTCTCTAAACTTGTGTTTATCTGTAAATATCTTAATTTCTCCTTCATATTTCAGAGAGAGTTTTGCTGGATATATGATCCTTGGCTGGCAGTTTTTCTCCTTTAGTGTTCTGTATATGTCGTCCCATTCCCTTCTTGCCTGCATGGTTTCTGCTGAGTAGTCTGAACTTATTCTTATTGATTCTCCCTTGAAGGAAACCTTTCTTTTCTCCCTGGCTGCTTTTAAAATTTTCTGTTTGTCTTTGGTTTTGGCAAGTTTGATGATAATACGTCTTGGTGTTTTTTTCTTTTTGGATCAATCTTAAATGGGGTTCGATGAGCATCTTGGATAGATATCCTTTCGTCTTTCATGATGTCAGGGAAGTTTTCTGTCAGGAGTTCTTCAACTATTTTCTCTGTATTTTCTGTCCCCCCTCCCTGTTCTGGGACTCCAATCACTCGCAAGTTATCCTTCTTGATAGAGTCCCACATGATTCTTAGGGTTTCTTCATTTTTTTAAATTCCTTTATCTGATTTTTTTTCAGCTATGTTGGTGTTGATTCCCTGGTCCTCCGGATGTCCCAGTCTACATTCTAATTGCTCAAGTCTGCTCCTCTGACTTCCTATTGCATTGTCTAATTCTGTAATTTTATTGTTAATCTTTTGGATTTCTACATGCTGTCTCTCTATGGATTCTTGCAACTTGTTAATTTTTCCACTATGTTCTTGAATAATCTTTTTGAGTTCTTCAACAGTTTTATCACTGTGTTCCTTGGCTTTTTCTGCATTTATCCTAATTTCATTTGTGATATCTTTAAGCATTCTGTAAAATAGTTTTTTATATTCTGTATCTGATAATTTCAGGATTGTATCTTCATTTGGGAAAGATTTTGATTCTTTTGTTTGGGGGCTTGGAGAAGCTGTCATGGTCTGTTTCTTTATGGTTTGATATGGACTGCTGTCTCCGAGCCATCACTGGGAAACTAGATTTTCCAGGTAATCAGCTAAAAAAAATGCAGTCAAATTGCTATCTGAATTCTCCCTCTGGCTCCAGGTATTCGGATGTTAATGGAGCCGCCTGGGAAGGGTGGGGGAGGGATCAGAGAGCTAGGAGTGTAGCACCACAGAATATAGAGCTGATCACCGCGTTCACGCTCCGCCCCCGTCCGCCAAAATCCGGGCGGGACGACTCCCCGGTTGGGACGGTACTCTCCCCACTCCGAGACCTGTCACTTCCTCCCGGGGACTTCTCCCTTCGGTGCGCGGCACCACTTGTGCGAACTGGGTGGGCGTCACCCGCACGACCAGGTGGGCCCACCCCCTGGGTCAATTCAGGGGAATATAATTGGACCCCGCACTCACGCCCCGCCTGCTTTCTCCAAAATCCCAGCGGGATGGCTCCCCGGCTGGGACGCTGCTCTCCCCGCTCCAAGACCTTTCACTTCCTCCCGGGGACTTCTCCCTCCGGTGCGCCGCACCACACTCGCGTCTTGGGTGGGCGTCCCCCCACACGAACGTGTGGACCCCGCCCCGGGGTCGCTTTAGGGAAATATAGCTGATCCCCCCCCCGCTCGTGCCCCGCCCACTTCCCTCCAAACTCCCGGCGGGACGGCTCCCTGGCTGGGACGCTGCTCTCCCCGCTCCAAGATCAGTCACTGCCTCCCGGTTGCTTCTCCCTCCGGCTGCGCCGCTACGCCGCCCGCGCCAACCAGCTAGACTCTCTCCCGGGATGGGTTCGGGGGGGTAGGGCTGGGCCCCTTGTCTGTGCTGTCTGCCCCCCTGGGGTCTGCCCCAGATCGGGCTCCGAAGGTCACCTGCCTGGTACGCTGGCTCCTAGTTCTGAAAACAGTCGCTGTCTGCCTGTATTTGTTCGTTTTCCGTCTCTAAGTCTGTGCTTGTTGTTCAGAGTTCGTAGATTGTTATGTATGTGATCGATTCACTTGTTTTTCCGAGTCTTTGTTGCAAGAGGGATCCGCGGTAGCATCCACCTAGTCCACCATCTTGGCCCCGCCTCAGAAATGTAATTTTGAATATTGATTTTATACTTCACTAATAAGAGTGCTAAACACTCTTATTAATTATAATTTCCCTATGTTTAATTATTACATAGACAGACACATCTTCTGTGAATAACGACTTTGGTAGTTCTGTGGATTACTGATCAGGTATTTTCCTAGAATGTGAATGAATTGGGATTTGTATGGAATTTTTCTCATAATTAGACTGGTGTATGAGTTTTGGGGAGAAAGACCATAGAAATAAATTGACATTTTCATCATATCATATCAAAGATATTAGTTGTTTTTGTTAGGAGCTGTCCCATCATTTCCAACTCACAGCAACCCTATGTACAATGAAATGAAACACGGCCTGGTCATGCACCATCCTCACAATCACTGCTGTTTTTGAGCCCATTGTTTCAACCCCTGTGTCAATACATCTCATTAATGGTCTTCCTGTTTTTCGCTGACCCTCTTGTTATGGATCTCTTCCAGTCAGTTGGACAGGTAACTGCTTTCCAAATTTGTTGGCATAGATGTGTTTGTTGAAATATCTTAATTGGTATTCTGTCAATTCCTAAACCCAAAAAACTCACTGCTGTCAAGTCAATTCTGACTCATAGTGACCCTATAGAGCAGAGCAGAACTGCCCCATAGGGCTTCCAAAGAGCATCTGGTGGATTCGAACTGCTGACCTTTTGGTTAGCAGCCATAGCTTTTAACCACTACACCCCCCAGTGTTTCCTGTAAATTCCTAGAGCATTGTTTTTTGCTAATGCCTTCAGTGCTTTTTTCAGTGCAGCTTGGATTTCTGCCTTCAATACCATTGGTTATTGATCATATGCTACCTTCTGGCATGGTTCTCTTCACTTTCAGCAAGCAAGGTTGTGTCATCTGCATAACACAGGTTGTTAATGAGTCCTTCTCCAATTCTGATGTCCCGTGCTTCTTCATATAGTGCAGCTTCTCAAATTACTTGCTCAGCATACAGACTGAATAAGTATGGTGAAAGGATACAACCCTGGCTTGCACCTTTCCTCACTTTAAACCACACAGTATCCCCTTGTTCTGTTCAAATGACTGTCTCTTGATCTATGTACTGCCTCTTGATTTATGTACATGTTCCTCATGAGCACAATTAAGTGTTCTGAAATTCCCACTCTTAGTAATGTTATCTGTAATTTGTCACGACCCACACAGTGGAATGCTTTTGCATAGTCCACAAAACACAGGTAAACATCTTTCTGGTATTCTCTGATTTCAGCGAAGATCTATCTGACATCAGCAATGGTATCTCTGGTCCCATGCCCTCTTCTTAATTCAGCTTGATCTTCTAGCAGTTCCTGTTGATGTACTGCTGCAACCACTTCTGAATGATATTTGGCAAAATTTACTTTTGTGAGATATTAATGATATTTTTTGATAATGTGCACATTCTTTTGGATGGTCTTTCTTTAGAATGGGCACAAACATGGATCTGTTCTAGTCAGCAAGGAAGCTGTCTACCATATTTCTGGACATAGATGAGTGAGCACCTCGAGCACTGCATCTGTTTGCTGAAACATCTCAATTGGTATTCTGGCAATTCCTGGAGCATTGTTTTTTGCTATTCCCTTCATTGCAGCTTGGACCTCTTCCTTCAGTACCATGTGTTATTGATCATACGCTATCTCCTGAAATGTTTAAACTTTAACCAGTTCTTTTTGGCACAGTGACTCTGTGTATTCCTTCCATCTTCTTTTTTTTAATTTTTATTGTGCTTTAATTGAAAGTTTTCAAATCAGGTCAGTCTCTCATATAAAAATTTACATACACCTAGCCATACATTCCTAATTGTTCACCCTCCAATGAGACAGCCCAGTTCTTTCCTCCACTCTCTCTCCATGTGTCCATTCAGGTAGCTTCTGGCCTCCTCTGGCCTTTCATCCCTCCTCCAGACAGGAGATGCCAACATAGTCTCATGTGCTCACTTGATCCAAGAAGCTCATACTTCATCAGTATCATTTTCCATCCCCTATTCCCCTATTTGGGAGTGGTTCCTGTTTTGGGCTAACAGAAGGTCTGTGGACCAAGGCCTCCGGGGTCCCTCCAGTCCCAGTCTGACCACTAAGTCTGGTCTTTTTACGAGAATTTGGGGTCTGAATCCCACTGCTCTCCTGCTCCCTCAGGGGTTCTCAGTTGAATTCCCTGTCAGGGCAGTCATCGGTTGTAGCCGGGCACCGTCTAGCTCTTTTGGTCTCAGGTTGATGTAGTCTCTGGTTTACGTGGTCCTTTCTGTCTCTTAGGCTCATAATTACCTTGCTTCTTTGGTTTCTTCATTCTTCCTTGCTCCAGGTGGGTTGAGACCAATCGATGCATCTCAGAGGGCTGCTTGCTAGCATTTAAGACCCCAGACACCACTCTTCAAATTGGGATGCAGAATGTTTTCTGAATAGATTTTATTATGCCAATTGACTTAGATGTCCCCTGAAACCATTATCCTCAAACCCCCACCCCTGCTACCCTAGCCTTTGAAGTGTTCAGTTTATTCAGGAAACTTCTTTGCTTTGGGTTTAGTCCATTTGTGTTGACCTCTCCTGTATTGTATATTGTTTTTCCCTTCACCTAAAATAAAACTTATCTACTATCTAATTAGTGAATACTCCCTCTCTTCTTCCCTCCCTCCCCCTTCTCGTAACCGTCAAAGAATATTTTCTTCTCTTTTTAAACTGTTTCTCCAGTTCTTTTAATAGTGGTCTAATACAATATTTGTCCTTTTGCAATTGAATACTTTCACTCAGCATAATGCCTTCCAGATTTCTCCACATTACAAAATGTTTCATGGATTCAACATTGTTCTTTATCAATGCATAGTATTCCATTGTGTGAATATACCATAGTTTATTTAATCATTCATCCATTGATGGACACCCTGGTTGCTTCCATCTTTTTGCTATTGTAAACAGTGCTGCAATAAACATGGGTGTGCACATATCTGTTCGTGTAAAGGCTCTTATTTCTCCAGGATATATTCCGAAGAGTGTGATTGCTGGATCATATGGTAGTTCTATTTCTAGTTTTTTAAGGAAGTGTTGAATGATAAATGTATCATTTTACATTCCCACCAGCAGTGTATAAGTTTTCGAGTCGCTCCACAACCTCTCCAACATTTATTATTATGTGTTTTTTGGATGAATTCCAGACCTGCTGGAGTGAGATGGAATCTCATTGTAGTTTTTAATTGCATTTCTCTAATGGCTAATGATCGTGAGCATTTCCTCATGTATCTGTTAGTGCCCTGAATGTCTTCTTTAGTGAAGTGCCTGTTCATATACTTTGCCCATTTTTTAATTGGGTTATTTGTCTTTTTCTGGTTGAGTTTTAGCAGAATCATGTAGATTTTAGACATCAGGCGCTGATCAGAAATGTCATAGCTAAAAACTTTTTCCCAGTCTTTAGTAGTCTTTTTACTCTTTTGGTGAAGTCTTTGGATGAGTATAGGTGTTTTGATTTTTAGGAGCTCCCAGTTATCTGGTTTCTCTTCAGCATTTTTAGTAATGGTTTGGATTCTGGAGCCTTTGAAGCACTTATGGCCTGTTACCAGATGGTTAGAGCTGTTACCAGGTATATTAACCTATGAGTCCATTCACTATTCTTGAATAGAATTGGCTCAGGTGTCCTGATGGTCGGTCACCTAGGGTGTGGTGTAGGCTCTCACCTATCTTAGATGATTAATGGTGATGGTTGTATGCACTGGTTTCTGGTAGCGGCACCGGGTCACACTCCGAGGAGGTCAGAGTGCTGATAGCCTTCCTTCAAGTGTCAATGAGGAAAGAGTGTCTGTGTTCTCTAGAGCGCTCCGGTGGGTGGGCTCTGCAGCTGTACTTTAGGCACCCAATGCTTGTACCTGTAAAGACTGGTAGGCCACCACTATCCTCAGAACCCTTTTGCGGGTGGCTAGGTGGTGTGGATGGAGCCTCAGCCCTCAGTTCCCTGCTGTAGATAGGTTAGGGCTCTGTTTAATAGGTAGAGCGGTACCAGACCTCCAAAACCTGCCTCTCCACCACTCAGCTGAAACAATTACAGTCAGACCTCTAACAGAATTGCCTTTGCATTATAAGAGCCACCTGGTTCCTTGTAGGGGTGAAAGCCAAAGACTGTGGATCTCATGCCTGGACTGGAGCTGCTTCTGTTCTGATCTTCCAGTTTAGGGAAGTCAGGAAAGGATTTTTCCCCTGATGGTTAATTGCTGCTTTTCCCAGGCCAGGAGAATGGATTAGAAAAAAGCAGTGCACATCTATCTCTGGCCCAGGGAATTCCAATGTTAATGAAGCCGGCTGGGGCAGGGAGGGGAGGGATCAGGTAGATAGGAGAGAGTAGCCCCATAAAATAGACAAAATCACTTATTTTGTGTGGCGAGAGCTGTTTTATCTGAGATTCCAGAGGTGTGTGTAGCCAGTGTGCACTGGCTGGGTCCCCGCCAAGATTGACCCAGGGGGTTAGGGCTGCCTACTGTGCTTCCCTTGTCTCAGGAAGCCACCATCAGTCCCACTGCACTAGCACCAAAGCACAGCACCAAGGGATCAGGGCTGGGGCTCTGCGCACCGGGCTCCGGAACTACCCACTGCTTCAGCGTGGTCTCTCGCTCCCCTGCCACTCAGGTCAATTCTTCAGTTCTGTGTTCGATGGACAGGGTTCATAGATTGTCATATATGTAAACGATTCACTTGTTTTCTTGAGTCTTTGTCGCAAGAGGGTTCAGAGGAAGCTTCTGCCTAGTCAGCCATCTTGGTCCCGCCCTCCCAATTCCTCCGGGTCTTTGTTTTAAGAGGGCTTTCTGGAAGCTTCTGTCTATTCCGCCATCTTGGCCCTGCCACATACTTCCACCTTCTTTTGATGTTTGCTGTGTTGTTCAATAATTTCCCCATAGAATTCTTCAATATCACAACTCGAGGTTTGAATTTTTTCTTCACTTCTTTCTGCTTGAGAAATGTGTGTGTGTTCTTCCCTTTTGGTTTTCTAACTCCAGGTCTTTACACATTTCATTATCATGCTTTACTTTGTCTTCTAGCCTAATATCTCTGGCTGGGACCTCCAGTACAATGCTGAATAAGAGTGGTGATAAAGGGCATCCTTGCCTGCTTCCCATTCTCAGGGGGAATGCTTTCAGGCTCTCTCCATTTAGGATGATGTTGGCTGTTGGCTTTGTATAAATGCCCTTTAAACTGTTTAGGAATTTTTGTTCGATTTCTATTTTGCTGAGAGTTTTTATCAAGAATGGGTGTTGAATTTTGTCAAGTGCCTTTTCTGCATCAATTGATAAGATCATATGGTTCTTGTCTTTTGTTTTATTTATGTGATGGATTACATGGATTGTTTTTCTGTTGAACCATCCCTGCTTACCTGGTATGAATCCCACTTGGTCATGGTGAATTTTTTTTTTTTTGATATGTTACTGAATTCTACTGGCTAGAATTTTGTTGAGGTTTTTTGTGTCTAAGTTCATGAGGGACATTGGTTTGTAATTTTCTTTCTTTGTGGTGTGTTTATCTGGTTTTGGTATCAAGATTATGCTTGCTTCATAGAATGAGCTTGGGAGTATTCAGTCATTTTCTATGCTCTGAAATACTTTTAGTACTATTGGTATTAACTCTCCTCTGAAAGTTTGGTAGAATTCTCCAGTGAAGATTTCCAGGCCAGGACTTTTCTTTGTTGGGAGTTTTTAAATAACTTTTTCAATCTCTTCTTTTGTTCTGTGTCTATTTAGTTGTTATGCCTCTGCATGAGTTACTTTAGGTAGGTAGTGTGTTTCTAGAAATTCATCCATTTCTTCTAGGTTTTCAAATTTGTTAGAGTACAATTTTTCATAGTAAGCTGATATGATTCTTTTAATTTCAGTTGGGTCTGTTGTAATATCACCCATCTCATTTCTTATTTGGATTATTTGCTTCCTCTCCTGTTTTTATTTTGTCAGTTTGGCCAGTAGTTTTTCAATTTTGTTGATTTTTTCAAAAAAATCAGCTTTTGGTGTTGTTAATTCAATTGTTTTTCTGTTTTCTATTTCCTTTAGTTTTTTTTTTTTTTTTTAGTTCAGCTTTAATTTTTATTAGTTCCTTTCTTCTGGTGCCTGAAGTTTTCTTTTGTTGTTCTCTTTCTATTTGTTCAAGTTCTGGGGATAATTCTTTGATTTTGGCCCTTTCTTCTTTTTGGATGTGTGCATTTATTGATATAAATTGACCTCTGAGCACTGTTTTCGCTGTGTCCCAAAGGTTCGGATAGGAAGTGTTTTCATTCTCATTGGAGTCTATGAATTTCTTCATTCCATCCTTAATGTCTTCTATAACCCCATCTTTTTTGAGCAGGGTATTGTTCAGTTTCCAAGTGTTTGATTTCTTTTCCCTGCTTTTTCTGTTATTGATTTCTAGTTTTATGGCCTTATGGTCAGAGAAGATGCTTTTTAATGTTTCAATCTTTTGGATTCTTGAAAGGCTTGCTTTATGACCTAATATGTGGTCTATTCTAGAGAATGTTCCATGTGCACTAGAAAAGAAAATATACTTGGTTGCTATTTGGTGGAGTGTTCTGTATATGTCTATGAGGTCAAGTTGGTTGATTGTGGCATTTAGATCTTCCATGCCTTTAGTTGAGCTTCTTTCTGGATGTCCTGTCCTTCACCGAAAGTGGTGTGTTGAAGTCTTCTACTATAATTGTGGAGTTGTATATCTCACTTTTCAATGCTGATTGTTTTATGTATCCTGCAGCCTTGTCGTTCAGTGCATAAATATTTCATATGGTTTTATCTTCCTGGTATATTGTCCCTTTAATCATTATATAGTGTCCTTTATCCTTTGTGGTGGATTTAAAGTTAAAGTTTATTTTGTCAGAAATTAATATTTCCACTCCTGATCTTTATTGATTGTTGTTTGCTTGATATATTTTTTCCGTCCTTTGAGTTTTGTGTCTCTAAGGTGTGTCTCTTGTAGGCAGCATATAAATGGATCATGTTTTTTAATCCACTCTGCCACTCTCGATCTCTTTATTGGTGCGTTTAGTCCATTAACATTCAGTGTAACTATGGATACATACGAGTTTAGTGCTATCATTTTGATGCCTTTTTTTGTGTGTTGTTGACAGTTTCTTTTTCTCACTTAATTTTTTATGCTGAGTAGTTTATCTTTATATATTGTCTTTTCCTCTTCTTCGTTTTTGACTTTTTTCTGCTGAGTCTCTATTTTTTTCTTGTATTTTATTTTGATGAGTAGGATTGTTGGTCTCCTTTGTGGTTACCTTAATATTTACCCCATTTTTCCAAGTTTAAACTTAACTTTTGTTTATATTGCCTTGTGTTCCTCTCTATATGAAAGATCTATGATTACATTTCTTAGTCCCTCTTTATTATTTTAATGTTGTTGTCTTTTACATAATGACATTGCTGCTTCTCTGTTTTGAGCTTTTTTGTCTTGATTTATTTTTGTGATTTCCCTGTCTGGGTTAAAATCTGATTGCTCTGTCCAGTGTTCTGGTCTTGGGTTCATACCTAATATTATTCATTTTCTAACCAAAGAAATCCCTTTAGTATTTCTTGTAGTTTTGCTTTGTTTTTTCCAAATTCCCTAAACTTCTGTTTATCTGGAAAAGTCCAAATTTCACCTTCATATTTGAGAAACAGTTTTGCTGGATATATGATTCTTGGCTGGCAATTTTTTTCTTTCAATGCATTATGTAAGTCATCCCATTGCCTTCTTACCTGCATAGTTTCTGCCGAGTAGTCCAAGCTTATTCTTATTAACTGTCCTTTGTAGGTGCCTTTTCATTTATCCCTAGCTTCTCTTTAAATTCTCTCTTTATCTTTGGTTTTGACAATTTTCGTTGTAATATGTTTTGGTGACTTTCTTTTAAAACCTACCTTATGTGGAGTTCGATGAGCATCTTGGATAGAGACCTTCTTATCTTTCATGATATCAGGGAAGTTTTCTGCCAACACATCTTCAACAAATTCTGTCTGTATTTTCCATTATCCCTCCCTGTTCTGGTACTCCAATCACTCATAGGTTATTTCTCTTGATAAAGTCCCACATGATTCTTAAGGTTTCTTCATGTTTTTAATTTTTTAATCTGATTTTTCTTCAAATATATTTGTGCCAAGTGCTTTATCTTCAAGGTCATCAATTCTGCCTTCCACTTGCTCAATTCTGCTCCTCTGACTTTCTATTGAGTTGTCTAATTCTGTAGTTTTACTGATAATCTTCTGAATTTCTGATTGCTGTCTCTCTGTGGGTTCTTGCAGCTTATTAAATTTTTCATTATGTTCTTGAGTAGCCTTTTCAGTTTCTTCAACTGTTTTATCTATGCATTTACGGCCTTGTTCTGCATATTGCCTGATCTCGTTCCTGATGTCTTGAAGAGTTCTGTATATTAATCTTTTGAATCCTGCATCTGCTAATCCAGGAGGGCACCTTTATCCAGAAGATCCTTTGATTCTCTGTTTTGAGAGCTTCTTGAAGCAATGATTGTCTGTTTCTTTATGTGGTTTGATATTGACTGTTGTCTCCAAGTCTTCGATAAGTTTTGCATTAGTTTATTTTATGTTTGCTAACCGTGTCCTAATTTCTTGCTTTGTTTTGTTTTGATATGCCCAAATGGGTCGCTTGAGTGAGCTAGCTTGATTATTTTTGCCTTTGGAACTCTGAAGTCCTGTCACCAGATTGCTAGTTCTGTTATCAGGTATATGAGATTATAAGTCCATTCACTTTCCTTGTGTGGACTCAGATCAGGTGTCCAGGTATCTGGTCATCATGTGTGTGGTACAGGCTCTGTCCTACAGTCTTAGAGGAGCAGGGGTGTTTGGTGTAGGTACTGGTATCTGGTTGCAGCAGGGGGTCATGCTCTGAACAAGACAGGGCTGACAACCATCCCCCGAGTGTCTCTGAGGAAAGCACTTCCCTGTTCCCTAGAGCATACAGGTGGGTGGGTCCTACAGATGGACCATGGGCACCCAATGCTATTGGTTGTAAGGACTGGAAGGTACCAGTTATCCTTGGACCCCTGTCACGGGTGGCTGGGTGACCTGAATAGAGCCACCAGTCCTTAGGCCCCTGATGTGATTAGGTGAGGACCATGTTTAATAGGCAAAGTGGTGTCAAATATCCAGCACCCACCTCTCCACCGCACAGCTGAAACAGTTGTAGTGTGCCAACAAGGGCCTATTCTCCCAAAATAGGCCCACACAGGTCCATGCAGGGGGGAAAGGTATTCAATGTCCATGGACCATTTATGCCTGGATAGGAGCCACTTCTGTCCTGAGCTCCCCTGGTTAGTGGAGCTGGCAAATTACCTTTTCCCACTGTTGTGAATTTATTCCTTTTCCAAGTCTGGGAGCATGGCTCAGGGCTCTCAAATGGGCCTATCTCAGGCCAGGGAAATCAATTGCCACTGAAGCCAGCTTGGGGTGGAGGGTAACTTAAAATATACGTATGTACTTAGCTTTTGCCAAGAGCGCTATTCTTCTCTGGTGCCGGAGGTGTGAGTAGGCTGTGGAGCTGGCTGCTTCTCCCTGAGAAAACTGGCTAACACTACTACCAGCCCACTGCAGCCACTCCTGGGAATGGTGCCTGTGGGATCCCAGTGATTCAGGTCCGGCAACTACTCCATGCTTCTGAACCATCTCTATCTTCCCCTGCCGCTCAGTCCATTTTCTAACTTTGCCTTTGATGTTCAGGGCTCCTAGCTTGTCATAAATATTATCATTTCACTTGACGTTTTTGGTCTTTGATGTAGGAGGACCGCCGGAAGCATCTGGCTATTCTGCCATCTTGGTCCAGTCTCTTCATTTTGGTTTTTGATGAGAAATCAGCTGTTAATCTTATTGAGGATAATTCATGCTTGATTCTTTTGTTTGTCTACGAGCTGTTCAATTATTTTGTATCTAATGGTGGTTCTCTTTGAGCTTATTGAAGTTTTTGGAGGTTCTTGGATTATTAGATATATGTTTCTTTTCAAACTGGTAAAACTATGGCCATTATTTCTTCAGGTATTATTTCTGCCCTCTCCTTCTGGAGCTTACATTATGCATATGCTGGTACACTTGATAGTATCCCACAGGTCTCAGATGCTCTGTTCTTATTCATTTATTTATCCATTCATTCAGTTATTTATTTACTTGGTCATTCTGTCAGCTGCTGTTTAGTAATAGTAATAACTGTTTAGCATGGTAAGTATGCTCTTTAGTCCCCTATTAAATTTTTAATTTCAGGTATTATATTTTTTTTTGTCCCTGGAATCCCTGTTTGCTTTTTAGTTTTTAATAATTTTTATCTCTTTATTGATATTTTCTATTTGGCAATACATTCTTTTCATGCTTTCCTTTGGATTTTTTACATGTAGTTTACTTTAGCCCTTTAAATATATTTAATATAAAAAAAATATAGTGCATTTAAAATCTTTATCTAGTAAGTTCAACTCATGAGTTTCTTTGGGGTCAATTTTTATTTACTGTTTTTTTTTCACTGTATATGTGCGGTGCTTTCTTATTTCTGTGCATATAATTCCCTTGTTGAAAATAGGACATTTTAAAAAAATGTAACGTAGTTACTCTAGAAATCACATTACTCCCCTCCCCAGGGTTCATTTTGCATTTGTCTGTTATGTTATTGCTGTTGTTATTTGTTTAGTGTCTCTTCTGAACTAATTCTTTACTGTCCATATTCCCCATCATGTGTGGTCTCTGTAGTGCCTGCTGGATTAGTTTAATGGTGAGCTAATGAAAGTAGGGGAAACCTTCATGGCATAGTGATTAAGAACTACGGCTGCTAACCAAAAGTTTGGCAGTTCAAATCCACCAGCCACTGCTTGCAAACCATATGGGGCAATTCTACTCTGTCCTATAGGGTTGCTATGAGTCGGAATTGACTCCACGGCAATGGGTTTTTTTTTCTTTTTTAAATAAGATTAAGAGGGACTTTCCTAGATTTCTGGAACCAGTAAGTCTCCCGGTCTTTGCCGATTATCTCTGTGTGCATGTTGGGGCACACGTTCAACACTTACCCAGGCAGTTTAAAACTCTGCCTTAATCTTCATTTCCTGTTTGTGTGGAGCCTCAAAGTTAGCCAGACGTGACAGTTTAGGACCTTTCCAGGTCTTTCCTAAGCCTACACACAGGGATGGATTAACCAATAAGCAAGACAAACATGTGCTTAGGGCATCAGCAAAACAGGAAAGCCAGTGGTCCAAAGCAATGACCCGTAGATGCCAAGCAGACAGAACTCAAGGAAAAATGAGTGCCACAGTGGAAGGAAACTGGCAGGGCACTAAATGAAATTAATATCAGCTCCAGTGCACGAGAATGTGCTGGCCAGAAATAAAGTTGATGCCAAGTCACTAGGGCATCCACACACAAGGTTTTTTGAGCTATGAGGCCCCTACCACTTCAACACCTTCACTGATGTCTGTTTCCTATGGTTCTTCCCATGTAATTGAAACTCTTTATCTCAGTGGGCCTCTAACCAAAAACCAAATCACCAAACCCATTGCCGTCAAGTCGATTCTGACTCATAGAGACCCTATAGGACAGAGTAGAACTGCCCCATAGTGTTTCCAAGGAGCAGCTGGTGGATTCAAACTGCCAACATTTTTGTTAGCAGTCGAACACTTAACCACTGTGCCGCCAGATCTCGTGGGAGTATATTATTTCTTTTTAATAAAGAAGATTTGGGGGTGGCCTGTCAAGTGTAACTCTTGCTACATTTACCCACTAAAAAAATTATAATCCAGTTAATCTCTTTCTGCTAAAATGGCATACTCCACTTTAGCATTCAATAGCTAATATTATAGTTGCATTTAAAAAGAAGTTAAATCATGGATAAATAACACACACACATATATATATAAAACTCACATATGCCATTTGAGTGCTTAAGTAAGCAGAGGAGGAGTCACCACATATTATCAATGTTTAGATCCCTCACATGCCTTTAATCTGACCCTTTGTGCACACAGTCCTGCACATGTGCACAACCCTACACATGTATGTGGCCTTCCAGATACCTGTAATACATTAGGGAATGTCGAAGAACCCTATGGACATCTCAGTTCTCTACTTTTCCTTTTAAGCTTTTTTTTATTAGTCTATTATTTGACCCAGTTCTTATACACTGCCTCAGGCAGCTGTAATGTTCAACAATCCTCTCTAATTGCTTTTGACAAAAATACCCCTGGGGAAAAGGCTGTTTGACTGGGTGAGCTCTGAGTTAGATCAAACAGCCTTGTGAATAGAGTCTTTCAGGAACAGCAGATAGGTCAAGTATTTCTCTGGGAATGTGGCTTTGAATGTGTTCCAACCTCTTTCTGCCCCCTCTATTGGGTGCCAGGCTCCGGGTTTTAATCATGATTGTTGGCTGTTTATTTTCAAGGCTACTCTAGAGCTGGTGGCATAGTAGTTAAGTGCTATGGCTGCTAACCAAAGGGTCGGAGTTCAAACCCACCAGGTGCTCCTTGGAAACTCTTTGGGGCAGTTCTACTCTGTCGTATAGGGTCACTATGAGTCAGAATCAACTTGACCGTACTGGGTTTGGTTTGTTTGTTTGCCCAGAGCTGGAGTACTGGAGTGAGAATAAAGAGTGAGAATAGGCAGGTTTAAATCCCACAAAGCTTGCTTCACTTAATAAGATGTGGCTGTTTTTCTTAAATAAGCATCCACAAGACTGCTTCAAGACTTTGGTTAATTTCTAGAGTTTTGAAAAGGTTTATGCTATCAATTTTTGACAATGTTCTGGTTGCTTTTATGGGGGAAGAAATTTTTTTAAGTCCCTACTCCACCAGTTTTGCTGATATCACTCTACTGGTTTTTCTTGAGTTTGTTTTATTTATCTAAGAATTGATGAATTTTATATAATACTTAAATGCATAAATTTGGTTATAATCTTCTCTAAATTTTTTTATTGTTACCAGAGTCTGTAGACATGCAGCTTTTTTCTTCCATAATATTGTTTATTTCTGCTGTCTTTTTTTGGTTTATCAGTGATTTGTCAATTTTATTAGTTTGCTTTTTTACATCAACTGTTGATCATTTTGTCCCTTTTATTGTATTTTTTTGTTTTACAATTTATTAATTTCTACTATTTTTCTTTATTTTATTCCCTCAACTTTCTTAGGTTCTATTCTGGGATTTTGTCATTAATGTCTGTAATTGAACTCTTAGCTTATACACGTATTTTTCACTTTTAATATACATACTTATAATAATAAATATTTTATCTATGAATTTCATTCCCAAACACTGTTTTAGCTTTATCCCATAAGTTTTGAGATTTAGTGTTTTTATTATCATTTAGTTAAAATAGAATTTCTTCAACTCATGAATTACACAGAAGTTTTTTTAATAAACTTTTTTTATTCTTCCCTAAGTTATTTTTTGTTGTTTACTTCTAAGTAGATGTAACATCATAAAATATATTTTTTGTAATTTCAGTTATTTGAAATTTGTTGATAGATACTTTATGGTCTTGTTTATGTTCTCTTTTGGAATTGTTTATTGTGTGTATGAAAAGAATGTGTTTCTTGCATTGTAGTGTCTTCTCTATATATTTATAAACTCAGACTTTAAATGTGTTGTTAACATCTTCCATATCCTTACTGATTTTTTTTTTTTATCCTACTGGGTATTTCTGCTGATAAAATTGGAGTTGGGAAAATTTTTGTGGTAAAAGATAAGATAGAAAATTTTTTAAACTTGCACACTATGTGGTCTGTGGAACTACTCCACACTGTCACTGCACTGTAAAAGCAGTCATAGACAATATATAAACAAATGGATGTGACAATTTTCCAACAAATCTTTATTTACCACAATAGGCATGAGACTGAGTTTGATCTATGTCCTGTAGTGTGCCTACCTCTGATTTAGAGATGCATACTAACACTTTCCATTATGATGGCAGATTGGTCTACTTCTTCTGATGTTGGTCTATTTTTACTTCATATGCTTTATGCTATGTTATAAAAAAATAGGGCACATATAATTTAGAATCATCATTATTTCTGTGAATTGAACATTATATTTTCAAAATTTAATGCTCTTTATTTCTGATTCAAAGGCAATATGTTTACATTATATTTAATTTCTATTTTGCCTAATATTGTTAAAACCCTTTCTTGACTCGTGGTACATATAGCTGCCACTCACTTTTTCATTGGGAAGATGCCGTACCACTGACAGCATGTGCTGGTACTGATGGCAGGCAGGGCCCTATAAAACAGTTTGAAACAGAAGAAAACAGGCCTGTATTGCAAATTACTGTTTTTACAGGGTACTGTATGAGGTGGTGCTGAATCATTGAATTTTTAGTAGGAAAAACATGAATTTTGAAAATGTTTTTTATACACATATGTACCTCTGGACACTGTGGGTAGAATTTTGGGTGTCAAAAATATACGTACCTCTGGATTTCAAGGGTACAATTTATGGGATGAGGCATAATATGAAAACCATATTACCATCAAAAACTTAAACACGTTCAATGATTCACCATGCTCTCCATTACAGAAATAGGGGTCAACAAAAATCCCAAAGGAAAAAATAAATAAATATCAACTCATGACTAATCTTGTTTTATCTGTACTTCCAGCCACCTAAATTTCCCTACACTCAAGTTATTTTTAAGCAAGTTCCAGCTATCATTTTATCCAAAAATAAAGGAGATAACTCTTTTACAAAAACATAATAATACCGTTTCCACATCCCCACATTGTAATAATAATTTCTTAACATTATTAAATATTGAATCCCTGTACAAGTTTCTCAAGTTGTCTCCTAAACTTTTTTTTTCTTAAATCAGGATTCAAATAAGGTGTATGTATATATACATTATGATTGATTGATATATCTCTTAAAAAAAATAGTCTCTTTTAATACATATGCTCCCCTTCTCTTTTTCTTTCCCTTACATTTTTGTTGTTGTTGAATAAACCAGGTTGTTCGTACTCGTAGAATTTTTTTTATAGTCTGGATTTTGCTGATTTGTTATGTATTTCCTTTTATTTACCATGCTTGGGATTCATTGAGCTACCAAAATCTGTAGATGCTTGTCTTTTATCAGTGTTGGAAAACTCTTAGCCATTATCCCTTCAAATACTGTCTTTGTCACATTTTATCTTTCCTCTCCTTTTAAAACTCTGATCTTTTTACACAAATCTTCAGGTCTCTTAAATTCTCACTAATCCAAAGAAGATTTGGGGTTAATACTGCTAGGCACCTAGGATCTCTACCATACAGGAGCAATTTTAAACAATATTGAAACTTAACATGTTTTGGATCATTCAAGTACTGCAAAATTTGAGCTGCAAAGCCATATGAGGGCAAGATAGTGGTTATATCAAGGGAAATGTTTTTCGTTCCACTCAGCATAATTGCTCAAGAGAGAAAATTTTCCTTTGCCATCCCCTTGAGGTATGGATTTATTTCTAATTCACACTTAATACTCAGGGTGGAGCACTTTGTTTTTGTGTTTGTATTTCTGTGTGTAAACTTTTGATGTTACTTTATAATAGTAGTCTCATACAGTATTTGTCCTTTTATGATTTACATATTTCACTCAGCGTAACCTCCTCCAAATTCATCCATGTTTTGAGATGCTTCATGGAGTTTTCATTATTATTCATTGTTGCATAGTATTTCATTGTGTGTATGTACCACAGTTTGTTAATCCATTCATCTGTTGACAAGCGTTTAAATTGTTTCCACTTTTTCTATTGTGAATAATGCTGCAATGAACATGGGTGTACATATGTCTGTTTGTGTCATGGATCTTATTTCTTTAGGGCATTGTGATCATTAAAAACTTAGGCTGGGCTATGATTCTCAGTGATTTGGCAGTTATAATGTAGCTTGGCAGTCATATAATGATGTAATCACCTCTATGGTGAAATCTGACATACTGTGATAGTCCACATGATAGGATCTGCTGTGAGTAGCCAATCAGTTGAAAGGGATTTTCCTTGCGAGTGTGACCTGCATCCAAAGAAGGTGGACTTTCTGGCAAGTCTCATGGGCTTTTGATTGCCCTGGATCATGCAGCTGGCTACTTTATCTGACCTCTGGTTCTTGGAACTTGAGCTAGCAGCTGACCTACCTATCTTGGGTTCACCAGCCCCTTCAGCTATGTGAGTTGGGAGAAGCCTTCAACCAAACACTTAGTAATAAACCTAACCAGGGATGTAAAAGATGTATACAAAAAAAAAAAAACTACTGTTAAGAAACCAACAAATACCTACTTAAATGGAAAAACATACCATGCTCTTGAATAGAAAGACGTATTCAAGAGGCTAGGATTTCCCAGCCTCTACAACGGCATGAGCAGCCTCTTTAAGACTCTATATGAGAGAGAGAGAGAGAGGCTTGTGATTGTTAAGGTTGTGTGTCAACTTGTCTGGGTCATGGTTTTCAGTGGTTTGGCAGTCATTTGATGTTGTGATCACTTCCATGATGAGATTTGATATAATATGATTGCCTTCATGATGGAATCTGCCTTGAGTAGCCAAGCAGTTGAAAGGGAGTGGCCTGCATCAAATATACGTAGAGATTCTGGCAAAGCTCATGGGCTTTTGCTTGCTCTGGGTCTTGTAGGTGGCTCCTGTTCGTCTGACCTCCAGTTCTTGGGGCTTGAGCTAGCAGCTTACCTGTTGTCTTGCCTGCCAATCTTGGGATTCATCAATCTTTGCAGCCTGTGAGCAAGAGCTCTTCTCTCTGACCTGCTGATCTTGGGTTCACCAGCCCCTGGACTACGTGAATTAGGAGAAGCCTCTATCCTGACCCACAGACTTGGGACGTTTCAGCCTCTACAACTGTGTGAGCCATTTCCTTGATATAAATCTCACTCTCTATATATTTACGTGCTTTACAGGTTTTGCTTCTCTAGAGAACCCAGCCTAAGACAATGCTTTACTGGTTCTGCTTCTCTAGACAACCCAGCCTAAGACAATGCTTTACTGGTTCTGCTTCTCTAGACAACCCAGCCTGAGACAGGTATATATCTAGGAGCGGGATTGCTGGATCATATTGTATTTCTATTTCCAGCTTTTTGAGGAAGTGTCATACTGTTTTCCATTGTGGTTGTACCCTTTTACATTCCCACCAGCAGTGCATACATAAGACTTCCAATCTCCCCACAACCTTGTCAACATTTGTTATTTTCTGCTTGTTTTCTTGATTAGCGCCCATAATGTTGGGGTGAGATAATATCTCAGTGTAGTTTTGATTTGCATCTCTCTAATTGCTAATGATCTTGAGCATTTCTTCATATGTTTGTTAGCTGCCTAAATGTCTTCTTTGGTGAAGTGTGTGTTCATATTCTTTGATCATTTTTAATTGGATTTTTTTTCTTTTCTTTTTTGTTGTTCAAGTGTTGAAGTTTTCTATAAATTTTAGAGATGAGACCCTTTCAGATATGTCATAGCCATTTATTTCCCAATCTGTAAGTTCCCTTTTTACTTTCTTTTGGAGAAGTCTTTTGTTGAGCATAAGTGTTTAATTTTTAGGCAGTTCCATTTTTCTAGCTCATCTTCTGTGTGTGCCTTTTTAGTCATGTTTAATATTCTATTTATGCCATATATTAGGGCCCCTAGCATTGTCCCTGTTTTTTCCTTCATTGTCTTTATAGTTTTAGGTTTCGTGTTTAGGTCTTTGATCCTTTTTGAGTTAGTTTTTGTGTGTGGTGTGAGGAATGAGTCCTGTTTCATTTTTCTACAAATAGATATCCAGTTTTGCCAACATCATTTTTTAAAGAGACTGTCTCTTACCCATTTAACGGACTTTGGTTCTTTGTTGAAGAGCAGCTGTCCATAGGTGGATGGATTTCCGTTCTGGGTTCTCAGTTCTGTTCCATTGGTGTACATGTCTGTTGTTGTACCAGTACAACACTCTTCTGACTACCTTGGCTGTGTAGTAGGTTCTGAGATCAAGTAGTGTGAGGCCTCCTACTTTGTTCCTCTTTAATAATGTTTTACTTATTCAGGGCCAGCTTCTCTTTTATATAAAGTTATTGATTAATTTTTCCACCTAGTCAAAGAATGCTGTTGGGATTTGGACTGGGATTGCATTATGTCTATATATCACTTTGGGTAGTATTGACATTTTCACAATGTTAAGTCTTTCTATCCAAGAGCATGGTACGTTTTTCCATTTATGTAGGTTTTTTGGTTTCTTGCAATAGTGTTTTGTATTTTTTTGTATACGTCTTTTACGTCCCTGGTTAGATTTATTCCTAAGTGTTTTATTTGGGGGGGGGAGGGAGCTATTGTAAATGGTATCACTTTCCTGATTTCCTTTTCAAAATTCTCTTTCTTGATTTAAAGGAATCAAACTGATTTTTCTATGTCGATCTTGTATCCTTCCAGTTTGCTGAGTCCTTCTATTAATTCAGTAGCTTTCTCGTGGAATCTTTTAAATTTTCTATGTATAGGACCATATTATCTGCAAATAGAAATAGTTTTATTTCTTTCTTATCAATTTGGATGCCCTTTATTTCCTTTTCGTGCCTTATTGCTCTCTCTAGGACTTCCAACACAATGTTGAATAAGAGTGACAATAAAGGGCATCCTTGTCTGGTTCCTGTTCTCAAGGGGATTGCTTTAAGAGTCTCTCTATTGAGGGTAATGTTGGCTACTGGTTTTCCCTTTATTATGTTGAGGAATTTCCCTTCTGTTCCTATTTTGGTGAGAGCTTTTATGAGGAATGGGTGTTGGACTTTATCAAATGCCTTTTCTGCATCAATCGCGAGGATCGTGTGATTCTTTTCCTTTGTTTTATTTACGTGGATTATGTTTATGTGGTGGATTATGTTAATTGGTTTTCTGACGTTGAATCATCCTGCATGTCTGGTATGAATCCCACTTGGTTGTGATGAATTTTTTTTATTTGCTGTTGAATTCTATTGGCTGGGATTATCGAGAATTTTTGCATTTATATTCATGCAAGATGTTGGTCTATAGTTTATTTTTTTTTTCTTTTCTTTGTCTGGCATTGGTATCAGGGTTACGCTCCCTTCATAGAATGAATTTGGGAGTATTCCTCCCTTTTCTATGTTCTGGAATAGTTTGAGGAGAATTGGTGTCAATTTTTCTCTTAATGTTTGGTAGAATTCACCAGTGGCTTTCCTTTTGGGGGGGACTTTTTATATGACCCCTTCAATTTCTTCTTTTGTTACAAGTCTGTTCAAATTTTCTACCTCAGTTTGTGTCAGTTAAGGTAGATAATGTATTTCTAGAAATTTGTCCATTTCCTCTAGTTTTTCAAATTTGTTGGAATACTATATTTCATACTATTCTGTTATGATTCTTTTTAATTCAGTTGGTTCTGTTGTAATGTCACCCATCTCATTTTTTATTTTGGTTATTTGCATCTTCTCTTGTTTTTCTTTTGTCAGTTTGGCTAGTGGTTTGTTGATTTTATTGATCCTTTCAAAGAACCAGCTTTTAGTCTCATTGATTCTTTCTATTGTTTTTCTGTTCTCTGTTTCATTTATTTCTGCTCTAATTTTTATTTTGTTTCTTGTGCTGACAGTGGGCTTCTTTTGGTGTACTCTTTCTCTTTGTTCCAGTTGTAGGGTTAATGTTTTGATTCTGGCCCTTTCTTCTTTTTGTATGTGCGTGTTTATTGGTATAAATTGACCTCTGAGCACTACTTTGGCTGTGCCTCAAAAGTTTTGGTATATTGTGCTTTCATTCTTGTTTGATTGTAGGAATTTTTTTTTATTTCATCTGTGATTTATTTTATTATTCAGTAGTTTAAGTCGGGTGTTATTCAGTTTCCATGTATTAGTTTTTTTTCTTTGCTTTTCCTGTTATTGATTTATACTTTTGTAACATTTTGATCAGAGTAGATGCTTTGTATTATATTGATTTTTAAATTTGTTGAGGTTTGTTTTGTGGCCTACAATGTTGTCTATTCTAGAGAATGATCCATGAGCATTGGAGAAGAAGGTGTACCTTGCCAATGTTGAGTGAAATGTTTTGTAACTCTATGAAGTCCAGTTGGTTGATTGTGATATTTAGCTCTTCTGTGTCTTGGTTGAGTTTCTTTCTAGTTGTTCTGTTCTTAGCTTAGAGTGGTGTGTTAAACTCTCCTACTATTATTGTGGAAGTGTCTATTTCTCTTTTCAGGGCTGTTAATGTCTATTTTATGTACTTTGGAGCTCTGTCATTGATGCATATATATTTATTATGGTTATGTCCTCTTGGTGGATTGATCCTTTACTTATTATATAAAGTCTTTCTTGTCTTTTATGGTGGATTTTGTTTTTAAGTCTATTTTATCTGAGGTTAATATTGCGACTTCTGCTCTTTTTTTGGTTATATTTTGCTTGATGTTTCTTTTTCTAGCCTTTAAATTTTAATTTATTTATACTTTTGTGTCTGAGATGTGTCTCTTGCAGACAGCATATTGATGTGTCATTTTTTTTTACCCATTCTGCCACTCAGGTTAGCGCACTTTGGAGCCCCAGTATTAGGTGCGGGGGGAGATACTGTCCTATTAGACCCTCTTAGTTTTTTTTTTGTTGGGTAGGCCCTGGGCTTTTTTTTTTTTTCAATGTACTCTTAGCTCTGTGAGTTGGTGACAACTGAAGCACAAGGTCATCTAATATGGAAAATTCCCTAGTAGAAAACTAGTTTTAGTTCTCTCCTTACATCTCTGGTTTTCTGATTTTAATAGCTCTCTTTTTTTTAATTTTCAAGTACAGGCAGTCCTGGGATTACAAATGGCTTACTCATGTATAACCTGCAATTACAAACCAACCCCCCGAAGCCTATTATATTAAAAATTTGAGGTACATACTTTGTGACAAGCATCAAAACATTATTATTATTATTACTACTGTATTATTATTTAAAGATGTTTTAGTGTATCTGGAAGTTTTTAATTTTTTTATGCATAGAAAAGGACACTATATGCTATATACTAAGACCAACAATTGACTAACTGATGTTAGACATGAACTGTACCTAACCGCTCTGACTTAGGTACAAATTCTACTCCAAGGCAGACTTAGGCATGGAACTAGTACATAATCCAGGGACTGCCTGTATTTCTCACTCATTTGCTGGGTGATGAATGATTTTAAAGGGCTTTATAAAAACATATTCCATCCAGTATATTAAGTTACTTTCAAAGAAAGGGTAGGTGAGGATATGTGGTCCCCAATACCTTTTTTGGTGATGGTTTCTTATCCATTGCCCAAACCATTGCCCTAGAGTTGATTCCAACTCATACCAATCCTGTATATAGTACATAATAGAACTGCCCTATAGGGGCACAGTGGTTAAGTGTTTGGCTGCTAAGCAAAAGGTCAGCAGTTCAAATCCACCAGCTGCTCCTTAGAAAACCTATGGGGCAGTTCTACTCTGTCCTATAGGATCACTAAGAGTCAGAATTGACTTGATAGCAATGGGTTTTTGTTTTTATAGGGTTTTCATGGCTGTAATCTTCACAGAAGCAGACTGCCACATCCTTCTCCCATGGGGTGACTGGTGGATTTGAACTACTGACCTTGTGGTTAGCAGCTCATTGCTTAACCACTGTGCCACAAGGGGTCTTTATGGACTCTTACACAGGGGCAAAACTTCAGGTTCTAGTTGTCTAGCATATCATTGTTGGCTATAGATGGACCAAAAGAACATGAACTAAACTTACTTTACATTCTTGGCTCAGCTCCTTTGCTATCGCCTTTACTGGCTATTAGTTCATTTGGTCCTCTACATTAATAAAGCCCACAGACTCTATTATTAAATGAATATGAAATTTAACATCTCTATAAAGGAATTTGTACTTCTTAAAAAGATCATTTATATAAAAATTTTTGTATTTCTTCAATAAACTTCGCACATTAACTAGCTAATGATCTTGGGTGACTGACCTAACTCCTATGAACTTTATTTTCCTCATGTGAAAAATGGAAATATTAATACCAGCTGACATCACTTGATGAGTGTGAAGAACAAATGATGTGATAGTATATGAGAATGTGTTTTGCAAACTGTAAGTATTATGATAACACAAGGTGTTACTTCAGCTTTTTATCATAAAAGGGTATTTGCATCAAGTAGCTCTTAGCACCATTTTAAAAATCAGCAATGGTTAACTTTTTGTATTTTTGCCTTAACAGGTTGCATTCTTCCCCATTAACTAAAATTTTGGTCTTATTGTAGTACCTTTTCATGAGAAATTATCAATAACTATCTATGGGACTTTTACAACAAAATCTTATCTACTGCATTTGAACACATTTCATGAAGTAAAAATCATAATTACTTTCTTCAAGCATATGAAGCACATAAAGAAGACAAAGTGTCTAATCTACATATCCTGGACAGTGTATACCAACATTTACCAATCTTTTCATTCTATGCTATATCTCTTGTTGTCGTTAGGTGCCATCAAGTCGGTTCTGACTTATAGCGACCCTGTGTGCAACAGAATGAAACACTGTCCAGCCCTGCGCCATCCTCACAAATGTTGTTATGCTTGAGCTCATTATTGCAGCAACTGTGTCAATCCATCTCATTGAGCATCTTCCTCTTTTTTGCTGACCCTCTACTTTACCAAGCAAGATGTCCTTCTCCAGGGACTGATCCCTCCTGATAACATGTCCAAAGCATGTGAGACAAAATCTCCCCATCCTTGCTTCTAAGGAGTATTCTGGCTGTACTTCTTCCAAGACAGATTTGCTCGTTCTTTTCGCAGTCCGTAGTATATTCAATATTCTTCACCAACACCATAACTCAAAGGTGTCAATTTTTCTTTTGTCTTCCTTATCCATTGTTCAGCTTTCACATGCATATGATGTGATTGAAAACACCATGGCTTGAGTCAGGTGCACCTTAGTCTTCAAGGTGATATCTTTCCTTTCCAACACTTTAAAGAGTTCTTTTGCAGCAGGTTTGCCCAATGCAATGTTTTTCTTGATTTCTTGACTGCTGCTTCCATGGCTGTTGATTGTGGATCCAAGAAAATGAAATCCTTGACAACTTCAATCTTTTCACCATTTATCATGACATTGCTTATTGGTCCAGTTGTGAGGATTTATGTTTTCTTTATGTTCAGGTGTAATCCATACTGAAGGCTATTGTGGTCTTTGATCTTTATCAGTAAGTGCTTCAAGTCCTCTTCACTTTCAGCAAGGAAGATTGTGTCATCTGCAAAACAAAGATTGTTGATGAGCGTTCCTCCAATCCTGATACCATGCTCTTCTTCATATAATCCAGCTTCTCGGATTATTTGCTCAGCATACAGATTGACTAACTATGGTGAAAGGATATAACCGTGATGCACACTTTTCCTGACTTTAAACTATGCAATATCCCCTTCTTTTGTTCAAATGACTCCCTCTTGATCTACGTACAGGTTCCTCATAGTACAATGAAGTGTTCTGGAATTCCCATTCTTCAGAATGTTATCAGGAGCCAGTGACGTGCCCACGGAGGCAAGATGGTGACATTGACTGTAGTTATCAGCACAGATGACATCAAAATAGAGAACGGGCAGAGCACAGCCCAAAGCTGGGGCTGCCCCCTCTTACTCCCAAGCAGCAGGAGGACCTCCAGAGAGTCAGGAAGTACACCGTGGAGCACAGCATCAAAAGCGTGCTGGTGAAGCAGACCACTGCACACCAGCAGCATCTCACCAACCTGCAGATGGTGGCTCAACAGCAGTGAGCGCTGGCCATCATTTGCTGGGTCTACATGGCCTCCATCTACTATGAGCTGGGGAAGGGCGCCATCCACCAGGCCTGCCCACCCTTTGGGCCCATCAAAAGCATAGTCATGTCCTGGGAATCAATCACTATGACACAGAAGGGCTTTGCCTTCATGGAGTACAAGGTCCCAGGAGCAGCATAGCTGGCCTTGGAGCAAATAAATTCAGTGATGCTGGAAAGCTGAAACATCAAGGTGGGCAGGTCAAGCAACATTGGGCAGGCCCAACCTATCGTTGTCAAGCTGGCCGAGGAGGCATGGGCCTACAACCATATCTACCTGGCCTTGGTGCACCAAGTTCTCTCAGAGGATGAAATCAAGAGCATGTTTGAGGCCTTTGGCAAGATCAAGACTTGCATGCTGGCCGGGACCACACAATCAGCAATCACAAGGGCTATGGCTTCATGGAGTAAGAGAAGACACAATCGTCCCATGACGCTGTGTCTTCCACAAACCTCTTTGACCTGGGTGGCCAGTATCTGCAGGTAGGCAAGGCCATCACCCCCACCTGCCATGCCTCTGCTCATGGCTGCCACATCCTTTCATTCTGTGCTATATAGCTCTGGACTTCTCAATTACTTGTGATACACCATGAATACCATTGGGTTTTTTTGGGGGGGTGGGTAATGAATATATTCATGAATCATTCTTAAAATACCAACCTTACAAATAAAATTAGACACTTTGCATTGTGATTCCCCTACTTACATATGCTCATGCTGATAGATTATTCAAAGTGTATTCTAATGATAATGCACATTCTTAATTAAGCACACAACTTTCTTTATGGAGCAGAACTGATGAACTTGATGAAGCCAAAATGAATAACATGACAATTATAAGTTTTACCAGATTATGTTATGTATTTATTGTGCCATACATAACAAACACTGATAAAAGGGCAAACTAAAATTTAAAGAAGAAATTTGAAATTTGTTCTCCTCATTGTACTCCTGCTCTCAAAATACAGTACCCACAGGGTGATTTCTTATCTCAAATAATTTCACTTCTGATCCTAAGGATATTGAGGTCTACCAATATTCAGAGACTAGAAGATCATTAGGTATCTAATGAATCATATGTCTTTTAGAAGTGGCAATCTTTGGATAGACTATTCACTCTGAGACTTTATTGAACTCCCAAATGCATGTGTCTTAGTCATCTAGTGCTGCCATAACAGAAATACCACAAGTGGGTGGCTTTAACAAAGAGAAATTTATTTTCTCACAGTCTAGTGGGTTACAAGTCCAAATTCAGGGTGTTGGCTCCAGGAGAAGGCTTTCTTTCTCTGTCGGCTCTGGAAGAAGGTCCCTGTTCTCAATCTTCCTATGGTTGAGGAGCTTCTCAGGCGCGGGGACCCTGGGCCCAAAGGAAGCACTCTGCTCCTGGTGCTGCTTTCATGATAGTATGAGGTCCCCGACTCTCTGCTGCTTCCCCTTTCTTTTATTTCTTGAGAGATAAAAGGTGGTGCAGACCACACCCCAGGGAAACTCTCTTTACGCTGGATCAGGGAGGTGACCTGAGTAAGGGTGGTGTTACAATCCCACTCTAATCCTCTTACCATAAAATTACAATCACAAAATGGAGGATAACCACATAATACTGGGAATCATGACCTAACCAAGTTGACACATATTTTTTTGGGAGGACACAACTCAATCCATGACAGCATGTAAAGAAAAGCATAAACACAATCGATGTATCTACATGATAACAGTTAAAAATATTTAAAAAATAGGTGTTTTAAAAATGAGCATAGCTTCAAGCTATGAAGTTAAATTAAAAATAATGGAATTTAATTGCATTTGAACATATTTTGAAGAGGAAACAATTTTATTTAATTATGTTTAATGATGGTAGGATCAATAAGGTCCTCTATAAAAGTAAAAAAAAATTAAACGAGCTCCTATTTTTAAAATACGTAATCTCATTCAATTTAATCCAATAGATATTTATTAAGTGTTTGTTGCTGTCAGGTGCCATTGATTCAGTTCTGACTCATAGTGACCCTATGCACAACAGAACGAAACAATGCCTGGCCTGAGCCATCCTTACAATCGTTGTTATGCTTGAGCTCATTGTTGCAGCCACTGTGTCAATCCATTTCATTGAGGGTCTTCCTTTTTTCTGCTGACCCTGTACTCTGTCATGCATGATGTCCTTCTCCAGGGACTCATCCCTCCTGACAACAAGTCCAAAGTATGTAAGATGCAGTCTCGCCATCCTTGCTTCTAAGGAGCATTCTGGTTGTACTTCTTCTAAGATAGATTTGTTCATTCTTTTGGTAGTCCATGGTATATTCAATATTTTTCACCAACACCACAATTCAAAGGCGTCAATTCTTCTTCGGCCTTCCTTATTCATTGTCCAGCTTTCACATACACTTGATGCTATTGAAAATACCATGGCTTGGGTCAGGCTCACCTTAGTCTTCAAGGTGACATCTTTGCTCTTCAACACTTTCAAGAGGTCCTTTGCAGCAGATTTGCCCAATGCAATGCATCTTTTGATTTCTTGACTGCTGCTTCCATGGCTGTTGATTGTGGATCCAAGTAAAATGAAATCCTTGACAACTTCAGGCTTTTCTCCATTTATCATGATGTTGCTCATTGGTCCAGTTATGACGATTTTTGTTTTATGTTGAGGTGCAATCCATACTGAAGGCTGTGGTCTCTGATCTTCATTAGTGCTTCAAGTCCTCTTCACTTTCAGATAGCAAGGTTGTGTCATCTGCATAACGCAGGCTGTTAATGAGTCTTCCTCCAATCCTGATGCCCTGTTCTTCTTCATATAGTCCAGCTTCTCGGATTATTTGCTCAGCATACAGACCGAATAGGTATGGTGAAAGAATACTACCCTGATGTACAACTTTCCCGACTTTAAACCAATCAGTATCCCCTTGTTCTGTCCGAACAACTGCCTCTTGATCTATGTAAAGTTTCCTCATGAGCACAATTCAGTGTTCTGGAAGTCCCATTCTTTGCAATGTTATCCATAATTTGTTATGATTCACACAGTCAAATGCCTTTGCATAGGCAATAAAACACAGGTAAACATCCTTGGCACTGTTTTTTGTTTGTTTGTTTAAACATCCTTCTGGTGTTCTCTGCTTTCAGCCAGGATCCGTTTGACATCAGCAATGGTATCTCTGGTCCCAAGTCTTCTTCTGATTCCAGTTTGAATTTCTGGCTGTTCTCTGTCGATATACTGCTGCAGCCGTGTTTGAATGATTTTCAGCAAAATTTTGCTTGCGTGTGGTATTAATGGTATTGTTCTATAATTTCCACATTCGGTTGGATCATCTTTCTTGAGAATAGGCATAAATATGGATCTCTTCCAGTCAGTTGTCCAGGAAGCTGTCTTCCATATTTCTTCGCATAGACAAGTGAGCACCTCCAGCGCTGCATCTGTTTGTTGAAACATCTCAATTGTTATTCCACCAGTTCCTGGAGCCTTGTTTTTTGCCAATGCCTTCAGGGTAGCTTGGACTTCCTCCTTCAGTACCATCGGTTCCTGATCATATGCCACCTTTTGAAATGGTTGAACATCGACTAATTCTTTTTGGTATAATGACTCTGTGTATTCCTTCCATCTTCTTTTGATGCTTCCTGTGTCATTTAATATTTTCCCCATAGAATCCTTCACTATTGCAACTTGAGGCTTGAATTTTTTTTTCAGTTCTTTCAGCTTGAGAATGTATGCATAATTCTAGGGCCATTCTAGGAGTTAAAGGTGCTCTAAAGATGAACTAGAGGCATCCTCCCTGGACCCTAAACTAAAATGGGAGACAGACTTATACAGAAATGACTAATGCATAAAAAAATAAAATGACCACAATAATACAATGGAAGTATGGCAAAAGATCACCACCCTTCTATCAGTTTGTTGTAGTGTATAGGTTGCCTGCTGTTTTGCTGCTGGAAGCTATGCCACCAGTATTTTAAATAACAGCAGGGTCTCCCATGATGGACAGGTTTCAGCAGAGCTTCCAGACTAAGACACACTAGTTAGAAAGGCCTGGTGATCTATTTCTGAAAATTAGCCAATGAACATCTTATGGATCACAACAGAACATTGTCAGACTTGCTTTCTTTGAACACATCATCAGGAGAGATCAATCACTGGATGAGGACACAATGTTTGTGAAGTAGAGAGCCAGCAAACTTGAGGGAGACCCTCAGTGAGATAGATTGGCATGATAACTGCAACAATGGACTTGAACATGCTGGTAATTGTGAGGATGACACAGGACCAGGCAATGTTTCATTTTGTTTTACCTAGCCCTGGTGTTGCAGCAGTTAAGTTGTTGGCTGCTAACTGCAATGTTGGTGTTCAAACCCACCAGTCACTCAGCAGGAGAAAGATGTAGTCTGCTTCTGTAAAGATTACAGGATCGGAAGGTCTGTGGGGCAATTCTACTCTGTCTAGAGTCACCATAGGTTGTAATAGACTTACTAGCAATGGGTTTAAGGTTGCCATGAATCTAGTGAACTCAATGGCAGCAATCTATGGCCAAAGAAATAATTAGCTCTGATTGAAAGCAATCAATACAATAGTGACAAATATAACTCTACCTCTGTGTGATATAAATATCCTGAATAAAAATAATGAAAGCATAATATTCCAAACTGAAAAACACAATTTACAAGCTTGCAAATTATTTTCCCATGTGTAGTTGCTGTAAATGTGTTGTAAACGCATTACATTATTTAAGATACCATGCAAGCTTACGAGCCTCAGTAAATTAAATAGATATATAAAGTTAGATCCAAATTGTGGAGTATTTGACAGAGAGACAAACATTTTCTTTGTAAAAACTCAAGCATGTTGTCATTTCATACAATAGTAATTTATATTTCTAGAAAATTACACCTAAAGGAAACTTAGAGGTCATCTAGTCCAAGCTCAGCATTCTATACCTGAGGAACTGAGACTCAGAAAGATGAATTGATTTAGTCAAGGTCACATAAGGGGTTAGAGACAGCTGGGTTTGGTATTTTCAGTTTGGTGCTGCCCAGCAAGCTGTTTCACTCTAGCAGGGCAAGTTTGGTTAAAGAAACATTTTAACAGATTTTACAATTAATGTATAAATAGAAATTTAAAAATAAAAAAAAGGAAAGTCTATTTCATATAAATGAATAATCAACACTTAACCCATAAGTTAGAGTGTGTGAAGCTGAAAATTGAAATTCTGAGACAGTGTCAAAAAAGTTTTCTGGGAGTTGTCATAACAACTTGTTAGGCAGTATTTTAGAAAAATTATAACTAGAGATTTGTAATATGTACTGGCAGGTGTCTGATTAAACTCTCAAAAAAAGGTCAGTGGAAGAAAGCTTACAAAAGTTGAGCTTCAGGAAAAAAAAAATCTCTAAAAGTACCCATATCTTTAAATTCAATTATCTTTACCTAGCTCTACAACTGAAAAAATGTATTTATTTAAAATGTGACATTTATAGTTTCTGAATTAGAATGTCTAGTGCTTATCAAAGCAAAAGAAATATTACATGTTTAAGGTAAAATTTGCAAAAGCAGATGCTGTAATGGCTAGATATCAAAACAGACAAGCACCTACTTTTCATGGAATTTACATAACAGTGAAGAGAAATAGACAATATGCAAACAAGTAAAATATATAAGACATTGATAAGTATTATGGAGAGAATTAAGGTAGATTGATATTATCAAGAGTGACTGCTTTAGTTTGAATGGTCAGAGAAGTTATTTTCAAAAGAAATAACTTTTGAATTGAGATCTAAATAACAAGAAAGCTACAGATTCAAAACATCAGAAGGAAGTAGCAAAGATAGAGGAGATGTTGGGAACCCTATCTTCTCGATGTGCTTCAAATAAATGAAAAATAAATCTAAGTAGTGTAAACATATATTTTAATATGCACCGTCTAAGAATAATATCTGCCTTTTGTCAGAATATACTAGAAAGATCCAGCCACTGAAAATCAGCAGTGTCCTCATTGGTCAACATCCCTTTTGGACTAAAAATTAGTATATGTGAACTAACACTTGCTGACAAACAGACAAACTATTTGAAGCTAGGACTTCATTTTCTCAGAAAATCAAAACATATGGGTGTTACACCTATTCTACACGTATTCCTGTAGGTACTCATTCATTTTATTAATGGCTTATAGGAAACAATGTTAGAAAGAGAAAACACAACCATCTAGTCCAGAATTTCTCAATTGGGAATGCATCGTGGTTTATATGTTTGCCTAAGATACTGGAAAATTCTTAGTTAAAAATAGGTATCTTTAATATCAGACTGCTCGCCACCTTTCTTATGTTAAAGTTTTACTAAAGATATTTCATTATTTGAAACCTGTAGTTTTTCAAGTCTGCCTCATTAACATCTCCCAGGACACTGTTCTATGGAATCCAGATTAGACTACTAGAGTAGTCCAAGGCTTTTCTTTAGCAGAGATGGAAATGGAGATCTACAGACCTTAAATACCTCACCTTTTTGCAGCTATATTGGTTTTCTATTGCTGCCATAAATTACCACAAATTGAGCAGTTTAAAACAGCACCCACTTATTATCTCACAGTTTCTGTAGGTCAAAAGTCCAGAGAACTGAATTCTCTGCTTAGGATCTTACAAGGCTGAAATCAAGGTGTTGGCAGGGCTAGGCTCTTATCTGAGCCTCAGGGAAATAATCCATTTCCAAGTTGTTGGCAGAATTCATTTCTTGTGGTTTTAAGATTGAGGTCTCTGTTTCCTTGCAACCTTCTAGCTGTGGCCGACTCTGTGCTCCTAGAGGCTGCACACATTCCTTCTAACATGGCTCCCTCCATCTTCAAAGCAGCAAAGACACATGCTTTGAGTCCCTTTGATCTTCTCTTCTACCACCAGAGAAAGCTTTCTGCTTTTAAGGGCTCACGTGATTATATTAGGGCCACTTGGATAGTATAGGAAAATCTCACTATCTCAAAGTTAACTTTGTCACATAACAGCATAATCATAGGAGTGATAGCTCATTGTATTAGCAGGTTTTGTGGGGATTAGGTAAAGGCAACTTTGGGAGGCAATCTGCTACCACAGTGGCGAAGCTGAAACTAGAACCAAAATATTTTTACTATAAATTCAGTATTTTTGCCTGTCCTGTTCAAAATCAGTAACTAGTAGAGGGACTAGAATCCTGGTGATGTCAAAAACATACCTTATGTCATATTTGATGGATTCTTAATATTTGCACATTTGATTTGAAGAAAAATGCAATCAACAACATGTCTTCTCTCAAAGAGGCTTGCTTTTTATATTATAAATAGATTTCTAAACATATTATTAGTTTGTCATTTTGAATACTCACATTTTCTTTCTTTTTATTTAAGGGAAATTAAAGGCTTTGTCACTTGCATTACTGTAAGAAAAAGCAATTCCAGTAATAATCACAACGCATTTCATTCCTTTACAGGTGTGAAAATTTAAAGTAATTAGTTTCTTTGTCTGCATCAATAGAATTGCTAATGGATTAATTATTGAAGAATATAAAGTAACATAATATACGTGTTAATTAAGCACCCAAATGCTGTTCAATGATCATTTGCCAGACCACAGTAATTTTTATAATTCTCTTAATTAACAGTATTATTTTGGATATAGTATTGCAGTCATTTTGAATTATTTCTTCCATTAAAATAATAATCAAGTTTATATTAGAGGTATGATAATTTTCTAAAGTGGGACATATCTCTTACAAAGGGAGCTAAAGGATAATTTTGCTAACATACAAGCATGATTCTCAATCTTAAGCTGTGGTATAGTTAACATCTCATAGTGTGTATCTGTCCAGCACTACTTCTCCGCTTTTTCTGGTAACCTCACCCTCACTCCAGGTGGTTCTAAATGATGTTCCCAAACATGGAACCAACATCTATGAATGACCACCCAACTAATCTAGGCCCGGCAATTTATAATGTCCTATTCCCTTGGCCTTGATAATTCTCCGAGAGAAAGGCATATGCCCAACCCAGGACAATCATCATCTTTTCCTCAAATTTTATACATAAACACACAGAAAGAAAAATGTCCTCTTTTCCCTGGGATTGCAACCTGGAATAATATAAGCCTGAAACTGTTTGCAGATATATCATCCCCAAACCACCGTCACTATAATAAGAAAGCCCTTATAAAGTAGGAAAGAGGAGAATCGACAAAAAGATAAGTAGAGCTATAAGATAGAAATGGATAGCTATAAAATGAGCAATAAGTAGACTCAGACAGAAACTTGAGAGCATGATTTTATTCCTGAAAAATTTACTCCTTGACCTCTCAAATAAATGTGCTGATAACTTTTTTTTTTTTTTGCTTATACTAATTTGCAACTGGCAACTAAAAGGACTTTGAGTAGTACCTTTGGGAGTATTTCGTTTGGTAAACTGAGCTTGATGACCAGTTTGACTTTAAGCAGAAGACAATATCACTACTGCTACCTCTTCTATTCCAATCTACCATTATTTCTCACTTTGATTACTGCAGTTGTCTGTAAACTGGTCCCTCTGTTTCCAACCTTGCCCCAAAAGACTATTTTCAACATAGAAGTCATCAGGCTGATCATGTCACACCTCTATTCAAAACTCTTTGATAGACGGTCATTTATACTGAAGTCTAAGAGAGCTGCATTAGTCAACGTAGGGCAGTGTTTCTTTAAACTTTAGTATGTACCGGAATCCCAAGGGAATTTGTTAAAATGCACATTCCTGGGTCCATGTCAGGAAATTTTAAATCAAGAGATTTGGAATGTGGCCCCAGAATCCATTTCTAAAAAAAAGATGCTAGTATTCCCTACTACACTCTTTGAGCAACATTGAACTGTAAGGAAGAAAAGGCTAAAAAAGATTTTACTGGCTAGAATTTAAGAGCTTTTTACAAAAGCAATTGCTAGGCTCTGGAAATAATCTATTCCTTTCAAATAATTAATACTTCACAACTTTATTTTTGTTGTAATGTCCTATGCAGAGGATAACAACCCTTTTCCTATTTTGATTCTTAATATATATTGCTACTATTCTTTAATCCTCACCTTTAGTCTTTTTCAGTTTACATAGAACTGTGCCATGTATCCCTTTAACTCATCCTTGTTATTTTGATATTCGAAGTCAACTGCATGCTTAGCTGATTTTGCACCTAACTCTATCATGACTTCATATGTTCATGACTAAACTGTGTCAACTTGTTGAATAACTTTCCATTTGCATGGCTTCTCTGTAAGGTATTCAACTTTGATATTTTGGGTCTCTCATTTAAACTATGTGCTTTGTAACTTGGCTACTTATCTACTGAATTGGCTTGATTTTTGATTCATTATTCCATCCATATCAAGATTCCATACTAGTAATTATTTTATTCCCAACTTTAAAAAACAACACTGGACATTTAGGCCCTTTAAAAAAAAACCAGGACCTTTGCTGTCAAGTTGATTCCAACTCATAGTAACACTTAGAATCATAGAACATAGGGTTTCCAAGGAGCAGCTGGTGGATTCAAACTGCCGAATTTTTGATTAGCAGCTGAGCTCTTAACCAGTGTGCCACCAGGGCTCCTTAGGCCTCTTAAACCCAAAAACCAAACCCAGTACCACCAAGTCAATTCCGACTCATAGCAACCCTATAGGTCTGTGCAAAACCACAAAAGGGAATTGTTCATTTTATCTTAATTTTTATTTCATTGTCAATTTTAGATACTTTTTTAAAAACACAAATCTAGGCTTTTAGTGAATTATAACTCACTTGCTTTTCCTGCTCAGTTGACATTTGGACAGCTTGTTTGCAGGCTGGATCCAAGATCATTTTGGTGTTTTATAACGTAAATAGTACACTTAGTTTTATTTAAACAATTCACTAATGAGCATATTTAAACACTGTAAACTTCCCACCCACCCCCATGACTTTTGTGCAATTTAGCCTTCAGTAGGGAAGTTATACATGTACTATTACACGGCCAAATAAATCTTGTCTACATGCTGAAAGTTATTCAAAGTGAAGTTGCATATTAATTATGTATTCATATTTCCCAAAAATAATTTTTGCCATTTCTGCAGATATAAGTTATATGAGAGCATTCTCAAATAGACAAGACTGAAAAATGCTGAATTTGGTAGATGTAAACATAGTTCTGAGGATAGTTTTTTCAAATACTTTTCTTACCCGTGCATTGTATGGAAAAGTTGGTTAAGGTAAGGCAATATGGAAATCAGATTTATTGAAAACTTAGTCTATGAGTAGACACAAAGCACAAGTCTGTTATGATCCCAAAAAGCTTAACAGAAAATGAAAAGTAACAAATCTGATCTAAGTCTGAAAATGTTATCTGTCCAGGAATATATACAGAACTATATTCCTAACCAATTAATTGTGGGTTGTTGTTGTTTTAGTTGCCATTGAGTTGACTCTGACTCATGAAGATCCCATGTGTGCAGAGTAGAACTGCTCCACAGCGTTTTCAAGTCTGTTACCTTTTGGAAGCGGATCACCAGGGCTGTCTTCCTAGGTGCCTCTATGTGGGTTCAAACCACCAACCTTTCAGCTAGTGGTGGAGCACTTAATCATTTGTTTCACTCACGGTCATATTTAGGGTAAATGATTGCTCTAAAATGAGGCACGTGTCTTTAAAAACTTCTAAACAATGCCAACTTTACAAGTTTTTTCACAGCTGGAAATAATTTGGAAGGACAGAGCTAAGAGATTAGAACACCACACAATGATGTATAACAGATGCATAACCACAGGTCCATGGATCATTGATGCTGCAAGCATGACTCCACTTGCTTTGCTTTCAGATTACACATGTCCACTTGTAGCATAGATCTATTAAACTGTGGAGTCCTATTTTTGAGAGGTAGCAACAATGACAGTGATAAATGATTTGCCAGAAAACATACTAACGGGTGGCTTCTGCCATCCTGCGAGCCATGTAAGTCTTGAAATGTTTCTATTTCTTACTTTCAAAATGGAGATTTGTTGTGGGTATTGTATTTACTGACATTTTCTCCCTCTTCTTATGTTAGTTGCTAATGTTTTTGGAGATGCTGGAACTGTTTTGAACTGCACGTTTCTATTGGCTACAAGAGTATTCCCTTTGCTTTTGGGCACATTAACAAATGATAAGTGCTCGATATAAGCCTTCACTGGGAAATTTTACCATTAGTTGCCTAATTAGCATTGTGTCAGAAAATAGATCTTGTACGACAACATGGTCTAGATTATTTTACTTGTTTTCTTATCAATTAACATATCTATCGTCTGTCAGTTTGTCGACTGTGGTGGCTTGTGTGTTGCTGTGATACTGGAAGCTATGCCACCGGTATTTCAAATACCAGCAGAGTCACCCATGGTAGGCAGGTTTCAGAAGAAATTCCAGGCTAAGACAGATGAGAATGAAGGAGCTGACTATCCATTTTTGAAAAAATTGGCCAGTGAAAACCTTGTGAATAGCAGGGGATGATTGATAGTTTTGAAAGATGAGCCCCTCAGGTTGGAAAGTATTGAAAATATGACTGTGAAAGAGCTGCCTCCTCAAAGTAGAGTTGACCTTAATGAACTGGATGAAGTAAACCTTTCAGGACTTTCATTTACTGATGTGGCATGATTCAAAATGAAAAGAAACAGCTGCAAACATTCATTATTAATCAGAATGTGAAATGTTCGAAGGATGAATCTAGGAAAATTGGAAGGCTTCAAAAATGAGATGCAACGCATAAAGGTCACCATCCTAAGCATTAGTGAGCTGAAATGGACTGGGATTGCCCATTTTGAATCAGACAATCCTATAAACTACTATGCAGGGAATGACAAATTGAAGAGGAATGCTGTCACATTCATGGTCAAAAAGAACATTCCAAGATGTATCCTAAAGTACACGCTGTCAGTGATAGGATACTATCCATATTTCTACAAGAAAGACCAGTTAATATGACTATTACTCTTATTTACCTATCAATTACTAATGCCAAAGAAGAAGAAATTGAAGAATTTTACCAACTTCTGCAATCTGAAATTGATCAAACATGCAATCAAGGTGCACACTGATAATTACTGGCGAATGGAATGCAAAAGTTGGGAAAAAAAGAAGAAGCCACAGTTGGAAAATAAACCCTTGGTGATAGAAAGGACACAAGAGAACACATGATAGAACTTTGCAAGACCAGCAATTTATTCATTGCACATAATTTTTTTTTTCAACAGCATAAATGGCGACTATAAACTTAGACCTCACCGAGTGGAATACACAGGAATCAAATCGAGTATATCTATGGAAAGAGATGATGGAGGACTTCAATATTATCAGTCAGAATGAGGCCAGGGGCAGACTGCAGAGCAGACCATCAATTGCTCATATGCAAGGTCAAGTTGAAGCTGAAGAAAATTAAAACAAGTCCATGATAGCCAAAATACAAGGAATATATGCCAACTGAATTCGGAGACCATCTCAACAAAAGATATGACTATTGAACACTAATAACAGAAGAACTGAGGAGTTGTAGGGTGAAATCAAGGACATCATGCTTGAAGAAAGGAAAAGGTCATTAAAAAGGCATAAACAAAAGAAAAGACCAAAACAGATGTCAGAAGAGATCTGAAACTTCCTCTTGAATGCAGAGTAGCTAAAGTAAATGGAAGAAATGATGAAGTAAAAGAGCTGAACAGAAAATTTCAATGGGCAACTGGAGAGGATAAAGTAAAGTATTATAATGAAATGTTTAAAGACCTGGAATTAGAAAATAAAAAGGGAAGAACATGTTTGGTATTTCTCAAGCTGAAACAACTGGAGGAAAAAATCAAGCCTCGAGTTGCAATTTTGAAGGGTTCTATGGGCAAAATATTGAAAGACTCAGGAAGCATCAAAAGAAGGTGGAAGGAATACACAGAGTTGCTGCACCAAAAGAAATTGGTTGACATTCAAACATTTCAGGAGGTAGCATATGATTAAAAACCAACAGTACTGAAAGAAGGAATCCAAGCTGCACCAAAGGCATTGGCAAAAAACAAGGCTCCAGGAAATGATGGAATACCAACTGAGATGTTTCAACAAACATATGCAGTGCCCAAGGAGTTCACTCGTCTATGTCAAGAAATTTGGAAGACATCTACCTGGCCAACTGACTGGAAGGGATCCATATTTGTGCCCATTTCAAAGAAAAGTCATTCAAGCGAATGTGGAAATTAATGAACAATATCATTAGTATCACATGCAACTAAAATTTTGCTGAAGATCATTCAAAAGCGGTTGCAGCAGAACATCGACAGGGAACTGCCAGAATTTGAAACTGGAATCAGAAGAGGACGTGACAATGCTGATGCCAGATGGATCTTGGCTGAAAGAAGAGGTTGCCAGAAAGATGCTTACCTGTGTTTTATTTACTATGCAAAGGCATTAGACTGTGTGGATCATAACAAATTATGGATAATATTGTGAACAATGGGCATCCAGAACACTTAATTGTGTTCATGTGGAACCAATAACATGGTACATAGACTAAGAGGCAGTCCTGTGAACAGAACAAGGGTATACTGCATGGTTTAAAATCAGGAAAGGTATTGTCTTTGTTGTATCCTTTCACCATATACATATTCAATCTGTATGCTGAGCAAATAACCCGAGAAACTGGACTATTAGAAGAAGAACGCAGCATCAGGATTGGAGGAAGACTCATTAACAACCTGTGATATGCAGATGACACAACCTTACTTGCTGAAAGCAAAGAGAACTTGAATCACTTACAAATGAAGATCAAAGACCTCAGCCTTACATATGGATTATGCTTCAGCATAAAACAAAAATCCTCACAACTGGACCAATATGCAACATCATGATAAACAGAGAAAACACTGAAGTTGTCAAGGATTTCACTTTACTTGGACATGCAATCAATGCTCATGGAAGCAGCAGTCAAGAAATCAAAGGATGTATTGCATTAGGCAAATCTGTTGCAGAAGACCTGATTAAGGCTGAGCCAAGACGGTGGAATAGATACATGCTTCCAGCAAGCCCTCTTTACAACAAAGACCCAAAAAAACAAGTGAAACGAGTATATTTGTGACAAGCTGGGAGCTCTGAGCTTCAAAGGCAAGCTTAGAAAATGAAATGAGGGGCAGGGGGAGGAGGAGACCGTTCAGAAGTGGAGAGGAGTTACCGGACCTGAATCACCAGGAGTCCTCAGGCACCATTCCTGGAGCAGCAGTGACAGTGGGCTGGTACCAGCATTTGGCTGCAGTTTCCTCAGGGAGAAGCAGCCAGCCACACAGCCTACTCACATCCCTGGAACCTGAGAAGAATGGTGCTCTCGGCAAAAGCTAAGTACTTGCGTATATTTTACTGCACCCCCCCACCCCCAAGCCAGCTTCAGCAGCTGAATTCCCTGGGCCTGAGATAGGCACTGTTGAGCACCTAGAGCCATCCTCCCAGTCTTGGGGAAGAAAAAAATTTGCAATTGGGGGAAAAGATAATTTGCTAGCTCCACTAACTGGGGGAGCTCAGGACAGAAGTGGCTCCTGTCCAGGCATAAACCATCTGTGGACTTTGAGTACCTTTCTCTTCTGCATGGACCTGTGTGGGCCTATTTCGGGAGAATAGACCCTTGTTGGCAGACTCCAACTGTTTCAGCTGTGCAGTGGAGAGGTGGGTGTTTGATGTTTGACATTGCTTTGCCTATTAAACAAGGTCCTCTCCTACCCACGTCGGGGACTTAAGGACTGGTAGCTCCACTCAGGTCACCCAGCCACCTGTGACGGGGATCCAAAGATAACTGGTATCTCCCAGTCCTTACAACCAAAAACTTTGGGGGCCTATGGTCCATCTGCAGAACCCACCCACCTGCACGCTCTAGGAAACAGGGACCTGCTTTCCTCAGAGACACTTGGGGGTCAGTTCTCAGCCCCCTGCCTTGTTCAGAGCATGACCCCCTGCTGCAATCAGATACTGGTATATAAGCCAATCACCCCTGCTCCTCTAAGACTGGAGGACAGAGCCTGTACCACACACTTGATGATTAGCTACCTGGAAACCTGAGCTGAAGTCATACAAGAAAACTGAATGGACTCCTAGAGTGATATACTGCGTAACAGGTCTAACCATCTGGGGACAGGACATCAGAGCTCCAAAGGTGAAAATAATCAAGCTAGCTCACTCAAGCAACCCATAGGGGTATACCAAAACAAAACAAAGCAAGAAGCCATGACACAGTAAGCAAGCATAAACTAATACAATAACTTATAGATGGCTTGGAGACGACAGTCAATATCAAGTCACATAAAGAAACAGGCCATGATCACCGCAATAGGCTCTCAAAACAAAGAATCCAGGGATCTTGTAGATGAAAGTGCATTCCTGGAATTACCAGATGCAGAATACAAAAGTTTAATATACAGAACCCTTCAAGGCATCAGGAAGGAAATGAGGCAATATGCAGAATAAGCCAAGGAACGCACAGATAAAGCAATTGAAGAAATTAGAAAGATTATTCAGGAACATAATGAAAAGTTTAATAAACTGGAAAAATCCATAGACAGAAAGCAATCAGAAATTCAAAAGATTAACAATAAAATTACAGAAGTAGGCAATAGAAAGTCAGAGGTGCAGAATTGAGCAAGTAGAAGCTAGAATTTCTAAACTCGAAGATAAATCACTTGGCACTAATATATTCGAAGAAAAATCAGACAAAAGAATTCAAAAACATGAAGAAACCTTAAGAATCATGTGGGGCTCTATCAAGAGAAATAACCTATGAGTGATTGGAGTACCAGAACAGAGAAGGATAACAGAAAATACAGAGGGAGTTGCTGAGAATATGTTGGCAGAAAACTTCCCTGTTATTGTGAAAGATAAGAATATATCTATCCAAGATGCTCATTGAACTCCACATAAGGTAGATGTTAAAAGAAAGTCACCAAGACATATTATAATCAAACTTGCTAAAACCAAAGATAAAGAGAGAATGATAAGAACAAAAAAAAAAAATTTTTTTTTTTTTTATAAGAACAGTGAGGGATAAATGAAAAGTCACCTACAAAGGAGAGCCAATAAGAATAATCTCAGACTACTTGGCAGAAACCATGCACGCAAGATGGCAATGGGATGACACATTTAAAAAATTGAAGGAAAAAATTGCCTGCCAAGAATCATATATCCAGCAAAACTGTCTTTTAAATATGAAGGTGAAATTAAGACATTTCCAGATAAACACAAGTTTAGGGAATTTGTAAAAACCAAACCAAAACTACAAGAAATACTAAAGGGAGTTCTTTGGTTAGCAAATCAATAATATCAAGTATCAACCCAAGACTAGAACAATGGGCAGAGCAATCAGATGTCAACCCAGACAGGCAAATCCAAAAAAACAAAGCAAGAATTAAAAAAAAAAAAAGAGTGTTTAAAGTGTTGAAAAGAAAAAAATGTCACATTGAGGAATGAGGCGTGCTTCACTCAAGCCATGGTGTTTTCAATTGCCTCATATGCATGCAAAAACTGGACAGTAAATAAGGAAGACTGAAGAATTTATGCCTTTGAATTGTGATGTTGGCAAAGAATATTGAATATACCACGGACTGACAGAAGAACGAACAAATCTGTCTTGTGAGAAGCACAGTCAGAACTCTTCTTACAAAGGAGAATGACGAAACTTTGTCTCATGGTGTCTTAGTTATCTAGTGCTGCTATAACAAAAATGCCATGAGTGGATGGCTTTAACAAAGAGAAGTTTATTTTCTCACAGTAAAGTAGGCTAAAAGTCCAAATTCAGGACGTCAACTCCAGGTGAAGGTTTTCTCTCTCTGTTGGCTCTGGAGGAAGGTCCTTGTCCTCAATCTTCCCCTGGTCAAGGAGCTTCTCGGTCTCAGGGACGCTGTGTCCAAATGATGCGCTCTGCTCCTGGTGCTGTTTTCTTGGTGGTATGAGGTCCCCAACTCTCTGCTTGCTTCCCTTTGCCTGGCATCAGGGAGGTGACCTGAGTAAAGGTTGTGTTACAATACCACCCTAATCTTCTCAACATAAAATTACACCACAAAATGGAGGACAACCACACAATACTGAGAATCATGGCCTAACCAAGTAGACACAGATTTTTGGGGGGACACATTTCAGTCCATGAAACAGTTTGGAAAAGTTATCAGGAGGGACCAGTCCCTGGAAAAGGACATCATACTTGGCAAGGTAGAAACCCATTGCCTTTGAGTTGATTCCGACTAGTAGCAACCCTATGAGACAGAGTAGAAATGTACCATAGAGTTTCCAAGGAGTGGCTAGTGGATTCGAACTGATGACCTTTTGGTTAGCAGCAAAATATTTAACCATTGTGCCAGGAAGACCCTCAACAAGATGGATTGACACAGTGACTGCAACAATAGGCTCAAACAATGACAGTGAGGATGAAGCTGGACCAGGCAGTGTTTCCTTCTGTTGTAAGTAGGATGGCTGTGAATCAGAACCATCTTGATGGCATCTAACAATGACAAAAACATTGTAAAACTTACAATGTCAGTTACAGCATCATCCCAATTTAAAGTCACTATATTCAGGAAACCCTGGTGGTGTAGTGGTTAAGTGCTACGGCAGCTAACCAAGAGGTCAGCAGTTCAAATCCGCCAGACGCTTGTTGGAAACTCTATGGGACAGTTCTACTCTGTCCTATAGGGTGGCTATGAGTCAGAATCAACTCGACGGCAGTGGGTTTGGTTTTTTTTTTTTTTAATTCATGGAAAAATGAATAAGCACATATTTTAAAGAACAATCCCTATAGAAAAGCATTGTCCTTTTTCTACAGAAATACTTAGATAGTAATGTTAGGATACCCAAGTCAGGTAAGAAATGCATGAGTTTTTCTGGGGATGGTGTCTTGTTTTCCTTCCTTTCATTTTCTTTTTAAAAATTTTATAGCATATTTAGTAATTGCTGTTATTTTACATGTTATCAAAGAACTATTTCTGCATCCTAGTTTTTCTTTTGATATCATGTTCTGCTGATTTCATTATTAAAAGAAAAACCTGTTGCTGTGTAGTCTATTCCAAGTCAAAGTGACCCTGTAGGACAGAGTAGAACTGCCCCATAGAGTCTCCAAGGAGTGGCTGGTGGATTCGAACTGCTGACCTTTTTGATTAGCAGTGGTAGTTCTTAATCACTATGTCACCAGGGTTTTTGACTTCATTATAAGCAGTTCGTGTTTCAGAGCAATTCACTTCAGAATGATACACACTCATGATACTAGTTATTGTATTTTTAACAAGCAGCATCCAAATTATTTATTGAGGTTTTACTTACTATCTTCTTCCTTTTAGGTCGAAGTTAATATCATTCTTCTTTTGAGGCTTGCTGGCTCCTAGCCTGTCTTGGTCATCTAGTGCTGCTGTAACAGAAATACCACAAGTGGACGGCTTTAACAAGGAGAAATTAATTTTTTCGTAGTAAAGTAGGCTAAGAGTCCAAATTCAGGGTATCAGCTCCAGGGGAAGGCTTTCTTTCTCTGTTGGCCTTCTCATCAGCCTTCCCCAGGACTAGGAGTTTCTCCGTGCAGGGACCCTGGGTCCAAAGGACTGCTTTCTTGGTGGTATGAGGTCCCCCCTTCTGCTGGCTTCCTTTTCCTTTTTATCTCTTGAGAGATAAAAGATGGTGTAGACCACATCCCAGGAAAGTCCCTTTTCATTGGATCAGGGATGTGAACTGATAAGGATGTTACAATCCTACCCTAATCCTCTTTACCATAAAATTACAATCACAAAATGGAGGACAACCACAGAATTCTGAGAATCATGGCCCAACCAAGTTGATATACACATTTTGGGGGGGACATAATTCAATCCATGACACAGCCTCATGTCCAGTATATATATATACATGGAAACCCTGGTGGTGTAGTGGTTAAGTGATCGGGCCACTAACCAAAGGGTTGGCACTTCGAATCTGCCAGGCGCTCCTTGGAGACCCTATGGGGCAGTTCTACTCTGTCCTATAGGTTCACTATGAGTCGGAATTGACTCGACGGCACTGGGTTTGGCCTTTTTTTGGTTATATATATATATGTATATATACTTTTCCTTTTGCTACATTGAAACACCACAGTTCTTTTTTAAGTGATAACCAGAAATCACTTAAATAACTAACATTCAACCAAAATTGTTTTATTCATTAATGAATTAATTTGTTTAACAAATATCTTTGACCAAGTTCTAGGTACCTGGTACTGAACTAAGTATCAAATATACAAGATAGGTCAAATGAAGTTTCGACTTTCACCGACTTTATACTTCAAAGGCCACTCTGCTTCCCCATTAATTGGCATAAATATACTTCTGAAAACTTTATGTCATGTGAAATAAAGGCATATCATTTTAGTTGGTTTAATATGCAAACAAGCACTGGGTTTATGCCTGTCCTGTCTCATTCACCTCTAATTCTTTCTCTACAAAAAAACCAGTGATCTTTGCAACGTGCAAATTAGTATACATCACTGTCTTGTAAAAACCCAACAATGCCATTCATTACACTGAGAATAAATTCCTAGTGGCCTACAATGACCCTTGAGTTCTAGCCGCTGCTACTTTTCCAACCTCACCTCATGTCATTCTCATCTTTTTTTTTTTTTATGCTTGAGTCACAGTGGCTTTTCTATTCCTTGAATATGCATATGTTGGCACTTCTGGCAGGAATGTTCTTTGACAGGCTTTCCACAAGATTGGCTCCTTTTAATAATCATCTCTTCATAAGAAGCTTTCTCTGAGGTAGCTTAGCTTAGTAGATTTCCCCACCTCTACTGTTATTATCTCTCTCAACTCCTTTTACTTAAATAGCACATAGCAATTTATGATTTTATATCTATTTGTTTGCTTGTTTATTGTCTGCCTCTCCTGCTAGGCTAAGACCCATGTGGGTAGGGACAAGGTCTATTTTATTCATAATTGAATATTTAGGACTTAGCACTGCACAGCACAGAAACAAAAGCTGGATGAATGGCTGACCGAATGAAAGTCCTTGGCTAGGGCTGTAACCCTTCTTGATAACGTTTTCCCCCTATGGAACAATCTTATTAGACCCACTTAATTTTGATTTCAGCACCTTTTACAGGAACATAATTCAAACTAAGTTTAAGAACTATCTACTTCAAAATATACATGATTTCTGTAAAAGGTCCCTGGGCCTGAATCCAAAATACTTACGCTGATGTAGTGCAAAAAGGCATGGATATTATTAATTTACACTGAAAAGTACAGGGTATGCTTTCATTAGTAACAGACTAAAATCAGTATTTTTGTTTTTACTATTTTTAACATACAATCATTATGGTACCCACTAGGGTTCCAAAACAACATATTCTATATAATTTACATCTTTGTAAAGTTGGTGAGGCATAACAGCTTTGTCTATGCAAAAATCATTACACAGTAATCGAAGGAGGTACCTAGATGTTCACCCTTATATTTCTGAAGATGCAACTAAGGTGCACAGTAACCTTTTCCCCACCTTTTGGGCTTAAGACACATTTATTCCATGTAACATTGCCATACCGTCAATCATATCCTTCCTTTCATGACTGTATAATTGTCCTCATACATGATATAGCACATAATTATGAGCTATTTTATATTTTTCTTTGCCTTTTCTTGGTATGCTAGTCTGATCTCTATAACAAGAGTGCAAGCTCTTTAATGGCAGGTAACTACCATGTCATGTTTCTTCTGAATATCCCACAACTCTGTCATAAAATTGAAAATACAAAGATTATCAAATAATTACTTGATTACTGTATGTATTGGTAATGAATATTAATATTTTTCCTGACAATTTTGTTGGATTGAATACTTTTTAATTCCTTAGAAATGCTATGGAAGATGAAAAGATATACATAAACAGATAACATATTTTTTATAATTTGAATCAAATATTTTAATTTTCCAGAGTTCTATTTACATAGAACCCTAATGGAAGTCCCCAGTTGGTATATTAGGCCTCGGCCTTTATCAGGAAATTATTTTCTCTAATCTGTTCTATAATTTGTATTTCTCTGTTATATCAGGAACACTCTGTGTGTGTGTGTGCATGTCCATAGAGAGAGGTCAGGGAGGGAGTAGAAAAACAAATTGAGACTCTTGGCAATTCTGAATTCATATTCTGAATTCAAAGTCATATTTTTAAGTCTGCTCATTATGTAAGAGAAGGGGATACAGTAAACAATGAGTTTTTTTTTTTTTTGTCTAAAAGAGGAAACTTAAAGTTAGACTAAGTTCTGCTTTCAAGAGCCAGAATACAGGGGCTTTCAGCACAAAACCAGATGTTATTCCCTGCCACAGTGGGACCAAAGTTCCCCATCAACTCTTCCTATAAATTCAAAACTTGTTGTTATTCACATATATGATCCAATTTGTTTTCACATAATCTCTCTGAGACAGGTATTATTGTGCCTGTTGTTGTTGCTATGTTTCATTGAGTAGATTCTGACTCATAGTGACTACATATGACTGAGCAGAACTGCCCCCATAAGGTTTCCTAGGCTGTATTTCACAAAAAGAAGGACACTGCAGCTTAGGTAATTTGCCTTGGGTTGCACAGTAGTGGAGTTACTGAGGACCTAGAGATATCTCACTGCAATTCCTGTGTTACTTTAATATTTTATGTGACCTTCAAAAGCACACATAGAGAAAAAAAGATGCTAGGGGAAGAAGTCTGAGATTGGGTGTTGTGGATAGAGGCTGACATAGAGTGTCACTGACAAGAAGGAAAAGAGGGGAGAGAAATACTTTTGAAAACTGCAGATAAAACAAGTTTGTTGCACCTGTAAATATAATATACTTCCTGTTTTGATAATGGTCAGGAGAAGAAGTTGTCAGACTAAGGTCTTTTCATGATGAGAATTTTCCTAATGTTGCCCATGGTCAGGTTTCCTGCTGCTTTGCTCTATCAGAAAACAGTTTTACTACCTGCAGCAAATCTGTATATATATCATGGAATGTACATGGTTGGAAAGTACTTTGTGGCCCAAGAGAGCTAAGCAAGACCAAATGAGCTTAAATTAAATCTGAAATATTACTTAGTCACTCTCCAGTTGTCGTAAAATCTTCACTAAAAGAAAGTTCTAAACAGAAAAAAAAAAACCAGAAGACAGGTATATATATATATATATATATGTTTTTTTTCTTTTAAATTTTCAGACTCAAAGGTACATGAGAAAAAAGCAGCATTTTCTTAAGTGTGCCTAGCATCAATGTGGAGTGGGTTAACACACCAATGAACAACTTCCTCTAATCCCATACTAAACACACAAAAGCAGGCCATGAACAGCTTTAGACAGAAATTTTAAGTATTACAGGGATCGTTAATACTGTTGTGCAATTAAAATGTCAGTAGTTAATGCCAACCTTGGGGAAGAAATTGATTGGTTTAATAGTTTCCCGAGGTGACAACAGTCATCTGCAATCCAGTAGTGAACTCTAATGTGAACAGCCTGGAAAAGAAAGGAAACAACATAATAGAGGTCATTTGTTAATTGCTTTCTAACTTAAAGTGACAGTAAAAACAAGCACAATGTAGAACATTTCTAATCCCCTGCAACATAAACAGTTCTTTGGACTATTTAAGCTAATGGAGAATATAAGATATGTCAATTACAAGGATATTTAAAAATGCAGAATTAAGAATGAAAATAGTCATTTCTTCATATGCATTTAAAAGTGCAAAGCATTTATTGTAAATCAGATGATTTCTACATGTAATCAATTAAATTTTTGCCAGGATACGGTCTTCAAGGTCCTTTCCACTAAACCATGATGTCAGTTAAACAACTCCCATTTCTAAATGGTGATAAAGTCTTGAGAGGTTATATAGATTTTTTTGGACCTGAATTCTATTTTTGTATTTAGCCATGAGAAAGTATCAAAACCCTCAAATGTTACATTTTGACTACTTTAACCTGAAGCATTCTAGCTCAGAGTGAGAGAGTATGGAGGCATAACGGTGTATAACATGGCTTCTACTGACTCTCTTTTCCAGTTAATATGAGATAATAGTTAAGAGCCCAGGCTTTGGAAAAAAATTTGTGTTTTAGTGCCACCTCCAATCGTTAGTTGTAATGTGCCAACTACTGTGTTAAGCAATTCATGCTCATTATCCTAATTTTCCCATCAAATGTATGAGGTAAATTGTGTAAATTTCCTTATATTTTCACCAGTGTGGACATTGAGACTCAAACAGATTAAGGAATGGTCCAAGAACACATAGTTCTTAGCAGGTAAAGCCAGTATCTAATCAAGGTGTGTTTGAATCTATTACCTATAAGTGAACCTCTGACACTTGCAGCAGATGCTATCAGTGCCTTGTCCAAACCTCTTGAAACAATTTCTCAGCACATTAAGGGTTTTCTGTCTTCCTCTGCTTGAGGGCATTTTTTGGTCAAGAGAGTGTGCTCCGCCAGGGGTAGCACTCATATCAGAGTAGTAAAGTATGCAGATCAGGATCCATGTGGAAAAATAGAAGATTTCCCATCACAAATGAGGTGGAAATGTCTGAACTGCCTTGACAGGGCATTGTGGAAGGGATTAGAAGTCTGACAAAGATGAGCATGCTAGATTAACTATATAAAACTAGAGAGCCCATCATCATACTCTCTTCCCCAGGAGGTCTCAGAGGACACTGTCTTCACCAAAGTGACAAAAAATGTTTTGGTTGATCATAAGGAGTCTGGAGGGAGCAAGATTTGAAGATCAAAGAAAAGGATGTTTGAGAAAGATAAATGCAAATGAACCTATGGGATCTTTGTTGGGAGGTTAGTGTGGCTGTAAAAGGGCAAAGATGGACCTATGGGGTGTTTGTGTACAACTTTGTCTCAAGTCAATGCCTACCTGAGAGCACCACTGAGGAGTAGGTACTAAATAGCCAGGTACATAGAATGACCCTTACCAGATTTCATCTACCCCATGTTCTTTACCACCCCATTGCTTCCATAATGAGACCATGAATAGAGTAATCATGGTGTATTGGTTTCCTAGGACTGCCGTAACAAATTACCACAAACTTGGTGACTTAAAATAACAGAGAAAGACATTAGGTAAAAACTATGGAAATATGAATAAAATATGGATTTTAGTTAATAATAATGTATCAATATGGGTTCATTAATTATGACAGATGTGCCATACCAATATAAAAAAAAATTTTTTTTCCAATATAAGATGTTAATATTAGTGAAAACTGGGTGTGAGGTATATTGGAACTCTCTGTACAATTTCTCAAATTTTGCTGTAAATCTAAAACTGTTCTAAAAAATAAGGCTATTAAACCATGAAAAAAAAAATAGTGACATCACCATACAGTGGTGAGGATACTGTGAAACTGGATCACTTATAAATTGCTGGTGGAGGGAAAGACAACACTCAATACATGGAAGGTCAGCTCAATTGGACTGGACCAAAAGCAAAGAAGTTTCCGGGATAAAATGAATGATTCAAAGCTCAGCGGAGCAAGCGCGGGGGTCTGGGGAACATGGTTTGTGGGGACTTCTAAGTCAATTGGCAAAATAATTCTATTATGAAATCATTCTGCATCCCACTTTGAAATGTGGCGTCTGGGGTCTTAAATGCTAACAAGCAGCCATCTAAGATGCAGCAATTGGTCTCAACCCACCTGGAGCAAAGGAAAATGAAGAACACCAAGCCCACATGACAACTAAGAGCCCAAGAGACAGAAAGGGCCACATGAACCAGAGACCTACATCATCCTGAGACCAGAAGAACTAGTTGGTGCCCGGCCACAATCGATGACTGCCCTGACAGGGAGCTCAGCAGAGGACCCCTGAGGGAGCAGGAGAGCAGTGGGATGCAGACCCCAAATTCTCATAAGAAGACCAAACTTAATGGTCTGACTGAGACTGGAGGAATCCCGGCGGTCATGCTCTCCAGACCTTCTGTTGACACAGGACAGGAACCATCCCTGAAGACAACTCATCAGACATGAAAGGGACTGGTCAGCGGGTGGGAGAGAGACGCTGATGAAGAGTGAGCTAATTATATCAGGTGTACACTTGAGATTGTGTTGGCAACTCTTGTCTGGAGGGGGGATGGGAGGATAGAGAGAGAGGGAAGCCGGCAAAATTGTCAAGAAAGGAGAGACTGAAAGGGCTGACTCAAGACGGGGAGAGTAAGTGGGAGTAGGGAGTGAGATGTATGTAAACTTATATGTGACAGACTGATTGGATTTGTAAACGTTCACTTGAAGCTTAATAAAAGTTATTATAAAAAAAAAAAAAAAAAAATTGCTGGTGGAGATATGATACTGCCACTCTAGAACATAGCTTGGCAGTCTTTTAAAATACTAAACCTGCAAGTACTGTATATGACTCAGTAATTGCACTTCTGGAAATTAATCCCAGAGAAATAAAACCCTATGTTTGGTCAAAAAGCTGTTCAAGAATGTTCATAACAGTTTTAGTTTCAATAGCAAAAAAAAAAAAACCCGGAAACAACCCAGATGTTCTTCTATGAGTGACTGGCTAAACAAACTTTGTTATATCCATATCATGGAATACTACTGAACAGTAAAAAGGAATTAACTAGTGATGCATGCAATGATTTAGATAAATATCCAGGGAACTATGTTCATCAAAAAACAAAAATGTCAATCACAAAAGATTACATGGTTTATGATTCATTTTATGTAACATTACTGAATTAACAAAATTATAAAAATGGTGACCAGATAATTGATGGCCAAGTGTTAGGGACTAGGAGTGTATGGGGAGGTGGGTGTGTTTATAAAAGGGCAATATGAGGAATCCTTGTGTTGATGGAATTGTCCTGTATCTTGATCATATCAATGTCAATTTTCTGGTCGTGATGTTTTACTACAATTTTACAAAATGTTACCATTGGGGGAAACTGGGAAAGAGCATATGGGACCTTTCTGTATTGTTTTTTATTGCTACAAGTGAATCTATAATTATGACAAAATAAGATATTTAATTAAAAAATAAACAGTCTGAGATCCATGACAATTATTCCATATAACAGTTCCTTCAAGAATAGTTCCAAGACAAGCAAAAATACATGGAATCTCATTCAAAAAATTATATTCCTTAGTTCTGCCACAGACCAAGTAAATCAGAATCTCCAGGGTGAGGCCCAGCAATAGGTATTTTACTATTTTTAAGCACACGAATGCATAAGAACCATTTAAAATTGTTTTCCAAATAGCTGTTGGCAACCCATTGGAAGGTAATGAAATCAATTTAGTTTGCTGTGACCAACACATGAGTAGAATAAAAAGTATCAAAGAACTTTTGTTTCTTTTTTGCATATACATGTGTCTATGATTTGAAATGTAAAATAAATTTCTCACTGAGGATTTTGGTCAAAAAAGTTTAAAAACCACTTACTTCTGGAGAATGTTCTTCCACTAGAGGATAGATATAGGAACAAATGATAAGTAGACAACATGCTCTTAGATCACACAAAACTACCAAGAAAAATGTCAAGTTAGCAAGTTGAAATCAGGATTCCTACTTGAGTACTGTTCATTGCATGAATTGCCTGAAAATTGCTGATGAATATATAAAGCTCATCCGTAGTAATTTCTCACTCATCAACCAAACTTGCTCATGACTGCATTTTTTTCTTTTATTCCTAGATATCTGAAAAGAATTATATCAACAAGCATGTGCTGAAATACTTCTCATGATTACTCAGAGTGATCTTGGCACCAAATTCCAGGCATCTCCATTTATTCTTCTAAAGAAAAACGAGGCTGCTCAGAAATGGAAAAGTAACTGTACATGTATAAAAATATTTGGATCAGATTGAAGCTTAGAATCCTGTTGTTCCAGCAAACAAACCTACACTAGAGGATTAAAATATCAACTGCAATTAATCCTATGAGCCTCAGATTTGATTTATGGTCATCCTCAGAAGGAGAATTGAACACCTGTATATCCCACACATCATGTTCAAGAGAACTAATACTTAAAAATTCTAAAGTGTCATTGATGCTGGTCTCTGAAAACTTTCTAAATTTTTAATGTGAAAAAACAAGAAAGCATCAAAAATATCATCTTGTCTACTTGTTAGAAGAATATGAGCAGTGCTTCGAGGAAGGCGGTTATTACCAACTAAATGATAGAGAGTTTTGTCGAAAGTAAAGACTTAATTTCACTACTGAGAGTGAGAAGTCAGCAACTGACAGAAGAGTAAAGTATGCAGAATTAAAACAGATGTTTTTAGTATAAAAGGAATGAACTCAGTGATCAAGTTTGGAGAATGTAATGAAGGGAGGAAGAAAAATATTACTATATATACATGTACATATATAGATATATATGTTGTTGCATGCCGTCAAATCAATTCCAACTCACAGTGACCATAAATAAATGCACTAATGTATGCATATATATGTATACATATCCGTGTGCATGTTGTTGTGTGCCATTGACTCAATTCCAACTCATAGCAACCCTAAATAAATACACACACACACACACACACACACACACATATATATATATTTATATATATATATATAGAACCAAACCTACTTTCAGTTGAGTCCATTCTGACTCATAGCAACCATGTAGGACAGAGTAGTACTGTCGTATAGGGTTTCTGAGGCTGTAAGTCTTTAGAGGAGCAGACTGCCACATTTTCCTCCCACATAGCAGCTGGTGGTTTCAAACTGCAGACCTTTCAGTTAGCAGTTGAGCTCTTTAACCACTGTGCCACCATATGTGAGTGTGTATGTGTATTCAAACTCAAAGGCCAATGAAGTTATTAGATGTTAAAGACTGAAGAGTATACTTTGTGCACAGATAGTGTCGCTTTCAAGAAAATATACAGGCTACAGGGTGCAATGGAGTAAATACATGGGAGTACAGTGAGAGCTTGTTTGACAAAATTTACAAGAGTGCTAAAGCAAGTGCATTAAATTCCTCATAGTATAAAACTAAAAGTTGAGTTAATTACAGAGAGAGCCTGTAAATATCCATGAGACATACTTACAAGTTCAGAAGATTAAGATACATAACAAATGAGAACAGGATCTTGCTATCCCTGGCTACAGAGCTATCATAAGCGTTAACTGCTTAGTGAGGAACAATTAGTGGTCAAAACCCAATTCACGCTTATACCATATATCTGAAATTCACTGTTTATGCATGCTAAATTTAACTGCTTAGAAATTTTGTTTTCAAGTTGATTCACTCTGTTGCCATATTTCACTCAACAGTTCTTATATACTTTATGTCTTAGCTGAAGAACACAATCAGATATAAGCAAAAATCAGAAATACCTGAATATGGGTGTTTTTTTTTTAATCTGCTGGACTGATATAGGCACAAACTGTCTATCTGTATGCCCACTCTATCTATAAGGTGGGTGAATAGAAGCCAACAAAATTGGTGTCCTGAATGTAGGCACTTAAATCTGCAGCACTTATTTCAACCATGCAATGAAAATATGCTTAGAAATCTTGGCATACCATAAGGTTGTGTCTAGGAAAAGACTTGTAACTGAAAAAAAGCATTTTTTTTAAAAAACAAATTATAACATTTGGTGGACCTACAAAATGTTCTCAATGGTCTTTTAAGATGTTTTGGTATTTCTAAACAAGGGAATGAAAGAAACATAAAATAATTCAACCTTTATAATGCAACACAATATACTTAATACATATCAGTGAATTTCCCAAAATATTTAACATTAAGTATTTATTCAATTTCCACAACTATTAACAAGCCACAAACTACACATCCCAGCCCATTTCCTTCAGCTGAATCTGCCTTTCTGTACCATGGCTGTGTGACTGGCCCTGCCTATTGGACAAGATGGTGAGAAGTATTTGCCTACAGATGAGCAAACAACAAAGAACTCACAGCCCGCCTGCTCAGATATAATCAAATAAAACAAAAAAGCAGGATACAATGTACATATGTACAATTAATAAACAAAGAAAATAACTACGAAATGTCCCAAAGACAGCAGACAATATCAAAACATAAAAAAAGACAGAATGGTTCCAGTAGGCTTCCAAATGAAACATCAGATGACTTTCCAGTAGAAGAAAAGGCACTTAAAAGAAAATAAAATTGCCAAACAAGAATAATATATCCTGCAAACATCGCACTCAAATATGACTGTGAAATTAGGACATTTCCACATAAACAGAAATTTAGAGAATATGTAAAAACCAAACTTACAAGAATTATTAAGAGTCCTTTGGTTTGAGAAAAAACAATATCAGATGACTGCCTGAATCTAGGACGCAAGACTACATCAGCTGGATACCAACCTAGGAAATGAACTCTCAAGGATAATTCAGAACTAAAAGATTTACAGCAGGGAACCAGAGAGGTTAATCTGTAAATGGCAATGTCAGAACAATAAAAGAGGGAATAAACTGTGCAGATATAGAGCTTTCTAATGGTGAGGAAGGCAAGGTGATACCAAGTAACAAAAGACTCTCTCAAAATTAGGGAAGAAAAGGGTACATTTCAAGGTAACCACAAAGAAAGTTAACAAAACTACTCACCAAAATAAAGAAGAAAACATAAAGTCTTAGTAAACACAATATCTACAAAAACAAAAGAAATGAAAAAAAAATCAGCAAACAAAAGTAATTCAGCACAGTAGAGTAAGAGGAACAAAGAAAACATCAGTACCACAAAAAAAGGCACTACAAAATGACAGCAATAAACTCATATCTTCCTATAATTACACTGAATGTAAACGCCCCCATAAAGAGACAGAGTGAGAGAATGTGTGTGTGTATATATATATATATATATATATATATGCTATCTCCAAGAGATACACCTTAGAAACAAAGACGTGAGTATATTAAAAATAAAAGGATGGAAAAAAATGTATCAAGCAAACAGCTACCAAAAAAGAGCAGGAGTGACAATGCTAATCTCACATAAAATAGATGTTAAAACAAAATCCACCATAAAAGACAAAGAAGGGCATTATATAATGATTAAAGGGATAATCCATCATGAAGACATAATCATAATAAATATCTGTCCCTATTTGCAAATGATATGATACTATATATACAAACCCAAAAGACTCCATGAAAAAAATACTGAAACTAATAGAAAGATTCGGCAGAGTATCAGGCTACAAGATAAACATACAAAAATCAGTTGGATTCCTATAAGCCAATAGAGAGAATGATGAAAAGGAAATCAGGAAAACAATACCGTTTATAATAGCCCCTAAAAAGTAAAATACTTAGTAATAAGTCAAACCAGGAATGTAAAAGACCTATACAAAGAAAACTACAAAACACTACTGCAAGAAACCAAGAGATCTACGTAAATGGAAAAAGATACCATGCTCATGCATAGGTAGAACCAACATTGTGAAAATAACAATTCTACCCAAAGCAATGTACATATACAGTGCAATATGGATCCAAATACTAACAACATTCTTACAGAGATAGAAAAAACTAATAATTAACTTCATATGAAAAGGGAAGAGACCCTGGATAAGTAAAGCAGTATTGAAGACAAAGAGTAAGGTAGGAGGAATACCACCACCTGACCTCGTTACCTGCTATACAGCTATGGAAGTCAAAACAGCCTGGTACCGGTATGACAGGTACATTGACCAAAAGAACAGAATTGAGGACTCAGATGTAAATCCACCCACCTATGGCCACCTGATTTTTGGCAAGGGTCCAAAGTCCATCAAATGAGGAAAAGACAGTCTTTTTAACAAATGGTGCTGGCAGAACTGAATGTCCATCTGCCAAAAAATGAAACTGAACCCATAACTCACACCATACACAAAAACTAATTCAAAATGGATCAAAGACCTAAATATAAAACTAGAAATTATAAAGATCAAAGAAGAAAAAATAGGGTCAAGACTAGAGGCCCTAACACACAACATTAACAGGATACAAGCCTTAACTAACAACACACAAACTCCAGAAGATAAGCTAGATAACTGGGACCTTCTAAAAATTAAACACGCTCATCAAAAGACTTCACCAAAAGAGTAAAAAGAGAACCTACAGACTGGGAAAATAATTTGTCTACTACAAACCCAAAAGAGATCTAATCTCTAAAATCTATAAGAAAATCCAACACCTCTAAAACAAAAAGACAAATATTCTAATTAAAAATTGGGAAAAGGAAATGAACAGATACTTCACCTAAGAAGACATTCAATTGGCTAACAGACACATGAGGAAATGCTCGCAATCACTACCATCAGAGAAATGCAAATCAAAACCACAATGAGATACCATCTTGCCCCAGCGTTAATGGCACAAATCGAAACACAGAAAATAACAAATGTCAGAGAGATAGAAATTCTTATGCACTTCTGGTGGGGAAGCAAAATGGTACAACCATTTTGAAAAACAATATGGCACTTCCTTAGGAAGCTAGAAATAGAAATACTATATGATCCAGCAATCCCACTCCTAAGAATATACCCTAGAGAAATAAGAGCCGTCGCACGAATAGACATATGCTCACCCATGTTCACTGCAACATTGTCACAATAGCAAAAAGATGGAAACAACCTAGTTGCCCATCAGCAGATGAATGGATTAACAAACTGTGGTACATACACACAATGGAATACTATGCAATGATAAAGGACAATGATGAATCTGTGAAGCATCTCACAATATGGATGAATTTGCAAGGCATTATGCTGAATGAAATAAGGCAATCACGAAAGGACAAATATTGTATGAGACCATTACTATAAAAACTCACGAAAAGGTTTACACACAAAAAGAAACAATCTTTGATGGTTACAAGGGAAGGGAGTGGTAGGGATGGAAAAACACTGAATAGACAATAGATAAGTGGTAACGTTGGTGAAGGGTTAGACAGTATATTTCAACTAAATGAAATACTGCCTGATCCTGTGGCATCCTCACAATCATTGTTATGCTTGAGCCCATTGTTGCAGCCATTGTGTCAATCCAGCTCATTGAGGGTCTTCTTCTTTTTCACTGACCTTCTACTTTGCTACTAAGGAAGCCAGCACAACTTTTACAAGGCAAGGTCATGCAAGCTCCATAGACAAATCCAAAATTCTTGAAGGACTTAATTACTGGGCTGGGGGTTTTGCAGACAATGGTCTCAGGAACACCTAGCTTAATTGGCATTACATAGTTTATAATGTTCTACATTCTACTTTGGTAAGTAGCGTCTGGGGTCTTAAAAGTTTGTGAGCAGCTATCTAAGATACTCCCCTAGTCTCACCTCATTGGGAACAAGGGAGAATGAAGAAAACTAAAGATACAAGAGAAAGGTTAGTCCAAAGGACTAATGGGCCACAATTACCACAGCTTCCACCAGACTAGTCCAGTACAACCAGATGCTGCCCTGCTACCACCACTGGCTGCTCTGACAGAGATCACAATAGTGTGCCCCAGACAGAGCTGGAGAAAAATGTAGATCAAAATTCTAACTCACAAAAAAAGACCAGACTTACTGGCCTGACAGAGACTGGACAAAACCCCAAGAGTATGGCCCCCAGACCCCCTTTTAGCTCAGTGAGGAAATCACTCCTGAGTTTTGCCCTTCAGCCAAAGATTACACAGGCCCATAAAACAAAACAAGACTAAAGGGGCACACCAGCCCAAGGGCAAGGACTAGAAGGCAGGAGGGGACAGGAAAGCTGATAATAAGGAACCCAAGGTAGAGAAGGGAGAGTGTTGACATGTCATGGGGTTGGTACCCAATGTCACAAAACAATATGTGTAGTAACTGTTTAAAGAGAAGCTACTTTGTTCTGTAAACCTTCATCTAAGTACAATAATAAAATAAATAAGTAAAGTAAGGGAAAAAAAATCTCTGAACTTGGCTAGGCCATGATTCCCAGTATTGTGTCATCATTGTGTCCACCATTTTGTCATCTAATGTGATTTTCCTATGTGCTGTAAATCTTACCTCTATGGTGTTAATGAGGCAGGATTAGAGACAGTTATGCCAATGAGGCAGGACTCAATCCACAAAATTAGGTTGTACCTTGAGTCAATCTGTCTTGAGATATAAATGAGAGAAAGGAGAAGAGAGACATGGGGGACCTCATTACCACCAAGCAAGTAATTCCAGGAGCAGAGCATGTAGTTTGGACCTATGGTCACTGCACTGAGAAGCTCCTAGTCCAGGGGAAGACTGATGACAAGGATCTTCCCCCAGAGCCATCCACTTGAGTATTTCTGTTAGCAACACTAGATAACTAAGAAAGGCTGCTAACCAAAAGGTCAGCAGTTCAAATGCACCAGCCACTCCTTGGAAACACTATGGAGCAGTTCTACTTTATCCTGTAGGGTCGCTATGAATCAGAGCTGACTCTATGGCAAGGTTTATTTTTTTCCTAATATATTACACCAAAAGAAGCAGAGATGCAAAAGAAAAATAAATAAATTATGTACATAAAGCTGTGCGTCAGGGTTGTACCTTTCACCATACCTATTCATTCTGTATGCTGAGCAAATAATCTCAGAAGCTAAACTATATGAAGAAGAAGGGGGCATCAGTATTGGAGGAAGTCTCATTAACAACCTGCGTTGTACAGACGATACAACCTTGCTTGCTGAAAGTGAAGACAATTTGGAGCACTTTCTGATGAAGATCAAAGATCACAGCCTTCAGCATGGATTACACCTCAACATAAAAAAAAAATGAAACCAAAAATCCTCACACCTGGACCAATAAGCGACATCATGATAAATGGAGAAAAGTTTGAAGTTGTCAAGGATTTCATTTGACTTGGATCTGCAATCACCACCCATGGAAGCAGCACTCAAGAAATTAAAAGTCACACTGCATTGGGAAAATCTGCTGCAAAAGGCCTCTTTATAGTGTTAAAAAGCAAAGATGTCACCTTAAAGACTAAGGTGTGCCTGACCCAAGCCATGGCATTTTCAATCACCTCATATGCATGTGAAAGCTGGACGATGAATGACGAGGACCGAAGAAAAACTGATGTCTTTGTGTTGTGGTGTAGGCAAAGAATATTGAATATACCATGGACTGCAAAAAAGATTAACAAATCTGTCTTGGAAGAAGTGTAACTGGAATCCTCCTTGGAAGCAAGGATGGCGAGACTACGTCTCACATACTTTGGACCTGTTATCAGGAGGGATCAGTCCCTGGAGAAGGACATCATGCTTGGTAAAGTACAGGGTCAGTGAAAAAGAGGAAGACCCTCAACGAGATGGACTGACACAGTGGCTACAACAATGGACTCAAGCATAACAAGGATTGTGAGGATGGCGCAGGACCGGGCAGTGTTTCCTTCTGTTGTACATAGAGGTGACTCGGAGGCACCTAAAAACAACACATAAAAGTCAAAAACTCTGTGCAGCAAATAAAAGAAAGTGAAAAAATAACCCACAGAATGGGGGAATACATTTGGAAATCATGTATCTGATAAGGGGCTTTTATCTAAAATATATTACAACACTTACAACTCAGTAATAAAATGACAAAAAAAGCAATTAGAAAATGAGCAAAGTACCTGAATACATATTTCTCTGAAAAAGACATAAAATGACCAATAGGCACATGGAAAGGTGTTCAATATCATCAGCCATTAGAGAATGGAAATATGAATCAAAACCACAATGAGCTAATATTTCACACTCATTGGAATGGCTATAATAATAATAATAACAAAAACAGAAAATTAGCAAATATTGGCAAGGATGTAGAGAAATTGGAAACCTCATACATTGTTGATGAGATTGGAAATTGGTTTAGTTACTTTGAAAAAGAGTGTGACAGTTTATTAAAATTTTAAGCAAAGCGTTATCATATAAGCCAACATTTCCACGTGTCTGCACAAAAACATATACATGAATCCTCATAGCAGCATTATTAATAATAGCAAAAAAGTGCAAATAACCAGATGTTCATCAACTGACAAATTGATTAATTGTGTTGTATCTCTACAATGAAATATTATTCAGCAATAAAAAGGAATGAAGTACTGATACATTCTACAACATGGACAAACCTTGAAAACATGCTAAGTCGGTCACAAAAGACCCCTTGTTGTATGTTTCCATTTATATGAAAGGTCTAGCTTATGCAAATATGTTTAGACAGAATGTAGATTAGTGGTTGCCTAGTAGGAAAACCCTGGTGGCGTAATGGTTAAGTGCTACAGCTGCTAACCAAAAGGTCAGCAGTCCGAATCCGTCAGGCTCTCCTTGGAAAGTCTATGTGGCAGTTTAACTCTGCCCTATAGGGTCGCTGTGAGTCGGAATTGACTCGACGGCAGCGGATTTGGATTTTTTGCATGAGTACTGGAAGAAGGGAATGCAGAATAACTGCCAGTAGGAATGGGTTTCTTTTTTAGGGGCTAAAAATGTCTTAAAATTACGTTGTGGATGGTTGAATGATCCTGTGAACTTTCTAAAAAACATTGAATTGTGCAGTTTATATGGGTGAACTTTATCATTTGAAAATTATTTCTCAAAAATGCTGCTATAAGAATAAAATAATACAGGCTCCTTATTTTATTAAAAAAAAGGTTATTTTGTCACCTGTTACTGTCTATGTAACTAAAACAATTACCATTCCACACATTCTCATAAAATAATAGCCTGGTTTGTACTATAGTGAATGAAACTCTATCTGTACTTACTGCTATCCCTTAATAAGTAGATGATTTTATACATGTCGTTGTTATCAGGTGCCATCGCATTGATTCTGACTCAAGTGACCCTATGTTCAACTAAATGAAATATTGCCTGATCCTGTGGCATCCTCACAGTCCTTGTTATGGTTGAGCCCATTGCTGCAGCCATTGTGTCAATCCAGCTCATTGAGGGTCTTCCTCTTTTTCACTGACCTTCTACTTTACCAAGCATGATATCCTTCTCCAGGGACTGATCCCTCCTGATAACATGTCCACAGTATGTGAGACATAGTCTCACTATCCTTGCTTCTAAGGAGCATTCTGGTTGTACTTCTTTCAAGACAGATGTGTTCGTTCTTTTAGCAGTCCCTGGTATGTTCAATACTCTTCGCCAATACCACAATTCAAAGGCGTCAATTTTTCTTCGGTCTTCCTTATTCATTGTACAGCTTTCGCATGCATATAAGGTAACTGAAAATACCACGGCTTGGGTCAGGCACACCTTAATCTTCAAAGTGACATCTTTGCTTTCTAACACTTTAAAGAGTTATTTAGTAGCAAGTTTGTCCACTGTGATACATCGTTTGATTTCTTGACTGCTGCTTCCATGGGCTGTGATTATGGATCCAAGTAAAATGAAATCCTTGACAACTTCAGTCTTTTCTCTGTTTATCATGATTTTATACATAGCTAATACTATAACCAACAGTTTATTGTGGTATCTACATACCAGGTGAACACCCAAACTTTTCCATATTAATAGAAAAGAAAAATACGTTGCGAATGAGTTTATTATTTATTTTTCCAATTCAGGTATTAAGGAAAGTCCCTAGGAGGTGCCAACAATTTTTGCTCAACTGCTAACCTAAAGGTTGGTGGTTTGAACCCGCCATAGAAGATAAGTCTGGCAATCTGCTTCCATTAAGATTACAGCCAAGAAAACCCTTTGGAGCAGTTCTGCACACTCCATTTGGCATGTTCATAGCAGCACTATTCACAATAGCCAACAGATGGAAACAACCCAATTGCCCAAATGGAGTTGTCATGAGTCGGAATCAACTCTACAGTAACTACCAACATCGTAAGTCGAGAACCATTCTTGTAGGTTTGGTCAGAACATTCCTAGTTTATACCTGTTGTTCTATTTTAATTATTAATATGTTTTCTTTTACTCTTAAAAGTATCTAATTTGGGAAAATGAGCTATATAGTAACCCTTGCCTTAAGGTTAATGAGTGTTTTATATGCAGGTTTCTGTCTTGACTATTGTCATGTCCCGGGCTAAAGGTAGGCGTTACAGGTTCAGTGCAGAAAAACTGGGTAGAATAGGAAACACCAAGACCTGGATCTGCCCTTAGTATAATGTTAGTGCAATCTACGTTTCCTTGGAATTTAGTAGATTCACAATGTTGTGCAACCACCACCTCTATCTAGTTCCAAAACATTTTCATCACCCCAAAAGGAAACCCCGTACCCATTAAGTAGGTTGCTCCTCCTGTCTCTCTCTCCCTTCAGAACCTGGCAACCACCAATATACATTCTGTCTCAAAAGATTTGCGTGTTCTGGATATTTAATATGAGTAGAATTATATATCAGCTTTTGTGTCTGGATTCTGTCATTTAGCACAATGTTTCAAGGTTCGCCCATGCTTAAGCATGTATCAGTACTTTTTTACTTTTTATGGCTGAATAATATTCCATTGCATGGATATGCCACAATTTGTTTATATATTCATACACTAATGGACGATTGGGTTTTTTCCACCTTTTGGCTATTGTGAATAGTGCTGCTATGAACATGCCAGTACATGTATTTGTTTAAGCATGTGTTTTCATTTATCTTGGGCATTCCACAGAAGTGGAATTGCAGGGCGATAAGGAATTCTGTGTTTAGCATTTTGAGGAACTCCCAAACTCTTTTCCACAGCAGTGGAGCCATTTTACATTCCCACACTCTTGCCAACATCAGTTATTTTCCTTTTTTAAAAAAATTACGGTAATTCTAGTGAGTATGAATGAAGTGATTCCTCACTGTGGTTTTGTTTTGCATTTCCTTAATGACAATGATGTCTGGCATCTTTTCATGCTGTTATTGCCCATTTGTACATATTCTCTGGAGAAATATCTGTTCAAGTCCTTTGGCTATTTTTCAATTGGATTGTTTGTCTTTTTGTTGTTGAGTTGTAAGAATTCTTTATGTATTCTGGATACGAAACCTTTATCATTTATATGATATTGAGTTGCAAAAAATTTAGCCTTTCCCAATGAGATGTCTAGCATTTGACCTTAGCTTCTGGGAGGTAATCTGTCATACCTAATGGAAGGACAGGGATGACCACATTGGATCTTAGGGTGGAGCTAGCCACACTTATTAGTCATAGGGTGGAGGCTGACCATGCCAGAAAGATCAGCCATGTGATTTAGGGTGGGAGCCTTGGGTTTCAAGGTATCAATTGACTGGAAGCTAAGATCACCCATGTAGGCAATCAATTAATCAATGATGACTACATAATGAAGCCTCAATAAAAAAATCCTGTACACCAAAGCTTGGGTGAGCTTCCTTTGTGTCTATACTCCATGCATATTGTCACATGTTGACACCAGGAGGGTAAATGCATCCTGACTCCACGGAAAAAGACAATGGAAGCTTTGCATTTGGAATCCTCCCATACTCTTCCCTATGTGACTTTTCCTTTAGCTGATTTGCTTGCCTATTTTTACATGTTATAAACTATGACTGTAAGTATAATAGCTTTCAGTGAGTTCTATGAGTTCTTCTACCAAATTATTGAAACCCTGGCTAGTTTTGAGAACCCTTTAAACTTGCAGCTGGTGTCAGAAGTGAGGGCAGTCTTAGGGACTATGCCCTCAAACCTTGCTGTTTGGCTAACTGTGGGTAGATTTAAAAAATATTTTCTCCCATTCTGTAGGTTGTCTTTTTACTTTCTTGATAATGTCCTTTGATGCACAATTATTTTTAATTTTGAAGAAGTCCAACAAATCTATGTTCTCTTTTGTTTCTCATGCTTTGAGTTTTTATATCTAAGACTCCATTGCCAAATCCAATGTCATGAAGATTTACCCATTTTCTTCTAAGAGTTTTTTTGGCCTCAGCTCATATGTTTAGGTCCTTGATCTATTTTGAAGTAATTTTTGTGTATGAAGTGAAGTAGAGATCCAAATTCATTCTTTTGCATGTAGATATCCAGTTGTCCCTACACTATTTCTTAAAAAATACTATTCTTTCCCCTTTCAACAGCCTTAACACCTTGTTGAAAACCAATTGGTATAGGTATGTGGGTTTATACAATAATGTTTGAAATACATAGATATTATAAGAATTATAAATAATATGTATATATCTCATCAAACCTTGGAGGAAGATATTATGCTTTGTATTGGGGCCCATTTTTCCTATGCAAGACACCAAACGGGATAGTGCAAGTAGGCACCGGTTTATGCTAGCAATTGAGCAGAACGCAGTTACAAGGAATTCAGGAGCAGTATATAAATGCAGTAATGGCTTCTGAAATCAGAAAATTTGTCAGTTGATAGACATGCCAATCTCTCAGACTCTAAATTTTTTTTAAGTTGTTACCCAGGACGACCATAATTGCCTTGAGTGCTGAATGCTGATTTTGTACAGCAGAGCTGCTGGTGTAGCCTATCTAGTTGGCCACAGAAAGAATATGCTTCCCTACACTTTTAACATTTCTTTTGTCCTTCTTGCTTCCAGCCACTCTTCTTCACCCTGACCTTGAATAGCTGTTTGAGGATCACTCACTACCTTGCAATGTATGTGTTGGAATGGATATTAACTAGATGATGGTAGAATGACTGAGGATTTTTTCCCTTCTTTTTTGTTTTCTAAACTTAAGCTCCAAGCTTCCTCCTGATGATCTATTCTAATCTGTTAAGATTAAGGTGGGTTCACATATAATATTGATTAGATTTCTCAGGAGGCTGAAGGGGGCACATTTGTAAATCCATGTCCAAATAAGAAAGAAGTTAGAAAACAGGACCAATATCCTATCTTTATTTGTTCTGGGTGATGATGCAAAATCAGAGCCAAACATTGTCTTTCATATTTCTTTTTTTTAAAATATAGGACAAAAGACTAAAACCAATGTAATTAAATGTTTTAATTAAGAGTATAAGTGTACCAAAAGGATTGATCTACATGGACCTATTTTCTATATTTCTTTTTGGAAATATAATAATATCCTTACTCTTTTTCATGCACTCATTTATATGCATTTTGACTGTACTTTTTGAGTATTATCTACTCTGTCCTTCACTCTAAATTAAACCATAAAAATCTGACTCCATAAAAATGTCTGTGTAGTCCTACCACAGAAATTTAAATGGGATAAAACTCCTATAAATTCTGACTTCTCATCCACTGTCATGTCATTGCAAAAGTACATGTTTAGAAAATGAGCGTTTTGAAATACATTGATAGATCTCTAACAGCTTTATTGTCATACAAACTTCACTTTCAGCTCTAACGTATTGAATTCTCTCAAATTGTAATATACAAATTAAACTCAAATACCTCTCAATTTATGAGATATCTTTCAAAGCTATTCTTTCCTGTTGTATTATCATTTAGCTTCCTTTGTAAAGCCCTTAAATACAAGCCATATAACTAAAGCATTAATTTATTTGAGGAAATAATAATACTTGTTCAAAATGAAGCTGTGTTTTTTATTTCTAAGAAGATGCTAGTGTGCCCGATCCAATTATGCACACAATTATCAAAAAAATTATCAGATACACAGATTTTTTGGAATTATCTTTCAACAGTTTCAGGATACTTGACAGTTGAATATACAAATTGTTGGTTAAAAAGTTATGAAGCTGCAGCCCTCTGAAATGAGAATAAAGATGCATGTATTATTTTTAAAGGAATTATTTTAATAAATTATACTTAAATACACTTTTTTTAAAACTAATTTGCTCAAGGTGTAAAATGTATCCAAACTTTTACTTAAAATAGCAGATGCCCTTCTCAAATACAAGAAAAGAACAAAGAAGTTAAAATCTATAAGGATTAAAAAAAAAAGAGAATAGGAAAAGAGGCAACAGCATTTTAGAGGCATTCACACAACTTTGGAGGATGGAATGTGGCTAGACAAATGGTAGCTGACCCAACAGGGCGAAGAATGTTGAAAGCTTAGTGCTGCAGGGAAGAAATAAAGCAAAAACACTTCCAATTTTGCCCTGGTAACCAACAATGCTGCTCTCTAAGTGACACTCTTAGTTGTGTCTCCTTATCCTTTAGTACATTAAGCAAAACTATGTGTTCACATAATCATAAATGTCATCGTTTTAGCACTAAAAGTGCTTTTATTATTCAGCTGAATTAATAATCTTATAATAAATTGTACAGAGGAAACAATTATTTCATTTTGGCAATCAAGGCAGCTGAAAACACAATTCATGTGTTACACATACTGGTGATTTTGCTTTACAGACAAAGTCAGATAAGGCTCTGCAATTTTGAACTTTTATTATTTGGACTATTCTTCATTATTGAAAATAAAAATTACAGTTAACCAGTCAGATTCAGTTTTGAGCAAAAAAGGCGGGTTATTTAAAGTGTAATCAAGGATTCCACCTGTGTCATTATGCCCTTCCTGTACCACAAAAAAAGATGGTGGGGAGGGAACCACGTGATTTCCCACTAACTTTGGGCAGAATCAAGTGCTACCATTTTCCTACCTTTCCAAAGAAGTAACCCCCAAGGCACTGGAGGTGGAAAAGGTAGTTGAATAAGTATTGGTGAAAAATAAATTGCATTGTAGATGTAAGGCTTCATGGAAAATTTCAACAGTAGAAATTTTGTCACATACACTCATGAATGGAGACATTGTGGTAAGGAGTTATAAGAGCAAACCTTAGATATCTGAAAGGATATCTGAAAAGTGCAAAGCTGTCTCATGAGATTTGGTGGCAGGATAAAAAACTTTACCTATATAAAAACAACCTCTTTTAATTATACATTACGTCTAGCTACCACCCTAACCCCAGCAATTCACGAAGTCCCTCTCACTCCTCAGTCAAATCTAATTTTGTTTTTGTCTATATCATTTCACTGAAATTTCTCTCCCTGAGGTCAATAGTAACTTTTTGTCACTAAATCTAATAAATATTTTTCATTCCTCATCTTACTCGACTTCTCAGCAGTATTGAACCCTTCTGACCATTATGAAAGATTCTTTTCCCTTGGCTTCCTTCCATAAAATAAACAAAACAGATAAACAAGTTTTCACAGCTTTAGAGATTTTTCTCCTACCAACGTGGCCTTTCCTTTTCTGTCTTCTTTGCAGGCTTATTTCCTTTATGCAATAATCAAATATTGCGATTTGTCCATATTGAGTCTTAGTCCCGCACCTTTACCCACTTTATATGCTCTTCTTAATCAAGCTTATCCATGCCTGAGAGTGTCCTTACTGTTTATATCAGTTGATTTTCAAATCTATATTTTTATTATGTGACTTTTTTAGGCAATCCATAAAAGCAAGTACAATTATTTGATTGGTGTTTTGTCTATATTATTTCCAAGGTGTAAAAATGGCATGCAGGCAATGTCAGACCTCTTCCAACCCCACAAAGGGGAAGTAGAACCAAGATCAACAGCCCAAGGCTGATTCCTGTGAGACGAAGGTCAGACACACCACCTCTCTTTGCCATCTTTAGAAAGTCTGAAACCAACTGTCCCTCACACAGCCCTGTCTACTTCTCTGCTGAGTTAGATATTCATTGCAATGGCCACATAGAGCTCACAGACCATACTCACGATTATGGGCTTTATTATAAGGGAAGTAACAGTTACAATACAGGCTCAGGAACATTCAGAATACTGTTCTTTCATCAGGACAGCCTCTCCCCAGCTGTGCTCACAGGCATACCTCTCGCTAGCCCTCAGTGTCTGCCCAAAGGCACTCGGTTTCCTCCCCCTGTGGGCCAGGAAGCCCACTGCAACATCCCCTGCTGCTGGGTCTGTGCTACTTGGTCTCTCCTGCTGGTCTCTCCTTCCTTGGTGGTGGTGGGTTCATCCTTTCTGCTCTGGAATTGGCTCTCTTTTAAGGCAAAATTGACCAATTCCCTTGGTAGGCCACAATTACCCCATGACTCAATCACCTGTGTGGGAATCACAAGACCTTGGCTAGAAAGGCCACACAAGAAAGTAGTTAGTCACACCACACAAAGAAATTGAAATTCTATAAAACCAAGATATTAGCGATCCTTCTTCCCCAAAATGGTATTCTCCCATTTTCCCTTCTTCATTTCATGAACACCACCATAAATCTAGAAATGCAGAAGTCACCCTTGATAAGTATTTTACCCTCAACACCAATCATTCATCAAGTCCTGTTTACCTCCCAATATATTTCACATTCATCTACTTCTCTCAATCTCCATGCCAACCTCTTTTTCTATGCTACTATAATCTTTTTTCTAAACTAGTACTGCAAAAGCCTCCTAACTAACCTCCTGGCTTAACTATAATAGATTTGTTGTTGTTAGGTGCCATTGAGTCAGTTCTGACTCATAGTGACCCTATGTACAGGAGAACAAAACACTGCCCAGTTCTGCACCATAGTCACAATTGTTGCTGTGTTTGAGCCCATTGCTGCAACCTCCATGTCAGTTCATCTCATTGAGGGTCTCCCTCTTTTTTGCTGACCCTCTACTGTAACCAAGCAGGATGTCCTTCTCCAGTGTCTTAGTCATCTAGTGCTGCCATAACAAAAATACCACAAGTGGATGACTTTCACAAAGATAAATTTATTTTCTCACAATCTAGTAGGTTACAAGTCCAAATTCAAGGTGTCAGCTCCAGGGGAAGGCTTTCTCTCTCTGTCGGCTCTAAAGGACTGTCCTTGTCCTCAATCTTCCCCTGGTCGAGGAGCTTCTCAGGCATGGGACCCCGTGTCCAAAGGACATGCTCTGCTCCTGGTGTTGCTTTCTTGGTGGTATGAGGTCCCCAACTCTCTGCTTGCTTCCCTTTCCTTTTATCTCCTGAGAGATAAAAGGTGGTACAGGCCTCACCCCAGGGAAACTCCCTTTACCCTTTGCATCAGGGAGGTGGCCTGGGTAAGGGTGGTGCTACAATTCCAGCCTAATCCTTTTAACCACAGGCAAGGATTATGATTTATATTATAACACATAGGAAAATCACAAAATGGAGGACAACCACACATGGCATAACCAAGCGGATACACTTTTTTTGGGGGGGGGGACATAATTCAATCCATGACATCCAGGATCTGGTCTCTGCTGATAACATGCCCAGAGTGTGTGGGATGAAGTTTCACCATCTTCACTTCTAAGGAACATCCTAGCTGAACTTTCCCAAGACAAATTTATTCCTTTCTCTGGCAGTCCATGTTGTCATTAGGTGCCATCTGGTCAGTTCTGACTCATAACAACCCTAAGTACAACAGAACGAAATGCTGCCTGGTCCTACACCATCCTCACAATCTATGTTATGCTTGCAAGCATTATTGAAGCCAGTGTGTCAATCCCTCTCTTTTTCATTGACTCGCTACTTCGCCAAGCATGATATCCTTCTCAAGGAGGGACTGATCCCTCCTGATAACATGTCTAAGGTATGTGAGATGAAGTCTTGCTATCCTTGATTCTAATGAGCATTCTGGTTGGGCTACTTCCAAGACGGATTTGTTCATTCTTCTGGCAGCCCATGGTTTATTCAGCATTCTTCACCAACATCATAAACCAAAGGCATCAATTCTTCTTCAGTCTTTCTTATTCATTGTTCAGCTTTCATATACATATGAGGTGATTGAAAATACCATGGCTTGGGTCAGGCGCACCTTAGTCCTTAAAGTGACATCTTTGTTTTTTTTAACACTTTAAGGAGATCTTTTGCAACAGATTGGCCCAATGCAAAGTGTCTTTTAATTTCTTGACTGCTACTTCCATGAGCGTTGATTATGGATTCAAGTAAAATGAAATCCTTGACAACTTCAATCTTTTCTCCATTTTTCATGATGTTGGATGCTGCTTATTGATCCAGTTGTGAGGATTTTTGTTTTCTTTATGTTGAGGTGCAATCCATACTGAAGGCCGCAGTGTTTGATCTTCATCAATAAGTGCTTCAAGTCCTCTTCACTTTCAGCAAGCAGGGTCTTGTCATCTGCATATCACAGATTGTTAATGAGTTTTCCTCCAATCCTGATGCTGCATTCTTCATATAGTCCAGCTTCTTGGATTATTTGCTAAGCTTAAAGATTGAATATGTATGATGAAAGGATGCAACCCTGATGCACACTTTTCCTGACTTTAAACCCACCAGTATCCCTTTGTTCTGTTCGAATGACTGGCTCCTGGTCTAAGTACAGGTTCCTCATAAGCACAATTAATTGTTCTGTAATGCCCATTCTTTGCAATGTTATCCATAATTTGTTGTGATCCACACAGTTGAATGCCTTTGCATAGTCAATAAAACACAGTTAAACATCTTTCTTGTGTTCTCTGCTTTCAGCCAAGATTCATCTGACATCAACAATGATATCCCTTGTTCCATGTCCTCTTCTGAATCTGGCTTGAATTTCTGGCTGTTCCCAATTGATGTACTGCTGCAACAACTTTTGAATGATTTTCAGCAAAATTTTACTAGTATGTGATATTAATGATATTGTTTGATAATTTCCACATTCTGTTGGATCAACTTTCTTTGGAATGGGTACAAATATGAATCTCTTCCAGTTGGTTGGCCAGGTAGCTATCTTCCAAATTTCATTGCACAGATGAGTGAGCTCTTCCAGCGCTAGTTCCATTTGTTGAAACATCTCAACTGGTATTCTGTGAATTTGTGGAGCCTTGCTTACCACCAATGTCTTCAGTGCATCTTGGGCTTCTTCCTTCATTACCATTGGTTCTTGATCACATGCTACCTCCTGAAAAGGTTGAACGTTGACGGATTCTTTTTGGTACAGTGACTCTGTGTATTCCTTCCATCTTCTTTTGGTGCTTCCTGCATTGTTTAATGCTTTCACTGGAGAATCCTTCAATAATGCAACTCAAGGCTTCAATATTTTCTTCAGTTTTTCAGCTTGAGAAATGTCGAGTGTGTTCTACCTTTTGCTTTTCTATCATTGGGTCTTTGCACATTTCATTATAATACTTTGTCTTCTCGAGCCACCCCTTGGAATCATCTGTTCAACTCTTTTACTTCATCATTTCTTCCTTTCACTTTAGCTGCCCTACATTCAACTGTAACTTTAAGAGTCTCTTCTGATATCCACTTTGGTCTTTCCTTTCTTTCTTGTCTTTTTAATGACCTCTTGCTTTCTTTATCTATGATGTCCTTGATGTCATTCCACAACTTGTCTGGTCTTCAGTTATTAGTGTTCAATACGTTAAATTTATTCTTGAGATGATCTCTAAATTCAGATAGGTAAACTCAAGGTTGTACTTTGACTCTTGTTGACTTGTAATTTTCTTCAGCTTCAACTTGAACTTGCATATGAGCTATTGATGGTCTGTTCCACAGGTGGCTTCTGGTCTTGTTTTGACTGATGATATTGAGCATTTCCACCGTCTCTTTCCACAGATGTAGTTGATTTGATTCTTGTGTATTACATCTGGTGAGGTCCACTTTTATAGTTACCATCGATGTTGTTGAAAAAAGGTGCGTGCAATAATGAAAAACATTTGTCAGTTTGTTGCACTATGGTGGCTTGCATATTGCTGTGATATTGGAAGCTTTTCCACCAGAATTTTGAATACCAGTAGGGTCACACTTTGTGGACAGGTTTCAGCTGAGCTTCCAGACTAAGACACACTAGGAAGAAGGACCTGGCAGTATACTTCTGAAAAAACTGGCCAGTGAAAAACTTATGAAGAGCAGCGGAACATTGCCTGACATAGTGCCAGAAGATGAGCCCCTCATGTTGGAAGGCACTCAAAAGACTACTGGAGAAGAGCAGCCTCCTCAAAGTAGAGTTGACCTTAATGAGGTGAATGGAGTCAAACTTTCAGGATCTTCATTTGCTTGTGTGTCACGACTCAAAATGAGAAGAAACAGCTTCAAACATCCATTCATAATCACAACATGGAATGTACGAAGGATGAATCTAGGGAAATTGAAAGCTGTCAAAAATGAAAAGGAATGCATAAACAGCTATATCCTTGGCATTAGTAAGCTAAAATGGACAGGTACTGGCCATTTTGAATCATCAGTCAAATGGTCTACTATGCCAGGAATGACAAATTGAAGAGGAATAGTGTCACATTCAATGTCAAAAAGAAAATTTCAAGATCTCTCCTGAGGTAAAATGTTGTCGGTGTTAGGATAATATCCATATGCTACAATGAAGGCTAGGTAATATGACTACTATTCAAATTTACTCACTGACCACTAAGGCCACAGATGAAGAAATTGAAGATTTTTACCAACTTCAGTAGTCTGAGCTTGATCAAACCTACAATCCAGATGCATTGGATTGCAAAAGTTGGAAATGAATATGTTGGAAAATATGGCATCAGTGATAGAAATGATGCCAGAGATGGTATGATAGAATTTTGCAAGACCAACGACTTCCTCATTGACAGTCCATGGTATATTTAATATTCTTCACCAACACCATAATTCAAAGATGTCAATTCTTTTTTGGTCTTCCTTATTCATTTTCCAGCTTTTGCATGCATATGAGGTGATTCAAAAGTGGGGGTTAGGTGCATCTTAGTCCTCAAAGTGATATCTTTGTTTTTTAACACTTTGAAGAGATCTTTTGCAGCCGATTTGCCCAATGTAATATGTACTTTGTTTTCTTGACTACTGTTTCCATGGGCGTTGATCGTGGATCCAAGTAAAATGAAATCCTTGACAACTTCAGTATTTTCTCCAATAGATGTTATTTTTTATTGGTACAGCTGTGAGGATTTTTGTTTTCTTTGCGTTGAGGTGTAATACATACTGAAGGTTGTGGTCTTTCATCTTCATCAGTAAGTGCTTCAAGCCCTCTTCACTTTCAGCAAGCAATGTTGTGTCATCTGCACATGGCAGGTTGTTAATGGGTCTTCCTCCAATCATGGTGCCACTTTCTTCTTCATATAGTCCAGCTTCTTGGATTATTTGCTAAGCATACAGATTAAATAAGTATGATTAAAGGTACAACCTTGACACACACTTTTCCTGATTTTAAACCACACACTATCCCCTTGTTCTGCTCAATTGACTGCCTCTTTGTCTATGTACAGGTTCCTCATAAACACAGTTAAATGCTCTGGAATTCCAGTCCTTGGCGGTTTTCCTCATAATTTGTTATGATTCACACAGTCACATGCCTTTGGATAGTCAATAAAGCACAGGTAAATATCTTTCTGATACTCTCTGCTTTCAACCAAGATCCATCTGATATCAGCAATGATATTACTCATTCCAGGTCCTCTTCTGAATCTGGCTTGAATTTCTGGCAGTTTCCTGTTAATGTACTGCTCCAACCGTTTTTGAATTATTATGATCAAAATTTTACTTATGTATAATATTAAGGATACTGTTTTGATAATTTCCCAATTGTTTTGGATCATCTTTCTTTAGAATGAGCATAAATGTGGATCTCTTCCTGTCAGTTGGTCAGGTATCTGTCTTCCAAATTTCTTGGCATAGACACATGAGTGCTTTCAGTGTTACATCCATTTTCTTGAAACATCTCAATTGGTATTCCGTCAATCCCTGGAGCTTTGTTTTTCACAAATGCCTTTAGTGCAGCTTGGACTTCTTCCTCTGGTAGCATTGGTTCTTGACCATATGCTACCTCCTGAAATGGTTGAACATACACCAATTATTTTTGGTACAGCAACTTTTGATGCCTTCTTTGTTATTCAATTTTTTGTTCATTACATGATCCTCTAAAATCTTTGAATGCTTTCAAAATGTTATTAGGATAGAAACATAATTGCTTAAAATGGCTTTACAGGGCCATGTCTGATCTAGTCTCTACATATTTTCAATTATTTAAACGTCCTTTTATCCCCGCCCAAAATTGGGCCTGTGCACATGCTACTAACTCATTCTAAAATGCTTCATACGCCCAACTGCTCTCCATTTATCATTTGTGAGCTCTTTTCATTCTTCAAAGCTCAGGTCAAATATAACTTTGTCATGTAAGCTTTTGGAGATGACCACACTCCAGTACTGTCAAGACTATGGCCTTATCTGGCACCCTAAATTAGGACTTCTTGCCTCCTAAACTGTGATAACATAAATTTCTGTTTGTTAAAGCCACTCACTTGTGGTATTTCTCTTATAACAGCACTAGATAACTAAGTCAAAATTCCTTACCAGAAAAGTGGGGTGCTTCTCTAACAGATACCTAAAATATGGAAACAGTTTTGGAATTGAGTAATGGGTAGAGGCTGAAAGAGTTTTAAGGTGACTTTTTTTTTAATAGTAAAAGCCTAGATTGCCTTGAAGAGACTGATGGTAGAATTATGGATGTCAGAGGCAATTCTGGTGAGAGCTCAGAGGGAAGTGAGGAGAGCTATAGGGATAGTCTCTATCATCTTAGAGAAGGCATATGGAGCCAGTAACAAAAAAATGTTACCAGAAATGTGTATGTTAAACATGTTTCTAGTGAGGCTTTAAAAGAAAATGATGAACCTGTGATTGGACAACGGAGGAAGGGAAACGCTTTATATGCAGTGGCAAAGAACTTGTCTGAATTATTTCCAAATGTTTGGTGGAAGGTAGAACTTGTACATGATGAACTTGGATATCTGGCTGATGAGATTTCTAAGCAAGACCTTAAAGAGACCACTTGGTTACTACTTGTCACTTATAGTAAAATCCAAGAGGAAAGAGATACACTTAAAAATGAACTTAAAAATAAAAATAGATCTTAAAGATTTAGAAAACTCTGTTGTATAAACTAAAGACACATGTCCTAGAATACTCAGCAAGGATGTGGCTACACAACTTTTGTTAAAGAGATTAAGCCTGTGACTGATGGATCTACTCAACTACCACAGCAGAAAGCCCATCAGCTTAGACTGAAGGGAACAGAGAAAGAATGAAAGAAAAGAATACTGTCTGCCTCATGGAATTCTACAGGCAGGAAACAGGCCAAAGGAGCTACATTTGTTGTCCTTCAAGAAACGAAAAGGACCATCCCTGGACCAGCTAAGAGATCAGCAGAACTGTTGGAAGGAACATGAGAAGCATGGCTTTCTTGGTTTCAAAGGGTGGGGCCATGGTCTCCTAGATCTCAAAGGGTTGAGCCACAGTCTCCCAGGTTTCAATGAATCAGATCTTTGCCAACTCAGTCCCAGAGTGTGGGGTTGCATTTAAGCTGTGCTGGGGATGGGGCTGCTACCCAAAGCAGAGGGGGCAGGGATGCCATACTCAAAGGTCAGAAGAATGGGGCCTACCGGGGCCAAGGGGGTCGGGCCACCACTCAGATGGACTAGGAGAGTGGGGCGACCCAAAGATGAAGGAGGAGAATTGCTGTCCCAGTGGCCCTGGAAGGCAGAGCTGAAGCTCAGGGCTGAGGGGCCTCCACCCAGAATACGGATGGCAGATACCCAGAGTCTGGAAGGAAGGGCCATTACCTAGATGGTCTCAGAAAACAGAGAATTATTTTCAACCTTTGAAAACTAATGTAATTTGTTCTGCTAGGTTATGGACTTGCTTGGTGCCTGTTATCCATTCTTTCTCTCCAATTTCTCCCATTTGTAATGGAAATGTCTACCTCGTGCCTATTCCACCACTGTAGTTTGGAAACAGATAACTTGTAGTCTAGATTTCACAAGTTCACAGATGAAGAGGAATTTTTCCCCAGGATAGAACATGCCTAAAGCCTCACCCATATTTGACTTAGATGATTAAGAAGATATTTTTGACTTGGAGTTGATTTAAGACTTTTGGGATGATGTGATGGAGTGAAAGTATTTTGCATGTGACAAGGAAATGAATTTTGGGGGAACAAAGGGTGGAATGCTGTGAATTGAATTGTGTCGCCCAAGAATATGTATTGTAAGTCCCAACTTCTATGCCTGTGGTTATAATCCCATTTGGGAATGTGTTTTCTGTTATGTTAATGAGGTAGAATTAATGTAGAATGTGTCTTGAGTCAATCTCTTACAAGAGATAAAAATAGCAGATTAGGCAATCAGATATGGGTGAAGACACATGTCACACCACATGAAAATCACCAAGAAGCCAAGGAATAAGAAGAAAATTCCCCACAACCAACAGAGAAAGCCTTCCCCTAAAGCTGGCATCCTGAAATAGGACTTCTAGCCTCCTAAACTGTGAGAAAATAATTTTTTTAAGTCATCCATTTGTGGTATTTCTGGTATAGCAACACTAAATAACTAAGACACAAAGAAGCAATCAAGAGAAGAAGATTGAGGGATGATCCAAATGGTGAAATTATCAACAGGAAATTAAAATAACTACAAGTAGTATGTTTAAGACTCTAATGGCAAAAGTGGACAGCATGAATGAACTTATGAGAAATTTCATTAGAGAGATGGAATCTTTAAGCAGGATTGAGATGGAAATTTTAGAAATGTACAGTAACAGGAATAAAGAATGCCTTCAGTGGACACCTCTGTATAGTTGAAATAACTGAGGGCAGAATCAGTGAACCTGAAGACAAGTCAACAGAAATTACCTAAACTTCAACATAAGAAAAATGTGTAAATAAGAAATAGAGATAACAGAGCATCAAGGAGCTGTAGGACGACATTGAATGATCTAACATACATATAGTTTGATTTCAAGGAGGAAAAATGAGAGTAAATGGGCCAGAAGAAACCTTTGAAGATATACTGGTTGAGGTTTTTCCAGAAATAACAAAAATCTTCACATCACAAGTCCAAAATCTCAGAAATCACCTGCTCAAGAAGGTAATTTACAGTCTAAAGGAAAAATAATAATGTGTTATGGGTTTATGGCCCATGTAAAATTACAATTTATGATATAAGTATCACAAAGAATGGGAGGGAGGAACTGGAAGTATTTTGTTGTAAGGTTCTCGCACTATGCTTGAAGCAGTATAATATTATTTGAAAATAGATCTGATTAAAGATGTATACTGTAAACATCAGGAAAACCCTTAAAAAGTTAAAAAGAGGTGCAAATAAGCCACTATTGGAGATAAAATATAATAATAAAAAAATCATTTAATCCAAAAGCAGACAAGAAAAAGAGAGTAAAAATGAACACAGAATAGATAGAATAAAGAGAAAACAACTAACATTTGGTAGCTTTAAAGCCAATCGTATTAATAATTGCAATAAATGTAAATAGCCTAAACCAGGGGTTGGAAAACTATAGCTGCAAGCCAAATGCAGCCTGCCATCTGTTTTTGTAATTAAAGTTTTATTAGGAGATAGCTATCATCGTTCCTTTACCTATCCCTGTGGCTGCTTTGATGCAAAAGCAACAGATTTAAGTACTTGGGAAAGAGGCCGTAAGACCTGCAAAGGCTAAAATATTTACCATCTGGGCCTTTAAGAAAAAATGTTTGGCAAACTCTGGTCTAAACACATCAATTAAAAAATGTTGGCAAGTAGGATTAAAAAAAAAAAAACTCAACTGCATCCTTTCTACTGGAAATCCACTTTAAACATATAGACACAGGTTAAATTCAAAAGGATGGAAAAAGATATGTCATGAAAGCGTTCATCAAAAAAAAAAAAAACTGGGATGGCTATATTAGACAAAGTAAACAAGAACAATTCAAATGTCAGACGTGAAAGGGAACACTTCATAATGATAAATAGGTTAAGTCACCAAGAAGCCATAACGATCTTTTAAATATGTATTCACTTAACAACAGAGCTTCAAAAAAACACATGAAGCAAAGAGTATTAGAACTAAAGGGAGAAACAGAAAATCACACAATTATAGTTGGAGACTCCAGCACTCTTCTTTCATAATTGATGGAATAATTTGGTGGGAAATCTCAAGCAACACAATCTACCAACTTGACTTAATATGTGTAAAACACTGAACCCCAAAACAGAAGGTAAAGATTCTTTTAAAATGCACGTAGAACTTTCACCAAGATAATTTATAATTCATAAATTCTGTTCTATAAAACAAAAGTAAACAAATTTAAAGATTTGAAATGATACAAAGTATGTTTCCTGACCACAGGGAAATTAAACTAGAAATTAATAAAAGATAATTAGAATATCTCCAAATATTTGGAAAAATTAAAAAACACACTTTTAAAATATGTCTGCTTCCGTAGAGATTTACGGCCTTGGAAACACTACGGGGTTGCTATGAGTTGGAACTGACTTGACAACAGTGGGTAAAGCACCCTTGAGTTAAAGAAAGAGTTACAAAGGACATTAAAAAATAACTTGAACTGAATGAAAATAAAAATACAATATTAGACAGTTTGTTGGATGTCACTAAGGCAGTGATTAGAGCAAAATGTATTACATGTAATGCACATAATAGAAAAGAAGGTATGATATCAATTGTCTCAACTTACAACTTAAGAAACCAAAAAGAAAAAGCGTACTAAACCCTAAGCAAACAATAAAAGAAACAGTAATAATAAAATCAGAAAACTTTGAAATTGAAAACAGAAAAACAATAGAAAAAATAATGTAACGGAAAGCCGGCTCTTTCAAAATATTAATAAAATTTATAATTTTTTAGTCAAAGTGATCCACAGAAAGAGAAAAAATAACATTATGCCCACAAATTTGACAAAATGACAGGAAATGGACAATTTTCTTGAAAGCTATGAACTATAAAAGCAGACTTAAGAGTAGATAACTTGATAATTGAATTCATAGTTAGAAACCTTCCAACAACAAAGTAGACTTCAGGTCCTTGAGGCTTCACTTGTGAAATACAACAGTCATTTAAGGAGAAAATAATATCAACTGCACAAAAACTATTCCCAAAACAGAAGAGAAGCCTTAGCAGCTAATTTTATGAGTTCAGTATTACCCTTATACTGATACCAGTGTAAAAAAACTATAAGTTTTGCTTTATGAAAATATAAAGAGTTGTCTTATCCACAACATGAAAGGTCATCTTGTTAACTGTTCTTAAAAAATCCATGTACTGTGACAAAACAAATCATCTTTTACCTATGTTATAAATTAACCTTGAACGTTTCTTGTTTGTTCACATAATTGTTTCTAGGTGACCAGGCGCACTGAAACCAGAAAGGCTGGTTTCTTTATTCATTAACTCTCACTTAAAACTTATTCTTTCAGAAAACAATTGAAAGTCATAAACACATCCTGTTTTCCAAACTAATGAACCTATTGTGTTTTCAAGATTAAAAGACATATCATGTTTTCAAAATTGATGAACATATCCTGTTTTCAAAACTTCAGAGGTCAAGACCAAGACTCACTGATCATCTTGTAACTGTTTAGCAAAGTTATGTAAATGTCAACCAATCAGAATTTTTTTTCAAAAGTTCCTTGTAACTTTATACATACGCATTTTGCAAAACCTGATTAATTGGTGGACTCATTTTTATGGTAAATGCTGTGCTGCCCAATCACAAATTGTCTATTAAACCTGCATAGCAATCTATTAATGGTGTTCTGAGTTGATTGTTTTTTAACATCAAAGATATTTTAAAAAAGAAAACCACAAGCAAATATGTTCGTGAAACATAGACACAAAAATTCTTAACAAAACATTATCAAATAAAACCAAGCTATATGTAAAAGGAAAATAACTCAAGGACAAGTGAGGTTAATTTTTGGAATGCAAAACTAGTTCAACATGCAAAAGTCAACGAACAAATAGTGATTTCCTAAATGGTGGAATGAGAACCCCTGTAAATCCACTTCTTCATTAAAGCAATGAAAATAGCAGCAAAATTGTGAAATCAACATTTTTTAGAACTATGAAAATTACCAAAATGCTTGCAACAGTATGAGGAATCTTTATTGAAGAAAAAATGCTGAACATTGGTGATAACAGCAGGTTTTGTAACATTTTAACTTAGCCTCTCCCCATCTGCTCTACAGTTCCACGGGAGCCTTGAAAACAAGCAGTCTCACAACAGCAGCTGCGAAGACCAACAGCCTTGCAGCTTATGGAGGGGAAACACTGTGTTTGGAGCTCCTAAAAGAGTCCCATTCCCAGAACATCATTACGATTTGATCTGTCTTGCAGCCCCCTGAAAAAAGCTCATTGGTAGGGTATAATCACTGTTTGATGTAACTCAAAGATGGATCAGTGGGAAAAGGTCTATCCCCAGGTCATTTTTTGAAAACAATCAGCTGAAATTGATAAACAATGAAATTACCTAAAGCTGTGACATCAATTGCAGGGCTGAGCGGCTGCTAAGGAAAACACTTAACTCATCTCTCGACAAAATTGAGACCCTGCACAGAAAGGACGTGAAGGCTGAGGCAGATTTATATACTGCTTGAGTGTTGAAGATGTATCCCAACACAGACAGAGAACTTCTAAGGAAAGGGTGAATAAGTTATTGATTTAAGAAATTTAAGGAAATCTCTGACCCATTGTTACATGCTTCCTTAGCTAACTGAGGAGATACTTCAGTACTGTCACACTACAGGGAACATAGACGTCACAGAATTAGTCCAGGAAAGTTACTAAACAAACACCAACAATAACAAAACAACAAAAATAAACTCTGGAGAGAAAATCTGACTTCCAGAATTAATCCCTTTATAAAAAAAAAAATTTACAGGACACAAAAAGAAGGGAAATATAGCCCGTTCACAGGAAAAAGAGAAATTAACCAAAATTTTCCCTGAGGAAACAGATACATTGAACTTACTAAAAAAAATTTAAATCAACTGTAGTAAATATGTTAAAAAAAAACCTAAAGAAAATGAAGGACAAAGAACTAAAAGTATCAAGGAGAATGCAGTTTCAGCAAATACTGAATATCAATAGATATATGTTATAAAAGAGCACAATAGAAATTCTAGAGTTAAAAAGAACAATTACTAAAATGAAAAAAAAAATCACTAGAGGAACAACATCAGAATTGGCTTGACAGAAGAAAAAATGAGCAAACCTAAAGATAGGTCAATTGAGATCATCCATTTGGAGGAATAGAAAGTATAAAGAATGAAGATAAATTAACAGAACCCCAAAGAAATATGGGGCAATCTCAAGCATACCAACATATATGTAATGGGAGTTCCAAAAGGAGAGGAGAGAAAGGGGCAGAAAGAATATTTGAAGAAATAATGGCCAAAATCTTCCCCAATTTGATGAAAAACATTAATTCACGCAGCCAAGAAGCTCAATGAATGCCAACTGACATAAACTAAAAGAGATCCATACCTAGACACAGTGTATTTCAAAACGCTGAAAGCCAAAGACAATGACAGAATCTTGAAACCAGGAAGAGAAATGAGATTCATCATGTACAAGTGACGCCCAGTAAGATTAATAGCTGACTTCTCATCAGAAAGCGGGAATGACAGAGGTACCTGCCCAGAAAACATATTCAGGTATGACATATTCTAAGTGCTGAAAGAAAAAGACTGTCAACCAAGATTTCAATATCCATTAAACCTATCCTCAAAAATGAAGAAGAAACTGTGACATTACAAGATAAACAAAAGCTGGGAGAATTCATTCCTTGCAGACCTACCTTACAAGAAATAGTAAAATGGTCCTTCAGGATGAAATAAAAATAAAAGAACATTAGATAATAACTCAAATCCAAGAAATAAAGAGCACCACTAAAGATAACTACATAGGTAAATGTAAAAGACAATATAAATATATTTTGGTTTGTAATTCTTTTCTTCTCCTTTTGAATTAAAAGGCAAATACATAAAGCCATAATTATCAAATTGTGTTTACGGGTACATAATGTATAAAAGTGTAATTTGTATGACAATAATAGTAAAAAGGAGGAGGAAACAACATAATGTAGCTATAAAATTTCTAGAAACTAACCCTCCTATTTACAGTCAATTGATTTTTGACCAAGAGTGAAGCAAGAAAATTCAGTGCTAGAAAGAACAGTCTTCCCAATGTATAGTTCTGGGACAACTGGATATCCACATTTGAAAGAAAGATGTTGAAAACCTACCTCATACCATATACAAAATTTGACTCAAAATTGATCAAAAACCTAAATACAAGACCTAAAACCATAAAACTGTTAGGCAAAATCATAAGTGTAAATCTTTGTGAAAAGGATTAGACAATGGTTTCTTAGATAAGACACCTAAAGCATAAGAAACCAAATAAATAAATAAATAAACAAATTGAAATTAAAGAACTTCAAAGAAATGACTAACAGAATTATAGAACATGTTTACAAATCATGCATATAATAAGAATATAGTGTCTAGGGTACATAAATAACTCTTAAAATACAATAAAAAATAACCCAATTAAAAAAAAATGGGCAAAGGAACTGAATAGATATTTCTCCAAAGAAGATCAAATAGCCAGTAAACACATGAAAAAATGCTTGACATCATTAGACTTTTGGGAAATGCAAATGCAAACCACAATGATATACCACTTCACACTCAGTAGGATGACTATAATAAAAACAGGGACAATAACAAGTGTTGGTGAGGATGGAACCCTAATATATCGTTGGCGAGAAAGTAAAGTTGTACATCCTTGTGAAAAACTGTTTGACAGTTCATCAGAAAATTAAACATACACTTACATATTCAGCAATTTCACTACTAGGTATGCACCCAAGATAAATGGAAACCTATGTTCACACACACACATACAAAATTCTTGTAATATCAAAGTTCGTAACAACATTATTTATAATAACAAAAAAGGTGGGAAAAAATGTTCATCAAGTGATGAATGGATAAACAAAATGTGGTAAAGTATACTACATTCATTATTTACCCATGAACAGTATTTAACCATGAAAAGGAATGAAGTGCTGACTTATGATAAAACACAGATTAACCTTGAAAACATGCTTAGTGAAAGAAGCCAGATACAAGAGTCCGTGTATTGTGTCGTTAAATTTATATAAAATATACAAAAAAATTCAAATTTATAGAGATAGAAAGAAAATAGATTCATGGTTGCCTGGTTTTCATGGATTGAATTGTGTCCCCCAAAAAGTATGTATCAGTTTGGCTAGGCCATGATTCCCAGTATTGTGTGATTTCCATCATTTTGTCACCTGATGTGATTTTCCTATGTGTTTTAAATCCTATCACCACGTTAATGAGATGGGTTAGTGACAGTTATGTTGATGAGATCTACAAGATTCGATTGTGTCTTAAGCCAATCTCTTTTGAGATATAAAAAGAGAGAAGTGAGCAGAGAGACATGGGGACCTCATACCACCAAGAAAGCAGCACCAGGAGTAGATTGCATCCTTTGGACCTGGGGTCCCTGTGCCTGAGAAGCTTCTAGACCAGGGAAAGATTGATGACAAGGACCTTCCTCCAGAGCCTATATAGAGAGAAATCCTTCCTCTGGAGCTGATGTCCCAAATTAGGACTTCTATCCTCCTAAACTGTGCAAGAATAAGTATCTCTTTGTTAAAGCCATGTACTACTTGTGGCATTTCTGTTATAGCAGCACTAGATAACTAAGACACTGGTGCTGATGAAGGGTTTTGGGGTTAGTTGTAAATGGGCATGCTGGGTCTTACTAAGGGGATGAAATTATTGTAAAACTGATAATGGTGATGTTTGCACCACTTGGTAAAATTACTAAACATCTGAATCATACACTTACAATGAGTGAATTTTGTGATATGTAAAATATGCCTGAATAAATTTGTGAAAAAAAATGAATCAGTATGAATCCCCATATCAACAGTTTAAAAAATAAAACCATGTGCTCAATACAACTGATTTAGGAAAAGCACTTTAAAAAAGTTCAATATCCATTCATGATAAAATCTCTCAGCAAACAATATAGAAGGAAACATCCTCAAAGTAATAAAGGGTATCTACAAAACTTTCAACTAATGTCATACTTAATGGTCAAAAGATGGAATGCTTTCCTCCTAAAATTGGAAGCAAGGCAAGGATGTCCATTCTCACTACTCCTAGCCTACATAGTACTGGAAGTCCTATTTAGTTCAACAAAGAGAGAGAGATGATGACAATGATGATGATATAGGTAGATAGATGATAGATAGACACACAGATGGATAGATGATAGACAGACAGACAGATGATAGATGATAGACAGACAGGTAGGTAGGTAGACAGACAGACAGACTGACAGACTGACAGACAGACAGATAGATAGATAAAAGGCATACAGATGGGAATGGAAAAAAAAACTGTTTTTATTCACCCAAGGCATGATCGCCTACTTAGAAAATCCTAAAATGTCTACAAAAATGTTATTAGAACTAATAAGCATCTTTAGCCAGTTTGCAGGATACAAGGTCAACATATAAAAATCAACTATACTTCTACATACTATGAATGAAAACCTAGAAATTTTTTAAAAAGTACCTTTAAACAAGCACTTAAGAAGAAAAAATACATTGGTATAAATTTAAAAAAATGTGCAAAATCTGTATGGTGTAATTAACAAAACACAGATGAAAGACATCAAAAAAATTTAAATAAATAGGGAAATATATCATGTTCATGGACAGAAATACTGAATATTATTAAGACGTAAATTCTTCCCAAAATGATCTGTAGATTCTATGCAATCCCAGTGAAGCAGAAAATGTTTTAGTTAAAATCAAATTTAATTTAAAAAGTCATATGGAAGGGCAGAGGAAGCAGGATAGTCTAAACAACTTAACAAAATAAAAAAGTTTGAGCTTATACGACCTACTTTAAGACAATATAAAACTACAGCAATCAAGATAGCGGTATTACTAAAAGGATAGGCATACATAAGTTCTACCCTGTCCTATAGGGTCACTATGAGTTGGAATCGACTTGACGGCAGTGGCTTGGTATATACCAATGCAACAGTATAGTAAGTAAATAAATAAACCCACACATATACGTATAGACAAAGATGCAAAGGCAATTCAATTAAGAAAGTTAGTCATTTCAACAAATGGTGCTGGAACAATTATGCAAAAAAATAAAATAAATAAGCCTTCACCCATGCTTCATACCATATACAAAAGTTAAACCAAAAATGGATTAAAGCCATAAAGAATCTAGAAAAAAACACAGGAAAATACTTGAGGTTCTGAGTTAGGCAAAGATTTCTTAGCTATAACATCAAAAGTATGACCCATAGAGAAAAAACAATACATTGCTCTTGATCGACATTGAAATTTCAGCTCTTCAAAATAAAGTTATGAGATAAAAAAGACAAGTGACAGAAAGAGAATATTTACAAATCACATATCGGACAATGTACGTATCACCAGAACATATAAAGAACTCTCAACATTCAACAATAGCAAAAAAAGGAAGCAAGTAAATAGGAAATGGGCAAAGTTTGGAAAACACTTCACCAAACACACGAAAAGATGCTCATTAGGAAAATGTAAATTAAAACCAGGAGTTAGCACTGCATGCCCATCCTTGTTCTTGTTACTAGTTGCCATCAAGTGGAGTAGGACTCATGGAGAGTTTATGTATAACAGAAGGAAACACTGCCTGGTCCTGTGCCATCTTCATGACCATTGGTATGTTTGAGTCTATTGTTGTGGTTATTGTGTGACTACATATCATTGAGGGTTCCCCTCATTTTGTTGGCCCTCCCATTACCAAACTTGATGCTCTTTTCTAGCTATTGGTCATTCCTGATGACATGTCCAAAGTAAGCTAGTCAAAGTCTTCTCCATCCTCACTTAAAGGAAAATTATGGTTGTATTTCTTCAGCATTTATTTGTTTGTTCTTTTGGAAGTCCACGGTACATTCAACATTTTTCACCAACACCACAGCTTGAATGCATCAATTCTTCTTCTGTCTTCCTTTTCCATTATCCAACCCTTGCACCGAAAATAAAGATGACTTGAAGCATTTGCTGATGAAGATAAAAGACTATAACTTCAAGTACTGATTACACCTATAACTCTAACCCTAACCCTAAACCTAACCCTAACCCTAACCCTAACCCTAACATTGAACCTGAAGAAAACAAAAATCCTTATAACTGGACCAATAAACATCACCATAAATGAAGAAATTGAAGTTGTCAATGATTTTTTTCTACTTGGACCAACAATCAACACACTCATTGGAATGGCTAAAATAAAACAAAACAAACAAGCAAGAAGAAAGAAAAAAACCTGGATACCAGGTGTCTTAGGTTGATTTCTCTAGAGAAGCAAACCAGTAGAGCATATAATTATACAGGTATAGAGATTTATATCAAGGAAATGGCTGTAATGCCCCAAGTCTGTGGGTCAGGAAAGAGGCTTCTACTGATTCACGTAGCCACAGGGGCTGGCAAACCCAAGATCGGCAGTCCAAAGAGCAGCGCTTTTGATCACAGGCTATGAAGAACAACAAATCCTAAGATCTGGGGGCAAGACCACAGGTAAGCTGCAAGCTCAAGTCCCAAGAACCAGAGATCAGATGAACAGGGGTCAGCTGCAAAAAAGCCCCCGGGCCCTGCCTGAACGTCCGCCCACACTCGATGCAGGCCACACACCCAAGGAAACTGTCCTTCAATCAATCATGGGGCTGATCAGGTATCGAATCTCAACAGGGAAGTGATCACAACATTATATGACTGCCAAAACACAGAATAATGACCCAGCCAAGACGACATACAATCTTAACCATCACACCAAGTTTCAAGTAAGAGGAGTGAGTGGAACTCTCTTACATTGCTGGTGGGAAAACAGTTCGGCAGTTTCTAATGTAGTTACGTATACACTTTACCATTTCACCTAACAATCCAACTCCTAGGTATTTGTCCAAGTGGAATGAAAACTTATACACAAACCTGCTTATTTATATTTATGGCAATTTTATTTATAATCACCCTAAAGTGGAAATGACTCAAATTTCTTCAACTGGAGAATGTATAAACAGTGATAACTCCATGGAATGGAATAATACTAATAAAAAGGAAATAATTACTATACACAGAACAACATGGATCACTCTCATATGTGGATACCTTATATTAAGTGGATGAATTCAGACTCAAAAGGCTACCTTCTGTACGACTTCATCTATGTAACTTTTTTTTTAATAATTTTTATTGTGTTTTAAGTGAAAGTTACAAATCAAGTCAGTCTGTCACATATAAGCTTATATACACCTTACTCCATACTCCCATTTACTCTCCCCCTAATGAGTCAGCCCACTCCCTTCTTCCAGTCTCTCCTTCGTGACTGTTTTGCCAGTTTCTGACCTTCTCTACCCTCCCATCTCCCCTCCAGACAGGAGATGCCAACACAGTCTCAAGTGTCCACCTGATACAAGTAGCTCACTCTTCATCAACATCTCTCTCCAACCCATAGTCCAGTCCCTTCCATGTCTGATGAGTAGTCTTCGGGAATGGTTCCTGTCCTGGGCCAACAGAAGGTTTGGGGACCATGACCGCTGGGATTCTTCTAGTCTCAGTCAGACCATTAGGTCTGGTCTTTTTATAAGAATTTGGGGTCTGCATCCCACTGTTCTCCTGCTCCCTCAGGAGTTCTCTGTTGTGTTCCCTGGCAGGGCAGTCATCGGTTGTGGCCGGGAACCATCTAGTTCTTCTGGTCTCAGGATGATGTAAGTCTCTAGTTCATGTGGCCCTTTCTGTCTTGGGCTCATAGTCATCATGTGACCTTGGTGTTCTTCATTCTCCTTTGATCCAGGTGGGTTGAGACCAATTAATGCATCTTACATGGCCGCTTGTTAGCATTTAAGACCCCAGACTCCACACTTCAAAGTAGGATGCAGAATGTTTCCATAATAGAGTTTATTATGCCTATTGACTTAGAAGTCCCCTTAAGCCATAGTCCCCAAACCCCCGCCCTTGCTCCGTTGACCTTCAAAGCATTCAGTTTAACCCAGAAACTTCTTTGCTTTTGGTCCAGTCTAGTTGAGCTGACCTTCCCTGTATGAGTATTGTCCTTCCTTTCACCTAAGTAGTTCTTATCTACTAATTAATCAGTAAATAACCCTCTCCCACCCTCCCCCCTCTCATAACCACAAAAGAATGTGTTCTCAGTTTATACTATTTCTCAAGATCTTATAATAGTGGTCTTATACAGTATTTGTCCTTTTGCATCTGACTAATTTCACTCAGCATAATGCCTTCCAGGTTCCTCCATGTTATGAAATGTTTCACAGATTCATCACTGTTCTTTATCGATGCGTAGTATTCCATTGTGTGAATACACCATAATTTATTTAACCATTCATCTATTGATGGACACCTTGGTTGTTTCCAGCTTTTCGCTATTGTAAACAGAGCTGCAATAAACATGGGTATGCATACATCTGTTCATGTGAAGGTTTTCTTTCTCTAGGGTATATTCCGAGGAGTGGGATTTCTGGGTTGTATGGTAGTTCTATTTCTAACTTTTTAAGAAAACACCAGATAGATTTCCAAAGTGGTTGTACCCTTTTACATTCCCACCAGCAGTGTATAAGAGTTCCAATCTCTCCACAGCCCCTCCAACATTTATTATTTTGTGTTTTTTGGATTAATGCCAGCCTTGTTGGAGTGAGATGGAATCTCATCGTATTTTTCGTTTGCATTTCTCTAATGGCTAATGATCGAGAGCATTTTCTCATGTGTCTGTTAGCTGCCTGAATATCTTCTTTAGTGAAGTATGTGTTCATATCATTTGCCCACTTATTGATTGGGTTGTTTCTCTTTTTGTGGTTGAGTTTTAACAGAACCATATAGATTTTAGAGATCAGGCGCTGGTCAGAGATGTCATAGCTGAAAATTTTTTCCCAATCTGTAGGTGGTCTTTTTACTCTTTTGGTGAAGTCTTTAGATGAGCATAGGTGTTTGATTTTTCAGAGCTCCCAGTTATCCGGTTTCTCCTCATCATTTTTAGTATTGTTTTGTATTCTGTTTATGCCTTGTATTAGGGCTCCTAATGTTTTCCCTATGTTTTCTTCCATGATTTTTATCATTTTAGTCTTTATGTTTAGGTCTTTGATCCACTTGGAGTTAGTTTTTGTGCATGGTGTGAGGTATGGGTCCTGTTTCATTTTTTTGGAAATGGATATCCAGTTATGCCAGCACCATTTGTTAAAAAGGCTATCTTTTCCCCAATTAATTGACACTGGTCCTTTGTCAAACATCAGCTGCTCATACATGGATGGATTTATATCTGGGTTCTCAATTCTGTTCCATTGATCTATGTGCCTGTTGTTGTATCAATACCAGGCTGTTTTGACTACTGTGGCTGTATAATATGTTCTAAAATCAGGTAGAGTGAGGCCTCCCACTTTCTTCTTCTTTTTCAGTAATGCTTTACTTATCTGGGGCTTCTTTCCCTCCCATATGAAGTTGGTGATTTGTTTCTCCGTCACTTTAAAAAATGTCATTGGAATTTGGATCGGAAGTGCATTGTATGTATAGATGGCTTCTGGTCGAATAGACATTTTTACTATGTTAAGTCTTCCTATCCATGAGCAAGGTATGTTTTTCCACTTATGTAGGTCCCTTTTATTTTCTTGCACTAATGCTTTGTAGTTTTCTTTGTATAGGTCTTTTACATCTTTGGTAAGATTTATTCCTAAGTATTTTATCTTCTTGGGGGCTACTGTGAATGGTATTGATTTGGCGATTTCCTCTTCGATGTTCTTTTTGTTGATGTAAAAGAATCCAAGTGATTTTTGTATGTTCACCTTGTAACCTGAGACTCTGTCAAACTCTTTTATTAGTTTCAGTAGTTTTCTGGAGGATTCCTTAGCGTTTTCTGTGTATAAGATCATGTCATCTGCAAATAGAGATAATTTGACTTCTTCCTTGCCAATCTGGATGCCCTTTATTTCTTTGTCTAGCCTAATTGCTCTGGCTAGGACCTCTAACACAATGTTGAATAAGAGCTGTGATAAAGGGCATCCTTGTCTGGTTCCCATTCTCAAGGGAAATGCTTTCAGGCTCTCTCCATTTAGAATGATGTTGGCTGTTGGCTTTGTATAGATGCCCTTTTTTATGTTGAGGAATTTTCCTTCAATTCCTATTTTGGTGAGAGTTTTTATCATGAATGGGTGTTGGACTTTGTCAAATGCCTTTTCTGCATCAATTGATAATATCATGTGGTTTTTGTCTTTTTTTATTTATTATATTGTGCATTACATTAATGGTTTTTCTAATATTAAACCAACCTTGCATACCTGGTAGAAATCCCACTTGGTCGTGGTGGATTATTTTTTTGATATGTTGTTGAATTCTATTGGCTAGAATTTTGTTGAGGATTTTTGCATCTATGTTCATGAGGGATACAGGTCTGTAAGTTTCTTTTTTTGTGGTGTCTTTACCTGGTTTTGGTATCAGGGTTATGGTGGCTTCATAGAAGGAGTTAGGTAGTATTCCTTCATTTTGTATGCTTTGAAATACCTTTAGTAGTAGTGGTGTTAACTCTTCTCTGAAAGTTTGGTAGAACTCTGCGGTGAAGCTGTCCGGGCCAGGGCTTTTTTTTTGTTGGGAGTTTTTTGATTACCTTTTTAATCTCTTTTTCTGTTATGGGTCTCTTTAGTTGTTCTACTTCTGATTGTGTTAGTTTAGGTAGGTAGTATTTTTCTAGGAATTCATCCATTTCTTCTAGGTTTGCAAATTTGTTAGAGTACATTTTTTCATAATAATCTGATATGATTCTTTTAATTTCAGTTGGGTCTGTTGTGATATGGCCCATCTCATCTCTTATTCGGGTTATTTGTTTCTTTTCCTGTATTTCTTTAGTCAGTCTGGCCAATGGTTTATCAATTTTGTTAATTTTTTTCAAAGAACCAGCTTTTGGCTTTGTTAATTCTTTCAATTGTTTTTCTGTTCTCTATTTCATTTAGTTCAGCTATAATTTTTTTAATTTTTTTTTCTTCTGGTGCCGGATGGATTCTTTTGTTGCTCACTTTCTATTTGTTCAAGTTGTAGGGACAGTTCTCTGATTTTGGCTCTTTCTTCTTTTGTATGTGTGCACTTATCAATATAAATTGACCTCTGAGCACTGCTTTTGCTGTGTCCCAGAGGTTTTGATAGGAAGTATTTTCATTCTCATTGCAGTCTATGAATTTCTTTATTGCCTCCTTAATGTCTTCTATAACCCAGTCTTTTTTCAGCAGGGTATTGTTCAGTTTCCAAGTATTTGATTTCTTTTCCCTGATTTTTCTCTTATTGATTTCCACTTTTATGGCCTTGTGGTCTGAGAAGATGTTTTGTAATATTGTGATGTTTTGGATTTGGCAAAGGTTTGTTTTATGACCTAATACATGATCTATTCTACAGAATGTTCCATGTGCACTAGAAAAAAAAGTATATTTTGCAGCTGTTGGGTGCAGTGTTCTGTATAGGTCTATGAGGTCAAGTTGGTAGATTGTAGCAGTTAGGTCTTCCATGTCTCTATTGAGCTTCTTACTGGAAGTCCTATCCTTCTCCAAAAGTGGTGTGTTGAATCTCTTATTATAATTGTGGAGGTGTCTATTTCACTTTTCAGTTCTGTCAGTTTGTTTTATGTATTTTGCAGCCCTGTCATTGGGTGCATAAATATTTAATATGGTTATATCTTCCTGGTCAATTGTCCCTTTAATCATTATGTAGTGTTCTTCTTTATCCTTTGTGGTGGATTTAACTTTAAAGTCTATTTTGTCAGAAATTAATATTGCTACTCCTGCTCTTTTTTGCTTGTTGTTTGCTTGATATATATTTTTCCATCCTTTGAGTTTTAGTTTGTTTGTGTCTCCAAGTCTAAGGTGTGTCTCTTGTAGGCAGCATATAGACGGATCGTGTTTCTTTATCCAGTCTGAGACTCCCTGTCTTTTTATTGGTGCATTTAGTCCATTTACATTCAGAGTAATTATAGATAAGTATGTGTTTTATGCGTTTATTGCTGTCATTTTGATGCCTTTTTGTGTGTGTTGTTGACAATTTCATTTTTCCACTTACTTTTTTGTGCTGAGACGTTTTTCTTTGTAAATTGTGTGTTCCTCGTTTTCATAGTAGTCAAATTTATGTTTGCTGAGTCGTTATGTTTTTCTTGGTTTTTATTTTGAGTTATGGAATTGTTAGACCTCTTTGTGGTTACCTTAATATTTATCCCTAATTTTCTAAGTAAAAACTTAACTTGTATCTTCCTATATCACCTTGTTTTCCTCTCCATATGGCAGTTCTATGCCTCCTGTATTTAGTCCCTCTTTTTCATTATTGTGATCTTTTACATAATGACTTCAATGATTCCCTGTTTTGAGCATTTTTTTCTTTTTCAAATTAATCTTATTTTGTTTTTGTGATTTCCTTATTTGAGTTGATATCAGAATGTTCTGTTCTGTGACCTTGTGTTGTGTTGGTATCTGATGTTATTGATTTTCTGACCAAACAATTTCCTTTAGTATTTCTTGTAGCTTTGGTTTTTGCAAATTCTCTAAGCTTGTGTTTATCTGTAAATGTTTTAATTTCACCTTCATATTTGAGAGAGAGTTTTGCTGGATTAATGATCCTTGGCTGGCAGTTTTTCTTCTTCAGTGCTCTGTATATGTCATCCCATTGCCTTCTGGACTACATCGTTTCTGCTGAGTAGTCTGAACTTATTGATTCTCCTTTGTAGGAGACCTTTCTTTTATACCTGGCTGCTTTTAAAATTTTCTCTTTATCTTTGGTTTTGGCAAGTTTGATGATAATATGTCTTGGTGATTTTCTTTTTGGATCAATCTTATATGGGTTCGATGAGCATCTTGGATAGATATCCTTTCATCTTTCATGATGTCGGGAAAGTTTTCTGCCAACACACCTTCAACTATTCTCTCTGTATTTTCTGTTATCCCTGCTTGTTCTGGAACTCCAATCACACGTGAGTTATTCTTCTTGATAGAGTCCCACATAATTCTTAGGGTTTCTTCATTTTTTTTTAATTCTTTTATCTGATTTTTCTTCAACTATATTGGTGTTAATTGCTTTATCCTCCAGGTCCCCCACTCTGCATTGAATTGCTCGATTCTGCTTCTCTGACTTCCTATTGAGTTGTCTAATTTTGTAATTTTACTGTTAATCTTTTGGATTTCTGAATTCTCTTTATGTATTCTTGTAGCTTATTAATTTTTCCACTATGTCCTTGAACACTCTTTTTGATTTCTTCAACTGCTTTATCAGTTTGTTCCTTGTCTTTTTCTGTAGATTGCCTTATTTCATTTCTGAGGTCATCCCTGATGTCTTGAAGCATTCTGTAAATTAGTTTTTTATCTTCTTCATCTGGCAATTCCAGGAGTGTATCTTCATTTGGGAAAGATTTTGGTTCTTTAATTTGCAGAGTTGTAGAAGCAATCATGCTCTGCTTCGTTATGTGGTTTGATATCGACTGCTGTCTCCTAGCCATCTATAAGATATTGTAATGATTTTTTTTATATATTTGCTCACTTAATCTTATCTTTTTTGTTTTCTTTCAATATATGTAGATGGGCTACTAGATTACACTGTCTTGATTGTTGTAGCCCTTGAATCACTTATGTCCTATTACCAGCTGGTTTGGGCTGTTACCAGATATATAAGTCTAAGAGTCCATTCACTATTCTTGAGTAGAATCTGATTTTGGATCATCAATTGTGTGGTGCAGACTGTCACCTATCCACCTAGAGAAGTAGTGGTAATAGTTGTATGTACCAGATTCTAGTAGCAGGGCTTTACACTGAGGGGGGCAGGATGCTGTCAGGCTTCCCCCAAGTGCCAGTGAGATAGGTGTGTCTCTATTCCTAAAGCACTTTGGTGGGTGGGCTCTGCAGCTGTACCTTAGGCCCCCAATGCAAGTACCTCTACAGATTGGTAGGTGTCACCATCCTTAGACCCCTAAGGCAGGAGGCTAGGTGGTCTGGGGGGGAGCTTCAGCCCTCAGTTCCCCGTTGTGGGTCAGTGAGGGCTCTGTTTAATAGGTAGAGATATCTGACCTGGGAAACTTGTCTTTCCAGTAATCGGCTAAAACAATTACAGTCAGATCCCTATCAGAATTGCCTTTGCATTATAATAGCCACCTTGTTCCCTGTAGAGATGAAAGCCCAAGACTGTGGATCTCATATGCTTGGCTGGGGCTGGATCTGTATTTTTAGTCCAATTTCGGGAAGTCAGGGAAGGATTCTTGGTCCCTGGGTTTTTTGTAGCTGCTTCTCTCAGGCCAGGAGAATGGGTTAGGAAAAGACAAAACAAACAAATAAACAAACAAAAAACCGCAGAGCACTTCACTCTCTGGCCCAGGAAATTCCAGTGTTATTGAAGCTGCCTGGGAAGGGGAGGGGAGGGATCAGATAGATAAAAGAGAGTAGCACCCAGGACTATAGACAAAGTTACTTATCTTGCTTGGTGAAGACTGTTTTATCTGAGATTCCCTAGGGGCAGGTAGCCTGTGTGCTTTGGCTTGGTCGAGGTTGCCCCCCGGGGTCAGGCCCGGGTCCTGTGCATGTGCTGTCTCAGAAGCAGTGGTCGGTTCCTCTGCTTCCGGTCCAAAGCCCAGTGCCACAGTTGCCCGGCTGGGTGCCACACTGCCAGCTCCAAAACCAGTCGCTGACTCCCGGTGATTTCTCCTCCTGTCAGCCGAGTCACTGTGCTGCCTGCATGCACTGGCTGGACTTCCCCAAGGTCACTTCAGGGGGCTAGGGCTGCATCCCATGTTTGCGCCGTCTCAGGATGCCGTGCTCAGCTCCCCTGCACCCAGTCCAAAACCCGGCGCCAAGGTTTTCTGACTGGTACTCTGGCTCCACGCTCCGAAAACAGTCGTTGCTTCCCCTTGGATACTCATTCATTCTCTCATTAGCCCCGTTAGCGTGCAGCCTTCTTGCACTGGCTGAGTCTCTACGGAGGTTACCCCAGGGGGCTAGGGGTTAGGGCTGTGTCCCATGCCTGCCTCGCCTCAGCAAGCTGCTATCAGCCCTGCCACTCAGCACCAGGGAACCGCGAGGGCTCAAGGCTGTGGAGTGGGTCGCGTGTTCCAGAAGCGGTTGCTGGTTCAGGGCGCAGCTTTTTGCTCAACTGTCACTCAGGTCAACTCTTTAGATCTGTGTTTGATGGTCAGGGTTCGTAGATTGTCATGTATGTGATTGATTCACTTGTTTTTCCGAGTCTTTGTTGCAAGAGGGATCTGAGGTAGCTTCTACCTAGTCTGCCATCTTGGTCCCGCCTCCTATATAACATTTTGTAAAAGGCAAATTCATAAGGGTACAAAGCAGATCTGTGGTTACCAAGGGCTAGGGGTGGTGAATAGGTTGACTACAAAGGAACATGATGGAATTGTTTACCATGATGACACTATTCTCTATCTTGATTGTGTGCACTTTTCAAACCCATCAAAGTGTACACTAAAAAGGGTCAATTTTACTCTCTATAAATTATACTTCAATAAATATAACTGTAAAGGAGTAATGGACTATTACAAAAACAAACCAAAATCCAAAAGGAAAAAAAAAAAACTCTTGTATCCGGTCACTGAAATTTAGTCATGTTTGAAGCATCACTAAGACACTCTTAGAAGGAAAGAAGATCTTTTACTTAGCATATGAAAACAACATTTTAACCTTTTGTCTTTATTCTATTTCACAGTTATAATGGGAATAAAATTTTTAAGAGCAGGTTCAGTTTGTTTAAATATAAAAGTGCTTTCTTCTCAGGTAGGAAGCTAATACAATGGAATCCTGTACAATCTAAGAGGGAGCTATATCTTTAAAAATGATCTTGGCAAAATTTAGGTAGCTTGCTAAAAGTGTTTATGTAAGCTTGAACAGAGTGAACGATTTGATTTATCAAACAAGGCAAGCTGAACCTGCAGTCCCTTTCCACTGCATTTTGAAAGAATTTAATATTGTTTGGAAAAACATGCCTTTGCCCTCATAGGGTCATTTCTGTTTGGCCCCTGTGGGTTACAGATTGCACATTTTATTCTCCTAGAAAACCATGGCTTGTTCTAGGAAAAGTCAATTTGAACTGACCATATTTAATCACATTCCGGCCACACCAATCTTACCACTTACTCTCTGCTTCAGTGTAATTAAAAGGAGATTTTCTTTGATGCAGCTCAAAAGAATACAGTAATACAGTTGCAAGTAAATAATCTTTTTAATATATGAAAACTGAAATCCCATGAAAAGAGGTAAATTTCCTAAACACCTTTGGAAAATCTTAGGAAATGAATTATTTGCAAATGATTTTGTGGAAGGAAATTTAATTCAACAGGTATTTTATGAGAATTTACTATATATATGAGGCATTGCACTGGATGTTTTGGGAAACAAAGACAATTGACACAGTTTCCTGGCCCAAAAGAGGATATTATAATATGTTACCCATTTAGGGTCCTTGCCCTGGAGCAGTCAAGCCAATGAAACATACTCCAAGTCAGAAAGAGTGAGAAAGTTTATTAAGGAGATGTATGCATCACCAGGGACCGGGCAGCAACACAGGCTGTCTCTGTGGAGTCCCAAAGAACAATTTTACATTAGAGCTTCTTATAGAATCTTACAAGGATTAGAAGTGTCTTTGTAGTCTGTAGATGGCCTGGCCAGAGACGTTATTCATTACAAGACAATGACAAAAGATTCTTTATCAGACTAAAGATACACATATTAGACACCTGGGCTCTGATTTTCCTGTGGGGGGCTGTAAGTCACAGGTGGTTGGACAGAACAAAACAAAGTTACTTGCATCAGATTAAAACAAAGAACAGTCATTAACATTAGGTCAAAACAGTGTCATTAACAAAGGTATGTGAAGGATGAGGAAGGCCGAGGAAGGAGAAAAACTTATAGGTTCATCATGGCGTTAATTACATAGAGTTCTCAGTCGGCCATTTTGAAAAAGGAGAAAACGTGCTGAGGAGTATTGGGGTCATGAAACTGACAAACAAAAAAATCTGACATAACAATTTTCACAAAGATCTCTTTTGTCTCAGAGCCTTCATGTATTTCATTTCCTCTTATTCTTTCTTTTCATCACACTTATTTTAGCCAGACTTAATTTATTTCAGTCCTGCAAATATGATGTGCTCTTTTTTACCTTACAATCTTCATGTGAGTGGTCTTCTCTGACTGGGAAATATGCGCTCCCCACCCTCCCCCAAGCCTCATTTTGCTAATTCCTACTTTAGGTCTCTACTGAAACGTGGCTTCTTCAGGGAAATCAGGTTAGCTCTCCTGTTATATTTGTTTGGAGATAAGCTATCCTTCCTTTTTTAACAAACTCTCACTTGTAATGATTTGTTAAATGACTATGTTTCCCGTTAGAGTTTTTACCTGATGAGTATTAACTCTAGTATTTAGAGCAGAACATTCATATATTGATTGTTGATAAATGTTTGTTGAATGAATACATTAGGGAGCACATGAAAAAAGTATTCTACTAATTGCCGATGATAATTATACCTAATATTCATTGAGAACTTATATGTGCCCAGCACTATTTTATGAGATTTATATGCATTAATAAATTTAATTAAAAAAATAATTCCTTGAGGTATGATCTATTATAATTCCCAGGTTTCCAATAAAGAAACAGGTAAGTGGAGGTTATTGCCAAAGGTATGTAGGAGATAGGAAGGTCTGGTGAGACTCATTTTTGACTGTGCTGAGAAATTCAGATGACTAGGTAAAACCTAATGTTATCTGTTATGCACAGGGCAAGTACTTTAACCTAGGAATAGGTGGTTACCATTATTCCCTGCTTCCAGAAAAATTGACACTTTCTGATTTACCTGAGATCCCATTAGGATATTTTGGGATGCATAGATATTGATAATGCTGTCTTATTGTTCTATTTATGCGTGTACTTTTCCTTGCCTGCTTGCTGGGTATATAACAGGGAATCTCAAGGTCAGTTTTTACATTTTTCTTATGTTCCACAATTACTGCCATCTGTCTAAGCAATATTTTTTTTGTCTAAGCAATATGCAATCCTAACTGAATACTGATGACTAGTCATATATTTATTTCTAATGACTTACATTTTATAATCAAGACCATATTTTCATTTGAAGATACAACATCTTTTACATTGGTGTTCCCAAAGTGCATTGTAGGATATTAATGGGTTTCTGCTGTATTTATATGTTTTAAAGAATCTAATCCATTTAAGAAACACTGGGCTACATTAAGATTAATCAAATTTCTTTACAACAGGACTTCTCAGAAATCTCTAATATGCATATATGTGTAATATGCTTGGGTACCTAGGTTGTGCAAGTGGTTTGCACTCAAATACCAACCTAAAGGTTGAAAGTTTAAACCCACCCAGTGATAAGGTGGAAGAATGGTCTGGCAATCTCCTTGTGTTAAGATTACAGCCAACAAACCCTATGGGGCAGTTCTACTCTGTAACACATGGGATCACAATGACTGGGAATCAGGCTGTGGCAACAGATTTGTTTGTATCTATATCTAAATCTATATATTTATGTCTGTGTTTGTGTCTATATCTATAAAAATACCTATACTTTATATCTATATAGTGACAAATGAATGGACAGTTAATGAGAATTTAGAAAGACCAAGAAAATACTGCAGAATTTGACTTTTTAGATGATTGGTGATCTTTGGGAAAACATTTTCAATAGATTAGTGAGTGTATAAACAAAATTGTAATAATGAAATAAACAAAAGCAGTAATATAGCATAATTCCCACAAATAACTCAAAGAAGAAACTTAACATTTTGTTATTTTTGTGACTGTTAATGCTGTTGTTTTAAGCCTGAAGAGACATGATTATATTTGAAGAACAAGAGAAAGTTTCCACTTGAGGAGAGACTGAAAATACAGTGGATGTGTGGGCAGGTAATTGATGGAAAAAAATTAGAAAATAAGAGAAGCGTGGTGAAGAACATGTAGGAAGGAATGGAGATCAAGCTTCTAAAAGGATAATAAGAGCTAACATTTATTGTCTACTTATTTTATGTTAAATATTATGCTATGTGCTGGTTACATATATTTTCATGTTTTTAGATATTATCTCATTTTATTTCATGGCATCCTAATGAGTTAGTGTGTTAGCTTAGTCTTTCAGTAAGCAGAGATGGAATAGAAGTGCAAAATATTTATTGGTGCATAAGACCTGAGACATATAAAAGGGGGAAAAGTAGGATTGGTTAAGGAAAGCTTTCAGAATATAATGCAGATTTTAATACAGATCTGACACCTATGAAATAAATGGAATAAGGGGCAGGTGGAAGAAGTAGAGCTACACAAGGAGAATCTCAGACCAATATGGAGATCTGACAAAGTCTTGGCAAACCTAATGGGGAGCTCTCTAGGGAAGAGCTATAAGAGAAGTCTTACGTAGCTTAGAAATGGCCAGTCATATTTTGAACTAAATGAAAATGAAAATATAACTTAGCAAAATTTGTGGGATGCAACAAAAGCAGTGTTTAGGGGGAAATGTATAGCACTGAAACGATGTATTAGAAAATAATAAGTATCTAAAATCAATAATTTAAATTTCCATGTCAAGAAAATATAAAAAGGACAAAGTACATCAAAAAATAACAGGAAGAAATTTAAAAAATTAGACCAGAAATAAATGATATTGAGAAAAGAAAACTAACAGAAAAATCAACAAAACCAAAAGCAGATTCTTTGAAAAGATCAATAAAATTTATAAACCTCTAGCAAGGTTAGCCATGAAAAATTAATATCAGAAATGAAATAGGGGTCATCACAATTGATCCCATGGACAATAAAAGGATAATAAAAGATATAGTGACCACAAATTTGATGACTTAGATAAAACGAACCAATTCCTTTAAAGAAAACTCACACACAAAAAATAGATAATCTGAATAGTCTGTTATCTATTAAATAAATTGAATCAACAACTAATCACTTTCCAAATCAGAAAGTATCAGGCCAAGGTGATTTCACTGGTGAATTTTTTCAAACATTTAAAAAAGAATTAACACCTTCCCAAATCCTTCCAAAAAACATAAGATGAGGAAACATTTCCTAACTTGTTCTGTGAGCTAGCATTACTCTAATACCAAAACCAGACCAAGGTATTACTAGCAAGGAAAACTACTGACCAATATCTCTCATGAAAATAGATGCAAAAATCCCTAACAAAATATTAGCAAATCAAATCCAACAATGTATCAGAAGAATTATACACCACGACTAAGTGGGATTTATCTCAAGCATGCAAGGCTGGTTCAACATTCAAAAATCAATTAACATAATCCATCACATCAACAAGCTGAAGAAGCAAAATAATATGATCATATCAATAGACTCAAACAAGCCTTTTCACAAAATCCAACATCCATTGATAATAAAAAGTCTCAACAAACTAGGTAAAGTGGGGAACTTCATCAACTCAATAAAGAACATCTAAAAAAATCCTACAGTTAATATCATACTTGATGGTAAGAAAATAGGTGCTTTCCCTTACAACTGAGGACAATACAATATGTCCCTTCTCACTACTCCTATTCGACATCGTACTGGAAGTTCTAGCTAATGAAATTCAACAACAAAATAATATAAAATATATAAAGATTAAATAGGAAGAAATAAAACTTTGTAGATTACATTATTGTTTATATAGAAAATCCCAAAGAATCATCATCAACAGCAACAACAATAAAACTCCTGCAAGTAATAAGCGATTTGATCTAGGTTGCAGGATATAAAGTTAATATATAAAAAGGAATTGTTTCCTATATACCCAAAATGAACAATTAGCATTTGAAATAAAAAACAAACCACATATATGAGCAAAAAATAAACAAAATAAAATACTTACGTATAAATCTAATGAAATTTGTACAAGGTCTGCATGAAGAAAAATACAAAACTCTGATGAAAGAAATAAAAAAAAAATCTAATTTATTGGCAAGATAGTCCATGCTCATGGATAGGAAGCCTCAATGTTATTAAAATTTTAGTTCTTTTCAACATTTCTATACATTCAACACAATCCCAGTCAAAATACCAACAGGTTATTTTACAGATAACAAATTGGTTCTAAAGTTGAAAGACAAAATAAAATAGACAATATACACTGAAGAAGAACAGAGTTGGAGGACTGAAACCACCCAACTTCAAGACTTACTATAAAACTACAGTGACCAAGACAGTGTGGTGTTGGCCGAATAAGTGACAAATAGATCAGTGTAACAGAATATAGAGCCCAGAAATAGACATACATGAATATACTCAACAGATCTTTAACAAACGAGCCAAGACAATAAATGAAGAAAAGATAGGCTTTTCAACAAATGTTGCAGGAACAATCGGCTAGCCAACTGCAAAAAATTAATCTAGACACAGAGTTTACACCTTTGACAAAAATTAACTCAAAATTGATCATAAACCTAAATGTAGGATGCAAAAATTTCCAACTTCTGCATGATAACATAGCAGAAAATCTAAGTTACCTTGGGTTTGGTAATGAATTTTTTGATACAACACCAAAAGTACAATCCATGAAAGAAGAAACTGATAAATAGGACTTAAAAACAAAAACTTCTGCTCTGTGAAAGACATTAAGAAAAGGAAAATACAAGCCACAAATTTGGGGAAATATTTGCAAAACACATGTCTGATAAAGGACTTGTATCTAAAATATACAAAGAACTCTTAAAATCAACAATAAGAGAGGAAAAAAGGTCCAATTTAAAATGGGCAAAAGATTTAACAGGAACATTACCAAAGAACATATACATATGGCAAATAAGCATATGAAAAGACGCTCACCATCATTTCCCATGAGGGCATTGCAGGTTAAAACAAGGAGATGCCACTACACAGCTACTACTGTTCTTGTTGTTAGGTGCCATCAAGTTGGTTCTGATTCATAGGGACTCTATGTACAACAGAATGAAACACTGCCTCATCCTGCATCAACCTCACAATTGTTGCTGTGCTTTAGCCCATTGTTGCAGCCACTGTGTCAACCCATCTCATTAAGGGTCTCCCTCTTTTTCTCTGAACCACTACTTTACCAAGAATGATGTCCTTTTCCAGGGACTGGTCTCTCCTTGATAACATGCGCAAAGTATATGAGACATAGCCTCGACATTCTTGCCTCTAAGAAGCATTTTGGTTATATTTCTTCCAAGACAGATTTGTGCGTTCTTTTGGCAATCCATGGTATTTTCAATATTCTTCTCCAACATGTAATTCAAAGCCTTCAACTCTTCTTCAGTGTTCCTTATTCATCATTCAGCCTCACATACATATGGTGCAACTGAAAACACTGTGGCTTGGGTCAGGTGCACCTCAGTCTTCGAGGTGAAATCTTTGCTTTTCAACACTTTTTTTAAGAGGTCTTTGGCAGCAGATTTGCCCAATGCAATGCATTGTTTGATTCCTTGAGTGCTGCTCCATGGGTGTTGATTGTGGATCCAAGTAAAATGAAATCCTTGACAACTTCAATCTTTTCCCTGTTTATCATGATGTTGCTTATTGGTCCAGTTTGAGGATTTTTGTTTTCTTTATGTTGAGGTGTAATCCATACTGAAGGCTGTGGTCTTTGATCTTCATTAGTAAGTGCTTCAAGTCCTCTTCACTTTAAGCAAGGAAGGTTGTGTTATCTACATAATGCAGGTTGTTAATGGATCTTCCTTCACTCTTGATGCCCCATTTTTCTTCATACAGTCCAGCTGCTTCTTGGATTATTTGCTCAGCATACAGATTGAATAGTTATGGTGAAAGGCTACAACCCTGACACATACCTTTTCTGACTTTAAACCACGCAGTATGCCCTTGTTCTATTCGAACAACTGCCTCTTGATCTATGTACAGGTTTCTCATGAGCACAATTAAGTGTCCTGAAATTCCCATTCTCTGCAATGTTATCCATAATTTGTTATGATCCACACAGTCAAATGCCTTTGCATAGTCAATAAAACATAGGTAAACATCTTTCTGATATTCTCTGCTCTCAGCCAGGATCATCTGACATCAACAATGATATCCCTGCTCCTACGTCCTCTTCTGAATCTGGCCCCAAATTTCTGGCAGTTCCCTGTCAATATACTGCTGCAGCTGCTTTTGAATGATCTTTAGCAAAATTTTACTTGTGTGTGATATTAATGATATTGTTTGATAATTTCCACGTTCTGTTGGATCACCTTTCTTGGGAATAGGCGTAAATATGGATCTCTTCCAATCTGTTGACCAGGTAGCTATCCTCCAAATTTCTTGGCATAGAGCAGTGAGCACTTCAAGTGCTGCACCCTTTTGTTGAAACATCTCAATTGATATTCCATCAATTCCCGGAGCCTTGTTTTTTGCCAGTGCCTTCAGTGCAGCTTCAACCTCTTCCTTCAGTACCACCTGTTCCTAATTATCCTATCTATTGAAAGAAAAAGAAGATGGAAGGAATACCCAGAGTCACTATACCAAAAAGAATTGGTCGACATTCAACCATTTCAGGAGGTACCATACGATCAGCAACCAATAGCACTGAAGGAAGAAGTCTAAGCTGCACTGAAGCCAGTGCAAAAAGTGGATGCAGTGCTGAAAGTACTCACTTGTCTATGCCAAGAAATTTAGAAGATAGCTACCTGGCCAAGAAACTGGAAGAGATCCATATTTATGCCTATTCCCCAGAAAGGTGATCCACCCAAATGTGGAAATTACACAACTGTTAGAATGCTAAAATCTAAAACACTTAGAACACCAAATACTGGTGAGGATGTGGAGCAATGGGAACTCTTCTTCATTGCCTGCAGAAATGCAAAATAATTCAGCCACTTTGGAAGACAGTCTGAAAGTTTCTTACGAAGCTAAACATAGGCTTACCATCCAAACCAAAAAACCCAACCCGTTGCCATTGAGTTGATTCTGACTCATAGTAACCCTATAAGACAAAGTAGAACTTCCCCACAGAGTTTCCAAGGAGCTGCTGGTGCATTCATTTGAACTGCCGATGTTTTGGTTAGCAGGGAATCTCTTAACCACTGTGCCACAAATATCCAGTAATTGTGCTTCTAGGTATTTATCTGTGTTGAAAATGTATGTCCACAAAAAAACAAACAAACAAAAAAACCTACACACAAATGTTTATAGCAGTTTTATTCCCAATGGTCAAAATTTAGAAACATTCGATGTGTTTTTTAATAGGTGAATAGATAAACTATAGTAAAGTCATACAATGGAGTATTATTAAGTGATAAAAAGATGCTTTTGAGCTATAAAAAGACATGGAAAGAACTTTATATGCATGTTGCTCAGTGAAAGTAAAGGAGCCCTGGTGGTGCAATGGTTAAGAGCTCAGCTGCTAACTGAAAAGTTGGCAGGTGGAACCCACAACTCGCTCACAGGAAAAAAGGCCAGGAGGTGATCTGCTCCCATAAAGATTTCAGCCTAGGAAGCCCTATGAGGCATTTGTATTCTATCCTATGGGGTCACTATGCATCAGAATTTACTCTATGGCACAAAACAAGTGAAATAAGCCAGTCTGAGAAAGCTACATACTGTATGATTCCAACTATAAGACATTCTGGAAGAAGCAAAACTATAGAGACAAGGATTCAAGTGGAAGGTAGATTGACAGATAAATGAAGCACAGGGGATTTTTAGGATGGCGAAACTATTCTATATGATACTTTAATGGTGGACACATGACATTATGCATTTGTAAAAACCATAGAACGTATAATACAAAGAGCAAACCTTACTGTAAACTATGGACTTTAGTTAATGATAGTGTATTGATATTGATTTATCAATTGTAACAATGAAACACAGGAATATAAGACGTTAACAATAAGCAAAACAGTTTAGGGAGGGTGGTATATGAAACCTCTCTGAACTTTCTGCACAATGTTTCTGTAAACCTAAAACTGCTACAAAAAATAATGTTCATTAAAAAAATTATAAAAGAAATAGTCATTCCATAGTATGCCACCCCCCATGCTCAGTCACTGGCTGGAGGCCACCGACAAAGAATATGGCCTCACCTAAAAATATGAGACAGATGCTGCAGTCACTAGTAGCTGAAGGCAGTTAACTGCATTCCTTGCAGTTGAACAACAAGATTATTCTTGATGAGAAATTCAACTGGTGCATATCCATGGCTGCCACAGCTGCTCACCTCTATGGCTGCTATGGCTAAGTACAATTTTATCTTCATTTTAGAAACCAGGAAGCTGATGCTTAGGATTGTTAAAAATTGCCTAAGTTCACACTGCAGGTAGATGACAGAGCCGGGATTCAAATGTAAGTCTATTTTCTCTAGAACTTGAACACTTACACTGCTTTACCTCTGAGTCAGCAGGAAGACAAGGAAGTATAAGTGAAGGTACAAAGTTGCTGACAACATAAAAAGGGTAGTTTGTGTATTTCTACTTGACAATCTCCACTTACAGAGCAAAGTTATGACATCAGCTACTGGCGAAGGGCTATGAGAAAAGATAATCAGCCAGAATGCTCCTTAGACGCAAAGATGGCAAGGCTTTGTCTCATGTACTTTGGATATGTGATCAGGAGGCACCAGTCCCTGGCGAAGGACACCACGCTTGGTAAAGTAGAGGATCAGCAAAATGAGATGAATTGACATCGTGGCTGCAAAACAGCAACGATTGTGAGAATGGCACAGAACCAGGCAGTGTTTTGTTCTATAGTACGTAGGGTCATTATGAGTCAGAACTGACTCAACAGCACCTAACGATAACACCAACAGAAGCAAAAATAGAGCTCGAGGAAAATGGAAGTAATTTGTCACAGCCACTATGACAAATGTAAGAGTAGGTAAAACTAAAATGATTTTAAAACATTACTAACACCTTTTCTTTGTATTTTGTGCCATAATTGAGTTCTATATTTTTACTTTTTTTTTCAATAATGAATAGGTTAATATTGGAAAAAAATCCCCATTCTATATTTTCTAAATATTACTACATTTGTCCCACTTAACCAATGCAACCTCAAGGTTTCAGTCTTTAGTTTTTGTTTTCAAATGGCACAGTAAATCCTTTTTTTTTTTTTTATTCCTTATCTAGCAGTTTCTCAAATAGAACACAAAATGCTAAATGACTGAAGTTGTGCTCCTAGGACAGCGAAAGATGAAAGGTCACTGGTGTAGAGTAACCTAATTTAAATACATATCTAGGGCACTTTAGCTTCCAGGGTATATACTAGATGCACTTTCTCTATTCCTTTAAGTGCAGCTAAAACCCCTGGACATTGTAGGTAAAACAAACAAAAGACTCCAAAAGGTAGAGAGAAGAAGGCGTGTCAGCTAGGGACCCCAGTACACAAGGAATGACACAGAGGTGAGTCTCCTAATTTTTCTTTCTGCCTGATATATTCCAGACAAGCTAGCAATCCATAAATGTCAATGGGCAAAGACAAAAGACAAACAAAATGAAGAGGCTATTCAGATGGCCAATAAGCACATGAAAAGATATTCAACATCATTAATCATCAGGGAAATGCAAATTAAAACCACACCTGAAAAGCTAAAATAAAAACTAGTAATGACATCAAATTTTGGTGAGGATGCAGAGAAACTGAATCTCTCATAAATTGTCAATGGGAATGTAAAAGTTAGAGTCACTCTGGAAAAGAGTTTGTCAGCTTCTTAAAAAAAAAAAATTGTAACTACTATATAAACCAGCCATTTCATTCCAGGGCATTTTTCCCAGAGAAATGAAAACTATGTTCACACAAAAACTCGTACACAAATGTTCATAGTAATTTTATTTGCAATAGCCCCAAACTGGAAACAACCCATATGTCCTCAACTAGTGAATAGTTAAACTGTGGTACATCCATACCTTGGACTACTACTCAGTAATACACACATATGCACTAATGATACATGCAACAAGCTGAAGGAATCTCCAGAGATTAGGCTGCGTGAAAAAAATCCAATACCAAAAGCTTACATCCTATGGAATTCCATTTATATAACATTCTTGAGATGATGGAATTCTGAAACTGGAGAACAGATTAATGATTGCCAGAGTTAAGGAATGGCTTGGGGGGGGTGGTAAGGAGCGCTGGTGACACAGTAGTTAAGTGCTTGGCTGCTAAGTGAAACGTTGGTGGTTCGAACCCACCAGTGGCACCATGGGAGAAAGATGTGGCAATCTGCTTCCATAAAGACTTACAACCTCAGAAACCCTATGGGGGCAATTCTACTCTGTTCTATAGGGTCACTACGAGTCAGAACTGACTCAATGGCAATGGATTTGATTTGGTTTTAGGGGGGCAAGTGGAAAATGAATATGAATATAGAAGGGGAAAGTGAAGGATTCTTTTAGAGATGGAAATGTTCTGCATTTTCACTGTATCAATATCAATATCCTTGTTGTGACATTATGCTACAGTTTCATAAAATGTTACCATTGGGGGAAACTGTGTGAAGACTAAATGGGACTACCCATAAAACCCATTGCTGCCGAGTTGATTTCAACTCATAGCGACCCTACAGGACAGAGTAGAACTGCCCCATAGAGTTTCCAACAAGTGCCTGGTAGGATTTGAACTGCCAACCCTTTGGTTAGCAGCCATAGCTCTTAACCACTATGCAACCAGGGTTTCCAAATGGGATTACTCAACAGTATTTATTACAAATACATGTAAATCTACAATTATTTAAAAATAGAACATTTAATTTAAAAATGCACATCAGATAATTTTGGCATTTCAAATTAGTGTATTAGTCCCAATATTGTATATTAAGATTAATTTCCCCTATTTGATAATTTAATCCATTCAATAGGAAATCAGGGCTAATGATGAATATGTCAAAATAATTGTTTCCAATCAATTGCTCTCTTTTAAAAGTAGCCATTGCTGGGAAGGACAGTAGGAATCATGGGTGCCTTATTTTGAATGAGTTTTATTAGATTCTCATCAGCTTTAACAAAGTAAGAGATGATAAGGGATCACATAAAAAAAGAAAACGAGCAGAGAAAACATAGGTAAATAGATGCTAAGTATAAACTTAACCTGTTCTACAACTTTCCCAGGAGCCTACCTTTCTTGCAGGCTTTTCTCTGAATAACTCAAAGCTTATCAAATTCAAGAAAGCCTCTTAACTTCTTATGAGAATAGCCAATTCATAGGTACAATTTTGCTGCTGTAAAATGTAAGAGAAACTAAAGCAGTAATCTGTAATGATGTCAGAAAGTCAATGATTAATAACCCTCCTTTTCTGGTTTAATTCAATTACAGTTTCACCCAAGAGTTTTACCATCATAGCAGTAATTATCATGGAGCGCATAGTCTATGGTAATTACAACTTGACTGAACAATGGCAACTTCCATCTAAAACGGTTTTATCAACCTATTAATTCACATACATTCACAGGGGCTTGTGGTTAAGCAATGAAAATACTCTTTAACCTTTTGACTGCTTTGTTGTTGTGGGTATGCTGATTATAAAACAACCAATTCGTAGGACACTGAATAAAGATCACCATTTAAAATGCTAAGAAATTGCTTTTGCCACCTCTTTTGTGTAAAGCAATAAATAGCACACTTCTTACTAAAGTGCTAGCTGAAAAAGAAAAACAGAGCATCAGTCAATGTTTATGTGCTCTTCACAGGACTGTGGGTTTACCCCCTTGGAGCTCAGAGCAGACTGGGAGCCTTTATATAACGTCAGGCTGCTTAGAGGAGCTTGCAGGACAGGACCACTGTGTAGAGTTGGGCAAAGCATATTGGCACCACACCTAAGGGAAACATCATTCACACTGTAGACGTCACACGTTGCTTATAATCACAATTTTATGGGAGATGGAAGTAAAATGTCATGACGAAGGGTTACTATTTCCAAAATCATAAAAGGCATCTTACGGAATACTAATGACTATTATAAAATAATGATGTTTCGAAGTAAAACATCTGTAGTTCCAGCTTACAGAATTAAAAAACATAAAGTAAAAGACTGGCTGTATTTGTCAGAGATTTTTGGGGGGTAACAGAGGGGTCAAAAAAAAAACCCATTGCTGTCCAGTCTACTCTGATTCATGTGCTGCAGAGTAGAACTCTGCTCCATAGTGTTTTCAATGGCTGTGATTTTTCAGAAGTAGAGCACTAGGTCTTTCTTCCAAGGCACCTCTATGTGGACTCAAATCTCCTGTCTTCAGGTTAGCAGCTGAGCACTTCAACCATTTGCAACATCCAGAGACTCCTGCAGGAAGAAAGTGGTTGCAAATAACAGATATTGAATTGACTTGCATTTACTTAAGCAAGATGGAATTTGATTAGAAGAATATGAAGTAGAGCATAGATTTCAGGGAATACTGTACTGGTCTAGCTTGACTTATATGACTGTCTTAAGGACAGGCAAAGCTGGACACCTTGATTAACAGCCCTCCCAAGGCTTTCAAGAATAAGATCTGCAATAGCAGATTACAGCTACTGGAAGAAAAAGGAATGGATGAAGATATCAGAAACAACAGATGTCTATCACACTAGCTTTGCAGATTGTTTTATAAAAACCTATCAATTGAATGAAAATTTTACTACCTTCACCTTTATGAATGATGCTTTTTCTGTTATATAGCCTCTTTGATCTTATAGTTTCATTGCCTTCACTTGGCCAATTTCATGCCCTGCCAGATCATCTTCCAGTAGATGCTTTGTCATTCATTCCATATTTGTGAGCATGCATAGTTGTCCAGGAACTAGAATGGAGGGACCAGGGCAGTATATCATAGTGATTAGAACATTGGACTATTATATTATTTTTAACCAGGATCAGGGCCAGAGAAAAAAATTTTTTTGATTGTACTAATATTTTCTCTTATCCCCTCCCCCGTACGCAATTTCCAGATGTATTTATCCAAGGATGAGAGGAAAAGAAAACAGTGGTGCTGTGTAGAAAAAAAAAAAAGAAAAATAGTCTTGGAATTTGAAAACCATTGCCAATTACTAATTGGCTGAACTTAGAGAAGAAATTTAGTATCTCTGAGCTTCAGTGTCCTTATTTGTGCTATGGAATTAAAAACTTAAACTCACACTACTGCTGTAAGGACTCAATGAAATAATGATGTCTACTGTTTATTAGGTTTTTAAGACGTGCCATGCTCTGTGTCAACTCCTGTACAAGGATTCACTCATTTAATCATCAGCACAAGGCCATGTAATAGGAACTTTTAATAATCCCTATTACACACATAATAAAATGCATACTCAGGGAGATTAAGCAGAACGCACCCATATACTTGACCACTAAGTGAACTCTCCATAATTCATAGAATATGTTAAATAATTTTTTAAGGTTTTAACAACTCAAATAGGATAAATTATTTGTAGAAATAAAATTAGGGTTATGGATGCTTATAACATCTGTTACTATTTTTATTTCATTGAAGTAATGCTGCCCACCCATCCCTTATTACTTTTTGGACATTCAATTAATTCTATCAAGGAATTGTTTTACAAAATTTGACCTACATAAAATTCTGAAAAAAAAACTTAAGCTTTTTAGGGTTTTTAACTTCAAAGAAGTTATTCTGATGTCCACTCATTGATATAAAAACATTTCTTTACTATGGAAGGATTTATAAAGGTTTTAGAAACTTACAAAATTTTTTTTAACCTTGCAAAATATACATAACAAAAAGTGTGCCATTTTAACCATTTGTACATGTAAAATTCAATGGCATTAATGAGGTTCACCATGCTGTGCAATCATTACCACTACGCTTTTATATAAAAAAAAATTTATCACCCCAAACAGAAACTCAGTACCTCTTAAGCAGTAGTTTTCAACTCCCCTTGCCTCCAGTCCCTGGTAGCGTCTAATAAACTTTTGTCTTTATGTATTTCCCTAGCCTATTTCCCCCACTTGTCTATCAGTTTGTTGTACTGTGGGGGCTTGTGTGTGATGCTGGAAGCTATACAACAGGTATTCAGATAACAACAGGGTCACCCATGGTGGACAGATTTCAGCTGAGCTTCCAGACTAAGACAGACTAGGAAGAAGGACCTGGCAGTCTACTTCTGAAAAGCATTAGCCAGTGAAAATCTTATGAATAGCAGCAGAACATTGTCTGATATAGTGATGGAAGATGAGCCTCCCAGGTTGGAAGGCACTGAAAAGATGACTGGGAAAGAGCTGCCTACTCAAAGTATAGTCGACCTTAATGACGTGGATGGAGTAAAGCTTTTGGGACCTTCATTTGCTGATGTGACATGACTCAAAATGAGAAGAAACAGCTGCAAACATCCACTAATAATCAGAACCTGGAATGTACGAAGTATGAATCTAGGAAAATTGGAAATCGTCGAAAGTGAAACGGCACCCATAAACCTTGATATCCTAGGCATCAGTGAGCTGAAATGGACTGGTATTGACCATTTCGAATAGGACAATCATATGGTCTACTATGCTGAAATACAACTTGAAGAGGAATGCTGTTGCATTTATCATCAAAAAGAACATTTAAAGATCTATACTGAAGTACAATGCTGTCATTGATAGGATAATATCCATACCCCTTCAAGGAAGACCAATTAATAAGACAATGGTTCAAATTTATGCACAAACCGCCAAGGCCACAGATGAATAAATTGAAGATTTTTACCAGCTTCTGTAGTCTGAAAATGATGGCACACACAATCAAGATGTATTGATAATTGCTGGTGATTGGAATGTGAAAAATAGAAACAGAGAAGAAGGATCAGTAGTTGGAAACCATGGCCTTTGTGATAGAAATGATGCCTGAGATATCATGATAGGATTTTGCAAGACCAATGACTTCTTCATTGCAAATACCTGTTTTCACCAATATAAACGGTGGCTATACACATGGACCTCACCAGATGGAATATACGGGAATCAAATCGACTGCATCGGTGGAAAGAGACAATGGAAAAGTTTGATATAATCAGTCAGAACAAGGCCAGGGGCTGACTGTGGAACAGATCATCAATTGCTCCTATGTAAGTTCAAGTTGAAACTGAAGAAAATTAGAACAAGTCAACGAAAGCCAAAGTACAACCTGAGTATATCCCACCTGAATTCAGACATCATCTCAAGAATAGATTTGACTCATTGAACACTAATGACTGAAGACCAGATGAGTTGTGGAATGACATCAAGGACACCATCCATGAAGAAAGCAAGAAGTCATTAAAAAGACAGGAAAAAAAGAAAAGACCAAAATGGATATCAGAAGAAACTCTGAAACTTGCTCTTGAACACTGAGTGTTGTAGTTCTTAGGTGCCGTTGAGTTGGTTCCGACTCAGAGCGACCCTATACTCAACAGAACGAAACACTGCCTGGTCCTGAGCCATCCTTACAACCGTTGTTATGCTTGAGCTCATTGTTGCAGCCACTGTGTCAATCCGCCTCATTGAGGGTCTTCCTCTTTTCCACTGACCCTGTACTCTGCCAAGCATGATGTCCTTCTCCAGGGACTCATCCCTCCTGACAACATGTCCAAAGTACGTAAGACGCAGTCTCACCATCCTTGCCTCTAAGGAGCATTCTGGCCGCACTTCGTCCAAGACAGATTTGTTCGTTCTTTTGGCAGTCCATGGTATATTCAATATTCTTCACCAACACCACAATTCAAAGGCGTCAATTCTTCTTCAGTCTTCCCAATTCGTTGTCCACCTTTCACATGCATATGATGCGATTGAAAATACCATGGCTTAGGTCAGGAGCACCTTAGTCTTCAAGGTGACATCTTTGCTGTTCAACACTTTAAAGAGGTCCTTTGCAGCAGATTGACCCAATGCAATGTGTCTTTTGATTTCTTGACTGCTGCTTCCAGGGCTGTTGATTGTGGATCCAAGTAAAATGAAATTCTTGACAACTTCAATCTTTTCTCTGTTTATCATGATGTTTCTCACTGGCCCAGTTTTGAGGATTTTTGTTTTCTTGATTTTGAGGGCAATCCATACTCAATCATACATTGAGTAGCTAAAGCAAAAGGAAAAAGTGATGAAGTAAAAGAACTGAACAGAAGATTTCAAAGCGTGGCTCAAAAAGGCAAATTATAATATAATGACAGGTGCAAAGAACTGGAAATGGAAAACCAAAAGGGAAGAACACACTCAGCATTTCTCAAGCTGAAAGAACTCAAGAAAAAAATTCAAACCTCAAGTTGCAATAGTGATGGATTCCATAGGGAAAATATCAAACGATGCAGGAAGCATCAAAAGACGATGAAAGGAATACAGAGTCATTATACCAAAAACAAATGGCCAACGTTCAACCATTTCAAGAAGTAGCATATGATCAGAACAGATGGTACCAAAGGAAGAAGTAAGCTGCACTAAAGGCATTGGTTAAAAACAAGGCTCCAGGTATCGACGGAATCTCAATTGAGATGTTCCAACAAACGGATGCAGCACTGGAAGTGCTCACTCATCTATGCCAAGAAATTTGGAAGACAGCTACCTGGTCAACTGACAGGAAGAGATCCATATTTATGCCTATTCCCAAGAAAGGTAATCCAACAGAATGTGGAAATTATCAAGCAATATCATTAATGTCACATGCAAGCAAAATTTTGCTGAAGATCATTCAGAAGTGGCTGTAGCAGTATATTGACAGGGAACTGCCAGAAAATTGGGGCCAGATTCAGAAGAGGACGTGGAACCAGGGATACCATTGTTGATGTCAGATGATCCTGGCTGGGAGCAGAGAATATCAGAAAGATGTTTACCTATGTTTTATTGACTATTCAAAGACATTCAACTTGTGTATCATAACAAATTACGGATAACATTGCAGAGAATGGGAATTCCAGGACACTTAATTGTGCTCATGAGAAACCTGTACATAGATCAAGAGGCAAGTTGTTCGAACAGAACAAGGGCATACTGCATGGTTTAAAATCAGAAAAGGTATGTGTCAGGGTTGTAGCCTTTCACCATAACTATCCAATCTGTATGCTGAGCAAATAATCAGAGAAGCAGCTGGACCATATGAAGAAAAATGGGGCATCAGGAGTGAAGGAAGATTCATTAACCACCTGCATTATGCAGATGACACAACCTTGCTTGCTAAAAGTGAAGAGGACTTGAAGCACTTACTGATGAAGATCAAAGACCACAGCCTTCAGTATGGATTACACCTCAACATAAAAAAGAAAACAAAAATCCTCACAACTAGACCAATAAGCAACATCATGATAAAGGGAGAAAAGTTTGAAGTTGTCAAAGATTTCATTTTAATTGGATCCACTATCAACACCTATAGAAGCAGCAGTCAAGAAATCAAGAGACACATTGTGTTGGGCAAATCTGCTGAAAAAGACCTCTTATGAAGTGTCAAAAAGCAAAGTTGTTGCCTTGAAGACTAAGGTGTGCCTGACCTAAGACATGGTGTTTTCAATTGCCTCATATGCATGCAAAAGCTGGACAATGAATAAGGAAGACCGAAGAAGAATTGACGCCTTTGAATTGTGGTGTTGGCAAACAATATTGAATATACCATGGACTGCCAAAAGAATGAACAAATCTGTCTTGGAACCAGAGCAACCAGAATGCTCCTGAGAAGCAAGGATGGCGAGACTATGTCTTACATACTTTGGACATGTTGTCAGGAGGCATCAGTCCCTGGGGAAGGACACATAATGCTTGGTAAAGTAGAGGGTCATCGAAAAAGAGGAAGGAAGACCCTCGATGAGATGGATTGACACAGTGGCTGCAACAATGTTCTCAAGCATAACAACGATTATGAGCATGGCACAGGACCGGGCATTGTGTCATTCTGTAGTACATAGGGTTGCTGTGATTTGGAACCAACTTGATGGCACCTAACAACAACAAAAACAGTCTATAGATTTCATATAAGTGGGGTCATGAAATAATTTTCCTTTTGTGTCTACCTTATTTTACTCACTTTAATGATTTCAAGGTTCATCCATGTATCAGGACTTCATTTCTATTTATGGCTGAATAATATACAATTGTATGTATGTACCACGTTTCGTTTACCCATTGATCTGTTGGTAGACATTTAGGTTGTTTCCACCTATTGGCTGTTGTGAACAGTGTTGCAAGGAACATTGGTGTACAAGCAACAGTTCGTGTTCCTATGTTCAAGCCTTTTGAGTATGTATCTAGGAGAGGAACTGCTGGACCATGTAGTAACTGTATGTTTAATTTTTTTTAATGTTTATATATATATATATATATATAGCAAAACATATGCCATTTCAACTTTTATGTGTACAATTCAGTGACTTTAATTATGTTCGCCATGTTGTGAAGCTTCACCACTGTTTCTGGTTTTTTTTCATCACATTTAACAGAAACTCCATGCCTTTTAAAGCAATAGCTCCCTCCTCCCCACCACCACCTGCTCCTGGTCGCCACTAATAAACTGTATTGTATGGATTCTCATATTCTAGATATTTCATATAAATGGGGTCATACAATATTTGTCCTTTGGTGCCTGCTTTATTTCACTCAGCATAATGTTTTCAAGGTTAATCCATGTTATAGCATGTATCAGGACTTCATTTCTCTTTATGGCAAATATATATATATATATATATATATATATAACAAACCCAGTGCAGTCGAGTCAATTCCTACTCATATCTACCTTATAGGACAGAGTAGAACTGCCTCATAGAGTTTTCAAGGAGCACCTGGCAGATTCGAACTGCCGACACTTTGGTTAGCAGCCATAGCACTTAACCCCTACGCCACCAGGGTTTCCAATATATATACATGTATGTACACATTTTTTTTACACATACCACATTATGTCCATCCATTTATCTGTTGATGGACATCTGGATTGTTTCACTTTTGGCTATTGTGAGAAGTGGTGCAATAAACATTGGTGTACAAGTATCTTTCTGCATTCCTACTTTCAAGTATTTTGGGATATCTCTAGGAGTGAAATTGCTAGGCAATATGGAAATTCTCGGAAATCCTGGTGGCGTAGTGGTAAAGTGCTATGGCTCCTAACCATGAGGTTGGCAGTTCGAATCTGCCGGATACCCCTTGGAAACTCTATGGGGCAGTTCTACTCTGTCCAGTAGGGTCTCTATGAGTTGGAATCAACTCGACGGCAGTGGGCTTATGGTAACTCTAACATTTTAAGAACTGCCAAACTGTTTTCTACAACGGTGGCACCATTTTACACACCCACTGTTATAAATTGAATGTTGTCCCCCAAAAATGTGTGTTGTAAATCCAAACCTCTATGCCTTTGGTTATAATCTCATTTGGGAATGGGCTGTCTTTGTTACATTAATGAGGCAGGATTAGTGTAGTGTGCATCCTGACTCAATCTCTTTTGATCAAAATCTCAAAGGATTTAGGGCTCTTTTGAGATATAAAAGAGACTAAACAAGCAGAGGAAAGATGGGGTGAGATAGATGCCAAGACACATGGAGATCTCCAAGGAACGAGAGAGCAGAAGCTGAAGAGACAAGGACCTTCCTCCAGAGCTGGCAGAGAGAGAAAGTTTTCACCTAGAACCGGTGCTCTGAATTATGCCTTCTAGCCTCCTAAACTTTGAGAAAACAAATTTTTGTTTGTTAAAGGCATCCACTTGTGGTATTACTGTTATAGCAGTACTAGACAACTAAGACACCCACCAACAATGGATGAGGGTTACAACTTCTCCATATCCTTGCCAACACTTGTTTTACATCTTTCTGGTAATAGCCATCCTAGTGGTGGTGAACTGATATCTCACTCTGGATTTCATTTGCATTTTACTAATGACTAATGATGCAGAGCATCTTTTCATGTTCTTATTCACCATTTGCATATCTTCTTTGAAGAAATGTCAACTCAAATACTTTACAAATTTTTTAATTTGGTTGTGTTGTCCTTTGTTGTTGAGTTGTAGGTACTGTATATATTCTGAATACTAAATCCTTTTCAAATGCATTGTTCCCAAATATTTTATCCCAATCTGTAGGTTATATCTTCACTTTGTTTATAAAATCCTTTGATAAACATTTCTAATTTTGTTGAAGTGTAATTTATCTATTTTGCCTTTTGTTGATTGTGCTTTTGGTGTCATATCTAAGAGCATTACCCCATGTATTATTCTAAGAGTTTTATGATCTTAGTTCTTATATTTAAATCATTGACCCTTTTTGAGTTAATTTTCCTATATAGTGTGAGGTATGGGTCCACTTTCATTCTTTTGCATGTGAAAATCCACTTGTCACACGGCCATTTATTTTTTTTTAATTTAATTTTTTGTTGTGACAAAAATTTTCCTTTTTAGCCATTATTAAGGATGCAATTCCGTGACATTAATTACACTTACCATGTTGTGCAGCTATTACCACTATCAAGTTTCAAATGTTTTTCATCCCCTTATTAACAACCTTTGATATTCAGATGACACAACCTCGCTTGCTGAAAGTGCAGAGGACTTGAAGCACTTGCTAACGAAGATCAGTGACATTCTTCAGTATGGATTGCACCTAGGTTCGTATCTGGCTGATGCGGTCTTGAGTCCTAGATTCAGGTTGTCATCCGATGTTGTTGGTTCTGTAACTGAAGGACTCCCTTTAATAATTCTTGTAAGTTTGGTTTGGTTTTTATGTATTCCCTTAATTTCTGTTTATCTGGAAATGTCCTAATTTTGACATTATATTTGAGTGAGAGTTTTGTAGGCTATATTATTCTTAATTGGCACTTTTTTTTTTTCTTTCAAGGTTTTATATGTGTCATTCCATTGTCTTCTTGCCTGCATGGTTTCTGCCAAATAATCAGAGTTTAGTCTTATTGTTTCCTTCTGTATGTGAATTTTTTTCTCGAGCTGTTCTCAGGATTCTTTCTTTGTCTTTGGTTTTAGCAAGTGTGATTATGATATGCCTTGGTGATTTTGGGAAAGCCTGGTGGCATAGTTGTTAAGTGTTATGGCTGCCAACCAAAAGGTTGGCAGTTCAAGTCCTCCAGACACTTCTTGGAAACTCTATGGGGCAGTTCTACTCTGTCCTATAGGATCAGTATGAGTAGGAATTGACTCAATGGCAACAGGTTTTTTTCTTTTTTTGGTGATTTATTTTGGGGGCCATCCTATATAGGGCTCATTGAGCTTCTGGGATGATAAGCTTTTCATCTTTTATGATATTAGAGAAGTTTTTTTGTCAGCAATTCTTCAATAATCCTCTCTACGTTTTCCATTTTTTTCCCCCTGTTCTGGAACTCTGATCACTCGCAAATTTTTGCTTTTGATTGTATTCCACATTCTTCTCAGGGTTTCTTCTTTTTTCTTTGATTTTCCTTCAAAGTGGAATCCTAAGATTTGTCTTTAATTTTGCTGATCCTGTCTTCCATTGTTTCAGACCTGCTCCTCAAACCTTCTATGACACCAACCATTTCTGAAATCTTGTCTTTTGGATATCTAATTACCATTTCTGTATGATTTCTAGTTGTGAATTTATTTTGTCATTTTGTCCCTGTATTGTTTTTCTCAATTTTTCCATTGTTTTGCCTGTCTTTTCTGATTTTGTATGTATTTTTCATGATTTTGTCTATTTTTTTTCCTCATTTTTGCCAACTTTTTCCTTCATCTCTTGGATAGCCCTGAATATTAGAGATTTGAATTCCCTATCAGGTAGTTCCAGTGTCTTTTCTTCTACTGAAAGGTCATCTGGTATTTTTATTTTGGAAGCCTACTGAAACCATCCTGTCCTATGTTTTTATATGTTTTGATGTTGTCTGCTCTCTTCAGGGCTTTCAGTAATTATTTTCTTCATTTATTGATTGTAAATTTGTTTATTTGTCCTTTTTTTGGTTTGTTTGTTTATGTCTGAGCAGGCAGGTTAAGCACTCTTTGTGGCTTACTAGTGTGTGGACATGATACTTCTCAGCACCTTTTCTAATGGACAGGACTAGTCTCTCATGTATGGTGCAGCAGGGTGGGTCCAGCAGAGGGAGAGGGGCTGGGATGGGTCATTTGTGGCACACACTGGGCCAACAGGGCAAGGACGGGAGTCAGTGCAGGACAGGTTCTGGTAGACTGTGCCTGTGCTGCTTGGGGATGCTATGCTCAGTGCACGGTGCAGATAGGAGGAAGGGAGGGAGGAGGATGTGAAATGTGGAGCTAAGTGGGTGTGGGAAAGATGAGAAAGAGGAGACAGAATGAGGAGCCAAAAAAAAAAGGGCTGAAGGAACCTACCATTGGAGTGCAGGAGACCCAGGGAAGCCATGTGCCAGTGGCTTTCTAGCCAGGCAGTGAAGGCATAGCCTGTCAAGGAGGGACAGATATGGCACACACAGTTAGGTGCACAGGAGAAAGGAAAGGAAGGAATGAAGAAAGAGATAAGAAACTAGATTAAAAAGAGAGAGAGAGAGAAAGGCATATGGGGCCAGGTAGTCAGGCGGAAGGAATGAGAGGAAGGTAGAGAGAGAAGAAACCGAGAAAAGAAAAACAAACAAACAAAAAGATGCCAGGTGGTTGGCAGAAAGGGAAGGAAGGAAAGTAGAGACACAAGAAACCATGTGAAAAAAAAAAAGAAGAAAAAAATGCCCCCAGAAAACCCACTGGAAACAGGTCTCCAGCTGAGCAGCACTGCACAGTCCCTTAAGAAGGAGCAGAGATGGCACAGAGCACCAGGTATTCAAGAGAAGGGTAATGAAGGAAAATAGAGGGAGACAAGAAACTGAGAAGAGAAAAAGAAAAAAAAAGTCCCAATAGAGCCCACTGGTATGGTGGCACAGACTGGGGAAAGTGCTCCCTAAGTGAGTGGTTCTGCACAGCCCCTCAAGAAGGAGTGGAGATGACACATGTCACCAGCTGTCCAGGAGAAAGGAAAGGAAGGGAGGTAGAGACAAGGAACTATGAAAAGAAGGGGACAAAATGCCCCAAGGGAGCCCACTGGTTTGGCGACTTGGACTGGGAAAGTGGCTCCCTAGCCAAGCGGCACTGTGCAGCCCATCTAGAAGGAGTGGAGATGGCACACAGTGCCAGGTATTCAGGAGAAAGGAAAATAAGAAAGGTAGAGAGAGACGAAAAACTGAGAAACAAAGAAAAAAAATGCCCCAAGGGTGCCCACCAGTGTGGCGGGCGTGGACCAGGGAAGTGGCTTTCCAGCTGAGTGCACTGCACAGCCAATCAAGAAGGAGCAGAGATGGCACATGGTGACAGGTATTTAGGAGAAAGGAAAAGAAGGAAGGTGGAGTGAGACAAGAAAACTAGAAGGGAAGAAAAAAACAAAAGAAAAAATATGTCCCAGGGAGCCCACCAGCGTGGTGGTGCAGACCAAGGACTTAGTTCCCCAGCCAAGCAGCACTGCACAGCCTGTCAAGAAGGAGCAAAGATGGTACATGGCGCCAGGGGTTTGAGAGGAAGGAAAGGAAGGAGGTGAGAGAGAGAGAGAAGAAACCAAAAGAAGCCGAAAAAAAGGCAACAACAGCAACAAAAAATGGCACTGAAGGAGCCACCCGGTATGGGTGGGGCAACTCCAAGCAACAAGGAGCCTGTGTTTCCCCGGCTGAGCAACCTCACCCACCAGAAAACAGTGGAGGTGGAGCAAGGGGAAAGAATTGTGGGGAGTGGGAAAGCATGTATCTCTGATTAATGGGTGCCCTGTCTCTTGCTGGGAGCTCTGTGAAGCTGCCTTCCTGTACTCCCTGTCCGCCATTCTCAGTGGCTGAGAAGTCCAAGATGGTGAATCTGTGGTGCATTAGCGGATAGGGGACCTCCAATCTGTAGCTCTCCTTGCTCCCTGTTCTCTGTCAGTTTCTTATTCCATTTGGTGCATGGTTCAGTTCTTTACCCCTTCATTTGCTGTTTAGGGTTCCAGGACTGACATTTGTCTCTGTTTTACTTAGTTTTTTGAGTCTTTGCTGTGGAGGGACGGCATGGTGCTTCTGTCTATAGCACCATGTTGGCTCTGCCTCCTCACAGCACCGTTTATTGAAGAGACTCTTCTTTCTCCATTGAATAGACTTAGCATCTTTGTCAAAAATCAATTGAACATAGATGTATGAATTTATTTCTGGACTCTCACGTCTATTCTTTTGTTTTATAGGTCTATCCTTAAATCAGTATCAGACTCTTTTTAAAATTTTAAAAAAATAGGTCATTTTGTTTTATTGTTGTTGAGGATATACACAGCAAAAACATACACCAATTCAAGTTTCTACATGTACATTTCAGTGACATTGATCACATTCTTTGAGTTGTGCAACCATTCTCACCCTCCTTTTCTGGGACTCTTTTGTTCTCTGCAGCTTTAGAGTACATATTGAAATTGGGAAGTGTGAGTCCTCCTATTTTGTTATTCTTTTTCAAAATTGCTTTGACCATTCGGGGACCTTTGCCATTCCATTTCTACACAGAAAGCTGTTGGAATTTTGGTATAGATCTCATTGAATCTAAAGATTGATTTGGGCAGTATTGGCATCTTAACAAAATTAAGTCTTTTAATTCATGAACGTAGAATGTCTTTCCATTAATTTAGGTCTTCTTTAATCTATTTTAGTAATGCTTCACAGTTTTCAGTGTACCAGTCATTTACCTTCCCTGTTAAATTTATTCCTTGGTATTTTATTCTTTTAGATGCTATTGTAAATAGAATTGTTTTCTTAATTTCCTTTTCAGAGTGCTCATTGCTAGTGTATTGAAGCCCATTTGATTTTTGTGCCTTGATCTTTTATCCTGCCACTTTGCTGAATTAATTTATAAGCTCTCCTAACTTTCTTGTGGGTTCTTTGGGATGTTCTATGTATAGGATAATGTCATCTGTGAAAGGAATAGTTTACTTCTTCCTTCTCAATTTGGATACCTTTTATTTCTTTTTCTTGCTTAATTGTTCTGGCTAAAACTTTTAGTACAATATTGAATATCAGTGGTGAGAGTGAGCATCCTTGTCTTGTTCCTGATATTAAGGGCAAAACTCTCAGTCTTTCTCCATTCAGTATCACGTTAGCTGTAGCCTTTCCATATATGCCCTTTATCAGATTGAGGGATTTCCCTTCTATTACTATTTTGTTGAGTGTTTTTATAATGATAGGATGTTTTATAACGATAGGGTCAAATGCCTTTTCTGTATCAATTCAGATTATCATGTGTTTATTTTGCTTTATTTTCTTAATGTGGTGTATTACATTGATTGCTTTCTAATGTTGAACGATCCTTGCATTCCTGGAATCAATCTCACAGTGTATAACCCTGTTAATATGGTTTAGGAATTGGTTTGCTATTGTTTTTTTTGAGGGTTTTTGCATGTATCTACATAAGGGATATTGATTGGCAGAGTTTTTTTTGCAGTGTCTTTGGTATCAGGGTGACGCTAGCTTCATAGAATCAATTAGGATGTTTTTTCCTCTTCTGTTTTTTGGAAAAGTTTAAGAAGGATTGAGATCACTTCTCTATAAATGTTTGGTAGAAATTCCCAGTAAATCCATCTGGTCCAGAACATTTCTTTTTTGGAAAGTTTTTGATTACTGATTCAATCTCTTAATTTGTTATGGGACTGTTGAGATTTTTCTATTTCATTTGGCTCAATTAACGTAGTTCATGTGTTTAAGGAATTTGTTCATTTTAATCAAAGTTATCTAATTTGTTGGTATATAATTTTTCATTGTATTCTTTAATGACCTTTTTTATTTCTGTGAAAATGGTTATAATATCCTCATTTTAATTTATGATGTTAGATATTTACATCTTCTCCCTCTTTCTTTGTCAGTCTAGCTAACTGTCATAGATTGAATTATGTCCCCCCCAAAATTTGTGTATTAACTTTCCTAGGCCATGATCCCCAGTACTGTGTGATCATCCTCCATTCTGTGATTGTAATTTTATGTTAAAGAGGGTTAGAGTGCGATTGTAACACCCTTACCAAGTCACATTCCTCGATCCAATGTAAAGGGAGTTTCCCTGGGGAGTGTTCTGCACCACCTTTTATCTTATAAGAGTTAAAAGGAAAGGGAAGCAAACAGACAGTTGGGGACCTCATACCACAAAGAAAGCAGCACCGGGAGCAGAGTGCATCCTTTGGAGCTGAGGTTCCTGAGATGAGATGCTCCCAGACCTAAGGAAGACTGATGCATCACAAGGACCTTCCTTCAGAGTGGACAGAAAAAGAAAACCTTCCCCTGGAGCTGGTGCCGTGAATTCGGACTTGTAGCCTACTGGACTGTGAGAAAATAAACTTCTCTTTTTTAAAGCGATCCACTTGTGGTATTTCTGTTATAGCAGCACTAGATGACTAAGACATTAGCTGTTGATTTTATTCATCTTTAAAAATAAAAATTCTAAGGCAGAAACAACATGGCATCTTAAACAGATGCGCAATGCCTTCCCTTTGCAGCAAAACCTGAAAAACTAAAGTGAAACAGATACAACTGTTAATCATGGAACCCTAAGCATCAAATGAAGGGATTAAGAACTAGATCAAACACCAAATGGAGGAAACGGACAAAAAACAGAGACCAAGGAGAGGTAAAGAGTAGAGGTCTCTGTCAACTAACACGGCATAGTGTTGTCATCTTAGAACACAGCCAGCAATGACCCAGGATAGGGAATATGGGAAGGCAGCTTCACGGAGCTCCCAACAGGAGACAGAGCACCTGGAAGCCAGAGAACCAGACTTTCCCAACCCTCATCTTTCTGTTGAGTAGCAGCAAAAACCCCTCCAGCCTTGCAGCCCCCACCATCAGAGTTCAAAACATGAGCACCCCTCCCCGTCCACCCTGCCTCTTCCTGCCATGCAACTTTTTTCCCCTCTTTCTTCTTTTTCTTTCTTCCTGACATCTATCCCAGTACACTACCTACCCCCTTCCTGCAAGCCCCTGCTGTACAGCTGTGGCCAGAGAGTCACCGGCCCACCACCACCCAGGGTCTGCCTTGCCTTCACCCACTGGCTCCCTCCACACAGCCATTTTTGCTTGTTTGTGTGTCTGCTATCCTTTTTTCTCTTTCTCCATTTTCCCACTTTCTTTCTCCCTCTCACCTAGCCCTGTATGCCACCTCCCCACCTTTCTCCCAAAACCTCACCATGCGGCTTCAGCTAAAAGTTACCAGTCCACCGCTGCCTTGGGTCCACACTACCCCCACTCAACTGCTCCCACCATGCCACCATTTTTTTCCTTTCTTCTTACTTAAAAAAAAAAAAAACTCTTCATCTTTTGTCTCTTCCTTGTATTTAGCCTCATATGTCACTTCCCCTCCTGTAATGGATTGAATCGTGTCCCCAAAAAATATGTGTCAACTTGGTTAGGCCATGATTCCCAGTATTGTGTGGTTGTCATCCATTTTGTGATTTTCCTGTGTGTTATAAATCATAATCTCTGCCTGTGGCTAAAGAGGATTAGGGACGGCTGTGACACCCTTGCTCAGGTCACAACCCTTATCCAACGTAAAGGGAGTTTCCATGGGGTGTGGCCTGCACCAAGTTTTATCTTACAAGAGATAAAAGGAAAGGGAAGTGAGCAGAATGAGGGCACATCATATCACTAAGAAAACAGTGCCTGGAGTAGAGTGCATCCTTTGGACCTGAGGTTCCTGTGCTGAGCTGCTCCCAGACCAAGGGAAGACTGATGAGAAAGACCTTCCTCCATAGCCAACAGAGAGAGAAAGACTTCCCCTGAAGCTGACATCCTGAATTGGGACTTCCAGCCTTCTACACTGTGAGAAAATAAATTTCGCTTTATTAAAGGCATCCACTTGTGGTATTTCAGTTATAACAGCACTAGATGACTAAGATATCACAGTTCCCACTGGCCCCTGTTTCCACTCTGCCCCCATTCACCTGTCCCCCCCATGTTTCCTTTCTTTTCTTTTTCTTTTTTCTCTTTCTTCCTGTTTTTACTGCCACCTACCTAGCCCCATATGCCACCTCTCCCCCTTCCAGCCAGCCCCCACCATGCCATTACGGCTAAAAAACCAATGAAGCACCAGCGTGCAGTATCCCTCTGTCTCCCCCTCCCCAAAACTGACCCCCACCATGCAGCCATTACTTTTTATTTATTTTCTTTCTCCCTCCCACCTAGCTCTGTATGTCACCTCCCCCCAGGTCTGCTCCATCCTCACTCTCCAGCCCCATTGTGCTGTCATGTATTACTTCCTTTCTTTGTGCCTTCTAACTAACCCCATATGCCACCTCCCCCCTTCCCACCAGCGCCACCAAATGCCATGGCTAGAGAGCCACCGGTGCACCAGCCACCACTGTCCCAGGTCTGCCCTGCCCCCACCCTCGGGTCGCCACTACACTGCCATTGTTTTTCTTTCTTTTCTATCTTTTCTTTTTCCTGTCCACCTAGCCCTGCACTCCACCTCACCCCCTTCCAAGCAGCTCCTGCCATGCGGCTGCAAACAGAGTGCCACCAGTGCACCAGCATGCTGCTGCCACAGGTCCACCTCTCCCCCACCTGCCGGCCCCACTGTACAGCCATTCATTTTTTTTTATTTCTTTTTTCTTTTATTTTCTTTCTTCCACCCGTCTAGCCTTGCACACTACCTCCCTCCCATTCCCACTGGTCCCTGGGTCCATCCCACCCCCACCCACCTGCTACCACCATGCCACTCTTTTTTTCTCTTTTCTTTTTTTCTTCCTCCCACCTAGCCCCATAAGCCATCTCCCCTCATCCCTGCTGGCTCCTGACACGCTGCTACGGCTAGAGTGTCCCCAGCACTCCAGCCCATCACTGCACTGGGCCCACACTGCTACATCCCTCTTGCCAATTGAAGAACTGCTGAACGGAGGGAAGAGAGACTGTAACACTTCCCTTCTGATACCCAAACCTATCTGTCAAGGGACTGTGAATGATCCCACACTGTTGGATCAACATCAGGAGGCAATGCCCTCCCAGTCCATCCTAAGCAACCTCACCAAACCAGTGTACTGTAAAGAGGGCTTGTGCTGTCTGCTACTGCCCTTCCCACCCAGACAAGGTGGTGAGAGCTACTGTGGCCACAGATGAACAAGCAGCAAAGCCCAGCAGGCCCACCCACCCTTACATATCAAAGCAAAACAAATTAAAAAAAGGATAAAAAAAGAACATAAAATCAATCAATCAGTAAAATAATACCTTAATGTCTCAGAGACAGCAAACTATATCAAAACACAGAAAAAATAAGGACAAGATGGCTCCAGCAAGTGACCAAAATAATCAGATAACCTTCCAGTAGAAGAAAAGAAAGGAACTACCTGATACGGAATTCAAAAAAAAGATTACTATTATGACTCACCAAGGGATTAGGAGAGAAATAAAGGAAAACTCAGACAAAACCAAGGAAAAAATAGACAAAATCATGGAAAATACAGACAAAACCAATGAAAACAGCAAAATCAAGGACAACAGATACGAAGCCATAGAAGAATTCAGGAAAATAATACAAAAACAAAATGCCAAAATATATAAATACTTAGAAATCAAACAAAAACAGTAACTAGAAATCTGAGTGATAAAAAAAAAATTCAGAAATGGACAACTCAATAGAAGGTTTTAGGAGCAAATTTGAAACAATGGAAGACAGAATCAGTGAAACTAAAGACAAATCCATGGATGCCACTTTGTGGAAAAAATCAGAAAAAGAATGAAGGAAAATGAAGAAAACCTAAGAATTATGTGGAACACAATGAAAAGCAAAAATCTGTGCATGATCAGAGTTTCAGAATGGGGAAACAAAATGGAAAACACAGAGAAGATTGTTGAATATTTGCTGACTATAAACTTACCAAATATCATGAAAGACTAAAAGCTGACCATCCAAGAAACTCAATGAACCTTATATAGAATAAACCCAAAAACTAAACCCGATGCCATCAAGTAAATTTTGACTCATAGCAACCCTATAGGACAGAGTAGAACTGCCCCACGGAGTTTCCAAGGAGTGGCCAGTGGACTCATATGCCAAACTTTTAGTAGCAGCCTGAGCTCTTTACCACTGAGCCACCAGGTCAATAGTTCCTTTTTTTTTTCATTCAAGGTTTTATATATGTCATCCAATTGACTTCTTGCCTGCATAGATTCTACTGAGAATCAGACATTTGTCTTCTGTTTCCCCTTTGCATGTGACTTTTCATTTTTCTTGATCTGCTCTCAGTATTCTTTCTTTGTCTTTGGTTTTAGCAAGTGAGATTATGATGTCTTTGTGACTTTTTTGGGGGGTCTATCCTGTTCAGGAGGATTTTTTGGTGTCCATCCTCCCAAAAGTCACCAAGATGTATCATAATCTCATTTGTCAAAACCAAAAACACCTATGTTCATTGCAACACTGTTTACAATAGCAAAAAGATGGAAACAACCTAGGTGCCGATCAACAGATGAATGGATAATCATATTATGGTATATTCACACAAGGGAATACTACCAAGAAAGCAGTGCTGGGAGCAAAGGACATTATTTGGGCCCAGGGTTTCTGCTCTAAGAAGCTCCTAGTTCAAGGGAAGATTGATGAAAAGGACCTTCCACTAGAGCTGACAGAGAAAGCCTTCCCCTGGAGCCGATGCCCTGAATTTGGACTTCTAGACTAGTAGACTGTGAGAGAATAAATTTCTCTTTGGTGAAGTTATCCTCTTGTGGTATTTCTGTTATAGCAGCACTAGATAATTAAGACAATCATACATTAAATACTAACTCAAAATGGATCAAAGACTTAAATATAAAACCTAAGATGATAAAGACCATGGAAGAAACATAGGGGCAATGCTAGGGGCCATAGTACATGGCATAAATGCAATACACACCATGAGTAACAATGCACAAATGCTAGAAAATAAACTTGATAACTGGGAGCTCCTGAAAATTAAAAACATTTATGCTCACCAAAAGATTTTGCAAAAAGAGTAAAACGAGAACCTACAGACTAGGAAAAAAAATTTGGCTGTGACATATCCAACAAAGGCCTAATCTCTAAAATCTATAGAATAGTTCAACACCTCAACAACAAAAAGACAAATAATCCTATTACAAAATGGACAAAGCATATGAATAGGCACTTCACCAAAGAAGATATTCAGGAGGCTAACTGACACATGAGGAAATGCTCGAGATCATTAGCCTTTAGAGAACTGCAAATCAAAACTACAACGAGTTGCCATCTCACTCTGACTTTACTGGCACTAATTTAAAAAAAAAAGAAAATAACAAATGTTGGAGAGGTTGCAGGGAGATTGGAACTCTTATGCACTGCTGGTGAGAATGTAACATGGTGTAACCACTATGGTAAACAATATGGCACCTCTTTAAAAAGGTTGAAATAGACATACCATGTGATCCAGCAGTCCCACTTCTAGGAATATATCCTACAGCAATAAGAGCCGTCACACAAATAGACATATGCACACTCATGTACATTGCAGCATTATTCACAACAGCAAAAAGATGGAAACAACTTAAGTACCCATCAACAGATGAATAGATAAACAAATTACGGTGCATACACAAAATGGAATACTACGCAAAGATAAAAAACAATGGTGAATCTTTGAAACATCTTACTACATGGATGAATCTGGAAGGCATTATGCTAAGTGAAATAAGTCAGTCACAAAGTGACAAATATTTTATGAGACCACTGTTATAAAAACCAAAGAAAAGATTTAAACACAGGGAAAAAAAATCTTTGATGGTAAGAGGGAGAGGAGTAGTGGGTAGGGAAAATCACTAACTAGATAGTAGCAAATAGTAACCCTGGTGAACAGAAAGACCGTGCACAACATAGGGAAAGTCAGCACAACTTGACCAAGGCAGTCATAGATTCTTCCTAGATACATCAAACATCTTGAGGGTTGGAGTTACTGGGGCTGAGGGCTGGGGACCATTGTCTCAGGGGACTTCTATGTTAATTGGCATAACATAGTTCATGACTAAAATGTTCTACATCCTACTTTGGTGAGGAGCATCTGGGGTCCTAAAAGTCCATAGCAAAGGAGAATAAAGAAAGCCAAAGACAAGGAAAATATTAGTCCAAAGGACAAATGGATCATATGAACCATAGCCTCCACCAGCCTGAGCCTAGAAGTACTTGATGGTTTCCAGCTACCACGACTAACCACTCTGACAGGGACCACAATAGAGTGTCTCAGACAGAGTGGGAGAAAAATGTAGAACAAAGTTCAAATTCACACACAAAAAAAGACCAGACTTACTGGTCTGACAGAGACTAGAGGAACCCCCGAGACTATGGCCCTCTGACACCCTGCTAACTTATAACTGAAGCCACTCCTGAAGTCCACCTTTTAGCCAAAGATTGTTGCTGTCGTTGTTAGGTGCTGTTGAGTTGGTTCCGACTGCACAGAGACCCTATAGAAAAGAGTAGAACTGCCCCATAGGGTGTCCAAGAAGCAACTGGTGGATTCAAACTGCCAACCGTTTGGTTAGCAGCCATAGCTCTTAACCACTTTGCCACCAGGGCTCCAAATATTAGACAGGCGTATAAAACAATAACACACATGAAGAACTTGCCTCTTAGTTCAATCAAGCATATGAGACCATTTGGGCAACACCTGCCCAAAGTAAATATGAAAAACCAAGAAGGGACAGGAAAGCTGGAGGAATGAACACAGGGAACCCGGGGTGGAAAGGGAAAGGGGGTGAATGCTGACACAATGCTGGGATTGCAACCAACATCACAAAACAATTTGTGTGTAAATTTTTTTAATGAGAAGCTAATTTGCGCTGTAAACTTTCACCTAAAGCACAAAATTTAAATTTTTTTCGTTTCATTCATTCTCTCTATTGTTTTTTTTATTCTTTATTTTTTTTTCTGATCTTTATTGTTTCCTTCCTTCTGGTAACTATGGGTTTAGTTTCCTGTTCTTTTTCTAGTCCCTTAAGTTGTAAAGTTATTGAGTTTAGATCATTTTTTTAATACAGGAATTTGCATCTATAGATGTCCCTCTGAAACACTGCCCTCACTGGATACCATAAATTTTGGTAAGTTGTGTTTTAATTTTCATTGGGCTCTGTATATTCTGATTTCTGTCTTGATTTGTTCTTTGACCCATTGGTTGTTTAACAGTGCATAGTTTAATTTCCACATAGATGTACGTTTTCCCATTTCCTTCTGTTACTTATTTCTAGTTTCATTTCATTGTGTTTGGAAAAGATACTTTGTATGGTTTAATTTTTTTATTGAGACTCGTTTTGTGACCCAGCAAATGGTCTATCCTGGAAAATGGACAAGTATGTGCTTTGCTCTGTTGTTGGGTTGAGTGTTCTATGTATGTCCATTAGATTTAGTTGGTTTATAGTGTTGTTCAAATCCTCTATTTCCTTATAGATCTTCTTCCTAGACGCTCTGTCCATTATTGAATGTGATGTATTTAAGTCTCCAAATGTTATTGTATAACTGTCTATTTCTCCCTTCAATTCTGTCAATGTTTCCTCCATGTTTGGGGGTTCTGATGTTAGTTGCATATGTATATATGTGTAATTGTTCAAAAGCTTTTAAGCTGAACATTTACTTGGCTTTTTCTTGGCATCCTGTCCTCCTGTGTTTTGTGCTTAACATGTACAGAGGACTGTGGTACAAACAGTTAAGCACTTGGCTACTAGCAAAAAGATTGGCAGTTTGAACTCACTCAGAGCTGTCTCAAAAATCAAGCCTGGTGATCTGCTTCTGAAAAGTCACAGCCTTGAAAACCCCGTGGAGCAGTTCTACTTTCACACATGGGGTCACCTTGAGTCAGAATCTATTCAAAGGCAACTAACAACAACAACTAGGTATCAAATGCTGCTCTAAGCATTTAACATGTAATATTTCTACCAATCCTTGCAGCGATACTATGTGGCATGTTGCATTTTATCCCGATTTCATACAAGAGGAAATTTCGAGTATTTTTGTTTGCCCAAGGTCACATAGTACAGTCAGCATTTGAATTCAAGTCATTTGTCTCCAGCTTAAATCCTCTTAAATACTGCGTTGTTTTCCTTCACAGACTTTTTTCTAATAAGTAGATTTCCTAGCTTTTTTTTTGTTAGTGAAGACTCCCGCCCCAAGAGATGCAAGATACATTTTGAGTTCCTACACTGAATATCTGTGCCCTGGTGACACAGTGCTTAAGAGCTTGGCTGTTAACCAAAAGGTTGGCAGTTCAAATCTACCAGCCATTCCTTAGAAACACTTTGGGGCATTTCTATTCAGTCCAATAGGGTCGCTATGAGTCAGAATCAACTCGACAGCAACAAATTTGGTTTACACTGAATTTAACAGTCAGTTATCATATAGGGCTCCATTCAGCCACTGTTAGTTGCCACAAAGATTCTGCTTACATGCTTGTAGTCAGTTTATTAAAAAAATATATATATATATATTATTTCAAGTGCTTCGTTTTTCACACAAATGAAGATTTTAGAGCAGTTTTTCTCATTCCTGAAGTGCACATTAGAATCCCCCGAGGAGAATACAAAACAAACTATTAAACTAACAAATGCTCGGGCTCGACCTACAGAAATTCTAATTTTATAAGTCTGGGATGGGACCCAGGAAACAGTATTTTTTAAAAGCTCTTTAGATGATTCTAATGTGCAGCCAGGATTTGAAACTAGTGGTTTGAAGACTTATAACTCATCTTGGAAGACAGTTATCTGTATCACAAATGAACACAATATTTCTCTCCAGGCTTAAGAATAGTGAACTGACCATAATTTTGACACTCAGTGTGTCAAATTCTCTATATGTGCAGTTTCCTCAAAGTGCAATAAAAAAAGGGAGACTTCTCAGAAGGACATGCTCTTACTGTTGTCATTCTTTGGCACAGTTAATGCTAAATCCTAAAGAAAGTTTTCTTCTTTCCCTCCCTAAGGAATGGTGGCCCTCAAAAAAATATGTCCATGTCCAAATCCCTGGAACCTGAGAATGTTACCTTCTATGAAAAAAAAAAGTCTTTGCATGTGTAATTAAGTTAAGGATCTTGAAATGAGATCAATCTGGATTATTTGAGTGGGCGTTAAATCCAACTACAAGTGTCCTTATAAGAGAAAGAAAAAAATACACAGACACACAAGAAAGTGATGTGAAGATGGAGCAAAGAGATGTGGCCACAAGCTATGGAAGCTGGCAACCATCAGAAACAGGAAGAAGCAAAGAGTGGATTCTACCCTAGAGCTCCAGAGGGAATGCAACCCTGTCGACAACTTGATTTGGACTTCTGGACTCCAAGATTATGAGAGAATAAATTTCTGTTTAAAGCCACCCAGTTTGTGGTAGTTTCTTAGGAAAGCCTCAGGAAGCTTATACAACTGAAGAAAGGGATTCAGTTTTTTTTTTTTGTTTTATTTTAGCCTATTCCCATCTCATACTGTGGGTGCTCTCAGTCTTTCTCTACCTCAGTATATGTATCAGTGGGGAATGTCATTGTATTTGTAGGAAGCATGTATATGTTTCTTTCCATACTCTAGTGATTAAAGGAACAGTTAAAGATGACATGGATGTCAAGGATGAATAAACAAATTTTGCAGGTACAAATAGTTTTCTGTTGCTTGATGTATCTTATTATCTATTTTCTAGGCTTTTTTTTATATTAAATTACCCCCACATGTCTGTCAGTTTGTCTTACTGTGGGGGCTTGTGTGTTGCTGTGATGCTGGAAGCTATGCCACTGGTATTCAGATACCAGCAGGGTCACCCATGGAGGACAGGTTTCAGCCGAGCTTCCAGACTAAGACAGACTAGGAAGAAGGACCTGGCAGTCTACTTCTGAAAAGTATTAGCCAGTGAAAACCTTATGAATAGCAGTGGAACACTGTCTGATATAGTGCTGGAACATGAGCCCCCCAGGTTGAAAGGCACTCAAAAGATAACTGGGGAAGAGCTGCCTCCTCCAAGTAGAGTCGACTTTAATGACGTGGATGGAGTAAAGCTTTCGGGACCTTCATTTGCTGATGTGGTGTGACTCAAAATGAGAAGAAACAGCTGCAAACATCCATTAATAATTGGAATCTGGAATGCACGAAGTATGAATCTAGGAAAATTGGAAATTGTCAAAAATGAAATGGAATGCATAAACATCAATATCCTAGGCATTAGTGAGCTGAAATGGACTGGTATTGGCCATTTTGAATGGGACAATCATATAGTCTACTACGCTGGGAATGAAAACTCGAAGAGTAGTGGTGTTGCATTCATTGTCAAAAAGAACATTCCAAGATCTATCCTGAAGTACAACGCTGTCAGTGATGGGATAATATCCATATGCCTACAAGGAAGACCAGTTAATACGACTATTATTCAAATTTACACACCAACCACTAGGGCCAAAGATGAAGAAATAGATTTTTATCAGCTGCAGCAGTCTGAAGTTGATTGAACATGCAATCAAGATGCATTGATAATTACAGGTGATTGGAATGTGAAAGTTGGAAACAAAGAAGGATCAGTAGTTGGAAAATATGGCCTTGGTGATAGAAACAATGCTGGAGATCAGATGATAGAATTTTGCAAGACCAACGACTTCTTCATTGCAAATACCTTCTTTCACCAACATAAATGGCGACTATAAAAAAAAAAAGTTTTTTTTTATACACATGGACCTCACCAGATGGAACACACAGAAATCAAATTGACTACATCTGTGGAAAGAGACGATGGAAAAGCTCAATATCATCAGTCAGAACAAGGCCAGGGGCCAACTGTGCAACAGACCATCAATTGCTCATATGCAAGTTCAAGCTGAAACTGAAGAAAATCAGAGCAAGTCCGTGAGAGCCAAAACATGACCTTGAGTATATTCCACCTGAATTTAGAGACCATTTCAAGAATAGATTTGACGCATTGAACACTAGTCACCGAAGACCAGGCAAGTTGTGGAATGACATCAAGTACATCATCCATGAAGAAAGCAAGAGGTCACTGAAAAGACAGGAAAGAAAGAAAAAACCAAGATGGATGTCAGAGGAGACTCGGAAACCTGCTCTTGAGCATCAAGCAGCTAAAGCAAAAGGAAGAATTGATGAAGTAAAAGAACTGAACAGAAGATTTCAAAGGGCCTCTCGAGAACACAAAGTAAAGTATTATAATGACATGTGCAAAGAGCTGGAGATGGAAAACCAAAAGGGAAGAACATGATCGGTGTTTCTCAAGCTGAAAGAACTGAAGAAAAGATTCAAGTCTCGAGTTGCAATAGTGAAGGATTCCATGGGGAAAATATTGAAAGATGCGGGAAGCATCAAAAGAAGATGGAAGGAATACACGGAGTCATTATACCAAAAAGAATTAGTCCATACTCAACCATTTCAAGAGGTGGCATATGATCAGGAACTGATGGTACTGAAGGAAGAAGTCCAAGCTGCTCTGAAGACATTGGTGAAAAACAAGGCTCCAGGAATTGATGGAATATCAATTGAGATGTTTCAACAAACAGATGCAGCACTGGAGGTGCTCACTCGTCTATGCCAAGAAATATGGAAGACAGCTTCCTGGCCAACTGACTAGAAGAGATCCATATTTATGCCTATTCCCAAGAAAGGTGGTCCAACCGAATGTGGAAATTAATAGCACACACAAGCAAAATTTTGCTGAAGATCATTCAAAAATGGCTGCAGCAGTATATCGAAAGGGAACTGCCAGAAATTCAGGCTGGTTTCAGAAGAGGATGTGGAACCAGGGATATCATTGCTGATGTCAGATGGATCCTGGCTGAAAGCAGAGAATACCAGAAGGATGTTTACCTGTGTTTTACTGACTATGCAAAAGCATTCGACTGTGTGGATTATAACAAACTACGGATAACACTGCGAAGAATGGGAATTCCACAACACTTAATTGTGCTCATGAGGGACCTTTACATAGATCAAGAGGCAGTTGTTCAGACAGAACAAGGGGATACTGATTGGTTTAAAGTCAGGAAAAGTGCATGTCAGGGTTGTATTATTTCACCATACCTATTCAAACTGTATGCTGAGCAAATAATAAGAGCAGCTGGACTATATGAAGAAAAATGGGGTATCAGGATTGGAGGAAGACTCATTAGCCACCTGTGTTATGCAGATGACCCAACCTTGCTTGCTGAAAGTGAAGAGGACTTGAAGCACTTATTAATAAAAATCAAAGACCACAGCCTTCAGTATGGATTACACCTCAACATAAAGAAAACAAAAATCCTCACAACTGGACCAATGAGCAACATCATGATAAATGGAGAAAAGCCTGAAGTTGTCAAGGATTTCATTTTACTTGAATCCACAATCAACAGCCATGGAAGCAGCAGTCAAGAAATCAAAAGATGCATTGCATTGGGCAAATCTGCTGCAAAGGCCCGCTTCAAAGTGTTGAAGAGCAAAGATGTCACCCTGAAAACTAAGGTGCGCCTGACCCAAGCCATGGTATTTTCAATCACATCATATGCATGTGAAAGCTGGACAATGAGTAAGGAAGACCGAAGAAGAGTTGACGCCTTTGAATTGTGGTGTTGGTGAAGAATATTGAATATACCTTGGACTGCCAAAAGAACGCACAAATCTGTCTTGGAAGAAGTGTGGCCAGAATGCTCCTTAGAGGCAAGGATGGTGAGACTGTGTCTTACATACTTTGGACATGTTGTCAGGAGGGATTAGTCCACGGAGAAGGACATCATGCTTGGCAGAGTACAGGGTCAGTGGAAAAGAGGAAGGACCTCGACGAAGTGGATTGACACAGTGGCTTCAACAATGAGCTTAAGCATAACAACGATTGTAAGGATGGCACAGGACTGGGCAGTGTTTCGTTCTGTTGTGCATAGGGTCGCTATGAGTCGGAATCGACTCGATGGCACCTGACAAGAACAACAACAACATATTAAATTAAGCTATTGGTTCCTTCTGATACTGTATAATTCTGTATTCAAATGTCTTGCATGTATTAATTCATTAATATACTTTTTAAGTACTTCAAAAACAGAGTTAAATTAATCATATGCCTCAGTTCATAGCTTGTTATCATCACTGGTCCTTGCGAAACTTCCATTTTGTTGTATTATTCATTTATTTTTTTCATTCCCACAGCCCACTTAATTTCTCTTCTCAGCTCTGGTAGTCAAGCATTCTCATGCTTTTTAATTGATTTCAAACTTTCTAAAAGTCTCATAATGAAAGATTAAATATGTGCCAGTGTATGCATGTGTACTGTTCCATTCATGTATTGCTTGTTTTTGTATTCTATTGGGTTTTTTTTTTTTATTGGGTTAATTTCTTCCTAGTATTCCTCTGCACCTGTGTTCTTAAATTTTTTTTAATTAATTTTTATTGTGCTTTAAGTGAAAGTTTACAAATCAGGTCAGTCTCTCATATAAAAATTTACGTACACCTAGCCATACACTCCTAATTGCTCTCCCTCTAATGAGATAGCACAGTTCTTTCCCCCACTCTCTCTCCTCGTTGTCATTCAGGTAGCTTCTGGCCCCCTCTGCCCTCTCATCTCCCTTCCAGACAGAAGATGCCAACATAGTCTCCTGTGTCCACTTGATCCAAGAAGCTCGTTCTTCACCAGTATCATTTTCCTTCCCCTATTCCAGTCCAATCCTGGTCTGAAGAGTTAGCTTTGGGAATAGTTCCTGTCTTGCACTAACAGAAGGTCTGGGGACCATAATCTCCAGGGTCATTCTAGTCTCAGATCATTAAGTCTGGTCTTTTTACGAGAATTTGGGGTCTGCATCCCACTGCTCTCCTGCTCCCTCAGTTTTTCTCTGTTGAGTTCCCTGTCAGGGCAGTCATCGGTTGTGGCCGGGTGCCATCTAGTTCTTCTGGTCTCAGGCTGATATACTCTCTGGTTTATGTGGTCCATTCTGTCTCTTGGGCTCATAATTATCTTGTGTCTTTGGTGTTCTTCATTCTCCTTTGGTCCAGGTGGGTTGAGACCAATTGAATCATCCTAGATGGCCACTTGCTAGCATTTAAGACCCCAAACGCCACTCTCCAAAGTGGGATGCAGAATGTTTTCTTAATAGATTTTATTATGCCAATTGACTTAGATGTCCCCCGAAACCATGGTCCTCAAACCCCGGCCCTTGCTACGCTGGTCTTTGAAACGTTCAGTTTTTTCAGGAAACTTCTTCGTTTTTGGTTTAGTCCATTTGTGTTGACCTCTCCTGTATTGTGTATTTTCTTTCCCTTCACCTAAAATAAAACTTATCTACTATCTAATTAGTGAATACCCCTTTCCCTCCCTCCCTCCCCCCTCTCATAACCATCAAAGAATATTTTCTTCTCTGTTTCAACTGTTCCTCCAGTTCTTATAATAGTGGTCCTATACAATATTTGTCCTTTTGCAATTGAATAATTTCACTCATCATAATGTCTTCCAGATTTCTCCATGTTATGAAATGTTTCATGGATTCAAGATTGTTCTTTCTCAATGCATTTCTCAACCCATTGTGTGAATATACTAGTTTATTTACCCATTTACCCTTTGATGGGCACCTTGGTTGCTTCCATCTTTTTGCTACTGTAAACAGTGCTGCAATGAACATGGGTGTCCATATATCTCTTAGTATAATGGCTCTTATTTCTCTAGAATATATTCCAAGGAGTGGGATTGCTGGATCTTATGGTAGTTCTATTTCTAGTTCTTTAAGGAAGCTCCAAATCGATTTCCAAAGTGTTTGCACCATTTTATATTCCCACCAACAGTATATAAGTGTTCCAGTCTCTCCACAACCTCTCCAACATTTATTATTGTGTGTTTTTTGGATTAATGCCAGCCTTGTTGGAGTGAGATGCAATCTCATTGGAATTTTGAGTTGCATTTCTCCAATGGCAAATGATCGTGAGCGATTCCTCATGTATCTGTTAGCAGCCTGAATGTCTTCTTTAGTGAAGTGCCTGTATATCCTTTGCCCATTTTTTAATTGGGTTATTTGTCTTTTTGTGGTTGAGTTTTAGCAGAATCATGTAGATTTTAGAGATCAGGTGCTGATCGGAAATAATACAGCCAAAAACTTTTTCCCAGCCTGTAGGTCGTCTTTTTACTCTTTTGGTGAAGTCTTTGGATGAGCATAGGTGTTTGATTTTTAGAAGCTCCCAGTTACCTGGTTTCCCTTCCGCACTTTTAGTAATGTTTTTCACTCTCTTTATGCCATGTATTAGGGCTCTTAACATTGCCCTTATTTTTTCTTCCATGATCTCTATTGCTTTAGACTTTAGGTTTAGGTCTTTGATCCATTTTGAGTTAGTTTTCATGCATGGTGTGAAGTATGGGTCTTGTTTCACTTTTTTGCAGATGGATATCCAGTTATGAAATCACCATTTGTTAAAAAGACAGTTTTTTTCCCCAATTAACTGACTTTGGGCCCTTGGCAAATGTCAGCTGCTCATATGTGGATGGATTTATGTCTGTATTCTCAAATCTGTTCCACTGGTCTATGTGTCTTTTGTTGTACCAGTACCAAGCTGTTTTGACTACCGTGGTGGTATAATAGGTTTTAAATGAGGTAGAGTGAAGCCTCCCACTTTGTTCTTTTTCTGTAATGCTTTACTTAACTGGGGCCTCTTTCCCTTCCATATGAAGTTGGTGATTTCTTTCTCCAACTCATTCAAAATTGTCTTTGGGTTTTGGATTGGAATTGCATTGTATCTATAGATGGCTTTTGGTGGAGTAGTCATTTTTACAATGTTAAGACTTCCTATCAATGAGCAAGGAATGTTTTTCCACTTATGTAGGTCTGTTTTGGTTTCTTGCAATAGTGCCTTGTAGTTTTCTTTGTATAGGTCTTTTATGTTTCTGGTAAAACTTATTCGTAAGTGTTTTATCTTCTTAGGAAAAAAAACACTTCTTAGGGGCTACTGTAAATGGTATTGATTTGGTCATTTCCTCCTCGGTGTTCTTTTTGTTGGTGTAGAGTAATCCAACTGAATTTTGTATGTTTATCTTGTATCCTGATACTCTGCTGAACCCTTCTATTAGTTTCAGTAGTTTTTTAAAGGATTCTTTAGAGTTTTCCGTGTATAAGATCATGGCATTTGCAAATAGAGATACTTTTACTTCTTCCTTACCTATGTGGATGCCCTTTATTTCTTTATCTAGCCTAATTGCTCTGGCTTGGACCTCCAGCACAATATTGAATAAGAGTGGTGATAAGGGGCATCCTTGTCTGGTTCCCTATCTCAAGGTGAATGCTTTTAGATTCACTCCATTTAGGATGATGTTGGTTGCTGGATTATATAAATGCCCTTTATTATATTGAGGAAAATTTCCTTCTGTTCCTATTTTGCTGAGAGTTTTTATCATGAATAGGTATTGGACTTTGTCAAATGCCTTTTCTGCATCAATTGATAAAATCATGTCTTATCTTTTGTTTTATTTATATAGTGGATTACATTAATTGTTTTTCTAATGTTGAACCATCCCTGCATAAAAAAATGCAGACCTAGTATAAATTCCACCTGATCATGGTGAATTATTTTTTTGATATGTTGTTGAATTCTATTGGCTAGAATTTTGTTGAAGATTTTTGCATCTAAGCTCATGAGGGATATAGGTCTGTAATATTCTTTTTTTGTGGTGTCTTTAGCTGGTTTTGGTGTCAGGGATAAGCTGGCTTCAGAGAACGAGTTAGGGAGTATTCTGTCCTTTTCTATGCTTTGAAATATCTTTAGTAGTAGTGGTGTTACCTCGTCTCTCTCTGAAAGTTTGGTAGAACTCTGCAGTGAAGCTGTCAGGGCCAGGGCTTTTTTGTTGTTGTTGTTATTGGGAGTTTTTCGATTGCCTTTTCAATCTCTTTTTTTTTGTAATGGGTCTGTTTAGTTGTTCTACTTTTGTTTGTGTTAGGTTAGGTAGGTAGTGTTCTTCTAGGAATTCATCCATTTCTTCTAGGTTTTCAAATTTGTTAGAGTACAATTTTTTTGTAGTAATCTGTTATGATTCTTTTAATTTCAGTTGGGTCTGTTGTGATATCGTCCATCTCATTTCTTATTCGAGTTATTTGTTTCCTTTCCTGTTTTTCTTTTGTCAGCCTGGCCAGTGGTTTATCAATTCTGCTAATTTTTTCAAAGAACCAGCTTTCGGTCTTGATAACTCTTTCATTTGTTTTTCTGTTCCCTAATTCATTTAATTCTGCTCTTGTTTTTATTATTAGTTTTCTTCTGGTGTCTGACAGTTTATTTTGTTGCTTTTGTTCTGTTCGTTCAAGTTGTAAGGACAGTTCTTTGATTTTGGCCTTTTCTTCTTTTTGGGTGTTTGCATTTACTGATATAAATTGACCTCTGAGCACTGCTTTCACTGTGTCCCAAAGGTTGTGATAGGAAGTGTTTTCATTCTCATTAGATTCTATGAATTTCTTTATTCCCCCCTTAAAGTCTTCTATAACCCAGTCTTTTTTCAGCAGGGTATTGTTCAGTTTCCAAGTATTTGATTTCCTTTCCCCAGTTTTCCGTTATTGATTTCTACTTTTATGGCCTTATGGTCTGAGAAGATGCTTTGTAATACTTCAATGCTTTGGATTCTGCAAAGGCTTGCTTTATGACCTAAGATGTGGTCTATTCTAGAGAATGTTTCATGTGCACTACACTAGAAAAGAAAGTATACTTTGCAGCTGTTGAGTGGAGAGTTCTGTATATGTCTATGAGGTCAAGTTGGTTGATTGTGGCATTTAGATCTTCTGTGTCTTTATTGAGCTTCTTACTGGATGCCCTGTCCTTCACTGAAAGTTGTGCGTTGAAGTCTCCTACTATAATTGTGGAGGTGTCTGTCTCCCTTTTCACTGCTGTTAGTGTTCGTTTTATGTGTCTTGCAGCCCTGTCATTGAGTGCATAAATATTTAATATGATTATATCTTCCTGGTAAATTGTCCCTTTTGTCATTATATAGTGTCCTTCTTTATCCTTTGTGGTGGTTTTAACTTTAGTCTATTTTGTCAGAAATTGATATTGCCACTCCTCTTTTCCGATTGTTGTTTGCTTAATATATTTTTTCCATCCTTTGAGTTTTTTAGTTTGTTTGTGTCTGTAATTTTAAGGTGTGTCTCTTGGAGACAGCATAGAGATGAATTATATTTTTTTTATTCAATCTGCAACTCTCTGTGTATTGGTGCATTTAGTCCATTTACTTTCAGCGTAATTATAGATGAGTTTAGTGCTGTCATTTTGATGCCTTTTTGTGTGTGTTGTTGACAATTTCATTTTTCCACTTACTTTTTGTGCTAAGTTTTTTTTTTTTGTAAATTGTGTGTTCCTCTTTTTCATTATTGTTGAATTTATTTTTGCTGAGTCCTTATGTTTATCTTGGATTTTATTTTGAAGTATGGAATTGTTAGACCTCTTTGTTGTTACCTTAATATTTACCCCTATTTTTCTAAGCATAAACCTAACTTGTATCACCCTATATCGCCTTGATTTCCCTTCCATATGGAAGACCTATGCCTCCTGTATTTAGTCCCTCTTTATTGGTTATTGCCATCTTTTACATAATGACATCAATGATTCCCTGTTTTGAGCATTTTTTTATTAATCTTATTTTAGTTTTGTGATTTCCATATCTGAGTTGGTATCGGGATGTTTTGTTCTGTGTTCTTGTGTTGTGTTGATATGTGATATTATTGATTTTTCCGACCAAGAATTTCCTTTAGTAATTCTTGTAGCTTTGGTTTGGTTTTTGCAAATTCTCTAAGCTTCTGTTTATCTGTAAATGACTTAATATTGCCTTCATATTTGAGAGACATTTTTGATGGATATGATTCTTGGTGGCAATTTTTCTCCTTCAATGCTGTATTGTTTTCTTTCAAGGTTTTGTATAAGTCATCCCTTTGCCTTCTTGCCTGCATGGTTTCTGCTGAGTAGTCCAAACTTATTCTTACAGATTTTCCTTTGTAGGTCACTTTTTGTTTATTCCTGGCTGCTATTAAAATTTTCTCTTTATCTTTGGTTTTGGCAAGTTTGATAATATGTCTTGGTGATTTTCTTTTGGGATCTACCTTGTATGCGGTTCGATGAGCATCTTGGATAGATATTCTTTCATCTTTCACAATGTTGGGCATGTTTTCTGCCAGCAGATCTTCAACAATTCTCTCTGTATTTTCTGTTATCCCTCCCTTTTCTGGAATTCCAATCACAGGCAAGTTATTCTTCTTGATAGAGTCCCACATGATTCTTAGGGTTTCTTCATTTTTTAAAATTCTTTTATCTGAATTTTCTTCAACTATATTGGTGTCAATCGCCTTATTCTCCATCTCCCCACTCTGCATTCCAATTCTTAAATTCTGCTCCTCTAACTTCCTATTAAGTTGTCTAGTTCTGTAATTTTTTTGTTAATCTTTTGAATTTCTGAATGCTGTCTCTCTATGGATTCTTGCAGCTTATTAAATTTTTCATTATGTTCTTGAATAATCTTTTTAATTTCTTCAACTGCTTTATGTATGTGTTCCTTGTTTTTTTCTGTACATTGCCTTATTTCATTTCTAATGTTGTCCCTGATGTCTTGAAGCATTCTATGTATTAGTCTTTTGTATTCTACATCTGGCAATTCCAGGAATATATCTTCATCCAGGAAAGATCTTGATTCACTGTTTTGGGGGTTGGTAGAAGCAATCATGGTCTGCTTCTTTGTGTCATTTGATATCGACTACTGTCTCTGAGCCATCTACAAGTTATTGTAATAATTTATTTTTATTTGCTCATGAGTCAGAATCGACTTGATGGCACTGGGTTTGGTTTGGTTTTTCGGTCACTGAGTCTTATCTTCATGTTTTATTTTGTTTCAATATACCCAGGTGGGTTACTATTGTGAGCTAACTTGATTATTGGAGCCTTTGAAGCACTGATGTCCTGTGACCAGATGGCCAGAGCTGTTACCAGGTATATGAGCCTAGGAACCCATTCACTATTCTTATATAGATTCAGCTCAGGTGTCCTGAAAGTCAGTCACCTCGTGGGTGGTGTAGGCTCTCACCTACTGTCTTAGAGGAGTAGTGGTGATGATTGTATGCACCAGTTTCTGGTAGTGGCAGGGGATCACACTCCAAGAAGGGCCAGGTGCTGACATCTTTCCCCCAAGTGTCAGTGAGAAAGGAGCATGTCTCTTCTCTAGAGCACTCTGGTGGGTGAGCTCTGCAGCTGTACCTTAGGCACCCAATGTTTGTACCTGTAAAAACTGGTAGGCACCACTATCCTCAGACCTCTTTTGCAGGTGGCTAGGTGGTATGGATGGAGCCTCAGCACTCAGTTCCCTGCTGTGGGTAGCTGAGGGCTCTGTTTAATAGGTAGAGCAGTATCGCTCCTCCAAAACCTGCCTCTCCACCACTCAGCTGAAACAATTACAGTCATACCTCTAATAGAATTGCCTTGGCATTATAATAGCCATCTGGTTCCATGTAGGGGTGAAAGCCAAGGACTGTGGATCTCTTGGACTGGAGCTGCTTCTGTTCTGATCTTCCAGTTTAGGGAAGTGAGGAAAGGATTTTCCCCCTGTTTGTTAATTGCTGCTTTTTCCAGGCCAGAAGAATGGGTTAGAAAAAACCAGGACAGGTCTATCTCTGGCCTAGGGAATTCGAATGTTAATGAAGTTGGCTGGGGCAGGGAGGGGAGGGATCAGATAGACGGAGAGAGTAAAACAGACAAAATCACTTAGATTGTGTGGGAAGGGGGCTGTTTTATCTTAGATTCCAGAGGTGGATGTAGCCTCTGTGCTGCTGGCTGGGTCCCCGCAGAGATTGCCCCAGGGGCTTAGGGCTGCATCCCTTGTTTGCCTTGTCTCAGGAAGCCACCATTAGCCCCACTGCACTTGCAACAAAGCACAGCACCAAGTGATCAGGGCTGGGGCACTACTTCTGCATGGTCTCTCGCTCCCCTGTCACTCAGGTTGGTGTGAAGCCTGTGCATGCTGGCTGGGTCCCTGCAGAGATTGCCCCAGGGGCTTAGGACTGCATCCCTTGCTTGCCTTGTCTCAGGAAGGCACCATCAGCCCCACCAAACTGGCACCAAAGCACAGCTCCTAGGGATCAGGGTTGGGGCACTGCGTGCCGGGCTCTGGAACAAGTCACTGCTTCTGCGTGGTCTCTCACTCCCCTGACACTCAAGTCGATTCCTTAGCTCTGTGTTTGATGATCAGGGTTAGTATGTTGTCACATATGTAATCGATTTACTTGGTTTTTCGAGTCTTTGTTGCAAGAGTGTTCAACGAAAGCTTCTGCCTAGTGAGCCATCTTGGCCCTGCCTCTGTGTTCTTAGTTTTAAATCACAACTGAAATGGAGATATTTTGTGTCTCCTTCTCTTGTATAGCACCTAGCACAGTCATTCACCTAGCCAGGGATTTAATGTTCTTTTGGTGACACATTTCATTGGACCTATATGCTGCAAAAAGATCCCTTTAAAGTGTTGAAAACCAAATATGTCACCTTGAAAACTAAGGTGCACCTGACCTAAGCCATGGTATTTTCAATCGCATGATAAGCGTGTGAAAGTTGGATGATGAATAAGGAAGACCGAAGAATTGAGGTCTTCGAATTGTGCTGTTGGCGAAGAATACTGTATATACCATGGACTGCCAAAAGAATGAACAAATCTGTATTAGAAGTACAACCAGAATGCTCCTTAGAAGCAAGAATGGTGAGACTAGGTCTCACATACTCTGGACATGTTTTCAGGAGGGGTCAGTCCCTGGAGAAGGACATCTTGCTTGGTAAAGTACAGAGTCAGCGAAGAAGAGGAAGACCCTCAATAAGACGGATTGACACCGTGGCTGGAACAATGGGCTCACACATAACAATGATTGTATGGCACAAGACAGGGCAGTGTTTCGTTCTGTAGTACACAGGGTCGTTATGAGTCGGAACCAACTCAGTGACAACCAGCAACAACAACAACAATCTTTACTGAAGCAGATTGCCAGGCCTTTCTTCTGTGGTACCATGGGATGGGTTCCAAATGCCAATCTTTGTGTTAGTAGTCAAGTGAAAACCACTTGCAACACCCAGGTATCTTGCATTATATCGGGGTAACTAATATCAACATAACTCATCACTGGTGATGCTAACCTTGATCATTTCATTAAGGTTGTGTCTGCGAGGTTTCTGCATTGGAAAGTTATTATTGTTCCCTTTATTGTTAATAAAAAACTCATATGGGAGGAGATGCTTCAATACTATGCAAATGTCCTGTTTCTGCTTAATCTTTCACTGACTAATTTTACTATTCATCTGTTGATCTTACCTGGAGCAATTATTACTGTGGTGTTGTAATGGTTATTTTTTAGTTTCCTCATTTTTTCTACATGTATTAACTGGAATTCTTCTGTAATGAAAATGTGTCCCTTTTTACCATTGATTTAGTAAATCATTTATATTTGATTTACTAAAGCATATATATGAACTCGTGGATATTCTTTGGACTAAAATCCAATATTACTATTTATTTTATTGTATTTTAGATGAAGGTTTACAGAACAAACTAGTTTCTCACTAAAAGTTAGTACACATACTGTTTTATGGCATTGGTTAAGAACCCCATGACATGTCCACGCTTCCCTTCTCCATCTTAGGTTCCCTATTACCAGCTTTTCTTTCCCCTCCTGCCTTCTAGTCCTTGCCCAGGGCTGGTGCGCCCCTTCAGTCTTGTTTTGTTTTATGGGCCTGTGCAATCTTTGGCTGCAGTGGGAATCTCAGGAGTGACTTCATTACTGAGCTGAAAGGGTGTCCCGGAGCCATACTCTCAGAATTTCTTCAGTCTCTGTCAAGCCAGCAAGTCGGGTCTTTCTTTTTGAGTTAGAATTTTGTTCTACGTTTTTACCCAGCTCTGTCCAGTACCCTCTATAGTGATCCCTGCCAGAGCAGTCAGTGGTGGTAACCGGGCATCATCTAGTTGTACTGGACTCAGTATGGTGGAGGCCATGGTAGTTGTGGTCCATTAGTCCTTTGGACTAATCTTTCTCTTGTATCTTTAATTTTCTTCGTTCTTCCTTCTTCCAGAAGGGATGAGGCCAGTGGAGTATCCTAGATGGCCGCTCACAGGGTTTTAAGACCACAGATGCTACTCACCACAGTAGAATGTAGAACATTTTCTTTATAAACTATGTTATGCCAATTGAGCTAGATGTTCCCCGAGACCATAGTCCCCACAGCCCTCAGACCAGCAATTCAGTCCCTCAGGGAGTTGGGATGTATCTCTGGAGCTTCCATGTCCTTGCCTTGTACAAGTTGTGCTGGCTTTCCCAGTATTGTGTACTGTCTTACCCTTCACCAAAGTTACCACTTATCTATTGTCTATTTAGTGTTTTTCCATCCTCACCCCTCCCCACCCTCATAACCATCAAAGATGGTTTCTTTTTGTGTGTAAAACTTCTCATGAGTTTTTACAGTAGTGATTTCATACTTATTTGTCCTTTTGCGATTGACTTATTTCACTCAACATAAGGTCTTCCAGATGAATCCATGTTAAGAGGTGCTTCACATATTCATCGCTGTTCCTTACCATTGTATAATACTCCATTGTGTGTGTGTAGCACAGTTTGTTTATCAATTCGTCTGTTGCTGGCCATCTAGGTTGTTTCCAACTTTTTGCTGTTGTGAACAATGCTACAGTGAACATGGGTGTGCTTGTATCTATTCGTGTTATGATTCTTATTTCTTTAGGATATATTCCTAGGAATGGGATTGCTGGATCATATGATATATCTCTTTCTAGATTTCTAAGGAAGCTCCGTATCTTTTTCCAAAATGGTTGTATAATTTTGTATTCCCACCAGCAGTGCATAAGAGTTCCAATCTCCCTGCAGCCTCTCCAACATTTGTTATTTCCAGTTTTTTTGATTAATGCTGGGACAAGATGATATCTCATTGTGGTTTTGATTTGCATTTCTCTAATGGCTAGTGATTGCAAGCATTTCCTCATGTGTCTGTTGGCCACTTAATTGTCTTCTTTGGTGAAGTGTGTGTTCATTTTCTTTGCCCATTTTTTAATTGGATTATTTGTGTTTTTGTTGTAGAGGTGTTGGAATTTCTTGTAGATTTTAGAGATTAGACCTTTGTATGATTTGTAATAGCCAAAATTTTTTTCCCAGTTCATGGGTTCTCTTTTTACTCTTTTCGTGAAGTCTTTTGATGAGCATAAGTGTTTAATTTTTAGAAGATCCCGGTTATCTAGCTTATCTTCTGGAGTTTGCGTGTTGTTGGTTGTGGTTAAAAAAAGGTTAGTATCCTATTAATGCTGTGCATTAGGGACTCTAGTGTTGATCCTTTTTTTTTCTTCTATGAACTTCATAGTTTTTGGCTTTATATTTAGGTCTTTGATCCATTTTGAATTTGTTTTTGTATATGGTGTGAGGTATGGGTCCTGTTTTTTTTTTTTTGCATATGTACATCAAGTTTTGCCAGCACCATTTGTTAAAAAGACTGTCTTTTCCCCATTCGATGGACTTTGGGCACTTGTTGAAGATCAGGTGACCATAGGTGGATGGATTTACACCTGGGTTCTCAGTTCTGTTCTATTGGTCTATGTATCTATCGGTCATTGTACCAGTACCAGGCTGTTTTGACTACCATAGCTGTATAGTAGGTCTGAGGTCAGGTAGTGCAAGTTCTCCTACTTTATTCTTCTCCTTCTTCAATAGTGCTTCAACTTATCTGGGGCTTCTTCCCTTTCCATATAAACTTAATGATAAGTTTTTCTACCTCTTTAAAGAATGTTGTTAGTATTGGGATCAGTATTGCATTGTACTTGTAAATCGCTTTGGGTAGAATTGTCATTTTCACAATGTTGAATCTACCTATCCATGAGCATGGTATGCTTTTCCATTTATGTAGATCTCTTTTGGTTTCTTGCAATCGTGTTTTGTAGTTTTCTTTGTATAGGTCTTTTACATCCCTGGTTAGATTTATTCCTAAGCATTTTATTTTTTGGGGGGTGGGGGCTATTATAAATGGTATTGTTTTCCTGATGCTCTTTTCTTCATTCTTTCTATTGGTGTATGGGAATCCAACTGATTTTTGTATGTTTATCTTGTATCCTGCTTCTGTGCTGAATCTTTCTACTAGTTCCAGTAGTTTTCTTGTGGAGTTTTTTTAGGTTTTCTATTTTTATGTATAGCATCATATCATTTTGCAAATAGGAACAGTTTAACTTCTTCATTACCAATTTGTATGCCTTTTATTTCTTTTTCTTGCCTTATTGCTCTAGCTAGGATTTCCAGTACAATGTTAATAGGAGTGATGATAAAGGGCATTCTTGTCTCCTTCCTGTTCTCAAGGGGAATGTTTTCAGCCTCTCTCCATTAAGAATGATGTTGGCCATTGGTTTTGCATATACACTCTTTACTATGTTGAGGAATTTCCCTTCTATACCTATTTTATTGAGAGTTTTTATCAGGTATGAGTGTTGGACTTTGCCAAATGCCTTTTCTGCTTCAACTGAGATGATCATGTGATTCTTTTCTTTCCTTTTATTTATAAGTTGTATTACCTTGATTGATTTTCTGATGTTGAACCATCTTTGCATGCATGGCGTGAATTCTACCTGGTCACGGTGTATTTTTTTTTAATGATGCTGGATTCTATTGGCTAGAATTTTGTAGAGAATTTTTGCAACTGGATTCAAGAGAGATATTGGTCTGTACTTTTCTTTTTTTCTGGTGTCATTGCCTGGTTTCGTTATCAGGGTTTTGCTGGCTTTATAGGATGAATTTGGAAGTATTGCTTCCTTTTCGATGTTCTGAAATTGTTTGAGTAGTACTGGCATAAGCTTTTCTCTGAATGTTTGGTAGAATTCTCCAGGGAAGCCATCTGGGACAGGGATTTTTTTTGTTGTTGGGATTTATTATTATTACCTTTTCAATCTCTTCTCTAGTTATTGGTCTGTTCAGATTTTCAACATCAGTTTGTGTTAGTTTGGGTAGGTAATGTGTTTCCAAAAAATTTGTCAATTTCCTCTAGGTTTTCAAATTTGCTGGAGTATAGTTTTTTATAATATTTTGTTATGATTCTTTTTATTTCAGCTGGGTCTGTTGTAATATCCCCCATTTCACTTCTTATTTGGGTTATTTGAGTCCTCCCCTGTTTTTCTTTTGTCAGTTTGGCAGTGGTTTGTCAATTTCGTTGATCCTTTCAAAGAACCAACTTTTGGTTTTGTTGATACTTTTTATTGTTTTTCTATTGTCTATTTCATTTATCTCTGCTCTGATCTTTATTATTTCCTTTCTTCTTGTGGCTGTGGACTTCTTTTGTTGTCCTTTTTCTCTTTGTTCAAGTTGTGTTGCTAAAGTTTTGTTCTTGTCCTTTTCTTCTTTTTTGATGTGTGCATCTGTTGCTATATATTGACCTCTGAGGACTGCCTTTGCTGTGTCCCATATGTTTTGGTATGATGTGTTTTCATTCTTGTTTAGTTCTAGGAATTTTTTTATTCCATCTCTGATTTCTTCTATTACCCAGTGGTTTTTAAGCAGGGTGCTATTTAGTTTCCATATAATTGATTTTTTTTTCTTTCTGTTGTTACCTCCTACTTTGATGGAGTTTTGCTCAGAGAAGATGCTTCGTATCATTTCAGCATTTTGAATTTATTGAAGGACGCTTTGTGGCCTAAGATGTGGCCTATTCTGGAGAATGTTCCATGTACATAGGAAAATAATGTGTATTTTGCAGTTGTTGGATGGAGTGTACTATATGCCTATGAGGTCAAGTTGGCTGATTGTGCCCTTTAGCTGTTCTGTACCTTTGCTGAATTTCTTTCTAGGTGTTCTGTCCTTTGCCAAGAGTGGTGTGTTGAAGTCTCCTACTATTATTGTGGAACTGTCAAATACTCTATTCAGTGCTATTAGTTGTTTTATGTATTTTGGAGCCCTGTCATTTGTTCCATAGGTATTTATTATGCTTAAGTCTTTACGATAGAGTGTTCCTTTAATCATTATAAAGTGCCCTTCTTTGTCTTTTAATTGTTATAAAGTGCCCTGCTCTTTCTTGGTAGTTATTTGCTTGATTTTTTTTTTTGCCATCCTTTGATTTTTAATAAATTTGCATCTTTGTTTCTACGGTGTTTCTCTTCTAGACAACATATTGATGGATATTGTTTTTATTATCCATTCTGTCACTCTCTGTCTCTTTACAGGTGCACTTAGGCCATTTACTTTCAGTGTAATTACTGATAGGTGTCATTTTGTAGTGTTTTTTTGTGGTGCTGGCTTTTGTTTTTTCCTCTTACTCTCCTGTGCTGAATTCCTTTTGTTTGTGGATTTCTTTTTCACTTCTTTTGCTTTCGTAGATTTTGTTTTTATTGAGACATTATGTTTTCTTCTTTATTTTGATGAGCAAGTTTGTTAACTTTCTTTGTGGTTACCTTGAAATTTGCCCTTATTTTCCTAGGTTTGAACCAGTCTGTTATTACTCGGTATCACCTTGCCTTCCTCTTTTTTTGAAAGTTCTATATCTAGGCCATTTATTCCCTCTTTTATTGTTCCGACGTTTTTGTCATTTACAAATTAACCTCTCTGGTTCCCTGTTGTATTTCTTTTGGTTTTGGATAGTCCTTGAGAGGTCTTTTCCTAGGTTGGTATCTGGCTGGTACAATCTTGCATTCTGGATTCAGGCTGTGGTCTGATGTCGTTTGTTCTCAGACTGAAGGACTTCCTTTAATAATTCTTGTGAATTTTATTTTCACATATTCCCTAATTTCTGCTTATCTGGAAATGTCCTAATTTCACCACCATATTTGAAAGAGAGTTTTGCAGGATACATTATTCTTGGTGGGCAATTTTTTCCTTTCAAGGTTTTATATATGTCATCCCATTGCCTTCTTGCCTGCATGGTTTCTGCTGAATTATGAGAGCTTAGTATTATTGTTTTTCCTCTGTATGTGACTTTTTGTTTTTCTCGAACTCCTTGCAAGGTTTTTCCTTTACCTTTGGTTTTAGCGAATGGTGATTATGACATGCCTTGGTGATTTTCTTTTGGAGTCTATCCTATATGGTGTTTGTTGAACTTCTTGGGTGGTCAGATTTTCATTTTTCATGATATTAGGGAAGTTTTCTGTCAGCGTTTCTTCAACGATCTTCTCTGTGTTTTCCATTTTCTCCCCCTGTTCTGCAACTCAGATCACTCACATATTTTTGCTTTTGATTGTATACTACATGATTCAAAGTGTTTCTTCATTCCTTTTTCTGACTTTTCCTCTAACAGTATTGTAACCAAGTGTTTGTCTTCAATTTCACTGACCCTGTCTTCCACCTTTTCAAACCATCTTCTCAGCCCTTCTCAGACACTGCCCACTTCTGAAATCTTGTTGTTTATCTTTTGGATTTGTAATTGTTGTTTTTGTATTATTTTTAGTTGGCGTTTTGTTCCTGCATTATTTTCCTGAATTCTTCCTTTTTTTTTTTTTTTAGTCTGTATTTTCCATGAATATGTCTGCCCTTTCCATGAATTTGTCTATTTTTTCCTCATTATTTCTGTTTTTTTTGCTTCAACTTTTGGATAGCTCTGAATATGAGAGATTCGAATTCCCTGTCAGGTAGTTCTAGTGCCTTTTCTTCTAATGGAAAGTCATATGGTGTTTTATTTTGGACACCTATTGGAACGATCCTTTCTCCTTTTTTGTATGCTTTGATATTGTCTGCTGTCTTCAGGACACTCAGTAGTTATTTTCTTCATTTATTGGCTGTAGATCTGTTTGTTTCATCCTGCTTTTTTGTTGTATTTGGTTATGTCTGAGAAGGTGGGCTGTGCATTTTTTGTTGTTTGCTCATCTAAGGTCACAATATTTTTCACTTCCTTGTCCACTGGGCAGGTGTAGTTGCTCAGCTGTGGTGCAGCAGGGCAGATACAGCTGAAGGGGAGAAGCTGAGAGAAATATGTAAATTTAATATAGACAATGAGAGCCAGGATTTTCCCTGTGAGATTAAGAGGTTACAAATAAGGAAAAGATGAAGGCAGGAATCTATATCCATATTAAAATTTTGTGTCAATATTGATACCTTTTTTTTTTTTTTTTTGATGCCTTTGATTCCAAACCAGCAACACAGGTTCATTCCTGCCTTCATCTTTTCCTTATTTGTAACCTCTTAATCTCACAGGGAAAATCCTGGCTCACATTGTCTATATTAAATTTACATATTTCTTCAACCCTAGTATAAAAATAAAATTGTTGCAGGTTTTTTAACCCATACTTCTGTGAAAAACACTTTTGCCAACTATAATGTGGTGTTTGTGTGCAGTTTTTGTGTATGTGTGTGTTTAGCCTTACAGTTTCCAGTCAATTCACCATTTACCAAAGTTACCTTTGTCAGCTCCTTTTTATCCTCAACCCCATTCAGTGAGATCATGTCTTGCATTTGTAATACAGTTGTATTATTTTGCAACAGTCTGAATTCCATTCCCACTATACACATTCTAGTTGTTTTTTTAAAATACACAGTAAAATTCACTCTTTGTGGATTTTAATGAATGCATAGGGTTGTTTGTCATCTACCACAGTTCCATACAAAACAGTTTCATTACCGATAATTCCCTTGTGCTGCCCTTACCCCATCCCAGAACCCCTGGCAACCACTGGTCTGTTTTCTGTTTCTATATTTTTGTCTTTTTCAGAGTGTCATATAAATGAAATCAAGTTGCATGTAGCCTTTTGTGTCTGGCAGTTTTTCACTTAGCATAATACATTTGAGAGTAATCTGTGTTGTTGCATGAATTAATAGTTCATTCTTTTTATTGGTGAATATTATTTCATTGTGTGGATGAATCGCAGTGTGTTTCTCTATTCACTGTTTTGTTTTATTTTCATTTTTTTGGTGGTCATGAATAGAGCTGCTATAAACATTAATATCCATGTTTTAGTATGAACATAAGCTTTTATTTCCCTTGGGTAGATAACCAGGTGTGGGATTAGTGAGTTATATGATAAAGGGTGTTTAATTTATAAGAAACTGCCAAACTATTTTCCAAAGTAGTCCCATTTTTCCTTCCTATAACCAATGCATGAGAGTTGGAGTTACTTTGTACTTGAGAATGATGTAAACTTTCAATAGCTGAACAAATAATCCTTTAGTTTGGTGTACAGTTTAAATTCCTAAACTATACATAGTTATGAATAACTGCTACAAATTACATATACATATAAAATTTCATTATTTAGAAAAATGTAAATAGCCATATTGAATAGATCAACTGATCAACCTCAGGATGATTTTGTATCTCTAAACTATTCAGTGTGTAGGTGTATGTATGTCTTAGTCATCTAGTGCTGCTATAACAGAAATACCACAAGTGGATGGCTTTAACAAAGAGAAATTTATTTCTTCACAGTAAAGTAGCTTAAAAGTCCAAATTCAGGGTGTCATCTCCAGGGGAAGACTTACTCTCTCTGTTGGCTTTCTCAATAATCTTCCTCAGACTAGGAAATTCTTTAAGCAGGAACCCCTGGTCCAAAGGACCCACTCTGTTCCCAGCACTGCTTTCTTGGTGGTATGAGGTCCCCTGTCTCTCTGCTAGCATCTCTGTTTTATATCTCAAGAGCTTGCCTCAAGACACAATCCAATCTTGTAGACTGAGTCCTGCCTCACTAACACAACTGCAGCCTATCCTCCCTCGTTAACATCATAGAGGCAGGATTTCCAACATACAGGAAAATCACACAATACCAGGAATAGTGGCCCAGCCCAATTGATACATGCATTTTTGGGGGAACATAATTCAATCCATGACAATGTATGAATCAAATTTGCCCTTCACTGAGAATGATGCTTATCTAGGTGTGTTTTGGGAAATCATAAATTTCTTTAACTCTCAGACCACTTTATGTAGATAAAATATAACAAAAATCCACTTATGCAATCGAGAGTTGTAGAAAAAAAATAATAAAGCTTGCGTAGCCATCAATATTTGTAATTTCCAAATCTTTATGGGTGGTGGATGATTTACTTGGGGAAATGTGCTGAGTATGTTAACATAAATTCTTAAAGGAAAAACACGAAGGACACATCATTTTCCCTAATGCATAGTTAAAGCCGCGTATATATTTTCTACTTAGACGCATATGATCAATTACAATGGAAGGCACAAGTGACTGTCTAAATTAAGAAGTAGTACTTTCCTTTAGGAAAAGGTAGGCAAGTGGTTTTATTTGTTATGTTAATGCCCATTAGTAGGAAAACAGATTGATACAATCTTACAAACAAGATACTATGTCCTTATCACACCTCCAAATATTTTACTGAACGGTTCAAACTCAAATATGCAATTATGTGGAACTTAATAAGATTGAAATTGAAATGTCTAGGATGATGTGTTGGAATTAAATATAGCTGCAAAGTTGCATACACCCCCTGGCTATCCGTATTTTTATTTTGTAACTTGGGGATAGAAACACTGCCTTGTTTAGGAGATTTACTTCTACTACAAAAGAAATACTGACTTGAAAATAGTATATATAACTTGTGAAGTTTCAGTTCTGAAGCAATAAATAAATCAATATTTATCCTTCATCAAATTGTGATTTTTCTTAGCATTTTGAGTTGTTTTTTGATTTGTCCCTGGTAATTTCATTTAAAAGTAAATTCTTTAGTCTCCTAAAATTCCAATTACATGCAGCTGAAATACACAATGGTAATCAATAGTGCCCACAAGTACTCCTGTTTCTATGAAGCTTAACACTGAACTGTCTCCTGCTGAGTTTTTGTGCAAGAGTGTTTCTAGGGATGGTATGAATGAAAAGAAACAAAGTTATTTCAAGTGAAATGTAAAAGAAGTATAATTTTTTTAAAAAAGAAAATGTACATGTTGACAATTTATTAAATGTAAATAGGAAGAAAACTGTCTATATTTGTTAAAAGGAGAAAATATTTTAAGGCTATGTTTTTTAATCCCACCAAAAAAATACTTCTACATTTTTTTATTACACTAACATTCTAGAGAAAATAAACAATTTCACCCAATCTTAAACAAGAGCAAGGGTATTGAAACATGGGAATATGGGATTTATGATACATATGTATGATGTTTAGGTACATACAAATCTATATTTGAATCAGTAGTTTATATACATATACTTATATGTGTAATATATTTATGGGTGTGTGTATGCATTCCTCCATATATGATTTAAAAGCATATGAGAACATATTTACAATTCATGCTTGAATTATGAGTCAGAATTCTCATCTATTTTAAATGTAGTCTGAGAAATAAATCCTGCAGAGGCACAAAATGTAATGGTTAAGTTCTTACATGTAAACAAGGATAAAATGTCAAAGCAAACATGTATTTTATTTTCAATATTTTTATAGAAATATAGCATTTCAATCAGAAGTCCCTGAGGGTCACAAACAATTTAGTGCTAGACTACTAGCTGGAGGCTAGTGGTTCAAATTCACACGGAAGCCTGGCAATCTGCTTCTGAAAGGCCACAGCCTTGAAAACCCTATGGAGCAGTTCTACTCTGTACACATGGGGCCTTCATGAGTCAGAATCAACTATATGGCAACTAACAACAACATTTCAATCAAGGTGTATCACCATCAATTATTGAGGAAATGATTCAAAATTCAAGACAATTTTCTCTTTTAATGATGTCTGTATCGGCAAGCACAAAATAGTCAGCTTTCTCTGAGTTCATCATAAAACCCAAATCAGAGATCACAAAAAAATGGTTTAGTTATTTCTTTGTTCCTTGGTAGATAATGGAAGGTCATATCAATGTGATCTATTTCAGAGTAAGATCTGCTAACAGAAAAGATTATACAGAGAAGAGACTATGCGGATGCTGTCTGTGATAAGCCACTTTAGCATAAGCTTTCTTGTGTCTTCTTTCTCTTATTTTTTAAATATATAATGATACTCACAGCAGCAGTGTTTGCAACAACAAAATATGGGGGGAAGCAAAAGTCCATTGTCAGAAGAATACATAAATTACGGTTTATCCACATGATAGAATACTATACCTTAGTGAAAATGAATTAGCTACAGCTACAGGTATTACAGGTATTAATGGGGTCCTGGTGGTGCAGTGGTTAAGAGCTAGCTGCTAACCAAAGGGTCGGCAGTTCAAATCCACCAGGCGCTCCTTGGAAACCCTATGCAGCAGTTCTACTCTGTCCTATAAAAAAAAAAAATAGGGACGCTATAAGTTGGAATCAACTCAACGGCAATGGATTTGGTTTGGTACGTTTTATAGACATTAATATGTATGATTCTCACAAACTTGTGTGAAAAAGAAGTTAAAATATACAATATATTGTTTGATTTGTGAAACTTTAAAAATATATACAATATTGAAGAACGTGTTATTTTGGGACATGAAACAACAGAGTAAAACTATAAAGAACAGTGAAATTCAGGATAGTATTTACTTCTGGGATGTGGGGATAAACACCTGATTCTTCTAAGATACTGATCATGCTCTATTTCTTAACTTGACAGGTGGATAGATAGCTGGATTAATTAAGGTAAAGGCTAAGCTTCTGTATTGTAGCCCTAAGCTAGGAGTTAATTATTCTCTCACATAACAGTTCAGAGGCAGGTAGGGAAACACTGCCAACCTCAACAAGTGGTCCAAGGTTGTTTCATTTTTCCCCATTTCCCAGCCAGCATTTTTAACGCTCTCTGTTCTTGCAGATACAAGTTTTCATTTGATAAAATTTGGGGGCTTGAATGACATCCTTTGGTACACTGTGTGATACAAGTATGCTGCTAGCAAATTCTCTCAGCTTTTATTTATTTACTAGTGTCCTCATTTTTTTTTTTAGTGTCCTCATTTTACCATTGTTTTGAAGGATGATCACATTGGATATAAAATCCTGGCCTTCATCATTTTTGAAGAGAATTAAAAAAAAAATTTACCCTTGCTTCCTATATGCATTGTTTCCTCCCACTTTGTCTTTTCTGAAGTTTTCTATCTTTGGTTTTTAGCAGTATAACTATCATGTGTCTAGGTGTCTCTTTGCATTTATCTTAGTCGGGGTTTCACCGAGCTTCTTGGCCCTATAAGTTGGTGTTTTTCATCACATTTGCGAAGTTTTCAGGAGTTATTCCTTCAAATATTTGTTCTACAGTAATCTTCCTTCTTTTTTCTTCTCTGACTCAAATAACATATATTGTTAGACTATTCAATACTGTCCTGTAGTCCCTGAGACTCTGCTCATTTTTCTTCCATCTTTTTTTTTCTGTTTTTAATATTTGATACTTTTTCTAATTTGCCTTTCAGATTTCACTGAGTCTTCCTTCTGCCATCTCCGACCTTCTGTTAATCCAATCCAGTGACATTTCCATTTCACTTATTGTACTATTCAGTTCTAGAATTTCCTTGTGCAAAAAAGAAGTTTTTATTTCTTTGATGAGGTTCCTCATCTATTTATGCATTAAGAGCATATGTTGCTTAAATATTTTGTAACATATTTAAGCCCAAAACCTGAGCCATATTGGATTCACTTTCTATTGACAGATATCTTTTGTGGTTATTTCCTTGACTATGGGTCATATTTTCTCATTTATTTGTATATCTAGAGATTTTAAATGAATATTTAAGCTGTGTATAAAACATTGTACAGATTTGGGATTGTGATGTCTACTGAAGTGTTTGTTCATGTTTTAGCAGGAAATTAGTTTAATTACTGGCTAATCACCTGGAACTTGTGTTGGCTTGGTTTTACATTTCGTTCATGCCGATCTGTAGCAAGCCCAAGATTTTTTCCAAGTCACTGTAACATTAAAAGACTAAATCTCAAAATTCTATGTGTTTTGTGAATCTTGTCAAGCCTGGGCTTTAGTCTTTTTAATGGTTTTTTCACACTAAGTATTATTCTGGAATGTGGCCCTTATTCTTTACACTGCCACTGCGGAAACTAATACCTCCAGCACTGCTATTTCTCCAGCAGGGCTGTACATCTAGCATGTGTGTTTCGCTCTCATCCCTGAAGCAATCCTGTGAGCTTCAAGTGGCCTCATTCTGCTCTTGAGCAGACCAGGCTTCAGCCACAACTTCTCAGTGCACTTCACTTGAAATTCTGGGAATGCTTCTCTCTATAGCTTCCATATCTTCAATGCCTCTCCCCATGGATTCAAGCACTTCAAATACCCAAAACTCTGATGTTTGCCTCCTTAGCTGAATATGACTGCTGTGGTTTACCCAGATTCCAGCTCTCTACAATGCTTCCCAAAAATCACTTTCACATGGAAGCTAGACAATTACAAGAGCTCAAGTTCTGACTTTCCCTTCTCTCAGGGATTGCGGTTTTGTACTGCCTATTGTCCACTGCCTGAAATCTTCTTCACATATTTTATCCAATATTATAGTTGTTTATGGGGGAAAGAATAATATGGTACCAGTTACTCATTGCAATCATGAATGTTTCTGAGTTCATAAAGAAGAGTGTTTCTAAAATTTTATTTTTAAACGTAAATACTTCCATTACATAACACTTTAGGGATAATTCCAATATATAAGAGACAAGTCTAAATAGTGAGGTTGAATCAGTATTGTGAGTGACTTGACGCTTCACATTCTCATCTTTAAATACATTGTTTTTGACTTTCATGATGCTCTTCCGCAGAACCTCTAGATCTCAAGTTTGAAAAACACTAATCTAGATCATCAACTTCATTTTATTAACTTGAGACAATCATATCCCGTGAGGGGAAGTAACTATTTACACAATTTCAACAGGAAACATCATAATCTTAATTTACAAAGTGAGATATTTGACTAAAAACAAAAAAGAGTGTAAATTGGTAAATAAGACATTATAGGATAAAGAGAAGTAAGGAGAGGATAGACTGACAAAATCAGCTTCCCTAAATCTTCCATATATAGTGAAGTACAATAACAGGTAATTTAGGAATAGCTTTTCAATGAATTTAAATGTATTCGTATAAGTACAATAGATTTATCTGAAGACTCTACTTTTGAATTTGAAATTACTCAACTTTGCAGTTGTTCTTTTCACAAATAAGCATCCTATCCTCTCTAAGGAGGCAAATGGTTAGTTGTCCAAGAAATTCAGTCAAATTCATTTTTATGACCCTCAAGAATCAAATTTATTTTTATTAAGCATGAGACTAAGAGTAAGGGAGTGGGGAAAAAACAAACAAACAGAAAGAACATTTACCACCACTTGGAAAACATGGCATTATTTTTTTCATTTGGACAACAATGCCAATGTATAAGCTAGTCTGATTTTCACTTCAGGATGAAATAACAATATCTATAGTATCAGAGAATAAATTAGAGTGGGACAATACTGCAGGCAAGAAGACTAGTTGAAAGCTCTTGGTGAAATCCAGAACAGATATGAAGACTTCTTGAGACTTAGTCACAGTGGTTATGTGGGTAAATTGAGTAGAATTAAGAAATAATCCAATGGATTTAGTTGTCATATTTTTTAACACCATATTTTTAGATATAGCCCTAAAGAAAATTATAAATACATTTTAGCAGTGTGTATACTAGACAAAATTTTCTGAATATGAAGTATTTTCCCATAATGGATAATGTATGTTGACCAGTGTTTTACAGAAATGTACCAAAATTTAGTTTTATGCTTACTTGGATAAAAATTATTCTTATTTTAAGACTTGAAAATAGGTTATGGTGATGCTTTCTGGAAGATGAGTTAACAATAAGGGTAAATTAAGACTTTGTCTAGGGCAATAGTTAGAAGATAAGTTCCTTACCCCCTAATGGAAAAAATATATATACTTGTATGTTTACAATTTTAGTTGATCTGGCTGTGACTAAACTGCTGTCTTTACTAAAATTTTATTGGTTTCAGTACTTAAATCTAAATTCTAAGACCACAATTTATTTTTTTTTAGTTTAAAGAATATAATCAGCAGAGACATTTATTGAAATTATATCCCTAATATGTCTCTTAAACATTTGCTTATGTGATTACCTACCTTACTGATTTAAAAAAGCAAAAGAGTAGGGGAAATGACTGGATAAATCCTAATACATACATCTTTTTGGAACTTATCTTAAAGTACTAAAATGGATGTATGTGTATGTGTTTATAAATATAAAACAATAAAAGACAACCATGACCAATAAGATCAAGAAAGTCAATGTCATAGAGCATATATTTGTGATAATAGGTAACTGGACCTACTATGCCACTGAAAATAACTAAAAAATGCCAGATAAAGAAAATTTAAACCATCTTCTCAAATATGTGAAATATCTGTCAATACAAAGGAAAGTCATCAGGCCACTATTTAGGAGGAGGCTGGAAACAAAAGTTTTAAACAAAATTCTGAAGACACTTTCGTCCTGAGTTGCTCAAAATAGAGACTTTGAGCTCTGAATTTTATGTTCTTATGGGTCAGTAAGAACGGAAGACAAAGCCCATGTGTCACTCAAGTGTGGAAGTCTGACAGGAGACCTTTCCCCATAAAGCTGGGACTTCAAAGGGCTATATATAGCCTCAGTGTAAAGATGAACCTGAATTAAACCCAATACCCCGACTTTCACCTCCAGATGATAGCAAACAATGTTGTCTGTTTTTAGCAAAGTAGGGCGAGAGAACAAGCTCTGAGAAATTATACCCAAGAGCTTGGCACTCACATGCTTTTGCAACATATCACCTGGTTGGTTGAAAACATTTTTAAAAAAAATACAATTAATTTCAAATGGTCCTAAATTTGTAGTATTTTCATGAGATTTAACATTGTATGGAGGAACATAGCTTCATCCCAGGCCTCAGTGATTCTCTATAGATAACTTTCCAAGGAAAATGTGAAACTAACCATTATAAATAAGTAATCACATAAGGAAACAATGTACTATGAATGAGAAGCAGCAAAAGAATATAAGGCAGACACAGACTTTTTAAAAAATTTTTGTCGTGCTTTAAGTGAAAGTTTACAAATCAAGTCAGTCTCTCATAAAAAAAAAAAAACTTATATACACCTTGCTGTATATTCCTAGTTGCTCTCCCTCTAATGAGACAGCACACTCCTCTCCACATTGTATTTCTGTGTCCATTCAGCCAGCTTCTGCCCTCCTCGGCCTTCACATCTCCCCTCCAGACAGGAACTGCCCACATAGTCTCATGTGTCTACTTAATACAAGAAGCTCACTCCTCACCAGTATCATCTTCTATCTTATAGTTCAGTCCAATCCCTGTCTGAAGAGTTGATACTGGGAATGGTTCTTGTCTTGGGTTAACAGAAGCTCTGGGGACCATGACCGCCGGGGTCCTTCTAGTCTCAGTCAGACCATTAAGTCTGGTCTTTTTACACGAATTTGGGGTCTGCACCCCACTGCTCTTCTGCTCCTTCAGGGATTCTCTGTTGTGTTCCATGTCAGGGCAGTCATCGGTTGTAGCTGGGCACCATCTAGTTCTTCTGGTCTCAGGCTGATGTAGTCTCTGATTTATGTGGCCCTTTCTGTCTCTTGGGCTCATAATTAGCTTGTGTCTTTGGTGTTCTTCATTCTACTTTGCTCCAGGCGGGTAGAGACCAATTGTTGCATCTTAGATGGTTGCTGGCTAGCGTTTAAGACCCCAGACACCACTCACCAAAGTGGGATGCAGAATGTTTTCTTAATAGATTTTATTATGCCAATTGACCTAGATGCCCTTGAAACCAAGGTCCCCAAACCCCCACCCCTGCTACACTGGCCTTCGAAGCATTAGGTTTATTTAGGAAACTTCTTTGCTTTTGGATTAGTCCAGTTGTGCTGACCTTGCCTGTATTCTGTGTTGTCTTTCCCTTCACCTAAAGTAGTTCTTGTCTACTATCTAATTAGTGAATACTCCCTACCTCCCTCCCTCCCCTCTCTGGTAACCATCAAAGAATATTTTCTTCTCTGTTTAAACTATTTCTTGAGTTCTTATAATAGTGGTCTCATACAATATTTGTCCTTTTGCAACTAATTTCACTCAGCATAATGCCTTCCAGATTCCTCCATGTTATGAAATGTTTCACAAATTGATCATTGTTCTTTATCAATGCATACCATAATTTATTTACCCATTCATCAGTTGATGGGCACCTTGGTTACATCCATCTTTTTGCTATTGTAAACAGTGATGCAAGGAATATGGGTGTGCATATATCTGTTCGTGTAAAGGCTCTTATTTCTCTAGGATATATTCCAAGCAGTGGGATTGCTGGGTTTTTTTTATGGTACTTCTATTTCTAGCTTTTTAAGGAAGTGCCAAATCGATTTCTAAAGTAGTTATACCATTTTACATTCCCATCAGCAGCGTATAGTGTTCCAGTCTCTCCACAACCTCTCCGATATTTATTATTTTGTGTTTTTTGGATTAATTCCAGCCTTGTTGGAGTGAGATGGAATCTCGTAGTTTTATTTGCATTTCCCTAATGGCTAATGATAGTGTGCACTTCCTCTTCTATCTGTTAGCTACCTGAATGTCTCCTTTAGTGAAGTGCCTGTTCATATCCTTTTCCCATTTTTTAATTGGGTTATTTCTCTTTTTGTTGTTGAGTTTTTGCAGTAACACGTAGATTTTAGAGATCAGGAGCTGATTGGAAATGTCATAGCTAAAATCTTTTTCCCAATCTATAGGTAATCTTTTTACTCTTTTGGTGAAATCTTTGGATGAGCATAGGTGTTTGACTTTTGGGAGCTCCTAGTTATCTAATTTCTCCTCTTGTGTTTCTACATTTCTGGTAATGTTTTTTATACTGTTTATGCCATGTATTAGGGCTCCTAGTGTTGTCCCTATTTTTTTCTTCCATGATCATTATCATTTTAGATTTTATATTTAGGTCTTTGATCCACTTTGAGTTGGTTTTTGTGCATGGTGTGAAGTATGGGTCTTATTTCCTTTTTTTGCAAATGGATATCCAGTTATGCCAGCACCATTTATTAAAGAGACTGTCTTTTCCCCATTTAACAGAATTTGGGGCCTTTGTCAAATATCAGCAGCTCCATATGTGGATGGATTCTTCTGGACTTTCAATTCTGTTCCATTGATCTATGTATCTGTTGTTGTACCAGTACCTGGCTGTTTTGACTGCCATGGTGGTATATGTTCTTAAATCAGGTAGTGTGAGGCCTCCCACTTTGTTCTTCTTTTTCAGTAGTGCTTTACTTATCTGAGGCCTCTTTCCTTTCCATATAAAGTTGGTGATTTGTTTCTCCACCTCATTAAAAAAATGTCACTGGTATTTGGATCAGGATTGCATTGTATCTATCAATCGCTTTTGGCAGAATAGACGTTTTTACAATGTTGAGTCTTCCTATCCAAGAGGAAGGTATGTTTTTCCACCTATGTAGGTCTCTTTTGGTTTCTTGCAGTAGTGTCTCCTGGTTATCTCTGTATGGGCCTTTTACATCTTTGGTTAGATTTATTCCTAAGTATTTTATCTTTTTAGGGGCTATTGTAAATGGTATTGAGTTGGTGATTTCCTCTTCGATGCTGTCCTTGTTGGTGTAGAGGAATTCAGCTGATTTATGTATATGTATCTTGTATCCCAGTACTCTGCTGAACTCTTCTATTAGTCTCAGTAGTTTTCTTGAGGATTCTTTAGGATTTTCTGTGTATAAGATCATGTCATGTGAAAACAGAGATACTTTTACTTATTCTTTGCCAATTTGGATACCTTTTATTTCTTTATCTAGCCTAATAGCTCTGGCTAGGACCTCCAGAACATTGTTGAATAAGAGTGGTGATAAAGTGCATTTTTGCCTCATTCCCATTCTTGAGGGGAATGCTTTCAGTCTCTCTCCGTTTCGGACGATGTTGGCTGTTGGCTTTGCATAAGTGCCCTTTACAATGTTTAGGAATTTTCCTTGTATTCCTATTTTGCCGAGAGTTTTTATCACGAATGGGTGTTGGACTTTGTCAAATGCCTTTTCTGCATCAATTGAAAAGATCGTGTGGTTCTTGTCTTTGGTTTTCTTTATGTGATGAATTACATTGATGGTTTTTCTAATGTTGAACCATCCCTGCATACCTGGCATGAATCCCACTTGGTCGTGGTGAATTAGTTTTTGATATGTTGTTGAATTCTATTGTCTAGAATTTTGTTGAGGATTTTTGCATCTAAGTTCATGAGGGATAAAAAACAAAAAACCAAACCCAGTGCTGTTGAGTAGACTCATAGTGACCCTATAGGACAGAGTAGAACTGCCCCATAGAGTTTCCAAGGAGCACTGGGCGGATTCGAACTGCCGACCGTTTGGTTAACAGCTGTAGCACTTAACCACTACGCCACTACGGTTTCCTCATGAGGGAAACTGGTCTGTAATTTTCTTTTTTTGTGGAGCCTTTACCTGGTTTTGTTATCAGGGTTATGCTGGCTTCATAGAATGAGTTTGGGAGTATCCCATCCTTTTCTATGCTCTGAAATACCTTTCGTAGTAGTGGTTTTAACTCTTCTTCGAAAGTTTGGCTAAATTCTCCAGTGAAGTTGTCAGCCCCAGGGCTTTTCTTTGTTGGGAGTTTTTTAATTACTCTTCGAATCTCTTCTTCTGTTATCGTTTAGTTAGTTGTTTTGCCTCTGTTTGTGTTAGTTTAGGTAGGTAGTGTGTTTCTAGAAATTTGTCCATTTCCTCTAGGTTTTCAAATTTGTTAGAGTACAACTTTTCGTAGTACTCTGTTATGATTGTTTTAATTTCAATTGGATCTGATGTGATATCTCCTATCTCATTTCTTATTCAGGTTGTTTGCTTCATCTCCTGTTTTTCTTTTGTCAGTCTGGCCAATAGTTTATGGATTTTGTTAATCTTTTCAAAGAACCAGCTCTTGGTCTTGTTAACTCTTTCAGTTGTTTTTCTGTTTTCTATTTCATTGAATTCTGCTCTCATTTTTATTATTTGCTTTCTTCTGGTACCTGAGGGTTTCTTTTGTTGCTCTCTCTTTTTTCAAGTTGTAGGGATAATTCTTTGATTTTGTTCCTTCTTTTTGTATATGTGCATTTATTGATATAAATTGACCTCTGAGCACTGATTTTGCTGTGTCCCAAAGGTTCTGATAGGAAATGTTCTCATTCTCGTTGGATTCTGTGAATTTCTTTATTCCCTCCTTAATTTGCCCTGTTTTCCAATCTTTTTTGAACAAAGTGTTGTTCAGTTTCCATATGTTTGATTTCTTTTCCTTGATTTTTCTGTTATTGACTTCTAATTTTATGGTTTTATGGTCAGAGAAGATGCTTTGTAATATTTCAAAGTTTTGGATTGTGTTAAGGCTTGCTTTATGACCTAATATATGGTCTATTCTAGAGAATGTTCCATGTGCACTAGAAAAGAAAGTATACTTGGCTGCTGTTGGGTGGAGTGTTCTGTATATGTCTATGAGGTCAAGTTGTTTAATTGTGGCATTTAGCTCTTCTGTGTCTTTATGAGCTTCTTTCTGGATGTTCTGTCCTTCACTGAAAGTGGTGTGTTGAAGTCTCCTACTATTATTGTAGAGTAACGTATCTCACTTTTCAATGTTCTTAGAGTTTTTTTTAGTGTATCTTAAATCCCTTTTGTTGGGTGCAAAAACATTTAAAATGGTAATATCCTCCTGGTATATTGTCCCTTTGATTATTATATTGCCTCCTTCCTTATCCTTCGTGGTAGACTTAAGTCTGAGGTCTGTTTTGTCAGAAATTAGTATAAGCCACTCCTGCTCTTTTTTTGATTGTTTTTTGCTTGATATATTTTTTTCCATGCTTTGAGTTTTAGTTTGTTTGTGTCTTTAAGTCTAAGGTGTGTCTTTTGTAGGCAGTATATAGATGGATCCCACCACACCAGGGAGTCGGGGTGCTGCACTTCAGTTGCAACTGTGGCCTAAACACCATGGCCAGCCCTGTTGCAGTCACACCAGAGGGTCAAAGGTGGGCAACTTTGCTTGCCTTCTTTCACTGAAGCTGCCATGTCCCAGAAAACTACCATCAGCCCTGCCACAGTCAATCCAAGGAATTGGGGCTGAGGCACTGCTGCAGGCTGTACAACTCATGGCTGCTTCTGCACCATATCTCCCTTGCCATCACTCAGACTGATACCTTAACTTTGCCTTTGATGCTCAGGGTTCCTAGCTTGTCATATATATAATCAATTCACTTGTTTTTTTTGGGTCTTTGTTGTAGGCGGGACCACCAGAAGCATCTGACTGCTCTGCCCTCTAGGCCCCACCACCCTAGACACAGACTCTTAAAGTATTACATGTTAGAATCATCAGACATAAAAATTAAAATAAATAGGTTCAACACATTTAAAGAAACAAAAAACAAGTTTGAAAATATCCACAGTAATAGAAAATATCTGTTGTTGTCGTGTGCTGTTCTGTCGATTCTGACTCAAAGAAGCCCTATATGACAGAGAACTGCCCCATGGAGTTTCCTAGGTTGTGATTTTTAAGGGAGCAGATTGCTAGGTCTTTCTCCTGTGGAGCAACTGGTGGGTTCAAACATCCATCCTTTCAATTAACAGCCGAGTACTTAACCATTGCCCCACCAGGTCTCCTTTTAAAATACATAAGATATATAAAAAGAACAACTAAATGTATAAAAGAAAGTATACAATATTTGAAATTTAAAACAAAATGGAGGCGATTTGTATCTCCATGGTGCTGGGCATGTTCATTGACATATAGGCAGTTGATTAGTGGGTATGATTACATGCCCATGAGGTGATAGGAGTTTTGGTTATAAAAATTGGCTCTAGAAGTGAGAACCTAAACAGACCAATGACAATTGATGTAATTGGAAAGTTATTAGAAACACACACAACACAAAATAACAAAACAAAACCAAAAACCCTAACATGTCACAAAGCACCAAGTACAGATCATTTTACAGGAATAAATGAAAAAAAGATAAGTTTTTAAGCAACAAGATGAATTAAAAAACTCATGAAAAGGTCACCGGTCTTGACAACGACTAAACAAAATGTCACCACATATCACACATTTCATGTTAATGAAGTGAAGAATCACTTATGTAGCTGCTGTACAACTTTCAACAATATAGCAATCACATATTATATTCAGAAGATCCTCTTTTGGCTAATTGTAATAAAAGTGTGGGATGTAATAATTTTTTTGTGGAGAGATAGATTCTGAAACTTATAACAAGGAATCTTAAACATTAGTTTAGAAGACAACAACACTGGCACTTAAGTCTCATCCATCTGAGGATGATCATCCCTTCGCATTAAAAATATGCCAGCACCGTGTACTCTGCAACTCAAAACATCATGCCAATAGTGGCAGGAACAACAAAAGCAATTTTCACTTCACTGGAAAGAGTTCAAATGTTATTTCCAGACCACAAGCATCATAAGAAATTTACAAACACTTAGCAGCCTTTCAAAATACTGCAATGCCACGGAATTGAATAAAATTACTGGATCTTGCTCCAATTATTTTTTCAAAAGTGGAATCAGTAATGTTCTTTGCTTTTGACCTTTAAAGTTTCACCAAGGAACATTTGTCAACAACTTACAGTTTCATTCTGTCAATAATTTTTCACCCCCTATGGAAGATTACTGGATACCATATTGAGATTGTTTTTTCCAATTAATGTTCAAAACACTTACATGCAGTCTCATTTTTATGAGTAATTTTACTCTTTACCCAAGGTTTAAAATCTAAATCTGATAATATTGCCTTGAACCAAGATGGATTAAATTTATTCCTCTACTTGACGCAATCAAAAAGCAGGACAAAATTTATGAAACAACAGTTTTCCAGACACTGGACATCAGGAAATGGTGGTCTGTGAACCCTAAAAAAGGGAGGAAAACAAGGTAAGTCCTATGATTGCTCAATCTTACTGCAGGGAAAGAGATTTCAGTCAGCAGCACAGAGTCCAGATAGAGCATAACAGGGTCTCTTAGTTGAGGCATAGAATTTGGAGTCTGGGAAGACCAAGGCAGCTAGAGCTCAAAAACAAGTGTTCCAGTCAAGAGAGAGCTTCACAAAGAAAATTTCAGAGACACACAGATGTCCTGATCAGCACATACTTGTGAAGAAACTAAAAGAGGTTGGGGAAAGAATCACAGAAAGGATTAGAGTGAAGGATTTATAGCTCACATGTGTCAGGAATAATGACTGTTCCCACGAACCAGACTGAAAAACTGATAGTTGACAACCTTTTGAATAGAGCACTGAGAAGTGTCTTGCCTAAGCAGTGGGAAATACTTCTACTCAAACTAAAGGCCGCCCTGGTCCTGCCTAAAAAATCTCCAAAGCAAGAACTGAAAGGATCAACTTATCTCCAAATAACTATGACCAAGAAAAAGCTCAAGACTATTTAAAGGAATGTAGAACTATCCAGGACTACAAAATACAAAATTTACAATGTTTGGCACCCAATACAAATTGTTACTGTTATTTACCATTGAGTCAGCTCTAACTCATGATGACCTAATATACAACAGTACAAAATATTGCTTAGTCCTGCATCGTCTTCATGATCTTTGATATATTTGAGCCCAGAAATCACACTACCTGGGTTCGAATCTTATGTTCATCCTTTATGAGCTATATTTGTCCACGGACAAGATATTTTAACTTCTCTGTGCCTCAGCGTCCTCATCTATAAAAATGTGGCGATCGTGTCAATCTATTTCATTAAGGGTTTCTCTCTGCTTTACCAAACATGATGTCCTTTTCTAACATTTGATCTTTCCTAACCATATATCCGGAGCCCTTGTACCAGAGTGGTTAAGTGCTATGGCTGCTCACCAAAAGGTCAGCAGTTCAAATCCATCAGCCACTCCTTGGAAACTCTATGGGGCAGTTCTGCCTGTCATATAGAGTTGCTATGAGTCCAAATTGACTCTATGGCAATGGGTTTGGTTTGTCTGTTTTTTTAATGATATGTCCAAAGTAAGGGAGTCAAGTCTCACTCAATAAAATAATAGTAATAACAACAGTAATAAAAATTACCAAGCATGAAAAGAAGGCAAAATATATAAACCATGAAAAGGATACAAATAAACCAATTGAAACTAACATAGATTTGACACAGATGTTAGATTTGTCAAATATATTAAAACAGCTATTGTAACTGAATTCAAACTGTTCAAATGTTAAGGAAAAACTGGGAAGTTACAAGAAAAGGCCTGAATCAAACTTCAAGAGATTAAAATATCTGAGATGGAAAATGCACAAAATATGGTTAATGGAAGATTATACATTGCAGATGAATATATTTGTGAATTTAAAGACACAAGAATAGAAATTATCCAAAATGAAAGAAACAACTTTTAAAAGCTGAAAAGAGCTTCAGTAAGCCATAGGAAAACTTCAAGCAGCCTGATATATACGTAATTGGAATCCACAAAGGGGACAGGGCAAAAATATTTGAAAAATATTAATTAGACCAAAGTTTTTATGTGCATACAAAGACTATAAATCCACAAATCTGAGATGCTCCACAAACCCCAAGTACAAGAAATACAAAGAAAACCACACCAAAGTACATAATAATCAAATATCTCAAAATTAGTGATAAAAAGAAAATCTTAAAAAAAATTTCAGAGAGAAAAACAGTAGGTTCAAAGGAATAAGTAAAAGGATACCGAATGAATTCTTGCCAGGAAAAAAGGGAAGCAGGAAGTCTGTGGAGCAACATTTGTAAAATACAGAAAGAAAAGCACTGTTAACCTAGAATCCTAAACCAGGGAAATACCTTTCAAAACCAAAGACAAAGACATTTTCAAGCATACAAAAGTTAAAAGAAATTATATTTAACAGATCTACACTCTATAAAATATTAAGGAAAATTTTTCAGGCAGAAGGAAAATGATAAAAAATGGAAATTTGGGTGTTTAAAAAGAAATGGAGAACACAGGAAATGGTAATTTCAAACCAAAAAAAAGCCAAACCAAACCCTTTGCTGTTAGTGGGTTCCGACTCACAGGACCATGTAAGACAGACCCTATAGGGTTTCCAAGGAGCAGCTGGTGGATTCAAACTGCCAACTTTTTGGTTAGCAGTAGAGCTCTTAACCACTGCGCCACCAGGGAACTGGTAACTCCAAAGGTGTATATATATATATATGTATGTATATAGGTATATACATATATGTATATGTACATAGGTATATACATATCATTATTTAAATATCTTTTAATATTATTGACTTTTAAAAATAGGAACAGAATTTGAGAATTATAATATACATAAGAATAAAACATATAACAAATATAGCACAAAGATTGGGAGGACAGAAATGGGAGTACAAGCATACTTGGAAAATATTGCAGGTTCGGATTTCAGACCACCAGAATAAAGTGACCATTGCAATAAACTGAGTTACATGAGTTTTTTTTGTTTGTTTGTTTCTCCATTCACATAAAAGTTATATTTACACTATACTGTAGTGTATTAGGAAACCCTGGTGGCATAGTGGTTAAGTGCCATGGCTGCTAACCAAGTGGTCAGCAGTTCCAATCTGCCAGGCGCTCCTTGGAAACTCTATGGGGCAGTTCTACTCTGTCCTATAGGGTCCCTATGAGTCGGAATCGACTTGATTGCAGTGGGTTTTTTTTTTTTTTTTGGGTAGTGTATTAAGTGTGCAATAGCACTATGTCTGAAAAAATAATATACATATGTTAATTAAAAATATTTTATTGCAAAAATTGCTAACCATCATCTGAGCCTTCAGCAAGTTGTAATCTTTTTGTTGGGTCTTGCCACAATGTCGATGGCTGCCAACTGATCAGGGTGGTGATTGCTGAAGATTGGGGTGGCTGTGTAAATTTCTTAAAATAAGACAACAATGAAGTTTGCTGTATCAATTGACTCTTCCTTTCAAGAAAGATTTCTTTGTAGCATGAGATGCTGTCTGATAGCATTTTACCCACAGCAAAACTTCTTTCAAAATTGAAGTCAATCGTCTCAAACCCTTGTGATGTTTTATCAACTAAGTTTACTTAATGTTATAAATCCTCTGTTGCTATTTCAACAATGTTCACAGCATCTTCACCAAGTGTAGATTCCATCTCAAAAAACCATGTTCTTTGCTCATCCATAAGAAGCAACTCCTTATTCATTAAAGCTTTATCATGAGATTGCAGCAATTCAGTCACATCTTCAAGCTCCACTTCTAACTCTTGTTCTCTGGCTATTTTTACCACATCTGCAGTTACATCCTTCACGGAAATCTTGAGCCCTTCAAAGTCATCCATGAGGGCTGGAATCAATTTCTTCCAAACTCCTGTTAATGTTGATATTTTTACGTCATCCTATGAATCATGAATATTCTTAATGCCATCTAGAAAGGTGAATCCTTCCCAAAAGATTTTCAATTTACTTTGATTCCATCAGAGGAATCACTTTTTATGGCAGCTATAGCCTTAAGAAAAGTATTTCTTAAATAATAAGACTTGAAATTTGAAATGACTCCTTGATCCTGAGCTGCAGAATGGATGTTGCATTATCAGGCATGAAAACAACATTAATCTCCCTGTACATCTCCACCGGAGCTTTTGAGTGACCAGGTGCATTTCCAAAGACCAGTAATAATTTCAGATAAATTATTTTTTCTGAGCAGTAGTTCTCAAGAGTGAGTTTAAAATATTCAGTAAACCATGTTGTAAACAGATGTGCTGTCATCCAGGATTTGTTGTTCCATTATAGAGCACAGGCAGAGTGGATTTAGCATAACTGTTAAGGGTCCCAGGATTTATGGAATGGTAAATGAACATTGGCTTCACCTTAAAGTCACCAGCTGCATTAGCCCCTAATGAAAGAGTCTGTCCTTTGAAGCTCTCAAGCCAGGCATTGACTTCACCTCTCTAGCTGTGAACGTCCTAGAGGGCATCTTCTTCCACTATAAGGCTGTTTCATCTACATTGAAAATCTGTGTCTAGTGCTGCCGCCTTCGTCAATTCTCTCAGCTAGATCTTCTGGATAACCTGCTGCAGCTTGTACATCAGCACTTGCTGCTTCACCTGGCACTTTTATGTTATGGAGATGGCTTTTTTCCTTAAACCTCATGAACCAACCTCTGCTAGCTTCAGAGTTTTCTACTACAGCTTCCTCATCTCCCTCAACCTTCACAGAATTGATGAGAGTTAGGGCCTTGTTCTGAAATAGGCTTTGTCTTAAGGGAATGTTGTGGCTAGTTTGATCTTCTATCCAGACCACTAAAAGCTTCTCCATATCAGCAGTAAGGCTGTTTAGCCTTTTTATCATTTGTGTGTTCTCTGGAGTAGCACTTTTAATTTCCTTCAAGAACTTTTCCTTTGCATTAACAACTTGGCTAACTGTTTGATGCAAGAGGTCTAACTTTCCACCTATCTAGGTTTTCAACATGCCTTCCTCACTAAGCTTTATCATTTCTAGCTTTTGATTTAAAGCAAGAGACTTGTGACTCTTCCTTTCACCTGAATACTTAGAGAACATTGTTGGGCTATTAGTTGACCTAATTTCAATATTATCATGTCTTAGGGAACAGGGAGGCCTGAGGAGAGGGAGAGATTGGTGGAGCAGTCAGAACACACAAAACATTTATTAAGTTTGCCATCTTATATATGCACGGTTCATGGCACTCCAAAACAATTACAATAGTAACACTGAAGACCACTAATCACAGATCATCATAGTAGTTATGATAATAATTAGAAAGCTTGAAATGTTGTGAGAATTACCAAAATACGACACAGATAAACAAAGTGAGCACATGCTGTTGGAAAAGTGGTGCCGACAGGCTTGTTTGACACAGGGTTGCCAGAATCCTTCAATGTGTACAAAAAAACAAAAAACAAAACAAAAAAAACCACATCTGCAAAGTACAATAAAATGAAGCACAATAAAAAGAGGTATTCCTGTCTACCATTTTAAGATTCTTAATCTATATATGTTGTTACTTGATGCTGAGTCAGATCCAACTCATGGTGACCCCCACATACAACAGAACAAGACGTTGCCTGGTCCTATACGATCTTTATGATTCTTGAAATACTCAAGTCCACTATTGCAGTCACTGTTTATTTTGAGTGTCTTCCAACTTAGGGGACTTATTTTTCAGCACAGTGTTGGACAATATTCTGTAGCTATCCATAGGGTTTTTAATGGCTAAATTTTGGAAGATTTCAAAGGGTGGCTTGAGAAAACAAAGTAAAGTATTATAATGAAAAGTGCAAAGACCTGGAGGTAGAAAACCAAAAGGGTAGAACACACTTGACATTTCTCAAGCTGAAAGAACTAAAGAAAAAATTCAAGCACCAAGTTGAAATATTGGAGGACTCTGCAGGGAAAATATTGAATGATGCAGGAAGCATCAAAAGAAGGTAGAAAGGTGTGGCCAAGATGGCAGAATAGTCAGATGCTTCCTGTGGACCCTCTTACAACAAATCCCTCAAAAAGTAAATCGATCATATATGACAATCTAGGTGCCCTGAACATCAAAAGCAAAGTTGAAGAATTGGACTGAGTGGCAGAGGGAAGGAGAGATGGTTCAGAAGCAGCAAGGAGTTGCCAGACCTGACCTGGCTGGAACCAGCACATCGCAGGCTAGACTCATTGCCATGAACCCAGCGAGGCAAGCAGTGGCATTTGGAACATGTTTTCTGCATTGGGAGAGACTAAGTGGCAGAGAGTCCTCTCATGCCTCCAACTCCAGAATCAGCAAAAAGTGCTGCTTAACCAGCTAAAGATAAGTATGTGTGTCTAATCTACCATGTGGATCCAAAAAAACTCCTTTAGGAAAAAACTGTCCTCCATTTACCTGACCCCTCCCCACTCTGTACCTTAATAACCACTCCTGTTTAACATTGTGCTGGAAGTCCTAGAAAGAACAATAAGGCAAGAAAAAGAAATAAAGACAATCCAAATCGGTAATGAGGAAGTTAAAGTGTCCCTATTTACGGATGATATGGGTTTGGGTATGATACTATACATAGAAAACCTAAAAGACTCCACAAGAAAACTACTGGAACTAATAGATTCAGCAGAGCATCAGAATACAAGATAAACATACAAAAATCAGTTGGATTCCTATAAACTGATAAAAAGAAAGATGAAAAGGAAATCAGGAAAACAATACCATTTATAATAGCCCCTAAAAAAATAAAATACCTGGGAACAAATCTAACCAGTGATGCAAAAGACCTATACAAAGAAAACTACAAAACACTACTGCAAGAAACCAAAAGAGATCTACGTAAATGGAAAAACATGCAATGCTCATGGATAGGTAGATGCAACATTGTGCAAATGACAATTCTACCCAAAGCAATTTACAAATACAATGTAATAACGATGGAAATACCAACAACATTCCTTAAAGAGATTGAAAAACTTATCATTAACTATTGAAGAAGAATAAAGTAGGAGGACTCGCATGACCTGATCTCAGAACCTACTATACAGCTATGGTAGTCAAAAGGGCCTGGTACTGGTACAAAGACAGATACATTGACCAATGCAATATAATTGAGAACTCAGATGTAAATCCATCCACCTATGCTCATCAGATCTTCAAAAAGTGCCCAAAGTCAATCAAATTGGGAAAAGACAGTCTTCTTAACAAATGGTGCTGGCAAAACTGGATGTTCACCTGCAAAAATATGAAACAGGACCCATATCTCCCACCATATGCAAAAACTAACTCAAAATGGACCAAATACCTAAATATAAAGCCAAAAACTATGAAGCTCATAGAAGAAAAAATAGGATCAACACCAGAGGCCCTAATACATGACATTAAAAAAAAAATACATGGCATTAACAGGATGTAAATCACAACCAACAACACACAAGCTCCAGAGGATAAAATAGATAACTGGGATCTTCTGAAAATTAAACACTTATGCTCATCAAAAAAAATAATAACAATAATAATAAAATAAAAGACTTCACCAAAAGAGTAAAAAGAGAACCTACAGACTTGGGGAAAAAAATTGGCTATTACAAATCAGACAAAGGTCTAATCTCTAAAATCTACAACAAAATCCAACACCTCTACAACAAAAAGACAAATAATCCCATTTAAAAATGGGTAAAGGAAATGAATAGACGTTTCAACAAAGAAGACATTCAAGCAGACAACAGACAGAAGAAATTGCTTGCGATCACTAGCCATTAGAAGAATGCAAATCAAAATCATAATGAGATACCATCTCACCCCAGCATTAATGGCACGAATCAACAAAACAGGAAATAACAAATGTTGGAGAGGCTGCAGGGAGATTGGAACTCTTACGCAATGCTGGTGAGAATGCAAAATGATACAACCATTTTGGAAAATGTATGGCTCTTCCTTAGAAAGCTAGAAATAGAAATATCATACAATCCACCAATCCCACTCCTAGGAATATATCCTAGAGAAATAAGAGACATCACACGAATAGACATATGCACACCCGTGTTTATTGAAGCATTGTTCAAAATAGCAAAAAGTTGGAAACAACCTAGATGCCCATCAAGAGACGAATGGATAAACAAACTGTGGCACATACACACAATAGAGTATTACACAATGATAAAGAACAGGGGGGAATCTGTGAAGCATCTCAGAACATGAATGAATCTGGAGAGCATTATGCTGAGTGAAATAAGTCAATCACAAGAGGACAAATATTGTATGAGACCACTGCTGTAAAAACTCATGAAAAGGTTTACATACAAAAAGAAACAATATTTGATGGTTACAAGGGAGGTGAGCGGTAGGGATAGAAAAATAATAGACAAAAGGTAAGTATTAACTTTGGTGAAGGGTAAGAGATGCCAGCACAACTTGTATAAGGCAAGGTCATGCAAGCTCCATAGATACATCCATACTCCAGGAGGGACCTAATTGCTGTACTGAGGGCTGTGGGGACCATGGTCTTGGGGAACATCTAGCTTAATTGGAATAGCATAGTTTATGAAGAGAATGCTCTACATTCTACTGTGGTGAGTAGTGTCTGGGGTCTTAAAACCCTGTGAGTGGCCACCTATGATACTTCACTAATTTCACTGCTTCGGGAGCTAGGAAGAATGAAGAAAGCTAAATATACAAGGGGAAAATTAGTCCAAAGGACCACACCTACCACTGCCTCCACAAGATTGAGTCCCGTACAACTAGATGGTGTCCAGCTACCACCACTGACTGCTCTAACAGGGATCACAATAGAGGGTTCTGGACAGAGCTGGAGAAAAATGTAGAATAAAATTCTAACTCAAAAAGAAAGACCAGGAGGCATGGCCAAGATAGTGGATTAACCAGATGCTTGCGGCAAAAAACAAGTGAAACGATTACATTTATGACAAGCTAGGTTTGGTTTTGGGTAGGAGCCCTGAACATCAAGGACAAAGTTAGAAAATGGACTGAGTGGCAGAGGGAGAGAGAGATGATTCTGAAGAGAAGAGGAGTTGCCGGATCTGAATCACTGGAATCCCTCAGGCAATATTCCCAGGAGCTGCTGTGGCTGGCCAGTAGTAGCGATCGGACACAGTTTCCTCAGGGAGAAGCACCAGGCTGCCCAGCCAACTCACACCGCTGGAACCAGAGAATGGTGCTTTCAGCAAAAGCTAAGTAAATGGGTATATTTTACTACTTCTCCCAGCCCCAAGCACGCTTCAGAGGCTGTTGATTTCCCTGGGCCTGAGACAGGTCCTGTTGAGCGCCTGGAGCCATTCCCCAGCTTTGGAGAAGGAATAAGCTCATAATTGAGGTAAAGGACACTTTGCCAGTTCCACTAACCTGGGGAGCTCCTGACAGAAGCGTTTCCTGTCCAGGCATAAATGGTCCGTGGACTTTGAATACCTTTCCCTGCTGCATGGACATGTATGGGCCTATTTCATGAGAACAGGCCCTTGCTGGCAGACTCCAACTGTTTCAGCTGTGCGGTGGAGAAGTGGGTGTTTGATGATTGACAATGCTTTGCCTCTTAAACAGGGTCCTCACCTAATCACAGCAGGTGCCTAAGGACTGGTTGCTCCACTCAGGTCACCCAGCCACCTGTGACTGGGGTCCAAGGATAACTGGTACCTCCCAGTCCTCACAACCAAAAGCATTGGCTGCCCACGGCCCTTCTGCAGAACCCACCCACCTGTACGTTCTAAGAAACAGGGATACGGTTTCCTCAGAGTCATGTGGGGGATGATTCTCAGCCCCCTGCCTTGTTCAGAGCATGACTCCCTGCTGCAATCAGATACTGTTACCTACACCAATCACCCTGTCCCTCTAAACATGTAGGACAGAGCCTGTACTGCATGCCTGATGATCAGCTACCTGGACATCTGAGCCGAATCCATACAAGAAAAGTGAATGAACTCGTAGACTGATATACCTGATAACACCTCTAACTATCTGGTGACAGGACATCAGAGCTTCAAAGGTGAAGATAATCAAGCTAGTTCACTCTAGCAACCCATATGGGCATATCAAAACAAAACAAAGCAAGAAGCTAGGATACAGTAAACAAACAAAATAAACTAATACAATAACTTTTAGATGGCTCGGAGACAACAGTCAATATCAAATCACATAAAGAAACAGACGACGATCACTTCAAGAAGCTCTCAGAACAAAGAATCAAGGAATCTTCTAGCTGAAAATGCCTTCCTGGAATTACAGGGTGCAGAATACAAAAGATTAATATATAGAACCCTTCAAGACATCAGGAAAGAGACCAGGCAACACAAAGAACAAGCCAAGGATCACACAGATAAAGCAGTTGAAGAAATTAAAAAGGTTATTCAAGAATGTAATGAAAAATTCAATAAGCTGCAAGAATCCACAGAGAGACAGCAATCAGAAATTTAGAAGATTAACAATAAAATTGCAGAATTAGACAACTCAATAGAAAGTCAGAGGAGCAGAAATGAGCAAGTGGAAGGAAGAATTTGTGAGCTTGAAGATAAAGCACTTGGCACCAATACATTTGAAGAAAAACCATAAAAAAGAATTTTTAAAAAATGAAGAAGCCTTAAGAATCATGAGGGACACTATCAAGAGAAATAACCTAGGAGCAATTGGAGTACCAGAACAGGGAGGGGTAACAGAAAATACAGAGGAATTGTTGAAGATTTGTTGGCAGAAAACTTCCCTAATACCGTGAAAGTTGAGAAGATATCCAAGATGCTCATCGAAATCCACATAAGGTAGATTTTAAAAGAAATTCACCAAGACATATAGTAATCAAACTTGCCAAAACAAAGACAATTTTTTTTCAATTTTTGTTGTGCTTTAAGTGAAAGTTTACAAATCAAGTCAGTCTTTCACACAAAAACCCATATACACCTTGCTACACACTCCCAATTACTCTCCCCCTAATGAGACAGCCTGCTGTCTCCCTCCACTCTCTCTTTTTGTGTCCTTTTCACAAGCTTCTAACCCCCCCACCCTCTCATCTCCCCTCTAGGCAGGAGATGCCAACATAGTCTCAAGTGCCCACCTGATCCAAGAAGATAACTCCTCACCAGCATCCCTCTCCAACCCATTGTCCAGCCCAATCCATGTCTGAAGAGTTGGCTTCAGGAATGGTTGCTGTCCTGGGCCAAAAGAAGGTCTGGGGGCCATGACCACTGAGGTCCTTCCAGTCTCGGTCAGACCATTATGTCTGGTCTTATGAGAATTTAGGGTCTGCATCCCACCGCTCTCCTGCTCCCTCAGGGGTTTCTGTTGTGTTCTCTGTCAGGGCAGTCATCAGCTGTAGCCAGGCACCGTCTAGTTCTTCTGATCTCAGGATGATGTAGTCTCTGGTTCATGTGGCCCTTTCTGTCTCTTGGGCTCGTAATCACCTTGTGTCCTTGGTGTTCTTTTTTTTTTTAAATAATTTTTATTGTGCTTTAAGTGAAAGTTTACAAATCAAGTCAGTCTCTCACACAAAAACCCATATACACCTTGCTACACATTCCCAATTACTCTCCCCCTAATGAGACAGCCTGCTGTTTCCCTCCAATCTCTTTTCGTGTCTTTTTCACCAGCTTCTAACCCCCTCCACCCTCTCGTTTCCCCTCCAGGCAGGAGATGCCAACATAGTCTCAAGTGTCCACCTAATCCAAGAAGCTCACCCCTCACCAGCATCCCTCTCCAACCCATTGTCCAGCCCAATCCATGTCTGAAGAGTTGGCTTCGGGAATGGTTCCTGTCCTGGGCCAAAAGAAGGTCTGGGGGCCATGACCACCAGGGTCCTTCCAATCTCAGTCAGAGCATTAAGTCTGGCCTTATGAGAATTTGGGGTCTGCATCCCACTGGTCTCCTGCTCCCTTGGGGGTTCTCTGTCGTGTTCCCTGTCAGGGCAGTCATTGGTTGTAGCCGGGCACCATCTAGTTCTTCTGGTCTCAAGATGATGTAGTCATTGTTTCATGTGGCCCTTTCTTTCTCTTGGGCTCGTAATTGCCTTGTGTCCTTGGTGTTCTTTATTCTTCTTTGATCCAGGTGGGTTGAGACCAATTGATGCATCTTAGATGGCTGCTTGCTAGCACTTAAGACCCCAGACGCCACTCTCCAAAGTGGGATACAGAATGTTTTCTTAATAGATTTTACTATGCCAATTGACTTAGGTGTCCCCTGAAACCATGGTCCCCAGACCCCTGCCCCTGCTATGCTGGCCTTTGAAGCATTCAGTTTATTCAGGAAACTTCAATAAAGAGAGAATTTTAAGAGCAGCTAGGGATAAATGAAAAGTCACCTACAATGGAGAGCCAATAAGAATAAGATCAGACTACTCAACAGAAACTATGTAGGCAAGAAGGCAATGGGATGACATATAAAGCATTGAAGGAAAAAATTGGCCAGCCAAAAATCATATATCAAGCAATACTCTCTCTCAAATACGAAGGTGAAATTAAGACATTTCCAGATAAACAGAAGTATAGGGAATTTATAAAAAACAAACCAAAACTACAAGAAATACTAAAGGGAGTTCTTTGGTTAGAAAATCAATAATATCAGGTATCAACCCAAGACTAGAACACTGGGCAGAGCAATCAAGGGTCAACCCAGACAGGAAAATCATAAAACTAAACAAGATATGGGGTAAATATTAAGGCAACCACAAAGGCGACTAAGTATCCTACTCATCAAAATAAAACAAAAGAAAAAAATAGAGACTCAGCAGAAATAAAACAAAAAACAACAAAAAAGTGGAAAAGACAATATATAAAGATAATCAACTCAGCATAAAAAATTAAGAGGGGAAAAAGAAACTGTCAACAACACACAAAAAAGGACATCAAAATGACAGCACTAAGCTCGTACCTATCCATAATTACTCTGAATATAAATGGACTAAATGCACCAATAAAGAGACAGAGAGTGGTAGAGTGGATTAAAAAAACACGATCTGTCTATACGCTGCCTACAAAAGACACACCTTAGACTTAGAGACAAAACAAACTAAAACTCAAAGGATGGAAAAAAATATATCAACTAAAAACAGGCAGGAGTAGCAATATTAATTTCTGACAAAATAGACTTTAAAGTTAATTCCACCAGAAAGGATAAGGAAGGACACTATATGATGATTAAAGGGGCAATACACCAGGAGGATATAACCATATTAAATATTTATGCTCCCAATGACAGGGCTGCAAGGTACATAAAACAAACTCCAACAACACTGAAAAGTGAGATTGACACCTCCACAATATTAGTAGGAGACTTCAATACACCACTTTCCATGAAGGACAGGACATCCAGAAAGGAGCTCTATAAAGACACGGAAGATCTAAATGCCACAATCAACCAACTTGGCATTATAAACATATACAGACCACTCCACCCAACAGCAGCCAAGTATATTTTCTTTTCTAGTGCACGTGGAACATTCTCTAGAATAGACCACATATTAGGTCATAAAGCAAGCCTTTCAAGAATCCAAAAGATTGAATTATTACAAAGCATCTTCTATGACCATAAGGCCATAAAAGCAGAAATCAATAACAGAAAAAGTAGGCAAAAGAAATCAAACACTTGGAAACTGAACAATACCCTGCTCAAAAAAGACTGGGTTATAGAAGACATGAAGGATGGAATAAAGAAATTCATAGAATCCAATGAGAATGAGAACACTTCCTATCAGAACCCTTGGGACACAGCAAAAGCAGTGCTCAGAGGTCAATTTATATCAATAAATGCACACATTCAAAAAGAAGAAAGGGCCAAAATCAAAGAATTATCCCTACAACTTGAACGAATAGAAAGAGAGCAACAAAAGAAACCCTCAGGCACCAGAAGAAAGCTAATTATAAAAATCAGAGCAGAATTAAATGAAATAGAAAACAGAAAAACTATTGAAAGAATTAACAAGACCAAATCTGGTTCTTTGAAAAAAAATAAGAAAATTAATAAACCATTGGCCAATCTGACAAAAGAAAAACAGGAGAGGAAGCAAATAACCCAAATAAGAAATGAGACGGGCGATATTAGTACGGACCCAACCAAAATTAAAAGAACCGTATCAGATTACTAAAAAAAATTTTACTCTAACAAATTTGAAAACCTAGAAGAAATAATGAATTCCTAGAACTACCTAAACTAACAGAAAGAGAGGTAGAACAAATAAATAGACCCATAACCAAAGAAGATATTGAAAAGGTAACTAAACTAACAGAAACAGAGGTAGAACAAATAAATAGACCCATAACAAAAGAAGATATTGAAAAGGTAACAAAAAAAAACTCCTAACAAAAAAAAGCCCTGGTCTGGAAGGCTTCACTGCAGAGTTCTACCAAACATTCAGAGGAGATTTAACACCACTACTACTAAAGGTATTTCAAAACATAGGAAAGGATGGAATACTCCCAAATGGATTCTATGAACCCAGCATATCCTTGATACCAAAACCAGGTAAAGACACCAAAAAAAAAAAAAAAAAAATTACAGACCTATATCCCTCATGAACTTAGAGGCAAAAATCCTCAACAAAATTCTAGCCAATAGAATTCATCAACATATCAAAAAAATAATTCATCATGAACAAATGGGTTTCGTACCAGATATGCAGGGATGGTTCAACATTAGAAAAACAATTAATGTAATCTTGGGAGGAGGAGTGGGGGGTCATATAAATAAAAGACAAGAATCACATGATTTTATCAATTGATGCAGAAAAGACATTTGGCAAAGTTCAACAACCATTCATGATAAAAACTCTCAGCAAAATAGGAATTGAAGGAAAATTCCTCAACGTAATAAAGGACATTTATACAAAGCCAACAGCCAACATCATCCTAAATGGAGAAAGTCTGAAAGCATTCCCTTTGAGATAGGGAACTAGACAAGGATGCCCTTCATAACCACTCTTATTCAACATTGTGCTTGAGGTCCTAGCCAGAGCAAGTGGGCTAGATAAGGAACTAAAGGGCCTCCAGATTGGTAAGGAAGAAGTAAAAGTATCTCTATTTGCAGATGACATGATCTTATACACAGAAAATCCTAAAGAATCCTCAAAAAAACTACTGAAATTAATAGAAGAGTTCAGCAGAGTATCAGGATACAAGATAAACATACAAAAATTAGCTGGATTCCTCTACACCAACAAAAAGAACATTGAGGAGGAAATCTCAAAATCAATACTATTTATAGTAGCCCTCAAGAAGATAAAATATTTAGGAATAAATCTTACCAGAGATGTAAAAGACCTATACAAAGAAAACTACAAGACACTACTGCCAGGAACCAAAAGAGACTTACATAAGTGGAAAAACATACCTTGCTCATGGATCAGAAGACTTAATATTGCAAAAATGTCTATTCTACCAAAAGCAGTCTATAGATACACTGCAATTCCGATCCAAATTCCAATGACATTTTTTGATGAGGTGGGGAAACAAATCACCAACTTCATATGGAAGGGAAAGAGGCCCCAGATAACGAGCCATTTCTGAAAAAGTGGGAGGCTTCATTCTACCTGATTTTAGAACTTATTATACTGCCATAGGAGTGAAAACAGCCTGGTACTGGTACAACAATGGATACATAGACCAATGGAACAGAATTGGGAATCCAGACATAAATCCATCCACATATGAGTAGCTGATATTTGACAAAGGCCCAAAGTCAGTTAAATGGGGAAAAGACAGTCTTTTCAACAAATGGTGCTGGCATAACTGGATATCCATGTGCAAGAAAATGAAAGAAGACCCATACCTCACACCATGCACAAAAACCAACTCAAAATGGATCAAAGATGTAAATATAAAATCTAAAATGATAAAGATCATGGAAGAAAAAATAGGGACAACGTTAGGAGCCCTAATATATGGCATAAACAGTATACAAAACGTTACAAACAATGCAGAAGAGAAAGGAGGTAACTGGGAGCTCCTAAAAATCAAACACCTATGCTTATCCAAAGACTTCACCAAAAGAGTAAAAAGATTACCTACTGATTGGGAAAAAGTTTTTAGCGATGGCATTTCCGATCAATGTCTGATCTCTAAAATCTACATGATACTGCAAAAACTCAACTATAAAAAGACAAATAACCCAATTAAAAATGCACAAAACAGCATAACAGGGCCGCGGTTTGGGGACCATGGTTTCAGGGGACATCTAAGTCAATTAAAACCAAAAAACCAAACCCATGCCATCAAGTCGATTCCGAATCATAGCAACCCCATAGGACAGAGTAGAACTGCCCCATAGAGTTTCCAAGGAGCACCTGGCAGATTCGAACTGCCAACCCTTTGGTTCGCAGCTGTAGCATTTAACCACTACGCAAACAGGGTTTCCTCTAAGTCAATTTGCATAATAAAATCTATTAAGAAAACATTCTGCATCCCATGTTGGAGAGTGGCTTCTGGGGTCTTTAACGCTAGCAAGCAGCCTTCTAAGATGCATCAATTCGCCTCAACCCACCTGGAGCAAAGGAGAAAGAAGAACACCAAAGACACAAGGTAATTATGAGCCCAAGAGACAGAAAGGGCCACATAAACCAGAGACAACATCAGCCTGAGACAAGAAGAGCTTGATGGTGCCTGGCTACAACCGATGACTGCCCTGACAGGGAACACAACAGAGAACCCCTGAGGGACCAAGAGAGCAGTGGGATGCAGACCCCAAATTCTCTTAAAAAAAAACAGACTTAATGGTCTGACTGAGACTATAAGGACCCTGGCGGTCATGGTCCCCAGACCTTCTGTTACCCCAAGACAGGAACCATTCCCATAGTCAACTCTTGAGACAGGGATTGGACTGGAAAATGGGATAGAAAATGATACTGGTGAAGATTGAGCTTCTTGGGTCAAGTAGACACATGAGACTGCGTTGTCATCTCATGTCTGGAGGGGAGATGGGAGAGCAGAGGGAGTCAGAAGCTGGCCAAATGGACACGAAAAGAGAGAGTGGAGGGAAGGAGTGTGCTGTCTCATTAGATGGAGAGCAATTAGGAGTATATAGCAAGGTGTGTATAAATTTTTGTATGAGATGCTGACTCGATTTGTAAATTTTCACTTAAAGCACAATAAAATACAAAAAAAAAAAAAAAAGAGAGAAAGACCAGACTTGCTGGCCTGACAGAGACTGAAGAGATCCTGAGAGTATGGCCCCTGGACACCTTTTAAGCTCAGTAATGAAGTCACTCCTGAGGGTCACCTGTCAGCCATAGATTAGACAGACCCCTAAAACAAAATAAGACTGAAGGGGCACAGCATCCCAGGGGCAAGGACCTGAAGGCAGGAAGGGACATGGAAGTTGGTAATAGGGAACCTAGGGTTGAGAAGGGAGAGTGTTGACATGTTGTGGGTTTGTTAACCAATGTCCTAAAACAGTATGTGTACTAACTGTTTAATGAGAAACTAGTGTTCCGTAAACCTTCATTTAAAGTACAAAAAAAAAAAAAGATATCCCATTAAAAAAAAAAGTCATTTATTCCCCCTACGATCTACTTAACATTCCATAGAGTGTTTTTGTGGAAATAAATACTGATTCTAAAGTTTAATTGGATATCATACGGGTCAAGAATAGTCAAAACATTATTGAAAAGGAAAACAAGGTGGAAGAACTTATTACATATTTAAGAACCATTATCAAGCTATAGTAATTAGGGCAGTATGGTAATTGCACAGGGATACACAGATCAGTGGGAAAGAATAGAGCCCCTCCCAGGAGAGTATTCATACATATACAGACTCTTGAAAAAAATACAGTGTATTTGGAATACATCATTAGTGTGAAAATAATTTTTTTTTGCTCTGTACATAAACAAAGAGGATGTTTTTTGAACAGAACAACAGAATACTCTGTGGTTTAAGGTCAAGGAAGGTATGCATCAGGGTTGTATCCTTTCACCATGCTTATTCAATCTGTATGCTGAGCAGATAATCTGAGAACCTGGACTATATGAAGAGAAATGCAGCATCAGGATTTCAGGAAGGCTCATTAACAATTTACAATATGAAGGATGACACAACCTTGCTTGCTGAAAGTGAAGAGGACTTGAAGCACTTACTGATGAAGATCAAAGACCACAGCCTTCAGTATGTATTACACCTCAACATAAGGAAAATAAAAATCCTCACAACTGGACCAATAAGCAACATTATGATAAATGGAGAAAGGATTGAAGTTGTCAAGGATTTCATTTTACTTGGGTCCACAATCAACACCCATGGAAGCAGCAGTTAAGAAACCAAAGGATGCATTGCATTGGGCAAATCTGCTGCAAAAGACCTCTTTAAAGTGTTAAGAAACAAAGATGTCAGCTTGAAGACGAAGGTGAGCCGGGCCCAAGCCATGGTGTTTTCAATCGTCTCATGTGCATAGAAAAACTGAATGATGAATAAGGGAAACTAAAGAAGAATTGACGCCTTTGAACTGTGTTGACGAAGAATATTGAATATAATATGTACTGCCAGAAGAAGGAATAAATCTGTCTTGGAAAAAGTACAACCAGAATGTTCCTTAGAAGCAAGGATGGCAAGACTACGTCTCACATACTTTTAACAGGTTATCAGGAGGGATCAGTCCCTAGAGAAGGACATCATGCTTGGTAAAGTGGAGGGTGAGAGAAAAAGAGGAAGTCCCTCAATGAGATGAATTGACACAGTGGCTGCAACAATGGACTCAAGCATAGCAAAGATCATGAGGATGGCTCAGGATCGGGTAGTGTTTCATTCTGTTTTACATAGGATCACTATGAGTTGGAACCAACCCAATGTCACCTAACAACAACGTTTTTCTCAATAATTGATGCTAGAAAAATTTAGAAATCCACATATGCATAAAGAAATGGACCCCTACCTCTAATAAGGAACAACAATCAAGTCGAGAGCTTAAAACCCAGAAAATGAAAGGTAAATTTTTAAAACTTATAGATGGTAATTAGAAGAGGATTCATGACCTCGAGGTAGGCAAGAGTTTCTTGAAAGGGAAGCAAAAAACATGGAATATATGCACAAATGTTCATTGCAGCACTATTCACAATTGCCAAAAGGTAGAAATAAACTAAATGTCTGTTTAGGTTGATGAATGGATAAGCAAACTGTAGTACATACATACAGTGCCATTCAGCCATAAAGAGAAATGAAGTCCTGACACATGGACAACATGAACAAATCTTGAAAACACTGTGCAGGGTGAATTAAATTAATCACAAAAATGTAATTGCTGCTGCTGCATTGTACATGTGAACAACGTTTCATTGGGAAATGTGCTATATATATTTTTACAAATAAAAAGTGGAAAAAACATGAACTATACTGTAAAATGTTGGTGAAATCACCTTGTTTAAAATAAAAAACTTCTGTTCATCAAAATGCATCATAAAAAGAGGAAAGAACAACCCAAATTTAGGAGAGGTTATTTGTAATACATAAAATCAATAAAGGACCAATATACAGAATATATAAGAACTCCTACAAATTATTCAAAAAAAAAAACACCCAATAAAAACATGGGAAAATCACTTCAAATTTATTTTTCATAAAAAATGTAGTCCAAGTACCCAACAAACTAAGAAAATGTTACTCAATCTTATCAGAAATTAAGACCACCACTGTACTCCAACTAGATTTGCAAAAAATATGACGTTTATCTATAACAAATGTTCACAGGAAAGCGCATCAAGGAGAACTGTCATACCCTGGGGGTGGGAATATAAATTGATACACACACTTTGGGGAATATCTAGAATATCTAGAATATCGTAAACACATTCTAGAATTTGTTTTTCAGTTATACTATATTTGGATTCTTTCTATTTGGCCTATTATGAAAAATATTCCTCAGAGTGGAATCAATGGGTAATAGGCCAAATGGAAAGAATCTAAATATAGTATAACTGAAAAACAGATTCTAGAATGTCGTAAAACAAAGAAAGTATGAGAACTGAATCTATATTGAGCAAAAGAAGCCAATCATAAAAGAATACATAGCATGTGATTCCGCTTATATATATTTCAAATACAGAAAAAAAAACTCTCAATTATATTGTTTAGGGACTCCTGTGTAAATTACTTAACAATAATGAAAGCAAGGATGTGATTGTCACAAAAGTCAGACTTCTGGTTTTCTATAAACAGGAGAAAGATATATTTGATGGGGGAGCTGCATGGGCGGCTTCTGCACTTCTGGCAGTGTTCTGTTTCTTGACCAAGGTTGTGGTTAATGGGTGTTCACTTTATAAATCTTCCTTAATCTGAACATATAGGTTGTATTCACTCTTCTGTACACATGCCATATATCACAGTACACACACATACACACTGAAAAGAAGCAGGTATCTGTATTTTTAAGTTGTTTTATTAACTGTTATAACCAAGACATGCCTGAAATATAGCTGAATCATGCAAAATATTTACATCAAACAGACTTAACTTGAGATACTGGAAACTTGCTTTGGGAGAATTAAATAACTATTACATCAAGATATAAACTTACCTTAATTTTTGCAATTATAAAAGGTAGCTAGAAAATTTATGTTGCACAGTATAGCAATGGTATAAATCCATTTCAAGGTTTTAGTAGGTGAAAGGAAAAATATGTGCCATTAAAAATTGCATAGACCGTATTTTTTGCAATGCATTAGAAGAAACCTAACTAGAATGGGAAAAAATAGGACTTTTCATTTGTACCCAGCCTTACTATCTTTAAACATTCCTTTCTGTAGACATTGATTACCGTAACTGCTAGTTCCATCCTTATCCAATTCTTGGTAGCATAATAGGAGCCTTATCTTCACCAGTGGCAACGGACTTACTCTAGTTGCCAATACCTCAGGAGTATACTATTTCTCACCTCCCTGAATATGATTATTGCTGTTGCCCAGAAGCTGCATAAATAGCTTCTGATACTCAATATCTATTGTTGCTAGAGTAGGGTCAAGCCAAGTTATTTTCTCCAGCAGATGTTCAGGGGTCTCTGTATTGGCTTCAATATGGAAGCAGGAAATATTGTGCAATGGGTATTTTTCTTGAAATAAGATTTTACAGTTTTCAATGAAAACTATAGACCTATCTTACTTGTTAGAAAATGCACGTACTTTAGCCCACAGAATTACATACGGATTGTGTTCAAAATGATCAAAAATTTTAACAGGAAACATTGCGTATCATGGCAGTTTTTTAGGCTTTGTTACTAATATCTTCATTACTAACCATGTATTAAACAAGTCATAAAAATTATTTAGGTAACGTTTTCTCATTTGAGAACATCATCTGAGACATCCCATGTGTCATTTTATCTGTGATAAACATTGTTATTACATTCCATAGAGGAGTAAATGATAGCTCCTAAATAATTTATAAATTGAAAAATTATACTATGATATAAGGACATCCACTGCCTTGTAAGTTTTGTCATTTACTCAGTATCACCTTAAATATTTTTAAAAAATTAAGTGTCTGTGATTACAGGAGTACCTTCAGCAGAGCTAGACTTTGTTTTCCTTAACAATTTATTTTCTTTTTTAATTGTTATTCTTTTATTTTCATTGTGCTTTAGGTGATAGTTTACAGAGAAATTAGGTTTTCGTTAAACAATACACATATTGTTTTGTGACAGTGGTTGCCAACCCTGCAACTTGTCAACATTCTTTCCTTCTCAATCTTGGCTTCCATATTTCCATTTGTCCAGCTTTCCTGTCCCCGCCTGCCTTCTTTCTCCTCCTTGCCCCTGGGCTGGTGTGACTATTTAGTCTCTTATACATGGTTGAACTACGTGTTCTTTGGCTGAAGGGTGAATCCCAGGAGTGACATCAGTACACAGTTAAAAGGGTATCCTTTCTCCATCGGACCAATAAATCTGGTTTTGTGTGTGTGTGTGAATTTGAATTTTGTTCTACAGTTTTTCTCCAGCTCTATCCAGGACCTCTATTGTAATCCCTGTCAGAGCAGTTAGTGGTGGTAGCCGGGCACCATCTAGTTGTACTGGACTCAGCCTGGTGGAGGCTGTGGTTGTTGTGGTCCATTAGTCTTCTCGACTAATCTTTCCCTTGTGCCTTCGAATTTCTTCATTTTCCCTTGCTCCAGATGGGGTAGGACACGTACACTTATCTTGGATGGCTGCTCCCAAGCTTTTAAGACCCTAGGCAAAGTATGATGTAGAACATTTTCCTTACAACTTTATGCCAATTGAGTTAGATGTCCCGAAGACCATGGTCCCCCGCATTCAGCCCAGTAACCTGATGCCTAAGGGAGTTTGGAAGTGTCTGTGAAGGTTCTATGACTTTGTCTTGGTCAAGTTGTGCTGGCTTCCCCAGTATTCTGTACTGTCTTACCCTTCACCAAAATTACCACTTATCCATTGTCTGGTGGTTAAGAGTTAGGCTGCTAACCAAAAGGTCAGCAGTTCAAATCCGCCAGGCGCTCCTTGGAAACCCCATGGGGCAGTTCTACTCTGTCCTATACAGTCGTTATGAGAGGGATTTGACTCAATTGAAACAGGTTTGATATTTGGTGTTGTCTGGTTAGTGTTTTTCCCTTCCCACCCATATCCTCCCTACTAACCATCAAAGATTTTTTCTTTCTGTTTGTAAACCTTTCCATGAGTTTTTTTTTAATAGTGGTCTCATACAATATTTGTCCTTTTGTGATTGACTTATTCCACTCAGCATAATGCCTTCCAGATCCATCCACGTTGTGAGATGTTTCTCAGATTCATCATTGTTCTTTATGGGAGACTAGTATTCCATTGTGTATATGTACCATAGCTTGTTTATCTACTCATCTGTTGATGGGCACTTAGGTTGTTTCTATCTTCCTGCTATTATCAATAATGCTGCAGTGAACATGAGCGTGCGTATGTCTATTTGTGTGAAAGCTCTTATAGCCCTATGATATATTCCGAGGAGAGGGATTGCTGAATCATATGATATTTCTATTCTAGCTTTTTAAGAAGTTCCATATCATTTTCCAAAATGGTTGTACCATTTTGCATTCTTACCAGCAGCGCATAAGAGTTCCAATCTCCCCACAGCCTCTTCAGCATTTGCTAGTTTTTGTTTTTTTGATTGATGCCAGTAATGTCAGGGTGAAATGGTCTCTTATTGTAGTTTTGATTTGCATTACTCTTTTTTTTTTTAATGGCTAGTGTTTGGGAACATTTCCTCAAGTGTCTATTAGCCACCTGAATTTCTTCTTTGGTGAAGTGTCTGTTCATATCCTTTGCCCATTTTTTATTTGGATTATTTGTCTTTTTGTTGTAGAGGTGTTGAATTTTCCCATAGATTTTAGAGATTAGATCTTTGTTGGATATGTCATAGCCAAAAACTTTTTTCCCATTCAGTAGATTCTCTTTTTACTCTTTTGGTAAAGTCTTTTGATGAGTACCACCCACTGCCAGGGTTTCCATTTTTGATGAGTATAAGTGTTTAATTTTTAGAAAATTCCAGTTATTTAGCTTATGTTCTGGTGTTTGTGTACTGTTAGTTATGGTTTGTGACCTATTTATGCCATACATTAGAGCGCCTAGCATTGATCCTATTTTTTTCCATGATTTTTATAGTTTTTGGTTTTATATTTAGGTCTTTGATCCATTTTGAATTAGTTTTTGTATATGGTGTGAAGTATGGGTCCTGTTTCATTTTTTTGCACATGGACATCCTGTTTTACCAGCATCATTTTTAAAAAGACTTTTTTTCCCATTTAATGGACATTAGGCTTTTGTGGAAGATCAGGTGCCCATAGGTAGTTAGATTTACATCTGGGTTCTCAATTCCGTTCCATTGGTCAATATGTTTGTCTTTGTATCAGTACCAAGCTCTTTTGACTACTATAGCTGTATAGTAGGTTCTGAGGTCAGGTAGTGCAAGGACGCCTACTTTGTTTTTCTCCTTCAATAATGCTTTACTTATCTGGAGACTTTTTCTTTTCCATATAAAGATTGATTTTCCCATCTTGTTAAAGAATGCTGTTGGTATTTGGATTGGGATTGCATTGTATCCCTAGATTGCTTCAGGTAGAATTGACATTTTCACAATGTTGAGGCTGCCTATCCATGAGCATGGTATATTTTTCCATTTATGTAGGTCTCTTGGTTTCTTGCAGTAATGTTTTGTAGTTTTTTTTTGTATGGGTCTTTTACGTACCTGGTTAGATTTATTCCTAAGTATTTTTTCTTTTTAGGGGCTATTATAAGTGATTTCCTTTTCAAAGTTCTCTTTGTTGGTGTATAGGAATTCAACTGATTTTTGTATTTTTATCTTGTATCCTGCTTCTTTGCTGAATATTTCTATTAGTTCCTGTAGTATTCTTGTGGAGTCTTTTGGGTATTATCTTATCTGCAAATAGGTATAGTTCTACTTCTTCCTTACCAATTGAGATGCTCTTTATCTGTTTTTTCCTGCCTTATTGCTCTAGCTAGGACTTCTAGCACAGTGTTAAATAGGAGTGGTGTTAAAGGGTATCCTTGCCTTGTTTCTGTTCTTGGTGGGGTGTCTTAGTTATCTAGTGCTCCTATAAAAGAAATACCATAAGTGGATGGCTTTAACAAAGAGAAATTTATTCTCTCACAGTCTAGTAGGTTACAAGTCCAAATTCAGGGTGTCAGCTCCAGGGGAAGGCTTTTTCTGTCGGCTCTGGAGGAACATTCCTTGTCAACTATCTTCTCCTGGTTGAGGATCTTCACAGGTGCAGGGACCCCAGGTCCAAAGGACGTGCTCTACTCCTGGTGCTGCTTTCTTGGTGGTATGAGGTCCCCAACTCTCTGCTTGCTTCCCTTTCCTTTTATCTCTTGAAAGATAAAAGGTGGTGCAGGTCGCATCCCAGGGAAGCTCCCTTTATATTGGATCAGGGATGAGACCTAGTAAGGTTGTTGCTATCCCACCCTAATCCTCTTTAACATAAAATTACAGTCATAAAGTGGAGGACAACCACAGAATACCGGAAATCATGGCTTATCCAACTTGATACACACATTTTTGGGGGGACATAATTCAATCTATGACGGGGGGATGCTTTCATCCTCTCTCCATTGAGAATGTTGGTTGTTGGTTTTGTATAGATGCCTTTATTCTGTTGAGGAATTGCCTTTCTATTCCTGTTTTTAATGACAATTTTTATCAGAAATGGTGTTAGACCTTATTGAATGCTTTTTCTGCATAGATTGAGATGATCATGTTATTCTTGTTTTATTAAGGTGGTGGATTACGTTGATTTTCTAATGTTTAACCATCCCTGCAAAACTGGTATGAATCCCACTTGGTCTGGGTGTATTATTATTTTCTTTTTTTAATATGATGCTGAATTCTATTGGCTAGAATTTTGTTGAAAATTTTTGCATCTATACTCACAAGAGATACTTGTCTGTAATTTTCTTTTTTTGTGGTGTCTTTGCCTGGTTTTGGTGTCAGGGCTATGCTGGTTTCATAGAATGAATTTGTAAGTATCCCTTCCTTTTCTATGTTCTGAAATAGTTTAAGTAGTAGTGGTGTGAGGTCTTCTCTGAATCTTTGGTAGAATTCTTCAGTGAAGTCATGTGGATCAAGGCTGAAACCATGGTGGTACAGTGGTTAAGAGCTATGGCTGCTAACCAAAAGGTCAGCACTTCAAATCCACCAGGTACACCTTGGAAACTCTATGGGGCAGTTCTACTCTGACCTGTAGGATCACTATGAGTTGGAATCGACTCAATAGCAACCAGTTTTTTTTTTTGTTTTTTTTTTTTAGTGGCTATGGGCTTCTTAAAAAAAAAATGGGCTTCTTAAGTTCTCTATTTTTTTTTGAGTTGTATAGCTAACATTTTTGTTTTGTGCCTTTCTTTTCTTTTTTTTTTTTGATGTGTGCATCTGTTGTCCTTAAACTGACCTCTGAGTACTGTCTTTGCTGTGTCCCAATGGTTTTGTTATGATGTGCTTTCATTCTCGTTTGATTCTAGGAATTTTTTATTTCATCTTTGATTTCTTCTATTACCCAATGGTTTTTAAGCAAGGTGTTATTCAGTTTACATGTATTTGATTTTTTTTTTCCCTTGCTCTCTCTGTCATTAATTTCTCCTGTTACGGCATTGTGATCAGAGAAGATTCTTTGTATTATCTCAATGTTTTGGATTTCACTGAGGGTTGCTTTGTGGCCTAAGGTCTATTCTGAAGAACGTTCCATGTGAATTGGAAAAGAATGAATTTTGATGCTGTTGGGTGAAGTGTCCTACATGTATCTATGTGGTAAAGTTGGTTGATTGTGGCCTTTGGATCTTCTGTATATTTTTTGAGTTTCTTGCTAGATGTTCTGCCCTTTACCGAGATTGGAGTATTGAAGTCTCCTACTATTATTGCGGAACTGTCAATTTCTCTTTTCAGGGCTGTTAGAGCTCGTTTTATGTATTTTGTGTGTAGATACTTATTATGGTTATGTCCTCATGGTGGATTGTCTCTTTAGTCATTATATAATGCCCTTCCTTGGAATCGACTCAATGGCACTGGGTTTGGTTTTTTTTTTTTGTCTTTTATGGTGGATTTTGTCTTAAAGTCTATCTGAGATTAGTATCGCCACTCCTACTCTTTTTTGTTGCTGTTTGCTTGCTATATCTTTTTTCTATCATTTGATTTTTAATATATTTATGTCTTTGTTTCTAAGGTGTGTTTCTTGTAGATAGCATATTGATAAGGCCTGTTCTTTTTATCCATTCTGTCACTGTCTCTTTATGGGGGCATTTCAGCCATTTACCTTCAGTATTATTATTGATAGATGTGAGTTTATTACAGTCATTTTGTAGCTTTTTTTTGTGCTGACATTTTCTTTGTTCCTCCTACTCTACTGTGCTGAATTCCTTTTGTTTGTGAATTTTCTTCATTTTTGTAGATTTTGTGTTTACTGAGACTTTATGTTTTTCTCCTTTATTTTGAACAGTAGGTTTGTTAACTTCCTTCGTGGTTACCTTGAAATTTACCACTGTCTTCCTAAGTTTGAACCAGCCTTTTAGTACTTGATATTGCTGTGACTTCTTCTCCATTTGAAAGTTCTATACTGACACCATTTATTCCCTCTTTTATTTTTCTGACGTTGTTGCCATTTACGGATTCACATCTCTGGTTCTCTGTTGTAAATCTTTTAGTTTTGTTTCGTCCTTGAGAGTTCATTACTTAGGTTGGTATCTGGCTCATTCAGATTGTTGTCTGTTTTTGTTTTTTCTCTAACCGAAAGACTCCCTTTAATAATTGTAAGTTTGGTTTGGTTTTTACAGATTCCCTTAATTTCTATTTATCTGGAAATGTCCTAATTTTGCCATTATATTTGTGCGAGGGTTTTGCAGGATATGTTATTCTTGGTGGGCTAATTTTACCTTTCAAGGTTTTTATATGTCATCCCATTGCCTTCTTGCCTACTTGGTTTCTGCTGAGTAATCAGAGCTGAGTCTTATTGTTTCCCCTTTGTAGGCGACTTTTTATTTTTCTAGAGCTGCTCTCAGGATTTTTTCTTCCACTTTGATTTTATTAAGTGTGACTATGACACATCTTGGTGATTTTCTTTTGTGGCCTATCCTACATTGGGTACATGGAGCTTCTTGGGTGGTCAGTTTTCATCTTTCATAATATTAGGGAAGTTTTCCACCAGCAAATCTTCAATGATCCTTTCTGTGCTTTCCATTTTCTCACCCTGCTCTGGAACTCTGGTCATATGCAAATTTTTGGTTTTGGTTGTATCCCACATCATTCTCAGGGTTTCTTCACTTTTCTTCATTCTTTTCTCTGCTTTTTCCTCAAATAAAGTGATAGCCAAGGTTTGGTCTTCAATTTCACTGATCTTGTCTTCCATTGTTTAAAATTTGCTCCTAAAACCTTCTATTGCATTGTTTAACTTTTGGATTTCTAATTGCTGTTTTCGTATGACTTCTGTTTATTTTGACGTTTTTCTTGTACTATTTTCCTGAGTTTTCCATTGTTTTGTCTGTGTTTTCCCTGATTTTGTCTTATTTTCCATGATTTTTTCTATTTTTTCCATTGTTTTGTGTGTGTTTTTCTTCATCTCTTTCTTAATCTCTTGGAGAGCCCTGAATATTAGACTTTTCAATTCCCAATCAGGTAGTTACAGTGCTTTTTCTTCTACCAGAAGGTCACCTGGTGTTTTGTTCACTCACTGGAGTCATCTTGTCTCTCTCTCTCTCTCTCTATTTTTATATATGTATATAATGTTTTGATATTATCTGCTGTCTCTGAGACATTCAGGAATTATTTTCTTCTTTTATTGATTATAGCTTTGTTTCTTTCATCTTGTTTTTTTTTTTTTAATTTTGTTATGTATGGACAAGCGGGCCTGGGTCTGTTCTGTTGCATGCTTGTCTGTGTGCACGATAATTCTCACCAACTTTTCCAGGTGGGCAGGGCCAGTAGCTCAACTATGGTGCAGCAGGACAGGTCCAATAAGGGGGCACAGGGTGGGGGTGGGATTTTTGTGGCAGTAGCTGAGGAAGACGAGACTGCTTGCAGGTCAGGGGCAGTGCAATGTGGGGTCCTGGGGTCCTGGGGCCCTGAGTTCCATTCGAGTGCTGCTCAGGGGCAGAGCTCTCAGTGTATGGTGCAGAGAGGCAGGCAAGAAGGGAGAGAATGTGATGTGCTGAGCTAAGTAAGAGAGAGAAAAAAGAGAGAGAGACAGAAGCAAAAAAAAAAAATGAAGAAAAACATAAGTAGATAAAATGGTGGTGTGGTGGGAGTCACCCGAGGGTGCAGGGCCAACCTGAAGAGGCCATGTGCCAGTAGCTCTCTAGCTGAGTGATGCAGCATGGCCTGTTGAGCAGGGTCAGAGGTGGTGCACGGGACTAGGTGTGCAGGAGAAAGGAAAGGAAAGAAGAGAAAGAGAGAGAGAAAAAAAGAGAAAAATGTAAAAAAATATGTGCTTAGGGAACTGGCCACAGGGCGAAATTGGGATGGTGGCTAGCTGGTGTCTCTTCCAAAAGGCAGCATGACATGACCCCTCAGGAAGGGGTGGAGGCAGCACAGGGCCTACGTGAGAGGGAGAAGGAAAAGAGAGAATGGGAAAGATAAAGAAAAATAAATATGATGCCAGGGAGCCGGAGAGGTGGGGCAGACCTGGGGCAGCTGTGTGTTGGTAGCTTTTTAGGTAAGCAGTTTTGCACAGCCCTTTGAAAAGAGGCAGGGGTAGCACATGGGACTAGGAGGATGGGAGAAAGGAAAGGAAGAAAGGTAGAGAAAGAGGAGAAACAAAAAAAGGAAACAAACAAAATAAAATATGACACTGAGGGAATCAGCTGTTGGGTGTGGGGTAGAACCAGGGTGGCAGCAAGCTGGTGTCTCTCTCACCAGGCCACACATCATGGCCTGTCAGGAAGGAACAAAGGCAGCACAGGGCCTAGGTGGGAGGCAGATGGAAAAGGGAGAATGGAAACAAGAAAAAAAAATATGGCACTGAGGGGCCTGGCCTGTGGGGGTGGTGCAGATCTGCAGAGGCCATGTGCTGGTGGCCCTCTAGACAAGCAATGTGTCATGGCTCCTCAAGAAGGGGATGAGGCTGTGTATGGGGCTATGTGGGTGAAGGAAAGGAAAGGAAGGAAGGGAGAGAGAAGAATACAAAAACAACAATGACAATAACAAAAATATGGTTCTGAGGGAGCCAGCCAGTGACAACAGCACAGACCCAGGGAGGGTGTGTGTGGGTAGCTCTCTAGCAGTGTGGCTCTCTAGCGGGTGGGGATGGTGCACGGGGCTAGGTGGGCAGTGAAAGAAAAAGAAGGAAGGGAGAGAGAGAAGAAACAAACAAATGAAAAATGGTGCTGAGGGAGCTGGCAGGAGGGGGCAGGGCAGACCCAGGGCAGCAATGAGCCAGCATCTCTCTGACTGAGTGAGCGTGGCCTATTGGAAAGTGGCAGGGGCAGTGAACAGGGCGGAAGGGTGGGGAATGGAAAAGCATGTGTCCCTGGTTACCAGGTGCTCTGTCTCCTGTTGGGAGCTCTATGAATTTGCTTTCCCATACTCCCTTTCCAAGGTCCTTGATGGCTGTGCTCCAAGATGGAGAATTTGTCCCACATTAGCTGGCAGGGGACCTCCACCTCCACTTTCCTCATTCTCTGTTCTCTGTCAGTTTCTTCTTCCATTCAGTGCTTGATCTAGGTCTTTACTCCTTCATTTGATGCTTAGGATTCCAGGATTGACGTTTGTATTTGTTTTACTTAGTTTTTCGGGTCTTTGCAGCAGAGGGACTGCATGGTGCTTCTGTCTATAGTGCCTCGTTGGCCTTCTTTACAATTTAGAAGCATAGTTGCCATGATATTGTATTAATAAGCTTTAATATTAATGTGTTTTGGATTGTGGATTTCAAAATCCATTACTCAAATATTAATTAATCATGTTTTAATTGGTATATTAAGACAATTCATCGGTAAGACAATAAGAGTGATTTTTATAAGACATTTTTCCCCAAAATGTAGGCACTTTTTACCAAAGGAAAAAAACAAAAACCCACTGCTATCGAGTCAATTGTGACTCCTAGCAACCTTATAGGACAGAGTAATGCTTCACCATAGGATTTCCAATGCTGTAAATCTTTATGGAAGCAGACTGCCATATCTTTCTCTTGCGGAGTGGCTGCTGGGTTCTAACCATTGACCTTTTGTTTAGCAGCTAAGCACTTTAACCACTGCACCACCAGGGCTCCTATTTGTTACACGACAGTGCTGTATTGTATAACTAAAGAAAAAATGGTGAATGATACTAGGCCAGTGATAATTCAGCAACCTATTTTGTTTAGAAGAATGTTTGCTAATACTGAAATAAGTCTACAATATGATATATAATAAATCAGATATTTTATTAGATCAATGGTTCTCCAACTTTCTCGTTTCAGTACACTTTTATACTTTTAAAAATATTGGAAGGAGAAGATGGAGTAAACATGTTTTCCCCACTACTCTCACAAAGTACAGCAAAAATCCCTGGGCAGCATATTTAAAGCAAACATAATAAAACCCTAAAGAGTAGAGAGAAGAAAGCAGACCAGCTAGAGACCTAAAGAACAACACATGATGAGTTATTTTTGCCTTTTATTTCCCAGACCAGGAGCTAGAGGATTCAGCAACCTAAAACTCCAAGGAGCACAGAAAAAAAAAAAATCCCTAATAAAAGCTTTTTCTCTCTAGCCAAGGGACCAGGAAAGAGACAGCCTAGCAGACAGACAACTTTTAGACAACAACTGATCTTCCTCAGCCAAACACCACAGAAAAAAATTTGGCCCCTCCCTCACTCATACTAAAAAAGGTCCGAAGGGAGCTTAGACTTCCACTCTCATCAAGGCAAGACCCTCTTCCTCCACGCTGGGGTGGTGTCAGAGAAGGCTAAGTATACAGAGCTGGGAATTATGTTCTTTCAGGGAGTAACAAGCCCATCCACACACAATGTGCATTTACAATATCTAAAAAAAAGGAATTCTTAAGCATAAATCTAACAATATATGTGCAGTACTTGTATGCGGAAAACTACAAAACTATGATGAAAGATATCAAAGAATATGTAAATAAATGGAGAGGCATACTGTGTTCATGAATTGTAAGACTTATCATTGTACCAAAATCCCAGCAAGACTTTTCGAAGTATAGACAAAATTATTCTAAAATTTTTGGAAGGACAAAGGAATTAGAATAGCTAAAACAATTTTTTAAATGAAGGGGAGGGAATAAGTCTACATGATTTTAAGACTTATATAGCTACTGTAATTAAGACTGTGTGGTATTGATGAAGAAATAGACACATTGATTAACGGAGCAGAATAGATAATCCAGAAGTAGAACCACACAAATATGTTCAACTCCTTTCTGAAAAAGGTGTAAAATCAATTTGATGAGGGAGGATACTCTTTTCAAAAACAGTTTTGGAACAAATTGACATCCATAGGCCAAGAGATGAACATTGACCTAAACTTTACACCTTATACCAAAAAAAAAAAAAAAAAAAAATTACCTCAGAAAGGATCGTGGTTTTAACTGTAATACATAGAAATATAAGATTTTGAGATAAAAACAGAGGACAAAATCACCAGGGTTTAGGGCTAGGCAAAAAGTTCTTATACTTGACCCTGAAAGCATGATTCATAAAGGGATAAATTGGATGTCACCAAAATTAAAATATTTTACTTTGAGAAATACCCTGTTAAGAGGATGAAATAGCAAATTACAAACTGGGAGAAGTTATTTGCAAATGGCATATCCAACAAAGGACTATTGTGTTTGTTAGGTGCCATTGAGTTGGTTCCAACTCATAACGACCCTATGTGCAACAGAAAGAAACACTACCTGGCTCTGCACCACCCTCACAATCATCGTTATGCTTGACACCATTGTTGCAGCTACTGTGTCAATCCATCTTGTTGAGGGTCTTCCTCTTTCTCATTGACCCTCTACATTACCAAGCATGATGTCCTTCTTTAGGGACTGGTCCCTCCTGATAATAGGTCCAAAGTACTTGAGACAAAGTCTTGCTATCCTCTCTTCCAAGGAGCATTCTTGCTCTACTTCCAAGACAGATCTGTTCGTTCTTCTGGCAGTCCATGGCATATTCAACATTCTTTGCCTACACCATAATTCAAAGGCATCAATTCGTCTTCTGTCTTCAAAGGTCTTCAATGGACTAGTATGTTGAATATATAAAGAACATTCAAAACGAAACAGTAAAGGAAAAAGCAATGCAATTAGAAAACTGGCAAAAATATGAAAGGACATTTCACTGAAGAGGATATACAGATGGCAAATAAGCACATGAAAAATATGCCAAGGAAGTGGATCACTCATACATTGTTGGTGAGAATGTCAAATGGCACAGTCATTTTCTCTTGAAAGCTCAAATTTTATCATTTTCAACATATGCTATCGTGTGCCTTACTTAATGTGACAGGCTTACTTCATCCATTTTAAAGAACATCTGTCAAGCACCCATATCTGAATAATCATAGTTTGTATGTCAGTCATTCTTTCAATTAAAAATGATTTTCCATTAAAAAATAGTGGCTAGTTCAGCTCACAACTCAGTCACACAAGACACTTTTTTCAAGATAAGCATAATATTTTGGCAAAGCAGATGTTTTTTGTGTACACCTCCCAATTTGTCATGTTGTGTGCTCTCAAGTCAATTCTGACTCATATAGTGCCCTTATAGGACACAAAAGAACTGCCCCATAGGATTTTCTAGGCTGTAATCTTTACTGGAGGAAATCGCCCAGCCTTTCCTCCTGCGGAGCAGCTGGATGAGTTCGAACCAGCCAAGTCAGTAGGGAGGTGGGGGAGTGGGGGTGGGAGTGAAGGGGGTGCGGAGCGCATCCCTTGACACCAAAATGAGATGACACCAAAATGACCCCAGGGTCCGCCATGACAGTGGGGGCCCCGTGCAGGGGCCCACTAAGGCAATGGTGTCACTAGGGCTGGTGACATCTGTCACCCAGTGAGGTAAATCGTCACCACCCATCACCTGCCAGTGAGCGTCAGGGAGCAAGAACTTGAATCCTACCATCGGGCAGAGAGGAGAGTCTTTGCCTTGGCCAATGGGAGAGAGGAGGAGCTATGGAGGAGAAGCAGGGGGTGGAGCCGCACTGCTTGGCCCTCGGCCCTGCTGGGGGTGGTGCAAGCCAGACCACTTGGCCCACGGGGTCGGGGGTGAGGGGATGGGGAGGGAGATTCTGCCAGCCAGTGCCACCCACCCCAAGCAGAGGAGGGTAACACCATGACTTCCTGCTCTGGGTTACACCAATCCTAGTGATATCACTGGTTCAAATCCCCAACCTTTCAGTTAGCAGCCAAGCACTTAACCACTGGGCCATAGAACATTCAAAAGATGTGTACTCAAAAGTTGACATTTAATGAAATTAATAACTTCTCCTGGTTAATCAAGGGCATTCTTTAGGGAATTTGACTTTTTCTTTTCTTTTCTTTTTTTTACTGTGATTGTATGATGTGAAGTATAGAATAACTACTAGTATTGTTTGGTGTCACTGCTTTATTTGCACAAAGGTATTAAAGGTCAAAGGCATTTCGTCCACTTCCCCTTTCTGTTCCCACTAGATGGAATATAGATGTCACATTTGGTAGGAAAGTAACATCCTCAGGATGGCAAAGCGAAAGATGTTTGTATCAGTTTCCTATTGCTATTATGAAAGATTAACAAAATTTGTGGCCTAAAACTACACAAATTTATTCTCTTACAGTTCTGGAAGTCAGATATCTGAAATAGGGTTTACTGCACTAAAATTGAGGTGTCAGTAGGGCTGAATTTTTTCTGGAGTCTGTAGGGTAGAAACTATTTCCATGCTTTTCCCAGCTTCTACAGGCTTCCCGCATTCCTTGACTTATAGCCTCTTCTTCCATGTTTAAAAGCCAGAAGTATAGCATCTTCAAATCACTCTCTGACTCTGACCCTCCTGCCTCTTTCTTATGAGGACTCATGTGATTAGAGTGGACCTACCTGGATAATCCAAAATAATCTTCCCATTTCAGAGTCATCAACTTAATCTGAAAAGCCCCACTTGACATGTAAGGTAACATATCCAAAGTTGCAGGGGCTAAGACATGGATATCTTTGCGTGTAGGGGGCCATTATTCTACTGACTCCCACTAAGATGTTTAATTCATTTATCTAAGCCATCTTTATTTTGCATCTCTCACATGCAGGTAAACACAAGTTCTAACTAGTATACATACTAATTCTAATATTAGTTCACGTTTCTAATTTTTTGTCATGTCGTCTTAGAGAAGTTGGAAAAATCAGATTCACCAAACTTCTATCTATCACATTTATGACTTTTTTTGCAGCAGAGAACTCAAGTGAGTGGCTCAGCAGTTAGCTAAGGAGTACTTCCAGGTTTCCTTCCACTTCTTACTTCTCAAACCAGGTTTCCAACTGTTTCCATTACTTTAACAATGTGGAAAAGTGTATCAGTAAAATTTACAAGTAGTATTAGTAAAATAAGAGACAGTAGAAGGAAGAGATGTTGAAAAGGAGTGATAGCCAGTCATTTCAGTGCTTAGAATACTATCCGCCTGGCTGGAACTGTCAAAATGGAACTGAAGTCTTTTTAACAGGGGATTGAAAAATCAAATGAAAGGATTTTTAAATGCAACGTGTGGCATAAAGTATTCTTTCAGTAAGTGTTACGTTTGTGCATCATGTTCCCTCTTATTCCACACTTAAGTATATTTGTAATGACGCATAAGGAATCATAAGGTCTGTGCGACTATCTACTGCAGTGGAATACAAATGCAATTAATCCAAATGAATGGATAATTAATTAAGTAATTAAATTATTCAGAGAATAAAATTAAAGTATGCAAATCCGATCTATTTAAGATAACACTTTGCTTTGATTATTAGGGTAATTTTTTTTTTAATCTAAATCGTTTAGATAATTACCTGAATTTTCTCCTTCACTTTTGGTGTTTGGATACAGATTACCTAAGGTGAAAATTACAAAAAAAAAAGTCGTCCTTTATTTAGCCTCAATTTCATTTTCTAATAGGATACTGGCTTTAAGTCTTAAAAATATATCACACCACATGGTTCTTCTAAGCTACTTTTTTTTTTTACTTACCTTTGTGTTGCACAATGAAAAAATGTGTTCATATCCACTATCCACTTTGACCGTTCAAACACACACACACACACAAAAAGGCAGATTTTAACTCTCACCTTTAATTCTACAAAATTGTAAGTAAATGTTAGTTTATATAAGATATGGTCTAACTTATGGTGGTAGTGTGACTTTTTTTCTTTTAATATATCAGAAAGTCATATAAAAAGAACTTGCACTTTAAACAAATTATGGGGAAGGCAGGCTAAGTAAATGTAAATTGGAGGAGAAAAAGCTTCCAGTCAGATAAAAGATAAGTGAACCCTGAATGTAGAAACGAAAAGACATGATGTCAAAATAACTTCTGTCTAGGTTGGCCTTTTAATTTAAGAAGTGTAGAGGGCTAAATAAACTCTGAATCCTTATTCTGTTAGTGGGAAATAACTACCTGATAACATCTGGTGATAACACTAACTTTGAAGTTTCCAAATGATAGGAAATGGATTAGGCAAAATGCCCCAGAAATATTAAATTTGCATCCGCAGCTGAAACTCTGGCTGTGAGGAATACATTTTAAATCAATAGCAACAATCAACTGCAAAATATTTCATATTCCTCTTAGTTAAAACTGAGGACCAATAGATAAAGCAGACTATTTCAATTGATCCGAAGTTCATCATACTGAATTACTAAGCTTACTTATAATTTATCAGAAACCTCCATTTCAGCTTTCTATAATCTAAATCACTTTTATATTAACTGCTACAGACATTTATGTAGCAAAATCATAATTAGGAACGTTCCAGAGACAATTAAGAAAGGAATTTGGAAATTCATGGACGAGTAACTGAAAGTCTTGTACCATTCAACATAGGGCTTCGTAAACTCTCCAAAATAATTTAGCTAAAACTCAGGATAATTATATTGATTTACAGGTTATACAAATACATAAGTAAAGCTTAATTTGCATGTCAGTATATTTCATTTCTGAACATGGAAGAGATCCATATTTATGCCTATTCCCAAGAAAGGTGATCCAACTGAATGTGGAAATTATAGAACAATATCGTTCATATCACACCCAAGTAAAATTTTGTTGAAGATCATCCAAAAACGGCTGAAGCAGTATATCGACAGGGAACTGCCAGAAATTCAGGCAGGTTTCAGAAGAGGACATGAAACCAGGGATATCACTGCTGATGTCAGATGGATCATGGCTGAAAGCAGAGAATACCAGAAGGATGTTTACCTGTGTTTTATTGACTATGCAAAGGCATTTGACTGTGTGGATCATAACAAATTATGCATAACATTGCGAATAATGGGAATTCCAGAACACTTAATTGTGCTCATGAGGAACCTTTACAGAGATCAAGAGGCAGTTGTTCTGACAGAACAAGGGATATTGATTGGTTGAAAGTCAGGAAAAGTGTGCGTCAGGGTTGTATTCTTTCACCATACCTATTTAATCTGTATGCTGAACAAATAATCTGAGAAGCTGGACTATATGAAGAAGATCGGGGCATCAGGATTGCAGGAAGACTCATTAACAACCTGTGTTACACAGATGACACAACATTGCTTGCTGAAAGTGAAGAGGACTTGAAGCACTTACTGATGAAGACAAAGACCACAGCCTTCAGTATGGATTACACATCAACATAAAGAAAATAAAAATCTTCACAACTGGACCAATGAGCAACATCATGATAAACGGAGAAAAGATTGACGTTGTCAAGGATTTCATTTTACTTGGACTCACAATCAACAGCCATGGAAACAACAGTCAAGAAGTCAAAAGATACATTGCATTGGGTAAATCTGCTGCAAAGGACTTCTTGAAAGTGTTGAAGAGCAAAGATGTCACCTTGAAGACTAAGGTGCACCTGACCCAAGCCATGGTATTTTCAATCACATCATATGCATGTGAAAGCTGGATAATGAATAAGGAAGACCGAAGAAGAATTGATGCCTTTGAATTTTGGTGTTGGTGAGGAATGTTGAATATACCATGGACTGCCCAAAGAACGAACAAATCTGTCTTGGAAGAAGTACAACCAGAATGCTCCTTAGAAACAAAGATGTTGGACATGTTGTGAGGAGGGATCATTCCCTGGAGAAGGACATTATGCTTGGCAGAGTACAGTGTCAGAGGAAAAGAGGAAGACCCTCAACAAGGTGGATTGACACAGTGGCTGCTACAAGGAGCTCAAGCATAACAACGATTGTAAAGATGGCTCAGGACCAGGTGGTGTTTTGTTCTGTTGTACATAGGGTCGCTATGAGTCAGAACTGACTCAATGACACCTAACAACAACAACAACAACATATTTTATTTCTAAACATGCATAGTTTTTTTCTCAATTTTTTAAAACTCATAGGTGATATTTCAACTAGCAGACATAACTAGAGTTAAGGGTCATAAAACAATAATCACCTGACTCACCGATTTCATTGAAGCCAAGTTCTCCTTGCTCAGCCTGGAACTGCTTGAAGCCCTTATGCTGCCATGAGTGACTCCAGACAGGGATTAAAGACAGCACATGGAGTAAGAAAGTAAAGAGAATCACAAATAAACAGTGTCAAAACCCTATAAGCTATGCCTGAAGCATGGATGCCTGTGGATTTTTTCAGTTATTGAGCCAATAAATTTATTTTATTGTACAAACCACTTTGAGCTGGGTTTTCTACGTCTTTCAACTGAAAATATGTTAACAATTTACCACTTGCATATGAGATTCCAATCACTTATTGATTCCATCTTTAGTTCCCATTATTAAAGAAATTGTCTCACAAACAGCTTTTTCAAAGTGGGCAAGCAAGTCACTTAACTCCATTCCCAACTACATATGATTGGAGAAGGGGGTGCATAACTGGTAAAATATTCCACTCGTAGCTTTTTAGAGACATATAGTCTGCCTGGTTTGGTACAGAAAGATGAACTGGTTCTACCAAACTCCTCTCTCAGTAGCCTGGAAATGAGAAACTTAGGGACTAAAGAAGTTATTAACTCATGGCTATCAAGTTGATTCCAACTCATAGTGACCATATACGACAGAGTAGAACTGTCCCATAGGATTTCCCAGACTGTAAATCTCCCCTACTAAGAAATGATTAATGGTACCAAAATCCTAAGGGCATGAAGAAGAGTCATTGCTAGAGGCCTTATAGGTTACTCTAAGCTGCCTTCATGAGGAACAGAAAATACATATTAGCAAAGGAAGCCAAGCTAGCAGAAAGCAAAATAAAGTCAATGAGCTGAGAGAAATTCGCTGAGAGAGAGAGGGAGAGACAGACCGACACGTAGTAGATAATCTAACTAGTCTCCTTCCTACAGTCATTCTGCCAAAGAATTCATTTACCACACTTTCACCAGAGATGTAATTTCAAACTATATCTGACCATTTTCTCTCCCTTACTTAAAACCTTTTAATGCATGCCTAAGGATAAGGTCCAAGTCAAACTACTTATCCAGCCAAACAAGGGTCCCCTATGGTCCATTCAACCTAAGTTTTTAATTATTTATCGAACATACTATGGAATTCAAATTAATATATTAAATGTTTTCACCCACACAGTTTCTTCTCCCTGAATCAATTTCTTTTATTGCTAGAAAACATCCTACCCATTCATTTACCAAATATTTTTAAAATGTCTGTTATACATCAGTTACTGAGGATATAATAGTGAATATAAGAGATTTTTTTTAGTTGAGCTCACTTATAGTGGGAATGACAATGATAAATAAATATATAACTACAATCTATAATAAGTACTCTGAAGGAAACAAATAGGGTTCCATGATAGAGAATGAAATAGGAAGCCACAGAATGTTTTAAGCAAGAAAGTAACAGGGTCTGATTTGTTTGTTTGTTTTTAAAAGATTACTGTGGCAAATTGATAGTTGTCCCACAATATCTATTCTTCCTTTTTTTTTTTTTTTTTAGTAATAACAGAGTTTTAGCCAGGCTACAATCCTCTAATGAAAGGCCTTGTTTCCCAGCCTCCATTGCACCTAGGTATGGCCATGTGAGTAAATTCAACCCAAGTGATGGGAGCAGAAGCATGCAGGCTAATTCTAGATCTTCCTCCTGAAAGGATTAAGTATTAACTTCCCTGGCCTGTTTCTCCCTTTTCCAGTGTTTGGTGAATGATGAAAACTTGGAGAAGCTGTTTTGAATACAAAGATAGAAACCAAATATTCAGCACGGCAGAGCTGCTGTGCCAATTTTGAACTGCTTACCTCTGAGCTATTACATGAAAGAGAAATACGGTATGTATTGCCATAGCCACTACATTTTGGGGTCTCCTTATCATAACAGCTTAGCCTAGGTCATAGCTAATGCCTTCTTTATGAAGAAACAATAGTCAGTAGTCAAGAGTGGAAGCAGGAAGATCCATTCGGAGGCCATTTCAGTAATTCAGATGATGAATGACGGTACATGAACTAGAATGGTGGCAATTATTATGGAGAAAAGTAGATGGATTGGTGACATATTTGAGAGAGAAAGATACATGACTTGCTGAAAGGTTGAATGCAGAAGTTGAGGGAGAGTAATGAATTAATGATAAGTCCAAGGTTTCTGGCTGTTGATTGAGATGAAGACTATGTGTGGATAACACAGGATTTGGTGGTGAACTAAGGAGTTCAGTTTGGAATATGTTGAGTTTTATGTGTCTATTGTGGATCCAAGTAAAGATGTTGAGTAGGCAGTTGAATATACTTGTCTGAAGCACAGGACAGAAATTTGATCAATAAGGTGTCTTCTCATCTGTGCAGCTATTCTCAATTTCCTGGGCAGAATTAATCATCCCTCCTGTATGTTTTCAAGGCACTTTTTGCATGCTTCCATAAGAACATTTATCAAATTGAATTAATTTTTCTTTCCAGTTGTATATCTCCGTGAGTGCAATGGACCTTGTCACCATTCATCTTCGTACTTCTAGTTTCTATCAAAGTCTCCAGGGGCATATGTGTTCAAAAGTTTTGTTTATTTTTTTTTAATGTAAGTGTTAATAGTGATGTTACAATTGATTTTATGGCTGTTTTTTGTTAATTTTGCTTTGTCTTCCTTTATTTGAATTTTGGAAAATTTGACATGTGTAACACACATAAAAATGAATTATAGGGTAGACATAATGAACCCTGGTGGCACAATGGCTAGGCACTTGACTGCTAACTGAAAGATTGGCAGTTTAAACCCAGCCAGGAGCTCCATAGGAGAAAGACATGGCGATCTGCTCCTGTAAAATTACAGCCTAGTAAACCCTATGGGGCAGTCCTACTCTGTCATACAGGGTCGCTGTGAATTAGAATAAGCAGCCTTAGTGGTGCAGTGGTTAAAGCACTCTGCTGCTAACCCAAAGGTCTGCAGTTCAAACCCACCAGCTGCTCCTAGGGAGCAAGATGTGGCAGTCTGCTTCCGTAAAGATTTACAGCCTTGGAAAACCTATGGGGGCAGTTCTACTCTGTCTTATAGGGTGGCTATGAGTCGAAACTGACTCAACAACAGTGGGTTTGGGTTTGGATTTTTGTTTATGAATTGGAATCAACTTGATGGCATACAATAACAACAGGGTAAAAAAAATAACTAATTGACACATTTCCTCCCACAACCACTTTCATTCTTTTGAATATGATATCTAAATATAATTTATAATAAGAACAAGAAATAACTTGGTAAGTGGAAATAATAAGATTGTTTAACATGTATAGACTGTAATGAAGCAGTGAAAACCTATCATTTGAAGTAATTATTAATAAATATACAGCTACATTAATTTGAATAAAGCAAAGGGCAAGTAAGTTGTGCAATTAATAGGGAAACCTCCTGAGAAGAAGAATGATGATGAGTCTAGGACTCTACTAAGTTTGAGCCTGATGTTTTAAAAGGAAGAATTAGAATTCAGCAGTGGGTTTTCCGAAAGATTGTCATGGTAAAGTAAGAGAAGCATGAGAGACTTATTGAAACAACTTGGATAAACCTCAGGCAGTAAGAGAGTAAAGTCTGAGAAGCCAAAATACAGGTTCAGACCAAACAATTTTGTTTTTCCATAAATTGAAGTGAAACACTTTAGCGATAATCTGGAACATAAATAGTACAAATTGGTTTATACTGCATGTAGATAATATGGTGTCATATTTTGAGTAATATTACCAATTGTTATGCTCAACTCTACTATAGGATAAAAAAAAAGTTGGCATTGAGTCGATTCCAACTCATAGCAACCCCACGTGTGTCAGAGTAGAACTGCAGCTCCATAGGGTTTTCATGGCTGTGACCTTTTGGAAGCAGATTGCCAGACTTTCCTTGCAAGGCAACTCCGGCATTTTCGAATCACCAAACTTTTCATTAGCTGCGTGCTTAACTGTTTGCACCACCCTGGGAATCCTATCAATAGGATTAAAAAAAAAAAAAACTGTTGCTTTCAAGTGGATTCCAACTCATAGTGACACCATAGGACAGAGTAGAACTGCCCCATAGGGTTTCCAAGGAGCGGCTAGTGGATTCGAACTGCCATAGCTCTTAATCACTTAAATCCTTTTGCAAGTAACTGTCAATAAAATGAATGTTCCTTTTATAAATGAATTTCACTTTAAATACAGGTAGAGTAAGTATTCTTTTGTAGCTTTATTTTCTAAATGAACTCTGTATTTTTTCCCAACATAGAACGTAGTAGATTGTATTATTGTCCCCAAATATTTACTCTCCCTTCATATAAGAGAGCTAGCCAACGTTCAGCGTGAGTGAAAAAAAAAATAAAGCATTGCTTTTTAAGCAACAGATATTGTGATTTGCTGAGTTACGTAACGGACGCAGATTAAAAGAGAAGATAAAGATTTAATTTAAAAGCAACACAAAAGATTAAGACACTATGACTCTTCAAGTTTTTTATGTTATGGGGTCGAACATGGAAGTATCAGAATTAAATTGCACGAAAATGTTGGGTGACTTGAGATGGAATAGCTGGAATATAGAGAAGACCCTTGATATTCCTGAGATATTGATGAATTTTAAGTTTGCTAATACTGCTATTGTATATTATTTATCCCATTAAAAGTGCATATAGACAAAGAATAGGTAAAAGAAAAGCAATGTTGTATGATATTTAGTTCACCCATTAATTCAGTTCCTGCATAAATAACATCATTAAAATGTTAGCAATTCAAATTTTGTCTTGGTTGAAATTATGTTTCCTAGAATATGACCACCTCTTAAGAATTTTACTGCAAATTCTAAAGATATATTGGAGGCTGGATGTTAATTATTTTACAATAGAATTTTTGCACCTGTTTGCACTACTGAATTAATAATTTGGCAAAATTTGTTAAGTGAGTAAGCCTTGTTGTTGTTAGGTGCCATTGAGTCGCTTCTGACCCATAGAGACCCTATGTACCACAGAACAAAACACTGCCTGGTCCTGCACCATTCTCACAATTGTTGTTATGCTTGAGCCCACTGTTGCAGCCACTGTGTCGATCCTTCTTGTTGAGGGTCTTCCTCTTTTCCGCTGACCCTATACTTTACCAAGCATGATGTCCTTCTCCAGGGACTGATCCCTCCTGACAACATGTCCAAACTATTTAAGACACAGTCTCATCATCCTCACTTCTAAGGAGCATTCTGGTTGTACTTCCTCACAGACAGATTTGTTGGTTCTTTAGGCAGTTCATGGTATATTCAATATTCTTCACCAACACCACAATTCAAGGGCGTCAGTTCTTCTTCAGTCTTTCTTTTGCATGCATATGATGCAATTGAAATATCATGGCTTAGGTCAGGCGCACCTTAGTCTTCAAGGTGACATCTTTGCTTTTCAACACTTTAAAGAGGTCCTTTGCAGCAGATTTGCCCTATGCAATGTGTCTTTGATTTCTTGACTGCTGTTTCCACGAGTGTTGATTATGGATCTAAGTAAAATGAAATCCTTGATCACTTCAATCTTTTCTCCATTTATTATGATGTGGCTTATTGGACCAGTTGTCAGGATTTTTGTTTTCTTTATGTTGAGGTGTAATCCATACTGAAGGCTGTGGTCTTTGATCTTCATCAGTAAGTGCTTCAAGTCCTCTTCACTTTCAGCAAGCAAGGTTATGGCATCTGCATAATGCAGGTTGTTAATGAGTCTTCCTCCACTCCTGATGCTATGTTCTTCTTCAGATAGTCCAGCTTCTCAGATTATTTGCTCAGCATATAGATTGAATAGGTACAGGAAAGGCTACAACCTTGACGCACACTGTATCTGACTTTAAACCTGGTGCCCTAGTGGTTAAGAGCTCGGCTGTGAGCCAAAATGTTGGAAGTTCAAATCCATCAGCTGCTCCTTGGAAACCTTATGGGGCAGTTCTACTCTGTCCTATAGGGTGGTTATGAGTCAGAATTGACTTGATGGCAACGTTTTTTTTTTTTTTTCAAGTAAGCCTTATTAGGCTCATATTCATTCAGAAGACTAAATTCCATTTGTTGCTGTTGTTGTTAGGTGCCTTTAAGTTAGGTGCTGTATGAGTTCCAACTCATAGTGACTCTGTGTACAACAGAACAAAACACTGCCCGGTCCTGAGCCATCATCACAATCATTGTTATGCTTGAGGCCATTGTTGCAGCCACTGTGTCAATCCATCTCATTGAGGGTCTTCCTATCTTTCACTGACCCACTATTTGCCAAGCATGATGTCCTTCTCCAGGGGCTGGTATGTGAGATGAAATCTCACCATCCTTGCTTATAAAGAACATTCTGGCTGTACTTCTTCCAAGACGGATTTGTTCGTTCTTCTGGCAGTCCATGGTATATTCAACATTCTTCACCAACACCGTAATTCAAAGGCATCAATTCTTCAGTCTTCCTTATTTTTTGTCGAGCTTTCCCACGCATACGAAGTGATTGAAAACACCGTGGCTTGTGTCAGGCACACTTTAGTCCTTTAAAGTGACATCTTTGCTTTTTAACACTTTAAAGAGGGCTTTTGCAGCAGATTTGCCCAAGGCAATGTTGTTTGATTTCTTGACTGCTGCTTTCAAAGGTATTGATAGTGTGAATACAAGTAAAATGAAATCCTTGACAATTTCAACATTTCTCCATTTATCATGATGTTGCTTATTGGTCATGTTGTGAGGATTTTTGTTTTCTTTATGTTGAAGCCTAATGCATACTGAAGGTTGTAGTCTTTGATCTTCATCAGTAAGTGCTTCAAGTCCTTTTCTCTTTCAGCAAGCAAATTTGTGTCATCCTCATATTGCAGGTTGTTAATGAGGCTTCCTCCTTCCTGATGCTCTATTCTTCTTCATAGAGTCCAGAACCCTGGATTATTTGCTTAGCATATAGATTGAATAAGCATGGTAGCAAATCATTGGGAATGATATTTTCCATGGATATGGGAAACTTGACAAAATAGTGGTAATAAAAAAAAATAATAGCTACCTTTTATTGATCAATTATCAAGTGCCAAGAATGATATTAATCATTTTACATGGAGTAAAGACTGATATTTTGCTAGTATATAATTATACTGCTATATTGTTTGTGACTGGCATCCACTCTGATTTTTTCCTGCGTTACACTCATTGCAATTGGTTGGTGGTTGTACTGCATCAATTGTATTTAAAATTTACCTCTTAAATTCCTTAAAAAATACTAATCCTCAGATGATCCTAAGAAATTGGTATTTTTTCCCTATAGTAGACAGAATTCTAAGACGACCTGAAAGATTACTACCTCTTAATGTCCACACCCCATACAATTTCCACTCTTTGAGTGTGGATGGAACCTATGAATATGATAGGTTATCACTCTCATCATTACAATACTAATCAGTAGACTGAGTTTATAAAAAGTGAGATTAACTTGAGTAGGCCTCCTCTAATCAGGTGAGCCTTTAAAAGAGGTTCAAGAGGTCAGGGAGATGTTCTCCTGTTGGCCTTGGAGAAGCAAACAGCCATACTGTGAGAAGGATACATAGCACAGAGCCGGAGTGACATTTATGAACTGAGGTGGTACCTAGTTAACAACATGCAAGAAAGGAGCACCTCAGTCTTAGAACCTCAAAGAACTGAATCCTGTCAACAACCTGAATGAGCTTGGAAAAGGGCTGTAAGCTCCATAGGAGAACACATCTTTGTGGACACCTTGATTTCAGCCTTGTGAGACTCTAAGAAGCAAGCCCAGCTACACAAGACCTGGATTTTGACCTACAGAACTATGAGATAAACTTCTGCTCTTTTACGCCACTAAGATTGGAGTACTATTTTTTTATGTGTCAATAGAAAATTTATACAGTCCTCTTTTTGCAGATGAGAAATTTGACACCGAGATCACACAAGTAATAAGAGACAAAAGTGGAATTTGAATGAGTCTTTTCAACTTCTAAGCCAGCTCCCTTCATTATTACGCTATTCTCATTTCTTTATTCATAATATCAGTTAATACGTATACTTCTTGTCCTAACAACCAAAAATTTTCAATAAAGAAAATAGTAATGCCCACTGAACAGCATTTCTATGTCCATTGGTAATCTGTAGGTTAAATCAATCAAGGGGTATAGAAGATTTACAGAATACAGAATTCCAAACAAAGCAAGTAATTGTTGATGACTGACAAGCGTGAGCAGATTTTCCTGCTAAGTACCTGCAAATTCATTGAACGCTAATGACTTAAGATCAAAAGAGTTATGGGATAACATCAAGGACATCATACATGAAGAAAGTAAAAGGTCATTAAAAAGACAGGAGAGAAGGAAAAGACCAAAATGGATGTCAGAGGAGTCTCTGATATTTGCCCTTGAGTGCAGAGTAGATAAACAAACAGAAGAAATGACAAAGTAAAAGAGCTGAACAGAAGATTTTAAAGGGTGGGTTGAGAATACAAGGTAAAGTATTATAATGAAATGTGCAAAGACCTGGAGTTAAAAAAACCCAAAGGGAAGAACAAGATCAACATTCCTCAAACAGAAAAAGCTGAAGAGAATATTCAAGCCTCGTGTTACAATATTGAAGGCTTCTATGGACAAATTGAACAATGCAGGAAGCAACAAAAGAAGATGGAAGGAATGCACAGAGTCACTTTACCAAAAAGAATTGGTTGATATTCAACCATTTCAGGAGGTAGAATATGATTAAGAACCCATGGTACTGAAAGAAGAAGCATAAGCCTCGCTGAAGGCATTGGCAAAAAAAAAAAAAAAAACAACAAAGCTCCAGGAATTGATGGAATATCATTTGAGATGCTTTGAAAAACAGATGCAATGCTGGAAGCACTTACTTATCTATGTCAAGAAATTTGGAAGAGAGCTATCTGGACAACCGACTGGAAGTGCTCCATATTTGTGCCCATTTCCAAAAAAAAGTCATCAAATACAAGGTGGAAATTATCAAATAATGTCATTAATATCACATGCTAGTAAAATTTTGCTGAAGATAATTCAAAAACAGCTGTAGTTGTACATTGACAGGGAACTGCCAGAAGTTCAAGCAGGATTTATAGAGGACGTGGAACAAGGAATATCATTGCTGATGTCAGAGGGATCTTGGTTGAAAGCAGAGAATACCAGAAAGATGTTTACCTGTGTTTTATTGACTGTGTGAAGGCACTGGGCTGTGTGGATCACAACAAATTGTGAATAACATGGCAAAGAATGGGAATTTCAGAACACTTAATTATGCTCATGTGGAAACTGTACATTGAGCAAGAGGAAGTTGTTCAACAGAACAAAGGGATATTGTGTGATTTAAAATTGAAAAAAGGTGTGTGGCAGGGTTGTATTCTTTCACCTTATTTGTTCTACACACTGAAAAAAACAATTGCAGAATCTAGGCTATATGAAGAAGAACATGGCATCAGGATTGGAGGGAGATTCATTAAAACCTGAGATATGCAGATGACACAACTTTCCTTGCTAAAAGTGAGAACAACATGAAACACTGATAAAGGTAAAAGACTACAGCTTTTAGCATGGATTACATCTGAACATAAAGAAAAAGAAAATCCTTACAACTGGACCAATAAACACCCTAATACATAGAGAAGAAATTGTTTGTCAAAGACTTTATTCTTCATGGATCAACAATCAACACCCATTGAAGCAGCAGTCCAGAAATCAGAAGACACATTGCATTAGGCAAATTAATTCCACCCTATTACTGAATTAGTAGAGATAAATAGGTGTTTTGTTTTGTTTTGTTTTAAATAGTTAATATTGGGTTTGTCCTGTCTGTAACTGAACTCTGGCATCTGCAGTTTCTAGCTGTGTGGCTTTTGGCAATTCAGTTAATTCTTCTAAGCCTCAGTTGCCTCATATATAAAATGGAGTTAATTGAAGTGCCCAAGTAAAAGAAGAACAAAAAGGAAGGCCAAAGAAGAATTGATGTCTTTGAATTACGATGTTGGGGAAGAATATTGAATATACCATGGGCTGCGAGAAGAATGAACAAATCTGTTTTGGAAGAAGTATGGCCAGAATTCTCCTTAGAAGCAAAGATGGCCATGTTATGAGGAGGGACCAGTCCCTGGAGAAGGACATCATGCTTGGTAAAGTAGAGGCTCAGCTAAAGAGAGGAAGACCCTCGACGAGATGGATTGACACAGTGGCTGCAAAGATGGACTCAAGCATAACAATGATAGTGAGGCTGACTGAGGATCGGGCAGTGTTATAGGGTCGCTATGAGTCAGAACCAACTCTGGGCCACCTAACAACAACAACTGAAAGAATTATTCTGAGGATTAAATAAGATAATGTATTTAAAAACACTTAGCATACTGTTGGGCATATAGGAAACAACATGTCGATTATTAGTTTGCACTGGGTTAGACTGAGAATGACAACATAAATAAAAAGTTTACTTTTGCCTCTCATAAAGAAGTGTAGAAGTACTAGTGGGGCTAATGATGAGCCTTTACAAACTCATCAGGATCACAGCCTCCTTCTGTCTTGTTGCTCTGCTTCGCTCAGAATGTGGCTTCTACATCATAGTCTAATGGAGTTTCTTGAACTCTTGTCATACACTTGCATTCCACTCAGCAGTAAGGGGCCAAGATGGGCCCACTCATTCCTTTCAGGTACTATTCTTTCTAAGCTGGTACCATTAGAAGCCCTTTTAGTACTCTTTGGTGCTGACTACTTCTGGATGATGTGTTATGTGATATTACCAAGAGATATCATGTTCATAGACACACTCCCACATCTCTTTCTCTGTGAACTGCGGCCCCTGGGTGAATGTTAAGCTATTTGGATTCCATGGCTATGGATGAATTATTTTTAATCCCCCAGACACTCTGCAGGCAGGAAAGGCAAATGCATACCCAGAAAAACTGTCTATATGTGATGACTAATCTCTGGACCTTCCAGGATGAAAGGGGCCTAATCTAGTCAACTTGACATAAAGTGATTTGTTGATCTCTTAAGAAGCAGTGCCATATGAAGTATTCCACATTGTTCTCTGTTCTTGACAAGTGGGATATTCAGAGGTAACAGTAGCTAAATCAGCCTTAGAAAGTCAAAATCAGTCCTGCTGGGATCATATGCCTTCCGCATGAGCTGAGCACTCTGTTCGTATGCTTATTGTGCCATTTCTGAGGTAGCTGATGATAAAGCCTGATGAACATCAGTTGGCCAAGGCATTCGGTATACTTCTGTTTGGTGCCTCTTCCATGGTGGATATTAAAGGGTGTTATAAAAATCTTTACACTTTGTGCACACTCCCATGTGTCCATTCACATGTCTTTACCCCAGACCCCCTTATCTCTGAACTTACAATCCTTTTCGTTCCAGATCTCTGGATAGATGGACAGCTCTCTGTTTTGAATTCAATCATTTCTAGAGCTAATCAGGATGCACCAAATATATCCCTATCCATGTCATTCTAATGGAAATTTTCATTGTAGGCATTTGCCATGAGATGTATATTGCTGTTATATTTTTCTAGTGCTGGAATAGGGGGCAACTAATGTTATTTCTCCTCTTTCAGTATTAGATAAAATTGACCATTGCATTACCTGTACATATGTATCAAAGATAACATTCTTTAGGTAGCAGCCATTCTTTAGAGCCCCTTTTGTTTCTGGCCTTGTTTCGTATGAGGCTGTTATTCAAACTGAGCACTCCCACAATGACTGTTATGCATCAGGTTTTGTTTTACTCCAAAAAGAAGTCCAATTGAAACAAGCCTTTCTTCAAATAAATCTATGTTCCAACCAATGATTGGATGCGATATAGTCAATATTTTCCTATTTTGTACAAAGTACTCTAGTTTGCATTTTTACATTTTGACACTATGCAGACTATTACACATGATAAAACCAAACCAAACCCCGTGCCGTCGAGTCGATTCCAACTCATAGAGACCCTATAGGACAGAGTAGAACTGCCCCATAGAGTTTTCAAGGAGCATCTGGCGGATTTGAACTGCCGACCTTTTGGTTAGCAGCTGTAGCACTTAATCACTGTGCCACCAGGGTTTCCGTTACATATCATTACACATGATATGACTCTAAAATAGTGATATCAATTAAAAAAAAAAAAAACATGCAAAAATTGCTCTTGGTTCTTTATACGCATTCACGAATGGCAACAATTTTTAAATGCCCAAGCAGGAGATCGGTCATCAAGACAGCAGCAAGCCTTTCAGTTCACAAAGGCATAATTAACGGAAGCTTCTTTTTTGAAAATTTCCCTCACTAGATTAGCCAACATTCACATCTGTCAAAACTTGACATACCTTATCAGGAAATATTCAGAGTAAATTTGCTTTCTATTCTCTTGTGTGCAGTTCATTACTCTTTCTATTTATCTGGCATATTTTGAGCTCCTTTGAAACGTGTCACAGCATTTTTTGAAGTGAAGGAATATTTGTTCTATTTGAACACATACAAAAACTTATAGATGCTAAAAGCTTCTTTTTATTTGTATTACATAAAAAAATAAAAAGTATATTTAACCAAAGATTTGTGATAACATTATTCAAGCTTTCTACAATCTTCAAAACTTATTTTAATTGTATTGGCGTGACTGATAATTGCTTATCCTCCCATAAAGTCTCATGCATAATTTGATTATTTTAAATCTTGATGTACAATAACCTTTTCTTCAACACTCTTAAACAAAATCTAGGAAATGAACTCAGAAAAAATTAAGTCTCATGAAGATATAAAAGAATTCTGACATCGAATATAAAAACTGCAAGTCTAGTATTTGAAGTTCAGATAAATAAAGGTGATAATATGTCTGCCTTTAAGAAAAAAAAACCTAAGAACTGTTTTTGAAAGACTTGAATTTAAATTGTTTAGCTTTTAATAGTTTATTTCAAGTCAAGCAAACCAGAATAGTTCTTTAGAACCGTGTTAATAATGAATTAGGTTATTTATTAAATAAAATAGTCACTAATTAGTAAATGTCAATGATTTCTCCCTTTAAAGATGTAATAAATTATCTGTTGTTATTGTGAGTTGCCTTCTATATGCATATATATACAGTATAATGATAACTCATGGTGTCTATATATATAGATACCATGAGTTAGTACCAATATACTATTGATATATATATATATGTACATTATATATTCGTGCATTAACTGAATCAAATGTATTTAATTTGAACACTTATTGATTTTTAATTTTATTAATTTCTTTATGTAAAACAGATATAAAATCAACAATTTAGCCAAATTAACAGTTAAAAGTTTAGGGTACTAGATTGCCCTTTTTTAAAAAATCTGGTATTTTATCATATATATACTGCCTAGATCTATTCTGATTATTTTTATGGTATTTATACAATTTTCTTTTACCAACTCCCTCCCCAAATATAATCTACTGGTTTCTTATAAAAAACAACAAAAATGCTTACTATTATACTTTAAATAAATTCAAAATATTTACTGTACAAATCATTAGTAAACATACAAGAATTATGGGATTATTGGAGTTAGTTCAGTATGACAACTGTCTACTCATCATTTTTAGGAAAATGCTTCTTATTTAGAAACGCTCCATTGAAAGGAAAATCATAATGCCCAGAATTATTCCTGTCTATAAATTGAGTAATTTTCATGGTTATTTCAAATCTATTAATGAACACTGACTTCTTACCAGAACCTTCCATTGGTTGTCTGTGGAAATAAATTGTATGAAATCAGTTCAAGTAGCCTGCTCCTATCAATGTGAAATTGAGAGAGGTAAGTCCCAGCCCTGCTAACAAAATCTGTTCTTACATTAAAGGACCTAAATTTCCAAAATTTCTCGGATATACACTGAAAAGTTTCCAAGAGATAAATAGTAAGAATAGCATAAATAATAAAAGAAGCCATTTTTGATGGTGGCTGAGGATACTGAGGAACTAAAGCTTTTGTCCAATTGCTTTGTTTGAATAATTGGGGCCATGTTTTGGACTGCTCCTAGGTTCCCCTTTGGTGTTTGCAGGTACTTTTGCAGAAAATGTAGTGCCCTCTTCTTAGTTGGTATGATTGCATATCCATGCATTAACAGAGAAGAAAAATAGATTTCTGTTATTTATTTACTTTTAATATTCAAGCTTTTTATTATCCTTTTTTTCAGGCAAACTTAGACTCCTGGAGTCTGTGTGGATTTAGATATATATACAACAAAGGGTTAAGTGTAACGGCAGATATTTTGATGAAACTGTAAACCACATATTATTTTTCACTCATATTTCAGAAGAATAATTTGTGGAAAAAAACAGCAGAAAAAATTGACAGTAGAAGAGTTCCGTGAAGACCTTTCCTCCATGATAAATGAGGAAGCATGGAAACTAACTCACTAAAAAAAAACACATCCCCAAATACCTGACCTATCTATTGTAGTATATTCAGGGACCATTTTTTTTTTTAACTCCTGCTGTCTAATACTATGTTGTTTTCTGTATGTATTCTTTTTCTTTTTTAATAGTATCTTACTGTATTTTCGGTGGAAGTGTACACAGCAAAACAGGTTCCCATTCAACATTTCTACAGTTATTGCTCAGTAATATTGGTTACATTCTTCACATTGTATCAACATTCTCATTGTTTCCGTTCTAGTTGTTCTGTTCCCTTTGACCTAGTTTTACAGTTCCCCAACCTTCTCAACTATGCTTCAGAGTTTTTGGTGACCATTTTGGTCTCATATAGATGTATTTTCTTTCTTTCTTTTTTAAGAGCCCAATACTTAAGGGTGATGTTTCTTACTTTATGAGCTAAACTGTTATTTAGCTAAAAGGTGACTTGAGGGAATAGTTTCAGTTCAAGGTTTAAAGAATATCTCAGGTAAATAGTCACAGGGGTTCCTTCTGTCTAAGTGGGTCCATTGAGTCTGGATTTATTGAAAACTCGAAGTTTTGTTCCATATTTTTCTCCTTTTCTATCAGAACCCATCTACCATATTTTTTATGCAAATAACACTCACCTTTTATGTTTGTTTGCCAACTGTGCCTTCACCCCACGAGGTATTTTCATAAATGCCACTACGCCATTTTATTTTTTACATGTTGCAAAAAAAATTAGCATAGGGCATTATGAAAATACTTCACGGGGGAAGGAGAAGTTGGCAAACAAATGTAGAAGGCTCAAGTAATTTGGATAAAAATATGGTGTTGTGATACTGATCAGAACATTTGGTAGTGGTAGCTGTGTACCATCTGGTTCTGGTCTCAGGGTAAATGATGCCCTAGTTCATGCAGACAGTGTGTAGACTGGTTCCTTCTCTGAGTCTTCGATTTCCATCTTTCTATTTTGCTCCCAGATGAGCAGAGACCAATAATTGTATCTTGGATGGCCTCTCCTAGGCTTTTAACACCCCAGATGCTACTCGCCAGACTAGGATGCAGAACATAAACTTTATGAACTATGTTAAACCAATTGACTGAGGTGACCTGCAAAACTATGACCCTAAGTCTTGAAACCAAAACAACTAATCCCATGAGGTGACTGGTTATGTCTAAAAAGTATCAGTTTCTGTGACCCTTATTTGTTTATAAGTATATATGTATATATACATTTCACATTTACATCAATAGTAAAAAAATCTACTCTCCAGCTATTTTGCATATTAACAATGTTCACCTGGCAGTAACTAACACCAAGGTGCTAGGCTAGAGTAACGCTGGTTGTGATGGTTAAGATTATGTGCAACTTGGCTGGGTCATGGTTCTCAGTGGTTTGGCAGTTATATAATGCTGTAATTTGGCAGTTATGTAATGCTGTAATTTGGCAGTTATGTAATGCTGTAATTTAGCAGTTATGTAATGATGTGGTCATCCTCCATTTTTGCAAAATGTAAATTTTTGCATACCAACATAGTCTTTGGACCCTAGCCATGTCAATAAGTGAGAAGTGGGTGTATATATAGGCACACACACACACATATTTATACATATATATGTATATATAAACTCACACAACATGTATTTTGGTTGTTGTTGATATGGCTGAAAAATTCCATATAGCATAGCATTTACCTAAACATCTTGTGTGTGTGTGTGTGTGTGTATGTGTGTGTGTGTGTGTGTGTGTGTGTACAACCTAGCAGCATTAGTTATCTTGGTTAAGCTTTGTGAACTTCTCACATACTTAGTGCTACCCTTTCCATCACCGTAAGTAAAAAATGACTACTGTATATAGAATGAAAACCCCTTTCCTCCCCAATCCCACCCCTGAACCACCAACAAATATTGGTCACTGCATGTATAGCTGTTCTTGTCATTTTATACAAGTGAGAACAATATTTGTTCTTTTGTGATTGACTTATTTCACTCAGCATAATGTCCTCTAGGTTCATCCACGTCCCAAGATGTTTTGGGAAGTCATCATTCCTTATGGCAGCGTAGTATTTCATTGTATGTATGTACGACTTTTTGTTTATCTACTCATCCACTGATGGGCACTTAGGTTGTTTGCACCTTTTGGCTATTGTGAATAATGCTGCAATGAACATAGGTGTGCATATGTCTCTTCTATTAGATCTCTAGGGTATATAAAAGGAGTGGAATTGTTGTAACAAAGGGTAGCTATATGTCTAATTGTTTGAGGAATTGCTATACTGTTATCCACAGTGCTTGTACCACTTTACAGTCCCACCAGCAATGGATAAGGGTTCCAAACTCCCCACATGCTCACCAACATTTATCCTTTTCTCTTTCTCTCTCGTTTTTTTTTGTTCTGTTTTAGTTTTATTGTGTTTCAGGTGAAAGTTTACAGTGCAAAATAGTTTCTCATTCAAAAATTTATACACGAATTGCCTTGTGACATTGGTTGCAATTCCTGCAATTTATCAGCAGTCTCCCCCTTTCCCTTTCCACCCTTGGTTCTCAGTGTCCATTCATTCAGTTTTCCAGTCCCTTTCTGACTTCTTGTCTTTCTTTTGGACAATTGTTGCCCATTTGGTTTCATTATTGTTTGTTTTATAGGCCTGTCTCATCTTTGGTTGAAAGGTGGACTTTGGGAGTGGCTTCAGTTCTGAATTAACAGGGTGCGATGCTTAAAACTGTGTATGAGTTTGGCTGGGCCATGATTCTCAGTGTTTTGGAAATTGTATAATGTTGTGATCACTTCCCTGTTGAAATTTGATATGTGATCACCCCCACGATGGAATCTGCTGAATGGGACCAGTGGGGATGCAGCTTGTGGCAGCTCATAGCCCCCTCAGCTTTCATCACTTCCACTGCCTACTTCCTTCCTGCTTGCCTTGCAAAGATTGTTGGTTCATTCAGGATCCAACAGTTGTCTCTTGTCTGATCTCTGGTTCTTGGGACTTGAGCTAACAGCTTACCTGCCCATCTTGGGATTTGTCAATTTTCAGGGCCTGCGAGCAAGAGTCCTGTCCCCTGACCTGCTTATCTTGGGTTCGCCAGCCCCTGCAGCTACGTGAATCAGGAGAAACCTGGCAGTCTTGCCTGCCAACCTTGGGGATTCCTTGACCGTCACAATCTGTGAGCAGGATTCCTGCTCTCTGACCTGCTCATCTTGGGTTCACCAGCTTCTGCGGCTCCGTGAATTGGGAAAGGCCTCTATCCTGATCCAAGGACTTGGGACTTTCCAACACCCACAGTCACGTGAACTGTTTCCTTGATATAAATCTCTCTGTATATATTTATATGCTTTAATGGTTTTGCTTCTCAAGAGAACCCAGCCTAAGACACAGAGTGTCAGAGGGCCTTAGTCTCAGGGGTTCCTCCTCTCTCTGTCAGACTGGTAAGTCTGGTTTTCTTTTGGGAATTTAAATTTTGCTGTCTATGTTTCTCCTGCCCTGTCTAGGACTTTCTATTACAATCGCTGTCAGAGCAGTCAGTGGTCTCTCTCTCTCTTTTTTTAATCATTGCCAATTTAGCAGGGGTGAGAACTCGTTGTTGTTTTGATTTGCAGCTAATGACTTAGAGCATCTTTTCATGCGTTTGTTGGCTGCTTGAATGTGTTCTGGGGAAGTATCTGTCCATGTCCTTTGCCCATTGTTTTATCGGGTTATTTGTCTTTTTGCTGTTGTGTTGTTGAAGTTTTATATATATTTTGAAATTTAGACCCTTATCCAATATATGATTCCAAAGACAATTTCCCAGTCTGTAGGTTGTCTTTTTACTCTTTTGATAAAGTCTTATAATGAGCATAAGTATTTAATTTTTAGGAGGTCCCAGTTATCTAATTTGTCTTCTGCTGTTCATACACTTCTAGCTGTGTTTGGTAACCTATCTTTATAAAAAATTAGGTCCCATCGTTTTGTCCCTATGTTGTCTTCCAATAACTTTATAGTTTTAGCTTTAACATTTAGGTCTTTGATTCATTTTTAGTTAGTTTTTGTTTATGGTGTGAGGTATGGGTTCTGTTTCATTTTTCTGCAAGTGAATACCCAATTTGGAAACACCATTTGTCGAAGAGAGTATTTCTTCCTCATTGAATGGACTTTGACCCCTTCTCAAAAATCAGCTGTCCATAAAAAAAAAAAAATTTCTGTCCATAGATGGATTTATTTCTGGGTTCTATTATACTCTACCGGTCTATGTGTCAATCACTGAACCAGTAGAAGGACGTTTTGGTTACTGTACCTGTAAATTACGTTTTGAGATTGGGCAGTATGAGGCTTCTTACTTTGTTCTTCTTCAATAGTTCTTTGGCTATTTGTGGACTCTTTCCTTTCCATATAAAATCGATGATTAGTTTTTCCATTTCAGTATAAATGCAGTTGGAACTTTTATCAGGATTGCATTGAATCTATAAATCATTTTGGGTAGTATTGACATTTTCACAATATTAAGTTTCCTATCTATGATCACAGAATGTACTTACATTTACATAGATCTCTTTTAGTCTCCTGTAGTAGTGTTTTACAGTTTTCATTGTATAAATCTTTTGTATCCTTGGTTAGGTTTATTTCAATGTATTTCATCCTTTGTGCTGTGGTTGTTGTTGTCATCAAGTTGGTTCCAACTTATAGTGACCCTATGTAAAACAGAATAAAACACAGCGCAATCCTGCACCATCCTAATGATCATTGTTATGTTTGAGCCCACTGTTGCAGCCACTGTGTCAAACCATCTCACTGAGGGTCGTTCTCATTTTTGCTGACTCTTTACTTTACCAAGCATGATGTCCTTCTCCAGGGATTGGTCCCTCCTGAAAACATATCCAAAATATGTGAGACAAAGTCTTGCCATTCTTGCTTCTAAGGTACATTCTGGCTGTATTTCTTCAAAGACAAATTTGTTCGTTCTTTTGGCAGTCCATGGTATATTCAATATTTTTTGCCAACACCATAATTCAAAGACGTAAATTCTTCTTTGGTCTTCCTTATTAACTGTCCAGCTTTTGCATGCATATGAGGCAATTGAAAACACCATAGCTTGGGTCAGGCACACCTTAGTCTTCAAGGTGACATCTTTGCTTTTTGACACTTTAAAGAAGTCCTTTGCAGCAGATTTACCCAATGCAATGCATCTTTTGATTTCTTGACTGCTGCATCCATGGGTGTTGATTGTGGATTCAAGTGTGATGAAATCCTTGAGAACTTCAATTTTTTCTCTGTTTATCATGATGTTGCTTATTGGTCTAGCTGAAGGCTGTGGTCTTTGACCTTCATCGGTAAGTGCTTCAAGTCATCTTCACTTTCAGCAAGCAAGGTTGTGTCATCTGCATAACACAGGTCGTTAATGAGCCTTCCTTCATTCCTGATGCCACGTTCTCCTTAATATCATCCAGCTTCTTGGATTATTTGCTCAGCATACAGATTGAATAAGTATGGTAAAAAGATACAACTCTGACCCACACCTTTCCTGATTTTAAAACATGCGGTAACCCCCTGTTCTGTTCTAATAACTGTCTCTTGATCATCTCTTATACAGGTTTCACAGGAGCACAATTAACTGTTCTGGTATTCCCATTCTTCACAACGTTATCCATAATTTGTTTTGATCCACACAGTAGAATACCTTTGCATAGTCAATAAAATACAGGTAAACATTTTTCTGGTATTCTCTGGTTTTAGCCAAGATCCATCTGATATCAGCAATGATATATTCCTCATTCCACATCCTCTTCTGAATCCGGCTTTAATTTCTGGCAGTTAGCTGTCCATGAACTGTTGCAACCACTTTTAAATGATCTTCAGCAGAATTTTACTTGTGTTTGATATTAATGATATTGTCCAAAAATTTCTGCATTCTGTTGGATCACCTTTCTTGGGACTAGGCATAAATATGGATCTCTTCCAGTCAGTTGGCCAGGTAGCTGTCTTCCAAATTTCTTGGCATAGATGAGTGAGCACTTCCAGAGCTGCATCCATTTGTTGAAACATCTCAATTGCTGTTCTGTCAATTCCTGGAGCCTTATTTTTTGTCCATGTCTTCAGTGTGGCTTGAACTTTTTCTTTCAGTACAGTCAGTTCTAGATAACATGCTACCTCCTGAAATGGTTGAAGGTAGACCAATTCTTTTTGGTATAGTGACTCTGTGTCTTCCTTCCATCTTCTTCTGATGCTTCCTGTGTCATTCAGTATTTTGGTCACAGAATCCTTCACTATTGCAACTTGAGGCTTGAATTTTTTCTTCAGTTCTTTCAGCTTAAGAAATGCCAAGTGTGTTCTTCCTTTTGGCTTTCTATCTCCAGGTCTTTGCACATGTCATTATACTTTGTCTTCTCGGACCACCATTTAAAATCTTCTGTTCGGCTTTTTTACTTCATCATTTCTTCTGTTTCCTTAAGTTACTTGACATTCAGGAGCATGAGTCAGAGTCTCTTCTGACATCCATTTTGGTCTTTTCTTTCTTTTCTGTCTTTGTAATGACCTTTTGCTCTCTTCATGTATGATGACTTTGGCGTCATTCTACAACTCATCTGGTCTTCGGTCATTAGTGTTCAATGTGTCAAATCTATTTTTGAGATGGAGTCTAAATTCAGGTGGGATATACTCTAGGTCATGCTTTGGCTCTTGTGGACTTGTTATAATTTTCCTCAGCTTCAACTTGAACTTGCTTATGTGCAATTGATTGTTCTTCTGCAGTTGGCACCTGGCCTTGTTTTGACTGATGATATTGAGTTTTTCCATTGTCTCTTTCTACAGATGTAGTCGATCTGATTCCTGTATTTTCCACCCAGCGAGGTACATGTGTATAGTTGCTGTTTATGTTATTGTAAAAAGGTATTTGCAATGAAGAAGTCACTGGTCTTGCAAAATTCTATTATGTGATCTCCTGCATCCTTTCGATCTCCGAGGCCATATATTCCAACTACCGATCCTTCTTCGTTTCCAACTTTTGCATTCCAATCACGAGTAATTATCAATGCATTCTGGTTGCATGTTCAATCAATTTCAGACTGCAGAAGTCGGCAAAATCTTCAGTTTCTTCATCTTTGGCCTTAGTGGTTGGTGCCTAAATTTGAATAATAATTGTATTAACAGGCCTTCCTTGTAGGTGTATGGATATTATTCTATCACTGACAGTATTGTACTCAGGATAGATCTTGAAATGTTCTTTTTGACAGTGAATGCAAAGACATTCTTCTTCAATTTGTCATTCCTGGTATAGTAGACCATATGATTGTCTGATTTAAAATGGCCAATACCAGTACACTTCTGCTCACTAATGCGTAAGGTATCAACCTTTATGCATTCCATTTTATTTTTGACCATTTCCAATTCTCCTATATTCATACTTTGTACATTGCATGTTCAAATTATTAATGCATGTTTGTGGCTGTTTATTCTCATTTTGAGTCATGCCACATTAGCAAATGAAGGTTCCAAAAGCTTGACTCCATCTACATCATTAAGGTCGACTCAACTTTGGGGAAGCAGCTCTTCTCCAGTCACATTTTGAGTGCCTTCCAACCCGAGGGGCTCATAAGAAAATATTTTACATAATGAACAATTTCGTGTATATCTTAAGTTTCAATTCCAGATGCTTTTTCACATATATTAATGCAACTAACTAGCTAACTAACTAATGAACCTGTTGCCATTGAGTGATTCTGACTCACAGCAACTCATCTGTTACAGAGTGGAACTGTTCACAGGAGTTTTCTTGGCTATAATATTTATGGAAGCAGATTGCCAGGCCTTTCTTCTGCATAGATCAATTTTGTTGTTGTTGTGCACCATCAAGTAGATTCCAACCCCAAACCAACTCTATGTGACAGAGTAGAACTGCCCCACAGGGTTTTCTGATTTGAAATCTTTAGGAAATCTGATCTCCAGGTCTTTCTCTCCTGGAGCTGCTGGATGGATTCGAACCACTAACTTATTGGTTAGCAGCCAAGTGCTTAACCATTGCACCTCCAGTTTATTAAATACATAGATCCACAAATGTATGACTTGATTCAATGGCTATATCCTCACACCCAAACTGATTCGTATCTTTACACAGGAGTAATAATGGGCAGACAGCATGAAGCTTCTTTGAGGACTTTTCCAAATTTTGACCACCAAATTCTCAAGCAATATTCATCTTGGTCAATGATCTTTGTTCATCTAGCACCTGATGATGTGGAAACTTCCCTCATTCCTTCATTCTGTTTCTTGTCACTTCAACAATGGGGGCTCAAAGACTTGAGTATTTAACTTCCAGAGCATTAGGAGCCATTTCCCTGTTTGTTAATGTTTTCTTTGTATCACGAAAAATAATATTTATGTGATTATTTCAAATATTTCTTTAATTTCGTCTGTTGAGTGATTTTATTTAGGAAAGGAAAATCCCTAGACTACTTTTAATTGAAAGCTGATTTCAATAAAAATTCAAGGATAGCGATAGATTTTAATTCCATTTGATTTATCAGTAACCTTTGACTACCGATTTTGAGACCATACTGTCATTTATCTTGCTTTTTCTTCTTAGGCAACTTATTTTTTAAAAGTACACATTCCTTGAGTGGATAAACAAACTATGGTACATAGACAAAATGGAGTATTACACAACAATAAAGAACAATGATGAATCTGTGAAACATCTCACAACATGGATGAATCTGAAGGGTGTTATGCTGAGTGAAATAAGTTAATCACAAAAGGACAAATATTGTATGAAACCAGTCTGGTAAAAACTCATGAAAAGGTTTACACACAAAAAGAAACAATCTTTGATGGTTACGAGGGAGGGGAGGGGTGAGGGTGGAAAAACATGAAATAGACAATAGATAAGTGGTAACTTTGGTGAAGGGTAAGACAGTAGTACACAGTACTGGGGGAACCAGCACACTTGTATGAGGCAAGGTCATGGACACTCCATAGATACATCCAAACTCCCTGAGAGACCAGATTACTGGGCTGAGGGCTGGGGACCTTGGATCTTGGGGAATATCTAGCTTAATTGGCAAAGCATAGGTTATAATCATTCTACAGTCTACTTTGGTGTGTAGCATCTGGGGACTTAAAAGCATGTGAGTGGCCATTTAAGATACTCCATTAGTTTCACCCCTTTGGGAGCCAGGGAGAGTGAATAAAACTAAAGACACAATGGAAAGGTTAGTCCAAAGGACTAATGGACCACAACTACCATGGCCTCAACCAGACTGCCTCCAGTACAACTAGGTGATGCTTGGCTACCACCACTGACTGCTCTAACAGGGATCACAGTAGTGGGTCCTGGACAGAGCTGGAGAAAAATGTAGAACAAAATTCTAGCTCACAAAAAAAGACCAGACTTACTGGCCTGACAGAGACTGGAGAAACCCTGAGAGTATGGCCCCTGGACACCCTTTTAGCTCAGTAACGAAGTCACTTTTGAGATTCACCCTTCAGCCAAAGACTAAGCCCATAAAACAAATGGAGAGTAAAGGGGCACAGCAGCCCAGGGGCAAAGACAAGAAGGCAAGAGGGGACAGGAAAGCTGGTAATAGGGAACCCAATATCAAAAAGGGAGGGTGTTGAAATTGCATGGAGTTGTTAACCCATGTCATAAAACAATATGTGTACTAACTGTCTAATGAGAAGCTAGTTTGTTCTGTAAACCTTCATCTAAATTACAATGAAAAAGGACACATCCTTTATTTTTGATTGTTTTATGACATCCAAAGCCGGCATTAATCTCAACTACTATATGATGTATCACAATTACATTATGAGTCATCTACTATTTTTTGACTCCTTGGCCTGTCATATATTCAATAAAGAATTATTATTTCCAATTGAATTTCAATGCAAATGACCTAAAAGCACACCGTTTGTTTTTCTTCTTTGCCTGATGATATTCTTCATTTTTAACATTCCAAATAAACTGGCCGATGCAATGGGCCTTTGGATATTCTGAAAGTCATTATAGAAATATTGAGATTCTCTAATCTACAAGACAAACACATTTTGTGGGAAAATGAAGCATTCTAATAAGTTTTGTAAACTGTATATCGTTTACCTTATGCTGTTAGTCAAAATTTAGCTGAAAGAACATTAAGAAAATCAAAGTAGACAGTTCAAGCAACTTTCTAACATCAAGTGTGCAGACTTGAGTGATATAGGTAGCGATTTATCAGCTACTTTGGAGGGAAGCACATTCTTAAAGGAAATAGCAATAAATAATCAATATAGGTGAAGACCAGAAGAAAGGCAGATAAAAAGGAAAAAGTAAGGAGAAGATTGCATTGAAAATATACTGCATAAAATTTATGTAAATGTATATGTGTGTGTATATAAAAGCATAAAGAAATTAGAAAAGTATATTTCAGGAATATCTATCTATAAGGTAGAAAAAGTTACTTGCAGATTAAATAGTACATATTTTTCACTTTTTGGTGCAAACAAACCTATCAACAACAAACCCCTGAAGATATATGTATATACATCAGTATATGTTATATGAGCAAGAAATATGGAGGATGCAAGATGATAAGTGCTCTGGAAAGCTCATTGTCCTCATCTTTATACATTTTGCTATTATAATATTTTGCTTCTCATAAGAGGCATTTATTTTTATAACTTGAAAATTTTATCAAATAGCTAAAACAATGTAGCAAATAAATAGAAGTAGGAATAGAAAACATAAGAATATAACAAAACAGTGGAAAAAAGGCAGATTTGATAAAGTACCAAATGGAAATTTTAGCAAAGAAAAAACTTAGTCATTAAAATAAAAAAACCTCAATATTCAGTTATTCAGAAGTTTAAACAGGTCTGCAGAGAGCATTAACAATCTAAGCTCAGCCCTTAGAACTCTTTTCTAGTTTTCCTGCCCTAATTCCCTTCGTGATCTCAAGCGTTCTCAAGGCTTTGAAAACTATCTCTATACAAACATTATTTTTTCAGATTTATGTCTTCAACTTTTAACTTGCGGCTGAACTTCAGTCTTATATATTCAAAAAACTCAAAAATCTCTACCTGCGGAGGCACAGCCAACATGGATCTATAGACAGAAGCACCATGCCATCCCTCTAAGAAAAAGATCTGAAAAACTAAGTAAAACAGATACAAATATCAATCATGGAACCCCAAGTGTCAAAGGAAGGGATAAAGAACTAGATCGAGCACCAAAAGGAACAAGAAACTGAGAGAGAAGAAAGAAGGAGGACAGCTATGGAGTGTAGGTCCCCTACTAGCTAATGCAGCACAGATTTGCCATCTTGGACCTCAGCCACCAAGAAGAGCAGACAGGGAGTACAAGAAGTCAACTTCACGGAGCTCCCAACAGGAGACAGAGCACCCAGTAACCAGGGATACACACTTTCCCATCCCTCATCCTTCTTCCCCCCACACAGCCTCCACCACTTTCCAAAGACCATGGTCACTTGACTAGAGAGACACCAGTTCACTGGCAGCCGGGGCCACCCTGTCCTCACTGGTTGGCTCTTTCAGCACCATTTTTTGGCTTTTTTTTTGTTGTTGTTGTTTTTCTCTCTCTCTCTTCCTTTCCTTTCTTCCACCTAGCTAGCACCATGTGACAGCCTGTGGCAGACCACTTGGCTAGAGAGCCACCAGCACATGGCTTTCCCAGTCAGTGCCACCCCACTGACTGGCTCCCTCAGTGCCTGTTTTGTTTGTTTTTTTCCTATCTCTTTCTCCTTCCTTCCTTTCCTTTCTCCCACCCAACTAGCCACATGTGCCATCCCCACCCTTTCTTGATGGGCTGTGCCATACCTCTCAGCCAGAAAGTCATGGACACACAGATTCCCCAGGTCCGTGCCACCCCACCGGTAGGCTCCTTCACTGCCATTTTTTTTTCTCGGCTTCTTCTCTCTCTGTCTCTAACTCTTCCTTCCTTTCCTTTCTCTTGCCCACCTTGCCCTGTGTGCCATCCACTGCCTGTGTGGACAGGCTGTGCCACACCACTCAGCTGGAAAGCCACTGGCACAAGGCCTCCTTGGTTTCACACTACCCCTACTGGTAGGCTCCTTCAGCACATTTTTTCCTTTCATTTTTTTGTTTGTTTTTGCTTTTCGTTGTTGTTTCTTCACTCTCTCTCCATTCCTTCCTTTCCTTTCTCCCACCCATCTAGCCCTGTGTGGTGCCCCTCCCCCTCAACGGGCTGTCTTTTACCCCTCAGCTAGAGAATATCCGGCACAAAGCCTCCCTGGGTCTATACTGCCCCCAGAAGCCAGCTCCCTCAGTGCCATATATTTTTATTTTTATTTATCTTTCCCCTTCTCCCTTTTCCTTCTCTCTCCCATCTAGGCCCTGCTGCTGCCTCAGTCCCTTACTGACTAGCCATGCTGTGTAACCTGCAAAGATAGACATCAACTCACCACTACCCCAATTCCATCCCATCCCCAACAGCTGGCTCTCAAAGCACCATATTTATTTTTGTAATTATTGTTGGTTTTATATTTTTTGTTTGTTACTTTTATCTCTTTCCCTTCTTTCATTTCCTTTCTCCTGCCCCCCTAACTCTGTGTGCTACTCACACTCCTTCTCCACAGGCCAAGGCACACTGCTCAGCTAGATACCCACTGTCACGCAGCCTCACCAAAGCTGTCCTGCCTCGACTCACTTAATCCTACCCTGCTACCATTTTATTTACTTTTTCTATTTAGTTTTTTCTTTTTTCCTTCATTTTTCTTTTTTTTCTATTGTTTCTCTTTCTTCTTTTCATCTTTCTCTCACCCACTTAGATCCACACATCACATCTTCTCCCTTTCCTCCTGCCTATTTGTACTGTGTGCTTAGCATCATGCCCCCAAGTGGCACAGGGACAGACCGCCACAACCCACCCTGTGCTGCCCTCCAGCACCACCCCATTCACTCCAGTACATGCTGCAAATGAACCATCTTTGCTCATCCCCTCCTCCACTGAACCTGCTGCACCATAGCTGAGTGACTGGCACTGCCCTCCTGGACAAGATGGTGAGAAGCACCATGCCCACACATGAACAAGCAACAAAACATGCCAAGCCTGCTTGCCCAGACATAATCAAATAAAACAAAAAAAGCAGGATGAAACAGGCAAATATACAATAAGTAAATGAATAAAATAATTCTTGAATGTCCCAAAGACAGGAGATGTTATCAAAATATATATTTTTTAAAAAAGGATAGGAAGGCTCCAGAAAGTGGCAAAAATAAAACATCAGAGGACTTTCTGGTAGAAGAAAAGGAGCTGGAACTTTCTGACAAAGAATTCAAAACTCTAACATTGAGGGCTCTCCAAGAGATGAAGGAAAAAACACATATAAAAATGAGGAAAAAATAGACAAAATCAAGGAAAATACAGACAAAATCAGGGAAAACACAGGCAAAGCAATGGAAGAATTCAGGAAAATAATACAGATGGAACAACATCAAAATAAATAAGCAATTAGAAATCATACAAAAACAGCAATTAGAAATCCAAAAGATAAACAACAGGATTTCAGAAATGGACAGCACAATAGGTTTTAGGAGTAAATTTGAAACAATGGAAGTGAAGTTCAGCAAAATTGAAGGCAAATCCTTGGATACCACTTTGTTTGAGGAAAAATCAGAGAAAAGAATGAAGAAACCCTAAGAATGATGTGGGGATACAAACAAAAGCAGAGTCCCAGAACAGGGGGAAAAAATGGAAAAATTGAAGATTTGCTGATGGGAAACTTCCTAATATTAGGAAAAATGAAAAGCTGGCCATCCAAAAAGCTCAATGTACACCATATAGGATAGACCCCAAAAGAAAATCACCAAGACATATCATAATCATACTCACTAAAACCAAAGACAAAGAAAGAATTCTGAGAGCAGCTCCAGGAAAATGAAAAGTCACATACAGAGGGGAAACAATAAGACTAAGCTCTGATTACTTGGCAGAAACCATGCAGGCAAGAAGGCAAAGGGATGAGATATATAAAACCTTGAAATAAAAAAAATTGCCAACCAAGAATAATCTATCCTGCATAACTCTCTTTAATATATGATGGCAAAATTAGGACATTTCCAGAAAAATGTAAATTAAGGGAATAAGTAAAAACCAAACCAAAATTATAAGAATTATTAAAGGAGTCTTTTGGTTAGAGAACCAAAAATATCAGACAACAACCTGAATCCACGAAACAGGACAGCAACAACCAGATATCAACCTAGGTAATGAACTCTCACAGATAAAAACTATAATATTTACAACAGGGAACCAGAGAGGTCAATCTGTAAATGACAACAATGTCAGAAGAATAAAAGAAGGGATAAACGACATAGGAGAGGAAGTCAAGGTAATCTCAAGTAATAAAAGACTAGTTTAAACTTACGAAGATAGGGGCATTTTTCAAGGTAACCACAAAGAAAATTAACAAACCTACTGATCGAATTAAAAAAGAAAATCATAAAGTTTCATTAAACACAAAGTTTACAAAAACAAAAGAAATCCACAAACAAAAGGAATTCAGCACAGGAGAGTAAGAGGAACAAAACGTCAACACCACAAAAAAAAAAAAAAGCACAACAAAATAACAGTAATAAACTCACATTTTTTATCAATAATCGCACTGAACTTAAATGGCTGACATACTCCCATAATGAGAGAGTGGCAAAATGTATAAAAATCAAGGTCCATCAATATGCTGTCTCCAAGAGACACCCCTTAGAAACAAAGACATAAATATATTAAAATCAAATGATGATAAAAAAAAATATGTCAAGCAAACAACAACCAAAAAGATCAGAAGTGGCAATACTAGTCTCAGATAAAATAGACTTTAAGACAAAATCCACTATAAAAGACAAGGAGAGAAACTATATAGTATTTAAAGGGACAATCTACAAAGAGAACATAACCATAATAAATATCTACACACCCAGTGACAGGGCTCCAAAATACATAAAACAAACTCTAACAGCACTGAAAAGAGAAATTGACACTTCCGCAATAATAATAGGAGACTTCAATAAACCACTCCCGATAAAGGAGAGGCCATTTAGAAAGAAACTCAGCAAAGATACAGGAGATCTAAAGGACACAATCAACTAAATCGACCACATAGACATATATAGAACACTCCACTCAACATCAACAAAGTACATATTCGTTCCCAACACACATGGAAAGTTCTTCAGAATAGACCACATTTTAGGCCAAAAAGCAACCCACAAAAAAAATCCAAAACATTCAGATAATACAAAGTATCTTCTCTCATCACAAGGCATAAAAGTCAAATTAATAACAGGAAGAGCGAGGGGAAAAAATCAAATACATGGAAACTGAATAACACATGGTTATAAAACCACTGGGTAATAGAAGAAATCAGAGAGGCAATAAAAATTTTTTTTCAGAATCAAATGAGAATGAAAACACATCATAGCAAAACTTTTGTGATGCAGTTAAGGCAGGGCTCAGAGGTCAATTTATAACAATAGATGCACACATCAAAAACAAAAAAAGGGACAAAATCAAAACATTAGCTATACAACTTGCAAAAATAGAGAACAGCAAAAGAAGCCCACAGACACCAGAAGAGAGGAAATAATCAAGATCAGAGCAGAAGTAAATGAAATAGAGAATAGAAAAACAATAGAAACAATCAACGAAACTGAAAGTTGGTTCTTTGAAAGAATCAACAAAATTGACAAACCAGTGGCCAAATTGACAAAAGAAAAACAGGAGAGGACTCAGGTAACATGAATAACAAATGAAATGAGGGACATTACAACAGACCTAACTGAAATAAAAAGGATCATAATAGAGTACTATGAGAAACTATATTGTAACAAATTTAAAAACCTAGAGGAAATGGACAAATTTCCAGAAACACACTACCTACTTAAAATAATAAAAACTGAGGTCAAAAATCTGAACAGACCCATAAAAAGAGAAGAGAATAAAAAGGAAATAAAAAACCTCCCAACAAAAACAAAAAAACCTTGGCCCGGGTGGCTTCACTGGAGAATTCTACCATTCAGAGAAGAGCTTATACCAGTACTACTCAAACTATTCCAAAACATAGAAAAAGAAAAAAACCTCCAAATTCATTCTACGAAGCCAGCATAGCCCTGATACCAAAGCCAGGCAAAGACACCACACAAAAAAAAAAGAAAACCAGAGACCAATATCTCTCATGAATATAGATGCAAAAATTCTCAACAAAATTCTAGCAAATAGAATTCAGCATCATAGAAAAAATAATAATACACTCCAACCAAGTGGAATTCATACCTGGTATTCAAAGATGGGTAAACATTAGAAAATCAGTCAGTGTAATACACCGCATAAATAAAAGGAAAGAAAAGAACCACATGATCATCTCAATCAACAATTGATGCAGAAAAGGCATTTGACAAAGGCCAACACCCATTCCTGATAAAAAACTCTCAATAAAATTGTTATAGAAGGGAAGTTTCTTCAATGTAACAAAGGACATTTATGCAAAACCAACAGCCAACATCATTCTTAATGGAGAGAGGCTGAGAACATTCCCCTTGAGAAAAGGAACAAGATAAGGATGCCCTTTATCACCACTCCTACTTCACATTGTGCTGGAAGTTCTAACTAGAGCAATAAGACAAGAAAAAGAAATAACGGACATCCAAATTAGTAAGGCAGAAGTAAAACTGTCCCTATTTGTGGATGATATGATACTATACATAGAGAACACAAAAGACTCCACAAGAAAACTATTGGAACTAATAGAAAGATTCAGCAGAGAAGCAGGATACAAGATAAACATACAAAAATCAGTTGGACTCCTATATACCAACAAAGAGAATGATGAAAAGGAAATCAGGAAAACAATACCATTTATAATAGTCCCCTAAAAAAATAAAACACTTACGAATAAATCTAACCAGGGTGCTGCAAAACACTACTGCAAGAAACTTAAGAGATCTACATAAATGAAAAAGCATGCCATGCTAATGGATAAAGTAGGCTCAATATTGTGAAGATGTCAATTCTATTCAAAGCAATCTACAAATACAATGCAATTCTGAGGCAAATACCAACAGCATTCTTTAACAAGATGGAAAAAACTAATCATTAACTTTATATGGAAATGGAAGTGGCCCCAGATAAATAAAACACTATTGAAGAAGAAGAATTATGTAGGAGGATTCACACTACCTGGTCTCGGAACCTACTTACTACACATCCAAGATAGTCAAAACAGCCTGGTACTAGTACAATGACTGACACACTGAGCAACAGGACAGAATTGAGAACACAGATGTAAATCTATTCATTTATGGTCACCCGATCTTCAACAAAGGCCCAAAGTCCATTAAATGGGGAATAGATAGACTTTTTAACAAATGGTACCCGAAAAACTGAATGTTCATCTGTTAAAAAAAAATGAAACAGAACCTATACCTTACTCCATCCACAAAAGCAAATTCAAAATGGATCAAAGACCTAAATATAAAACAAAAAAAACATAAAGATCATAGAAGAAAAAATAGGGTCACCTAATGCACAGCATAAGCAGGATACAAACCATATCTAACAACACACGAAAATCGGAAGATAAGCTAGATAACTGGGATCTTCTACAAATTAAACACTTATGCTCATCAAAAGATTCACCAAAAGAGTGAAAAGAGAACCTACAGAACGGGAAAAAATGCTTGGCTATAACAAACTATGGCTTTAACAAAGGTCTAATCTCTAAAATCTATAGGAAAATCCAACACCTCAACAACAAAAAGACATACAACCCAATTAAAAAATACACAAAGGGTATGAACACACACTTCACCAAAGAAGATGTTCAGGTGGCTAACACACATATGAGGAAATGCTTGCCATCGCTAGCCATTAGAGAAATGCAAATCAAAACTACAATGAGATACCATCTCACCCCAACTTTACTGGCACAAAAAAAAAAAAGACAGAAAATAAATGCTAGAGAGGAAATGGGAAAATTGGAATGCTTATGCTCTGGTGGGAATGTAAAATGGTACCATTTTGGAAAACGATATGGCACTTCCTTAAAAAGCTAGAAATAGAAATACCAGCTATCCCACTCTTAGGACTATATTCTAAAGAAATAAGAGCTGTCACAGGAATAGACATATGCACACTATGTTCATCGCAGCATTATTCACAATAACAAAAAGATGGACGTGCCCATCAACAGATGAATGGATAAATAAACTATGGTACATACACACAATGAAATACTATACAATGATAAAAACAATGATGAATCTGCAAAACATCTCATAACATGGATGAATCTGGAGAGCAGAGTGAAATAAGTGAATCATAAAAGCACAAATACTATATGAGAATATTATCATAAAAACTCATGGAAAAATTTACACAGAAAGAAACAATCTTTGGTGATTATAAGGGAGGAGAGACCGGGAGAGGGAAAAAACACTAACTAGAGAATAGATAAGTGGTAAATTTTGCGAAAGGGTAAGACAGTGCACAATAATTGGGAAGCCAGCACAACTTGACCAAGGCAAGGTCATGGGAGTTTCATAAACATATCTGAATCTCTGAGGGACCTAAGGGGAATCTAGCTCAACTGGCATAACCTTGTTTATAAAGAAAATGTTCTACATCTTACTTTGGTGAGTAGCATCTGGGGTCTTCATTCTTTGCATATGTATATCCGATTCACAGCACTGTTTATTGAAGAGACTATTCTTTTCCCACTGAATGGACTTAGCACCCTTGTCAAAAATCAACTGACCATAGGTGTATTAGTTTATTTTTGGACTTTCAATTCTATTCCATTAATCTGTATGTCTATACTTACACCAGTATCACATTGTTTTGATTACTGCAGAATTATAACACATTTTAAAACTTGGAAGTGTGAATCCTTCTACTCTGTCCTCCTTTCTCAAGGTTGTTTAGACTATTCAGAACCCCTTGCAATTCCATATGAATTAGAGGTTTGAAGTCTCCATATCTCCAAAATAAAGCTGTTGGAGTTTTGATAGGATTTGGTTGAATCTATAGATCTCTTTGTGTAGTGCTGACATCCTAACAATATTAAGTCTTCAATCCATGAACATAAGATGAAATAATTATTTTTCATTCAAACATAGCTGGTGTAATTTGCATGACTCTTCAGGGAAGCTTTCATCTGTGTAGTAACTCAGTGATTCAGGCTGTTTTAATCTTGTGACATTCTGCTAGCTCAATACAAAGGGAAGAGATATCTTGAAAAACATGCAGGAGCTTTGCATTGTCTCAATCACTTCTGCTCACAACCCACCAGCCAGAACTAGTTAAAACACCCCTCTCAGCTGCAAAACTAAAAATGTTTGCCGCCACCCCTGGAATCAGTGGGACATAACATGCAAGCTGAGACAAGACAAATGCAAAGTTTTTGTTAGAACCAAGGAAGTATTAATAATTAAAAATAAAAATAATATTGAACAGTTTTGCCATAATAATGTTGAAATTAAAAATTTATGTAACAAACATTATTGACTTTTAATTTTTAATCGAATTAATACACTACTGTGATAAAAATACTTTATAAAATTCCTTAATGTCATAAAACATTAAATTTTCTCGTTAACCTGTACATTTAATGCAAGTCCTATCAGAATCCTGCAATTTTTATTTTGAAATTGTTATTATTTCTTGAAGAACCTTTTGAAAAAAGAGGATATTGAGAGAGGACTTACACTAGCAGATATGAAAACTTCCTATAAATCTATTGATAGCAAATTACAAAAAAAAAAAAAACAGATAAGGGAAGCAGATCTGAGAAATCAGAAGAAGTTGCAAGTGTGTATGAGAACTTAGTATATTATAAACTAAACATTTCAAGTTAGTGGTGAAAGAATGGCTTATTTAATAATTTATAGTTGCAGAATTGACTATACATTTGTGGGGAAGAAAAAGACTCAGTCCATTTAAAATAACTTAACAAAATATTTCACATGCATTAAAGATACGTTAGTGTTAGAATGTCCCCAGGTGGCACAAATGGTTTGTGTTTAACTGCTAAACTGAGGGTTGGCGGTACAAACCCACCCAGTGGTACTGTGGAAGAAAGGGCCTGGCAATCTACATCCATTAAGATTACATCCAAGAAAACCCTATGGAGCAGTTCTTCTGTGTAACACGTAGAGTTGCCATGAGTCAGAATTGACTCTATGGCAACTAACAACAACAGAAGATATAAGTAAACACAAATTATATGTACACATATATATGATATCAAAATAATAGAAGAAAATTGAAAATGATTTTGCAACCTCAAGTTGGAGAACAGAAGTCTAGAAACCATAAAAGAAAAGATAAATATATACTAAAAAAAATTATATACTACAACACGAATATTAAATAGTCTATGACAAAAAAGGATATTACTATGAGCAAAATCAAAACGAAAATTACAAACAAGAGGAAAATATTTGAAAACCATTTTTCAGACAAGAGGCAATGTCACTAATACACTAAAGAAAAAAGAGCTCTACAAATTGATAAAGAAAAGAAAAAAAAATACAATAGAAAATGGGCAAGGAAGGTAATCTAGAAATCAATCCATCAAGAAACAGAATTCAAAAGATCAATAACTTAAGAATAGATTCTCAGTATCACTAGTAGTCAGGGAATTAAAATTTGAGACAACAAGATAACATTTTTTTGTTGCTGATCCATGAGTTTGGCAAAAAATATAAATGATTCGATAATATCAAATACCTTTGGCTATACGGTCACTATGAGTAGGAACAGATTCGACAGCAAAAAAAAAAGATTAACAACAATGGGGGAAATTGTTACAATCATGCATTAGTTTGGAATGTGATTTAGTACAACCTTTATGCTGTATTTACTTAAAAAAAGTAAAATGCATGTACTTTTTGACTCATTAATCCCTCTTCATGTAAATCTTATTCAGAAATAAAAGCACTAATAAGTAAGTGCGTGTGTGCAAGGATTCAGTCTGCATCATTCATAGTGGCCAAACGATAGTAATAACGTGAAGATCTAGCTATAGGAGAGTGACTGAATACCATACTTTACATGAAAGAAATAAAAAAACTAACTGGATAGGAAAATGCAAGATCACTGTAATTTGTTATTTCAGTTACAGGAGTCATAAGCTGAGAGTACTCGTTTTGAGAAACAATCTATTTTAGATCTTTAACCATCAGAAAATCAAGGTGCCATCAGCCTTTCTTTGTCTGCATGAAGAATATGACTTTGTTTTGAAGGTTGACATCTGTATCAATCAGATGTATTTATGTCTTAAAATATGCTTGTAGATGATGCATTAGGATAAACAGAAAACTACAACTCTCTTCACTTAACAACTTTAGCTTTTGAATAACCTGGCATTGAGTAAAAAACTGTTGATTTATACAGATATATATATATATATATATATATACTTATATTTCCATTCATTTTGATTGGAAAAGTGTGATGCCTTCCATCTCAAACCTAGATAAACAATTTGCAAATATATAATAATAGGCTGATTGAACAATGCAAACAATTTATATAATAATAAAAAGCATTTTGAAAGTAAATAGAAACATTTTTAAATAAAATAATATAAAGTTTTATTGTACTTGCTAAAGGAGGAAGAGAAGGTTTGATTATACGTGGAGGAAGGATGTGAGGGAGTCATCATTTGGAAGATGGTGGGAAGACAAGTGTTCAACTTTTAGCAGGTATTTAATACCAGAATCAGCTGTGGTTCAATGATAATTTTCTCTTACTGGAGATTTTGACAGAAGTTCCTGACAAAAAAGGCTTTGGCATATCTGTAGAGGAAGTAGAATTTGTAGTTTAATTTTTTTTAATTAAACAAAAAATATCCTCAAAATAAAAATATAAAAATGTACTTGACTTCTCAGAGTTTGCATCCAAACATTATCTTGTACTCAAATCACACTCAAATACAGTATCATAACACACACACACAAAGAAAAAAAACACCTTAAGGCAAAATACAAGAGAATTACAAACATATGGAAACAGATGGAAGAGTCATGGAAAATACTACTTCTTTACCATTTTTGCAACAATTTGGGGTTCATCTAAACATGACACACAATACAAATTTGTCCTTTATTATATGATTTGACTAGAAATTGTTATGTCAAGTAAAATGGTGAGTGTACTTTTGCCTGAAAATATGATGTTGAAATATCACTTCTTATAGCCTTATTTGTCCCTGGGTGGCACAAACAGGTGCTGGACTACTAGCCAAATGGTTGGTGGTTCAAACCCACCCAGAGGTGCTTTGGAAGACAAGCCTGGTGATCTGCTTCTCAAAGGTCACAGCCTTGACAGCCCTGCGGAGCAGTTCTACTCTGTAAATGTGGGGGTTGCTATGAGTTGAATAGACTCGATAGGGCAACTAACAACAACATAGCATTATTTATGTGACAGGAAATAGGTTATCTATTCTAAAGGGATTTGCTCCCCAAAAAGTGGTATAACTTTTCGAAAAGGCTTTATGGCAAAAAAAAAGTCACAAATAAAACAGTTGTTACGTGAGTTATGTCTGAATTTAGTTGCTGTGATTTCAATTCTATGGCAAAGAAGCCTGTATGTGAATGAGTTAGACAAAATTATTTGATTAAATCTGTTCATCATAAATCTAAGTGGGGATTTATAAGCACTGTAGATATGATGATACCTTCATAATATGCCTACACCAAAACACAGTGCCATAAACGTATTTGACAGCTTCACGGCACTGTCTCCTTTTCTAAATGTTAAGGCTGCATCTTCTTAGCATAAATGCCAAAGGATATTTTAATAATTGTCAAAATAAACACTATATAACGTATTTTATAGTAATGATATTAACACCAAGTTATAGTTAATATATAGGTAGTGAACACACAAGACCCCTAAAATGCTCTCACCATCCTTTTCTATCAATTTTTAGCAGAATTCCAATATTGTTGTGTTCTTAGGTGCCATTGAGTTGGTTTCAACTTATAGCAACCCTATGTACAATGGAATGAAACAACGCCCGGTCCCGCGCCATTCTCACTATCATTGATATGCTTGAGCCCGTTGTTGCAGTCATGGTGACAATCCATCTCGTTGAGGGTCTTCCTCTTTTTCGCTGACCCTCTACTTTACCAAGCAGGATGTCCTTCTCCAGGGTCTGGTCTCTCCTGATAACATGTCCAAAGTATGTGAGACGTAGTCTTGCCATCCTTGCTTCTAAGGAGGATTCTGGGTGTACTTCTAAGACAGATTTTTTTTTGTTCTTTTGGCAGTCCATGGCATATTCAATATTCTTTGCCAACACCACAATTCAAAGGTCTCAATTCTTCTTTGGTCTTCCTTGTTCATTGCCCAGCTTATGCATATATATGAGGCAACTGAAAACATCATGGCTTGGCACAGGCACACCTTAGTCTTCAAGGTGACATCTTTGCTTTTTAACACTTTTAAGAGTTCTTTTGCAGCAGATTTGCCCAATGCAGAGTCTTTTGATTTCTTGGCTGCCGCTTCCATGGGTGTTGATTGTGGATCCAAGTAAAATGAAACCTTTGACAACTTCAATCTTTTCTCCGTTTATCATGATGTTGCTCATTGGTCCAGTTGTGAGGATTTTTGTTTTCTTTATGTTGAGGTGCAATCCAAACTGAAGGCTGTGGTCTTTGATGTTCATTAGTAAGTGCTTCAAGTCCTTTTCATTTTCAGCAAGCAAGGTTGTGTCATCTGCATAACACAGGTTGTTAATGAGTCTTCCTCCAATCCTGATTCTCCATTCTTCTTCATATAATCCAGTTTCTTGCACTATTTGCTCAGCATACAGATTTAATAAATACAGTGGGAGGATATGACTCTGAAGCACACCTCTCCTGACTTTAAAACACGCAGTGTTTTAAGAGTCATATATTTTATGATCTTACAAAATACCATAATGAAAGAAGTACTACTAAACTTTCGCAAGCCTGGGGCTAGTGTTCTGCTTTTGGCTCTTTGGAAGAATTTAATGAAATTTATATCACTATAAGTGTGCCATTATGTAATTTGTTATCAATCTTGTAATTACAGTATCTTAAATGATAAAATAAAAAGCAGAATTAGATAGTATGACCTAAAGCAAATAGGTGGCTGGTGGTAGTAGTGGCACAGAAAAAGTAAATCAATATCAAAAGTAAATTACAAGGGAAAATACTAACATATCCTTTCCTACCCTAGGCCCAGGGCCTTCAAACAAATACTGTAGTAGTTACCTTGCTCATTTGGTTGTGATTTTGTTTTTGTATTGCATATTCTAAAAGTAAGGCATTCTCACTGTAGATAATATGTAAAATACATAATTACTCAATTTTTAAAAATCAGCATTTTTATTTTGACCTTTTCAATATATTTTCAGGAAGAAACCTATTAAAGGCAATCCTTTAAATTCATATGAATATTTAGAATGATATACTTTAGAGCAAGTCATCTCAATTTTTTTTCTCAATCACAGATCTTTAAATTTTAGTAGGCCTTTCTAATCTCACTCTTATTTTTTATTATAGATTGAATCCTCAAATTACCTGATAAATTTCATTAGATTTCAAAAATTTTGGGTAAAATGATCAGGTCTCTGCTTTTAAAAATTGAAGGATGTAGAGAAGCTAGGCTATACGCCCGGACATTCCAGTGAATAGAGCGATGATATCCTTTTCTAAATTTTAAGAGGAACCCAGCAAGCTCAATTTGATTTGGATTGTTCCCTTCTCATTCTGCCCATTTTTATAAAATTCTTTCGATAAAGAGGTGGGGGACAAAAGACACTCTCTTTGCCACACGATTTTCTACTCCATACAGTTTATCTTCAACTGAAAAGGACTTGCATTCCACATACACATGAGCAAAAAAAGAAGAGAGCATGATGCCCTCAGATCTGTACATAGTCTTCCTCCAATCATAACAGAAAAGATTTCTTTTTTATTTGACTCCTCTCATCATTACCTGCCTCAACATTTAAAATCTAGAGATAGAATTAAAGTGTGCTAGGAGTAAATAAAAAAAAAAAATTTTTTTTTTTTTAGGAGTAAATGAAGGAGCCTTGGTGGTGCCTTGTTAAAGCACTTGACTGCTAACCAAATGGTCGGCTCTGAACCCACCAGCAGCTCCATGGAAGAAATATATGGCAGCCTGCTTCCATAAAAATAACAGCCTTGGAAACCCTATGGGGCAGTTCTATTCTGTCCTATAGGGTCACTATGAGTCGGAATTGGCTGGGTGGCAATGGGTTTGGGTTTTTTTGTTTGATAGTTTTTAGGAATAAATATCCAAGATGAATCTTTTGCTGCTGACTTTTTGTGCTCTTTTTATTTTTAGTTCTAGTATATGTATTTTTTTATATTTGTAGGAAGATAATGGAGTTATGGGCAGAGTATATGTAAATGTACACATAAACATCTTAAAAATAACTCTAGAAAACATATAAAAATATTCCGGCATCATTTGGATCATTATTACAAATAATTATTTTCACAAAACTTTAACTTCCATTAGAACTGTATTTTGCACTTTTTTTTGCAAATTTCTTTCTAGTTGTGGAGGCAAAATCAAAACAACAGCAACAACAATAACCTTACCGATCATTGTGAAACCAATCTGATTTTCAAATGTGATTGTATAGTAGGGGAATAGTTAAGTATTTTAAATGAGCATACTATTTAAATGAATATAACAATTTAAATGATCATAATATTTCATGGGATTTCTTAAAGCTCAGATTCTTAATTGAGGAGGAAGATGAAATACTAGCACTATTTTATATTCTACAAAAGTATTTTAGCATAAAGCCCATATAACTGTGTGCCTTTATTGCCTCATTTTTCAAAAAAGTTCAAAACAATATCAAACTTCCAGGAAAACTAAAATCCTGGTACAATATCTTTTCTTTCCTGAAGCATTTGATAGTACTTTGCTGACGGGAAGCCCCTCATCCCCTGAATACTTCAGTATTTTCTACAAAAAGAATATTTTCTTAGTAACTACAATAAAACCCTCAATTTAGAAAATTAACATTGACACATTACTACCATCTAAACTTCAGATTTCATTGGAGTTTTTCCAATTGCCCCAACGTAGCAAAAGGATCCAGTTCAGAATCACACATTTCATTTTGTTGTAATGGGTCTAAGTGTCCTTCGATCTTCAACAATTCTTTCACCTTCCCTTGATTTTCATGACCTTTACACTTTTAAAAAAAATGCAGGCTAGTTATTTTGTAGAATGCTCTTCGATTTGGATTTGTCTGATATTTTCTGGTGATTATATTTTATATTTAAGTTATACACCCTTGGCAGTGATATCACTGATGTGATGTTATTTTCTTCTCATTGCATGCTATCAAGTAGCAAATTATTTCAATTTGTCTCATGACAAATAATGTTCACTTTGACCACTTCTTTAAGGTAGTGTTTATCAGTCTTATCCACTGTAAATGTACTCTTTTTCCATTTGTAATGTGTGGAGCTAGTCTGAGAATATATAAATATGCCATTCTTCATCAATCTTTCAGTGTATTCATGGAGTTATTTATATAGATCTGGATCCACAGTCTCCTATTTTATTCAGGGGGTTATAATCCATTAGTGATTTTGTTTATTATGATGCTTATATTGACCCAGATTTGGCCAGTGGAAGCCCTTGCAAGGTGGTTTCTGTGTCCCTTTGATATGCTTCCATTATTCGTTGAACATTTCTTTCCTTTATGGCCCAAAAAGTTGTTCTATGATAATCTTCAACTTTCCCTTTCCTGCGTAGGATCATTAATTTATCCAAAGAGACCTGGCACATTTTAGTGGGAATAGTATTTAAAAGCCAAGATCTGCATTCTGGGGTACTTGTTTTTATTGAGATGTTCTTACTCCCTGCCATTTCAACAAACAGACCTAGGGAATATAAGCATATATGCACACAAGCATTTATCTTTTCCTTTCTTTCTTTCTTTCTCTTTTCCTTCCTCCCCCCCTTCTCCCTTTTCTGCCTGCCTTCTTTCTTTCTAGAAAATCATGCACTTCCAAATCCAGTTGAACAGTGAAAAACCTGGGTCCCATTATTCTTAATATATTTAATCATTTGATTAACCCCACATAAATGAAAAAAAAATCCTACCTCTGCTGCCCAGGAAAATGCTCTCCTTTTTTTTCTATTCACGCTTAGATACTTCATACCCAACAACCTACATGAAAGGCCTCCTTGCTCTGCCTGTGCTCTGACAAAACTTATCAGGTTACCCAACCATGTAGAAGCTCTCCCAACCTCAACTGGACTCTGAGACTGTGGTGGGCCAAAAACTTGCCCCTCATTGAGCACCCTCCTTAACCCACTTAAGCTGTAAAAACCAGTAAGGCAGCCCTTTTATGCAGATGCTGTACTCACTGCCACAGGCTCTCACAGCCTAAACCAGGCAATCCTTCACTTTGTCATGTTCTGACACACCACCCTCAGCCACCACAGCTCTGCCCCTTTACCCACTCACAGTGTGGATGCTGTCCTGCTTGGCCACATCTAATGGCTTTAGGATTAAGTTATTTGGTGAAGGGAAAGGGAAGCTCTTGCTTATTTCTGTATATTCTTAAAACTGGAAAGAGCTTAAGAGATCACTTAGTATAGTGATTTTCCAACTATATTTCACAAATCTCTGGAAAGGTACAACTGAGGCCACTATAATAGAAAAGTGTATGAGAAGGCAGAGATTGAAAGTGTGGTGGTGTCTGAACCCTTCCATTCTTGCTTAATCAGATCAAATCCAATTTTTCTTTATAATATATTGACGTTCCATGTAAAATTTTGTTTGGGGAAAAGTTTTACTGTTAAATAACAAAAACTTAAAAAAAATGATCTAAGCTAGTTCCCACATTTTACAGACATAAAAACTTATGCCTAGTGTCTTAGGCTGCTTTCTCTAGAGAAGCAAAACCAGTAAATACAAATATATAGATAGATGATAGATAGATAGATAGATGATTGATAGATAGATAGGTAGATGATAGATAGATAGATAGACAGACAGATAGATAGATAGATGATTGATAGATAGAGAGATAGATGATTGGTAGATAGATAGATGATAGATAGATAGGTAGATAGATAGATGATTGATAGATAGAGAGATAGATGATTGGTAGATAGATAGATGATAGATAGATAGATGATAGATAGATAGATAGATAGATAGATAGATAGATAGATAGATAGATAGATAGATAGATAGATAGATAGATAGATAGATAGATAGATAGATAGATAGATGATAGATGATAGACAGACAGACAGACAGACAGATAGATAGATAGACAGACAGACAGATAGATATTTATATCAAGGAAACAGCTCACACAATTGTAGGGGTTGGAAAGTCCCAAGTCCTTGGATCAGGATAGAGGCCTTTCCCAATTCATGGAGTCACAGAAGCTGGTGAACCTAAGATGAGCAGGTTGGAGAGCAGGATTCCCACTCACAGGCTGTGAAGGTCGAGGAATCCCCAAGGTCAGCAGACAAGAACGCACGGTTTCTCCTGAGTCATGTAGTTGCAGGGGCTGGCGAACTCAAGATAGGCAGGTAGGGGAACAGGACTCTTGCTTGCAGGCCGGGAAGACTGACGAATCCCAAGACGGACAGGTAAGCTGCTAGCTCGAGTTCCAAGAACCAGAGGTCAGACAAGAGACAGCTGCTGGATCCAGAACAAGCCAACAATCTTTGCAAGGTGAGCAGGAAGGAAGTAGGTGGTGGAAGGCGGAGAGATGAAGGCTGAGGGGGCGGTAAGCTGCCACAGGCCTCACCTGCACAGGTACTACTAAGCAGACCCCATCATTGGGGTGATCACATATCAAATTTCAACAAGGAAGTGATCCCAACATTATACAACTGCCAAAACACTGAGAATCATGGCCCAGCCAAGTTAACACACATTCTTAACCATCACACCCAGGACAATTTAAATAGTCTTCCAAGGTCATACAATTTTAGTAGCCGAAAAGGTATAAGTACTTCAGTTTCCTGGTTCTCAATCCAGTTGTTTCTGTTCTATCACATATTCATAGTTTAGAATTCAAAGAGTTATTATGGTGGTCCATATATTTGAAAACACTTATGCTACCACAAAATATTCAAGTGTTAGATAAATTTCATAAATGTATGACAGTATGATCAAGAGTCAGAAAAACAACAAATTAACAAAATGAGTTTTTTAAAAATTTCAGATATTGGAATGTTCAGATTCATAATATTTTAAATATATGAAATGTTTATAGACATTAAAGACGCTATTGCAAAATGACTCAGGAACAAGATTGTCTAAATTTTTTTTCTAGCAGACAGATTTGAAAAATAATAAACTAAAACTTCAGGAAAAATGTATATAAATACTGAGGTTAATATATGCCACAATCCAAACCAACCAAACCCAACCCAGTGCCATTGAGTCGATTCTGACTGATAGCAACCCTATAGGACAGAGTAGAACTGCCCCATAGAGTTTCCAAGGAGTGCCTGGGGGATTCAAACTGCTGACACTTTGGTTAGCAGCCTTAGCACTTAACCACTATGCCGCCAGGGTTTCCCAGAAGATAAAAATAAAGACATTTTAAAAGCATCATTCATGGAAAAAAAAATCTATTGGGAAAATAAGTTGAGCTATAGAGAAATATGAATTCTTGGCCCCATATGAAATTATCTGGCCAAGGTTTGAGCATTATTGTACTATTACAGCAAAAGTAAGGTAGGAATCAGAATGACCTATGCAAAGTTTCCCTGAAGGGAAAGGATGAAGAAAGGGTTTTAGATTAACTACTCTCTCCTCTCCCCCTCTCCCCATTCTGTCCCTCTCCTTCCCTGTCCTTTTCTCCTTTTTGTGTGCATGTGCGCATGCTGGAAGAAAACTCTGAAACTCCTCTTCACGCAAGCATTCTCTGCACACGTATTTTCTCTATCACACACCTTTACTGTCTGTCATAAACTACTGTCTCTGTCACATACTCTTTGTGGCATACTTTTGTGTCAGCCGTGCTCTCCCTATGGTGCCAGCCCACCCACTTGCTGTCACCTACCCTCTCTCTAATTCTCTGTTTCTCACTATCTGTTGCCAATTTTTTCTGTTTTTTTTTAGTAGACAAACATGATACTGGACGTGATATCTTACAGACTTTATGTTGCTGTAAACATCTTATGCAGGTAATTGAGGGAAAAAGCTTACATCAGGACGAAGTTTGGAAAAATATCTCATAACTCACTGGAATACGTGGAAACAACTGATTGAAGTGTCCCACAATTCCGTAGTCATACTGAATCAAAGCAGACTACTATGACTCACTTTGTCTCGTGTTACAGAATTATTTAGAATCTCCTACTCCTCTTCCTTGTAAATACACACTGGGTCTGCAGATGTATCCCATACAGATTTCCCTCATTATTTAACTTCCCTTCTCCTTCTTCTCAGAATTCCCCTTTTTCATCCCATCTAACCCTTCCATATCTCCCTTCCTCTTACCTCTTCCTAATCCATGGGCTTCTTTTTTGACTAGAGGGGAAATATGAGGGGCAGCAAAGGAACCATAGTCACTAAATGTAGCTACATGGTTAAATCATAAAATGCTAGTACACATGTTGTTACATGAAAATTGGCTCATTTTTGCATAGGGTATAAGGACATACGACTGAACACACTTGATTTCAATTTTCTATTACTATTAAAATTATGTGTGTGAATGCACATATACATAACTCATAAAGATTCAAGGATAAGATCATTTCCAGTGATCAAACAGAGCCAATGTGAAAGAAAAGTGAAACATTTTCCCAAACTTCAAAATGGTAGAACACACCACACATACAATCAGAAGTCATGCTTTTGGCTTGGCTTATGTAAATCAATTTCTTTAGCTGTAACTACTGCCTAGGTCATAAATGACAAATATTTCTCAGGTTTCTCAACACATTGCACCATGGCCATGGCCAACATCTACTCAATCATGGTATTCTTTCCTAGTGAATGATGATATGACTTCACATTTCTTGTCTGCGCAGCACTCCAGGAGCCACTGTCAGGTGATCAGAGTTAGTACATGAGATCAAATCTATTTACCATTTTGAGTCTAGCAGCTTCAGCCAGGCTGTTCTGGAGTTCAGATATTTTGGTTCAGATTATTTCTAGCTTCCAATTCAGTCACTGGATTCACTGTGCTGCAGATGGCTTGCAGGTGTTGGCTTTCTAGGTACCATCTGTTTAGATGTCACAGCATGCTATTCTGCGCTTGTTGGGATGTTTTGTTCTATTATTAGTGAATGACACATATGAATGATTTGTCTCCTCTGTTCATTAGAAAACAAAAATAATTAGAAACTGAGCAAAGGGAGGCAAAGTAAATTATAGAAAAAAGATTAATTTTATAGTGCAGCCTTATAGATAAAGCTGAGTCAAAATCTGGATTCCTGTCTGCTGGCGAGGATGAAGCTGGGATGTTGCGAAAAAGATGATGTGGCTAGGTCAGTTTCCTGCTAGTTTTTGCTGTGCTATGCAAAAAAAAAAAAATGCATAGGGTTATAGTCAAAGAAGTGAAAGCTAAGAAATCCTGTTTACAGAGTAAAGGATTAGAAGAACATTCCTGACAATGCACGGAGAGTGTCCCCTTAGTTATACCAAGATATATACATTAATAAAGGTAACCAAAGATTTTTCTGTAAGAACATCTTAGTTGATCCCCATATCTGAAGCTACACCATGAAATGAAAATGAACAACTCAAACTAAAAAATACATTTTCTCTTTGCCAGGGAATCCCCTTACTAATTGAGAACAACCCCCTATTTCCAGTCACTGAACCCACTATAATGCTCTGCCCGCGGGAAAAACGCAATTATTTCCTGGCTTGTGTAGGTATGTCATTGGTCTTGAATATTCCAAGAGGAAATTTCCAGGACTGCTTTCCGCAGTCAATAGATCTGAGCAGAGAATCAGTCTTATTCAGTTAATATGGCTAAGAACAATACACTGGGATAATGGATCAGTTAGCTGATATCCTCATGGAGACAAGTCCACAGCTTCTAAGAACTTTGGAAGAAGGGTACATGTATTGCTTTTCTTTCGAGTGAGAAATGAGATGCAGGTATGTTATACATCATTAGTAACAATGACAGAGAGAATCGCCAGAAGAAATTATGATAGTTGAGGACCATGCTCTGACTTCATTTAAGAGAATACATGGGAAAAAAAAAAGAAAAACTGTCCCTTTATCAAAAATATGGTATAGCTTCATCAATTTTGATGATATTTAAGTAGGATGGAGAGATTAGAGTTTCATTTACTCTTATCCATTGACTAGAATTGTAGTTAAAATTCTATTTAATATGTAATCCACATCACTCTTTAGGCACAAGATACTTTTAGAAAAATAATCTTAATTCTTAATAAATGTGTATGTATAATATATACATAAATATATATATAAACATACTTTTGAAAAGACAGAAATAAGTAAGTCACTATCAGTGGGATTTGATGTAGTATCTGTAAAGGAAACATTGAGAAACATTTATTTTGCATATCATCATGTTAAATTATTTTGGGTATATCTTATGAATATGTGTGTTTGTGAAGGGACAGAAGAATAATGAGAGAGAAAGTGACAGTGAGAGAGAGAGAACTTCACTCTTATGTAAGCAAATAGAATTTTCTCCTTTCATTACTAATTGTAAAACAACGCAGCATGTTTGAAGCCCCCATAGATGTAAAAAAATAGGTTGCTGGAGGCTAGCAAATTCACAGGCATGAAAGGAAATGAAAATCTACCTGTGAGTAGAAACATCTGGGGAAACTGGAAAAAAAATATTTTAATTCACTTGGTTTTCTCTCCCGCAGTACATCGACAGGCCCTTAACTTATTTCTTCTTAGGCCTTAGCAAAAAAGGTAAATAGACTATCTATTAGGTTTGATATTATATTTCACCAATTCCATGGGACATCCAAGACCTTATCATCACAATGTTGGTTAAAGTTTGGCAGCAGTAAATGTCATGTCTGTCATCCTGAGCTGTACTGAGCCAATCCATGTTAGATTTACTCTAAGTAAATGTCAGTGCCATTGAGAGTGCCTAGAAAAAGCAGATTTTTTTTCTACTGACAAGTGCTTGACAATAAATTGTCTGGCTAGTACAATAGAAGCAAGCTAATGACGAGTCCTTGCTTCTTGTAAAGATGTGAAGAATATCATGTAGTTCATTTCATTTGTCAGGAAGGATTGCACATACTGCTTTTATATGCATATTTTATGTAGATGAATTGGGATGGCACCTCATTTTAAGGATTTCTTGAAAAATTTATATATTTTTAGTCTGATGCACTTATTTGTGATATGATATATAATTTTATCTAGTATCTCTTTTTTCCTTCTTTTAGAATAAAAGGACAGGCTGCCCTTTACATTCTTAGTAGACTTCCAAGCACAGAGGATAAGGAAGTAAGCCGCCAACTCAGTACTTCCCATCACGTCACAGCACCTGCAATTACAATTGCCACCCTTAACCATTACTTTCATTTCTTGAAACAATTTCTGGAGGCTATTTTAAATGCCACGTCTATAAAATATAAGGGGAAAAGAGACTAAGTGATGTGTTCTCTAATGAGAGTATGTAATAAATTGAAAGAAAGACTTCTTCCCTTCATATTGGGAAAACACATAGCTTGTATAATTTGGCTCCCAAATAGAAAAGAGAGTGTGTTTGATATAAAATATCGAGTAAAATAATAAACCTTTCCTCATAATCTCCTTGAAAAAATTAATAATAATTTCACACATCTCTTGACATCTACTCTATGGTAATTAAAAGTATGGACTCTGGAGGCAGGCAGGCATGAATCCATCACTTTCTAACTGTGCAACTTTGAGTATATTATTTAACCTCTTTGAGTCTCAAGTTTCTAATCTGTAAAATGGGGAAAATTATAGTGCTTACCTAAGAGATTTATTTTGGAATTTAAATGAGAGAATGTCTGTAAACCACCAAGCACAATGTGTGAAACAAGAACTCAATAATTATGCCTTCTCTTTCCAATCACATTTCAACACTGTTTGAGAGACACAGGAGTCAGACAGATGGAGGTCAAAATAGACCTTTATTATTGAACAAACAAATTAATGAGCCTTTGGATCCACAGCCAAAGGGTCTTTCTAATACTCTCTTCCCCACCTCCACCCCAATTAGATTGATTTACTCAGGCACAGGCTGTGCTGAACTGCAGGGAAAAGTCTACCCTACTAAGCCTACCACACTTCAGAGATTACACCAGATTTTATCTTGTCTGTAGTCAGGCACATGTGAATAAGAGAGAGAAAGAAATTGAGCTTAGCTCCTTCTTCCAAACTAAGCAACCAAGTAAATAATTTCTTCTGCTCTCTTTCTGCGTAAGTGAAGAGTGTGGACAGAGATCATTAGGATTATTACAACTGCCCCAAAAAACCCAGTGCTCTCAAGTCGATTCCAACTCATAGCAACCCTATAGGACAGAGTAGAACTGCCCCATAGAGTTTCCAAGGAGCGCCTGGCAGATTCGAACTGCCGACCCTTTGGTTAGCAGCCGTAGCACTTAACCACTATGCCACCAGTGTTTCCTATTACAACTGAAATGTCTCTAATTGAAAACATGAGGCCAGGGAAAAGTAGGTTCCCAAATACCAAGAGTTCTCCTAATGCTAATAATCATATGTTCTCTGCCTCACTGATCAGCAAAATCATAAGGATACAATGAGAGAAAAGACGACTTACCTATTTAGCTACTTTGATGGAGAAATGTGCAATACTCAGCATTTTCTTACCATGATCATATTCTACTTCTCTCCTTGCCTTTATGTGTTTCATGTAACAGCCCGAAAGAATTATTTACAGTACCATTAGTTTCTCTTCTCTTCATTCACTTGCACATATAGTTTAGATATGTACTCAGCCTTGGGTTTTCTCTTCCCTACATGTGGCTTTTTTGTCACTTCTTTTCTGGTTTCATGAGCAATGGGAGTGTTTGCTCTGGTAGCTTTTCATTCTAGCAACTTGGAAGCAAAAATTGAGTTGTTTTCTTTAGACCTCTTATTCCTATTGAGTCTAATGGATGCCTTTAAGCCCACCATGAGAAACTAGTCTTCAAAGCAAAGAACATAAAAGTAGAGTTTCTGTGAAAGACAGATCAGAACAAAAGGTGAATAGTTTTCTATATCAATACAACTCTCACAGTGTTAACATAGGGGTTAATTCATTGCCACCTTGCTTGAGCGAGTGACCATGAAATCAAAAGCAAATTGTTCCAATATTAAAGGAAAACCTTCAATCTTGGAGCAGTTTCTGTGAGATCACATTTCTAGAATGCAAGAAGTATCTATTATTTTCAAGAACGAGTACTCTGGAAAGGATCATTAAAGCCTATGATTCCCCATTGCCACGGAAAATACACATATCCTTGTTGTCAAAGAAGTTCAAGAAAATAGTGTAAAAAACATTTACACACCTTGTTCTGAAAACACGGTTTGAATGAATGCAAATCAATTTTAAATGCCCCATGGGTCAGCCAATTCCTATTAGCATTTGATATTTTTAGTTAAATTAAAAAAATAAGAATAATAACCAAATGAATATTTGTCTAAACTGTAAATGGAGTACTGTGATCTAATTTTAAAGAGTTATACAATTCATGAGATAAAGAAATCCTTTAAAAGGTCATGCTCATATTATCAAATAATATTAAACATATTAACCAGTACTATAAAAGCAGTCTATGTAGAATATCTAGGTATATAAAAAAACATTGCCATTGAGTCATTCCGACTCATAGCAATCCCATAGGACAGAGTAGAACTACCCCATAGGGTTTCCAAGAAGACCTGGTGGATTCGAACTGCCAACCTTTTGGTTAGCAGCCATAGCACTTAAACACTACACCACCAGGGCTTAAAACCCATTTCCATAGAGCTGATTCCAACTTATAGCTACCCTATATGACAAAGCAGAACTGCCCCATAGGGTTTCCAAGGAGCATCTGGTGGATTTGAACTGCTGACCTTTTGGTTAACAGTAGTAGTAGTTGGTTACCAGAGGCTGATGGCCCATTGGTTAAAAACTTGGCTATGAGCCAGAATCCACTCAGTGGCAATGGGTAGTTAATTATCATCTGACTTAAATGGTATATACTGAACTACAGTTTCCTTGGCACAGTAGAAAATAGTCATTTTCTGAAATGATACTCACACTGACACATATTTTATCATGATGAAAATGTTTTCAAGGGATATTTCTACGTGCCTAATAAATATCAACAGAAAGGAAGCAGGGTCCAAGAGGACAGGTTTTAGAGGGTCAGAAGACATAATCAAAAGAACTAAGCACAAAAAGCTACCAGAAATCTGTATCAGAATGGAACTTGGGAGGACAATTATGAAAGTACCAAAATATGAAAAAAGGGAGCTTAAATAAGAGAATATCTGTTGAAGATGGTCCTGTCATAGAGTTGACTATGTTAAAATTGAGATGCCACCTGGATCAAAATAAAATAAAGGATACCAAGAAACTAGAGAGTGTAGTCTGAACATTAAATTCCTTGGAAAATGGATTGACCACAGCTTTTAAGTTTAACTTCTCTGTCATTCCCATTTTGATGCTTTATAGCGACTGTTTTAGAGGTGCTAAAACTATTTGGCATCAAGTGTTCTGGGTAGACTTGATGGAATAAGCCCTAATGTCATAAGGTGCTATCTTCAGCATAGTATATAAAAGAAATATAGCAGTAATAATTTATCTTGAATAGGTAATACCCATATTTCATCTCATCTTGTCTTTAACCTGCTTAACATTCTGATGTCCAGCTTTGTCCCACAATGTAATCCCAGAATACACCAGCTGTTTGCACCTTTGGTGTCAGTTTGTCCATTAGTTTTCTCAGTTTCCTATCCTCCCTGGCACTGTTTCGTATCTTGCCTTGTGTGAAAACCGGCTTCTTAGGCATGGCATCAGTATTCTGTCATCAATAGATCTACAAGAAATTATAAGAAAATGAGATCTTGCTTCTCCATTATGCTCACTTATTAAAAAATACGTGTGATTAAATTTAATTTTATATAATAATGCTTTGTCTTTTTTAAGAAGTCCTGGTGGCACAGTGATTAAAACCTTGGCTGCTAACCAAAAGGTCAGCAGTTTGAATCCACCAGGGCTGCTTGAAAACACTGTGGGGCAGTTCCATTTGTAATGTTCAGTTCCCCATTGACATTTAACCCATTGACATAAACCCATGAGCCGCTCAGCAGGAGAACAATCTGTCGGTACACTTCCTTAAAGATTACAGACTTGGAAACCTTATGGGGCAGTCCTACTCTGTCCTATAGGGTTACTGTGAGTCAGAATCCACTCAAGGCCAGGGGTTTGTCTTTTTTCAATAATGATAGAATTCCACTGTAGAGAACATAGAAAACACAAATATATACACACAGCTACTCCTCACTTACCCACATGGTTAGCTTCCAAAGAACAGGTCATTATGCGATATCAGCTTTAAGGGAGAGTCAGAGGCCACACCCCATCTTCAGCGCCAGCGTACCCTCAACCCTCACCCTCTCATCATTCACCATCTGTCGGGTGCCCCCGGCGCGACTGGGGATGCGCATCGCACTGGGGCACCCTTTCCCCACCATGCCATCCCCACCACCAAGGAGCCCGCGGGGATTAGGGATGGTGGTGTTGGCGGTCGGGTGTTTCCAGTCTCCTACCGCCCGCTGCCTCCCGCCTCCCGCCCTGGGCAGAGACCCCTCTCAAATTCTGTCCTCCCCGGCCCCACAGCCTCACGTGGCCCCCTTCTCTTGCTTTTCTTTCCTGCCTCCCCTCACCGACCTCTGGAGCACCTTTGGGCCTCCCCCTGCCTGCCTGTGACCTTGCCTTGCCCCTTTGTCCCTCTCCCAGCCCCTGGGTGCCCTCCGTGGCAGGACTGAGACGTCATGGACAAACAAGATAATGTGTCCAGCAGCCAGCAAGGTCATCGCTGGGGCCTCCGGTATATTGTTTGGGGTGGTCCATGGAGGGGCCCCAGGCCAGCCGCAGCCCTAGGTGGGACCCAGACTATCAGAGGTGCTGCCTGAGAATTTTTTCAAAGTTGATGTAAATTGGTAATGTTGATAACGAGATCGTAGGTGAGGAGCAGGTGTGTATATATATGTATATATATATGTGTGTGTTAAATGTATAAATATGTTATTAGTATTTTTCTGTGAGCTGAATTTTCCAAGGTTTTCAATGTTATAATATATATGTAATATTTAAATCCACAGAAAATTCAGTGTACAGATAGATATTATTAACATATTGGTGTTTTTTGTTACGGTCTGTTTTCTATATATATTTGTATGCAGTTGATATGTCTATCGTTATCTTTGTATCTATGATTTCAGGCACTGTCAGATAATATCTGCAAGTTATTATTAACTAGTTATCCTCAATTAAAAAATGATTCATCAGTCACATGAATTTTAAAGACACAGATATATCATTATTCAAGTTCCTTGACAATTAAAATGTAGCAGATTACTCTGTTGAGTTGTTTTTGTGGAGCGATATAAAGGCTTAGTAATTCTTCTGTTATAAGGCTTTATAAATGTAAAATTTTAGTTATCATTGACAAAGGCTGGAGCTAAATAGCACCAAGGATTATTTTAAGTGATCATCACACATAACAGGATATTTTACTTAAATATTAAGACCTTCCCATTTAGAATCAAAGTTTGAGCACGTCAAGGAGCTGAGATGAGCTAAGCTGCCAGGTGTCAGAATAGCATATTAAAGACAACAAGCAAAGATGAAGGAAAAGCACTGAGTAAAATTTTCTTCAAAGTTCCTTGATAAGGAGGTCTTAGTAGAGATACCTGAGGAAGGCTTATGCCCAAAGCCCTTGATAAAGAGGCTTCCACATGGAAGTGCCTGGCCTAGGAATACAGTTATGCAAAAAAGCATGGTCGGCCAGGGAGACCTAAGTCCTTGACTTCAACTCCCTTCAGAGACTCTAATGAACTGGCCATGCACCAAGTCAGGTGTTGGGAGGGCAGCTTCCCCCACCATGGTCAGGTCTGAAAAATCACACACAGGTTTTCAGCTAGGACCCAGATGCCTCAGAGCACAAGTGTTTTTCTCCTTTCCTTTGAAAAATCCCATTAACATGACAGTACAAAGTCTCTTTCTCACTCTCTGATGCAGTTTTTTTCCGATTTTAAACCATGCGATATTCCCTTGTTCTATGTGAACAACTGCTTCTTCATCTATGTGCAAGTTTCCCATGAGTGCAATTAAGTTTTCTGGAATTCTCATTTGTCACAATGTTACCCATAATTTGTTACAATCCACACAGTCAAATGCCTTTGCAATGTCAGTAAAACACAGATAAACATCTTTCTAGTATTCTTGGCTTTCAGCCAAGATCCATTTGACAACACCAGTGATATCCCTCATTCCATGTCCTCTTCTGCACACAGCTTGAATTTCTGGCAGTTCCCTGTTGATGTACTCCTGCAGCCCTTTTCATTATCTTCAGCAAAATTTTGCTTGCATGTAATATTACTGATAATGTTAATAATTTTCGCACTTCCTTGGATCACCTTTCTTTAGATTGGGCCTGAATATGGAGCTCTTTCAGTCAATTGTCCAGGTAGTTGTCTTCCAAATTTCTTGGCATATATATGTGAGCTCTTCCAGCATTGCACCCATTTCTTAAAGCATCTCAACTGGTATTCCATCAATTCCTGGAGCTTGTTTTTCACCAATACCTTCAGTGCACCTTGGGCTTCTTCCTTTAATACCATTGGTTCATAATCATATGCTACCTTCTGAAATGGTTGAACATTGACCAATTCCTTTTGATATAGTGACTCTGTGTATGCCTTCCATTTTCTTTTGATGCTACTTCCAGCATTCATTTTCCCCATAGAAACCTTCAATATTGCAACTCAAGGCTTCAATTTTTTCTTCAGTTCTTTCAGCTTGGAAATGCTGAGTATGTTCTTCCCTTCTGGTTTTCTAACTCCAGGCATTTGCACATTTCTTTACAATACCTTGTTTTCTTGAGCCGCTCATTGAAATCTTCTGTTCAGCTGTTTTGCTTCATTTCTTCCTTTCACTTTAGCTACTCTGCACTCAAGAGCAAGTGACATACTGTTGCTGTTGTGTTGTTAGGTGCCACTGAGTAGGTTCCAACTACACACAACAAAATTAAACACTGCCCAGTCCTGCACCATCCTCATAATCTTTGTTATGCTTGAGTCCATTGTTGTAGTCACTGTGTCAATCCATCTTGTTGAGGGTCTTCCTCTTTTTTGCTGGCCCTCAACTTTACCAGGCATGATACCCTTCTACAGGGACTGGTCCCTCCTAATAACATATCGAAAGTATGTGAAACAAAGTCTTATCATCCTTGTTTTTAAAAAGCATTCTGGCAGTACATCTTTCGAGACAGATTTATTTGTTCTTCTGGCAGTCCGTGGTATATTCAATATTCTTCGCCAAAACCATAATTCAAAGGTGTCAATTCTTCTTCAGTCTTCTTATTCATTGACTAGCTTTCACATGCATATGAAGTGATTAAGAACACCATGATTTACATCAGGCATATCTTAGCATATATTGCAGTGGACAAATCTGCTGCAAAAGACCTATTTGAGGAGGTGGGGCCAAGATGGCTGACTAGGTAGAAGCTACCTCAGATCCCTCTTGCATCAAAGACTCGGAAAAACAAGTGAATCGATCACATACATGACAATCTACGAACCCTGACCATCAAACACAGATCTAAAGAGCTGACCTGAGTGACAGAGACTGAGAACGAACAACCACGGGGTAGCAACGACTGCTTTTGGAGCCTGGAGCCAGCATCCCAGTCAGAAAACCTTGGCGCTGGGCTTTGGACTGGAAGCAGGGGAGCTGAGCTCTGCATCCTGAGATGGCACAAACAAGGGACTCAGCGCTAGCCCCCAGAAGTGACATTGGGGGAAGTCCAGCCAGTGCACGCAGGCAGCACAGCAACGTGGCTGACAGGAGGAGAGGTCACCGGGAGGCAGCGACTGGTTTTGGAGCCTGGACTGCAGCGTGCCAGCCGGGGAACCTTGGTGCTGGGCTTTGGATTGGGAGCGGAGGAACTGACCACAGCTTCTGAGACAGCATAAACACAGGACGCAGGCCTGACCCTCGGGGGCAATCTCTACCCAGCCAGCACACACAGTCAACACGCCCCTCAGGAATCTCAGATAAAACAGTCATCCCAAGCAAGATAAGTAACTTTGTCTATATTCCGGGGTGCTACTCTCTCCTATTTATCTGAACCCTCCCCTCCCCTTCCCAGGCGGCTTTATTAACATTGGAATTTCCTCAGCCAGAGAGTGAAGCGCACTGTGGTTTTTCTTTCTTTCTTTCTTTTTTTTTTTTTTTGGTCTTTTCCTAACCCATTCTCCTGGCCTGAGAGAAGCAGCTAGAAAAAACCCAGGGACCAAAAATCCTTCACTAATTGGACTAAAAACACAGAACCAGCTCTAGCCAAACATATGTGATCCACAGTCTTGGGCTTTCATCCCTACAAGGAACAAGGTGGCTATTATAATGCAAAGGCATTTCTGATAGGGATCTGACTGTAATTGTTTAAGCAGATTACTGGAAAGACAAGTTTCCCAGGTCTGATATCTGCATATTCAACACAGCCCTCACTGACCCACAACAGGGAACTGAGGGCTGAAGCTCCCACCAGACCACCTAGCCTCCTGTCGAAGGGATCTAAGGAGGGTGAAACCTACCAAGCTGTAGAGGTACATGCATTGGGGGCCTAAGGTACAGCTGCAGAGGCCACCCACCAAAGTGCTTTAGGAATAGAGACACACCTACCTCACTGGCACTTGGGGGAAGCCTGTCAGCATCTTGCCCCACCTGGAGTGTGAAACCCTGCTGCTACTAGAATCTGATGCATATAACTATCACCACTTCTTCTCTAAGTGGATAGGTGACAGTCTGCACCACACACTTCATGACCCAAAATCAGATTCTACTCAAGAATAGTGAATGGATTCTTATGCTTATATATCTGGTAACAGCCCAAACCAGCTAGTAATAGGACATAAGTGATTCAAGGGCTACAACAATCAAAACAGTGCAATCTAGTAGCCCATCTAGGTATATTGAAGGAAAACAAAACAAGATAAGACTCAGTGAGCAAATATACAATAAATCACTACAATATCTTAGAGATGGCTCAGAGACAGCAGTCCATATCAAACCACATAAAGAAGCAGACCATGATTGCTTCTACAACTCCCCAAACTAAAGAATCAAAATCTTTCCCAAATGAAGATACAATCCTGGAACTGCCAGATGCAGAATATAAAAAACTAATTTACAGAATGCTTCAAGACATCAGGGATGACCTCAGAAATGAAATAAGGCAATCTACAGAAAAAGTAAAGGAACACACTGATAAAGCACTTGAAGAACTCAAAAAGATTATTCAAGAACACAGTGGAAAAATTAATAAGCTGCAAGAATCCATAGAGAGACAGCATTCAGAAATCCAAAAGATTAACAGTAAAATTACAGAATTGGACAACGCAATAGGAAGTCAGAGGAGCAGACTCGAGCAATTGGAATGCAGGGTGGGCGATCTGGAGGACAAGGGAACTGACACCCATATAGCTGGAAAAAAATCAGATAAAAGAATTTCAAAAAATGAAGAAACCCTAAGAATCATGTGGGACTCTATGAAGAAGAATAACTTACATGTGATTGGAGTCCCAGAACAGGGAGGGATAACAGAAAATACAGAGAGAATAGTTGAAGATCTGTTGGCAAAAAACTTCCCTGAAATCATGAAAGATGAAAGAATATCTATCCAAGATGCTCATCGAACCCCATATAAAATTGACCAAAAAAGAAAATCACCAAGACATATTATCATCAAACTTGCCAAAACCAAAGATAAAGAGAAAATTTTAAAAGCAGCCAGGGATAAAAGAAAGGTCTTCTACAAAGGAGAAGCAATAAGAATAAGTTCAGACTACTCAGCAAAAACCATGCAGGCAAGAAGGCAATGGGATGGCATATATAGAGCACTGAAGGAGAAAAACTGCCATCTAAGGATCAAATATCCAGCAAAACTCTCTCTCAAATATGAAGGCAAAATTAAAACATTTACAGATAAACACAAGCTTAGAGAATTTGCAGAAACCAAACCAAAAACTCAAGAAATACTAAAGGAAATTGTTTGGTAAGAAAAGCAATAACATCAGATCCCAGCACAACACAAGGTCACAGAACAGAACATCCTGATATCAACTCAAATTGGGAAATCACAAAAACAAATTAAGATTAATTTAAAAAAGAAAAAAAAATGCTCAAAACAGGGAATCATTGAAGTCAATATGTAAAAGATCACAATAATGAAAAAGAGGGACTAAATACAGGAGGCATAGAACTGCCATATGGAGAGGCAAACAAGGCGATATAGGACAATACAAGTTAGGTTTTTACTTAGAAAAATAGGGGTAAAAATTAAGGTAACCACAAAGAGGTATAACAACTCCATAACTCAAAATAAAAACCAAGAAAAACATAATGACTCAGCAAACATAAAGTCAAATACTATGAAAACGAGGAACACACAATTTACAAAGAAAAACATCTCAGCACAAAAAAGTAAGTGGAAAAATGAAACTGTCAACAACACACATAAAAAGGCATCAAAATGACAGCACAAAACACATGCTTATCTATAATTACGCTGAATGTAAATGGACTAAATGCACCAATATAGAGAGAGTCTCAGACTGGATAAAGAAACGGGATCCGTCTATACGCTGCCTACAAGAGACACACCTTAGACTTAGAGACACAAACAAATTAAAACTCAAAGGATGGAAAAAAATATACCAAGCAAAAAGCAAGCAAAAAAGAGCAGGAGTTGCAATATTAATTTCTGAAAAAATATACTTTAAAGTTAAATCCACCACAAAGCATAAAGAAGGACACTACATAATGATTAAAGGGACAATTGACCAGGAAGATATAACCATATTAAATACTTATGTACCCAATGACAGGGCTGCAAGATACATAAAACAAACTTTTACAGAACTGAAAAGTGAGATAGACACCTCCACAATTATAGTAGGAGACTTCAACACACCACTTTCGGAGAAGGATAGGACTTCCAGTAAGAAGCTCAATAGAGACACGGAAGACCTAATTGCTACAGTCAACCAACTTGACCTCATACACTTATACAGAACACTCCACCCAACTGCTGCAAAGTATACTTTTTTTCTAGCACACATGGAACATTCTCTAGAATAGACCACATATTAGGTCACAAAACAAACCTTTGCAGAATCCAAAACATTGAATTATTACAAAGCATCTTCTCACACTGCAAGGCCATAAAAGTGGAAATCAATAACAGAAAAATTAGGGAAAAGAAATCAAATACTTGGAAACTGAACAATACCCTGCTCAAAAAAGAGTGGGTTATAGAAGACATTAAGGAGGGAATAAAGAAATTCATAGAATGCAATGAGAATGAAAATACTTCCTGTCAAAACCTCTGGGACACAGCACAAGCAGTGCTCAGAGGTCAATTTATATCAGTAAATGCACACATAGAAAAAAAGAAAGAGCCAAAATCAGAGAACTGTCCCTACAACTTGAACAAAGAGAAAGTGAGCAACAAAAGAATCCATCAGGCACCAGAAGAAAACAAATAATAAAAATTAGAGCTGAACTAAATGAATTAGAGAACAGAAAAACAATTGAAAGAATTAACAAAGCCAAAAGCTGGTTCTTTGAAAAAATGAACAAAATTGATAAACCATTGGCCAGACTGACTAAAGAAATACGGGAAAAGAAACAAACAACCTGAATAAGAAACGAGATGGGCCACATCAAAACAGACCCAAGTGAAATTAAAAGAATCATATCAGATTATTATGAAAAATTGTACTCTAACAAATTTGCAAGCCGAGAAGAAATGGATGAATTCCTAGAAAAACACTACCTACCTAAACTAACACAATCAGAAGTAGAACAACTAAATAGACCCATAAAAAAAAAAGAGATTGAAACGGCAATCAAAAAACTCCCAACAAAAAAATAAAAAAGCCCTGGCCCGGACGGCTTTAGCGCAGAGTTCTACCAAGCTTTCAGAGAAGAGTTAACACCACTACTACTAAAGGTATTTTAATGGATAGAAAATGACAGAATACTACCTAACTCAATCTATGAAGTCACCATATCCCTGATACCAAAACCAGGTAAAGACATCACAAAAAAAGAAAATTACAAACCTATATCCCTCATGAATATAGATGCAAAAATCCTCAACAAAATTCTAGCCAGTAGAATTCAACAACATATCAAAAAAAATAATCCACCACGACCAAGTGGGATTTATACCAGGTACCCAAGGATGGATGGTTTAATATTAGAAAAACCATTAATGTAATCCACCATATAAATAAAACAAAAGACAAAAAACACACGATCTTATCAATTGATGAAGAAAAGGCATTTGACAAAGTCCAACACCCATTCATGATAAAAACTCTCACCAAAATAGGAATTGAAGGAAAATTCCTCAACATAATAAAAGGCATCTATACAAAGCCAACAGCCAACATCACCCTAAATGGAGAGAGCCTGAAAGCATTTCCCTTCAGAACGGGAACCAGACAAGGATGCCCTTTATCACCGCTCTTATTCAACATTGTGCTAGAGGTCCTAGCCAGAGCAATTAGGCTAGACAAAGAAATAAAGGGCAGCCGGATTGGCAAGAAAGAAGTAAAATAATCTCTATTTCCAGATGACATGATTTTATACACAGAAAACCCTAAGGAATCCTCCAGAAAACTACTGAAACTAGTAGAAGAGTTTAGCAGAGTCTCAGGTTATAAGATAAACATACAAAATCACTTGGATTCCTCTACATCAACAATAAGAACATCGAAGAGGAAATCACCAAATCAATACCATTCACAGTAGCCACCAAGAAGATAAAATACTTAGGAATAAATCTTACCAAAGATGTAAAAGACCTATACAAAGAAAACTACAAAGTACTAGTGCAAGAAACTAAAAAGGACCTACATAAGTGGAAAAACATATCCTTGTTCATGGATAGGAAGACTTAACATAGTAAAAATGTCTATTCTACCAAAAGCCATCTATACATACAATGCACTTGCGATCCAAATTCCGATGACATTTTTTAATGTGATGGAGAAACAAATCACCAACTTCACATGGAAGGGAAAGAAGCCCCGGATAAGTAAAGCATTACTGAAAAAGAAGAAGAAAGTGGGAGGCCTCACTCTACCTGATTTTAGAACATCTTATACAGCCACAGTAGTCAAAAGAGCGTGGTACTGGTACAACAACAGGCACATAGACCAATGGAACAGAATTGAGAACCCGGATATAAATCCATCCACATATGAGCAGCTGATATTTAACAAAGGCCCAGTGTCAGTTAATTGGGGAAAAGATAGTCTTTTTAACAAATGGTGCTGGCATAACTGGATATCCATTTGAAAAAAAATGAAACAGGACCCATACCTCACACCATGCACAAAAACTAACTCCAAGTGGATCAAAGACCTAAACATAAAGACTAAAATGATAAAGACCATGGAAGAAAAAATAGGGACAACGTTAGGAGCCCTAATACAAGGCATAAACACAATACAAAACATTACTAAAAATGACGAAGAGAAACCAGATAAGTGGGAGCTCCTAAAAATCAAACACCTATGCTCATCTAAAGACTTCACTAAAAGAGTAAAATGACCACCTAGAGACTGGGAAATAATTTTCAGCTATGACATCTCCGACCAGTGCCTGATCTCTAAAATGTATATGAGTCTGTTAAAACTCAACCACAAAAAGACAAACAACCCAATCAAGAAGTGGGCAAAGGATATGAACACGCACTTCACTAAAGAAGATATTCAGGCAGCTAACAGATACATGAGAAAATGCTCTCGATCATTAGCCATTAGAGAAATGCAAATTAAAACTACCATGAGATTCCATCTCACTCCAACAAGGCTGGTATTAATCCAAAAAACACAAAATAAATGTTGGAGAGGCTGCGGAGAGATTGGAACTCTTATACACTGCTGGTGGGAATGTCAAATGGTACAACCACTTTGGAAATCTATCTGGCATTTTCTTAAACAGTTAGAAATAGAACTACCATACAACCCAGAAATCCCACTCCTCGGAATATACCCTAGAGAAATAAGAGCCTTCACACGAACAGATATATACACACCCATGTTTATTGCAGCTCTGTTTACAATAGCAAAAAGCTGGAAGCAACCAAGGCGTCCATCAACAGATGAATGGTTAAATAAATTATGGTATATTCACAAAATGGAATACTACGCATCGATAAAGAACAGTGACGAATCTGTGAAACATTTCATAACATGGAGGAACCTGGAAGGCATTATGCTGAGTGAAATTAGTCAGAGGCAAAAGGACAAATATTGTATAAGACCACTATTATAAGATCTTGAGAAATAATTTAAACTGGGAAGAACACATACTTTTGTGGTTATGAGGAGGGGAGGGAGGGTGGGAGAGGGTTATTTACTGATTAGTTAGTAGATAAGAACTACTTTAGGGGAAGGGAAGGACAATACTCAATACACGGAAGGTCAGCTCAACTGGACTGGACCAAAAGCAAAGAAGTTTCGGGGATAAACTGAATGCTTCAAAGGTCAGCGGAGCAAGGGCGGGGGTTTGGGGACTATGGCTTAAGGGGACTTCTAAGTCAATTGGCAAAATAATTCTCTTATGAAAACATTCTGCATCCCACTTTGAAATGTGGCGTCTGGGGTCTTAAATGCTAACAAGCGGCCATCTAAGATGCATCAATTGGTCTCAACCCACCTGGATCAAAGGAGAATGAAGAACACCAAGGTCACACTATAACTATGAGCCCAAGAGACAGAAAGGGCCACATGAACCAGAGACTTACATCATCCTGAGACCAGAAGAACTAGATGGTGCCTGGCCACAACTGATGACTGCCCTGAATGGGAGCACAACAGAGAACCCCTGAGGGAGCAGGAGATCAGTGGGATGCAGACCCGAAATTCTCATAAAAAGACCAGACTTAATGGTCTGATGGAGACTAGAGGAATCCCAGCAGTCATGGTCCCCAGACCTTCTGATGGACCAGGACAGGAACCATTCCCGAAGACAACTCATCAGACATGGAAGGGACTGGACAGTGGGTTGGAGAGAGATTCTGACGAAGAGTGAGCTACTTGTATCAGGTGGACACTTGAGACTTTGTTGGCATCTCCTATTTGGAGGGGAGATAGGAGGGTAGAGAGGGTTTGAAACTGGCAAAATTGTCACGAAAGGAGAGACTGGAAGGAGGGAGCGGGCTGACTCATTAGGGGGAGAGTAAGTGGGAGTATGGAGTAAGGTGTATATAAGCTTATATGTGACAGACTGACTTGATTTGTAAACGTTCACTTAAAGCTCAATAAAAATTATTTTAAAAAAAGACCTATTTGAAGTTTAAAAAAGCAAAGATGTCACTTTGATGACTAAGGTGTGCCTGACCAAGTCATGGTATTTTTTATTACCTCATATGCATGCAGGCTGGAAATGAAAAAGGAAGACAGAAAAAGAGTTAATGGATTTCCAGTCATGGTGTTGGCAAAGAATACTGAATGTACCATGGACTGCCAGAAGAATGAACAAATCTGTTTTGGAGGAAATAAAACCAGAATGTTCCTTAGAAGCAAGGATGCAGAGACTTTGTTCATCTTGTTTGCTTTTGGACATGGCATCAAGAGGGATCGGTCCCTGGAGAAGGACATCATGCTTTGTAAAGTAGAGGCTCAGCAAAAAAGAGGAAGACCATCAATGAGATGGATTGACACAGTGTCTGCAAAAATGGGCTCAAACTTACCAACTATTCTGAGGAGAGCACAGGGCTGGACAAAGTTTTGTTTTGTTATACTTAGGGCCATTTTCAGTTGGAACTGACTCAATACCACCAACAACAATATTTTTGAAAAATATTAAACTCATGACATTTATATTTATCTTAAGTCATGATATTCTTGGACTCACAGCAAGACATCCACAGGGAACAGCTGGATTCAGAAGAGGACTTGGAACCAGGGATAGCATTGCTGATGTCAGACAGATCCTGACTGAAAGCAGAGAATACCAGAAAGATATTTACCTGTATTTTACTGATTATGCAAAGGCATTCAACAGTATGGGTCATAACAAATTATGGATAACATTGCTAAGAACGGAAATTCCTGAGTACTTAATTGTGCTCATGAGAAACGTGTACTTAGACCAAGAGGCAGTCCTTTGAACAGATCAAGGGGATTTAGGTAGTTAAAGTCTGGAAAGGTGGGCGTCAGGGTTGTATTCTTTCAATATACTTATTCAATCTTTGTTGAGCTAATAACCTGAGAAGCTGGACTAGTTGAAGAATGGGACTTCAGGATTGGAGGAAGGATAATTAAAAACATGTGTTATGCAGATGACACAACTTTGCTGAAAGTGAAGAGGACTTGAAGCACTTAATGATGGTCAAAGACCACACCCTTCAGTATGGATTACACCTCAACATAAAGAAAACAAAAATCTTCACTAATGGACCAATAAGCAACATCATGATAAATGGAAAAAAATATTGAAGTTGTCAAGAATTTCATTTTACTTGGATCCACAATCAACACCATGGAAGCAGGAGTCAAGAAATCAAACTACATATTGCATCAGGTAAATCTGCTGGAAAAGACCTCTTTTATTTTATTTAATTTTTAAATTTTTTTAAATTGTGCTTTAGATGAAGGTTTACAGAGCAAACTAGTTTCTCATCAAACAGCTAGTACACACATTGTTTTATGACACTGGTTAACAACCTCACGACATGTCAACACTCTGCCCTCTCAACCCTGGGTTCCTTATTACCAGCTTTCCTGTTCCGTCCTATCTTCCAGTCCCTGCCCAGGGCCGGTGTGCCCCTTTAGTCTTGTTTGTTCCATGCATCTGTTCAATCTTAGGCTGAAGGGTGAACCTCAGGAGTGACCTCATTACTGAGCTGAAAGGGTGTGTGGGGGCCATACTCTCAGGGTTTCTCCAGTCTCTGTCAAGCCAGCAAGTAGGGTCTTTTTGAGTTAGAATTTTGTTCTACATTTTTCTCCAGCTCTGTCTGGGACTCTCTATTGTGATCCCTGTCAGAGCAGTCAGTGGTGGTAGCTGGGCACCATCGAGCTGTATTGGACTCAGTCTGGCAGAGGCCATGGTAGATGTGGTCCATTAGTTCTTTGGATTAGTCTTTCCTTATATATTTAGTTTTTTTTTTTTCATTCTTCCTTGCTCCCGAAGGGGTAAGACCAGTGGAGTATCCTAGATGGCTGCTCACAGGCTTTTAAGACCCCAGACTCAACTCACCAAAGTAGAATGTAGAACATATATCTTCATAAACTATGTTATGTCAGTTGAGCTAGATATTCCCCGAGATCATGGTCCCCACAGCCCTCAGCCCAGCAATTCGGTCCCTCGGGGAGTTTGGATGTGTTTTTTTTTATGGAGCTACCATGACCTTGCCTTGTACAGGTTGTGCTGGCTTCCCCGGTATTGTGTACTGTCTTACCCTTCGCCAAAGTTTCCACTTATCTATTGTCTATTAAGTGTTTTTTCATCCCCACCCTACCCCTTCCTCATAAACATCAATGATTGTTTCTTTTTGTATGCAAATCTTTTCATGAGTATATACCTTAGTGGTCTCATACAATATTTGTCCTTTTGTGAATGACTTATTTCACTCAGCATAATGTCCTCCAGATTCATCCATGTTATGAGATGCTTCACAGGTTCATCCTTCTTTATCATTGCATAATACTCCATTGTGTGTATGTACCATGGTTTGTTTATCCATTCATCTGTTGATGGGCATCTAGGTTGTTTCCATCTTTTTGCTACTGTGAATAATGCTGCAATGAACATGGGTGTGCATGTGACGACTCTTATTTTTCTAGGATATATTCCTAGGAATGGGATTGCTGGATCATATGGTGCTTCTATTTCTAGCTTTCTAGGGAAGTGCCATAACATTTTCCAAAATGGTTGTATCATTTTGCATTCCCACCAGCAGCGCATAAGAGTTCCGATTATCCCGCAGCCTCGCCAACATCTGTTATTTCCGGTTTTATTGATTCCTGCCAGTAATGCCAGTGTGAGATGGTATCTCATTCTGATTTTGATTTGCATTTCTCTAACGGTTAGAGATCGTGAGCATTTCCTCATGTGTCTGCTGGCCTCTTGAATGTCTTCTTTGGTGAAGTGTCTGTTCATTTCCTTTGCCATTTTTTAACTGGATTATTTGTCTTTTTGTTGGAGAGGTGTTGGATTTTCTTGTAGATTTTAGAGATTAGGCCTATTTCTGATTTGAAATAGTGAAAATTTTTTTCCCAGTCTGTGGGGTTCTCTTTTTATCTTTTAGGGAAGTCTTTTGATGAGCATAAGTGTTTAATTTTTAGAAGATCCCAGTTATCTAGCTTATCTTCTGAAGTTTGTGTGTTGTTGGTTGTGGTTTGTATCCTGTTAATGCCATGTATTAGGGCATCTAGCATTGATCCTATTTTTTCTTCTATGAACTTCGTGATTTTGGACTTTACATTTAGGTCTTTGATCTGTTTTGAATTCATTTTTGTATATGGCGTGAGGTATGGGTCCTGTTTCTTTGTTTTTTTTTTTTTTTTTTGCAGATGGACATCCAGTTTTTCCAGCACCATTTGTTAAGAAGACTATCTTTTCCCCATTTGATGGACTTTGGGCCCTGGTCGAAGATAAGGTGACCATAGGTGGATGGATTTACATCTGAGTTCTCAATTCTGTTCCATTGGTCAATGTATCTGTCATTGTGCCAGTACCAGGCTGTTTTGACTATCATAGTTGTATAGTAGGTTCTGAGGTCAGGTAGTGCAAGTCCTCCTACTTTATTCTTCTTCTTCAATAGTGCTTTACTTATCCGGAGCTTCTTCCCTTTCCATATAAAGTTAATGATAAGTTTTCCAGCTCTTTAAGGAATTTTGTTGGTACCTGGATCGGGATTACACTGCATTTGTAAATTGACTTGGGTAGAATTGTTATTTCACCATGTCGAGTCTTCGTATCCATAAGCATGGTATGTTTTTCCATTTATGCAGATCTCTGTTGGTTTCTTGCAGTAGTGTTTTGTAGTTTCCTTTTTATAGATTTTTTACATCTCTGGTCAGATTTATTGCCAAGTATCTTATTTTTTTAGGGGCTATTAAAATTGTGTTGTTTTCCTTATTTCATTTTCATCATTCTATTTATTGTTGTATAGGAATCCAACTGAGTTTTGTATGTTTATCTTATATGCTGCTTCTCTGCTGAATCTATTAGTTCCAGTAGCTTTCTCATGGAGTTTTTTGGGTTTTCTATGTAGAGTATCATCCCAGTCCCAGTGCCGTCGAAGAGTATCATATCATCTCCAAATAGGGAGAGTTTAACGTCTTCATTACCAATTTGGATGCCCTTTATTTCTGCTTCTTGCCTTATTGCTGTAGCTAGGACTTGCAGCACAACATTAAACAGGAGTGGTGACAAAGGGCATCCTCGTCTTGTTCCTGTTCTCAAGGGGAATGTTTTCAGCCTCTCTTCTTTAAGAATGATGTTAGCCTGGCCATTGGTTTTGAATAGATGCCTTTTATTATGTTGAGAAATTTTCCTTCTATACCTATTTTATTGAGAGTTTTTATCAGGAATGGGTGTTGGACTTTGTCAAGTGCCATTTCTGCATCCATTGAGATGATCATGTGATTCTTTTCTTTATATGGTGGATTACATTGATTGATTTTCTAATGTTGAACCATCCTTGCATATCTGGCATGAATCCTACTTTGTTGTGGTGTTTTTTTTTTTGATATGATGCTCAACTCTATTGGCTAGAATTTTGTTCAGAATTTTTGCATCTATATTCATGAGAGATATTGGTGTGTAATTTTCTTTTTTTTTTTTTTTGCCTGGTTTTTGTATCAGGGTTATGATGGCTGCATAGAATGAATTCAAAAGTATCGCTTTTTGTTCTATGTTCTGAAATAGTTTGAGTAGTTCTGGTGTAAGCTGTTCTCTGAAGGTTTGGTAGAATTCTCCAGTGAAGCCATCTGGGTGAGGACTTTTTTTGTTGGGAGTTTTTTTTTATTATTACCCTTTCAATCTTTTCTCTTATTATGGGTCTGTTCAGATTTTCAGCATCATTTTGAGTTAGTTTGGGTAGGTAGTATGTTTCTAGAAATTTGTCCATTTGCTCTAGGTTTTCAAATGTGTTAAGTATAGTTTTTCTTAATACTCTGCTATGATTGTTTTTATTTCAGTTGGGTCTGTTGTAATGTCCCCCATTTCATTTCTTATTTGGGTTATTTGTGCCCCTCCTGTTTTTCTTTTGTCAGTTTGGCCAGTGGTTTGTTGATTGTGTTAATCCTTTCGATGAACCAACTTCTGGTTTTGTTGATTCTTTTTATTGTTCTTCTATTCCCTATTGCATTTATTTCTGCTCTGATCTTTATTATTTCCTTTCTTCTGGTGGCCGTGGGTTTCTTTTGCTTGTCTCTTTCTATTCAAGCTATGTGGCTAATGTTTTGATTTTGTCCCTTTCTTCTTTTTTGATGTGTGCATCTATTGCTATAAGTTGACCTCTAAGGATTGCCTTTGGTGTGTCCCAAAGGTTTTGGTGTGATGTGTTTTCATCCTCGTTTGATTCTAGGAATTTTTTGTTTCTATCTCTGATTTCTTCTATTATCCAGTGGTTTTTAAGCAGGTTGTTATTCAGTTTCCATGTAATTGAATTTTTTTTCCTTGCTTTTCCTGTTGTTAATTTCTACTTTGATGTTATTGTGGTCAGAGAAGATACTTTGCATTATCTCATTGTTTTGGATTTTATTGAGGATTGTTCTGTGACCTAAGATGTGGTCTATTCTGGAGAATATTCCAAGTGCATTGGAGAAGAATGTATACTTTGCAGCTGCTGGGTAGAGTGTTCTATATATGTCTATGGGGTCAAGTTGGCTGATTGTGCTCTTTAGCTCTTCTGTATCTTTGTTGAATTTCTTTCTAGATGTTCTGTCCTTTACCAAGAGTGGTGTGTTGAAGTCTCCTACTCTTTTTAGTGCTGTTAGAGTTTGTTTTATGTATTTTGGAGCCCTGTCATTAGGTGCATAGATGTTTATTCTGGTTAAGTCTCCATGATGGATCACCCCATTAATCATTATATAGTGCCCTTCTTTGTCTTTTATGGTGGATTTAAAGTCTATTTTATCTGAGATTAGTATTGCCACTCTCGTACTTTTTTGGTAGCTATTTGCTTGATATAATTTTTCCATCCATTGATTTTAGTAAATTTGTGACTTTGTTTCTAAGGTATGTCTCTTGCAGACAGCATATTGATGGATTCTGTTTTTTTTTTTAATTCATTCTGTCACTCTGTGTCTCTGTATGGGTACTTTTAAGCCATTTACATTCAGTGTAATTATTGATAGGTGTGAGTTTATTGCTGTCATTTTGTACTGCTTTTTTTTGTGTGTGTGTGGTGCTAACGTTTTCTTTGTTCCTCTTACTCTCCTCTGTTGAGTTAATTCTGTTTGTGGATTTCTTTTTCATTTCTCTTGTTTTTTTAGGTCTTGTTTTTATTGAGACTTTATGTTTTTCATCTCAATTTTGATGAGTAGGTTTGTTACCCTTTCTTTGTGGTTACCTTGAAATTTACCCTTATCTTCCTAGGTTTGAACTGGTCTATTATTACTTAGTATCTCCTTGCCTTCCTCTCCATTAGAAAGTTCTATACCTACACCATTTATTCCCTCTTTTAATGTTCTGACATTGTTGTCATTTACAGATTAACCTCTCTGGTTCCCTATTACAATTCCTTTGGTTTTTGGATAGTCCTTGAGAGTTCATTTCCTATATTGGTGTCTGGCTGGCACAATCTTGCATCCTAGATTCAGGCTGTTGTCTGATTTTGTTTAATAATTCTTGTAAGTTTGATTTAGTTTTTACATAATCCCTTAATTTCTGTTTATCTAGAAATGTCCTAATTTCACCATCATATTGAAGGGAAGTTTTGCAGGATATATTTATTAGTCTTGGCTGGCAGTTTTTTTCTATCAAGGTTTTATATGTCATTCCATTGCCTTCTTGCCTTCACGGTTTCTGCAGAATAATCAGTTTAGTCTTATTTTTTCTCCTCTGTATGTGACTTTTTGTTTTTCTCAACCTGCTCTCAGGACTTTGTCTTTGTCTTTGGTTTTAGTGAGTGTGATTACGATATGCCGTGGTGTTTTTCTTTTGGGGTCTATCCTATATGGAGTTTGTTGAGCTTCTTGGATGGTCAGTTTTTCATCATTCATGGTATTAGGGAAGTTTTCAGTCAGCAATTCTTTGATGATCCTATCTGTGTTTTCAGTTTTCTCTCCATGTTCTGGAATGATGATCACTTGCAAATTTTTGCTTTTTACTGTGTCCCACATATTTCTCAGGCTTTCCTCATTTTTCTTCATTCTTTTTTTCTAATTTTTCCTCAAACAGAATTGTATCTAAGTGTTTGACTTCAGTTTCACTGATCCTGTCATCCATCATTTTAAACCTGTTCCTCAGTCCTCTGTGACACTGTCCATTTCTTAAATCTTGTTGTTTATCTTTTGGATTTTTCTTTTTTTATGATTTCCAGTTGTGAATTTATTTTGGCATTTTGTTTCTGTATTATTTTCCTGAATTCCTCCATTTTTTTTGTCTGTATTTTCCACGAATTTGTCTGCCTTTTCCATAAATTTGCCTATTTTTTCCTCATTTTTGCTTTTTGCTTCAACTCTTGTATAGCTCTGAACAGTAGAGATTTGAATTCCCTGTCAGGTAGTTCTACTGCCTTTTCTTCTAATAGAAAATCATCTGGTGTTTTATTTTGGACGTCTACTAGAACCATGCTGTCCTGTTTTTTTTCATATGTTTTGATATTGTCTGCTGTCTTCAGGACATTCAGTAGTTATTTTCTTCATTTCTTAATTGTAGATTTGTTTGTTTTGTCCTGGCTTTTTGTTTTATTTGGTTATATCTGAGCAGGCGGGCTGTGCATTCTTTGTTGTTTGCTTATCTGTAGTCCCAATACTTTTCACCTCCTTGTTCAATGGGTGAGTCCAGTCACCGAACTATAGTGCAGCAGAGCAGGTGCAGCTAAAGGGGTAGGGCTGGAATGGGTTGTTTGTGTAACGTACTAGGGCCAACAGGGTGGGCCAGGAATCAGTGCCAGGCAGGTTCTGCTAGACCATGCCCATGCTACTAAGAGGTGTGAAGTTCAGTTCATGGTGCAGGTAGGCAGGAAAGAGGGGGGATGTTGTGATGTATGGAGCTAGTATGGGTATGGGAAAGACAAGAGAGTAACAGGAGCCAAAAACAAAGGAAAAAAACACACACATGCCCCCCAAAAAGAATGCAAAGGGAGCTTGCTATTGGAGTAGAGAGATGAGAACCTGAGAAACGGAGAGAAGCAAAAAAAGGAAAAAGAAAAAAGTTAACTAGATAAAAATTAGGAAAATAGAAAAGTAGAAAAGCCCCCGGGGGTCCCACCAGTGCAGCCACAAAGGCTGGGGAAGTCTCCCAAGTTGTGCAGTATAGCCTGGCTAGAGAGGGTATAGATGTCACACAGCGCCAGGTATTCAGGAGACTGGAAAAGAAGGTAAATACAGACAGACAAGAACCGAGAAATGAAGAAAAACAGAAAGATAAAAAGAGAGTAGGAAAAAGTAAAAAGAAATAAAAAAAGAAATGCCCCCAGGGATCCTGCCTATGTGGCAGTGCAGATTGGGCAAGTGGCTCCTAGGCCATGCAGTGCAACCCAGCAAGAAGGGGCTCCCAAGTGTGAAAGAAGAAAGAAAACCAACAAGCAAAACAGAAGAAAACAAAAGAAGCAAAAAAAGAAACAAAGCCCCAGGGATCCCACCAGCATGGTGTCACAGGCCAGGAGAGTGGATCCCCAGTCGAGCAGGGCTTCACAGCCTTTCAAGAAGAAGCAAAGACAGCACACAGAGCCAGGTGTTCAAGAGAAAGGAGGAGGAGTTGGTGGGAGGCACAGAAGAAACCAAAAGACACAGAAAGAAGCTACACCAGCTCAGGGACCTGGCCAGTGTGGATGGGGTGAATCCAAGCAGCTGGGGTGGAAGCTGTTGCCTCCTGCCCAAGGAAATGCTGCTGGGGGGAGGCAGAGGAGGCCAAAGGGGGAGAGGAAGAAGGGTAGGGGTTAGGAAAGCGTATATTGCTCCTTACCCGGTGCTCTGTCTCCTGCTAGAAACTTCGTGAAGCTGCTTTCCCATACTCCCTGTTCTCCGATCTGTGATGTGTGTGAGGCAAATCCAAGCAGCATGTGTGCTGCATTTCCTGACTGGAGTAGCCATTTCAGCCAGCCCAGAATCTTGGAGGTACAGCAGCAGGAATAGGATGGGGGTCAGAAAGCATGCACTGTTGGTTACCTGGTGCTCTGTCTCCTACTGGGAGCTCCGTGAAGCTGTTTTCCCTTGCTCCCTGTCAGATGATTTCTGACAGGAGTCCAAGGTGGTGAATCTGTGCTGCATTAGCTGATAAGGAACCTTGGCAAGTATCTCTCCTCACTCTCTGCCCTCTGTCAGTTTCTTATTCCGTTCGGTGTTTGGCTGAGTTTTTTTTATCTCTTCTGACACTTTGGGTTCCAGGCATGAAGTTTTCTGTTTTACTTAGTTTTTCAGGTCTTTGCTGTAGAGAGACGGCATGGTGCTTCTGTCTATGGTGCCATGTTAGCCGGAAGTCGATTCTATTTATTTATTTATTTATTATTGTGCTTTAGATGAAGGTTTACAGAACAAACTACTTTCTCATTAAATAGTGAACATACTGTTTTATGACATTTGTTAACAACTCCATGATGTGTCAACACTCTCCCATCTCAACCTTGGTTTCCCTATTACCAGCTTTCCTATCCCCTCCTGTCTTCTAGTCCTTGTCGCTGGGCTGGTGTGCCCCTTTAGTCTAGTTTTCTTTTATGGGCCTGTCCAGTCTTTGGTGAAGGGTAAACCTCAGGAGTGACTTCATTACTGAGGTGAAAGGGTGTCCTGGGGCCATACTCTCAGTGTTTCTCCAGTCTCTGTCAGGCCAGGAAGTCAGGTCTTTCTTTTTTAATAATTTTTATTGTGCTTTAAGTGAAAGTTTACAAATCAAGTCAGTCTGTCAAATATAAGCTTATATACACCTTACTCCATACTCCCATTTACTCTTCCCTTAATGAGTCAGCCCACTCCCTTCTTCCAGTCTCTCCTTTCATGACCGTTTTGCCAGTTTCTAACCCTCTCTACCCTCCCATCTCCCCTTCAGACAGGAGATGCCAACACAGTCTCACGTGTCCCCCTGATACAAGTAGCACTCTTCATCAGCATCTCTCTCCAGCCCATTGTCCAGTCCCTTCCATGTCTGATGAGTAGTCTTCAGGAATGGTTCCTGTCCTGGGCCAACAGAAGGTTTGGGGACCATGACCACTGGGATTCTTCTAGTCTCAGTCAGACCATTAAGTCTGGTCTTTTTATGAGAATTTTGAGTTAGAATTTTGTTCTACATTTTTATCTAGCTCTGTCCAGTACCCTCTATTGTGATCCCTGTCAGAGCAGTCGGTGGTGGTAGCCAGGCACCATCTAGTTGTACTGGACTCGGTCCGATGGAGGCCGTGGTAAATGTGGTCCATTAGTCCTTTGGACTAATCTTTCCCTTGTATCTTTAGTTTTCTTCATTCTTCCTTGCTCCTGAAGGGGTGAGACCAGTGGAATATCCTAGATGGCCACTCACAGGCTTTTAAGACCCCAGATGCTACTCACCAAAGTAGAAGGTAGAACATTTTCTTTATAAACTATGTTATGTCAATTGAGGTGGATGTTCTCCAAGTGGAAAGGACCTCTTTAAAGCATTAAAAAGGAAAGGTTTCACTTTGAAACTAAGGTGTGCTTGTCCCAAGCCATGGTGTTTTCAATCACCTCATATGCATGTGAAAGTTAGACAATGAATAAGGAAGACTGAAGAAAAATTGATGCCTTTGAATTTTGGTGTTGGCAAAAAATATTGAATATACCATGGACTGCCAGAAAATGAACACATCTGTCTTGGAAGAAGTACAGCCAGAATGTTCCTTAGAAACAAGCTTGGTGAGACTTCATCTCACATGCCTTGGATATGTTACCAGAAAGGACCAGTCCCTGGAGAACGACATCATGCTTGGTAAAGTTGAGGGTCAGTGAAAAAGAGGAAGACCCTCAACAAGACGGATTGACACAGTGGCTGCAACGATGGGCTCATGCATAACAACTATTGTGAGGCTGATGCAAGACTGGGAAGTGTTTTCTTCTGCTGTACATAGATAGGATTGCTTTGAGTGGGAACCAACTCTATGGCACCTAACAACAACAACTCAAAGCAATCTACAGATACAATGCAATTTCAATCTAAATTTCAACAACATTCTTTAATGAAATGGAGAAACAAATCACCAATTTTATATCAAAGGGGAAGAGGCCCTGAATAAGTAAAGCTTGTTAATGAAAAAGAACAGAATAGGAGGCATCACACTACCTGATTTTAGAACCTATTATACAGCCGTGGTAATCGAAATGTGCTGGTACTAGTACAACAAACACATAGACCAATGGAAGAGAATTGAAAATCCAGATGTAAATCATCCATATATGAGCAGTTGATATTTGAAAAAGGGCCAAAATCCATTAAATAAGGAAAAGGCAATCTCTTTAGCAAATGGTGCTGGCACAACTGGATGTCTGTTAGTAAAAAAATGAATCAAGACCCATACCTCATACCACACAAAAGGACTAACTCATAATGGATCAAAGACCTAAACATAAAATCTAAAATGATGAAGATCATGGAAGAAAAAATACAGACAATACTATGGACCCTAATACATGCCATATGTAGTACACAAACCATATCTAACAATGCACAAACATCAGACAAGAAACTGTATAACTGAGAACTCCTAAAATGTAAACACTTATGCTTATGAAAAGAGTTCACTAAAAGAGTAAAAAGAAAACCAGAGACTGGGAAGATTTTTTTGGCCACGACATATCCTACAAGGTTCTAATCTCTTAAATCTACAAAATACTTCAGCACCTCAACAATAAAAAGAGAAACAATTGAATTAAAAATGGGCAAAGAATACGAACAGACACTTCACCAAAGAAGACATTCTGCTGGCTAAGAGACACATGAGGAAATGCTCAAGATCATTAGACGTCAGAGAAATGCATATCGAAACTACAATGAGATACCATCTCACCCTGAAAATACTAGCTATAATCAAAAAAAAAAAAAAGAAATAAGAGCTGTCACACAAATAAACATACACACACCCGTGCTCATTGCAGCACTATTTGCAATAGCAAATAGGTAAACAAATGAGGATACATACACAAAATGAAATATTACGCAATGATAAAGAACAATGAATTCTCAGAACATCTCACAACATGTTTGTGATCATGAGCCATTAGAGAAATACAAATCAAAACTATAATGAGATACCTTCTACCCCGACAATACTGGCACTAATCCAAAGAACACAAAATAACAAATGTTGGAGAAGTTTTGGGGAGATTGGAATTCTTATGCACTGCTGGTGGGAATGTAAAATGGCACAATCACGTCAGAAAATGATATGGCACTTTCTTAAAAAGCAGAAATAGAAATACCATACAAATCCAGTAATCCTACTTTTAGGAATATGCCCTAAAGAAATAAGAGCCATCACACTAATAGACATATGCACATCCATGCTCATGGCAGCACTATTCACAGCAGCAAAAAGATGGAAACAACCTAAATGTCCATCAACAGATGAATGGATAAACAAATTAGGGTACATACACATGATGGAATACCATGCAATGATAAAGGCCAATGATGAATCCATGAAATATCTCACAACATTGCTGAATCTGGAGAGCAATATGCTGAGAGAAATAAGTCAGTCACAATAAGACAGATATTTCATGAGACCCCTATTATAAGAACACAAGAAAAGATTTACACACAGAAAAAAAATCTTTGATGGTTAAGAGGGAGGGAGGGAAGGGGTGTAGACAAATGTAAATTTTAGTGAAGGTAAAGACAATACACAACATAGGGGAAGTCAGCACAACTTGGCCAAGACTAAGTCATAGAAGTTTCCTAGACACATCCAAACACCTTGAGGGATGGAGTTGCTGGGGCTGTGGGCTGGGTACCACAGCCTCAGGGGTTCCAGGTCAATTGGCATAACACAGTTCATAAAGAAAATGTTCTTCACCCCACTTTGGTGACTAGTGTAATGGACCTTAAAAGCTTGTGAGCAATCATCTAAGATGCACCAATTAATCCCATCCCATCCAGAGCAAAGGAAAACGAAGAAAACCAAAGACATAAGGAAAATATTAGCCCAAAGCACTAAAGGATCACATGAACCAAAGCCTTCACCAGTCTCAGCCCAGAACAATTAGATGGTGCCAGCTACCAACATGGCTGCTTTGACAGGGTTCACAACAGAGAAGATCTGGACAGAACGGGAGAAAAATGTAGAACAGAATTCAAATTCATGAAAAAAAGACCAGACTTATTGGTCTGACAGAGACTGGAGGAACCCCCGAGACTATGATCATTGGACCCTTTGCTAACTTAGAACTGAAACCACTCCCGAAGCCCATTTTTCAAAGATAGGACAGGCCTGTAAAGCAAACAATAACACACGTGAGGAACCTGCTTCATAATTCAATCAAATATCTAAGGCCAAATGGCAACTTCTGCCCAAAAGCAAGACTAGAAAGCAAGAAGGGACAGGAACAGGACGAATGGACACAGGGAACCTGGAGTGGAAAGGGAACGTGTGCTGTCACATTGTGGGAATTGCAAGCAATGTCACAAAACAATGTATGTATAAATTTTTTAATGAGAAATTAACTTGGCCTGTAAACTTTCACCTTAAGCACAATAAAATTAAAGAAAAAAATGGTCATAGGAATATTATGAACAATTGTACACCAACAACTTAGATAACCTACATGAAATGGAACAATTTGAAAAAACACATTAACTTTCTGAATTGACTCAAGAAGAAATAGAAGATCTCAACAAAGAGATTGAATCACTAATAATCAAAATCTACCATAAAAGAAAATTCTGGACCAGACAACGTTGCTGGAAAATTCCACCAAGCTTTTATAGAAGAATTGATTCCAATTCTTCCTACACTCTTCAAAAATAAATAAATAAAAGAAGGCACATTTTCTAACAAGACCAGGGATTGACTGTGGAACAGACCATTCATTTCTCATATGCAAGTTCAAGCTGAAGTTGAAGAAAATTAGAACACATCGACAAGAGCCAAAGTGCAACCTTGAGGATAACCCACCTGAATTTAGAGACCATTTCAAGAATAGATTTGACACATTGAACACTAATGACTGAAGACCAGATGAATTGTAGAATGACATCAAGGACATCATACAAGAAAAAAGCAGGAAGTAGCTAAAAGACAAGAAAGAAAGAAAAGACCAAAATGGATGTGAGAAGAGACTCTGAAAGTTGCTCTTGAACATGGAGTAGCTAAAGTGAAAGGAAGAACTGATGAAGTAAAAGAGCTGAACTGAAGATTCAAAAGGGTGGCTCGATGAGGACAAAGTTAAGTATTATAATGAAATGTACAAAGACCTGGAGAAAGAAAACCAAAAGGGAAGAACAAGCTGGGAATTTCTCAAGCTGAAAGGGATGAAGAAAAAATTCAAGACTCGAGTTGCAATATTGAAGGATTCAACAGGGAAAATATTAAATATTGCAGGAAGCATCAAAAGAAGATTGAAGGGATAAATAGAGACAGTGTACCAGGAAGAATTGGTTGACATTCAGCCATTTCAGGAGATAGCGTATGATCAAGAGCCGATGGTAATGAAGGAAGAGATCCAAGTTGTACTGATAGCACTGGCCATAAACAAGGCTCCAGAAATTGACAGAATACCAATTAAGATGTTTCAACAAACGGATGAAATGCTGGAAGCACTCACTTGTCTATGCCAAGAAATTTGGAAGGCAACTACCTGGCCAGTCAACTGAAAGGGATCCGTATTTGTACCCATTCCAAAGAAAGGAGATCCAATAGAATGCAGAAGTTATGGAACAATATCATTAATATCACACACTAGTTAAATTTTGCTGAAGATCATTCAAAAGTGGTTACAACAGTACATTGACAGAGAACGACCAAAAATTCAGGCTGTATTCAGAAGAGGACACGGAACAAGGAATATCAATATTGCTGTCAGATAGATCACAGCTAAAAGCAGAGAATACCAGAAAGATATTTACCTGTGTTTTATTGACTATGCAAAGGCATTTGACTGTGTGGATTATAACAAATTAGGCATAACATTGGGAAGAATGGGATTTCCAAAGCACTTAATTGTGCTCATGAAGAACCTGTACTTAGAACAAGAGGCAGTTCAAACAGAACAAGGGAATACTAGGTGGTTTAAAGTCAGGAAAGATGTGTGTCAGAATTATATCCTTTCACCATACGTATTCAATCTGTATGCTGAGGAAATAATCTGAGAAGCTGGACTATATGAAGAAGAACGTGGCATCAAGATTGGAGGAAGACTCATTAACAACCTGTGATATGCAGATGACACAACCTTGCTTGCTGAAAGCCAAGAGGACTTGAATCACTTACAGATGAAGATCAAAGGCCGCAGCCTTGATTATGGATTACACCTCAACGTAGAGAAAACAAAAACCCTCACAAATGGACCAATAAACAACATCATGGTAAATGGAGAAAATATTGAATTTGTCAAGGATTTCATTGAATCCACACACACCCCATGGAAGCAGTAGTCAAGATTTCAGACGACACACTGAATTGGGCAAATCTGCTGCATGAGATCTCTCTAAAGTGTTGAAAAGCAAAGATGTCACTTTAACGACTATGGTGCACCTGACCCAAGCCATGGTGTTTTCAGTTATCTCATATGTATGTGAAAGCTGGGCAATGAATAAGGAAAACCAGAGTAGAATTGATGTCTCTGAATTATGGTATTGGCAAAGGATACTGAATATGACACAGACTGCCAGAAGAATGAACACATCTGTCTTGGAAGAAGTACAGCCAGAATTCTCATTAGAAGGAACGATGGCACGACTTCATCTCACACACTTTGAACATATTATGTGGAGGGATCAGTCCCTGGAGAAGGACATAATGCTTGGTAAAATAGAGTGTCAATGAAAAAGAGGAAGACCCTCATGGAGATGGATTAACACAGTGGCTGCAACAATGGGCTCAAACACAGCAACAATTGTGGGGATGCACAGGACCGGGCAGTGTTTCATTGTGTTGTACATAGTGTCGCTGTAAGTCAGAATTGACTTGACAACACCTAACAACAAGAACACACTTCCTAATTCATTCTATGAGGCTAGCATGACTCTGATACCAAAGCAAGACAAAGACACCATGAGAAAAGAAAACTACAGAGTAATGTATTTTATGAATATAGATGTAAAAATCCTCAATAAAATACTAGCAAACCAAATCCAAAGACATATTAAAAGGATTCTATACCTCTATCAAGTGAGATTTATCTCAGAAATGGGAGGGTGATGCGGCATTAGAAAATCAATACACATAAACCACGTAATAAAGCAAAAGTATGATTATGTCAATCAATTCAGAGAAGAAATCTGACAAAACCCAACTCCCTTTAATGGTAAAAACACTTCAACAAGACAGGAGAAGAAGGGACAATCCTCAATCTGATAAACGGCATTTACGAAAAACTGACAGCTAACATCATACTCAATCGGAAAAGACTGAGAGTTTTCCCCTTAAGATCATGATCAAGACAAGGATGCCTGCTCTCACCACTGCTATTCAACACTGTACTGGAAGATCTAGCCAGAGCAATAGGCTAAAATATAAATAAAAGGTATCCAAATCAGAAAGGAGTAAATAAAACTATCCCCTTTTGCAGATGACACTGTCGTATATGTAGATAATCCCAAGGAATTCACTGATAACTACTAGAGCTAATGGCAAAATGGCAGGATACAAAGTCAACACACAAAAATCAGTTCGGTTTGTATACATCAGCAATGAGCAATATGGAAAGGATATTAAGGAAACATTTCCATTTAAGGTAACCTTCGAAGTAATAAAATACCTAGGAATAAATTTAACCAGGAAAATGAAACACTTCCACACTGAAAACTATAAAACATTACTGAAAGAAATCAAAGAGAGCCTAAATAAATGGAGGACATTCCATACTTATGATTTTGAAGACATAATATTGTTAAGATGTCAATAATATCCAAAGCAATCTACAGATTCAAGACAATTGTCATCAAAATTCCAACAACCTACTTTGCAGAAACGGAAAAGCCAATCCTCAAATTTATACAGAGCTCCAATAGCCAAAATAATCTTGGAAAATGAAAACAAAAATAGAAGGATTCACACATCTCCATCTCAAAATATATTATAAAGCTATATTAATCAAAACAGCCTGGCACTGGCATAATAATATACATATAGAATAATGGAGCATAATTGAGAGTCCAAAAATAAACATGTAAATCTACGGTCAACTGATTTTCAACAAAGGCATTGGCCATACAATGGAAAAAGAATAGCCTCCTTAGCAATTGGTGGTGGGACAGCTGGATTTCCACAAGCAAAAGAATGAACCTGGACCCACACATCACAACATATACAAAAATTAACTCAAAATGGGTGAAGAATCTAAACGTAACAACTAAAACCATAAAAACCTAAGGACAAAACATAGGGTAATGTTTTCAGACTGAGTTTTTAGCAATGGATTCTTATGTATGACACCAAAAGGACAAGAAATGAAAGACAAAATAGATAACAGGGACTTCATCAAAATTAAAAACATTTGTTAATCAAAACATTTTAACAGCAAAGTGAAGACACAACCTATAGGTTGGAAGAAAATTTTGGGGAACCTTGTATCTGATAAAGGTTTAATATGCAGAATATATAAAGAACTCTGACCAAACCAAAAACAACAAACTCGTTGCCGTTAAGTCAGTTGCAACTCGTAGCAGCCCTACACACCTTAACAAAAAGATAAACAACCCAATCAAAAAATGGGCCAAGGATTTGAATAGACATTTCACAAAAGAAATATAAAAATGGTCAAAAAACACATGAAAAATTCTTATTAGGCAAATTGTTGCTGTTGTTAGGTGCCTGCTGGTTGGTTCTGACTCATTGTGACCCTATGTACAACAGAATGAAACACTGCCTGGTCCACTATCTTCATAATCATTGCTATGTTTGAGCCCATTGTTGCAGCCACTGTGTCAGTCCATCAGGTTGAGGGTCTTCCTCTTTTTTACTGACCCTCTAAAAAAAAAAAAAATTTACCCTCTAATTTACAAAAAAAAAAAAAAAATTTTTTTTTAATTTACCAAGCAGGATGTCCTTATCCAGGGGCTAGTCCCTCCTGAAAACATACATCCCCAAAGTATGTAAGACAAAGTCTCACCAAACTTCCTTCCAAGGAGCATTCTGGCTGTACTTCTTCCAAGACAGATCTGTTTGTTCTTCTGGAGAGATCCATGGTTTATTCAGTATTCTTTGCCAACACCATAATTCAAAGGCATCAATTCTTCTTCCATCTTCCTTATTCATTGTCCAGCTTTCACACGCATATGAAGAGACAAAAAAATACTATGGCTTGGATCAGGCACACCTTATTCCTCAAAGTGACATCTTGCTTTTTAATACTTTAAAGAGTTCTTTAGCAGCAAATTTGCTACCTCCTTGATGCGTCTTCCACAGAGGGTAGGGAGGACGATGGTTATGGATCCAAGTAAAATGAAATCCTTGACAACTACAATCTTTTCTCTGTTTATCATAATGTTGCTTATTGGTCCAGTTGTGAGGATTTTTTGTTTTCTTTATGTTGAGGTGTAATCCATACTGAAGACTGTAGTCTTTGATCTTCATCAGTAAGTGCTTCAAATCCTATTCCCTTTCAGCAAGCAAGGTTGTGTCATCTGCATATCACAGGCTGTTAATAAGTCTTCCTCCAATCCTGATGCCACATTCTTCTTCATAGAGTCCCCCTTCCCTGGTTATTTGCTCAGCATACAGATTGAATAGGTATGGTGAAAGGATGCAACCCTGATGAACACCTTTCCTGATTTTAAACCACACAGTATCCCATTGCTCTGTTTGAACAACTGCCTCTTGTTCTGTGTAGAGGTTCCACATGAGCACATTTAGGTGTTCTGGAGTTTCCATGCTCAGCAACATTATCCATAATTTGTTATGATCCACACAGTCAAATGCCTTTGCAACATCAATAAAGCACAGGTAAGCATTTTTCTGGTATTCTCTGTTTTCAGCCAAGATCCATCTGACATCAACCACATTCACTTATGAATCCATCTTGACTTTCTGGCTGACCCTTGTAAAAGTACCACTACAACCACTTTTGAATGATCTTCAGCAAAATTTTACTTGCATGTGATATAAATGATATTGTTTGATAATTTCCATATTCTGTTGCATCACCTTTCTTTGGAATAGGCAAAAATATGGATCTCTTCCAGTCAGTTGGCCAAGTAGTTGTCTTCCAAATTTCTTGGCATAGGCAAGTGGGTATCTGGAGCGCTGCATTCCTTTGTTCAAAGATCTCAGTTGGTATCCCATCAGTTCCTGGGGCCTTGTTTTTCACCAATACCTTAAGTGTAGCTTGGACTTCTTCCTTCAATACCACTCATTCTCGATCATATGCTACCTCCTGAAATGGTTGAACGTTGATCAACTTTTTTTGCTACAGTGTGTATTCCTTCCATCTTCTTTTGATGCCTCCTGTGTTGTTCAATATTTTGCCCATAGAATCTTTCAATATTGTAACTTGAGGTTTCAATTCTTTCAGCTTGAGAAATGCTGAGCACGTTGTTCCCTTCCGGTCTTCTAACTCCAGGTCTTTGCACATTTCATTATAGTACTTTACTTTGTCTTCTGGAGCTGTCCTTTGAAATTTTCTGTTCAGCTCTTTTACTTCATCATTTCTTTCTTTTGTTTTAACTACTTGACATTCAAGAGCAAGTTTCAGAGTCTCTTCTGACATACATTTTGATCTTTTCTTTCTTTCTTGTCTTTTTAATGGCCTCCTGCTTTCTTCTTGTATGATGTCCTTGATGTCATCCCAAAACTAGTCTGGTCTTCAAGTCATTAGTGTTCAATGGGGCAAATCTATTCTTGAGTTGGTCTCTAAATTCAGGTGGGATATACTCAAGGTCATACTTTGGCTCTCATATGAACTTGCATATGAGCAATTGATGGCCTATGCCACAGTCGGCCCCTGGCCTTGGCTCTGACTGATGACATCGAATTTCTGCAGTCTCTTTCCACAGATGTAGTCAATTTGATTACTGTGTATTCTGTCCAGTAGGTCTAAGTGTATAGTTACCATTTATGTTGTTGAAAAAAGTTATTTGCAATGAATGAGTCATTGGTCTTGCAAAATTCTATCATATGCTCTGCGGTGTTGTTTCTATCACCAAGGCCAAATTTCCCAACTACTGATCCTTCTTTGTTTCCAACTTTTGCTCTCCATTCACCAGTAATTATCAATGTATCCTGATTGCATGTTTGATCAATTTCAGACTGCAGAAGTTGGTAAAAATCTTCAATTTCCTCATCTTTAGCATTAATGGTCGGTTCGTAAATTTGAGTAATAGTCGTGTTAACTGGTCTTCCTTGGACGTATATGGATATTATCCTATCACTGACAGCATTGTACTTTAGGGTAGGTCTTGAGTTTTTTTTTTATGGTGAATGCAATGCTATTCCTTTTCAATTTGTCATTCCCAGCATAGCAGACCACATGATTTTCAGATTCAAAATGTCCAATGCCAGTCCATCTCAGCTCACTAATCACTAGTGCCTAGGATATTGATCTTTATGCATCCCATTTTATTTTTGATGATTTCCAGTTTTCCTAGATTCACACTTCATACATTCCACATTCCAATTATTAATGGATGCTTGCATCTGCTTCTCTTCATTTTGAGTCATGCCACATCGCCAAATGAAGGTCCTGAAAGCTTGACTCCATCCATGTCATGGTCAACTCTGCTTTGAGAAGGTATCACTTCCTCCATCTATGTTGAGTGCCTTCCATCCTAAGGGGCTCATCTTCCAGCTCATCTATCAGACAATCTTCCACTTCTACTCATAAAGTTTTCACTGACCAACTTTTTTCAAAAGTAGGCCACCAAATCCTTTTTCCAAGTCTGTCTTAGCCTGGAAGCTCTGCTGAAACCTGTCCACCCTGGGTGACTCTGCTGGTATTTGAAATACGGGTGGCATAGCTTCCAGCATCACAGCAATAAGAAAGCCATCACATTAGAACAAACTGACAGATGAGTGGTGGAGGCAAATCATTAGGGAAATGCAAACCAAAACCACAATGCAATATTACTTCATACCCACTAAGATGACTGTTTAAAAAAAAAAAATGAAAATCAGCAGGTGTTGGTGAGGATGTGGAGAAAATTGGAACACTTGTTCATTGTTGGTGGGATTGTAAAGTGGTGCAGCTGCTGTGGAAAGGAATTTACTGGTTTTTCAAAAATCCAAATGTAGAATTACCATATGATCCCAGAATTCTACTCCTAGGTATACGCCCCAAATAACTGCAAGCAGGAAAGTAACTGATACTTGTACATCAATGTTCATTGCAGCATGACTCACAACACCTAAATGTCCATCAACAGATGAATGGATAAACACAATATGGTGCATACATACATAGGAATATTGATCAATGACAAGAGAAATAAAGTCTTGATACATGCTGCAACATCGATGAACCTTGAAAAGATTATGCTGGTTGAAATAAGTCAATCACAAAAGAACAAATATTGTATGATCCCACTTATATGAAATATCTAGAATGAGCAAGTGTATACAGACTAAAGTTTATCTGCAGTTACCAGGGAAGGATCTGAGAGGAAGAGGAAGGGGGACTCATTTCTTTGGGAATATTGAGCTTCTTTTGAGTGTACAGAAAGCATTTGGAAATGGATATTTGTGATGGCTGAACACTATAATGAACATAATTAATGTCACTAAACTGTATACGTAAAAATGTTCAAATGCGTGTTTTGTTACATATATATTTATCACAATAAAAAAAGATGTCTAATAATTTAAAAAACATTGTCACAATAGGTCAGTTTCCATGCTGTTTTTTTTTTGTTGTTGTTTTATACTGTGTTCTTTTTTTTTTTTTTTTTTTTTTGCACACTGTCTATGTAGTGAAGGTATTATGTCTGGGTGAGAAAATAATTCTAAATGTTATATAAAACATGAACAAAGAAGAATAGGTAGTGAGGAAACATATATGAGGGTACATATTGCTATCACACCTCATAAAGTTTGTTAAATATTTGGAAGCTTGATATAATGTAGAAAGTAATATTCCAGAAAATAGGAAGTAGTAGAAAAAAGAAGTAACTTGAAGAAAAGGTTATTGAGAGGCACATGACATGTCCTTTAGGAGGCTAGAAAGAAAGAAAATTTAGATCACAGTGGGGATATTAAACAGTTAGATATAAAAAAAATATGGATAAAAGCACATTTGTTTTTATTCAATTCTGCATATACCCTCAATAAGAAGTTGTGAAAGAAAGGACTGAAACAGATGTCAGAAGAGACTCTGAAACTTGCTTTTGAACTTCGAGTAGCAAACACAAATGGAAGAAATGATGAGGTAAAAGAACTGAACAGAAGATTTCAAAGGGTGGTTTGAGAAAACAAAGTGAAGTATTATAATGACATGTGCGAAGACTTGGAGTTAGAAAACCAAAAGGGAAAACATGCTCAGCATTTCTCAAGCTGAAAGAAGTGAAGAAAAAATTCAAGTCCCAATATTGAAGGATTCTACAGGGAATATATTCAACTATGCAGGAAGCGTCAAAAGAAGATGGAAGGAATACAGAGTCACTGTATCAAAAAGAATTGGTCTTTGTTCAACCATTTCAGGAGATAACATATGATCAGAAACTGAGGGTACAGAAGGAAGAGGTTCAAGCTTCACCGAAGTCATTAGCGATAAACACACCTCCAGGAATTGACAGGATACCAATTGAGGCAGTATGGACTATACCGCAACATAAAGAAAACAAAAATCCTCACAACTGGACCAATAAGCAACATCATGATAAATGGAGAAAAGATTAAGCTTGTCAAGGATTTCGTTTTATTTGGGTCCACAATTAACACCCATGGAAGCAGCAGTCAAGAAATCAAAGGACACATTGCATTGGGTAAATATGCTGCAAAAAACCTCTTTAAAGTGTTAAAAAGCAAAGATGTCACCTGGAAGACTAAGGTATGCCTGACTCATGCCATGGTGTTTTCAATCTCCTCATATGCATGGGAAAGCTGGAAAATGAATAAGGAAGACCAAAGAAGAATTGATGCTTTTGAATTATGGTGTTGGCGAAGAATGCTGAATACACAACGGACCGCCAAAAGAATAAACAAACCTGTTCAGAATGCTCCTTAGAGACAAGGGTTACAAGACTACATATCACAAACTTTGGGCATGTTATCAGGAGGGATCCGTCCCCGGAGAAGGACATCATGCTTGGTAAAGTAGAGGGTCAGGGAAAAAGAGGATGACACTTGATGAGATGGATTGACATAGTGACTGCAACAATGGGCTCAAGCATAACAAAAATTGTGAAGATGGCACAGGACTGGGCAGTGTTTTGTTCTGTTGTACATAGGGTAGTTGTGAGTTGGAACTGACTCCATGACACCTAACAACAATGACAAGAAATTGTTACATTCTTTTAGTTACAGTTGGTTAGTGGCAAAATATTAACCTTAATCCTTGACATATTTTATTTATTTATTTATTTATTTGCATTGTGTTCTTTGGGTTCCAAGCCTGGTCATAGTGAAATTCTTAGCATCTTAAACCTCTCTGATGCTTTTTATATTTCCTTCAGTTCAGTTTCTAATATAAAAAGATTTTTTTGCCATAACTACTTCTGATGTTCATTTTTTCTGCTATACCTCTTTTTTCTTCTAAGTCTAGCTCCTTGCATTTTAACTTCTGGGCAATATATTCTACCATTATACAAAACAGTTTGTTTCCTTTCTTTTCAGAAATAGCATGCCTTTTTTTTCCCCCATTACACTTTATAGTTCACAAAATGATGTTTTGGTTCATGATGTAACCATAGGAGTAGAATCTAATAAAACTCCTGTTAATTTTAAAAAATATGGTTAGTAAAGGGATATCTTGTGTCTTGGATTGAATTGTGCCCCCTCCAAAAAAATATGTGTCAACTTGGCAAGGCCATGATTACCAGTATTGTGTGATTGTCCACCATTTTGTCATCTGATGTGATATTCTTATGTGTTGTAAATCCTACCTCTAGATGTAAATGAGGTAGGATTAGCAGCAGTAGGTTAATGAGGCAGGACTCAAATCTACAAGATTAGGTTGTGTCTTCAATCAATCTCTTCTGCAAAGCCAGCAGAGAGACATGGGGAACTCATACCACCAAGAAAGGAGCACTGAGAGCAGGGTGAGTCCCTTGGACCTGGGGTCCCTGCGCTGAGAAGCTCCTTGACCGGGGAAGACTGATGATGAGGACCTTCCTCCAGATTTGACAGAGAAAGAAAGCCTTCCCCTGCAGCTGATGCCCTGAGTTTGGACTTCTAGCCGCCTAGACTGTGAGAGAAAAAAATTTCTCTTTGTTAAAGCTATCAACTTGTGGTATTTCTGTTGCAGCAGCACTAGATAACTAAGACACCTTGTTAGAGAAATATGATAATCATTATAATGATTTATTTGTGATAACATAAACTCCCTGACCTTGAAGACTTTCTGAAGGTTAATGCTGTCCCAGGGATGCACTAGCTGCAAGATAAGATTTAACTATTTTAACTATGTACACAGGCACAGATGAGCATCAGTTGGTGCAGAAAATCTTATTTCTTTCTACTTCTTAATTGAATTTAACTTTTGTTTGAAGTAAACTTTGAATGTATTTCTTAAACCTAGTCAAATCAGAGAAGGGACCTCATTTTACCTTTGTAGCTAATACCTACCTAAGCACTTGCACAATACAAGAGAACATTTATAGTGTCCTAATATAATACCAAACCCATTGCCATCCAGTCGATTCCAACTCATAGTGACCCGATAGGACAGAGTATAACTGCCCCATAGTTTCCAAGGAGCGCCTGGTGGATTCAAACTGCTGACCTTTAAGTTAGCAGGCATAGCACTTATCCACTACACCACCAGGGTTTCCCCTAATATAATCAGTTTCTCTATTAGACACTTTATTAGAAATCATCCTATATATATTACTAATAATTACATTATGATATCTTACCACCACACTCTGGGGGCTGTACCAGATCTGGAGATTTCCAATACATGTTTCACTAGTTACATAGTTACATTAATGAGATGCAACTTTCCAGTGAATTTCTTTGTAGTCCACTCCCCCAGGCTTCTTTTTTACTTTAACCATCTTTTCCCTTATATTAAGTCTTTTGTCTTTTGTTTCATTAGAGGATACTACCCATATTATCTGACCACAAAGATAATTACTGTGCCATTTAAGTTTTCTTTCTGGTCTTGCTGACCAGCTTGGTTCACTGCCCAATACTTGCAACAACCAGTTTATCCTTAATAAAAAAAAAATTGCTCTCTCATAACCACCAATTCCCCTGATTCCATAACTTTCATGATCCCTCTCATCATAACTGTTTCATCTGATAATTGAGATTAAAAAAATATTTTGTTTACCTGTATTTTCCATTTCTTTTTATTGTGGTAAATATATATAACATAAAATTTGACATTTTAATTATTTTAAGCACACAATTCAGTGACATTAATAAAATTCACAGTTGTGCAACCATTGCCACTGTTTCCAATAACTTTTCATCACCTCAAACAGAAACAGTAGCCACTGAGCAATAACTTCTCATTTTCCTCTCCCCCAGCCCATGTTGTTGTTATGTTGTTAGGTGCTGTCGAGTTGGTTTCGACTCATAACGACCCCATGAACAATTGAAAGAAACACTGCCCAGTCCTCCGCCATCCTCAAGATCCTTGTTATGCTTAAGGCCATTGCTGCAGCCACAGTGTCAATCAACCTCGTGGAGAGTCTTCCTCTTTTTCTATGATCCTCTACTTTACATAACGATGATTGTAAGGATGGCTCAGGACAAGGCAGTGTTTCGTTCTGTTGTGCACAGGGTCATTATGAGTCAGAACTGGCTCGAAGGCACCTAACAACAACAACAACTACTTTACAAAGCAAGATGCCCTTCTCCAGGGATTGATACCTCTTGATAACACTTCTAAAGTACGTGAGACATAGTCTCACCATTCTTGCTTCTAAGGAGCATTCTGGTTGTACTTCTTTCAAGAAAGATTTATTTGTTCTTTTGGCAGTCCATGGTGTATTCAATATTCTTCACCAACACTACAATTGAAAGGTGTCAATTCTTCTTTGTCTTCCTTATTCATCATCAAGCTTTCACATTCATATGAGGAGTCTGAAAACACCACAGCTTGAGCCAGGCACACCTTAGTCTTCAAGGTGACACCTTTTCTTTTCAAAACTTTAAAAAGGTCTTTCAGGGGGCCAAGAAGGTTGACTAGGTAGAAGCTACCTCGGATCCCTCTTGCAACAAAGACTCGAAAAAACAAGTGAATCGATCAAATACATGACAATCTACGAACCCTGAACATCAAACACAGATCTAAAGAGCTGACCTGAGTGACAGAGACTGAGAACGAACAACCATGGGGTAGTAATGACTGCTTTCGGAGACTGGAGCCAGCGTCCCAGTCAGAAAACCTTGGCGCCGGGCCTTGGACTGGGCACAGGGGAGCTGAACACGGCATCCTGAGACTGCGCAAACACAGGACGCAGCCCTAGCCCCCAGAAGTGACCTCAGGGGAAGTCCAGCCAGTGCACACAGGCAGCGCAGCAACGCAGCTGACAGGAGGAGAAATCACTAGGAGGCAGCGACTGGTTTTGGAGCCTGGAGTGTGGCATCCCAGCCGGGGAACCTTGGTGCTGGGCTTTGGACTGGGAGCGGAGGAACTGACCACAGCTTCCGAGACAGCACAAGCACGGGACGCGGGCCTGACCCTCGAGGGCAATCTCAACCCAGCCAATGCACACAGGCTACACACCCCTCAGGAATCTCAGATAAAACAGTCCTCACCAAGAAAGATAAGTAACTTTGTCTATATTCTGGGGTGCTACTCTCTCCTATCTATCTGAACCCTCCCCTCTCCTTCCCATCGGCTTCATTAACATTGGAATTTCCTGAGCCAGAGAGTGAAGTGCTCTGCGGTTTTTCTTTTTTTTTTTTGGTCTTTTCCTAACCCATTCTCCTGGCCTGAGAGAAACAGCTACAAAAAAATCCCAGGGACCAAAAATCCTTCCCTAATTGGACTAAAAATACAGAACCAGTTCCAGCCAAGCATATGTGATCCACAGTCTTGGGCTTTTATCCCTACAGGGAACAAGGGGGCTATTATAATGCAAAGGCAATTCTGATAGGGATCTGATTGTAATTGTTTTAGTGGATTACTGGAAAGACAAGTTTCCTCAATCTGATATCTCAGCGTATGCAACAGAGCCCTCACTGACCCACAACAGGGAACTGAGGGCTGAAGCTTCCACCAGACCATCTAGCCTCCTGTCGTAGGGGTCTAAGGAGGGTGACACCTACCAATCTGTAGAGGTACATGCATTGGGGGCCTATGGTACAGCTCCAGAGCCCACCCAATAAAGTGCTTTAGGAATAGAGACACACCTACCTCACTGGCACTTGGGGGAAGCCTGTCAGCATCTTGCCCCACCTGGAGTGTGAAACCCTGCTGCTACTAGAATCTGATGCACACAACTATCACCACTACTTTTCTAGGTAGATAGGTGACAGTCTGCACCACACACTTGACGGCCCAATATCAGATTCTACTCAAGAATAGTGAATGGACTCTTAGGCTTATATATCTGGTAACAGCCCAAACCAGCTAGTAATAGGACATAAGTGATTCAAGGGCTACAACAATCAAGACAGTGCAATCTAGTAGCCCATCTACGTATATTGAAGGAAAACAAACAAGATAAGATTAAGTGAGCAAATATAAAAAAAAAATCATTACAATATCTCTTAGGGATGGCTCGGAGACAGCAGTCCATAGCAAACCACATAAAGAAGCAGACCATGATTGGTTCTACAACTTCCCAAACTAAAGCATCAAAATCTTTCCCAAATGAAGATACAATCCTGGAATTGCCAGATGCAGAATATAAAAATCTAATTTACAGAATGCTTCAAGACATCAGGGATGACCTCAGAAATGAAATAAGGCAATCTACAGAAAAAGCCAAGGAACACATTGATAAAGCAGTTGAAGAAATCAAAAAGATTATTCAAGAACATAGTGGAAAAATTAATAAGCTGCAAGAATCCATAGAGAGACAGCACTCAGAAATCCAAAAGATTAACAGTAAAATTACAGAATTAGACAACTCAATAGGAAGTCAGAGGAGCAGACTCGAGCAACTGGAATGCAGAGTGGGGGATCTGGAGGACAAGGGAATTGACACCCATATAGCTGAAATAAAATCAGTTAAAAGAATTAAAAAAAAATGAAGAAACCCTAAGAATCATGTGGGACTCTATCAAGAAGAATAACTTGCGTGTGATTGGAGTTCCAGAACAGGGAGGGATAACAGAAAATACAGAGAGAATAGTTGAAGATCTGTTGGCAGAAAACTTCCCTGACATCCTGAAAGATGAAAGGATATCTATCCAAGATGCTCATCAAACCCCATATAAGATTGATCCAAAAAGAAATTCACCAAGACATATTATCCTCAAACTTGCCAAAACCAAAGATAAAGAGAAAATTTTAAAAGCAGCCAGGGATAACAGAAAGGTCTCCTACAAAGGAGAATCAATAAGAATAAGTTCAGACTACTCAATTTTTTTTTTTTTTACTCAGCAGAAACCATGCAGGCAAGAAGGCAATGGGATGACATATATAGAGCACTGAAGGAGAAAAACTGCCAGCCAAGGATCATATATCCAGCAAAACTCTCTCTCAAATATGAAGGTGAAATTAAAACATTTACAGATAAACACAAGCTTAGAGAATTTGCAAAAACCAAACCAAAACCTCAAGAAATACTAAAGGAAATTATTTAGTCAGAAAACCAATAATATCAGATACTAGCACAACACAAGGTCACAGAGCAGACCATGCTGATATCAACTCAAATAGGGAAATCACAAAAACAAATTAAGATTAATTTTAAAAAGAAAAAAACACTCAAAACAGGGAATCATTGAAGTCAATATGTAAAAGATCACAATAATCAAAAAGAAGGACTAAATACAGGAGGCATAGAACTGTCATATGGAGAGGGAAACAAGGCGATATAGGAAAATACAATTTAGGTTTTTACTTAGAAAAATAGGGGTGAATACTAAGGTAACCACGAAAAGGTATAACAACTCCATAACTCAAAATAAAAACCAAGAAAAACATAACGACTCAGCAAACATAAAGTCAACTACTATGAAAATGAGGAACACACAATTTACAAAGAAAAACTTCTCAGCACAAAAAAGTAAGTGGAAAAATGAAATTATCAACAACACACACAAAAAGGCATCAAAATGACAGCACTAAACTTATCTATAATTACGCTAAATGTAAATGGATTAAATGCACCAATAAAGAGACAGAGAGTCTCAGACTGGATAAAGAAACACTATCCGTCTCTATGCTGCCTACAAGAGACACGCCTTAGACTTAGAGACAAAAACAAACTAAAGCTCAAAGGATGGAAAAAAAATATATCAAGCAAACAATAAGCAAAAAAGAGCAGGAGTAGAGATACTAATTTCTGACAAAAAGACTTTAAAGCTAAATCCACCACAAAGGATAAAAAAGGACACTACATAATGATTAAAGGGACAATAGACCAGGAAGATATAACCATATTAAATATTTATGCACCCAATGACAGGGCTGCAAGATACATAAAACAAACTTTAACAGAACTGAAAAGTGAGATAGATACCTCCACAATTATAGCAGGAGACTTCAACACACCACTTTTGGAGAAGGACAGGACTTCCAGTAAGAAGCTCAATAGAGACATGGAAGACCTAATTGCTATAATCAACCAACTTGACCTAATTGACTTATACAGAACTCTCCACCCAACAGCTGCAAAGTATGCTTTTTTTCTAGCACACATGGAACATTCTCTAGAATAGACCACATATTAGGTCATAAAACAAACTTTTGCAGAATCCAAAACATTGAAATATTACAATGCAATTCCGATCCAAATTCCGATGACATTTTTTAATGTGATGGAGAAACAAATCACCAACTTCATATGGAAGGGAAAGAAGCCCCGGATAAGTAAAGCATTACTGAAAAAGAAGAAGAAAATGGGAGGCCTCACTCTACCTGATTTTAGAACATATTATACAGCCACAGTAGTCAAAAGAGCCTGGTACTGGTATAACAACACGCACATAGACCAATGGAACAGAATTGAGAACCCAGATATAAATCCATCCACGTATGAGCAGCTGAGATTTGACAAAGGCCCAGTGTCAGTTAATTGGGGAAAAGATAGTCTCTTTCACAAATGGTGCTGGCATAATTGGATATCCATTTGCAAAAAAATGAAACAGGACCCATACCTCACACCATGCACAAAAACTAACTCCAACTGGATCAAAGACCTAAACATAAAGACTAAAACGATAAAGATCATGGAAGAAAAAATAGGGACAACGTTAGGAGCCCTAATACAAGGTATAAACACAATACAAAACATTACTAAAAATGACGAAGAGAAACCAGATAAGTGGGAGCTCCTAAAAATCAAACACCTATGCTCATCTAAAGACTTCACCAAAAGAGTAAAAAGGCCACCTACAGATTGGAAAGAATTTTCAGCTATGACATCTCCGACCAGCGCCTAATCACTAAAATCTATATGATTCTGTTAAAACTCAACCACAAAAAGACAAACAATCCAATCAAAAAGTGGGCAAAGGATATGAACACACACTTCACTAAAGAAGATATTCAGGCAGCTAACAGATACATGAGAAAATGCTCTCGATCATTAGCCATTAGAGAAATGCAAATTAAAACTACGATGAGATTCCGTCTCACTCCAGCAAGGCTGGCATTAATCCAAAAAACACAAAATAATAAATGTTGGAGAGGCTGCAGAGAGATTGGAACTCTTATACACTGCTGGTGGGAATGTCAACTGGTACAACCGCTTTGGAAATCTATCTGGCGTTGTCTTAAACAGTTAGAAATAGAACTACCATACAACCCAGAAACCCCACCCCCCTGGAATATACCCTAGAGAAATAAGAGCCTTTATACGAACAGATATATGCACACCCATGTTTATTGCAGCTCTGTTTACAATAGCAAAAAGCTGGAAGCAACCAAGGTGTCCATCAACAGATGAATGCTTAAATAAATTATGGTATCGTCACACAATGGAATACTACACATCGATAAATAATAGTGACGAATCTGTGAAACATTTCATAACATGGAGGAACCTGGAAGGCATTATGCTGAGTGAAGTTAGTCAAAGGAAAAGGACAAATATTGTATAAGATCACTATTATAAGATCTTGAGAAATAGTATAAACCTAGAAGAAGACATACTTTTGTGGTTACGAGGGGGGGAGGAAGGGAGGGTGGGAGAGGGTTATTTACGGATTAGTTAGTAGATAAGAACTACTTTAGGGGAAGGGAAGGACAATACTCAATACACGGAAGGTCAGCTCAACTGGACTGGACCAAAAGCAAAGAAGTTTCTGGGATAAACTGAATGCTTCAAAGGTGAGCGGAGCAAGGGAGGAGGGTTGGGGACTATGGCTTAAGGGGACTTCTAAGTCAATTGGCAAAATAATTCTCTTATGAAAACATTCTGCATCCCACTTTGAAATGTGGCGTCTGGGGTCTTAAATGCTAACAAATGGCCATCTAAGATGCATCAATTGGTCTCAACCCACCTGGATCAAAGGAGAATGAAGAACACCAAGGTCACACGATAACTATGAGCCCAAGAGACAGAAAGGGCCACATGAACCAGAGACTTACATCATCCTGAGACCAGAAGAACTAGATGGTGCCTGGCCACAACCAATGACTGCCCTGACAGGGAACACAACAGAGAACCCCTGAGGGAGCAGGAGAACAGTGGGATGCAGGCCCCAAATTCTCATAAAAAGACCAGACTTAATGGTCTGACTGAGACTAGAGGAATCCTGGCAGTCATGGTCCCCAAACCTTCTGTTGACCCAAGACAGGAACCAATTCCAAAGGCAACTCATCAGACATGGAAGGGACTGGACAATGGGTTGGAGAGAGATGCTGACGAAGAGTGAGCTACTTGTATCAGGTGGACACTTGAGACTGTGTTGGCATCTCCTGTCTGGAGGGGAGATGGGAGGGTAGAGAGGGTTAGAACCTGGCAAAATCGTCACAAAAGGAGAGACTGGGAGGAGGGAGTGGGCTGACTCATTAGAGGGAGAGTAAATGGGAGTATGGATAAGGTGTATATAAGCTTATATGTGACAAACTGACTTGATTTGTAAACTTTCACTTAAAGCACAATAAAAATTATTAGAAAAAAAAAGGTCTTTCACAGCAGATTTGCCCTGTGCAGTACATCTTTTGATTTCTTGACTGCTGCTTCCATGGGTGCTGATTGTGGATCCAGGTAAAATGAAATCCTTGACCACTTCGATCTTTTCTCTGTTTATCATGATGTTGCTCATTGGTTTAGTTGTGAGGATTTTTGTTTTCTTTATGTTGAGGTGTCATCCATATTGAAGACTGTGGTCTTTGATCTTCATCAGTAAGTGCTTCAAGTGCTCTTCACTTTCAGCAAGCAAGGTTGTGTCATCTGCATAATGCAGGTTGCTAATGAGTCTTCCTCCAATTCTGATTTCCCGTTCTTCTTCATATAGTCCAGCTTCTTGGATTATTTGTTCAGCATACAGATTGAATAGGCATGGTAAAATGATACAGCTGTGACACACACCTTTCCTAACTTTAAACCATGCAGTTTTCCTTGTTTTGTTTGAATGACTGCCTCTTGATCTACGTACAGGTTCCTCATGAGCACATTTAAGTGTTCTGGAATTCCTATTCTTGGCAATATTAGCCATAATTTGTTATGATCCACACAGTGCAATGCCTTTGCATAATCAATAAAACACAGGCGAACATCTTTCTGGTATTCTCTGCTTTCAGCCAGGATTCATCTGACATCAGCAGTGATATATCTTTTTCCACTTACTCTTCTGAATCTGGCTTCAATTTCTGGCAGTTTCCTGTTGATACACTGCTGCAGCCGCTTTTGAATGATCTTCGGCAAAATTTTACTTGCCTGTGATATTAATGATATTCTTTGATAATTTCTACATTCCTTTGGATTACCTTTCTTTGGAATGGGCACAAATATGGATCTCTTCTGGTTGGTTAACCAGGTAAGTATCTTCCAAATTTCTTGGCATAGACAAGTGATCACCTGTAGCACTGCATCTATTTGTTGAAACATCTCGGTATTCTGCCAAATCCCAGAGCCTTGTTTTTTTGCCAATGCCTTCAGAGCAGCTTGGACTTCTTCCTTCAGTATCATTGGTTCCTGATCATATGCTACCTCCTGAAATGGTTGAACATCAACCAAATTAGATGGTAACATCTAATAATTTACTTTCTGTGTCTTTGCATTTGCCTATTCAAGATATTTCATGTAAGTGGAATCATACATCTGTTATTTTGTGCCTGACTTATTTTACTTAGCATTATAAGTTGCATGTATTGTACTTGTTATAATAAAATTATCTTACCATTTTAAACAGAAGGATTTCCTCCTTCCAATGAGACCTTTCCTGTGGGAAGGGGAGGCCTATGATATAATAAAAATGAGGGCAAGGATTAGAGTATTAGCTCCATGTAGACTGGGCCTTTATTTAGTTCCCTTCTGTATCCCTAGTATCTAGAATAAAAACCAGTTGCCATCGAGTAAATTCCAACTCACTGCAATTCCATGTATGTCAGAATAAACCATGCTCCATAAAGTTTTCAACAGCTAATTTTTTCAGAAATAGCTTGCCAGGCCTTTATTTTGAGGTACTTCTGGGTGGACTCAAGCCTCCTACCTTTTGGGTAAGAGCCCAGTACATTAACTCTTTGCACCACCCAGAAACTCCAGTATCTAGCATAAAAAAATAGTTCCAGATTTTTAGTAGATGCTCAATAAATATTTGTTGAATGAATTACTGATACATGAAAAAATATCAGGAACATCATAAATGTTTTCTGAATAAATGAATGTGGTCAAACATTAATTTTAAATAGTTTGTCAATTAAACCTGATTCCCACAACCTTTATATTTGTGTTTTCTGTCCACTTCTCCCTTCTCTCCTATGATGGTGACCTTTCATTAGTCCAAAAATATCTTGCTCTTTTTAGCCTTGGAGTTTTCGTAAATTGAAAGCAGTTCTATTTGTCTGTTAGCTTCTCCTCTTTTACCACAATTCTTTGCCTGGTTAACACATAATAATGTTGAACTTTATGTGGTACAAAACAGTTAACATGGTTGCTAACAAAAAGATTGGTGGTTTGAGTCCACCCAGAGGTGCCTCGGGGCCCTAGTGGTGCTGTGGTTAGGCGTTTGGCTGCTAACCAAAAGATCAACAGCTCGAAACCACTAGTCGCTCCTTGGAAACCCTATGGGGCAGTTCTACTCTGTCCTATAGGGTCACTATGAGTTGGAATCGAGTCAGTGGCAACAAGTTTTGTCTTTTTTGTTTGTTTTTCTTTTTTAGAGCTGCCTCAGAAGAAAGGCCTACTGATCTACTTCCAAAAAAAAAAAAGCCATTTAAAACCCCATGGAGCACAGCTCTGTTCTGACACACATGGGGTCACTATGAGTTGGAATTGACTCTATGGCAACTGGCTGGGTGTTCACAGGAAGCAGTGATAGTTGAGAAATCCCCCCCATCAATGTGCATTTCCCAAGATGGCTTATGGCAAAGGACCACCCTGCCTTTTTATATTCTGATAAGACCCAACTCTGTCCTTCCTCAGTGGCTTCCCAGTTTATTTGACTCTGTAAAAACCTGGCCCTATTCCCTTTCTTTCATATATTACTAAGATAGTGGAGTAGTCAGATGCTTCCTGTGGTCCCTTGTAAAACAAAGACCCCCAAAAACAAGTGAATTGATTATTTATGACAATCTAGATGCCCTGAACATCAAAGGCAAATTTGAGGAATCAGACTGAGTGGTAGGGGGAGGGAGAGATGGTTCAGAAGCAGCAAGGAGTTGCCAGACCTGACCCCCAGCGGGAACTGGCACTCTGCAGGCTGGATCAGCTGGCACGAGCAGTAAGGCAAGCAGTGGTGCCCAGGAGGCATTTTGCACAGTGGGAGAGACCAAGTGTCAGAGAATCTACTCAAGCCTCCAGAACCAGTGAAAAGTAGAGCTCAATTGGCAAAAGATAAATACATGGGTCTAACCTACCCCACGGATTAAAATACACCCCTTTGGGAAAAGCCCCTCTCCCATTTACCACCCCCTCCCTGCTCTGCACCAGGTCCTGGGCCAGCTTCAAAAACTGCTGCGTTCTCTGAGCCAGAAGTAGGAAAAATCAAGCCCCCTAAGCCATTTTCCCACCATTGGAGGGGGAACAAATTAACAAATAGGAAAACTAATCTGCCAGCTCCCATAAGCCAGAAACTCAGGGCAGGCACAGCTGCTTTGACTAGGCACAAGCATAAGGGGTCCAAAGACTTTGAATGCCTTTCACCCCTGCATAGACTTGCGTGGGCCCATTTCAGCAGTGTAGGCCCTCATAAGCACAGTACAACAGGGTATATACCTGAGGCCTAACTTCAACTGTATCAGCTGTATGATGCAGTGGCGGGTTCATGACATTTGACACTGATCTGCCTATTAAGCAGGGTAATTACCTACCCACATCAGGGGCCTGAGGGCTGGCGGCTCCACCCACACCACCTAGCCACTCATAAAGGGCTCCAAGAATAAATGATGCCTCCCAGTCCTTACAGCCAGAAGCATTGGGTGCCCAGAGTCTGGCAGCAAAAACCACCCACCCATGAGTTCTAGGGAATAGGGACATGCTTTCCTCCAGACACTCAGGGGCAGCTGTCAGGCCCCTGCCTTCCTCAGCATGTGACCCCCTACTGCAGCCAGACACCTGTGCCTACACCAATCAACCCCCCCCAACTAGGACCATAGGTGAGAGCGTACACCACATACTTGGTGACCAACTACTTGGACAGCTGTGCTGAATTCATCCAAGAAAAGGAGGGTCAGTAAGACTAAACTTTAACTACTTAGCAGAAACCATGCAGGCAAGAAGGCAATGGGGTGACATGTATAAAGCCTTGAAGGAAAAGAATTGCCAGCCAAGAATTATATATTCAGCCAAACTGTTTCTCAAATATGATGGTGAAATTGGGGCATTCCTGGATAAACAGAAGTTTAGGAAATTTGTTAAAACAAAACCAAAATTACAAGAAATACTAAAGGGAGTCCTCTGGTGAGAAAATCAATAACATCAGATACCAACTGAAGACTAGAACACAGGACAGAGCAACCAGATATCAACAAAGATAGGGATGTAGCAAAAATAGATCAAAGCTAAAGCATTGAAAATAAGGACTAAGACATCAATAGGTAAAAGATGACAATATTAAAATAAAAAAGAGGGACTAAAAATGTAATCATAAATCTTTCATATGGAGAGGAAGTCAAGGCAATATAAATAAAATATTGGTTTACGCTTAGAAAAATAGGAGTAAATATTCAGATAACCACGAAGGAAACTAACAATCCTACACATCAAAAAAGAAAAACATGAAGACTCAGCAAATACAAAAGCAACAACAGTGAAAAAGATGAAAAGAAAATACATAAAGAAAAACAAAGCACAGAAAACTAAGTGGAAAAACAGTCAACAACACACACACAAAAGACATCAAAACAAGAAACTCATACCTGACAATAATTACACTGAATGTAAATGGACTAAATGCACCAATAAAGAGACAGAGAGTGGCAGAATGGATTAAAAGAAAAAAAAACAAGATCTGTCTATATGCTGCCTACAAGAGACACACCTTAGAGTCACAAACTGAAACTCAAAGGAAGGAAAAATATATATATCAAGCAAACAACAATCAAAAAAGAACAGGAGTGGCAATATTAATTTCTGACAAAATAGACTTTAAAATTAAATCCACCACAAAGGATAAGGAAGGACACCATATAATGATTAAAGGGCCAAAACATCAGGATGATATAACCATAATAAATATGTACACACCCAAGACAGGGCTCCAAAATACGTAAAACAAACTCTAACAGCATTGAAAAGTGAGACAGACAGCTCTATAATAATAGTAGGAGACTTCAACACACCACTTTTGGTGAGGGACAGGACATCCAGAAAGAAGCTCAATAAAGACACGGAAGATCTAAATGCCACAACCAACCAACTTGATCTCATAGACATATACAGAACACTCCACCCAACAGCAGCCAAGTATGCTTTCTTTTCCAAAGCACATGGAACATTCTCTAGAATAGACCACAGATTAGGTCACAAAGCAAGCCTTAACAGAATCCAAAACATAGAATATTGCAAAGCATCTTTTCTGACCATAAAGCCATAAAAGTAGTAATCAATAAAAGAAAAAGCAAGGAAAAAAAATCGAACACATGGAAACTGAACACCTTGCTCAAAAACTAGTGAGTTATAGAAGAAATTAAGAATGGAATTAAGAAATTCAGAGAATCAAATGAGAATGAAAACACATTCTACCAAAACCTTTGGCACAGAGCAAAAGCAACGCACCAGAAATAAACGCACATCCAAAAAGAAAAAAAGGACGAATATCAATACGTTAACCCTACAACTTGAACAAATAGAAAGAGCACCAAAAGAAGCACTTGGGCACCCGAGGAAAGCAAATAATAAAAATTAGAGAAGAATTAAAAGAAATAGAGAACAGAAAAATAACTGAAAGACTTAACAAGACCAAAAGCTGATTCTTTTGAAAAGATCAAGAAAATCAATAAACTATTGGCTAAACTGACAAAAGAAAAACAGGAGAGGAAGCAAATAACTTGAATAAGAAATGAGATGAGCGATACCACAACATATCCAACTGAAATTAAAAGAATCATGAGAGAATACTGTGAAAAATTGTACTCTAACACGTTTGAAAATCTAGAGGAAATGGACAAACTTCTAGAAACGCACTACCAACCTAAACTAACACAAACAGAGATAGAACAACTAAATAAACCTATAGCAAAAGAAGAGTTTGAAAAGGTAATAGGAAAACTCTCAACAACAACAACAAAAGCCTTGGTCCTGATGGCTTCACTGAAGAATTCTATCAAACTTTCAGAGAAGAGTTAACACTGCTACTATTAAAGGTATTTCAGAGCATAATAAAACAAAAGATAAAATCACATTATCTTATCAATTGATGCAGAAAAGTCATTTGCCAAAGTCCAACGCCCATTCATGATAAAACCTCTTAGCAAAATAGGAATAGAAGTGAAATTTCTCAACCTAATAAACAACATTTATACAAAGCCAACAGCCAACATCATCCTAAATGAAGAGACTGAAAGCATTCCCATTAAGAACTGGAACTAGACAAGGATGTCCGTTTTCACCACTCTTATTCACCAATGTGTTGGAGGTCCTAGCCAGAGCAATCAGGCAAGAAAAAGAAACAAATGGCATCTAAATTGGTAATGAAACAGTAGATGTGTGGGGTGTTAAAAGCCTGTGAGCAGCCACCTTGGATACTCCACTGGTCCCACTCCTTTGGGAGCAAGGAAGAATGAAGAAAACTAAACATACAAGGGAAAGATTAGTCCAAAGGACTAATGGACCACATCTACCACAGCCTCTGCCAGACTGAGTCCAGTACAACGGGATGGTGCCCAGCTACCACCACTGACTGCTCTGACAGGGATCACAATAGAGGGTCTCAGACAGAGCTGGAGGAAAATGTAGAAGAAAATTCTAACACGAAAAGAAAGACCAGACTTGCTGGCCTTACAGTGACTGGAGAAATCCTGAGAGTATGGTTTCCAGACACCCTTTCAGCTCAGTAACGAAGTCACTCCCGTGGTTCACCCTTCAGCCAAAGATTAGACAGGCCCATAAAACAAAAAGAGACTAAAGGGGCACACCAGCCAGGGGCAAGGACTAGATGGCAGGAGGGGCCAGGAAAGCTGGTAATGGGAAACCTGAGGTCAAGAAGGGGAGAGTGTTGACATGTCATGGGGTTGGCAACCAATGTCACAAAACAATATGTGTATTAACTGTTTAACGAGAAGCTAGTGTGTCTCGTAAGCCTTCATCTGAAGTACAATTAAAAAAATACATATAGCCCTTGTTAATGAAAGTTCTCATTGCAATAGCCTAAACAAAATCATTTTCTTAATTATAGGCTGCACTTTGTTTTTCACATGCCATGCATTTTATTTCCTCAGAGAAACCTTCCATTACAAGCTTCTAAAACATGTTGTATTTCTCCCCGAGATCAATGATCTCATTTTATTCTAACCTTTTTCTTCCCCTCTAGATTGCAAACTCCATAGTGGCAGAATTTGTCATTTTTACCATCCCTAGGTACTAGTATAATAATTTTTAAATGAATAAGTGAATGGAATGTATGCCTTTTGTACAAAAAAACCTATGCCACAGTTGTGTAATTTTGATTATTTGTTTCGAAACACCCATTTCTAAGTAATTGTGGGAAGATGGGTTGTTCCTTCTCATATATTTAATTCCTTCTGTGATTACCTCTAAAAGTAGATAAATCTAAAACAAATGACATAGGATGTACTTATATAGATAAAAGTTACCAAATATTTACAAAAATTTGTCAAAAGCATAAATACATGTACTTGCTTAGTTGGTTCTTCTCTTTTTATTTAGACGAGAATTCTCTTGACCTAATTATCAGAATACCTGAAATAGTGTTGGGTTTTTTTTTACAATATTTCTATTACCCACTAAAAAATACCAATAAATCTTGATTTCAATAAAGAAAACCAATCCTTGTTTAAAATGAAAAATGTCACATGCTGAAGTTTCTCATTTTGGCAGCTGCTGCTAAATTTGAAAAAAGAAGTAATGCCAAGTTGAATTATAGGTGAGCCTGAAGTCCTCTAACTTCAGGAGGAGGAGGGAGGATCACCATCAGCTCAAAGCTGATTCCTAAGAGGTGGAGGTCAGGCATACCTCTACTCTCCAACATTTTCACCAATTTTGCCACAAGCTGTCTTCCCCAGCACTATCTGCATCTCTCCTGGGTTCAATTATTTGTTGCAATGGCCGCGCAGAACTCACAGACCATACTTACAATTAAGTGGCTTATTAAGGAAGTAACAGGGTACAACTCGAGTTCAGGATCCGGAAGCATGTAAGCCTGCCCGAAAGTGGAGAGCACATCCCTCCATTCTTTAGTGCAGGACAGCTCTCCCAGTTTCTCTCACCTGGCCATGTAAGCAAGCAGGCCCTTCTCTTTGCCTTGCATACCCCCTCTCAACCATGCAGACCTCCTCTCAGCCCCCTCAGGACAGGCCTCCTCTTGGCCTTCCATGCCCTGTCTCAGCTGTGCAGGCCTCTCTGCCTTCAACATCCCTACTGCCATTCTCTTCACTGATAATTGGCCCAGTTTATAGCCAGTGTAGCAGATTTGTTTAGTTCTCTTAGCTGCAGTCCTAACAGTAGGTTTCTACAGTCAGCACTGACTGCCACAGGGCCCCTTCTGGGTCTGTCAGCACCAGCTGTGCTGTAGGTTGCTTCAGTATTACAGTCCTTGACCTGTGTTACAGCTCTTTTAGGAGGTTCCTCATTTCTTCCCTCGCTGCTGCTTCTCTCTTCTTGCCTCTCTTGCCCTTTTTCATCCTTTCTGAAACCTCTGTGAGATTGGCTGCTTATATAAGCAAGCTCCTTGTCAATTACAATGCATGGCCTCTCAACAGGGCCACAAAGTGACTAATTTTCTTGGTCTAACATAGTCACTTCGTTTGCATAGCCTATAGTCATTTCATTTACAGAGTATATTGACCAATCCCTGCAAGGCGCATAGCAATCACAGGGCAGGCTGCAACCCAAGGCCTAACAAAAATTATCAAACTATCAACTTGTTTACAGTTTACCCAGGAAATGTCAATCAACCTGGACAGAAGTAACAAACCTTCTGGGGTAGAAAACTAGGGCACAGGTAACTACTCAGGTTTTAGGAGAAAAAAATCTCTCAAACTATTTTTCCAAAGAACCAAGGCAAAAGGCTGCATAAAGGAACTCATTTCACCACACCACTTTAACCTCTTTTACACGAAAGAAATTATAAGAGAATATAGATAAACTTGTAGTTAATTGGTTACCTGGCATTGACTTAAGTAACTACAAGTTATAAAGATGGAGGACAAATGAAAAAGATGGTCCTACAGGCTCTCTGCAAGTGTTAAACTTTATGGTACAACTGGTTGCAGGTTCTACATACTGGTTTAAAACCAGAAAACCAAATCTGTTGTTGTAGAGCTGATTCCGACTCATAGGAACCCTATAGGAGAGAGTAGAACTGCCCCATAGGGTTTCCAAGGAGCAGCTGGTGGATTTGAACTGCTGATCTTTTGGTTAGCAGCCATAGCTCTTAACCACTATGCCAGGGTTTCCACATACTGGTTTAAAAAAAAAATTTTTTTTTTTTTTTTACTGGTTTAGGGAGCAAGAATTACTTACTAGTATGCCATTAGAAGGTTGTTTGCAAAGGAGTTGGGCTTGTATTGTGGTTTCTGCTGGAGTCTCTCTTACTACGCAGACCAGAACACAAATTAAACATGGCTTGGCCTGGCATTCAAACAAAATGAAAGTAGTGTAAATTAAGGTCCATCTGGGAACATAAATGAGTACTGTTCTCATATCCTTGCAAATTGTAAAAAGGCTGGCTCAAACCCCTTTTCTACCTGATATCCTTTCCCACTATTCAATTTGCATTAGAATGGAAGCTTTTTTTCTTGTCAAATGAGTGAGTAAATGAGCAAAAGTTTCACCATTATTCTGGAAGAAAAGTAAACCAAACAAATAGAAGGGCGCTAGCGCGCAAAATCACACACTCTTTCCCGCCTCCCCCTCCCCCTACCGGACAAAACTTTTTTTTGGATATGAATGGATTTGCTGCCTTAATTTGATTCAGTACAGCATTTGTTCATTTTTAAGTACCTCAAATTTCCTATGCAAATAAAAATGTCACATTCCATCACATGAATCTATAGGCTTAAAATGAAAGCCTTACCTCTTTATTTCCATTTGGCTAAATGTCTTAAGTACTTTCCCATTCATATTTGGAGTAAATGAATACTATATCATAGTAATGGATTAGAAGTTTAACAGTTACCTAAAGTGCAACATCCTTTACATCTTTAATGGAAATGCATTGCTATCCTTCACCTGCTTTACGTTCAGTTGTATCATACAACTGATCTAATCTATTGAGATGAAAAGATCCTTCCTCATTATTAATGATCTATTAAAATTTTATAGCTCTTTTAATTTACAAGGTGATATAATCACTTTTACATTCTTTAAAATCACTTACTATAGGCCACTACCATTCAAGACTTGGATTGGCTGGAGGTGATGGAAGTCAGGTGTGCATTCTAAAACTCTTTTGAGAATCCATATCTATTTCACTTTATAACTAGCCAGTGGAATCCTAGCTTGCCAGATAAGTCAGGTGATCAGGGTCAGAACACTAGAGAAGCAAATTGCTTCCCAAAACATTTCAGTTCCTTTGCCTTGTTGTTGTGTGTTGTTGAGTTGATTCTGGCTCATAGTAACCCTATAGGACAGAGTAGAACTGTCCAACAGGGTTACCCAGGCTGTAATCTTTATGGAAGCAGATCGACAGGTCTTCCTCCCATGGAGCTGCTGGTGGATTTGAACCTCGGACCATTTGCTTAGCAGCCAAACGGTTAATGACTCTTGCCACCAGGGCTCCTTTCCTTTTACTTAACTCATTCCAAATATTGATGCTCACATATCTTTTTTCGGTAAAATAACTCTTTGTTAAGATGAAAGAACAGTTAAATGGAATCATTTTACTGCAAATAAATAATTCTCCTGAACTATATAAAAAAAAAATTTTATAGATGAATTTTTATTTTAAATAAAAAACCCTATTCTGCCAGTCAAAATGCTTTGTAGACATAACCTGAAGACATAGGGTCTGGGAAATGATATCAATGTCTGCAATATTTCTCCTTGTAACTTAATCTTAGGAAAGGCCTATTCTAAGTACTAAATTTTCTTTTTTTAGAATTTATTTATACAAATATACATTAAATGTCTACTTTTTCTCAAGACATTATAGGGACTGGGTATATAATGATGGAAGTCCTTCGGTGGTGCAAACAGTGAATATGTTTGGCTGCTAACCAAAAGGTTGGAGGTTTGAGTCTACTCAGAGGTGCCTCAGAAGAAAGGCCTGGCAATCTACTCCTGAAAAATTATCCATTGAAAGCTCTATGGAGCGTAGTTCTAATTTGACACACATGGGGTTGCCATGAGTTGGGGGCTGACTCAACTGCAGCTAACAGCAATAAAAATATGATGATGAACAAAATAGACAGTGTTCTGTTCTTATGGAACTTACAAGTTCCATGACACAATAAACAAATAAACAAAATGATTTCAGACTGTGACATGTGTGTGATGGTTAAGGTTGTGTGTCAACTTGGCTGGGTCAGGATTCTTGATGGTTTGGCAGTTATGTAATGATGTAGTTATCTTCCATTTTGTGATACAATTACCTTCATGATGTGTTCTGATGTGATCAGCCAATCAGTTGTAAGGGGAGTTTCCTCAGAGGTGTGGCCTGCATCTAATATATATGGAAGTTCTGGCAAAGCTCAATGATTTTTGATTGTTCTGGATCCTGCACCTGGCTTGTTATCATTTGACCTCTGGCTCTTCGGATGTGAGTCAGTGGCCTGCCATATTGCCTGCTGATCTTGGGTTCATCAGCCCCTACAGCTACCTAATTTCTGACCCATGGACTTGGGACTTGCTAGCCTCTACAACCACAAGCCTTTTCTTTGAGATAAACCTCTCTCTCTCTCTGAGTATATATATATATATATATATATATATATGCTTCACTAGTTTTGGTTCTCTGGAGAACCCAATCTAAGACATTTGTACTGAGAGAGGTTCTAGAGAAACAAACTGTAAAAATGAGTTGTCTAAATTGGATCTCAAGTCTGATTAGTCTTAAAGATGCTAATGGCTGTGCTTCCAGTAGTAAAGAGGGCACTGCTAATTCATGGATTGTGGTGGCAATAGAAATATGCAAAATATCAATAGACCAAGAACTGGTGAGAGGTGAGGCTCTGGTGATCACATGTTTGATATTTTTCTACAATTTTGTCAGAATGAGAAGTATAAGGATGCTGGTTGGTTGGTCCTACTTTAGCTGGACGAACTGGTGAAAGAAAGAGATAAGCTCAGGGCTTCAGGGTCACAGCTCAAACACCGCATAATCTACCCCAAAGTTTCCAATTTGCCCTAAAAGAAAGCCTTATTTCTTACTGTAATAGAATTGATTTTGCTGAAAACCAAGCCCAGAGTCTTATTGTAAGAGTGGCTGAATTACAATGCCAATTGATTTCCCAACCTTGAATGGTGTCTGAAGGTAAAGTGAGGGCATTGATTGGGAAGAAATGGGATCCTGAAACTTGGGATGGGGACATGTAAGCATATAATTAGGAAGCTGGGGACACCGAGCCCCTAAATTCTGTTGAATCACTCCTGCCAACAGAACCTGCCCTCTCCCTCCCATCTGAAGAGGTTACCCCATCTTTGGATATCTTAAAAGACATTGCTGAATGTTCTCAGAACACACCCCCATCATCCATTTTTTAATCTAGTCCTATAACTAGCCTTAAGTCCCAGGAAGCCCCAAAAGGTAAAGCACAAAATGTGACCGAGGAGGAGTACGCTACACTCCAAGAGAACTGCTTGGCTTTTCTAGTATGTATAAACAGAAACCTGGGATAATGTGTGGGAATGACTATTAAGGGTGTGGGATAATGGTGCAAGGAACATAAAGTTAGATCAATTTGAGTTTACTGATACTGGCCCACTAAGCATAGATTCTTCATTCAATATTTGAGTTCAAGAGGTTAGGAAAGCATCTAATAGTTTATTTGGTTGGTTGGCTGAAGCATGGATTACACAGTGGCCTACAACAAATCAAAGTGAAGTACCAGACCTGCCTTGGTATACTGCAGAAAAAGGTATCCAAAGGCTTAGGAAAATTGCCATGTTAGAGTGGATTTATCAGGTTAGATCCACAAACCCACACATGGAACGCCCAGAGGATGTACCTTTTACTGAAACGGTGAGGAACAAATTTGTGAATGGAGCCCCAGAATCCTTGAAGACTTCTGTGATTGCTACTTTATGTAAGTAAAATTTGACAGTGAGAAATGCCCTAACTGAAGTAGGACACCTAACTGCAATGGGGCTGATTGGACTCTGTGGTGGCAAGGGCCAAGTGGTGGCACTCAATCAACAAAGACAAGGTGGGTGTGTGTAAAAATGGCATTGCAGTGGCATCTGACCTCCTCTAACTTCATAAGAGGGAAGGAGAATCAAGATCAACAGCCAAAGTCTGATTCCTATGAGGTGAATGTCAGACAGGCCTCGTCTCTCCCTGCCATCTTTGCCAATCCTGACACCAACCGTCCCTCTCATAGCACTCTCTACTTCTCTGCTGAGTTCTATAATTCATTGCAATGGTCACGCAGAACTCACAGACAATTCTCATGATTATGGGGTTTATTAGGGAAGTAACAGGTTACAATTCAGGTTCAGGAACACTCGGGATGCCGTTCCTCCATCAGGACAGCCTCTTCTCAGTTCTGCCTGGAGCCACGCCTCTCTCTGGCCCTCGGCCTCTTCCCTGCTCACCCAAGTGTTACAAAGCTCTTTTAGTTCTGCTGATAAGTACCCCAAGGCACCCCATTACATGAGTAAGCCTCAGCCCAAAGGCGTTCAGCAAACTTAGCAACACAAAGTTCCCAAAGGCACCCTACTCTGCCAAACAAACCTCATGCCCAAAGGCACTCAGCTTTCTTGCTCCATAGGCCAGAAAGCCCACCATGCCATCTCCTGCTGGTCTCTTGGTTCTGCTGTCATTTCTATGCCACCACTTCTTGCCATCCTCAGAGTTACAGCTATCTCTCTCTCTCAGTCTCCTGGAGCTTCTCGGCACAGGGATCTCAAGTCCAAAGGACGCATTCCGCTCCTGGCTCTTCTTTCTTGGTTGTGTTGAGATCCCCTTTCTGCTCCAGAATTGGCTCTCTTTTAAGCCCGGTGGGATGACAAAACTGACCAATCCCCTTGGTGGTCCATAATGACCTTTTTTCACAGCCCCACTCAATCACTTGGGTGGGAGTTACAAGACCATAGCAAGAAAGGCCACACAAAAGCTATCTAACACACTGCAGGATGGTTATCATAATGGACAGTGGAGTCAAAGCAGTAATCAGAATAGTCTGCCTCGTATGGACTTACAGAGTTAGCCACTTAGCCATGGTGTCCCTAGGAGTGAAACAGATGGGAAATCTACTAAATATTTACTTGATCTGTACAAGTGGAAGAATTCTAAGTCTAACTCAAATTGCCAGAATAAAGTCATGGCCCCTCAATCAATTTCCAGACTTGAGTCAGTTTACAGACCCACAACCCCTTGAATGAAGGGAAGGCTGGGTCCCCTGGAGGAAAGACCCCACTACACTGCCAAAAATTTATATCATTAGTCTTTCTCCCAGCCTTCCCCAAAGGGATCTACGGCCTTTTAAGAGAGTGATTGTTCAGTGGGGAAAAGGAAATAATCACACTTTTGGGGGATTACTGAATACTGGCTCTGAAATGGCACTCCTTCCAGGAGACCCAAAATGTCACTGTGGCCCACCAGTCAGGGTGGGGGAATATGGAGGTCAGGTTATTAAAGGAGTCTTAGCTCAGGTTCATCTCACAGTGTCAATGCCTCTGGGCTTATTGGTAAAATATTTGCATGCTAGAGGGTGAGAAATTAATCCAAAATATTTCAGGTGCCTTCCATCTCAGAAAAATTTCTAGGATTCAAGTGATGTGGGGCATGTCGAGATATTTTTTTCTAAAGTGAAGAATAAGTTATTGTATCTGGTCCTTCCCACAACTAAAAAGGATGCACAATACCTAGTGGATCTCTTTGGATTTTGGAGGCAACATATCCATCATTTGGGTATGCTACTCTTTTAACTCTGGTCTATTTATCAAGTAACTTGAAAAGATGCTAGTTTTGAATAGGGCACAGGACAAGAGAAGTCTCTGCAACAGGCTCAGACTGCTGTGCAAGCCACTCTGCCATTGGGTCATATGATCCGGCTGATCCGATGGTGCTTGAAGTGTCAGTGGCAGATAAAGATGCTGTTTGGAGTCTTTGGCAGGACTTTATCGGTGGATCACAGCACAGACCCTTAAAATCTTGGAGCAAAGCCCTGCCATCCTCTACAGATAACTCTCTCCTTTTGAGAAACAGCTTTTGGCTTGTTAAAGGGCCTTCGTAGAGTCTGAACGCTTAAACACAGGCCACCAAGTCACCATGCAGCCTGAGCTCCCCGTTATGAACTGAGTGCTGTCTGCCCCATAGAGCCATAAAACCAGATGTGCACAGCAGCACTTCATTATTGAATGGAAGAGGTAAATACAAGATTGGACCCGAGCAGGACTTGAAAGCACAAGTAAGCTACATGAAGAAGTGGCTCAAATGCCCATGGTCTTCACTCCTGTGTCATTACTTGCCCTCTCTCAGTCTGTACCTATGACCTCATGAGAAATTCCTCATAATTAGTTGACTGAGGAATAGAAAACTCATGCCTGGTTTACTGGTGTTTTATGAGAAATGCATGCAATGCTGAAAAGTGGAGGGTGGCAGCAATTCAGTCCCTGTCTAGCACCTCTCTGATGGACAGTGGTGAAGAGAAATCCTTTCAGAGGGCAGAACTCCCAGCAGGGCACTTGGTTGGTCACTTTGCTTGGAAGGAGAAATCGCCATATGCACAATTGTGTACTGATTCATGAGCTGTGCCCAATGGGTTGGCTTGTTTGTCAGGGACTTAGAAGGAAAATGATTAGAAAATTGGTGGCAAGGAAGTATGGGGAAGAGGTATGTGCATAGACATCTCTGAATGGGCCAAAAAAGTGAAGATATTTGTGTCTCATATGAATGCTCACAAAAGGGTGATGGCGGCCGAGGAGGATTTTAATAATCTGGTGGATAGGATGACATGTTCTGTGGAAACCAATCATCTTCTTTCCCAGCCACTGCAGTCATTGCCCAATGAGCTCATGAATAAGGTAGCCATGGTGGCAGGGACTGGGGTTATGCACAGGCTTAGAAACATGGCCTTCCATTCACCAAGGCCAACTTGGTTACAGCCACTGCTGAGTGCCCAATCTGCCAGTAGCAGAGACCAACACTGAATCCCCAATATGGCACCGGTCCTCGAAGTAATCAGCCAGCAACCTGGTGGCAGGTTGATTACATTGGACTTTCCATCATGGAAAGGGAAGCGTTTTGTTCTTACTGGAATAGACACTCTAGTTTGCATTGCCTGTAATCAATGCTTCTGCCAAAACTACCATCCATGGACTTACAGAATGCCTTATCCACTGTCATGGTATTTCACACAACATCATCTCAGATTAAGGGACTCACTTCACAGCAAATGAAGTGAGGCAATGGGCCCATGTTCATACAATTTACTGGTACCATGTTTCCCATCATGCTGAAGCAGCTGACTTGATAGAAAGATGGGTTGGCCTTCTAAAGACACAATTACCTAATCCGCTGGGTGGCAATACTTTGCAGGATTGGAGCAATGTTCTCCAGGAGGCTGTATATGCTCTAAATCAGCTTCCAATATGTGGTGCTGTTTCTCCTATAGCCAGGATTCACGGGTCCAGGAATCAAGTGGTGGAAATGGGAGTGGCGCCACTCACTATTACCCCTAGTGACCCATTTGCAAAATTTTTCCTTCCTGTCCTCTCTACCCTTTGCTCTATAGGTCTAGAGGTCTTAGTTACAAAGGGAGGAATGCTCCCACCAGGAGACACAGCACTGAATCCTTTTATCTGGAAGTTATGAATGCCACCCAGCCACTTTGGATCCCTCATTCCTCTGGATCAACAGGCAAAGAGGGAGTTACTTACTGGCTGGAGTGCTTGATCTTGACTACTAAGAGGATATCAAACTGATATTACATAATGGAGGTAAAAAGAGTATGTCTGAAACACAGGAAATCCCTTAGGACATCTCTTACCACTATAATGCCCTGAAATTAAAATCAATGGAAAACTACAACAATCCAGTTCTGAAATGACTACCAAAGGCCCAGACCCTTCAGGAATGAAAGTTTGCATCACCCCATCAGGTAAAGAACCATGGCCAGCTGAGGTGTTTGCTGAGGGCAAAGGGAATATGGAATGGGTGGTGGAAGAAGATAGTTCTAAATACCAGTTGCGATCATGTGACCAGTTGCAGAAAAGAGGACAGCAATTGTAATGAGTATTCCTTCCTTACATGTGTGCATCAAATATTTCTGTTTTCTTCATTTAATATAAGAAGTAGAAGGGGCTAGTGCATTTTCAGTTGTATATATGTTAGTTGTATCATGTTAAGTGCAAGCATGACTTTGTATTGTCTTTATTTAGAGATTGTGTACAGCTTAAGGAGATGTGTACAAGTTCCAAGTTGACAAGGGGTGAACTGTGATGGTTATGGTTGTGTGTTAACTTGGCTGGGCCATGATTCTCAGTGATCTGGCAGTTACGTAATGATGTAGTTTGGCAGTTATGTAATGATGTAGTCATCCTCCATTTTGTGATATACTGTGATCACCTCCATGATATGATCTGATGGGATCAACCAATCAGCTATAAGGGGAGATTCCTCAGGGGTGTGACCTGCATCCAACATATATGGATGTTCTGGCGAAGCTCACTGGCTTTTGCTTGCTCTGGATCCTGCATCTGACTCATCATCTGACTTCCAGGTTTTGGAACTTGAGCCAGAGGTCTGCTGTATTGCCTGCTTACTTTGGGATTCACTGGCCTCTGCAGCCTGTGAATCATCAGCCTGCTATCTCAACTGTCAATTTTGGGTTTGTCAGCCCCTGCATCTATGTGAGTCAGGAGAAGCCTCCAGCCTGATGCCTGACCCATGGACTTGGGACTTGCCATCCTCTACAACCAAGGGAGCCATTTTCTTGAAATAAATCTCTCTCTCTCTTTCTCTGTATGTATGCACACACAAACCACTACTTATATACTGGGGGAAAAAAATCAGACACTGTAAACATTTCTTAGGTAAAAAACATGATTAGCTTTACTAGCTAGATTTTTCCAAACATGTCTTTTGCTCAAATCCATCTCCGTAATAGCTTAAAGCATAAATAACTGCTATACTCACTATGTACCTGTGGGTACAAAATAAGTCTCCAGTACAAGCCTGACACAAATCAAGCACTCGATAATTATGCATTTAATGAATGACTGCATGTATACATACATAAATGAATAGATAAAAGATGAATGAGTCAAGGCATTCTGTGTACTTGACATAATGATTGACTTTTAGATTCTAGGATAGTTATTCTCACACTTGGAAGAACATACCACCATTCAAGAAGACACATAAGAATACTGGAGGATTGCAAGGGAGCAGGCAGGTGTAATTTCAGAAATGATTTTGTTTCCATTTGATATTTAATTAATTTTGAAATTTCAAATAACATTAAAGGTGGATTCAAGTTAGATATATACCCAAGAGAAATCAAAACATGTGTCCACTTAAAAACTTGTACACAAATGTTCATAGTAGTATTATTCCTAATAGCCAAAAAGTGAAAAACCTAAAATGTCCATAAATTGATAAATAAATAAATAAAATGTTGCTTACTCACACAATGGAAAATTATTTGGCAATAAAAAGAAATGAAATACATAGAACATAGATGAACCTTGAAAACATAGTGCTAAATGAAAGAAGCCAGTCACAAAAGAGCACATATTGAATGATTCAATTCGTATGAAATGGCCAAAAAATTGCTAATCCATGCAGACAGAAAGCAGATCAGTGCTTTTCTAGGTCTGGGTGGGGGGCAGTGAATGGGGAGTGAGTGCATAGGAGGTGATGAAAATATTCTAAAGTTAGATTGTGGTGATGGTTGTGCAGCACTGAGTATATGCTAAAAACCATCAAATTGTACGCTAATGTGTGTATTAAATGTTATATGAATTGTATATTAATAAAGCTGTTAAAATATAAATATAAGATTTTTATGTTTATTGGAAGGTGATATGATGTAAATAAAGGTTGAGAAATACTATTCAGGGAAATTATACACTACCTCAAAAACAAGAAAACATAAGCTGGCTCTTCAAAGGACTTCATTTAAAATGATTTTGCACTTGATTAAATAGCTTAAGAAGTCCTCTTATTGCCACTACCTATTTTTTTTTTCTATTCCATTGTGAACTCAGAAGGAATAGAAGGAAATTATACTGAATAATTGAGTCTCTGAAATACTTTCCAAGAGTTTTTTCCCCTTTGTTTTATGAAATACTATGCCTTTGCTATATTTAATTTTTTGATCTTCACTGATATTTATAATTCTTTAAATACTAAACATTTTAAGATTCTACAAATCATCTTTCCAATATAATAAAATATAAATTAGTGTGGCATATATCACATTGTCAGCTTATAATAGAAGACTGCAAAATGAGCTGATACAACATGAAATATGAATCAGCCTTTCAAAGCACATTTCAGTGATATATCCAATCACACATAATAGCATCTATATATTTTTTTATATAGGAATGTGGCTAAATTCTACCTCTGAGAATAAATCTGGCAGCAGTAATTTAGTATCTAATTCAGAAAAAAAATTATTGAAAAAATATTTATTGCACACTCACTGGAAACCACACAGTGATCTAAGTAGTGAGTACAAAGATGCATAAGACACAGTTCCTGCCTACAGATATAACTGAGATGTTTGGAAAATTTGTAATTTATGAAGGTCTGGGAAAAACTTAACTCCAATCATGTAATCAAGGATTATTACTGGGACTGAAACTAAAAAAAAAAAGTAGTATATAAATGAAGAAGGCTATAATATAGTCAATGATATCATCACCTCTGCAAAATAATTGGCAACAGAAAGTTGTTGAAGTTTAGACAAGAGAAATTAGAAAAACATGCATTTGCCAGCCTTTACTCATTATTTGTTAATGAAGTGACACTGTATCTTTACAACCCCAATGATTAGAGAAGTCCAGTCTATTGTGGCTCAGGTTAGTAATCAGATTTTCCAGAATGCGAATAAATTGTCTCTCAAAACAAATACATTTTACTCTGATTTAATGATCATTAATATATCTTCTGATTACTAATTCAGTTGCCCAGTTAAGCTTGACACTGGGATCTTAGCATCCTGGCTATAGCACTCTAATTACTACAAAGGTATTTCCTCAGATGTAAATTGATAAATTAACATTCTGATATATACATTGATCTTTTATCAATTCAATCAATGTGAATCAGCACTTTTTCTTCCATTCTCCTTGAAACCAAAAAAACTCTTAGTAGACTAACAAAATCAAGTTTCTAGATCTGCATAGCATAAATCCAGGTTATTTGAACTCCGACAAGAGATGGGTACATGGAAGAGCTGTGTCCAAGCCCTTATCTCTTTAAAATCAAATTAACTGTTGAGAGGTCTATGAAATTCCAACACAAATTATTAAAATATTGATATTTAGTCAAATCACATATTTAAATATGTAGGCCTGCAGTCATTGTCAAGTAGAATTTTATTTTTATAAAGCTAAGCCCAAATGAGTTGTGCAAAACAGATTTTGGTGGAGGGATAGGATATGTGGCTACGAAGATATGTCAAATGTCCATGTCTCGTTTCTGAACTGGATCTTTAAGTTAATCATTTCAGAGCCAGCAATCCAACTTTTATGAGAATGTTCAGTTGATTCAAAAAAGAAAACTGCTTAAGATCATGTGACCAATTTTTTAAAAGTGTGATTTTTCTTGTATTTCCATTGGGTGGGAGATTGGACCACATGATTTCAAAAGATACGTACACTCCTACTATATTTAAAATAGAGCACGTAAGAGCTAGCCTACAACTGTCTTTTTGTCTTTTTGGCATTAAAACTAAAAAGCTAGTAGATGGATATTTTAATTTAATCTCTTTCCTTTTACTTGTTCATTTCCTGAAGGAAAGTAAGGTTCTAATAAGTAATGAAAGGGCCTAAATGCAGGCAATAGTAAGGAGAGACTTCAAAGAATCTGATTTTTAAAGATCAAGAGTTGTCTATGCATATAATTTATGAGATACTTGGACAGCTTAATTAAATGAGAGCTGAAGTTCTGTAGCTGTTCTTTAGTAGGATAATGAACTAACCAAAATTTCTATTTTAGGAACCATTTTAGAAAGAGACATCGATTAAAGTTATAGATTTCATACATTTTGTGTTAGATACTTCAGTTGTCAAATTCTTTACATGACTTATCTTAACAGTCTATCCCTAGATTTTATCTCCCACAAAACATGTTATAAACCTATATTTAGTCACTGAAATTGCGGAACTAATTGACTTTCAATTAAATTGTAAGTCATAGTTTGATCCTAAACACGCGGTCATTTTTAACACCTTTAACTTCTTAATCAACTTGATGGCACTGGGTTTTGGGTTTGGGTTAACTTCTTAGTTATCACTGGATTCTATGTATTTGTTTTTGAGAGGGTAAAAGTCATTTTGATTTTTCTTTTGTATTAATCTTTTTTTTATTAATCTTTTCACTGTCTATTCAATTGCTATTCAAGTTCTATCACATAATATTCATTGACAACTTGGCATATTGCATTTTACATGGTTTCTATGATTATTTGTTTCTTTCATTTACATAAGCAATGAGGATGGATAAGAGTATGGGAACTATTCATTCTGCAATTACAACCTGAAATAACATTTTTTATGACAGTTAGGATTAACACTCTGATATTGCTAGATGGGTTATTTTGGACAATACATAGTGCTAACCAGTATATTTTATTTTATTTAAATAACAATGATACTGGCAATGCTAATATGTGAATTCGCTAAATGTGAATTACGTACCTTGGATTATACAGAGTATGTAGCTCAAGACCCTTTAAACTTAAAACCCCTCTGCTAATTCATCTATGAGGCTTGAGTAAATACGTGTGCCCAAAAAGATTTAACCAACTTGACAGCACCACAATTGTTGCATAATGAAAGTTTTTTAAGAAATTAAAATTTGCAAAATCTCTAAGCTCAGGGTAGGCTCGATAAGAGTGGAAGGAGCCCTAATATTTTCTAGTTATCACCTCCTTGATCTTTGTATTGCCATCACCTTGATTGTCCAATTTTTCCAGTTCCTAAGCCATTTTTCCTATTAAGTTCCTCCGTACAATACTTAGTTTCTGGCTCCTTCTAGTTTGTCTTACTGATTCTAGTGAACATTGTTCCTAAAGCTGCAGGAAAGAAAGAGTTGAGAGAGAGCCATAGGGAGCAAAGAGCTCCAGAAATAGAGGGACTGTTACAAAAAATCAGGAAACAGGAAGTATTGGATATTACAAATAATGATTAAAAAGAGCTCTCAGACTCTGGTCATGTGGACACAGACTAAAAATTTTCACTGGAAACAGACAAAAAGATTTTCACTTTTACCTATACATGGGAACTCTTTCTGTGTTTCTGCACCCCCTGCATGGGGACTCCATACATTACCTTGAAATATAAAAGCAATCCTCCATACCTATTGTGTGGGTGCTATTTCTGTATTGGAGCCCTGGTGGTATAGTGGTTAAAAGTTCATCTGCTAACCAAAAGGTCATCAGTTCAAATCCACCAACCGCTCCTCGGAAACCCTGGGGGGCAGGTGTACTGTATCCTATAGGCTCTCTATGAGTCGGAATTGACTCAACAGCAACACGTTTGGGTTTTTTTGGGGGGGGATTTCTGTATTAGTCAAGATCAAACTCCTTTATATGCCATATGATAATCTCTCTTTATAAGTACACTAAAGCATTTGTTTTCATAATAACACAGTATAAAAAGAGGGAGAAGTGAACAGAGAGTTGCACAGTTTATCACAAATACAAAGCTGGTAGAAAGGAGGGGAAAGAAAAAATCTTTTGGAGAATTGAACTTTTGCAATCACATATTTTTATACACTACACCAGCAAGGTAAAAACTACTGAATGATCCAAATTATTCAGAGTAATTTCTGCTGTACATAGTTGGTAGGAACAAGAAAGGCCTTCGCTATGTAGTAGCCATATTACATGTATGACTACTAGGTATACAAATTCTGGCCAAGGGTGATGAATATAACTAATAACCTAACACTTAAGATTTTAGGATTCTAAAAGAAACTCATTGGAGGGTCATGGATAGAAAAAATATTCTGTCCACCAATATTATAGACAATAACAAAAATTAAATAAATTTCTCCTAAATAAGGAATAGTTTCAATGAAAAATAATAAAAAGCGACCTATGGAATTATTTTGTGTCTGTCAGTCTGTCTTACTGTGGGGGCTTCTTGTTGCTGTGATGCTGGCAGCTATGCCACCTGCATTTCAAACACCAGCAGGTTTGCCATGGTGGACAGATTCAATGGGGCTTCCTTCCAGACTAAGACAGATTAGGAAGAAGGATCTGGCTGTCTATTTCTGAAAAAGTGGCCAGTGAAAACCTTATGAAAAGCAGGGGAACTTTGTCAGATATAGTGCAAGAGGATGAGCCCTCAGGTCAGGTTGGAATGCACCCAAAATACAACTGGGTGAGAGCTGCCTCCTCAAAGAAAGTCGACCTAATGACATGAATGGAGTAAGGCTTTAGCGACCTTCATTTGCTGATGTGTTATGACTCAAAATAAGAAGAGATAGTTGCAAACATCCATTAATAATCAGAAAGTGGAATGTATGAAGTCTGCATGTAGGAAAATTGGAAGTAGTCAAATATTAAATGGAACTCATAAAGATGGATATCCTAGACGTTAGTGAGCTGAAATAGACTGGAATTGGCAACTTTGAAACAATCATATGGTCTACTATGTTGGGAATGACAAATTGAAGAGAAATAACTTAGCATTCATAATCAAAAGGAACATTTCAAGATTTATCCTAAAGTACAATGCTGTCAGTGTTAGGATAATATCCATACACCTACAAAGAAGACCAGTTAATACAAAGATTATTCAAATTTTTTTCAGACCAAACACTAATGCCAAAGAGGAGGAAACTGAAGATTTTTACCAACTTCTACAATCTGAAATGGATCAAACATGGATTACACCTCAACATAAAGAAAACACAAATCCTCACACCTGGACCAATAAGCAACATCACAATAAGGAGATAAAAGAAATTGTGAAGGGTTTCATTTTAGTTGTATCCACAATCAATGCCCATGGAAGCAGCAGTCAAGAAATTAAATGATAAAAAAAAAAAAAAAAATTTTTTTTTTTTATTGCATTAGGCAAATCTGCTGCAAAAACACAGCTGTAGAGTACTGAAAAACAAAGGTCTCACTTTGAGAACTAAGCTGTTTCAGGACCAAGACATGATATTTTCTATCGCCTCAGATGCATGTGAAAACTGGACAATGAATAAGGAAGACTGAAGAAGAATTATGGTGTTGGCGAAGAAGGTTGAATATACAATGGACTTTATTTTACCAGAAGAACTAACAATTCTGTCTTGGAAGAAGGCAGCCAGGATGCTCTTTGGAGGTGAGAATTGAGAGACTTCGTATCATGTACTTTGCAGATGTTAATCAGTAGGGACTCATCCCCGTAGAAGGACAGCATACTTGGTTAGATAGGGAGTCAGAGAAAAAGAGGAAGATCCTCGAGGAGATGGATCGGCACAGTAGCTGCAACAAGGAGGGGTTAAACATAGCAAGAATTGTAGGAATGGTGTAGGGCTGAGCAGTGTTTCATTCTGTTGTGCATAGGGTCACTATGAGTCGGATACTACTTAATGGCCCCTGACAACAACAAAAACAACAAGGAATTATTTTTGCATTTTAGAATAGTGATCATTGCACTAAAATGTGGAGAAAATACTTTTGATGAAAGAGATACATAAAACTGAAGTATACCTCCTCAATAAATTGCAGAATTATGCACTCTATGAAAGAAGAGAGAAAATATTAAGATGAAAAAGGAGCTACCTTGCTGAAGTAAATGCACACATATAAACTGGAAATGATGCAATTGGACAAGAAGTTAAAGAAACTAAAAAAGAAATATGAATTGAAATTAGAACTATGCAAAGCATATGCCAAACTTCATAAAATGCAATCCATTATTTGCTGGATGAATGGGTAAATAAATAAATTTAAGCTGTGGGTGATTCTTTTTCTGAAAAAGAGAACATGACAAATGGAGTAGAATTAACAATGAAAAATATCTTACTATATACTTGTGCTAAACCAAATAAAGTCGTATGTCTGTAGATTGTATGAGCTTACTGAATATTAGGCAAAGATCACCATTTACATATACCTTGACAAAATGTTGGAATTTCTAGATGAAGAATTATACAATCATATAGATTTATTTTGTTGTTTGTTGCCATCGAGTAGAACTGCTTCACAGGGTTTTCAAGGCTGTGACCTTTTGGAAGCAGATTGCCAGGCCTGTTTTCCAAGGTCCATCTGGGTTGGTTTGAACCACCAACCTTTAGGCTAGTAGTCAAGTACTTAACCATTTTTGCCACCCAGGGACTCCTATATAGATTTAAAAAGGAACAAAACTTAAGCTTTGTCATGGATTGAATTGTGTCTCCCCAAAATATGTGTCAACTTGGCTATGCCATGATTCCCAGTACTGTGTGGTTGTCCTCCACTTTGTGATTTTCCTATGTGTTATAAACCATAATCTTTGCCTGTGGTTAAAGAGGATTGAGGTGGGACGTAACGCCCTTGCTCAGGTCACATCCCTGATCCAATGTAAAGGGAGTTTCCCTGGAATGTGGCCTGCACCACCTTTTATCTTACATGAGATAAAAGGAAAAGGAAGCAAGCAGAGAGCTGGGGACTTCATACCACCAAGAAAGAAGCACAGGGAGCAGAGCACATCCTTTGGACCCAGGGTTCCTGCATGGAGAAGCTCCTAGTCCAGGGGATGATTGATGACAAGGACCTTCCTCCAGAGCTGACAGAGAAAGCCTTCCCCTGGAGCCAATGCCCTGAATTTGGACTTCTAGCCTAGTAGACTGTGAAAGAATAAACTTCTGCTTGTTAAACCATCCACTTGTGGTATTTCTGTTACAGCAGCACTAGATGACTAAGACAAGCTTACTTCAAGATTGTGCTTCAGATCACTAACACGAAAAAGACCCTGATAGGAAATACTGGTAGATTGTTAGCTTCTGTCCAGCTGACTCTGACACACGGTGACCTTTTGCACAACAGAAAGAAATATCGCCCAGTCTCGTGTCATCCTGACAATTGTCAGCAGGTTCAAGTCCATCCTTGCAGCTACGGTTCCAATCCATCTCACAGAGGATCACTCTTGCCCTTGCTGATCCTCTTCTTCACCAAACATGATGAAGGCTCCAAACCTGAGGAGCCTCCAAAGTAAGCTAATGGGACATGTTCCATTGTGATCCATAAAGCTTTCATTGGCTAATTTTCGGAAGTAGATTGCGAGGCCTTTCTCCCTAGTTTGTCTTAGTCTGGAAGCATCGCTGAAACCTGTCCAACATGAGTGACCCTGCTGGTATTTGAAACACCTGTAACATAGGTTCCAGCATCACAGCCACCTGCAATCCACCACAGTATGACAAACTGATATATGTGTGGTGAGGTATGAAATATATAGAGTTCTTAAGGGGAAAGATTGTGAACTAAAAAGTGGGTAAAAAGGCAGATACTTATTCTTTAGTGAAGGTAATAAACCATCTCTCTTACGTAAAATCATATAAAATATTGTCTAGAAACAATCTTGGAGAAAAACAACAAAAAATATACTCAACAAAATAACTGAAATAAAGAATGTGCATTTGAATTACATAAGGGTACTCATAGTGAGAAAGAAACAGCTAAGGAGAATAAAATTGTTATACAGAAGGTCACAAAGCATAAATGGAGGAAAAAAAAAGACTAGAATCAGAAAAATAGATGAACAATTTTTTCATTTGGGTGTAAAACACTAAGTTAAGAAAACAAATTAGAAATTGAGGGACGACTAGGCCATCTGATTTTTCTCATAGTGTGGAAAATTATTTCATTCTTGACTTTTGATAATTAGATAAATAGAGATTCAAGTATGTTTTTGAAATACTGAGAGGAAGCTACAGTTAGAATTAAAATCAGGATGCCTATCTTCTGTTGTAGATATTATCTATCACAAATAGTCACTGTCCCTCTCTGGGAGAGGGCTGTACTTCCCTACTTCTTTGATATTAGGCTTGGCCATGTGATTTCCTAAGGCCAGTGAAATGTGTTTTCAGAGCTCTAAGAATCAGTACACAGTTTATATACTCAATTTCCCCTGTCTCTAGACTGGCAGTATTCTTGACAGAGGCTTTTTCATCAGCACAGGCCTTGGAGTGAAGAGGGCATGGAAAAGTGATGCAGCCAATCAGCAATGCACTCATACTTTGAGCAAATCATAAACCTTTGCTGCTAATGCCTCAGAAATTTTGTGATTGCTTTTTGTATCAGTATAATCTATCCTAGCCTGAGTGATACACCATCCAATCACTAGGAAATTAAAGAAAGAAATAAAACAAACAACTGAAACAGTAAGGACAAATACATATGCAGAATGCAATTCATGTTGAGAAATAAAACTGAAACATCAATTCTGAAAATAAAACATAAATGATTAAAAATCTCCAGTTAAAAGAAAATGTTTCATTCTCATATCAAAGGAAAACAAAACAACCACATGCTGTTCACAAGAGACCATACAAAACAAAATGAGGTCAAAAGTAAAAGCTTGAGCAAATGCATGCCAGATAAACACAAAGTAAAAGAAAACAGTGCTGTCATCATCAAACACTAGAATTCAAGGCCAAAATATTACTTAAATCAGGAAGAGAAAGCCATTTTTTTACCAAAGTTTTAATCCTCAATGAAGAAGAATGTAGGGTATTTTTAAAGATCAAATTGTCCAAGAAAAGAAAAATGGAACTTTATATACGTATATTTAGGTAATATGAACAACAGAAAACCAAGACCCTGAACCCATAGTCTACTTAATCGTATACCTAAACCTTACCTGATTCTTAGGCCCAATCCCATTCATGACATTCATGGAAGCAGTGGAGTCGTGTGTGAGGTGATTCTCACGAATGTCTGTTTGGTGCATTATTTTGTAATAAGAAAAATTGAAAGGTACATGGTAGTATAGGCTGTGTCAAAATGTTCCCACGCCAAAATGACCACATCATAAAACCCTGATGTCAAAAAGCAGAGTCAAAACAGTTGCAAGAAAATAGCTGTGTCGAAACTGGTACATCAAATTGTCATATAACCAATACAAACTTTGTAGGCCAAAACCTGTAAGAAATTCAAGGAGAAATTGACAGAACAATTGTAAAGAGAGATTTTAGCTCACTATTTTAAAACTCTTGTAAAAGGGGGCAAAATTAATGAGCCATTAATATATTTGACTAATATAATAATTGAAATTTATTTTACATATATATATATATATGAAACCATGGTGGTGTAGTGGTTAAGAGCTACATCTGCTAATCTAAAGGTTGGCAGTTCCATTCTACCAGGTGCTGCTTGGAAACCCAATGACAGTTTTACTCTGTCCTATAGGGTTACTATTGAGATATATATATATATATATATATATCACTTTGTGGGCTAAAAGAGTATTGTTTTGTAAGCACTTAGGAAAGATTTACAAAATTGATAATGGCAGAAGGTACCAACTGATTTTTTAAATGCAGAAATTAATCAATTCTTTGTTTAAAAAATTAGAAAAAAAACAGAAGTTTAAATGAAAAACTGAATTATTTACAAATGAAAAAATAACACTCCTAATCTTCAGGACAAAAAAAAAAAGAAATCAAAGCTATAATAATGTGCTATAGTCTGTTTTTGCTACAAAACAAACAACCTTAATTATCAGTGACTTACAAACTCAAGTATTTACTGGTTTGATTGGAGTTTGGCCTATAACAGCTGACTCCAAAGTTCGGATCATGTTCAGGTCTGTTCCATGTGTCTTCAGTATTCTGGGACAATAGGGTAACTGGGACATGCTTTTCTGATGGGATCCCAGGAGCACAAGATGGCCAGGCAAACCACGCCAGCACATTTAAAGTATCTGCTCATGTCATGCCTACCATTAGTCCAACTGTTAAAGCAAGTCACATGAATAAGCCTGACATCAGTGGGGTAGGGAAGCATAATTTACCCCCAGAAAAAGGGAGTAAAATGTCCAATAGTAAAGGTTATAAATGCATAATCCTATTATAGGGGAATGAATAATTGGGACAATAAGTCAATCCATGAAAATAAAAATAATTAACAGTTCACAGTTGAGTGTATCAGAGAGAGGCTTCAGATAGACTCCACTAGAGCAGAATTTATAATAAAATGAAAGAGCTCTGTAATGCAGTGACAAATTATTATAACAGCTGGCATAAGAATTCCTTTTGGAGGGTGTCTTAGTTTCCTAGTGCTTCTATAAGAAAAATACCACAAGTGGCTGACTTTAAAGAGCAGAAATTTATTTTCTCACAGTCTTGAAAGCTACCAGTCCAAATCAGGGCCTCAGACATGTCAATTCCTTCCTTGCTGATAGCCCTGGGTGTTCCTTATTTCCTTGGCTTGTGTTTCATCGTCACATGGCATCTGTCTTCACCAGTTTGTGCACGCATGTGTGTCTAATCATTTTTTTAATAAGCGGTTAAGTATAGGACACACCCTGCACTGATATGATATCATTAGCATAACAAATAAAATCCTATTTCTAAACAAGATTACATCCACAGGTATAAGGGTTAGGATTCCAGCACACAACTTAATCCATAACAGAGGGGAAACTGTCTTTGTTTCCCCCTTTGGTGGTAGACAGTGATATCTGGAGAGCATGGATTAGCCTTGCTAAGGGGAAAAAATACATAAAAGCAATATCAGTACACATCAAAACACAGCTTGATGTTTTAAATGATTGAATAGTAGTGAATTAAAGTAAAAGAGATAAAAATTAGAAAACAAATCATAAAAGAAATTTAAGGAAATTAGGATGAACTAATTATTAATTATTAAAGTAAAAGGAAATGGAACATAGCTTAACAGTATACATATACACTTAAATATATATATATATATAAAACCCTGGTGGTGTAGTGGTTAAGCACTATGACTGCTAACCAAAGGGTCGGCAGTTCGAATCCACGAGGCATTACTTGGAAACTCTATGGGGCAGTTCTACTCTGTCCTATAGGATTGCTTTGAGCCTGAATCAACTCAACAGCACTGGGATATATATATATATATATATATTTATAACAGCCTGTCCCTTTTTCATGTGACAGACATACAACTTAACCTTCTAAGGATATTGCATCTATTTTAATATCTTCTCTATGTTCTATTAATTGTGTTTCCTCTTTGGTAGCTCTTCTGTTTGAGGTTCACTTATTTTATTATATATTTTATTTAAGAATCACTACAGGTTGAGCACTGTTCTAAACTTTTTGCAAATATTGACTAATATATTCTTGGTAAACACCCTGAGAGGTAATTAGTATTATTAATTCCCTTTTATCATTGAAGAAACAGAAACAGAATTGTGAAATTTGCTCAAGATCACACAGCTAGTGAGTGGCAAAGCCAGCATTCGATCCAGATAAAACGGCTCCCAGAGTCTTTGCTCTTAACTGCCACAGCATGTTGCCACTCTTTGTTGCTTCACTTTCATGGTGTCCATTTTTCTAAAATTGTAGGAATATTTTTGTTGATGTACACATACTCTTACCTTTTTTTTTTTTTTGAGATACCTGTTTCCCAGTCTATGAAAGCTTTTCTTTTACTATAACGTTCATCTGGGACAAGGAGGGAAGGTGAGAAATGCATCTGACCAGTCAGTTACCAGTGTAAAATATTCCATGTGTGGTTCTCCATTCTTTCTGGGTATCAATGCCTACTCAGGACACTAGCCTGCTTCTTTGGGCTGCATACCCCCACTTACTGCCCCTACATGGAGGCTAGCTATCTTAGCTACACCTTACTTAAAACAAAAGGACATTGCAGTGACTCAACTAATTAGTCAGTGATTTGTTTTGACCACATATACATTTACAATCTCTATATGGAAAAAAAAAATACGCCATAAACTAATAAATAAGAAACGAGTAAAATGTATTTGCAACACACATTTACAACTCCAAGGAAAGTGGTAAACACCACTAGAAAATGGTAAAAAGTTAAGAAAAGGAAATACCTTTGAAAATATTTCAAATTCTTTAACAATGAAATATAAATGATACATCACATTCCCAAAGATCAAAAAATTTAACAATGTCCAGTGTTGATCAGTATATGGAGAAATTGACAGTCTCATACAAGTTGTTGGTCATGTAAACTGGCACAACTTTTTGGGCTTGCCACCTGGAATATGTATCTGAATCAGTTAGAATTAAATCAGTTCTAACAGAGACTCCAAAGTAACAGAGTCCTTGAAAATATTAAACTTCCTCTTTCACATAAACATCGCCAAGCCAAGATTAAAAACACAATTGATAGAGTAAAGAGAATCTCAGAAGGATGAGAATATATCTGTCCCATGAAACAAAGACAGTCTACTATGAAAAAACACAAAAAACAAAACAGTTTTCTGGGTTCTCTCAAGACATCAGAGAATCTGTTAATTAATAGAACTGAGTAACAGCTACCACCTTTAGAAGGGAATTATGTCTAATGATGTTGGAATGATGAAAGAATCCGTGGAACATCCATTTAATGGAAATGAATAGCCTTTAAAAAGGATGAGGTAAAAACAACCGTATAGATATTTAAAACAGCAAATTATATTAAGCAAAAATGACAAGTTACAAAAGAGTGTACAAAAAACCTATTGTCATCAAGTCGATTCTGACTCATGGTGTAAATCCATTCATACAAATATATGCATGTGTGTATTTACTTATAAATATATAGGTTTTCCTCTGAAATACAAGAGATTGTTTATTTTCATTTTGGGGATTTTTTTTTAATGCCTGTGCATCTGTCACTTAATTTCTCATTTAATAGATATGATTGAACACCTTGAACACCTACTCTGTGCCACCATAAAAATTTTCATGAATGTTATGTTTTAACAAATAACAAATAAACTAAAAATATTTCTATTAAAATGAAATAAAGTATAGTAACCAAAATAATTGAAGAAATCATGTCAAATTCTTCTTGGAAACCCCTTAAGTAAAATAAAATCTGTAGACAAGATCAGATATTAGCAATTATTATCCAATGATGCCTAGTATGATAATGAATACTCACCCTCTAATGTCTAAAATACTCACCCTCTAATGTCTAAAACTAAAAAAACTTTGCTCATTCTGTGAGTTTTAGTATTATAGTTTATTTTGAGACAATAAAGAAATTGGAAATCATTAATATTCATTGCTGGGAAATCATATTTTATTTTAACTTTAATGAATGTATCCTGTTCAAATGGTTTCTATTTAATGACAATTTCTAAAATATGATTTCCAGGAATTTGAACAAGGCTTTTTAATGTTTCTATAAATCTTGACAAGGTAAAGTGGATGAACAGGAGCATGTGACAGCTGTAGCAAGCCGAGTGATGACAAATTGCAGAGAAGCTGTCAGACAGCAGTTTCAGTTAAGGCTGACTATGGAATGTATATACACTAAAGTGAATATTATATGTTAACTTCTGTGTTGCCCAAAGCAGGAGCAATTTTAGTGTCAAATAGACTTTCAGAAGATCTATTTTCATCTCATTTTCTTTTGTTTTAATTAAAACACAGGGGTTTAAGCTTTGAGAATCTATTGGAAAGTTGAAAAGGCTCCAAGTTGACAAATATGAATGGGGTTTAGGAATGAATCATTGTTTATAAAACAATAAGTTATATTATGAATTAGGAATATTTAAACCAACAGTAGAGAAGGGATAGGTAGAATGATTTCAATTTTAATTGAATTTTCAATTTGTTGCAGGACTGAGAGAAGGATATTTTCTTTTTTAACATTTTTTCTTCCTACTAAGAAAGTATCTTGTTAAAGTAAATGATGATGCTAATAATAATGATACAGTTAATAGCAATAACAGCTAATATATTTAGTGCAGGCATGTGCTAGGCTCTCAGTAAGTGATTTTTACAATTATCTTTTAATCCTCATCACAGCACTGTAAAGTGGATTTATAACTATAAGGTTAAGTGATTTGCTTAATCTCACACAGATGGTGACAGGATTGGGAGTAGAACCTAGGCCTGTCTGAACCTAAAGTGGAAATTTCTCTCCAGTGAGAAAGCACCCAGTATGCAAGTCAACGAGAATAATAACAAAAACTTACAAATTGTGGTAAGTACTATGAAGGAAAGAAACAAGGTATTGTGAGAGAGAAAACCACGAAATCTTCTCTGAAGGGATAGTATTTAAGGCCAAAAAATTAAGTACAAGGCAGTTGCATGAATAAAAGTTGTTGGAGAGCAAGTAGGGAGAAATGCAAGCAGAAGATAAAGGATGACCAGATGCCAAATAATATGGAAAAACTGGAATGAAGGAGGTGTTAACGAAAGAGAATAATGTGGCTGGTACATAGTAAGTGAGGGAAAAATGCTAAGAAATAAAGTGAGGGAGGTAATCAGAAGACTTGAAGAATATAGTAAGGAGTTTGGATTTCCATGTGTAATGGGAAGTCATATGAAGGTTTTAAACAGAAGAATTGTAGTCATTTATTTATTCAACAAATATTTCCTGAATGCCTACCATGTGCCAGGAAATGTCCTAGGTGTTAGACAAAGCAATGAACAAAAGAGGTGAAAATCACAGCCCACAAGGAGCTTATATTCTATCTAGTGGGGAAACTATAAAATAAACAAAGCAAATACTAAAATACATATTTTAAGAAGTTGATAACTGCTAAGGGAAAACAAATGAAGCATGGAATGTGGAGATGGTGGTGGTAGTGGGATTAAAATTCAGACAGAGTAGCTCTATTTCAGAATGTGAAATCTGAGTAAAGATTTAAAGGAGATAAAGGAGTGAACTTTGTAGATATTGCTGAGAAGAACATTCAAGGAAGAGGAAATAGCCAATGTAAAACCCATGAGATGAACTCTTCTAAAGCAAGGTGTGGTGGTCATGAAAATACGCTACTCACCTTGGGAAGTTTAACTGATTGGTGGCCTCAGCTACTGTCCCTGTAGTTGCCTCACAGTGTTTGTGGGGAGCCCAAGCTTCCTGTGGTCTGCTCCCCAGCAATGAGCATGGTGGAGCACTAAGGCAGGCCCATTCTGGCAAAGCATGAGACTTCAACATGTAACTTTGACATGAGGACTCCCCATTAGCCTGGCTAAAACTTTCTCAGAATTGCATTGCAATTAGACACTCTTCTTATCCTATCACCCTTCTTTCCCTTTACCCTTCCACAGATGTCAGATCTGCACCACGCTGAAAATTTTCCTTATCTTCTTCTATTCCCTCTTCAAATAAATCTCTTGCACAGCTAATGCTGTCTTGTTGACTGTTTCTTAGTAGACTCAGACTAACGGCCAAGTTATCCTGTGTGATTGGAGGAGAGTGAGAAAGGGGAAGGATACAAAGGTAATGTAGAGCTTCACATGGATAGTTATTGTTAGTTGCTGTTAAGTCAATTCCAACTCATGGTGACCCCATATGCGCAGAGTAGAATTTCTCTGAAGGGTATTCAAGGCTGTGACTTTTTGGAAATAAATCACCAGGCCTGTCTTCCAAGGCACCTCTGGATGTGTTTGAACCACTAATCTTTCAGATAGTAGTCAAATGCATAGATATTTGTGCCACTCAAGGATTCATAGTAGGGACTTTAAATTTTTCTGAGATGGGAAACATTGGAGGGCTTTGAGCATTCAGTTCGTTATATGATCTGACTTCTATTTTAACAGGGCCACTGTGGATATTACATTAAGAGTAGACAGAAGGGGAAGAAGAAAGAAATGGAGTCTATTTAGCAGGCTTATTCAATAATCAAAGTAAGAGGTGAAAGTGGCTTATCTCATTTGGACATGATGAAAGGTGGAAGCTGCCAGAAATTCAGGCAGGATTCAGAAGAGGACGTGGAACCAGGGACATCATTGCAGATGTCAGATGGATCCTGGCTGAAAGCAGAGAATACCAGAAAGATGTTTATCTGTGTTTTATTGACTATACAAAGGCATTCGACTGTGTGGATCATAACAAATTATGAATAACATTGCAAAGAATGGGAATTTCAGATCTTAATTGTGCCCATGAGGAACCTGTACATAGACCAAGAGGCAGTTGTTCGAACAGAACAAGGGGATACTGAGTGGTTTAAGGTCAGGAAAGGTGTGGTCAGGGTTGCTTCTTTCACCATACCTATTCAATTTTTATGCTGAGCAAATAATCCTAGAAGTTGGACTGTGTGAAGAAGAATGAGCATCAGGATAGGAGGAAGACTCATTAACAACCTCCTTTATGCAGATGACACAAACTTGCTTGCTGGAAGTGAAGAGGACTTGAAGCGCTTACTGATCAAGATCAAAGACCACAGCCTTCAGTATGGATTACACCTCAACATAAAGAAAACAAAACTCTTCACTACTGGACCAATAAGCAACATCATGATAAACAGAGAAAAGATGGAAGTTGTCAAGGATTTCATTTTACTTGGACTCACAATCAACACCCATGGAAGCATCAGTCAAGAAGTCAAAAGACACATTGCATTGGGCAGATCTGCTGCAAAAGACCTCTTTAAAGTGTTGAGAAGCAAAGAAGTCACCTTGAAAACTAAGGTGCACCTGACACAAGCCATGGTATTTTCAATCAGCTCCTATGCATGTGAAAGCTGGATGATGAACAAGGAAGAGGGAAGAAGAATTGATATCTTTAGATTGTGGTGTTGACGAAGAATATTGAACATATCACGGACTTCCAAAAGAATGAACAAATCTGTCTTGGAAGGAGTACAACCAGAATGCTCCATAGAAGCAAGGATGGTAAGACTATGTCTTACATACTTTGGACATGTTATAAGGAGGGATCAGTCCCTGGAGAAGGACATCGTGCTTGGTAAAGTACAGGATCAGTGAAGAAGAGGAAGATCCTAAACGAGATGGATTGACACAATGGTTGCAACAATGGGCTCAAGCATAACAATGATTGTGAGCATGGCGCAGGACTGGGCAGTGTTTCATTCTGTAGTACATAGGGACACTGTGAGTCAGAACTGACTTGATGGCACCTAACAACAACAACAACAAACGTGGTCAGATTCTAGATATATATTTAAAGGTAGAGCTCACAAAATTCACTGATATGAAGTGTGATATAAAAGGGAGAAACCAAGGAATAATACTTCAGTTTATGATATACTAAATTTGAGGTGTTTATTTGACAGCCAAGTGGAAGTGTTAAATAAACAGATACACAAGCTTGGAATCCAGAGGACTGGTCCTGGTTGATGAAATAAATATGGGGATAATCAGCATATAAATGGTACTTAAAATTTGAGAGTGGATGAAATCTGAGTGGATGAGGGTAGATTGAAAAAAATAGAGGTCCAAAAGATTGAGAACTAGTGTAGGGTGGCCAAATAATTTATCATCCCACCTGGGAACATGCATACAGACACAAATAGACAATCTATAGCTTCAATTCTAAAATCCTAGCCATCGTTCAGTCATAAACACAGAAATACAAAATTTGCTGTTTAGGTTTCCTGCTCAGTATGGGAGCTGAAGCATCCCCATCAGTAATTGTGGAGGAGACTTTTAAGATGTCCCTTGCCATGATGTGTAATCTTATAAATGCTATGGACTAAATTTTGAGTGAATGATTGAGGAGAGAAAAAGTGGTCATCTGGGTTTCTTTAAATCCCTTATTAGTGGATAAAACATCCAGTCTGTGTAAGATTAGCTTTTCGGTCTCAAGTGGTTGTTCTTGGGGTCTCCTTGAAAAGCCCCACCTAAGCCCTCGCCTTGGGAAGGGGTCCCAAAGCTCAAGTGATTATATGGGGTTGAGGGGTTAGCATAGGAAGGGAGAAAAGATGCCAGGGTGGATAGAGTGGTGCAGGAGGTAGAGGCGTTGAACGGGGATGGATCAAAGGATTTAAGGAGCTGAAGGGACTATCAAAGGTGATAAAAAAAATAGTGGAAGGAAGGGATGATGTGGAGGAAGAGGTTTTTGATGAGATACTTTGGGGAGATCTCAAGTTTCCCAAAGATGCCAGTGAAGTTCCAAATTACTCTTTGTGAAAGTGTACCAATTTGGGAGATATTTCACTGAATTAATACCATGATAACTGAGCGTATAGTTAGTGGAAGAAGAGGAGGGCGGACACCCGATAGAAAAGGAGTTACTCATTAGCTCAACAGATAAACAAAACAAAAAAAAAAAACTCACAAACCCCTTGCCATCACATTGATTCCAACTCATGTTGACCCAGGTGCTTCAGAGTAGAACTGCATGCCAGAGGGTTTTTCTTGACTGTAATCTTGCAGATGCAGGCCTCTCTTCAAAAGAATAGCTCCAGGCCTCTCTTCAAAAGAATAGCTGGGTAGATTCAAACTTCCTACCTTTTGTAGGGAACCATTTGCGTCATCCAGGGACATAAATAATAATAATAATTTAAGGAAACCAGGGAAGGGTCCTGCTAGATTAATTTCCTCATGCAATTCCCAGGTTCAGAGAGCCAAGAAAATCCCTTGGGTAATGCCCAGGTCTGAAGAGCCAAGGAACACCATGCATAATCCACAGATCCAGAAAATGGAGGTAACAATTCCTTGAGCAATCCCTAGGTTGGGGGAGCCAAGGGAAAAACAGAACAGGCTCCACAGAAAGAAAATTAAAAAATCAAAGTTTCTCCTAAGCATGCTTCAACAGACAAGATGTCTGAAGCTCTGGTTCAAGATTTGGACTTTCCACAAGTTCCCCAAATTGCCAAACAGGAGAAGAGTTTAGAGGATTTACAAAGGTGCCATTACTTTGGTGGGGATAGCAGGGATCCTCAGATGAGGGTCAATTTCGACCCAAGTCATGGTACCAATTATCTGTTTAAAAACAAAATCACAATAAAGAGAAACTTAGTAAGGAGAGACTTTATTCAAAAAGATTATTTTAAGGGGAGGAACTGTAATAGGGAGATAAGGATTATTGCAGTAAGGGCAATTCTCTGATTACAAACTCAGAGAGCATCTCAAGGTTTAGGCAAAAAAGGTTTTTTTCTGTTATGAAGACTAAGCAAAGCTAGAAAGAACTAGGTGTGGGGAAGTGGAATGAAAGGGTGGCATGATCAAATATTAAATCAGAGAATGTTTTATACTGAGGACATTCTATTTTCAGGAGGAGTTCTTAATAACAGATTTGTATGCTGGCTCATACTGAGATTGGGTCAATGTTCAGGGACTTGGGGAAAGAAGGGAAGCTTAACCAAAATTTGGTTAACAAGCATTTTGTTTCTGATTAATCAGTGGAGATAAGAAATTCAGTCACTCATTTATTAGGTAAGGAATGAGAATTTGAGGGTCTGTGTCTGGCCTAAGGAGCCCTGGTGGCACAGTGGTTAAGTGCTCAACTGTTAACCAAAAGTTCAATGCTTCAAACCCACCAGCCCCTTCGTGGGAGGAAGATGTGGTAGTCTGCTCCCATAAAGATTACAGCCTTGGAAACCCCGAGGCAGTTCTACCCTGTCCTATCAGGTCACTATAAGTCAGAATCGACTCCATGGTAACAGGTGTCTGGCCTTGTCATAGTTAGATAAGAGAGCTTCCATGAGTCTTATCTAAGTAATTTGGAAAGGGTGGTTCTTTGCAGTAAGATGTTTTCATAAACACAAACAATGGGGAATTTGTTTCAGCAAAACTTCCAGACTACGACGGACTAAGAAGAAAGTCTGGCAATCTACTTCCAAAAATCAGTCATTGCAAGGCCGATGGATCACAATGGTTTGAACCACAAACAATCATGAGGATGGAGTAAGACCAGACAGAATTTCATTCTATTGTGTATGAGGTCTCCATGATTCTAAGGTCAACTCCATGACAGCTAACAAGAAAAACAAAATCACTACTGTGTATAAGCAAGAACATTCATGCATCGCTTAATGTCCACAACACATTCTATGAAATAGGATGTTATGTGATTTGGATGTCGGGTGAACATTTCTCAATCACAAGCAATAGCATTCACTGATTTTCCACCTTTGTGTTGTTTAGTAACCTTTTGTTTGACTTCCAAAATGATACTTCTCCTCTGCCTTTTGCTGCTGCTATCACCAGCACTGGTTTTTCTGTATTTGGGAGCCATGATGCATGTCACAGTAATATTTTAAAATTAAACAGAGAGGTAACACTACAACACTCAACAGACTCATGATACACAAGATTAGATGCTGCCGCCTATGAGTTGAAGCATACACTGTTATACTGTAAACTTTTTATTTGTAATAGGAAAAGTTCACATTAAAATAATGATAGAAAATACAGCACAGAACCTACATATGCCAGTAACATAGGTGTTTATTGTAACTATCAAGACATATGTATATTATTATAGGTTAGATAGGTACCGTACCATTATATGCCTGGCAGCACAATCATTTTGTATACAAGAGACATGAGATATACATGTTGCACGCAGGAAGCTGTTGTGTTCCCTACATCCAGTTACATCCTCTACGTCCTGTTCCCCTATTAGGGTTTCTGAACTCTACAGAACCCTGGTGGCACAGTGGTTAAGAGCTCAGCTGCTAACCAAAAGGTCAACTGTTCAAATCCATCAGCCACTCCTTGGAAACCAGGGCAGTCCTACTCTGTCCTATAGGGTTATTATTAGTCAGAATCGACTCAATGGCACCTAACAACAACAACAGTAAAGTTGAAGGTTTCAATCTCTTGACTCAAAAATGTCACTTTTATGTATATGACATAGAGAACATCTCACACAGGTGCACAGTAATGTTTGGTAAGTATTGTTTGAAATAGGCAAAAACTGGAAATGGCACAAATATTGATCAGTAGGGAAGTGGATTGTTTGTTTTTGTTAGGTGCCATAGAGTTGGTTCCAACTCATAGTGACCTTTTGTACAACAAAACAAATTGTTGCCCAGTCCTGTGTCAACCTCACAATTATTGCTATTGGAGCTCATTGTTGCAGCCACTGTGTCAATCTGTCTCTTTGAGGGTCTTCCTCTTTTTTGCTGACACACTACCAAGCATGATATCTGCCTGTTTTAGTCATCTAGTGCTGCTATAACAGAAATACCACAAGTGGATGGCTTTAACAAACAGAAGTTTATTTTCTCCCAGTCTAGAAGGCTCAAAGCCCACATTCAGGGTGCTACCTCCAGAGGAAGTCTTTGTCCGTTGGCTCTGGGGAAAGGCCCTTGTCATCAATTTTCCCCTGGTCTAGGAGCTTCTTGGCACAAGATCCCTGGGTCCAAAGGATGTGCTGTGATCCTGGCTCTGCTTTCTTGGTGGTATGAGGTCCCCATGTCTCTGTGCTGGCTTATCTCTTCTATATCTTAAAAGAAATTGGCTCAAGACACAATCCAGTCTTGTAGATTGAGTCCTGCCTCGCTTACATAACTGCTGCTAATCCTATCTCATCACATCATAGAGATAGGATTTACAACAGGTAGGAAAATCACATCAAATGACAAAATGGTGGACAGTTCACACAACACTGCAAATCATGGCCTAGCCAAGTTGATTGATATTTTGGGGGGGACACAATTCAATCCATGACATTCCACCCCTTAAGGCCTCCCAAAATTCATATCATTGCCACATGTAAAACACATTCACCACATAATATCATAACAAAAGTCTTAAATCAATTCTAAGTGCAAATCCATCCTGGGGCAAAATTCCTCTTCATCTGTGAAATCTAGAATACCAGTTATCTGCTTCTAAAGTACAATGGTGGAACAGACACAAGCTAGACATTTCCATCACAAATGTGCGAAATTGGAGGGAAAGAAGGTTTAACAGGCAAATTTTTTTTTTTTTTTTAAAGGAAGTCAGCAGAACACATTAGTCCTCAAGGCTTGAAAATAATCCTCTGTTCTCTGAGACCATTTACACAAGGGCCCTGGCCCGCAGACTCTAGGTATTGGCCACACTCTCCAAATTCTGAGTGGAGGCCCCTCAGCCCTGGGCTTCAGCTCTGCCTTCCAGGCCTACTGGAGCAGCAACTCTGCTCCCTCTGCTTTGGGTGGTCCCATTTTCCTAGTCCATCTGAGTGGTGACTCCATCATTTGAGACCCCAGAAGTCATGGCCATACCCTTCAAGACTGAAGCAGCTTTGCTTCCTGTGTCCCTTGTCTGTTCAGCTTCTACTTTCTGGTTCCTTGGCCTCTGGACTCCTCAGGGCTCTCTGCCTGAGTCTGCCCTTCTGGGGCAAGTGTTCCAAAGCTTCTTAGCTCCACCGTTAAGTGCCTGGAGGTACCCTACTCAACCAGTAAACTGCTGCAGGAAGGCACTCAGCTCTCTTGTGCCATCGATCGGCATAAAAATATAAGATGTAAACAGGGCTAGTGCATTTTCGATAATACATGTGTTCATTTTATCATGTTAGGCACAAGTATGACTTTATAATTGTCTTTATTCAGAGATTATGTATGGCTTAAGGAGACATGTACAGGTGCCAACTTGACAAGGGGTGGACTGTGATAGTTAGGATTGTCAACTTGGCTCGGTCATGATTCGCAATGTTTTGGTAGTTGTATAATGTTGTAATCACTTCCCGGTTGAGGTTTGATATGTGATCACCCGCATGATGGAATCTGCTGTGAATAGCCAATCAGTTGAAAGGGAGTTTCCTCGGGTGTGTAGTCTGCATCAACTATAAGTGGAAGTTCTGGCAAGGCTTAGGGGCTTTTTGCTCATGCTAGATCTTGTAGGTGGCTCCTGTTCTTCTGACCTCCAGGTCTTGGGACTTGAGGTAACAGCTTACCTGCTGTCTTGCCTGCCAATCTTGGGATTCATTGGTCTCTGCAGCCTGTGAGCAAGGGCCCTGCTCTCCGACCTGGTTCTCTTGGGTTCACCAACACCTATGGCTACATGAATCAAGAGAAGGCTCTATCCTGATCCACAGATTTGGAACAATGCAGCCTCTACAACCGCATGAACCATTTCCTTGATATAAATCTCTCTCTCTCTCTCTCTCTATATGCTTTCCATGGTATGCTCGATATTCTTCACCAACACGATAAATAGCAGTGGTTCCAAACCTTATGGATAGCAATGGATTGTTTAGAGCATAATAATTCATGCAACATTTAAAAATGAATTAATTATCTTAATTGATATAAAAATAATTTGTGGGTGAAAAAGTTACAAAAAATTAGAAATGTATGATATGGTACATTTATATTTAGTTAGTAATTGTTCATTAAACACACATTTATTTGAATGTCTACTATGTGCCAAACACTAGGAGAGAAATTGGTTGTGATACAAAAATAAGTAAAACATAACTGCTGCCTTCAAGAAGAACACAGAGTGTACAAAGAGACGGGTATACAAACAAATAATAACAAAATAACTGGATAAATGCCATAATGAAAGCGTGTGTAAGTAAAGAACACAGCTAGGGGAATGATCCACTCTGCTCTGAATAGCCAGGAAAAGTTTTATGGTAAAAATTGCCCTTTCCTGGGTAGGACTGTGGTTTATAGGCTAACTCTGTAACGGTCACTTCTCTTAATCTGTCTTTGCTTTTTAAAAATATCATTCCTTTCTCCACTTTTTCACCAATGGAAGATGGGACAGTGAGGATGTAGAGGTGGGATGTAGAAAGAAATGATGTTTGCGCGATTTAATTGTTGTAAATTAGGAATTGTTCATACCTACTCGACTACAAAACCAAACCAAACCCGTTGCCCTCAGGTAGATAGTGGCTCATAGTGACCCTATAGGACAGAGGAGAACTGCCCCATAGGATTTCCAAGGAGTGGTTGGTGGACTCAAGCTGCTGACCTTTTGGTTAGCAGCAAAAATCTTAACCACTGCCCCACCAGGGCTCCAGTTGACAACAAAGTGATCTGAATCGAGGAATCAATGAGAAAAAAAAAAAAAGATTTAAAGTTATCCTGTCCTACATTATTTCTCAGAGGGAAACTGATCTTCAGCATATAGTCTCTGGGTTAGGAATTTGTGAGAAGACAATTATGGCTAGGATTTCAAGCGTTATGTTCACATCTTTTTTAAATGTTCTTCGGGAATGTTAAATATATCATACAGGCATAAAGTCACATTTTAATCTATTATTCTAAAGATAAAAAGAATAAGTAACTCTAATCAACTTAAGTTGTATCATAATTAGTGTGGCATATTTCATGTGTTCTTTTCTGTATTACATGAGAATTCCAGCAGTGCTCATGTTTTCCTAAGGCACTTTCTATGGGCTTATTAAAATTTAAATTTGTGTGTGTGTGTTAAAGTTCACATGGGGCATAAATCAATAAAAACATTTTCTTAACTGTAAAAAACAGATTGTATGATTCTGCATCCAGAGTGAGTGAGCTCTGGAGCAATCAATTATGTTCTCACGGCATTACAAGGGTGATGTGACCAACTAATGCTCCGTTGCTAACCAAATGAAACTCTCAGTCTATTTTTCCCTGACACATGCAGAATGTGCTCTCTGGCACAGAGTAAGGTGTTCACTTGAATAAGCAAAACAGAAATCCCACCTAACTGATTTCCTTTATATGTGGTGAAATTCCTTCTTTTCTCTTTCTCTCTGTCTCTTTCATTTTTTTCTCTTTTCTCTCTTTTCCTATTCTCTTTCAACCTCAGATGAACACAACTGAATTAATCAAAAATCGCTGGTTCATGACACATTCTTATCATAGGTCCATGGGTTGTCTGCTTTTATTTATTTTTTCATTTAGTTTTAATAATGCAATACACACCAGTCTACCCATCCGCCAATACCCAAATTAAGAACTTTGAAAAAACCCTCATCAAACTATATGGTCCCTCCCACTATCCCATTCCCTGTATCTCCATAATTAAAGTCAGATGCCAATAAGCCTGAAATCTATGTTCATCAATTCCTTGCTTTTCTTTTTATATAGTTATATCCATTTATATGTAGCTTTTTTTTTCCTTATATTTAAATTTAATTTTCACTTTAGTAAAACAGGTACTATTCTTACAACAGCTGTCAAGAAATCAAAAGGCCCCTTGCATTGGGCACATTAGCTGCAAAAAAACCTCTTTAAAGTGTTGAAAAGCAAAGATGTCACCATCAGGACTAAGGAGCGCCTGACCCAAACCACAGCGTTTTCAATTGCATCGTATGCATGGGAAAGCTGGACAATGAATAAGGAAGACCAAAGAAGAATTGACACCTTCAAATTGTGGTATTGGAGAAGAATATTGAATATACCATGGACTGCAAAAGAACAAATAAATCTGTCTTGGAAGAAGTAAAACTAGAATGCTCCATAGTAGCAAGGATGGTGAGATTATGTCTCACATGCTTTGGACATGGTATCAGGAGGGATCAGTCCCTGGAGAAGGATATCACACTTGGTAAAGTAGAGGGTCAGTGAAAAAGAGGAAGACCCTCAATGAGATGGATCGACACAGTGGCTGCAACAATGGGTTCAAGCATAGCAACAATTGTGAGCATGGCGGAGGACCAGACAGTGTTTTGTTCCGTTGTGCATAGGGTCATTAACAGTTGGAACCAACTCAAAGGCACTTAACAATAACAACATTCTTACTTACATCCATATTGTTGCATACTGTTGCATGTTGTAAGATACCATTTAGATAAAATTTACAAAACTACTGCATATATATAAATATATACAGATAGTAAATATACGTAGATACGTGCAATACTGTTCATAGCTTTCTGCAAACACAGACTTGTACCTGAACCCATTGCTGTCGAATCAATTCTGACTCATAATGGGTACTTAGTGCTATACAAACTCTCACTATCCAGATATTCACTAAAATGACTAGCAAAAGTATTTGCCCAAAATTCACTGTCTAAATAAAAAGCCTATTGTCATAATGCACATAGATACCAGTGAAAATGTTTAGGTTGTTCATGAGTCCTGGTGATAGAGTATAGCATGTACTGCAGTTGTATTGCAGCTCTTCTCTAGATAGGGTCATGTGTGTGCTCACCTTGTTAAACGCATTTTGCATTATGGGAATTCATGTGTTCCCAACCCATTCAAAAGCCCAATCAATTTTCGGTCATCAAGAAAACAGTCTTTAAGACCTATATAACACCACAGCAATTATTTCAAATAATATAAAACATTTACAAAATAAAATGTCTAATTATGTAATGCTTAGTTAACTCTTTAGGGGGTATATTATCATGCAGTTACCCAACAATACTGTGAGATGTCAGAAGCAGATTAAATCGTCCTTTTACACTGCAAAAAATGTGATACGATACCTTGAAATGCTAAAGATAATTTCTAAATAGAATATGTTTTCGTAATGACTACAAACTCCTCAAAAAAGCAAATACTTGCATTCATGAATGATGAGATTGATTTCCAATTTAGAAAATGGAATATAGGCTTCTTATGTCTAAAAATTGTCTGCACACACATAAAGCAAAAGTATGAGAAAAACACACATACATTTGAAATAAAAGTATAAAAACATGGGCTAGAGTGATACACACCAATTTAAAGATAGTTGGGGAGAGAATAAAGTGAAAGATACAGGGATATGAGGCTTTAGACATAACTGTGATGGTTTATTTCTTTAAAATAATGAAATCTGAAGCAAATATACCAAAATGTTAATATATTTTCAAGAGTAATTGTGGAGACATACGCTTTTATTATATAGTCTTTTGTAATTTCCTATATGTTTGAAAAATTTCATAAGTAAAACTAAAGGTAAAGAATGTTGGACATCATGACACTGAGCAGAAATATTATGACATAGTTTCTTTGGATTTGTCATTGATTTGAAAATACTTTTAATAGATTTGAAACTAACTTACATCCAATGGCTTTTTTAAAGTCTAAGAAGAAAAATAATTTCTATAGGGAAATATTATAAAGCCTTTCTATTTATTAATCTTCTAAAATATTGTTCAAATACAAATCATATACATAAACCCATATACATACATCCTGATAATGCATAAATTTATGGCAGTAATGAAAAAATATTACATGATTTTTAAATGCCTCATTGATTATATTTATGTAATCATTCTGGAAGAAAGAAACAAATTAGGTGATGCCATTTTTCTCACACACTTTGAAGGTCGTGTCCTCAAATCAACAAAGATAAAAGGGCAGAAGAAACAAGGCTTGAGTGCTTAGCTTTAACTCTTATTTGGGCTAATCACATTTTGCTAGTAAACAGGTTACTTCATTATATGGTGATGGTCTTTAAAAGTTGGGCTCACTATTTTATCACGTATTTACAATATTGTGTTGGACCATTATTACGGAATGCAGTAAGAGTTTTTCATAAGTAAGATCTTGGTGAAGATAAAACAGCAGTAGTGAAGGTAAGTTTTCAACATCATATGTAGATACAGCATTCAAGATTTATATGTACTTATATTTTAAAATGACATATATTGTTTCACTCAGATTTTCTGTTTAATGCTTATGGAATTTTGAGTTTTGCTTAGCTGAAGGTTTTGTAATTTTATTGTTCAACTATATTCTTCTATTGTTGTTGGTACCATCAAGCTGGCTCCGACTCATAGTGACCCTATGTACCGCAGAACAAAACACTGCCTGGTCCCGTACCATGCTTACAATCCTTGCTATGCTTGAGCCCACTGTTGCAGCCACTGTGTTGCTCCATCTCATTGAGGGTCTTCCTCTTTATTGCTGATGCTCTACTTTACCAAGCATGATGTCCATCTCCAGGGACTGATCTCTCCTGACAACATGTCCAAAGTATGTGAGATATAGTCTCACCATCCTTGCTTTTAAGAATCATTCTGGCTGCACTTCTTCCAAGACAGATTTGTTCATTCTTTTGGCAGTCCATGGTATATTCAATATTCTTCTCCAACACCGCAATTCAAAGGCATAAAATCTTCTTCCTCCTTCTGTATTCATTGTCCAGCTGTCACATGCACATAATACGATTGAAAATACCATGGCTTGGGTTAGGCGCACCCTAGTCTTCAAGGTAACGTCTTTGCTTTTCAACATTTTAAAGAGGTCTTCTGCAGCAGATTTGCCCAATGCAGTGCGTCTTTTGATTTCTTGACTGCTGTTTCTGTGGGTGTTAATTGTGGATCCAAGTAAAACGAAATCCTTAACAACTTCAACATTTTCTCCATTTATTATGATGTTGCTTATTGGTCCAGTTGTGAGGATTTTTGTTTTCTTTATGTTGAGGTACAATCCATACCGAAGGCTGTGGTCTTTGATCTTCATCAATAAGGGCTTCAAGTTCTCTTCACTTTCAGCAAGCAAGGTTGTGTTATCTGCATAACACAGATTGTTAATGAGTCTTCCTCCAGTCCTGATGCCCAGTTCTTCATATAGTCCAGCTTCTTGGATTATTTGCTCAGCATACAGATTGAATAGGTATGGTAAAAGGACAGACTTCTGACACACTTCCTGACTTTAAACCACTCAGTATCCCCTTGTTCTCTTCAAAAGACTGTTATCCATAATTTGTTATCATCCACACAATCAAATGCTTTTGCATAGTCAATAAAACACTGGTAAACATCTTTCTGGGGTCCTCTGCTTTCAGCCAGGGCCCATCCGAAACCAGCAATAATATCCCCAGTTTCACATCCTCTTCTGAAGCCGGTTTGAAGTTCTGGCAGTTCCCTGTCAATATGCTGCTACAGCTGCTTTTGAATGATCTTCAGCAAAATTTTACTGGCATGTGATATTAATGATATTGTTCAATAATTTGCACATTTGATTGGATCACCTTTCTTGGGAATAGGCATAAATGTAGATCTCTTCCTGTCGGTTGGCCAGGTAGCTGTCTTAGCATAGACAAGTGAGTACTTCCAGGGGAGTATTCAGTTGTTGAAACATCTCAGTTGGTATTCCATCAATTCCCGGAGGCTTGTTTTGTTGCAAATGCCTTCAGTGCAGCTTGGACTTGTTCCTTCAGTACCATTGGTTCCTGCTTATATGGTACCTCCTGAAATGGTTGAATGTCAACCAATTCTTTTTATTATAAAAACTTTTTTTTAATTATAGTGACTGTGTATTTCTTCTATCGTCTTCTGATGCTTTCTGAGTAATTTAATATTTTCCCCAAAGAATCCTTCCATATTGCAACTTAAGGATTGAATTTTTTCTTCAGTTCTTTCAGCTTGAGAAATGCAGATCCTGTTTTTCCCTTTTGATTTTCCATCTCCAGGTCTTTGCACATATCATTATAATACTTTACTTTGTCTTCTCCAGCCACCCTCTGAAATCTTCTGTTAAACTCTTTACTTCATCATTTCTTCCTTTTGCTTTAGGTACTCAAAGTTCAAGAGCAAGTTGCATATGTCTGTTCTGCAATAAGCCCCTGGCCTTGTTCTGACTGATGATATTGAGTTTTTCCAGCGTCTCTTCATACAGAATTAGTCGATTTGATTCCTGTGTATTCCATTTGGTCAGGTCCATGTGTGTAGTCCCCGTTTATGTTGGTGAAAAAAGGTATTTGCAATGAAGAAGTCGTTGGTCTTGCAAAATTCTGTCATGTGATCTCCAGCATCATTTCTATCACCAAAGCCATATTTTTCAACTACTGATCCTTCTTCTTTCTTTCCAACTTTCACATTCCAATCTCCAGTAATTATCAATGTATCCTGATTGCATGTTTGATCAATTTCAGACTGCAGAAGTTGGTAAAAATCTTCAATTTTTTTCATCTTAGGCCTTAATTGTGGGTGTGTAAATTTGAATAACAGTCGTATTAACTGGTCTTCCTTGTATGTGTGTGGATATTATCCTATCACTGACAGAACTATACTTTTTGAGACCTTATTGCTACCATAGAGGAATTAAGGTATGGGATTGAAATTAATTTTGCTTTTTCTTACTATTAAGATATGTTTAATTAATTGCAATAGTGAAAATAAGAGTTATGGCCTAAATAACAACACATGTTTTCATATATTTTTAAGTAAGCTTATTGAATAGTGAGACTCTCTCTTCCTCCCTGTCTTATAAATAATTGCATCATGTGTTGTTGTTGTTAGGTGCCATCACCGGTGGGTTGGTTCTGACTCATAGCAACCCTATGTACAACAGAATGAAATACTGCCCTGGCCAACACCATCCTACAATCGTTTTTATGTTTGAGGCCATTGTTGCAGCCACTGTGTCAATCCATCTCACTGAGGGCCTTCCTCGTTTTCTCTGACCCTCTATTTTACCAAGTATGATGTCCTTTTCCAGGGACTGGTCTCTCCTGATAACATGTCCAAAGTATGTGAGACAAAGTTGCCATTCTTGCTTCTAAGGAGCATTCTGGCTACACTTCTTCCAGGACAGATTTCTTCATTCTTTTGACAGTCTATTGTATATTCAATATTCTTTGGCATCTATTCTTTGGTCTTCCTTATTCACTGTCCAGCTTTCGCATGCATATGAGATGACTGAAAGCACCATGTCTTGGGTCAGGTGATATCTTAGCTTAAAGTAATATCTTAAAGTGATATCTTTGCTTTTTAACACTTTAAAGAGATCTTTTATAGCAGATTTTCCCAATGCAATGCGTCCTTTGATTTCTTGACTACTGCATCCATGGATGTTGATTGTGGGCCCAAGTAAAATGAAATCCTTAACAACTTCAATCTTTTCTCCATTTACCATGACGTTCCTTATTGGTCCAATTGTGAGGATTTTAAATACTCTAAATAATTTAGTGTAATAATAAAGACATGAGAAAATCTTAAGCACACCTGTGTCAGTGTGCCAGTAGTGTCTATGCTTCTGTATGATTACAGATAAATATAAGTGAACAGTCCAAAATCTATGGTATCAAGAACTTTATAGATACCGAAATGTTCTTAGGCCCTGTTCCAGCAGAAGCTTGGGACAACTTGGTTACCAAAAGTAATGTATCAACTTGAATAAAACCAAAAACCAAACCCAGTGCTGTCAAGTCAATTCCGACTCATAGCAACCCTATAGGACAGAGTAGAACTGCTCCACAGAGTTTCCAAGGAGCATCTGGCAGATTCGAACTGCCAACCCTTTGGTTAGCAGCCATAGCACTTAACCACTACACCACCAGGGTTTCCTCAACTTGAATACTACCTATTTAATTAAAATTGGGTAAAATTAACATTTCAACCCAGTGTATTCTATTCATCAATCTCACAGCAATTCAACTGGAACCTTTTTGCCTACCTCTGAGTTCTTAAAATTTACTGGAATCACATTTCTTCCAAAACTCTAAATAAGGGGAGCGAAACATGCATGTCACTAAAGAACCAATAAACATTTGTTCTCTTAAATATTTTCCCATTTACAACCTAATCTAGATAAAATATTCCCTGCCAAATATGTAAAACATATTCTCCCTGATCAGATTATCTGACATTTAGGATTTATGAAATTCATCATGTCTTCCTCCTTTATTTAGACTACCTACAGCATAATCTTTTGAAACTGAAGTAGGTGATATTCCTTTTCTATAATTGGCAATTACAGCAATTAGCTGAAGCGAATGCTCACCTTTAATTCAAGTTTTAAATCAGACTTGAATGGCTATTGACCTAGATACCCAAAACCACAGCTAGACTTCTGTTTTATAGAGGTTTTTTTTTCCTGAAACTTTAAATGTTCCGTACCCTCTCCAACTCAAGGCAATGTATCTGCCATAATTGAAAGTTAAATACAAATGTATCTTCTCTATAAAACGTCTCATATATTTAAGTGCCTTACCCTTACAGCAAAAAAGGTCATGAGAAAGCAGAAAAAGCTATTTGTTCCTCATAATAATATGTACATCTAAATGTTCAAGCACTCATGACTCAATAAACTAGATCTAAGGACATATTTTTATGATTCAAATTGTTTAAGAGAATATAGTTGAGTAATCCAAGTGCTTCAATCAGTGGCACATATAAAATACAATTTATCTATTGTAGAAATCTCATCTACAGGATTCTGGACTCACAGGTCTCAGAAGTCATTATATTCACAGGTATGATTTACTACAATAAAAGGATACAAAGCTAGCTACAATAAAGGAAAAAGGCACATGATGCAGACTTCAGATGATACGAGTCATAAGTTTCCAAGAGTCATCTCTCAATGGTGTCACAAAGGACATGCTTAATCCCCAGGAACAAACTACAGCAATGTGTGCAAAGTGTCTTCCATCTTGAGCCTAAAAGTCCAAGGTTTTTCTCGGAGATTATTCTTGAAGGCATACAATATTTTCATGTAACCAGAAACCAGCCAATGATTAGTCACTTAAGCAGGCCCATCTGAGACTAAGCATGATTTGAGTAACTCGGCCCTACTGGATTAACTCTCTCCCTCACAAATCGATGAATAAAAAATAAAATAAAATACTTAACTGATCTAAAGAAGGCAGGAAATCAACGGGAAAAAAAAAAAGACCAAACAGGAGGTAGGACTAATAGAAAACAAATAGTGAGATGACAGGCTTAAACACAGATATATCAGTAATTGTATTAAATTTAAGTGATCTAAAGTGATTAAAGGTGCAGCTTGTCACACTAGATAAAAAGTAAGACTAGACTACGTGCTATTTAAAAGAAACACATTTTAAATATAAAGGCAAAAATACTTTCAAATTAAATTTAAAATGACAAAAAAACTAAATCATTCAAACACTAATCATAGGAAAACTGATGCTGCTATTTTAATATCAAGCAAAGTATATTACAGGACAAGAAATACTGCTAGAGATAAAGAATGATATTTTATTATGATAAAAGAGTCAATTCATAAAGAAGATATGGAATCCTAAATGTGTATGCACACAAAAACAGAGTTTCAAGACACAAGGAACGTTCTCCCAAAATGACCATGAGCTGGGACATAAAACAAGTCTCAGTCAATTGAAAGGATTTCAAACCATAAAGAGTATGATTTCTCGCCATAATGGAATTAAAATGGAAATCAATAACAATAATATATCTGGTTAATCTTCAAAAGCTGGAAATTAAACACTTCTTTTTTTATTATACTTTAGATGAAGGTTTCTATTTAATCTGTATGCTGAACAAATAATACGAGAAGCTGGACTATATGAAGAAGAACGGGGCATCAAGATTGGAGGAAGACTCACTAACAACCTGCGTTATGCAGATGACACAACCTTGCTTGCTGAAAGTGAAGAGGACTTGAAGCACTTACTAATGAAGATCAAAGACCACAGCCTTCAGTATGCATTACACTTCAACATAAAGAAAACAAAAATGCTCACAACTGGACCAATGAGCAACATCATGATTAATGGAGAAAAGATTGAAGTTATCAAGGATTTCATTTTACTTGGATCCGCAATCAACAGCCATGGAAGCAGCAGTCAAGAAGTCAAAAGACGCATTGCATTGGGCAAATCTGCTGCAAAGGACCTCTTGAAAGTGTTGAAGAGCAAAGATGTCACCCTGAAGACTAAGGTGTGCCTGACCCAAGCCATGGTATTTTCAATCGCATCATATGCATGCGAAAGCTGGACAATGAATAAGGAAGACCAAAGAAGAGTTGACGCCTTTGAATTGTGGTGTTGGCGAAGAATATTGAATGTATCATGGACTGCCAAAAGAACGAACAAATCTGTCTTGGACGAAGTGCGGCCAGAATGCTCCTTAGAGGCAAGGATGGTGAGACTGCGTCTTACATACTTTGGACATGTTGTCAGGAGGGATGAGTCCCTGGAGAAGGACATCATGCTTGGCACAGTACAGGGTCAGCGGAAAAGAGGAAGACCCTCAACAAGGTGGATTGACACTGTGGCTGCAACAATGAGCTCAAGCATAACAACGATTGTAAGGATGGCACAGGACCGGGCAGTGTTTCGTTCTGTTGTGCATGGGGTCGCTATGAGTCTAAACCAACTTGACGGCACCTAACAACAACAAGTATTCCATTGTGTGAATATACCATCAGTTATTTATCCATTCTTCCATTGATGGGCACCTTGTTTGCTTCCAACCTGTTGCTATTGTAAACAGTGGTGCAATGAACATGGGTGTGCATATATCCATTTGCATGAAGGCTCTTCCTGTTCGCGTGCAGGCTCTTATTTTTCTAGTGTCGCTATGAGTTGGAACCGACTAGAAGGCACCTACCAACAACAAGAGATGAAGATTTACAAAACAAACTAGTTTCTCATCAGTTAGTACATATATTGTTCTATGACATTGGTCAAAAACCCCACAACATGTCAACACTCTCCCTTCTCAACCCTGGGTTCCCTGCTAACAGCTTTCCTTTTCCCTCCTGCCTTCCCGTCCCTGCCGCAGGGCTGGTGTGCCCCTTTTTGCCGCAGGGCTTGTGTGCCACTTTAGTCTGGTTTTGTTCCATGGGTCTGTTCAATCTTTGGCTGAAGTGTGAACCTCAGGAGTGACTTCATTACTGAGCTGAAAGGGTATCTGGGGGCCATACTCTCAGGGTTTCTCTAGTCTCTGTCAGGCCAGCAAGTCTGGTCTTTCTTTTTGAGTTAGAATTTTGTTCTACATTTTTCTCCAGCTCCGTCCGGGACCCTCTATTGTAATCTGTATCAGAGCAGTCAGTGGTGGTAGCCGGGCATCCTCTAGTTGTACTGGACTCAGGCTGGTGGAGGCCATGGTAGTTGTGGTCCATTAGTCCTTTGGACTAATCTTTCTCTTGTATCTTTAGTTTTCTTCATTCTTCCTTGCTCCCGAAGGAGTGAGACCAGTGGAGTATCCTAGATGGCCGCTCACAGGCTTTTAAGACCACAGATGCTACTCACCAAAGTAGAATGTAGAACATTTTCTTTATAAATTATGTTATGCCAATTGAGCTAGATGTTCCCGGAGACCATAGTACCCACAGCCCTCAGCCCAGCAATTTGGTCCCTCAGGGAGTTTGGATGTGTCTGTGGAGCTACCATGACCTTGCCTTGTACAGGTTGTGCTGGCTTCCCCAGTATTGTGCTCTGTCTTGCCCTTCACCCAAGTTACCACTTATCTATTGTCATATTAAGTATTTTTCCATCCCCACCCCTCCCCTCCCTTGTAGTTGTTTTTATTTTGTCCCTTTCTTCTTTTTTGATGTGTGCATCTATTGCTATAAATTGACCCCAAGGACGGCCTTTGCTGTGTCCCAAAGGTTTTGGTATGATGTGTTTTCATTCTCATTTAATTCTAGGAATTCTTTAATTCTATCTCTGATTTCTTCTATTATCCAGTGGTTTTTAAGCACGGTGTTATTCAGTACCCATGTAATTCATTTTTTATTTTCTCTACTCTTCCTGTTGTTAATTTCTACTTTGATGGTGTTGTGGTTAGAGAAGATACTTTGTATTATCTCAACGTTTTGTATTTTTTTGCGTGTTGCTCTGTGGCCTAAGATGTGGTTTATTCTAGAGAACGTTCCATGTGCGTTGGAAAAGAATGTGTACTTTGTAGCTGTTGGGTGGATTGTTCTATATATGTCTATGAGGTCAATTTAGCTGATTGTGCTTTTTAGCTCTTCTGTATCTTTTCTGAGTTTCTTTCTAGATGTTCTGTCCCTCACTGAAAGTGGTGTGTTGAAGTCTCCTACTATTATTGTGGAACTGTCAATTTCTCTTTTCACTGTTGTTAGAGTTTGCTTTATGTATTATGAAGCCCTGTCATTGGGTGTGTAGATGCTTACTATGGTTAAGTCTTCATGATGGATCATCCCTTTAATCATTATGTAGTGCCCTTCTTTGTCTTTTATGGTGGATTTTGTTTGAAAACCTATTTTATCAGAGATTACTATTGCCAGTCCTGCTCTTTTTTGGTAGCTATTTGCTTGATATATTTTTTTCCATCTTATGATTTTTAATAAATTTACAGCTTTGTTTCCAAGGTGTGTCTCTCGTGGACAGCATATTGATGGATTGTTTTTTTATCCATTCTGTAATTCTGTGTGTCTTTATGGTGCATTTAGGCCATTTATATTCAGGGTAATTATTGATAGGTGTAAGCTTATTGCTATCATTTGGCAGTGCTTTTTTTGTGGTGCTAAAGTTTTCTTTGTTCCTCTTACTCTCCTGGGCTCGGTTCCTTTTGTTTGTGGATTTCCTTTTCATTTCTTTTGTTTTTATTGACTTTATGCTTTTCTTCTTTATTTTGATGAGTAGGTTTGTTAACTTTCTTTGTGGTTACTTTGAAATTTACCCTTATCTTCTTAGCTTTGAACCTGTCTATTAATACTTGGTATCACTTTGCCTTCTCCTCCTTTAGAAAGTTCTATAACTACACCATTTATTCCCTCTTTTATTGGTCTGACATTGTTGTCATTTACAGATTAACCTCTCTGGTTCCCTGCTGGAATTATTTTGGTTTTGGATAGTCCTTGTGAGTTCCTTTCCTAGGTTGGTATCTGGCTGGTACAATCTTGCCTCCTAGATTCAGGCTAGAGAACATGGTCTGATATTGTTTGTTCTCAGACCAAAGGACTCCCTTTAATAATTCTTGCAAGTTTGGTTTGGTTTTTACACATTCCCTTCATTTCTGTTTATCTGGAAATGTCCTAATTTCACCATCATATTGAAGGAAAGTTTTGCAGGATGTATTATTCTTGGTTGGAAATTTTTTTCTTTTGAGGTTTTATATATCTCATCCCATTGCCTTCTTGCCTGCATGGTTTCTGTCAAATAATCAGAGCGTAATTTTTTTTTTTTTTTTAGTCTTATTGTTTTTCCTCTGTATGTGACTTTTTGTTTTTCTCGAGCTGCTCACAGGATTTTTTGTCTTTGGTTTTAGTGAGTGTGTTATGATATGCCTTTGTTTTTTTCTTTTGGGATCTATCCTATATGGGGTTTGTTGAGCTTCTTGGATGGTCAGCTTTTCATCTTTCATGGTATGAGGGATGTTTTCTTGGAGTAATTCTTCAGTAATCCTCTCTGTGTTTTCCGTTTTCTCTCCCTGTTCTGGAATTCCGATCACTTGCAAATTTTTACTTTTGGTTGTATCCCACATAATTCTCAGGGTTTCCTCATTCTTTTTTCTGATTTTTCTTCAGAGTTGTATCCAAGTGTTCGTCTTTGATTTCACTGATCGTGTCTTCCACCATTTCAAACTTGCTCCTCAGTCCTTCTATGACACTGTCCATTTCTTAAATCTTGTTGTTTATCTTTTAGGTTTCTAACTGTTGTTTTTGTATGAGTTCTAGTTGTGAATTTATTTTGGCATTTTGTTCCTGTATTATTTTTCTGAATTCTTCCTTTTTTTTTTTGTATTTTCCATGAATTTGTCTGCCTTTTCCATAAATTTGTTTATTTTTTCAACATTTTTGCCTGCTTTTTGCTTCATTCTTTGATAACTCTGAGCATTAGAGATTTGAACTCCCTGTCAGGTACTTGTAGTGCCTTTTCTTCTACTGGAAAGTCATCTAGTGTTTTATTTTGGACACCTACTGGAACCATCCTGTCCTGTTTTTTTTTTTTAATGTTTTGATATTGTCTGCTGTCTTTGGGACATTCAGTAGTTACTTTCTTCATTTCTTGATTGTAGATTTGTTTCATCCTGCCTTTTTGTTTTATTTGGTTATGTCTCAGCAGGCAGGCTGTACATTCTCTGTTGTTTGCTCATCTGCAATCATGATACTTTTCACCTATTTGTCCAATGTGTAGAGCCAGTCACTCAGCTATGGTGTAGCAGTGCAGGTCCAGCTGAAGGGGGGGGCCTGGGATGGGTTGTTTGTGGCACGTACTACGGCCGACAGGGTGGGCCAGGAATCATTGCTGGGCAGGTTCCAGTAGGCCAGCCTGTGCTGCTTGAGGGTGTGATCTTCAGCGCACAGTGCAGGTAGGCAGGAAAGAGGGAGGAGGTTGTGATGTGTGGAGCTAATATGAGTATGGAAAAGAGGAAGGAGAAACAGGAGCCAAAAACAAACAAATGGTAAAAAAAAAAAAAAGAGTGCCAAGGGGTTTGTCATTGGAGTGCAGAGATGAGAAACTGAGAAATGGAGGAAAACAAAAAGAAAAAGGGAAAAAGCAAAAGACTAGATATAAATTGGAGAAGAAAAAAAAAAAAGAAAAGCAGAGCCCCTAGGGGCCCCATCAGTGACTCCATGAAGACTGGGGAAGTAGCTCCCAGGCTGTGCAGTATAGCCTGGCTAGAGGTGGTATAGATGTCACACAGCACCAGGTATTCAGTAGAGAGGAAAAAAAGGTAAGTATAGAGAGACAAGAACTGAGAAATGAAAATGGAACAGGAAAAAGAGAGATGAAAAAAGAAAGAAAGAAAAAAAAGAAATACCCCCATGGATCCCACCTACATGGTTGTGCAGGTTGGGGGAGCAGATCCTAAGCCATGCGATGCAGCTCAGCTAGAAGGGGCTCCCAAACCATGAAAGAGAAAGAAAACAAACAAACAAAACAGAACAGAACAAAGCAAAAGAAAACAAAACAAGTGGGGAAAAAAAAAAAGCCCCAGGAATCCCACTAGCTTGGTGTCGTGGGCCGAGGGAGTGGTTCCCTAGTCGAGCTGGGCTTCACACACTTTCAAGAACAAAGATGGCACACAGAGCCAGGAGTTCAAGAGAAAGGAGGGGGAGGTGGCGAGAGTCACAGAAGAAACAGGAAGAAGCAACACAAGCTCAGGGAGCCAGCCAGTGCGGGCAGGGTGAATCCAAGCACCCCAGGGCCAAAGCAATTGCCTCCTGGCCAAGAGATTGTGGCTGGCCGGAAACAGAGGAGGCCAAAGAGGGGAAAAAAGGGTGGGAATTAGGAAAGCATATATTGCTTGTTTCCGGGTGCTCTGTCTCCTGCTGGGAATTTTGTAAAGCTGCTTTCCCATACTGCCTGCCCGCCAATCCCTGATGTGGGTGGGACAAATCCAAGCGGCACAGATGCTGCACTTCCCAGCTAGCCAAGCCACCACAGCCAGCCAGGTAGCTCAGAGGTAGAGCAGTAGAGAAAGGATAGGGGGCGGGAAAGCATGTATCTCTGTTTACCGGGTGTCCTATCTCCTGCTGGGAGCTCCAAGAAGCTGCTTTCTTGTGATGCCTGTCCGCTGATCCCCGACAGGAATCCAACATGGTGAATCCATGCTGTGTTAGCTGTTAGGGGGCCTCAGCATGTATCTGTCCTCGCGCTTTGTTCTCTGTCAGTTTCTTATTACATTTGGTGTTTGGCTGAGTTTTTTATGTAATCATTTGATACTTTGGGTTCCAAGAATGATGTTTGTCTTTGTTTTACTTAGTTTTTCGGGTCTTTGCTGTAGAGGGACGGCATGGTGCTTCTGTCTCTGGCACCATGTTGACAGTACTTAAACAACACTTCTAAATAACCTATTGGTCAAAAAAAAAAATCACAAGAGAAATATTTGACCTGACACGAGTGAAGATAAAAATATATCACATTAAAATTTCTCAGATTTTTTAAAATAGGTATTAAGAGAAATTTATATTTTGAAATGCTTATTTTAGAAAAGAAATGTCAAAATCAGTGATCTAAACTCAACCTTATGATTCTAGTAAAAGAAGAATTTTAATCTAAAAATTCAAAGGAAAAGGAAATAATAACAAAAGTGGAAAAAAATAAAATAGAAAACTAAGAGAACATAAAACTTTTCTTCAATGTAAACTGAAGTGAGTTTTCTGAAAATATTGATAAAATTGTTGCCTAGCCGATCATTAAAAAAGGGAGAAGATACAATTTACCAATACTAGGAAATATTAGGACTGAAAGAGAAGGTGTTGCTACAGATCCTACACATAGCTCATGGTTGACCCCATGTGTTACAGAGTAAAACTGTTCTGTAGAGTTTTTTTTTTTTTTTTTAGCTGTATTCTTGACAGAAGCAGCCTACCAGGTCTTTCTACCATGGTACTGCTGGGTGGGTTTAAACCACAAGCATTTAAGTTAGCAGCTGAGTGAAAACTGCTCCACCTAGGGACTTTATTAAAATAAGGAAATTTTATGAAAATTTCATATCAATATTCATGGAAGTATACACTTAAAATAGATGCATTTTACTGTAAGTAAAATACACCTCAATAACTTTGGTTTAAACACTAAAAAAAAAATCTTTAAGATATAATGATTTTAAATGATATTTTGGTTTAATACTAAATGAAAGGTGCAAAACCTTTCTGAGAACAATAAATCAAAATGGCAGTTTGTTCCAGGTATGAACCTTGACAGAGCAATAAGGAATTTTTCAAAGTATTCTAACCACAGGGTCTTTCCAAAAAGAACAACTCAACAGTTAAAAATGTTTCTGACTCACCATACTGGACACAACAAATTCCCTTCAGATAAGAACATCTATGATATCAATGACAGAAAGCCACTCACTTTATAAAATGTTTCTTTCATCTAAAGACACACCTAAGATCCAATCCTTGTAACTTCCCTGCTGGAAATCCACTTACTACATTTAAAAACTATGTCCTCTTGCTGCCTGAATGAGATCCCATTCCAGCTTGGATGCTCCCTGTCCAAGAACAACTTACTGTTCAATAAACCCTCTGGCATGAATTGAATTGTGCCCCCCCCCAAAATATGTGTCAGTTTGGCTAGGCCATGATTCCTAGTATTGTGTGAATGTCCACCATTTTGTCATCTAATGTGACTTTCCTATGTGTAGTAAATCCCACCTCTAAAATGTTAGTGTCCCCATGTGTCTGTCAGTTTATGATACCCTGAGGACTTGTCTGTCCCTGTGATGCTAGGAGCTGTGCCACTGGTATTAAAGTACCAGCAGGGTCACCCATGGCAGACAGGTTTCAGGAGAACTTCCAGACCAAGACAGACTAGGAAGAAGGATCTCAAGATCTACTTCTGAAAATATTAGCCAGTGAAAACCTTATAAATAGCAGCAGAACATTGTCTGATGTTGTGCCTGAAGATGAGCCCCTGAGGTTGGAAGGCACTCAAAAGACGACTGGGGAAGAGCTGCCTCCTCAAAGTAGAGTTGACCTTAATGATGTGAATTGAGTCAAGTTTTTGGGACCTTCATTTGCTGATGTGGCATAACTCTAAATGAGAAGAAACAGCTGTAAACATACATTAATAACAGGAACATGGAATGTACGAAGTATGAATCTAGGAAAATTGAAAATCATCAAAAATGATGTGGAACACATAAACATTGATATCCTAGACATTAGTGACATGACGGACTGGTATTGGCCATTTTGAATGAGACAATCATGTGGTCTACTATGCCAGGAATGACAAATTGAAGAGGAATGGCTTTGCATTCATTGTCAAAAACAACATTTTAAGATCTATCCTGAAGTACAACACTGTCGATGATAGGATAATATGCATAAGCCTACAAAGAAGATCAAGTTAATACAATTATTACTCAAATTTACATACCAATCACTAAAGCCAAAGATGAAGATATTGAAGATTTTTACCAATTCCTGAAGTCTGAAATTAATCAAACATGCTATCAGGATGCATTGATAATTACTGGTGATTGGAATGTGAAAGTTGGAAACAAAGAAGAAGGATTGGTAGTTGGAAAATACGGTCTTCATGATAGAAATGATGCTGGAGATCGCATGATAGAATTTTGGAAGACCAACAACTTCATTGCAAATAGCTTTTTTCAATAACATAAACAGCGACTATACATGTGGACTTCGCAGATGGAATACACGGGAAACAAATCAACTCTATCTGTGGAAAGAGACAAATCAATATCATCAGCAGAACAAGGCCAGAAGGTGACTGCGGAACAGACCATCAAGTGCTCATATGCAAGTTCAAGTTGAAGCTGAAGAAAATTAGAACAAGTCCATGAAGGCCAAGGTACGACCTTGAGTATATCTCACCTGAATGTAGAGACCAAGTCAAGAATAGATTTGACACTTTGAACATTAATGACCAAAGACCAGACAAGTTGTGGAATGACATCAAGGACATCATACATGAAGAAAGTAAGAGGTTATTAAAAAGACAGTAAAGAAAGAAAAGACCAAAATGGATGTCAGAAGAGACTCCAAAACTTGCTCTTGAACATCAAGTAGCTAAAGTGAAAGGAAAAAATGATGAAGTAAAAGAGCTGAACAGAAAACTGCAAAAGACATCTCGAGAAGACAAAGCAAAGTATTGTAATGACATGTGCAAAGACCTGGAGTTAGATAATCAAAAGGGAAGAATATGCTTGGCATTTCTCAGGCTGAAAGAAATGAAGAAAAAATTTCAAGCCTCAAATTGTAATAGTGAAGAATTCTATGGGAAAAATACTGAATTATGGAGGAAGCATGAAATGGGCAGCTCCTGTCCAAAAGCAGAATGAGAAGGCAGGCAGGGACAGGAACTGGTTGAATGGACATGGGGAATTGAGGGTGGAAAGGAGGAGTGTGCTGTTACGTTGTGAGGATTGCAACCAATGTTACAAAACAGCAGGTGTATAAATTTTTTAATGAGAAATTACCTTGAGCTGAAATTTTCACCTAAAGTACAATAAAAAAAAAAAAAAGAATAAAAGAATACAGAGTCACTGTACCAAAAAGAATTGGTTGACTTTCAATCATTTCAGGAGGTAACATATGATCAAGAACTGATGGTACTGAAGGAAGCACTTCAGTGTAGACCTCCCAGCTGCACTGAAGACACTGGTGAAAAACAAGGCTCCAGGAATTGAGGGAATGCCATTTAAGATGTTTCAACAAACGGGTGCAGTGGTGGAAGTCCTCACTTGTCTATGTCAAGAAATTTGGAAGACAGGTACCTGGCCAACCGACTAGAAGAGATCCATGTTTCTGCCTATTCCAAAGAAAGGTGATTCAACAGAATGTGGAAATTATCCAACAATATCATTAATATCCCAGGCATGTAAAATTTTCTAAAGATCATTCAAAAGTGGTTGCAGCAGTACATGGACAGGGAACTGCCAGAAATTCAAGCTGTATTCAGAAGAGGACATGGAGCAAGGAATATCATAGCTGATGTCAGAGGCATCATGGCTGGCTGAAAGCAGAGAATACCAGAAAGAGATTTACCTGTTTTAATGATTATGCAAAGACATTTGACTATGTGGATCATAACAAATTATGGATAACCTTGTGAAGAATGGGAATTCCAGAACACTTAATTGTGCTCGTGCTCAACCTGTACATAGATCAAGAGGCAGTCATTGGAACAGAACAAGGGGATACTGCATGGTTTAAGGTCAGGAAAAGCGTGTCAGGATGTATCCTTTCACTTTGACTATTCAATCTGTACTGCTGAGCAAATAATTCCAGAAACTGGACTATATGAAGAAGAACGCAGCATCAGGACTGCAGGAAGACTCATTAACAACCTAAAATATGCAGATAACACAACCTTGCTTGCCGATAGTGAAGAGGACTTGAAGCACTTACAGATGAAGGTCAAAGATTATAGCTTTCAGTATGGATTACACCTCAACATAAAGAAAACAAAAATCCTCACAACTGGGCCAATAAGCAACATCATGATAAATGGAGAAAAAATTGATGTTGTTAAGGATTTCATTTTACTTGGATCCACAGTCAACACCCATTGAAGTTGCAGTCAAGAAACCAAAGGACACATTGCACTGGGCGGTTCTGCTCCTAAAGACCTCTCTAAAGTGTTAAAAAGCAGAGATATCACCTTGAAGACTAAGGTGCACCTGACCCAACCATGGTGTTTTCAATTGCCTCATGTGCATGCAAAAGATTAGCAATGAAAAAGGAAGACCAAGAAAGAATTGATGCCTTTGAATTTTGGTATTGGCAAACAATATTGAGTATACCATGGACTGCCAAGGAACGAACAAATCTGTCTTGGGAGAAATACAGCCAGCATGCTCCTTAGAAGCAAGGATGGCAAGAATTTACTTTGCATACTTTGGACATATTATCAGGAGGGATCAGTCCCTGGAGAAGGACATCATGCTTATTAAAGTAGAGGATCATCGAAAAAGAGGAACATCCTCAATGAGATGGATTGACACAGTGGCTGCAGCAATGGACTAAAGCATAACAATGATTGTGATGATGGTGCAGGACCAGGCAGTGTTTCATTCTGTTGTACATAGGCTTGTTATGAGTTGGAACTGAGTCAATGGCCCCTAACAACAACAAAAACATGATTTTAAGGAGGCAGGATTAGAGACAGTTATGTCAATGAGGTAGGACTCAATCTATGAGATTAGGCTGCATCTGAAGTCAATCTCTTTTGAGATATAAAAAAAGAAGCCAGCAGAGAGACAGAGGGACATCATATCACCAAGAAAGCAGTGCCAGGAGTAGAGTGCATCCTTACTGTGCTGAGAAGCTCCTAGACCAGGGAAAGATTGAGGAGAAGACCTTCCCTCAGAACTGACATAGAGAAAAAGCCTTCCCCTGGAGCTGGCAACCTGAATTTGGACTTCTAGCCTCCTAGACTGTGAGAGAATAAACTTCTGTTTGTTAAAGCCATCCACTTGTGGTATTTCTATTATAGCAGCACTAGATAACTATTTTTTTTTTTAGATAACTAAGAGACCCTCTTAACCCAATTAACTCTCACTCTGATTTGTTGACTCGTTAATCAAATTTTTCTTTGACACTAGGAAGGAAACATTAGTTTTGATCCAGGCTAGCTGTATGTGTGTATAAGTCTATTGGCCAGAAATATTTTTCTTATTGATTCAAGATAGACTCTGTATTTCCTACCCTTAAAATAAGGGGAGGCAATGGTATGATATAAGTAAGATAAAACTCTGACTTTAGATATTAGCTTCTATTAGTATAATAAATCCCTATTTTCATATCTAATTAAGGTACTAAGATGGCGGCCAGGGAGGTACAAGAACATTAGAAGTAAATATGAGAAGAAGGACTCTGAAACAGGGCATTAAGAAATGCTAAAGGCAGCCTTAAAATTGAGCCCAGTTCTTGGCTACAATATCTCAAATTTAAGGGAAAATTGTTACTATTCATCCCCTCACCATGTACCTTTTGCCTACAGACTCTCCTATATTAACCCATTCCCCATATCTGGGAGCTAGTGTCTCCCAAGTAGCTCCAAAAAATAATCTATCACATCTTGTAGCTCTACCAGTACTCAACTGCCAATCAGAAGATGAATTCAGCTACAGAAACCTCTGCCATGAATATCATTTTCTACCTTGCTTGGGCCAAAGGAGAACAGGAAGAAGGGGGTTAGATGGGTGAGGTGTATAGTGCAATGGAATCAGCATCACCACAGCCATCCATTTCCCAATATGTCTTTTTTTTTCTTTTAACCTCATGTCAAGGAAGGTACTCATTTGAAATTTTGAAAAACACTATCTTCATATACAAGACACTTGGGGCCATAAATGAGTGGTCTGGGCTGGATGAGAGGCCAAAGTGTTAGTCTATCCTAATACATATCATTAGTCACTGGCATCCAGTGCAGAGTGATGACCTGCTTTCCTAGAAATAATCAATCTCAGAAATCATTTCATTAGGTAATAACAAACTCTTTCTTTAGAGGTAAAATAAAATACAGGCGTGAATTAGTAACCAAACGCAGGTTCTTGTCCTGTCCTATTAGCTGATCAAAATAAGATGGACACCACACCACCAGTTGCAAGGGAAACAGAAAGTGGCAATTTATTGTTTGCACAAACAAGGAGCAATGTGGGACCTAGCAGGCAAAAGACCAGGCACTCCCCATCTGAGGGGACTAGGGAGCTTTTTCTTTCCAATGGCGTCTGGGGGTTGGGTTTGGTGTCCAGAACTCTCTGCCCTTAGCCCTCCCATGTCCACATTTGGAGGTCCGGATGCTAAATCATGTCTGTGATGCTCAGGTCCAAGGACAGATTGAGGACACAGCTCTTCGGGTCCTGTGCACGTGATAAAATCCTGGTTTGCACATGCATCAAATTCAAACTACGATTAGGGCTGGCTGCCTGATCTGACAAAACCACAGTTAAAAACTGGGGCTTGGCAGGATGCGAGGGGGGTGGGAAAGCAGCGGGATGGAGGAAGCCTCCGTGGAGGCTTCAAAATCACACAAATATTCATTTTGGGGGGGAAAGTGTATGAGTGGAATGCTAACTGGCATTCTAAAATTTAGGGACTAACATTAAAATTCCACATGTTGTCCTAGGCTGGGTTCTCTAGACAAGTAAAACCAGTAAAGTGTATAAATACATATATAAAACCAAACAAACCAAACCCAGTGCCGTCCAGTGGATTCCGACTCATAGCGACCCTATAGGACAGAGTAGAACTGCCCCACAGAATTTCCAAGGAGCGCCCGGTGGATTTGAACTGCTGACCCTTTGGTTAGCAGCTGTAGCACTTAACCACTATGCCACCAGGGTTTCCAGTACATATATAGAGAGAGATTTATATCAAGGAAATGGGTTATGCGGTTGTAAAGGCTGGAACGTCCCAAGTCCTTGGGTCAGGATAGAGGCTTCTCCTGATTCATGTAGCTGCGGGGCTGGGTACCCTAGGTCGGCAGGTCAGACAGCAGGGCTCTTGCTTATAGCCTGTGAAGTTCGAAAAATCCCAAGATCAGCAGGCAAGACTGCAGGTAATCTGCTAGCTCAAATACCAAGAGCCAGAGGTCAGATGAACAGGAGCCAACTGCAGGATTTAGAGCAAGCAAAAGCCAACAAGCCTTACCAGAATGTCCACTTATATTTGATGAAGGCCATTTGCCCAAAGAATCTCTTTTTCAATTGATTGGCTACTCACAGCAGATCCCATCATGGAGATGATCACATTATATCAAATCTCTTCATTATATCAAATCTCTTCACAACCTCATACCACTGCCAAATCACTGAGAATCAACCTTAACCATCACATATGTATTCACGATGAAGTGTCAATAATGTCCATTTTGACATTAATTTTTCTATCGTCTCTAATTTGAAAAAAATATCTAGTAGATGAATTTGCAGAAAGGAAATTCCGATGAGCTGAATTTTCCTTTTCTGAGCTCACTCTATACATACGCTACGTGTGAATTGGAACTAGTTTTAACCAATATTTTTGTTTATTTCCTAAAATAAAATGTACCTTGTTTCAGTGAGAGTGGACAAGGTAAATTTCATCCTAAGGTGGACACTAACATAATCTTGCAAAGACACTGTTTTGTAAAGATAAAAAATATGGTATATGGCCCATTACCTTTCATATTTCTAACCATTTTTTAAAACTTCCTAATGAAACAAAGAAAATTGACATTTCAGAAAATGTTATTTAAACATTCTTGTTTTACCTATTATGTATTGTACCAAATTTAGATATTACTTTAGCTTAAGAAGCCTGATTCAAAAGTATAAGAATAATTTTACCATTCCAAAATACATTATTGAATTTGCATTTAAGCAATAAGGTATAAAAACTTAAACATTATTTTTAATGTGAAAGTCCCCCAAATCACTACAATCTATTCCTTTAAGTGAATTCCCAAAACAAAAAATAAAGATGCATCTGATATTTCTCTGTGTGAGGGATGTCATGATATAACAGGCCAGAAATGAGAAATGAAACTAACCAAGCTTTTAGGATTGTAATGAAATAGTTTTCCAGTTAATCTGGCCGCATCTGTAACAGTAATAACTCAGAAATTTAAGAGAGTTCACATATACTCTTGATTTATTTTAAAGAGCAGTGACTTAGGAAAATAGCAGTTGAAAAAATATTTTGCATTTATGAAACATTTTGGGATGAGGGGAAGTTTGATTTGTAAACATAGCTTTAAATGACATTTATGGCAACCTGCTCTACAGATTTTCAGATTTTATTGCATACACATACCCAAACCATAAATTGGATCAATAAAATTTCTAAATTCCATATGTAAAATAATATAAAAAATGGAGCAAAAATAACTTCACAAAATCAAAGTTTTAAAAATCAGCTTTAGAGTTCCTCTATCCCATCTCTGCTACTGCAGGCAAGATTTCAATGTTTAAACCAAAAAAACCCAGTGCCGTCAACAACTAGAAATATTTATTAATTTATTTTCCATGCAAAATCTATTCCTACGAAAACAGTGTACTATGAAAGAAGAAATCAAAGAAGAGAAAAGGCTGAGAGTATATTTAGAGAAAGAAAAAAATATGCAAGACAATAAGAAATTTTCGGGGGGGGAGAATATTCTTTGGGATAAACATAAATGCTACTTCTTTCCACTTACCTATTGACTTGATTTTCAATGATTGATTAGGAAAAAATGGTTTGGATGTTACTTCATTTTTGGTGATGTATTTTTTCCAAATGGGGCCAATTAAAAATGAGCCATGATGTACTATGGGGTCTATGACTGCCATTGCTGATTACTTGCTGTCTTAGACTGTGTTCTCTAGAGAAGTAAAACATATAAATATATATATAGAGAGAGATTTATATCTATATCTCCAGCCCATGGGACAGGTGGGAGGCTTCTCCTGACTCATGTAGCTGCAGGGGCTGGAGAACCCAAAATTGACAGGTCAGACAGCAGGGCTCTGGCTCACAGGCTGCAAAGACCTACAAATCCAAAGATCAGCATGTAAGAAGGCAGGTAAGCTGCTAGCTGAAGTCCCAAGAACTAGAGGTCAGACGAACAGGAGCCAATTGCAGGATCCATAGCAAGGAAAAGCCCCTGAGCCTTGCCAGAAAGTCCACTTATATTGGATTCAGGCCACAACCCCAAAAAACATCAACTGATTGACTACTCACAGTAGATCCCATCATGGAGATGATTGCATTATATCAGATCTCATCATGGAGGTGATTACATCATTATATGACACTACCCAGCTACATCATAACTGCCAAACCAGTGAGAACAACAGCCCACCCAAGCTGACACATAACCTTAATGATCACACCTGCTATTGGCAATGGTTTGGATTTCTTAGTTATGAGTATCTAAAAGGGTGACTGAGGAACAAATACATTCTATAAAATAGAAAAAAATATTGGAGACTATAACATCCTTTCTTGTTCTTTTCAGTTATAATTGATAGTGAATTAATATTTGAGAGATATCCTGATTTCTATGACTGAAAGCAGAGAATACCAGAAAGATGTTTACCTGTTTTTTATTGACTCCTCAAAGGCATCCATCTATGTTGATCATAACAAATTATGGATAATGTTGCAAAGCATGTGAATTCCAGAACACTTAATTGTGCTCATGAGGAACTTTTACATAGATCAAGAGGCAGTTGTTTGGACAGAACAAGGTGACACTGATTGGTTAAAAGTCAGGAAAGGTGTGTGTCAGTGTTGTATTCTTTCACCATACTTATTCAGTCTGTATGCTGAACAAATAATACGAGAAGCTGGACTATATGAAGAAGAATGGGGCGTCAGGATTGGAGGAAGACTCAGGAAGAACCTGCGTTATTCAGATGACACAACCTTGCTTGCTGAAACTGAAGAGGACTTGAAGCACTTACTAATGAAGATCAAAGACCACAGCCTTCAGTATGGATTACACCTCAACATAAAGAAAACAAAAATCCTCACAACTGGACCAATGAGCAACATCATGATAAACGGAGAAAAGATTGAAGTTGTAAAGAATTTCATTTTACTTGGATCCACAATCAACACCCATGAAAGCAGCAGTCAAGAAATCAAAAGACAGATTGCATTGGGCAAGTCTACGGCAAAGGACCTCTTGAAAGTGTTGAAGAGCAAAGATGTCACCCTGAAGACTAAGGTGCGCCTGCCCCAAGCCATGGTATTTTCAATCACATCATATGCATGTGAAAGCTGGACAATGAATAAGGAAGACTGAAAAAGAGTTGACACCTCTGAATTGTGGTGTTGGGGTGTCAGGATTGGAGGAAGACTGAATATACCATGGACTGCCAAAAGAACGAACAAATCTGTCTTGGAAGAAGTGCGGCCAGAATGCTCCTTAGAGGCAAGGATGGCGAGACTGCGTCTTACATACTTTGGACATGTTGTCAGGAGGGATGAGTCCCTGGAGAAGGACATCATGCTTGGCACACTACAGGGTCAGCAAAAAAGAGGAAGACCCTCAACAAGGTGGATTGACACAGTGGCTGCAACACTGAGCTCAAGCATAACAACGATTGTAAGGATGACGCAGGACCGGGCAGTGTTTCGTTCTGTTGTGCATGGGGTCGCTATGAGTCGGAACCAACTCGACGGCACCCAACGACAACAACAAGTATTCCATTGTGTGAATATATCATCAGTTATTTAACCATTTTCCCATTGATGGGCACCTTGTTTGTTTCCATCCTTTTGCTATTGTAAACAGTGGTGCAATGAACATGGGTGTGCATATATCTGTTCCCGTGAAGGCTCTTCCTGTTCGTGTGAAGGCTCTTATTTTTCTAGGATATATTCTGAGAAGTGGGATTGCTGGATCATATGGTAGTTCTATTTCTAGCTTTTTAAGGAAGTGCCAAATTGATTTCCAAAGTGGTTGTACCATTTGACATTCCCACTAGCAGTGTATAAGTGTTCCAGTCTCTCCACAATGTCTCCAACATTTATTATTTTGCGTTTTTTGGATTGATACCAGCCTTGTTGGAGTGAGATGGTATCTCATTGTGGTTTTGATTTTCATTTCCCTATTGGCTAATGATCATGAGCATTCCCTCATGTAACTGTTAGCCACCAGAATGTCTTTTTTGGTGAATTGTCTGTTCATATCCTTTGCCCATTTTTAATAGGATTATTTGTCTTTTTGTTGTTGAGTATTTGCAGTATCATGTAGATTTTAGAGATGAGATGCTGATGGGGTTTGTAGTAGCTAAAAATGTTTTCCCAGTCTGTAGGTAACCTTTTTATTCTTCTGGTGAAGTCTTTGGATGAGCATAAGTGTTTGATTTTTAGGAGCAACCAGTTATCTAGTTCCTTTTCTGGTATTTGTGCGTTGTTAGTAACGTTTTGTAAACTGTTTATGCCATGTACTAGGGATCCTAGTGTTGTCCCTATTTTTTCTTCCATGCTCTTTATTGTTTTAGATTATATATTTAGGTCTTTGATCCACTTTAGTTTTTTTTCATGGTGTGCGGTATGGGTCTTCATTCATTTTTTTGCAGATGGACATATGGCTACGCCAGCACCATTTGTTAAAGAAACTGTCTTTTCCCCATTCAACAGACTTTGGGCCTTTGTCAAATATCAGCTGCTCATAATTGGATGGATTTATGTCTGGATTCTCAATTCTGTTCGATTGGTCTATGTATCTGTTGTTGTACCAGTAGCATACTGTTTTGACTACTGTGGCAGCAGTACAATAAGTTCTAAAATCTGGTAGTGTGAGGCCTCCAAATTTGTTCTTCTTTTTCAGCAATGTTTTACTTATCTGGGGCCACTTGCCCTTCCATATGAAGTTGGTGATTTGTTTCTCCATCTCATTAAAAAATGCCCTTTATCACCACTCTTATTCTCTTTTTCACCAGTCTTATTTAACATTGTGCTGGAGGTCCTAGCCAGAGCAATTAGGGAGATAAAGATATACAGGGCACCAGATTTTCAAGGATGATGTTGGCTGTTGACTTTGTATAAATGCCCTTTATTATGTTAAGGAACTTTCCGTCTATTCCTATTTTGCTGAGAGTTTTTATCATGAATGGGTGTGGAACTTTGTCAAATGCCTTTTCTGCATCCGTTGATAAGATCATGTGGTTTTTGTCTTTGGTTTTATTTATATGATGGATTACGTTAATTGTTTTTCTAGTGTTGAGCCATCCCTGCATACCTGGTATGAATCCCACTTTGTTATGGTGAATTCTTTTTTTTCAAATGTTGTTGATTTCTATTGGCTAGAATTTTGTTGAGGATTTTTGCATCTAAGTTCATGAGGGATATAGGTCTGTAATTTTCTTTTTTTATGGTGTCTTTACCTTTTTTTTTTTTTACCTGGTTTGGGTATCAGGGATATGCTGACTTCATAGAATGAGTTTAGGAGTATTCCATCCTTTTCTATGCTCTGAAATACCTTTAGTAGTAGTGGTGTTAACTCTTCTCTGAAAGTTTAGTAGAACTCTTCAGTGAAGCCTTTCGGGTCAGGGCTTTTGTTGTTGTCGTTGAGAGTTTTTTGATTATCTTTTCAATCTCTTCTTTTGTTATGGGTTTTTTTAGTTGTTCTATATCTGCTTGTTTTAGTTTGGGTACATAGTGTGTTGCTAGAAATTCATCCATTTCTTCTATGTTTTCAAGTTTTTTAGAGCACAATTTTTCTTAATCTGTTTTGACTGGTTTTAATTTCACTTGGGTCTGTTGTGATACTTCCCATCTCATTTCTTATTCAGGTTATTTGCTTCCTCTCCTGTTTTTCTTTCATTTTGACCAATGGTTTATCCATTTTGTTAATTTATTCAAAGAAATAGCTTTTGGTCTTGATAACCCTTTCAATTGGTTTTCTGTTATCTATTCCATTTAATTCCGCTCTAATTTTTATTATTTTCTTTCTTCTGGTGTCTGAGGGTTTCTTTTGTTGCTCTCTTTCTATTCATTCAAGTTGTAGGGATAAGTCTTTGATTTTGGCCCTTCTTTCTTTTTGGATGTGTGCATTTATTGATATAAATTGACCTGTGAGCAGTGCTTTCCCTGTGTCCCAAAGGTTCTGATAGGAAGTGTTTTCATTCTCACTGGATTCTATGAATTTCTTTATTCCATCCTTAATGTCTTCTATGACCCTGGTTTTTGAGCAGGATGTTGTTCAGTTTCCCAGTGTTTGAGTTCTTTTCCCTGCTTTTTTTTGTTATTGGTTCTTACTTTCATGGCCTTATGGTCAGAAAAGATGGTTTGTAATATTTTGATGTTTTGGATTCTACCAAGGGTTACCTTATGTCCTAATATGTGGTCTACTCTAGAGAATGTTCCATGTGCACTAGAAAAGAATATACTTGGTGCTGTTGGGTGCAGTGTTCTGTATATGTCTATGAGGTCAAGTTGGTTGATTGTGGCATTTAGATCTTCCATGTGTTTATTGAGCTTCTTTCTGCATCTCCTGTCCTTCACCAAAAGTGGTGTGTTGAAGTCTCTTACTATAATTGTGGAGCTGTCTATCTCACTTTTCTATGCTGTTAGAGTTTGTTTTATGTATCTTTAAGCCCTGTTATTGGGTGCATAAATATTTAATATGGTTATGTCCTCCTGGTATATTGTCCCTTTAATCATTATATGGTGTTCTTCCTTGTCCTTTGTGGTGGATTTAACTTAAAGTCTATTTTGTCCAAAATTAATACTGCCACTCCTGCTCTTTTTTGGTTTTTTGCTTGATATATTTTTTCCATCCTTTTAGTTTTAGTTTGTTTGTGTCTCTAAGTCTAAGATTTGTCTTTTGTAGGCAGCATATAGACGGATCGTGTTTTTTTTATCCATTCTGCCACTCTCTGTCTCTTTATTGGTGCATTTAGTCCATTTACATTCAGCATAATTATGGATAGGTGTGAGTTTAGTGCTGTCATTTTGATGTCTTTTTTGGATGTTGTTGGCAGCTTCTTTTTCCCATTTAATTTTTTGTGCTGAGTAATTTACATATTGTCTTTTCCTCTTATTCTTTGTTGTTGATTTTGTTTCTGCTGAGTCTCTATTTTTTTCTTGTATTTTATTTTGATGAGTAGGACATTAATCTCCTTTGTGGTTACCTTAATATTTATCCCTTTTTTTCCTAAATTTAAACCTCTTTTGTTTCTTTGTATCGCTTTGTCTTCCTCTCCATATGAAAGATCCATGACTACATTTCTTAGTCCCTCTTTATTGTTTTTATCTTGTCATCTTTTACACAATAACATTGTTGTTTCCCCGTAGTGAGCATTTTTTTTTTATTTTGATTTATTTTTGTGATTTCCTGGTCTGGGTTGACATCTGATTGCTCTGTCCAGTGTTCTAATCTTGGGTTGATACCTGATATTATTTATCTTCCAACCAACTAACTCCCTTTACTATTTCTTGTAGTTTTGGTTTGGTTTTTATGAATTCCCTAAACTTCTGTTTATCTGGAAATATCCTAATTTCACCTTCATATTTGAGAGACGGTTTTGCTGGATATATGGTTCTTGGTTGGCAATTTTTTCCTTCAATACTTTATGTAAGTCATTCCGTTGCGTACTTGCCCTCATGGTTTCTGCCGTGTAGTCTGAGATTATTCTTACTGATTCTCAGTTATAGGTGACTTTCCCTTTATCCCTAGCTGCTCTTAAAATTCTCTCTTTATCTTTGTTTTTGACAAGTTTGATTATAAGATGCCTTGGTGACTTCCTTTTAAAATCTACCTTATGTGGAGTTCAATGAGCATCTTGGATATAGATATCTTCTCATCTTTCATGATATCTGGGAAGTTTTCTGCCAACAAATCTTAAACAACTGTTTCTGTATTTTTGTTATCCCTTCCTGTTCTGGTACTCCAAAAACTTGTAAGTTATTTCTCTTGTTAGAGTCCCCATGATTCTTAATGTTTTTTCATTTTTCTTCATTCTTTTATCAGATTTTCCTTCAAATATATTGGTACCAAGTGCTTTATCTTCATGCTCACCAATTCTACCTTCCACTTGCTCAATTCTGCTACTCTGACTTTCTATTGAGTTGTCTAATTCTGTAATTTTATTGTTAATCTTCTGAATTTCTGATTGCTCTCTATGGATCCTTGCAGCTTTTTAAATTTTTCATTATGTCCTTGAATAACATTTTTTAATTTTTTCAACTACTTTATCTGTTTGTTCTTTGGCTTTTTCTGCACACTGCCTGATCTCCTTCCTAATTTTTTCCTGATATCTTGAAGAGTTCTGTATATTAATCTTTTGAAATCTGCATCAGATAATTCCAGGAAGGCACTTTCATACAGAAGAGCCATTGATTCTTTGTTTATCAGAGCTCGTTGAGGCGATTATGGTCTGTTTCTTTATGTGACTTGATATTGACTGTTGTCTCCGAGCCATTTATAAGTTATTATATTAGTTTATTTTATATTTGCTTACTATATCCTAGCTTGTTGCTTTGTTTTGTTTTGATATGCCCAAATGGGTTGCTTGAGTGAGCTAGCTTGATTATTTTTGCCTTTGAAGCTCTATCTACACATGGCTAGAGCTGTTATCAGGTATATCAGTCTAGGAGTCTATTCACTTCATGTATGAATTCAGGTCAGGTGTCCAGGTAGCTGATCATCAAGTTTGTGGTACAGGCTCTGTCCTCCAGTCTTAGAGTGTTGATTGGTGTAGGTACTGGTATTTGTTTGCAGCAGGGGGTCACACTCTGAACCAGGTAGGGGGCTGTAAGCCATCCCCCGAATGTCTGTGAGGAAAGCGCATCCCTGTTCCCTAGAGTATACAGGTGAGTGGGTTCTGCGGACAGACCATGGGCACCCAAGGCTTTTTTTTGTAAGGAATGGGAGATACCGGTTATCCTTGGGCCCCGTCATGGGTGGCTAGGTGATCTGAGTGGAGCCACCAGTCCTTATGCCCCTGATATGGGTAGGTGAGGACCCTATTAATAGGCAAAGCGGTGTCAAATATCGAACACCCACCTCTTCACCTCAGAGTTGAAATGGTTGCATTCAAAGTCCATGGTCTGTTCATACCTGGACAGCAGCCGCTTCTGTCCTGAGCTCCCCCTGTTAGTGGAGCTGGCAAATTATCTTTTCCCCCAATTGTGAATTTATTCCTACTCCAAGGGCAGGAGGATGACTCTGGATGCTCAACACAGCCTATCTCAGGTCCAGGGAAATCAACAGCCACTGAAGCTGGCTTGGGGTCTGGGGGCCTGGTAAAATATACGCAAGTACTTAGCTTTTGCCAAGTGTTCAGTTTTTCTCTGGTTATGGAGGTGTGAGTTGGCTGTGTGGCTGGCTGCTTCTCCCTGAGGAACTGTGGTCAAATGCTACCACCAGCTGCCATAGCCTCTCCCAGGAATGGTGCCTGAGGGATCACAGTGATTCAGGTCCAGTAACTCCTCTCTGCTTCTGAACCATCTCTCCCTCATCCTACCACTCAGTCCGTTTTCTAACTTTGCCTTTGATGTTCAGGGCTCCTAGCTTGTCATAAATATAATTTTTTCACCTGTTTTTTCAGGTCTTTGTTGTAATAGGGATTGCAGGAAGCCTCTGTCTATTCTGCCGTCTTGGCCCCACTTAGAGATCATACCTCTTGATGCTTTCCATAATGTCCATAGTGCCCTGCATAGTGCATAGCACAGTCCCTGGCACAAAGTAGGTACTTTAAATATTTTTATTGAGATCTAGTTAATATACTATAAAATTCACCATTTTAAAGTGTACTATTCAATTTTTTTTAGTATATTCACAATACTGGGAAATAATCACCACTGTTTTATTCCAGAATATTTTCAATACTCAAAAAAGAAATCCATAGTCATTAATGTCACTCTCAGTTCCCATTCCCTCCAGCCACTGGGAACAAGTAATCCACTTTCTAGCTCTGCATATCTGCTTATTCTGAATATTTCATATAAATAGAATCATATAATATGTAACCTTTTATGTTAGCTTTTTTCACTTAGCATAATGTTTTCAAGGTTCGTGTCTGAATAATGGTCCTTTGTATGGTTGTACCACATTTAGTTTATCCATTCATCATTTGGTGGAAATTTGGGTTGTTCCCATTTTTGGCTATTGTGAATAATGCTGTGAAAACAATCTTGTAAAAGTTTTAGCAAAAATGTGGTTTCAGTTCTTTTGGGTATATAACACGCTGTGTAATTGCACAGTCATATTGTAAGTCTATGTTAGTTTTCGAGAAACTGCCAAACTGTTCTCCAAAGCAGCTGCACAATTTTACGTTTCCATTTTTTTTATAATAAATATGCAAGGGTTCCAATTATATCATATATTCCCCAGTACTTCTTATTTTTCTTTTTTTAGTTTTTATTTTAGCCATTGTAGTGAGTAGGAAATGGTAACTCATTGTGGTTTTGATTTGCATTTACCTAATGTATTTGCCTAATGACTAATGATGTTGAGCATCATTTCATGTGTTTATTGGATATTTGTATATATTCTTTGAAAAAATGCCTATTCAGATTCTTTGCCCATTTTTCATTTGCATTTTTATTTGTTCAATTGTGAGAGTATATACTCTGGACAATAGAATTTTATAAGATTTGTGAATATTTTCTTCCTTTCTATAGGTTGTCATTTCACATTCTTAATAGTGTCCTTCGATGCACAAAAGTTTTAAAATTTGATGAAGTCCAATTTATCTGTTCTCTTTGGTTACTTGAGCTTTTGGTGTCATATCTAAGAAACTATTCCCAATGCAAAGTCATGAAGATTTCTTCCTATGTTTTCTTCTAAGAATTTTAATATTCTACTTCTTACATTTAGGTCTTTAATCCATTTTGAGTTAATTTTTGGGTATATTGTTAGATAGGGATCCAACTTCATGTTTTGCATGTGGATATACAGTTGTCCCAACACTATTTGTTGAAAAGAGTATAATTACCCTATTGTCTTAGCCCCTTTGTCATATATCAATTGACCATAGGCGTATAGACATATTTCAGGAATTTCATTTCTTTTTCTTTCATCTATATATCTATCATTATGTCAATGTCACAGAGTCTTTTTCAAATACTATTTTATTGTGTTTTAAAAGTTTCTATACAAATTGCTTTTTTTTATACAAATTGCTAACTGATATTGTTTACATTCTCTACAGTGCATGAACATTCTTACTCTTTCTGTTCTTGTTGCTCTGTTTCCATTAATCTAGTTTCCCTACCCCTTTACATTCTCATCTTTGTTTTAAAGTAATTGTTGACTGTTCGGTTACATATACATGATTTTTTTTTTTGAAGGAGCACAGTACTCACAGGTGATATATTTTGTTTTGTGAGCCAATCTGTTATTTAGCAAAAAGGTGACCTCAGGAGCTAGTTTTGGTTCAAATGTTAAATAAGTCTTGGGGAGTAAGCCAGTCTTAACCGGTATAATAAGTCTGATTTTTTTTTTTTTTTGCTTGTTTTTAAGAAACTGACATTCTGTTTCACATTTTTTCCCATTCCATCAGGATCCATCAATTGTGGCCCTGATCAGAACGGTCAGTAGTGGTAGCCGGGAACCACCTAGTTCTTCTAGTCTCAGAGTAGATGAGGCCATGGTTCATAGTATTAACTATTAGTGTACTATCTATTTTCTCTTAGTCTTGTAGAACAGCTTCTTCTTCAGATCTTTGGTTTCCTTCTTTCTGTTTTGCTTTGGATGAGTAGAACCAATAGTTTTATCTTATATGGCCAATCACAAGCTTTTAAGACCCCAGACACTACTGACCAAACGAGGATGTTCATAAACTTTATGAATTATATTATGCCAATTGACCAACACGTCCCATGAAACTATGATTCTAAGCCTTCAAACCTAGAAAGCCAATTCTGTGAGGTGTTTGATTATGTCTAAGAAGTATCCATAATTGTGCCCCCTAGGTGCTTCGTTATATGTATGAATATACATGCATACAGTAAAATTCATGCATCTACTGTTAAAATGATATGGGGGCAGTGTCTGAACTCTTCTAATTTCACAAGTGGGAAGAGGAATCAAGATCAACAGCGCAAGGCTTATTCCTATGAGGTGGAGGTCAGACATGCCTCCTTTCCCCACTATCTTTACCAATTCTGACACCAACTGTCTCTCCCACAAACTCTCAACTTCTCTGCTGAATTTGATAAATCTTTGCAATGGCCACACAGAACTCACAAACAATACTCATGATTATGGGGTTTTTTAGGGAAGTAACAGGTTACAATTCAGATTCAAGAACACGCAGGATAGAGTTCTTCCATCAGGACACCCTTTTCTCAGCCATGCCCGAAGATAGGCCTCTCCCTGGCTCTCAGCCTCTGCCCTGCTCAGGCAAGTGTTACAGAGCTCTTTTAGCTCTGCCGATAAGTGCCTGGAGGCACCCAACTCCACCAGCAAGACTTCTGCCCAAAGTCACTCAGCTTTCTCCCTCCATGGGCTGGGAAGCCCATCACACCATCTCCTGCCAGTCTTTCTTGCCATTGTTTCTCTGCCATCACTTCTCATCATCTTCAGTGTTACAGCTCTTTCTCTCTCTCTCTCTGTCAGCCTCCTGGGTCCAAGAGCTTCTCAGTGTAAGGATCTCAGGTCCAAAGGACTTGCTCTGCTCTTGGCTGTTCTTCCCTGGTGGCAGTGGGATCCTCTCTTTCCACCTCTGGGATGGCTCTTTTCAAGCCCAGTGGCATGCCAAAATTGACCAATTCCCTTGGTGAGCCCCTATTACCCTATTTGCACAATCCCATTCAACTACATGGGTGGGAGTTATAAGACCATGGTGAGAAAGGCCAAAGAAAAATGATCAATTGCACCACAGGGCACCCCTGGCTTTTCTAGTCATGGTTCTTTCATACTTGGAGGATAACTTCCCCCTCCCAATCATTTTACCAGTTCAAAACAGTCATTAACAATTAGTCCTTCTATAGGGCAAAGAGTCCACAGGGTGAGGTTACTCAGGTAGCAGCCATTCGGGTTTGCTGGAGGTGTCCATCTAATCTGGTCAGATTCTCCAAAAGTCATCTCAACTTCAGGTTTCACCCATTCTGGTGTCTGATAAAATTTAACTGAGAGAAGATTATTCCCTTGCTCTGATCCTCCAGAGGTATCAGCATAGCAAAACCTTTAAGGGACTTTAGTTTCAGCCACTGTACTCCAGTCCAGCAGTGCCTCTCCCTCAGTCCACTCTTTCACAGTTACAGCTTCTACAATTACAGTTTTTAGAATCACAATTAACGCTGTTAACAATCAACACTTACAGCTGAATCATACAATCCTTTTAGCATCTTCTCCCACACTCTCTTCCCCAGAACCATAAGTAAAAGAAGAATCTATTCAGTGAGGATCCTGCTTGCCCCCTCACTTAATGTAAGCACACTCACAAAAGCATGTAAGACAGCAGCTTCATGCCTTTATCCCCCCCTGTTTTAGATAGCCAAAGTTTAAATTGACCATCCCTATTTTTTTTTTTTTTATCCAACCAGTACTCTGAGGAGACAAACATGTTCCTTGGTCTTGAAGAATATTCTGTTCTGGTTGGAACTTTGAGCATCTGTATCCATAAACAAAGTCCGGTCCAGAGCAAGCCATCAGATTGCAGCAATCTACACCAGCTAATGGTGTCAAACATCTTTCTCTTTATTCAGCTGGGTTCTGGTCAGCTCATCCCTAGCCATCCAAGGCAGGTCACTATGGGTACCTGCCCTAGGCTTGAGAGTTCATATACATTTTTTGGCACTTCAGACAGTCCCTTCACAATCTCGTGCCCCTATTCCCCTTGGGCTAGGTCAACAGGTTTGACCCATAAACTCCAGGAGTTCACACAACTCCCTTTACTTATGACGAGCCAGCCTTTCCTCTCTCTCTCATCTTTAGGACCTGTGGGTTAAGTCAACTTGTGCAAATGGAACATGTCCAAACTCAGCTGTCTGTTCATTGCTACAGTTCCCCCACTTCCACTCATGAGTGGGCCCAGGTGGTCACCACAAGCCACCATAGCAAGCTGTCTACTTGCTGGGTCTCTTTAACTTCAGTCTTCTGAGGAGTTTCCTTTTGATGGGCACTGAATTTTTCTCCCCGGATGTATCCAAGAGCGAGGAGCTTGCTGCTGGAAATTCAAAACTCAAAACAGTCACATTTTTTCTGCAGATCCTTCCTTCAAATGCAAATCTCCTGCTCTCTCAGCAGCTGTGTGTTGTTCTGCATGTTTTTTCAAATGCAAATTTCCTGACTCCAAAGGGTTCCCCTGAGGTATATACAGGGCTACTGCATTCAAAAAGCCTGTGTTTCCTCCAGCAAATTCTAGTTCCTCTTTTAGCATATCCAATCAAGTATTGGCTGAAGGTGAATACTTTGTAATTTATCATGCCCAATGTTCATTTCCATCATACATTTAGGTCTGTTTTACAATACTAGATAGGAGAAACATTCAATATACATAATACATTCAATTAAACACAAAATCCTAAACACATTCTAGTTTCATCTTCTTCACCCCTTATTTTCACTCTCATATGCATATGGCCTCTGGCTTCTGGCATGGTGGAACAAGTAGACCCTGGCGCCCTATCAATCATCCTGCTTATCTGCCCTGGCTTTTGCCCCAGGCCACTTCAGCTGCAGCATAACTTTCCTTCCACCCATTACAGATAACAAGAACCAAGGTAACCATCTAAGAATCAGAGGTTTCACTTCTCAAGTCCCTTCCTTCTTTCTCTTACAAAGTTCCATACTTCTATGAGTCTGGAGCCATTGCAAAGAATGCTGCTTCTGACATCAACTGTAAAAATTGCAAAGAGGGAACATCTGACCCCCTCAGACTTCAAAAGGGGGAAGCAGAATCAAGATCAACAGCCCAAGGCTGATTACTAAGAGGCAGATGTCTGACATGCCTCCTCTCTCCTTCGTCTTTACAAATTCTGACACCAACCATCACTCCCACAGACTCTCAACTTCTCTACTGGGTTTGATAATTGACTGCAATGGTCACACAGAACTCACAGGCAATATTCATGATTATGGGGTTTATTAGGGAAGTAAAAACAAAAAAAAAAAAACCAAACCCATTGCCACTGAGTCAAACCCATTGCCACTGAGTCAATTCTGACTCATAGTGACCCTATAGGACAGAGTAGAACTGCCGCATAGGGTTTCTAGGAAGCACCTGATAGATTTGAACTGCAGACCTTTTGGTTAGTAGCTGTAGCTCTTAACCACTATGCCACCGGGAAGTAACAAGTTACAATTTAGGTTCAAAAATGCTCAGGATACAGTTCTTCCATAAAGACAGCCTCTTCCCAGCCATGCTCACAGGCAGGCATCTCCCTGGTTCTCAGCTTCTGCCCTGCTCAGACAAGTGTTTTGGAGCTCTTTTATCTCTACCGATAAGTGCCTGGAGGTATCCCACTCCACCAGCAAGCCTCCTGCCCAAAGGCACTCAGCTTTCTTCTTCCGTGGGCCGGGAAGCCCACCACACCGTGTCTTGTCTCCTTCTTTCCTGCTACCATTCTCTGCCACTGCTTCTCACCATCTTCAGTGTTACAGCTCTCTCTTTCTCTTCCTCTCTCTCTCTCTCTCTTTTCTCAGTCTCCTAGTTTCAGAAGCTTCTCATCACAGGGATCCCGAATCTAAAGGACACACTCCAATCTTGGCTGTTCTTTCCTGGTGGTGGTGGGATTATTTCTTACCCACCTCTGGGATGGCTTATTTCATATGGTGTTAAACTTCGTATAGCCCAGCTCCAGGATTATTTGCTCACCACAATAAGGAGATCATTCCAAATTTCTTGGCATAGGCAAGTAAGCACTTCCAGTGTTGCCTCCATTTGTCAAAACATCTCAGTTGGTATTCTGTCAATTCATGAAGCCTTATTTTGCAAAAGCATCAGTTCTTCTTCGGTCTTCCTTATTCATTCAGATGTTTGAATATACCATGGCTTGGGTCAGTAACATCTTAGTCCTCCAGGTGACATCTTTACTTTTTAACATTTTGAAGAGGTCTTTTGCATCAGATTAGTCCTCCAGGTGACATCTTTACTTTTTAACATTTTGAAGAGGTCTTTTGCATCAGATTTACCCAATACAATACATCCTTTGACTACTTGACTGTTGCTTCCATGGCCATTCATTGTGCATCTGAGTACAATGAAATCTTTGACAACTTCAGTACTTTCTCCATTTATCATGATGCTGCTTATTGATTCCACTGTGAAGATTTTTGTTTTATTTGTTAAGGTGTAATCCATATAAAGGCTGCAGTCTTTGATCTTCATCAGAAAGTGGTTCGAGTCTTTATCATATATGGCAAGCAAGTTTGTATCATCTGCATATCACAGGTTGGTAGTGAGTCTTCCTCCAATCCTGATGCTGTGTTCATATAATTTAGCTTCCTGGATTATTTGCTCAGCATACAGATTGAATGTGTATGGTAAAAGGATAAAATTCTGACACACACCATTTCTGATTTTAAACCACACAGTATCCCCTTGTTCTGTTTAAACAACTGCCTCTTGGTCTATGCACAGGTTCTGCATGAGCACAATTAAGTGTTCTGGAATTCTCATTCTTTGCAATGTTATCCAGAATTAGTTATAATCCACACAGTCGAATGCCTTTGCACAGTCAATAAAACACAGGTAAACATCTTTCTGTTACTATCTGCTTTCAGCCAAGATACTTCTGAAATTAACAATGATATCCCTTGCGCCACACAGTCCTCTCAATCTGGCTTGAACTTCTAACAAATTCCCTATTGGTATATTGCTGCAATCATTTTTTAATTATCTTCACCAAAATTTTTCCTTGCATGTGATATTATTGATATTGTTCAATAACTTCCATATTCTGTTGGACACCTTTCTTTGGAATGGGCAGAGCTATGGATGTCTTCCAGTCAGCTGGTGAATTAGCTGTCTTCCAAATTTCTTGGCATAGACAAATAAGCACTCCTGGTTTTGCCTCCCTTTGTCAAAACATCTCAACCAGTATTCCATCAATTCCTGGAGCCTTGTTTTTGCTGATACCTTCAGTGCAGCTTGGACTTCTTCGTTCAGTATCATAGGTTCCTGATCATATGCTACCTCCTGAAATGGTTGAACGTCAACCAGTTATTTTTGGTACAGTGACTCTGTGTATTCCTTCCACCTTCTTTTGATGTTTCCTGCATCCTTTAATATTTTCCCCATAGAATCCTTCAATATTGCAATTTGAGGCTTGAACTTTTTTCTTCAGTTCTTTCCTCTTGAGAAGTGCACAGTGTGTTCTTCACTTTTTGTTTTCTAACACCAGGTCTTTGCATATTTCGTTATAAAATATTTTATTTTCCTGAGCTGCCCTTTGAAATCTTCTGTTCAGCTCTTTTACCTCATTTTTTCAGTTCACTTTACCTAGTCTGCATTGAAAAGCAAGTTTCGGAGTCTCTTCTGGCATCCATTTTTGTCTTCTCTTTCTTTCCCATTTTTTAAAATGACCTCTTGCTTTCTTCATGTATGATTTCTTTGATGTCATCCCACAACTCATCTGTGGTTTGGTCATTAGTGTTCAATGTGTCAAATCTATTCTTGAGACTGTCTGTAAATTCAGGTGGGATATATTCAAGTTAGTACTTTGGATCTCAAGGAATTGTTTTGGTTTTCTTCAGCTTCAACTTGAACTTGCATATGAGCAATTGATGGCTTGTTCCACAGTTGGCCCCTGGCCTTGCTCTAACTAATGGTATTGACCTTCTCCATTGTTTCCTTCTACAGATGTAGTTGATTTTATTTTTGTGTATTCACTCTGGTAAGGTCCACGTGTATAGTCACCATTTATGTTGTTGAAAAAGGTATTTCCAATGAAGAAGTTGTTGGTCTGCAAAGTTCTATTACATGATCTACCTCATCTTTCTATCACCAGACCATATTTTCCAACTACTGATTCTTCTTCTTTTTTTCCAACGTTTGCATTCCAATCACCAGTAATTATCAACACATTCTCATTGCATGTTCCATCAATTCCAGGTTGCAGAAGCTGGTAAAAATCTGCAGTTTATTTACCTGTAGCATTAGTTGTTGGTGCATAAATTTGAACAATAGTTGTACTATCTGGTCTTCTTTGTAAGGGATTGGCTGTTTATCACTAACAGCATTGTACTTCAGGATACATCTTGAAACGCTCTTTTTGAAAATGAATGCCATGCTGTTCCTCTTCAATTTGTCACTCTCAGCATAGTAGACCTTATGATTACCCTATTCAAAATGGCCAATACCAATCCATTTCAGCTTACTAACACCTAGGATATCAATCTTCAGTCAAGTTATTTCATTTTTGACATCTTTCAATTTTCCTTGATTCATACTTAGTATGGAACATGTTCGATTACTAATGTATGTTTTCAGCTATTTCTTCTCATTTTGGGTTGTGCCACATCAGCAAATGAAGGCCCAAAAGCTTGGCTCCATTCATGTCATTAAGATCAACTCCACTTTGAGGAGTTTTTTCATCCCCAGTCACATTTTGAGTGCCTTCCAACCTAAGGGGCTCATGTTCTAGCACTATATCAGACAATGTTCTGGTGCGATCCATAAGGTATTAACTGGCCAATTACTTTTTTGGAAGTATATCACCAGGTCCTTCGTCTTAGTCTGGAAGCTCAGCTGAAAACTGTCCACCATGGGTGACCCTGATGTTATTTGAAATAACTACGGCATAGCTTCCAGCATCACAGTAACTCACAAGCCACCACAGTACAACAAACTGACAGGCATATGTGCCTACATATAAAAAAAAAGATATGTGCTGTATATATGTGTATGTGCCTACTTATATACTGCACATATTTTTTTGGTTGTTATTGCTGTTTTTTTCAAAATTATATAGGCCATAGCAATTACCAAAATGCCCTTTTTTTACTGTGTACATCTTAGTGATGACATTTATCTTTGTCAAGATGTGCACACTTCACCTTCGTTTGTGTTACATTTCCTATCACCAAAACTAATAAGCATCTACTATCTAGAGAGTGAATCCCTCTCTCCCCCCACTGCATTCCTGGTAACCACTAATGAACATTAATTTCTGTATATTTATCTATCTTTGTCATTTCATAAAAGTGAGAACATACATTTGTTTTTTTGTGATTGACATTTCACTCAACATAATGTGCTCCAGGTTCATCCATGTTCCAAGATGATTTGGGAACTCGTTTTTCTTTATTATGGCTGAATAGTATTACGTTACTACTCAGGAAAAAAGAAAAATGAGTATTACATTTCCCCCATGCATCTGTCAGTTTGTCATACTGTAGGGGCTTGAGTATTGCTGTGATGCTGGAAGCTATGCCACCAGTATTCAAATATCAGCAGGGTCACCCATGGTGGACAGGTTTCAGCTAAGCTTTCAGACACAGACAGACTAGGAAAAAGGACCTGGTGATCTACTTCCAAAAAGATAATTGGCCACCGAAAATCTTATGAATAGCAGCTGAACATTGTCTGATATAGTGCCAGAAAGTGAGCCTGTCAGTTTGTAAGACACTCAAAATACCACTGGGGAAGAGCTGCCTCCTCAAAGGAGAGTTGACCTTAATGATGTGGATGGAGTCAAGCTTTCAGGACCTTCATTTGCTGATTTCCAACTCAAAATGAGAGGAAACTGCAAACATCCATTAATAATTGGAAGGTGGAATGTACAAAGTATTAATCTAGGAAAATTGGAAATCATCAAAAATGAAATGGAACACATAATAATAGATATCCTAGGCATTAGTGAGCTGAAATGGACTGATATTGGCCATTTTGCATGAGACAATCAAACAGTATACTATGCCAGGAATGACAACTTTAAGAGGAATGGTGTTGCATTCATCCTCAAAAAGATTTCAAGATCTATCCTGAAGTATAATGCTCTCAGTGATAGGATAATATCCATACATCTACAAGGAAGACCAGTTAATACGACTATTATTCAAATTTACATACCAACCACTAAGGCAACAAACGAAGATATTGAAGATTTTTACCAACTTCTGCAGTCTGAAATTGACGGAGCATGCAATCAGGATGCATTGATAATTACTGATGATTGGGATGTGAAAGTTAGAAACAAAGAAGAAGGATCCGTAGTTGGAAAATATGGCCTTGGTCATAGAAATGGTGCCAAAGGTCACATGATAGAATTTTGCAAGACCGATGACTTCTTCATTTCAGGTACCTTCTTTTCACCAACATAAATGGTGACTATACACGTGAACCTCACCAGATGGAATACACAGGAATCAAATTGACTGCATCTGTAGAAAGACACAGTGCAAAAGCTCCATATCATCAGTCAGAACAAGACCAGGAGCCAAATGGGGAAAAAAAAATTTTGGAACAGACCATCAATTCCTCATATGCAAGTTTAAAGTGAAATTGAAGAAAATTAGAACAAGTTCACGAGAGACAAAGTACGACCTTTAGTGTATCCCACCTGAATTTGGAGATCATCTCAAGAAAAGATTTGACACATTCAACAAGTTGTGGAATGACATCAAGGACATCATACATGAAGAAAGCAAGAGGTAATTGAAAAGACAGAAAAGAAAGAAAACACCAGAATGGATGTTAGAACGGACTCCGAAACTTGCCCTTGAACATCGAGTAGCTAAAGCAAAAGGAAGAAATGATGAAGTAAAAGAGCTGAACAGAAAATTTCGAACGGCAGCTCGAGAAGACAAAGTATTTTAACGACATGAGCGAAGACCTGGAGACAGAAAACCAAATGGGAAGAACACGCTCAGCATTTCTCAAGCTGAAAGAACTGAAGAAAAATTTCAAGCCTTGAGTTGCAATACTGCAATATTGAAGGATTCTACAGGGGAAATATTAAATGACACAGGAAGCTTCAAAAGAAGACAGAAGGAACACACAGAGTCACTGTAAAAAGAATAGGTCAATGTTCAGTCAGGAACCAATGGTACTGAAGGAAGAAGTCTAAGCTGCACTGAAGGCACTGGTGAAAAACAAGGCTCCAGGAATTGAAAGAATATCAACTGAGATGTTTCCACAAAGGAATGCTATGCTGGAAGTCCTCACCTGTTCATACCAAGAAATTTGGAAGAAAGCTACTTAGCGAACTGACTGGAAGAGATCCATATTTATGCTTATTCCCAAGAAAGAGGATCCAACTAAATGTTGATTATTGAACAATATCATTAATATCACAGGCAAGTACACTTTTGCTGAAGATCATTCAAAAGCAGCTGCAGCAGTACATCAATAGGGAACTGCCAGAAATTCAGGCCAGATTCAGAAGAGGACATGGAACCAGGGATATCATTGCTGATGTCAGATGGATCCTGCCTGAAAGCAGAGAATACCAGAAAGATGTGTATCTGTGTTTTACTGACTACGCAAAGGCGTTGGACTGTGTGGATCATAATAAATTGTGGATAACGTTGTGAAGAATGGAAATTTCAGAACACTTAATTCTCCTCATGAGGAGCCTGTATATGCATCAAGAGGAAGTCGTTCAGAAAATGTGTGCATCAAGGTTCAATCTTTTCACCATACTTATTCAATCTATATGCTGAGCAAATAATCTGAGAAGCTGGATTATATGAAGAAGAATGGGGCATCAGGATTGGAGGAAGATTCATTAACAACCTGTGTTATGCAGATAACACAACCTTGCTTGCTGAAAGTGAAGAGGACTTGAAGCACTTAGAGATGAAGGCCAAAGATTACAGCCTTAAGTATGGATTACACCTCAACATAAAGAAAACAAAAATCCTCACAACTGGACCAATGAATACCATCATGATAAATGGAGAAAAGCTTGAAGTTGTCAAGGATTTCATTTTACTTGGATCCACAATCAACACCCATGGAAGCAGCAGTCAAGAAATCAAAAGACATTGCACTGGGCAAAAACCAAAAAACCAAATCCACTGCCATTGAGTGGATTCTGACTCACAGTGACCCTATACAACAGAGTAGAACTGCCCCATAGAGTTTCCAAGGAGCGCCTGGTGGATTCAAACTGTTGACCCTTTGGTTAGCAGCCGTAGTACTTGCATTGGGCAAATCTGCTACAAAAGACCGCTTTAAAGTGTTAAAAAGTAAAGACTTCACCTTGAGGACGAAGGTGCACCTGACACAAGCCATGCTGTTTTTGATCACCTCATATGCATTGGAAAGCTGGGTGATGAATCAAGAAGACAGTAGAATTGACACCTTGAATTGCGGTGTTGGTGAAGACTATTGAATATACAATGGACTGCCAGAAGAATGAACAAATCTGTCTTGGAAGAAGTACAACCAGAATGCTCCTTAGAAGCAACGATGGTGAGACTGTGTCTTACGTACTTTCGACATGTTGTCAGGAGGGATCAGTCCCTGGAGGAGGACATCATGCTCGGTAAAGTAGATGGTCAGCAAAGAAGAGGAAGACCCTCAACAAGATGGATTGACACAGTGGCTGCAACAATGGGCTCAAGCATAACAAGGATTGTGAGGCTGGCCCAGGACGGGACAGTGTTTCTTTCTGTTGTATGTAGTGTCACTATGAGTCGGAACTGACTTGATGGCACCTAACAACAACTGTATTACATTGCATGTATATACCTCATTTTACTTATCCATTCATTTGTTGATGGACACTTAGGTTGTTTCTAACTTTTCGCTATTGTGAATAGTGCTTCAAGGAACATAGGTGTGCATGTCTGTTCATGTCACTTCTATTAGATCCTTAATGTATATACCTAGTTGTGGAATTGCTGAGTCATAAGGAAGCTCTACCTCTTGTTTTTTGAGGAACCACCACACTGTTTTCCACAATAACTGTACCATTTTGCATTCCGACCAGCAATGGATGAGGGTTCCAGTGTTACATAGTCTTGATTACTGAAGCATTGTAGTAAGCTTTGAAACAGGGAAGCGTGAGTCCTCCAATTTTGTTCTTTTTTCTCAAGATTGTTTTAGCTATTTTATAATCATTGCATTTCCAGATGAATTTTAAAATCAGCTCGTCAATTTCTGGAAAAAAATGCAGCTAGAGTTTTCATAGGGATTACACTGAATCTTTAGATCAATTTTTAGAATATTGCCATCCTAACAATATTAACTCTAATCCCTGAACATGGAATGTCTTTCCATTTGCTTAGGGATTCTTTCATTTCTTTCAACAACGTTTTGTAGTTTTCAGTGTACAAGTCTTGCATTCTTCTGTTAAATTTATCCCTAAACATTTTATTATTTTTTATGTCATTATAAACAAAATTGTTTTCTTAATGACGATCTAAAATAGTTCATGTTGTTGTTGTTGTTAGATGCCTTCGAGTCAGTTCCCAGGCATATTGACTCTACGTGCCACAGAATGAAACACTACCCAGTCCTGCACCACGCTCTCAATACTTGTTATGCTTGAGCCCATTGTTGCAGCCACTGTGTCAATCTATCTCCTTGAGTGTCTTCCTCTTTTCTGCTGACCCCGTACTTTGTTGCTGTTGTTGCTAGGTGCCATAAGTCAGTTGCGACTCATAGCGACCCTATGTACCACAGAATGAAACACTGCCAAGTCCTGCGCCATCCTTACAATCCTTGTTATGCTTCAGCCCGTTGCTGCAGCCACTGTGTTAATCCGTCTTGTTGAGGGTCTTCCTCTTTCCCTCTGACCCTGTACTTTACCAAGCATGATGTCCTTCTCCAGGCACTGATTTCTCTTGACAACACGTCCAAAGTATGTAAGATGCAGTTTCACCATCGTTGCTTCTAAGGAGCATTCTGGTTGTACTTCTTCCAAGACAGATTTGTTCATTCTTTTGCTAGTCCATGGTATATTCAATATTCTTTGCCAACACCACAATTCAAAGGCATCAATTCTTCTTCGGTCTTCCTTACTCATTGCCCAGCTTTTGCACGCATATGATGAGATTCAAAATGCCATGGCTTGGGTCAGGCACACCTTAGTCTTCAAGGTGACATCTTTGCTTTTTAACACATCAAAGAGTTCCTTTGCGGCAGATTTTCCCAACGCAATGTGTCTTTTGATTTCTTGACTGCTGATTCCATGGGTGTTGATTATGGATCCATGTAAAATGAAATCTTTGACAACTTCAATCATTTCTCCCTTTATAATGATGTGGCTTACTGGTCCAGTTGTGAGGATTTTTGTTTTCTTTGTGTTAAATGTAATCCATACTGAAGGCTGTGGTCTTTGATCTTCATCAGTAAGTGCCTCAAGTCCTCTTCACTTTCAGCAAGCAAGATTGTATCATTTGCAAAATGCAGGTTATTAATGAGTCTTTCTCCAATCCTGATGCCCCATTCTTCTTCATATAGTCTAGCTTCTCAGATTATTTACTCAGCATACAGATTAAATAGGTATGGTGAAAGGATACAACCCTGACACACCTTTTCTGACTTTAAACCGTGCAGCATCCTCTTGTTCTGTCCAAACAACTGCCTCTTGATCTATGTACAGGTTCCTCATGAGCACAGTTAAGTGTTCTGGAATTCCCATCCTTTGCAAAGTTATCCATAATTTGTTATGATCAACATAGTCTAATGCCTTTGTATGGTAAATAAAACACAGGAAAACATCCTTCTGGTATTCTCTGCTTTCAGCCAGGATGCATCTGACATCAGCAATGATATTCCTGGTTCCACATCCTCTTCCAATCTGACCTGACTTTCTGACAGTTCCCTTTCCATATACTCCTGCAGCTGTTTTTGAATGATCATCAGTAAAATTTTGCTTGTGTGTGATATTTATGATATTGTTCAATTATTTTAATTGGATCACCTTTCTTGGGAATAGGCACAAATATGGATCTCTTCCAGTCGGTTGGCCACGTAGCTGTCTTCCAAATTTGTTGGCATAGATGAGTGAGCACTTCCTGTGCTGCATCCATTTGTTGAAACTTCTCATTTGATATTCTGACAATTCCTTTAGCCTTATTTTTCATCAATGCCTTCTGTGCAGCCTGGACTTCTTCCTTCAGTACCGTTGGTTCCTGATCGTATGCTACCTCTTGAAATGGTTGAATCTTGACCAATACTTTTTGGCATAATGACTCTGTGTATTCCTTCCATCTTCTTTTGATGCTTCCTCTGTCATTTAATATTCTCCTCATAGAATTCTTCAGTATTGTAACTCGAGGCTTGAAGGTTTTCTTCAGTTCCTTCAGCTTGAGAAATGCCGAGCGTGTTTTTCCCTTTTAGTTTTCAACCTCCAGGTCTTTGCACATGTCACTAAAATACTTTGTCTTCTCTAGCTGCCCTTTGCAACCTTCTGTTCAGTTCTTTTACTTCGTCATTTCTTCCTTTTGCTTTACCTGCTCGACCTTCAAGAGCAAGATTCGGAGTCTCTTCCGACAACCATTTTGGTCTTTCTTTCCTGTGTTTTTTAAAGACCTCTTGCTTTCTCTTTGTATGATGTCCTTGATGTGATTCCACAACTAGTCTGGTCTTGGGTCATTAGCATTCAATGCATTAAATCTACTCTGAGACGGTTTCTAAATTCCGGTGGGATATGCTCAAGGTCGTACTCTGGCTCTCATGGACTTGTTCTAATTTTCTCCAGTTTCAACTAGAACTTGCCTATGAGCAACTGACGGTCTGTTTCACAGTCCACCGCTAGCATTGTTCTGACTGGTGATATAGAGCTTTTCCATCGTCTCTTTCTACAGATGTAGTTGATTTGATTCCTGTGTATTCCATCTGGAGAGTTCCACGTGTATAGTCACCGTTTAGTTGGTGAAAGAAGGTATTTGCAATGAAGAAGTCGTTGGTCTTGCAAAATTCTATCACGCACTCTCCTGCTTCGTTTCTATCACCAAGGCCATATTTCCCAACTGCTGATCCTTCTTTTTTTTCCAACTTTCCCACTCCAATCACCAGTAATTATCAATGCATCCTGATTGCATGTTTGATCAATTTCAGACTGCAGAAGCTGGTAAAAATCTTCAATTTCGTCATCTTTGGCCTTAGTGGTTGGTGCGTAAATTTGTATAACAGTCATATTAACTGGTCTCCCTTGTAGACCTATGGATATTATCCTATCACTGGCAGAGCTGTACTTCAGGATAGATTTTGAAATGTTCTTTTTGACCATGAATGCAATGCCATTCCTCCTCAAGTTGTCATTCCCAGCATAGTAGACTATTTAATTGTCCAATTCAAAATGGCCAATACTGGTCCATTTCAGCTCACTAATGCCCAGGCTATTGATTTTTATGCATTCCATTTCATTTTTGATGGTTTCCAATTTTCCCAGATTCATACCTTGTACGTTCTACCTTCCAATTATTAATGGATGTTTGAAGCTGTTTCTTCTAATTTTGAGTCGTGCCACATTAGCAGATGAAGTTCCTGAAAGCTTGACTCCATCCATGTCATTAAGGTCGACTCTACTTTGAGGAGGTAGCTCTTCCCCAATCGTCTTTTGAATGCCTTCCAACCTGGGGGGGCTCATCTTCTGGCACTGTATTAGACAATGGTCTGCTGCTATTCATAAGGTTTTCACTGGCTAATTCTTTTTAGAAGTAGACTGTTGGGTCCTTCTTCCTTGTCTTAGTCTGAAAGCTCAGCTGAAGCCTGTTGGCCATGGGTGACCCTGCTGGTATCTGAATACTGGTGGCATATCTTCTAGGATCACAGCAACACGCAGGCCCCCACAGTACAGCAAACTGACAGACATGTGAGGGTTTTCATTGATAGTTTATTAAATATAACTAATTTTTACATTCACTTATTGCCCTCTAATTTTGCTGAACTTCTTTATTAGCTTTAATATTTGTTTGTGAGGTCTTTAGTATTTTCTATGATAAGATCATCTCATCTGCAAATAGCAATCATTTTACTTCCTTCTCTCAAATTTAGATGACTTTCTTTTTTTTTTCTTGCCTAAATGACTTGGCTAGAATTCCCAGTAGAATGTTGAACAGAGATGGCATCCTTGTTTTGTTCCTGATTTAGGAATAAAATTTTGTGTCTTTCACCATTAAGTATGACCTTAGCTGTTGAGTTTTTACAGAGCCTCTTTATTCAGTTGAGAAAGGTCCCTTTTACCCCCAGTTTGTTGACTGTTTTATCAAGATGGAGTGCTGGATTTTGCCAAATTCTTTTCTGTTTCTATTGAGATGATCATATCTTCCCCCCGCCCCTTTATTCTATTAATATATTGTATTACATTGATAGATGTTTATATGTTGAAACCATATTGCATTCCTGGATAAATCCCACTTGATTATGATGTATAATTTTATATGCTGTTAGATTCAGTTTCCTAATGTTTTCTTGAGAATTTTTGTTTTTATATTCATACGGGTTTGTAGTTTGTTTTCTTGTGATTTCTTTGTCTGGTTTTGGTATCAGGGTAATGCTCACCTCATAGAATGAGTTAGGGTTATCTTTTTTATTTTTCCAAAGAATTTATGAAAGATTGCTGTTCATTCTTCTTTAAAAGTTTGGTTAAATTTACCGGTGAACCTGTTTGTTGCCAGGATTTTTTTTTAAATGGGAAGTATTTTGATTACATCTTCAGTCTCTTTACTTGTTATAGGTCTATAGAGATTTTCTATTCCTTTTTGAGTCACTTTTGGTAGTTTGTGTCATCCTAGGAATTTGTCCATTTAATTTAGGTTATCTAACTTGTTGGTATAAAATTGTTTATAGTATTCTCTAATAATCCTTTTTATTTGAAAGTCAGTAGTAATTCCTTTCTTTCATTCCTGATTTTAGTAATCTGGAACTTCTTTCTTTTTATCTTCTTCAGTCAAGCTAAATTTTGTCAACTTTGTTGATCTTTTTAAGAAACAACGTTTTTTCATTAACTTTCTTGTTTCTACCTTCTGTTTCATTTATTTCCATTTTTATTATTATTTCATTCTTTCTGCTTCCTTTTGGTTTAGTTAACTCTTCTTTTTCTGGTTTCTTATGGTGAAAGATTGGGTTATTGATTTGATATATTTCTTCTTTTTTAATATAGCGATTTCCAGCTATGTGTTTCCACCAGAACACTGCTTTTGCTTTATCCCATAAGTTGGTATGTTATGAGTTTTTTTTTTCATTCACCTGATTTCCCTAGTATTTTCTGCCATTATTTATTTCTATATTTTATTGTGGTTGGAGAATATACTTTTAATGATTCTCATTCTCTTAAATTTGTTAAGACTTATTTTGTGGCTTAAAAAATGTTCTATTCTGGAGAGTGTTCTATGGGAAATTGACAGCAATGTGTATTCTGATGTTTTTTGGTGCAGCTTCTGTAGATGTTGGTCAAGTCTAGTTGGAATACCATTGTTTAAGTCTTCTATTTGCTTAGTTATCTTCTTTTTGTTCTATCCATTATTGAAAGTGGGATATAGAATTTTCCAAATACCATTGAAATATCCATCTCTCCCCTTAATTCTGTCACTTTTTGCTTCATGTATTTTGGGGTTCTCTTGTTAGGTCCATGTGTGTTTACAATTGTTATATCTACTTGAGGAATTGACCCTTTATAAAATTTCATTCTTTGCTTTTAGGCACAATTTTTTGTCCTAAAATCTATTTTGTCTGATAGTAGTATAGTCACCACTTCTCATTTGGTTACTTTTTGGATAACATATCATTTCCATCCATTTTCTTTCAACCTATTTATTTCTTTGAATATCAGTTGAGTCTCTTGCAACATAATATAGTTGGATCATGGTTTGTTTGTTTGTTTTTAAATCCATTCTGCCAATCTCTGCTTTTAACTGGAGTTTTTAAAATTCATTTATATTTTTAAAAATTACTGATAAAAGGAAGTATTTTATTCTGTCATTATGCTATTTGTTTTCTGTATATCTTAAGTCTGTTATGTTCCTCAGTTCCACTCTTTCCTCTTTTTTTTGTGTTAACAGACATATTCTTGTGTACCATTTTAATTCCCTCATAATTTTTTTGTTATATATATTTTAGTTATTTTCTTAGTGGTTTCTCTTGGTATTACCATTAACATCTGAATTTATAGCAATCAAAATTGGATTAATACAAACTTAATCTCAATATTTACAAAAACTTTGCTTCTGTGTATCTCCCCTTCCCCATCAGTTTTTATGCTGTTTTTGTCACGAATTATGTCTTTACACACTGTATGCCCATTAACATAGATTTATAATTATTACAGATGTTACTTAAATCAAATGAGAGGGAAAAAAGGTGTTGCAAACAAAAAATACTTTTGTACTCTCATTTATATATACCTATTTATATATACAGTTACCTCATTCGACTCATAGACGGCAGCAGGATATAGTTACCTATGGAGCCCTGGTGGTGCAGTGGTTAAGAGCTCAGTCTGCTAACCAAAAGTTTGGCAGCTTGAATCCATCAGCAGCTCCTTGGAAACCCATTGGGGCAGCTCTATTCTGTCTTATAGCGTTGCTGTGAGTAGGAATCAACTTGACAGTTCTTTTTTAATATAGTTACCTTGGAGTCCCTGAGTGGCACAAAGAATAAATTGCTCAGCTACTAGCCTAAAGGTGCCTCGGAAGATGGTCTGGTGATCTACTTCTGAAAGATCATAATCTCAAAAACTCTATGGAGCAGTTCAACTCTGCACACATGGGGTCTCCATAAGTTGGAGTCGACTCCACAGCAACTAACAAAACAGCCTTTACCGTTGCTTTTTATTTCTTCATGTGGATTCAAGTTACTCTCTAGTGTCCTTTCATTTCAGCCTAAAAGAATACCTTTAGTATTTCTTGTTGAGCAAGTATTCTAGTCAGAACCTTTCACAATTTTTGTTTATCTGGGAACACGTTTTAATTTCTTTTTTGTTTTTGAATGTTAGTTTTCTAGATACGGAAGTTTTAGGTTACAGTTTTTTTTTTTTTTCTTTCTTTCAGTACTTTATATATGTCATCCTACTGTCTTCTGGTCCATGGTTTCTGATGAGAAATTGTTCATCTTATTAAATATCCCTTGTATGTGGTAAGTCACTTCTCTCTTAATACTTTCAAGATTCTTTGAATTGGCTCCTTGTAGTTTGACTATGATTTGTCTAGATGTGGGTCTCTTTGATTTTTTCCTACTTGGAATTTGTTGAGTTACTTGGATGTATAAATTGATATTTTTCATCAAATTTGGGTACTTTGGGCCATTTTTTTTCAAATATTCTTTCTGTTCCATTCTTTCTTGCTTTTTCTGGGACTCCCATTACATATGTAATCTTATGCTTGATGGTTTCCCACAGGTCTCTGAGGCTCTGTCCTTTTTTTTTTTTTCATTCTTTTATCTTTCTGCTTCTCAGACTGGATAGTCTCAATTGACCTATCTTTAAGTTTGCTGATTCCTTCTTCTGCTTTTGTATATCTACTGAAGATCCCCTGTAATGAATTTTTTCCATTCCAGTGATGGTACTTTTCAATGGCAGAATTTCTATTTAATTCATTTTATAATTCTATTACTTTTTTTATATTCTTTACTTAGTGAGAGATTCTTATTCATATTTTTCTTTAGATTTTAATACATGGTTTACTGTAGCTCTTTGAACATATTTAAAATAGCCAATTTCAATCTTAGTCTATTAGATCCATCACTTGGGATACCTCAGGGACATTTTCTGGTGATTAATGTTTTGCTGTCTAGGGATCATATGTTCTTGTTTATTTGCACGTATTGTAATTTTTTGCTGAAAACTGAACATATTAAATAATATCATGTAGCAACTTTGGAAATCAGGTTCTCCCCTCTTCCCCAGGGTTTGTTGTTGGTGCTATTGCTGTTTTGTTGACTTTTCTGAACAAATTGTGTAAATTCTGTATTACTTTTTATGTGTGGCCACTGAAATGTCTTTTTGGTTTGTTTATTGGTCAGTTAATGATTAGACAGAAATTTCCTTAAATATGTGGAACCATAAATACCTCAGCCTTTCTCTGTAGGGTCTGCGTGTGTATTGAGGCATGCCTTAAACACTCAGTTGGGCAGTTTACAACTCTATAGCCTTCATTTTCTGTTTTTCACAGAGCCTAAAGGTCAGTCAGACGTTAGAGTATAGGACCTTCTCAGGCCTTCCCTGAGGATGCACATGATTTTCTAGACTACCAGGGAAAGATTGGAGCTTTTCCTTATCTTTTACTTTTAGGCTTTTTTGTTAGTCTACTGTTTGCCTCAACTGTTATCCATTGCCTTAGGCACCAATGATGCTGACATACTTGCCTATATTTGTTTTAGAATAACTCCTCTGGGTGGTGGCTTATAGCACTGGTCAAGATCCAAATAAGGTCAAATAAAGATAAACCTTTCAAGACAGGTTGCTTAAGGAATCAACAGACAGATCAAATGATGACATTTCTTTGGGAATGAGGCCATCAAAGAACACCAGCTTCATTCTCCCTCTGGTACTGAGCATGTGGGCTGTTATTTTTCAATGCTACAGTTGAGCTGTAGAGTACCAGATTGGACTAAGGCAGGATAAAAAGCCTCAAATCTCATTGTGCTTACTAAAATTCACCCATTTTTCTTGAACAATTTCTCCCTGAGTGGCTGCAAAACAAGCTTTTAATTTACAGAATTATGAAAAATTTGATCTTGAAAAATTTTGCCAATTTTTTTTGCTGCTTTTATGAAACGGCAAATTTTCGGAGGTCCTTACTTCACTATTTTTGCTGACATCATTGAATGAGTCCACCACATGTCTGTTAGTTTTTCAAACTTTGATGGCTTGCATGTTGCTGTGATATGAATGGCATCAAGGAAATCATACATGAAGACAGCAAGTGATCATTAAAAAGACAGGAAAGAAAGAAAAGACTCTGAAAGTGGATCTGGAACGTAGAGTAGCTAAAGAAAAAAGTAAGAAATGATGAGGTGAAAGAGCTGAACAGAATATTTCAAAGGGTGGCTCAAGAAGACAAAGGAAGTATTATAATGAAATGTGCAAAGACTTGAAGATAAAAAAAACAAGGAGGAAGAACATTCTTAGCATTTCTCAAGCTGAAAGAACTGAAGAACAAATCAAAACTCGTTACAATATTGAAGGATTCTACAGGGAAAATATTAAATGATGCAGGAAGCATCAAAAGAAGATGAAAGGAATACATGGAGTCACTATACCAAGAAGAACTGGTCAACATTCAACCATTTGAAGAGGTAGCATATAATCAAGAACTGATGGTACTGAAGGAAGAGATCCAAGCTGCACAGAAGGCATTGGTGAAAAACAAGCCTCCAGGAATTGATGGAATACATATGGAGATGTTTCAACAAATGGATGCAGCCTTGGAAGCACTCTCTCATCTATGCCAAAAAATTTGGAAGACAGCAACCTGGCCAACTGACTGGAAGAGGTCTATATTTGTACCCATTCCAAAGAAAAAAGATCAGACTGTGGAAATTATCAAACAATATCATTAATATCATACTCAAGCAATATTTTGCTGAAGATCATTCAAAAGCTGCTGCAGCAGTATTTCCACAGGGAAGTACCAGAAATTCAAGCCAGATTCAGAAGAAGCAAAACTGGGGAAATCATTACTGATATAAGATGGATCCTGGTGAAAGCAGAGAATATCGGAAAGATGTTTACCTGTGTTTTATTCGACTGTATGGATCTTTACAAATTATGAATAACACTGTGAAGAGTGAAAATTCCAGAACACTTAATTGTGCTCATGAGGAACCTGTATGTAGACCAAGAGGCAATCCTTGGAAAAGAACAAGTAAATATTGCTTGGTTTAAAGTCAGGAAGGGTGTGTGTAAGGGTTGTATTCTTTCACCATACTTATTCAGTCCGTATGTTGAGCAAATAATCTGAGAAGCAGGACTATATGAAAAAGAATGTGGCATCAGGATTGGTGGAAGACTCATTAACAACCTGCAATATGCAGATGACACAACCTTTCTTGCTGAAAGGAAAGAGGACTTGAAGTACTTACTAATGAAGATCAAAGACCACAGCCTTCACTATGGATTACACCTGAACATAAAGAAAACAAAAATCCTCACAACTGGACCAATAAGCAACATCCTGATAAATGGAGAAAATGTTGAAGTCAAGAATTTCATTTTACTTGGATCCACAATCAACACCCATGGAAGCAGTAGTCAAGAAATCAAATGATGCATTACATTGGGCAAATCTGCTGCAAAAGATCTCTGTAGAGGTTAAAAAGCAAAGATGTCACTTTAAGGACTAAGGTGCACCTGACCCAAGCCATGATGTTTTCAATCGCCTCAAATGCATGTGAAAGCTGGACACTGAATAAGGAAGACCAAAGAATGGATGCCTTTCAATTATGATGCTGGCAAAGAATATTGAATATACCATGGACTGCAAGGAGAATGAACAAATCTGTCTTGAAAGTAGTACATTCAGAATGCTCCTTAGAAGCCAGGATGGTGAGACTTCATCTCACATACTTTGTACATGTTATCAGGAGGGATCAGTCCCAGGAGAAGAGCATCATGCTTGGTAAAGTAGAGGTTTGGTGAAAAAAAGGAGACCCTCAAGGAGATGGACTGACACAGTGGCTGCAACATTGGGCTCAAGCACAACAACAATGGTAAGATGGCACAGGACAGTAAAGTGTTTCCTTCCATCTTATATAAGGTTGCTATGAGTCAGACCCCCACGTGTCTGTCAGTTTGTCATAAAGTGGGGGGCTTGTGTGTTGCTGTGACGCTGGAAGCTATGCCACGAGTATTCAAATACTAGCAGGGTCACCCATGGCAGCCAGGTTTCAGTTGAGATTCCATACTGAAACAGACTAGGAAGAAAGAGCTGGTGATCTACTTCAGAAAAAATAATTGGCCAGTGAAAACCTTGTGAATAGCAAGGGAACATTGTCTGATATAGTGCCAGAAGATGAGCCCCTCAGGTTGGAAGACATTCAAAATAACACAGGGGAAGAGCTGCTTTCTCAAAGTAGAGTCAACTTTAATGACGTGTATGGAGTCAAGATTTCGGGACCTTCATTTGCTGATGTGGCATGACTCAAAATGAGAAGAAACAGCTGCAAACATCCATTAATAATTGGAACCTGGAATGTAGGAAGTATGAATCTAGGAAAATTGGAAACTGTCAAAAATGAAATGTAACACATCAAGATCAATATCCTAGGCATTAGTGAGCTGATGGACTAGTATTTGTCATTTCGAATCAGAAAGTCATATGCTCTACTATGCTGGAAATGACAACTTGAAGAGGAATGGCATTGCATTCATCATAAAAAAGAACATTTCAAGATCTATCCTGAAGTACAATGCTGTCAGTGACAGGATAATATCCATATGCCTACAAGGAAGATCAGTTAATACGACTATTATTCAAATTTATGCACCAACCGCTAAGACCAAAAAAAAAAAAAAAAGGCCGAAGATGAAGAAATTGAAGATTTTTACCAACTTCTGAAGTCTGAAATCGATCGAACATACAATCAGGATGCACTGATAATTCCTGGTGATTGGAATGTGAAAGTTGGAAACAAAGAAGAAGGATCCGTTGTTGGAAAATATGGCTTTGGTGACAGAAATGATGCTGGAGATCCCATGATTGAATTTTGCAAGACCAATGACTTCTTTGTTACAAATACCTTTTTTCCCCAACATAAACGGTGACTATACACATACACAGGGACCTCGCCAAACGGAATACACAGGAGTCAAATTGACTACATCTGTGGAAAGTGACTATAGAAAAGCTCAATATCGCCAGTCAGAACAAAGCCAGGGGCAACTGCAGATCAGGTTGTCAATTGCTCATATACAAGTTCAAGCTGAAACTGAAGAAAATTAGAACAAGTTCACAAGAGCCAAAGTACAACCTTGAGTATATCCCACCTGAATTTAGAGACCATCCCAAGAATAGATATGATGCATTGAACACTAATGACCGAAGACCAGACAAGTTATGGAATGACATCAAGGGAATCATACATGAAGAAAGCAAGAGGTCATTAAAAAGACAGATGGGAAAGGAAAGACCTAAATAGATGTTATAAGAGACTCTGAAACTTGCTCTTGAACGTCGAATAGCTAAAGGAAAAGGGAAAAAAACGATGAAGTAAAACAGCTGATCAGAAGATTTCAAATGGGGGCTCAAGAACACAAAGTAAAGTATTAAAATGAAATGTGCAAAGACCTGGAGATAGAAAACCATAAAGGAAGATCATGCTCAGCATTTCTCAAGCTGAAAGAACTGAAGGAAACATTCAACTCTCTAGTTGCAACACTGAAGTTTTCTGTGGGGAAAATCTTAAACGACTCAGAGAGCATCAAAATAAGATGGAGGGAATACACAGAGTCACTATACCAAAAAGAATTGGTCGACGTTCAACCATTTTAGAAGGTAACATATGATCAGGAACCACTGGTACTGAAGGAAGGAGTCCAAGCTGCAGTGAAGGTATTTGCAACAAAACAAGGCTCCAGGAATTGACAGAATACCAATTGAGATGTTTCAATAAATTGATGTAGCCCTGGAAGTGCTCACTCATCTATGCCAAGGAATTTGGAAGACAGCTACCTAGCCAAATGACTGAAACAGATTCATATTCATGCCTATCCCCAAGAAAGGTGATACAACCAAATGCAGACCTTATCAAACAATATCATTAATATCACATGCAAGCAAATTTTGCTGAAGATCATTCAAAAGAAGCTACAGCAGCATGTCGACAGGGAACCGTCAGAAATTCAAGCCGGATTTAGAAGAGGACATGGGACCAGAGATATCATTCCTGGCTGAAAGAAGAGAATACCAGAAAGATGTTTACCTGTGTTTTATTGACTATGCTAAGGCATTTGACTGTGAGGATCATAACAAATTATGGATAACTTTGTGGAGAATGGGAATTCCAGAACACTTAATTATACTCATGAGGAATCTGTACATGGATCAAGAAGCAGTTGTTAGAACAGAACAAGGGAATAGTGCATTGCTTAAAGTCAGGAAAGGTGTGCATTAGGGTTGTATCTTTTCACAACATCTATTCAATCTGCATGCTGAGCAAATAATCCGAGAAGCGGGACTATATGAAGAAGAACGGAGCATTGGAATTGGAGGAAGACTTGTTAACACCTTTCATTATGCAGATGACACAGCCTTGGTTGCTGAAAGTGAAGTGGACTTGAAGCACTTACTAATGAAGATCAAAGACCACAGCCTTCAGTATGGATTACACCTCAACATAAAGAAAACAAAAATCCCCACAACCTGGACTGATAAGCAACATCATTATAAACGGGGAAAAGATTGAGGTTGAAAAGGATTTCATTTTACTTGGATTCACAATCAACACCCATGGAAGCAGCAGTCAAGAAATTAAAAGACACATTGCATTGGGAAAATCTGCTGCAGAAGACCTCTTTAAAGTGTTAAAAAGGAAAGATGTCACCTTGAGGACTAAGGTACACCAGACTCAAGCCATGGTATTTTCAACTGCCCCATAAGGAGGGCTGAAGAAGAACTGGCACCTTTAAATTGTGATGTTGGCAGAGAATATTGAATATACCATGGACTGCCAAAAGAATGAACAAATATGTCTTGGAAGAAGTACAACGAGAATGTTCCTTAGAAGCAAGGATGGCCAGACTATGTCTTACACTCTTTGGACATGTTGTCAGGAGGGATCAGTCCCTAGTGAAGGACATCATGCTTGGTAAAGTACAGGGTCAGCAGAAAAGACGAAGACCCTCAAGCAGATGGACTGACACAGAGGCTGCAACAATGGACTCCAGCATACAGTCAGGTGAACAAAGCTTTTCAAGGCAAAGGAAGTGATAACAGTGTCCAGTGCTGTTTGAAGATCAAATAACGTGAAGTCTGAGATGTGGTTTTGAAATTTTGCAATGTGGAGGTCATTGGTGACCTTGAAAAGAGCATTTCAGTTTCAGAATGATGGCGATAAAAGCCAAATTGGAATAAATTCAAGAGAGGATAGAAGCAGCATAATTGGAGTAGGTGGGGATACGCTACTCTTTTGAAGAGTTTTTATATGAAAGGAGCAAATATATGGATGATATTTCAGGGGACTTGGGGGTCAAATAAGGGTTTTTAAATATTTGTTTATATGCTGATGATAATGAATAGAGAAGGAAAACCAGATGTTGTTGAAAGACAGAAGAGACAAGTTCAAAAATACAGTCTTTGACTAGATGGGGGCTGGTATGGAATCCTGTGCATGTGTAAAGGGATCGTTCTTGAATACACAGACAGTTAACCCATTGTATTACAAAGGGAAATCAAATGATATGAGTAGATTGGTAGATGTGGAAGTGAGAGATTATAGAAGCTTTTCCATGGGTTTTATTTTCTCACTGAAATAATAAGCATGGCCATCAGCTAGATTGTATACAGGATCAATGATGATGTTGGAAGTTTGGAAAAGGGCGAGAAAGTGTAAAATATTTGACTGACCAAATAAGAGGATTAATTAAGTAAGCAGGGAAATGAAGTAGGATTTCTGAGCATCATTGACTGTCATTTGGCATCGTGGTTCTAACTTTAAAAACAGTATGTTCAGTATGGTTATGTGTTTTTCTGGAACCATTTTCATAGGCTTATGTGCAGATGTGGAATCAGTGGAAAGGTGGGTTTAAGCATGGCTGAAATATCTCTAGGTAAGTAGTACAGATAGAGATGGCAAGAGATTTGACTGTATATACAAGAAGGAAGTGATTATGAGCTAAACTGGGTAATAAAAGAAGTAATGCTATGTGAAGGCATTAGGCAGTGAAAATGTGATAGGATCAAATAATTGGTAGTCACAGCAGGGTGACGAGATAAGAAGAGGGAAATATTTTTAGAAGAGATGGAAACTAATGGACTGAAAAGGAAAAGACAATGGGGAATAAGAAGGACATCAACTTTTTTTCTCCTGATTCTGAGGCATAATGACTGTAGGGGAATAAACAGCCATAACTTCATAGCGCTTTATTGAGTTAGACCAATTGATTGGGTTGTGATTGTTGTCACATGCCACCGAGTCAGCTCCAACTTATAGTGACCCTATGTACAACAGAACGAAACACTGCTGGGTCCTGCATCATCCTCATAGTCGTTGCTGTCTCTGAGCCCATTAGTGCAGCCACTGTGTCAATTCATCTCATAGATGGTTTTCCTCTTTTTCCCTGATCCTCTACCTTACCAAGCATGATGTCCTCCTCCAAGGATTGATCCCACCTGATAACATGTCCGAAGTAGGTGCAACAAAGTCTTGCCATCCTCGCTTCCAAGGAGCACTTTCACTGTACTTCTAAGAGAGAATCGTTCTTCTGGCAGTCCATGATACATTCAACATTCTTTGCCAACATCATAATTTAAAGGCATCAATTCTTGTTCAGTCTTCCTTATTCATTGCCCAGCTTTCACATGCATATGAGGTAGCTGAAAATATCATGGCTTGGGTCAGGAGCACCTTAGTCATCAAATGACATTTTTGCTTTTCATCACATTAAAGAGTCTTTTGCAGCAGATTTGCCCAATGCAATATGTCGTTTGATTTCTTGACTGCTGTTTCCATGAGCGTCGACAGTGGATCCAAGTAAAATGAAATCCTTGACAACTTCAATCTTTTTATTTATCATGATGTTGGTTCTTCGTCCAGTTATGAGGATATTTTTTTTCCATGTTGAGGCGCAATCCATACTGAAAGCTATGGTCTTTGATCTGCATCAGTGAGTGCTTCATGTCCTCTTCACTTTCAGCAAGCAAGGTTGTGTCATCTGCATATTGCAGGTTGTTAATGAGTCTTCCACCAATCCTGATGCCACATTATTCTTCAGATAGTTCAGGTTCTCAGATTTTTTGCTCAGCATACAGATTGAATAAGTATGGTGAAAGGATACAACACTGATGCACAGGGTAACAAAACCAAATATCTCTTGAGAATAATAAAGCATGCCACAACGGGTATGATTTCTGTTTCATGATAAATGTTTTATTTTAAGTAGTTCCCTCAACTGTCAACTCTTTTAACCAAACTTCCTGTAATTTTTAACAAATTTTGGCACTGATTACAATGTACTCTGTCAGTTTAAATAGGAACAGGAAACTGATGTAAATGTAGTACCTTAAATAATAGAAAATGCGACTTCTTCAGTGAATGTACCATGAAGTGCAGAGTACCAATAATGTAAAACAAAACCCAAACCTATTGTCATTGAGTCAACTTTGACTCATGGCAATCCCATGTGAGTCAGAGTACAACTGCAATCCATAGAGTTTTCAACGGCTACAACTTACAGGAGTAGACCTCTACACCTTTCTTCCGTGGCACCACTGGGTAATTTCGTATTGTCAACCTTATATTAGCAGCTGAGTACAAACCATTTGCACCCCCCAGGGACTGTATCAGTGTGATATAAAAAATATAGTCATCCTAAAATCTTGTCAGAAAAACTTTCCAAAAAAAGGAATGATTTTTAATAATGTTTCTTATTTCTTCTCATAGTCATGCTTGTATAAGAGTTTTTGATCAAATATTTTGACAGCCTGGAATATATTATCATATGAATATGTATTTTATCAATGAAAAATATTACTAGACACTACTCTTTACAATGTATAATGTGACAGATAGTGTTTTTTAAATAATTTTCAGAGTCACTGTGATGGTTAAGATTGTGTGTCAACTTGGCTGAGTCATAACTCTCAGCGTTCTGACAGCTGTATAATGTTTTAATCACTTCCCTGTTGAAATTTGATATGTTATCACCCCCATGATGAAACCTGCTGAATGGTACCAGTGGAGGTGGGGGCCTGTGATGACTCACCACCCCCTCAGCCTTCATCTCTCTGCCCTCCGCCACCTACTTCCTTCCTGCTCACCTTGCCAAGGTTTTTTGGCTTGTTCTTGACGCAGCAGTTGCCACTTGTTCATCTGATCTTCAGTTCTTGGGACTTGAGCTAGCAGCTTACCTGCTGATCTTGGGATTTGTCGATCTTCACAGCCTGTGAGCAAGAGTCCTGCTCTCCAACCTGCCAATCTTGGGTTCACCGGCCCCTGCAGCTATGTGAATCAGGGTAAGCCTTGGGTCTTGCCTGCTGAACTTGGGATTCATCAACCTTCACAGCCTGTGAGCTAGAGCCCTGTTCTCCAACTTGCCAATCTTAGGTTCGCCAGCCCTTGTGGCTACATGAATCAGGAGAAACCTCTATCCTGATCCATGGACTTGGGACGGACATTCCGAAGTCTACAATCGCATGAGCTGAGTCCTTGATATAAATCTCTCTCTATATATACATTTATATGCTTTACTGGTTTTACTTCTTTAGAGAACCCAGCCTAAGACATTTGTTACTAGGAGTGGGTTGCTGCTCTAACAGATACCTAAAATATGGAAGCAGTTTTTAAACTGAATGGAAAGAGGATTCAGAAGGAAATGAGGAGAACCATTAAAACTTTAGACAACACAGATGTCGAGAACTGACAGCAGCAGCGGACCAGCAGCAGCAGAACCAGGAAACCAGCATAAGGCAACACTGGAGCCGACCCACAGAGCAAGAGAGCTGAGTGCCTTCCAGCCAAAGTTTACTGGTGTAATGAGGTGCCTCCAGGCCCTTATCAGTGGAGCTACAAAGCTTTGAAACACTTGCCCCAGCAGGGCAGATAAAGGCGTGAGTTTCAAGGGCCGAGAGGTCAAGCAACCAGAAAGCAGAAGCTGAAGAGACAAGGAACACAGGAAGCTTAGCTGCCTCAGTCTCAAAAGGTATGGCCTCAACCTCTGGGGTTTCAAAGGGTAGACCGATGGCCTCTGGTGTTTCTAAGGGTGGAGTCACCACTCAGATGGACTAGGAGAATGAAGCGCCTTAAGCCAAAGGAGCAGAGTCACCATCCCAGTGGGCCTGGAAGGTGGAGCCCAGAGCTGAGGGACCTTCACTCAGAATCCGGAGTGTGGCCAATACCTAGAGTCTGGAGGGCAGGGTTATTGTGTAAATAACTTCAGAGAACAGAAGATTAATTTCAAAGCTTTGAGAGCTGATGTAATGTGTTCTACTGACTTGCTTGGTGCCTGTTATCCCTCCTTTGCCTGAGATTTCTCCCATTTGCAATGGAAATGTCTAGCTTGTGCCTGTTCTGCCATCATACTTTGGAAGCAGATAACTTGTATTCCAGATTTCACAGATGAAAAGAAATTTTTGGATTTTGGACTTGGAGCTGATTTAAGAATTTTGCTATTATATGATGGAGTGAATGTGTCTTACATGTACCAAGGACATGAATTTTAGGGTGCCAAAGGCTGGAATGTCATGGATTGAATTGTGTCCCTCAAAAATATGTGTCAACTTGGCTAGACCATGATTCCTAGTATTGTGTGGTTGCCTCCATTTTGTGATTTTCTTATGTGTTATAAATGATAATATCTGCCTGTGGATAAGAAGATTAGGGTGGGATGAAACACCCTTGCTCAGGTCACAACCCTTATCCAATGTAAAGGGAGTTTCCCTGGGGTGTGGCCAGCACCACCTTTTATCTTACAAGAGATAAAAGGAAAGGGAAGTAAGCAGAGAGTTGTGGACCTCATACCACCAAGAAAGCAGCACCAAGAGCACCTTCGAACTTGAGAATCCTGCACAGAGAAGCTCCTAGTCCAGGGGAAGATTGATGAGAAGGACTTTCCTCCAGAGCCAACAGAGAAAGCAAGCCTTCCCCTGGACCTGACACCCTGAATTTGGACTTCTAGCCTACTAGACTGTAAGAAAATAATTTTGTCTTTGTTAAAGCCATCCACTTGTGGTATTTCTGTTATAGCAGTGCTATATAACTAAAACATTCATCAAGGCTGCTGTGTAGTTCTTTTCAGACAAGTTAGCTGAAATTTCAATCGATACATTGGCCACAGAGCAACGATACAGAAAAGGACTCAAAAGTGCCCTCTGTCCGGTTGGTTTATTGTCCAATGATGGTGAATATAAGTAGTGAAGAAGTGACAGCTTGACTCTGAAAGATAAGAATTCAATAAATAAGCAACTGATCAGTTTCTACAGAAAGGAAACTTAACAACAGGAAGTCAAAAGCTCTCATGTCCTGTCATTCCTCAAAGAGATTGCAACAATTAATATTGAACGCCTAGGTTTAGGGACTAGGAGCATTTTTGTGAGACTCTCTTAATTATAGTTTCACAGTGATAGTTATTATTAGTTCAAAGAAAACTTTTCTGAATTAGTACATGTAGAGTGTATTCTAAATGATATCAGCATAAAAATAAGAGAAAAAAATGGAATTGAAAATAAAAGGCCTGTTGATGAGGCACCAACCAAGGACTCAAAAGTCCTGACTTAGTAACTTTTCATGTGCAGGAAATCCTTACATCTTTTTCTTTAACTTCAGAGCTCTAAAATCAGTCTCAGCTCTCATATTACTGTGGTCTGGTAAGATTAGAATATTAAGAAATTACTTCCTGATTGATTTAAAAAATTTTTTTTCCTTTTCTAGAGCCACATATTTAGAGCACAAATCAGAAATCAGTACATGGCACGATGCACTCTCTAAACAAAATGCCAGTGACCAAGTGAGAGTTTTAATTACCACCATCCATTTTATCAATTATACTATTTTTTGAGATGAAAAATATCTAAAGAACAATGTTGTTGTTGTTAGGTGCCGTCGAGTCGGTTCCGACTCATAGCGACCCTACCCACAACAGAACGAAACACTGCCCGGACCTGAGCCATCCTTAAAATCGTTGTTATGCTTGAGCTCATTGTTGCAGCCACTGTGTCAACCCACCTCGTTGAGGGTCTTCTTCTTTTCCGCTGATCCTGTACTCTGCCAAGCATGATGTCCTTCTCCAGGGACTGATCCCTCCTGACAACATGTCCAAAGTATGTAAGACGCAGTCTCGCCATCCTTGCTTCTAAGGAGCATTCTGGTTGTACTTCTTCTAAGACAGATTTGTTCGTTCTTTTGGCAGTCCATAGTATATTCAATACTCTTCGCCAACACCACAATTCAGAGGTGTCAATTCTTCTTCGGTCTTCCTTATTCATTGTCCAGCTTTCACATGCATATGATGCGATTGAAAATACCATGGCTTGGATCAGGCGCACCTTAGTCTTCGAGGTGACATCTTTGCTCTTCAACACCTTGAAGAGGTCCTTTGCATCAGATTTACCCAATGCAATGTGTCTTTTGATTTCTTGACTGCTGCTTCCATGAGTGTTGATAGTGGATCCAAGTAAAATGAAATCCTTGACAATTTCAGTCTTTTCTCCTTTTATCATGATGTTGCTCATTGGTCCAGTTGTGAGGATTTTTGCTTTCTTTATGTTGAGGTGCAGTCCATACTGAATGCTGTGATCTGTGATCTTCATTAGTAAGTGCTTCAAGTCCTCTTCACTTTCAGCAAGCAAGGTTGTGTCCTCTGCATAACACACGTTAATAATAAGTCTTCCTCCAGTCCTGATGCCCCGTTCTTCATATAGTCCAGCTTCTCGGATTATTTGCTCAGCATACAGATTGAATAGGTATGGTGAAAGACTACAACCCTGATGCACACCTTTCCTGACTTTAAACCAATCGGATCCCCTTGTTCTGTCCGAACAACTGCCTCTTGATCTATGTAAAGGTTCATCATGAGCACAATTAAGTGTTCTGGAATTCCCATTCTCTGCAATGTTATCCATGATTTGTTATGATCCACCTTTGCATAGTCAATAAAACACAGGTAAACATCCTTCTGGTATTCTCTGCTTTCAGCCAAGATCCATCTCACATCAGCAATGATATCCCTGGTTCCACGTCCTCTTCTGAAACCGGCCCGAATTTCTGGCAGTTCCCAGTCGATATACTGCTACAGCCATTTTGGAATGATATTCAACAAAATTTTGCTTGCGTGTGATATTAATGATATTGTTCTAGAATTTCCACATTCGGTTGGATCACCTTTCTTGGGTATAGGCATAAATGTGGATCTCTTCCAGTCAGTTGGCCAGGAAACTGTCTTCCATATTTCTTGGCATAGATGAGTGAGCACCTCCAGCTCTACATCTGTTTGTTGAAACATCTCAACTGATATTCCATCAATTCCTGGAGCCTTGTTTTTCACCAATGCCTTCAGAGCAGCTTGGACTTCTTCCTTCAATACTATCGGTTCCTGATCATATGCCACCTCTTGAAATGGTTAAACATCGACTAATTCTTTTTGGTGTAATGACACTGTGTATTCCTTCCATCTGCTTTTGATGCTTCCTGCTTCGTTTAATATTTTCCCCGTAGAATCCTTCCTTTCGCAACTCGAGACTTGAATTTTTTCTTCAGTTCTTTCAGCTTGAGAAACTCTGAGCATGTTCTTCCCTTTAGGTTTTCCATCTCCAGCTCTTTGCATGTATTACATGTCATTGTAATACTTGTCTTCTTGAGACGCTCTCTGAAATCTTCTCTTCGGTTCTTTTACTTCATCAATTCTTCCTTTTGCTTTAGCTGCTCGATGCTCAAGAGCAAGTTTCAGAGTCTTCTCTGACATCCATCTTGGTCTTTTCTTTCTTTCCTGTCTTTTCAGTGACCTCTTGCTTTCTTCATGGACGATGTCATTCCACAACTCATCTGGTCTTCGGTCACTAGTGTTCAATGTGTCAAATCTATTCTTCATATGGTCTCTAAATTCAGGTGGGATGTATTCAAGGTCATATTTTGGCTCTCGTGGACTTGCTCTGATTTTCTTCAGTTTCAGCTTAAACTTGCACATGAGAAATTGATGGTCCATTCCACAGTCGGCCCCTGGCCTTGTTCTGACTGATGATATTGAGCTTTTCCATCATCTCTTTCCACAGATGTAGTCAATTTGATTTCTGCGTGTTCCATCTCGTGAGGTCCATGTGTATAGTTGCCATTTATGTTGGTGAAAGAAAGTATTTGCAATGAAGGAGTCGTTCATCTTGCAAAATTCTATCAGTCTCTAGCATTGTTTCTATCACCAAGGCCATATTTTCCAACTACTGATCCTCCTTCTTTGTTTCCAACTTTCACATTCCAATCGCCAGTTATTATCAATGCATCTTGATTGCATGTTCAATCAATTTCAGACTGCAGCAGCTGATAAAAACCTTCTATTTCTTCATCTTTGGCCCTAGTGGTTGGTGCGCAAATTTGAATAATAGTTGTATTAACTGGTCTTCCTTGTAGGCGTATGGATATTATCCTATCACTGACAGCTTTGTACTTCAGGATAGATCTTGAAATGTTCTTTTTGACAATGAATGCAACACCATTCCTCTTCAAGTTGTCATTCCCAGCATAGTAGACTATATGATTTTCCTTTTCAAAATGGCCAATACCAGTCCATTTCAGCTCACTAATGCCTAGGATATCAATGTTTATGGGCTCCATTTCTTTTTTGACGATTTCCAATTTTCCTAGATTCATATTTCGTGCATTCCAGGTTCCGAATATTAATGGATGTTTTCAGCTGTTTCTTCTCATTTTGATTCATGCCACATCAGCAAATGAAGGTCCCAAAAGTTTTACTCCATCCACGTCATTAAGGTTAACTCTAGTTTGAGGAGGCAGCTCTTCCCCAGGCATCTTTTGAGTGCCTTCCAACCTGGGGGGCTCATCTTCCAGCACTATATGAGACAATGTTCTGCTGCTGTTCATGAATAAAACAGTCTTTATAGTCAAGCAGGTAAAGGTTCAAATCTTTGCTATATTAACTACTAAGTTTTTTTTTAATTGTTTTTAAAACTAGACAAGATACTCATCCACTTTAAATGTCCTCATCTGTAAAATGGTAATAATAATTCATATTTTACAGTTTTGTTGCTAAAGATAAATATGTGGGGAGAGGTGGGGCAAAATGCAAAAATAAACAGTTGCTCCCATTTAGCCCCTCTGTACAAAAAATTAAAAGAGACTGAGATCTCAGAGAGCTCTGGATGGGAAATGAAACATTGGAGCGTTGAGGTGAGTCATGAAACAGGAAAAAAACAGCTGGAGTTTCTGGCCACTAGCATCTGGAGGTCTTGGCTCACTGCAGCCATTTTGGGATGGGGATGATAACACCCTTAGCAAAGAATTCAGAATGGAAGCTAAACTGAGAAAAAAGTAGTCTGATTAAGGTGGTGCAGACTGCCTAGGGGAATTCACAAGCCACACACTTGGGAAAGGGCACAGTGAAGCAGAGGCACTGGGAGTGAGTACTACTGAATATCACAAAGACCCATGGTTAGTGGGCACTAGGACTTGGGGCCACTGAAGAGCCAGGAGACCCATCCATCAGCCAGGGCAAGAAAAATACATCAAACAAGCAATAAAGTGGTAAACAACTGGCGTGTTTCCCACAACTAGGCATGCAGAAGAGCCTGCTTAGGGTCATCCACGAGGGAAGGGCATAAAGCTCTCCCTTCCCTCACCTTGGGAAAGATGAGTGCTACAACTTCTACCCATGGCCAGATGAAAAGTTCTGTACATGTACAATTAGTCACAGAAGGAAAGTCGTGCCCTAATCCTACAAAGGAAATGCAGGAATCCAACCCCAGCAGTGCAACCACCTTGAGAAGGTTTCAGCCAGAAATGTCAGCTGCCTTAGGGAAAACCAGTGAAAGTAAGCACCCAGAGACTTAAAACTTTCCAAAACACCTAAAACATGCAGAGAGAAACTAGAAACCTCAGACAGAACTACTGACTCAGTGCTGAAAGAACTAAAGGGCCAAAGTGCTCACTAGTGAAACTTAGGAGAAGATAGTGAAGTAAACCACAAAAAAGAGAATTCCTTGAAATACAGAAATCTCTGAATTTCAGATTACCACAATAAGATATGAAAATGCCACACAGTCAACAAAAACTAATAAAATGTACAGCATCACAAGAGAAGAAGGCCCAAGTAAAAGAAAAACATGAAGAAGCAGACATTGCTCTTATGAAGACCAGGATATTGAGAAAAAGAGAACACTTGAAAGCAATAGTGTCACATGTGTTTAAAGAAAGCAAAGAATACACAGAAAACAACTAATGTAGATCAGGGGAAAAAATGGGATGCAAAATGACAAACTCAGTAAGGAGATTGAAAACATTGAAAAACAAGAGAAAGAAAAAGTGAAGGCTAAAATAATTGAATTAAAAATGCAAGACAAACATTCAACAATAGCTTCAAGCAGACAGAAGATAGAATATGTAAACTAAAAGACAGAGCAAATGGACTTACGTCTCAAGAGAAACAATAGAAAAGAACAAACAAAAATCAATAAAGCCCAGTGGAAATGTGGAATTCAGTTATGAAATCTAACATTGGAATTATGGAAATTCCAGAGAATCATGATAATAATAGTGGAGTAAAAGGAATTTTCCAAGAGATAATCTTAGAGAATTTCCCAGACCTGAATACGGAACCAAGCCTGCAAATACAGGGAGCTACACAAACTCCGAATAGAAGAAATATAATGAGGTCCTCTCCAAAACACACGGTAATAAAATTATTGAAAGCCAAATACAAGGAAAGAATTCTAACAGCAGTAAGAAAAAAGGAAAATATAACACATCAGTGGTCCACCATAACCGTTAGAGCATATTTCTCTCCGGAAGCCTGGAGGCCAGAAGATAATGGAGTGACATGTATAAAACATTGAAGGAAAACAATTGCCGATGAACAATTATTTATCCATCATGGTTGTCATCCAAAAATGAGGGTAAATAATGTCATTTCAAATAAACAGGTAAAAACTAAAATAAACAAATAAATAATCAAATTCTCAGAATTTGCCACTACCAGCTCTGCAAGTATAACTTAAGGGAGTTCTCAAAATGGAAAGGAAAGAACATTAAACAAATCTACACATGGGAAATAAAATTGAATTAAAAAGAGAGATCTTTAAAAAATAACAGCATGGGCAAATTATAAAGACCAAATACACGATACATTCAGAGCCTTGGTGGCCTCAGTGTTTAAAGTGCTCTGCTTCTAAATGAAAGGTCAGTGGTTTGAACCCACTAGCAGCCTTTTAGGTAAAGATATGACAGTCTGTTTCTGGAAAGATTTACATCTTTGGAAACCCTATGGGTCAGTTCTACTCTGTCCTATAGAGCCACTATGAGTAGAAATCAACTTGAAGGCAACAGGTTTGAGTGTTTTTGGTTTTGGATATGATACTTTCATGGAATAAACTCAATAGTTAAGTTCCACAAGCAATACAAAGTCAAGTGCATAAAAAATAAGTACAAATTAGATCTATCAGATATAGGGAATATAATGATGTCAATGGAGACTCACCAACAGAAACGGGAGAAGGAGAAGGAAAACAATAATAGTTGTAGTATGTTACTATTCTATGTTACTTGCTGTTTGTATGTTGTAAGTATTGTTGAAATTTCAAGTTTTGTAATGTAATATTTGTGATACCAAAGCAAAACCAAACCTGTTGCCATCAAGTCGACTCTGACTTATAGCAACCCTACAGGACAGAGTAGAACTGCCCCATAGAGTTTCCAAGGGGTGCCTGTTAGATCTGAACTGCTAACCTTTTGGTTAGCAGCCGTAGCACTTAACCACTACACCACCTAACCACCATGAAAACACATAGAAGAAATATTCAGAAAAAACAATGAGAGAAATAAGAAAGACTCATCAGAACAAACGCTAAACACAAAAAATAATAGAAAAATGAGAATAAAAAAGACAAAGAAGATATGTCTCTCAAAAAACAATAAGCAAAATGAATGAAATATGTACTTTCTTTTTAGTACTAACGTTAAATGTAAATGGCATAAACTCCCCATTTAAAAGACAGAGAGTGACAAAATGGATTTAAAAAAAGATCCATCTTTTTGCTGCCTACAAGAAACACACCTTAGACTTAAGGACACAAATGTACTGAAAATAAAAGGACGGAAAAAATATTCCATGCAACCAGTAACCAAAAAAGAACAGGGGTATCCATACTGATATAAGATAAAGTATACTTTAAATCAAAAACTATTATAAAACATAAAGAAAGACATTATTACTTAATAAAAAAGGGTGAATTTATTAAGAAAATATAACATTTATATATGTATCTAATATCAACATTCCAAAATACATGAAACAAATGCTGATTAATATGAAAGGAGAAAAAGATAAAACTACAATAATATTTGGGGACTTCAACACACCACTTTCAATATTAGATAGAATATCTAAAAAGATCAGTAAGGGCGTTGAGGACTTAAATAAAACCATAAGCCAATTTGACTTAAGGGACATATATAGAACACTCCACCCACCAGCACAACCATATACACTGTTCTCCAGTACACGAGGATCTTTTTCCAGAATAGGTCATATGCTAGACCACAAAACAAATGTCAACAAATTTAAAAAGATTGAAATCACACAAAGCATCTACTCTGACCATAACAGTATGAAGCTAGAAATCAAGAGGAAAAATAATAATAATAATTACATAGAAAATATGTAACACAATACTAAAAAAACTATTGGGTCATAGAATAAATCAAAAGTGAAGTTTAAAAAAAATACTTAGAATCAAGCAAAAATGAAAACAAAACTTATCAAAACATTTGAGACACAGATAAAGCAGTGTTTAGAAGGAAATTCACAGCAATAAATCCCTACATTAAAAAAGAAGAAAGAGGGGTCCAAGGATAAGTAGTACCTTCCACTCCTTACAACCAAAAGCATTGGGTGTCCATGGTCCAGCTGCAGAAACCACCCACTTGTGCACTCTAGGGAACAGGGACCCACTTTCCTCACAGACACTCGGGGGGTTTTTGTCAGCCCCCTGCCTTATTTAGAGTGTGACCCCCTGCTGCAACCAGATACCTATACCTACATCAATCACCCCAGCCCTTCTAAGACTGTAGGACAGAGCCTGTACCACACAGTTGATGACCAGCTACCTGGGCACCTGAGCTGAATCCATACAAGAAAACTGAATGGACTGCTAGGCTCGTATACCTGGTAACAGCTCTAGCTGTCTGGTGACAGGACATTAGAGGTTCAAAGGCAAAAATAATCGAGATAGCTTACTCAAGCAGCCTATGTGGGCATATCAAAACAAAACATAGCAAAAAACTAAGATACAGTAAGCAAACATAAAATAAACTAATACAATAACTTACATATGGCTCAGAGACAACAGTCAATATCAAATAACATAAAGACACAGATCATGATCACTTCAACAAGCTCTCAAAACAAAGAATCAAGGAATTTTTCAGATGAAGGTGTCTTCCTGGAATTACCAGATGCAGAATACAAAAGATGAACATACAGAACTCTTCCAGACATCAGGAAGGAGAACACACAAAATGCAGAACAAGCCAAAGAAAACACAGATAAAGTAGTTGAAGAAATTAAAAAGGTTATTCAAGAACATAATCAAAAATTGAATAAGCTGCAGGAATCCATAAAGAGACAGCAATCAGAAATTCAGAAGATTAACAATAAAATTACAGAAGTAGACAATTCAATAGAAAGTCAAAGGAGCAGAATTGTGCAAATGGAAGGCAGGACTAGTGAGACTGAAGGTAAAACACTTGGCACCTATACAGTTGAAGAAAACTCAGACAAAAGAATTTTTAGAAAATGAAGAAAGACTAAGAATCATGTGCGACTATATCAAGAGAAATAATCTACAAGTAATTGGAGTATCAGAAAAGGGAGGGATAACAGAAAATACAGAGAACTGTTGAAGATTTGTTGACAGAAAACTTCCCAGATATCGTGAAAGATGAGAAGATATCTATCCGAGATGCTCATTGAACTCCAAATAAGATATATCTCAAAAGAAAGTCACCAAGACATATGGTAATCAAACTGGCAAAAACCAAAGATAAAAAGAGAATTTTAAGAGCAGCTAGGGATAAACGGGAAGCCCTGGTTGTGTAGTGGTTAAGTGCTACAGTTGCTAACCAAAGGGTCGGCAGTTTGAATCTGCCAGGTGCTCCTTGGAAACTCTATGAGGTAGTTCTGCTCTGTCTGACAAGGTCACTATGAGTTGGAGTTGACTCGACAGCACTGGGGTTTAAGGCTAAATGAAAAGTCACCTACAAAGGAAAGTTAGTAAGAATAAACTTGGACTACTTGGCAGAAACCATGCAGGCAAGAAGGTAATGGGATGACTTATATAAAGCACTGAAGGAATAAAATTACCAGCCAAGAATCGTATATCCAGAAAAACTGTCTCTCAAATACGAAAGTGAAATTAGGAATCAACTCGAAGGCACTGGGTTTATCAGGTATCAACCTAAGATTAAAACACTGGACAGAGCAATCAGATGTTAACCCAGACAGGGAAACCACAAAAATAAATCAAGATAAAAAAAAACTCACAACATGGAAACAGCGATGTTATTATGTAAAAGAAGACAACAATAAACAATGTAGTCATAGATCTTTCATATAGAGGGGAAGTCAAGATGATATAAAGAAATGAAAGTTTGGTTAAAACTTAGAAAATAGGGCTAAATATTAATGCAACCACAAAGGAGACTACCAATCCTACTCATCAAAATAAAATACAAGAAAAACATAAAGACTCAGCAAAAACAAAATCAACAACAATGAATAAGAGGAAAAGGCAATATATAAAGATAAACTCCTCAGCACAAAAAACTAAGTGGGAAAAAGAAACTGTCAACAACACACAAAAAAAGACATCAAAATGAAAGCAATGAACTCATACCTATCCATAATCACACTTAATGTAATGGACTAAATACACCAATAAAGAGACAGAGAGTGGAAGACAGATGAAAAACATGATCCACCTATATGCTGCCTACAAGAGACACACCTTAGAATTAGAGACGCAAACAAACTAAAACTCAAAGGATGGAAAAAATATATCAAGCAAATATCAATCAAAAAAGAGTAGGAGTGGCAATATTAATTTCTGACAAAATAGACTTTAAAGTTAAATCCACCACAAAGGCTAAGGAAGGACACTATATAATAAGTAAAGAGACAATATACGAGAAGGATATAACCATATTAAATATTTATGCACCAAATGAGAGGGCTGCAAGATATATAAAACAAATTCTAACAGCATGGAAAAGTGAGACAGGGCCACTCCACAATTAGAGTAGGAGACGTGAACATACCACTTTTGGTGAAAGACAGAACATCCAGAAAGAAGCTCAATAAAGACACAGAAGATCTAAATGCCACAATCAACCAACTTAACTTCATAGACATATACAGAACACCCCACTCAGCAGCAGCCAAGTATACTTTCTTTTCCAGTATACAAGGAACATTCTCTAGAATAGACCACATATTAGGTCATAAAGCAAGCTTTAGCAGAATACAAAACATCGAAATATTACAAAGCATCTTTTCTGACCATAAGGCCATAAAAGTAAATCAATAACAGAAAAAGCAGGGAAAAGAAATCACACACTTGGAAACCGAACAATATCCTGATCAAAAATAACTGAGTTATAGAAGACATTAAGGATGGAAAAAAGAAATTCATAGAACCCAATAAGAATGAAAACACTTCTTATATCAGAACCTTTGGGACACAGCGAAAGCAGTACTCAGAGATTATTTATATCAATAAATGCATATATCCAAAATGAAAAAAAAAAAAGGCCAAAATCAAATAATTATCCCTAAAACTTGAACAAATAGAAAGAGAGCAACAAAAATAACCCTCAGGCACGAGAAGAAAGCAAATAATAAAAATTAGAGCAGAATTAAATGAAATAGAGAACAGAAAAACAATTGAAAGAATTAACAAGACCAAAAATTGGTTCTTTGAAAAAATTAACAAAATGATAAACCTTTGGCCAAACCGACAAAAGAAAAGCAGAAATGGAAGCAAATAACCCAAATAAGAAATGAGATGGAAGATATCACAACGGATTCAACTTTAATTAAAAGAGTCATATCAGATTACTATGAAAAACTGTATTCTAACAAATTTGAAAACCTAGAAGAAATAGATAAATTTCTAGAAAAACTCTACCTACCTAAACTAACACAAACAGAAGTCGAACAACTAAATAAACCCAAAACAAAAGAAGAAATTGAAAAGGTAGTTAAAAAAAACTCCCAACAACAACAACAACAAAAAGCTCTGGCCCGGAGAGCTTCACTGGGGAGTTCTATGAAACTTTCAGAGAAGAGTTAACACCACTACTACTAAAGGCATTTCAGAGCATAGAAAAGGATGTAATACTCCCAAACTCATCCTATGAAGCCAGCATAACCCTCATACCAAAACTAACGAAAAACACCACAGAAAAAGAAAATTACAGACCTATATCCCTCATGAGGTAACCCTGGTGGCGTAGTGGTTAAGTGCTATGGCTGCTAACCAAGAGGTTGGCAGTTCAAATTCACCAGGCGGTCCTTGGAAACTCTATGGTGCAGTTCTTCTCTGTCCTATAGGGTCGCTATGAGTCAGAATCAACTTGATGGCAGTGGGTTTGGTTTTTTTTTGGTTTTATCCCTCATGAACGTAGAGGTGAAAATCCTCAACAAAATAGTAGCCAACAGGTTTCAACAACATATCAAAAAAATAATTAACCATGAACAAGTTGGATTCATACCAGGTATGCAGGGATGTTTCAACATTAGAAAAACAATTTATGTAATCCATCATATAAATAAAACAAAAGACAAGAACCACATGATCTTATCAATTGATGCAGAAAAGGCATTTGACAAAGTTCAACACCGATGCATGATAAAACCTCTCAGCAAAATAGGAATAGAAGGAAAATTCCTCACCATAATAAAAGGGCATTTATACAAAGCCAACAACCAACATCATCTTAAACGGAGAGAGTCTGAAAGCATTCCCTTTGAGAATGGGAATGAGACATGGATGCCCTTTATCACCACTCTTATTGAACATTGTGCTGGAGGTTCTAGCCAGAGCAATTAGGCTAGATAAAGAAATACAAGGCATCCAGACTGTTAAGGAAGAAGTAAAAGTTTCTCCATTTGCAGATGACATAATATTATACAGACAAAACTCTAAAGAATCCTCAAGAAAACTACTGAAATTAATAGAAAAATTCAGCAGAGTATCAAGATACAAGATAAACATACAAAAATCAGTTGGATTCCTCTACACCAACAAAAAGAACATTGAAGAGGAAATCACCAAATCATAACCATTTACAGTAGCCCCCAAGAAGATAAAATACTTAGGAATAAATCTTACCAGAGATATAAAAGACTTATACAAAGAAAACTACAAAACACTTCTACAAGAAACCAAAAGAGACCTACACAACTGGAAAAATACACCTTGATCATGGATAGGAAGACTCAACATTGTAAAAATGTCTATTCTACCAAAAGTGATCTAAAGATACGATGCAATTCCAATCCAAATTCCAACGACATTTTTAACTGAGATGGGCAAACAAATCACCAACTTCATATGGAAGAGAAAGAAGCCCGGATAAGCACAGCATTACTGAAAAAGAAGAACAAAGTGGGAGGCCTCACACTACCTGATTTTAGAACCTATTTTTTTTTTTATACCATCACAATAGTCAAAACAGCCTGGTATTGGTACAACAACAGATACATAGACCAATGGAACAGAATTAAGAATCCAGACATAAATCTATCCACATATGAGCAGCTGATATTTGACAAAGGCCCAAAGTCAGTTAAATAGCGAAAAGGCTGTCTCTTTAGGTCCTGGCATAACTGGATATACATCTGCAAAAAAATGAAACAAGACCCATACTTCACAGTATGCACAAAAACTAACTAAAAATGGATCAAACAGCTAAGTATAAAATCTGAAATGATAAAGATCATAGAAGAAGAAACAGAGACAATGCTAGGAGCCCTAATACATGGCATAAACGGTATACAAAACATTACTAACAATGCACACACACCAGAAGAAAAACTAGATAAATGAGCGCTCCTAAAAATCAAACACCTATGCTCATCCAAAGATTTCACCAAAAGAGTAAAATGATTACCTACAGACTGGAAAAAGTTTTTAGCTATCACATTTCTGATCAGTGTCTGATCTCTAAAATCTGCATGAAACTGCAAAAACTCAACAACAAAAAGACAAATAACCCAATTAAAAAACGGGCAAAGGATATGAACAGGCATTTCACCAAAGAAGACATTCAGGTAGCTAACAGACACATGAGGAAATGCGCACAATCATTAGCCATTAGAGAAATGCAAATCAAAACTACGATAAGATTCCACCTCACTCCAGCAAGGTTGGCATTAATCCAAAAAACACAAAATAATAGATGTTGGAGAGGTTGCGGAGAGACTAGAACACTTATACACTGCTGGCAGGAATGTACGAATGGTACAACCACTTTGGAAATCCATTTGGCACTTCCTTCAAAAGCTAGAAATAGAACTACTATACGATCTAGCAATCCCACTCCTTAGAATATATGCTAAAGAAATAACAGCCTTTACACAAACAGATATATGCACACCCGTGTTCATTGCAGCACTGTTTACAATAGCAAAAAGATGGAAGCAACCAAGGTGCCCATCAACAAATGAATGGATAGATAAATTATGGTATATTCACACAATGGAATACTACTCATTGACCAAGAACAATGATGAATCTGTGAAACATTTCATAACATGAAGGAATCTGGAAGGCATTATGCTGAGTGAAATTAGTCAGTTGCAAAAGGACAAATATTGTATAAGACCACTATTATAAGAACTCAAGAAAAAATTTAAACACAGAAGAAAATATTCTTTGATGGTTATGACAGTGAGGGTGGAGGAAGGGAAAGGGGTTTTCACTAACTAGATATTAGATAAGAACTATTTTAGGTGAAGACAAAGACAACACATAATACAGGACAGGTCAGCACAACTGGACTGAACCAAAAGCAAAGGAGTTCCCTGAAGAAACCAAATGCTTCAAAGTCCAGTGTAGCAGGGATGGGGGTTTGGGGACCATCGTTTCAGGGGACACCTAGGTCAGTTGGCATAATAAAATCTATTGAGGAAACATTCTGCATCCCACTTTGGAGAGTGGCATCTGGGGTCTTAAACGCTAGCAAGTGGCCATCTAAAATGCATCAATTGGTCTCAACCCACCTGGAGCAAAGGAGAATGAAGAACACCAAAGACACAAAGTAATTATGAGCCCAAGAGACAGAAAGGACCACATAAAGCAGAGATTACATCTTCCTGAGACAAGAACTAGATGGTGGCCGGCTACAACAAATGACTGCCTTGACAGGGAAAAAAAACAGAGAATCCCTGAAGGAGCAGGACAGCAGTGGGATACAGACCTCAAATTTTCGTAAAAAGACCAGACTTAATGGTCTAACTGAGACTAGAAGGACCCTGGATGTCATCGTCCCCAGACCTTCTGTTAGCCCAAGACAGGAACCATACTCAAAGTCAACTCTTCAGACAGGGATTGGACTGGAATATAAGATAGAAAATGATACTGTTTAGGAGTCAGCTTCTTGGCTCAAGTAGACACATGAGACTGTGTGGGCAGCTCCTGTCTGGCGGTGAGATGAGGAGGAAGAGGGGGACAGAAGCTGGCTGAATAGACGCTGGAATACAGGGTGGAGAGAAGGAGTGTTCTGCCTCATTAGGGGGAGAGCAACTGGGAGTATATAGCAAAAAAAAAAAGTATATAAATTTTTGTATGAGAGACTGGCTTGATTTGTAAACTTTCACTTAAAGCACAATAAAAATTTAAATAAGAAATAAAAAAGAAGACAGATCCAAAATCAGTAACTTAAAATGACAACTTGAACTACTAGAAAAGAAGGAACAAAAGAAACTCAAAGCTTCCAGAAAAAAAGAAATAATTAAGATCAGAGCAGTAATAAATGAACTAGAGCAAAGAAAAACAATAGAAAGAATGAAAAAAAACTAGAACTTGATTCTTTAAAAGGATTGATAAAATAGACAAACTAGCTAGACTGATGAAAGAAAAAAAGAGAAGAGACAAATAACCAAAATTAGAAATGAAATTGGAAGAATTACAACAGACCCGACTGAGATAAAGAGGATCATAACAGAATACTATGAATTAACTGTACTTCAACAAATTTGAAATCCTAGATGAAATGTACAAATTCCTAGAAACACACTACCTACCTAAACTAACACAAATAGAGGTAGAAAATCTAAACAGACACATTGCAAAAAAAAAGAGATTGAATATGTCATCAAAAAACTGCCAGCAGTAACAGCAACAAAGCCTAAGTCCAGATAGCTTCACTGTGGAATTTTACCAAACATTCAGAAAAGCGCTTACACCAATTCTACTCAAACTCTTCGAAAACATGGAATAGGATGGAATACACACTAACTTATTCTATGAAGCCAACATCACCCTGATACCAAAACCAGGCAAAGACGTCACAAAAAATAATTACAGACTAATATCCCTCATGAACAAAGATGCAAAAATTTTCAACAAAATTTTAGCTAACAGAATTCAACAACAACAAAGAAATCATACATCACGATCAAGTAGAATTCACACCAAGAATATAAGGGTGGCTCAATGTTAGAAAATCGAGCAATGTAAGTCACCACATAAATAAAGGAAAAGAACCACATGATGACATAAATTGATGTAGAAAAGCCATTTGATAAAATCCAAACCCTTTCCTGATAAAAACCGTAGCAAAATTGGAATAGAAAGGAAATTTCTCAACATAATTAAGGGCATATATGCAAAACCAACAGCCAAAATTATTCTTAATGGAGAAAGACTGAGAGTCTTCCACTTGAGAATGAGAAGGACACAAGGAAGACCATTATCACCACTCTTATTCAATATTGTACTGGAAGTCCTAGCCAGATCAATAAGGCAACAAAGAGAAATAAAAGGCATCCAAATCTAAAAGGAAGAAGTAAAACTATCTATCTGCCGATGACATGATCCTTTGCATAGAAAACCCTAATGATTCCATAAGAAAACTACTGGATCTAATAGAAAAATTCAGCAACATTGCAGGATACAAAATCAACACACAAAAATCAGGTGGGTTCCTTTACACTAACAAGAAGTATTTCAAAAAGGAAATCAAGAAAACAATACCGTTTACAATAGCCCCGAAAACTTTAAAATACCTAGGAATTATCCTAACCACGTACATAAAAGACTTATATAATGAAAATTACAAAATACTACTTACAAAAAAGTAAAGGAGACCTACATAAACGGAAGGGTATTCCACACGAATGCATCAGATGACTTAGTAGAATGAAAACATAAATACTGCCTAAGGCACTCTGAAGATACAATGTAATCCTGATACAAATCCCAACATGCTCTTTATGGAAATGGAAAAGCTAATGACTAACTTTATATGCAAAGGAAAAAAAAAAGCAACCCTATAGGACAGAGTAGAACTGCCCCAGAGGGTTTCCAAGGAGCGCCTGGTGGATTCGAATTGCGGACCTTTTAGTTAGCAGCCGTAACTCTTAACCACTATACCACCAGGGTTTCCATGTAAAGGAAAGAGGTCCCAAATACTAAAGAACTATTGAAGAGCAAAGTAGGAGGTCTCACAGTTCCCAGTATCAAAACACACTATATCGCCACTGTAGTCAAGACAGCTCACATGTACCAGTTGAGTAGAATTGAGGACGCAGAAAAAAATTCTCCCATTTATGGACAACTGATTTTCGACAGGGGGTCAAAATCCATTCAATGAGGAATAAACAGTGTCTTTAATAAATGGTGCTGGCAAAACTGAATATTCACTTACAGAAAAATGAAACAGGACCCACACCTCAAGCCATACACAAAAACTAATTCAAAATAGATCAAAGACCTATACGTTAAACCTATAACCATAAAATTCCTGGAAGAAAATAGGGAGAAAAATATGGGACTTAATTTTATGTAAAAATAAACTAACAACCATAGGTACAAATGCTCGAATATCAAAAGACAAATTAGATAGTTGGAACCTTGTAAAAATTAAACACTTATGTTCATCAAGAGACTTTACCAAAGGAGTAAAAGACGACCTACAGACTGTGAAAAAGTCTTTGGGAATGACTTACCCTATAAGGGCCTAATGTCCAAAATACATATAAAAATTCAACAATTCAAAATTGTCCAATTAAAAACTGGGAAAAGGACATGGACACTCCACCAAAGAGGAAATTCAAGCAGCCAACAAACACGTGAAAAGATGCTCTAAGTCATTAGCCATTAAAAAAAAAAAAAAAAAACTTAGAGAGATGCAAATCAAAACTACAATGAGATGAGATACCATCTCATCCCTGCTAAATTGGTAATGATTAAAAAAAAAAAAAAGACAACAACAAATGTTAGGGAAGATGTGGGGAGATTAGAACCCTTATCCATTGCTGGTGAGAATGTAAAATGGTACAACCACTATGGAAAGCAGTATGGTGCTTCCTCAAATAAAGAAATAGAACCACCTTATGATCCAGCAATCTCAGTGCTAGGTATATAACCTAGAGACTTAATAGAAGTGACACAAACAGGCATATGCACACCTATGTTCACTGTAGCCTTATTCACAATAAAAAACAATAGCAAGGAAAAAAAAAAGAGGAAATAGCCTAAGTGCCCTTCAACCGATGAATAAATAAGCAAAATGCGGTACATGCTTACAACAGAATACTATGCAACCATGGAGAACAATGAGTCCATGAAACATAGCATAAATGGATCTGGAGGACATAATGCTAAGTAAAATAAGTCAACCACGTTAGGACAAATACCGTATGATCCTACTTTTATGAGAAGACAAAAATAGATATTTATACAGAGACCAACGTTCACTGGTGGTTACCAGGGAAAGGTGGGTGAGCGGAGAGGCATTCACCCTCTAGATTATAAATACTTGTTATTTTTGCTGATGGGAGAAGTAGCACAGCATGTGAGTATAATGAGCACAGCATGATCAAAGTACAGGATTCCACTAAACAGTGCACAAAAGAAAAGGATGTTTGTGCTAAAGAATATGACATGTAATTTGGCAATAATACCAACAAAAACCAAAAAATGAGCGTATGGTCACATATGTAGATGTATAGGCATATATGTGTATAGGTAGGTGCAAGTGAGTGCATATGTGTGCACAGTTAGAAGTATGTATATATACATATGTATACAGATATGTGTGTACATGCATATACATTTATAGAGGACACAGTTGCAAATATTTCCAGACATAACCAAACACCTTGCAAGAATGGTTTTCTGGGTGTGAAGGCTTAAGTCTTTAGTCTCAAGGAACAACTCAGTCAATTGGCATCAAAAAGTTCACCTTCCACATCCTAGCGAGGTGAGTAGCGTCTGGGGTCTTAAAAGCTCAAATGTGGCCATTTAATATACAACAATGGGTCTCTACCTGTGGCCATATAAAATACAACTATTGTTCTCTACCTGTTAGGATCAAAAGAGAAAGAAGGAAATCAAAGTCTCAGAGAAGAAACTAGTCTACAGGGCTAATAGTCTGCATAAGCTAGAGCCTCATCTACCCTGAAACCAGAACTAGATGGTGCCTGGCTATCACTACTGTCCGTCCTGATCAGGTGCACAACAGATGGACCCAAATAGAATGGAATAAAAACAGGAAACATAACTCAAATTCTTAAAAAGTCCAGACTTACTGTACCAGTTGAGACTGGAAGACTCCCTGAGACTATCGCCCTGAAGTACTCTTTAAACTTGAACCAAAACTACCCCCAGAGGTCACCTTTTAGTGAAATAACAGAACACAAAATAAAGGACATTATCCGTGAGAACAGAGCTCCATTAAAAAAAAAAATCTACGTGAGATCAAAAAGTCAACAATTACTCTAAAGCAAAGATGAGAAGATGGGGGTGGGGGGTGGATAGGGAAACTGGAGTACTGGAAACAGAACAACCAGAAAGTAATTAATGAGAATATAAGCACATTGTGAAAAATATAACTAATGTCGCTGAAAAACTTTTGTAGAAATTTTCAAATGGGAACCTAATTTGCTGTGTAAACTTTCACAGAAAACACAGTAAAATGCTATTAAAGAATAAAATAAATATGCGGTGATATAAAAGAATATAGAATGGGAGTGGAGGTGGCTAAATAATAGATGATTTGAAAAGGCAGGTGGAGGTTGAAACATAGAGGACTTTGAGAAGTCATTATAAAAGCAATTTAGAAACTGCCAATATTCGAGCACTGGGGTGATTTGATTAGGTGTTTCAGAAACAGATATGATAGTACTGTGGAACTGAATTGATCAGGGAAAAAAGCAGACACAGAGAGGGCAATAAGAAGGCTACTGAAATACTTCTTTGGCAACAAACATTAAGCACCTGAGAATTGGGCCATAAGGCATGATGTGTAAGTTCCACCCTGGGTCGTAGAGGCAAGAATCTCTAGGCAGTGATGAGTCTCATAGTCAAATTATCAATATTCTGGAAAATTAGAATTAGAATTTGAATGAAGGAGCATAATGAATGGGGGAAAGGCTGCAGTTTTACAGAAACTTAATATCTATAACTTAAGTATGTGTCTGCTTTGAGCATACTAACTACTGACTTCAGGCACCAAGATTAATTTTAGATTCTTCTCACTAGTACAGAAGTGTTTTTTTATATTAATAGGGTAACCATCTCATTTATTGTCGATAATGAAACACTTATTCAGAGGGAAAAGAAAACTGTTAATTATTAAACAAGGATAACATGTATGACTCAAGACATATCCCAGGAATGTGCTCACTCTACTCTTTTACCAGGTTTGGCTCAAGCAAAGTGGAATTTGACGTTTAAACGTCTCTGTTACTTCTAGCTTGAAGTTATCAAGGTAGTTCCTTGGGAAAAATAAAGACTAAATGAATCTTCATGAAAAAGCACTAGGTTCTACAAATCTAGAAAAACAGTTTGAAAGGAGATATATTGATTTGAAAACCTGGGCTCAAGCTTTAGCTCAAATTTATCATCTGTGTGATCCTAGGAAAAGCAGACACTTTATTATCATGTTTCTAAAACCTCCTTACATAAGCAAAAAAAAAGAAATAGAAATAATAAATCCTACTGCCTCACAGAGCTGTTTAAAGGACCAAATAAGGTAATTTAAAAAAGGACTCTTGAAACTTTTTGAAGTGCTATAAAAACATAAGGAGGCCTTATTATTGTTGTTATTACTATTATCATTGTTATTATGCTACAACTACCAAAACCCATTGCCATCAAGTCAATTCCGACTTATAGTGACCCTATAGGACGAGCAGAACTGCCCCAAAGGGTTTCTGAGGAGCATTTGGTAGACTCCAACTGCCGACCTTTTGGTTAGCAGCTGAGCTCTTAACCACTGTGCCACAATGGCTCTGTTACAACTCCAGCAATTATTAAATCCGTTTACTTAAAAGATATTCTGTGCAATATCACACCTTCTACTAAAAAAAAACAAAACCAAACCCATTGCCATTGAGTCAATTCTGACCTATAGCAGCCCTGTAGGACAGAATAGAACTGCTCCATAGGGTTTCCAAGGAGCGGCTGGTGGATTTGAACTGCTGACCTTTTGGTTAGCAGCCATAGTTCTTAACCACTGCACCGCCAAGGCTCCACATCATCTACTAGAGGTAACATATATACCAGTGATAGGAAAGGTAATGAGAGTGAGGTTTTATTTTTTGTCTTGTTTATGAGTTTGATGTTAATTTGAGCAGTACTTATTCTAACTTGACTAATACTATATATCGTTGTTGTTGTTAGGTGCCATCGAGTCAGTTCAACACATAGTGACCCTAGAGGACAAAGTAGAACTGCCCCATAGGGTTTCCAAGGAGCAGCTGGTGGATTTGAACTGCCGACCTTTTGGTCAGCAGCCAAGCTCTTAACCACTTCGCCACCAGGGCTCCAGTACTATATAGAACTTGGGGATTTCTACTACATTTAAAAAAAAATGCTGATTTTTATTACATGAACACATGCAGTGCTATTTTGGCCTTAAGAAACTAATTCTCATCTAAACTAATCCTTGAGTTATTTTAGTGTCATGCAATCCCTGAATAAAAAAATGGGGTTGTAAGGTAAAAAGTCAACTGTCTAGGGATAAAATGTGTTCTTTTTAAATGTTTTTATAAAACTGTGAGAACAATGCATAACTTTATTCACACATTTTAATGAAAAGAAATGAAATAAGCATCGCCTTGATAGTAATTCTTTTTTTTCCCTTTACTCATCCACATCACATATATATGAGATGTCAGGTATCTGTGGCAAAGCAGAAAAAATATATATGCACCGAAGTGTAGGACCTGTCAAAATGAAATAGTAAGTGCAAGTCTGGTCCATTTTGAAGATGATGTGACCTTTAAAAGTAAAGAAATGCTTCCCACCACAATGAATTGTCATATAGAAGGCGGCAACTTGACTAAAGATTTAGATCATTTGCTACCTTATTTATCTAGAAAGTGCAATTTGAAAGGAAATATATGAGTTTGAACATGGATCATAATCTCCAGATTGTTTAAGAAATATTCTAAATTGAAAGAAAATTCCATTTAATCACTTTTATCTGGAAAAATATTTTTTTAAAAAATGAATGCTGGGGTCGGAAGCATTCAAAATAGACAAGATCTCAGAGGAGCTCTAACCTGCTGTCTTTTAGAGAAAATACTGGAAATGAAAGTAGGCTCAATGTCCTCTCTTCTTGTTGTGTTCTGCGGAGTCGATTCCCACTCAAAGCTACCATGTATGACAGAGTAGAACTGCCCCATGGGATTTCCAAAGTTGTAATAGTTAATAGTTACAGGAGCAGATCACCAGGTCTTTTCTCCAGCAGAGTCACTTGGTGGGTTCAAACTGCCAGCCTTTTGGATAGTAACTGAGCTCTTAACCACTACGCCACAAGGCCTCTTCAAAGTCCTCTATTATGTAATAAAATGAGTTTTTGAACCTGTTGGAGGGATTTTTTTAATGTCTGTTAATTGTTAATAAGGCAGTGTTTAGAAGAAAAAAAAACACGTTTAATGTAAATAAGAAAAATTATGATAGTGTCTTATAAAGCTTCATGTTAACATTCTCATTATGCTCTTTCAATCTTTTCTGTTTCTCTGTTAATATATTTCTAGTAGTTTTATCAGCTCTCAATTTCCCTTAAGATTTGTTTTTTTCTTGTTGTAAGGGATGTTTTTACACATCTCAGTACTCTGAATGCTGTGCTTTATGAAAGGTGTAGATTTTTCATTTCAAGCTGTGGAACTTGCACAAGAGAGAACTCAGTGGGGAGGCTTTATCTAACCTCACAGCTGTGGCTGAGCTCTCAGAAAGAAAATACCAAAGATAAAATCTTTGCTCAAAACGACATAGCTGACTAAATGTGAACTAGTCTCTGAACATTAAGTGTATAGCTATATTATTTAGATTCTAAAGTGTTACCAAGGATCCCTGGTGGTGTAACTGCTAACCGAAAGGTCGGCAGTTTGAACCTACCCAGCTGCTCCGTGAGAGAAAAGGCCTGGCGATCTACTCCCATAAAGGCAGTTCTGCTCTGTCATATCAGGTCACTATGGGTCAGCATTGACTCGATGGCTATCGTATTACACAACACATGCGGACAGTTTTCATTTGGAAAAAAGTTTTTTATAGTTTGAACTGAGCAGTTGATAGACCTTCCTTGACTCATGTGTAGGGTTGATGAATTATAGTCCCCAGGCCAAAGTGGTCCACTGCCTGCTTTTTGTTTGTTTGTTTGTTTTTAAATAACATTTTATTGAAACACAGCCATGGGTATTTTTTAATGCATCCTCTGTGGCTACTTTAATGCTACAACAGCAGAACTGAGTAGTTGCAACAGAGGTTTATATGGCCTGCAAAACCTAAAATATTTAGTATGTGGTCCTGACTGTAGCCTGAGGATCTGAATATTGGACTGGATATCTTTAGAAAAGACTGAATTTTATTTCTAAGTAAATTCTCATCCTCAAATCTGCAACATTTTGGCCTCTCCCTCCTCCTTTTTGGACCTTAGTTGCAAGACAGGCTCAATAATAGCCATTCTCCAGAATCGTCATGTAGATTACTAGCTAATATCTGAAAAAATGTTGTGGAAAAACAAACTGCAAGGCATACATATATACATAAGTACATTCATTCATTTATTTATAGTTACATATTATGATGTTTCCTCTAGCAATTTTTTAATAAACTTGCAAATGAAATTTCACATATGACTTCACAATTGAATTTGTTACAGTAGCATTGTCTAATCTTGGTGTGCGATACTCAAAAATGTTCAATTGTTATTTTTGTACCTGCTATGAAAAAAAAAAAACTTTTTTTTAATGAAGCAAGGCCTCGAAGCCGTGTGTTTTTAGCTAGTATTAAGCAATCAAGTTTTTTTTTTTTTCTAATTTTATTGTTCACGATTTATGCAAAAACTAAGAGTGTGTTAAGGAATTACAAAAGTTTCTGCATTTACTCAGTAAGATAAGTGGGGCCCTGATTGGAGGCATCCAGGAAAATCTATCTGGTTACAAAAAGAGAAACAGAAACATGTAAAGTTGCACCAGTAAAGGGCTGTTTGATTGCAGTTTATATCCTTTCCTTAGCAAGATTCCTTGCTTACGGTCGGTCAGTGCTGATTCTGAAAGAAAGGGGAAATTGTCTTGAGTAAGATCTTCAGTTGTGATCATTATTAAATTTGAAGAGGAAACAAAAGAGCCAAAGTGGAGCATGAATAGACTCCACCCCTCCAGAAATGATGGAGAATCTTTCTGCCATGAAGGCATAAACGTTTTATGAAATTTTATGTTCCACATTATTCATATTAACAGAAATAATGTTAAAATATCTTTCATAATTCATATCACTTCAAACAGTGATTTTAAATACCTGTTCGGTCAGTGACCCCTTTTAGAAGTTATACAAGTGCTAGTCACTCCCTCGCTCCCTACAGAAAAAGGCATACATGTATCTACATAAAATTTCAGGTTCACAGACCATTTTAAATCCTATTTGAGATCTCAGTTTACGTATTCCTGCTCTAGTATAGTTTTTAGTGAGAAATTGCATAATTACGTTTTTACCGTTTTTTTTCATTCAAAAACAAATTCTTTCCAATTTAAAACAAATACATAAGCATTACTTTGATCTCAAGTTTAATATTTCACAGCATCCGTAGAATGGATATCAGGCTTTCTATTTGAAATTCTGATACTTAAAGAAATGCTTGGCTGCATATATAATCCCTGACTCACCCTTTCTTTTAAACATTAGTTCTGTTATATTGGCCCTCACAACTGGACCAATAAGCAACATCATGATAAACCAAGCCATGGTGTTCTCAGTCACCTCATACGTATGTGAAAGCTGGACAATGAATAACGAAGACCCAGGAAGAATTGATGTCTTTGAATATGGTGTTGGTGAAGAATATTGAATATACCATGGACTGCCAGAAGAATGAACAAATTTGTCTCAAAAGAAGTACAGCCAGAATGCTCCTTAGAAGCCAGGATGGTAAGACTTTGTCTCTTTTCCTGGAGAAGAACATCACGCTTGGTAAAGTAGAGGCTCTGCGAAAAACAGGGAGGCCCTCAAGGAGATGGATTGACACAGTGGCTGCAAAAATGGGCTCAAGCATAACGGGGACTGTGAGGGTGGCACAGGAGTGGGCAGTGTTTCATTCTGTTGTACATACGGTTGCTATGAGTTGGAACCAACTTGACAGCACCTAACAACAACAATTATATTGTTTTGGTTTTTATTTTCCTTCATGGACTACAATTATATATAAGCATGTTGGATCTTCATATATCTCCATTGAGATTTTTTTTCCTCTGATTGTTTTTACTTTTTGCTTTATTTTATATCTACTTTCTTGGCTGTTTTCACTAAATTCATTCACTTTAAATTTTTTTTTCAGTGGAATCTCTTCACTCTTGTAAGCCCACTAATTTAGTCTTAATTTCTAGAATGATAATTCTGTTTCTTTGTTCAACTCTTGTATCTTCCTGTTGTTTTCTTGTCCATTTATTTTCTGAGGTTTTAAATTTATTTTTTCATAAATGTAAATGCTAGTTTCAAGGTATTTATTTCAGTTATACACAATGTGGTTTCCTATACTTTGTGCTTTTTTCTTTTTGGAGAAGAATTTTCATCAACTTACATTTTTAATTTTCATTTGCTCTTCTCTCCTAATAATAATTATATATAGATTTTGGCCTATTGTATTCTGTTAGTTCTTTTAATATCCTGTTTTTTCAACACCAGCAACAGGAGTCAGAGGTGAGGTATTTGTGTGACTTCTGGATTTCTTAGTTCAAGAATTCCTTTTTCTCTTGATATAGGGAAACCCTGGTGGCATAGTGGTTAAGTGCTATGGCTACTAACCAAGAGGTCGGCAGTTCGAATCCTCCAGGCGCTCCTTGGAAACTCTATGCGGCAGTTCTACTCTGTCCTACAGGGTTGCTATGAGTCAGAATTGACTCGACGGCAGTGGGTTTGTTTTTTTTTTTTTTTTTGTAGGAAAATGCTTTTTTTTTTTTTAATACATGGTGTTTTTATTTGGACAAAGGGAAGAGCTGATTTGTATTTTGAATTTGTGATTCAAATTTGTTTCTGTAGTACCCTTAATTTCCACTCCTTGCTTAACTATCAAGCCACCAAGAAAAGTCTCCACCTTCCAAGGTGTCCCATGGTCACCCTGAAACAGTGTTTCTCCACACATTTTAAAGTCTTTTATTTTGGAAGCCATTCAATTTCCTTTCATGATTTTATTCATCGTGCCTTACCTGAATTATTTCCACCCAGGTTGGGACCCTCTACCTGTGGGGATGATTTTACCTGTGTTCTGCCATGGATAATACCCCTCTAAACTCTCTACTTTTTGGTGTCATTTCTGCCTGGACCAGCTATGGCATGGATTCTGGAACTGAATCTATGTTTCAGAAAATATATAGAATACTTACATACCTTATGCTGTAGGTTTGGGTTACAAAATATATATACATACATGAATGAGTTGTGTTTGCTCATTCGTGTATGCATATATATTTTGAAGAATGTGCAGAGAAATTCAGATTTAAATTGCTGTCATTATCCTATGGGAACCTAGATTTCCAATATACTCAAACAATCTGAGAAAATAATTAATTAATGTTTAGCCAATGTTTACAAAGTTTTCTTTTCACTCTGCAATACGTGTTTACATCTGCCAAGTGTTTTACTTCAGGCAACTGTTATAATACCATACTGAGAATTTGAACTGCCTCTTGGTCTATCTACAAGTTCCACATGAGCATAATTAAGTATTCCAGAATTCCCATTCTTCCCGATGCTATCCATTATTTGTTATGATCCACCAGTTGAATGCCTTTGCATAGTCCATAAAACAAAGTTAAACATCTTTCTGGTATTCTATGCTTTCAGCCAAGATCTATCTGACACTAGCAATGATATCCCTGGTTTCACTTCCTATTCTGAATCCAGCTTGAATTTCTAGCATTTCCCTGTCAGTGTACTGCTGCAACCATTTTTGATTTATCTTCAGCAAAATTTTACATTTGTGTGACTTGATGATATTGTTCAACAATTTCCGCATTCAGTTGGATCATTTTTCTTTGGAATAGGCACAAATTTGGATTTCTTCCAGTCAGTTGACCAGGTAGCCATCTTCCATATATCTTGGCATAGACTAGTGAGCACTTCCAGCATTGCATCCATTTGTCAAAACATCTCATTTCATCAGTTCCTAGAGCCTTGTTTTTCCCCAATGCCTTCAGGGCAACTTGGACTTCTCCCTTCAGTACCATCAGTTCTTGATCATATTCTGCCTCCTGAAATGGTTAACCATTAACCAATTCTTTTTGGTATAGTGACCCTGTGTATTCCTTCCATCTTCTTTTGATGCTTCCTGCATCACTTGAAAAATTTTCCCCATACAATCCTTAAATATTGGAACTCGAGGCTTGAAGTTTTTTGTTCCATTCTTTCAGCTTGAGAAATGCCAAGCGTGTTCTTCCTTTTTGGTTTTATAATGCCAGGTCTTTTCACATTTCATTATAATACTTATTTTGTCTTCTGGAGTTACCCTTTGAAATCTTCCATTTAATTCTTTTACTTCATCATTTCTTCCCTTCACTTTACCTACTCTATGTCCAAAAACATGTTTCAGAGCCTCTTCTGATACCATTTTGGTCTTTTCTTTCTTTCCTGTATTTTTAGTGACCTTTTGCTTTCTTTCTGTATGATGTCTTTGATGTCATCCCACAACTTGTCTGCTCTTCAGTCATTAGCGTTCAGTGTGTCAAATCTATTCTTAAGATGGTCTCTAAATTCACGAAGTCTATACTCAGGGTTGTAGTTTTGCTTTCGTGAACTTGTTTTAATTTTCTTCAGCTTCACCTTGAACTTGCATATCAGCAGTTGATGATCTGTTCCATAGTAGATCCCTGGCCTTACTCTGACTAATGATACTGAGCTTCCCCATTGTCTCTTTCCACAGATATAGTTGGTTTCATTCCTGTGTATTCCATCTGGCAAGAAACATCTATATACTCACCGTTTATGTTGTTTAAAAAAGGTAATTCCAACGAATAGATCATTGGTCTTGCCAAACTCTTATCGTGGTATCTCCAGTGTCTTTTCTATCACCAAGACCATATTTTCCAACTACAGATTCTTCTTTGTTTCAAACTTTTGCATTCCAATCTCCAGTAATTATCAATGAATCTTGATCGCTAGTTTCATCAATTTTAGACTGCAGAAGATGGCAAAAATCTTCAGTTTTCTCATCTTTGTCATTAGTGGTTGCTGCAAAAATTTGAATAATAGTCATATTAACTAGTCTTACCTCTAGGCATATGAATATTATCCTACCCCTGACAGTGTTGCACTTCAGGACAGATCTTGAAATGTTCTTTTGATGATGAATGTGATGCCATTCCTCTTCAATTTGTCATTCCCTGCATAGTAGATCAAAATGATTCAAAATGCCTAATATCAGTCTATTTCAGCTCACCAATGCACAAGATATCAATCTTCAAGTATTTCATTTAACTTTTGACAACTTCCGGTTTTCCTAGATTCATACTTTGTACATTCCACACTCCAACTAATCATGGATGTTTGTAGCTGTTTTTCTCGTTTTGAATCATGCCATATCAGCAAATGAAGGTCCCAAAACCTTTACTCCATCCATGTCATTAATGTCGACTCTATTTTGAGGACCCCCACTTGTCTGTCAGTTTGTCGTACTGTGAGGGCTTGCATGTTGCTGTGATGTAGAAAGCTATGCCACCGGTATTCAGATACCAGCAGGGGCACCCATGGAGGACAGGTTTCAACTGAGCTTCCAGACTAAGACAGACTAGGAAGAAGGACCGAGCAGTCTACTTCTGAAAAGCATTAGCCAGTGAAAACCTTATGAATAGCAGCAGGATAATGTCTGATATAGTGCTGGAAGATGAGCCCCCCAGGTTGGAAGGCACTCAAAAGATGACTGGGGAAGAGCTGCCTCCTCAAAGTAAAGTTGGCCTTAATGACTTGGATGGAGTAAAGCTTCCCAGACCTTCATTTGCAGATGTGGGATGACTCAAAACAAGAAGAAACAGCTGCGAACATCCATTAGTAATCAGAACCTGAAATGTACAAATTACGAATCTAGGAAAATTGGAAATCATCAAAAATGAAATGGAACACATAAACATCGATATCCTAGCCATTAGCGAGCTGAAATGGACTGGTATTGGCCATTTTGAATCAGACAATCATATAGTCTACTATGCTGGGAATGACAACGTGAAGAGGAATAGTGTTGCATTAATTGTCAAAAAGAATGTTTCAAGATCTATCCTGAAGTACAACGCTGTCAGTGATAGGATAATATCCATACACCTACAAGGAAGACCAGTTAATATGACTATTATTCAAATTTATGCAACAACCACTAGGGTCAAAGATGAAGAAAGAGAAGATTTTTATCAGCTGCTGCAGACTGAAGTTGATCAAACATGCAATCAAGATGCATTGATAATAACTGGCGATTGGACTATGAAAGTTGGAAACAAAGAAGAAGGATCAGTAGTTGGAAAATATGGCCTTGGTGATAGAAACAATGCCAGAGATCGCATGATAGAATTTTGCAAGACCAACGACTTCTTCATTGAAAATACTTTCTTTCACCAACATAAATGGCAACTATACACATGGACCTCACCAGATGCAACACACAGGAATCAAATTGACTACATCTGTGGAAAGATACGATGGAAAAGCTCAATATCATCAATCAGAACAAAGCTAGGGGCTGACTGTGGAACAGACCATCAATTGCTCATATGCAAGTTCAAGCTGAAACTGAAGAAAATCAGAGCAAGTCCACAAGAGCTAAAATATGACCTTGAGTACACCCCACCTGAATTTAGAGACTATCTGAAGAGCAGATTTGATGCATTGAACACTAGTGACTGAACACCAGATGAGTTGTGGAATGACATCAAGGACATCATCCATGAAGAAAGCAAGAGGTCAATGAAAAGACAGGAAAGAAAGAAAAGACCAAGATGGATGTCAGAGAAGACTCTGAAACTTGCTCTCGAACTTCAAGCAGCTAAAGCGAGAGGAAGAATTGATGAAGTAAAAGAACTGAACAGAAGATTTCAAAGGGCAGCTCGAGAAGACAAAGTATTATAATGACATGTGCAAAGAGCTGGAGATGGAAAACCAAAAGGGAAGAACACGCTTGGCGTTTCTCAAGCTGAAAGAACTGAAGAAAAAATCAAGCCTCGAATTGCAATAGTGAAGGATTCCATGGGGAAAATATTAAATGACACAGGAAGCATCAAAAGAAGATGAAAGGAATACAGCGAGTCGTTATACCAAAAAGAATTAGTCGATGTTCAACCATTTCAAGAGGTGGCATATGATCAGGAACCAATAGTACTGAAGGAAGAAGTCCAAGCTGCTCTGAAGGCATTGGTGAAAAGCAAGGCTCCAGGAATTGATGGAAAATCAATTGAGATGTTTCAACAAACAGATGCAGCGCTGGAGGTGCTCACTCATCTATGCCAAGAAATATGGAAGACAGCTTCCTGGCCAACTGACTGGAAAAGATCCATATTTATGCCTATTCCCAAGAAAGGTGATCCAACCAAATGTGGAAATTATACAACAATATCATTAATATCATATGCAAGCAAAATTTTGCTAAAGATCATTCAAAAATGCCTGCAGCAGTATATCGACAGGGAACAGCCAGAAATTCAGGCTGGTTTCAGAAGAGGACGTGAAACCAGGGATATCATTGCTGCTGTCAGATGGATCCTGGCTGAAAGGAGAGAATACCAGAAGGCTGTTTACCTGTGTTTTATTGACTGTGCAAAGGCATTCAACTGTTTGGGTCATAACAAATTATGGATAACATTGTGAAGAATGGAAATTCTAGAACACTTAATTGTGGTCATGAAGAATCTTTACATAGATCAAGAGGCAGTTGTTCGGACAGAACAAGGGGATACTGATTGGTTTAAAGTCAGGAAAGTGTGCATCACGGTGGTATTCTTTCACCATACCTATTCAAACTCTATGCTGAGCAAATAATCCGAGAAGCTGGACTATATGAAGAAGAACGGGGCATCAGGATTAGAGGAAGACTCATTAATAACCTGCTTTATGCAGATGATGACACAACTTGCTTGCTGAAAGTGAAATGGACTTGAAGCACTTACTAATGAAGTTCAAAGACCACAGCATTCAGTATGGATTGCACCTCAACATAAAGAAAACCAAAATCCTCACAACTGGACCAATGAGCAACATCATGATAAAGGGAGAAAAGATTGAAGTTGTCAAGGATTTCATTTTACTTGGACCCACAATCAACAGCCATGGAAGCAACAATCAAGAAGTCAAAAGAGGCATTGCATTGGGTAAATCTTCCACAAAGGACCTCTTGAAAGCATTGAACAGCAAAGATGTCACCTTGAAGACAAAGGTGTGTCTGACCCAAGCCATGGTATTTTCAATCGGATCCTATGCATGTGAAAGCTGGACAATGAATAAGGAAGAACGAAGAAGAATTGATGCCTTTGAATTGTGGTGTTGGCGAAGAATATTGAATATACCATGGACTGCCAAAAGAACAAACAAATCTGTCTTGGAAGAAGTACAACCAGAATGCTCCTTAGAAGCAAGGATGGTGAGACTGCTTCTTACATACTTCGGACATGTTGTCAGGAGCCATCAGTCCCTGAAGAAGGACATCATGCTTGGCAGAGTACAGGGTCAGTGGAAAAGAGGAAGACCCTCAACAAGGTGGATTGACACAGTGGCTGCAACAATGAGCTCAAGCATAACGATTGTAAGGATGGCGCAGGACCGGGCAATGTTTCATTCTGTTATGCATAGGGTCGCTATGTGTCGGAACCGACTCAATGGCACCTAACAACAACGACAACATTTTGAGGAGGCAGCTGTTTGGCAGTAGTATTTTGAGTAGCTTCCAACCTGGGGGACTCATCTTCTGACACTATATCAGACAGTGTTCTAGTGCTATTCCTAAGGTTTTACTGACCAGTTTTTTCAGAAGTAGATCATGAGGCCCTTCTTCCTATTCTGTCTTAGCGTGGAAGCTCTGCTGAAAATTTTCCACTATGGATTTCCTTGCTGGCATTTGAAATACCCGTGGTATAACTTCCAGCACCACAGCAACATGCAAGCCACGACAGTATGGCAAATTGAGAGATGAGTGATGGTATCCTTTCACCGTACTTATTTAATCTGTATGCTGAGCAAAACAATCTGAGAAGCTGGACTATAGGAAGAAGAACACAGCATCAGGATTGGCAGAAGATTCATTAACAACCTGCGATATGCATATAACAGAACCTTGCTTGCTGAAAGTGAAAAGGACTTAAAGCACTTACTGATGAAGGTCAAAGACCACAGCCTTCAGTAGGGGTTACTCTTTAACATAAAGAAAACAAAAATCGTCACAACTGAATCAAGAAACAACATCATTATAAATGGAGAAAATATTGATGTTGTGAAGGATTTCATTTTACTTGGATCCACAATCAACACCCATAGAAGCGTAAGTCAAGAAAGCAAATGACGTATTGGGCAAATCTTCTGCAAAAAGACCACTTTAAGGTGTTAAAAAGAAAAGATGTCACTTTGAGGACTAAGGTGCGCCTGACCCAAGCCATGGTATTTTCAGTTGCCTCATATGCATGTGAAAGCTGAACTATGAATAAGGAAGACTGAAGAATTGATACCTCTGAATTATGGTGTTGGAGAAGAATATTGAATATACCATGGACTGCCAGAATAATGAACAAATCTGTGTGGGAAGAAGTACAACCAGAATCCTCCTTAGAAGCTACGATGGTGAGACTTCATCTCACGTACACTGAACATGTTATCAGGGGAGACCAGTCCCTGGAGAAGGACATCATGCTTGGTAGAGGATCAGCAAAACAGAGGAAGATCCTCAACGAGATGGATTGACACAATGGCTGCAACAATGGGCTCAAACATAATAACGATTGTGAAGATGGTGCATGATCAGGCAATGTTTCATCCTGTCGTACATAACATGCTATGAGTTGGAACCATCTCTATGGCTCCTAACAACAATAACAACTGAGAATTATCTTATTTGATTTTTTTTCCTCTTTTTGAGAAGAAACTAAGAGAGCTGTAAAAGCACTGAACTGCTTTAATCAAGGATTGTTTTTGTTGTGTGCCTTTCAGTTAATTCCAACTCATAGCGACCCTGTGTGACAGAGTAGAGCTGCTCCATAGGATTTTCTAGGTTGTAATCTTTATAGGAGTAGATTTCTAGTCTTTTTGCCATGGAGTCGGTAGGTGGGTTTGAACTGCCAGCCTTTTGGTTAGAAGCTGAATGCTTAACCATTGCATCACCGGAGGTGATTGGGGGAGAAAAAAAAGATAATTTGTGGAAAAGTCCACATAGTATTTTTTTCTCCAGAGATAGTCCTGGTCAGAGTAACTGTGAAACCAGTTAATTTAATAAACCTGTGAGGTTATCTTGATGACCACAGTAAATTAAGTTTTAATCTTTGGTTAACATGGGTTTTTTTTTTTTTTTCACTTATATAAGCTATGTCTATATCTAACTCTAAGTTAACTGGTTCAACTCAAGTTCTTCCCCACTTGCCCTTATTCCTCTGCATTCTAGTGAATTGAAGAATTTTGGTAAAAATTGCAATTTCTGGCCCAGTTTTCTATCTACTCACAATTTCCCTGTATTTCTAAATCCCTGCATGATGACCCTTAATAGTCATCATTACATGCTTTTCAGCTGGCCTCTGGCAAGATTGTGGAGCAGCCAATTATCCTCAGGAAATTACATGGGATTCTCAATGAACAAAATTGCTAATAACATTTCTTGCCATATCGAGAATGTATAAAAATAATACATGTTTACTGAGTGCTTAGAACTCTGCTAAGAAATGGATGATGGAAGGATAAACAAAGATACCACGTAGGAGAGAGATAGTGCAAAGAAAAAGTGTAAATTGTTTGGCAGCTAATTGTATAAAGGGTTCAAAAAGAAACCATGTACAGATGATTTAAAGGATTTGATCTCTGTGACAGAGAGAATAATAATTACGTCCTTGCCATCCTGGCATTAAGAGTTTCAAATCACTTTGGGAAGGACATGAGTTATGTGGAATTTTCATTCCTCAGTCCATGATTCGCATGTTTGAATTATATGTGTTCTTATTGCGGGTATATTAAGGTGCAGTGTAATTATACACATGATTCTCTTAATGAGACATCTAGTTAATAAACATTTTTTCAGCTCCTGTATGCAAAGTTGGCATTGAAAATAGAACGATAGCTGATTCCTGATACCAACAGGTTTGCAAAATAGGGATCAAAGACAAGAAAGACAGACCAAATATTTTTAGATTATTTTTTTCTGGATCTAAAGACTTGGCTGATTATTAAAGTAGCGTGATTAATGTGCAAATACATCACTGAAATCATGATGCAAGATATCTGTGATAGTTAATGTTATATGCCAAATTGAAAAGGCCATGATCCTCAGTGGTTTGGCAGACACTGTAGTCACCTTCCATTTTGTGATCTGATGTGAGCAGCCAAGCAGTTGAAAGAGGAGTTTTCCTGGGGTTGTGGCTTGCCTCCAGTATATAAATGGGTGTTCTGGCAAAGTTTGCTCTCTTTCTCAACCCTACACTTTTCTCGTCTCCTGATCTCTGGTTCTTAGAATGTAAGCTTGAAGAAGTCTCTGGCCTGCTGCCTGATCTGATTTTGGGTTCGCCAACCCCTGCAACTCTGTGAGCCAGCAGAGGCCTCCAGCCTACTGCCTGACCTGCAGATTTTGAGTTTGTCAGCCCCTGCAACCGTATGAGTCAGTGGAGGTCTTCAGCCTGTTTCCTAACCCACAGATTTGGGACTTGTCAACCCCCACAATTGCTTGAGCCATTTCCTAACAATTGCGTGAGCGATTTTCTTCAATTAAATTTCTCTGTATATGTATCTATACATGATTCGCTTGTTTTTCTCTTCTAGAGAACCCAGGTTAAGACAATATCCTTGTCAAAATGAGATGCTGGAAGACGATTTTATATATATATATACCAAAAACTAAACCTGTTGCTGTCAATTCTGACTAACATATATATATATATATATATTCCACAGTTTTTTTCAGTAGCTGATTTATTGGAAGTCATTTGCCAGGCTTTTCCTTTCTTCTGAGATGCCTCTAGGTGGACTCTAACCCCAACCTTTATGTTAGTAGTGAGTGTGTTAAACAGGAAATTATATATATATATATATATATATATATATATATATATATATATATATATATATATATTCAATTAGAGGAGTCATCTCACTGAGAATGAGCCCCCAATGAACTTGAAACAAAAGCCTCCTGCCTCTTTATGGACTCATGAACTATCGAGGAGGGAGAGAGGGAAAGGCTAGGAATGCGAAGGTATTAAGTCAAAATGGAGAAAAGTGCCTCAGCCAAGACCCCTGATAAGGAGTTTAGCAGAGACACCTGGGAAGCATCTCGGGTCAGCCCTCCATCTCCCATAAAGAGGCCTCCAAACGCAGGTACCTAGGGTGGAAATGTAGAGGTAAGTATGAGCATGGATGTCCCAGGTCAAGGACTGCAACTCTTTATAGAAGACTGCAACTCTTTATAGAAAACTGCAATGCACTGGCTGTGCACCAAGTCTACTGTGGGGAAGGCGGCTTCCCCCATGTGGCCTACCAGGCAAAACCTTGTAATTGCCTATGGTCAGGCCTAAAACATCACGCATAGGATTTTGGCCTGGAACCAGACTCTTCAAAGCTGAATTAGAGGTCCCCTTTTTTAGGTACATTTCTCAACCTTTCTCAGTGGTTTGATGCTTCTTCTTAGAAACAGATTTCATCAAAGCTCTTCTCATACTTTATTGTAATATGTAGCTTGTATGCAATGAATCTGCCAATTGCAGTACATTTGGGGAGCTGCCATGTGTCCTGGGATTTTTTGAGTACAGGAGGAGTAGCATTTCCTATATTTTCCATATTCTGCCATGCTTCTCCTAGTAGTAGTGCTTGCCTTTATATTCACTCATCACCCATCCACTGTTCTATTCTGTATAGAAAGTGACTTGACCATGATACCCCGCATTTCCCATGCTTCCCTGTGAGCTGACTTCCACCTTGGCTCAGCCTAAGGGAAGTATGGTGGGAGATTGGAGGGTAGGAGAAACAGCTATTTCTCCTCCGTGGCTCCAGCCACTGTCCCACTGTCAAACTGGCTTGTTGTGGTTTAGCTTTCATGCAGCGAAAGCACCTCATCTCATTTTTGTCTCTCTGGCTTAGGGTTGGTAAAGACTTTCTGCTGCTATTATTACATAGGTTTTCTCACTGTCCCCTCACTGGCTTTTTTTAGCAAGTCCATCAACCATGTTTGGGGCAGTGTTTCGTTCTGTTCTACATAGGATCGCTATGAATTGCAGCTGACGGCACCTAACAACATCAGCTGTGTAAAAAATACTTTGCATCAAAGTCTGTCTGCTTTAAATTTTTAGTATTCTCTGTCCTGGTTTCTCTTTTCATGTTTCACTTTGATTTTTATAAAAAAAAAATTTTTTTTAGTGGTGTATTCCAGTACTGTTGTTGTTAGGTGCTGTCAAGTCAGTTCCAACTAATACTGACCCTGTGTACAACAGAAGAAAACACAACCTGGTTCTGCGCCATCCTCACTATATTTGAGCCCATTGTTGCAGCCACTGTGTCAATCCGTTGCATGAAGGGTCTTTCTCTTTTTCACTGATCCTCTACTTTACCAGGCATGATGTCTTTCTCCAAGTACTGGACTGATAACATGTCCAAAGTACATGAGATGAAATCTCGTCATCCTTGTTTCCAAGGAGCACTCTGGCTGTACTTCTTCCAAGACAGACTTGTTCGTTCTTCTGACAGTCCATGGTGCATTAAATATTCTTCACCAACAACATAATTCAAAGGCATCAGTTCTTCTTGGGTCTTCCTTATTCATTGTCCAGCTCTCTCATATACATGAGGCAATTAAAAATATCATAGCTTGGGTCAGGTGCACCTTAATCCTCAAAGTGACATCTTTTCTTTTTAACATTTTAAAGAGGTCTTTTGCTGCAGATTTGCCCAATGCAATACATCATTTGATTTCTTGACTTCTGTTTCCATGGACATTGATTGTACATCCAGGTAAGATGATGTTGCTTATTGGTATAGCTGGGATAAATTTTATTTTCTTTATGTTGAGGTGTAATCCATACTGAAGACTGTAGTCTTTGATCTTCATCAGCAAGCATGATTGTGTCATCGGCATATCACAACTTGTTATTGAGTCTACTATCAATCCTGATGTGACTTTCTTCTCTATGTAGTCCAGCTTCTCAGATTATTTGTTCATCATAAAGATTGAATAAGTACGGTGAAAAGACACAACCCTGACGCACACCTTTCCTGATTTTAAAGGACGCAGTATCACCTCATTCTGTTCTAATGACTGCCTCTTGGTCTGTTTACAGGTTCCTCATGAGCACAACTGAGTGTTCTGGAATTCCTATTCTTCCCAATGTTATCCATAATTTGTTATGATCCACACAATTGAATGCCTTTGCAAAGTCAATAAAACACAGGTAAATATCTTTCTGGTATTCTCTGCTTTCAGCCAAGATCCATCGAACATCAGCAATGATATCCCTCATTTTACTTCCTCTTCTGAATCCAGTTAGAATTTCTGATAGTTCCTCATTGATGTATTGCTGCAACTGTTTTTGAATTATCTTCAACAAAATTTTACTTGTGTGTGATATTAATGTTATTGTTTGATAATTTCCACATTCTGTTGAATCACTTTTCTTTGGAGTGGGCATAAATATGGATGTCTTTCGGTTGGTTGGACAGGAAGTTAGTCTTCCAAATTTCTTGGATAGACAAGTGAGCACCTCCAGTACTGTGTCTGTTTGTTGAAACATCTAAATCAGTATTCCATCAGTTCCTGGAGCCTTATTTTTCACCAATGCCTTCTGTGCAGCTTGGATTTCTTATTTCAATACCATCAGTTCTTGAACATATGATACCCCTGAAAGGGTTGAATGTTGATCAGTTCTTTCTGGTAGAGTTACCCTGTGTATTCCTTCCATCTTCTTTTTGGTGCTTCCTGCGTCCTTCAATGTTTTGCCCTTAAACTCTAACTCAGTGCCGTCGAGTCGATTACGACTCATAGCGACCCTATAGGACAGAGTAGAACTGCCCCATGGAGTTTCCAAGAAGTTCCTGGCAGATTCGAACTGCCGACCCTTTGCTTAGCAGCCTTTTGCCCTTAGAAACCTTCAAAATTGCAATGCAAGGTTTGACTTTTTTCTTCATTTCTTTGAACTTGAGAAATGTCAAGCATTTTCTTTCCTTTTGGTTTTTTAACTCCAGGTGTTTGCACATTTCATGGTAATACTTTTTTTTTTTGTCTTCCCAAGCCACCCTTTGAAATCTTCCTGTTCAGTTCTTTTAGTTCATCATTTCTTCCATTCACTTTAGCTGCTCTACATTCAAAAGCAAGTTTCAGAGTCTCTTCTGACATCCATTTTGGTCTGTTCTTTCTTTCCTTTCTTTTTAATGACCCTTTTCTTTCTTCATGTATTATGTCCTTGATGTCATCCCACAATGCCTCTGGTCTTCAGTCATTAGTGTTCAATGCATCAAATCTATTCTTGAGATGGTCTCCAAATTCAAGTGGGATATACTCAAGATAAAAACCAACCAAACCCACGGCCATCAAGTCAATTCCGACTCATAGTGACCCTATAGGACAGAGTAGAGCTGCCCCCATAGAGTTTCCAAGAAGCACCTGGCGGATTTGAACTGCCAACCTCTTGGTTAGTAGCTGTAGCGCTTAACCACTATGCCACCAGAGTTTCCATACTCAAGGTAGAAATCTTCAATTCCATCATCTTTGTCCTTAGTGGCTGGTGCATAAATTTGAATAATAGACATAGAAGATGCATTTCATGTGCGTAAAAATATGGTAATTTAAATTTTCTTGGCCAGCTAGTGCATAGTGCACGAAATTATAAAACCTCTATACTGTGGATCATATTTCATAAAAAAGACCACTTTGATGGAATATAAGTAATACCATTGTCTGACATAGGGCTATGTTTAGCTCATTGAAACAGAAAGATAATTAATGCTAATTTTCTAATCTGATATTGTTTACACACTCCCCCTATGTAACATGATCTGCTGAGAGCTTTTTTAATAGGGTTTAAAAAGAATATTAGACTCTTACATTTCCTGATTTTTATTTCTAAGAAATCACACTTATGAATTCCTTTAAAAGCAGTAATTACAAATCAAATATGCTAGAGGAAAAAATCCAAGATTATACTTTGCCATAATTTAAGGATATTATTTTTCCTCCATTCAGAAAGTTTGCACATATAAACTTTAATAAATTTATAATCACATTAGTTTTTCCTCATTTAAAATTTCATAATTATTAGATAAAAGTTTATATTATGCAAATATATTTTACTGTAATCAACCTCTGTCATTTTTGTAAAATGAGAATAGATAGATAAAATTATGTCAAGTAAAATAAAGCCAAATGAAAAAGCAAAATGTTATCTGGACAATGTAATAACAGGTTGATATTATCCAGTAGTAGAAATGAAAAATTAATTAGGTGCATTAAAGAACAGAAAATTTGAGGAAAGCTACTTGAAGAAGAAAGTATCCGAATCATAATCAAAGGGAAAATCATTTATGAACACATGCATATTAGAGATACTTTTTTCTTCCATATTAATATAATAAAATGAGATGCTTCCTCAAAATGTGATTTTCAACAAATTTTTACCATCTTCTCCAGTGCTTGGATAATTGGGAAATGTAAACACTACTCTAATATTAATATAAATATCGTAAATTTTAGTTAAACTTCTCTTATTTATTTATTTATTTACTCATTGCTATTTGAAATTAGCACTGGGTTTTAAATATTTTCTTGACTTGAAATATGGGATATAGTCAGAAGCAACAGTGAAAAGAAAATTACAATATCAAAATAATAATTATCCAGACTGAGGTAGGCTCTAATTTGTAATAGAGGGTTCTCTATAAAATTCTAACTTTAATTTCAGCTTTTCTTCTTCTCTTCTTGTTCTCCAATGTCTGGAGCATTTCTTATGCTCTCTGTTGGAAATCATTTATCAGTTTAATGAACACATTCAAGGAAGGCTAACCATAGGGAAGGAGGGAAGATCCGACTCTTTTATTGCACACATAGTATAACTACCCATCCTTCAGTATATCTGACAGACGCCAAACATTAAATTAACTGAAATGAAAACCTCATTCTGAACTGTGATTTCCCGTACATACCAAACAGTCTGTGAAATGCCTTAGATTTTATGTCCAAATCCATTAAACATACTGCAGAGAAAAGTATAGCAAATGCATCACTGAATATATGCTCATCGAAAGCTTCCATCCTTTGTTAACTTCATAGCTGAATTGATCCACAGGGTGCAAAGCAAGGCACTGAGTATGGTAAATGGCCTGGCAACGTCGGGAATGGAATTGCATTCTGAAGGAAATTGCAACATTGGGAAGAAGCTCAAAATCAGAATCATTTTCTATTTTGTGATTTTTCTACTGTTCATGTGAATCAAAGTATGTGGAAATGAAGCTTGTAAGTGATTGCTGCTCAGAGGCAATGCCAGTTGTTGGAGTGATGAGGTTTTAGCAAAAACCAGAGTTTGATGGAAACCTTCTCAGGCATCCCTCCTTTGATTGTTTGTGTAGTTTCTTATGGATCCTTGAGAGTGTCACTGAATCACTAAGAGGCTTTATTAAACTATTCAGTTCTTTTATTATTATCTTCATACTTTAGCGAGTTTCAGTGCTGTACAGAGAAGGGATTTCATTTTTTCTGTCTTGATGAAGGACCATATACAACTATCTAAAAGTCAGCAGCAGGAGGTTAATGGCAATGAACTAGAATAAAACTAAATGTCACCACATCTTACTTTTCTTGAAAACCTTCTAAGTAGATAAGACATGTTCAGAAAGCTGTAAAATGTGCCCTTTGCTTACAAGAAAAAAGTCACTTCTGCACTAACAAATTGTAATAGGTTACTCATAAATGATCATATCAGTGACTGAAATACGGTGTCCTGCATACATTAAATATTGCTACAATTACTTTGGTCCTAACTAGTGATTTTTTTTCCTCATAGGAAATATGTTAAAACTTTGAAAGTTTATACAAGTGAATATAAATTCATGAACCAAATAATTCTTAAAATCACCAAAATTACATTTTCTTCATCTACACAGCTTTTCTTTCAAATCTGCATACTTAATTCTGCATGACCATAGACCTAGCCGTTATTATACTGAGGAGACATACAGCAACCTTTTGGACTACAACAGACATGGACAGTTAGAAAGTATACATGGAAAAGTTAAAAGGGCATGCTCTTTTATAGTATGTTCTTTTTAAACAATTTATTGTAAAGAAGTTGCCATAAAAAGGCAGCTTGAAACCAGATGCATATTCTCAGCTGAGGTATGAATTTCAATTTGAATTTTTAATGCTATAGTGACAGCAGTGGAGGAAGAAGCATGGCTAGGCCATTAGCATCAGTCTCACCTTCTACATCTAAAATGTTCCCCTCCACTTCCTCGTCCATCTACTGAGTTTTGAAAACTTTCAGAATCCATTTGTTAGAAACAATTCCTAAGCTCATTGAAAAGATCTGACTTCCTATTGCTAATGAAATGACTCAACCCTTCAAATGAGAAAAGACACCTTATAGTTTCATACAGCAGCCAATAGGTTTGCAGCAAACATAACAGGCAGCAGGTTATGGATATTGGATGATTTTTTTTTTTATGACAAACATTCATGGCCAGAAGTCCTAACATAAACTAAAAGAAGTAGTATTTAAACCCAGAGCATTTACACAATCGTAAAAGCGAAATCCTAATTCTACTAAATAGGGAATGGCTAACCTCCAGTATAGTTATTAAAATGCAATGCTTGCTCATATCCCCAAAACCTCCCATAAAAGAAAGAACCTGCTATAGAATTGCAACATGACAAGAGTTCATGAGGTGGAAAAGCACAAAAACACATGGCATCATCTGGTTACTAGGCAGCTGGTCTAAGGGCATTAGATGCCAATTTTATAAGAAAATAACCTGTGTGGAAAGCAGCTCATCCTAGTCTCTGGAGAAATGTTTGTTAGAATGTGTGGAGATAAGTTCTAAATCTCTATTTTTACAATTCTTTTGAAATATTTACAAAGGTTTTGAGACATATTCTTTCCTTTTTTTTTTTTCTTCCCATCATTACGATAAACTCAGAGAGGGTCTCATTCTATTGCGTGAAAATCATCAGTGAGCCCTGATTAGCAACAGAATAACATCAAATTCCCTTAGGTTGTCATTCATGGTCACTCATAACCTGAATCTAAAGTATCTTTCCACAATCAGCCCTAAACTTGTGCCCCATTATTAAGCTACAATTGACTAATTGCTGCTCCTCACACATATTATTCATTTTCATCTCTAAGTAGTTTTGCTCATGCTATTCTTTCTGTTTAGAAAGATTTTCCTAACCTTTTTCTCCTGACAATGGCCTTTCCATCCCTTAAAATTCAAACCAAATACATTATTTCCTCTGTGAAGCTGAAGTTTTCCTTGAATACTCTGCTCTTTTCATGAAGCCCTGGTGGTATAAAGGTTTAGAGCTCAGCTGCTAACCAAAATGTCAGCAGTTTGAATTCACCAGCCACCCCCTGTGGGGTTGTTCTGTGCTGTTCTGTCCTATGGATCTCACTATGAGTCAGAATCAACTCCATGGCAATGAATTTGGTTTTAGCATATGACAGCCATTTGTTCACTGGGGATATTCACTGGACAAGAAAGACATGGTTCTTGCTCTCAAGGTGTATACAAGATGAAATTAATCACTTCCTCCTCTTTACGCCAATGAATTTCTGTTCATGTTAATAATAGTTACTATACCAACACGCCCCATCCCCCCTGCTGCCAAGTGGATTCTGGCTCATAGCAACCCTATAGGACAGAGCAGTACCGCTCCATAAGGTTTCCAAGGAGCGGGTGGTGGATTCAAACTGCTGACCTTTTGGTTAGTAGCTGAACTCTTAACTACTGTGCCACCAGAGCTCTCACTGGCATTTGTTTCTTTCTCCTTCACTAACATGTGAGCCCACTAGCCAGGTCAGAATCAATGCAGAATTCCTCTTTTAATTCCTAACACATTTTTTTTCATTAGCTAGCCCATAATGGCTGCTTGGTTTAAAAAAAAAAAAAACTAAATTAATGAATAAGTGGTTGATGACAAATACATAAATGAAACACATTAGCTTATTATCTCACAAATTCAGTTAAGCCGACAATTTCTCTAACGTCACATGCTTCAGGCAGAGTGAAAAAATTAAAGCAAATATCAACAAGATTGTAGGAGCCTTGATTAATAAATCTTTTATATCTAATCTTCTATATTCATGATAGCACCTGGAATAATTCTCAGCACATAGTAAAGATTCAATAAGTACCTGATGAGAAAACTTCTTATGTTCATAGGAAATAGATTTATATCAGGGAAGCAATTTTCATGACAAAGTAAAGAACATTCTTCAGGTACTCCTTTCCTTAAGATTCGCTTTCTGCAACCTGTTTCCCTTAAAATATTAAGATTGATTAATCTCAATTTAAATTGAAGGAAACTTAACAAATCTGTGACTGTTTCAGAAAATGATTTCAGATCTGATGGCACACTTTGAAAAAGCAAAGACATTAATATTTCCAATAGTGCTCCCATAGAAGATTTAAAAAAAAATTCTGTTATTGTTGAAGAAAGAAGGAATAGAAAGGGAAATGTGATATTTCATTCAATAATCCAATCATTATTGTCATGGTTTAAAATGGTTTCTAGTGAGCCTTCTCTCAATGTTCTTATAATATCTATGTAGACACAAAAATAGATTTAAAAAATAATAATCTCCTCTCCAAATAAATAAATAAGGGTGATATACTATCTATTGCCAGAATTGGAAAGGAATGTCCCCTCATAATAAAAGAGACAGAGATGAAGTTCTGCATGAAAAACTGAAACAATCTTGCCATCCAGATAGATAAAGGCTTTACTAACAACAACAACAACAACAAAAACGAACAGCCAGTTCCCTTTGGCATAGGTAATAGTTTTGTGAAAAAGCCAGGGTATTACTCCCATAAACACACTTTCCTCTTAGAACTTAGTTTTCATTTACATTTAAGGAATACAATCACCTTCCTTCCCATCTCCAAAAGGAATTAAAGACAGAGGAATAGTGGTGGTATACTGTAAACTGGAAAGTACAGTCAAATATGTAAACCAAGTATAACTCTGGGTTGGTGTGCAGTTTTGGGGCAATGAAATACCTGTAGCGTATGTTGGGAATTTAAGTTTTCCAGGTAGTCCGTAGGTTTAGATTGTTATAGAATCTTTAAGTAGAAGTAAAATATTGCCTATCCATCTGACAGAGCTTCTGCAGTAAATAAATAATTTTGATATAGTGAAAACTGGAGTATGATCCAGGCAATCACTCTCTTCCAGTTGTTGTTCTGACAAAAAGAAAAAAAAACTGATTTAATCAATATCAAAAAGTCTGTTTAACTGTCTATATTTTTAACGGTATTTAAGCATTGTATCCAGGACTAAGGATTTGAAATGAAAACATGTCAGCAAATGTCCCTGTTCAACTGTACGGCTTAAATTAGGTGAAAATGTTGATTTGCCACTAGGTAATAGTTTGAGTACTTCTTTTGTTATTATATGGCATTAGTGGGGCCAATCCTAACCACATTCCCTGTTTTATGGCAAATATTTGACCTACATCTCTCTTATAATTCCAGGATGATAAAACAAGAAAAGAAAGTCCTACAAGGACTATTTGAAATGTTATTACAGAACTAGAGAAATAGGAACTTCTCCTGAAGGCTCAGAAAATGTATCTTTCAGAAATTATTTCATACACAGAGGAGATTAAATAAAAACAAACCTGATTGGCATTATCAATGAGATGATAGAAAACATAGCCTCCACAAAATAGGAACAGAAAGCCATAAAGGTAAGATTAAAGTCCTTAATCTTTGAAGAAATGAAAATGAAAAGAGTGGGTAGTTTATATGGAGATTAGAGAGTCGATATTCAGTCTCAGAATTATAGGTGTTTCTGGACAGTAAATCAAAATGATTGGAAATAAATACTCAAACTTATAACTGAAGTTTTTTTTCCTAAGGTAAAAACAATCATGTATATGCAGATTGATAGGCCTCATACTAAATTAACAAAATGATATCAACATCAAGATACACACTGGAAATATTTTTATATTACAAAGGAAAATTGTAGTTTTTAAAAATATAGCAGGACAAAATATATATATGCAAAATACATGGAACAAAATTGAGGTGACTTCAAACTTTCATACAACTTTAAACAACAGAAAACTAAAATGAAATAGGTAGATATATTTTTTTCTACCCATTTATCATTTATGTGCCTAACACACTCTTATTAGTAACAGCATTGCTTATATAGAATTCTATTAATTATGGTATGGGATTGGAGGTCACAAACCTATTCTATATTACTAGGATAAGTTTTCAATGACTAAGGATAACATTTCTGCAGAGTATTAATGGGAAAAAAAATGTGACCAAGAATTTCAGGGAAAGACAGGTATTTTTCAGATGTAAAAACAACAAAAATATATCCTAAGACAACTGAGTACCTATAAAACTAAACCATATAATACCCTTCTTGTAAGAAACAATACTGCAATATTGTAAATCAGCTGCTAATACAATTAATGAAAATAAAGGAATGGAGTCCCATAAAAATAGATGAGAGATATTTGAAATATTGGTGATTTTTCCTAAATTTGATTAAAAACATGAACATAGAAATCCAAGAAATTCAGTGAACACAAGAAAAAAGAATCCACACCTTGGCACATCATACTCAAACTGTTGTGAAACCAAAGATAAAGACTGAATCTTGAAAGCAGCCCGAAGAGAAAACAGACATTTCATCCAGGTAAACAGTGATACTAATGACGGCTGCCTTTTCATCAGAAACAACTGAGGAAAGAAAACAATGGAACATCTGTTTTAAATGCTAAAAATAACCAAAAAAGTCAAGACAGAATTCTATATTTAGTGAAAATACTCTTAACATATAAAGCAAAATGAAGGTATTTTGAGATAAATCAAAGCTAAGAGAATTTCTCTTCTGGTGTTTGTGCATTGTTAGTTATGCTTTGTATTCTGTTTATGCCATGTATTAGGGCTGCTAGTATTGTCCCTATTTTTTCTTCCATGATCTTTATCATTTTAGATTTTTTTTTACTATACATTAAGTGAAAGTTTATAGCTCAAGCTAGTTTCTCATGGAAAAATTTATACACACATTTTATGTGACCCTAGTTGCTGTCCCTATAATATGTCAGTACACTCTTCCATTTCAACTCAGATTTCGAGTGTCCATTTAGCCAGCTCTTGTCCCTTTCTGCCTTCTCATCTAGCTTCGGTACGGGAGCTGCCCATTTAGTCTCATGTATCTACTTGAGCTAAGAAGCACTCTTTTCATGAGTATTTTATGTCTTATAGTCCAGTCTATTCTTCGTCTGAATATTTGTCATCAGGAATGCTTTTAGTTCTGGGTTAACAAAGAGTGCAGGGACCATGCCCTCTGGGGTTTGTCTACTCTCAGTCACATCATTAAGTCTGGTCTTTTTACTAGAATTTGAGTCCTGCATCTCACTTTTCTCCCCCTCCATCAGGGACTCTCAATTGTGTTCCCCGTCAGGGAGGTCGTGGTGGTAGCCAGGCACCATCTAGTTCTTCTGGTCTCAGCCTGATGGAGTCTCTGGTTTATGTGACCCTTTCTGTCTCTTGGGCTAATATTTTCTTTGTGTCTTTGGTGCTCTTCATTCTCTTTTGTACCAGGTGGTTTGGGACCAATTGATGCATCTTAAATGGCTGCTTCCTGGCTTTGAATACCCCACATGCCACTCACCAAAGTGGGATGCAGAATATTTTCTTAGTAAACTTTGTTATGCCAACTGACCTAGGTGTCCCCCAAAACCATGGACCCCAGACTCCCACTCCTGCCTCTCTGTCCCTCAAAGTGGTTGTGTTCAGGAAACTTCTTAGATTTTGGTTTAGTCCAGTTGTGCTGATTTTCCCCGTATTGTGCGTTGTCCTTCCCTTCACCTAAAATAATTGTTTTCTACTATCTAATTAGTGAATACCCTTCTCCCTCCCCACCCTCGTAACCATAAAAGAATATTTTCTTCTGTGTTTAAACCTTTTCTTGAGTTCTTATAATAGTGGTCTCATACAATATTTGTCCTTTTGTGACTAATTTCACTCAGCATAATGCCTTCCAGATTCATCCATGTTATGAGATGTTTCAAGAATTCATCCTTGTTCTTTATGTTGCATAGTATTCCGTTGTGTGACTATATCATAATTTGTTTATCATTTGTTGTTTGATGGACACCTAGGTTGTTTCCATCTTTTTGCTATTGTTAACAGTGCTGCAGTGAACATGGGTATGCATATATCTACTCATGTGATGGCTCTCATTTCTCTAGGATGTATTCCAAGAAGTGGGATTGCTGGATATTATGGTACTTCTATCTCTAGCCTTTTAAGTAAGTGCCAAATCAATTTCCAAAGTGGTTGTAGCATTTTGCATCCCCACCAACAGGATACAAGTGTTCCAGTTTCTCCACAACCTCTCCAACATTTATCATCTTGTGTTTTTTGGGTTAATGTTAGCCTCGTTGGGGTAAGATGGTATCTCATAGTAGTTTTGATTTGCATTTCTCTATTAGCTAATGATGTGAGCATTTCCTCATGTATCCGTTAGCTGCCTGAAGGTCTTGTTTGGTGAAGTGCCTGTTCGTATCCTTTGCCCATTTTTTAATTGGGTTATTTGTCTTTTTGTTGTTGAGGTTTTGTAGTATCTTGTAGATTTTAGAGATTACACCCTGATCAGATATGTCATCTCCAAAATTTTTTTCCCAGTTTGTAGGTTGTCTTTTTACTCTTTTGGTGAAGTCTTTTGATGAGCACAGTGTTTGATTCTTAGGAGCTCCCACTTATCTAGTATCTCTTCTGGTGTTTGTGCATTCTTAGTTGTTGTTTGTACACTATTTATATCATGTATTTGGGCTCACAGTATTGTTCCTATTTTTCCTTCCATGGTCTTTATCATTTTAGATTTTATGTTTAGGTCTTTGATCCATTTTGGGTTAATTTTTGGGCATGATTTGATGTATGGATCCTGTTTCATTTTTTTGCAGATGGATATCCAGTTATGCCAGAACCATTTGTTAAAGAGACTGTCTTTTCCCCATGTAATGGACTTTGGGCCATTGTCAAATATCAGCTGCTCATAGATGGATGAATTTATGTCTGGATTTTCATTCCTGTTCCATTGGTCTATGTATCTGTTGTTACAGAAGTACCAGGCTGTTTTGACTACATTGGTGGTATAAAGAAAAACCCACTGCCATTGAGGTGGTATAATAGGTTCTAAAAACAGGTAGTGTGAGGCCTTCCACTTTGTTCTTCTTCTTCGGGAATGCTTTACTTATTCAAGGTCTCTTTCCCTTCCGTATGAAGTTGGTGATTTGTTTCTTCATCTCGTTAAAAAACGTCATTGGTATTTGGATCAGGATTGTATTGTATCTGTAGGTTGCTTTGGGTAGAATTGCCATTTTCACAATGTTGAGTCTTCCTATCCATGAGCAAGGTATGCTTTTCCACTTATGTAGGCTCTACTGATTTCTTGCAGTAGTGTCTTGTAGTTTTCTTTGTATAGGTCTTTTACATCTCTGGTTGGATTTATTCTTCAGTATTTTATCTTCTTGGGGACTGTTGTAAGTGGTATTGATTTGGTAATTTCTTCTTTGAAGTTCTCTTTGTTGGTGTAGAGGAATTCAACTGTTTTTGTATGTTTATCTTGTATCGTGATATTCTGCTGAAAACTTCAATTATTTCCAATAGTTTTCTTGTGGATTCTTTGGGGTTTTCTTTGTATAAGATCATATCATCTGCAAATAGGGATACTTTTACTTCTTTCTTACCAATTTTGATGCCTTTATTTCTTTTTCTAGCCTAATTGCTTAGGCTAGTACTTCCAGCACAATGTTGAATAAGAGTGGTGACAAAGGGCATCCTTGATCTGGTTCCTGTTCTCAAGGGGAATGCTTTCAGTCTCTCTACATTTAGGATGATGTTGGCTGTTGGCTTTGTATAAATGCCCTTTATTATTTTCAGGAATTTCTCTTTTATTTCTATTTTGCTTATAGTTTTTATCATGAATGGGTGTCAGACTTTGTCAAATCCCTTTTCTGCATCAATTGATAAGATCACATGGTTCTTGTCTTTTGTTTTATTTGATGTTTATGTGATTCTTTGGAAACCCTGGTGGCATAGTGGTTAAGAGTCGGTGGTTTGAATCAACCAGGCCCTCCTTGGAAACTCTATGGGGCAATTCTACTCTGTCCTATAGGGTCGCTATGAGTTGGAATCGACTTGATGGCACTGGGTTTAGTTTTTTTTTTTTTATGTGATGGTTTACCTTGATTTTTTTTTCTGATGATGAACCATCCCTGCTTTTCTAGTATGAATCCCACCTGGACATGGTGAATTATTTTTTTGATATGTTATTGAACTCTACTGCCTAGAATTTTGTTGAGGATTTTTGCATCTTTGTTTATGAAGGATATTGGTCTGTAATTTTCTTCTTTTGTGGTATCTTTACCTGGTTATAGTATCAGGGTTATGCTGGCTTCGTAGAATGAGTTTGGGAGCATTCATTCCTTTTCTACCCTCTGAAGTACCTTTAGTACTAGTGGTGTTAACTCTTCTCTGAAAGTTTGGTAGAATTCTCCAATGAAGCCATCAGGGCCAGGGCTTTTTTTTTTTTTTTTTGCTGGGAGTTTTTTAATTCCCTTTTCAATCTCTTCTTTTGTTATAACTTTATTTAGTTGTTCTACTACTGTTTGTATTAGTTTAGGTAGGTAGTGTGTTTCTAGAAATTTATCCATTTCCTCTAGGTTTTCAAATTTGTTGGAGTACACTTTTTCATAGTATACTGTTACAGTTCTTTTAATTTCAGTTGGGTCTGTTGTGATATCACCCATCTCCTTTCTTATTTGGGCTATTTGCTTCCTCTCCTGTTTTTCTTTTGTCAGTTTGGCCAATGGTTTATTGATATTGTTGATCTTTCCAAAGAACCAATGTTTGGTCTTGTTTACTCTTTCAATTATTTTCCTGTTCTCTATTTCATTTAATTCTGCTCAAATTTTTATTATTTTCTTTCTTCTGGTGCTTGAGGGCTTCTTTTGCTGCTTTCTTTCTATTTGTTGAAGTTGTAGGGTTAATGTTTTGATTTTGGCCCTTTTTTCTTTTTGGATGTGTGAATGTATTGCTATAAATTGGCCTCAGAGCACTGCTTTTGGCGTGTCCCAAAGATTCTGGTAGAATGTGTTTTCATTCTCATTTGATTCTTTGGATTTCCTTATTCCATTCTTAAATTCTTCTATAACCCAGTAGTTTTTGAGCAAAGTGTTGTTCAGTTTCCATGTATTTGATATTATTTCCCTTGTTTTCTCTGTTACCGATTTCTACTTTTATGGCTTTACGATCAGCAAAGATGCTTTGTAATATTTCATTGTTTTGGACTCTGTTATGGCTTGCTTTGTGGCCTAATATGTGGTCTATTGTGCAGAATGTTCCATGTGTGTTGGAAAAGAAACTATACCTGGCTGCTGTTGGGTGGAGTGTTCTGTATATGTCCATGAAATCAGATTGGTTGATTGTGGTATTTAGATCTTCAATGACTTTACTAAGCATCTTTCTGGATGTTTTGTCCTTCACTGAAAGTGGTATGTTGAAGTCTCCTACTATTATTGTGGAGCTGTCTATTTCTCTTTTCAGTGCTGTTAGAGTTTGTTTTATGTATTTTGGAGCCCTGTTGTTGGGATGCATAAATATTTATTATGGTTAGTTCAACCTAGTGTATTGACCCTTTAATCATTATATAGTGTCCTTCGGTGGATTTTGCTTTAAAGTCTATTTTATCAGAGATTAATATTGACACTTCTGCTCTTTTTTGTGTTGTTTGCTTGATGTTTTTTTCCCTCCTTCGAGTTTTAGTTTGTGTGTGTGTGTTTAAGTCTAAGGTGTGTCTCTTGTAGGCAACATATACATGGATCATGTCTTTTTATCCATTCTGCCACTCTCTTCTATGGTGTATTTAGTCCATTTCGTTCATTGTAATTTTTGATAGGTATGAGTTTAGTGCTGTCATTTTGATGTCTTTTTTGCATATGTGTTGTTGACAGTTTGTTTGTTCCACTTAATTTTCTGTGCTGAGTCGTTTGTCTTTATGTATTTTCTTTTAATCTTTTTCATTGTTTTTGATTTTGTATTTGCTGACTATGTTTTTCTTTTTTTTTTTAATTTCATGTGTAGGATTGTTAGTTTCCTTTGTGGTTGCCTTAATATTTATCCCTATTGTTCTAAGTTTAAACCAATCTTTTATTTCCTTATATCGCCTTGACTTTCTCTCCATATGAAAAATCTATGACTACGTATTTTATTCCCTCTTTTTTGTTTTAATGTTGTCACCTTTTACATAAGGACATCTCTGTTACCCTATTTTCAGTGTTTTAGCTTTGATTTATTGTTTTGACTCCCCTATCTGGGTTTCTATCTGGTTACTCTGTCATGTGTTCTAGTCTTGGGTTATTGTCTGATGTTGCTGATTTTCTAATCAGAGAAATCCCTTTAGTATTTCTTGTCATTTTGGTTTGTTTTTACAAATTTCTTACACTTCTCTTTATCCAGAAATGCACTAATTTCACCATGATATTTGAGAGACCATTTTGCTGGATATATAAATCTTGGCTGGCAATTTTTTTTCCTTCAAGGCTTTATATATGTCATCCCATTACCTTCTTGCCTGCCTGTTTCTGCCAAGTAGTCAGAGCTTAGACTTATTGACACTCCTTTGTAGGTGACTTTGTTTATCCCTAGACACCCTTAAAATTCTCTCTTTATCTTTGGTTTTGGCAAGTTTCATTTTAATGTATCTTGGAATCTACCTTGCGTGGGGTTCAATGAGCTTCTTCGATAGATATCTTCTCATCTTTCATGATGTCAGGGAAATCTTTGGCCAACAAAATCAACAATTCTCTCTGTATTTTCTGTTATCCCCCCTGTTCTGGTACTCCAATCACTTGTAAGTTATTCCTCTTGATAGAAAAAAAAAATTTTTTTTCTTGATAGAGTCCCACATAATTCTTAGGGTTTCTTCATTTTTTTAATTCTTTTATCTGATTCTTTCTCAAATAAGTTGGTGTCAAGTTCTTTACCTTCAACCTAACTGATTCTGACTTCCATTGCCTCCTATGACTTTCCATTCAGTTGTCTAATTCTAAAATTTTATTGATAATCTTTTGGTTTTCTGTTTGTTGTCTCTCTATAGATTCTTGCAGCCTGTTAAATTTATCATTATGCCCTTGTATTACCTTCTTAATTTCCTCTATTGCTTTGTCTGTGTGTTCCTTGACTTGTTCTGCATTTTGCCTGATCGCCTTCCTGATCTCTTAAAGAGATCTGTATATTAATCTTCTGAATTCTACCTCTGGTAATTTGAAGGAGCGCTCTTCCTTTGGGAAGTTTCCTAGTCCTTTGTTTTGGTTGCTTGCTGGAGACATCATGGTCTGCATCTTCATGTGATTTGAAATTGATTTCAGTCTTTGCTCTGTTTATCCTGATGTTGTTTACTGGTCCATTAGTGAGGGTTATTGTTTTCTTCACTTTGATATGTGGTCATAGATTGAATTGTGTCTTACAAAAATATGTGTATCACCCAAGTGCTCTAGGAATAGAGACACACCTACCTCACTGGCACGTGGGGAAGGGCTGTCAGCATCCTGCCCTCCTTGGAGTGTGACCCCTTGCCACTACTAGAATCTGGTGCACACAAGCATCACCACTACTCCTCTAAGTTAATAGGTGGCAGTCTACACCACACATTGGTGACCCAAAATAAGAATACCTAAGCTGATTCTATTCAAGAATAGTGAATGGGCTTGTAGGCTTATATATCTGGTAACAGACCAAACCAGCTGGTAATAGGATGTAAGTGATTCAAAGGCTACAACAATCAAGACAGCGCAATCTAGTAACCCATCTGGGTATACTGAAACAAAACAAAACAAGATAAAACTCAGTGAGCAAATATAAAATAAATCATTACAATATCTTATAGATGGCTTGGAGACAGCAGTTGATATCAAATCACATAAAGAAGTGGACCCTGACTGCTTCTACAACTCCCCAAATTAAAAAATCAAAATCTTTCCCAAATGAAGATACAATCCTGGAATTGCCAGATACAGAATATAAAAAACTAATATGCAGAATGCTTCAAGACATCAGGGATGATCTCAGAAATTAAATAAGGCAATCTACAGAAAAAGCCAAGGAACACACTGATAAAGCAGTTGAAGGAATCAAAAAGATTATTCAAGAACATAGAGTAAAAATTAATAAGCTGCAAGAATCCATAGAGAGACAGCATTCAGAAATCCAAAAGATTAACAGTAAAATTACAGAATTGGACAACTCAATAGGAAGTCAGAGGAGCAGAATCGAGCAATTGGAATGCAGGATAAGGCAATTGACACCAATATAGTTGAAGAAAAATCAGACAAAAGAATTAAAAAAAATGAAGAAACCCTAAGAATCATATGGGACTCTATCAAGAAGAATAACTTGCGTGTGTTTGGAGTTCCAGAACAGAAAGGGATAACAGCAAATACACAGAGAATAGTTGAAGATCTGTTCGCAGAAAACTTCCCTGGCATCATGAAAGACAAAAGGATATCTATCCAAGATGCTCATCGAACCCCATATAAGATTGATCCAAAAAGAAAATCACCAAGACATATTACCATCAAAATTGCCAAAACCAAAGATAAAGAGAAAATTTTAAAAGCAGCCAGGGATAAAAGAAAAGTTGCCTACAAAGGAGAATCAATAAGAATAAGTTCAGACTACTCAGCAGAAACCATGCAGGCAAGAAGGCAATGGGATGATATATACAGAGCACTGAATGAGAAAAACTGCCAGCCAAGAATCATATATCCAGCAAACCTCTCTCTCAAATATGAAGGTGAAATTAAAACATTTACAGATAAACACAAGCTTAGACAATTTGCAAAAACCAAACCAAAGCTACAAGAATTACTAATGGAAATTGTTTGGTCAGAAAATCAATAATATCAGATACCAGCACAACACAAGGGCACAGAACAGAACATCCTGATATCAACTCAAATAGGGAAATCACAAAAACAAAATAAGATTAATTTGAAAAAGAAAAAAATGCTCAAAATGGGGAATCATTCAAGTCATTATGTAAAAGATCACAATAATCAAAAAGAGGGACTAAACACAGGAGGCATAGAACTGCCATATGGAGAGGAAAACAAGGCAACATAGGACGATACAAGTTAGGTTTTTACTTAGAAAAACAGAGGTAAATATTAAGGTAACCACAAAGAGGTCTAACAATTCCATAACTCAAAATAAAAACCAAGAAAAACATAACAACTCAGCAAACATAAACTCAACTACTATGAAAATGAGGAACACACAATTTACAAAGAAAAACGTCTCAGCACAAAAAAGTAAGTGGAAAAATGAAACTGTCAACAACACACACCAAAAGACAACAAAATGACAGCTCTAAACTCATACTTATCTATAATTATGCTGAATGTAAATGGATTAAATGCACCAATAAAGAGACAGAGAGTCTCAGACTGGATAAAGAAACACGATCCATCTATATGCTGCCTACAAGAGACACACCTTAGACTTAGAGACACAAACAAACTAAAACTCAAAGGATGGAAAAAAATATATCAAGCAAACAACAATCAAAAAAGAGCAGGAGTAGCAATATTAATTTCTGACAAAATAGACTTCAAAGTTAAATCCACCACAAAGGATAAAGAAGGACACTACATAATGATTAAGGGGACAATTGACCAGGAAGATATAACCATATTAAATATTTATGTACCCAATGACAGGGCTGCAAGATACATAAAACACTTTAACAGAATTAAAAAGTGAGATAGACACCTCCACAATTATAGTAGGAGACTTCAACACACCACTTTTGGACAAGGAGAGGACTTTCAGTAAGAAGCTCAATAGAGACACAGAAGATCTAATTGCTACAATCAACCAACTTGACCTCACAGACATATAAAGAACACTCCACCCAACAGCTGCAAGGTATACTTTTTTTTCTAGTGCACATGGAACATTCTCTAGAATAGATCACATATTAGGTCTTAAAACAAACCTTTGTAGAATTCAAAACATCGAAATCTTACAAAGCATCTTCTCAAACTACAAGGCCATAAAAGTAGAAATCAATAACAGAAAAATTAGGGAAAAGAAATCAAATACTTAGAAACTGAACAATACCCTGGTCAAAAAAAGACTGGGTTGTAGAAGACATTAAGGAGGGAATAAAGAAATTCACAGAATCTAATGAGGATGAAAACACTTCCTATCAAAACCTCTGGGACACAACAAAAGCAGTGCTCAGAGGTCAATTTATATCCATAAATACACACATCCATAAAGAAGAAAGAGCCAAAATCAGACAACTGTCCCTACAACTTGAACAAATAGAAAGCGAGCAACAAAAGAATCCGTCAGGCACCAGAAGAAAACAAATAATAAAAATTAGAGCAGAATTAAATGAATGAGAGAACAGAAAAACAATTGAAAGAATTAACAAAGCCGAAAGCTGGTTCTTTGAAACAATTAACAAAACAGATAAACCGTTGGCCAGACTGACTAAAGAAATACAGGAAACAAAAAACCTAAATAAGAAATGAGATGGGCCATATCACAACAGACCCAACTGAAATTAAAAGAATCATATCAGATTACTATGAAAAATTGTACCCTAACAAATTTGAAAACCTAGAAGAAATGGATGAATTCCTAGAAAAGCACTACCTATCTAAACTAACTCAATCAGAAGTAGAACAACTACATAGACCCATAACAACAAAAAAAAAAGATTGAAAAGGTAATCAAAAAACTCCCCCCCCCAAAAAAAAGCCCTGGCCCAGACAGCTTCACTGCAGACTTATACCAAACTTTCAGAGAAGAGTTAACCCCACTACTACTGAAGGTATTTCAAAGCATAGAACAGGATGGAATACTACCTAACTCATTCTATGAAGCCACCATATCCCTGATACCAATACCAGGTAAAGACACCACAAAAAAAAGAAAATTACAGACCTATATCCCTCATGAACATAGATGCAAAAATCCTCAACAAAATTCTAGCCAATAGAATTCAACAACATATCAAAAAATAATCCACCATGACCAAGTGGGATTTATACCAGGTATGCAAGGTTGGTTCAATATTAGAAAAACTATTGATGTAATCCACCATATGAAGGCAACGGGTACCATACAAATAAAATAAAGACAAAAACCACATGATCTTATCAATTGATGCAGAAAAGGCATTTGACAAAGTCCAACACCCATTTATGATAAAAACTCTCAGCAAAATAGGAACTGAAGGAAAATTCCTCAACATAATAAAGGGCATTTATACAAAGACAACAGCCAACATTATTCTAAATGGAGAGAGCCTGAAAGCATTTCCCTTGAGAACAGGAACCAGACAAGGATGCCCTTCATCACCACTCTTATTCAACATCGTGCTAGAGGTCCTAGCCAGAGCAATTAGGCATTTAGGCAAAGAAATAAAGGGCATCCGGATTGGCAAGGAAGAAGTAAAATTATCTCTATTTGCAGATGACATGATCTTATACACAGAAAACCCTAAGGAATCCTCAAGAAAACTACTGAAACTAATGGAAGAGTTTGGCAGGGTTTCAGGTTAGAAGATAAACATACAAAAATCACTTGGATTCCTCTACATCAACAAAAAGAACATAGAAGAGGAAATCACCAAATCATTACCATTCACAGTAGTCCCCAAGAAGATAAAATACTTAGGAATAAATCTTACCAAACATGTAAAAGACCTATACAAAGAAAACTACAAAGTACTAGTGCAAGAAACTAAAAGGGACCTACATAAGTGGAAAAACATAACTTGCTCATGGATAGGAAGACAACATAGTAAAAATGCCTATTCTACCAAAAGCCATTTATATATACAATGCACTTCTGATCCAAATTCCAACGACATTTTTTAATGTGATGGAGAAACAAATCACCAACTTCATATGGAAGGGAAAGAAGCCCCGGATAAGTAAAGCATTACTGAAAAAGAAGAACAAAGTGGGAGGCCTCACTCTACCTGATTTTAGAACCTACTATACAGCCACAGTAGTCAAAACAGCCTGGTACTGGTACTACAATAGGCACAAAGACCAATGGAACAGAATTGAGAACCCAGATATAAATCCATCCACATACGAGCAGCTGATATTTGACAAAGGACCAGTGTCAGTTAAGTGGGGAAAAGATAGTCTCTTTAACAAATGGTGCTGGCATAACTGGATATCCATTTGCAAAAAAATGAAACAGGGCCCATACCTCACGCCATGCACAAAAACTAACTCCAAGTGGATCAAAGACCTAAACATAAAGACTGAAACGATAAAGATCATGGAAGAAAACATAGGGACAACATTAGGAGCCCTAATACAAGGCATAAACAGAATACAAAATATTACTAAAAATGACGAAGAGAAACCAGATAACTGGAAGCTCCTAAAAATCAAACACCTATGCTCGTCTAAAGACTTCACGAAAAGAGTAAAAAGACCACCTACAGACTGGGAAAAATTTTCAGCTATGACATCTCCGACCAGAGCCTGATCTTTAAAATCTATAGGATCCTGTTAAAACTCAACCACAAAAAGACAAACAACCCAATTAAAAATTGGGCAAAGGATATGATCACGTACTTCACTAAAGAAGATATTCAGGCGGTTAACAGATACATGAGAATATGCCCTTGATCATTAGCCATTAGAGAAATGAAAATTAAAACTACGATGAGATTCCATCTCACTCCAACAAGGCTGGCATTAATCCAAAAAACACAAAATAATAAATGTCGCAGAGGCTGTGGAGAGATTGGAACTCTTATACACTGCTGGTGGGAATGTAAAATGGTACAACCACTTTGGAGATGGATCTGGCGTTTCCTTACCAAGTTAGAAATAGAACTATCATACGACCCAGAAATCCCACTCCTCAGAATATATGCTAGAGAAATAAGAGCCTTTACATGAACAGATATATGCACACCCATGTTTATTGCAGCTCTGTGTACAATAGCAAAAAGCTGGAAGCAACCAAGGTGTCCATCAACGGATGAATGGAGAAATAAATTATGGTATGTTCACACAATGGAATACTACACATCGATAAAGAACAATGATGAATCTGTGAAACATTTCATAACATGGAGGAACCTGGAAGGCATTATGCTGAGTGAAATTAGTCAAAGGAAAAGGACAAATATTGTATAAGACCACTATTATAAGATCTTGAGAAATAGTTTAAACTGAGAAGAACACATTCTTTTGTGGTTACGAGAGGGGGGAGGGAGGGAGGGTGGGAGACGGTTATTTACTGATTCGATAGTAGATAAGGACTACTTTAGGTGAAGGGAAGAACAACACTCAATACAGGGGAGGTCAGCTCAACTGGACTGGACCAAAAGCAAAGAAGTTTCCTGAATAAACTGAGTGCTTCGAAGGTCAGCGGAGCAAGGGCAGGGGTTTGGAGACTATGGCTTCAGGGGACATCTAAGTCAATTAGCAAAATATATTCTATTAAGAAAACATTCTGTATCCCACTTTCAAGTGTGGCATCTGGGGTCTTAAACGCTAACAAGTGGCCATCTAAGATGCATCAATGAGTCTCAACCTACCTGGATCAAAGGAGAATGAAGAATACCAACGTCACAAGGTAATTATGAGCCCAAGAGACAGAAAAGGCCACGTGAACTAGAGACTTACATCATCCTGAGACCAGAAGAACTAGATGGTGCTCTGCCACAACCGATTACTTCCCTGACAGGGAGCACAACAGAGAACCCCTGAGGGAGCAGGAGAACAGTGTGATGCAGACCCCAAATTCTCATAAAAAGACCAAACTTAATGGTCTGACTGAGACTAGAAGAATCCCAGCGGTCATGGTCCCCAAACCTTCTGTTGGCCCAGGACAGGAACCATTCCCAAAGACAACTCATCAGACATGGATTGGACTGGACAATGGGTTGGAGAGAGATGCGGATGAGGAGTGAGCTACTTGCATCAGGTGGACACTTGAGACTATGTTGGCATTTCCTGTCTAGAGGGGAGATGGGAGGGTAGAGGGGGTTAGAAACTGGCAAAATGGTCACAAAAGTTGAGGCTGGAAGGAGGGAGCAGGCTGACTCATTAGGGGGAGAGTAAGTGGGAGTATGGAGTAAGGTGTATATAAATTTATATGTGAGAGACTGACTTGATTTGTAAACTTTCATTTAAAGCCCAATAAAAATTATTAAAAAAAAAAAAAAGAACTCAAGACCAGTAAAAAAAAAAAAGAAAAGTATCAATTTGGCTAATCCATGATTCACAGTATTGTGTGATTTTCCACCATTTTGTCATCTGATGTGATTTTCCTATGTGTTTTAAATCCTACCACTATGATTTTAATGACATGGGATTAGTGGCAGTTATGTTAAAGAGGTAGAACTCAATCTTCAAGATTAGATTGTGTCTTAAGCCAGTCTCTCTTGAGATATGAAAGAGAGAAATGAACAGAGAGACATTAGGAACTCATACCACCATGAAAGAAGCACCAGGAGCATAACATGTCTTTTAGACCTGGGGTTCCTGTGCTGAGATCCTCCTCTACCAGTGGACAATTGTTGACAAGGATCTTCCTCCAGAGCTGACAGAGAAAGAAAGGCTTTGCCTGGAGCTGGCACCCTGAATTCAGACTTCTCTCCTCCTAGATTGTGGGAGAATAAATTTCTCTTTATTAAAGCCATTGTCTTGTGGTATTATTGTTAGAGCAGCTCTAGTTAAGGTGTAATTTATACTGAAGGCCATCATTTATACTGATGTTCATCAGTAAGTGCTTCAAGTCCTCTTCACTTTCAGCAACAAAGGTTGTACCATCTTCTCCAATCCTGATGCTCCATTCTTCTTCATATAGTCCAACTTCTCAGATTATTTGCTCAGCATACAGAATGAATAAGTATGGTGAAAAATATAACCATGATGCACACCTTTTCTGACTTTAAACCACATGATATCCCTTTGTTCTGTTCTAATGATTGCCTCTTGATGTATGTACAGGTTCTACATGAGCACAGTTAAGTGTTCTGGAATTCCCATTCTTCACAATGTTATCCATAATTTGTTATGATCCACACAGTCGAATGTCTTTGCATGGTCAATAAAACACAAGTAAACATCTTTCTGGTATTATGTGCTTTCAGCCAGGATCAATCTGACATCAGCAATGATTTCACTTATTCCACATCGTCTTCTGAATCCAGCTTGAATTTCTGGCAGTTCCCTGTCGATATACCGCTGCAGCTTGTTTTGCATGTTCTTCAGCAAAAGTTTACCTGCATGTGATATTAATGATATTGTCCAGTAAAAAAATTCACATTTTTTTGGATCAACTTTCATAAATATGGATCCCTTCCAGTCTATTGGCTAGGTAGCTGTCCTCCAAATTTCTTGGCATAGACGATTGAGCACTTCCAGTGCTGCATTGGTTTGTTGAAACATCTCAATTGGTATTCTGTCAGTTCCTGGATCCTTGTTTTTTACCAATGTCTTCAGTGCAGCCTAGACTTCTTCCTTCAGTACCATCGGTTCCTGATCATATGCTACCACCTGAAATGGTTGAACATTGACGAATTCTTTTTGGTATAGTGACTCTGTATATTCCTTCCATCATTTATGATGCTTCCCATGTCATTTAATATTTTCCCCATGGAATCCTTCAGTATTGCAACTCAAGGCTTGAATTTTTTTCTTTAGTTCTTTCAGCTTGAGAAATGCCGAGTGTGTTCTTCCCTTTTGGTTTTCTAACTCCAGGTCTTTGCACATGTCATTATAATACTTCACTTTGTCTTCTCAAGACACCTTTTGAAATCTTCTGTTTGGCTCTTTTACTTCATCATTTCCTGCTATTGTTTTAGTTACTCTGCATTCAAGAGCAACTTTCAGAGTCTCTTCTGACATCCATTTTAGTCTTTTCTTTCTTTCCTGTCTAATGACCGAAGACCAGACAAGCTGTAGAATGACATCAAGGACATCATACACGAAGAAAGCAAGATGTCCTTAACAGGTGTGTATATGTTAGTAAATGCATTTTTATATACATCTATTTGACCATATATATATATATTCATATATATAACAAAACACATAGGGGGTACAGGTATGGATACTTCTTAAACATAATCTAACAGTTTTCAGGATTGGTTTTCTGAGCTTGAAGGATTAAGACCATACACTTTTGGGACAACTCAGTCAGTTGGCATAATATAGTTCACAAAATTATGGTCTGTATGGTAGTTTTGTGAGTAGTTTCTGGGGTCTTTAAAATTTTGAGTGGCCATCTAAGGTACATTTATTGGTCTCTACTTGTCTGGAGCAAAAGATAAAGAAGAAAAACAAAGATTCAAAGACGAAATTAGTCCACAAGAACCACGGCCTCATCTACCCTGAGACCAGAAGAACTAGATGGTGCCTGGCTACCACAATAGATGTACGCTGATAGAATGGGAGAAAAATGTGAAACAGAACCTCAAATTACTTAAAAAAAAAAGTAGACCTACTAGACTGGTTGAGGCTAGAGAGCTCCCCAAGACTATTGCCCTGAGATACCCTTCACACCTTGAACTGAAATTTATCCCTGACCTAATCTTGTAGCTAAATAATAAATTGACTCAGAAAAATAATGAATACCACTCATAAGTACTGTTTCTTTAAACAAATCAAAATAACACACTTGAGGGCCATGCTTCATAGTTCAATCATGTATACGAGACTAATGGGCACACCAGCCCAAAAGCAAAGATGAGAAGACAGGAAGGGACAGGAAAACTGGGCAAATGGAAATAGGGAAACTGGGGTTGAGAAGGGGAGAGTATTGATACATTGTGGGGTTGGCAACCAATGTCACAAAACAATTTGACTATTAACTGTTTAATGTGAAACTAATTTGCTCTGTAAACTTTCACCTAAATCAAAATAAAAAAAAATAAAAGTAAAGACTAACTCACCTAAATGAGACCAAAGGTCAGCAATTACTTTAAAACAAAGATGAGAATGTAAGGGGACAGGGAAACTAGATTAATTGAAATGGAATAACAGAATAGATGTAATGAGAATGTTTACACATTGTGAAGAACGTAACCTATGTCACTGAACAACTTGTTTAGAAGTTGTATGAATGGGAACATAAACTAGTGTGTAAACCTTTGTCAAAAACACAATAAAAAGTTATTTAAAAAAATGTTGACCTATGCGTGATAATTGGAGGAGGTTAACATTGCCCTAAGGAAAGCAGGAAATAGTAGGGTAGAGATAGTGGTGGCGTAACGTGGGAACGGGGGCATAGTGCATGCCTATAAACACATCCCAACTGCATAACTGTACCTCAGATAGAGAGATATTTCATTGGTGACAGGAGGAAAGGCATTCTCTGATTGCCTTAAGAAAAAAGGCCAAGTAGATTGCACTTTATTTCAGAAGACGTGATTTTGACAACAGAAAAAAAAAACTGAATCTTTAAAAAGCATAGTAAAGGTGCACTCTGAGGATTATAGTTATTTAATTATGGTTCCTGATAGGGTAATAATTGCAAAAGCTTTCATGTTATCTCTGAATAACTATTATTCATACTCAGATGACCATGGGGGAAAAAAAGCCTAGCTATGCTTTCTCAGTAGAGCCTCATCGTATTAAATTAAACAGTGCAAACAGAACAAAGTCTGCTTTAAGTTCAGAGTAGAACTGCCCCATATGGTTTCCAAGGAGAGGCTGGTGGATTCGAGCTGCCAATTTTTGATTTGCAGCCGAGAATGCTTAACCATTTTGCTAAGGGCTCTGCATATAATCTAGTCACCAATTAAGAAATGAGAAGTAGATTTTTCTTGTTCAAGGAAGATTAAACCAGAAAAAAATCAATAAAAGGAAGATTCATAGCTCGAGAAAGAAAAACGAGAAGACTATAGCATTCATGTTACAGAAAAAAGAGCAATACCACTGAAACATTTTGGGATAAATATAATTCAAGACCTATTTTCTAAAAGTCACAAATCATCTAGTCTGGATTCTTAATGAAATTCAAACATAGGCTGTATGGTATAAACAGTAAAAAAGAAAAAGAGATAAAGCAATAGACTTAGATAAATAGTGAGCTAGCCAAGTAATAGGAGAAAGTAGGGTGATAAGATTAAAGAGAGATTATAAAGAAAATAGAAAAAATAAAGCAACATTAGTGGGAAAAAAAAAAGAAAGAAATAAACTGCAAAAAAGGGAAACATTATTGTGGAGGATAAACTTGAGAAGCATTCTCTAAATTCAGTTGGAAATGGGAAAATAAATGTCCAGAAAGAGATAATAAATATTCTGTAAGAACAGAAATCCAACATATGCAGATTTGGAAAGAGCATATCATAAATAATATTATAGTAGAGGACATTTTCATGAGTTGACGACAGTCTTGGGAATGCAGATTATATGTTTATCGTGTACCATGTGCAAATAATAGAGATAAATCTTTAGATATTCCCTGTAAATGTTTTATAATTTCAGTGACAAGAAATAATTCTACAGTTGCTGAAGAGCAACTAAACAGGTTATCTAAAAGATGTTAAGGAATTAAGGCTGGAAATAAAAGTAAACTGAAATAAACAGATGTAAATTAATGGCTTTTTTGGTACATAGTAAAGTTGCAATAAATATATGTAGAAGGATAAAAATAAATGAATGAATGAACAAATGAATGCAAAACTATCAGTAATAATTGAGTGTAACTTTTAATTTAAAAGGATTAAATTCATAACAACAAAACATAAATTTTTGATGATTATTTTAAGGAAGAATGTGCATATTCTATATAACAACAAAAAGGTCTTTTTCCTAAGGAATATCAGAGTTTAATAATTGGGTATATAAACCACATTTATAGACGGGAAGCCCTAATGTTGAAAAAATGACAAATTCTAAAATTAATCTGTAAATTTAGAGGAAATCCCATAAAATCCACAATGGCATTTTAGAACAAAATAGAATGACTCTGAAGTTAATCTGAAAGAAAAATTGTCGAGGGACCAAGAAAATTGAGAAAAAGAAGAAAAGACAAAAGATAAGTAAAAGGGGGTATCCTTATGAAATATTAATACATAATAGCCAAAGAAACAGACTGGAAAATACAGAAACAGACCAAAGTATGCCTGCTAATTTAATATATAAAAACCTGGCACTATAAATCAGTGAGGGAAGAACATTTTTATCTCAGGTGTTAGGAAACCTGGCCTAACTTTTGATAAAGAAATGAAAATAGTTTCATACTTCACCCCTCTGGGGTACTATCCATAATCATATCTTCAAAATCAAAGAGGAAAATAAATACAGCCCAAAGTAAATGGTTAAATTATATTATTAGATAATTCATAAAATAAGACATTCAAGTGATTCATAAATGGGCCAAATTTTATAATTAAAATCAGCTTAACCATGTAACACACACACATAATACAATATTATTTTTTTACTCATTAAGTTGTAAGGTATTTTTGTTTTGTTTTCAATAATATTCATCTTGCTGAGGGTGCAGGAATAAAGACCTTTTCATACTTACTACAGGACTGTTAACTGGGACAATATTTAGGGTAGATGAGTTGATACATACGTCAAAATATTTAAAAGAACTGCATGGCTCTTGACCCAGAACTATAATTTCTAAATTTGTTTCTTAAGATGGATAATCAAGAATATTAGCAAAAATTTATCCCAAAGGGTTACTGTTTCAGAATAGTAGAAAATATGAATGAAATTATGTTTGAAAATAGGTGTTTGCTTAAACAATTTATAACACATACAATAGAACACTATATTATAAAACTATTAGAAAATAGTTACTGACAAAAGGGATAAGTGAAAAATGAGATTGGAAGTGTGTGTATATGTCATATTTTAATTAAATTACATGTATAACTACAAGGAGCAAAGACAGTGCATCAGCAATAATTGTCTTTGAGTCATGAATATGGGTACTTTTTCCAAAATGGATCCAATTAATATGTTACTTTTGCAAATATAGAAAATATGAATGTTACTGAAAAATTTCATGCCTTTAGTACAGTGATATTAGAGTAATTTACTCCAAGGAAATAATCAATAATACACCCACTGATGTAAGTATAAACATCAGTAACTATTTTTTAATACTACAGTAAAACATTTGTCATACCTGAAAGAATAATTCCTGCCTTTAAGCAACGTTTAGCACATAAGAAAGGCCTAATGATATAATACCAATTTTTAAAAATCAGATTATAAAGTTATTTACATAAAATATATTTACTATTTTATGAATATATCTATAATTATTCACTTATAAAAGGGAAAAATGACATCAACCTAATTTCTTTGTAGTTATTTCTACATAGTGTGATAATGGGCAGGTTATATTTTCTGCTGTGATTATTGTGTAATTCCAATTCAATAATGAAGTTTTTTCACATTCGTAATCAGAAAAAAAAATGCTTTTCTTTTCATATTATGGCTTATGATATCTACTTAAGATTAAGCTTAAGGGTGACGTCAGTGGAAATGGAAGAGTAAAAAAAAATGGTAGAGTAAAGACCTCTGAAAATCCACTCTTACACAAAAGCAACTAGAACCCTGGGGAAAAAAATGTCAAAATCATTTTTTTCAGATATCTGAAAATTAACCAAAAGCTTGTAATAACCCGAGGAGTGTTTATTCAAGAAATTCAGCAGAATCTTGGTAAAAACAGTGCACTTTTTGGTGTTTGAACCTTCCGTATTTCAAAATCTCTCCCCAGTGTCATGACACTCATAAAAATCAAGAGCCCCATAGTCATAGTGAAAACTCACAGTCCAGCAGATAGATTAGGAGCTTTGCAAAAACACAGTATTCAAAGAAGTTTCATTATTTGACCAGTCTGGCAGTTCACTGGCCAATTATGAAGCCTTCTTTTTTAGGACTTGTTTTTATTTGACTTAAATAAGACCTTGTTTTGTGAGAAAAAATCTTTTTCATGGTTGAAGGGGATTGTCAAAAACAGTTAAAGGCATCTGTAGAATATCATAACTACCTCACATGATGATAACAGTTGGAGAAAACAAGAAGCTGACCAAAAAATGTAAAGGGAAAAATTGGAAATGAGATGTCCATATGTGACTTTGATAAGTTCCAACATACTCCTGCTAATCTAAATATCACACACATACATAGGGTTAGTGCAGGCCAACAGCTATGTACATGCCTAGGAAAGACCTGACAAGGCCCTAACCTGTCACATCTGTCTCACCTTGAGATTTTGTGTAAGTAGGAAGCGAAGATTAAGGCAGAGTTAAACTGCCTTCCTGAGCGCTGAAGGCATGCCCCAGTATGCATGCAGACTGAAATTACAGGGATAAAAGAATATAAATAAGTAGAAATAAAAGGGCAGAAAAATATATCATGAAAACAGTAAACAAATGAGAGCTGTAGTGTCTATAGTAATATCAGACAAAAAAGATTTTAAGATGAGAGTTTTTACTAGTGAAAAATAAAAACATTTTATAATGATAAAAGGGTCAATCCCTCGAGAATATACAATAATTACAAACATATATGAACCTGACAACAGAGCCTCAAAATACATGAAGAAAAACTAACAGAACTGAGGAGAGAAATAGACAATTCAAATAGTATTTGGGAACATAAATAACCACTTTCAATGATGGATAGAACAACTAGGCAGAAGATCAGCAAGGAAATAAAGACTTAAACAACACTATACATCACCAAGATTTAACAGACATCTGAAGAACCGTCCACCAAATAACATTAGAATACATATTTCTGTCAGGTACACATGAAATATTATCTAGGATAGGCCATATGTTAGGTCATTAAACAAGTCTCAATATCTTTAAAGAAAGTAAACCATGCAAAGTATGTTCTCTGAAAAAAAAATGAGCGAAATCAAAATCAATAACAGAAAATGAATTGGGAAATTCACAAATATGTAAAAATTTAAGAACATACTCCTAAATAACCAATAGGTCAAAAAAGAAATCACAAGGGAAATTAGAAAATATTTTAAGATGAACAAAAAATAAAATGCAACATGCAAAAGTTATGAGATGCCAAAAAAGCAGTTCTTAGAGGAAAGTTTACAGTATAAATGTCTATATTAAACAACAACAAAAAGATCTTAATGACATTCAACCTTAACAAATCAGAAAAAAGTAGAGCAAAATAAATACAAAACAAGTAGAAGGAATGAAATAATAAAGACAAGAGTGGACATAAATGAAATACAGAATAGGAAAACAATAGCAGAAATCAGCAAAACCAGAAGTTGGTTCTTTAGCAAGACTGAGCAATAAAAAAAAATAGAGAAGGCTCAAATTACTAAAATCAGGAATGAAAAAGGGTACATCAGCACAAAACATACAGACATAAAATGGATTATATGGAAATACTATAAAAAAATTTTTGTATTCCAACAAATTAGATAAACTAGATGAAATGAAAACAACCCTAGAAAGACAGAAACTATCAAAACTGACTCAAGAAGAAAAATAGAATCTGAATAGACCAATAAAGGAAAGGAAAGGAATAAGAAATAGAAAACTTCCCACAAAGAAAATCCCAGGACTACCAAATGTTTAAAGAATAATTAGCACCAATCCTTGAAAAATATCTTTTTCAAAACATAGAAGTGGAGGTGTTACTGGAATAAGGTTCTTGCCTCTCACTGGTCAAGAATGAGCAGGTAAGGCACGTAGTTTTCCACAGGAGCAAAGTTTTATTGAAGAGGAAGAGGCATGCAAGCAGAGATGAGGAGGGCCTAGAGCAACGCTTACCCTCATCTCCCAGGACAAAAGACAGGCCCAAGTTTTTAAAAGTTCTTGGGCAGGAAAAGATTCATGTTTATTCATAGGCACAGGCAGGGTATGTTAACTAAGGTCGCACGCAGAAGCTTTCCAAGATGGCTCCTGTCCTGGAGGCCTCTGGGATTCGTAGCAGGACTTATTACGTGATGTCACACCTGTGTAGTCTCCCGCTCCCTGGGCTCAATTCCCTGGCTGGGGCTGCAGCCCCTCGCTGCCCCTGGTGGAAGGTAACACAGCAGTCACAGGTGGATGTTCTGTGCATGTCCCTGGGCCTGGTTTTCTCCAGCTGCTTCTGAAAGGCAACTTTAAAGAAGTTTGCGGGCTATTTTTAGATACCCTTTCCCATTGCTCTGTGGAATGGTTTGTTTCTGCGCCCTGGACCATTTCTTGTTACTTTGTTTGCAGATTTCGGGGCCCCTCTGTTCTCTGTCTTACTAAGTCTCTAGGTTCCACACTCAACCCCCATTACCTCCCTGATAGCATAGTCTGTTTCTCTTTTACTTGCTTCTCTTCTAACCACACCAGTCTCTTCACTATTTTTCAAACAGGCACCCTCCGATCTCAGGGCCTTTGCTCCCTGTCTTAGAGGGAGCACTTTCCAACTCATTCTATGAAGTCAGTTATACCTTCATACCAAAAGCAGAGAAATCTCAAGAAAACTACAGAGCAGTAACTCTTACAAATATTGATGCATACATCCTCAACAAAACACTAGCAAACCAAATACAGCAACATATAAAAAAACATTATACATCATGGAAAAGTGGGATTAATTCCAGAACACAAAGTTGGTTCAACAATATGAAAATAAAATAATGCAATACACTATATTGATACTTACAAGGGACAAAAAACATATGATCATCTAACAGATACAGACAAGACATTTAACAAAGTCCCAACACACTTTCATAACAAAAACACTTAACAAACTATGAACACAAGAAAAGTTCCTCAGCATGGTAAAGGGCATCTATGAAAAACCCACAGCTAACATCAGGATTTTTGGTGAAAGTTTGAAATTCTTCCCCCTAAGATCAGAACAAGAGGAAGATGTCCTTTTTTGCCACTTTCGTTCATTTTACTGGAGGTTCTAGTCAGGGAAATTAGGAGGAAACCATCTTTAAAAAACATTCAGATCAGAAAGGAAGATGTAAAATTATCTCTATTTGCAGGTGGTATGATCCTGTATATAGAAAATCCTAAGATTACACACACACACACAAAAAAAAATCTGTTAACACTAGTAAAAAAAATTCAGCAAGTTTGTAGGATATGACATCAATATACAAATTTCATTTTCATTTCCATATAATATCAATAAAGATTTTGAAAATAAAATTAAGAAAACAATTACATTTTATTGCCATCTTCATTAACAAAACCCTTGAGATTAAATTTAATGAAATATACAGGAGATAGCTTTATAGAAAACTGCAAGACATCAGTCAAAAAATTACAGAAGAACTAAATAAATGGAAAGACATGCCATGTTTATGGATTGGAAGAGTTAATATTGTTAAGATATCAATGCTCAAATTAATCTATAGATTTGATACAAACCAGAAATTGACAAGCTAATCCTAAAATACATATGGAAATACAAGAATCCCAGAAGAGTCAAAACAATCTTAAAAAATAAGAACAAATTTGTAGGACTCACACCTCCTGGTTTCAAAACATATTACAAAGCTACAGAAATCAAGAGAGTGTAAACCTGGCATAAAGTTAGATCAATGGAATAGAATTGAGAGTCAATTGATTTTCCACAAGGGTGGCAACTCAATTTGATGGAAAACAAATGGTCTATTCAAGAAACGGTGCTGGAACAATTAGAACATGTGAAAGGATGAATTGGATACCTACCTCTCACTAAACACAAAAAAGAAACAAAAATCTTAAAAGGGATCAATTCCTAAATTTAAGATTTAAAATTATAAAAATGTTGGAAGAAACCATAGATATAAATTTACGTGAGCTTGCATTTGGTAATGGTTTCTTAGATAGGACAACAAAAGCACAAGCAAAGAAAAAAATGGACTTCATTGATATTGAAAACATTTTGTTTCAAACAATTATAGTAAGAAAGTAATTTTCTCTGATATAATGGGAGAAAATATTTATAAATCATACATCTAATAAACGTATAGTGTTCAGAATATATAAAGAATGCTTACAACTTAACAATAACAAAACAACCATATTAAAATATGGACAAATCATTTGAATATAAATGTCTCCAAGAAGATATTAGAATGAATGGTTAATAAGCACATGAAAAAGTGTTCAACATCATTAGCCATCAGGGAAATGCAAATAAAAATCACAATGCCACTTAAAACCCACTAGGATGACAGGAAGGAAGGAAGGGAGGGAGGGAGGGAGGGAGGGAGGGAGGAAGGGAGGGAGGAAGGAAGGAAGGAAGGAAGGAAGGAAGGAAGGAAGGAAGGAAGGAAGGAAGGAAGGAAGGAAGGAAGGAAGGAAGGAAGGAAGGAAGGAAGGAAGGAAGGAAGAAAGGAAGGAAGGAAGGAAGGAAGGAAGGAAGGAAGGAAGGAAGGAAGGAAGGAAGGAAGGAAGGAAGGAAGGAAGGAAGGAAGGAAGGAAGGAAGGAAGGAAGGAAGGAAGGAAGGAAGGAAGGAAGGAAAAGAAAAATAACATGTGAAAGCCTGTCCCAAAAGACAACATGTTTTGATTCTATTTATATGAAATACACAGGATAGGCAATTCAATACAGACAGAAAGTCAGTGGTTCCAGGGGCTGGGGGTGGGGGAAATGGGGAGTGATTGCTAATGGATGGAGTTTCATTTTGGGGTGACACAAATGTTCTAAAATAAGGTAGTGATGACAGCTGCACTTTTTGTGAATATATTAAAAAACAGTTTATAAGCATGAATTTTATGGTATGTGAATTATGTCTTAAATAAAATTCATAAAAGCCATTAAACTTTTCAATAATTTTAAAGAAAACTAAAATGAACTGTTTCAGCAGAAGCAGAAAAAGTATTCAATACCCATTCATGAAAAGTCTGTCAAGAAACTAGGAACTAAAAAAAAAATTCCTGACATAATAGTGCATTTAACAAAAACAAATAGTAACCTTTTCAATACTGAACTGGTGAATCATGCCTTTTAATATGAGTAACAAGACAAGATATCCACTATCACAACTGTTATTTGACATTGCACTTTGAAGTCCTAGCCAGTGCAGTAAGACTAGGAAAGGAAACTAAATATATAAGGATTTGAAGAGAAGAAAAAAAATAGAAATAGTAATACTATTTATTAATATGAATGTCTAGAAGGTGGATATAAAGATTCAGTTGCATAAACTTGCCCAAGTTATAAAGTCAAATTTTTAATTCTGCATTATTTAGGACTAAATCTAAGAAAAGTTGTTCTATGCTTGATTTTATATACATACATACATACATATCTACATATAATACGGTGTGAGAGATAAATAAATGTATATTTAACTAATAGATATAAAATAATAATTATATAATTAAGATAGATTAATATGTAGATAAATGGAGAGAGATTCTCATTTTTATGTACAGGAAGATTTAATATTCTATAGTCATCAAATCTCCCAAAATTAATTTCAAGATTAAATGCAATTTTAATCAAAATAACAGTAAAGGTTTACTGGAATTGCACAAGCTAATTATACAATGTGTATGGAAGTACAAAGGGCCAAGTATTGCCACAAACCACTAAAAAAAAGCTATAATGTAGGGTGAAGTGCCTTGTTGTTTGCCATCAACTGGATTCCTACTTATAGAGACCCTATAGTAGAACTGCTCCCACAGGGTTTTCGAGGCTGTAAATTTTTAAGGAAGCAGATTGCCACATCTTTCTCCCACAGAGTGGCTGCTGGGTTCAAACTGCTGACCTTTCAGTTAGCTGCCAAGCACTTAACCTCTGCACCACCAGGGCTCCTTGATGTGCCCTAAATTAAGTCAGAATGTTACTGTTGTAGAAAAGAATAGAAAGAAAGAATACACTCAGGGATCCTTAATTTGTCACGTAGGGTAGCTATGAGCCCAAAATGACTCCATGGCACCTAACAACAACAACGTTATATGACAGCAGTGGGATTATAGAACAGAGGAGGAAAAAAGGTACTATTCAAAAGACTTTGCTGAGAAAATTGGTCATCCATACAGAAAAAAAGTAGACATGTAAGCCTATTTCACACCATCAAGTCCAGAAAGACTAAAAATCTAAATGTGAAAATCAAAATTGTAAGACACTTAAGAGAAAATACGAAGGTTATTTTTACAGTATTAGGATTGGAATAATTTATTAAACAAACCAAAAAAACACTAATTATAAAAGAAATGAGACATAAATTTGAGTGTTGTATTATTAAGAAATTCTGTTCATCAAAAGACACTCTGAGAAAGTGAAAAGGGAACCAACAAAATAGAGAAGATACGTTCAATATGTGCAAACACAAAAGGATTAGTATCTAGAATACACAAAATACTCCTATGAATCATTAAGAAAAGTCGTTTTATTTAGTTTCAAAAAGCATGAATAGAAATTTCATAGAAGAAATATGAATTGTCCATGAACATAAGAAACTCAAGCTCATTAGAAACAGAAGATGCAACATAACTCTGCAATGATATAGTATTTTATACCTATTAGATTTTCTACAATAAGTAAATTTGACAATAAAAAACATTGGAGAGAATGAGGATAAAAGGTACACTGCTGGTGGGAGTGTAAATTTGTACAATCATTTTAAACAATAATTTGGCATTAGCCAGTGAAGTTGAACAAGGCGCATATCCCATGGCTCAGCAATTCCACGCCTAGGTATAGACTCAAGCAAGCCACAAGTATATAAAATGGTCACAACAAATTTAACTTTGGGTTTTTAAACATTCACACATTAATGTCATTCAATAGTGGAATATGTACGTTCAGTGTGATGGTTAATGTTATGTGTCAATTTGGCTAGGCTATGATTCTCAATGATTTGGCAGACACGATTTTTTTTTATATATATAAATGAATAATTTCTTTTGCAAGGATCAGCACAAAGCTGGTTCCTATGAGGCAGAGGTTAAAAATTCCCAAATGTCCAACTTTTCTAAACTGCTGTAGCACTCCAACATCAACTACTCCTCCCTTCAGTACTCTTTCTTCCATCTTTGGGTTCTGTAATTTGCTGCAAAGTCTCACGGAACTCATGAACTGTACTGAGGAAATTGTTCGTGTGATTGTAGTGGCTGGCAAGTCCCAAATCTGTGGGTCAGGCTTAGGCTTCTCCTTGCCCACATGGCTGTGGGGGCTAAGGAACCCAAACTGGCAGGTCAGAACTGCTGCTGACTCACAAGGCTGTGGAAGCTGGCAAATCAGGTCAGACCATAGGCCACCAGCCTATTGTGCCAGAATCGGCAAGTCAGACAGCAAGCCACTGGCACAAGTCCCAAGAACTGGAGGGCAGATGAACCTGAGGTGAGATCCAAAGTGAGAGAGAGAGAGCCTCGACAGGACACCCACATATATACCTAGGATGCAGGCCACACCACAGGGAAGGGTGTAACTTGAGTAAGGATGGCACTTGAGTCATGCCCTCCTTCAAGGCTGTGACAGAAGATATACCCCACACCAATCCTGTCTCATAAACACATAGAAGATAGGATTTACAACACAAAATGGAGGATAATTAGGATAATTAGGATAATTACATCAGATCACAAAATGGAGGACAACCATACAATACTGGGAATCATGGCCTAGCCAAGTTGATGTAGTCTCACACAGTCATTATGTGTGAGTCACAAAGGCCATGGCTGTTGTTGCTGTTAGGTGCCGTCGAGTCGGTTATGACTCATAGCGACTTTATGCACAACAGAACGAAACACTGCCCGGTCCTGTGCCATCCTTACAATCGTTGTTATGCTTGAGCCCATTGTTGCAGCCACTGTGTCAATCCACCTCGTTGAGAGTCTTTCTCTTTTCCGCTGATCTGGCACTTTGCCAAGCATGATGCCCTTCTCCAGAGACTGATCCCTCTTGACAACATGTTCAAAGTATGTAAGATGCAGTCTCGCCATCCTTACTCCTAAGGAGCATTCTGGTTGTACTTCTTCCAAGATAGATTTATTGGTTCTTCTGGCAGTCCATGGTGTATTCAGCATTCTTCGCCAACACCACAATTCAAAGGCATCAATTCTTCTTCAGTCTTCCTTATTCATTGTCCAGTTTTCACATACATATGATGTGATTGAAAATACCATGGCTTGGGTCAGGCGCACCTTAGTCTTCAAGGTGACATCTTTGCTCTTCAACACTTTAAAGAGGTCCTTTGCAGCAGATTTGCCCAATGCAATGTGTCTTTTGATTTCTTGACTGCTGCATCTATGGCTGTTGATTGTGAATCCAAATAAAATGAAATCCTTGACAACTTCAATCTTTTCTATTCAATCATGTTCCCCCATGTGTCTGTCCGTTTGTTGTACTGTGGGGGTTTGTGTGTTGCTGTGATGCTGGAAGCTATGCCACCAGTATTCAGATACCAGCAGGGTCACTCATGGAGGACAAGTTTCAGCTGAGCTTCCAGACTAAGACAGACTAGGAAGAAGGACCCGGTAGTCTACTTCTGAAAACAATTAGCCAGTGAAAACCTTATGAATGCAGCGAAACATTGTCTGATATAGTGCTGGAAGATGAGCCCTCAGGTTGGAAGGCACTCAAAAGACAACCGGCGAAGAGGTCCCTCAAAATACAGTTGACCTTGATAATATGGATGGAGTCAAGCTTTCGGGACCTTTATTTGCTGATGTGGCACAACTCAAAATGAAAAGAAACAGCTACAAACATCCATTAATAATCAGAACGTTCTGTTGTGCGTGGGGTTCCTATGAGTCAGAACCAACTCGACAGCACCTAACAACAACAACAAAGTAGAAAACATCAATACTATGGGGTAGATAGTGTGTTTCTCATCTGCGAAACACACACACAGACACACACACACAACTATTGAATTGTGTATGTACAATGCTTTAGAAGCTTTCTACTGGCTTTTAATAACTACTTAATTTGAAATCCCAATACTGCATACTATGAATTATAGAAAGCTTTCTTAAAACATCTGTTTATTTTTCAAGAAGTCTTTAACATCTAAATACAAAGAGAAAATAGTCATGTTCTTTTTAGTGAATACTGTTCTAAGAAAATTAAATGCCTTCTAAGAGTTATATTCTAGGTATTAGAATAAGAGGATAACTATGCTGTCTATTCAAGAACCACCTCAGACTTCAGGGAAGACTTGACTAACACATTCATATTTGAGTGGTGTTTTCTCAAATACACAGCCAGGTATACAACTTCAAAAGTATATTTGGTTATGCCCTAAGGAGCAGAAGTTTCAAAGTAATTTAGTCGTTGACCTTCTGTTGTTTAGTCGAGTAAAGAACAAAGACAGCAAAGGAATAAAATGTCTTGATTTCTACTTGAAACCTAAGGCTGCCTAATATTGTTTGTTTGGTGGTTTGGACCCTGAGCATTAAAAGTAGGTAAAAAAGTTTTTGTTTTTTATTTGTTTTAACAAAGCCACAAATTCACACATCTCTGATGAAAAGTAATATGAGTGTAGGATCAATACTTCCCTGGTATGATTCTGTCTTACCTGTGAAGTTCTCTTGGTCTGTCTTTATTCCTCTTTCCTTTGCTCTTCTTTTGTACCCACGGGAAGCTCCTGTGTTTTATTTTTGAACTGATTGACATCAGTCAGGGTGCTAATGGTACATCTTGAGAAAAGCCCTAATCTATCCTTTTGATCATCAGGACAAACCTATCTATGAATCATGCAACATTTCATTAGCAGGGCGGCTTGGGGCTCTCGTAAATGCATGGGTCTTATTATTTTCTTACCTACAAGAAAGAACATCAATGAGCAAAATTAAAAGCACTCCTTTATTATTCATTCAGACTTTTCTACAGATTTCCATAAATCATTTCAGTATTATAAGGATTGGTGAAAAGATGTGTACAGTGCTTTTTTAATATTTGGGCAATAATAATAGTATGCATAAAGTGCTACATTAGGATTGTTGTTAGTTTATAACCAGCACCATTCGTGAAATTCATTATACATATTTTCTTTGAAATCTCATGAAACATGTTAAACGTCAGGGGATTAAGCTTAGTCTTCACATTTACTTCAGAGCCAGACAGAGTTAGATTTTGGAATGGTTTAGCTGTCTTTGAAAATACAGTTCTTGAAACTGAAAATTCAAATAGGCAATTTAGTATAGTGTATATTGTGATGAGTCAACAAAATTATATTTTTCCATTGTTTCACCAAGAGTAAAAATATTTTTAAATAATTGCTATTATAATTATAATTAGGTTAATTGTCCTTAAACCTTAGACACTATATTCCTTCCACAAAGGTATACTTCTGCAAATATAATCATAAGACCTCTCTTCTACTTTATGACATTATAATGCTTTTTGTGATAGTCCCTAGAAAATTTACATTTACTAGTTTCCTGTTCTTTATGAATAGAAATTGATTGGCAGGGAAACATTTGAAAGAACTGTGCCCACAAAAATAAAACATATTTCAGGTTTTGAATGATGTGGCAATGAAATGGAAAGAAAAAGTCTGCTGTCAAATATAGAAATTAACAAAAATTTTGACAGGCAAACTTCCAAATATAATGGCACAGCCCATATGAAGAACATTAGAATCAGTACTAAAATAAAACCCACCTGCATAAAACAAGTGAGTATCCTGTTTTGAAAGGGGCTACTAATATTCTAAATGCTTTTCTCCTTACATTCTCCAGAAACTATGCTTAGAATATTAACAATGAAAATACAGACAAATTTGTAAGCAAGAAGAAGTCCAGTAAAAATTGTGTCTTCCATGTTTGATATTCCCTTCTTTACTTCTTTAGAGTCCAATTCCTACAGTAAGTTGTCCAGAGATTTCTCTACTCTGTATCAATGCACCTGGGCCCCATGACTTCCTGATGGTTTCCTCCTTCTTTTAGCCTTTCTAATCCTTTGTTCGGAAACCCTGGTGGCGTAGTGGTTAAGTGCCACAGCTGCTAAGCAAAAGGTCAGCAGTTCGAATCCGCCAGGCGCTCCTTGGTAACTCTACGGGGCAGTTCTACCCTGTCCTATAGGGTAGCTATGAGTTGGAATCGACTCCACGGGCCGTGGGTTTGGTTTGGTTTTGGAATCCTTTGTTCTATTTCCTCCTGGGTCTGCAGCTTTGTGCAGAGTTAAAGTCTGAATGGGAGATTAACAGTTCAATTGCTACTTCTAGCCTCGGGTATTTTGTATTTGTCACTCCTTTCTGGAAGCAATTTAAAGCTGCCATCCAAAAAAAACAATGGTAACTGAGAGGCCTCAACCTGGATGGTTGTGGAGTCAAAACACATCCCCAATCGTGGCCCCTTGGAAAAGTGGTGGGCCCTGCACTCATGACACTCATGAGTGTGTTGGCGACACTGCTCCACCTGATGTGTTGTTTCTGCTGTTAGTTGGCATCAAGTCGATTCCATCTCATGGTGATGCCATGTGTGCAGAGTAGAACTGCTCCACAGGGTATTCAGGGCTGTGACCCTTTACAAACAAATCACCAGGCCTGTCTGTCTTCCAGGGTGTCTCTGGGTGGGTTCTAACTGCCAACTCTTCAGATCCTAGTCAAGTGCTTAACAGTTTGTGCAAGCCAGAGACTCCTGACCTGTGCCACCAAATAAATTTAACTTCTTGTCTGTCAAAAAAGAAAAGAAAAGTAGTTGCCATCATCAGACTCATGGTGAATCCATGTGTGTTAGAGTAGAACTCTACTCCATAGGGTTTTCAATAGTTAACTTTTTAGAAGTAGATTGCCAGGCCTTTCTTCTAAGGATCCTGTGGGTAAACTAGAACCACCAACCTTCAGTTAGCAGCCAAGTGTATTAACCCTTTTTGACACCCACAGACTCCTAAAAGCTGCCATCACTTGGATAAAAATCTATTTAGATTGCTTAACTGGTAAGGCACACTTATGCTTTAATTATTTTGATTGGTAATAACTTTCTGTAGGGTCGCTATGAGTTGGAATTGACTCGACGGCACTGGGTGGTTTGGGGTAACTTGCTACATAGATAAAATACTATCAAGAACACTTTATTTAAAGAGCTTGACAAAATTAAACTAAAATTAGGCTTCAAATTTTAGAATATTTGTCTGGGTCAGAAGTACAGCATTATTTCACATGAACAGAAAAATGAAAGCACAGAATTAATGGACTCAAAGAGAAAAGTAAAATGCCGCTTTTTATTCTGATTTCTCCACAAGAGATAATCTTTGAGTGAGTACTGAAAAAATAAGACTCTCCCAACTCTTAACACACAGATGCACAGACATACAACACATACACAAACAGAGCTTAAAATCCTTTATATATTCCTTTTTTATTATCAATCTAGTAAAATGCATTATATTTCATCCAAAAGAAAAGAATTTCAGATTTTCTAAGTAAGTTCTCCATTACTCTTGTCTGGGGTGTATGATGAAATGTTATCAGATTAGGGTCCATGCCCTGGAGCAGTCGAATCAATGAAACATACACCAAGTCAGAAAGAGTGAGAAAGTTTATTAAGGAGATGTACACATCACTGGGACCCAGCAGCAACACAGGTTGTCTCTATGGAGTCCCAAAGAGCAATTTTTCCTTAGAGTTTATATAGAATCTTACAAGCATTACAAATGTCTTTGTAGTCTGCAGATGGCCTGGCCAGAGAAGTTATTCATTGCAAGACAATGACGAAAGACTCTTTATCAGACTAAAGATATACATATTAGACACCTGGGCTCTGATTTTCCTGTGGGGGGCTGTAAGTCACAGGTGATCTGACAGAACAAAACAAAGTTACTTGCATCAGATTAAAACAAGGAACAAAGTCATTAACATTAGGTCAAACAAAGTCATTAACAGAGGTATGTGAAGGAGGAGGCAGGCAAAGGAAGGAGAATTTATAGGTTCATCATGGCGTTAGTTATGTCAAGCTTTCAGTTGCCCATTTTGAAAAAGCAGAAAACATGCTGGGGAGTATTAGAGTCATAGAAAGGCAACAAATCCATTTCATATTTAGCTAGTAATGTTAATCATATTAAATTGCAACTAAGATATGGAAATCCCGAGCAGCTGCTTAAATAGCTGCTGCTGGCAACACAAGGTTTTTAAGGGATTGATCCATAGATGATACTCCAGGAAAACACGCCATGAGCTTCAGACCCAATTCCATGTGATCCACTATCCTAGTGCGCTGAACTCAATTTCCAAGGATCTGACCTATCCCTTAGGCAAAACCCCCAAATCATAGGGTCTTATATAAGAAAAAACCAAACCAAACCCAATAGCTTCTAATTATTGGTGGTAGCTCCCTTTGGCTCTCTTTCCTTCACTTGCTTCATTCACAAAACTTGAAATAGGAAATCAACTAGAAAGAAAATGAAAAGAGACATGACATAACCCAGAAAGTGAATTATGATTCCTTTGCTTCCCATGCAAAAACCTCCACACAGTACTACAGTATGCCTTTGACTATTTCCTTTTGCCCTTGACCCATGTCAAACTCCTTGTCCTTTGAGGTACCTTGAGGAGGGAAGAAGGGGGAGTATTGAGCTTTCCCTATAAGACGTGGTATTTTATCTATAAAAAAACCTGTTGCTGTCGAGTCTATTCTGACTCATAGTGACCCTATAGGACAGAGTAGAACTGCCCCACAGGGTTTCCAAGGTGCACCCAGTGGATTCAAACAGCCAACATTTTGGTTAGCAGCCATAGCTCTTAACCACTATTCCACCGGGGTTTCTATTTTATCTACACATAGTACTAATAAGTACAATAAATAAAATTTAACCAAAAGAGAAAGAATGCTACAATTTGTTTCACTGAACCAAAGTGATTAACTTCTTTTTGGCCACTAGTGTATAAGAATAGTATCTAAGATTTCAAACATATAGTTGATGAAATTCTAAATAGAAATTTTTGAATTTCTCATTATGTTTCTAAATTTAAGGAACTAGACTAATGCATCTATAAATCATATAGTGAAATGCACTCCATAAAATGTGTACAAATGTTCAAAACCTCAATTTGGAAAAGTTATATTAATCTAAAATTCTTGAGTATTCATTCTTTTTTAAATGGAGATATAAATCACATACATAAAATGTTAATTCATGATTTTAAAGTATACAATTCCTGGATTTATAGTATATTCACAAGTTGTGCAATCATCACTTGCAGAATATTTTCATCATTCCAAAAAAGAACCCCTGTACACATTAGCAGTCATACTCCGTTTCCCCCACTGCCCAACCTCTAGCAACCACTAATCCACTTTCTATCTCTACAGATTTATTCTGAATACTTCATACAATGTTGACCCTCATTATCTACGGGCTTCATATATGCAAATTCAGCTTATTGTTGTTAAATGCCATTTAGTAGGTTCCGACTCATAGCGACCCTATATACAACAGAACCAAACGCTGCCCGGTCCTACGCCATCCTCACAGTCCTTGCTATGCTTGAGTCCATTGTTGTAGCCGCTGTGTCAATCCATCTCATTGTGGGTCTTCTTCTTTTTCGCCGCCCCCCTACTTTACCAAGCATGATGTCCTTTCCAGGGACTTATCCTTCCTGATAACATGCATGTCCAGATTACATGAGACTAATCTCACCAAAGTTAATACTAACGAGCATTCTGGTGTACTTCTTCTAAGACAGATTTGTTCGTTCTTCTGGCAGTCCATGGGATATATAATATTCTTTGCCAACACCATACTTTAAAGGCATCAGTTCTTAAGTCTTCCATATTCACTGTCCATCTTTCACGTTCATATGAGGTGACTGAAAACACGGTGGCTTGAGTCAGGCTCACCTTTGTCCTTAAAGTGACATCTTTGCTTTTTAACACTTTAAAGAGGTCTTTTGCAGTAAATTTGCCCAATGCAATGTGTCATTTGATTTCTTGACTGCTGCTTCTGTGGATATCGATTGCAGACTCAAGTAAAATGCAATTCTTGACAACTTCAATATTTTCTCTGTTCATCATGACGTTGCTTAATTGGTTCAGTTGTGAGGATTTTGGTTTTCTTTATGTTGAGGTGTAATTCATACTGGAGGTTATGGTCTTTGATCTTTCTCTATAAGTGCTTCAAGTGCTCTTCACTTTCAATGAGCAAGTTTGTGTCATCTGCATATCACAGGTTGTTAATGAGTCTTCCTCCAATCCTGATGCCACATGCTTCTTCATATAGTCCAGTTTCTCCAATTATTTTCTCAGTATGGAGATTGAATAAGTACGGTGAAAGTATACAACCCTGACAGACACCATTCCTGACATTAAACCATGTAGTACCCCCTTTTCCTGTTTGAACAACTGCCTCTTGGTCTATGTACTAGTTCCTTCCGAGCACAATTAAGTGTTCTGGAATTCCCATTCTTCGCAATGTTATCCATAGTTTGTTATGACCCACACAGTCGAATGCCTTTACATAGTCAATAAAACACAGGTAAGTATCTTTCCGGTATTCTCTGCTTTTCAGCCAAGATTCATCTGACATCAGCAGACATCCTTTGCTTCAAGTCCTCTTTTAAATCTGGCTTGAATTTCTGGCAGTTCTCTGTCAATGTACTGCTGTAACTGCTTTTGAATGGTCTTCAGCAAAATTTTACATGTGTGTGATATTAATGATATTGTTTGATAGGTTCTGTATTCTTTTGGATCACCTTTCTTTGGAATAGGCACAAATATGGATCTCTTCCATTCGGTTGGCCAGGTAGCTGTCCTCCAAATTACTTGGCATAGACAAATGAGCACTTCCAGTACTGTACCCATTTGTTGAAACATCTCACTTGGTATTCTGTCAATTCCTGAGTCTTGTTTTTCACCAATGTCTTGAGTGCAGCTTGGACTTCTTCCTTCAGTACCATCAGTTATTGATAGTATGCTACCTCCTGAAATGGTTGAATGTCGACTAGTTCTTTTTGGTACAGTAACTCTGTGTATTCCTTCCATCTTCTTTTGATGCTTCCTGCATCATTTAATATCTTGCTCATAGAATCCTTCAGTTTTGCAGCTCATGGCTTTTGAATTTTTACTTCAGTTCTTTCAGCTTGAGAAATGCCAAACGTGTTCTTCTCTTTTCATTTACTAACTCCAGGTCTTTGCACATTTCATTATAATACTTTATTTTGTCTCCTCAAGCCACTCTTTGAAATCTTCTGTTCGGCTCTTTTACTTCATCATTTCCTCCTTTTGTTTTAGGTACACTACATTCAAGAGCAAGTTTCATAGTCTCCTTTGACATCCATTTTGGTCTTTTCTTTATTTCCTGTCTTTTAAATGACCTCTTGCTTTCTTCATGTATGATTTTCTTGATGTCATTCCACAACTTGTCTAGTCTTTGGTCATTAGTGTTCAATGTGTCAAATCTATTCTTCAGATGATCTCTAAATGCAGGCAGGATATACTCAAGGTGGAAACCCTAGTGGCCTAGTAGTTAAGTGCTATGGCTGCTAACCAAAGGGTGGGCAGCTGGAATCTGCCAGGTGCTCCTTGGAAACTCTATGGGGCAGTTCTACTCTGTCCTATAGGGTCGCTATGAGTTGGAATCAGCTCAATGGCACTGGGTTTTGGCTTTTTTTTTATATACTCAAGGTCATACTTTGGCTCTCATGCTCTTGTTCTAATTTTCTTCACCTTCGACTTAAACTCACATATGAGTAATTGATGGTCTATTCCACTTTGGCCACTGACCTTGTTCTGACTGATGATATTGAGCTTTTCCATCATCTCTTTCCATAGGTGTAGTCAATTTGATTCCTGCATATTCCATATGGTGAGGTCCACGTGTATAGTCACCTTTTATGTTGTTGGAAAAAAAAGGCACTTTTGATGAAGAAGTTGTTGGTCTTGCAAAATTCTATCATGCAATCTCTGGTATCATTTCTATCACCAAGGCCATATTTTCCAACTACTGTTCCTTCTTATTTGTTTCCAAGCTTTGAATTCCAATCACCAGTAATTATCAATGAATCTTGATTTCGTGTTTGATCATTTTCAGACTACACAAATTGGTAAAAATCTTCAATTTCTTCACCTTTAGCCTTAGCGGTTGGTGTGTAAATTTGAATAATAGTCATATTCACTGGTCTTCCTTGTAGGTGTGTGGATATTATCCTATCACTAACAGTGTTGTACTTCAGGATAGATCTTAAAATGTTCTTTTTGACAATGAATGCAATGCCATTCCTCTTCAAGTTATCATTCCTGGCATAGTAGACCATATGATTGTCCAATTCAAAATGGCCAATACCAGTCCATTTCTACTCGCTAATGCCTAAGATGTTGATGTGTATGCATTCCATTTCATTTTTGATGACTTCCAATTTTCCTACATTTATATTCCATGCATTCCAAGTTCTGATTATTAATGGATTTCTAATGTGTCTGGCAGTTTGTCTCACTGTGATGGCTTGCGTGTTTCTGTGGTGCTTGAAGCTATGCCACAGGGATTTCAAATAGCAGCAGGGTCACCCTTAGTGGACAGGTTTCAACCGAGGTTTCAGACTAAGTCAGACTAGGAAGAAGGACCTGATGGTCTACTTCTGAAAAAATTAGCTAATGAAATCCTATGAATAGCAAATTCACCTGCTTGCCAAAATGTATCCCAAATCAATGTTCAAGGCATTTGCATGGCCATTCACAGACATGCTTAGATGGTAAAAAATTTGAATAGCCTTGTGCACATTCCCACTTGAGGTCGAACAATGAAACACTCTGTCTTCTTCTTTGAGCTCTCATACTATATAAACAAGTGCACTTTTTTGGTCTATTTAGTGCCAAGTTTTTTCACATTTTTGTGCTTTTTGTTGGTGATTTTGTTGCTTAAAATAGCCCCCAAGCATAGAACTGAAGTATCGTCTAGTGTTTCTAAGTGCAATAAGGTTGCCTGTGATGTGCCTTATGGAGAAAATAAGTGTTTCAGATAAGCTTCATTCATGTATAAGTTATACTGCTATTGCCTGTGGGTCTAATGTTAATGAATCAACAACATATATTAAGTAAAGTGTCTTTAAACAGAAGCACACATAAAATAATGTTATGTATCCATTGGTGGATGAACACGGTATGACCAGAGGCTCTCAGAAACCTAGCATTGTATTTCCCCTGGAGTAATGAATGAGTATTCACTACTTCAGTGTTTAAGGCATCTTTATAGAACATAACTACGAGGAAGAACAAGAATGGAATCATACAATATATGGTTTTTATGTTGGTGTCTTTCACCTAGCATAAAGTTTTCAAGGTTTATTCATGTTATAGCATGTATCAGTTCTTTATTCCTTTTATATGGCTGAATAATATTCCATTGTACGGATATACCACATTTTGTTTATCTAGTCATCAGTTGATGGGCATTTGGTTTTTTCTCCACTTTCGGGCTGTTATAAATTATGTTCTTATAAATATTCATGTACAATTTTTTTGTGAACATATGCTTTCAGTTTTCTTGAGTATACATCTAGGACTGGAATTGTTGATCATATGGTATCTTTCTGTTTAATATTTTGAGGAACTGTCAAACTGTTTTCAAAAGTGCCTGGACCATTTTGCATTCCACAGCAGTGTGTGAGGGTTCCAATTGCTTCACATTCTCACTAACACTTGTTATTGTCTATCTTTTTAATATATCCATCCTTGGGGTGAGAAGTGGTATTTCATTGTGGTTTTGATTTGCATTCCCCTAATCATTAATGACGTTAAGAATCTTTTCATGCTTTTACTGGTTATTTGTATAACTTCTTTGGAGAAATGTTTATTCCACTCCTTTGTTTATTTTTTAATCAAGTTATTTGTCTTTTTATTGTTGAGTTGTAACAATATATATTCTGGATACTAGACCTTATCAGATACATGATTTGCAAATATTTTCTCCCATTCTGAGGTTAGTTTTTTCACATTCTTATTAGGGTCCTTTGAAGCACAAAAGGCTTTAATTTTTCTGAAGAACAATTTATCTATTTTTTCTTTGCTTTTGCTTTCGTGTTTTAACTAAGAAATTTTTATGTAACCCAAGTTCAGGAAGATTTCTGCCTGTTTTGTTCTAAGAGTTCTGTAGTTTTACCTTTTACATCCGTGTCTTTTGTCCCTTTTTAGTAAATTTTTATATATGGTGTAAGGTTGAGGTCCAACCCCATGATGAAACCCTGCTCTCATCTCAGAGAAGGTCAACATGGCCAACAGTGTTAGGAGATGAAGATATAAGTCAAAACGCAAACACTCGTCTTCGGCAATCCTTGTCTTCAAAACTAGCCTCTTTGAGAAAAATCCTGTAGTCTTGAAATCAGACTACTTCCTCAACCACCACTTCAACTCAGTCAACAGGTCCTTTTGATCTTTCTTCTTCTCAAATACCCCTCTCTCCATTATCAATGCTACTACTATTAGCATTATAGTAAACAATTAAGCTTTCACTACTAAATTAAAGTTTGGCTGTTTGACCCCACCTAGGGGTACCTTGGAAGACAAGCCTGGCAATCGGCTTCCAAAATGTCACAGCCTTGAAAACCCTGTGGGGTAGTTCTACTCTGCACATGTTGGGTCACTATGAATTGTAATCAACTCCACAGCAACTAACAGCAACAACATTATTGTCAGGCCACTGCCATTTTCTACCTAGATTACTTTAGTGGCTATCTTGCAAATCAGAGCTCTCAGTTGCAAACAGGGGAAGCCTAATCTGGTTAGCTTAAGAAGATGAGATATGTATTTGAAGGATACTTAGTGTACAAGTTTGACAAAACGGGCTTAAGAAATAGGCTTAGAAAATGGGGAAGAATTAAGGGAGACCAAGTAGCCAAGATTACAGCCAAAGTCCTGCCACAGATACAGGTTGGTGTGGATGTCTCTGACATCACCATTGTTGCTGCTTCCATTGGGTACTGCTGAATAACACTGTTAGCATCAGAATGACTTCTCTAGTGTATCTCCATATTTGCATCACTTGCTCAAAATTCAAAGTCCTAGACCTGGTAGTCATCAAGTGAGAATATAATTGGCCCAGCCTAGGTCATAAGCTGCTATATAGGTGATCTTTTTTTGTCTTCAATTGTCAAACACAGGTGGTGCCATGCTCCAAAACACAGTGGAAACAAAGAAGAAGAAACAATAGTTGGAAAATATGGCCTTGGTGATAGAATTGAAATCGGAGATCACAATATAGAATTTTGCAAGACCAACAACTTCTTCACTGTAAATACCTCTTTTCAACAATATAAATGACGACTGTACACATAGACCTCACGAGATTGAATGCACAGGAATCAAACTGACTTACATGTGTGGAAAGAGATGATGGAAAAACTCAGTCTCACCAGTCACAACAAAGTCAGGGGCCCATCGTGGAACTGACCATCAATTTCTCATACGCAAGTTCCAGTTGAAGGTGAAGAAAACTAGAACAAGTCCACAAGTATGACTTTGAGTATATCCCACCTGAATTTAGAGGCCATTTCAAGAATAGATTTGATACACTGAACACTAATGACAGAAAACCAGATGAGTTGTGAAATGACATCACGGATATTACACATAAAGAAAGCAAGAGGTCATTAAAAAGATAAGAAAGGAAGAAAAGACCAAAATGGATGACAGAACAGACTCTGAAACTTGCTGTTGAACATTAAGCAGCTAAAGGGAAAGAAAGAAATGATGAAGTGAAAGAGCTGAACAGAAGATTTCAAAAGGTGACTCCAGAAGACAAAGCAAAGCATTTTTAATGAAATGTTCAAAGACCTGGAGCTAGAAAATCAAAAGGGAAGAACACATTCAGCATTTCTCAAGCAGAAAGAACTGAAGAAAAAATTCAAGCATCGAGTTGCAGTATTGAAGGATTCTACAGGGAAAATATTAAACAATGCAGGAAGCATCAAAAGAAAATGGAAGAAATACACAGAGTCACGGTGCCAAAAAGAACTAGTCAACATTCAACCATTTCAGGAGGAAGCATATGATCAAGAACTGATGGTATTGAAGGACAAGGTCCAAGCTGCACTGAAAGAATTGGTGAAAAACAAGGCTCCAGGAATTGATGGAATACCAATGTAGCACTAGAAGTGCTCACCTGTCTATACCAAGAAATTTGGAGGACAGCTACCTGGCCTACAGACCAGAACAGATCAATGCTTGTACCCATTCCAAAGAAAAGAGATCCAACAAAATGTGAAAATTATCAAACAATATCATTAATATCACACACAAGTAAAATTTTGCTGAAGATCATTCAAAAATGGTTGCAGCAGTACATCAACAGGGAAATGTCATAAATTCAAGCTAGATTCAGAAGAAGACATGGAACAACAGATATCATTGCTGATGTCAGATGGATCATGGCTGAAAGCAGAGAATACCAAAGAGATGTTGACCTGTGTTTTATTGACTAAACGAAGGCATTCGGCTATGTGGATCATAATGAATTATGGATAGCAGTACAAAGAATGGGAATTCCAGAATACTTAAATGTGCTCCTGAGGAACCTTTAGTTACACCAAGAGGCAGTCATTCGAACAGAACGAGGGGCACTGTGAGGTTTAAAGACAGAAAAGTTGTGCATCAGGGTTGCATCGTTTCACCATACTTATTCAATCTTTATGTTGAGCAAATAATCGAAGAAGCTGGACTATATGAAGTAGAATACAGCATCAAGATTTGAGGAAGACTCATTAACAACCTGTGTTATGCAGATGACACAACTTTGCTTGCTGAAAGTGAAGAGACTTGAAGCACTTACTGAGGAAGATCAAAGACTACAGCTTTCAGTATGGATTACACCTCAAGATAAACAAAAATCCTCACAACTGGACCAGTGAGTAACATCATGATAAACGAAGAAAAACTTGAATTCATCAAGGCGTTCATTTTACTTGGATCCAAAATCAATGCCCATGGAAGCAGCAGTCAGGAAATCAAAGGACATATGCATTGGGCAAATCAGCTGCAAAAGACCTCTATAAAATGTTAAAAGGCAAAGATGTCACTTTATGGACTACAGTGTGCTTGACCCAAGCCATGGTGATTTTAATCACCTCATATGCATATGAAGGCCAGAAAATGAATAAGGAAGACAGAAGAATTGATGCCTTTGAATTATTATACTGGCAAAGAATATTGACTATATCATAGGCTGCCAGAAGAATGAACAAATCTGTCTTGGAAGAAGTATGACAGAATGCTCATTAGAAATGATGATGGTGAGAATATGTCTCACATACCTTGGACATATTATCAGGAGGGGTCAGTCCCTGGAGAAGGACATCATGCTGGGTAAAGTGGAAGGTCAGCGAAAAAGAGGAAGACCATCAGTGAGATGGATTGACACAGAGGCTTGCAACAGTGGGATCAAGCATAACAACAATTGTGAGGACCGGGCAGTGTTTTGTTCTGTTGTACATAGGGTCTCTATGAGTCAGAACCACCTCCATGGCACCTAACAACAACAACAAAGGTTAGATAAGATTTTGAAACAGCTATTTTCTATGCTGAAAATTCCTTAAGAGCACTATCAGTATTTTGAACGCTTTTCCAATGCTGACTCCAAATGACTTTGAGCAATTCGGTGTTTCTTTGGATATTTCTAAAAGATTAGAGCTCCATCTTGCTTTAATAAAGGGTTAAGAGTTCAAAGATCAAAAACCAGCACTTGCAGGCCAAAAGAATTTCAAATAAAAAAGTATAAAAGAGGTCAGAATGGCACAATGGTTAAGAGGATGTGTTTGGGAGCTTGAATGTATGGGTTTAAATCCTACTTCTGCTAGTTACTAAACCTGGAACATTAAAAAAATTGTTTAGCTTTCCTGTGCTTTAAATTTTTTATGTTTAAAATGAGATAATAGTAGTACCTAATATTTTGAGTTAGTTTAAGGATTAAATAAATATACAGAAGACATTTTGAAGATTCTGTGGCACATAAACACACAATAAAGTTTAATTATCTTTAATTCATTCAAATACATGCTGTGTGAGAGCAGGAATATTTGTCTGTTTTGTTCTCCGCTGTATTCTCAAACCATAGTAGTTACTGGCACATAGTAGATATCCAATAACTATTTGTTGAATAATCCTTTTCAGAGGCAAAGATATGGAATAGGCATCTATTCCAGGTCCCTTATTTCTGGTGATTCTATATAATGTGTTATCAATTATGTCTTCAATGATCAATCTTTGAGGATCAATAATTTTGATTTATAATCTAAGGATGATACTATCATTTGAAAAAGGTAAATTTAAAGAAATTAAGTTTTGTGGCAATGCAAATGGAAGGTAGATTTTCAGGAGTTTCTGGGAGTCTGCTTCCCAAATTTAAATTTGAAGATCAAAAATATTAGACAACAAATTTGACAAAAATATTAACTTTATCCTTGATATCTAGGATAAGCTATAAAAGCATTTTTCAACATATATTCAGGGGAACACTGATTCCTTGAAATGCTCCCTGAAAACGGGGGGGGGGATGTTTAGAGTCAAATAAACTTCCAAAATTGAGTAATGGATACAAATTTTGATGATGCAAAATGAATATTAGTATATTAAAGTTTCTTAAAAGTTTGGAAGTAAAGAAACTTGTGTATCTGTCTGTTATCCCAAGTTCATGTTACTTATACTAACATTCAAGGAACTAGCATTACTGAGAATGCACTTTGGGCAATGCTAGATAGTAAGTAACACTTTAAGACTTATATATCCATTTTTGCTAGCAGTTAGAAATTCAGTAATGCATGGAAAAATGTACACACAAAAAAAGAAATTCATTACAAGTAAAGGCATCACCTATGTTAAGTTCTTTTTTTCTTTAAGTACAGGCAACTCTGAATAGTTCCAGGTACAAATCTTTTAGGACCTTGATTATCAGACCCACACAATAAGAACTGCATAATAGCTGAGAGTGATAGATAAACTATGCCAATTTAGCAAACAACACAGAAATGTCAGGCAAAGCTCCTGAAAATGTACTTGAATTTTTGAATTATCACTCATGAAAACAGAACAGTGAAGTCCTTACGGAAAAAGCACTCTTTAAAGCAGAGCTGTCCTGTAATTTACTCCTCTTCCAATGTTGTCATTCAAAGAATTTCAGTGTTTTTCACTGATATATAAAATAGATAATCCTGATATAAGATGCAGTGTTAAAGTCCTTGTGCAGTGAAGAATGTCTATGTTTGCCTCAGGGCAAAGAAGGCTTCCAACTATTAGATTCTTATTTTTAAAAAGCCTCAATTGATTAAAAAAAAAAAAAAGAAGAAATGGAGAAGATGTGAATAAAGCACTGGTAGTGAGGTTATTTCTGCCCTTTTAAAGTCGGTTGTCAATCAATTGTTTCTAAAATTAAAATGTAGTTAAAAACAAAACAACTCCAACATTTTAATATTATTCATAATTTTTTATTACTTTAGAGGAAGCTTTCAGGAAACAGTATATGTCAAGCAAAGTATTTATCTTGAATTAAATAATCTTTCATTTCATGTCATTTTATGTGTCTTCTGTTATATTCAAATAAAAACAGATGAAGTACTTTTGGAAAGAAACAGCTTTATAATTACAGCTTAATTTAAAATTATTTCTTATCTGGATATCTCACTACTTTTTTAAACAGTTTATATCTGTGAGGGGATGCCTGAATACATGTTCCCTAATGTTGACATGGTAGAACTGTGTTGCCATATGTTTTTAGTTATTTATTATAATCACATATTTTTGCATTTGCAATTTTAAATGTTTGTTTTTAATAAAAGTTACAGCTACACATGTTTTAAAAATTCAAGAGAATCATGAGGCTTGATAAGGAAAATAACAGCTTTCTAATTCATACCTCTGTTACCCACAGAATTAAAAAAAAAAATTGTAGTAAAATACACACACACACACACACACACGTATATATATATATATTTGCCATTTTGGCCATTTTTATGTGTATAATCCAGTGACACTAGTTACATTCAGCATGTTGTCCAACCATTATCATTATCCATTTCCAAAAGTTTTTCATCGTCCCAAACAGAAACTCAGTACCTTCTAAGCAAAAACTCCCCGCTTCCCCTCTGTCCAGTCCCTCTTAACTTCTAGTCACCTTCTGTCTCTATGTGTTTGCCAATTGCAGATATTTTATAAAAGTGGGATCACACAATATTCTTCCTTTTATGTCTGGCTTATTTCACTCATCATGAAGTTTTCAAGGTGCATTCATGTTGTTGCATGTATCAAAATTTCACTTCTCTTTATGGCTGTATAAATAAACCACATTTTATTTATCGATTTATATGTTGATGCACACTTGGGTTGTTCCCACCTTTTGGCTATTGTGAATAATACTGCAATGAACATTGATGCACAAGTTAACTGTTTGAGTCTCTGCTTGCAAATCTTTTGGGTTTATACCTAGAAGTGGAATTGCTGGGACATATGGTAATTCTATGTTTAACTTTTTGAGAAAGTGCCAAACTGTTTTCCACAGCAGCTGCACCGTTTTACATTTCCGCAATGCACAAAGGTTCCAGTTTCTTCACATCTTCTCCAACACTTGCTATTTTCTGTTAGTTTTTTCTGATAATAGCTATCCTAGTGGGTGTGAAGCAGTATCTCACTGTGCGGAGGCACTCATTTTTAATTTGTTTACTATTTAATACCATATATCAAATGTTGGTAGTTGTCATATCAGTTCAGGGTCATGATGCCCACAAGACTCATAGAGTCATTCTGACTCATTCTCACTCCTGAAAACCCCGCATATATCCAAATAACATACATATATTTTTCTCTCTTTATGTTTCAGATTTAGGGATTATCTATCAGCTTCTAATTACAGAAGATGAGGATTTAACTCTTTTCTCAATCCTACCCCCCTCAGTGAGCCTCTGGCTTTTGACAGAAAGGTTGGTGGTTCAGGTCCACTCAGAGGTGACTTGGAAGAAAGATCTGGCAATCTACTTCTGAAAAATCATCCACAGAAAACCCTGTGGAGCACCATTCTACTCTGACACACACGGGGTCACCGTGAGTTGGGGCTGACTCCACAGCAAATGGGTCCCCTCCGCCCACTATGTCAAACCACAGAAACATAGACTTCCTTTCTCTCTCATTGTTCCGTCATACTTGTATTATAATTTTGGTTCAATAGTTATAAAATAACATATATTTTTGTTATTATATTAGCGCTATTGACAGCTGAAAATATACTATAAATTTTCCTTTCCTGCACTAAATTTTGTTTTTTTAAATAAATGTGTTAGGAGATTTCCTTTTTTTATTTTATTTATTTTTGGTGGCAACATACAAACCAAACACACATCTATTCACAATTTCTATATGAACAGTTCGGTAACTTTGGTTACATACTTCACATTGTGTCACCATTCTATCTTGAACAATATTGTTTCATTACCACTAATTTAGGCTCCCTGTCCCATAAAGCTCTCATATGTATTGTAGATTAACTGTTGTCAGTTTAGAGTCATACAGATAATTCTTTAGAAGAGTATTATGCTTGAGGCAAACATTATTAATTAGGTTAAACTGTTGTTTGGTTTAATGATGGCTTTTTTTACTGGATAGATTCCGTTCATGGTTTAAAAATTATTTCTGGGCATTAGTTTTGGGGTTTTTCCAAGTCTCGATGGATCCAGTAAGTCTGGTTACCATATGAGTTTGAAGTTTTGTTCCATATTTTTCCTCCTTTTGCTCAGGATCCCTCTATTGAGTCCTCTATCAAAACATTCAGTAATAGTGGCCAGGCACCATCATATTCTTCTGGTCTCATGATAATGGAGGTAGAAGTTTATGCAGGCAATTAAATCTACAGTCCATTTCCTTCTCCGATTCCTGGGTCTCCTTCTTCCTCTGTGATTCCAGGTGAATTGAGACCAATTGTTGTATATTTAGTGGCCACTCACAAGTTTATAAAACCCCAGGCGCTACTCACCAAAATAGGAAGTAGAGTAGAAACTCTAAAAAACAATATTAGGCAAATTGACTAGATAGACCCTCAAAGCCAGAAAAGTAAAAAGACAACCTACAGACTAGGGAAAATCTTCAGGAATGATAAGGGTCTATTATCCAAAATGTATACAAAACTTCTCCAATTTAAAACAAAAAGACAAATAACCCAATCAAAAAATGGGCAGGAGGCAGGGCCAAGATGGCAGATTAGTCAGATGCTTCTGGTGCTTCCTCTTACAACAAAGACATGAAAAAACAAGTAAATCGATTATATATATGACAAGCTAGGAGCCCTGAACATCAAAGTTAAGAAATCAGACTGAGCAGCGGGGCAGGGGGAGGGGGAGAGACGGTTCAGAAGCAATGAGGAGTTGCTGGACTGACTCAGTGGGAACTGGTGCCCCTCAGTTCCTGGTGTGACTGCAGTGGGGCTGGTAGTAGCATTTGGGATCCAGTTTCCTTAGCCACACAGAGCCAGCAACACAGAGTCTACTCATGCCTCAGAAATCAGCAAAGACATGTGCTCTTGGCATAAGTGCTTGCATCTAATTTACCGCACAGTTCGAATTGCTCACCTTTCAAAAGAACTCTCTCCCATTTATCTGATCCCTCCTCCCTCTGCCCCATGCCCCAAGCTGGCTTCAGGGACAGTCGATTTCCTTGGGCCTGAGATACATTCTGCTGCACACCCTGAGCCATTCTTCCGGCCTTGGAGAAGGAAAGAATTAACAAACAGGGAAAAGATAACCTGCCAGCTCCCCTAGGCTGGGAACATAGGGCAGAAGCAGCTCCTGTCCAGGCACAAGTGGTCCACGCACTTAGAATGGCTTTCACCCCTTCCTGGACCAGTGTGAGCCCATTACAGCAGCTAGGCCCTTGTCACAGTGCAAGGGTATATGTGCTTGAGGTCTGATTTTAACTCTTTCAGCTGTGCAGTGAAGAGGCTGGTTTTTGACATTTGACACCACTCTGCATATTAAGCACTCTGCATATGACACCACATAATCAGCCTGAGGACTGGAGGCTCCACCCACATCACCTTGCCACGCATGACAGGGGTCCTAGAATAAGTGGTGCCTCCCAGTCCTTACAAATAAAAGCATTGGGTGCCTATGGTATGGCTGCAGAGCCCACTCACCTGTGCACTCTATGGAACAGGGATGCACCTTCCTCATAGACACTTAGGTGATGGTTATCAGCCCCCTGCCTTGCTCAGAATGTGACCCCTTGCTACAACCAGATACCTGTGCCTACACCAATCACCACTGATCCTCTAAGACTATAGGTGAGAGCCTGCACCACACACTTGGTGACCAACTACCTGGACACTTGAGCTGAATCCATACAAGAAAACTGAATGGACTCCTAGGCTCATATACCTGGAAACAGCTCTAGCCATCTGGGGACAGCACATTAAACCTTCGAAGGCACCAATAATCAAGCTAGCTCACTCAAGAAGCCTATTTGGGTATATCAAAACAAAACAAAGCAAGAAGCTAGGGCACAGCAAGCAAACAAAATAAATTAATACAATAACTTATACATGGCTCGGAGACAACAGTCAATATCAAATCGCATAAAGAAGCAGACCACGATCACTTAAACAAGCTCCCAAAATAAAGAATCAAGGAATGTCCCAGATAAAGAGGTACTCCTGGAATTACCAGAGGTAGAATACAAAAGATTAATAAACAGAACCCTTCAAGAGATCAGGAAGAAAATCAGGCAAAATGCAGAACAAGCCAAGGAACACACAGATAAAGCAGTCGAGGAAATTAAGAAGGTTATTCAAGAGCATAATGAAAAATTTAATAGGCTGCAAGAATTCATAGAGAGAGAGAGCAATCAGAAATTCAGATGATTAACAATAAAATTTCAGAATTAGACAACCCAAAGAAACATGTGGTACTCTATCAAGAGAATAACTTACGAGTGGGGAAACCAGAAAACACAGAATTGTTGAAGATTTGTTGGCAGAAAACTTTGCTGATACCATGAAAGATGAGAAGGTATCTACCAAAGATGCTAATCAAACCCCACACAGGGTAGATCCCAAAAGAAAGTCAACAAGAAATATTATAATCGAACTTTTCAAACCCAATGAAAAAGAGAATTTTAAGAGTGGCTAGAGAAATGAAAAGTTGCCTACAAAGAAGAGTCAATAAGAACAAGCTCTGACTACTCAGCAGAAAACATGCAGGCAAGAAGGCAATGGAATGACATATATAAAGCATTCAAGGAAAAAATTGCCAGCCAAGAATCATATATCCAGCAAAACTGTCTCTCAGATATGAAGGTGAAACTAGGACATTTCCAGATAAACAGAAGTTTAGGAAATTTGCAAAAACCAAGCAAAAGCTACAAGAAATACTGAAGGGAGTCCCCTGGTTAGAAAATCAATAACATCAGATTACAGCCCAAGACTAGAACACAGGACAGAGAAACCAGATACCAACCTAGACAGGGAAATCACAAAAATAAATCAAGACAAAAAAAGTTCAAAACAGGGCAACAGAGACATCATTATGTAAAAGTTGACAACACTAAATCAACAGAAGGACCAAAAAATGTAGGCATAGATCTTTCATATGGACAGGAAGTCAAGGTGATATAGAGAGATAAATGTTTGGCTTAAACTTAGAAAAATAGGGGTAAATAGTAAGGTAACCACAAAGGAGACTAACAATCTTACACATCAAAATAAAATACAAGAACAACATAAAGATTCAGCAAAAATAAAATCAACAACAACAAAAAAAATAAGAGTTGCAATACTAATTTCTGACAAAATAGACTTTAAAGTTAAATCCACCAAAAAGGATAAGGAAGGACACTATATAATGATTAAGGGGACAATATGCCAGGAGGATATTACCATATTAAACATTTACTCAAACAATGAAAGGGCTTCAAGGTGCATAATACAAACTCTAATAACATTGAAAAGTGAGATAGATAGCTCTACAATAATAGTAGGGGACTTCAATGTACCACTTTCAGTGAAGGACAGAACATCCAGAAAGAAGCTCAATAAAGACATGGAAGATCTAAATGCCACAGTCAACCTACTTGACCTCTTAGACATGTGAAGAACACTCCACCCAACAGCAGCCAGGTATACTTTCTTTTCCAGCGCACAGGGAACATTCTCTAGAATAGACCACATATTAAGTCATAAAGCAAGCCTTAACTGAATCCAAAACATCAAAATATTGCTACAAAGCATCTTCTCTGACCATAAAGCCATTAAATGAGAAATCAGTAACAGAAAAATTAGGGAAAAGAAATCAAACACATGGAAACTGAACAACCCCTTGCTCAAAAACGACTGGGTTATAGAAGAAATTAAAGATGGAATAAAGAAATTCATAGAATCCAATGAGAATGAAAATACTTCCTATCAGAATCTTTGAGACACATTAAAGCAGTCAGTCCTCAGAGGTCAATTTATATCAATAAATGCACACATCCAAAAGAATAAGGGGCCAAAATCAAAGAATCATCCCTATAGTTTGAACACATAGAAAGGGAGCAACAAAAGAAATCCTCAGGCACTAGAAGAAAGCAAATAATAAAATTAGAGAAGAATTAAATGAACTGGAGAACAGAAAAACAATTGAAAGAGTTAACAAGACCAAAAGCTGGTTCTCTGAGAAGATTAACAAAATCAATAAACCATTGGTGAGACTGACAAAAGAAAAACAGGAGATGAAGCAAATAACCCAAATAAGAAACGTGATGTGAGATACCACAACAGATCCAACTGAAATTAAAAGGATCATATCAGATTACTATGAAAAATTGTCCTCTAACAAATTTGAAAACCTAGAAGAATTGGACAGATTTCTAGAAACACAGTACCTACCTAAACTAACAGAAACAGGTAGAACAACTAAATAAAACTATAACAAATGAAGGGATTGAAAAGGTAATTTAAAAACTCCTAACAAAGAAAAGCCCTGGCCCTGACAGCTTCACTGGAGAATTCTACCAATCTTTCAGAGAAGAGTTAACACCGCTACTACTAAAGGTATTTTAGAGCATAGAAAAGGATGGAATACACCCAAATTCATTCTATGAAGCCAGCATTTCCCTGATACCAAAACCAGGCAAAGAGACCACAGATAAAGAAAACTACAGACCAATACTCCTCATGAACTTAGATGCAAAAATCATCAACAAAATTCTAGCCAATAGAATTCAACAACATATCAAAAAAAAATAATAATACATGACCAAGTGGGATTCATACCAGGTGTGCAGGGATGGTTCAATATTAGAAAAACAATCAATGTAATCCACCATATAAATAAAACAAAAGACAAGAAATACATAATCTTATCAACTGATGCAGAAAAGGCATTTGACTAAGTCCAACACCCATTCATAATAAAAGCTCTTGGCGAAATAGGAATAGAAGGGAAATTCCTCAAAATAATAAAGGGCGTTTATATAAAGCCAACAGGCAACAACATCCTAAATGAAGAGAGTCTAACAGCATTCTCCTTGAGAACAGGAACCAGACAAGGATGTCCTTTATCACCACTTTTATTCAACATTTTGCTGGAGGTCCTAGCCAGAGCAATTAGGCTACATAAAGAAATAAAGGGCATCCAAATTGGCAAAAAAGAAGTAAAAGTATTTCTATTTGCAGATGACATGATCTTATACACAGAAAACACTGAAGAATCTTCAAGAAAACTACTGAAACTAATAGAAAAGTTCAGCAAAGTATCAGGACACCTCTACACCAACAACGAGAACATCGAAGAGGAAATCACCAAATCAATATCACTGACAGTAGCCCCCAAGAAGATAAAATACTTAGGAATAAATCTTACCAGAGATGTAAAAGACTTATACAAATAAAACTACAAAACACTTCTGCAGGAAACCAAAAGAGACCTACATAAGTGGATAAACATACCTAGCTCATGGATAGGAAGACAACATTATAAAAATGTCTATTCTACCAAAAGTGATCTATACATTTAATGCAATTCCAATCCAAATTCCAATGACATTCTTTAATGAGATGGAGAAACAAATCACCAACTTCATATGGAAGGGAAAGAGGCCTCAGATAAGTAAAGCATTACTGAAAACGAAGAACAAATAGATTTTAGAATCTATTATACCTCCACAGTAGTATCCTAGCCAATAAATTTCAGCACCATATTAAAAAAATACACCACGACCAAGTGGAATTCATACCAGATATGCAAGGATGGTTCAACATTAGAAAATCAGCCTATGTAATCCTCCACATAAATAACATAAAAGAATCACACAATCATCTCAATCGATGCAGAAAAAGCCTTTGATAAAGTCCAAAACCCATTCCTGATAAAAACTCTCAATAAAATAGGAATAGAAGGGAAATTCCTCAACATAAAAAAGAGCATCATACAAAACCACCAACCAACATCATTCTCAATGGAGAGAGGCTGAAAACACTCCGTCTGAAAACAGGATCAAGACAAGGATGCCCTTTATTACTACTCCTATTTAACACTGTACTGGAAGTCCTAGCTAGAGCAATAAAGTAAGAAAAAGAAATAAAGGACACTCAAATTGTTAAGGAACAAGTAAAACTACCCCTATTGGCAGATGATATGACACTATGCATAGAGAAGCCGAAACATTCCACAAGAAAGCTTGCTGAAAGCAAAGAGGATTATGCTACAACATAAAGAAAACTAAAATCCTCACAACTGGACCAATAAGCAATATCATGATAAACGGAGAAAAGACTGACATTGTGGAAGATTTCGTTTTACTTGGATCTACAATCAATGACCATGGAGGCAGCAATCAGGAAATCAATCAATGTTTTGCATTGAACAAATCTGCTGCAAAAGACCTCTTTAAAGTGTTAAAAAGAAAAGACATCACTTTGAGGACTAAGGTGCACCTGACCCAAGTGATGATATTTTCAATCTCCTCATAAGCGTGTGAAAGCAGGAAAATGAATCAGGAAGACTGAAGAGAAATTAATGCCTTTGAGTTATGGTGTTGGTGAAGAATGTTGACTATAGCATGCACTGCCAGAAGAATGAACAAGTCTGTCTCAGAAGAAATACAGCCAGAGTGCTCTTTGGAAGCAAGGATGGTGAGACTTGGTCTGACGTACTTTGAACATGTTATCAGGAGGGACCAGTCCCTGAAGAAAGACATCAAGTTTTGTAGAGAGTCAGAGAAAAAGAGGAAGACTCCCAATTAGATGGTTTGACACAATGGCTGTAACAATGGCTCAGGACCAGGCAGTGTTTCGTTCTGTTGTACATAGGGTCACTACGAGTCAGAATTGCACCTAACAACACCTAACAACAACATTGTGTGATTATACCATATGGAGAAGTTAATGAATGACAGCAATTTTGTAAGAGAAGGGAGGGACTAATTGGGAAACATCCATTTTATTTTACCTGTACTGCATGTTAAGTGATACAGTGTTATTTCAAGTTGACTTATATTAATTCTGAAGGTATACTACAAACTCTAGGGCAACCATTAAATTTTTTTTAAAAGAAGTATAGTCGATACTCAAAAAGAAGAGAAAATAGAATCATATAACATGTTCAATTAAAAGCAATGAAGGCAAAAGACTGAGCATGATGGCAGCATAAGCAGCTGCATGCTCCCATCCTCTAACAACAAAGTGACAAACAGGCTGAAACTGGCTGAATTAATAGTGTCAGAACTCAAGAAACCAATGAAAGGTTTACAGTAAATAAGCAAATACTGAATAAAGAAAAAGATAACATATAAATGGTAGGAAAGCTTTGGTTTTCTATTTGCTTGTGCCTTATTCCTCCTCTGGCTTGGCATGGCCCTCTGAAAGCTGTGACAGCAACCCACTCTCCAAGAGAGGAAACATTGTCTCTGGCTCTGGATGGAGCAGAGCAGAAGTTATGAGACTGTTCTAATCAGTCTGGGGGCTGCCAGATGGGCTCAAACAAGATGTTTGTGTCAGTTTGGCCTTCTTGGAACTGGCTTCAGCCTGAGGCAGCAGGCAGTGGCCTAGGATTATGACCACTTGTAACCATCTACAACAAGAATGCCATTAAGACATCAGTAGACTGGAAGGAGAGGCCAAGGAGGGATGTTTTTTTCAGAAATTAAGACTTTCAAAACCACCATAGCTACAGAAAAATGAAGAACGTCACACAAATGCTCAGGATAAGATATACACTCAGGAATTACTTGAGAAGACCCTACACTTTGATCTCAGGCTGAACTCTACAGTTAATGAAAGCCTGGTCAAATACTGAAAGAGGGTTCTGGCACAGAGCCAGTTTGCAAAGAGCGGGAGAGATTTTTGTTTGTTTTTTCCTATGTTCAAGGAAATCTCTTGTCAAAACACTAACTTAGACAAGCAAAGAAACAGAGTCTTCGGGATCCACAGATGTCCAGGAAAGCAATACTTTAAAATATAGTTAGGGAAAGTCACTAAATAAATGGACAATTAGCACCTTCAACAATTAAAAGCACACAAAAAAAGCAAAAAAAAAAAAAAAACCTCCCAGGAATGGGAACAATTTGATTCCAGAGTTACTATATCTGAATAGTCAAAATACATAGTTTCAACAACAACAACAAAATCACAGAACATACAAAGAAATAAGAAAAAGATGGTCTTTTCAAAAGAACAAAATTAAGTGATTGAAACCACTCCAGATAATGGATTTACTAGACAAAAGCTTTAAAACAACAGTATTAAATAGGCTCAAAGAACTAAAGGAAGACACAGATAAAGAACTAAAGGAAATTAATAAGTCAATACAGGAACAAAACAAAATATCAATAGAGACAGTAATTTTAAAGATAATGAAATAAAAACACTGAATCTGAAAAATACAATAACTGAAATGAAAAGTTCACTGGAGGATTTCAACAGAAGATTTGAGGTGTCAGAATAAAGGATCAGCAAACTTGAAGACAGGACTATTGAAATTATTGAATTTGAATAACAAAAAGAACAAAATAACAAAGAAAATTGAACAGAGTCTAAGGGACTTGGGAGACAAGACCAAGTAGACCAACATAGGCATTATGGGAGTCACAGAGGGAGAAATGGGAGAGGAAAATATATTTGACAATAAGGGCTTAAAACTTCCAAAATTTGACAAAAGACATGAATCTACACATCCAAGAAGTTCAACAAAGTCCAAGTAGGATAAATCGAAAGAGATCCACACTGAGACATGTTATAATCAACCTCTCAAAAGCCATAGATAAACAGAGAATCTTGAAAGCAACAAGACAGAAGTGAATCATCACATACAAGGGCTCCCCATTAAGGTTAAGCCCTTATTTCTCCTCATAAACTATGGAGGCCAAAAAGCAGGGAGATAGATATTGAAGGTGCTGACAGAAAAGAATAGTCAAAAAAAGAATTTTATATCCAGAAAATCTGCCCTTCAAAGATGAAGATGAAATTAAGACATTCCCACATAAGCAAAATCTGAGGGAGTTTCTTACCAAGAGATCTGCCCTAGAAAAATTGCTAAAGGGTGTCCTTCAGGTTGAAAAGACACTAGACAGTAACTCAAAGCCCTGTGAAGAATAAAAGATCTCCAATAAAGGTAATATTATGAGTAAATATAAATGTCAGTATTATGGTAATCTTGTGTTATAATTTTATTTGGTCTTACATGATTTAAAATAACAAATGCATAAATATAACTATAGATTTATGTTATTGGGCACACAATGTAATTCAAGACAACGATAACATAAACATTGGAAGGAGCAGTATAGGAACAGAGTTTTTGTATGTTATAGAATTTAAAAATTTTTTTTTTTTATCAGTTTAAACTGCTGTTGTTGTTAGGTGCTGTAGAGTTGATTCTGACTCACAGCAACCACCCTTTGTGCGACAGAACAAAACACTACCTGGTCCTGCGCTATCCTCACAATCACTGCCGTGCTTAAGTCCATTGTTGCAGCCACTGTGTCAGTCCATCTGATGAGGATCTTTCTCTTTTTCACTGACCCTCTACTTTACCCAGGAAGATGTTCTTCTCCAGGGACTGATCTCTCCTGATGACATGTCCAAAATACATGAGATGAAGTCTCACCATCCTTCCTTCTGAGAAGCATTCTGGCTGTACTTCTTCCAAGACAGATTTGTTCACTCTTTTGGAAGTCCATGGTATATTTAAGATTCTTCACCAGCACCATAACTCAAAGGCACCAATTATTCTTTGATCTTGTTTACTCATTGTCCAGCTTTCGCATGCATATGAGGTGACTGAAAACAGGTATGGTTTGGTGAGGCGCACCTTAGTCCTCAAGTTAACATCTTTGCTTTTCAACACTTTAAAGAGGTCTTTAGCAGCAGATTTGCCCAGTGCAATACCTTGTTTGATTTATTGACTGCTGCTTCCATGGGCGTTCATAGCGGATCCAAGCAAAATGAAATCCCTGACGACTTCAATATTTTCTCCACTTATTATGACATTGCTTGTTGGTCCAGTTGTTAGAATTTTTGTTTTCTTTATGTTGAGGTGTAATCCATACTGAAGGCTGTGGTCTTTGATCTTCATCAGTAAGTGCTTCAAGTCCTTTTCACTTTCAGCAAGCAAGGTTGTGTCATCTGCATAATGTAAGTTGTTAATGATCTTCCATCAATGCTGATGCCACATTCTTCTTCATATAGTCTAGCGTCTCAGATTATTTGCTCGGCACACATAGAATAAGTATGATGAAAGGATACAACCCTTATGCACACCTTTCCTGACATTAAACCATGTGGTATCCCCTAATTCAGTTTGAACAACTGCCTTTTGGTCTATGTACATAAACACAATTAAATCTTGTGGAATTCCCATTCTTTGCAATGTTACCCATAATTTGTTACGATCCACAGAGGTGTATGTCTTTGCACAGTCAATAAAACACAGGTAAACATCTTTCCAGCATTCTCTGCTTTCAGCTAAGATCCATCTGACATCAGCAATGATATCCCTTGTTCCACATCCTCTTCTTAATCCTGCTTGAATTTCTAGCAGTTCCCTGTCGAAGTACTGCTACAAAGTTTTTGGAATTATCTACAGCAAAATTTTACTTACCTGTGATATTAATGATACAGTTCAATAATTTCTGCATTCTGTTAGATCACCTTTCTTTGGAATGGGCACAAATATGGATCTTTTACAGTCAGTTGGCCAGGTCGTTGTCTTCCAAATTTCTTGGCATAGACTAGTGAGCACCTCCAAATCTGCATCCATTTGTTGAAACATCTCAATTGGCGTTTTGTCAAATCCTGGAGTCTTTTTTTGGCCAATGCTTTCAGTGTAGCTTGGACTTCTTCCTTCAATACCATCAATTCTTGATTATATGCTACTTCCTGAAATGTATGAATGTCGACCAGTTCTTTTTGGTACAGTGACTATGTATTCCTTCCATCTTTTTTTGATGCATCCTGCATTGTTCAATATTATGTCCATAGAATCCTTTGAAATTGCAACATGAGTCTTGAATTTTTTCTTCAGTTCTTTCAGCTTGAGAAATGCTGAGTATATTCTTCCCGTTTGGCTTTCTAACTCCAGGTTTTTGCACAATTCATTATAATACTTTGTCTTCTCGAGCCACCCTTTGAAATCTTGTATTCAGCTTTTACTTCATCATTTCTTCCATTTTGTTTAGCTGCTGTACATTCAAGAGCTAGTTTCATAGTCACTTCTGACGTCCATTTTGGTCTTGTCTTTCATTCTGGTCTTTTTAATGATCTTTTGCTTTCTTCAAATATGGCGTCCTTGATGTTGCCCACAACTCGTCTGGTGTTCAGTCATTAGTGTTCAAAGCACCAAATCTATTCTTGAGATTGTCTCTAAATTCATGTGGGATATAGTCAAGGGTGTACTTTGGCTCTCGTGGCATTATTCTAATTTTCTTCAGCTTCAATTGTAACTTGCATATGAGCAACTGATGGTCCGTTCTGCAGTTGGCCCCTGGCCTTGTTCCAACTGATGATACTGAGCTTTTCCATTGTCTCTTTCTACAGATTTAGTTGATTTGATTCCTGTTTTTTCCATCTGGTGAGGTTCATGTGCATAGACACCATTCATGTTGAAAAAAGGTATTTGCAATGAAGAAGTCATTGGTCTTGCAAAATTCTATCGGGCTATCTCTGAGGTCATTTTTAACACCAAGGCCACATTTTCCAATTACTAATCCTTCTTACTTGTTTTCAACTTTCGCGTTCCAATTACCAATAATTATCAATGCATCTTGATTGCATGTTTGATCAATTTCAGACCACAGGCGTTGGTAAAAATCTACAATTTCCTCTTCTTTAGTATTAGTGGTTGGTAGGTAAATTTGAATAATAGTCATATTAATTGGTCTTCCTTGCCGTTTTAGGTTTTTGTAGGTGTTTATGGATATTATCCTATCACTGACAGCATTGTACTTCAGGATAGATTTTTGACAATGAATGAGATGCCATTCCTCTTCAATTTGTCATTCCTGGCATAGTAGACTATGTGATTGATTAAAAATGGCCCATACCAGTCTATTTACCCTCACTAGGATATGGATCTTTATGCAGGTCATTCCATTTTTGACAGCTTCCAATTTTCCTAGATTCATACTTCAAAATGTTCCAATTATTAATGGATGTTTGCAGCTGTTTCTTCTCATTTTGAGTCATGCCACATCAGCAAATGGAGGTCCCAAAAGCTTTACTACATCCACATCATTAACACTGAGTTGATGAATCAGCTCATACCCAGTGGTACTTTCAGTGCCTTCCAACCTGAGGGGCTCATCTTCGAGCACTATGCCAGACAGTGTTCCTCCGCTATTCATAAGGTTTTCACCGGCCAATTTTTTCAGAAGTAGACCTCCAGGTCATTCTTCCTAGTCTGCAAGCTCTGTTGAAACCTGTCCATCATGGGTGACACTGCTGGTATCTGAAATACCATTGATATACCTTCCAGCATCACGGCAACACCCAAGCCACCACAGTAGGACAAACTGCCAGATGCATGGTCATGGTTTAGTATAAAAAAAAAAAATTATATTCCCTTAATTATGTCAAGAGATTTCTCTTCTATTACTATATTGCTGAGAGGTTTTATCCTAAAAGAGTGTTGGACTATATCAAATGACTTTTCTGCATCAATTGAAATAATAATATGATTCTTTTGTTTTATTTATGTGGTAAATTACATTGACTGATTTTTCTAAAGTTGACCCACCCTTGCATTCCTGGTATGAATCCTACCTTATCATGATGCATAATTTTTTTGATATGCTGTTGAATTCTGTTGGCAAGAATTTTGTTGGGAGTTTTGCCTCTATATTCATGAAGTATATCGGTATGTGATTTTCCTTTTTTGATATTTTTACCTGTCTTTGGTATCATGATGATGCTACCATTATAGAATGAATTACGTAGTATTCCTTTCTTTTAGAAAAGTTTGAATAGAATCGGTGTCAACTCATCTCTCAATGATTGGTAAAATTCCCCAGTGAAGCAATCTGGTATTTTTTATTTTTTATGGTGGGAGCTTTCTTATGACATCTTCAATCTCTTCTTTTGTCATGCTTCTCTATAGGGTTCTACCTCTCTTTATGTTAATTTTGGTTGGTAGTGTGTTTATAGAAATTTGTCCATTTCTAGAGTGTCAAATTTGTAGGATGTCAATTTTTCATAGTAATCCTTTATAAATAACCCTCCTTATCTCAGCTGGATTAATTGTAATGTCTCCAGTTTCATTTCTTATTTTGGCTATTTACTTCTCATTTTTTTCCTTTGTCAAATTGGCCATTGGTTTTTCACTTTTATTTATCTTCTCAAAGAACCAACTTCTAGAATTGTTGATTCTATTGATTTTGTTGTCCATTTCATTTATTTCTAGGTTTATTATCTTTTCTTCTGGTAGCTTTAGTATTTTCTTCTCTTTCTTTTTATTCAAATTGTTGCATTAAGTTATGGTTTTGGACCTTTCTTCTTTTTTAATGTATGCATGTTGTTGCTGTTCTTGTTGTTAGGTGCCTTCGAGTTGGTTCTGACTCGTAGCGACCCTATCCACAACAGAACGAAACACTGCCTGGTCCTGAGCCATCCTTACAATCATTGTTATGCTTGAGCTCATTCTTGCAGCCATTGTGTCAATCCACCTCGTTGAGGGTCTTCCTCTTTTCCACTGACCCTGTACTCTGCCAAGCATGATGTCCTTCTCCAAGGACTGATCCCTCCTGACAACATGTCCAAAGTATATAAGATGCAGTTTTGCCATCGTTGCCTCTAAGGAGCATTCTGGTTGTACTTCTAAGACAGATTTGCTCGTTCTTTTGGCAGTCCATGGTATATTCAATATTCTTCACCAAAACCACAGTTCAAAGGCATCAATTCTTCTTCGGTCTTCCTTATTCATTGTCCAGCTTTCACATGCATATGATGTGATTGAAAATACCATGGCTTGGGTCAGGTGCACCTTAGTCTTCAGGGTGACATCTTTGCTCTTCAACACTTTGAAGAGCTCCTTTGCAGCAGATTTGCCCAGTGCAACGCGTCTTTTAATTTCTTGACTGCTTCTTCAATGGCTGTTGATTCTGGATCCAAGGAAAAGGAAATCCTTGAGAACTTCAAACTTTTCTCCCCTTATCATGATGTTGCTCATTGGTCCAGTTGTGAGGATTTTTGTTTTTTTTATGTTGAGGTGCTACCCGTACTTAAGGCTGTGGTCTTTGATCTTCATTAGTAAGTGCTTCAAGTCCTCTTCACTTTCAGCAAGCAAGGATGTATCATCTGCATAACGCAGATTGTTAATGAATCTTCTGACATTCATCTTGGTCTTTTCTTTCTTTCCTGTCTTTTCAATGACCTTTTGCTTTCTTTATGTATGATATCCTTGATGTCATTCCACAACTCGACTGGTCTTCAGACACTAGTGTTCAATGCATCAAATCTTTTCTTGAGATGGTTTCTAAATTCAGGTGGGATATACTCAAGGTCATATTTTGGCTCTCGTGGACTTGCTCTGATTTTCTTCAGTTTCAGCTTGAGCTTGCATATGAGCAATTGATGGTCTGCTCCACAGTCGGCCCCTGGCCTTGTTCTGACTGATGATATTGAGCTTTTCCATCGTCTCTTTCCACAAATGTAGTCAATCTGATTTCTGTGTGTTCCATCTGGGGAGGTCCATGTATATAAAAAAATATATATTTGCAATGAAGAAGTCGTTGGTCTTGCAAAACTCTATCATTTGATCTCTGGCATTGTTTCTATCACCAAGGCCATAATTTCCAACTACTGATCCTTCTTCTTTGTTTCCAAATTTTGTATTCCAATTGCCAGTAATTATCAATGCATCTTGATTGCATGTTCGATCAATTTCAGACTGCAGCAGCTGATAAAAATCTTCTATTTCTTCATCTTTGGCCCTAGTGGAAACCCTGGTGGCATAGTGGTTAAGTGCTATGGCTGCTAACCAAAGGGTTGGCCGTTCAAATCTACCAGGTTCTCTTTGGAAACTCTATGGGGCAGTTCTACTCTGTCCTATAGGGTCGTTATGAGTTGGAACCAACTCGATAGCACTGGGTTTTGGTTTGGGTTTTGGCCCTAGTGGTTGGTGCGTAAATTTGAATAATAGTCGTATTAACTGGTCTTCCTTGTAGGCCTATGGATATGCATATATTGCTATAAATTTCCCTCTGAGCACTGCTTTTGCTGTGTACCAAAGGTTTCGGTATGTTGTGCTTTCATTCTCATTTGATTATAAGTATTTTTTTTAATTTCGCTTTTGATTTATTCTGTGACCCAGTAGTTAATTAGTAATGTGTTATTTAGTTACCATGTATTTAATTTATTTTTCTTCTTCTTCCTGTTATTGATTTCTACTTTCATGCTGTTATGGTTCAACATAATGACTGATATAATTTCAATCCTTTTAAATTAATTGAGACTTGATTTGTGACCTATTACATGGTCTATTCTGGAGAATGTTCCATGTGTATTGGAGAAGATTGTGTATTGTGCTGCTGTTGGGTTGTGTGTTCTATATATGTCTGTGTGATTCAGTTGGCTAATAGTGTTATTTTGATCTTCCGTATACTTGTTGATTTTCTTTCTAGTTTTTCTGTCCATTGTCAACACTAGTGTGTTAAAATCTCCTATCATTGTGTTTTTTCGCTAGATGCCATTGAGTTGGTTCTGACTCATAGTGACCCTATGTACAACAGAACAAAACACTGCCTAGTCCTGCGTCATCCTCACAATTGTTATGCTTGAGCCCATTGTTGCAGCCATTGTGTCAATCCATCTTATTGAGGGTCTTCCTCTTTTTTGCTCGCCCATGCTATGGCTGCTTGCTAGCTTTTAAGACCCAGATACTATGTTTCAAACTAGGAGGTAGAACAGAATAGTAAGCCAATTAACTAAGATGTCCCATGAAACCAAGGAAACAAATCCCATAAGATTTTTGGTTGTATATAAGCAGCCTTAGCAGCTACTCTTATTTAGTTTTTTGTGACATTGTTGTAAATATATCTATCATGAAACTTTTGCTAATTCAGCTTTTTACAGGTACAATTTATTGACAGAAATTACAATAATTAGCTATGCAATTCTACTTTTAGTCAATGGGATATTTCATCCACCTGTTGAGTTCTTTTTGTATGTGGATTTTTTTTCCTTTCATTTATTGTTGTTGTTTTTGTGTTACTGACTCTTATTTTCTTCTTTATTTTAATGAGATTTATTATTTTTCTTATGGTTACCCTGAAGTTTGCATTTATCATCCTATATTTAAAGCAGTCTGTTATGCCTTGAACTGGCCTTGACTTCCTTTCCATATGGAGGTTCTATAACTACATCATTCATTCTTCCTTTGTTTTAAAATTGTTTTCATTTACATCTTTGTATCTCTGCTTCCTTTTAATCAATTTTTTAGCTTTATTTTACTTTCGTGAAATGTTTGCATGGCTTGGTACCTGGGTGATGCTGTCATGTGTCTTTATCTCAGGTTATTGTCTGATTTCATTGGCTTTCCATCTGAAGGACTCCCTTTAATATTTCTTGTAGGGCTGGTTTTGTGGCTGCAAATTCACTTAATTTCTGTTTGTCAGGCAATGTCCTAATTTCACCCTCATTTTTGAAAGACAGTTTTTCTGGATATTTGATTCTTAGTTGCGGGTTTGTTTCTTTCACAGCTTCCTATATGTCATCCCATTGTCTTCTTGCAGGCATGGTTTCTGAGAAGAAACCAGCACTTAGTTTTATTGAAGCCCCTTTGTCAGTGGTATTTTACTTTTCATGAGCTGCTTTTAAAATTATTTTTCTTTGGTTCTGGAAATTTTGATCATGATGTTTCTTGGTGATTTTCTTTTGCAATCTATCCTGTGTGGGTGTCTTAGTCATCTGGTACTGCTATAACAGAAATACCACAAGTGGATGGCTTTAACAAAGAGAAATTTATTCCCATACAGTCTAGTAAGTTACAAGTCCAAATTCAGGGTGTCACCTCCAGGGGAAGGCTTTCTCTCTTTGTTGGCTCTGTAGGAAGGTCCTTGTCCTCAATCTTCCCATTGGGTAAGGAGCTTCTCGAGCACAGGAACTCTGGGTCCAAAGGACATGCTCTGCTCCTGGTACTGCTTTCTTGGTGGTATGAGGTTCCCATTCGCTGCTTGCTTCTCTTTCCTTTTATCTGTTAAGAGATAAAAGCTGGTGCAGGCCACATCCCAAGGAAACTCCCTTTACATCAGATCAGGGAGGTGACCTGAGTAAGGGTGGTGTTACAATCCCACCCTAATCCTCTTAACATAAAATTACAATGACAGAATGGAGGACAACCACAGAACACTGGAAATCATGGCCATACCAAGTTGATACACACATTTTTGGGGGACACAATTCAATCCATGACAATGGAGTTCATTGAGCTTCCTGGGTGGAGATTTTCTTGTCTTTCATGATATTTGGAAAGTTTTTTGTTATTATGTCTTCAAAAATTCTCTCTGTGCTCTTTTTTCTCTCTCCTCTCTGGAATTCCTAATGTGTGTATATTATCCCTGTTGATGGTTTTCCACATAACCTTTAGGCTTTCTTCATTTTTCTTCAATTTTTTTTCTGATTGTTCCTCAAACAAGTTAGTATCAAGGGATTTGTCCTCTATTTCACTGATTTTTCATCCATTGAATCAATTCTACTTCTCTTTCCTTCCATTGTTGTTGTTTTTTCTTTTTGTTGTTAGGTGCCATTGAGTCAGTTTCAACTCATAGTGACCCTATGCACAACAGAACAAAACACTGCCCGGTCCTGTGCCATCCTTGCCATCGTTGTTATGCTTGAGCCCATTGTTGCAGCCACTGTGTCAGTCCACCTTGTTGAGGGTCTTCCTCTTTTCCACCAATCTTGTACGTTGCCAAGCATGATGTCCCTCTCCAGGGACATCCCTTCTGACATCATGTCCAAAGTATGTAAGACACAGTCTTGCCATCTGTGCTTCTAAGGAGCGTTCTGGTTGTACTTCTTCTAAGACAGATTTGCTCGTTCTTTTGGCAGTCCATGGTATATTCAATATTCTTCACCAAAACCACAATTCAAAGGCGTAAATTCTTCTTCGGTCTTCCTTATTCATTGTCCAGCTTTCACATGCATATGATGCGATTGAAAATACCATGGCTTGGGTCAGGCACACCTTAGTCTTCAAGATGACATCTTTGCTTTTCAACACTTTAAAGAGGTCCTTTGCAGCAGATTTACCCAAAGCAATGTGTCTTTTGAATTCTCGACTGCTGCTTCCATGGCTGTTGATTGTGGATCCAAGTAAAATGAGATCTTTGACAACTTCAATGTTTTCTCCGTTTATTATGATGTTGCTTATTGTCCAGTTGTGAGGATTTTTGTTTTCTTTATGTTGAGGTACAGACCACAGTGAAGGCTATGGTCTTTGATCTTCATTAGTGTTTCAAGTCCTTTTCATTTTCAGCAATCAAGGTTGTGTCATCTGCATAGCACAGGTTGTTAATGAGTCTTCCTTCAATCCTGATGCCCTGTTCTTCTTCATAGATTCCAGCTTCTCCAGCAGCCTACTTCTGAAAAGAATTAGCCAGTGAAAACCTTATGGATAGCAGTGGAACATTGTCCTTCCATTGGGTTGTTTATTTTTGTTATTTTATTGTTAATTTTCTGAATTTCTAGTTGTTGTTTCTGTATGGTTTCTATTTCTCTACGGACTTTGTCATTTTGTTCTCATATTATTTTCCTGAATTCTTATAGGTTTTCATCTGTGTTTTCTTTGATTCCTTTGAGAATCTTAAATATTAGTCTTTTGAATTCTTTGTCAGGTAATTCTATTATCAGTTCTTCTAAAAGATCTATTTTAGGGTGATCTTATTTTGTTTTTTCATATAATTTGCATTTGACTGCAGTCTTTGATGTGCTCAGGTTCTATTTTATTTGTTCATACATTTTTTTGATTATATGTTTGCTTGTCTTTTTTTTCTTTTGTTTTGAAAAAGGTAAGCTTTTCCCCTTTCCCTTTATTTTGTCTACTTTTCTTTGTATTATTTTTATTGATGTTGTAGTATTGGTTTGTGCATGACTATAATGCTGCTGGTTGGTTGGGAGTAATCGTCTCTCACTGGTCAGTATGATGGGTTGCATACACGTGGGAATCCTTTGTTGTTGAGCATGTATGTCTTTCCTTGTACGACTGCATGTAGGTGTGCAAGCAGGACCCTTCCCTGTTGTGGGAATTCAGGTGTTGATGGTTAGGATCCTTCCACAACTGTTGTGGGACCATGTGGTCCTTCCACATTAGTACGTGCTGTTAGTGTGGCCCCTGGAGAACAGGGCTGGTTGTATTTGCAGACCAAGGGAGTAAGTACAATTTTAATGGGTGAGACAGGCCCTCTCTTAGTTATGGATTGGTGTTCTAGTGACTGGAGGGGGCCGCAGGTCACCAACTATGCCTAGCTGGTCTGAAGGTATAGGTAGGGTGTGGGAGGGATACATAGTGGGCAGGTCTCCTGGAATGCCTCAACTTGTGGACCAGGTGGTGTGGACAGTGGGCTCCAGGAAGGCAGGGCAAACAGTGGGTGGGAAGAGCTGCCTAGGTTTCTCACAGCTCAGGCCAGGTGGGGTGTGAGGTGGGCTCAGGCCAGGCAAGAGGAGGGGTGGACAGTTCTCCAGGATTTATCTTTCTGCAGCAGGGCAGGAGGGATTGTAAGTATGTAACCAGGGCTGTGTCACAGCCACATGTCTGTCAGTGTATTGTACTGTGGTGGTGTTCCTGTTGCTGTGATACTGGAAGCTATGTCACCAGTATTTCAAATGCCAGCATGACCACCCTTGGTAGACAGGTTTCAGCAGAGCTTCCAGACTAAGACAGACTAGGAAGAAGTACCTGGCAGTCTACTTGTGAAAACATAGGCAGTGAAAACCTTATGAATTGCAGTGGAACACTGTCTGATGTAGTGCCAGAAAATGAGCCCCTAAGGTCAGAAAGCACTCAAATATTACTGGGGAAGTGCTTCCTCCTCAAAGTAGAGTTGACCTTAATGATGTGGATGGAGTCAAGCTTTCGGAACCTTCATGTGCTGATGTGACATGACTCAAAATGAGGAGAAGTGGTTGCAAACATTAATAATTGATATGACTATAGGAAAACTGGAAGTCTTCAAAACTGAAATGGAATGCATAAACATCTATATCCTAGGCTTAAGTGAGCTAAAATGGACTGGTATTGGCCATTTTGAATAAGAAATTGTAGGGTCTACTATGCTGGGAATGACAAATGGAAGGGGAATGGTGTCTCACTCATCATCAAAAAGAACATTTCAAGATTCATCCTGAAGTAGAACCCTGCCAATGAAAGGATAATATCCATACACCTACAAAGAAGACCAGTTAATAAAACTATTATTCAAATTTATGTACCAACCACTAAGGCCATAGATGAAGAAAACTAAAATTTTTACCAACTTCTGCAGTCTGAAATTTATCAAACAGGCAATCAAGATGCATTCATAATTACTGGTGATTGGAGTGTGAAAGTTGGAAACAAATAAGAAGGAATGGTAGTTGGAAAATATGGCCTTAGTGATAGAAAAGACACTGGAGATTGCATGATAGAATTTTGCAAGACCAATGACTTCTTTATTGCAAATACCTTTTTTCAACAATATAAATGACTACTATAAACGTGGAACTGTCCAGATGGAATACACAAGAATCAAATTGACTACATCTGTGGAAAGAGACAATGGAAAAGCTCAATATCTTCAGTCAGAACAAGGCCGGGAGCTGACTGTGGAATATGTACAGCTGGAATACTCATTAGGGAAAGTGTGGCTAGACTTCGTCACACATACTTTGGACGTGTAATCAGAAGGGGTCAGTCCCTGGAGAAGGACATCATGCTTGGTAAAATGGAAGGTCAGTGAAAAAGAGGAAGAGCCTCAACGTGATAGCCTGACACAGTGGCTGCAACGATGTGCTCAAGCATAAGAAGGATCATGAGGATGACGCAGGACTGGGCAGTGTTTTGGTCTGTTGTACATTGGATCACCATGAGTTTGAACCAACTCAAAGCCACCTAAGAACAACAACTGAAGCTCCTTTCCTTGAGGCTAGGTGGGAGAGGCTGTGGTCATATCTTTGTATGGACCAGGGCATGAGGGGTTGTGGGCTTGTGTCTGGGGCTCCTCTCTTCCTGGGCCAGACAGGAGGGGCTGTGGGTGTGTTTAATGTTGGGCCAGTTGCTGAGGGCAGCTTGCCAGGCAGGCCCTGGGGACGGGGATTGGGCTGCTCAAACTGGAGTGGAAGGGTGATCAGCAGGAGGCTGGCAAGGGAGAAACTTCTGATTATTGCTTTGCTGTTTCACTATTCAATAGATGTCTCCCACCCAATTGGACATGCACTACAGCTGATAGTAAGTCTTGTCACTAATTTCTATTTCCCTCCCTACCCTCCATTTCCCAGGAACTCTGAAGCCCTCACCCACTGTCCTGCACTCACTCTTGTCCCTCTGCAGAAGTACACTGCCTGTCTTATCATTCCCCTGTCCTGAGGCTCCAATTATTTGGTCTGTCTCACTTTGCTTCAGTGGCACTTCTCTGTGTTTCCCTAGTTTCTAAGCTATGGGACTCCGTTATTTCTCCTTCTCTGGCAAGCCTGAACCTGGCACATAACCTGCTTTCTTCCTTTCTTTCCAGGTTGGTTGACTCAGTATCTTTGCCTCCATCTTTGTTTTCCATGAAGTTGTCTCTCTGGGCTCTTTGTCTGTGGAGATGTTACCTGCTGCCATCTCAAAATAGCCACACTGCTGGGCCGACCAGCAGAGCATGGACTTTCTGAGAGACTGCATTCCTGCTGATTTTGTTCTCTTTCAATTTGGTGCTCAATCCAATTCTCCAAACTTCCTTTTGATGTTTAGGGATCTGGGGTAGTTGTTTGCACCCATTTTACTTGGTTTCTCAAGTTTTATTATAGAGGGACGTTAAGGTGCATCTACCTAAGGCTCCATTTTCTTGAGGACTTCGTGGTTATGATTTTTAAATGCCCTTTTTGGTTAGAGATACATACTTTAGATATAAGTGTCAAGTATATAGAGACATCTGGTATTTGCTTCAAAATATTCTAGTTAAAGTAAAAAAAGTGGTGGGAGAAATAGATTAAACAAGGATGGCAGAAAATTGATGGGTTTTGAAACTATAACAGGTAAACCCTTACCATAATACCAAAATCATTGCCGTTGAGTCAATTCTGATTCATGGTAATCCCATGTGTTACAGAGTAGAATTGCTCCATAGAGTTTTCTTCTCTGTAATCTTTATTGAAGGAGATCACCAGGCCTTTCTTCTGGTGGGTGGGTCTGAACCACTAACCTTTAGGTTAGTAGTCAAGCACAAACCATTACCCAGGGACCTTTGGGTAATGGGCAGATGAGCATTTATAATATTTTCTTTACATTTGTGTGTGTTTGAAAATTTTCATAAAAGTGGAATATTAAATACTGACATAAAGTTCTGTGCATGTGTGTGAGACAAGGTAACTCTGGGACTAACTACTGGGCAATCTGGTTGGGTCTTTTCCTTGGGGAGTCCTCAATATCACCAACGGACTTTTTTCTTGGGTTGATCATATTCCTCAGATGAGGCTCTTCCAACCATTTGCCTGAACTTTCAAGAACCAAAAATCATGAGTGCACAAATCCTGGAAGAACAATGTATTTAAAACAAAACAGAATAAATGAAACAAAATCCATATATTTCCTGGGATGTAAAAGAGGAAATATCTAACTTTGGGGGTAAGAAGGTATTTGAGGGAAATCAAAATTTATTTTTCTAAATAATGAAGGGGATTTATTGGATTTGAATAATTAAATATCTAGCTGTGTTATGGACTTCAGGAAAGGCTTGATCTAGCAGCCTAATTGTGTTACTATACACTAAAACTGACACCTTTCATTGTCCTAAGATATCTAAAAGCTCAGTGATGAACTACTTGCATCTTCATTCACAACCAGCAAGGAATTGATTGCCTTTGGTATAGACAATCTGGCTAAATTCCTCAGGCTCTCATTGACTGGACCAGCTTAGGTAACAAACTCCATTGTGAATTTGGCCATCGAGAAGAATAGGCTAACTGATAACATAACAAATGATAAATCCATTTGTTGCTGTTGTTAGCTTCCATCAAGATGACCCCTGACTCATAGTGGCCCCATTCACAATGGAATGAAGTGCTGCCTGGTCCTGTGCCATGCCCATGATTGGTTGTGGATTGGACTACTGTGATCCATAGGCTTTTTTATGGGCTGATTTTTGGAAGTAGGTCGTCAGACCGTCTTCCTAGTTCACCTTAGTCTGGAAGCTCCACTGAAACACATTCAGCATCGTATCAATGTGCCAACCTCCACTGACACATGTGTCTGTGCATGAGATGTGTTGGTTGGGAATCAAACTCAAGTTTCCCATATGAAAGGTGGGAATTCTACCACTAACTATTACTGCCCCCAAGACTAACTTTGGGCAAATTCAACGTCCCTTGCACCAAACACATCCCCAAGAAGAAGTAAAAGTTTTTTTTTAATATATTTTTATTGTGCTTTAAGTGAAAGTTTAAAAATCAAGTCAGTCTCTCACACAAAAACCCATATACACCTTGCTACACACTCCCAATTACTCTCCCCCTAATGAGACAGCCTACTCTCTCTTTTCATGTCCATTTTGCCAGCTTCTAACCCCCTCCACCCTCTCATCTCCCCTCCAGGCAGGAGATGCCAACACAGTCTCAAGTGTCCACCTGATCCAAGAAGCTCATTCCTCACCAGCATCCCTCTCCAACCCATTGTCCAGTCCAATCCATGTCTGAAGAGTTGGCTTTGGGAATGGTTCCTCTCCTGGGCCAACAGAAAGTCTGGGGGCCATGACCACCGGGGTCCTTCTAGTCTCAGTCAGACCATTAAGTCTGGTCTCATGAGAATTTGGGGTCCGCATCCAACTGCTCTCCCGCTCCCTCCAGGGTTTTCTGTTGTGTTCCCTGTCAGGGCAGTCATCGGTTGTAGCCGGGCACCATCTAGTTCTTCTGGTCTCAGGATGATGTAGTCTCTGGTTCATATGGCCCTTTCTGTCTCTTGGGCTTGTAATCGCCTTGTGTCCTTGGTGTTCTTCATTCTCCTTTGCTCCAGGTGGGTTGAGACCAATTGATGCATCTTAGATGGCTGCTCGCTAGCGTTTAAGACCCCAGATGCCAATCTTCAAAGTGGGATGCAGAATGTTTTCTTAATAGATTTTATTACGCAAATTGACTTAGACGTCCCCTGAAACCAAGGTCCCCAGACCCCTGCCCCTGTTACACTGGCCTTCGAAGCATTCAGTTTATTCAGAAATAAAAGCTTTTTGAGAAGGAGGAATGGATGCTAGGAATTCAAGCGACAAAGGCCTCCTCAGCTGAATTATATATATGTGACCTCTGAGTCACATGGCTGTAAGCAGAAATAGTTCAGAAATCACTTGGATTGGTTTTCACCTGTCTGTTATGCTATTTACAAACCCTGGTGGTGTAGTGGTTAAAAGTTTGGCTGCTATCCAAAAGGTCAGCAGTTTGAGTCCACCAGGCGTTCTTTGGAAACTCTGTGGGGCAGTTCTACTCTGCCCTACAGCGCTGCTATGGGTCAAAATCGACTCGATGGCAATGGGTTTGGTTTGGTTATGCTATTAGATATTCAACTTTTGATGCTGTTTCTTACATCTCAAATATCCTTCTAGGATATATTTCTTTCTTCCTGAAATGCATCCTTCAAAGTTCCTCTAGCACACTCTTCTTGATGATCAGCACCTTTTGTTTTTGTTCATATGTATGTATATTTTTTTGTCTCCATTATTTAAAAGATAGTTTTGCTGAGTACAAACTTCACAGTCATAGTCATTTTTTATCAAAACTGTGTAGAAAATATTTCAAACTCATCTCACATCATTTCAGGCTGAAATGAATTCTGCTATTATTTTGATTACGAGTCCAATTTTTTTTGCCATGTCTTTTCTTTCTGACCACATTTAAGATCTTTTATTCTATTGTGCCTTTCTTCAATTTTACTCCAGTGTGTCTAGGTGTGGTTTTCTTCTGTACTGCTTGTGGTGCATTGTTTTTCTTTGGATTTCAGTTTATTTTCATCAGTTCTACAATATTCAAAAATTGCCCCTTCTTCCTTTTCTTAATTTTCTATATCTGGACTTTTTTTTTTTTAGATGTATATTATACTTCTCATTTTTTTCCTTATCTTTTAATGTCTTTTCGTATTGTCCATCTTCTTATCTCTGTGTTGCATTTTGGGTATTTTTTTTAAAGAATATCTTCCATTTCCTAATCTCTTAAATTGTGTCTCATCTTCAGTTTGACCTTTATGTTGACTTTGACTTCAACAATTACATTTTCTGTATACAGATTTCCATTTGTTGTGGGTTTTTCCACCCAAATATGCTTGTTCATTCATGTTAGTTTCTCATTTTTTGCTTATTTTTGTGTGACTTTTTATTTCCTTAAACATTTTATACTCTACTTTTCTAAAGTCTGTATCTGATGATTCACATAACTGCCGAGGGACAGAGGCTTATTTTTGTAATTTCTAAATAACTTTTTGTAATTTCTGCTGATTCACTGGCTAAAGTTTGGTCCATTTGTGTGCTTTTGTGAGATAATGGTGATAACAACCCCAAAACTCAGTGGCTTACACACATTCATTTTTCACTAATGGGTTTGTGGGTCAGCTAAGGGAGCTCAGATCCAGACTATCTGTGGGGTTCAAGGTTATTCCACGTCATTTTAGAATCCAGCCTGAAGTAGGACGGGGTACATGTAAAGGGCTGATTTGTACCTTTTATTTTTACTTTGAAGTCTTATGTATTATTTACAAACTCTATAGATTTCATTTTCTAAAGAAATCCTCTATAATTCCATCATAGTAAAATTTCTCACAGAGTTTATCCTGTAGCTTTGGTGTCGTGCTTTATTTTATACAAATAATGCTTGTAGAGGGGGGGCCAAAATGGCAGAATAGTCAGATGCTTCCAGTGGTCCCTCTTACAACAAAGACCTGAAAAAATAAGTGTATCAATTATATATATGGCAAGCTAGGAGCCCAGAACACCAAAGGCAAAGTTAAGAAATTGGATTGAGTGGCAGGGCAAGGGAGAGATGGTGCAGAAGCAATGAGGAGTTGCCAGACCTGACTTTGTGGGAACTGGAACCCCTCAGCCCCGATCCCCTGGAATGACTGCAGTGGGGCTGGTGGTAGTGTTCAGGACACAGTTACTTCAACAAAAGAAGGCAAGCAAGTGATGCAGCCCCGATCACCTGACACAACTGCAATGGGGCTGGCAGTAGTATTTGGTACATGGCCTATTTAGCCACAGAGAGCCAGCGGCACAGTGTCTACTCATGCCTCCAGAATCAGTGAAAAACAGTGCTCTCACCATAAGTGACTGTGTCTAATTTAATGTGTGGATTTAATAGCTCCCCTTTCAAAAGAACTATCTCCCATTTATCTGATCCCTCCTCCCTCTACCCCGAGCTGGATTCAGTGACAGTTGATTTCTCTGGGCCTGAGATTCATCCTGCTGCGCACCCTGAGCCATTCCCCTGGCCCTGGAGAAGCAACAAATTAAAAAACAGGGAAAAAATAATCTGCTGGCTACCCTAAACTGGGAACTTAGGGGAGAAACAGTTCCTGTCCAGGCACAAGTAGTCCACAGACTGAATGTTTTTCACCCCTGCATGGACACATGTGGCCCCATTTCTGCAGCCAGGCCCTTGTTACATTGCAAGGGGTGTATGTGCCTGAGGTCTGACACTGTTTCAGCTGTGCAGTGGAGAGGCGGGTTTTTGATGTTTGACACAGCTCTGCCAATTAAGCACAGTCTTCACCTATCCACATCAGGGGCCTGAGGACTGCTGGCTCCACCCATGCCACCTATCCACCTGTGACAGGGATCCAAGGATAAGTGGTGCCTCCCAGTTCTTACACTTAAAAACACTGTGTGCCTATGGTATGGCTGCAGAGCCCACCAACCTGTGTGATCTAGAGAACAGGGACATGCCTTCCTCATGGACACCTGGGGGAAGGTTGTCAACCCCTGCCTTGCTCAGAGTGTGACCCCCTACCTCAACCAGAAGCCTGTGCATAAACCAATCATCACTGTTCATCTAAGAATGTAGGTGAGAGACTACACGACACATTTGGTGACTGACTACTGGGACACCTAAGCTGAATTCATACAAGAAAAATGAATGTACTCCTAGGCTTATTACCTGGTAACAACTCTAGCCATCTGGTGACAGGAATTTAGAGCATCAAAGGCTCCAATAATCAATTTAGCTCACTTGAGCAGCCTATTTAGGTATATCAAAACAAAACAAAGCAAGAAGCTAGTACATAGCAAGCAAACATAAAATAAATTAATACAATACGCTATAGATGGATCACAGACAACAGTTGATATCAAATCACATAAAGAAGCAGATCATGATCGCTAAAACAAACTGCCAAAACAAAGAATCAAGGAATCATCTAGAAGAAGATATCTTCCTAGAATTACCAGAGGTAGAATACAAAAGATTAACGTACAGAACTCTTCAAGAGATCAGGAAGGAGATCAGGCAAAATGCAGAACAAGACAAAGAACACACAGATAAAGCAGTTAAGGAAATTAAGAAGCTTATTGAAGAGCATAATGAAAAATTTAATAGACCACAAGAATCCATAAAGAGACAGCAATCAGAAATTTAGACGTTTTACAATAAAATTTCAGAATTAGACAATTCAATAGAAAGTCAGAGGAGAATTGAGGAAATGGAAGGTAGAAATTAGTGATACAGAAGATAAAACACTTGGAACCAATATATTTGCAGAAAAATCAGATAAAAGAATTTAAAAAACTGAAGAAACTCTAAGAATCATGTGGGACTCTATCAAGAGAAATAACCTACGAGTGATGGGAGTACCAGAACAGGAAGGGAAAATAGAAAATATAAAGAGAATTGCTGACGATCTGTTGGCAGAAAACTTCCCTGATATCGTGAAAGTGAGAAGATATCTATCCAAGGTGCTCATCAAACCCCGTATGAGGCAGATCCCAAAAGAAAGTCACCAAGACATATTATAACCAAACTTGTGAAAGCCAATGATAAAAAGAGAATTTAAAGAGCGGCTAGTGATAAACGAAAAGTCACCTACAAAGAGAGTCAATAGGAACAAGCTCGGACAACTCCAAAGAAACCATGTAGGCAAGAAGGCAATGGGATGGCATATATAAAGGCTTGAAGGAAAAAAGTGCCAACCAAGAATCATATATCCAGCAAAGCTGTCTCTCAAATATGGAGGCAAAATTAGTACATATCCAGGGAAAGAGAAATTTAGGGAATTTGCAAAAACCAAACTATAACTAGAAAGAAATACTGAAAGGAGCTCTCTGGTTAGAAAACCAATAACATCAGATAACAACCCAAGACTAGAGCACAGGACAGAGAAACCAGATATAAACCCAGATAGAGAAATCACAAAAATAAAGTAAGATTAAAAAACACTCAAAACAGAGAAACAGACATCATTATGCATAAGAGAAAATTAAATCAATAAACACAGTCTATAAAATGTAGTCATAGATCTTTCATATGGAGAAGAAGTCAAGGTGATATAGAGAGATAAAAGTTTGGTTTGAACTTGGAAAAATAGGGATAAATAATAAGGTAACCAACAGCCCTATGCATCAAAATAACATACATGAGAAACATGAACACTCAGCAAAACAAAATCAACAACATGGAAAAAGAGGAAAAGAAAATCTGTGAAGAAAAACTACTCAGCACAAAAAATTAAGTGGGAAAAAGAAACTGTCAATGACACACAAAAAAGGTGATCAAAATGACAGCACTAAACTCATACCTATCCATAAATACGCTGAATGTAAGTGAAAGAAATGCATCAAGAAAGAGACAGAGAGGCAGAATGGATTAAAAAAACTAGCATGATCCATCTATATGCTGCCTACAAGAGACACACCTTAGACTTAAAGACACAAACAAACTGAAACTCAAAGGATGGAAAAAAATAAATCCAGCAAACAACAATCATAAAGGAACTGGAGTGGCAATACTAATTTCTGACAAAATAGACTTTAAACTTAAATCCATCAGAAAGGATAAGGAAGGGCACTATATAATGATTAAAGGGACAATACACCAAGAAGATATAACCATATTAAATATTTATACACCCAATGACAGGGCTGCAAGATACATAAAACAAACTCAATCAGCATTGAAAAGTGAGATAGACAACTCCACAATAATAATAGGAGACTTCAACACACCACTTTCAGTGAAGGACAGGACATCCAGAAAGAAGCTCAATAAAGACATGGAAGATCTAAATGCCACAATCAACCAACTTGACCTCGTAGACATATACAGAACACTCCACCCAACAGCAACCAAGTATACTTTCTCTTCCAGTGCACGTGGAACATTCTCTAGAATAGACCACATATTAGGTCATAAAGCAAGCCTTAGGAAAATCCAAAACATTGAAATACTACAAAGCATCTTCTCTGATAACAAAGCCATAAAAGTACAAAGCAATAACAGAAGAACCAGGGAAAAGAAATCAGAAATCAAACACGTGAAAACTGAACAACACCATGCTCAAAAACGACTGGATTATAGAAGAAATGAAGAACAAAATAAAGAAATTCATAGAATCCAATGAGAATGAAAACACTTTCTATCAGAATCTCTGGGACACAGCAAAAGCAGTGCTCAGAGGTCAATTTATATCAATAAATGCAAACATACAAAAAGAAGAAAGGGCCAAAATCAAAGAATCATCCCTACAACTTGAACAAATAGAAAGAAGCAACAAAAGAAATGCTCAGGTACCAGAAGAAAACAAATAATAAAAATTAGAGTAGAATTAAATGAAATAGAGAACAGAAAAACAATTGAAAGAGTTAACAAGACCAAAAGCTGCTTCTTTGAGATCAATAAAATTGATAAACCATTGGCCAGACTGAAAAAAGAAAAACAGGAGACAAAGCAAATAAACTGAATAAGAAATAAGATGGGCAGAATCAAAACAGAACCAACTGAAATTAAAAGAACTAGGAAAAATTGTACTCTAACAAATTTCTGTAATTTTATTGTTAATCTGAATTTCTGAAAACTCTCTATAGATTCTTGCCAGTTACTAAATTTTTCATTATGTTCTTGAATAACCTTCTTAATTTCTTCAACTGCTTTATCTGTGTGTTCCTTGACATATTCTGCGTTTTGCCTGATCTCCTTCCTGATCTCGTTCCTGATGTATTGAAGAGTTCTGTATATTAATCTTTTGTACCCTGCATCCAGTAATTCCAGGAAGACACCTTCATCTGGAAGATTCCTTGACTCTTTGTCTTGAGAGCTTGTTGAAACAATCATGGTCTGCTGCTTTATGTGATTTGATATTGACTGCTGTCTCTGAGCCATCTATAAGTTATTATATTAGTTTACTTTGTGTTTGCTTACTGTATCCTAGCTTCTTGCTTTTTTTAAAATTTCATTTGCCCAAATAGGCTGCTTTAGTGAGTTAGCTTGATTATTTTCACCTTTGAAGCTCTAACATCCTATCACCAGATAGCTAGAGCTGTTACCAGGTATACGAGCCTAGGAGTCCATTTACTTTTCTTGTATGGATTCAGCTCAGGTGTCCAGGTAGTTGCTCATCAAGTGTGTGATACAGGCTCTCTCCTACAGTCTTAGGGGGCAGGAGTGATTTGTGTAGGTACAGGTATCTTGTTGCAGCAGGGGATCACACGCTGAACAAGGCAGGGGGTTGACAACCGTCTCCCGAGTGTCTATGAGGAAAGCACATCCCTGCTCCCTACAGCACACAGGTGGGTGGGTTCTGCAGGTAGACAATGGGCACCCAATGCTTTTGGCTATAAGAACTGGGAGGTACCACTTATCCTTGGACCCCTGTCATGGGTGGCTAGGTGATGCGGGTGGGGCCACCAGTGCTTATGCCCCTGATGTGGGTAGGTGAGAACCCTGTTTAATGGGCAAAGTGGTGTCAAACATCAAACACCCACCTGTCCACCGCACAGCTGAAACTATTGCAGTCTGCCAACTAGGGCCTATTCTCATGAAATAGGCCCACACATATCCATGCGGGGGTGAAAAGTATTCAAAGTCCAGGTACCATTTGTGCCTGGACAGGAGCTGCTTCTGTCCTGAGCTCCCCAGGTTAGTGGAGCTAGCAGATTATCTTTTCCCCAGTTGTGAATTTCTTCTTTCTCCAAGGCCTGGAAAACAACTCAGGGTGGGCAGCAGGGCCTATCTTAAGCCCAAGGAAATCGACAGCCGCTGAAGCCAGCTTGGTGGCTGTAGGTGCAATAAAATAAATGCAAGTACGTAGCTTTTGCCAAGAGCGCTGTTATTCTCTGGTTCCGGAGATGTGAGTAGGCTGTGCAGCTTGCTGTTTTCCCCTGAGGAAACCGCATCTAGAATGCTACTACCATCCCCGCCATGGTAGCCTCAGGGAACGGTGTTTGAGGGTTCCTGGCGATTCAGGCCTAGCAACGCCTCTCTGCTTCTGAACCGTCTCTCCTGCCCCTTGCTGCTCAGTCTGTTTTCTAACTTTACCTTTGATGTTTAGGGCCCCCCCCCAAAAAAAAAACTCTCCTAGCTTTTCATAAATATAATCGTTTCACTTGTTTTTTCTGGTCTCTTTTGTAAGAGGGATCACCATAAGCATCTACTACTCCACCATCCTCACCCTGCCTCTGAACTCTAACAATTTTGAAAACCTAGAAGAAATGCATAAATTTCTAAAAACACACTACCTACCTACACTAACACTAACAGAGGTAGAACAAACTAAATAAACCAATAACAAAAGAAGCAATTTAAAAAGCAATTAAAAATCACCCAAAAAGAAAAAAAAAAAGCCCTGGCCCTGAGGGATTCACTGGAGGATTCTACCAGACTTTCAGGGAAGAGTTAACAGCACTACTACTACAGGTACTTCAGAGCATAGAAAAGGATGGAATACTCCCAAACTCATTCTATGAAGCCAGCATATCCCTGATACCAAAACCAGGTAAAAACACCAAAAAAAAAAAAAAAAGAAAATTACAGACCTATATTCCTCATGAACTTAGATGCTAAAATCCCCAATGAAATTCTAACCAATAGATTTCAACAACATATCAAAAAAATAATTCACCATGACCAATAATTCACCAGGTATGCAGGGATGGTTCAACATTAGAAAAACCATCAATGTAATCCACCACATAAATAAAAGAAACACATAATCTTATCAATTGGTGCAGAAAAGGCATTTGACAAAGTCCAACATGCATTCATTATAAAAATTCTCAGCAAAATAGTAATAAAGGTCATTTATAAAAAGCCTGCAGCCAACATCATCCTAAACGGAGAGAGTCTGAAAGCATTCCCCTTGAGAAAGGGAACCAGACAATATGCCCTTTATCACCACTCTTATTCAACACTGTACTGGAGGTCCTAGCCAGAGCAATTAGGCTAGATAAAGAAATAAAGGGCAACCAAATTGGCAAAGAAGTAAAAGTATCTCCATTTGCAGATCACATGATCTTATACACAGAAAACCCTAAACATTCCTCAAGAAAACTACTGAAACTAATAGAAGAGTTCAGAGGAGTATCAGGATAGAAGACAAACATACATAAATCAATTGGATTCTCTACACCAACAAAGAGAATATTCAAGAGGAAATCGCAAAATCAATACGATTTACAATAGCCCCCCAGAAGATAAAATACTGAGGAATAAATCTAACCAGAGACGTAAAAGACCTATACAAAGAAAACTACAAGACACTATTGCGAGAAACCAAAAGAGACATACATAAGTGGAAAAACGTATCTTGCTCATGGATAGGAAGACTGAACATTGTAAAAATGTCTATTCTACCCAAAGCGATATATAGATACAATGCAATCCCTATCCAAATACCAATGACATTTTTTAATGAGATGGAGAAACAAATTACCAACTTCATGTGGAAGGGAAAGAGGCCCCAGATAAGTTAAACATTACTGAAAAAAGAACAAAGTGGGAGGCCTCACACTACCTGATTTTAGAACCTATTATATAGCCACAGTAGTCAAAACAGACTGGTACTGGTACAACAACAGATACATAGACAAATGGAACAGAACTGAGAATCCAGACATAAATTCATCCACATACAAGCAGCTGGTATTTGACAAAGGACCAAAGTCAGTTACGTGGGGAAAAGACAGTCTCTTTAACAAATGGTGTTGGCATAACTGGATATCCATGTGCAAATAATGAAACAGGAACTATACCTCACACCATGCACAAAAACTAATTAAAAATGGATCAAAGACCTAAATACAAAATCTAAAATGATAAAGATTTTGGAAGAAAAAATAGGGACAATATTAGGAGCCCTATTACATGGCATAAAGAGAATAAAAAACATTACTCACAATGCAGAAGAAAAACTAGATAACCGGGAGCTCCTAGAAATCAAACCCTTATGCTCATCCAAAGACTTCACCAAAAGAGTAAAAAGATTACCTATAGACTGGGAAAAAGTTTTTGGCTATAACAATTCCAGATAGCATCTGATCTCTAAAATACACATGATACTTCAAAAACACAACTACAAAAAGACAAATAACCCAAATAAAAAATGGGCAAAGGATACGAACAGGCACTTCACCAAAGAAGATATTCAGGTAGCTAACAGATACATGAGAAAATGCTCACGATCATTAGCCATTAGAGAAATGGAAATCAAAACTACAATGAGATTCCATCTCACTCCAACAAGGCTGGCATTAATCCAAAAAACACAAAATACTAAATGTTGGAGAGGTTGTGGAGAGACTGGAACACTTATACACTGCCGGTGGAATGTAAAATGGTACAACCACTTTGGAAATCTATTTGTTGCTTCCTTAAAAAGCAAGAAATAGAAGTACCATACCAAAAAAAAAAAAAAAACCCCAGTGCCGTCAAGTCAATTCCTACTCATAACGACCCTATAGGACAGAGTAGAACTGCCCCGTAGAGTTTTCAAGGAGCACCTGGTGGATTCGAACTGCCTACCCTTTGGTTAGCAGCTATAGCACTTAACAACTATGCCACCAGAAGTACCATAGGATCTTGCAATTCCACTCCTTGGAATATATCCTAGAGAAATAAGAGCCTTCACATAAACAGATATATGCACACCCATGTTAATTGCAGCACTGTTTATAATGACAAAAAGACAGTAGCAACCAAAGTGCCCATGAATGGATGAACAGATAAATAAATTATGGTATTTTCTTAGGATGGGTACTCTAGAGAAGCAAAACCAGTAATGTGTATAAATATATAGAGATTTTTTATCAAGGAAACAGCTCACGCGATTATACGGGTTGGAACGTCCCAAGTCCTTTGATCAGAATAGAAGCCTTTCTCAATTTCACAGAGCTATAGAAGCTGGTAAACCTAAGATTAGCAGGTCAGAGAGAGAGCAGGGCTCCCGCTAACAGGCTGTGATGGTCGAGGAATCCCCATAGTCAGAATCCCCATGGTTGCCGGGCAAGACCTCAAGGTTTCTCCTGAGTCACGTAGTTGCAGGAGCTGGCAAACACAAGATAGGCAGGTCAGGGAGAAGGACTCTTGCTCCCAGGCTGTGAAGATTGATGAATCCCAAGATGGACAGGGAAGGTGCTAGCTGAAGTCCCAAGAACCAGATGTCAGACAAAAGACAGCTGCTAAATCCAGAGCAAGCCAACAACCTCTGCAAGACAAGCAGGGAGGAAGGAGGCGGCAGAAGGCAGAGAGATTAAAGTTGAGGGAGTGGTGAGAACAGTGGGATGCAGATCTCAAATTCTCTTAAAAAGACCAGATTTTATGGCCTGACTGAGCCTGGAGGGACCCTGGAGGTCATGGTCCACAGACCCTTTGTTAGTCCAAGACTGAAACCATTTCCAAAGCCAACTCTTCAGACAGGGACTGGACTGGAGTATAAGACAGAAGATGATACTGGTGAGGAGTGAGCTTTTTGGCTCAGGTAGACACAGGAGACCATGTGGGGAGCTCCTGTTTGGAGGCGAGATAGGAAGGCAGAGAGGGACAGGAGCTGGTTGAAGGGACACGGGGAACACAGGGTGGAGAGGAGGAGTGTGTTGTCTCATTAGGGGGAGAACAGCTAGTAGTACATAGCGAGGTGTGTATAACTTTTTGTATGAGAATGACTTGATTTTTAAACTTTCACTGAAAGCAAAATAAATTAAAAAAGAAATGCTTGTAAAAACATAATTTCATTTCAAGATCATTTTTGGAATTTTCATATTATGAAATGAATTTCTGGTCATTAAACTCTGATTTATAGCAATGCACATGCAGGGAATAAGGATCTGACATATAGTAACAGTTTGACTTGTACACAATATTCAGAAATGAATTAAAAAATCATGGATCTCTTGTATTATCTTGAAGATGCATGGCTGAAGATCAACAATAAGGAAAAACAGAAAAGCTACTTGTACCTATTAGTGAAAAAAGCAACAGAAATTTAGTTTTAAATTTTAGAAAAAAATGTACAAGTTATTCTAGATACTTTGAATATATTAGAAGTTGCTTTCAAGTAGGAAGACAACAAAATCTCACTTCCAAAAGCTGATTAATAAGTTTAGCAGAAATATTAAGCTGAACTTCTTGTACTTTAGTTGTTTGTATTTGTTATATCAAACTGCTTGTTCTTTTGTTATTTCACTTTAATTGGCATGATAGCAGAAGATATACAACAAATATACATATATATATATTTTTTTGGTGTTCATGATATTCCTAATTTATAGCTTCTGCCAAAAGTGGGATTATTTTGCATCTGCCATTGCCTGTAAATATATGAAGTTAAAACTGTTCTACATCTTTCATTTTGTTAGCACAGTTGTAAAAATACAACTTTATTGACTTCCTTATGTAGCAAATTTATAGTTAAGCAGCTACAAAAATACTAGTGAAAAATAAATGGAAGAGAAGAGAAATAGCTTCCGCCATCTGTTCCCGTATTTTATGAGTAATGATAAACATTAACTTTCAATAAATTCCTCAGCTTTGCCTTGACATTTCTGTAGTAGCAGGCTTCCATTATACTGTGAACATGGTCTAATCTACTAGCATGATTTCTTAAATTAATATTACTAGAAAACATTCAAATGTTTCATTTATAGATGTACTTGTGTGATTTAGAGGAATGTGATGAAACTGGAAAATAAGGAAATGAGAAATAGGATAACTTGAGATCATTTTCTCTAGAACATTTTAATTCTGAGCGAGCCTTATACTCAAAGTTTATTCATCCATCATGGACTCTGTGCCTCAGGATAATACAACACAAATATGATTTTGAAGCTAAATAGTTAGGTCAAATTGGAGCTACAGGAAGAACTGGGGATATGGCAGCTACAGACGTTATACTAGCACATCTATGGCCTTGAAAATCTCCAGAGTGTCATAATAGTAATGCTGCTCTCATATCTTAGGGGATAGGTAAAATAACTTCAATAATTTCATGGGTTAAGATCAGTATAGTCAATGGATAATAGGCACCTAAATCTGAATTCATTATATTCCATCCTCCCATATCAACACCTTATCTTGTATCCCCCATTTTATTTAATGAGGGAAACACTCCTCTAATCCCCAGTCTAAAAGCTTCAGCGCCTATTCTTCGATCCCGTATTCATAAACCAATTCCTGTTCGTTTGACTTCAGGATTATCTGCCAAATGTATCATTTTTTCCTACCCCCTACCACTACTATCTTAATTCAAGTCGTCATCATGTATCGAGGAGCCCTGGTGGCATAATGGTTAAGAGCTCGGCTGCTAACCAAAGGTTGGCAGTTCAAATCCACTGGCCACTCCTTGGAAACCATATGGGGCAGTTCTACTCTGTCCTATAGGGTCACTATGAGTCAGAATTGACTAGACGGCAGCGGGTTTGGTTGTTCATTTTATCATCTATTGCCTGGATTACTGCAAAAACCTTCTAACTGATCTTCCTGCCTCCAGTTTTTCCTCTTCCATTGCAACCTCCATTCAGCTTCCAAAGTAATCTCTCTAAATGCAAATCTGACCCTACCACTTACTAACTTAAAAACATTTACTGTTTCCTTATAGCCTTCAAGATAAAGTCCATACTCTTTAGCATTCCACATAAGGCCCCACGTAAACCATTAACCTTTTTTTTCTTCATTTTTTACCATTCCAACACACTCACATCCTATGTTCCACCCACAACTTGCTAATTCATTTCTCTGTATGTTTGCAAATACTTTTCTATCTGATTTGGATATTCCTCCCCCGGTGGCTTAGCTCAGTGGTGCATTCTCCTTGAAATATCCATGCTCCCCCTTGGTAGACATCCCCTTCTCTGTAATTCTGTAGCATATTGTTCATTCATTCAGTTACTCGCTCATTCATCCAACAATATTTTAGATACTGTATTAAGCACTAGAGAAACACAATTCACTTCCATGTCACAAGGAAACCAAAGTCTACATGGGAGATATAAAATAATTACAAGGCAATGCAATTAGTGCTATAATAAATGTAATTAGTGGGTGCTATAAAAACACATAGGCAAGGTGCCTGTCCAATATTTGAGGAGGGGGAATAATTGTATGTCAAAAAAGCTTCCATGAAAAGGTGGCAGCTGAGTTAAGCTTGGAAGAATAAACAATCCTCTCCCTTTTATTGTCCCTCTGTCTGGCTAATGAGTGAATTGTGATGCCATTTTCTGAGCTAATGGAGAATGGGAAGTAGATCAGGTTTAGGTATATTTGGAGAGGCGGGTTTGATCATGTGTTTGGTCAGTCAAATATGATGTAGACTTAGCCAAGTGATGGTGTCAAGCAGATCTAAAATTTCAGAGTATAATCCGAGCTAGAAATATTATCTGTGACATTGAAAGAATATAGATAGTAATTAAATCCATGAGAAAAGATTAGTTGGCAAGGGAGAGTGCATGGAGTGAGAGTCGACTGTGAGTAACACTACCATATTCGGTTGTGGTAGACATGGAGATGGGCCATTCAGATCCCCCTTCATTCAAGAAAAGACTCACTAACCAGCTACTGGCGCAGTTAGCTGACAACCTCCAGCTGTTATCTTCCTCAGTATTCACCTCAGCTTTTGAGCCAAAGTCATGCTGTTCGAATAATGGCCCACTGGTTAATGACTGAGCAAGGTAGTAGTACAAATCCCTGGTCATTTCTGCCTAAATTTGTGCTCTTTTAATGAGCAATCTCATTCTGTAACTCCCTATTGGTCTGGCGGAGATTTTGTCAGATTGGCATTGCAATCTGACAAATTTCTCCTGCCTCATCCTGCTCCCACTCTTTCTTTTTCATAGGTATCACTCCCCAATAAATTTTTGCACTCTTAACGCCTTCTCTATGTACCAGTGCACTCATCCTGCAGCATGGGAAAGGTAGAAGAATGTGGCTTTCTGAAACAGGCTGAGAAGTAGGAGTCAGAGATGTATGAGGGAAACCAGGAAATAGTGGTACAATTAAAGCCAGGGGAAGCATTTTTTCAAATAGAAGGGAAATGCTGCAGATATCAGTTAAAATGAAGTCTAAAAATATAACCATGCAATTTACCAACCAAGAGGCCATTCATTGATCATGACAAAGGCAGATCCAGTGAAGCAATGGAGGCAGAAAAAGGATGGCGGTTAATCTAGAAGTGAATAGGTAGGGAGGAAAAATTGTAGTGAGTTGATTACTCTTTCCCAGTGGGGTAACTGTGAAATTGAATACCTGGGTAGATTTTTTTTTTTTTAACATTACCCCTCCTATACATGATAGAAAGCTTGGAGATCGTCAGTTCCAGCTTTAGACACGTTTCCCAAAGGATGTTGGGGCATTCGTGTCCCTGGGAAAGGATGAAACTCAAGGCAATCCCAAATGAACCTCAAGTTCCTTTTAAAACACCAAAGAGTATGAGGGATATAGCTTCCACAGTCTTCTACCCCCAGCTTTCTTGAGTTTCTTGATGTAATCAGATTTCAAGACTGAGGATCTTCCTACAGAGGGATTTATTTTTTGAAGCAGTATCTATATATAATCAAAACTCAACAGTAACTGCAGCAATTGTTTAGAACTTAGAACAAAAGATTTTTGGGTTAAAGAGTATTTTATCCATCATACAATTTAGAACTACTGGCTGCAAGGTGATAATGGAACCCTGGTGGCGTAGTAGTTAAGTGCTATGGCAGCTAACCAAAAGGCTGGTAGTTCAAATCCACCAGGCCCTCCTTGGAAACTCTATGGGGCAGTTCTACTCTGTTCTATAGAGTCACTATGAGTCAGAATTGACTTGACGGCAATGGGTTTGGTTTTTGGGGTTTGGTATGGTGATTTTAAAAATTAAACTAACTTTTAGTAAACTTTATTGTTTTAAAATTCTCTAAAGTGTACCACCTTACTGAGTGAACCCACAGTGAACGACTCCCACTGCCCTCAACCCTACCCTACCCAGCTTTTGGTACAAGCCTGCCCTTTTCCAAAAGTTTAGGTCTAAAAGGAAAAGGAGTGAGATAATACGTTCACTGGAGGGCAACTGTAGTGTCTAAAGAAGTTTCAGTGGGGTAAATAAAAAGGAGTTTTTTTTTATGTAACAGAAGCAAAGGAATGAGACCTTGAAAAAGAGGAGTTTCTTTTCAGACATCTAGATATTAGAAGTTACTATTTTAAAAATAGAATGTTTCTGCGTGTTAAGAAGTTCTGTAGTGGGGTCATGGGTATGAGAAGCTGAAGTGAAATGTGATTGGAGAGAGAAAGGAATGACCAGGCAGAGTTGAGAGATATACACATAGCACTGAGACCAAGCACGAAGGTGTCAGGATCCGGATACCAACATCATCGACAAACGACAGCTTTTCTTTATATTTTGCATTGTAATTATATGTTTAAATATCTGTCTCATCCACTAGGCTGATAGTGAGTTCTTAGTATGTACCAGACTTTATGCTAACCACTTTATTCCTGTTAGTTCATCGGAGTTCCTACAAAAAAACGTTTAAGAACTATTATCGGTCTGCATTTTACAGATGAGAAAACTAAGGATGAGAGAGATTATTTGTCCCTGCTCCATAGCTAGTGAGTGGTAAAGATGAGGTGTCTGATGTGTCTTCTGATCTGCACTCATTAAATAATTGCTGAATGAATCAGTGATCTAGACTTATAAACATTCACAACTTTCATTTGTTTTATTTTAGCCTGTCAAGTATGTGGGGATGTGCATGTGCGTGTGTGTGTTTATTGATCGTTGAAATAAGACAGCTTAAATCTTGTGTTAAGGAAGAGAATTAATCAACACATACAAAAGCTCAACCCTCAAATCATTTTCATCTACTCTCCATATGTATGTAGAGCTGAATTTTAAAATGTTGGTTTTTGTCAGAAAGTGTCCAGAAAAGTAGCCTTTTGTCTGGCTGTAAGAATTAGAATCCCACTCTGCCCTAGATTTCAGTACCATGCACTCTCCAAATCCATGTAAACAGATAACACAAAAGGGACATTCTGGACATGTTTACTTCATGCTGAACCAGACTTATAGTCACATATAATGTTATCCTTACTGGATCAAATTGTACCCAAAACCCTCCTTGCTATTTCAATCACAAGCAAAGAGCATAATCTAGCTATAGCTGTGCATGTTTTTGGAAAAAAAAATCTAAAAGCAGGTGATGTGAACCTGGCTTCAGGTTAAATTTTGAAACAAGTTTGCTCAGGTTCCTGAACATTCTAAACAAACAAGGTTCCTGTGAACTCCCTCCTTGCAGCATATAATTAGGCAAAGTAGAAAGAATTTATAATGTCTCATCCTCCAATGAATCCAACAAAATAATCACCTGAATCTAAAAATCAGCTGGTATCAAGTTTTATCTTTAATTAACTTATCTAATTTTAATCTTAAAACTCAGCTGTAAACTCAAGGAAGGTGAATATATAACTGAACTACTAGGTAGGTGGGAAGAAAATATTCTTATGCACACCTGTGAATCAATAAGGAGCATGCTGCTCTTCTAATTGCCAGCTATGCTTTTGCCACTTTGATTTGTTTTACTGAAAAATTTTGAAACACTTTAACATTTGTCATGCTAATGGCATTGACCATTATTCCGATTGATCTGGGATCTCTTGGCATGCAAATACTGAATAGCATACTTAGTAGAAATGTGATTGTTTTTGATAAACTTTTAACGTTGACATCAACACCATAAATGACTTTACCCTCAGAATCAGTGTAATTATATCGGTATGTAACTTAAAGCTTATTGATTTTGAAAAACAGCAGAGCAAGAACGACTTCTGGTATAATATAGCTGAGGCATAAGTAAGGTATGGCAGGCAGGACACGTGCCTTGGGGCATGCTGTTTGAGCAGGGGTGCTAATGAACAGCTTTTATTGGCCATTGGGTTTCCATCACCAGCTGTGAGAGATCATTCAATAATTAAAACCTAATTGCCATATGTGCTATTGTTTGTAGATAAGCCCCTGTATAAGAGCCTGTTCCTGCTGTCAGTCACAGGACTACCAGTTTCACTGAACTTATATCCCATTCTAATATGTCTGTAAATACTACTTAAATATTTCTGTCCATCAATACATACATCTTAGAAAGTCAAACATTCACCTATTATAGATCAGGGGTGCATTGCATGCACCCCATTATCTGTGATGCACTCACAAGTTCACAAGGTGCTCCCAGAGTGTTAGCATATGGCAAATAGATAGCAAACAATACATAGAAATAAATGATCACTCTTAAAAAACAGTTTCACAGTGAAGAATCAGTGTTTACCTTTTTATCACTTGGCTGGCACATTTCTTTGGCTCTGCCCCCTTCACTGCTGGTCCAGCTGTCCTCAGGACAGTCCTGGGCCAGCATCGCTCCAAGAACTGCTCTGAGGGCAACCCCTGTGCAGGGTGTACCCAAGTGCAGATGGTCAGGCCCCCTGTGCTTCAGATAGGCCTCTACAGCCTTGGACAGGCCACCTGTGCCTTGGACACACACCTTAATGCTTTGGTCAGTCTCTCTATGCCACCTCTGGGCCTCTCGCTCTCAGTTGGGGTTTCTGTTGCTGCCCAGACTGCTTGTGGCTGCCCTGCCCCTTCATGGTCTCAGCTGCAGCCCCAAGCCTGTTACAGTTTTCGGCCCACTCCTCTCAAACCTCTCTGCTGCAACTTGTCTGCTTAGCATACACTGGCTTCCGCTTCTTTCTCCTGGCCTCTGCTGCTGTCTTCTCCCAGCCGGGCCCCTTACCGGTTCCAGGGTATCTGCTGCTTCTGATGCCAGTCCCTTCTGATAAATCTTCTAATCTCTTATCCTCTGGGGAGATATCTCCACTCTGGGACAAAAATTGTGGGGGGTGTTCTTCAACACGGAGCTTCTCATACCCACTCCCACTTAGAGAGCAGAATGTTCACAGCACTCTCTAGCTTGGGACGCTCCAGTGAGATCCAGGCTTCCTAGGCTTTTACTGACTTCCCCAAGGGCCTCCTGAGGCTTAGCTAGCATCAGGCCCCCAGGTGATCCCTCTGAGTTGGGTGGGCCCTCACTTGTTGGCCTCACTTGTGGCACTACTCTCAGCACCAAGACCAAATGCCGAATCATTCACTGCAAATGGTTTCCATACCCTGCAAATTGTCTGCAAACTTTTTTTTTTGTAAAGGATCAGATATTAAATATTTTAGGTTTTATACACTATAGGTTGGATTTGGCCCTCAGGCTACAGTTTGCTGATCCTTGGTCAAGGTCATTTAGGTTGCTCTCTTCCCACTTCTGATTAATTTTAGATATGCACTTATCTTTGTGAAAGAGTTAACAGATTTTACATTGTGGAACCAGTTTCATATTTAACGTGCTCGCGCGCGTGTGTGTGTGTGATTTCAGCAGATGTAGTAGGCTCTAAATACTGATTTTGAAATTGAAACTTCTGAGTTATGATTCCACATCATCTAACGGCTATCACGTTTTGATGAGAATAGCCATTGACTGGTGTGAAATAAGATATTTTAAAATCCCCAAATTATCATAGTATGTTGTGATCTAACTTGTACCTTTTTAACACAAAGGAAGGGATCAGTGAGGGGTATCATAATTCCCAAAAGGGCATATTCATACATGAGACAAGAAATTAAGTAATGTTTGTTTGACCTATGCTTTGGTACCTGCTGTCCTGCCCGCGCTGTGGTAGATATTATAAGGGATTCATACAGGTTTACAGAATGTATCCAGTGTTCCACTTCTGTGCCAAGAATGGAGTAATATGAATATTACTAGCAAAAGTGTCTCCAAAGAATGCACAAAAGTGCTCCAAGAGAGAAAGAGTCAACTTTTGGGCACCTTATGTAATAGAGGGCACTTGATAGGCAAGAGAGAATTGAAAACAGTAGCAGCTAAATCAAAAGGCCTTTGCTCCACTTTGATACCAAAGCAGCGGAAGTGTCAGGGAAGAAGATGTGATTAAAATAAGCAAAGGAACAGACTACGCCCCCTTCATCATCCACACTAGATCCTAAGCGTTTTCAGAGGGATTGGTGGGAGTGGACTTTGAATTATAAGAAAGATAAAAATTTTTAATCCAGATTGTACTAGAATTTCTTTAAAACCTGAAAAGTAGACTGTTAATATCTGAAAATGCTCCCCCTCCAAAACATGTGATCTTCTCAAGGTACCATCAAGGAGCAAGGAAAACAGATGGGACTGAGTATTTTGAAAGCATTAGTTAGATACGAATTAAGCTGTTTCTTCATTTTCCCCATAGGGGTTTATCTGTTTAATAAACCAATTAAAAAGCATATCCTTTTGTTCCAGCAATTCAACTTTTGAATATCTATCTTCTTGCTGTCCCTTACGTACTCCTTCATAATATTTCACTTGTAAAATTTCCAGAAAGAAAAAAAACATTCAAAATGAAGTAGAGAAAATCATCAAGCTAATAATACAAGAAATTTTTCACAAAAGAAAACAGGAACAATCGAAAATAATATGCATACCTAGACATATCATTGGGAGTCCTAGTGGTGAAGCAGTTAAGAGCTCAGGGTGCTAACCAAAAGGTTTGGCAGTTAGAATCCACCAGCTGCTCCTTGGAAACCTGTGGGGCAGTTCTACTCTGTCCTATAGGGATGCTATGAGTCAGAATCGACTCGACAGCACACAACAACAACAACAGACGTATTCTGACACTTTAGAACACTAAGGGTAAAAAAAAAAAGCACTAAGGATAGAACACTAGTATCCAAGGGAGTGAGGAAGAGATAGAATCACCTCAAAAGAAACATGAATGAACCTCTTTTTTTCGGCTTCTCATAAGTAACACCGGATGCTAGAGAAGGTAGAAAAGTTCCTTCAAAGATGTTAGGGAAAATTATTTTTATCTTATCTTAGAATGCTATACTCAAATAATTAAGTTAAAGAATAGAACAAAGGTGTGTTCAGACATTCCAGAACTCAGAGTACTTACCTCCTATCAATTTTTTCTTGAGACCTGAGGATGTTTCTGCAAAACCAGAGAGTAAAACAAGAAAGCAGAAGTTATGGAATCCACAAATAAGTAGATGCAATCCAAGAAAGCACGGAAGACTGACAAATTAACTAGTTGAATTTGGAGAAGGAAGACACAGAGATCCATAAGGAGTTATCAATGAAAAAAAGGAGATTCATAGAAAAGATAATATGCTGAGACATTGGAAGAACTTAAGGATAAGATAAAATGCAAAACTACATGAAAACTAGAAAGGCCAGTAGGTATTTCTGCAAAAAAAAAAAAAAAAGTGTACCAAGAGGAAAAAAAAAAAGAGACAGACTGTGTGACCACAAAACAGAGTTTGCTATGATTATGTAAACTATTAATTTTAATTTTTACAGTTTATCTGTCGACAAAGCACAGAGGATATGTGGTTACAAATTACAAATGTAAACAGGTGCTTGAGGAGTCTCAACTTGCTCAACTTGTTGGAACATAAACACAAAATAGAGTGTCATTTTTCTTCAATGACTGCTCTGGAATAGTTTCATAACTGTACCATGATGAGCCTCACTATCCTGCTGGGTAGTGGATATTTTAATATCATCTTAAGTAAATACCATAATTGCATTCACTTAAAACTGCTTAAAAAATCATTGTTGGTATTAAAGTTCAGTTCTACTCATCATCAAGCTCCAATCTTAAACTTGATTCAAAGCAATTATCCTACTACCCAACCTAAGAAAAACTGTTGTTGTTGTTAATTGCCATTGAGTCCATTCTGACTCATGATGACTCCGTGTATAACCGAAAGAAATGCTGCCCAGTCCCATGCCATCTTCATGATCATTGCTATGCTGAAGTCCATTGTTATGGCCACTGTATTTTGATTACCTCCCAATCTAGAAGGGCTTATCTTATAGCACTCAGACAATATTCTGTTGTGATCCATAGGGTTTTCATTGGCTTATTCTTTTCTCATTCAAAAATATATACACAAATTTTTTTGTGACATTGGTTGCAATCCTGCAATGTGTCAGCACTCTCACCTTTTCCACCCTGGGTTCTCCATGTCCATTTGTCCAGTTTTCCTGTTCTCTCCTGTCTTCTCGTCTTTGCTTTTGGGCAGGTGTTGCCCATTGGTCTCCTATACTTGATTGAACTAAGAAGTAAGTTCCTCATGTGTGTTATTGTTTACTTTATAAGCCTGCCTAATCTTTGGCTGAAAGGTGGACTTCAGGAATGGCTTCAGTTCTGAGTTAGCAGAGTATCCAGGGGCCATAGTCTTGGGGGGTCCCTCCAGGCTGTCAGACCAGTAAGTCTGGGCTTTTTTTGTGAATTTGATTTTGTTCTACATTTTTCTCCTGCTTCATCCAGGACCCCCTATTGTTATCCCTGTCAGAGCCTTCAGTGGTGTTAAGTGGGAACCATCTAGTTCTTCTGTGCTCAGGCTGCTGGAGGCTGCAGTTCATGTGGTCCATTAGTCCTTTGGACTGAGATTTTCCTCTTGTCTTTGGTTTTCTTCGTTCTCCTTTGCTCTGAATATGATGGGACCAAAAGATGTATTTTAAGTAGCTGCTTGCAAGCTTTTAAGACCCAAGAGACTTCTCACCAAGGTAGGATGTAGAACATTTTCTTTATGAATTATGTTATGCCAATGACCTAGATGTACCCCGAGGCCATGGTTACCAGCCTTCAGCTCTATTAACTCATTTCCTAAAGTTTTTTGGATGTGTCTAGGAAGCTGCTATGGCTTTGCCTTGGTTGAGTTTTGCTGTCTTTCCGTTTACCAAAGTTAACATTTATCTGCTATCTAGTTAATGGTTTTCCTTCCTCACCCCTCCCCTCCCTCCTAACCATCAAAGACTGGGTTTTTTTTTTTTAACTTTTATTGAGCTTCAAGTGAACGTTTACAAATCAAGTCAAACTGTCACATATAAGTTTATATACACCTTACTCCGTACTCCCACTTGCTCTCCCCCTAATGAGTCAGCCCTTCCAGTCTCTCCTTTCGTGACAATTTTGCCAGCTTCCAACTCTCTCTATCCTCCCATCCCCCCTCCAGACAGGAGATGCCAACACAGTCTCAAGTGTCCACCTGATACAAATACCTCCCTCTTCATCAGCATCTCTCTCCTACCCACTGTCCAGTCCCTTCCATGTCTGATGAGTTGCCTTTGGGAATGGTTCCTGTCCTGGGCCAAAATAAGGTTTGGGGACCATGACCACCAGGATTCCTCTAGTCTCATTCAGACCATTAAGTATGGTCTTTTTGTGAGAATTTGGGGTCTGTATCCCACTGATCTCCTGTTCCCTCAGGGGTTCTCTGTTGTGCTTCCTGTCAGGGCAGTCATCGGTTGTGGCCGGGCACCAACTAGTTCTTCTGGTCTCAGGATGATGCAGGTCTCTGGTTCATGTGGCCCTTTCTGTCTCTTGGGCTCTTAGTTGTCGTGTGACCTTGGTGTTCTTCATTCTCCTTTGCTCCAGGTGGGTTGAGACCAATTGATGCATCTTAGATGGCCGCTTGTTAGCATTTAAGACCCCAGATGCCACATTTCAAAGTGGGATGCAGAATGTTTTCATAATAGAATTATTTTGCCAATTGACTTAGAAGTCCCCTTAAACCATGGTTCCCAAACCCCCGCCCTTGCTCCGCTGACCTCTGAAGCATTCAGTTTATCCCGGAAGCTTCTTTTCTTTTGGTCCAGTCCAGTTGAGCTGACCTTCCCTGTATTGAGTATTGTCCTTCCCTTCACCTAAAGCAGTTCTTATCTACTAACTAATCAGTAAATAACCCTCTCCCACCCTCCCTCCCTCCCCTTCCTGTAACCACAAAAGTATGTGTTCTTCTCAGTTTATACTATTTCTCAAGATCTTATAATAGTGGTCTTATACAATATTTGTCCTTTTGCCTCTGACTAATTTCGCTCAGCATAATGCCTTCCAGGTTCCTCCATGTTATGAAATGTTTCACAGATTCGTCACTGTTCTTTATGGATGTGTAGTATTCCATTGTGTGAATATACCACAACTTATTTATCCATTCATCCGTTGATGGACACCTTGGTTGCTCCCAGCTTTTTGCTATTGTAAACAGAGCTGCAATAAACATGGGTGTGCATATATCTGTTTGTGTGAAGGCTCTTATTTCTCTAGGGTATATTCTGAGGAGTGGGATTTCTGGGTTGTATGGTAGTTCTATTTCTAACTTTTTAAGATAACGCCAGATAGATTTCCAAAGTGTTTGTACCATTTTACATTCCCACCAGCAGTGCATAAGAGTTCCAATCTCTCTGCAGCCTCTCCAACATTTATTATTTTGTGTTTTTTGGATTAATGCCAGCCTTGTTGGAGTGAGATGGAATCTCATTGTAGTTTTAATTTGCATTTCTCTAATGGCTAATGATCGAGAGCATTTTCTCATGTATCTGTTAGCTGCCTGAATATCTTCTTTAGTGAAGTGCGGGTTCATATCCTTTGCCCACTTCTTGATTGGGTTGTTTGTCTTTTTGTGGTTGAGTTTTGACAGAATCATATAGATTTTAGAGATCAGGCACTGGTCTGAGATGTCATAGCTGAAAATTCTTTCCCAGTCTGTAGGTGGTCTTTTTATTCTTTTGGTGAAGTCTTTAGATGAGCATAGGTGTTTGATTTTTAGGAGCTCCCAGTTATCCGGTTTCTCCTTGACATTTTTGGTAATGTTTTGTATTCTGTTTATGCCTTGTATTAGGGCTCCTAGGGTTGTCCCTATTTTTTCTTCCATGATCTTTATCGTTTTAGTCTTTATGTTTAGGTCTTTGATCCACTTGGAGTTAGTTTTTGTGCATGGTGTGAGGTATGGGTCCTGTTTCATTTTTTTGCAAATGGATATCCAGTTATGCCAGTACCATTTGTTAAAAAGACTATCTTTTCCTCAATTAACTGACATTGGGTCTTTGTCAAATCTCAGCTGCTCATATGTGGATGGATTTATATCTGGGTTCTCAATTCTGTTCCATTGGTCTATGTGCCTGTTGTTGTACCAGTACCAGGCTGTTTTGACTACTGTGGCTGTATAATAGGTTCTAAAATCAGGTAGAGTGAGGCCTCCCACTTTCTTCTTCTTTTTCAATAATGCTTTGCTTATCCGAGGCTTCTTTCCATTCCATATGAAGTTGGTGATTTGTTTCTCTATCACATTAAAAAATGACATTGGAATTTGGATCGGAAGTGCATTGTATGTATAGATGGCTTTTGGTAGAATAGGCATTTTTACTATGTTAAGTCTTCCTATCCATGAGCAAGGTATGTTTTTCCACTTAAGTAGGTCCTTTTTAGTTTCTTGCACTAGTACTTTGTAGTTTTCTTTGTATAGGTCTTTTACATCTTTGGTAAGATTTATTCCTAAGTATTTTATCTTCTTGGTGGCTACTGTGAATGGCATTGATTTGGTGATTTCCTCTTCGATGTTCTTTTTGTTGATGTAGAGGAATCCAAGTGATTTTTGTATGTTTGTCTTATAACCTGAGACTCTGCCAAACTCTTCTATTAGTTTCAGTAGTTTTCTGGAGGATTCCTTAGGGTTTTCTGTGTATAAGATCATGTCATCTGCAAATAGAGGTAATTTGACTTCCTCCTTGCCAATCCGGATGCCCTTTATTTCTTTGTCTAGCCTAATTGCTCTGGCTAGGACCTCTAGCACAATGTTGAATAAGAGCGGTGATAAAGGGCATCCTTGTCTGGTTCCCGTTCTCAAGGGAAATGCTTTCAGGCTCTCTCCATTTGGAGTGATGTTGACTGTTGGCTTTCTATAAAAAAAAAAAAAAAAAAGTTGGCTTTGTATAGATGCCCTTTATTATGTTGAGGAATTTTCCTTCAATTCCTATTTTGCTGAGAGTTGTTATCATAAATGGGTGTTGGACTTTGTCAAATGCCTTTTCTGCATCAATTGATAATATCATGTGGTTTTTGTCTTTTGTTTTATTTATATAGTGGATTACATTAATGGTCTTTCTAATATTAAACCAGCCTTGCATACCTGGTATAAATCCCACTTGGTCATGGTGGATTAATTTTTTGATATGTTGTTGAATTCTGTTGAGGATTTTTGCATCTATGTTCATGAGGGATATAGGTCTATAATTTTCTTTTTTTGTGATGTCTTTACCTGGTTTTGGTATCAGGGAAATGGTGGCTTCATAGAATGAGTTAGGTAGTATTCCGTCATTTTCTATGCTTTGAAATACCTTTAGTAGTAATGGTGTTAACTCTTTTCTGAAAGTTTGGTAAACTCTGCAGTAAAGCCATCTGGGCCAGGGCTTTTTTTTGTTGGGAGTTTTTTGATTACCGTTTCAATCTCTTTTTTTGTTATGGGTCTATTTAGTTGTTCTACTTCTGAATGTGTTAGTTTAGGTAGGTAGTGTTTTTCCAGCAATTCGTCCAAGGTTTGCAAATTTGTTAGAGTACAATTTTTCATAATAATCTGATATGATTCTTTTAATTTCAGTTGGGTCTGTTGTGATGTGGCCCATCTCGTTTCTTATTCGGGTTATTTGTTTCCTTTCCTGTATTTCTTTAGTCAGTCCGGCCAATGGTTTATCAATTTTGTTAATTTTTTCAAAGAACCAGCTTTTGGCTTTGTTAATTCTTTCAATTGTTTTTCTGTTCTCTAATTCATTTAGTTCAGCTCTAATTTTTATTATTTGTTTTCTTCTGGTGCCTGATGGATTCTTTTGTTGCTCACTTTCTATATCTTCAAGTTGTAGCGACAGTTCTCTGATTTTGGCCCTTTCTTCTTTTTGTATGTGTGCATTTATCGATATAAATTGGCCTCTGAGCACTGCTTTTGCTGTGTCCCCGAGGTTTTGATAGGAAGTATTTTCATTCTCGTTGCAATCTATGAATCTCCTTATTCCCTCCTTAATGTCTTCTATAACCCAGTCTTTTTTCAGGAGGGTATTGTTCATTTTCCAAGTATTTGATTTCTTTTTCCTAATTTTTCTGTTATTGATTTCCACTTTTATGGCCTTGTGGTCTGAGAAGATGCTTTGTAATATTTCGTTGTTTTGGATTCTGCAAAGGTTTATTTTATGACCTAATATGTGGTCTATTCTAGAGAATGTTCCATGTGCGCTAGAAAAAAAAGTATATTTTGCAGCAGTTGGGTGGAGAGTTCTGTATAAGTCAATGAGGTCAAGTTGGTTGATTGTAGCAATTAGGTCTTCCATGTCTCTATTGAGCTTCTTACTGGATGTCCTGTCCTTCTCCGAAAGTGGTGTGTTGAAGTCTCCTACTATAATTGTGGAGGTGTCTATCTCACTTTTCAATTCTGTTAAAATTTGATTTATGTATCTTGCAGCCCTGTCATTGGGTGCATAAATATTTAATATGGTTATATCTTCCTGGTCAATTGTCCCTTTTATCATTATGTACTGTCCTTCTTTATCCTTTGTGGTGGATTTAAGTTTAAAGTCTATTTTGTCAGAAATTAATATTGCTACTCCTGCTCTTTTTTGCTTATTGTTTGCCTGATATATTTTTTTCCATCCTTTGAGTTTTAGTTTGTTTGTGTCTCTAAGTCTAAGGTGTGTCTCTTGTAGGCAGCATATAGACGGATCGTGTTTCTTTATCCAGTCCGAGGCTCTCTGTCTCTTTATTGGTGCATTTAGTCCATTTACATTCAGCATAATTATAAATAAGTATGTGTTTAGCGTTGTCATTTTGATACCTTTTTATGTGTGTTGTTGACAATTTCATTTTTCCACTTACTTTTTTGTGCTGAGACGTTTTTCTTTGTAGACTGTGTGTTCCTCATTTTCATAGTATTTGACTTTACGTTTGTTGAGTCATTACGTTTTTCTTGGCTTTTATTTTGAGTTATGGAGTTGTTATACCTCTTTGTAGTTACCTTAATATCTACCCCTATTTTTCTAAGTAAAAACCTAACTTGTATTGTCCTATATCGCCTTGTATCCCTCTCCATATGGCAGTTCTATGCCACCTGTATTTAGTCCCTCTTTTTGATTATTGTGATCTTTTACATATTGACTTCAATGATTCCCTGTTTTGAGCATTTTTTTTAATTAATCTTAATTTGTTTTTGTGATTTCCCTATTTGAGTTGATATCAGGATGTTCTGTTCTGTGACCTTGTGTTGTGCTGGTATCTGATATTATTGGTTTTCTGACCAAACAATATCCTTTAGTATTTCTTGTAGCTTTGGTTTCATTTTTGCAAATTCTCTAAGCTTGTATTTATCTGTAAATGTTTTAATTTTGCCTTCATATTTCAGAGAGAGTTTTGCTGGATATATGATCCTTGGCTGGCAGTGTTTCTCCTTCAGTGCTCTGTATATGTCATCCCATTGCCTTCTTGACTGCATGGTTTCTGCTGAGTAGTCTGAACTTAATCTTATTGATTCTCCCTTGTAGGAGACCTTTCTTTTTTTCCTGGCTGCTTTTAAAATTTTCTCTTTATCTTTGGTTTTGGCAAGTTTGATGATAATATGTCTTGGTGTTTTTCTTTTTGGATCAGTCTTAAATGGGGTTCAATGAGCATCTTGGATAGATATTCTTTCGTCTTTCATGATGTCAGGGAATTTTTCTGTCAGCAGATCCTCAACTATTCTCTCTGTGTTTTCTGTTCTCCCTCCCTGTTCTGGGACTCCAATCACATGCAAGTTATCCTTCTTGATAGAGTCCCACATGATTCTTAGGGTTTCTTCATTTTTTTTAATTCTTTTATCTGATTTTTTTTCAGCTGTATTGGTGTTAATTCCCTGGTCCTCCAGATTTCCCACTCTGCATTCTAATTGCTCGAGTCTGCTCCTCTGACTTCGTATTGCATTGTCTAATTCTGTAATTTTATTGTTGATCATTTGGATTTCTGAATGCTGTCTCTCTATGGATTCTTGCAATTTATTAATTTTTCCACTATGTTCTTGAATAATCTTTTTGAGTTCTTCAACAGTTTTATCACTGTGTTCCTTGGCTTTTTCTGCAGTTTGCCTTATTTCATTTCTGAGGTCATCCCTGATGTCTTCAAGCATTCTGTAAATTAGTTTTTTATATTCTGTATCTGATAATTCCAGGATTGTATCCTCATTTGGGAAAGATTTTGATTCTTTTGTTTGGGGGGTTGTAGAAGCTGTCATGGTCTGCTTCCTTATGTGGTTTGATATCGACTGCTGTCTCTGAGCCGTCACTAAGATATTGTAGTGATTTATTCTATATTTGCTCACTGAGTCTTATCTTGTTTTATTTTCTTTCAATATATGTGGATGGGCTACTAGATTGTGCTGTCTTGATTGTTGTAGCCCTTGACTTACTTATGACCTATTACCAGCTGGTTTGGGCTGTTGCCAGGTATATATGCCTGAGTCTATTCACTATTCTTGAGTAGAATCTGATTTTGGGTCATCAAGTGTGTGCTGCACCCTAACACCTATCCACCTTGAGAAGTAGTGGTGATAGTTGTGTGCACCAGATTCTATTAGCAGCTGGGGTTCACACTCCAGGGGAGGCAGGATGCTGACAGGCTTCCCCCAAGTGTCAGTGAGGTAGGTGTGTCTCTATTCCTAAAGCACCTTGGTGGGAGGGCTCTGCAGCTGTACCTTAGGCCCCCAATGCAAGTACCTCTACAGATTGGTAGGTGTCACCCTCCTTAGACCCCTAAGGCAGGAGGCTAGGTAGTCTGGGGGGAGCTTCAGCCCTCAGTTCCCTGTTGTGGGGCAGTGCGCGCTCTGCTGAATACGCAGAGATATCAGACCTGGGAAACTTGTCTTTCCAGTAAATCTGCTAAAAAAAAAATGCAGTCAGATCCCTATCAGAAATGCCTTTGAATTATAATAGCCACCTTGTTCCCTGTAGGGATGAAAGCCGGAGACTGTGGATCACATATGCTTGGCTGGAGCTGGTTCTGTGTTTTTAGTCCAATTAGGGAAGGATTTTTGGTCCCTGGGTTTTTTTTGTGGTTGCTTCTCTCAGGCCAGAAGAATGGGTTAGAAAAAGACCAAAAAAAAAAAAGAAAAGAAAAAGCTAGGAGCAGTTCTCCCTCTGGCTCAGGAAATTCCAGTGTTAATGAAGCCTCCTGGGAAGGGGAGGGGAGGGTTCAGAAAAACAGGAGAGAGTAGCACCCCAGAATATAGACAAAGTTACTTATCTTGCTTGGGATGACTGTTTTATCTGAGATTCCCGAGGGGCGCATTGCCTGTGTGCGCTGGCTGGGTAGAGATTGCCCCCGAGGGTCAGGCCCACGTCCCGTGCTTGGGCTGTCTCAGAAGCCGCGGTCAGTTCCTCTGCTGCCAGTCCAAAACCCAGCATCAAGGTTCCCCGGCTAGGACGCTGCACTCCTGGCTCCAAAAATAGTCGCTGCCTCCCCTTGACTTCTCCTTCCACCAGCCACTTTGCCGCGAGACCCGCGCGGACCAGCTGGGCCCCCCACCAGGTCAGTTCAGGGGGCTGGGGCTGCGCCCTGTGTTTGCACCATCACAGGATGTGGTGCTCAGCTCCCCTGCGCCCAATCCAAAGCCCGGCGCCAAAGTTCCCTGCCTGGGACGCTGCACTCCTGGCTACAAAACCAGTTGCTGCCTCCCGCCGACTTCTCCTCCCGTCAGCCACGTCACCGCTCGCCACGCTGCCTGCGCGGACCGGCTGGGCCCCCTCCCGGGGTCAGTTCAGGGGGGTAGGCCTGTACCCCGTGTTTGTGCCGTCACAGGATGTTGTGCTCAGCTCCCCTGCACTCAGTCCAAAGCCCGGCACCAAGGTTACCTGACTGGGATGCTGGCTCCAGGCTCTGAAAACAGTCGCTGCTTCCCAGTAGTTGTTCATTCACGGTCTCTGACACTCAGGTCAACTCTTTAAATCTGTGTTTCTTGGCTAGGGTTCGTAGATTGTCATGTATGTGATCAATTCACTTGTTTTTCCGAGTCTTTGTTGCAAGAGGGATCCGAAGCAGTGTCTACCTAGTCAGCCATCTTGGTCCCTCCTCCAAAGACTGGTTTTTCTGTGTGTAAACAAATTCTTGGGTTTTTATAATAGTGAATCTCACACAATGTTTGTCTTTTTGTGGTTGACTTATTTCACTCAGCATAATGCCCTCCGGATTCATTCATGTTGTGAGGTGTCTCATGGGTTCATCATTATTCCTTCTTCATTTGTAGTATTTCACTGTATATATGTACCATAATTTTTTTTATCCATTTATCTGTTGACGGGCACTTAGGTTGTTTCCATCTTTTTGCTATTGTGTATAATGCTGCAACAAACATGGGTGTGCAAATGTCTATTTGTTTGACGGCTCTTATCTCTCTAGGACATATTCCTACAAGTAGGATTGCTGGATTGTATGGTATTTCTATTTCTAGCTTTTTAAGGAGGCATCAAATAATCTACCATAGTGGTTGTACCATTATAAATTCCCACGAGCAGTGTATAAGAGCTCCAATCTCCCTGCAAACTCTCCAACATTTGTTATTTTCTGTTTTTTTGATTCGTGCCAGTAACGTCAGAGTGAGATGGTATCTCACTGTGGTTTCAATTCGCATTTCTCTAATGGCTAGTGATCACGAGCATTTCCTCATGTGTCTGTTAGCTGCCTGAATGTCTTCTTTGGTGAAGTGTCCGTTCATACCCTTTGCCCATTTATGTAGTAGCCAAAAATATTTTCTCAGTCTGTAGGCTTTTTATTTTACTCTTTTGGTGAAGTCTTTTGATGAGCATAAGTGTTTAGTTTTTAATAGCTCTCAATTATTTTTTTTTCAATTACCTAGTTTATCTTCTGGTGTTTGTGCATGGTTAGTTGTGCTTCATATGGAATTTATCCCACATATTAGGGGGCCTAGCATTGTCCCTATATTTACTTCCATGATCTTTATCTTTCAGGTTTTATATTTAGATCTTTGATCCATTTTTAGTTAGTTTTTGTACATGGTGTGAGGTATGAGTCCTGTTTATTTTTTTTAAGGTGGGCATCCATTTTTGCCAGCACCATCTGTTAAAAAGACTCTCTTTCCCCACTTAATGGACTTTGGGTCTTTGTTGAAGATCAGCTGATCATAGTGGATGGATTTACATCTGAGTTCTCGATTCTGTTCCATTGGTCTATGTGTTTGTCATGGTACCAGTATCAGGCTGTTTTGACTACTGTGGCTGTATAGTAGATTCTAAGATCAGGTAGTGTGAGGCCTCCTACCTTTTTTCTTTTTCTTCAATAACCCTTTGCTTATCCAGGGCCTCTTTCCGTTCCATATAAAGTTGGTGATTAGTTTTTTCAACTCTTTAAAGAATGCTGTTGGTATTTGGATCAGATTGCATTATATCTGTAGATCTCTTTGGCTAAGATTAACATTTTCACAATGTTGAGTCTTCCTATCTATGAGCATGGTATGTTTTTCCATTTTTGTAAGTCTTTTTTGGTTTCTTGCAATACACTTTTGTAGTTTTCTTTGTATATGTCTTTTAAATCCCTGGTTAGATTTATTCCTAAGTATTTTATCTTTTTGTAAGGGGGAGGGGGAGAGCTTACACTCAGGAAGAGGAAGAGGCAGGGGGATGGTGACATTCCTCAATAAGACAATCCCAACAAAGGAAGAGATGGGAGGTGGTGACATTCCTCTGTAAGATGGTCTCTACATAGTCAAACTTTAAGCCAAGGAAATGATTTTTACAGGGGTCTTTGATTTGATAAAGCCCTTAACTTGATAAAGTTCCTAACTTGATAAGATCTCTAACTTGGTAATTAAACCTGAAGCCAAGGAAATAGTCTTCATAGTGTGGTCTTGTCTTGTCTTTTAAATGTTAATAGAGACAGATCAAGAGAAAAAAGGAGTAGAAAACTCTAAGAAAACGGCATTTGGGGCTCTCAGATTCTCTCTATATCTAAGTGGCCCGCTTGACGCTTCCTAGTCAAATGTACTTTCACTATTAACCCTCTGCTTGCTAATAAACCTCTGTTTGCTTGGCACTATTTGTCTCAGTGTTTGAATTCTTTCCTACACCAAAGACAAGAACCGAGGCCATTCTCCGGTAACATTTTTAGGAGCCGCTATTATATTTTTTTATTATTATAAGCGGTATTGTTTTCCTGATTTCCTTTTCGAAATTCCTGTTGATGGTGTATAGGAATCTAATTGATTTTTGTATGTTGATCTTGTATCCTGCTGCTCTGCTGAATCTATCCATTCCAGTAGTTTTGTTGTGGAATCTTTGGGGTTCTCTATGTATAGGACAATATCATCTGCAAATAGGGATAATTTTACTTCTTCCTTTTCCATTTGGATGCCCTTTATTTGCTTTTCTTGCCTTATTGCTCTAGCTAGGACTTTGAGCACAATGTTAAATAGGAGTGGTGATAAAGGGCATCCTTGTCCTGTTCCCATTCTCAGGAGGGATGTTTTTAGCCTCTCTCAGTTGAGAATTTTTTTTTTTTACACTTGAGAATGATGTTGGCTGTTAGTTTTGTATAAAAAAAAAAAAGTTTTGTATAGACGTCCTTTATTATGTTGAGGAATTTCCCTTCTATTCCTAGTTTATTGACAGTTTTTATCAGGAAAGGGTGCTAAAAAAATTTTTTTTTTTTTGGTCAGTTTTCATCAGGAATGGGTGCTGGGCATTATCAAATCCCTTTTCTGTGTCAATTGAGATAATCATGTGATTCTTTTCTTTTGTTCTATTTATGTGGTGAATTACATTGATTGATCTTCTAATGTTGAACCATCCTTGCAACTCTAGTATGAATCTCACTTGTTCATGGTATATTATTATTTATATGATGCTGAATTTTATTGGCTTGAATATTGTTTAAAAAATATTGCATCTAAATTCATGAGCTATATTGGTCTTTAAATTTCTTTTTTTGTGGTATCTTTGCCTGGCTTTGGTATCAGGTTTATGCTGGCTGTATAGATGAATTTGGGAATATCCCTTCCTTTTTTGTGCTCTGAAATAGTTTGAGTAGTACTCATGTGAGCTCTTCTCTGAATGTTTGGTAGAATTCTCAGGTGAAGCCATCCGGGGCAGGGCCTTTTTTGTTGGGATTTTTTTTTTTAGCACCCCTTCAATCTCTTCTCATTATACTTTCTAGAAATGTGTCCATTTCCTCTCAAATTTGTTGGAGTACAATTTTTCATAGTTTTGTTATGACCCTGTTTATTTCAGTTGGGTTTTTTTTTTTCTCATTTCTTATGTGGTTTATTTGATTCCTCACCTGTTCTTCTTTTGTTAGTTTGTCCAATGGTTTGTTGATTTGGTTGATCTTTTCAAAGAACCAACTTTTGGTCTCATTGATTTTTTCCATTGTTTCTTTGTTCTCTATTTCATTTATTTCTGCTCTAATTTTTATTATTTCCTTTTTTTCTGGTGGCTGTGGGCTTCTTTTGCTGTTCTCTATTTGACTGAGTGTAGGACTAATGTTTTGATTTTAGCTCATTCTTTTTTGATGTGTGCATTCGTTGCTATAAATTGGCCTCTGTGCACTGCTTTTGCTGTGTCCCAAAGGTTTTGGCATGGTGTGTTTTTGTATTCATTTGATTCTAGGAATTTGTTTTATTCCCTCTTTGATTTCTTCTTTTATCCAGTTGTTTTTAAGCAAGGTGTTATTCAGTTTCCATGTATTTGATTTCTTTCCTTATTCTTCCTTTTATTGATTTCTACTTTACAGCATTGTGATCAGAGAGAATCCTCTGTATTATTTTGATATTTTGGATTTTATTGAAGGTTGCCTTGTGGCCTAAAATGTGGTCTATTCTGGAGAATGTTCCATGTACATTGGAAAAGAATGTATACTTTACTGCTGTTGGGTGGAGTGTGCTAAATATGTCTATCTGGTCAAATTGGTTGATTTTGGCCTTTAGATTTTCTGTATCTTTGTTGAGTTTCTTTCTAGATGTTATGTCCTTTACCAAGAGTGGTGTGTTGAAGTCTCTTACTATTCTTGTGGAACTATTTCTCTTTTCAGTATGGTTACAGTTTATGTATTTTGGAGCCCTGCCATTGGGTATATAGATATTTATTAAGGTTATGTCTTCTTGTTGAATTGTCCCTTTAATCATTATGTCATGTACTTCCTTGTCTTTTAAGGTTGATTTTGCCTTAAATTCTATTTTATCTGATATTAGTTTTGCTACTCCTGTCCTTTTTCGGTAACTGATTGATATATTTTTTCATCCTTTGATGTTTAATATATTTATGCCTTTGTGTCTAAGATATGTCTCTTGTAGACAGCATATTGATGGGTCATGTTTTTTTTTTAAATCCATTTTGTCACTTTTTGTATCTTTATTGATCCATTTAAGCCATTTATATTCAGTGTGATTATCAATAGACATGAGTTTATTGCTGTCATATTGTTGTGATTTTTTTGTGGTGCTCATGTTTTCCTTGTTCCGCTTTCCTGTGCTGAGTTCCTTTTGTTTGTGGGTTTTCTTTTCATTTCTTTTGTTATTATAGATTTTGTGTTTATTGAGTCTTTATGTTTTCTTTTTTATTTTGATGAGTAGATTTATTAACTTTCTTTGTGGTTACTTTGGAATTTACCCTTACCTTCCTAAGTTTGAATGGGTCTTTTATTACTTGATGTCACCTTGACTTCCTCTCCATTTGAAAACTTTATATCTACACCCTGTATTCCCCCCTTTTATTGTTTTGACATTGTTGTCTTTTACAGATTGACATCTCTGTTTCCCTGTTTCAAGTCTTTTAGCTTTGTTTTATTATTGTGAGTTCCTTACCTAGTTTGACATCTGGCTGATGCCATCCTGTGTCCTAGGCCCAGATTCTTGTCTGATGTTGTTAATTCTGTAACTGAAGGACTCCCTTTAATATTACTTGTAAATTTGGTTTGGTTTTTACAAACTTCCTTAATTTCTGTTTATCTGGAAGTGTCCTAATTTCACCATCATGTTTAAGAAAAAGTTTTGGAGGATATATCATTTTTGTTTGGCAGTTGTTTTTCTTTCAAGGTTTTATATATGTCATCCTATTGCCTTCTTGCCTGCATTGTTTCTGCAGAGTAATCAGAGCTTAGTCTTATTATTTCCTCTTTGTTAGTAACTTTTCATTTTTCTCAAGCTGTTCTCAGGATTCTTTTTTCATCTTTGGTTTTTGCAAGTGTGATTATTTTGTCTGGGTGATTTTATTTTGGTGTCTATCCTATATGAGGTTTGTTGACCTCCTAGGATGGTCAGCTTTTTATGTTTCATGATATTTAGGAAGTATTCTGCCTGCAAATCTTCAACAACTGTGTGTTGTCCATTTTCTTCCCCTGTCTGGAACTCCAATCAGGCACAAATTTTTCCTCTTTATTGTGTCCCACATAGTTCTTAGGTTTTCTACATTCTTTTCACTTATGTTTCCTCAAACAAAGTGGCTTCTGAAGATTTGTCTTCAGTCTCACTGATTCTGTCTTCCATTGTTTCAAATTTGCTCCTAAGTCCTTCTGTTGAGTTGCTCATTTCTGAAATCTTGTTGTTTATCTTCTGGATTTCTAGGTGCTGTTTTTGTATGATGTCTAATTGTTTACTTATTTTGGTGTTTTGTTCTTGTACTGTTTCCCTGAATTGTTCTATTGATTTGTCTGTGTTTTCCTTGATTTTAGCTATTTTTACATTGGTTTTGTCTGTTTTCCATTATTTTATCTATTTTTTGTGTGGTTTCACCTGTGTTTTCCTTGCTGTCTTTCCTAATCTCTTGGAAAGCCCTAAATATTAGTATTTTCAATTCCATATCAGGTAGTTTCACTTCCTTTTCTTCTACTGGAATATCACCTGATTTTTATCTTGGTCACTTGTTGGAGCCATGTTGTCCTGCTTTTTTATATGTTTTAAGAATGTCTGCTGTTTCCAAGACATTAACGTATTCTTTATTTATTGATTGTATGTTCATTTCTTACGTCCTTTTCTTTGTTTTGTTTTGATATGTCAGGATGGGCAGGCTAGGTGTGCTTTGCTGCTTGCTTGTCTGTGGGCACAATACCTCTCACCACTTTGTCCAGGTGGGCAGGGCAGCAGCAGACAGGATGAGCCTGATTCATAGTATAGTGGTTTAGTGAGGTGGTTGAGGGCAGACTGGGTGGGCGTTGTCATCTCCTGATGTTGGTCCAGCAGTGTGGGAGCTTTCACAGCTCCTCACCAGGTAGGCAGGTGTGTCAGATGCGAGTGGTTTGTGCTCACTTCCCACCATTTAGCAGTTGGTATAATGGCTGTAGGGAGGAGTGATGTGGGCTTGGTGAAGCAGCAGGCCTCAGTGGTGCAGCCAGGGAGGGCCTAGCTATGGCAGCATGGCAGGGGCCAACAGGAAGGGGGGTGGTGTATGGAGCTTCATTGGGAGAAGGAATAACAGGAAAGAAATAGAAAAAAAATTTTTTAAAGAAATATGAAAAAAATGGTGGTGCAGTGGGGGCTGGCCAGTGGGGGTGGTGCAGGCTTAGGGGCTGGTGGGAAGGAAAGGGAGGTCATGTACTGGGCTAAGTGGGAAGGAGAAAGAAAAAAAAGAAAGAAAAAACTGATGGCCTGGTGGGGCCACAGGTGGGGGCAAGGAGGATCCATGGCAGTGGTGGACCAGTGCACTGGTGTCTCTCAAGTCACAGTGCTGTGGCCAGATCTGGTGGGGCAGGTGGCATAGAGGGTGGCATAGAAGGAGAAAGAATGAAAAAAAGAGAGAAATAGAAAAATAAATTTAAAAAACTGGCTGCACTGTGGAGCCTGGTGAGTGGGGACGAGGCAGACCCAAGGGCCAGTGGGAAGGAAGGGGAAGTTGCTTATAAGCTAGGTGGGAGGGGGAAAGAAAATAAAGTGAAAAAAGGGTGGTATGTCAGGAGTTGGTGAGTTGGGGCAGGGCAAACCCAGCATGGCAGTGGCCCAGTGATTCTCTAGTCGAGCACCATGACATGGCCTGTTGGGAATGAGTAGAGGAAGCATATGGGACTAGGTGGGAGGGAGAAAGAAACAGAAGAAAGATGAAAAAACAGCATGGTGGGAGCCAGTCAGCAGGGACCGTGTGGACCTGAGGTGGTGGCAGGCTGGTGGCCCTGTAGCTAGCTGTAGCTGAGCAATGTGGCATGGCCTGTCAGGAAGGAGTGGAGGTGTATGGGGCTAGGTGGTAGGAAGGAAGAAGGGAAAAAGAATGACACTGCAGTAGCCAGCTGGTGATGGCAGGGAGTACTTGGGGCGGTGGCAGGCTAGTGGCACTCTAGCCGAGTTGTGCAGCATAGCCCATTGAGAAGGGTTGGAGTTGGCATGGTGGGCTAGGTAGGAGGAGAAAGAAAAGGAAGAAGGAAAAAAAATGGTGTGGCAGGTGGCAGACCCAGCTGGCAGCAGGCTGGTGGCTCAGTAGACAAGTGGCGCAGCATGGCCCCTTGGGAAGGGGTGGCTCTGGCACACAGGGCTAGGTGGGAAGGAGAAAGAAAAGGGAGAAAGGGAAAAAGGAAAAAAAAAAAGGCACCGTGGAAGCCATCTGGTAGGTGCAGGGCAGATCCAGAGTGGCAGCAGGCTGGTGGCTCTCTAGCTGAATAGTGAGGCATGGCCCATCAGGAAGGGGTGTAGGTGGCTTATGGGACAGAAGGTTGAGGGGTGGGAAAGCATATTTCTTAGGTTACTGGGTGCATTGTCTCCTGTTGGAAGCTCCGTAAAGTTGCCTTCTTGTACTCCCTGTCCAGTATCCTCACTGACTGTGTCCCAATATGGTGACATAGTGCCATGTTAGTTGGCAGAGGACTTCTACTCCAACCTCTCCTCATTCTCTCTTTTCCATCAATTTCTTTGTCCATTCAGTGTTTGATCTAGTTCTTTATTCCTTCATTTGATGCTTAGGCTTCCAGGATTGACATTCGTATCTGTTTAACTTAGTTTTTCAAATCTGATGCAGAAGGGCAGTGTGGTGCATCTGTCTATGGTGCCATGTTGACTCTGCCTCCTCCTCATTGACTAATTTTTGCAAGTAGATGCCAAGCCTTTCTTCTTAGCCTGTCTTAGTCTGGAAGCTCCTCTGAAACCTGTCCACCATGGGTGACCCTGCTGATATTGGAAATACCAGTGGCATAGCTTTCAGCATTATAGCATCACAAAAGCCACCATAGTATAATGATCTAAACTTTAAGTGACTTGTAATGGAGGGGGATGGTAATCTGTATTTTATGCAGCTACTTTTTCCTTGATCAGAAGGTTCTCATCCTCTTCTCTTCAGATTCTAGACTCTTTTTACTTGACCACCATTAGTGAGGTCAGTGGGGTGGTACAAGGCAATGTGGGCTGAAGAAAGAAGCAAATCCACTCTTCTGCAGGGTTCCTCAAAAACATAGGATGTCAAAGTGAAGTATAACACTGCCCTGGACAACATGTTCTCTAACTCTGCAGAGACCACCAATCAGCAGAGGCCCCAACATCAGACTGAATCAGTTGAAACCAGAGAAAGATAAAGAATACATTTTTATCATGGACATCTTGCAATAAAAAAAGCAAGCACCTGTTTCTCTATTTAAGCAAATCTACAAATTTCAAAGTATATATATGTCAAGTGCCTTTCTTTTCTTCAAGGCAGGGGAGGGGAGCTGAAAAAGACAAGAAGCCATGTTCTTAGGCCCCCAAAATATTCTTCCAAAAACTCTGTCTTCATGCTTTATTCTGTTGACAACACCAAGAAAAGCATGGGTGTTTTGAGTTCAACAAACAAGATGACAGCGAACATTTTCTGAAGGCATCCCAAACCTTTATGAATGATTCACTTGAATTGCCACCCTCATTTGACTTCAAATAATGGAATGCATCCTTTTCCTCTCCCATGATGGCAAGGGTAAATGTGGTAGGGTGGGTAATAAGTGAATGTAAGCCTCGCTGTGGAACTCTCAGTAAGGTCTGTGGAGAGGTGGTAGTCTTAAATCCTATTTGCAGCCTACGCCTCTCTGGCAGGACTTTGAACTTAGAATTAGGGATACTTAATGCATTTCGTGCTCAAATTAACCCATAGCCACAATTTCAGGACAACAGGAAAAAATATTACTCAATATCTTCTTCACTGTTATTAATGATTCTTCAGGGTGAAATACAGAAGATGGTAGCTAGTAGGTAGAAGGGAAAAGGAAAAGTGTAGGGTTACTAACAAATTTATCTTACAAAGTACAGTACAGTTATAAGTATATTATGTATTGCTATAAAGGTTACCCATAAAAGAAATAATATTAATTATGTAACTTTCTTGGGCAGAATGATGTGGGTAAATGTGGCAAGATGTATATGAGTATAATTTTCATCTGTCATATTGGGAATTAAACAGATCATGTTTGAAATGATTAATTAGGTACTATTAAAAAAATATTTTATTAATATTATTTTTAGAGTTATGGAATAAAATATCAAAAAAGCTAAAGCTTGTAACAAGTAAAAGTGACCATTTTTTCCTCAGAAGTGGGGCTGGTAATGAGAAGGAATAAAACAAGGGATTATTTCTTTATATAATCCCTTCTGTATTAATTACTTTGTAAGCTATATGTGTAGACATTATTTTAATTTAAACTACAAGTAATATTTATCTTGGCAATGGAATGTTGAATCAGAAAAAATCAGGGACAGATCTGAGACTGTATACTAGTATTAGTCTTTTGGGAAATCTTTTTATAATTTATTTAGAACTTTAAAAATGTCACCCCTGGAATCAATTTCTTAAGTTAAAAAAAAAAAGTTCTAAATGGTGATGCTAGACTAAAGGTAGAAACAGCAAAATTCTGAATAAACCCTAAGCAAAAATGATCAATATAAGAGAGTGAGGTAGCTGGCTGGCCCAAGTGTCATTCCCGTGTGTCAGGTTCCCTAAATTCACTTCAGTTTTGAACTTCTGCATAAAAAACTCTTGAACAAAACAATTGGCTTCTCTGTCTCAAGTTGATAATCTTCATGTTTGAGGACTTTCAGGACAGACTGGTACTTTCTGGGTACTTCTTCCAAATTGGACTTTACTGGAAGACAAATTTATTCTCAATTATTAGATCTGACCTGGTGAATGTACAGATGGGAAGATGATTGAAGCTGCAATAAATCAGCTGAACTAATATTATTCTCTCTCAGAGTCTTATTTCATTTAATGGAAAAACCAAGAGTAAACATTCAGACGGCATTCTAGAAAAATAACTTTACAAGTTGGTTAGATTTATATTCCAGTGATCACACGGAAATACACAGAAGTAAAATTTTCTAATTTCCTAGATCAGAGAGTAAGTAATTATTAATGACTGGGGTAATTAAAAAAATAATTTCCTTCATAAATTTTCCCATATTTTAATGTATTCAAATATATACTACAAGTACAGTTTAAATCAGATTTTCTATAGATATTAACATAGAAGCACAATTTTTTTTCTAATTTTCCAAGCCTTTACTAACAATTCTAAAATACTACTTTAATAATTCAGTTTAGTTGGCAATAAATATAAACTTGACACTTAGTATTGTGGCATAACATTTACAGCAGTGATTTTCAAACAAAGGGTCATGACAATGTTTTGTAAAGTCAGTTCAGTGGGTCACAGCCAGAAGGCTTGTTGTTGTTGTTGTTTAATGAATTTTGAATAGAATAGAATAGGATAAAAATATTAGAGTTCATGTGCAGGTCTCATGCAACTTTTATTTCAGTTAAATATATGAAGACACATACACATGTATATAAGGGGTCATAGTGTAAACTCTATTCCTTACTGTGGGTCTTAGTCAAAATAGTATGGATCTTTCAAATTGTGTGGAAGATTGGATTTCTTGTGTGTGTGTGCATGTGTGTCTGCTAACATTTTCCAAAGAGTTCAGGCACCAAAAATAACACTAGGAACGTATATCTTTGTTCTAGGAAAAATGTCCCCCAAAAGGTACAAAAAGTCTCTAGTATATAAAATCAATACCATTTTCTAGAGAATAACATTCAATATTTGTTTTTGAATGTAGAGCAGATGCCTTATTGTTGGTTGCTGAGTGCCTGCTAGTGTACCATGCAGCGATTATTATGGTTCATGCTGAGCAACCAGTCAGCTGGAGAGCGCTGGCAGGGAAACGGGTACTTCATGAATACACATTTGCTTAAAGATCACATTTTGTGTGACCACTTTTTGCAACTGCTGTGGTTAGTCCTTTTTTGTAAATTGAAACAAAACCAGTGTGAAAAATTCCAAATCATTTTAGTGCTCATAGCAGCCGAAATTTATGTAGCCCAGGACATATTTGTATGATTCTGTTATTGAATCACCTAAGATGGGAATAATATCACATTCCTCTGAGTTTTTTAGTTGCCTATCATCTTTTCTAGGTCAAATCCTCAGATGACTAATGCCGGAGAATTACAATATAAAGGGGTAAATGAAAAGGAAAAAGTCAATGGTAAAACTATGGCTGTCCTAAAAGACTTCTACACTTAAGAGATTTCTGAAGGTTAATTTTTGCTGGCAAGGGAACGGCTTTAGATTGCATTAATTTTGAGTGACTTTCAGCAGACTAAAACCTACAGATGCTTGATGGTAGGAAAAGGTATGGTTTAGGACAACACAAGAAATGAGTACATTTATATTCATGAATAAATTTATCTTTTTCCTTTACATAATGAGGAGAATTTTGAATATATTTTCTATAACAAATGAGCTGGCATGATGGGCATGAGGAACTATAACAAAAGTGGCTTATAATTTTGCATGCAGACTTTAAATTTAATTTCTAGATGCATTGAAAATGTATAATTTTAGTGGTGATAATTATTTTTAAGTATTCCTTTAATCCAGTGTTCAAAATCTTTATCCGTTTCTTGTTTACTTTTATTTTTACATTATTGAGGAAAATGTCATTATGGAAAAAATATTGTCATCTTAGCTCATTTTTTCTCTGCATTATAAACATACTCACGTAACATCTTTTTTCGTATTTTCCGGTATTGATAAATAGGGAGTTTCTGGGAATACCTGGTGTCTTAGTTATCTAGTGCTGCTATAACAGAAATACCACAAGTGAATGGCTTTAACAAACAGAAATTTATTCTCTCACAGTCCAGAATGCTAGAAGTCTGAATTCAGGGCGCCAGCTCTAGGGGAAGGCTCTATCTCTGTGTTAGTTCTGGGGGAAGGTCCTTGTCACCTGTCTTCCCCTGGTCGAGAAACTTCTCAGCACAGGAACTCTGGGTCCAAAGGATGCACTTTGCTCCTGGCACTGTTTTATTGGTGGCATGAGGTTCCTCTCCTCTCCACTTGATTTTCTTTTTTATATTGCAAAAGAGATTGACTCAAAATACAACCTAATTCTGTAAATTGAGTCCTGCCTTATTAGATAACTGCCTCTAAACCTGCCTCATTAACATTGTAGAGGTTAGGATTTATAACACATAGGATAATCACATCATATCACAAAATGGTGGACAACCACACAATACTAGCCAAGTTGATACACATTTTTGGGGGACATAATTCAATCCATGACTCTTGGTATCCAAAAATTCAATGTTAAGGATGAAAAGCTGAAAAGGAAGTATCAAAGAAGTATGAGCGTTTTTTTTTCTTCAAGAAAGCAATAATATTACTAATATTACTTTGAGGATGATAAATCAGATTTATGGGTAAAAAGATAGCTCCACTATCTTTTCTTTAAAATATGTTGTTGTCGTTCCAACTCAGTAACCCTACATACAACAGAACGAAATGCTGCCCAGTCCTGAGCCATCCTCACAATTGTTGCTATGTTTGAGCCCATCGTTGCAGCCACTGTGTCAGTCCATCTCTTTGAGGGTCTTCCTCTTTTTTGCTGACCCTGTACTTTACCAAGCACGATGTCCTTCCCCAGGAACTGGTCTTTCCTGATAACATGTCCAAAGTATTTGAAACAAAGCCTTGCCATCTTTGCTTCTAAGGAACATTCTGGCTGTACTTCTTGCAAGACAGATTTGTTCGTTCTCCTGGCAGTCCATGTTATATTTGATATTCTTCACCAACACCATAATTCAAAAGCATCAATTCTCCAGTCTTCCTTATTCATTGTCCCGCTTTTGCATGCATATGAGGTGATTGAAAACACCATGGCTTGGGTCAGGCTCACCTTGGTCTTCAAGACGACATCTTTGCTTTTCAACACTTTAAAGAGGTCTTTTGCAGCAGAATGCAATATGTTGCTTTATTTCTTGACTGCTGCTTCCATGGGCGTTGGTTGTGAGTCTAAGAAAAATGAAATCCTTCACAACATCAATATTTTCTCTGTTTATCGTGATGTTGCTTATTGGTTCAGTTGTGAGAATTTGTTTTCTTTATGTTGAAGTGTAATCCATACTGAAGGCTGCAGTCTCTGGTCTTCATCAAAAATATAGAAAAATATTTAAATATATATTTAAAATATAAAGAAAGTCAATTTACTGTTTAAATTAAAGATTAACTATGACATGAAGAAGTAGAATACAAAAAGATCCTATTTAACATGTACTTGAGGTATTTTTTTGAAAAATGAAAGGAAATGCAAAATCAAGAAATGGCTATTACCAACTTAACTGATAAATGGCCCAGTCACAATAAAACAAACTTTATGTGAAAAAAAAATTGGACAAACAAGGGAAAGAATAAAATTTATTTTTCTTATTTTCCTATTGCATATATATGTGATTTTTTGTGCAGTTAAATTGAAATAAAAACAACAGTCAAGCTAGTATAAAGACGCTACTAAAAATAAACCAACAAAAATGTCCCCACAAAATTTATTAGTGGCTAACTAAATGCTCAAGTAGGTTAAAATGCAAAATGTTCAACGCTAGGTTAAAATATATGAAATGAAAACACTGTCACAGATGTAAAAGATGTCAAATTGTCTGTCTGTAAAGGTTGTATGTATGATTGTTTAGAGATAAAATATTGTGATTGTAAGATATCTGCACTTAAGCCAAAATTTAAAACATATGTATGGAACTGTGTTAGATTGCTAGGACTGCTTTAACAAAGTACCATCAAGTGTGTGTGTCTTAAGCTGTGCTCTTTAAAGAAGCAAAACCAGTAAAGCATAAAATTTTTTATATAGAGATTTACATCAAGGAAATGGCTCACACGGTTGTAGAGGCTGGAACGACCCAAGTACGTGAGTCAGGCTGGAGGATTCTCCTGATTCATGCTGCTGCAGGGGCTGGTGAACCCAAGACGTGCAGATCAGACAGCAGGGCTCTGGTTCACGGGGTGTGAAGATCGACAAATTCCAAGATTGGCAGGCAAGACGGCAAGTAAGCTGTTAGCTCAAGTTCCAAGAATTGAAGGTCAGACAAACAGGAGCCAGCTGCATGATCCAGAGCGAGCAAAAACCCAGGAGACTTGCCAGAAAGATCACCTATATTGGACACAGGCCACACCCCCAAGGAAACTCCCCTTCAACTGAATGTCTACTCACAATAGATCCCATCATGGAGGTGATCACGTTATATCAAATTGCATCGTGGAGCTGATCACATCATTATACAACAGCCAGAATACATGATAACTGCCAAACCACTGAGAATCATGACCCAGCCAAGTTGACACTCAACCTTAACCATCATAGTCCACTCCTTGTTAACTTGGCACCTATTCGTACTACCTTAAACCATACATAATCTGTGGATAAAGACAATTATAAAGTCATACTTGTCCCTAACGTGATACAACTAACAAATGTACAGCCAAAAATACATTAGCCCTGTTTATTCTTATATTTTATAAGTGAAGAAAACAAAAATATTTGATGCACATATACAAGGAAAAATACTCATAACAATTAGAGTTCTCATTTTGCAATTGGTCACATGGTTGTAACTTGTATTTAGAACTACCTTCTTCCACTACTCATTCCCATTCCCTTTATACTCAGCAAGCACCTCAGCAGGTCATGTTTCTTTGCCTGAAGTGTCTGGGCCATTAGCAGTCATGTCGGTGTTGGGTTGCTGTAGTTTTCAATTGACTTTAATCAAAGGCATAATAGTACTAAGAGACGCCCTCCTTTTCCTGTTGATCCAGAGGCATAAGGAGCCCAAAGTGGCCAGGTGGCATTCTTAGTTTTCAGTTTAATGGAATCAGTGATGTGTCTCCAGGTGGGAACATTCCTGTCTTTGAACTAAGACCTCTAGACCTGCAGAGCATAAGGTCACAGGAATAGGAAGCAAAGATCTTGCAAGTGGGTCACTGGGGTAATAGTGAGTGGTGCAACTCCCATTGCCACCCTTTGATTCCTGGACCCCTGAATCCTGTTTGTGGGAGAAACAGCACCATATGTTGGACACTGGCTCCTGTTCATCTGATCTCTGATTCTTGGGACTTGAGCTAGCAAGTTACCTGCCGTCTTGTCTGCTAATCTTGGGATTCGTCTACCTTTGCAGTCTGTGAGCCGGAGCCCTGTCGGCTGACCTGCCAATCTTGGGTTCATCAGCCTCTGGAGAACATTGCCCCAACCCTGCAAGGTACTGCCACCTAATAGCAGGCCCAATAATTGTCTTTAGAAGGCCATCCCATCGTTCTATCAAGCAAGCTATTTCAGGATCCTGGGGAACATAAGACCAGTGAATTCCATGAGCATGGACACAGTGACTCACTTCATTTGCTGTGAAGTGAGTTACTTGATTTGAGGTGATGCTGTGTGGGAAAACATGATGGTGGATAAGACATTTTATAAGTCCACAGGTGGTAGTTTAGGCAGAAGCATTGTGTGCAGGGAAGGCAAATCCATATACAGAGTCAGTGTCTATTTCAGTAAGAACAAAATGCTGCCATTTCCATGATGGAAATGGACCAATGTATTCAACCAGCCACCAAGCTGCTGGGTGATCACTTCGAGGAATGGTGCCATATCAGGGAGTTAGTGTTCGTCTCTGCTGCTGGCAGAGCGGGTATTCAGCAGCGGTTGTAGCCAAGTCAGCCTTGTGAATGGCACTCCATGTTGCTGAGCCCATGCATACCCTCCATCCCTGCCACCATGGCCACTTTATTCATGAGGCCATTGGGCAATAATGGGGATGGCTGGATAAAGAGGATGACTGCTTTCCACAGAACACATCATCCTATCCACTTGATTGTTAATATCCTCCTGTGCTGAGATCAATTTTTGGTTGCATTCACATGAGACGCAAATATCTTCACTCTTTTGCCCATTCAGAGAGGTCAATCCACATATCTCTTCCCCATACCTCCTTGTCTCTAATTTTACAATCATGTTCCTTCCAAGTCCCTGACTATCCAGCCAAACCATTGGCCACAGCCCATGAATCTGTATACAGTTGCGCATCTGGCCATTTCTCCTTCTAAGCAAAGTGAACAACCGTGTGCGCTGCTCAAAGTTCTGCCCATCAGGAGGATTTCCCTTCACCACTGTCCTTCAGGGAGGTCCTAGTAAGGGGCTGTAGTACTGACACTGTCCACTTTCGAGTGGTGCCTGCATATCACGCAGAACCATTCATAAAACCAGGCATCAGTTTTCTCTTTCTCAGTCAACTGATCATAAGGAACTCCCCATGAGGCCATAGGTGCAGACTGGGAGATGGAAGGTAATATGACAGGAGTGGAGACCATGGGCATTTGGGCCACTTCCTCATGCAACTTACTCGTGCCTTATAGGTTCTGCTTGGGCATGATCTTGTATATACCACTTCCATTAAATGATGGAGTGCTGCTTTGCACATCCAACTTTATGGCTCTGTCAGTCAGACAACACCCAGTTCATGATGGGCAGCTCATCGTGCATGGTGACTTGATAGCCCATGGTTAAGGGTCAGTCTCTACTAAGGCCCTGTAATAGCCAAAAGCGGTTTCTCAAAAGGGGAGTAATTATCTGCAGATAATGGCAGGGCTTTGCTCCAAAATCCTAAGGGTGTGTGCTGTGATTCACCAATAGGGGCCTGTCAAGGATCCAAAGAGTTTCTCTATCTACCACTGACACTTCAAGCACCATTGGATCAGCTGGACAATGTGACCCAAGTGACGGAGTGACTTACATGGCATCCTGACTTCTCTTGTTCTGGGCACAAAACAAAACTAGCAGCTTTTTTATTTACTTGATAAATAGGCTGTAGTAGCACAACCACATGAGGAATATGTTGCCTCTAAAATCCAAAGGAGCCCACTAGGAATTGTTCCTCCTTTTTAGTTGTGGGAGGGGCCAGATGCAATAACTTATTCTTCACATTAGAAGAAATATCTTGACATGCCCCACACCACCGGACCCCTAGTAATTTCACCGAGGTTGATGGTGCCTGAATTTTTCTCAGATTAATTTCCCACCCTCTAGCACATAAATGTTTTACCAACAAGTCAAGAGACATTGACATTCTTCTTTACTAGGTCCAATCAGCTTAATGTCATCAATGTAATGGACCAGTATGACATCTTGTGGAAGGGAAAGGCAATCAAAGTCCCTGTGGACTAAATTATGACACAGGGCTGGAGATTTGATATAGATCTGAGGTGGACAACTGAAGGTGTAATGCTGGTCTTGCCACTAAATTCAAACTGCTTCTTGTGGTCCTTTGAAACAGGTACGGAGGAAAAGGCATTAGACAGATCAATAGCCACATACCAGGTACCAAGAGATGTATTAATTTGCTCAAGCAATGAAACTACATCTGGAACAAACCTGTAAAAAATCCATTGCCATCGAGTTGATTCCGACTCATAGCATCTGCAATTGGGCCGCCACCTGGTTAAGTTTTTGATAATCCACTATCATTCTCCAAGATGCATCTGTTTTTTGCACTGTCCAAATAGGCAAGTTGAATGGGCGTGTGGTGGGGATCACCGCCCCTGCATCCTTCAAGTCCTTGATCTTGGCAGTAATTTCTGCAATCCCTCTAGGAAAGTAGTATTGCTTTTGACTTGCAACTTTCATAGGTAGGGGCAGTTCTAATGGCTTCCACTTGGCTTTTCCTACCATAATAATCCTTAGTCCACTTGTCAGGGATTCAAGGTGGGGATTCCGCCAGTTGCTGAGTATATCTACTCCAATTATGCTTTCTGGAACTGGGGAAATCACTACAGGATGAGTTTGGGGACCCACTGGACCTACTGTGAGATAGACATAAGCTAAGACTACATTAATAACCTGACCTCCATATGCCCCAAATCTGACTGGTGGACCACAGTAATATTTTGTGTCTCTTGGAATTAGTGAGAGTTCAGAGCCAATATCCAGTAATCCCCAGAAAGTCTGATTATTTCCTTTTCCCCAGTGAACAGTCACTCTATTATAAAGCCATAGATCCCTTTGGGGAAAGCTGGAAGAAAGATTAACATTATGTTTTTGGCAGTGTAGTGGAGTCTTTCCTCAAGGGGATTTGATCTCCCCTTCATTCAAGGGGTTGTGGGTCTGTAAACTCGCTCAAGTCTGGGAATTGAATGAGGAGCCATCACTCTCTATCTGACTATTCAAGTTAGAATGCCATTTACTTGACCTAGAATTCTTCTGCTTATACAGATCAAGTAAATATTTAGTAAATTTCCTATTTATTTCACTCCTAGGGACACCATGACTAAGTAGCCAACACAATAAGTACATACAAGTCAGACAATTCTGATTATTGCTTTGACTCTGCTGTCCATTACAGTGGCCACAACCACCTTATCTTTGTCAATTGAGTGCCGCCATTTAGCCTCTACCACCACAGGGTCCAATCAGCCCCATTGTAGTTAGGTGGCTTAATTCAGTTAAGGCAGCTCCCACTGTGAATCTGACTTGCATAAAATAGCAATCACGGTAGTCTTCAAAGATGTGGGGCTCCCTTCACGAATTTGTTCCTCAGTGTTGTGGTAAAAGTTGTGTCCTCTGGGCACTCCATGTGTGGGTCTGTGAGTATAACCTGACAAATACACTCTAACATGCCAATTTCCCTACGACCTTAGATACATTCTTCTACGGTATACCAAAGGAGGTCTGGTACTTCAACTTGATTTAGTGTAGGCCGCTGCATAATCCACACTTTAGTGACCCAACCAAATAAACTCTTAGGTCCTTTCCTAAGCTCTCAAACTGAAACATTGAATGAAGAATCTATGCTTAGTGGGCTCTTACGAACAAACTCAGAACTGATCCATCTTTATGTTCCTTGCACCATTATCCCACACCCTTAATAGCCATTTCCACACATATTCTCCAGGTCTGTTTGTACATATTAGAAAAGTGAAGCAGTTTTTTTTAGAGTGTAGCATACCTTTTCCTGGGTTACACTTTATATTTCACCTTTGGAGTTCTTGGGACTTAAGTCTTTTTATAGGTCTTGCCATGGATTGAATTGTGTGCCCCAGAAATATGTGTCCACTTGGTTAGACTGTGATTATCAGTATTGTGTGGTTGTCCTCCATTTTGTGATTGCAGTTTTATGTTAAAGAGGATTAGGGTGGGATTGTAATACCCTTACTCAGGTCACATCCCTGATCCAATTTAAAGGGATTTTCCCTGAGGCATGGCCTACACCACATTTTATCTCTCAAGAGATAAAAAGGAAAGGGAAGTGAGCAGAGAGGGGGGACCTCATATCATCAAGAAAGCAGTGTCGAGAGCATCGCACATCCTTTGGACCCGGGGTCCCTGGGTGGAGAAGCTTTTAGTCTGGGGGAAGATTGATAAGGCCAACAGAGAGAAAAAGCCTTCCTCTGGAACTAACACCTTGAATTTGGACGTTTAGCCTACTTTACTGTGAAGAAATAAATTTCTCTTTGTTAAAGCCATCCATTTGTGGTATGCATGTTATAGCAGCACTTGATGACTGAGACAGAATTTGGTACCGAGAGTGGGGTGCTGCTAAAACAGATACCTAAAATTTGGAAGCAGTTTTGAAACTGCAAATGGACATAGGAGTGGCAGCAGCAGAGGACCAGCGGCAGCAGAGAACCTGCATTGGCAAGGAAGTGGCAGCAGCAGAGAACTGAAAGTAGAAGAACCAGAAGACCAGTGTCAGACAGCACTGTAACTGACCCACAGAGCCAGAGAGCTGAGTGTCTGTGCACAGGAGGCTTCCTGGTGGAGTGAGGTACCTCCAGGCACTTATTGGTGGAGCTACAGAGCTTTGGAACACTTGCCCCATCAGGGCAGATGCGGACATGAGGCCCAAGGAGCCGAGAGGCTAAGAGACCAGGAAGCAGAAGCTGAAGAGACAAGGAATACAAGAAGCTGAGCTGCCTCAGTTTCAAAAGGTATGGCCATGGCCTCAGGGGTTTCAAAGGGTGGAGCCACGGCCTCTGGTGTTTCTAAGGGTGGAGTCACCACTCAGATAGACTAGGATAATGGTGTGCCAAAAGCCAAGACAGCAGAGTTGCAGTCCCAGTGGGCCTGGAGGGTGGAGCTGAAGCCCAAGGCCAAGGAGCCTCCACTCAGAATCTGGAGAGTGTGGCCAATACCTAGAGTCTAGAGGGCAGGGACATTGTGTAAATTGTCTCAGAGAACAGAGAATTATCTTCAAAGCCTTGAGGGCTAATGTAATGTGTTCTGCTGACTTACTTGGTGCCTGTTATCCCTTCTTTTCCTCCAGTTTCTCCAATTTGTAATGGAAATGTCTAGCTTGTGCCTGTTCTGCCATTGTGTCTTTGGAAGCAGATAACTTGTATTCTAGATTTCACAGATGAAGAGGAATTTTTGGATTTTGGACTCGGAGTTAAGACTTTTGCTATGATATGATGGCATGAATATGTTTTGCATGTTGCAAAGATGTGATTTTGGGGGGGCCAAAGTGTGGAATGTCATGGATTGAATTATGTCTCCCAAAAATATGTGTTGACTTGGTTAGGCCATGATTCCCAGTATTGTGTGGTTGTCCTCCATTTTGTGATTGCAATTTTATATCAAAGAGGATTAGGGTGGGATTGTAACACCCTTACCCAGGTCACATCCCTGATCCAATGTAAATGGAGTTTCCCTGGGGTGTAATCGGCACCACCTTTTATCTCTCAAGGGATAAAAAGGAAAGGGAAGTGAGCAGAGAGGGGGGGACCTCAAACCATCAAGAAAGCAGTGCCAAGAGCAGACTGGGTCCTTTGGACCTGGGGTCCCTGTGTGCAGAAGCTTTTAGTCTGGAGGAAGATTGATGAGAAGGCTGACAGAGAGAAAAAGCCTTCCCCTAGAGCTAACACCTTGAATTTGGACTTATACCCTACTTCACTGTGAAAAACTAAATTTCTCTTTGTTAAAGCCATCCACTTGTGGTATTTATGTTATATCAGTACTAGATGATTAAGATGGTCTAGAAGCCAAAATGGATGGTAGGAATGTGTTTGGAGAACATTCAGCATTATCCTGTAAGGCATCTGCCTTAGGCCACTCCCCAGGCAACGGCTCAGACAAAGGCTCTTTAGACACAGTTGTTTTAATCTCATCAGGCACAGGTGGAGAGGCTAATGGTTTTACTAGGGAGTGTGGTTTAGCAGACAATGATTAATATATTCAGATGGGTTTGAGAGGGCTGGTTGTGTTGGCAGGAGTGATTCAGTGGAATTTAGGTGCTCATTGTCCCCAACTTCCTGATTATCTGCCCCTATGTCCACATTCCAAAATTCAGGATCCCATTTCTTCCCAACAAATGCCCTCACTTTAACTTCAGACACCACTTGAAGTTGGGAATTCAGTTGGCATTGTAATTTAGCCACTCATGATAAGACTCTGGGCTCAATTTTCGGCAATCTCCCATTACTACAAGAAATAAGGCTTTCTTTCAAGGCAAAAGTGGAAACTTTGAGGTCATTTATATGAAGCTTGAGCTTTAACTTTGAAGCCCTGAGCTCATCATCTCTTTATTTCACCAGTTTGTCTAGCGAAAGTAGGACCAACCAACCAGCTTCCTTATACTTCTCATTATGACAAAATCGTAGGAAGGTATCAAACATGTGATCACCCAGAGCCTTGCCTCTCACCAATACCTGATCTATTGGTGGTGATATTTTGTGCATTTCTATTGCCATCTCATGCCATGAATTAGCAGTGCCCTTTTTTTTTTTTTACTACTGAAAGTAGAGTCATGGATCTTTAAGGCTAACCAGACTTGAGAACCAATTTAGAAAACTCATCCTTAGAATTTTGTTTCTCTAGAATCACTCTTGGTACCAAATGTCCTAGGCTGAGTTCTCTAGAGAAGCAAAACCAATGAAGCTTACATATATATATATATATATATATATATATATATATATATATATATATATATATATATACAGAGAAAGATTTATATCAAGGAAATGTCTCATGTGGTTGTAGAGGCTGGAATGTTCCTCTTCTGCGAATCAGTGTCCTAGTCATCTAGTGCTGCTACAACAAAATATCACAAGTGGATGGCTTTATCAAACAGAAATGTATTTTCTCATAGTTTGGGAGGCTAGAAGTCCAAATTCAAAGCACCAGCTCCAGGGGAAGGCCCACTCTCTCTGTCGGCTCTGGAGGAAGGTCCTCATCATCAAACATCCCCTGGTTCAGGAGCCTCTCTGCACAGGAACCCCAGGTCCAAAGGACATGCTCTGCTCCCGGCACTGCTCCCCTGGTGGTATGAGGTCTCCCTGTCTCTCTGCTTGCTTCTGTCTTTTATATCTCAAAAGAAATTGGGTTATAACACAATCTAATCTTGCAGATTGAGTCCTGCCTCATTAACATAACTGCTAACTGCCACTAATCCCATCTCATCAACATCTTATAGATAGGATTTACAACACATAGGAAAATCACATCAAATGACAAAATGGTGGACAATCACACAGTACTGGTAATCATGGCCCAGCCAAGTTGACAGTTATTTTGGGGGACACAATTCAATCTGTAACAGTCAGGCTGGAGGATTCTCCTGATTCACGTACCTGCAGCAGCTGGTGAACCCAAGATCGTCAGGGTGGACAGCAGGGCTCTGGCTCACAGGCTGCAAAAGTTGATGAATCCCATGATTGGCCAGCAAAACAGCAGGTAAGCTGCTAGATCAAGTCCCAAGAACTGGAGGTCAGACGAACAGGAGCCAGCTTCAGGATCCAGAGTGAGCAAAAGCCACGAGCCTTACCAGAAAGTCCACCTATATTGGACACAAGCCACACCCCTAAGGAAACTCCCCTTCAACTGATTGGCTACTCCCAGCAGATTCCACCATGTAGGTGATCACATTATATCAAACGTCATCATGCAAGTTGTCATGGATTGAATTATGTTCCCCCAAAAATGTGTGTATCAATTTGGCTGGGCCATGATTCCTTGTATTGTGTGATTTTCCTATATGTTGTAAATCCTGCCTCCATGATGTTAATGAGGGAGGTTGGGCAGCAGTTTTCTTAGTGAGGCAGGACTCAAATCTACCAGATTGGATTGGGTCTTGAGGCGATCTCTTGAGATATAAAAGAAAGAAGCGAGCAGAGAGACAGGGGGACCTCATACCACCAAGAAAGCAGTGTCGGGAGCAGAGCACGTCCTTTGGACCTGGAGTCCCTCCACAGAGAAGCTTCTAGTCTGGTGGAAGATCGATGAGAAGGCTGACAGAGAGAGAAAGTTTTCCCCTGGAGCTGATGCCCTGAATTTGGACTTTTAGCCTACTTTACTGTGAAGAAATAAATTTCTCTTTGTTAAAGCCATCCACTTGTGGTATTTCTGTTATGGCAGCACTAGATGACTAAAACAGAGGAGACCACATCATTACATGACTGCCAAACTACATCGTAAGTGCCAAACAACTGAGAATCATGGCCCTGCCAAGTAGACACACAACCTTAATGATTACAGGGTATCTTTAAGCAACAGGAATTTATTATCTCACAGTTCTGCAGACTAGGAAATGTAAATTCAGAACATTGGCAGCGCCATGCTCTCTCTGTCTGCTCCAGGAGAGTCTTCTTTTCTCTTCCAGCTTCTGCTAACCTCAAGCATTTCTTGGTTTTCCTTGGCATGTAGATGCATCTTCACATGTCAATCTTCCCCCGTGTGTCTCTCTATGAATTTTATCCTCTTTTCTATAGGCAGCTCTCAGATTGGATTAGGAGCCATCTTACTCCAGTATGGCTTCATGTTAACTTAACTGATAATATCCTCAAAGACCCTATTTCCAAGTTCAAGGTCAAGTTCACAGGTACTAGGGGTTAGGAATTGAATATGTCTATTCGGGGACACCATAGCTAAATATGTCAGCTCCTCATGGTCTTGCCCCGTACACCAAACAAGATAACACTGAAACAAAAGGGGGCAGATGACTCTAACCTAAGTTGTGGGATATCCTTTTTGCTAAGGAGCCCATTCTAGACTGCAGCAAAATGGTTGTACAGTTTGATGCTCTATTCTGAGAGGGACAGGGTATAAAGCCTCATATATCATCCAAACCTGCGGGAGGTAATGAGAAGCTCTTTCATAACATCTCCTCAACGGAAATAGGAAGCTGAGTGAGGATACCTCAGGCAACTCCTACCAAGCCTCTCATCCTCTTGTTCTGTGAAGATCACAAGACATTCTATCAACACTCGGATTAGCTGTGGTTTAAACTTTTATTACCTGCGTGGCCTGTGCAGTTATGTGCGAGATTGTCAGGGTGTACCGTTCCCCTACACATAAAAAAAAAAAAAAAAAAAAACTTGTTGCCATTAAGCCGATTCTGACTCATAGCACCCCTATAGGACAGAGTAGAACTGCCTCATAGCATTTCCAAGGAGCAGCTGGTGGATTCAAACTGCCAAACTTTTGGTTAGCAGCTGAACTCTTAACCACTGTGCCACCGGGGTTCATACAACCCATGAATTCCACTCCTGATATATATCCCCCAAAATTTGCTAGAAAACATCAAGAAACATGTACAACAACTAGGACCACATTATTATTTGTCATATATCAAAAAACTAATAACAATCTAAATGTCCATCAAGAGTAGAATGGGTCCGCTAAGGGTCCCCAGCCATATACCTGGGGGATTAAAGCAACAAGCAGACTCTCATCTGTAAGTGTAGATGATTGGACTTTCGTTCCAGTTTCAGGGATGGAGAAGGGAAGCTTTTCCAGTTGTGGTTGGCCTTGCTGTTTCCCTTGTCCCAGTGCCTCTGGATCTTCTGATGGAAGTATGATATCTGACTTCAAATCTATTTCTGCAGGAGTCGTTGGCAAAGATGTATGCATCTACCCAGTTTCTGTGGCTGCTTTTGCAAGGTCTGCAATGTCTTATCCTGTAGCTGCTGCAGCTGCCACGGCCAGGACAGCCCCACTTGCCCCACAGTCTCCAGCCAGGATCTCTCACAGAGCCCCCAAGCCCCTTGATGAAGCTTCCTTCCCCCAAAGAACTTTGGTCCAATGTGCCACGTCCCTTTTCCACCGGCCTTCAACAGTAAATAATCACTGTTTCTCTAAGAGACCAGCCCTTTTTGTTCCCTGAATTATAATTCTTTACTTGCAATATGCATTCACTGCTGTTTAAATAAACAATGAGGGATTTGAAACAGAAAAAAAAATAGAATGGGTAAATAAATTGTGATATATTCAAACAAAGGAGTTCTATTCAGAAAAGAAAGTGAAGAAACTATAGTTGCATATAAGTTTATGGCTGAATCTCAGAAACATAACACCAAAGACAAAAGGAAACAAGATTTCATAGAATACTGTACAAAGATACATGTTCCACTTATATAATGTTCAAAAACACCCAAACTAAAGAATGCATTTGTTAGGAATACAAATATATGTGGTAAATGTAGAATGAAATGCAAGGAAATATAGACAAAAATATCAGGGGTGTCTACCTCTGAGAATTCATAGATTCTTTTGTTATTCAATGTATTACAATCCATTGTCATCATTTTTTTAACTTAAAAAATGCTTTAACTTTTCCTTTTGAACAATTTAGACTTACAAAAAAGTTGCAAAAGTAGTACAAAGAATAATAGTATACACTTCACTCAGATTTCCTAAATATTAACACCTTTTGTATAACCATGGTAGAATTATCAGGAACAGGAAATTAAAACTGATGATCTAGTATAACTAATCTACAGACCTTATTCGAATATTACCGATTGTCCCATTTACATACTCTTATCATTGTCCTTTAAACATATTCTCATTAGTCTTTGAGCACTTCGTTACCTTCCAGTTCATCAAGATGATTGAGATTCATCTTGTACTTTTCTTGCCCTAGCCCTGGAATCAATCATTTCTCCAATAAACTTCAGTTCTTTTTAATGGGTGTAAAATTTAAAACCAAGATCTGAGTGATAGGTGTGTTCAGTGATATTGGTATGTGGAATCAGATGAATAATGGCCACCCAAAAGATATCCACATCCTAATTACAGGAACCTATTTTTTTATGAATATTACCATATATGACAAAAGTGTGACTATTACCTTATATGGCAAAATACGTGATTAAGGATCTTGAGATGAGGAAATTATCCAACATTATCCACATGGACCTTAAATGTAATCACAAGTACCCATATAAGAGGGAGACAGAGGAATATCTTACCACAGAGAAGCAGTAAGAGCAAAGGAACGCCAACAGCCACCAGAATCTGAAGAGGCAAGGAACTGTTTCTCCCTAAAGCCTCTAGAGGGAGCGTAGCACTGCTGGCAACTTGGATTCAGCCCAGTGATAATGACCTCCAGGGAGACCTCTAGAACCTTGAAAGAACAAATTTCTGTTGTTTTAAGCAACCAAGTTTGTGGTGATTTTTTATAGCAGATACAGGAAACTAATATATAAAAAAATATAGTATGCTATTATTTCTGGGCACTTTTAGTCAACAGAGTCAGGAAATATATATTGAAACTATGGATTCTTCATACCTATACCTCCAATTCAAATCCAAGACCACAGGATACTTCTTCCATTTTGTATTTGTATCTACTTTCTCCCCTAGTGAGGATCCAAGCTTCTAAAAACATCAATATTTGACTAAATAGCTCTATGCTCAAACACAAAATAACTTCAAAGTTAACAAACCAGTACCTCTACCAAAATTAAACCTACTAAGTAGAAGTTGAAATTTATTATTTGTAGTAATTTTTGTCACTAGAATGAATTCCACTAAGTGGTTAGAGTCAGAGTACTGTGTTCTTTAATTATTTTTGTGAGTTCATTGTAAATTATATATACATATATTCACATATATTCATTTGTTTCTATTTGGACTCAATTTTAGGGTATTGCCATTCATCTTCTTGGATTTAATTTTATTATTTGAATACATAAAACATTTACATGTTTCAAAAGTCAAAATTAAAAAAATGAAATACATAGAGTATCCATTCCACTCCATTTCTATTTGCCGTATACACGGTAATTATTATTAGCGTCTTATTTGTTTCCTCACTTTCTTTTTACTTACATTGTATCTTGTAACTCACTACCTATCAGTTCAAAAACATCTTCATCATTGTTTTCATTAACTTTGTATTTTGAGATAATTAGTGATTCACATGCAGTTGTAAGAAATAGATTGCATATATTCCTTTAGTCAGTTTCCTGTAATGGTAACATCCTGCATAACTATAATGCATTATTAACCAGGAAACTGACATAGATGTACACCACCTATTCAGATTAAACCAGTTTTACATTCACTCGTGTGTGTGTGTGTGTGTGTGTGTGTGTGTGTGTACGTGAGTCTTAGGGTTCTTTAGAGAAACAGAAAAGAGAGAGAGATTTACTTTCAGGAGTTGGCTCAACTCTTTGTGGGGGATAGCAATTCCAAAATCCATAGATCAGGCAAGAGGCTGGAGACTTCTGCTGGCTTACAGAATTGTGGGGTTCTGGCAAGTCCAAAATAGATAGATCAGGTGGCAGGCTGGAGACTTCTATACACCTGCATCCCAAAATCTGTAGGACAAGTTGACAGAAAAATTACAGAGTCAGAAGAGGGAGTGAATGCTGCCAAAAATATCTGTTTATAGTCCGAAGACAGACCACACCTTAAGGAAACTCTCCTTTCAATTGATTGATTGATTACATTACATCACATTATGGAAAAGCAACTAGTCTAGCATTTGGCTAAACCACTGGGAATCATAGCCAAGTTGACACATAAAATTAACCATCACGGTGTGTATATATTTCATTCTAAGCACTTTTATCACATATGGTATTTCATAGGACCACCACCACAGTCAAGATAAAGAAGAGTTCCATCGCCTCAAAGATTGCTTATGTTGCTGTTTTATAATCACACCTATCTCTTTCCCTGTAAACATCCATAAACCCTGGAAACTTCTAACCTGTTCTATATCTTTATGATTTTGTCATTTCAAGAATGCTATATAAGTGGATTTATTTACAGATTGGATTGTTGGATCATGTTTTTCTTTCTTTTTTTAATCCATTTTTTGCTAAAATATGCCTTTAATTGGTACATTTAGACCATTTACATATAAGGTAATTATTGATTTTTTAGGCTTAAGTATTCCACTTTAGTATTTTTGTTTTTGTTTTCTCTGTTCCTCATTCATCAGTTCTCTTTTCTTGCCTTCCTGTAGGTTACATGAACTTTTTTTTTATTATTCTATCTTGATTTACTTCTAGTGTTTTTGAATATATCATGTTATATATATTTTTTAGTGGTTGATCTAGTTATTACAATATACACATAAGGTCACAATTTACTGCTATAGCTATTTTACCACTTTGAGTGAGTTTGAAAACTTTACTTTCATTTAGGTCCCTTTACCCTTCCCACTTTTAAAACATAATTTATTTTCTCTATATACACTGAATACCATATCAGAGACATTATAGTTTTTGCTTTAAACGTCAAATATGCTTTAATAAACTAATGAGAAGAATGATAGTTTATTGAATTGCTTCTATTTTTACCCACCTCAGCATTCTCCTTTCCTTTCTGAAGTTCCAAGCCTTCTTCAGTTTCATTCCCTTTCTGATTAGAGAACTGTCAGTCAAGCTTTAAGTGTAGGTTTGCAAAGTAACTAATTTTTTAGATTTTCCTTTGCCTGAGAATGCTCACTGCTCTTTCTCATGGACACCAGTCACCACCTGCTTCACCTGTACTGTAGTCAGGTGAGGTGGAAGGTATGCTCCCCTCTCAGATACTCTGAAACCACAGGAAAATATGGCAGAGAAAGATTTTCTGTTAGTGTTTTGCTAGAGTGTGATGGGTATTCCTAAAAAAAAGTATCATGTTCTGTGGTTTAAAAACCAAAAACCAAATCCATTGCCACTGAGTCAATTCTGGCTCATAATGACCCTACAGGACAGGGTACAACTGTAAATCTTTACAGAAGCAGACGGTCACATCTTTCTCTCGTGGAACGGCTGAAGGATTTGAACCACTGAACTTCCAGTTAGCAACCGAGTGTTATTGTTTGCAGCCATCAAGTTGGCTCACTGTTCATGGTGACCCCATGCACAACAAAACTAAATGATATCCAATCCTGTACCAAACTCATGATAAGTTGCAGATTGAACCTGTGTTCTGTTAGGTCACCCTTTTCCCAGCCTTTAGGCTAGAGGAAACAGGCTTTTCTTTTAGAGTTTCTTGTCCGTATCTGTTTGCAATTGTGGTTTGGAGGTTTTTGCAGTGTACTCTTCAGGAAATACGAGATGCAATAAAGAAATTTAAAGAACTCTCCGTTCTGTTGTTTCTCAAGTCTCAACGTCTCTAGACATTCCACCGTCCTCCTTCCACTTTTCACAGTCTTCCTATGATTTTTTTTTTGTGTGTGTTATATCTAGGGTTTTGTGGTGGTTGCTGTTGTAAGAGTGAGAACATGGGAGGATTCTCACCATCTTGGCCAGGATCCCTTTCTCTTTTATGCTCTCAAAAGACTTAATTTTATTTCAATACTTTTGCATGAAAATATATATGCAAAATACTTAATTGTGTATGAATGTACCAGTAGTGGAAACCCTGGTGGCATAATGGTTAAGTGCTATGGCTGCTAACCAAGAGGTTGGCAGTTCGAATCCACCAGGCGCTCCTTGGAAACCGTATGGGGGCAGTTCTACTTTGTCCTATAGGGTCGCTATGAGTCGGAACTGACTTGAGGGTAGTGGGTTGGGTACCAACAGGAGATTGAACCAGAATTCAGCAGTTAGGGCATGTAGATTGTTTCCAATACTTTGCTATTATAAATCATGCACAATAAATAACTTCATGCATTTTTGTTTATGTGTGGTGGTGTATTTTCAGGATAAATCTGTAGAAATGTAGAGTTACTGAATCAAAGTATAAATGCATGTGCAGTTTTCTTAGATATTGCCATATTCTCCTCCTTTGGGATTGTGCCATTTTTACTCTTATCAATAAAGCACCACCATGCACACAGAACCAAAGCATTATCCCACAGATTTCTGGTATATCACACACAAAAAAAATTATCATTACAATGGTGAGATTTGTAGGACACCACCTTAACAAAGTGAGGAAAATTTGCATAACTAATACTGGGACAATCTGTCATTATGTGCCTCCTGATGTGATGTGATGGGAATTAAACAACATCATCTGTATAATATTCTTTTCAAAATATTTAACTTGATTATAATCATGACGAAACATTCAGTCAAATCCAGAATGTGGGATATTCATCAACATAAATCTCTGGATTCTTCAAAAATTTCAAGTCATGAAAGAAAAAAGAAGGTGAAGGGAGATTATAGCTATACTAAGGAAACATGAGACAAGAGACATGAGAAGAATTGGGTAAAAAGACCTATAAAGGGCATTTGGTGAACAACTGGAACCACCAAAATGTTTTCCACAGCAATCCATGAGGGTTCTAACTTCTCCACATCCTCTCCAATATTCATTATTTTTCATTCATTTTTATAATAGGCTTTCTAGTGAGTATGAAGTGGTAACTTAGTGTGGCTTTCATTTTTACTTCCCTGACTATTGATATTAAATGCTTCTGCATGTGTGTTTTGATTATTTGTATATCTTCAGAGGAATGTCTATTCAAGTCCTTTCCCCATTTTGTAATTGGGTTTTGTTGTTGTTGTTGAGTATTCTGGATATTAATCACTTACCAGATATATGATTTGCAAATATTTTCTCCCATTCTGTGGATTGTCTTTTCACTCTCTTGATAGTGTCCTTTAACGCACAAAAAATTTTAAATTTGATGAAGTTAAATTTATCTGTTTTATTCTTTTGCTGTCTATGCTTTTTGTGTCATACTTAAGAAACCATTGTCTAATAAAGGTCATGAAATTTTCATGTACATTTTTGTCTAAGAGCTCTTAAAATTTAGACATTTGATAGTTTTAGCTTTTAGATATTTGTCTATTTTGTGTTAATTTTTGTATATGGTGTAAAGTAAGGGTCCAACTTCATTTTTTTTGCATGTGGATATCCAGTTTTCCCAGCACCATTTGTTGAAAAGTTGGTCCTTTCCCCCATTGAATTGTCTTGGCACCTTTGTCTAAAATCAATTCACCATGTAAGTGAAGGTTTATTTCTAGGCTGTGTATTTTATTCCATTGGCCTATATGTCTATATTTATGCCAGTGTCACACCGTTTTGATTACTGTAGCTTTATATTAAAGTTTGAAATCAGGAAGTGTGAGTTCTCCATCTTTGAAATATCATTGGAATTGTGATAGGAACTGCATCGAATCTGTATATTGCTTTGAGTATTATAGCCATCTTAACAATATTAAGTCTTCTAATCCATTAATATGAGATTTCTTTTCATTGTTTATGTCATATGTAATTTTTTTCAGCAATGTTTTGTAGTTTTCAGTGTCCAAGCCTTTTGCCTCTTTGGTTAAATTCATTCCTAAGTGTTTTGTTCTTTTTGATGCTATCATAAGTGGAATTTTTAAAAATTTCCTTTTCAGTTTGTTCACTGCAAGCATATAGAAACACAACTGATTTTTATGTGTTTTACTTTATATCCTGCGATTTTGCTGAATTCATTCATTAGTTTCAACAATACCTTTGCGTGTTCTTTAGCATTTTCTACATATAAGATCATGTCATCTTCAAAAGGAGGCAATTTTCTTCTTTCTTTCATGTTTGGATGTATTCACTTATTTTTTTCTTGCCTAATTTATTTAGCTGGAACTTCCAGCACTGTGTTGAATAGAAGGGGATAAAGCAGGCATTCTTGTCTTGCTCTGGATCTTAACTGAAAATATTTTGGTCTTCCACCATTGAGTATGATGCTAGCTGTTGATTTTTCATATATAGCCTTTATCATGTTGAAGAAGTTTCATTCTATTCCTAATTTATTGAGTGTCAAATTCAAATTGGTTTTTTTTCCTAGATCAATTGAGATGATTATGAATTTTTCCCCTCACTTTTGTTAATGTGATTTATTACATTGATCAGTTTTCATAGGCTGGAACATCTTTTCATTCTTGGAATAAATCTCACTTAGTCATGGTGTATAATTGTTTTTATTATCTTTTGGGGGATGGTCAATTTTATATGTCAACTTGGCTAGTCTATGATTCTCATTGGTTTGTCCAGATACCGAATGTTTGTTGTTCTGTAATGTAATGTTATATGATATGATCTAATATAATCACCATCCATGATGCTATCTTATGTGATCAGTTAAAAGGGGAGTTTCTTTGGGGTTGTGGTCTGACTCCAGGATATAATGGATATTCTGGCAGAGCTCACTGTCTCTCAACTCTGCACTCTTCTTGGGATGGAAGCCTGCAGAAGTTTCTGGCCTGCCACCTAACCTTCAGATTTTGGATTTGCCAGCCCCCACAATCCTGTGAGCCAGAAGAGTTCTCCAGCCTGCCACCTGGGCTATAGATTTGGGACTTGCCAGTCCCCACAACTGTGTGAGCCATTTCCTTGAAGTAAATCTCTCTATACATGTTTATATATATAGGTCTCACTGGTTTTATTCCTCTTAAAGATACTGTTTGATTTGGTTTGCTAATATTTTGTAGAGGATTTTTGCATATATGTTCACAAGGGATTTTGGTTAGTAGTTTTCTTTTCTTGTAGTGTCTTTGTCTAGCTTCAATATCAGGGTAATGATGGCCTTATAGAATGAGTTAGGACATGTTTCCTACTCTTTGAATTTTTGAAAGAGTTTGAGAAGGCTTGATGTTAATTCTTCTTTAAATGTTTTGTAGAATTCCCCAGTGAAGCCATCTTGTCCTGGGCTTACTTTGTTGGGAGCTAAAAGCTGCCACTTTAAGGGAGTATATCCAGTGGCTGCCTTGGGAAGTCTCTGTGTTCAAAACCCAATATGTTGGTGCACCCCAGTGTCATTCTCTTATTGCCACAGTCTCTAGATCACCTGGGTAGAAGTCACCAAAACTTCTGGTTCCATAGGGCTGGAAGACCCCTTAGCTCCAGTGGCAGGTCCTGTTCTGCAGTGTGCAGCACAGCCTATAAACCACTAAAACCTATAAAGCCTGCTATTAGTGGGGTTTCATTCAAAGGTGGCTGCTTTGTAGGTTACCTTGACTACCCACCAAACCCACTGCCTTCGAGTCGAATCTGACTCATAGTGACCTATAGGACAGAGTAGAACTGCCCCCATAGAGTTTCCAAGGAGCACCTGGCGGATTCGAACTGCTGACCTTTTGGTTAGCAGCTGTAGCACTTAACCACTACGCCACCAGGGTTTCCTTACCTTGACTAAGGGGTCCAAAAGAATGCCCAGATGTGGTACATGTTGTCTCCAGTAGCCAAACAGGCCCACCAACAGCTGAACCTCTCTTTTATTGGTGGGGCTGCCAAGGATAATTTTTTTTAACCTCAGTAAGAATACTCCTCTGGCTAATGGCCCAAGTACCTCAGGAAATTGCACTTGTTGAGCAGATCCCTGGACCTTATCAGGATTGATGACCCAGACTACATTTGTTATAATATCTAAGACATTATGTAGGGTCTGTTCAACTTGTTCCTTAGTAAGGTCTACAATGAGGATACCATCAATAGAGTGGATGACAAGTAACAGTTACTACTTTTCAACTGGGGGTAATTGAGCTGAATGCCTGTGGGCAGAGAATGAGGACCAGGGAGAAGCCTACATCTGACCCATGAATTTGGGACTTGCCAGCCTCCACAATTGGGTGAGCCATTTCCTTTATAGGGTTTATGAGTTCTCTGAGATGTTGCAGCAAATTAGGGAACACAAAGATGGGAGGGAGAGTGTGGATCTCTCCTGTGGGTCTCTCCTGCCAGTCTCTCCTGCTGGTCTGTCTTACCTTGGTGGTGGTGGGCTCTTCTCTCTGCTCTGGAACTGGCTCCCTTTTAAGAAAAAACTGACCAATCCTCTTGGTGGGCCACAGTTATCTTATTTGCATGGCCCCGCCCAATCACCTGGGTGGGAGTTATAAGATCATGGTGAGAATAGGCCATACTAAGTAACTCATCATACTGCACCAGCCTTACCCACTAGTCACATATTGCAGGCAAACTAAGGTATCCCTGTGGAAGCATAAAGAAGGTATACTGTAGGCCATTCCATGTGAACACAAATTGGTCCTCATCATCATCCGGAAAAAGGCACTAGCCAAATCAATAATATCATGCCAGTCTCCTGTATGGGCTGCCACCACCTCAGTAATGGCAATAATATCAAGCACCACAGGGGCTGTCTTAGTTTGGTTTCTGAAGAGGAGTAAAACCAGTGAAGCCTATGTATAAATATATAGAGAGATATTTACTTCAAGGAAATGGCTCATGCAACTGTGAGGGCTGGCAAGTCCCAAATCTATAGGTCAGGCAGCAGGCTGAAGGCTTCTGCTGGCTCACAAAGTTGCAGGGGCTGATGAACTCAAAACCTGCAGGTCAGGCAACAGGGTGAAGACTTCTGCTTACTCACGTCCCAAGAACTGGAGGTCGGGCAATGAGAAGTGTTCAGGTTTGAGAGAGAGCTTTGTTAGAACATCCATTTATATACTAGAGGCAGTCCCCACCCCAAGGAAACTCACCTTTCAACTGATTGGCTACTCACATCAGATCACAAAATGTAAAGTGATTACATAGTGTCTGCCAAACCACTGAGAATCACAACCTAGCCAAGTTGACACAACATTAACCATCACAAGAGTGTCACCTCAGCATTCAATCTATGGTAGTCTACTGTCAGCCTCCAAGCTCCTAAGGCCTTCTTTTTTTTACAGGCTTGACTAGGCTGTTAAACTGTGACAAGGTGGTACGCAATACCCCTGCCTGTACCAAGTCCTGAGTCAGTAATGTCCTTTCCTCTGCCTGGGATGTAATACTGCTTTAGCTGAATAACCCACTGGGGCTTGAGTAATTTGGGTAGCATGTGGGAGAGGACACGCCACTGTAATGACTCTGATTCTTTGTTGAGGGGCTGTGATATTCTATGCCACAAGCAGCCAAAATGTCAGTGGTGGGAACCACAACCACCAGTGCCAAAAACAACCCAAAAGCCGCCCCCCGCACAAAAGTACATAGACATTTCCTAGCCATGGGACACTGCATCCGCCCTAAAACCTCCCGCTGCCATCAGCCGCCCCTTGCCCTGGTGAGGGCCTGGAAAAATGGTCACTTGGGCCCTAGTATCTAGTAATCCCATAAGTGTCTGAATTCTCCCTGATTCCCTCTCCACTTTTACAGGGCTATAGGGCCACCAGTTCCTGGTGGGGATCAGAAGACCTTGGCCCCAACCCTAAACATTTTTTTAAAAAGGGAGTAAGGTTGGGGTACATGCAAGGAGGATCATCCTCTTTGTTAGGTGCAGTGAGCTCACAATCAGAATTGTTTTCTGCATTGTCCTGGGTGGGACGCAGGGAAGCTTTAGAAACCTATATGTCTCCCTTCTCTGGACTGTGCTAAGGGATTCAGAGCTTCTATGTGGGATTCTAAATTCCCTCAGTCCTGTGAGCCCTCTTCTTCTTGTTCCTTTATAGAGTTGTAATTACTAACTTAAATAGGATTGGCAGAGGCCTTCTGTGGAGACTTCATCAGTTTCTGCCTTCTTTACCCCCTATTTCGGCAACCAGAACCATATCACTTTGTGGGAGGTCCCACTCCTTCCTTTCCCTTTTGGCCTTTTGTGCATGGATTCTCACTGCTGGGTTTCTGTCTATCCAGACTTCTGTAGGTAGAAATGGCTGACACCACCTTGCCATTTCCACTCCAAAGTGGTATGTTGCAGAGGAGTTTCTCCACTGCCTTGCCCAATGTCATACCATGAGACAACAACAAGGACCAGAATGTTTCCATTGGGGAGGGCTCTGGCACATGAAAGACTCCAATGCCATCTGAGGCAAAACAGTAAGTATCATAAACATCAGATGCGAGGGCAGGGTCATAAATCCTGTCCATGGTCTTTACCCAAAGTGTTGTGATGTCTTCATGAACAGTTTTCCAGGGGACTTTACTCTTGGAGAAATCCCCGACAGTTGGGAACACTGTTCTCATGCTTTCAGCAATCCAAACCAAAACCAACATGGGTATATCTCTGTCTCTATCCTGCTGGTGTTGCTGTTCAACACAAGCAAAAGTACATTGCAGCAAGGGGTCAGTGGTAAAGTTCCCCAGATTGTACCATTCAACTCAAGACATCTGAGTCTGCAATGCTCCCTCATCAGACAAATACACCAGCCAGGCTGCATGAGACTCCCCAGCTTCTTGCCCTGTCCTTCAGCTTCCCTTGTCATTCTCAGAAAAGACCCCAGTTCATTATTACTTTTAGCAATGCAATCACTATTTCTATGCTGCCTGAAAACAGGTCTCATCTGAACCCACAAGTAGCCAAGACTGGACGGAGCTCCCTACCTGGGGGCTTTAGATTCCCCTTGGTCATTGTCTGAGAGCCTTGCAATACCATGGTGGGTGTGGCAATACAAGAGCAGCAAGGAGCCAGGGTACAGTTTCCCTGCTCTTCTTAGGACCCACTTCTTGCACCTCTGTCTTAACCCATAGCACCACTTCATTCCTGGTAACAGGGAGGTAATCTACATCCCACATACCCTTATGCAGCCAGAGGGAAGTCAGCACTGTTATCCCCCCCCATCATCTCCCAGATTGTTGGCACCATCCTGAGGTGATTGAATTGACAAACCTCTGTGTTTCCACTATGTCATGGCATACCTTGTTGGAGACTGTGTGTGCTATACCAAACTGTTGAGCTAAGGTTCGAAGTCACCAAGAAAGATATGACTTACACATAGGCAATGGGTGGAGTGATTCTTTACTTACAGAGATAAAAGACAGAGCAAGATCAGATTCAAAAGTGGGTTCTGGTCCCCTATGTCCAGTGGGTCACTCCTTGTAGCTGACACTGGGCTGGTGTTCTACACAAACCCTTTTCATGTTGCAGTTGAGACCCCATTCCCTCCTTGGTGAGAACAGATGCAGTAGTGGGGTTGGCCAGGTGCCATATGATGGGTATACATAAGCAGAACAAAGAAATACTCATTAGGCTTATAACAGTAAAGGAGTTCCCCTGATAAGGAAGAAGAAACTGGGGCAGAGGGAGTCTCAGTTCCCAGCCTCCATTATCAAGGAATATTTTGGGCCCAAGGTTCCTGATTAAGTAGTCAGGTGAGGGTCCCAGGGGCTGCACAAACTGTCATCCCAACATACTTTTATGCCAATATTCATAGCAGCATTATTCTCAATAGCCAAAAGTTGAAAACAATCCGTGTGTCCATCAATAGATAAATGGATAAACAAAATGTGGTATATACATACAATGGGATATTATTCAGCCATAAAAAATAAACAAAGTTCTGATACATACTACCTCATGGATGAACCTTTAAAACATTACGCTAAGTGAAATAGGAAACCCTGGCGGCATAGTGGTTAAGCGCTATGGCTGCTAACCAAGAGGTCAGCAGTTCAAGTCCGCCAGGCGCTCCTTGGAAACTCTATGGGGCAGTTCTACTCTGTCCTTTGGGGTCGCTATGAGTCGGAATCAACTCGACGGCAGTGGGTTTTTTTTTAAGTGAAATAAGCCTGGCACAAAAGAGCAAACATTGTATGGTTTCATCTAAATGAAATATCTTGAATAGGCAAATTCATAGAGACAGAAAGAAGATTAGAGGTGAGCAGGGGCTGGGATTTAGGTGGAAATGGACTGTTATTGCTTAATGGTACAGAGTTTCTGTTTGGATTAAATAAAAATTTCTGGAAATAGATAGCTGTTATGGTTGTACAACATTGAGAGAGCAATTAATGCCAGTGAATTTTACACTAAAAGTGGTTCAAATGACAAAACCTTTGTTATATGTATATTACCATAATTTTTTTTAAAAAATGGTAAAAATTGATATCGGGTAAACTATGTAGGAGGAGAGAGAATATATGGGAATTATGTGTACTATCTGCTTAAATATCTGTAAGCCTAAAAATAATGTCTATTAAAAATATATATATATAGTCAGCAGAGCAGGGGCTGGGGTCTGGGGAACTTGGTTTGAGGGGACTTCTAAGTCAATGGGCAAAATAATTCTATTATGAAAACATTCTGCATCCCACTTTGAATTGTGGCACCTGGGGTCCTAAATGCCAACAAGCGGCCATCTAAGATACATCAATTGGTCTCAACCCACCTGGAGCAAAGGCAAAGGAAGAACACCAAGGTCACACGACAACTAAGAACCCAAGACACAGAAAGGGCCACATGAACCAGAGACCTACATTATCCTGAGACCAGAAGAACTAGTTGGTGCCCGGCCACAATCGATGTCTGCCCTGTCAGGGAGCACAACAGACAACTCCTGAGGGAGCAGGAGACCAATGGGATACAGACCCCAAATTCTCATGAAAAGACCATACCTTAATGGTATGACTGCGACTAGAGGAATCCCAGAGACAATGCTCCCCAGAACTTCTGATGGCACAGGACAGGAACCATCCCCGAAGACAAATCATCAGGCATGAAAAGGACTGGTCAGCGGGGGGGAGAGAGATGCTGATGAAGAGTGAGCTAATTAAATCAGGTGGACACTGGAGAGTGTGTTGGCAACTCTTGACTGGAGGGGGGATGGGAAGATAGAGAGAGAGGGAAGATGGCAAAATTGGCACAAAACGAGAGACTGAAAAGGCTGACTCAATAGGGGGAGAGCAAGTGAGAGAAGGGGGTAAGATGTATGTAAACCTACATGTGACAGACTGATTGGAATGGTAAATGTTCACTTGAAGCTTAATAAAAATTAATTTAAAAAAAACATATTAAAGCAAAAAAAAAAAAGAACAGTAGTAACAAATATCAGGATTCCCTACTTTATGAAAATACCACAGAAAATATCAACAGAAATATGATTCCCTATTTTATGGGCAATACTACAGAAAATATTCAACATAGGGATATTCATTGCATAACATTGCATAAAAACTGTTAAATGGTGAAAGAAAGTACATATTCATAGAAACAGACTGTGAATTGTCTGAAAGGTGTCTGTATGGGCTTTATATTACTGAGAATATTACACCAAATGGCTTTGTGTATTTGAGAATAGCTTATGTAAGAATAACAATTGAAATACAAAATGCAACGTCATAGAGTGAAATTAATCAAGATTTATTTTAATTTGGACTAGTGTCAAATGTACAGAGAAGTGTAAAGTTGGAACATGGCAAAAGCAAGAGTCTGACCTACAAAAGGTACATTCTGTAACAACAAGAGGCCAAACTTAAGGAGTAATCCCTGGGAAAATTCTGCCACAAAATCCACATCTGTGTCCTTCTGCATTCAATATGGGAAGGTCTAAAATACTTAGATTATGATTTTTAGAGACACATAGGTACTGTTGTCAGGATATCTTCTGGTTACACAACTATTTGAGTAAATGTCATCTAGTGCACACACACACACACACACAAAAAATATATATATATATATATATATATATATATATAGAAATCATGGCCTAATTCAAGTTCACCAAGATTTATTCATATTTTCTTATAACATAGGTGAAAGATTAGGGCCTTCTCAGATTTTTCCTGGGCATGTGCACAGTCTTACACATGAACTTGGCCTTCTAGATCCCCAGGTATTTTCCAGAACTTTTCTATGCCACCTATGGGCATTTCATTCCTTGTATTTTCCTTCTTAAGTTTTTTGGTTAGCTTCTGGTTAGCCACAACTTGTAATGCCACCTAAGGCAGCTGCGATGTTAAAAGCAATTGTCTCTGATTTTTTTTTCAACAAATGTCCTAGAGCTAGGTTGTTACTACACAGTGAACACTGACTCGTGTGAACTAATGACAAGCTCTGATAATGGAGCTTTTCACTAACCTGCCAGACAGGTCAAATAGTGAATATTATCTAGGAATGGGACTTTTAGGGAGCTCCAAATCCATCCCGCCCTCAGCTACTAGGCTATTGTTTATCATAGCTACAGCAGTTGTGAGGCTGCTGATTTTCAAGGTTACCATGGAACTGGAGGTAGGGGGATGGAATTAGGACAAGTTAAAATGCCAGAAAGCTTACTGTTAATACTAAAATGCTTTTTTTTTCTAAAAAAAAAATGCTCCTCAGGTTGTTTCAAACATTTTAATTCTGAAAGTTTTAAAAAAGTTGATTTTGACTATTTCTACCAATAATTTTGACAATTATTGTTTCTATGGAAGAGTGAATTTTTGGAGGCCCTTACTCCACCATTCTAGAAGTGCTTCTCCCCAGTAGTCTTATAGAGAACATTTTTAAATGGACTTTTATATTCGCTCAGTAATTCATTGTTTGCAGGTGCTCTTCAATCCTTCCTCAAGATATGTGTTTGAACCACTTCTTTTGCCTTCAGCCTAAATAATGCCCTTTAGTGTTTATTTCGGGGGTTTGCTGATGATGAGTTATTTTAGTTTCATTTGTCTAATAATGACTTTTTATTCATTTTTTAAAGTATAATATTTTTGGATATAGAATTTTAGATTGACAATTTTTTCCCTCTTTAATAAAGCACTTCTAGGTCTTCTAGCTTTATTTTTATGATTCAGTCACCTTTCTTATTGCTGTTATCCTGAATTTAATATGTATCTTTTCCTCTGTGCTTATAATATTTTCTTTTTCTTTTACAGTAATTTGAACATGTTGTTTCTAGGCAAGGTTTTCTTTGTTTTTACCCTGCTTGGTATTCACTGAGCTCTTGGATCTATTGTTTATGTCTTTCAGTTCTGGAAAATCCTCAGCTATTAGCACTTCAAATAATATTTCTGCTCTTTTTTAAATTACCTTCATAGCTAGGCTCCAATTGCACATATTTTATACCAGTGTTCTACAAATTATGGCCAATGGGCTAAATATGGCCCGCTGTCTTTTTTTGTAAGTAAAGTTTTATAGGACCACAGACATGTTCATGTATTGTTTATGGCTGATTACACTTTATGTGGCAGAGTTGAGTAGTTGAAACAGAAAATATAGCCTGCAAAGCCTATCTGGCCTTGTAGAGAAAAAGTCTACTAGACAGTATTTTAGACCATTTGATGGTGTCCCACAGCCTAATGCTTTTTTTTTTTTTTCCTTTTAATATTCTCTTTTCTCTCCTTCAGTTTAGACAATTTCTTCAAGGTTACTGATGTTTTCTTCTGAAGACTCCATTGAGTATTGTAACACATCTAATGAAGTTTTCATTTCAGATATTTTAATTTTTCAGTTCTATAATATCCATTGGAACCCTGGAGGTGAAACGGTTAAGAGTTCAGGCTGCTAGCCAAAAAGTTGGCAGTTCAACTCTACCTGCTGCTCCTTGGAAACCCTATGGGGCAGTTATACTCTGTTCTATAAGGTCACTATGAGTCAGAATTGACTCGATGGCACACAACAACAATGTAATATCCATTGGGTTCATTTTTAGTTTCACTTTCTGTGTTGAAATAGCTGGTATTTTCACTCATTTTGTGAAACTTTTAACCTAAATCCTGTATTTTTTTTAACCATTGTTTTAAAGAAGTCTGCTATTTCCAACATTGGGCCATCTATGGAAATACTTCTGTTGTATATTTTTAAGATTGAATATGGGTTACATTTCTCTGCTTTTCTTCATGACTCATTTTTTTAAAAAAAAAAAAAAATTATTGTACTTTAGATGAAGGTTTACAGAGCTAACAAGTTTCTCATTAAACAATACACATATTGTTTTGTGACACTAGTCGCCAACCCCACAACATGGCAATACTCTCCCATTCTTGATCTTGGGTTCTGTATTACCAGCTTTCCTGTCCCTTCCTGCCTTCTTGTCTTTACCCCTGGACTGGTGTGCCCATTTAGTCTCATTTTGTTTTATGGGCCTGTCTAATCTTTGGCTGAAGGGTGAACCTCAGGAGTGACTTCATTACTGAGCTATAAGGGTGTCCAGGGGCCATACTCTTGGGATTTCTCCAGTCTCTGTCAGACCAGTAAGTCTGGTCTTTTTTTGTGGGTTAGAATTTTGTTCTGCATTTTTCTCCAGCACTGTCCAGGACCCTCTCATGACTCATTTTTGACTGTATACTCACCATTGTGTATAAAAGAAAAGTAGAGGGATACATGGATAAACTTTTCCTCAGAGATGGCTTGCCCTTTTCTCTCTTGTGCAGCTATCATGAGTGGCTGCTATCTAAATCTAACCTGATTTGGCGTTGGTTAAGCTGGATTGCAGCATTAGTTAATTTTAATTAATTTGTTTTAAAAGTCTTGATTTCGGCATTATACCTCTTCTTTTAGTAAGGCTTTGGGATCTTAGCAGTTTAAGAAAATTAGATTGCTCTGTTTCCCAGTTTGGCCCTGAACTTTTCTTGTCACTACTTCTTCAGTAAAAATTTTATGGGGGGAATTTCACGGAAGGAAGGTCTAACTTTGAGTTTGGAACTCCTGCAAATTCCAATCTTTGACACAATCAAATCATCGTTAAAGATTGTTCAAATTATCCTTTCCCCAACAATGCCCCTCTACCTACAGATGAAAGTGATCACCCATTAGAAACTACTTATACTTCTCTAGAATTTAGTGAATCTAGAATTCTTACATCCATACCTATTTTATAGCTTTAATGAAAAGTATAGACCTTCAACATCCTAATTCATAGTGGAATTCTTTTCTTTCAGTGTATGAGTTAGTGTGTTTACATGTTTTAATAGGTGAGACATGTTTAATCTTTGTTTTGTCTTATTATATTTTATGATTTCTGTTTATATAAAATTTTTTTTTATTATATATAGGTTGTTAAAAATATTTTATTATGAGTTCTGGAGGGGTTTTGTTTTGTGTGTTACTATGAATAAAACAGAAATTTTTTTTTTGGTCTGCTGATCAAATTTATAACTTAATTTTATTTTTGTTAGCCCTCTCCTTTTTTAAATAAAGCGTTGATTTGACACCTTATTATAAACATTAATGAAATTATGTGTTCTCGTATTTCTCTTTCCCTTCCTCTTTTCCATCATTTGATTTGATTTGATTATAATATCTCCTTTTTTTTTAGTCTTTGAGTTTTAAGCTCCATGACAGCAGGAGTTTTTGTCTTTTTTTCACTGATGTACTTTAAGGTCTTACATACATGTTTGGGACCAAGAGCAGTGCAGAGGACATCTAGGTAGGAGGGACAGATGGAGGTAGAATTTGATGGATTCCAGAAGGAGAGAGAATTATGTAGAACAGGCTGCTTTAGAGAAGAAAAAGTAACCTTCTTTTGAGGATAATCAATTGCCTGAGGTGACTGCACAGTTAATATGACAGAGGAATTAATTCAATCATGTCACTCTCCTCCCTTCTTGTGATGCCCATCTGTGGATTTCCATTAGCTTAATCCAATTTGAATCCAGAGGGTATGGGAATTCTTTGATGTAATCCACAAAAGTAGAGAAGAGGGTGGAGGAAGGTGGAGAGTGAATTTGGAGAGGCAAATAGAACATATCCAGCAGAGCAAAAGATACAATTAATACACTTAGTAGACAGTAAATGTGAAAGAAATATTTGCTGCACAAGTAGAAAAGAGAGGCAAAATATCTATTAAAAAACCTGTTGCCATCGAATCGATTCTGACTCACAGTGCCCTCCAGGACAGAGTAGAACTGCCCCCATAGGACTTCCAAGGAGCAGCTGGTGGATCCGAACTGCTGACTTATTGGTTAGCAGCTGAGCTCTTAACCACTATGCCATCAGGACTCCAAAATATGTATAATATACAAAAGTCCCTTATATGTAGACAAGAAGACACAACTGTGTAGAAGAAGATGGATTAATGCCATGAAGGTGTGAGGTGATTACTTACCTAGCAATAAGCAATTTGGCCTTTGGTCTTAGTTCCTGAGACCTGTACTACACCTGCAGCTAATGAGTGGGTGTTGGCCACGTAAGAGGCAGCAAAGGCCTCCATGGGTGAGGCAAATAGAGCAGGGCTTTGAACTGGTTCATTTTGGTTCAAACTCCTGCTGAGAATTTGCACTTCTAACAAGTTCCCAGGGGATGCTAATGATGCTGGTTAGGGAACAATTCTGAGAATCACTAGTAGGGAATTGTGGTTCTCAAAATTTGTTATCTGTAAGAATCACCTGGGCATCTTGTTAATATGTAGGTTTTGATTCAGTATATCTGGGGTGGAAGACGGAAGGCCAAAGAGGTTCCTGGTTGGCAAATGGAGGGTGGGGTAACTTCTCTGAGCCATGGCAACTCCACATTGGGAACCTTCCTTGCCCGTGAATCTCTTCCTTATGATGATCCTGATATATATCCTTTTATTATAATAAAACTGGTAGTTGTAAGCATAACATCTCCTGAATTTCTGTGAGTTATTCCAACAAATCAGTGAACCCAAGGATGGTGTCCTTTAAGCTTATGAGCTTTGACCTAGCTCTGAGTAGCTAGGGGTTGAGGGAGAGAGAGAGAATGCCGTGTGGACAGCTAGTGTGAGAAATGATGTAGAAATGAGAAAGCAGGGGTATATTTGATCCTGCCTTCTGGGAATCAGCTTCATGCTGATTCTCATTCACAAATTTATCACCATAGAAGAGTTCACTCGTTTTTCTTTCCATTAGTGGGCAGAACAATATTGCTATCTTTAAGTGAAAGATTGATAATTCCCATATACTTACTGAGCACTAGTGATGTTCTAGCTTTAAACAGTGAATTCTTAGTGCTAGGTAGATAAATTTAGATAGACTCCCTAACCATTCTTATTTAGGGTTAGGTAAGAATTCTTTTTTTAAAAGAATAATTAGGAAACCCTGGTGGCATAGTGGTTAAAGCTATGGCTGGTAACCAAAAGATTGGCAGTTCAAATCCACCAGGCACTCCTTGGAAACTCTGTGGGCCACTTCTACTCTGTCCTGTAGGGTTGCTAGGAGTCAGAATCGACTCAAGGGCAACAGGTTAAAAATAATTAAGAAATGGTTTATGATCCATTCATGTCTTTTATCAAGAAAAGTTCCAGGAAAGAAAGGAGACAAGTCATCAGATCTGGTTTATTTATAAACATACTGGTCAATAGACTGACAATACTGATAAGGAGGAGGGTCCTTATCTATGGAATACTATTAACAGGATGTCCTTGATTTAAGTTTGCTTATGGTAAATAATCCTAGAGTCTATGGCTTTCTGGAGCATGGATTCCTGCAAAATAGTACATAAACTATATAACTATCAGGGTATAAAAGGCAGAGGGTGCATAACCTAAAATACTGTGGGATGTGTGAGGTGACTAGAAACCTTACTTAGAGCTCTTTAAACTCAGGCCAGAGAGCCTATGTCTGTTGTGATAAGGAGGTACATCAGGGATTTATCTCAATGCCTCAGACTTCTCCCTGTTTTTCTGTGCCTCTTGATTGGCCCCTGATGAAACATATCAAAATATTAAAAAGGAATGAAAAGGCAGAACTATTGATTCTCATAAAGTCCACTGGGGCTGAGGATTAAGAAGCACCAACATCATCTGCAGTTCAGGAAACTGGTGACTGATTCTCCAGATGAAACAAGTGTTGACATGAGGGTAAAATCTTTCAGGGACTTTACTGGCCTAAGGTTTTCCTTAGTATATGGCAATGGCAGAAGTCAGAAGTTTGAAAATTCCTGCTTAAAGGAGATACAAAACTAAAAACAAACCCATTGTCAGTGAGTTCATTCTGACTCATAGCAACCCTAAAGGACAGAGTAGAACTCCCCACAGGGTTTCCAAGGAGTGCCTGGTGGATTTGAGCTGCTAGCCTTTTGGTTAACAGCTGTAGCTCTTAACCACTACACCAGCAAGTTTTTCTCAAAGGAGATAGTGAAGTTTATACCACTAGGCTGAGGCCACCCTCCATGTAGCACTGGAATGCCAGAGATGCTGGGTTCAAAGGAAGAGGGAAGTTTGTGTTTAAGTTCCTCAAAAAGACTTACTAGAGCACATTCCTCACAGGCGTTATTGTTTATTTTACAGGCCTGTCTGTTATTTGACTGAAAGGTGATCTCGGAGCACCAGCAGGGTGTCTTAGGGCTATAGTCTGGGTGGTTCCTCCGGTCTCTATCAGACAAGTAAGTCTGGCCTCTTTTATGAATTTGAATTTTGTTCTACATTTTTTCTCCCAACCTAAGGGGGGACTTCTATTGTGTTCCTGGCCAGAGTATTTGATAGTGGCAGCAAGGCATATCTAGTTCTTCTGGTCTCAGGCCAATGGAGTCTGTGGCTTACGTGAGCCATTAGCCCTCTGAACTAATCACTTCTTGAGTCTTTGCTTTTCCTCACTTTCCTTTGCTTCAGATGGGAAGAGACCAATAGTTGTGTCTCAGACAGCCACTTGCAAGCTAAGCTGTTAAGGCCAAAGACGCTACTCACCACAGTAGGATGTAAGCCATTATCTTTATGAACTCTGTTATGCCAATAGACCTAGATGTTTCCTGAGACTATGGTCCTAAGCCTTCAATCCCAGTATCTAAGTCCTATGAGGTGTTTGGTTATGTCTAAGAAGTTTCCATAACTGTGCCCCCATGTGCTCTAGTATATATACGAATATAGATGCAGCACATATAAATATGTGTGTAGAACTATCCACAGCCATACCCATTTATGCCTGGAGATGTACTCCCGTGCAACCTTCCACACCTATTTAGCATACATATCTACCTAGGTATCCACTCACAAATTATTATTATTACTGTTGTTGCAGGATTGTATCTGCATAGTATTTACTGTAGTTGCCCTTTATTCTTGTATATCTTTCAATGCCATCATTGCCTTGGTTGCATTCTGCTGACTTCTCCCATATTGTGCATTACCTTTCCCTTCACCAAAATTAACATGTGTCTATTATCTGGTTAATGATTTTCCCTTCCCCCCCTCCCATCCCTGGTAATCATCAAAGAATGTTTCTTTCTGTGTAATAAACCTTTTCTTGATTTTTCATAGTAGCGGTCTCATAAAATATTTGTCCTTTTGTGGTTGACTTATTTCAGTCAGCATAATGTCCTCCAGATTCATCCATGTTGTAAGATGTTTCATGGATTCATCATTATTCCTTATAGCTGCATAGTACTCCATTGTGTGTATGTACCACGATTTGTTTATCCATTCATCCACTGCTGGGCACTTAGGTTGTTTCCATCTCTTTGCTATTGTGAATAATGCTGCAGTGAACATGGGTGTGCATATGCCTGTTCATGTCACACATCTTATTTCTCTAGGGCATATACCTAGGAGTGATATTGCTGGGTCATATGGTATTTCTATTTCTGGCTTTTTAAGAGAGTGCTATACCATTTTCCATCATGGCTGTACCATTTTACATTCCCATCGGCAATGTATAAGAGTTCCAATCTCCCCACAATCTCACCAGCATTTGTTTTCTGGTTATTTTATTTTATTTTTTGATCAGTGCCATTATTGCCAGGGTGAGATGGTAACTCATTGAAGTTTTGATTTGCATTTCTCTAATGATTAATGATCACAAGCATCTCTTCATGTGTTAGCTGCCTGAGTGTCTTCTTTGGTGAAGGGTCTGTTCATGTCTTTTGCCTATTTTTAAACTGGATTGTTTGTTTTTTTGTTGAAGTTTTCTATAAATTTTAGAGATTAGACTTTTGTCAGATATATCATTGCCAAAATTTTCTTCCCAGTCTGTAGGTTCTCTTTTTACTCTTGATAAAGTCTTTTGATGAGCATAAATGTTTGATTTTTAGGAAGTCATCTAGTTTATCTTCTGCTGTTTGTATTTTTAGTTATGCTTGATAGTCTATTAACGTCATAAATTAAGGTTCCTAGCTTTGTCTCTATGTTTTCTTCCATGAGCTTTATAGTTTTAGATTTTACATTTAAGTCTTTGATCCATTTTGAGTTAGTTTTTCCGTATTGTGTGAGCTATGGATTATGTTTCATTTTTCAGAAAATGGATTTCTAGTTTTGCCAGCACTATTTGTTAAAGAGACTATCTCGTCCCCATTTAATGGACTTCGACCCTTTGTCAAAGATCAGCTGTCCTTAGGTAGATGTATTTACTTCTGGGTTCTCAATTCTGTTCCATTGGTCTATGTGTCTGTCGTTGTACCAGTACCAGGCTGTTTTTACTACCGTGGCTGTATAGTAGGTTCTGAGATTGAGAAGTGTGAGTCCTCTGACTTTGTTCTTCTTCTTCAATAATGCTTTATTTATCTGGGGCCTCTCTCTTTTCCACATAAAGTTGGAGATTTGTTTTTCCATTTCATTAAAGAATGTTGTTGGGATTTGGATCAGGGTTACGTTACATCTATAGATCGCTTTGGGTAGTATTGACATTTTCACAATGTTAAGTCTTCCTATCCATTAGCATGGTATGTTTTTCATTTATGTAGGTCTCTTTTGGTTTCTTGTAGTACTGTTTTGTAGTTTTCTTTGATTAAGTCTTTTATGTCCCCAGTTATATTTATTCGTAAGTATTTTATCTTTTGGGGAACTATTGTAAATGGTATTGTTTTCCCTTTTGGAGTTCTCTTTGTTAGTGTAGAGGAATCCAACTGATTTTTGTATGTTGATCTTGCACTCTGCCACTTCGCTGAATCCTGCTTATTAGTTCCAGTAATTTTCTTGTGGAATGTCTGGGATTTTCTATGTGTAGGATCATATCATCTACAAATAGGGATAGTTTTACTTCTTCCTTACCAATTTGGATGCCCTTTATTTCCTTTTCCTGTCTTATTGCTCTAGCTAGGACTTCCAGTGCAATATTGAATAAGAGTGATGATAAGGGGCATTTCTTGTCTGGTTCCTGTTCTCAAGGGGAATGCTTTCAGATTCTCTCCATTTAGGATGATATTGGCTGTTGGCTTTGTATAAATGCCCTTTATTATGTAAAAGCATTTCCCCTCTTCCTATTTTGCTGAGCGTTTTTGTCAGGAAACAGTGTTGGATTTTATCAAATGCCTTTTCCACATTGATTGAAATGATCATGTGATTCTTTTCCTTTATGTGATGGATTACGCTGACTGATTTTCTAATGTTGAACCATCTTTGCATAAAAAAATTTTTTTTTATCTTTGCATACCTAGTATAAATCCCACCGAGTCATGATGCATTATTTTTTTGATATGCTATTAAATTCTATTGGCTATAATTTTGTTGAGAATTTTTGAGTCTATATTCATGAGGGATATTGGTCTGTAATTTTCTTTTTTGGTGGTGTCTTTTCCTGGTTTTGGTGTAGGGGTTATGTTGGCTTCATAGAATGAATTAGGAAGTATTCTTTCCTTTCCTATGTTCTGGGATAGTTTGTGTAGAATTGGTGTGAACTTTTCTCTGAATGTTTGACAGAATTCTCTGGTAACCCAATCTGGGCCAAGGCTATTTTTTTGTTGGAGGGTTTTTTTTTTTTAACCTCTTCAATTAATTTTGTTATGGGTCTGTTCAAATTTTCTACCTCACTTTGTGTTAGTTTGGGTAGGCAGTGTGTTTCTATAAATTTGTCCATTTCTTCTAGGTTTTCAAATTTGTTGGAGTACAATTTTTCATAATCTGTTATGATCCTTTTTTATCTCAGTTGGTTCTACTGTAATGTCACTCATCTCATTTTTTTGGTTATTTGCATCTTCTCATTCTTTTCCTTTGTCACTTTGGCCTGTAGTTTATCAATGTTATTGATCCTCTCAAAACACCAACTTCTAGTCTTGTTGATTCTATTGTTTTTCTGTTTTCTGTCCATTTATTTCTGCTCTGACCTTTATTATTTTCCTTTCTTCTGGTGACTGTGGTCCTTTTGTGTTGCTCTTTTTATATTTGTTTTAGTTGTAAGGTTAAGCTATTTATTTTGGCCCTTTCTTCTTTTTTGATGTGTGTGTTCATTGCTATAAATTCTCCTGCTATGAATTCCCCTCTGAGCACTGCTTTTGCTGTTCCCAAAGGTTTTGGTATATTGTGTTTTCATTGTCATTTAATCCTAGGAATTTTTTTTTCAATTTTAATATGTTCTATTATCCAGTGATTTTTAAGCAAGGTTTTATTAAGTTTCCATGTATTTGATTTTTTTTCCTTGTTCTTCCTGTTATTGATTTCAAGTTTTATAGTGTTGTGATCAGAGAAGATACTTTGTATTATTTGGATGTTTTCTGAATTTATTAAGGCTTGTTTTGTAGCCTAAAACCTGGTCTATTCTGGAGAATGATCCATGTGCACTGGAGAAGAATATGCACTGTGCTGCTGTTGGGTCGATAGTTCTGTATATGTCTATTAGGTCAAGTTTGTTAATTGTGTTATTTAGTTCTTCAGATCTTTGATTTTTTTCCCAAGTTTTTCCATCTCAAGTGATGTGTTAAAGTCTTCCACTATTATTGTGGAGCTATTTTTCTTTTCAATACTGTTAAAGTGTGTTTTATGTATTTTGAAGCTCTGTCATTGGGTATTTATTATGGTTATGTCCTCTTGGTGGATTGGCCCTTTAATCATTATATAATGCCCTTCCTTGTCTCTTGTGATGGACTTTGACTTAAAGTCTATTTTATCAGAGATTAATATTGCCACTCCTGCTCTTTTTTTGGTTACCGTTTGCTTGGTATTTTTTTTTTCCATTCTTTGAGTCTTAAACTATGTCTTTGTGTCTAAGGTGTGTCTCCTGTAGGCAACATATTGATGGATCATTTTCTTTTTAATCCATTCTTTCACTCTGTCTCTTGATTGGTACATTTACATGTACATTTACATTCACTGTGATTATTGATAGGTATGAATTTATTGCTGTCATTTTCTTAGGGTTTTTTTGTGTGTGCTGTTGACAGTTTCTGTGCTCTGCTTATTACTGTGTTGAGTTCTTTTTGTTTATGGATTTCTCTTCTTTTCCTTCATTGTTGATTTTATGTTTACTGAGTCTTCATGATTTTCTTCTTTTTCATCTTGGTGAGTAGGTTTATTAACTTTCTTTGTGGTTACTCTGAAATTTACCTTTATCTTTCTAAGTTTAAAACAGTCTGTCATTTCTTTCTATTGCTTTGACTTCCTCTCCATTTGGAAGTTCTATAACTACACCATTTACTCCTTTTTTGTTTTTTGAAGGTGTCAATTGCAAATTGACTCCTCTGGTTCCCTGTTTTCAGTTTTGTAGCTTTATTTTGCTTTCGAGAGTTCTTTATTTGGGTTGCTATCTGGGTGATGCTGTCATATGTCTTAATATTAGGTTGTTGTCTGATGTCCTTGATACTCCGTTCAAAAGGCTCTTTAATATTTCTTGTAAGGTTGGTCTGGTTTTTACAAATTCCCTTATTTTCTGTTTATCAGGGAATATCCTATTTTCACTGTTGTATTTGAGAGATGATTTTGCTGGATAAGTGATTCTTGGTTGGCAGGTCTTTTCTTTCAGGGTTTTATATCTGTCATCCCATTTCCTTCTTGTCTGCATGGTTTCTTCCAAGAAGTCAGAGATTATTTTTATTTGTGCCCCTTTGTAAGCGATATTTTGTGTTCCCCAAGCTGCTTTCAGAATTCTGCCTTTGGTTTGGGGAAGTTTGACTATGATATGTCTTGGCGATTGTATTTCGAGTTCTATCCTGTACGAGGTTCATTGAACTTCTTGGATAGAAACCTTTTCGTCTTTCATGATAATAGGGAAGTTTGCTGAAATTCCTTAAAAAATTCTGTTTTTTTTTTTTTCTTTTTGTCTCCTCCTGTTCTGGAATTCCAATCATGCATAAATTATTCCTCTTGACAGTGTCTCACATAACTCTTAGGTTTTCTTCAGTCTTTTTTCTGAATGTTCTTCAAACAAATTAGTATCAAGGGTTTTGTCCTCTACTTAACTCTTTCTTCCATTGATTCAATTCTACTCCTATGTCCTTCCACTGAATTATCTAATTTTTGTTGTTGTTGTTAATCTTCTGGATTTCTAGTTGCTGTTTTTTGTATGGTTTCTAATTGTCAATTTTTTCTTGTATTGTTTTCCTGAATTTTAGAGTTTTGTCTGTGTTTTCCCTGGATTTGTCTGTTTTTCCTTGATCTCTTGGGGGATCCTATTTAAAACAAAACAAAACAAAAAACCCATTGCCATCAATTCTGACTAATAGCAACCCTATAGGACAAAGTAGAACTGCCTCACAGGGTTTCCAAGGAGAGGCTGGTGGATTCGAACTGCCACTTTTTGGTTAGCAGCCACAGCTCACCATAGCTCCTAACCAGTGTGCCATTCCTTGTCAGGTAGTTCCATTACCATTTCTTCCTCGGGAAGGTTTTCTGCCCCTTTATCTTGCCCACTTGTTTGAACCATCTTATCCTGTTTCTTCATATGATTTGTTATTGTTTCCATCTCTGAGGCATTAAGTTTGTTGCTAGTAGTAGTTATGGTGTTCTTTGGAGGTCAGGGAAGGACTTCTTCATATCTGCTGTGAGGAAGTGCTGTCCAAACAGGCAGTGTATGTTCACTATACATGGACTAGTTGTTGTTTCAGTAGGTGGTGAGGTATCAAAGGATTTCAGTGCAAATGCAAATGGCTTGCAGGAACTGTTTGGGTATGGAATGTGTGCTGTTGCAGCCAGGCAAACATTAGAGGAGGGCACTAGGGGCTCTTGCTCATCACTTGGTAGGGGTGTAGCTGGTGCCAGTCAGGATGTATGTAGTGTTGCTGGTGAGGTGATGTGTCTGGCTGGTCACCTAGGCATGGGTGCAGGGACATTCTCACTGGTCACTATGTTGGGTGGTGTTTTGGTGCACTTTCAGTTACTGGGTGGTTGGGGGGTGAGGGTGTATAGGTCATCAGTCACCAGGTGGGTGGCACATAAACTTGCACCAATGGCCTCAGGCAGGCAGGACTACATGGGAGTGGTTGGAGCAAGCAGGAGCCTCTGGTTGCAGGTGGGGTCATGCAGAGGGCAAGGCAAGGGGTATACAGCCAGTCTATGGGTGCTGGCTTGGAGGGAACACCCATGTCTACTACAGCATGAGATGGTAAAGGGTGCACCACCAGTCTGCAGGCCCCCGGTGTAGGCGGCTGGGTGGAGGGTGGGGGCATCACTGGCATAGGTGGCTGGGCGGTGTAAGAAGCTATAGACTTTTGTAGGTTTATGTTATAAACTGCTAGTCTGGAAAATTCTTTTATTGTGTACAATAGATTTTCCATTTAATTTTCTGCGTTTTCGTATATAGAATATCAACTATCAACGGAGATACTTGAGCATCTTTCAATTTTTATGCCACAAATTGCATCTTTTTTTCTAATCATTTTGGCAAATATTCCCAATACAAGGTAATTTTAAAAATCAGTGTCATTTTTTTTTTTAATTCCTAATTTTAATGGGAAAGATTCCAGTGTAAAATCACCATTCAGGAAGATAAGGCTGTTCATATACGTGTATAGGTGCCATGTTAGAGAAGTAATCAATTTATATTTATATTTTATTAAGTATTCTTTACATGAATAAGTGTTGAATTTGTAAAATGACTTAACTGAATCTATAGATTTTTTTTTTTCCTTATCCCCTATCACTACTAATATGATGGATTACATAGTAGTTTTCCTAACATTGAAGCACCCTTACATTCTTGGAATACACACCCCATTCAGTCAAGATGTATTTTATAAAATACTATTGGAATTTGCTAATATTTCATTTCAAATTTTTGCATTAATACTCAAGTGAAATTGGTCTGCAGCTTCTTCATGCAATCTTTGTCAAGATTTTACATTAAAGTCATACTCACTATATAGAAGATTTGCAGTTTTCCCTCATTCTGTGCTCTGAAATAGTTAAAATAAGATTGGGGTTATCTGCTCTTTAGAGGTCCCATAAAATTAACCCTTTGAAAGCATCTCATCTCAATCTCTTAAATGATTTTCTTTCTCTTATGATGATTTGGTCTATTGAAATGTTTTGTCTATTGTTGTTAGTTACCTTTGAGCAGGCTCTGACTCATGGTGACCCTATGTACAACAAACAAAATATCTCCCTGCCCTGTGCCATCTTCATAATCACAAGTTTTGTTTCTACTTGGGTCAAATTTGGTAAGTTCTAATTTTCTAGAAATTATCCATCTTATTTTATTTTTATTTCTCAGCTTCACTCAGAACCAAAGTATCAACACTCACTGGGTGAACTGCTGTTGATGAAAAATATTGCCATCATTGTAGCATTTTAATTTTCAAATTACTTGCAGTGTTTTTCAATGTGATTTATTATTTTCTTTTTAAATTTCTACTGTTTTAATGATCCCTACTCCTGTCATTTTAAATTTTGCATATTTGTGCTTTCTCACATTTTTGATATAAAGCTCTACTTTGTAGATTTTTACTTTTTGCTGAAGCTGTTACTTATTGTAATAGACTCTTTAAAATGAAGTTAATTGTTATTGACTTAATACAATGTTTTAGGCCTGGAATAAACTAAAATTATTCCATTGTGAGATGGCCCAGTCTCCAGAATCTGAAGGAAGTCTACTTATACCCAGGCACATTGAAATACTATTCATTAAAAACTGAACAGAATAAGAAAATGGGGATAGTGTTTTTCATTCTTTAAGAAGTAACAGAACTTTAGACTTTTTTTTTTTTAGGACTTTTAGGCTTTTAACTTACAAAGGCAAGAGACTTTGGTTTGAACTTTAATTCCTTTAGACTTTAAACCATTATGGGATTTAACTTTCAAGCATATTTAATCTTTGAAGTTTTACTTTTCTTTGGAAACTTTATAATGTGAGAAGGTTTATTTTCAAATTTGTGTTTATCTCTATAATGTTATTTTGTTCTTGCTGTTTTTGGTATTGTCATTAATACAATTTATTAAAATATCTTTAATATTTTATTGAATCTCATTGCAGATATTCTGATAGCTTTATTGTATAGCATGGCTAGACAAAATTTGAAATAAAATGCAGAAGAAATTATTTATTTAGCCTTAGAGTAAATTTAATTATTGCATTGATCTGAACCACTTCAGCGTCTTACGGTGGCAAATCTAAATTGCCCTACAGTGGTTCCAGGGAGCAATGGTTGATACTGGAGAGTGGTGCACATGAAGGTCGAACAGAAATATCTGGTATGCTGCTGGTAACCTCTCACAAGGTTGGATAACCATAATGGTTATCATAATGGTTATGATAAGCATAATGGTTAAGCTTACTGGGCTAAAAGGACAAAACCATAATGGTTAAGTTTAGTGGGCTAAAAGGACAAAAGCATAATGGTTAAGCTTAGTGGGCTAAAAGAACAAAAGGCTAGGCACTGTGCTTATAATCATTTATAGCTCAGTGCTATAAAATCAATACCAAAAACAAACAAAAAAAACCAAACACGTTGCCATCCTGTCCCAGTTGGTTCTGACTCATAGTGATCCTACAGGACAAAACAGAACTGCCCCGGAGGGTTTCCAAGGAGCGGCTGGTAGATTCAAACCACTGAACTTTCAGTCAGTAGCCTGAGCTCTTAACCACCGAGCCACCAAGGCTCCAGTAAAATCAGTACTACCCTAAAAATAATGTCCACTGGCCCATTGTATTAACACCAGTGGTTGGTGAAGATGTGGATCACCAGGGACTCATACTCTCTTAGTGGAAATGAACAATTTGGCAATGCTTAAAATGAAAATGCATATACCCTAACCTAAGTGTGTATATGCACTACCTCCTCCACAAACTGCTATCCAGGCCCGCCTTATAAGAAGAGCAACCTGGCATGCTGAAGTGATGGTGTCAGAATTCACACACTGACATGCAGAACACCTAATCCCAAATGCTATAGTAAAAAAAAAAAAAAGAAAAGAAAGAAATTGAGAGAGATTAAATGTTGAGTGGCACAGGCATTTTTTTTATGTTGTTTTAGACAAGCAATATGCAGGCATAGCGAGCCCGAGATTATTCAAAAGAAAGTGAGTCTCTACTTATTTGGCCATAATCATTGATAATAAGGGTCTGTCTCCATTTTCCCTCTCTTGATAAACCTCCATATCCCTTACAAGCATATTTCTCAGATCATAATTATTCATCATAATAACTACAGCTGCCCTAGACTCTGAGACAGAGGATTTGTATTTAGGAAGTTAACTGGGAAGCGATCTTAGGATAAACACCTATAGGGGAATGAAGGAAAAAGAACTGGGCAGAGAAAGATGTTTAACTTTGATGCAGTCACAACAAAGGATTCAGCTGAGCTCATGGTGAGCTCTAGATCTGGGGTGGAGTTTTCTTGAATTGTGGAAAGGGAGCTGGGCATGTATGACCCCATATTGACCAGTCATTGAATCAAGGCTGCCCCTGAGAAGGGGGCATTACCTTGGGCAAGGTGCCTTTCTTCAGATGAACGCTGGATGTGCGGTTAATATAGATGTTAGGCATCAGCTGCTAGCACCTACAGCAGATTGAGTAGCGAGTGCTTCAGTCTTGTAGGAGGATACGATTGGTGCCCACAGCATCCACTAAAATAACATCTCAAGGTTTTACCAGACCTAAGGGATCACTGGAAAGTAGGAGCTAAAAACGGTCTCTTCTTGAGTTGGTCATTTTTCCTCAAAGAGGCCTTTGAAGTGTGTCTCTGGGGATGTAAAAACAGTGGAAATCTCAAGCCCCCAAATAACAGTTATGACCATAATACGAGTAAGCCATTCTGAGTAATTCTGCCATTCTTGTTCCCCCTAACATGACTGCTATGCTACTTCTGATATCTAACACCACTTCCAGCATCCAAACACAATGTCCAAATTTTATTTTTCTCTATTGTACAAGCCATGCTAGGTGAGCATTTTGGCTTTTGGCAGAAATCTGGCTGTACTCTACTAAAGAGAAGATTGGGAGTAATACAAAAAAAAGTTTAGAAGGAAGTAAAATGAGTACAATCAGTTTTAGCCTTTTTGAAGTTAAGGAGATTTATGCCTTGGGGTGATGACACAGATGTAATCTCCTTGCCACAGTTTAGATGGCAGAATGAAAGTTAAGTGAATAATGACACATTAAACAGGCCATGTAATTTAGGAAGTGGTATTTAATATTTTAATGGACTGCATTTGAAATAATGGAGAGTCTGTCTAAAAGACATGTCAAGAACAGGTCCTGTGCTGAAATTAAGACACTAAATTGGTAATTACTGTATGCACACAGGATTGAGCACTTCCCTCTCACTGAGACATATTTTGGAATATACAAGCAGGAATGTGTTGGAGGCAAATGTTCTAAGAAATGTGTATATTATTCAACAGCTGGGTCAATTTAGGAAGAGTTCTTTAATGGCATTTTCAAGTCAGCTGTCAGGAAGAATTTGTTTTTTTATTTTAAAAAATTTTGTTTTTATCATTGTTGTTTGTATCTCTAAGGGAGAGTCTTAGGAGCCACCTGATCCCCCAAACTGGGAAAATCTTCCGAACTGCTCATATCAGGAATCTTTTGACTGGTGCTTGCAGTACAGGGAGCATCTTTTGCTGCAAAACTCTTGAATACAGCACTGGATACGTTACACAGAGAGACCCCCTTCATATGCTCTTGCTGAGACTCATGCTTTATGGCAGTAGCCAGATAATGTTCCTCAAGACTAAGGATATGATCAATTGCTTTTGTGACTTTATCACGAACTCCAGTCACAGTGACAAAGTTTGGATCTGGGGCCTCCCTGGGAGGGAAACGGATATCTACTTGGAATTGATTCATGATTTTATTAATGGCCTTCCCACGGAACCCAATAATTTGGCCATGAACACGGTGGTTTAGTGGGGTTTTCCTAGTTATTGTTTTTTCAAACTTATGCACCATTTTCATTATTGCATCGCGGGCAGCAATGGTATTTTTCTCATATCCAGTGATAATGATTTGGTCTTGTGTTTCATTGCTCTCTTTACTTGGAAAATGGATGGTAACTTCATGTTCTAAGCAAATCTGAGCAATAACTAAACCCTTTTGACCAATGATCTTGGGGTGGTATTTGGGGTCTACGGTTAAGCTCAGTTTAAAATTTCTTAATGCTCGATCTTGTATTTCAGCTTGTAAAGCTACGACTCGTTCTTCTAATCTAGCTTTGGCTTGTTTGACATTTGCAGCAAGGCCAGTGATGGAAACACTACTGGACTGTAATTCAGCTGCTGAGACTTGTATATCAACTTCAAACTCCTCCATCAACTTACGTATGCCACTTCCTTTCTGACCAATGATGTAACGGTGAAGGTCAAAGGGCACATCTACTTCAACAGTAACAGGAATTAAAGCCACAAGGGCTTCCATGGCTGCTTCACACTTTTCCTTTCGACCTGATATATATATGGTGTCACATTTCCTTGGAAAAATAGGATTACCCTCCTTTGTGTTCCTTTTCCCAATTTTGTCTTCACCTTCCTGAACAACTGGCTCTGTATTAGTAACTACATTCTCCTCTCTGTCTGGAAATTTGATTCGAACATTATAATCCCTACTGATTTGTCGGACTCGGGAACACATTGGTCCCAGGACAAAATGATGGAATTTCTGGGGAATAACACATTCTGTTGTGACTTGGGTATGAAAGTCGCCAATAATTTCCTGGATCTGTTTTTTGGCTGCTTCCACGCAAGGTTTTGCTCCTTTGATTGTGACTTTATTGTTCTTTTTTCCTGAACATGAAATATTAATAATCACACCACCACACTCCTCGGTTATCTCCCGTAAAACCTGGCCCCTTCTCATGATAAAGTGACGGTGGTACTTGGGATTTATCAGTATATTGTCCTCTACAACACTGTCTAGGTTTTGGATTAGAGCTTCTAGTTCCTTTTGTGCATCTTTAACAGCCTCTTCTATTCCAGTAATAGTTATCAGTTCTTGATTCTCATCCTCAGGGAGTGGGAAGACGATATGTGCTCCAGTCTCATCACAGATTTTAGGAACATTGCCACCATTTTTACTCATGAGAAATTTGTGATACTGTGGTTTGACCTGGAGGACCACAGCATAACTCTTGCTTTCTTTTTCTTCTGCTAGTTGCAGCAGCTTTTTCTTAGCCTTCTCAACACTTTGGGCAGGGCCCTTAATGATGACCCTTTGAAGACCTGAGTTGTCTTTTGGAAAGTGCATGCAGATCCCTCCACATTCTTCCACGATTGAACCAATCAAACAGCTTTTGGGATCTATAAGGGCTATATGTAGATCAGAAGGAATAGAAATTTCTGTTTCTGAAATATTGGCTGTATCTTTCTGAATGGAAAGAATCCAGTTATAAGCTACTTCACAGTTTTCCCGTTTCCCAGTGATGACAATATTCTCTGAGTTGCTACCTGCTGATGGAAGCTGAATTTTGGTGTTGCTTGCTGCACAGATTTTTTTGATGTTTGCACCTCCTTTTCCGATTATATTCTTGTGAAGCTTTTTGAATATGGGAATAGTAATGGAATAGTTGTTTTCTACAAGGTCTGTCACCACATTCTCCAAATATTCTGTGCACTGTTCTAATTCATACTTGGGCCCTCTGAGTTGGACAATGTCACTTTTTTGTGCTAGATCAGGAAAATTAATCATAACTTCTGGGAATTTCTTACGGATATCACGAATCCGTTCACCTTTCTGCCCAATGATTGTGCGATGAAATCTTTGCTCGATAATTAAGTCTTTGCTCTGCTCATTTTTCGCATGAGCAGCAAGCTCCAGAAGTTCTCTCTTGGCCTGTTGGACACCCCAAGCTTCCCCTTCAATTCTGATCAAGTTATTCTTTGCATTTTCAGGTGAGATTAGCACAGAAACTTTATTCTTCTCTTTAATCTGGTTTATGGTGACACCATTCTTCCCTATCAGATATTTGTGAACCTTGTAGTCAATATTAATCTCTTCATAATACATCCTGTCAATTAGGTCTTTGACTATGACCTCAATTTTGTCTCGAATATAATTCACATCTTTTGTAGGTCCTTTTATGATAATTTTATCATCTCCAGTAAATTCTACACAAACTTTTGGCCTATTCTCAGTTATTGTGGCTATATTTTGACCTTTTTTACCAATGATAAATCTGTGGATCCAGGAAGGTGCAGAAACTGAGGAAACGGTGTAACGCTTGGACTTTGAACACACTTTAGTAAATGCCTTCCCTGAACTTTCAGGCTCACCTTGGAGTGTCTCAGGATCTGACATGTTCTCCGAGGGTGAAATCTCGATTGAAACTCCAGTTCTTTCCAGGATTTCCTGCACAGAATTGATCTTGGGCCCAATAGTACACTTGTGCTGCAATTTCATCTCCATAGCTGTGGCTATATTTTTCTTTTTGGTATCCTCAAAACTCTCCTTTACAGGAGCCACAGACTGATTTAGCTGTTGCTTTTTTTCAGTAAACATTACCTCTGTGTGATTGGTACTAGGTGGTGGAATACGTATGCGTGCCTCTTCTTCCTGCACGACTTTGTAAACAGATGTATTGTATGGCCTGGCAACAGAAGGATGAAATAACATTTCCATATCTAGCCTCTCTGAAGCATGCTTGTCTTGTTCCTCAGACGTAAAAACTTCGTGTGGATATTTCTTTATGCCCTCTTTGGTGCCAGCAATCTTGATTCGGTTTTGATAGTTATCAGGGCATAGAATCTGGATGTTGGTTGCCGTGTTTTCTTCCAAGTTTTGTAGTTTTTCTCCAGTCTTGCCTATAACAGTGCAACATTGTTCTTTGAAAGCGGAAACGGCGGTTGAATCTTGTTCGTGAAACCAAGCAAAAATCTCCTTCTGGGCTTTCTTAACAGTTTCTGGCTTACCAGAGACTATAATGTAGAGACCTTGGTCTTTGATAAAAGTTAATTCTTCCAGGTTGGCACCAGTCCTGTGCATGATATCTATAAAGAATTTGGCTTGTCTACCTTCACCAAACTGATTTAAATACTTTCTTTCCTCCAGAGGCACATAAACAATTTGAGAGACGACTGAGGTTGAATTGCTAGGTTGAATATTACTGCTGGAGGATCCAGCAGGTTCCTGAGGATTTTCCAGTGAATTTGTTTTGTCTAGGAGTTGAGGGGCTTTGTCTGTGTAGATTGGAGTGCCAAGCACCTCTTCTGAATTTAAAGCAGTAACATAGTTTTCTTTCTGAATGTACTTGCTCTGGTGCTTAGCAATGCTTTCTTCAGTCGAATTTTCTTCAGAGTTCATTGTTGATTTTCAATGAGATATAATCCAGATATGTTGTAGCTAAATGATCAACAGCTAGAAAATTCCTTTTGTAGCTGCTCTTGCATATTACTGCATGGGAAGAATAAACATTTTAAAGATGTAATTCCTTTCCAAATCAATCTATAAACTCAAAGCAATAAAAAATAAAATCTTAGTATTTATACAACTAGACAACAGATTCCAAAGTTTATCTATTCTAGTGTTATGAGATTAGCAAGACAAGGTTCAAATTGGAGGGACTGTGAGGAAATAATGATCATTTTGCTAAAGGAGAAGTTACCTTTCGTTCTTACCACAGTCATCAACAACTCTCATTTTGCCAGCCCTTAGAAACACCTTTCACTGTTAACTGCAAAATACTTTTACAAAAAAATCTAATTTTCTGGTCTCCAATTTTATCACATTTACCAGATTTTACTATTTTTAACAATAGCTTTATTGAGGAATAAATTATATACTTTAAAATTTATCCAGTTTATATGTACAATTCAATGATTTTTAGTAAATTTACAGTATTATGCAACCACCACCAAAATTCAGTTGTGGAACATTTCCATCAACCCATAGAGACTTCTCATGCTCATTTGCAGTCAATCTCCATTTCCATCCCCACACCCTGGCAAATATAAATTTTTTCTCTGTAAACTTGCTTTTTCTGGACATTTCACATAAATGGTAGCATACAGTTCGTAGGATTTTCCACACCTGGTTTCTTTGCCTTGGTATAATGTTTTTGCAATTCATCTATGTTGTAGCATGTATCAATAGTATGTTCTTTTTTATTACTAAATAATATTCCATTTCAATTTACTTTTACCTTAATGACCGTTCTGACTTAATCTCCCTTCCTGATTCCACCTCCTCCAGCAGAACTGTACATATTGAAGTGTTACAGGGTACTCTTTTGCACCACTTCTTTTTTCTCTATTCTCTCCCTGTATGACGTAATTTAGACTCGTAAATTTGAATACCATCAACACACTGATGATTCTCAAATCCATAACCACCGCCCTGAGCTCCAAATGTGTATATACAAAAGGATCTGTAATATCACCACTTAAGTGTCCACTAGTCCTTTCAAACTTAATATATCCAAAGATCTCTTGATTTTATCCCCAGCTTTCTCCTGTTGGAAGGTTCTAGAACTCAGTAAATCACACCTAACTTTCGTCCTGTTGCTCAGGCCAAGTACTTAGTGTCACTGACTTCTCAGTTTCTCTCACATAAGGCATCTAAGATTAAGGCATCCCTATTAATCTATGTCTGACTTTTTTCTCACCATTTGAATCTATATTCCTAGTCTTGTCACTACCATAACAAGCACTAAAATGTTCTACCTGCTCCTACTCTTGGCCCCCTGTGGCCTATTTTTCTCATAGTAGCAAGATTCATTTTGATAAAGTGTGAATAAAATCATACTCTTTTCCGTGGCATCTTCTAGTGGTTTCTCATTGTAATTAGAATAAATGAAAACCTACACAGGCACAGACACACATACAATAAACTCCTTGATTTTAAGCATTTGGCTTGTTCATTATTGCAGTCGCACTGTATGCAGGGTGTGACTAAGTAAATACGCTTGATGCCATTAGAAAAGACAAGCAGGAGGCGAAGACAACATGGCGGGATAGACAGAAAATTCCAGTGAGTGCTCTTTAAAAAAGGCCTGAAAAAAACAAGTGAAACAAGTATATTTGTGACAAGCTGGGAGCTCTGAGCTTCAAAGGCAAGCTTAGAAAACAAACTGAGGGGCAGGGGGAGGAAGAGACCATTCAGAAGCGGAGAGGAGTTACTGGACCTGAATCACGGGGAGCCCTCAGGCACCATTCCCGGAGTGGCAGTGGGCTGGTACTAGTATTCGGCCATATTTTCCACAAGGAGAAGCAGCCAGCCACACAGCCTACTCATACCTCTGGAACCTGAGAAGAACGGTACTCTCGGCAAAACCTAAGTACTTGTGTATATTTTACGTGCCCCCCTCACCCCAAGCCGGCATCAGCAGCTGAATTCCCTGGGCCTGAGATAGGCCCTGTTGAGTGCCTAGAGCCATCCTCCAGCATCCGAGAAACAAAAAATTTGCAATTGGGGGAAAAGATAATTTGCCAGCTCCACTAACCAGGGGAACTCAGGACAGAAGCAGCTCCTGTCCAGGCAAAAATGGTCCACAGACTTTAAGCACCTTTACCTCCTGCATGGACCTGTGTGGGCCCATTTCAGGAGAATAGGCCTTTGTTGGCAGACTCCAACCGTTTTGGCTATGCGGAGGAGAGGTGGGTGTTTGATGATTGACATTGCTTTGCCTATTAAACAAGGTCCTCAACTACCCACATCAGGGACCTAAGGACTGGTAGCTCCACTCAGGTCACCCAGCCACCCATGAACGGGATCCAAGGATAACTGGTAATTCCCAGCCCTTACAACCAAAAACTTTAGATGCCCATGTTCTGTCTGTAGAACCCACCCACCTGCACACTCTAGGGAACAGGGACATGCTTTCCTCAGAGACACTTGGAGGTCAGTTCTCAGCCCCCAGCCTTGTTCAGAGCGTGACCCACTGCTGCAATCAGATACCGGTGCATACGGCAATCACCCCTGTCCCTCTAAGACTGTAGGAGAGAGCCCGTACCACACACATGATGATCAGCTGCCTGGACACCTGAGCTGAATTCATACAAGGAAAGTAAATGGACTCCTAGGCTGAGATACCTGATAACAGCTCTAGCCATCTGGGGACAGGATGTCAGAGCTCCAAAGGCGAAAACAATCAAGCTAGCTCACTGAAGCAACCCATTTGGGTATATCAAAACAAAAAGCAAGAAGCTATGACACAGTAAGCAAGCATAAACTAATACAATAACTTACAGATGGCTTGGAGACAACAGTCAATACCAAGTCACATAAAGAAGCAGACCATGATCACCTTAACAAGCTCTCAAAACAAAGAATCCTGGAATCTTCAAGATTAAAGTGCATTTCTGGAATAACCAGAGACAGAATACAAAAGATTAATATATAGAACCATTCAAGACATCAGAAAGGATATGAGGCAATATTCAGAACAAGGCAAGGAACACACAGATAAAGCAATTGAAATTTAGAAAGATTATTCAGGAACATAATGAAAAATTTAATAAGCTGGAAAAATCCATAGACAGGAATCAGAAATTCAGAAGATTAACAATAAAATTAAAGAAGAAGATAACTCAACTGAAACTCAGAGGAGCAGAATTGAGCAAGTAGAAGCCAGAATTTCTGAACTCGAAGATAAATCACTTGGCATTAATATATTTGAAGAAAAATCAGATAAAAGAATTAAAAAAAAAATGAAGAAACCTTAAGAAACATGTGGGACTCTATCAAGAGAAATAAGCTACAGGTGATTGGAGTACCAGAACAGGGAGGGATAACAGAAAATACAGAGAGAATTGTTGAGGATTTGTTGGCAGAAAACTTCCCTGATATCATGAAAGATGAGAAGATATCTATCCAAGATGCTCCTCAAACTCCACATAAGGTAGATGTTAAAAGAAAGTCACCAAGACATATTATAATCGAACTTGCCAAAACCAAAGATAAAGAGAAAATATTAAGGGCAGCTAGGGATAAGCAAAAAGTCACCTACAAAGGAGAGCCAATAAGAATAAGCACGGACTCCTCGGCAGAAACCATGCAGGCAAGAAGGCAATGGGATGACATATTTACAAAACTGATGGAAAAAAATTGCCAGCCAGGAATCATATATCCAGCAAAACTGTCTCTTAAACATGAAGGTGAAATTAGGACATTTCCAGATAAACAGAAGTTTAGGGAATTTGTAAAAACCAAACCAACACTACAAGAAATACTAAAGGGAGTTCTTCAGTTAGAAAATCAATAATATCAGGTATCAACCCAAGACTAGAACACCGGGCAGAGCGATCAGAAGTCAACCCAGACAGGGAAATAAAAAAAAAGCCAGATTAAAAAAAAAGCTCAAAACATGGTAACAGCGATGTTATTATATGAAAGAAGACAACTTTTTTTTTTTTTTAAATGTAATCATAGATCTTCCCCATGGAGAGGAAGATACAGCGATACAAAGAAATAAAAGTTAGGTTTAAATTTAGAAAAATAGGGTAAATAATAAGGTAACCACAAAGGAGACAAACTATCCTACTCATCAAAATAAAATACAAGAAGAATTACTTTAGGTGAAGGGAAAGACAGCACACAATGGAGGGGAGGTCAAGACAATTGGACTAAACCAAAAGCAAAGAAATTTCCTGAATAAACTGAATGCTTCAAAGGCCAGCGTAGCAGGGGCAGGGGTCTGGGGACCATGGTTTCAGGTGACATCAAAGTCAATTGGCATAATAAAATCTATGAAGAAAACATTCTGCATCCCACTTTGAAGAGTGGTGTCTGGGGTCTTAAACGCTAACAAGCAGTCATCTAAGGTGCATCAATTGGTCTCAACCCACCTGGATCAAAGGAGAATGAAGAACACTAAGAACACAAGTCAATTATGAGCCCAAGAGACAGAAAGGGCCATATGAACCAGAGTCTATATTCATCCCAAGACCAGAAGAACTAGGTGGTGCCCGGCTATGACCGATGACTGCTCTGACAGGGAACACAACACAGAACCCCTGAGGGAGCAGGAGAGCAGTGGGATGCAGACCCCAAATTCTCATAAGACCAGACTTAATGGTCTGACTGACACTGGAAGGGCCCCGGTGGTCATGACCTCCAGACCTTCTGTTGCCCCAGGACAGGAACCATTCCCGTAGCCAACTCTTCAGACATGGATTGGACTGGACAATGATTTGGAGAGGGATGCTGGTGAGGAGTGAGCTTCTTGGATCAGGTGGACACTTGAGACTATGTTGTCATCTCCTGCCTGGAGGGGAAATGAGAGGGTGGAGGGGGTTAGAAGCTGGCTAAATGGACACAAAAAGAGTGAGTGGAGGGAGAAAGCAGACTGTCTCATTAGGGGGAGAGTAATTGGGCGTGTGTAGCAAGGTGTATATGGGTTTTAGTGTGAGAGAATGACTTGATTTGTCAACTTTCACTTAAAGCACAATAAAAAAATTAAAAATTAAATAAAATACAAGAAAAAATAGTGATCAGCAGAAATCATATCAACAACAACGAACAGAAGGAAAGGACAACATATAAAGATAATCTACTCAGCACATAAAATTAAGTGCAAAAAAGAAACTGTCAACAACACACAGAAAAAGACATCAAAATGATAACACTAAGTTCATACCTATCCACAATTACGCTGAATGTAAATGGACTAAATGCACCAATGAAGAGAGAGAGAGTGCCAGAATCAATTAAAAAACACGACCCATCTATATGCTGCCTGCAAGAGACACACCTTAGACGTAGAGACACAAACTAAAATGATGGAAAAAATATATCAAGGAAACAACAATCAAAAAAGAACAAAAATGGCAATATTAATTTCTGACAAAATAGACTAAAGTTAAATCCATCAGAAAGGATAAGAAGGACACTATATAATGATTAAAGGGACAATACACCAAGAAGATGTAACCATATTAAATATTTATGCACACAATGACAGGGTTGTAAGATACATAAAACAAACTCTATCAGCATTGAAAAGTGAGATAGACAGCTCCATAGTAACAGTAGGAGACTTCAACACACCACTTTCGGTGAAGGACAGGACATCCAGAAAGAAACTCAATAAAGACATAGAAGATCTAAACACCACACTCAACCAACTTGACCTCATAGACATATACAGAACACTCCACCCAACAGCAACCAACTATACTTTCTTTTCTAGTGCACATGGAACATTCTCTAGAATAGACCACATATTAGGTCATAAAGCAAGCCTTAGCAGAATCCAAAACACTGAAATATTACAAAGCATCTTCTCTAACCATAAGGCCATAAAAGTGGAAATTAATAACAGAAAAAGCAGGGAAAAGAAATCAAACACTCAGAAACTGAACAACATCCTGCTCAAAAAAGACTGGATTATAGAAGACATTAAGGATGGAATAAAGAAATTCAGAGAATCCAGTGAGAATGAAAACACTTCCTATCAAATCTTTGGGACACAGCGAAAGCAGTGCTCAGAGGTCATTTTATATCAATAAATGCACACATACCAAAAGAAGAAAGGGCCAAAATCAAAGACTTATCCCTACAACTTGAACAAATAGAAAGAGAGCAACAAAAGAAACCCTCAGGCACCAGAAGAAAACAAATAATCAAAATTAGAGCTGAACTAAATGAAATAGAAAACAGAAAAACAATGGAAAGAATTAACAAGACTTAAAGCTGGTTCTTTGAAAAAATCAACAAAATTCATAAACCATTGTCCAAACTGACAAAAGAAAAGCAGAAGAGGAAGCAAATAACCTAAATAAGATATGAGATGGGTGATATTACAACAAACTCAACTGAAATTAAATGAATCATATCAGATTACTATGAAAAATTGTACTCTAACAAATTTGAAAACCTAGAAGAAATGGATGAATTCCTAGAAACACACTACCTACCTAAACTAACACAAACAGAGGTAGAACAACTAAATAGACCCATAACAAAAGAAGAGATTCAAAAGGTAATCAAAAAACTCCTAACCAAAAAAAGCCCTGGCCCCCGGCTCACTGCAGACTTCTACCAAACTTTCAGAGAAGAGTTAACACACCGCTACTACTAAAGGTTATTTCAGAGCATAAAAAAGGACGGAATATCCCAAACTCATTCTATGAAGTCAGCATATCCCTGATGCCAAAACATGGTAAAGACACCACAAAAAAAGAAATTTACAGACCTATATCCCTCATGAACTTAGATGCAAAAATCCTCAACAAATTCTAGGGAACAGAATTCAACAACATATCAAAAAAAAAATAATAATTTGCTATGACCAAGTGGGATTCATACCAGGTATGCAGGGATGGTTCAACATTAGAAAAACAATTAATGTAATCAGAATCACATAATTTTATCAACTGATGCAGAAAAGGAATTTGACAAAGTTTAATACCCATTCATGATAAAAACTCTCAGCAAAATAGGAATAGAAGGAAAATTCCTCAACATAATAAAGGGCATTTATACAAAGCCAACAGCCAACATCATCCTAAATGAAGAGCACCTGAAAGCATTTCCCCTCAGAACGGGAACCAGACAAGGATGCCCTTTATCACCTCTCTTATTCAACATTGTGCTAGAGGTACTAGCCACAGCAATTTGGCTAGATAAAGAAATAAAGGGCATCCAGATTGCAAGGAAGAAGTAAAATTATCTCTATGTGCAGACGACATGATCTTATACACAGAAAACCCTAAGGAATCCTCAAGAAAACTACTGAAACTAATACAAAAATCAGTTTGATTCCTCTACACCAATAAAAACAACATCGAAGAGGAAATCACCAAATCAATACCATTTACATTAGACCCCAAAAAGACAAAATACTTAGGAAGAAATCTTACCAGAGATGTAAAAGACTTATACAAAGAAAACTACAAAAAACTTCTGCAGGAAATCAAACGAGACCTAAAAAAAAAAAATTTTAAGTGGAAAAACATACCTTGCTCATGGATAGGAAGATTTAACATTATAAAAATGTCTATTCTACCAAAAGTGATCTATACATTTAATGCAATTCCAATCCAAATTCCAACGACAGTCTTTAATGAGATGGAGAAACAAATCACCAACTTCATATGGAAGGGAAAGAGGCCCCGGATAAGTAAAGCATTACTGAGAAAGAAGAAGAAAGTGGGAGGCCTTACTCTACCTGATTTTAGAGCCTATTATACCGCCACAGTAGCGAAAACAACCTGGTACTGGTACAACAACAGATACATAGACCAATGCAACAGCATTGAGAATCCAGACATAAATCCATCCACATATGAGCAGTTGATATTTGACAAAGGCCCCAAAACAGTTAAATGGGGAAAAGACAGTCTTTTTAACAAATGGTGCTGGCAGAACTGGATATCCATCTGTAAAAAAATGAAACAAGACCCATGCCTCACTCCATGTGCAAAAACGAGCTCAAAATGGATCAAAGACCTAAGTATAAAATCTAAAACAATAATGATCATGGAAGAAAAAATAGGGACAACGTTAGGAGCCCTAATACATGGCATAAACAGTATATAAAACGTTATTAAGAATGCAGAAGAAAAACTAGATAACTGGGAACTCCTAAAAATCAAATACCTATGCTCATCCAAAGACTTCACCAAAAGATAAAAAGACTACCTACAGACTGGGAAAAAGTTTTTAGCTATGACATTTCCGATCAGCGCCTGGTCTCTAAAATCTACACGATACTGCAAAAACTCAACTACAAAAAGACAAATAACCCAATTAAAAATGCGCAAAAGATATGAACAGACACTTCACTAAAGGTGACATTCAGGTAGCTAACAGATACAAGAGGCAGTGCTCACAATCATTAGCCATTAAAAAACCCACTGAATGCAAATCAAAACTACAATGAGATTTCATCTCACTCCAACAAGGCTGGCATTAATCCAAAAAGAAAACAAAATAATACATGTTGGAGAGGCTGTGGAGAGATTGGAACACTTATACACTGCTGGTGGCAATGTAAAATGGTATAACCACTTTGGAAATTGATTTGGTGCTTCCTTCAAAAGCTAGAAATAGAATTACCATACGACCCAGCAATCCCACTCCTCAGAATATATCCTAGAGAAATAAGAGCCTTTATAGGAACAGATATATGCACACCCATGTTTATTGTGGCACTGTTTACAATAGGAAAAAGATGGAAGCAACCAAGGTGCCCATCAATGGATGAAGGGATAAATAAATTATGGTATATTCACACAATGGAATACTATGCATCGATAAAGAACAGTGAGGAATCTGTGAAACATTTCATAACATGGAGGAACCTGGAAGGCATTATGCTGAGTGAAATTAGTCAGTTGCAAAAGGACAAATATTGTATAAGACCACTATTAGAAGAACTTTCAAATAGTTTAAACTGAGAAGAATACATTCTCTTGTGGTTACGAGAGGGGGGAGGGAGGGAGAGAGGGAGGGAGGGAGGCAGGGGGTATTCACTGATTAGATAGTAGATAAGAACTATTTTAGGTGAAGGGAAAGACTACACACAATACAGGAGAGGTCAGCACAACTGGACTAAACCAAAAGCAAAGAAGTTTCCTGAATAAACTGAATGCTTCAAAGTCCAGTGTAGCAGGGGCAGGGATTTAGGGACCGTGGTTTCAGGGGACTTCTAGGTCAACTGGCATAATAAAATCTATTAAGAAAACATTCTGCATCCCACTTTGAAGAGTGGTGTCTGGGGTCTTAAATGCTAGCAAGCGGCCATCTAAGATGCATCAATTGGTCTCAACCACCTGGATCAAAGGAGAATGAAGAAAACCAAGGACACAAGCCCAAGAGACAGAAAGGGCCACATAAACCAGAGACTACATAAGCCTGAGACCAGAAGAACTAGATGGTGCCTGGCTACAACCGATGACTGCTGTGACAGGAAACACAACAGAGAACCCCTGAGGAAGCAGGAGAGTAGTGGGATGCAGACCCCAAAGTATACAAAAAAAAAATTAGACAATGGTCTGACTGAGACTAGAAGGACCCCGGTGGTTATGGCCCCCAGACTGTCTGTTGGCCCAGGACAGGAACCATTCCCAAAGCCAACTCTTCAGACGTGGATTGGACTGGACAATTTGTTGGAGAGGGATGCTGGTGAGGAGTGAGCTTCTTGGATCTGGTGGACACTTGAGACTATGTTGGCATCTCCTGCCTGCAGGGGAGATGAGAAGGTAGAGGGGGTTAGAAGCTGGTGAAATAGACACAAAAAGAGAGAGTGGAGGGAGGGGGTGGGCTGTCTCATTATGGAGAGAGTAATTGGGAGTATGTAGCAAGGTGCATATAATTGTTTGTGTGAGAGACTGCCTTGATTTGTAAACTTTCACTTAAAGCACAATAAAAATTATATAAAAAAAAGACCTGCATAAAATCAGAAGAAAATAATTACAAGCAATGAATACTCTAGTGAACATACAATGCAAGTTGCAAATCAACAACAATCAACACAATAGAAAAATGAGTACTGGATGTGAATAGAAGTAATACGAATGTTCAATAAATAAAAAAAAATAGTTTAGCTTATCTGATATTCGGGGAAGTATAAACAAAATATATATAATAATTCCCATATTGGCTAATACAAAAAATTTTAACCATATAAATGTTGACTAGGACAATTCTTACTCTCAGGTACTATACTTATCTTGTCATTAGCCTATACCAAACAGTTCATGGACCTGTACTGCTCAGTGGACCACCCTTTGAGTAGCAATGAACTAAGATGTACAGAAAGGACAGTGTACTAACAGAAATGTCAACTGGTAGAATCAGTTTGGGGAGCAAACTGTCAATATACAATATATAATAAATTATGCATGCTATTCGGAGCCCTGGTGGCCCCATGATTAATAAGTAGGCAGTTCAAATCCACCAGCCGCTTCTTGGAAACCCTATGGAACAGTTCTACTCTGTCCTATAGTGTCACCATAAGTTGGAATGCACTCAATGGCAATGGGTTTTTTTTTTTTTTTGCATTCTATTCATCCCAGGATTAAATTTCTAAGAACAGAAATGCATGTCTACTTGTATCACAAAACAATTATCAGGATGCTCATATCTGAAATCTTTACATTAATGAAAAATTTAACACCACATACATATGTATCTTAGTTACTGCTATGGATTGATTGTGTCCCCCCAAAATATGTTTTGTAAATCCTAACCCCTATTATGGTTATAATCCCATTTGGGAATGGGTTTTCTTTGTTATGTTAATGAGGCATTATTAGTGTAGGGTGTGTCTTAAATCAATCTTTTCTGAGATATAAAAGAGCAGATTAAAAAAAGCAAAGAAGCAAGCAGAGATGGGAGAAGATAGCTGCCAAGCCAAATGCAGAAGCTGAAAAGAGACAAGAACCTTCCTCCAGAGCCAGCAGAGAAGAAGTCCTTCCCCTAGAGCCAGCACATTGAATTCAGACTTCTAGCCTCCTATACTGTGAGAAAATAAATTTCTATCTGATGAAGTCACCCACTCGTGGTATTTCTGTTACAACAGCACTTGATTACTAAAATATTTACCATATGCTGTCATTAACAGAAATAGCACAAGTAGGGGACTTCAAATAACAGAAATTTATTTTCTCACAGTTCAGGACACTAGAAGTGCAAATTTAGGGCACAGTTCTAGGGGCAGGTCCTTCTTCATCTATTTCAGCTTTTAGCAGCAGGCAATCTTTGAAGTTCCTGGGTGTGCAGATGCATCTGCCATGTGTGTCTGTCTTCATATGGAATCTTCTGTTTCTCTGTGTCTATTCTGGCCTTTTTATAACTTAAAAATGATTTGGTTTAGGACCCATACTACACTGGTATGACTTCATTAACCTAACAAAAGAAAACCCCCTATTTCCAAACAAGGTAATATTTATAGATACAGGGATTAGGGTTTCAACACATATTTTGCAGGGGCACAATTCAATTCATAGCATTCTACCATTTGGCCCACCAAAATTCATGACTTTCCCATTTGCAAAACACAGTCACCCTATCATCATTCCAAAAAGACTTAGCTTATTCCAATAACAACTCTAAGTTCAAAATCTCATCTTCTGAATCATCTAAATCATGTATAAGTGACACTAGGTGTGTTCCATCCTGGGGCATAATTCCTTTCCATCTGTGGACCTATGAAACCTAGAATACATGTTGCCTGCTTCCAAGATGCAGTTATGAACCAGGCATAAAGTAGACATTCCGATTCCAAAAGAGAGAATTTGGAAAGAAAGAAGGGATCACAGGTACCCAGCAAGCCCAAAACCCAGGAGGGCAAATATCATTAGCTCTAATGCCTTGAAAATAATCCTTTGTTTTTCAGGCACATCTGAGCAATGACTTTGCCCTTCAGACTGGGCATGGCCATGCTCTCAGGATTATGGGTGGAGGCTCCTCGTGCCCTGGGCATCATCCTAGTATTTCAGGCCCGCTGGGATGGAAACCTGCCCCCTCATCTTAGAGCAACCCCATTTTTCTGGTCCACTAGAATGGTGACTCCAGCCCTTCAGCCCTGGGTGGCCCTGTCCTCGCAGCTCACAGGCATGGCAGCTCCAGCCGCTCAACTTTGGGCAGTGTCCCCATTCTCCTGGCCCACTGAAATGGTTGCTCCATCCTCCAGAAACAAGGTAGTGGCAACCTCATTCTTTGAAACCTAGGCAGTAGTCCCACCCTTTGAAACCTAACGTACAGTGGCTCCACACTTTGAAACCAAGGAAGTGTAAGCTCTGCCTGTACTGCTTCTGATAGTTCTGCTGGTCTCTAAACTGCTCCTTGGATGGTACATTCCTTTATTTGGATGATAAAGGATGTTTGCAACCAAGTAGCTCCATTGGCCTATTTCCTGCCCATAGAATTCCAAAAGACAAACAGCTCTCCTTCATTTTGTCCAGTCTCTGTCCCTTTCAGTCTAAACTGACAAGATTTCTGCTGCAGTGGTTGATTAGATCCATCAGTCATGGGCTTAACGTCTTTAGCAAAAGATTGGGTAGTCACACTCTTGGTGTCAGTTCCAGGATATGCTCTCCTAGTTTTTACAACACTATTTTCCAAATATTTAAGTTCTGGTTTCTTTTTGCACAGTTCATTTCTAAATTTATTTCTTTCCTCCTATACTTTACTATAAGCAGCAAGGAGAAACCTCTTTAAGATCTTGATTAGAAATCTCCCCAGCTAAATATTCAAGTTCATAACTCACAAGTCCTACTCTTCACAAAACACTCAAACATAATTCAGACACATTCTTTACCACTTTATAACAAGAATTGCCTTTCCTCCAGGGTTCAATACCATGTTCACCACCTCTCAACAGAAACACATTTAATGACATTTTTAGCAACATTCTGTTCATGGCAATAGAAGCCTTCTCCACAGGCTCCAATTCTTTCTAAGCCCTCAGCAGTTTCCCTGAATGTCCACAATTCTACCAACAATCTCTTCAAGGTAATCTAGGGTCTTACTATCAAGTAGATCAAAATTTCTCCAGCCTCTACACATTACCCAACGCCAAATCCACTTCCACATTTAGGTATTTGTTAGAGCAGCACCCCACTTCTGGTACCAAACTCTGTCTTTGTTACTATGTGCTGCTGTAACACAAATACCACAAATGGGTGGTTTATTAAACAGAAATTTATTTTTTCACAGTTCAGGAGGCTATAAGTCCAAATTCAAAGGTTAGCTCTAGAGGGAGGTATTTCTTTGCCTATTTCAGCTTCTAGTAGCCAGCAATCCATGAAGTTCCTGGGCTTCTAAATGCATATGTGGTGTGTGTCTATTTTCATATGGGTCTTTCCCCGGGGTGTGCCTCTGAGTCTATTCTACTCTTTTTTATAACTCAGAAATGAGTAGGTTTAAAATCCATTCTACACAGCTATGGCCTCATTAACATAATAAAGAAAAAACCCTATTTCCAGGGTCATATTTACAGGAAGAAGGGTTAGGATTTCAACACATATTTTGGAGGGACACAATTCAATCTGTGTATTTGCATTTTCATGGTATATCCATTCACTCAATTGAACACTGAATATGTGATAAAATGAAATAGATTAACATATATCAAAATGGATAAAAAAGAAAAAAAATGGATAGATACCAATAATCAAAATATTGATTGAAAAGCATGTTTTATAAAGCATTATGCCATCTCTTTTTACTTGATGCTAAACTATGACGATCTGATGCATATGTTGTAATGATGCTAAACACTGTAAATATTTGGTGTATGTGTTTCTGCATATACATAGTAAAAGTCATTAACACGTATATATAGAGGGATACATTAAACCAATGGATTTGGGACTAGGGAGGGGATATTATAGTACTGCCCTTTTAAGATATCAAGTAGTGATTTACTAAATATAAGTGTCTATCTATAAACAACACTTAGTGGGGGGATTGTACTCAGAACTTCATGAAGGAAATACAAATATAGATGAGAAATGACTGGAGGGCATACATTTTCTAATGAATTACTTATATTTAATTATATATATGTGTGGATATGAACTATATGACAAATGTACTTATCCAAGGTGTTGAAATGTTTCTCATTGAAGATTTTCAGTTGTTTATGAGCAATCTCTATGTTAGACTGGCTCTCCTCATATGTGTTTCAGGTTGCTCTAAAATTCTATATCAACAAAATTTATAGTGTAGGGTTGAAGGAGGTAGAAAGATAATCTCACGTGTGAAAGGACTCAAATTCTTCCCTACTAATATTCCCTACTCACCTCCCACCCCTTACTAAACCTTGAAATGCCGTTCAGTTGTTTGAGGGTTTAATAAAAATAAAAATAATTCTCATGTTCTATCAACAGATGTGGATAGGGAATTATGGATACAAATATGTTATTTCTCAAGTTATATAGGAAGGAAAATATAGATGTTTTCTCATGTGTGATACTGATACATGAAAGCACACTACAATCTCTAGCATGATTAAAAACAGAATGTATGCCTTGAAAATAACTGAAGGGAAAAATATGAAATAATATATAGGGTTAAAAAAAGAATATAGAAAGGAAAAAACAGTAAAGAACAAAAAATGAACAGATTTTACTGATACATTAGCATTAGCTTTGGAAATTGATTATTGGTTGATTAAATTCTCATTAAAAGAACAACTTTAAGTATAATTTGTTCATAGAATAAAAATAATACGTGCAAAATTTTTAAAGTTTGATCAATTAAAAAATACAAACAAAAAATTCAGTGTCATAATATTAATATACAAATAATTAAATTTGAATGCAAAAGTAATTCCATGAAGATCATTTACAGATTAAAAGGGAAAAAAATTCAGAATAATATAATAGAGTAATTTTTTGAAAAAGGCAGAATATCTGTCCATACTATCTATCAACTTTTATTCGGAAACCCTGAATAACAATAAAAATAAAAATATTTCTAAAAAAAATTGAGTATGCTGCCTGCCTTGCCTTTTTTCCAAATTCAGTCATCTGTAGTGTCTTTTTGGTTGGTAAATTTCTAAAAGCACAAACTTACCTTATATGTTTCTAAAATATTTTGAGATAACTTCTTGCAACTGCTGATTCGCCTGGATACATACTGAAATACTGAGAGTGAAAATTTTATTCTTGTATTATCTGGAAGTTTCAATTGTTCTGTGTTTAAAAGGCAGTGTTCATGAAACAAATGCCATAAACTGAAAGGAACAGACATTGGAATGTAGTTTATTTCTATGTGTTTTTAAGAGCAAAGGAAAGTCCTCTCCTCCAATGAAGGTTAAGTGTGCACAGCAAATTTAGGTATCCAGGCTCACCACAAAATTCTATCAGCAGAACAATTCAAAAGGATTTTCTTTTATTTGTTCTCAAAATAAATGGATCAACTTTTACTTTCAGAATTTATAGATATCCTCTTGAAATAAAAAGTTACAGTATGATATAAACGTCTAAGCAGAGACTAATGTGTGTCATTACTGGAATGTCTAGGTAGCAGAAAACTGAATTGTTTAATGAAAAGCTTACTTACTCTGAAATTCAGTAGTTCCTATTTTGTTTCATTCTACTTTGACCTGTAGAGATGCAAGAGCATTTTAATTTTTAATCATAAGACTTGGCACTAAGGATAAAAGTTTTATTTATAGTATATATGCGAATGAATATGACACGACGTTTTCTATGTTCTATTGCTTTAACTTAAATGATTTTCATATACAAAAGACAGTAGTCCATACATATAACTTTAAATTTCATTAAAAATATAGATATAATATTTTACCTGTCAATGGTGAATGACCAGACAGGTCCAAGATATGTTTGAAGTACTAGGTACCCGAAGGTTGTCTGAGAAATTTATGCAGAATTTTGAACAACTCTGTGACATAAAATACAAAGCCCAACCATGTTATACCAGGATATTTAAGATATATTCCACCCAACTGATAAATAAAAATTGAAACTCGCCCCTCCAAAAAATTAGAAATTATGTTATAAAATGCTTACAGACCAAAAAAAAAGATGAATACTAAGAATAGAAAAAGAGTTCTCAAACAGACATTGCAAGAAAAGAAATCTCATTAAGATAATAATCATAGGCAAACACCAAAATGCGATTCAGTTAGTTTCAAATGTCAAAAAAAAAGAATCCCACAAAAACACAGAAAATAAAAAAATATGTTAATTGCCAAGGGTAAATCATCAGACTGGTCTGAATTAGCTTTAAACTACATTCCATCCAAAAAGTGTCAGGGCCATTTAGACAGAGTATTAATGAACTCTACGGCTTTTTTTTTTTTTTCTTTATGGCTTAACAGTAAAGACCCAACCAAGTTGGGAACATGCTCATACATAGAAGGTAATAATAGTAGATACTGTCATATTACACTCCACTAAATAGATAAAAATTGAAAAACTATATAAAAATGTGTGCATCTTACATGTATATATTTATATATAAACAAGTTCATATATAATATTCCTATAATTAGAAACTATATTTTAAAAGGTATGATTGCCATACCTTTTCTGGAAAATGAATAAATTCTCAGGACAGATCATAAACTTTTACCAGAAGAAAAATCATGAGAATAGAACAGTATATACACATAATATGGCAAAACTTCCAAATATCAAGGTTAAAGAGAGAAATACATGACCTGCCAAAGTTGACTTATAATATGGCAAAACTTCCAAATATCAAGGTTAAAGAGAGAAATATGTGACCTGCCAAAGTTGACTTGTCAGGCTGGTCTAAGATAGCTCTCAAACACTTTGTACATGAAGGTTTCCAGTCCAATTTGGATGAAATTTCAAAGAATCTCTGACCTCACAATCAAGAGGCCAACCAAAATGGCACTGTGCTTACAGTACCAAGATTGGCCTAGGCCAGGATATTAAAGTTATACACAACTGACCATACAAATTCAGAAACAAAAAGAGATAAAAGGGCATACAGACATTATGGGATAAAATATATGATTAGTAGAGACAAAAGTGAATATGTGAGGACTGATAAGAGTGACAGTATATGTAAGGAAGGTTGCTGAAAATTAGACCATTACAAATAGACTTAAAAGAAAAATTTCCAGAGCTGAAGATGTAAATTAAGTATCATACCATATATCAGAATACTAATGAGAACAATAAAGGAGACAATATCTAGACATAATTTGGTAGAACTTTCAAACATCAAGAATAAACTTAGCATCCCACAAAAATCCATAAAAAGTTAAAAAGGTATTACCTGGAAAGGATAAATTATCACACTGGTCTAAGACGGCTGTCAAACATCATGTACCTGAAGGTTTCCAGGACAACTTAGGCAGAATTATAAGGTACCTCTGATCTCACAATGAAAAGGCCAATAAGATGGCACCCTGCTCAAAGTGCCAGGATTAGCCTAGGTTAAGATATTAAGGGTATACACACTGATAGACACAAATTCAAAAACAAAAGCAAAAAGACAAAGGGCACACAGACATTATGAAATAAAATATATGGTGAGTAAAGAGATTAAAACCGCATAATTTGCAAGGGCTGAGAGCGACAAGTATATATAAAAGGAAGGTTGCTGAAAAAAAGATCACTACAATTAGACTTTTAAAAATTTCCAGCACTGAAGATGTAGATCAAATATCACACTATATATATAGCAGAAAAAATAAAATGACAATATCTTGACATTATGTAGTGGACTTTTCAGAAGTCAAGGATAAACTTAGAATTCAACAAAAATCCTGAAAAAGTAAAAAAAAAAAAAAATACATTACCTGAGAAGGATGAATTACCAAACTGGTCTAAAAAAAAAAAAAAAAAAGGTCTAAGATGGCTCTAAAATATTGTGTATATGAAGGTCGCCAGGGCAACTTAGAATTCTGAGGGATCTCTGATCTCACTATGGAAAGGCCAATCAGGATGACACCTTGCTCACAATGCCAGTATTGGCCTAGGCCAGGATATTAAAGGTATACATACTAATAGATACAAATTGAAAACCAAAAAAAAAAAAAAAAGAGAAAGGACACACATACATTATAGGAAAAGATGCATGGTGAGTTATGAGATAAAAAAGTGAATAATTTTTGAGGACTGACAAGAGAGTGACAAGCATATATAAATAGAGTTGCTGAAAATTACACCATTACAATTAGATTTCTTTTAAAAAAAGTAAAATTTTGAGAGCTGAATATGTAAAATCAAGTATCACACCATATATCAGAAAATTAATAAAGAAGGCAATATTCAGACATCATTTTATGGAATTTTCAAAAGTCAAGGATCCAGACTGTAGGGATTGCAAACAATGTCACAGAACAATTTGTGTATGAATTATTGAATGGTAAACTAATTTGCTGTGTAGACAGTCACTTAAAGAACAATAAAATGTTCAAAACAAACAAAAAAAGATTAGGCAGGCACAATATATTAACCTGGATTCATGCATGTGTGTGCACACACACATTCACAGGCAGAAGCACCAGAAATTGATATAAAACAAAAATCATACAAGTGAAAAGAACAACTTCTATTGACTTCCCATCCATATAAGACGGGAGCTAAAGGCCAAATCACTTTAAGAAGACTTAAATCTTCACAGGACACTCTAAAATTATCTTAACTGCTTCATGAAGATATACACACAAACTCAAGTCATGAACACTATTGTGCATCACACACAAGTCAAGGATAAACATAGAATCCCACAAAAATCCAGAAAAAGTAAAAAACAAATTACCTGAAAAAGTTGAATTATCAGACTGGCCTAAGATGGCTCTCAAATACTGTGTATGAGAAGGTTGCCAGGGCAACCTAGAATTTTGAGGGATCTCTGACTTCACCATGAAAAGGCCAATCAAGATGGCACAGTGCTCACAGTGCCAGGATTGGCCTAGCTCAGGATATTAAAGGTATATACACTGATATATGCAATCAAAACAAAACAAAATTGAAAGGGCACACAGACATTATAGGATAAGATACATGCTAAGTAATGAAACAAAAAATGAATATAATTTGCAAGCACTGAGAGTGATAAGCATATGTAGGGAAGGCTGTTGAAAAATTGATCACTGTGGTTAGATTAAAAAAAGAAACATTTCCAGGATTGGCCTACACTAGGGTATCAAAGCCGTACACAATGATAGATACAAATGCAAAAACAAACCCCTAACCTCCCCCCGAAAAAAATACGGAAAAAAAGGCATACAGACATTATGGGACAAAACATACTGTGAGTAAAAATAAGGTTGCTGAAAATTAGACCATTATGATGAGATTTAAAGAAAAATTTCCATAGCTGAAGATGTAAAGAAAACAAATATTACACCATATACCAGAAGGATAATACAAGAAAGAAATCAATGTCTAGACATAATATGGTGGAACTTCCAAATTTCAAGGATAAAGTTAGAATTCCACAAAATTCCAGAAAAGATAAAAAATATATTACCTCGAAAGCGTGAATTATCAGCCTGTTCTAAGATGGCTCTGAAACGTGGTATATATGAAGGTTTCCAGGACAACTTAAAATAAACCAAGATGGCTCACAGTGCTAGGGCCGGCCTAGGCTAGGATATTGAAGGTACATACCATTCAACTGAAAGATGAAATTGAAAATCTTAAAGAACTAAACAAAGGAAAACATGCAAATATTACATGAATTGAAAAAATTTGATGGTGGAAGAGTTCAGAAAAAAATGTATAACTTGCAAAGACTGATAGTACACTCAACATTTATAAAATTATGCTGCTGAACAATGTTGTTGTTAGTTGCCATTAAGTTTGATTCTGATTCATAGTGATTCCATGTGTGCAGAGTAGAACTACTCCATAGGGTTTTCCGGAATGTGATCTTTCAGAAGCAGATCGCCAGGTGTGTCTTCCAAGGAGCCTCTGGGTGGGTTTGAACCACCAACCTATTGGCTAACAGTCAAGGGCATAACTTTGTGTGCTGCCCAGGGATCCTTGCTGAGCAACAGACTACTGAGATATATTAGGGGGAAAAAAAACTAAATAATTATTTCCAGAGCTGCAGACGTGAATCAACCCAAAATTGTTACCATTTAAGATGGCAATAATAGCCGCTATGAATAATAATAAAAATAGGCCAATATCCAGACACATGCAAGTGAAATGTTCAAATGGCAAGGACAAAAAGGGGAGCCCATCAATATCCAAATGGGAAGAATATTATCTGCAAAGGATGAATTATCAGATTGGTCCTTGATGTCTATTAAATAGCCCCAGCAGTAGTTAACAATTTATGCAAAATTTTCAGCAACTCTGTATCATAAAAATGTAAACCCCAAACAAGTTATGTTACCGAAAGATATACTTTAATCATCTGATAATGGAAAACTGAAATTTAAAAAATGGGAATTATTGTATAAAAGCATTGATGGTGAAAGAGATTGGGAAAAATTAATTGTAAGGGCAGATAATAGAGTCAGCATACACACAATTTTGCTGAAAAAGCAAAAATTTTGCACACTTGAAGGAACAGCTGAACTTAATAATTTCAGTGTTTAAAAGAATAATGAAAAGGGTCCAATATCTTGACTCGTTACAGTGACATTTTCAAAAGTCAAGGATAAAGAAAAATCCTACAAAAATACAGAAAGGGGAAAAATATGTTACCTATCTCGGGTGAACTATCAAAATGGTTTGAGTTGACTCTGAAGAAATGGGCTAATTAAGACTGTCAAGGCAAATTAGAATTTTGAGGGACTCTCTGACCTCACAAACAAAAACTCAAATAAGCTGGAAACGTGCTCACATTAGTGTATGAAGTAATGGTTTTGACCATAATTACACCACATTTACTACTGAGGCACGACTCAAAATGAGAAGAAATAGCGGCAAAAATCCATTAATAATTGGAATGTGGAATGTATGAAGTGAATCTAGGAGAACTGGAAATCATCAAAAATGAAATGGAGTTGAAGAACTCAAAAAGATTATTCAAGAACATAGTGGAAATATTAATAAGTTGCAAGAAGCCATAGAGAGACAGCATGTAGAAATCCAAAAGATTAACAATAAAATTACAGAATTAGACAACGCAATAGGAAGTCAGAGGAGCAGACTCGAGCAATTAGAATGTAGACTGGGACATCTGGAGGACCAGGGAATCAACACCAATATAGCTGAAAAAAAATCAGATAAAAGAATTAAAAAAAATGAAGAAACCCTAAGAATCATGTGGGACTCTATCAAGAACGATAACTTGCGAGTGATTGGAGTCCCAGAACAGGGAGGGGGGACACAAAACACAGAGAAAATAGTTGAAGAACTCCTGACACAAAACTTCCCTGACATCATGAAAGACGAAAGGATATCTATCCAAGATGCTCATCGAACCCCATTTAAGATTGATCCAAAAAGAAAAACACCAAGACATATTATCATCAAATTTGCCAAAACCAAAGATAAAGAGAAAATTTTAAAAGCAGCCAGGGAGAAAAGAAAGGTTTCCTTCAAGAGAGAATCAATAAGAATAAGTTCAGACTACTCAGCAGAAACCATGCAGGCAAGAAGGGAATGGGACGACGTATACAGAGCACTGAAGGAGAAAAACTGCCAACCAAGGATCATATATCCAGCAAAACTCTCTCTGAAATATGAAGGAGAAATTAAGATATTTACAGATAAACACAAGTTTAGAGAATTTGCGAAAACCAAACCAAGGCTACAAGAAATGCTAAAGGAGATTGTTTGGTCAGATGACCAATAATATCAGGTACGAGCACAATACAAGGTCACAAAACAGAACGTCCTGATATCAACTCAAATACGGAAAGCATAAAAACAAAAAAATTAAGATTAATTCTAATAAATAAATAAAATGATACACATAACAGGGAATCATGGAAATCAATAGGTAAAAGATCACAATAATCAAAAAGAGGGACTAAATATAGGAGGCATTGAACTGCCAGATGGAGAGTGATACAAGGCGATATAGAACGATACAAGTTAGGTTTTTACTTAGAAAAATAGGGGTAAATAATAAGGTAACCACAAAAAGAAATATCAACTCCATAACTCAAGAAAAACGTAACGACTCAACTAACATAAAGTTAAACACTATGAAAATGAGGATCTCACAATCTACTAAGAAAAACGTCTAAGCACAAAAAAGTATGTGGAAAAATGAAATGGCCAACAACACACATGAAAAGGCATCAAAATGACAGCACTAAAAACTTATTTATCTATAATTATGCTGAATGTAAATGGACTAAATGCACCAATAAAGAGACAGAGAGTCACAGACTGGATAAAGAAACATGATCCATCTATATGCTGCCTACAAGAGACACACCTTAGACTTAGAGACACAAACAAACTAAAACTCAAAGGATGGAAAAAAATATATCAGGCAAACAATAAGCAAAAAAGAGCAGGAGTAGCAATATTAATTTCTGACAAAATAGACTTTAGACTTAAATCCACCACAAAGGATAAAGACGGACACTATATAATGATAAAAGGGACAATTGATCAGGAAGACATAACCATATTAAATATTTATGCACCCAATGACAGGGCTGCAAGATACATAAATCAAATTTTAACAGAATTGAAAAGCGAGATAGACACCTCCACATTTATAGTAGGAGACTTCAACACACGACTTTCTGAGAAGGACAGGACATCCAGTAAGAAGCTCAATAGAGACACGGAAGACCTACTTACAACAATCAACCAACTTGACCTCATTGACTTATACAGAACTCTCCACCCAACTGCTGCAAAGTATACTTTTTTTTCTAGCGCATCTGGAACATTCTCTAGAATAGACCACATATTAGGTCATAAAACAAATCTTTGTAGTGTCCAAAACATCGAAATATTACAAAGCATCTTCTCAGACCACAAGGCGATAAAACTGGAAATCAAGAACAGAAAAACTAGGGAAAAGAAATCAAATACTTGGAAAATGAACAATACCCTCCTGAAAAAAGACTGGGTTATAGAAGACATCAAGGAGGGAATAAGGAAATTCATAGAATGCAACGGGAATGAAAATACTTCCTATCAAAACCTCTGGGACACAGCAAAAGCAGTGCTCAGAGGCCAATTTATATCAATAAATGCACACATACAAAAAGAAGAAAGAGCCAAAATCAGAGAACTGTCCCAAAAACTTGAACAAATAGAAAGTGAGCAACAAAAGAACCCATCAGGCACCAGAAGAAAACAAATAATAAAAATTAGAGCTGAACTAAATGAATTAGAGAACAGAAAAACAATTGAAAGAATTAACAAAGCCAAAAGATGGTTCTTTGAAAAAATTAACAAAATTGATAAACCATTGGCTAGACTGACTAAAGAAAAACAGGAAAGGAAACAAATAACCTGAATAAGAAACGAGAAGGACCACATCACAACAGAGCCAAATGAAATTAAAAGAATCATTTCAGATTACTACAAAAAATTGTACTCTAACAAATTTGAAAACCTGGAAGAAATGGATAAATTCTTGGAAAAACACTACCTACCTAAACTAACACATTCAGAAGTAGAACAACTAAATAGACCCATAACAAAAAAAGAGATTGAAACGGTAATCAAAAAACTTCCAACAAAAAAAAAGTCCTGGCCCGGACGGCTTCACTGCAGAGTTCTACCAAACCTTCAGAGAACACTTAACACCACTACTACTGAAGGTATTTCAAAGCACAGAAAAAGACGGAATACTACCCAGCTCATTCTATGAAGCTACCATCTCCCTGATACCAAAACCAGGTAAAGACATTACAAAAAAAGAAAATTATAGACCTATATCCCTCATGAACATAGATGCAAAAATCCTCAACAAAATTCTAGCCAATAGAATCCAACAACACATCAAAAAAATAATTCACCATGATCAAGTGGGATTTATACCAGGTATGCAAGGCTGGTTTAATATCAGAAAAACCATTAATGTAATCCATCACATAAATAAAACAAAAGATAAAAACCACATGATCTTATCAATTGATGCAGAAAAGGCATTTGACGAAGTTCAACACCCATTTATGATAAAAACTCTGACCAAAATAGGAACTGAAGGAAAATTCCTCAACATAATAAAGGGCATCTATGCAAAGCCAACAGCCAATATCACTCTAAATGGAGAGAACCTGAAAGCATTTCCCTTGAGAACGGGAACCAGACAAGGATGCCCTTTATCACCGCTCTTATTCAACATCGTACTTGAAGTCCTAGCCAGGGCAATTAGGCTAGACAAAGAAATAAAGGGTATCCGGATTGGCAAGGAGGAAGTAAAGCTATCACTATTTGCAGATGACATGATCGTAAAAAAAAATTTTTTTTTTGATCGTATACATGGAAAACCCTAAGGAATCCTCCAGAAAACTACTGAAACTAATAGAAGAGTTTGGCAGAGTCTCAGGTTATAAAATAAACATACAAAAATCACTTGGATTCCTCTATATCAACAAAAAGAACACTGAAGAGGAAATAACCAAATCAATACCATTCACAGTAGCCACCAAGAAGATAAAATACTTAGGAATAAATCTTACCAAGGATGTAAAAGACCTATACAAAGAAAACTACAAAGCTCTACTACAAGAAATTCAAAAGGACATACTTAAGTGGAAAAACATACCCTGCTCATGGATAGGAAGACTTAACATAGTAAAAATGTCTATTCCACCAAAAGCCATTTACACATATAACGCACTTCCGATCCAAATTCCAATGTCATATTTTAAGGGGATAGAGAAACAAATCACCAATTTCATATGGAAGGGAAAGAACCCCCGGAGAAGCAAAGCATTACTGAAAAAGAAGAAGAAAGTGGGAGGCCTCACTCTACCTGATTTCAGAACCTATTATACAGCCACAGTAGTCAAAACAGCCTGGTACTGGTACAACAACAGGCACATAGACCAATGGAACAGAATTGAGAATCCAGATATAAATCCATCCACATATGAGCAGCTGATATTTGACAAAGGACCAGTGTCAGTTAATTGGGGAAAAGATAGTCTTTTTAACAAATGGTGCTGGCATAACTGGATATCCATTTGCAAAAGAATGAAACAGGACCCATACCTCACACCATGCACAAAAACTAACTCCAAGTGGATCAAAGACCTAAACATAAAGACTAAAACGATAAAGATCATGGAAGAAAAAATAGGGACAACCCTAGGAGCCCTAATACGGGGCATAAACAGAATACAAAACATTACCAAAAATGATGAAGAGAAACCAGATAACTGGGAGCTCCTAAAAATCAAACACCTATGCTCATCTAAAGACTTCACCAAAAGAGTAAAAAGACCACCTACAGACTGGGAAAGAATTTTCAGCTATGACATCTCAGACCAGCGCCTGATCTCTAAAATCTATATAATTCTGTCAAAACTCAACCACAAAAAGACAAACAACCCAATCAAGAAGTGGGCAAAGGATATGAACACACATTTCACTAAAGAAGACATTCAGGCAGCCAACAGATACATGAGAAAATGCTCCCGATCATTAGCCATTAGAGAAATGCAAATTAAAACTACAATGAGATTCCATCTCACTCCAACTAGACTGGCATTAATCCAAAAAACACAAAATAATAAATGTTGGAGAGGCTGCAGAGAGATTGGAACTCTCATACACTGCTGGTGGGAATGTAAAATGGTACAACCACTTTGGAAATCTATCTGGCGTTATCTTAAACAGTTAGAAATAGAGCTACCACACAATCCAGAAATCCCACTCCTCGGAATATACCCTAGAGATACAAGAGCCTTCACACAAACAGATATATGCACACCCATGTTTATTGCAGCTCTGTTTACAATAGTAAAAAGCTGGAAGCAACCAAGGTGTCCGTCAATGGATGAATGGGTAAATAAATTGTGGTATATTCACACAATGGAATACTACACATCGATAAAGAACAGTGACGAATCACTGAAACATTTCATAACATGGAGGAACCTGGAAGGCATTATGCTGAGCGAAATGAGTCAGAGGCAAAAGGACAAATATTGTATAAGACCACTATTATAAGATCTTGAGAAATAGAAAAAACTGAGAACACATACTTTTGTGGTTACGAAGGGGGGAGGGAGGGAGGCAGGGAGAGGGTTTTTTATTGATCAATCAGTAGATAAGAACTGCTTTGGGTGAAGGGAAAGACAACACTCAATACAAGGAAAGTCAGCCCAATTGGACTGGACTAAAAGCAAAGAGGTTTCTGGGATAAAATGAATGCTTCAAAGGTCAGCGGAGCAGGGGCGGGGGTCTGGGGAACATGGTTTGAGGGGACTTTTAAGTCAATTGGCAAAATAATTCTATTATGAAAACATTCTGCATCCCACTTTGAAATGTGGCGTCTGGGGTCCTAAATGCTAACAAGCGGCCATCTAAGATGCAGCAATTGGTCTCAACCCACCTGGAGCAAAGGAAAATGAAGAACACCAAGGTCACACGACAACTAAGAACCCAAGAGACAGAAAGGGCCATGAACCAGAGACCTACATCATCCTGAGACCAGAAGAACTAGTTGGTGCCCGGCCACAATCGATGACTGCCCTGCCAGGGAGCACAACAGACAACTCCTGAGGGAGCAGGAGATCAGTGGGATGCAGACCCCAAATTCTCATAAATAGACCATACTTAATGGTCTGACTGCGACTAGAGGAATCCCGGCGGCAATGCTACCCTGACCTTCTGTTGGCACAGGACAGGAACCATCCCCGAAGACAACTCATCAGACATGAAAGGGACTGGTCAGCGGGTGGGAGAGAGATGCTGATGAAGAGTGAGCTAATTAAATCAGGTGGACACTGGAGAGTGTGTTGGCAACTCTTGACTGGAAGGGGGATGGGAAGATAGAGAGAGAGGGAAGATGGCAAAATTGGCATGAAAGGAGAGACTGAAAGGGCTGACTCAATAGGGGGAGAGCAAGTGGGAGAAGGGAGTAAGATGTATGTAAACTTACATGTGACAGACCGATTGGATTTGTAAATGTTCACTTGAAGCTTAATAAAAGTTAATAAAAAAATGAAATGCAATGCATAAACATCGATATCCTAGGTATTAGTGAACTGAACTGGATGGATATTGGGCATTTTGAGTCAGACAACCATATGGTCTACTATGCCAATAATGACAAATTGAAGAGGAATGGCATCTCATTCATCTTCAAACAGCACATTTTAAGATCTATCCTAAAGTACAAAATTGTTAGTGATAGGATAATATCCATACACCTACAAGGAAAACCCATTAATCCAATTATTATTCAAGTGTACACAATAACCACAAAAGACAAAGATGAAAAAATTGAAGATCTTTAACAACTTCTGCAGTCTTATATTGATCAAACTTGCAATCAAAATGCATTGATGATCACTAGTGATTGGAATGCAAAAGTTGGAAACAAAGAAAAAGCACTGGTAGTTTGATGACATAAATGATGCTGGAGATACCATGATAGAATTTTGCAAGACTTACGACTTCTTCATTGCAAATGCCTTTTTTCAACAACATAAATGGCAACTATCCATGTGGACCTCACTGGATGGAATACACAGGAATCAAATCGACTACATCTGTGGAAAGACACCATGTGAAAAGCTCAATATCATCATTTAGAACAAGGCCAGGGTCCACGGAAGAGTCCATCAGTTGCTCACAGGCAAATACAAGTTGAAGCTGAAGAAAATTAAAACAACTCCATGAGAGTCAAAATATGACCTAGATTATAACCCACCAGAATTTGGAGACCATCTCAAAAATAGATTAGACACACTGAACACTAATGAACAAAAACCAGACGAGTTATGGGATGACATCAAGGTCATTAAAAAGACAAGAAAGAAAGAAAAGAGAACAATGTATATCAGAAGTGATTCTGAAACTCCTCTTGGATGTAAAGCAGCAAAAACTAATGGCAGAAATGATGAAGTAAAAGAGATGAACAGATTTCAAAGGGCATTTTGAGAATACAAAGTATTATAATGAAATGTATATGTACAAAGACCTAGAGTTAGAAAACCAAAAGGGAAGAACACGCTCGGTATTTGTCAAGCTGAAGGAACTGAAGAAAAAAATTCAAACCTCGAGCTGCAATTCTGAAGGATTCTATGGCCAAAATATCAAATGATGCAGGAAGCATGAAAAGAAGATGGAAGGAATACAAAAGTCACTCCATCAGAAAGAACTGGTTGATGTTCAATGACTTCAGGAAGTAGCATATGACAAGAACCTATGGCACTGAAGAAAGAAGTCCAAGCTGCACTGAAGTCATTAGCGAAAAACAAGGCTTCAGCAATTGACAGAATAACAATTGAGATGTTTCACAAATGGACCCTGCACTGGAGGTGCTCACCCTTCTATACCAAGAAATTTGGAAGACAGCTACCTGGCTGACTGACCAGAAGAGATCCACATTTGTGCCCATTCCAAAGAAAAGTGATTCAACAGAATGAGGAAATTATCTAACAATATCATTAATAACACACAAAAGTAAAATTTGCTGAAGGTAATTTAAAAAAAATTGTTGCAGCAGTACATTGACAGGGAACTGCCAGCAATTCAAGCCAGATTAAGAAGAGGTCATAGAACAAGGGATGTCATTGCTGATGTCAGATGGATCTTGGCTAAAAGCAGGTAATACTAGAAAGATGTTTACCTGTGTTTTACTGACTATGAAAATGCACTTGTCAGTGTAGATCATAACAAATTATGGATAACATTGTGAAGAATGGGAATTCCAGAACACTTAATTGTGCTCATGCAGAACCTGTACATAGACCAAGAGGCAGTCCTTCGAACAGAACAAAGGGATACTGCCTGGTTTAAAACCAGGAAAGGTGTGTGTCAGGGTTGTATCTTTCAACATACTTACTCGATAGGTATGCTGAACAAATAATCAGAGAAGATGAACTATATGAAGAAGAAAGCAGCATTAGGATTGGTGGAAGACTCATTAATAACCTGTGTTATGCAGATGACGCAAGATTGCTTGCTGAAAGTTAAGAGGACTTGAAGCACTTATTGATGAAGATCAAAGACTACAGCCTATAGTACCCATTACATTGATCATAAAGAAAACAAAAATCCTCACAACTGGACCAATAAGCAACATCATGATAAATGGAGAAAAGACAGAAGTTGTCAGGGATTTCATTTTACTTGGATCCACGCCCATGGAAGCAGCCGTCAAAAAATCAAAGGACGTATTACATTGGGCAAATCTGTTGCAGAAGACCTCTTGGAAGTGCTGAAAACCAAAGACAGCACTTTGAGGACTAGGGTACGCCTGAACCAAGCCATGATATTTTCAATTGCCTCATATGCATATGAAAACTGGAAAATGGACAAAGAAGACTGGAGGAGGACTGATGCATTTGAATTACAGTGTTGGCGAAGAATACTGAATATACCATGGACTGCCAGAAGAACGAGTAAGTCTTTCTTGGAAGAAGTACAGCTGAGTGTTCCTTGGAAGCGAGAACGGCAAGACTTTGTCTTACGTGATTTGGACATGTTATCAGGAGGAACCAGTCCCTGGAGAAGGACATCATGCTTGGTAAGACAGAAGATCAGCAAAAATGAGGAAGACACTTAATGAGTGGACTGACAGAGTGACTGCAACAATGGGCTCAAATGTAGCAACGACAGTGCAGGACCAGGTACTGTTTCATTCTGTTGTGCATAGGGTTGCTATTAGTTGGAACCAACTTGATGGGACCTAACAACAGCAGCAATGAGAGAAGGTGACCAAAAAGTTTGATAAAAGACTATATTTTAGTACAGTACTACTGTAAAATTTATACTACGTTTTTTTTTTTTTTTTTGAGAATGGGCATTGAATGGTCTACACCATCACTATTCAAGAAAAATGTGAGGCCCGAGCCAACATGGCGCCCTAGATAGATGCATCATTCCCTCCCTCTGCAGCAAAAATCTGAAAAACTAAGTAAACATACAAACGTCAACCCTGGAACCCTAAGCATCAAACAAAGGGATAAAGAACTAGATCAAACACCGAATGGAAGATGAACTGAAGGAAAACAAAGGACAAAGAGGTATATGGAGTGGAGGTTCCCTGCCAACTAACATGTCACAGCATCGCCACCTTAGCGTACAGCCCACATAAACCCTGGAGAGGGAGTATGGGAAGGCAACTTCACAGAGCTTCCAACATGAGACAGAGCACCAGGTAACCAGAGAAACACACTCCCCCATCCCTCACCCATCTTCCCCGTGTGCCACCTCAACCCCTTCGCGATGGGCCACACAGTCCAGGTTCCCCACACCCCCACAAGATGGCTCCCACCACATCATTTTTTTCCTTTCCTCCGTTGCTTTCTTCCTCTTACCTAGCCCCATAGCCCATCTTAACCCCTTCCCTCTGGGTTATGCCACACCTCCTTGGCTAGACAGCTACTGATCCCCTGCATGCCAGAATCTGCCCCGCCCCCTCCTGCCAGTTCATGCTATGCCATTTTTTTCCCTTCCTTTTCTTAATCCCTCCAACCTAGCCCCATTCACCATCACTACCCCTTCCTAACGGGACACACCACTGAGGGTAGAGAGCTACCGGCCTGCCACCAACCCAGACCCACCCTGCCCTCACTTGCCATGCCATTTTTTTCACTTTCTTTTCTTTTTTCCTTCAACCTTGCCCCATATGCCACCTCTACCCCTTCCTGACAGGCCACACAGCACCATCTTGGCTAAAGAGACACTGGCCTGCTACCAGGTGCCACCCCATGTCCACCTCTCCCTCACAAGTCTGCTCCTGCCATGCCATGTTTTTTCTTTTCTTCTTTTTCCCTTCTCATTCTTTTCTTTTTCCCTCCCACCTAGTCCCATACACTGCCTCAATCCTTCCTACCAGTCCACACCACACAGCCCCCGCCCCCGTCCTCGCCTGCCAGCTCCTGCCACACCATTTTATTTTTTCTGTTTCTTTTCTTCCTCCCTCCCACCTAGCTCTGAATGCCACCTCTACCCCTTCCCACTGGGCCACACCACACCACAACTGGTAGAGAGCCACCATTTTGCTGCCACCTCGAGTCTGCCCTGCCCACACCAGCTGGGTCCCACCATGTCTTTTTTTTTTTCTCTTTTTCTCTCCCTTTCTTCCTTTTCTTTCTCCCTCCCACATAGCTCTGTACACCACCTCTATCCCTTTGGAATGGGAGCCATGTGTAGAGAGCCACCAGCCTGCCCCTGCCCCAGGTCCCACCCACCATCACCCACCGGCTCCTGCTGTATCATTTTTTTTACCTTTCTTCCTTTTCTTTCTGTCTGCCATCTAGCCCTGTACACAACCTCTACATTTTCCCACCATGCCATGCAGCACCACCACAGGTAGAGAGCCACTGGCCCACTGCCACACCATGAGACCCCTGCCCCCACCCACCTGCTCACACACCACTTTTTTCTCCCTTTTTCCATTTCCTTTCTCCCTCCCATCTAGCCCTATCTGCCACCTCCCCCCATTCTCGCCAGGCCACGCTTCACCACTGAGGCTAGACGCCCAGTGGTGCACCACTTTTTACCTCTTATCTAGCCCTGTACACCACCCCCTCTTTCCCACCAGCCCCAGGTATGCACTGTTCTCACCCACGGCTACTGTTTACATTCTTTATTTTTAATACTAAATATTTGAAATCTGGTATTTTACCCATACAGCACATCTCATTTCAGAATTGCTTTATTCCAAGTGTTTCCTAGTCACATTAACCAGTTACAATCCAGTTGATTCTTACTAATGGTGACCCCATGTGTGTCACAGTAGAGCTGTGCTCCATAAGGCTTTCAATGGCTGATTTTTCAGAAGTAGATTGCCAGGCCTTTCTTCAGAGGATCTTATGGGTAGACTCAATCCTCCAAACTTGAGGTTAGCAGCCAAGGGTTTTAACTGTTTTCACCACCAAGGGACTCCTAGTCACATTAGTGGCTACCATATCAGAGAGTGCTGGTCTATATCGATGCCACACAAAGTGTAATCTGAGGACTAGTACAGAACACTGTTACTGCTCCTCACTGAGATGAACACTGAAATTGAGAATAAACATTTTGAAATTCTATAAAAATTTGGCATTTCTGTGACATCTAATTTTACAACAGTTGATTCTACATAAAAAATGTAGGCTTGTATTTTGTCAGTCTTTTTGGATTTCACTGTTCCAGTAATTTATTTTATTTTACAAAATATTAACCCACAACAGACTGGGGTTGGGGGTGGGGAAGGTTGGTCTACCAGATAATTTGAGGAGTACTGGTCTAGAATGTATCAATAGCAAATGTCATTTGCATGATATAGAGCATAAAGATTCCCCTAATAGAACAACAAATTTATTCTCAAAGGCCCTTAAACTTAACAGAACCTTAGGATATATTGCTATAAGGAGGCCCGACATTTATCAAATTATCTACTTATAAAATTACTAGAATGCTTTTCTTTTTCTTGCTTTCTAATTACACCCAAATTTTGTTACTCAGTGAGTAAGCAGGTTAGCATAATATTTTTTATTTTTAGTCTATATTTTCTTGTCTCCACTTATTTTTCTATAGTGAAAAGCAAATGCTTTTATAATAAGAAAACAATGTCATTTTATTATTAAAATTATACCTGGCTTAATTCTCTGCTTGTTACTCTAAATATGATAAATAATAGCCATAACAGAGATAAAGCAAGTTTTTATGCCACTTTGTAGGCCATCTCAGGCCTAGCCAGAGTTGATGGTCACTGTTCTGGTCATGATTTCATCTAACGTCAAGTCGATCCCGACTCACAGAGACCGTACAGGATAGAGTGCAACTGCCCCACAGTGTTTCCTAGGCTGTAGTCTTTATGGGAGCAGATCACCAAGTCTTTTCTCTCTTGGAGCTGCTGGTTTGTTTGAACCATCAGCCTTTCCATTAGCAGCCGATAGCTTAACCATTTCACCACCAGGGCTCCTTGTACTGGTCATAGAAGTTATTATATTTTAAAATATTTCCATACTGGCTGATAAACAGCTGTTATTTGAATTCCCGCAGATGACTCCCCTCAGTACTGGTCACTCAAGCCCCTTCCCAGACAATTTCCTCATCTTCCAACAATCCCACAACTACTAAATGAGTAACAATCAGCCCAGCTTTAGTCTCACTAATACACAAAATGGGAAACTCAAAGCAAAGTCTGGAAAAAGAGACAGAATGACTCAAGTGATTAAAAACCTTGCTGTATCCGGGCTCTAAGACAACTTCTTAGCTATATGATAGGTAAGTGACTGAAGAAAAACACTGAAAATGGGTGCATATAGTACGTCCCTATGTTAATTTCTTTTTTCAATGTCTCCTAATTCTCTGGTTCTTCCTTACTGTTCAAATGCAATTATTAACAATTCAGTAAACTCGTATGTTAATGATCCTTGGAGACTGGTACCTGAGTAATTTGAATTGAGTCATCATTTGAATTTCTCGAATGTTTCTAAAGTTGATTTATTTAAAATACATGTTTCCATTTTCTTATTTATTATTTTTCCCAAATCATATCAACTTATTTAAGGGAGATAGTATTATTTTGCTAGTTTCTTCCCTTGGTTCAGTCATTAACTAGCTGTGTGACTTGGGGCAAATACATTCATCTCTACTAAATTTCATCCATGGAAACTCTGGTGGTGTAGTGGTTAAATGCTATGGCTGCTAACCAAAAAGTCAGCAGTTCAAATCCACCAGGTGCTCCATGGAAACTCTACAGTCAGCTCTACTTTGTCCTATAGGGTCATTATGAGTTGAAATCTACTTGACGGCAACTGGGTCAACTTCATCCATAGAATGAAAGGATTAGAGAAATTCTTTGGTTTTCCCAACTTAATAACAGTGAAAATATATTTTTTCAAAGACAATATCACTCAGAACCCCAGTACACAAACCCTTCATTCTGTTTGCCAAATTTATCCTATAGATATGTAAGTATTTTCAAATGAATTAATAAAGACATTTGACTTTTAGTATTTTGTTTTGTTTTAATTTCTTTACTACAGTTGAACTCTGGAGGCAATTACATTAGAACTGAACTTGAGGGAATATTTTCTATGATTTTGTGTGGATGGAGCCAGGTTTAACATTCCCACCCCTACCTAGGTCATTAACTATCTCACCAACTATTACATCTGTTGTCCATATGGCAGGTTAATAATTTTACTTCCAATAAAATATATACTTTCCTTTCCTGAAAAGCCCCCAAACACTTGTCTCCTACATTCATTCACTCAACAAACATTTATTTATCTTGTGCCAGGCATTGTTCTAAGTGTTGGAATTATGTACACAATCATAAATACATATTCCAATGTATATGTGTATGTATCATAATTAGTCATCAATATATTAGTTTTATTTTACTTTTTTCAATATTTAAAAGCACCATAAAAATCTAATTCGGGCATAATGCTCTTTTAAACTTGTATGTCTGGATGAATTTCAAGACATGGGGATGACTGAGTCCAAGCATATGCACACTCTTTTTTTTTTTTTTTCCTATTTCATTAAGCTTCCTGAAGAAAAATTGAATGGAGTCTCACTCCCAAAATGTGTGTGTGTGTGTATGTGTGTCCTACTTACATGTAAAACATGACATTTCTTTGATTAGTAGCGAGGTTAGCATTTGTATTTTGCTTTGCATGCCTTGTCTCTTCACATCCATTGCCTGTTTTCCTGTTGTTTTATAATTGAAATATAAAAGATCTTTTATATTTTTTCTTTTCATATACTCTGCAAAAGTTTTCCCATGGTTGTAACTTATATTTACTCGTTTTCTGTATTTTACATTATTTTCACTGCTAAAAAAAAAAAAACCCACTGCAGTCTAGTCAATTCCAACTCATAGAGACCCTATAGGACAGAGTAATACTGACCCACAGAATTTCCAAGGCTGTAAATCTTTACGGAAGCAGACTGCCACATCTTTCTCCTGCAGAGAGGCTGGTGGGTTCGAACCCCTGACCTTTCGGTTAGCAGCTAAGCACTTTGACCACTGTGCCACCAGGGCTTCAATTAATGTTTCTGTACAGAAAATGTTCTATCTCTTCTTGTATTCCCTGGTAACTTATGCTAAATTTCAGTATAACTACATTATCAGTTGTCAGATTTAAACATTTAAAATTAACATTATTTTGTTCTATATCCACTGAAAAAAACCTAAAATCTTTCATTTTAGTGCTGATTATATTTGTTTCCTTTTCATACTATCATCATAAAATGGCAAGAAGCAGATAGCAGTCTTATAGAATTTCACTCTATGAAACACATCAGATATCTTGGGAATTTTATCCTCAATACAGCTGAACTCAAGAACTAATGAGACTCCATCATATGTTTTGGAGTAACCACACTGCTTCACAATCTGGGGTGTAAATATAACATTTTTATTTCATTCACTTAATACCTTCATCTAATGACTCCCTCTTGACTCTCTATATTAACTCTGAATTACCCAATAACTCTGGAGCTCAATAGTTGAAATGTAGGGAGAGGACATAAATTCTGCCTACAAATCAAAGTACATGTCTAGAATTGAAATCACTTCAATCAGAACTTTACCAGTCACTGCCACATACTGTCACTTTGGATAATGGGTTTTATCTACTCCACATTCCAAACAAAGATGACCACGAGTTACTACCTAAAACTTTTTACAGATCACTATGTAATTCTGATGAAAATGGAGCACACTCTCTTAGTGGCATACTCACCATAGATGCTTTTGTTTGTTTCAATATCTCAAGTATTTTGATTACTCCTTTCTGCATGGATTAATAAGGCTACTTGTACATGTTTCTGTGCCAAAAAAAAAAAAAAAGATATTGCCTCTATGGGGGCTTTACATCAGCCCAAGTCTGTCCTTCTTTCCTAAAAATTACTAAAATAACTTCGTGACCTCACTCATTAGACAAACAAATCAACATATTAGAAACAACCAAACAAACACAACTTTACTATTTGGCAAACTTCTTTAAGTGATATGTTTTAGAGTTTTTGGCATGTATATATTTACACATTGTTAGTATATTATCTAACAATCTCACAATATACACATCAACATCATATTATAACTACATAATTAAACTATATTCTAATTATTTTTCCTACATTATATTAATATATCATATAATTTTAACCATGCCTAACAAATATTAGAATGATAAGGGTTTGGTGCATTTATTTTATCTTATTCTACTTGTTAACATTATGGCTATATTTAATACAAATTTAATTAAAAAAAAAAGTTTTCCCCAAGAGAAGCTTTTTGAATGTTGATTTCATTCTTGAAGTTGATATCAGTTTCAGATTTTTCTAAACCACTATTAACTTTTATCTGTTCGGCTGTTCCTAGTAGGAAGGAAAATTAATTTAGTCTGAAAACAAGTCATTACCAAGTGCAGAAATTTGGCAAAAAAGCATATTAAACATGTAATAATTCTATCATAAATGTAAAAAACAGTTAAGGACCTCCCAACCTTTAAACTAGCACTCAAACCATAGGTAAAATGTCATGACATCTTGTGACATACCTTTACTTGTTATTATGCAACTAATGTTTATTCCAATACGAGAGCATGCTCTGAGCAGATGAGTGTGAGCCTTGTATGTTATAGAAGTTTACAAGTTTGTTCACTCTTGCATAAGTAGAAAAATGTAGTCCTGAATACCAAAATGAACATGATACAACTGCAGTCATTCTATTCAAGACACTCTTATAAAAATTTCAAGTATGCACACAGAGATAGCTGGAGAGGTTCCACTTTGAGATATGTGCACATTAATTGTGCAGCATGAGGTAATGAGATTGCAGTCCCCCAGATATTAAGCGTCAATATCTAAAGTCTTTAGTATGCTTGCTCTTTTAAGTCGTTTGTAACATACATACTGATATTTTTCCAATGAAATCCAAATCAAGCTAGTCGTGAAAATTCAAAAACTACTCCAAAGAATATTAGCCATTTCAGAATATAGTTTGAAAACCAAAGGACTGAATGATACTCAAACCATACATTTCTTTTTTTTATTTTACTTTTTTTTATATAATTTTTATTGTGCTTTAAGTGAAAGTTTACAAATCAAGTCAGTCTCTCACACAAAAAACCCATATATACCTTGCTACACACTCCCAATTACTCTCCCCCTAATGAAACAGCCCGCTCTCTCCCTCCACTCTCTCTTTTCGTGTCCATTTCTCCAGCTTCTAACCCCCTCCACCCTCTCATCTCCCCTCCAGGCAGGAGATGCCAACATAGTCTCAAGTGTCCACCTGATCCAAGAAGCTCACTCCCCACCAGCATCCCTCTCCAACCCATTGTCCAGTCCAATCCATGTCTGAAGAGTTGGCTTCGGGAATGGCTCCTGTCCTGGGCCAACAGAAGGTCTGGGGACCATGACCACCGGGGTCCTTCCAGTGTCAGTCAGACCATTAAGTCTGGTCTCACGAGAATTTGGGGTCTGCATCCCACTGCTCTCCTGCTCCCTCCGTGGTTCTCTGTTGTGTTCCCTGTCTGGGCAGTCATCGGTCAAACCATACATTTCTTTAGTACTTCATAATTTCAAAATGGCTTTACATACATTAATACCGTGAATCCTCACACTAATATAAATTGTTTGCTATTATACCTACATTTTTTATACATGAGGACACTGGAACCAACATGGCACTACAGACAGAAGCATCACACTGTCCCTCCACGGCAAAGACTCAAAAAACTAAGTAAAACAGTGACAAATGTCAATCCTGGAACCCTAAGTGTCAAATGAAGAGATAAAGAACTCAACTAAGCACCGAATGGAATAAGAAACTGACATAGAGCGAGGAGAGATACAGAGTGGAGGTCACCTATAAGCTAACATGGCACAGGTTCACCATCTTGGACTGTTCAGCCACCAAGAACAGCAGACAGGGATTATGGGAGGACAGCTTCAGGGAGCTCCCTGCAGGAGACAGAGCATCTGATACATGCTTTCCCACCCCCTCCCTTCCTCCCCCTGCTTGGCCTCTGCAACTTCCTGGCGGGGTGCAGTTGCTTGGCCAGGGAGGTGCTGGCTTCTTGCCGCTTGGATTTGCCCTGCCCACACCGGCCAGCTCCTTCAGTACTGTTTTTTATTGCTGTTGTTGCTTTTATGACTTCCGTTGGCTTCTTCTCTCTCTCACCTCCTTCCCTTCCTTTCTCTCGAACACCTTGCTCCATGTGTCATCTCCACTCCTTCTTGACAGGCCGTGAAGGCCATTCAGCTGCGGGAACACTTCCCTCGTCTGCACTGCCACACCGGTGGGATCCCTGGGTGCATTTTTTCCTTTTCTTTTTTCCTTTTTGTTTTCTTCATTTCTCAGTTTCTTGTCTCTCTCTACTTTCTTTTCCTGTTTCCTGAATACTTGGCACTGTGTGCCATCCCTGCCCCTTCTAGACGGGTTGTGCAGTGCCACGAGGCTTGGGAGCCAATTCCCTGGTCTACACCGCGGAGAAAGTGGGCTCCCTTAGGAATTTTTTTTTCTTGAGTTCTTGTCTCTCTCTACCATCCTTCTGTTCTTTTTTCCTGAACATCTGGAGCTGTGTGCCATGTCTGCTCCTTCTAGACAGGCTGTGCAGTGCTGGGGAGCCACTTCCCTGGTCTGCACCACCACACCAGTGGGCTCCCTTCAGGAATTTTTTTCTTTGCTTGAATTCTTGTCCCTCTCTACCATTCTTCCTTTCTTTTCTCCTGAAAACCTGGTGCCACGTGCCATCTCTGCTCTTTCTAGATGGGGTATGCAGTGCCAAGTGACTGAGGAGCCACTTCCCTGGTCCACACCACCATGCCAGTGGGCTCCCTCAGGACATTTTTTTTCTTTCTCTCTTTCTACTTTCCTTCCTTATACTTCTCCTGAACATCTGGTTCCGTGTGCCATCTCTGCTGCTTCTAGATGGGCTAAACAGTGCCACTTGGCTGGGGACCCACTTATAGTGGGCTCCCTTGGGGAATATTTTTTCATTACTTTGTTCTTTTTTTTACTTTTTTTTTTTTTGTCTCTCTCTACCGGTCTTCCTTACCCTTCCCCTGAACACCTAGTGCCATGTGCCGTCTCTGTGCCTACTGGAAGGCTGTGCAGTGCTGCTTGGCTGGGGACCCACTTCTGGTGGGCTCACTTGGGGCATGTTTTTCTCTCTCCTCTTTTTTTCTTGGTTTCTTGTGTCTCTCTACACGCCCTCCTTTACTTCCTCCAAAGTGCCTGGCATCTTTTTTTCCCTGTTTTTTCTCTAGGCTTCTTCTCTTTCTCTCTACATTCCTTCCATTCCTTTCTCCTGGCCACCTACCCACATGTGCCTTTCTCTCTCCTTTTTTAAATCTAGTTTCTTATCTCTCTCTCCCTTCCTTATTTCCTTTCCTTTCTTCTGCCCATGTAGCTGTGTATACTGTATCTGTCCGTTCTCGTTGGGCTGTGCCTCACTGCCTGGCTAGAAAGCCACCAGCAAGCATGCAGTTTCCCCAGGTCTGAGCCACTCCAACAGCAGGATCCCTCAGCACTTTTTTCTTTTGGATCCTGTTTCTCTCTCCTCTTTCTCTACTTTCTCACACCCACTTAGCTCCACACATCACAACCTCTCCCCTTCCACCTGCCTATCTCTACCTTACACTGAGTATCACACCACTGAGCAGCACCGGCACGGTCTACAGGAACCTGCCCTGCACCGAAAATATCTCATCAGATTTTCTGCCTGATGATGGTCTGCATTCACTGACGAGGTGCTGCAGAGTTGTCTTCCCTTAGAAACATGTGTCTTGCAACGGCTGTGATGTTCTTCTGCACTTACCTGAGTGCCCTGGACTCAATGGTAAAAAGCTACTACCCTGGAGAGTATCCCCTCAGGCATGACTTCAGAAGAACGGAACAATTCCATACTAGGGATGTATGGGGGCTTGAAGAGCTGTTCATTTGATTTCTTTCCTTATTTCCACTGGGGGTAATATTGTTCTATCAAGATTCTTTTGATTAGTATTTTAGGGATTTAACCCTGTAAGACCCCTTTTCTTTCAATTACCTACGTCACATTTTAGGTGTGTCTCTTATAATGTACATGTAGTTGGAATCTTTTAAAACTCAATCTGAGAATCATAAGTATTTGAGTTTTAATTAGCATTTTTCTCTTTACTGGTGAACTTGAATGCCTTTTCATGTGTTTGCCGATCATTTGTGTTTTTTCTTCTGTGAGTTGTCCGTTAGTATACTTTGCCTATTTTTTTTCCTGGTTTGGGCCTTTTTTAATCTGTTAAAATAATTTTAATACTTCCAAGTTCCTAACTCTTTATCCTTTATACTTAGGACGAACATTTTCCATTTTTCAGACTCACCTTTAAATTTTCCATGTTATTTTAATTCTAATATAGTAGAATACTTTCAGTTATGGTTTGTGATTTTTTGTGTCTTAAGAAATCCTTTTTCTGTGTTCAATCATGACAATATTCTCCTGTGTTTCTTTTCTGAAAGGTAAAAGTTTTGCTTTTCACGTGTAAATCTTTATTTTACTTGGAATCTAATGACTGGTTTATGAAATCTAAAAAACACTCATTTACTACCTTTTCTAGTATCATCTCTTCCTATTTATTCTCTAGTTTATAACTCCTAATAGGTATTAACGTATGTTACAACATCTCATTTGCCTGCCATGCTTCATGGGTAGTTTTCCTAAAATCTGTATTCCAATTCACTAAGTGTTACTTCAGAAGTAATTATTGTGCTATTTAACCCATCCATTGATGCAGAATCAATCTGGGTCACAGTTTCCTCATCTGAAAAAATGGCTATAATAAGAAACAATGGATAATGTTATTGTGTACAGATTAGCTCTAATGATGTATATAAAGCCATTTCAAATTTATAAAGTACTACAGAGATATAAATCATAAGTATGATAAGTATATATCAGGTGGTTTTCACACTACTTTGTACAAATACCTAAAGTTCCTTGGTGGTACTTCAGAATTTCCACACAAAATTTTTTTTTTGCCTTTTATTGGAAGATGATTTGTACATATATTCCTAATCATATTAGAAACAGCATTCATTCTTAAATGCTTTATATACCAAATTTTAGCATCTTGGGGACCACCACTGCAATACCTTGTGCTGCGCTGTTATCTTGCTTTTGTGCAGACTTCAGAGCAAAACACTCCCCTTTAACCCTCTGTGCATTTTTGACCTTTTTGTAACAGTGTTTTGAATCTGAAGATTGTAGCTCTGCCCTGTTACATCTTATAGTTCAGGACTGCATGATTTTCTAATGCAAAATGGTGCAGACTACTGCTCTTCTCCACCATGCATGTGTTAGGTGCTCAGGTTAAGTATTAGCTCAGGGACATCTGCTTAGGCTTGCCCTATACCGAAATGATAGATGCACAGCAACAAATAAAGTTCTTTTCCAGAGCACCATGCCCTTCCATCATATGTTTTATATTTTAAGTTCTAGTTGTTAATGTTGGGTGTTTTGGTTTTTTTTAAAACTGGGTTTTTACATCCATAATAACATTTATTGAAATTTTTGTGCTTTTTATCAAAATGCAATATTTATAGATGCCTTCTTTGTTTTTCAGACTAAATGAAACTATTTATGCTTCCTCCTAGGATCAGCTGGATGATTAAAAGTTAAACGTAATATGGAAAGTTCTGAAAGAGATGTCGGCAATTTGAATTGGAAAAGGATATTTACAGACACTCACTTCAGGAAGATTTCCTTTTTTTTTTCAAAATTACATTTTAATGAGTTTGATAGATATAGACAGAGTGTATAAGTGGACTACAATAAAAATATCAAACAACTAGAGTATGATTGTATGTTATTCAGATGTTAACTATTTTTAAATATCTGTATGACAAAAGGTCTAAAAATAGCCCAAAGACCAGTTTGCTAAATATTACATTTGAATTTATTTGCTAGTTTCTGGCATGCATGTATTTGTTTTTCTCTGCTATCTAATGGAAGGTCACAAAGTTGTTCTACTAATCATTATAAGGAGGATTCACATAGGAAACACTGAGGGCCATGGGCCCATGTTGAGCTCAGTTGGAGGCAATCAGGTTTCTTTCCTCATGAAAGTGGGCATGTAGCTATATTCTCTATGAAAAGGTGAATAATCAAAATATTTCAGTGGTTGAGCAAGGAAAAAAAATTGGCTGTGACTTTTATGTCAGGATTGTAATTATGGGATTCCAGACTCTTCCTATTTACAATTCTCCCTCCTCTGAGCTTCCAGGGTTCTTAGGTAACTCAAAGGGAGTATGTAAGATAAATAGGGATTTATTAAATCAAGGGATTAAGTGGAGCAACTAGAAATGTGGCCATATTTGCACCTGGGTTGTGGAGCAGTTCATACCATAATGGTTATACCAGAAAATATGATGGATAATTGTTAGTCCTTGAGGTTCCCATGTCTTGGGATGAAATTTCCTAGATATCTAAAGTGTTATAAGGAGTGAAATTCTGTAGGACTGTTACCTGTTCTATGCTATTTTACAATGCCATTTTTAAAGGGAAAAAAACACTGAAACATAATTACCAAAAAAAGTTTTATGAATAAAAAATACATATGCTATCATAATTATATAGTTCATTTTAAGTTTGCATTTATCAAAATTTACTTACCCAGTCCTCTACAGGTTAAAATTTTGCTTGACTCCAAATTTTCAGTACTAAAGACACCATTAAAAAAAAAAAAAATCTAGGTTCCACAACCTTGTGACTATACCACTGACCGCTACACTTCAAAAGGGTGTTTTTTTTTTTATGGTATGTGCATTCTATCTCAATAAGACAATAAATAAAAAGGTTAATTAAGAAAAAGATTATTTTTTAAGGATAAAAAGGTTTTATCAATTATAAAAAAAGGTTTTAGGTTTGTTTCAGTGGAAATTTTAAATGTTTAAAGAAGGCAGTGATAATGCAGTTACATTGAAATTCAATTTTGGTTACCAAGGAATACAAGAAGCAATAGAATATTTTCTGTATAAACCCAAAAACCCAGTGCCAACAAGTCGACTCCGACTCATAGTGACCCTATAGGACAGAGTAGAACTGCCCCATAGAGTTTCCATAAATTATCCCCTGTGTACATAAAACAAGGTACACAAAATAAAAGGCAAGCAGGAGTCCTAGGAAAGATAAGTTGGAATCAACTCAAGGGCACACAATAATATGTATACAGAGGGTTAATATCTTGGTATACAAAGTTCTATATGACAGTTACAAAACTAGGAAAATGACAATGCATGTTAATTGACAATGACATACAAGAAAATACAAATAACTAGAGTTCTGAAGCAATGCTAACCTCATAATGTTAGAAGTGACAATGAGTATTAATTTTTATATAATGTGTAGGCAATTATCTATATAATACTCAGTGTAAGGTTTTTTTTAGTAGTTAGAGAATGTGGGTTGAAAGGAACTTGAATCCAAGTGTTGTTATTCTGAATGTGTTAAATTTCTTTAAGGTACTGTGAATATGTATACATAAATTATATATTCAGAAACTAAAATGTGTCTAGCTTAGACCCAATCACTCCCCTTTCTAGAAATTCACTGAAACACAAAAAGATTTTTTTTTTTAATAACCTGTTTATTTGTTCTCCATTGGACCTGGGTCAGCTTAACAGAATGTTCTTCCCTTTCTATTATTCTCCTTGGCCACATAAAATAGATAGTGGAGAACACTGCCTCCTCAGGGACTGCTAACCTTTACCAGCCTCTATTCGGACCCTATAGAAAGTTCGGAGACCAAGAGGTGATTTACGTCCAAACATTCACAAATTACCCATCCAGGTTAACGGTTCTTGGAGTTGAACGATTCTGTTAAGACCTTCTCATTAATTCCTTAACTACTTGGCGCCAATCAGCAACAAAAACTGATAGTCAAGAACAGTTCATTTTAAATATACTTACTACATATTTAAATACATGGCAAATGAATATGTATAATTTACATACATATATATTAAAAAAAAGTTGTCAACCAGTCGATTCTCACTCATAGCGACTCTAGAGGACAGAGTAGAAGTGCCCCATCGGGTTTCCAAGTAGCAGCTGGTGGATTTGAACTGCCAACCTTCTGGTTAGCAGCTGAGCTCTTAACCACTGCACCACCAGGGCTGCATACATACACATAAATTCAGAAATTACAATATGCCTGGACTTAGACTTCTTCGACCACAGCTTGGGGACTGAAGTAATAGCCCAAGACCTTCATCTGCTCCAAGGTGTTTGCCCTGGGCAGCATGGCTTGGTGGCCCGCCTCAGTGATCTGGCAGCTTTCCACCAGCGCCTACAGTTTGGGAAGGGCCTCGAGTTGTGCCACTGTGACGGCAGTAAAGCAGCTGAATATCAGCCTCTGCAGGTCTACTAGAACCCCAAAATCCTTATGACACAGGAAACCAGAGCTCAGAACTGTGACAGTGGTGGATTTCAGGCTTCCTGAACACAGCTGCAGGTTCCAGGGGCCCGCTTTGTTGGGTAAGCTTAGTATAGAGGTAGCTCTCTCTAAGATGGAGGCATTTGAATTTCAGCCCTTTCAGGCTGGCCAGACCACCTCCCGACCCTTCCAAACCCCCCTATGGTCAGGGACTGGACACCTGGCCCCAGATATCATTCAAGGAGGTGGGCTACTACGGTGGAACAAGCCTGAAACGGCCAGAGACTCAGTGAGCAAAATTCCCCAGCAAGCCCTGCCCTAAGCAGCAGCACTTGGCGGGAACTGGTGATTTCAGAGAAATGTGTTGGCGGAAGGGGGCGGCGATGCAGTGCGGTGGGGGACGTAGGGCTGGACGGCAAACCCCAAAGCTCTGTGGAGTTGCTACGACCCTCCTCCTCTTCCAGGAGAGGGGCAGGACCAGTTCTCTGAGCTCAGTCCCGGGCCCCACGTACCTGATATGTTGTTATATCAAGTCTTTTCCGCAGCAATCTGGCGATTAGTAAGCCTCCCGAGCGTTTACGCAGCAACGGCTCTTGAGGGCCACGTGACGTGCAAACGCTCCTGACATTGGCGTGTCCCGGATGTTAGACATTCTCCCCCACCAGACTGAGGCACTCTCGAAAATAGAGCTAAGGTTAGAATCGACGTCCGTGCAGAAATGCCTGTCATTCATTCACAGGTAGAAGCCGCCCAATCTGAGAATGTGCTTTTGGATATAAACACCGTCTACGTTCTTATTTATCTCTCTTTTTTTTTTAGTTCATCTCTTAGGCATGGAGAGACCTGAGGTAAAGTCTCTGTTTTTTCTTCACCAATGATGGCACTCTATTATTAGGGACATAGGTAGATAAAGGAGTTCCGGTGACACAGTGGTTAAGAGCTTGGCTGCCACCCAAAAGGTTGGCAGTTCAAATCCACCAGGCGCTCCTTGGAAGCCAGTTCTACTCTGTTCAGCAGGGTCTCTATGAGTCGGAATCAACCCGATGGCAACAGATAACATACACAAAACTGTCAAATCATTGCCTTCCTTTTTAAAAATGCTTTTACTGCATCTGCTGAGGTGATCCTTTTCTCCTCCGTTCTGTTAATGTGGTGAGTTGCATTGATGGCTTTTCCAGTGTTGAACCAATCTTACATTTCTGGGATAGCCTCTCCTCTTCATGCCGTATTTTCCTTTTTAGGTATTGTATTTAATTTACTAATTTTCTGTCGAGGGCTTTTGAAATCTTGATATTATTGCTCTGTGTATTCTTTGTAATGTCCTTGTCAGGTTTTGGTCTAAGGTTTTGCCATTTGAAATGAGATTGGAAGTGGTGACCTCTTCTCCTCTACTTAGTTGTATGTGTGTGTGTGTGTAAGATTATTTCCTCCTTAAATACTTTGGGAATTCACCTATAAAGCTAAGTTAGCCTGGATTTTTCTTTGTGGGGAGTTATTATTACTTTGCTTTTTCCCAACGTTTTGTTTTGAAAATTTTTCACAACTCTTTAAAGGAGAATATGGGGTGCAGTGAAGATCCTTGCACCAGTCACATTGATTCACCAGGCGTTATGACTTTAGCACATTTGATTTCTGCCACTGTGGTTAACACACACACCTATATAGTTATATACAAACACTATTTTTCTTAGAAAATTTATTTTAAAGTAACCAAGTTCTCTCCTAAATACTTCAAATTTTATCTGCTAAAAATAGACAATTGTATATAACCTCAGTATTATCATCACTCTTAAGAATATTAACAGTTGTGTTGTATCGTACAATCTCTTTATGCAAATTTCCACAATTGGTCTTCAAAAAGAGATTGTAACTTTTTTACCTTAATTTCATTAGGATCCCAGTGAAAATATACTCATTTTATTTGATTATGTCTCTTTTGAGGTAGAATCTTTTGTGTAATTCTGTGCACTTGCATTTCATGGCAGTGATTTTTGCAGAACCCAGGCCTTTTTAAAAAAAATGCATATTCTGGATTTGTGTGGCTGCTTATGGCTGTACTCACGATAGATATTTTTGGCAGGAATACTACATAGTAGATGAGATGTACTGCTCCTTGCATCACAGCAGGAGGCACACGTCAGGTTTCCCAGTACTGGTGATGCTAGGCTTGATAGCTTGATTAAGGAGGTAATTAACTTGATTAAAGGGGTTAACTAGGTGTTTTTGCTGTACAGGTACTATTTCCCCTTTGTACCTTTGACCCATGGATAATTTGGAAATGAATTGTTTAATTTTCAGATATTTGGTGTCTTCCCGGTTTGTTGATTTTTAATTCAGTACCATCGTTGTAAAAAAAAAAAAAAAATCTCGTCAATAAGTTTACAATTCTTTTAAATTTTATTGAAGCTTGTTTAAGTCCTAGCTGTGGTCACTTTTGGGTGTAATTTCCATATATACTTAATAGAATGAATTCTGTAGTTGTCGAGTGGAGTCATCTGTGCACATGAATTAGGTCAAGGTGATTGATAGTATTGTTCAGGTGTTCTGTGCCTTTACTGAATTTTTATTTTTGTCCAGTTCTACCAATTGCAAAGATGTGTGTGAAGGGTGTGTAAGAATTCCCCAGCATGTCTGTCAACCTCCCTTCTTCTCCCATCAGTTCTGTCAACTTAAGTTTTGTGTATTTTGAAGCTCTTTTATATAGACGTACATGTACATATTTGTAATTGTTATGGCTCTCTGTTGAATTGGCCCTTTTATCATCATAAAGTTATGAAGTATCCTCTTCATTTCTGGTAAATACTCCTGGACTTGAAGTTTAATTTACCTCATAATAATATAGTGACTCCAGCATTTTCATGCTTATTTGTGGCATACTTTATTTTTTCCATCCATTTTCCTTCAACCTATCTATACTTGTGGTGGGCCTTGGCTTTTTAATGCATTCTAACCATCACAGCTTTTGAAGTGTAGTATTTATTCCATTAGTAGTTAATGTAACTATTGATAAGTTTGTACTCAGGTCTGCAATTTTCCTGTTTTCAACTTCCCTCTATTCTTTGTTCATTTCTTTCTCCTTTTCCTGCTTCTTGTGTTGAATTGAACACTATTTTAAATTGCATTTTAATTTACATATATGTTTTCCTGTATATGTCTTTGCATTTTCAATCCTCATTCTATTGATTGATTCTAATATGTATTTTTAACTTTTTACCATAAAGTTTAAAAATACGCAAGTCATTTTTTAGTACATTCTCAAAGCTTTCCAACCACCAAAAAACCCCAAAACTAAACCTGTTGCCATCGAGTCATTCTGACTCATAGTGACCTTATAGGACAGAGTAGAACTGCCCCATAGGGTTTCCAAGGAGCACCTGGTGGATTTGAACTGCTGACTTTTGTTTAGCAGCCGTAGCTCTTAACCACCACGCCACCAGGGTTTCCCTGCAACCACCAGCATGATTTAATTCCAGAACATTACATCAGCACAATTGCTTTATAAGACACATTGTACTCATTAGCAGTCACTCCTCATTTCTTCCTTCCTCCAGTCCTATGAGCCACTAATCTACCTTCTGACTTTATGGATTTGCCTATTCTGAGCATTTCACATAAATGGAGTCATACAATGTGTGGACTTTTGGATCTGGCTTCTTTCACTTAGCATAATGTTTTAAGGATTTATCTACATTGCAGCATATATCAAAATTTCATTCCATTTTATTGATGGATAATGTCTTATTGTTTAGATATGCCAAATTTTATTTGTGTATTCATCAGTTGGAAACGCTGGTGGCGTAGTGGTTAGGAGCGACAGCTGCTAACCAAAAGGTTGGCAGTTTGAATCCACCAGGCACTCGTCAGAAACCCGATGGGGCAGCTCTCCTCTGTCCTGTAGGATCACTGTGAGTTGGAATCGACTCAGCGGCAACGGGTTTATTCATCAGTTGATGGACATTTGGAGTTCTTCTACTTTTTAGCTATAATGAATAATGCTGCTATGGGCATTTTTGTACAAGTTTTTGTGTAGCCATATGTTTTCAATTCCCTTGGGCATATTGTTGTTAGGTACTGTCGAGTCAGTTCCGATTCAGTAGAGACCTTATGTACAACAGAAGAAAACACTGCCCAGTCCCGCATCATCCTCACAATCATTGCTGTTTGAGCTCCTTGTTGCAGCCACCATGTCAATCCATCTCATCAAGGGTCTTCCTGTTTTTTGCTAACCCTCTACTTTACCAAGGATGATGTCTTCTCCAGGTAGTGGTCCCTCCTGATAATATGTCCAAAGTACGAGAGACGAAGTCATGCCATCCCTGCTTCTAAGGCGCATTCTGGCTGTACTTCTTCCAGGACAGATTTGTTCATTCTTCTGACAACCTATGGTATATTCAATATTCTTCACCAACACCATAATTCAAAGACATCAGTTCTTCTTTAGGCTTCCTTATTTTGTCCTGCTCTTACATGCATATGAGGTGATTGAAAATACCATGGCTTGGGTCAGGCACACTTCAATCTTTTTTTTTTAATTTTTATTGTTCTTTAAGTGAAAGTTTACAAATCAAGTCAGTCTCTCACACAAAAACTTACATACACCTTGCTGCATATTCCCAATTACACTCCCCCTAGTAAGACAGCCTGCTCCCTCCCTCCAGTCTTTCTTTTCATGTCCATTTCACCAGCTTCTGGCCCCCTCTACCCTTTCATCATCCCTCCAGACAGGAGATGCCAACATAGTCTCAAGTGTCCACCTGATCCAAGAAGCTCACTCCTCACCAGCATCCCTCTCCATCACATTGTCCAGTCCAATCCCTGTCTGAAGAGTTGGTTTTGGGAATGGTTCCTGTTCTGGGCCAACAGAAGGTCTGGGGGCCATGACCACCGGGGTCCTTCTAGTCTCAGTCAGACCATTAAGTCTGGTCTTTTTACGAGAATTTGGCGTCTGCATCCCACTGCTTTCCTGTTCCCTCAGGGGATCTCTGTTGTGTTCTCTCTCAGGCCAGTCACCAGTTATAACCGGGCACCATCTAGTTCTTCTGGTCTCAGGCTGATATAGTCTCTGGTTTATGTGGCTCTTTCTGTCTCTTGAGTTTGTAATTACCTTGTGTCTTTGGTGTTCTTCATTCCCATTTGCTCCAGGTGGGTTGAGACCAATTGATGCATCTTAGATGGCTGCTTGCTAACATTTAAGACCCCAGACGCCACTCCCCAAAGTGAGATGCAGAATGTTTTCATGATAGATTTTATTATGCCAATTGACTTAGATGTCCCCTGAAACCATGGTCACCAAACCCACGCCCCTGCTACGCTGGCCTTCGAAACATTCAGTTTATTCAGGAAACTTCTTTGCTTTTGGTTTAGCCCAGTTGTGCTGACCTCGCCTGTATTGTGTGTTGTCTTTCCCTTCACCTAAAGTAGTTCTTATCTACTATCTAATTAGTGAATACCCCTCTCCTATCCTCCCTCCCTCCCCCCTTTCATAAACATCAAAGAGTATTTTCTTCTCTGTTTAAACTATCTCAAGTTCTTATAATAGTGGTCTTATGTAATATTTGTTCTTTTGCAACTGACTAATTTCACTCAGCATAATGCCTTCCAGGTTCCTCCATGTTATGAAATGTTTCACAGATTCCTCACTGTTTTTTATCGATGCATAGTATTCCATTGTGTGAATATACCGTAATTTATTTTTCCATTCATCCGTTGATGGGCACCTTGGTTGCTTCCATCTTTTTGCTACTGTAAACAGTGCTGCAGTGAACATGGGTGTACATGTATCTGTTTGAGTAAAGGCTCTTATTTCTCTAGGATATATTCCAAGGAGTGGGATTGCTGGATCGTATGGTAGTTCTATTTCTAGCTTTTGAAGGAAGCACCAAATTGATTTCCAAAGTGGTTGTACCATTTTGCATTCCCACCAGCAGTGTATAAGTGTTCCAGTCTCTCCACAACCTCTCCAACATTTATTATTTTGTGTTTTTTGGATTAATGCCAGCCTTGTTGGAGTGAGATGGAATCTCATTGTAGTTTTGATCTGCATTTCTCTAATGGCTAATGATCCTGAGCATTTCCTCATGTATCTGTTAGCTACCTGAATGTCTTCTTTAGTCAAGTGTCTGTTCATATCTTTTGCCCATTTTTAATTGGGTAATTTGTCTTTTTGTAGTTGTGTTTTTGAAGTATCATGTGGATTTTAGAGATCAGGTGCTGATCAGAAATGTCATAGCTTTTCCCAGTCCGTAGGTAGTCTTTTTACTCTTATAGTGAAGTCTTTGGATGAGCATAGTTGTTTGATTTTTAGGAGCTCCCACCCAGTTATTTAGTTTTTCTTCTGCATTATTACTAATGTTTTGTATACTGTTTTTGCCATGTATTAGGGCTCCTAGTATTGTCCCTATTTTTTCTTCCATGATCTTTATCTTTTTAGATTTTATATTTAGGTCTTTGATCCATTTTGAGTTCGTTTTTGTGCATCGTGCGAGGTAAGGGTCGTGTTTCTTTTTTCTTTTTTTTTTTTTTTGTAGAAGGATATCCAGTTATGCCAGCACCATTTGTTAAAACAGACTGTCTTTTTCGCATTTAACTGCTTTGGGCCCTTTGTCAAATATCAAGTGCTAATATGTGGATAGATTTATGTCTGGGTTCTTAATTGCATTCCATTGGTCTATGAATTTGTTGTTGAACCAGTAGCAGGCTCTTTTGACTACTGTGGCAGTATAATAGGTTCTAAAATCAGGTAGAGTGAGACCTGCCACTTTGTTCTTCTCTTTCAGTAATGCTTTACTTATCCAGGGCCCCTTTCCCTTCCATATGTAGTTGGTGATTTTTTTCTGCATCTCATTAAAAAATGTCATTGGAATTTGGATCTGAATTGCATTAAAGCTATAGATCGTTTTTGGTAGAAGAGACATTTTTACAATGTTGACTCTTCCTATCCATGAGCAAGGTATGTTTTTCCACTTATGTAAGTCTCTTTTGGTTTCTTTCAGAAGTGTTATATAGTTTTCTTTGTATAAGTCTTTTACATCTCTGGTAAGATTTATTTCTAAGTATTTTATCTTCTTGAGGGCTATTGTAAATGGTATTGATTTGGTAATTTCCTCTTCAATGTTCTTTTTGTTGGTGTAGAGGAATCCAAGTGATTTTTGTATGTTTATCTTGTATCCTGATAATCTCCTGAACTCTTTTATTAGTTTCGGTAGTTTTCCTGAGCATTCCTTAGGGTTTTCTGTGTGTAAGATATGTCATCTGCAAATAGAGATACTTTTACTTCTTCCTCGTCGTTCTGGATGCCCTTTATTTCTTTATCTAGCCTAATTCCTCTGGTTAGGACCTCCAGCACAATGTTGAATAAGAGTGGTGATAAAGGGCATCCTTGTCTGGTTCCTGATCTCAAGGGGAATGCTTTCAGGCTGTCTCCATTTAGGATGATGTTGGCTGTTGGCTTTGTATAAATGCCCTTTATTATGTTGAGGAATTTTCCTTCTATTCCTATTTTGCTGAGAGTTTTTATCATGAATGGGTGTTGAACTTTTTCAAATGCCTTTTCTGCATCAATTGATAAAACCATGTGATTCTTGTCTTTTGTTTTATTTTATATGATGGAATACATTAATTCTTTTTCTAATGTTGAATCATTTCTGCATACCTGATAGGAATCCCAGTTGGTCATGGTGAATTATTTTTTTTTGATATGTTGTTGGATTCTATTGGCTAGAATTTTGTTGAGGATTTTTGCATCTAAGTTAATGAGGGACATAGGTCTGTTATTTTCTATTTTTGTGATGTCTTGACCTGTTTTTGGTATCATGGATATGCTGGCTTCATAGAATGAGTTTGGGAGTATTCCGTCCTTTTCTATGCTCTGAAATACCTTTGGTAGTAGTGGTGTTAACTCTTCTCTGAAAGTTTCGTAGAACTCTCCAGTGAAGCCGTCCAGGCCAGGGCTTTTTTTTTGTTGGGAGTTTTTTGATTACCTTTTCAATCTCTTCTTTTGTTATGGGTCTGTTTAGTTGTTCTACCTCTGTTTGGGTGAGTTTAGGCAGGTAGTGTGTTTCTAGGAATTCATCCATTTCTTCTAGGTTTTCAAATTTGTTAGAGTACAATTTTTCATAGTAGTCTGATATGATTTTTTTAATTTCAGTTGGGTCTGTTGTAATATTGCCCATCTCATTTCTTATTTGGGTTATGTGCTTCCTCTCCTGTTTTTCTTTTGTCAGTCTGGCCAATGGTTTATCAATTTTGTTGGGTTTTTCAAAGACCCAGGTTTTGTTCTTGTTCATTCTTTCAATTATTTTTCTGTTTCCTATTTCATTTAGTTCTGTTCTAATTTTTATTATTTGTTTTCTTCTGGTGCCTGAGGGCTTCTTTTGTTGCTCTCTTTCTGTTTGTTCAAGTTGTAGGGATAATTCTTTGATTTTGGCCCTTTGTTCTTTTTGTATGTGTGCATTTATTGATATAAATTGACCTCTGAGCACTGCTTTCGCTGTGTCCCAAAGGTTCTGATTGGAAATGTTTTCATTCTCATTGGTTTCTATGAATTCCTTTATTCCACCCTTAATGTCTTCTATAATCCGGTCTTTTTTGAACAGGGTATTTTTCAGTTTCCAAGTGTTTGATTTTTTTTTTCCTGCTTTTCCTGTTATTGATTTCCACTTTTATGGCTTTATGGTCAGAGAAGATGCTTTGTAATATTTCATTGTTTTGGATTCTGATAAGGCTTGCTTCATGACCTAGTATGTGGTCTGTTCTAGAGAATGTTCCATGTGCATTAGAAAAGAAAATGTACTAGGCTGCTGTTGGGTGGAGTGTTCTGTATATGTTTATGAGGTCAGGTTGGTTGATTGTGGCATTTAGATCTTCTGTGTCTTTATTGAGCATCTTTCTGTCCTGTCCTTCACCAAAAGTGGTATGTTGAAGTCTCCTACTATTATTGTGGAGCTGCCTATCTCACTTTTCAATGCTGATAGAGTTTGTTTTATGTATCTTGCAGCCCTGTCATTGGGTGCATAAATATTTAATATGGTTATTTCTTCTTGGTATGTTGTCCCTTTAATCATCGTATAGTGTCCTTCTTTATCCTTTATGATGGATTTAACTTTAAAGTCTATTTTGTCAGAAATTAATATTGCCACTCCTGCTCTTTCTTGGTTGTGGTTTGCTTGATATATTTTTTTTCCATCCTTTGAGTTTTAGTTTGTTTGTGTCTCTAAGTCTAAGGTGTGTCTCTTGTAGGCAGCATATAGACGGAACGTGTTTTTTGATCCATCCTGCCACTCCGTGTCTCTTTATTGGTGCATTTAGTCCATTTACATTCAGCGTAATTATGAATAGGTATGAACTTAGTGCTATCATTTTGAAGTCTTTTTTTGTGTGTTGTTGACAGTTTCTTTTTCCCACTTAGTTTTATGTGCTGAGTAGATTATCTTTATATGTTGTCCTTTCCTCATATTCGTTGTTGTTGATTTTTTTTCTGCTGAGTCTCTATTTTTTTCTTGTGTTTTATTTTGATGTGTAGGATAGTTTGTCTCCTTCGTGTTTACCATATTATTTACCCCTATTTTAGGCACACTTCTATCTTAAAAGCGACATCTTTGCTTTTTAGCTCTGTAAAGAGTTCTTTTGCAACAGAGTTGCCCAATGCAATACATCGTTTGATTTCTTGACTGCTGCTTCCATAGACGTTGATGGTAGATCCAAGTAAAAGGAAGTCCTTGATGACGTCAATATTTTCTCCATTTATCATGATGTTGGTTATTGGTCCATTTGTGAGGATTTTTTTTTCTTTATGTTGAGGTGTAATTCGTACTGAAGGCTGTGGTCTTTGATCTTTGTCAGTAAGCGCTTCTAGTCCTCTTCACTTTCAGCAAGCAAGGTTGTGTCGTCCGCATATCGCAGTTTGTTAATGAGTCTTCCTCCAATCCTGATACATGTCCTTTGTATAGTCCAGTTTCTGGAGTTATTTGCTCAGTATGCAGATTAAATAGCTGTGGTGAAAAGATGCAACTCTGACACACGTTTCCGTATTTTAAACTACGCAGTATCCCCTTGTTGTGTTCGAAAGACTGCCTCTTCGTCTATGTACAGGTTCTGCATGAGCATAATTAGATGTTCTGGGATTATCGTTCTTGGCAACTTTATCCATAATTTGTTATGATCCACAGAATCAAATGCCTTTGCGTAGTCGGTAAAACACAGGTTAACCTCTTTCTGGTATTCTCTCCTTTCAGCCAAGATCTATCTGACATCAGCAATGGTATCCCTGGTTCTGCTTCCTTTTCTGAATCTGGCTTGAATTTCTGTCAGTTTCCTGTCAATGTACTACTGTATCCTCTTTTGACTTAACTTCAGCAAAATTTTAGTTTCTTGCGATATTAATAATTTCCACATTCCATTGTATCACCTTTCTTTGGAATGGGCACAAATATTGTTCTCTTCCAGTCAGTTGGCCAGGTTAGCTCTCTTCCAAATTTCTTGGCATAGACAGGTGAGCACTTTCAGCATTGCTGCTGTTTATTGAAACATCTCAATTGATATTCCTTCAATTCCCGGAGCCTCTTTTTTTGCCAATGTCTTCAGTGCAGCTCGGACTTCTTCCTTCGGTACCATTTCTTCTTGATCATATACTACCTCCTGAAACGGTTGAACGTCAGTCATTTCTTTTTGGTACAGTGACTGTGTATTCCTTCTGTCTTATTTTGATGTTTCTGGCATCGTTATATATTTTATCCATAGAATCCTTCAATATTACAACTTGAAGCTTGAATTTTTTCTTCAGTTCTTTCTGCTTGAGAGATTCTGAATATGTTCTTTCCTTTAGTTTTCTAACTCCAGATCTTTGTACATTTTGCTATAATACTTCACATATATCTATATGTATGTGTGTATATGTATATACACACAACACATAATCACAAGGGTAAGTGAAAATGTATCACTACAAAATCATAAAAACTTTTATTAAAGAATAATATCGAAATGTGAACCTATTGTTTCTCAACATATTCTCCATCTATGTCTATACATTTCTGAAAGTAGTTTTTCATTTCTCTAACCCTTACTCCCAAAATTCTGCAGTCTTTGATTGACATCACATCCAAGCAGGCCAGCAAAGCAACAGGCAAGAACAATTGTGGGTCAAGAAGTTTTAGATTCATCTTGAAATAAGGTAAAATATATATTTTTAATAAAAGTTTTATTCTACAAAATTTTGAAACCAAGAAGTGGTAGTCTTTCAAATTTCTTCATCTTTTTCAACATTATTCTGGCTATTCGCAATTACATATGAATTTTAGGATAAGCTTGTCACTTCTGTAAAAGAGGCAGTTGGAATTTCATAGGGATTGCATTGAACTTCTATATTAATCTTCCAGTCCTTGCACACGCAATGTCTTACCATGTATTTAGATCTTCCCTAATTTCTCTGAGCAATATTTTATAGCTTTCAGTGTGGAACTTTTGCACTTCCTTTGTTGGAGATATTCGTAAGTGTTTTCTCTTTTTTGATGTTATTTTTAATGGGATGGTTTCTTAATTTTCCTTTTGGATTTTTAATTGGTATTATATACAAATAAAAGCGATTTTTGTATGTTGATCTTTTGGCATTCAACTTTGCTGAATTATTTATTAGCTCTAGTAGTATTTAGTGTGTTCTTTAGGATTTTCTTCATGTGATATCCATGCATAGAGATAGTTTAATTCTTCCTTTCCAATTGAGATACCTTTTGTCAAAGAAAAAAGTGCACAGGACAATGTTGAAACAGGCAAGGATGACTTTGTTCCAAAGTATTAATATATGGAAGAGGAAAAGAGCACAGGAATATGGCAGTGGGGTGATAGAAAAGCTACTATTCTGTTGGGACAAAGAACTTGGAGATTTCTAAAAGGAAGCTTAAGCTGGGCTGACCAATAAGATTGGTGAGTGATGTACTGTGATTGCCATTAGGGCCATTTTGTTGGGAATATTTTCTTTTCATATGATAAGGCTCCAAGAATCTGGAAGACCCAGGGGGAGGGAAAAGGAGTAAAGGGCTGAGAGCCTAGAGCTCATAAAGAATGTAGGAGAGTGGAAGGTTGGGGAAATAAGGAAGGAAAATTCTATCCTAAAGTTTATTTAAACAAAGGAGATCTTTAAGTCCATTTTGGTCAGTTTGTTTGCACTAAGACATTTTCTGGAACAAAAATGTGAAGGGATTTCTTTAATTATTATTGTTCCCCAGGATACTAGGGCTCAGATAAAATAACTGTCACTTTTATTTCTTTTTCTAGTCTAACTTATCTGAGTAGAACTTCCATAACAGTGTTGCATAGAAATTGCAAGAGAGGACATCCTTTGTTCCTGATCATGGGGGGAAGCCTTGAGTCTTTCACCCTTAATTATGATGTTAGCTGTGGGTTTTTCATATATGGTCATTATCAGGTGGAGGAAGTTTCCTTCTGTTCTTAGTGTGTTGAATGTTTTTATTATGAAAGTGTGTTGAGCTTTTTTCAAATGCTTTTTCTGCATCAACTGAGTTGATCATGTCTTTTTCCCTTAATCCTATTGATATGATCTATTATATTGATTGATTTTTGTGTGTTGAACTACTCATGCATTCCTGGAATAAATCCTTTTTATATCATGCTGGATTTGGTTTGCTAGTATTCTGTTGAGGTGTCTGGCTTTGGTATCAGGGTAACAGTGCCTCATAGAATGGGTTTAGGAGAGGGGTTATTATAATGAAATTTTAATGTAGGCTTTCTTCCCTAAAGGGAGAAGGATTCTTTATTCAAATACATTTAGAAAAATATATTATAAACCCCTCTTTTAGATGATCACAGTGCACATTAGCATCATCTCTGTGAGTTCTGACATTGTTTACACTGTTGTATCCTAGGATTTCCCAGAGGTATTTTGCCATATGTGTATTTCTTTTTGTCTATATACTTATCAACATCTCAAAAATCTTGTTGACTTGGAGTATGCTTTGAAAATCTAGTCCTCCAGAGTGACCACTCTGGAATTTTTTAGGTTCTTTTAGTGTATGGTGGCACAGTGGTTTAAAATGATTGACTGCTAACTGAAAGGTTGGTGGTTCAATACCACCAACAGCTCCATGGAAGAAAGATGTGGCAGTCTGCTTCCATAAAGATTTGCAGCCTTGGAAACCGTATGAGGTCTCTATGAGTCAGAATTGACTCTATGGCAGTGGGTTTGGCAGTGGAGTGTATGGTACATATTTGATAGGAAAAATTTGAGGTCGTTTGGAGTGTTTCTCTCTTGTAACACACAGGTGGTTGTATACCCTGCCTCCATTAAGTCTGGTCTTGGTTTCAGAAGAGAAAAATTGCATTCTTTACAGTTGGCAGACCAGTATCTGTCGGTACTTCGTCCTTTATGTCATTCATGGATGTAGTCAGTTTAGGATGATTCCTCAGAAGTAATGCATTTCAGTTTGATTATAAAATTGTTGTTAGTTGCCATCAAATCAATTTCAACTCATGGCAACCCCATGTGTGCAGAGTAGAACTGCTTCACAGGGTTTTCAAGACTGTAACCTTTGGAAGTGGATCTTCTCGTCTGTCTTTTGAGGTGCCTTTGGGTGAGTTTGAACCAACAACCTTTCAGCTTGAAGTCAAGCACACTTAACCATTCACACCACCCAGGGACTCAGAATATAAAATTTTAAGGTGATAACCCTCAATGAGAGGTATTGACACAGTGGCTGTAACTACGGGCTCAAGCATAGCAATGATTGTGAGGATGGCGCAAGGCTGGGCTGTGTTTCATTCTGTTGTACGAACAGACTTAACAGCGGAACTGACTTAACAGCACCTAACAAAAACAACAGAGTCAGAGTAGATATATGTAGAAGAGTGAAATTAGTGTTTGTTGTAGGACTAGGATATAAACTGGTAAACATATCTAGTTGGAAATGGTATAAATAATACAAGCTTTAGTTCATTAGAAACCTGTTTCTAGAAACAACTATACAAGGTAGATGGCAACCATACATTTTAGATGGCAAAGCTGAGAATAAGAGAAGCATGTATTTGAAATATTTTGATCTTGAAATATTCCCACAAAGTGGAAATAGATCAGGAATGCTCTGTTCAATTACATCTCACTTTTATTTCCCAGTTGGTCACATAGGTGAGGTGATATCAAATACATAGAATTGAATGGGTAATGGGTGGCAGAAGTTTAGAAAAAATCGTACTTCCGAATATTTTGGTTTACTGTTAAATATGGTGTTGAGAGAAGGCAGCTGGAAAACCTATTTTTTTTTAATTTTATAGATTTTTACTAGAGTAATCAAATGGGCATGGGAAAAGAGAGGGAAAATGTATGGCGTAACATGCAGTGTGTCGGAAATGCAATATGGCATACAGGATGATAGTGTGAGTAATATAATATGGAAAGTATAGGATATTGATAAATAAAGCAAAGATGCTGCTTTATTTGTAGATTTTTAAATGGGAATAAGCTATGTTTATAATAAATGTACTTAAATGTATATGTACCTGCATAGAACATACATATGTATATATATAAAACCAGAAGAAAAAAAAAGTCTTTTGCTGTCGAGTCATTCTGACTCATGGTGACCCTATAGGACAGAGTAGAGCTGCCCCATAGAGTTTCTAAGGAGTGCCTGGTGGATTAGAACTGCCAACCTTTTGGTTAGCAGCCATAGCACTTAACCATATGCCACCAGGGTGTCCACATATATGTATATGTATGTATATACACTAAGTTAGTCTTTTAAATAAATGTAGATATACATGGCATTGTAAGAAAATAATACAGAGAGATTCTATATAACCTTTACCAAGTTTCCTCCAATGATAACACCTTGCCTAACTATAGTACAGTATCAAAGCCAGGAAATTGACATTGATACAATCTATTGACCTTATTCATATTAACTAGTTTTACATGTACTCATTTATGTATATGTGTATTTAATTCTATGCAATTTTATAACGTGTAGATTTTTGTGACCATCATCAAAGTAGAGGTATGGAACAGTTCCAACACAAGTATCCCTTGTGCTATGCTTCTGTAGCCAGAAATACCACCCTATCTCCCCTCCCAACCCCGCTAGTCATTAATCTGTTCTCCGTCTTTTTAATACTGTTCTTTCAAAATTGTTATATAAATGGACTTGTATACTACGGTACCTTTTGAGGCTAACTTTTTTTACTCAGCATAATGCCCTTAAAGAGCCCTGGTGGTGCAGTGGTTAAGTGTTCAGCTGCTAACTGAAAGGTTAGTAGTTCGAACCCACCAGCCACTCCACAGAAGAAAGATGTGGCAGTCTGCTTCGGTAAAGATTTCAGCCTAGGAAACCTTATGGGCCAGTTCTGCTCTTATAGGATCGCTATTGAAGCCACCTCTGAGGCTTCCCCTGCTCCGCAGCAGTTTCCCCCCCACCACTCGTAGCCTGCCAAGCCACGGTTTCTAACTGCAGTTTGGCCCACTGCACCGCAGGCGCTAACCACAGTTTGAATTTGGCTCCAGAACCCCACGCACGTGCAAACCAAGATCTTGGCTCATGTGCAGGTTCTGAAGAGCTGTGGCCCCGAGCTTGACCCTGGGCCTGACCGTCACAGGAGAGGAAGATGTTCTCTAGTGCACAGCTGCACTTGAGCCCATTTGTAAAGGAAAACTTCCCTTCCGTTACATATGACTCACCACTTGGATCTCCAAATATGGACATGGGAGGGATCTGGGTGTCGGATTTTTGGTGCCAATCCCACCCCTTGGAGACTGGAGGGCATAAAAGCTCAGAGCTCCCCTGGGGTGGGGAGCGCATGGTCTTTTGGCTGCTAGGCCCCTCATTGCTCCTTGTTTGCCCAAACAAAAATTTCCTCTTTCTGTTTCCCTTACAACTGGTGGTGTGGCATCCGTCTTATTTCAATCGGCTAATAGGACAGGACAAGAACCCTCATTTGGTTACACTATGGCCATGGGTTTGTTTATTTTTTTGGTTTATAATGCCCATGAGATCTGTCCAAATGTTGTGTGCATCATTAATTCATCCTTTTTATTCCTAAGTAGTATTACATGGTATAGGTGTTCCACAGTTGGTTTAACTCTTTACCTGTTGCAATACAGCTGGGCTGTTTACAGTTTGGGGCTGTTATGAATAATGCTGTTTGAACATTTGTGCACAGATTTTTGTGTGAACAAACATTTATTCATTTCTCTGGTATAAATGACCAAGAGTGAAATTGTTGGGTCATGTGTTTAGGTTTTTCTCTATAAAAGATAATGTCATCTGTGAATAGGGTTTGTTTCTTTCTCTCTAATCAGCATGCCTTTTTTTTTTTTTTTAAGTGCACGTCCTGGCTAGATTTTCCAGGAAAATGTTGAATAAAATTGATGGAAACAGACATCATTGCCTTGTTTCTGAGCTTAGCCGGAAAGCTTTCAGTCTTTCTCTGTTCAGTATGATGTTAACTGTGGGTTTTTTTGTAGATATCCTTTTCAAGATTGAGGAAATTCCCTCATATTCCTTGTTTGTTGGTGTTTTAATCATGAAAAGGTGTTTGATGTTGTCAAATAATGTTTTCTCTATCTAGATTATCATGTTTTGTTTTTTACTACTACCATATTAATATGATATATTACACTGATTCATTTAGGTATGTTGGCCAACCTTGCATTCTTGGAAAAAAGTCTCAGTTGGACACAGTGTATAATCGTTTTCATATGCTGCTAGATTAATTTTCATCAGCTATAGCCACTTTCTTTTACATTAGTTTTTTAAATTGGAATTAAATTTCTTCTTTTTTTTAATCTGATGACACCTTTCTTCAGGATGGATATTTTCATTGCAAAAGAATTCTGGGTTAATAGATGTTTTTCTCTTAGCACATAAAAATACCATGTATAAGGGGAATTCTGGGAAGATGGCAGCATGAAGAGGTCTAATATCCTGACCTTCCCACTTGAACACCAAGAAAAGCAACTAGGATTTTGTAATCTCAATTATGTAAGAGCTCTGAAAAGTAGACTGAGGACTGCAGAAGCTAACCATATGCTAAAACAAGAAAAAGGCATCTCTCAAGCAGTAGCGAAATTTATTTTTATATGGTACCCATCTCTTCCCCTCCCGGCACAGTTGGAAGGCCTCAGTGAAGGTGGACCATGTCTCACACTCTCAAAGATGGGGGAGTGAATAGGGTAGACATTGCCAGTAGACTGTTGAGTGTGTCCTGATATGTCTGGGAGCTTCCTGAAGGATTGGAGCCTCAATCTGATCTGGATTGGAGCTCACACAGGCCGAGGGAGGGAGCAGTTAGCAAAGACTCAAGATTGTAACTATCTGAGAATTTCTTGCAAATATCAGTGCTTTTGAAAGTACTGTGTATATGGCGAAATTGAGAAATAGTATGCACACATGCTTAGAGCTAACACATTGCAAAAATCTAATGTCTCAGGTTTGACAGAAACTCACAAATGATACAAAGGAATTGGGAATGATGACCTGCTCAAAACAACAAGCTAAAGGGAGAGAAACCTTCTTTGGAAACCCAGATACGGACACTATAGAAGACTTTAAAACAATAGTGTTAAGCATTACCAAAGAACTAAAGGAAAAAAAGACACACAACTAAAAATTTAAAAATCAGGAAAATGACACATGAACAAAATGAGAATATTAATACAGAGACAGTATGAAAAAGAACCAAAAATTATTGGAGCTGAAAAATACAGTAACTGAAATTAAAAGTTCTCTGGAGGACTTCAGCAACAGATACGAGTTGATGGAAGAAAGAATCAGCAAACTAGAGAATACGGCAATTCAAACTATTGACTCAAGAGAAAGAAAAAAAAGACCAAGAAAGCCTGATGGAGCTTTGAGATGCCATCATGTGACATAAGTGTCATTATAGTCCTGGAGGCGAAGAGAGAAAGAAAGGGCTTCAAAGAATATTTGAATAAATAATGATAGAAAGTTTCCAAAATTTGACAAAGGACATGAATCTACACATACATGAAACTCAATGAACTTTAAATAATGTAAACCCAAAGAGATCCACATGTTATAATCAAATTCTTGAAAAACCAAAGAGACAATTCTGAAAGCAGCAAGAGAGAAGCAAAATGTCACATACAAGGGATCCCCAATAAGATTAAATGCCAATTTTTCCTTAGAAACCTTGGAGGCCAGAAGGCAGTGGAATGCCATATTTAAAGTTCAGAAAGAAAAGAACAGTCAACCAAGGATTCTATATCCAGGAATCCTGTCTTTCAAAAATGAGGTAAAAATTATTGATATGCCCAGAGGGAATTTGTAATGACTTTTTTTTTTTTTTATACCTGCAGTACAAGAAAGGCAAAAGGGAGTTTTTCAGATAGAACTGAAAATACACTAGAAGTCTGTTTGTAGAAAGATCTCTGATAAAAGTAATCTCATGGGCAAAAATGAAGGCCAGTTTTATTGTACTGTTTTTTTTTTTTAGTAGTTATGTGATATATGATTCCAAAAGATAAATACATAAAATATAATTAAAAATTTATGCTATTGGGCACATAATACATACAAATGTAATTTATGATAACTTAATAAAAGGTGGGTACAAGTGGTACAGGAATAGAGTTTTTGTATGTTAATTTTTTATCAATTTAAACTAGGTTGTATAAACTTAAGATGTAAAACGTAATCCTTGTGGTAACCACAAATAGTTTGAAAATATACACAAAAGGGAACAAAAAGGGAATTAAAATAGTTCACTTCAAAAGCTTAACTAAACACAGATAATCACAATATTGGAGGAAATGAAAGGCAAAGAAGGTATAAGACACACAAAAACATAGAAAAATGGTAGAAATAAGTCTTAACTTATCAGTAATTATTACAAATGTAAATGTATTAAACTCTCCAATCAAAAGGCAGAGAATGGCAGAATGGATTAAAAAAAAATAACATCTACCTATATGCTCTCTGGAAACCCTGCTGGTATGGTGGTTAAGAGTTCAGCTGCTAACCAAAAGGACAACAGTTTGAATCCACCAGGTGCTCCTTGGAAACCCTAGGGTCACTATGAAGTGCAGTTGACTTGATGGCAATGGGTTTGGTTTGGTTTTTGATTTTGGGGTTTTCTTACCCATGAAACCAAATATTCACTTCAAAGAAATCCCTGACCAAAATTAATCCTCCTGCAGCTTTCCTTTCACCTGAAGTTGCAAAGCCTTTCTTTTCCTGTTTGAATCCAGGCTTGTTAAATTTGAATCTCCAAAGATGCCGTTGGGTCAGAGACCATCTCGTAAATTGATATCCATTGCTCTCAGTAAAACAGGGAGGGCAGTGTTCAGTCAATCATGTTAAGATTAGTCAATGGTTGATCTTCTGTGTTTCTCCCTCCTTTTCTCTTTATAAGCCCCATTGTATCTAGTTTCTTCAAGCCATTTGCTTTTTATGCAATCAAAATGGTCTCCCTATATGCATATAGAATAACTGCTCAGAATAAAACTTATGTTCAGATTTCAATGAGTTTTAATTATTTGTTAACAGATCTTAAATCAATACTTAACTTTACAACTTGAGGAATTAGAAAAAAAGAGAAAACTAAGCCAAAGACTACCAGAAGGAAGGAAATAATAAAGATTAGAGGAGAGATAAATGGAGAATACAAAAACAATGGAGAGAATCAATGAAACCAGGAGTTATTTTTTCAGATAAGAAAAATTGGCAAAATTTTAGCTACGCTGACAAAGAAAAAAGTAAAATCAGAAATGAAAGAGGGGACATTACAACTGGACCTACAGAAATAAAAATCATAAAAGTATTATGAAATATCATATGCCAACAGATTAGATGACGTGGAAAACTTCCTAGAAACACATAAACTAACTAAAGTGAATCAAAAGAACTAGAAGATCTGAACAAACCCTTAACAAGCGAAGAGTTTGAATCTGAAATACAAAACCTCCCAACCCCAAAACAAACAAAACAAAACAAAAAAAAGAACAAACAAAAAACCAGACACCTAGAACAGATGGCTTCACTGGGGAATCTGACCAAACATTTATAGGAGTGATACCAATTCTTCTTAAAGTCTTTTAATTTAAAAAAAAAAAAAAACCAAACCCAGTGCTGTCGAGTCGATTCCGACTCATAGCGACCCTACAGGACAGAGTAGAACTGCCCCACAGAGTTTCCAAGGAACTCCTGGCGGATTCGAACTGCCGACTGTTTGGTTAGCAGCTGTAGAATGTAAGCACTACGCCACCAGGATTTCCATTTAAATAAAATAGGAGGGAACTTTTCCTAAATCATTCTACAATGCTAGCTTTACCCTGATATCAAAGCCAGACAAAGACACCACAGGAAAAGACAACTACAGACCAAAACCCGTTATGAATTGATTTAGGAAATAATATTGGAATCATTATTCCCTGTCCTTGAGCATAGAGAATGTGACCCAGCTGGAGTTAGACTCACAAGAGCTCAACAAGACTCAAGAACACATCATCTGGGCCCTGAGGTATAAAGACAATAGATAAATAATCTTGGAAAATATCTTTTAGGGAACCTTTCACATAAGCCAGAACACAGAAGACTTTAGACTCTTATCTTTTTAAATTAAGTGAGTAGAAATTTGTTGCACCAATGAAGACCCTCCTGATTGTTGTTACTGAAGCCTGTACCAATGATTGTTAACAAAGACAATACAAAATGCAGGATGACAGTTTCTAGCCAATCTGTGAAGCTTTCAATGGTTTTGCCCATTTGTAATGTTAATATATACTGATGACTCTGCAACCTTCCTTGGACTGGGGCAGACATGGCTGTGGCAGCATGCTTGTCTGTTTTCCCATTCTTGCTTACTCTGTAATATTTCCTTGGACTCGGGCAGACATTAGCCCTAGCAGCATGCTTGTCTGCTTCTCAACTTTTGTCTTTTTGAATACATGCCGAATAAAACTTTCTATTTGCTTTACTAAACTTTGTGATGTTTTTTTCCCCTACAATAGAATGTGGATGCAATAATCCTCAACAAAATACTAGCAAACTGATTGCAACACTATATTAAAGGGAATATACACCATGACCAAATTGGATTTATTCCAGGAATGTAAGTATGGTTCAACATTAAAACAAAAAAAATTTTTTTTAAGTATGGTTCAACATGAGACAAAAAAAAAATCACATTAAAAGAATGAAGGAAAAGAATCACATGACCATCTCAGTTGATGCAGAAAAGAAAGGCATCTTGCAAAATCCAGCACAGTTTTATGATAAAAACACTGAGCAAATTAGAAGTAGAAACAGCATTATTCAATATGATAATTGCATCTGTGAAAAACCTACAGCTGTCATTCTTAACGGAGAAATACTGAGAGCCTTCACCTTAAGATCAGGAACAAGACAAGGACAGCCACTCTTTCACTCCTGGTAGTCCATATTATGGAGCCCTGGTAGCATAGTGGTTAAGAGCTCAGCTGCTAACCAAAGTGTCGGCAGTTCAAATCCACCAGCCACTCCTTGGAAACCGTATGGGGAAGTTCTGCTGTGTCTTACAGGGTCACTATGAGTCGGAATTGACTTGATGATAATGGGTTTATGTATGTGTAAATATAAATATGTAAAACCCCAAAGAATCTACATGGAGGCTTTTATAGCTAATAGAGGAATTCACAAAGTAGCAGGGTACAAGGTTAACATGCAAAAATCAGTTGGATTTCTATACACCAACAATGAGAAATTCAAAAAGTGAATTAATAAAGCAATACCATTTACAATAGCATCTAAAAGAATAAAATAATTAGGGATAAATTTAATCAGGGAGGTAAAAGATTTGTATACTAAAAACTATAAAACACTGCTGAAAGAAAATAAAGGAGAACTAAATAAATGAAAAGACATTCCATGTTTATGGATTGGAAGACAATATTGTTAAGATTCAATCTATAGATTCAAAACAATCCCTATCACATTTCCAACAGCCTTTGTAGAAATGAAAATGCCAATCCCCAAATTTTTATAGAATTGCAACGGGCCCCAAATAGCCAAAGCAATCTTGAAAAGGAAAACAGATTAGGAGGATTTATACTTCCTTATTTCCAAATGTATTATAAAACTACAGTAATCAAAATAGTCTGATACTGGTATAGGGATAGACATATAGACCAATGGAATAGGGTTAAAAAAAAATAAGAGTCCAGAAATTACCCACATTCAATTATGGTCAATTACTTTTCTACAAAGTTGCTAGGTCCACTAAATGGGAAAATTGTAATCTCTTTATAATCTCTTCAATAACTGATGCTGGGCGAATTGAATCTTCATGTGTAAGAGTGAAACTGCATCTATATTTCACACCATATACCAAAATTAACTCATAATTCATCAATGACCTAAATGTAACAACTAAAACCACAAAACTCCTAGAACAAAACATAACGGGAGTAATGCTTTGAGACCTGGTTTTTGACAATGGATTCTTAGATATGACACCAAAAGCACAGGCAACAAAAGAAAATTAGATAAATTAGACTTAATCAAAATTAAAACTTTTGTGCATCAAAGGATTTTATCAACAGAATGAAGAGACAACCTACAGAATGGGAGAAAACATTTGGAACCATATCTCGATGGCACTAGTTTTTTTTTTTTTTTTTTATCTGATAAAAGCAGCCCTAGTGGCACAATGGTTAACTAAGTGCTTGGCTGCTAAATGAAAGGTTGGCAGTTTGAACCCACCCGGTGGCTTTGTGGATGAAAGACCTAGGGATTTCCTCCTATAAAGATTACAACCTAAAAAACTCTGTGGGACAATTCTGCTCTGTCATATGGGGTCAAAGAATTGAAATCGACTGGAAGGCAACTAACAACAACTATCTGATAAGAGTTTAATATCCAGAACATGTAAATAGCTCCTATGCTCGCTTCAGCAACATACATACTAAAATTGGAACAAATCAGATTAGTATGGCTCCTGCACGAGAATAGCATGCAAATTTGTGAAACATTCCGTATGTATGTACACACACACACACACACACACACCCATGAAAAGAATTCCTACAACTCAACAACAAAAATAAAAGTAACCCAATCAAAAAATGGGCAAATGACTTAAATAAACATTTCACCAAATAGCGTATACAAATGACCAATAAGCACATGAAAAGATGCTCAGTGTCGTTGTTGTCGTTAGGTGCCATCAAGTTGGTTCCAACTCATAGTGAACCTATGCACAACAGAACAAAACACTGCCTGGTCCTGAGCCATCCTCACAATTGTTGCTATGCTTGAGTCCATTGTTGCAGCCACTGTTGTCAGTTCTCATTGAGGGTCTTCCTCTTTTTCACTGACCGTCTACCAAGCATGATGTCCTTCTCCAGGGACTGATCCCTCCTGACAACATGTCCAAAGTATGTGAGATGTAGTCTCAACATCCTTGCTTGTAAGGAGCATTCTGGTTGTACTTCTGCCAAGACAGATTTGCTCGTTCTTTGGCGGTCCATGGTGTATTCATTTTCCAAAATCAATTGCCGTCGAGCAAACTCTGACTCATGGCAACCCCATGTGTATCATGGTAGAATTGTGCTCCATAGAGTTTTCAGTGGCTTATTTTTATGAAGTAGATTGCCAGGTTTTTCTTCTGAGGCACCTCTGAGTGGACTTGAACTTCCAACCTTTTGGTTAGCAGCCAAGTATGTTAACCGTTTGCACCACCCAGGGACTCCCATTAGGAAAATACAATTCAAAACCACAACACACACTACTAGTATGGCTATTATTAAAAAAAAAAAATTGAAAACAAGTGTTAGATGGGATGTGGAGAAATTGGAACTCTTGTCCATTGCTGATGGGATTATAAAATGGTGGATCTGCTATGCAATACATTTTGGCAATACCTCAGAAAGTTAAACATAAAGTTCTCATATGACCCAGCAATTCCCCTTCTAGGTATACACCCAAAAGATTTAAAAGTAGGAACTCAAACGGATGTTCGTATATCAATATTCTTTCAGCATTATGCACAATAGGCAAAAAGTGGCAACAGCTCAAGTGATGAATGGATAAACAATGTGTTTTATACATAAAATGGTATATTAAGTAGCCATAAGAAGAAATAAATTTTGGATACATGCTGTGGCATGGATGAAGCTTGAAAACTTTATGCTGAGTGAAATCAGAAACAAAAGGACAAATATTGTATCATCCCACTTATATGAAAAATTTATAATAGACAAATGGATAGAGTCCAAAATGTATTAGTGCTTATCAGGGCAGGTGGTAGAGGGAAAAGAGAAGTTACTAAGATGCACTGAGGTTCTGTTAAGGGTGAATAAAAATTTGGAAACAGATAGTGGTAATGGTCCCACAACGTAGTGAATGTAATTGATGTCACTGAATTGAACGTGTAAAAATTGTTGAAATGGCAATAGTTTTGTTAAGTATGTATTTTACCACAAAAAAATATACAAGATCTATATGAGGAAAACTGCAAAACTCTAATTAAAGAAATCAAATAAAATCTTTATTAATGAAGATATACTTCATGTTCACGGATATGAAGACTCAACATTGTTTAGATGTTGGTTCTTCCCAACTTGATCTATACCAAAAACCCATTGCTGTCAAGTTGATTCAGGGTTCCCACTTGATCTGTAGATTCAGTGAAATCCCAAACAAAATTTCAGTAAGTTGCTTTGTAGATATTGACAAAATTATTGTAAAGTTCACATGGAAAGGCAAAAGTCCTAGAATAGCCCACACAATGTTGAAGAACAAAATCAGAGAACTGACAATACATGGTTTCGAAATTGCTATAAAGCTACAGTAACCAAAACTGTGTTATTGGCGAAAGAATAGATAAATAGCTCAATGGAACAGAATAGAGAGACCAGAAAAAGACTCACGGGAATATTGTCAACTAATCTTTGACGAAGGACCAAAGGCAATCCAATGGGGAAAGGATAGTCTTTTCAACTAATGTTGCTGGAACAACTAGATATCAACTTGCAAAAAAAAAAAAAATGAATCTAGACACTGACCTTACACCTTTCTTAAAAATTAACTAAAAATGGATCATAGACCTAAATGTAAGATGCAGAAATGTAAATCTTCTAGGAGATAACAAAGGATAAAATCTAGGTGACCTTGGGTTTGGCAATAAGTTTTTAGATACAACACTGAAAGCACAATTCATAAAAGAAAAAAATTGATAAGTTGGATTTCCTTAAATCACAAACTTCTATGAAAGACACTGTTAAAAGAATGCAGATACAAGCCCCAGATAAGAGAAAATATTTGCATATTTGACTAAGGACTTGTATCCAAAGTATACATAGAACTCTTAAAACTTAGTAAGACAATAGCTCAATTAAAAAGATCTGAACATACACCTCAAGAAAGAAGATATACAGTTATCAACTACGCTTATTAAAAAGTGTTCAACATCACATGGCATTAGGTAATTTTAAATTAAAATGACAATGAGACATTACTACACATCATGAGAATGAATAAAATAAAACACTGAAAACACCAAATGCTGGCGAGGGTGGGAAGCAAGAGGAAATCTATTCGTTGCTGGTAGGGATTCAAAATGGTACAGCCACACTGGAAGACTGTTTCAGTCTCTTGCAAAGCTAAACTTACCATACAATCCAGCAATTGCTCTTCTAGGTTTTTACCCAAATGATTTGAAAAATTATGTGGATACAGAAACCTGCATACTGATGTTTATAGTAGCTTTGTTCATAATTTCTATATTGGAAGCAACCAAGATGCCTCTTAAGTGAATGGATAAATAAACTGTGAACTTGTACATCCATGCCGTGGAATATTATTTAGTGACAAAAAGAAATGAGCTATCAAGCCACGAAAAGACATGGAGAAACATTAAGTGCATATTGCTCATTGAAAGAAGACAGGCTAAAAAGGCTACCTGTTGTATGATTACAATTATAAGACATTCTGGAAAAGGCAAAACTACAGAGACAAGAAAGATCAGTGTTTCCAGGGAGGGATGTATGTGGAGCATAGATTTTTAAGGCATTGAACCTATTCTCCATGATGCTATAATGGTGGTTACCTGACATTACACATTTGCAAAAATCATCCCTGGGTGATACACTGGGCTACTAGCCGAAAGGTTGGCGGTTTGAACCTGTGGAGGTGCCTCTGAAGACAGGGTTGGTGTTTGGATTCCAAAAGGTCACAGCCTTAAAAAACCTATGGAGTAATTCCACTTTGCACACTTGTGGTCACTATGAGTTGGAATCAACTTGAGGACCACTAACAACATAGGACTGTATAACATAGAGTGAGCCTTAGTGTAAACTGTGTTTTTGTTAGGTGCCATCCAGTCGATTCCGACTCATAGCCACCCTATGTACAACAAAACACTGCCTGGTCCTGTGCCATCTTCATAATCATTGCTATGTTTGAGCCCACTATTGCAGCCACCATGTCAACTCATCTCATTGAGAGTCTTTCTCTTTTTTTGCTAACCCTCTATTTTGTGTGTGTATATATATATTTTAATTTATTGTGTTTTAAGTGAAAGTTTACAAATCAAGTCAGTCTCTCAAACAAAAACTTACACACCTTGCTATGTACTCCCAGCTGCTTTCCTAATGAGACAGCACACTTCTCCTCTCCACCCTGTATTCCCATGTCCATTCAACCAGCTCCTGTCCCCCCTCTACTTTCTCATCTTGCCTCCAGACAGGAGCTGCCCACATAGTCTCATGTGGCCGAACCTTTATTTTATCAAGCATGATGTCCTTCTCCAGGGACTGGTCCCTCCTGGTAACATGTCCAAAGTATATGAGACGTAGCCTCGCCATCCTTGCTAATAATGAGCATTCTGGTTGTACTTCTTCCAACACAAATTAGTTCATTCTTCTGGCAGTCCATGGTATATTCAACATTCTTCACCAACACCACAATTCAAAGGCATCAATTTTTCTTCGGTCTTCCTTATTCATTGTCCAGCTTTCACATGCATATGATGTGATTGAAAATACTATGGCTTGGGTCAGGCGCACCTTAGTCTTCAAGGTGACATCTTTGCTCTTCAACACTTTAAAAGAGGTCCTTTGCAGCAGATTTACCCAATGCAATGCGTCTTTTGATTTCTTGACTGCTGTTCCCATGGCTGTTGATTGTGGATCCAAGTAAAATGAAATCCTTGACAACTCCAATCTTTTCTCCGTTTATTGTGATGTTGCCCATTGGTCCAGTTGTGAGGATTTTTGTCTTCTTTACGTTGAAGTGCAATCCATACTGAAGGCTGTGGTCTTTGGTCTTCATCAATAAGTGCTTAAAGTTCTCTTCACTTTTAGCAAGCAAGGTTGTGTCATCTACATATTGCAGGCTATTAGTAAGTCTTCCTCCAAACCTTCATATAGTTCAGCTTTTTGGGTTATTTGCTAAGCATACGGATTGAATAAGTATGGTGAAAGGATACAACCCTGACACACGCCTTTCATGAATTTAAACCGCACAGTATCCCTTTGTTCTGTTTGAACAACTGCCTTTTGATCTATGTACAGGTTGCTCATTAGCACAACTAAGTGTTCTGGAATTCACATTCTTTGCAATGTTATCCATAATTTGTTATGATCCACACAGTCGAATGCCTTTGCATAGTCAAATAAAACAGAGGTAAACATCCTTCTGGTGTTCTCTGCTTTCAGCCAAGATCCATCTGACATCAGCAGTGATATCCCTTGTTCCATGTCCTCTCCTGAATCTGGCTTGAATTTCTGGCAGTTTCCTGTCGATGTACTGTTGTAATCTCTGTAGAATGATTTTCAGCAAAATTTTACTGGTGTGTGATATTAATGATACTGTGCGATAATTTCCACATTCTGTTGGGTCTTCTTTCTTTGGAATTGGTACAAATATGGATCTCTTCCAGTCGGTTGGTCAGGTAACTGTCTTCCAAATTCCTTGACATAGACGAGTAAGGGCTTCCAGTGCCACATTAGTTTGCTGAAACATCTCAATTGGCATTCTGTCAATTCCTGGAGCCTTGTTTTTCGCCAGTGCCTTTGGTGCAGGTTGGACCTCTTCCTTCAGTACCATCCGTTCTTGATCATACGCTACCTCTTGAAATGGTTGAACATCGGCCAATTCTTTTTGGTACAGTGACTGTATTCCTTCCATCTTCTTTTGATGCTTCCTGCACTGTTTAATATTTTTCCTGTAGAATCCTTCAATATTGCAACTCAAGGCTTGAATTTTTTCTTCAGTTCTTTCAACTTGAGAAATGCCAAGCTTGATCTTCCCAATTGGTTTTCTAACTCTAGGTCTTTGCACATTTCATATAACACTTTACTTTGTCTTCTGGGGCAGCCCTTTGAAATCTTCTGTTCAGCTCTTTGATTTCATCATTTTTTCCTTTTGTTTTAGCTACTCGACATTCAAGAGCAACTTTCAGAGTGTCTTCTGATGTCCATTTTGGTCTTTTCTTTCTCTCTTGTCTTTTTAACGATCTCTTGCTTCTTTATATATGTCTTTGATGTCATTCTACTACTTGTCTGTTCTTTGGACGTTAGTGTTCAGTGCATCATATCTATTCTTGAAATGGTCACTAATTCAGGTGAGATATACTCAAGGTCGTACTTTGGCTTTGGTGGAATTGTTCTAAGTTTCTTCAAACTTCAACTTGAACTTGCATGTGAGCAGCTGATGGTCTCTCCTGCAGTTTTCCCCAGCCTTTGTCTGACTGATAATATTGAGCTTTTCCATCATCTCTTTCCACAGATGTAGTCGATTTGATTCCTGTGTATTCCATCCAGCGAGGTCAATGTGTATACTTGCCATTTATGTTTGCAATGAAGAAGTCGTTGGTCTTGCAAAATTCTGTCATGCCATCCCTGGAATCATTTCTGTCTCCAAGGCAGTATTTTCTAACTACCAGCCCTTCTTCATTTCCAACTTTGGCCTTCCAATTCAATGCATCTTTTTTTATATATAATTTTTATTGTGCTTTAAGTGGAAGTTCTTTCTTCTTTTTACAAATCAAGTCAGTCTCTCACACAAAAACTTATATACACATTGCTACATCCTCCCAATAACTCTCCCCGTAATGAGAAAGCCCGCTCCTTCCCTCCACTCTCTCTTTTCGTGTCCATTTTGCAAGCTTCTAACCCCCTCTACCCTCTCATCATGCCTCCAGGCAGAAGATGCCAACATAGCCTCAAGTGTCCACCTGATCCAAAAAGCTCACTCCTCACCAGCATCCTTCTCCAACCCATTGTCCAGTCCAATCCATGTCTGAAGAGTTGGCTTCGGGAATGGTTCCTGTCCTGGGCCAACAGAAGGTCTGGGGGCCATGATCACTGGGGTCCTTCTAGTCTCAGTCAGACCATTAAGTCTGGTCTTATGAGAATTTGGTGTCTGCATCCCACTGATCTCCTGCTTCCTCAGGGGTTCTTGTTGTGTTCCCTGTCAGGGCAGTCATTGGTTGTAGCTGGGCACCATCTAGTTCTTCTGGTCTCAGGATGATGTAGCCTCTGATTCATGTGGCCCTTTCTGTCTCTTGGGCTCGTAATCACTTTGTGTCCTTGGTGTTCTTCATTCTCGTTTGGTCCAGGTGGGTTGAGACCAACTGATGCATCTTAGATGGCTGCTTGTTAGTGTTTAAGACCCCAGATGCCACTCTTCAAAGTGGGATGCAGAATGTTTTCTTCACAGATTTTATTATGCCAATTGACTTAGATGTCCCCTGAAACCATGGTCCCCAGACCCCTGCCCCTGCTATGCTGGCCTTCAAAGCATTCAGTTCATCCAGGAAACTTCTTTTCTTTTGGTTTAGTCCAATTGTGCTGACCTCCCCTGTATTGTGTGCTGTCTTTCCATTCACCAAAGTAGTTTCTCTGTACTATCTAATTAGTGAATGCCCCTCTCCCACCCTCCTCCCCTCCCCCCTCTCGTAACCACAAAAGAATGTTTTCTTCTTAGTTTAAACAATTTCTCAAGTTCTTATAATAGTGGTCTATTTGTCCTTTTGCAGCTGGCTAATTTCACTCAGCATAATGCCTTCCAGGTTCCTCCATGTTATGAAATGTTTCACAGATTCCTCCCTGTTCTTTATCAATGCATAGTATTCCATTGTGTGAATATACCATAATTTATAGTAATGGGCACTTTTTCATCCCTGATATTGGTGATTTTTGTTGTCTTTCTTCACTTTTTGTCCTTATTGATCAAAGTTTAACACAGTTATTATTCTTCACAAAAGACAGATTTGTTATTTGATTATTTTTTTCTATCTCATATGTGTTTTACAGTTTATTTATTTGGCAATTGTCTTTACCATTAATTTCTTCTGCTTTTTGATTTTAGTATGCAATTATTTTTCTAGCTTTTTGTGGTGAGGGCTGAGATAATTGATTTTAAGCTTTTGTTTTCCTTTATATAAATTAAGGTCTATAAATTCTCTTATGTACTTCTTTAGCTGCAACCCATAAATTTTTGATATATTGTGTTTTTATGAATGTTATAAAACTTTTAATAGAACTGTATTGCTTAATTTACAAATATCTAGGATTTTCTAGTTACATATTTATTATTGATTTCAAATATACATCTTTTGTGTTTCAAGAACATATTTGATATTACTTCAGTCCTTTGATATATATTGAATTTTTCTTTATGGCCCTGAGTATATTTTGGTATATATTTCTAGTACATGTGAAAAGAATGTGTATTATAAAATTTAGGGGAATTCTTTCCTACAAATATTATGTCAACTTGCTTAATAATGTATTTAATATGTTGTGTATAGTTACTATTTTTCTTTTGTCTTGTTCTATAAATTACTGATAGAGTTTTGTTGAAATTCTCCAACTCTGATTGTATAATTATCTATTTATCTTTGTAGTACCATCAAGTTTTATGTGACATATTTGGAAGAAATATCATTGTGTTCATACAGGTTTGCTGTATCTAACTAATGAAATGACCCTTTTGTCATTATAAAATGTCCCTCTTTATGTCTGGTATTACTCCTTGTCTAGAAGTCCACTTTATGTGAATAAAAGACCTTGGCTAATTCAGATTTCCTTGAGAAAGAACTCAGAGTCCTTCTTATCATAGTCCTGCTTTATTATTAAATGAATTATTAAGAAAACTATGGAACTGTGAGTCTGCTTTGTCTAGTGTCTGTGGCTGCACTTGAACTGTAGAACTTGTGAATTGATATGCTAGGCTTGGCCTACATGAATATAGTGGTATAAAAGACCAATGTAAAATTGAGGCTGTAGCTTTTCTGTGTTAAAATGCTCCCCACCCACCTTGGCTTATAAATATGTCAGTCACACAATGCTCATTGTTGAGGTGACAAAATAATTCATGTACTTGGGTAGCTGCTGGGCTTCCTGATAAGATGGAGGTGTTGAACATGCTGTATATTTTGTCCTGTATTCTTCTATAATTCTAAGTAAAAAAAAAGTATTATATTAAAGACTATGCCTCATGACTCTGACAACTCATACTCCACTGTGAGAGTGTCTGACTCACTCAGAAGTTGATTTGGCTTTATATATTGACTCAAGAAGGCCAAATCTCTGATGCAGAAAAGAATATGGATAGCATGGATCTGAAAAAATTTGATGCTTATGTGACTGTCATATCACCCATGGTTTGAGGTAGTAGAAACTCTGTGGCAAATTGCTGGAGATACATCTTACCAATGGATATGAAAGACATGAATTTATCCCCTGAATAATTGGCATAAAAATGATCAAAGAAGAACAATTAGCTTGAGGTGGAGCCAACATGATGCTCTAGCCAGAAGCAGCATGCCATCCCTCCACAGCGAAGACCCGAAAAACTAAGTAAAACAAGGACAAACGCCAATCCTGGAATCCTAAGCATCAGATGAAGAGATAAAGAACTCAGCCAAGCATCGAATGGAATAAGAAACTGACAGAGAACAGAGAACGAGGAGAGATACGTGTGGAGGTCCCCTATCAGCTAACACAGCAGAGATTCTCCATCTTGGACTCCTGTCAGAGATTGGCGGACAAGGACTATGGGAAAGCAGTTTCACAAAGCTCCTAGCGGGAGACAGACTACCAGGTAACCACTGATATATGCTTATCCACCCCCATCCATCTCCCCGCACTCTACCTTTGCCACTTCCTAGCTGGCTATGGTCATTCAGCCTGCCTGGAAGTGCAGAGTCCATGCCACTTAGATTCACCCTGTCCACATTGGAGTTTGCGAACAGGGAGTATGGGAAAGCAGCTTCACAGAGTTCCCAGCAGAAGACAGAACACCTGGTAACCAGTGATATACACTTTCCCACCCCCACCATTCTTCCCTCCTGGTTGACCTCCTCTGCGCCCTGCTGGCTGCAGTTTCTTGGCCAAGAGGCATTGGCTTCAGTCCTTTGCCACTTGGATTTGCTCCACCCACACTGGCCATCTTCCTGAGTGCCATTTGTTTGTTGCTGATGTTGCTTTTTTCTGCTTCTTTTGGTTTCTTCTGAGCCTCTCACCACCTCCCCCTCCTTTCTCTTGAACACCTGGCTCTGTGTGACGTTTTTGCTTCTTGAAAGGCTGTGAAGTGCTGCTAGACTGGGGAACTCTTTTCCCAGCCCATTCCACCACGTTGGTGGGATTCCCGGGACTTTGTTTTGTTTTGTTTATTTGTTTTCTTTTTTGGCTTGGCAGCCCACTCTAGCCAGTCTCTACTGCACAGCCTGGGAGCCACTTCGCTGATCTTGCAGCTGCATCAGTGAGATCCCTGGGGGCTTTTCTTTTTTCCCAATTTTTATTTATTTATTTTTCTTTTTCCCTTTTTGTTTTTCTCCATTTCTTGATTTCTCATCTCCCCACTCCAATGGCAAGCTCCCTTAGCAATCTTTTTTGTTTGCTTTTGGCTCCTGTTTCTCTCTCCTCTTTCCCATACCCACCTTAGCTCCACACACTACAACCTTTCCCCTCCTTCTTGCCTACCTGCACCGTACGCTGAACATCACACCTGCAAGCAGAACAGGCATGACCTACCAGAATCTGCCCTACACTGAATCCCGGCCCACCCTATGGGCTCTAGTACGTGCCCAAAACAACCTATTCCAGTGCCTCCCCTTCAGCTGGACCTGCCCTGCTGCACCATAGCTGAGCGATTGGTCCTGCCAATGGGACAAAGGTGAAAAGTATTATGCCCGCAGACGAGCAACAAAGAACACACAGCCTGCCTGCTCAGACATAACCAAATAAAACAAAAAGTGGGATGAAACAAATAGAGAATCAATAAATGAAGAAAATAATTACTGAATGTCCTGAAGACAGCAGACAATATCAAAACATTAAAAAAGAAAAGGACAGGATACTTCCAGCAGGCGTCCAAAATACAACACCAGATGACTTTCCAGTAGCAGAAAAGGCACAAGAACTACCTGATAAAGAATTCAGTTCTCTAGTATTCAGAGCTTTCCAAGAGTTGAAGCAAAAAGCAGACAAAAATGAGGAAAAAATAGACAAATTCATGGAAAAGGCAGAAAAATTCATGGAAAAAAACACAAAAAAATGGAAGAATTGAGGAAAATAATATAGGAACAGGATGTCAAAATAAATTCACAACTTGATATCATACGAAAACAACCATTAGAAATCCAAAAGATAAACAACAGGATTTGAGAAATGGACAGTCTCATAGAAGGGCTGAGGAGCTTGTTTGAAATGATGGAAGACAGGATCAGCGAAATTGAAGACAAACACTTGGATACAAATCTGTTTGAGGAAAAATAAGCAAAAAAAAAATGAAGAAACGATGTGGGATAAAACCAAAAGCAAAAATTTGCACGTGATCAGAGTTCCAGAACAGAGGGAGAAAACTGAAAACACAGGATCACTGAAGAATTGCTAACAAAAACTTCCCTAATGTCATGAAAGATGAAAAGCTGACCATCCAAGAAGCTCAGCAAACCCCATATAGAATAGACCCCAAAAGAAAATCACCAAAGTATATCATAATCACACTCTACTAAAACCAAAGACAAAGAAAGAATCCTGAGACCAGCTTGAGAAAAATGAAAAGCCACATAAAGAAGAGAAACAATAAGACTAAACTCTGATTATTCAGCAGAAACCATGCAGGCAAGAAGTCAGTGGGATGACATATATAAAACCTTGAAAGAAAAAAATGCCCAACCAAGAATAATATATCCTGCAAAACTCCCGTTTAAGTATAATGGTGAAATTAGGACATTTCCAGATAAACAGAAATTAAGGAAATATATAAAAACCAAACCAAAGTTACAAGAATTATTAAAGGGAGTCCTTCAGTCTGAGAACAAACAACATCAGACCACAGCCTGAATCTAGGACGCAAGGTTGTACCAGCCAGATAACAATCTAGGTAATAAACTCTCAAGGACTATCCAAAACCAAAAGAATTACAACAGGGAACCAGAGAGGTTAATATGTAAATGACAACAACGTCAGAGCAATAAAAGAGGGTATAAACGGTATAGGTATACAACTCTCTAATGGAGAGGAAGGCAAGGCAATACCAAGTAATAATAGACCAGTTCAAAGCTAGGAAGATAAGGATAGACTTCAAGGTTACCACAAAGAAAGTTAACACAACCACTCATCAAAATAAACAAGAAAAGCATAAAGTCTCAGTAAAAAGAAAATCTACGAAAATAAAAGAAATGAAAAAAAAAATCTGAAAACAAAAGGAATTCAGCACAGGAGAAAAGAGGAAGAAAGAAAATGTCAGCACCACAAAAAAAAAAAGCCCTACAAAATGACGGCAATATAAACTCACACCTATCAATAATTACACTGAATGTAAATGGCCTAAATGCACCCATAAAGAGACAGAGAGTGACAGAATGGATTAAAAAACAGGATCCATCAATATACTGTCTCTGAGAGACACACCACAGAAACAAAGACGTAAACCTAATAAAAATAAAAGGATGGAAAAAATGTATCATGCAAACAGCTACCAAAAAGAGCAAGAGTGGCAATACTAATTTCAGTTCAAATAGACTTTAAAAAAAATCCACCATAAAAGACAAAGAAGGGCATTATATAATGATTAAAGGGGTGATTCATCATGAAGACGTAACCATAATAAACATCTATGCACTCAGTGACAGAGCTCTAAAATACATAAAACAAACTCTAACAGCACTGAAAAGAGAAACTGACAGTTCCACAATAATAGTAGGAGACTTCAACATTCCACTCGTAGTAATGGAAAGAACACCTAGAAAGAAACTCAACAAAGGTACAGGAAAGCTAAAAGCCATAATCAGCCAACTTGACATCATAGACATATATAGAACACTCCATTAAACAGCTGCAAAGTACACATTCTTTTCCAACATACATGGAATGTTCTCCAGAATAGACCACATCTTAGGCCACAGAGCAACCCTCAACAAAATCCAAAACAGTGAGATAATACAAAGTATCTTCTCTGACCACAATTCCAACAAAGTAGAAATTAAAAAGAGAAAGATGAAGGAAAAAGAATCAGTTACATGGAAACTGAATAACACCCTGCTAAACACTAGTGGGTAATAGAAGAAATCAGAGATAGAATCAAACATTCCCAGAATGAAACAAGAATGAAAACATATCATACCAAAACCTTTGGGGCACAACAGAGGCCTTCCTCAAAGGTCAATTTATAGCAATAGATGTAAATATCAAAAAAGAAGATAGGGACTAAATCAAAATACTAGCTACATGACTTGAACAAATAGAAAACAGCAAAAAAAAAAAAAAATCCCACAGCCACCAGAAGGAAATAATAAAGGTCAACACAGATATAACTGAAATAGAGAATAGAAAAACAATAGAATCAACAAAACCAAAAGTTGATTCTTTGAAAGGATCAAAAAAAATTGACAAACGACTGGCCAAACTGACAAAAGAAAAACCGGAGAGAACGTAAATAACCCAACTAAGAAATGAAATGGGAACATTACAACAGATCCAGCTGGAATAAAAACCATCATTACAGAGAACTATGAAAAACTATACTCCAACAAATTAGAAAACCTAAAGGAAATGAACAAATTTCTAGAAACACATTACCTACCCAAACTAATAGAAAATGATGTTAAAAATCTGAACAGACCCAAAACAAGAGAAGAGATTGAAAAGGTAACAACAACAAAAAAAACTTCCAGCAAAAAAAAGCCCTGGCCCAGATGGCTTCACTGGGGAATTCTATTAGACATTCAGAGAAGAGCTTACACCAGTACTACTCAATCTGTTTCTATGATGCCAGCATAACCCTGACACCAAAACCAGTCAAAGACACCACAAAAAAGAAAATTACAGGCCAATATCTCTCACGAATACAGATGCAAAAATTCTCAACAAAATTCTAGCCAGTAGAATTCAGTATTATATCAAAAAAATAATTCACCACAACCAAGTGGGATTCACACCAGGTATGCAAGGATGGTTCAACATTAGAAAATCAATCAACGTACTCCACCACATAAATAAAAGGAAAGGAAAAAAATCACATGATCATCTCAGTCAACCCAGAAAAGGCATTTGACAAAGTCCACACCAGATTCCTGATAAAAACTCTCAATAAAATAGGTACAGAAGGGAAATCTCTCAACATAATAAAGGGCATCTATGCAAAACCAATGGCTGACATCATTCTTAATTGAGGGAGACTGAAAACATTCCCTTTGAGAACAGGAAGAAGACAAGGAAATCCTTTATCACCTCTCCTATTTAACGTGTCAGAAGTCCTAGCTAGAGCAATAAGGCAAGGAAAACAAAAAAAGGCAACCAAATTAGTAATGGAAACCCTGGTGGCGCAGTGATTATGTGCTACAGCTGCTAATCAAAAGGTTGGCAGTTTGAATCCACCAGGCGTTCCTTGGAAACTCTGTGGGCAGTTCTACTCTGTTCTCTAGGGTCACTATGAGTCAGAATCGACTCAACAGCAATGGGGTTTAAATTGGTAATGAAGAAGTTAAACTGTCCCTATTTGCAGATTATATGATACTATACAAAGAAATCCCAAAAGACTCCATGAGAAAACTTCTGGAACTAATAGTAAGATTCAGCAGGGACAGCACGATACAAGATAAACATACAAAAATCAGTTGAATTCCTATGTACCAATAAAGACAATGAGGAAAAGGAAATAAGGAAACAATACCATTTGTAATATCCCCTAAAAAATAAAATACTTAGGAATAACTCTAATCAGAGATGTAAAAGTCCTATACAAAGAAAACTACAAAACACTTCTTCAAGAAACCAAAAGATATCTACATAAATCAAAAAATATACCGTGCTAATGGATGGACCTCAGAACCTACTCTACGGCTACGGTAGTCATAACAGCCTGGTACTGGTATGATGACAGAAACATTGATCAATGGAACAGAATGTAAATTCATCCATGTGTGGTCCCCTGATCTTTTACAAGGGCCCGAAGTCCATCAGACGGGGAAAAGAGTCTTTTTAGCAAATGGTGCTGGAACATCTGGATGTCCATCTGCAAAAAAATGAAACAGGACCCATACCTCACACCATATACAAAAACTAATTCAAAATGGATCAAAGGCCTAAATATAAAGTCCAAAACTCTAAAGTTCATAGAAGAAAAAATAGGATCAATACTAGAGGCCCTAATACATGAGATTAACAGGATACAAACCACAACCAACAACACACAAACTCCAGAAGATAAGCTAGATAACTGGGGTCTTCTATAAATTAAACACTTATACTCATCAAAAGATTTCACCAAAACAGTAAAAAGAGAACCTACAGACTGGGAAAAAAATTTGGCTATTACAAATCAGACAAAGGTCTAATATCTAAAATCTACAAGAATATCCAACACCTCTACGACAAAAAGACAAATAATCTAATTAAAAAATGGGCAAAGGAAATGAGCAGACACTTCACCAAAGAAGACATTCGAGGGGCCAACAGACACATGAGGAAATGCTCACCATCTCTAACCATTAAAAAAAACCATTAGAGAAATGCAAATCAAACCTACAATGAAATACCATCTCACCCTGGCATTACTGGCAGGAATCAAAAAAAACGTAAATAACAAATGTTGGAGAGGTGGCGGGGAGACTGGAACTCTTATACACTGCTGGTGGGAATGCAAAATGATACAACCATTTTGGAAAACCATATGGTGCTTCCTTAGAAAGCTAGAAATAGAAATACCACATGATCAAGCAGTCTCACTCCTAAGAATATATCCTAGAAAAATAAGAGTCATCACATAAATAGACATATGCATACCCATGTTCATTGCAGCATTGTTCACAGTAGCAAAAAGGTGGAAACAACCTAGATGCCCATCAACGGATGAGTGGATAAACAAACTATGATACATATACACAATGGAGTAATATGCAATGAGAAAGAACAATGATGAATCTGTGAAGCATCTCATAATATGGATGAATCTGGAGGGCGTTGTGCTGAATGAAATAAGTCAATCACAAAAGGATAAATATTGTATGAGCAATACTGTAAAAGCTCATGAAAAGATTTACACACACAAAAAAATCTTTGATGGTTACGAGGGAGGGGAGGGGCGGGGATGGAAAAACACTAAATAGACAGTAAGTGGTAACTTTGGTGAAGGGTAAGACAGTACACAATACTGGTGTAGCCAGCACAACTTCTACAAGGCAAGATCATGAAAGCTACATAGACACATCCAAACTCCCTGAGGGACCAAATTGCTGAGCTGAGGAATATGGGGACCATGGTCTCAGGGAACATCCAGCTCAATCGGCATAACATAGTTTGTAAAGAAAATATTGTACATTCTACTTTGGAGAGTAGTGTCTGAGGTCTTAAAAGCCTGTGAGCGGCTATCTAAGATACTCCACTGTTCTCACCACGCCTGGAGCAATGGAGAACGAAGAAAACTAAAGATACAACTGAAATGGTAGTCCAGGGGACTAATGGACCACATCTACCATGGCCTCCATCAGACTGAGTCCAGTACAACTAGGTGGTGCCTGGCTACCACCACTGACTGCTCCAACAGGGATCACAATGGAGGGTCCTGGACAGAGTTTGAGAAAAATATGGAACAAAATTCTAACTCATACAAAAAAGACCAGACTTACTGACCTGACCCCCCACGTGTCTGTCAGTTCAATCATACTGTGGGGGCTTGTGTGTTGCGGTGATGCTGGAAGCTATGCCACTGGTATTCAGATACCAGCAGGGTCACCCATGGAGGACAGGTTTCAGCTGAGCTTCCAGACTAAGACAGACTAGATAGAAGGACCCGGCAGTATACTTCTGAAAAGCATTAGCCAGTGAAAACCTTATGAATACCAGCGGAACATTGTCTGATATAGTGCTGGAAGATGAGCCCCCCAGGTTGGAAGGCAATCAAAAGATGACTGGGGAAGAGCTGCCTTCTCAAAGTAGAGTTGACCTTAATGACGTGGATGGAGTAAAGCTTTCGGGACCTTCATTTGCTGATGCGGCATGACTCAAAATGAGAAGAAACAGCTGCAAACATCCATTAATAATCAGAACCTGGAATGTACGAAGTATGAATCTAGGAAAATTGGAAATCGTCAAAAATGAAATGGAACGCATAAACATCGATATCCTAGGCATTAGTGAGCTGAAATGGACTGGTATTGGCCATTTTGAATTGGAAATCATATAGTCTACTATGCTGGGAAAGACAACTTGAGAGGAATGGTATTGCATTCATCGTCAAAAAGAACGTTTCAGGATCTATCCTGAAGAACAACGCTGTCAGTGATAGGATAATATCCACACGCCTACAAGGAAAACCCATTAATACGACTATTATTCAAATTTACGCACCAACGACTAGGGCCAAAGATGAAGAAATAGATTTTTATCAGCTGCTGCAGTCTGCAATTTATCGAACGTGCAATCGAGATGCATTGATAATTACTGGCGATTGGAATGCGAAAGTTGGAAACAAAGAAGGATCAGTAGTTGGAAAATATGGCCTTGATGATAGAAACAATGTTGGAGATCGAATGATAGAATTTTGCAAGACCAACGACTTCTTCATTGCAAATACCTTCTTTGACCAACATAAACAGCGACTATACACGTGGACCTTGCCAGATGGAACACACAGAAATCAAATTGACTACATCTGTGGAAAGAGACGATGGAAAACTCAATATCATCAGTCAGAACAAGGCCAGGAGCTGACTGTGGAAAGGACCACCAATTGCTCATATGGAAGTTCAAGGTGAAACTGAGGAAAATCAGAGCAAGTCCACGAGAGCCAAAATATGACCTTGAATATATCCCACCTGAATTTAGAGACCATCTCAATAATAGATTTGATGCATTGAACTCTAGTGACCAAAGACCAGAGGAGTTGTGGAATGACATCAAGGACATCATCAGTGAAGCAATCAAGAGGTCACTGAAAAGACAGGAAAGAAAGACCAAGATGGATGTCAGAGGAGACTCTGAAACTTGCTCTTGAGCATCAAGCAGCTAAAGCAAAAGGAAGAATTGATGAAGTAAAAGAACTGAACAGAAGATTTCAAAGGGCCTCTTGAGAAGACAAAGTAAAGTATTATAATGACATGTGCAAAGAGTTGGAGATGGAAAACCAAAAGGGAAGAACACGCTTGGTGTTTCTCAAGCTGAAAGAACTGAAGAAAAAATTCAAGCCTCGAGTTGCAATAGTGAAGGATTCCATGAGGAAATATTAAACAACACAGGAAGCATCAAAAGAAGATGGAAGAAATACACAGAGTCATTATACCAAAAAGAATTAGTCGATATTCAACCATTTCAAGAGGTGGCATATGATCAGGAACCTATGGTACTGAAGGAAGAAGTCCAAGCTGCTCTGAAGGCATTGGCAAAAAACAAGGCTCCAGAAATTGATGGAATATTCATTGAGATGTTTCAACAAACAGATGCAGCACTGGAGGTGCTCACTCGTCTATGCCAAAAAATGTGGAAGACATCTTCCTGGCCAACTGACTGGAAGAGATCCATACTTATGCCTATTCCCAAGAAAGGTGGGAAATTATAGAACAATATCATTAATATCACATGCGAGCAAAATTTTGCTGAAGATCATTCAAAAACAGCTGCAGCAGTTTATCGACAGAGAACTGCCAGAAATTCAGGCAGGTTTCAGAAGAGGACATGGAACCAGGGATATCATTGCTGATGTCAGATGGATCCTGGCTGGAAGCAGAGAATACCAGAAGGATGTTTACGTGTGTTTTATTGACTATGCAAAGTCATTCGACTGTGTGGATCATAACAAACTATGGATAACATTGGGAAGAATGGGAATTCCAGAACACTTAATTGTGCTCATGAGGAACCTTTACATAGATCAAAAGGCAGTTGTTCGGACAGAACAAGGGGATACCGATTGGTTTAAAATCAGGAAAGTTGTGAGTCAGCATTGTATTCTTTCACCATACATATTTAATCTGTATGCTGAATAAATAATACGAGAAGCTGGCCTATATGAAGAAGAACGGGGCATCAGGATTGGAGGAACAATCGACAGCCATGGAAGCAGCAGTCAAGAAATCAAAAGACGCATTGCATTGGGCAAATCTGCTGCAAAGGACCTCTTCAAAGTGTTGAAGAGCAAAAATGTCACCTTGAAGACTAAGGTGCGCCTGACCCAAGCCATGGTATTTTCAATCACATCATATGCATGTGAAAGCTGGACAATGAATAAGGAAGACCAAAGAAGGGTTGATGCCTTTGAATTGTGGTGTTGGTGAAGAATATTGAATATACCATGGACTGCCAAAAGAATGAACAAATCTGTCTTGGAAGAAGTGTGGCCAGAATGCTCCTTAGAGGCGAGGATGACGAGAATGCGTCTTACATACTTTAGACATGTTGTCAGGAGGGATGAGTCCCTGGAGAAGGATATCATGCTTGGCAGAGTGCAGGGTCAATGGAAAAGAGGAAGACCGTCAACAAGGTGGATTGACACAGTGGCCACAACTATGAGCTCAAGCATAACAACGATTGTAAGGATGGCACAAGACCAGGCAGTGTTTCGTTCTGTTGTGCATAGGCTCGCTGTGAGTTGGAACCGACTTGACGGCACATAACAACAACAACAACACTGACCTGACAGAGAGTACAGAAACCCTGAGATTATGGCCCCCCGGAACCCTTTCAGCTTAGTAATGAAGTCACTCCTGAGAAGTTCACCTTTCATTCAAAGATTAGACTGGCCATAAAACTAAAAGATACTAAAGGGGTATACCAGCCCAGGGGAAGGACTAGAAGGCAGGAGGGGACAGGAAACTGGTAATAGGGAACCGAAGGTCAAGAAGGGAGAGGGTTCACATGTCATGTCTTTGTTAACCAATGTCGTAAAACAATATTTGTACTAACTGTTCAATGAGAAACTAGTTTGTTTTGTAAACCTTCATCTAAAGTACAATAGAAAAAAGAAATGTCACAAATAATATTGGGTTACTTCAGCTAAAAATATATAAAACACCTAGGAGATAACATGGAAAATATGTTTGTGTCTATATTTCAGCAAAGAAGGATATATTTTAGAAATCTCCATTAAAATAAAATAAGTGGACAAGGTTAAAAAAAATGGTCAAAGAAAAGTGAAGCAAAATTAGCACCCGTTAATATCTTTGGTTGTTATTAACTGCCTTCTAGAAACTGATACCTCTTGTGGAGGAGGTTGACAAGCAAGTTTAAGTACAAACAAGTCAAGGTATCAACAGACCCACACTGAGAGTCAAAATTCCAGTTAGGGACCTGAAAGGACATTGCATTTAATCATGATATAGCTCACTATGATTAAAAAATAATAATTTTTTTTTTACTACTCCTTAAAGTTGTCATTCAGGAGTTAGATGATTACAGATTGTTGACACTGAAAACTGGGTGGTATGGTGAAAAGGAGGTGACAGATTGTTGACACTGACAACCAGGTGATAAGGTAAAAAGGAGCTGGGTCCTTTTGCTGAAAGGAGCAGTAGATACCTAGAGAAACTGTTCTCCTGAATTTTCGGGTAATTGATTTTATTTCTCAACTTTGCAAAAAGGAAAGGAGTTAAACAGTTAGAAATAGAACTACCATACAACCCAGAAATCCCACTCCTCGGAATATACCCTAGAGAAATAAGAGCCTTCACACAAACAGATATATGCACACCCATGTTTATTGCAGCTCTGTTTACAATAGCAAAAAGCTCGAAGCAACCAAGGTGTCCATCAATGGATGAATGGTTAAATAAATTGTGGTACATTCACACAATGGAATACTACGCATCGATAAAGAACAGTGAAGAATCTGTGAAACATTTCATAACATGGAGGAACCTGGAAGGCATTATGCTGAGCGAAATTAGTCAGAGGCAAAAGGAGAAATAATGTATAAGACCACTATTATAAGATCTTGAGAAATAGTATAAACTGAGAAGAACACATACTTTTGTGGTTACAAGGGGGGGAGGGAGGGAGGGTGGGAGAGGGTTGTTTACTGATTAGTTAGTAGATGAGAACTGCTTTCGGTGAAGGGAAGGACAATACTCAATACAGGGAAGGTCAGCTCAACTGAACTGGACCAAAAGCAAAGAAGTTTCTGGGATAAACTGAATGCTTCAAAGGTCAGTGGAGCAAGGGCGGGGGTTTGGGAACCATGGTTTAAGGGGACTTCTAAGTCAATTGGCATAATAAACTCTATTATGAAAACATTCTTCATCCCACTTTGAAATGTGGCATCTGGGGACTTAAATGCTAACAAGTGGCCATCTAAGATGCATCAATTGGTCTCAACCCACCCGGATCAAAGGAGAATGAAGAACACCAAGGTCACACGATAACTAAGAGCCCAAGAGACAGAAAGGGCCACATGAACCAGAGACCTACATCATCCTGAGACCAGAAGAACTGACAGGGAGCACAACAGAGAACCCCTGAGGGAGCAGGAGATCAGTGGGATGCAGACCCCAAATTCTCATAAAAAGACCATACTTAATGGTCTGACTGAGACTAGAGGAATCCCAGCGGTCATGGTCCCCAAACCTTCTGTTGGCACAGGACAGGATCCATCCCCCAAAACAACTCATCAGACATGAAAGGGACTGGACAGTGGGTAGGAGAGAGATGCTGATGAAGAGTGAGCTAATTAGATCAGGTGGACACTTGAGACTGTGTTGGCATCTCCTGTCTGGAGGGGGGATGGGAGGATAGAGAAAGGTGGAAGCTGACAAAATTGTCACAAGAGACTGGAAGGGCTGACTCCTTAGGGGGAGAGCAAGTGGGAGTACGGAGTAAGGTGTATATAAACTTATATGTGACAGTGTGACTTGATTTGTAAACGTTCACTTGAAGCTCAATAAAAGTTAATAAAAAAAAAAGGAAAGGAATATGCATTTTGTGGATTGATCAGCAACTTGTTACAGTATTTTTACTTTAAGAAATGTGAGTTTTCGTATGTTCCTTGTTAGTATATACAAGTGTGACTGGTTTTGGTGTGTTGATCTTTTATCCTGAAATGTTCCTGAATTCACTTATTAGCTTTAGGTTTTTTTTTTCTTTTGTATATTTCTCAGGATTTTTCCATGTAGACAGTCATGTCATCTGCAAATAGGCACAGTTTTATTTCTTCCCTTTCAAATTGTATGCCTTTTATTTCTTTTTTTTCCCCTCTTCTTGCAATGGCTAGAATTCCCAATAATATGTTAAATAACAGTGGTGAGAGCTGATAGCCTTTCCTTGTTCCCTATCTTAGGTGGAAAGAATTCAGTCTTTCACCAGCAAGTATGATGTGAGCTGAACAACTTGTAGATGCTCTTTATCAAGTTGATTTAGTTCCTGTCTATTCTTAACTTGCTAAGTAGAATTCTTATCATAAATAGGTGTGGGATTTGTCAAATGTCTTTTGTGCATCAATTGATATGATTTGATTGACTTCTATTTTTATTCCATTGTGGTTAGAGAACACACTTTGTATCATTTCAGTTTTTTAAATATTTTGGAGTTCATTTTATGGCTCAGGATATGATGTATTTTGGTGAATGTTCCATGGACACTTGAAAAAAAAACTGTTTTTTGCTGTTATTGAGTGGAGTGTGTGTATTCTGACTCATCGTGACCCTATGTACAACAGAACGAAACACTCCCCAGCCCTATGCCACCTTCACAATGATTTCTGTATTTGAGTCCATTGTTGCAGTCACTGTGTCAATCCATCTCTTGCTTGGTAAAGTTTGATATCCTTCCACAGGGACTGGTCCCTCCTGATAACATGTCCAAAGTATGTGAGATGAAGCCTCACCATCCTTGCTTCTAAGGAGCATTCTGGCTGTAGTTCTTACAAGACAGATTTGTTCGTTCTTCTGGCAGTCCATGGTATAGTCAATATTCTTTGCAAACACCATAATTCAAGGACATCAATTCTTCTTCATTCTTCCTTATTCATTGTCCAGCTTTCTTATGCATATGAGGCAATTGAAAATACTGTGGCTTGGGTCAAGCACACCTTATGCTTCAAAGTGACATCTTTGCTTTCTTAATACTCAGCAGATTTCCCCAATGCAATACATCGTTTGATTTCTTTAACTGTTGCTTTCGTGGGCATTGACTGTAGATCCAAGTAAAATGAAATCCTTGACAAAGTTAATATTCTCTCTCTCCATACATATACATATGTCGTTGGGTGCCATTGAGTTGGTTCCGACTCATAGTGACCCTGTATACAACAGAACGAAAACACTGCCCAGGCCTGTGCCATCCTCATGATGGTTGTTATGCTTGAGCCCATAGTTGCAGCCATTGTGTCAGTCCATCTTGTTGAGGGTTGTGTTAGTCATCTAGTGCTGCCATAGCAGAAATACCACAAGTGGATGGCTTTAACAAAGAGAAATTTATTTTCTCACAGTCTAGTAGATTACAAGTCCAAATTCAGGGTGTCAGCTCCAGGGGAAGGCTTTCTCTCTCTGTCAGCTCTGGAGGAACGTCCTTGTCCTCAATCTTCCCCTGGTCGAGAAGCTTCTCAGGCGCAGGGATCCCGGGTCCAGAGGACTTGCTCTGCTCCTGGTGCTGCTTTCTTGGTGGTATGAGATCCCCAACTCTGCTTGCTTCCCTTTCCTTTTATCTCTTAAGAGACAGAAGGTGGTGCAGGCCACACCCCAGAGAAACTCCCCTTATCTTGAATCAGGGAGGTGACCTGAGTAAGGGTGGCATTACAATCCTACCCTAATCTTCTCAACATAAAATTATAATCACAAAATGGAGGACAACCATACAATACTGGGAATCATGGCCTAACCAAGTTGATACATTTTTTGGGGGGACATAATTCAATCCATGACAAGGGTCTTCCTCTTTTTTGCTGACCCTTCACTTTACTAAGCATGATGTCCTTCTCCAGGGACTGGTCCCTCCAATAACATGCCCAAAGTATGTGAGACAAAGTCTCGTCATCCACGCTTCTTTGGAGAATTCTGGCTATATTTCTTCCAAGACAGATTTGTTCATTCTTTTGGCAACCAATGGTATATTCAGTATTTTTCGGCAATGCCATAATTCAAAGACATCAATTCTTTGGTCTTCATTCTTCGTTGTCCAGCTTTCGTATGCATATGAGGTGATTAAAAACACCATGGCTTGGGTCAGGCACACCTTAGCTTTCGTGGTGTCATCTTTGCTTTTTAACACTTTAAAGAAGTCTTTTGCAGTAGATTTGCCCAATGCAATGCATCATTTGATTTTTTGACTGATGCTTCCATGGGTGTTGGTTGCGGATCCAAGTAATATGAAATCCTTGACGACTTCAATGTTTTCTTCATTTATCATAATGTTGCTTATTGGTCCAGTAGTGAGGATTTTTTACTTTTTATGTTGAGGTGTAATCCTTACTGAAGGCTGTGATCTTTGATCTTCATCAATAAGTGCTTCAAATCCTCTTCACTTTCAGCAAGCAAGGTTGTGTCATCTGCATAACACAGGTTATTAATGAGTCTTCCTCCAATCTTAATGCCCTATTCTTCTTCATGTAGGCCACCTTCTCAGATTATTTGCTTAGCATACAGATTGCATGAGTATGATGAAAGGATACAACCCTAACGCACACCTTTCCTGACTTTAAATCAGGCAGTATCCCCTTGTCCTCTTGGAAAGACTGCCTCGTGGTCTAAGTACAGGTTCCTCATGAGCACAATTAAGTGTTCTGGAGTTCTCATTCTTGGCAATGTTATCCATAATTTGTTATGATCCACACAGTTGAATGCTTATGCATAGTCAGTAAAGCACAGGTAAACATCTTTCTAGTATTCTCTGCTTTCAGCCAGGATCCATCTGACATCAGCAATGATATCCTTCCGCCGTGTCCTCTTCTGAATCCAACTTGAAGATATATGTATATAAAATCTTGAGTCAACTCTGACTCATGGCGACCTTATCAGGAAGCATTGCCTGGTTCTGTGTGTTGTAAGTATCAGTGGTTCTTGAGCATATGCTACCTCCTAAAATGTTACAACATCAACTGATTTTTTTTTTACAATGACTCTATTTCTTCCATGTTCTTTCAATGCTTCCTGCATCATTTAATTTTTTGTCTATAGAATCCTTCAGTAATACAACTGAAGGCTTGAATTTTCTCTTTACTTCTTTCAGCTTGAAAAATGATCCTGTTCTTCCCTTTTGGTTTTCTAACTCCAGGGGTTTGCATATTTCATTGTAATACTTTACCTTTCCTTCTCAAGATGGTCTTTGAAATCTTTTGTTCAGCTTTTGCTTCATTATTTCTTCCATTTTCTTTTGCTACTCTGTGCTTAAGAGAAAGTTTCAGTGTCTTTCTGACGTCCATTTTTTTTGTCTTTCCTGTCTTTTTAATGATACACACACACACTTATAAAATGTATATACATAATCCTGTTGTTGATTACCTTAGTTTTCTTGTGCTGCTTTAACCAAAAATACTATTTATGGGTGGCTGTAAATAACAGACATTTTTTTGTATCCCACTTTTGAATGCCTAAAGTCCAAATCAAGGAGAGGATCCTTCCTTGTTGGTAGCCCCAGATGTTCCTTGGCATTACTTGGCTTGTAGATATTTCCTCACATGGTCATTTCTCCTTGTGTGTACCTATGTCTACTCCACTCTTTCATAAGACACCACACATAAGGAATTTGGTTTAGGACCCGCCCTACTTGAATATGATCCCATGAACAATAAAAGAAATCCCCTATTCCAAACAGGGTCATATTTTGGATACATGGGTTAGGACTTTAGCATACCTTTTTGGGGGACACATTTTAATCCATGATACTCTACCCTTTCCCACCCCCTAAATTCATGTTCTTTCACATGGAAAATGCTTTCATCCTGTCCCTGCATCCTTAAAAATTCTTAACCCTTACCAGCATCCACATTAGTCCCAAAATTACATTTTCTGAATCATCTAAATCAAATATAGATGTGAGACGCTGGATATCTTCCCTCCTGGGGAAAAATTCCTCTCCATCTGTGGTCCTCTGAAACCTAGGATAGAAGTTATCTGCTTCCAGAGTACAATGATGGGACCAGCATAAGATAGACATTCCTATTCCAAGATGGGGAAATGGGGGGGAAGAAGGAGTCACAGGTACCATGCAAGTCCGAAACCCAGCAGGGCATTTCCATTAGATGTCAAGGCTTGAAAATAATCCTCAGTTCTCCAGGTAAATCTGGGCATCAGCCATGCCCTCTGGGTTGGGAAACTTGGGCAGTATCTCTGCTTTCCAGGCCCACTGGGGTGGCAACCCTGTTCCCATGGCTTTGAGTGACCTGATTCTCCTGGTCCATTCAAAGCAGTGACCCTGCTACTTGGTAGTTGGTGACCCTGTATCCCATCAGGTCACTGGCCCCACCCCTCAACTTTGACAGTAACCCTGTTCTTCTGGCCCACCAAAATGGCAGCCCTGCTGTCCAGAACTGAGATGGTGGCACCACCCTTTAAAACCAAGAAGGTGACAGCCCTGCTCCCCTTGTTCCTTGCAACAGTGCTACCGGTTTCTGAACTTCTCCAAAGATCATCCTTTCCTGTTTTGGAGGACAACAAATGTTCATAACTAAGTAGCTCCATTGGCCCATTTTCTGCCTGTAAAATCCCAGAAGACACAGGCTTTCCTTCATTTCATCCTGTCTCTTTCCCTCTCAGTCTAAGCTGACAGGCTTCTGCTGAAATGGTTGATTAGTTCCATCACTCACAGGCCTAATCGCTTTAGCCAACTGTGAAGCCACACACTTGGTGTCCTTTCTAGGGCACGCTCACTTAATTTTATGGTAGAATTATTCAAATCTTCAAGTTCTGGTTTCTTTTTTCACAGTTCATTTCTAAATCAATCTCTTTCCTCCTGCATTTTACTGTAAGCAACAAGGAGAAAGCACACCACTTCTTCAAGATTTCACTTAGAAATCTCCTCGGCTGAATATCCAAATTCATCACTTACAAGCTCTACTTTCTACAAAACATTCAAACATAATTGAGCCAAGTCTTTGCTACCTTATAACAAGGATCATCTTTTCTCCGAGTATCCAAAAATATATTCATAATTTCTTCTTAAATCCTCACCAGAAGTACATTTAACTTCCACATTTCTGGTAACATTCAGCTCATGACAATAGCAGTTTTCCCCACAGTGTTGAAATCTTTCTACGTCCTCATCAGAATTGCCCTATTTTCTATAATTCTAATAACAGTCTCTTCAAGACAGTCTAGACTCTTACTGTGAAATGTATCAACATTTCTACAGCCTCTACCCATTACCCAATTCCTAAATCAGTTTTTTGGTATTTGTTACAGCAGCACTCCACTACTTGTTACCAAATTCTGTCTTAGTTACTTACTGCTGCCATAAAAAAAAAAAGAAAAAAGAATACCACAGATGGACAGTATTTAAAGAACAGAAATTTATTGTCTCACATTTTTGGATATTAGTAGTCCAAATCTGGGCATTGGCTCTAGAAGAAGGTCTTTTGTTGTCAGTAGCCTTGGAAGTTTCTTGGCATTTCTTGGCTTGCAGATCGTTCTTCACATGGTCTCTTCTCCCATGTGTGTGTCTGTGTCTATTTTGCTCTTTTTGTAGGACATTACTCAGAAGGGATTAGGTTTAGCATCTACCCTTTCATGGTATGATATCTTCAACATAAAAAAAGAAAACCCCCATATCCAAATAGAGTCATATTTACAGGTACAGGAGTTAAGACTTCAACAGTTTAATTCATAACAATTGTGTTCAGATCTTGTATATCCCTGCTATTATGCTGTCTAGTTATTCTATCAGTTGCTGAGGGAAGGGTGTTAACCTCCACAAATAAAGTTGTTGATTTTTCTATTTTGAGGCTTTGTTGTTAGGTGGATACACAAAGGATCCTCATGCATTCCCACTGGATTGATGTAATTATCATTAATGTTCCTTCTTGTCTCTAGCATATTTCTGTGCTCTGCAGTCTACTTTGTCTAATATTAATATATCCACTCCTGGCATTTAGAAAAAATTAATGTGTATATTCTGTAACTTTTTCCACCATTTTATTTTATATCTACCCATGTGGTTGAAGGAAACCCTGGTGGCATAGTGGTTAAGAGCTACAGCTGCTAACTAAAAGGTTGGCAGTTCTAATCCACCAGGTGGTCCTTGGAAACTGTATGGGGCAGTTCAACTCTGTCCTGTAGGGTCTCTATGAGTTGGAATCGATTCGACGACAATGGGTATGGGGTTGAATATCAAGTGAAATTCAAGTAAACAGTACAAACAAACAAACCCATTGCCATTGAGTAAATTCTGAACAATTTATTAAGGCTAAGCCTTCATGATGCATTGTCCCTTTAATCATTATATAGTGCCCTTCTTTGTCTTTTATGGTGGATTTTGTTTTAAAGTCTATCTTATCTGAGATTAGTATTGCCACTCCTGCTCTTTTTTGGTAGCTATTTGCTTGATATATATTTTTTCCATCCTTTGATTTTTAATAAATTTACATCTTTGTTTCTAAGATGTGTCTCTTGTAGACAGAATATTGATGGATCCTGTTTTCTTTATCCATTCTGTCACTCTGTGTCTCTTTATGGGTGCATTTAGGCCATTTACATTCAGTGTAATTATTGATAGGTGTGAGTTTACTGCTGTCATTTTGTAGTTTTTTCTTTTTTTTTTGTGGTGCTAACATTTCTTTGTTCCTCTTATTCTCCTGAGCTGAGCTCCTTTTGTTTGTGGATTTCTTTTGTTTTTGTAGATTTTGTTTTTATTGAGACTTTATGTTTTTCTTTATTTTGATGAGTAGGTTTGTTAACTTTCTTTGTGGTTACCTTGAAATTTACCCATATCTTCCTAGCTTTGAACCAGTCTGTTATTACTTGGTATCGCCTTGCCTTCCTCTCCATTAGAAAGTTATATACCTATACTGTTTATTCCCTCTTTTACTGTTCTGAAATTGTTGTCATTTACAGATTAACCTCTCTGGTTCCCTTTTGCAATTCTTTTGGTTTTGGATAGTCCTTGAGAGTTCATTTCCTAGTTTTGGTATCTGGCTGGTACAATCTTGCATTCTAGATTCAGGCTGTGGTCTGGTGTTGTTTGTTCTCAGACTGAAGGACTCCCTTTAATAATTCTTGTAACTTTGGTTTGGTTTTTACATACTTTTTTAATTTCTGTTTATCTGGAAATGTCCTAATTTCACCATCATACTTAAATGGGAGTTTTGCAGGATATATTATTCTCGGCTGGGCAGTTTTTTTCTTTCAAGGTTTTATATATGTCATCCCATTGCCTTCTTGCCTGCATGGTTTCTGCCGAACAATCAGAGCTTAGTCTTATTGTTTCTCCTCTGTATGTGACTTTTTTTTCTCGAGCTGCTCGCAGGATTTTTTCTTTGTCTTTGGTTTTAGCAAGTGTGATTATGATATGCTTTGGTGTTTTTCTTTTGGGGTTTATCCTATATGGGGTTCGCTGAGCTTCTTGGATGGTCAGCTTCTCATCATTCATATTAGGGAAGTTTTCAGTCAGGAATTCTTCAGTGATCCTCTCTGTTTTCCATTTTCTCTCCCTGTTCTGGAACTCCGATCACTCGCGAATTTTTGCTTTTGATTGTATCCCACAAAATTCTCAGGGTTTCTTCATTTTTCTTTTTTTCTGATTTTTCGTCAAACAGAGTTGTATCTAAGTGTTTGTCTTCATTTTGCTGTTATCTTCCATCATCTCAAATCAGCTCCTCAGCCCTTCTATGACACTGTCCATTTCTGAAATCTTGTTGTTTATCTTTTGGATTTCTAATTGTTCTTTTTGTATGATTTCTGTTTTTGAATTTATTTTGGCATTTTGTTCCCGTATTACTTTCTTGAATTGTTCCATTTTTTGTCTCTATTTCCCATGAATTTGTCTGCCTTTTCCATAAATTTGTCTATTTTTCCTCATTTTTGTCTCCTTTTTGCTTCAACTCTTGGATTGCACTGAATATTAACCCATCCAAACCTGTTGCTGTCGAATATTAGAGATTTAAATTCCCTGTCAGGTAGTTCTAGTGCCTTTTCTTCTACTGGAGAGTCATCTGTTGTTTTATTTTGGAACCATCCTGTCCTTCTTTTTTATATGTTTTCATATTGTCTACTGTATTCGGGACTTTCAGTAGTTATTTTTTCCATTTCTTGATTGTAGGTTGTTTGTTTCATCCTGCTTTTTTGATTTATTTGGTTATGTCTGAGCAGGTGGGCTGTGCATTCTTCCTTGTTTCCTTGTCTGTACTCACGATACTTTTCACTTCCTTGTCCAATGAGCAGGGCCAGTCATTCAGCTGTGGTGCAGCAGGGAAGGTCCAGCTGAAGGGGAGGGGCCGGAATGGGTTGTTTGTGGCCCGTACTAGGGCCGACAGAAAGGGCCGGGAATCAGTGCTGGGCAGGTTCCAGTAGGCCATGCCCGAGCTACTTGGGCATGTGATGTTCAGTGCACGGTGCAGGTAGGCGTTAAAGAGTGGGGAGGTTGTGATGTGTGGAGCTAATAAGGGTATGGGAAAGAGGAGAGAGAAACAGGAGCCAAAAACAAACAAGCAAAGATAGAAAAAGAGAGAGAGAGAGAGAGAGAAAAGAGTGCTAAGGGAGCTTGCCATTGGAGTGGAGAGATGAGAAGCCAAGAAATGGAGAAAAGCAAAAAGCAAAAAAAAAAAAAAAAAGAATAAGCAAAAAGGAAAGAAAAACATAGATAAAAAATTTGGAAAAGAAAAGCCCCCAGGAATCCCGGAATCCCACCGTTGGGGCTGCTAAGACCGGGGAAGCGGCTCCCTGGCTGTGCAGTATAGCGTGGCTAGAAGGGGTATAGATGTCACACAGTACCAGGTATTCAGCAGACAGGAAAAGATAACTGGGTGGTCTGTCTGCTGTTGGGATCTCCGTTAAGCGGCTTTCCTGTACTCCCTGTCTGCAGATCTCTGACATGGTTGGGGCGAATCCAAGCGGCATGGACGCTGCACTTCCCAGCCGGCTGCACCATGGCAGGCAGCCAGGAAACTCAGAGGTAGAGCAGCAGGGAGAGGATTGGTGGTGGGAAAACGTGTATCGCTGGTTACTAGGTGCCCTGTCTCCTGCTGGGAGTTCTGCGAAGCTGCTTTCCTGTGCTCCCTGTCTGACGATCCCTGACAAGAGTCCAAGATGGCGGATCTGTGCTGTGTCAGTTGATGGGACCCTCCACACGTCCGCACGTATCTCTTCTCACTCTCTGTCCTCTGTCAGTTTCTAATTCCATTCAGTGCTTGGCTGAGTTCTTTATCTCTTCATTTAGCACTTCAGGTTCCAGGAATGACATTTGTCTCTGTTTTACTTAGTTTTTCAGGTCTTTGCTGTGGAGGGTCGGGGAGTACTTCTGTTAATGGTGCCATGTTGGCCGAAAGTCTTTTTTTGGAACAATTTTAGATTAACAGAAAAATCGTGAGGATGTTAGAGAGTTCTCATATTCCTCACACCTAGTTTCCTCTATTATTAACCTCTTACATTGGTATGGTACATTTTTTACAATTAATGAATATTGATATTTTATTATTAATTAAAGCCCATAGCTTATTCAGATTTACTTAGTTTTTATCTAATGTTCTTTTTCTGTTTCACATTACTTTTAGTCATTTTCTGAGTCACCTAGTGTTGCTATAACAGAAATACCACAAGTGGATGGCTTTAACAAAGAAAAATTTATTTTCTCAGTCTCGTAGGCTACAAGTCCAAATTCAGGGCATCGGCTCCAAGGGAAGGCTTTCTCTCTCTGTCAGCTCTGGAGGAAGATCCTTCTCATCAATCTTCCCCTGGATTGGGAGCTTATCTGTATAGGCACCCCGGGTCCAAAGGACACACTCTGCTCCTGGCATTGCTTTCCTGGTGGTAGGAGGTCTCCCTGTCTCTCTGCTGGCTTCTCTCTTTTATAACTCAAAAGAGATTGGCTTAAGACACTATCTAATTGTGTAGATCTCATCAATATAAATGCCACTAGTCCATCTCATTACATCATAGTGATAGGATTTACAACACATAGGGAAATCACATCAGATGACAAAATGGTAGACAGTCATACAATTCTGGGAATCATGATCTAACCAAGTTGACAGATGTTTTGGGGGACACAGTACAATCCATGACAGTCATCATGTCTTCTTAGGCTCTTCTTAGCTTTGACAGTTTCTCAGACTTATTTTTGATGTCCTGGACCATTTTGAGGAGCCCTGGGGGAGCAGTGGTTAAAGCCCTTGGCTGCTAAGTAAAAGGTCAGCAGTTTGAACCCAGCAGCTGCTCTGCAGAATAAAGATGTAGCAGTCTGCTTTGGTAAACATTTACAGCCTTGGAAACCCTGTGGGACAGTTCTACTGTGTCTTACAGGGTCACTATGAGATAGAATCAACTCAATGTCAATGAATTGGATGGATTGGTCATGTATTTTCTAGAATGTCCCTGTGTTGGAATTTGTCTGATAATTTTCATGATTAGACTGGGATTTTGTGGTCCTGGGAGGAAGATCACAGAAGTACCATTTCTGTCACATGACATCAAGACTGTGTAATATCAACATGATTTGTTAGTGTTGATGTCAACTTTGATCACCTGGCTAAGGCAGTTTTTGTGAGGTTTCTCCACTGTAAATTTACTCGTTTTTTTAGACTCTTTAAATTCTATATTCTTTGGAAGGAAGTCACTATGCTCATCCCACACTTAAGCATATTCTCTCCCTCTCTGCTTATTTTTAAGATGATTTGTTTATTTGTTTTTAATTTGCAGAAGTTTAACTATGATACATCTTGGCATGGATGTCTTTGGGTTTATCCTATTTAGGGTTTGCTCACCTTCTTGAATCTATAAGTTTATATCTTTTCCAAATTAAGTTTTCCACCATTATGTCTTTGAATATTTTAGTAGGCCATGTCCTTGCTTTTCTCAGACTCCAATGGTATAAATATTGGAGCTTTTGTTATTGTTAAAAAGATAACTGGACCTCAGATTTTTTTTTGGTCTATTTTTGTCTCTTTCCTACAGACTGTGTAAAATCTATTGACCTGTCCACAGATTCAATTATTCCATCCTGAAGTACAATTCTGTCTTTGATAGGATAATACCCACATACCTACAAGGATGATCAGGTAATAAGACTATTATTCAAATATATGCACCAACCACTAAGGCAAAAGATGAAGACATTGAAGACTTTTACCTCTGCAGTCTGAAATTTACCAAACATGCAATAAAAATGCACTGATAATTACGGGTGATTGGAATGTGAAAGTTGGAAAAAAAGAAGAAGGATTGGTAGTTGAAAAATATGGCCTTGGTGATAGAAACAATGCTGGAGATCACATGATAGAATTTTGCAAGACCAGCAACTTCTTCATTGCAAATACCTTTTGTCAACAACATAAACAGTGACTGTACCCATGGCTGAACAGAAGATTTCAATGGACAGCTTGAGAAGACAAAGTAAAGTATTATAATGAAATGTACAAAGACCTGAAGTTAGAAAACCCAAAGGGAAAAACATGCTTGGCATTCCTCAAGCTGAATTCAAGAACTGAAGAAAAAATTCAAGCCTGGAGTTGCAATATTAAAGGATTCTACAGAGAAAATATTAAACAACGCAGCAAGTATCAAAAGAAGATGGAAGGAATAAAAGAGTTACTGTACCAAAAAGAATTGGTTGACATTCAGCCATAAAAGGAGGAAGCATGTGACCAGTACCTTATGGTACTGAAGGAAGAAGTCCAAGCTGCCTTGAAGGCATTGGTGAAAAACAAGACTCCAGGAATTGGCAGAATACCAAATGAGATGTTTCGAGAAAAAGTATGCAGCACCAGAAGTGCTCACTCATCTATGCTAAGAAATTTGCAAGACAGTTACGTGGCCAATTGACTGGAAGAGAACCATATTTTGTGCCCACTCCAAAGAAAGGTAATCTAATAGAATGCAGAAATTATCAGACAGTATCATTAATATCAAACACAAAATCTTGCCAAAGATCATTCAAAAGCAGCTGCATCAACCGGGAGCTGCCAGAAATTCAAGCTGGATTCAGAAGAGGATGTGGAACAATGGCGATCACTGCTGATGTCGTATGATCTTGGCTGAAAGCAGAGAATACCAGAAAGATGTTTACCTGTCTTTTCTTGACTATGCAAAGGTATTCAATTCTGTGATGGTTAAGACTGTGTGTCAACTTGGCTGGGCCGTGATTCTCAGTGTTTTGGCAGTTGTATAATATTGTAATCATTTCCCTGTTGAAATTTAATATGTGATCAACCTCATGATGGAATTTGCTGAGTGGTACTGGCAAGGGTGGGGACTGTGGCAGCTCACCACTCCCTTAGCAGTTCATCTTTTTGCCTTCTGACACCTACTGCCTTTCTGCTTGCCTTGCTAAGGTTTTTCACTTGTTCTGGATCCCACAGCTTCCTCTTGTTTGTCTGACCTCTGGTTCTTGGGACTTGAGCTAGCAGCTTAGCTGCCAATCTTGGGATTCGTCAATCTTTACAACCTGTGAGCAAGAGTCCTACTCTCTGCCTTGCCGATCTTGGGTTCTCCAGCCCCTGCAGCTACGTGAATCAGGAGAAGCCTTGCTGTCCTTACCTGCCAGATTTTGGAATTTGTCAACCTTCACAGCCTCTGAGCAAGAGCCCTACTCTCAGACCTGCTGATCTTGGGTTCACCAGCCCCTGCAGCTACGTGAATTAGCAGAAGCCTCTATACTGATCCACAGACTTGGGACATTCCAGCCTCTACAATCGTGTGAGCTGTTTCCTTGATATAAATTTTTTTCTCTCTCTATATATATACACTTTACTGGTTTTGCTTGTCTAGAAAATCCAGCCTAAGACACTCATCTATGCCAAGAAATTTGCAAGACAGTTACCTGGCCAGCCAACTGGAAGAGAACCATATTTATGTCCATTCCAAAGAAAGGTGATCTAACAGAATGCAGAAATTATCGAACAATATCATTAATATCGAACACAAGTAAAATTTTACCAAAGATCATTCAAAAGTGGCTGCACCAACAGGGAACTGCCAGAAATTCAAGCTGCATTCCGAAGAGGACGTGGTGATGTCAGATTCAGATGATCTTGACTAAAAGCAGAGAATACCAGAAAGTTGTTTACCTGTTTTTTTTTTTTTACTATGCAAAGGTATTCAGCTCCGTGGATCATAACAAATTATTAATAACATTACAAAGAGTGGGAATTCCAGAACACTTAATTGTCCTCATGCAGAACCTGTACATAGACCAGGTGGTAGTTGTTCAAAAAGAACAAGGGGACACTGAGTGGTTTAAAATCAGGAAAAGTGTGCATCAGGGTTGTATCCTTTCACCATACTTATTAAATCTGTAAACTAAGCAAATAACCCAAGAATCTGGACTAAATGAAGAAGAACGAGGTGTCAGGATTGGAGGAAGACTCATTAACAACCTGCGATATGCATACATATCACACAACCTTGCTTGCTGAAAGTGAAGAGGACTCGAGCCACTTGCCGATGAAGATCAAGGACTACATGCAACCTTCAGTATGGATTACACCTCAACAGAAAGTAAACAAAAATCCTGACAACTGGACCAGTAAGCAACATGGTAACCAGAGAAAATATTGAAATTGTCAAGGATATCATTTTACTTGGACCTGTAATCAATACCCATGGAAGCAGCAGTCAGGAAATCAAATGACGCATTGCCTTGAGTAAGTCTTCTGCAAAAGACCTCTTAAAAGTATTGAAAAGCAAAGATATCACTTTGAGGACTAAGATGCACCTGACCCAACCCATGGTGTTTAAAATTTCCTCATATGCATGTGAAAGCTGGACAATGAATAAGGAAGGCTGAAGAAGAGTTGATGCCTTTGAATTACGGTGTTGACGAAGAATATTGAGTATCTGTCTTGGAGGATGCTTCTTACAAGCAAGGATGGGGAGACTTTGTCTCACATACTTTAGACGTGTTATCAGGAGTGACCAGTCTCTGGAGAAGGACATCATGCTTGATAAAGTAGAGGGTCAGCAAAAGAGGGGAAGACCCTCAATGAGGTGGATTGACACAATGGCTGCAATAATGGGCTCAAGCATAACAATGATTGTGAGGATGGTGCTGTATCAGGCAGTGTTTAGTTCTGCTGTACATAGCGTCCATATGAGTCAGAACCGACTCAAGGCACTTAACAACAGCAACACCATCTGTCATCCTCCCTCTACTAATGAGTCCATTGAGCTAGTTTCCCCCCCATTATTGTATTTTTTCATGTGTATAATTTCTGTTGCTTCTTTTTTATAACTTCTATTTCTTTGTTAAGATTTTTTATTTTTTCCTTTTCTTTGAGGGAATTTGTAATACTTGTTGAAGCATTTCTACGATGGTTGCTTAAAAATCTTTGTCAAATAATTCTAACGTTTGATTGATCTCATTGTTGCCATTAGTTAATTGCTCTTTCTTATTCAGTTTGTGATTCTCTTGGTTCTTAGTATGGCATGTAATTTTTAGTTATATTCTGGACCTTTTTTCTAGTATATTAGGAAACTGTGAGTTCTATTTAAAAGCAGTCACCCCTGTCTTGGTTTAGTATGCAGACCCTGCCCTGCTGTGGGGGCTGTTGTTCCAATGACAGTTTAACAGTATTTTTGGTATTATTTTGGTTTGCTTGGTTTATCTGGTGCTGCTGGTGCTCTCACTGGTCCATGCTGGTATTGAATAAAGGGGCCAAAGGGGTTTCCCAGGCCAGTCTGCCCGTGTATCTCATATTATTTCCAGGGGTTATATTTGTACTTACCGGGAAGGAGCAGAGAGAAGAAAGGAGTCTATACCATGTTTTCTAGACTGGACATACAATTGATTCTTACATATTGATTTAGTAACTGGTGACCTTAGTAAACTCACTTATTAGTTGTAATTCTTTATAGATTGCTTTAAACTTTCTAAATAAAATACACGTGATATAATCTGCAAATAGTTCTCCTTCTTCCTTTTTATGTATTAACTATTTTATTTATCTTTGTGTCATTATGCTATGACAGCCAGCATATTTTGGATAGAAGAGGGAAAGTGGACATCTTTGCCGTGTTCCGTAATTTAGGATTAAAGCATTGAATATTTGGTTATTAAGGGTGATGTCGTGTGTAGAATTTTTCTTTTTTGTCATAAATGGGTGTCAAATATTATTAAGTGAATTTTTTTTATGAATCTGCTCAGTTGATCATAATGTGCCCCCCCCCACTTTATTCTGTGTGTTTAGTGAATTACATCGATGTTTTGAATGTTGAATCTACCTTGCATTTTCAGGATAACATCACTCGATTATGATACATTACCCTTTTTATATATGATACATTACCCTTTTTATATATTGTTGGATAATCTTTTTTTATTAGGGTTTGTTGGTGAATTATGAGGTTATGTTAATGAGAAACATTTTTTTTCCTGGAATTGTCCTTATAGGGTGTTGGTATCTCATGCTGGCCTCATAAACAGAATAGTATGTTTCTTCTTCCAATTTTTTTGAAGGAGTTTATGTAAGTTTGACGTTGTTTCTTCCTTAAATGCTCCTTGCCATTCACTAGTAACACAATCTGGGCCTGGAGTTTTCCTAGTAGGATGAAAATTTTTTAATCCAAATTTTGTTTTGGAAATTTCCACACCTGTGTAAAGGAAAACAAGTAGTACAATGAAAATCCTTTTACCATGTGCATAGAGTTACCAGTTGTTACTATTTTTCCATATTGAGTTTTTTCAATTGTATACAAACATGCACATATATATATATACACATACCCTTGTTTGGCTGAAATATTTAAAAATAAGTTGTAGCATCATGACACTTCACCTACAAATAATTCAGCAAGTATTTTCTAAAAATAAAGGTATTCTATAATTATCACACCTAAGAAAATTTTCATTAATTCTGTTAGATCATCTAATATACAGTCTATAACCAAATTTCCATAATTGCCTTCCAAAAATGTTTTGATCTGTTTGATTTTTATTACCTTTGTAATCATTTCAAGATTTACACGTTGCATTTAGTTTTATTTAATATAGAACATTTTCTATTTTTATTTATATTTCATTACATTGAACTTTTGAAGAAAGCAGGACAGGTTTTGTTGTTGCTTTTGTTTTCTTTTTGTTGTTGTTTTGTATAATGTCCAATATTCTGTATTTTTTGGTTGCATTCTAATGATTAGATTCAGAATAAATATTTCTACCTAATAAAACTGAATGGATGAGGAAGCGTACCTCCCTTTCCATTCTATTAGTGAGTACATGTCAGCTTGTCCCATTACTGATAAGTTCATCTCTTCTTTAAAATGGTTAAGGGCCGCCAGATCTCTTTATGTTACAGGTATATTTTAATGGTTTGTTGTTTAATTTCCAAATATTTATGGTCTTCCTAGCTATCTTATTATTGGTTATTAATTTAATCCCAATACTTGGTATGATTTAGAACTTTTAAAATTCATATTAAGGTCTGTCATATATGTAATTTTGTGAATGTGTCATATGCATTTGAAAAAGGATATATATTCTGTAAGTTTTGGGCATAGTCCTTTATAAATATCAATTAAATCCAAATAATTTTTCATGTTTTTCAGATCCTCTTTGCCTTTGATGATTTATTTTTACATCATTATTTCTATCAGTTGCTGAATGAGTGCTGATAAAATCACCCCATGTGAAGTTTCAGCTTCATGTATTATGAAGGTCTATTATTAAGCACTTGCACCCTTAAAATTTTTATGTCTTCCTGATAAATCGACACTTTTAATTATTAAGTATATCCTTTATCCTTTGTAATATTTCCTTACTGGAAATCTACTTTATTTAATATTAATACAGTATCTCAAGACTTCTTGTGCTTACTCTTGGAATGTTGTGTTTTCCATTCCTTTTATTTGTATTTACCTGAGTACTTATATTTAAAATGCATCTCTTGTAGACAGCATGCATCTCTTATAGACAGCAGAAAATTTGATCTTACTCTTTAATCCATTCTGATAATCTAAGCCTTATATTGAAGCATTGTATCCACTGATATTTAATTTAATTATTGACATATTTAAATTAAATCTGCCATTTTCCTATTGGTTTTCTGTTTGTTCCCTGTGATTCTGTTCTTGTATTCTTTCTTCCCTGCTTATTATTTTTGATTTGTTGGATAACACTTAGAGTATTTTTGGAATTTCATTTTATCAGTACATTTGTTTTTATCTTCTTGAAGTGTAATTTACATGAAGTACAATTCTTCCCTCTCAGTGTACGGTTTTATGAGTAACCACCATTGCAATAAAAATAGAGGAGTTCTGTCATCCCCCAAAATTTCCTCATGTCTTTTTTTAGAGATACGATTTACATAGCATAAAATTTACTCTTTTAAAGTATATAATTATGTGGTTTTTAGTATATTCACAAAGTTTTGTAAACATCACTACTATCTAATTGCACAACGTTTTCATCACTACAAAAAGAAACCCCATACCCACTAGCAGTCACTCTTCATTATCCACCTCCCCCCAGGCCTTGGCCATCATTAATCTATTTTCAATCTCTATGGATTTGCCTATTCTGGACTTTTAATATAAGTGCAGTCATACAATGTGTATGTTTGTATCTAGAGTCTTTCACTTAGCATAATGTTTTCAAAGTGAATTCATGTTGTAGCATTTATCAGTACTCTATTTATTTTAGGAAACTCTGGTTGTGTAGTGATTAAGAGCTATGGCTGCTAACCAAAAGATCGGCGGTTCGAATCCACCATGCCCTCCTTAGAAACCCCATGGGACAGTTCTAATCTGTCTTTGTAGGGTCACTGTGAGTTGGAATTGACTCGACAGCAATGGATTTTTTTTTTTTGCTTTTATTCTTTTTATGGATAATATTCCATTGATGAATAGACCTCATTTTTTTTGTCCATTCATTACTTGATAGGCATATGGGTTGTTTTAACCCTGGTGACATAGTGGTTAAGAGCTATGGCTGCTAATCAAAAGGTTGGCAGTTCGAATCCACCAGGCACTCCTTGGAAACCACATGGGGGCAGTTCTACTCTGTCCTATAGGGTTGCTATGAGTTGGAGTCGGCTCGATGGCAATGGGGTTGGCTTTGATATTTTGTGTTTTGTTTTTTTTTTAATTTCCTTACAAGTTTTTGTGTAGGCATATGTTTTCAATTCTGTTGATAATATACCAAGGAATAGAATTGCTGGGTCATATGATGATTCTAAAATGACTGCAACATTGCATATTCTCACCAGAAATTTATGAGGCTTCCTCTTCTCCATATCCTTAACAATACTGGTCACTGCAGTTTTTTTCATTGTACTTATTCAAGGTGTAAGAAATGGTATCTCCTTGTGGTTTTGATTTGCTTTCCCTGATGACTAATAGTGCTGACTATCTTTTCATGTGCTTACTGACCATTTGTATATCTTCGTTGGAGAGCTATCTACTGAAATCATTTGTCCATATAAAAATTTTGATTATTTGTGTATTTATTGTTGAGAGGTTAGAGTTCTTTATATATTCTGGATACTTGTCCCTTATCAGATATACACATTGCAAATATTACCTTCCATTATGTGGGCTGTCTTATCACTTTATTGAAGTCCTTTGGAACACACATTTTTAATTTTGATGAAGTCCAATTTATCTATTTTTTTCTTTTGATACTTGTGATTTTGATGCCTTATATAGAAAATTGTTGCCTAATCCAAGAGTTTTACAGTTTTAGCTCTTACATTTAGGTTTCTGATCCATTTTTGGTTAATTTTTGTATATGGTAGTTGCACAGTTCCAGATTCATTCTTTTTTTTATGTATTGTGCTTTAGGTGAAAGTTTACAGCTCAAGTTAATTTCTCGTATAAAAATTTATACATACATTCTTATGTGACCCTAGTTGCTATCCCTGTAATGTGACTATACCTTCATCCTTTCCACCCCAGATTTCCCATGTCCCTTCAACCAGCTCCCATCCCTTTCTGCCTTCTCATCTCACCTCCAGACAGCGGGTGCACATTTAGTCTTGTGTATCTACTTCAACTAAGAAGCACACTCTTCACTAGCATCACTTTATGTCTTATAGTCCAGTCTATTCTTTGTCTGAAGACCTGGCTTCAGGAATGGTGTTAGTTCTGGGATAACAGAGAGTCCAGGGGCCATGTCTTCTAGAGTCCCTCCAGTCTCAGTCAGACCATTAAGTCTGGTCTTTATACTAAAATTTGAGTTTTTCACCCCACTTTTTTCCTGCTCCATCAGGGACTCTCTGTTGTGTTCCCTGTCAGGGTGGTCATTGGTGCTAGCCAGGCACCATCTAGTTCTTCTGATCTCAGGCTGATGGAGTCTCTGGTTTATGTGGACCCTTTTTTCTCTTGGGCTAATATTTTCCTTGTGCCTTTGGCATTCTTCATTATTCTTTGCTCCAGGAGGTTTGGGACCAAGTGATGCATCTTAGATGGCCGTTTGCTGGCTTTTAAGACCCCAGGCACCACTCACCAAAGTAGGATTATAGAACTTTTTTTAATGAACTTTGTTATGCCAATTGACCTAGATGTCCCCGGAAACCGTGGTCCCCAGACCCTTGCCCCTGCTACACTGCCCCTCGAAGTGTTTGGTGTGTTCAGGAAACTTCTTAGCTTTTGGTTTAGTCCAGTGGTGCTGACTTCCCCTGTATTGTGTATTGCCCTTCCCTTCACCTAAGGTAATTCTTGTCTACTATCTAGTTAGTGAATTCCTCTCTCCCTCTCCATATTTATGCCTATTTCCAAGAAAGGTGATCTAACTGAATGTGGAAATTATTCTACAATATCACTGATATCACATGCAAGCAAAATTTTGCTGAAGATCATTCAAAAGCTGCTGCAGCAGTATATTGACGGGGGACTGCCAGAAATGCAGGCTGGATTGAGAAGAGGGCTTGGAACCAGGGATATCATTGCTGATGTCAGACAGATCCTGGCTGAATGCAGAGAATACCAGAAGGATGTTTACCTGTGACTATGAAAAGGCATTTGACTGTGTGGGTCATAACAAATTCTGGATAACATTGAGAAGAATGGGAATTCCAGAACACTTAATTGTGCTCATGAGGAACCCATACATAGATCAAGAGGCAGTTTGGACAGAACAAAGGGATACTGGGTGGTTGAAAGCCAGGAAAGGTGTGTGCCTGGATTGTATCCTTTCACCATACCTATTCAATCTGTATGCTGAACAAATAATCTGAGAAACTGGACTATAGGAAGAAGTACAGGGCATCAGGATTGGAGGAATACTCATTAACAACCTGCGTTATGCAGATGACACAACCTTGCTTGCTGAAAGTGAAGAGGATTTGAAGCACTTACTGATGAAGATCAAAGACTACAGCCTTCAGTATGGGTTAGAACTCAACATAAAGAAAACAAAAATCCTCACACTTGGACCAATAAACAATATCATGGTAAATGGGGAAAAGATTGAAGTTGTCAAGGATTTTGTTTTACTTGGATCCCCATTCAATACCCATGGAAACAGCAGTCAAGAAATCAAAAGATCCATTGCATTGGGCAGATCTGCTGCAAAAGACCTCTTTAAACTGTTGAAGAGCAAAGATGTCACCTTGAAGACTAAGGTCCATCTGACCCAAGCCAAGGTGTTTTCAGTCGCCTCCTATGCATGTGTAAGCTTGACAATGAATAAAGAAGACTGAAAAAGAACTGATGCCTTTGAATTGTGGTGTTGGAAAATACTGCCAAAAGAACAAACAAATCTGTCTTAGAAGAAGTACAACCAGAATGCTCCTTAGAAGCAAGGATGGTGAGACTACATCTCACATACTTTGGACATGTTGTCAGGAGGGATCAGTTCCTGGAGAAGGATATCATGGTTGGTAAAATACAGGGTCAGCGAAAAAGAGGAAGACCCTCAATGAGATTGATTGGCACAGTGGCTGCAATAATGGGTTTAAGCATAACAATGATTGTGAGGATGGCGCAGGACCGGGCAGTGTTTCGTTCTGTTTTACATAAGGTCGCTATGAGTCGGAACCAACTTGATAGCACCTGATAACAACAATACCTCAAAATACAGCAGTCCTTCCCTTGATATCTCTGCTTCGACCTGTAGAGATGCAGGAGCTTTTTGGAATGATATATGTATACATAATACATACATATATCTGTAAACACATATGCAAATACATAAACAGACTTACATTGTATATGCTATGAACAATATATATTTGTGTCTGTGTATATTCATGTGTTGTTAGGTGCTGTAGAGTATATTCTGACTCATACGGACCCTATGTACAACAGAACAAAACACTGCCGGTTCCTGCCCCATCCCCAAAATCGTTGCTATCTTTGAGCCTATTGTTGCAGCAACTGTCAACCCATCTCATTGAGGATCTTCCTTTTTTTTTTTTTTTGCTGATCCTCTACTTTACTAAGCATGATGATATAATGATATTGTTCAATAGTTACCATATCCTCTTGAATAGCCTTTCTTTGGAATGGGCACAGATATGGATTCTTCCAGTAGATTGGCCAGATAGCTGTCTTCCAGATTTCTTGAAATAGAAATCCAGCATTACCTCCATTTGTTGAAACATCTCAGTTGGTATTCCTTCAATTGCTGGAGCCTTGTTTTTCGCCAGGGCCTTCAGTGCAGCTTGGAATTTTTCCTTCAGTACCATCAGTTCCTGATCACATACTACCTCCTGAAATGGTTGAACATCGACCAATTCTTTTTGGGACAGTGACATTGTATATTCCTCCCATCTTTTTTTTGATGCTGCCTGTTTTGTTCAATATTTTGCCCATAGAACCCTTCCATATTGCAACTCCAGACTTGAATTTTTTCTTCAGTTCTTACAGCTTGAGAAGTGCTGATCATGTTCTTTCCTTTTGGTTTTCTAATCGCAGGTTTTTGTACATTTCATTATAATACTTTGTCTTCTCTAGCTGCCTTTGAAATCTGTTCAGCTCTTTTATTTCATCATTTCTTACTTTCGCTATAGCTACTCTACATTCAAGGTGTTCTGACATCCATTTTGGTTTTTTCTTTCCTTCCTGTCTTTTTAAATACCTTTTGCCTGCTTCATGTATGATGTCCTTGATGTCATCACACGACTCATCTGATCTTTGGTCATTAATGTTTGGTGTGTCAAATCTGTTCTTGAGGTGGTCTCTAAATTCAGGTGAGTTATACTCAAGGTCATACTTTGGCTTTTATGGACTTTTTAAAATTTTCTTCAGCTTCAGCTTTTACTTACATATAAGCAATTGATGGTTTGTTCTACAGTCGGCCCCTGGCCTTGTTTTGACTAATGATATTGAGCTTCTCCATTGTGTCTTTCCATAGATGTAGTCTGTTTGATTCCTGTGTATTCCATCTGGTGAGGATTACGTTAGAGTCACCGTTTATGTTGTTGAAAAAAGGTATTTCCATTGAATAGGTCATTGGTCTTACAAAATTCTATCATCTAATATCCTGCATCATTTCTATCACTAAAGCCATATTTCCCAACTACTGATCCTTTGTTTTCAACTTTTGCATTCCTGGCTGCTCCCAGCTCTGCCTTCCCCAAATCCTTCATCCTCAGGTGGAATTGATGCAGCAAGGATCTGGGCCCAAAGCCTTCTACCTCAGCTGTTCATGGCACTGGGCACCCCCAGGTCCCAGTGTGTGAGGTGAGGCAACCTGATTCTGAGACTCCTTCCAAAGGTGATAAATGAACATTTTAGTTATTCCCTGAGATTCAGTCCTGAAAGAAACTGCTTGTCCCCTCACTACACAGGACTCAATAGTGGCTTTCCCTCCCCTGCCCCTTCTGGGAGACTCAAGCCCTGGCATTTTGTAACCCCTATCTCCTTGGGGTGATTTCTAATGCTTTTAGTCCCTCTAATGAAGAACTAAGGAGAGTATGTCTTCACTCTTTGTTCCCCCTTCCAGATCCCCTCACAATCCCATGTGGTTTCTGATGAAATTGGTTGGACTGACTGTCCTGAATTGTTTGTGATTTAATAAAAAAAAAAAGTCAGAGTATGAAAAAGAAAACAACAACTATATATATATATATATGTAATATATATGATTGTATGTCTATGTGTGTGGGTTAGGTAATTTTAAACCCTCAAATATCTCTCAAGAATTTCAAAACCTGGCAATATAAAAGTGAGTTAATGTTTGCATTAAATAAGTGTTGAATGAATATGGAGGAATGTTTTCTGTTTTTTCAACTCAAATGATTTTATATCTAAATGACATTAGCATCTCTATTGTACTTTGAAATCTTACCACACATATGTACCACCTCCACAATATCCTTGCCCATATTGCATTTTTTGAGGCTCACCAATTTTTGAAGGCACTATCTTACATCTTCCCACATATTCCTCTGATTTTTATATTAGGATATTTTCTCATACTCCACAATTTTTTCTCACTGCTGTATGATATATTATTTAATGCAATACCTACTTGATTCAACATACCTCTGATCATTGGCCAGGTAACTGTTCTCCCTGAAAGCATACCAGAATATAGTTTGTGAATAGATTTGAGCACCTAAAATAGTGTGGAGACAGATTTTATCTTTCTGGATATATCTGATTGACTCCTTACCCGTTACCCATTGCCATCGAATCAATTCCTTAGTTGAATCCTTAGTTCCCTGTTTTAATACTGAAATCATGGAAAAAGCAAAATGGTGCACAAATCCGATAGCTGGAAAACAAAAATCAAAGTTTAAAAGTTTAGAAAGGGATGTGCTTGAACTAGGAGAAAGAAAAACAACTCTGAAGATATTTTTATTGCAATTTGAAGTTTTCAAATTAGATGGATATGGGGAATTTTGTGAACTCACTTTTATTTTACTAGACTTACTTCCCCTTCAGAACAAATGGAGCACTCATGTCAAATTGTACCAACTTATTATCTTCTAATATTTATTTTTATTTTCCTCTTAAATCACAAATGGAAAGAGCAAACTCAAAATATTTACAGCATATTTTTATATCAAAAATTGCTACATTAAATCGGAGGATAAAGCATGAAGAAAAACTTCCTCAGGAAAAAAAAAAATGTTTATAAAAGCCAAGAGTGATAGTAGAAATGCAAACTCCAAGACTAGCACATTTCACCAGAATTTTTTTTAAATGTATGTGTAATAGTCATCTGTGTGACATCTATTTGCAGACTTTTTTAAGTGCTTTCGATTTAATTGAGCTGGAGTGATGATTGTTCTTTTTATATGTGATAGCTGAAAGTGACAATTCCATGTATAGCAATGATAACACTACAGGGTATTTAACAAGAAAACATAAAATAACAGAGAAAGAATCTGTTCATTCATATCAAGATCATTCTGACTCCTTATAAAAGTAAGGTACTTTTCTTTTGAGGTTATCTACTTTACATATGCCCATGAAAGCAGCAGTCAAGAAATTAAAGAACGTATTGCATTTTTTTTTTATTGCATTGGGAGAATCTTCTGCAAAAGACCTCTTTAAAGTGTTCAAAAGCAAAGATGTCACTTTGAGGACTAAGGTGTGGCTGACTCAAGCTGTGGTATTTTCAGTCGTCTCATATGCATGCGAAAGCTAGACAATGCATAAGGAAGACTGAAGAAGAATTGCTGCCTTAGAATTATGGTGTTGGCAAAGAATGTTGACTATACCATGCACTTCCAGAAGAAGAAAAAAACCTGTCTTAGGAGAAGTACAGTCAGAATCCTCCTTAGAAGGAGGATGACGAGACTTCATCTTACATACTTTGGACATGTTATCAGGAGGGACCAGTCCTTGGAGAAGGAAACATCATGCTTGGTAACGTAGAAAAAAAAAAAAAAAAAACGTAGAGGGTCGGCAAAAAAGAGGAAAATCCTCAGTGATATAGATTGACACAGTGGCTGCAACAATGGGCTCAAGCATAATAACAATTGTGAGGATGGTATAGGACCCAGCAGTGTTTCATTCTGTTGTACATAGGGTCACTATGAGTCTGAACCAATTCAATTGCACCTAAAAACAAGAAGATGCAAAAAATACAATTATCTGAAAATCAGAAAAAAAATACTATTCAACTCAGATGGAAACCAAGCTTCAAGAGAAAACCCTCCTCCTCCCCTCCCCCGCCACCTAATTCAGCAGTTGGAGAGGAAAGTATAAAGCATGTTATTTCACCCTTTTAAGCTGTCAGAAATGATAGAATGGTGAGATATATGATTGACAAAGAGCATCGAACTGGGTTCTGAAATACAGCTAGTTGTTCCCTGGATTATACATAAATTAGTGTTTGACACTAGACAGAACTGGTATGATAATGAAAGGCATTCCAAAAATGGTAACAGTGAAAACAGTTATGCAAGATGCCAATCAAATTTTACAAATAGATTGCATATCCTCCTTGAAATGGGTTCAATTCAATTTAGTACTTAAAATATAGCAAATAGTTTTCCTTGATTACAGAGAATAAGGTGCCAAACTGAAATAAAAAATGCAGAGTGTGAGTTGCCTAGCAATATGGCCGTGGAAATGAAGGAAATGGAGACACTATACAAAAAGAGAGTTGATGAAATTTTCACACTAACCAAAAAGTACATTTATTCTTCAGAAGGCATATACAAATTTTTTCAAACAGTCCTGTTATGAGTCGAATTCTTTTTGCTAAAACCCAAAGTAAAAATAATCTCCTGATATACAATATATTAACATACTTTTTCATATTCAAAGAGAATGATATTTACAAGAATATTCTTGCAAAAATACAACTTTTTTTTGCTTTCTAAGTGAAACATAGTCATGGTGTTAATATGCTGTATATCTCAAATAGTAAGAATACCATATGTATAAGAACACTGTTATAAGAACTTGAGAAATAGTTTAAACAGAGAAGAAAATGTTCTTTGATGGTTACGAGAGGGGGGAGGGAGGGAGAGGGGTATTGACTAATTAGATAGTAGATAAGAGCTACTTTAGGTGAAGGGAAAGACAACACACAATACAGGGGAGGTCACCACAACTGGACTAAACCAAAAGCAAAGAAGTTTCCTGAATAAACTGAATGCTTCAAAGGCCAGCGTAGCAGGGACGTGGGTTTGGTTACCATGGTTTCAGGGGACTTCTAAGTCAATTGGCATAATAAAATCTATTAAGAAAACATTCTGGATCCCACTTTGGAGAGTGGCTTCTGGGGTCTTAAACGCTAGCAAGCGGCCATCTAAAATGCATCAGTTGGTCTCAACCCACCTGGAGCAAAGGAAAATGAAAAACACCAAGGACTGAAAAACACCAAGGACACAAGGTAATTATGAGCCCAAGAGACAGAAAGGGCCACATAAACCAGAGACTGCATCAGCCTGAGACCACAAGAGCTAGATGGTGCCTGGCTACAACCTATGACTGACCTGACAGGGAACACAACCGAGAACCCCTGAGGGAGCAGGAGAGCAGTGGGATGCAGACCCCAAATTCTCATTAAAAGACCAGAATTAATGGTCAGACTGAGACTAGAAGGACCCCGGAGGTCATGGTCCACAGACCTTCTGTTAGCCCAAGACAGGAACCATTCCCAAAGCCAACTCTTCAGGCAGGGATTGGACTGGTCAATGGGATAGAAGAAGATGCTGGTGAAGAATAATCTTCTTGGATCAAGTAGACACTTGAGACTATGTTGGCATCTCCTATCTGGATGGGAGATGAGAAGGCAGGGGGGTGAGAAGCTGGTGGAATGGACATGGAAAGAGAGAGTGGAGGGAAGAAGTGGGCTGTCTCATTAGGGGGAGAGCAATTAGGAGTATATAGGAAGGTGTATATAAATTTTTGTATGAGAGACTGACTTGATTTGTAAACTTTCACTTAAAGCACAATAAAAATTAAAAAAAAAGAATAACATAGAAGTCCAGACACAGGAAAAAAAAAATCATCTGCAAAAGTTGATTAATCAGACTTGCCTAAATTGGCTCTAAAATCTGCATACAAAAAAGTTGCCAGAAAAATGTATACAGAATTTTAAGGGATTCTATAATATTAAAAGGAAAAATCTAAGTACATTGAGAACCTGCATAGGGTGGTAGAATTTGTCAGTGATGGCATATTAAGTATCTACATTCAGATGAAAGATAAAAATTAAAATAATAAAAACTTGTGGTGCTTTGAACTTAAATTATAAAGAGCACAACAAATTAAACACAGTAAATAGAAGAAAGGAGATACAATAGATTGGCATGGAAATCAATAAATGATAAAGTCAATGAAACAAAAAATTGTCTTTTAAAAAGATTAATATTACTGATAAGCCTCTAACAAGACTAATTTGAAAAAAATACAGGAGACATAATTGCCAATAACAGGAATGGAGAGATAACACCATAACACCAGTACAGATTCTAAAGATATTAATAAGATAATGAAGGAATATTGTGAATAAACTAATACCAAAAATGGACAAATTATATGAAATGAAAAAATTCCTTGAAAAACACACACTAATAAGCTAGCTAAAGAAGATATAGTTAACCTGAATAGCACTATATCTATTAAAGACATTGAATCTGTAGTTTAAAACCTACCAAAAGACTGCTGGTTACACCTCACAGATATAAAGAGAACAACTAGAAAAAAAAATTGGGCAAATTGAAAATTTATGAGTTTCTTGGACTCATTAGAGAACTGAGGTCACAGGGAAAACACAAAACCCAAAACCTAGGGAGAAAGAGGTGCCTGCAAGGAGAAACAGAAATCTGAACATTTCTTAACCAGGGGTTGATTTCACTTGTTGTTAGGTGCCATCGAGTCGGTCCTGACTCATAGTAACCCTATGGACAACAGAGCGGAACACTGCCCAGTCCTGTGCCATCCTCACAATCATTGTTATGCTTGAGCTCACTGTTGCAGCCACTGTGTCAATCCACCTCATTGAGGGTCTTCCTCTTTTCCGCTGACTTTGTGCTTTACCAAGCATGATGTCCTTCTCCAGGGATTGATCCTTCCTAACAACATGTCCGAAGTATGTAAGGTGCAGTCTTGACGTCCTTACTTCTAAGGAGGATTCTGGTTATACTTCCTCCAAGATGGATTTGTTCATTCTTTTGGCAGTCAGTGGTATATTTAATATTCTTCACCAACACCACAATTCAAAGGTGTCAATTTTTCTTTTCTCTTCCTTATTCATTGTCCAGCTTTCACATGCATATGATGCAATTGAAAATACCATGGCTTGGGTCTGGCACCCCCCAGTCTTCAAGGTGATATCTTTGCTTTTCAACATTTTAAAAAGGTCCTTTGCAGCAGATTTACCCAATGCAATGTGTCTTCTGATTTCTTGACTGCTGTTTCCATGGGTGTTGATCGTGGATCCAAGTAAAATGAAATCCTTAACAACTTCCATCTTTTCTCCATTTATTGTAATATTGCTTATTGGTCGACTTGGGAGGATTTTTGTTTTCTTTATGTTGTGGTGCAATCCATACTGAAGGCTGTGGTCTCTGGTCTTCATTAATAAGTGCTTCAAGTCCTCTTCACTTTCAGCAAGGAAGGTTATGTTATCTGCATAACGCAGGTTGTTAATGAGTCTTCCACCAATGCTGACGCCCTCTTCTTCTTCATATAGTCCAGCTTCTTGCATTATTTGCTCAGCATACATATTGAATAGGTATGGTAAAAGGACACAGCCCTGACACACACCTTTCCTGACTTCAAACCACTCAGTATCCCCTTTTTCTGTCTGAACAACTGCCTCTTGATCTCTGTACAGGTTCCTCATGGGCATGATTATCCATTCTTTTCAATGTTATACATAATTTGTTATGATCCACAACGTCGAATGCCTTTGCATAGTCAATAAAACACAGGTAAACAGCCTTCTGGTATTCTCTGCTTTCAGCCAGGATCCATCTGACGTCAGCAATGATATCCCTGGTTTCATGTCCTCTTCTGAATCCAGCCTGCATTTCTGGCAGTTCCTTGTCAATATACTGCTGCAGCTGCTTTTGAATGCTCTCCAGGAAAATTTTGATTGTGTGTGATAGTAATGATATTGTTTGATAATTCCCACATGCAGTTGGATCACCTTTCTTGGGAACAGGCATAAATACGGATCTCTTCTAGTAGGTTGGCCAGGAAACTGCCTTCATATTTCTTGGCATAGACGAGTGAGCACTTCAGCACTGCATCCTTTTATTGAAACATCTCAACTGATATTCCATCAATTCCTGGAGCCTTGTTTTTTGCCTGTGCCTTCAGTGCAGCCTGTACTTCTTCCATCAGTACCGTCTGTCCCTGATCATACGCTACCTCTTGAAATGGTTGAACATCGACTAATTCTTTTTGGTATAATGACTCTGTGTATTCCTTCCATCTTCTTTTGATGCTTCCTGTGTTTTTTAATATTTTCGCCATAGAATCCTTCACTATTGCAACTCAAGGCTTGAATTTTTTCTTCAGTTCTTTCAGCTTGAGAAATGCTGAGCGTGTTCTTCCCTTTTGGTTTCCTATCTCCAGCTCTTTGCACATGTCATTATGATACTTTACTTTGTCTTCTCGAGCCGCACTTTGAAATCTTCTGTTCAATTCCTTTACTTCATCATTCCTTCCTTTTGCTTTAGCTGCTTGACGTTTGAGAGCAAGTTTCAGAGTCTCTTCTGACATCCATCTTGGTCTTTTCTTTCTTTCCTATCTTTTCAATGACCTTTTGCTTTCTTCATATACGATCTCCTTGATGCCATTCCACAACTCCTCTGGTCCTCGGTCATTAGTGTTCAACGCATCAAATCTATTCTTGAGATGATCTCTAAATTCAGGTGGGATATACTCAGGGTTGTATTTTGGCTCTCGTGGAGTTACTCTGATTTTTCTCAGTTTCAGCTTGAGCTTTCATATGAGCAATTGATGGTCTGTTCTGCAGTCGGCCCTTGGCCTTGTTTTGACTGATGATATTGAGCTTTTCCAACGTCTCTTTCCACATATGTAGTTGATTTGATTCCTGTGTGTTCTGACTGGCAAGGTCCATGTATATATCTGCCGTTTATGTTGGTGAAAAAAGGTATTTGCAATGAAAAAGTCGTTGGTCTTGCAAAATTCTGTCATTCGATCTCTGGCATCGTTTCTGTCACCAAGGCCATATTTTCCCACTACCAATCCTTCTCCTTTGTTTCCAACTTTGGCATTCCAGTCACCAGTAATTATCAATGCATCCTGATTGCATGTTTGATCAATTTCAGACTGCAGAAGCTGATAAAACTCTTCAATTTTTTCATCTTTGGCCTTAGTGGTTGGTGCGTAAATTTGAATATTAGTCGTATTAACTGGTTTTCCTTGTAGGCGTGTGGATATTATCCTATCGCTGACAGTGTTGTACTTCAGGATGGATCTTGAAATGTTCTTTTTTAGAATGAATGCAACACCATTCCTCTTCAAGTTGTCATTCCTGGTACAGCAGAGTATATGATTGTACAATTCAGAGTGGCCAATACCAGTCCATTTCAGCTCACTAAAGCCTAGAATATCGATGTTTATGCATTACATTTCATTTTTGATGATTTCCAATTTTCTTAGATTCATACGTCGTAAATTCCAGGTTCTGATTATTAATGGATGTTTGCAGCTGTTTCTTCTCATTTTGAGTCACGGCCACATCAGCAAATGAAGGTCCTGAAAGCTTGACTCCATCCATGTTATTGAGGCCAACTCTACTTTGAGGAGGCAACTCTTCCCCAGTCAGCTTTTGAGTGCCTTCCAACCTGGGGGGCACATCTTCCGGCGCTATATCAGACAGTGTTCCGCTGCTATTCATAAGGTTTTAACTGCCAAATTCTTTTCAGAAGTAGACTGCCAAGTCCTTCTTCCTAGTCTGTCTTAGCCTGGAAGCTCAGCTGAAACCTGTTCTCCATGGGTGACCCTGCTATTATCTGAATACCAGTGGCATAGTTTCCACAGCAACACACAAGCCCCCACAGTATGACAAACTGACAGACAACCTCTACCCCGACATCACTAGATGATACATAAGCCAGTAAGAATATTTAAAGAAACATTTTTAATGAACTGCTACAGGCTACCTCTGTGTTATTGTGAGAGCAAAATGCCAATGGGTGCTACAGTTAAAAGGGGAGTTGCACCTACTTACAGACTTTTCCTTCAAAAATACCGATAGGCAGGCATTCATTGGGAAGATATGGGAAAACTCTCTGAAAGCGTGCCTTTGGTGCTGGCTGAGGGAGGGGTAGAAGACTCGTTGCTGGGCCTCTACCTAGATGCATGTTCTCTAGCTGCCCTATAACCAAAAACAAACAAACCCATTGCCGTCGAGTGGCTTCCAACTCATAGTGATCCTATAGGAGAGAGTAGAACTGCCCCATGGAGTTTCCAAGGAGTGGCTGGCAAATTGACTACATCCGTGGAAAGAGAAGTAGGGAGAGCTCAATATCATTAATCAGAACAAGGCCAGGGGCCAACTTGGGAACAGACCATCAATTGCTGATATGAAAGTTTAAGTTGAAGCTGAAGAAAATTAGAACAAGTCCACGAGAGCCAAAGTACAACCTTGAGTATATCCCACCTGAATTTAGAGACCATCTCAAGAATAGATTTGATGCATTGAGCACTAATGACCAAAGAAGACCAGACTAATTGTGGAATGACATCAAGGACATCATACATGAAGAAAGCAAGAGGCCATTAAAAAGATAGGAAAGAAAGAAAAGACCAAAATGGATGTCAGAAGAGACTCTGAAACTTGCTCTTGAATGTAGAGTAGCTAAAGCGAAAGGAAAATCTGATGATGTAAAAGCTCAACAGAAAATTTCAAAGGGAATCTCAAGAGACAAAGTAAAGTATTATAATGAAATGTTCAAAGACCTGGAGTTAGAAAACCAAATGGGATGTACAAGCTCTGCGTTTCACAAGCTGAAAGAACTGAAGAAAAAATTCCAAGACTTCAGTTGCAAAATTGACAGACTGTATGTGCAAAATATTGAGAGATGCAGGAAGCATCAAAAGAAGATGGACAGAATACACAGATTCACTGTATCAAAAGAATTAGTCAATGTTCAACCATTTCAGAAGGTAGCATATGACCTAAAACCGATGGTATTGAAGGAAGTAGTCCAAGCTTCACTGAAGACACTGGCAGAAAAAAAGGCTCTAGGATTTGAAGGAATACCAATTGAGATGTTTCAACAAACAAATACAACGCTGTCAGTGTTCACTTTTCTATGCAATAAATTTGGAAGATAGTTACTTGGCCACCCAACTGGAATAGACCCATTTTCGTGTCCATTTCAAAGAATGGTGACTTAACAGAATGCAAAAGTTATCAAACAATATCATTAATATCACACACAAGTGAAATTATGATGAAGGTAATTCAAAAATGGTTGCAGCAGTATATAGACAGTGAACTTCCAGAAATATTAACCAGATTCAGAAGAGGGCATGGAACAAGGGATATCATTGCTGATGTCAGATGAATCTTGGCTGAAAGCAGAGAATACCAGAAAGATATTTACCTGTGTTTTACTGACTATGCAGAGACATTCAATTGTGTGGATCATAACAAACTGTGGAGAACATTGGGAAGAATAGCAATTGCAGAACTCTTAATTGTGCTCATACTGAACTTCTACAAAGATCAAGAGGCAATCATTCAAACAGAACAAGGGGATACTACATGGTTTAAAATCAGAAAAGGTGTGTCAGGTTGGATCCTTCTACAATACTTATTCTATATGTACGCTGAGCAAATAATCTGAGAAGTAAACTATATGAAGAAGATCGTGGTATCAGGATTGGAAGAGGGCTCACTAACAACCTGTGATATGCACATGACACAACCCTACTTGCTGAAGCAAAGAGGACTTGGAGCACTTCCTGATGAAGATCAAAGACTACAGTCTTCAGTATGGATTACTCCTCAACATAAGGAAAACAAAAATCCTCACAACTGGACCTATAAGCAACATCATGAGAAATGAAGAAAAGATTGAAGTAGTCAAGGATTTCATTTAACTTGGATCCACAATCAGTGCCCATGGAAACAGTAGTCAAGAAATCAAAGGATGTATTACATTGGGCTGCCAAAAGACCTCTTTAAAGTGTTAAAAAGCAAAGATATCACTTTGAGGACTAAGGTGCACCTGACCCAAGCTACGATATTTTCAGTCACCTTATATGCATGTGAAAGTTGGACAATGAATAAGGAAGACCAAGGAAGAATTGATGCCTTTGAATTATGGTATTGGCAAAGAACATTGACTATAACATGGACTGCCAGAAGAATGAACAAGTCTGTCTTGGACAAAGTGCAACCAGACTGCTCCTTGGAAGCTAGGATGATGAGACATTATCTTTTCTACTTTGGACATGTTATTAGGAGAAACCAGTCCCTGAAGAAGGACATCATGCTTGGTAAAATAGAGGGTCATCAAAAGTGAGGACGACCCTCAATGAGATGGATTGACACAGTGGCTGCAACAGAGCTTGAACATAGCAACAACTGTGAGGATCGCCCAGGACTTGGCAATATTTCCTAGGTTGTACATAAGGTCGTTATGAGTCGGAACCAGCTCAATTGCACCTAACACCAACAACTGCTGGAGCAGGGGCAGGAGGTCTTTTTAAGGACAAAGCCTTGAGACTCAGGTGTACAATACCATCCTAATATATATAATAAGAGCATATGAGAAAATATCCCACCACTACACTGCTTAACATTTGTATTATAAAATTTGGGTAAAAATAATAATGGAATACTGCTGAGAGAGCTCACAAGAGACAGATATTCTGAGGTACAGCTACAAAAGAAGATCAAAAACTAAGCAGAGCATAGAATGATGAAATAATCTCTGGAATTTTTTTTTTATATATACCATACCACACCCTAATCATGATGTATCACTATAGAAATGTGAAGTCTTTGGTACACTGAGGGTAACCATAGCAGCAACAACAACAAATCTTAAATCCAGCCTAACACAAATGACATTGTAGAAATTTGCTTGAGCCCTATGATCCTGGAAACCAGCAAAGGTTAAGTGATTCCCTTTTCCCTTTTCTTAGAGCATTTACTTCAGAAAACTTGTAATTGTAAGTTCTTTCTCTGTCTCTTTTGAAATGTATATAAATCATTTTGAAAAACTAAATAGGCCTCTTCCCAGTCTTATAACACAGGAATGCTTCCTCAAGGACTTGGGAGCCATCTTTTTGAAACGTAATCATTAAGAAAGATAGTACCCCTGTTTTCCAATTTCTTTGACAAGGTAGGAGCCTAACTTCAGCTGGCACCTAGCTCCATGTTGCAAAATTATCTTCTATCATTAAAATATGAAAAGTCCATTTATTTATTGTTTGGCTGAGGTCAGTTATTAAATGCAGGTGGCTACCCCAATTACCAGGTGAATTTAGGATGAGCCATGTGTGACAAATGGTGCTGTTAAGTCCTCTTACTTCAGGACTAGTTATCATTTATCTTGAGAACATATATGAGTTGATGGCCTTAATGTTCCCCTTAGCTTGAGTAAACTTTAGACAGGATTCTTCCGGTCATATTTTCCTCTCTCTGTCTGTCAGCTCTTACAGGATACGAGGAGTTTAACCATAGCAAAAGAAAGCATTCTGAGCCAAATTGTTGTAATTGTAAGCTGAGTAAATAACTCACTCAGCCCAGTGATAACCCCCCCTTAACATCCTTCAGTACTTTTCCACTAGCCACTGCAGTCTTTAAAAACCTTGCCTTCCTTTGTTTTAGTGAATTTTAGACTTATTCTGGTCTCATTTCCCTACTGCAATATAATTTGTATTAAGTCATCTTTGCCTGTTTAACATTGTCCTATGTAATTTTTTCTTTGGCATAAATTACCACACTAAAGACCTAGAAGAAGGAAAAGCATACTTATCTCCAAGCACAAAAAATATTTACCTCATTATTTAATCTCATATACACCATTGGCTTCCAACAAAGAGGCATACAAAAAGGCAAAAAAAAAAACACATTTTGTAGAGACAAAACAATCATCAGAAGTAGGCTCAGAGATGACACAGATGTTAGAACTATGAGACGGGGAATTTAAAATAACAATGCTAAAACATTTAATGGAAAAAGCAGACAACATGCAAGATTACATAGGTAATTTCAGCTGAGAGATGATACATATAAGATTCAAATGAGGAGGCAGGGTCAAAATGGCAGAGTAGTCAGATGCTTCTGGTAGTCCCTCTTACAACAAAGACCCGAAAAAAAAAAAACAAATGAATCAATTATATATGACAGTCGAGGTGCCCTGAACATCAAAAGCAAAGTTGAGGAATTGGGTGAGCAGCAGGGGGAGGGAGAGACAGTTCAGAGGCAGCAAGGAGTTGCCAGACCCAACTGGCATGAACCAGCACCCCACAGGCTAGATCCACTGGCACAAGCTCGGTGAGGCAAGCAGTGCCAATTGGGACTCATTTTCCACATTGGGAGAAACTGAGTGGTGGAGAGTTCACTCATGCCTCCAGAATCAGTGAAAAGCGGCACTCTCAGCAAAATATAACTACTTGCATTTAATCTGCTGTGCAGACAAAAAAAAAACCCTTTGGAAAAAAACTCTCACCCATTTAACTGACCCCTCCCTGCTCTGCACCAGGTCCTGAGCTGGCTTCAGTGATAGCTGTTTTCCCTGAGGTGGAAGTAGGACCTGTCTCACACCTTGAGCCATCCTCCCAGCCATGGAGAAGGAACAAATTAACAAAAAATAATCTGCCAGCTCCCTTAAGCTGGGAACTTGGGGCAGAAACAGCTCCTTTGCCTAGGCACAAGCATAAGTGGTCTGCGGACTTTGCCTTTTACCCCTGCATAGACCTGCGTGGGCCCATTTCAACAGTATAGGCCCTCATAAGTATAGTAGTAGAACAGTGTATGTACCTGAAGTCTAACTTCAACTGTTTCAGCTGTATGGTGGAGAGGTAGGTTCGTGAAGAATTTAGCAAAGCATCAGGATACAGGATAAACATACGAAAATCAAGTGGATTCCTCTACACCAACAAAGAGAACGTTGAAGAGGAAATCACCAAATCAATACCATTTAAAATAGTCCCCAAGAAGATAAAATACTTAGGAATAAACCTAACCAGTGATGTAAAAGGCCTATACAAAGAAAACTACAAGACACTACTGCAAGAACCAAGGGAGGCCTACATAAGTGGAAAAACATACCATAAAACTTTGCTCATAGATAGGAAGACTCAGCATCGTGAAAATGTCTGTTCTACGCAAAGCGATCTATAGATACAGTGCAATCCTGATCCAAATTCCAATGACTTTTTTAATGAGATGGAGAAATAAATCACTTAACTTCATATGGTAAAGGAAGAGGCCCTGGGTAAGTAAAGCATTACTGAAGAAGAAACAAAGTGGGAGGTCTCACACTACCTGATTTCAGAATCTATTATACTGCCGCAGGAGTCAAAACAGCCTGGTACTGGTACAACAACAGATACCTAGACCAATGGAACAGAATTGAGAATCCAGACATAAATTCATCCACCTACCAGCAGCTGATATTTGACAAAGGCCCAGAGTCCATTAAATGGGGAAAACACAGTCTCCTTAACAAATGGTGCTGGCATAACTGGATATCCATCTGTAAAAAAGCTCAAGCATAACAATTGTAAGGATGGTGCAGGACCAGGCAGTGTTTCGTTCTGTTGTGCATAGGGTCACTATGAGTCAGAGCTGAATCGATGGCACCTAACAACAACAATCTTTAAAAAAATGAAAAAGGACCCATACCTCACACCATGCACAAAAACTAACTCAAAATGGATCAAAGACCTAAATATAAAATCTAAAACAATAAAGATCATGGAAGAAAAAATAGGGTCAATGCTAGGAGCCCTAATACATGGCATAAACAGTATACAAAACATTACTAACAATGCACAAACACCAGAAGAGAAAACTAGATAGCTGGGAGCTCCTAAAAATCGAACACTTATGCTCATCCAAAGACTTCACCAAAAGAGTAAAAACACAGCCTACAAACTGGGAAAAAAAATTGGCTATGACAAATCTGATTAGCATCTCATCTCTAAAATCTACAAGAACAGCAAAACCTTAATGACAGCAAGACAAATAACCCAATTAAAAAATGGGCGAAGGATATGAATAGATACTTCACCAAAGAAGACATACAGGCAGCTAACAGATACATGAGGAAATGCTCGTGATCATTAGCCATTAGAGAAATACAAATCAAAACTACAATGAGATTCCATCTCACCCCAACAAGGCTGGCATTCATCTAAAAAACACAAAATAGTAAATGTTGGAGAGGTTATGGAGAAACTAGATTTATTTATTTTTTTTTTTAATGGGCAGTGGGGCCGGGCTGATGGGAATGTAAATGGTACAGCAACTCTGGAAATCGGTCTGGCACTTCCTTAAAAAGCTAGAAATACCATACGATCCAGCAGTCCCACTCCTTGGAATATATCCTAGAGAAATAAGAGTCCTCACACATATATGCACACACATGTTCATTGCAGTACTGTTTACAATAGCAAAAACGTGGAAGCAACCAAGGTGCCCATCAATGGATGAATGGAAAAATAAATTATGGTATATTCACATGATGGAATACTACACATCGATAAAGAACAGTGAGGAATCTGTGAAACATTTTATAACATGGAGGAACCTGGAAGGCATTATGTTGAGTGAAATTAGTCAGTTGCAAAAGGACAAATATTGTATAAGACCACTATTATAAGAACTTGAGAAATAGTTTAAACTAAGAAGAAAACATTCTTTGATGGTTACAGGGGTGGAAAGGGAGGGAGAGGGCTATTCACTAATTAGATAGTGGACAAAAATTATTTTAGGTGAAGAGAAGGCCAACACACAATACAGCGGAACTCAGCACAACTGGACTAAACCAAAAGCAAAGAAGTTTCCTGAATGGAACCAAAAACTCTGAGGGACAGAGTAGCAGGGGCAGGGGTCTGGGAACCATGGTTTCAGGGGACATCTAGGTCAATTGGCATAACAAAGTGTATTAAAAAACATTCTGCATCCCACTTCGGTGAGTAGCGTCTGGGGTCTTAAAAGCTAGCAAGTGGCCATCTTAGATGCATCAATTGGTCTCAACCCACCAGGAGCAAAGGAGAATGAAGAATACCAAAGACACAAGGAATATATGAGCTCAAGAGACAGAGGGGCCAGAGAAGCCAGAGACTACATCAGACTGAAACTGGAAGAACTAAATTGTGCCCGGCTACCTCCGATGACTGCCCTGACACAAAACACAACACAGAGTTCCTGATGGAGCAGAAGAAAAGTAGAATGCAGACCTCAAATTCTAGTAAAAAGACTAGACTTAATGGCCTGACTGAGACTGGAGGGACCCCAGAGATCATGACCCCCGGACTCTCTGTTAACCTAAAACTGAAACCATTCCCAAAGCCAACTCTTCAGACAAAGATTAGACTGGACTGTAAGACATAATATGATACTGGTGAGAAGTGGGCTTCTTGGCTCAAGTAGACACATGAGACTTTGTGGGCAGGCCCTGTCTGGAGGCAAGATGAGAAGGAAGAGGGGGACAGGAGCTAGTTGAATGGACATGGGAAATACTGGGTGGAGAGAGGGAGTGTGTTCTCACATTGTAGGGAGAGCAGCTAGGGTCACATAACAATGTGTGTATATGTTTTTGTACAAGAAAATGACTTGAATTGTAAACTTTCACTTAAAGCACAATAAAAAAAGACTCAAATGATAATGGTAGAAATGAAAAACACAGTCACAGAGATAAAAAATATCTTCAAGGGATTCCTCAGTAGACTAGAAAAGGCCAGGAGATTAGTGAACTTGATGATAAGTTAGAAGAAATTACCCAAAGTGAAGTACACAAGGAAAAATGAGTGAAGAATAAAACATTAAATCCCAGATCTGTGGGACAATACAAAAGGTCTAATATATGCATAATTGGAGTCCTAAAAGAAGTGAGAGGAATGAAGGAGCAGAAGAAACATTTGAAGAAATAATGGCCAAAAATTTTACACAATAATTGACAAAAAACAAACTACATATCCCAGGATCTCAGAGACTTCCAACCAGAATAAATAAAAATTAAATAAATAAATAAATAGAGATATCATATTTAAACTGCTCAAAAACAAAGAAAATCTTGAAGTCAAGAAGAGGTGGAAAAATACATATGCAAACAGGAACAAGGGTGATAAGAATTACAGCCAGCTTCTCACCAAAACCATGCAAAAAAGACATTAGAGTGATATCTTCAGAGTGCTGAATGAAAAACAATTGTTTACCAGAATTATTTTCTTTCTTTAACACATTTATCGAGGTATAAGTAACATAACATAAAATTCATCTGTTTTAAGTGTACAATTCAATTATATTTAGTAGCTTTACAGAGTTTTCCAACCGTAAATACAAAGCATTTTTAAAACATTAACATCACCCAAAAAAGACCCTATTTAGAGTCAATTCCTATTCCAACCCCCAACCCAGAGGGCACATTACTTTCTGTCCCTATTGGTTAGCTATTTATGAAAATTTAATAAAAATATAATCATAATATTTAATGTTTTGCATCTAGCTTCTTTTACGTAGCACAATGCTTTTGAAGTTCATCCATGTTGTAGCGTTTGTAAGTGTTCCCTTATTTTTTATTGTGGAATAATATTCCATTATATAGATGCACCACATTTTGTTTAACCATTTACTAGCTGATGGAAATTTGGATTGTTTCCACTTTTTTAGCTATTGTGAACCATGTTACAGTGAGCATACATATAAAAGTTTTTGTTTGGATGTATTCTTTTATTCTGCTTGGGTAGATACATAGGAGTAGAATTACAAAAAAAAAATTTTTTTTTTTTTTCTATAGTGGAAACCCTGGTGGTGTAGTGGTTAAGTGCTACGACTGCTAACCAAGAGGTTGACAGTTTAAATCCTCCAGGTGCTCCTTGGAAACTCTATGGGGCAATTCTACTCTGTCCTATAGGGTCGCTATGAGTCGTAATCGACTCGACGGCAGTGGGTTTGGTTTTTGGTTTATAGGGTCGCTATGAGTCAGAATCTACTCGATGGCAATGAATTTGTTTTTTTTTTTTATAATAAACTTGGAGCCCTGGTAGTACAGTGGTTAATAGCTCAGCTGCTAACAGAAAGGTTGACAGCTCAAATCCATCAGCTACTCTTTGGAAACCCTATGGGATAGTTCTGCTCTGTCCTATAGGGTCACCATAAGTCAGAATAGACTTGATGGCAACTGGTTTATTGTAAACTTACATTTAACTTAAAAAAAAAAAAAAAGCAAAAACTGCCAACCTATTTTCCAAGGTGCATGGGATACCATTTCTCTATTTTCACATCTACACTTGTCATCATCTGAATGTTTTTATAGCAGTTCCAAGGGGTGAGCAGTACTATCGCATTATTGTTTACAATTTCCTAATGCATACAGCTTGAACACCATATCTGTGCTTAATAGTGATTTGAGTATCTTCTTTGGAGAAATGTTCATTCAATTATTTTGGCCATTATTTTTCATTGAGATATAATTCACATTTATCATAAAATTCATAATTTTAAAGTGTACAACTCAGCATTTTTTGTATATTCCAAAGGTTTTATGGAATAATAATGATCTCATTCCAGAAAATTTTCATTATCCCCAAAAGAAACCCTGTACACATTAGTTGTCATTCGCCATGTCCCCTCCCCATAGGTCTGGGAAACCACTAATCTACTTTCTACCTATATGGGTTTGCCTATTATGGACATTTTATATAAATAGAATCACACAATATGTGGTCTTTTGTGTCTGACATCTTTTACTTAGTGTAGTGTTTTTAAGGTTCATGTTGTTACATGTATTAGTACTTCATTTTTATGGCTGAATAGTAGTATTCTTTTTTTTTTTTTTGGCCAAGCCATATTTCGTTTATCCATTCATCAATTGATGGACAGTTTATTGCCATAAAAGTAATGAGAAGAATGGAGAAATTTGTAATAATCAAAAAAATTTTCAAATTCTTCAAATGAACAAAATGTGTACAAAAACCCAAGAACCATTTATTCAAGAGAAACATCTGAATCTCAGTAAGAACAGTGAGCTTTGTTGTGTTTTAAATTTCTCTGGGACCATACCCTGCTCTCCAGTTGTCAGTATAAACCAAAAAAAAAAAAAAAGTCAGGAGCCTTGAAAAACAGCAGCCTTTATTTGTGGTGAAAACTAGCAGCCTGGCAGGCACTGCAGGGGAGCTGGACTGCTTTCAAAGCCTCATTGATCTGTCTGATGGTTATCTGGAAGAATTCACTCACAGGGCTGTCTGCATTTGACCAGACTTGGAGCTTGCCCTGTGAGAAAAGGCTTTTCCCCACAGGGTGATTGTTGAAAACAATTACAGGCAAGTGTTTACATTTTTGGCCACTTGAACTAATGGGTAACAGTAGAGGCAAACAATACATTAACAAAAGTCTTAAAAGAACCAACTGAGAAATTAGATGACCATAGAAACTTTGAAAATCTCTGACACATTCTTGGGAATCTGTAAGGACATGTGCGTATATAGAGCTGTGCACATTCCCAGGGCTACACACAAGCTTAGGAAACACTTCGGAAGGTCCCAAGCTCTCACCTCTGGCTGACTTTGAGATTCTGTAAGCAGGAAGTGAAATTTAAGGCAAAGTTATTAACTGCCAGCCTGAATGTTGAAGTTGTGACCCAGCGCACACAAAGAGCCCCTTAGTGATGACTAGAAGTGATGTTGGTTCCAGGCATTCTAAGATTGGTGTCCAATTCTTAGCTGCCCATTAAGCAAACTGAGCAGATACTTCATTAGCCACACATGCCATAGAATATAGATGTTACAAAATTAGTTCTGAAAAAAATTAGTTCAGAAAAATTGTTAAACCCCAAAACAAACTTACATGCAGCAAACAACAATAACCCCAAGGAAGTAGAAGAATCTGATTTCCAGACTTGCTACATTATATTATTTAAACATCTACTTTTATTGCGATAGTCCTTACTCCATTTTTGCTGACATCATTTAATTTGTTTGATGTTCTTATTATTTAGTCAAAAGAGTTATTTATATATACTGAATACAAATCCTTTATCAGATATATAATTTGCAAATATTTTCTTTCAGTCTGTGGCTCATTTTCTTAATGGTATCTTTTGAAATGCAATTTTAAAAATTTTGACATAGTCCAAATTATTATTATTTTTTTTAAGTTAGATCTTGTTTTTGGTGTTACATCAAAGAAATCTTTGCTTGGCCTAGGGCCATAAAATTGTTTGCCTTTTTTTGTTTTTCTCCCTGAAGAATTTATCATTTTTGATCTCTGATTTATTCTGAGCTTAATTTTCTGTATGATGTTAAGGAAGTGTCTAAATTCTTCAGTATGATCCAGTGTGATTCAGTGCGGTCTAATGAATGGTCCAAGAATAATTCATTGAAAAAAAAATCCTTTCTACAATGAATTGGCTTGGCACTTTTGTCAAAATCAATTAAGTATAAATTGAAGAGTTTATCAACTCTCACTTCTGTTATATCCTTTGCCATTTCATGCTCTCTTAATATCTTTAGCTTTAGAGTATGTTTACAAATTGAAAAGTGTAACACTTTTTTCTGTTCTTTATCTAAAACTTTTTGGATATTCTAGATCCTTTACATTTCTATGTAAATTTTAGGGACAGTTTGTCAGTATCTGCAAAAACAAGCTAACAACAACAAAAGCCTATGGGATTTTGATAGGAGTTAGTTGTGTTAATCTGTAGATCAGTTTCAGGAGACTATCTGTATTAACAGTACTAAGTCTTCTAATAAATGAAAATGGAATGTCTTTCCATTTATTTAGATCTTTTTTTTAATTTCTCAGCAATGCTTCATTATATTCGGTAAGTCTTGCCCTCGTTTTGTTAAATTAATTCTTAAGTATTGCATTCTTTTTGTTAATATTTTAAATGGAATTTTTTCTTAATTTTATGTTTGGATTTTTATTTTGTTATAGAAATACAATTAATTTGATATTTATCTGTGTCCTCTAAATTTGATGAACTTGTTCATTAGTACTAGTAACTTTTCTGAATACCTTCGGATTTTTAATTTTTTTTTACATACAGATTTATGTTGTCTGTAAATATAAAGGCAGTATTACTTCTTCTGTTCCTATCAGCATGATTTTTATTTATTTTCATTACCTGATTTTATTGTACATACCTTTCAGTACCATAGTGCTGTGTTGACTAGAAGTGATGAAGGTGAATATCTTTGCCTTTTTTTTTTTTTTAAGGGGAAAGGAGTCTCCCTTTCACCTTTAAGTATGATGTTAACTGTAGGTTTTTCATAGATGTACTTTATTAGGTCTAGGAAATTTCTTCCTATCCCTAGTATGTTGAGAGTTTTATTGTAAATAATTTTCCAAATGATTTTTCTGTAGCTATTGACACGATCATGTGGTGTTTAGCTTTTATTCTATTAGTATGGTTTATAACATTATTTGATTTTCAGATGTTAACCAACCTTGTGTTCCTGGAATAATTTGCATTGGCCATGAAGTATAATCCTTTTTGTATGTTGCTAGATTCAGTTTTGTAATATTTTATTGAGGATTTTGCTTTTATTTTCATTAATGATATTGGTCTATAATTTTCTTGTGAACTAGTTTTTTAGAATTTCTTTGATGTCATGGTAATAGTGTGCTCATCGATAAGGTGTGAAGGGTTTCTACATTCTTTATTTTCTTGAAAGTCTTGTGAAGAATTAGCACACTTTCTTTTTTAAACATGTGTTACAATTTATTGGTTAAACTATATAAAAAAAAAAAACCAAATAGGCCTAGCCATTTCTTTACAGGATGATTTCAAATTACTAGTTCAATTCAATTATGCATTACATGAATCTTCAGATTTTCTATTGCTTCATGAGTCAGCACTGGTAATTTGTGTCTTTCTAAGGCCATTTGCCTTTAATTAAATTGTATAATGCATTGACATAATGTTGTATATTGCATTGTTTTATAATCTTTTTAATTTTTGTATGAATGGTAGTAGTGTCCCCTCTTTCATTTATGACTTAAATAATTTCTACTATTTTCTCTCATTCAGTTTTGCTAACGTTGCCAAATTGTTAATCTTTTCTAAGAATTAGCTTTTGTCATGAGTAATTTTTAATATCCTGTGTTTTATTTTTACTTTTGAAATTTCCACTTTAATATTTAATATTGCTCACATTCTGCTTGAATTTCATTAGTTTTCTTTTCTTTCTCTAGTTTCCTTAGAAGGAAGCATAGGTTATTGATTTACAATATTTCTTCTTTTCCAGTATAGACAGTTAAAGCTATATATTCTCTCTAACCATTGCTTTAGCTGTATCCCATAAATTTTGGTATGTTGTGTTTTCACCTTCATTCAGCTCAAAATATTTTCTAATTTACCACATGATTTCTTCTTTGACGCCTTAGCTATTTAGTAGTGTGTTATGTACTTTCCATGTATTTTTGAATTACCTAAATTTCCTGTTGTTGAATTTGTATTTCAATTGATTGTGGTCAGAGAACATACTTTGTATGATTTCAAAATATAAGTCTAATGAATTTGTGTTATGGCCTAGCATTTTCTCCACCCTGGAGATTGTTTCTTGTGCATTTGAGAAGAATATTCATTTTGATGTCATTTTGTTTAGTGTTCTATATTTTATAGTGTGCTATTTAAATTACTGTATTACTCCTTTAGCATATTTTGCCATATACTTCATATTAAAACTAACTTAATTCCAGTAACATATAAAAAACTGTTTTCCTAAAAGAGTTCAATTCTCTTCCTCATTATGCTATTGTTGTCATATATAATACATCTTTATAACTCTAGCAATAATAGTTTTATGCAATTGTCTTTTTGATCAGTTAAGAAAAGAGAAAACAACATTTACGTTTTATTTTATATTTACTTTTTTAAAATACCTTTGCTAATGTACTTTGTTTTTCCATGTGGCTTTGTTGCACTGTGTGTTGTCATTTTCTTTTATCTTCAAGGACTTTATTTAGTATTTCCTGTAAGTCATATCTTCTAGCAATAAATTCTCTGTCTTTGTGTATTTGGGAATGTCTTTATTCCACCTTCATTTTGAAAGATAATTTGCTGAATATAGTATTTTTACTTGACAGTCCTCTTTCAGAACTTTGACAATGTCATTGCATTGCCTTCTAGTCTCCATTGTTTCTGCTGAGAAGTCAGCTGTTAATCTTATAGATTTCCTTTTATGTGATCAGTCATATTTTTCTTGCTGATTTCAAGATTACTCTTTTTCTTAAACCTTCAACAGGTCGACTATTATTTATCTAGGTATGTATATCTTTGTTTTATCCTACTTGAGGTTACTTGTGCACCTTGAATGTGCACCTTGAATATTTTTGAACAAATTTGGGATGTTATCAGCCATTATTACCTCAAATATTTTTCCTCCCTTTTCTCACTCTTCTCTCTGTGAGGACTCTCATTTTTATTTTAATATGCTTAATAGTACTCCACAGTTCTTTGAGACTCTGTTCATATTTTATTACTATTCTTTTTGTTCTTTCTATTCTTCATATATACTCAAGGTTGTATTTTGGCTCTCATAGACTTGCTCTACTTTTCTTCAGCTTCAACTTGAACTTGCATAAGACCAGTTGACAGTCTGTTCTGCAGTCGGCCTTGTTCTACTGATGATATTGAACTTCTCCATTGTTTCTTTCCACAAGTGTAGTTGATTTGATTCTTGTGTATTCCATCTGGTGAGGTCCATATGTATAGTTGTCATTTACATTGTTGAAAAAAGGTATTTGTAATGAAGAAGTCATTGGTTTTGGAAAATTATATCGCATGACCTCTGGCATTGTTTCTGTCATCAAGGCCATATTTGCCAACTACTGATCCTTCTGCATTTCCAACTGTAGCATTCCAATCACCAGTAACTATCAATGAAACTTGATTGCATATTTGATCAATTTTGGACTGCAAAGGTTGGTAATAATCTTCAATTTCCTCATATTTGGCCTTAATGGTTGTGCATAAATTTGAATAATAGTCTCATTAACTGATCTTCCTTTTAGGCATATGGATATTATCCTATCACTGACAACGTTGTACCCCAGGATAGATCTTGAAATGTTCTTTTTGACAATGAATGAAACACCATTCCTCTTCAAGTTGTCATTCCCAGCATAGTAGACCCATGTGGCTGTCCAATTCAAAATGGCCAATACCAGTCCATTTCAATTCACGAATGCCTAGGATGTTGATCTTTATGTGCTTCATTTCATTTTTGACAATATCCAATTTTCCTAGGTTCATACTTTGTACACCCACTATCCAATTATTAATGGATATTTGCAGCTGTTTCTTCTCATCTTGAGTTGTGTCACATTAGTAAATGAAGGTCCTGAAAGCTTGACTCCATCCAGGTCATTAAGGTTGACTCTGTTTGAGGAAGCATCTCTTCCTCAGTAATATTTTGAGAACCTTCCAACCTGAGGGGCTCATCTTCTGGCACTGTATCAGACAATGTTTTGCTGCTACTCATAATATTTTCACTAGCCAATTTTTTTCAGAAGTAGACCACCAGGTCCTTCTTCCTAGTCTGTCGTAATCTGGAATTTCTGCTGAAATGTGTCCACCATCGATGACCCTGATAGTATTTGTAATACCAGTGGCATAGCTTCCACCATCACAGCCACCACAGTACAACAAACTGACAGACAAGTGCTGGAATGACATCAAGGACATCATACATGAAGAAAGCAAAGATGACATTAAAAAGACAGGAAAGAAAGAAAAGATCAAAATGAATGTCAGAAAAGACTCTGAAACTTGCTCTTGAATGTAGAGTAGCTAAAGCGAAAGAATGAAAAGTGCAAAACAGAAGATTTTAATGGGCAGCTCGAGAAGACAAAGGAAAGGATTATAATGAAATGGGCAAAGACCTGGAGTGAAAAAACCAAAAGGGAAGAACACACTTGACATTTCTCAAGCTGAAAGAACTGAAGAAAAATTTCAAGCCTTGGTTACAAGATTGAAGGATTTTATGGGGAAAATATTGAACAACACAGAAAGCATCAAAAGAAGATGAAAGGAATACAGAGTCACTGTACCAAAAAGAATTGGTCCATGTTCAACTAACAGGAGGAGGCATTTGATCAAAAATCAATGGTATTGAAGGAAGAAGTCCAAGCTGCACTGAAGGCATTGGCAAAAACAAGTCTCCTGGAATTGACGGAATACAAATTGAGATGTTTTGACAAATGGATGCCATGCTGGAGGTGTTCACTTGCCTATACTGAGAAATTTGGAGGACAGCTGCCTGGCCAACTGACTGGAAGAGATCCAAACATGTGCCCGTTCCAAAGAAAAGTGATCCAGCAGAATGCAGAAATTATCAAACAATATCATTAATATCACACAATAGTAAAATTTTGCTGAAGATCGTTCAAAAACAGTTGCAGCAGTACATTGACAGGAAACTGCCAGAAGTTCAAGCCAGATTCAAAATGAGACATGAAATGAGGGATATCGTTGCTGGTGACAGATGGATCTTGGCTGAAAGCACAGAACACCAGAAAGATGTTTACTTGTGTTTTATTGACTATGCAAAGGCACTCGACTATGTGGATTATAACAAATTACAGATAACATTGCCAAGAATGGGAAGTCCAGAATACTTAATTGTGCTCATGAGGAACCTGTACATAGACCAAGAGGCAGTTATTTGAATAGAATAAGGGAATACTACATGATTTAAAGACAAGTAATGTGTGCATCAGTGGTGTATCCTTTCACAATACTTTTCAGTCTCTGGGCTGAGCAAATAATCCATGAAGCTGGACTGTATGAAGAAGAACGCAGCTTCAGGATTAGAGGAAGACTCATTAAAAACCTGTGATATGCGGGTGACACAACCTTGTTTGCTGAAAGTGAAGAAGATTTGAAGCACTTACTGATGAAGATCAAAGACCACAGCCTTCAGTACAAATTACACCTCAACATAAAGAAAACAAAAATCCTCACAACTGGACCAAAAAGCAACGTCATGATAAACGGAGAGATATTGAAGACGTGAAGGGTTTCCATTTTACTCGGATCCCCAACCAATGCCCATGTTAGCAGCAGTCAGAAAATCAGAGGTATTGCATTGGGCAGCTCTGCTGCAAAAGACCTCTTTAAAGTATTTAAAAGCAAAGAAGACACCTTGAGGACTAAGGTGCACCTGACCCAAGCCATGGTATTTTCAGTCACCTCATACGCATGTGAAAGCTGAACTGTGAATAAGGAACGCCAAAGAAGAATTGACGCCTTTCAGTTATGGTGTTGGTGAAGAATACTGAATATAGCATGGGCTGCTGGAAGAGCCAACAGGTCTGTCTTGGAAGAAGTACAGCCAGAGTGGTCCTTAGAAGCAAGGATGGGGAGACTTGGTCTCATGTACTTTGGACGTGTTATCAGGAGGGACCAGTCTTTGGAGAAGGACATCATGCTTGGTAAAATACAGGATCAGTGAAAAAGAGGAAGCCCCTCAACAAGGTGGATTGACGCAGTTACTGCAACCTTGGGCTCAAGCATAACAACAATTGTGAGGATGGTGCAGGACTGGGCAGTGTTTAATTCTGTTGTACATAGGGTTGCTATGAGTTGGAAGTAGCTTGACAGCACCTAAAAACAACAATAATTCCTCAGATTGGACAATGTCTATTGATGTATATGCACGTTCTCAATTTTTTTTCTTTTGTCCTACTAATCTGTTGAGTTGTTCCAGTGTGTCTTTATTTTCAGTTACTGTATTTTTTTTATTTTATATTTTTCAGCGTTTCCATGTGATTCTTTTTTTTTAATAATTTCTAACATTCTTACTGATATTGTCCATGTATGAGTTGTTGTCATCAGGCATTCCTTTAATTTTATACACATAGTTTAGTTCTTTGAGCGTATTTTTGGTAGCTACTTTGAAGTCTTAGTCTTCTAAGTGCAACAACTGGATCCTCTTAAAGACAGTTTCTCCTGCTGGTATCTTCCTGCATATCTGCACTGTGACCCAGAGTCTCTCCTATACTTCATTTAGATGATTCAGCAGAAGAGATTTTGGAGTTGATGCTTGAATTGGGTAATACTTTTAGGGTGATTTGATAGGGTGTATGTGTTTTGCGTATGGGAAGGACATTAATTTTGAGGGGTCAAAGGGTATTAGAGTTAGGATGAACAGCACTTACAACCATCTTTTTTTTTGTGCATCATCGTTAGTAATATGTACTACACACAATGTTAAAATTATCTTAAGTTTATGTGTAATGTTTTTAACCCTAGAAGACAAAAAAAGATTTATAAAGATACTGATAGTAAAAGGCAATGATTATGAAAACTAAAAAAAAAAAAAAAAAAGGTATTTGACTTATGTCAGAATTGACTTACAACAGAGTTGTGGGTTTGGAACCCTGTCGAAAGTCTTGGACTACCTGTACTGTTTGAAAATAGGCTTTTCTTTGTTATTCTAATGAGGCAACATTAGTGTAGTGTGTCCTATACCTAATTACTTCTGAGTTATAAGGAGCAGGATAGACACACATATGAGGAAGCACAAACGGGGGAAGATAGATGCCACCTGAAGATTGCCAAGAGATTGAGAAATGCAGGGGCTACAGAAGCTTAAAGAGACAAGAATTTTCCCCCAGAGGGAACAGAGATAGAGCCCTTCCCTAGAGCTGAAGCCCTGAATTCAGATTTGTTGACTCCTGAACTGTGAGAAAATTAATTTCTGTTCTTTAAAATCACTCTCTTTGCTATTTCTATTACAGGAGAACCAGAAAACTAAGACAAGGGCTCCTTGTAATTCCGTACGGTTTTGAGTATCAGCTTTTTCATTTATGCAAAATGGCCTGTTGGAATCTATTGTGTAGAATCTTTAGATCCCTTTGGATAGTACAGTCATCTTAACAACATTTTTTCCAATCCATAAACACAGAGTGTCTTTCATTTTATTTAGATATTCTTTAATATCTATCAGCAATGTTTTCTAGTTATCAAGTATTTCACCTCTTTCATTAAATATATTCTTAGGTATTTTATTCCTTAATATTTTATTGTCCATTGCTGGTTTATAGGAGCAACTTTTTTTGTGCATTGATCTTTTTACTCTGCAACTTTAATGAATTTGTTTATTAGCTCTAGTAGCTATGTCTTAGTTACCTAGTGCTTCTGTAACAGAAATGCCATAAGTGAGTGGCTTTAAAGGATATAAATTTTCTTACAGTTCTGGAGGCTGAAGTCCAAATCAGAGTCTTAACCATGTCAGTTCTTTTCTTGTTTGTAGCTGCAGGTGTTCCTTGATTCCATGGCATTCCTGGTTTATAGAAGATCTTCTTATGGCATCTGCTTCCCCCTTTGTGTGTCTCTGTGTTTATTCTGGTCTTTTTAAGATTAGAAGTGATTAGGTTTAGGATCTACCCTACACTGGTATCACCTCATTAACATAACAAAAGAAAACTATTTCTAAACAGGATCATGTTCACTGGAACAAGAGCCAGAAATTCAGCACATATTTTGGGGGGGACACAATTCTATCGATAATAGTACCCCTTGATCTTAAATTTATGTCTTTCCCACATGCAAAACACATTAACACTATCATACCATTTCCCAAAGTCTTAATCCATTTCAGTATCCACTTTAAGTACAAAATCTCATCTTCTGAATCATCTAAATCATGTATGTGTGAGACTTTGGGTGTGTTCCATACTGGTGCAAAATTCCTCTCAATATGTGGACCTATGGAGCCTAGAATGAAAGTTATCCGCTTTAAAAGTACAGTGATGAAACAGGCACAAGGTAGACTTTTTCATTCCAAAAGGAAGAAATTGGAAGGGAAAAAGGAGTCATGAGTGCCTTAAGTCCGAAATCCAGAAGGGCAGATCTCATTAGCGCTCAAGGCTTGAAAATAATCCTCTATTTTACAGGCACATCTGGGCAATGGTTCCACCCTCCAGACTCTGGGCATTGTCCATGTTGCTGGATTCTGGGCAGAGGCCCCTCAGTCCTTGTTGTCAGTCTCTCTTGCAGGCCCATTGGGATGTTGACCCTGCTCCATCGGACCTGGGTGGTCTCATTCTCCTGGCCCATCAGCATGGCATCCTGCCAACTCAACATTGGGCTGCAGCCCAGTTCTCTTTGCCTACCAGAATGGGAGCTACACCCTCCAGAACCAAGGTGGCACACCCTCCAGAACCAAGGTGGTAGAGATTCTACTCTATGAAACCTAGCCTGTAGCTCAACCCTTTGAAATTTAGGGGGTAGTGGCTTAACCCTTTGAAACTGAGGAAATGGCATCCTGTTATCCAGAGTTCATAGCCAATGCTCAGAGTCTGGAGGGTGGAACTATTGCCCAGATGTGCCTGTAAAGCAGAGGATAATTTTCAAGCCTTGAGAGCTAATGAAATCTGCCCTTCTGAATTTTGAACTTAAGACACTCATGACCCCTGCTTTCCCTCCAGTTCTACTGGTCTCTGAAATCCTCCCAGGATGGTCCCTTCCTTTTCTTGGAGGACAACAGATATTCACAACAAAGTTGCTCCATTTGTTCATTTTCTGTTTGTAGAATGTGACCCAATAGCCCTCAGCATGTTTTCTCCTTTTCAAAATTGGCGACTGAGAGCTTGACATAACTAACACTATGATGAACCTTTAAGTTTTTCTCCTTCCTCTGCCTGCCTCCTCCTTCACATATCTTTGTTAATTACTTTGTTTTGACCTAATGTTAACGACTTTGTTGTTTGTTTCAATCTGATGCAAATGACTTTGCTTTGTTCTGTCAGACCACCTGTGACTTACAACCTCCCACAGGAAAATGAGAGCCCAGGTATCTGATATGTATATCTTTAATCTGATAAACAGTCTTTTGTCACTATCTTGTAATGAATAACTCCTTCAGTCAGGTCATCTGGGGACCGCAAAGACACTTCTGACCCTTATAAAATTCTATATAACTCTAATGTAAAATTGCTCTTTGGGATTCTGTAGAGACAGCTTGTGTTGCTGCTGGGTCCCCCGGTGATTTATACATCTCCTTAATAAAATTTCTCACTCTTTCTGACTTTGAGTATGTTTCATTCACTCAGCTATTCCAGGGCACGGACCCTAACCTGGTAACACAAAATTATAGTAGGCAGACATCTTTGCTTCATTTTTGTCTAGTCTCTGTCCCTGGTAGTCTAAGCTGACAGGATTTCTGCTGGGGTGGTAGATTACATCCGTCAGTCACAGGCCTAATCTTTTAAGGAAAAGATTGTGAAGGCAAATCCTTGGTGAAAGTTCCAACACATACTTTCTTAGTTTGTATAACAGAATGTATCAAATATAGTTTGAGGATGGTGCAGGACCAGGTAGCATTTCATTCTTTTGTGCATGGGGTCATTTAGAGTCAGAAGCTAACTTGATAGCAGCTAACAAACTGCTTTATTTTACACAGTTCATTTCTAAATCTTTTTCCTCCCACATTTTACTGTAAGCAGCAAGGGGAAACCACACCATCCCTTTAAGATCTTACTTAGAAATCTCCTCAGTGACATATCCAAGTTCATCACTTATAAGTTCTATCTTCCACAAAGCATTCTAACATAATTCAAAAAAATTCTTTGCTACTTTATAACAAAGATCACTTTTCCTTCAGTGTCCAATAGCATATTAATAATTTCCTTTTACAGCCTCCCCGGAAGCACATTTTAAAGTGCCCATTTCTAACAACTTTCTGTTCCTGATGATGGAAGCTTTCTACAAAGGGCCCATTTCATCACAATCGCCCATAAATCCTACCAACAGTACTTCCTACCAGTTCTTACTACCAAGCATATCAAAATTCTTCCATCCTCTTCCCACTACCTAATTCCAAAATCATTGTTAGGTGCCTTCCAGTCATTTCTGACTCATAGAAATCCTGTGTACAACAGAATGAAACACTGCCCCATCCTTATAATCATTGCTGTGTTTGAGCTCATTGTAGCAGCTGCTGTATTAATCCATCTCGTCAAGGGACTTCCTATTTTTAGCTGACCCTCTACCCCACCACACATGATGTCTTCTCCAGTGACTGGTCCTTCCAGATAATATGTCCAAAGTATGTGAGATGAGGTCTCGCTATCCTCTCTTCCAAGACAGACCTGTTTGTTCTTCTGGCAGTCTGTGGTATATTCACTATTCTTTCGAAACACCATAATTCAAAGGCATCAATTCTTTTTCAGTCTTTTTGTTCATTGTCCAGCTTTCACATGCATATGTAGCCATTGAAAATGCTATGGCATGGGTCAGACACACCATAGTTCTCAAGGTGACCTCTTTGTTTTTCGACACTTTAAAGAGGTATAATGCAGAAGATTTTCCCAATGCAATACCTCCTTTGATTTCTTGACTGCTGTTTCTGTGAGTGTTGATTGTAGTAGATCCAAGTAAAATGAAATCCTTGACAACTTCAGTATTTTCCCTGTTTATCATGATGTTGCTTATTGGCCCATTGGTGAGGATTTTTTATTTTATTTATGTTGAGGTGTAATCCATACTGAAGGCCACAGCTCTTTGATCTTCATTAGTAAGTGCTTCAAGTCCTCTTAGCTTTCAGCAAGCAAGGTTGTATCATCTGCATATCACAGGTTGTTAATGAGTCTTCCTCCAATCGTGATGCTGCATTCTTCCACATATAGTCCAGCTTCTCAGATTATTTGCTCAGCATAGAGACTGAATAGGTATGGTTAAAGGAGAGAACCCTGATGCACACCTTTCCTGACTTTAAACCATGCACTATCCCCTTGTTCTGTTCCAAAGTCTGCCTCTTGGTCTATGTACAGGTTCCTCATAAGCACAATTAAGTGTTCTGGAATTCCCATTCTTCTCACTGTTATCCATAATTTGTTACAATCCACACAGTCAAATGCCTTTGCATAGTCAGTAAAACACAAGTAAACATCTTTCTGGTATTCTCTGCTTTCAACCAAGATCTATCTGACATCAGCAGTGATATCCCCCGTTATACATCCTATTCTGAATCCAGCTTGAATTTCTGGAATTTCCCTATCTATGTACTGCTGCAACCGTTTTTGTATTATCTTCAGCATAATTTTACTTGCTTGGGATATTAATGATATTGTTCGATAGTTTCTGCATTACATTGGATCACTTTTCTTTGGAATGAGCGCAAATACGGATCTTTCTGTTGGTTGGCCAGATAGCTGTCTTTCAAATTTCTTGGTATAGACAAGTGAGAGCTTTCAGCATTGCACCCATTTGTTGAAACATCTCAATTGGTATTCCATCAATTCCAGGAGGCCTGTTTTTTGACAATGCCTTCAGTGCAACTTGGACTTCTTCCTTCAGCACTATTGGTTCTTGATCATATGCTACCTCTTGATATGATTGAATGTCAACCAGTTCTTTTTGGTACAGTGACTCTGCATATCCCTTCCATTGTCTTTTCATGCTTCCTGTGTAGTTAAATATTTCATCCATAAATTCTTCAATAGTGCAACTGGAGGCTTGAATTTTTTCTTCAGCTTGTGAAATGCAGAGCATGTTCTTCCCTTTGGGTTTTCTAATGCCAGGTCTGTGTTGCATATTTCATTAAAAACCTTACTTTGCCTTCTTGAGCTGCCCTTTGAAATGTTCCGTGCATCTCTTTTCCTTCATCATTTCTTCCATTTGTTTTAGCTATTCTTCATTGAAGAGCAAGTTTCAGAGTTTCTTCTGACATTCATTTTGGGCCTTTTTTTTTTTGTCTTTTTATTGACCTATTGCTTTCTTGATATATGACACCCTTGATATCCCACAACTCATCTGGTCTTCAGTCCTTAACGTTCAGTGTGTCAAATCTATTCTTGAAATGGTGTCTAAATTCAGGTGGGATATACTCAAGTTTGCACTTTGGCTCTCATGTACCTGTTTCACTTATCTTCAGCTTCAACTTGAACTTGCGTAAGAGCAATGATGGTCTGTTCTGCAATTGGCCCCTGGCCTTGTTCTGACCGGTGGTGATGAACTTCTCCACTGCCTCTTTCCACAGATGTGTTCAATTTGATTCCTGTGTATTACATCTGGGTAGGTCTGCGCGTATTATTGCCATTTGTGTTGGTAAAAAAAAAAATGGTATTTCCAATATAATAGGTTATTAAATCCCATTGAAAACCAAACCCATTGCCATCGAGTCAATTCTGATTCATAGCGACCCTAGAGGACAGAGTAGAACTGCTCCACAGGGTTCCCAAGGAGTGCCTGGTGGATTTGAACTGCTGACCTTTTGGTTAGCAGCTGTAGCACTTCACCACTATGACACCAGGGTCTTGCAAAATTCTATCGTGCAATCTCCCACATCTTTTCTATCACCAAGGCCTTATTTTCCAACTACTTATCCTTTTTTCTGTTTTCAGCTTTCGAATTTCAATCGCCAGTAATTATCAATGCATTTTGATTGAAAGTTGGTAAAAAAAAAAAAAAAAAACCTTCAATTTCTTCTTTTTTGGCATTAGTGGTTGGTGCATAAATTTGAATAACAGTCATATTGTAACTGAACACCACTCGGGTTCTTGTCCTGTCTTATTAGCCAATTGAAATAAGACGGACACTGATTGCAACGGAAACAGAAAGTGGCAAGTTTATTGTCTGTGCATACAAGGAGCGCGTGGGGTCTAGCAACCATAAGACCACGTCCTGGCCATCTAAGGGGGCTGGGGAGCTTTTTGTTTCCAATGGCGTCGAAGGTTAGGTTTGGTACCTGGAACTTTCCACTCTTTGCCCTCCCATGCCCATATTTGGGGGTCCGGATATTAAATCATCTTCCGTCGGATGTGCGTGTAGTGGGACTCCTCTCTTCTAAAATGGAATCGGGTGAAATCATGGGCTGGGAAATATTGTTCCTTCAGGTGACAATCGGGTCTGCGGGTCAGTTGAAGGATGTGATTTCTTAAACCTGAGCATGCTTCAAGGTGTAGCTTGGGCTAGTTCAGTGGATGGAGCCACTACCTGCTGTGACTTCCTGAAAAATGTTGCTCAAAACAAGCTTGTGGTTAGCAAGACAAAGAAAGGGGGAAGAGGTGTTGATTGGGGTTTTCAATATTAACTGGTCTTCCTTGTAGGCGTATGGATATTTTCATATCACTGACAGCGTTGTATTTCAGGATAGATCCTGAAATATTCTTTTTGATGATGAATACCATGTCATTCCTCTTCAATTTATCATTGCTTCATAGTAGACCATATGATTGTCTGATTCAAAATGGCCAAAACCAGTTTATTTCAGCTCACTAATGCCTAGGATATAGATCTTCAAGCTTTCCATTTCATTTTGACAACTTCAAATTTTCCTCTTCTTTGAGGAAGCAGTGCTTCCCCAGTTGTGTTTTGAGTGCCTTCCAACCTGAGGAGCTCATCTTCTGGCACAATATCAGACAATGTTCCACTGCTATTCATAAGGTGTTCACTGGCCAATTTTTTTCAGAAGTTAGATTGCCAGGTACTTCTTCCCAGTCATCTGTCAGTTTGTCATACTGTGGTGGCTTGTATGACATTGGCAAAATAAAACTTATTGAGAAAGTGTTAGTAATGAGATTTCAATTGAGATCTTTCAGGGTGGCGAAGGTTGTGTCATCTGCATATGCTTGCTGAAAGTGAAGAGGTCTTGAAACACTTACTGATGAAGATCAAAGACTGCAGTGTTCAGTATGGGTTATACCTCAACATAAAGAAAACAAAAACCCTCACAACTGGAACAGTAAGCAACATCATGATAAATGAAGAAAGTACTGAAGGCTGGAATACACCCAGTGTTTTGTTCTGTTGTACACAGGGTCACTATGAGTCAAAACCAACTCAACAGCACCTGAGAGCAGCAACAACAACCTAGGATGACTGAAGTAGGTATATGCTCGCATAGCTTATAATTTTTGTTTTGACCAATATCATAGGAAAGGAGAAACAGTTTTACAAAAAAAAAACAAACAATTTTTATAACGAACATCACGCTAGTTTCAAAATCCTTTGAAGTTTTCCTCATACACCAATTATTTTGTTATTTGAAATTACCCACTAATAAAACTTAATCTTTTTTGGAACATATAAGCTAGATTTCTCTGAAGTATGTTTATAATTTAAATTGAATTATTTTGATAACCAGTTGGTAATCAGTGAGCATCTATCTTCCCAAATAAGAGACTTTATAATAACCATTCCCACCTTGTCTTCCACCCTCCAAACCTGTTTTTTTTTTTTTTTTTTTCCTGAAACTGCAGATGCAAGGTACTGAAACATCTGGGTGACCTTTGCTAATATTCAGTGAAAAATCCGGACATAATCTTTTTCCAGATGGTTATTGAGAAAAACATTAAAGTTGCTGCTGCTCCTCAAGATGAAGGGATACAGATTTGATTGGACCATATTGAAATGTATTTACTAATGGCCAGAATCATTGTATTTAAACAAACAAAAAGCAAGGCTTTCTGTCATGAGAACCTACAATCAATTAATCAAGCTCTGTCTCATCATATGCCTGCCTAAATGTACTCACCATTGCTTTGGGTTTCTGTAAGAGTCCAAGCTTTGGATTTAGGCTTAGAAGTAGATAGAATAGGATTCCCATTGCAAACTTAAACCTAAGTGGCACTGAGGTGGAGGATGGCTTATATTGGAGACTACCCTAGAGAAGTATGAAAGTGTACCTTGTTTCTCATTTCACTATCTGCTGCATTTCTGTATATGCTTTCAGGAATCTTTCAAAGAAGTAGGATGATTTGAGCATGCCTTTTTTACATGACTGTAATTCCATCCTGATACTCTTACAACTTGACCCTAAACAGTCATAGCAGGCAACATGTAGACATACAGATCACTAATTTTTATTTCATTCGTTATCGGGATAATTTAATAGTGTAAGACTGTAGACTAAAATTTGTATGAGGAAATCTCAAGTGCATGAAGTGTATGTATCTTAAAATATAAAATTATACTGAAGAAATGACTTGATATTGTTTACAATAATGCTTAACTCATCATAAAGTAATACTTGATAATATATGACTATTGTTGCAGCCTTGAAAACCCTGTGGAGCAGTTCTACTCTGCACACATGAGATCACCCTGAGTTACAATTGACTGGAGGGCAACTAACAACAAGAGCAATCACTATATGAATATCTTTAAATTGAGCTCTTTAATAAGAGATAAGTTCACTCATGGCTGAATGAGACAACAATAAAAAGAGGGCTGAATGAGACAACAATAATGCATCCTTATTTTGAAAGCAGATTTCAGGAAAAAAAAGCAAAATAGAGAGCATTTAAACTGAAAAATTAAAAAAAAATTACTAGGTTATAAAGTTCAATATCCATTAGAATCAGGTAACTGTTCCCTCACACATGCATGCATGTATGCAGGAATAGGTTGCTAAAGAGATAGGATAAGCATACAAATAAATGGTAGCATTGTTACCTGAAGCTTGTTTATTTCCTTTTCCTTAGTTAGAATGCTGATGCTTCCATGAACAGGACATCTTCTCCATGTTAAATTCAAATACTTCTTTCTTGAACTGTGAATACCTCAGGAACTACTTGTTTGGTTCTACTTTTCTTCAATTGTGGTAAAAAAACAAAAGTCTAAAATATACAGAACACAATATAACACCATTTATTCTTTCTACTTTCAACAAACTACATTATTAATATAGAACTATTTTTCTCAAAATTAATTTTTCTACAATGTGTGCTTTCTTTGATACATTACTCTTCTAAAATAATGAAAGTAGATTTCTACTTATGTTTGTCATTATCAAATCTATTTGCAGATGATCACTTACTAGCGCAGTATATTCATAACAATTCTTATATCCATATGCCTCTTATACCTCTCTTTCCCCTCTCTCTGTCTCTCTTTTTTTCATTCTTTCTCACTTTTCACTAAATCAGACTTATGTAACTTCTCACTTGGACTATGGGAGCAGTTTCATAAGTAATCTTGCTTTTATAATATTTTCTCATTCTAATCAATCTCTGCAGTGCCAACAGGGTTTTCTTCTAAAACAGAGGTCAGGTCATATTGCTTCAATGCTCAAAAAATTCAATAGCCTCCCCATGTGTTTGCGTGAGTGTATGTGCACACTCATGTATTGTGTATTGTATGTTCTTGTAGAAAAGAAGAGATTGGATATTTTTAAGAATTTTTATCATTCTTTGCTTGAAAATAACAAAACAAAATTTTTATTTCCCTCAGAAAAAAAGTTCAATCACAAAACCATTGTAATTGTTGTAATTCTTGAGGGCAAGTGTTGCTTTCACCACTTGTAAAATGGGAGATAAAAATAAGGAAATATTCATACTGTTATTCCTAATGTAGCCTCTTCCTAAATGTGAATCTTTCTGAGAAGCCTCAGGGTAATTTTTATCAGCCTTGGACCTTTAGATAACTGCTCATAATTTGGCCACATTTTTTTCTAACTTTTTTCTTCCCCATTTGGTTACAAGTTTTGTCTTTCTCATATAATAATGATTTTGCCGGTGATCATGCCATGCCTCAAATGTATGTTTATATCTTTAAAAAATGATCACTCAGAGATTTGCTTTTGTCTCTTTAAAATTGTAACACTTTCCCTTGCTTGATCTTCCAAACTAAGAAATTAAAACAGAAAACTATTAACTTCTGGATGATAAGCACCAGATAACAACTATGACACCCTGACAGCACTTTCTCCCGTTTACTCCAGAAAACCTTCAGAATGATATTTGCCCTGAAACGGACTTGTGTGTGTACCAAACAGCACAATGAGTTCATTGCAATTTAGATTGTTTCTTTAAAGTTTGCTGAGAACTTGAGAAGGTTTGAAGTGGGGTTTTATTTTCTCTTTTAGCTGTGCTAAGAATTAATGTTTTAAAAAAAATCCATTACTGCTTTACAGCATTATTTAAGCTATTCTTATTTTTCTGATCATCCAAATAAAATGTGTCTGTGTAATAATTTCTGAAGAGAAACAATAATTTCTAAGGAGAAACAGCTCCATCTAAAGGCTATTATGAATAATGTCACTTTCTTTTTTTACTTAAAAGATTTCAAAAAATAATTGCAAATATGATTTTATGGGTAGAAACAAAGGCTTCTTTACCTTTAATATAAAACTATATTTTGCATATATATTCAAACATATGTTGAGTTGTGTTTGTGTGTGTGTATACATACATATATACTCTGAATGTGTTGGCTGGCTTATGTTTAACCTAGACAAAAACATGACCCACAACATTCATCAAAGTTTCATATGTCTCTTGAGTAACTTAATATTAATTTTATTTTGTGCTGAGTCAGAGATATTTTTTGGCTTTTGAGATATATCCAAGTTTCTTGTAGTATTAAATTACTTCTTTATTATTAGAGAAGGTATTAACTCACTACAATTTGTTTATATCGTTAGTGCCAATTGGTATAAAAGGGATGATGTTATTAATATCATTTGATTTTCTGGGAGCAAAGACTTCAAGCCACTTATCAATTTCAAATTTAATCTTTAGGAGGGAGAATTAATGTAAATTTTATAGAGTGGTTCTTACTGTTTAGACACTGACAAATAAAATGCCTTTGTAGAATATTTTCAATGGTCTCCCATTTTAAAAGTAGGTTTAAAGTCATTTCTCAGGGAATTCTTTAATCAAGTCTTTTATGGAACTCCTCTCAAGGTTCCACAAAAGACTCTAGCAGAAAGAAGATTGCTCTTTGGGTGAGAGGAACCCAGAGTAAAAAGAGAGGAAGCTCCTTTTCAAATGGGAATTTATGAAGCACTGTGATCTTCCTGCCTTGTTGATTTCCTACTCACCAATCAAATCTCTCCCAGGAAGGAAAATGGAGATTGTTAATAGTCGAAAGAGTAAAGCAGATTTAGTTTAGCTTTGGCTGGAATCATCATTTTGACCTCCCTCTCCATCTCAGGGTTTCTCTCTAGCCAATATACCTGCTGTCAGATTTCCAGCACCTGGAGCCTAAGCGTTCTGCCCCAGAGCCTCAGGACATGCTACCCCCCTGCACCTCTTAAAAATTCTCTGTCCTCTATCTCTCTCCTCCCCGCAAGGACCACACTTTTCATTCAATTGAACATCAAATAATGTTAGTGTCATTGTAGAAAGAAACTACCCATCTTTGTAGTCTAGTGCCTCGCTACTCAAACTGGTTCATAGACCAACAACATCAGGATTACTTAAGAACTTATTAGAAATGTAGAATCTTGGTCCTAACAAGACCACTAAATCAGAATCTACATTTTAAAATGATTCCCCAGCGTGATTTATAGTCACATTAGTTTTAGAAGCACCCATCTAGTGTATTACTTTTATGAAGAAAATTTTCAGATTAACAGGAGGAGTGAATGTCGTTAGGTGAAGGAGAGACTTTGGAGTCTATAGGACTTTTCAAGATCTCCCAAATCATTTTTACTCTAGAACAGTGCATGCCAATGCTCAATAAATATTAGCTGCTATTATTATTATTATTTCCCAAAGCCACAGAGCTAGTAAATGGCCCAGCTGAGATTCAAAGCCAAGTAAGTCTGAAAACAGAGAACTTTCCACTTAACATAATGTTGCAAGTTATTACATAACAAAATAAAAGGCAGTTGTGATATTGTGGAAAGATCTTCAGGTTCATTTCAATCAACTGTTTTCCTGCATTGAAACTTCAGGAAAGTCAGGCAACTGCTTTAAGTTTCAGTTTCTTCATGGAAAAAGTAGGGATAATACTTGAAACTACTTCATGAAGTTGTTAAAATAAAGTTGAAAAAAAAAGGTTAAAAGATTAACGTAAATATGTGAACAACTTTAGTAAAGTCACTGAAAAAACCTGTTATATGTTTTATTAATGTAATTATTTTGATGATATTGATATTATTTAAGGAACCTCTACTTTGCAACTGCCTTCAAACACCGTGGGACTTCCTTTATAATCATGACAAAGTTTTGCCTTTGGAGATAATGTATGATTTTTGTAACATTTAGGATGTCAGGAATATTAGAGAAGGTAGATAATCAAGCTGGGTAACACCACTCCTGATTAAAAAGAAGCTTTGAGTGTAAAGAGTGTATTTATTATGTGTTTATACATTGCCTCTGAAAGCATTTCTAAATCATGACAACAACATATAACTGAATGAATGGCGTGTTTTTAAAAATCTGTTAACTGCAAACTCATTATTTTATGATTCTACAGGGTATAGTCCATGAAGCATAAGACGTGGTAATCTTTATATCTCACCTCCATGTAGCCTTGAAGAATATGTCAGCTTCTCTGTCATGTATTTATCTATAATTTAACATGCTGTGTGAGTCTCAGAAGAAAGCACTGGAGTTTACTTTTGAAGTGATAAGAATCGTATGAAATATTTTGTGAGGTTATAAAGATCTCTGAAAGACTACATTTATCAAAACAAGTTCAAGAAGTTAAAATTATGCTTTTGATAGGTGCCAGAAAGTTGTTTTCTTACTCAGCAGATAAGATGACAAAGGCACTCTGTCAATTGAAAAATGTAGGATTTCAGTCAGGAAAGATAAATAATTTTTCATAGGAGAACTATTCCTTTTAGAAAGTACTCTCAGCTGTAGTACCTTTATTCTCCAAAATATTCTATATTTTAACCAAAGCCATTTGTATAATTCTTAATGTGTGTGTACCGTTGTTGTTTTGTAAACCATGGTGGTGTAGTGGTTAAGAGCTACAACTGCTATCGAAAAGGTTGGCAGTTTGAATCCACCAGCTGCTCCTTGGAAACTCTATGGGGCAATTCTACTCTGTCCTTTAGGGTCTCTATAAGTCAGAATCAACTCCATGGCAATGGGTTTGGTTTTGGGTTGTTGTTGTTGTTGTTAGGTGTCGTCGAGTTGGTTCCAACTCATAGCGGCCCTATGTACAACAGAACTAAACACTGCCCAGTCGTGCACCAGCCCCACAATGTCTGCTATGTTTAAGCCCATTGTTGCAGCCACTGTGTCAGTCCATCTTGTTGAGGGTCTTCCTCTTTTTCGCTAACCCTCTACTTTACCAAGCATGATGTACTTCTGCAGGGACTATTCCCTCCTGATAAATACATGAGATGAAGTCTCACCATCCTTGTTTCTAAGGAGCATTCTGGCACTACCTCTTCCAAGATAGATTTGTTCATTCTTCCAGCAGTTCATGGTATATTTAATATTCTTTGTCAACACTATAATTCAAAGGCATCAAAGCTATCCACATCATTAAAGTCGACACTACTCTGAGGAGGCAGCTCTTCCCCAGTCATATTTTGAGTGTCTTCCAACCTGAGGGGCTCATCTTCTGGCACTATATCAGACAATGTTCCACTGCTCTTCATAAGGTTTTCATTGGTCAGTTTTTTTAGAAGTAGATCACCAGGTCCTTCTTCCTTGTCTATTTTAGTCTGGAAGCTCCACTGAAACCTGTCCACCACAGGTAACCATGCGGGTATTTGATATACCAGTGGCATAGCTTCCAGCATCACAGCAACATGCAAGCCACTACAGTACAACAAATTGACAGATGAGTGGTGGATTTGTGTACCAATAAACACCAAATCCACTATATTAGTTTTCTATGCAGTGTAAGAAATTACCATAAACGTAGAGGCTTAAAAAAAACACACACACATTTATTATCTCACAGTTTCTGTTGTCCAGCAGTTTAGACATGGTTTAACTGGGTTCTTTGCTTAGGGTCTCACAAGACCGCAATGAAGGTGTCACTCAAGACTGCATTCTCATCACATCCTTAGTTGGGGTAGACCTATATCCAAGCCACCTCAGAATGTTGGCAGAATTCATTTCTTTGCACTGTAGTGTTTATGGCAGCTTGCTTTTTCAAAGCCAGTAATGTGAGGGAGAGTAAGCCTCCTAACAAGATGGAGTCTTATATAAAATAATGTAATCACAAGAAGGCCACTCCATCACTTTTGCCATATTCTGTTTTTGGAAGCAAATCAGAGGTCCTGCCCACACTGAAAGGGAAGGTGCTATATAAGTGTGTAGACACCAGGATGTGAGGATCATAGAGTCCATCTTAAAGTCTGTCTGCCACACCCACCTCACAGTTTTAGGATAACTAAACCCAAAACCCAGTGCCATCGAGTCGATCCCAACTCATAGCGACCCTATAGGACAGAGTAGAACTGCCCCATAGAGTTTCCAAGGAGCGCCTGGCGGATTCGAACTGCCGACCCTTTGGTTAGCAGCCGTAACACTTAGCCACTACGCCACCAGGGTTTCCTTTAGGATAACTAGATGTATTGAATATAAAATTATTATATAAAAGAGTTTTTCTTCAGAATTTACATAAGTAAATGAAAGGTATATACACCATTGATTTAAAGTGTAGACGCTTCTTAGAATGGCAACCTCAAACACATGTTCTATTCAAATGCATTGTTTCGTTCTGTACACAAACATTTTCACTGACTGGAGCAAAAGAACACTGGGAAAATGGATGGCTTCCCCTTCATGGTGAATACAGTTGATTTTTTGAGGCATTATATCTGCACTCTGAGCTCTATAAGCTTTTTTTAGTATTGAGCATATATGGCAATTCCTAACATTTCAAGATGTATCCTGAAGTGCAGTGGTATCAGTGATAGGTTAATATCCATACTGCTACAAGGAAGATCAGTTAGTACAGCTGTTATTCAAATTTACACACCAACGTGAATGCCAAAGATGAATAAATTAAACATTTTTATGAACTGCTATAGTCTGAAATTGAGAAAATGTGCCATCGAGTAGCACTGATAATTACTGGTGCTTGGAATGCAAAAGTTAGAAACAAAAAAGGATCAGTAGCTGGAAAATACGGTCTTGGTGATAGGAACTATACTGGAGATAGAATTCTGGCAAGGCCAATGACTTATTTGTCAGAAATACTTTTTTTCAACTACACAAATGACGACTATACACATGGAATTCACCAGATGGTTTACGTAGCAATCAAACTGACTACATTTATGGAAAGACACAAATTAACTACATTTATGGAAAGCTCAATATTATCAGTCAAGATAAAACCAGGAGCCGACTGTGGAACAGACAATGAATTGTTCATATGCAAATTCAAGTTGAAGCTGGAGAAAATCAAAGTCCATGAGAGCCAAAGAACCACCTGGAATACATGCTGCCTGAATTTAGAGAACATCTGAAGAATAGATTTAATGCACTGAACACTAATGACTAGAAGAGTTATGGGATGACATGAACATCATACATGAAGAAAGAGAAGACCAAAATGGATGTCACAAGAAACTCTGAATCTTGCTCTTGAGTACAGAGTAGCTAAAGTGAACAAAAGAAATGAAGTAAAAGAGCTGAAAACAAAATCTCAAAATGTGACTGGATAAGACAAGGTAAAGCATTACAATGAAATCTGCAAAGACTTGGAGCTAGAGAACCAACAGTGAAGAACACTCTTGGCATTTCTCAAGCTGAAAGAACTGAAGAGAAAATTTAAGACTTGGGTTGCAATATTGAAGGATTCTGTAGGCAAAAAAAGTGAATGACACAGAAAGCATCAAAAGAAGATGGAAAGAATATTCAGAGTGACTGTACCGAAAAGAATTGGTCAGTATTCAACCATTTCAGGAAATACAATATAATCAGGAACTACTGGTACTGAAGAAAGGCGTACAAGCTGTGCTGAAAGCAACAGCAAAAAACAAGGCTCCAGGAATTGATGCAGTATCAATTGTCATCCTTATTTAGTGCTACTATAACAGAATGCCACAAGAAGATGTCTTTAACAAACAAATTTATTTTCTTATAGTTCAGGAGGCTAGAAGTCTGAATTCAGAGCGTCAGCTTGAGGGGAAGGCTTTCTTTCTCTGTTGGCTCTGGAGGAAGGTTCTTGTCTCTTCAGCTCCTGCTTCCTAGTTCCTTAGAGATCTTCACGTGGCTTGGTGCCCATCTTACCCCATCTCTGCTTCTCTCACTTGCATGTTTAATCTCTTTTATATCTCAAAAGAGATTGACTCAGGACACACCCTACAGTAATCCTGCCTGATTAGCATAACACAAAAAAAACTCATTCCCAAGTGAGATTTTAACCATAGGCATAGAGGTTAGGATTTATAACACATTTTTTGGGGACACAATTCAATCCATAATATTCCACCCTTTGGTTACCCAAAATTCATGTCCTTGCCACATGAAAAACACATTGACCCCATTACATCATCCCAAAATCCTTAAGTCAACTCCAAGTCCAAAATGTCATCTTCTGAATCATCTAAATCAAATATGGGTGAGACTTTAGGTGTATTTCATCCTGGGGCACAATCCCTCTTTATCTGTGGACCTGTGATATCTAGACTACAGTCTATGTGTTTCCAAAAAACAATGGTAGAACAGGCACAAGGGAGACATTTCCATTACAAATGGGAGAAATTGGAGGGAAAGAAGGGATAACAGGCACCAAGCAAGTACAAAATACAACAGAACAATTTACACTAGCTCTCAAGGCTTGAAAATAATCATCTCTTCTCTGAGACCATCTAGGCAATTGCCCTCCAGACTCTGGGTGTTGGACATGCTTTCTGGATTCTGGGTGGAGGCCCCTTGCCCCTGGGCTTCAGCTTCGCATTCCAGGCCCACTGGGATGACAACTCTGCTCCCTCAACTTTGGGCAGCACCGTAGTACTAGTCCATCTGAGTGGTGACCTCACCCCCTCGGTCCCTGCAGTCCCCTTTGTTCGCCCCTTGGGCATGGCAGCCCTACCACCTCAGCTTTGGGTGGCGACCCCATCCCCCAGCACACCTTAACAGCAGTCCTACACTCTGGAACCTAGAAGTCAAAGATCCTACTCTTTGAATCCAAGGATTCTGTGGCCCCACCCTTTGATATCCAGAAGACTATGGTCCCACTCTTTGAAACTAAGAAGGCCCGGCTTCCCAAGCTCCTTCAAACAATTATGCTGATCTCCAAGCTGCTCTAGGAATAGTCCATTTATTTTCTTGAAGGAAAACAGATGTAGCTCTTTATATATATATGTGTGTGTGTATGTACATATATATATATTTATACCAAAAAAAAAAACCAAACCCAGTGCCGTCGAGTGGATTCCGACTCATAGCGACCCTATAGGACAGAGTAGAACTGCCCCATAGAGTTTCCAAGGAGCACTTGGTGGATTTGAACTGCCGACCCTTTGGTTTGCAGCCGTAGCACTTAACCACTACACCACCAGGGTTTCCAAGTATATATATGTATATATATATATATATATATATAAAATTGTGCTTTTAATGTCACAAAGCAATATAGGTATTAACTGTTTAATGAGAATATTAAACAGTTTATATATATAAATATATAAAAAATATTTATATATACATATATATTTATATATAAATATATATGTATTATATATATATGTGTATGTATATGTATATATATAAAATTGTGCTTTTAGGTGAAGGTTGACAGAACAAATTGGTTTCTCATTAAACAGTTAATACCTATATTGCTTTGTGACATTGGTTGCCAATTCCACAATGTGTCAACACTCTCCCCTTTTCAACCTTGGATTCCCCATTTCCATTCATTTAGCTTTCCTGTCCCGTCCTGCCTTCTCGTCCTTGTCCCTGGGCTGATGTGCCCATTTAGTCACATATACATGGTTAAGCTATGTGTATTATTGTTTGTTTTATGGGCCTGTCGATTAAAAATAAATAAATAAATAATTTTTTTTTTAATCTTTGGCTGAAGGGTGAACCTCAGGAGCGACTTCAGTACTGAGTTAAAAGAGTGTCCAGGGACCATGTTTTCGGGGTTTCTTCAGTATCTATCAGATCAGTACGTCTGTTTTGTGTGTGTGTGTGTGTGTGTGTGAGTTTGCATTTTGCTCTACATTTTTCTGAAGCTCTGTCTAGGACCCTCTATTGTGATCCCTGTCAAAGCAGTCAGTGGTGGTAGCCAGGCACCATGTAGTTGTACTGCACTCGGTCTGTTAGAGACTGTGGTATTTGTGGTCCATTAGTCCTTTGGACTGATGTTTCCCTTGTGTCTTTGGTTTTCTTCATTCTCCCTTGCTCCAGTCAGGGTAAGACCAGTGGAGTATCTTAGATGGCCACTCACAAGCTTTTAAGACCCCAGACTCTACTCACCTAAGTAGAATGCAGAACATTTTCTTTATAAACTATGTTATGCCAATTGAGCTAGATGTCCCCCAAGACCATGGTCCCCAGCCCTTAGCCCACTAACTCAATCCCTATGGGGTATTGGATGTGTCTATGAAGCTTTGACTTTGTCTTGATCAAATTGTGCTAACTTCCCCAGTGTTGTGTACTGTCTTACTCTTCACTGAAGTTACCACTTATCTATTGTCTAGTTAGTATTTTTCCTCCCAACCCTCTCCTCCCTTGTAACCATCAAAGATCATTTCTTTCTGTGTGGAAACTTTTCCATGAGTTTTATAATAGTGGTCTCATGCAGTATTTGTCCTTTTGTGAATGACTTATTTCACTAAGCATAATGCCCTCCAGATTTATCCATGTGATGAGATTTTCATCATTGTTCTTTATCATTATGTAGTATTCCATTGTGTGTGTGTACAATAGTTTATCTGTTCATCTATTGGTGGACACTTAGGTTGTTTCCATCTTTTTGCTATTGCGAATAATACTGCAAAGAACATGGATGAGCATATATCTATTAGTGTGATGGCTTATTTCTCTGGGATTGCTGGGTCATATGGTATTTCTATTTCTAATTTTTTAAGGAAGTGCCATATCATTTTCCAAAATGGTTGTATCATGTTGCATTCCCATCAGCAGTGCATAAGAGTCCAATCTCCCCACAGCCTCTCCAACATTTGTTATTTTCTGTTTTTTTGATTCATGCCAGTAACGTCAGAGTGAGATGGTATCTTATTGTAGTTTTGATTTGCATTTCTCTAGCGGCTGGTGGTCTCAAGTATTTCCTCATATGTCTGTTAGCTGCAAGAATGTCTTCTTTGGTGAAGTGGCTATTTGTACCCTTTACCCGTTTCTTAATTGGATTATTTGCCTTTTTGTTGTAGAGGTGTTGAATATTACTATAGATTTTAGAGATTAGACCTTTGTCAGATATGTCATAGCCAAACATGTTTTCCAGTCTATAGGTTCTTTTTTTTACTCCTTTGATGAAGTCTTTTGATGAGCATAGGTATTTAATTTATAGGAAATCCCAGGTATCTAGCTTATTTTCTGGCGTCTGTATATTGTTAGTTATGGTTTGAATCCTATTTATGCCGTGTATTAGGACCTCCAGCATTGACCCTATTTTTTCTTCCATGGTCTTTATAGATTTTGGTTTTATATTTAGGTCTTTGTCCATTTTGAATTAATTTTTGTGTGTGGTGTGAGGTATGGGTGTTTTGCAGTGTTCTTTGTATAGGTCCTTTACAGCCCTGGTTAGATTTATTCCTAAGTACTTTTTCTTTTTAGGGGCAATTATAAATGGGATTGCTCTCCTGATTTTCTTTTCGTAGTTCTCTTTTTGGGGGTATAGGAATACAACCGATATTTGTATGTTTATCCTATATCGTGCTACTGTGCTGAATCTTCCTATTAGTTCCAGTAATTTTCTTGTGGATTCTTTTGATTTCTCTATGTATAGTATCATGTCATCCATGAATAGGGATAGTTTTACTTCTTCCTTACCAATTTGTATGCCCTTTGTTTCTTTCCTTGACTTATACCTCTATCTATATCTTCCAGCACAATGTTAAATAGGAGTGGTCACGAAGGGCATCATTGTCTTGTTCCTGTTCTCAGGGGCAATGTTTTCAGCCTCTCTACATTGAGAATGATGTTGGACTTTTTTTTTTTTTTTGCATAGATGCCCTTTATTGTGTTAAAGAATTGCCCTTGTATCCCCATTTTATTGAGAGTTTTTTATCAGTAATTGGTGTTGGACTTCATCAAATGCCTTTTCTGCATCTATTGAGATGATCATGTGATTCTCTTCTTTTGTTTTTTTAACGTGGTGGGTTACATTGAATGATTTTCTAATGGTGAACCATCCTTGCATACCTGCTGTCATGGATTGAGTTGTGTTCCCCAAAAATATCTGTCAACTTGGCTAGGTCCAGATTCCCAGTATTGTATGGTTGTCTACCATTTTGTCATCTGATGTGATTTCCCTGTGTGTTGTAAATCCTATCACTATGATGTAATGGGCTGGATTAGTGGCAGTTATATTGATGAGATCTACAAAATTAGATAATGTCTTAAGCCAATTGCTTTTGAGATATAAAAGACAGAAGGGAGCAGAGAGTTGGGGGGATCTCATATCACCAAGAAAGAAGCACCGGGAGCAGAGCATGTCCTTTGGACCCGGGGTTACTGCGTGAAGAAGCTCCTAGTCCAGGAGAAGATTGATGAGAAGGACCTTCCACCAGAGCTGACAGAGAAAGAAAGCCTTCCCCTGGAGCTGATGCCCTGAATTTGGACTTCCAGCGTATTAGACTGTGAGAAAATAAATTTCTCTTTGTTAAAGCCATCCACTTGTGGTATTTCTGTTATAGCAGCACTAGATGACTAAGACACCTGGTCTGAATCCCACTTGGTCGTGGTGTATTATTTTTTTTTTAATATGATGCTGAATTCTATTGGCTAGAATTTTGTTTAGAATTTTAGCATCTATATTCCTGAGAGATATTGGTCTCTCTTTTTTTTTTTTTTGTGGTGTCTTTGACTGGTTTTGTTATCAGGGATTATGCTGACTTCATGGAATGAATTTGGAAGTATCCCTTTTCTATGTTCTGAAATAGTTTTGAAAAGTACTGGTGTGAGCTCTTCTTTGAATGTTTGGTAGAATTCTCCAGTGAAGCCAACTGGGCTAGGCCTATTTTTTGATGGGAGTTTTATTATTATTATTATTTCGATCTCTTCTCTTGTTATGGGTCTGTTTAGATTTTCTACCTTAGTTTGTGTTAGTTTAGGTGAAGTGTGCTTCTAGAAATTTGTCCATTCTAGTTTTTCAAATTTGTTGGAGTATGGTTTTTTATAGTACTCTGTTATGATCCTTTTCATTTCAGTTAGGTCTGTTGTATGTCCACCATTTCATTTCTTATTTAGGTTATTTGATTACTCATCTGTTTTTCTTTTGTCAGTTGCGCCAGTGGTTTGTTGATTTTGCTGATCCTTTCAAAGAATCACATTTTTGTTTTGCTGATTTTTTTTATTGTTTTTCTATTCTCTATTTCATTTATTTCTGCTCTGATCTTTATTATTTCCTTTCTTCTGATGGCTGTGGGTTTCATTTGCTATTTTCTATTTGAGTTGTACAGATAATGTTCTGATTTTGTCCTTTTCTTCTTTTTTGATGTGTGCATCTATTGATGTAAATTGACTTCTGTGCACTGTCTTTGCTGTGTCCCAAAGGTTTTGGTATGATATTTTTCATTCCCATTTGAGTCTAGGAATTTTTGGATTCCATCTTTGATGTTTTCTATTACCCAGTGGTTTTGAAGCAAGATGATATTCAGTTTCCATGTATTTGACTTTTTCTCTTGCTCTTCTTGCTATTAATTTCTACTTTTATGGTGTTATGATCAGAAAAGATGCTTTGTATTATCTCAGTGTTTTGAATTTTGTTAAGGGTTGCTTTGTGGCCTAAGATGTGGTCTATTCTGGAGATCGTTCCATTCATACTGGAAAAGAATATATATTTTACTGCTGTTGAGTGGTTTGATCTATACATGTCTATAAGGTCAGGTTGGTTGATTGTGGCCTTTAGATCTTCTGTGTCTTTGTTGAGCTTCTTTCTAGATGTTCTGTCATTTACTGAGAGTGGTGTGTTGAAGTCTCCTACTATTATCGTGGAACTGCCAATTTCTCTTTTCAGCGCTGTTGGAGGTTGTTTTATGTATTTTGAAGTTCCGTCATTGGGTGCGAAGATACTTATTGTGGTTATATCCTCATGGTGGTTTGGCCCTTGAACCATTATATATTGCTCTTCTTTGTCTTTTCTAGTGGATTTTGTCTTAAAGACTGTTTCATCTGAGAGTAGTTTTGCCACTCCTGCTCTTTTGTTGTTGCTGTTTACTGGAAACATTTTTTTCCATCCTTTGATTTTTAATATATTTATGTCTTTGTTTCTAATGTTTGTCTCTTGTAGACAGCATAGTTGAGGTCTTTTTTTAAATCCATTCTGTCACTGTCTGTTTATGGTGCATTTAAGCCATTTACATTCAGTGTGATTATTGATAGGTGTGAGTTTATTGCTGTCACTTTATAGTGCCTTTTTTTGTGGTGGTGGCATTTTCTTTGTTCCTTTTACTCTCCTGTACTGAATTCCTTTTGTTTGTGGGTTTTCTTTTCATTTCTTTCATTTTTGTAGATTTTGTGTTTACTGAGACTTTATGTTTTTCTTCTGTACCTTGGTGAGTCAGTATGTTAACTTTCTTTTTGGTTACCATGAAATTCACCCCTATCTTTCTAAGTTTGAACCAGTCTTTTATTGCTTGATATTGCCTTGACTTCCTCTCCATTTGAAAGTTCTATACCTATACCATTTATTCCCTCTTTTATTGTTCTGACATTGTTGTTATTTACAGATTGACATCTCTGGTTCCCTGTTGTATATTTAAAAATTTTTTTTTTTTAATCCTTGAAATTTCTTTACTAGGTTGGTATCTGGATGATGCTCTCCTGTGGCCTATATTCAAGTTGTTGTCTGATGTTGTTTGTTCTCTAAATGAAGCACGTCCTTTAATAATTCTTGTAGGTTTGATTTGGTTTTTACACATTTCCTTAATTTCTGTTTATCTAGAAATCTCCTAATTTTGCCATCATATTTGAGCAAGAGTTTTGCAGGATATATTATTCTTGGTCAACAATTTTTCTCTTTCAAGGTTTTATATATGTCATCCCATTGCCTCCTTGCCTGCATAGTTTCTGCTGAGTAATCAGAGCTTAGTCTTGTTGTTTCCCCTTTGTATGTGACTTTTCATTTTTCTCGAGCTGCTCTTAGGGTTCTTTCTTTGTCTTTGGTCTTGGTCAGTGTGATTATGATATGTCCTGGTGACTTTCTTTTGGGGTCTATCATATATGGGGTATGTTGAGCTTCTTCAATGGTCAGTTTTTCATGTTTCATGGCATTAGGGAAGTTTTCTGTCAGCAAATCTGCAGTGAACCTTCCTGAATTTATCATTTTCTCCTCTGTTCTGGAATTCCAATCACATGAAAATTTTTACTCTTGATTGTATCCCACAAAGTTCTCAGGTTTTCTTCATTTTATTTTATTTTATTCTGATTTTTCCTGGAACAAAGTGGTATCCAAGGATTTGTCTTGAATTTAGCTAATCTTTTCTTCCATCATTCAAATTTGCTCCTAAAACCTTCTATTGCATTGTCCATTTCTGAAATCTCGTTGTTCCTCTCTTGGATTTATAATTGCTATTTTTGTATGATTTCTAATTGCTTGTTTGACACTTTTTTCCTGTATTATTTTCCTGAATTCTTCCATTTCTTTTACCTGTGTTTTCCCTGATTTTGTCTGTCTTTTCCATTATTTTGTTTATTTTTTCCTTAGTTTTGTCTGTGTTTTTCCTTCATCCCTTTCCTAATCTCTTGGAGAGTCCTGAATGTAAGACCTTTGGATTCACTCTCAGGTAGTTCCAGTGTCTTTTCTTCTACTGGGATGTCATCTGGTGTTTTATTTTGGTTGCTTACTGGAGCTACCCTGTGCTGTTTTTTATATGTTTTGATATAGTCTGCTGTCTCCAGGACATTCAAGAATTATTTTCTTTATTTATTGTCTATAGATTTGTTTGTTTTGTACTGCTTTTTTGTTTTATTTGGTTATGTCTGGGTGGGCAGGCTGGGCGTGTTGTTTTGCTTGCTCACCTGTGGACATGATACTTCTCACCACCTTGTCCAGGTGGGCAGGGCAGTTGCTCAACTATGGTGCAGCAAAGCAGGTCCAGGGAGTGGAGGTGTGGGGATGGGTCATTTGCAGCATGAACTTAAGCTAGTGGGGGTGGGCCAGAGGGAAGCACAGAGCAGGGTCTAGGGGTTCACACCAGTGGTACTTGGGGTTTTGGCACTTGGTGCATGGTGCAGTTAGGCAGGAGAGAGGGAAGTGTATATGATGTGTGGAGCTAAGAAATAAGAGCGAGAAAGAGAAGCAAAAAATTAAAAGAAAAGAAAAAAGTAAATAAAATTGTGGCACAGTAGGATTTGGCAGGTGGGGGTGGGGCAGACCGGGGAATCCCATGTGCTGGTGTCTCTCTAGCTGAGTGCTGCATCATTACCTGTCAAGAAGGGGCAGGGTTCGCACATGGGACTAGGTGGGTGGGAGAAATGAAAGGAAGGGAGAAAGAGAGAAGAAACAAAACAAAAACAAAAATATGGTGCTGAGGGAGCTGGCTGGTGGGGTGGCATGGACCTGAGGAGGCCATGTGCTGGTGGCTCACTTGTGTAATGCAGCATGGCCTCTTGAGAAGGGGCAGGAGTGGTGCATGGAACTAGGTGGGCAGGAGAAAGGAAAGGAACAAAGAGAGAGAAAGAGAAGAAACAAAACAAACAAGAAAAAAAAAGAAAAAAAAGTTGCACTGAAGGACCTGGCCAGTGGGGGTGGAATAGACCTGGGGAGGCTGTGTACCAGTGGCTTTCTGGCCAGGACAGCCTGTCAAGAAGGGATGGAGATGGCACATGGAGCTAAGTGGGTGGAAGAAAGGAAAGGAATGAAGGAACAGAGAGAGAAGAAACAAAACAAAAACAAAACATAATGCTGAGGTAGCCAGCCAGTGAGGGTGGCACCAGCCCAGTGAGGCCATGTGGCAGTGGCCCTGTAGCCTAATGGTGTGGCACAGCCCATCAAGAAGGGGCAGGGGTAGTACACAGGGCTAGGTAGGAAGGAGAAGGAAGGGAGAGGGAGAGAAGAAACAAAACAAAACAATACAACAAAAACAAACAAAACAAAAAAAAATACGGCACTGAGGGAACAGGCTGTTGGGGTTGGGGCAGGCAGGACTGAGGTGGTGGCAAGCTGGTGAATCACTCGCTAGGTGGTGCAGCATGGCCTGTCAGGAAGAGGCAAAGGCAGCATAGGGCCTAAGTGGGAGGGAGAAGGAAAAGGGGGAAAGGTAAAGATAAAGAAAAACAAAAAATATGGCCCTGAGGGAGCTGACCTGTGGGGGTGGCACAGATCTGGTGAGGCTGTGTGCCAGTGGCTCTCTAGCTGATTTGTGCAGCATGACCCATCCAGAAGGAATGCGGTTGGTGCGCTGGGCTAGGCAGGCAGGAGAAAAGAAAGGAAAGAGGGGAGAGAGAGAGAAGAAATAAACCAAAAACAAAAAGGCCACTGAGAAAGCCAGGTGGTGGGGGCGGCACGGACCCAGTAGAGCCATGTGCCAGTGGCTCTGTAGCCAAGCATTGTGGCACAGCCTGCCAAGAAGGGGGAGGGATGGCTCACAGGGCTAGGTGAGCAGGAGAAAGGAAAGGAAGGAAGGGAAAGAAAGAAGAAACAAAAACAAAAAAACAAGAACAAAAAAATATATATGGCCCTGGGGGATCTGGCTGTTGGGAGCAGATCAGACCCAGAGTGGCAATGCCCTGATGTCTCTCTGGCTGAGTCACCATGACCTTTTGGAAAGCTGCAGAGGGCAGTGTACAGGGCAGAAGGGTAAGGGGTAGAAAAGTGTGTATCCCTAGTTACTAAGTGCTCTGTCTACTATTGGGAGATCCATAAAATTACCTTCCCATACTCCCTGTCCAGGGTCCTTGGTGGCTGTGGTCCAAGATGGTGAATCCATTCTGCATTAGCTGGCAGGGGACCTCCACTCCATAGCTCTCCTCATTCTCTGTTCTTTGTCAGTTTCTTCTTCCATTCACTTCTTTATTTTTTCATTTGAGGCTTAGGTTCCCAGGATTGACATTTTTATCTGTTTTACTTAGTGTTTTGGGTCTTTGCTGCAGAGGGACAACATGGTGCTTCTGTCTGTAGTGCCAGGTTGGCTCCACCTCCAGATGTAGCTCCTTTGGTCTGTTTCCTGCCTGTAGAATTCCAGGAGGCAGACAGCCTTCTTTCCTTTCATTCTTTCTCTGTCCCCATCAGTCTAAGCTGATGGGTTTCCTGCTGTGGTAGTTGGTTATATCCATCAGTCACAGTCTTAATCTCTTTAACAAAAGATTGTATAGCCATGTCCTTTGTGAGTATTCTAGGACACGTGTACTTAGTTTGTGCAACAGAATTTCCAAATCTTTAAGTTCCATTTTCATTTTGCTGCAGTTCATTTTTAAGTCCCTCTCTCCTATTTTTACTATAAGCAGCAAGGAGAAACCACATGGCCCCTTTAAGATCTTGCTTACAAATCTCATTAGGCAGATATCCAAGTTATCACTTACAAATTCTACTTTCTACCAAACATTTGAACATATTTCAGGCAAATTCTTTACCATTGCATAAAAAGTATCACCTTTCCTGCATTGTCCAATCGTATTTTAATAATTTTCTTTAAACACCTCACCAGAAACATGTTTAACATCCACATTTCTAGCAACATTCTGTTGGTGTCATATATATTCTCTAAGACAATAGAGACTTTATAGCTCTTCTCACTTCCTTCTGAGCCCTCACCAGAACTGCCTTTCACATCCATAATTGTACCAACAGTCTCTTCAAGGTAATTTAGGCTTTACTACTAAGCACCTTAAAACTCTTTCAGCCCCCACCCATTCCCCAGTTCCAAAACCACTGCTACATTGTAGGTATTTGTTAGAGCAGCACCCCCATTTCTTGGTACCAGATTCTTAGTTATCTAGTGCTACTATAACAGAAAAAAACACAAATGGATGGCTTTAACAAACAGGCATTTATTTTCTCACAGTTTAGGGTGCTTAGAAGTCTGAATTCAGAGTGTCAAATCAAGTGGAAGGCTTTCTTTCTCTGTTGGCTCTGGAGGAAAGTCTTTGTCTCTTCAGCTTCTGTTCCCTGGTTTGCTGGAGATTTCCTCGTGGCTTGGCATCTATCTTACCTCATTTCTGCTTCTCTGTCCTGCTCGTTTAATCTCTTTCATGTGTCAAAATAGACTGACTGAATACACACTCTACACTAATCCTGCCTCATTAATGTAACAAAGACAACCCATTCCCAAATGGGATTATAACCATGGGCATAGATGTTAGGAATTACAACACATATTTGGGGGGGGGGCACAATTCAATCCACAACACTACTTGAGATGCTTCATAAAACAGATACAACACTGGAAGGTGTTTGTCAATAAATTTGGTCAACTTACTGGAAAAGATCCATATTCCTGCCCGTTTCTAAGAAGGTGATCAAACAAAATGCAGGAATTATCTAACATCATTAATATCACATGCTCGCAAAGTTTTGCTGAAGATGTATATATTTTTTTTTAATGACTGAAGCTGTACTTCAATCAAACTACCAGAAGTTCAGGCCAAATTCAGAAGAGGTTGTGGAATGAAGGATATCATTGCTGATGTCAGGTGCATCTTGGCCAAAAGCAGGGAACACCAGAAAGATGTTTACCTGTTTTATCGACTATGCAAAGTAGTGTAACTGTGTGGATCATACAAATTATTGATAACTTCAAGAAGAATGAGAATTCCAAAACCCTTACTTGTGCCAATCAGTACCTGTACGTATTCGATGGTAAAGATTACGTGTCAACTTGCCTGGGCCATGATTCTCAGTGGTTTGGCATTCGTACTGGTGTTGTGATCACCCCCATGATGGGATCTGCTGTGAGTATCAATCACTTGAAAGGGAGTTTCCTTGGGTGTGTGGCCTGCATTGAATATAAGTGGACATTCTGGCAAGGCTTGTGGCTTTTGCTCACCCTGGATCCTGCAGCTGGATCCTGTTCGTCTGACCTTTGGTTCTTGGGACTTGAGCTATCAGCTTACCGGCAGTTTTGTCTGCTGATCTTGGGATTCATCCATCTTTGTAGCTTGTGAGCAACAGCCCTGTCTCTGACCTGTGAATCTTGGGATCTCCAGCCCCTGTGGCGACATGAATCAGGAGAAGCATTCAGCCTGACCCATGGACTTGGGACGTTCCAGTCGCTACAACTGCGTGAGCCATTCCCTTGATATAAACCTCTCTCTCTATATATATATGCTTTACTGGTTTTCCTTCTCTAGAGAACCCAGTCTAAGACAACATGAATCAAGAGTCAGTCGTTCCTACAGAACAAGGGAGTAATGCATGGTTTAAAATTGGAAAAGTTATGTGGCAGGGTTGGTGTCTTTCAACTTACATATTCAGTCTGTATGCTGAACAAAAATCTGAGAACCAGGACAATATGAAAAAGAATGTGGCATCAGGATTGGGGGAAGACTCATTAACAACCAGAGATATACATATGACACAACCCTGCTTTCTGAAAGTTAAGATGACTTGAAGCACCTACTAAGTTTCAAAGACCACAGCCTTCAGTATGGATTACGCCTGAATTTAAAGAAAATAAAAATCTTCACAACTGGACCAATAAGCAACATCATGATGAATGGCAAAGAAATTAAAGTTGTGAAGGATTTCATTTTTCTTGGATCAGCACTCAATGCCCATGAAGACAGCAGTGAAGAAATCAAATGGCATATTGCATTGGGAAAATCTGGGGCAAAAGAACTCTTTAAAGAGTTAAAAAGCAAAGATGTCACTTTGGTTACTATGTTGCACCTGTCCCAAGCCATGGTATTTTCAATTGCTTCATATGTATGTGAAAACTGAGCAATGAAAAAGGAAGACTGAAGAAGAATTGACACATTCGAAAATGGTGTTGGTGAAGAATATTGAATAGACCATGGACTGCCAAAAGTATGAAAAAGATCTGTCTTGGAGAATGTACAACCAGAATGCTCCTTTGAAGCAAGGATGCCAAGACTTGGTCTTGCTTACTTGACATGTCATCAGGAGGGACCATTTGCTGTAGAATGACATCATGCTTGGTAAAGTAGAGGGTCAGTGAAAAAGAGGGAGACCCTCAATGAGATGGATTGCCACAATGGATGCAACAATGGGCTCAAATATAATAACAATTGTGAGGATTCCATTGGATCAGGCAATGTTTCATTCCTGTTATACATAAAGTCACTATGAGGCAGAACCTACCCGAGGACACCTGACAACAACAATAACCCGTTGGTGTCGAGTTGATTCTGACTCATAGGGACCCTATGGGACAGAGTAGAACTGCGCCACAGGGTTTTCAAGGAGGAGCTGGTGGATTTGAACTGCCAACCTTTTGGTTAGCATCTGAATGCTTAGCCACAGTGCCACCAGGCTCCAACAACAATAATAACCCTCAATCCAAGATATATAGGTTATATGGTTTTGTGGAACAGAGAATGTCACCTGTTTAGAAAAGTAACTGTTGTTGTTTTTGTTGTTAGGTGCTGTCCAGTCGGTTCTAACTCATAGCGATCCTATCTACAACAGAACAAATCACTGCTGGGTCCTGTGTCCTCACAGTCATTTTGCTTGAGCCCATTGTTGCAGCTACTGTGTCAGTCCATCTCATTGAGGGTCTTCCTCTTTTTTGTTTACCCTCTATTTTACCAAGCATGATGATATTCTCCAGTAACTGGTCCCTCCGGATATCATGTCCACAATATGTGAGACGAAGTCTCACCATCCTTACTTCCAAAGAGTATTCTGGCTGTACTTCTTCCAAGACAGATTTGTTCCTTCTCCTGACAGTCCATGGTATATATTCAATATTCTTCACCAACACTGTAATTCAGTGGCATCAATTCTTATGTCTTTCTTATTCATTGTCCATGCATATAAGGCGACTGAAAATTCCATTGTTCGGGTCAGGTGCACCTTAGTCCTCAAAGTGCAGAGTTCTTTTGCAGCAGATTTGTCCGATACAATATGTCGTTTGATTTTGGACTGCTACTTCCATGTATGTTGATTGTGGATCCAAGTAAAATAAAATCCTTGACCACTTCAATATTTTCTTCATTTATCATGATGTTGCTTCTTGGTCCAGTTGTTAGGATTTTTGTTTTCTTTATATTGAGGTGCAATCCATACTGAAGACTGTAGTCTTTGATTTTCATCAGTAAGTGCTTCAAATCCTCTTCACTTTCAGCAAGCAAGGTTGTGTCATGTGCATAACGCAGGTTGTTAATGAGTCTTCCTCCAATCCTGTTGCCCTGAATAACTGTAGCCCTTTAATAATTAGTTTATTTTACGGAACATTTTTATCCTTTAATAGCCTTAGAGCCCTTTGAACTTATCCCATGTGAACAAACCTATGGATCATTAATTTGTTAATTATTCATAGTGGGAACAACTTTTGTTTTCCTATTCAAACCGTATATTGGAAATAATAGCACTTCTAACTCTTGAAATACATCCTTATGTTCTAGGGTTATTATTATTAACAACATCATTATTGTTGTTAATATTATTACAGTGAAACCTGTGAGAGCCAGGACTCGACAGGACTGCCCAGTTTTTCTGGGTCTCACAAGTTTTCCGCCTTTGACAGGGTTTAGCTTACACTTTTCTATTGCTATTAGTGGAAAATATTTGTGTTTTCCTTCTCTGACAGGTTTCTGCCTTACACAGCTTCCAGCTTTCAGAGGTTATACCGTATTATTTCAAAAGCAAATACCATTACCTCATAAACTTCTTTCTTATGATTTTGCAAGAAGGGTATGCTTTGCACATAATGGGCAGCAATTATGGTAATAAAGGATTCTGAGATGTCTCAATTCATACACCTTTAATCAAATAATTCAGCAATATTTGTTGAACATCTGCTCAGTTCTACACCATGAAATGTCTGAAGCACATGCAAATTTTTCCATGATTTTTTGCCCCATTTAAGTCATTAAGGTTTTTTTGTTAGATGCTAGTTTCCCAACTAGGATAAACTCATCAAGGAGCCCACCCTTGGGCTTCTAAAATTTCCTTTTCCTTTTTGTAGGTTTGTTGGACACAATGACTCAGGAATTCTTATTGTAAACATAAATAAAGGTCTTTTTTTTTGAGGAAATAAATATACAAAATTCCAGGGTTAGTTTTGCAGCACTTATAAGAGTCTTGTTATAGAGAACATTCTGTGCCAGTAAATATTCTAAATTTCTACTTGGACTACAGAAGCTTAGAGCAAGTCAACTGCAAAGAAAATGAATATCAGTGATTTAAAAGTATTACTGGGATGTTGTGGGAAGATATTCTAAAAACAGTAGAGGATATGGGCCTCACTGTGTATTTACTAAAATCACATTTCAGTTAACCTTGCTTTTAATATTTTACATCATTTAAATATCCATGTTGATATGCCATCTTTTGTTCCTCCTGCACTAAGACAAATATCTTAGATAAATAATAAAATGAAGTAGTCAAAATTTTAAGATGTTAATTTCTACTATTTATCATTATACAACAGTGGATTCCAGATTAAATATTTGAATGAGAAAAAAACCTAAAATATAAATATTACAATAGAAAAATGGGCAAGAGATGTTAACTCTTAATTTACAAAAAAAGATAAAATGGCCAGTTGTCTTAGTTTATGAGGGCTGCCATAACAAAATACTACCCAGTGGGTGGCTTTAAAGAATAGAAATTTATTTTCTCATAGCTCTGGAGGCTTGTGAGGGCTAATTTTATTGTCAACTTGGCTAGCTCTGGTGTCCAGTTGTTTGGTAAAACACTAGTTTAGGTGCTGTTATGGAAACCCTGGTGGCGTAGTGGTTAAGTGCTACAGCTGCTAACCAAAAGTTGGCAGTTCAAATCCGCCAGGTGTTCCCTGGAAACTCTGTGGGGCAGTTCTACTCTGTCCTATAGGGTCACTATGAGTCAGAATCGACTGGATGGCACTGGGTTTGGTTTTTCATTTTATTTTGGGGAACTCAGCTCATTTCATAACATTCCACACTTTAGCCCCCCCAAAATACATGTCGTTCCCAATGCAAAACACATCCATCCCATCATACCATCCCAAAAGTCTTAAATGAATTCAAGTACAAAATCTCATCTTCTGAATCATCTATATTAAATATGGTTGAGACATAGGGTGTATTCCACCCTGAGGCGAAATTCCTCTTCATCTGTGAACCTGTGAAATCTAGAATACAAGTCCATCGCTTTCCTCTCCTATTTTACTATAAGTGCCAAGGATAAAACTTGTGGCCCCTTTAAGATCTTGCTTCAAAATCTCCTCGGTCAAATATCCATATTCATCACTTACAAGTTCTACCTTCAACCAAACATTTGAACATAATTCAGACAAGCTCTTTGCCACTGCATTAAAAATATTTCCCTTCCTCCAGTGTCCAATTGCCTGTTCTCATTTTCTTTAAAAGCCTCACCAGAAGCACTTTTAATGTCCACATTTCTAGCAATATTCTGTTGCTGGTGCCATATTTGTTCTCTAAGACAGTAGAGAGTTTCTCTATAGCTCTTCTCACTTCCTTCTGAGCCCTCACCAGAATTGCCTTTCACATCCATATTCCTACCAGCAACCTCTTCAAGGCAATCTAGGCTTTTACTATTACACCAAAAACAAAACAAAACAAACCAATGCCATTGAGTCAATTCCAACTCATACCACCCCATATGACAGAGTAGAACTGCCCCATAGGATTTCTAAGGAGTGGCTGGTGGATTTGAACTGCTGACCTTTTGGTCAGCAGCCATAGCTCTTTACCACTGAGCCACCAGGGTTCCGGGCACCTTAAATCTCTTCCAGCCTCCACCAATTACCCAATTCAAAAACCACAGTATGTACTCTTTTGTCTGGCTTTGCTCACTCAGCATAATTATTTTGTGATTCATGCATGTTGTTCTATGTATCAGTAGTTCAACAATCAGTAGTTATTGCTGAATAGTATTTCATTTTATTGATACATCACAATCTCTTTATCCATTCAACTGTTGGTGAACATTTGCATTGTTTCCAATGTTTGGCTATTATAAATAAATCTGTTATGAATAGGTGTTTAAAAGTCTTTCTGTGGGCATATATCCTTTCAATTCTTTATATGGCTGGTACGTATGGTAGGCGTATGTTTCACTTTTAAAGGTAATTCCAAACAGCTTTCCAAAGTGGTTGTATAAGGTTATATACCCATCATCATTGTAGGAGAGTTCTATTAGGTGGGGGATTTAAGAGTAGCTTCCTGGTAAGTCTCACTGAAACTGTGGGGTTGCAGTTTTTTAGTTCGTGTTTGGATAAAATAAAGAAGGATGGAAAGATGGAAGGAAGGAAGGAAAAGGGAAGGGTGAAACGAATGAAGAGGAAAAGAAATGAAAGGGAAGGAGGAAAAGAAGGAGAGGAGAGAGAAAAGGAGGAAAGGGAAGAAAGGGAGAAAGGAAGAAAAGAAAAGAAAAAAGTCCCTAGGGGAAGCAGAGGGTTCTCAAATTTTCCCTAGCCTGGGTAGTGTCTTCAGGTTCCACTGTCAATCTGAGCCTCCACCTCCACCCAGCAACAATCATGGTGTAAGCGGGCTTCAGCTGAGAGCTGAACCACCACACTTACCTGGCTGCATAGAAACCTAACAAGGTGGTATCACTCTGCTTCTCCCCCTGCCCTACCCTCCCCTGGTGTCTGCTGGTTACAACCAGGAGCTGAGCTTCCTGGCCCACCCTGCAACAACAAAGCAATGTGAGCCAGTCCTCCACTTCATTCTTTCTGGTTTTCTGGTATCACTGGAGTCCATGGGAAAACTGAGCTTATAGCTCCACATACAGGTAATGAGGTAGCAACATTATATTTAAGATGCTGAAGTTAAGCATAAAATGGTGATTTTTAAACTTAGCGTTTAGTTTCGGTGACAATAGAAGAAAACACTCCTGAATAAACAGAAAATAGTGAAATAATGGATTTAACTTAAATTAATATGAAAAAAGATGAGATGAAAGAGAACATCTAAGTGTACAATCATTGTTAGAAATTCCAAACCTTCAGTAATGTTCTATTCTGAAGGGTCTACTCATCCACAAGTATCAGCAATAAGCAATTGAAAGGCTTATCTGTTAAAATACCCTCTGGTTGTTCAAATCCATTGGGTGCTCCTTGGAAACCCTGTGGAGCAGTTCCAGTCTGTGCTGTAGGGTCACTATGAGTCAGAATTGACTCAATGGCAATGGGTTTGGGTTTTTGTTTTTGTTTTTTAATCACCAAATTTTTTCTAATAATGCCATAAACAAGAAGAGGTATGTCATCATTCCTAACACTAAACTCTCTTTAATTTTCCTGTAGGATGACTCTAGAATTGATCTCATTAACTTCAAAAAGGCTTTCTTAAAAGCCAAGAGAAATGCTCTCTTATAACTCAAAAAAGCAGCTAATACTCCTTCATTACTAATATAATTTTATTGGCATATTAATTTGATGATCATTCTTGCCTGTTGACTATAGAAATATATTTTATTTTATTCTTGTTTTCTTGGTTTTTAGACACAGATTCCAACTATATTCTAAATTTTTTCACTTTGATTTCTGATGTAAAAGATGGGGGAAGATATTCAAAGTAGTGTACAAAGATCTTTGTCGTACAAGTTTTGTGGTATTCTATTTTATATTTCATTAGATTTGAGAAGAGAAAGAAGAAGTGAAAGAGTACTTTAAAAGAAACAGCCCCCAAATGAATTTTAGTATAATTCATAAAACTGACTATTAGGAGAATAAGGATAATTCTGAAATTCTTTTCTTTCATAAAGGGAATTCTATTTAAATTAGAAATGAAAATAATAAAGCAAATATACTCTATATTCAAAAGGAATAGTCTATGCTTCCCCCAAATAAAAAATTTGACACCCTGTCAGCCATTTCAAAAAATGTGCAAACGGCCAATTTATGATAAATCTTTCTAAGATCCCAAATGAAGATAATTTTTTTTCTCACATATCCTAAAATATTTGTATATCCTGGTAAGCTAGCACAAATCTCAGCAGAAAACAATTAATGATGTAGAATATAAAACCAAAAGAGGCATTTGACCTAAAATGAAATGGCTGAACTAATGTCAAGGCTCAGTGTAACATTTCACCCAGATTCAAACTCTTTTGCAATAGGAAACAATCCTGTCATTAAGGAAATGTTTTTCTTCATGGTCAGGCTAAGAAAGTGGATACTATGTGTCCTGGGGTCTGTGACCAAACCTTATTGAAACTCTTTGCCTTAGATCTCCCCAGGAGGTCTTATACTCTGAGTGAGATAATGTCTGACAACTTGTTTCTGACAGTATCCATCATGCCATCATCCTGTCATTGTTTTGTGATGGTCATGAAACCCCTTCAGCAATTGCATAGCTTACAATTATGCCCATTAGCCAATCAATGTATTTGAGGTGTATTAATGTAACCGATAATGTTAAAAAACGTGCTTTGCTCTATCCTGCCTTTGATTGACCTCAGTCATGGTAAACCAATCAGAATATTGTGTTTTGCAGTTTCTCCTATGGCACTATAACTATGTGTGATTTGCACCCCCTCCCTTGGATCCATGAGCTTCAGACTCTGAGGTTTTCATGATCCCCATTCTAATGATATACTGGCTTCAATAAATCTCTTTGATTTTACTTTAACAGAGTTGGAGAGTCTGTTCTCTACAACATTTGGCGTAGTTGGCAGGATTTGGAAACGTCTTCCCCAGCAGACCTTGAGGAACTGAAAAACTGGAGTCAGGTGCCGACGAGGGCTCCTTGTGCCCTCCAGCTTTCTCAGACCTCTCGGGACTTGCCTGGAGGTAAAAAAAAAAAAAAAAAAAAATTTTTTTTCCCTGGAGGTAAGCACTCCCAAAATAGAGCCCCAAGCCTTTTGACACAGTTCTTTTGGGATTTATTGAAGCCATTTCTCTACTTTCACTATCTCATTTGCAGATGAACAACCTTGTTGGAGATTTGTGTTTTCAAGTGGGGTTTGAGTGTTATGAGGTTGCTACCTACTGGCTGTTTCCTGTTAAATGTGCTCAGAATCATCCTTTGTTTCTGTTTCTGGTCTGCTGAACAGCTGTCTACTGAGGCACTTTCAGGTCTTACAGTTTGCAAAAACAAAGGGCAAAACACAGCCCATCCCCTGATAGGTTTTTATCAGACACTGAGTGTGCCGAAGTTCTCAGTGTTCCTTTTGAGTTTTCTGTCTGTTATTCCTGTTCACGATCTGGACAGTTATAGAAATCTTGAATTTTTTGAGTGTGACACGTCCACCATCTAGTGGACAAAAAGTATAACTCCCTGCACAAACCTTTCCTTTCGTTTCTCTAAACAGGCATCAGGCTGAGCTCACCTTTTGGTTGCTTGCATGTACAGGTTTTAGAAAGATGGGGTGAGTAATGCCACCTACAATGACCATTGCAGACCTCCCTTTGGGACTCCCACCACTTACATGTTCAAAAACTACAGCCCCAGCTCAGTTCAATTATCTTGGGCAGTGGTGGCATGCACTTATAAAAGAACATGTAGAAAACTCATGGCAAATTTGGGGGAGCTTTGAGATCACTAAATTAACTTTTGGCACAGCAAGGTAGAGTCTAAAGGCTCCTGGACCAATCAGAATCCATGGAAAACCTATTTTAATTGGTTTTTGAAACATTCCAAGAGGCAAAATGATAGCAGATTTGCCTCTCTGCAGGAAACAGTGTCCAGGCAAGCAAAACAAATAAAATAATTTCAACGCCAAAACTCTACTGTCACTACAGCATCTTCTCCCCCTCCACTGGAACTCCAGAGGCTGCTTCTCTGTATTCATCTCTACTTTCTTGTCCAGGTACACCAACCTAAAAATGTTCCCCAGACTGAAGAAATTAGAGGGAATATTTTAGCTGACACAGTCATCGGACAGGCTGCTTACCAATTACCTCCTGCTTGGGACAGATTTTTCATGATCAGGATGGAAAGAAGGGAATGAGGGAAATAAAATTAGGGTCTTGTTACTATTTTTCAAAGTATAATTTCTTAAGAAAGATAAATCAAGTAAAGTTGGGCTTGGCAAAATTTAACCCAAACCTTCTTGATCTTTCCTGTTTTCCTGATTTCTTGAGTATCCTCAGCATCAGCAACTGGCCTCTGAGGAAGAGACTAAAGACTGGGCACGTAAATAATGTTATCAGGATCCCACTATACACTTGTAAATTGGCCCTGAGGAAAGACCTGTTTTGCCTACCTGCCATCATGTCCCATTGCTTCAAGCCTGTTTAACTGAGGTGGCCGACATGTCCAGCAAAAGCATCATTGATTTTTTAGAATGACTTTTTTTTTTTGGAAATTTTGGGTCCGCAACCAACCACATATCTTTTAGCTCCACAGCTTTTGATGTTGAGTGGGTCTGGCTCAGACCTTTATAGCCCTTCTTACCAACATTCTCTCAACAACTCCTCTGTTCCTAACAAATGTCACCTTTCTGATGACAGCCCTCCATATATGCCTACCAGCTTATTAACTGAAGATCCTAGACAAAAATCTGCTGTTTGGCATGACTTGGCTATTTATCAGACTAAAGCTACCGATGATGAGAGAGAACAATAAAAAAGGGAAGGTTGTAAAGTTAATAAGGACACTTCCCTTTGGGAAAGGCCAGACTTAAAACCAGTAATCCCCAAGGACTTGCACATTTCTTTGATCATAACCTTTTCATATGAAGGATCATTTGGACAGGGATAATACAATGGAAATTTTATGTAAATATATGTGGAGACACTTTTGGAAGGCTGCAGATCAAGTAGTGAGGCAGTGCTCTGTTTGTTCTGAGAATAATCCAGGTAAAACCTACCAACCCTCACCAGGGAGATATCCCCTGCCAATAGGACCTACACTCAAATGACAGATGGATGTTATTCAACTAACTCCCTCCAATGGTTATAAATTTGTTTTATTCATGATTTGCAGATATTCATGTTGGGTAGAAGCTTTTCCCTGTCGCCAAGCCACATCAACTTTTGTGGCTATGAAATTGCTGGAAAATATCACTGCCTTTGCAACAATAGAGGTACCCACTTTACTGGACAAGTCATCACTGCTATTTGTAGAATATTTCCCATTTTTCAGCATACCATTGTCCATGGACTTGTAGAAAGTCCTCTGGACTTGTGGAAAGGACCAGTGATATTATGAAGGCCCAATTGGCAAAACTTTTGTCTTCAATGGGTCTGACCTGGCTGTAGGCCCTGCAACTAGTTTTATCGAACCTGAGAGCCACCCCCTTCAGCCCTCATAAGTTGATCCCTTATGAGATAATTATAGGACAGCTGATGAATTTACCTTATTTATCAATGGCTGCTGATTCAAATTTGATCCAAGCCAATTTATTAAAATATTGCCAGGACTTAATTATGCCAAGGATTATGCCAAACTCCTCAAGTGAGAATTTGACAGAGGGAGGCCCTGAACAGCCCACAACACCTCCTCATGTGCCTGGCACCTATGTTTATTGGAAGAGATACCAAGTAAAGGATCCAGTTGAGTCTCTTTGGAATGGCCCATACCTAGTTCTTCTATCTTATCCCTGTGATGCCAAATTACAAGGAGTTAAGGCATAGATTCATTTATCTCAACTGAAAAAGACCATAGCTAGTACCTGTTTGGACTAGTCAACACACAGAAGAACTCAAAGTGAAATTCACTCATTGCTCAGACATAAGGTGGACAACTGTGAGGGTGGATAGCTTACCCCAGGCCACAGAACTAGACCATGCAAGTGGCTGAGGCCTTTAGACTTTGTGTTGTACTGCTATCCTAGCTTTAGCTATTCTGTATCAGTTGTGTATTTTAATAATTATTTTTTGGTAGACATTTATGCAAACTTTGGAGATTTTTGAACTTAGTTTAGTAATTATAGGCACAATTGTTTTCTCTGGATGTTTGAGGTATTATTCCTTTTTGATATCCCTGTTATAATCATGTTATTGTTTCCTTTTTCTGTTGCTTGGCAAGAAAATGCTTTTATCAAATTACCTCAATCAGTAGCCAGTGCTAGCAGTATAACTGAATGCTAGATATGTCATTTTTCCCCTCGATCTATACAAGGTCATACTGATTCTTTTACTGTACTGGTGTTAGATTATAAGTCCACACCTAATTTTACTATTGATTTTGAAAAAATGTTTATATGGACTGTTAGTGTCAAACTATGGGTACCTTCAGAATTGTCCACATATCCATCAGCTCCCAGTTTCAGTCTTACCCATGAATGTTTAGAATGTTTTATTCTATCCACACTGTGCAATCATCTTTTTATTGATGACACTCAATGTTATTCTACAGTAGCAGATAGCTGTTTTAAAAATAATCAAAATTTCTAAGCTTGTGTCCAACTCCAAGATCCCCTAGAATTTGGAGAATTATCCATTTTTGATGATTCATTATCTGAAAACTGGCTTGAAAAGGCCAATCAGTCCATTAGATTTCCTAACATTCAAATCAGGGGAGGTATGTTGTGTGCCCCATCTGGATATGTCTTTTTATATGGAGGATCAGCTTATTTAAGGAAAAAGTCTGATAATTCACCTTATACTTGGGCTTTGCCATGTTTACATGGTTGGAATATGCTAGGCCAATGTAACTTAGGGACCCTAGAGTTCCCATGAGTATCCATTCATATAATGACAGCTTCCTATGGAAGTGTGACTTGAAATTAATATCCATACAGAAGAGAGAATTTATCCTCTCAGATAATCCTATAGCTGATTACCTGGAATGGGAGAGGCCTTTCTTACATGCTACTATGCCCTGGTTTGGGACTGTGCAATTAAAACAGTCCATTCACAAACTATCTGCCACTGTGGCTCCAGTTACTGATGATGTGGCCAATGGAATGCCTACCCAACAAAAATTTTATATCCTTGGCAAAAGTAGTATTGGACAAAAAAGTAGCCTGTCTTAGTTATCTAGTGCTGCTGTAACAGAAATACCACAAGTGGATGGCTTTAACAAAGAGAAATTTATTCTCTCACAGTCTAGTAGGCTACAAGTCCAAATTCAGGGTGTCAGCTCCAGGGGAAAGGTTTCTTTCTCTGTGAGCTCTGGAGGAAGATCCTACTTGTCAATCTTCTCCTGGATGAGGAGCTTCTCTGCTCAGAAACCCTGGGCCCAAAGGATGTACTATGCTCCTGGTGCTTCTTTCTGGGTGGTATGAGGTCTCAAACTCTCTGCTTGCTTCCCTTTCCTTTTATCTCTTGTAAGATAAAATGTAGTGCAGGCCATACCCCAGGGAAACTCCCTTACATTGGATTAGGGATGTGACCTGAACAAGGACAGCCATATACTGGGAATCATGGCCTAACCAAGTTGACACATATTTTTGCGGAACACAATTCAATCCCTGGCACAGCCCTAGATTTCCTCCTAGCCCACCAAGGAGGGGTTCGCACCATTGCTAACACCTTCTGTTGCTCATGGATTAACACCACTGGAGAAGATGAACCATATGTGCTAAGATTCAACAAAAAGTTGTTTGTTTACATTGTATACCCCCATCTTAGTTATCTAGTGATGCTTTAACAGAAATACAAGTTGATGGCTTTAACAAACAGAAATTATTCTCTCACAGTTTAGTAGGCTAGAAGTTCTAATTCAGGGTGCCAGCTCCAGGGGAAAGCCTTCTCTCTGTGTTGGCTCTGGGGGAAGATCCTTGTCATCAATCTTCCCCTGGTCTAGGAACTTCTCAATGCAGGGACCCTGGGTCCAAAAGACACACATGCTCCTGGCTCTTCTTGCTTGGTGTTAATGAGGTCCCTCTCCTCTCTGCTCACTTCTCTCTCTCTCTTTTTTTTTTTGTGATACAAAAACAAACCTTATAATATGTTTAATAATTAGAGAAAAAAATAGGACAAATATAAAAACTGCAGAGTAATAATACATAGAGAGAATAGTGAGTAGACATTCCACTTAACAATTATAACAATTTTTTTATCATGCTTTAGTTGAAGGTTTACAGAGCAAATTAGCTTCTCTTTAAACAATTAATACACATACTGTTTTGTGACATTGGTTACTCACTTCTCTCTTTTATGTCTCAAAAGAGATTGACTCAAGATACAACCTAATCTTGTAGATTGAGTCATGCCTCGTTAACATAACTGCCTCTAATCCTGCCTCATTAACATTTTAGAGGTTAGGATTTACCACACATAGGATAATCACATCAGATCACAAAATGGTGGACAACCACACAATACTGGGAATCATGGCCTAGACAAGTTGACACACATTTTGGGGGACACAATTCAATCCATAACATTCCACCCTTTGGCTCCCAACAATTTATGTTCCTGCCACATGTAAAATATATTCACTCCAACATGTCATCCCAAAAGTTTTAAATCAACTCCAAGTCCAAAATCGCATCTTCTGCAAATTTCCTCTTCATCTGTGAAATCTAGGATACAAGTTATCTACTTCCAAAGTACAATGGTGGAACAGCCACAAGCTAGACATTTCCATCACAAATGGGAGAAATTGGAGGGAAAGAAGGGATAACGGGCACCAAGCAAGTCAGCAGAGTGCATTATATTAGCTCTCAAGGCTTGAAAATAATCCTCTATCTCTGAGACCATTTAGGCAATGGCCCTGCCCTCCAGACTCTGGGTGTTGGCCACACTCTCTGGATTCTGGGTGGAGACCCCTTGGCCCTCGGCTTCAGTTCTGCCTTTCAGGCCCACTGAAATGATAATTCTGCTCCCTCACATTTGGGCAGCCCCATTCTCCTAGTCCATCTGAGTGGCGACCCTATCCCCTTGGCTTGGCAGAACCTGTTTTTCTGCCCCACGGGCACAGCAGCCCCATCTCCTCAGCTTTGAGCAGCAGATCTGGCACCATCCTGCTAGTAGTCATGAAAGGCAGCCCCACACTCTGGAACTGAGTTGGTGACGATCTGACTCTTTGAAGCTAAGAGGATGTGGCCCCACCCTTTGAAACCCCAGAGGCCATGGCTCCACCTTTTGAGACCCCAGAGGTTGTGGCCTTACCCTTTCAGACTGAGATATCTCTGCTTCCTGTGCTCCTTGTATCTTCAGCGTCTGCTTCCTTGTTCCTTGGCCTCTTGGCCCCTCAGCCCCTTGGGCCTCTTGGGCCAGCCCAGCATCTGCCCTGCTTGGGCAAGTGTTCCAAAGTTCTTTAGCTCTACCAATAAGTGCCTAGAGGCACCCCACACCACCAGTAAACCTCAGCTGGAAGGCACTCAACTCTCTTGCTCTGTGGGTTGAAAGCCTGGCTCCACCAATAAGTGTTCAGAGGCACCCCACTCCACCAGAAAGCCTTCTGCCTGAAGGCATTCAGCTCTTTTGCTCTGTGGATTGGCTCCCGCACTGTCTAGCACCAGTTTCCTGGCTCTGCTGCTGCCATTTCTCTGCTGCTGCTTCTCACCATCTGCACCATCTCTGGTGTTACAGCTCTCCTCACTTCCTTCTGAGCCCTCACCAGAATTGTCTTTGATGTCCATAATTCCACCAATAATCTTTTCAAGGCAATCTAGGCTTTTACTATTAGGTATTTTAAAATTCTTCCAGTCTCTACCCATTCACAGTTTCAAAATTTCTTCCACATTTTAGGTATCTGTTAGAGCAGCACCCCACTCCCAGTACCAAATTCTTTCTTAGTTATTTAGTGCTTCTATAACAGAAATACCACACGTAGATGGCTTTAACAAACACAAATTTATTCTCTCACAGTTTAGGAAGCTAGAGGTTCAAATTCAGCATGCCAGCTCCAGGGGAAGGCCTTCTCTCTCTGTCAGCTCTAGGGGAAGGTCCTTGTCATTAGTCTTCCTCTGGTCTAGGAGCTTCTCAGCACAGGAACCCTAAGTCCGAAGGGCACGTACACTCCTGGCTCTTCTTGTTTGGTGGTGATGATGTCTCTCTTCTCTCTTTTGTATCTCAAAAGAGATTGATTCAATATACAATCTAATCCTGTAGATTGAGTCTTGCATCATTCACATAACTGCCTCTAATCCTACCTCATTAACATCATAAAAAATAGAGGTTAGGATTTACCAACACATAGAGTAATCACATCAGATCACAAAATGGTGGACAACCACACAATACTGGGAATCATTGCCTAGCCAATTTGACACACATTTTGGGGGAACACAATTTAGTCCATATCACTACCTGCGACTTTACCATCCTTTTTGATATCTTCAGTTGACTACCTAATACTGCAGGTTCTTGGTTATGGTCTCTGTTACAAACTGGGTTAATTACATTAATAATAATCCTTACAATTAGATTATAAAACATGTTATAAGATGTGCATCTACAATAGAAACTGATATCCCTGCTTCATCTCGTGCTCCAAGAATTATGTATATCAAGAGTGCATTTGGGAACCCAAAACTAGAGAAGCCTCATGACTTAGATTAGCCATTTGAAAGTAGGTCAGGTTGTTCCTCCAGTGTGGCCATAACTTATCCATTCCTCATACCAAGATCACTGAAGATATTCTTTTCATCCATAAGATTTCTTGATTCTTTTTTTCTTTGATTCTTTGAATGAACTCTCTACCACTCGTTCTCTCTGGATGTGGAAAATCTGTCCCAAACACCACTGCTTGTGTTACTGTGCTCAAGCCAGTGGATCTGGCCTGCGGGGTGCTGGTTCCCACCAGGTCAGACCTGGAAACTCGCTGCTTCTGAACTGTCTCTCCCTCCCCATGCCACCCAGTCTGATTCCTCAACTTTGCCTTTGATGTTTAGGGCTCCTAGATTGTCATATATAATCAATTCACTTGTTTTTCCCAGTCTTTGTTGTAAGACGGACCACTGGAAGCATCTGATTACTCTGCCGTGTTGGCCCTGCCTCTGTATTACCTTTTTAAGTTCCTCTATTGCTTGCTTTGTGTATTTCTTGGCTTGTTCTGTGTTTTGCCTGTTCTCCCTCCTGATCTCTTGAAGAGCTATATATATATTAGTCTTTTCAATTCTACTGGTAATTCCAAGAAGTTATCTTCCTCCAGAAGGTTTCTTGAATCCTTGTTTTGGGCACTTGTTGAAGTCATCATGGTCTGCCTCTTTATGTGATTTGATATTGACTGTTGTCTCCGAACCCTCTATAAATTATTATATTTATTTATGTTTGCTTACTGTGTCCTGGCTTCTTGTTTTGTTTTGATATGCCCAAATAGGCTGCTTGAGTGAGCTAGTTTGATTTTTTGCACCTTTGAAGCTCTCATGTCCTGTCACCAGGTGGTTATAGCTGTTATTAGGTATGTGAGCCCAGGAATCTGTTTACTTGTATGGATTCATCTCAGGTGTCCAGGTAGGCAGTCACCAAGTGTGTGGTACAGGCTTTCGCCTATAGTCCTAGACTGGCAGGGGTGATTGGAGTAAGCTCGGGTATCTGGCTGCATTAGAGGGTCATGCACTTACTAAGTCAGGGGGCTGACAGGTTCCTCTGGGTGCCCGGGAGGAAAGCATGTCCCTGTTCCCTTGTGCCCTAGAGCACGGAGGAGGGTGACTTTTGCAGCTGGGCTATGGGCACCCAATGCCGTTGGATGTAAGAACTGGGAGTCACCACTTATTCTTGGACCCCTGTTGTGGGTTCCTAGGTGGCGTGGGTGGACCTAGCAGTACTCAGGCCCCTGATGTGAGTAGGTGTGACCCTGCTTAATGGGCAGAGCAGTGTCAAATGTCACAAATCTGCCACTCCACCTTAGAGCTGATACAGTTGAATATAGGCTTCAGGTATATACCCTGTTGTACTGTGCTAATGGAATGGGCCCACACAGGTCTATGCAGCTGTGAAAGGCATTCAAAGTCTGTGGACCCCTTACACCTGTGCCTAGGCAAAGGGGCTGTGCCTGCCCTGAGTTTCTGGCTTAGGGGAGCTGGGAGATTATTTTTTCCCATTTGTTAATTTGTTCCCTCTCCAAAGCTAGGAAAATGGCTCCAGGTGCAAAACGGATCCTACTTCTGGTGCAGGAGACCCAGCAATCACTGAAGTCTGAAGCTGGCCTGGGACCCAGTGAGGAGTAGGGAGGGGGCAGGTAAATGGGAGAAAGGTTCTTGCCAAATGGTGTGTTTTTTGATCCCTGCAGTAGATTAGACTCATGTACGTACCTTTTCCCAGTTGAGCGCTGCTTTTCACTGGTTCTGGAGGCTTGAGTAGACTCTCTTCCACTTGTTCTCGCCCAATGTGAACAACACTTCCCAAGTGCCGCTGCTTGTCTCACCATGCATCCCAGCTGATCCAGCCTGCAGGTTGCCGGTTCCTGCTGGGTCAGGTCTGGCAACCGTCTCTTCCTCCCCCTGCTGCTCAGTCCAATTCTGCAACCTTGCCTTTGATGTTCAGGGCTCCTAGGTTGTCATATATAATCAATTCAATTTTTGGGGGGTCTTTGTTGTAAAAGGGACCACGGGAAGCATCTGATGCATGACATTGGTTGCAATCCCCACATTGTGTCAGCACTCTCCCCCATTTTCTCCCTGGGTTCCTCCTTTCCTTTCGTCTGATTTTACTACCCCTCCTGCATTCTCATCTTTACTTTTGGGCAAATGTTACCCTTTTGGTTTTGTATAATTGTTTGCTCTATGGATCGTGTTCTTTTTCGGTATTATTGTTTATTTTATAAGACTGTCTATTGCTTGGCTGGAATGTGGTTTCTGGGAATGACTGCAGTTCCAAGACAGAGGGGTGTCTTTAGGGCCATAGTCTTGGAGGTTCCTCCAGTATCTGTCAGGCCAGTAAGTCTGGTCTTTTTCTATGAATTTGATTTTTTGTTCTACGTTTTTCTCCTGCTCTGCCTGGCACTCTCTATTGCAATCCCAGTCAGAGAGGTAGGTAATGGTAGCTGGGCACTATCTAGTTTTTCTCATCTCAGGGTCATGTAGGCTGTGGTACATGTCATTGGTTAGTCTGGACTAATTAATGCTCCCTCGAGTGTTTGTTTTTCTTCAATCTCCTTTACTTTGGATGGGAAAAGATCGTTAGCTGTATCTTAGATGGCCACTCGCAAGCTTTTAAGACCTAATTGAAGGATTCAGAAAAAAAGCAGGATATAAGATCAACATACAAAAATCAATCGGACTCCTCTACACCAACAAAGAAAAGGAAATCAGGGAAACAATATCATTTACAATAGCCTCCGCCAAAGTAAAATACTTAGGAATAAATGTAACCAGGGATGTAAAAGACTTATACAAAGAAAACTACAAAACACAACTACAGTAAAACAAAAAAAATCTATATAAATGGAAAAACATACCATGCTCATGGATAGGAAGATGTAACATTCTGAAAATGTCAATACTACCCAAAGCAGCCTATAGATATAATGCAATCCTGATCCAAATATCTGGAATTGGAGTAGTGCCATAACAAATACCTACAAATGTGGGAATGGTTTTGGAATTGGGTAGTCTGTAGAAGTGGAAGGATTTTAAGGAGGATATTAGTGAAAACATAATGAGCCTTGAAGAAACTGTTTGATGCATGATGGTCCTTGAGAAGGATATAGGTGAGGATTTTCCCAAAGGTGAGGTAAATGTTATTGGAAGCTGAGGAAAAGAAATCATTGATATATAGTGGTAGAAAGTTTATCAGCAATGTCACCAGCAATAATTTGAATATTGGAAAATGCAAGTAATGAACTATGTTATCCAACTAAGAAGATTTCCTGGGAAAAAGTTTTGATGGTAAGCTTTGGTTTCTTTTTGCTGCTTACATTAAAATGAGAGAGGGGAGAGAAAAACATAGGTTTACCAACCATTCTAGTTTTTCCAGCATTGTTCCAGTTTTAACACTGTAAGCCCTGCATCCCAGGGAACGCTCAGGCTAAGGCATACCAGTATAGTTGGTCACGTCAAATAATTTAAAGAAAGGGCTGTTAAGTAAAGCAGAGACAAGAGTTTCTGATTTTAAAATTTTGCAGTCTCTGTAGATAGTAAATCAGTGATGAAATTATGAAATAACTTCCAGGCAAACAGCAAATACAGGGCACCCCCAAGAAAACATGGTCTAAAGATGAAGCCAACATTGTCTGTAAAATCTTTGTTAGAACCTCTGAAAGATTTAAGGTGGTACCTCAGAGAACCATTAAGTCAGAAAATAGAGTTTCTAAGATGCTCAAGGATGTTGTCCTTCACCAGTCTCAGCAGAAGCCCAAGGTGGAGAAAGATTTATCCTAAAAAAAAAATTTAGGTGTGGTTTTTGTTTAATGTAGTGAATCCCAATAAGATTCACAAGAAACCTCTAAATTTTGTAAGTTAATTATGTTGGCGGAAATCCCTCCATCTTAGACTGAAAGGGACAGAGACAGCACACAAACAACAGATGCCTTTTTACCCCAAAATTCTACTGCCAGGAAGCAGCCTGATAAAACTATGCAGTTGCAAACACGGACTACCTTTCGTGGAAAAGGAAGGATGAGTCAGAGGGCTGAGTCAAGATCCATGAACAACTACTCCTGAGCAGGAGTAGGACTGAGTCCTAATCAAGAAATTTCCAATATGTGCTTGGATAGATTTCAGAATCGCCATGGAAGAGTGACTCCTTTGTGCTTCCTATTTTTCTCCTTTTTGTACAGGAATGTTTATAACAGTTATCGTATGCCTTTCTCACTCTTGTATAGTGGGTGTTTGGAGTCAGATAACTATCTCTTTAGTTCACAGATCTATAAATAAGGAGACACTGTATGTGAGGAAATGTAATTAGGAACTACACCTGAGGAGCCTCATTTATCCCTGGATTCAATTTAGATGCCAAAATCCTGGATTTCAAGCTGATGGCGTAAAGGGATGAAACATTTTAGAGTAGGGGAGCTCTTTAGAAAGAGTGAGTATATTTTGCAAATAAAAAGGTCTTACCTTGTTACCAGAGGGTGGACTGTGGTGAATTTAGAGTATGTCAAAACTAATAAGAAAACCAAACCAGTTGCCGCTCAGTCAACTCCAACTCGTGGCAACCCCATGTATGTCAGAGCAGACTTGTGCTCCACAGGGTTTTCGATGACTAGATTTTTTCGAAGTAGATTGCTAGGTCTTTCTTCCAAGGTGCCTTTGTGTGGACTCAGACCTCCAAATTTCTGTTAGTAGCTAAAGATATTAACTGTTTGCACCACCCTGGGCTTCCACAATAATAATAAACCAAAAACCCAGTGCCGTCGGGTCGATTCCGACTCATAGCGACACCATAGGACAGAGTAGAACTGCCCGGTAGTTTCCAAGGAGCACCTGGCAGATTCGAACTGCTGAACCTTTGGTTAGCAGCCGTAGCACATAACCACTACGCCACCAGGGTTTCCACAATAATAATAAAAAAAATAGCTGATAATAATTACAACAAAATTTTATTGACTGTTTCAAATGTGTCAAGAATTTTACACGTATTATCACATTTAAACTGAATTCACCAAGACAAGCACTATTACACCATTTACAGATAAAGAAATTGAGGCTCAGAGAAGTTAAGTGACTTGCTCAAGTCATAACTAGTAAGTGAAAACCTGTATCTATTTTACAACAAGGCCCATTTTCTTAAGCATTTACTCTATACTGCTTGTTACAAGTTCAGGCAAGATGGAAGTAATGTTGATCTTGCTCACTATTATCTATTATCTACTATAGTGCCTGGCATATATGTGAACTCCTCCCAGGTAAGAAAGTGGAAGTAGTACTATGTGAATTTTTAGGAAATAGTAATTACGGTAAAACTCGGTTATCTGTCCCTGAAACACTTTATTATGGCATTCCGGTAATTTCATACTATTTATGTATTATTTCATAAAATTTAAGGAATTCTGTGTCCGTGTATCCTCATTGGAGGAACCCAGGTAGCACAATGGTTAAGCACTCACCTGCGAACTGAAAGTTTCAGCAGTTAGAACCCACCAGTTGCTCCGTATACGAAAAATCAATCCCCTGTGTAATGTGATGCTTATAAATTTGAGCCAAATGAGACAGATATTTGAAATTGTTGGAAACATTTCTATATTTGGATTTTAAAATGAGAAAAAATGAAATAACATCTGAAAAAGACATCAGATACTCATGTGGCAAAATATCCAGGTAGGCTCTGAAATCGATATACGTTTCTCTTTTCCTTGATACTGAGATGTTGCAAGATGGTTAGACATACTGCCATGTGATATTTAAATAGCCATTATATATTACATGTGTATATCACTTTATGATTTGTAAGGTGATTTCACAAATATAATTTAATTTGATCCTGAAAACAGGTGTGAAAGGCCGGTATTATCTCCATATTGCAGGTAAAAACCAAACCCCAAAATAAACCAAAACAAAACAAAAATCAACTTCCTGAGATTCCATTGATGGTGGCAGAATATAAATTGGTAAATTTTAAAAACACTTTAAACAACCAGAATTCAAAAAGAAAGTCCAATGAACTCTGCAGCATTCAGTTGATAAATATCACCTTAAGCTTCTGGACAATCAGTTTATATCTGTTTCCTTTCTAATGTTCGTCCTCTTTGCTATTCTTACATGCTTTCCTTTACGGCGGACTACATAACTAGTAGGCATGAATTTAATCTGCACAGGAAAAAAAAAAAGTTTATGGCATAGGGGAAGGAATGCTGATAGAAAAGTATTTTAAAGGATGAAATAAAAAGGAGAATCTGCTGCTTTAAGGGGTATTTTAGAAAAGTATGTTTTGACACAAATTACAATGAATATCAGGGAAAATTCAACAATATTTTCTGTAGATCTCTACTCCCTTCTATCTTCCTTAGCCTTATTCAAAAAGAGAGTTTTAAACTTTAGCACTGATTTTTGTGGTCACTAAGGACAAGTTCTTGAACTGAATCAACTTGACAGCAACGAGTTTTTTTTTTTTTTTTTGGTAAGGACAAGTTGCACATTTTAAGCAATTTTGTTGAATTAAATATCCACATATAAATAAGCAATAGAAAGCTTTCGAATAGTTATATGGATGATGGGCAGATACATCTACAGGAGAGTTCCAAGGTGGTGAAAATGGTTAAAATGTTCAGCTGCTAACCAAAAGGTTGGAAGTTTGAGTCCACTCAGAGACACCTTGGAGGAAAGGCCTGGCAATCTACTTCTGAAAAATCAACCATTGAAAACCCTATGGATCATAGTTCTACTCTGACATACATCAGATCACCATGAGTTGAATCGACTTGATAGAAACCAGTTATATTTACAGGCCTTTGTATCTGATGATTAAACAAAACAAAACAAAACAAAAAAAACTTTTGCACACGTGAAAAATGCAAGTTTTTAAAGCCTGTATGTGAAACCCTCACTTGCTTTTAAACAGCAATTATAGTTCAAATAAAACTTGCCAATTTCCATCTACAGACTTACCATTTTTTGCAGTCCGATCTTTATTATTAGGTCCTTTAAAGAGACCAGCTTCTGCAGTTATTGGATTGACTCGACAGTCAATTAGACTTTGTCATCTTGGTAGTTTAAAAAATCAGTTCATTTCTTTATGGATCTGGGGCATGTGGGATAAGGAACTCATTGAGGAACTAGGCTAGCATGTACACTCTAAGCTGAATTATATAAAGCTGCCTCTACATATTAGATTTCTGAGAACGTAATTTAACATGTCCATGTTCACCTAACGATTTTTATATATAACTGACTCATTTGTACATACTTTCTTAGCCTTTTGATGTGAGCAGCAGTATGGAAATGAATTGTACGGGAGGCTTGTTGCTCTTATACCTTTGAATTGAAGGCCATATCACTTCTGAAAGCTACTTATATGACTGAAATGATCTTTTCTTTATATAGGTTCTATCATAATTAATAACAGTAGACTGAACACCTAGCATATTGTTCAACACACAGTAGACATCTGATAAATGTTTAGCTGACTAAATGATTGAGTGTATTGGTAATATTTTTAGACTCCATAATTCTTTAAATATAACAAGGCCCTCTTTGTAGCTTTTTAATTTTATATTCCAAAGAATTTTGACAATTTGATTTCCATTATTGGCCAGATGATAGTTCTAAAATAAAACAAAGGATTAGATAAATTTTCATATAGAACCTTAAATAAATTTTATGCCTTTTTTAAAAAAAATGAGATTGAACTTTTGTTCCATTCAAACATTTCTATAAAATTTTTTTCATCATAAGAGAAACTGTCAAACTTAGGAATAAAGGCCATTTCAGGAATGTTGTACTGTGATGTCACAAAGGTAACTTTATTAACATGTGCTCATTTTTTTTTTCATTAAGGTACATATATAGATATATTCTCTCCCAAATTTCTCTTCTTTCATGATGACTTATGCTAGTTGCATGTCCTAGATCAACCCAAACCCAGTGCCATCGAGTCAATTCTGATTCATAATAGACATAGTAATTAAAATCTTTACTTGTAGAGGTATTTTGTAAACCAAAACTAATATTTCCATCGTCTTACACAAAAAGAAAATAGTGATAGATTTTCAAAGCAAGCATTTTAACTTCAGCAGATAATAAATTAATTTGGGAATGCAGCAAATAATTTAAAATACCATATAAAAAAGAAACAGAATAAGTGAGGTAATAACATACTTTGATATTTAACTAGTGAACTAATAATATTCCATTAAAAAAGAGCACATTTCCAGGAATTACAGTAATGTAAACACCTCAAAATAATTTCATCTATTTAAAATACATACAGATTTATATTTCAGCAGACTCAAAGTTACATGAAGGTAGGGATCTTATCTATCCTGTTCACTGAAATATTTCCAGAACTCAACCCAGTAGCTAGCACATGGTACCAAAAACCAAAACCAGACCCGTTGCCGTCAAGTCGATTCTGACTCATAGTGACCCTACAGGAGAGAGTAGAACTGCCCCATAGAGTTCTACTCTGTCCTGTAGGGTCGCTATGAGTCAGAATCGACTCGACGGCAATGGGTTTGGTTTGGCTTTATAGTTTCCAAGGAGCGACTGGTGAATTTGAACTGATGTCCTTTGGGTTAGCAGCCATAGTTCTTAACCACTACACCACCAGGATTTCCCTTAAATACACAGAGGTATATAAATGATTTTTGTAGTGCTGTTTGTATTAGAAGTTAAATGAAATTGGTAAAGTAAATCACTAATGTCATTAGAATGGAATAATACACAGTGAGTACAAGTAGGCTTATGGAGGGCTTGAAAACTTTAGGAAAAATATTCAATAAAATTAAGTAGAAGATGGAACTACTATATAATAGCTGAATATATTTTATGAGCAAAACATTTTTTATTGTACTTTAGATGAAGGTTTACAGACCAAACTAGTTTCTCATTAGTCACTACACATTGTTTTATGACATCGGTTAACAACACCACATGTCAACACTCTCCCTTCTCGACCTTGAGTTCCCTATTACCAGCTTTCCTGTCCCCAACTGCCTTCTAGTCCTTGCCCCTGGGCTGGTGTGCCCCTTTAGTCTCGTTCTTTTTTTTTTTTTTTATGGGCCTGTCTAATCTCTGGCTGAAGGATAACCCTTGGGGTGACTTCGTTACTGAGCTAAAAGGGTGTCTGGGGGCCATACTCTCAGAGTTTCTCCAGTCTCTGTCAGGCCAGTCAGTCTGGTCTTTTTTTGTGAGTTAGAATTTTGTTCTACATTTTTCTCCAGCTCTGTCTGGGACGCTCTATTGTGATCCCTGTCAGAACAGTCAATGGTGGTAGCCAGGCATCATCTAGTTGTACTGGACTCCGTCTCGTGGAGGTCAGGGTAGTTGTGGTCCCTAAGTCCTTTGAACTAATCTTTCCCTTGTGTCTTTAGTTTTCTTCATTTTCCCTTGCTCCCGAAGGGCTGAGACCAATAGAGTGTCTTAGATGGCTGCTCACAGGCTTTTAAGACCTGAGATGCTACTCACCAAAGTAGGATGTAGAACATTTTCTTTATAAACTATGTTACGCCACTTGAGCTAGATATTCCCCGAGACCACCATCCTCACAGTTTTTTATGGAGTTTCCATGACCTTGCCTTGTACAAGTTGTGCTAGCTTCCGCAGTTCTGTCTACTCTCGTACCCTTCACCAAAGTTACCACTTGTCTAAGTAGTGTTTTTCCATCCCCACCTCTCCCCTCCCTCATAACCATCAAAGATTATTTCTTTTTGTGTGCAAAACTTTTCATGAGTTTTTACAGAAGTGGCCTCATACAATATTTGTCCTTTTGTGATTGACTTATTTCACTCAGCATAATGCCCTTCAGATTCATCCACGTAGTGAGATGCTTTGTAGATTCATCATTGTTCTTTATCGTTGTGTAATACTCCATCGTGTGTACGTACCGTAGTTTATTTATCCATTCATCTATTGATGGGCTTCTAGGTTGTTTCCATCTTTTTGCAATTGTGAACACTGCTGCAATGAATATAGGTATCCATATGTCTATTTCTGTGACAACTCTTATTTCTCTAGGATATATTCCTAGGAGTGGGATTGCTGGATCATATGGCATTTCTGTTTCTAACTTTCAAAGGAAGCACCGTATTGTTTTCCAAAATGGATGTATCATTTTGCATTCCCACCAGCAGTGCATAAGACTTCCAATCTCCCCACAGCCTCTCCAACATTTGCTATTTCCTGTTTTTTTGATTCGTGCTAGTAATGCTGGGGAGAGATGGTATTTCATTGTGGTTTCATTTGCATTTCTCTAATATCTAGTGATCCTGAGCATTTCCTCATGTGTCTGTTAGCCACTTTAATGTCTTCTTTGGTGAAGCAGCTGTTCACTTCTCTTGCCCATTTTTAGATTGTCTTTTTGTTGTAGAGGGGTCGGATTTTCCTGTAGATTTTAGAGATTAGATCTTTGTCTGCTTCGTAATAGCCAAAATTTTTTTCCTAGTCTGTAGGTTCTCTTTTTACTCTTTTGGTGAAGTCTTTTGATTAGCGTAAGAGTTTAATTTTTAGAAAATCCCAGTTATCTAGTTTATTTTATGGAGTTTGTGTGTTGTTGGTTGTGGTTTGTATCCTGTTAATGCCATGTGTTAGGGACTCTAGCATTGATCCTATTTTTTTTCTTCTATGAACTTTATACTTTTTGGCTTTATGTTTAGGTCTTTCATATATTTTGAATTCGTTTTTGTGTATGGTGTGAGGTATAGGTCCTGTTTCTTTTTTTTTTTTTTAATAACTTTCATTAAGCTTCAAGTGAACGTTTACAAATCCAATCAGTCTGTCACATATAAGTTTACATACATCTCACTCCCTACTCCCACTTGCTCTCCCCCTCTTGAGTCAGCCCTTTCAGTCTCTCCTTTCTTGACAATTTTGCCGGCTTCCCTCTCTCTCTATCCTCCCATCCCCCCTCCAGACAAGAGTTGCCAACACAATCTCAAGTGTCCACCTGATATAATTAGCTCACTCTTCATCAGCGTCTCTCTCCCACCCGCTGACCAGTCCCTTTCATTTCTGATGAGTTGTCTTCGGGGATGGTTCCTGTCCTGTGTCAACTGAAGGTCTGGGGAGCATGGCTGCCGGGATTCCTCCAGTCTCAGTCAGACCATTAAGTTTGGTCTTTTTCTGAGAATTTGGGGTCTGTATCCCACTGATCTCCTGCTCCCTCAGGGGTCCTCTGCTGTGCTCCCTGTCAGGGCAGTCATCGATTGTGGCCGGGCACCAACTAGTTCTTCTGGTCTCAGGATGATGTAGGTCTCTGGTTCATGTGGCCCTTTCTGTCTCTTGGGCTCTTAGTTGTCGTGTGACCTTGGTGTTCTTCATTTTCCTTTGCTCCAGGTGGGTTGAGACCAATTGCTGCATCTTAGATGGCCGCTTGTTAGCATTTAAGACCCCAGACGCCACATTTCAAAGTGGGATGCAGAATGATTTCATAATAGAATTATTTTGCCAATTGACTTAGAAGTCCCCGCAAACCGTGTTCCCCAGACCCCCGCGCTTGCTCCGCTGACCTCTGAAGCATTCATTTTATCCCGGAAACTTCTTTGCTTTTGGTCCAGTCCAATTGAGCTGACCTTCCATGTATTGAGTGTTGTCTTTCCCTTCACCTAAAGCAGTTCTTGTCTACTGATTAATCAATAAAAAACCCTCTCCCACCCTCCCTCCCTCCCCCCCTCGTAACCACAAAAGTATGTGTTCTTCTCAGGTTTACTATTACTCAAGATCTTATAATAGTGGTCTTATACAATATTTGTCCTTTTGCCTCTGACTCATTTCGCTCAGCATAATGCCTTCCAGGTTCCTCCATGTTATGAAATGTTTCAGAGATTCGTCACTGTTCTTTATCGATGTGTAGTATTCCATTGTGTGAATATACCACAATTTATTTACCCATTCATCCGTTGATGGACACCTTTGTTGCTTCCAACTTTTTGCTATTGTAAACAGAGCTGCAATAAACATGGGTGTGCATATATCTGTTTGTATGAAGGCTCTTGTATCTCTAGGGTATATTCTTAGGAGTGGGATTTCTGGGTTGTATGGTAGTTCTATTTCTAACTGTTTAAGATAACGCCAGATAGATTTCCAAAGTGGTTGTACCATTTTACATTCCCACCAGCAGTGTATGAGAGTTCCAATCTCTCTGCAGCCTCTCCAACATTTATTATTTTGTGTTTTTTGGATTAATGCCAGCCTTGCTGGTGTGAGATGGAATCTCATCGTGGTTTTAATTTGCATTTCTCCTGTTTCTTTTTTTTTGCAGATGGATATCCAGTTTTGCCAGCACCATTTATTAAAAAGACTGCCTTTTCCCCATTTGATGGACCTTGGGCCCTTGTCGAAGATCAGGTGACCAAAGGTGGATGAATTTACATCTGAGTTCTCAATTCTGTTCCATTAGTCTATGTATCTATTGTTGTACCAGTACCAGACTGTTTTGACTACAGTAGTTGTATAGTAGGTTCTGGGGTCAGGTAGTGCAGGTCCTCCTACTTTATTCTTCTTCAATAGTGCTTTACTTATCTGGGGCTTCTCTCCTTTCCATATAAAGTTAATGATTCATTTTTCCGTCTCTTTAAATAATGTTTTTGGTATTTGGTTGGGGATTGCATTGTGTTTGTAAATTGCTTTGGGTAGAATTGTCATTTTCTCAATGTTGTGTCTACCTGTCCATGAGCATGGTATGTTTTCCATTTATGTAGATCTCTTTTGATTTGCTTGCAGTAGTGTTTTGTAGTTTTCTTTATATAATTCTTTTACATCCCCGGTTAGATTTATTCCTAAGTATTTTATTTTTTCAGGGGCTATTATAAATGGTATTGTTTCCCTGATTTCCTTTTCATCATTCTCTGTATTGGTGTATAAGAATCCAACTGATTTTTGTATGTTTATCTTGTATCCTGCTGCTCTGCTGAATCTTTCTATTAGTTCTAGTAGTTTTCTTGTGGAGTCTTTTGGGTTTTCTATGTACAGTATCATATCACCCAGAAATAGGGACAGTTTTACTTCTTCATTACCAATCTGGATTCCCTTTATTGCTGTTTCTTCTTGCCTTTTTGCTCTAGCTAGGACTTCCAACACAATGTTAAATACGAGTGGTGATAAAGGGCATCCTTGTATTGTTCCTGTTCTAAAGGGGAATGTTTTCAGCCTCTCTCCATAAAGAATGATGTTGGCTGTTGGATTTGCATAGATGCCCTTTATTATGTTGAGAAATTTTCCTTGTATACCTATTTTATTAAAAGTTTTTATCAAGAATGGCATTGGACTTTGTTGAATGCCTTTTCTGTGTTGATTGAGATGATCATGTGATTCTTTTCTTTCCTTTTATTTATGTGGTGGTTTATGTTTATTGATTTTCTAATGTTGAACCATCCTTGCATACTTCATATGAATCCTGCTGGGTCCTGGTGTATTTTTTTTTTGATATGATGCTGACTTCTATTGTCTAGAATTTTGTAGAGAATTTTTGCATCTATATTCATGAGAGATATTGGTCTGTAGTTTTCTTTTTTGTGTGGTGTCTTTGTCTGGTGTTAGTATCAGGGTTATGCTGGCTTCATAAAATGAATTCAGAAGTATTGCTTCCTTTAGATGTTCTGAAGTAGTTCGAGTAGTACTGGTGTAAGCTTTTCTCTGGATGTTTGGTAGAATTCTCCAGTGAAGCCATCTGGGCCAGGCCTTTTTTGTTGTTGTTGTTGGGAGTTTATTACTTTTTCAATCTCTTCTCTTGTTATGAGTCTGTTCACATTTTCAACATCATTTTGTGTTAACTTGAGGAGGTAGTGTGTTTCTAGAAATTTGTCCATTTCCTCTAGGTTTTCAAATTATTTGGAATATAGTTTTTCTTAATATTCTGTTATGATCCTTTTTATTTCAGTTGGGTCTGTCGTAATGCCCCCCCCCCCCCCCCGCCATTTCATTTCTTATTTGGGTTATTTGTGGCTGCTCCTGTTTTTCTTTTGTCAATTTGGCCAGTGGTTTGTTGATTTTGTTGATCCTTTCAAAGAACCAACTTTTGATTTTGTTGATTCTTTCTATTGTTTTCCTATTCTCTATTTCACTTACTTCTGCTCTGGTCTTTATTATTTCCTTTCTTCTAGAGGCTGTGGGCTTTTTTTTCTCTCTCTTTCTTTTGTTTGAGCTGTGTAGCTAATGTTTTGATTTTGTCCCTTTCTTCTTTTTTGGTGTGTGCATCTGTTGCAATAATTTGACCTTTTAGGACTGCCTTTGCTGTGTCCCAAAGTTTTTGGTATGACATGTTTTCATTCTCCTTTGATTCTAGGGATTTTTTTTTGTTCCATCCCTGATTTCTTCTATTACCCTGTGGTTTTTAAAAACCCACTGTCGTCGAGTTGATTCCAACTCATAGTGACCCTAAAGGACAGAATAGCACTGCCCCATAGGGTTTCCAAGGTGCACCTGGTGGATTCAAACTGCTGACCTTTTGGTTAGCAGCTGTAGCTCTTAACCACTATGCCACTAGGGTGTTTTTAAGCAGGGTGTTATTCAGTTTCCATGTATTTAATTTTGTTTTCCTCACTCTTCCCATTGTTAATTTCTACCTTGAAGGCGTTGCGGTCAGAGAAGATACTTCGTATTATCTCGGTATGTTCGGTTTTGTTGAGGGTTGCTCTGTGGCCTGAGATGTGGTCTATTCTGGAGAACATTCCATGTGCTTTGGAAAAGAATGTGTATTTTGCATCTGTTGGGTGGAGTGTTCTATATATGTCTATCAGGTCAAGTTGGCTAATTGTGCCCTTTAGCATTTCTGTATCTTTGTTGAGTTTCTTTCTATATGTTCTGTCCTTGACCGAGAAAGGTGTGTTGAAGTCTCCTACTATTTTTGTCGAACTGTCAATTTCTCTTTTCAGTGCTGTTAGTTTGTTTTAAGTATTTTGGAGCCCCGTCATTTGGTGTGTAGATGTTTATTATGGTTATGTCTTCATGGTGGATCATCCCTTTAATCATTATATACTGCCCTTCTTTGTCTTTTATGGTGGATGTTGTTTTAAAATCTATTTTATCTGAGATTAGTATTGCCATCCCTGCTCTTTTTGGTAGCTGTTTGCTTAATATATTTTTTCCATCCTTTGAACTTCAATAAATTTAAGTCCTCGTTTCTAAGATGTGTCTCTTGTAGACAGCATATTGATGGATCCTGTTTTTTAATCCATTCTGTCACTCTGTGTCTCTTTATAGGTGTATTTAGGCCATTTACATTCAGTGTAATTATTGATAAGTGTGAGTCTGTTGCTGTCATTTTGTAGTGCTTTTTTTTTTGTGGTGCTGATGTTTTCTTTGTCCCTCTTACTCTCTTGTGTTGAGTTCCTTTTGTTTGTGGATTTTTTTTTCATATCTTTTGTTTTTGTATATTTTATTTTTACTGAGACTTTATGTTTTTATTCTTTATTTTGATGAGTAGATGAGCAAAACTTTTTAAAGAAACAGTTTACATTTGGAAGATTAAAATAATCCAAAATGTAATGAAGAACACCAAGGTCACACGATAGCTATGAGCCCAAGAGACAGAAAGGGCCATGTGAACCAGAGACTTACATCACCCTGAGACCAGAAGAACTAGATGGTGCCCGACCACAACCGATGACTGCCCTGACAGCGAGCACAACAGAGAACCTCTGAGGGAGCAGGAGAATAGTGGGATGCAGACCCGAAATTCTCATAAAAAGACCAGACTTAATGGTCTGACTGAGACTAGAGGAATCCCGGCGGTCACGGTCCCCAAACCTTCTGTTGGCCCAGGACAGGAACCATTCCCGAAGACAACTCATCAGACATGGAAGGGACTGGACAATGGGTTGGAGAGAGATTCCGACGAAGAGTGAGCTACTTGTATCAGGTGGACACTTGAGACTGTGTTGGCATCTCCTGTTTGGAGGGGAGATAGGAGGGTAGAGAGGGTTTGAAACTGGCAAAATTGTCACGAAAGGAGAGACTGGAAGGAGGGAGCGGGCTGACTCATTAGGGGGAGAGTAAGTGGGAGTATGGAGTAAGGTGTATATAAGCTTATATGTGACAGACTGACTTGATTTGTAAACGTTCACTTAAAGCTCAATAAAAATTATTTTTAAAAAAATCCAAAATGTTAGCAATGAATGCTGCTGAGTTCAGTGATGAAGGCAATACATATAAAATTAATTCCCAAGTTTACACCTCTTGCAAGTGAATTTTATTGCAAAACTGATTGTCTTACATAAGAGCTTTTTTATTACATAATAATATTTGAAGTTGTGCCTACCCATAGATTTTCACCTTACTAGTTAGATCCCGATTACTGAAGAGTTAATAATCTTGGATGCAAAACTCTATGTGCATTTCTCTGTCCTAGTAACTTTCTTGTTGAGATGAAATTACACAGATAAAACGCAAGTCTTTCCTATTGTCTTTAACAATGATACATTATGACATATTATAATTAATAATATCATGGCTTGATGGGCATGCTTTGATCAAAGTATCTTCCTTCATACACAAAACTTAGTAGGAATGCTGAAAATATCAATATGCTGCAATCAATTATTATATCTACTCCATGTTCTGATTTCCAATTTCTGCTAAGGGACTACTTCTTTCTCTGACTTGTTAAGTGTATAGCTTGGTAACACATAATTGGATGCTTAAAACATCTACAATATTGTATTGTTCACTAATTATTTCATAGGTCCATGTTAGAATTTCCCTTTGAGATATTAAGTATGTGAAGAGCAAGAATCAACTACTCTTCCTCATTGTTTTGCAATTTTGTCTTTAAATTTCCTGTTTTAAGTTAATTAGGTGAATATAAATGATCTTTGCCATACAACATTATAAGTGATTCCTAAAACATCAAGGATAATTGATGTGTATGATTTTGAAGAAATTTTCAAACCGGTTGTTGAGAAGAGCAATATAGAGAGACATATCATAGATCTCTCAAATCATATAGCATATTGTGATTTTTTCCTAGACCACATATGTGCAATTTTCAGCCTCTCCCACTTTGTCTTGCTCTCTGTATACTCCTTTTTTATCTGCATCTGACACAGTAACAGTAATGTTGATCATTGGAACAAACATGAAAATGAAATAATGATCTTATATCTATTTCTCCGATGTTTTCCTTTAGTGGTTGTAGTTTGAGAGTATATATATATATATATAAAATTTAAAAGGCTGTCATATTCTATTTGAATCCATGAGCCATGCAGCTTGAAACTGAACTTTAGAAAAGAAAACATGCCCCAAAACATCACCAATATTTCTTGTAGGAGTTAAGGAAATGAATGTAAACACTCTTGAGGTTCATTGGGGGGTGTGTGTGTGAGTGTGTGTGTGATAGTGCAAGCATATATTTCTGAATCTCTGAAGACCTGATGGTACAGTGGTTAAGCACTCAGCTGCTAACTGAAAGTTCAGAGGATCAAAGTCACCAACTGTTCCATGGGAGAAAGATGTGACAATCTGCTTCCATAAAGATTACAGCCTTGGAAACCCTATGGGGTAGTTCTATTCTGTCCTTTAGGGTCACTATGAGTCAGAATCTACTGCATGACAATGGGTTTCATTTCTTTGGCTTATCACCTAAGAAAACAGGTAGAAAAACAAATCAGAATAGTAAGGAGGGAAGTTGAAAATGAGGCTTCTGAATTAATAAAGAATTAATAGTGCCCTTATTTTACTTAGATTTCATTTTGGTTGATTATATGTGAATGTTTTTATGAACAAGAAGACACAATCATGGGCAAAGCCTAGCAGTCATATAAGAAAAATTAATCATTAATAATTATGATTCATGAGTTGAGCAGAAAGAAATAAAATAGACAAGACCATTTTACCCACAGCATACACGGCAAATTTGGCTATTGGTTCATATGGAATGAAGTAAGGTAAATTCCACCAGTGAGGAATAGGGCCATTCCTTCCTCTGAAATTTGGAAAAAGGCATATGCCACACTTCATCTGAGAGGTAACATTTTTGCGGGGAGGGAGGGGTAGGCTGTAAGTTAATTGGCTCACACACACATAGTCACTGAAGCTCTAGATCTCTTGCCTATGTGTACATGTGTTGCCTTATACCATATGTGGCTAGTCAACTCCCCTGGACCCTTTTAAGGATCCGAGAGGCGTGCAAGATGTCCTTCTTTTGAATGACATTGAAGGCAGAGGCATCTCCACAAAAGGTAGAAGAAATCTTTTTTCCTTACTTCCTCTCCTGCACTACACTTTTTATAACTTTTTCCTCCTTTCTCAGTAACCTTCACACATGTATTCCCAATATCCTCACGTTATTCACAGCTTCCTCACTAGGCTGCCATCACTTACTCTGTCTCTTTAAAAAAAAAAAAAAAAAAACAAATCCGTTGCCATTGAGTTGATTCTGATTGAATGGCAACCCCATTTGTCTGTCCTTATACACAGTCCCATTTGGCCTGTCCTAATTTAAAAAAAAAAATTTAATATCTAAACTGTAGCTGTTGTTATTTAATTAATTTATTCATGCTAAGGTATCCACGGTTGATATTATGTGAACTAAATTATCTCTCAAATAATGTACCTACATTTTAATACTATTTTTCAATGACTGAGGCCAAAACAATAAGTAATGACCCTATGGCAGTGCAGGGGAGATATCCTGCTCTTCATTTACAACATTTTCCAAGGTAGAAGTTTATCCTGAAGTCCTCTCTCTTCTTCGCACCTCAAAGCAAAATAAATGCCAAGTCCTATTGTTTCTCATATCTTTTCTTATTATGTTTTTTATAGCTGTTCCACTTCTCTTTTCCCACTGTTACTACCTGAAATCAGGTCCTTGTCATTTCTTTCATGGAATATTACAAAACCTTCTGACTGTAGTCTCACTGCCTCTTAACACTCACACACCTCTAGTGAGGATCTTTAAAAAAGGCAGATACCATGTCACTAGATTTCCCCTCAATAATTTTATTTGAAAAAATTTAAATTTATTGTACAGTTGAAAGAATAGTGCAATGAACACCTGTGTACCCTTCACCTAGAGTCATGAGATCTTAACAGCTTGATGTGAAAGTAAATTGCAGCCTTCATGATATTTCACTGCTACATACTTTTTATTTACATACTTTAGCATAGCTCTTCTGAGGTAAGAACATTCTCATACATAGTCACACTATTATTATTCTTAAGTAATTTAACATTAATGCAATAATATCATTTAATATGGAGTACACATTCAAAATGTTGCCAATTGTCTCAAAAATGCCTGTTCTGTCTCTCTCCCTCTCATTCTCTCTCTCATCTAGGATCTGATCAATGTTCACATTTGCATATTGTTTATAATATCTCATAAATCTCTTTAAATCTATAGGGCTTCTTTCCGTGTTATATTTTTCTTTGAAATTTATCTGTTGAAGAAACAAAGTTGTTTGTGCTATAGACTTTTCCTTATTCTGAATTTCATTGATGGCATTTATGTGATGTCATTTAGTTTGCTGTCCTCTGGTTTTGAAGGAAACTGGTAGTTACATTTAGAGGCTTGCACCGATTCATATTCATTCTTTTTGAAACACAACTTTATATGTGATGTTTTATGTTTCCATCAGTAGGAACATGATATCTAGTTATCTCTGTTTTTTTGTGATATTAAGATTGATCTGTGGATTCAAGTGTTCGCTGCCTAAACAAATGGCTGAAATATTTTCTATTAGCTTTTTACATAATGGCCTAGAATCAGATCTAATCATTATCTTTTTACACTTTTTAAATAAATTATTTTAATAATTTTGGTCTTACAGAAAAGTGGCAAAGATAGTACAGAAAGTTCCTCTATAGCCCTCCTTCTTGTTAGTTGCCATATAATAGGGTCCTACTCACAGCAACCTTATCTGTAACTGAACAAAATGTTGCCCTGTCTCACACTGTCTTCATAATCTTTGCTATGTTTAAGTTCACTGTTTTGGACACTGTGTCTATCCGTTTTACTGAGGGCTTCCCTTGCTTTCACTGACTTTCCACTTTACCAACCATGATGTCCTTTGCTAGTGATTGGTGTTTCCTGATGACATGTCCAAATAAAGTGAGCCAAAGTCTTGCTATCCTTGCTTCTAAAGAACATTCTGGTTGTATTTCTTCTAAAACTAATTCGTTAATTCTTCTGCCAGTCAATGATATATTCAACATTCTTCACCAATGCCACAAATCAAATACATGAATTCTTCTGTCTTCCTTTTTGTTGTTCAGCATTCTCATGCATGTGAAGCAACTGAAAAGACCTTGGTTTGGGTCAGGTGCACCTTAGTCATCAAAGTGACAACTTTGCTTTCCTAAAATTTAAAGAAGTCTTTTGCAACATATTTGCCCAATGTAATAAAATTCTTTGATTTTTTGGCTACTGCTTCCATGGATGTCGATTGTTGATCCAAGTAGAATGAAATCACTGACAACTTCAATTTCTTCTTCATTTATCAGTGTTATGGATTGAGTTGTGTCCCAGCAAAATATGTGTCTACTTGGCTAGACCATGATTCCCAGTATTGTGTGGTTGCCACCATTTTTTGATCTGATGTGATTATCCTATGTGTTGTAAATCCTAACCTCTATGATGTTAATGCTGCTAACCAAAAGGTCGGCAGTTTAAATCCACCCTTGGAAACCCTATAGGGCAGTTCTACTCTGTCCTGTAGGGTTGCTATGAGTTGGAATTGACTCAAAGGCAACAGGCTTGATTTATTTTTATGATGTTAATGAGGCAGGATTTCAGGCAGTTATGTTAATGAGGCAGGACTCAATCTATAGGATTAGGTTGTATCTTGAGTCAGTCTCTTCTGAGATATAAAAGAGAGAAACGAGCAGAAAGATAGGGACTTCATTACTACCAAGAAAGAAGAGCCAGGAGTGCAGCACATCTTTTGGACCTGAGGTCCCTGTGCTGAGAAGTTCCTAGACCAGAGGAAGGCTGATGACAAGATTCTTCCCCCAGAGCCGACAGAGAGAGAAAGCCTTCCCTTTGAGCTTGCACCCTGAATTTTGACGTCTAGACTCCTAAACTGTGAGAGAATAAATTTGTGTTTCTTAAAGCCATCCACTCGTGGTATTTCTGTTTTAGCAGCACTAGACAACTAAGACAATCATGACATTGTTTATTGGCTAGCTGTGAGGATTCTCGTTTACTTCACATTCACATGTAATCCATACTGAAGGCTATAGTCTCTGACCTACATCGATAAGTGCTTCAAGTCACCTTCATTTTCAGCAAGCAAGATTGTATCGTACAATCCTTAAGGACACAAATGGCTGCTAACAAGGAACAGCTACATGGACATTAAGTACTTTGCAGGGCCACTTCCCACCACATGCCTGTCGTTTTGTTGTACTGTGGTGGCTTGCATGTTGCTGTGATACAGGAAGCTTTGCCACTGGTATTTCAAATACTAGCAGGGTCACCCTTGGTGGACAGGCTGAGCTTCCAGACTAAGACAAGCTAGGGAGAAGGACCTGGCAGTCTACTTCTGAAAAAAATTGGCCAGTGAAAACTTTTGAATAACAGCAGAAAATTGTCTGATATACTGAAAGATTCTACGAGGAAAATATTAAACAATACAGGAAGCATCAGAAGATGGAAGGAATACACAGAGACACTGTACAAAAAGAATTGTTCAACATTCAGCCATTTCAGGAGGTACTATGTGATCAAGAACCTATGGTACTAAAGGAAGGGGTCCAAGCTACACTGAAAGCATTGGCGAAAAACAAGGCTTCAGGAACTGACCGAATACTAACTGATATGTTTTAACAAACTGATGAAGTGCTGGAAGTGCTCACTAGTCTATGCCAAGAAATTCATACTTGCACCCATTCCAAAGAAAGGTGATCTAACTGAATGCAGAAATTATCCAACAATATCATTAATATCACACGCAAGTATAATTTTGCTGAAGATTATTCAAAAGAGATTGCAGCAGTACATCGATAGGGAACTGCCAGAAATTCAAGCTGGATTCAGAAGAGGACGTGGAACCAGAGATATCACTGTTGGTGTCAGATGGATCCTGGCTGAAAGCAGAGAGTACCAGAAAGATGTTTACCTGTGTTTCATTGACTATGCAAAGGCATTTGATTGTGTGGATCATTAAAAAAAATTATGGATAATATTGCAAAGAATGGGAATTCCAGAACAATTAATTGTGTTCATGAAGAGCCTGCACTTAGACCAAGAGGCAATCATTTGACTAGAACAAGGGGGCACTGCATAGTTTAAAGTCAGGAAAAGTGTGCATCAGGGTTGTATCCTTTCACCATACTTATTCAATCTGTATGCTGAGCAAATAATCTGAGAAACTGGACTATATTCAGAACAACATGGCATCAGGAATGGAGGAAGACGCATTAACAACCTGTGATATGCATATGACACAACTTTCCTTGCTGAAAGTGAAGAAGTCTTGAAGCACTTACTGATGAAGATCAAAGACCATAGCCTTCATATGGATTACACCTCGACATAAAGAAAACAAAAATCATCACAACTGGACCAATAAGCAACATCATGATAAACAGAGAAAAGATTGAAGTTGTAAAGGATTTCATTTTACTTGGATCTACAATTAACACCCATGAAAGCAGCAGTCAAGAAATCAAATGACGCATTGCATTGGGCAAATCTGCTGCGAAAGATCTCTTTAAAGTGTTAAAAAGCAAATATGTCACTTTAAGGACTAAGGTGGGCCTGACCCAAGCCTCGTATGCATGTGAAACCTGGACAGTGAATAAGGAAGACTGAAGAAGAATTTATGCCTTTGAATTATGATGTTGACAAAGAATATTGACTGCCAGAACAATGAACAAATCTGTCTTCCAAGAAGTATAGCCAGAATGCTCTATAGAAGCAAGGATAGCAAGACTTTGTCTCATATACCTTGGATGTGTTATCAGGTGAGACCAGTCCCTGGAGAAAGACATCATGCTTGGTAATGTATAGGGTCAGCGAAAAAGAGGAAGACCCTCAATGAGATGGATTGACACAGGAGCTGCAGCAATGGGCTCAAGTATAACAATGATTGTGAGGATGGGTAGGACTGATCAGTGTTTTGTTCTCTTGTACATAGGGTCATTATGAGTCAGAACTGACTCGATGGCACCTAATAACAACAGGGCCACTTCACTACGTGTTCCTGGGATGCACAAAAGAGTTAGAACGTTGAAACTGCAAGCTGCTCAGAAACTTGCACTGGTGATTAAGGAATGATAATAAGGCAAAAATCAGTATCAAACTCCTACCAGAAGAATGGTTTTAAAGGTAGATAATGGAAACTAAACTGTTGACAACTTCTCAAACATTTCAGGGTATGTTCCAAAAAGTTGAGTATAGTCAGTTAACACAGTTGTAGAGAATATTTTGGAGAGGAAGTCTAAAATATATCTGGTTTCCTTACTTTAATAATATTTTCAAATTTTCAACTTAGATTTCCTGAAAACTGAAATGGAACTGTATTATGCTGGAATATTTAACTCTAAAAAATTCAGGTTTTAGAATAAACAAACTCTAGATCAGTGTATCCCAAATATTTACAAGCATGCGGGGGGGGGGGGCTTTTAAAATGCAGATATCTTGGCCTCACCTCAAACCTACCAAATATGAACATTTACTTGATCATACTGCCTATGTAAAATTCCTTACAGACAGTATCTCACATTAAGTGTAGTCTGAGGGCATTTCAGTACACAAAGTTAGGTATGCAAGAAGTACATTATTTACTGTAACACAACTTACTTTCTGACTCTGACTGCCAGTTACATCTAGCTGGCATAAACTTTAGTTTTAGTCATTCTTGGATTTTTCTCTATTCCCCAATTTACACTCAGGTTGTGTCTCAGTTCCCAGACATCAGAAAACATCAAATAGACTTATCATTATGCAGTCATTTCTCCCTGAAGTGTGGCAGCTTCCCAGGAATGCTGCCAGGATACCAAGTGTTGCTTCTTGCTGCATCAGAACCCACAGACAGTCTGATAATTTGTTCTTCCCTGTATTTTGGGTAGAAAACTTTTTAAAATTAAGGTAAAATGAGTCTACTGTTGACTTTCTGGCCAAGACACTCTCCCTATGCTTTTGACTCTCTTTTCTCCAGCAGGCAGCTTTTTTTTTCTCCACCTGGGCACATAACTTCCACAAGAAAACGTGCACCCATTTCAATTTGTGTGAGTAGTTACATGTTGAGGAGAAATCCAGGGAAAAAGAAACAAACTTAGATCAATATTTAAAAATATAATCATACTATTTACTTTATAATTAAGATGGTATTACTCATTCTTTTTGTAACATGTTGTACACCAAGAAAGTAAATGACTTAGTCAATGTTTTCAAAGGTTCTGTTAAAAAAAAAAAGGGAGGGAACTGAAAGATCAGACTTGCTGGCCTGACAGAAACTGGAGAAACCCTGAGAGTATGGCCCCCAGACACCCTGTCAGCTCAGTATTGAGGCCATTCCTGAGGTTCACCCTTCAGCCAAAGATTGAACAGTCCCATGGAACAAACCAAGACTAAAAGGGTGCACCAGCCCTGGGGCAGGGACTGGAAGGTAGGCGGGAACAGGACATCTGGTAATAGGGAACCCAGGGTTGAGAAGGGAGAGTGTTGACATGCCATTGGGTTGTTAACCAGTGTCATACAACAATGTGTGTACTGTTTGATGAGAAACTAGTTTGTTGTGTAAACCTTCATATAAAGTTCAATAAAAAAAATGCGTTTTTAGACAAAATAAAATCTAAAGATATACTTAACATATAATTAGTGCATTTTACAATTGAATGTCCATAAAATCTTGTAACAATTATTAAAGACCCACTCAAACCTGGTAGGAGGCACTGGGGCTCAAAGGATTAAGTATTAATATTTATGCCTGGTGAAAGAACAGTCTGGTCAAGCATGCATATAGAGTTACCCCTAGAACTATTTATTGGCCCAAGCAGGTCTAGTGCTTTTCTTCTGTATAGATAATTACCAAAATATCCAAATGTGTCTTTATAAAGATGAATAAGATTCTGTAAGCCATGCTTGGAAATTATTGAAAGCAATATGTAATTAATGATCTCCATATTTTTTTCAATATTCAGTGTACAGGTATTTTATTTTCTTTAATAATTCTGTTGTTTTCTTTTCTCTGAATATACAGTATATCTCCACAACACCACAGAATCTTGATATTTGCATAGCAATATTTGTTGTATACAAAAATTTATAGTTCATAAGTCAATATGGAAAAATGACTGCAATATACTATGAGAAATCATTTTAATAATTACTTTATTAGTTGATTAATTAACAACTAAACCCGAGTTTAATAGGTCTAATTTAATCTCTACAGAGCAGAATTTTTAAAGAAATAATCTACAGTATCCAAAGGAAACTTAAATTTTGACTTTTCTCAGTAACTAACTTTTACAAAGCATCTGAAAGGGTAACATTGCCATCTTATGGCCTGCTTGTTGAAGTAACTTTAAAGATTAAAAAAATGATGAATCCTAATACCTAATAATGATGCTGTGGTTTTCACTGATTTCAAATTCTCCACTGGGGAAAAAAGATAAAAGAGAGAACTAGAAAAAAAGATAAATGAGAGAACTAGAAACTCTGACATTTCTTCAGTGGCATGTAACACTATAACGCACAGAACAGCAACTCTTTAATTATTAGTATACAACCCAGATATAAAGAAAATAAATGCCATTGTAAGGAATAATATTCATATTTATGTAATAGTAGACATTTATAAAGACATATAGGAAAAAGGAAATTAAATAACATGTCCAAGGTCACAGTGGTCATAAGTGGCAGATCTGGAATTTGAAACTACCCCTGGCTACAAAGGCAATGTTTCTGATCATTACATTATACGGTCTCTGAAATTTGTAGTTCTACCGAGGGATTAAAAATGATATTGTCCTTTAAAGGTTAATGATATCTACTATTTATTGAAATACTGGCGGCATGGCTTCCAACATCAGAGTAATTCTCAAGCCACCACAGTACTACAAACTGACATACAGGAGGTGGAAAATGTGGCCTTGGTGATAGAACTGATGCTGGACATTGCAAGATAGAATTCTGCAACACCAATGACTTTATTCATTGGAAATACCTTTCTTTAACAAAACAAATGATGACTATTCAAAAGGACCTTGCTGGATAGAGTGCACAGAAATCTAATCAACTTCATCTGTGGAACGAGACGATGGAGGAACTCAATATCAGTCAAGACAAGGCCAGGGGATGACTGCAGAATAGACCAAAAATTGCTCATATGCAAGTTCAAGTTGAAACTGAAGAAAATTAAAACAAGTCCACAAAAGACAAAGTTTGACATTGAATATACCACACCCATGCTGAATTTAGAGACCATTTCAAGAATAGTTTTGATTTGCTGAACACTAATGTCTGAAGACCAGAAGAGTTGTGGGAAGACATCAAGGACATAATACATGAAGAAAGTAAAAGGTCGTTAAAAAAAAAAAGAAAGAAAACAACAAAATGGGCATCAGTAGAGACTCTGAAACTTGCTTTTGATCACAGAGTAGCTGAGGTGAATGGAAGAAATGATGAAATAAAGGAGCTAAACAGAATATATCAAAGGGTGACTCAAGAAAACAAGGTAAAGTGTTATAGTGAAATTTGCAAAGACCTGGAGTTACAAAACCAGAAAGGAAGAACACGCTCAGAATTTCTCAAGCTGAAAGAACTGAAGAAAAAATTCAAGCCTTGAGTTGCAATATTGAAGGATTCTATGGGCAAAAAATTGAATGATGCAGGAAATAGCAAAAGAAGAAGAAGGAATACACGGAATCACTGTACCAAAAAGAGCTAGTCGATGTTTAACCATTTCAGGTGGTACCATATGATCAAGAACCAATGGTACCGAAGAAAGAAGTCCCAGCTGCACTGAAGGCATTGGCAAAAAACAAGAAATTTGGAGAACAGCTACCTAGCCACCCAACTGAAAGAGACCCATATTCATGCTCATTCCAAAGAAAGGCAATCAAACAGAATGTGGAAATTATCAAACAATATCATTAATATCACATTCTAGCAAAATTTTACTAAAAGTAATTTTAAAATTGACTTCAGCTGTACATTGACAGGGAACTGTCTTCAAGTCAGATTCAGAAGAGGATGTAGAATGAGGGATATCGCTGCTGATGTCAGATGGATCTAGGCCAAAAGCAGAAAATACCAGAAAGATGTTTACCTGTGTTTTAATGACTATGTGAAGGCATTCAACTGTGTGGTTCCTAAAAAATAATGGATAACATTGTAAAGAATGAGAATTCCAGAACACTTAATTGTGCTCAAGTGAAATCTCTACATAACCAAAAGGCAGTAGCTCAAACAGAACAAGGGGATACTGACTGTATGGCTTAAAATTGGAAAAGGTGTTGACAGAGTTGTATCCTTTCGCTATACTTGTTCAGTCTGTATGCTGAGCAAATAATCTGTGAACCTGGACTATATGAAGAAGAACACAGCATCAGGACTGGAAGAAGACTCATTAACAACCTGTGATATGCAAATGACACAACCTTACTGAAAATGAAAAGGACTTGAAGCACTTACTGATGAAGATCAAAGACTACAGCCTTCAGTATGGATTACACCTCAATATGAAGAAAAAAAAAATCCTCACAACTGGAGCAATAAACAACATCATGATAAACAGAGAAAATATTTAAGTTGCCAAAAATTTCATTTAACTTGGATCAAAAATCAATGTCCATGGAAGCAGTGGTCAAGAAATCAAATGATGTATTGCACTGGGCAAATCTGCTGCAAAAGACTTCTTTGAAATCTTAAAAAAGCAAAGATTTTACTTTGAGAACTAAGGTGCACCTGAGCCAAGCCATGGTATTTTCAATCACCTCATATGCCTTGGGAAGCTGGACAATGAAAAGGGAAGACTGAAGGAGAATTGACATATTTGAATTATGGTGTTGGTGAGGAATATTGAATATACCATGCACTGCCAGAAGAAGGAACAAATCTGTCTTGGAAGATGTACATCCAGAATGCTCCTTTGAAGGGAGAATGGCAAGACTTCATCTCACTTACTTTGGACACATTATCAGGAGGGACCAACACTTGGAGAAGGACATCCTACTTGGTAAAGTAGAGGGTCAGCAAAAATGGGAAACCGTCAAGGAGATGGATTGCAACAGCCGCTGCAACAGTGAGCTCAAATGTATCTACTATTGTGAAGATGGCACAGGATCGGGCAACGTTTCCTTCTGTTATACGTAGGGCCACTATGAGTCAGAGCTGGGTGGGCTGCACCTAACAATAACAATGATACTGTTTATTGAGTACATTATATTTGGACTTGGGCTAAATTCTTTTTTGTATTTTATCTCATTTAATTTTTTAAAACTAGCCTTTGTAGATGAGAGATTAAGAGACTTGCTCAAAGTCATACAGCTATTAAGCTTGGAATCAGAATTGCAGTCTAGTCGGACTGAATCTAGAAGTCAAAACCCTACTTAAAGTCTACATGGGTATAGACACTGAATATAATACTATAATTTGACAAATTGAAATACAGCCTCCACTCTCTCATCAGCCCTAAAAACTAGTAAATATTCTTTCTTTCCTAAAACATGATCCTAGCTTTTTCCCTAACCCTCTGGCTACTGTTCTGCCTTCTTTGGGATTTTTTCGCCACTGAACAACCATTTAATATTGAAATATTCAATATTCCTATGATTTATTCCTAGAATTGATTTTCCCCCTGGACAATCTCATCCATGACCAACACTTCAGTTACTACTTATAGGCATATGACTTCCAAATTTTATGTGACCATTCAGTGTAGCACTCTGTATCCAACTACCCCCTTTTTTCTTTTTTTCCCCCTTTGGATGCACTTAGACACCTGAAATTGATCATGTCCAAAGGCAAATTAATGTTTTTCTCAAAGACTGGTCCCCTTTCAGGGATCCCCATCTCAGCGAACGAATATACATTCACTTTTCTGTGCCAGAAGGTGGGAAGTCATTGTTGACATATCCCTCTTCATCTCCCATATCAAGTTCGTTATCAAGTCCTGTCATTTTTACTTCTTAAATATTGCTCAGATTTGTCCACTTCTCCTCTACCACCAACATCCAAGTTTTACCATTCCATCAGTTCTTGCCTGGGTTTCTGCAATCACCTGATTTACCTCTGCACTCACTCTTGTTAATTCACTTTCATTCCTTAAATCTCTTATCCACACTGTAGGAACCTGAGGTGTTTTATAATTGTTTGTTTCTAAGCTATTTATTTACACACACACATACATAAATAAGTGTATTATATTTCACTGAATTTTTAAAAAGTGAGCATACTTGTATAACCAGCACCCATGTCAGGAAACAGAATATTACCAGAAATTATGAAGCCTTCTTCAATACCATCAAATCACCACCCCCCAAGGATAATAATTTTTCTAACTTCTAACACACAGTTTTGGAACTTCTTATAAATCCAGTCATACAATATTGTCACATGTTTTATGCAATGTACACGATAATATTATTTTTAAGCAGTTGATACTTATTTTATAGTTTCCAATATATTTTACCCATATATTTACTGACCTTCCTTCTATTTGGAATAACTTTCCTTCATTCTGAAGAATGCTGTCAATGAATTTTCTCCATTTTGCTTGTATGAAAAATCTTTAATTTGACTTCTTTTTTGAGAGATTTTTTTTTCTGGGTATAGAATTCTAGCTTGCCTGTTTTGTTGTTATTGCTCTGTTTGGGTTTGCTTGCTGCTCTCAGTATTATAAAGATGCCATTATTTGTCTTCAGGCTTGTGTTCTGTTGAAAAGTTAGCTGTTAGCCTTACAGCTTGTCCTTTGAAGATAAAACATCTTGCAAAATTCTTCTCTTTGGTTTTTATTTTCCACATTTTGAATCTACCTACATTAATTTTCTTCATATATATCCATTTTGGAGTTAAATGAGCTTCTTGAATCCGTTGGGTTGATACTTTCATTCAAATGTAGAAAATTGTTAGCCATTATGTATTTAAACATTACTTCTACCACGTAATCTACTCCTCAATTATGGGGCTCCAACTGCATGTATGATGGATTTTTCTATGTATTTCACATGCCTCTTATAATCTTTTTTTGGTTTTTATCCCCATTCTTTTTGTTTTCTCTGTCCTTCAGTGTAAATGGTTTTTAACAGACTTCAAGTTCCTTTACCCTGTCATCTGCTTTGTTTAAAATGCTATCATTCTTATCCTGGTTATGGCAGTGCATTTTTCAGTTTTAAAATGCCCATTTCATTCTTTTTCATAGAATCAAATTATAGAATTTCTTTTGATTTTCCCTATCCTTTCATTTATTTGTCTGTATTTCCTTCAATTACTTTAAGATAGACATTATACTTCCTTTCAAGCCCTTGTCTGAAAATTCATTATCTGGATCATCTCTGCATCTGCCTTTCGTGTGTGTTTTTCTTCTTTTGATATTTGTTTACATTGTTCTTTCTTTTCAGACCACTGTTGTTAAGTCAGTTCTGACTCATAGCGATCCTTTGTACAACAGAATAAAATACCGCCCAGTCCTGTGCCATCGTCACAATCATTGATATGTTTGAGCCCATGGTTGCAGCCACTGTGTCAGTCCATCTTGTTGAGGATCTTGTCTTTTTCACTGACCTTCTACCTTACCATGCATGATGTCTTTCTCCAGGGACTGGTCCCTTCTGATAACATATCCAATGTATGTGAGACAAAGTCTCGCCATTCTCACTTCTAAGGAGCACTCTGGCTGTACTTCTTCCAAGACAGACTTGTTCGTTCTCAGACAGTCCATGGTATAGTCAATATTCTTCAGCCAACAACATAATTCAAAGACATCAATTCTTCTTTTCTCTTCCTTACTCATTGTTCAGATTTCACATACATTTGAGGTGATTGAAAATACCATGGCTTGAATCAGGTGCACCTTAATCCTCAAAGTAACATTTTGCCTTTCAACACTTTAGGTCTTTTGCAGCAGATTTGCCCAATGAAATATGTCACTTGATTTCTTTTTTTTTGTTACTAGAATACATTTCTTTTTATTTATTGTTACTCACAAGAAGGCTACAATGTAGTGTTTTAAGTATTTATTCCTTAATAGCAGAGGACACTTTGCATACAAATACATGCAGAAAAATTTAACACATAACTTTTCAAAGAACATGGAAGACACCAAATCTACAACTTGGAGTTTAGAGTTCAGAGATTTTTTTTTTTTCTTTAAATAGGTGCCTTTCTTGGTATGCTATGACCTGATAAAGGCTCTAAACTTTGCAGACTACAGCAGCATAAAGCTATTTCCAATGCGATGGATGAAGATGGCTCTGAGGTAGAAAAGTGGTCATGGCTTTCCTCTTACATAAAACAATTTTCTGCTCAAAATCCCTATGCTGAAAATAGATATCCTCAGCTCCCCAACCACCCACCCTATTCTAAAAGAATAGCAGTTTTTAACTTTAAGCCTCTATCTTAGTCACCTAGTGCTCCTATAACAGAAATACCACTAGTAGATGGCTTTAACAAAGAGAAATTTATTCTCTCAGAGTCTAGTAAGTTACAAGTCCAAATTCAGGATGTCAACTCCAGGGGAAGGCTTTCTCTCTTTGTCGGCTCTGGAGGAAGGTCTTTGTCCTCAATCTTCCCCTGGTTGAGGGGCTTCTCAGGCACAGGGACCCCAGGTCCAAAGGACATGCTTTGCTCCCAGTGCTGCTTTCTTGGTGGCTTAAGGTCCCCCAGTCTCTCTGCTTGCTTCTGTCTTTTATATCTCAAGAGATTGCCTCAAGACACAATCTAATCCTGTAGGTTGAGTCCTGCCTCACTAAGAAAACTGCTGCCCATCCTCCCTCATTATCATCATAGAGGCAGGACTCAACCTACAGGATCATAATCCAATCTATGACAGCCTCCTTCCAGCCAGATCCCAGCTAAAGAGCCCCAAAGTGAAGATGTCCTTTTGAAAGATGTTTTAAAAGCACATACACTGGAATTAAAACACATTATTTTGACTTTTTTGTTTTGTTTTTCCTATACATTTGGTAATTAAGTAACATGCTTAAACTGAATCAATTAAATGTTAATTTAGAAGCTGAATCAAATACTTAATTGAATGCTCTCAAAGCTATAGGCAGGGGTACCGCCATCTAATCATTAATTTCATTCTTCTACAGAAGCAGTGGAAACCTTGGTGGTGTAGTGGTTAAGTGCTGTGGCTGCTAATCAAAAAGTCAGCAGTTTGAATGCACCAGCCACTCCTTGGAAACTCTATGAGGCAGTTCTGCTGTCCTAGATGGTCACTATGAGTCGGAAACAACTCAATGTCAACAGGTTTGGTTTGTTTTTATACAGAAGCAGTGACATACGCTTTTGACCAACATCTTTTGCAAATGTATTGATCAAATTAAGGATAATAAAACATCTGTTCATTCACCTACAAAGGTGAATGAGATATGCGCTGAATCTGTATCTGTTGACCTCTTCTTTCAGAATGAAAATAACTGATGATCCTTGATTTCTTTACTGCTGCTTCAGTGGGAACTGATTGTGGAACCACGTAAAATGAAATTCTTGACAACTTCAATGTTTTCTCCCTTTATCATGATGTTGTTTATTGGTCTAGTTGTGGGGATTTTTGTTTTCTTTATGTTGAGAGGCAATCCATACTGAAGGCTATAGTCTTTGATCTTCATCAGTAACTGCTTCAAAACCTCTTTGCTTTCAGCAAGTAAGGTTGTGTCATCTGCATATCAGATGTTAGTTTTCCTCCAATCCTGATGCTACTTTCTTCTTTATATATTCCATATATACTATATACTAGTTCAGATCACTAGTGTCTTTTCTTCTTTTTATTGTGCTTTAGGTGAAAGTTTACAGCTCAAGTTAGTTTCTCATACAAAAATTTATTACACATACATTGTTATGTGACCCTAGTTGCTATCCCTATACTGTGACTACACATTCCTTCTTTCCACCCCAAATCTCCCCTGTCCATTCAACCAGCTCCTTTGCCTTTCTGCCTTCTCATCTCGCCTTTAAACAGGAGCTGCCCATTTAGTCTTATGTATCTACTTCAACTGAGAAGCACACTCTTCACGAGTATCATTTTATGTCTTGTAGTCCAGTCTATTCTTTGTCTAAAGAGTTAGCTTAGGGAATAGTTTTAGTTCTGTGTTAAAGGAGAGACAGGGGGTCATGTTTTCTGGGGTTCCTCCAGTCTCAGTCAGACCATTAAGTCTGGTCTTTTTATTAGAATTTGAGTTCTGCACCCCACTTTTCTCCTACTCCCATCGGAGACTCTCTGTTGTGTTCCCTTTCAGGGTGGTCACTGATGGTAGCTAGGAACCAACCAGTTCTTCTGGTCTCAGGCTGATGGAGCTTCTGGTTTGTGTGGCCTCTTTTGTCTCTTGGGCTGATATTTTCCTTGCGTCTTTGGTGTTCCTCATTCTCCTTTGCTCCAGGTGGGTTGGGACCAATTAATGCATCTTCGATGGCTGCTCACTAGGTTTTAAGTCCCCAGATGCCACTCACCAAAGTGGGATGCAGAACATGTTCTTAATAAACTTTGTTATGCCGATTGACCTAAATGTCCCTTGAAACCATGGTCCCCACACACCTGCCCATGCTACATTGTCCCTCAAAGTGTTTGGTTGTATTCAGGAAACTTCTTAGCTTTTGGTTTAGTCCAGTTATGCTGACTTCCCCTATATTGTGTGTTGTCCTTGCCTTCACCTAAGATAATTCTCGTCTACTATCTCGTAAGTGAATTCTCCTCTCCCCTCCTCCCTACCCTTGTAACCACTAAAGAATGTTTCCTTCTCCGTTTAAACCTTTTCTTGAGTTTTTTATTGTGTTTTAAGTGAAAGTTTATAAATCAAGTCTGTCTCACATAGAAAAACTTATACACACCTTGCTATTTAACCCTAGCTGCTCTCCCCCTAAGGAGAAAGCACACTCCTTCTATCCACCCTGTATTCCCTGTGTCTATTCAGCCAGCTTCTGTCCCCCCCTGCCTTCTCATCTCCCCTCCAGACAGGAGTTGCCCACATAGTCTCATGTGTCTACTTGAGCCAAGAAGCTCACTCCTCACTGGTATCATTTTCTGCCTTATAGTCCAGTCCAATCCCTATTTGAAGAGTTGGCTTTGGAAATGGTTCCTGTCTCGGGCTAACAGAAGGTCTGGGGACCATGACCTCCGGGGTCCTTCTAGTCTCAGTTAGACCATTAAGTCTGGCCTTCTTATGGGAATTTGAGGTCTGCATCCCACTGCTCTCCTGCTCCTTCAGGGATTCTCTGTTGGGTTCCCTATCAGGGCAGTCATCCGTTGTAGCCGGGCACCATCTAGTTCTTCTGGTCTCAGGCTGATGTAGTCTCTGATTTATGTGGTCCTTTCTGTCTCTTGGGCTCATGATTACTTTATGTCTTTGGTGTTCTTCATTCTCCTTTGCTCCAGGTGGGCTGAGACCTATTGATGCATCATGGATGGCTGCTTGCTAGCATTTAAGACCTCAGACGCCAGTCACCAAAGTGGGATGCAGACTGTTTTCTTAATAGATTTTATTATGCCAATTGACCTAGATGTCCCCTGAAACCATGGTCACCAAACCCCTACCTCTGCTGCGCTAGCCTTCGAAGCATTCAGTTTATTCAGGAAACTTCTTTGCTTTTGGTTTAATCCAGTTGTGCTGACCTCTCCTGTATAGTGTGTTGTCTTTCCCTTCACCTGAAATAGTTCTTATCTACTATCTGGGCAATTAGTGAATACCTCTCTCCCTCCCTCCCTCCCCACTCTTGTAGCCATCAAAGAATATTTTCTTCCCTGTTTAAACTTTTTCTTGAACTCTTATGGTAGTAGTCTCATACTATATTTATCCTTTTGTGACTGACTAATTTCACTCAGCAAAATATCTTCCAGATTCATCCATATTATGAAGTGTTTCACGAATTCATCCGTGTTCTTTATCATTGCATAGTATTCCATTGTGTGAATATACCATAATTTGTCCATTTATCCTTTAATGGGCACCCTGGTTGTTACCATCTTTTTGCTATTGTAAACAGTGCTACAGTGAACATGAGTGTGCATATATCTATTCATGTGAAGGCTCTTATTTTCTAGGGTATATTTCAAGGAGTTGTATTCATATGGTACTTCTATTTCTAGCTTTTTAAGGAAGCGCCAAACTGATTTCCAAAGTAGTTGTACCATTGCACATTCCCACCAGCAGGGTATAAGTGTTCCAGTCTCTCCACAACCTCTCCAACATTTATTATGTTGTGTTTTTTGGATTAATGCCAGCCTTGTTGAGGTGAGATGTTATCTCATTGTAATTTTGATTTGCACTTTTTTTTTTAATGGCTAATGATCACGAGCATTTACCTCATGTGTCTGTTAGCCACCTGAATGTCTTCTTTGGTGAAATGCATGTTCATATACTTTGGCCGTTTTTTAATTGGGCTATTTGTCTTTGTTGTTTCGTTTTTGCAGTAACATATAGATTTTAGAGATCACACGCTGATCAGATTTGTCATAGCCAAAAACTTTTTTCCCAGTGTGCAGGTAGTCTTTTTACTTTTTTGGTGAAGTCTTTGGATGAGCATAAGTGTTTGATTTTTAGGAGCTCCCAGTCATCTAGTTTCTCTTCTGGTGTTTGTGCATTGTTAGTAATGTTTTGTATACTGTTTATGCCATGTATTAGGTCTCCTAGCATTGTCCCTATTTTTCTCTTCCGTGATCTTTATAGTATAAGATTTTATATTTAGGTATTTGATCCATTTTGAGTTAGTTTTTGTGTATGGTGTCAGGTATGGGTCTTGTTTCATTTTTTTGCAGATGGATATCTAGTTACACCGGCACCATTTGTTAAGGAGTCTGTCTTTTCCACATTTAACAGACTTTGGGACTTTGTCAAATACCAGTTGTTCATATTTCAATGGATTTATGTCTGGATTCTCAATTCTGTTCCATTGGTCTATATATCTGTTGATGTACCAGTACCAGGCTGTTTTGACTACTGTGGAGATATAATAGGTTCTAAAATCAGAGATTGTGAGACCTCCCACTTTGTTCTTCTTTTTAGAAGTGCTTTACTTACTTTTTACACTTACTTATCTGGGGCCTCTTTCTCTTCCATATGATTTTGGTGATTTGTTTCTCCATCTCATTAAAAAATGTCATTGGAATTTGGATAGTGATTGCATTATATCTATGGATCACTTGGGTAGAACAGACGTTTTTTACAAAGTTGAGTCTTCCTATCCATGAGCAAGGTATATTTCTCCACTTACGTATGTCTCCTTTGGTTTCCTGCGATAATGTCTTATAGTTTTCTTTGTATAGGTCTTTTATGTCTCTTGTCAGATTTATTCTGAAGTATTTAATCTTCTTGGGCTATTGTAAATGGTATCGATTTGGCTATTTCCTCTTCGACATTCTCTTTATTGATGTAGAGGAATCCAACATTTCTGTATGGTTATTTTATATTCTGATACCCTGCTGAACTCCTATTAGTTTCAGTATTTTTCTTGAGGATTCCAAAGGGTTTTCTGTGTGTAAGACCATGTCATCTGTGAATAGAGATACTTCTAATTCTTCCTTACCAATTTGGATGCCCCTTTTTTTATGTCTTTATCTAGCATAATTGCTCTGGCTAGGACCCCCAGCACAATGTGGAATAAGAGTGGTGATAAAGGGCATGGTTGTTTGTTTCCTTTTCTCCAGGGGAATGCTTTCAGACTCTCTTCATTTAGGATGATGTTGGCTGTTGGCTTCGTGTAAATGCCTTTGTTATGTTGAGGAATTTTCCTCTATTCCTATTTTGCTGAGAGTTTTTTTTTTTTTTTTTTTTTGTCATGAATGGGTGTTGGACTTTGTCAAATGCCTTTTCTGCATCAATTGATAAAATCATGTGGTTCTTGTCTTGTTTTATTTATATGATGGATTACATTGATTGTTTTTCTAATGTTGAACCATCCCTGCATACCTGGTATGAATCCCACTTGATCACGTGAGTTATTTTTTTGATATGTTGTTGAAATCTATTGGTTAGAATTTTGCTGAGGATTTTTGTGTCTATGTTCATGAGGGATATAGGTCTGTAGTTTTCTTTTTGTGGTCTTTACCTGGTTTTGTTATTGGGGATATGCTGGCTTGATAGGATTAGTTCTATGCTTGTCTGTGTTCTGAAATATCTTTAGTAGCAGTTGTTAATCCCTGTCTGAAAGTTTGGTAGAATTCTTCAGTCAAGTTGTCAGGCCCAGGGCATTTTTTTTATTGGGAGTTTTTAAATTACCATTTCAATGTTTTCTTTCATTATGGGTTTATTTGGTTGTTCTACCTCTGTGTTAGTTTAGGTAGGTAGTATGTTTCTAGAAATTTGTCCATTTCCTCTAGGTTTTCAAATATTTTAGAGTACAGTTTTTCATAGTAATCTGATATGATTCTTTTAATTTCAGTTGGGTCTGTTGTGATATCCACCAACTCATTTTTTGTTCAGGCTATGAATTCCTCTCCTGCTTTTCATTTGTCAGTTTGGCCAGTGGTTTATCGATTTTATTGATCTTTTAAAGAACCAGCTTTTGGTCGTGTTAACTCTTTCAATTGTCATTTCATTCTCTATTTCATTTATTTCTGCTCTAATTTTTATTATTTGCTTTCTTCTAGTGCCCGAGGATTTCTTTTGTTGCTCTTTTTCTATTTGTTCGAGTCGTAGGGATAATTCTTTGATTTTGGCCCCTTCATCTTTTTGGATGCATGCATTTATTGCTATAAATTGACCCCTGAGCACTGCTTTAGCTGTGTGCCAAAGATTCTCATAAGAAGTATCTTCCTTCTCATTGGATTCTATGAATTTCTTTATTTCCTCGTTAATTTCTTCTATAACCCAGTGGTTTTTCAGTAAGAGGTTGTTCAGTTTCCATGTGTTTGATTTTTTTTCCTTGTTTTTTCTGTTGTTGATTTCTACTTTTATGGCTTTATAGACAGAGAAGATGCTTTGTAATATTTTGATGTCCTAGATTCTGTTAAGGCTTGCTTTATGACCTAATATGTGGTCTATTCTAGAGAATGGTCCATGTGCATTGGAAAAGAAAGTGTACTTGGATGCTGTTGGGTGGAGTGTTCTGTTTATGTCTGTGAGGTCAAGTTAGTTGATTTTGGCATTTAGATCTTCCATGTCTTTTTTGAGCATCTCTCTGGATGATGTGTCTTTCACTGAAAGTGGTGTGTTGAAGTCTCCTTCTATTATTGTGGAGCTGTCTGTCTCTCTTTTCAATGCTGTTAGAGTTTGTTTTATGTAATTTGATGCCCTGTCATTGAGTGCATTGATATTTATTATGGTTGAATCCTCCTGGTATATTATCCCTTTAATCATTATATAGCGTCCTTCCTTATCCTTTGTGATGAGTTTAACTTTAAAGTCTGTTTTGTCAAAAATTAAGATTGCCACTCCTGCTCTTTTTTGATTGTTGTTTGCTTCATATATATTTTTTTCCATCCTTGGAGTTTTAGTTTGTTTGTGTCTCTGAGTCTAAGATGTGTCTCTTGTAGGCAGCATATAGATTGTTCATGTTATTTTTATCCATTCTGTCACTCTCTGTCTCTTTATTAGTACATTTAGTCCATTTACATTCAGTGTAATTATGGGTAGTTCGGCCTTTTTAATGTCTTTTTTGTGTGTTGTTAACAGTTTCTTTTTCTACTTAATTTTTGTGCTGAGTAGTTTTTTCTTTATATATTGTTTCCTCTTTTTCATTGTTCATTTGTTTTTGCTGAGTCTTAATGTTTTCTTGTATTTTATTTTTATATGTAGGATTCTTAGTTTCCTTTGTGGTTACTTTACTATTTACCCCTATTTTTCTAAGTTTAAACCACACTTTTATCTCTTTATATTGCCTTGACTTCCTCTCCATATGAAAGATCTATGACTACATTTTTTAGTCCCTCTTTATTAAATTAATGTGATATTTTACGTAATGACATCGCTGTTTCCCTGTTTTTCGAGTTAATTTATTTTTGTGATTTCCCTATCTGAGTTGATATCTGATTGCTCTGTGCTGTGTTCTAGTCTAGGGTTTTTATCTGATGTTATTGATTCTCTAACCAGAGGACCGCCTTTAGTATTTCTTGTAGTTTTGGTTTAGTTTTTGTAAATTTCCTAAACTTCTGTTTATCTGGAAATGTCCTAATTTTATCTTCATATTTGAGAGACAGTTTTGCCAGATATATGATTCTTGGTTGGCAATTTTTTCCTTCAACGATTTATATATGTCATCATCCCATTGCCCTCTTGCCTGCATGGTTTCAGCTGAGTAGTCCAGGCTTTTTCTTATTGTCTTTCCTTTTAGATGACTTTCTGTTTATCCCTAGCCACTCCTAAAATTCTCTCTTTACCTTTTGTTTTGGCAAGTTTGATTATAATCTGTCTTGGTGACTTTCTTTTGACATCTACTTTATGTGGGGTTCAGTGAGCATCTTGGATAAATATCTTCTCATCTTTCATTATATCAGGGAAGTTTTCTGCCATCGAATCTTCAACAATTTTCTCTGTATTTTCTATTGTCCCTCCCAGTTCTAGTACTCCAGTCACTCGCAGGTTATTTCTCTTGATAGAGTCAACTGGTGACAGGATGCCTTAACAGCTGTGAAGTCCATCCATTTGAATGGGAGACATGCATTGAATAGTAAAATTTCAGAGCAATTATTAGAAGTCCCCCCACCACCTCTGTGCTGCTCCCCATTCACCGCCCATTTGAGCAGGCTCTGCTCCAACTGGCTTTGTGGGCCAGCTTGGTGCTCTGCACCCAGCACTCCCTGCACTCATTCACCCCAACCCCAACTGGCCCTGAAAACCAGCACAGTGTCTCAAGCTCCATCCACCCCACTTATTGCACCCTGACTGTCCATGTGACACCCCTCCCACATCCTACATGTTCCTCCAAGCTGTCCACACACACGGAGTCCCTGTGCCTCCCTTACTGTGATGAAAATACATGCCTGCACAGAGGGACTGCCCCATCCATTTGGGTAGCACTGACTCCATTTGAAGGAGCCCTGGCTGTGCGGCAGTTAAGCATTGGCTGCTAACCAAGAGGTTGATGATTTCAATCCACCAGCTGTTCCAGGGGAGAAGATGTGACAGTCTGCTTCTGTAAAGATTTATAGCCTTGGAAACCCTATGGGGTAGTTCCATTCTGTCCTATAGGGCCACTATGAGATGAAATCAATGATGATGATTTGTCCTGTTCACCAGGGGGCACGCTAATGACTTGTGCCAATGCAGAAGGACCACACTGTACCTCAAGAGTTGTGGAGGGGTCCTGATCACCTGACACTTGGCAACTCACACTGAGGAAGGGACCTGCCCTTGCACCTCCACAGAATCCTCTAAGGGAAGTCAAACGTGCCTAAGACTGAGAACCCCTGTGTATGTGCAGCACACCATACTTACCAGTGAGAGGAAATCACACCCAGCAAACTGGTAGCACCAAAGACATACACAGACCAATACCACAAAGCAACAACAATTAAAATAATTCTAAGGAAAGACAAACTGAAGAGTAAGGGAAGAAGCTAAGTTCCTGATATATCAAAACACAAAAAATAATAATTAAATAAAAATAATTAAGGCAAACCGTGAAATCAAATAAACGGATAGTGGCAGAATGGGTAAAAAAAAATGATCCATTAATATATTATCTACAAGAGACACACCTTAGGCACAAAGACATAAATAAGTTAAAAATCAAAGGGTGGAAAAACATACCAAGGAAATAGCAACCAAAAGAGTGCAGGAGTGGCGTTATTAATATGTGAAGAAATAGACTTTAAGTCAAAATCCATTATAAGATTTAAAGGACATTATGTAATGATAAAACTGTCAATTCAACAAGAAGAGATAATAATTATAAGTATTTATGCACCAAATGCCAGAGCCCCAAAATTTATAAAGAAACTCTAAAAGAATCAAAGAGAGAAATAGATCTGCAATAGTAATAGATTTTAATACACCACTTTTGACTTTGGGCAACTAGAAAGAAAATCAATAAAAATATAGATGACCTGAATAGCACTTTTAACCAACTGGGCCTAACAGACATATATAGAAGACATTACCCAACAGCAGCACAATACACATTTTCTTCCATATACAATGACACATTCTCCAGAATAGACCATTTTTTAGGCCACAAAGCAAATCTCAGTAAATTTAAAAAGATTGAAACCATACAAAGCATCTTCTCTGATGATAACAGTATGAAATAAAAAATCAATAGCAGGAAGAAAAAGGAAAATAAAATAAATACACGAAAAACTAAATAACATACTACTAAAAAAGTATTTGGTCATAGAAGAATAAAAATTTAAAATACTTAGAACCAAACAAAAATGAAAACACAGCGTACCAAAACATTAAAATGCAGCAAAAGCAGTTCTCAGAAGGAACTTCATGACAATAAAAGCATGCACTAAAAAAGAAGAACCAAACCTGTTGTTGTTGAGGTGATTCTGATTCATAGTGACCTTATAGGACAGAGTAGAACTGCCCCGTAGTTTCCAAGGAGTGCCTGGTGAATTCCAACTGCCGACCTTTTGGTTAGCAGCCTTAGCTCTTAACCACTATGCCACCAGGGTTTCCTAAAAAACAAGACAAATCCAAAATCAATAACTTAACCCAAAACCTTGAACAAATTGAAAAGAAAGAGCAAAAGAAGACCAAAGCTACAAGAAGAAAGGAAATAATAAATATTAGAGCAGAAATAAGTGAAATAGAAAACACAAAAAGAATAGAATCTTCAAGATTGGAAGTTGGTTCTTTGAAAGGATCAGTAAAATAAATCACCCACTTGCTAGATTGACAAAGGAAAAAAAAAGGTGTAAATAACCAAAATAAGAAATGAAACTGGAAACATTACAACAGATACAGTAAAGAGGATCAAAACAGAATACGATGATAAATTACACTACAACAAATTTGAAAGCCTACAGAAATGGACACATTCCTGGAAACACACTACTTACCTAAACTAACATAAATGAAGGTTGAAAATTTAAACAGACCCATAACACAAAAATAGATTGAAGACGTCATCAAAAAACTCCCAACAACAACAAAAGCCCAAGACCAGATTGCTTCTCTGGTGAATTTTACTAAACATTCAGTGAAGAGTTGGCATCAGTTCTACTCAAACTCTTACAAAATTGGAAGAAGAAGGAATACTTCCTGACTCATTCTATGAAGCCATCATTACTCTGATTCCAAAGCCAGATGAAGTCATCACAAAAATAGAAAATTAAAGACCAATATCCCTCATGAATATAAACACATAAGTTCTCAAAAAAATTCTACCAAACAAAATTCAACAACATATTAAAAGAAAATCATACATCATGATCAAGTGAGATTCATAACAAGAATGTATGGGTGGTTCAACCTTAGAAAATCAATCGATGTAATTCATAACATAAATAAGGCAAAGGTAAAGAACCACATGATCATCTATACTGATGCAGAAAAGACGTGATAAAATCCAACAAAGTTTCCTGATAAAAACTCTCAGCAGGTTAGGAATAGAAGGGAAATTTCTTAACATAATTAAAGGCATATATGCAAAACCTAAGCATTAGTGAGCCAAAATGGACTGTTATTGGCCATTTTGAATTGGACAATCATATGGCCTACACTGCCGGGAATGATAAATTGAAAAGGAATGGTTTAACAGTCATCGTCAAAAAGAAAATTTCAAGGTTTATCCTAAAGTACAATGCTGTCAGTGATAGGATAATATCCATATGCTTACAAGGAAGACGAGTTAATAGGACTATTATTCAAATTTATGCAACAAACACTAAAGCCAAAGATGAAGAATTTGAAGATTTTTACCAACTTATGCAGTCTGAAATTGATGAAACATTCAATCAAGATGTGCTGATAATTACTAGTGATTGGAATGCAAAAGTTAGAAACAAAGAAGAAGGATCAGTAGTTGGAAAATATGGCCTTGGTGATAGAAATAATGCTGGAGATTGCATGGTAGAATTTTGCAAGACCAACTAATTCTTCATTGCAAATACCTTTTTTCAACAACATAAACGGTGACTATAAATGTGAACCTCAGCATGAAATACATAAGAATCAAATTGACTATATCTGTGGAAGGATACAGTGAAGAAGCTCAATACCATCAGTCAGAACAAAGCCAGGGGCTAATTATGGAACAGACCATCAACTGCTCATATGTAAGTTCAAGTTGAAACTGAAGAAAATTACAGCAAGTCCATGGGAGCTAAAATACAACCATGAGTATATCACATCTGAATTTAGAGAACATCTCAAAAATAGATTTGACACGTTGAACTCTAATGACTGATGAATGCAGGAGTTGTGGAATGACATCAAGGACATTAAACATGAAGAAAACAAGAGGTCATTGAAAAGGGAAGAAAGAAAAGACCAAAATGAATATTAGAAAAGGCTCTGAAACTTGTTCTTGAATGTTGAGTAGCTAAAGGGAACTGAAGAAATGATGAAGTAAAAGAGCTGAACAGAAGATTTCAAAGAGCTTGAGAAGACAAAGTGAAGTATTATAATGAAATGTGCAAAGACCTGGAGTCAGAAAAGCAAAAAGAAAAAAACATGCTTGGCATTTCTCGAGCTGAAAGAACTAAAGAAAAAATCCAAGTCTCAAGTTGCAATATTGAAGGATTCTATTGTCAAAATATTGAACAACACAAGAAGCATCAAAAGAAGATGGACGGAATACAGAGTCACTGTACAAAAAAGAATTGTTCAATGTTCAACCATTTCGGGAGGTAACATATGATCATAAACATTCAGTATTGAAGGAAGAGGACTTAGCTTCACTGAAGGCATTGGCAAAAAACAGGCTCCAGGAATTCACAGGAAAAACAGAAAAGAACAAATGCTGACAACGATGTGGGGGAAATTGGAAACAATATCCATTGCTGGTGGAATTGTAAAATGGTACAACTACTATCCCCCACATGTCTGTCAGTTTGTCGTACTGTGGGGGCTTGTGTGTTGCTGTGATGCTGGAAGCTATGCCACCAGTATTCAGATAACGGCAGGATCGCCCATGGAGGACAGTTTCAGCTTAGCTCCCAGACTAAGACAGACTAGGAAGAAGGACCTGGCAGTCTACTTCTGAAAAGCATTAGCCAGTGAAAGCCTTGTGAATAGCAGCGGAATATTGTCTGATATAGTGCTGGAAGATGAGCCCCCCAGTTTGGAAGGCACTCAAAAGATGACTGGGGAAGAGCTGCCTTCTCAAAGTAGAGTCGACCTTAATGACGTGGATGGAGTAAAGCTTTCAGGACCTTCATTTACTGAGGTGACACGACTCAAAATAAGAAGAAACAGCTGCAAACATCCATTAATAATCAGAAACTGGAATGTACGAAGTATGAATCTAGGAAAATTGGAAGTCATCAAAAATGAAATGGAATGCATAAACATCGATATCCTAGGTATTAGTGAGCTGAAATGGACTGGTATTGGCCATTTTGAATCAGACAATCATATAGTCTACTATGCTGGAAATGACAACTTGAAGAGGAATGGTGTTGCATTCATTGTCAAAAAGAACATTTCAAGATCTATCCTGAAGTACAACACTGTCTGTGATAGGATAATATCCATACGCCTACAAGGAAGACCAGTTAATACGACTATTATTCAAATTTACACACCAACCACTAGGGCCAAAGATGAAGAAATTGAAGATTTTTATCAGCTGCTACAGTCTGAAATTGATCGAACATCCAGTCAAGATGCATTGATAATTACTGGCGAATGGAATGCAAAAGTTAGAAACAAAGAAGAAGGATCAGTAGTTGGAAAATATGGCCTTGGTGATAGAAACAATGCCGGAGATTGAAAGATAGAGTTTTGCAAGACCAATGACTTCTTCATTGCAAATACCTTCTTTCACCAACATAAACAGCGACTATACACATGGACCTCGCCAGATGGAACACACAGAAATCAGATTGACTACATCTGTGGGAAGAGACGATGGAAAAGCTCAATATCATCAGTGAGAACAAGGCCAGGGGCCGACTGTAGAACAGACCATCAATTGCTCATATGCAAGTTCAAGCTGAAACTGAAGAAAATCAGAGCAGGTCCACGAGAGCCAAAATATGACCTTGAGTATATCCCACCTAAATTTAGAGACCACCTTGAGAATAGATTTGACGCATTGAATGCTAGTGACCACAGGCCAGACGAGTTGTGGAATGACATCAAGGACATCATCCATGAAGAAAGCAAGAGGTCACTGAAAAGACAGGAAAGAAAGAAAATACTAAGATGGATGTCAGAGGAGACTCTGAAACTTGCTCTTGAGCATCGAGCCTCTAAAACAAAAGGAAGAATTGATGAAGTAAAAGAACTGAACAGAAGATTTCAAAGGGCCTTTCGAGAAGACAAAGTAAAGTATTATAATGACATGTGCAAAGAGCTGGAGATGGAAAACCAAAAGGGAAGAACACGCTCGGCGTTTCTCAAGCTGAAATAACTGAAGAAAAAATTCAAGCCTCGAGTTGCAATAGTGAAGGATTCCATGGGGAAAATATTAAACGATGCAGGAAGCATCAAAAGAAGATGGAAGGAATACACAGAGTCATTATACCAAGAAGAATTAGTTGATAATCAACCATTTCAAGAGGTGGCATATGATCAGAAACCGATGGTACTGAAGGAAGAAGTCCAAGCTGCTCTGAAGGCACTGGCAAAAAACAAGGCTCCAGGAATTGATGGAATATCAATTGAGATGTTTCAACAAACAGATGCGGCGCTGGAGGTGCTCACTTGTCTATGCCAAGAAATATGGAAGACAGCGTCCTGGCCAACTGACTAGAAGAGATCCATATTTATGCCTATTCCTAAGAAAGGTGATCCAACCGAATGTGGAAATTATAGAACAATATTGTTAATATCACAAGCAAACAAAATTTTGCTGAAGATCATTCAAAAATGGCTGCAGCAGTGTATCGACAGGGAGCTGCCAGAAATTCAGGCCGGTTTCAGAAGAGGATGTGGAACCAGGGATATCATTGCTGATGTCAGATGGGTCCTGGCTGAAAGCAGAGAGTACCAGAAGGATGTTTACCTGTGTTTTATTGACTATGCAAAGGCATTCGACTGTGTGGATCATAACAAACTATGGATAACACTGCGAAGAATGGGAATTCCAGAACACTTAATTGTGCTCATGAGGAATCTTTACATAGATCAAGAGGCAGTTGTTCAGACAGAACAAGGGGATCCTGATTGGTTTAAAGTCAGGAAAGGTGTGCGTCCGGGTTGTATTCTTTCACCATACCTATTTAATCTGTATGCTGAACAAATAATCCGAGAAGCTGGAGTATATGAAGAAGAACAGAGCATCAGGATTGGAGGAAGACTCATTAACAACTTGCGTTATGCAGATGACATAACCTTGCTTGCTGAAAGTGAAGAGGACTTGAAGCAGTTACTAATGAAGATCAAAGACCACAGCCTTCAGTATGGATTGCATCTCAACATAAAGGAAACAAAAGTCCTCACAACTGGACCAATGAGCAATATCATGATAAACAGAGAAAAGATTGAAGTTTTTAAGGATTTCATTTTACTTGGATCCACAATCAACAGCCATGGAAGCAGCAGTCAAGTAATCAAAAGACGCATTGCATTGGCTAAATCTGCTGCAAAGGACCTCTTCAAAGTGTTGAAGAGCAATGATGTCACCCTGAAGACTAAGGTGCGTCTGACCCAAGCCATGGTATTTTCAATCACATCATATGCATGTGAAATCTGGACAATGAATAAGGAAGACCGAAGAAGAGTTGACGCCTTTGAATTGTGGTGTTGGTGAAGAATATTGAATATACCATGGACTGCCAAAAGAACGAACAAATCTGTCTTGGAAGAAGTGCGGCCAGAATGCTCCTTAGAGGCAAGGATGGCGAGACTGCATCTTACATACTTTGGACATGTTGTCAGGAGGGGTCAGTTCCTGGAGAAGGACATCATGCTTGGCAGAGTACAGGGTCAGCGGAAAAGAGGAAGACCCTCAACGAGGTGGATTGACGCAGTGGCTGCAACACTGAGCTCAAGCATAACAACGATTGTAAGGATGGTGCAGGACTGGGCAGTGTTTCGTTCTGTTGTGCATAGGGTCGCTATGAGTCAGAACCGACTCAACGGCACCTAACAACAACAACAACTAGTATGGAGAATAGTATGGCAGATCTTCAAAAAACTAGAAATAGAACTACCATATGATCCAGCAATCCCACTCCTAGGTATATATCATAGAGATATAAGAGGCACCAACAGACATATGCACACCTATGTTCATTGCAGCACTATTCAATATAGCAAAAAGATGGAAACAACGTAAGTGTCCATCAGTGAATGGATAAACAAAATGTGGTACATACGTATAATGGAATATGTACTCGAATGAGTTCTCAAAACATCTTATAACATGAATGAATCTGGCGTACATTATACTGAGTGAAATAAGCCAATCACAAAAGGACAAATATTGTGTGCTCTCACTTTTATAGAAAGACAAGAATAGGTACATATACAGAAACTAACATTTATTGTTGGTTACCAGAGATGGCTGGGAGGGAGGGGAATCACTCTGTTAGGTGCCCTCGAGTCGGGTCCAAATTGTAGTGACACTGTGTACCACAGAACGAAACACTGCCCAGTCCTGCACCATCCTTACAATCGTTGTTATGCTTGAGCCCATTGTTACAGCCACTGTGTCACTCCATCTCATTGAGGGTTTTCCTCTTTTTCCACCAACCCTGTACTTTACCAAGCTTGATGTCCTTCTCCAGGGACTGAATCCCCCTGACAACATGTCCAAAGTGTGTTAGACGCAGTCTCGCCATCCTTGCTTCTAAGAAACATTCTGTACTTCTTCCAAGATAGATTTGTTCGTTCTTTTGGCAGTCTATGGTATATTCAATATTCTTTGTCAACACCACAATCCAAAGGCGTCAATTCTTCTTTGGTCTTCCTTACTCATTGTCCAGCTGTCACATGCATATGATGCAATTGAAAATATCATGGCTTGGATCAGGCACACCTTAGTCTTCAAGGTGACATCTTTGCTTTTCAACACTTTAAAGAGGTCCTTTGCAGCAGATTTGCTCTTTGCCATGCATCTTTTGATTTCTTGACTGTTGCTTCGACGGGAGCTGATTGTGGATCCAAGTAAAATGAAATCCGTGACAACTTCCATCTTTTCTCTGTTTATGATGATGTGGCTTATTGCTCCAGTTGTAAGGATTTTTGTTTTCTTTATTCTGAAGTGTAATCCATACTGAAGTCTACGGTCTTTGATCTTCATCAGTAAGGGCTTCAAGTCTCCTTCACTTTCAGCAAGCAAGGTTTTGTCATCTGCATATAGCAGATTGTTAATGAGTCCTCCTCCAATCCTGATGCCCCATTCTTCTTCATATAGTCCAGCTTCTAGGACTATTTGCTCAGCATACAGATTGATGAAAAGATACAACCCTGACACACACCTGTCCTGACTTTAAACCAATCAGTATCCCCTTGTTCTATCTGAACAAGATCCTCTTGATCTATGTAGAGGTTCCTCATGAGCACAATTAAGTGTTTGGAATTCCCATTCTTCACAATGTTATCCATAATTTGTTATGATCCACACAGTCAAATGCTTTCGAATAGTCAATTAAACACAGGTAAACATCCATTCTCTGCTTTCAGCCAGGATCCATCTGACATCAGCAATGATATCCCTGGTTCCACATACTCTTCTGAATCTGGCCTGAATTTCTGGCAATTCCCTGTGATATACGGCTGCAGCTGTTTTTGAATGATCTTCAGCAAAATTTTGGTTGTGTGTGATATTCCACATTCCAATTATTAATGGATGTTTGCAGCTCTTTCTTTCATTTTGAGTCATGTCACATCAGCAAATGTAGGTCCCAAAAGCTTGACTCAATCCACATCATTAAGGTCAACTCTACTTTGAGGAGGCCGCTCTTCCCCAGTCGTATTTTGAGTGCTTCCAACCTGGTGGGCTCATCTTTTGGCACTATATCAATGTTCTGCTCCTATTCTTAAGGTTTTCACTGGCTAATTATTTTCAGAAGTAGACTGCCAGGTCCTTCTTCCTAGTCTGTCTTAGTCTGGAAGCTCAGCTGAAACCCGTCTGCCATAGGTTACCCTGCTGGTATCTGAATACCAGTGGTATAGCTTCCAGCATCACAGCAACACACAAGCCCACATAATATGACGCTCTGACAGACACGTGGGGAGAATCACTCTCTAGATAGTAGAAGATTGTTATTATTTTTGGTGATGGGAAAGGTAACACCTAATATGCGTGAAGTGCACACAGCTTGACCAAGGTAAATAATGTCACTAAGAAGTACAGTACACAAGGAAAAAGAACATTTTTGGTAAATGCTATGACATATATAATTTTGCAACAACAGCAACAACAACTAAAAATATACATGTGGTTACATATGTGTGTATAGGTATGTATGTAATCCTGGTGGTACAGTGGTTTAAGCATTTGGCTGCTAACCAAAAGGTTCAAATCCACCAGCCATTCTTTGGAAACCCTATGGGACAGTTCTATTCTGTCGTATAGGGTTTCTATGAGTCAGAATCGACCCCACAGCATTGTTTTTTTTAAATATGTATATAAATATAAATAAATAAATAAATAAGTTTTTTTTAATTTATATGTCTATACATGTATGTGTGTGTATGCATATATATACATATTTATGATAAAGCACATGGGGGCACATTTAGGGTTTCTTAGACAAAACCAAACATCTTGTGGATTTGGTTTTCTGGGTTTGAAGGCTTGTGACCATAGTCTCATGGGAAAATATTACCTCACATAATATAGTTCATAAAGTTTATGTAGCACTTACTACCTTTATGAGAAGTGTCTAGGGTTTTAAAATCTTGTGAGAGGCCATATAAGATACAACTATTGGTCTTTACTTATCCAGCGTCAAACAGAAAGAAGGAAATCAAAGCTCAGAGAAGAAACTAGTCTACAGGAGTAATAGTCTACACAAACCCTCGCCTCATCTACTCTGAGACCAGAAGAGCTAGATGGTGGCCAGCTAACATTATGGACCATTCTGATCAGGACCACAATAAATGGATCCTGATAGAATGGGAGAAGAATGTGGAACAGAACTCAAATTCTTAAAAAGTCCAGACTTAACTGTATCAGTGGAGACTAGAGGGCCCCTCAAGACTATCGCCCTGAGATGCACTGTTAACCTTGAACTGAAACTATCCCCGAAAGTCACCTTTTAGCTAAATAACAGATTGTGTCATAAAATAAAGAATATCACCCATGAGTATTGGGCTTCTTTTAAAAATCATCTATATGAGACCGACTAGTCAACGATTATTCTAAAGCAAAGATGAGAAGGTAAGGGGGCAAGAAAACAAATTACTGGAAACAGAACAACCAGAAAAAAAATATTATGTTGACACATTGTGAAAAATGTAACCAATGTCACTGACTAATTTATATAGAAATTGTTAAATGGGAACCTCATCTGCTAAGTAAACTTTCCCTGAAAATACAATAAAATATTTAAAACAAAATGGAAAGGTGAGACATTCCCATAAAGAAAAAAAAAGGTCAATTTTCAAAGGATAATTGCTAACCATAGCATCTTTACTCTATGCCTAAATTTCTCATTATTTGGGACATTAACATATTTGTTCTTCCTCCACTATTTATATATACAACCTACTTATGTTACCTTAATCTTTACATTACCTACTATAATTTCAGAACCATGATTAGAACAATTTTATTTGATCTGTGTATATATATATACATATACATGCACATATACAAATATTTATATACATATACACATATTTATATATGAATTTTTCACATTTTTCTTTTGAAATTAAATGGACAAATAATAATTAAAAAGTCAAATTATTTGACTTCCATTTCAAGTAATACCGCAGGCAAGTTAACTGGACTCAACCCTCCCACTGAAAACTATGCAAAGGCCTCTACATACCTATATATATCTAAATCTATCTCTTGATCTACACACATCACACATACAAAGAGACAATTAACTACCATATAGTAAGTTAATGCAGAAAAGCAAAGTGGTCATCAAACCATTGAAGCTGGATTTCGACCTGGCGGTTTTTGCCAAACTTTGTGAATTTGGGCTTAAATTTCCTTAGAATTAGAAGATATGAGAGTCACAAGTCACTTAGTCTGTGTATTTTTTCACCAAAATTAAAAAAAAAAAAACAGTTTGGTATAGTTAACTAACATTGATCAATCATATAATTTCAACCCTGTGATTCCACACCTAGATATATACCCAAGTGAAACACTTTCATATGTACAAGAAATATGTGCAAGATTGTTTATAAAAGCACAATTTGTAATGCAAAAAAAAAAAAAAAACCACAAAAAAGCCAAAACAAAACAACTATAACAAACAAAATGCTCATCTAGAGGAGAATGGACTAAATAAATTGTGGTATATTCACAAAATGTAATATTACACATCAGTGAAATTGAATGAATTATAGCTTCTTTTAATAGTATGGATGAATAAATAACATACCTTGGTGGCGTAGTGGTTAAGTACTACAGCTGATAACCAAGAGGTTGGCAGTTTGAATCCACCAAGTGCTCCTTGGAAACTCTGTGGGGCAGTTCCACTCTGTCCTATAGGGTCGCTATGAGTTGGAATCAACCTGACAGCAGTGCGTTTTTTTTTTTTTCAGTTTTTTAATTAAATGCAGAAATGAAGTCCCAGAAGATTGCTTACTGTAGAATTATTATTGCATGGAATTCAAAAACAGTTAAAACTAAATGATAATTTCTTTGGACACATATAATTAATAAAATATTTAAAAACAAAGAAATACAAAAACAGCTATCAGGATATAAGTAATCTCTAGGAGGGAAGAAGGGAGATGGCATAAGAGAGATGCACATAATTAGGTTATTTTTAATACTCTTGCTCTTGAATTTGGGTTGTGGTTTCAGATGTGTTCATTATATTCTTAATAAATTAATACTTTTAAAAAAAAGAACTATGTATGCAACAATAATGAATCCTTTTTTGGCATCTGAGGTGCTATAAGAAATGATGGCTAAAAATAGTAATAATGGCATCTTATGCACTTTAAAAGGACTTTTTAGAATAGCATAGCATTCTGAAGGAAGATGGATTTATTTAAAGTATTGTAAGGTTATTTTCTTTTTGTAAGAGAATGTAAAGATATGGATTTTTTAAAGACTTTGATAATTTAAGTATGCATTTTAAAATTTCCAGATTAATCACTCTAATGATAGCACAAAATTTATAATTTTCTACATAATAGAATAATGGAATGATAAAAATAACAATCAAAAAGTAGGCAACAAGGACTTCCTGGAATATGGTGGTGCGAACAGTCCAGGCTCCCAACACTCCACAGAATCACCAAAGTAAACAACCAGAAATCACTAGACTCAAATTTGTAAGAACTCAGAGTAGGAGTCAAAGGGTTGCAGCAACATAGTGAATGTTGAATGAAGAAAAAAGTGACTTTTAAATAGTAGGAAAATTTTGATGTTTTACTGCCTACACACATCCTCTTTCCTGGGTCAGCAACTTGCCATCGTGAACCAGCAGCAGTGGCAGACTGCATATTCAGTGTTAGGGTCTGATCTCTACCTCTGGAGCAAGCAGAGAAGACTTTGCTATCATGCTGTTGTGTCTGTAGTGATCTGTCCAAAAGCTGATGGAAGAACTGAATTGGGGTGCTCATCTCGGTTTGGCCTGCTTCAGAGCTCACAGGGGAAGGAGTGGAGGGGTGGATAATCCTTGAGTACTGTGACCACTAGTAGTTGCCTGGAACCTGGCAATGCAATTGGAGCATACAATTAAAAAGCTAAACTCCTAAAAGCTGAAGGAGAAGCTGGAGTGAAAGTTTCAATCAGGAATTGTGGCTTTCAGAAGCACTGTATATACAGGGAAATTTGGAGAGCTACAGCCCAGTTCTTACGACATAATGCATGCACTGAAAATATTAAAGAAGAACCTATATTTTCACTGGAGTTTGCCCCTTAAGTGTACTGTAAGCCAGCCTAAGTGTTGAAGAAGGGCCCCATCACAGAATTAACTTGCAAAGACTGGGAGAGAGTTTTTTCCCCCCTTGGGAAAAAAACGGGAGTACCAGAAAATACCTTCCAAGACACTAGCTGGGCATGGGATGGTAAACAGAGTCCTCAGTGTCCACATACATCCAGGAGGGCAGTCATCATAGGAACAGTTAGGGGCAGTCTCTGGAAGATGGACTAATACAGAATCAGAAGGGTAAGAATCTGAATTCCAGAGCTAACACACAATAATATTTAAATTTTTTAAATTTCAACAAAAAATCACAAGGCATACAATGAAACAGGAAAGGATGGCCTATTCTAAAGAACAAAATGAAGTGACAGAAAGTACCCTTAAATAAGCTCAGATGATGGATAGACTAGAAAAATTTAAAAGAATACTATTATGCTCAAAGAACTGAAGGAAAACATGGACAAAAAGCTAATGAAAATGATACATGAAGAAAATAAGAATATCAATAAAGAGATAAACACTTTAATAAGGAAACAAAAAAATCACCGGTGCTGAAGAGCACAACAACCAAAATGAAAAATTTACTGGAGGAATGCAACAGTATATTTGACCTGGCAGAAGAAATAATCAGTGAATTAGTAGATAGGACAATTGAAATTATTAAGTCTGAGGAAAAAAAAAGACGAAAAAAAAAATGAGCAGAACCTATGGGATTTCTAGAACACTATGAAGTGAACCAACATACATATTATGGGAGTCCTGGAAGGAGAAAGATAGAATGGGACAGAAAGAATATTTGAAGAAATAATGGAGAGGAAATTCTCAAATATGATGAAGGACATTAATCTACAAATCCAAGAAGCTCAACAAACTCCAAGTAAGAGAAACCAAAAGGAACCCACATTGAGACATGTTATAATCAAATTCTGGAAAACCAAAGATAAAGAGATAATTCTGAAAGCAGTAAAAGAGAAGCAAATTATTACATACAGAGGACACTTACTAAGATTAAACACCAATATCACCTCAGAAATTATGGAGGCCAGACAACAATGGGATGACATTAATAGTGCTGAAAGAAAATAATTGTCAACCAAGAATTCTGTATACAGCGAAATGGTCCTTCAAAAATGAGGGTGAAATCAAAACTTTCCCAGACAAACAGAAGCTGAGTGAGTTTGTTAGGACTAGAAGTGCCCTACAAGCAATGCTAAAGGGAGTTCTTCAGATTGAAATGAAAAGACACTAGTTAGTAATTCAAGGCCATGTGGGAAAAAAAAAAAAACCTCCATTAAAGGTAATGTCTTGGACATATACAAGGGCTAGTTTTATGGTACTTTTGGGTGTTATGTCCTACATAATTTAAAATGAAAAACGCATAAAACAATTATAAATGTATGTTATTGAGCATGTAATATATAAAGATATAATTTATAATGACAACACCATTAAGAGGGGAGTGGCAGTATAGGAATAGTTTGTGTATGTTATTGAAGATGGTATGAATTGAAGCACGGTTGTTATAAATTTAGGATTTTAAATGTAATCCCTATTATAATCATAAAGGAACTATCTAAGAATACACACAAAAGGAAAAGAGAAGGGACTAGATCACAATAAAAAATCAATAAAATAAAAAGAACGCAGTGTTGGAGGAAATAAGGGATAAAAAATGATAACACACACAAAAAAGGAATCTCAAAATGGCAGAATAAAGTCCTCCCTGATCATTAATTATTTTAAATGTTAATGATTAAACTCCCCAATCAAAAGGCAAAGATGGTAGAATGGATTAAAAAAAAAACTGATCCATCAATATGCTGTCTACAAGAGACACACTTTAGAGTCAAAGACACAATTAGGTTGAAAGTAAAATGATGGGAAAAATATTCCATGCAAATAGTAACGAAAAGGAACTGGGTAGCTGTATTAATATTAGATGGAATAGATTTTAAGTCAAAATCATTTACAAGGGACAAAGAAACTCATTACATAATGATAAAAGATTTTAGGGGAAGTGGGGCCAAGATGGCACAATAGTCAGAGGTTTCCTGTGGTCTCTCCTACCCCAAAAAACAAGTGAATTGATTATGTATGACAATCTAGGAGCCCTGAATATCAAAGACAAAGTTGAGGAGTTGGACAGAGTGGCAGGGGGAGGGAGAGACAGTTCGGAAGCAGCCAGGAAGTGTCAGACCTGACCTGGCTGGCATTCTGCAGGCTGGATCAACTGGCACACATGAACTGAAGCAAGGAGTAGTACTTGGGATACGTTTTGCACATTGGGAGAAACAGAACCCTGAACAAAAATCTGGAGCGAGGGGTAAGCGGTGATGGAGTGGTGAAAGTTAAGTGCAAATGTCTACCCTACTGTGTGGGATCAAAATAACCCTGACCCCTTTGGAAAGTGCCTCTCTTCCCTTCGTCTGCTCCCTCCCTGCTCTGCTCCAGTCCCAGTCTGGCAGTGTTCAGCAGATGCCATGGCTCTTAGGCCAGAAGTTGGACCCTTTGCACCTGAGTCAGTCTCCCGGCTTTGGGGAGGGAACAAATCAATGAATAAACAGGAAAAAAGAAATCGCCAGCTCTCCGAAGCCAGAAACTTAGGACAGGCTCAGCCTCTTTGCCTAGACACAGGCATAAGGGGTCCATGGACTTCGAATGCATTTCACCACTGCCTAGACCTGTGTGGGCCCATTCAAAAACATAGGATGTCATTAGCATAGTATAACAGGGTATATACCTGTAGCCTATTTTCAACTGCAACAGCTAAGGGGGAGTGGCAAATTTGTGACATTTGACACTGCCCTGTACATTAAGCAGGGTCCACACCTACCCACATCAGAAGCCTGAGGACTGATGGCTCCACCCACTCCACCTAGCCACCCATGACAGGGGTCCAAGGATAAGTGGTGGCTCCTGATTCTTACAGTCAAAAGCATTGAGTGCCAAAAGTCTGACTGCAAAACCCACCCACCTACACACTGTAGGGGACAGGGATATGCCTTCCATCTAGGCACTCAGAGGCAGCCATCAGCCCCCTACCTTGCTTATCACATAACCCCCTACTACAGACAGATACCTGTGACTGCTCCAAACACCCCTACTTAGCCTTCCCCATCTAGGAATGCAGGTGGGAGCCTGCACCACACACTCAGTGACCAAAGACCTGGACACCTGAGCTAAATTCACACAAGAAAAGTAAACAGACTCCTGGGCTCACATACCTAGTAGCAGCTCTAAACACCTGGTGACAGGATGTGAGAGCTTCAAAGATGCTAGTAGTCAAAATAGCTCACACACCCAGCCTATTTGGGCATATCAAAACAAAACAAAACAAGAAGCTAGGACACAGTAAGCAAACATACAATAATAAATGTAATAACTTATTAATGGCTCAGAGACAACAGTCAAATTGCACAAAGAGGCAGGCTATGGTGGCTCCAGCAAGCAATGAAAACAAAGAACCAGGAGACCTCCCAGAGGAAGATAGAATCTTGGAAATACCGGAGGTAGAATTGAAAAGATTAGTATACAGAGCTCTTCAAGAAATCAGGATGGAGAAGATGGCGGACTAGGCAGACGCTACCTCAGATCCCTCTTGCAACAAAGACACGGAAAAACAAGTGAACAGATCACATACGTAACAATCTACGAACCCTGAACAACAAACACAGATTTAGAGAAGGAGAACGAACTAATATGGGGAAGCAGCGATTGTTTTCAGAGCCTGGAGCCAGCGTACCAGTCAGGTACGGCAAAAGCACAGAGAGCTGCTCCACCCTCCTGAACTAACACCGGGAGGGGGCCCCGCCAGTTCGCGTAGGCGGCGTGGCGACGCAGCTGGTGGGAGAAGTCTCCAGGAGGCAGTGACTGGTCTTGGAACGGGGAGAGCAGCGTCCCAGCTGGGGAACCGTCCCGCCGAGATTTGGACTGGACGCAGGTACGGCATAAACACGGAGAGCTGCTCCACCCCCTTGAACTAACCCCGGGAGGGGGCCCCACCAGTTCGCGTAGGCGGCGTGGCGACGCAGCTGGTGGGAGAAGTCTCCAGGAGGCAGTGACTGGTCTTGGAACGGGGAGAGCAGCATCCCAGCTGGGGAACCGTCCCGCTGAGATTTGGACTGGACGCAGGTACGGCATAAACACGGAGAGCTGTTCCACCCCCTTGAACTAACCCCGGGAGGGGGGCCCATCCGGTTCGCTCAGGCGGCGTGGGACGCAGCTGGTAGGAGAAGTCCCCGGGAGGCAGCGACTGGTATTGGAGCGGGGAGAGCAGCATCCCAGCCGGGACACTCGGTCACGGCACAAGCACGGGGAACTGCTCCACCCACCTGAACTAACCCCGGGAGGGGGCCCAGCCAGTTCGCGGAGGTGGCACGGCAACGCAGCTGGCGGGACGAGAAGTCCCCGGGAGGCAGCGACTGATTTTGGAGTCGAGAGTGCACCGTCCCAGTAGGGGAGCCTTGACGCTGGGTGTGGGGCTGGAAGCGGAGAATCTGACCGTGACTCCAGCGGGCCAGACCCCCCAGGGGGCAATCTCCACACAGCCAGCACACATAGGAGACGCGCCCCGCGGGAATCTCAGATATAATAGTCATTCCAAGCAAGACAAGCAACTCTGGCTATACTCTGAGGTGCTACTCTCCTATCTCTCTGTTCCCTCCCCCACCCTCCCCAGGCGGCTTCATTAACATCCGAATAGCCTAAGCCAGAGGGAGAACTCTGATAGGGATCTGACTGCATTATTTTTTAGCGGATTTTCTGGAAAAACTAGTTTCCCAGTGATGGCTCGGAGACAGCAGTCCATATCAAACCACCTAAAAAAGCAGACCATGACAGCTTCTCCAACCCCCTAAACAAAAGAATCAAAATCTTTCCCAAATGAAGATATAATCCTGGAATTATCAGATACAGAATATAAAAAACTAATTTACAGAATGCTTCAAGACATCACAAATGAAATAAGGCAAACTGCAGAAAAAGCCAAGGAACACACTGATAAAACTGTTGAAGAACTCAAAAAGATTATTCAAGAACATAGTGGAAAAATTAATAAGTTGCAAGAATCCATAGAGAGACAGCATGTAGAAATCCAAAAGATTAACAATAAAATTACAGAATTAGACAACGCAATAGGAAGTCAGAGGAGCAGACTCAAGCAATTAGAATGCAGACTGGGACATCTGGAGGACCAGGGAATCAACACCAACATAGCTGAAAAAAAATCAGATAAAAGAATTTAAAAAAATGAAGAAACCCTAAGAATCATGTGGGACTCTATCAAGAAGGATAACCTGCGGGTGATTGGAGTCCCAGAACAGGGAGGGGGACAGAAAACACAGAGAAAATAGTTGAAGAACTCCTGACAGAAAACTTCCCTGACATCATGAAAGACGATAGGATATCTATCCAAGATGCTCATCGAACCCCATTTAAGATTGATCCAAAAAGAAAAACACCAAGACATATTATCATCAAACTCACCAAAACCAAAGATAAACAGAAAATTTTAAAAGCAGCCAGGGAGAAAAGAAAGGTTTCCTTCAAGGGAGAATCAATAAGATTAAGTTCAGACTACTCAGCAGAAACCATGCAGGCAAGAAGGGAATGGGACGACATATAGAGAACACTGAAGGAGAAAAACTGCCAGCCAAGGATCATATATCCAGCAAAACTCTCTCTCAAATATGAAGGCGAAATTAAGATATTTACAGATAAACACAAGTTTAGAGAATTTGCAAAAACCAAACCAAAGCTAAAAGAAATACTAAAGGATATTGTTTGGTCAGAAAACCAATAATATCAGATACCAGCACAACACGAGGTCACAAAACAGAACATCCTGATATCAACTCAAATAGGGAAATCACACAAACAAATTAAGATTAATTAAAAAAAAATACACATAACAGGGAATCATGGAAGTCAATAGGTAAAAGATCACAATAATCAAAAAGAGGGACTAAATACAGGAGGCATTGAACTGCCATATGGAGAGTGATACAAGGCGAGATAGAACAATACAAGTTAGGTTTTTACTTAGAAAAATAGGGGTAAATAATAAGGTAACCACAAAAAGGTATAACAACTCTATAACTCAAGATAAAAGCCAAGAAAAACGTAACGACTCAACTAACATAAAGTCAAACACTATGAAAATGAGGATCTCACAATTTACTAAGAAAAACGTCTCAGCACAAAAAAGTATGTGGAAAAATGAAATTGCCAACAACACACATAAAAAGGCATCAAAATGACAGCACTAAAAACTTACTTATCTATAATTACGCTGAATGTAAATGGACTAAATGCACCAATAAAGAGACAGAGAGTCACAGACTGGATAAAGAAACACGATCCATCTATATGCTGCCTACAAGAGACACACCTTAGACTTAGAGACACAAACAAACTAAAACTCAAAGGATGGAAAAAAATATATCAAGCAAACAATAAGCAAAACAGAAGAGTACCAATATTAATTTCTGACAAAATAGACTTTAGACTTAAATCCACCACAAAGGATAAAGAAGGACACTATATAATGATAAAAGGGACAATTGACCAGGAAGACATAACCATATTAAATATTTATGCACCCAATGACAGGGCTGCAAGATACATAAATCAAATTTTAACAGAATTGAAAAGTGAGATAGACACCTCCACAATTGTAGTAGGAGACTTCAACACACCACTTTCGGAGAAGGACAGGACATCCAGTAAGAAGCTCAATAGAGACACGGAAGATCTAATTACAACAATCAACCAACTTGACCTCATTGACTTATACAGAACTCTCCACCCAGTTGCTGCAAAGTATACTTTTTTTTCAAGCGCACATGGAACATTCTCTGGAATAGACCACATATTAGGTCATAAAACAAACCTTTGCAGAGTCCAAAACATCGAAATATTACAAAGCATCTTCTCAGACCACAAGGCAATAAAACTAGAAATCAATAACAGAAAAACTAGGGAAAAGAAATCAAATACTTGGAAAATGAACAATACCCTCCTGAAAAAGGACTGGGTTATAGAAGACATCAAGGAGGGAATAAGGAAATTCATAGAATGCAACGAGAATGAAAACACTTCCTATCAAAACCTCTGGGACACAGCAAAAGCAGTGCTCAGAGGCCAATTTATATCGATAAATGCACACATACAAAAAGAAGAAAGAGCCAAAATCAGAGAAATGTCCCTACAACTTGAACAAATAGAAAGTGAGCAACAAAAGAATCCATCAGGCACCAGAAGAAAACAAATAATAAAAATTAGAGCTGAACTAAATGAATTAGAGAACAGAAAAACAATTGAAAGAATTAAGAAAGCCAAAAGCTGGTTCTTTGATAAAATTAACAAAATTGATAAACCATTGGCTAGACTGACTAAAGAAATACAGGAAAGGAAAGAAATAACCCGAAAAAGAAACGAGAAGGACCACATCACAACAGAACCAAATGAAATTAAAAGAATCATTTCAGATTATTATGAAAAATTGTACTCTAACAAATTTGAAAACCTAGAAGAAATGGATGAATTCCTGGAAAAACCTAAACTAACACATTCAGAAATAGAACAACTAAATAGACCCATAACAAAAAAAGAGATTGAAACGGTAATCAAAAAACTTCCAACAAAAAAAAGCCCTGGCCCGGACGGCTTCACTGCAGAGTTCTACCAAACTTTCAGAGAAGAGTTAACACCACTACTTCTGAAGGTATTCCAAAGCATAGAAAATGACGGACTACCCAACTCATTCTATGAAGCCACCATCTCCCTGATACCAAAACCAGGTAAAGACATTACAAAAAAAGAAAATTATAGACCTATATCCCTCATGAACATAGATGCAAAAATCCTCAACAAAATTCTAGCCAATAGAATCCAACAACACATCAAAAAAATAATTCACCCTGATCAAGTGGGATTTATACCAGGTATGCAAGGCTGGTTTAATATCAGAAAAACCATTAATGTAATCCATCACATAAATAAAACAAAAGACAAAAACCACATGATCTTAACAATTAATGCAGAAAAGGCATTTGACAAAGTCCAACACCCATTTATGATAAAAACTCTCACCAAAATAGGAACTGAAGGAAAATTCCTCAACATAATAAAGGGCATCTATGCAAAGCCAACAGCCAATATCACTCTAAATGGAGAGAACCTGAAAGCATTTCCCTTGAGAACGGGAACCAGACAAGGATGCCCTCTATCACCGCTCTTATTCAACATCGTGTTGGAAGTCTTAGCCAGGGCAATTAGGCTAGACAAAGAAATAAAAGGTATCCGGATTGGCAAGGAAGAAGTAAAGTTATCACTATTTGCAGATGACATGATTATATACACAGAAAACCCTAAGGAATCCTCCAGAAAACTACTGAAACTAATAGAAGAGTTTGGAAGAGTCTCAGGTTATAAAATAAACATACAAAAATCACTTGGATTCCTCTACATCAACAAAAAGAACACCGAAGAGGAAATAACCAAATCAATACCATTCACAGTAGCCCCCAAGAAGATAAGATACTTAGGAATAAATCTTACCAAGGATGTAAAAGACCTATACAAAGAAAACTACAAAGCTCTACTACAAGAAATTCAAAAGGACATACTTAAGTGGAAAAACATACTTTGCTCATGGATAGGAAGACTTAACATAGTAAAAATGTCTATTCTACCAAAAGCCATCTATACATACAATGCACTTCCAATCCAAATTCCAATGTCATTTTTTAACGTGTTGGAGAAACAAATCACCAACTTCATATGGAAGGGAAAGAAGCCTTGGATAAGTAAAGCATTACTGAAAAAGAAGAAGAAAGTGGGAGGTCTCACTCTACCTGATTTCAGAACTTATTATACAGCCACAGTAGTCAAAACAGCCTGGTACTGGTACAACAACAGGCACATAGACCAATGGAACAGAATTGAGAACCCAGATATAGATCCATCCACGTATGAGCAGCTGATATTTGACAAAGGACCAGAGACAGTTAATTGGGGAAAAGATAGTCTTTTTAACAAATGGTGCTGGCATAACTGGATATCCATTTGCAAAAAAATGAAACAGGACCCATACCTCACACCATGCACAAAAACTAACTCCAAGTGGATCAAAGACCTAAACATAAAGACTAAAACGATAAAGATCATGGAAGAAAAAATAGGGACAACCCTAGGAGCCCTAATACAAGGCATAAACAGAATACACAACATTACCAAAAATGATGAAGAGAAACCCGATAACTGGGAGCTCCTAAAAATCAAACACCTATGCTCATCTAAAGACTTCACCAAAAGAGTAAAAAGACCACCTACAGACTGGGAAAGAATTTTCAGCTATGACATCTCCGATCAGTGCCTGATCTCTAAAATCTACATGATTCTGTCAAAACTCAACCACAAAAAGACAAACAACCCAATCAAAAAGTGGGCAAAGGATATGAACACACATTTCACTAAAGAAGATATTCAGGCAGGCAACAGATACATGAGAAAATGCTCTCGATCGTTAGCCATTAGAGAAATGCAAATTAAAACTACAATGAGATTCCATCTCACACCAACAAGGCTGGCATTAATCCAAAAAACACAAAATAATAAATGTTGGAGAGGCTACGGAGAGATTGGAACTCTTATACACTGCTGGTGGGAATGTAAAATGGTACAACCACTTTGGAAATCTATCTGGCATTATCTTAAACAGTTAGAAATAGAACTACCATACAACCCAGAAATCCCACTCCTCGAAATATACCCTAGAGATACAAGAGCCTTCACACAAACAGATATATGCACACCCATGTTTATTGCAGCTCTGTTTACAATAGCAAAAAGTTGGAAGCAACCAAGGTGTCCGTCAACAGATGAATGGGTAAATTGTGGTATATTCACACAGTGGAATACTACGCATCGATAAAGAACAGTGACGATTCTGTGAAACATTTCATAACATGGAGGAACCTGGAAGGCATTATGCTGAGTGAAATGAGTCAGAGGCAAAAGGACAAATATTGTATAAGACCACTATTATAAGATCTTGAGAAATAGTAAACCTGAGAAGAACACATACTTTTGTGGTTACGAGGGGGGAGGGAGGGGGGGTGGGAGAGGGTTTTTTATTGAATAATCAGTAGATAAGAACTGCTTTAGGTGAAGGGAAAGACAACACTCAATACATGGAAGGTCAGCTCAATTGGACTGGACCAAAAGCAAAGTAGTTTCCGGGATAAAATGAATGCTGCAAAGGTCAGCGGAGCAAGGGGGGGTCTGGGGAACATGGTTTGAGGGGACTTCTAAGTTAATTGGCAAAATAATTCTATTATGAAAACATTCTGCATCCCACTTTGAAATGTGGCGTCTGGGGTCTTAAATGCTAACAAGTGGCCATCTAAGATGCATCAATTGGTCTCAACCCACCCAGATCAAAGGAGAATGAACACCAAGGTCACACGAGAACTATGAGCCCAAGAGACAGAAAGGGCCACATGAACCAGAGACTTACATCATCCTGAGACCAGAAGAACTAGATGGTGTCCGGCCATAACTGATGACTGCCCTGACAGGGAGCACAACTTAGTACCCCTGAGGAAGCAGGAGATCAGTGGGATGCAGACCCCAAATTCTCATAAAAAGTCCATACTTAATGGTCTGACTGAGACTAGAGGAATCCCGGCGGTCATGGTCCCCAAACCTTCTGTTGGCCCAGGACAGGAACCATTCCCGAAGACAACTCATCAGACATGGAAGGGACTGGACAATGGGTTGGAGAGAGATGCTGATGAAAAGTGAGCTACTTGTATCAGTGGACACTTGAGACTGTGTTGGCATCTCATGTCTGGAGAGGAGATGGGAGGGTAGAGAGGGTTAGAAACTGGCAAAATTGTTACGAAAGGAGAGACCGGAAGGGCTGACTCATTAGGGGGAGAGTAAGTGGGAGTATGGAGTAAGGTGTATATAAGCTTATACGTGACAGACTGACTTGATTTGTAAACGTTCACTTAAAGCTCAATAAAAATTATTAAAAAAAAATTCCAACAGAGTTGTTGTTTGTTTGTTTTTATAGCTCACGTCAAGACAAATCTAAAACAAATATGGAAGAGCTAAGGTCCAAGAATAGTCAATATACTCTAATATTGAACAATCTAGGGGTATATCAAACTGATTAAAAGGTACTTACTATATTTAATACAATATGATATTAGAACCAGGGATAAGCAAATTGACTAGTGGCAGAGAACTGTAAACTCAGATATAGATCCAAGGACATATGAATACTTGCCAAATAACAGAGGCTTTATTACACATTCGTGTTTTGTTGTTAGGTGCCTTCCACTCAGTTTTGACTCATAGCTACCCTGTGTAGAACAGGATGAAACACTGCTTGGTTCTCCTCCATCCTCACAATTGTTACTACGTTTGAGCCTATTATTGTAGCCACTGTGTCAATCCATCTCATTGAGGATCTTCCTCTTTTTTACTGACACTTTACTGTACCAAGCATGACATCCTTCTCTAGGGCCACATTAGTGTATTGTTGTTGCCGTTTGGAGCCTTCGAGTTGGTTCTGACTCATAGTGACCGTATAGTATTTAGAGGGGACCCATTAGTGTATTATGGTGGATAATTGACTTTTAAATTAATTGCGAAAAGTCAATTTGTTGCTTTAATTTTTTTTTAAAGGGAAAGTTGGATTTCCATCTCTTATGAAACTCCAGAAGTATCAGGAAACTAAACGTGAAAGACAAAACTAATAAAGCTTTTAGAAATTAATATAGGTGGGCATTCCATTAACACAGAGTGCAGAGGAATTTCTTAAGCAAGGCAGAAATCTTAAATCATGAAGAAAAATCTGGATAAACTATATTAAAATTAAGAACTTTTGTATCTGAGCTCACAATTGTGTGCCACTAGTCAATTTGTCTATCCCTGGCTCTAACTCTATATTGTGTTATATACAATAACTTTATACTCAGTTTGATATATGGTAGTGCAAGTCACTATCCTATTTACCACAATACACATTAATTAAATACAATTAATTGATAAGCCATAAACTGGGAAATGTATTTGTAATACCTATAACCAAAAAGTATTAGAATCTGGAATTTTAAAAGAACTAACAACCAATAAGAAAAAGAGGAATGGCTCAACAGAACAGTGGACTAGAAACCTGAAGATTAACTTTACAAAACAGATCTCTGAATGTCTTATAAATATGTGAAAGATGCTCAACTTTAATTATTATTCAGATAAATACAAATAAATAATAAGGTATAATTTCACACCCAGCAGAATGTCAAACAATTTAAAAATACGACCATTCCAAGTATTGACAAAGATATGGAGTAACAGTAACTCTCATCCAGTGTTGGTGGGAGAGTAATTTTCTGCAAATATTTTGGAAAAATACTTGACATTATTTAATAAAATGCAACATATGCCCCTCATAGGAACGAGCAATTTCACTCCCAGACATATACGTTAGAGAAACTTGCATATGTGAACCAGGAGACATGTATAAGGATGTTAAGAGCATTACCGTTCTTAATGGAAACAACTAAAATGTCCGTTAATGGTAGAATAGAAATATAAAATGTAGTATATTCACAAAATAGAACACAGTAAAAATAAATGAGCAAAAGTCATTCCCACAATTACGAATGAATCTCACAGATATAATACATGTATTGAGAGAGAGAATCAAAGTGGAAAAGAATTTATGGAGTATGATTCCATTTATATAAAGTTCCAGAACAGTATATTGTTTAGAGATATATGAATAGATACCACAACTATAAAGAAAAGCATGAAAATTAGTATTAAAGTTCAGATAGTAATTATTTATAGGGAGGAATGGAAGAGCGATGCAATTGGGAAAGAACATACAATAATGGGACTTCTAAGGCACTTGCTCAAATTGTTCTAAATATTAATCTGGGTGGTGACTACCTGGGTGTTCACTTTATTATTTTTTATACTACACACACATACCATTCATTGATATAGATTTATTACATATTTCACAATTTTAAGAAGAATTTTATTTCAGTTAACTGTGGCTCAAAATATAGACTTCAAAATAACAAGAACTGACACACTGAACTGTGTATTTAAAATGGGTGCATTTTATTGCATGGAAATTGTACCTCAATTAACTTGCTTTTTAAAAACTAATATAATGCCAAATAAATATGTCATGGTGCCTTGAATAGCTGAATCAAGTATGTCCAATTCCACAATGTGTGTACTGAGAATCTTCTGAATCTGTAAAGTTTTCAGTTGCCTGCCAACGAGATTTGGTGTAATTCAAATAAAATTTATGGAGAAATGTCAATAAAGCTTTCGTTTTTGAAATTATTTAAATATTAAAAAAAGGATGATTACCGAGTCACCATCCCACGCAACATTTTTTTTTCCCCCTTGGGGCTCCTCAGACCTTTGATGGAATACCTGAATGAAACACTACAGACATATTTTGGTAAGAAACCTGTCTGTGGAAATCATAAAAGATTTGACTATGCATACTTTCATGAAATTAAAAAAAAAATTGAAAAATCAATCAAACAATTTAAAATTTCTCTGTACTTAGTAAGGTATATTAGATCATTATGTATTTGGAATCACCAAAATATTCTATCAGGAAACATGTTTCACGATATCATTTGGGGACATAAAAACTATTAGTAAAATCTTACATGGTTTCTAATCCTGTTTTCTGAAATGGATTGGAGCTAACTCAAAAATTCCAACTTATACATTAATTTAATGTGAAATACTATGTTCTATTTGAATGATTATGGTTATCAACATGTGGTTTCTACTCTTTTTTAAATTTATAAATGGTTTTCCAAATAAAATTAAAAATTTACATAAATATCTCATAATACCTTCCAAATAGTTTCCTTATGGTCATGAGTCACTTTTTCTCATTTGGCTCTGTTTTTGATCATAATGAAATTGAGGAAAAACTTAAGTTGTTGAGTGTGATCATGAATAGGTAATCTGTTTTGTTTCTCGGAAGCATCGTTAATAAGATCAGGAATGTTTGCTCAGTCATTCCAATCAATCGTCAAGAAGCTCATTTGTTACAAATCTGGTTAAATTCTATCATCTGGCAAGAAAAAATGCATAGACATGATCTTAAACTAAAGCCAAAAATAAATATGTATCTAATATTTGAATACAAGTTCATGTCCTCCTTCTATGTCACTCATTATATTGATGTACTGAAAGTAACAGATAAACTGATTGAAAGACAATCGAGAAGCCTTGTTATGTAAAACTCAAAATATTAAAGTAAAAACAGCAATACATGTACTTTTTAAAAAATGAAGACAATGTTTCTTAGGTTTTAAGATTTCTCCACACAAGGAATTATTTCTTGGAATTAAAGTTCAACACATGGCCTATATGCTTACTCTTTGCTCAAATGGTTGAATTCTAACTATAAAATCATTGAAATTGAAGGTGAATGCAATATAGATTCTTTTGTTTTTATGGAACTTGATATAAAAATGTGATTGAAAACAAAAGGATATATAACATTAACAAAACTCTTTTTTGGCATTTGGGATTTTATAGTTGTAGCTTAATGCAGTGAAAGCAAAGTTATAATTCTTTATTGAAAAGGTAAAACAATGACTCTGGAGAAAAAGTATTTTAGTTTTAAATGGAAATGTAATAAAAACTCAAGTGAAGGCTATAGTTTATATATCCGGTTGTGACTGTTGTTCTTATGTGCCAGGGAATTGTTTCTGATTCATAGCAACCCTATGCACAACAGAACTAAACAATGCCTGATCCTGCACAATCCTCGCAATCGTTGTTATGCTTGAGTCCATTGTTGCAGCCATCATGTCAGTCCATCTCATTGAAAGTATTCCTCATTTTTGCTGGCCCTATACTTTACCAAACATGATGTCCCTCTCCAAGGATGCTCCCTCCTGATAACATGTCCAAAGTATGTGATATGAAGTCTCGCCATCCTCGCTTCTAAGGAGCATTCTGGCTGTATTTAACAAGACAGGTTTGTTCGTTCTTTTGGCAGTGCATGGTATACTCAGTATTTGTAGTCAACACCATAATTCAAAGGTGTCAATTCTTTTTCAGTCTTCCTTATTCATTGTCCAGCTTTCACATGCATATAAGGCAATTGAAAACACCATGGCTTGGGTCAGGTGCACCTTTTCCTTAAAGTGACATCTTTGCTTTTTAACACTTTAAAGACGTCTTTTGCAGCAGAATTGCCCAATGCAATACATCTTTTGATTTCTTGACTGTTGTTTCCATGGATACTTATTGTCGATCCAAGTAAAATGGAATCCTTGGTAACTTCAATCTTTTCTCCATTTATCATGATGTTGTTTATTGGTTCAGTTGTGAGGATTTTTGTTTCCTTTATGTCGAGGTGTAATCCATACTGAAGGCTCTGGTATTTGATGTTCATAAGTAAGTGCTTCAAGTCCTCTTCACTTGCAGCAAGCAAGGTTGTGTCATCTGCATATATTGAAGGTTGTTAATGAGTCTTCTTCCAAACCTGATGTCCTGTTATTCTTCATATAGTCAAGCTTCTAAGATTATTTGTTCAATATATAGATTTAATAAGTATAGTGAACCCTGATGCACACCTTTCCTGATTTTAAACTGTGCAGTATCTCCTTGTTCTATTCAAACAACTGCTTCTTGTTCTATGTACAGGTTCCTCATGAGCACAATTATATGTTCTGGAATTCCCATTCATTGCAATGTTATCCTTAGTTGGTTATGATCCACAAAGTCGAATACCTTCGTTTAGTCAATAAAACACAGGTAAACATCTTTTTGATATTCTCTGCTTTCAGCTAGGATCCATCTGACATTGGCGATGATATCCCTTCTATATCCTCTTCTGAATCTGGCTTGAACTTCTGGGAGTTCCCTGTCGATGTACTGCTTCAACCACTTTTGAGTAATAATCTGAAAATTTTTACTTGTGTGTGATATTAATGATATTGTTTGATAATTTCCCCATTCTGTTGGATCACCTTTCTTTGGAAGAGGCAAAAATATGGATCTCTTCCAGTCAGTTGGCCAGGTAGCTGTCTTCCAGATTTCTTGGCATAGACCAGTGAGCGCTTTCAGTGCTATATCCATTTGCTGAAACATCTCAGTTGGTATTCTGTCAATTCCTGGAACCTTGTTTTTCACCAATGTCTTTAGTGCAGCTTGGACTTCTCCCTTCAGTACCATCGGTTCTTAATCATAAGCTACCTTCTGAAATTGTTGAACATAAACCAATTCTTTTTGGTACAGTGACTCTGTGTGTTCATTCCATCTTTGTTTGATGCTTCCCGTGTCATTCAGTATTTTGCCCATAGAATCCATCGATATTACAACTCAAGTATTGAATGTTTTCTTTAGTTCTTTCAGCTTGAGAAATGCCAAAAGTGTTCTTCCCTTTTGGCTCTCTAACTCCAGGTCTTTGCACACATCATTATATTACTTTGCCTTTTCAAGCCGCCTTTTCAAATGTTTTGTTCAGCTCTTTTACTTCATTATTTCTTCCATCTGTCAGTTTCTCCTGCTGTAGGGTCTTGTGTGTTGCTGTGACGCTGGAAGCTATGCCACTGGTATTCAAATACCAGCATGGTTACCCAGGTCGGACAGGTTTCAGCTGAGCTTCAAGACTAAGACAGACTAGGAAGAAGGACCTGTGGTCTACTTCTTAAAAAAAAAAAAAAAGCCAGTAAAAATTTTATGAATAGCAGAGGAATGTTGTCTGATCTAGTGCCAGACAATGAGCCCCTCAGTTTGGAAGGCATTCAAAAGACTAATAAGGAAGATCTTTCTCCTCAAAGTAGAGTCAACCTTAATGACATGGATGGAATCAAGCTTTCGGGACCTTCATTTGCTGATGTGGCATGACTCAAAATGAAAAGAAAGACCTGCAAACATCCATTAATAATTGGAATGTGAAGTGTATGAAGTATGAATCTAGGAAAATAGGAAGTCATCAAAAATGAAATGGAACACATAAAGATTGATATCCTAGGCATTAGTGAGCTGAAATGGACTGGTATGGGCCATTTTGAATGGAATAATCATATGGTCTACTATGCAGGGAATGACAACTTGAAGAGGAATGCCATTGCATTCATTGTCAAAAAAATATTTTAAAATCTATCCTGAAGTACAATGCTGTCAGTGGTAGGATAATGTTCATACACATACAAGGAAGACCAGTTAAAACAAACATTATTCAAATTTACACACCAACCATTAAGGCCAAAGATGAAGAAATTGAAGATTTTTAACAACCTCTGCAGTCTGAAATTGATCAAACATGCAATCAGGATGCATTGATAATTACTGGTGATTGGCATGGAAAAGTTGGAAAAAAGAAGAAGGATCAGTGGTTGGAAAATATGGCCTTGGTAAAAGAAACAATGCTGGAGATCGCATGACAGAATTTTGCAAGACCAATGACTTCTTCATTGCAAATACCTTCTTTCAACAACATAGACAACTATACAAGTGAACCTTGCCAGATGGAACAGACAGGAACCAAATGGAGTACATCTGTGGGAAGAGATGATGGAAAAGCTCAATATCATCAGTCAGAACAAGTCCAGGGGCCAACTTTGGAACAGACTATCAACTGTTCATCTGTAAGTTCCAGTTGAAGGTAAAAAAATTAGAACAAGTCCACAAGAGCCAAAGTATGACCTTGAGTATATCCCTCCTGAATTTAGAGACTATCTCAGGAATGATTTGACCCGTTGAACACTAATGATTGAAGACCACGTGAGTTGTGGAATGACATCAAGGACATCATACATGAAGAAAGCAAGAAGTCATTAAAAAGACAGGAAAGAAAGAAAAGACCAAAATGCATGTCAGAAGAGACTTATATATCCTAGTAATGGTTATGTAAGTTTTTTTTTTTTTGTCAAAAATGGAAGCAGCCCTTTAAATAATGGCATGCAAGAAATATAAATAGTACCTAAAATGTACTGGGGGCAATGGTGGTTTAGTGGTAGAATTCTCACCTCCCATATAGGAGGCTGAGTTTGATTCCTGGTCAGTGGGCTTCATGTGCAGATACCACCTATCTGTCAGTGGAAGCTTGCATGGTGTTATGATACTGAACAGGTTTCAGTGGAGCTTCCAGACTAAGGCAGGCTAGGAAGAAAGGCCTGATGATCTACTTCCAAAAAAATCAGCCAATGAAAACCTATAGACAACAACAGTCTGATCCTGTTGTGCATGGGTTCACCATGAGTCAGAGAAAGACTTGACAGCAGCTAACAACAACAACAAAATGTATTAAGTACTTAAAATCTATCAAATACTGTACTAAGCACCTAATGCACGATGTCGTTGTTATTGTTAGGTGCTGTCAAGTCAGTTCTGACTCATAGAGACCCTGTGTACAACAGAAGGAAACATTGCCCAGACCTTTGCCATCCTCACAATCGTTGTTATGCTTGAACCCATTGTTGCAGCCACTGTGTCAATCTGTCTCATTGAGGGTATTCTTTTTTAACAACCCTCTATTTTATTTTTTTTTCTGTTTTATCAAGCATGATGTCTTTATTCACGGACTGATCCATCCTGATAACATGTCCTAAGTATGTGAGATGTAGTCTCACCAACCTTGCTTCTAAGGAGCATTCTGGCTATACTTCTTCCAAGACAGATTTGTTCATTCTTTTAGCATTCCTTGGTATATTCAATATTCTACACCAACACCATTATTCAAAGGCATCAATTCTTCTTTGGTCTTCCTTTTTCATTGTCCAGCTTTCGCATACATATGAGACGATTGAAAACATCATGGCCTGAGTCAGGCCCACCATAGTCTTCAAGGCGACAACTTTGCTTTTTAACACTCTAAAGAGGCCTTTTGTAGCAGATTTGCCTCATGCAATGCATTCTTTGATTTATTTTTACTTTTTTATTGTGCTTTAAGTGAAAGTTTATAATTCACATCAGTTTCTCATACAAAAACTTATACACACATTGTTATGTGACCCTAGTTTCTCTCCCTACAATGTGACAGCACACTCCTTCTCTCCACCCTGTATTTCTCGTGTCCATTCAACTAGCTCGTGTCCCACTCTGCCTTCTCATCTCGCCTCCAGACAGGAGCTGCCCACACAGTCTCACGTGTCTACTTGAGCTAAGAAGCGCACTCCTCACCAGTATCATTCTATGTCTTATACTCCAGTCTAATCTTTGTCTGAAGTGTTGGCTGTGGGAGTGGTTTTAGTTTTCGGCTAACAGAGAGTCCAGGGGCCATGAACTTTGGGGTCCCTCTAGTCTCAGTCATACGATTAAGTCTGATCTTTTTACGAGAAATTGAGGTCTGCATCCCACTTTTCTCCTGCTCCATCAGGGATTCTCTGTTGTGTTCCCTGTCAGAGCAGTAATCGATTGCAGCCGGGCACCATCTAGTTCTTCCTGCATTAGGCTGATGGAGTCTTTGGTTTATATGGCCCTTATTGTCTCTTGGGCTCATATTTTCTTTCATCTTTGGTGTTCTTCATTCTTTTTCGCTCCAGGTGGGTTGAGACCAATTGATGCAGCTTAGATGGACACTTGCTAACTTTTAAGACCCCAGATGCCTCTCACCACAGTGGGATGCAGAACGTTTTCTTAATATACTTTATTATGCCAATTGACCTAGATGTCCCCTGAAACCATGGTCCCCAGACCCCTGCCCCTTCTACTCTGTCCCTCCAAGTGTGCGGTTGCATTGAAGAAACTTCTTAGCTTTTGGATTAGTCCAGTTGTGCTGACTTCCCCTGTATTGTGTTGTCCTTCCCTTCACCTAAAATAATTCTTGTCTATAAAAAAAAAAAAATTTTAATTATCTAATTAGTGAATACCCCTCTCCCTCCCTCCCTCTCCACCCTCGTAACCATCAAAGAATGTTTTCTTCTGTGTTTAAACCTTTTCTTGAGTTCTTATGATACTGGTCTTATATAATATTTGTCCTTTTGCAACTAATTTCAGTCAGCATAATGCCTTCCAGATTCCTCCATGTTATGAGATGTTTCATGGATTCATCGTTGTTCTTTACCATTGCATAGTATTCCATTGTGTGAATATACCATAATTTGTTTATCCATTCATCCGTTGAGAGGAACCTTGGTTGTTTCCATGTTTTTGCTATTGTAAACAGTGCTGCAATGAAAATGGGTGTGCATATATCTATTCCTGTGACTGTTCTTATTTCCCTAGGATATATTCCAAGGAGTAGGATTGCTGGATCATGTGGTACTTCTATTTCTAGCTTTCTAAGGAAGCGTCAAATCGATTTCCAAAGTGGCTGTACCATTTTACATTCCCACCAGCAGTGTATAAGTGTCCCAATCTCTCCACAACCTATCCAACAATTATTATTTTGTGTTTTTTGGATTAATGCCAGCCTTGTTGGGGTGAGGTGATATATCACTGTAGTTTTGATTTGCATTTCTGTAATGGCTAATGATCGTGAGCATTTCCTCATGTATCTGTTAGCCACCTGATCCTTTGATTTCTTGACTGCTGCTTCCATGGGTGTTGATTGTGGATTCACTTAAAATGAAATCTTTGACAACTTTAATCTTTTCTCCTTTCACCGTGATGTTGTATATTAGTACAGTTGTGAAGACATTTTTTTTTTTTTGTATGTTGAGATGTAATCCATACTGAAGTTTGTGGACTTTGATCTTCATCAGTAAGTGCTTCAAGTCCTCTTTGCTTTCGGCAAGCAAGGCTGTGTCATCTGCATATAGCAGATTGTTACTGATTCTTCCTCCAATCCTGATGACCGTTCTTCTTATAGTCCAGCTTCATGGATTATTTGCTCAACATACAGATTGAACAGGTATGGTGAAATATTACAACCCTGAGGCACACCTTTCCTGACTTTAAACCATGCAGTACCCCTTGTTCTTTTAAAACTACTGCCTCTTGATCTATGTACAGGTTCCTCATGGGCACAATTAAGTGTTCTGGAATTCCCATTCTTCACAATGTTATTCATAATTTGTTATGATACACGCAGTTGAATGCCTTTGCATAGTCAATAAAACACAGGTAAACATCTTTCTGGTATTCTCTGCTTTCAGCCAGGATCCATCTGACATCAGCAATGATATTCCTGGTTCCATGTCCTCTTCTGAATCCAGCTTGAATTTCTGGCAGTTCATTTGTCGATATACTGCTGCAATCGCTTTTGAGTGATCTTCAGCAAAATTTTACTTGCCTGTGATATTAATGATATTGTTGGATAATTTCTACATTCAGTTCGATCACCTTTATTTGGAATAGGCATAAATATGGGTCTCTTACAGTTGGTTCGCCTGGTAGCTATCTTCCAAATTTCTTGGCATAGACAAGTGAGCACTTCCAGAGCTGCATCCATTTGTTGGAACATTTCAATTGTATTCCACCAATTCCTGGAGCCTTGTTTTTCGCCAATGCCTTCAGTACAGCTTGGACCTGTTCCTTCACTACCACTGGTTCCTAATCATATGCTACCTCCTGAAATGGTTGAACATTGACCAATTCTTTTTGGTATAGCGACTCGGTGTATTCCTTCCATCTTCTTTTGATGCTTCCTGCAACATTTAATATTTTCCCCATAGAACCCTTCAATATTGCAACTTGAAGCTTGAATTTTTTCTTCAGTTCTTTCAGCTTGAGAAATGCCAAGCGTTCTTCCTTCTGGATTTCTAACTCCAGGTCTTTGCACATGTCATTATAATACTTTGCTTTGTCTTCTCAAGCTGCCCTTGAAATCTTCTTTCAGTGCTTTTACTTCTTCATTGCCTGTGTTTGCTTTAGCTACCTGACATTCAAAAGCAAGTTTCAGAGTCTCTGCTGACATCCATTTTGATCTTTTCTTTCTTTCCTGTCTTTTTGATGACCTCTTGCTTTCTTCATATATGAAGTCCTTGATGTCATTCCACAACTCGTCTTTGCTTCTGTCATTAGTGTTCAGTGGGTCAAAATCTATATTTGAGATGATCTCTAAATTCAGGTGGGATACACTGAATGTCATACTTTCAGTCTTGTGGACTTGTTCTAATTTTCTTCAGCTCAACTTCAGCTTGCATACAAGCAATTGATATTCCGTTTTGAAGTCAGCCCCTGGCCTTGTTCTGACTGATGATATTGAGCTTTTCTATCATCTCTTTCACAGATGTAGTCGATTTGATTCCTGTGTATTCCATCTGGTGAGGTCCACATGTATAGTCACCGTTTATGTTGTTGACAATGATAATTGCAACAAAGAAGTTGTTGATCTTGCAAAATTCTATCATGTGATCTCCAGTGTTGTTTCTATCACCAATGTCATATTTTCCGACTGCCAGTCCTTCTTCTTTGTTTCCAACTTTTGCATTTCAATCAGCAGCAATTATCAGTGAACACTGATTGCATGTTTGATCAATGTCAGGTTGCAGAAGTTGGTAATAATCTTCATTTTCTTCATCTTTGTCCTTAGTGGGTGGTGTGTAAATTTAAATAATAGTCGTATTACCTGGTCTTCCTTGTAGGCGTATGGATATTATCCTATCACTGACAGTGTTGTACTTTAGGATAGATCTTGGAATGCTCTTTTAGATGATGAATGCAATGCCATTTCTCTTCAAGTTCTCATTCCTGCCACAGTAGATCATATGGTTGTCTGATTCAAAATGGTCAATAAAGTGCATTTTGGCTTAATAATACCTACGATATCAATGTTTATGCATTCCATTTCATTTTTTATGATTTCCAATTTTTTTAGATTCATATGCAAGATAGCATAGTTAATCCTCAGGAGAATTCTGCGACAAAGGTATTATTTTTATCCTCATTTTACAGATAAACTGAACTTGTATTTCTCTGAACTTGTGTTTCATAGAAGTTAAGTAACTTACTGAAAGTTACACAGTAAGTGACAGAACCAGGTTCTAAACAAAGACCCATCTATTTCTGAGCTCCTATTTTTATGTGCTATACTTTGTTTTTTTATATATACTTTGGAGTGTTTAAATGCAGTTTGAATTCTCACTGACATTTAGATGTGTGACATCTATCTATGTAATATCTATTTGTGTGATGTCTGGTCCTGTTTTGGGCCATAGTAAATGCTTTATGTATGATTGTTCTTAACTCCTACCCTATAGAACTATTGTGAAAATTAACTCATAATATATGAAATTTGGTTGTAAATATTCAAAACACAATATAAATGTTAATTATTTTCATTATCACAAACCATGCAATCCACATATCTAAAGGAAGCAAATTTGCAATTTAAGGGAAGAACAGAAAGAGCAAATAAACACAATCAGTATGCTTTTACCCATATCTTCTCCACTTGTTCCAAAATCTATCAAAGAACAATTTAAATTGATAACATCATGAACAATTTATTATGGAAGCAATTGTGAAAGTTACACAAACTACAAATACAATATAGTGGGTTCTGATTACATTCATTTTTAACACCACTCATCAAGACCGTGGTGAAACTTTTAGCTAAAAAACAAGAAATGACCCCAGAATTGGATTTTTTTCTATTAAAATTCAGGTTACAGATCCCCGTGTTCTGATCCACATTATTCTTGTTCCATGAAGGTGATGATTGAGATAGTTACAAGTTAGGTTAGGATGACTACAAGGATAGTAACAAGAACAATATTGTAAAAAATCCTTGATTTCTTCATCCGCAATTTCTCAAAGTTTATATTTTATTTTAAACACAAAATCTGCTTTCAGGTATATTTTTAAGTACGGAGGCTGAAGGAATGGAGCAGATGCTTCTTCCAATATGCCTCTGCCAAATATGTTGTAAAGGATCTTTCCTTACTTTGAACTGTTGCCCAAAATTGAAACTATATTGTTTTGGACTGGTATTTCAGGGAAATTACTTACATTGTTAACTCTTTATAGCTGTCATCTACCAAATTAAAAGTACTCCGCTATCCCAGATTATTAATTTGATTTCACTTATATAGAGTAAATGAATTATTTCTTACATTTTTCCATAACAATGTAATAACGAACCATCAAAACAAGTGTTACAATTAACCAGGTTGCTTCAAATAGCTGAAGTAATTCTACCTTAGTAAGGCAATTGATGGATTCAGATATGGTTTATTCAATTTAGTTGTAATAAAACCAATGAGATCTGAAAGAAATTTAAAGAGATACTATGCAACTTCTATGCACAAATGTTTGAAAACCATCATAATAAAGAAATAAGCATACTCCTTGGGGTCACTATGAGTCAGAATCAACTCGATAACAACGGGCCTTGGTCTCATACAAGGAGGACAAAAATCAAAGAAAGTAATAAATAATTACTGAATGTTAAATGTGTGAATTTTTTTTTTCCCTGAGCCAGAAAACAAACTGGCAACTTCAGGAACAAAGGGGAATAAATGTTTGACATTTAAATTGAAAATAAGGATACATATAACAAGTAAGAAATTAGGATGTGCAATCTTGAATTCCTGTTATCTTTCTCAGCAGGAATGTAAGCAGTGGAATGACATCAAAACCTGAAATTCAAATGATATAAAATGAACAGAAGACTTTAAAGTCTCCAAGGTCTTATGAAGGTATTTTCACTGAAACACTGACAGTGTAACTGATTGTGTTACCCCTCAGCACAATAAATACAGAAAAAAGAAAACATTGAGTAACTAGAAAATATTTTTGAACTCTGTAGGCAACTTGAGTCACTTTGAAAAATCGGTACCTGAAAAACACTAGAATTTTTAGAGCATTGATATTCAGAAATGAATCCATTAACTCTAAAGAAATATTTTCCAGTATCTACTAAAGTTCTGGATACACTCTTTTTTTTTTTTTTTAACTAATGCTAAGTTAGCAATACCAAATTGCATTTCAACTGGGAAGGAATCAGAACATTTGACATGTTCATGAGAATGTCCTTCAGAAGTAACAATCCTAATTGAATATGGCTAGAATTATAATTATCACATTGCAGGTGGGAGTGGAAAGTCAATTTGATAACCATGCAGCTGCATGGCAAGAAATAAATTGTTTTTAAATCATGAGTTACAAACATTTATTCATTCTAAAATGTTGTATTACTACCAGGGCTTCAAGTCAGTTTGTTCTGGTTTGAGCCTCTGCTGAGAGTTTGCGTTTCTAACAAGTTCCCTTGTTGATAATTTGCATTTCCACCCAAGATATACTGAATCAGAATCTATAGTTTTAACAAGATCCACAGGTGATCCTTATGTATAACTTCCTGGGAACTTGTTAGAAATGCAAATTCTTAGCAGGGGTTCAGACAGGAAAAAAACTTGTTCAAAACCCTGATTCCAAAATTAAGAATCTCAGAAGAAAAAGTGTATTAAAAAAATTAATTATTGGCAGATAAATTATTATAAAAGTTATTTTATGAAATACAAACAATAGATAACTGGACAGTCTCCTACAATGTAAGCATAGATAACTTACAAATAGAAAACCTTTAAGAAACCTAGTTAAATGATCCCTAATTGATTTATACCATGTGTTTATTTTCCCTTTAGACTTTGCTGACCTTGATAAAAAAAAAAAAGCATAACAAATAAACAAACAGCAAAACTAAAATGACAATCACAAACTACTCCTGCTACTTCTGCTTAAAAATTTCTATCCAATTTGCCATCTGGCATCATGACACCCTAGTAGATTTAAAACTCAACTCAATATGTCATTATTTCAAAAAGTTTGGTTTTTTCTGACGTTTTTGCCCACTGCACACAGCACTCAAGCCTGTTATTGCCAATTTACACCTGAAAAGTTAACAATGAGACTTATTCACTTTCTTCAGGAAGTTATTCATAAAAGATGCATTTCTCCTGGTAGAATTGACTATCCATGAACTATTTTTCTTAATGAATCGTGACATTCTGAACAATATACGTTTTCTTCAGGTGACAGAAATAATTATGCGTAAGCCATCTTTCAGAATTTACTTCCATTTTAAAAGAAAGTAGTTAATAATTTTGGCTCTCTGAAAATGTAAGTAGAGCTGTAATGGGGAAGAAATAAAAAATAATTAAGAAAAATGAGCCTCTGGATCACAAAAAGAAAATAATTCCTTTTTTAAAGATTGTCTCATCTTATTTTAAAACTCTATTTACACATTCAGCCAAGAGTCAAAGTGCTAAGCTGGTAATAAGCAGTGTAATAAATTTCCTGTTCATGTAAAAGTGTAATAGAATTTTTATTAGAAATTTTAGAGCAATAAGTACCATGCGTCAGAATTCTGGCATCCAAATAAAAACCAAGTAAATGATAACCTCATATATAACATACAGAGACAGAACAATAGGAAAAGTCAACCTCCCATAGCTGATTGCAAAGAGTATAGCTGGGAGATTTGCTGTTAGGAAGTGTCTATTATTAATTCTACCAAATCACTCTGTAGCTCAGGCTATCCAGCATCTAGTTAAGTGATTATTTCAGAAAAAAAAAATAACACAACTCAGATTAATAAAATTGAACTCCTTGTAGTAGTAACAAATAGTAGGAGGAAAAATAAAGTTTTAATATGTAGACTTTTAAAAAAGGACTATTCAAATAACTTGTTTTCTTTACTCTTTTAAAGGTATCAAATTGTGGCATTTATTTACCTCTCTCCAGCCCCCTCCCATTAGTTATGTTTGCATAAAAAGGAAGAGATATGTATAATCTGAGAGTGATCTTTTATCAAGATAGCAAAATAAATTCTTACCTGTAACTGTCATTAATACATCTTCTACAGTAATTAGAAGCACACACTGCAAGCAATATTACTGAGTAGAATTCAGTTTTCTGCTCATCTACCTAACTTAAAGAAACATTCTTTCTTAAGCTGATTATACATGAGAGTCTACTGCATTCTGAACCAGCCATACACCATCCCCTAACTTATAGATATGATGAAAATAGATTTACAAGTCATCTAGGAACTGAGCCCTATTTCTGTGTCTCTTACATGAAATCTTTTATCTGTGAAGAGGGAGAGGGAAAGGAAGGGGAAATGAAAGGAGGGAAGGAAGGAAAGGTTATAGAAAGTATTAGATGCTGACGTTCATTGTGGAGAAACTTGTTTCTTTACGCATATCCCCAGCCAGTGTGAACTAACAGGAGAAGGATCTGATGAATGCTCCAGATGTTTAGAGGTGTGTGAAACAACAAAATATAAAAAGATAGGAGCTTGGTGGCAGAAGAAATGAGGATGGCTAGCCCCAAGAAACCCTGGTGGTGTAGCGGTTAAGAGCTACGACTGCTAACCAAAAGGTTGGCAGTTTGAATCCAGGAGGCGCACATTGGAAACCCTATGGGGGCAGTTCTACTCTGTGTTATAGGGTCGCTATGAGTCAAAATCAACTTGATGGTAATGGGTTTATTTTTATGGAGGTCCAAGAGAAAGATCTTTTAACAAGCAGGAAATGCATTTGGTCAAAGATTGTACTTTTATTGGCTATGCAAGTTGGAGATAATTAAAAATAGATTTATTCCTCATTTGTTATTACGTAATTCGATATTGGGTTTGGCTTGTTTTTTTTTTTTTTTTGAGGAACATGCTTCTTAGTTTAATCATGTATACAGGACTGAATAGACAACACGTGCCCAAATGGAAAGAGGAGAAGGCAGGAAGGGACAGAAAAAATAGACGGATGCAAACGGGGAACCCCGAGGTAGGGAAAGGGAGAGTGCTGACACATTGCAGGGACTGCAACCAAGAGTCACAAAACAGTTTGTGTATAAATTGTTGAGTGAGAAACTAATTTGCTCTGTGAACCTTCACCTAAAGAATAAGTAAAAAAAAAAAGCAATAACTAAGAAAATAGTAATAACATGTATTATTCGTCCTTGAAGGGCCCTGGTGGTGCGGTGGTTAAAGTGCTCAGCTGTTAACTGAAAGGTCTGCCGTTGGAACCCACCAGCTGCTTCACAAGAGGAAGGTGTGGCAGTCTGCTTCCATAAAGATTACAGCCTCGGAAACCCTATGTTCTACTCTGTTCTATAGGGTCACTATGAGTCAGAATCAACTGAACAGCAGTGTGTTTTGATTTGGGGGCATGCCCTTACTGTGAGCAATGGTCTCACTTAAAGCCCCCATCTCCTTAGCATTACCACCTTCACTTTCCAGGTAATAAAACTGAGATTTAGAGGTTAAGAAACTTGCCCAAGACCACACAACTAGTAGGTGAGGAGTCCAGAGTTCAAATCCTCATCTTGAACTCAAGAATGTGGACTTAAATAACCACCACTGGATATTGTTTCCCTGCATTCAAGCTGCTTGAAGTCTTTCCAGTTTGCTGGATCTTAGTCCTGGAGGTCCCCAGTGTAAAAGTCAGGCAGTTTTACTAAAATGGCCCTCCATGATTTTTTCAAATCGGTATAATATTTAGAAGACATTAAGTAGGGGTTCTTATATTCCTGGTCCCCCCCCCCCAGTTGAAGAATCCGTTAGAATGAAGAAAGTAATCTCATTAGTAAACCATAACCATGAAACTGAAGAGTAAATACTGTTGTTATTTCTGGTAACAGAGCCTTTGGGTCCTGAACAAAAGTTAGCCTGGTGCAACATAGTACCATTTTTATGAATAGGTTACTCTGGTTGTAACACAGAACTAAATATTGCTTCAGAATCAGCCTGGTTTCCTGTCATGTGGGTGAAGGGTTGGTGGTGATCAGTTTGGATGTGGCAGCTCACCGAGGGTTCATGTGGAGAGGGAAGATTTTAGGCTCCCTTTTGCCCCCACCCCCTCACTGAGGCAGCTGAAGTAGACCTTTTCTCATGACACATTGGGAAGTTGTTTGCCAGTGAGGTCATAAGGAGAAAGAGGCTTTGAAACTCAGACATTATAGGTTATATATCATACATTTTGATGAGCCCTTGTTAGCACTATACCTTTCAAATAGATCCCTTTTGGGTTGGACTTGGCTGTTTTAAGTTGGTTTCTGTCTTACTTTTTCTTATTGTATATTTATTGCTTCTCCTGAGAATTATTGATCTTTCTTTTAATTTTTATTGTGCTTTAAGTGAAAGTTTACAAATCAAGTTAGTGTCTCATACAAAAAACTTATATATACCCTGCTATTTTTTTTTATAACGCCTAGTTGCTCTCCTCCTAATGCAACAACACACTCCTTCTCTCCACCCTGTATTACTGTGTCCTTAGCTAGCTTCTGCTCCCCTTGGCCTTCACATCTCCCCTCCAGGCAGGAGCTGACCACATAGTCTCACATGTCTACTTGATCCAAGAAGCTCACTCCTCACCAGTATCATTTTCTATCTTATAGTCCAGTCCAATCCCTGTCTGAAGAGTTGGCTTTGGGAGTGGTTCCTGTCTTGGGCTAACAGAAGGTCTGGGGACCATGACCTCTGGGTTCCTTCTAGTCTCAGTCAGACCATTAAGTCTGGACTTTTTACGAGAATTCGAGGTCTGCATCCCACTGCTCTCCTGCTCTTGCAGGGTTTCTCTATTGTGTTTCCTGTCACAGCAGTCATCGGTTGTAGCCTGGCACCATCTAGTTCTTCTGGTCTCAGGCTGATGGAGTCTCTGATTTGTGTGGCCCTTTCTATCTCTTGGGCTCATAATTACCTTGTGTCTTTGGTATTCTTCATTCTCCTTTGCTCCAGGTGGGTTGAGACCAATTGATGCATCTTAGATGGCTGCTTGCTAGCGTTTGAGACCTCAGACACCACTCTCCAAAATGGGATGCAGAATGTTTTCTTTATAGATTTTACTATGCCAATTGACTTAGATGTCCCCTGAAACCATGGTCCCCAAACCCCTGCCTCTGCTACGCTGGCCTTTGAAGGGTTCGCTTTATTCAGGAAATTTCTTTGCTTTTAGTTTAGTCCAGTTGTGCTGACCTCTCCTGTATCGTGTGTTGACTTTCCCTTCACCTAAATTAGTTCTCGTCTACTATGTAATTTTTACTATGTAATTAGTGAATACTCCTATCCCTCCCTCCCTCCATCCACCCCTCTAGTAAACATCAAAGAATATTTTCATATCTGTTTAAACTATTTTTTGAGTCCTTATAATAGTGGTCTTATACAATATTTGTCCTTTTGCAACTGACTAATTTCACCCAGCATAATGCCTTCCAGATTCCTCCATGTTGTGAAATGTTTCACAGATTGATCGTTGTTCTTTATTGATGCATAATATCCCATTGTGTGAATATACTGTAATTTATTTATCCATTTATCTGGTTATGGGCAGCTTGGTTGCTTCCATCTTTTTGCTATTGTAAACAGTGCTGCAGTGAACATGGGTGTGCATATATCTGTTCATGTAAAGGCTCTTATTTCTCTAGGATATATTCCAAGATATAGCTTGGAATCTGTCAAATAGGGTCGCTATGATTCGGAATCGACTCGACGGCAGTGGTTTGTTTTGGGGTTTTATATGCCAAGAAGTGGGATTGCTAGATTATATGGTAGTTCTATTTCTAGCTTTTTAAGCAAGTGCCAAATCAATTTCCAAAGTGGTTGTACCATTTTACATTCCCACCAGCAGTGTATAAGTGTTTCAGTCTCTCCACAACCTCTCCAACATTTATTATTTTGTGTTTTTTGGATTAATGCCAGCCTTGTTGACATGAGATGGAATCTCATTGTAGTTTTGATCTGCATTTCTCTAATGGCTAATGATCCTGAGCATTTCCTCATGTATCTGTTAGCTACCTGAATGTCTTCTTTAGTCAAGTGTCTGTTCATATCCATTGCCCATTTTTTAATTTTGCAGTAACACGTAGATTTTAGAGATCAGATGCTCATCAGAAATGTCATAGCTAAAAACTTTTTCCCAATCTGCAGGTAACCTTTTTACTCTTTTGGTGAAGTCTTTGGATGAGCATAGGTGATTGATTTTTAGAAGCTCCCAGTTATCTCATTTCTCTTCTGGTGTTTGTACATTTCTAGTAATGTTTTGTATACTGTTTATGCCATGTATTAAGGCTCCTAGCTTTGTCCCTATTTTTATTTCCATGATCTTTATTGTTTTAGATTTTATGCTTAGGTCTTTGATCCATTTTGAGTTGGTTTTTGTGCATGGTGTGAGGTATGGGTCTTGTTTCATTTTTTTGCAGATGTATATCCAGTTATGCCAGCACCATTTGTTAAAGAGACTGTCTTTTCCCCATATAACAGACTTTGGACCATTGTCAAGTATTAGCTGCTCATATGTGGATGGATTTATATCTGGATTCTCAATTCTGTTCTACTGGTCTATGTATCTGTTGTTGTATCAGTACCAGGCTGATTTGACTACTGTGGTGGTATAATAGGTTCTAAAATCAGGTAGTGTGAGGCCTCCCACTTTGTTCTTTTTCAGTAATGCTTTACTTATACAGGGCCTCTTTCCCTTCTATATGAAGTTGGTGATTTGTTTCTCCATCTCATTAAAAATTGTCACTGGTATTTGGATCAGGATTGTATTGTATGTATAGATTGCTTTGGGCAGAATTTACAATGTTGAGTCTTCCTATCCATAAGCAAGGTATGTTTTTCCACTCATGTAATTCTCTTTTGATTTCTTGCAGTAGTGTCTTATAGTTTTCTTTGTGTAGGTATTTTTCATCTCTGCTAAGATTTACTCCTAAGTATTTTGCCTTCTTAAAAAAAATTTTTTTTTATAAGGGCTGTTGTAAATGGTATTGATTTGGTGATTTCCTCTTCGATGCTCTCTTTCTTGGTGTAGAGGAATCCAACTGATTTATGTGTGTTTATCTTGTATCCTGATACTCTGCTAAACTCTTCTATTAGTTTCAGTATTTTTCTTGAGGATTCTTTAGCGTTTTCTGTGTATAAGATTATGTCATCTGCAAACAGAGATGCTTTTACTTCTTCTTTACCAATTTGGATGCCCTTTATTTCTTTATCTAGCCTAATAGCTCTGGCTAGGACCTCCAGCATAATGTTGAATAAGAGCAGTGATAAAGGGCATCCTTGTCTGATTCCTGTTCTCAAGGGGAATGCTTTCAGTCTCTCTCCATTTAGGATGATGTTGGCTATTGGCTTTGTATAAATGCCCTTTATAATGTTTAGGAATTTTCCGTCTACTCCTATTTTGCTTAGAGTTTTTTATTATGAATGGGAGTTGGACTTTGTCAAATGCCTTTTCTGCATCAATTGATAAGATCATATGGTTCTTGTCTTTTGTTTTATTTATGTGATGGCTTATATGTTGAACCATCCCTGCATACCTGGTATGAATCCCACTTGGTCATGTGGAATTATTTTTTTGATACGTTGTTGAATTCTATTGGCTAAAATTTTGTTGAGGATTTTTCCATCTAAGTTCATGAGGGATATTGGTCTGTAATTTTCCTTATTTGTGGAGTCTTTACCTGGTTTTGGTATGAGAGTTATTCTGGCTTCATAGAATGAGTTTGGAAGTATTCCATTCTTTTCAATGCTCTGAAATACCTTTATTAGTAGTGGTGTTAACTCTTCTCTGAAATTTTGGTAGAATTCTCCAGTGAAGCCATCAGGGCTTTTCTTTGTTGGGAGTTTTTAAATTACTTTTTCAATCTCTTCTTTTGTTATGGGTTTATTTAGCTGTTCTGCCTCTGTTTGTGTTAGTTTGGGTAGGTAGTGTGTTTCTAGAAATTCGTCCATTTCCTATAGGTTTTCAAATTTGTTAGAGTACAAGTTTTCATAGTACTCTGTTATGATTCTTTTAATTTCAGTTGGGTCTGTTGTGATATTGTCTATCTCATTTCTTATTTGGGTAATTTGCTTTGTCTCCTGTTTTTCTTTTGTCAGTCTGGCCAATGGCTTATCGATTTGGTAATCTTTTCAAAGAACAAGGTTTTGGTCTTGTTAACTCTTTCAATTGATTTTCTGTTTTCTATTTCATTTAATTCTGCTCTAATTTTTATTATTTGCTTTCTTTTGTTCCCTGAAGTTTTCTTTTATTATTCTCTTTCTATTTGTTCATGTCGTAGGGATAAGTCTTTGATTTTGGCCCATTCGTCTTTTTGTATGTGTACATTTATTGACATAAATTGACCTCTAACCACTGCTTTCGCTGTGTCCCAAAGGTTCTGATAGGAAGTGTTTTCCTTCTCATTGGAGTCTAAGAATTTCTTTATTGCTTCCATAATTTGTTCTATAATCCAATTTTTTTTTAGCAAAATGTTGTTCAGTTTCCATGTGTTTGATTTCTTTTCCCTGATTTTTCTGTTACTGACTACTTGTTTTATGGCTTTATGGTCAGAGAAGACATATTGTAATATTTTGATGTTTTGGATTCTGTTAAGGCTTGCTTTATTGCCTAATATGTGGTCCATTCTAGAGAACGTTCCATGTGCGTTGGAAAAGAAAGCATCTTTGGTTGCTGTTGGGTGGAGTGTTCTGTATATGTCTATGAGGTCAAGTTGGTTAATTATGACACTTAGCTCTTCTTTGTCTTTATTGAGCTTCTTTCTGGATGTTCTGTCCTTCACTGAAAGTGGTGTGTTGAAGGATCCTACTATTATTGTGGAGCTATCTATCTCACTTATCAATGCTCTTAAAGTTTGTTTTATGTATCTTGAAGCCCTGTCGTTGGGTGCATAAATATTTAATATGGTAATATCCTACTGGTATATTGTCCCTTTAATCATTATATCCTGTCCTTCCTTATTCTTTGTGGTAGATTTAAGTTTGAAGTCTGTTTTTTCAGAAATTAGTATAGCCACTCGTTTTTTATTTTTTGATTGTTGTTTGCTTGATATATTTTTTCCATGATTTGAGTTTTAGTTCGTTTGTGTCTTTAAGTCTAAGGTGTGTCTCTTGTAGGCAGCATATAGACAGATCGTGTGTTTTTATCTATTCCGCAACTCTCTGTCTCTTTATTGGTGCATTTAGTTCATTAGCATTCAGCGTGAGTGTAGATAGGTATGAGTTTAGTGCTGTCATTTTGATGCCTTTTTTGTGTGTTGTTGACAGTTTCATTTTTCCACTTTTTTGTGCTGAGTAGTTTTTCTTCATAAATTGTGTGTTCCTCTTTTTCTTGTAGTTGATTTTGTTTTTGCTGAGTCTTTATGTTTCTCTTGTTTTTTTTTTTTTTTGGTTTGTTTTGATGTGTAGGATTTTTAGTCTTCTTTGCGGTTACCTTCATATTTACTTGTATTTTTCTAAGTTTAAACCTAACTTGTATCTCCCTATATCGCCTTGATGTCCTCTCCAAATGGAAGACCTATGCGTACTTTTTTTAGCCCCTTTTTATTGATTTAATATTGTCATATTTTACTTAATGACATCACTGATTCCCTGTTTGGAGCATTTTTTCTGTCTTGATTTATTTTTGTGATTTCCCTATCTGGCTTGATATCTGGTTGCTCTGTTCTGTGTTCTAGTGTTGGGTTGATATCTGATATTATTTATTTTCTAACCCAAGAATTGCCTTTAGCATTTCTTGTAGTTTTGGTTTGGTTTTTGCAAATTCCCTAAGCTTCTGTTTATCTGGAAATGTCTTAATTTTGCCTTCATATTTGAGAGACAGTTTTGCTGGATATATGATTCTTGGCCGGCAATTTTTCTCCTTCATTGCTTTATATATGTCATCCCATTGCCTTCTTGCTGGAATGGTTTCAGCTGAGTAGTCGGAGCTTATTCTTATTGACTCTCATTTTAGATGACTTTTTGTTTATCCCTATCCACTCTTTAAATTATCTGTTTATCTTTTGTTTTGGCAAGTCTGATTATACTATGTCTTGATGGCTTCCTTTTGGGATCTACCTTGTATGAGTTTTGATGAGCATCTTGAATAGATATCCTTTCATCTTCCACAATGTCAGGGAAGTTATCGGTCAACAAATTTTCAACAATTCTCTCTGTATTTTCTGTTATCCCTCCCTGTTCTGGTATTCCAGTCACTCTCAAGTTATTCTTCTTGCTAGGTCCCACATGATTCTTAGTATTCTTTTTTTTAATCTTTTGTCTGATTTTTTTCGAAAAATTGTTGCCAAGTGTTTTATGTTCCATCTCACTAATTCTGCCATTTCCTCAGTTCTGCTCCTCTTTCTATTGAGTTGTCTATTTCTGTATTTTAATGGAAACCCTGGTGGCATAGGGTCAGCAGTTCGAATCTGCCAGGTGCTCCTTGGAAACTATGGAGCAGTTCTGCTCTGTCCTACAGGGTCGCTATGAGTTGGAATCGACTTGATGGTGCTGGGTTTGGTTTGGTTTTTGGTAATTTTATTGTAAATCTTCTGAATTTCTGATTGTTGTGTCTCTATGGATTCTTGCAGCTTATTAAATTTTTCATTATGTTCTTTAATAATCTTTTTAATTTCTTCCATTGCTTTATCTGTGTGTTCCTTGGCTTGTTCTGCATATTGCCTGATCTCGTTCCTGATGTCGTGCCTGATCTCATTCCTGATGTCTGTATATTAATCTTTTGTATTCTACATCTGGTATTTCCAGGAGTACATCTTCATCCAGGAGAGCCCTTGATTCTTTGTTTTGGGAGTTTGTTGAAGCAATCATGGTCTGCTTCTTTATGTGATTTGATATCAGCTGTTTTCTCCAAGCCATCTATATATTATTGTATTATTTTATGTTTGCTCACTGTGTCCTAGTTTCTTGCTTTGTTTTATTTTCATATCCCCAAATAGGCTACCAGGGTGAGGTAACTTGATTATTGGAGCCTCCGAAGCACTAATGTCCTGTTACCAGATGGCTAGAGCTGTTATCAGGTATATGAGCCTAAGGGTTCATTCATTATTCTTGTATGGATTCAGCTCAGGTGTCCTGATAGTTGGTCACCTAGTGTGTGGTGTAGGCTCTCATCTACTATCTTAGAGGAGCAGTGGTGATTGGTGTATGCACAGGTTTCTAGTAGCAGAAGGGGGTCACACTCTGAGGAAGTAGGGGGCTGACAACCTTCCCCTGAGTGTCTGTGAGGAAGGTACGTCCCTGTTCTCTAAAGCAGTCTGGTGGGAGGCTCTGCATCTGTACCATAGGCACCCAATGCTTATACCTGTAAGGACTGGTAGGCACCACTATCCTTGGACCCCTTTTGTGGGTGGCTAAGTGGCATGGTTGGAGCCTCCAGTCCTCAGGCCCCTGCTGTGGGTAGGTGAAGGCCTTGTTTAATAGGCAGAATGGCATCAAATGTCCAAAACCTGTCTCTTCACTGCACAGCTGAAACAGTTACAGTCAGGCCTTCAACAGATTTGCCCTTGCAATGTAACAGCCAGATCCTATCTGGTGTAGTCGAGCCACCTGGATCCATGCAGGGGTGAAAGACAAAGTCTTTGGATCACTTGTGCCTGGACTGGAGCTGCTTCTGCTCTAAGTTTCCAGTTTAGAGGAGTCAGCAGAATATTTTTCACCCATTTGTTAATTTGTCCCTTCCCCAAGGCTGGGAGAATGGCTCAGGGAATGCAACAGAACCTATCTCATGCCCAGGGAAATCAACTATTAATGAAGCTGGCCAGGGCAGAGGGAGGAGGGATCAGATAGATAGGAGAATTTCCTTTCAAAAGGAGGAGCTATTAGATCTGCACAGTAAATTAGACAAAATCACTTATCTTGTGCCAAGAGTGCTGTTTTATCTCAGATTCCAGAGGTATGTGTAGCCTGTGTGCACTGGCTGGGTCATTGTCGAGATCACCCCAGGGGGTTAGGGCTGCATCCCATGCTTGCTGTCTTTCACTGAAGCTGCCCTGTCCTAAACACCACGGCCAGCCCCACTACTTCCACGCCAGGGGGTCAGGGGTGCTGGCACATTGGTTGCCTTCTTTTGCTGAAGCTGCCACTTCCTAAATGCCGTGGCCCGCTCTGCTGCAGACACGCCACAGGGTCAGGAGTGCTCCACTTTGCTTGCCTTCTTTTGCTGAATCAGCGGGGTCTTCAAAAACTACCATCAGCTGCTCCACAGTCGCACCCAGGAATCAGGCTGAGGTGCTGCCGCAGGGTTGGCAACTCCTCGCTGCTTCTGTACAATCTCTCCCCCTCCATCACTCAGTCTGATTTCTTAACTTTGCCTTTGAAGCTTAGGGTTCCTAGCTTGTCATTTATATATTCACTTGTTTTTTGGGGTCTTTGTTGTAAGAGGGATCACTGGAACTGTCTGACTACTCTGCCATCTTGACCCCACCCGAATTTGAGTTTGGCTTGTTTTGTAATGCCTCTTCTTTGACCATGATGAAAAGATTCCCCCCGTCATTATCTCCGCCTCTCGGAAGGAATGTGCTTTAGGCACTATAATTGTTAGTTGTAGATTTGATGGTCGGTAGATGCCTCAAAGTTCATATGAGGAAAAAGAAATAAGAATGTTTATTCCAGATTATGATTTCAGGGACTCAAGATAGGAAAGTGAACTCTTCTAGAAGAATACATGTAATCAAGAAGGAAATAAATATCCTAACTACTGTATAGGTAAAGGTATTGTGACTCAAAGAGTTAAGAAACTTGTCAAGATTAGCTTAACCAAAGATGTTTTGAGCGTCAGATGAGTCAATGCAGAAAAAGTGCTTGTGATAATGCCCAGCATATTGTAAGAATTCAATCCGTGGAAAATCTTATTGTTGTTTTTATTTAGTGTTAATATCTCACTCCACCCAGTGTCTAGAATATGCTTGCTCTATAACAGGAAATGGAGTATTTTAATGATTTTTAACAATTCCACATGTCCTTTGAACTTAATAATGCTTTTTGTATGTTTTTTATCCAGAAAAAATATTCTTAGTCAGTTAACTACAGATTTCATGAAGGAAGACACATTGACAACAAAGTAAATATGAAAGACCTTTAAAACACCAAATATGCAGGTGATAATGAACATAAATTTGCACAAAATCTAAGATTTAAAAATATTTTGATTTTTCAGGTCATGTAGAAATGATTTAGATATCTAGGAAGAGAAAATACAGTGGGAGATTAATTTTATCACATGTCATGCTCGTTTAAAATTTTGTGCATTATTTCCCTTAAAAAATCTTCTAGTAATCAATGAATAAAACCAATGTTTAAAAATTTGGCTTATAGAATAGTTGTGCTGTTCTGTACCTTAAATTTAACTCTGAAGACTATTTTTGTTTGTTTATTTCTCATGCACCCAGTCTTCATTGTTGTGATCTTATGCTATACTCTAAAAATATCCTGGTATGGCATCCTATCAATATAATATACTCAACAAATAAATAGAATACATTCTAATGGCACCCCAAAATGAGAATTTTATGTGTCTCTATTCTTTTCATATGATACAAAATTGCCACATTTTCAACTTCAGTATTTGCTGTTACAGGTGTCCACTATTCATAGTTCCTTCAGAAGTCATTGTTAGAAGGGAATGGACATAAATAATTACATTCAATATTTGTAGTATACTCTGATTATGCCTTCTTGATTTTAGAAATACTGAAATTTCCACTTTTCTAGGAAAAAACAAACAAACAACTTTTGGTAAACTCTTAATTTTATTTCCCAAAATTTATCTCATTAAGTAAAGAAAATAGAATCCATATTTAAGGGCTTTTGAGTATGCAAGTTCAAATTAACACTTTTATAAATGTGTCAGAGATGGCTAGATGTTCTCTAAAATCATGCTGCTTTTTCTGTAGTATAGAACTGTTGCTAGGAAGTGGTTTTTTTTAGCCAGGAGCTAGTTCCAGCTTTTCCTGCATTTAGATTGGAACATGCAACTGAGTTCTAGTCAAAGGAATGTGAGGAGAAGTGATGTATGTCACTTCTATGCCTGGCCCATTAAAACCTCCCATGTGAGAATGCTTTTTCTCCTTTGACAGTTGGATATCTAGTCCCTAGGTGACCTTGGAAGCCATTTGTTGAAGATGCAAGAGCCTCCATCAATCTGGGTCCAGAATGACTGCATGAAGCAAAGCGCTCCCCTTCCCATGCCCCAGTCACTAATGTTAGTATTGTACTGTTACATGAATTATAAATAAAATTCTATATTGTTAAGCCATTGAAATTTGGCGGACTTTTTTTTTTTTTTATAGGAACTACATTATTCTGGAGTCCCTGGGTGGTACAAATGGTTAATGAGCTCTGCTGATAACCAAGATTTTGGAGGTTCAAGTTCACTCAGATGTCTCAGAATAAAGGCTTGGCGATCTACTTCATAAAAAAATCACCCACTGAAAACCATATGGAGCACATTCCTACTCTGACGGACACGGGGTCACCATGAGTTGCAATCGACTCCACAGCAACTGGTACAATTGGTAGCATTACAAAAACCAAACCCACTGCCGTTGAGTGGATTCCGACTCATAGCCACACTTTAGGACAGGGTAGAACCACCCCGAAGAGTTTCCAAGGAGCGCCTGGTGGATTAAAACTGCCGACCTCTTGGTTAACAGCCGTAGCACTTAACCACTACGCCACCAGGGTTTCCAGCATTACTCTAGTTAATATAATAAAAAAAAATAATATATAGCGAAAATCCTTCTTCACTATCTCTTTCTTTTTATCATAAAATCTCCCAACCTCCCCCCCAGATGTTTACTAGATGAAGGTAACTGATGTATAAGTAGCTGTGTCTTTAATTAAGCAGTCCTTGCTTTGCACTATTACAATATGAACAGATTTCAGTTGATAGGTCCAGTTAAATAACACTCCCCATAACATGTTCAAATTTCAGTTACCATAGTATTTGAACTGTGAGCAATTGCATAAAGTACAAACTTTGCTACTAGTTCTCAGGCCACAAATCAACACATAAATAACAGATGTGCATCATGATTAGTGACTGAACATATCAGGACTTTAAAAGTTAGTCAATGATTGGTTACTTTGTATCTGCTATTCAACCCATGTACAAGAACAAAAAACCAATTTAAGGTTGAATTGGAATGATAAATTCTAATGTGGATTGAGAACTGTATTAAAAAAATGCCATTCAGTTTGGCTAGCAATCAAGTCAAAGTGTGAAAATTAGTTGCCACATTGAAAGACGATCATTCTTCCGACAATTCGTTGTACTGTGGTAGCTTGCTTGTTGCTATAGTGTTTGAAACTGGAGATCTAGCAGGATAGAATTTTGCAAGACCAACGATTTTTTTTTTACTGCAAATACCTTTTTTCAACCACATAAACAATGAGTATACATGTGGACCTTGCCAGATGGAATAAACAGGAACCAATCAACTGCATTTATGGAAAGAGACTGTAGAGAAGCTCAATATCATCAGTCAGAACAAGGCCAGGGGCTAACTGCAGAACAGACCATCAACTGCTCATGTGTAAGTTCAATACATTAATTGCTGTATTACTGTCTCGGTTTAAATTTCTTGCCACATGGATACCTTAGAGGAAACATGGTGAGTTATCTTGTTTTCATTTCATTTCTGTGCACTCTGGAGAATGAATAATAAGTGCTTATGAGGAAAATTTTAAAAAGACTGCAATTCCATGTTGCAGTTACCTAGTAGTGCCCCTCAGGCCATTCCTCATTTCTTGGAGATTTTCTTCAGTGTAGCCTATCCAACGCTATTCCTGCCATACTTCTTAGATATTCCAAAAATTAAGCAATAATATATCCATTAACTTAAACTCCCATTTCTTTGCCTTCAATTTCTTCAATCATCTCCTCTACTTTACCCCAATATCTGGTCATGCTCTGCTTAGACTTCGTAATTACCAATAACAGCAACTCTGTCATCCTCTCAATTTCTTGTATCCCACTATTCAAGCACCTCTTCTTGTTTTTAGCTTCTTTCAATTATCACTAACATCCTTCCAACAATTCTTTAAACTTACATTAACTCTACTGCGTTTTTACTATCCCTCATATTTTCACTTCCCTCATTATGCAGTTGGAATTCACTTGTGAATCATTGTAATCATCCTCCTGCATACACCTGAAAACCCCTGCGCTCTCTCACATACACGTCTTTGAATTTCCTTGGTAAAATTTCAACCCTGGTTAAATCTAATTATCTGCCTTATCCTTGTTTGCACTCCTGAAGCTGAATACTCCTCCCTCATCCTTGCTTTTAGCTGATGGATAGTTTTGCTTTCTATTCCACTGAGAAAATAAAATAAAAATAAAAAAAGACATTTCCAAGAACCACTCATCACTTCTACTAACCTACCAACACTATGCTCCAGATACTCTGCATTCCCTTCTGTTAATATGGAAGTACTTGATAACATATAACTATTTCCCTACTCAAGAGCATCATTTCAGCTATTGTTTTCCCTCTTGAATCCATTATTAATTCACCACTGGATCATCCCCTTCAGCATAAAATTTGCTATTACTTTCCCATTTAAAAGATATCTCTCAATCCCACTTAACCATCCAGGTATTGCCTTCTTCCTCTACTCTTTATTCATCAAACAGCCTAAAAAATTATTCTATATTAGCAGTCTTGTATTTCTCTCTACTCATTTTTCCTTAAACCTAGTCCAATTATGCCTTTGCCCACATGATGCCACTGAATCCTTGTCTCAATATGTTAATGGTCTTTAAATGGCTAAATCAAATGTTGAAACCTCAATCACCATCTTATTTGAGCTTTCAGCAGTAATGGACAAACATGAAACAGTTTCTTCACTTGGCTTTCTTCCAAAGCAATATAATCTCTTTGTTTTCCTCTTATTTTAATGTTCTTCCTACTGTCTTCTTTGCTGAGTATTACTCATTTCTTTGTGTTTGTTTTCTTCTCTTTCTTTCATTGACTTATTTATTCTGAAGTCTACTTTGTCTGATATTAATGCAGCTACTCCAGCTTTCTTTTGGCTAGTGTCTGCATTGTATGCTATCTTCCAAGCTTTACCTTTAACCTATCCATGTCTTTATATTTAAAGTAGCATTCTGTGTGTGTGTCTGTGTGTGTGTGTTTCAAAAGCATATGGCTGGGGTTTAGTTTTTAATCCAAATTGATAATATTTGTATTTTAATTGGTGCATTTAGACGTGGTGGTGGCGCAGTGGTTAAGAGTTCAGCTGCTAACCAAAAGCTCGGAATTTCAAGCCCACCAGCCACTCCTTGGAAATGCTACGGCATAGTTCTACTCTGTCCTGAAGGGTCTCTATGAGTCAGAATTGACTCAACAGCAATGAGTTTTGTTTGGTTTATTGAAACTGAAACCATAGTTATCGATATGGTTGGATTTTAAAAAATTTATCATCTTCCTAATGATTTATTTGCTCCATGAGTTCTTGTTTCATTTTTCTTCTTTTTCTGCCTTTCATTTGATTAACTATTCTTTAAATTTCATTTTATCTTCACTTTTTTTTATTGGCTTATTATTTACAAATCTTTAAAAACTTTTTTTAGGGTTTCCCCTAGTACACTGGTTCTTTACCAGAGATGGTTTTACCCCCATGGAATATTTAGCTACTTCTGGAGACATTTTTGTTACTATTGGGGTTGTACTACTGGCATCTAGTAGGTAGAGGCCAGAGATGGTGTTCAACATCCAATAATGCACAGGAGATCCTGGACCACTAGAAAAAACAAAAAGAATTATCAGTACCAAAATGCCAATAGTGCTTAACTTGAGAAATCCTGCCCTAATTAAATATATTCACATTCAAATATTATACTGCATCCCATGTGATGAAAGAATCTTAACAACAGTATGCTCCCAAGCCTGCCATTGCAAAATTTATGCTAATGTTGTCATACATATTGATTTTTATAACAGCTTTATTGAGATATAATTCACATATCATGAATTTTATGATTTTACAGTGCAGTTTGGTGATTTTTAGTATAGTCACAGAGTGTTGTACAACCATCACCACTACGTATCAGTTTACACATGCTTCAAGTACACAATACAGTGTAATATTTTTGCCTTAGATCAAAGGTCAGTACAATTTTTACAAAGGACCAGACAGTAAATATTTTAGGCTTTTTGGGTCACATGGTCTCTGTCACAACTACGCAACTCTGCCATTGTGGTTAGGAAGTCAATCATATACAATATGTTAATGAAGGAATAAGGCTGTGTTCCAATAAAATTTTATTAAAAAAAAAAAAACAGCAGAAGCAGGATTTGACCTAAGCAGCATAATTTACCAAACCTTACTTTAGCCAGAGTTGACTTTTAGAGTGATTGAAAAGATTAAAAAAAAGAATTTATATTTACCTTCATTCATTTCATTTCCAGCATTTTGTACTTCTTTGAATAGATCCTATTTTCTGTCCCGTTATCATATTCTTTCTGCCTGCAGAACTTCCTGCAGTATTGCTTTAATATTGCAGGTCTGAAGAAAATAAATTTTCATACGTTCTTCTTTGTTTGTTTAATCTGAGGAAGACTTTATTTTTCCTAATTTTGGAAAGATATTTTCACTAGGTATAGGATTCTGGGTTGACAGTTTTTTGTCGTATCTCTTTTTTCTTCCAACATTTTAAAGATGTCACTCTATGGCCCTTGTATTTACATACTTTCCGATGGGGAGTTTGCAATTATTCTTATATTCTTATTTCTGTATGTAATGTATATTTTCATCTGGCTGCCTTAAAGATATTTTCATAGTCTTTGGTTTTCAACAGTTTAATTGTGATATGCCTAGGGGTGTGTGTGTGTGTGTGTGTGTGTGTGTGTGGTGTTCTCTGAGTTTCTTGGATCTGCAGCTTGATGTGTATCACTAATTTTGGAAAATTTTCAGTCAGTATTTCTTTTAAAATTTCTTGTGAGCCATTTTCTTTTCTGCTTTTGAAATTCCAATTACAGATATGTTAAACCAAAAACAAACAAACAAACAAACAAACCCAGTGCCATCGAGCCAATTCCAACTCATAGCGACCCTATAGGACAGAGTTGAACTGCCCCATAGAGTTTCCAAGGAGCGCCTGGCGGGTTTGAACTGCCCACCCTTTGGTTAGCAGCCGTAGCACTTAACCACTATGCCACCAGGGTTTCCACAGGTGTGTTAGACACTTCTATATTGTTCTTGGATGATGTGTGCTTTCTTTTTTTTTTTTTTCCTTCATTCTTTTCTCTCTTTGTGTTTTAGTTTGGGTAATTTTTGTTTATCTATCTTCAAGGTCGTTAATTTTTTCTTTGGTTGTATTAAGTCTACTAAAAATGCACATTGAAGGCATTCTTCATCTCTATGACTGTTTTTCATTTCCAGCATTCTCATTTGATTCTTTCATATAGTTTCAATCTCTACTGACATTACTGAATTGATCATCTATGCTGTCCACTTTTTCCACTAGAGCCTCTAACGTATTTATTATATAAAAAAATTTATAGTTATTTTCATTTCCTTGTTTGGTAGTTCCAACATCTGTTTCATATCTGAATATTGTTCTATTTATTGCTTTTGCTCTTGACAGTGTTTCTTGATTATTCTTTTGTATGCCTCATAGCTTTTTGTTGAAAACTAGACATCATATGTAGGATGGTAGTGACTGAGATAAACAGATTTTATGTCTGGAAATGGGTTTCGGTGGAGCCTTGAGTCAATCTAGTTAGGAGCTGAGCTAGGTTTGGGTTTTGTTGCTGCTATGATTACCTTCATGGCATCACAGGCTTCAATTCCCTTGTGTTACTTTTTGTTTAGGGTGGTAGCTGGTTTTCCAGAAGGTTTTTCTTAATATCTGCTCCATAATCAGTTTCACGTCTTCCTTTTGCACTGTACCTCAGACAGAATTTCTTTCCACACTCTTGTCCCTTTCCCAGCAGTAGACTGCTATTGCTTGTTATTTGATGCATGCTAGCCTAGTGATAGTGATATGGATGTGGGGGAAATTCTGGTGTTCCGATTAAACCTCAGATCTAGGCAGGCACTGTGTCCATATTCTTGAGTGGTGTAATTTTGCAGTGATCCTGTTACAGCCCCAACTATAGGTTTGGGTCCAGCACATATTCCTTCCCCTCTGCCAGAGGTAGGTTTGTTTTTTTTTTAATGTTCCTTTTCCTCAGCTTCAAAGCATTTTTACCAGTTCCCTGAGGGCCATGGACTTTGTTGTAGATTTTGCTCCATAGGGGAGATAGGAGAAAATGATGCAGGTGGGGCATTGTTCCTTTCCTACAGCAGCTGCTGTTCCCCTCCCCCAGTCCTGCAACAAGACAGATATTTATGGAGGATTCTCACCTGTGCCCAATCTTGTTTGTGAGCACCTAGCAAGGTCAGTGGAGATCATGTGAGTGTGTGCAAATTATCCTTGTGTCTGCAGCTCTCAAGGGTTCTGCATTCTTTCTCTAATCCACCTCAGCCTTTAGAAATTCATTAAAAATTTTAGCTGAATTATTTTTAAGAGTGTCTGGAGGCATCTGTTTCTGGTTAAAAACTTACTCCTGTCTGTCTTAGATTTCATGTTAGATGATTTCCTGCACCCTCAGCTTTACAATACATTCAAGAAAGCTTGTGAATTTGCATTGTCTGACTTTTTCTTGTCTTCCTCTTCCCTTTCCTCATCATCCTCCTCCTCCACCCCTTCCTGCTTCTTATTTTTCTTGTAAGAGTGGGAGTGATGCTTTTCCAGCTTTCTACACCTTAAGCCAAAGCTGGAATTTCCAATACCTTTTAATGAACCTGACTTCTTAATAATGCAGTGCCCGGTTCTCAAACTTTGGATATATTTCCTTCTCTAAATCTACTTCACTGATATTTTATCTAGTGTTGTGGATCGAAATATCATTCATATTTTAATGGTCTCCACTTTTATAACTCCATATAAGAACTATACCCTAACCGGAGACTTACATATCAAGTAACCTATTTATTTACAAAAAAAAAAAAACTCCAGGTATTCCATACATAAACACGGTCCTAGTATATTCTTCCCCACCTCAGTTGTTTATGTCAAAGACCTTGGAGACATTCTTGACTCTTCTCTGTAACTCAAAACACACATTTGATGCATCAAAAAATCCTTTTGGGGTCTATCTTCAAAATAGACCTAATGTCTAGCCACTTTTATTCCTATTTATTTTGTCCAATCCAATGTTATCTCTCACTGAAATTATTGCAAAAACATCGTAACTGGTCTTCCTTCTACATCCTATGGCTCTAGTCAAGATTATTCACTGTAGAGAAACCAGGGTGATCTTATTAAATCTTAAGCCAGATCATGTCACTTCTCTGCTCAAAGCCCTGTAATACTTTCTCTTCTCTCTCAGAATACAATCCAAATTTTAAAAAATATCCAGCAAGTACTTACTCATTATTTTTCTTATCTCGTATCCTACTACTCTCCCCTATCTCACTTAGTTCTCAGCACACTGACTTTCTCCCTGTTCCTGGAACACATCAAAAACATTCATAGTCTTAGGGCCTTTCCACTTTTCTTCTTGCTTCCTGGAATACTTTTTCTCCAGATTTCTGCATGTCTCACGACCTGACAATTCTCAGATCATCAAATAAATGTCCCTCTCTCATAAGGTCTTTTCTGAATAATTTATTTAAAATTGAACCTCCTCACCCCTGACAAGCCCTAACTCCTGTTTCTGTTTTCGTTTCTGCCCTTAATGGCCCTAATCACCATTTAGCATATTATAATGCTTACTTATTTGTTATTATTTTCAGTTTATGTCCACTAGAATGCAAATTCTGTGAGAACAGGGAATTTTGTTTGTTTGATTGTTTTTCACAGTTGCAGTCTTAGTAAATAGAGTTGCTGTTGTTAGTTGCCATGCAGTTGGTTCCAACTGGAGCCCTGGTGGAGAGGTGGTTAAGAGCTATGGCTGCTAACCAAAAGGTCTGCAGTTCAAATCCACCAGCTGCTCCTTGGAAACCCTATGGAGCAGTTCTACTCTGTCCTATAGGGTCACTATGAGTCAGAACCAACTTGACGGCAACTAACAACAACCCAACAACATGAAGACCCTGTGTACAATAGAACAAAACATCATCTGGTCCTATACATGTTTGCCTAGTTTCAGAAGTAGATCACCAGTCCTTTCTTCCTAGTCTGTCTTAGTCTGGAAATGCCATTGAAACCTGTCCACCATGAATGACCCTGCTGATATTTGGAATACTGGTGACATAGCTTCCAGTGTCATAGCAGCACGCAAGCTACCACAGTAGGACAAACTGACAGAGGGGTGGTGAAATAAATAGGGTACTGTCTAGCATAAAGTAGGTATTAAGAAATATTTATTAAATAAAAAATTAATGAATAATAGTGGGTATGAACAGAAACAACATGCAGTTTGAAGACATTGTGATTCATTGGCTTTTTAAACTAGAATACTACATCCTTTTTTCAATAGGCATCATCTCACTGAGGATTTTCCTGACTGCCAAATTTATAATAATTCTTTCATTTGGGTATTACCTCATTTTACCTTTGACTAAAAGTTAAGATGTTACCTGTCTTATATATGTTTATATAAATATCCCCCTAGACCAGATACCATAAAACTTTTTTCCTCTAAAGGGCCAAATAATCTATATTGTGGGCTTTGTAGGCCACATATGTCACTGTCACATATTCATCTTTGTTTGTTACAACTATTTTAAAATGCACAAATCACTATTAGCTCACAAACCATATAAAAACAGGCCTGGATTTGGGCTGCAGGCCATAGTTTGTTACCCCTGATCTAAACCTCAGAAGTGACTTCATTACTGAGCTGAAAGCGTGTCTGGTGGCCATATTCTCAGGGTTTCTCCAGTATCTGTAAGGCCAGAAAGTCTGGTCTTTCTTTTTGAGTTATAGTTTTGTTCTACATATTTTTACAGCTCTGTTTGGGACCCTCTATTGTGATCCCTGTCAGAGCAGTCAGTGGTGGTAGCCAGGCACCGTCTAGTTGTACTGGACTCAGTCTGGTGGAGGCCATGGTAGATATGGTCCGTTAGTACTTCGGACTAATCTTTCCCTTGTATCTTTAGTTTTCTGCATTCTTCCTTGCCCCCAAAGGGGTAAGACCAGTGAAGTATCCTAGATGGCCTCTCACAGGCATTTAGACCCAGACACTAATCGCCAAAGTAAAATGTAGAACATTTTCTTTATAAACTATGTTATGCCAACTGAACTAGATGTTCCCTGAGACCATGGTCCCCATAGCCACCAGCCCAGCAATTCAGTCCCTCAGGGAGTTTGGATGTGTCTATGGAGTTTCCATGACATTGCCTTGTACAAGTTGTGCTGGCTTCCCCAATATTATGTACTGTCTTACCCTTCACCAAAGTTACCGCTTAACTATTGTCTACTTAGTGTTTTTCCATCCCCACCTCTCCCCTCCCTCGTAACCATCAAAGATTGTTTTTGTGTGTGTAAACCTTTCCATGAGTTTTTACAGTAATGGTCTCATACAATATTTGTCCTTTTGTGACTGACTTATTTCACTCAACATAATGTCCTCCAGTTTCATCCATGTTATGAGATGCTTCACAGATTCATCATTGTTCTTTATCGTTGCGAAATACTCCATTATGTGTACGTACCACAGTTTGATTATCCATTCATCTGTTGAGGGGCATTGCAGCTGATTCCATCTTTTTGCTATTGTGAACAATGCTGCAGTGAACATGGGTGTGCATACATCTATTCGTGAGACGACTCGTATGTCTCTAGGATATATTCCTAGGAGTGGGATTGCTGGATCATACGGTATTTCTATTTCTAGCTTTCTAAGGAAGCGCCATATCATTTTCCAAAATGGTTGTATCATTTTGCATTCCTGCCAGTAGTGCATAAGAGTTCCGATCTCCCTGCAGCCTCTCCAACATTTGTTATTTCCTGTTTTTTTGATTCGTGCCAGTAATGCTGGGGTGCGACGGTATCTCATTGTGGTTTTGATTTGCATTTCTCTAAAAAAAAAAAATTTTTTTTTTTTATTTAATGGCTAGTGATCGTGAGCATTTCCTCATGTGTTCGTTGTTTGTTTAAGTGTCTTCATTTCCTTTCCCCATTTTTTAATTGGATTATTTGTCTTTTTGTTGTAGAGGTGTTGGATTTTCTTGTATATTTTAGAGATTAGACTTGTCTGATTTGACACAGGTAAAAATTTTTTCCCAGCCTACAGGTTCTCTTTTTACTCTTTTGGTGAAGTCTTTTGATGAGGATAAGTGTTTAATTTTTAGAAGATCCCAGTTATCTAGCTTATCTTCTGGAGTTTATGTGTTGTTGGTTGTGGTTTTTATCTTGTTAATGTCATGTATTAGGGCCTCTAGTGTTGATCCTATTTTTTCTTCTAAGAAGTTCATAGTTTATGGCTTTATATTTAGGTCTTTGATCCATTTTGTGTTAGTTTTTGTATTTGGCGTGAGCTATGGGTCCTGTTTCTTTTTTTTGCAGATGAACATCCAATTTTGCCAGCACCATTTGTTAAAAAGACTGTCTTTTCCCAATTTGATGGACTTTGGGCTTTTGTCAAAGACTAGGTGACCATAGGTGGATGGATTTACATCTGGGTTCTAAATTCTGTTCCGTTGGTCAATGTATCTTTCGTTGTACAGGTACCAGGATGTTTTGACTACCACAGCTGTATAGTAGGTTCTGAGGTCAGCTAGTGTGAGTCATCCTACTTTATTCTTCTTCAATAGTGCTTTACTTATCTGGGGTTTCTTCCCTTTCCATATAAAGTTAATGATTAGTTTTTTCATCTCTTTAAAGAATACTGTTGGTATTTGGATCAGGATTGCATTGTATTTGTAGATTGCTTTGGGTAGAATTGACATTTTCACAATGTTGAGTCTACCTATCCATGAGCATGGCATGTTTTTCCATTTATGTAGATCTCTTTTAGTTTTTTGCAGTAGTGTTCTGCAGTTTTCTTTGTGTAGTTCCTTTACATCCCTGGTTAGATTTATTCCTAAGTATTTTGCTTTCTTAGGGGTATTATAAATGGTATTATTTTTGTGATTTCCTTTTCATCATTCTCTTAATTGGTGTATAGGAATCCAACTGATTTTTGTATGTTTATCTTGTATCCTGCTCTCTGCTGAATGGAGCGGTGTATTGAAGTCTCCTACTATTATTGTGGAACTGTCAGTTTCTCTTTTCAGTGCTGTTAGAGTTTGTTTTATGTATTTTGGAGCCCTGTCATTGGGTGTGTAGGTGTTTATTATGGTTAAGTCTTCATGATGGATCATCCCTTTAGTCATTCTATAGTGCCTTTCTTTGTCTTTTATGATGGATTTTTTTTAAGTCTATTTTATCTGAGATTAGTATTGCCACCCCTGCTCTTTTTTGGTAGTTATTTGCTTGATATATTTTTTCCATCCTTTGATTTTTAATAAATTTACGTCTTTGTTTCTAAGGTGTGTCTCTTGTAGACTGCATATTGAAGGATCATGTTTCTTTAATCCATTCTGTCAGTCTCTGTCTCTTTATGGGTGCATTTAGGCCATTTACATTCAGTGTAATTATTGATATGTGTGAGTTTATTGTTGTCACTTTGTAGTGCTTTTTTTTATGGTGCTGACATTTTCTTTGTTCCTCTTATTCTCCTGTGCTGAATTCCTTTTGTTTTTGTAGGTTTCATTCTTCCTGAGACTTTATGTTTTTCATCTTTATTTTGATGAGTAGTTTTGTTAACTTTCTTTGTAGTTACCTTGCATTTACCCATATCTTTCTAGGTTTGAACCAGTCTATTATTACTTGGTATTACCTTGCCTTCCTCTCCATTAGAATGTTCTATACCTACACCATTTATTCCTACTTTTATTGTTCTGACATTGTCATTAATTACATATTAACTTCTCTGGTTCCCTCTTGTAATACTTTTGGTTTTGGATAGCCCTTGAGAGTTCATTTCCTAGGTTGGTATCTGTGCTTTGCTGAGTTCTTTATCTCTTCATTTGACACTTCAGGTGCCAGGACTGATGTTCGTCTCTGTTTTGCTTAGTTTTTCGGGTCTTCGTTGTGGAGGGATGGTGTGGTGCTTCTGTCTATGGCGCCATATTGGCCAGAAGTTCCACAGAGGAATTTAAAGCCTCTGGTAGAGTGAGGGTAATCACAGTGTAGCAAACTTCAAACCCAGCTCAATCTCTGACTACATTAACGAAAACCCCACACTAAAGCCGTAGCAGAAGGAAATACATACTTACGTCCAATCATAAAAATTATTTACTGAAATATCTATTGGAGCCCTGGTGGCACAGTGGTTGAGAGCTTGGCTGCTAACCAAAAGGTTGGCAGTTTAAAACCACCAGTAGCTCCTTGGAAACACTATGGGGCAGTTCTACCCTGTCCTATAGGGTCATCATGAGTTGGAATTGACTTGAAGGCAACAAATTTGTTTGTTTGTTTTTTAGTTAAATATCTGTTGTCCTATTCAAACATCCAGCTTTCATCAAAAACAAGAAAAATAATTTACGAGGCCTATAAAATGTATAAAATGTAAGAAAAAAAGATATTGTAGACAGACAAAGCAATCATCAGATCTAGACTCAGATATATGGCAGAGATGTTGAAATTATCTGATGGGGAGTTTAAAATAACTATGCAAATGTCCCCCATGTGTCTGTCAGTTTGTCATATTGTGGGGGCTTGCATGTTGCTTTGATGCTTGAAGATATGCCACCAGTGTTCAAGTGCCAGCAGGGTCACCCATGGTGGACAAGTTTCAGCTGAGCTTCCAGACTAAGACACAGTAGGAAGAAGGGCCCAGTGGTCTACTTCTGAAAAGAATTAGCCAGTGAAAACCTTATAAGCAGCTGTGGAACATTGTCTGCTACAATGTCAGAAGAAGAGTCCCTCAGGCTGGAAGACACTCAAAATGCAACTGGAGAAGAGCTGCCTCCTTAAAGCAAAGTCAACCTTAATGACGTGGATGGAGTCGACCTTCCAAGACCTTCATTTGCTGATGTGTCACCACTCAAAATGAGAAGAAACAGCTGCAAACATCCGTTAAAAATTGGAAAATGGAATGTACGAAGTATAAATCTAGGTAAATTGGAAATCATCAAAAATGAAAGGGAATGCATAAATGTCGATATCTGGTATTGGCCATTTTGAATCACACAATTATATGGTCTACTATGTTGGGAATGACAAATTGAAGGAGAATTGCATTGAATTCATCATCAAAAAGAATATTTCAAGATCTGTCCTGAAGTACAATCCTGCCAGTGATAGGAATAATATACATACACCTATAAAGCAGACAAGTTAATAGAACTATTATTCAAATTTCCACACTAACCACTAAGGCCAAAAATGAAGAAATTGAACACTTTTAACAGCTTCTGCAGTCTGAATTTGATCGAACATGCAATCAGGATTCACTGATATTTACTGGTGATTGGAATTCAAACTTTGGAGACAAAGAAGGATAGGTATTTGGAAAACATGGCCTTGGTGATAGAAATAATGCTGGAGATCGCATGATAGAATTTTGCAAGACCAATGACTTCTTTATTACAAATACTTTTGTTCACCAACATAAATGATGACTATATATGTGGACCTCGCCAGACGGAATACACAGGAATCAAATCGACTATATCTGTGGAAAGACATGATGGAAAAGCTCAATATCATAAGTCAGAACAAGGCCAGGGGCTGACTGTGGAACAGTCCATCAATTGCTCATATGCAAGTTCAAACTGAAACTGATGAAAATTAGAACAAGTCGATGAGAGCCAAAGTACAACCTTGAGTATAATCCCACCTGAATTTAGAGACCATCTCAAGAATATATTTGACATGTTGAACACTAATGACCGAAGACCAGATGAGTTGTGGAATGACATCAAGGACATCATACATGAAGAAAGCAAGAGGTCATTAAAAAGACAGGAAAGAAAGAAAAGACCAAAGTTGACGTCAGAAAAGACTCTGAAACTTACTCTTGAACATCGAGTAGCTAAGGGGAAAGGAAGAAATGATGAAGTAAAACAGCTGAATAGAAGATTTCAAAGGGTGGCTTGAGAAGACACAGTAAAGAATTATAATGACATGTGGAAAGACCTGAAGGTACAAAATCAAAAGGGAAGAACACGCTCAGCATTTCTCAAGCTGAAAGAACTGAAGAAAAAATTCAAGCCTAAAGTTGTAATACTGAAGGACTCTACAGGGAAAATATTAAACGATGCATGAAGCATTAAAAGAAGATGAAAAGAATGCACAGAGTCACAATACCAAAAAGAATTGGTCGACTTTCAACCATTTCAGGAGGTAGCATATGATCAGGAACCAATGGTACTGAAGGAAGAAGTCCAAGCTGCGCTGAAGGCATTGGCAAAAAACAAGGCTCCAGGAACTGACTGATTACCAATTGAGATGTTTCAACAAACAGATGCAGCACTGGAAGTGTTCACTTGGTTATACCAAGAAATTTGGAAGACAGCTACCTGGCCAAGTAACTGGAAGAGATCCATATTTATGCCTATTCCCAAAAAAGGTGATCCAACAGAATGGGAAAATTATTGAAAAATATCGTTACCATCACACTCAAGTAAAACTATGCTGAAGATCATTCAAAAGTAGCTGCAGCAGTATATCAACAGGGAACTGCCAGAAATCCAAGCTGTATTCGGAAGAGGATGTGGAACGAGGGATATCATTGCTGATGTCGGACGGACCCTGGCTGTAAGTAGAGAATACCAGAAAGGTGTTTACCTGTGTTTTATTGACTATGCAAAGGCATTTGACTGTGTGGATCATAACAAATTATGGGTAACATTGCAGAGAATGGGAATTCCAGAACACTTAATTGTGCTCATGAGGAAACTGTACATAGATCAAGAGGCAGTCATTCAAACAGAGCAAGGGAATACTGCGTGGTTTAAAGTCAGGAAACGTGTGTGTCAGGGTCGTATCCTTTCACCATACTTATTCAATCTGTGTGCTGAACAAATAGTCTGAAAAGCTGGCCTATGTGAAGAAGAACCAGGCATCAGGATTGGGGTAAGACTTATTAATAACCTGTGATATGCAAATGACACAAACTTGCTTGATGAAAGTAAACAGAACTTGAAGCCCTTATTGATGAAGACCAAAGACTACAGCCTTCAATATGGATTACACTTCAACATAAAGAAGATAAAAATCCTCACAACTGGACCAAAAAGCAACATCATGATAAACAGAGAAAAGATTGAAGTTGTCAAGGATTTCATTTTACTTGGATCCATAGTCAATATCCATGGAAGCAGCAGTCACAAAATCAAAAGGACCATTAAAAAAAATTTTTTTTTAATTGCACTGGGCAAATATGCTGAGAAAGACCTCTTTAAAGTGTTGAAAAGCAAAGATGTCATGTTGAAGACTAAGGTGTGTCTGACCCAAGCCATGGTGTTTTCAATTGCCTCATATGCATGCGAAAGCGGAACAATGTATAAGGAAGACAGAAGGAGAATTGAGGCCTTTGAATTGTGGCGTTGGGGAATAATATTTAATGTACCATGGACTGACAAAGGAATGAATAAATCTGTCTTGGAGGAAGTACTGCCAGAATGCTCCTTAGAAGGAAGGACAGCAAAACTTTGTCTCACATACTTTGGACATGTTATCAGGAGGGATCAGTCCCTGGAGAAGACATCATGCTTGGCAGAGTACAAGGTCAGCGGAAAAGAGGAAGGCCCTCAACAAGGTGGATTGACACGTGGCTGCACAAATGAGCTCAAGCATAATGACGATTTCGAGAATGGTGCAGGACTCTGCAGTGTTTCATTCTGTTGTATATAGGGTAGATGTGAGTTGGAACTGACTCAAAGGCACCTGACAACAATGATAAACATGTTAAGGGCTCTAATGTAAAAAGTAGCCAACATAAAAAAACACACAGGTAATTTCAGCAGAGATATGGAAACTATAAGATATACCTGTTGCCATCGAGTCAATTCCGACTCATAGCGACCCTACAGGACAGAGTAGTACTGCCCTATACAGTTTCCAAGGAGTCCCTAGCGGATTTGAACTGTCAACCTTTTGGTTAGCAGCCGAGCTCTTAACCAGTACACCACCAGGGTTTCCACTGTATAATCCAATGCAAATGTCAGGAAAACATTTTCACAATTGCCTAATGAAGGACACCAAATTTCAGTGACAGAAAATACGACATATTGTCAATAGATTTGTATAAACGCAATTATACTTACTGTTTGTCATATATGTTGCAAATATTTCCCATTTTATCTTTTAATTTTGTATCATACATTTATTTTTAACTTATAATTTCTCCATTTTTATGCTTAGAAAGTAATTTACCATGCCAATATCAGAGAATGCCATTTTATTACATTCCACTCATCAATCCACATGTAATTTATTTTGAAGAAAGTTGTGAGGTGAGAACGTAGCCAATCTTTTTGTTTTCCTAAAAGTTTAGCCAACATTTCCATAAACCTAATTTTACATATTGATTTATAATGCCATCACCATTAAATACTAAATAATCAAGATAGACTTGTATTTATGCACTACACTTACTACTGTCACATGGTTAATAATGTTGTCTAATTTCAAGATCTAGTAGGGAAGGGTCTTCCTCATTAATTTTCTGCTTAAAAATATCTTGAATAATTTCATGTGTTATTCATTTACATACACTTTAAAATAACTTGGTCTCAAAATTATATAATTGGATATTGATGGAACATGTCCTAAATTTGTGAATATATTTAAAAGGCCTTGACATCTTTGTAATATTCATATTTACATTCTGGAGCATGATATGTCTCCCCAATTATTCAAGTCTTTTTTTCATATGTTTCATTTATGTTTGTGTTAAGTTTTTATATTTCATTTGTTTTGTTGCTATTATCAATTTTCTTTAAATATTTCATTTACTTATTGAGTCTGCATGTGATTATATATTTATCTCAGTGGATAAATGGATAAAGCATAGTGTTTCTTTTGTACGGGTCTATGTACATTTAAATTGGATAAGATAAAGGCAACAGGTTTTCAGTAAAATATTTAAATGATTGTGTTTGTAAATTTATCAATTGTTTTAACATTAAATAGTTCTTTAAAGAAAAGAATGTGTGTAGCTATTTCTTCAATTTTTACAATTGTTAACTTAATTTTTTATGCAGTGCATTCAGAGCCAGGGTAAGAAAACATACCTTGCTTTATGAAACATTTATTCAATAAGTCCAATATACAATACATCATGCACAAATTGGGAGTATGACCTCCTAAAATTTCATGAATTGGGAAAGGAAGATATACAAGCATATAATTAATCTGATTATAGGTAAATTTTCAGCTATTTTATGTCAGAAGTACAAAAAATGGAAAAGCAGAGGAGAAAAGGATTAGTTTTGAGTAGCATGATCAAGGAAAATTTCATGGAAGAGATAGAAATTTAACTAGGAATTTAGATAACATTCAGGACTTATTTTTAAGTTAAGAATATTAAGCAAAATCTGAAATGGTTATCCCAGTTCTCACAGAGTCAGCTTATGACAGAACAGAAAAATTATTATTGTTGTTAGGTGCAGTTGAGTCAGTTCCGACTCATGGCAACACTACATACGACAGAATGAAACACTGCCAGGTTCTGTGCCATTCTCACAATTGTTGTTATGCTCAAGCCCATTGTTGCAGCCACTGTATCAATGCATCTCATTGAGGGTCTTCCTCTTTTTCACCGACCCTCTACTTTATCGAGGATGATGTCCTTCTCCAGGTACTGAGCTCTCCTGACAACCATGTCCAAATACGGGAAACAAAGTCTTTCCATTCTTGCCTTAAAGGAGCATTCTGGCTGTACTTCTTCCAAGACAGATTTGTTCGTTCTTCTGGCAGTCCATGGTATATTCAATATTCTTTGCCAACACCACAATTGAAAGGTGACAATTCTTCTTAGATCTTCCTTATCCATTGTCCAGCTTTTGCATGCATATGAGGTGATGGAAAATACTATGGCTTGGGTCAGGCACACCTCAGTCCTCAAAGTGACATCTTTGATTTTCAACACTTTAAAAAGGCCTTTTGCAACAGATTTGCCCAATGCAATTCATTGTTTAATTTCTTGACTTGCTGCTTCCATGGGTGTGTATTGTGGATCCAGGTAAAATGATATCCTTGACAACTTCATTCTTTTCTTTGTTTATCATGATGTTGCTTATTGGTCCAGTTGTGAGGATTGTTGTTGACTTTATGTTGAGGTGTAATCCATACTGATGGCTGTAGTCTTTGATCTTCATCAGTAAGTGCTTCAAGTACTCTTCACTTTCAGCAAGCAAAGTTGTGTCATCTGCATAACGCAGGCTGTTAATGAGTCTTCTTCCAATCCTGATGCCCTGTTCTTCTTCATATAGTCCAGCTTCTCAGATTATTTGCTCAGTGTACAGATTGAATAAGTGTGGTGAAAAGGTACAACCCTGATGCACACACCTCTTCTGACTTCAAACAACACTGTATCCCCTTGTTCTGTTCAAACAACTGCCTCTTTGTCTATGTATAGCTTCCGCATGAGCACAATTGAGTGTTCTGAAATCCCCGTTCTTTGCAATGTTATCCATAATTTGTTATGATCCACAGAGTCAAATGCCTTTGCATAGTCAATAAAACACAGGTAAACTTTTCTCTGGTATTCTCTGCTTTCAGCCAGGATCCATCTGACATCAGCAATGATATCCCTAGTTCCGTGTCCTCTTTTGAATCCCATGCGAACTTCTGGCAGTTCCCTGTCGATGTACTGCTGCAAACATTTTTGAATGATCTTCAGCAAAATTTTACTTGCATGTGATATTGATGGCACTGTTCAAAAATTTTTGCATTCTGTTGGATCACCTTTCTTTCCAATGGGCACAAATACAGATCTCTTCCAGTTGGTTGGCCAGGAAGCTCTTTTCCCAATTTCTTGACATAGACCAGTGAGCACCTGCAGTGCTGCATCCATTTATTAAAACATCACAGTTGGTATTCCATCAATTCCTGCAGCCTTGTTTTTTTTTTTTTCATTCCTTTCAATGCAGCTTCAGCTCGTACTTGCATATGAGTGATTGATGGTCTGTTCCACAGCCGATCACAGGCCTTGTTCTGACTGATGATGTATTTAGCTTCTCTATGGTCTCTTTCCACAGATTTAGTCAATTTTATTCCTCTGTATTCCATCTGGCAAGGGGTCTACGTCACCATTTATATTGTTGAAAAAACAATTTGCAATGAAGTAGTCATTGGCCTTGCAAAAGTCTGTCATGAGATCTCTGGCAACATTTCTATCACCAAGGCTATATTTTCCAACTACCAGTCTCAATCACCAGTAATTATCAATGCACCCTGATTGCATATTTGATCAATTTCAGACTGCAGAAGTTGGAAAAATCTTCAATTTCTCCATCATTGCCATTAGTGGTTGGTGCATAAATTTGAATAATAATCTATTAGCTCATCTTCCTTGTAGGCCTATGGATATTATCCTATCACTGACAGCACTGTACTTCAGGATAGATCCTCAAATATTCTTTTTGAGTATAAATACGATGCCATTCTTCTTAAATTTGTCAAATTGTGGTGGTGTAGTTGTTAAGTGCTACAGCTGCTAACCAAGAGGTTTGGCAGTTTGAATCCTCCAAGCACTCCTTGGAAACTCTATGGGACAGTTCTAATCTGTCCTATAGGGTCACTATGAGTCTGAATCGACTTGATGGCAGCAGTTTGCATAGTAGACCATATGATTGTCTGATTCAAAATGACCAATACCAGTCCATTTCAGCTCCCTAATGCCTAGTCTTGATCTTTATGCATTCCGTTTCATTTCCGATGACTTCCAATTTTCCTAGATTCATACTTCGTACATTTCACGTTCTGATTATTAACGGATGTTTTCAGTCTTTTTTTTTCTCATTTTGAGTCTTGCCACCTCAACTAATGAAAGTCTTGAAAGCTTTACTCCACTCACATCATTAAGGTCGGCTCTACTTTGAGGAGGCAGCTCTTTACCAGTCATCTTCCAACATGAGGCGCTCATCTTCTGGCACTATACCAGATAATGTTCCACTGCTATGCATAAGGCCTGTCAGTTTGTCATACCGTGGTGTCTTGCCTGTTGCTGTGATGCTGGAATATATGACACTGGTATTTCAAGTACCAGTAGGGTCATCCATGGTGGGCAGATTTCAGTGGATCTTCCAGACTATGGCAGACTATGAAGAAGGACCTGGCAGTCTACTTCTGAAAAAATTGGCCAGTAAAAGCCTTATGAATAGCTGCAGAGCATTGCTTGAACAGTAAAATAGAAGGCAATTATCCTGGATTCAAATCCAGTTTTCCATAACTATACCATGTCTATGTTAGGGAAAATACACACAATGGAACATACAATCAATGACCTCACATAATAAACAACATAGATCTATGACAAAATATTAATGGAAGAGTAGCTGAAGCACTAGTCAATGGGGGCAGAAAGGGAAAATTAAACAAAGCCAAGTTGAAAGAGTCATCCCTTTATTTTAATATGAATAAATACAGGAACTAGTCCCCAGGTCAGTTCATCCACCTATATAAATGTTTCCCTGTTTTTATAGTTTGTTTCCCTATACCAAGAAACCTGTTGTTAAATATAATCTCTATATATTAAGCAATTAGTGGCCAATGGTGATTACAACAAGTTTCTTAGATCACTGGGTTGGTTTTTAATAACAAAATATATCCTCTTTTGACCAAGTAAAATAAGATATAATCCATGATTAATTCTGAAATAAAATAATTCAATGAGAATGAAATGACTAAAAACTATTTCTGAAATAGACAAACTACATTATATTTTCTCATTTCATTTAGACTAGCTGTGAAATCATATGGTATCCAAGATTTGGGGATCTACATTCACACTCATCCAGAGCTTGCCATTTGATTAATTTATCTGTTGGGCCAGTGATATATTTTAAAAGGCCTTAAGGTTCCAAAACAAAGAACTAGAAATTCTGAATACAAAAGTATAAAGCAGTATATCGTAAATGCTAGAGAAAATGGAATTTTATTCCAGGATAACTAATAATAGTAATTCTTGAGGCACATAGCAAACATAGTGATCTATTTGGCTTCCCTGAAATACATCATCTGCAACAACAATTTTTCATTTTCAATTTCCATATACTGTAGCTTTTCTCCAAAGTCCTATAAAAAGGAATATGAAAATAGCATGATAAACAGATCTATCATGCATACTCAATCTCTTCAAAAGCATTCCTTCAAAAGATTTTGCTGTTCTGATGAGTTTTTCCAGTACTGGAAAACTATTGATATATTGAAGTAGTTGTAAGTAACATTTTCAATATGTGAAATGGCTGATTCATTTTTATTATTAATTTTGGCTTCACTGTGACTTCAAATAGTTTCTTTTAGAGTTAAATTGAGAATGTATAAGACAGAGCTATTCTAACATGCAAAAAGGCACAAATACAGGAATTCAAAGTAAGTATATTTTATGATATTTTCATCTAATACTTAAAGACAATTACTTAATTTGGATTGCATTTTTCCACATGATAATAGAGAGTTAGATGAAAATTCTATGTAATTTCTGGCAATTTTCAGTTGGTGAAATTTTTGGTACAATTTCTTCCCCTATGAAACAATTTATGACTGAAGACTTGGGCAGCCCATTAACTATTCAATAATAAGAAAGTCAAACAACCCTGATTTAAAACAATACTAATAAACAGCATTACCACAAAAAACCAAAACTAGTTGCTATCCAGTGGATTTCAACTCATAGTGACCCTATAGTATTACCATGGGAATGAAAAATTAGGAAACAAGCAGTTTTGAGGAAATTCATAAAAAGAATCTTTGTAATTCTCATATCTAACCAGTAGATGACACCAAAGGGTAAGAATTGTAAACTTTCTTTTTAAGCATTGAATCTGGGTAGTTGCTTTTTTTTAATGTTAGTTATTAAGTTGCTAGCATGATAATACCTGCTGATAGCTATAGAAGAGTAGAGAATAAAGAAATTCTTTGAAGAGCTTTGCTTTAACATGTGTATATATATTTTTTAATTAAGATTACTTTTGCAACACAGCCTGAACTAGTAAAAAGAAACAGATAGAGGTTTCAAAATAAAATGTGGAGTATCTGATTATAAAGCAAGTTGTCTTTTCCTTCAGGGTTTCTTCATTTTAGCACAAGTGTATCTATTGTTGCATAAAACACAACACAAAAAATAAAACTGAATAGTGGCTAACATTTACAAAAAGGAAGTCTAATTATCAAATCCACAAAGCAAAATTCCACAAAGCAAAATTCTATTAATATTTGTATTATAAATGATATTCATTTGTTAGCTTATGATAACTATAGGTGTCATAAAAGGAACGTGGTGATTAATATAGGCCTTAGTTGTGAAATGTAAAGTATTAAAAATCAAAACAGTCTCACGGAATCCCCTACATATCGTTTTTTTTATTGATGGACCCTAATTACTTCCATGTAGACAAAACACATGATTAAGTTTGATAAGTATAGATATGTTTATAAACTATGTATCTGTGTTGTTGTTAGGTGCCTTTAAGTCAGTTTTGGCTCACAGTGACCCTGTATACAACAGAACAAAACACTGCCAGGTCCTGCACCATCCTCATGATCCTTGTTATGCTTGAGCCCATAGTTGCAGCCACTGTGTCTATCCATCTTGTTGAGGGTCTTCCTCTTTTTTGCTGACCCTCTACCTTACCAAGCATGATGTCCTTCCCCAGGGACTGGTCCTTGCTTCAAAGGAGCATTCTGGCTGTACTTCTTCCAAGACAAATTTATTCGTTCTTCTGGGAGTCCATGGTATATTCAATATTGTTCGCCAACACTTCGATTCAAAGCATCAAGTCTTCTTTGTTCTTCCTTTTTCATTTTTCAGCTTTCACATGCATATGAGGAGATTGAAAATACCATGCATCTGCAAATGCATGCAAATACAAATACAAAGGGAACAGGAAAGGGGGAGACAAATGGGAGCCTGTACTTGACAACCAACTCTGTACCAGACACTATGCTAGGCACTTTAATATATCTCATTTAATCTTCAAAACAACCCCCATTTGGAAGATGATATTATTATCCCCACTTTCCATAAGAATAAAATGCAGCTCAGAGAGTTTAACTTTTGTGCTTAAATTTTATAGCTAGTAAGTGGAAGAATTGGGAATCAAACCCACTTAGATCTGTTGGAGACAAAAGATCATGTTTCCTTTACCTTATGTAAGAAAAAAAAAATTCATAGCTATACACATAGGTCTATAGGTAGGTTAGTTGAACAAATGAGGAGTAATGATGAGTTGATTTAATCTAATATTCACATGCAACTTATCCTGTTAATTGTTGTTGTTGTTAGGTTCTGACTCATAGCAACCCTATGTACAAGATTATGAAACACTGCTTGGTCCTGCGCCATCCTCAAATTGTTGCTATTTGAGCCCATTTTTGCAGCCACTGTGTCAATCCATCTCCTTGAGGGTCTTGTCAACTAGAATGCTAACTACCCAGGACCCAGTGCCACTGAGTCGATTCCGACTCATAGCGACCCTATAAGACAGAGTAGAACTGCCCCACAGAGTTTCCAAGGAGCGCCTGGCGGATCCGAACTGCCAACCCTTTGGTTAGCAGCCATAGCACTTAACCACTACACCACCATGGTTTCCAGAATGTTAACTAGAGAGCAAAAATTACATCAGCTTAAGTATTCAATATTAATCCATTACTGGGTACAATAGCTAGCCTGAAATTGCTGAAATTACATGGAGTAAAATTATCTTTGTTCTAGTTCTATCTCTGGCACTAACTAGTTGTGTCTGTAGGACAGTAACTTTGCTTCCCTAAGACTCAGATTTCTTATCATTAAAATAAAAGAGGTTGAAATAGATAAGGATTAAAAAAAAAGGCACTAGAATGTTTATTTATTAAAAGAAAGATCACATGGAATTACAACATATAAAATAGGTTAAAGTAGAGCTGTTGGGGTTCCAAGGCTGGAGTTTCAAAGCTCCCTGTATCAGCCTTTCCCTCACAACTCCCTTCAGCAGTCCCCGAGGCACCTCTACAAAGTATGAGAACCACTGTGGAATTGACTCTACGGCACCCAACGACAACAGATTGTGTCTAATGTTACTTCCAGTTCAAAAATTTTATGATTCCCTGATGCTTGATTTTAAAGTCATCCAGATAATGGTACAATTGACCAACCTTATGAAATATTAATGGAAAAGGAACATAGTTTTCACAAAGGAGGCTACATAGCATGCTTATTCAAAAAATACTTACTGAACTCCTGTAAAGGGTAATGAAAAAATTTGGAAATGGATAGTAATGATGATTGCACAGCACCATGAATGTAATTAATGTCACTGAATTGTACATGTAAAAAATCTTGAGATGGTAGATTCAAACTGCTGATTGTTTGGTTAGCAGCCGTAACTCTTAACTACTGCACCACCAGGGCTCCTTGTTATATATATATTTACCGCAATAAAAATTAATTATTGAACTCCAATATGTGTAAAACTCTGTGGTATGCACCAAAGATACAATGGTGGATAAAAGCAGACATGATGGATTTCTATGATCTGGTGACAAATACAAACATTATTCAAACAATTAAAAAAAAACACAACAGATGCATAATTATAAATTTAAATGTTGTTGTTAGATGACACTGAGTCGACTCTGACTCATAGTGACCCTATATATATAAAAAAAAAATGTTACCTGGTCCTGTGTCATCCTCACAATAATAGGTATGTTTGAGCTTATTCTTGTAACCACTGTGTCAATTCATCTTGTTGAGGGTCTTCCTCTTATTCACTGACCCTCTACTTTACCAAACATTATGGCTTTTCCCAGTAATTGGTCCCTCCTGATAACACGTCCAAAGTAAGCAAGATGAAGTCTCACCATCCTTGCTTCTAAGGAGCGTTCTGGAAGTACTTCTTTCAAGACGGATTTGTTTGTTCTTCTGGAAGTCCATGGTATATTCAATATTCTTCACCAGCATCATAATTCAAATGGGTCAATTCTTCAGCCTTCCTTTTTCATTGTCCGTCTTTCAGATGCATATGAGGTGATTGAAAATATCATGAGTTGGGTCAGGCACACCTTAGTCATCAAAGTGATGTCTTTGCTTTTTAAGGTTTTAAAGAAATCTTTTGCAGCAGATTTGCCCAATGCAAAACATTGTTTCATTTCTTGACTGCTGTTTCCATGGATGTTGATTGTGGATCCGATTAAAATGAAATCCTTGACAACTTCAATATTTTCTCCAGTTTTCATGATATTGAGGTGAAATCTATACTGAAGTTTGTATAGCCTTTGCGTTCATCAGTAAATGCTTCAAGTTGTCATTGTGAAGAATAGGAATTCCAAATCACTTCATTTTGTGCATGTGGAACCTGTACATAGATCAAGAGGCAGTTGTTTGTACAGAGCAAGGGATACTGTGTGTCTTAAAAATAAAATAAATTTTAATAGATGTTATAAAAAAAAGGTAGGAGGAGACAGGAGATCAAATGAGGAAATTTGACCTGGTTAAGGAGAGCTAGGAATGTTTCCCTGAGAAAATGATACTTGAGTTGAAAGGGTAGAGTATGAATGGGAGGTAAAGAGGTAAGGAAGGAGCATTCAGAGAGGCACTGTACTGGAGGGAGCATAGTGAGTAAAAACAACTAAATGAAGGCCACAGTGGCTGGAGTAAAGAAACGGTGGGAAGTGTTGAACAAGAGAGTAGGCAAGGGCTAAACTATGCAGCGTAATGTGAGCTGTTTTAAGGAGTTTTAAATTTATCGAACAATATTTTTAATCAGGTCCACTGGATACCATCTTGTCTGCCTTTTATGGATATGTACCTCTCAGTCCCTGTCCCATTCGAATCTGTCAGTCAGAATCCTATGGATACCCCTACTACTCTTGACTGATCGCCTGTGTCCTAGTTGACTTTGCAACTGATTTTGCTCTCCTGAAGTGGAAATATCTTTGCAGCTTTGCTGCATTTGCCTTCACTGAGGAAGAGAATGTTCTGACACATTGTGTATTTTATAAAGCGCATACAGGCATACCGTGGGTTCACTTCCAGACACCACAATAAAGCAAATATTGCAATAAAGCAAATCACACAATTTTTTTGGTTTCCCAGTGCATATTAAAGTTATGTTTACACTATATTGTAGTCTATTAAGTGTGCAATAGCATTATGTCTAAAAAAATCTACATACCTTAATTAAAAAATGCTTTATTGCTAAAAAAATGGTATCACCTGAGCCTTCAGAGAGTCATAATCTTTTTGCTGGTGGTCTCACCTCTATGTTGATGGCTGCTGACTGATCATGGTAGGGGTTGCTGAAGGTTGGGGTGGTTGTGGCAATTTCTTAAAATAAAGCAACAGTGGAATTTGCCACATTGATCGACTCTTCCTTTCATGAAAGATTTCTCTGTAGCATGTGATGCTGTTTGATAGCATTTTACCCACAGTAGAACTTCTTTCAAAATTTCAGTCAATCCTCTCAAACCCGCTACTGCTTTGTCTACTAAGTTTATGTAATATTCTAAATCCTTTGTTGTCATTTCAACAACTTTCACAGCAACTCCACCAGGAGTAGATTCCATCTCAAAAAACCACTCTGCTCATCCATAAGAAGCAACTCGTCATCCGTTAAAGTTTTATCATGACATTGCAACAATTCAGTCACATCTTCAGGCTCTACTTCTAATTCGCTTGTTATTTCTACCAGGTCTGCAGTTAATTCCTCCACTGAAGTCTTGAATCTCCCAGTCATCCCCGAGGGTTGGGATCAACTCTTCTTCCAAACTCCTGTTAATGTTGATATTTTGACCTCCTCCCATGAATCAGGAATATTCTTAATGGCATCTAGAATGGTGAATCTTTTCCAAAAGGTTTTCAATTTACTTTCCTCAGATTCACCAGAGGAATTGCTATCTGTGGCAGCTATAGCATTATGAAATGTATTTCTTAAATAATAAGACTTGAAAGTTGAAATGACTCCTTGATCCATGGGCTGCAGAATGGATGTTGTGTTAGCAGGCATGAAAACAACGTTAATCTCCTTGTGTATCTCCACCAGCTCTCTTGGGTGACCAGGTGCATTGTCAGTGAGCAGTAATATTTTGAAAGGCATCTTTTTTTCTGAGCAGCAGGTCTCAACAGTGGGCTTAAAATATTCAATAAACCATGTTGTATACAGATGTGCTGTCATCCAGCCTCCATTGTTCCATTTATAGGGTACAGGCAGAGGAGATCTAGCATAATTCTTAAGCGCTCTAGGATTTTTTTTTTTTCTAGGATACTCAGAATGGTAAATGAACATTGTCTTCAACTTAAAGTCACCAGCTGCTTTAGCCCCTACCAAGAGAGCCAGCCTGTCCTTTGAAACTTTGAAGCCGGGCATTGACTTCTCCTCTCCAGCTATGAACGTCCTAGGTGGCCTCTTCCAATATAAGATCGGTCTACATTGAAAAGCTGTGTTTAGTGCAGCCGCCTTCATCAATTGTCTCAGCTAGATCTTCTGGAGAACTTGCTGCAGCTTCTACATCAGCACTGGCTGCTTCACCTTGAGCTATTATGTTATGGAGACGCCTTCTTTCCTTAAACCTCATGAAGCAACCTCCGCTAGCTTCAGACTTTTCTTCTGCAGCTTCCGCATCCTCTCAGCCTTCATAGAACTGAAGAGACTTAGGGCCTTGCTCTGGATCAGGCTTTGACTTAAGGGACCGTTTTGATCGTCTATCCAGACCACTGAAACTTCCTCCGTGTGTTCACTGGAGTAACACTTCTAATTTTCTTCAAAACTTTTTCTCTGCATTCACAACTTGGCTAACTGTTAGACACAAAAGTCCTAGGTTTCCACCTGTCTGGGCTTTTGACATGCCTTCCTCACTAAGATGAATCATTTCTAGCTTTTTGATTTAAAGTGAGAGATGTGCAACTCTTCCTTTCACTTGAACACATAGAGGCCATTGTAGGGTTATTAACGGACCTAATTTTAATATTGTCATGTTTTAGGGAATAGGGAAGCCTGAGGAGATGGGGAGAGTGGGGGAATGGCCAGTTGGTGGAAGAGTCAGAACACACATTTATCGATTAAGTTTGCAGTCTTATGTGGGTGAGGTTCGTAGTGCCCCAAAACAATTACAGCAGTGACATCAAAGATTACTGACCACAGAGCATCACAGCAGATATAAGAATAATAATGAAAAGGTTTGAAATATTGTGAGAATTGCCAAAATGTGACACAGAGACACGAAGCGAGCTCATGCTGTTGGAAAAATGGTACTATATTGACCCAAGATGGCCACAAAACTTCAATTTGTAAAAAACGATATATCTGTGAAGTACAAAAAAGCAAAGTGCAATAAAATGAGGTATGCCTGTATTGCTTTAATTCCAAGTCATATACAGTAAGTATGTGGTGCTACTTTACGTATATTGTATTATTTCAATGTATATTTATAAGAAAGTTTTTATATCTCAAAATCATTTAATAGTTATTGTATTATGAGCCATCATGTTCCCTGATTCCATCTAACTGTCATTATGTGAATGAATTTATCTACCCAAGGACCCTCACAGGAAATCCAAGATGGATGAAGCGCAGAGAGTTGTAGGTATTCCTTCATATTATAACTTCCTAGATACCATGCAAGTTTATACAAAAGACAGAATAACTTAGTTCACAGAAACAAATGATTATATTTGCAAAAAAAGATATAAACTAATCCCATATTGGTGGCTTTACCAATGGCAGACCATTACCTGTACCCTTTGCCCTTGAGTCAATTCTGACTTATAGTGATCTTATAGGACACAGCAGGAGCCCTGGTGGCACAGTGGTTAAGGTGCTCAACTGCGAACCAAAAGGTCGGCCATTCAAAACCACCAGGGGCTCCTTGGGAGAAAGATGTGGCAGCCTGCTTCCACAGAGACTGACAGCCTTGGAAACCCTGTGGGGTTGCTATGAGTCAGAATTGACTCAACAGCAGTGGATTTTGGGTATAGGACAGAGTATAACTGCCCTGTAGTTTTTCCAAGGCTTTAATCTTTATGGAAGCAGACTGCCACATCCTTCTCCCGTGGAGCAGCTGGTGGGTTCAAACTGCAGACCTTTTTAGCATCTAATCACATTAGTAAATTTTATTATTTTATGGAAAGTATATATCATGCTTTATAATTCATAAAATTGGAAATATGAAGCCATCTTCACAAGTTTTATAATTTTCTTTCATTAAGCTCTAAGTTCTATATATTTCTTATTATAAATCTCTCATGTACTTAGCATTTTTTGTATATATGGTAATGTGATTTTTTTCTGCCACGTTTTATAACAGTTTATCACTGGTTTATAGCAAGGTTATTGATTTTTGTATACTAATTTTGTATCTAGTCATGTTGCTAAGATCTATTAGTTCTCATTTTTTTTCAATTGTTAATCTTGGTTTTTCTAAGCACCAAATGTATATATGTTCTGGATATAAATACTTTGTCACAATATATCTCTCACCCTACAACGAAGAGAATTTTCAAGTTATACCTTTTTCTCTGTTTTCTACTAATTATATGTTGGTTAATGTCCAGAACAATGATAAATAACCTGTGATTATGCACATTCTTTTTTTTTTATTTTTTTTATTAACTTTTATTGAGCTTCAAGTGAACGTTTACAAATCAAGTCAGTCTGTCACATATAAGTTTATATACATCTTACTCCTTACTCCCACTTGCTCTCCCCCTAATGAGTCAGCCCTTCCAGTCTCTCCTTTCTTGACAATTTTGCCAGCTTCCAACTCTATCCTCCCATCCCCCCTCCAGACAGGAGATGCCAACACAGTCTCAAGTGTCCACCTGATACAATTAGCTCACTCTTCATCAGCATCTCTCTCCTACCCACTGTCCACTCCCTTTCATGTCTGATGAGTTGTCTTCGGGGATGGTTCCTGTCCTGGGCCAACAGAAGGTTTGGGGACCATGACAGCCGGGATTCCTCTAGTCTCAGTCAGACCATTAAGTCTGGTCTTTTTGTGAGAATTTGGGGTCTGCATCCCACTGATCTCCTGCTCCCTCAGGGGTTCTCTCTTGTGCTCCCTGTCAGGGCAGTTATAGGTTGTGGCCAGGCACCATCTAGCTCTTCTGGTCTCAGGATGATGTAGGACTCTGGTTCATGTGGCCCTTTCTGTCTCTCGGGCTCGTAATCACCTTGTGTCCTTGGTGTTCTTCATTCTCCTTTGCTCCAGGTGGGTTGAGACCAATTGATGCATCTTAGATGGCCGCTTGTTAGCATTTAAGACCTCAGACGCCACATTTCAAAGTGGGGTGCAGAATGTTTTCATAACAGAATTATTTTTCCAATTGACTTAGAAGTCCCCTTAGAGCATGGTTCCCAAACCCCCGCCCTTGCTCCGCTGACCTTTGAAGCATTCATTTTATCCTGGAAACTTCTTTGCTTTTGGTCCAGTCCAATTGGGCTGACCTTCCATGTATTGAGTGTTGTCCTTCCCTTCACCTAAAGCAGTTCTTATCTACTAATTCATCAGTAAAAAACCCTCTCCCTCCCTCCCTCCCTCCCCCCTCGTAACCACAAAAGTATGTGTTCTTCTCAGTTTATACTATTTCTCAAGATCTTATAATAGTGGTCTTATACAATATTTGTCCTTTTGCCTCTGACTAATTTCGCTCAGCATAATGCCTTCCAGGTTCCTCCATGTTATGAAATGTTTCACAGATTCGTCACTGTTCTTTATCGATGCGTAGTATTCCATTGTGTGAATATACCACAATTTATTTAACCATTCATCCATTGATGGACACCTTGGTTGCTTCCAGGTTTTTGCTATTGTAAACAGTGCTGCAATAAACATGGGTGTGCATATGTCTGTTTGTGTGAAGGCTCTTGTTTCTCTAGGGTATATTTCGAGGAGTGGGATTTCTGGGTTGTATGGTAGTTCTATTTCTAACTGTTTAAGATAATGCCAGATAGATTTCCAAAGTGGTTGTACCATTTTACATTCCCACCAGCAGTGTACAAGAGTTCCAATCTCTCCGCAGCCTCTCCAACATTTATTATTTTCTGTTTTTTGGATTAATGCCAGCCTTGTTGGAGTGAGATGGAATCTCATCGTAGTTTTAATTTGCACTTCTCTAATGGCTAATGATCGAGAACATTTTCTCATGTGTCTGTTAGCTCCCTGAATATCTTCTTTAGTGAAATGTGTGTTCATTTCCTTTGCCCACTTCTTGATTGGGTTGTTTGTCTTTTTGTGGTTGAGTTTTGACAGAATCGTGTAGATTTTAGAGATCAGGCGCTGGTCTGAGATGTCATAGCTGAAAATTCTTTCCCATTCTGTAGGTGGTCTTTTTACTCTTTTGGTAAAGTCTCTAGATGAGCATAGGTGTTTGATTTTTAGGAGCTCCCAGTTATCGGGTTTCTCTTCGTCATTTTTGGTAATGTTTTGTATTCTGTTTATGCCTTGTATTAGGGCTCCTAGGGTTGTCCCTATTTTTTCTTCCATGATCTTTATTGTTTTAGTCTTTATGTTTAGGTCTTTGATCCACTTGGAGTTAGTTTTTGTGCATGGTGTGAGGTATGGGTCCTGTTTCATTTTTTTGCAAATGGATATCCAGTTATGCCAGCACCATGTGTTAAAAAGACTATCTTTTCCCCAATTAACTGACACTGGGCCTTTGTCAAATATCAGCTGCTCATATGTGGTTGGATTTATATCTGGGTTCTCAATTCTGTTCCACTGGTCTATGTGCCTGTTGTTGTACCAATACCAGGCTATTTTGACTACTGTGGCTGTATAATAGGTTCTGAAATCAGGTAGAGTGAGGCCTCCCACTTTCTTCTTCTTTTTCAGTAATGCTTTGCTTATCCGAGGCTTCTTTCCCTTCCATATGAAGTTGGTGATTTGTTTCTCTATCACCTTAAAAATGACATTGGAATTTGGATCGGAAGTGCATTGTATGTATAGATGGCTTTTGGTAGAATACACATTTTTACTACGTTAAAGTCTTCCTATCCGTGAGCAAGGTATGTTTTTCCACTTAAGTAGGTCCTTTTGAATTTCTTGTAGTAGAGCTTTGTAGTTTTCTTTGTATAGGTCTTTTACATCCTTGGTAAGATTTATTCCTAAGTATTTTATCTTCTTGGGGGCTACTGTGAATGGTATTGATTTGGTTATTTCCTCTTCGATGTTCTTTTTGTTGATGTAGAGGAATCCAAGTGATTTTTGTATGTTTATCTTATAACCTGAGACTCTTCCAAACTCTTCTATTAGTTTCAGTAGTTTTCTGGAGGATTCCTTAGGGTTTTCTGTGTATAAGATCATGTCATCTGCAAATAGAGATAATTTTACTTCCTACTTGCCAATCTGGATGCCCTTTATTTCTTTGTCTAGCCTAATTGCCCTGGCTAGGACCTCTAGCACAACGTTGAATAAGAGCAGTGATAAAGGGCATCCTTGTCTGGTTCCCGTTCTCAAGGGAAATGCTTTCAGGTTCTCTCCATTTAGAATGATGTTGGCTGTTGGCTTTGCATAAAAAAAGAGATGCCCTTTATTATGTTGAGGAATTTTCCTTCAATTCCTATTTTGGTGAGAGTTTTTATCATAAATGGGTGTTGGACTTTGTCAAATGCCTTTTCTGCATCAATTGATAAGATCATGTGGTTTTTGTCTTTTGTTTTATTTATGTGGTGGATTACATTAATGTTTTTCTGATATTAAACCAGCCTTGCATACCTGGTATAAATCCCACTTGATCGTGGTGAATTATTTTTCGATATGTTGTTGAATTCTATTGGCTAGAATTTTGTTGAGCATTTTTGCATCTATGTTCATGAGGGATATAGGTCTGTAATTTTCTTTTTTTGTAATGTCTTTACCTGGTTTTTGTATCAGGGAGATGGTGGCTTCATAGAATGAGTTGGGTAGTATTCCGTGATTTTCTATGCTTTGAAATACCTTTAGTAGTAGTGCTGTTAACTCTTCTCTGAAAGTTTGGTAGAACTCTGCAGTGAAGCCGTCCGGGCCAGGGCTTTTTTTTTGGGGGGGGGGGGAGTTTTTTGATTACTGTTTCAACCTCTTTTTCTGTTATGGGTCTATTTAGTTGTTCTACTTCTGAATGTGTTAGTTTAGGTAGGTAGTGTTTTTCCAGGAATTCATCCATTTCTTCTAGGTTTGCAAATTTGTTAGAGTACAATTTTTCATAATAATCTGATATGATTCTTTTAATTTCAGTGGGGTCTGTTGTGATGTGGCCCTTCTCGTTTCTTATTCGGGTTATTTCTTTCCTTTCCTGTATTTCTTTAGTCAGTCTAGCCAATGGTTTATCAATTTTGTTAATTTTTTCAAAGAACCAGCTTTTGGCTTTGTTAATTCTTTCAATTGTTTTTCTGTTCTCTAATTCATTTAGTTCAGCTCTAGTTTTTATTATTTGTTTTCTTCTGGTGCCTGATGGATTCTTTTGTTGCTCAGTTTCTATTTGTTCAAGTTGTCGGGACATTTCTCTGATTTTGGCTCTTTCTTCTTTTTGTATGTGTGCATTTATCGATATAATTTGGCCTCTGAGCACTGCTTTTGCTGTGTCCCAGAGGTTTTGATAGGAAGTGTTTTCATTCTCGTTGCATTCTATGAATTTCCTTATTCCCTCCTTGATGTCTTCTATAACCCAGTCTTTTTTCAGGAGGGTATTGTTCAGTTTCCAAGTATTTGATTTCTTTTCCCTAGTTTTTCTGTTATTGATTTCTAGTTTTATTGCCTTGTGGTCTGAGAAGATGCTTTGTAATATTTCGATGTTTTGGACTCTGCAAAGGTTTGTTTTATGACCTAATATGTGGTCTATTCTAGAGAATGTTCCATGTGCGCTAGAAAAAAAAGTATACTTTGCAGCAGTTGGGTGGAGAATTCTGTATAAGTCAATGAGGTCAAGTTGGTTGATTGTTGTAATTAGGTCTTCCGTGTCTCTATTGAGCTTCTTACTGGATGTCCTGTCCTTCTCCGAAAGTGGTGTGTTGAAGTCTCCTACTATAATTGTGGAGGTGTCTATCTCACTTTTCAGTTCTGTTAAAATTTGATTTATGTATCTTGCAGCCCTGTCATTGGATGCATAAATATTTAATATGATTATATTTTCCTGGTCAATTGTCCCTTTTATCATTATATAGTGTCCTTCTTTATCCTTTGTGGTGGATTTAAGTCTAAAGTCTATTTTGTCAGAAATTAATATTGCTACTCCTCTTCTTTTTTGCTTGTTGTTTGCTTGATATATTTTTTTCCATCCTTTGAGTTTTAGTTTGTTTGTGTCTCTAAGTCTAAGGTGTGTCTCTTGTAGGCAGCATATAGACGGATCGTGTTTCTTTATCCAGTCTGAGACTCTCTGTCTCTTTATTGGTGCATTTAGTCCATTTACATTCAGCGTAATTATAGATAAATAAGTGTTTAGTGTTGTCATTTTGATGCCTTTTTATGTGTGTTGTTGACAATTTCATTTTTCCACATACTTTTTTGTGCTGAGACGTTTTTCTTAGTAAATTGTGAGATCCTCATTTTCATAGTGTTTGACTTTATGTTTGTTGAGTTGTTACGTTTTTCTTGGCTTTTATCTTGAGTTATGGAGTTGTTATACCTCTTTGTGGTTACCTTAATATTTACCCCTATTTTTCTAAGTAAAAACCTAACTTGTAATGTTCTATATCGCCTTGTATCACTCTCCATATGGCAGTTCTATGCCTCCTGTATTTAGTCCTTCTTTTTGATTATTGTGATCTTTTACATTTTGACTTCAGTGATTCCCTGTTATGAGCATTTTTTTTTAATTAATCTTAATTTGTTTGTGTGATTTCCCTATTTGAGTTGATATCAGGATGTTCTGTTTTGTGACCTCGTGTTGTGCTGGTATCTGATATTATTGGTTTTCTGACCAAACAATATCCTTTAGTATTTCTTTTAGCTTTGGTTTTGTTTTTTGCAAATTCTCTAAACTTGTGTTTATCTGTAAATATCTTAATTTCGCCTTCATATTTGAGAGAGAGTTTTGCTGGATATATGATCCTTGGCTGGCAGTTTTTCTCCTTCAGTGTTCTCTATATGTCGTCCCATTCCCTTCTTGCCTGCATGGTTTCTGCTGAGTAGTCTGAACTTATTCTTATTGATTCTCCCTTGAAGGTGACCTTTCTTTTCTCCCTGGCTGTTTTTAAAATTTTCTGTTTATCTTTGGTTTTGGCGAGTTTGATGATAATATGTCTTGGTGTTTTTCTTTTTGGATCAATCTTAAATGGGGTTCGATGAGCATCTTGGATAGATATCCTTTCGTCTTTCATGATGTCAGGGAAGTTTTCTGTCAGGAGATCTTCAACTATTTTCTCTGTGTTTTCTGTCCTCTCTCCCTGTTCTGGGACTCCAATCACACGCAAGTTATCCTTCTTGATAGAGTCCCACATGATTCTTAGGGTTTCTTCATTTTTTTTAATTCTTTTATCTGTTTTTTTTTTTTTCCAGCTATGTTGATGTTAATTCTCTGGTCCTCCAGATTTCCCAGTCTGCATTCTAATTGCTCGAGTCTGCTCCTCTGACTTCCTATTGTGTTGTCTAATTCTGTAATTTTATTGTTCATCTTTTGGATTTCTACATGCTGTCTCTCTATGGATTCTTGCAACTTATTAATTTTCCACTATGTTCTTGAATAATCTTTTTGATTTCTTCAACAGTTTTATCAGTGTGTTCTTTGGCTTTTTCTGCAGTTTGCCTTATTTCGTTTCTGATGTCTTGAAGCATTCTGTAAATTAGTTTTTTATATTCTGTATCTGATAATTCCAGGATTGTATCTTCATTTGGGAAAGATTTTGATTCTTTTGTTTGGGGGGTTGTAGAAGCTGTCATGGTCTGCTTCTTTATGTGGTTTGATATAGACTGCTGTCTCTGAGCCATCACTGGGAAACTTGTTTTTCCAGAAATTCCACTAAAAAAAAAATTCAGTCAGATCCCTATCAGAACTGCCTTTGGATTATAGCTGCCACCTTGTTCCCTGTAAGGATGAAAGTCCGAGATTTGGATCATATATGCTTGGCTGTAGCTGGTTCTGTGTTTTTAGTCCAATTAGGGATGGATTTTTGGTCCCTGGGTTTTTTGTGGTTCCTTTTCTCAGGCCGGAAGAGTGGGTTAGGAAAAGACCAAAAGAAAAAAAAGGGGGGGGGGAAGCAAAGGCGCCGCAGAGCCGGAGCTGTTCTCCCTCTGGCTCAGGAAATTCCAATGTTAATGAAGCCGACTGGGGAGGGTGGGGGAGGGATCAGAGAGATAGGAGAGTAGCACCTCGGAATATAGCCAGAGTTGCTTGTCTTGCTTGGAATGACTATTATATCTGAGATTCCCGCGGGGCGTGTCGCCTATGTGTGTTGGCTGTGTGGAGATTGCCCCCGGGGGTCTGGCCCGCTGAAGCCACGGTCAGATCCTCCGCTGCCAGTCCAAATCCTAGCGTCAAGGTTCCCCTGCTGGGACGCTTTACTCCCAGCTCCAAAATCAGTCGCTGCCTCCCGGGGATTTCTTGTCCTGCCAGCCGCGTCGCCGTGCCGCCTCCGCGGACTGGCTGGGCCCCCTCCCGGGGTTAGTTCAGGGGAGTAGGGTTGCGCCCCATGCTTGCGCTGTGACAGCGCCCAGTCAAATATCCGGCGCCAGGGTTCCCCGGCTGGGACGCAGCACTCTCGACTCCAAAACCAGTCACTGCCTCCCGGGGAGTTCTCCCACCAGACGCGTCGCCACTCCGTCCACGCAGACCAGCTGGGCCCCCTCCCAGGTTCAGTTCAGGGGGGTAGGGCTGCGCCCCTTGTTTGCACCGTCACAAGATTTATGAGTTCAGCTCCCCTGGGCCCAGATGCCCTGTGCCAAGGTTACCTGACTGGGACGCTGGCTCCAGGCTCTGAAAACAGTCACTGCTTCCCCGTATTTGTTCGTTTTCCATCTCTAAATCTGTGTTTGTTGTTTAGGGTTCGTAGATTGTTATGTATGTGATCGATTCACTTGTTTTTCCAAGTCTTTGTTGCAAGAGGGATCCAGGGTAGCGTCTACCTAGTCCGCCATCTTGGCCCCGCCCCCCACATTCTTTTTTTATGCTGATTTTAATAGTCACAAATGTCTTCTAATATATTAGTATTCTTACTGGTTTGTGTTTTTATTTAGAGGGACCCTAACATGCAATTCCCACAACTCCTATCAAAGGATATGACACTTCCATTCTTGTTTAATAACTTTCAATTATTTGACTAACCAGTCCTCATATGGCTAATGTGATCAAGGTGGTGTAGTATAAGAGTAAGGGAAGACAAATAGGTTATTGGGATATAATAAAAATAAGAAATAGACTGGCACATTTACAGTCAATGTTATTTAACAAAGGTGCCAAAGGAATTCAATGGGGGGAAGGAAAGACTTTTCAAAAAATTTGTGATGAAATCTATTAATAAACACTTGGGGGAAAACTAATCTAGAGCCTTTCTTCCCATCATGCACAAAAATAATTCAAGAAGGATCCTATTCCTAACTGCTACAACTATTAACCTTCTGGAAGAAAGAAAACATAGGTGCACATTTTTGCCATGTTGTTGTTAGGTGCCATCAAGTTGGTTTTGAATCATAGGAACCCTATGTACAACAGAACCAAACACTGGCCAGTCCTGCACCATCCTCACTCTCTCTCTCTCTCTCTCTATGTGTGTGTGTGTGTATATATATAAAATATATATATATCTTTTATATATATATATATATATATGTATCTCCACCCTTTGTCTGTTTGTCGGACTATGGTGGGTTGCATATTGCAGGGATGCTGTGATGCTCTTTCTGTGGAAAGAGTCAATGAAAAAGCTCAGCATCATTAGTCAAAACAAGGAGAGGGACTGACTGTAGAACAGACCATCAATTTCTCTCTGCTAGTTCAAGTTGAAGCTGAAGAAAATTGAAAAGCCCACAAGAGTCAAAGTACGACTTTGAGTATATCCTACCTGAATTTAGAGACCATCTCAAGAGCAGATTTGATACGTTGTACACTAATGGCAGAAAACCAGACAAGTTGTGGGATGATATCAAGGACATCATATATGAAGAAAGCAAAAGGTCATTAAAAAGAAAAAACAGAAAGAAAAGACCCAAATGGGTGACAGAAGAGACTCTGAAACTTGCTCTTGAACATAGAGCAGCTAAAATGAACAGAAGAAATTATGAAATAAAAGAGTTGAACAGAAGATTTCAAAAAGCAGCTCCAGAAGACAAAGTATTATAATGAAATGTGCAAAGACCTGGAGATAGAAAACCAATAGGGAAGAACATGTTTGGTGTTTCTCAAGCTGAAGGAACTGAAGAAAAAAAAAATCAATCCTCGAGTTGCAATATTGAAGGATTCGATGGGCACAAAATTGAATGATACAGGAAGCATCAAAAAAAAAAAAAAAAAAAAGGAAGGCATACACAGGGTCACTGTACCAAAAAGAAGTGGTCAATGTTCAACTATTTCAGGAGGTAGCATATGAGCAAGAACCAATGGTACTGAAGGAAGAAGTTCAGGCTGTATTGAAGGTACTAGTGAGAAAAACGAGGCTCCAGGAATTGATGGAATACAAATTGACCTATTTCAATAAACTGACGCAATGCTAGAAACACTCACTTGTCCATGCCAAGAAATTTGGAAGACAGCTACCTGGCCAATTGACAGGAAGAGATCCATATTTGTGTCCGTTCTAAAGAAATGTGATCCAATGGACTGTGGAAATTATTGAACAATATTATTAATATCACATGCAAGTAAAGTTATGCTGAAGATGATTAAAAAAACGGATGCGGCAGTACATGGATAGAACTGCTGGAAATTCAAGCCAGATTCAGAATAGGATATGAAACCAAGGATATCATTGCTGATGTCAGATGGATCTTGGCTTAAAGCAAAGAATACCAGAAAGAAGTTTACCTGTGTTTCATTGACTATGCAAAGGCATTCAACTCTGTGGATCATAACACATTATGGATAATGTTAAGAAGAATGGGAATTTCAGAACACAATTGCTTTCATGCACAATCTGTACCTAGACAGAGAGACAGTCATTCGAACAGAACAAGGGGATACAGCATGATTTAAAATCAGGAAAGGTAAGTGTTAAGGTTGTATCCTTTCACCATACTTATTCAATCTATGCTAAGCAAAAAAATCCCAGAAGCTGGACCATATGAAGTAGAATGTGGCATCAGGACTGGAGGAAAACTCATTACCAACCTGCATTATGCACATGACAAAACCTTCCTTGCTGCAAGTGAAGATGACTTGAAGCACTTACTAATGAAGATCAAAGACTATGGCCTTCGTTATGGATTACAGCTCAACATTAAGAAAACAACAATCCTAACAACTGGACGAATAACAACATCATGATAAATGGAGATAATATTGAGGTTTTTGAACATTTCATTTTACTTGGCTCCACAATCAAAGCCCATGGAAGCAGCAGTCAAGAAATCAAATGACGTATGGGGCAAATCTGCTGGAAAAGACCTCTTTAAAGTGTAAAAACAAAGGCATCTCTTTGAGGACTAAAGTGTGCCTGACCCAAGCCATGGTATTTTCAATTGCCTCATATGCATGCAAAAGCTAGACAATGAATAAGGAAGACAGAAGAAGATTTGATGCATTTGAATTATGGTGTTGGTAAAGAACATTGAATATACCCTGGACTGCCAGAAGAAACAACAAATCTGTCTTGGAAGAAGTACAACCAGAATGCTCCTTAGAAGCCAGGATGGTGAGACTTCATCTTGAGTACCTTGGACATGTTATTAGAAGGGAAAAGTCCCTGGAGGAGGACATTGTTATGGATTGAATCATGTCCCCCCAAAATGTGTGTCAACTTGGATAGTCCATGATTCCTAGTATTGTGGAATTGTCCACCATTTTGTCATCTGATGTGATTTTCCCATGTGTTATAAATCCTACCTCTATGATGTTAATGAGGCGGGACTCAATCTACAAGATTAGGTTGTGTTTTAACCCAATCTCTTTTGAGATGTAAAAGAGAGAAGCGAGCAGAGAGACACGGGGACTTCATACCACCAAGAAACAAGAGCCAGGAGAACAGCACAAAGATCTTCCTCCAGAGCCTACAGAAAGAGAGAAAACCTTCCCCCTGGTTCTGATACCGTGAATTTGGACTTCTAGCCTACTAGACTATGAGAGAATAAATTTCTCTTTGTTAAAGTCACCCACTTGTGGCATTTCTGGTATAGCAGCACTAGATAACTAAGACAGACATCATGCTTGGTAAAGTAGAGAGTTAGCAAAAAAGAGGAAAACCCTGGACAAGATGGATTGATACAGTGGCTGCAACAATGGGCTCAAACATAGCAACAATTGTGAGGATGGCAAGGGCCAGGCAATGTTTCCTTCTGTTGTACATAGCGTTTTTATGAGTTGGAGCTAACCGGACAGCACCTCACAACAACAATGTTAAAAACAGCCAAAATAATTGCAAGGAGTTGGTAAGAAAGGAGAGCAAAGAAGAAACAAATATTTAAAGGAAAAAGAGAACACTATAGAAATGTGAAAAGTATATAATAACATAATAACTGTAAACAGTAAAATCGTGTATTAAAAGGCAGACACTTAGATTGAATTTTAAAAAGTAGATATATGCTATTTACAATAAACATTTAAAATACAGTAGTGTAGAAAATAAAGGATGGTAATTACATATCTAGGAGTGTCTGAATGGCACAAATGGTTAAGTGCTCAAATACTAACTCAAAGGTTTGGAGGTTTGAACACATCCAGAGGTGCCTGGCCATCTGCTTCCAAAAGGTCACAGCCTTGAAAACCCTATGGAGTGCAGTTTTACTCTGCAGCACATGGGTTGCCACGGGTCAGAATCAACTTGACGGGAACTGGTACTGGTACTTATACATATTATATGTAGATCTATGTAAAATACTAACCAAAGGAAAGCTGGTATAAGAATATTAATATGAGACAAAATATAAGTTAACGTGAAAAGCATTTAATAGGAAAAGAGGGAGGCAATACTTGAAGATAAAAGGAAAAAAATCCACCAAGGAAACACATCATAAACATCCATGCTTTAAAATTTTCAAGTAAAAATTTTTATGATTTTTCTCCCTACATAATTCCCTATAAACTATTAGAGGCAAAATTACTTGTAATATAAACACTTTTAGCAGAATAAGTTCAATCTATTTATATGGAGATAGTTACATATTCAAAATATACAAAATATTCTTCTCAAGCACACATTTACAAATATTGACCACAACTACGCCTATGAATAATTTTAACTTTAAGTACACATGGAAAGTAGGAGAAAGAGACACAGAGAGAGAAAACAATCTGAAGGAGATTTGGTGATGAGATTATAGGTGATATCTCTCATTACTTATACATCCACTTATTTCCCAAGTATTCTGTAATGAGCCTACATTACTTTTATAATCACATAAAGTAACAAATGGAAAAAGAAATTGCCAGACAAGAATCACATATCCAGCAAAACTGTCTCTCAAATATGAAGGCAAAATTAGGACATTTCCAGATAAACAGAAGTTTAGGGAATTCGTAAAAACCAAACCAAAACCACAAGAAATACTAAAGGGAGTTCTTTGGTTAGAAAATCAATAATATCACGTATCAACCCAAGACTAGAACACAGGACAGAGCAATCAGATGTCAACCCAGACAGGGAAATCCAAAAAAACAAAGCAAGATTATTTAAAAAAAGCCCAAAACAGGATAACAGCAATGTTATTATATAAAAGAAGACAACATTAAAATAATAAAGAGGGACTAAGAAATGTAATCATACACCTTCCATATGGAGAGGAAGATATGGCAATACAAAGAAATAAAAGTTTTAAATTTAGAAAAATAGGGGTAAATAATAAGGTAACCACAAAGGAGACAAACTATCCTACTCATCAAAATAAAATACAAGGGAAAAATACAGACTCAGCATAAACAAAATCAACAACAACAAATACGAGGGAAGGGCAATATATAAAGAAAATCTACTCAGCACATAAAATTAAGTGGGAAAAAGAAACTGTCAACAACACAAAAAAAGACATCAAAATGATAGCACTAAATTCATACCTATCCATAATTACCCTGAATGTAAATGGACTAAATGCACCAATAAAGAAACAGAGAGTGGCAGAATGGATTAAAAAACAAGATCCGTCTATATGCTGCCTCCAAGAGACACACCTTAGACCTAGAGACACAAACAAACTAAAACTCAAAGGATAGGAAAAAAAATATATCAGGCAAATAGCAGTCAAAAAAGAGCAGGAGTGGCAATATTAATTTCTGACAAAATAGACCTTAAAGTTAAATCCATCATAAAGGATAAGGAAGGACACTATATAATGATTAAAGGGACTATACACCAAGAAGATACAGCCATATTAAATATGTATGCACCCAATGACAGGGCTGCAAGATACATAAAACAAACTCTATCAACATTGAAAAGTGAGATAGACAGCTCCACAATAATAGTAGGAGACTTCAACACACCACTTTCAGTGAAGGACAAGACATCCAGAAAGAAGCTCAATAAATGCCACAATCAACCAACTTGACCTCACAGACATATACAGAACACTCCACCCAACAGCAACCAAGTATACTTTCTTTTCTAGTGCACATGGAACATTCTCCAGAATAGACTACATATTAGGTCATAAAGCAAGCCTTAGCAGAATCCAAAACATTGAAATATTACAAAGCATCTTCTCTGACCATAAGGTCATAAAAGTGGAAATCAATAACAGGAAAAGCAGGGAAAAGAAATCAAACATTTGGAAACTGAACAATACCCTGCTCAAAAAAGACTGGATTATAGAAGACATTAAGGATGGAACAAAGAAATTCAGAGAATACAATGAGAATGAAAACACTTCCTATCAGAATCTTTGGGACACAGCAACAGCAGTGCTCAGCGGCCAATTTATATCAATAAATGCACATATCCAAAAAGAAGAAAGGGCCAAATTCACAGAATTATCCCTACAACTTGAACAAATAGAAAGAAAGCAACAAAAGAAACCCACAGGCACCAGAGGAAAACAAATAATAAAAATTAGAGCTGAACTAAATGAAACAGAAAACAGAAAAACAATTGAAAGAATTAACAAGACCAAAAGCTGGTTTTTTGAAAAACTCAACAAAATTGATAAACCACTGGCCAAACCGACAAAAGAAAAACAGGAGAGGAAGCAAATAACCCGAATAAGAAATGAGATGGGCGATATTACAACACACCCAACTGAAATTAAAAATTAAAATTAAAATCATATCGGATAACTATGAAAAACTGTACTGAAATTTGAAAACCCAGAAAAAATGGATGAATTCCTAGAAACACACTACCTACCTAAACTAACACAAACAGAGGTAGAACAACTAAATAGACCCATAACAAAAGAAGATATTGAAAAGGTAATCAAAAAACTCCCAGCAAAAAAAAAGCTCTGGTTCGGACGGTTTCACTGCAGAGTTCTACCAAACTTTCAGAGAAACATTAACACCACTACTACTAAAGCTATTTCAGAGCATAGAAAAGGACGGAATACTACCAAACTCATTCTATGAAGCCACCATAACCCTGATACCAAAACCAGGTAAAGACACCACAAAAAAAGAAAATTACAGACCTATACCCCCCATTGAACTTAGGTGCAAAAATCTTCAACAAAATTCTAGCCAATAGAATTCCACAATATATCAGAAAAATAATTCACCATGACTAAGTGAGATTCATACCAGGTATGCAGGGATGGTTCAACATTAGAAAAACAATTAATGTAATCTATCAAAGAAATAAAACAAAAGACAAGAACCACATGATTTATGAATTGATGCAGAAAAGGCATTTGACAAAGTTCAACACCCATTCATGATAAAAACTTTCAGCAAAGTAGGAATAGAAGGAAAATTCCTCAACATAATATAGGGCACTTATACAAAGCCAATATCCATCATCATCATCCTAAATGGAGAGAGCCTGAAAGGATTCCCGTTGAGATTGGAACCAGACACTGCTCTTATTCAACATTGTGCTGGAAGTCCTAGCCAAAGCAATTAGGCTAAATAAAGAAATAAAGGGCATCCATGGTTGCAGGGGACTTCTAGGTCAATTGGCATAATAAAATCTATTAAGAAAACATTCTGCATCCCACTTTGAAGAGTGGCATCTGGGGTCTTAAACACTAGCAAGCAGTCATTTAAGATACATCAATGAGTCTCAACCCACCTGGATCAAAGGAGAATGAAGAACACCAAGGACACAAGGTAATTATGAGCCCAAGAGACAGAAAGGGCCACATAAACCAGAGACTACAACAGCCTGAGACCAGAAGAACTTGATGGTGCCCAGCTACAACCTATGACTGCCCTGACAGGGAACACAACAGAGAACCCCTGAGGGAGCAAGAGAGCAGTGGGATGCAGACCCCAAAGTTTCATAAGACCAGACTTAATGGTCTGACTGAGACTAGAAAGACCTTGGTGGTCATGGCCCCCAGACCTTCTGTTGGCCCAGGACCGGAACCATTCCCGAAGCCAACTCTTCAGACATGGACTGGACTGGACAATGGGTTGGAGAGAGATGCTGGTGAGGAGTGAGCTTCTTGGATCAGGTGGACACTTGAGACTATGTTGGCATCTCCTGCCTGGAGGGGAGATGAGAGGGTGGAGGAGGTTAGAGCTGGAGAAATGGACACGAAAAGAGAGAGTGGAGGGAGAGAGCGGGCTGTCTCATTATGGAGAGAGTAATTGGGAGTATGTAGCAGGGTGTATATGGGTCTTTGTGTGAGAGGCTGACTTGATTTGTAAACTTTCACTTAAAGCACAATAAAAGTTAAAAAAAAAACAATTGAGATAATATTAAAAAGCAATTCGGACTTACTTAATTTTGTTTCTATAACTTTGAAAGACAAAAAAAAAAAAAACCCAGTGCCATTGAGTTGATTCCAACTCATAGCGACCCTATAGGACAGAGTAGAACTGCCCCAAAGAGTTTCCAAGGAGCTCCTGGTGGATTCGAACTGCCAACCCTTTGGTTAGCAGCCATAGCACTTAACCACTACGCCACCAGAGTTTCCAACAGTGAAAAGCAAATTTGGGAAAAGATTATTCTACTTTTTTTAATGTTCTTAATTTATACATGAATTATTTGTTATTCTAAGATATCTTAAATGAATATAAATTTATAAAATATATTTTACAATATGGTTCATGGGTGTTTTATGCATGTAAAAAAAAGACTACACTAATACAACACAGAAGATGTGATATATAAGATTTATTCAAATAGCTGAAATCTAACTTTTGATTTTCAACCGTAATCTTTACCTTGAATTAGCACCCTTACCTTCTGTGGTACTTTTCAATAAGTGATAATATATTTGAAGTTTCATGAGCATTTCATATTTATATTTCAAAGCAATGACTAGGCTTTGTCACCATGTACATATTAAAACAAACAAATGAAAAAGTTTCACATAAGCTTAAGCAAAACATCTGTCATTTCTTCTTTCCTTACAGGGACTATTAACTGCTGTTAGCTTTATTTCACATATACACACATGCACCCATGCATGCACCCACACACACACCCATCCACCCACCCACCCCCACACACCCACACACACAAAGTATGAATCAATAGGAGACTCATTTGAAAAGCAATTTAAATCAGTGACAAAGCTAGTTTAATCCAACAAATAAAATGCATCTTTTAAAGTAAAAGCATGAACATTTTGCCTTTTGAAACACTGGTGTCTTAATCCTGCCCTGCAAAATCTATTTGGGCTGAGACTCAAAGGAATGCACCTTAGGAATAAAGATAACCAAGGAATATATTGGCTTTTAGAAACCAAAAAACCAAACCCAGTATCGTCGAGTCAATTCTGACTCATAGTGACCCTATAGGACAGAGTAGAACTGCCCCATAGAGTTTCCAAGGAGCGCCTGGAGGATTCAAACTGCTCACCCTTTGGTTAGCAACCGTAGCACTTAACCACTACGCCACCAGGGTTTCCCATATTGGCTCTTACGGGTCCTAAATTCCAGCTTCAAATAATCTCAAATACTAATTGGATATAGCTGATCTGGAATTGCTCATCTCTCTAGCCTCCTGTCAGAAACAAAACTAAATCCTATTTGGAGGAAAATGACATCAACTAAGGCTTCATATTATTTCTATACATTTTCGTATAAAAACTCTAACATTCAACCAAAAATAACTTGGCATATGAGAAGACAAAATATATATATTTTTCCAAGATGAATAAAAGTGGCTGATGATACGAAAGGCAAGCAGATTTTAAAATAACTATTTTAATATGCTCAAGAAAATAAGCAGGATTAAGAATTTCCGTAGATAATTGAACCTATAATAAGAACCAAAAATAAATAACTAAAAAAGAGCTCAATGAATGCTATTAAAAGTATGTGAGACTAAGTTAGGAATTGTAAGATAAGTTTGAAAAATATCTAGGATAAAGCACTAATATGAAAAAACAAAAAGGGTGATGGGGGAATTTAATAGGAAATATAGTGAGACAATTTAACATGTGTGTGAATTGGAGTCCTAGAAAAAAGGGGTGAGATAATATGCAGAAGCAATATCTGGAGCAGTAAATGTCAACATTTTCCTAATATTAATGACATAAAGCTATAGGTTCAAAATCTTTTTGAGATCCAAGGAAAATAAATACAAAGAAAACACCATGGAGGCATATTATAGTGAAATTGCTAAAAGCAAACCTCAAAGGGAAAATCTTATGAAAAAAAAATGTTCAGGATAAAAACAAATTGCTTTCCAAAGGCCAAAGATAAGATGTAAAATGTACTTGTCAAAGGTAATATTGAAAGGCAAAATAAAAGGAAAAAAAAACTTCAAGGTGTTAAAAAAGAACTCCAAGCCTAGAGTTATATCCCGTGCAAAAATATCCTTCAAATTTTAAGTTGAATTAAAAGCATTATCAAACAAAAAATAATAAACCATTTGACATGATCAGACTTGCATTAAAAATAATACTAAAGTGAAATGATCCCAAGTGGAAGCTTAGAGAGACAGTGAGGAATCACGTGCACCAAATAATCTAGGTAGGGGAATCTAGCCAAATACTAACGATAATGCCTAGTTGCTATGTGTGTGAGTGTGTGTATAAAATTAAAATTAAATTTTTGGGACAAGAGGTAAAAGACTTTAATGCCCTGTGCACTAAGAAGAAGTAAAGGAATACTCATTTAGATGAGTTTTTGATAAATCAAGGAAGTATTTTTAATCTCCAGGGTAATTACTGAAAGAATAGTAAAAAGGTACATCACTTCCACGTTAACCAATAAGATAAACTAATAAACAATATGCAATTGAGTCAAAACACAGAACAAAAAAAGAAATACAATGTAACAAATAACGCAGGACAAATAACAACCAATAGTAAAAGTGTTACAGCAATAATTACAAATAGGATAGTAATACATTAAATATAAATTTGTCAATTGAAACACGAAATTTCTTAGAAGACTGAATAAAATAAATCAAAATGGTATACTGAGTATAAGAACCTGTATAAAATATGAGGACATGAAAGAAGTTGAAAGAAGAAATGGAAACCTGTATATCATAACACTCATCAAAAGCAAGCTGCCGTTGCTTTAGTACTATCAGACAAAAAAAGAAAAAATTAGTAGAAGTGAAAAGACACTTACCCAAGAGAAAGTGTTCAACGAAACAGAATGATATAACAATTATAAATTTGGAGGCAGCAAGAAGCCCTGGTGGCATAGTGGTTAAGAGCTACGTCTGCTAACCAAAAGGTCAGCAGTTCAAATACACCAGGTATTCCCTGGAAACCATCTGGGGCAGTTCTACTCTGTCCTATAGTGTCGTTGAGTCAGAATCAACTCAACGGCAATGAGTTTAGAGTTCTGAGAATAAGATATCTTCAAAAAATGAGGCAAAAATTCACAAAAATAAAAGCAGAAATAGAAAATTTTTCAATCGTGGCTAATTTCAACACACGTTTCTTAGAAACTGATAGAACAAAAAATCAGTAAAGAGATATTATATTTGAGCAACATGATAAAATGTATATATGTGTGTGTATATATATATGTTTATATATATATATATATATCAGAAAACTGCTTACAACAACTTCAGAAGAAAACACTATGATGTGTACATGGAGCCTTCGAAAAATGTGCCATGTACTCATCTTTAAAAAGGGTAATCATATAATCAATCAACAAAACTGGGCATCTTTTGAGTGTCCAAGTATTAATAATACTTGGACAAGAGATGTAAAGTGGGACACTCCTATGAAAAATGGGGTTGTATTATTTTTTTTATTATTATTACCCTTTCTCTGAATCAAGTATCAACAAAATTTGAAAGTTCATGATCATGCAAATGTGTTCTCTTAACACAGTTAAAATAAACTAGACGGTAAATATAAAAGATAACTAAAAATTCCCATATGTTTGTACACTAGAAATATTCTACTGCATAACTCATGTTTAAAAAAAAATTAAAAATGGAGCTAAGAATACATTTTGATCTGAATCCTAATGAAAATACTACATATTAAAACTTCAGGGATACAGCTGATGCTATGTTTAGAGGTAACTGTTGAAGTTCCCCAAGATCACCTCCAGATTCATTGATTTGCTGGAATTACAGCCAAGATTTGTTGCAGTGAAAGGATACCAAAAAGAAAACCAAAAAACCCAGCAACAGGAAAAGGTGTATGACGTGAAGTTCAGAGAAAATCAGGTACACTCTTTCTAGAGTCCTCTGCAAGTGGAGTCACAAAGGATGTGCTAATTCTTCCAGCAGTGAGGTGTGACAGCATGTGTGAAATGCTGTCTACCAGGGAAGCTTAGCTGAGACTAGGAATCCAGGGTGTTTATCAGAGGTCAGTCAGGTAGGTATCATCTGCCTAGCATGTACCAAAATCCAGACTCTCAGAAGGAAAGCAGGTATTCAGCACAAACAACATTGTTTGTACAGATTGCTTAGGCACACTGAACCACTCTTAAAATTTAGAGAAAGTTTTTTTATTAGAGTAAGGAACTGTTTACCAATCAAGCTCTCAGATGCCAGCCCATGCCCAACCTTTTAAACAGGTCTTTCTAAGGATAACAGTCTCAGGCCTGTTATGTTAACTTTTTATGCACACTGTTTAAAAGAATAAAAGCTGAAAAATCAACGAATCAACACCCATGTAAAAATGTTAGAAAAATAAGAAAATTAAATACATACAAAGTCTAAACATTAGCGGATAAAGATAAAATATAAAATAAACAAATGCAGTAGATCAATACAGTCAATATATTTTTCATTGAAAGAATAATAAGATCAATAAATCCATTGCTAGAATGATAAAAAAAAAAAGCAATGGCAAAAAAAAAATGTCATGACTATAAAAGGGGGCATTACTAAAAATTCAATATATACTAGAGAAATCAATGAGAATTATCATGAACTACTTTATCCCATAAAGTTGAAAATTTTTATAAAATAGAAAAATACCTAATAATAATGCCAAAAGAGGAAATGAAAAATTGTGATTAGTTTTATATTTGTTAAAAAAATTTTAAAGCAGTTGTCATTTGAGTCAGTTATAATTCATGGCAACACAATATGTGTCAGAGTAGAATTGTGCTCCATAGTGTTTTCAATGACTGATATTGTGGGAAAAGATTGCCAGGCATTTGTTCCAAGGTGGCTTTGGTTGGACTTGAAGTTCCAACCATACATTTAGAAGCCAAATGTGTTAACCATATTTACCACCCAAGGACTCCTTAAAAAATTAAACTAGTAATTAAAAACTTTCTACAAAGCAATTCCAGGCCAAGATGGCTTTAATCCCGAATTTATCAAATGTGTAAAGAGAAAATGATGCCAATCTTACCATAGGCCAGTCTTACTCATGCATGTAAAAGTGAAAATAACAGATAAAATCATAGCAAAACAAACTGAACACTATAGATAAAGGGCAATGCACTACAACCAATTCAAGTTTATTCCAGGAATATTTGGTTTAAGGATTGAAAATCACTCTATGTAATTTTCACATTAGCAGAAAAGAGGTTGAAATTATATAATCATTTTAATAGATGCAGAAAAAGCATTTGATAAAAACAACTTCCCTTTATGATGGACTCTTATTTAAACTAGGAAGAGAAGGGAATTTCCTTTATGTGATAAAGGAAATCTACAAATTAACCTACAATGATCATACTTAATAGTAAAATAATGAAGGGTTTTTCACTGAGATCTGGAATGAGATGAAGACGCCCACTAGTTCCAGTTTTATGCAATATGGTCCCGGAGTTCTCAACCAGTGCAATAAGACTAGAAAAAATAAAAAGTATACAGTTTGGAAAGGAAGAAATAAAATAATTATTTGTATATGGTGTCATTATGTACATAAAAAATTCAAAAGAATATTCAAATACATCATTAGAATTAAGAAGGTAATACGCTTGCTTCATACAACATCTATATAAGAATATTTTATTTACACACACATGTCAAACAGGAAATGAAACTAAAAAAATACACTTTACAATAAATCGAAATATCAAATATCTAGGAAAAAATCTATCAAAAGATGTGTAAGACCTCTCCCTAGAAAATTTATAAAATATTATAGAGAGAAGCATAAGAAACCCAAAGTACATGGACAGAGGTGATATACCATGTTCATAGATATGAAAACACAACAATATACACAGGTCCATTGATTTATAAAATCATATTGCCCCTAATAAAAATGCCATTTTTGTGGAACTTGGCAAGCTGATTCGAAAATATATATGAAATGCTAAATGCCAAGAATGGATATGACACTCATGAAGAAGAAAAAGTTGTGGGAACTTGTTGTATCAACTAATAAGACTCCTTATGAATATACAGTTGTTATGACAGTGCAATATTAGTGCAAGTTTAGACAGATAAGCCAATAAAACTAATGAGTCAAGAAACCAATTCATACATATATGGACGCTTGATTTACAACAAAGTTGGCTCAGTAGAACAGTTAGGAATTCATGGTCTCTTCATTAAATAGTGCTGTGTCAATTGGCTATCCATATGATATGAAACTTAACACCAACCTCACAGCCTACACAAAGACAATTCTCGGAAGAGTTTAGATATAAATGTTAAAGATAATCCAGTAAATTTTATTGAAGTAACAGGAGAGTATACTTATGACCTTAGATTAGGGCAATGATTTCTTAACGGGGCTCAAAATGTACTTACCATAAAGAAAATATTGATAAATTAGAAAACATTAAAATTAAGAACTTCTATTCATCAAAAGTCAACATGAAAGGAATGGAAAGGCAAGTCAGTCAGTAAAAAATGAAATTCAAAAAGCATATAACCAGCTAATGACTTGTACCTAAGATGTATAAAGAATCTTACAAAGACAGATAACACAATAGAAAAAAACTAGCAAAAGACTTGAATAGGCACTTCACAGAAGAAAATATACAAATGATCAATAAACATAGGAAGAAGTGCTGGATCGCATTAGTCATCAGGAGAATGCAACTTAAAGCCACAATGAGATACAACTATAAATCTTCCAAAATCAATAAAATGAAAAAAAAAGGCTGATAATACCAAGTGTTGGAAAGGATGGGAGTGACTGGAACTCCTACATAGTGCTGATGGGAATGTAAAGTGTTAAACAATTTTGGAAATCAATCTTGAACATACATACACCCTATGTCCTAGCAATTCTATTCTTAGGTATACATAGATCCAACTGAAAAGATGTGCGCACATGTGAACCAAACGACATATTTAAGAAGGTTCACTGAAGAATTTTTCATAATAGCCCCAAACTGAAAACAACTGAAAAGGCCATTAACAGTGGAATGGAGAAATACATTGTGGTATATTCGTAAGTGTGTTGCTATGATGCTGGAAGCTATGTCACTGGTATTTCACATACCAGCAGGGATACCATGGTGAAGAGGTTTCAGCAGACTTCCAGACTAAAACAAACTAGGAGGAAGAAGAATCTGGCGATCTACTTCTAAAAAAATTGGACAGTGTGAAAACCTTATGAACAGCAGCAGAACAATGTCTGATATAGTGCCAGAAGAGGAGACCCTCAGGTTGGAACGCACTCAAAATACAACTAGGGAAGAGCTGCCTCTCAAAGTAGAATTGACCTTAATGATGTGAATGGAGTCAAGCTTTTGCGACCTTCATTTGCTGATGTGGCGTGACTCAAAATGAGAAGAAACAGCTGCAAACATTCATTCATAATCAGAATGTGAAATGTACGAAGTATGAAACTAGGAAAATTAGAAGTCACCAAAACTGAAATGAAACACATAAAGATCAATATTCCAAGCATTAGTGAGCTAAAATGGACTGGTATTGATCATTTTTTATCAGTTAATCATATGGTCTACTATGCTGGAATGACACATTGAAGAGAAATGGTGTTGCAATCATCATCAAAAAGAACATTTCAAGATCTCTCCTGAAGTATAAGCTGTCGGCAATAGAATATTCATATACCTAAAAGGAAAACCAGTTAATACCACTACTATTCAAATTTACACACCAACCTCTAATGTCAAAAATGGAGAAATTGAAGATTTTTAACAACTTCTGCAATCAGAAATTGGCCAAGCATATAATCAACATGCACTAATAATTACTGGTGACTGGAATGTGAGAGGTGGAAACAAAGAAGAAGGATTGGTAGTTGCAAAATATGGCCTTGGTGTTAGAAACAATGCCAGAGATAACATGATAGATTTTTGCAAGATCAATGACATATTCACTGCAAATATCTTTTTTTCAACAACATAAATGGTGACTATACACACGGACCTCACTGGATGGAATAAACAAAATCGAATCAACAATATCTGTGGAAAGAGACGATGGAGAAGCTCAGTATCAACAGTAGGAACAGACCATCAATTGCTCATATGCAAGTTTAAGAAGTTTGAAGCTGAAAAAAATGAAAACAAGCCTAGAAGAACCAAAGTACAACCTTGAGTATATCACACCTGAATTTAAAAACAACCTAAAGAAAAGATTTGACACAGTGAGCACTAATTACCAAAGACCAGATGAGTTGTGTGATGATATAAAGGATATCATACTTGAAAAAAACAAAAGATCATTAAAAATACAGGAAACAAAGACCAAAATAAATGTCAAAAGAGACTCTGAAATTTCCCTTGAACATAGAGTAGCTAAAACGAATGGAAGAAATGATCATGCAAAAGAGCAGAACAGAAAGTTTCAAAGGGCAGCTCGAGAAGACAAAATATTATAAAGAAATGTGCGAAGACGTGGAGTTAGAAATCCAAAAGGGCGTTTCTCAAGTTGGAAGAACTAAGGAAAAAAATTCCAGCCTCCAGTTGCAATATTAAAGGATTCTATGGGCAATAGATGACATTGGGAAAAATGAAAATTGTGCTCATGAGGAACCTGTACATAGATCAAGAGGCAGTTGTTCGAACAGAACTAGGGGATTCTGCATGATTTAAAATCAAGAAAGGTGTGCGTCAGGGTTGTATCCTTCACCATACTGAGCAAACAATCTGAGAAACTGGACTATATGAAGAAGAACAGGGCATCAAGATTGGAGGAAGACTCATTAACAACCTGTGATATACAAATGACACAACCTTGCTTGCTGAAAGCAAAGAGGACTTGGAATACTTACTGATGAAGATCAAAGATTACGGCCTTCAGTAGGGATTACACCTCAACATGCAGAAAATAAAAACCCTCACAACTGGACAAATAAGCGACATCATGATTAATGGAGAAAATATTGAAGTTATCAAGGATTTCATTTTATTCAACACACAATCAAAACTCATGGCAACAGCAGTCAAGATGTATTGCATTGGGCAAATATGCTGCAAAAGACCTCCTTAAAGTATTATAAAGCAAAGAAGTAACTTTGAGGACTAAGGTGGGCCTGACACAATCCATGGCATTTTCAATTGCCTCATATACATATGAAGTCTGCACAGTTAATAAGACCAAAGGAGAGTCGATGCCTTTGAATTACGGTGTTGAAGGATATTGAATATACCATGCACTACCAGAAGAACAAGCAAACCTGTCTCAAAAGTAGTGCAGCCAGAATGCGCCTTTAGAAACAAGGATGGCAAGACTTTGTCTCATGTACTTTGGACATGTTATCAGGATGGACCAGCTTCTGAAGAAGTACATCATGCTTGGCAAATTAGAGGGTAGCAAAAAAGAGGAAGACCCTCAAAGAGATGGACTGACGCGGTGGCTGCCACAACGAGCTCATATATGGCAACGATTATGAAGATGCTGCAGGACTGGGCAGTGTTTCTTTCTGTTGTACATAGGGTCATTCTGAGTTGTAACTAACTCAATGGCACCTAACAACAACAACAACATAGGCAAAATATTGAATAACACAGAAAGCATCAAAAAAAAAAAAAAGATGGAAGGAATACACAGTCACTGTACCAAAAGTAATTGTTCTATATTCAACCATTTCAGTAGCTAGCATATGATCAAAAACAGATTGTAGTAAAGGAATAAGTCCAAGCTGTTCTGGAATTCCCATTCTTCCAATGTTATTCATAATCTGTTACGATCCGCACAGTCAAATGCCTTTGAATAAAAAAAATTTTTTTTTGAATAGTCAATATAAAACACAGGTAAACATCTTTCTGGTATTCTCTGTTTTGTTTTCAGCCAAGATCTATCTGATATCAGCAATGATATCCCTTGTTCCACATCCTCTTCTGAATGCGGCTTGAATTTCTGACAGTTCTCTGTCAACGTACTGCTGCAGCTGCTTTTGAATGATCTTCAGCAAAAGTTTTCTTACGTGTGATATTAATGATATTGTTCGATAATATCTGCATTCCCTTGGATCACCTTTCTTTGGAATGGGCACAAATATGGATTTCTTCCTGTCAATTGGCCAGGTAGCCGTCTTCCAAATTTCTTGGCATAGACTAGTAAGTGCTTCCAGTATTGTATCCCTTTGTTGAAACATGTCAATTGGTAGTCCTTCAATTCCTGGAGGCTTGTTTTTCACCAATGTCTTCAGTGCAACTTGGACTTCATCCTTCATATCATCGGTTCTTGATCAAATGCTACCTCCTGAGATGGCTGAATATTGACCAATTCTTTTGGTACAGTGACTCTGTGTATTCCTTCCCTGTTCTTTTGATGCTTCCTGCATCATTCAGTATTTTGCCCCTAGGGTCCTTCAAAATTGCAGCTTGAGATTTCGTTTCTTTCAGCTTGAGAAATGTTGAGTGTATTCTTCCCTTTTGGTTTTCTAATCCAGGCCTTTGCATATTTCAATATAATACTTTGTCTTCTGGAGCTGCCCTTTGAAATCTCCTGTTCAGCTCTTTTACTTCAACATTTCTTACTTGTCCTTAGCTACTCTATGTTCAAGAGCAAGTTTCGCAGTCTCTTCTGTCCATTTCAGTTTTTCCTTTCTTTCCTGTCTTTTTAATGACCTTTTGCTCCATTATTAGATGGATTAGTATGGTTGACTAGCAGATAGAAATATGAAGGATCTATCTGAATCTTTCACTTCAGTGAACACATTTACCAGTCTAGACTGACAATTTGATTTATTTATGGAGTCTTTTTTTAAGCAACAAATTAAAAATAACATTAAAAAGACTCATGTTTTATGAGCAAAACATAACTTTTATATCCTGTACTTAAAGTATAGTATCTGACAAAGCTGGAAGTTAAAATTGTAGATAAGGAAAAGTTGTTAAATTTGGTTAGAACTTTCATTCATGAAATTATATTTTCTGACATATTCTATAGAATTTGCTGTAGTCTGAGATTTCATAAGAATTTAAAAGTCAATACTCCCTTAAGAGACACAGTCCACAAGGTTGTTTGTCTACAATTATGTGTCTAAGAAAACACCTTTATGTATTTTGAACATTTTAAAAATCAGAACCTAAAAAAGCATTATGAGAAACTTGACTCCCCCTCACCATTGCATTATCATTTGACTTTAAGTGGTGGTATCACTTAACAGATCCTTTAAATTATCATTCAAGATACATTTTATTTGCCAAATGTAGCTCTGTTTTATTTGGGATCTTATTAAAATTTAAAATGTTAAAGTGAAACTTAGATTTCTATTTGAATATCCTCTAAAAACATGTGCCACACTTAGTACGAAAAAATGATTCCCTTTGACTAAATTCATTACTGAAAACCTTGGCGAAATACTGTATTTATTTACTGTTTGTGAACAGAGTACATTTTAATCACTGCTTAAATTTAAAGGACAATATGAAATAGTGCCTTTAAAACTACAGCTAGAAGCAAGGCTTATATTCTTTTAGGCCAATTTTAGAACTTTTCACGTTTATATTGGAGCTAGAAGGCCAAAAGAGAAAGGTTAGTAAGCAGGCCTTGATAAAAAAAAAAAAAATCTGGCAGGTTTTTCAGCTTGGATGGAAGCCAAGAGGCCAGCAGCTGTATTCATCCTTGGCTAAGCAAGTCGCAGTACTGGAGAGCACAAGCTGAGAACAGTGGCTTGTACAACAGGGAGAGCAAGGCAGAATCACAGCTAATTAGAATTCCTGTAGGCTTTATCAACAGGTCTGCTAAATACAGTAATTAAGCTGTGACTGAAAACATGTCACTTTGATGTTTTGGAGATGATGCAAACTAGCTTAAAATTACCCAGTTCAGAAACAATCACTTAAAAATCTTCTTTAAAATGATACATGTAATGTATCTTTGACTACTGTGATTTTTGTAATTACTGCAATCAAAGCCAAGAATAATTTATTTTCTCAATAAAGAATGTGATAGGTTCACTTACCGCCTTGCTTTTGTGCAGTTTTTTGGACCAAAAAGGATCAGATTCAGTGAAAAATATTGATATCTTAGTATTTTAAAATAACAAGATCTGTATGTCCCTGTGGGTAAGGCAACTGCCATCTCAGAAATAAATTCATATTTAGCATATTTGAAAGTCAGATTTTTTTTATTAACAGAATTCAACAAAGGAATATATTCAAAATTAATAATTTTATTTTTAGAGGCTGGCCATGAATTGACTCTAATAACTAAAAGGGGGGGGTGAAAGCCCTTATAAACTGCGCCTCTACTTTTAAGACCTGTTGTGGGCCTCATTTAATCAGCTTCACATGAAGGAGATGACACAGCTGACATTTTGCTTTTAAGTTATGCCCTGTGTGTATGTGTATGTGTATGTGTGTGTGTTTATTTCGTTTTTTCCAGTAGGTTGGTCTAAAATACCTAGCCTAACATTTATAAAAGCAAAACTGCATACTCTGCTTTTAATGTGTAAATTATAAAATTCATAAATGTAATAAAACTCAAAGTAGATTACTTGGATCAAAGCAAAGCATAAAATATTAAGAACATCATCCACAATTCCATTGATACATACTGTAGAGAATTTTGGGGTGATATAAGTGAAAAATCTAACCATGTCATCTACACATTTAAACACTTTTAGTCACTAAACATCTCAACTGTATGGATCCCCAAACTAGGCTTGTGCAGTACTACGGGGAACAGTATGTCAATAAGCGTGTGCACACAAAGAATGGGTAAAACCAAATAAAACACATAAAATCTAAAATGTATAGCATCCCAGCAATCATTCGAGCATGGAACAATATTATATAATAGCACAATCTTCAAATAAACTATTTTAGCACAGGTTTAACTATTTATGAAATGATCGTGAAGATAGTATAAAAATTTTTCTTATATTCCATACCCAGTTTCTGCTATTTTTAATACGGTGCATTTGTTACAATTAATGAACTGGTATTGATACATTATTATTAATAAAGTTCACAATTTACTTAGATTTCTTTAGTTTTTACATAATGTTCTTTTTCTGTTGCAGAATCTCATCCATGATACCACATTACATTTATCCATCATGTCTCCTCAGGCTCCTCTTAGTTGTGACAGTTTCTCAGACTTTCCTTGTTTCTAATGACCTGACAGTTTGTGTACTGGTCATATATTTTACAAGAAACCCCACTGTTGGAATTTGTCTGTTTTCCTCATGAAAATCACAGAGGTAAAGTGCCATTTTCCTCACATCTTATGAAGGGTACATACTATCAACATGGTTTATTGCTGTCAATGTTGACCATGATCACCTGGCTACGGTACTGTTTGTCAGGTTTCTTCATTGTAAAGTTGCTCTTTTCCTCTCCACACTGCACTCTTTGGAAGAAAGTTGCTACTCAGAGTCCATGCTTAAGTGGTCAGGTGTTACACTTCACCACCTTAAGATGCAAGTACCTAGTAAATCATTTGGGAAATTTGCCTCTTATTCCGCCCCCCTTTTTTTTTCAATTAGTCAATGATTTGTATCAGTATGGACTCAAGAATATTTATTTTATACTTTAGGTTATTATCCAATGCTACTTTTTTGTTGTTGTTTTTTAAATTGTTCAAGCTTTATCCATTGGAAGCTCTTTCAGGTAGCTCCTGTGTCCCTTTGCCATACTACCACAATCATAGTTTTTTGTTTTTTTTTTTGCAGGGAGCACTTCCTTACTTTCTGGCACTACAAATGCTCTGAGTTCATCTTGTATATTTTCTTCCCCAGTCCTCAAATTAGCCATTTCTTCAAGGAACCCTGGTTCCTTTTATTGGAGAATATTAAAAACCCAAATCTGGGTTCTTGTTCTGCTCATTGCTACCGGGGTGTCATTACTTCTAGGCTCTCTCAGATGACAGAGCAAGAAACTATATGTGTGCATATTAACCTGTGTGTGTACACATATCTATAAATATTTCTATACGTAAACATCCATATACATACCAAGCTACACATGAGCTTATATTGATTTCTCCAGCTCTAATCCATTACCACATGGAATTTTGATTGGAATTAAATGTATAAATCAAGTTGGGAAGAATTGACATGTTAACAATATTGCAACTTCCACTCTGTCTTAGTTTTCTAGTGCTGCCATAAAAAATATAACAAGTAGATGGCTTTAGAAAACAGAAATATATTTTCTCATAGTTTTGAAGTCTAGAAGTTCAAATTTAGGGCATTGGCAGGGTTAGTCTCTCCTTCTCTGTCAGATCTCGGGGAAGATTCTTGCCTCTTTAAGCTTCTATAGCCTTGAGAATCTTTTGGCATTCCTTGGCTTGTGGAAAGATTCTTACATGGTGTCTTTTCCCAGTGTGTGTATCTCTCCAAGTCTGTTTTCCCTTTTTATAAGAGACCACCTGGAAGCAAAAGTGATATGACATCATTAACTCTGGTATGATCTCACTAATAAAACAAAAGAAAACCCCTATTCCCAATCAGGGCCACATTCACGGGTACAGATGTTAGTATTTCAACATATATTTTGGGGGAACACAAATCAATCCATAACACACTCCATAAACATGGGCTAGCTCTCCAGTTATTTAGATCTTCATTGATTTATTTCATCAGAGTTTCGTGGGTTTTTTTCCACACGGATCCTGTATACACTTTGTGAGATTTATACATAAGTAATTAATTTATTTTGGTGCTTTGCAAATGATATTATTATTTTTAGTTTCAAATTCTCATTGCTGGTATATAGGAAATCAATTCATTTTTGTATATAAGCCTTGTATCTAATGACTTTGCTATAATCACTTATTTGTTCCAGGAACTCTCTCTCTCTTTCTTTTTTTTTTTTTTTTTTTGCCATTCTTTGAGACTTTCTACATAGATAATCATGTCATATGAGAATAAAAACAGTTTTATAACTTCTGGTATAATCCAATAATCCATATACACTTTATATTCTTTCTTGTCTTATTGCACTAGTTTTTAATACCAAAACTAAACTCATTGCCATCGAGCAGATTCCGACTCATAGCGACCCTATAGGACAGAGTAGAACTGCCCCATAGAGTTTCCAAGGAGCACCTGGTGGATTTGAACTGCCGCCCTTTTGGTTAGCAGCCGTAGTTCTTAAACACTAGGCTACCAGGGTCTCATAGAGCACTTTTTAATATCAGTGTTCTAGGCGACTGTAGTTGGAAAGCACCGTCCTGCTGAAGAATATCCAAACTCCATGTTACATATTGTCTTGCTTGATCAATCCCTTTTCACTCCTCCAGCCTCATCAGTATTCCCTGCTTCAATATATATTTCTCCAACAACAATAAATTACGTAAAGTTATTTCAATCCTCACATTTCTTGGTTTTTCTTATGCCGTTTGGCCTAGAACATGTTTTCCCCCAAGCCTTCTCTTTATTAAATCTACCTTCCTTTCTTTTTACCTCATATATCATTTCTATATCCTCAGCACTTAGCATAGTGCCTGGCCATATTAAGCACCTTATATTTCTTTAATGAATAAGTAATTTCAGTAATAAAAAATTGAATGAATCTTTGAAATGAAAACACAAATTTTAAATCAATATTCACTAGTGATTCATAAATTAATCACTTTTTTATGGAAATAAACAAATAATGAGGCAATTTCTTCTTAATGTGAAGAAAATGTATACAGAAATTTGCCCATATTAGTCCATAATCATTCTTTATCCTTATATAGCCTTGGTCAAATGATACTTCTACATGAGTACTTTTCAGGTTGAATTCAAAGATAATGCTGCTGCTGAAAATCTTTCCACAGAGAATAAGAAAGATAAATTATTGCTCTTCCATTTTATTTATGCTATTTTTAAAACTTCCGTTTTAAGCACCAGTAGGTTCCAAAACATATTACGACTGGCCCTGTTTACCTAATATAATTTCTCTCTCTCTCTGTGTATGTAAAGTGCATAAAGAAATATATGCATAACTGTCTTTGAAAAAGCTCCCTTAGCAGACTTTAAGCTAGGTGAGAGTATATTTCTCAGAGATTTTTTTTTTCTATCTTTGATTCACCAAAAGCAAATACTTGGGTTCAAGAGCAGCTATTTTCATGTGGGATATTAATATCATTTATTTGACAAGAGCTATTAAATTGTGGTTCAAGATTGCCTAGGAGCCGGCAATTGCAGCAATTTACAAAAATTCTGCCATGCCTGGCAAAGAAGATTTGTTGCTTGACTCTTTCTGGGAAGCAAAATGCTGTGTTACCCCAAATGCACCATATGCCGAGTGCAGGATATTCTCCAAGAATTACACCAAATGTACAAACAAATAAAACATTTTCAGTATGAACAAACATCTGCTGGGACCTGGCTGAGGCCACCAAACTCATTTTTACACATGAAAATAGCTGCTTTTGAACCCGAGTGTTATTTAATAAAAGACTCAAAGAACTGTTTATGTCAAAAGAGATTTCATCTTTACATGATAAAAGTTTACTATGAAAAATCTGTGCAGCCTGTCAATTACTCTACGCATCCTCAAATTGCTTCTTTCAATGCACAAATCAGCTTAATAACTGTTGTCAGTTTGAGCAATGTGTCACATTTTTATATTCTGTATTTCATCTGTCTGAATAGAATGAATCATATTAATAATATAAAATTTGTCTCTGAATATGTAGCTTTTCTTAAGGTTTTCTTCAGAAAGATTTCCCTGGCTTTAACTATAACCCAAGCCTGAAGGATATATATCCCAAATACCAGGCCATTCAAGTAAAAGCCTTATTAGATATATGCCCTAATATCCAGCCGTAGCTATGAATCTTACTCTACCGTGTTGTACCAAAATGGATGAGAAAAATATACTCAGATAATTGCATTTAACTACATAATTTCATTTTTCGATGTATTAAACTATTTAAATATAGGTTTTTAAACTTAGTCCCAGCTGTACCTTCTCAACTTTCCTGGAAATAATACCAAAACCATCCCACTCTAATTCCAACTCAAATCAGAAGTTGATCTCCATGCTGATAATTTTATGCGTGTGTGTATGTATTTGGATGCATGAGTATATATGTGTATTTTATGTAAAATCATATAAAATACACATGTATATATGCACATTTACACAGGATTCCAATATAACCTCCTCATCAAAGACTCTTCCTTCGTATTGTTTGATGATATAGCATAAGTTATAGTCTGTTACTCCTTTTATTCTCAAGCAACGAACATATAAGTCTCATTAATGTAGAAAGAACCAAGTTAGTTTATTACATCAAAATTAAATCCTTATTTCTTCACTATGGATGGATATAACTTAACAAATAACCCTTCGTCTTTGGTAAAAATATGGGCTTCTAGGTTATAAATTTCATCAGTAAATACCAGAAAATTCCAGAGATATTTTTCCCCACAAAATTACTTATGCTGTATTCAACTGGGAAAAAATTAACTTCATCTACAAAGACCAAATGATAAATAGATAAGGCTGTCATATACATACATGATATATATATCACAGCAAATTTAGTTCATTGCTTTAAAATCTATAATACTGGGTTTAACTTCACTATTACTAACTTCAAAAGTGCTTCTAAGTTGTAGCCATCAACACCTGGGACCTGCATTCTCAAGATTTCTTTCTTACTTACAAGGCCTATTGCCTTAGAAATTTTTCCTGTCTTTCAAGGATTTTCTATGAGAAAAAGGGACTCAGTTTCTTCACCTATACAGCGTTCTCACAGCCTAAAGAAAAACATATTTATTGAGTCCTGACTATAGAACATCCATGGCTGTTGATTGTGGATCCAAGTAAAATGAAATCTTTGACAACTTCTATCTTTTCTCCATTTATCATGATGTTGCTCATTGGTCCAGTTGTGAGGATTTTTGTTTTCTTTATGTTGAGGTGCAATCCATACTGAAGGCTGTGGTCTTTGAACTTCATTAGTAAGTGCTTCAAGTTCTCTTCACTTTCAGCAAGCAAGGTTGTGTCATCGGCATAAGGCAGGCTGTTAATGAGTCTTCCTCCAATCCTGATGTCGTGTTCATCTTCATATAGTCCAGCTTCTCAGATTATTTGCTCAGCATACAGATTGAACAGGTATGGTAAAAGAAAACAATTCCGACACACACCTTTCCTGACTTTAAATCAATCAGTATCCCCTTCTTCTGTCCAAACTATTACCTCTTGATCTATATAAAGGTTTCTCATGAGCACAATTAAGTGTTCTGGAATTCCCATTCTTCCCAATGTTATCCATAATTTGTTATGATCCACACAGTTGAATGCATTTGCATAGCCAATAAAACACAGGTAAACATCCTTCTGGTATTCTCTTTCAGCCAGGATCCATCTGACATCAGCAATGATATCCCTGGTTCCATGTCCTCTTCCAAATCTAGGCTTGAATTTCTGGCAGTTCCCTGTTGATATATTGCTACAGCCGTTTTTGAATGATCTTTAGCAGAATTTTGCTTGCGTGTGGTATTAATGATATTGTTCTATAATTTCCACATTCGGTTGGATCACCTTTCCTAGGAATAGGCATAAATATGGATCTCTTCCAGTCAGTTGGCCAGGAAGCTGTCTTCCATATTTCTTGGCATAGACGAGTGAGCACCTCCAGCGCTGCATCTGTTTGTTGAAACATATCAATGGATATTCCATCAATTCCTGGAGCCTTGTTTTTTGCCAGTGAATTCAGGGCAGCTTGGACTCCTTCCTTCAGTACCGTCAGTTCCTGATCATATGCTACCTCTTGAAATGGTTGAATATCGACTAATTCTTTTTAGTATAATGAGTCTGTGTATTCCTTCCATCTTCTTTTGATGCTTCCTGTGTCATTTAATATTTTCCCCCATAGAATCCTTCAGTATTGCAACTTGAGGCTTGAATTTTTTCTTCAGTTCTTTCAGCTTGAGAAACGCCAAGCGTGTTCTTCCCTTTTGGTTTTCCATCTCCAGCTCTTTGCACATGTCATTGTAATACCTTACTTTGTCTTCTTGAGCCACTCTTTGAAATCTTCTGTTCAGTTCTTTTACTTCATCAGTTCTGCCTTTTGCTTTAGCTGCTTGACATTTGAGAGCAAGTTTCAGAGTCTCCTCTGACATCCATCTTGGTCTTTTCTTTCTTTCCTGTCTTTTCAATGACCTCTTGCTCTCTTCATTGATGATGCCCTTGATCTCATTCCACAACTTGTCTGGTCTTTGGTCACTAGTGTTCAATGCGTCAGATCTATTCTTCAGATGGTCTCTAAATTCAGCCATGGAAGCAGCAGTCAAGAAATCAAAAGATGCATTGTATTGGGTAAATCTGCTGCAAAAGACCTCTTCAAAGTGTTGAAGAGCAAAGATGTCACCTTAAGGACTAAGGTGCGCTTAACCCAGTCCATGGTATTTTCAGTAGCATCATATGCATATGAAAACTGGATAATGAATAAGGAAGACCGAAGAAGAATTGACGCCTTTGAAGTGTGGTGTTGGCAAAGAAAATTGAATATACCCTGGACTGCCAAAAGAACGAACAAATCTGTCTTGGAAGAAGTACAACCAGAATGCTCCTTAGAAGCAAGGATGTGAGATTGCGTCTTACATACTTGGACATGTTGTTAGGAGGGATCAGTTCCTGGAGAAGGACATTATGCTTGGCAAAATACAAGGTCAGCGGAAAAAAGGAAGACCCTTGATGAGGTGGATTGACACAGTGGCTGCAACAATGAGCTCAAGCATAACGATTGTAAGGATGGTGGCACAGTGGTTATGTGCTGGGCTTCTAACTGGAAGGTTGGCAGTTTGAACCCACCAGTCTCTCTGTGGGAGAAAGATGTAGCAGTCTGCTTCCATAAAAAAGATTTACAGCCTTGGAAACCCTATGGGGCTGTTCTACTCTGTCCTGTAGGGTCAGTAGGAGTTGGAATCGACTGCATAGTGATGCGTTTTTATACAATGAAAGATTATGAAAATAATTCATTCATTTAATCATTCCACAAATATGCTAGACATTATTCCAGACAATTTAAGTACATTATTATCTCCATTTCTTATTGGAAAAAAATTTAAGGGAATTTATTTTTTCAACACAAAGCCAGGATTCAATTTCAGACCTGAGCTCTTTCCTATATATACCTAAAAAAACAGATGATCAGCTGAATGATTATGAAAGTAACTTCATAAGCTAAAATGCACCCAAGGCTCATTAAAGTTGTTGATGTATTAATACACACACACACAAAAAAACCTTTTGTTTAGCAGCCAAACTCTTAACTACTAAGTCACCAGGGTTTCCATATTAATATAGACATCTGTAAAAATCTCCTATCTAGTTAATTTATCAACATTTTCTATTGTCAATTTATGTTTATGTTTACTTCTAAGAGTTTTATATTTATAGTTCTTAAATGTAGGCCTATGATGCATTTTGAGTTAATTTTTATGTATGGTGTGATGTCCAAATACATTATTCTGCATATGGATATACAGTTGTCCCATCACCATTTGTTAAGAAGACTGTACTGTATTTTCCATATTTAATTTTCATGGTGCCATTTTCAAATTTAATCGATTCATATATATATATAAAAATATATAGATATATTTCTATATTTTCAATTCTATTCAATTGATCTATATATATATATATGTCAGTACTTCACCGTCTTGATTAATGTAGCTTTTTAGTAAGATTTTAAATTGAGGTGTTTGAGTCCTCCGACTTTGTTCTCTTTCAAGACTGTTTTTCCTATTCTGGGTCTCTTGAATTTCCATATAAATTTTGGAATCACCTTAATAATTTCTGCAAAAAGACATATGGGAATTGGATAGGGATTGTATTGCATCTGTAGATCATTTTGGGACATATTGCCATGTTAAAAACACAAAATCTTCCAATCCATGTACATGGGATATTTTGCATTTATTTAGGTCTTCCTTCATTTCTGTCAACAATGTTTCATAGTTTTTAGGGTATAAGACTTGCGCTTCTTTTGTTAAATTTATTACTAAGTATTTGATTATTTTTAATACAATTGTAAATGGAATTTTTCTCTAAATTTTATATTTAGATTGTTTATTGTTAGTGTATACAAATACAATTGATTTTTGTATATTAATCTTGTATTTTGCAATTATACTGACCTCCTTTATTAGTTTTAATAGTTTTTTAGTGGATTAATTAGGGTCCCTGAGTCGGAATCAAGTCGACAGCAATGGGTTTGGTTTTTTGTTTGGTTTACGTATAAGACTATGTCCTTTGAAAATTGAGGTAGTTTTACACATTCATTTCTAATTTGGATGTGTTTTATGTCTTTCCTTGCTTACCTGACTTCCGCTTCTAGTACAATGGTGAATAAAATTGGTGAGAGCTAATATCCTGGTCTTTTTTTTTTCTGATATTACAGGGAATCATTTAGTCTTTCACTATTAAGTATGTTAGCATTAAGTTTTTCATAAACACACTTTACCAGGTTGAAGAAGCTCCCTCATATTCCAATTTTGTTGAGTGTTGTATCATGAAAGGGTGTTGCATTTTTTCAAATGGTTTTTATTCATCTATTGAGTTGATCATGTGGCTTTTGTCCCCCATTCTGTTAATATGCTGCTTTATTTTGTCCTTGTTGTTAATTGCTGTTGAGTTGGCTCTGAATCATGGTGACCTTATGTACAACAGAACAAAACATTGCCTAATTTTGTTTATTTTCATGAACGTTGGTATGTTTGATGCTGTCTTATATTGATTGATATTTGCATGTTAAAATAACCCTGCATTCTTAGAATGAATCCAACTTGGTCATGTTGTATAATTATATTTATACATTGTCAGATTCAATTTGCTAGGATTTTGTTGAGGATGTGTTCATCTTTATTCAAAAAATATATGGGGCTCTAGTTTTGTTTTGTGATGTCTGAGGCTGGTTTTGGTATTGTAATGTTAACGTTATGTGTCAACTTGGCTAAGCTATAATTCTCGGTGGCTTGGCAGACACTATGTATCACCTCTCATTTTATGATCTAAGGTGAGCAGCCAACCAGTATGAAGAGGAGTTTCCTTGGGGGTGTGGCCTGCATCCATAATATAAACGAATGTTCTGGAAAAGCTCACTCTCTTTCCAACTCTGCAATCTTCTCAGTGTCTGTCCTGGTTCCTGGAAGGTAGCCAGCAGGGGCCTTTAGCCTTTTGCCTGGCCTGCAGGTTTTGGGCTCCTCCACCCTTGCAACCACATGAGCCAGCAGGGGTTGTCAGCCTGTCATCTAACCTATGGATTTGGGACTTGCCAGCCTCACAAATGTGTGAGTCATTTCCTGACAATTTCATGAGCCATTTCCTTGAAGTAAATCTCTCTGTATAAATCTATATATGTTTTACTCCTCTAGAGAACCCAGACTAAGACAGGTATCATGGTCATATTGACCTCATGGAATGAGTTGGGAATTGTTTGTTGGAGGTGTGTTTGATTGTTATTAATTCTTTAAATGCTTGGTTGAATTTATCAGTGAATCATCTGGTCTTGGGTTTTCATTTCTGGGAAATTTTAAAAATTACTTTTTACACTTTTAATTGTTATATATCTATTCGGATCTATTTTTTATTGAATAATTTTAGGAACTGTGTATTTCTAGGAATCTGTTCCTATCATCTTATTTATCTAATTTGTTGACATACAGTTGTCCATAATATTCCCTTATAGTCCTTTTTATTTTTGCAAGTTCAAAGGTGATTTCCCCTCTTCCAATCATTATTTTAGTTATTTGAATATTCTCTCTCTTTCTCTATTTCTCTGTTTTTCTGATTGTCAGTCTAGCTCAAGTTTTGGCAATTTTGCTGATCTTTACAGAAAACCATTTTTTGCTTTCTTTTATTTTTCATTTCTATTGTCTATGTCATTTACTGCTCTATGTCATTTACTGCTGTTCTAATATTATTTCTTCTATTCTCCATGTTTTGAGTTTAGTTTTCTCTTTTTTCCACAGCTTCATAATGAAGAAATTTAGGTTGCGGTGGAAATAATCCAAATGTTCGTCAAAATGAATAGATAAATAATAGATGGTATACTCATATATGTAATACAGTTGTAAAAAGGAATGAGGTACTGGTGCATGCTACACATGGATGAATCTTGAAAACATTATGGTAAGTAAATTAAGACAGCTACAAAGAGGAAATATTGTATGATTTCATTTATATGAAATACCCCCCACAAAAAAATGCAAACCTATTGCCGTCAAGTAGATTCCAACTCATAGCAACCCTATAGAACAGAGTAGAACTGCCCCATACAGTTTCCAAGGAGCACCTGGTAGATTTGAACTGCCAACTTTTGGTTAGCAGATGTAGCTCTTAACCACTACGCCACCAGCGTTTCCATGAAATATGCAGAATAGTAAAATCTATAGGGATAGAAAGTAGATTCGTGGCTGCATAGGGCTAGAGTGGCTGAGGAGAAATGAATGCCTGTTAATGGACACTTGGTTTCTTTTTGGAATGAAGAAAATATTTTAAAATTGATTGTGGTAATTGTCACACGAGTCAGTGAATATACTAAAAATAATTTAATTGTGCACCCTAAATGGGAAATCCTGTATGGGAAATCCTGGCAGCGTAGTGGTAAAGAACTATGGCTGCTAACCAAAAGGTCAGCAGTTCAAATCCACCAGGCACTACTTGGATACCCTATGGGGAAGTTCTACTCTGTCCTAGAGGGGCGCTATGAGTGGGAATCGATTCAATGGCAACGAGTTTGTATGGTGAGCTGGTTAATCTTATGTGTGAACTTAGCTAGGCTATGGTTGTTGGTTGTTTAGAAAGACAGTAGTCTGGTTGCTGTCATGCAGTTGTTACATGTGTTGTGATAGAGTGCTTATATATGATTAAGTCAGTTGGCCTTGGTTAGAGAAGTTTACCTTTCATTACGTAAGGTAATATAATGTGATGATCTTATATAACATAACCTGATCTAATCTAATCAATCAGTTGGTGTCATACCAGTGTAGGATGGATCCTAAATTTAATCATAGGAAAAGTTACAAAAAGACTAGAATAGAAGCAGACCCCCACACACACATGCACACAGGGCAAGACAGATAATGTGTGAGGATTATCTACAAGCAAAGGAATCCAAGGATCACAGGCAGATATCTGAACTGGGAGGGAGGCTTACAGAAGGAATCAGCATAGCTGAGACCCTGACTTAGAATTTTAGCCTCAAGAACTGTGAGAAAATAAAGTTTGGTTCTTTAAATCCACCCACTTATGGTATTTGTAATGGCACCACTAGGTAACTAAGACATATAGCAATTGTATTATAAAAAAAATTTTTTTTTTAATATCTCAATAAAATTTATTTTTAAAATTTGGACTCTGGAACTTACACTTCTACAGATTTGGGCCCATTATTAAACTCTTCTGACATTCTTTTTGAGCTTTTTGAAATTGTAATAATATTAAAATTGAGAAATTGTTGTGAGGATTACTTTGATAACATATGTGAATTGCTAGCACATTTCACAGAAGCAGAAACAGAGATGGACCAAAGATAGGATATTTCAGTAAGGAAATTTAAAATAACTACAATAAATATATATTAAAGGATCCAGCAAAAAGGTTGACATAAATGTAAATAGATGGAAAATTTGAGCAGGAAGAAGTAAACTTTTAAAGAGAAAACAAAAGGAATTTGTAGAATAAATATGGTATTATAAATAAAAATTAATTTTATGCTTTTAATAGCTAACTGGGCACAGTAGAGAAAATGACTAGTGAACTTCAAGACAGGTAAATAGAAATTACTTGATTAAAAAAATAATAAAAAATGGTGAATAAAATGGCAACAAAATATCCAAGTTCAGTGGGATAATATCAAATAGCTTAACATAAAAGTAATTTGAGTTTCAGAAGAGAAGGATAGAGATAATGGGCCAGAAGGAATATTTGAAGAGCTAATGGAAAAGAATTATCCAAAAATGAGAAATAAATCAACCACCCAATCCAAGAACCTATAAAAACTCTAATCAGTATAAATAGAATGAAAATCACATACCTAGGGATCATAAGTAAACTGCTAAATCCAAATATAAACAGAAAAACTTAAGAGCATCCTAGAGGTGAGACCTTACACATTATAAGAATGACAGCTGACATTATAAGAAACAAAGGAGGCCAGAAGAAAATGGAATGGTGTGTTTAAAGTGCTGGGAATGGGACACAAGTCAACGAAGAATTCCATAGCCAGTGAGAATATTCTTCAAAACTAAAGGCAAGACTTCCAGATTCAGCTACAAAATGGAAAGAGCTTGGAAGTCATCACTTCTATCCTTACAAGAATTTTTTTTTTAAAAAAACAGACATACTGAAAATGAATGATTTTATTGGACCCATCAGAGACCTGGAGTCATCACAACTGAAGAAAATGGAACTTACATCCACACACTCCTCGCTATGCTGTGCCTACTCATTTCCTTATAAACACTATAGTATTGAAAGCAAGGGAGCTGGTACTTTATAGTGGAGAAACCTGGCAAACACTACCACAGCCTGGCAAACACATACTCATCACATGGCTGAGGTAGTGCTTGCCAGATTTCTCCACTATAAAGTTAATCTTCCCCTTTCAATACTACAGTATAGAAAGGGCCTAACATTATCAGTAATTCACATTTTGGTACCATGTACACTTGATATAATGAGATGAGAATGGCATTTTACCCTGGAGCCCATACCCCCAGCCTAATCATGAGAAAAACATCAGACAAATTCTAATTGAGGGTTTTCTACAAAATACCAGTACTCTTCAAAACTGCCAAGGTTAGCAAACACAAGCAAAATTTGAAAAATTGTCACAGTTTGAGAAGTGTGGGGAGATATCACAGCAAATATAATGTGTGTCTTGGATGGGATTCTGGAATAGAGAAAAGACCTAGGCAGACACCATACAAATTTACTCTAAATCTAAAACTATTATTCAGATTTATTAAAAATAATAAAATATAAAAGCTGAAAAAATTAGTCTTCTGAAAACCTGTACTACAAAAAATACAAAAGAGAAACTAGCCAGATGGAAGTCCAGATACATAGTAAGAAATAAAAGACTATCAGAAATAATTAAGTAAAAGAGCTGAACAGAAGATTTCAGAGGGTGGCTCGAGAAGTATTATAATGACATGTGCAAAGACCTGGAGTTAGAAAAACCAAAAGGGAAGAATGCATTCAGCATGTCTCAAGCTTAAAGAACTGGAGAAAAACTTCATGCTTTGAGTTGTAATACTGAAGGATCCTATGCGCAAAATATTGAATGACTAAGGAAGCATCAAAAGAAGATGGAAGGACAGGACATCCAGTAAGAAGCTCAACAGAGACACGGAAGACCTACTTACAACACTCAACCAACTTGACCTCATTGACTTATACAGAACTCTCCACCCAACTGCTGCAAAATATACTTTTTTTTCTAGTGCACATGGAACATTCTCTAGAATAGACCACATATTAGGTCATAAAACAAACCTTTGCAGAGTCCAAAACATCGGAATATTACAAAGCATCTTCTCAGACCACAAGGCAATGAAATTAGAAATCAATAACAGAAAAACTAGGGAAAAGAAATCAAATACTTGGAAAATGAACAATATCCTCCTGAAAAAAGACTGGGTTATAGAAGACATCAAGGAGGGAATAAGGAAATTCATAGAATGCAACGGGAATGAAAATACTTCCTATCAAAACCTCTGGGACACAGCAAAAGCAGTGCTCAGAGGCCAATTTATATCGATAAATGCACACATACAAAAAGAAGAAAGAGCCAAAATCAGACAACTGTCCCTACAACTTGAACAAATAGAAAGTGAGCAACAAAAGAACCCATCAGGCACCAGAAGAAAACAAATAATAAAAATTAGACCTGAACTAAATGAATTAGAGAACAGAAAAACAATTGAAAGAATTAACAAAGCCAAAAGCTGGTTCTTTGAAAAAATTAACAAAATTGATAAACCATTGGTTAGACTGACTAAAGAAATACAGGAAAGGAAACAAATAACCCGAATAAGAAACGAGAAGGACCACATCACAACAGAACCAAATGAAATTAAAAGAATCATTTCAGATTACTAGGAAAAATTGTACTCTAACAAATTTGAAAACCTAGAAGAAATGGATGAATTCCTGGAAAAACACTACCTACCTAAACTAACACATTCAGAAGTAGAACAACTAAATAGACCCATAACAAAAAAAGAGATTGAAACGGTAATCAAAAAACTCCCAACAAAAAAAAGCCCTGGCCCGGACGGCTTCACTGCAGAGTTCTACCAAACTTTCAGAGAAGACTTAACACCACTACTACTGAAGGTATTTCAAAGCATAGAAAATGACGGAATACTACCCAGCTCATTCTATGAAGCTACCATCTCCCTGATACCAAAACCAGGTAAAGACATTACAAAAAAAGAAAATTATAGACCTATATACCTCATGAACATAGATGCAAAAATCCTCAACAAAATTCTAGCCAATAGAATCCAACAACACATCAAAAAAATAATTCACCATGATCAAGTGGGATTTATACCAGGTATGCAAGGCTGGTTTAATATCAGAAAAACCATTAATGTAATCCATCACATAAATAAAACAAAAGACAAAAACCACATGATCTTATCAATTGATGCAGAAAAGGCATTTGACAAAGTTCAACACCCATTTATGATAAAAACTCTGACCAAAATAGGAATTGAAGGAAAATTCCTCAACATAATAAAGGGCATCTATGCAAAGCCAACAGCCAATATCACTCTAAATGGAGAGAACCTGAAAGCATTTCCCTTGAGAACGGGAACCAGACAAGGATGCCCTTTATCACCGCTCTTATTCAACATCGTACTTGAAGTCCTAGCCAGGGCAATTAGGCTAGACAAAGAAATAAAGTGTAGCCGGATTGGCAAGGAGGAAGTAAAGTTATCACTATTTGCAGATGACATGATCTTATACACAGAAAACCCTAAGGAATCCTCCAGAAAACTACTGAAACTAATAGAAGAGTTTGGCAGAGTCTCAGGTTATAAAATAAACATACAAAAATCACTTGGATTCCTCTACAGCAACAAAAAGAACACCGAAGAGGAAATAACCAAATCAATACCATTCACCGTAGCCACCAAGAAGATAAAATACTTAGGAGTAAATCCTACCGAGGATGTAAAAGACCTATACAAAGAAAACTACAAAGCTCTACTACAAGAAATTCAAAAGGACATACTTAAGTGGAAAAACATACCTTGCTCATGGATAGGAAGACTTAACATAGTAAAAATGTGTATTCTACCAAAAGCCATCTATACATACAATGCACTTCCGATCCAAATTCCAATGTCATATTTTAAGGGGATAGAGAAACAAATCACCAATTTCATATGGAAGGGAAAGAAGCCTCGGATAAGCAAAGCATTACTGAAAAAGAAGAAGAAAGTGGGAGGCCTCACTCTACCTGATTTCAGAACCTATTATACAGCCACAGTAGTCAAAACAGCCTGGTACTGGTACAATAACAGGCACATAGACCAATGGAACAGAATTGAGAACCCAGATATAAATCCATCCATGTATGAGCAGCTGATATTTGACAAAGGACTAGTGTTAGTTAATTGGGGAAAAGATAGTCTTTTTAACAAATGGTGCTGGCATAACTGGATATCCATTTGCAAAAAAATGAAACAGGACCCATACCTCACACCATGCACAAAAACTAACTCCAAGTGGATCAAAGACCTAAACATAAAGACTAAAACGATAAAGATCATGGAAGAAAAAATAGGGACAACCCTAGGAGCCCTAATACAAGGCATAAACAGAATACAAAACATTACCAAAAATGATGAAGAGAAACCAGATAACTGGGAGCTCCTAAAAATCAAACACCTATGCTCATCTAAAGACTTCACCAAAAGAGTAAAAAGACCACCTACAGACTGGGAAAGAATTTTCAGCTATGACATCTCCGACCAGCGCCTGATCTCTAAAATCTACACGATTCTGTCAAAACTCAACCACAAAAAGACAAACAACCCAATCAAGAAGTGGGCAAAGGATATGAACACACATTTCACTAAAGAAGATATTCAGGCAGCCAACAGATACATGAGAAAATGCTCCCGATCATTAGCCATTAGAGAAATGCAAATTAAAACTACGATGAGATTCCATCTCACACCAACTAGGCTGGCATTAATCCAAAAAACACAAAATAATAAATGTTGGAGAGGCTACGGAGAGATTGGAACTCTTATACACTGCTGGTGGGAATGTAAAATGGTACAACCACTTTGGAAATCTATCTGGCATTATCTTAAACAGTTAGAAATAGAACTACCATACAACCCAGAAATCCCACTCCTTGGAATATACCCTAGAGATACAAGAGCCTTCACACAAACAGATATATGCACACCCATGTTTATTGCAGCTCTGTTTACAATAGCAAAAAGCTGGAAGCAACCAAGGTGTCCGTCAACGGATGAATGGGTAAATAAATTGTGGTATATTCACACAATGGAATACTACGCATCGGTAAAGAACAGTGACGAATCTGTGAAACATTTGATAACATGGAGGAACCTGGAAGGCATTATGCTGAGTGAAATTAGTCAGAGGCAAAAGGACAAATATTGAATAAGACCACTATTATAAGATCTTGAGAAATAGTAAAAACTGAGAAGAACACATACAAAGGGGGGAGGGAGGGAGGGAGGGAGGGAGAGGGTTTTTTATTGATTTATCAGTAGATAAGAACTGCTTTGGGTGAAGGGAAAACCAACACTCAATACATGGAAGGTCAGCTCAATTGGACTGGACTAAAAGCAAAGAAGTTTCCGGGATAAAATAAATACTTTAAAGGTCAGCGGAGCAGGGGCAGGGGTCTGGGGAACATGGTTTGAGGGGACTTCTAAGTCAATTGGCAAAATAATTCTATTATGAAAACATTCTGCATCCCACTTTGAAATGTGGCATCTGGGGTCTTAAATGCTAACAAGCGGCCATCTAAGATGCATCAATTGGTCTCAACCCACCTGGAGCAAAGGAAAATGAAGAATACCAAGGTCACAGGACAACTAAGAGCCCAAGAGACAGAAAGGGCCACATGAACCAGAGATCTACATCATCCTGAGACCAGAAGAACTAGTAGGGGCCCGGCCACAATCGATGACTGCCCTCACAGGGAGCACAACAGAAAACTCCTGAGGGAGCAGGAGATCAGTGGGAGGCAGACCCCAAATTCTCATAAAAAGACCATACTTAAGGGTCTGACTGCGACTGGAGGAATCCCGGCGGCAATGCTCCCCAGACCTTCTGTTGGCACAGGACGGGAACCATCCCCGAAGACAACTCATCAGACATGAAAGGGACTGGTCAGCGAGGGGGAGAGAGATGCTGATGAAGAGTGAGCTAATTAAATCAGGTGGACACTTGAGAGTGTGTTGGCAACTCTGGTCTGGAGGGGGGATGGGAAGATAGAGAGAGAAGGAAGCTGGCAAAATTCTCACGAAACGAGAGACTGAAAGGGCTCACTCAATAGGGGGAGAGCAAGTGGGAGAAGGGAGTAAGATGTATGTAAACTTACATGTGACAGACTGATTGGATTTGTAAATGTTCACTTGAAGCTTAATAAAAATTAATTAAAAAAAAAGAAGATGGAAGGAATACACAGAGTCATTGTACTAAAAAGAACTGATCAGTGTTTAACCATTTGAGGAGGTAGCCTATGATAAAGAACCAATAGTACTGAAGGAAGAGGTCCAAGCTGCGCTGAAGGCATTGGCAAAAAAATAAGCCTCCAGGAATTGACAGAATAGCGATTGAGATGTTTCACAAAAGGATCCAGTGCTGGAGGTGCTCACTAGTCTATGCCAAGAAATTTGGAAGACAGCTACCTGGACAACCGACAGGACGAGATCCATATATGTGCCTGTTCCAAAGAATGGTGATTCAACAGAATGTGGAATTGATTGAACAATATCATTAAAACCACACACATGTAAAATTTTGCTGAAGATCATTAAAAAATGGTTGCAACAGTACATTGATAGGCAACTGCCAGAAATTCAAGCCAGACCTAGAAGAGGACTTGGAACGAGGGATATCATGGTCTGACATCAATGGATCCTGGCTGAAAGCAGAGAATACCAGAAGGATGTTTACCTGTGTTTTATTGGCTATGCAAAGGCATTCAACTGTCTGGATCATAACAAGTTATGGATAACATTGCAAAGAACAGGAATTACAGAACACTTAATTTTGCTCATGAGGAACCCGTACATAGACCAAGAGGCAGTTGTTCATACAAAACAAGGGGATACTGCATGGCTTAAAGTCAGGAAAGGTGTGTGCCAGGGTTGTATCCTTTCACCATACCTTTCAGCCTGTATGCTGAGCAAATAGTCCAAGAAGCTGGACTCTATGAAAAAGAATGTGGCATCAGGATTGGAGGAAGACTCATTAACAACCTGCGTTATGCAGATGACACAACCTTGCTTGCTGAAAGTGAACACTTGAAGCACTTACTGATGAAAATCAAAGACCACAGCCTTCAGTATGGATTGCACCTCAACATAGAGAAAACAAGAATCCTCATAACTGGACCAATAAGCAACATTATGATAAACTGACAAAATATTGAAACTGTCAAGAATTTCATTTTACTTGGATCCACAATCAATGTTCATGGAAGCAGCAGTCAAGAAATCAAACAACCTATTGCACTGGGCAAATCTGCTGTAAAAGATGTTTTTTAAATATCAAGAAACAAAGATATCACTTTGAGGACTTTGGTGCACCTGACGCAAATCACGGTATTTTTCAATCACCTCATATGCATGCAAAAGCTGGACAATGAATTAGGAAGACTGAAGAAGAATCGACACCTTTGAATTATGGTGTTGGCAAAGAATATTGACTATACCATGGACTGCCAGAAGAACAAAAAATCTGTCTTGGAAGAAGAATAGCCAGAATGCACCTCAGAAGGAAGTCATGACTTTGTCTCATGTACTTTGTACATGTTATCAGGAGGGACCAGTCCCTGGAGAAGGAAATCATGCTCGGTAAAGCAGAGGGCCAGTAAAAAGAGAAAAATCTTCAATGAGATGGATTGACACAGTGGTTGCAACAATGGGCTTGAGCATAACAATGATTGTGAGGATGGTGCAGAACCAGTCAGTGTTTTGTTCTGTTGTACACAGGATGCTATGAGTCTGAACTGACTCGAGGGCACCTAACAATGACAACAGAAAGGTTAAATAGCCAGTTAAAAATAAAAGCCTTTTTATTATCCTCAAAGGATCTTTACTTGTTTAAAGCAAGAGTAAGCAAAGTACAGGCTATGGGTCAATTTCAACTCACTTGGTCTTCTTGAAAATTAACTTTCAGTGAAATCCAGCCATATCCATTGGATAGCGGATTGTCTATGGCTGAGGTTGAGAGCATAGACAAGTAGTCTCAATAGAGAATGCATGGCTCGCAAAGTCTAAAATAATTTTATCTTACCCTTTATACTTTTTTTTTTTATACTAAAGCTTGCCAACATCTAGTTTAAAGTGTACATAAGTACAACATAAAATATGTTTTTTATCATATGTAGAATTAAAATACAACAGAGCTCAAGGCCTGGATAAGAAGAAATGGAGCTATACAGCTGTACATGTAGTGGTATAACTTTACGTGAAGGCAGACTGTGATGTGTTAAAGATTCATATTGCCATAAATATCACTAAAAAGAAGCAGAAGGAGGTATAGCTTAAAATTCTGTAAATAGATAAAATGTAATACTGGAAGTATAACCAACTGATCCAAAATAATTCAGAAAAATGTCTGGCCAACATGGCACCATAGACAGAAGCATCACACCATCCCTCCACAGCAAAGACCCAAAAACTAAGTAAAACAGACACAAACATCATTCCTGGAACCTGAAGCCTCAAACGAAGAGATACAGAACTCAGCCAAACACCAAATGGACTAAGAAACTGACAGAGGACTCAGATCTTGGAGAGATACTTGCCGAGATTCGTTATCAGCTAAAGGCAACACGGATTCGACATCTTGGACTCCTGTCTGAGATCGGCTGACAGGGAGCACGGGAAAGCAGCTTCACGGAGCTCCCAGCAGGAGACAGAGCACCCGGTAACCAGGGATACATGCTATCCCACCCCCACCCCCCCACCCCCCCATCCCCCATTCTCTACCTGCTGCTTTACCTCTCAGCTTCCTGGTTGGCTGTGGTAGCTCAGCCGGCCGGGAAGTACAGTGTCCGCGCTGTTTGCATTCGCCCCACCCACATCACAGATTGGTGGATAGGGAATACGGGAAAACAGCTTCAGGAAGTTCCCAGCAGCAGACAGAGCACCCAGTAACCAGGGATAGACGCTTTCCCACCCCCACCCCCCCATTTTCTACCTGCTGCTTTACCTCTCAGCTTCCTGGTTGGCTGCGGTAGCGCAGCCAGCCGGGAAGTGCAGTGTCCGCGCTGTTCACAGCATTCGCCCCACCCACATCACAGATTGGTGGATAGGGAATACGGGAAAACAGCTTCAGGAAGTTCCCAGCAGCAGACAGAGCACCCAGTAACCAGGGATACACGCTTTCCCACCCCACCCCCCATTCTCTACCTGCTGCTTTACCTCTCAGCTTCCTGGTTGGCTGTGGTAGCTCAGCCAGCGGGGAAGTGCAGTGTCCGCGCTGTTTGCATTCGCCCCACCCACATCACGGATTGGTGGATAGGGAATACGGGAAAACAGCTTCAGGAAGTTCCCAGCAGGAGACAGAGCACCCGGTAACCAGGGATACATGCTTTCCCACCCCACCCCACCCCACCCCCCATTCTCTACCTGCTGCTTTACCTCTCAGCTTCCTGGCTGGCTGTGGTAGCTCAGCCAGCGGGGAAGTGCAGTGTCCGCGCTGTTTGCATTCGCCCCACCCACATCACAGATTGGTGGATAGGGAATATGGGAAAACAGCTTCAGGAAGTTCCCAGCAGGAGACAGAGCACCCAGTAACCAGGGATAGACGCTTTCCCACCCCCACCCCCCCATTTTCTACCTGCTGCTTTACCTCTCAGCTTCCTGGTTGGCTGTGGTAGCTCAGCCGGCCGGGAAGTACAGTGTCCGCGCTGTTTGCATTCGCCCCACCCACATCACAGATTGGTGGATAGGGAATATGGGAAAACAGCTTCAGGAAGTTCCCAGCAGGAGACAGAGCACCTGGTAACAAGCAATATATGTTTTCCTGACACCCACCCTTCATCCGCTCCCCCTTTTGGCTTCGTCTGCTTCCTTCCAGCTGCAGTCTCTTGGCCAGGGCACAACTGTTTCCATGCCAGACAACTTGGATTTGCCTTATCCACACTGGCCAGATCACTGAGCTAGTGTAGCTTCTTTCTGTCTCTTTTGGTTCCTTCTGTGCCTCCCACAACCTCCCCCTCCTTTCTCTCGAACCCCTGGCACCATGTGCCATCTTTGTTTCTTCTTGAAAGGGTAAGCCCCACTCAACTGGGGATCCACTCCCCCAGCCTGTGACACCACACTGGTGGGATCCCTGGGGCTTTTTTTTTTTTTTTTTGCTTGTTTTGTTTTCTTTTGCGTTATTCTGTTTTGTCTGTTTCTTTATTTTCTTTATCTTTTCACACTTGGGAGCCCTTTCTAGCCTAGCTGCACTGCATGGCCTAGGAGCCACTCCCCCGATCTGTGCAGCCATGTAGGCAGGATCCCTGGGGCCATTTCTTTTTTTTTCTTTCTTTCCTTTTTTTTTTCCTTTTTCCTTCTCTCTTTTTCCCTTCTGTCTTTCTTCATTTCAGTCCTCATCTGTCTATACTTACATTCTTTTCTATCTCCTGAATACCTGGTGTTAACTGTGACATTTATACCCCCCTCTAGCCAGGGTATTCTGCACAACCTGGGAGATTTCCCTGGTCTTCGTGGCCACACTGGTGGGATTCCTGGGAACTTCTCTTTTCCAATTTTTTATCTAGGTTTTTTTAAATCTGTTTCTCTTTTTTTTTTTTTCCTTTTTCCTTCTCTTCATTTCTCAGGTTCTCATCTCTCCACTCCATTAGCAAGCTCCCTTTGCATACTTTTTTGTTTGTTTGTTTCCTTTGTTTGTTTTTGGCTCCTGTTTCTGCCTCCTCTTTCCCATACCCATACTAGCTCCATACGACACAACCCCCCCCTTTCCTGCCTACCTGCACCATGCACTGAATGTCACAACTCCAAACAGCACAGGCAAGACCTACCAAAACCTGCCCAGTACTGATTCCTGCCCTGCCCTGTTGGCCCTAGTATGTGCCACAAAGAGCCCATCCTAGCCCCTCCCCTTCAGCTGGACCTGCCCTGCTGCACCATTGCTGAGTGAGTGGCCCTGCCCATTGGACAAGGAGGTGAAAAGTATCATGACTACAGATGAGCAAACAACAAAGAATGCACAGTCTGTCTGCTCAGACATAACCTAATAAAACAAAAAGCAGCATGAAACAAAGAGATCTACAATCAAGAAATGAAGAAAATAACTACTGAAATCCCAAACAGATGATATCAAAACATATATATATAAAAAAAAAAAAGGACAGGATGGGTCCAGTAGGCATCCAAAATAAAACACCAGATGAATTCCCGGTAGAAGTAAAGGCACTACAACTACCTGAAAGGGAATTCATATCTCTAATATTCAGAGCTATTCAAGAGTCGAAGCAAAAAGCAGAAAAGATGAGGAAAAAATAGACAAATTTATGGAAAAGGCAGACAAATTAATGGAAAATAGAAAAAGGAAAATAACACATGAACAAAATGCCAAAATGAATTCACAACTAGAAATCATACAAAAACAACAATTAGAAATCCAAAAGATAAACAACAAGATTTCAGAAATGGACAGTGTCATAGATGGGCTGAAGAGCAGGTTTGAAATGTTGGGAGATAGGATCAGTGAAACTGAAGACAAAAAGACTTGGAAAGAACTCTGTTTGAGGAAAAATCAGAAAACAGAATGAAGAAAAATGAGGAAACCCTGAGAATTATGTGGGATACAATCAAAAGTAAAAATTTGTGAGTGATCAGAGTTCCAGAACAGGGAGAGAAAATGGAAAACAGAGAAGATCACTGAAGAATTGCTGACAGAAAACTTACCTAATATCATGAATAATAAAAAGTGACCGTCCAAGAAGCTCGATAAACCCCATGTAGTATAGACCTCAAAAGAAAAACACCAAGGCATATCATAATCACACTAAAACCAAAGACAAAGAAAAAATCCTGCGAGTAGCTCGAGAAAAACAAAAAGTCGCATTCAGAGGAGAAACAATAAGACTAAGCTCTGATTATTTGGCAGAAACCATGCAAGCAAGAAGGCAATGGGATGACATATATATAAAACCTTGAAAGAAAAAGATTGTCAGCCATGAATAATATATCCTGCAAAACTTTCATTCAAATATGTTGGTGAAATTAGGACATTTCCAGATAAACAGAAATTAAGGGAAAACCAAACCAAAACTACAAGAATTATTAAAGGGAGCCCTTTGGTCTGAGAACAAACAACATCAGACTGCAGCCTGAATCTAGGACACAAAAGTATACCAACCAGATACCAATGTAGGAAATGAACTCTGAAGGACTATCGAAACCAAATGAATTGCAACAGGGAACCAGAGAGGTTAATCTGTAAATGACAACAAAATCAGAACAATGAAAGAGGGAATAAAAGGTGTAGGTATAGAACTTCCTAATGGAGAGGAAGGCAAGGCAATACCAAGTAATAATACACTGGTTCAAACCTAGAATGTTAAGGGAAGTTTCAAGGTAACCTCAAAGAAAGTTAACAAACCTACTCATCAAAATAAAGAAGAAAAACATAAAGTCTCAATAAAAACAAAATCTACAAAAACAAAAGAAATTCACAAACAAAAGGCACTCAGCACAGGAGAGTAAGAGGAACAAAGAAAATGTTAGCGCCACACAAAAAAAAAGTGCTACAAAATGACAGCAATAAACTCACACCTATCAATAATTACACTGTATGTAAATGCCCTAAATGCACCCATAAAGAGACACAGAGTGACAGAATGGATAATAAAAAAAAAAACACAGGATCCATAAATATGTTGTCTACAAGAGACATACCTTAGAAACAAACACAAAATTTTTTTAAAAATCAAAGGATGGAAAAAAATATATATCAAGCAAATGAGTACCAAAAAGAGCAGGAGAGGCAATACTAATCTCAGAAAAAATAGACTTTAAAACAAAGTCCACCATAAGAGACAAAGAAGGGCCCTATATAATGATTAAAGGGACAATCCATCATGAAGACTTAACCACAATAAACATCTATGCACACAATGACGGGGCTCCAATATACATGAAAAAAAACTCTAATGGCACTTATAAGAGAAACTGACGGTTCCATAGTGATAGTGGGAGACTTCAACAAACCACTCTAGGTGAAGGACAGAACATCTAGAAAGAAACTTAACAAAGATACAGAAGAGTTAAAGGCCACAATCAGACAACTTGACCTCATAGGCATATGTAGAACACTCCACCCAACAGATGCAAAGTACACGTTCTTTCCCAGCGCACATGGAACGTTCCCCAGAATAGACCACATCTTAGGCCACAGAGCAACCCTCAGCAAAATCCAAAACATCGAGATAGTACAAAGTATCTTCTCTCACCACAATGCCATCAAAGTAGAAATTAACAACAGGAAGAGTAAGGAAAAAAAAAATCAGTTACATGGAAACTGACTAACATCCTGCTTAAAAACCACTGAGTAAAAGAATAAACCAAAGATGGAATACAAAAATTCCTAGAATCAAATGAGAATGAAAACACATCATACCAAAATCTTTGGGACACAGCAAAGGCAGCCATCAGAGGTCAATTTATAGCAATAGATGCACACGTCAAAAAAGAAGAAAGCTACGCAACCTGAACAAATAGAAAGAAAAGAGCAAAAGAAGCCCACCGCCACCAGAAGAAAGAAATAATAAAGATCAGAGCAGAAATAAATGAGAGAATAGAGAAACAATAGAATCAACAAAACCAAAAGTTGGTTCTTTGAAAAGGATCTACAAAATCGACAAACCACTGGCCAAACTGACATAAAAAAAAACAGGAAAGGACCTAAATAACCCAAATTAGAAATGAAATGGGGGACATCACAACAGACCCAACTGAAATAAAAAGGATCATAACAGAGTATTATGAAAAACTATACTCCAAAAATTTGAAAACCTAGAGAAATGGACAAATTTCTAGAAACATAGTACCTACCCAAAATAATGTTGAAAATCTGAACAGACCCATAACAAGAGGAGAGATTGAAAAGGTAATAAAAATAACTCCTAACAAGAAAAAGAACTGGCCCAGATGGCTTTACTGGAAAATTCTACCAAACATACAGAGAAGAGCTTACACCAGTACTACTCAAACTACTTCAGAACATAGAAGAGGAAACGATACTTCTGAGTTCATTCTATGAAGCCAGCATAACCCTGATACCAAAAGTAGACAAAGACACCACAAAAAAGAAAGTTACAGACCAATATCTCTCATGAACATAGATGCAAAAATTCTCAACAAAATTCTAGCCAATAGAATTCAGCAGCATATCCAAAAAGTAATATACCATGACCAAGTAGGATTCATACCAGGTATGCAAGAATGATTCAACATTAGAAAGCCAATCAATGTAATACACTACATAAATAAAAAGAAAGAAAAGAATCACGTGATCACCTCAATCAATGCAGAAAAGACATTCAACAAAGTCCAACACCCATTCCTGATAAAAACTCTCAATAATATAGATACAGAAGGAAAATTTCTCAACATAATAAAGAGCATATATGCAAAACAAATGGCCAAAAAAATTCTTAATGGAGAGAGGCTGAATATATTCCCCTTGAAAAAAGGAACAAGAGAAGGATGCCCTTTATCACCACTTCTATTTAACATTGTGTTGGAAGTCCTAGCTAAAGCAATAAGGCAAGAATCAGAAATAAAGGGAATCCAAATGGTTAATGAAGAAGTCAAACTGTCCCTATTTGTGGATGATACGATACTATACATAGAAAACCCAAAAGACTCCACGAGAAAACTACTGGAATTAATAGAAAGATTCAGCAGAGCAGCAGGATACAACAAAAACATAGAAAAATCAGTTGGATTCCTATACGCCAATAAAAAGAATGATGAAAAGGAAATTAGGAAAACAATACCATTTTTAATAGCCCCTAAAAAAATGAAACACTTGGGAATAAATCTAACCAGGGTTGTAAAAGACCTATACAAAGAAAACTACAAAACACTAGTGCAAGAAACCAAAAGAGATCTACATAAACGGAAAAACCATGCTCAAGGAGGCAGGCTCAACATGGTGAGAATGACAATTCTACCCAAAGCAATTTACAAATGCAATGCTATCCCAATCCAAATATCAGCAACATTCTTTAAAGAGATGAAAAAACTTATCATTAACTTTATATTGAAAGGGAAGAATCCCCAGATAAGTAAAGCACTGTTAAAGAGGAGGAATAAAGTAGGAGGACTCTGAAAGGTTACAGCCTTGAAAACCCTGTAGTGCAGTTCTACTCTGCACACATGGGTTTGCCAATGGTCAGAACTGCCTCGAGGACAATGAACAAAAACAACAAATCTTATATTGAACTCTAGTTTATTACATGCACATTGAAATGTTTACAGGTGTCTGCAAATTACTTTGAAATACATCAAAAAATAAAATGTATTGCTGGATGAATAGAGGGATAGATAGGTACATGATTAAGAAAATATAGCAAAATATATATTTTAGAAGTTAGGGAGAGGAAGTATGAATAGTAACTGTAGAATCATTTCAAGAATAAAAATTATTTTTTATAGTAAAATGTTAGAAAAATACGTGGTTCACAGTAAAAGTAGTGATTAGAGAGACATTTATAGCTGCAAATGCTTATAAGAAAAAAGAGAAAGGTTTATAATCAATGATGTAATCCAAGTCAGCAGAACTGTTCTGTTAAAGGCCAAATAATAAATATTTCACACTTTGCAAGCAAGGCTCCCAGCCAAATAATCAGCATCAATTGCCAGGCATGTGCGTGAAGACACCTTCAGATGGTTCTGCCTCAGCTTTTGTGACACCCCTACACAGGAGCAGAGACAAGCCTTTCCTCTTGTACCCTATTCAAATTCAAGACCCAAGGATCCACGAGCAAAATAAAATGGTTACTTTAATTTCCTATATGTTGGGGTAGTTTATTACTCAGAAATAGTAACTGGAACATCAGAGTGAAACATCACTAGACATAAGAATATTATCATTTTTATTAGGACTGTCATTAATTTATAATCCACATCATACATTCCATTCTCTTTACAAAAGTTTAGTTTAAAATCTTCTATCTGCCAAAATCAGGAAAACACTAAGTTGTAGAAATGGCTTTTTCCCCCAATAGCATACAGGTCACTGAAAATAACAAAGAAGTTATGGCTATTTTAAATAACACACAGAAGTCTAGTATCACAAATTAGATAAAATATTAAAATTAAACCTACAGAGACAAAAAATGAAAAATGTTTACAAGTTGTCAAAAAGATATCATCATTTTACTCATTTTTTTTAAGTCTCTGTGGAGAAAGCAAAGATAAGGCATCAAAAGATAATATTGGACTAGATTAGTGTATTTTCTCCAAATAAATGATAACTGGGTAAACTAATTATAAAGTAAACTTAGATGTTACAGAATGGTTGTATTTTTATATAAAATAGGAGACTTCCTTTTTAAACTATATTTTCCTATTTTTATTTATTTATTTTTAATTGTGCTTTAAGTGAAAATTTACAATTAAAGTCAGTTTCTCATACAAAAACTTATACACACACTGTTATGTGACCCTAGTTGCTCTCCCTATAATGTGACAGCAATCTCCTCCTCTCCACCCTGTATTTCCCATGTCCATTAAACCAGCTCCTGTCCCCCCTCTGCCTTCTTATTTCGCATCCAGACTGGAGCTGGCCACTTAGTCTCATGTGTCTACTTGAGCTTAGCAGCACACTCCTCACCAGTATCGTTTTATGTCTAATAGTCCAGTCTAACCTTTGTCTGAAGAGTTTGCTTTGAGAATGGTTTTAGTTTTGGGCTAACAGAAAGTCCAGGGGCCATGAGCTCTGGGGTCCCTCCAGTCTCAATCAGACCATTAAGTCTGCTCTTTTTACTAGAATTTGAGATCTGCATCCCACTTTTGTCCTGCTCTGTCAGGGATTCTCTGTTGTGTTCCCTGTCAGGGCAGCCATTGGTGGTAGCCGGGCATTATCTAGTTCTTCTGGTCTCAGGCTGATGGAGTCTCTGGTTTATGTGGCCCTTTCTGTCTCTTGGGCTCATATTCTCCTCACGTCTTTGGTGTTCTTCATTCTCCTTTGCCCTAGGGGGGTTGAGACCAATTGATGCATCTTAGATGGCCGATTGCTAACTTTTAAGACCCCAGACGCCACTCACCGAAGTGGGATGCAGAGCATTTTGTTAATCACTTTGTTATGCCAATTGACCTAAACATCCCCTGAAACTGTGGTCTCTTGACTCCCACCCCTGCTACTCTGTCCCTCGAGGTGTTTGGCTGTATTCAGGAATTTTCTTAGTTTTCGGTGTAGTCCAGTTGCGCTAAATTCCCCTGTATTATGTGTTGTCCTTTACTTCACCTAAAATAATTCTTATCTATTATTTAGTTGGAAACCCTGGTGGTGTAGTGGTTAGGTGCCATGGCTGCTAACCAAGAGGTCGGCAGTTCAAATCCGCCAAGCGCTCCTTGGAAACTCTACAGGGCAGTTCTACTCTATCCTGTAGGGTCGCTATGAGTTGGAATCGACTCGACAGCACTGGGTTTGGTTTTTTTTGATAATTATCTAGTTGGTGAATACACCTCTTGCTCCCTCCCCACCCTTGTAACCATCAAAGAACATTTTCTTCTGTGTTTAAACCTTTTCTTGAGTTCTTATAATAGTGGTCTCAGACAATATTTGTCCTTTTGCAACTGACTAATTTCACTCAGCATAATCCCTTCCAGGTTCCTCCATGTTATGAGATGTTTCACAGATTGATCATTGTTCTTTATCATTGCATAGTATTCCATTGTGTGACTATGTTGTTGTTGTTGTTAGGTACCATCAAGTCGGTTCCAACTCACAGTGACCCTATGCATAGCAGAATGAAACACTGCCAGGTCCTGCGCCACCCTTACAATCGTTGTTATGCTTGAGCTCATTGTTGCAGCCACTGTGTCAATCCACCTTGTTGAGGGTCTTCCTCTTTTCTGCTGACCCTGTACTCTGCCAAGCATGATGTCCTTCTCCAGGGACTCATCCCTCTGACAACATGTCCAAAGTATGTAAGATGGCAGTCTCGCCATCCTTGCCTGTAAGGAGCATTCTGGCCACACTTCTTCCAAGACAGATTTGTTCGTTCTTTTGGCAGTCCATGGTATATTCAATATTCTTTGCCAACACCACAATTCAAAGGTGTCAACTCTTCGGTCTTCCTTATTCATTGTCCAGATTTCACATGCATATTATGGGATTGAAAATACCATGGCTTGGTCAGGCGCACCTTAGTCTTCAGCGTGATATCTTTGCTCTTCAACACTTTGAAGAGGTCCTTTGCAGCAGATTTGGCCAATGCAATGTGTCTTTTGATTTCTTGACTGCTGCTTCCATGGCTGTTGATTGCAGATCCAAGTAAAATGAAATCCTTGACAACTTCGATCTTTTCTCTGTTTATCATGATGTTGCTCATTGGTCCAGTTGTGAGGATTTTTGTTTTCTTTATGTTGAGGCGTAATCCATACTGAAGGCTGTGGTCTTTGATCTTCATTAGTAAGTGCTTCAAGTCCTCTTCACTTTCAGCAAGCAAGGCTGTGTCATCCGCATGACGCAGGTTGTCAATGAGTCTTCCTCCAATCCTGATGTCCTGTTCTTCTTCATAAAGTCCAGCTTCTTGGATTATTTGTTCAGCATACAGATTGAATAGGTATGGCGAAAAAATACAACCCTGACGCACACCTTTCCTGACTTTAAACCAATTGGTATCCCCTTGTTCTGTCTGAACAACTGCCTCTTGATCTGTGTAAAGGTTCCTCATGAGCACAATTAAGTGTTCTGGAATTCCCATTCTTCGCAGTGTTATCCATAGTTTGTTATGATCCACACAGTCGAATGCCTTTGCATAGTCAATAAAACACAGGTAAACATCCTTCTGGTATTCTCTGCTTTCATCCAGGATCCATCTGACATCAGCAATGATATCCCTGGTTCCACGTCCTCTTCTAAAACAGGTCTGAATTTGTGGCAGTTCCCTGTCGATATACTGCTGCAGCTGTTTCGAATGATCTTCAGCAAAATATTTCTTGCTTGTGATATTAAGGGTGGGTGATATTAATGATATCGTTCTATAATTTCCACATTTGGTTGGATCACCTTTCTTGGGAATAGGCATAAATATGGATCTCTTCCAGTCATTTGGCCAGGAAGCTGTCTTCCATATTTCTTGACATACAAGAGTGAGCTCCTCCAGCACTGCATCTGTTTGTTGAAACATCTCAATTGATATTCCATCAATTCCTGGAGCCTTGTTTTTTCTCAATGCCTTCAGAGCAGCTTGGACATCTTCCTTCAATACCATTGGTTCCTGATCTTATGCCACCTCTTGAAATGCCTGAATGTCGACTAATTCTTTTTGGTATAATGACTCTGTGTATTCCTTCCATCTTCTTTTGATGCTTCCTGCATTGTTTAATATTTTCCCCATGGAATCCTTCACTATTGCAACTTGAGGCTTGAATTTTTTCTTCAGTTCTTTCAGCTTGAGAAACACCGAGCATGTTCTTTCCTTTTGGTTTTCCATCTCCAGCTCTTTGCACATACTTTACTTTGTCTTCTCGAGAGGCCCTTTGAAATCTTCTGTTCAGTTCTTTTACTTCATCAGTTCTTCCTTTTGCTTTAGCTGCTCGACGCTCGAGAGCAAGTTTCAGAGTCTCCTCTGACATCCATCTTGGCCTTTTCTTTCTTTCCTTTCTTTTCAGTGACCCTTTGCTTTCTTCATGGATGATGTCTTTGATGTCATTCCACAACTCGTCTGGTGTTCAGTCACTAGTGTTCAATGCATCAAACCTATTCTTGAGATGGTCTCTAAATTCAGGTGGGATATACTCAAGGTCGTATTTTGGCTCTTGTGGACTTGCTCTGATTTTCTTCAGTTTCATCTTGAACTTGCATATGAGCAATTGATGGTCTGTTCCACAGTTTGCCGCTGGCCTGTTCTGACTGATGATACTGAGCTTTTCCATCATCTCTTTCCACAGATGTAGTCAGTTTGATTCCTGTGTATTCCATCTGGTGAGGTCCATGTGTATAGTCGCTGTTTATGTTGGTTAAAGAACGTATTTGTAATGAAGAAGTTGTTGGTCTTGCAAAATTCTATCATTCGATCTCCGACATTGTTTCTGTCACCAAGGCCATATTTTCCAACTACTGATCCTTCTTCGTTTCCAACTTTCGCATTCCAATCGCCAGTAATTATCAATGCATCTTTTTTGCATGTTTGATCAATTTCAGACTGCAGCAGCTGATAAAAATCTTCTATTTCTTCATCTTTGGCCCTAGTGGTTGGTGTGTAAATTTGAATAATAGTTGTATTAACTGGTCTTCCTCTAGGTGTATGGATATTATCCTATCAATGACAGCGTTGTACTTCAGGATAGATCTTGAAACGTTCTTTTTGATGATGAATGCAACACCATTCCTCTTCAAGCTGTCATTTCCAGCATAGTAGACTCTATGATTGTCTGATTCAAAATGGCCAATACCAGTTCATTTCAGCTCACTAATGCCTAGGATATCAATGTTTATGCATTCCATTTCATTTTTGATGACTTCCAATTTTCCTAGATTCATACTTTGTACATTCCAGGTTCTGATTATTAATGCATATTTGCAGCTGTTTCTTCTCATTTTGAGTCGGGTCACATCAGCAAATCAAAGTCCCGAAAACTTTACTCCATCCACGTCATTAAGGTCGACTCTACTTTGAGGAGGCAGCTCTTCCCCAGCCTTCTTTTGAGTGCCTTCCAAACTGGGGGGCTCATCTTCCAGCACTATATCAGACAATGTTCCGCTGCTATTCATAAGGTTTTCACTGGCTAATGCTTTTCAGAAGTAGACTGCTGGGTCGTTCTTCCTAGTCTGTCTTAATCTGGAAAAAAACCTCAGCTGAAACCTGCTGGTATCTGAATACCAGTGACATAGCTTCCAGCATCACAGCAACATACAAGCTTTCACAGTATGACAAACTGACAGACACGTGGAGGTGTGTGAATATACGATAATCTATTTATCCATTCACCAGTTGATTGGCACCTTGGTTGTTTCCATCTTTTTGCTATTGTAAACAGTGCTGCAGTGAACATGGGTGTGCATATATCTATTCATGTGAGGGCTCTTATTTCTCTAGGATATATTCCAAGGATTGCTGGATCATATGATACTTCTATTTCTAGCTTTTAATGGAAGCGCTAAATCGATTTTTATGGTAGTTTTTTTATTTCTAGATTTTAATGGAAGCACTAAATCGATTTCCAAAGTGTTGTGCCATTTTACATTCCCAACAGCCGTGTATAAGTGTTCCAGTCTCTCCACAAAACCTCTCTAACATTTATTATTTTGTGTTTTTTGGATTAATGCTAGCCTTGTTGAAGTGAGATTGTATCTCATTGTAGTCTTGATTTGCATTTCTCACCTACTAATCACGAGCATTTCCTCATATATCTGTTAGCCCCTGAATGTCTTCTTTGGTGAAGTGCCTGTTCATATCCTTTGACCATTTTTTAACTGCGTTGTTTGTCTTTTTGTTGTTGAGGTTTTGCAGTATGTTGTAGATTTTAGAGATTACACACTGTGGATATGTAGTAGCCAAAAGCTTTTTCCCAGTCTGTAGGTTTTTACTTTTTTGGTGAAGTCTTTGGACGAGCATAAGTGTTTGACTTTTAGAGGCTCCCAATTATCTCATTTCTCTTGTGGGGTTTATGCGTTGTTAGTAATGGTTCATAAACTGTATATGCCATGTATTAGAGTTCCTAGCATTGTCCTTATTTTCTCTTCCATGATCTTTATCATTTTACATTTTGTATTTAGGTCTTTGATCCATTTTGAGTTAGTTTTTGTGCATGGTGTGAGGTATGGGTCTTGTTTCATTTTTTTGCAGATGGGCACCGACTTACGGCAGCACCATTTGTTAAAGAGACTATCTTTTGCACAGTTAAAGGGTTTTGAGGCTTTATGAACTATCAGCTGCTCATAAGTGCATGAATTTACATCTGAATTCTCAATTGTGTTCCATTGGTCTATGTATCTGTTGTTGTACCAGTACCAGGCTGTTTTGACTACTGTGGCAGCATAATATGTTTTAAGATTAGGTAGTGTGAGGCCTCCCACTTTGTTCTTCTTTTTCAGTAACGCTTTACTTATCTGGGAAACCCTGGTGGTGAAGTAGTTAACCAAAAGATCAATAGTTCAAATCCACCAGGCGCTCCTTGGAAACTCTATGGGTCAATTCTACTCTGTCCTGTAGGGTTGCTATGAGTTGGAATCGACTAGACAGCAATGGGTTTGGGTTTTTGTTTGTTTTTTTTTTTTTGATGTTTTCTTATCTGGAGCCTCTTCCCTTTCTTATGGAACTGGAATTTTGTTTCTCCATCTTATTAAAAAATGTCATTGAAATTTGGATTGGGATTTCATTTTATCTGTAGATCCCTTTGGGTAGAATAGACATTTTCATAATATCAAGTCTTTCTATTCGTGAGCAAGGTATGTGTTTCCACTTATGTAAGTCTCTTTTGGATTCTTGCGGTAGTGTCTTGTACTTTTCCTTGTATAGATCTTTTATGTCTCTGGTTAGATTTATTCCTAAGTGTTTTATCTTCTTGGGGGATATTATAAATGGTATTGATTTGGTGATTTCCTCTTCGACATTCTCTTTCTTGGTGTAAAGGAATCTATCTGACTTTTCTGTTTATCTTGTATCCTGATACTCTGCTGAACTCTTATGTTAGTTCCAGTAGTTTTCTTGCAGATTCTTTAGGTTGATAAGATCATATCATCTGCAAATATAGATACTTTTACTTCTTTCTTACAAATTTGAATGCCCTTTATTTCTTTTCCTAGACTAAGTGCTCTCGCTAGGACCTCCAGCACAATGTTGAATAAGAGTGGTGATAAAGGGCATTCTTGTCTGGTTTCCATTCTTGAGGGGATTGCTTTCAGAACCTCTCCATTTAGGATGATGTTGGCGTTTGGCTTTGTATAAGTGCCCTTTATTACGCTGAAGAATTTCCCTTCTATTCCACTTTTGCTCAGAGTTTTTATCATGAATGGGTGTTGGACTTGTGAAATGCCTTTTCTGCATCAATTGATAAGATCATGTGGTTCTTGTCTTTTGTTTTATTTATATGATGGATTACATTGATTGTTTTTCTAATGTTGAACCATCCCTGCATACCTGATATGAATCCCACTTGGTCATGGTGAATTAATATTATTTTTTGATATGTTGTTGAATTTTATTGGCTAGAATTTTGCTGAGGATTTTTGAGTCTATGTTCACAAGGGATTAGGGTCTGTAATTTTTTTTTTTCCTGATGTTTTTACCTGGTCTTGGTATCAGGGTTATGCTGGTTTCATAGAATGAGTTTGGGAGTGTTCCATCCTTTTCTAGGCTCTGAAATACCTTTAGTAGTGGTGTTAACTCTTATCTGAAAGTTTTGTAGAATTCTCCAGTGAAGCCATCAGGGCTGGGGCTTTTTTTGTTGGGAGTTTTTAAATTATCTTTTCAATATTTTCTTTTGTTGTAGGTTTGTTTAGTTGTTTTGCCTCTGTTTGTGTTAGTTTAGCTAGGCAGTGTGTTTCTAGAAATTTGTCCATTTCCTCTAGATTTTTTAATTTGTTAGAGTACAATTTATCACAGTATTGTGTTATGATTCCTTTAATTTCAGTTGGGTCTGTTGGGATATCGCCTATCTCATTTCTTACTTGGGTTATTTGCTTCCTCTCCTGTTTTTTTTTTTTTTTTTTGTCCATTTGGCCAATGGTTTATTGATTTTGTTGATCTTTTCAAAGAATGTGCTTTTGGTCTTATTAACCCTTTCAATTGTTTTTCTGTTCTCTATTTTATTTAATTCTGCTCTAATTTTAATTATGTGCTTTCTTCTGGTGCCCGAGGGCTTCTTTTGCTGTTCTCTTTCTATTTGTTAGAGTTATAGGGATAATTCTTGATTTTGGCCCTTTCTTCTTTTTGTATGTGTGCATTTATTGCTATAAATTGACCTCTGAACACTGTTTTTGCTGTGTCCTAAAGGTTCTAGTAGGAAGTGTTCTCATTCTCATTTGATTTTATGAATTTCTTTATTCTGTCCTTAATTCCTTCTATAGCCCAGTAGTTTTTGGGCAAGATGTTGTTCAGTTTCCATGTGTTTGACTTCCTTTTATGGCTTTTTGGTCAGAAATGATGGTTTGTAATATTTTGATGTTTTGGATTCTGCTAAGGCTTGCTTTATGACCTAATAAGTGGTCTATTCTAGAGAATGTTTCATGTGCTTTGGAAAAGAAGTATACTTGTCTGCTGTTGCGTGAAGTGTTCTGTATATGACTATGAGGTCAGATTGGTTGATTGTGGCATTTAGATCTTCCACGTCTTTATTGAGCTTCTTTCTGGATGTTCTGTCCTTCACTGAAAGTGGTGTGTTGAAGTCTACTATTATTGTGGAGCTGTCTGTCTCTCTTTTCAATGCTATTAGAGTTTGTTTTATGTATTTTGAAGCCTCATGATTGGGTGCGTAAATATTTTTATGGTTATGTCTTCCTGGTGTGTTGATCCTTTAATCATTATATAATGTCTTTCTTTATCCTTTGTGGTGGATTTTACTTTAAAGCCTATTTTGTCAGATATGAATTTTGCCACTCCTGCTCTTCTTTGATTGTTGTTTGCTTGATATATATTTTTTTCATCATTTGAGTTTTAGTTTTTTGTGTCTTTAAGTCTAAGGTGTGTCTCTTGTAGGCAGCATATAGACGGATCATTTTTTTTTAATCCATTCTGCCACTCTCTGTCTCTTTATTGGTGCATTTCTTCCATTTACATTCAACATAATTATGGATAGTTATGAGTTTAGTGCTGTCATTTTGATGTATTTTTTTGTCTGTGTTGTTGACAGTTTCTGTTTTCCATTTAATTTTCTGTGCTTAGTCATTTTCTTTATATAGTGTCATTTTCATTGTTGTTACTTTTGTATTTGCTGAGTCTTTATGTTATTTTTGTATTTTATTTTGATGTGTAGGGTTGTTAGTCTCCTTTCTGTTTACCTTAATATTAACCCTTGTTTTTCTAAGTTTAAACTAAACTTTTGTTTCTTTATATCACCTTGACTTCCTCTCCCTATGAAAAATCCATGACTACATTTTTAGTCCCTCTTTTTTGTTTTAATGCTGTCATCTTTTACATAATGACGTTGCTGTTTCCCTGTTTTGAGTGTTTTTTTTTATTCTCGATTTGTTTTTGTGATTTCTCTATCTGGGTTGATATCTGGTTGCTCTGTCCTGTGATCTAGTCTTGGGTTGTTATCTGATGTTATTGATTTTAAAACCAGAGGATTCCCTTTAGTATTTCTTGTAATTTCGGTTTGGTTTTTGCAAATTTCCTAAACTTCTGTTTATCTGGAAATGCCTTAATTACACCTCATATTTGACAGACAGTTTTGCTGGATGTATAATTCTTGGCTAGCTATTTTTTTTCCTTCAAGGCTTTATATATGGTCTTCCCATTCCCTTCTTTCCTGCATGGTTTCTGCTGAGTAGACCGAGCTTAGTCTTAATGACTCTCCTATGTAGGTGACTTTTTGTTTACCCCTAGCCACTCTTAAAATTCTCTCTTTATCTTTGGTTTTGGCAAGTTTGGTTATAATATGTCTTGGTGACTTTCTTTTGGGATCTACCTTGTGTGGGGTTCGATGAGCATGTTGGATAGATACCTTCTCATCTTTCATGATACCAAGGAAGTTTTCTGCCAACAAATCTTCCACAATTCTCTTTGTATTTTTTGTTATCCACTTCCTCCCCTCCCCCCGCCCCGTGCTGGTACTCCAATCACTCATATGTTATTTCTCTTGATAGAGTGCCACATAATTCGTAGGGTTTCTTCATTTTTAAAAAATTCTTTTATCTGCTTGTTCCTCAAATATGTTGGTATCAAGCACTTTATCTTTAGTCTCGCTAATTCTGACTTCCGCTTCCTCAGTTCTGCTCCTATGACTTTCTATTGGGTTCTCTAATTCTGAAATTTTATTGTTAACCTTCTGGATTTCTGTTTGCTGTCTCTCTATGGATTCTTGCAACTTATTAAATTTTTCATTATGCTCTTCTCTAATCTTCTTAAGTTCCTTGACTGCTTTGTCTTTGTATTCCTTGGCTTGGTCTGCATTTTGCCTGAACTCTTGCCTGATCTCTTGAAGAGTTCTGTATATTAATCTTTTGTATTCTACCTCTGGTAATTCAAGGAAGTTCTCTTCATCTGGAATTTTTTTTTTTTGAGCTTGTTGAAGCCATCACGGTCTGCCTCTTTATGTGATTTGATATGGACTGTTGTCTCCGAGGGATCAATAAACCAAAAAACCCAAACCTGTTGCAGTCGAGTCAATTCCAACTTATCGTGACCCTTTAAGACAAAGTAGAACCGCCCCATAGAGTTTCCAAGGAGCACCTGGAGGATTTGAACTGCTGACCTTTTGGTTAGCAGCCATAGCACTTAACCACTATGCCACAAGGATTTCTGTCAATAAGTTATTGTATTTTTTGTTTTATGTTTGCTTACTGTATCCTAGCTTCTTTTCTTGTTTTGTCTTTATACGCTGAAATAGGCAGCTTAAGTGAGCTAGATTGTTGGAGCCTTTGAAGCTCTAACGTCCTGTCACCAGGTGGTTAGATCTGTTATTAGGTATGTGAGCCCAGGAGTCTGTTTACTCTTCTTATATGGATTCAGCTCAGGTGTCCAGGTAGTTGGTTACCAAGTATGTGATGCAGGCTGTCACCTACAGTCTTGGATGAGCAGGGGTGATTGGCGTAGGCACAGGTGTCTTGATGCAGTTGGGGGTCACTTGCTAAGGAAGGCAGGGGGCTGACAGCCACCTGTGAGTATCTGTAAGGAAAGCATGTCCCTGCTCCCTAGAGCACATAGGGGGTTGGGATTTCTAGCAAGACTATGGGCATCCAATGCTGTTGGCTATAAGGACTGACAGGTGCCACTTATCCTTGGATCCCTGTTGTGGGTGCATAGGTGGCATGGGTGGAGCCACCACTCCTCAGGCACCTGATGTGGTAGGTGAGGGCCCTGCTAATAGGCAGAGTGGTGTCAGATGTCATGAATCTGCTCTCCACCATATAGCTGGAAGAGTTGAAGTTAGACTTCAGGTATATACCCTGTTGAACTATGCTAATGAGGGCCTACGCTTTCGATATGGGCCCATACAGGCCTACACAGGGATGAAAGATTTTCAAAATCCATGGACTCGTTATGCCTGTGCCTAGGCAAAGGACCTGTTTCTGCCCTGAGTTCCAGGCTTAGTGGAGCCAGTAGATTATTTTTTCCCTGTTTGTTAATTTGTTCCTTCTCCAAGGCTAGAAGAATGGCTCAGAGCACTCCACAGATCCTACTTCTGGCCCAGGGAAACGGCTATCACTAAAGCTGGCTTGGGACCTGGTGTAGAGCAGGGAGGAGTCAGGTAAATGGGAGAGAGTTTTTTTTCCCAAAAGGGTGTTTTTTGTCCCACATGGTATATTAGACACATATACTTATCTTTTGCTGAGAGGACCACTTTTCACTGATTCTGGAGGCATGAGTGGACTCTCTGCCACTCTATCTCTTCTAATGTGGGAATCATGTCTGGAACACCACTGCTTGCCTTGTAGAGATTGCACCAGTGATCCAGCCTGTGTGTGCCAGTTCCTGCTAGGTCTGGTCTGGCAACTTCTCACTGCTTCTAAACCATCTCTCCCTCCCCCTGCCTCTCAGTCTGATTCCTCAACTTTGCCTTTGATGTTCAGGGCTCCTAGATTGTCATATATAATCAATTCACTTGTTTTTTTCGAGTCTTTGTTGTAAGAGATACCACAGGAAACATTTGATTACTCCACCATCTTGGTCCTGCCTCTCTTATTTTTAAGATGATGTTTTTGCCCTGTGCTGCCATGAGGTTTAAAATTGTTTTCAAAGAGTCACTTAACTGAAGGCAGATCACCTATCACTTCAACAGTCAGATATACCATTGTATACCAACTATAGTTAATAAACATGTATTATTTAAATCTCCTATTTTAACTTTTGTCTTAGAGTATATATATGCACTAATGATTAATTCATAAAGGGAAAAACATTTGCTATTGTACAAAACCCAATGACCAAACCCATTCCCATCAAGTCGACTCCAACTCGTAGTGACCCTATAGGACAGAGTAGAACTGCCCCATAGATTCCTAAGGAGTGGCCGGTGGATTCAAACTGCTGACCTTTTGGTTAGCAGCAGAGCTCTTAACCACTGTGCCACCAGGGCTCCACTATTGTACAAGATAAACTTACTTTTATCAGTAATACAGGTAGTCCCTGGGTTACAAATCTGGCTTACCTAAACCCATAGTGAAGAACCTATCCCGTAGTTACAAATCAGCCCCCCTAAAGCCTGTCAGGAAAAAAAAAAACTGACATGGTGTTTGGACAACCAGGATCCCATGACCAGCCATGCTTTTCCTCTTCTCCTGCATGTACAGGTGCCACAGTAGGCCACTTGCGGCTGGTGGTCCCCTGCAACATGGTGTACCCAGCCGAGGTCCTCAGCAGTAAGCATATACCCACATATGCATGCCTCCCTTGAAGCTTAGAAAGGGCCAGACTCACAGTCCACTAATGGCAGGCTGCAGGTGGTGGTGCAGGAGGCCAGAACAAGGGCGCTGTGCTTTACATGTTCTCTGAATACAACTGGTCAGAGCGCTGTACTGGGGACAAGGCTAGGCCTCCACAGGGCCCTCTTACCCAGCTCCACCCCATCCTATCCCACTGGGCCCTCTGTGCTGTGCAGCCTCAGGCCATCACAGCACCTCTCTGGGCTTCTGTTTCCCCTACCTTATACATGTAGGTTTTCACTATTGCAGCGGTTTGGGGCCTTTTGATGGCTGGGGGCGGGGGGCAGTCTTAGATGCCTGAACTTTGTATGTCTGTATGGGTTCCAGGGGTCCTTGGAGAACTTTGGATTTGGGTTTCCCTAAGCATATTCTTCCCAACCCTTAGGCCCTACACTCACTCTTAGCACATCCTGAGTGGCACTTTCTCCCTTCATCTCAAGACAGGGGCCTCATTGTTAGTGCATGGGATTAACAGGTCTCGTGAGGAGGTGTTGGAGGAATGATCGGACTGGCCCCAGCACCATCATATCCATGCCCCCAGCCCTCCCTGCCACTGCTGAGGAAGGTTCAAAATCCAGCAGAAATGCTGCTGATGGTAAAATCTAGATTTTCTAGTTTAGAGTCTACAATAAAGTATCTAATTGGTCTCAAAGATTTTACAGAATGGAATCTTCTGAGCATTTTGCATAACATTTGCCCTGTAGGTGCCTCTTCAATTGTGGTTAAGGTACGTACAATGGTTCATAACAACAAATGTGTGCTACTTTGTGATGCACATCAAAACATTATTATTACTGTATTATTATGTTAAACATGTTTCAGTATATCTTGAAGTTTTTTTTAATGTTTTTATGTATATTTTTGTATATATAGTATAAAGGTGCACTGCACACCATATACTAAGACAAATATTTGACTAACTGACATTAGATATGAACCGTACCTAACTGTTCTGACTTACATACAATTCAACTTAAAGAAATATTTAGGAATGGAACTCATTCATAATCTGGGAACTGACTGTAACTCATTTGGCAAGGAGTGTTTTATTTACTGCTATACCCCAGCAACTGGGATAGAATGTGACATATAATAGCACTCAGTAAATATTTTTTGATTAATACATCGGGAGTGGAAACAATATGGATTGGCTGCTATTTCTAGAAACTTAGTGAGTACAAAAGCTATGGGGGTGCCAGATCAAGCAATATTGTGTTATTTGATTGTTTTATTATAAGAACATACCTATAGCAAATGGGACAGTAGAGAAGGAAAGTATTGACAGTACTGGAGAAAGATGATATTTTATAGAATAAAAACCCAGAGAAGACAGATAAGAATTGTATAAAAATCTTGAAAAGAATTAGGAATAGTTGCTATTCATCTAATGTAGATAATTTTCAAAGTGCTGGATAATGATTAGGTGTGCTGGAAATAACATCTAATCATCTCAAGTGCTTTAATGAAGTAGGAAGTAAGGTCATTTACTGACTACTAGATGGTTCGAGAGTGGGCTTGACAATAGTTATAGTTCTAGAATAGTGGTTGCAGGGAATATCCCAGCACAAATTTTCATTTAATAATACTCCCATATGTCCCTTGAAAATAGAGCATTTATTGAGTGCGATAGGTACTGTACAAGACAGTATAGATAAATAGTGAACAACCAAAAACAAATAAGTGAATGAAGAAACAGAAACTGTCCCTACCCACCACTGAGCTTATATTAGAGTTCCCTTCTGGGCTTTTTTAAATTTTATTTCATGTTCTGTTTACTTATTCTTAAATATGTGCCATATTGTTTACATCATTGCAGCTTAATAGCACATTTGATAATCTGGATGAGGTAGAACCACTCAATATTTCTTTTCCTTTTCAAATTCTTTTGTCTAGGCTTGACCATTCATTCCCCCACATAAATTTACAATGTGTTGGTAATTAAATTAATGAAAGAATATGTACAGAATTAATATCTTTCAAATACTGAATTTCTCATTCCCAAAACATGACACATTCTTTTATCCATTTCAGACTTATTTTATTTCTTTCAATAAAGTTTTTGAGTTGTCTTCAAATATGCCCTGAACATTATTCTTGGGTATTTTATATTTTCATTTCTATTTTAAATAGAATATTTTTCATTATGCTTTTTGTATATTTACTTTGCAATTGTTCACATTTCAGACCTATCATAATTTCTAATAGATTTTTAGATCAATACCTAGTCGATTTGCTTATATAATCACATAGGTATGTACTAGATAAAAATCACATTTTTCTCTCCTTGCCAGTACTTGTACTTCTCGTTTCAGTTTCCAGACTAAAATTTCCAGAACAGTATTAAATAATAAGGTTGATAGTGGCCATCCTTAATTTATTCCTGATTTTAACAAGAACTCCTGCTGTCATTAGGTTTTCATCATAAAAATATTTTGACTACCAGTTCCTAGAGCTGCAGTTTTGAAAATATACTCTGCAGTATGCACAGTGCTGAGCATTTTTACATGAATTATTTCTTTATATCCTCCTGAGTACCCTATGATATAATTATTATTATTTTCTTCATTTTTACTATTGTATAAATTGAGGCAAGGGATATTAATTAACATGCCCATGGTTGTATAGCTTTTAAGGTGTAGAGCCAGAATTAAAAAAATACATCAGTCTGTTTCCAGAAAAAACATTTTAAGTATCCTTCTATTCCTTGATTCCTCAGTTTTTTTGAGGAATATGTATTGATATGTACTAAATGCCACTTTTGACATTTAAGAAATAATTACATTGGTTTCTTCCTTTGATTTATCAATGTGGTTAATTTTATTACTTTGCTTAAATAGAACTATTTTTGAACTAAGAGTAAAGTCATGTGATGTTAAATAAAAAAATGGTTTTGATAGGTGGCTAAGAGGTGTGGATGTGAGTGGCTGAAGTAGATGATGAGGAACTAAAAAAAAAACTGCAAGACTGGTATACTGATTAGTAACTTACACAGCCATAGAGATAGTGATCAAACAAGAAAATGGTGATGAACTGATGGGAGATTTTAAACCAGATACCAAAACTTCAATGAATGGTGATGAACCCCAGGACATTGGAAGATGACAGAGATCAGGAAGGGTAGAGGGTACCATTTATTCAATGCCATGATGGGGGCATAAAAATCTTTCTGCTCTTCCTTACTGCAGTGGAGCATACCCGTTAACACATTGCTGTCGAGTTGATTCCATAGGAGTCTCATCGATACGGTCAACTTTCTGTACATCTCCATAAAACTATCTGGGGTTTTGCTGCCTTTCTGGCACTCTGCATGCAAAGTGCAAGTCCCAACTCTGAAAGTCAAATTCTATATCCTCCTCACTTTCCTTATATCCCTCGTATTTTATTCATTATGTTATTTTTATTACCCTTAAAATTTCTTCTCATACCCATATATTTCTATTAAACATTTTTCTTTGCCCAGAGTCCATTATTTTACTCTACACCCAAGGGCTTATATTTTGGAAGTCCAGCAGAGTCCTTTATTTGATGTTATACCTATATCCTTCTTTTGAGGCAATGAGTGCAGAGGAACCTAAGTATTTGAGGGGTTGGAGAAAGGGAACTGAGAGACTATGACAGAGAGAGATATTATTGCTCACCAAACAGCCCATGCGCTCCTCTCCATTCACCAACAACCTTACAGATAGTGGAGCCACATAAATAGTTCTGGTCAATGGATTGTTAATGTAAATAATCTGTATATTTCAGGTCCAAACACTTAATTGTCAGTATACAATACTCTCATCTCCTGCTGTAATAATCATAGAATCATTTGTTGAGATGTCAGAGACATAAATGGAAGGTGCCTGGGTAACTGAGTCACACATAGAGGGCAACTGCTCTGAAGAATAACTCAATGTGTATTGAAGTTTACATGAGTGAAGAGAAAAATCTTTTTTATTGTTAAGTCATTGAAGTCGTGACATATGTTGGCTCTTGCAGTATTATGTAGTCTATCCTGACCAATGCAAGAGGAAATAATACTTCAATTAACGTCTAAATATACTATTTTAACATGTCTATCTACATACCTACCTACCTACTTAGCTACCGCCCTACTTATCCATCTATAGGTACTTGTGTATATGCACACACGTTATGCTTTTGTTCCTGATTTCTAGGCTTCTTCTAACTAGATGAGGGCCTGAGGCATAAATTCAGTGATGGATTAGTCACCTCAAATGTGCCCAGGACAAGTTTTCAAGTGACAATAAACAGAAGAAAAGTCATATGGAAAATAAAATTAAATATTAAGTACTACACAAGTGACAGAAAAAGGAATCAAATCAGACAAAACACAGCAATAGAAAATCAAACACTTGGCCTATACAGTAGGTCCTGTGTCCCAAGTCCAAAGTAAGTAGATGAAGTCCATCAACCAAGGCAATAAACAGATATAAATAAAGTGCAACACCCAACATGATGAACTGCATTCTAGTAATATTGGACATTAAAAACAAAATGAATAAGCCCATGAAGGAAGACGTGATGGCATTTAGATGAAAAATGAGCAAGACATGGGCAAAGGTTTTTATAATAGAAATAGAGGAAACAATTAAGAGTAAGTGGTACTGTTAAGAAGCCTTTATTTTTTGCTTAAGAAAAAAAGGGGTAAAATAGAGCAGGAGTCACAAATGGCAAATCAGTATGACAGGAGAGAGTGTAATTTGTAGTAGTGGCATAGAAGAAAGGAAGAGTTAAGAAGTCAATACTTTTCCGATTTCAGCATAACCTAAGAAAATCTTTTCATGCTGAGTTATCTGGTTTAGGGATTTAAAAACAACAACAAACTTGATTTTTAACTGCCTAGCAAATATTGGATTAAGCCTGGTTAGAAGTCAGCACACCCTTGCCGACTTGGCCTTTGCACATGTGATCTCATGCTTTGAAATACCTTCTCTACCCATCCAAACTCTATTTGGTATCTGTGGCTAACTATTTTTCAGCTATGAAGATTCAGTTCAATTTATTAACTTCCTTCCCTCTGTCTCCTTCTTTGTTCGCTCACAGCACCCTGTAGGCACTTCTACCAGCATATATGGCATCATATTGTAAATGATCTGTTTTCTTGTCTGAATCCCTCACCGAACTGTGAAATCACCTAGGGCAGCAACAACATAGAGTTATTTTGCAGAACCAACAACTAAGTAGCTCTTGGTTGGCCATAGCTCTGAATAAAGTTTGTTGAATAATTTTAAACTATATGGTGCATATTTTTTTGGTTTGTTTGATGACGCTTACAGTCTAATAAAGGATAAGTGAGTCAGAGCAGGGCTTATAAAGGAGGAATAAGAAAAAAATATTTTGACCAAGTTAAAAGTTCTTTCCAATCTTGCAGGTCCAACTGAAAACTCTTCTGGGGCTTCATTTTTCCACACAACATAATCTGATTAATTGCTAAAACTTCTGCTTACGTACAATTTTGGAACAAACACCCTCTCAGAAATTATAAATTTAATTGATCTATGACTTACTTTCTAAATGTTCCTGTGTTTTACTACGTAGTTGGTAAAATTTTTATTCACGTTATTTTGTTTGAATTGCTTCCTTGACAAAGAGTATAGCTAAAACATAATCTGATAAGGCCATTTTTATCAAAGTGCTGCAACTAGAAGCTTTGAGATCAACATATTAGAAAGAGATGACAAGTCTTCATTTATATTATTTCACATAAGGATATACAGAATCCAAAACCCAAATTCTGTATCTTTCAGATTTTGGAAATGCGAACTCTTGCCATCTCATGATCCCCAGTCAAGCTACTATCGACAGAGGACTTTATTCCTATCATTTTACGTAGCAAAAGAGGAAATATTAAAATCCTAAAACAGTGTTTCCCCTTTACTACTCACTCTAATAACCACGATGATTTGTAGTCAAACCATGCGTATGAGGCAAATAGTGCCTCTTTGTAAACTCTCTAGGGTACTTTTACAAAGCTCTGCTTGGGGATTTTGCTGCATGACGCCCATTAATATTAACATGAGTCACACAGCTAAATCCCTGTGCACTGCTCTGAAAAGTACCTCACTGTATGTAATTGGAAACGATTTCCTTTAAATCAGCTTCCTTCCTAGAAGCCTGCTGCTAGTGACAGCAACATCCACTATTGCCAACACATTATCAGTGTTCTTTTCTGAGCAGTGGCTGCTGGACAGACAAGTACCTGTTCCTTCACTGAAATATTTTGGCTTTGGGGGATATTTCTGTCAGCTCCCATCTTGGCTGACCATTTTTCATTTATATAGGTACCAATACTGCATAATGGCCTCTCCTCACCATCAATCCTAATGGAAGTTTATGAGAAAGAATACATTGCTAGAGAATGTAGTTTGCATTCTGTCCTGAAGAGAGAGAAACAAAAGCAAACTGATACCCAGTCTCTCTCCAGGGATCTAGCAAGAAAAATCCTCTCTTTTAACGTACCAGGGTAAGGAGTAAGGTATCTTATATCTACCATTCAATCCTCTTAGCTCCTGGCTCTTTGAATATATTCTTTGACTGAGGTATTTAGAGATTTAGATGGGTTTTGTTTTTGAACCAAGAGGTGTTGAGGTAGGAAGAAAATAGGAGGAAATTGCTACTTGATAGTAGAAAAGGGACTTTAAAATGTCAGTTTGCTTTTTGTCTTTCCTCTTGGAGTGCAAATAGCTCATAAAGAAGCCATTTCATTATAGAGAATTCCTGATATTTGGACAAGGCTCAGAGAAAGCACTTACTACTTATAGTACAGACTTAATTGCAAATGGATCAACCAAGGACTAGTTTTTTTGGCCATTGACTAGGTCATGCAAAGAAGTTTCTTAAATTGACTACCTTTTTGTAGTTGTTTAGACGGCACTGGGTTTTTTGTTGGGAGCAGGGGTTTTATTTTTATAAACTTTTATTTACGGAATTTCTTCTCTTCAGTCATTTTCTACTTCCCCATATATACTGCATTTTTCTCTTGGGAGAGAAAGTGAGATTGAGTCTGTTCATTCATGTGTTCATTTATGCAGGCTCAGTGTTTCCAGCATTATTCTCACTATCTACCCAGAAATAGGAAGGAGAGAGGGTACTGACACTTTCCCAGTATATGTATAATACATTGCCTAGCAATGCATTCTTTGTTTCATTTTCCCAGCAACAGCAAAGACTAGTCCAGATATTTTCTTCAAATCTGACAATAATGAATTTTTACCTGAACCCTGTGATACTGGAAAACAGCAATTGTTAAAGAAATTCCTTCCATTCTTTGTGTTCAGAAAAAATGGATATTGCTAGGTCACTACCCTTACCCATATGACTAGATAAGACTCACAGATGCCCCCTTGTTTACCTATGACAAAGCTAGACACAGACCCTCCAAACTCCCATTCCTTGTCTCAAAAATGAGTAACTGAATTGCTTGTTCCCACCAATCACTCAGAAACAAAATGCTTGTTAACCAACTTTGGTTAAGCTTTTCTCCTTTCCCAAGTTTCTGAACTTTGGCCCTCCACCTGAGTCAACATATAACACCCTCTTAAGATCCCTCCCAGAGAATAGGCTGGCCTCAGCATAAAAAAATTCTCTGATTTATTATTGGATCACATCACTCTTCCCTTTTGTCTCTATAAAACAAAAATCCTTTTCCTCTAACTCTTGAGATACTTGCCAAGCTTTTAGTCAGAGTGTTCTCCCAATTACAATAAACACCTTCCCCATTGTAATAATCCCTTTCCCCTCTTGAAGTAATCTTTCTTTCTGAAAAAAGAAACTCCTTACCTAAGTTCACATACTTTTTTTTATTTGACAAATCTAATCCAAAACAGAACTGTGAAGAGGTTACATTTGTTTTAAGAACACTCCTATTGCTTTTGCTAGTATTTTTTAATTTGTTAAAGAGATATAGATACATTTCTGGAAAACCTCAACAGCAACAGACAAGTAAAAAAACTAATCAATGCAATAGAAGCCCAACAGATTGATGAGAAAATTGCTTTCTTTTAGTTTATCTTAAATTTCTCTTAATCTATTCTACACCAAGTGTGAATTACCATTCCTGAGAATAAAATAGAGATGTATATTTTTGTCTGAACCACTATACGTTTATTTCCATGAAGATCGAAAGTTGCCTGCATACCTATCATCCGTACCCATACCCTTGTCCCGGTAAAACTAGCATAGTGCCTTGAATGTAGCAGCCACTTCAGAAATATTTGTTGAAGAACTGAATTTCCTTCAACATAAAGAAACCCCACTGCTGTCAAGTTGACTCTGACTCATAGTGACCCTATAGGACAGAGTAGAACTGCCCCATAGGGTTTCCAAGGAGCAGCTGGTGGATTTGAATTGCTGACCTTTGGGTTAGCAACCATAGCTCACTGTAGCTCTTAATCGCCGAACCACCAGGGCTCCAGTCTTCCAAAACAGTAGAGTAGAAAAGCACCTTCCTTACTTCTCAGGAATATAAAATATTTTAAAACTATAAGTTTGAATTTATTCTACTGAGATTTTTTTATCGTTGTAAATATAGATGTAACAAAACATTTCAACGATCTGCACATGTACAGTTTGGTGACATTAATTATGTTCATCACATAAGCAGTACAGGCTCATCATAACAAGTCAAACAAAAACCAGATGTAGGTCCCCCTCCAATCCCATTCACAGTATATCTTTCCACTCATTTTCTAAGTTCGAAAGCAAATATATATTTGCTTTTATTTTATACAAAAATAATATCATAGTATACACATCATTCTACATTATTTACAATTAAGAAATATATCATAGATAACCTTCTGTAGGCCAATAATACAAATTTAATATATAATGTCTGTTAGCACAGTATTCTATACTTTAAGTCAATCTTTCCCTTATTGATAGATATTTAAATTTTCTTTTTTTTTGGTATTTTTAAATAATGATACAAAAAAGATGCTGTGAAAATAGACAAAGAACACCCAAATAACAAAAACAAAGGTTTTTTTATTCAGAGCTTACCATAGCAAGGGAGTCAGCCACCTTCACTTTCATTTGGCAGAGATTCAAAGGCAGGCAGGACAGTGGGTAAGCTTTATAGCAGAAAAAAGGAAAGGCTTCGGTTGCGCCCTGATCGGAGGCTGTTGGCATGGGGAAGCTGGAGGCAGGCTAACTACATCCTATGTGATGGGTTAAAAAAAAAAAAAATTGCCGTTGAGTCAATTCTGACTCATAGCGACCCTAAAGTACAGAGTAGAACTGTGCCATAGAATTTCCAAGGAGCACCTGGTGGATTTGAACTGCCAACCTTTTGGTTAGCAGACATAGCTCTTAACCACTATGCCACCAGGGTTCCATGTGATGGGTTAGGAGGACATATTTGGGTTTCTCCTGTTGGTCCTAATTTGGAAGCGGGGACAAAAATTAAGGAAGCTATCCAGCTGCTAACCAAAGGGTTGGCAGTTCGAATCCGCCAGGCGCTCCTTGGAAACTCTATAGGGCAGTTCTACTCTGTCCTATAGGGTCGCTATGAGTCAGAATTGACTTGACGGCACTTGGGTTTTTTTTTTTTAATCAGTTATTAATCAAGTCCTGGCCATTATGGGCCATTGTTATAAGAATTGTTCTCTTCCTGGACTGGTAGCTGCAGATAGAGGTTTGATTTCCTGTGCCAGGTGCTGCAGATGGTAGATCAGAGTTCTATTTTTATAGGGTCTGACCATTGTTTGTTCATTTAGTCTCTCAATACATACATACATAAAACCTAGAAACTTGTATATACGTGCGTGTGATTCTTTTATATATAGGATTTCTGGGTCAAAGGGATTGTTTTAAATTAATAGGAATTTACTAATCGTTATTGTTGTTGTTAGGTGCCATTGAGTCAATTCTGACTCATAGTGACCCTAAGTACAACAGAACGAAAACACTGCCTGGTCCTGAGCCATCCTCACAATTGCTGCTATGCTTGAGCTCATTGTTACAGCCACTGTGTCAATCCATCTCATTGAAGGCCTTCCTCTTTCTTGCTGACCCTCTATTTTTATCAAGCATGATGTCCTTCTTCAGGGACTGGTCCCTCCTGATAACATACATTGGACATATTTTCCAATTACTTTTCAACAATTAATAATTCACATGCCCACCTGCAATGCATGAGGGCACCTGCTTTACCTATGATGCTGTCAAAATTAAATGTTGTCAATATTTTTAATTTTTGCTAACCTGAGAATCTCATTGTTTTGGTTGGAATTTCATCGACTATAAAGTGAGGCTTATAATCTTTTCATATATATGTTGGGAATTTGTGCTATACTGTGAATTGTCTGCTCTTACATTTACCAGTATTTCTATCAGTTGTCTGCTTCTTATCAGTTGTAGGGTCTCTATATATACTATATATTAAATTATTAGATATACTATATATTATGGAGCCCTAGTGGCATGGTGGTTAAGAGCTATGGCTGCTGACCAAAAGGTTGGCAGTGTGAATCCACCAGCCACTCCTTAGAAACCCTATGGGGCAGTTCTACTCTGTCCTACAGGGTTGGTATGAGTCAGAATTGACTTGATGGCAGTGTTTTTTTTTTTTTTTTGGTATTATATATTACACTAAATATTAAAATTTACCTATAATATGGTAATATGGAGTGCAATGTCTTCCCCTAATCTATCCTTCAGTTTCACCATCTTTGTCCTCTCCTTTAACATGCCTTCTAACAATATTTATGTAATTAAGTCTGTCCCTATTCCTCTTTATGAATTACACACTTTTTGTCTACATAAGAAGATATCCTGCCACCCCCGTCCTGAAGTTGTATAAATATTCACTTTTATTATGGTGATGTGTTCATTTAATATTTATATCCATTTATAATTTTGCATATCTCTGACTTAGATTTCTAACACTGTTTTCTTCCAGATAGGTAGCCGATTCTTTTACTTTTGTTAAATAAGCCACCCATGTAGCACTGAATTGAAATGCTATCTTAGTTAGTAAAAAGATTTTTGTTGAGAATCTATTATAAACAAGATTCTCTTTTATAGAATAAGGCAGTGAAATACACAGTGTTGCTGCCCTCGAAGAATTTATATTCCAGCCCAGGGATACGCGCATTAAACATCTAAACAAATTAATGGGCTAAGTCCTGGCAGAGATAAGTCTATGAAAAAAATAAGAGAGTGTAATAGAGACGGTGGGAAATGCTTTTAGGGTAGTCATGGAAGAGAAGGACTAAGTCATGAGAAGACCTAGGGACAATGTATTCCAAGTTGAAGAAACAGTATATCCGTAGTTTTCAAAAGAAAAACGCTTAGTGTATTAGAAAAAAGGTCAATGTGGTAGTCTGGTAGCTATGTGGAGAAAGACTAGGAACAAAGGTTTGGTGATCTACTTCTGAAAATTAGCCTATGAAAACAACAGAATATTGTCTGATATAGTGCTGGAAGAGGAGAATGCACTAAAAATACACAGTGGCTACAATGGACTCGAGCATACCAAAGATTGTGAAGATAGTACAGGACCCGGTGACATTTCATGCTGTTTTACATGGTGTGGCCCTGAGTTGGAGTGGACTTGATGACAACTAACAATTTGTTGATAGCATATGCAATTGTCATTGGATATGAAACAAAAATTATAATCTAACAACCTATCACTTAATTTGTGATAGTGTATGTAATTATTAGATAGCTTTTGTTCTTCAAAACCATTTTAGCTGTTCTCAGCCCTTGACTCTTTCAAATGAATTTTAGAATCAGCTTGTCAAATTCCACAAAAAATCTCTGAAAATGTTTAATGGAATTGCTTTGAATTTATGAATTAACCTGGTAAGAATTCATATTTAATGATGAGTAACCCCAGCCATAAACAATCTATTATTCTATTTACTTAGTTCTTCTTTCATATTCTAAAGTAGCATTGCATCATTATATTTTTAAAGATCCTGCATATTATTTGTTATTCTTTGGTATCTTATTTTTTGGTTAATATTGTAAGTAAAATTTAAATATATTATGTATTCTAATTGTTATTTGTTATCAATTGCTAATTTGCATATATAATTTTATTCTATTTACCATGGATTTTTTGTTTTGTTTGTACTTTTCATGTTTTTCTAACTACTAGTGATTTATTTTACACTCCTTTCTGATTTGAAATTATACATTCTATTTTCTTAGTAATCACTCTGAAAGTTTTAACATACATGCATAATATAAAAAACTAAAGTTAACCGGAAATAATTGCCCTTAGACCACTTAAATTTCATTAACCCATCTTCCATTTTATATGTTATTGGCCTTTCTAATAACAGTAACATTATTTGCATAATCCTGAAATTGATTTTTATCATTGTTTAATACAGTCAATGCTTGTTGGGATCTACCTAGATGTATACCACGTTTTGGTTTTTTTTTTCCTTACCTAAACTTCTATCCCATTCTTGCCTTTGGAATTCAATTTCCTCTTTCCTAAAATATATCTTTTAGTAATTCTTTGAGAAGGGATGTAAAGTCTGTAAATTATCTCAGTTTCTTTTTCAGTCAGAAAATATCTTTGACCTCACTTTTAAATAATAGTTCCCTAAGTATAGCACTCCAGGTTGAGATCTATGGTCTCTCAGGGCTTTAAATATATTACTCCACTGTCCTTTTTGTTTGTTTCTTTTTGGTTGAATTTTATATGCTTACTTTCTCTTTGATGTTCTACAGAGTTACTACAGATTTTCTAAGTGTAGATTTGTTGTTTATTATAAGTAGAGATTATCATCCTTCTTCAATTCATATCTTTAAACAATTCTAGGAAACTCTCAGCTAGTATGCCCTTGACTATTGCCTATCCTACATCATCTCTATCATCTCCTCCTGAAACTCCAATTAGATGTATATTGCACCATATTATTCTTTTTTTCCATACCTCTTGAGTCAGTTTTGTACATTTCTATCCTTTTATCCCTCTGTGTTTAACTTTCTGTAACTTTTTCATACGTATCATCCAGGTCATTAATATCTTCAGGTGAACCTACATTGCCATTAAACCCAACTTGTTATGTTGTTAGGCACCGTCCAGTCGGTTCCGACTCATAGCGACCCCATGCACAACAGAACGAAACACTGCCCGCGGTCCTGCGCCATCCTCACAATCGTTGTTATGCTGAGCTCATTGTTGCAGCCATTGTGTCAATCCACCTTGTTGGGGGTCTTCCTCTTTTCCACTGACACTAAACTTTGCCAATCATGATGTCCTTCTCCAGGGACTGATCCCTCTGACAACATGTCCAAAGTATGGAAGACATAGTCTCACCACCCTTGCTTCTAAGGAGCATTCTGGTTGTACTTCTTCTAAGATGGATTTGTTCATCCTTTTGGCAGTCCATGGTATATTCAATATTCTTTGCCAACACCACAGTTCAAAGGCATCAATTCTTCTTCGGTCTTCCTTCTTGATTTTCCAGCTTTCACATGCATATGATGTAATTGAAAATACCACGGCTTGGGTCAGGTGCGCCTTAGTTTTCAAAGTGACATCTTTGCTCTTCAACACTTTAAAGAGTTCCTCTGCAGCAGATTTACCCAATTCAATGTGACTTTTGATTTCTTGACTGTTGCTTCCATGGCTGTTGATTGTGGATCCAAGTAAAATGAAATCTGACAACTTCAATCTTTTCTTCGTTTATCATGATGTTGCTCATTGGTCCAGTTGTGAGGATTTTTGTTTTCTTTATGTTGAGGTGCAATCCATACTGAGGGCTGTGGTCTTTGATCTTCATTAGTAAGTGCTTCAAGTCCTTTTCACTTTCAGCAAGCAAGGTTGTGTCATCTGCATAACGCAGGTTGTTAATGAGTCTTCCTCCAATCCTGATGCCCTGTTCTTCATATAGTCCAGCTTCTCATATTATCTGCTCAGCATACAGACTGAATAGGTGTGGTGAAAGAATACAAACCTGACGCATGCCTTTCCTGACTTTAAACCAATCAGTATCCCCTTGTTCTGTCTGAACAACTGCCTCTTGATCTATGTAAAGGTTCCTCATGAGCACAATTAAGTGTTCTGGAATTCCCATTCTCCACAATGTTATCCATAATTTAGGATCCACACAGTCGAATGCCTTTGCATCGTCAATAAAACACAGTAAACATCCTTCTGGTATTTTCTGCATTCAGCCAGGATCCATCTGACATCAGCAATGATATCACTGGTTCCACGTCCTCTTCTGAAACTGGCCTGAATTTCTGGCAGTTCCCTTTTGATATACTGCTGCAGCCATTTTTGAATGATCTTCAGCAAAATTTTGCTTGCATGCGATATTAATGATATTGTTCTATAATTTCCACATTCGGTAGGATCACCTTTCTTGGGAATAGGCATAAATATTGACTATTAAATTCCAATGAGTGATTTTATTTCTAGATTTCGTGCTTTTATAAGTATCTAGATTTTTTTTTTTTTTTACCACCGCCTCTGTGTCAGTTTTTCATACTGTGGTGGCTTGCTTGTTGCTGTGATGCTGGAAGCTGTGCCACCAGTATTTCAAATAGCAGAAAAGTCACACATGATAAGTAAGTCTCAGTGGAGCTTCTACGTTAATACAAACCAGGAAGAAATGCCTGGTGATCTACTTCTGAAAATTAGCCAATGAAAACATTATGCATCACAACAGAACATTGTCTGACTCGTGTGCTTTGGACATGTCATCAAGAGGGATCAGTTTCTGGAAGAGGACATCATGTTTGCTGAAGTAAAGAGCCAACACGAGCAACAAAGACCCTTGGTGAGATGGATTGGCACATTGGTCACAGGGATGGACTTGAACAGGCCAATGATTGTAAGGCTAGCACAGGACTGGGCGACTTTTTGTTCTGTTGTACATAAAGTTACCATGAGTTGGAGTTGACTTGACTACAGCTATCTAGTGATCTCATTTTTTTAAATAATAGTGCTCCTTAGAAGCAAGAATGGTGAGAGATTTCCTCTCATGTACTTTGGACATGTTATCAGGAGGGATCAGTCCCTGGAGAAGGACATCATGTTTGGTAACCTAAAGGATCAGCTGAAAGAGGAAGACCTTCAACAAGATGAGTTAACACAGTGGCTGTTAACAATGGGCTCAAACATAGCAATGATTGTGAGGATGGCGCAGGACCAGGCAGTATTTTGGTCTGTTGTATATTGGGTGGCTATGAGTCAGAACTGACCTGATGGCACCTAAAAACAACAACACAACTTGTTTAATGTTTGTCTCTATTTTAAAATATGTATTTATTTTTCCTCTTCTGATTGTTTTTCTCAGATTATTAGTGCTCTAATCTTCATGTTTGTTATTTTTGTTATCCTGACAGCAGGACTTGTTTTCTCTTTAGGAATCTTATGTGTTCTAGGTTTTGAAAGCATTCTGTTCAAGAAATGTTGCATTTATTTGTACCACTTATTGTTACCATTTATTTTTACCAGGGGTAACACAGGGCCAGTTTTATATCAAATTCCCCCTCCCTCTTGGAGTTTGTTAGGTCTACCAGGTGGTGTACATTTGAATCACGAAACAGTATTTATCAAATTCTAGGGTTTTTGTTTACCCAGAGAAACTATTTTGGTCGAGAACTTAGGATTCTTGTCTATCTCTGATACCTGCTGGCTTTTTTTCTAGTCAAACTTTTCAAGAAGGGTGCAGCTATTACTGATTTTCAACAGTAAGGGGTATTACCATATCAAGAGGTGTTTTGGAATACGTGAGAAACGTTGGTGTTTAAATGACTAGAAAGCATTTCTTGAATTTAGTTGGCAGGAACTAAGGATGAGAGATATCCTGATAATTTCCGTAAATTTCTGCCACAACTACTAATCAGACCACCCAGAATACCAATAGCATACCTATTGATGAGCACTGCCGTAGAGCATCTCAGATGACAGCAGGGATCTTCTTACTCCCTGTCTCTTCCTTAACCTACTCTCTGCTCTCAAGTCCGTTATGTTCTCTGGGATGAACAACCTCCCGTTTTTGTTGTTGTTGTTAGGTTCCATCGAATTTGTTCTGACTCATAGGGGCACTATTTACAACAGAATGAAACACTGCCTGGTCCTGTGCCATCCTCACAATCTTTGCTAAGCTTGTGCAGCCACTGTGTCAATCCATCTTGTTAATGTTCTTTTTCTCTTCTGCTGACCCTCTACTTTACCAAGCATGATGTTCTTCTCCAGGGACTGGTCTCTCCTGATAACACGTCCAAGGTACATAAGATGAGGTTTAGTCATCTTCGTTTCTAAGGAGCATTCTAGCAGTATTCCAATACGGACATGTTTGTTCTTCTGGCAGTCCATGGTATATTCAAGTAAAATATTGTAATGAAATGTGCAAAGACCTGGAGTTAGAAAACCAAAAGGGAAGAACATGCTCAGCATTTCTCGAGCTGAAAGAACTGAAGAAAAAATGCATGCCTCGAGTTGCAGTATTGGAGGATTCTATGGACAAAATATTGAATGACTCAGGAAGCATCAAAAGAAGATGTAATACAGAGTCACTGTACTGAAAAGAATTGTTCCACGTTCAACCATTTCAGAAGGCAGCATATGATCAATACCAGTGGTATTGAAGGAAGAAGTCCAGGCTTCACTTAAGGCATCGGTGGAAAACAAGGCTCCGGGAATTGATGGAATACAAATTCAGATGTTTCAACAAAACCCTGCTGCTGCACTGGAGGTACTCACTCGTCCATCCCAAGAAATTTAGAAGACAGCTACCTGGCCAGCTGATTGGAAGAGATTCCTGTATGTGTTCATTCCAAAGAAAGGTGATCCAACAGAATGTGGAAATTATCGAGTATCATTAATATCACAGACAAGTAAAATTTTACTGAAGATCATTCAAAAGTGGTTACAGCAGTACATCAACAGGGAACTGCCAGAGATTCAAGCCGGATCCTGAAGAGGACATGAAACATCTCTTTAGTAAAGTTATAATATTTCAAGAGCTTACCTTTTTGGCTTTTGCTGCCCAATTTGTTTTGTAACTCTAAAAATTTCTCTTTCTTATGAGGACTTTTTATGCAATAATTTTTTTTTTTTTACATTTATCCAGCATTTATAGGTGTTTGTGGCTGTTTTCGCCATCTTTTATGAAGTAGAAATCACGGACTCTAAATGTTAATATTGTGCCATTTGGGCTTCAGACTTTTTTTTTTTTAATTAAAAGGAATAAAATATTACTGATGGAGTTATAGCAATCCCCTAGTCATCCTCGGAAGTCGTATTCTCTGCATTCATTACTGGGGAAATCACTATTTTGAAATTGTGTGTTTACTTTTAGTTCATGTTTTATACTTTCACTAACCACACACACATTTCCATAAATTCTACTTATGGGACTGTGTGCAATGTAAAGTTATAAATCTGTTAAATGGTTTATCTGCTTTAATCTTCACACACAAAAAAATAAGTATTCACCATGATTTTCTTCTCTTTATGGATGAGCAGACTGGGGCACAAAAAGATTAAGTAACATGTCAAAGGTCACGGCTATAGTAAATATCAGTATGATAGAGCTAGGATTCAACATTAAACAGGTTTATTCCAGAATTCATGCTCTGTTTACAATTAACAAACAATGTATTAACAACTGGGTTAAATAGTTGCAAAGATGGTATCAAACTGTGCACATCTTTCTGCAACTTGAATTTTTCACTTATTATTATGATTTTGACATTTAATTTTGTGAATGGATTTAGAATAAGTTCATTGATTTTAAATACTAAAAGCATTCTATTTTATGAAAATAAGATACCATTTATACATTTGCCTTTCAAGAGATATTCACATATTTCCTTTTTATTATCCTTATAAGCAATACTGCAATTAATATCCTCATGCATGTGCTGGCATTTCTCTAGGTTATATATCAAAAACTGGAATCTCTGGGTTCAGAATACATACCCTTTCAACTTTATATTACCGAAATACTCTCCAAAGTTGTAGCATTTGCAATCAAAACAAAAATATATGCAAGTTCTCCTTCCTTTACATTACTTTTTTTTTTCCAGATCTGATAGGTATGGAAACATTTCTCATTGTTCGTATTTTCATTTTCCTGAATTGTTGATTTGATATGAATCTGTTAATTCATCTATTAAAATTTATTTTTCCTTCTCATAACTGCCTGTTCATTTCCTTTGCCTCTTTTGTGTTTTGTCTCTCTCTGAACAATTTGTAGGAATACTAACATATTTGAAATATAATATTTGCAGTTCGTATATGTTTTAAGTAAGTTTTTAATTTTTTTTGACTGATTATGGTGACATTTGACATTCAGATTATACTTCCTAAATAAAAATAAATTTTATTTTTAATATAGTCCAATGTAATTTCTTTTCTGAGTTATGTCTACTATGGAATCATAAATGTGTTCTGATTTACTTTCATTTAATTATTCAATTTTTTTTCACATTTAAGTTATTAAAACATCTATTGAGTCTTTGCTTGTTTGTTTCCTTTTTGCTTATGCTGTGAGAAAAAAGACCTAATGGTATTTTTCCCACCTGGCGAGCCAATTGTCTGAAAGTCATTTATTGAATAGTCTATTCTTTTTTTATTACTTTTAAAATCACCTCTCACTTCTGCCATATTTTAGATTTTTAATATACATGTTCTTCTATTTCTGGATTCTCTTTTCTGTTCCATTGATCTTCATGTCTATTACTATAGCAATACCATACTTTCACACTATGTTCATTTACAATAGTTTTATGATTGGTCTTACTATATGGTGGGGTGTGCCCTTCCATTTTGTTATTCATTTTCAAAATGGTCTTGGCTATTTATGGAACGTGACTTTTTATATGAGTTTTAAAATCAGTTTTATTCTGATTTTACATATATGTCTGTCAAGACTTTCAAATAATTTGCAAATAATTGACAGATTATTTAGGGGAAAATTGATATCAATCAATATAATCTTCTTACCTAGGAATTTGGTCAATTTCTCCATTTAGTCAAGTCTAACTTCTCCTTTCCCTAAATTCTAGGTTAACTGCATCTCACAAAGTCTAACATAAGGTACCTGTACAATCATTTAAAATCATTCTAAAATGATGTAATTTCCTTTAGTCTGTATATCACTTGAAACTTTTTATTGGATTCAAAATGAATATTTTTATACTTTAAGTGTCTTTTTATTGCTGGTTTCTAATTTAATGGCACTTCAGTCAGAGAATATAACCTAAGTGGTATTGATAGTTTGAATTTTTTTAAGGAATTACTTTATGGCCTAATATGTAGTTAATTTTGTAAGCTTTGCATGTATCCAGAAAGTATGCATATTCTCTACTTGCTGAAACTAGATTTCTCCATATAGTTATTAGACCAGCTTTTCTAATTGGCATGTTCAAATTTTCTATATTTTTAATAAATTTTTATCTGGTTTTATATACCATCTGATTGTGAATTTGTCAATATCTCCTTGTAATTCTATCACCTTTTGTTTTATACATGTTGAGATTATATTGTCAGGTGTATTCATTCACTTCATGAGGTAGGGAGAGAAACAAGCGAGAACCAACAAGCAATTGAGAAAAAATGAACTAAGTGTAAAAAATCCAGTTTAAAGTTTTACCAAATTTTATAATGTAAACAGTCCCTTCAAACAATGCTCAGACTCTCTCAAATAAAGATGCCCGGAATATCAACATTTTTCTTCCATTTTCTCCCTACCAAAGTGTCAGGATGTATGGTGAGAAAATGTCACGCTCTCCTTCACCTATGTGTTGGTTGACTTCTACTACTCTCTGGCACAATGTTTGCTGTCTGCCTGACTGCCAGACAATCTTCTGATCTCCAATACCCAATTTTATGCACAGTTGTCTACACTTTTAGCTTGGACAATAATTCTAAGGAATTCCGGTCATCTCTTTGCCTCTTCTAAGCTCTTGCTGGCTGTAGAAAATTGTTTCTCTGCCACTTTAGACATTTGTTCACCTGGCCATATGGTTAACATCACAGGAAAACTGAGGGAGCCTAGAGAATGCTCACTAAAACTACTCTCACTCTGACCATTATTTTCTGATCAGTAAAGTATCCTGGAGTGTCCATGTTTGGGCTGGACACTGTTGTAGATTTTATTTTCCAAAGGTATCTCATTTCCCATACAGTTTTCTGCAATGAGACCTTACTATCTAATTTGTTGTTGTTAGTTCCTGTGGAGTCCGTTCTAATGGCGACCCCCTATGTGCAGAGTAGAACTGCTTCACAGAGTTTTCAAGGCTGTGGCCTTCTGGAAGCAGATCACCAGACCTGTCTTCCAAAAAGCCTCTGGGTAAGTTCTAACTGCCAACCTTTCGGCTAGTGATTGAATCTTTAAATGTTTGTTCTACCCAGGGACTCGATAATTACCTTCCCCTTTATTTGAATTGGCCTTAGTTACTTACCTTGACCAACAAAACGTGGAGGAAGTGATTAGTTTGAAATTTCCAAGGTTACTTATAAGAAACTTCGAAGCTTCCACCTGGATCTCTTGGAACACTTGACCTACATGGACCTCAAACTACATGGATAGAACACATGCAGGCACTCTGGTAGGCTGCCCATTCAGGTTTCTAATAGAAAATAGATTAGGCCTGAAACCTAGAGATCTGGGTGATTGTAAAAGGATGGAACTAGAGTAAAGAAATGAATGTTGCCATACACACTGAGTCACATCTAAATAGAAGTATAATCCATCTGGGATTGTGTAATATGAATGTTAAATAAGAATCATTAAAGTAGATGAGGTAATTTTAAATCACTGCACAAGAATTTCTAATAATATTCAATTAACAAATTATTAAAACAAAGTTTTGGAACTGTGAGATAGAGAGGATAGAAAACGTTCCAACAGTCTTTTCTGAAGGTTGGAAAGAGAATAGAAAACTTAAAGCACTCTACAATTCTTAACCTTTGGGGAGTGGAGGGAAAGCAGTGGGAAACCAGAAACACTTGATTGGCAAAATAGTTAACAAGTTGTTTTAACATAATGGTAGAAAATATACATCTGATTGTTAGACCTGAAAATGAAAACGATTTAAGTGACTAGAAAAATACAGTAAATTTCCAAATTAACATGAATATAAAAAGACTGAACAGCAACTTCATTTAAAAAAATCAGTATGTGAAAGGAAAGGAGACAACATAAAATAAACAATTCACAAAAATAAAATAAGAACAAATTGTTTCACCCAGTGTGAACAGACTAAGTACTCTGATTAGAAGATGGATTCTGCCTAATTAGATTTTTTAAAAATAAAACAACCCCATCTAAGGGGGCCTCGATAAAAGTTCAGTTCTAGAGGAACATTCCAGTGCACCTCTTTATAATTAGAAAGTCTATTTACTAAGAAATACAAGAACATAGAGAAACTGCAAATTACAAACAACAAACTTGATTTCTAGACATACATCCTTCTGTATAATGAAGTGGTTATAATTCTTATAAGTGTTCTGTTCAATAACATATAATAATAATAACTGAAATGTGTTGAATTCCTACCTATATTTCAGTAACTTTGCTAGACTGTTATTACTTCATTTAATCCTTACAAAAACCTTGCAAGGTAAGTAAGTATTATCCTAATTTTCACAGGAGAGGAATTGAGGCTCAGTGCTAAACAAACGAGTCAGATTTTCAACACCTAGCGACCCCATGTGACAGAATAGCGATTTCTAGGCTGTAATCTTTACGGGAACAGATTGACAAGTCTTTCCCTTGTGTAGGTGCTGGGTGGGTTCCAAACGCTGACATTTTGGTTAGCAGCCAAGTGCATTATTTAATGGTCGTGCACAGAGTTAGTACGTGAAAGAATCATTACTTAAACCAAGCCTACCTAAGGACCTCTCTGTGCCTCTATCTTTCCTGCCACCACACCACACTCTCGCTTTTCCCATTAGAGTAAGAGGCAGCAGAGCAAAGTGTTCAAGAGTGAGGATTCTGCCACACCCTATGTGACTTTGAAAGTGTACTTAATCTCTGTGTGTCTCAGTTGTCATACCTAAATCATAAGGTCACTGTGAGGATTAATACGGCAATGCATACAAATACCTGATACCATCCCTATCAGAAAATAAGCATGCAGAACATGTTAGCTATTATTTTTCTTAAATTTTATTGTTGTAAAATATATATATAGCAAGAAATTTGTCATTTTAACCATTTTTAAGTGTACCTTTCAGTGATATTAATTACATTCATCATGCTGTGCAACCATCACCGCTATCCATTTCCAAATTTTTTCATCATCGTAAACAGAAACTCAGTACCCTCTAGGCAATAACTCCCCATTTTCCCCTTCCCTCCAGCCCCTGGAAACTACTAGTAAAATTCTGTCTCTGTGTATTTACCTATTCTAGGTATTTCATGGAAACCCTAGTAGCGTAGCGGTTAAGAGCTACGGCTGCTAACCAAAAAGGGCAGAAGTTCGAATCCACCATGGGATCATATAATATCTGTTCTTTTGTGTCTGACTTTTTTTACTCAGCAAAATGTTTTCACGGTTCATCCATGTTGTAGCACATATCAGAACTTAATTCCTCTTTATGGCTTAATAATAATCCATTGTATAGATACAGCACATTACATTTATCCATTCATCTGTTGATGGATGTGTGGGTCGTTTCCAATTTTGATTACTGTCAATACTGCTGCAGTGAACATTGGTGTACAAGTACCTGTTTGAATTTCTGCTTTCAAGTCCTTGACGTATATAACTAAGAGAAGAATTGCTGGATCATATGGCAATTCTGTTTAACTTCCTCAAAGAGGAATCACCAAACTGTTTTCCACAACAGGTACACCATTTTACATTCCCATTAACAATGAATGAGGGTTCCAATTTCTCCACTTCCTTGCCAGCACTTGTTATTTTCCATTTTTCTGATAATAGCCATCCTAGTAAGTCTGAAGTGGTATCTCATTGCGGTCTTTATTTACATTTCCCTAGTGACTTATGATATTAAGCATCTTTTCATGTGCTTATTGGCCATTTGTTTATCTTCTTTGGAGATATATCAATTCAAATTCTTTACCCATCTTTTAATTAGGTTGTTTGTCTTTCTGTTGTTGAGTTGTAGGAGTTCTTTATTTTACCATTCTGTAGGTTGTCTCTTCATTTTCATGATAAAGTCCTTTGATGCACAAAGGTTTTTAATTTGATGAAGTCCATTTGCCTTTATTGTTTGTTTTTAGTGTTTTACCTAAGAATCCATTGTCAAAAACAAGGTCTTGAAATTTTACCCCTATCTTTTTTGTCTAAGAGTTTTATGGTTTTGGTTCTTATTTTTAGGTCACTGATCCATTTTTAGTAAATTTTCATGTGTGATATGAGATAAGGGTCCAACTTCATTCTTTTTCGTGTGGTGGTACCTTTGTGTCAGCATCATTGATTGAAGAGACTATTCTTTCCCCATTGAATGGACTTGGCACTCTGGTGCAAAATCAATTGACCATAGATGTATGGGTTTATATCTGGAATTTCAATTCAAATGTATTGGTATATATGACTATCCTTATGCCAGTATCACGCTGCTTTGATTACTGTAAGTTTACAGTAAAAAAAAAAAAAAAAGTGTGAGCCCTCCTACTTTGTTCTTCTTTTTCAAGATTGCTTTGGCTATTCGGGGACCCCTTGCAATTCCATACAAATTTTAGGATTGGTTTTTCCATTTACTAAAAAAAAAAAAAAAAAAAAAGACTTGAAATTTTGATAGGGATTGTATTTATTCTGTAGAATGCTTTGGGTAGTATTGACATCATAATAATGTTAAATCTCCAAAACCATGAACATGAGATGACTTTCCATTTATTTAGGTTTTTAAATTTTTTTTCAGCAATGTTTAATACAGTTCAGTGTACAAGTCTTTCACCTCCCTGGTAATATTTATCCCTAGATATTTTATCCTTTCAGATTGCTCATTGCTGGTGTAGAGAAATGCAACTCATGTTTAATTTTTTTTTTGTATTTACCTTGTACCTCATGATTTTGTTGAATTAATTTATTAGCTCTGGTGCCTTCTCGTGGATTCTTTGGGATTTTCTATTTATATAGGATGATGTCATCGGCAAATAAAGATGTAAGTGTCTTTACTTCTTCCTTTCCGACTTAGATACATTTTATTTCTTTTTCTTGCCTAATTGCTCGCCTTGCACAACCAGTACAATGTTTGAAAAGCAGTTGGTGAAAGTGGGCATCTTTTTCTTGTTCCTGGTTGTAGGTGGAAAGCTTTCAGTCTTTCTCCATTAAGCATACTGTTCTCTGTGTTTTTGGTTTTTTTTTTTTTTTTTTTCCATACATACCCTTTATCATGGTGAGAAATTTTCCTTCTATTCCCAAATTGTTGAGTTTTTTGTTTTGTTCTGTTTTCAATAGTGAAAGAGCATTAAATTTTGTCAAATGCCTTTTTTGAGTCAGTTGAGATGTTCTTGGCTTTCTTTTCTTTTGTTCTATTAATGTGGTATATTGCATTGATTTTCTAACTTTGAACCACCCTTGCATTTCTGGGATAAGTCCTAGTTGGTCACGGTCCATAACACTTTTAATATGATGTTGGACTTCGTTTTCTTGTATTTTGGTAAGGGTTTTTGCACCTGTATTTGTAAGGGATATTGGTCCATAGTGTCCTTGTTTGTCTTGGTCTGTCTTTGGTGTCAGGATAATGCTGGCCTCATAGAACGTGTTCGAAAGTGTTTCCTCCTCTTCTATTTTTTGGAATAATTTGAGAAGTATCAGTGTGAATTCTTTTTAAAAAATTTGGAACAATTCCCCAGTGAAACCATCTGGTTAGTAACTATCATTTGTTGGGAGGTTTTACAACTGATCCAATGTCTCCCTTCATTTGTTATGGTTGTGTTCATACTTTCTATTTCTTTTTGGGTCACTTTTAGTAGTTTATGTACTTCTAGAAATTTTTCCATTTCATTTAGGGTATCTAATTTGTTGGTGTTCAGTTGTTTATAGTATTGTCTTATAACCCTTTTTATTTCTGTAGAGTAAGAGTTACATCCCCATTTTCATTTCCAGATTTACACATCTGCATTTTCTCTCTTTTGTTCTTTTCAGTGTAGCTAAACTTTTCTCATTTTATTGATCTTTTCGAAGAATCAGCTTCTGGCTTCAGTGATTCTCTGTATTGTTTTCTATTTACTATTTCACTTATTTCTGCTCTAATCTTTATTTCCTATCTTCTGTAGCTTTCGGATTAGTCTTCTCTTCTTTTTTCTAGCATTAAGTTTTAAGTTAGGTTGTTGATTTTGGATCTTTCTTCTTCTTTTTTTTTTTTTTTTTACCCCTATAAATTTCCCTGTAGACATTGACTTCATAACATCCCATAAGTTTGGTATGTTGTGCTTTCATTTTCATTCATCTCTAAGTATTTCTTGATTTCTTCTTTGACCCATTGGTTGTCTAAAAGCATGTTTTTTAACTTATTTTATAGTGTTGTTTGAATCCTTTATTTCCTTATTGACCTTCTGTATAGATGTTCTATCCATTATTGAAAGTCGTGTACTAAAGGCTACAACTGATACTGTAGAACAGTCTATTTTCCATTTCAATTCCATCAGTGTTTGCTTTATATATTTTGGGGTAAGGTCAGCCTATCTCTCTCTCTATCTATCATCTTTTTATATAAAACCAAACACTAGTTGCCACACCAAGTTGACTTCGACCTCATATGTGTCTGAGTAGGGTTTTCAATGGCTGATTTTTTGGAAGTAGATCACCAGGACTTTCTTTTGAGGTGTCTCTGGGTGGACTCGAACCTCCAACCTTTCAGTTAGCAGCTAAGCATATTAACCATTTGCACTACCTAGGACCTCTGTATGTATTTTTTATATCTTTTTGATTGACACTTTTATCATTATGCAATACCCTTCTTTATCTCTTTTAACAGATTTTAATTAAGGTCTATAGTTTGTCTGATGTTGATGTAGCCATCACAGCTCTCTGTTCATTATAATTTGCATGAAATTTTTTTTTCATCCTTTCACTCTCAACCTATTTGTGTCTTTGGGTCTAAGGTATATCTCCTGTAGACAGCATATAGATGGATTTTTTTTTAATCTCTGCCTTTTGATTAGACAGTTTAATCTACTTACATTTAAAGTAATTACAGGTAAGATTTATTTCTGCCATTTTGCTATTTGTTTGTGTGTGTGTGTGTGTGTGTGTCTTAAGCCTTTTTTATCCTTCATTTCTTCCAATATGTTTCATTAGTTCATTTTTTGTAATGAACCATTTTTATTCCCTTCTCATTTCTTTTTGGGTGTATATTTTGAATATTTGCTCTGTAGTTACCATGGAGATTACATTTAACATTGTACATGTATACAACCTTGTTTAAATTGATACTATTTCAACTTCAATAACATACGAAAAGATTTGTATTGTTTTCACAAATTACGTGTTTATATATTGAGACCAATAACAAGTTTATAATTATTTTTATGCATTTATTGTTTTAAATAATGTAGGACATAATAAACAGAGTTAGAAACCAAAAATACCATAAAATTGGCTCTTGTATTTCCCATGAAGTTATCTTTACTGGAGATCTTTTTATCAGTGTCATAAGGTTTCGAGTTATGTCTCGAGTCCTTTCGTTTCAATCTGATAGACTCCCTTTATTATTTCTTGTAGGGAAGGTCTAGTTGTAAAGAACTCCCTCAGCTTTTGTTTATCTGGAAATGCCTTAATATCACTCTCATTTTAGAAGGGTTAATTTGGCAGATATAGAATTCTTGGTTGATCATTTTTTTTCGGCACTTTAAATATGTCACTTCACTGCCTTCTTTTGGCACTTTAAATATTCCATTCCACTGCCTTCTTTTGGCACTTTGAATATGCCATTCCACTGCCTTCTGGCCTTCAAGGTTTCTGAGAAGAAATTGCTGTTTAATCTTACTGAGTATTCCCTGTATGTGATAGTTCACTTCTCTCTTGCTGCCTTCAGGATTCTCTTTTTATCTCTTTTTCTCAAGAGATTGATTATAATGTGTATCAGTGTGGAATCTTTTGGTTTATTCTACTTGGAATTTGTTGAGCTTCTTGGATACACATCAGATTTGTGAGTTTTTCTGCTATTATTTCTTCAAAAAAACTTTTTTTTTTTTGCACCATTCTTTCTTCTCCTTCTAAGACTCCCATAATGTGTATAGCAGTTCACTTCATAGTGTTCCAAAAGTCCCATAGGTTCTGCTCACTTTTCTTCATTCATATTCTTTCTGTTCCTCAGACTTGATAATTTTAATTGTGCCATCTCCTAGTTGGCTGGTTATTTCTTCTGCCAACTCAAATATGCTGTTGAGGCCACATAGTGAATTTTCCAGTTGTCATATTTTTTCTCTCCAATAATTGATTACTTTTTATAGTGTCTCTTTATTGATATTCTTTTTTTAATTTTTTAAAAATTTTTATTGTGCTTTAAGTGAAAGTTTACAAATCAACTCAGTCTCTCATACAAAAACGTATATACACCTTGCTCCTAGTTGCTCCCCCCAATGAGACAGCACACTCCTTCTTTCCACTGTCTATTCTTGTGTCCATTCAGCCAGCTTCTGACCTCCTCTGTCCTCCCGTTTCCCTTCTAGACAGTAGCTTCCTGCACAGTCTCATGTGTCTGCTTGATCTGAGAAGCTAACTCCTCACCAGTATCATTTTCTAACCCATAGTCCAGTCCAATCTCTGTCTGAAGAGCTGGCTTTGGGAATGGTTCTGGTCCTGGGCTAACAGAAGATGTGGGGGCCATGACTTCCAGGGTCCCTCTAGTCTCAGTCAGACCTTTAAGTCTGATGTTTTTATGAGAATTTGAAGTCTGCATCCCCTGTTCTCCTGCTCCCTCAGGGGTTCTCTGTTGTGTTCCCTGTCAGGGCAGTCATCGGTCCCAGTAGGGTACCATCAGTTCTTCTGGTCTCAGGCTGATGTAGTCTCTGATTTATGTGGCCTTTTCTGTCTCTTGGGCTTGAAATTACCTTGTGTCCTTGGTGTTCTTCATTCTCCTTTGCTCCAGGTGGGTTGAGACCAATTGAAGCATCTTAGATGACCACTTGCTAGCATTTAAAACCCCAGAAGCCACTCTCCAAAATTGGATGCAGAATGTTTTCTTAATAGATATTATTATGCCAGTTGGCCTAGGTGTCCCCTGAAACTGTGGTCCTGAAACCCCCATCCCTGCTACACTGGCCTTTGAAGCATTCAGTTTATTCAGGAAACTTCTTGGTGTTTGATTTAATCCAGTTGTGCTCACCTCTCCTGAATTGTGTGTTGTCTTTCCCTTCACCTAAAATAGTTCTCGTCTACTATTTAGTTAGTGAATACCCCTCCCCCTCCCACCCCCCCACTTTCATAACCATCAAAGAATATTTTCTTCTCTGTTTAAACTATCAATTTCTTATAACAGTGGCCTCATACATTATTAGCCCTTTTGCAACTGACTAATTTCACTCAGCATTCCCCCATGTTACAAAATGTTTCACGGATACATTATTGTTCTTTATCAATGCGTAGTATTCCATTGTGTGACTATACCATAATTTGTTTATCCATTCATCCATTGATGGGCACCTTGGTTGTTTCCATCTTTTTGCCATTGTAAACAGTGCTGCAGCGAACATGGGTGTTTGAGTATCTGTTCATGTAGAGGCTCTTATTTCTCTAGGATATATTCCCAGGAGTGGGATTACTGGATTGTATGGTAGTTCTATTTCTAGCTTTTCAAGGAAGCGCCAAATCGATTTCCAAAGTGGTTGTCCATTTTACACTCCCACCAGCAGCGTGTAAGTGTTCCAGTCTCCCCACAACCTCTCCAAAATTATTATTTTGGGTTTTTTGGATTAATACCAGCCTTGATGGAGTGAGATGGAATCACATTGAAGTTTTGATTTGCATTTCTCTAATGCCTCATGATCATGAGCATTTCCTCATGTATCTGTTAGCTACCTGAATGTCTTCTTTAGCGAAATGCCTGTTCATATACTTTGCCCATTTTTTAATTTGGTTATTTGTCCTTTTGTAGTTGACTTTTTGCAGTGTCATGTAGATTTTAGAGATCAGATGCTGATTAGATGTCATACCTAAATTCTTTTTCTCAATCTGTAGGCAATCATTTTACTCTTTTAGTGAAGTCTTTGGATGAGCATAGGTGTTTGATTTTTAGGAGCTCCCAGTTTTCTAGTTTCTCTTCTGGTGTTTGTGCATTGTTGGTAATGTTTTGTATACTGTTTATACCACATATTATTGCTCCTAGCCTTGTCTCTTTTTTTCTCCCATAATCTTTATCATTTTAGTTTTTCTCTTTAGGTCTTTGATACATTTTGAGTTTGTTTTTGTACATGGTGTCAGGTATGGGTCTTGTTTCACTTTTTTGCAGATGGATATCCAGTTATGCCAGCACCATTTGTTAAAGAGACTGTCTTTTCCCCATTTAACAGACTTTGGGCCTTTGTCAAATGTCGGCTGCTCATGTGTGGTGGATTTATGTCTGGATTCTCAATTCTGTTCCATCGGTCTATGTATCTGTTCTTGTACCAGTATCAGGCTCTTCTGACTACTGTGGTAGTATAATAGGTTCTAAAATTAGGTAGAGTGAAGCCTCCCACTTTGTTCATCTTTTTCAGCAATGCTTTACTTATCCGGGGCCTCTTTCCCTTCCATTTGAAGTTGGTGATTTGTTTCTTCATCTCATTAAAAAATGTCTTTGGCAGAAAGGGCCACATGAACCAGAGCCTACATCATCCTGAGATCAGAAGAACTAGATGGTGCCCGGCTACAACCAATGACTACCCTGACAGCGAACACAACAGAGAACCCCTGAGGAAGCAGGAGAGCAGTGGGATGCAGACCCCAAATTCTCATAAGACCAGACTTAATGGTCTGACTGAGACTAGAAGGACCCTGGTGGTCATGGGCCCCGACCTTCTGTTGGCCCAGGACAGGAACCATTCCCGAAGCCAGCTCTTCAGACATGGATTACACTGGACAATGGGTTGGAGAGGGATGCTGGTGGGGAGTGAGCTTCTTGGATCAGGTGGACACTTGAGACTGTGTTGGCATCTCCTGCCTGGAGGGGAGATGAGAGGATGGAGGGGGTTAGAAGCTGGTGAAATGGACACGAAAAGAGAGCGTGGAGGGAGAGAGCAGGCTGTCTCATTAAAAAAAATCATTAGGGGGAGAGTAATTGGGAGTGTGTAGCAAGGTGTATATGGGTTTTTGTGTGAGAGACTGACTTGATTTGTAAACTTTCACTTAAAGCACAATAAAAATTATAAAATAAAAAAGTCTTTGGAATTTGGATCAGAATTACATTGTATCTATAGATTGCTTTTGGTAGAATGGAACATTTTTACAATGTTAAGTCTTCTTATCCATGAGCAAGGTATGTTTTTCCACTTATGTAGGCCTCTATTGGTTTCTTACAGTAGTGTCTTGTAGTTTTCTTTGTATAGGCCTTTTACATCTCTGGTAAGATTTATTTCTGAATATTTTATCTTCTTGGGGGCTACTGTAAATGGCATTGATTTGATGATTTCCTCTTCGATGTTCTTTTTGTTGGTGTAGAGGAATCCAACTGATTTTTGTATGTTTATCTTGTATCCTGATTCTTTGCTGAACTCTTCTATTAGTTTCAGTAGTTTTCTTGAGGATTCTTTAGGGTTTTCTGTGTATAAGATCATGTCATCAGCAAATGGAGATAATTATACTTCTTCCTTACCAGTCTGGATGCCCTTTCTTTCTTTAGCCTAATTGCTCTGGCTAGGACCTCTAGCACAATGTTGAATAAAAGTGGTAATAAAGGTAATCCTTGTCTGCTTCCTGAACTCAAGGGGAATACTTTCAGAATGTCTCCATTTAGGATGATGTTGGCTGTTGGCTTTGTATAAATGCCCTTTATTATGTAGAGGAATTTTCTTTCTATTCCTATTTTGCTGAGAGTTTCTATCATGTATGGGTGTTGAGCTTTGTCAAATGCCTTTTCTGCATCAATTGGTAAAATCATATGGTTCTTGTCTTTTGTTTTAGTTATATGATGGATTACGTTAATTGTTTTTCTAATGTTGAACCATCCCTGCATACCTGTTATGAATCCCACTTAGTCATGGTGAATTATTTTTTTTTTGATATGTTTTTGAATTCTATTATCTAGAATTTTGTAGAGGATTTTTGCATCAAAGCTCATGAGGGATATAGATCTGTAATTTTCTTTTTTATTTATTTATTTTTTTGTGGTGTCTTTGCCTGGTTTTTTATGTGCTGGTTTCATAGAATGAGTTTGGGAGTATTTCATCCTTTTCTATGTCCTGAATTTACTTTAGTAGTAGTGGTGTTTTAACTTTTTTCTGAAAGGTTGGTAGAACTCTCCAGTGAAGCCCTCCAGGCCAGGGCTTTTTTTGTTGCTGTCGTTGGGAGTTTTCTAATTACATTTTCAATCTCTTCTTTTGTTATGGTTTTATTTAGTTGTTCTACCTCTGTTCATGTTAGTTTCGGTAGGTAGTGTGTATCTAGAAATTTATGCATTTCTTCTAGGTTTTCACAATTGTTAGAGTACAATTTTTTGTAGTAGTGTGATATGATTCTTTAATTTCCGTTGGGTCTGTTGTGATATTGCCCATCTCATTTCTTATTCAGGGTATTAGCTTCCTCTCCTGTTCTTCTTTTGTCGGTTCAGCCAATGGTTTATCAATTTTGTTAATTTTTTCAAAGAAGCACCCTTTGGTCTTGTTAAATCTTCTCTTTTTCTGTTCTCTATTTCATTGAATTCTGCTCTAATTTTTATTATTTGCTTTCTTCTGGTGCCTGGGGTTTTCTTTTGTTCATCTCTTTCTATTTGTTCAACTTGTGGGGATAATTCTTTGATTTTGGCCCTTTCTTCTTTTTGTATGTGTTCATTTATTGATATAAATTGACCTCTGAGCACTACTTTAGCTGTGTCCCAAAGGTTCTGATAAGAAGTGTCTTCATTCTCATTGGAATGTATGAATTTCTTTTCCGTCCTTAATGTCTTCTATAATCCAGTCTTTTTTGAGCAGGGTATTGTTCAGTTTCCAAGTGTTTGATTTCATTTCTCTGCTTTTTCTGTTATTGATTTCTACTTTTATGGCCTTATGGTCAGAGAAGATGCTTGGTAACATTTCGATGTTTTGGATTCTGCTAAGGCTTGCTTTATGACCTAAACCAAAAAACCAAACCAAACCCAGTGCCATCGAGTCATTTCCGACTCATAGCGACTCTATTGGACAGAGTAGAACTGCCCCATAGAGTTTCCAAAGAGCACCTGGTGGATTCAAACTGCCGACCCTTTGGTTAGCAACCATATCACTTAAACACTACGCCACCAGGGTTTCCTTTAAGACCTAATGTGTGGTCTATTCTAGAGAAAGCTCCTTGTGCATTAGAAGAGAAACTATACTTGGCTGCTGTTGGTTGGAATGTTCTGTATACATCTATGAGATCAATTTGGTTGATTGTGGAATTTAGATCTTCCATGTCTTTATTGAGCTTCTTTCTGGATGTTCTGTCCTTCACCGAAAGTGGTGTGTTAAAATCTCCTACTATTATTGTGGAGCTGTCTATCTCACTTTTCAATGCTTTTAGAATTTATTTTGTGTATCTTGCAGCTCTGTCATTGGGTGCATAAATATTTAATATGGTTATGTCCTCCTGGTATATTGTTCCTTTAATCATTAAAAGTGTCCTTCCTTATCCATTGTGGTGGATTTAACTTTAAAGTCTATTTTGTCAGAAATTAATATTGTCACTCCTGCTCTTTTTTGGTTGTTGTTTGTTTGATATATTTTTTCCATCCTTTGAGTTTTAGTTTGTTTGTATCCCTAAGCCTAAGATGTGTCTCTTGTAGGCAGCATATAGATGGATCATTTTTTTTATCCATTCTGACACTGTGTCTTTTTATTGGTGCATTTAGTCCATTTACATTCAGTGTAATTATTGATAGGTATGAGTCTAGTGCTGTCATTTTGATGGGTTTTTTGTGTGTGTTGGTGATAGGTTCTCTTTCCCTCTTAATTTTTTGTGCTGAGTTAAAAAAACAAACCAAACCAAACCCATTGCCATCAAGTCAATTCCAACTCATAGCGACCCTATAGGACAGAGTAGAACTACCCCATAGAGTTTCCAAGGAGCACTGGGTTGGTTTGAACTGCTGACCTTTCGGTTAGCAGCTGTAGCACTTAACCACTATACCACTAGGGAGTTTGTCTTTGTTTATTGTCTTTTCCTCTTATTCGTTGTTGTTCATTTTCTGATGAGTCTTCATTTTTTTCTTGTGTTTTATTTTGATGAGTAGAATTGTTAGTCTGTTTTGTGTTTACCCTGATATTTATCCCTAATTTTCTAAGTTTAAACGTAACTTTTATTTCTTTATATCGCCTTGTCTTCCTCTCCATATGAAAGGTCTATGACAACAGTTCTTAGTCCCTCTTTATTGTTTTAATGTTGTCTCCTTTTACATATTGACATCACTGTTTCTCTGTTTTGAGCATTTTTTAAATCTTGATTCATATATGTGATTTCCATATCTAGGTTAACATCTGGTTGCTCTGTCCTGTGTTCTAGTCTTGGGTCGATGTCTAATATTATTGACAGTCTAACCAGAGAACTCCCTTTAGTATTTCTTGTAGTTTTGGTTTGGTTTTTAAGAATTCCCTAAACTTCTGTTTATCTGGAAATGTCCTATTTTTGCCTTCATATTTGAGAGATAGTTTTGCTGGATATATAATTCCTGGCTGGCAATTTTTTCCTCCATTTCTTTGTGTAAGTCATCCCATTGCCTTCTTGCCTGCATGGTTTCTGCTGAGTAGTCTGAGTTTATTCTTATTGACTCTCCTTTGTAGGTGAATTTTCCCTTATCCCTAGCTGCTCTTAAAATTCTTTCTTTATCTTTGGTTTTGGCATGTTTGGTTATAATATGCCTTGGTGACTTTCTTTTGAGATCAACCTTATGTGGAGTGCGATGAGCATCTTGGATAGATATCTTCTTATCTTTCACAATATCATGGAAGTTTTCTGCCAACAAATCTTCAACTATTCTCTCTGTATCTTCTGTCGTCCCTCCCTGTTCTGGTACTTTAATCACTCATAGGTTATTTCTCTTGATAGAGTCCCACATGTTTCTTAGGGTTTCTTCATTTTTTTTAATTCTTTTATCTGATTATTCTTCAAATATATTGGTGCCAAGTGTTTTATCTTCAGTCTCACTAATTCTGCCTTCCACTTCCTCAATTCTGCTCCTGTGACTTTCTATGGGGTTTTCTAATTCTGAAATTTTATTGTTAAGCTTCTGAATTTTTGATTGCTGTCTCTCTATGGATTCTTGCAGCTTATTCAATTTTTCATTACTTTCTTGAATAACCTTTTTAATTTCTTCAACTGCTTTATCTGTGTGTTCCTTGGCTTGTTCTGTGTATTGCCTGATCTCCTTCTTAACCTTGTTCCTGATGTCTTGAAGAGTTCTGTATATTAATCTTTTGTGTTCTGCATCTGGCAATTCCAGAAAGGAACCTTCACCCAGAAGATCCCTTGATTCTTTGTTTTGAGAGCTTGTTGAAGCAATCATGGTCTGCTTCTTTATGTGATTTGATATTAACTGTTGTCTCCGAGCCATCTATAAGTTATTGTAATAGTTCATTTTATGTTTGCTTACTGTATCCTAGCTTCTTGCTTTTTTTGTTTTGATATGACTAAATAGGCTGCTCGAGTGAGCTAGCTTGATTATTTTTGCCTTTGAAGTTCTAACATCCTGTCACCAGATGGCTAGAGATGTTATCAGGTATATGAGCCTAGGAGTCCATTCATTTTTCTTGTATGGATTCAGCTCAGGTGTCCAGGTATCTGGCCAACAAATTTGTGGTACAGACCATGTCCTACAGTCTTGGACAGGGGTGATTGATGCAGGTACAGGTATCTGATTGAAGCAGGGCATCATGCTCTGAACAAGGCAAGGGGCTGAAAACTGTCCCCTGAGTGTCTGTGAGGAAAGTGAATCCCCGTGCCCTAGAACACACAAGTGGGTGGGTTCTGCAGATAGACCATGGGCACCAATGCTTTTGGTTGTAAGGACTGGGAGGTACCAGTTATCCTTGGACCCCTCTCAGGGGCTGGGTGACAGGTGGAGCTACCAGTACTTAGGCCCCTGCTGTAGATAGGTGAGGACCCTGTTTAATAAGCAAAACAGTGTCAAACATCAAACACCCATGTCTCCACCACACAGGTGAAACTGTTGCAGTCTGCCAACAAGGGCCTATTCTCCTGAAATAGGCCCACACAGGTCCATGCAAGGGGGAAAGGTATTCAAAGTCCACAGAGAGTTTATGCCTGGACAGGAGCTGCTTCTGTCCTGAGCTGTCCAGGTTAGTTGAGCTGCAGATTATCTTTTCCCCCAGTTGTGAATTTATTCCTTCTCCAAGGCTGGGAGAATAGCTCAGAATGCTCAGCAGGACCTATCTCAGGCCCAGGGAAATCGACAGCTGCTGAAATCAGCTTGGGGCCTAGGGGTGTGGTAAAATATATGCAAGGACTTAGCTTTTGCCAAGAGCGCCATTCTTCTGTGGTTCTAGAGGGCTGAGTAGGCTGTGTGGCTGGCTGTTTCTCTCTGAGGAAACTGTGGCGGGACAGCTCCTGCCAGCCCTCTGCAGTCACTCCCAGGAATGATGGCTGAGGGTTCCCAGTGATTCAGGTCTGGGAACTCCTCTCTATTTCTGATCCATATCTCCCTCCCCCTGCCACTCCGTCAGTTTTCTAACTTTGCCATTGATGTTCAGGGCTCCTAGCTTATCGTAAATATAATCATTTCACTTGTTTTTCAGGGTTTTTGTTGTTAGAGTGATCACCAGGAGCATCTCAGTACTCGCCATCTTGGCCCAGCCTCCTTTATTGATATTCTTGTTTGCTCAGGTACCATTTTCCTTATTTTCTTTAGTTCTTTGTCCATTTTTACTTTCACTTCTTTGAGGGTATTTAATACTGTTATTCTACAGTCTTCCAATCTGTCCATGTTCTGGGCTTCAGTTCATTTTGTTCTTTTGAATGGGCCTCTCTTTTCTGTTTCTTTGCATGCCTTGTGATTTTTAATTGAAATCAGAACATTCAAATATGATAATATGTTAGCTCTAGAACTCAGATTCTTCATCTCTACCGGAATTTGGAATTTGTTTTTTAAATTGTTGAAGGGTGTAGTAGTCTATTTGGTCAGTGACTGCCTAAACTATTTTTGTAGTGTTTGTGCTCCTTGATGTGTGTGGACACCAAAGACTCTGTTTCCCAGCCCTTGTCCACTTAATGTTTCAAAAAATTTTTTTTCCTTGCAGTCTAGAAGAAAGACAAAACACAGAAAGAAAAAAACACTTTTCCCAGTCTGCAAGTTGTCACTGTGCCGGCTCCCTCTTTAAACACTTAGGCTGACTTGCTCTATGTTTATGAATTAGCTCCTAGTAAAACCAGGGGTTCTTCTTAGGTATTTTCTTGTGCAAGAAATTTTCTTTAAGCATGCTTGTAGCCCTCTCAATTACTCTGTATACTTGATGCTTCCAAAAGTCCCAATTCCTGGTAGAAACTCTCACTCAAGCTTCTCCTTCAGCCTTTAGGTACTAACTGTATGCTCCGAATGCACCATTCAGCTCCAGGCAGCTAGGGGTGGCCACAGCCTTTAGGTGGCCACAGCCTTTAGGTGTTACCCAATGTTCCCCTCACAGCCCCTTGAGTTCCCAGGCAGGCCAAACCTAGAAGTGTGCCCTGCTTCAGTCCATCAGTCAGTGCCCAGACAGATAAGTACATAAACACACAACATTCTGTTAGCAAAGTCTGGTCTGCTTACTCCAGAGCCAGATATCAGACACTCTGAGTATGAAGTCTGCCACCACTGCCTCTTCAAGATGGCCAAGCCTCTAAGCTGGACTTGTGATAGATGCAAAAAAAAAAAAACCCAGTGCCATCAAGTCGATTCTAACTCATAGTGACCCTATAGGACAGAATAGAACTGCCCCATAGAGTTTCCAAGGAGCACCTGGTGAATTCGAACTGCTGACCCTTTGGTTAGCAGCCGTAGCGCTTAACCACTATGCCACCAGGGTGATGGATGCAGGCAGTATAAAATGAAACCTTTCTACTGTTTAAAAATAACATTTTTCTTGATTCAGCATTTGCTTAGTTTTTCCAGCCCTCTGAATGCTTTTCAAAATTCTAACAAAGTTGAGCCTACCAATATTCTGTTGTTTTCCTGCTGGCAGACAGGAGTGTGGAACTTATGCTGCCACCTTCCTAGAAGCTCCCTGTTAGCTATCATTTTTGTTGCTGCTTACTTATACTCTTGTGTTTGTAGCGTTCTGAGATTAAATAACCTCCTCTAAGTAACACTAAAAAACAGAATTGTTGTTAGTTGCCATCAAGTCACTATGATTAAAAAAAAAAAAGCACTGACTGTACCTTGATTATTATGGTTGAGATTTTAGGGCATAAAATGGGAAAAAAATAGCATTTATATGTTGCTATAAAACTTCAACTCAGTGGAGGAAAAAGGGGAAAAACTAGATTTAGGGCAGTGGAAGAAGACCAGGTCCTTCCCTAATTCATATCATTGCATATGGGTGCATTATAAAGACATTTTTTTCACGTATGTCTTATAAACAAATTTCATCTCCTCTTTCTACAGAAAACTATTATATTTAAGACAGAGAATGAGCATGTATAAGGAATTAGAATGTTCCTCATTGTAAAAGATGCAAACTAACTCAAAATAAAGTCAATAAAAAGGGGGTGGGTTATTGTCTTACATAAATGTAATGAGCTGGTAAGACCAGATCCAAGAATTCAAATAATGTCCATGGAGATATTTTTCTCTATATGACTTTTAAATCTGGGTGGAGATTGGTCCTCTTAAATTGGTGACAATATGCTGGCAAACACCCCAACTCATACACTCTTATCCTAAGAGCTTAACTCAAGAATTAAAATTCTGAGGAAGACTGATTAGATTGCTTGTGTTATATGTCCATCCATGTATTGTGAAGAGTAAGGGAGAAGCAACATGTGTCAGGCCCAACTAAAGAGCTTGGAATAGGGTCTCTACTGAGCAGAGATGTAGTGTTATCTGTAACAAAGGAAAAGAGGCACTCAACACCTTACCTAATAGATGTCCATTATGTGCAGGTACAATGAAAAAACCTTATTTTTCTCCTCGTCTCATTCCTGCTGCAGTTCCTGTAGTCTATTTTTTTCCTCTCACTTTCTAAAACATTAGTTTTTTATTTATATTTACATCCAAATTGTCTTTCTTATTTCTTTTTGGATATATATGATCAAATTTATTATTCCTATTTTTGGTATATGTGATAATACTTTCTTCATGAAATTATCTTTCTGTATCATAAAAATAACTAGTCTGAACTTTTTCCACTCAGCTGTTAAAAATTATTAGTATTTCACAATCAATAATTAAACAGCAACAAAATCCCATTTTCACTTTCTGTGATCACCATTAAAATCAATTTTGTGGTAATGTGCATTGTATTTGAAACCTATTATATACTTTATTTAAAAACTAGTAGTGTATTATTTCTCTATTCTTTTTTTCTGACATAATGACCATAAAATCATTTTTAAATCCAAGTACCTTGGACTTTACAAAAATGCTTTATTTGCTAATGAAATGGCAGCAATCAAATGACAGCTTGTGTAAAAGCAGATATACTAATTCCCTTTTAGGTAGTAAGAAATATGTCCCACAAGTAACACTATTGATAGGATTATGTATTCATTTTATTGTACATACAACCTAACCATGTACAGTAAAAAATAACATAACTTGTTGTCATTGTTAGGTGCCATTGAGTGGGTTCCCATTCACAGCGACCCTATGTACAACAGAATAAAACACTGCCTGGTCCTGCGCCATTCTCCCAATTGTTGTTTTGCTTGAGCCCATTGTTGCAGCCACTGTCAGTTCATCTCATTGAGGGTCTTCCTCTTTTTCACTGACCCTCTACTTTACCAAGCATGTTGTCCTTCTCCAGGGACCGATCCCTCGTCATCCTTGCTTCTAAGGAACATTCTGGTTGTACTTCATCCAAGACAGATTTGTTTGTTCTTTTGGCAGTCCATGGTATATTCAATATTCTTCACCAACACCATAATTCAAAGGTGTCAATTCTTCTTCGGTCTTTGTCTTGGTTATCTATCTAGTGCTGCTATAACAGAAATACCACAAATGGATGGCTTTAACAAAGAGAAGTTTATTTTCTCACAGTAAAGTTGGCTAAAAGTCCAAATTCAGGGTGTCAGCTCCAGGGGCAGCCTTTCTCTCTCTGTCAGCTATGGAGGAAGGTCCTTGTCCTCAATCTTCCCACGGTCGAGGAGTTTCTCAGGCAAAGGGACCCTGGGTCCAAAGGATGTGCTCTGCTCCTGGTGCTGCTTTCTTGGTGGTATGAGGTCCCCAACTCTCTGCTTGCTTCCCTTTCCTTTTATCTCTTGAGAGATAAAAAGGTGGAGCAGGCCACACCCCAGGGAAACTCCCTTTACATTGGATCAGGGAGGTGACCTGAGTAACGGTGGTATTACAATCCCACCCTAATTCTATTTAGCATAAAATTACAATCATGAAATGGAGGACAACCACACAATACTGGGAATCATGGCCTAACCAAGTTGACACATATTTTGGGAGGGACACAATTCAATCCATGACAGTCTTCCTTATTTATTGTCCAGCTTTCACGTGCGTATGAGATGATTGAAAACAATATAACTTAGTTTCAGTAAGTTAGTGTCGCGAGTTGCACTTTTCTACTGTATTTGCTAAATAACGGAATTGTTATTTCCTCAAAGAGGAAGTGTTGTCATGTCTATTTAGTCAATTTGGTTTGGTGATGCTCAATGACATGGAATACACATTTGGGATTTAGAGCATTTTCGAAAATCCACATTATGATATGGCCTGCTTTACAAGGTTTGGTGCATAAACATTTCATGTAAAATTACTATAAATAATTTTGGATTAAAAACATTTAATACTAGTAATAGAATAGAAATACACTGGAATGAATAAAATAGAATTAACAACAGGATCAACATACTGTCTGAATGATCATCTCTTAATGCAACATAGCATCAACATGCACCTTTCTAAATTTACTAACAACATAGCTCAACACCAGCACATGTGCTTAGTACCTATACGACATTATGATATTATGGATACAAATTCTAACACATTTTACTTATTGTTTTTCATCCTCATAACATTTCTTACAAGCCTGTTATCTGAGAAACACACATTTCCATTTGAAAGATTAATAGATTTTGGTTTGTTAATGTGAAGAGCTAGTAAATTAAATATATACATGACATGGACTTCTAGAGAGCTGAAGACAACAACAGCTATTATAGCCATAGAGAACTACAAAAAGGAAAAACTAAAAAATAAATTTACACACACAAAAAAATGCCTCAGCAGAATGGGAAGACTAGAATACCAAAACTTAAAAATTACTGTAAATAAAATGAGAAATTCATGAAATTCCAACCTACTATCTCTCTCAGTTCTTCCCCCTTCATCTTTTGCAAGTCTTTATGGCAAGCAAAGACAGATCAAGAAAAACTATAGAAAAGAGAGAAGGAAAAAAGCAACCAGCCTTAGGTTGATATAAAGCCAGTGCCAGAAAGATTAAGTACACCCTAATTCTGAAAATTTTAAAAGCAAGTATCTGGACAGAAGAGAGCAAAAACTATAAGAAAAGAACATGCGGCTATCCTCCTGGTGACGTAGCTGGAAAAAGCACTGTTCCCAATATTATAATGGAAGAAAAAGGAGGAACAGCAACAGTTTTCTTAAGCCTGCCAGAGTTCTGAGGTCACAGCGCAACCAACTGGCCCCAAGTCTAAGGTAAGACAGGAAAAATGAGACATAAGCAAGGCTAACTTTGGCCAAATGCAGATGGACACCAATAAAAGTTCAGTTAGAATGACTGCAATATTCTTACGAAAAATAACCTTTAATCTAATCATTAGAAAACAACAGACACACCCAAGTTGAGGGAAATTATACAACATAAATTACCAGTACTCTTCAAAAGTGTCCAATTATTAAAGATAAAGACCGAGGAACTTGCCAGTGTGCCTGACCCAAGCCATGGTATTTTCAATTGCCTCATATACATGTGAAAACTGGACAACGAATAAGGAAAATGGAAGAAGAATTGATGCCTTGGAATTACGGTGTTAGTGAAGAATATTGAATATACTATGGACTGCCAGAAGAATGAACAAATCTGTCTTAAAAGAAGTACAGCCAGAATGCTCCTTAGAAGTGAGGATGGTGAGACGTCTTCTCATGTGCTTTGAACACGTTATCGAGAGGGATCAGTCCCTGGAGAAGCACATCCTGCCTGGTAAAGTAGAGGGTCAGTGAAAATTAGAAGACCCTCCAAGAGATGGACTGACACAGTGGCTAAAACGATGGACTCAAGCATAGCAATGGGCAGTGTTTCCTTCTGTTGTACATAGGGTCACTATGAGTTGGAACTGACTCAAGGGCACTTAATAGTAACAACAAACAGACTAATGCACTATGGCATCTTGGATTTGATCTTGGATCAGAAGAAAGGACTTTAGTGGGAAAAATTAGAAAAATTCACACGAGGTCCCTAGATTAATTACATTTAATTGCCTGGATTTGATAATGGTTCTATTGTTACGTAAGTCATAAATATTAGGGAAAACTAGACAAGGGGTATACGGGAAGCCTTTCTATTCTGTAAGTCTAAAATTAGTTCATGATAATAATTTAAAACATCTGAATATAATATTTAAATTATTTTAATAATATACTTAAGCATTTTAAATCAGAAATATTTCATAAAGTTTATTTCCAGAACTGGAAAATGAATCAAATAAAATTTGTAGTAATAAGCATTTACTACTCATTTTTGTATATTTTTTATACTCCTCAGTGGACTTGTAGCTAACATCAATCCTGTAGAGAAAACATCAGCTCCATGTTACAGATGAGAAACAAATGTTCAATGAGGTGACGCAAGTGTCTTGTCCAAGGGCAAATAACCATTTTGTAACAGAGCTGTATCTTAGTTCACTGTTCTTTCAATGATACCATGCTGCCTCCAAGTGCCTACTATGTTCAAGATATTACAGGTTCTCTGGGGTCACATAATTGATATTTCATTAAAATTAAACTAAAGTGTACAGAAGTTTTAAAAAAGCATTATCTTAAACCAAAAGGCTTAGCTAGTTTGTTGACAACATTAGACATGGATCAAAGTTGTGATATCGGATGGTAAGGATCCAGTCAATAGAGCAGGCATCTTCGATGAGGACCACAGAAATAGAGTACTCACTTTTCTATTGTGTTTTTGTCTCAAGTTCCTCAGATTTTAGATAGAATATGTTTGATTGTCAGAAACACTAAGTCATTCTGATACTTTTCTGAGCATCCATGTTGCTTTTCTTTTAGATAATACAGCATCAATGGTTGAGAGAAAACCAATTTGCTCTGTCAGAATTTACTTATTGTGTGCTGTGGGTGTTTCTCCATTTGACAGATTTATGCCTCATATTAAAACTAAAAGCAATGCCATTGCCAATTGAGGTACTTATCTTTGACATTTACTGTCACTCTTCTCACAGCTGAAAGGACAACAACAGCTTAATTTTTCTATTTTTTTTTTGATGTGTAATTACTAAATGACTGCTGAAGCTTGCTCCCTAAAGATGTTGCCCATCACTATGTTAATCATCAGAGTGGTAGGCGTAGACATAGGGCTGGTAGAACTACTTTTTGTAAAACATATACTCTCTTGTTCAAAGGGATGAAAGAAGAAAGGTGATTATTGAGTTTTTTTGTTTTTTTTAGTGAAGTTTTCACTAGAGAAGGTGGCCACTTTGACAAGGCATGCAAAGCCACCTTTTAATCACTTCAGAATTACAGCATGGAAAGTGTCAGGGAAAACTGCTCCTCATCATGCTTTTGAATTGTTCAAGGTCTTTCTTGAAAGTGCTTCATTTTAACCACAGGAGCTTAGTTCATGAATTGTTAGGGTCAAATAAAGTCAGTGAATAGTAGCTTTGTTTTTAGAGATGCATATCTTCTAGGAAATGCAATAAAAAAATTCAATTCCGATTAACTAATTATCCTTTCTTGAAAGTTTTGCAAGTCTTGATCATATCAAGGAGATTGATCATTTCCTCTAGTGCCTTCACTCATTCAACAGTATTGATTCTTCCAATAATAATCTACTGAGAACTTTTCATATGCCATGCACTGTTCTAGGCACTAGGATAAGGCAGCGAATCAAATAGTCAAAGTAACTGCTATCAGAAGCTTACATACCTGTCGGAAAATAATAGCTAATATTCTCAGTACTTGTTCTAAATTGAATTGTGTCTCCAAAAAGATATGTTGACATTCGAACCCTTGGTATCTGCACCTGCGGCTTTGTTTGGAGCCAGGGTCTTTGGAGATGTTACTATTTAACATGAGCTCATACTGGAGATGGATTGACAGAGTGGCTGCAACAATAGGCTCAAGCATAACAATGATTGCGAGGATGGCACAGGACTAAGCAGTGTTTTGTTCTGTTGTACATAGGGTCACTATGAGTTCGAACTGACACGACGGCACCTAACAACAACAACAACATACTGGAAAAGGGTGGACCCTATTCCAATACGATTGGTGTCCTTGTAAAAAGAGGAGAAAAGACACAAAGACAGAGATACAGAGGGAAGGCAGCCATGTGAAAATGAGGCAGAGATTGGAGTTATGCTGCCAAAAGCCAAGGAACACCAAGGATACCTGGCTGACAGCAGAAGCTAGGAGTGAGGCATGCATTTTACCCTAACCCCAACCTTCAGAGCCCTCAGAAGGAATCAATACCTTGACATCCTGATTTTGGATTCATAGCCTCCACAACTGTGAGACAACAAATTTTTGTTCTTATAAGCCATCCAGTTTGTAGTACTTTTTATTGCAGGTCTAGGAAACTAGTACAGTGCTTTACATATATTTACTCATTTAATTCTCAAAGCAACTCTATAAGATTATTACTTCTTTAGGGACAATCTTAACGACATTAGCTTAATTAATGATTACATAAAATAAAATATGATTAAGTGGCCTACATACTTATTCCAATTTCCTTCACAGTTGGGGAAATCCCTTCTTTCCAGTATTATCATATATAGTATTATGTTGTAATATAATATTTTGCTAATTTTGTAGCATTGAGTTTTAGTATTAAAATTCTGACTTATGAAAATGTTTTTATATGATTATTTGCACAACTAGAGTATTTTTCTAAATTTTATAGTACTTTTATATTTTTTATGGAATTATTTACAGTATAACTCACACATATAAATGTGTTTAAAATAAATGATTTCATATCAATACTAATAGATGTTACCTTTGGTTCATTTATGTTTCTATATACTACTGTTCCTTTTTTCACCACTTTTAAAATAAAACGATTACAATGGAAATGTTACCAAGTTATTACAAAAAGGAAAAATCAAATGAAAGTCTCTTTATATGAAATTTAACCCTTGCCTTGTAAAATTTAATAACTGTAAGGTTGATGATGCAGGCCGTATATCAGATGCTGGCTATAGAAATGGCTGGATATTATCACAGGTAGGCACATTAGTACCTAAAAATGAGTACAACTTGATCTAGATAGAATTTCATGTTGAAAGCCATAACTTATGACATATTAGATTTGATAAAGCATATGAGAAAAAGAAAAAGCGACAACTGTGATAAACCCTATAAAGAACTTTTTGAATGAAGGGGATCTCTGAACGTTGTTATTTTTCAAAATTGAGATATAATTTACATATCACAAAATTTACATTTTAAAGTATACAATTCAATATGTTTTACTATGTTCGGTAGGTTGTGCAACCATCATCACTATCAAATTTTAGAATATTTTTAGTACCCCCAGAAGAAACCCCATACCTAGTAAATGGATACTTCTTATTCCCTCATCATTACAGGCCCTGCAACCACTAATCTATTTTCTGACTCTATGGATTTGCCTATTCTTGAAATTTCATATAAATGGAGTCATATAATGAAGTCAGGCCTTTTGTACCTTTCATTTAACATTTTGTTTTGAAGGTTCATCTATGTTGGAGCATGTATCTGTACTTCATTCTTTTTATGGATGAATAATATTTCATTGTATGGGTATACCAAATTTTTTTATTCATTCATCAGTTGATGGACATTTGGGTTGTTTCCACATCATAGCTACTATAAATCACGCTGCTACGAACATTCGTCCACAAGTTTTTGTGAAGACATGTTTTCCTAAGAGTAGAACTGATACATAATATAGTAACTCTATGTTGAACATTTTGAGGAACTGCCAGAGTGTTTTCACAGGGAATGCAGCATTCTACATTTCTGCAAGTGATGCGTGAGAGTTCCAATTTCTCCATATTCTTGCCAACACTTGTTATTGTGCAATTTCTTGGTTATAGACACACTTGTGAAGTGATAACTCATTGTAGGTTAAAGTTGCATTTCCTTAATGACTAATTATGTTGAGCATCTTTCCATGTGCTTATTGGCCATTGCTACACCTTTATTGGAGAACGCCTATTCAAACTCTTTGCCCTTTTAATGTTGGTTTGTCTTGTTTATTGTTGCATTATAAGGGTTCTTTATATTTTCTAAATAATGGATCCTTATCAGATGTATGATTTGCAAATCGTTTCTCCCATTCTGCAGGTTTACTTTTTAATTACTTGATAGTGTACTTTGAGTGGCAAATACATGGAGGCCAAAATATTATTAGTTGTTACCAGAGGAGGAAAGGAGAGGAAAAGGTGGAGTCATTGCTTAGGAAGCACTGAGTATCTGTTAATGGTGATGAAATGGTTTGGAAAATAATAATGGTGATGATTGCACAACATGATGAATGGAATCAATGTCACTGAATTGTATATGTAGAAATTGTTAAATTGGCAAATATTACATATTTACCACAATTTTTTTAAAAAGTGCCAAAAAATTCACATTAACACTTCACCAAACAAAATATGAAATGACACAACAGCACATGAAAGAATGTTCAACATCATTAGATATCGGTGAATGCAAATTAAAATCACAGTAAGAAACCCTATACACCAATTTAAATGGCTGAAGTTGAAATGATACAGAACAACTTTAACTATCGTAAGTTGCTGTTGGGATTGGAAAATAGCACAGACACTTTGAAAAAAGTTTGGTAATTTCCTATAAAGTTAAATATACACTTACCACGCCAGTCAACAATTCCACTTCTAGGTATTTACCTAAGAAAAATGAAAACATGGGTCCACATAAAGACTTTCACTTGAATGTTAATATTAGCTGTACTCATAATAGCTGAAACTTAAGCACAACCCAAATGTCCATCAACTAACTTGTAAATGGATAAATACATTTTGATGTATCTATAAATGGAATGCTGTGGTGAAAATGAATTCCTTTATTTGAACCTTTTGTCCTTGGTTTTTCGGAAAATAATCTTAGGATTTTTTTCTAAGTAATTGAGTACTCCCGATGGTTTCTATAAGTCAGGACTGACTAGACACTGAGGGTATGGTATGAGGGTTTGTTACTTTTACCCTTGGTTGTTAGAAAAAACTCAGGGGATTTCCCAAGTAATTGACTACCCCTGATTTGTTGGGCACCAGTCTGGCTAGGAATCTTACCTGGTAACTGACAAGGAGCACCTGGAGTGGCTAATAAAAGCCCTGGAATGTGAAGGTTCAGGTGCTTCTTGGTTGATGACAGCCAGGAGGGATATCACATCCCATGGCACATGGAAGCCCTGTGCTAAAAATCCTGCCAGACTTCATTGTCAGCTGGTTGAGGGTTGCACACTTTGAGAGCTGTGCCAGCCTAGAAAAGGCGCTGAGAAGTGGCGATGGTCAAGAAGTGGTGACAGCAGAGAGCAGCAATGCCTGCCAACAATGATTAGAACCAAGAGTTATTGTGTAGCATTTCCTGCTTAAAGAGCTTCATGGCTGATGAAGGGAGTGATGGGCTGTCTGCTTTAGAGAGCCTTCGAGATCATCCCCGTGTACCTCTTCCTAATGCTGGTCGGAAGTTGTATTCTGTTATTCCTGATTGTTTTCTGTTACTTCTGATTGTATCCTGTTATTTCTGAGTTTTATCCCTTTATTCTAACAAACTACATAACTGTGAGCATAGTTTGTGAGCTCCGTGGAACCTTACAGCAAATTATCAAACCCAAAAGAGAAAAAGAGTGCTGTTGAAACAGCAGTTGTCAATGATAATGGAGAATTTGGAAAGCAGGGATATACTTGACTTCACCTCATAGGAACTAGGTATATGCTGATTCTCATTCACTGAGTAATTTTTCAAATACTATTTGACAGTAAAAAGGAACAAACTTTGATACAAATGACAACATGACTGAATCTTAAAAACATTATGTTAAACTGAAGAACATATCCAACTATTTATAGTGAAATTCCATTTATACGAAATTCTAGAAACAGGAAAATTATAGTACCAGAAGACAGGTTAGTAGTTGCCAAGAGTCAGGGGTAGGGAGAAGGGATAATTGGAAAGGCACGTGAAGTAGTTTTTTTGGATAATGCAAACATTTTACATAATGATTTTGATGATGAGTATATGACTATATATCTCTTTCTCTATATCTATATATAAATCTACCATCTGTCTGTCAGTTTGTTGAACTATGATGGCTTATGTGTTGCTCTCATGCTAAAAGCTATGCCACCAGTATTTAGAATACTGGTAGGGTCATCCATGGTGGATAGGTTTCAAGGGCACTTTCAGACAAAGGCAGATGAGGAAGAGGCATCTGGAGATCTACTCCCAGAAATTAGCCAATGAAAATGTTATGAATAATACCAGAACACCGTCAGATATAGTGCTGGAAGATGAACCCTTCAGGCTGAAAAGCACTCAACATATGACTGAGGAAGAGCTGCCTCTTCAGAGTCAATCTTAATGACACTGATGGAGTAAAGCCTTTGGGACATTTGTTTCCTGATGTGGCATGACTCAAAATAAGGAGTAAAACTACAAACCTCCATTAGTAATCAAAACATGGAATGTAAGAAGTATGAATGGTGAAAAATGAAATAAAACACTAAAAGATTGGTAACTCAGGCATTAACAAGCTGAAATGAACTGGCAATAACCATTTGAAATCCAACAATCATGTGGACTACTTTGCCAGGAACAACAAACTGAAGAGTAACAATGTTGCATTCATCCGCCAAAAAAAAAAAAAAAATCAAGATCTACCCTGAAATACAATGCCATCAGTTATAGGTTAATATCCATATGCCTACAAGGAAGACCAGTTAAATACGACCATCATTCAAATTTATGAACAAACCAAAAAGCCAAATGTGAAGAAATTGAAGATTTTTATGAACTGAACTGCTGCAGTCTGAAACTGATCAAACATACAATCAAGATGCATTGATAATTACTGCTGGTTTATATCCAAAAGTAGGAAAAAAAAGAAGAAGGATCAACAGTTGGAAAATACTGCTATGGTGATAGAAATGATGCTGGAGATCCTGTTATAGAATTCTGCAAGACAAATGATTTATTCATTGGAAAACAATTTTTTTTTCAAAAACATAATCAACCTGGACTTTGCTGGAGGCATTACACAGGAATCAAATCAACTACATCTGTGGAAAGAAACAATGTAGAATCATAAATTTATAAGTCAAGACAAAGTCAGGGGCTGACTGCTTAACAGACCATCAATTGCTTACATGCAATTCAAACTGAATCAGAAGAAAATCAAAGCAAGTCTACAGGGCCAAAGTATGACATTGAATACATACTGCCCAAATTTAGAGAACATCTCAAGAACAGATTTGATGCACTGAACACTAATGACTGAAAACCAGAAGGGTTGTCAGATGACATTAAGTACATTACACAAAAAGAAAGTAAAAGGAAATTAAAAAGACAGAAGAAGGAAAAACCAAATGGATGCCAGAAAAGACTCTGAAATTGCTCTTAAGGACAGAGTGGCTAAAGTGAAAAGAAGAAATGATTAAGTAAAAAGATGAACAGAAAATTTCAAAGGGCAGCTTGAGAAAAGGAGGTAAAGTATTAAAATGAAATGTACAAACCCCCATTCATTGCTGGTGGGAATGTAAAATGGTACAGCCACTGGAAAACAGATTGGCAGTTACTCGAAAAAAGTTGAACATGGAACTGCCATATGACCCAGCAACTGCAATCCTAGGGATATACCCAGAAGAAATGAAAGCATGAATGCAAACAGAAACCTGTATACCAGAGTTCATTGCAACACTTTTCACAACACCCAAAAGGTGCAAACAACTGAAATGTCCATCAACAGATGAATGGATAAACAAAATGTGGTATATACATACGATGGAAGATTATTCAGCCATAAAGAGAAATGAAGTTTTGACGTATGACAAGAACCTTGAAAACATTATGTTGAGTGAAATAAGTCAGTCTCAAAAGGACAAATACTGTATGATCTCACTTATATGAAATAAGCAAATATACACAAACCCAAAATTAATAGTGGTTACCAGAGTGGGAGGAAAAGGAGTTTTAGCTTAAGGGGCTGTGAATTTATGTTAATGGTGGTGAAAAAAATTGGAAAAGGATAGTGAGAATGATTGCATAATCACCACAATAAATAAATGATAGATAGAAAAATGAATAAATGAGTGAATGAATGAATGTGCAAAGATCTGGAGTTAGAATACCAAAGGGAAAGAGCACAGTCAGCATTTTGCAAGCTGAAAGAACTGAAGAGAAAATGGAAACCTTGAGTTCCTATATTAAATGATTCTATGGGCATAAAATTGAATGGTGCAGGGAGCATCAAAGGAAGATGGAAAGAATACAGAGTCACTATATCATAATGAATTTGCTGATGTTCAACCATCTCAGCAGGTGTATACGACCAAGAATTGTTGGTACTAAAGGAAGAAGTTCAAGCATTACTGAAGGTAGTGATGAAAAACCAGGCTCCAGGAACTGATGGAATACCAATAGAGATGCTTCAACAAACAGATGCAACACTGCAAGTGCTTACTTGTTTATGTCGAGGAATTTGGAAGACAGCTACCTAGTCAACCAACTGGAAGAGATCTATATTCATGGCCATTCCAAAGAAAGATGATCAAACGGAATGTGGAAATTACTGAACAATATCATTAATATCACATGCCAGTAAAATTTTGCTAATCATTGAAAAACAGCTGCAGCAATACATTGACAGGGAACTACCAGAAGTCCAAGCCGGATTCAGAGCAGGACATGTAATGACAGCTAATACCATTGATGTCAGATGGATTTTGGCCGAAAGCAGAGAATACCAGAAATATGGTTACCTGTGTTTTATTGACTATGCAAATGCGTTTGATTGTGTGGATCATTACAAATTATAAAGAATGGAAATTCCATAACTCTTAATTGTGCCCATGCAGAGCCTGTACATGGGTCAAGAGGCAGTAGTTTGAATAGAACAAGGGGATACTGAGTGGTTGAAAATCTGGAAAGGTGTGTGGCAGGGTTGTATCTTTTCACTTTACATATTCAATCTGTATGCTCAAAAAATAATCCAAGAAGCTGGACTATATGAAGAAGAATGTGGTATCAAGATTACAGGAAGATTAACTAATAACCTGTGATATGTAGATGACTCACCTTACTGGCCAAAAATTAAGGCAATTTGAAGCACTTACTGATGAAAGCCAAAGACTACAGCCCTCAGTATGAATTACAACTCAAAATAAAAAAATAGCAAAAATCCTCACAACTGCACCAGTAAGCGACATCATGATAAATGGAGAAAAGACTGACATTGTGAAGGATTTTATTTTACTTGAATCCACAGTCAATGCCCATGGAAGCAGCAGTCAAGAAATCAAAGAATGTATTGCATTGGGAAAATATGTTCCAAAAGACCTATTTAAAGTATTAAAAAGTGATTGATTCACTAACTAGGTAGTAGACAAGTGTCAACTTCACTGAAGGGAAGGACAACACACAGTATAAGGGAAATGAGCACAACTGGATGAAAGCAAAAGCATAGACATTTCCTAGACATATCCAAACACTTTGAGGGACCAAGTAGCTGGGGCTGGGGGCTGGGGACCATATTCTCAAGAGACATCTGGGTCCATTGGTATAACAGGGTTCCTAAAGAAAATGTCTACATCCCACTTTGGTGAGTAGCATCCAGGGTCTTAAAAGCTTGCAAGTAGCCATCAAAATACATCTATTTGTCCCTTCCCACCCAGAGTAAAAGAGAATGAAGAAAATCAAAGACATAAGGAAAATATTAGTCCAAATGACTAAAGGACCACATGAACCTCCACCAGCCTGAGACCAGAAGAGCCTGATAGTGTCTGGCTAACACAACAACTGCTCTGAGAGGAATCACAATATAGAGTCACTGACAGAACAGGATAAGAATGTAGAACACAATTCAAAATTCACCAAAAAAGACTGGAGGAACTCCCAAAACTATGGCCCCCAGACACTCTGCTAACCCAGAACTGAGACCAGTCCAGAAGCCCACTTTTCAGATAAAGATTAGATAGGCCTATAAAACAAAAGATAACACAGTTGAGAAATTTGCTTCTTAGTTCCTTCAAATATATGAGACTAAATGAGAAACTCCTGTCCAAAAGCAAGACGAGAAGGCAGGAAGGGCCAGGAACTGGTCAAATAGGCACAGGGAACCCGGGGTGGAAAAAGGGAGCATGCTGTCAAATTGTGGGGATTGCAACCAATGTCACAAAACAATATGCATATAAATTTTTGAATGGGAAATTAACTTGAGCTGTAAACTTTCACCCAAAGCACAATAAAAATAAATAAAGTGTTAAAAAACAAAGAGGTCACTTTGATAACTAACTTGTACCTGACCCAAGCCATGGTTTTTTAGTTGCTTCATATGCATTTGAAAGCTGGACAATGAAAAAGGAAGGTCAGAGAAGAACTGAAGCATTATAATTTTGGTGTTGGCAAAGAATATTAAATATTCTGTGGACTGCCAGAAGAACTAACAAATTCATCTTGGAGGAAATACAGCCAGACACTTAGAAGCAAAGATGGCAAGACTTCATTATGCTCACTTTGGGCATGTCATCAGGAAAGACCAATTGCTAGAATAGAACATCATCTTTGTTGAAGGAGAGGATCAGTGAAACAAAGGAAACCCTCCACAGTTTAGACTGGAACAACAGCTGCAACATAACCAATGTTTCCTTCTCTTAGACCAAAGTTAACTTGTCTACTATTTAGTTAGTGACTTCCCTTCCCCTTCTCTCTGTTTTTTTCTTCTGTGTGTAAACCTTTTCTTGGGTTATAATCGTGGTCTTGTACAATATTTGTTCTTTTGTGATTGATATTTTCACTTAGCACAATGCCCTCTAGATTCATCCATGTGAAGTGTTCTGCAGATTCATCATTGCTCTTTATCGTTGCATAGTATTCCATTGTGTGTATGTACCATAATTTGTTCATTCTTTTGTTGATGGACACTTAGGTTGCTTCCATCTTTTTCTATTGTGAATCATGCTGCAATGAACATGGGTGTGCATATGTCTACTTGTGTGATAGCATTTATTTCTCTAGGAGGTGGGATTGCTCGATCATATGGTATTTCTTTGTAGCTTTTTAATGAAAGGTCATATCATTTTCCATTGTGGTTGTACCATTTTACAGTCCCACCAGCAATGCATAAAAGTTCTAATCTCCTCACAACCTCTCCAACATTTGTTTTCTTTCTTCTTCTTTTTTTTTTTTTTTTATTAATGCTAGTAATGTTGGGGTGCAATGGTATCTCATGGTACTTTTGATTTGCATTACTCTAATGGCTAATAATTCTGAGCATATCCTCATGTGTCTGTTACCTGCCTGAATGTCTTCCTTGGTGAGCCATACGATTTTCTTCGATATAATCTCTACAGAAGAAAATCACCAGGCCTTTCTTCTGCAGCACTGGTAGGTGGATTCAAACCACCAATGAGTGCAAACCATTTCCACCATCTAAAGACGTATGGATATATATAAGTAGATATGAAATGTGTATAAATACTACATTTTCCATAGTTTATCTTGTGAAGGGGCCTAGGAATGATAAATCCCCAATAACAATGAACACACCTGGCAAAATTTTAAATGTCATTTTCCACTAAAAATAATTCAAGACTTCACTGAAAAAATGGCTGATACCAGGACTGCTTCAGAGTACATACAAGATGAGCCTGAAATATCTTACTGTATCAGAAAAAAAAAATATATATATATATATACACACACAAATAATATTGAGTACATGTCAAAATGAAACTGGTACCATTTGAAGACCAAAGTAAATAATAGATTATAACTCATTGAATACATTTCAAATCAATGAGTCCATAATAATGGATATATAGATGGTAAATGATAGATAATTGGGGGAGATGGGAAAGGTTTTCTGTACCATGGAATACCAACTAAAGGATGTATAAGGAATGATGGATATAGAAAATTATTAATGGATGCTAAAATTACTGGGTAAAATTTTGATGAACTGCAATAGCCTTGAAGCATGTGCCTAAATTGCTTTATAAATACAAAGGGGAAATAAAAACTTTACTATTGAGAAACCTGGTACATGCCATCTTAAACTAGTAAACAAAGTTAACATCAAAGATATTGGGACAAGGTAATATCATGTGAATCCGGATATGATTTATTAAAGACATGACTCACTTATTTCATAATTTCAGCAAAAACTTATAACTTGGATCTAATCATGATGAAGTCTCAGACAAACTCAAATTGACATTCGACAAAATGTCTTTTTTTTTAAAGTCAAAGTCAAAAAATTAAAGATTAAAGAAAACTGAAAGGATATGGCAACTCAATGCAATAAATGACATTGGATTGGAAAGTGTACCAGAAACAAAATAGCAAAAAAAAAAAAAAACTTGGTTATATAGTAGTATTATATAATGTTAGAAATGTCAAATTCAGGTATAGTGGTTAAGAGCTCAGCTGCTAAGCAAAAAGTTGGCAGTTTGAACCCACCAGCTGCTCCTTGGAAACCTAATGCAGCAGTTCTACTCTGTCCTATAGGGTCACCAATGAGTCGTAATTGACTTGACAACAGGAAAAATGTAAGAGAATGTACTTGTTCTTAGGAAATAAACACAAAAAATGGACATGATGTCTACAACTTAATTTAAAATGATAAATTATAGAGTGAGAAGAAACATCATTATCTGTAGGTAATAAAATTGTCTACATAGAAATCTCAAGAGCATCTACATTCAAATTATTGTTGTTAGGTGCCGTTGAGTCAGTTCTGACTCATAGTGACCCTATGCACAACAGAACGAAACACTGCCTGGTCCTGCGCCATCCTTATTTAGAATGAATAAAATTGTAGGGATATTTTATCAATAGACAAAAATCATTCAGAAGGTGGGAAGACATCATAAAAACCTCATCTCAAGTCCTTTATTGTTTAAGGGTGACTATGTAAAAAAAAAAATTTTTTTTTTTAAATAGCCAAACTGGGCATGATGGAAACTCTGGCCAAACCATTTATTTTAGTCTGAATGCACCAATACATAAAGAAAAATGTATTTAAAAATGCATGAATTGCAACCTCTTCCCTCTCCTTCTAAGGTCAAATGAAGTGGCCAACCAGAGCACTGGCTAAGAACTAGGGCCAGAACTGGTTTCTGAGGAACCGACTATGGCAGGCAAATTTTCCAACAATTTATAAAAGATTAAGCTAGTGCAGTAAATAAAAACAAGACTCATTGAAAAATAACCAAGAGTTAGATGCCAAAGTGATCAGTTTAAAACAAAACAAACAAATTTGAAGAGGCATGGGTATGACTGAAAGCAAAACAGGAAGTAAAGAATCAGGAATATAGTCATTTCAGGTGAAAGAAAAGCAGGAGAAGAAAAGGTGAAGATCCTGTATGCCTTATTACCAGTGTTCAGTTCTTACCATCTAAGTCAATGAATGAAGTAGGGACAAATACACAGGGATGGTTAAATAATTTGGATAGAAATGGAAAAAAAAAATTCTACTTGTTTAATTACACAGCAGCCTTCAAGATCTAAACAGGTTCTATCCACTGACTGTCTTAACCACATCCAATTTTTAGCATGGCCATTTAGATCGTGCTACTGCCTGGAAAAACATGGTAAAATAGGACAATCTATCTGGAAAACTGGTATATAAAGAAATGTTTCCACCAGCCCAATTTCTTCCAGGGCTACTTTCTGGAGTTTGACCACACAGAAACAAACAAATAAACAAAAAATCCAAAATATAACAAAAAAGGGAGTGACATATAATACTGCTAGCATACAAATTAACATTGTAGAAAAACACCTTCATATTAACTAAATATTGTAAAAGTACGAATATAGAGACAACCATAAAACAGAAGACCACTGTCATTACCTTAAATTGAAAAACAACAAAAGTGCTATCAATTTGGAAAATCTGAAAATATATATCTTAATTAAGAACCCTGCATTGACTAAATTATATCCAGAACCACATTGTCATGATCAGCTAGTTCTAAGCACTTTGGCTTCTGAATGCCTCAATATTTTTAGGCCAGGAAATATAATATAGTTTTATCTGTTAAGATGTTTACATAATATGGAGTCCAATATTGAAGGCCTGGTGTTACTCACACACATACATAAACAGATTTACAAATAAAATTAATTTAAAATAAACCAAATAATAGAAAAAGCTATAGGCTCAGAAGTAAAATCTTACAAAAAATAAAATCCTGGGGAGTAGCCCAAGACTGCTGCTTACTCAGACACACCATAACATCCCCTTCCAACAAAGACTCAAGAAATCAAGTGAAAAAGATACAGATGACAACCTTGGAACTCTGAGCATTAAATGAAAGGCTGAAGAATTAGATCACTGAGTGGAAGGAGAGACTGAGCAAAAACAGTGGACAAGGAGATTTATGACTCATCGGAATTCACAACAGGAGATGGAGACACTGTGTAAGCAAACCTGGAAGGAAATAAGGTGAGAGGGACTTGAGCCGGATCTAAAAGGAAAAGTACAGGAAGGCATGATAGCTCCAATTAATCTGGTGACCACAGAATTAGGGATGGGACTATTCACCAGGGGTGGTGCCTGATCATTTGGACAGAAAACTCTCACTGAATAGTAAAACCATAGACTAACAACTAGAGATCCCTCACACAGCCAACTGCCGTACAGCTCCCCCACCTCACATTTAATCAGGCCAAGGCCAAACCCCTGGTGGAGGCTGCCAAGAGTGCCCCACAGCCACACCCAGTGACAGTCAGACAAGCTCACCATGCCACCTGCCCAGTGACAAGCTGCACATCCCTGGCGACCTGTGGCGCACCCCTGTGCCTCCCACCTGGGGTAACTGGCAGCACGATCCCATGTTGTCCCTTAGGTAATTAATGGTGCACTCCTGCATCTCCAGACAGGAGACAAGAGGTATACTCTTTATGTTACTCAATCAGTGACTAGCAGTATGCTTCCACATGCCACACACCCAACATCCACTGGCATGTTCACCACATGCACAGTGCCCATTGCCTGGTGACTGGTGGTGCTAAACATGCCCACCATCTGGTGACCAGTAGGAGAGCTCCCTGCATCCTCAGTGACAAGCAAGGCAGGCACATCCCCTTAACCAGCAATCACCCAGTGCATCCCTACAGGAGCCACCCATGTCCCTGCCTGATGATGAGCAGGTGATTCTTGTGTCCTCACCCAATGACCACCTGGCTGCAATGTCACTCATCCCACACCCAGACAGTTCCCAAAGGCCGACCACACATATACTGAGACCCTCAATCACCTCCCACCTACTGAGACACCAGTTTATGCATACACAGAGGGCCTATCCCATCCATTTGGGTATCACTACCTCCCTGTGGTTATGAAGATGTCCTGCCCTGCTCTTCAGCAGATGCACCAACTGCTAGCACCAACCTGGAAGGACCACATGGTCCCATAAGAGCTGTGGAGGGTTTCTGACCACCTGGCACTTGCTGCCTTACATCAGGGAGAGGACTTGCTCTCTCGCCACTACTCAATCTTGTATAGGAAGACATATGAGCCTAATGACAGGACTCACATGGCTGTGACCCACCATACCCACTAGTGAGCGGAAATCACACCCAGTCAACTGACACCACCAAAGTCACACATAGACCAGTACTACAAACAACAAAAATTGAAGTAATATAAAAGAAGAAAGACATACTAAAGAGAAAGAGAAGTAACAAAGTTCCTGCTATATCAAAACAAAACAAAAAATAAATTAGGACAAAATAAGCAAGCATACAATCAATAAAACCATAAAACCGAACCCATTGCCATCAAGTTGATTCTGACTTATAGCAACCCTATAGAACAGAGTAGAACTGCCCCATAAGGTTTCCAAGGAGTGGCACAATCAATAAGGAAATATATAAATAAATAAAATAACACCATAATGCCTCAAAGGCAATAGACAGTAATAAATCATATGAAGAAACAAGAAAAGATAGCTAAAGCAAGTGAGCAAAATAAAGGGCCAGAAAACCTTCTTGAGGAAGAACTGATAATAGAACTACCTGATAAGTTTATTCAAAGAAAACAAAATAAAAACAAACAAAAAACTAGAAGAATTCAGGAAAACAATACAAAAACACAAAGACAAATTGAATAGACAGATAGAAGCCATTCAAAACCAACAACTAGAAATTCAGAAGTTTAACCATAAAATATCAGAAATAGACAACTCAATGGAAGCACACAGAAGTAGAACTGAATCAATAAAAGAAAGACTCAGCAAAATAAAAATCTTTTGATACTAATTTGTTTTTGGAACAATCAGAAAAAATGAAAAGACTGAAGAAAAATGAGGAAAACCTAAGGGTTATGTAGGACACAATCAAGAGGAATAATTTATGCATATTAGGAATTCCAGAAAGGGAGCAAAGAAAACAATTACGGACTGAATTTTTGAAGATATAATGGCAGAAAACTTAGCAAATGTCATGAAAGACGAGAAGATTTCCATCTAAGAAGCTCAATGAGCCTCATGTTACAGGGTAGACCTCAAAAGAAATTCATCAAGACATATCATAATCAAACTTTCCAAAGCCAAAGACAAAGACAGAATATTGAGAGCAGCTTGTGAAAAGCAAAATAGCACTTACAAAGGGGCATCGATAAGACTAAGCACTGATTTCTTATAAGAAACCATGCAGGCAAGAAGGCAGTGAAGTGACATATACAAAGTCCTGAAAGAAAGAATTGCCAAGCAAGAATCATATATCCAGCAAAACTGTCTTTTAAAAAATAAGGACAAAACCAGGGTATGCCCAGAGAAGCAGAAATTAAGGGAATTTTTAGCCGCCAGACACCTTTAAAAGAAATATTAAAGGTAGCCCTTCAGACAGAGAACCAAAGATATCAGACAACAGCCTGAGAAAAAGACATAACAGCAGCATCCAGATACCAAGCCAAGTAAAGATTTTATGAAAGAAAAATAAAGCTGCAAAACTGATTACAGGGAACCAGAGATGTTAAGCTGTAAATAATGACTTCAAAATGAAAGGAAGAAGAAATGGTATAGTTATAGAACTTGATATAGAGAGCAAGTCAAGGCAATTTCAAGATACAACAGATTGTTTTAAACATAGGAGGATAAACATAGGAGGACTGTAAGGGCAGTCATTGGCGGTAGCCGGGCACCATCTTGTTCTTCCAGCCTCAGGCTGATGGAGTCTCTAGTTTATGTAGCCCTTTCTGGCTTTTGGTCTCATATTTTCCTTGTGTCTTTGGTGTTCTTCATTCTCCTTTGCTCCAGGTGGGTTGGGACCAATTGATGCATCTCAGATGGCCACTTGCTAGCTTAAAAAGACCCCAGACGCCACTCACCAAAGTGGGATGCAGAACATTTTCTTAATACACTTTGTTATGCCAATTGACCTAGATGCCCCCTGAAAGCAAGGTCCTCAGACCCCCACCCCTGCTACTCTGTCCCTTGAAGTGTTTGGTTGTGTTCAGGAAACTTCTTAGATTTTGGTTTAGTCCAGTTGTGCTGACGTCCACTGTATTGTGTGTTGTTGTTCCCTTCACCTAAAATAGTTCTTGCCTACTATCTAGTTAGTGAATACCACTCTCTCTCACTCCCCAACTGCATAACACTCAAAGAATGGTTTCTTCTGTTTAAACCATTTCTTGAATTCTTATAATAGTGGTCTCATATAATATTTGTCCTTTTGCCTCTGACTAATTTCACTCAGCATAATGCCTTCCAGATTCAACCACATTATGAGATGTTTCAAGGATTCATCACTGTTCTTTACCATTGGGTAGTATATCATTGTGTGATTATACCATAATTTGTTTATCCATTCATCCATTGATGGGCACTTTGGTTGCTTTCATCTTTTTGCGTTGTAAACAGTGCTGTAATGAACATGGGTGTGCATACATCTATTCGTGTGAGGGCTCTTATTTCTCTAGGATATATTCCAAGGAGTGGGATTCCTGGATAATTTGGTAGTTCTATTTTTATTTCTAGTTTTTTAAGGAAGCACCAAATCAATTTCCAAAATGGTTGTACCATTTTACCTTCCCACCAGCAGTGTTCCAGTCTCTCCACAACCTCTCCAGCATTTATTATTTTGTGTTTTTTGGATTTATTCTAGCCTTGTTGGGGTGACATGATATCTTACTGTAGTTTCTATTTGCATTTCTCTAATGGCTACTGATTATGAGTATTTCCTCATGTCAAATATCAACTGCTCATATGTGGATGGATTTATGTCTGGATTCTCAATTCTGTTCCATTTGTCTATGTATCTGTTGTTGTACCAGTACCAGGCTGTTTTGACTACTGTGGTGGTGGTATAATAGGTTCTAAAATCAGGTAGAGTGAGGCCTCCCACTTTGTTCTTGCTCTTCAGCAATGCTTTACTTACCTAGGGTCTCTAGCGCCTTCCAAAAGAAGTTCGTGATTTGTTTCTCCATCTCAATAAAAAATGTCATTGGAATTTGGATCAGAGTTGCATTGTATCTATAGATGGCTTTTGATAGAATAGACATTTTTACAACGTTAAGCATTCCTACCCACTAGCAAGGTATGTTTTTCCACTTATATAGATCTCTTTTGTTTTCTTGCACTAGTGTCTGGTAGTTTTCTTAGTATAGGTCTTTTACAACTCTGGTAAGATTTACTCCTAAGTATTTTTATCTTCTTGGGGGTACCGTAAATGGTATTGATTTGGTGATTTCCTCCTCGATGTTCTTTTTGTTGGTGTAGAGGCATCCAGCTGATATTTCTATATTTATCTTGTGCCCTGATACTCTGTTGAACTCTTCTGTTAGTTTCAGTAGTTTTTTTGTGTGTGGATTCTTTAGGGTTTTCTGTGTATAAGATCATGTCATCTGCAAATAGAGATACTTTTACTTTTTCCTTGCCAATCTGGATGTCCTTTATTTCTTTATCTACCGTAATTGCTCTGGCTAAGACTTCCAGCACTATGTTGAATAAGAACGGTGACAAGGGGCATGCTTGTCTTGTTCCCATTTTCAAAGTGAATGCTTTCAGAATCTCTCCATTTAGGATGATGTTGGCTGCTGGCTTTGTATAAACGTCCTTTATCATGCTGAGGAATTTTCCTTCTATTCCTACTTTGCTGAGATTTTTTATCATGAATGGGTATTGGACTTTGTCAAATGCCTTTTCTGCATCAATTGATAAGATCATGTGGTTCTTGTCTTTTTTTTATTTATATGGTGGGTTACATTAATTGTTTTTCTAATGCTGAACCATCTCTGCATACCTGATATGAATCCCACTTGGTCATGGTGAATTATTTTTTTGATATATTGTTGAATTCTATTGGCTAGAATTTTGTTGAGGATTTTTGCATCTATGTTCAAGTGGGATATAGGTCTGTAATTCTCTTTTTGTGGGGCCTTTACCTGGTTTTGGTATCAGGGAAATGGTGGCTTCACAGAATGAGTTTGGGTGTATTCCACCCTTTTCTATGCTCTAAAATACCTTTAGTAGTAGTGGTGTTACCTTTTCTCTGAAAGTCTGGTAGAACTCTGCAGTGAAGCCGTCAGGGCCAGAGCTTTTTTTCTGGGGGGGGGGAGTTTTTTCATTACCTTTCAATCTGTTCTTTTGTTATGGGTCTATTTAGTGGTTCTACCTCTGTTTGTGTTAGTTTAGGCAGGTAGTTTGTTTCTAGGAATTCATCCATTTCTTCTAGGTTTTCAAATTTGTTACAGTACACTTTTTCATAGTAATCTGTTATGATTCTTTTAATTCCAGTTGGGTCTGTTGTGATATCACGCATCTCATTTCTTATTCGGGTTATTTGTTTCCTTTCCTGATTTTCTTTTGTCAGTCTGACCAATTATCAATTTTGTTATTTTTTTAAAAGAACCAGTTTACTTGGACAAAGATGGCTGACTAGGTAGAAGCTACCTCAGATCCCTCTTGCAACAAAGACTTGGAAAAACAAATGAATCGATCACATACATGACAATCTACGAACCCTGACCATCAAACACAGATCTGAAGAGTTGAGCTGAGTGACAGAGACTGAGAACAAACAACCACCGGGAAGCAACGACGTTTTCGGAGCGTAGAGCCAGCGTCCCAGTCAGGAAACCTTGGCGCCGGGCTTTGGACTGGGCGCAGGGGAGCTGAGCAGAGCATCCTGAGATGGTGCAAACACAGGACACAGCCCTAGCCCCTAGAAGTGACCTCAGGGGAAGCCCATCCGGTGCACACAGGCAGTGCAGCGATGCGGCTGACAGGAGGAGAAGTCACCAGGAGGCAGCAACTGATTTTGGAGCCTGGAGTGTGGCGTCCCAGCCACAGGACCTGGGTGCTGGGCTTTGGACTGGGAGCGGAGGAAATGACCACGGCTTCCGAGACAGCACAAGCCTGACCCTCGGGGGCAATCTCGACCCATCTAATCCACAGAGGCTATACACCCCTCGGGAATCTCAGGTAAAAGAGTCATCACCAAACAAGATAAGCAACTTTGTCTATATTTCAGGGTGCTACAAACTTCTATTTATCTGAACCCTCCCCTCCCCTTACCAGGTGGCTTCATTAACATTGGAATTTCCTGAGCCAGAGAGTGAACTGCTCTGCGGTTTTTCCTTTTTTTTTTTGGTCTTTTCCTAACCCATTCTCCTGGCCTGAGAGAAGCAGCTACAAAAAACCCAGGGACCAAAAATCCTTCCCTAATTGGACTAAAAATACAGAACCAGCTCCAGCCAAACATATGTTATCCACAGTCTTGGGCTTTCATCCCTACAGGGAACAAGGTGGCTATTATAATGCAAAGGAAATTCTGATAGGGATCTGACTGTAATTGTTTTAGAAGATTATTGGAAAGACAAGTTTCCCAGGTCTGATATCTCTGCGTATTCAACAGAGTCCTCACTGACCCACAACAGGGAACTGAGGGCTGAAGCTCCCCCAGACCACCTAGCCTCCTGCCTTAGGGGTCTAAGGAGGGTGACACCTACCAATCTGTAGACGTATTTGCATTGGGGGCCTAAGGTACAGCTGCAGAGCCCACCCACCAAAATGCTTTAGGAATAGAGACACACCTACCTCACTGGCACTGGGGGAAGCCTGTCAGCATCCTGCCCCCCTAGAGTGTGAACCCCTGCTGCTACTAGAATCTGGTGCACACACAATCACCACTACTTCTCTAGGTGGATAGGTGACAGTCTGCACCACACACTTGATGACCCAAAATCAGATTCTACTCAAGAATAGTGAATAGACTCTAGTGCTTATATATCTGGTAACAGCCCAAAACAGCTGGTAATAGGACATAAGTGATTCAAGGGCTACAAAAATCAAGACAGTGCAATCTAGTAGCCCATCTACGTATATTGAAAGAAAACAAAACAAGATAAGTCTCAGTGAGCAAATATAGAATAAATCACTACAATATCTTAGAGATGGCTCAGAGACAGCAGTCGATATCAAACCACATAAAGAAGCAGACCATGATTGCTTCTAAAACTCCCCAAACTAAAGAATCAAAATCTTTCGCAAATGAAGATACAATCCTAGAATTGCCAGATACAGAATATAAAAAACTAATTTACAGAATGCTTCAAGACATCAGGGATGACCTCAGAAATGAAATAAGGCAATCTACAGAAAAAGCCAAGGAACACACTGATAAAGCAGTTGAAGAAATCAAAAAGATTATTCAAGAACATAGTGGAAAAATTAATAAGCTGCAAGAATCCGTAGAGAGACAGCATTCAGAAATCCAAAAGATTAACAGCAAAATTACAGAATTAGACAACTCAATAGGAAGTCAGAGGAGCAGAATCGAGCAATTGGAATGCAGAGTGGGGGAGGTGGAGGATAAGGGAATTGACACTAATATACCTCAAAAAAAGCAGATAAAAGAATTTTAAAAAATGAAGAAACCCTAAGAATCATGTGGGACTCTATCAAGAAGAATAACTTGCATGTGATTGAAATTCCAGAAAAGGGAGGGATAACAGAAAATACATAGAGAATAGTTGAAGATCTGTTGGCAGAAAACTTCCCTGACATCATGAAAGATGAAAGGATATCCATCCAAGATGCTCGTCGAACCCCATTTAAGATTGATCCAAAAAGAAAATCACGAAGACATATTCTCATCAAACTTGCCAAAACCAAAGATAAAGAGAAAATTTTAAAAGCAGCCAGGGATAAAAGAAAGGTCTCCTACAAAGGAGAATCAATAAGAATAAGTTCAGACTACTCAGCAGGAAACCATGCAGTCAAGAAGGCAATGGGATGACATATATAGAGCACTGAAGGAGAAAAACTGCCAGCCAGGAATCACAAGTGGATCAAACACCTAAACATAAAGACTTAAACGATAAAGATCATGGAAGAAAAAAATAGGGACAACGTTAGGAGCCCTAACACAAGGCATAAACAGAACACAAAACATTACTAAAAATGACGAAGAGAAACCAGATAACTGGGAGCTCCTAAAAATCAAACACCTGTGCTCACCTAAAGACTTCACCAAAAGAGTAAAAAGACCACCTACAGACTGGGAAAGAATTTTCAGCTATGACATCTCCGACCAGCGCCTGATCTCTAAAATCTGTATGATTCTGTTAAAACTCAACCATGAAAAGACAAACAACCCAATCAAAAAGTGGGAAAGGATATGAACATGCACTTCACTAAAGAAGATATTCAGGCAGCTAACAGATACATGAGAAAATGCTCTCGATCATTAGCCATTAGAGAAATGCAAATTAAAACTACCATGAGATTCCATCTCACTCCAACAAGGCTGGCATTAACCTAAAAAACACAAAATAATAAAGGTTGGAGGGGCTACGGAGAGATTGGAACTCTTATACACTGCTGGTGGGAATGTAAAATGGTACAACCACTTTGGAAATCTATCTGGCGTTATCTTAAACAGTTAGAAATAGAACTACCATGCAACCCAGAAATCCCACTCCTTGGAATATACCCTAGAGAAATAAGAGCCTTTACACGAACAGATATATGCACACCCGTGTTTATTGCAGCTCTGTTTACAATAGCAAAAAGCTGGAAGCAACCAAGGTGTCCATCAATGGATGAATGGTTAAATAAATTGTGGTATATTCACACAATGGAATACTACGCATCGATAAAGAACAGTGACGAATCTGTGAAACATTTCATAACCTGGAAGGCATTATGCTGAGTGAAATTAGTCAGAGGCAAAAGGACAAATATTGTATAAGACCACTATTATAAGACCTTGAGAAATAGTTTAAACTGGGAAGAACACATACTTTTGTGGTTACGAGGGGGGGAGGGAGGGAGGGTGGGAGAGGGTTATTTACGGATTAGTTAGTAGATAAGAACTACTTTAGGTGAAGGGAAGGACAATACTCAATACACGGAAGGTCAGCTCAACTGGACTGGACCAAAAGCAAAGAAGTTTCCGGGATAAATTGAATACTTCAAAGGTCAGCGGAGCAAAGGCGGGGTTTTGGGGACTATGGCTTAAGGGGACTTCTAAGTCAATTGGCAAAATAATACTATTATGAAAACATTCTGCATCCCACTTTGAAATGTGGCGTCTGGGGTCTTAAATGCTAACAAGCAGACATCTAAGATGCATCAATTGGTCTCAACCCACCTGGATCAAAGGAGAATGAAGAACACCAAGGTCACACGATAACTATGAGCCCAAGAGACAGAAAGGGGCACATGAACCAGAGGCTTATATCATCCTGAGACCAGAAGAACTAGATGGTGCCCAGCCACAACCGATGACTGCCCTGACAGGGAGCACAACAGAGAACCCCTGAGGGAGGAGAACAGTGGGATGAAGGCCCCAAATTCTCATAAAAAGACCAGACTTAATGGTCTGACTGAGACTAGAGGAATGCCGGCAGTCATGGTCCCCAAACCTTCTGTTGGCCCAGGACAGGAATCATTCTGGAAGACAACTCATCAGACATGGAAGGGACTGGACAATGGGTTGGAGAGAGATGCTGACGAAGAGTGAGCTACTTATATCAGGTGGACACTTGAGACTGTGTTGGCATCTCCTGTCTGGAGGGGAGATAGGAGGGTAGAGAGGGTTAGAAACTGGCAAAATTATCATGAGAGACTGGAAGGAGGGTGCGGGCTGACTCATTAGAGGGAGAGTAAGTGGGTGTATGGAGTAAGGTGTATATAAGCTTATATGTGAAAGACTGACTTGATTTGTAAACTTTCCCTTAAAGCACAATAAAAATTATTAAAAAAATAAAAAGAACCAGCTTTTTTCCTTGTTATTGTTTTTCTGTTCTCTAATTCATTTAATCCTGCTCTTATTTTTATTATTTGTTTGTTTCTGGTGCCTGTGTGTTTCTTTTGTTGCTCTCTTTCTTTTTGTTCAAGTTTTAGGGACAGGACAGGTCTTTGATTTTGGCCCTTTCTTCCTTTTGTATGTGTGCGTTTATTGATATAAATTGACCTCTCAGCACTGCTTTTGCTGTGTCACAAAAGTTCTGATAGGAAGTGTTTTCATTCTCATTGGATTCTATGAATTTCTTTATTCCCTTCTTGATGTCTTCTATAACCCAGTCTTTTTTTAGCAGGGTATTGTTCAGTGTCCAAGTGTTTGATTTTTTCCCTGCTTTTTTTTCTGTTATTGATTTCCACTTTTATGGCCTTATGGTCTGAGAAGATGCTTTGCAATATTTCAATGTTTTGGATTCTGCTAAGGCTTGCTTTATGAGCTAATATGTGATCTATTCTAGAGAATGTTCCATGTGCACTAGAAAAGAAAGTATACTTGGTTGCTGTTGGGTGGAGTGTTCTATGTATGTCTATGTCAAGTTGGTTGATTGCGGCATTTAGATCTTCAGTGTCTTTATTGAGCTTCTTCCTGTATGTCCTGTCTTTCACCTAATGTGGTGTGTTGAAGTCTATTACTATAATTGTGGAGCTATCTATCTCACTTTTCAATGCTGTTAGTTTTTTTCATGTATCTTGCATCCCTGTCACTGGGTGCATAAATATTTAGTATGGTTATATCTTCCTGGTAAATTGTCCCTTTAGTCATTACATACTATCCTTTTTTATCCTTTCTGGTGAATTTTACTTTAAAGTCTATTTTGTCAGAAATTAATATTGCTACTCCTGCTCTTTTTTCCTTATTGTTTGCTTGATATCTTTTTTCCATCCTTTGAGTTTTAGTTTGTTTGTGTCTCTAAGCCTAAGGTGTGTCTCTTGTAGGCAGCATATAGACGGATCATTATTATTTTTTTTTATCCAGTCTGCAACTCTCTGTCTCTTTATTGGTGCATTTAGTCCATTTACATTCGGCGTAATTATAGATAGGTAAAAAAAAAAAAAAAATTTTACTTATGAGTTTAGTGCTGTCATTTTGATGTCTTTTTTTGTGCGTGTTGTTGACAATTTCATTTTTCCACTTACTTTTTTGTGCTGAGAAGTTTTTCTTTGTAAATTGTGTGTTGCTCTTTTTCATTGTTGTTGAATTTGTTTTTGCTCAGTTTACGTTTATCTTGGTTTTTATTTTGAAGTTTGGGATTGTTAGTATTCTTTGTGAATACCTTAATGTTTACCCCTATTTTTCTAAGTATAAACCTAACTTGTATCTCCCTATATTGCCTTGATTTGCTCTCCATATAGAAGATCTATGCCTCCTGTATTTAGTCCCTCTTTATTGATTACTGTCATCTTTTACATAATGACATCAGTGATTCCCTGTTTTGGGCTTTTTTTTTATTTATCTTATTTTATTTTTGTGATTTCCCTATCTGAGTTGATACCAGGATGCTCCGTTTTGTGTCCTCGTGTTGTGTTGATATCTGATATTATTGATTTTCTAACCAAAGAATTTCCTTTAGTAATTCATGTAGCTTTGGTTTGGTTTTTGCAAATTTTCTAAGCTTATGTAGAATGACTTAATTTCACCTTCATATTTGAGAGAGAATTTTGCTGGATATATGATTCTTGGCTGGCAATTTTTCTCCTTCAATGCTCTATATATGTCATTACATTGCCTTCTTGTCTGTATGGTTTCTGCTAAGTAGTCCGAACTTATTGATTCTCCTTTGTAGGTGACTTTTTGTTTATCCCTTGCAACTTTTAAAATTTTCTCTTTATCTTTGTTTTTGGCAAGTTTTATAATAATATGTCTTGGTGATTTTCTTTTGGAATCTATGTTGTATAGGCTTCAGTGAGCATCTTGGATAGATACCTTTTCATCTTTCGTGATGTCAGGGAAGTTTTCTGCCAACAAATCTTCAACAATTCTCTCTGTATTTTCTGTTACCCCTCCTTATTCTGGAATTCCAATCACATGCAAGTTATTCTTCTTGATAGAGTCCCACATGATCCTTAGGGTTTCTTCATTTTTTTTTTTAATTCTTTTATCTGTTTTTTCTTCAAATATATTGGTTCCAATTGCCTTATCCTTCATCCACCCAATACTGCATTCCAATTCCTCAATTCTGCTACTCTGACTTACTATTGACTAGTCTACTTCTGTAATTTTATTGTTAATCTTTTGAATTTCTGAATGCTGTCTCTCTATGGATTCTTGTAGCTTATCAAATTTTTCAGTATGTCCTTGAATAATCTTTTTAATTTCTTCAACTGTTTTATCTATGTGTTCCTTGGCTTTTTCTGTACCTTCCCTGATTTCACTTCTGATGTCATCCCTGATGCCTTGAAGCATTCTGTATATTAATCCTTTGTATTCTACATCTGGCAATTCCAGGTGTATATCTTCATCTGGGAGAGATCTTGATTCTCTGTTTTGGGAGTTTGTAGAAGCAATCATGGTCTGCTCTTTTATGTGATTTGATATAGATTGCAGTTTCCCAGCCATTTATAAGTTATTGTAATAATTTATTTTATATTTGTTCACTGAGTTCTACCTTGTTGTTTTGTTTTGTTTCAATATACCCACATAGGCTACTAGAGTGTGCTAACTTGATTATTGGAGCCTTTGAAGCACTAATGGTCTGTTACCAGATGGTTTGAGCTGTTACCAGGTATATGAGCCTAGGAGTCCCTTCACTATTCTTTTGAATAGAATCAGCTCAGGTGTCCTGAGAGTTGGTCACCTAGTGTGTGGCATAGGCTCTCCCCTACTATCTTAGAGGAGTAGTGGTGATGGTTGTATGCACTGGTTTCTGGTAGTGGTAGGGGGTCACACTCTGAGGAGGACAGGGTGCTGACAGCCTTCACCCAAGTGCCAGTGGGGAACGATCATCTCTGCTCTCTAGAGCGCTCTGGTGGATGGGCTCTGCAGCTGTACCTTAGGCACCCAATGCTTATACCTTTAAAGTCTGGTAGGCACCACTATCCTCAGACCCCTTTCATGGATGGCTAGGTGGTGTGGATGGAGCCTCAGCCCTCAGGCCCCTGCTCTGGGTAGGTGAGGGCTCTGTTTAATAGGTAAAGTGGTATCACACCTCCAAAACCTACCCCTCCACCACTTAGCTGAAACAATTATAGTCAGACCTGTAACAGATTTGCCTTTGCATTATAATACCCACTTGGTTCCATGTAGGGGCAAAACCCAAAGTCTGCGGATCTCTTATGCCTGGACTGGAGCTGCTTCTACTCTCATCTTCCAGTTTAGGGGAGTCGGGAATGTATTTTTCCCCAGTTTGTTAATTTGCTATTCTCCCAGGCCAGGAGAATGGGTCAGAGAAAGCATGGCACTTCAATCTCAGGCCTAGGGAATTCGAATGTTAATGAAGCTGGCTGGGGCAGGGAGAGGAGGGATCAGATAGATAGGAGAGAGTAGCTCAGTAAAGTACATGAAATCACTTATCTTGTGTCAAGAGTGCTGTTTTATTTCAGATTCCAGAGACATATGTAGACTGTGTATGCTGGCTGGATCCCAGCCGAGATTGCCCCAGGGGCTTAGGGCTGCGTCTGGTGCTTACTGTGTCTCAGGAAACTACCATCAGCCCCACTGCTTTCACGCCAAAAAGCAGCTCCAAGGAATCAAAGCTGAGATGCTGTGCGGGCTTGGCAACTAGTTGCTGCTTCTGCGAGGTCTCTCACTCCCGTGTCACTCAGGTCGATTCCTTGGTTCTGTGTTTGATGATCAGGGTTCATAGATTTTCATATATGTAATCAATTCACTTGTTTTTTGGGGGTCTTTTTTGCAAGAGGGTTCAGCCAAAGCTTCTGCCTAGTCACCCATCTTTGCCCCACCTCCTCCTTTCTTTCTTGTCTTTTTAATGACCTCTTGCTTCCTTCATGTATGATGTGCTTGATGTCATGCCACAACTCATCTGGTCTTGTGTCATTAGTGTTCAGTGTGTCAAATCTATTCTTGAGATGGTCTCTAAATTCAGGTGGAATATACTTAAAGTCATACTTTGGCTCTCGTGGACTTGTTCTAATTTTCTTCAGTTTCAACTTGAACTTATTTTTGAGCAACTGATGGTCTGATCCTCAGTCAGTCCCTGGCCTTGTTCTGACTGATGATATTGAGCTTTTCCATTGTCTCTTTCCTTAGATGTAGCCAATTTGATTCTTGGTATTCCATGTGGTGTGAGCCATGTTTATAGTCACCATTTATGTTAGTGAAAAAAGATATTTAAAATGAAGAAATCCTTATTCTTGCAAAATTCTGTTACCAAGGACATATTTTCCAACTACTGATCCTTCTTCTTTGTTTCCAAGTTTCACATCCCAATCACCAGTAGTTATCAATGTATCTAGATTGCATGTTTGATCAATTTCGGATTGCAGAGTTTGGTAAAAATCTTCAATTTCTTTATCTTTGTCCTTAGTGGTTGGTGTGTAAATTTGAATAACAGTTGTATTAACTGGTGTTCCTTGTAGGTGTATGCATATTATCCTATCACCAACGGTGTTATACTTTAGGATAGATCTTGAAATGTTCTTTTTGATGGTGAATGCAATGCTATTCCTTTTAAGCTGTCATTCCCAGCATAGTAGCCCATATGATTGTCCCATTCAAAATGGCCAAAACCAGTAAATTTCTTAATGCCTAGAATATCAATTTTCATGCATTCCATTTCATTTTTTACAATTTCCAATTTTCTTAGGTTCATACTTCATACATTCCATGTTTCAATTATTAATGGATATTTGCAGCCATTTCTTCACATTTTGAGTCATGCCACAACAGCAAATGAAGGTCCCGAAAACTTGACTCCATTTATGTCATTAAGTTCAACTCTACTTTGAGGAAGCAGCTCTTAGTCATATTTTGAGTGCCTTCCAACCAGGGGGAGCTCATCTTCTGTTCCTAGTCATAAGGTTTTCACTGGCTAATTACTTTCAGAAATAGACCACCAGGTCCTACTTCCTAGTCTCTCTTAGTCTGGAAGCTCAACTGTAACCTGTCTGCCATGGGTGACCCTGCTGATATTTGAATACTGGTGGCATAGCTTCCAGCATCACAGCAACACGCAAGCCCCCACAGTAAGACAAACTGACAGATGCATTTGTCAGACAACTTTTTAAAATTTATACCTACAATATGATTTTACCTAAAAATAATAGAAAATGAGGAAAAATGAAATAACATATAACTTTGTGACTTTAAGATAAGACACTAGTAAAATGTTTGCCTTGGGACAAGCATCCGTAAGGTAATAGTTTCTTTCACATGCATGTTCTAATTTTTCCTGTATAAAAAGTGTTCTCTAAGTTTGTGGTGGTTTTAAAACAGAGCCACAAAGTTCTGTAGTACTATTGTCAAAGAATGGTGGTTTCTGAGTTTACTCTCCTTGAATCTGGTTTCTGGAATTACTTGACCAACAATAAGGAAGAAGTGACATTTAGCCATGTTGTGTGCTGAGACCTTAAGAAACTGACATCTTCCACTTTCTGTCTCTTGAAATGGTTGTTGTTTGAATCTAGAGACCATGCAGTGAAGAAGCCCAAGGAGTTCTGTGGAGCACCCACATAGCAAGGAAGAGCCACCATTAGATTGACAGCCATGTGTGTGATCCATCTTCCAAATAGATCTTTCAGCTTCTGTGGAGTTGTCCTAGCTGATGCTACATGGAATAAAGATGAGCTGTCCCCACTGACCCATGCCCAAATTGCAGATTCATTTGAAAAATATTTCATTGCTGTTGTTTTAAGCCATGAAGCTTTTAGGTATTTTGAGATACAGCAAAGATAATTTTTTTAAGAAAAAAATTACTTCAAGGACTTATGAAACAGTTAAACTTGAAATGTAAAAAAAATTCAATACACATAAATAGACAAAAATGAAATAAAATACAGTCTCCTTCAGAGACACAAGCTATATAACTGAAATATCTTCCTTGCCCAACCTGCACTTTTTTTTGCAATTTCTTTTAGTTTCTGAAGTACACATGTAGACAGTCTTCGTTTGGAGACAAAAGGACAAAAGCAAATTTTGTTGTGAAGTAAATCATTTCAATCACTCCTTCTTGTAATAGTCTCTTCAACTGACTTCCATTGAACTTTTCATATTCAAGAAATTAAGTCATTTTATTTTAGTCAGTAATGAATTTTATTATAGGGTCAATGTCATTAAAAATGTATTAAAATGAGAAATTCAATATTCATGGTCTTCCAAGTGCAAAAAAAAAAAAACCTGTATTGTTGATATATCACCTTCAGTGTTCTTCAACTAGGGATTCATCTATAATTTCTCTGAGCAGATGAGACAGGAATCATTCTTTGTGGCTAAACATTCAGATGAAGAAAGCCATTAAATATCCAGTCAAGGATTTCAAAGATTTTTATACAAACTGAAATATGGAATACTTGTAATAATGCCACAGATTCTTCAAAGGAAATGAATGCCAACTTTTCACATTGCAGTCCATTACTCTATTAAGAAAAAAGGTGCAAAATGTTCAAGGACTTCTATGTGGATAAGATATTTTTTATAATATTCAAAAGAATACTATATCTTTTTATCCAAGTTCTTTTTTTCCTGAAAGTTGAGCTAAGATAATATCAAGTAAAAATGAAATGAATTGACTGGTGTTTCTATATGAGGATTTACAAAGGGCTATTTTTTTATGCATTTAGGTGAAAAGAAGCACATTCTTTAGATATAAACTGATTGTTATATCCATCTGCCTGGATGTTTGTCTATAGAATTATGATTTTTTTCCTCAATTATTAGGGGAGTCAGAGTCGACTAGATGGCAGTGGGTTTGGTTTTGGGTTTTTTTTTTTTTTCATTACTATAATTAGACCTTTAAGGAAAGAACTTATCATTTCAGATCATACTTGCTGTAGCTCTTAACCAAAACTTATAACATGCATTACCTTTTTTGACTCATTCATCCTGCAACTCCTTTCCTTTACCACCAAACCCAAACTCACATAAAGATACATTCACTTACACAAACTTCAGGTAAATTAAGCCTAGAATATTTTAATCCTCCTCACTTTCATGGGTCTAATTTACCCACCTCATTCCTAAAATTATATGTACAATCAAAATATTTTCTTTTTTAAAGGACATTTCAATAACAAACAACTATTTGCTGGATTAAAAAAATATATGGTCAAAAGCTTCTAGAGCTAATAGAGGAATTTAGCAAAGCTGCAAGGGGACAAGATCGACAAAGAAAAATCAGTTGGGTTTCTATACACCAGCAATGAGAAATCTGGAATGGAAATTAGGGAAATAATTCCATTTACAATAGCATCTAAGAGAATAAAATACTTAGGAACAAATTTAACCAAGGATGTGGAAGACTTACACAATGAAAATTTAAAAAGCGACTGAAAGAAATTAAAGAAGACTTTAAAAAAAAATGCAAAGATGTTCCTCGTTCATAAATTGGAAGACTTAATACTGCTAAGATCTCAATACCGAAAGTGATCCATAACTTCAATGAAATCCCAATCAAAATTCCAGTGACCTTCTTTACAGAAATGGAAAAAACAATGATCAACTTTATATGGAATGACAAAAGACCCCAGATAGCTAAAGCGATCTTGAAAGAGAAGAACAAAGTCGGAGGACTCACACTTCCTGATTTTAAATTTTTATACAGCTACAGTAAACAGCCAGGTACTGCTATAACAATAGACACATAGACCAGTGGAATAGAATTGACAGTCCATAAATAAGCTCACACATATGTGGTCAACTGATTTTTGACAGGGGGCTAAGTCCATTTGATAGGGAATTAAGCCCCCCCAAAAAAAACCAAACCCATTGCCATTGAGTTGATTCTGACTCAGAGCGATCCTGTAGAATAGAATAGAACTGCCCCATAGAGTTTCCAAGGAGCACCTGGTGGATTCGAACAACTGACCTTTTGGTTAGCAGCCATAGCACTTAACCAATACACCACCAGCGTTTCCAGGGAAATAAGAGTATCTTCAATAATTGGTGCTGGGAAATTGGATTTCCACATCCAGAAAAATGAAACATGGCTCATACCATACAAAAAACAAACAAAAAATGGATTAAAGACCTAAATGTGCAAACTAAAACCATAAAATTCTGAGAAGAAAATTCATGGGCAATGCTGTCAGGCCTAGGTTTTAACAGTGGGTTATCTAATATAACAAAAGCACAAATGGAAAAAAGGAAAAAAATAAATAGGACCTCATAAAATTTTTTTTAAAAGTTTGTTCATCAAAAGACTTTACTGAGAAAGTGAAAAGACAAACTACTGACTGGGAGAATATCTATGGAAACCATATATCTTATAAGACTCTAATAACCAAAATATATATGAAACTTCGACTACTTAACAACAAAAAGTCAAATAACCCAGTCATAAAATGGGCAAAGGACTTGAATAGACATTTCACCAAAGAGGACTTTCAAATCGCCTCCAAACACATGAAAAGATGCTCAGGATCATTAAAAAATTAATAATTTTTTTTAATGGCCTCCAAACACATGAAAAGATGCTCAGGATCATTAGCTATCCCAAAAACCAAACCCACTGCCCTTGAGTCAATTCCAACTCATAGCTCTACTCTTTTGTTGCTGTTATAATGCCCAACTCAGGGGCACATAACAACAACAACAATAGCTATGTCTGTCCTTCAGAGCTCTCTGACCCATACCCTCCCCGCCTTGCTGCAGGAGGATATTGCCTAAGGCACTCATAAGACACCCCCTTCTCCTCTTCCCAGGGGTTTTTCGTGCCCTTCCTCTTCTGGTAACTCCATGTGCCACTTGCCTCTAGCAAACTTCCTGCGATGGGGGACCACTCCCTTAATGTCTGTCAATGTGTTGGCCTATTTATTAATAGCTTGTGCAATGCTATACCATTTTTTAAAAATTGCTATTGAGTCAATTCTGACTCATAGCGACCCTATAGGACAGAGTAGAACTGCCCCACAGAGTTTCCAAGGAGCACCTGGTGTGTTCGAACTGCCGACCTCTTGGTTAGCAGCCATAGCATTTAACCACTATGCCACCAGGGTTCACATGCTATCTCATGGTCATATCTTTTTTTCTTGCTCGGCCTCAAATTCCTTTGAACTCACTACAGCCCAGGTATCAAAGACCAATATTAATACAGGTAGTCCTTGCCCCGTGCAGTTCTGATACACACAAATTTCACTTAAGTTTGTGTGTGTATGTATATACATACATACAGCAAAGTGTGTGTGTATATACATACATACATATATATATACATAAATGAGTATATAAATATGCATATATTTATTTAGATATAATTCACATGCCATAAAATCCATCCTTTTAAAGTGTGCAATTCAGTGGTTTTTGGTATTCCCAATGTTGTACAATCATCATGATTACCTAATTCCAGAATATTTTCATCACTTCCAAAAGAAACCCCATACCTCTAAGCAGTCACTCCCCATTAACTACTCCCCTCAGTCTCTGGAAACCACTAATCTACTTCCTGTCCTATGGATTTGCCTATTCTGGACATTTTATATAAATGAAATCATATAATATGTGGGCTTTTGGGTCTGGCTTCTTTCACTTAGCATGTTTTCAAGGTTCGTCTACATAGGACCATGTATCAGTACTTCATTTCTTTTTATGGATGGAAAATAATCCATTGTATAGATATGCAATATTTTGTATATCCATTCATCACTTGATGGACATTTGGGTTGTTTCCACTTTTTGGCTATTATGAATAAGGCTGCTATAAATATTCTTGTACAAGTATTTGTGTGTTACCATGCTTTATTAACTGTGAGTAATTGCAGAATGTACCAACTTTGTAGCCAGATTTTCAGTTCAAAATCACTACGTAAATAACAGTTCTGTATCATGATCAGTGACAAATCAGATCAAATCTTCCAAAGTCTTGGTGATTTGTCACTGTGCACGTGTTATTCAGTTAGGCACAACAGCAGAGTATGTAGTTGTGCTGTCTCCTTGTCTCCCTTGATAAACTCATGTGGTATTCTACCAAAATGGATAATAATAATAAAAAAGATAATCAAAAGAGGGAATTGACCAACAAAGATGAAAGTGCACCAAAGAAGTAAAAAAAAGTATTAATGCTGGAAGTGAAATTAGAATTAGACATAAATGGAGTTATAGAAGAAATAGCTAGCCTCGGAAATTTTAACACTGCCACTGTCCAAAAGGCTCTAGATATGCAGCTGGAATAACTTAGTAAAATTGAATTTATTGGCAAAAATGTAGAATGTAGTCGTGACAAAAAGGACAGTAGCCCAGAGGAAGTTACATCAGCAAATAACTATACCTTAAAAGAACTCTCAGAGATAATTCAAAACATTGAAAGCTGACCCAAACTTAGAAAGGAGTATGGCAATTCATAAGGCATAGGAAAATACACTCACTTTGTATTGCAAGTTGTACAATGAGAAGCCAATCACAGTTAAAACTACTCTTGATAAATTTTCTTACGAAGATATAAAACACTGGAATTCTCAATGTTTCTACTGTTCTAAATTCCAGTATAAAATTACTAATTTCTCTATTTTTATTTTCCTATTTTTTTATGTATTTATAATTGACAGTAAAAGAGTTTTTAATGCTTTGACAAAAAAAAACTTTTGAAGGTCACAGAACACTCAGTTTTTTCAGTTGATGAAGATCGCTGAACGGTTTCATCTTGCAGTTATTTTTATGATCCCACATTACCATGCAAAGCAAAGACTGCACATACATTAAAGTACCTATTATATCTTACCTTACATATCACCAGTGCACCTTTATAAGTATTCTAAGGCAAGTATCATCTCAAGATTGATTTTATTTTTAATTTCAAGCTACTTATTTTGGAATAATTTTAGATATAGAGAAAGGTTGCAAAGATAGAGTTCCCATATACCTTCACCCATTTTCCTCCAATGTTAGTATCTTAGGTAACCATAGCACGTTTGTCAAAGTAAGTAGCTAACATTGGTAACATGTGATTAACTAAACTGCAGACCTTATATGGATTTCAAATAGTTTTTCCACTAATGACCTTTTTCTACTTATGGATTTACTAGCTCAACTCCATGTATACCAGCTCATATTCCATATAAGTCTTCCAGAAAATTAGTACTTGTTTTCTTTGTTCCTCTCTTCATTCACTCATTTACCTAACAAATATTTTAGATGCCTGTATGCCAGGATGCACTGATAAACAAGATGTGGTTCCACCTCTCAAGCAGCTCATATTTACCTGGATATAAATTTGGATTTAGACACTTTATTTTCTCCTTGTACAAAGAATGAGCAAAAAAAAAAAAAAAAAAAAACTCTGTAAATAGAAATTTTCTTCAAACATCAGTTTAAAGATTCTAGCCTTTATTTCTAAAGAGTTAGAACTTAATTGACCATGGCCATTTCTCATTTCAACTACTTTAAAAAATATACTTTTTTGAATTCTTAAATAATTCCAAAATTTTCTTCTGTATTTCTTTACCATCACCTCCCAAATTTGTTAAAAAGAAAGCAAAAAACAAAATTTTCCTTATTTCTTCTTTCCCCTGAAGCACATTTGTGGGGGAAGTCCCATGTAAAATCATATATGCTCTGTTGTGGTTGCACTCACTCACGATTTGAATACATGGGAGTAGAATACATGTCTAAGGCACACAGTCCAGTGCTAATTTTGTAATAGCTCATTACTATGTCTCAATTTTACTGAGAGTTGGCATCCTGATACAACAAAACACACAGTGATCCATTGAGAAAACACAGACTCAGATAACATTTTTTAAAATACTAGTTACTTGGGTCTATTCTGTACTAGATTGGTATACTTAGCGTGTTACACACACAGGTTGCCTCAAAATTCCAAGTAGCCATAAGACTGCTAGAATGAGGATTCCATCCAGTAACATCAACCACTCCATGGGTGCTATGTCCATCTAGTCTGATTGAGACACTCAGGAAAAAAAAAATTTTTTTTTTGGCACTCACAAAATGTTGGCAAATGAAAGTCATTTAATTACTCAGAGACCAAAGTAATCATCCAGAATCCCTTGCCCGTCTGTCTTTTCTCCTCCAAAATCCCATGCTTTCCTGAGTTGGGGGTCACTGCACTGGATCACATTTTATTGACACCAACTTGCGGTATCAAACCAATCCAGGGAAATCTTAGCTTCCCTTCCCTGGTCAGTTCAGACCCCAGCCATTCCATACAGCCCTTTCTCTCACCTGGGGCTAGGTTAGCCAGTGCCAGCTGCAAGTTAGGGAGTTCACGTGACTCGCTCCACTTTAGACCAGCAGGCCCCACTATTCTCTTAGGTCCAAAAATTTTTTGCAATCCCTCACCAACTCCTGGAAAAGGGCATTCTCTAATTCAGCAGAGAAAAGATACACACATAAAAACAAAAAGGGTTTCTCTAATTCAACAGAGAAAGGATACAAACCCAAAAAGGATACAAACCCAAATAGACAAAGAGAAGCAGGGGCTAGGTTGGGAGAAGGTCTCTGCGCGGAGCTTCTTGACCCCAGAGATATAAGGCCCTTCCACACGCATCATCAATCCAGAAGCGCCAAGGAATTTCTGAATCCCAGGCCTTTATTGGGTTATGCATAGTTAGTGATCAGGGCTTCATTGCATATGTATAATTTATCAAATTAATGAATACGCATGGTTGAATGTATCATGCCTTCCTCCCTTCTTGAAGTTAATCCCAGGCGTGGCTTTTGGGAGTCCCACTACATTTGTACCTAAAGGAGCCTAGATTGCTGGCAAATTCCAAGGGTTATTTTTAGGAAACCAGAGACTACGGACAAACCAAGTTCTTTGTTCCACGCTCAGAATAAAAAAATGTGATATTCTCATATGTCTTATTGATGACTGTTGTTCAAAATTTAATCAGCAACCTCTTTAAAATACATCTTGAAATTTAGAGTAAAATTATTCTGAGACCTTTGCTTTAATAAGTTTAGTGTTCCAAGACTAGGGAATATATTTAAAAGTAAAACACCGAGTTGTTGTTTTTATGGTTAGGTGTTGTCAAGTGGATTTTTGACTCATAACTACCCCATGTGACAGAATAGAACCACTCCTTAAGGTTTCTGAGATCGTAATCTTTATGGGAGCAGATTGCCAGGTCTTTCTCTCACAGACACCTGGTAAACTACCTAAAATGGTTGGCTTAACATACTCAAGAGGTTTACATTATAACCATTGCCTTGCTAGCCTTTTTTTTTTTTCATTCCAGCATCAATAGGCTATTTTAGTAATTCTCTTCTTCATAGTAATTAATTGTCAACATGGATTATGATACAGCCAATGCTAGGAAAGAATGAAGAGAGCTCCATCTAATGTATCTGTGCATTAAAGAAAGATTTGACAATTATGATACATTAATTTTAACTAGAAAAACAAGTTAACCTTTGACTGCTTAATGTTTCTGTCATTCTTATGTGTTTTCAAGGATTCCTTAAAGGAAAGTGCTAGTTGTTTTTTTTTTTTTAACCAGACTTTATCACCTCTATCTTAAACCTCTTTATTATTCTGTCTGGGTTCACCATTCATATGGATGGCCCAAGAAGCATCTTAGTCTATTGTTTCGTTGAGTTCCTCATTCTACAATGAAATCCTTTTCCATGTCACCTCAGTGACAATATCTAGCACAAAACAAATGTGAAAATGTAATATGCAACCTCCTGTCTTTCCAGCTTGTTAGCTTTATTATTCTCATTATATTTGTTCTCTGACCTTGTAAGGACCTGCCGTCCTTTGAAGCCTCTGTGATTACTCTACCTTAAGCTTCCCTCTCTTTTAACTTCTCACACAACGAAAATTAGATTTACTCACCTTTAATCAACTTTATTCCATTTACTCATCTTCTACTTTCTCCTCCAACCATTCCAGTCTGAAAATTCCTGGTATTCAATGCAATCATTGCTATCAGTAAGCTTGCTACACCTAGTTCAAACTCCACTCCCCATCACACCTCTTTCTTTTTCTACTTCCAGACACAGGGTTTTTAGTGGTGGCCTGGGGATATTTTGGGAAAAAAATAATCCAGAAGATGTTACTAAGGGAGCCTCTCATCTCTGAGCTCAGAAAGCACCCGGCCCCGATTGCTGATGTAGTGTTCCATCTACAACAGAACCAATTACACTAATTAATGGAAGCAGGATATGGAAGTTCTTTCTGCACAGCAAGAAGCTGCATCTATTCTATGGATGAACTGATGCCCTTTGCATCTTTCTATACCACTATCTTTCACATAAAACAATGAAATTAATTAAAAATATGTCAAGAAACTTCTTTCTAAGTAGTAGAAAAGCAAACTATAAACTCAGTAAATTTGCATATTAGTGGCCCAAAATGTGTTATTGTAGTTGCCAATGTTTTTAAATGGTCACAGTCAGACCTCTATTAGTAATACAACACATTCTGTTGTAACACCAAAGACAAAGGTGAGCATATAAAAATTAATCAGTAAATCTAATGTTTTGGAGCACTGAAATTCAGAATACCACCTTAAACTTAGGTTCATGAACTGAAAAATACAAAATCTTAAAAATAGTAGTGATGAATATTGAAAACAATTTTTATTTTTGGTCAAATATTTGCTTCATTTATGCTTACTTTTATTAAAGCAATATTTTTTATGGCAATAATACTGATCTTAACATTTTAGTGATTTCAGCAATGAGTAATATTTCAGATTGGTCATGTCGTTTCTGAATACATTGACAGAATAATTTGAATTGTGAATAGTTACTAATATTAGCAGGTGATTCAAATGTACAGATTATCAAATTAGTGTAATGGCATGTAATGGATTGAATTGTGGTCCCCAAAAAGATATATTGAAGTCCTAACCCCTGTACCTGTGAATATGACCCTGTTAGGAAACAGGATATTTGAAAATGTTATCAATTCAGTTAACCTGAGGTCGTTCTGGAGCAGGGTGGGTTCTAATCTTATATAACTGGTGCCCTTATAAAAGAGAAGAAGAGACAGGGAGATAAAGGATTCCACGTGATGCTGCAGTTATAAGCCAAGGGACACCAAGAGCTGCCCAAAGCTAGGAGAGAGGGATGTAACAGATTCTCCTTCAAAGTTTCAGAAAGAATCAACCCAGAAGAAACCCTGATATTGCAATCCCAGGCTCCAGACAAAAAAAAGTTTTGTTCTTATATGCCACTCAGTTAGTGGTATTTTATTGTGGCATCCCTAGGAAGCTAATACATGATAGCTGAAACAACAACACACTGGCGAAGGCTAAAAAAACTCGTTGCTATCAAGTCGATTTCAACTCACAGCAACCCTACAGAACAGAGTAGGACTGCTCTATAGGGTTTCCAAGGAGAAGCTGGTGGAATCGAACTGCTGACCTTTTGGATAGCAGCCCAGCTCTTAACCATTGCACTACCAGGGTTCCAGTTTCCCAGAACAGACAAGCACGTCTATATCTGTATCTATAGCCATATGCACAGTAATATCTGTATCTACATCTATACAGTGTGCATAAAATGATAAATATTCTGAAGATTATGCTTTCCCCAGGTGTGTCAGAATTGTCTACTGTTGTTTCTTAAAAAAGCCTTTCACCTTCATAACAATGCATAATAAATCTGAGTTGCTTTTTAAGCTAGCTGTCAAGAAACAATAAATACAAAGAACTCTCTCAAAATTTCACAGCAACAAGGACATTTAATCTCAATATTATATGCATATTTTAGAGTCTATGATCAAGGTAAAGATAATTTTCAAAGGTAAATAAATTTTTGGCTTAAAAAATATCACTTTCCTAATGTTTTAAATTAAAAAACATGACGAGATCTGCCCAAAGTCCTCCCTAATACTGAGGTTACATACAAGTGTCCCTAAGACATAGTTCTGATAGAAATTAATTAGTTATGTGTTGTTGTTGTCATTAGGTGCCAACAAGTAGGTTCAGATTCATAACAACCGTATGCACAACAGAAGGAAATACTGCCTGGTCTTGCACCGCTCTCACAATTGTTGCTATGATTGAGCGCATGGTTGCAGCCATTGTGTCAACCCATCTTGTTGAGGGTCTTCCTCTCTTTTGTTGACCCTCCACTTTACGACTCCCATGCATCTGTCCGCTTGTCCTACTGTGGGCGCATGCATGTTGCTGTGATGCTGGAAGCTACACCACCAGTATTCAAATACCAGCAGGGTCACCCATGGAGGACAGGTTTCAGCTGAGCTTCCAGACTAAGACCGTACCAAGCATGATGTCCTTCTCCAGGGGCTAGTCCCTCCTGATAACATGCCCAAAACTACTTGAGAAGGAGTCTTGCCATCAGGCTTCTCAAGAACATTCTGGCTGCATTTCTTCCAAGACAGATTTGTTCATTCTTCTGCCAGTTAATAGTATATTCAATATTCTTCACCAACACCGTAATTCAAATGCACCAATTCTTGTTGTTATTGTTGTTATTAGGTGCCGTCGAGTTGGTCCTGACTCATAGTGACCCTATGCATAAGAGAACGGAACACTGCCTGGTCCTGTGCCATCCTTACAATCTTTGTTATGCTTGAGCTCATTGTTGCAGCTACTGTGTCAGTCAACCTTGTTGAGAGTCTTCCTCTTTTCAACAGATGCTGTACTTTACCAAGCACGACGTCCTTCTCCAGGGATTGATCCCTCCTGACAACATGTCAAAAGTATGTAAGATGCAGTCTCGCCATCCTTGCTTCTAAGGAGCATTCTGGTTGCACTTCTTTTGAGAGAGATTTGTTTGTTCTTTTGGCAGTCCATGGTATATTCAGTATTCTTACCAACACCACAATTCAAAGGCGCCAGTTCTTCTTCGGTCTTCCTTATTCATTGTCCAGCTTTCACATGCAAATAATGGGATTGAAAATACCACGGCTTGGGTCAGGCGCACCTTAGTCTTCGAGGTGACGTCTTTGCTTTTCAACACTTTAAAGAGGTCCTTTGCAGCAGATCTGCCCAATGCAATGCGTAGTTTGATTTCATGACTACTGCTTCCACGGCTGTTGATTGTGGATCCAAGTAAAATGAAATCCTTGACAACTTCAGTCTCTTCTCTGTTTATCATGATGTTGCTTACTGGTCCAATTGTGAGGATTTTTGTTTTCTTTATGCTGAGGTGCAATCCATACTGAAGACTGTGGTCTTTGATCTTCATTAGTAAGTGCTTCAAGTCTTTTTCACTTTCAGCAATCAAGGTTCTGTCGTCTGTGTAACGCAGGTTGTTAATGAGTCTTCCACCAATCCTGATGCCCTGTTCTTCTTCATAGAGTCCAGCTTCTCAGATTACAGATTGAATAGGTATGGTGAAAGGATACAACCCTGACATACACCTTTCCTGACTGTAAACCACTCAGTATCCCCTTGTTCTGTTGGAACAACTGCCTCTTGATCTATGTAAAGGTTCCTCATGAGTACAATTAAGTGTTCTAGAATTCCCATTCTTCACAATGTTATCAATAATTTGTTATGATCCACACAGTCGAATGCCTTTGCATAATGAGTAAAAACACAGGTAAACATCCTTCTGGTATTCTCTGCATTCAGCCAGGATCCATCTAAAATCAGCAATGATATCCCTGGTTCCACGTCCTCTTCTGAAACTGGCCTGAATTTCTGGCAGTTCCCTGTCGATATACTGCTGCAGCCATTTTTGAATGATCTTCAGCAAAATTTTGCTTGCGTGTGACATTAATGATATTGTTCTATAATTTCCACATTCAGTTGGATCACCTTTCTTGGGAATAGGCATAAATATGGACCTCTTTCAGTCAGTTGGCCAGGAAGCTGTCTTCCATATTTCTTGGCGTAGACGAGTGAGCACCTCCAGCACTGCATCCATTTGTTGAAACATCTCAATTAATATTCCATCGATTCCTGGAGCCTTGTTTTTCGCAATGCCTTCAGTGCAGCTTGCACCTCTTCCTTCAGTCCCATTGGTTCCTGATCATATGCTACCTTTGAAAAGGTTGAATGTCGACTAATTCTTTTTGGTATAATGACTGTGTATTCCTTCCATCTTCTTTTGATGCTTCCTGGGTCATTTAATATTTTCCCCATAGAATCCTTCACTCTTGCAACTCGAGGCTTGAATTTTTTCTTCAGTTCTTTCAGCTTGAGAAACACTGAGCATGTTCTTCCCTTTTGGTTTTCTATCTCCAGCTCTTTGCACATGTCATTATAATATTTTACTTTGTCTTCTTGAGCCACTCTTTGAAATCTTCCATTCAGTTCTTTTACTTCATCGTTTCTTCCTTTTGCTTGACATTCGTGAGCAAGTTTCAGAGTCTCCTCTGACATTCATCTTGGTCTTTTCTTTCTTTCCTTTCTTTTCAATGACCTCTCGCTTTCTTCATATATGGTGTCCTTGATGTCATTCCACAACTCATCTGGTCTTCAGTCATTAGCGTTTAATGTGTCATATCTATTCTTGAGATGGTGTCTAAATTCAGGTGGGATATACTCAAGGTCGTATTTTGGCTCTCGTGGACTTGCTCTGATTTTCTTCAGTTTCATCTTGAACTTGCATATGAGCAATTGATGGTCTGTTCCACAGTTTGCCGCTGGCCTGTTCTGACTGATGATACTGAGCTTTTCCATCATCTCTTTCCACAGATATAGTCTATTTGATTCCTGTGTATTCCGTCTGGTGAGGTCCACGTGTATAGTCGCCGTTTATGTTGGTTAAAGAACGTATTTGCAATGAAGTAGTCGTTGGTCTTGCAAAATTCTAGCATTCGATCTCTGACATTGTTTCTATCACCAAGACCATATTTTCCAACCACCGATCCTTCTTTGTTTCCAACTTTCGCGTTCCAATCTCTAGTAATTATCAATGCATCCTGACTACGTATTCGATTAATATTATACTGCAACAGGTGATAAAAATCTTCAATTTCTTCATCTTTAGCCTTAGTGGTTGGTGCTTAAATTTGAATAATAGTCATGTTAACTGGTCTTCCTTGTAGGTGTATGGATATTATCCTATAACTGATAGCACTGTACCTCAGGATAGATCTTGAAATGTTCTTTTTGATGATGAATGCAACAGCATTCCTCTTCAAGTTGTCCTTCCCAGCAGAGTAGACTATATGATTGTCCGATTCAAAATGGCCAATACCAGTACATTTCAGCTCACTGAAGCCTAGGATATTGATGTTTATGCATTCCATTTCATTTTTGATGATTTCTAATTTTCCTAGCCCCCCACGTGTCTGTCAGTTTGTCGTACTGTGGGGGTTTGCATGTTGCTGTGATGCTGGAAGCTATGCCACCGGTATTCAGATACCAGCAGGGTCACCCATGGAGGGCAGGTTTCAGCTGAGCTTCCAGACTAAGACAGACTAGGAGGAAGGATCCGGCAGTCTACTTTTGAAAAGAATTAGCCAGTGAAAACCTTATGAATAGCAGTGAAATATTGTCTGATATAGTGCTGGAAGATGAGCCCCCCAGGTTTGAAGGCACTCAAAAGATGACTAGGGAAGAGCTGCCTCCTCAAGGTAGAGTTAATCTTAATGACGTGGATGGAGCAAGGCTTTTGGGACCTTCATTTGCTGATATGGCACAACTCAAAATGAGAAGAAACAGCTGCAAACATCCATTAATAATCAGAACCTGGAACGTACGAAGTATGAATCTAGGAAAATTGGAAACGAATTCTTAGTTCTTCCTTATTCATTGCCCAGCTTTTGCACACATATGAGACTATTGAAAATACCAGGGCTTGGATCAGGCACACCTTAGTCCTCAAAGTGGCATCTTTACTTTTGAACACTAAAGAGGTCTTTTGAAGCAGTATGTTGTTTTATTTTTTGACTATTGCTTCCATAGGTATTATGGATCCAGTAAAATGAAATCCTGGACAACTTCAATATTTTCTCCATTTTTCATGATGGTGCTTATTGGTCCAGTTTTGAGGATTTTTGTTTTCTTTATGTTGAGGTGTAATCCATACCGAAGGCTTTAGTCTTTGATCTCCATCAGTAAGTGTTTCAAGTCCTCTTCACATTGAGCAAGCAAGGTTGTGTCATCTGCATATTGCATGCTCTAATTCTGATGTCATGTTCTTCTTCATATAGTCCAGCTTCTCAGATTATTTGCTCAGCATACAGATTGAATAAGTGTGGTGAAAGGATACAACCCTGACATACACCTCTCCTGATTTTAAACCACACACTATCCCCTCATTCTGTTCCAATGCGTGTTACAGAAAAATAGATCCTGAGAGTCTACAATGTCCATACTAATTGCATATGTCAACTATCTTATAGAAAGCTGACGTTTATCTACGCATGTTGTTGTTGTTGTTAGGCGCTGTCAAGTCGGTTCCGACTCATATCTACCCATAGTGTGTTTTATTTTCAAGCTGCCTAGTTTATATTATAAGCTGATGATTAAAAAAAAAAATGTGTCTGTTTCCTCAGAAACCTACCATGCAAATGCTCGGATTGAGCCACTCACATCTTTTTTGTATTGAGATCTCAGATTTCCTCTACAAATGCCCCTTTTCTCTAGCCTAAGTAGAACAATCACTAAACCAAACATGTATTAGGTGCTGACCAGATATGTAAATAAATAGGTCCAGGTACATGCCATCATGTTGTTTATAATTTATAGATACAGAGAACATTAAAAAATAGTAAAATCCAATGAAATAAGTGCTATGCTGTCTAAAAGGTGAGGATGCTCACTTTGTTTAGATCAAGAGGAAAAGGCTTCTTTGTGTTCCCATTTTAACTGAATTTTGATATATGAATAGATTTGAAATACTCAAAATTTTAGATAAAAGTCCTTCTAGGCTAAGAAAAAAGAAAACAAACAAAGCAAAGAAGCCTGAAAATGTATGGTATGTTCACAGAATTTTAGGCTGTGTGATGGGTAGACTATGTAGGATGTTGGCCAGATTGATTATAGGGGTCCTTGAATACTCTGCTACCAACTTTGGACTTGATTTGTTAGACAAGTGAAAGACAATGCGGTTTGGTCAATGTTTCCAGGCTGAAGCATTTAATTGCTTGCAGATTGAAGATCCCCTAGCGCTTGTGGAAGAGGCCTTGTGTTGAGGTAGTGGAGTCACAAGATCAAAGCAGTCTAGCTTTCTAAATTGCCCCGGAGAATTACTCTGAACTGCAGAGGGCTTTTTTGAGTGTGTATTTAGCCACTAAGAGTTTCAAGTTGTTTCTTAACGCAACATAGACTATCCCATCATGACTAACACATAAGTCTTTCACAATAAAATCTATCATGATATTAGTGTTTGAGAAAAGAATGGATGGACCTGAAACATATTGTGGCAGAAGAAATGATATGATATTCTAATTAGAAGTAGTTGGATGAAGTATATATAAATAAAACTGTAAAAAAAAAAGTTAATTAGAAGAAACTTACCTTGTGCAAGAACCCTAGGATAATTTGTAGAAGGGGAAGTATTCCCTCTAAAGCTGTGATGGAAGGCTGGGCCCACTTTATTTACATATTTAAGAAGGGCACTCAAGGTAACCCCTTAAGCAGGGATTTCCTTACAAGTGTATAAGCCTGGGAAAACTTAACTAGTTTGTGTTGGCTCAAAACCTGAAAATAGGCCCATGGGCTGTCATTAAAGACAAAATATTTGAAATTGAATTCTACCGATGCTCAGAACAGAGGCATCAGGTGCAACACTCTGGTCACCACTATCCTAAACACAGTGTCCAAGTTTTCCATCCCTATTGCCTACTTAACTACAATTCTGCCTTTAATAGTTAAATACTTAGAGATATTCAAGCTGTTTGCCTAGCTTTGCATAAATAGTTTGATAAACAACTCTTGGACACATTTTCTTCCATCACACTCTTTATGATGAAACTCCATATGTTGGTCTGAAGGTGACCTTCACTGAGTATTTTAGCCATCACATGGTGGAGAAAACTAGCATAAGTTGTGAGAATTTCCCTCTGCATTGAACTCAGCTCTTTGAGGAGCTGTAGAAAGACCACGCTGCCTCTCACAGGAAAGCCGGAATAAAGCCAGCTCACCAGATATATTTTTTTTTTCACCAGATAACCAGAATTATATTTTAAAATAAAGCCACATAGAACTTATTCTTCACACTTAGTAACATCACATCATATCTGAGATCTTGTATCAGTAATAAATACTAGCAGTTAGGACAGTCACCACCATAATTAAACCTAACATCCTTGGATCCTTTCTCCTGTGACAGCAATAAGAACAAATTTCCAGTGCATACTATGAGTATTTCCACCTCCACATGCAGGCGCTTAATTTAAAGAAGATTGACAGGTAAAAAAAGAAAAAGACATAATGATAAGGTCCTCTCCTGTGAATATGTGATTTAATACCCACCTGGGTTGAGTCTCCATCATTTTGCTTGAGGATGGAATACTTAGCAGCCCTGCAAAACAAGAAAGACAAAAGTTTAGGGTATTTCTGTAAAGAGATCTATGTGAAAGAAAAGAGTCATGTTCACTTTTAAAACTACTCTCCCAGCAATAGCTCCATTTGCTCATCTAGATTATTAATTAGGTGAAATATTGCTTGTCATTTTGTTCTAGTAATAACCATGGTGGGAATAAAGCACAAGCTAAATTTTTCAATTAACCCTGTTCCCACAGAGAAACATCTAAAAATGTGGTGTATTCAAGCAAGTAATTTAATTTTCCTATTTTCTAGCTTATTTTTTCATTATCTAAATTCAATAGCCAAAAGAACACTGTTAGGCCTGCATACCAACTAGTTGGTATTCCCACAGCCACTTTAGTAAAGAAAAGATTTAAATTGTCAATAAATGATGGATTTCCAATATTTTTATATCAGTCGTCTCCTTAGATATCCTATATATAGTTAATGATAAATGAAGCAATTTAGCGTCAAAAAATAATACAATAGTCATTCATTTCAAGGTTGATTTTTTTTAAAAGGGAGAATAGATATTTCAAATGAAAAACACAGAACTCTCCCTCTACATTCTTTTAGGGCTGTATCCTAGAAAGAAAGATTCTCTTTAAAGAATAGTGTAGTTGACTAGAGCTGACAAGTTGGGACATTCAGACAGTTTTTACACAGTTTTGTATACAATTCAAAACAGCGTATAAAGAGGAAGGTGAAAATTACCTTGCAGAAATATCATGTGCCGGGTGTCTGTTATTCTAAGTGAATTTCATCACATTTGTTGTACCACATGCTTTTCCAATTTGGAATTTGCATGGTCGTTTCTATTGAGTCAATCTCAATCTCATTTATTGATGAAGTTGCAGTCATTCAAATGGAACGTTGACAGTGTTCAAATGTGAAACTGAAGGCTCTCATTATTTCCCTAAGAGCTGTCTACCCCTTCAGACAGAGGTGCTGCAAAGGCTCTTGTCTCAGCAGGTTGTGTCAAAGCATGTCAGTTTGCTAATTATTTTTTTAAATAATAAAATAAAAATCAATCTAGCATTCTAAACATGTATTCTGACATCCTGGGCAGACAAGCATGACCTGTAGTATAAATGAAAAAAAAAAAAAAAAACAGGAATACTAGCTTTGAAAGGGGGAAGCAATTTCAATATTATTCAATACCGAGTTAAGGAAAGGCAGCCAAAATATCATGAACAGTCTTCAAAAAGTGCTTTATCTAGGTTTGTGTTTACCACATTTCTCTGCAAATGCTTGGGTTAAAACACATTCTCTATTCTGTCCGCATTTTTCAATATAACACATTGTCGTGCCACTTCCTCTCTTCAATACAATAAAAATTTGATCAGATTAAAGTTTTTCACCAATAATTTTAAAAACACAACAAATCAGAAGTACCATCCATGTGCTGCTAGTCACTCCAAAGGTCAAGGAGATCCAGCTGCTTTTTCTTCTCTAGTCTAACCAAAACTGAAGCCATTGGTGTCAAGTCGATTCCGACTCATTGCAACCCTATAGGTCAGAGTAGAACTATCCCACAGGGTTTACAAGGAGCAGCTGGTGGCTTCAGACTCCCAACCTTTTAGTTAGCAGCCAAATGCTTAACCACTGAGACACCATGGTTCCTAGGAGATGCTAATTTTATTATTCTTATTAGTTACCATTGAGTTGATTTCAACTCATGGAGACCCCATGTGTGCAAAGTAGAACTGCACCATAAGATTTTCAGGGCTGTGACCTTTCCAAAGCAGATCATCAGGCCTGTTTTCTGAGGCACCTCTGAATGGGTTTGAACTGCCAACATTTCTGCTAGCAGTTGAGCACTTTACTGTTTGCACCACCAAGGGACTCTAATTCACAGTCATATGAGCTATTCTTCATATAAGTAATATATATCTCTGAAGCTCAAAATGTTCCACACACACACACAAAAAAAAATCTGAGAACAGAAATAAACATTGGTTAGAAGTTGCTTTCTTTATGTTTGATTATGATCAAATTTTTCAAACTTATCTGTGGCATATATTATCCTGTAGATTCCTCAGGGACTACACCTGAATATCCCTGCAACTGAGGATCGCCAGATCATTGCCGTTAGAGGTAGAGCAGAGGGAGATTGAGAAACCATCTAGTACATGGCAAAATCTAATCTGATCCATCCAACTCTCTAATCACTGCTCATTTGTCCAACCTTCATTCTCCAGTCAAGAATGTGTTAGCTACAACCATCTATTTCATTTATCTCAATGTCAAATTTTCAAAAGGAAGGTAGCTTACTCTTTATAAATCCTACACAAAGAATTACTGAGATAGGATACTGATTTAAATGGCTCTTGTTTCTCTAACAAGATGACAGACAATTTCTGTTTTCACATAAACTTCTCTCAAAGAAATTTAAGGAGATCAACAAGGACATGTTCCTTGAAGTATATTCTGACAGTCACGGCCAAGAAGAAACTCTTACTTAGAATATGTCAGATGAGAATGACATAGAAAAGGCAATTCCTGTTACAAAAAAGAAAAACAAAGTCTCAGAAATTTTTCTTATTTGAGAAAACTTAACTTTTAGGAATGAAGTTGGATGATCCTGTTTCTGTGTTGTTGTTATGTGCCCTTGAGTCGGTTCTGACTCATAGTGACCCTACATACAACAGAAAGAAACATTGCCTGGTCCTGCGCCATCCTCACTATCCTTGCTATGTTTGAGCCCACTGTTGCAGCCACCGTGTCAATCCATCTCATTGAGGGTCTTCATCTTTTTTGCTGACGGTCTACTTTACGGAGCATGATGTCCTTCTGCAAAGACTAGTCACCCCTGATAACATGTCCAAAGCATCCAAGTTGTAGTCTCATTATTCTCGCTTCCAAGGGGCACTCTGGCTGTATTTTTTCCAAGATAGACTTGTTTGTTCTTTTGGCAGCCCATGGTATATTCAACATTCTTTGCCAACATCGTAATTCAAAGGCATCAATTCTTCTTCAATCTTCCTTATTCGCCGTCCAGCTTTCTCATGCATATGAGGCGAGTGAAAATATCACAGCTTGTGTCAGGTGCACTAAAGTCCTCCATGTGACATTTTTACTTTTTAACACTTTAAAGAGGTCTTTTGCAGAAGATTTGCCCAATACGATATGTCATTTGATTTCCTGATTGCTGCTCCCATGGGCATTGATTGTGGATCCAAGTAAAATGAAATCTTTGACAATTTCAATATTTTCTCCATTTATCATGATGCTGCTTATTGGTCCAATTGGGAGGATTTTTGTTTTCTTTATGTTGAGGTGTAATCTGTACTGAAGGTTGTAGTCTTTGATCTTCTTTAGTAAGTGCTTCAAGTCCTCTTCATTTTCAGCAAGCAAGGTTGTCACCTGCATAATGCAGGTTGTTAATGAGTCTTCCTCCAACCCTGATGCCCGGTTCTTCTTCATATAGTCCAAATTCTTGTATTATTTGCTCAGCATGCAGATTGAATAAGTAAGGTGAGAGGATGCAACCCAGATGCACACCTTTCTTGATTTTAAACCATGCAGTATCCCCTTGTTCTGTTCGAACTAGCGCCCATTGGTCTGTGTACAGGTTCCTCATGAGCACAATTAAGTGTTCTGGAATTCTCATTCTTTGCAATGTTATCCATAATTTGTTATGATCCACACAGTCAAATGTCTTTGCATAGTTAATAAAACACAGGCAAACATCTTTGTTTCCGTAGAGATTACTTGAAAGGAATTTTCTTTATTAAACATTCAGGCTATTTTTATGGCTTATCATTTAGACAGATTTTTATTCAGATAAAAATAATTTGGTATAATTTTCATTGATTAGTGCATTTTAAAGCATGAAATATATTTATTTTAGTATTTATTTAACACATGCAGTGTAAAGAGGGTTGGCTCTAGCATCACATAGGCCTTGGTTAGATTCCTGACTCAAGCACTCACCAGCTATAAATGGCAATGATTTGTCACCTCTCTGAGCTGGTTTTTCCTTGTAAAAAATCAGGAATTAATAACATTTACCTCATTATACTCTTATGAACTTATATGAGATAATAATGCTATGTTGAACATAGTCCCTGGAACATAACAAAAACAAGTGCTCAATAAATGCTATTGCTGTAGAAATACCCTCAGAGATTTCTCTAACTCTATTTTACAGGTGAAGAAACAGACCTAGAGAAGGAAATGTTTGACCGAAATTAATACAGAGATTTATGAGTAACACATAGATAAAACTAAGTTTTTCTAACTTCAAATCTTGACCTCTGAAGTAAGAATTTTAATTTCATATTAAGGTCCCATTTTACTGTGTAGGAAAAACTTGAAATTTGTCAAAAAAAATTGGTACTATCTGGACATGTGCCAATCAGCAAGAATTGGGAGAGGACAGATGAGAATCCCTAAGAACCAGAAAAGGCCAACTATTATGTCTATCCTTTAAATGGAGGGATAGGAAAAAAAAAGAAGAAAGAAACATATCTATGGAAATGAGAGAGTGTATAATTTAACAAGATTCCCTAGGAAAGTTCAGTAAATGATTTACAATCACATGAAAAAATCATTTTAAATGGTTTTGTGAAAATCCAATCATGCTTGACCAATTTAGCTGCTTTCCATGAAAGAAGAAAAATCTACTTGGACAGGAGGGAAATAATAAATACATCTTAATACCAATGAGGCATTTGATTCCATCTGACCCAGCATTCTTTTTGAAAAGCTAGATATACAGTCTTGATCCTAATATTAGAAATTTCATGCTAAGAATTAGGGGTCAGAATTAACCTTAAATTTTTCAATGCCTCAAAATAAAAATGATTTTAAAAAAAGACTCTAGAGAACTTTTCGTTTTCTACATAGTATATAGAATGGAAAAAATCCCAGACTACCCAAACTCAGCCAGTTATTACTGCTTGAAATCCCTGGGTAAGCAAAAGAGTGTCCAATGTCCATTTGATCCATAAAAGTAACAGGTATTCTGAGTAGAGAAATATCATTTAAAAGATGTAAACATAGGGACTGTCAATCTACAGAATGAATCAAAGTAAACATTGATTTTAGTTCAATCATCTAAAATATTAATCAAGTCCCACCTCTAACATTTTAGTTTTTATTTGTATGCAAAGAAAGGCTTTTCACATGAATTCATGATGTAGAGTACCTTACAATGGGTTTCTCTTTCTTACTCTCTCTCTCTCTCATACACACACATACACATCATGCACAGGTACACGCACGGGCAAATTTTCTGCAAATCGGAGCCAGATATATTTAACCAAGGATTTTTCATAAGGTGGTTAATTTATGTCCCTTTATATTCCCATCTGCTAACCACTACCCTGGAATTTTAATCATGTATTTCAAATTCTCATAGACTGTAGAATTTCTGGAACCATGGAGGCAGGACGAACCCCCAAAACTATTGGCCTAAGATAATCATAAACCTCAAACCCAAAGTATTCCCTGAAGTCTCTTAAAACCAAACAATAATTTAGCTGAACTCGTTTTGGTTATGGATTAGTTAAGAATATGGAAACCCTGGTGGCGTAGTGGTTAAGTGCTAGGGCTGCTAACCAAAAGGTCGGCAGTTCGAATCCACCAGGCACTTCTTGGCAACTCTATGGGGCAGTTCTACTCTATTCTATAGGGTCGCTATGAGTCAGAATCGACTCGATGGCAGTGGGTTTTGGGTTTGGAGTTAAGAATAACTGCCTTTAGCATTATGCTCTTTTAAAATCTATCTATATGGGAACAAATCGACACAGCAGCTTGAAAGATTAGATAAAAACCTTTGGGGGCAGTGAGTTTATGTTAACGAGGGATAAACAACTCAGAAATGAGGATGAGAATAGTGGCAGAACTTGAAGAATGTAATCAATGTCACTAAATTGTACACATAGAAACTAAAATTGATTATTTTTTGCTGTGTATATTCTCAATAATAGCAAAATAAAATAAAATAATTTAAAAATAAATAAAATAAAACAAGCAAAAAAAAGAATTCTTTATATTAGAGCAGTATGTTTTGAACTGTTTAAGGAATTAAATTACTTATTTGATAAACACACAGAGCAATTATTAACCTTTTCATTGTTTTTGTTTTTCTTATAACTTAATATTGATAAAACATAGTCAATAAAGTGAAAATAAATTCCACTAACAAGGAAATGACCATTTATTATATAATTCTATGTGATTCTACAAAAATACTTGAAAGGGACAGAAAAAAAAATTGTATTATTTCAAATTTACTTTGTTTCATTTTTAATGTATAGCTACAAGCCCATTTTAATTAATAGCTTTATTTCGGTAACTCAAGAACATAGTAATCAGTCAGGAGCAAGTGATAATGAAGAAAACTAAAGGCACAAGGGAAAGGACTGATGGACCACAGCTACCACAGCCTCCACCAGACTGAGTCTGGTACAACTAGTTGGTACTGGGCTGCCACTACTGACTGCTCTGACAGGGATCACAGTAGAGGGTCCTGGACACAGCTGGAAAAAAACATAGAACAAAATTCTAACTCACAATAAAGACCATACTTACTGGCCTGACAGAGACTGGAGAAACCCTAAGAGTATGGCCCCTGGACATCATTTTTAGCTCAGTAATGAAGTCACTCTTGAGGCTCACCCTTCAGCCAAAGATTAGACAGGCCCATAAAACAAAGTGAGTCTAAAGGGGCACACCCCAGGGACAAGGACTAGAAGGTAGGAGGGGACAGGAAAGGTGGTAATAGGGAACCCAAGGTCAAGAAGGAAGAATGTTGACATGTTGTGGTGCTGGTAACCAATGTCACAAAACAATATGTGTACTGTTTAATGAGAAGCAAGTTTGTTCTATAAACCTTCATCTAAAGTACAATAATAAATAAACAAAGAACATATTAATCAATCTTAAATATTTCAAAACACTTCCTGGAAAATATTAATACTCTGAAAGGCAGAAAATATTAAAAATAACCATGATTACTGGGGAAAGAAACTGACATACAACAGATATAGTTCAATGAGGTAAGTGAAAGTTGAATAATGATGTATTTGTGGTGGGAGGAGGAGTCAAAACATCACCAAAATATCGATTATCGAAGTACTATCTAGACACCCCATATAACAGAAAACACTGAAGCTCATCGCTATAGTGTTTTGTGAAATGACTGTAATCATGTGAGCGACTTAACTATTGTTAGAATATTTTACCCAATTTTAGTTAGTGCATTATGACTAGATGGGGACAAGGTCCAGAAAAGAACAATGAAACTGGTTATGGTGATGGAAAGTTTCCATAGGGAAAGTTTAGAGGATCAATTTGTTTAGTGTAAAGAGAAGAAAAACAAGAGAGAGTAACTTAATTGCACATTTACAGATTACGAAAGATTTTAATGTGGTGAGTACTGAGTAGTATTACTTCTTGTTTGCAGGCAACCAAACAAGAATAAATGGAATTAAATAAGGATTTTAGTTAGATGTACTATGGATTTCTTAACAATTAGCGTGTTAAAACCCCGGAAGGTGGGAACATATTTCATAGGTATTTAGATAATCATCTGCCTCAAAGAAAGAGCGTTCTATTTCTTTGAGGAAGCTGAATACCTAAATATTTGAAAAAATTGTTTGTTTACTGGTCTACTACAATTTTCTACAATAGGTTTTATGTAACAGAAATTCCATTTTCAACGAAGTGTTCAAAAATACATCATTTGGGAGGCGGAGCCAAGATGGTGGAATAGACAGATGCTTCTGGTGAGCCCCCTTTACAACAAAGACCCGAAAAAACAAGTGAAAAGAGTATATTTGTGACAAGCTGGGAGTCCTGAGCATCACAGGCAAGCTTAGACAACGAACTGAGGGGTAGGGGGAGGAAAAGACCGTTCAGAAGTGGAGAGGAGTTACTGGGCCTGAATCGCAGGGAGCCCTCAGGCACCATTCCTGGAGCGGCGGTGGCAGTGGGCTGGTACTAGCATTCGGCTGCAGTTTCCTCAGGGAGAAGCAGCCAGCCACACAGCCTACTCACATCTCTGGAACCTGAGGAGAACAGCGCTATCGGCAAAAGCTAAGTACTTGCATATATTTTACCGCGCCCCCTCCACCCCCAAGCCGGCTTCAGCAGCTGAATCCCTGGGCCTGAGATAAACCCTGGATAGCACCTAGAGCTATCCTTCTGGCGATGGGGAAGGAAAAAATTTGCAATGGGGGAAAAGATAATTTGCTAGCTCCATTAACCGGGGGAGCTCAGGAGAGAAGCAGCTCCCGTCCAGGCATGAACTGTCCGTGGACCTTGAGCACCTTTCCCTTCTGCATGGACCTGTGTGGGCCTATTTTGGGAGAATAGGCCCTTGTTGGCAAATTCCAATCATTTCAGCTGTGTGGTGGAAAGTTGGGTGTTTGATGTTTGACATTACTTTGCCTATTAAACAAAGTCCTCACCTACCCACATTAGGGACCTAAGGACTGGTAGCTTCACTCAGGTCGCCCAGTCACCCGTGACAGGGATCCAAAGATAACTGGTACCTCCCAGCCCTTACAACCAAAAACTTTGAGTGCCCATGGTCCCTCTGCAGAACCCACCCACCAGAATGCTCTAGGGAACAGATGCATTTCCCTCAGAGGCACCTGGGGGTTGGTTCTCAGCCCCCTGCCTTGTTCAGAATGTGACCCCCTGCTGAAATAAGATACCGGTATACACGCCAATCACCCCACCCCTCTAAGACTGTAGGACACAGCCTGTACCACACACTTGATGATCAGCTACCTGGGAACCTGAGCTGAATTCATACAAGAAAACTGAATGGACTCCTAAACTGATATACTTGATAACAGCTCTAGCCAGCTGGGGACAGGACACCAGAGCTCCAAAGGTGAAAATAATCAAGCTAGCTCACTCAAGCAACCCATAGGGGTATACCAAAACAAAACAAAGCAAGCAGCTATGACACAGTAAGCAAGCATAAACTAATACAGTAACTTATAGATGGCTCAGAGACAACAGTCAATATCAAGTCACATAAAGAAACAGACCATGATCACCTCAACAGGCTCACAAAACAAGGAATCCAGGGATCTTCTAAGTGCATTCCTGGAATTACCAGATGCAGAATACAAAAGTTTAATATACAGAACCCTTCAAGACATCAGGAAGGAAATGAGACAACACGCAGAACAAGCCAAGGAACACACAGATAAAGCAACTGAAGAAATTAGAAAGATTATTCAGGGACATAATGAAAAGTTTAATAAGCTGGAAAAACCCATAGACAGAAAACAATCAGAAATTCAGTAGATTAACAATAAAATTACAGAAGTAGACAACTCAATAGAAAGTCAGAGGAGCAGAATTGAGCAAGTAGAAGCTAGAATTTTGGAACTCGAAGATAAATCACTTGGCACTAATATATTTGAGGAAAGATCAGATAAAACAATTTTAAAAAATGAAGAAACCTTAAGAATCATGTAGGATTCTATCAAGAGAAATAACCTACAAGTGAATGGAGTACCAGACCAGGGAGGGATAACAGAAAATACAGAGAAAATTGTTGAACATTTGTTGGCAGAAAACTTCCCTGATATTGTGAAAGACGAGAAGATATCTATCCAAGATGCTCATCGAACTCCACATAAGGTAGATGTTAAAAGAAAGTCACCAAGACATATTATAATCAAACTTACCAAAACCAAAGATAGAGAATTATAAGAGCAGTGAGGGATAAACAAAAAGTCACCTACAAAGGAAAGCCAAGAAGAATAAGCTCAGACGACTCGGCAGAAACCATGCAGGCAAGAAGGCAATGGGATGACATATTAAAAAAATTGAAGGAAAAAAATTGCCTGCCAAGAATGATATATCCAGCAAAACTGTCTCTTAAATATGAAGGTGAAATTAAGGCATTTCCAGATAAACACGAGTTTAGGGAATTTGTAAACACCAAAACAAAACTAAAAGAAATACTGAAGGGAATTCTTTGGTTAGAAAATCAATAATATCAGGTATCAACCCAAGACTAGAACACGGGACAGAGCAGTCAGAGGTCAACCCAGACAGGGAAATCCAAAAAACAAAGCAAGATTATATATATATAAAAAAAAAGCCCAAACCAGGGTAACAGCAATGTTATTATATAAAAGAAGACAACATTAAAATAATAAAGAGGGACTTCATATGGAGAGGAAGATACGGCGATAGAAAGAAATAAAAGTTACTTTTAAATTTAGAAAAATAGGGGTAAACAATAAGGTAACCACAAAGGAGACCAACAATCCTACTCATCAAAAAAAAATACAAAGAAAAAATACAGACTCAGCAGAGCCAAAATCAACAGCAACAAATATGAGGAAAGGACAATATATAAAGAAAATCTACTCAGCACATAAAATCAAGTGGGAAAAGGAAACTGTCAACACGCAAAAAAAGACATCAAAATCATAGCACTAAATTCACACCTGTCCATAATTACCCTGAATCTAAATGGAGGAAATGCACCAATGAAGAGAAAGAGAATGGCAGACAAGATCCGTCTATATGCTGCCTACAAGAGGCACACCTTCGGCTTAGAGACACAAACTAAAACTCAAAGGATGGAAAAAAATATATCAAGCAAACAACAATCAAAAAAGACCAGGAGTGGCAATATTAATTTCTGACAAAATAGACTTTAAAGTTAAATCCATCAGAAAGGATAACGAAGGACACTATATAATGATTAAAGGGACTATACACCAAGAAGATATACAATTTTAAATATTTATGCACCCATTGACAGGGCTGCAAAATACATAAAACAAACTCTATCAGCATTGAAAAGTGAGATAGACAGGTCCACAATAATAGTAGGAGACTTCAACACACCACTTTCGGTGAAGGACAGAACATCCAGAAAGAAGCTCAATAAAGACACAGAAGATCTAAACGCCACAATCAACCAACTTGACCTCGTTGACATATAGAGAACACTCCACCCAACAGCAACAAACTAAACTTTCTTTTCTAGTGCACATGGAACATTCTCTAGAATAGACCACATATTAGGTCATAAAGCAAGCCTTAGCAGAATCCAAAACATTGAAATGTTACAAAGCATCTTCTGTGACCATAAGGCCATAAAAGTGGAAATCAATAACAGAAAAAGCAGGGAAAAGAAATCAAAAACCTCGAAACTGAACAATACCCTGCACAAAAAAGACTGGATTATAGAAGACATTAAGGATGGAATAAAGTAATTCAGAGAATTCAGTGAGAATGAAAACACTTCCTATCAGAACCTTTGGAACACAGCAAAAGTGGTGCTCAGAGGCCCATTTATATCAATAAATGTACACATCCAAAAAGAAGAAAGGGCCAAAATCAAAGAATTATTCCTACAACTTGAACAAATAGAAAGAGAGCAACAAAAGAACCCACAGGCACTACAAAAAACAAATAAAATTAGAGCTGAACTAAATGAAATAGAAAACAGGAAAACAATTGAAAGAATAAACAAGACCAAAAGCTGCTTTTTGAAAAAATCAACAAAATTGATAAACCACTGGCCAAACTGACAAAAGAAAAACAGGAGAGGAAACAAATAACCTGAATAAGAAGTGAGATGGGCGATATCACAACAGACCCAACTGAAATTAAAAGAATCATATCAGATTACTATGAAAAACTATAACAAATTGAAAATCTAGAAGAAATGGATGAATTCCTAGAAACACACTACCTACCTAAACTAACACAAACAGAGGTAGAACAACTAAATAGACCCATAACAAAAGAAGAGATTGAAAAGGTAATCAAAAAACTCCCAACAAAAAAAAAGCCTTGGTCCAGATGGCTTCACTGTAGAGTTCTATCAAACTTTCAAAGAAACGTTAACACCACTACTACTAGAGCTATTTCAGAGCATAGAAAAGGACGGAATACTCCCAAACTCATTCTATGAAGCCACCATATCCCTGATACCAAAACCAGGTAAAGATACCACAACAAAAGAAAATTATAGACCTATATCCCTCATGAATGTAGATGCAAAAATCCTCAACAAAATTCTAGCCAATAGAATTCAACATAATTCTAGCCAATAGAATTCAAAATAATTCACCATGACCAAGTGGGATTCATACCAGATATGCAGGCATGGTTCAACATTAGAAAAAGAATTAATGTAATCCACTGCATAAATAAAACAAAAGACAAGAATCACATGATTTTATCAATTGATGCAGAAAAGGCATTTGACAAAGTTCAACACTCATTCATGATAAAAACTCTCAGCAAAATAGGAATAGAAGGAAAATTCCTGAGCATAATAAAGGGCATTTACACAAAGCCAATATCCATCATCATCACCCTAAATGGAGAGAGCCTGAAAACATTCCCACTAAGATCGGGAACCAGACAAGGATGCCCTTATCACCACTCTTATTCAACACTGTGCTGGAAGTCCTAGCCAGAGCGATTAGGCTGGATAAAGAAATAAAGGGCATCCAGGTTGGCAAGGAAGAAGTAAAAGTATCTCTATTTGCAGATGACATGATTTTATATACAGAAAACCCAAAGGAATCCTCCAGAAATCTACTGAAACTAATAGAAGAGTTCAGCAGAGTATCGGGATACAAGATAAACATACAAAAATCAGTTGGATTCCTCTACACCAACAAAAAGAACATCGATGAAGAAATCACCAAATCGATGCCATTTACAGTAGCCCCCAAGAAGATAAAACAAGCAAAAAAAAAAGATACTTAGGAATAAATCTTACCAGAGATGTAAAAGGCTTATACAAAGAAAACTACAGTACACTTCTGCAAGAAACCAAAAGAGACTTACACAAGTGGAAGGACGTACCTTGCTCGTGGATAGGAAGAACTAACATTGTAAAAATGTCTATTCTACCAAAAAAGCGATCTATATATTTAATGCAATTCCAATCCAAATCCCAACGACACTCTTTAATGAGATGGAAAAACAAATCACCAACTTCATATGGAAGGGAAAGAGGCCCCGGATAAATAAGGCATTACTGAAAAAGAATAACAAAGTGGAAGGCCTTACTTTACCTGATTTTAGAACCTATTATACCGCCACAGTAGTCAAAACAGCCTGGTACTGGTACAACAACAGATACATGGACCAATGGAACAGAATTGAGAATCCAGACATAAATCCATCCACACATGAGCAGTTGATATTTGACAAAGGCCCCAGAACAGTTAATTGGGGAAAAGACAGTCTTTTTAACAAACGGTGCTGGCATAACTGGGTATCCATCTGCAAAAAAATGAAACAAGACCCATACCTCACTCCATGCACAAAAACTAACTCAAAATGGATCAAAGACCTAAATATAAAATCTAAAACGATAAAGATCATGGAAGAAAAAGTAGGGACAACGTTAGGAGCCCTAATACATGGCATAAACAGTATGCAAAACATTATTAAGAATGCAGAAGAAAAACTAGATAACTGAGAGCTCCTAAAAATCAAACACCTATGCTCATCCAAAGACTTCACCAAAAGAGTAAAAAGACTACCTACAGACTGGGAAAAAGTTTTTAGCTATGACATTTCTGATCAGCGCCTTATCTCTAAAATCTACATGATACTGCAAAAACTCAACTGCAAAAAGACAAACAACCCAATTAAAAAATGGGCAAAAGTTATGAATAGACACTTCACTAAAGAAGACATTCAGGTAGCTGACAGATATATGAAGAAATATTCACGATCATTAGCCATTAGAGAAATGCAGATCAAAACTACAAAGAGATTTCATCTCACACCAACAAGGCTGGCATTAATCCAAAAAACACAAAATAATAAATGTTGGAGAGGCTGTGGAGAGATTGGAACACTTCTAGACTGCCGGTGGGAATGTCAAATGATACAACCACTTTGGAAATCGATTTGGCACTTTCTTAGAAAGCTAGAAACAGAACTATCATATGATCTAGCATCCCCACTCCTTGGAATATATCCTAGAGAAATAAGAGCCTTTACATGAACAGATATATGCACACCCATGTTTACTGCAGCAGTTTACAATAGCAAAAAGATGGAAGCAACCAAGGTGCCCATCAACGGATGAATGGATAAATAAATTATGGTATATTCACACAATTGAATGTTACGCATCTATAAGGAACAGTGATGAATCTGTGAAACATTTCATAACATGGAGTAACCTGGACGGAATTATGCTGAGTGAAATTAGTCAGTTGCAAAAAGGACAAATATTGCATAAGACCACTACTGTAAGAACCTGAGAAATAGTTTAAACTGAGAAGAAAACATTCTTTTGTGGTTACGAGCCGGGGGGTGGAGAGGGAGGGGGGGAGAGGGGCACCTCTAGATAGTAGATAAGTACTACTTTGGGTGAAAGGAAAGACAGTACACAATACAGGGGAGGTCCAGCACAATTGGACTAAACCAAAAGCAAAGAAGTTTCCTGAATAAACTGAATGCTTCGAAGGCCAGCGTAGCAGGGGCAGGGGTCTGGGGACCATGGTGGCAGGGGACATCTAAGTCAATTGGCATAATAAAATCTATTAAGAAAACATTTTGCATCCCACTTTGAAGAGTGGCGTCTGGGGTCTTAAACGCTAGCAAGCAGCCATCTAAGATACATCAATTTGTCTCTACCCACCTGGATCAAAGGAGAATGAAGAACACCAAGGACACAAGGTGATTACGAGCCCAAGAGACAGAAAAGACTACGTGAACCAGAGGCTACATCATCCTGAGACCAGAAGAACTAGATGGTGTCCGGCTACAACCGATGACTGCCTTGACCAGGAACACAACAGAGAACCCCTGAGGGAGCAGGAGATCAGTGGGATGCAGACCCCAAATTCTCATAAGGCCAGACTTAATGGTCTGACTGAGACTAGAAGAACCCCGGTGGTCATGGCCCCCAACCTTCTGTTGGCCCAGGAGAGGGACCATTTCCGAAGCCAACTCTTTAGACATGGATTGGACTAGACAATGGGTTGGAGAGAGATGCTGGTGAGGAGTGAGCTTCTTGGATCAGGTGGACACTTGAGACTATGTTGGCATCTCCTGCCTGGAGGGGAGATGAGAGTGTGGAGGGTGTTAGAAGCTGGTGAAATGGACATGAAAAGAGAGAGTGGAGGGAGAAAGCTGGCTGTCTCATTAGGGGGAGAGTAATTGGGAGTGTGTAGCAAGGCGTATATGTGTGAGAGACTGAAGTGATTTGTAAACTTTCACTTAAAAAAAAAGCACAATGAAAATTATAAAAGTATTAAAAAACACATCATTCAGTGGAGTGTAATCTTTATGTACATAACAGCATAGCACATACAGTAAAAATAAAGTCCCCAATCAATGAAGCAATTGATTAGTGTACACTGATAGGCTAGCCCAGCATCATTTAAAGAAATATTTGGGAGACAAAGAGAATACTGCATGCTTTATTTCAAATTACTTTGAAATATCAAAATTCCATATACTATATTTCATAAATTAATTTAGTATTAATGTTAAACATTTAAAAAATAGATTTATTTATAAGAAGTCTCTATAAAATCAATGTTCTAAACTGACACTCCCAAAATAGAGAAAATTTATTACATTAGCAACAAGCAGTTGTTTTAATAACATGAAGCCATAAAGTTAATAATGAAAATGAAGGAAAGTGTTTATATTCTTTTTCATGGTGCTATTATTTTCATAAAAAAATAAAAAATATTCATAGAATGATGTAAATTCTATAGGAGCCATCACTGAGTCATAATAATGAAAACAAGTGTGATTGTGGATTGTACATATCATTGATTAACTATATTTACTAAAAGTTAATGGAGTAGATTAGACAGGGTCTTTACTGTATGAAACAAACAAAAAACCAAACCCATTGCCATCAAGTCAATTCAGACTCATTGCGACCCTATAGGACAGAGTAGAGCTGCCCCATATGTATGGGGTTTCCAAGGAGTGGCTGGTGAATTTGAACTGCTGACCTTTTGGTTAGCAGCTGAGCTCTTAACCACTGCATCACCAGAGCTCCTTTTACTGTATAAAATTTTTTATTTTGGTGAAAGTATACACAGCCAAACATACACCATTTTAAACAATTTCGACAAGTACAATTCAGTGACACTGATTGCATTCTTCAAGTTGCGCTATCATTCTCGCTATCCTTTTTCCGAATTATTCCACCACCATTATCTTAAGCTCAATGCCCCCTAAGCTTCCCATCCAACCTTTCGAGTTGCCATTGTCAATTTGATCTCACATAATTTTTTTCAAAGAGCACAATTCTCAAACCAGATGTTCTTTACTAATTAAGGGTTTTTTTTTGTTTTTGTTTTTTGGTTCAAAGAAGACTTCAGGGAATAGTTTTGGTTTAAGGTTTAAAGTTTAAAGATGATCTCAGGGCAATAGCTTCAGGGGTTCATCCAGCCTCAATGGGTCCAGAAAGTCTGGATTCCACAGAGAATTTGAAATTCTGTTCCACATCACCCCCACCACCACCCCTCCCCCCACCAAGCTGACGTTCTGTTAGTAGTGATGGAAAAGACTGGAATGTTTCACAAAAGAACTCTGATAATACTCACTCAATACCCTGACCACCTCAGTGTACAGCTACTTGGTAATTCTGTAGATTGATGAAGTTATAATAAAGAAAAATAGACATAGATAAAAATCTGGTAAGAACAAGTGAAAGGGGGAAAAAGAAAGTCCTACGCCCCATCAGTTTAAAAAAAAAATTTAGGCAGTAGGTATTAGAGATTCTTTGGTAGCCTATACTCTTCATTTTCATTTAAACAAACAAACCCATTGCCGTTGAGTTAATTCCCATTCATAGCACTCCATATCATTAACAATACTAAAATTTTTAATTTGTTATTTTTTAATTGGAAAAATACAGTTTAAAATGTATTTGAAGGAGCCTAAATTTTTCCTAAATATCATGCATCAGTTTCCAAAACTGAAGGCTCAAGAGCATCAAAAAGTCAAGGGACAAGTCCTTTGCCCATTTAATGGATGTATTCTCAGCTCTTCATAAGCAACAGGACAACACTCCCACATTCATTACCCCAACGCCTATTGGAAATGATGTCTCAAGACATTCACCTGATTCTTGTATATCAATAGTGGTCTTTACTATTTTCTGCTCAATGATAATTTGATGATCATTATAATAAATCTGAGGCCTGAACATTATTACTTCAGAGAGGCATTCACTTACATTCAGTATGTTTTAAGAATAGTTTCTTTATATATATGGCTGTAGCGAAAGGGATTTTTTTTTCATCCCACCCCTTTTCTGCAGCTAGAAACAGGACCACCCTATTTCTGAGGTCAGACATAAATCAAGCCACTATAAATAACACTGAGAAAAAAGCAAAAGATTATTTTAGCATACCAAGGCTCAGGAATATGTTAAGTGGCAATTGCCCTTCATGGTATCAAATATCTGATCGTACACCTACTACAGGCGAAGATAATTACATGCCTTTCAGTGCTTAGATTGCTACTTAAAGTGTGGTTCACTGGCCAGCACAGCTTCATCCTCACCTAGATGTATAGCATGTGTTCACGTTGTTGTTGTGTGCCATCAAGTCGATTCCAACTCATAGCCACCATATACGACAGAGTAGAACTACATCATAGTATTTCCTAGGCTGCATCAATGGACTCAAACGTAGCAATGATTGTGAGGATGGTGCAGGAACAGGCAGCATTTCCTTCTGTTGTACATGGGGTGGCTATGAGTTGGAATCTACTCAATGGCACCTAACAACAACAATAATCTTTTTTTTTAATTGCTTTAGGTGAAAGTTTACAGTTGAAGTTAATTTCTCATACAAAAATTATACACCTATTGTTATGTGACACTAGTTGCAATCCCTATAATGTGACAGCACACGTCCCCTTTCCACCCCGGGTTTTCCGTGTCCATCCAACCAGCTCCTGTCCCTTCCTCCCTTCTCATCCTGCCTCTGGGCAGGAGCCACCCATTTGGTCTCGTGTATCTGCTTGAACTAAGAAACACACTCTTCACGAGTATTATTTTATGTTTTATAGTCCAGTCTCGTCTTTGTCTTTGAAGAATTGGCTTTGGGAATGTTTTTAGTTCTGGGTTAACAGAGATTCCACAAGCCATGTCTTCTGGGGTTTCTCTAGTCTCAGTCAGACCATTAAGTCTGATCTTTTTACTACAATTTGAATTCTGTGCTCCACTTTTCTCCTGCTCCGTCAGAGACTCTCTGTTGTGTTCCCTGTCAGGGAGGTCATTGGTGGTAGCTGGGCACCATGTAGTTCTTCTGGTTTCAGGCTGATGGAGTCTGGTTTATGGGACCCTTTTTGTCGCTTGGGCTGATATTTCCCTTGTGTATTTGTTGTTCTTAATTCTCCTTTGCACCAGGTGGGCTGGGACAATTGATGCATCTTAGATGGCTGCTTGCAAGCATTTAAGACCCAAGACACAACTCACCGAAGTGGGATGCAGAATATTTTCTTAATAAACTTTGTTATGCCAATTGACCTAGATGTCCCCCAAAACCATGGTCCCCAGACCCCAGCCCCAGCTACCCTGTCCCTCAAAATGTTTGGTTGAGTTGAGGAAACTTCTTAGCTTTTGGTTTAGTCCCGTTGTGCTGACTTCCCCTGTATTGTCCTTCCCTTCACCTAAGATGATTCTTGTCTACTATCTAGTTAGTGAATTTCCCTCTTCTTCTCTCCCCACCCTCATAACCATCAAAGAATGTTTCGTTCTGTGTTTAAACCTTTTCTTGGGCTCTTATAATAGTGGGCTCATGCAATATTTGTCCTTTTGTGGCTATTTTTATTCAGCATAATGCCCTCCAGATTCATCCATGTTGTGAGATGTTTCGTGAATTCATCATTGTTCTTTATCCTTGCATAGTATTCCATTGTGTGTATGTACAATAATTTATCGGTTCTTCTGTTGATGGGTACCTAGGTTGTTTCCATCTTTTTGATATCGTAAACAGTGCTGCAATGAACGTGGGTGTGCATATATATATTCATGTGAAGGCTCTTATTTCTCTAGGACATATTCCAAGGAGTGTGATTGTTGAATGGTATGGTACTTTTATTTCTAGCTTTTTAGGAAGCCCCAAATCAATTTCCAAAGTGGTCGTACCATTTTATATTCCCACCAGCAGTGCATAAGTGTTCCAGTCTCTCACAACCTCTCCAACATTTATTATTTTGTGTTTTTTGGATTACTGCTAGCCTTGTTGGGGTGAAATGGTATCTCATTGTAGTTTTGATTTGCATTTCTTTAATGGCTAATGATTGTGAAGTTTTCCTCATATATCTGTTAGCTGCCTGAATGTCTTCTTTGGTGACATGTCTGTTCATATTGTTTGCCCATTTTTTATTTGGTTATTTGTCTTTCTGTTGTTGATGTTCTGCAGTATCTTGTAGATTTTAGAGATTAGACCCTTATTAGATATGTCGTAGCCAAAAATTGTTTTCCAATCTGTACGCTGTCTTTTTATTCTTTTGGTGAAGTCTTTGGATGAGAAAAGTGTTTGATTCTTAGGAGCTCCCAGTAATCTAGTTTCTCTTCTGGTGTTTGTGCATTGTTAGTTATGTTTTGTATTCTGTTTATGCCATGTATTAGGGCTCCCAGTGTTGTCCCTATTTTTTCTTCCATTATCTTCATCATTTTAGATTTTATATTTAGGTCTTTGATCCATTTTGAGTTAGCTTTTGTGCAGAGCGTGAGGTATGTACGGGTCTTGTTTCATTTTTTTGCAGATAGATATCAAGTTATGCCAGCACTGTTTGTTAAAGGGACTGTCTTTTCCCCATTTAACAGACTTTGGGCCTTTGTCAAATATCAGCTGCTCATAGGTGGGTGAATTTATGTCTGGATTCTCAATTCTGTTCCATTGGTCTATGCATCTGTTGTACCAGGCTGTTTTGACTACCATGACAGTAATATAGTTTCTAAAATCAGATAACGTAAGGTCTCCCACTTCATTTTTCTTCTTCAATAATGCTTTACTTATCCGGGGCCTCTTCCCTTTCTATATGAAGTTGGTGATTTGTTTCTCCATCTCCTTAAAAAATGTTGTTGGTGTGGTAAAGATGAGCCCAAGAGACAGAAAGGGGCACATAAACCATAGACTCCATCAGCTTGAGACCAGAAGAAGTAGATGGTACCCAGCTACCACCGATCACTGCCCTGACAAGGAATACAACAGAGAATCCCTGATGGAGCAGGAAAACAGTAGGATGCAGATCTCAAATTCTCATAAAAAGACCAAGCTTAATGGTCTGACTGAGACTGGAGGGACCCTGATGGTCATGGTTCCCGGACCCTTTGTTAGCCCAAGATTGGAACCATTCCCAAAGCCAACTCTACAGGGTCTGGACTGGACTATAAGGTAGACAATGGTACTGGGTGAGGATTGAGATTCTTGGCTCAAGTAGACATATGAGACTATGTGGGCAACTCCTGTCTGGTGGCGAGATAAGAAGGAAGAGGAGGACTAGAGCTGGTTGAATGGACATGAGGAATACAGGGTGAAGAGGAGGAATGTGCTATCTCAATAGGAGGAGAGCAGCTAGGAGTACATAGCAAGGTGTGCACAACTTTTTGTATGAGAGACTGACTTGATTTGTAAACTTTCACCTAAAGCACAATAAATAGATAAATGTTGTTGGAATTTGGATTGGGATTGCATTGTATCTGTAGACCACTTTGGGGAGAATTGACATTTTCACAATGCAGAGTCTTCCTATCCATGAGCAAGGTATTTTTTCCACTTATGTAGGTCTTTTTTGGTTTCTTACAGTAGTGTCTTGTAGTTTTCTTTGTATAGGTCTTTTACATCTCTGGTTAGATTTATTCCTAGGTATTTCATCTTCTTGGGGGTCTATTGTAAATGGTATTGATTTGGTGATTTCCTTTTTGAAGTTCTCTTTGTTGATGTAGAGGAATCCAACTGATTTTTGTGTGTTTATCTTGTATCATGATACTTTGCTGAAATCTTCTATTAGATCCAATAGTTTTCTTGTGGATTCTTTGGGGATTTTTGTGTATAAGATCATATCATCTGCAAATAGGGATATTTTCCTTCCTCCTTACCAATTTCGATGCCCTTTATCTCTTTTTCTTGCCTTATTGCTCTGGCTAGGATCTCCAGCACAATGTTGAATAAGAGTCGTGATAAAGGGCATTCTTGTCTGGTTCCCCTTCTCAAGGAGAATGCTTTCAGACTCTCTCCATATAGGACGATGTTGACTTGTTGGCTTTGTATAAATGCTCTTTGTTATGTTGAGGAATTTCCCTTCTATTCCTATTTTGCTGAGGGTTTTTATCATGAGTGGGTGTTGGACTTTGTCAAAGGCCTTTACTTCATCAATTGATAAGGCCATGTGGTTCTTGTCTTTTATTTACGTGATGGAGTACAATGATTGTTTTTCTAATGTTGAACCATCTCTGCACACCTGGTGTGAATCCCACTTGATTATGATGAATTATTTTTTTGATCTGTTGTTGAATTCTGTTAGCTAGAATTTTGTTGAGAATTTTTGCATCCATGTTCATGAGGGATACTGGTGCAATTTTCTTTGTGGTGTCTTTACCTTGTTTTGGAATTAGGGCTATCCTGGCTTCATAGAATGAATTTGAGAGTATTGCATCCTTTTCTATGATCTGAAAATATCTTTAATAGTACTGGTGTTAACTCTTCCCTGAAAGTTTGGTAGAATTCTCCAGTAAAGCCATCAGGGCCAGGGCTCTTTTTTGCTGGGAGTTATTTTCTTACCTATTCAATTTCTTCTTTTGTTATAGGTTTATTTAGTTCTTCTACCTTAGTTTGTGTTAGTTTAGATAGGTAATGTGTTTCTAGAAATTTGTCCATTTCCTCTAGGTTTTTTGGTCCATTTCCTCTAGATTCTTTGGAGTGCAATTTTTTATAGTATTCTGTTCTGCTTCTTTTAATTTCAGTTGGGACTGTTGTGATCTCACCATCTCATTTCTTATTTGGGTTATGTGCTTCCTCTCCTGTTTTTCTTTTGTCAGTTTGGTCAATGGTTTATCAATTTTGTTAATTTTTTCAAAGAACAACCTTTTGGTCTTGTTAACTCTTTGCGAATTTTTTTTCTGTTTTGTTTTTTGTTTAATTCTTCTCTTATTTTTATTATTTGCTTTCTTCTGGTGCTTGAGGGTTTCTTTTTTTGCTCTTTCCATTTGCTCAAGTTGTAGGGATAATTCTTTGATTTTAGCCCTTTCTTCTTTTTGTGTGTCTGCATTTATTGATATAAATTTACGTCTGAGGGCTGCTTTTGCTGTGTCCCAAAGGTTCTGATTGGAAGTGTTTCCATTCTCATTGGATTCTATGAATTTCTTTATTCTATACTTAATGTCTTCTATAACTCAGTTGTTTTTGAGCAGAGTATTGTTCAGTTTCCAAGTGTTTGATTTCTTTTCCCTGCTCTTTCTGTTATTGATTTCCACTTTTATAGCCTTATGGTCAGAGAAGATGCTTTGTAATATTTTGATGTTTTAGATTCTGTAAGGCTTGCTTTATGATGCAATATGTGGTCTATTCAAGAGAATGTTCCATGTGACTAGAAAAGAAAGTATACTTGGTAGCTGTTGGTTGGAGCATTCTGTATATGTCTATGAGGTCAAGTTGGTTGATTGTGGCATTTAGAACTTCATTGTCTTCATTGAGCTTCTTACTGGATGTCCTGTCCTTCACTGAAACTAGTGTGTTGAAGTCTCCTACTATAATTTTGGAGCTGTCTATCTCACTTTTCAATGCTGTTAGAGTTTGTTTTACGTATCTTGCAGCCAGGTCATTGGGTGCATAAATATTTAATATGGCTATATCCTTTTGGTATATTGTCCCTTTTAAAAAATAATAATATATAATAATTTTTTTTTAATTATTATATAATGTCCTTCCTTATCCTTTGTGGTGGATTTAACTTTAAAGTCTATTTTGTCAGAAATTAATATTGCCACTCCTGCTCTTTTTCGATTGTTGTCAGAATTGACTTGCAGCACACAGGATTTGCTTGATACATTTTTTTCCATCCTTTGAGTTTTTTTTTTTTTTTTTTTTAGTTTGTGTCTGTAAGTCTAAGGTTTGTCTCTTGTAGGCAGCATACAGACGGATAGTGTTCTTTTATCCATTCCGCCACTCTCTGTTTCTTCATCAGTGTATTTAGTGCATTTACCTTCAGCATAATTTTGGATAGGTATGAGCTTTAGTGCTGTTATTTTGCTCTTTTTTTTTTGCGTGTTGTTGACAGTTTCTTTTTCCCACTTAATTTTATGTGCTGAGTAGTTTATCTTTATATATTGTCTTTTCCCCTTATTCGTTGTTGTTGATTTTGTTTCTTCTGAGTCTCTGTTTTTTTTTCTTGTGTTTTATTTTGATGAGTAGGATAGTCTGTCTCCTTGTTACCTTAATATTTATCCCTATTTTTCTAAGTTTAAACGTAACTTTCATTTCTTTATATCATCTTGTTTTCCTCTCCATTTGAAAGATCTATGACTACATTTTTTAGTCCGTCTTTATTGTTTTAATGTTTTCTTCTTTTACATAATAACATCACTGTTTCCCTGTTTGAGCGTTTTTTTTATCTTGATTTATTTTTGTGATTTCCCTGTATTGGTTGACCTCTGATTGCTCTCTCCAGTGTTCTAGTGTTGGGTTGATACCTGATAGTATTGATTTTCTAACCAAAGAACTCCCTTTAGTATTTCTTGTAGTTTTGGTTTGGTTTTTACAAATTCTCTAAGTTTCTGTTTGTCTAGAAATGTCCTAATTTCACCTTCATATTTCAGAGACAGTTTTGCTGGATATATGATTCTTGGCTGGCAGTTTTTTTTCCTTCAATGCTTTATATGAGTCATCCCATTGCTTTCTTGCCTGCACGGTTTCTGCCGAGTAGTCTGTGCTTATTTTTATTGACTCTCCTTTGTAGGTGACTTTTCGTTAATCTCTAGCTGCTTTTCAAATTCTCTCTTTATCTTTGGTTTTGGCAAGTTTGATTATAATATGTCTTGGTGACTTTCTTTTTATTTCTACCTTATGTGGAGTTTGATGAGCTTCTTGGATAGTTATCTTCTCATCTTTCATGATATTAGGGAAGTTTTCTGCCAACAAATCAACTATTCTCTCTGTATTTTCTGTTATCCCTCCCTGTTCTGGTACTCCAATCACTCATAGGTTATTTCTCTTGACAGAGTCTCACATGATTCTTAGGGTTTATTCATTATTAAAAACTCTTTTGTCTGATTTTTTCTTCAAATATATTGGTGCCAAGCGCTTTATCTTGAATCTCGCCAATTCTTCCTTCCATTTCCTCAATTCTGGTCCTCTGAATTTCTATTGAGTTGTCTAATTCTGTAATTTTAATCTTCCAAATTTCTGATTGCTGTCTCTCTATGAATTCTTGCAGCTTATTAAATTTTCCATTATGTTCTTGAATAACCTTTTTAATTTCTTCAATTGCTTTATCTGTGTGTTCCTTGGCTTGTTCTGTGTATTGCCTGACCTCCTTCCTAATCTCGTTCCTGATGTCTTGAAGAGTTCTGTATATTAATCTTTTGTATTCTGCATCCAGTAATTCCAGGAAGGCACCTTCATCAAAAAGATCCCTTGATTCTTTGTTTCGAGAGCTCTTTGAAGTGACCACGGTCTTCTTCTTTATGTGATTTGATATTCTCTGTTGCGTCTGAGCCATCTATAAGTTATCGTATTAGTTTATTTTATGTTTGCTTACTGTATCCTAGCTTCTTGCTTTTTTTGTTTTGATATGCCCACATAGGTTTCTTCAGTGAGCTAGCTTGATTATTTCTGCTTTTGAAGCCCTGACATCCTGTCATGACATGGGTAGAGCTGTTATCAGGTATATGACCCTGGAGTCCATTCACTTTTCTGGTATGGTTTCAGGTCAGGTGTCCAAGTAGTTGGTCATCAAGTGTGTGGCACAGGCTCTGTCCTACTGTCTTAGAGGGGCAGGGGTGATTGTGTAGGTACCAGTATCTGGTTTCAGCAGAGGTCAAGCTCTGAGCAAGACAAGGGGCTGACAGCCATCCCCTGAGTGTCTGTGAGGAGAGTGCATCCCTGTTCCTAGAGCATACAGGTGTGTGGGTTCTGAAGACGGACCTTGGGCATCCAGTGCTTTTGGTTGTAAGGACTAGGAGGTACCAGTTATCCTTGGGCCCCTGTCCCAGATGTCTGGGTGATCTTAGTGGAGCCAGCAGTCCTTAGGCCCCTGATGTGGGTAAAAAAAAAAAAAAGATGTGGGTATGTGAGGATAATTTTTAATAGGCAAAGTGGTGTCAGTCATCAAATACCCATCTCTCCACTGCACAGCTGAAACAGTTGCAGTCTGCCAACAAGGGCCTATTCTCCTTAAATAAGCCTGCACATGTCCATGCAGGGGGGGAAGGTATTCAAAGTCTGTGAACCGTTTATGCCTGGTCAGGAGCTGCTTCTGTCCTGAGCTCTCCAGGTTAGTGGAACTGGGAATTTATCTTTTCCCCCAGCTCTGAATTTCTTCTTTCTCCAAGGCCAGGAGAATGGCTCAGTGTGCCCAGCAGGACCTATCTTAGGCCCAGGGAAATCAACAGCCACTGAAGCCAGCTTATGGGTGGGGGTGTGGTAAAATATGCCCAAGTACTTAGCTTTTCCCTAGAGCGCTGTTCTTCTCTGGCTCTGGAGGCATGAGTTAGCTGTGTGGCTTGCTGTTTTTCCCTGGGGAAACTGCAGCCGAACATTACTACCATCCCATCACAGTTGCTCCCAGGAATTGTGCCTGAGGGATCCTGGTGATTCAGATCCAGTAACTCCTCTCTGCTTCTGAATCTTCTCTCCCTCCCCCTGCCACTCAGTCTGTTTTCTAACTTTGCCTTTGATGTTGCCTTGAGCTCCTAAAAAATATAAATATAATAGTTTCACTTTTTTTTTATTTTTTTTTTTGGTCTTTTTTGTAAGAGGGGTCACTGGGAACATCTGGCTATTCCACCATCTTGGCCCCACCTCCATTTTTGTTTTTAAATTTTTGAAATAATATCAAGTTACACAAACTTTGAAAGAATAGTAAAAGATCACCCCTTCCCCTACCTCTAAACTGACAATTATTTTTCCACATTGGATTTCCCTCCCTACTCCTCACTCTCCTTGCTGGAGTCAGCTTATCTGACTTCCAAGAGCATAATGAGTGCATTTCTTCCAACTCCACATCCAGTGACAACATTTTCATAAGTTCAAATCAAGCCATTGTTGTTGTTGTTATTGTTAGGTATCATTGAGTTGGTTATGATTTATAGCGATCCTAAATATAACAGAATGAAACACTATCCGATCCTGTGCCATCCTCACAACTCTTGCTATGTTTGAGCCCATTGTTGCAGCCACTGTGTCAATTTATCTCATTAAGGGTCTTACTCTTTTTCACTGACCTTCTACCAAACATGGTGTTCATCTCCAGGGACTGATCCCTCCTGACAACATGTCCAAAGTATGTGAGACAATGTCTCGACATCCTTGCTTCTAAGAAGCATTCTTGTACTACTTCCAAGAGAAATTTGTTCTTTCTTCTGGCAGTGTGTGGTATATTCAATATTCTTTGTCAACACGATAATTCAAAAGCATAAATTCTTCTTTGGTCTTCCTTATTCATTGTCCAGCTTACGCATGCATATGAGGCAATTGAAAATACCATGGCTTGGTTCAGGTGCATCTTAGTCCTCAAACTCACATCTTTGTTTTTTAACACTTTAAAGAGGTCTTTTACGGCATATTTGCCCAATTCAATACATTGTTTGATTTCTTGGCTGGTGCTTCCATGGGTGTTGATTATGAATCCAAGTGAAATGAAATCCTGGACAGCTTCAGTCTTTCTCCATTTACCATGATGTTGCTTATTCGTCCAGTTGTGAGAATTTGTGTCTCCTTTATGTTGAGGTTTAGTCCATATTGAAGGCTATAGTTTTTGATCTTCATCAGTAGGTGCCTCAATCCTCTTCACTTTCAGCAAGCAAGGTTGTGTAACGCAGGTTGTTAACTAACCTTCCTCAAATCCAAATGCCACATTCTTCTATATATAGTCCAGGTTCTCGAATTATTTGCTCATCTTATAGATTGAATAAGTGTGGTGAAAAGATAGAACCCTGATGCACACCTTTTCTGATTTTAAACCATACAGCACCTCCATGTTCTTTTCCAACAACTTCCTCTTGGTCCATGTCCAGGTTCCAAACCGAAACCCACTGCCATCAAGTTGATTCCAACTCATAGCGACCCTATAGGACAGAGTAGAGCTGCCCCATAGAGTTTTCAAGGAGTGCCTGGTGGATTTGAACTGCCAGCCTCTTGGTTAGCAGCCATAGCACTTAGCCACTATGCCACCAGGATTTCCAAATAAGCATAATGAAGTGTTCTGGAATTCCCATTCTTTGCAGTGTTATCCATAATTTGTTATAATCCACACAGTCAAGTGCCTTTGTGTAGTAAATAAAGCACAAACATCTTTCTATTATTCTCTGCTTTCAACCAAGATCCATCTGAAGTCAGCAATGATATCCCTCATTACATGTCCTCTTCTGAATGCAACTTGAAATTCTGGCAGTTCCTTGTCAATATTCTGCTGCAACCTTTTTTTAAATTTTCTTCAGCAAAAGTTTACTTGTGTATGATATTAAGCATAATTTCTGCGTTCTGTTGGATCATCTTTCTTTGGAATGGGCAGAAATATAGATCCCTTCTAGCCAGTTGGCCAGGCAGTTGTCCTTCAACTTTTCTTCACATAGACTAGTGAGTACCTCTAGCATTGCATCCATCTGTGAAACATCTCAATGGGTATTCCAACAATTCCTGGAGCCTTGTTTTTCGCCAATGCCTTTAGTGCATCTTTGACTTTTTCCATCAGTACCATCACTGCTTGATCTTATGCTACCTCCTGAAATTGTTCAATATTGACCAATAATTTTTGGTATGGTAACTTCGTGTATTCCTTCCATCTCCTTTCAACGATCCTACTTCATTCAACATTTTCCCCGTAGAATCCTTCATTATTGCAACTGGAGGTTTGAATTTTTCTTCAATTCTCTCAGCTTGTGAAATGCTGAGTGTATTCTTCCCTTTTGGTTTTCTAGCTCCAGATCTTTGCACACTCATTATATTTTATTTTGTCTTCTTGAGCTGCCCTTTGAAATCTCTTCAGCTCTTTTACGTCATCATTTCTTCCATTTCTTTAGCTACTTTGTGTTCAAGAACAAGTTTGAGAGTCTCTTCTGACATCCATTTTCGTCTTTTTCTTTCCTGTCTTTTTAATGACCTTTTGCTTTCTTCATGTGTGGTTTCCTTGATGTCATCCCACAACCCGTCTGTTCTTTGATCATTTATTTTTAACACATCAAATCTATTCTTGAAATGGTCTCTAAATTCAGGTGGAATATACTCAGGGTCGTACTTTGGCTTTCATGGACTTGTTTTAATTTTCTTCAACTTCAACTTTAACTTGCACATGAACAATTTATGGTCTGTTCTGCAGTCGTTCCCTGGCCTTGTTCTGCCTGATGATATTGAGCTTCTCCATCATCTCTTTCCACAGATGTAGTCAATTTGATTCCTGTGTATTCCATCCAACAAGGTCCACGTGTATTGTCATCATTTATGTTGTTGAAAATGGTATTTCCTCATGAATAAGCCATTGGTCTTACAATGTTATATCATGTGATCTCCAGAGTCATTTCTATTACCAAGGCCGTATTTTCCAATTACTGATCCTTCTTTGTTTCCATCTTTTGCATTCCAATCATCAGTGATTATCAATGCATCTTTATTGCATGTGTGATCAATTTAAGACAGCAGAAAATCTTCAGTTTCTTCATCTTTGACAGCGGTTGGTACATAAATTTGAATAATAGTCATATTAACTGGTCTTCCTTGTAGGTGTATGGATATTATCCTATCACTGACAGCATTGTACTTCAGGATAGATATCGAAATGTTCTTTTTTATGACAAATGCAATGTCATTCTTCTTCAATTTTTCCTTCCCGGCACAGTAGGCCATATGTTTGTCTGATTCAAAATGGTCAATACAATCCCATTTTAGCTCACTAGTGCCTAGATTATTGGTCTTTTTGTGTTCCCTTTCATTTTTGATGGCCTCTAATTTTCCTAGGTTCTTACTTTCTACATTCCACATTCTGATTATTAGTGACTGTTTACAGCTCTTTCTTCTCATTTTGAGTTGTGCCACATCAGCAAGTGAAAGTCTCGAAAGCTTTACTCCATCCACATCATTTAGACTCTACTTTGAGGAGACAGCTCTTTCCCAGTCATATTTTGAGTGCTTTCCAACCTGAGGGACTCAGCTTCTGGCACTATATCAGACAATGTTTCATTGCTATTCATAAGGTTTTCACTGACCATTTTTTTTAAACAAGTCCTTCTTCCTAGTCTGTCTTAGCCTAGAAGCTCTGCTGAAACCTTTCCACAAAAGTGACCCTACTGGAATTTGAAATACCAGTGGCATAGCTTTCAGCATCATGGCAACACATAAGCCACCACAGTATGACAAACTGACAGATGCATGGTGGAATCCAGCCACGGCAGAAGTATTTACACCATGGAAATCAACAAATACCGTGTAAAGAGCTCTTTTTCTTTTGAGGAGTCAATTTACCAACACATCACTGTGTGTCTGTTTCTGAACCACTTGAGAATAATTGTAGCTATGTTGCCCCTAAACCATCAATATTTCAGTGTGCATTTCCTATGATCAAGGACATTTGCTTCTATAACCATAGTACATTTGTTAAAATTTGAACGTTTAAAATTGGTGTAATTATCTATCAAATGTATAGATCATATGCAAATCTCACCCAAAGGTTCCTAAATTCTTTTACTCATCTAGAATCCAATCCCAATCACACCAAACATCCAGTTTTCATATGTCCTTACTCTCACTCATGGTCTCCACTTTTCTCAGTGTTTCATAATTTTGATATGATTAGGGGAGTATTGGAGAGATATTTTTCAAAATGTCTCTTAGGTTGGATATGTCTCCAGCTTACCCATGATTAGATTCCAATTGTTTATTTATTTGTTTTTATTTTTAACTTTTTACTTAGGCAAACTTCAAACTTACAGAAATGTTATAAGAATAAGACAATGAATTCCATTATATCCTTCACGAAGATTCACCAATTGTTAACATTTAATTTTTTAAATTGAGATGTAATTCACACAACGAAATTTCACATAAAATTCACCTTTTTTAAAGTGTATAATATAATGTTTTTAGCATATTCAGAAGGTTGTGCAACTATCGCCAGTATTCAATTCCAAAACATTTTCATCACAACAAGAAGTCCATATCCTTTAGCAGTCACTCCTTTTTGTTTTCATGTGTTTATCAGACATTTGTGTATCTTCTATGGAGGATGTCTATTTAAATCGTTTGCCAATTTTTAATTGGATTATTTGTCTTCATAGTGCTGATTTGCAGTAGTTCTTTATACATTCTGGATACTAGATATTTTCAGATACATGATTTGCAAATACGTTCTCTGATTATGTGGGTTGTCTTTTCCCTTTTAATAATGACCTTTGATATACAAAAGTTTTTAATTTTGATCAAGTCCAATTTATGTATTTTTCTTTTGTTGTTTGTTCTTTTGGTGTCATATCTAAGAAATCATTGCCATAGCCATGTCCATTAAGACTTACCCCCATATTTTTTTTCTAAGACTTATAGCTTCAGAACTTATATTTACGCCATTGACACATTTTGAGTTAATTTTGGGGTATAGTGTGCTATAGGGATTCAACTTCACTCTTTTGCACGTGGCTATTCTGTTGTCCTAACAAAATTTGTTGAAGAAACTGTTCTTTCCCCATTCAATGTCTTGATATTCTTGTTTAAAATGAATTGACCATAGATATATGAGTTTATTTCTGGACCTGAATTCTATTCCATTGATCTGTATGTCTTTTTCATGCCAGTAGCGTTCTGTCTGTTGTGGCTTGAATTGTGTCCCTCAAGCATGCGTGTCAACTTGGCTTGGCCATGATTCCCAGTATTGGGTGGTTGTCCTCCACTTTGTGACCTGATAATGCTATGTGTTCTAAATCTTAACTTCTATGATATCAATAAGACAGTATTAAGAGCAATTATGTTAACAAGAAAGGATACAATCTACAGAATTAGGCTGTATTTTAGGTCAGTCTCTTTTGAGATACAAAACAAAGAAGTCAGTAGAGAGGTAAGGGACCTCATTAACACCAAACAAGAAGAGCCACAAGGGGAGCACATCCTTTGGACCAGGAGTCCCTGTGCCAAGAAGCACCTAGACCAGGGGAAGACTGATGATAAGGACCTTCCCCCAGAGCTGACAGAGAAAGAAAGCCTTCCCCTGATGCTGGCACCCTGAATTCCAAATTCTAGCCTCCTAGTCTGTGAGAGAATAAATTTCTGTTTGTTAAAGCTATTCATTTGTGATAGTTCTGTTATAGTAGCACTAGATAACTAAGACAGAATTTGGTACCAGGAGTAGGGTGCTGCTCTAACAGATATGTACAATGTGGAAGCAGTTTTGGAATTGAGTAATAGCTAGAGGCTGGAAGAGTTTTAAAGTGCCTAATAGTAAAGGCCTAGGTTGCCTTGAAGGGATTGTCAGTGGAGTTACGGACGTTAAAGACAATTATGGTGAGGGGTTAGAAGAAAGTAAGGAGAGTTGTAACACTGGAGATGGCACAGATGGTGAGAAGCAGCAGCAGAGAAATGGCAGCAGCAGACCAGGAGACTGGCATAAGACAGTGCAAGAGCTGACACACAGAGCAAGAGAGATGAGTGCCTTCAGGCAGGAGGCCTCCTGACAGAGTCGGATGCCTCCAGGCACTTACTGGTAGAACTCGGCTTGCCAACTCATAGAGCAAGAGAACTGAGTGTCTTCCAGCCAAGGTTTTCTGGCAGAGTGCGGTGCCTTCAGGCACTCATTTGTAGAGCTAAAGAGCTTTGTAACACTTGCCCGAGTAGGGCAGAGGCTGGCCCAGCTCAAGAGGTTTGAAGGGCCAAAGGGTAGAGAGGCCAAGGAACCAGGAATCAGAAGCTTAAGAGACAAGAAGTACAGGAAGCAGAGCTGCCTCAGTCTTGAAGGATAAGGCCACAGCTCTGGGCTCTCAAATGGTGAGGCCATGGCCTCCTATGTTCCAAAGAGTCAGATCTTCACCAACTCGGTTCTGCAGTGTGGGGGCTAACTTTCACAAATGCCAGTGGGATGGGGCTGGATCACTGCCCAGAGCTGAGGGGTTAGGGCTGCCTTGCCCAAGGGGCAAAAGAACAGTGCCTGCCAGGGCCAAGGGAGTATGGTTGCCACTCAGGATGGTCTAGGAGAATGGAGCCTCCCAGATTCCAAGGAGCAGAGTTGCCAACTCAGTGGGCCTGGAAAGCAGAGCTGAAGCCCAGGGCTGGGGGGTCTCCACCCAGAATCCAGAGAGTGTGGCCAACACCCAGAGTCTGGAGGGCAGGGCCATTGCCTAAATGGTCTCAGAGGATTATTTTCCAGCATTGAGAGCTAACATAATGTGTTCTGCTGACTTGCTTCATGCCTGTTATCCCTTTTTTTTCCCTCCAATTTCTCCCATTTGTAGTGGAAAAGTCTACCTTGTGCATGTTCCCCATTGTACTTTGGAAGCAGATAATTTGTATTTGAGATTTCACAGATGAGGAAGGAATTTTGCCTTCCAGGATGGAATTTGGACTTGGAGTTGATTTAAGACTTTTTGTATGATATGATGGGATGAAAGTGCTTTACATGTGGCAAGGACATGAATTTCTGGGGGCCAAACAGTGGAATGTTATGGATTGAATTTTGTCTCCCAATAATGTGTGTCAATTTGGCTAGGCCACGATTCCCAGTATTGTGTGGTTGTCCCCCATTTTGTGATCTCATAACCCATGGTGTTGTAAATCCTAATCTCTTTGATGTTAATGAGGCAGGATTAGAACCAGTTATGTTAAAGGTAGGACACAATCTGCAGGATTAGGTTGTATCTTGAGTCAATCTCTTTTGAGATATAAAAGAGAGAAATGAGCAGAGAGGAGAGGGACTGCATTACCACCAAGCAAGAAGAGCCAGGAGTGGAGCACATCCTTTGGACTGAGGGTCCCTGCACTGAGAAGCTCCTAGACCACGGAAAGATTGATGACAAGGGCCTTCCCCCAGAGCTGACGGAGAGGGAAAGCTTTCCCTTGAACCTGGCACCCTGAATTCCACCTTCTAGCCTCCTAGACCGTGAGAATACATTTCTGTTTGTTAAAGCCATCCACTTGTGATATTTCTGTTATAGCAGCACTAGCTAAGAAACTGTTTTTTTAAAATAATAGTTTATTGTGCCTGATCCCAGCCATGGTGTTTTCAACTGCCTCACAGACATATGAACACTGGACAATGAATTAGGAAGACTGAAGAAGAATTGGCACATTTGAATTGTGGTGTTGGCGAAGACTATTGAATATACCATGGACTGCCAAAAGAACAAACAAATCTGTCTTGGAAGAAGTACAGCCAGAATGCTCCTTAGAAGCAAGGATGGCAAGATTACGTCTCACATAATTTGGACATGTTATCAGGAGGGATCAGTTCCTGGAAAAGGACATCATGCTTCATAAAGGTCAGCAAAAAAGAGGGAGACCCTCAATGAGACGGATTGACATAGTGGCTACAACAATGGGCTCAAACATAGCAACAATTGTGAGGATGATGCAGGATTGGGCGGTGTTTCATTCTGTTGTAGACAGGGTCACTATGAGTCAGAACTGACTCCATGGCACCTAACAACAAACAACAACAAATAAATTTTTCCAGCAAATTAATAATCACCAGAAGAACTCCTATGACTCAGTAAGGAAAATAAAAATCACTCAACAGAAAATGGGGCAAGAAAAAAAAAAAAAGCAGGCATTTCAAAGGTGAGATAGTATAAATACTAACAAATATAAAAAGAAACAAACCTTATTAATAATCAAGAAAATTGGAATTAAAACTATGATACAAAACAGTTTCACATCTACCAAATATATTAAATTTTAAAATACAAGTAATACAACACCAAGTGCTGCTGAGGATATTGAGGACGAGTTATTCTCTAATGGTGCTTATGGGACTTTAACTGGTACAATCAGTTCTGAAAATAATTGGGCTTTACCTAATAAAGCTAAGTATTTTAATAATCTATGACTCAGTGATCCCTCACCTGGATATTTTCCTTTGAGAAAATCTTACACATGTATACTCTGAGAAAAATGCAAGAATATTTGTAGCAATATTATTCTTAATAGCAAGAAAATGGAAGATATTTTGAAATTTTTTCAAATTTTCATCAACAGAAGAATGGATAGTACATTTTATTTTATTTATATAAAATAAATGTATATATAATACATAAATATATACATTTATGTATATTATGTATATATACATGATGGAATGCCACAGCAATGAAAATAAATGAAGTAAAACTACATGCATCAATGTCAATAGATCTTCAATAGGCAATCTTGAGCACAAAAAAAAGTCTAATCTAAGCAGAATAAGTACACTATAATTGCACTTATACGAATTTCAGAAACAGGCAAAACTCAACAGAGTAGTGTTTTTTGTCATACACACATGCACACATATATATATGTTAAAATTTAAAACTGAAAAACTTGACAAATTTTAGAATAAGACCCACTTCCGTTGAGTCAAATTCTGACTGAATAACTGCTGGGTTTGAACCGCCAACCTTTCAGTTAGCAGCTGAGCACTTACCCACTGTACCACCAGGGCTCCTTAATTTCCAGAATAGTGGTTATATATAGATTGATGGAGTGTGACAAGATCTGCAAGTGGTGTATAAAGGATGTCTTAGTTTAGGTTCCCCCAAAGCAGAGCCTGAAACAAATACTCTTTTCCAAATAATTTATTGGGGGCTTCTTTCAGGAGAAGAGGAGTAAGGGACGCAAGATAGGATAGAGGGAAAAAGCCAAGCAGGAATTAGGATCTCAACTGAAGGCTAGCTAAGTATGATCCCACAAGGATTCTCTAGAGCAAAAAATTGCACCGCAGAGTTGAACCCAACTGGAAGCAAATGGGTTGGCTTTCTGATCTGTCTGTCAGTCATTGGTCAAGGTCAGCCTTTTATGGCAGAGGGGGTGTGGTATAGCCTCAAGGGCGGGAGGCTCTAATTTGTATCACTCCAAGAAGGTGGCAGGTGTGTGTTGTTATAACGAAAGCTCACAGCAGATGGAGGATGAGTACACCAGCCAATAAAGGGAATTTCAATAGGTGTCAATGGCATCTGCTAAGGCTCACCCCTTGCATGACTAAGAATCACTGATTTCTCAAAATAGCTTTACTCCATACAAGCACAGCTCCTCCAGGATTCTGGTTGGTCATAATTTCTGGGAAATTTTCCAAAAAAGAGGGCTAATAGGACAAATTAGAACACTCAATGCTTCAGTTGGTCCCAGTGCCATAACTGATACTCAGCATCTCTCTCCTCTACCGCTCATTCTATGCTTTCCTTCCTTTGTCCCTAGCAATTCTGCTGGTCTAGGTGATTTGCCTGGTGGTTTGACTCAAACCCTTAACACTTATCAGGGCTTGGTTGCTGTTTCTTTCCCATTTACAGATAAATCTTGGTATGGAAGTAACAAAAGATGTCCTACTGGATTACCTGAGCTTTAAACATATCCCTTCTTGCCTTATTTTTGTACCAGCAGCCCTACCTATTCATAATGATCAAGGCCATTTACCCTTGCCAGCATAGTAACTCCTTTATGTCCTTGCTTGTCTGTTGGGACCAGGACCCCAAAGTGACCTGGTAAAAGCCAGAGATTTAAGTTTAATAGGCTTGTTAGTGTGTACCATGGTATAAGTGACCCCCTTCTGGGAAGCAAGATCTCTAGACACAATAGGTACACAGGTTGTAGATATCACAAATTCCTGAAGTGGTTCACTAGGAATGATTGAGTGGGGCCACCCCTCCTCCACTTCTTGGTTCCTGGATCAAAGTAGTCTGTCTATTGGGGATACAGCACCATACAATAGTCATTGAATTCTGATGTATACTGCATCGTGAAGGATGGTGCCCCATTCTAACCAGGTATTATCTTTAAATTGGCAATTCAGCTGTGCCATCTAGAAAATTTTCCAATGATCCATTAAAATGGTGTCATGGATTGAATCATGTACCCCCCCCCAAAATGTGTATACCAACTTGGTTAAGGCATTATTCCCAATATTGTGTGGTTTTCCTCCATTTTGTGATTGCGTTTTATGTTAAGAGGATTAGGGTGGGATTGTAACACCACCCTTACTCAGGTCACTTCCCTGATCCAATGTGGAGGAAATTTCCCTGGAGCGTTGCCTGTACCACCTTTTATCTCTCAAGAGATAAAAGGAAAGGGAAGCAGAGAGTTGGGGACCTCATACGACCAAGAAAGAAGCACTGGGAGCGGAGAATGTCCTTTGGACCTGGAGTCCCTGCCTGAAGAAGCTCCTAGTCCGGGAGAACACTGATAAGAAGGCCAACAGAGAGAGAATGTCTTCCCCTGGAGCTGACACCCTGAATTTGGACTTTTAGCCTACTTTACTGTGAGGAAATAAATTTCTCTTTGTTAAAGCCATTCACTTGTGATATTTCTGTTATAGCAGCACTAGATGACAAAGACAGATAGTGTAGTAAGTGATATGATTAGTGTATCCCAGGATTATGCACCCACCATCACACCTCCTTTGTTGTAAAGGTCTGAGGTGATGTCATACAGTATCCCATGCTAGTTATCCTTTGATATGTGTCCTCAGATAAAGGTGCCAGCTGAGGCACTGCTGGGAAGAAAAGCAAACCTAATTTGAGAATATATGTCAATTCCAGTTAGGAAGAAATATTGTCTTTTCTGGAGTAGAAGTTTAATATAATCAACTGGTTGGTGATCAAGCGACTGGTTGGTCTCCTTATAGGATGGTACTATACCAATGGCTCAACATTGATCTCTTACTGGCAGGGCCTGGCTCTTACTGACTAGGAGAGAATACTTAGTGGAAGGCTCAGGTCAGCAGTCATAACTTAATAGAACTGCCACGTTGAAGTCACATTTTATAACTACTTTAAATTGGATTACAGAAGTTTTTTTTTTTGACATTTTTAAATGTGCAAGGTCCAAAATTATGAGAATCTCAGTCAATATAGATTGCAGACAGTAGGCTGAGACGGTCTTATTAGAGTTGCATTTATTTCCATCTCTGCTTACATAATAACTCCAGGCTAAGTCAATACATTTTTTTGTACAACTTTACTGAAAACAGAAAAAAAAATCAATGCATAACAGAATTCTGTATTGTTTCAATATTTTCCTCTAGCAAAGGAGTCTGAAAACTATAGCCCACAGGCCGGCTGCCTGTTCTTGTAAGTAAATTTTTATTGGAACGCGGCCATGCATATTAAATATTGCCTGTGGCTACTTTTGCACTAAAACAGCAGAGTTGAGCAGTATGACAGAGAGAGTATGTCCAGCAAACCTAAAATATTTACTATACGCCTTTTAAGAAAGATTTTACTAACCCTTGCTCTAGAATTTGAATTAGCTCTAACTTCAAATTAATCCAGAATTCAATCACTTCTCTTATTTTCACTGCTACCACCCTGGTCTAAACCAACAATAACTTCTGTCATAATAATTGATATTATGCTTCCACCTCGGGGCTTCTGCATAATCTGTTCCCTCTGCTTGGAATGATCCATCCCAAGATATCCACATGACTAGCTTCCTAAACACAGACACTTCACTGAAGATACATGGATCTCATATAAACACTTGAAAATATTTTCAACATCATTAAAAAAAAAAACTTGAAAATATTTTCAACATCATTAGCTTTTTAAAAAACCAAAACCTGTTGCCATTGGGTCAATTCTGACTCATAGCGACACTATAGGACAGAGTAGAACTGCCTCATAGGGTTTCCAAGGAGCACCTGGTGGATTTGAACTGCCTAACTTTTGGTTAAGCAGCCGAACATTTTACCACTGTGCCATCTTATAATGAAATAGCACTGCACACCTCTTAGCATGCAGCAGATTTGCCCAATGTAATACATCATTTTCATTTCTTGCCTGCTGCTTCTGTGGGCATTGATTGTGGATTCAAGTAAAATGAAATCCTTTAAAACATCAATATTTTCTCCATTTGTCATGGTGTTGCTTATTGGTCCAATTGTGAGGATTTTCGCTTTCTTTATGTTGATGTGTAATCCGTACTGAAGGCTGTATAGTTTTCCTTTAGTTCTGTGTCCTTGTTTTCCATTAGTTCTTTGAGCACATTTAATACTGTTGTTTTAAAGTCTTTATGCAGTAAGTCCATTCATTACCTGTCCTTCCTCAAGGATGTTTTTGTCAGTTTAGTTTGTTCTTTTGGGGGTGCCACTCTTTCTTGTTTTGTTGTGTGCCTTGTCACTTTTTGTTGAAATCAGGACATTTGACTATTTAAAATGTGGTAACTGAAAATCAGATTCTTCCTCTTTCCCCAGGGTTTGCTCTTCTTCTTTAAGAATATTGAAGGCCATATTTGTCTGCATTAATACCAGGTTCTCTGTCTGGGAGTGCCACCAGCTGTGGCTGCTGTAACACCATGCCCCCCACCTGGGACTGGCTGCTGTGGCGACTTCAACATCAGGCCCCCTACATGGAAGAGTCAGCTGTCACCTCTGCAACATTAGCCCCTCTCTCTGGAAGTGCTGACCACTACAACACCCATGATATCCACACCAAGCCAGGGAGGTGGTGATGCAGAGAGGCAGAGAGCCAATGCTTTTCTACAGAGTTCATATGTTGTCTTTTTCACGAGGTAGAATTTGCTTAGGTGTTGTAGCTCTGACTGTTTTCCAGAGTTTTGAGAACATCAATTCCACCAATTTCTGCCTGGATTTTTCTGGTTTTACTGTGGGGGGATGGAAATATGCAGATTCTAATGACGCCATCTTACTCTGCTTCCTGTCACTCTTTGTTTTTAATAGGATTATTTTCTACCTTTACATTAAATAGATTTACTCTTAGATTTGGGCTTACAACTAACATTTTACCATTTAATTTTTTTGTGCCATGTGTTTGATGGCCTTTTTGCAATTTTTTTTTTGCTTTCATTTGGATTAAGCGTATTTTAATATCCTATTTCCCTGTCTATTAGCTTTGGAATTATACAATCTTCTACTATTTTTAGTAGATACTCTAGATAATTCAACATGCAGTCTTGGTTTATTAAAGCATAGTGATCTCAGCAGTCTTACCACTTCCCCCATGATGCAAAGACTTTCAACACTTAAATCCAATTAATCACGCCACACACATTTTGTGTTGTATTTTGTCATGTGCTTTTATTCTACTTGCACATGAACTCTCACAAGACATTATTAGTATCATTGTTATTATAATTATCTATATAAAATCAATTTTAATTTGTTCTTACTCACATATTTACTATTTTAATTGTTCTAATCCTCCCTGATTTTTCATGCTTCCAACTGGGATTATTCTCCTCATGTCTCAAGCATTATTTCTTATATATTTTTAATGAGAATCTTCTGCTATTTGAATTATCTGTTTTTTGTTTTTGTTTCCTTAATGGAAACCTCTTCATTTTCACTTAATTTCTGAAGGATATTTTAATTGGGTATAGAACTCTATTTTGGTTGTCATTTTCTTTCAATATTTTAAGATGCCAAACAATATTTTTTTCTTCTTTTTATCATTCTTCTTAAGAAGTCTTATTGATATAATTTTGAGTATAATGTGTCTTTTGTTCTGGCTGCTTTTATTTATTTATTTTCCCTTTCTTTGTCTTTGAGTAGTTTTACCATGATTTGCTTAAGCTTTTTTTTGTGTGTGTGCATTTATCATGCCTGGGGCACCTATTGATTCTTTAATCTATGGCTTAAAGGATTTCTTCAGTTTTGAGTAAATTCTTGGCCATTAACTATCTAGTTATGCTTCTGCTTCACTCTGTTTTCTTCTTTACAGATCAATTGTTTATATTTATCTATCTATATACATACATATGAATAAGGAAGACAAAAGAAGAATTGATGCCTTTGAATTACGGTTTTGGCGCAGTGTATTGAATATACCATGTACTGTCAGAAGAAAGAATAAGTCTGTCTTGGGAGTAAAACAGCTAGAGTGCTCCTTGGAAGAGAGGATTTTGGACAGGGACATCATTCTTGGTAAGGTAGAAGGTCATCAATGAAGAGGGAGGCCCTCAATGATATGGATTGACACGGTGGCTGCAACAATAGTCTCAAACATAGCAATTATTGAGAGGATAGCACAGGATTGGGCAGTGTTTCGTTCTGTTGTACATAGGGTCGCTATGAGACAGAACCAGCTCGATGGCACCTAACAAGAACAACATAACTCACCATGTGTCATATGTCTTTCCCTGTGTCTTTATCTATTTTTCTCTCCATAGAACTCTCTGGTTATTTTCTTCTGCGCTATCTTCCAGTTCATAAACCTTTACTTCTGTAACTCCTAATTTGCTAATAAACCTGTCTTTTGCTTTTATTTTAAGTTTTTCCAGTTCTAGAATTTCCATTTGATTTTTTTGAAGTATTTTTATATTTCTCTGAGATATTATACATTTTGTCATCTAATTTATTTAACATTAATTCATCACAAAATTTTAAAAATCTATTTATAATATCTAGAATTTCTATGGAACTATTCCAATTTTCTGTTTTTTTCTCTTGGTTTTTAGTCATTTGATCTTGTCTCTTGGAATACTGGGTAATGCTTGTTTATTTGTTCATTTTTATTTTCATAATGTTTGAAAAGGTAGAAAGATAATTTGAGGCCCTGGAGATTTTTGTCTTCCTTCAGGTAAGATTTATATTTTCTTCTTGAAGGTACTTATTGTGTAACCTGATTATCTTAAACCCATAAGACTGACTGGATATTAGGATTTAACCATTGTGTAAACCTATTTCTAGTTCTCCCCTACTTGTAAGATGTAGTCTATTATGGGATCTAACTAAAAGCCCAGTTTGTTTTCTGAGGCCCTTCCTTTGTGGTTGATCCTTAAATCCAATTCCATCTGCTATGTTTAGGACTCTTGGAAAATAGGTTTACTAATCTTCACAGCCTATTAGCTAAATTTAAGAATTGTCAAGGGCCTTGAGGTTGAAAATTTCACAGAATGCAGGATTTACTTCTCCAAAACTCCCTTCTCTTTAGGATCTTGGCTTCTCAAGTCTTCAGAATCTAGGCAATTCTCTGATGCCATCAAACATATTGTTCTTGTTTACACTGTTTGTCCAGCTCTTCTGGTTCTTCTTGGCAGTATTTTTTTGCAAAAAAAAAAAAGTTCAGCATTGCTGGAAGATAACATTTCCCCCATTGTCCTTTAATAAGCACATACTTCCAAGATGGGAAAAAAAAATCACATTGGAGGATAAATTGCCATAGTTTCTTCCTTCAACACAAATGCTTCTTTTCTTTTGTCTTTGTCAAATTTTGTATTTTTCTCCTTCCTGATTCATAATCTTATTAGTTTAATAAAATAAATCTCTTTTTGGAAATCCTTCATGCTTTTACTTCATGTATTTTATATTTATTATCAATACTTTTAAATAATTACGCATTTCCTTGTTTACCTCTAATATTCCCATTTTAAAGACCCAAGGTGGCACAGAAGAGAATCTGAAGCTTACTGTTGAATATAGAGTAGCTAAAGCAAGTGGAAGAAATGATGAAGTAAAAGAGTTGAACAGAAGGTTTCAAAGGGCAAATTAAGAAGAAAAGTATTATAAAGACATGTGCAAAGACCTGGAGTTAGAAACAAAAGCTGAAAGAACTGAAGAAAAAATTCAAGGCTCAAGTTGCAATATTGAAGGATTCTATGACACAGGAAGCATCAAAAGAAGATGGAATGAATATACAGAGTTACTGCAACAAAAAGAATTGGTCGATGTCCAATCATTTCAGAAGGTAGTATATGATCAAGAACAATGGTACCGAAGGAAAAAATCCAAGCTGCACTGAAGACATTGGCAAAAAAACAAGGCTCCAGGAATTGACAGAATACCAAAAGAGATGTTTCAACAAATGGATGTAGCACTGGAAGTGCTCACTCATCTACACCAAGAAATTTGGAAGACAGCTGCCTGGCCACCCAACTGAAAGAGATCCATATTTATGCCTCTTCAAAGAAAGGTGATCCAACAGAATGTGGAAATTATCAACCAAAATCATTAGTATCACACACAAAATATCATTCAAAAGCTGTTGCAGCAGTACATCAACAGGGAAGAGCAGAAATCCAAGCTGGGTTCAGAAGAGGGCATGGAATGAGGGATATCATTGCTGATGTCAGATGGATCCTGGTTGAAAACAGAGAATACCTGAAAGATCTTTACCTGTGTTTTATTGGCTATGCAAAGGCATTTGATGTACGGATCATAACAAATTATGGATAACATTGTGAAGAATGGGAATTCCAGAACACGTAATTGCGTACTCATGAGGACCTTGTATGTAGACAAAGAGATGTTTTTTCAAACAGAACAAGGGGATACTGAGTGGTTTAAAGTCAGGAAAGGTGTGCATCAGGGTTGTATCCTTTTGCAATGTTTATTCAATCTGTATTCTGAGCAAATAATCCTAGAAGCTGAAGTTTATGAAGAAGAAAGGGGCATCAGGATTGGAGGAAGACTTATTAACGACCTGCATTATGCAGATGACACAACCTTGCTTGCTGAAAATGAAGAGGACTTGAAGCACTTACTGATGAAGATCAAAGGCCACAGTGTTCAGTATGGATTACACCTCAACATTAAGAAAACAAAAATCCTCACAACTGGACCAATAAACAACATCATGAGAAATGGAAAAATATTGAAGTTGTAAAAGATTTCATTTTACTTGGATCCACAATCAACACCCATGAAAGCAGCAGTCAAGAAATCAAACGAGGCATTGCATTGGGCAAATCTACTGCAAAAGACCTCTAAAGTGTTAAAAAGCAAAAACGTTATTTAAGGGCTAAGGGTGCACCTGACCCAAGCCGTGGTGTTTTCAATTGCTTCATATGCGTGTGAAAGCTGGACAGTGGATAAGGAAGACTGAAGAAGAATGATGCCTTTGAATTATGGTGTTGGGGAAGCATGGACTGCCAAAAGAATGAGCAAGTCTGTTTTAGAAGAAGTACAGCTAGAATACTCCTTAGAAACAAGGATGGCGAGACTACATCTCACATACTTTGAACATGTTATCAGGAGCCACTAGTCCCTGGAAAAGGACATCATGCTTGGTAAAGTAGAGGGTCATAGAAAAAGAGGAAGACCCTCATTTAGATGGATTGACACAGTGGCTGCAGCAATGGGCTCAAACATAACAACGATTTTGAGGGTGGAGCAGGACTGGGCAGTGTTTCATTGTGTTGTACATAGGGTAGCTATGAGTCCAAACTGACTCGACGACACCTAACAAGAAACAACAAGGTGGCACAAATGGTCTGTACTCAAATACTAACCTAATGGTTGGAGGTTCAAATTCACCAAGCAGTGCTGCAAAAGAAAGTTCTGAAATCTGTAATCCCACAAAGATTACAGCCAAGAAAACCCTATGGAGCAGTTTTACTGTGTAACATATTTGTTTGCCATGAGTTGGAATCAACTCGATGGCAAATGGTTTGGTTTTTTTTTTCTTCTCACTTTTGTATATCTCTTCAAAATTTTTTCTGCATGGTTATTTTTATAAAACAATACTTAAATCTGTACTTTCAATTTAGAGCTTTGCATTATTGTATTATTGTGTCTTTTTTATTTTCTACGTCATACTGTTACATATGGAGTTTTAATTATAAACTTGGGTGCAAAAATACACGCTTGCTGAGGAAAAAAATATTAAGTAACCTATGTTTCTCTACTAATGAACTACAATTCAATTAAAATATTAACACATAATTAAATTTTTAATAAATGCTGTATTTAATCTAACTTTTTAATGTGATTTATTTTCAAGGTTTTGTATCCTTGTTGAAATCTATTGTCCAAATGGCAGGATATGGCATTTACATATACTACTTAAACACAAAGGTTAGATGAGCATGATTTGACTGATAAAAGTAATATGAATACATCCTATAAGATCATCATTCAGGAAGCACTAAAAATATACATATATACATATGCATACCCAAAACCCAGTATAGAAACCAAAAAACCAAACCCTTTGCCATTGAGTTGATCCCAACTCATAACGACCCAATAGGACAGAGCAGAACTGCCCATTGGGTTTCCAAGGAGCGGCTGGTGGATTCAAACTGCTGACCTTTTCGTTAGCAGTCAAGCTCTTAATCACTTCGCGAACAGGGCTCCACATATGTATATATATATTTGTATACGTGTCATATCTTAAAGTTAGCTTCAGCTATACAAAATGTGGTCTAATAACTTAAGGAACTTTGTCAGTGTGCCATATATTTCATCAATTAATTTAGTGTATACACACACATATTCTTGCTGCTAATGGTAGTGGTCAGCTGCCAAAATTCATTAGTTTCCTCACCACATACACAGCCATAGATGACAGATGTGAGCAAACACTTTATTCTTAATCAACACAAATAATATCCCACAGCGCAATTAGCTTTCTTAGACCATTTAAGTTGTGTAATATGGGCTGAAAAAATTTTTTTAAAACGTTTTAAGTAACCTCTTTCAGGTTTAATATGAAGTAATTTATTAGACTATTGGTAAAAACCAAATTGAACAGAATGCCTAGTTTTAGGAAAAGTGGAATGAATTTATCCACTGGTATATTCATTTGTTTTAATACACCAATGACATGACATGATGACAGCTGGGAATAACCTTTAACAGGTTTCCATCTTGATTTGTTAAATACTTCAATTAGAATGCAGATCAATCATATGATCTTAACAATTTCAATAGAAAATAGGAAAGAGATATGTGGTGTAAATATATAATTTATCCAATTATTTTTGGCGACAAAGTTTCAGTTTATGATTTAGTCAATTTATTTATTTTTTATCCAGCGAGAAAAGGACATGATACAACATGATTTCTGTAGACAACAATTATTTGAATTAATTTTCAAGTTTACTGTTAAGTCATTTACAATTTTGAATTAACAGTTTAATGAATTTGTAGTTTTTAATTGGTTCCCCAAATGCCTTCATTTATTGCTAACAATATACTTACTTTGCATGTCAATACACGGAGGATAAACTAAATGAAAAAAAGTGAAATTTCTTATGTGACTGTTAAAATTAACTTCACAGATTCACCCTGTTTCATTTTTTTAGGAATTAAGTTTTATTTTTAGAAGAGTCATAACCAATTGAAAAGTCACACATAAATTGTAGTTGATGGAACATTTAGATTTCAAGTAAAATACTGTCATTTTAACATAAAGGGCAAGCATTGCAAAAAGACAGAGCAGCTACAATTTGATAAATAGATAATGAATGTTTACGGGAATAGAAATATGAAAAGGGTAGGGAAATACTAAATTTTACACCAACTGTCATGCTGCATAAAGAACACATTTTCTTGGAGTAGTTTTTCTGACAACCATATCTTTTTTACATTTTTCTCAACAGTGTTCCTGGTGAAAAGTAATTACAGACATCAGAGAAAAGAAATAGAAAGACCAAAGCAGAGAAACAGAAAAGGGATATTTTATCTAAAGCGTGTTGTAAAGTTAAGTAATTATTGTTTCATAAAATTCTGATCTCAACTTTTTTAAATATGAAGATATAAGCTTCAATGTTGGGAAATCATGGGCTTTTCTCATTAGAATATAACTTTTATTAAAGGTGATTTCACAGAGTAACAACTTCCCTGTGGAGGCACAGAAAATGAGAAAAGTCAACAGGACTATTTTCTTCTGTTAATGGGTCTCTGTTGAGATTCATTCTGTTTACGTCAATATGAGCAAAAAATACTATGGTACTGGAAAATTAAAGTGTACCCTTTCATCTCTAAAGTGTGCCTTCTTTTTATATTTTTATGATAAGAAAAACATGTAATATCCCAGCAACAATTTCCCCTAATAATGACAGAAAAATGAAGTTTTGAAAGCCAGTTGGTTGCACTTCTCAATTAGAATGTGTCTTCAGATTCATCCTTAAACTCAAAAGTTGTGTTTATTGCTTTCATCTCTGAGTTGGAGAAGGCACACTGTTATGCAGACTAGAGAAGCGAAATTGCAGCATGGTAGTGGTGAACAAGGAAAACGTACCACGGAAAGAAAAGCAGCATACAGCAGTGGATCCAGTATGAGTTTTGAGTGAAGCCAGCCAGGGTCTTATCTTGACTCTGGAGTTTATTTCCTATGTAACCTAGAGCAAGTAACTTACCTCTCAGCCTAAGTCTTTTCATCAGTCAAATGGGGGTGATAATAATGTCATCTCATGAGGCTGATGTGTATAACTGCTGAGATACGCAGGAAAGGAGCCTAACACAGCCCCTGGCATATAATTGACACTCAATGAATAGTAATTTATTTCCTTCTCTGCCTCTCCATCTGACCCTGAAAATTATCCTAGGCTCTTCTGTGAATACAGAACCACAGTCAGAAAGTAAAAGTCTTGAGAATGAAGATGGAGAGATATTTGCCACACAAAAATGCTTTCCAACCCCCTTATCTGCTCCATCTGTACTATTTCCCTCAACTCCAGTTTGCAAGTTGTTCTTCTGTGATATCCCCATTCCCTTCCAGACTATTCATAGTTGTTCGTTTTAACCCGATTTTACATGGATGAGTATGTTCGGAGAGACACAGCCTTTTTTTTTTTCAGGACCCTCATCTTCCTATGGAAATATTCCATAAAAACTCTGATTTCATAAAAACTCTGACCACATAAGCTATTGCTTACTCTCATAGCTATGGAGTCCATGTAAAATACAGTCTTCATTTCCATGGTGATCAGTCCAAGCTTTTAAATTTCCTTGTCCTCATTTGTGTTTAGTAGAAAAAGACAAAGAATTAAGAGTACTTACAAAGTCTTCAGACTCTAAAGCTGAACTTAAACACATTATTACAATTTCAAACAGGAGACAATATATGTAGTACAACCTTTTATTGAGTAGTTGAGCATTTGCACCTCCCAGGAACTCCAAAACATATACAACTCTATATTAATCTAAATTGTTTATAATGCATGTATTAGGAAAATTTCTAAATAATGCCATTTCAGGTAATGATGATATTTAAATATTTAGGCTATTAAAAATTCTCAGAATTCTTGGATGTGTTAACTACAGCACATCAGATAAGTCAACACTTGTATAGTTTGGGCCCATGGTCACTGCAGGGGCTGACTCAAAGCTGCATTTCTCTCCAGCACATTCAGAATTGCACTTAGTTCCTCAGGGAAGCAGAATCCAGAGAGTCACCTGCAAACTTTGTTACACCAATCAAGTCAAACCCAGGAAAGAAGTAAAACAATCAATTTAAGTAAGGACTTTATTACTTACTTCTATTGTCTTCTGGAGAATTCCATTGAATAGAGTATTAATTTAATAAAGCTAAGGTCATACTGCTTAGGATAAACTGCACAGTCTTACTCTGGTCCATAGACACAGAGTGTAACACAGATAACCATCTTAGAAAGACCAGAGATACTCAAAATAGGAGAAAGGTGAGAAAGTGGAATATCTCTCTAATTATTATAATTTAAAAAATGAAATGAAAACTTTTTGTTTCAGTTACTCAATAGTAACAGTTTCACATAAAAACAAAAATGAAACCCTTGGCCTTTGAGTAGATTCCAACTCATAGTGACCCTGTAGGACAGAACTGCCCCATGGTGTTTCAAAGGCTGTAAATCTTTATGGAAGCAGACTACCACATCTTTCTCCCACGGAGCAGCTTGTGGGTTCAAACAGCTGACCTTTCAGTTAGCAGCCAAAAGCTTTAACTACTGCTCCACCAGGGCTCCTAGGAAAGACAAAATGTTTTTCATTTCAACTGAAATGCTAACTGCTTATCTTGGTTGGAGATCCCCATTTTCATACCGTGTATACCCGAAGCTTTGCTGAAGTGTGACTGTACTTCTACATGATTCCTCCAAACTGTTTTGCACACTAACTGCACCATTTTACATTCCCACTAGCAATGGAAGAGGGCTCCAATTTCTCCACATCCTCTCTAGCACTTGTTATTTTGCTTTTTTTTGGATAATAGCTATCCTAGTGACTGTGAAGTGGTACCTCACTGTGGTTTTGATTTGCATTTTCCTAATGAGTAATGATTTTGAACATCTTTTCATGTGCTGGTTGGCCATTTGTATATCTTCTTTGGAGAAATGTCCTCAGAATAACATACAGTTACATTTGATTAATAAATTGTTCACTAACTCTTTGTTTTAAAATGTTCTACATTGTCATCTTGACCTTTTTTTTTTTTAATGAGTAATGATTTTGAACATCTTTTCATGTGCTGGTTGGCCATTTGTATATCTTCTTTGGAGAAATGTCCTCAGAATAACATACAGTTACATTTGATTAATAAATTGTTCACTAACTCTTTGTTTTAAAATGTTCTACATTGTCATCTTGACCTTTTGGGCTGACAATATAAGGCAGGTATTCAAATCAGAGGGCATTATCGCTGACAATTCTTCTTTCTTTTTCTATATTTCAGAACATTTTCCACACTATTATATGGCAATAAAACCCCAGTGAATTCTTACTACAGGGGCTTAATTTCCAGAGTTTTAATCTAATGCTTATTCCACTTGCAAAGACAAGCTGCAGGAACATTTGTTACAAGAATATTTAACTTGCATGGTTGCAATTTTAAATGCCAAGTTCTTTCTTTATATTCTACCTGCACTTAATATATACTATTTAATATATGAATACAATATTATATATGAATACAAAAGTGCTTTTTAAAATGTTTATGTATTGTAAAACCATTTGTCCACTAGCAAAAATGTACTGAAAATAAAAGATTTTTGCTTTGCCTTCTGCTCAGGCTAGTAATTCTGACTAAAATGACCAGGAAGCCTCGCCCTCATTATGGTCTGAAGTTTGGATGAATAATATGATGAGCTACAAATATTAACAATAATAATGAAAGCTAACATTCTGCTGACTTGATGATGCCAGGCACTGTTCTAAACACTGCACATTTATTAATTCACTTAATCCTCACAACTGTCATATCAGGTAGATATTATGATTATCCCTTTTTTACAGTTGAGAAAACTGAGGCACAGAGAGACCAAGTAATAGGCCCAATGTCAAAAAGCTAGCAAGTGGTAAGAGGTTGGGATTTGAACCCAGGCAGGCTGTCCCTAGAGTTTATGCCAGTGTCTCATAAATCATAAAAGAATTAAGAACTCCATGTATCTAGCAAAGCCTTTTCAAAAATTTTTTAATTTTTATCTACATAATACAATAATATTATTTAAAATTGAAACACAGCAAAAAGGCTTACATTGAGAAAAAAGTACAAGTAGTTTCCTGCCTCATCCTTCCCCATCACCAGTTTCACTCCCAGAAACAAGTGCTTTCAACTATCTTTGCAATTTTTCTGAAATTTACCTTCCAGTTTCTAAGTAATGAGCTTATAATGGTTTCACCTGATTGATACATTCAACCAGAGGAAGATTTATTTCAGTACTTCACAACCCCTTTTCTCTTCTCTCCATTCTTTTAATTTACGTATATTTTTTTTCCTTAAATCAGTAATTAATATTTACATTATTATGACTTTGTTAGTGTTCATTGTGGATCGAAGGACTCTAACTGGGTTTCCTTTCCTATACAATGATTTTTTCCAGGAATTAACAATTGCCCATAAAAGATAATAAAATACATGCTGTGTTCCACAATTTCAGTTTGAAATTGAGCCTTTAGGGTGGTAAAATGGTTAAGTGCTCGCTGCTAAATGAAAGGTCGCCGGTTCAATCCGACATTCAAACCCACCCAGTGGCTCTGTGGAAGAAAGACCTGGCAATCTTCTCCTGTAAAGATTACAGCCTAGAAAACCCTATGGGGCTGTTCACCTCTGGTCACACAGAGTCAGTTTTGAGTCAACATCGACTCTATGGCACCTAACAGCAACAGCATACTTAATTATTACCACCTACTCTTTTTTTTTTTTTACTCTTTCAGATCCGTTATTATACACTTTAACGCATTATTTCCCTAATTATCATAACAATCAATTTTTTTTCCTTCCCTGGAAAACTACTTACTCAAGTCTTTTGTCTTCTGTCCCATTTCTGGTTCATTGTTCTCTAGGCTTGCTGCACAGTGGTCATTTCAGAATTTCCTTTAACTCCTTTCCTTGTTTATATCCCCTATGTCGTATATTGCACATTTTCTTCCTATTTGGTTTAAATTATTGCTAATTTACTTTCTGAAAAAAGGGTTACATGGAAGGAAAAATCTTTGATAACTTACCCTTACAGCTGATTCATAGTTTGGCTTGGTATAGAATTCCACATAGAAAACTATTTCCCCTCAGAATTTTGAAGGCATTTTTCTATTGTTTTCGACATTGCAGCGTTGCTTTCAGAATATCTTATTTCTTACCCTTTGTGGATGCGACATTTCCTCAATACTTTTGAGGTCTGTCCTTAATCTCTATGGATAGGACACTTTCTGATCATGTTCTTTGGTTAGGCGTTTTTTTGGTTTTTGTTTTGTCGTGTTTTATTTGGTGTGCTAAGAATGTTAATATGTTGTGTTTAGCAAAAATCCAACAAACCATCATCAATCCCACAAATGTAATCTACCCCATCCCCAGGAATTTTCCTGCCATAGGTGACAGCGTGCAGTTCTAACTAGTTGCAACCATTTTACTGTGGTAATCCTGTGAAAAAATTGATACGTACTTACAAAGAGTCTATTGAGTTTAAGGGTCACAAGATATACTTTTCAGCATCTCTACTATCTACACCCCTGAGTAAGAATTTCTATCACTGTCATTACCACTAAACATTAAGGACATTCCTGACAACAGGAGAAGGGCTAGCTCAGATGATTCCCTAAATCTATTCCAGAACTGCAACTTTACTTACTAATTGGCCTAAGATAATAAATGGCTAATCGTCCTTTGATTTATTATTCATCTTTCCTTCATCTATGGCTCCTGATGGTTTCCCTTCTCCATATGTTATCTTTAAAATTCCCATACTATATATTCTTAGGTATTTTAAAAAGTTACAGAATATTACATTTGCTTGAGACAAAAGCCACCTTTCCACCAAAGAAACAATGCCCCTATGAGATAATAAAATACATGTTTTGTTCCACAATTTTAGTTTCAAATTGAGCATTCAGGGTGAGCTATGAAAAGAAATGACAAAAAAAGTACTAGTTCATTTAACTCCCTACACTGACTAAGCGGCTTTATTTCACTCAAGGACAGGAAAAAATAAAAAAGAGAAGCAGCAGAAGAAAAGGACTTCGGCTCTCCCTAAATGTAAATTACTGACATAATTGCAGATTCTTGTGCCAACATAAAGCTGAATTTAACAGGCCCCTCTGGAGTTTTAAATCCTTTGAACAGTGATTCTAATGGCTGGTATGTACTTTCTTTCAGGGAAGTCGTCAGTATTAAAATGAGAAATATGCGGGTAGGGAAATGTTCACCTTAGTGAACTATTTGCATAATAAAAATTAATGATCACTTTCTTGTTTATATCCAGTTCACTGATTATCAATAAAAAATATTGAATCAGGAATCCGTTATCCATATGTATTAAAATTACCCTCTGAGCCTATTGCAGAGTGTATGCAATGTGATAAACACTGAAAAGGCTTTCCGATACGCAATAACAATTAGTTTGAAGTTTAAGGGGAACTCTTTGGCACTCTTACATTTTAATAGTCGTATTCTTTCATACACACACTTTTGTTGGTCATGTGGCTGAGTCGTTCCTGAAATCATTTTCTTAAGAACATTTATTCTAATAAAATATACTTGAAACTGAGTCGTAATTCAATCAAAAGCTGATTTAAAGCACTGGACAGTGTAATTAGTATTTGAGAGATAATTGAAATGCCTGATGCTTTTCTAATACAAATAGTGAAAAGAAATTGTCATTTTATGCCAGATAGCTCAAGAGGAAAATTTGGTGAGAATGAAAAGAATATACAAGGGTTGTATATTAACATAGAAGGGCTTTCTAATATTTTGAGATTTTATGCATTCAGGTTTTAGGTCAGGCTGAAAAATCAACCACATTTCTAAGTACACTAATACAGACACAGAATTCAATGCTGTACATGTATATTTTACAAATGGAAGAAAAATACCATGGCTTGAGTCAGGTGCAACTTAGTCCTCAGAATGACATCTTTGTTTTTTAACACTTTAAAGAAGTATTTCCCAGCAGATTTGCCCAACGAAATATGTTGTTTGATTTTTGACTGCTGTTTCCATGGGCATTGTTTTGGATTCAAGTAAAACGAAATCCTTGACAACTTCAATCTTTCCTCCATTTATCATGATGTTGTTTATTGGTCCAGTTGTAAAGATTTTTGTTCTCTTTATGTTAAGATGTAATCCATACTGAAGGCTGTGGTCTTTGATCTTCATTAGTAAGTGCTTCAAGTCCTCTTCACTTTCAGCAAGCAAGGTTGTGTCATCTGCATAACTCAGGTTGTTAATGAGTCTTCCTCCAATCCTGATGCCCCATTCTTCTTCATATAGTCCAGCTTTTTGTATTATTTGCTCAGCATGCAGGTTGAATAAGTATGGTGAGATGATATAACCCTGATGCACAACTTTTCTGATTTTAAACCAAAGGCAAAGCTCAATAAATAAATATCTCTGGTTGATCATTCCAGTAATGACTATGTACTCTTCACTATGCCAAACAGTAAGTTAATATTTTAGATGTATAAAATCAGTATTGATGCATATAGGTTATCATCAATCTGGAAAATTTTTCCTTAAACCTTTCTAAAGTATAGTTTCTCTATAAAATCAAAGTAAGAGTAATATAATTTATTTGAGAAAACAAATAACTATGGAATCATATGATAATAGAGCTGTAAATGAACACAGAGATAGTTTAGTTCAACACCCACAACGTCCAGGTGAAAGAATTTGCAACCAGAGACAGGAAAAATCTAAATGTCTTCCTATGTTGAACAGGGCCATACATTACATTTCCTTGTATTAGCCTTACTGTCATAACTAAACACACACACAAAGAGAAAATTCCTCTTTCCATTTTGTTAATGGTAATTAGATTAAAAAAAAAGAGTTTGTTTATTTTTATACTTTCTGCTGATATTTATTGAGCATTTGGATGGTACTCATCCATAGGAAGGACTGCCAATATGAGTAATAGCATATTGACTGACTGAATTATCTTTGAGAGGCTCTACTAACCCAATCTTAAAAGTGGTTTCTCTATAAACAAAACTATACTTAGAGAATATGCATAAAAAAGCCATTAAACTCTTTACTCTAAAATGGTTACCTCTTTTCCTTACCAAATTTGGGATGCATATATTTGAAGGCTATTTACTACACATACAATGTAAGGATGTGAAACCTCAAGAATTCCTCCTCACAGTCTTTGAATATAGGCACAAATTAAAAGAACTGGAGAGACTTTTCATGGAAAGTATTGTTTTTACTTTTTTTGAAAAGGCCATTTAAAATCCCTGAATTAAACTACTTTTCAACCCCAGTTCACTGTGCAAAAACTAATCTTAAACTTCTAAATATATTACTTGACATTTTATAGCAGCCTGAGCCAAATATCAATTTTTTAAATGTTAGTGGAAATTGGATAAGAAACCACATCTCAAAGGAGAATCACCAGAGTATGGAAGAAAGCTATTAATTTATTTCCCATTACCACCTGGAATCTCCTTTCACTGTTCACACCTATCTATCATCCTTTCTGCATACACTATACCAATAATAATAATTTCCTGAGTAAAGGACTGAAAAACACTGTATTTTGATTTATATTTAATCACTAATCTATGATTCAGACTTTAAATTAAATATCTTAAATAGTATTTAATATTGCTCTAATAAGAAAGATACTAGGAAGACTATGTTAAATAACTTTTAAAGGTTAAAAATCATTTGAATGGGGTGGCACCAAGATGGCGGCATACACAGATGCTTATGGCGAGCCCTCTTTACAATAAAGATCCCAAAAAACAAGTGAAACAAGTATATTTATGACAAGCTAGGAGCCCTGAGCATCAAAGACAAGCTTAGAAAACTAACTGAGGGGCAGGGGGAGGACGAGAGGGTTCAGAAGTGGAGAGGAGTTACATGACCTGAACCGTGAGATGTCCTGAGACACCATTCCTGGAGCAGTGGTAGAAGGCTAGTACTAGCTTTCGGCCACAGTTTCCTCAGGGAGTAGCAGACAGCCATGCAGCCTACTCACACCTCCAGAACCAGAGAAGAACAGTGCTCTTGGCAAAAGCTAAGTACTTGCATATATTTTACCATGCCCCCCTCTCCCAAGCCGGCTTCAGCAGCTGACTTCCCTGGGCCTGAGATAGGCCCTGTTGAGTGCCGAGAGCCACTTTCCCAGCCTTGGAGAAGGAATAAATTTGCAACTGGGGGAAAAGATAATTTGACAGCTCCACTAACCAGGGGAGCTCAGGACAGAAGTGGATCCTGTCCAGGCATAAATGGTTGGTGGACTTTGAGTACATTTCCCATCTGCATGGCCCTGTGTTGGCCTATTTCAGGAGAATAGGCCCTTGTTGCCAGACTCCAACTGTTTCTGTTTTGCAGCAGAGAGGTGGGTGTTTGATGTTTGACATTTCTTTGCCCTTTAAACAGGGTCCTCACCTACCCATATCAGGGGCCTAAGGAATGGTAGCTCCATTCAGGTCACCCAGCCACCCACGACAGAGGTCCAAGGATAACTGCTACCTCCCAGTCCTTACAACCAAAAACGTGGTGCCCATGGTCCATCTGCAGAACCCACCCACCTGTACACTCTAGGGAACAGGGACATGCTTTCCTCAGTGACACATGGGGGAAGATTCACAGCACCCTGCCTTGTTCAGAGTGTGATGTCCTACTGCAACCAAATACTGGTACCTAAGCCAAAAAAAAATTTTTTTAAGCCAATCACCCCTGCCCTTTAAGACTGTAGGACACAGCCTGTACCACACACTTGATGATCAGCTACCTGGATACCTGAGCTGAATTCATACAAGAAAAGTGAATGGACCCCTAGACTGATATACCTGATAACAGCTCTAGCCATCTGGGGACAGGACGTCAGAGCTCCAAAGGCAAAAATAATCAAGCTATCTCACTCAAGAAACCTATCTGGGCATACGAAAAAAAAAAAAAAAAAAAGCAACAACACAGTGAGCAAACATAAAACAAACTAATACAATAACTTATAGATGGCTTGGAGACAACAATCAATACCAAGTCACATAAAGAAATAGACAATGATCGCCTCAACAATCTCTCAGAACAAAGAATCCAGGGACCTTCTAGATAAAAGTGCCTTCCTGGAATTACCAGAGGCAGAATACAAAAGATTAATATACAGAACCTTCAAGACATCAGGAAGGAAATGAAGGAATACAGAAAATAAGGCAAGGAACACACAGATAAAGCAATTGAAGAAATTAAAAAGATTATTCAGAAACATAATTAAAAATTTAATAAGCTGGAAAAATCCATAGACAGATAGCAATCAGAAATTCAGAAGATTAACAATAAAATTACAGAAGTAGACAACTCAATAGAAAGTCAGAAGGGAAGAACTGAGCAAGTGGAAGGCAGAATTTCTGAACTTGAATATAAAGCACTTGGCACTAACATATTTGAAGAAAAATCAGATAAAAGAAATAAAAAAAGAAGATATCTCAAGAATCATGTGGGACTCTATCAAGAAAAATAATCTATGAGTGATTAGAATACCAGAACAGGGAAGGATAACAGAAAACACAGAGAGAATTGTTGAAGATTTGTTGGCAGAAAACTTTCCTGATATCGTGGAAGATGAGAAGGTATCTATCCAAGATCCTCTTTGAACTCCACATAAGATAGATGTTAAAAGAAAGTCAACAAGACTTATTACAATCAAACTTGCCAAAACCAGAGATGAAGAGAGAATTTTAAGAGCAGCTAGGGATAAAAGAAAAGTCACCTACAAAGGAGAGCCAACAAGAATAATCTCGGACTACTCAGCAGAAACCATGCAGGCAAGAAGGCAATGGGAAGACTTACATAAAAATTTGAAGGAAAAATATTCCCAGCCAGGAATCATATATCCTGCAAAGCTGTCTCTCAAATATGAAGGTGAAAATAGGACATTTCCAGATAAACAGAAATTTAGGGAATTCATAAAAACCAAACCAAAACTACAAGAAATACTGAAGGGAGTTCTTTGGTTAGAAAATCAATAACATCAGGTATCAACCCAAGACTAGAACACTGGACAGAGCAATCAGAAGTCAACCCAGACAGGAAAATCAAAAAAATAATTCAAGATTAGAAAAAAATGCTCAAAACAGGCTAACAGCAATGTTGTTATGTAAAAGAACACAACATTAAAACAATAAAGAGGGAAATGCAGTCATAGATCTTCCATATGGAGAGGGAGATAAGGCAATAAAACGAAATAAAAGTTCAGTTTAAATGTAGAAAAATAGGGGTAAATAATAAGCTAACCACAAAGGAGACAAACTATCCTACACAACAAAATAAAATACAAGAAAAAAAGAGTATCAGCAGAAACAAAATCAACAACAAGAATATGAGAAAAGGACAATACATAAAGATAATCTACTGAGCACATAAAAGTAAGTGGGAAAAAAAAAGAGCAGGAGTGGCAATATTAATTTCTGACAACATAGACTTTGAAGTAAAGTCCATCAGAAAGGATAAGGAAGGACACTATATAATGATTAAAGGGACAGTATACCAAGAAGGTATAACCATATTAAATATTCATGCACCCAATGACAGGGCTGCAAGATACATAAAACAAACTCTATCAGCATTGAAAAGTGAGATACACAGCTCCACAATAATAGCAGGAGACTTCAACACACCACTTTCGGAGAAGGACAGGACATCCAGAAAGAAGCTCAATAAAGACACGGAAGATCTAAATGCCACAATCAACCAACTTGACCTCATAGACATATACAGAACACTCCACCCAACAGCAACCAAGTATTCTTTATTTTCTAGTGCACATGGAACATTCTCTAGAATAGACCACATATTAGGTCATAAAGCAAGCCTTAACAGAATCCAAAACACTGAGATATTACAAAGGATCTTCTCTGACCATAAGGCCATAAAAGTGGAAATCAATAACAGAACAAGCAGGGAAAAAAATCAAACACTTGGAAACTGAACAATACCCTGCTCAAAAAAGACTGGATTATACAAGACATTAAGGATGGACTAAAGAAATTCATAGGATCCAATGAGAATGAAAATACTTTCTATCAGAACTTTCTGACACAGTGAAAGCAGTGCTCAGAGGTCAATTTATATCAATGAATGCACACATCCAAAAAGAAGAAAGGACCAAAATCAAAGAATTATCCCTATAACTTGAAAAATTAGAAAGAGAGCAACAAATGAAACCATTAGGCACCAGAAGAAAACAAATCATAAAAATTAGAGCTGAACTAAATGAATTAGAGAACAGAAAAACAATTGAAAGAATTGAGAATCCAGATATAAATGCATCCACATATGAAAAAAAAAACATATGAGCACCTGATATTTGACAAAGGCCTCAAAAGAGTTAAATGGAGAAAAGACAGTCTTTTTAACAAATGTTGCTGGCATAACTCGATATCCATGTGCAAAAAAATGAAACAAGACTCATACCTAACTCCATGCACAAAAACTAACTCAAAATGGTTTAAAGACCTAAATATAAAATCTAAAATGATAAAGATCATGGAAGAAAAAATAGGGACAATGTTAGGAGCTCTAATACATGGCATAAACAGTATACAAAACATTATTAACAATGCAGAAGGAAGACTAGATAACTGGGAGCTCCTAAAAATCAAACACCTATGCTCATCCAAAGACTTCACCAAAAGAGTAAAAAGACTACCTACAGCTGGGAAAAAGTTTTTAGCTATGACATTTCTGATCAGCACCTGATCTCTAAAATCTACATGATACTGCAAAAACTCAACTACAAAAAGACAAATAACCCAATTAAAAAATGGGCAAAAGATATGAACAGAGACTTCACTAAAGAAGACATTCAGGCAGCTAACAGATACGTGAAGAAATGCTCATGATCATTAGCCAATAGAGAAATGCAAATCAAAACTACAATGAGATTTCATCTCACTCCAACAAGGCTGTCCATTAATCCAAAAAAACACAAAACAGTAAATGTTGGAGAGGCTGTGGAGAGACTGGAAGACTTATGCACTGCTGTTGGGAATGTAAATGGTAAAACCACTTTGGAAATCGATTTGACACTTCCTTAAAAAGCTAGATATATAACTACCGTACGATCGTGCAATCGCACTCCTTGGAATATATCCTAGAGAAATAAATTCCTTTACATGAACAGATATATGGACACCCATATACATTGTAGTACTGTTTACAATAGCAAAAAGATGGAAGCAACCAAGGTGCCCATCAATGGATGAATGAATAAATAAATTATGGTATATTCACAAAATGGAATACTACGCATTGATAAAGAACAGTGATGAATCCGTGAAACATTTCATAACATGGAGGAATCTGGAGAGCATTATGCTGAGTGAAATAATTCAGTTGCAAAAGGACAAATATTGTATAAGAGCACTATTATAAGAACTTGAGAAATATTTCAAACAGAGAGGAAAATATTCTTTGATGGTTAAGGGAGGGGGGAGAGAGAGAGGTTGGGAGAGGAGTATTCGCTAAATTAAATAGTAGATAAGAACTACTGTAGGTGAAGGGAAAGAAAACCCACAATAAAGGCAAGGTCAGCACAACTGGACTAAACAAAAAGCAAAACCAAAAGAATGCTTCGAAGACCAGCATAGCATGGGCAGGGGTATTGGGACCATGGTTTCAGGGGACATCTAAGTCAATTGGTATAATAAAATCTATTAAGAAAACATTCTGGAGACAGGAGGTGGGGCCAAGATGGCTGACTAGGTAGAAGCTACCTCGGATCCCTCTTCCAACAAAGACTTGGAAAAACAAGTGCATTGATCACATACATGACAATCTACGAACCCTGACCACCAAACACAGATCTAAAGAGTTGATCTGAGTGACAGAGACTGAGAACGAACAACCACAGGGTAGCAACGGCTGCTTGTGGAGCCTGGAGCCAGGGTCCCAGTCAGAAAACCTTGGCGCTGGGCTTTGGACTGGGCGCAGGGGAGCTGAGCATGGCATCCTGAGACGGCGCAAACACGGGACGCAACCCAAGCCCCCAGAAGTGATCTCGGGGGAAGCCCAGCCAGTGCACGCAGGCAGCGCAGCAACACGGCTGACAGGAGGAGAAGTCACCGGGAGGCAGCGACTGGTTTTGGAGCCTGGCGTGCGGCATCCCAGCCATGGGACCTGGGCTTTGGACTGGGAGCGGAGGAACTGACCACGGCTTCTGAGACAGCACAAGCACGGGACGCGGGCCTGACCCTCAGGGGCAATCTCGACCCAGCCAAACCACACAGGCTACACACCCCTTGGGAATCTCAGATAAAACAGTCATCACCAAACAAGATAAGTAACTTTGTCTATATTCCTGCGTGCTATTCTCTCCTATCTATCTGATCCCTCCCCTCCCCTTCCCAGGCGGCTTCATTAACATTGGAATTTCCTGAGCCAGAGAGTGAAGTGTGCTGCGGTTTTTCTTTTTCTTTTTGGTCTTTTCCTAACACATTCTCCTGGCCTGAGAGAAGCAGCTACAAAAAACCCAGGGACCAAAAATCCTTCCCTAATTGGACTAAAAATACAGAACCAGCTCTAGCCAAGCATATGTGATCCAAGGTCTTGGGCTTTCATCCCTACAGGGAACAAGGTGGCTATTATAATACAAAGGCAATTCTGATAGAGATCTGACTGTAATTGTTTTAGCGGATTCCTGGAAAGACAAGTTTTCCCAGGTCTGATATCTTGGCATATTCAACTGACCCACAACGGGGAACTGAGGGCTGAAGCTCCCCCCAGACCACCTAGCCTCCTGCCTTAGGGGTCTAAAGAGGGTGACACCTACCAATCTGTAGAAGTATTTGCATTGGGGGCATAAGGTACAGCTGCAGAGGCCACCCACCAAAGTGCTTTAGGAATAGAGACACACCTACCTCACTGGCACTTGGGGGAAGCCTGTCAGCATCCTGCCCCCCCACCCCGGAGTATGAACCCCTACTGCTACGAGAATCTGGTGCACACAACTATCACCACTATTTCTCTAGGTGGATAGGTGACAGTCTGCACCACACACTTGATGACCCAAAATCGGATTCTACTCAAGAATAGTGAATGGACTCTTAGGCTTATATATCTAGTAACAGCCCAAACCAGCTGGTAATAGGACATAAGTGATTCAAAAAAAGGACTACAAAAATCAAGACAGTGCAATCTAGCAGCACATCTACGTATATTGAAAGAAAACAAAACAAGATAAGTCTCAGTGAGCAAATATAAAATAAATCACCGCAATATCTTAGAGATGGCTCAGACACAGCAGTCGATATCAAACCGCATAAAGAAGCAGACCATGATTGCTTCTACAACTCCCCAAACTAAAAAATCAAAATCTTTCCGAAACGAAGATACAATCCTGGAATTGCCAGATGCAGAATATAAAAAACTAATTTACAGAATGCTTCAAGACATCAAGGATGACCTCAAAAATGAAATAAGGCAATCTACAGAAAAAGCCAAGGAACACACTGATAAAACAGTTGAAGAAATTAAAAAGATTAATCAAGAACATAGTGGAAAAATTAATAAGCTGCAAGAATCCATAGAGAGACAGCATTCAGAAATCCAAAAGATTAACAGTAAAATTACAGAATTAGACAACTCAATAGGAAGTCAGAGGAGCAGACCCGAGCAATTGGAATGCAGAGTGGGGGATCTGGAGGACAAGGGAATTGACACAAATATAGCTGAAAATAATCAGAAAAAAGAATTAAAAAAAAGAAGAAACCCTAAGAATCATGTGGGACTCTATGAAGAAGGATAATTTGCGTGTGATTGGAGTCTCAGAACAGGGAGGGATAACAGAAAACACAGAGAGAATAGTTGAAGATCTGTTGAGAGAAAACTTCCCTGACATCATGAAAGACGAAAGGATATCTATCCAAGATGCTCATCGAACCCCATTTAAGATTGATCCAAAAAGAAAATCACCGAGACATATTATCATCAAACTTGCCAAAACCAAAGATAAACAGAAAAATTTAAAAGCAGCCAGGGATAAAAGAAAGGTCTCCTACAAAGGAGAATCAATAAGTTCAGACCACTCAGCAGAAACCATGCAGTCAAGAAGGCAATGGGATGACATATATAGAGTACTGAAGGAGAAAAACTGCCAGCCAAGGATCATATATCCAGCAAAACTCTCTCTCAAATATGAAGGCAAAATTAAACCATTTACAGATAAACACAAGCTTAGAGAATTTGCAAAAACCAAACCAAAGCTACAAGAAATACAAAAGGAAATTGTTTGGTCAGAAAATCAATAATATCAGATACCAGCACAACACAAGATCACAGAACAGAAGATCCTGATACCAACTCAAATAGGGAAATCACAAAAACAAATTAAGATTAATTTTAAAAAGAAAAAAAAATGCTCAAAACAGGGAATCATTGAAGTCAATATGTAAAAGATCACAATAATCAAAAAGAGAGACTAAATACAGGAGGCATAGAACTGCCATATGGAGAGGGAAACAAGGTGATATAGGACAATACAAATTAGGTTTTTACTTAGAAAAATAGGGGTAAATATTAAGGTGACCACAAAGAGGTATAACAACTCCATAACTCAAAATAAAAGCCAAGAAAAACATAACGACTCGGCAAACATAAAGTCAATTACTATGAAAATGAGGAACACACAATTTACAAAGAAAAACGTCTCAGCACAAAAAAGTAAGTGGAAAGATGAAATTGTCAACAACACTCACAAAAAGGCATCAAAATGACAGCACTAAAGACATATACTTATCTATAATTATGCTGAATGTAAATGGACTAAATGCACCAATAAAGAGACAGAGAGTCTCAGACTGGATAAAGAAACATGATCCGTCTATATGCTGCCTACAAGAGACACACCTTAGACTTAGAGACACAAACAAACTGAATCTGAAGGGATGGAAAAAAATATATCAAGCAAACAACAAGCAAAAAAGAGCAGGAGTGGCAATATTAATTTCTGACAAAATAGACTTTAAAGTTAAATCCACCACAAAGGATAAAGAAGGACACTACATAATGATTAAAGGGACAATAGACCAGGAAAATATAACCATATTAATTATTTATGCACCCACTGACAGGGCTGCAAGATACATAAAACAAACCTTAACAGAACTGAAAAGTGAGATAGACACCTCCACAATTATAGTAGGAGACTTCAACACACCACTTTTGGAGAAGGACAGGACATCCAGTAAGAAGCTCAACAGAGACACGGAAGACCTAATTGCTACAATCAGCCAACTGGACCTCATAGATTTATACAGAACACTCCACCCAACAGCTGCAAAGTATGTTTTTTTTCTAGTGCACATGGAACATTCTCTAGAATAGACCACATATTAGGTCATAAAACAAACCTTTGCAGAATCCAAAACATTGAAATATTACAAAGCATCTTCTCAGACCACAAGGCTACAAAGGTGGAAATCAATAACAGAAAAATTAGGGAAAAGAAATCAAATACTTGGAAACTGAACAATACCCTCCTGAAAAAAGACTGGGTTATAGAAGACATTAAGGAGGGAATAAAGGAATTCATAGAATGCACCGAGAATGAAAATACTTCCTATTAAAACCTCTGGGACACAGCAAAAGCAGTGCTCAGAGGTCAATTTATATCGATAAATGCACACATACATAAAGACGAAAGAGCCAAAATCAGAGAACTGTCCTTACAACTTGAACAAATAGAAAGTGAGCAACAAAAGAATCCATCAGGCACCAGAAGAAAACACATAATAAAAATTAGAGCTGAACTAAATGAATTAGAGAACAGAAAAACAATCAAAAGAATTAACAAAGCCAAAAGCTGGTTCTTTGAAAAAATTAACAAAATTGATAAACCATTGACCAGACTGACTAAAGAAATACAAGAAAGGAAACAAATAACCAGAATAAGAAATGAGATGGGCCACATCACAACAGACCCAACTGAAATTAAAAGAATCATATCAGATTATTATGAAAAATTGTACTCTAACAAATTTGCAAACCTAGAAAAAATGGATGAATTCCTAGAAAAACACTACCTACCTAAACTAACACAATCAGAAGTAGAACAACTAAATAGACCCATAACAAAAAAAGAGATTGAAACGGTAATCAAAAAACTCCCAACAAAAAAAAGCCCTGGCCCGGATGGCTATACTGCAGAGTTCTACCAAACTTTCAGAGAAGAGTTAACACCACTACTACTAAAGGTATTTCAAAGCATAGAAAATGACGGAAGACTACCTAACACATTCTATGAAGCCACCAACTCCCTGATACCAAAACCAGGTAGACATCAAAAAAAAAAAATTACAGACCTATATCCCTCATGAACATAGATGCAAAAATCCTCAACAAAATTCTAGCCAATAGAATTCAACAACATATCAAAGAAATAATCCACCACGACCAAGTGGGATTTATACCAGGTATGCAAGGCTGGTTTAATATTAGAAAAACCATTAATGTAATCCACCATATAAATAAAACAAAAGACAAAAACCACATGATCTTATCAATTGGTGCAGAAAAGGCATTTGACCAAGTCCAACACCCATTTATGATAAAAACTCTCACCAAAATAGGAATTGAAGGAAAATTCCTCAACATAATAAACGGCATCTATACAAAGCCAACAGCCAACATCACCCTAAATGGAGAGAGCCTGAAAGCATTTCCCCTGAGAACGGGAACCAGACAAGGATGCCCTTTATCACCGTTCTTATTCCACATTGTGCTAGAGGTCCTAGCCAGAGCAATTAGGCTAGACAAAGAAATAAAGGGCATCCGGATAGGCAAGGAGGAAGTAAAATTATCTCTATTTGCAGATGACATGATCGTATACACAGAAAACCCTAAGGAATCCTCCAGAAAACTACTGAAACTAATAGAAGAGTTTGGCAGAGTCTCAAGTTATAAGATAAACATATAAAAATCACTTGGATTTCTCTACATCAACAAAAAGAACATCGAAGAGTAAATCACCAAATCAATACCATTCACAGTGGCCCCCAAGAAGATAAAGTACTTAGGAATAAATCTTACCAAAGATGTAAAAGACATATACAAAGAAAACTACAAAGTACTACTGCAAGAAACTACAAAGGACCTACTTAAGTGGAAAAACATACCTTGCTCATGGATAGGAAGACTTAACATAGTAAAAATGTCTATTCTACCAAAAGCCATCTATACATACAATGCACTTCCGATCCAAATTCCAATGACATTTTTTAATGTGATGGAGAAACAAATCACCAACTTCATATGGAAGGGAAAGAAGCCCCGGATAAATAAAGCATTACTGAAAAAGAAGAAAGTGGAAGGCCTCACTCTACTTGATTTTAGAACATATTGTACAGGCACAGTAGTCAAAACAGCCTGGTACTGGTACAACAACAGGCACATAGACCAATGGAACAGAATTGAGAACCCAGATAGAAATCCATTCACGTATGAGCAGCTGATATTTGACAAAGGCCCAGTGTCAGTTACTTGGGGAAAAGATAGTCTTTTTAACAAATGGTGCTGGCATAACTGGATATCCATTTGCAAAAAAATGAAACAGGACCCATATCTCACACCACGCACAAAAACTAACTCCAAGTGGATCAAAGACCTAAACATAAAGACTAAAATGATAAAGATCATGGAAGAAAAAATAGGGACAACGTTAGGAGCCCTAATGCAAGGCATAAACAGAATACAAAACATTACTAAAAATGACGAAGAGAAACCCGATAACTGGGAGCTCCTAAAAATCAAACACCTATGCTCATCTAAAGACTTCACCAAAAGAGTAAAAAGACCACCTACAGACTGGGAAAGAATTTTCAGCTATGACATCTCCGACTAGTGCCTGATCTCTAAAATCTATATGATTCTGTTAAAACTCAACCATGAAAAGACAAACAACCCAATCAAAAAGCGGGCAAAGGATATGAACACGCACTTCACTAAAGAAGATATTCAGGCAGCTAACAGATACATGAGAAAATGCTCTCGATCATTAGCCATTAGAGAAATCAAATTAAAACCATGATGAGATTCCATCTCACTCCAACAAGGCTGGCATTAATCGAAATAACACAAAATAATAAATGTTGGAGAGGCTGCGGAGAGATTGGAACTCTTATACACTGCTGGTGGGAACGTAAAATGGTACAACCACTTTGGAAATCTATCTGGCGTTATCTTAAAAAGTTAGAAATAGAACTACCATACAACCCAGAAATCCCACTCCTCGGAATATACCCTAGAGAAATAAGAGCCTTCACACAAACAGATATATGCACACCCATGTTTATTGCAGCTCTGTTTACAATAGCAAAAAGCTGGAAGCAACCAAGGTGTCCATCAACAGATGAATGGTTAAATAAATTATGGTATATTTACACAATGGAATATTACGCATTGATAAAGAACAGGGACAAATCTGTGAAACATTTCATAACATGGAGGAACCTGGAAGGCATTATGCTGAGTGAAATTAGAGGCAAAAGGACAAATATTGTATAAGACCACTATTATAAGATCTTGAGAAATAGTATAAACTGAGAAGAACACATACTTTTGTGGTTATGAGGAGGGGAGAGAGGGAGGGTGGGAGAGGGTTATTTACGGATTAGTTAGTAGATAAGAACTACTTTAGGTGAAGGGAAGGACAATACTCAATACACGGAAGGTCATCTCAACTGGACTGGGCCAAAAGCAGATTCCAGGATAAACTGAATGCTTCAAGGGTCAGCGGAGCAAGGGGCCGGGGTTTGGGGACTATGGCTTAAGGGGACTTCTAAGTCAATTGGCAAAATAATTCTATTATGAAAACATTCTGCATTCCACTTTGATAGGTGGCGTCTGGGGTCTTAAATGCTAACAAGCGGCCATCTAAGATGCATCAATTGGTCTCAACCCACCTGGATCAAAGGAGAATGAAGAACACCAAGGTCACACGATACCTATGAGCCCAAGAGACAGAAAGGGTCACATGAACCAGAGGCTTACATCATCCTGAGACCAGAAGAACTAGATGGTGCCCGGCCACAACCGATGACTGCCCTGACAGGGAGCACAACAGAGAACCCCTGAGGGAGCAGGAGAACAGTGGGATGCAGACCCCAAATTCTCATAAAAAGACCAGACTTAATGGTCTGATTGAGACTAGAGGAATCCTGGCGGTCATGGTCCCCAAACCTTCTGTTGGCCCAGGACAGGAACCATTCCCGAAGACAACTCATCAGACATGGAAGGGACTGGACAATGGGTTGGAGAGAGATGCTGACGAAGAGTGAGTTACTTGTATCAGGTGGACACTGGAGACTGTGTTGGCATGTCCTGTCTGGAGGAGAGATAGGAGGGTAGAGAGGGTTAGAAACTGGCAAAATCATCACAAAAGGAGAGACTGGAAGTAGGGAGAAGACTGATTCATTAGGGGGAGAATAAGTGGGAGTATGGAGTAAGGTGTATATAAGCTTATATGTGAGAGACTGACTTGATTTGTAAACTTTCACTTAAAGCACAATAAAAATTATTAAAAAAAAAACATTCTGCGTCCCTCTTTGGAGAGTGGCATCTGGTGTCTTAAACGCTAGCGAGTAGCCATCTAAGATGCATCAATTGGTCTCAACCCACCTGGATCAAAGGAGACTGAAGAACACCAAAGACATAAGGTGATTAGGAGCCCAAGAGACAGAAAGGGGCACATGAACCAGCGACTACATCATCCTGGGGCCAGAAGAACTAGATGGTGCCCAGCTACAACCAATGGCTGCCCTGACAGGGAACACAACAGAGAACCCCTGAGGGAGCAGGAGAGCAGTGGGATGCAGACCCCAAATTCTCATAAGACCAGACTTAATGGTCTGACTGAGACTAGAAGGACCCTGGTGGTCACGGCCCCCAGACCTTCTGTTGGCCCCGGAGAAGAACCATTCCCGAAGCCAACTCTTCAGACGTGGATTGGACTGGACAATGGGTTGGAGTGGGATGCTGGTGAGGAGTGAGCTTCTTGGATCAGGTGGACACTTGAGACTATGTTGGCATCTCCTCCCTGGAGGGGAGATGAGAGGGTAGAGGAGGTTAAACCAATGCCATAGAGGGGGTTAGATGCTGCCAAAATGGACACAAAAAGAGAGAGTGGAGGGAGGGAGTGGGGTGTCTCATTAGGGGGAGAGCAACTGGGAGTATGTAGCAAGGTGTATATAAGTTTTTGTGTGAGAGACTGACTTGATTTGTAAACTTTCACTTAAAGCACAATAAAAATTTTTAAAAAATCAGTTCAATGGATTTCACAAACATTTCATTGTATATGTTTTGGCTGTTGATGTGCAAGATAATAGCCAACAAATTACAGACAGCTGAGGTCAGAAATAACCTCGGGCTATCTTTTTTTTTTTTATCACCTGTTCTGTTGCTTCACCTTCAGGAAGGATCTTGTTTAACCTGCCTTTATGTTCTTTCTTTCATACAAAAAAAGTCTTTTCATTTAAAAGAAAAGTAATCCATATTCATTGAAGAGCAAGCAAAGATACTGTAATCCTCCTATGTTCATCTTTTATAATCCCACCACTGAGTGACAAGTTTTTGTGTTTTGTGTGTGTGCGTGTGTGAGATTTAGGTGATAGTTTACATAGCAAATTCGTTTCCTATTAAACAATTAATACACAAATTGTTTTGTGACATTGGTTGCCAACCCCCTCGATGTGTCTACCCTTTTCCCCTTCTCCATCCCAAGTTCCCCATTTCCATTCATGTAGTATAACTGTCCCTGCTTTCTTGTCTTTGCTTTTGGGCTCGTGTGCCTACTAGTCTCGTGTACATGATTGAACTACCAAGCAGGTGTCTCATATGTGTTATTGTTGGCCCTATAAACCTGTTTAATCTTTGGCTGAAGGGTGAGCCTCAGGAGTGACTTCATACTGAGTTAAAAGCTTGTCCGGGGGCCATATTTTCTGGGTTTCTCCAGTCTCAGACCAGCAAGCCTGATCTTTTTCGTGTGTGTGTAAAACTGAATTTTGTTCTACATTTTTCTCCTGCTCATTTGGGGACACTCTATTGTGATCCCTGCCAGAGCAGTTGATGGTGGTAACCGAGCCCCATCTAATTGTTCTGGGCTCAGTCTGGTGGAGGCTGCAGTAGTTGTGGTCCATTTGTCCTTTGGACTAATATTTTCCTTGTGTCTTTGGTCTTCTTCATTCTCCTTTGCTCCAGCCAGGATAGGACAAGTAGATGTATCTTAGTTATCCACTCACAGAATATTAAGACCCCAGACGGTACTCGGTGTAGTTGGATGTAGAACATTTTCTTTAGAGATTATTTTATGCCAATTAAGCTAGATGTCCCCCAAGACCATGGTCCCCAGCCCTCAGCCCAGTAGCTCGGTCTCTCAGAGTATTTGGATATATCTGTGAAGCTTCTATGACTTTGCCGTGGTCAAGATGTGCTGACTTCCCCAGTATTGTGTACTGTCTTACCCTTCATTCAAGTTACCACTTATCTACTATCTAATTAGCTTTTTTCTCTTCCTGCCCCACCTGCCTCATAACCATCAAAGATTGTTTTTTTCTGTGTGGAAACAATTTCATGTGTTTTTGTAATGGTGGTCTCATACAGCATCTGTCCTTTTGTGATTGATTATTTCACTCAGCATAACACCCTCCAGATTCATCCATGTTGTTAGATGTTTTGAAGATTCTTTGCTGTTGAGTAGTATTCCACTGTGTGTTTGTACCATAGTTTGTTTATTCATTCATTTGTTGATGGGCACTTAGGCTGTTTTCATCTTTTTGTTATTGTGACTAGTGCTGCAATGAACATGGGTGTGCATATGTCTATTCGTGTGACAGCTCATTTTAGACAATGTTTTAATGATCATGTTAGTGCATGTGCTTTGTGAATTTATCTCTAGAAGCAGTATTTCCTAGTCAAAATATATCATGTTTTGGGGGATTTTGATGATACTGACAAATTATACTCCTTTGATTCCTATGTGGCATAAAAGGGACCCAGTAGTAATTAAGTGATTGGCTGGAGAACTTGTAAAAGTAGTTGCTAAAATGGTCAAAGGGGGTATTGGTCCACTTTGGGCAACACAGCTGAATGTCCAAGCCAGGGATAAATGGAAACCAATGCCAGGCTTCAGAAGGTCTTTACTGACCACAAGAACCAAGATATTGTTGAGGTAAACAGGGAGCACCACTGGGCCATGACTAAGAGGCAAGATCATATGGTATACCGACCATCAAATTCAACTATAAATTCAGCTAGGCAAACAGTACACAGGTGGACAAGTGACATGACCCAGGAGACCAGAGAAGAACAGAAGATTCAGAGACTAAGCACCTCAAGTTCTCCACTCAGAGGTCACTTAAGCTACACCCTTGCCCTCATGTACTACTTAGAAATGTAATGAGCATTAATTTTTATCATGTGTCAGACACCATTCTAATCACTTTATTTGCACCAACCTTTCACCTAATCTACACCCATCTGCATCCCTAACCACTGGCAGCCACTGATCTGTCATCTATTTGTATAACTTTGTCATTTCAAGAATGCTATATAAATGGAATCACAGTATACAACCTTTTGGGATTGGCTTTTTTTTTTAACTTACTAAGCATAATTCTCTGGAGATTCATCCAGTTCTCTAGATATTCATTCAGATTGTTGCATGTATCAAGAGTTTGTCCTTTTCGTGGCTCAATAGTATTCCATAGTATGGATGTATGCAGTTTAACCATTCACTTTGTTTTAAATAACACTTTATTGAGTTTTTGGTGAAAGTTTACACAGCATGTTTGGTTTCTATTTGACAAATTCCACACAAATAGCTCATTGACATTAATTATATTTATCACAATGTGTCAACATTCTCTTTAATTGTGTTCTGTTTCTTCACTTTCTAGCACTCTAGCTTCCGTGCTTCCTTATCTTCTCATTTTTGTTTTTGAGAAATTGTTGACTCATACTGATGGCTTTTAAGTAAGGAATGGATCTTATGAGTAATATCCTTTATTTTGTGTCACTCTGTTATTTTGCTAAAAGGTGATTTCAGGGGATAGGGTTGGATCGAGGTTTAGAGAGTGTCTCAGGTCAATAGTCTCAGAGGGTCTCCATTTCTCTACTGTTCTGGTTTGTCTGGCTATTTTTTTTCCATAAGAATTTGAGTTCTGCTCCATATTTTTCTCCCATTCTATTTGAAACCAACTTTTGTGGCTCCCAGCAGAATGGTCACTGGTGGTAGCTGGGTACCATCTAGTCCTGCTCTCAGGAAAGATGAGGTTGTGGCTCTCGTAGACTTGTATCTTCTCTGTTTTTGGTTACCTTCTTACTGGGTCATGACTCAGTGGTTTGGCAGTTACATAACAATGTAATTTAGCAGTTATGTAATGATGTAGTTATCTTCCATTTTGTGATCTGATGTGGTCATCCTCCATTTTCACATAATGCTGATTTTCACATAACCACTTGGTCTTTGGAACCTAACCATGTCTGTAAGTGAGGAGTGGGTGTAAAAAAAGGAATTAATCCCATCCTCCTTTATAATCCCAGATTTAGCCAAAATATTACTAATAATAATCTCTAGGAAAGTCCTATCTACTTCCACATCTGACTCTAATTTTTTCTCATGCATAAATACTTAAGATGTTTTTTAAGAGAACATTTTTTTAAACAGACTTTTTTATTGTGTTTTAGGTGGAAGTTTACAGCTCAAGTTAACTTCTCATACAAAAATTTATACACATATTGTTTTGTGACATTAGTTGCAATCCTCAAGATGTGACAGCACACTCCCCCTTTTCACTTCAGGTTCCCTGTGCCCATTCAACCAGTTCCTGTCCATTCCTGCCTTCTCATCCTGCTTTTGGACTGGAGCTACCCAATTGGTCTTGGATACTTGATTGAATTAAGAAGCACATTCCTCATGTGTATTATTTTTTTTTTGTTTTATCATCCTGTCTAATCATTGAAGATGGGCTTTGGGAATTATTTCAGTTCTGGGTTAACAGTGAGTCCCAGGGCCACAGTTTCAGGGGTTCTTCCAGTCTCTGTCAGACCATTAATATTGGTCTTTTTACGTGAATTTGAGTTGTGTTTTATATTTTGCTCCTGCTCTGTCCAGAACTCTCTGTTGTGTTCCCTGTCAGGGTGGTCATTGGTGGTAGCCAAGTACCATCTAGTTCTGGCCCCAGGCTGATGGAGTCTCTGGTTCATATGATCCCTTAGTTTTTTGGGCTAATATGTTCCTTGTGTCTTTGGTTTTCTTCATTCTCCTTTGCTCCAAGTGTGATGGGACAAATTGATGCATCTTAGATGGCCACTCACAAACATTTGAGACCCCAGATGCCTCTCACCAAAGTGGGATGTAGAACATTTTCTGAATAAATTTTGTTATGCCAATTGACCTAGATGTCCCCTGAAAGTATGATCCCCAGGCCCAGCCCCAGTTACTCTGTCCCTCAAAGTGTTTGGATGTGTCCAGGAAATCTCTTAGGTTTTGCTTCGGACCAGTTGTGCTGACTTCCCCCTTATTGTGTGTTGTCATTCCCTTCACCAAAGCTGATCCTTGTCTACTATCTAGTTAGTGATTTCCCATCTCCCTTCCTCTCCACCATGGTAACCATCAAAAAATGCTTTTTTTCTGAGTTTAAACCTTTCCTTGAGTTCTTATAATAGTGGTTTCATATAATATTTTTCCTTTTTTGACTGACTAATTTCTCTCAGCATAATATCTTCCAGATTCATCTATGTTGTGAGATGTTTCAAGGATTCATCATTGTTCTTTATCATTGCGTGGTATTCCATTGTATATATGTACCATAATTTGTTTATCCAATCTTCTGTTCATGGGCATTCAGGTTGTTTCCATCTTTTTGCTATTGTGAATAGTGCTGCAATGAACATGGGTGTTCATATCTATTCATGTGGTGGCTCTTATTTCTTTCAGGTATATTCCTAGGAGTGGGATTGCTGGATCTTATGGTATTTCTATTTCTAGCTTTTTAAGGAAGCACCAAATCATTTTCCAAAATGCTTATATCATTTTACATTCCCACCAGCAGTACATAAGTGTTCCAATCTCTCCACAACCTCTCCAACATTTATTATTTTGTGTTTTTTGGATTAGTGCCAGACTTGTTGGAGTAAGATGATATCTCATTGCAGTTTCGATTGGCATTTCTCTAGTGGCTAATGATCATGAGCATTTCCTCATGTGTCTGTTGGCCTCCAGAATGTCTTCATTGATGCAGTGTCTGTTCATATCTTTTGTCCATTTTTTAGTTGGATTATTTGTCTTTTTATTTTTGAGGTGTTGCAGTACCTTGTTGATTTTAGGGTAGACCTTTATCAGATATGTCATAGCCAAAATTTTTTTCTCAGTCTGTAGGCTGTCTTTCACTCTTTTGGTGAAGTCTTTTGATGAGCATAAATGTTATCTAGTTTCTCTTCTGGTGTTTGTGCATTGTTAGTTATGGTTTGTATACTATTTATGCCATGTATTAGGGCTCCTAGCATTGTCCCTATTCTTTCTTCCATGATCTTTATTGTTTTAGATTTTATATTTAGGTCTTTGATCCATTTTGAATTAGTTTTTGTGTATGGCGTGATATGTGTTCTTTCATTTTGTACAGACACATATCCAGTTATGCCAGCACCATTTGTTAAAGAGACTGTTTTTTCCCTATTTCATGGTTAAAATATAATTTTTATGGTGGTTTTCTTTGATTTGATTTTTGTATGATAATACTTCAACATGCCAGGAAACTACTGTGAATACTTTTCTTGAGAATTTGATATTATAATTGTTTTTTAAATAAGGATAACAGCTATACATAATTACTTTTATTTACACTTTTCTTGTTAACTTCAAATACACAACACATAAACTACATTATCGACTAAATAGGTCCTTGTGGGCTAGCCTAGGAACTCTAGTGTCATTCTTAGCTGATTTTTATGAAATGTGTTCTCTGTTCTGCAGACCATAAAAATGACTTAAAAATGAACTTTAGAAATCAAGTAATTTATAAGCCGTTAATTGCATGTATTGAGAATTTAGATTTCATGTCTTCAGGAAACTAGGCACTGCATTTGAACTCAAACCTTGGTTTTAGGCAAATGGACTAAGTAATAGTCCTTTGAAGAACTGGCCTCAACTTTTACATGATGATTGTCAGGTAACATATCCTAGTACAAATCATGGAGCCCTGGTGGTGAAGTGGTTAAGAGCTCAGGCTGCTAACCAAATGGTTGACAGTTTAAATTCACCAGCCGCTCCTTGGAAATCCTATGGGGCAGTTCTGCTCTGTCCTATAGGGTCACTGAGTTGGAATCGACTCAACAGCACACAACAGCAAATAAAAATTATAAGGAGCTGTGGTGGCACAGTGGTAAAAGCTCTCAGCTGCTAACCAAAAGATTGGATGTTAGAACTCACCAGCCACTCCACAGGAGAAAGATGTGGTAATCTGTTTTCATAAAGATTTATAGCCTTGGAAACCCTATGGGGCAGTTCTATTCTGTAGGGTTGCGATGAGTGGTGCTCAACTCAGTGGCAACGGGTGCTTGCTTTTTTTGTTTGTTTGTTTGTTTTGTTTTCTGATACAAATTATAAGGTTCTTTGATAGTATAAAACAAAATACTTTTCAACAGAATCATAAAAATCATTTTGTTTCACAGTTTAATCTGTCATTTCCTGGGCTATAATCATAGGATATGTCCTCCTGATAATACATTTAGCCTGAGGAAGAAACAATTATTTCTGGAGATGATTAGATTAAGAAAATTATTGGACATGAGCCTTTCTGGACTGTCTTTTCAAAAATCAGTCCTGTAAAAACTGCTTGGGAGAAGCCTGACATTCAATTTAAGTTTCTGTGGTGTTTATTTCACAGATGGTTACTGTGGAGATGAAATAACATTTTAAAAGCTACTTGATGAAAGAGTTTGCACATAGCGGTTCTTTCTGTTTGGGGAAATAGAAAAACAACAACGGAAAACTTTATTCTAGGAGTCAGCACTCAGTAAATATGCCTGAATAATCATTAGTAAGATGATTTTAAAAGCTATTACTTCAGCCATGGTATAAAGGTATGCAAAAACCAAAATTATGTACAGTATATTGAACCCCATTTTCCCATTGACCTCTAATATAAAGTGGGTATTATGTTCATATGGGAGTATGTGTCCTAAGAATGTCATAAAAATGCAAGTTAAGACTATACCTAGTCTTTATTAAAGAACATATGAAAAAGGAAAACATTAACATTTAGTTAAAATGTCAGTATATACCATATCTTTATGGCGGCAAGTGGTGAGGAATGACAGTTAAATAGGGGAGAATATTATGAAATAACATTGAGTAATCATAATCCATCCTTTAAATATTTAACTTTATAAAGTTAGTTAAGGAGCCCTGGTGGTGCAGAGGTTAAACGCTCAGCTGTATACTGAAAGATTGATGATTGAAACCCACCAGCTGCTCCATGGGAGAAAGATGTGGAAATGTTCTGTAAAGATTACAGACTTGGAAACCCTGTGGGGCAGTTCTACTGTGTCCTATAGGATCGCTATGAGTTAGAATCATTGACTTGATGGCACATAACAACAACAAAAAAGTTAGTTGCTCAATGATTTACTTTTTTTTCCCCGCAAAAGGAAGCCAATAGAAAATTAACAACTTCAATAACTTTAAAGGCCCAACTAATATGGACTGTGATGGGCCACACTAGAAAGTTTGTCCATTGTCTCTGCTCTTTAGTGTGAGCAGCTCAGACTGCCTCCAGACTGCCGTGGTTAAACATGCTACTTGTTGTTGTGTGCTGTTCAGTTGACTCCAACTCATAGTAACCCTATGCAAAAGAGTGCAACTGCCCCATAGAGTTTCTCAGGGTATAATCTTTACATGAGCAGATTGTCAGATCCTTTCCCCCATGGAGTGGTTGGTGGGTTCAAACTTCCAACATAGCAGCCAAGCTCTTAACCATTGCACCACCAGGTCTCCTTTTTTGGAGATCTATTCCAACACTATATTGGTGTGAAAGGGAGCAGTGCGCTCTAGCTACACAATAACATAACTTTTACCGGTCATTCTACCACTCTTTGCAACATGTGTGGTAAACAAAGTGTGGTATCTCCATCCTCTTTGCATTTAACTTTTCCTTTTTGGAGGCTTCTTTTATCTCTACCAACGTTTAATGTTTGCATGTTCTCATTTCCTCACCATTACCTGTGTTAAAATATTTATTTTCAATAAGCTTTAAACTGGCTTTTTCCTGGAGTTTAAGAACATTGTGTTGTCTGATGAATTTTGGGAAGCATTTAATTGGTGTGTAGCCTTTAATTATTAATTGGAATAGGATTTAAGTATCATACATGTTGATTCCTATGGAAAAGGAATGTCTTGCTTTAAGTTAAATATTTGTAAATTATAAATGGTAGTTATTAAACAACCTATAAAATAATTTCTCATTGTCACTCTGAGCTAAGTCACACTCGTCTATTGTTTTACTTGTTTTGTTTTTTCCTGTTAGGGCAACAAAATGTACTGATTTGCCTGCATATTTGATTAAACCTAGGGAATTATTGGTAGGCTGCCTTCTGTGCCCGTCAGGTTACGATACAAGCATGAATACCAGGAAATCAGAGAGATGAGATACTGCCTACATTGATATGCTTCCTATCTATGAAAAATCTAATGAGGTACAGTGTCATGGAGGTTAATTCCCAAGAAAACTCACTGCAAGAATGCAAACTCATGGGTATTTTTATTGATTATTTAAAGCAATATCTGAAAATAATGGTCAATTTCATACTGAGTTGAGTAAATGAGGTAATATTTTGAAAAACGAGAATGTAATTTCCTTCCAAATACACAGTTATCTCTCTAGTCTGCCTGAGGTAGCCATCTGTCTGAAGTAAAATTAGAATTTGCTACAGAAGAAAAACAAAGAAAAAGACTTAGGTAATATTCAGCTTTTGCTACTGAAAATCAGGATATTTCTTAGCCTTCAATCCCAAAGATTTTTTCCTATATTTTTTTAAAAGTTTATAATTATATACTTACATTTGAGTCTGTGATCCATTTTGAATCAATTTTTGTAGAAGGTGTGAAAAAGAAGGTTAGGTTAAGGTTTATTCATTTATTTATTTACTATGAATGTGCAATTGCTCTAACAGTATTTCTTGAAAAGGAAAAGGATAAATTAGACCTCATCAAAATTTAAGATTTTCTGTGACAAACTCTGTTATAAGGATGAAAAATCAAGACAGATTATGAAAAAATATTTGTAAACCACATATCTGCCAAAGGACTAGTACCTAGAATATGTAACTAAGCCTGTTGCTTTCAAGTCAGTTGTGACTCATGCTGACCCTATTTGTCTCAGAATAGAACTGAGCACCACAGGGTTTTCAATGGCAGATTTTTGGAAAGTAGATCGCTGGGTCTTTTTTTCTGAGGCACCTCTGAGAGGACTCAATCCACCAACATTTTGGATAGCAGCTGAGTGCATTAACCATTTGCACCACACAGGGACTCCTAGAATATATAGAGAACTCTCAAAACTTTTCAGAAAAAAAACACTATTTGAAAATTGGCTAAAACCATGATCAGAAACTTAATCAAAGCAAACATATAGACCACAAGTAAGCACATGAAAAGATTTGCAACATCATTAGCTATCAGGGAATGCAAATTAATACATTGAGATATCATTATATACCTATAAGAATTGCTAAAATTTAAAAAATGACAACACTAAATGCTGATCAGGATGTGGAGAAAGTAGATTACTTATAATTTCTTGTGAGAATGTGAAATGGTTCTGCGCTCTGTAAAACACTTTGGCAATTTCTTATAAAACCTAGCATGCAATATCCACATCACCCAGCAATTACTCTTGGACCATTTATTCCAGAGAAATGAAAGGTTTTGTTCACACAAAGGTCTGTACACAAATGTTTACAGTAGGTCTAATTCCAATAGCCAAAAACTAGAAACAACCCAGATTTTCTTCAAAAAATGAAAGGTTAGGGAGACAGAGGAAGATAGCAAAGTGAATAGATGCTCCCATTTACTCCCCCAGCAACTAACTCACTGAGCAATGAATAAAAACAAGCACACACTGAGGTCTCAGAACTCTAGACAGACCTTGAGGTATTGGAGAGCCAGGGTGAGTCCAGAAGCAGGGGAGAGGAGGAAAGGGATCAGCACAGAAGCCATAATATCCTACCTGCTAATACTGGAAGTGCTCAATTATGTCAGACACTTTGGGACATGGCTGGCTAACACCCCAAACATGGAACACAGAAAAGGAGCTAAAATGAGGAAACTCTAGCCTGATTTTCTTTTAAAGGCAGCACAAAGTGGCTGTGGGTGTTCACAGGCCGCACAATTGGGAGCGGATGAAGGGAGACCATAGAACTGCATGACAGCCCTGTTGAATCTCACTGAGGCCTCAGATGGACAGGCACTAGGAACAGGAGGAACTGTAAGGGCACCATGGTAAGGGGAATACTTCAGGAAGACAGGAAAAAGGAAATGACTTATAGAGGTGGGGGCAAAATGGCACTATAGGCCAAAGCACCATGCCATCCCTCCACAGCAAAGACCTAAAAAACTAAGTAAAACAGACAAAAACATCAATCTACAACCCTAAATGTCAAATGAAGGGATAAAGAACTCATTCAAGAACACTCAAGGATAGAAGAAAACCAAAAGATTTACAACAGGGAACTGAAGAGGTTAATCTGTAATTGACAACAACATCAGAAAAAAAAGAGGGAATAAACACTGTAGATACAGAAATTTCAAATGGAGGGAAGACAAGGTGATATTAAGTAATAAAACTGGTTCATACTTAGGAAGATAGGGGTAAATTCCAAGGTAAACACAGAGAACATTAATAAACATACTCATCAAAGTAAAGAAGAAAAATAAAGTCACAGGACACAAAATTTACAAAAATGAAAGAAATGAAAAAAATTGAAAAAAGGAATTCAGCACAGGAGAGTAAAAGGAACAAAGAAAATGTCAGCACCACACACACACACACAAAAACTACAAAATGACAGCAATAAACTCACACCTATCGATAATTACTCTGAACATAAATGGCCTAAATGCACCCATAAAGAGACAGAGAGTGACAGAACAGAAAAAAAATAAATAAACAGGACCCATCAATATGCTGTCTACAAGAGATACACTTTAGAAACAAAGACATAAATTAATTTAAAAAATCAAAGAATGAAAAAATATATCAAGCAAAGAGCTACCAAAGAAGAACAGAAGTAACAACAAAACTGTTGGAACTAATAGAAAGTTTCAGCAGAGTAGCAGTATATAAGATAAACATACAAAAATCAGTTGGATTCCTATACACCAAAAAAAGAGAACAATGAAAAGGAAATCAGGAAAACAATACCCTTTATAATAGCCTCTAAAAAAATAAAATATTTAGGAATAAATCTAATCCGGGAGGTAAAAGACCTATACAAAAAAAACTACAAAACACTACTGCAAGAAACCAAAAGAGATCTACATAAACGGAAAAACATACCATGCTCCTGGATAGGTAGACTCAACATTGTGAAAATGTCAATTCTACCCAAAGCGACCTACAAATACAATGCAATTCCAATCCAAATACGAACAGCATTCTTTAAAGAGATGAAAAAACTAATCATTAACCTTAATGGAAATGGATGTGGCTCTGGATAAGTGAAGCACTATTGAAGAAGAAGAATAAAGTAGGAGGACTCACACTACCTGACCTCAGAACCTACTATATACCAACGGTAGTCAACACACCCTTGTACTTGTACAAAGTCAGATATGTTGACCAATGGGAGAGAATTGAGAAGTCAGATATAAATCCATCCAACTCCGGTCACCTGATCTTTGACAAAGACCCAAATTCCATCAAATGGAGAGAAGACAGTCTTTTTAACAAATGGTGCTGGCAAAACTGGATGTCTATCTGCAAAAAATGAAACAGGGTACGTACCTCACACCATACACAAAGACTAATTAAAAATAGATCAAAGACCTAAATATAAAACCAAAAACTATAAAGAGCATAGAAGAAAAATAAGGTCAATGCTAGAGGCCATAATACACAGCATTAAGAGGATAATATTACCAACCATAAATAACAATACACAAACACCAGAAGATAAGCTAGATAATTGGGACCATCTAAAAATTAAACACTTATGTTCGTCAAAAAGACTTCATCAGAAAAGTAAAAAAAAAAAAAAAAAAAAAAACTTACAGACTGGGCAAAAACTTTTGGCTGTGAAAAATCCAACAAAGGTCTAATATCTAAAATCTACAGGAAAATTCAACATCTATACAACAAAAGGAAACTCTGGTGGCAGAGTGGTTAAGTGCTACGACTGCTAACCAAGAGGCTGGCAGCTCGAACATACCAGGTGCTCCATGGAAGCTCTATGGAGCAGTTCTACTCTATCCTATAGGGTCACTATGAGTTGGAATCGACTCGATGGCAACAGATTTTTTTTTTTTCTCTACAACAAAAAGACAAATAATCCGATTAAAAGATAGGCAAAGTATATGAACAGACACTTCACCACAGAAGACATGCAAGCAGCTAACAGACATATGAGGAAATGCTTGCAGTCACTAACCATTAGAGAAATACAAATCAATACCACAATGAGATACCATCTTACCCTGACATTACCGGCAGGAATCAGAAAAACAAGAAAATAACAAATGTTGAAAAGGCTGCAGGGAGATTGAAACTGTTATGCACTGCTGGTGGGAATACAAAACGGCACAACCATTTTGGAAAGCTATACAGTGCTTCCTTTAAAAGTTAAACATAGAAATACCATATGATCCAGCAATCCCACTCCTAGGAATACATCCTAGAGGAATAAGAGTCATCGCACAAATAGGCATATGCACACCCATGTTCATTGCAGCATTGTTCACAACAGCAAAACAACCTAGGTACCCATCAGTAGATGAATGGATAAACAAACTATGATACATGCACAGAATGGAATATTACAGATCAATAAAGAACAATGACGAATCTGTGAAGAATCTCACCACATGGATTAATCTGAAGGGCATTATGCTGAGTGAAATAAGTCGATCAAAAACGGACAAATATTGTATGAGACGACTACTATAAAAACTCATGAATTGCAGGAGAAGAGATCAAGCCCACTGCTGTTGGATCATTTTGACTCATAGTGTACATGCAGGGCTGAGAGAAGCTACCCCATTTTGTTCCCAGAGCTGTTAGTCTTTGCAGAGGCAGTCTGCTGTGTCTTTCTCCCATGGAGTGGCTGGTAGGTATGGGCCCCAGTCTTTTGGTTGGCAGCTGGTTGCTTGGCTGTTGCACCACCAGAGCGCCTAATCAGAAAATTTACTCACAATAATCAAAATTAAAAAATTTGAAGCAAAAAAAAAGATAACAAAATGGCTCAAGTTCAACAAAAGTTAGTAAATCACCTGAAATCAAGAGAAAAGAAGGAACAATCAAAGAAAAACATAAAGGAGAGGAAATCTCTCCTATGGAAGCCAGAATAATGCAAAAAACTCATCATTTTCAGGCTATGGTGCTAAATATGTTTAAAGAAAGCAAAAAGCACACAGAAAACAAACTAGCAGAGTTCAGGAAACAAGTGGAGGTACTAAATGAAAAACTTAAGAAAAGAAATAGAAAACATTAAAAAAAACAAAGAGAACTACTGGAACTGAAGAATAAAACAACTGAATTAGAAAAACCAAGAAAAACACTCAACAATAAAGTTATAAAGACAGAAGATAGAATAAGTGAACCAGAAGAAAAAATAATTGAATTTATCAAGTCTCAAGGATTTTCAAGAGTAACAAGAGAAAAGAACTAAGAAAAGCTAAAGAACAGAAAAAGAAATGTGAGATTCAATTAAGAAATATAACATTAGAGTTATTGGAATCCCAGAGCACCATGACAACAATAAAGTCACAGAAACCATTCTCCATGAGATAATCAGAATTTGCCAGACGTGAACAGAGAACCAAACATGCAAATAAAGGAAACTACTCGAACCCCAATTAGAACAGATACAAAAAGATCAAATTCCATGAAATAGCCTAATAAAATTCTTGAAAACCAAAGACAAGGAGAGAATTCTGAAAGCAGCAAGAGAAAAACACAATATAACATACTAAGGGTCTTACATGAAACTCAGCAGATTTCTCCCCAGAAACTCTAGAGGCCAGAAGACAATGGAGTGACTTATACAAAATACTGAACCAAAACAATTGCCAACTAAGTATTCTTTACCCAGCAAAGCTGTCCTTCAAAAACAAGGGGAAATCAAGACATTCCCCAACAAACAGAAGCTCTGGGAATTTGCCACTACCAGACCATCTTTGCAAGTATTACTCAAGGGAATACTCCAAATGGAACAGTGAGAGCATTAATAAATAAGTACCAAGTAAACTTACTGAATACAGGTTGTATATTGATATTAATGGAGACACACTAACAGAAAAGCATGAGGGAGGAACATATCAAGAACAGATTTATTATGTTAAGGTTGCATGTAAACTGTTGTTCATGTGTTAAGTGTTGTCAAAATTGTTAAGTTGTGCAATGTAACGTATGTGGTAACCTCTAAGAAATCACCAAGAAGAAACATTCAGAAGACAAGAAGGAAGTTAACAAAAAGAGTCATTGCAAGAAAGCACCCAAACACCAATAAAAACAGAAAAATAAGAAAAAAAAGACAATCACTCAAAAAACAAATAGCAAGATGTGTAATGTAGACACTTTATTTTCAGTAATATACTTAAATGTAAATGGTCTAATGCCCTAAAGAAAAGGCAGAGAGTGACAGAATGCATAAAAAAAGATCCATTCTTTTGTTTAAAAGAAACACACCTTAGACATAACGGCACAAACAGACTGAAAGTAAAAGGATGGATAAAATATATTCCATGTAATCAGTAAACAAAAAAAAGAGCAGTGGTGGCTATACTGACATCAGGTAACATAGACTTTAAATCAAATCTCTTGCAAGAGATAAAGAAGGGCATTAAAAAAAAGAAGGGCATTACATAATAATAAAAGGGCCAATCCAGCAAGAAGACATGTTGTTGTTAGGTTGTCATGGTTAGGTGACGTTGAGTTGGTTCTGACTCATAGAGACCCTATAGGACAGAGTAGAACTACCCCTTTGGGTTTCCAAGGAGCAGCTGGTGGATTTGAACTGCTGACCTTTTGTTTAGTAGCAGAGCTCTTAACCACTATGCGACCAGGGTTTCGTTCTAGCCTTCAGCACTCAGTATTCCCAGGCAGCCTTCCATTCAAATACTAACCAGGGCTGACCCTGCTTACCTTTTGAGATCAGACGAGACAGGCATGATCTGGGTGGAATGGCCATGGACCAAGAAGACATGACAATTATAAATATGTATGCACTTAACAGTTAACTCAGCATTAGAGCAATACACATTCTTCTCCAGTGCACATGGATCATTTTCAAGAGCTGGCATATGATCAGGATCTGATGTTACTCAAGGAAGAGGTCCAAGCTGCACTGAAGGCATTGGTGAAAAAAACGTTCCAGGAATTGATGGAATACCAATTGAGATGTTTCAACAAACTGATGCAGCGCTGGAGGTGCTCTCTCATCTATGCCAAGAAACACAGAAAACAGCTTCCGGGCCAACGGACTGGAAGAGATCCACATTTATGCCTATTCCAAAGAAAGGTGATCCAATCGTATGTAGAAATTATAGGACAATATCATTAATATCACACACAAGCAAAATTTTGCTGAAGATCATTCAAAAATGGCTGCAGCAGTATATTGACAGGGAACTGCCAGAAATTCAGGCCAGTTTCAGAAGAGAACATGGAACCAGGGATATCATTGCTGATGTCAGATGGATCCTGGTTGAAAGCAGAGAATACCAGAAGGAAGCAGAGAATACCAGAAGGATGGTTACCTGTGTTTTATTGACTATGCAAAGATATTCAATTGTGTGGACCATAACAAATCATGGATAACATTGCAAAGAATGGGAATTCCAGAACACTTAATTGTGCTCTTGAAGAAACTTTACATAGATCAAGAGGCTGTTGTTTGGACAGAACAAGGGGATACTGAGGGTTTTAAAGTCAGAAAAGGTGTGTGTCAGGGTTGTATCCTTTCACCATACCTATTCAATCTGTATGCTGAGCAAATAATCCGAGAAGCTGGACTATATGAAGAACGGGGCATCAGGACCGGAGGAAGACTCATTAACAACCTGCACTATGCAGATAGCACAACCTTGCTTGCTGAAAGTGAAAAGGACTTGAATCATTTACTAATGAAGAACCAAGATCACAGCCTTCAGTAGGGATTGCACCTCAGATAAAGAAAACGAAAATCCTCACAACTGGACCAATGGGCAACATCATGATAAATGGAGAAAAGTTTGAAGTTGTCAAGGATTTCATTTTACATGGATCCACAATCAACACCCATGGAAGCAGCAGTTGAGAAATCAAATGACACATTGCATTGTACAAATCTGCTGCAAAGGACCTCTTTAAAATGTTGAAAAGTAAGGATGTCACCTTGAAGACTAAGGTGCACCTGACCCAAGCCGTGATATCTTCAATCGCATCGTATGCATGTGAAAGCTGGACAAAGTATAAGGAAGACCAAAGAAGAATTGACACCTTGGAATTGTGGTGTTGGCAAAGAATATTGAATATACCATGGACTGCCAAAACAATGAAAAAATCTGTCTTGGAAGAAGTACAACCAGAATGCTCCTTAGAAGCAAGGATGGCAAGACTGCGTCTTACATACTTTAGACAAGTTTTCAAGAGGGTCAGTCCCTGGAGAAAGACATCATGCCTGGCCATGTACAGGGTCAGCAGAAAAGAGGAAGACCCTCAACGAGGTGGATTGACACAGTGGCTGCAACAATGAGCTCAAGCACAGCAACGATTGTAAGGATGGCTCAGGACCAGGCAGTGTTTCGTTCTGTTGTGCATAAGGTCACTATGAGTCAGAACCGACTGGACGGCACCTAACAACAACAACAGCAATGCATCAAAATGCATGAAACAAATACTAACCAATATAAAAGGCAAAATAGACAACTCCACAATAATAGGGGACTTCAGCACACCACTTTCAATTAGTTAGAAAATCTAAAAAAGATCACTAAGGACAAGAAGAACTTAAATAAAACCAGAAGCTAATTGGACCTAACTGATATATATAGAAGAGTTCACTCAGCATTAGAGCAATACACATTCTTCTCCAGTGCACTTGGATCATTTTCCAGAATAGACCATATGCTAAACAAGTCTCAACAAATTTAAAAAGATTGAAACCATACAAAGCAACTTCTTTGACCATAACAGTCTGAAGCTAGAAATCAACAACAGGTTAAATAAGGAAAACAAATAAATACATAGAAACTAAATCATACACTACTAAAAAACTATTGGATCATAGTATATCAAAACTAAAATTAAAAAATTCCTATATCAAACGAAAATGAAAACAAAGCATACCAAAACTTTGAGACACAGCAAAAGCAGTGCTCAAAGGCAAATTTATAGAGATAAATGCTTACATTAAAAAAGGAGAAAGATTCAAAATCAATAACTTAAACCAACAACTTGAACAAATAGAAATGGAAGAGTAAAAGAAGATAAAAGCTACAAAAAAAGAAAAAAAATTACAAAGATCAGGGCAGAAATAAATGAAATTGAAAATAGAAAAAAACAACTGAAAGAATTAACAAAACCAGAAGTTGATTCTTCAAAAGATTCAATAAAATAGACAAATCACTGGCTGTATTGACAAAAGAAAAAAAAAAAAGAAGAGGTAAATAATCAAATTAAAAAATGAAATTGGTGACCTTACAACTGATCCAACAGAGATAAAGATCATAACTGAATACTATGAAAAATTTTACTCCAAAAAGTTTGAAAACCTAGATGAAATGGACAAATTCCTAGAAACACATGCCTATCCAAACTAACACAAACAGAGGTAGAAAATTTAAACAAATACCTTACAAAATAAAAGACAGAAGATATCATAAAAAACTGCCAGTGACAACAACAAAAAAGCCCAGGACCAGACGGTTACACAGGAGAATTTTACCAAATATTCAGAGAAGAGTTGACACCAATCCCACTCAATCTCTTCAAAAACACAGAAGAGAAGGAACACTACAAAATTCTATGAAGCCAGAACAACCCTGATACCTAAACCAGGAAAAAACATAACAAAAAAAAGAAAATTGCAGACCCATAACCCTTATGAACATTGATGCAAAAATTTTCAACAAAATTCTAGCCAATCAAATACATATCTTCAGGAGCATATCAAAGAAAAAAATACATCTTGATCAAGTGGAATTCATACCAGGATTACAAGGGAGGTTCAACATTAGAGAATCAATCAGTGTAATACACCACACGAATAAAACAAAGAAAAAGAACCATATGATCATAACAATTGATGCAATAATGGCATTCAATAAAATTCAACACTCTTTCCTGATGAAAACTCTCAGCAAAAATAGGAATAGAAGGGAAATTTCTTAACGTAATTAAGGGCATATATTCAAAACCAACAGCAAACATTATACTCAACTGGAAAAGGCTGAGAGCCTTTCTTTGAGAATTTGAATGAGACGACGATGCCCATTATCATGACTGTTTTTCATCATGGTATTGGAAGTCCCAGCCAGAGCAATAAAGCAAGAAAGAAATAAAAGGTGTCCAAATCGGAAAGCAAGAAGTAAAAAGTATCTCTATTCGCAGATGACATGTTTCTGTACATAGAAGACCCTAAAGATTCCACAAGAAAGCTGCTGGAACTAATAGGATTCTACTATAAGGTATTGCAGGGTACAAGATTCACACATAAACATCAGTTGGGTTACTCTACACTAACAAAGACTACTCCAAAAAAGAAATCAAGAAAACAATACCATTAACAATAGCCCCAAAATGATAAAATACCTAGGGATTAACCTAACCAGGAACACAAAAGACTTATACAATGAAAATTATATAACAATATTATAAGAGACTAAAAGAGACCTACAAAAATGCAAAGACATCCTGTGGTCATGGATTGGGAGACAATACACTGAAAATATCAATCCTCCCTAAAGCAATCTATAGATTCAATGCAATCCCAATACAAATCCCAACAACATTCTTTACAGAAATGGAAAAAATATGGACCAACTTCAAATGGAAAGGAAAGAAACTCTGAAAAACCAAAGCAATATTGAAGAAAAAGAACAGCAGGAGGGCTCACATTCCCTGATATCAAAACATACTATACAGGCACTGTAATCAAAACAGCCTGGTATTGGTTCAACAATAGACACATACACCAGTGGAATAGAATTCAGAACCCAGAATTGAACCCAGCCATCTATGGACAATCGATTTTTTACAATGGGTCAAAGTCCATTCAGTGGGGCAGGAACAGTCTCTTTAATAAGTAGTGCTGGCATAACTGGATATCCACTGGCAGAAAAATGAAACAGGACCCATACCTCACTCCATACACAAAAACTAACTCAAAATGAATCGGTGGTCTAAATATTAAACCTAAAAAACTATAAATTTCTTGGAAGACAACATAGGAAGAAAACTATGGGACCTAATCTTTTGTAAAAATAGGATAACAAATATTAAAACAAATGTGTGAATAGAATAAGACAAAATAGATAAATGGGACCCCTTAAAAATTAAAAACTTATGCTCAGCAAAAGACTTTATTAAAAGAGTAAATAGAGAACCTACAAACTGGGAAACAGTCTTCAGAAATGGTTTATCCAATAAGAGTCTAAACTCCAAAATCTACAGAAAACCGCAACAACACAACAACAACAACAAAAAAAAACCCAATCACAAAATGGGCAAAGGAAATGAACAGAACCTTCACCAAAGAGGACATGCAAGAGCCAACAAACATATGAAAAGATGTTCATGATCATTAATCATTTAAAACAAAAAAAAGAAACCCGTTTCATCGAGTCCATTAGTCGTTAAACCCAAAAACCAAACCCAGTGCCATCGAGTTGATTCCAACTCATAGCGACGCTATAGGACAGAGTAGAACTACCCCATAGAGTTTCCAAGGAGCGCCTGGTGGATTTGAACTGCCAACCCTTTGGTTAGCAGCTGTAGTGCTTAACCACTACACCACCAGGGTTTCCCCCATTAGTCATTAGAGAGATGTAAATCAAAACTACAACTAGATACCATTTTACTTTTTTAAATTGGCACTGATTAAAAAAAAAAAAAAGATACCAACAAGTGTTTGTGGATATGGTGAAATTGGGACCATTGCCAATGGTATTGTAAAATGGTTACAACCACTGTGGAAAATTGTATGGTGCTTTCTCAAAAAACTAGAAATAGAACTACCCTATGAGCCTTTTTTTTTTTTTATGATCCAGCAATCCAACTCCTAGGTAAATACTATTAAAATATACATATGTATGTATACTTTTTTTTTATATACATACACATGTATGTATGTGGTACATACATATAATGGAATACTATGCAACCAAAAAGAAAAATGATGAGTCCTCAAAATATAACTTGAATGGACCTGAAGGGCATAATGTTCACTGAAATAAGTCAAGTGTATAAGGACAAATATTGTACTATCCCTCTATTATAATAAAACAAGAATAGATAAATATAGAGAAACCAATGTTCATTGGTGGTTACCAAGAAGCGGGGGGTGCTCTCTCTCTCTCTACATATATATATGACCCAGTGCCATCGAGTCAAGATATATATATATATATATATATGAATGACAGTGAAGAAGTCGTTGGACTTGCAAAATTCTATCATGCGATGCCCAGCTTCGTTTCTATCACCAAGGCCATATTTTCCAATTACTATTCCTTCTTGTTTTAAACTTTTGCATTCCAATCAATAATAATTATCAATGCATCCTGATTGCATGTTTGATCAATTTTGGGCTGCAGAAGTTGGTAAAAATCTCCAATTTCTTCATCTTTGGCCTTAGTGGTTGTTGTGTAAATTTGAATAATAGTCATACTAACCGGTCTTCCTTGTAGGTGTGTGGATATTATTCTATCACTGACAGCCTTGTATTTCAGGATAGATTTTGAAATGTTCTTTTTGATGATGAATGCAACAGTGTTCTTCAAGTTGTCATTCCTGGCATAGTAGACCATATGATTGCCCAACTTAAAATGGCCAATACCACTCCATTTCAGCTCACCAATGCCTAGGATATGGATGTTTATGTGTTCCATTTCATTTTCGAAGATTTCCAAGTTTCCTATACTCGTACTTCGTACATTCCACTTTCCAATTATTAATGGATGTTTGCAGCTGTTTCTTCTCATTTTGAGTTGTGCCACATCAGTAAATGAAGGCCCTGAAAGCTTGACTCCATCCATATCATTAAGGTTAACTCTACTTTGAGGAGGCAGCTCTTCCCCTGTCATCTTTTAAGTGCCTTCCAACCTGAGGGGCTCACCTTCCAGCCCTATATCATATATCTTCATTGCAGATACCTTTTTTCACCAACATAAGCAGCGACTATGCACATGGACCTCACCAGGTGAAATACACAGGAATCAAATCAACAACATCTGTGAAAAGAGATGATGGAAAGGCTCGATATCATCAGTCAGAACAAGGCCAGGGGCCGATTATGGAATAGAATATCAATTTCTCACATGCAAGTTCAAGTTGAAACTGAAGAAAATTGAAAACAAGTCCACGAGAGCCAAAGTATATATCTTGCTTGAATTTAGAGACCAACTCAAGAACAGATTTGATGCTTGAACACTAATGACCAAAGACCGGAAAAGTTGTGGAATGACATCAAGAATATCATACATGAAGAAAGCAATAGGTCGTTAAAAACACAGGAAAGAAAGAAATGACCAAAATGGATGTCAAAACAGACTCTGAAAGTTGCTCTTGAATGCTGAGTAGCTAAAGCAAAAGGAAAAAATGATGATGTAAAAATGCTGAAGAGAAGATTTCAAATGCTGACTTGAGAAGACAAAGTAAAGTATTATGACATGCGCAAAGGCTGGGGATAGAAAACCAAAAGAGAAGAACACACTTGGCCTTTCTCATGCCGAAAGAAATGAACAAAAAATTCAAGCCTTGAGTTGCAATATTGATGAATTCTATGGGGAAAATATTAAGACTCAGGAAGCATGAAAAAAAGATGGAAGAAATACACAGAGTCACTGTGCCAAAAATAATTGGTTGGTGTTCAAACATTTCAGGAGGAGGCATATGATCAGAAACTGATGGTACTAAAGGAAGAAGTCCAAGCTGCACTAAGACCTTGGCAATAAACAAGGCTCCAGGAATTGACAGAATACCAATTGAGATGTTTCAACAAATGGATGCAGCTCTGAAGTGCTCACTCATCTATGCCAAGAAATTTGAAGACAGCTACCTCACCAACTGACTGGAAGAGATCCATATTTATGCCTATTCCCAAAAAAGGTGATCCAACCAAATGCGGAAATTATCGAAAAATATCATTAACATCACACACAAGTAAAATTTTGCTGAAGATCACTCAAAAGTGGCTGTAGCAGTACATCAACAGAGAACTGCCAGAAATTCAAGCCAGATTCAGAAGAGGATGTGGAACAAGGGATATCATAGCTGATGTCAGATAGGTCCTGGCTGAAAGCAGAGAATACCAGAGAAAAGTTTACCTGTGTTTTATTGACTATGCAAAGGCATTCGACTGTGTGGATCATAGAAAATTATGGATAACATTGCGAAGAAGAGGAATTCCAGAACATTTCATTGTGCTCCTGAGGAACCTGTACATAGATCAAGATGCAGTTGTTTGAACAGAACAAGGGAATGGTGCGTGTTTTAAAGTCAGGAAAGGTGTGTGTCAGGAATGTATCCTTCCACCATGCCTATTCAATGTGTATGCTGAGCAAATAATCTGAGAAGCTGGACTATATGAAGAAGAACAGGGCATCAGGATTGGAGGAAGACTCATTAACAACCTGCTTTTTACAGATAACACAATCTTGCTTGCTGAAAGTGAAGAGGACTTGAAGCACTTACTGATGAAGATCAAAGACCACAGCCTTCAGTATGGATTACACCCCAATATAAAGAAAACAAAAATCCTCACAACTGGACCAATAAGCAACATCATGATAAATGAAGAAAAGATTGGAGAAGTTGTCAAGTATTTCATTTTACTTGTATCCACAATCAACATCCATGGAAACAGCAGTCAAGAAATCAAAAGATGCGTTGCTTTGGGCAAATCTGCTGCAAAAGACCTCTTTGAAGTGTTAAAAAGCAAAGATATCACTTTGAGGACTAAGGTACACCTGAGTCAAGCCACGGTGTTTTCAGCCACCTTATATGCATGTGAAAGCTGGAAGATGAATAAGGAAGACCAAAGAAGAATTGACCCCTTTGAACTGTGGTGTTGGCAAAGAGTATTGAATATACCTTGGACTGCTAAAAGAAGGAACACTCTGCCTCAGAAGTACAACCAGAATGTTCCTTAGAAGCAAGGATGGCTTGACTACCTCTCACATACTTTGGACATGTTTTCAGGAAGGATCAGTCTCTAGAGAAGGACATTGTGGTTTGTAAAGTAGAGGGCCAGCAAAAAAAAAGAGGAAGACCCTCAACAAGATGGATTGACACAGTGGCTACAACAATGGACTCAGGCATAACAACAATTGTGACAATGGTGCAGCACTGGGCAGTGTTTCCTTCTGTTGTACATAGGGTTGCTATGAGTCGGAACCAACTCGACAGCACCTAACAACAACAATAGGTGAGAATACAGTAGTTGAAAATATGTAGCTTTCCTTAATAGAGGAGTATCACTAATACTAGTCTAATGGGCAGTCAGGGTGAATTTGGAACTCACAAATAGAATAACTTTTTTTAAAGCAATGAAACTTTCCTAAATCACAAAACCAAAGGGCCTTTTTCATTATTTCCTGGATTACTTTTCTCTTTGTATTGCAGGCTTTTCTTGTTCTCTCAGTAGTTCTTGCCAAGGTTTCTCTCTCTCTCTCTCTGTGTATATTTATATATATATTTTCCCTGTTTCTGATCTCAAAATAATCAGGCGATGTCAGCACAGTGAGTTTCAAATTCTGTCCTCTCACTAGCATCAAGTTTCCCTAGCTGCCAGAGACTTATAACTGCCGGACATGTTGTTTTAGGGCCTTCATCCACTCAAACTCATAGCTTGAGACTAGACTCTAAAGTCAGTGGGCTACAGTCTATGAGGAAGATTAATATACACTAATTATTTCCATTGCCTAATCCCCATAACATACATTCACTGGGGAAAGAGGCAAGGAGAAATGGGACAGACACATAATCTAAAGAGGAAAAGAGAAAGAAGATTTTGTGCATGGAGAAAAAATGACTAAATAGCACTCAGCCTTAGGTCTCTATAGATCTCAGAAGAATCGAGGTACTTCCCATTTTGTAAAGGAGGATGGTAAGGAAGATGATATCGTCCCTAGAAATATGGAGAGTTGAGAGAAACCTAAAACTCATCCAGTATCAGACATATAACCTATGAACAGGAGAAAATTTTAGAAAAGTAAATTGTAACCTAAAGCTTAATATGCTAGTAGGAATTTCATAAAACACCAAATAAAACCCACCTCCTTGAAAACTTAGTTGATTCTGGTTATTCATCCAGTGGGGCAAAGCTTAAAACTGTCAGTAAAAGTGATGGTGTTTGAACATTACTGTTGGGACTTATGAAATTTATAATCAAACCTATGAGGAAATGAGAAAGAGAAATATTCCGTAGTATAAGAAACTCTACTTTATCTAGTTTTTAATGATGTGTTGCATGCACTTTGAAGCCGTGCCAAGAAATTTTGGAGTTTGATAGAGCCATATTTTCACTGATACATATTAATCATCCTTTCTAGATAAAAAGAGGATTCGGTTCAGAAAAATATATATACCCATATATATATATATTTACTTTAAGTCTTTAAAGGAAGATAAGTTTCATAATCTATTTTCTATCATTTTATCTCTATTCTCGTCATCCACTTTGGGCTGCTTTTTGCAATGAGATTTTTTTTCTGTACTTTGCATAACCTCAAAATTGTAGGCATGAATGTGTTAATTAATATTCTTTTTAACAAAATCATATTATGTCATATCTGGAAAGGACCTTAAGAGCTATTTTACTCCACATCCCCATTTTACAGAGGAGGATACAGGGACACCGGTCACACAGTGACTGATTAAGGATTAAGATCTCAACCTTCTAGGTATTGAGCTCTTTGGACTGTACCATAGTCTGGATCTTGGGATTTACCATGTTGTACTTAACTTAACTTACTTAACTTAAAAAAAAAAAGTGCCAATATAAAATTTCTGGAATGCAACTGTTACTAGTATATTCCTTCGCAGATATGGTAACAATGATTATATATATATATATAAAATAATGTTTGTTAAATACAATGGTCAATCCTCATTCCTTACCTTTCTTGACTTATCATCAATATATGACACAATAGATAAAATTCAAAAACTACAAATATTTTTGGGGCTTATGTGTCAGTATTTCTTTATGCTCAGGTGATAAGACAATTAAAGTAAAAAATATCAGTCCCCATGGAACTTCAAAATTTAGTCAGAATTCAGTTACTTCTCATTCGTTTCACTGTTACCACTCTGTTCCAAACCACCATGAACTCTCATATAAATTGTTACAGTCTCCTAACTTGCCTCCCTTCTTCTACCTTGACCCTTTAAAATCACTTCTCATCACAATGAGTAGAATAATTCCTTAAAAATGTAAGTTGTATCACATTACTCCTCAGCTCAAAACGTACCAGTGGCTTCTCATTTCATCGAGGCTATTAGCCAAAGTCCCTACGATGACTTGCAAGGCTGTACATGCGTGGTTCCCTATTGTTTCTATGCCCTCATCCTTACTGCTCTCACTCTCATTGACCAATTCAGCCATAGTGACCTCTGTGCCATTCTTTGAATGCACCAATATGTTCCTTCCTTAGAGACTCTGCACTTGCTATTCCATCTCTCTAGAACACTCTTCTCTCAGGTATCTATATGGTTTACTCCTTCATTTCATTCACTCTGATGTCTTGCCTGACCATGTTTAAAAGAGCAATAGCCCTACTTCACTGAGGAATATCCTTTTCTTCTCTATGTTTTTTTTTTTTCCATGGTAGAGCAGAAGAGGACAGAATTGATAATAAATTGATTTGGATTAATCAACATATTTGGTGCCAGAGAAGAGTGGTTTGATTTAGCAGCTCTTATTTACTCCCATTCATCCTTAGCTTCTGCCCTTTGATCTAATCACGCCAATCTTTTAAAGCTTCAAACTGTCCACACATACAAAATAAAGTCATGATTTGTGAGCATGGTATGAAAATGCTCCATAATTTGTCATTATGTATTTTGTTTCAGTCTCTGTCATTCATCATTTCTTGCATCTTAAAACATACTCACCACCTCCTACTTCTTCTTCAAGAACTCACTCAAATGTCACTTCCTCATTGAAGTCTTACCAGTATCCCTACCTCCATTGTCATTATCTTCCATTCATAATAGAGCTCTACTTTTACTGTAGCACACACTTCAATATGGTGCCCCAATTAACTATCATTCATTGACAGAAGTGACAACCTCTTACTTACTTTTGTACCATAGCACTTAATACAGTGCCTGACACATAGTAAGTGCATAAAAAAATATTTACTGAGGAAAAGGGGCCAAGATGGCAGTAGCCAGACACTTCTGGTGAACCCTCTTACAACAAAGACCCGAAAAAACAAGTGAAACAATTACATTTATGACAAGCTGGAAGCTCTGGACATCAAAGACAATGTTAGAAAACAGACTGAGTGGCAGGGGAAGGAAGAGATAGTTCATAAGTGGAGAGTAGTAGCTGGACCTGAATCACTGGGAGGCTTCAGGCACCATTCCTGGGAGCAGCTGCAGTGGGCTGGTGGTAGCGTTTGACCACAGTTTCCTCAGGGAGAAACAGCCAGCTGCACAGCCTACTCACACCTCCGGAACCAGAAAGAATTGGTGCTCTCAGAAAAAGCTAAGTACTTGCAAAGCCAGCTTTGGTGGTTGTCGATTTCCCTCGTCTTGATATAGGTCCTGTTGTGCGCTCTGAGCCATTCTCCCAGCCTTGGAGAAGGAATAAATTCACAACTGGGAAAAAGATAATCTGCCAGCTCCACTAACCTGGGGAGCTCAGGACAGAAATGGCTCTTGTCCAGGCATAAATGGTCCATGGACTTTGAATATCTTTCCCCCTACATGGACTTGTGTGTGCCTATTTCAGGAGAATAGGCCCTTGTTGTCAGACTGCAACTGTTTCAGCTGTGCAGTGGAGAGGTGGGTGTTTGATGTTTCACACCACTTTGCCTATTAAACAGAGTCCTAACCTACCCACATCAGGGGCCTAAGGACTGGCGGCTCCACTCAGGTCACCCAGCCACCTACGACAGGGGTCCAAGGGTAACTGGTACATCCCAGTCCATACAACCAAAAGCATTGGGTGCCCAAGGTCCATCTGCAGAACCCACCCACCTGTAAGCTCTAGGGAACAGGGCTATGCTTTTCTCACAGACACTCGGGGGATGGTTGTCAGCCCCCTGCCTTGTTCAGAGTGTAACTCCCTGCTGCAACAAGATACCTATACCTACACCAATCACCCATATCCCCTAAGACTGTAGGACAGAGCCTACCAAACACTTGATGACCAACTACCTGGACACCTGAGCAGAATACATACAAGAAAATCGAATGGACTCCTAGGCTCATATACCTGGTAACAGCTCTAGTCATCTGGTGACAGAACGTCAGAGCTTCAAAGGAGAAAATAATTAAGCTAGCTGACTCAAGCAGCCTATTTGGACATATAAAAAAAAAACAAAGCAAGAAGCTAGGATAGAATAAACAAACATGAAATAAACTAATACAATAACTTATAGATGGCATGGAGAAAACAGTCAATATCAAATCACATAAAGAAGCAGACAATGATTGCTTCAACAAGCTCTCAAAACAAAGAATCAAGGGATCTTCTGGATGAAGGTACCCTCCTGGAATTACCAGATACAGAATACAAAAGATTAAATACAGAACTCTTCAAGACATCAGGAAGGAGATCAGACAATACACAGAACAAGCCAAGGAACCCACAAATAAGCAGTTGAAGAAATTAAAAAGGTTATTCAAGAACATAATGAAAAATTTAATGAGCTGCAAGAGTCCATAGAGAGATAGCAATCAGAAATTCAGAAGATTAACAATAAAATTACGAAATTAGACAACTCCATAGCAAGTCAGAGGAGCAGAATTGAACAAGTGGAAGGCAGAATTGGTGAGATTGAAGATGAAGCATTTGGCACTAATATATTTGAAGAAAAATCAGATAAAAGAATTTAAAAAAAAATGAAGAAACCCTAAGAATCATGTGGGACTGTAACAAGAGAAATAACCTATGAGTGATTGGAGTGCCAGAACAGGGAGGGATAGCAGAAATACAGAGAGAATTGTTGAAGATTTGTTGGCAGAAAACTTCCCTGATATCATGGAAGATGAGAAGATACCTCTCCAAGATGTTCATCGAAATCAACATAAGGCAGATCTTAAAAGAAAGTCACCAAGACATATTATAATCAAACTTGCCAAAACCAAAGATAAAGAGAGAATTTTAAGAGCAGCTACAGATAAAAGAAAAGTCACCTACAAAGGAGAGTCAATAAGAATAAGCTTGGACTATTCAACAGAAACCATGCAGGCAAGGAGGCAGTGGAATGACTTATATGAAACATTGAAGCAAAATAATTGCCAGCCATAAATCATATATCCAGCAAAACTGTCTTTCAAATATGAAGGCAACATTAGGGCATTTCCAGATAAACAGAAGTTTAGGGAATTCATAAAAACCAAACCAAAACTATAAGACATACTAAAGGGAGTTCTCTAGTTAGAAAATCAATAATATCACATATCAACTCAAGACTAGAACACTGAACAGGGCAATCAGATGTCAACCCAGATAGGAAAATCACAAAGATGAATCAAGATATTAAAAAAAACACTCAAAACAGGGAAACAGCAATATCATTATGTAAAAGAATACAATATTAAAACAATAAAGAAGGAGTAAGAAATGTAGTCATAGATCTTTCATATGGAGAGGAAGACAAGTCAAGACAAAGAAATAAAAATTATGTTTAAACTTACAAAAATAGGGGTAAATATTAAAAAGGTAACCACAAAAAAAAGGAGATGAATAATCCAACTCATCAAAATAAAATACGAAAAAAAAATACAGACTCAGCAGAAACAAAATCGACAGCAACAAATAAAAGGAAAAGACAATATATCAAGATAAACTACTCAACACAAAAAATTAAGTGGGAAAAAGAAACTGTCAACAACACACACAAAAAAAGACATCAAAATGGCAGTGCTAAGCTCATACCTATCCATAATTGTGCTGAATGTAAATGGACTAAATGCATGAATAAAGAGACAAAGGGTGGCACAATGGATTTAAAAAAACACGATCTGTCTATATAAGGCCTACAAGAGACACACCTTAGACTTAGAGACACAAACAAACTAAGACTCAAAGGATGGAAAAAATATATCAAGCAAACAACAATCAAAAAAGAGCAGGAGTGGCAATATGAATTTCTGACAAAATAGGCTTTAAAGTTAAATCCACCACAAAGGATAAGAAAGGACACTATATAATCACTAAAGGGACAATATACCAGGAGGATATAACCATATTAAATACTTATGCACCCAATGACAGGGCTTTAAGATACATAAAGCAAACTCTAACAGCATTGAAAAGTGAGATAGACATTGCCACAATTATAATAGGAGACTTTCAACACACCACTTTCAGTGAAGGACAGAACATCCGGAAAGAAGCTCAATAAAAGACACAGAAGATCTAAATGACACAAACAACCAAACTGACCTCATAGACATATACAGAATACTCCACCCAACAGTAGCCAAGAACACATTCTTTTCCAAAGCACATGGGACATTCTCTAGAATAAGCCGCATATTAGTTCATAAAGAAAGCCTTAGCAGAACCCAAAACATTAAAATGTTACAAAACATCTTCTCTGACCATAAGGCCATAAAAGTAGAAATCAATAACAGAAAAAGCAGGGAAAAGAAATCAAACACGTGGAAACTAAACAATACCATGATCGAAAACGACTGGGTTATAGAAGACATTAAGGATGGAATAAAGAAATTCATAGGATCCAATGAGAATGAAAACACTTCTATCAGAACCTTTGGGACACAGCGAAAGCAATGCTCAGAAGTCAATTTATAGCAATGAATGCACACATACAAAAAGAAGAAAGGGACAAAATCAAAGAATTATCCCTACAACTTGAACAAACAGAAGGAGAGCAACAAAAGAAACCCTCAGGCACCAGTAGAAAGAGAAGAATTAAATGAAATCGAGAACAGAAAAACAATTGAAAGAGTTAACAAGACCAAAAGCTAGTTCTTTGAAAAAAAATAACAAAATTGATAAACCATTACCCAAACTCCCAAAAGAAAAACAGGACTGGAAGCAAATAACCCAAATAAGAATGAGATTGGTGATACTACAACAGACCAAACTGAAATTAAAAGAATCATATCAGATTACTACAAAAAATTCTACTCTAACAAATTTGAAAACCTAGAAAAAATGGATAAATTTCTAGAAACACACTAAAAAAAAAACACACTACCTACCTAAATTAACACACGCACACACAAAAATTAACACAAACAGAGGTAGAAAAACTAAATAAATACACAACAAAAGAAGAGATTGGAAAGGTAATTTAAAAACTCAAAACAAAAAAACGTCCTGGCCCGGACGGCTTCACAGTGAAGTCCTACCAAACTGTCAGAGAAGAGTTAACACCACTACTACTAAAGGTATTTCAGACCATAGAAAAGGACGGAATACTCCCAAACTCATTCTATGAAGCCAGCATATCCCTGATATCAATACCAGGTAAACACACCACAAAAAAAGAAAATTACAGACCTATATTCCTCATGAACTTAGATGCAAAAATCCTCAACAAAATTCTAGCCAATAGAGTTCAATAACATATCAAAATATAATTCAACATGACCAAGCGGGATTCATACCAGGTATGCAGGACTGGTTCAACACTAGAAAAACAATTAATGTAATTTTTTTCTCATCACATAAATAAAACAAAAGACAAGAATTACATGATTTTATCAATTGATGCAGAGAAGGCATTTGACAAAGTTCAAAACCCATTCATGATAAAAACTCTCAGCAAAATTGGAATAAAAGGAAAATTCCTCAACATAATAAAGGGCATTTATACAAAGCCAAGAGTCAACATCGCCCTAAATGGAGAGAGTCTAAAAGCATTCCCCCTGAGATCGGGAACCAGACAAGGATACCCTTTTTCACCGCTCTTATTCAACATTGTGCTGGAGGTCACAGCCAGAACAATTAGGCTAGATAAAGAAATAAAGGGCATCCAGATTGGTAAGGAAGAAGAAAAAGGATCTCTATTTGCAGATGACATGATCTTATACACAGAAAACCCTAAAGAATCCTCAAGAAAACTACTGAAACTAATAGTTCAGCAGAGTATCAAGAAAAAAATACAAAAATGAGTTGGATTCCTCTACACCAATAAAAAGAACATTGAAGAGGAAATCACCAAATCAACACCGTTTACAGTAGTCCCCAAGAAGATAAAATACTTAAGAATAAATTTTACAAGAGGCGTAAAAGACCTATACAAAGAAAACTACTAGCACTACTGCAAGGCAACAAAAAAGACCTACATAAGTGGAAAAACATACCTTGCTCATGGATAGGAAGACGTAACATTGTGAAAATGTCTATTCTACCAAAAGCCATCTATACATACATTCAGATCCAAATTCCAAAGACTTTTTTTAATGAGATGAAGAAACAAATCACCAATTTCATATGGAAGGGAAAGAGCCCCCAGATTAGTAAAGCATTACTGATAAAGAAGAACAAAGTGGGAGGCCTCACTCTACCTGATTTTAAAACCTATTATACCGCCACAGTAGTCAAAACAGCCTGGTACTGGTACAACAACAGATACATAGACCAATGAAACAGAATTGAGAATCCAGACATAAATCCATCCTCCTATGAGCAGCTGATATTTGACAAAGGCCCAAAGTCAGTTAAATGATGCTGGCATAACTGGATATTCATCTGCAGAAAAATGAAACAAGACCCATACCTAACTCCATGCACAAAAATGAACTCAAAATGGAACAACGACCTAAATATAAAATCTAAAATGATAAAGATCATGGAAGAAAAAATAGGGACAACACTAGGAGCCCTAATACATGGCATAAACAGTATACAAAACATTTCTAACAACGCAGAAGAGAAACTAGATAATTGGGATCTTCTAAAAATCAAACACCTATGCTCATGCAAAGACTTCACCAAAAGAATAAAAAGATTACCTACAGACTTGGAAAAAGTTTTTAGCTATGACATTTCTGATCAACATCTGACTTCTAAAATCTACATGATACTGCAAAAACTCAACTACAAAAAGACAACCCAATTAAAAAATGGGCAAAAGATATGAACTAAAGAAGACATTCAGGCAGCTAACAGATACATGAGGAAATGCTCACAATCATTAGCCATTAGAGAAATGCAAATTAAAACTACGATGAGATTCCATCTCACTCCAACAAGGCTGGCATTAATCCAAAAAACACAAAATAATAAATGTTGGAGAGGTTGTGGAGAGATTGAGACACTTATACCCTGCTGGTGGGAATGCAAAATGGTACAAGCACTTTGGAAATTGACATGGTGTTTCCTTAAAAAGCAAGAAACAGAACTACCATACAATCCAGCAATACCATTCCTTGGACTATATCCTAGAGAATTAAGAGCATTTACAAGAACAGATATATGCACACCCATGTTCACTGCAGCACTGTTTACAATAGCAAAAAGATGGAAGCAACCAAGGTGCCTATCAACGGATGAACGGATAAATAAATTATGGTATAGTCACACAATGGAATACTACACATCGATAAAGAACAATGATGAATCTGTGAAACATTTCTTAACATGGAGGAATCTTTAAGGCATTATGCTGAGTGAAATTAGTCAGTTGCAAAAAGATAAATATTGTATGAGACCACTCTTATAAGGACTCCAAAACTAGTTTAAACAGAGAAAAAAATATTCTTTGATAGTTACGAGAGCAGAGAGGGAAAGAGGTTTTCACTAATTAGATAGTAGATAACTATTTTAGGTGAAGAGAGAGACAACACACAATACAGGAGAGGTCAGTACAACTGGACTAAACTAAAAGCAAATGTTTCCTGAATAAACTGAACACTTTGAAGGCCAGCATAGCAGGGGCAGGGGTTTCAGGACCATGGTTTCAGGGGACATCTAAGTCAATTGGCATAATAAAATTTATTAAGAAAACATTCTGCAACCCACTTTGGAGAGTGGCGTCTGGGGTCTTAAGTGATAGCAAGTGGCCATCAATTGGTCTCAACCCACCTGGAGCAAAGGAGAATGAAGAACAGCAAAGACACAAGGTAATTATGAGCCCAAGAGACAGAAAGGACCACATAAATCAGAGACTACATTAGTCTGAGACCAGGAGAACTAGACGGTGCCTGGCTACAACTTATGACTGCCCTGACAGGGAACACAAAAGAGAAAGCCTGGGGGAGCCGGAGAGCAGTGGGATGCAGACCCCAAATTCTTGCAAAAAGACCAGACTTAATGATGTGACCGATAGTAGAAGGGCCCCAGAGGTCATGATCCCCAGACCATGTGGGCAGCTCCTGTCTGGAGAAGATATGAGAAAGCAGAGGGGATCAGAAGCTGGCCGAATAGTTGCGAAAATAGAGAGTGGAGAGAAGGAGTGTGCTGTCTTATTAGAGGGACAGCAACTAGGAGTATATAGCAAGGTGTATATAAGTTTTTGTATGAGACTGACTTGGTTTGTAAACCTTCACTTGTTGTTGTTGTTCTAAGGTGTGGTAGAGTCGGTTCCGACTCATAGCGACCCTATGCACAACAGAACGAAACACTACCCAGTCCTGAGCCATCCTTACAACCGTTGTTATGCTTGAGCCCATTGTTGCAGCCACTGGGTCAATCCACCTCGTTGAGGGTCTTCCTCTTTTCCGCTGACCCTGTACTCTGCCAAGCATGATACCCTTCTCCAGGGACTGATCCCTCCTGACAACATGTCCAAAGTATGTAAGATGCAGTCTCACCATCCTTGCTTCTAAGGAGAATTCTGGTTGTACTTCTTCCAAGACACATTTGTTCGTTCTTTTGGCAGTCCATGGTATATTCAATACTCTGCGCCAACACCACAATTCAAAGGCGTTAATTCTTCTTCAGTCTTCCTTATTCATTGTTCAGCTTTCACATGCATATGATGCAATTGAAAATACCATGTCTTGGGTCAGGTGCACCTTAGTCTTCAAGGTGACATCTTTGCTCTTCAACACTTTAAAGAGGTCCTCTGCAGCAGATTTACCCAATGCAATGTGTCCTTTGATTTCTTGACTGCTGCTTCCATGGCTGTTGATTGTGGATCCAAGTAAAATGAAATCCTTGACAACTTCAATCTTTTCTCCATTTATCATGATGTTCCTTATTGGTCCAGTTGTGAGGATTTTTGTTTTCTTTATGTTGAGGTGTAATCCATACTGAGGCTGTGGTCTTTGATCTTCATTAGCAAGTGCTTCAAGTCCTCTTCACTTTCAGCAAGCAAGGTTGTGTCATCTGCATAACACAGGTTGTTAACAAGTCGTCCTCCAATCCTGATGCCCCGTTCTTCTTCATTTAGTCCATCTTCTCGGATTATTTGCTCAGCATACAGATTGAATAGGTATGGAGAAAGAATACAACCCTGACACAACCTTTCCTTTCAACCACTCAGTATCCCCTTGTTCTGTCCGAACAACTGCCTCTTGATCTATGTAAAGGTTCTTCATGAGCATAATTGAGTGTTCTGGAATTCCCATTCTTCACAATGTTATCCATAATTTGTTATGATCCACACAGTCGAATGCCTTTGCATAGTCAATAAAACACAGGTAAACATCCTTCTGGTATTTTATGCTTTCAGCCAGGATCCATCCGACATCAGCAATGATATTCCTGGTTCCATGTCCTCTTCTGAAACTGGCCTGAATTTGTAGCAGATCCTTATCGATACACTGCTGCAGCCATTTTTTGAATGATCTTCTGCAAATAATTGCTTGCACGTGATATTAATGATATTGTTCTATAATTTCCACATTCAGTTGGATCACCTTTTTGGGAATAGGCATAAATATGATCTCTTCCAGTCAGTTGGCCAGGAAGATGTCTTCCATATTTCTTGGCATAGATGAGTGAGCACTTCCAGCGCTGCATCTGTTTGTTGAAACATCTCAATTGATAACCATCAATTCCTCAAGCTTTGTTTTTCACCAATGCCTTCAGAGCAGCTTGGACTTCTTCCTTCAGTACCATCGGTTCCTGGTCATATACCAACTCTTGAAATGTTTGAACATTGACTAATTCTTTTTGGTATAATGACTCTGTGTATTCCTTCCATCTTCTTTTGATGCTTACTGCGTCGTTTAATATTTTCCCCATAGAATCCTTCACTATTGCAACTCGAGGCTTGAATTTTTTCTTCGGTTCTTTCAGCTTGAGAAACACCAAGCATGTTCTTCCCTTTTGGTTTTCCCTCTCAAGCCCTTTGCACATGTCATTATAATACTTTGTCTTCTCAAGACGCCCTTCGAAATCTTCTGTTCAGTTCTTTTACTTCTTCAATTCTTCCTTTTGCTTTAGCTGCTGGACATTCGAGAGCAAGTTTCAGAGTCTCCTCTGACATCCATCTTGGTCTTCTCTTTCCTTCCTGTCTTTTCAGTGACCTCTTGCTTTCCTCATGGATGATGTCCTTGATGTCATTCCACAACTCGTCTGGTCTTCGGTCACTAGCGTTCAATGTGTTAAATCTATTCTTGAGATTGTCTCTAAATTCAGGTGGGATATACTCAAGGTCATATTTTAGCTCTAGTGGACTTTCTCTGATATTCTTCAGTTTCAGCTTGAACTTGCATATGAGCAATTGATGGTCTGTTCCACAGTCGGCCCCTGGCCTTGTTCTGACTGATGATATTGAGCTTTTCCATTGTCTCTTTCCACAGATGTCGTCCATTTGATTTCTGTGTGTTCCATCTGGTGAGGCCCATGTGTATAGTCGCCGTTTATGCTGGTGAAAGAAGGTATTTGCAATGAAGAAGTCATTGGTCTTGCAAAATTCTATCATTCGATCTCCGGCATTGTTTCTATCACCAAGGCTATATTTTTCAACTACTTATCCTTCTTTGTTTCCAACTTTCGCTTTCCAATCACCAGTAATTATCAATGCATCTTTACTGCATGTTCGATCAATTTCAGACTGTACCAGCTGATAAAAATCTTCTATTTATTTATCTTTGGCCCTAGTGGTTGGTGGGTAAATTTGAATAATAGTCGTATTAACTGGTCTTCCTTGTAGGTATATGGATATTATACTACCACTGACTGCATTGTACTTCAGGATAGATCTTGAAACATTCCTTTTGACAATGAAGGCAACACCATTCCTCTTCAAGCTGCCATTCCCAGCATAGTAGACTATATGATTGTTCAATTCAAAATGACAAATACCAGTCCATTTCAGCTCACTAATGCCTAGGATATTGCTGTTTAGGCGTTCCACTTCATTTTTGATGATTTCCAATTTTCCTAGATTCATACTTCGTACACTCCAGCTTCTGATTATTAATGGATGTTTGTAGCTGTTTCTTCTCATTTTGGGTCGTGCCACATCAGCAAATGAAGGTCCCAAAAGCTTTACTCCATCCACGTCATTAAGGTCGACTCTACTTTGAGGAGGCAGCTCTTCCTAGTCTGTCTTAGTCTGGAAGCTCAGCTGAAACCTGTCCTCCATGTGACTCTTCCAGCACTATATCAGACAATATTCCGCTGCTATTCCTAAGGTTTTCACTGGCTAATTCTTTTCAGAAGTAGACTGCCAGGTCCTTCTTAGTCTGTCTTAGTATGGAAGCTCAGCTGAAACCTGTCCAACATGGGTGACCCCACTGGTATTTGAATACCGGTGGCATAGCTTCCAGCATCACAGCAACACACAAGCCCCCACGGTACAACAAACTGACAGACATGTGGGGGAACTTTCACTTAAAACACAATAAAAATTAAAAAGTAAATGTTTACTGAAGGGATGAATGCCATGTCCAATCCCACATCACCATATTCACCCATGTTATTCTTCTCTGGTTGAATATTAACCATTTGTTATTGCCGATCTCATTTTCTTCCTCACCTGCACAAATCACTTCATTTCTCCTTACTGAGTGATACCTACTTCTCAGAAGTGACCCTTACTATACAACTACATGTCAGATTATACAAAGTCATTCATTGTTAGCATTTGTTTTCTGTCTATATACCCAATATCCCTAAGACTATGTACCTTGTCTTAGGATTTTGGACACCACACCTATTCCCCAAGTTTTAACACTTAACAGGTAGTCAATACACAAAGTGACTAATAATGATTTTAGATCTTCAGTTTTTTTTTTTTTTTTTTGCAAAACTTCAGGACTGTAAGTAGTTGTTAGTTGCTACAGAATCTTTAACACATGGTGTCTTCAGTTTCAGAAGCCCACAGGAACTAAAAGTACCTATTGATTATACAGGAGATCAAATTATTTCTCCAGATGTGCCTCCCTCATTTTTTTATCCTAATTGATTCTGTTTTTAGCATAAGGAAAATCTCTTTGTCCCCTAGCTTCTTAACCACAAAATAAGAAAACATGTCCTGCTAAAAGTGTTTTTCAAAGAGATATCCTTTTGGCAAAGGAATCTCTTATTCAAATAGGTTTGGGAAATATTAAGCCCTTCTCTTGGAGATTCATATTGAAGATTCTGAGAAGTTTTGTAGATAAACTTACTGCCTTACGTATTATGTGGTTTAATCTTCAGAGCATCCCTATAAGGAAAGTACTACTTTATCTCATTTTATAAAAGAGAAAACTGAGGTACAAAGAGATTAATTAATTTGCTCAAGGTTACTCAAGGTTGCTCAAAGTTGCTCAGGTGGTGAATCCAAGATAAGAACAGTGGACTGTGTAAACCTATTGCTGTGATTTAATAGCCACACAAAATCTGTCAATAAAGCATTCCATAGAAATAATTTTATTACAGGAACATGTATTAATAATGATAATAAAATATTTTATTATTGCTTTCTATATGCCATACATTTGCTGTGATAACATTGTTTATATGTATCTTGACACTTAATTATCAAAATAACACTGTGAGATAGATGGAGGATATAATGATCATCCACCATCCACTACCATCTCATCGATTCTGACTCATAGCAATCCTATAGGACAGAGTAGAAGTGCCTGATAGAGTTTCCAAGGAGCACCTGGCGGATTCGAACTGCTGACCTCTTGGTTAGCTTCCGTGGCACTTAACCACTATACCACCAGGGTTTCCTAATGATTGATCTAGGTAAATAGGGACTTAGGTTAAGCAAGTTTCCCATGTTTTTAGTTATTAAGCGGTAGATCTGAGATTCAAAGTCTGGAAGGGGGATACGCTTAATTTGAAATAAAGTGTGTTTATCTGTATTAAAAAGACAGTCTCACCTAAAAGGAATATCTGAAGAGCAGTGCCCCACATACTTATTCCAAATCAATTTAAATCAAAACATCTGTTATGGATTGAATTGTTTCCTGCCAAAATATATGTTGGAATCTTAACCTCTATACCTGTGGATATGATCCCCTTTGGGAATAGGTTTCCTTTGTTATGTTGATGGGCCATATCAGTGTAGGGTGTGTCCTAAACCTAATCACTTCTGGGTTATTAAAAGAGCAGATTAGACACATAGGCAAGCACATACTGGGGAAGACAGAGGATCCTCTGTAAGCCAAGGAATGTCTGGGGCTACCTACAAGGATGGAATCAACACAGAAAATAATTTTATTTGGCCTTTAAGCCTACAGAGCTGTGAGAAAACAAATTTCTGTTCTTTAAAGCCACTCACTTGTATTTTCTGTTACAGCAGCACCAGGAAACTAAGGAAGAATCCTATTGTGTCCTAAAAGCAATAAAGGAAACATGTTCTGGATGCATAAATAACTGGCAAAAATGGATTCTGAATAGTCATTAAACAAATGAGTAAATGTTACTCTTTCAAAAGTTTGTTTGCTGAACTGTTTCTACACCTTGGATGATTTTGTACTGAAAGGCATTTTAAGATTTGGTTGTTTGGTTAAGGGACAGTGTTCATAATTTTTTATTTTAAAAGAAAAGGAGAACTGAAATTAAAATGTAGAAAAGCTCAGCATAATGTATATTGTAGCTTTATAAAATATATATATATAAATATATATACTGTTTTAATAGCAATTTATTGTGTTTTTGGTGAAAGTTTACACAGCAAGTTAGGTTCCCCTTTCACAATTTCTACACAAATTGACTGATAACATTAGTTATATTTTTCACATTGTATCAACATTCTCATTAATTTTGTTCTGGTTGTTCTATTCCCAGTACTCTAGTTTCTCTGCCCCCGTATCTTCTCATCTTTGCTGTGAATTAAATGTTTATCTTTTGGACTCATACAGGTATTTCTTTTAGCAGAGAACCAATCTAAAGGGTAATATCCTTTGTTTTGTGTGTCATTCTGCTTTTCTGTTAGAAGTTGATCTCAGGGGATAGTTTTGGTTCAAGGTTTAAAGAGAGTCTCAGGGCGATAGTCTCAGGGAGACTTCTGGTCTCACGTAGTCAAGTTAGTCTGGCAATTTTTAAGAATTTGTGTTTTGTTCTGTATTTTTCTCCAAATCTAACTGGGATCATCTATTATGCTCCTCTGTTATGTTGGTCAGTGGTGGTAGCCAGGCACCATCTAGTTCTTCTGGTCTCAGGGTAGTTGAGGTTATAGCTCTTGTAGGCTATCAGCCTTGTACACTTGTTTCTTCTCTGTGATTTTGGTTATCTTCTTACTCTTTTGCTCCTGACAGTAGAGGCCAATAATTTTATCTTAGATGGCCACTCGCAAGCTTTTAGGGTATTAAAGACACTACTCACTTCACTAGGAGGCAGAACATGAATTTTGTGAGCTATATTATGCCAATTGACTGAGTTGTCCCTTGAGACTATGGTTCTAAGCCTTCCTGTCCAGAAAACTGATCTTGGAAACTGATTATGTCTGAGAATCTCTAGTTATGCCTTCAATTAATATTCATGTCTGCCTACACATATCTGTATTTACACACACTTGCAAGTACTTCTATCTGTTCTCACATATGTGTACACCTGTACCTACCTGTCTTAGGCTGGGTTCTATAGAGAAGCAAAACCAGTAAAGCATAAATATATATACAGAGAGATTTATATCAAGGAAATGGCTCACATGGTTGTAGAGGCTGGAACGTACCAAATCGGTGGATCAGGATAGAGGCTTCTCCCAATTCACATAGCCACAGGAGCTGGTGAACCAGCTCGGCAATTCAGAGAGCAGGGCTCTTGCTCACAGGCTGTGAAGATTGATGAATCCCAAGATTGGCAGGCAAGACCGCAGAGCTTCTCCTGATTCACATAGCTGCAGGGGCTGGCGAACCCAAAATTGGCAGGTTGGAGAACAGGGGTCTTGCTTACAGGCTGTGAAGATCTACGAATCCCAAGATTGGTAGGCAAGACTGCAGGTAAGCTGCTAGCTCAAGTCCCAAGAAATGAAGGTCAAATGAGCAGGAACCAGCTGCAGGATTCAGAACAGGCAAAAGTCAGAACACCTTCTTATATTCAGATGCAGGCCACATGCCTAAGGAAACTCCCTTTCAACTGATTGGCTACTCACAGCAGACCCCATCATGGAGGTGATCACATATCACATCTCAACAGGGAAGTGATCACATTATATATTATACGACTGCAAAAACACTGAGAATCATGGCCCAGCCAAGTTGACACACAATTTTAACCATCACACTACCCATATTCCAATTTGCCTATACCCCTCCCTATGTGCTCAAACACTTGTCATTTCTTTAGTTGTGCTGTGCTCCCTGCACCCAAATCTGGTGCCAATTTCCCCATCACCAAAAATAACAAAAATTTACAATCTAAAGCATGCTACCCTCTCTCTCCCCTCCTCTCCGTGGTAACCCCCATTGAACATTGGTCTTTTTATGTATGAGTATGCTTGTCTTCTTATAAAAGAGGGATCATGCGATATTTGTTTTTATGTGCTTGACTTATTTAACTTAAGGTTATGCCCTCCAGGTCCATTCATGTTTTGTGATTCATCATTGTTCTTTACGGTTGTGTAGTATTCCATTGTATGTATGTGCCACACTTTGTTTATCTGTTCATTCCCTAATGGGCACTTTGGTTGTTTCCATTTTTTGCTATTGTGAATAAAGTTTCAATAAACACAGGAATGCATGCATCTGTTTGTGTTACTACCTTTATGTCTCTAGGGTATGGTGGCTGTCATAGTCATCTACTGCTGCTGTAACAGAAATACCACAAGTGGATGGCTTTAACAAACAGAAGTTTATTCTGTCACAGTCTAGTAGGCAAAAAGTCCAAATTCAGGGTGTCGGCTCCAGAGGAAGGCTTTCTCTGTAGGCTCTGGGGAAAGGTCCTTGTCATCAATCTTCCCCTGAACTAGGAGTTTCTCCGCAAGGGAACCCCAGGTCCAAAGGATGCACTCTGCTCCTGGCACTGCTTTCTTGGTCATATGAAGTCCCCCCATCTCTTGCTCATGTCTCTCTTTTATATCTCAGAAGAGATTGGCACAAGACACAATTCAATCTTGTAGATTGAGTTCTGTCTCATTAACATAACTGCTGCTTATCTTACCTCATTAACATCACAGAGGTAGGATTTACAACACATAGGAAAATCATATCAGATGACAAAATGGTGGACAATCATACAATACTGGGAATCATGGCCTAGCCAAACTGATACACACATTTTGGGGGGACACAATTCAATCCATGACAGTGGCTCAAGGGTTAAGAGCTTGGCTGCTAACCAAAAGGTTGACAGTTCAATTTCACCAGACGCTCCTTGGAAACTCTATGGGGCAGTTCTACTCTGTTCTATAGGGTCATTATGAGTCAGACTGGATGACTTTTTTTTTTTTTAGGGTATATCCGTAGAAGTGGGACTGCGGGATCGCAGGGTAATTCTATTTCTCGTTTTTTGAGGAATTGTCATACCGTTTTGAACAGTGGATGTACCATTTTACAGTCCCACCAGCAATGGATAAGAGTTCCAATCTCCCCACATTCTCACCAACTTTTGTTGCTATCGTTTTTTTTAATCAGTACCATTTTAGAGGGTGTGAGATTGTATCTCATTGTTGTTTTGATTTGCATCTCCCTAATGGCTAATGATCATGAGCATCTTTTTATGTTTGTTGGCTGCTTGTGTGTCTTCTTTGGTGAAGGTCCTGTTAATGTCTTTAGCTCATTTTATAATTGGGTTGTTTGCTCTTTTGTTGTTGAGTTGTTCAAGTTTCCTATAAATTTTGGATATTAGACCTCCATCTGGTATGTTATTTCCAAAGATATTTCCCAGTCTGTAGATTACCTTTTTACTCTTTTCATGATCATAAGTTTTTTAGTTTTATGAGGTTCCATTTATCTATTTGTCTTTTTCTATTCTTGCATTTGTTGTTATGATAATTATTCTACTTTTACAAAAGATTAGCCCCATAGTTTTCTCCCTATGCTTTCTTCCAGGAAGTTTATAGTTTTAGGTTTAATATTTAGGTCATTGATCCATTTTAAGGTAATTTTTTGTGTATGGTGTATAGGTCTTGTTTCATTTTCCTGTAAGTGGATAGCCAGTTTTGCCAGCACCATTTATTAAAGAGACTGTTTCTGCTCCCATTGAATGAATCTTGACCCCTTGTCAAAAATCAGTTGTCCATAGATGGTTGGTTTTAATTTGGGGTTCTCAATTCTATTCCACTGGTCCATGTGTCTATCATTGAACCAATACCAGAATGTTTTGACTACAGTTGCTGTATAGTATGTTTTGATATCAAGGACTATGTGGCCTCTTGCTTTGTTCCTCTTCTTCAATATTGTTTTGGCTTTTGGGGTTTCTTTCCTTTCTACATGAAGTTGGTCATCAGTTTTTCCATTTCAGTAAAGAATGTTTTTGGAATTTGTATTGGGATTTCATTGTATCTGTAGATCGCCTTAGGTAGAACTGACAATTTCACTATGTTAAGTCTTCTAGTCCAGGAGCATGGGATGTCTTTCCATATTTGTAGGTCTCTTTCAGTCTCCATGAGTTGAAATTGACTCGACAGCAATGGGTTTGGTTTTGGTTTGGGTGTTTTTTTAGTCTTTGATAATAGTGCTTTATATTTTTCATTGTATAAGTCTTTTATGTCCCTGGTTAGGTTAATCCCTGGGTATTTTATCATTTGGAGGGCAATTGTAAATGGTATTGCTTAATTTCTTTTTTAGAATACTCTTTGTTAATGTAAAGGAATCCAACTGATTTTTGTGTGTTGATATTGTACACTGCAATATTGCTGAGTTCTTCTATTAGCTCTAGCTTTTTTTTTAATGGAATCTTTAGGGTCTACTATGTTTAGGATCATGTCATCTGCAAATATAGTTTTCCTTCTTCCTTTCCTATTTGGGTATCTTTAATTTCACTTTCTTGCCTTATTGCTCTGGCTAATACTTCCAGTACAATATTGAGTAAGAGTGGTGATAATGGGCATCCTTGTCTCGTTCCAATTCTAAAAGGGAAGTCTCTCAATCTTTATTGAGTATAATATTGGCTGTTAGTTTTGCATATATGCCCTTGATTATGCTGAGAAATTTCCCTTCTATTCCTATTTGTTCAAGGTTTTTATCAGAAAAGAGTGTCAAATTTTATAAAATGATTTTTCTGCATCAATTGATATGATCATATTCTTTTCCTTCATTTTATTTCTGTGGTGCATTGTTGTTGCTGTTTTGTTAGGTGCCATCTATGTACAACAGAACAAAACACTGCCCCATCCTGCACCATTCTCACAAATGTTGTTATGCTTGAGCCCATTGTTGCAGCCACTGTGTCAATTCATCTCATTGAGGATCTTCCCCTTTCTATGTGGTGCATTACATTGAGTGATGTTCTAATATTGAACCACCCTTGTACTCCTGGTATGATTTTTTTTTATATGTTGCTGAATTCTGTTAGCTAGCATTATGTTGAAAATATTTGCATCTATGTTCATGAGGGATAGGTGTCTGTAATTTTCTCTTTCGTGATGCCTTTGCCTGGTTTAGGTATCAGGGTCATGCTGGCTTCATAGAGTTTAGTAGTGTTCCTTTCTCTTCTATGTTTTTGAAGAGATTGTGTAGAATTTGTGTCAACTCTTCTCTGAATATCTGGTAGAATTCCAAAGTGTAGCAATCTGGTCCTGGTCTTTTTTTTGGTGGGGGCAGTTTTTTAATGGGATCTTCAATCTCTTCTTCTGTAATGGGTCTGTTTAGATTTTGTACTCCTGTTTGTGTTAGTTTAGGTAAGAACTGTTTTTCTAGGAATTTATCCATTTCATCAAAGTTTTCAAATTTGTTGAACTACAAGTTTTCATAGTAATCTCTTATGATTCTTTTTATCTCAATTGGATTGGTTGTAATGTCTCCAGTTTCATTTTAATTTGGTTATTTGCCTCTTTTTTTTTTTTTTTGTCGGTCTATCCATTGGTTTATCTACTTTATTGATCCTTTCAAAGAACCAACTTTTGATCTTGTTGATTCTTTCTATTGTTTTTCTATTTTCAATGTCATTTATGTCTGCCCTGATCTTTATTATTTCCTTTTTTTTGCTACCTTTTGGCTTCTTTTGCTCTTCATATTCTATTTGCAAACGATGTCAGTTTAAGTAACCAATTTTGGATCATTCTTCTTTTTTAATCTAGGCATTTTTGCTACAAATTTCCCTCTGAGCACTGCTTTTGCTGTGTCTCAAAGGTTTTGATCTGTTGTGTTTTCATTTTCACTTGAGTCTAAGAATTTTAAATTTCACTTTTTATTTGTTCTATGACCCAATAGTTTTTTAGTAGTGTATTATTTACTTTCTATGTATTTCTTTTTTCCCTTACTTTTCCTGATGGTGAATTCTAGCTTCATACCATTATGATCTGAGACTATGCTTTGTAAGGTTTCAATCTTTTTAAATTTGTTGGGATTTGTTTTGTGTCTTAGCATATGGTCTATTCTGGAAAATGATCCATGTGTGCTGGAGAAGAATGTATATTGTTCTAATACTGGGTGGAGTGTTCTTCTGTATATCTCCACAGTTGGCTTATGGTTTTATTTAACTTCTCAATGTCCTTAGTGACCTTCTTCTTAGATATTGCATCTAGAATTGAAAGTGGAATGTTGAAGTCCCCTACTATTATTGTGGAGTTATCTATTTCTCCTTTCATATTAGTAAGTATCTGTTTCACGTATTTTGGAGCATTGCTGTTAGGTGCATAAATATTTATGTCTTCTTGTGACACTGGCCCTTTTATTATTATGTAATGTCATCCTTTATTTCTTGTAATAGATTTTGATTTAAAATCTATTTTACCTGATATCGGTATTGCCACCTGACCCTCCCCCCTTTTTTTGTTTACTGGCTGCACGGAATGTTTTTTTCCATTGTTTTATTTTCAGTCTGTTTGTGTCCTTATGTCTAAGGTGTGTTTCTTGTAGACAGCAAAAGGATGAAGCTTGTTTTTATCCATTCTGTCACTCTCTGCCTTCTGCATGAGGTTTCAGACCATTTACATTTAAGGTTATTAATTAAAATGAAGTGTCTACCTCATTCATTTTGCTATTGTTGTTTTTTTATTGTGTTTTAGGTGAAAGTTTACAGAGCAAATTAGTTTCTCATTCAAAAATTTATACACAAATTGTTTTGTGACATTGGTTGCAATCCTTGCAATCTGTCAGCACTCTCCCCCTTTCCCTTTACAGCTCAGGTCCTCTGTGTCCATTTTTTCAGGTTTCCTGTCCATTCCTGCCTTCTCATCTTTGCTTTAGAGCTGGTGTGGCCCATTAGTTCTCTTATATTTGATTGAACTAAGAAGCACGTTCCCCACATGTGTTATTGTTTGTTTTATAAGTCTGACTAATCTTTGGCTGAAAGGTGGACTTTAGGAGTAGCTTCAGTTCTGAGTTAACAGGGTGTCTGAGGGCCATAGTCTTGGGGGTCCCTCCAGTCTCTGTCAGACCAGTAAGCCTGGTCTTTTTTGTGAATTTAAATTTTGTTCTACATTTTTCTCCTGCTCTGTCTGGAACCTTCTATTGTGATCCCTGTCAAAATGGTTGATGGTGGTAGCTAGGCACCATCTATTTATTCTGGTGTCCAGCTGGTGCAGGCTGTAGTTTATGTGGTCCATTAGTCCTCATGACTGACATTGTCCTTGTAGCTTTGGTTTTCTACTCTCTCCTTTCCTCCAAACATGATGGGACCAATAGATATATTTTAGATGGCTGCTTGGAAGATTTTAAGACTCCAGACGCAAGTCACCAAAGTAGGATGTAGAACACTTTCTTTATGAACTTTTTATGCCATTTTACCTATATGTCTCCCAAGACCGTAGTACCCAGCCCTCAGCCCCAGTAACTTGATCCTTCAAGGTGTTTGGACGTGTCTAGGAAGGTTTTATGGCTTTGCTTTTGTCAAGTTGTGCTGACTTTCCCTATATTGTGTGTTGTCTTTCCTTTCACCAAAGTTAATACTTGTTTACTACCTAGTTAGTGATTTCCTCTCGCCACCCCTCCTTTCCCTCATTACCATCATTGTTTTTTTCTGTGTAAACCTTTTCTTGAGTTTTTATAGTAGTGATCTCATACAATATTTGTCCTTTTGTGATTGACTTATTTCACTGAGCATAATGCGCTCTAAATACACTCATATTGTGGGACGTTTTGCAGATTCATCATTGTTCTTTATCATTGTGCAATATTCCATTGTGTGTCTGTACCATAATTTGTTTATCCATTCATCTTTTGATGGGCATTTATGTTGTTTCCATCTTTTTGCTATTGCGAATAATGCTGCAAAGAACATGGGTGTGCATATGTCTTTTTGTGTGACAGCTCTTATTTCTCTAGAATATATTCCTAGGTGAGGGATTGACGAACGGTATGGTATTTCTATTTCTACATTTTTAAGGAGGTGCAATATCATTTTCCATAGTGGTTGTCCTGTTTTACATTCCTACCAGCAGTGCATAAGAGTTTCAATCTCCCTGCAATTTCTCCAGCATTTGTTATTTTCTATTTTTTTTATTTGTGCCAGTATTGCTGGGGTGAGATGGAATCTCATTGTAGGTACAATATGCATTTCTCTAACGGCTAATGATTGCAAGCATTTCCTCATGTGTCAGTTAGCCACCTGAATGTCTTCATTGGTGAAGTGTCTGCCCATATTCTTTGCATATTTTTTAATTGGATTATTTATCTTTTTGTTATGGAAATATTAAAGTATTCTATGCATTTTAGAGATTAGACCCTTGATGGATATATCACAGTCAAGCTTTTTTTTTCCCCAGTCTGTTTGTTCTCTTTTCACTCTTTCAGTGAATTCTTTTGATGACCGTGTTTAATTTCAGGAGCTCCCAATTATCTAGTTTATCTTCTGGTGTTTGTGTGTTGTTAGTTATGGTTTGTATTGAATTTATGCCATGTGTTACGGACTCTGGCATTGAACCTAATTTTTCTTCCATGATCTTTACTGTTTTAGGTTTTATATTTAGGTCTTTAATACATTTTGAGTTAATTTTTGTCTATGGTGTGAGGTATGGGTCCTGCTTCATTTTTTTTGCAGATGGACATCCAGTTTCGCCAGCACTATTTGTTTAAAAGATTGTCTTTTCCCCATTTAATGGACTTTGGTCCCTGGTCAAAGATCACTTTACCATAGGTGGATGGATTTACATCTGGGTTCTCGATTCTGCTTCATTGGTTTATGTGTCTGTCATTGTACCAGTACCAGAGTGTTTTGACTACCATAACAGTATAGTAGGTTTTGAAATCAGGTAGTGCGAGGCCTCCTACTTTGTTCTTTTCCTTCAATAATTCTTTGCTTATCCAGGGCCTCTTTTCTTTCCATATAAATTTGGTGATTAGTTTTTTCCATCTCAATAAAGAATGCTGTTGATCTTTGGATTGGAATTGTGTTATAGCTATAGATCACTTTGAGTAGGATTGACATTTTTACAATGATGAATCTTTCTATCCATGGGTATGGAATATTTTTCCATTTATGGAGTCCTCTTTTGATTTTTTGTTATAGTATTTTCTATTTTTCTTTGTATAGGTCTTTTACATCCCCAGTTATATTTTTTCTAGGTATTTTATCTTTTGTGGGGGCTATTATAAAAGGTATTGTTTTCCTGATTTCCTTTTCAGAGTTCTCTTTGTTGGTGTATAGGAATTCAACTGAGTTTTGTATGTTGATCTTATATCCTGCTACTCTGCTAAATCTTTCTATTAATTCCTATTGTTTTCTTGTGGAATCTTTGGGGTTCTGTATGTATAGGCTCATATCATCTGCAAATAAGGATGATTTTACTCCCTCCTTTCCAATTTGGGTGCTCTTTATTTCTTGTCTTGCCTTATTGCTCTAGCTAGAACTTCCAGCACAATTTTAAATAGGAGTAGTGATAAAGGGCATATTGTCTGTTTCCTTTCTCAGGCGTAATGCTTTCAGTCTCTCTCCGTTGACAATGATGTTGGCTGTTGGTTTAGTATGTTATTGTTGTTGTTAGGTGCCGTCGAGTCAGTTCTGACTCATAGGGACCATGTATATGTGCCCTTGATTGTGCTGAGAAATTTCCCATCTATTCCTATGTCATTGAGAGTTTTGTCAGGAATTGGTGTTGGACTTTATCAAATGCCTTTTCTGCATCGATTGAGATGATCATGTGATTCTTTTCATTTCTTCTATTTATATGGTGGATTACATTGATTGATTTTCTAATGTTGAGCCACTCTTGCATACCTGGTACGAATCCCACTTTGTTGTGGTGTATTATTTTTTTGATATGATGCTGAATTCTATTGTCTAGAATTTTGTTGAGAATTTTTTGCATCCATATTCATGAAAGATACTGGTCTGTAATTTTCTTTTTTTGTTGTGTCTTTGCCTGACTTAGGTATCAGGTTATTACGCTGACTTCTTAGAATGAATTTAGGAGTACTGTTTGATTTTCTATGTTCTGAAATAGTTTGAGTAGTACTGGTGCGAGCTCTTCTCAGAATGTTGCTAGAATTCTCCAGCAAAGCCCTATGGGCCAGGGCTTTTTGTTGTTGTTATTGGGAGTATTTTTTTTTTAATATACATATATATCTTCAATCTCTTCTCTTGTTACGGGTCTATTCAGATTTTCCATCTCAGTTTGTGTTCGTTTAGGTGGGTAGTGTGTTTCTAGAAATTTGTCCATTTCCTCTAGGTTTTCAAATTTATTGGAGTATAATTTTTCATTGTATTCTTTTATGATCTTTTTTTATTTCAGCTGGGTCTATTGTAATGTCTGCCATCTCATTTCTTTTTTGAATCATTTGTTTCCTCTCCTGTTTTTCTTTTGTCAGTTTGGCCAAAGGTTTGTCAATTTTGTTGATCTTTTAAAAGAACCAACTTTTGGTCTTGTCGATTCTTTCTATTTTTTTTCTGTCCTCTATTTCACTTATTTCTGCTCTAATCTTTATGATTTCCTTTCTTAGGGTGGCTGTGGGGTTCTTTGGCTGTTCTCTGTTTGAGTTGTAGGTCTAACATTTTGATTTTGGCTCATTCGTCTTTTATGAGGTGTGCATTTATTGCTATAAATTGACCTTTCACCTCTGCCTTTGCTATGTCCCAAAGGTTTTGGTATGCTGTGTTTTCATTCCCACTTGATTCTAGGATTTTTTTTTTCTTATTCTCTCTTTGATTTATACTATTACACAGTTGTTTTCAAGCAAGGTGTTATTCGGCTTCCATGTACTTGTTTTTTTTTTTTTCCTTAATCTTCATGTTATTGATTTCTACTTTTATGACGTTGTGATCAGAGAAGATGCTTTGTATTATTTCGATGTTTTGGATTTTACTGAGGGTTTCTTTGTGTCCTAAAATATGGTCTATTCTGGAGAATGTTCCATGTGCATTGGAAAAGAATGTATACTTTGTTGTTGTTGGGTGGAGTGTTCTATACATATCTATGAGGTCAAGTCGGTTGATTTTGGCCTTTAGATCTTCTGTATCTTTGTTGTTTCTTTCTAGTTGTTCTGTCCATTACCAAGAGTGGTGTGTAGAAGTCTCCTATTATTATTGTGGAACTGTCTATTTCTCTTTTCAGTGCTGTTAGACTTTGTTTTATGTATTTTGGAGCCCTGTCATGAGGTGGTAGGTATTTATTAAGGTTATATCTTCTTGATGGATTATCCCTTTAATTATTGTATAATGTCCTTTCTTGTCTTTAATGGTTAATTTTGCCTTAAAGTCTATTTTATCTGAGATTAGTATTGCCAGTCCTGCCCTTTTGTGGTTACTGTTTGCTTGATATATATTTTTTCCATCCTTTGATTTTTTTAAATATATTTATGTCTTTGTGTTTAAGGTGAGTCTCTTGTAGACAACATATTGATGGGTCATGTTTTTCTATCCATCCTGCCACTCTCTGTCTCTTTACAGGTGCATTTAAGCCATTTACATTCAGTGTGATTATTGATAAAAAAAAACTAGTAGGTATGAGTTTATTGCTGTCATATTTTTTTTTTTTTTGTAGTGCTGACGTTTCCTTCCTCTTACTCCCCTGTGCTGACATCATTTTGTTTGTGGATTTCTTTTCTTTTTTATAAATTTCGTGTTCACTGAGACTTTATGTTTTTATTCTTTTTTATTCTAAAGAGTAGGTTCGTTAGCATTCTTTGTGGTTACCTTGAAATTTGCGCTTATCTTCCTAAATTTGAACCAGTTTTTTATTACTTGGTATTGCCTTGATCTCCTGTCCATTTGAAAGTTCTATGCCTATGCCATTTATTCTCCCTTTTATTCTGTCATTGTCATAATTTTCAGATTGGCATCTCTGTTTCCCTATTTTAAGCCTTTTAGCTTTGTTTTATTATTGAGAATACTTTACCTAGGTTGGTATCTGGCTGATACTCTCCTGTGTCCTAGACTCTGATTGTTTTCTGATTGTGTTTCCCTTAATTCCTGTTTACCTGGAAATATCCTAATTTCACTATCGTATTTGAGAGTTTTGGAAGATATATTATTCTCGGTTGGTAGGTTTTTTTTTCTTTCAAGACTTTAAATATGTCATCCCATCACCTTCTTGCCTGCATAGTTTCTGCTGAGTAATCACAGTGTAGTCTTATTGTTTCCCCTTTTTAAGTGACTTTTTGTTTTTCTCAAGCTGCTCTCAGGGTTCTTTCTTTGTCTTTGGTTTTGGCAAGTGTAATTATGATATGTCTTGGTAACTTTCTTTCAGGGCCTATCCTGTATGAGGTTCTTTGAATTTCTTGGATGTCCAGTTTTTCTTCTTTCATGAAATTTGGGACATTTTCTGCTTGCAAATCTTCAACAATCTTCTCTGTGTTTTCCATTTTCTCCCCTCGTTCTGAAACTCTGATGATGCACACATTTTTCCTCTTCATTAGTTTTCTTCATTCTTTTCTCTGCTTTTTCCTCACACAATGTGGTATCCATGAATTTGTCTTCAATCTTGTTGACTCTGCATTCCATTTTTTCAAATTTGCTCCTGAAACCTTCTAAAATTTTGTTGTTTATCTTTTGGATTCCTAGTTGCTCTTCTTGTAAGATTTCAAATTGTTTATTTATTTTGGCTTTTTTTCTTGTATTATTTTCTTGAATTCTATTTTTTTTTTCTGTTACTCTTGATTTTGGCTATGTTTCTGTTGGTTTTGTCTGATTTCCCATCAATTTGTCTATTTTTTTTACTTGGTTTTATCTGTGTTTTCCTTGATCTTTCCTAGTATCTTGGAGACCCCTAAATATTAGTCATTTGAATTCCACATCAGGTAGTTCCACTGCCTTTTCTTCTACCAGAAGGTCATTTGTTTCTTTATTTTAGTCTCTTGCTGGAGTCATCTTGTCCTGCTTTTTATATATTTTGGTATTGTCAGCAGCATTCGAGATATTAAGGTACTATTTTCTGTATCTATTGATTGTGTGTTTGTTTGTTTGTTTCATCCTGCTTCTTTTGTTTTGTTTTAATATGTCAGGGTAGGTGGGTTGGGTATGATTTGCTACTTGCTCTTCTGTGGACACAACAGCTCTCACCACCTTGTCTGGGTGAGCAGGGCTGCAACAGGGAGGGTGAGCCTGCTTTGCTGTACACCGGTTTGACAAAGTGTGTGAGGGCAGACTAGGTGGGCACTGTCTGCCTCCTGATGTTGGTCCACTGGTGTGGGAGCATTCACAGTCCCTCCCAGATAGGCAGGGGTGTCGAACAGGCAGTGGTATGGCTCATGTCCCTTCTTTCAGCAGCTGGTTGAGTGACAGGAGGGGAGGGGCAGTGCAAGCTCTGTGTGGCTTCAGGCCTGAGCCAAGAATGGTCTAGCCACACTGTAGACTGCAAAGACTGGCAGGAAGTGGGGTGGCATACAGGGCTAGGTAGGGAGAACAAAGAAAAGAGATAGAAAGGGGAAAATTGTAGGTGGTGGGTAGGGGCAGGGTGGACCTGGAGGCTGATGGAAGAGGGGGTGAGGTGTCATATGGAGCTAGATGGGAGGGAGAAAGAAGAGGAAAAAAGGGAAAGGGAAAAAGAAAAAATTGTGTGGCAGGATCCAGTGAGTGGGGGCAGGGTAGCCCTGGGGTGGCAACAGCCCAGGGGCTCTCTAGCCATGGCTGTGTAGTGTGGCCCGGCAGGAAGAGGTAGAGGTGATGTATGGGGCTAATGAAAGAGAGAAAGAAAAGGAAGAAAGTGGGAGAAAAAAGAATGGCATGGTGGGAACTGATGAGCATGGGTGGGGTGGCCCCAGGCTGGTGGTGGGCCAGTGTCTCTCTAGCCAAGGAGATGCAACATTCCTGGTTGGAACAGTTAGAGGTGGTATATTGGGCTAGGTTGGAGGGAGAAAGGAAATGTGGAAAAGGAAAGAAAAAAACAACAACAACAAAAATGGCATGGTAGGAGCCAGCAATGGTGGGCCAGTAACTCTTTAACGAGCAGTGCAGCGTGGCCCATTGGGAAGGGGTCAGAATGTCATATGGGTTTATGTGGGAGGATGAAAGAAAATGAGGGAAGAAAAAAAATAGAGTGGCAGGAAGTGAGGCAGACCCATATGGCAGGCAGACAGTGTCTCTCTAGCCTTGGTGGTGCAGTGTGAACCATCAGGAAGGTATAGAGGTTGGGTACGGGAATAGGTGGGAGGGAGAAAGAAAAGGTGGAAAGGAAAACAAAAAAAAAAGCAAGGTGAGAGCCAGTGTAGCTCTGTACCCATGGAGATGCAGCATGACCTGGCAGGAAGGGTTATAGGTGCTATACAGGGCTAGGTGGGAGGGAGAAAGAAAAGGAAATAAGGTTAAAAAATTTTTTTTAATAAAAAATGGCATGGCAGGAATTGGCAGGTGGGGGTGGGGTGGACCTGGGGTAAAGGCAGGCTGGTAACACCCTAGTTGAGTGGTGTAGTGTGGCCTGTTAGGAAGGGGTAGGGGTGGTGATTGGGACTAGGTGGGAGTGAGAAAGAAAGGCAATGAAGGGGGAAAAATGGCACACCAGGAGCTAGCAGGTGGGGAAAGGGCAGACCTAGGGTGATGGCAGGCCGGTAGCTCTCCAGCTGAGCAGCACAGAAGGGCCTGTCAGGAAGGGCTGGGGTGGCATACAGGGCAGAAGGGTAAGGGGTGGGAAAGCATATTTTTCTGGCTACCATGTGCTCTGTTGCCTGTTGGGAGCTCGGTGAAGTTGCTTTCCCATACTCCCTGTCTGGGTCATTTCTGGCTGTGCTTTAAGATGGCGAAGCTGTGCCATGTTAGTTGGCAGGTGACCTCCACTTCGCATCTCTCTTCCTTCTCTTTTTTCATTCCATTTCTTCTTCCATTTGGTGTTTGATCTAGTTCTTTATCTCTTTATTTGATGCTTAGGGTTCCAGGATTATCATTTGTATCTGTTTTAGTTTTGGGGTCTTTGCTGCAGAGGGATGGCATGATGAATCTGTTCAGGGCACCATGTTGGTTCTGCCCTGTATTGTTTTTTTTGAGTGTTTCATACCAACTTTGTATTTTTATTCTCGCTTTTTTTTTACTTTCTTGTGATGAGTCCTTTTGCTTTCTTCCTTCTTTTCATCTGTGTATTTTTTTCTTAGTGATTTCATAGTAGTTACTACACATATTACATTTCACAACTTATAACTGTGACAATGTTTAACATACAAACAATATATAACATACAAGCTTAATATATTAAACCTATTCCTAATATGCTCATCCTTCCCCCAATTCTGTTGGTGAATTTCCATTAACATCTTTGTACATCCTACATCTACTAAACCAAACCTACATCTACTAGGTTTGCTTATTACCTGTTTTTTACAATCTTGATGTTGTATTGATTGTGGGATTATATCATTGAGTTTATTTCCTGAAAATATATGTACTTGATCCTTGTGATTGCTCGTGTTGCATTTTTTTGGAGGTCTGTCTCTCTCATTTTTTATTTTTTTCCTGTGTTTATCCGAGTATTTGTTTAGTATTCTTGCCTTTCTGGTTGGAGAACTCCTTTGAGTAATACTTGAAGAGCTGGTCTGGTACTAACAAATTCCCAGAGCTTCTGTTTATTTGGGAATGTCTTGATTTCCCCCTCATTATTGAATGACAACTTTTCTGGGTAAAGATTTTTTGGTTGACAATTTCTTTCCATTTTATATATGTTGCTCCATTGTTTTCTGGCCTCTAGATTTTCTGGACAGAAATCTGCACTGATTCTTATGAAGGACCCTTGGTATTTGTGTTTTTCTCTTGCTGTTTCAGAATTCTCTCCTTATCTTTAGTTTTCAGGAATTTCATTAGGATGTATCCTGGAGTTGACCTTTTTATATTTCTTCCAGTTGGTATTCATGTAGCTTCTTATACTTTTATGCTTGGTTCTCTGTCCAGGTCTGGAAATTCTCTCTGATTATTTCTTGGAAATATTTTTTTCTATGCCTTTAGTGTTGTCATGGTGTTCTGGAATTCCACTAATTCTAATGTTAGATTTCTTAATTGAATCCCATATTTCCACTCAGCTCTGTTCACTTTTCTTTGTTATTTTCTCTTGTTTTACTTTAGACTTGATAAGTTCAGTTATTCTGTCTTCTAGTTCACTTAGTCCATCTTCTGTTTGTTTGACTCTATTATTGAGAGTTTCTCTTGCTTTTTCGGATTCAGTTGCTTTATTCTTCAATTTCGGTAGTTCATTTTGTTTTTACTTGGTGTTTTCAATTTCCGTGTTGAGTCTCTCATTTTGTTCCTCCATTTGTTTCCTGATCTCTGTTAGTTTGTTTTCTGTGTGCTTTTTGCTTTCTTTAAACATATTTAGCACTATTGTCTGAAAATTTTCTACTTTTTGCATTAACCTGGTCTCTGGAGGAGAAATTTCCTCTTCTTCAAGTTTTCCTTTTTATTGGTCTTTTCTTCTCTTGTAATTTTGTGTGTTTTATTACTATTCTTTCTTGAACTTGGGTCATTTTGATATCTTTTTTTAGTTTAAAAGTTTAAATTCTGTTCTGATTTTCATGGGAAACTTTTCTGGTTATACTTGCTTGATTTTGCTATGCTATATTCTCCATAGAAACACTAGAGGGTACCCTTATCCTTAAATATTTTTCAGTGCTGTTTCAGGAGTTCTGGGTTCTTGGGCTCTGGATTTCAATACCTACGAATGGTGAATTGTAGCTAGCCACAGATGCTGACATGGGTGGCGGTATTTGGCTTTCCCATGGCAAAACTGGGGAGTGCTCTATGTATTTCACTCATGGGTGCCCCTGCACAGACTCTCCCACATTATCCCACTGTAGTCAAAGAGTCAGCAATTTCCCTCTGTGTTGCCCAGCTGTAGTATCCCCTTCATCCTGGTGCCTTTTCAGCTCCTTCCAGTCCTAGTGCCTGTCACTCTGGGGTCTTGGCAAGATTCAACAGCACTCTCTCGCAGTGCCACAGTTTCCCTTTGCCCCTTCCCAATTTTGTGGCCCAAGAACTCCCATGGCCAATTTGTGCAGCCTTAGAAATTGGGCTATAGCTTCCTCAGTTTAGCTCCCGTTCTGTGTTCTTTGGGGTGTTGCCCCACCCCATCCCAAAAGAGTTGCATTGAGTGAGCACTCCAGATGCTAGTGGGTGGGTTTTCCCAGCTTCTATGGTGCCTGATGGCACAGTGGTTAAGAGCTACAGCTGCTAAACAAAAGGTTGGCAGTTCAAATCCACCAGGCACTCCTTGGAAACTGTACGGAGCAGTTTTACTCTGTCCTATAGGGTTTGTATGAGTCAGAATCAGCTTGAAGACAATGAGTTTGTTTTTTTATTGGTTTTGTGGTGCCTTCCAATGCTCCTTTCCCCTGTTTCTGGACTCACCTTGATTCTCTAACACCTCAGTTGCCATCCAGAGTTCTGAGATTTCTGTCTGTGTTTGTGCTTATTCATTTTCAGTGGGTTAGTTGCTGGGGGTTAATGGGAGCAATAGCTCACTTCCCAATATAATGTGATTTTAGATATATGAGGGATCATGTATACTGGATACATTGAAGGTACTCTACACATAGAGATCTGATTCCCAACTATATGTATCTACCTCTGTGCTGGATGTTTCACCAGTGGAGTTCTTTTTTTTTTTTTTTAGGTGCCTATTCTCGACTTGAGGGCACTGGGTTCTGGGTACTCTAAGATAGGAACCCTGGTAGAGCAGTGGTTAAGAGCTATGGCTGCTATCCAAAAGGTTGGCAGTTTGAATCTACCAGCCACTCTTTGGAAAATCTATGGGGCAGTTCTAATCTGTTCTATAGGGTTGCTATGAGTCACAATTGGTTTGACAGCAATGGGTACAGGTACCCTAAGATAAAGGTGAGTTGACACTTGTGACACAATGGAAAGAGTGTTGGTCTTAAAGTCCAAAAATTTAGGTCTGCACTTCATATTGTACATCTCCATCAACTGTGGTGCCTGGCATACAGTAAGTGTCTCTTATTTAAAATGTGGTAAACTGGATAAATGAATAACACTTATGAGCTCCATGACTTTGGGAAACTTACTTTTTTCCCATTATTTAGTTTCTTTTTCTTTAAAAGTGAAATATAGCTACTACTTATCAGCCAGGTCAGTTTTGAGAAATAAATGTGGTGAAGTATGGGAAGGTATTTTTAAAGCTGTTTTTGGATGATGACTTGTAGACTAGCTGAAATATAGACAACCTAGCTCTGTTATCCTTAACCCACTGGCGTGTTTTAACTGATGTTATGCTGTGAACACCAGATAATTTTTAGAAAAGTCTATTTGGGGGAGGTTTGAAGACATAAAAGGAAGTGGCTTCAATCATCCTTCTCCCACACCTGTAAAAGATCCTCCAGCCTGAAATGAGGAAATAAAAACAGAGAAGCAAGATATTAGACAGTGGTGTGTCAAGCAAAAGAAGTCCTCTATGTCTTGGCACTCCCCCAGGATTCATCACAATGAGGGAAGAAGAAACCACAGAACCCTTAAATATCTTTGGAGGGGTATGAGAACATAGAAATTGGGTGTCTGTGATGGTTAAGATTGTGTGTCAAATTGGCATGGCCATGATTCTCAGTGTTTATATGTGATCACTCCCATGATTGAATCTGCTGTGAGTAGCCAATTAGTTGAAAGGGAGTTTCTTTGAGAGTGTGCCCTGCATACAACTATAAGCAGACTTTCTGGCCACTTTGTTCATTCTGGATCCTGTGCTGCCTCCTGTTCGTCTGACTTCTGGCTCTTAAGACTTGAGCTATCAACTTACCTGAGATCTTGGAATTCATCGATATTCACAGCCTGAGAGCGGGAGCCCTGCTTTCTGACTAGCCCATCTTGGGTTCTCCAGCCCCTGCAGTGACTTGAATTGAGAGAAGTCTCTATCCTGATACAGGGACTTGGCATGTTTTAGCCTCTACAATCGTGTGAGACATTTCCTTGATAAAAATCTATATATATATTTATATGCTTTACTGGTTTTGTTTCTCTAGAGAACCCAGCCTAAGACAGTGTCTTTTTGCAGGTTGGAGCAGCAACAAGTCTCACAGAGTTGCTCATCCAGGATGGCTCTGGAGTAATAGAGAGAGGTGTTGGGCCTGAGTCATCCCTGAAAATTGGCTACACACACTCACATGTTATAGACACCAGTTGAATATTTTCCCATGAGTTAGAGAGTAGCATGGATATGGTACAGAGAAACAACTAAGTCAGATACCTTGTAGTTGAGGAAGATACTGTTGGTATCTATATGGAGAGCCAACTGAAGACCAGGTGAGGCATGAACATCACAGAACATAATATAGTAAACAAATGATGACAAAGGGCTAAATTTACCTCTCCTATTGGGTTTCTTGACACTAATGTGCCCACTAAAACTCAGAAGAAAGCACAGAAAATGGGAGGAAAAATAGCCCCTTTAATTGACTGAGAAAACCTTAAATTGATTAAGATAATACTGATTTGATTACTATTTAGTGTCTGTCACCTAACAGGATTTCCAAATATGAAAATTCAGTTGATACTGAAATAAAGTAATATCTTTGCTCTTACCAGATTATGAAGTGAGAGTCATAATGGTATAAGTAGAAATCAAACTTTTCTCTAATCAGGAATTGTTAAGAAAATAAAATTATCTCTAATTTTAAAACAAAAAATGTTTGCTACATGAGCCCTAAATAATATAAATTTTAGTTCTCTTCTTTAAATGAGAAAATTTCTAGCAGTACTTTGTAGAAAATTTCTCAGTGCACTGGCTGATAATTGCTTAACTTTAGCATTTTCTCATCCTCCAAGTTTAGATAACCACAAGTAAAACTTTAGGGAAATTCATATCTATATTTTCACTTTTTTTTCTGAAATGAATCACAGCAAGCTATTTCCTTTGGTACTTGGGAAGGGAGAGAGACTTTCATTTTTAATTTTGTTCTATTCTGAACTGTTAGACTTGTTCAACGGTATATAATTACCAATAACATGTACTTACGTATTTTGGGGGGGGAGTAAGAAGATGTTATCTGGGCAAGGATATTGTGAAACACTTTTATTTTTCCTTTATGTTTCTCTTTGTTAAAAACTGATATATGCTATTTTAAAATATTCAGTACAAATATGAAAGAATATGAAAAATGAGGCACTGAGATTGACTTCTCATATGACAGTGTGAGGAGTTCCACTGACCCACCACACAGTGAAACTGATAAAAATTAAAAAAAAAAAAACAATAAAACTGCTGTAAATTGTCTTAAGGACAAATAGCAAACTAAGAAACATCTACTCAATTCCATAAGAAATTCCATAAGAAAGGCAAGTCTATGGTATTTGAACCCAAACCATTCCCTCCCTCCCTCCTTCCGCTCAGGATGGAGACTCCACTACAGATTACTTCAGCCATAACACAGGGCTCCCTCTCTTTTTAGCTCCCAGCAGAGTGTTTTCTTCCTAGGAAGAACAGGACATCAGTATTTTTCATGCCACACCTATCCTTATTTCCAGCTCATTTCTGAAGCTAAATTCAAGGTAAGTGTGGTCCTGAGGTAGGAGATACCTTCTTTTATTTTGCCCCTACTGGTTGGAAGGGAAGCTCTACCTTGGGTGTGGTGCACTGAGAATAGCAGGGTGCTGATGATAGCCCTTTCCTCAGCAGTGGTTCAATGTCAGAAAAGGCAAGATAAGAGGACCTAAGGCTGTTGCTCCATTATCCACCAAGCACTCAGCTACAAAAGCTGCAGTGTCTCTGGAGAAGCTTGCCATCATCCCCACCCCCAGCTTCAGAGCTCTGGCTCAGAGATTTTGCATATGTGAAGAAATGACTCACTTCTTTTGCAATAGAACTTGGAGAAGTTTAGGCATAAAGGGGTTCTCAAGAACAGTGGAGGTTGTGATGAAAGGTGTTTGGGAAATTCCTTCATCTAATGAACATGAGCCTAAACTGCAGCCTGGCTACTTTGCGTGAAAGAACCAAAAACCAGTTGCCATTGAATCAACTCCAATGCATGGTGACCCCGTGCATATCAAAGTAGAATTGTTCTTCATAGGGTTTTCAGTGGCTGATTTTTTGGAAGTAGATTATTAGGCCTTTCTTCCAAAGTGATCCTAGGTGAACTCAAACTGACAGCTTTTTGGTTAGCAGCTGAGAACAAGACAGCTGAGAGAAGGCCTCCTGAGGCCAGATAAAATATCAAGTACTGACCCCAAAAACTATCCTTCAAAGGAGACACAATTTAATTGGATTAGTTTGTTGAGGATTTTACACCAGAGGGAATTGTTGAAAACAATAGAGCAAACAGCCAGCAATTACAGGAGTTTAAAAGCTGGATGTGCTCGTGGAAAGAGTGGAAGAGAGCCCTATCAGTACCACTACCACTTCAGGGTGATTGCGACATAACTAAAATTCCACTTCCCTGAGAAGCAATATCAGAGGCTTAACACCATGTTTATGAAGTGAGGGAGGATATACTTTAATTAAATAATCCAATCAGTCACTAAACAAATAAACAAGCAAATAACAGTGACGAGTCTCAGAGGGGGTAACCAATACTCACAGTGGCTCATTATATAAAATTTCCAAATTAAAAAAAAGCATGCAAAGAAACAGGAAAGTACAATCCATACACTAGAAAAAAAAAGTGGACAAAAGAAACTGCCTGTGAGAGTGACCAGATATCAGTTTAACAGAAAGTGATTTCAATTTACCCATTATAATAAATATCTTCACAAAACTAAAGGAAAGCATGATTAAAGAAGTAAAGAATGGTATGATGACAATGTTGCATCAAATAGAGAATATCAATAAAGAGATAGAGATTATAAAAAAGAATCAAATGGAAATTCAGGAGTTGGAAAGTACAATAACTGAAATTAAAAAAAAAGTCATTAGAGAGGCTCAACCATAGATTAGAACTGGCAAAAGAATTACCAAACTTGAAGACAGATTGATAGAGATCATGTAAGCCAAAGAACAGAGAGAAAAAAGAATAAACAAAAATGAACAGAGCCTCAGGTAAGTGTGGTACACCATAAAGCATACTAACATATGCGTAATCACCATTAAACATAATAACATGTATAATGGGAGTACCAAAGGAGAAGAGAGAGAAAAAGGAGAATAAAAAATATTCAAAGAAATAATGGTTGGAAACATGCCAAATTATTGAAAAACAATAACCACATTTCCAGGAAGCCCAATGGCTTCCAAGAAGGATAAATGCAAGGAGATTCATAAACAGACACATAGGAAATATGTTGAATGTCAAAGAGATGGAGAAAATCTTGAAAGCAGTAGGAGAAAAATGGTGCATCACTTACAAGGAAACATCAATAAGATTAATGACTGACTTCCCAGCAGAACCAATGAAAGCCACAAGGCAGTGAACTAATAATGTCATAGTGCTCAAAGGAAAAAAAAAAAAACTGTCAACCAAGAATCCTATATTCAGCAAAGTTATTAAAAACAAATAATAATAAATAAAAATTGAGAGAATTTGTTGATAACATATCCACCATACAAAAAATACTAAAGGAAGTTCTTCAGGCTGAAAACAAGTGTTCCCAGGCAGTAACTTGAATCCATAGAAAAAAACAAATAGCACCTGTAAAGATAATTATGTAATTAAGACACTATAAAGGTACATCTTTCTTCTCTTAATGATTAAAAGGTAATTACATAAAATAATACACATATAATATATTGTTGTGCCTATAACACATAAAAATGTAATATGTATCTATTTGGTAATGATAGTTCAAATAAGGTGAGGAGGAGCAAAACTGTAATGAGCAAAGAAAATAATGAGAGATGATAAAGTAATAATTATACAGATGTAAAAAAATTTTTTTTTTAATGTTAGGTTTGTAACATGTTTGTAATATGTATAATAATACCACAAAAAAAGGAAAAAAGGGAGCATATAGTGCTAGAATTATGCTAGTATAAATCTGAAGATGATTCTGAATGTAAGATACATATGACAAATCCTAAAACAATGATTAAAAAAAAACTCATAGATATCGATAAAAAATTAATGAAATGAAAATACTGCACTAGAAAATATTCACTTACTGAAAAAGAAAGTGTCTAAGGGAGAATATAAGAACAAAAAGGCATGATATATATACATATATATACAAACAAAAAGTAAAATGGTAAATGCAAATCTAACTATTTAAATAACAACATTAAATATGAATGGCTATGACAATACAAAAACCCGAGGTTGTAAGACTGGATTAAAAAAAACATGATCTAACTATATGCTCTGTATAGGAGACATACATTAGATTAAAAGACACAAATAGATTGAAAGTAAAAGGATGGAAAAATACATGCCATGCTAGGTATATCATGAAACAGCAACCACAGGAAAGATGGAGTGCCTATAAAAAAAAAAAAAAAAAATACTAATATCAGACAAAATAAACTTCAAAGCAAAAAATGTTACTGGAGGGATATTTTATAATGATAAAAAGGTTAATCCATCAAGAAGATACACCAATAATAGAGACTTCAATACTTCATTTTCAAGAATGGATAGAATAACTAAGCTGATATTAACAAAAAAATAGAAGACTTGAACAACACTATAAACTAATTAGACCTAACAGATATCTGTAGAACATACCATTTAACAGCACGAGCGTACATCCTTCTAAACTGTACATAGTACATTCTCCAGAATAGACCACATGGTAGGCCATAAAACAAAACTCATTAAGTTTAAAAAGATAGAAATGATGCAAAGTATGTTCTCTGACCACAATGAAATGAAATTAGAAACCAATAACAGGAAAAGTTTGAGAAACTCCCAAACATTTGATATACAACATACTCTTAAATAAACAATGGGTCAAAAAATAAATCAAAAGGGAAATCACATAATACTTGGAGATGAACAAAAATAAAGACACAACGTATCATTACTTATGGAATATAACTGAAGTGTTTTTATAGGGAAATTTATAGCTGCATATGCCTATAATAAGAAAGAAAAAACATATTAAATCAACAACCTAAACTTTGACCTTAAGACACTAGAAAAAGAAGAGCAAACTAAACCTAAAGCAAGCAGACAGAAGGAATAATAAAGATTAGAGTGAAGATAAATGAAACAGAGAATAGAAAAATGATAGATAAAACCAATGAAATGAAAAGCTGGTTCTTTGAAAAGTTCAACATTTGACAAAACTTTAACTAGGCTGGTGAAGAAAAAAAGAAGATTCAAATTACTAAAATCAGAAATAAAATTGAAGACATTACTATCAATCTCACAGAAATAAAAATGATTACAAAGGAATAGTATAAACAATTGTACACCAACAAATTAGATAAATGAAATGGATAAATTCCCAGAAACACAAAAACTGGCTCAAGAAGAAATAGAAAATCTGAATAATCCTTTAAGCAAAAAAAAAAAAAGGAGGGAAAAATCGACTGAATAATACAAAAACTACCCACAAAGAAAAGTTCAGGCATAGACGGCTTCACTGCTGAATTCTATCAAATATTTAAAAGATAATTAATAACTATTCTTCTCAAGGAAACCCTGGTGGTGTAGTGGTTAAGTGCTACAGCTGCTAACCAAAAGTTTGGCAATTCGAATCCACCAGGCACTCCTTGGAAACTCTATGAGGCAGTTCTACTGTGTCCTGTAGGGTCACTATGAGTCGGAATCAACTTGATGGCAAGTGGTTTGGCTTTATTCTTCCCAAACTCTTCCAAGAAGTAGAAAAGGAAAGGACACTTCCAAACTCATTTAATGAGACATACACACATTTTACCCTGATACCAAAACCAGACACCACAAGAAAGAAAACTAAAAATCAATATCTCTTATAAATATGGATACAAGAATCCTCAACAAAATTCTAGCAAATTGAATCCAGCAATATATAAAAAGAATTATATACCATGAACAAGCGGGATTTATCCCAGGATACAAGGTTTGTTTAACATCCAAAAAAAAAACTAATGTAATATATTGGATAAACAAAATAAAATATAAAAATAGAACAAAACAAACGGAAAGCATATACTCTGAAAACTACCAAATGTTGTAGAAAGAAATTAAAGAAGATATAAATAATGGAAAATATTCTATATTTGTGGATTGGAAGATTAACATTGTGAAGATGGCAATACTTCCCAAACTTATCTAAAGATTAAACACTTTTCTATCAGAATCCCAGCTGAATTTACTGTAGAAATTGAAAAGCTGATTCTAGAATTCATATGGAATTGCAAGGGACACAGAATACCCAAAAGAATCTGGAAAATAAATAAATAACAGAGCAGGAGAACTCACACTTCTTATATTGAAAACTTATTACAAAACAATGCTAATCAAGACAGCTTGATACTTTCACAAGTATAGACATATAGACCAATGGAATAGAATTTAGAGTGCAGAAAAAAATCCATACATCTATAGCCTCAGAATGGAGGATGGCGAGACTTCATCGCCCTTACTTTGGGCATGTAATCAGGAGGGACCAATCATTGGAGAAGGACATTATGTTTGACAAAGAGGGTCAGTGAAAAAGAGGGAGACCTTCACTGAGATGGAATGACACAGTGGCTGCAACGATGGGCTCAAACATACCAAAAATTGTCAGGATGTCTCATGACCGGGCAATATTTCATTCTGATATACATAAGTTGCTATGAATAGGAGCTGACTCAATAGCAACTAACAACAACAACATCAATGACTAATTGATTTTCAACAAGGGTTCCAAGTCCATTCAATGGAGAAAGGCTAGTCTTTCCAACAAATGGTGCTGTGACAACTGGATAGCCACACGCAAAAGAATGAAATTTGGCCCTTATCTCACAGCATGTAAAAAAAAAATTAACTCAAAATGGATCAAAGGCCTAAATGTAAGAGCAAAAACTATAAAAGTCTTGAAAGAAAATGTGGGAGTAAATCTTCATGGCCTTGCATTTTGCAAGGAATTCTTAGACATAACACCAACATCACAAATAACAAAAGAAAAATTAGACAAATTATAAATTAAATTTTTTTAATTAAAATTTTGCTTCAAAGGATGCCGTCAAGAAAGAACTTAACTTGTTAAAAAACAACTCACAGAAGGGGAGAAAATATTTGCAAATTGTATATCTGATAAGGGAGTTACATCTATAATATATAAACAATTCTTATAACTTAACATGAAAAGAAATTAAAAAAAAAACAATTAAAAAATAGACAAAGTATCTGAATAGATATTTCTCCAAAGGAGATATACAATGACCAATAAGGTCACGAAAAGATGGTTGACATCATTTGTAATCAGGGAAATGCAAACCAAATTCACAATGAGATACCACTTCACACCCACTAGGGTGGCTAGAATAAAAAAGTCAGATCATAGCAAGTGTTGGCTAAGATATAGAGAAATTAAAACCCTCATGAATTGCTGGAAGGAAGGTAAAATGGTGCAGTCACTTTGGAAAATAGTCTGGTGATTCCTCAAAAAATGAAACATAGAGTTACCATAACCCATACCAAACCCATTGCCATAGGGACAATTCTGACTCATAGTGACACTGTAGGACAGAGTAGAACTGCCCCATAGGGTTTCCAAGGCAGTAAATCATTGTGGAAGCAGACTGCCACATCTCTCTTCCACAGAGCAGGTGGTTGGTTGGAACTCCTGACCTTTTGTTTAGCAGCCAAGCGCTTAACCACAGCACCACCAGGGCTTCTCTGGAGTTACCACATGAGCCAGCAATTCCACTCCTAGGTACATACCTGAGAAAAATGATAACATGCCCAGACGGAAACTTGTACACAAATGTTTATAGCAACATTGTTTGTAATAGCCAAAAGGTATAAATAATCCAAATGCTCATCAATGGATGAATACATTTTTTAAAAAATTGTGTTAGATCCATACAATGGAATATTATTCAGCCATAAAAAGGAATGAAAATACTGATACATGGTACAACATGGATGATTTTTTACATTATGCTAAGTGAAATAAGCCATTCATAAAATATCACATACTATTGATTCCATTCATATGAAAGTCCAGAATAGGAAATGTACATAGACAGAAAGTGGACAGTGGTTGCTTAGAGCTCAAGTGGGGACTGATGGATGAGGGAGGGTCATTGATTAAGGGCACAAGATTTCTTTTTGAGATGATGAAAATGTTCTGAAATTGACTGGTGATGGTTGCACACATCTGTGAACATACTAAAAACCATTGAATTGTACCCTTTACATGGTGAATTATGTGATCAATTACAAAAGAACGCATTACTGTCTATTCTTTGTTTTTAACTTTCATATTCCAATCACCAGTAATTATCAATGCATCCTGATTATATGTTTGATTAATTTCAGATTGCAGAAGTTGGTAAAAAACTTCAATTACCTCATCTTTGACATTAGTGGTTGGTGTGTAAATTTGAATACTAGTCATATTAACTGGTCTTCCTTGCAGGCATATGGATATTATCCTATCTCTGACAGCGGTGAACTTCAGGATAAAGCTTGAAATGTTCTTTTTGATAATGAATGCAATGCCATTCCTCTTCAATTTGTCATTCCTGGCATAGTAAACCATATGATTTTCTGATTCAAAATGAGCAATACCAGTTTATTTCAGCTCACTAATGCCTAGTATATAGATGTTTTATGTGTTCCATTTCATTTTTGATGACTTCCAATTTTCCTCGATTCATATTTCATACATTCCACATTCCGATTATTAATGGATGTTTGCCACTTTTTCTTCTCATTTTGAGTCATGCTACATCAGCAAACAAAGGTCCGGAAAGCTTGACTCCATTCACATCATTAAGGTTGACTCTACTTTGAGGAGGTAGCTCTTCCCCAGTCCTATTTTGAGTGCCTTCCAATACTGTTGTAAATCCTAACCCCTATATCTGGAAAGGAGCCTTGGTGGTGTAATGGTTAAGTGTTTGCTTACTGAAATGTAGGCAGTTCAAACCCACCAGGGAAACCATATGGGGCAGTTTTACTCCGTCTTATAGGGTCTCTATGAGTCAGAATGGACTCAATGACACACGACAACATACCTGTGGATGAAATCCCATTTGGGAATAGGGTTTTCTTTTTTATGTTAATGAGGCCGTATCAGTGTAGGATGTGTTTTAAGCCATCGCTTTTGAGATATAAGAGGTGCAGATTAGGCACAGAAGCAAGGAAGCACCGATTGGGGAAGACAGATTCCATGTCACATGAAGATCATCAAGGAACTGAGGAACAGAAGCTGAAAAGAGACAAGGACCTTCCAAAGACGACAGAAAGAAATAATGTTCTCCTAGAGCTGGTGCTCTGAATTCAAACTTCTAACCTCATAACTGTTGGAAAATAAATTTCTCTTTGCTAAAGCCTTCCAACTGTCATATTTTTGTTACAGCAGTGCTAGCAAACTAAGACACCCCTGGATCATGCTATCCTTGTGGCGAAAGGAAGAGCAGGAATCTGGCAGATGGCCCCAAAGCTTCTGTTCACAAATCAAATCAACTCATAATCCATTGCACAAAGCAAGTCTTATGGTGAAGCCCTACATCGATTGGACAGGAATTGGTGCTATAAGAGTGTTATATAAAGGAGTAAAAAATGGCCTATGTGTATTGATGCCAAATTGTTTATCTCTTCATAGCAAGCTGAGGCCTGTTAGCCCAAGAAAAGCGCAGCAGTGCCAAACTCAAATTTGTATACATCCAATTCTATTAAAAACAGTCCAAATAGATTTGTAGCCACTTAGAGTCTGCTTGCTTATATACCCTGTGAAACTGCACCCGTATCCGCAACCCTAGATAAGATAAAACCCTGCAGGTATAAGGATCCTAGGATGCTACTATCCTTCAGAGCTCTCTGACCCAAACACTCCCCACCTTGCTGCAGGAGGACATTGCCAAAGGTGCACATAAGCCTCTCCTCCCTTCTTTTCTTCCCCAGGGTTTTTCATCCTTTCTCCCCCTTCTGGTGGATCCCTGCACCTGCTGCTTGCCTCTGACAGACCTCTGGCTATGGGGCACTGCTCCCTGCATGCAGTTGTTATTGCATCAGCCCCAATAAATGGCTTGTTGTGCAATACTATCTCATGGTAACATCCTTGTCCATGGTCAGCCAAATTCTCTCAAACCCACTACAAGGAGGCACTACAAGTCAAGTGACAAGGAGGCACTACAAATCAAATGACGGTGTGTAAAATGTATAAGCCTCTTACAGGAAAGATTAAATAGTTGAGAACAAAAAATACAACGCATCACATTTCACCCTCTTGGTCACAAATATTCACTTTTCCCTCTTGCATGTAAAATAAACACTCTTTCCCAAGAAAGGCATTAAAAACAAACAAACAAACAAAAAACTGAATTATGGCTTCAAACTCAAAGTATAAGGCCTTGGAATAGTCTCTACATCAAGTTTATAATGTAGCTTTATTTTTACATCTAGAAAGTGTGGAATTGGAAGGACAAATCTACTGGTCTCTTAAACACTTAACATACAATGGTGGAACAGGGACAGGATAGCCCCAGTAAACTCTTCTATTCCAAAAATGGTAAGACATAAACAATAATCATTAACTTTGATGTTGTCGTGTGCTCTTGAGTTGATTCTGACTCATAGTGACCCTATAGGACACAGTATAACTGCCCCAGGGGGTTTCCTAGGTTGTAATATTTACAGAAGCAGATTGCCAAGTCTTTTTTTCCAGGGTACTGCTGGGTGGGTTTGAACTGCTGAACTAGTTAGCAGCCAAGCACTAACCATTGCATCACCAGAGCTCCTTAATCACTCGATAGTCAATAAGAATTTTGAAATTCTGCTGAATAAACATTGTGAAGGCCCTCTATCTGGGAATAGGAATTGTTCCTTGATTATAGTCCAGTTCCGCTTTTCGGGAGAAGCATTGTATTTTATTTTCTTCAATGGCTGTTGGCTCTGCCTCTGGAAAGTGCTTCCTTTCCCATGGTCCTCTTTAGCCACATCTGAAGAGAGCATGGAGAATATATTCCCCTATTTTATTCTAGTCAGTTTCATGTGTCAATGACTATACCTACAGTTCTTTCAAAACATGCCTCTTTCCTAGACTGACTTACAGGTAATTTGAATTTACCAGGATTGTGTGAGACCAAAATATATCTGTTTTCCCTGTGCTATTTTACCCATTTTGAAGAACTCCCTGAGCAGAGGTTTTAACAAAACACATGACCATGCCTGTCCTTGATTTGGTGCCTGATACAGTCTGAATCTTAATTGTCTTAATTGGCTTTTGTTGCTCAAAGCATTTCTTAATTTTATCTTTTATGAGTTGTTTATTAGGAACAGTTGTGTCTTTCTCTCTTTTTGCTTTCATTCCTACTTGAAAAAACCCACTCTTTTTTGAGATTATCTCTTTCCTACAGCACCTTGTCAAATTACAGTACAAAACAATGAAATTATGCTTCCAATATTTTGTTTTCCACTTCTTCAGCTAAAATAGCAAGCTTGTTAGATTATTATCTGTCTTCCGGTTATCACAAGTGAGCATTTTATTAAAATGTTTTGTCATCTCATAATATGGGTGTCTTAGTTATCTAGTGCTACTATAACAGAAATACCACCATTAGATGGCTCTAACAATCAGAAATCTATTGTCTCACAGTTTAGGAGGCTAGAAGTCCGAATTCAGAGCACCGGCTCTAGCGGTAAGGCTTTCTCTATCACCTCTGGAGGAAGGTCTTTGTCTCCTTTCAGCATCTGTGGGCCTGGAATTCCTTGGAGATATACATGTGTCTTGGCATCAATCTTACTCTAGGTCTAGGAAGTTCTCAGCATAGAAACCTAGGTTCAAAGGACACATTCAGCTCCTGGCTCTTCGTTTTTGGTGGTAGCAGGTCCCTCCCTCTCTGCTGACTTCTCTTTCCTTTTATCTCTTGTAAGATAAAAGGTGATGCAGGCCACACCTCAAGGAAATTCCTCTTATATGGGATCACGGTTGTGACCTGAGTCAGAGTATTGCATCCCTCACTAATCCTGCTTATGTCTTATAGGTTGGTGAAGGGTGGTGACTCAAGATACATCCTACCTTAATCCTCAGTAACATGCCGTAATCCTGCCTCATTAACAAAATGGATAGCTTGTGGCCAATTGGGACCATAACCAAAGGCATAGAGGCTAGGATTTACAATACATAACAAAATGGGAGATAATCAGATCACAAAATGGAGGAAAGTCACACAATGCTGGGAATCACAGCCTAGCAAAGTTGACACATATTTTGGGGGGATGCAATTCAATCCATGACAATCGACTTCCATTTTTCCATCTTCTGGTGGACAGTTTCCTTGCCTCCCGTGACCTGGCCCCAAACTAGTGCCATACATATTAGGTGTTTTTTCATGGCAGCATGTCTCAGTTATCTAGTGCTGCTATAACAGATATAACACAAGTGGGTGGCTTCAACAAACAGAAATTAATTTTCTCACAGTATAGAAGGCTAAAAGTCCAAATTCTAGTGCATTGACTCTAGGGGAAGGTTTTTTCTCCGTCATCTCTTGGGAAAGGTCCTTGTCTCTTTTCAGCTTCTTTTGCTCAGTTCCTTGGAGACCTTCATGTGGTAAGACATCTATTTTCCACCATCTCTGCTTCTTTCTCTGTGCCTAATCTGCACCTTTTATATCTCAATGGTGATTGGCTTAAGATACATCCTATACTGGTATATCCTCATTAACATAACAAAGAAAACCATATTCCCATATGGAATTACATCCACAAGTATGTGGTTGTTGTTAGCAGCTTTCGAGTAGGCTCTGACTCATAGTAACTCTATGTACAACAGAACTAAACACTGCCCAGTCCTAAGTCAACCTCACAATCATTGTTATATTTCAGCCCATTGTTGTAGCCACTGTGTCAATCCATCTTGTTGAGGGAATTTCTCTTTTTTGCCGATCCTCTACTTTACCAAGCATGATGTCCTTCTCCAGGCACTGGTCCCTCCAGATAAACTGGTCCAAAGTACATGAGACGAAGTCTCGCCGTCCTCACTTCCAAGGAGCATTCTGGCTGTACTTCTTTAAGACCGATTTGTTCTCTCTGCTGGAATTCCATGGTATATTCAATATTCTTTGCCAACACCATAATTCAAAGTCATCAATTCTTTTTCTGTCTTCCTTATTCATTGTCCAGCTTTCACATACATGTGAGGTGTTTGAAAAATACCATGGCTTGGGACAGGTGCACCTTAGTCCTCAAAGTGAAATCTTTGCTTTTTAACACTTAAAGAGGTCATTTGCAGCAGATTTGCCCAATGCATTATGTCATTTGATTTCTTGACTGCTGCTTCCATGGACATTGATTGTGGACTCAAGTAAAATGAAATCTTTGACTACTGCAATTTTTCTCTATTTGTCGTGATGTTGCTTATTGGTCCAGTTGTGAGGATTTGTGTTTTTTTTTTTTATGTTGAGGTATAATCTGCAAGTATAGGGATTAGGATTTACAACTCATATTTTTTGGGGACACAATTCAATCCATAACAGAGAGCCCCAGATGTTAGCGTCTATATTGGTAACAAACAACCCTAAAATCTCAGGGGCTACAGAGGTTTATTTCTTGCTCTCTTTTTCTGTTAGCATAGGTCAGCTGCATCTCTGCTTCTTATTTCTTTGTTCCTAGGCCCAATCTATAGGAACAGCCTCTATCTGAAACATGCTTTGGTTCATGCTGTTGTTATGGCAGAAGGAAAATAAAGGGGAACAGAGCTAACAGAAATATGTAATGGCTCTTAAAGTGTTTAGTTAGATATGTCTACTCACATCTCATTAGCCAAATCAAGTCACATTGTGAAATCCAACATTGACAAGGTGGGGAAATACACTCCCCTCATAGGAGGCATTGCAAGATCTATGGCAATAGTCAGAAGTATAAAAGCCTCTTACAGAAAACTAAATAGCTCAGAATATTACAATTTACTACAACCTGCTATAAAATTTTTTGTAAATCAGGAACTTTTTATCCTAAAGAAAAATTTAGTAAGGACCTTCAGGAAGATGGAAGTAATTATAAAGTGGATTTTGAGTTATTGTTCTCCATCTCCACTAAGGTCATGGGTAAATTTTGGCATAACCTTAACAAACTGTTACCATTGAGTTGTTTCTGACTCACAGCAACCCTATACGACGTCCAGAACTGCCCCATACGGTTTCCAAGGAGTGCCTGGTGGATTTGAACTGCTGACTTTTTGGTTAGCAGCCAAACTCTTTAACCACTGCACCACCAGGGTTTCCAATTTTGGCAAAAGCGAGTATATACAGGTGTCAGTGTATTTTTATGGTTTTAGGAGATTCTAAATAATTTTAATAGGCTACTGACACCAATTGTCAACTTTCTGTGGCTAGTGATGAAAACGTATAGCACTCTGAAACCCTGAGTGGGGAATGCAAATGCTCTATTAACTGTCTTAAAGTAATTGGAAAACAGTAACAATAGAAATCTAGAAGACTAGATAGGGGTGGAGGAGGAAGAGTGTAAAGGGGAGAGATAAATGAAAATAAATATATTGCAGGGAATGAAACTGACATCTGAATTGGAGGCAAGAACTACCAAATATTGTACATCTACTCTGTGTCAGTCACTATGCTTGGCATTTTTCACAGTTCTCCTAATCAATTCTCACAATAATGTACTATTATTCCCATTTCGTCAATCAGGAAATGACTATTCAAAAATGTAATTTAGCCATTTGTGGAGCTAAGTTTCAAAAGTAGGTTTGTCTATCTTTTCCATGTTGTTGTTGTTAAGTGTCATCGATTCAGTTCTGACTCGTAGTAAGCCTGTGTACAACAGCACAAAACACCGTCTGGTCCTCGCCATCTTCACAATTATTCCTGTGTTTAAGACCATTGTTGCAGCCACTGTGTCAATTCATCTCATTGACAATCATCCTCTTTTTCGATCATCCTGCACTTTACAAAGCAGGATGTCCTTCTCCAGGGACTGATCCCTCCTAATAACATGTCCAAAGTACGTGACATTCTGGCTGTACTTCTTACAAGACAGATTTGTTCATTCTTCTAGCAGTCCATGGTATATTCAGTATTTTTCTTCAACACCATGATTCAAAGACATCAGCTCTTCTTCGGTCTTCTTAATTCACTGTCCAGCTTTTGCATGCATATGAGACAATTGAAAATACCATGACTTGGGTCAAGCGCACCTTAGTCTTCACAGTGATGTCTTGGCTTTTTCACATTTTAAAGAGATCTTTTGCAGCAGATTTATCCAAAGCAACATGTCATTTGATTTTTTAACTGCCACTTCCAAGGGTGTTGAATGTGGATACAAGCAAAATGAAATCCTTAATAACTTCAATCTTTTCTCCATTTATTATGATGTTGCTTACTGGTCCAGTGGTGAGGATTTTTGTTTTCTTTATGTTGAGGCATAATCCATACTGAAGGCTGTGATCTTTGATCTTCATCAGTAAGTGCTTCAAGTCATCTTTCCCTTCAGCAAGGAAGGTTCTGTCATCTGCATTTCACAAGTTGTTAATGAATCTTCCTCCAATCCTGATGCCCCGTTCTTCTTCATATAGCCCACCTTCTCAGTTTAGCTGCTCAACATACAGATTAAACAAATACGGTGAAAGGATACAACCCTGTACATACCTTTTCTGACTTTAAATCACAAATATCCTGTTATTTGCCCCCACATGTCTGTCAGTTTGTCATACTGTGGAGACTTGTGTGTTGCTGTGATGCTGTAGGGTGTGCTCCCAGTATTCAAATACCAGCAGGGTCGCCCACGCTACAGCAGTTTCAGCTGAGCTTTGGGACTAAGACACACTAGGAAAAAGGACCTAGTGGTCTACTTCTGAAAAAAATTAGCAGTGAAAACCTTATGAATAGCAGAGGATCAATGTCTGAAATAGTGCCAGAAGATGAGCCCCTCAGGTGGGAAGGCACTCAAAACACAACTGGGGAAGAACTGCCTCCTCAGAGTTGACCTTAATGATTTGAATGAAGTCAAGCTTTCGGGACCTTCATTTGCTGATGTGGCATGACTGAAAATGAGAAGAAACAGCTGCAAACGTCCAAAATAATCGGAAAATGGAATGTACAAAGTAGGAATCTAGGAAAATTGGAAATCATCAAAAATGAAATGGAACACATAAAGCTGAAATGGACTGGTGTTGGTCATTTTAAATTGGACAATTATATGGTCTACTATGCTGGGAATGACAAATTGAAGAGGAATGGCTTGCATTCATCATTAAAAAAAGAACGTTTCAAGATTTATCCTGAAGTACAACGCTGTCAGTGGTAGCATAATATCCATACGACTACAAGGAAGACCTGCTAATATGACTATTATTCAAGCTTATACACCAACCACTAAGGCCAAAGATGAAGAAACTGAAGATTTTTACCAACTTCTGCAGTTTGAAATTCATCGAACGTGCAATCAGGATGCATTATTGGAATTCAAAAGTTGGAAACAAAGAAGGGTCAGAAGTTGGAAAATATTGCCTTGGTGATAGAAATAATGCCAGAAATGACATGATAGAATTTTGCAAGGCAAAATCTTCATAGCAAATACCTTTTTTGAACAGCAAAAAAAAAAAAAAATTTTTTTTTTTTATACACGTGGATCCCATTCGATGGAATATACATGAATCAAATCGACTACATCTGTGGAAAGAGACAATGAAGAAGCTCAATATCATTAGTCAGAACAAGGCCAGGGGCCAACAGGGAAACAGACCATCGATTGCTCATATGAAAGTTCAAATTGAAGATCAATAAAATTAGAACAAGTCCATGAGAACTGAAGTTATGACCTTGAGTATATCCCATCTGAATTTAGAGACCACCTCAAGAATAGATTTGATGCATTGAACACTAATGGCCGAAGACCAGACAAGTTGTAGAATGACATCAAGGACATCATACATGAATAAAGCACGAGGTCATTAAAAAGAACGGAAAGAAAAAAAGGCCAAAATGGATGTCCAAAGAGACTCTGAAACTTGCTCTTGTATGTCGAGTAGCTAAAGCAAAAGGAAGAAATGAAGTAAAAGAGCTGAACAAAACATTTCAAAAGGTGGCTTGAGAAGACAAAGTATTATAATGACACGTACAAAGACCTGGAGTTAGAAAATCAAAAAGGAAGAACACACCTGGCATTTCTCAAGCTGAAAGAACTGAAGAAAAAATTCAAGCCTCAAGTTGCAATAGCAAAGGATTCTATGGGCTACTGAATAATGCAGGAAGCATCAAAAGAAGATGGAAGGAATACACAGAATTTCTGTACCAAAAAAGAATTGGTTGATGTTCAGCCATTTCAGCAGGTAGCATATGATCAAGAAGCGATGGTAATGAAGAAGTCCAAGCTGCCCTGAAGACATTGGCAAAAAAAAAAAAACAAAAAAACAAGGCTCCAGGAATTGACAGAATACCAACTGAGATGTTTCAACAAATGGATGCAGCGCTGGAAGTGCTCACTCTTCTATGCCAAGAAATTCGGAGGATAGCTACCTGGCCAACCAACAGGAAGAGATCCATATTTACACCTATTACAAAGAAAGTTGGCCAATGGAATGTGAAAATTATCGAACAATATCATTAATATCACACACAAGCAAAATTTTGCTGAAGATCATTCAAAAGTGTTTGCAGCAGTACATCGAGAGGGCACAGCCTGAAAATCAAGCTGGAACAGGGATTATAGCTGATGTGAGATGGATCATGGCTAAAAGCAGATAATTCCAGAAAGACGTTTACTTGTGTTTTATTGCCTATGCAGAGGCATTCGACTGTGCAGATCATAACAAATTATGGATAACATTGCAAAGAATGGAAATTCCAGAACACTTAATTGTGCTCATGAGGAACCTGTACATAGATCAAGAGGCAATCGTTCCAACAGAAGAAGGAGATTCTGCATCGTTTAAAGTCAAGAAAAATGTGCATAAGGGTTACAGCCTTTCACCATACTTATTCAGTCTGTATGCTGAGCAAATAATCTGAGAAAATGGACTATATGAAGAACAACGAGGCATCAGGATTGAAAAAAGATTCATTAAAAACCTGCGATATGCAGATGACACAACCCTGCTTGCTGAAAATGAAGAGGACTTGAAGCACTTACTGATGAAGATCAAAGACTACAGCCCTCAGTATGGATTACACCTCAACATAAAAAAAAAAAATCCTCACAACTGGACCAATGAGCAACATCATAATAAATGGAGAAAAGACTGAAGTTGTCAAGGAATTCATCTTAATTGTATCCAGAATCAAGACCCATGGAAGCAGCAGTCAAGAAATTAATGACATATTGCATTGGGCAAATCTGCTGCAAAAGACCTCTTTAAAGTGTTAAAAAGAAAAGATGCCACTTTAAGGACTAAGGTGTACCTGACCCAAGCCATGCGTTTTTAATCGCCTCACCTGCATGCGAAAGCTGTACACTGATTAAGGAAGACCGGTGAAGAACTGATGCCTTTAAATTATGGTGTTGGCGAAGAATATTGAATATACCATGGACTGCCAAAAGAATGAACAAATCTGTCTTGGAAGAAGTACAGCTAGAACGCTTCTTAGAAGCAAAGATGGTGAGACTCCATTTCACATACTTTGGACATGTTATCAGGAGGGACCAGTCCCTGGAGAAGGACATCATGCTTGGAAGAGTATATCAGTGAAGAAGAGGAAGACCCTCAACAAGATGGATTGACACAGTGGCAGCAATGATGAGCTCAAGCATAACAAGGATCAGGATGGTGCAGGACCTGGCAGTGTTTTGTTCTGTTGTGGTTGCTGTGAGTCGGAGCTGACTGTACGGAACCTAACAACAACATAAATGTATAGATATAAAACCTAAACATCATTAAATAAATCATGGGTTGAACACATCTAGCTTTTTGCTCTAGTTCATGGCCTTTCTTGCCCTATCAGCATTAGCATTATCTTTAGCACAGAACTTACACATTCTGATCGCCTTTATTACCCATTATTATGGTAAATAAGAGACAAAGCTACTCAAAGTGTCTACTTCATTCTAAAATTAATCAATTATATAACATCTGTCTAAGATTATGAAAACTTGCAACATGGAAGAAGCACCTTAATGTACCTAAATATGCTGTTTCTAGCTTAAAATACCATTTTTAATTTTTAGCCCTAAAAAGAATTTAATCATCCCTCATCTCTGTGATTTTTTTTTCATCTCTATGATTATAATAAAATAAAATGAAACTGATAAAAACCAGGATCATCTCTTGGAGGATATGGTCAGGGTCAAGGCATACTATGGTGGTCTCTCTTTTCTAATGTGTAGTGTAAGAAAGACATAGTTCTTAAAAGCATGGACGGCCTGAATTACAATTCCAGCTTCACCACATCCTAGTGGTACGACTATGAGCAAATTACTCAACCTGTTTTGTCTCAATTTCCTCAACTGTAAAAAGGGGAGAATAGAACCTAATTCACAGGATTGTTGTGAGCAATAAATGAGTTATTTATAAAGCATTGGAACCTTGCTTGTCACATAGAAAGAGCTATATAAATGTTAGTTAAATTAAAAAAATAAAAGTATTGATACTACTTCTGTAGACAGTATATTATTCAGAGGAATATTCTGGGAGGTGTTAACAGTTGTTAAAAACCAGAAAAGTTCTTTGGTCACATAAGTTTGGGAAATTCAGCTGAAATAAAGTTGATCAGATTACTTTGCTAAAGGACTTCTCGGAATCTTTGGTATATATTATTAGTTCTTAGATCTAGTATTTTATCAGGAAATAGTGTCCTAAGAGATTTCCAAGATGTGGATATGGGGAAATGGGGGAAACAATATGCTTCACCAATTCGCATGTAGTTCTTACACGTGTCCATGATTTCAATTTTTTTAAATAATGTGTGGATACTGAGTAATATTTATAAATATATATACCATACATATATATGCTATAAAAATGATTTAGTAAACACTTGTGCATCCACTATCCAGTTTAAGGAATAGAACATTACTATTAAGTTTAAGGAGCCCTGGTGGTGCAATGGTTAGGAGCTTGGCCGCTAAGCAAGAGGTCGGCAGTTTGAATTGACCAGGCGCTCCTTGGAAACCATATGGGGAAGTTCTACTCTGTCCTATAGAGTTGCTATGAGTCAGAATCAACTCAACTACAACGGGTTTGGTTTTTGGTTTGGGCCTCCTTTGTGACCCCTGCTCCAATTCTTTCTTGTTTCCTCCTTTCTAAGAACAAAATACTACCCTGAATTTCAGGTTTATATTTCTCTTGCTTTTCTCTATAGCTTTATCATGGTTATTTGTATTCTTAATTGAAAAATTTGAATGTTTTCAAACTTTATACAGTCAGACTTCAGGTTACAAATGAGACCTGTTCCTAACCGTGTCTTTAAGTCAAATTTGTAGGTAAGTCAGAACAGGTGCATATGGTTCTTATTTAGCCTTACTTTATTTTTTAGTGTAAGAAGGAGCCCTGTTGGCGCAGTGGTTAAGTGTACAGCTACTAACTGAAAAGTTGACGGTTCAAACCCACCAGTCACTCTTCAGGAGAAAGATGTGGTAGTCTGCTTCCATAAAGATTTAGAGCCTTGGAAACCCTATGGATTAGTTCTACTCTGTCCTATAGGGTTAATATGAGTCAGAATCAACTGGACGGCAATGGGTTTTGTTTTTTTGTTAGTGCAAAAAAAAAAAAAACTTGAAGTCTTTTCAATGATTTAAAAGCTGCAGGTGCAGCAAGTGAAGGTGTTGTGATGAAGAATTTGTTATGAGTAGGGTTTGGTTCAAGAGTTTCAAAGAGAGGGCAAATTTACATAACATTAAAGGGAAAGTATGAGTTGTCCTTAAGACAGACATTTGTAACCTGGGGACTGCCTGCACACAAAAACTCATACTGTATCTATTATTCAGCACTAGCTTTTCCACTCAATATTACCTTCCTGAGATTCATTCTTGTTTGTATCAGTCAGGGTTCAGTTGCAGGAAATAGAAAATACTTCAGTTATTTACCCATAAAATGTAATACAGTGAACTATGTGCTTTCAACTTTTCTGCAAGGGCAGGAAAATTTAGTCCAAAGCTGGGTTTTCAGGAACAATTCACAGAAAAACCCTGATAAACTGGCCCACTAAGGGAGCAGCTACCTCTGACACAATCAGGAAGAGAGAAAATGAGCCAGACAGCGCTTTTAGCTGCAGAAACTCTCTACCCAACTATGACCTAGAGCTTAGGAAGCCAGTTCCAAAACTGTCTCTTGACATCCACAAAGGTAATAAAGATCATTTGAACACTGCTGTTAAAAACACCCAACCTATCAATGACTGCTGGCTAGCATCAACAACCAAAGCATGAAGAAGCTGAATCCTTCATTTCTCCCTTTGAAATATCTGTCATGGGAATATGTCTCATTGGTGGAATCTAATTCACAGCCTGAAAACTAAGTGCAGAAAGTTTGAGATGTATAGCTTTCAGCCTTCCAGCATCTGCAACTAGGAAGAAACAGTAGAATGAATCTAAACAACAATCGTTTAACCATTAGCTAAAAGCTTGACTGGCAACTTTAAAATAGAAATATTAGATTGATACCACCTGAACCAATGGCTAAATCATTAAAAGTGGTTCAAACGATGCGTAGCAATGCAAAGCAGCTTACCTTGTATAAAAATTGAATCAAAATCTAATCAAACTTTCAGATGTAACTACCAGTACAGGAAATCCCAGGGATTAAAGAACAAGGTCACCCACTCCATAAAAAAAAGGAAACAGATAAATCCAGAATGTGGGAGATACTACAGGATCAACGACCAATTCCTTACAAATAAAATGACTTAAACAGAAAAAATGGGGGTGATTCAAACAGACAAAAAAAATATCAAGCCTAAGCCACCTGTAAAAAGACACTTTTCTCACTGAATTTTATACTATAAAAGGGAAAAATTTATAGTATATGTGTTATATCTTATTACAATTTTTATTTACTAAAATCTTTTTTTGAAAGAAAATTGTAGGAATCTGATATTGAACCCATATTATACCATATTAATGTGATCATTGTTAATTCTGATAGGTGCTGTAATGGCATGACGGTTACATTTTAAAATGTCCTTATCGATGAAAGATGAATTATATTAATTTTCTCTTAAAATACAAATAATCCTAGTGCCTTCAAGTCAATTCCACATCATGGCAACCCATGTGTGCAGAGTAGAATTGCTCCATAGGGTTTTCAAGGCTGCAAACTCTTGGAAGAAGATCTCCAGGCCTTTCTTCTAAGGGACCTCTGGATGGGTTCAAACTGTCAACCTTTTGTTTAGTAGTCAAGCTCTTGATCGTTTGAACCACCCAGAAACTTTAGTTTTCTCTTAGTGTGTAACAAATTACCACACACTTAGAGGATCTTGCTGAATGGCTGAGGGGCAATAACCTTAAGCCTCCTAGAGGCCCTGTGGTTTGGTAGAGAAAGTCTGTGAGGGACACCATTAATCTCTTGAAAAATGCCTTTGTGTGACTGACCTTTGGATCTTCCTGAGATTTTACCGAAAGGTTGTAAAGGCTTGGCTCTTCCTCAATACTACACTTTGGAAGAAATTTCTTAATTTTAGCATCTTTTGCCACCTGAAGGAGCCCTGGTGGCACAATGGTTAAAGCACTCGGCTACTAGCCAAAAAAGTCAACAGTTCTAACCCACCAGCTGCTCCATGGGAGAAAGATGTGGCAATCTGCTTCTGTAAAGACTTGCAGCCTTGGAAACCCTATGGGGCAGTTCTACTCTGTCCTACCGGGTCACCATGAGTCAGAATCAACCGGATGACAGGGCAGTGGGTTTAGTTTTTTTTTTTTTTTTTTGGTTGCCGTCTTAGGAGGCTGACATTCCCTCAAATTACCAAGTCCTTGTTCTTTTTAGTTTAACAGCTCTTCCCTCATTATCTTCTCTGGTGTCTCACATTTTACTCGAAACACCAAGAAGGAACCAGGCTACAATTTCAACAGTTTGCTTGGAAATCTCCACAACTAATATTCAATTTTATCACTTACAAGTAAGTTATACTTTCCACATAACTGCAGAGGACGATTTCACTAACTTTTCTGGTTCTGCATAATAAGGATTCTCCTATCTCCAGTTTCTAGTAATAGGTTCCTTGCTTTCTTCTAAGCCCTCACTGGCAGATTTCTACGAAGTCTTTTAGAGATTAATTAGCTTTCTCTAACATGATTTAGGCTTTCTCTATCACACTTATCAAAAACTTTCTAGCCTCCATACACTGCCCAATTCCAAAGCCATGCTCACATTTCAAGTATAGTCAATTCTCATTATTCACAGATTACAATTTGCGAATTCACCTGGTCACTAAAATTTGTTTGTATCCCCAAAATCAGTACGTGAGGTGCTTTCATGGTCATTCATGGACACGCGCACGTGTACAGCAGCAGAAAAACTTAGTTCCCTTATGTGCGTGTTCCCAACTGAGGTCAAGCAAGGCTAGTATGGTATTTGTTAATTCAGTATTCACGTGGACTCTGTAGAAGAGACTGTATTTGTTATGGCAACGCCCTGCTTCTAAGTACCAAATCTGTATTAGTTTTCTACTGCTGCATAACAAATGACCATAAACTTAGTGGCTTAAAATAACATATACTTATTAGCTCACAGCTTTGTAAATGATAAGTCTAGGCACGATGTAACTGTATTTTCTGCTCAGGGTCTTTCAGGGCTAAAATCAAGGTGTCAGCAGGGCTGCATTACTTTCTGGAGGCTCTAGGGGAGTATCTGCTTCCAAGCTCATTCTGGTTGTTGGTAGAATACAGTTCCTTTTGGTTGTAAGACTGAGGTCCCAGTTTCCTTGCTGGCTGTCAGCTGAGTCCACTCTCAACTCCAAGAAGCTACCCGTGTTCCTTGCCAAATGGCCCCTCCATCTTGAAAGCCAACAACATTAAATTCCCTCTACTAGAAGGGCCCAGGCCCTTTGAAGATCTCATCTGATTAGCGGAGGTCTCCATCTGGGCAATTTCCGTTTTCATTATTTCAGTTGATTATAGGCCTGGATTACATCTGCAAAATCCCTTTTGCCATATCACCATGAGTGATATTTCATCATATTTACAATTCATGCTCATTATATTCACAGTGGGGAGGGGAATTTACATGGGCAAGGGTCATTAGGCATCATCTTACAACTCTTCCTACTGTACAGTGGTGCAATAATACAACAGCCGAAGTTTGCTTTAAAGTTCTCTGGAAAAATTGGAGAAAGAGGGTATACAGTATTTTTATGCAAATAAAACATGCTTGCTAAGTGTGCTTGCCAACAGCTCCCACCCCCCACGAGTTATGCTAACTATTTTATAGCAACTTGTAAAAAAAGTTGGCATAGCAGCCTTGTGAAAAATACCTCCCTGGGGGAGGGAGCAGTTGGCAAACAAACAGAAGGCATATATTATTCACACAAAAATTTGATACATAATACAAGATTAACAAAAACTGATATTTATTAAACCTGTGTGGCAAATACATAATGGTTCATTATAATCTTCTCTCTAGACTTGCGTACATTTTGAAAGTTTATATAAAAAATTAAAAGAAAACATGAATATGAAAATTTCCCATCCTGATGATGGATTAGAATATTTCTTTTGGTGGTTATATCAGTTTTTGACATCATATATTTTTAGTTTTTGTCATTAGATGCATACAAATTTAAATGTTTAGCTTTTTTTTTTAAGGAGAAAAGTTGAAGTTGTCTGGGACTTCATTTTACTTGGATCCACAGTCAACACTCATGAAAGCAACAGTCAAAAAATCAAAAGACTCATTGCATTGAACAAATCTGCTGAAAAAGACTTCTTTAAAGTGTTGAAAAGCAAAGATATCACCCTGACCCACGCCATGGGATTTTCAGTCACCTCATATGCATATGAAAACTGGACAACTAATAAGAAAGACTGAAGAAGAATTGACACCTTTCAATTATGGCGTTGGCAAGGAATACCGAATATACCATGGACCGCCAGAAGAACGAACAAGTCTGTCTTGGATAAAGTACAACCAGAATGCTCCTTAGAAGCGAGGATGGTGAGACTTCCTCTCACATACTTTGGACATGTTATCAGGAGGGATCGGTCCCTGGAGAAGGACATCATGCTTGTTAAAGTAGACAGTCATCAAAAAAGGGGAAGACCTTCAACAAGATGGATAGACACAATGGCTGCAACAGTGGACTCAAGCATAGCAATGATCATGAGAATGGCACAGGACCAGGCAGTGTTTCACTCTGTTGCAATAGGGAACAGACTCGAAGGCACCAAAAACAACTAACAACTACGTTGCTTTTTTGTGTGTGTGTGAATCATACCTTTTATATAGTATCTCTAGCAATGTCTTTGAACGTTAAATCTATACTGTCTGATGTTAACTGATTTAACAGTATATGCTGGTATATGTATTTTTTTATTTTTTAAACTTTCCTTATTTTCATGCTTACTTAATATGTGTTTCTTAAAAATAGCTTATAGCCAAATTTTGCATTCTTTTTTTTTTTTTTTTGGACTGACAAAATTTGCCTTTTAATTGGAGTATTTGGTTAATTTACACTTAATCGAACTACTGGTATATTTGCATTTATTTCCACTACCTGGTTTTGTGTTTTCTATTTGCCCTGAACTATGTTTATTTTTCTCTCCTTTGTTATCTTCACTTGGATTGGTTAGTTTTCATTTTCCCTCTAATATCTTGGAATTTGTTAAATGTGCTTTTTATTCTTTTAGTCACTGTCTTAAAATATCCTAAAATGACTCCATAAATTATTAAATCTTAAAGTTAGTCAATATCTTTACCTTTCTCCTGCATGATATAAGGATATTTGGACACTTTAACTTTGATAATCCACCTCTTACATACACACTATTGTTGCGTATTTTATTTCTACCTCGTTTTTATTTTTTTAACCTCACAAGAGATTATTGTACTTGCCTTATAAAAATATTATTTGTATAATTAACCAATATAATCACCTCTTTCTTTGTTCTCTATTTCCCTTGTATCACAGAACTTCTATCTGGGAATTCTTTCCTTTTGCCCAAAGAATATCCTTTAAGATTACCTTCAGTAAGAATCTGTTTTTGTATGCCTGAAAATGTCTTTATTTCCCCCTATTTATTAAAAGTATTCTTGCTAGGTATTTAATTTTAGGCATTTATTTTTCTCTTCTTCTTATTATTACACTGAAGATACTATTTCACTTTCTTATTGCTCTCGTGTTTGCTCTTGAGTGATCATTGTTCAGAAGAATTTCTATGCCTTTGAATATAATCTACTTCTTAGCTCTGGTTGTTTTTAAGACTCTGGTGATCTGCAGTTTTGCTATTGTGTATCTAGAAGCAGATGGTTTTTTATTTAATCTGTTTGGGATTCATTTGGCTTCCTGAATCTTTCATTGGTTCCAGAAAATTCTTTCATCGGTTCCAGAAAATTATGTAAATAAATGTTCTTCCCCAGTTTTTCTCTTTCACTTTTGAAATTGCAAAGAGATTTATGTCAGAATTTCTCCCACTATCACCTATCCACCACATCTCCTAAAATACTGTTTTTTTTTAATCTTTGAATTTTAAATCTTTTAAATGTTTCTATTCTCTATTATGGATGATTCTTTTGATTGTCCTTCCAGTTCACTTATTCTCATTCTGCTGTTTCTATTCTGATTTAAAATTCATCCATTGTTTTTAAATAAATATTTTACTTTAGGATAGTTTCAGAGTTATAGAAAAGTTGCAAAGATAGGTCACAGAATTCCTGTATACCCCTTACTCAATTCTCTAATTCTTATTATATACACTGGGTTTTTAATTCTTAGAAAAGACCAAAATCGATGTCAGAAGAGACTCCAAACTTCCTCTTGAATTAGAGTAACTAAAGTGAACAGAAGAAATGATGAAGTAAAAGAGCTCAAGAGAAGACATAAAAGGGGAGCTCGAGAAGACAATGATTATAACCTGGAGTTAGAAAGAACTGAAGAAAAAAATCAAGCCTCGAGTTCCAATATTGAAAGATTCTATGGGTACAATGTTGAATGAGGCAGGAAGCATCAAAAGAACATGTGAGGAATATACAGAGTCAATGTACCAAAAAGAATTGGTCAATGTTCAACCATTTCAGGAGGTAGCATATGATCAAGAACCAATGGCACTGAAGGAAAAAGTCCAAGCTGCACTGAGGGCATTGGCAAAAAACAAGGTTCCAGGAATTGATGAATACCAACTGAAATTTTTCAACAAATGGATGCAGCGCTGGAAATGCTCACTCATCTATTCCAAGAAATTTGGAAGACAGCTAGCTGGCCAACCAACTGGAAGAGATCAACATATGTGACCGCTTCCAAAGGAAGTGACCCAAGGGAGTACAGAGATGATCAAACAATGTCATTAATATTACATGAGAGTATAATTTTGCAGAAGATAATTCAAAAAAGGTTGCAGCAATATATAGACAGGAAACTGCCAGAAAATCAAGCCAGACTTAGAAGAAAACTTGGAAAAAGTGACGTAATTTTTGATGTCAGATGGTCTTGGCTGAAAGCAGATTATACCAGAAAGATGTTTTCTTGCAGTTGTTGTTAAGTGCCATCGAGTTGATTCCAACTCATAGCGACTCTATGCACAACAGAAAGAAACACTGCCTAGTCCTGTGAGATTCTCACAATTATAGCTATGCTTGCGTTCATTGTTACAGCCACTGTTTCCACCCATCTATTTGAGGGTCTTGCTTTTTTTTTGCTAAGCCTCTACTTTTCCAAATGTGATGTCCTACACCAGTGCCCGATCCCTCCTGTTAACACGTCCAAAGTATGTGAGATGTAGTCTTGCCATCCTTGCTTCTAAGGAGCATTCTGGTTGTACTTCTTCCAAGACAGATTTGTTTGTTGTTTTGGCAGTCCATGGTATATTCAATATTCTTCAGCAACACCACAATCCAAAGCCATCAATTCCCCTTCAGCTTTCCTTATTCATTGTCCATCTTTGGCACGCGTATGAGGTGGATGAAAACACCATGGCTTGGGACAGGTGCACCTTAGTCCTCAAAGTGACATCTTTGCTTTTCAACACTTTAAAGAGATATTTTGCAGCTGATTTGCCCGATGCAATGTGTCATTTGATTTCTTGACTGCTGCTTCTGTGGGTATTGATTTTGGATCCAAGTAAAATGAAATCCTTGACAATCTCAATCTTTTCTCCATTCATCATGATGTTGCTTATTGGTCGAGTTGCGAGGATTTTTGTTTTCTTTATGTTGAGGTGTAATCCATACCGAAGGCTGTGGTCTTTGATATTATCAGTAAGTGCTTCAAGTCCTCTTCACTTCCAGCAAGCAAGATTGTGTCATCTACATAATGCAGGTTGTTAATGAGTCTTCCTCCAATCCTGATGCCCCATTCTACTTCATATAGTCTAGCTTCTCAGATTATTTGCTCAGCATACAGATTGAATAGGTATGGTGAAAGGATACACCCTGACACACACCTTTCCTGACTTTAAACCATGCAGTATCCCTTTGTTCTGTTTGAACAACTGCCTCTTGATCCATGTACAGATTCCTCACGAATACAATTAAGTGCTCCAGAATTCTCAAACTCTGCAATGTAATCCATAATTTGTTATGACCCACACAGTTGAATGCCTGAGCACAGTCAATAAAACGCAGGTAAACATCCTTCTGGTATTCTCTGCTTTCAGCTGGGATTCATCTGACATCAGCAATGATATCACTGGTTCCACATCCTCTACTAAATCCAGCTTGAATTTCCGGCAGTTCCCAGTCAATGTACGCTGCAGCCACTTTTGAATGATCTTCAGCAAAATTTTGCTTGCACATGATATTAATGATATTGTTTGATAATTTCCACATTCAGTTGGATCACCTTTCCTGGGAATAGGCATAAATATTGGTATCTTCCAGTCGGTTGGCCAGGTAACTGTCTTCCAAATTTCTTGGCATAGATGAGTGAGCACCTCCAGCATTGCATCTGTTTGTTGAAACATCTCAATTGGTATTCCGTCAATTCCTTGAGCTTGTTTTTGCCAGTGCAACTTGCACTTCTTCCTTCAGTACCATCGGTTCCTGACCATATGTTACCTCCTCAAATGGTTGAACATTGGCCAAATTTTTTTTTTTGGTATACTGACTCTGTGTATTCCTTCCATCTTCTTTTGATGCTTCCTGCATTTAGTTTTTTCCCTGTAGAATCCTTCAGTATTGCACTCGAGCAACTCTTTTGAATTTTTTCTTCAGTTCTTTCAGCTTGAGAAATGCCAAGTTTGTTCTTCCCTTTTGATTTTCTATCTATCTCCAGATCTTTGCACATGTCATCATAATACTTTGTCTTTTCCAGCCGCCCTTTGAAATCTTCTGTTCAGCTCTTTTACTTCATCATTTTTTCTTTTGCTTTAGCTACTCGACATTCAAGAGCAAGCTTCAGAGTCTCTCCTGACATCCATTTAGGTCCTTTCTTTCCTGTCTTTTTAACAACCTCTTGCTTTCTTTCATGTATGATGTCCTTGATGTCAGTCCACAACTCAACTGGTTTTTGGTCATCAGTGTTCAGCTCATCAAATCTATTCTTGAGATGGTCTCTAAATTCAGGTGGGATATACTCAAGGTCATACTTTGTCTCTCATGGACTCGTTCTAATTTTCTTCACTTTCAACTTGAACTTGCATATCAGCAATTGATGATCTGATCAGCTTACACCACTGGCCTTATTCTGAATGATCATATTGAGCTTTTCCATCTTCTTTTTTCACAAATGTAGTCTATTTGATTCCTGTGTATCCCATCTGGCAAGGTCCATGTGTATAGTCACTGTTTATGTTGTTGAAAAAGGTATGTGCAATGAAGAAGTCATTGGTCTTGCAAAATGCAATCATGGTATCTCTGGCATTGTTTCTATCACCAAGGCCATATTTTCCAACTACCGATGCTTCGTCTCCAACTTTCGCATCATGATAACTGGTAATTATTGGTGCATCCTGATTGCATGTTTGATCAATTTCAGACTGCAGAAGTTGGTAAAAATTTTTCAGTTTCTCCATCTTTGTCCTTAGAGGTTGGTGTGTAAATCTGAATAATAGTTTTATTAACTGGTCTTCCTTTTAGGTGTATGGATATTATTCTATCCCTGACAGAGTTGTACTTCAGAATAGATCTTGAAATGTTGTTTTTCACAGTGAATGCAATGCCATTCCTCTTTATTTGTCATACCCCACATAGTCAACCATATGATTGTCCAATTCAAAATGTCCAATACCAGTCCATTTCAACTCACTAATGCCTAGAATATCGATGATTATGAGTTCCACTTCATTTTTGACAATTTCCAATTTTCCTAGATTCATACTTCATACATTCCAGGCTCCAATTATTAGTGGATATTTGCAGCTGCTTCTTCTCATTTTGAGTCATGCCACATCAGCAAGTGAAGGTCCTGAAAGCTTGACTCCATCCATGTTATTAAAGGTCGACTCTACTTTGAGGAGGCAGCTCTTCCCCAGTTGCCTTTTGAGTGCCTTCCAACCTTTGGGCTCATATTCCGGCACTATATCAGGAAATGTTCCACTGCTAGTCACAAGTTTTTCACTGGCTAATTCTTTTCATAAGTAGAATGCTGGATCCTTCTTCCTAGTCTGTCTTAGTCTGGAAGCTCAGCTGAAACCTGTCTGCCATGGGTGACCCTGCTGGTATTTGAATACCAGTGGCATAGCTTCCAGCAATCACAGCAACACCCAAGCCCCCACAGTACGACAACTGACAGCCATGTGGGGGGAAGATGTTTACCTGTGTTTTATTGGCTATGCAAAGTATTTGACTGTGTGAATCATAACAAATTATGGATAACAATGTAAAGAATTGAAATTCCGCGAGGAACCTGTACATTGACCAAGAGGCAGTTATTTGAACAGAACAAGGGGTTACTGGTGGTTTAAAGTCAGGAAAGGTGTGCATCAGGGTTACATCCTTTCACCGTACTTATTCAATCTGTATGCTGAGCAAATAATCAGAGAGCATGGACTATGTGAAGAAGAATGTGGCATCAAGATTGGAGGAAGACTCATTAATAACCTGCAACATGCTGATGACACAATATTGCTTACTGAAATAGAAGAGGACTTGAAGCACTTCCTGATATAAAAGACCACAGCCTTCAGTATGGATTACACCTCAATGTAAAGAAAACGAAAATTCTCACAGCTGTACCAATAAGCACCTTCACAACAAATGGAGAAAAGATTGAAATTTTCAAAGATTTCATTTTAGTTGGATCCACAATCCACGCCCATAAAAGCAACAGTCAAGAAACCAAATGATGTATTGCACTGGGCACATCTGCTGTAAAAAAAAAAAAACCTCTCTTAAGTGTTAAAAATCAAAGATGTCACCTTGAGGACTAAGGGGCACCTACCCAAGCCATGGTATTTTTGATCACCTCATATGCATGAGAAAGCTGGGCAATGAATAAGGTAGACTGAAGAAGAATTGATGCCTTTGGATTATGGTGTTGGCAAAGTACATTGAATACACCGTGGAGTGTCAGAAGAATGAACAAGTCAGTAATGGAAGAAGTATTGCCAGAGTGCTCCTTAGAAGCCAGGATAGCAAGACTTTGGACACGTTAATAGAAGACTTAGAAGCCAGGATGGCATGTACTTTGGATACTTTATCAGAAGGGATCTGTCCATGAAGAAGGACATCATGCTGGGTAAAGTAAAGGGTCAGCAAAAAGGGGAAGCCCCTCAATGAGATGTATGACATAGTGGCTACAACCATGGGCTCACACATAGCAATGATCATGAGGATGGTGCAGAACTGAGCAGTGTTTTGTTCTGTTGTACACAGTGTGGCTATGAGTTGGAACCAACTGAATGGCACCTAAAAACAACAACATATTGTTATTCATTCCTATAAGTTTGCTTAGTAGTGTTAGTTCCAACAATTCTAGTATGTAAAGCCAGACTATGAGCTCATATAATTTTGAGCTCTAGTGAGTCCTGTTTCAAAGTTTTTTTTTTTCCTTATACCACGACCTCAGGTCTTGAGCAGTATAAAAACGTTGAAAAATATTGATTTGAAGGGTATTGGACAACCTCCCCCATGTGTCCAGCAGTTAATGAGAAATCTATGCAATAAATCAGTGAGATAACTTTTGGTTACACCTTTTCACTGGAGACATTTCTTCCCTCCACACAGCAACATGTTTTGATACAGGCAGTAGTCCTTCTTGCCCCCTAGTGGTAGAGGTGAATGTGTTGGGGAGGTTTATTCCTAGTTTATGCTTACACAGAGGTACCCTTGTAGAAGACTTTCAGCCTAGGGTACAAGATTACACTCCCTATCTTTGACAAGCCCTCTCTTTGTCTCCTGCCCCTACCCTCACCCTTTACTCTAAAAGAACATGAAAACCAAAATCCTCAAAATGCCTTTAGGGTGAAAGGTAGTTAATTGCTGAGATGATCTCTCTAAGTTCCTGTTTTCACATACTGTTTAATCTCTGAATATGCCTTACTTCCCATCTCATTTATGCATATAGATGCTTTCAGTGGGATCGGATTACAAAATGCCAGTGTAAAGAGTTGAAGCTTGATTCCTGAATCACTTCCGAATAATTATATATATATATTACTTAAATGTCCTCAGAACAAGAAATTTATAGTTCGAGCAGAACCTTTTGGTGTGGTAATTTTGATGCGGGAAGCATTTTAAACTAATACCCAACATAAGCTATCAGCAGCAACAAAACGGTTTTATTCTTCAACTCTTAATGTCAAGGAAACAAAGACAGGCACTAACTGTGACATTTATTCTGATTTTACTTTTAATCTAGGGAAAAAAATCTTGAATTAAAATTGTCAAGATAGCAAGATTCAAATTTCAGGATATTTCTCAGAATGTATTTTCACATATTTCACTGCTGTCATCATTTATCCACAAGGTGGCATTGCAGGCTTTCAAAATCAACCAGTATCATCCATCAGGGCAAAAGTGATTGTGTGGAGATGTGATATTTTGATCAGATTCTAAAGAGAAGAACAGATAGATATAAACAAAAGTCTACCTGCCTCTTCAAACACATTTTCTTAGAAGGACCCAGTTATGAGAAATACTGAGGAATTAAACTATATAAATTCTTAAAGCACCATAAGAACAATGGGAACAGCAAGGCAGATCATCCTAAATTACTTGGATTGCTTTTATTCATTTATTCTGAATTTTTAGCAAATCCCCTTCCTGATTGTATTTGGTAAATTACTGTATTAACATAGTATACTTCTGGACATACCCTGAATAGATGGAAGGGCCAACTGACCCAGGATACTATGATATAGCAAAGAGTTAGCCAGCCTAGGATTTTCAAACATGCAGTGGACAATCCAAAAAGTCTTGACCTTATAAAGGGTATAATATCCAAAACTCTTCCAGGGATTGTTGACAAGTGAGAACTCAGAGATTCATTTTCTGTTTCTCCATTAGTCCCAGGGGCTTAATTTCTCTCTAAAAGGGCAAGTGGATTTTAGAATTGAAAGATCCTTGAAGACTATAGGTATAATCCAATACTCTCATTTACAATTTAGAAAACTAAAACAAAACAGGTTAAGTAATTTCTTCAAGGTCACATATTGACATACTTCCAAACTATATGCCTTACCAGGATGACAGTCTTCCTCTTATATGTGGCATTTGGTGAACACACATTTATGATGAAGGCACATGACGATGTAAGATTTTTAAGAAAAATATTTATTGCAACAAGTGAGAGAAAATAAGGTTGTATCTAAATGACACTAGAAAAAGTATTGCTTGATGAAACGATTCAATAAATGTACCTCCCACAGGGGAAAAAAAGAATCAAGTTCGTACCTTAGCCTTGTATGGGCTTAATCATTGATTGATTTATATGGGTTTTAAAATTAATTTTTTGGCATTATTCTTCACTGAAAAAAGGTAAGCTGTCTGACTACTTTTCACATCATTTCTACCTACATTTTCAACCTGCTAGATTATGAGCTCTGTAACTACAGAACTGTGTACACCTTACTTGCTGGTTTATCTACAGGATCTTATCAAATGCTGGTACATAGTAAGTGCCTGGATATCTGTTGAATAAATTAATAACCAATAAGCATTTCACATTGTTATATCTGTATGTTTCATCTTGTAAAACATTTGACTGATTTTGAATAACATACGTGTGTTATTAAAGAACATCAAAGTATTACTTGAGTTTGCTTTGTGATTAGTGTATCTTTGAATAAAATATTATATTGTAATTTTTCAAATGTATGTACATTTGATATTTGCTTAACTGATGCCTATATAGCATAGTACTTGCTGAAAGTGAAGAGAACTTGAAGCACTTACTAATGAAGATCAAAGACCACAGCCTTCAGTATGGATTGCACCTCAGCATAAAGAAAACAAAAATCCCTCACAGCTGGACCAATAAGAAATATCGTGATAAATGGGAAAAGATTGAAGTTGTCAAGGATTTCATTTTACTTGGAGCCACAATCAACAGCCATGGAAGCAGCAGTCAAGAAATCAAAAGACACATTGCATTGGGCAAATTGGCTGCAAAGGACCTCTTTAAACGTTGAAAAGCAAAGATATCACCTTGAAGACTAAGGTGCACCTGACCCAAGCCGTGGTATTTTCAATCGCATCATATGCATGTGCAAGCTGGATGATGAACAGGGAAGACTGAAGAATTGACGCCTTTGAATTGCAGTGTTGGCAAAGTATATTGAATATACCATGGACTGCCAAAAAACGAATGAATCTGTCTTGGAAGAAGTACAACCAGAATGCTCCTTAGAAGCAAGGATGGAGAGACTATGTCTCACATACTTTGGGCAGGTTGTCAGGAGGAATCAGTCGCTGGAGAAGGACATCATGCTTGGTAAAGTAGAGGGTCAGAGAAAAAGAAGAAGACCCTCAATGAAATGGATTGACACAGTGGCTGCAACAATTGGCTTAAGCATAACAACGATTGTGAGGATGGTGCAGGACCAGGCAGTGTTTCCTTCTGTTGTATGTAGGGTCGCTATGAGTTGGAATCAACTCAATGGCACCTAATAACAACATGTATCATAGAACCACTAATCTTATAATACCTAAGAGAGTTTTAAAATATAATTATTTCCTCCGTCCTCTATTATAATCCAGTTACTCTATCAAAAAAATTCTTCTGAAAAGTCAACAATTAAGACAGAATTTGTTGAACATCTGTTATAGGGTGAAAATCTTCAAAGGCTGTAGACAACTTGAGCTTCCCATAAAGAGGTTTGCAGTATAATAGGGGAGGTAGGTATATCAGTAAAGACAGGCTAGATTATGCTGCAATAACAAACAATTCCCAAACCTCAGTGTGTTAACATCATAAAGGTTTATTCTTCACTCATGCTTCATGCTCATTTGGTAGTAAGGGTTGCTGTTCACTGTAATACTTCAGAGACCCAAACTGTCAGAATAACCACCATCTTGAATTTGCTGGTAGCCATGAAAAAGAGTAAAATATTTATGGAGGGTCTCACACTGGTAAATGGATGTTGTGAACCAGAAGGGACACACATCACTTTTGTTTACAGTAGTACTTACGGAAGTTCTAATTTGCAAAACTAGACACTGAATTCCATTCAACCACAAAGGTTCTGGAAAAGCCCAGAATATACAGCACCAATAATATTTGATGATGACTAAAATGATGACTACAATAGAAAATTCACAGATTACAGAATTATCATATGGCAGAGCAGAAAACAACCTCAAAAATCATCCTCGAATCCTTTCTTTTATGGATAAAGAAGGAATTTGTGATCGACCAGAGGTCACATGGCTAATCATCCACAAAACTAACTTAAAACTCAGATCTCAGACCCAGGGCTGTGCTTTTTCCACTAACTAAAACTCAAAATGCCAACATACCACCACTGAAAATCAATCTTTTGCCAATTTTGCTAACAAAATCCACTTTACTTAGGCTTTCTCCCTTCAAAAATAGTAAGACTCCATTTTCACTTCAACAAAACAGACTTTATTTATCTGACCCAAACACTTAATTCCTTCATATTTTTCTGTTCCGACCTATAATCCCGTTAATCATACTATTCCTGTTTGAACTTCCGCTAAGCTGTTCGTAAATTTAGAGTGTCATAAAAATGATCACTGGCTCTTTCTCCCTCCCACTGAAGTAAAATATTAAAAGGATCTTAAAGCAAAGACAGCTCTCCACGTGGAGCAGAAATTCCGACAGTGAAGTGCTGGAGACTTCATTTGCCTTACTGAACGACAGGAACTACAAAGGCAAAAAGTCATACTGTATGGATTAGGACGCTGAGCCCGCACCAGGAAAAGCCAGTGAGGGGTCACAAGTAATAAGAGGGGAACTGTTAGTTGTGCAGTAGTTTGTCTGAATGTGAATATAATCTCTGCATATCTCAGGAGTTGGCATTTAGGACTGAAATAAATTCAAAGAAACTCTTTGTTTTAATTTACCTCTCATCTGGAGAGAAATAAAAAGGTAGAATCTCCTGGGGCCTAGAAGGTACTGTTGAGTGGTATACCAGGCATTCTTATTTTCAGGTTGTCAGGGTGAGACTTATTAAACAATGATGTTGGCAGAGCCTGGAAACCTGAAAAAGTGAATTCTTAATGTGCTACCTACCCAGAAGTAGTTCAGGCCTTAGGAGAAGCTGGTTCAGCATGTTTCAATGCTGGGCTCAGGAGTCATTATTCCTCAGTGTATATCTTCACTTGCTCTACCAGAAAAGAAAATTGAACAAAGTAGATTCACAAGATACATTATCCTTATAAGCAACTCTATCCCCTGAGAAGCATACGTTTTACTTTGTATATGGTTTCCACCTAAGAGACAGATACTTTTCAGAGTAATGTCCACTGTGGTTTCACTGAAATAGGATGCATAGAGTAGTCAATAGTTTTCATTCCATCAACTCCTCTTGACCCCCAGTGAAGAAACACTTTTTGGGGCAAAGTAATGAGAGTCACTCTTCCCACTACATCACTAAAGCTGAGAGGATATTGTTTTCGTTTTCCTGGGAGGGCCATAAGTGGATCAATAACACTCAGAAACGGTACCCGCACAGCATCTGCGGAAATCTTATCTTGTTATCACCATAGTAACTTTGTGTCCTTACACAAATGTCAGAGGTGTAGGTTCACTGCTGCTTGGTAGTCAACCCATCCGTAGCAAGCTTTAGGAGGCATATTTTGATGGATAGTGTTCCTATGAGAACGGACAGAGTGGCTAGAAAAGTGAAGGTGAAATTCCTCCCTACCTCAGACTTTCTTGATGATCCCCAGCAACCTGGCATAGCTAGAGTGGGATCCCCAGGCCTAATCATAACCAACTGCCTCCTTTTGTGATTTGCTTCATTTTCATTTTGTTTGACAGTTCTGAAGCTGTGCTTTCTTACAGTCGAGTGGCCTGTGGCAGCTGGCTGCTGAGAGTAGTTTTCGCTCACATAGAGAGAAAGCACATACACAAGGAGAAAGAAAGAGAGAGAGGGGAATGTGTGAAAAATTGAAGTGGCAAGGACTGTTACAAAAAAAATGTGTGAAAAATTGAAATGACAAAGGCTGTTAACAGCTTGTCTCATCGTCACAGACAAACAGAAATGGCTGCTGGCAATCTGAGTATTTGAGAGGTAACAGGACAAAAGACATGGCTATCAAGGTTCACTCTCTCTGCTGGAATCCTAAAAAGGGTCAAATTCAAAGGATTCTTCTTTAATCCTAAATCTATAGGGCTTAAGAAATCATGGTAAAGATACTATGATGGGATAACTGTTTTTCACTGTCCAGTAGACTGAAAATTATTTAACTCTGCTGAACTGATTTTGAGGAAATAATGAATGGCCTACAAGTTTAGGCACTCATGATTCACAGATTTAGAAAAGCTCCAGAGAATTTTCTCATTGAGGAAAATCTAGTGAAATATATATATATATATAGGTGGTGGGGGGGGTAAATTCAGCATCTAACTGAAAAGGTAACTGGAATAAATCATATAAAGGACATAATATGATGAATAAATAAAACAAGAACACATTGAAAAGAAAATACAGGTGATGATAATTAAAAAGGAGGTGAGGTAAGCTTTCCTATGATCACATACAGCAGCGAAAACACTACTCTAGCACAGGATCATGGATGCAGGAATTTTCTGCCTTATGGACTTGCCTACATTACAGCCACAATAAAGTTTCTGTGAAACAGCTCCAATCCACTCATTTTCATCTCAGTGGTGGCTGAAATAATGATGGAAGGAATATAGCAGGCAGCACAGAAGTTTCAGTTACAAAATTAGCAGGGATACTAAAGACCTCCTGGTATAAGTCAGCATTAACAATCTCTACCTCATCCTCTTAGGTGTGGTATGAGAAAATAGAGAGGTGATGAATACAAACATTGATCATAGGTATTGATACTCTTCAAATAATGTACACACTGATACTCTTCAAAACAATAAGGCCAACAATAACACTAAAAAAACAGCAAACACCCTCTACCACTTACTGAGTGCCTATCATGGGCTTTCCAAAGAAAGTTGATCCAACAGAATGCAGAAATTATCAAACAATATCATTAATATTACACGCAAGTAAAATTTTGCTGAAGATAATTCAAAAATTATTGCAGCAGTACATGGACAGGGAACTGTCAGAAAGGCAAACAGGACTCAGAAGAGGACGTGGATGAGGAGCATCATTGCTGATGTCAGATGGATCCTGGCTGAAAGCAGAGAATACCAGAAGGATGTTTACCTGTGTTTTATTCACTATGCAAAGGCATTCAACTGTGTGGATCGTAACTAACTATGGATAACACTGCAAAGAATGGGAATTCTAGAACTCTTAACTATGCTCATGATGAACCTATACATAGACAAAGAGGCAGTCTTTCTAACAGAAATTGGGATATTGCATGGTTTAAAATAAAAACAGTTGTGCATCCGGGTTGTTGCCTCTCACTATACTTATTCAATCTGTATGCTGAGGAAACAATCAGAGAAGCTGGACTCTATGAAGAAGAACATGGATTGGAAGAAAACTCATTAACAACCCGTGATATGGAGATGACACAATCCTGCTTGCTGAAAGTGAAGAGGACTTGAAGTGCTTACTGATGAAGATCTGAGACTACAGGCTTCAGTATGGATTGCACCTCAACATAAAGAAAAAATACCCTCATCCACTGGACCAATAAGCAACATCATGATAAAAGGAGAAAAGGTTGAAATTGTCAAGGATTTCATTTTACTTGGTTCCACAATCAATGCCCACAGAAGCAGCAGTCAAGAAATCAAACAACGTAATGCATTGGGCAAATCTGTTGCAGAAGACCTCTTTAAAGTGGTAAAAAGCAAGGACTTCACTTTCAGGACTAAAGCGCACCTGACCCATGCCGTGTTGTTTTCAATTGCCTCATATGCATGTGAAAGCTGGACAATGAATGAAGAAGACCGAGGAAGAATTGATGCCTTTGAATTATGGTGTTGGTGAAGAATATTGAATATACCTAGACTGCCAGAAGAATGAACAAATCTGTCTTGGTAGAAGTACAACCAGAATGCTCCTTAGAGGCAAAGATGGCAAGGCTTCTATCACATACTTTGGACATGTTATCAGGAGGGACCAGTCCCTGGAGAAGGACATAATCCTTGGTAAAGTAGAGGGTCAGCGAAAAAAAGAAGACCCTCGACGAGATGGATTGACATACTGGCTGCAACAGTGGTAACAAGGATTGTGATGATGATGCAGGACCGGGCAGTGTTTCCTTCTGTTGCTTGTAAGGTTAATATGAGTCAGAACCGCCTAGACGGCACGTAACAACAACAGCATTGACCATAATTTGTCCTCCATGATCTTTATAGTTAAAGGTTTTATATTTAGGCTTTTGATCCATTTTGAGTTAGTTGTTCTGTATGGTGTGAGGTATGTACCCTGTTTCATTTTCCTGCAGATAGATATCCAATTCTGCCAGCACCATTTGTTGAAGAGACTGTCTCTTCCCCATTCAACAACATTTGGTCCTATGTCAAAGATCAGCTGTCCATAGTTGGGTGGATTTATGTCTGGGTTCTCATTTCTGTTGCATTGGTCTATGTGTCTGCCCTTGTACCTGTACCAGGCTGTTTTGACTACTGTGGATGTAAAGCACAATCTGAGCCCAGGTAGAGTAAGGCCTCCTACTTTGTTCTTTTTTTAAAAAAACCCACTGCTCTTGAGTCAATTCCGACTCACAGCAACCCTATACGATGGAGTAGAACTGCCCCACAGAGTATGCATGAAGCGCCTGCTGGATCTGAACTGCCGACTTTTTGGTTAGCAGCTGTAGCACTTAACCACTACGCCACCAGGGTTTCCTTTTTTTAATAAAGCTTTACTTATTCGGGGCCTCTTTCCTTTCATATAAACTTAGTGATTAGTTTTTCCATCTTGGTAAAGAGTGCTGTTGGAATTTGAATCGGGTTTGCATTATATCCATACATCCATTTGTGTAGTATTGATATTTTCACAGTGTTAAGTTTTCCTATCCAAGAGCATGGTATGTTTTTCCATTTATATAGGTCTCTTGATTTCTTGCAGTAGTGTTTTGTAGCTTTCTTTGTACAAGTATTTTCCATACCTGATTAGATTTATCCCTACGTATTTTATCTTTGGGGGGGGGGTGGCTATTGTAAACTGTATTGCTTTCCTGATTCCCTTTTCACAGTTCTTTTAATTGATGCAGAGGAATCCAACTAATTTTTGTATGTGGATCTTGTATTCTGTCAATTTGCTGAATGCTTCTATTAATTCCAATAGCTTTCTTATAGAGTCCATAGGATTTTCTATGCATAGGATCATATCATCTGAAAATAGGCCAAGTAGAGAAAGCTGGGGAGTGGAGATGAAGAAAGGGAACAATACGGTTTCACTTCTTCCTTACCAATGTGGATGCCATGTATTTCATTTTCTTGCCTTATTGCTCTCACTAGAACTTCCAATACAGTGTTGAGTAAGTTGTTGTTAGGTGCCATCGAGTCGGTTCCTACTAATAGCAACACTATGCAGAACTGAACAAAATACTGCCCAGTCCTGCACCATCCTCACAATTGTTGCTAGGCTTGAGTCCATTGTTGTGGCCATTGTGTCAATCCATCTCGTCAATGGTCTTCCTCTTTTTTTTTTTTTGCTGACCCTCTACTTTAATAAGCACGATGTCCTTCTCCAGGAACTGATCCCTCCTGAAAACATGTCCAAAGTATGTGAGACATAGTCTTCCCATCTTTGCTTCTAAGGAGCATTCTGGTTGTACTTCTTCCAAGACACATTTGTTCATTCCTCTGGCAGTGCATGGGATATCCAATATTCTTCTCCAAAAGCACAATTCAAAGGCATCAATTCTTCTTCTGTCTTCCTTATTCATTGTCCAGCTTTCGCATTCATATGAGGACACTGAAAACACCACGGCTTGGGTCAGGTGCAGCTTAGTCCTCAAAGTGACATCTTTGCTTTTCAACACTTTAAAGAGGCCTTTTGCAGCAGATTTACCCAATGCAATCTGTCTTGATTTCTTGACTGCTGCTTCTATGGGTGTTGATTGTGAATCCAAGTAAAATGAAATCCTTGACAATCTCAGTCTTTTCTCTGTTTATTATGATGTTGCTTACTGGTCCAGTGGTGAGGATTTTTGTTTTCTTTACGTTGAGGTGTAATCCATACTGAAGGCTGTGGTCTTTGATCTTCATCCGTAAGTGCTTCAAGCCCTCTTCACTTTCAGCAAGCAAGGTTGTGTCATCTGCATAACGCAGGCTGTTATTGAGTCTTTCTCCAATCCTGATGCCCCCCCTCTTAATCACAGAGTCCAGCTTCTATGATTATTTGCTAAGCGTACAGATTGAATTGGTTTGGTGAAAGGATACAACCCTGACGCACACCTTTCCTGACTTTAAATCACGCAGCATCCCCTTGTTCTGTTAGAACGACTGCCTCTTGATCCATGTACAGATTCCTCATGAGCATAATTAAGTGTTCCAGAATTCTCATTCTCTGCAACGTTATCCATAATTTGTTATGATCCAGACAGTCAAACGTCTTAGCATAGTCAATAAAACACAGGTAAATATCTCTCTGGTATTCTCTGCTTTCAGCCAAGATCCATCTGATATCAGCAATGATATCCCTGGTTCCATGTCCTCTTCTCTGGCAGTTCCCTGTCAGTATACTCCTGCAGCCACTTTTGAATAATCTTCAGCAAAATTTTGCTTGCATGTGATATTAATGATATCGTTATATACTTTTTGCATTCAGTTTTATCTCCTTTCTTGGGAATAGGCATAAATACGAACCTCTTACAGTCTGTTGGCCAGGTAGCTGCCTTCCATATTTCTTGGCATAGGCAAGTGAGCACTTCCAGAGCTGCATCGGTTTGTTGAAACATCTCAATTGATATTCCATCAATTCCCGGAGCCTTGTTTTTCGCCAATGCCTTCAGTGCAGCTTGGATTTCTTCCTTCAGTACCATAGGTTCCTGATCTTATGTTAACCTCCTGAAATGGTTGAACGTTGACCAATTCTTTTTGGTATAGTGACTCTGTGCATTCCTTCCATCTTCTTTTGATGCTTTCTGCATCGTTTAATATTTTCCCCATAGAATCCTTCAGTACTGCAACTCAAGGCTTGATTTTTTTCTTCAGTTCTTTCAGCTTGAGAAAGGCTGAGTTTCTCCCTTTTAGTTTTCTATCTCCAGGTCTTTGCACATGTCATCGTAATACTTCATTTTTTCTTCTCGAGCCGACCTTCAAAATCTTCTGTTCAGCTCTTTTACTTTGTCATTTTTTCCTTTTGCTTTAACTATTCGATATTCAAGGGCAAGTGTCAGGGTCTCTTCTGACATTCATTTAGGTCTTTTCTTTTTAATGACCTCTTGCTTTACTCATATATGAGGTCCTTGATGTCATCCCACAAGTTATTTGGTCTTCAATCATTACTGTTCAATGTGTCAAATCTATTCTTGAGGTGGTCTCTAAATTCAGGTGGAATATACTCAAAGTCGCACTTTGGCTCTCATGGACTTGTTCTAATTTTTTTGTTTCAACTTCAACTTGCGTATGAGTAATTGAAGGTCTAATCTGCAGTTGGCCCCTGGCCTTGTTCTGACTGATGATAGTGAGTTTTTCCATCATCTCTTCACACAGATATAGTCGATTTGATTCCTGTGTATTTCATTTGGTGAGGTCCATGTGTATAAAAAAAAGCAAAACCAAACCCGGTGCCGTCGAGTCGATTCCTACTTATAGCGACCCTATAGGACAGAGTAGAACTGCCCCATAGAGTTTCCAAGGAACACCTGGCGGAGTCAAACTGCCGACCCTTTGGTTAGCAGCCATAGCACTTAACCACTACGCCACCAGGGTTTCCTCCATGTGTATAAAAAATTATAGTCACCGTTTATGTTGGTGAAAAAGTTATTTGTAACGGTCTTCCAAAATTCTATCATGCAATCTCCAGCATCATTTCTATCACCAAGGCCATATTTTTCAATGACTGAGTCTTCTTTTTGTTTCCAACTTTCACATTCCAATCACCTGTAGCTCTCAGCACATACTGATTGTGTGTTTGATCAATTTCAGACTGTGGAAGTTGGTAAAAAATCTTCAGTTTCCTCATCTTTGGCTTTAGTGGTTGCTGTGTAAATTTGAATAATAGTCGTATTAACTGGTCTTCCTTGTAGGCATATGGATATCATCTTATCACTGACAGTGTTGAACTTCAGGATAGATCTTGAAATGTTCTTTTTGAAGCTGAATGCAGTGCCATTCTTCTTCAAGTTGTCGTTCCCAGCATAGTAGACTATATGATTGTCCAATGCAACATGACCAATAGCAGTCCATTTCAGCTCACTAATGCCTAGGAGATCGATGTTTATGCATTCCAATTCCTTTTTGACGATTTCCAGTTTTCCTAGATTCATACTTCGTGCATTCTACCTTTGATTATTAATAGATATTTGCAGTTGTTTCTTCTCATTTTAAGAAGTGCCACATCAGCAAATGAAGGTCCCAAAAGTTTGATGCCATCCAATTCAATAAAATCGACCCTATTTGAGGAGGCAGCTCTTCCTCAGTCATATTTTGAGTGCCTTCCAACCTAAGGGGCGCATCTTCCAGCAGTATGTCAGACAATGTTCCATTGCTATTCATAAAGCTTTCACTGGCTAATTCTTTTGAGAAGTAGACTGCTGGGTCCTTCTTCCCAGTCTGTGTTAGTCTGCAAATTCAGGTGAAACCTGTCCGCGAAGGATGACCATGCTGGTATTGAATATCGGTGGCATAGCTTCCAGAAACACAGCAACACACAAGCCCCTACAATACGACAAACTGACAGATGCTAGGACTTCCAGCACAATGGTAAACAGGAGCGGTAATAAGGAGCACCCTTGTCTTGTTCATGTTCTCAAGAGGAATGTTTTCAACCTCTCTCCATTAAGAATGATGTTGGCTTTTGGTTTTGTATAGATGCCCTTTATTATGTTGAGGAATTCCCCTTCTACACCTATTTTATTGAGAGTTTTTATCAGGAATGGGTGTTGGACTTTGTTGAATGCCTTTTCTGCATTGATTGAGTTGATCATATGATTTTTTTCTTTTATTTATGTAGTGAATTATGTTGATTAATTTTCTAATGTTGAACCATCCTTGCATTCCTGGTATGAGTCCCACTTGGTCGTGGTGCATCATTTTTTGATATGCTGCTAAATTCTATTGGCTAGAATTTTTTGAGAATTTTTGCATCTGTATGAGAGATATTGGTGTGTAATTTTCTTTATTGTGGTATCTTTGTCTGCTTTTGATATCAGGATTATGCTGGCTTCGTAGAATGAATTTGAAAGTATTCCTTCCTTTTCTACGTTCTGAAATAGTTTGCGTAGTACTGGTGCAAGGTCTTCTTGAGCTCTTCTCTGGATTCCTTCTTTGTCTTTGGTTTTAGCAAGTGTGATTATGATATGTCTCGGTGATTTTCTTTTAGAGTCTACCCTACCTGATGGTCATTGAGCTTCTTGGATGGTCAGCTTTTCATCTTTCTTGATATTAGGGATGTTTTCTGTCGGCAAATCTTCAATGACCCTGTCTGTTTCCCATTTTTTCCCCCTGTTCTGGAACTCTGATCACACATAAATTTTTGCTTTTGATTGTATCCCACATCATTTTCAGGGTTTCTTCATTCTTTTATCTGATTTTTCCTCAAACAAAGTGGTATATAAGGATTGGCCTTCAATTTCTCTGATCATGTTCCATTGTTTCAAATTTGGTCTTAAAATGTCCATTTCTGAAATTTTGTTTATCTTTTGCATTTCTAATTGCTGTTTTTGTATGATTTCTAGTTGTTTATTTTGACATTTTGTTCCTGTATTATTTTCCTGATTTCTTCCATTGTTTTGTCTTTTCCATGATTTTGTCTGTTTTTTTCTATGTTTTTGTCTATTTTTTCCTTATTTTTGTCTGCCTTTCCCTTCATCTGTTAGAGAACCCTGAATATTTAGAGTTCTGAATTCCTTATCATGTAGTTCCAGTGCCTTTTCTTCCAGCAGAAGGTCATCTGTGGTTTTATTGTGGTTGCTTTCTGGAGTCATCATCTCCTGTTTTTTTTTTTTTTTTTTGGTGTGTTTGTTTTAATATTGCCTGCTGTCTCCAGAACATTCAGGAATTATTTTCTTCATTTGCTGATTGTAGATTTGATTGTTTTGTCCTTTTTCAGTTTTATTTGGATATGTCTGGGCAGATGGGCCAGTGTGTTTTTTTTCTCGCTCACCTGTGGGCATGATACTTCTCACCACCTTGTCCAGGTGGGCGAGGCAGGTCATTCAGTTATGATGCAGGAGGGTGGGTCCAGCGAGGGTGGAGGAGTGGGGATGGGTAGTTTGTGGCATGGACTGGGGGCTACACAGACTGGGGGCAACAGGGCAGGGCTGGGGAGCAGTTCAGTGTCGGTCCATGAGACCACGTCACTACAGCTCTGAGACATGGCACTTGGTGCATGGTGCAGATAGGCAGGAGGGAAGGGAGAGGATGTGATGTGCAGAGCTAAGTGTGTGAGTTAAAGAAGAGAAAGAAGGGACAGAAACAAAGGCAAAAAAAAGCAAAAACAAAGTGATGTAAAAACATTTAAAATAAAAAGAAAATAGCAAATAAAATGGCACTGTAGTAGGATTTGGTGGGTGGGGGCAGGGCAGACTTGGTGAGGCTGGTGGCTTTCTAGCCAAGTGGTGTGTCTCTGTCTCTTGAGAAGCAGTGTGGGTGGTGCACAGGACAAGTTCGGTGGGAGCAAGGAAAGGAAAGAGGAGAGAGAGAAAGAAACCATAAATCAAACAAATAAATAATAAACAGAAATAAAAACAAAAACAGAAAAAAATATGGTGGTGGGGGTACCAGATGTTGGGAGTGGGGTGAAATTGAGGTGGCAGCCAGCTGATGTCTCTCTCACCAGGTGGCACTTCACAGCCCATCAGGTAGGGGCGGAAGCAGAGAAGAGACTAGATGGGAGGGAAAAGGAGAAAGATAAAGAAAAATTAAAAATGTGGAGCTGGCCTATGAAGGCGGCACAGCCCTAGGGTGGCCATGGTCCAGAGGCTCTCCAGCCAAGTGGTACACCATGCTCCATCAAGAAGTTAGGGGTGGCACCAGTACAGGGTAGATGGGAGAAGGGAAAGGAAGGAAGGGAGAGAGAGAGAGAAGAAACAATGACAAAAACCAATAAATAAATAAATAAAATGGTGCTGAGGGAGCTGGTCTGAGGGTGGTGCAGACCTGGGGAAGCCACATACAGTGACTCTCCAATTGAAATTTGCCATATGTCCCCTTCAGAAGGGGTGGGGGTGGTGCAAAAGGCTGGGTGGGTGGAAGAAAGGAGAGAGAGAGAAGAAACAGAAAAAAAAGAACAAAGCAAACAAATAAAAACTTATAGCCCATGAAGAAGGGGAGGGGATGGCACAGGGGGTTAGCTGGGAAAGAGAAAGAAAGGAAGGAAGGAAGGAAAGAAGAGAGAGAGAGAAGCAACAAAAAAGCCCGATAAACAATATAAAACAAACAAATAAACAGAAAAAACAAACCAAAAAAAAGAAGAAGAACAAGGCAAACAAACTGAAAAATCACAGCCCATCAAGAAGGGGAGATGATGGCACAAGGGGCTAACTGGGTGCAGGAGAAAGGAAAGGAAAGAAGGGAGAGAGAGAGAGAAGCAACAACAAAAAATAAAACCAATATATATATAAAAAAATACAAACCAAAACAAACAGACAAAAAATGGCACTGAAGAGGCTGGCTGGTGGGGGTGGGGCAGACTTTAGCAGCAGTGAGTTAGTGTCTCTCCAACTGAGCAACTATGGCTTATCGGCAAGCAGTGAAGGCCACGTACAGGGAAGAAGGATGGGGGTGGGAAAGCGTGTATCCCTGGTTACCAGGTGCTCTGTCTCCCACTGGGAGCTCCGTGAAGTTGTCTTCAATATTCCGTCCGAGTTCTTTGGTGGCTTTATCCCAAGATGGTGAATCCTGCCACGTTAGCCGGTATGGGACCTCCACTCCGTAGCTCTTCTCGTTCTCTGTTCTCTGTCAGTTTCTTATTCCATTTGGTGCTTGATATAGTTCTTTATTCCTTCATTTGGTAGTCAGGATTTCAGGATTGACATCTGTATCGGTTTTACTCAGTTTTTCTGATCTTTGCTACAGAGGGACAACATGGTGCTTCTGTCTATAGTGCCATGTTAGCCACCCATCTCATTTCTTATTCAGGTTATTTGCATTTTCTCCTGTTTTTCTTTTCTCACTTTAGCCAATGGTTTGTCAATTTTATTAATCCTTTCGAAAAAACAGCTTTTAGTCTTGTTGATTCTTTCTACTGTTTTTCTGTTCTCTGTTTCATTTATTTCTGCTCTAATTTTTATTTTTTCATTTCTTCTGGAAACTGCTGGCTTTTTTGCTGCTTTTTTTAATTGCCCTGGTGGCATAGTCGTTAAGTGCTACGGCTGCTAACCAAAGGGTTGACAGTTCCAATCCGCCAGGTGCTCCTTGGAAACTCTATGGGGCAGTTCTACTCTGTCCTATAGGGTCGCTATGAGTTGGAATCGACTCGATGGCACTGGATTTTTTTGGTTAATTGTTCAAGTTGTAGAGTTAATGCTTTTATTTTTGTCCTTTTTTGATGTGTGTGTTTATTGCTATAAATTGACCTCTGAGCGCTGCTTTTGCTGTGTTCCAAAGGTTTTGGTATGTTGTGTTTTTGTTCTCATTTGGTTCTAGGAATTTTTTAATTTCATCTTTGATTTTTTTCTATTACCCAGTAGTTTTTTTAAGCAGGGTGTTATTTAGTTTCCATTTATTAGATCCTTTTCCTTGCTCTTCCTGTTATTGATTTCTATTTTTATAGTGCCATGATCAGAGAAGATGCTTCGCATTATTTCTATGTTTCTGAACTTGTTGATGCTTTCTTCATGGCCTAAAATGTGGTCTATTTTGGAGAATGATCCATGAGCACTGAAGAAGAATGTGTACTTTGCCACTGTTGGGCAACGTGCTCTGTATATGTCTATGAGGTCCATTTGGTTGATTGTGGTATTTAGATCTTCTGTTTCTCTTTTGAGTTTCTTTCTAGTTGTTCTGTCCTTCACTGAGATTGGTGTGTTAAAGTCTCCTAGTACTATTGTGGAACTGTCTATTTCTCTTTTCAGTGCTGTTAGTTTTTTTTATGTATTTTGGAGCTCTGTCATTGTGTGCATATATATTTATTATGGTTATGTCCTCTTGGTGGAATAACCCTTTTATCATTATATAATATCCTTCTTTCTCTTTTATAGTGGATTGCTTTAAAATCTATTTTATCAGGGGTTAGTATTGCCATTCCTGTTCTTTTTGGGTTATAGTTTGCTTGATATATTTTTTTCCATCCTTTAAGTTTTAGTTTATTTCCATCTTTGTGTCTAAGGCGTGTCTCTCACAGACAGCGTATTGATGGGTCATTTTTTTTTAAGTCCATTCTCTCACTCTCTGTCTCTTTACTGGTGCATTTAGGCCATTTACATTCAGTGTGATTATTAATAGGTATGAGTTTATTGCTGTCATTTACACTTTGAGGTATTCCTCATAGTAGATATTTATCATATCAAATTAATAGGGAAAACCACACTGCAACCATGGATAGCCTAACTCTTCATTTTCAGGCAACCATCTCTTCTTTTCCCTCTCCTTCCTCCCTTTTCCCTTTCTCTGTCCCCTCTACCTTACTCTGTCCTTTCCCTTTACCTCTGTCATAACAATGAAAACAGGGTTAGCATGATTCCTTGGAACTTCATGCAACTGCTTTTCATCAAGATCTAAAGTTGGTTTCTCCAAGATTACAGAGATCTTAGGAGAATGACAGCTGTCTCTGGAAATCAAATAGCTTGGGCTCATTCTACCCTGATTTTGGACTTCTAGCCACCACAATTTTGAGCCAATGAATTTATGCCTTTTAAAGTCACCCACTTTGTGGTATTGTTATTATGGTAACCTAAGGAAACCAAACCAGTGCCCTGCACTGTACTAGGCACAAAGAATACTTTTAAAAAATGAACAAGAAGTTAGTGCTGAATTTGTGTAGTTTATATACTATCTGAAGAAACAATCCCTGAATCAAATGCATTATGCTAAATACTCTGAGAGCAAACGTACAAATTCCCTGAGACCATAGTGGAAAACGTGATAAAGAGATTTTTGGGCTGAACTTTGAGGATTAGGTAAGAGTTTTCCATGCAGAGAAGGAGGAACAATCACTCAAAACTGAGTAAATAGCATGAATAAAGGCACCAAATTATAAGGTTAGTGTCTGGTGCAATTAGAGCCCTTGATATGTGAGGGAAGATGGGATAAATATAGCAAGAGTGAAGGTAAAAATACAGGTTGGAGCAGGATTGGCAAGAATCGAATATGTGAGGAATGGAAACTGTATTCTAAAATGTGACATTCACAGGTGCTGGAGGTTAGGAATTAAACATATCTTTTTTTGGGGGGGGACACAATTCAATACATAACACCTCTGTTATTGTTGTTATGTTACATCAAGTTGGTTCCAACTCATAGTGACCCTATGTACAACAGAAAGAAGCATTGCCCAGTTCTGTGCCATCCTCACAATCCTTGTTATTCTTAAGCTCATTGTTGCAGCCACTGTGTCAATTCATCTGGTTGAAGGTCTTCCTCTTTTTGCTCACCCTCTAATTTACCAATCATGATGTCCTTCTCCAGGGGCTGATCCCTCCTGATAACGTGTCCAAAGTACTTGGCATGAAGTCTTGCCACCCTTGCTTCTAAGAAGCACTCTGGCTGTACTACTGTTCATTGTCCTGGCAGTCTGTGCAATATTCAATATTCTCCTCCAACACTATAATTCAAAGGTGTCAATTCTTCTTCAGTCTTCATTGTTCATTGTCCAGTTTTCACATGCATATGAAGTGATTGAAAATATCATGCCTTGCATGAGGCACACCTTAGTCCTCAAAGTGACATCTGCTTTTTAACACTTTAAAGGCATCTTTTGCAACAGGTTTTTCCAATGCATTGCGTTGTTTGATTTCTTGATGAATTATGGATAACATTGAAAAGAATGGGAATTTCAGAGCACTTAATTGTGCTCACGTGGAACCTTGCTTCCATGGGTGTTGATTGTGGATCCAAGTACAATGAAATCCTTGACAACTTCAGTCTTTTCTCTGTTTATCATGACATTGCTTATTGGTCCAGTTGTGAGGATTCTTGTTTTATATTCAGGTGTAATTCATACTGAAGGCTGTAGTCTTTGATCTTCATCAGTAAGTTCTTCAAGTCCTCTTCATTTTTAGCAAGCAAGGTTGTGTCATCTGCATATTGCAGGCTGTTAATGAGTTTTACAGCAATCCTGACAGTGCATTTTTCTCCACAGAGTCCAGCTTCTTGGAATATTTGCTCAGCATATAGGCTGAATAAGTATGGTGAAAGGATACAACCCTGACACACAAATTTCCTGTCTTTAAAGCACTAGTGTTTCCTTGTTCTGTTTGAATGACTGCCTCTTGGTCTCTGTACAAGGTTCCATATGAGCACAATTAAGTGCTCTGAAATTCCCATTCTTTTCAATGTTATCCATAATTTGTTGTGATCCACACAGTCGAAAAGCTTTGCATAGTCAATAAAACACAGGTATAATATCTTTCTGGTGTTCTCTCCTTTCAGTCAAGATCCATCTGACATCAGCAATGATATCCCTCATTTTGTCTTCTTCTGAATCCGGATTGAATTTTTGGCAGTTTCCTGTTAACATATTTCCACAAATCACTTTTGAAAGATCTTCAGCAAAATTTTACTTGGTGTGATATTAATGATATTGTTGGATAATTTCCCCATTCTGTTGGGTCACCTTTCTTTGAAGTGGGCACAAATATGTGTCTTTTCCAGTTGGTTGGCTAGGTAGCTGTCTTCCAAATTTCTTAGCATAGAAGTGTGAGCACTCCCAGTGCTGTAGTAGTTTGTTGAAACATTTCAATTTGTATTCCATCAATTTCTGGAGCCTTAATTTTTGCCAATGTCTTCAGTGCAGCTTGGACTTCTTCCTTCAGTACCATCGTTTCTTCATCATATGCTAACTCCTGAAATGATTGAAAGTTGGCCAATTATTTTTGATACAGTGACTCTGTGTGCTCCTTTCATCTTCTTTTGACACTTCCTGCATTGTTCAGTAGCTGGCCCATAGAATCCTTCAACATTGCAACTCGAGACCTGAATTTCTTCTAGCTTGAGAAACGCCAAGTGTGTTCTTCCTTTTTTTTTTTTTTGGTTTTCTAACTTTAGGCCTTTCCATATTTCATTATAATACTTTACTCTGTCTCCTGTGTTCCAGAGGGCAGAGCCACCACCAGGGCTCTAGAAGGCAGGGGTACTTCCTTGTTTGTAGAAGGCAGGGCTACTTCCTCAGATCCGCAGAGAAGGGCTACTTCTTTGGTTCCAGGGAGCTGAGCCCCCACCCAGGTAAGAGAGGGTGGGGTTGCCACCTCTGTGGGCCAGGTGAGCAGGGACACCACCCCAGTGGGCTAAGAGGGTTGGGCCACAACCCCACTGTGCCTAGAGCACAGTGCCACCACCTTGGTGGGCCTGGATGACAGTACATCCAGCTAAAGAGGGTTATTTTTAAGCTTTGAAATCTAATGAAATTTGCCCTACTGGTTTTTAGATTTACATGGGACCTGTGACCTTTTTCTCTCCAGTTTCTTCCTTTTGAAATGAAAATGTCTACCTTGTGCCTGTTCTACCATTGTATTTTAGAAGCAGTTTGTATTCTAGGTTTCACAGGTCCACAGATGGAGAGAAATTTTTCCCCCAGAGTGGAACATACCCAGAGTTTCATTCATACCTGATTCAAATCACTTAGAAGATGAAATTTTGGACTTAGAGCTGATGCTGTAATGGGTTAAGACTTCTGGAGATGCTGGAATGGGGTGAATGTATTTTGCACATGCGAAAGACATAAAACCTGGGACCAGATGGTAGACTGTTGCAACCCCCTGAAAAAGATATGTTGAAGTTTTGTTATAAACCCTGGTGCCTGAGAATGTGACCTTCTTTGAAAATAGTGTATTTGATGATGTTATCAGTTAGGTGAACATGAGGTCATACTGGATTATGGTGGGTTCTAATCCTATCTGAGTGGTGTCCTTATAAAAGAGAAGAGAAACAGAAAGACAGAGGAAGGGCAGCCACACGAAGATGCATCTACAAGCCAAGGAACACCTCCGTCTCCCAGAAGCTGTGAGAGACAAGAATGGATCTTCCCCTAAAGACAATAAACTTCTATTCTTAAGTCACCAAGTTTGTGGTATTTTTTATGGCAGCCCGAGGATCCCTGGTGGAGCAGTGGTTAAGACCTGAGGGTACTAACCAAAAGGTCAGCAGTTTGAATCCAACAGCTGCTCCTTAGAAACCCTATGGGGCAGTTCCACTCTGTTCTATAGAGTCGCTATGAGTTGGAATTGACTTGACAGCAATGTTTTTTTTTTTTTTTTGGAAACTAATGTATTACCCTTACTTCCTTTCTAAGGACAGCTCTTAATAGATTTTAAATAATTACCTATCAATAAGCTATTCTCAAGAGATTCTTTTGAAAGCTTTAAGACATAGCCTATAATGTTAAACTCTGGCCATGTCTCTGCACATATGTAGTTTAACTGGTTATTTTACAAATATTCCAATAGGTTGATTTCTTCATTGATTGTAGAAAGCAATGGTATTGTAGAAAAATCCCAGGACCTGGAGTTCAACTAGGATTAAAATCATAGCTTTGCTGCTTACTACTTGTGTGAATTTGGACAATTCATATAATTTTTCTATGTCTGGTGTTTTTCCCCTGTAAAAGGAGATAATAATGTACACCTCACAGAGTTGTTGATGAATTGAAATCATGTTTCCAGAAGAGTCTAGCAAAGGGCTATAATAGTTGTTAGATATTAGTTAGATTCAAAACTATACACGTGTAGTTGATACTATAAAATTTAGGAAAGTATTCAAATAACTAAATTCACTTTTCATTGGTATGTAAAGATCCTTTAGAATTCTAATTTTGGCTGTCCGATGACCTGTTGTAGCTCCAACACAATAAAATTTTTCCTTGACTCATTTGTAAAGCAGAGTTATTCCTCATTCTATAACTTTTATAGAATTAAACTATGAATCTGATCACTTTCTTAAAAATTTAATAAAAATTCAATATAGATAATTATACCAGTAAAAGCTATAATTTTCTGTATGATTTACACGCATTTAGTTGAGTTTATTTTAATTAATATTACTTCTATTACCAAAAAGGAGATAATATGGGTTGTAATATTAAAACATATAAACAGAACAGTTAAATTGTCTATAATCTAATTGGTTTCCTTGGTAAAATATGCTGCTAAATGTTAAAGGGTGAGCTGAGTGCCTCTTTTTCTTTACTTTTTAAATATACATTAACAGTTTCAGAGCACAATGATCCCTTTTGTTTATTTTAAGGTCCTTATTCGAGCACTTATTTTGGTAAATAATGCTAAATAATCAAGGAATGAATCAACCTGTGTCAAAAGATCTTTTTTATGTGAAAAACTATTCTGTCCTAATATATATTTAAATCACTGCTGTATCTAACTGTAGAATTTTGCTTACAGTTTTATTATTTCTCATTTAATCATTAGATATTGGTTGGATTAAAATTGACCACTGATTTAAGACAACCTCTTTGATTAGATGCTAGACTTCTTTGAGTGTATTCCCCGTTTAAAGTAAAAATATTTTACAAGATGAGACTAAAGGACACACCAGCCCAAAGGCAGGCATGAGAAGGCAGGAGGGGACAGGAAAGCTGGTAATGGGGAACCAAAGGTAGAAAAGGGAGAGTGTTAACATGTCATGGGGTTGGCTACTGATGTTACAAAACAATATATGTATTGATTATTTAATGAGAAACTAAATTGCTCTGTAAACCTTCATCTAAAGTACAATAAAAAATTATATTAAAAAATAATAAAGTAAAAATGTATCTTGTTTAAAATTAATTCACTCAGTGGTTACACAGTGATGGAGTGGTGCTGACTTCACCTGTGAGATGATAGTTCCTTTAGTTATAATTTCAGAAGTGTGCTGGAAACTTTTTATAGTGTATCTATAAATACCTTGCACATGAATCTTAATGTTGTGAACCAGTTATTTGTCAAGAGACTTTTTAAAATTTTACATGAAGCTCCCAAATTGTATTTTTGGACCACAGCTTTCCACAAATCAACTGTGATGTTAAAGAATGGCAAAAGGCTTTGTGAGAAAATATAGTGGAATTTATCTTTAACTAATGCTTCTGCACATTCTCCCAGGATTACTTCTGATGTAAAGTCACAGGCATGTAGAAATCCTTTGGAAATACAGTATTATCCTTAGACCTTCTACATTAAAAACAAACCCTTTGCTGCCGAGTCCATTCCAACTCAGAGTAGAACTGCCCCATAGAGTTTGCAAGGTGTGCCTGGTGGATTCAAACTGCCAAACTTTTGGTTAGCAGCTGTAGCACTTAACCACTACACCACCAGGGTTTCCTTCTATTAAATCATGCTAGTCAATGTTCCAGTTATGTGAATAATCAAGATAATCAAGATCACCTAATTTCTAGTTCTTGCAATTTCATCAAATGAATTATGAAGGACATTTTCAATCCATGTGGCCTTGCCTTTATTCCAAATTCTTGAATCTGCAAGCAGATTTGATGTAAGTATACACTATCATGTTACTTGGCTTTTCTTGACTAATACTAAGATATTAGAGACTAAATATATATGACAAGAGTTCTGTGTTGAGATATAACATCGTCCTTTATTAAAATCTACCTCTTTAAAGTCTGTGCCATGTATCTGGACAGTTTCACTAATTAAACATCACTTTCTCTTGGGAATTTACAAATGCCAAATTTATTTCAGTCAAAAGGTGTCACAAAATGAATGATTAGTAGTTTTTTCAGGGGGAGAATTTGGGGAAGAACACTTTAGGCACAATAATGTATTTGGAGACTGGTAAATAGTTCGGTGTGGCTCAAGCATATGATGTGAGTAGGTTAGTAGCAGGATATAAAGTTGGTAAGCTAAATTGAAATTTTAATTGGTAGGCAACGGATGATAAGAGAGTTTGATATGATCAGATTTGTATTTTGAGAATCCAGCAAACTACTCTGCTAAGAAAGATGAAACATCTCTGCAATATGATCTGTAATAGCCGTACCAGCAATAATCCAATTCAAAAGTCTGGAGCTAGGTGAAGCAAAGATGATGAGAGACTTTATCACAGCATAAGTAGCAGTTTTAGTTCTATTTATGTGAACAAATGCTCACTTGAAACCCTAGAGTTCTTCAAGAAAGAGCTTAAGGTATGTATATACATATTTTTTTCTAACCTGGGAAATGTTAAGAATAAAGATGAAAAGTGGTCTCTTCCATCTAAATTAACCTGAGGTTGGCTCCTGCAGAATGCCTGATTTTAAGTAGTACTGACTTTTAAAAATGAGAAACCAACAAAACTGAAAAATTCAGCTTACTAGATATATTTGCTTAGAATCATCTATTGGACAACAGAAAATTTTTTCTTTCAACAGTTAATTTTTATTTTGGCAGCATTGATATTGAGCTGGTTTACTGATTTATTGTTATTGATAGTAATCAGACACAAGAATCAATTACTTTCCTTAGACTATACTCACTTTAAATTAGAAAAAAATAAGTCATCAGCTTAGAGCCATGGGCCAAATGAGGCCAGCAGCCTATTTTTGTATGGCTCACTAGCTAAGAATGTGGGTTTGTTTATTTATTTATTAATATTTTTAAAGGATTGAATGAAGAAGAGAAGAAAAGAAAGAGAAGGAGGAGGAGGGGAAGGAGGAGGAAGGTTTGACAGAGATTTCATATGACTCACAAACACTAAAATATTTACTGTCTGATCTTTTACAGAAAGTTTGCAGACCACTGGTTTAGAAGATACTGGTTTAGAACTTGCCGTCACAGGAAAGCATGCATTAATATCAACTGAAAACATTACAGAGTTGTTTAAGAGAAAGGTTATGACAAGCATTAGGGTCCTACACACTATTTTTAGATCTTTCAATTTAGTTTACTTCAAGACAGAATAAAACATCTCCAGTATATAAATCTCTGACATAAAATACTTCAAAAAACTTCCAAAATGTTCATTTGTAAACAGATAAGAGCACTCAATTTTTACGGTAAAATCTTTATTAAATTGCATAATTCTAGTACTTAAAATGGATTATCTGCTCTTACACAGTTTTCAACATCTCAGTCATTACTGGAAGATGATGTATTTATAGGATAGAAACACAAAAGATGAGCTGTTTTTCATCAAATGTGCCCTATTGAGGCAAAAAAAATTTTTTTTTGTTAAATTTTACCCAGAACCTCTGATGCACACAGCTACAAGAATTTTAAAGAAACAGTGCCCTGTACCCCAGCATACAGTGATGGTTAAGATTGGGCCATGATTCTCAGAGATTTGGCAGTCATACGATGCTGTGGTCACTTCCATGTTGAGATTTGATACAATATGACCACCCCCATGATGGGATCTGCTGTGAGTAGCCAATGAGTTGAAGTGATTTTCCTTGGGCGTGTGGCCTGCATCAAATATAAGTGCACATTCTGGCAAGGCTTGTGGGCTTTTACTTGCCCTAGATTCTGCAGCTGCTCCGGTTCGTCTGACCTACAGTACTTGGGACTCGAGTTAGCAGCTTATCTGTGGTCTTGCCCACCAATCTCAGGATTCATGGGTCTTCACAGCCTGTGAGCAACAGCTCTGCTGTCTGACCTGCCAATCTTGGGTTCGCCAACCCCTGAGGCTACATAAATCAGGAGAAGCCTCCAGCCTGACCCATGGGCTTGGGACATTCCAGACTCTACAACTGCATGAGCCATTTCCTTAATACATATCTCTCCCTATATGTATTTAAACACTTTACTGGTTTTACTTCTCTAGGGAACCCAGCCTAACACACATACATACCAGCAGCCCCCAAAAGATAAGTGATTTAGTCCATTAATATTTTAAAGTATACTATCTCTAAATGAAAGAGCCCTGGTGGCTCAGTGGTTTAAGCAATCGACTGCTAACCAAAAGGTCAGAGGTTTGAAACCACCAGTTGCTCCATGGGAGAAAGATCTGGCAGTCTGCTTCCACAGAGATTTACAACGTTGTAAAACCTATGGGGCTGCTATAAGTCAGAATCAACTCCACAGAGGGGGTTTATGTCTAAATACGGTATAGGGCAATAGAAAGAGAACCCACTTTGTAATCATACAAATCCAGGTTCATATGGCACTTCCACTTATTAGCTATATGATATCATGCTAGTTATTTTAACCTCTCTAAGAATCCATTTTCTCTACTATATAATGGATTCCATAACACCTATTTTGCACAGACTTTTGAGGATTAACTGAGATACTACTTGTAGCACAGCTGTGCTATGCTATAATTGATCCCCGCACTGCCTCCATAGCTACTACCCGACATGATGTTGTTAGGTGCCATCTAGTCAGTTTCGACCCATTGCGACACCACATACAACAAAACAAAACACTGCTCCATCCTGCGCAATCCTAATCATCATTGTTATGCTTGAGCCCATTGTTGCAGCCACTGTGTCAATCTATCTTGTTGAGGGTCTTCCTCTTTTTCACTGACCCTATACTTTATTTACCAAGCATGATGTCCTTCTCCAGGGACTGATCCCTCCTGATACACGTCCAAAGTATGTGAGATGAAATCTCACCATCCTCACTTATAAGGAGCATACTGGCTGTACTACCAACACAGATTTGTTCATTTTTTTGGCAGTCGATGGTATAGTCAATATACTTGGCCAACACCACAATTCAGAGATGTCAATTCTTTTTTGGTCTTCCTTATTCATTGTCCAGCTTTTGCATGCATAAGAGGACATTGAAAACACCATGGCTTGGGTCAGGTGCACCTTAGTCTTCAAGGTGACATCTGCTTTTTCACACTTTAAAGAGATCTTTTGCAGCAGATTTGCCCAATGCTGTGTGTGTTTTGATTTCTTGACTGCTGCTTCCATGGGTGTTGATGGTAGATCAGAGTAATATGAAAAGCTGCTAATAGGCACAAAGTGAAGTATGTGCCTTAGGGGGAGATGATTGCCCTCTGAGAGACCCAAACATTTACTGTTTTATCTTAGCATAGTAAAGGAAGAAAGACTGTTCTCTGGTGCTAGTAATTCTAGAATAGCCCATCAGGAGATGGTCATCCACCTTCAACAGGAGCAATGTGTAATGTCCATTGCCCTCAGGAGGCCTTCCCCTTTTATTACATTTTGTCCCTTTTATTACTTCCTTTCCCTACTCTCTCTTTGTACATGCTGTTTGTCACATAATCATTGTAGCTTGCTAGTGTGCTATTCCTGGGAAAAAGGGGCTTCATGGTTTGTCTCTCATGATGTGAAGTGGGGCATGCATGAATGTGATTATAACATCACCCCCAGGGACGGAAGCCTAAATTCGGGGAACCTTGACTGATGATAATATTTGCTGCCCTATTCATCCTTGTCCTGTTTATTCTGTGAATAATAAATGCCTGTTGACCGTGCCATTAGAACAGTGTCTGGTTTGTGCTCTTCTTCAAATGGTCCTTCCCTGAGAATTTGTGAACATGGTATATTACAGATACTTTTTGTAACAAATGCAATTCTCAGCACGTGATAGATGTTAATGCTCACAAGATGTTATTATCCTGTCTCCTTTTTCTGTATATATTGGTACTGGTTTTCTTCGTTTTTAAAAGTTACAAAAGAATAAGATGCAAATTCTACAGGAAGAATTTAAGCAGAGTGAAAAAAAATAATACAGTATTATTTCTAGTATCATGAATTCACCCTTAAGCCTAGTTTTCTATATGTTAATACAAGAATGCAATAATCTACTTCATAGTATGATGACCAAGCTGAGCATGCATACTAGTTAATAAAACAAAATACTCAATATATTGTTAACATTGTATTAAGGGAAGAGCAAAAGAAATAAAGAAAAAGATTCTTTCCAGTATCATGAATTCACCTTTAAGTCTAGTTTTCTATGTGTTCATATACCAATACAATAATCTGCTTCATGATATAATGGCTGAGCTGAGTATACATATGGATTATTAAGACAAAATACCCTATAGGGCAGAGTAGAACTGTCCTATAGGGTTTCCAAGGCTGTAATCTTTACTCAAGCAGACTGCCACATCTTTCCCCTGCGGAGTAGCTAGTGAGTTCAAACTGCCGACTTTTCAGTTAGCAGCCAAGCACTTAAACGCTGTGCCACCAGGGCTCCTCTACTGTTAGCAATAAGATTAACTAATTTATCCCAAAGAAGATATCCTAAAATCACTATTGTATGATTCCTTATCAAAGATTTGAACACCCTACAATGTAAAATGTAGGCAGGCCACAATTCCTGGTGTAGTACAATGAGAAGTTGGTTTGTATTCTGGCAAGTGGAAAATTGAACTAAATCTTTCATAATATGTAGTAGAACTTTTATGATACAATCATCCAACTATGATGTTTCACCTCCAAAAAAAAAGAAAATCATAACACCTTTACTTACATATGTATGTGTCCATATTTTATCTATATTTCTTATTCATCAAAAATTAAAGTACATACCCTGACAAGTTACAAAGTCACTTTTAACAAACTTTTGGCCACAACTTCCTCCGAAAATCAATGCAGTGCTTTTGTATTTTCTATTATACTATGATTTTATATGCATGAGTTTCAATGAGGCCATTTTAGAAATGTCACAGAAATGAATCTAGTGAAGGTTGAGCGGTAAAAACAGTAATGTCAGATTAAGATAAAAACGAAAATTACAAGCACTTTGTGTTTTATAATATTATCACTAAAGAGTCACTTTTCCCAAAGAATATCTTTCTCCTAGAATCAACTTCAAGTACAGTTTATTGGCAATTTGTCAAATGCCAATAAAATTCTTAATGAGTGCCTAAATCTTAAGTCTCTTAATGTATCCTCTATTTTCCTACCCATATCCTCTCACCATCCAACTTTTAAATAGACGATGGCTTCTGTAACTCCGTCGTGCAACGTCATTCTTTTATTTAGGGTGAAGTATAAGGTTTATAAGGAAACCCTGAGGCGTAGTGGTTAAGAGTTTGGCTGCCAACCAAAAAGTCAGCAGTACAAATCTACCAGGTACTCCTTGGAAACCCTGTGGAGCAGGTCTACTCTGTCCTATAGGGTCGCTATGAGTTGGAATTGACCCGACGGCAGTGGGCTTGGCTTGGTTTTTTGGTATAAGGTTCATATAGATAGACCTTAAAAGAACACAATGCTCAAGGCAGACATTTATTTACTAGTTTAGCTAAACTACTGTTTGATTTTAAGGAGACTTCAGGGGATAATTTTGGTTTAAGGTTTAAAGATTATCTCAGGGTAATAGTTTCAGGAATTCAGCCAGCTTTCATGACTCCAGAAAGTTTGGATTCCATGAGAATTTGAAATTTCATTTTGCATTTCCCCCCTTTTCCCCATTGAATGGACTTAGCACCCTTGTCAAAAATCAGTTGACCATAGATGTGTGAATTTATTTCTAGACTCTCAATTCTATTCCATTGGTCTATGTGTCTATCGTTATACCAGTACCGGGCTGTTTTGATTACTATAGCTGTATTGTATGTTTTAAAATCAGGAAGTGTGAGTCCTCCTACTTTGTTCTTCTCTTTCAATATTGTTTTGGCTATTTGGGGCCCCTTGCTATTCTGTATACAGTTGAGCATTCATTTTTCCATTTCTGTCAAGAAGGCTGTTGGGATTTGGATTGGAATTGTGTTGAATTTATTGATCATTTTAGGTAGTATTAACATCCTAACAACATCTTTCCTTTTTAAATCTATTTCAGCAGTGTTTTATAATTTTCATCGTATAAGTCTTTCACATTGTTGATTAAATTTCTTCGTAGGTATTTTATTCTCTTAGATGTTATTGTACATGCAATCATTTCCCTAATTTTTCTTTCAGATTTCTTATTGTTGGTGTGTAGAAAATGAACTGATTTTTGTTTGTTGACCTTGTATAAACATAACTTGTTTAGTGTTTGTAATCCCACCACACAATTATACAACTCTAGTCACTGGTCAAATATATTTCTACAATCCAAATATGTTCAATACAGGATGGGCATCACCAAGATTTTGCAAAAAAAAAAAAAAAAACTGTAAAGCTTTCTTCTCTTCTCATACAAATTTATCTCCAACTGCAACATGGTATGCTATTCTAATATTGTAGATTTGCATTCAATACATGATGTTACAAAACAAGAACAGGATATCTTCAAGTATCAAGTGTATTTCATAGAGATAAGTCCCGTTTTGTCTTAAAAGATTCAGTAAGCATTTCTTAAATCAGGGTTTATAAAATCACAGAGTTATGAATAAGATGAATGAGTCAACACACTCCAAATTCACTGCCATCAAGTCAATTCCAACTCATAACGACCCTATAGAACAGAGGCGAACTGCCCCCATAGGTTTCCAAGGCTGTAAATCTTTATGGAAGAAGACCACCTCATCTTTCTCCTGCAGAGCAACTGGTGGATTTGAACCACCAACCTTTTGGTTAGCAGAAGAACGCTTTAACCACTGCACCACCAGTGCCCCTGAATGAGTCAAGAACCAGCAAAATTAATCAATGGTGATAAAAATCAGAATGGTGGTTGCTTTTGTGTAGGAAGGGTTCAACTGAAAAGCGGCATCATGAAGATAGCACAGGACTGGGCAACGTTTTGTTCTGTTATACATAAGGTCACTATGAGTTGGGGGGCAACGTGATAGCAACTAAAAACAGTAACAATAAAAAAAAATATGACCTAAAATAAATACATGCTCATACGCATGAGACATAATATGTAATACAGTGGAAATGTAAATACTCTCCACTTAACTTCGATAGGTCTAGATCTATTTCACAATGAAGAAGAGAACTCTGATACCAGAAGCAATTTATTTTATATTATGCTCAATTGACATTTTGCTAGATCCTTCCCAGTTTCTGATCTATAATCTCTCCTTCTCCAAGCTGGTCTATTGCCCTATTCCTCAAAAACACTATGTAGACATTGTGGTACACACTTACAAGTAAATCTAAGCAATCAATTATGGAAAGACAGGGTTTTTTCATTTTGTGAATTTTTGCTCAAACAAAACCCTAGCAAGCAAGTGTGATGAATGTGAAAATTATCCAGAAAAGAGCAAATTTAGTGAATAAAGCAATGGGGAATAGTCTTCATAGGTAAAACTCAAAGGAACTGGATATCCTCAACTGGTATATAAAAAGAAGGAGTTACAGAACAATTACTTAAAGTATGAAGTATTTGGACCAAATTTTGCTGAACAGTAGCCTTTCTCCCTTTGAGGAACTCAGCTTTGAATGTAACATATTAAAAGACATTAAAAAAAAAAAGTTACTACCAAGTTGGAGAAAATAATTCTATATCTAGAATATTCAAAATGTAGTTCCTGAAAATACAGAATGTGATGGTTTCTATTGAGACCTTAGCAGCCTCATGATTCAAAAATTCTAGCAAATAAAACTGAATATATAAGTGCATAAAACCTATCAGGTAAAGAGATTTGTTACTAGAAGACTATACTCTAATGCTGAAAATATATTGAGGTATAATAAATTACTTTCAATTCCTCTATCATCCTAAAACTATTTATCGGCTAACTAATCCCATTTCCTTTTACTCTAAGATTAGAAACAATTTTACATTCTCATTGCTTTTATCATACCCAAGTAACCAAACTATAAACAATTATATGTCCTAATTAACACTTACAAATAATATATTTTTTAAGAATTAGAATTTATAGTGTAATTTAATATCATCATTTTTACTTTAATAAAAATGATTCTAAAGTTCATTTAAAAGTAAATCCCAGAGGCTATTAACTTTCTTATGTAAATAAATCTTAAAATTTGAGAGAAAAATAACTCCCCAAAAAGACAGAAAAAATAGGAAAAAGGTGAATATACACTTCACACAAAAGATATAAAATGGGAGGTGGGGCCAAGATGGCAGAATAGCCAGAAGCTTCCTGCGATCCCTCTTACAACAAAGACCCAAAAAACCAAGTGAAACAATTATATTTATGACAAGCTAAGAGCCCTGAACATCAAAGGCAAAGTTGGAAAACGGACTGAGCAGCAGTGGGTGGGACAGTCAGTTCAGAAGTGGAGAGGAGTTGTTGGACCTGAATCACCGGGAGCCCTCAGGCACCATTCACGGAAGTGGCTACGGTGGACTGGTGGTAGGGTTCTGCTGCAGTTTCCTCAGGGAGAAGCAGCCAGCCACACAGCCTACTCACACCTCCTGAACCAGAGAAGAATGGCACTCTCGGCAAAAGCAAAGTACTTCCATATACTTTACTACACCCCCCGCCCCCAAGCCTGCTTCAGAGGCTGTTAATTTCCCTGGGCCTGAGATAGTCCGTGTTGAGTGCCGGGAGCCATTCTCCCGGCCTTGGAGAAGGAATAAATTTGCAACTGGGGAAAAAGATAATTTGCCACCTCCACTAACCTGGGGAGCTCTGGACAGAAACGGCTCCCAACCAGGAATAAATGGTCCATGGACTTTGAATACCCATCCCCCCTGTATGCACTTTTGTAGGCCTCTTTCATGAAAATAGGTCCTTGTTGGCAGACTGCAAATGTTTCAGCTCTGCGGTGGAGAGGTGTGTGTTTGATGATTGACACCCTCTGCCTATTAAACAGGGTCCTCACCTAACCACATCAGGGGCATAAGGACTGGTGGCTCCAATCAGGCCACCCAGCCACCTGCAACAAGGGTCCAAGGATAATGGTGCCTTCCAGTCCTTACAACCAAAAACACTGGGTGCCTATGATCCCTCTGTAGAACCCACCCACCTGTACACACTAGGGAAGAGGGATACGCTTTCCTCAGAGTCACATGGGGGACTATTCTCAGGCCCCTGTCTTGTTCAGAGCATGACCCCCTGCTGCAATCAGATACTGGTACGTACACCAATCACCCTTGCCCTTCTAAGACTGCAGGACAGAGCCTGTACCACACACTTGATGCCCAGCTGAGCTAAATCCATACAAGAAAAGTGAATGGACTCCTAGACTGATATAACTGATAACAAATCCAACCATCTGCTGACAGGAAGTAAGAGTTTCAAAGTGAAAAATGACCAAGCTAGCTCACTCAAACAACTCGTTTAGGCATATCAAAACAAAGCAAGAAGCTAGGATACAATTTTAAAAAAATAAAATAACCTAATATAATAACTTATAGATGGCTCAGCAATAACAGTCAATATCAAATCACATAAAGAAACAGACGATGATCACTTCAACTAGCTCCCAAAACAAAGAATCAAGGGATCTTCTAGATGAAAGTGCCTTCCTAGAATTACCAGATGCAGAATACAGAAGATTAATATACAGAACCCTTCAAGACATCAGGAAGGAGATCAGGCAATTGCACAACAAGCCAAGGAACACACAGATAAAAAAAGTTGAAGAAATTAAAAAAGTTATTTAAGACCATAATGAAAAATTCAATAAGCTGCCAGAATCCATAGAGAGACAGCAATCAGAAATTCAGAAGACTAACAATAAAATTACAGAAATAGACAACTCAACAGAAACTCAGAGGAGCACAATTGAGCAAGTGGAAGGCAGAATTAGTGAGCTCAAAGATAAACCATTTGGCACCAATACATGTGAAGAAAAATCAGATAAAAGAATTTTAAAAACTGAAGAAACCTTAAGAATCATGTGGGATTCTATCAAGAGAAATAACCTACGAGTGATTGGACTACCAGAACTGGAAGTGAAAACAGAAAATACAGAGAGAATTATTGAATATTTGTTGGCAGAAAACTTCTCTGATATTGTGAAAGATGAGAAGATATCTATCCAAGATGCTCATTGAACTCCACATAGGGTAAATGTAAAAGAAAATCACCAAGACATATTATAATCAAACTTGCCAAAACCAAAGAAAAAGAATTATAAGAGTAGCTAGGGATAAACTGAAAGTCACCTACAAAGCAGACCAATAAGAACAAGCTCAGACTACTCTGCAGAAACCATGCAGGCAAGAAGGCAATGGGATGACATATTTCAAAAATTGAAGGAGAAAAACTGCCTGCCAAGAATCATATATCCAGCAAAACTGTCTCTTAAATATGAAGGTGAAATTAGGACATTTCCAGATAAACAGAAGTTTAGGGAATTTGTAAAAACCAAACCAAAGCTACAAGAAACACTAAAGGGAGTTCTTTGGTTAGAAAAATCAATAATATCAGGTATCAACACAAGACTAGAACACTGGACAGAGCAATCAGAGGTCAACCCAGACAGGGAAATCACAAAAATAAATCAAGATTTTAAAAAATGCTCAAAACAGGGGAACAGTAATGTTAATATGTAAAAGAAGACAACATTAAAATAAGAAAGAGGGACTAAGAAATGTAGTCATACATATTTCAAATAGAGAGGAAGACAAGGCAATAAAAAGAAATAAAAGTTAGGTTTAAACTTAGAAAAATAGGGTAAATAATAAGGTAACCACAAAAGAGAATACCTATCCTATTCATCAAAATAAAACACAAGAAAAAAAATATAGACACAGCAGAAACAAAATCAATAGCAACGAAAAAGAGGAAAAGAAAATATATAAACACTCAGCACAAAAAATTAAGTGAGAAAAAGAAACTGTCAACAACACACAAAAAAAGACATCAAAATGACAGTGCTAAACTCATACCTATCCATAATTATGCTGAAGGTAAGTGGACTAAATGCACCACTAAAGAGACAGAGAGTGGCAGAATGTATAAAAAAACATGATCCATCTATATGCTGCCTACAAGAGACACACCTTAGACTTAGAGACACAAACTAAAACTCAAAGGATAGAAAAAAATATATCAAGCAAGCAACAATCAAAAAAAAGCAGAAGTGGCAATATTAATTTCTGACAGAATAGACTTTAAAGTTAAATCTACCACAAAGGATAAGGAAGGACACTATAAAATGATTAAAGGGACAATATACCAGGAGGATATAACCATATTAAATATTTAAGCACCCAATGACAGGGCTGCAAGCTACATAAAGCAAACTCTAACAGCATTGAAAAATGAGACAGACAGCTCCACAATTATAGTAGGAGACTTCAACATACCACCTTCGGTGAAGGACAGAACATCCAGAAAAAAGCTTAATAAAGACACAGAAGGTCTAAATGCCACAATCAACCATCTTGACCTTGTAGACATATACAGAACACTCCACTCAACAGCAGCCAAGTATACCTTCTTCTCTAGTGCACATGGAACATTTTCTAGAATAGACCACATAGTAGGTCATAAAGCAACCCTTAGCAGAATCCAAAACACTGAAATATTACAAAGCATCTTCTCTGATGATAAGGCCATAAAAGCAGAAATCAATAACAGAAAAATCAGGGAAAAGAAATCAAACACTTGGAAACTGAACAATACCCTACTCAAAAAAGACTGGGTTATAGAAGACATTTAAAATGGAATTAAAAAATTCATAGAATGCAGTGAGAATGAAAACATTTCTTATCAGAACTTTGAGATACAGCAAAGCAGGGCTCAGAGGTCAATTTATATCAATAAATGCACAAATACAAAAAGAAGAAAGGGCCAAAATCAAAGAATTATCTCCACAACTGGAACAAATAGGAAGAGAGCAACAAAAGAAACCCTCAGACACCAGAGGAAAGTAAATAACAAAAATTAGAGCACAATTAAATGACATAGAAAACAGAAAAACAATTGAAAGAATTAACAAGATCAACAGCTGGTTCTTTGAAAAAAATCAACAAAATTGATAAACCCTTGGCCAAACTGACAAAAGAAGACCAGGAGAGGATGCAAATAATCTGAATAAGAAAGGAGATAGGGCGATATTACAACAGACCCAACTGAAATTAAAAGAATCATATCAGATTACTATGAAAAATTGTACTCTAACAAATTTGAAAACCTAGAAATGGAAGAATACCTAGAAACACACTACCTACTTAAAGTAACACAAACAGAGGTAGAACAACTAAATAGGCCCATAACAAAAGAAGAACCTGAAAAGGTAATGGAAAAACTGCCAACAAAGACAAGCCCTGACCCGGATGGCTTCACTGCAGAGTTCTACCAAACTTTCAGAGAAGAGTTAACACTACTACTACTAACGGTATTTTAAAGTACAGAAAAGGACAGAATACTCCCAAACTCATTCTATGAAGGCAGCACATCCCTGATACCAAAACCAGGTAAAGACACCACAAAAAAAGAAAATTACACACCTATATCCCTCATGAACTTAGATGCAAAAATCCTCAACAAAATTCTAGCCAATAGAATTCAACATTTTCAAAAAATAATTCACCATGACCAAGTGTGATTCATACCAGGTATGCAGGGATGGTTAAATTTTAGACAATTAATGTAATCCATCATATAAATAAATATAAATAAAAGACAAGAATCACATGATTTTATCAACTGATGCAGAAAAGGCATTTGACAAAGTTCAACACCCATTCATGATAAAAACTCAGCAAAATTGGAATAGAAGGAAAATTCCTTAACATAATAAAGGGCTTTTATACAAAGCCAACACCCAACATCATCCTAAATGGAGAACATCTGAAAGCTTTCCAACTGAGATCGGGAACCAGACAAGGATGCCGTTTATCACCACTCTTATTCAACATTCCCTTGGAGGTCCTAGCCAGAGCAATTAGGCTAGATAAAGAAATAAAGGGCATCCAGATTGGTGAGGAAGAAGTAAAAGTATCTCTATTTGCAGATGACATGATCTTATACACAGAAAACCCTAAAGAATCCTCAAGAAAACAACTGAAACTAACAGAAGAGTTCAGCAGAGTATCAGGATACAAGATAAACATACAAAAAAAAAAAAAACAGTTGGATTCCTCTACACTAACAAAAAGAACATCAAAGAGGAAATCACCAAATCAAGACTATTTACAGTAAACAAAAAAAGTAGCCACCAAGAAAATAAAATACATAGGAATAAATCTTACTAGAGATGTAAAAGATCTATACAAAAGAAAACTACAAGACACTACTGCAAGAGACTAAAAGAGACCTACATAAGTGGAAAAACATACCTTGCTCATGGATAGGAAGACTTAATATTGTAAAAATGTCTATTCTACCATAAGCCATCTATAGATACAATGCAATTCTGATCCAAATTCCAATGACATTTTTTAATGAGATGGAGAAGCAAATCACCAAATTCATGTGGAAGGGAAAGAGCCCCTGAATAAGTAAAGCATTACTGAAAAAGAAAAACAAAGTGGGAGGCCTCATTCTACCTGATTTTAGAACATAATATACTGTCACAGTAGTCAAAACAGCCTGGTATTGGTACAACAGATACATAGACCAGTGGAACAGAATTGAGAATCCAGACAGAAATTCATCCACATATGAGCAGCTGATATTTGACAAAGGCCCAGTGTCAGTTAATTGGGGAAAGATAGTCTTTTTAACAAATGGTGCTGGCATAAGTGGATATCCATCAGCAAAAAAATGAATCAAGACCCATACCTCACACCATGCACAAAAACGAACTCAAAATGGATCAAAGATCTAAATATAAAATCTAATTCAATAAAGATCATGGAAGAAAAAACAGCAACAATGCCAGGAGCCGTAATACATGACATAAACAGTATACAAAACATTACTAACAATGCAAAAGAGAAACTAGATAACTGATAGCTCCTAAAAATCAAACACCTGTGCTCATCCAAAGACTTCGCCAAAAGAGTAAAAAGGTTACCTCCAGGCTGGGAAACAGTTTTTAGCTAGGACATTTCCAATCAGCACCTGATTTCTCAACTACAAAAAGACAAATAACCCAATTGGAAAAAATGGGCAAAAGATAGGAACAGACACTTCACTAAAGAAGATATTCAAGTAGCTAACAGATACATGAGGAAATTCTCACAGTCATTAGCCATTAGAGAAGTGCAAATCAAAACTATAATGAGATTCCATCTTACCCCAAGAAGGCTGGCATTAATCCAAAAAACACAAACTAATAAATGTTGCCAAGGTTGTGGAGAGGCTGGAACGCTTATACATCACTGGTGAGAATGTAAAATGGTACAACCACTTTCAAAATCAATTTGGCACTTCCTTAAAAAGCTAGAAATACAATCCAGCAATCCCACTCCTTCAAGTATATCCGGGAGAAATAAAAGCATTTACATGAGCAGATATATGCACACCCATGTTCATTGCAGTACTGTTTACAATAGCAAAAAGATGGAAGCAACCAAGGTGGCCATCAACAGGTGAATGGATAAATAAATTCTGGTATATTCTCACAATGGAATACTACGCATAGATGAAGAACAATGATGAATCCATGAAACATTTCATAACATGGAGGAATCTGGAAGGCATTATGCTGCGTGAAATTATTCAGTTGCAAAAGGACAAATATTGTATAAACCCACTGCTGTCGAGTCAATTCTGACTCATAGCGATCCTAGAGGACAGAGTAGAACTGCCCCATAGAGTTGCCAAGGATCGCCTGGCAGATTCAAACTGCTGACCTTTTGGTTAGCAGCCATAGCACTTAACCACTTTGCCACCAGGGTTTCCAAATACTGTATAGCACCACTATTGTAAGAACTCGAGAAATAGCTTAAACAGAGAAGAAAATATGCATTGATGGGTACAAGAGGGGGGAGGGACGGAGGGAGGAAGAGAGGTTCTCACTAATTAGACAGTAGATAAGAGCTATTTTAGGTGAAGGGATAGACAACACACAATACAGGAGAGGTCAGCACAACTGGGCTAAACCAAAAGCAAAGAAATCTCCTGAATAAACTGAACACTTTGAAGACCACCATAGCAGAGGCAGGAGTTTGGGGACCATGGTTTCAGGGGACATCTAAGTCAATTGACATAATAAAACCTATTAAGATACCATTCTGCATCCCACTTTGGAAAGTGGCGTCTGGGGTCTTAAAGGCTATCAAGCAGCCACCTAAGATGCATCAATTGGTCTCAACCCACGTGGAGCAAAGGAGAATGAAGAACACCAAAGACATAAGGTAATTATGAGCCCAAGAGATAGAAAGGACCACATAAACCAGAGACTACATTAGCCTGAGACCAGAAGAACTAGATGGTGCCCGGCTACAACCGATGACTGCTCTGACAGGGAACACAAGAGAGAACCCCTGAGGGAGCAGAAGAGCAGTGGGATGCAGACCCCAAATTCTCATAAAAAGACCAGACTTAATGGTCTGACTGAGACTAGAAGGACCCTGGTGGTCATGGTCCCCAGAACTTCTGTTAGCCCAAGACAGGAACCATTCCCAAAGCCAACTCTTCAGACAGGGATTGGACTGAACAATGGGATAGAAAATGATACTGGTTAAGAGTGAGCTTCGTGGATCAAGTAGACACATGAGACTAGTTGGTATCCCCTGTCTGTGGGGGAGATGGGAGGGCAGAGGGGATCAGAAGCTCGCCGAATGGACATGAAAAGAGAGAGTGGAGGGAAGGAGTGTACTGTCTCATCAAGGGAGAGCAGTTTGGAGTATATAGCAAGGTCTGTATAAATTCTTGTATGAGAGACTGACTTGATTTATAAACTTTCACTTAAAGTACAATTTTTTTAATGAAAAAAAGATAGAAAATGGCTCTTAAGTATACGAAAAAAAAAAAGTATACGAAAGTATGTTTAAATTCACTCATACCATAGAAGTACAACCAGAATGCTCCTTAGAAGCAAGGATGGCGAGACTGCGTCTTACATACTTTGGACATATTGTGAGGAGGTATCAGTCCCTGGCGAAGGGCATCATGCTTGGCAAAGTACAGGGTCAGCGGAAAAGAGGAAGACCCTCAACGAGGTGGATTGACACAGTGTTTCCAACAATGGGCTCAGGCATAACAACGATTGTAAGGATGGCGCAGGACCGGGCAGTGTTTTACTCTGTTGTGCAAAGGGTAGGTATGAGTTGGAACCGACTCGAAGGCACCTAACCACAACAACAACAAGATAAATGCAAATTAAAACAACACTGAAGGACCATTTTTCACTTATCACATTGGTGAAAATTTAAAAAGTATGAAAACACATTCTGTTGGTGAGGCTATGGGGAAATAAGCACTCTCATATGCTATTCGTGGGAAATAAAACTAACACAGCACTTCAGGAGGGAAGTTTGGCAATACCTAAAAAACCTGTATATGTGTTTACCCTTTCACCCAGAAATTTCACTTCTAGGCATTTTCCCTAAAATTCACACTCGACAATATGAAAATGCATTTGCACAAATGTATTCATTGCAACATTATTAATTGCAAAATATGAGATAAAAGAAAAAGCCCATACATGGAAGAGTGTTGAATAAACTTTGACACATTCACAAAATGGAGTGCTATGCCGCTGTAAAAACAATGAGAAAGATCTCTATGAACTGACACGGACAGGTTTCCAGAATAGGTTGTTAAGTGATAAAGGCAACAAGCAGAAGAGTATCTACAGTGTGCTAAATTTCATAAAAAGGAGGTATAGGAATATATACACATATCTGCTGTTATGGGGAAAAAGAAATTCAAGAAGGATAAGCCAGAAACTAAAGAGATGAGTTACCTAATGAGCTAGGTGAGAATGGGGTGGAAATATTGGGGTATTGGAAAAAGATAGAAGAGATAAGAGGAGGGGTTGGTGTATTTAAGTATAACATTTCATATAGCTTTGACTTTTAGGATCATGGCAACATTTCATAAACCCAAGAGATAAAGAATTAAAATCCTCCAAGAAGTGGAAGAGAACCCAGAATGGAATACAAACAGTAACTGAACTACTACAAATGCATAGCATCACTACACAAAAGGGGGTTGGGAAATGGAAAACAATACTTTGACTAGATACAATAAAGAGAAAAGGAATTACACAAAAGATTGTAATCTAGTTAGTAAGTTCTTTTTTAAATCTTTACTATTTTAACAGTTTTGATGGGATGTAAATCAAACATCATAAAATCCAACAGTATATTAATGGCAATACTAAGTACAATGGTGTTAAATGGTGTTACTAAGCAGAGTTATTATTCATAGAGTTGTAAAATTATCATCACTGAGCTTCTGTTAAGGGTGATTAAAAAAATTTAGAAACAAATAGTGGTGATGTCGGCACAACATGATAAAGGTTATTGTTGTAGTTAGGTGCCATCCAGTCCACTCCGATTCATAGCGACACTATGTACAACAGAAGGAAACACTGCCTAGTCAGGCGTCATTCTCATGATCATTGTTAGCCTTGAGCCCATTGTTGCAGCACTGTGTCAATCCATCTTGTTGAGGGCCTTCCTCTTTTTTGCTGATCCTCCACTTTACTAAGCACGATGTCCTTCTCCAGGGACTGATCCCTCCTGATAACATGTCCAAAATATGTGAGATGAAGTCTCATCACCATCACTTCTAAGGGGCATTCTGGCTGTACTTCTTCAGAGACAGATTTATTCGTTCTTTTGGCAGTCTATGGTACATTCAATATTCTTCACCAACACCACAATTCAAAGGTGTCAATTCTTCTTTGGTTTTCCTTATTCATTGTTCAGCTTTCGCATGCATATGAGACAATTGAAAACACCATGGCTTGAGTCAGGCGCACCTGTCTTCAAGGTGACATCTTTGCTTTTCAACACTTTAAAGAGGTCTTTTGCAGCAGATTTGCCCAATGCAATGTCTCTTTGGATTTTGTGACTGCTGCTTCCATGGGTGTTGACTGTGGATCCAAGTAAAATGAAATCCTTGACAACTTCGATTTTTTCTCCATTTATCATGATGTTGCTTATTGGTCCAGTTGTGAGGATTTTTGTTTCCTTTATGTTGTGCTGTAATCCACACTGAAGGCTGTGGCCCTTGAACTTCATCAGTAAGCACTTCAAGTCCTCTTCACTTTCGGCAAACAGGGTTGTGTCATCTGCATATAGCAGATAGTTAATGAGTCTTCCTCCAATCCTGATGCCCTGTTTTTCTTCATAGAATCCACCTTTTCAGATTTGCTCAGCATACAGATTGAATAGGTATGGTGAAAGGGTACAACCCTGATGCACACCTTTCCTGACTTTAAACTACACAGTATCCCCTTGTTCTGTTGGAATGACTGCCTCTTGATCTACGTACAGGTTCCTCATGAACGCAACTAAGTATTCTGAAATTCCCATTCTTCACAATGTTATGCATAATATATTATCACCCACACAGTCGAATGCCTTTGTATAGTCAATAAAACGCAGGCAGATATCTTTCTGGTATTCTCTGCTTTCAGCCAGAATCCATCTGACATCAGCATGGTAACCCTGATTCCACATCCTCTTCTGAATCCAGCTTGAATTTCTGGCAGTTCCCTGTCGATATACTGCTTCAGCCACTTTTGAATGATCTTCAGCAAATTTTTACTTGCCTGTGATATTAATGATATTGTTTGATAATTTCCACATTTGGTTGGGTCACCTTTCTTGGAAACAGGGATAAATATCGATCTCTTCCAGTTGGTTGGTCAAGTAGCTGTCTTCCCAATGTCTTGACATAGATGAGGGAGGACTTCCAGTGCTGCATCTGTTTGTTGAAACATCTCAGTTGGTATTCCATCAATTCCTGGAGCCTTGTTTTCCATCAATTCCTTCAGTACAGCTTGGATTTCTTCCTTCAGTACCATTGGTTCCTGATCGTATACTGCCTCCAGAAATGGTTAAACTTTGATCAATTCTTTTTGGTATAGTGACTTTCTGTATTCCTTCCAACTTCTTTTGATGCTTTCTTTGTCATTTAATATTTTCCCTGTATAATCCTTCAATATTGCAATGCAAGACTTGAATTTTTTCTTCAGTTCTTTCATCTTTTGGTTTTCTATCTCCAGGTCTTTGCACATTTCACTGCAATACTTTACTTTGTCTTCTCAAGCCACCCTTTGAAATCTTCTGTTCAGCTCTTTTACGTCATCATTTCTTCCTTTGCTTTAGCCACTCGACGTTCAAGAGCAAGGTTCAGAGTCACTTCTGACACGCACTTTGGTCTTTTCTTTCTTTCCTATCTTTTTAATGGCTTCTTCCTTTCTTCATGTATGATGTCCTTGATGTCATTCTACAACTTGTCTGGTCTTCGGTCTTTAGTGTTCAACATGTCAAATCTATTCTTGAAATGGTCTCTAAATATAGGTAGAGTATGCTAAAGGTCCTACTTTGGCTTTTGTGTACTTGTTCTAGTCTTCTTCAGTTTCAATTTCAACTTGGATATTAGCAATTGATGGTCTGTTCCACAGTCGGCCTCTGGCCTTGTTCTGAATGATGATATTAAGCTTTTCCATTGTTTCTTTCCATAGATGTAGTTGACTTGATTCCTGTGTATTCCATCTGGCAAGGTCCACGTGTACCACGTGTATAGTCACTATTTATGTTGGTGAAAAAAGATATTTAGAATGAAGAAGTAGTTGGTCTTGCAAAATGCTATCATGCGATCTCCAGCATCTTTTCTATCACCAAGGCCATATTTCCTATGTGTCTTTCAGTTTGTCATACTGTGGGGGCTTGTGTGTTGCTGTATGCTAGAAGCTATGCCACCAGTATTTAAATATAGCAGGGTCACCCATGATGGGCATGTTTCAGCTGAGCTTCCAGAATAAGAAAGACTAGGAAGAAGGACTCGGTGGTCTACTTCTGAAAAGAATTAGCCAGTGAAAATCTTATGAATAGCAGCAGAACATTGTCTGAAATAGTTCTGGAAGATGAGCCCCTCGGTCTTGAAGGCACTCAAAATACAACTGGGGAAGAGCTGCCTCCTCAAAGTAGAGTTGGCCTTTGTGACCTAGATGAAGTTGAGCTTTCAGGACCTTCATCTGCTGATGCAGCATGACTCAAAATGAGAAGAAATGGCTGCAAATACCCATTAGTAATCAGAACATGGAATGTAGGAAGTATGAATCTAGGAAAACTGGAAATCATCAGCAATGAAATGGAACACGTAAACATTGATATCCTAGGCTGAAATGAACTGGTACTTGGCCATTTTGAATCAGACAATCATTTGATCTACTATGCTGGTAATGACAACCTGAAGAGGAATGGGGTTTGTCAAAAAGAACATTTCAAGATCTATCCTGAAGTACAACACTGTCAGTGATGAGATAATATCCATATGTCTACAAGGAAGAGCAGTTAATAGGACTATTATTGAAATTTATGCACCAACAACTAAGGCCAAAGATGAAGAGATTGAAGATTTTTACCAACTTCTGCAGTCTGAAATTGATCGAACAAACGTTATTAATGTCACTTAACTGTACATGGAAAAATGTTGAAATGGCAACAATAACTAAAAATACTTTCATCACCCTAAAAAGAAATACTAACCCATTAACAGTGACATCTACTCCCCTATACCTAGCTCTTGGCAGCCCACAATCTACTATTGATTTTCTGCTCTCTATTGATTTGCCTAATCTGCAGCACATTTCATATAAATGGAATCATGCAATATGTGACTTCTTTTACCGAGCATAATGTTTTCAGGATTGAGCTATGTTGTAGCAAGAATCAATATTTCATTCCATCATTCCTTTTTTATGGCTATTACTCTACTGTATGAAGAATATATAACTATTTTGCACATACTGTTTAGTCATTCATCAGCTGATAAACATTTGGGTTGTTTCCACTTTTTGGCTAATCTGAATAATGCTGCAATGAATATTTGTATACAAGTTTTGTGTGGACACATGTTTTCCTTTCTCTTGAGTAAAATTGCTGGGTCTTATAGTAATTCTATATTTAACATTTTGAGAAACTGCCAGATGTTTTCCAAAGCAGCTACAGTATTTTACATTCCTATCAGAAGTGTATGCTGATTCCAATTTCTTCACATCTTTGCCATCACTTGTTATTGTGTCTTTTTTAGTTAAGCCATTGTATCGGGTAAGAGGAATCCCTGGGTGTTGCAAAGAGGTGACACACTCAGGTACTGATAGAAAGGTTGCGAGTTTGCATCCACCTAGAGGTGCCTTAGAAGAAAGTTCTGGTGATCTGCTTCCAAAAAAATTAATTCTTCAAAATACTATGGAGCATAGTTCTACTCCGGCACATAGACGGGTTTGCTATGAGTGGTAATCAACTGATTAGCAACTGTTTCTTTACTTTTTTTTAATTGGGTGTGAAAGTTTATATCATTGTATTTTTATTTGAATATCCCTGATGGCTGATAATGTAGAGCACCTTTTCACATGTTTATTGGTTATTTGCATATCTTCTTTGGAGAAATGCCCATTCAGAGCATTTGCCCATTATACAATAGGGTTATTCATCTTTGGATTAGTGAGTTGCAAGATTTCATCATATATTAAGGATACAGTTACATTATCTGATACAGTAAAACCTGTGAAAGCCAGACCTGTGTAAGAGAAGGAAAACTGAAATATTTTCCACTAGATAAGGGCAATAGAAAAGTGGTGACTAAAGAGGGGAGGCCAAGATGATGGAGTAGTCAGAGCTTCCTGTGGTCCCTCTTACAACAAAGACCCTCCAAAAACAAGTGAATGGATTATACATTACAATCTAGGAGCCCTGAACATCAAAGACAAAGTTGAGGAGTCAGAATGAGCTGCAGGGGGAGGGAAAGACAGTTCAGAAGCAGCAAGGACTTACCAGAACTGACCTGGCCAGCACCCTGCAGGCTGAATTGGCCCACGTGTGCAGGCTGAAGCAAGCACTAGTGCTTAGGACAGTTTTTTCACACCAGGAGAAGTCAAGAAGCAGAAAGTCTATGCAGGCCTCCAGAACCACGGAAAAGTGTCACTGAGTCTGTGAAAGTTCAGAGCAAGCATCTAACCTACCACACGGGGTCAAAAAAACCCTTCCTCCCATGGGAAGTACCTCTCTCCCATTTACCCACCCCCTCCCCACTCTGCTCCTGTCCCGGCCTGGCTTCAGTGATCGCCAAACCCCCTGGGCCAAAAGTGGGACCCTCACCTGCCCTGAGCCATTCTCCTGGCTTTGGAGAGGAAACAAATCAACAAAAAGGAAAAAATAATCTGCCAGCTCCCTAAGCTGGGAACTCAGGGCAGGCACAGCCCCATTGCCTAGGCACAGGCATAAGGGGCCCACAGACTGAATGCCTTTAGCCCTTACATAGACCTGTGTGGGCCCATTTCAACAGTCTAGACCCTCATTAGCACAGTACAACAGGGTATATACCTGAACCCTATTTTTAAGTGCAACAGCTAAGGGGGAGTGGCAGATTCCTAACATATCACACTGCCCTACCCATTAAGCAGGGTCTTCACCTACCCACATCAGGGCCCTGAGGACTCGTGGCCCCACCCACTCCACTGAGTCACCCACGACAGGGGTCTGAGGATAAGTGGTACCTCCCAGCTCTTACAGCCAATAGCATTGAGTGCCCCAAGTCTGACTGCAAAACCCATCCACCTACACTCTCTTCCTGTTACCAATCGCCCATCTGACACAAAGGGTCCTTGTCTTTTTCTGAGTGAGAATACATGTGAGAGACAAACTATCTTCAGCAAGCTTTATTTTGCTTGAGTCATGCAAAAGGAGTCAGCAGGGATCTAAGCCTCTCCAAAAGACTGACTCAAAAAGGGAAGCAAGGCTAGGGCTTTTATGGGTTCGGTGCAGACAACAGAGTAATGAATATTGGGCTTCTTTAAAGAGGCAGGTATATCTCAGAATGGTGGTGTATGCTAATCAGGTTGTGGTTGCGCATGCATCTGGAATCTAAGATGGAACCCGCTGATATTCAAGATGGAGTCCTCAGCAGCCGTTGGCATCACTTATTATGGGATATAGTGCAAGCGCACTGATCTTTGGCAATACATCGCCATCTTCAGAGAGCTAAAGAAGGTTAAACAGCGGTCACACTTTCTTCTGCACATGCCAGAGCCTGTAAAGGGGTAAGAGACTAGAAAAACACTAAGAAGGAGATAGTAATTCAAGGGTTGTTTCAATCTTATCTCATGTTGACGGGATGTGATTCCTGTTTACCCAACTTCTAGATGGTAATCTTTTCACAGCTCTTTTGTTCTGCCAGCACAGTTAACCCTATCTGTCTCATTCCTATGCCTATGCCTTCCACCCAGACACTCAAGGGCAGCAGTCAGCCCCCTGCCTTTCTCAGCACATAATCCCCTACTGCAGCCGGGTACCTGTGCCTACTCCAATCACCCCATGTAGCCCTGCCTGTCTAGGAATGTAGGTGAGAGCCTGCACCACACACTCAGTGACTGAAGACCTTGACACCTAAGCTGAATCCACACAAGAAAAGTAAATGGATTCCTGGGCTCACATGCCTAGTAACAGCTCTAATCACCTGGTGACAGAACGTGAGAGCTTCAAAGACACCAATAATCAAAGTAGCTGACAGGACCAGCCTATATGGACATGTCAAAACAAAACCAAACCAAAAGCTTTTGGAGTCTTTTGGAGAGGCTTAGATCCCCACTGACTCCTTTTGCTTGACTCAAGCAAAATAAAGCTTGCCGGAGATAGTTTGTCCCTCGCATGTATTCTCACTTGGAAAAAGACAAGGACCCTTTGTGTAAGCAAACATAAAATAAATAATTATAATAACTTATTGATGGCTCAGAGACAACAGTCAATATCAAATCATATAAAGAGGCAGGTAATGATGGCTTCAGCAAGTGACCAAAACAAAGAACCAAGAAATCTCACTGAGGAAGAGAAACTCTTGGAATTACCAGAGGTAGAATTCAAAAGATTAATATAGACAGCTCTTTGAGAGATCAGGAAGATCAGGCAAAACACAGATCAAGCCAAGGAACACACAGACAACGTGAGACAAGAAATTGAGAAGGTTCTACAAGAACGTAGTGACAAATCTAACAGGCTGCAAGAATCCATAGAGAGACAGCAAATAGAAATCCAAAGATTAACAATAAAATTTCAGAATTAGACAACTCAATGGAAAGTCATAGGAGTCCAACTAAGGAAATGGAAGTCAGAATTAATGAATTAAAGATAAAGCACTTGACACAAATTTATTTCAGGAAAAATCAGATAAAAGAATTTTAAAAAATGAAGAAACACTAAGAATTATGTGGGACTCTATCAAGAGGAATAATCTACGAGTGATTGGAGTACCAGAACAGGGGGGATAAGAGAGAATATAGAGAGAATTGTTGAAGATTTGTGGCAGAAAACTTCCTTGATATTGTGAAGGATGATAAGATGTCTATCCAAGAAGCACATCGAACCCCATGCAAGTTAGATCCCAAAAGAAAGTCACCAAGACATATTATAATCAAGCTTGCCAAAACGAAAGAGAGAGAATTTTAAGAGTGGCGAAGGATAAACAAAAAGTCATCTACAAAAGAGAGTCAATAATACTAAGCTCTGACAACCCAGCAGAAACCATGTAGGCAAGAAGGAAATCGGGTGACATATATAAAGCCTTGAAGGAAAAAAAAATGCCTGCCAATAATTATAAATCCAGCAAAACTGTCTGTTAGATAGGATGGTGAAATTGGGCATTTTCAGATAAACAGAAGTTTAGGAAGTTTGTAAAAACCAAACCAAAATTATAAGAAATACTTAAGGGAGTCCTCCAGTTAGAAAATCAATAACATCAGATGACAACCCAAGACTAGAACACAAGACAGAACAACAAGATATCAACCCAGATAGAGAAGTTACAAAAATAAATCAAAACTAAAACACAGAAACTAGGGAAACAGAGATATCAAAATGAAAAAGATAACACCATAAAAACCAAAAAGAGGGATTGAATAATATAGTCAAAGAACTTTCATATGGAGAGGAAGTCAAGGCAATATCAAGAAATAAAAGATTTTTTTAAACTTGGAAAAATAGAGGTAAATGTTAAGGTAACTACAAAGGAAACTAACAATCCTACAGATCAAAATAAAAAAGAAGAGAAACATAAAGACTCAACAAATACTAAATCAACAATAAAAAAGACAAAAATAAAATACATAAAGAAAAATGACTCAGCAGAGAAAATTAAGTGGAACAAAGAAACTGTCAACAACACACAGAAAAAATACACCAAAATGCAGCACTGAATGTAAATGGACTAAATGCCCCAATAAAGAGACAGAAAGTGGCAGAATGGATACAAAAACACGATCTGCTTATATGCTGCTGAGAAGAGACACACCTTCGACTAAAAGACACAAACAAACTAAAACTCAAAGGATGGGAAAATATATATGAAGCACACAACAATCAAAAAAGAGCAGGAGTAGCAATATTAATCTCTGACAAAATAGACTTTAAAGCAAAATCCACCCCAAAGGATAAGGAAGGACACTATTTAACGATTAAAGGGTCAATACACCAGGAGGACAAAACCATAATAAATATTTATGCATCCAATTACAGGGCTCCAAAATATATTAAAAAAAAAAAACTCTAACATCATTGAAAAGAGAAATTGACAGCTCCGCAATAATAGTAGGAGACTTCAACACACCACTTTGAGTGAAGGACAGAACATCCAGAAATAAGCTCAATAAAGACACAAGAGATCTAAATGCCACAATCAACCAAACTGATCTCATAGATGCAAACAGAACACTCCACCCAACAGCAGCCAAGTATACTTTCTTTTCCAATGCACATGGAACATTCTCCAGAATAGACTACATATTAGGCCACAAAGCAAGCCTTAACAGAATCCAAAACATTGAAATATTACAAAGCATCATTTCTGATCATAAAGCCATAAAACTAGAAATCAATAACAGAATAAGAAAAAATAAATCAAAAACATGGAAACTTAACACATTTCTCAAAAACTACTGGGTTATAGAAGAAATCAAAGACAGAATAAAAAAATTCACAGAATCAAATGTGAATGAAAAAACATCCTACCAGAACCTTTGGGACACAACAAAAGCTGTGCTCAGAGGTCAATTTACAGCAATAAAAGAACACATCCAAAAAGAAGAAAGGGCCAAAATCTAAAGATTAACCCTACAACTCAAACAAGTAGAAAGACAGCTGCAAAAGAAGCCCACAGGCACCAGAACAAAAGAAACAATAAAAGTTAAAGCAGAATTAAATGAAATAGAGAATAGAAAAACAATTGAAAGAGTTATCAGGACCAAAAGCTGGTTCTTTGAAAAGATCAACAAAATTGATAAACCATTGGCCAAACTGACAAAACAAAAACAGGAGAGAAAGCAAATAACCTGAATAAGATATGAGATAGGCTATATCACAACAGACCCCACTGAAATTTAAAGAATCATAACAGAATACTATGAAAAACTGTCCTCCAATGAATTTGAAAACCTAGAGGAAATGGACAAATTTCTAGAAACACACTACCTACCTAAACTAACACAAACAGAGGTAGAACAACTAAATAAACCCGTAACAAAAGAAGAGATTCAAGAGGTAATTTTAAAAAAACCCACAAAAAAGCCCTGGCCCTGATAGCTTCACTGGAGAATTCTACCAAACTTTCAGAAAAGAGATAACAACACTATTACTAAAGGTATTTAAGAGCATACAAAAGGATGGAATACTCTCAAACTCATTTTGTGAAGCCAGCATAACCCTGATACCAAAACCAAGTAAAGACACCATGAAAAAAGAAAATTACAGACCAATATCTGTCGTGAACATAGATGCAAAAATCTTCAACAAAATTGTAGCCAATAGAATTCATATGAAAAACATAATTCACCATGACCAAGTGGGATTCATGCCAGCTATGCAGGGATGGTTCAACATTAGAAAAACAATTTGTGTAATCCATCATATAAATAAAACAGAAGACAAGAACCACATGATTTTATCAATTGATCCAGAAAAGGCATTTGACAAAGTCCAGCACCCATTCATGATAAAAACTCTCAGCAAAATAAGAATAGAAGGGAAATTCCTCAACATAATAAAGAACAATTACACAAAGCCAATGGCCAACATCATCGTAAATGGAGAGAGTCTGAAAGCATTCCCCTTGAGAACAGGAACCAGACAAGGATGCCCTTTATCACCACTCTTATTCAACATTGTGTTGGTAGTCCCAGCCAGAGCAATAAGGCACAAAAAAGAAATAAAGAGGACCCAAATTGGTAAGGAAGAAGTAAAATTATCCCTATTTGGGGATGATATGATCTTATAAGATTGACTATACTTTGAGGAGGCAGCTCTTCCCCAATCACCTTCTGAGTGCCTTCCACCTGGAGGGGCTCATCTTCCAGCACTATATCAGACAATGTTCTGCTGCTATTCATAAGGCTTTTGCTGGTTAATTTTTTTTTCAGAAATAGACTGCCAGGTTTTCCCTCCTAGTCTGGAAGCTCAGCTGAAACCTGCCCACCATGTGTGACCCTGCTGGTTATTTGAATACTGGTGGCATACCTTCCAGCATCATAGCAACATATACAAGATACATGATCTTATACACAGAAAACCCCAAAGAATCCACAGGAAAACTATTGGAACTGATAGAAGATTTCAGCTAATACCAGGATACAAGATAACATACAAAAATCAGTTGGATTCCTCTATATCAACAAACAGAACCTCAAAGAGGAAATCACCAAATCAATATCATTTACAATAGCCACCAAGATGATAAAATACTTAGGAATAAATCTAACTAGAGACATAAAAGACCTATACAAAGAAAACTACAAGACACTACTGCAAGAAACCAAAAGAGACCTACATAGGTGGACAAACATACCTTGCTCATGGATAAGAAGACTCAACATTGTGAAAATGTCAGTTCTATCCAAAGCAATCTACAGATACAAAGCAATCTCAACCCAAATTCCAACATTTTTTAATGAGATGGAGAAATAAATCACCAAGTTTATATAGAAAGGAAATAGGCCCCAGTTAAGCAAAGCATTACTGAAGAAGAACAAGGTGGGAGGCCTCACACTACCTGATTTTAGAACCTATTACACTGCCACAGTAGTCAAAACGGCCTGATACTGGTACAACAACAGATACATAGGCCAGTGGAACAGAATTGAGAATCTAGATGTAAATTCATCCACCTACGGGGAGCTGATACTTGACAATGGCCCAAAGTCTGTTCAATGGGGAAAAGACAGTCTCTTTAACAAATGGTGCTAGCATAACTGGATATCCATCTGCAAAAAAAGTGAAGGAAGACCCATACGTCACACCATGTACAAAAACTAAGTCAAAATGGATCAAATACCTAAATATAACATCTAAAACGATAATTATCATGGAAGAAAAAATAAAGACAATGCTAGGAGCCCTAATACGTGGCATAAACAGAATACAAAACATAATTAACAATTCACAAACACCAGAAGACAAGCTAGATAATGGGGAACTCCTAAAAATCAAACACTATGCTCATCAAAAGACTTCACCAGTAGAGTAAAAAGACAACCTGTAGACTGGGAAAAAAAGATTTTGGCTACAAAATATCTGATCAGGGTCTAAACTCTAAAATCTGCAAGATACTTCAAAACCTCAATAACAAAAATACAAATAACCCAATTAAAAAATGGGCAAAGGATATGAGCAAACACTTCACCAAAGAAGACATTCAGGGGGCTAACAGATACATGAGGAAATGCTCTCGATCATTAGCCATTAGAGAAATGCAAATGAAAACTGCAGTGAGATTCCATCTCACTCCAACAAGGCTGGCATTAATTCAAAAAACACAAAATAATAAATGTTGGAGAGGTTGTGGAGAGACTGGAACACTTATACACTGCTGGTGGGAATGTAAAATGGTACAACCACTTCGGAAATTGATTTGGCGCTTCCTTAAAAAACTAGAAATAGAACTACCATATTATCCAGCAGTCCCACTACTTGGAATATATCCTAGAGAAATAAGAGCCATCACACAAATAGATATATGCACAGCCATGTTACTGCAGCACTGTTCACAATAGCAAAAATATGGAAACAACCTAGGTGCCCATCAACAGATGAATAGATAAACAAACTATGGCATATTCACACGATGGAATGCTATGCAATGATAAAGAACAATGATGAATCTGCAAAACATCTCATAGCATGGATGAATCTGGAAGGCATTATGCTGAGTGAAATTAGGCAGTCACAAAAGGGCAAATATTGTATGAGACCACTATTATAAGAACTCAAGAAAAGGTTTAAACACAGAAGAAAACATTCTTTGATGATTATGAGGGTGGGGAGGGAGGGAGAGAGGAATTCACTAACTAGATAAACCCACCACAAGAATTATCATAGGTGAAGGGAAGGACAACATGAAATACAGGGGAAGTCAGCACAACTGTACTAAACCAAAAGCAAGTTTCCTGAACACAACCAAACACTGAGGGACAGTAGCAGGGGCAGGGGTCTGGGGACCATGGTTTTGGGAGACATCTAGGTCAATTGGCATAACAAAGTTTATTAGTAAAATGTTCTGCATTCCACTTGGTGAGTGCTGCCTGGGGCTTAAAAGCTTGCCAGCAGCCATCTAAGATGCACCAATTGGTCCCAACCCACCTGGAGCAAAGGAGAATGAAGAACAGCAAAGACACAAGGAAAATACTAGCCCAAGAGACAGAGAGGGCCACAGAAACCAGAGACTCCATTAGCCTGAGACCAGAAGAACTAGACGGTGCCCGGCTACCACCAATGACTGCTCTGACAGGGAACACAACAAAGAGTCCATGATGGAGCGGAAGAAATGTGTGGTGCAGAACTCAAAATCACATAAAAAGACCAGGCTTAATGATCTAACTGACACTGGAGGAACCCCAGGAGACATGCCTCCCGGACTCTCTGTTAACTCAGGACCGAGACTATTGCCAAAGCCAACTCTTCAAAGATTAGACCAGAGTACAAAACATAAAATAATACTCATGAGGAGTGTGCTTCTTAATTCAAGTAGATACACGAGACTAAATGGGTCTGGATGCAGGATGGGAGGACAGAAAGGGATAGGAGTTGGTTGAATGGATATGGGAAACCTGGGGGAAGTGTGCTGTCACATTGTGGGGATTGCCACTAAAGTCATATAACAATGTGTGTATAAATTTTTGTATGAGAAATTTTCTTGAGCTGTAAACTTTCACCTAAAGCACAGTTAAAAAAAAAGAAAAGTGGTGACTGCACCTTGTCAAATGTGGAAAACTTGCTAGACCCAGAAAAACAAGGCAGTCCTGTTGAGTTCCAGCTCTCACAGTTTTCACTGTATAAGTTTTGTGAATATTTTCTCCCATTTGGTGGGATAACTTTTTTGATGGTAATATTTGAAGCACATAAATTTTTGTTTTTTAAAAATTTTATTGTGTTGAAAATATACATAAAACATAAGCCATTTCCACAAATTTTAAATTTACAATTCAGTAACATTGATTACGTTCTTCAAGCTGTGCAGCCATTCTCACTATCCTTTTCCAAATCATTCCACCACTGTTAACATAAATTCAATGCCTCTGTGATAATTAACGTTATGTGTCAACTTGGCTAGGCCATGATTTCCAATATCATATCATTTTCCTCCATTTTGTGGTATTGTGTAATTCTACATTGTAAATCCGAAACCTCTATATGTTAATGAAGCAGGATTATTATGGGGCATATCTTGAGTCACACTCTTACTCAAGTCACCACCTTGCTCAAGTAAGGGGACTTTCCTAGGTTTTTATCCAGCTGGTATGATCTCACGTCCTAGATTCATTCTGTGGTCTGATGTTGTTTTTTCTCAAACTGAAAAAATCCTTTAATAATTATTATGAGTTTGGTTTCGTTTTTACATATTTCCTTAATTTCTGTTTATCTGGAAATGTCATAACTTCACCATCATATTTGAATGAGAGTTTTGCAGGATACATTATTCTAGGTTGGCATTTTTTTTTCTTTCAAGGTTTTATATAGGTCATCCTATTGCCTTCTTGCCTGTGTGGTTTCTGCTGAATAATCAGAAATTAGTCTTATTGTTTCTCCTCTGTATGTGACTTTTCATTTTTCTCCCACTGCTCTCAGGGTTCTTTCTTTGTCTTTGGTTTTAGTGAGTGTGATTATATGTCTTGTTGATTTTCTTTTGGGGTCTATCCTATATGGGATTCACTGAGCTTCTTGAATGGTCAGTTTTTCATCTTTCATGATATTAGGGAAGTTCTCTGTCAGGAATTCTTCAATGATCCTGTGTTTTCCATCTTCTCCCCTATTCTGGAACTCCAGTCACTCACAAATTTTTGCTTTTGATTGTATTCCACATCATTTCTTCATTTTTCTTCATTCTTTTTTCTCATTTTTCCGCAAATAAAATTGTATCCACGTGTTTGTCTGAATACAGTTCGCTGATCCTGTATTCCATTGTTTCAAACCTGCTCCTCAGTCCTTCCTTGACACTCTCCATTTCTGAAATCTTATTTTTTATCTTTTGGATTTCTAATTGTTGTTTTTGTATGATTTCTAGTTGTGAATTTATTCTGACATTTTGTTCCTGTATTATTTTCCTGAATTCTTCCATTTTTTTGTTTCTGTTTTCTGTGAATTTGTCTGCATTTTCCATGAATTTGTCTATTTTTCCCTCATTTTTGTCTGGTTTTTGCTTCAACTCTTGGATAGCTCTGAATAGTAGAGATTTGAATTTCCTATCAGGTAGTTCTAGTGCCTGTTCTTCTACTGGAAAGTCATCTGGTGTTTTATTTTGGATGCCTACTGAACCATCCTGTCCTGTTTTTGTATATGTTTTGATATTGTCTGCTGTCTTTGGGACATTCAGTAGTTATTTTCTTCATTTATTGATTGTAAATTTGTGTCATCCTGCTTTTTTGTTTTATTTGGTTATGTCTGAGCAGGTGGGCTTCATGTTCTTTGTTGTTTTCACCTCACTGTCCAATGGGCAGGGCCAGTCACTCAGCTATGGTCCAGTTGAAGGGGAGGGGCTAGGATGGGTTGATTGTGACATGTACCAAGGCTGACAGGGTGGGCCACGAGTCAGTTCAAGGCAGGTTCCAGTAGACCTTGCCTGTAACGCTTGGGGATGTGATGCTCACTGTATGGTGCAGGTAGGTAGGAAAGAGGGGGTAGGTTGTGATGTGTGGGCCTAAGGTGAGTATAAGAAAGAAGAGAGAGAGAGGAGAGAGAAACAGGAGTGAAAAAAACAAAGAAGAAAGAAAGAAAAAGAAAAGAGTGCTAAAGGAGCTTGTCACTGGAGTGGACAGAAGAGAAACCAAGAAATGAAGGGAAACAAAAAGGAAAAGAGAAAAAAAATAAATAAAAATTAGAGAAAAGAAAAGCCCCCAGGCATCCCACCAGTACAGCCTTGAAGACTGGGGAAGTGGCTCCTAGGCTGCACAATACAGCTTGGTTAGAAGGCGCAGAAATGTCACACAGTACCAGGTACTCAGGAGACATGAAAAGACGGTAAGTATAGAGATGAGAAACTGAGAAATGATGAAAGACAAAAAAGGAAAAAAGAGAAAACCAAAAAAGAAAGAAATGCCCCCAGGGATCCCACCAACGCAGCTGAGCAGACCAGGGAAGTGGCTCCCAAGTCTTGCAGTACAGCCCAGCTAGAAGGGTCTCCCAAGCCATGAAAAGAAAAAAACAAACTAAACAGAACAGAATAGAACAAAACAAAACAAAAAAAGTCCCCAGGAATCCCACCAGCGTGGTGGTGCGGACCAGGGAAGCAGTTCCCCAGCTGAGTGGCACTTTCAAGGAGAAGCAAGGGAAGCACACAGAGCCAGGTGTTTGAGAGAAAGTAAGGGGAGGAAGTGAGAGGCAGGGAAGAAACTAAAAAAGATGGAAAAAGCAACATCAGCAACAAAGGAATGGCACTGAGGGAGCCAGCCAGTGTGGGCAGGGTGAATCCAAGTGGCACAGAGCCAGATCTGCTGCCTCCCAGCCAAGAGACTGTGGCCTGTGGGAAGCAGCAGAGGCCAAGCAGGTGGAAAAAGGGTGGGGCATGGGAAAACATGTATTGCTGGTCATCTGGTGTTGTGTCTCCTGCTGGGAGCTCCGTTAAGCTGCTTTCCTATACTTCCTGCCCACCAATCTCTGACAGGAGTCCAAGATGGTGGATCTGTGCTGCGCTAACTGATAGGGGACTCTGAACGTATCTCTCCTCGCTCTCTGTTCTCTGTCAGTTTTTTATTCCATTTGGTTCTTGGCTGAGTTCTTTCTCTCTTCATTTTATGCTTAGGGTTCCAATATTGACGTTTGTCTCTGTTTTACTTAGTTTTTCAGGTCTTTGCTGTGGAGGGATGGCATGGTGCTTCTGTGTATAGTGCCATGTTGGCTCCTCTACTTTTATCCTTTTTGATGCTATTGTAAATGAGATTATTTTATTAATTTCATTTTTTTAGTTTTTCATTGCCATTGTATAGAAACATAATGAACATTATTTTGAGATAATTCACACTTAGTTATAAGAAATAATACACAGAGATCCTTTGTACTCTTCACTCAGTTTCTTCTAATGATAACTTCTCTCAATCAGAATACTGGCATTAGTACGGTCGTGATGCAGAACATTTTTATCACCACAAGGATCCATTATGTTTGCCTTTTATAGCCATATTAACTTCCCCCTCAATCTCACTCTCTCCTTTACCTCTGGCAACCACTAATTTTTTCTCCATTTCTGTATTTTTGCTATTTCAAGGATGTTACATAAATTGCATCATACAGTATTTAACTTATTGGGATTGGCTTTTTTTCATTCAGCATAATACTCTAGAGATTCAGCCAGGTTACTCTATGCATCAATAGGTTATTTATTTTGATTACTGAGTAGTATTTTGTGGAATGATCTCTTTAAAGTGTTAAAAAGCAAAGATGTCACCTTGAAGACTAAGGTGCACCTGACCCAAGCCATGGTGTTTTCAATTGCCTCATATGCATGTGAAAGCTGGGCAATGAATAAGGAAGACTAAAGAAGTATTGACGACTTTGAATTGTGGTGTTGGTGAAGTATATTGAATATACTGTGAACTGCCAAAAGAACAGACAAATCTGTCTTAGAAGAAGTACAACCAGAATGCTCCTTAGAAGCAAGGATGTTGAGATTACATCTCATATACTTTGGACATATCATCAAGAGGAATCTGTCCCTGGAGAAGGATGTCATGCTTGGTAAAGTAGAGAGTCAGCAAAAAAGAGGAAGACCCTCAACAAGATGGATTGATGCAGTGGCTGCATCAATGGACTCAAGCATAACAATGATTGTGAGGACGGCACAGGACTGGGCAGTGTTTCATTCTGTTGTACATATGCTACGAGTCAGAACTGACTCCACAGCATCTAACAACATTTCATGGAATAGATGTACCACAGTTTGTTTAACCATTCATCCATTGAAAGACATTGAGTTGTTTCCAGTTTTGGTCTATAAAGAATAAGGCTGCTATAACACTTGTGTACAGGATTTCTAAGAGCATGTCTTCATTTCACTGGGTTAAATGCTATTGCTTTGCTGTATGCTAGTTGTAAGTTTAGTTTTTTTTTTTTTTTTTTTTTTTTAAGACAATGCCAAATTCCAGAGTGGATGTGCCATTTTATGTTCCCACCAGCAATGTATACTTAATCCAGTTTCTCCACATCCACACTAGTGGGAGAAAATATTTACAAATCACATAGCCAACATAGGAGTAACTTCTAGTATATATAAAGAACTCTCAAAAATCAATCGAAAAACCAAACCATCAACGATTACTTTAAAACAAAGATGAGAATGTAAGGGGGCAAGGAAACTAGATTAATGGAACAACCAGAATGGAAATAATGAGAATATTCAAACATTGTGAAGAATGCAATCAATGTCACTAAGCAACTTGCATAGAAATTACTGAATGATAGCCTAAACTGCTGTGTAAACCTTCACCAAAAACAATAAAATAATAATAATAATAATTTAAAGAACTCAACAGAAAAAAGCAAACAATACAATTAGAATATGGGAAAAAGACATGCAAAGACATTTCTCCAAAGAAGATATACTGATGGCAAATGAGCACATGAAAGTTTGTTCACCATCATTAAACCAAAAACAAACAAACAAACCATTGCTGTCGACTTGACACCAACTCATGGCAACCCTATAGAACAGAGTAGAACTGCCCCATAGAGTTTCCAAGGATTGCCTGGTGGATTCGAACTGCCAACCTTTTGGTTAGCAGCCACTACGCCACCAGGGTTTCCTCACCATCGTTAGCCATTAGCAAATCCAAATTAAAGCCAAAATGAGATACCACTACACACCTATCTTAATGGTTAAACCAAAACATACTAACAAAATACTTACGTGGATGTGGAAAACTGGGGTGTTGAAGTATCCAACCATAATTGTGACTTTGTTTCTTTCTCTTTTCCATTGTATCAGTTTTTCCTTCATGTATTTTACAGCTCTTTTTTGGTGCATAGATGTTTAGGAATGCTGCATCTTTTTGGTGGGTTCACCCTTTTATCATTATATAATGTCCCTCTCTACCTCTGGTAATTGTTTTTGTTTTGAAGTCTACTTTATCTGATATTTATATAGTCACTCATTTCCTTTGATTGTTTTCATGATATACCATTTTCAATTCTTTTATTTTCAGCTTGTTTATACTGCTATGAAGTAATATTGTAATCAAATATAAAGTAATATATAGTTGGGTCGTGTTTTCTAATCCACTCTGCCAATCTGTGTTTTTTAATTGTTGTAGTTAGACTATTTACATTTAATTTAATTGTTGCTATGTTAGAGTTTAAGTCTGCCATTTGGTTTTTTGCTTTTTTTTCTGTTTTTATTTTTCCTACCTTCCTGTAGTTTACTTAAACATTTTTAAAAATTCTATTTTGATATATCTCTAGTATTTTTCAGTATTATTCTTTGTATAGCTTTTTTAGTGGTTGCCCTGAGTATTATATACATATCTTACAATAGACTATTAGTGCCCTCATTTTATCAGCCCAATTGAAATATAGAAAGTTAATTCCTCTCTATACAATTAGAACCACATCAGACATTGTCATAATTTTTGCTTCAACCTCCAAACATAATTTAGTAAAGTCAAGTGTAGAAGGAAAGCATATTTTTTTTTTACTCATTCGTTTGCTTACCATGTTCTTTCTTCTTTTCTGATGTCCTAAGTTTCCTTTTGTTTTTCATTTATCATTTCCTGTCTATTTAGATAATTTCATTTAGCATTCTTTTAGGGTAAGTCTTCTGATGAGTAGTTCTGTTAGTTTTCCTTTATTCAAGAATGTCCTTATTTCACCCTTCAGTCCTGAAGGATATAGTTTCTCTATACAGGATTCTGGGTTGACAAGTTTTTGCTTTCTGCACATGAAAAATCTGCCACTCCCTTCTGGCTTCCATGGTTTCTGATGAGAAATTTACTAGCATTTGAATTGTCTTTCTACTTCAGGTAAACTGTACTTCAAGATTTTTTTTCTTTGCATTTAGTTTTCAGATGTTTGATTATTGGAGTGCATGTCTTTGGATTTATCCAGTTTGGCATTAATTTAGCTTCTTGAATCTGTAAATTTATGTCTTTTGCAAAATTTGGGAAATTTTCAGCCATTATCACTTTGAGTACTGCCTTTATTTCCTAGTGCTACCACAGCAAAAACACAGGTGGACGGCTTTAAAGAACAGAAATTCAGTGTCTCACAGTTTTGGAGGCTAAAAGTCCAAATCAGGGCATCCAGTTCTCAGGGAGAGTTCCTCTTTGTCAGTAGCCCCATGTGTTCCATGTCATTACTTGGCTTGTAGACTGTTCCTCATATGGTCTCTTAACCCTGTGTGTGTCTGTGTCTATTCTGCTCTTTTTATAAGACACCACTCAGAAGATATTTGGTTTAGGACACACTTTGGTATGACCTCATTAACATAACAAAAATCTCCATTTCCGAACAGGGTCATATTTCACTCTTAACTTTTTGGGTGACACAACAAGTACTTTCTCAGCTCTCCTCCTCTCACTCTGGACTCTTGTGGCATGAATGTTATATCTTTTGTTATAGTTCCACATATCCTTAAACATCTTCATTTTTTTTTCAGTCTATTTTCTCTCTGTTGTTCAGATTGAGTAATTTCTAGCATTCTACCTTCAAGTGCACTAATTATTTCCTTTGTCCCCTCCATTCTGCTACTAAGCCTATCCACTGAGCTTTTTATTTCCATTATTACATTTTACAGTTCAACACTTTACATTACATTGCTTTTTATATCTCTTTTTTTTTTTTTGGCTGAATTTTTTTTTGTTTGTTTTGCTGAGGCTTTCTGATTGTTAATTTGTTTCATTCTGTTTGTAATTGCTGCTTGAAATATTTTTACATGACTGCTTTAAAGTCCTTGTCAGATAATTCTAACATCTCTGTCATCATGGTGTTGGCATCTATTGATGGTCTTTTTTCATTCAGTTTGAGATCTCCCTGGTTCTTGGTATGATGAGTGATTTTCAATTGAATGCTGAGCAGTCTCATATTATGAGACCTGGATGTCATTTAAGCTTCCTGTTTTATCTGGTTTGCTCTGACACCAAGATTGCAAGAGAACAGAGAGAGGTAGCCTAATTTTGCCAGATCTATGTAGAAGTCCAGGCATCCCACTCAGCTTTTGTTGACGCCCAAGGCAGAAGAAGTCCTTGATACTGTTGGATAGGGGTGAGAGTTCTATTTAACCACATGGTCTTCATTGATATTGTGGTGGTTGTGTCTTTGTTACAACTGAGTGATGGTGAAATTTCTGACTCTGCACTAGGCTTTCTCTGACACTATCCCAGTGGGAAGTGGGAAGGGTACCTTTTTACTGCCAGGTGGGGATGCAAATCCAGGCTTCCCACTAGTCTCCACTGACTCTGCAGGGAGTTGGGGGAGTACTTGTAAACAACTAGCAGTGATGAAAATTCTTCCTCTTTACTTGGCCTTCTCTGACTCCGCCAAGGTAAGGTTGTGGGGACAACCATTATGGTCTGACAAGGGTGAAACTGTAGGCTTCGCACTGTGCCTTTGCTGATATATTTTGGGGTGGGGACACAGCTTTATCTGTGGTGTTGTCCGAAGCAGAGAGGTTACTCTATAAAGGTTTTATATCTTAGTAAAATGCTCCTCTACTTGTCCTTTGGCTAGAGAGAGCAAGCAGACTTTTGTTGTTGAATTTTTGTGTGAAGCCGTTGGTATTTCTGAGTTCCTGGCTTATTCATCTCCAAGTTTTGAATGTATAACTCAAAAAGAAAACCCAAGGTACTTACCACTGTGGCATTACTAAGATTGCAAGATCTTTACCTCATCTACCTTCTTCTCTCTACCTTTCAGAATCTTCTTTTTTTTTTTAATGTGTAATATTCAAATTTTTAGTTGTGTATTGAGGGGAATCGGGAAAAGTTTAACTACCCCATCTTCCCAGAAACCATAATCGTTTTTGTATATTATCGTCTATCCTGCAACCTTGTTGACATTGTTTATTAATACTGGGTTTTTTTTAGTGAATTCCTTAGAATTTTGTATATACAAAATCATTTTATATGCAAATACAGTTTCATTTCTTCTTTTCTAATTTGAATACATTTTATTTCCATTTTTTTTGTCTAATTGCCCCTGCTAGAGTCTCCAGTAAAAGGTTAAATAAAATTGGTAAGAGCTGACATTCTTGTCTTGTTCCTAAAATTAAAAAAAAAAAAAATTAGGGGGAAATAATTCAGTCTTTAATCATTAATTATGATATTAGATCTCATTTTTCATAGATGACCTTTATCATGTTGAGGAACAAGTCTTCAACTCTTTGTTGAGTGTTTTTATCATGAAAAGGTGTTAGGTATTCTCAGATGCTTTTTTCCCTATATCAAAAGGTTATATTGTTTTTATCCTTTATTCAATTAATATATGGTTTTACATTGATTAACTTATAGATATTCAACTAACCTTGCATTCCTAGGATAAGTCCTTGTTGGTACAGACTATAATTCCTTTTTATATATTTTGGATTTGATTTGCTAGTATTTTGTTAAGAATTATTTTTATCTATATTTATAATGAATTTTGGTTTGTAGTGTTGTTTCTTTCTTGTGTGTGTTTGTGTCATTCATGTGATGTCTTTGGTTTTGGTACCAGAAGAACACTGACCTCATAGAATTAGTTGAAGAGCGTTCTCCCCTCTTCTATTTTTAAAAAGAATTTGTGAAGGACTGATGTTAATTCTTCTTTAAATGTTTGCTGGAATTCATTAGTGAAGCCATTTAGGCCTGGGCTTTTCTAGTGGGAAGTATTTGTCTTATGAATTTAATCACTTTACTCTCTATAGATCTATTTAGATTTTCTATTTCTTCTTGTGTAGTTTTCGGTATTTTATGTGTTTCTAGAAATTGGTACATTGTATCTAGCTTAAACAATTTGCTGGCCTAAAATTGCATATGGTATTCCCTTATAATTCTTTTTATTTAAGCAAGGTCATTAGTGATATCCCTCCTTTCCTTCTTAATTTTAGTATTTTGCATATTCCCTCTACCCCTCCCACCCCCTGGTCAGTTTGGCTAATGGATTGACAACCTTAAAAAACAAAAGAAAAAACACTCGTTTTCTTTGTTTGTTTCTATTGTTATTCTATTCTCTATTTCATTTATTTCCATACTAATCCATATTATTCCATTCTTTCTGCTTGCATTGAGTTTAGTTTGCTCTTTTTTTCCCTAATTTATTAAAGTGGAAGATTGTGGGTTTGAAATATAACTTTTTTTTTTACTATCAGTGTTTACAGATATAAATTTCCATTTAAGCAATTTTTTTTTTCTAGTTGCATCCCATTAGTTTCACGATTTTGTGTTTTCATTTGCATTCATTGCCATGTATTTTCAAATTTCCTTTGTGATTTCTTCTTGACCCAGTAGTTATTTAGCAGAGCATTGTTTATTTTACAACAATCATGAATTACCCAAACTTTCCTGTTGTTAATTTCTATTTTAATTCAATTTTATATATATATATATATATATATTTTAAGTTTACTGGGGTCTGCATGTTTTTTGCTCTAGCAAATGACCTATCCTAAAGAATGCTCCCTGTCTACTTTAGAAGAATGTATATTCGGCTCTTGTTGGGCTGAATGCTCTATAGATCACTGTCATGTCTAGTTTATGGTGTTATATTTCCTTGTTGGTCATCAGTATAGTTGTTTTATCCACTATTGAAAGTGAGGTATTGAAATCTCCAACTATTACTGTTGAATTGTCTATTTCTCCCTTCAGTTCTTTCAGTTACAGCTTCATGTATTTTGGTACTCTCTTTTTAAATTATTATATGTTTATAGTTGTTATATCTTCATGAGAGATTGACCCTTTCATCGTTATTAAATGTCCCTTTCTTACCTCTAGTAACGACTACTGTCTTAATGCATATTTTGTCTAGTATTAATATAGGCATTCCAGTTCTCTTTTGGTTACTTTATTCATGTGTATCCTTTACCATCCTTTCCTTTTATCCTTTTTGTGTTGAATCTAAATTGTGTCTCTCGTAGACAACAAGTAATTTGATCAAACTTTTAAAAATTATTTTGCCAATCTCAGTCTTTTGATTGGAATGTTTATTTAATATACAATTAATGTAATTATTGATAATTCAGTATATAATTCTGCTATTTTATTTGTTTTCTAAATATCTAATGCCTTTCTTCCTCCATACTTCCATTAGTGCTTAAAAAAAAAACTATATATATATTTTCTATTGTACCACTCTAAATTCCTTGTAACTTACTTAGCTATATTTTTGAGTGAGTTTATAGTTAGTACCTGAACATAAAACAATCTAGTTCAGAGGTGGGGTCAAGACGGTGGAATAGTCAGAGGTTCCCTATCATCCCTCTTACAACAAAGACCCAAAAAACAAGTGAATCGATTATATGTAACAGTCTAGAAACCCTAATCATCAAAGACAAAGCTGGAGAATTGAACCCAGGAGCAGGTAGGAGGAGAGACAAGTCGAAAGCAGTGGAGGAGAACAGATCATGAGATCACCAGCGCCCTGATAGCTGAGTCTGTGCAGTTCATATGGGCTGAGGCAAGCAGCATCATCCAAAACAGAGCTTTAACACATTGGGTGCAGCCAAGCAACAGTGAATCTACACACATCTCCAGAACCAAGTAGAAGCGACACTAGACCTGTGAAAGTTAAGTGCAAGCTTCTAAACTATTGCATGGGGGCAAAATAACCCCTCGTCCTCCCAGAGTTTCACAGTGGAGAAGTGCTTCCTTCCCCTCATCCACCCCTCACCCTGCTCTGCTCCAACACCAGTTCCGCAGTATTAAAAAAAAAAAAGCCACAACCCCTATGCTGGGAACTCAGGGCTCTCCACTCCCACACCAGTCTTACAGCATTCAAAAAAGCCACGTCCCCTAAGCCGGGATCTCAGTGTTGGTTGGGAGGCCCTGCCTCTTCACCCAGCCACTGGCATAAGGGGTCCAAGGACTTGCAGTTACCTTCAGCCTTGCTCAGGCCTGTGTGGGCTGATTCAACACTGCACATCTTATTAGCAAAAAATAGCAGCGTATACACATGAAGCCCATTTTCAACTGCAGTAGCCAATAGGGAGCTGCAGATTCGTGACATTTTAACCATCCTGCCCCCTAAGTAAGGCCTCACGCACCAACACTGGGGACCTGAGAGTTGCTGGTACTACCCACTCCATCCAGCCACCCACGACAGTGATGTAGGAATAAGTGGTGCCTCCTGGTCCCTCCAGCCAACATCACTGGGTGCCAAAGGACCAGCTGCAATAACCCCCCACTATGTGCTCCAGGGGACAGGGATATGCCCTCCAACCAGGCACCCAGGGGCAGCCATCAGCCAGCTGCCTTGCTCCACACATAACCCCCCACTGCAGCCAGATATCTGTGCCTGCTCAGAACACTGCTACACAGTTCTGCCTGCCTAGGACTGTAGGTGACAGTCTGTACCACACCCTTGGTGGCTGATGATCTGGATACCTGTGCCACACCCACAAAAGAAAAATGAACAAACTCTTGGGCTCACACCTATAGTCACTGCTCTGACCACTTAGAGATATGATGTGGGAGCTTCAAAGATGCCAAAAACCAAAGTAGCTCACATGCTTAGGCTGCTTGGGCATATTAAAACAAAACAAAGCAAAAAGTCAGAACACAGTAAACATACAATAAATAAATGTAATAATTTATTGATGCCTCAGAGACAACAGTCAATATAAAATCACATAAAGAACCAGGTCAAGATGGCTCCAGTAAGTAACCAAAATAAAGAACCAGGAAAACTTCCAGAAGAAGATAAGACAATTGAGCAACTTGAGAAAGAATTCAAAATACTCATATACAGAGATCTCCAAGAGACAAGGAAGGAGATCAGGCAAAACTCAGACCCAGCCAAGTAACACACAGACAAAGTAATAGAAGAATTTAGGAAAACAATACAAGAACAAAATGACAAAGCGAACAGGTTGCTAGAAACCATACAGAGACAGCAACTAGAAATCCAAGAGATTAACAATAAAATTTCAGAATTAGACAACTCAGTAGAAGGCCATAGGGGCAGAACTGTCACAATGGAAGTGAGAATTAGTGAGACTGAAGATACATCCCTTGACACCAATTTATTTGAGGATAAATTACAAAAAAGAATTAAAAAAAAATGAAGTAATCCTAAGAACTATGTGGGACATTATCAAGAGGAAAAACCTATGAGTGATCAGAGCAGCAGAACAGAGGGCATAACAGAAAACACAGAGAGAATTATTGAAGGTTTGCTGGCAGAAAACTTTCCTGATACCACGAAAGATGAGAAGATATCTATCCAAGAAGCTCAATGAACCCCATATAGGGTAGATCCCAAAAGAAAGTCACCAAGACATATCATAATCAAACTTACCAAAACCAAAGACAAAGAATCTTGAGAGCAGCTAGGGATAAACAAAAAGACACCTACAAAGGAGAACCAATAAGACTAAAGTCTGGCTGCTCAGCAGAAACCATGCAGGTGGGATGACATATATACAGACTTGAAGGAAATAAAAATTGCTAACCAAGAATTATATATCTAGCAAAACTGTATCTCAAATACAATGGTGAAATTAGGCCATTTCCAGATAAGCAGAAGAAGTTAAGAGAATTTGTAAAAAGCAAACGAAAATTACAAGAAATATTAAAGGGAGTTCTCCGGTTGGAGAACCAACATATCAAAAAACAATTTAACACTAGGACACGGGACAGATCAACCAGTTTTCAACCCAGACAGGGAATTCACAAAAATGAATTAAAGCTAAAAGACTGAAAATAGGGAACCAGAGACATCAATAAGCAAACGATGACAACGTCAAAAAAAAAAAAAAAAAGAGGGAATAAACACTTTAGTCATAGAACTTCCATACGGAGAGGAAGTTAAGGTGATATCAAGAAATAAAAGATTGGTTTAAACTTAGAAAAATAAAGGTAAATTTCAAGGTAATCACAAAGGAAGCTAACAAACCTACCCATCAAAATAAAAAAGAAAAACATAAAGACTCAGCAAACACAAAATCAACAATAATAAAAAGATGAAAATGCATGAAGAAAAAGAACTTAGAACAAAAAATTAAGTGGAACAAAGAAATTGTCAACACCACACTCACAAAAAAATACATCAAAATGACAGTAGTGAACACATACCTATCGAGTGGCAGAATGGATAAAAAAACACAATCCGTCTATACGTTGTCTACAAGACACAAACACATAAACATATTTAACTCAAAGGATGGAGAAAAAAATATATCAAGCAAACCACAACCAAAAAAGAGCAGGACTGGCAATATTAATCTCTGAGAAAATAGACTTTAAAGCAAAATCCACCATAAAGGATGAGGAAGGAAACTACATAATGATTAAAGGGTCAATACACCAGGAGGACATAACCATAATAAATATATATGCACCCAATGACAGGGCTCCAAAATACATAAAACAAACCCTAACGGCATTGAAAAGAGAAATAGACAGTTCCACAATAATAGTAGGAGACTTCAACACACCACTTTTGGTAGAGAGAACATTTAGAAAGAAACTCAATAAAGATACAGAAGATCTAAATGCCATAAGCAATCAACTCGACCTCGCAGGTATATACAGAACACTCCACCCAACAGCAGCAAAGTATACATTCTATTCCAATGCACATGGAACATTATCCAAAATAGACCACATCTGAGGCCACAAAGAAACCCTAAATAAAATCCAAAACATGAAAATAATATGAAATATTTTTTTCTGATCATAATAGCCATAAAAGTAGAAATCAATAATAGAAACAGCAAGAAAATAAAATCAAATCCATGGAGGCTGAATAATACCTTTCTTAAAAAACTACTGGGTTATAGAAGAAATCAAGGATGGAATAAAGAAATTCATAGACTCAAATGGAAATGAAAGCACATCTTACCAAAATCTTTGGGACACAGGAAAAGCAGTGCTTAGAGGTCAATTTACAGCAATAAATGCATATATCCAAAAAGAAAGAAAGGGCCAAAATCAAAACATTAACCCTACAACCTGAAAAAATAGAAGAGCAGCAAAAGGAGTTCTCAGGCACCAGAAGAAAGGAAATAATAAAGAATGGAGCAGTAATAAATGAAATAGAGAATAGAAAAACAATTGAAAGAGTCAACAAGACCAAAAGCAAATAGCTCAAAAAAGAAATGAGATGGGTGACATCACAACAGACCCAGCTAAAATAAAAAGGATCAAGAGAATGCTACAAAAAATTATACTCCAATAAATTTGAAAACCTAGAGGAACTGGACAGATTTCTAGAAACACACTACCTACCTAAACTAACACAAACAAAGGTAGAAAAACGAAATAAACCATAACAAAGGAAGAGATTGAAGAGATAATAAAAGAACTTCCAGTAAAAAGAAAAAGTCCTGGCCTAGACAACTTCACTGGAGAATTGTACCAAACTGTCAGCGAAGAGTTAACATCAGTACCATTAGAAGTATTTCAGAGCATAGGAAAGGAAGGAATACTCCCAAACTCATCCCATGAAGCCAGCATAACCCTGATAACAAAGCCAGACAAAGACACCACAAAAAAAGAAAATTACAGACCAATATCTCCCTTGTACATAGACAGAAAAATCCTCAACAAAATTCTAGCCAATAAAATTCAACAGCATATCAGAAAAACAATTCATCATGACCAAGTGGGATTCATACCAGGTATGCAGAGATGGTTCAATATTAGAAAATCAATCAATGTAATAAATCACGTAAATAAGACAAAAGACAAGAACCCCATGATCTTTCAATTGATGCAGAAAAGGCATTTGACAAAGTCCAACACCCATTCATGATAAAAACTCTGAGCAAAATAAGAATGGAAGGGATATTCTTCACATTAATGGGCATTTATACAAAGCCAATAGCCAACATCATTCTAAATGGAGAGAGACTGAAAGAATTCCCCTTGAGAAAAAGAATCAGGCAAGGATGCCCTTTATCACCACTCTTAATCAACACTGTGCTGGAGGTCCTAGCCAGAGCAGTAATGCAAGAAAAAGAAATAAAGGGCAGCCAAATTGGTAAGGAAGAAGTAAAAGTATCCCTATTTGCAGGTGATATGATCTTATACACAGAAAACTCCAAAGAATTAACAAGAAAACTATTGGAACTAATAGAAGATTTCAGCAAAGTATCAGGGTACAAGACAAACATACAAAAAATCAGTTGGATTCCTCTACACAACAAAGAGAACTTTGAAATGGAAATCACCAAGTCAATGCCATTTATTTAGGAATAAATCTAACTGGAGACTACAAAACACTACTGCAAGAAACCAAAAGAGACCTACATAAGTGGAAAAACATACCATGCTCATGGATAGGAAGAGTCAACATTGTGAAAATGTCAATTCTACCCAAAGCAATCTACAGATACAATACAATCCTACTTCAACAGTGGGATGAGAAGGCAGAAAGGGACAGGAACTGGTCGAGTGGACACAGGGAATCCGGGGTGGAAAGGGGGAGTGTCACATTGCGGGGATTGCAACCAATGTCACAAAACAAAATGTATACAAATTTTTGAATGAGAAATTAAATTGAGCAGTAAACTTTCACCTGAAGCACAATTAAAAAAAAATCTAGTTCAGATTGACATTAACTTAATTTACATACCACATAAAATCTTTGGTTCAATATATCTACACACCCCAGAATCACTGTCTTAATATAGCTGGGTTCCCTCTCCACTCATTGGTAGTTTATTGCCACAAAATTGTATCTTTGTATATAATAAGAACATTAACACATTTTTATACCTACTGCTTTATGCAGTTTTATTTTAAATTATACAGGAGAGAAAAAGATTTATAAATATACATTTATACTTTTTTTTTTTTTTTTGCCTACATAGTTACCTTTACTAAAGTTTACTAAGGTTTAGTTACCTTTACTAATGTTCTTTATTTCTTTGTGTGAATTCAGGTTTCCGATCAATGTCCTTTTAATTTAGCCTCAATGACTTTAGTTTTTATTGTCGGGCAGATCTACAAGTGACATACTCTTGCTGCTTTCAAGGTTCTCTCTTTTCTTTTTCCTTGGTCAGTGTGACTATAACGTATCTAGGTGTGGATATCCTTGGGTTTATCCTACTTTGAGTTCATTGACCTACACAGATGTGTAAATTAATGTCTTTTTATCAAATTTGAGTTTTCAGCCATTATTTATTCTGCCCTTTTCTCTTTCTAACTCTCCTGGTATTCCCATTGTGTATGCATTGATACCCTTCATGGTGTCCCATATTTCTATGAGATTGTGTTTATTTTTCTTCAATTCCTCAGATTGTATAATCTCAATTGAAGTATTTTAAGCTTCCTTATTCTTTCTTCTCCTAGCTCATATATGCTACTAATCCATGTTAGTGAATTTTTATTTCATTTATTTTACATATCAACTTCAGAATTCCCACTTGGTTCTTTTGGATTAATTATATCTGTGTATTTTCTATTTGGTGAAACATTATCATTGCGCTTTCCTTTAATTCATCAGACATGGTTACCTATATATTTTTTTTTATTAACTTTTATTAAGTTTCAAGTGAACGTTTACAAATCCAATCAGTCTGTCACATATAAGTTTACATACATCTTACTCCGTACTCCCACCTGCTCTTCCCCTATTGAGTCAGCCCTTTCAGTCTCTCCTTTCCTTGACAATTTTGCCGGCTTCCCTCTCTCTCTATCCTCCCATGCCCCCTCCAGACAAGAGCTGCCAACACACTCTCAAGTGTCCACCTGATATAATTAGCTCACTCTTCAGCAGCATCTCTCTCCCACCCATTGACCAGTCCCTTTCATGTCTGATGAGTTGTCTTCAGGGATGGTTCCTGTCCTATGCCCACAGAAGGTCTGGGGAGCATGGCCGCCGGGATTCCTCCAGTCTCAGTCAGACCATTAAGTATGGTCTTTTTATGAGAATTTGGGGTCTGCATCCCACTGATCTCCTGTTCCCTCAGGAGTTCTCTGTTGTGCTCCCTGTGAGGGCAGTCATCAATTGTGACCGGGCACCAACTAGTTCTTCTGGTCTCAGGATGATGTAGGTCTCTGGTTCATGTGGCCCTTTCTGTCTCTTGGGCTCCTAGTTGTTGTGTGACCTTAGTGTTCTTCATTTTCCTTTGCTCCAGGTGGGTTGAGACCAATTGATGCATCTTAGATGGCCGCTTGTTAGCATTTAAGACCCCAGACGCCACATTTCAAAGTGGGATGCAGAATGTTTTCATAATAGAATTATTTTGCCAATTGACTTAGAAGTCCCCTTAAACCATGTTCCCCAGACCCCCGCCCCTGCTAGGCTGACCTTTGAAGCATTCATTTTATCCCGGAAACTTCTTTGCTTTTGGTCCAGTCCAATTGAGCTGACCTTCCATGTATTGAGTGTTGTCCTTCCCTTCACTCAAAGCAGTTCTTATCTACTGATTAATCAGTAAAAAACCCTCTCCCTCCCTCCCTCCCTCCCTCCCCCCTTCGTAACCACAAAAGTATGTGTTCTTCTCAGTTTTTACTATTTCTCAAGATCTTATAATAGTGGTCTTATACAATATTTGTCCTTTTGCCTCTGACTAATTTCGCTCAGCATAATGCCTTCCAGGTTCCTCCATGTTATGAAATGTTTCACAGATTCGTCACTGTTCTTTATCGATGCGTAGTATTCCATTGTGTGAATACACCACAATTTATTTACACATTCAGCCGTTGATGGACACCTTGGTTGCTTCCAGCTTTTTGCTATTGTAAACAGAGCTGCAATAAACATGGGTGTGCACATATCTGTTTGTGTGAAGGCTCTTGTATCTCTAGGGTATACTCCGAGGAGTGGGGTTTCTTGGTTGTATGGTAGTTCTATTTCTAACTGTTTAAGACAACGCGAGATGGATTTCCAAAGTGGTTGTGCCATTTTACATTCCCACCAGCAGTGTATAAGAGTTCCAATCTCCCTGTAGCCTCTCCAACATTTATTATTTTGTGTTTTTTCAATTAATGCCAGCCTTGTTGGTGTGAGATGGAATCTCATCGTCATTTTAATTTGCATTTCTCTAATGGCTAATGATCGAGAGCATTTTCTCATGTATCTGTTGGCTGCCTGAATATCTTCTTTAGTGAAATGTGTGTTCATATCCTTTGCCCACTTCTTGATTGGGTTGTTTGTCTTTTTGTGGTTGAGTTTTGACAGAATCGTGTAGATTTTGGAGATCAGGCGCTGGTCTGAGATGCCATAGCTGAAAATTCTTTCCCAGTCTGTAGGTGGTCTTTTTACTCTTTTGGTGAAGTCTTTAGATGAGCATAGGTGTTTGATTTTTAGGAGCTCCCAGTTATCTGGTTTCTCTTCATCATTTTTGGTAATGTTTTGTATTCTGCTTATGCCTTGTATTAGGGCTCCTAGGATTGTCCCTATTTTTTCTTCCATGATCTTTATCATTTTAGTCTTTATGTTTAGGTCTTTGATCCACTTGGAGTTAGTTTTTGTGCATGGTGTGAGGTATGGGTCCTGTTTCATTCTTTTGCAAATGGATATCCAGTTATGCCAGCACCATTTGTTAAAAAGACTATCTTTTCCCCAATTAACTGACACTGGGCCTTTGTCAAATATCAGCTGCTCATATGTGGATGGATTTATATCTGGGTTCTCAATTCTGTTCCATTGGTCTATGTGCCTGTTGTTGTACCAGTACCAGGCTGTTTTGACTACTGTGGCTGTATAATAGCTTCTGAAATCAGGTAGAGTGGGGCCTCCCACTTTCTTCTTCTTTTTCAGTCATGCTTTGCTTATCCAGGGGTTCTTTCCCTTCCATATGAAATTAGTGATTTGTTTCTCTATCCCCTTAAAATATGACATTGGAATTTGGATCGGAAGTGCGTTATATGTATAGATGGCTTTTGGTAGAATAGACATTTTTACTATGTTAAGTCTTCCTATCCATGAGCAAGGTATGTTTTTCCACTTAAGTATGTCCTTTTCAATTTCTTGTAGTAGAGCTTTGTAGTTTTCTTTGTATAGGTCTTTTACATCCTTGGTAAGATTTATTCCTAAGTATCTTATCTTCTTGGGGGCTACTGTGAATGGTATTGATTTGGTTATTTCCTCTTCGGTGTTCTTTTTGTTGATGTAGAGGAATCCAAGTGATTTTTGTATGTTTATTTTATAACCTGAGACTCTGCCAAAGTCTTCAATTAGTTTCAGTAGTTTTCTGGAGGATTCCTTAGGGTTTTCTGTGTATAAGATCATGTCATCTGCAAATAGTGATAACTTTACTTCCTCCTTGCCAATCCGGATACCTTTTATTTCTTTGTCTAGCCTAATTGCCCTGGCTAGGACTTCAAGTACGATGTTGAATAAGAGCGGTGATAAAGGGCATCCTTGTCTGGTTCCCGTTCTCAAGGGAAATGCTTTCAGGTTCTCTCCATTTAGAGTGATATTGGCTGTTGGCTTTGCATAGATGCCCTTTATTATGTTGAGGAATTTTCCTTCAATTCCTATTTTGGTAAGAGTTTTTATCATAAATGGGTGTTGGACTTTGTCAAATGCCTTTTCTGCATTAATTGATAAGATCATGTGGTTTTTATCTTTTGTTTTATTTATGTAATGGATTACATTAATGGTTTTTCTGATATTAAACCAGCCTTGCATACCTGGTATAAATCCCACTTGATCAGGGTAAATTATTTTTTTGATGTGTTGTTGGATTCTATTGGCTAGAATTTTGTTGAGGATTTTTGCATCTATGTTCATGATGGATATAGGTCTATAATTTTCTTTTTTTGTAATGTCTTTACCTGGTTTTGGTATCAGGGAGATGGTGGCTTCATAGAATGAGTTGGGTAGTATTCCGTCATTTTCTATGCTTTGAAATACCTTCAGTAGTAGTGGGGTTAACTCTTCTCTGAAAGTTTGGTAGAACTCTGCAGTGAAGCCGTCCGGGCCAGGGCTTTTTTTTTGTTGGAAGTTTTTTGATTACCGTTTCAATCTCTTTTTTTGTTATGGGTCTATTTAGTTGTTCTACTTCTGAATGTGTTAGTTTAGGTAGGTAGTGTTTTTCCAAGAATTCATCCATTTCTTCTAGGTTTTCAAATTTGTTAGAGTACAACTTTTCGTAGTAATCTGAAATGATTCTTTCAATTTCATTTGGTTCTGTTGTGATGTGGTCCTTCTTGTTTCTTATTCGGGTTATTTGTTTCCGTTCCTGTTTTTCTTTAGTCAGTCTAGCCAACGGTTTATCAATTTTGTTAATTTTTTCAAAGAACCAGCTTTTGGCTTTGTTAATTCTTTCAATTGTTTTTCTGTTCTCTAATTCATTTAGTTCAGCTCTAATTTTTATTATTTGTTTTCTTCTGGTGCCTGATGGGTTCTTTTGTTGCTCACTTTCTATTTGTTCAAGTTGTAGGGACCGTTCTCTGATTTTGGCTCTTTCTTCTTTTTGTATGTGTGCATTTATCGATATAAATTGGCCTCTGAGCACTGCTTTTGCTGTGTCCCAGAGGTTTTGATAGGAAGTATTTTCATTCTCCTTGCATTCTATGAATTTCCTTATTCCCTCCTTGATGTCTTCTATAACCCAGTCTTTTTTCAGCAGGGTATTGTTCAGTTTCCAAGTATTTGATTTCTTTTCCCTAGTTTTTCTGTTATTGATTTCTAGTTTTATTGCCTTGTGGTCTGAGAAGATGCTTTGTAATATTTCGATGTTTTAGACTCTGCAAAGGTTTGTTTTATGACCTAATATGTGGTCTATTCTAGAGAATGTTCCATGTGCACTAGAAAAAAAAGTATACTTTGCAGCAGTTGGGTGGAGAGTTCTGTATAAGTCAGTGAGGTCAAGTTAGTTGATTGTTGTAAGTAGGTCTTCCATGTCTCTGTTGAGCTTCTTACTGGATGTCCTGTCCTTCTCCGAAAGTGGTGTGTTGAAGTCTCCTACTATAATTGTGGAGGTGTCTATCTCACTTTTCAGTTCTGTTAAAATTTGATTTATGTATCTTGCAGCCCTGTCATTGGGTGCATAAATATTTAATATGGTTATGTCTTCCTGATCAATTGTCCCTTTTATCATTATATAGTGTCCTTCTTTATCCTTTGTGGTGGATTTAAGTCTAAAGTCTATTTTGTCAGAAATTAATATTGCTACTCCTTTTTTGCTTATTGTTCAGTTACCTATATTTTTAAAACATATTTATAATAGCAGATATGGAATCTTTGTTTAGTAAATCCAACATCTGGTCCCCTTCAGAAACAACTTACATTGATAAATTTTTTTCCTATGTATGCTCCATACTTTTCTGATTCTTTGTGTTTCTCATAATTTTTGGTTGACAACTGAATATTTTATATGATACAATGTGGCCACATTGTAAATAAGATACTCCCTTCCTCCAAGGTTTGTTCTTGTGTTTTTTAAATTTCTTTTTCTTTGTAACTGTTTGTTTAGTTACTTTCCTATACTAATTCTGTATTCCCTATAATGTGTGGAAGTTTCTCCTTGGGAGCTTAGTGATCAGCTAATGACTAGTGAGAGATTTTCTTAAATACCTTTGACAAATAAGTCTTCCACCCTTTGCCAAATTGCTCTGTGTGTTGCAGCATGCTTTCAACACTTAGGCTGTTTACAACTCTGCCTTAGGCTTCATTTCCTCCTCCACAGAATCTCAAAGTCAACCAGAGAGAAGATTAGGGTCCTTTCAGGCTTTTCTAGGGTTTGAATACATTTCTGTATGTGTGCACAACCTTCTAGATCTCCAGAAATATATCAGAGCTTCTCAAAGCCCCTTATGGACATCTTCTTTTCCAGATTTTCCTTTTAAGTTTTTGGTCAGGCTCCTATTTTCCCAAACTGGTTTAGCAGCCTCAGGATGAAAACACAGCTTTTCCAGGTATCTGTGAGACAGGTCAAATAGAGACAATGTTCTGAGCATGACTTATTTATAAACTCCAAACCTGGTCTGCCCCCTCTAGTGGCTTCAAGGCTGGTGGTTTTCACAGCTACTGTGGTTGCTAGGCTGCTGATTTTCCAGGATATCAGGAAGCTGTGGAGAGGCAGATGGGAGTAGTTTAAAGTATGATGTCACAAATGTGGTTGCTCTTAGCCATGGCTTAAATTTCAGAGTTCTGAAAAAGTTATTATAATGTAGCCAGTATTTTTGTTGCTGTTTGCAAAGGAGAGAAGATTTACAGAGGCCCATGCTCCAGTATTCTCAAAGTCCAAGTAAATTAGTTTTTCACAAGGGTGTATGTGAGCCATTCTGAAGCTACCTTATGTATTCTAGAATTGGGAAAATAAGTAAATTTGTGCAGGATAATAAGTATCAGGTTTTTCACTGTCAGATAAGGTATTTACAAATAATAAAAAGGTGAATGCTCAAATGAACTCCATGCTTTAGAAAAAGAAGTGGTATCAATATGAAATTATAACATACATAGACACACACACATATGTTGTTGTTGTTAAGTGCCATCGAGTCAGTTCCAACTCACAGTAACATTATGAACAACAGAATGAAACACTGCCTGGTCCTGTGCTATCCTCACAATCGTTGCTATATCTGAGCTCATTGTTACAACCACTGAGTCAATCCACCTCATTAAGGGTCTTCCTCTTTTTCACTGACCCTCTAGTTTACCAAGCAGGATTTCCTTCTCCAGGGACCGGTCCTGCTTGATAACATGTCGAAAGTATATAAGACAAAGTCTCGCCATACTCAATTCTAAGGAGCATTCTGGCTGTACTTCTTCCAAGACAGATTTGTTTGTTTCTCTAGCAACCCATGGTATATTCAATATTCTTTGCCAACACCAGAATTCAATGGCATTGATACTTCTTCAGTCTTCCTTATTCATTGTCCAGGTTTCAACAATATGAGGAGACTGAAAACACCATGGCTTGGGTCAGGCACACCTTAGTCCTCAAAGTGACATCTTGGCTTTTTAATACTTTAAAGAGCTCTTTTTCAGCAGATTTGCTCAATGCAATACATCATTTGATTTCTTGACTCATGATTCCATGGGCATTAATTGTGGATTCAAATAAAATGAAATCTTTGACAACTTAAATCTTCTCTTCCTTTACTATGATGTTGCTTATTGGTCTAGTTGTGGGGATTTTGGTTTTCTTTATGTTGAGGTGCAATCCATATTGAACGCTGTGCTCTTTAATCTTCATCAATAAGTGCTTCAAGTTCTTTCGCTTTCAGCAAGAAAGGTTGTGTCATCTGTGTATTGCATATCACAGGTTTTTAATGAGTCTTCCTCCAATCCATATGCTGCATTCTTCATATAGTCTGGCTTCTCAGATTATTTGCTCAGCACACAGATTGAATAAGTTTAGTGAAAGAATACAACCCTGACACGCAACTTTCCTGATTTTAAACCATGCAGTATCGCCTTGTTCTGTTCAAATGACTGCCTCTTGTCCATGAGCACAATTAAGTGTTCTGGAATTCCCATTCTTTGCAATGTTATTCCTAATTTGTTATGATCCACACAGTCCAATGCCTTTGCATAGTCAATAAAGCACAGGTAAACATCTTTCTGGTACTCTCTGGTTTCAGCCAAGATCCATCTGACATCAGCAATGTTATCTCTCATTTATACGTAGACATATACAAAAAAAAAGATGTGTGAGCATGTTTGGATTAGCTCTGTCTAGTGAGCAATCCTAGAGTTAATGACACCACAGTAGCAGTGAGCCTGGAATACCTTGCAGTGTAAGAAAATACAAACGTGCTCAAAAAATGATGGCAACATGTTGAAAAGAGATGAAGTCAACTTGATGAGGCCTCCAATACCCGTATCTGGGACAAGATGAACATTAAAATAAATAATAGCAATGTATATAACCTACGGAAAAAGATAATTGACAATGAGTCCATGCTGCTATACATGCGTAATTGTATAAATAAACAAATGAGGGAGAAGGGACAGCATATCTTTATAATAGAATTTCAATATAGACTGTTGGAAATATAAAATCACTTTTATTGTGGCCAACATCACGGTATTATTATTGCAGACATTAATTATCTATGGATGCTAAAATGGGCAAAAGTATAAGATAGGATATTTGCATATTGTCAAAGCATCTCACCACTAAAAACCCAGCACTAGATACGTTTTAATTAGGTATGGTAAATTGTAACTTTGCAGTAGGTAATGCTAGAAACCACCAACTTAATCAAGTGATTAAAATTAACATTTCCAGTAAGTAGACATATTGACATCATGTACTCCTTGATATGATACACTGAGAAGTTTATGCCTGCCAAAATTATAAAACTTCAATCAAATCCTGAGAAAACATCAGAAAAAACTAAGCTTAGGGACATTCTACAAAAATACCTGGTCATTACTCTTCACATCTCTCAAGGTCATGGAAGACAAAGAAATAATGAGGGACTCTCCTGGGGGGTGGGGATCTATGGAGATACAACCACTAATGCAGTGTGAGATCTTGGATTGTATCCTAGACCAGAAGATGAACATTAGTAGAACAAGTGGTGAGATTAGGTAATAGTAGTATATAAATGTTAATTTACTGTTTCTGGTAATCGCATTATGATTATGTAAAGCTGCTAACATTTAGGGAACTGAGTGAAAGATATACAGAAACTTTGTGTACTATTTTTGCATTTTTTAATGTCTATAATTATTTTAAAATGACAAGTTAAACTTAAATCACAAATTTTCAGGTTTTCTAGAAATTGTTTTGCTTATTTTTCAATAATCTTGTTACAATATATTCTTTACCTTGCCAGGCCATTGTGTTTACACACACCTGTCAATTTAGAAATCACTTTGTACTCTTAGCTGTCAAGGCCTTTTTCTTTAAATTTCCTTGGAAACTGATTTATTCGATATTGTCTAATGTCCTTCCCTCTTTTGTGTTCATTTAGAGAGAGTGACTTTAGAACCTGTTCTGATTCCCAAAGAGCAGACAGGAAAATTAACTTCAATTTCCTTATAAATTTAGTTTAGCCTGCTAGCAGATGCAAGGTACCTGGCTTGACTATAAGGATAAAAAGCAAAGAAGGAGAATTGTCAAGGGTGAGAGAAATCTTTGGAGAAGACTTAAAAAAAATAGAGGATAAAAAAAATTAGTCATTTGGTTACCATAAAGTTGTGGTTGATGGGGGAAAAGAGAAAACTCACTTCCTATAAAGAATTAATATGATGTTTTTGGTTTTCTCTTCTGCAACATCATTAACATTAATCCTTTATGGGGAATGCTGAGTTTTAGTTGAAAAATATCTGTTTAATATTGGCTTCCTGCTGAGAATTTATTCATAATTTGGTTATTAGTTATTGCCTGCTTAGCTGCCCCAGAAAAATCTCAGGAAGATAAAAAATATATAGTGTCCAGTAGCAACCAGAAACATAAGAATGAAAGAATACTAATCTATCTATTTTCATAATTATTTGGGTTGAATTTAAGGTAGTTCTATAACAGATATAATAAAAGAGAAAAGGGTACAAATAATTCCAGGGCCAATTATTTTAAGGTAATTTGCACAACTCAGCAAGCAGGCTTACACTATACATTTATTGTCAGTAGGATTAATAATGATGTCTAAAAACAAAACCTTAAATGTATGGAGTTGCTTTGATTTGAGGCAGCCAACAAGCTTACAGGCAGCAGTCTTGGGAATTTATCATGAGAAAGATAAGTCATGAGCGACCAGTTGACTGACTTATCTAAGGCTATCCAACAACAGGAAAATCTCCCTCAACTGAAAATTTATTCAGTTAATTTTTTTGTACTTAACTTCTGGCTGAAAATTATTATGAAAGATACATTTTAAAACTCTAACTTCTAGTTATACCTTACAATCAAAATATTTAGCATAATGTCACAAAGTTATATTCAGTGTAGCAATGCTTCATATTCAGAATGGTGGACCTTCAAAGCATTATTTATCTAACATAAGAAGTACTTGAGCATTATGCTGAGTGAAATAAGTCAATCACAAAAGAGCAAATATTGTATGAGACCATTACTTTAAAAATTCATGAAAAGGTTTACACACAAAAAGAAACAATCTTTGATGGTTACGAGGGAGGGCAAGGGTAGGGATGGAAAAACACTAAACAGACAATAGATAAGTTGTAACTTTGGTGAAAGGTAAGATGGTACACAAAGGAAAAAAAAGCACTCAAAATAAGATATGCATAGTGACAGTAAGTACATGAAATTGCAAGTATCTTTAAAAGAAATTAGAACATTGCTAAAAGTGAAACTTAAAATTTTCTATCAGTAATCTTTTATGAAAATACTTCAGTAAGTTGCATAACATCTTATCATTCAATATACAGATTTCACAAGAAAACCTATTAAAATAGACATATATATGAATACTGTCATGGATTGAATTGTGTTCCCCCCAAAATACATGTCAACTTGGCTAGGTCATGATTCCTAGTATTGTGTGATTGTCTGCCATTTTGTCATCTGATTTGATTTCCCTATGTGTTGTAAATCCTATCACTATGATGTTAATGAGATGGATTAGTGGCAGTTATGTTGATAAGGTCTACAAGATCAGATAGTATCTTAAGTCAATCTTTTTTGAGATATAAAAGAGAGAAGTGAGCAGGGACACATGGGGACCTCACACCACCAAGAAAACAGCATGTCCTTTGGACCTGAGGTTCCTGCACAGAGAAGCTGCTGGAACAGGGGAAGATTGATGAAAAAGATCTTCCTCCAGAGCTGACAGAGAGAGAAAGCTGTCCCCTGGAGCTAATGACCTGAATTTGGACCTTTAGCATACTAGACTGTGAGAGAATAAATTTTTCTTTGTTAAAGCCATCCACTTGTGGTATTTCTGTTACAGCAGCACTAGATAACCAAGAAGGAATTTGGCACTGACAGAGTGGGGTGCTGCTCTAACAGATACCTAAAATGTGGAAGCAGTTTTGGAACTGTGAATGGATAGAGATGGCCCAGATGGTGAGAAGCAGCAGCAGTGGACTGGCAGCAGAAGAGGGCCAGCAGCAGCAGAGGACTGGAAGCAGTAGAACCAGGAGAGCAGCACCAGACAGCCCTGGAGCTAATCCACAGAGTGAAAGAGCTGAGTGCTTTTGCACAGGAAGCTTCCTGGTGGACTGGGGGTACCTCTGGGTACTTATCGGTGGAGATAGGCTTGCCTACTCACAGAGCAAGAGAGCTGAATGCCTTCCTGCTGAAGTTTACTAGTGGAGTGGGGTGCATCCAGCTACTTATCAGTAGAGCTACAGAGCTTTGGAACACTTGTCCCAGCAGGACAGAGAAGGATGTGAGGCCCAAGGGCCTGCGAGGCCAAGGAACCAGGAAGCAGAAGCTGAAGAGACAAGGAACAGAGGAAGCCAAGCTGCCTCAGTCTCAAAAGGTAGGGCCATGACCTCTGGGGTATCAAATGGTGGAGCCATGGCCTCTGGTGTTTCTAAGGGTGCAGTCACTACTCAGATGGACTAGGAGAATGGCACATCTAAAGCCAACAGAGCAGAGTTGATATCTCAGTGGGCCTGGAAGGCAAAGCTGAAGCCGGGGGCCAAGGGGCCTCCACCCAGAATCCGGAGAGTGTGGCCAATACTTGGAGTCTGGAGGGCAGGGCCATTGTGTAAACTGTCTCAGAGAACAGAGGATCATTTTCAAAGCTTTGAAGGCTAATGTAATGTATTATGCTGACTTGCTTGGTGCCTGTTATCCCTTCTTTCCCTCCAGTTTCTCTCATTTGTAATGGAAATGTCTAGCTTGTGCCTGTTCTGCCACTGTACCTTTGGAAGCAGATAACTTGTATTCTAGATTTCACAGATGAAGAGGAATTTTTGGATTTTGGACTTGGAGTTGACTTAAGACTTTGATGTGATATGATGGGGTGAATGTGTTTTACATGTGGCAAGGACATGCATATTCGGGAGCTAAAGGGTGGATGTCATGGATTGAATTGTGTCTCCCCAAAATATCCGTCAACTTGGCTAGGTCATGATTCCTAGTATTGTATGCTTGTCTACCATTTTGTCATCTGATACAATTTCCCTATGTGTTGTAAATCCTATCACTATGATGCTAATGACATGGATTAGCAGCATTTATATTGATGAAATCTAAAATATTAGACAGGGTCTTAAGCCAATCTCTTTTGAGACACAAAATAGAGAAGCAAGCAGAGAGACATGGGAACCATACCACCCAGAAAGCAGAGCCTGAAGCAAAGCGTGTTCTTTGGACCTGAAGTTCCTGTGTAGAGATGCTCCCCTGCCAGGGAAAGACTGATGACAAGGACCTTCCCCCAGAGCCAAAAGATAGAGAAAACATTCCCTAGGAGCTAGTGGCCTGAATTTGGACTTTTAGCCTATTAGACTGTGAGAAAATAAATTTCTCTTTGATAAAGCCATCCACTTGTGGTATTTCTGTTGCAGCAGCACTAGATAACCAAGCCAAATACCAAACACAAAAATCATCCTGCAATTTTAAACTGTAATTAGGCCTACTTTCCTAGTTTACTATAATATGGAAAATATAGTTTACACATTTTTTCCTAAATGGATTTTGTTTTTGTCATTGTTAGTTTCTATGAAGTAGATTCCAACTCAAGACAACCCCATGTAAGCAGAGTAGAACTGCTCCATAGAGTTTTCAAGGCTGTGATATTTTGGAATCAGATTGCCAGACCTTTGTTCTGAAGTTCCTCTGGGTGGGATTGTAGTTGAGTGCTTACTGTTTGCATCGCTCAGGGACAAATGGACTTTAACAAAGGTACGAAGAATTAAAATTCCAATGATATGAACATACTGGGCATTCTGCACAGACGGTGTTAACTTCTTCATTGCAAATACCTTTTTTTTCACCAGCATAAATGCAACTACACATGCGGACCTCACCAGATTGAATACACAGGAATCAAATTAACTATATATGTGGAAAGAGACAATGGAAAAGCTCAATACCATCTGTCAGAACAAGGCCAGGGGCCAACTGTGGAACAGATCATCAATTGCTCATATGCAAGTTCAAGTTGAAAATGAAGAAAATTAGAACAAGTCAACGAGAGCCAAAGTACAACCTTGAATATATCCTACCTGAATTTAGAGACCATCTAAAGAATACTTCTAAAACATTGAACACTAACAACCAAAAACCAGTCAAGTAGTAGAATGACATCAAGGACATCATACATAAAGAAAGCAAGAGGACATTAAAAGACAAGAAAGAAAGAAAAGACCAAAATGGATGTCAGAAGAGACTCTGAAACTTGCTCTTGAACGTCCAGTAGCTAAAATGAAAGGAAGAAATGATGACGTAAAAGAGCTGAACAGAAGATTTCAAAGGGCAGCTTGAGAAGACAACGTAAAGTATTACAATGATATGTGCAAGGAGCTGGAGATAGAAAACTAAAAGGTAAGAACACGCTCGGTATTTATCAAGATGAAATAACGAAAGAAAAATTCAAGCCTCGAGTTGCAATAGTAAAGGGTGCTATGGGGAAAATATTCAATGACACAGGAAGCATCAAAAGAAGATAGAAGAAATACACAGAGCTACTATACCAAAAAGAATTGGCCAATGTTCGACCATTTCAGGAAGTAGCATATGATCAGCAACCGATGGTACTGAAGGAAGAAGTCCAAGCTTCTCTGAAGGCACTGGTGAAAACCAAGGCTCCAGGAATTGATGGAGTATCAGTTGAGATGTTTCTACAAACAGATGCAGTGCTGGAGGTGCTCACTCGTCTATGCCAAGAAATATGGAAGACAGCTTCCTGGCCAAATGACTGGAAGAGATCCATATTTATGCCTATTCCCAAGAAAGGTGATCCAACCAAATGTGGAAATTATAGGACAATATCATTAATATCACATGCAAACAAAATTTTGGGGAAGATCATTCAAAAATGGCTGCAGCAGTACATCCACAGGGAACTGCCAGAAATTCAGGCCGGTTTTAGAAGAGGACGTGGAACCAGGGATATCATAGCTGATGTCAGATGAATCCTGGATGAAAGCAGAGAATACCAGAAGGATGTTTACCTGTGTTTTATTGACTATGCAAAGGCATTTGATTGTGTGGATCATAACAAACTATGGATAACACTGCAAAGAATGGGAATTCCAGAACACTTAATTGTGCTCATGAGGAACCTTTACATAGATCAAGAGGCAGTTGTTCGGACAGAACAAGGGGATACTGATTGGTTTAAAGTCAGGAAAGATGTGCGTCAGGGTTGTATTCTTTCACCATACCTATTCAGTCTGTATGCTGAGCAAATAATCCGAGAAGCTGGACTATATGAAGAAGAACAGGACATCAGGATTGGAGGAAGACTCATTGACAACCTGTGCTATGCAGACAACACAACCTTGCTTGCTGAAAGTGAGGAGGACTTGAAGCACTTACTGTTGAAGATCAAAGACAACCTATATAGTAAGCACTGTTTTCCTTGTCTTATCAGTATATTTTATTGCAAAGGCTCAATAAGGTCTTTGAGTAGAAATATGTGGGGTTATGTTCAAATAATATAATTTTATGATTTATGAATTTATTTTTCTTATTTTCATAGCCACAAATAGGTGATTAGGAACTGAATCAGAATATTACACAATATTCTGAGGAGGTGTCAGTAGGACTTATAAAAAAGATATGTGAAAAAATCTTCCAAAATCCAGGCTCAGAACTATTATTTGCAGCATGTATGTGTCAAATTTTCAGTCTCAAGACAGCCAATTTTACCTACAAGTGAGCTTTTTTTCAATTTTCAAATAACAGGGCTTATTGTATCTTAGCAAATTTGGCATTAGAATAAGGAATTTCTGACAAGTGGAAAGTGTTGAGGTTTCCTAAAGTCTCCAACTTGATTAGTATGAGAAATGCTAGAACAGTCCTTGCCGTAATTCATTCTAAATTTTCTTTCTGATAGAAGTCAGATCTAGAAAATATGAGAGACATCTGGAAATACGCTATGTTTCCTAAGAATACACTGGTAGATAGGAATTTAAGGGTTAGAGCAGATCCTTAGAATAAGGCTTATGCTTAGAGCTTCATTACTTCACCAAGATGATGAAAATAAAATATATTTTATTACACCATAATTGCTAATTAGAGAATCCTGATGCCAACTTCTACTGCTTCTAGATTCTTCCTCAATTAAGTTTTGTTTATTCTCCAGATATTCTAGCAGAGAAGAAAGTGTCCCCGGTGCCACACACATATATCCGCAGCATCTCTCTCTCTCTCTCAGACACACACACACACACACACACACAACTTTTATCCCCCACTCCACAGAGATCTCAAAGATTTTAAATTAATACAAAAACAAAATCTCTTCTTTCAAATATAAAGTTTAAGGATCCCTGCAGTAAGAACAAGCTAAGAAGTTAACAAGGAAAGCTATCTTTTAAAAGCATTACATTTTTAAGATCAGAGACCAATGAATTTGCAGCTGTAAAACTTTCCACACATTATTTAATTTACTCCAACGGCTTTGTTCTACACTTGTAAAAATAGAATATACTTCAATAATAAATGTACATAAAATTTTAAACATGATTTATGATTAAGTATTGACTTTTCATCTTTTGCAAAAACACTTTGGGCCTCATCAGAAAACTATAGTGAAATGTACACAGAAAATTCTGATGATATTTCTTAGTCATCTATTCTCAAGAGGTTATAAATCGTCTTTTCTTTTTCCTTTTCTCAGTCTAATTTGTCCAGTTTCCTGTAGTGTGTATATGAGGCAACCAGAAATCACTGGATACTAATCATTTTTTTTCAGTAATGGTAACCTCCAAACTAGAGTAGTAGTTGCCATGAATGTTATATCACAAGAATAAAAATTCTTAAAAAATGACTATAATTATCATGCGCAATTTTATTAAGCTTAAATTATAAGTTCATATCAGATCTCTCATTTTTCACTATCAAACTACAGAAACTTAATTTCTCTTGCCCTAAAATACCACAAATACATAAAGAAATGTGTGATCAACCATAGAGGTTTTCAAAGTCTTTTAAAATTATAGCCTTTTTCTGGCATTTTTCAGTTTACATGTTTTCCATACTCTAGCCTTAAACTTAAATTCTCATAGTACATAATTCACTTTATTCTTGTACCTGTTAGAAGGCCATCAATAAAAAGATAGCCTAATTATATTGAAGGAAAAACAAAACACTCTCTGATGACTACTGCACATAGAAATGTCTACTTATATGGATAAGGAAAAGAGAAACTTTACCTCTTTCATGTGGTTAGATTACATAGGAAATATATTCAGAAAAGTAACATATTTGAAAAATTGCCTCATACAAATAAATGGAGAATTATTTGAATCTGAATAAAAAATAGAAATCAAGTATCATCAATAGAGACACAAAACTCAAATCAATTGTACTCAATAGTGATATCCGAGAAATATTATTAAGTAAGTAAAAATTCAGTTAAGTAGTCTTGGGGGATATTACGTCCCTAAAATGAAAAATGTGATGGGTACAGGAGGGATTGTGAATGATTCTGGACAGAAAACAAGGAATGTATCATTTTTACCCAAGTCATATTGTTTAAACTCAGAATATGTGTATATGTGTGTGTGTGAGTGTGTGTGTGTTTGTGTGTATGTGATGTTGATATTGAAGGTTCCATATAATGCAGTAATATGGTAATACAGTATGGCATATTTAAAATTATTTCAAAGAATTTTAAAAATACTTGTATGATGACTTATGGGCAAGCAAAATGTTTGGTAACAATCTAACTAAAACCAGTATACTTGGATGCCAGTGTAGAATCACTGCTGAATGTAATTCAAGACTCCTGAAGTTTCTTTGTGGTCATTTAAAATGCAGTACTGTATACTAAATCAAGCATCTTTAATATTGATCAGTACTTATATTTCATCTATTACTTTTTTTCAAATAATTTTTATTGTGCTTTAAGTGAAAGGTTACAAATCAAGTCAGTCTTTCACATATAAACTTATATACACCTTACTACATACTCCCATTTACTCTCCCCCTAATGAGTCAGCCTGCCCCCTCCTTCCAGTCTCTCCTTTCGTGACAATTTTGCCAGTATCTAACCCCTTCTACCCTCCCATCTCCCCTCCAGACAGGAGATGCCAACACAGTCTCAAGTGTCCACCTGATACAAGTAGCTCCCTCCTCATCAGCATCTCTCTCCAACCCATTGTCCAGTCCGTTCCACGTCTGATGAATTGTCTTTGGGAATGGTTCCTATCCTGGGTCAACAGAAGGTTTAGGGACCATGACCGCCAGGATTCTTCTAGTCTCAGTCAGACCATTAAGTCTGGTCTTTTTGTGAGAATTTGGGGTCTGCATCCCACTGTTCTCCTGCTCCCTCAGGGGTTCTCTGTTGTGCTCCCTGTCAGGGCAGTCATTGGTTGCGGCCATCTGTTACTTTTAAGATCAAAAGATTTATGTATTGCATATCTTGAAAAAGTAGCAGCTTAATGTGATCTACTTCAAGGCTCTCACAAAATGCATCAACAACCCCTTCCATTCTCATCAAGCTCATGCAGAACTTATTGGCAGAATTAAAACTACCATGTTTGGTGGCTCTATCAGCTTTCATCAGAAATTTAGATCTCCCTTAATAGTTATCCAAAGACCGATTTCTCTATGGAGATCTTTATTTTTATACTGGTGGTTGCCTGCTAACCTTACCTTGCTACCTGTGTTAGACAGACTACCATTTTTGGGCCTGTCAGACTTTGGCTCTGTGTGGTTTTACAAAAATTGAGTCTGGCACTACATCATGGCCTCACAACATACTTATCTTTAGGAAGTAAACTATTTTTCTGGGTTCTTAATAGTTCATTGTCTGTATCACACAAAAAAAACTGTTGCCGTCGAGTCAATTCTGACTCATAGCGACCCTATAGGACAGAGTATAACTGCCCCATAGAGTTTCCAAGGAGCATCTGGTGGATTTGAACTGCTGACCTTTTGGTTAGCAGCCATAGCACTTAACCACTACACCACCAGGTTTTCCTACATCAGAAAATTATCCCTACCACACACACACCCCTGCCAAAAAATAAAGATGGAAAAGAAAAAAATAATTTTTTTCTTTTTAAACTCAGATCTGTGGAATTTTACTATATGCACATTATTTCAAAAGCATTATAAAATCATGACATTATAGGTGGGGGACTGTCAACAATTCTGGATAAGTTCCTGAAAATCAGCCCCTGAGGATCACAGTGGCCATGTGGTTTCATAAAAATTATATGCAATGGTAGACTATGCTTCAACTTAGTCTTTGTTTTCAGTTTCTAACAAATAATTTGTAGGAATTAAGGAAAAGACTGCTTAGTTTTACACCTTTGAAAAATCATCTAGACACTTTATTATTATTGGCAACGATTACTTAGTCGAAAGTGAATCCTTTGTCACATCATCCTCAGTGTGACCTTGATTCTGTTCATCAAGAAATGAGGGATTTTTTTTTTTTTTGAGTCTCTGTGCACCGATTCTTGACTTCTCTTTTGAGACTTTCTACAGAGAGGCCAATTCATACTGTTGTCTGGTGCTTTTATTCATTTATTCCTGACACTCCCCTGAGTCATCTTCCTTGATAAAAATTACATTTAACATTCCTCATTGATACTCACTGAAGCAAAGGATTTTGCATCTTATAATGAGTTGTATATTATAAAGTAAAAGTCTGAAATGGACTTTGGGACTTGGGAGATGAAGTTCAGTATCAAGAAAATGAGAGCAGCATAGACAAGGAACATTTTTTAAATTAGATTTGCAGTCACAATTCAGTCTGAGCTGCTTCCTCATGTGTAAACTTTTGCCTTCAGTTCAACCAAGTTGCAAAATATCAATTTAGCACTCTGACCATGGAATATGATTAAGATCTTGCACATAGGTGAACGTCATTTCTCCCAAAGGATGGCAAAGAACTTTGAGTTTATAAAGTGACCATTGGACATTTTAGAGATGTAACCTCATCAACTCAGACAAAATAGTGATGTATTGATAACACCGAATGCTACTGCACTAAAACCTTAAGCTGTGCAATGCATATTTTCAAAATTGCAGGGGACTGTTTAGGCTGTATAATACAAGTTTTCTGGATTAACAACCCCTATTTCCTGAAATATTTAAATGTAAATCAAAGCTGAGGCAATGATCCTTTTTAGGAGGCAATGAAAATTTCCATGTTGCTTAACTATGTCATCTTTTTAAATGTGGCCTGAAAATCAAGGTTCCCAAAGACACAAAAGGTGAACATCCCAGTCAGAATGAAGCAAGGTGAAAGCAGTATGGTGCAAGGGCCATACAGATTCAAGTGCAAAGTTAAAGTAAGCCAATTTTCCTAAAGGGAGAAAGAAAGCAAAGACTCAGAATGTGTGCATGACCTTTATATTGTATGTCTTTGTATAACAACAATGCCTCAAATTACGTCTTGACTGGCCCTCTACTACAGTCCCCATACACAAAGCTTCAGGTCTCCCCATGTGCTTCATGTGCTTAAAGAACAAAGACTGTGGTGACACAGTTCCATCTTCCAATTAGTCTGTAAACTTTATGAGGCAGGAACCCTGATACTGCAAACCTTAGCATCTAGTACCCGGCACATAGTAGGTGCTCATTAAATATTTTAATTGAATGAAATTAACGAATGCATCAAAAAACTTGTTATATTCTCAGGTGATTTCCTAGAGTGGTCTTTTAACTTCTTTAAGGTACATTTCCTTCAGCTCCAGCACTGACCTGTTGATTAGTAGTGTCCTATTTGAATAGTATTACCAGAGTGTTAGATTTGCATCACATATACAGATGCAAGAAACACAAATATATCCTACATGAACACATAGTAATGCTTATAAAATAAAATTTAATTTCTTATTTTAGGGATATATAAAACAAAAACTTTTAAGCATATCTTCTATCAATTTCTGCTTTATCAATGAAGTGTCTCATCTCTTCATTGTTGTTGAGTGCTATCGAGTCGATTTTGACTATAGTGACCCTATAGGACAGGACATTACTGGGGCAAATTGCCACGTCTTTTTCTGGAGTTGCTGCTGGTGGGTTCGAACCACGGACCTACTGGTTAGCAGCTGAGCTCATAACCATTGCTTCACCAGGATTCCTTATCTCTTCATTAAGCACTCTAAAACATCACCCCCCCACCTCCCCTTCAAGGCTGCCCAAGGCCATTTCTTTACCTCTGGCTGACTCTATTTTGTTCCAATGGTTAAAGCACACATGATAAATACATCACTAACATACTACTGTAAATCTCAAAAAATTCACACAGCATAATTTTTTCATTCTACTGCTTCCTGATTCCAAAGCTTCAACATCAATTGGCTTTCTCCCTTTAATTAGGAAGAGACATGGGGAGAACATCATCCAAACAGTATTTAATTTACATTTTCACGGTTACCCCTCAACTATAAGATACAACTCGGCTTTTTAAGGAGACAAGTTCTTTATCCTTTATTCACATATAAACAAAATATTTTGAAACTGATAAATACGCTTATTCACAGTTTACAAAAATCATAGTCCTCTTTGTGAAGTGGGAAAGTATTTGAAAGTTTCAGACTCCAGTGGTGCTAGAAGTACAAGCGACAACCTAAAATAGTCTTTACATACTGCTAGCTAAACAACAATGAGGTTAATATGTCACATACAAACTCGAGTTATTTTGATGGTATGGCACTTTATCTTATCTGAAAAACCTTAACCTTTTTCAAAATGTTGTCTCTGAAATCTGAAATTTCTCAAAATTAGTCTCTGATCTCTGCAAGCTCACTGTGGGTATTGAAAATAGCTAGGGAAATGGCATTGTGCACAAAATTATTTTTTAAGCCCCTTTTCAACTAACTTGCAGAACAGGTGGGGGTGACAAGGAGTTTGTGCTAGCAGGGGAAATAACAGAAATGAGTACAGAAAATAAATGGTGGATGATTTATAAGGAGTTCATAAAATATTGTAAATTTTCAAAGCAACAACTAAAAGGAAGAATCCTAAACTTCCAAATGGCTTAGTATGATTATAAAGTCAGAATTCTCTAAAAATAGTGTTCTCTAACATTTCTATGCAGCACATCTTCTTAATCTAGCAAAAATCAGAAACTAAGCACCTAATCTTCCCCCAAACAATTTCGGCTTGAATTGAAGGAAGGATGAGGACCTGTTCTCCTACCTGCTTTGCCTCATTCCAGAATGGTCCCTATAACTCTTCCAGGAAATTGGGACTTTAGAGGTGGCATTTGAGCGAGGACTTCTACAACTTCACTCTGCACAGACGTTCGATGAGTGAACCAACTGAGATTTATGTTTCACTGTGACAACTTGGTTGTGTACATTTATTCTCTCTCAGTGCTATAATTTTCAAGGATAACTGATGCTCAACATGTTTAGCACTTACCTAAGATTCATTTGCAGTATTTAGTCTATTTTATTTAAAAAAATGCCAATGCATGCTTAATTCAGTTTTCCTTTTTAAAAATTTTCATCAAAGTTAATCAAGTACATAGTTTCTATGTCAATTAGTTTATAAAGCTTATTTTAAAAGCAATCCCCTGGCACCTCCCTGCTTTCACTCCTTCCTCGGAGGCATCCCACTTTCAACCATTTGGCTGATTCTTTTGGTGTTTAAATAATTATAGGAAAATAACATGGTTATAATATTTCTTAAGTTTTCAATTTTATGTATTATCTTATACATTTTCCACTCCGGTAGATAAGGATTTAACTTCTTTCCTCAACTCCCACCCAAACACACGTTAAGCTTTCCACTGTTATAGTCTTCCATTGTAGTTACATGGAAATTTGAATAAGATCAGTATTTTTTGTTTACATAATTATGACTACTATGTACCAAGCTATTCACAACTGAGCCATAAGTATACTATTATTACATTTCATGCCTTTTTATTTTTCCTGGAATTAATCTTTTTTTGGATTCTTATTTGCTTAGTAGTCTATGTTATTATTACTGACTCAACCCCCAAATTACACCTCTCAATTTTGCAGTTTTCCTCTTAATGCATTCAAACATATTAGTTACTCTCCCAGTTCATTTTATTAAAGAAGTCTCTCCCAGGGCTCCTGGCCTATCACAGTCTGGACTGGTTTCTCTCTAGGCCTGTTGCAAATGCTTCCCTTATTAGTTCCCTTCATGATCACCCTGGGTTTTCTTTTTACCTCGCTCTTATAATGGATCTCTTGGTTTACTAGACACTTGGTCTTGCTTGTCTTGGTAGGACACATCCTCCAGTAGTTTATTGAGAAAAGGTGCCTAGAACTAAAGTAAATTTTCAGAGACAATGCATATCTGCAAATAACATTAGTCCACACTTAAACTTGACTAATACTTTATGTTTAGAATTCTAGGATAACAATTATATTCCTATAGAATTTTGAGGATACTGCTAAAGTATTTTCTAGCTTCAAGGTTTAATACGGAGAAGTCCACTTGCCTTCTGATAATATATATTTTGATTAAAATGAATTTTTTTTTTGTTTTCCAAGACTCTGGACACTTGTAGGATCTTATCTTTGTCCCTAGTGTAATGACATTTCAATATGGTGGTTAACAGCCTCTGGAATGAAATTACATCTCTGTGTAAAATTGGGCTAATTAACTACTCTAAAAATCTCATATGTAAATTAACATCATCCGTAAGAATGAAGATGATAATAATATACATCCACTGGGAATGTTGTAAGCATTAAAATGGGGTAATACATGAGAAGTGTTTACAACAGTGGCTGCCATGGGTTAAGCACTCAGTAAATGTTAATTACTGTTTGTGGTAAAGGTCTATTTTCAAATGCTATTCTGGAATTTGATGAGAAACTCAGCTACTCAGAGCTCATACAATTATCTGAATTTTCTCTTTGATGATTTCCTCCCCTGCTTTCTGTTTCTCTCTCTCTCCGTGTGTGTGTCTCTCTCTATTTCTCACTGGAATTAGGACTAACTCCTAATTGCCTTATCTTACTCTATTTTCTCTTTGCTTGTTCTATTTTCTGGACTATATCCTCAACTTTATCTCCCAACCACTTTATTAAGGTTTTTCTTTTCCTTTTTTTTATGACCCAATTTCAATTTCCAAGAGTTCTTTTTATTTCCTGAATGTTTCATTTTTATATAATTTGTTCATATTTCATGGGATATGAATGTGTGTGTATGTTTAAATTTTCTTATCCATTCTATTCATGATGTCTGTTTCCACTAATTTGCTTATGTTTTGTTTGTTCACATGCTTTGCTCTCTCTCTTTCAAGCTCTTTTCTTTCCTCAAATGCCTGGTAATGCTTGACTACATGCTTATATTTAAGACTGAAACGCTGAAAATTTGGTTAGAAGCTCTGTGCACAAGAATAGGATTTTTAGACTGTGGTATTCAGTGTAGGGTAATCCGTTTGTGTCAGATTTGTATAGGAAACCCCAATGTCTCTATCTTTAGGTCTCTTTCTTGGGAAGTCATTCGTGTAGAAAAGTATCATCCAACCTTTGTTTTGCATGTATTTTCCTGGCTGCCATCATTCAAGGTTTGGGGGAGGGGGTGTCTCAATGTTTAGTCAGTATATTAAAAAACAAACAAACTCATTGTCATTGAGTCGACTCAGACTCACGGTGATCCCATGTGTTACGGAGTAGAACTGAGGTTTTCTTGGCTGTAATCTTTACGGAAGGAGATATCCAGGCCTTTTTCCTGTTGTGCCACTGAGTGGGTTCAAATTGCCAACCTTTAGGTTAGCAACCAAGTGGAAACCATTTGTGCTACCCAAGGATAGATTAATCAGTATATAAACAAACAAAAAAAAAGTGTTGCTGTCAGGTCAATTCCAACTCATAGCAACCCTATGGGACAGAGTAGAACTGCCCCATAGAGTTTCCAAGGAGCACCTAGTGGATTTGAACTGCCCACCTTTCAGTTAGCAGCCATAGTGCTTAACCTCTGCACCACCAGGGCACCAAATCCACTGCAGTTAAACCGATTCCGACTCATAGCGACCCTATAGGACAGAGTAGAACTGCCCCATAGGGTTTCCAAGGAGCACCTGGTGGATTCGAACTGCCAACCTTTTGGTTAGCAGCCATAACTCTTAACCACTATGCCACCAGGGTTTCCAGTCAGTATATAGCTCTCACTTAACCTCTCTGTATTCAATATCATAACAACTATGCCTGTTGTCCTTCAGAGACCCTCTATTTTATACTTTCTAAAGAATAAAATTTCAAATTTTTGCCGGACTTAGAGAAAAGGTGGAGAAATGGGAGTTTATTTTTAGTTTTCTAATTTACCCTCCTGGTTTTAACACAGCTTTCCTCCCCATTGCCAGAGGTACCTGATGCTACCAATTCCTAAACCTTGGGAAATATTCTCAATTTTTCTTACTTCCACCTTAATATTCAGATTCCTTGGTTCTGCTAAGTCAGGTATTAATCACCCATGTGATTTTCAGCTTCCAAATTTTGTCATTGTTTTGTTCGTTCTCTTTGATTATGGGTGTATGCCTTAAAAATCCATCATATATTATTATAGTGGGGTAGACATAAATGCGTATGTCCTAATCTTTGCCTTTATTCATAATTCTCCCAATAAAACTCTCACATGAAACGTTTCTCATATAATTTTTAGTTTTCAATTATATTTGATATGTGAGTAAAAGTTTAAGGACATGCTTCATATAGGAAACTATAATTCAGCCTGTCATCATAAGACAAAATGAGCCTATTTCCTGTCACCTGTATGGTAAGTAAAAACTACCCTCTTTTCCTTATTGATTGATGTGTGTGATGCATTACAATGTTCAAAACTGAGAACTCTAGTTCACAGTAACAGTACTGTAGAGAACTATCCATGCAGGTTAAACAAAAAAACTATTTAGATTTAATAAATTAAATATAGTCAGCACTCAAAAATCTCTTTAGCATAAATTATTTGAAGGCAGAAATGCTAGTAATGTCACTTTTTAAAATTATATTTTTACCTTCTTATTATGACTTGCACATCAACTTCTGTAATTATACTCCAATATCATTCTTATATTTTGTATAGAAAAGAAAATCATGAAAAGATTAACAGATTATGCCAAGACAGATGCATGGCAAACTATATATTGATACCACTAAGTGTGTTACAGTTTCTTAAAAGGACAAATTAAGTGATCAGGTAAAGGAAAGAGCTGCTAAGAGGACTAGAAAATATATTTTAATAACCATAAAAATATTTTCTTCCAACTATTTATTTTTAACAAATTGATTTCACCTAACCTCTTTGATAAATATACTATTCAAATAATCTCTCAAAAAAAAAAAAAGAAAAACCAAACCCAGTGCTGTCCAGTCGATAATGTCTCAGAGACTGTAAATGGCATGAAAAATATAACATTAGTTCAAACGTTTCCAAATTAAGGAAATCTTCAAACCAAAGAATCTTTTTAATATTTTATTTTGCCTCATATTAAATTATCTTTAAAAGTAATCTCATCAGGTAGTTTTCTTTTTTCTAATATCTACTAACTTTTCTAGCCAATTTTTTTTTTTTAAATCACTGATGTGTGGCCAGTTAGTGATTTCACTTGCAATGGGTTATCTTGATTAATTAAGCATTAGCTTTTATGCAGATAATAATAACAATCTGTACTTTTCCTATCAGTACTAATGATGAGATCACTAACAAAAAGTTAGAATTTCACAGTTATTATTAATGCAAAACAACTTTTCATAGCCTAATCCATTGTAAAAATGTAATCATCATATGCAAAGAACATATTAACTTATTACCAATAAGAGTTGTAAGGTTAATTTCCCATAAAGCATACAAAAACAATTCAACTCTTCAAAACTCACTTTGGCTTAAAAATGAAGTTCAATATCACTCTTTTTTTAAAAAATAATTTTTATTGTGCTTTAAGTGAAAGTCTGCAAATCAAGCCAGTCTCTCACACAAAAACCTATATACACCCAGCTACATACTCCCAACCACTCTCCCCACAACAAGACAGCCCGCTCCCACCATCCACCCTCCCTCCCCATGTCCACCTTGCCAATCTCTAACCCCCTCCACACTCCACCCCCCCCTCCAAGCAGGACATGCCAACACAGGCTCAAGTGTCCACCCAATCCAAGCTCACTCCTCACCAGCATCCCTCTCCAGCCCATTGTCCAATCCAATCCATGCCTGAAGACTTGGCTTTGGGAATGGTTCCTGTCCTGGGCCAACAGAAGGTCTGGGGGCCATGACCACCAGGGTCCTTCTAGTCTCAGTCAGACCACTAAGTCTGGTCTTTTTACGAGAATTTGGGGTCTGCATCCCACTGCTCTCCTGCTCCCTCAGGGGTTCTTTGTTGTGTTCCCTGCCAGGGCAGTCATCGATTGTAGCTGCAAGCCATCTAGTTCTTCTGGTCTCAGGATGATGTAGTCTCTGGTTCATGCGGCCTTTTCTGTCTCTTGGCCTTGTAATTACCTTGTGTCCTTGGTGTTCTTCATTCTCTTTTGCAACAGGTCGATTGAGACCAATTGATGCAACTTAGATGGCTGCTTGCTAGCATTTAAGACCCCAGACACCACTCTTCAAAGTGGGATGCAGAATGTTTTCTTAATAGATTTTATTATGCCAATTGACTTAGATGTCCCCTGAAACCAGGGTCCCCAAACCTCTGTCCCTGCTACGCTGGCCTTCGAAGCATTCAGTTTATTCAGGAAACTGCTTTGCTTTTGGTTTAGTCCAGTTGTGCTGACCTCTCCTGTGTTGTGTGTTGTCTTTCCCTTCACCTAGAGTAGTTCTTATCTACTATCTAATTAGTGAATACCTCTCTCCTACCGTCCCTCCCTCCCCCCTCTTGTAACCACAAAAGAATGTTTTCTTCTCAGTTTAAACTATTTCTCAAGTTCTTATAATAGTGGTCTCATACAATATTTGCCCTTTTGCAACTGACTAATTTCACTCAGCATAATGCCTTCCAGGTTCCTCCATGTTATGAAATATTTCACAGATTAATCACTGTTCTTTATTGATGTGTAGTATTCCATTTTGTAAATGTACCATAATTTATTTATCCATTCATCCATTGATGGGCACCTTGGTTGCTTCCATCTTTTTGCTATTGTAAACAGTGCTGCAATAATCATGGGTGAGCATATATCTGTTTGTGGAAAAGCTCTTATTTCTCTAGGATATATTCCAAGGAGTGGGATTGCTGGACCTTATGGTAGTTCTATTTTTAGATTTTTTTTAAAATAATTTTTATTGTGCTTTAAGTAAAAGTTTACAAATCAAGTCAGTCTCTCACACAAAAACCTACATACACCTTGCTACATACTCCCAATTACTCTCCCCCTAATGAGACAGCCCACTCTCTCCCTCTACTCTCTAATTTTGTGTCCATTTTGCCAGCTTCTAACCCCCTCCACCCTCTCATCTCCCCTCCAGGCAGTAGAAGCCAACATACTCTCAAGTGTCCACCTGATCCAAGAAGCTCACTGCTCACCAGCATCCCTCTCCAATACATTCTCCAGTGCAATCCATGTCTGAAGAGTTGGCTTCAGGAATGGTTCCTGTCCTGGGCCAACAGAAGGTCTGGGGGCCATGACCACCAGGGTCCTTCTAGTCTCAGTCAGACCATTAAGTCTGGTCTTATGAGAATTTGGGGTCTGCATCCCACTGCTCTCCTGCTCCCTCAGGGGTTCTCTGTTGTGTTCCCTGTCAGGGCAGTCATCAATTGCAGCCGGGTGCCATCTAGTTCTTCTGGTCTCAGGATGATGTAGCCTCTGGTTCATGTGGCTCTTTCTGTCTCTTGGCCTCGTAATTACCTTGTGTCCTTGGTGTTCTTCATTCTCCTTTGTGCCAGGTGGGTTGAGACAAATTGATGCATCTTAGATGGCTGCTTGCCAGCGTTTAAGACCCCAGACGCCACTCTTCAAAGTGGGATGCAGAATGTTTTCTCAATAGATTTTATTATGCCAATTGACTTAGATGTCCCCTGAAACCATGGTCCCCAAAGCCATGTCCCTGCTACACTGGCCTTTGAAGCATTCAGTTTATTCAGGAAACTTCTTTGCTTTTGGTTTAGTCCAGTTCTGCTGACCTCTCCTGTATTGTGTGTTGTCTTTACCTTCACCTAAAGTAGTTCTTATCTACTACCTAATTAGTGAATACCCCTCTCCCACCTCCTTCCCTCCCCCTCTCGTAACCACAAAACAATGTGCTCTTCTCAGTTTAAACTATTTTTCAAGTTCTTATAATAGTGGTCTTATACAGTATTTGTCCTTTTGCAACTGACTAACTTCACTCAGCATAATGCCTTCCAGGTTCCTCCATGTTATAAAATGTTTCACAGATTCCTCACTGTTCTTTATCGATGTGTAGTATTCCATCATGTGACTATACCATAATTTACTTATCCATTCATCCCTTGATGGGCACCTTGGTTGCTTCCTTCTTTTTGCTATTGTAAACAGTGCTGCAATGAACATGGGTGTACATGTATCTGTTCGAGTAAAGGCTCTTATTTCTCCAGGATATATTCCGAGGAGTGGGATTGCTGGATTATATTGTAGTTCTATTTCTAACTTTTTAAGGAAGCACCAAATTGATTTCCAAAGTGGTTGCACCATTTTACATTCCCGCCAGCAGTGTAGAAATGTTCCAATCTCTCCACATCCTCTCCAACGTTTATTATTTTGTGTTTTTTGGATTAATGCCAGCCTTGTTGGAGTGAGATGAAATCTCATTGTAGTTTTGATCTGCATTTCTCTAATGGCTAATGATCATGAACATTTCCTCATATATCTGTCTTCTTTAATGAAGTGCTTATTCATATATTTTGCCCATATTTTTTTGGGTTATTTGTCTTTTTATAGTTGAGTTTTTGCAGTATCATGTAGATTTTAGAGATCAGGGGCTGATTGTAAATGACATAGCTAAGAACTTTTTCCCAGTCTGTAGGTAGCCTTTTTACTCTTTTGGTGAAGTCTTTAGATGAGCATAGATGTTTGATTTTCAGGAGCTCCCAGTTATCTAGTTTTCCTTCTGCATTTTTAATAATGTTTTGTATACCGTTTACACGATGCATTAGGGCTCCTAAAGTTGTCCCTATTTTTCTTCCATGATTTTTATCGTTTTGAATTTATCTTTAGGTCTTTGATCCTTTTTGAGCTCGTTTTTGTGCATGGAGTGAGGTATGGGTCTTGTTTCATTTTTTTGCAGATGGATATCCACTTATGCCAGCATCGTTTGTAAAAAAGATTTTCTTTTACCCATTTAACTGTTTTGGGGCCTTTGTTAAATATCAACTGCTCATATGTAGATGGATTTATGTCTGGATTCTCAATTCTGTTCCATTGGTCCATGTATCAGCTGTTGAACCAGTACCAGGCTGTTTGGACTACTGTGGCGGTATAATCGGTTCTGAAATCAGAGTAAGACCTCCCAGTTTGTTCTTTTTCAGTAATGCCTTATTTATCTGGGGCCTCTTTCCCTTCCATATTAAGTTCATAATTTGTTTCTCCATCTCATTAAAGAATGTCGTTGTTATTTGTATTTGAATTGCATTAAGTATATAGATCGCTTTTGGTATAATAGATATCTTTACAAATATTAAGTCTTCCCATCCATGAGCAAGGTATGCTCTTCCACTTATGTAAGTCTCTTTTGGTTTCTTGCAGAAGTGTACTGTAGTTTCTTTGTATAAGTCTTTTACATCTCTGGTAAGATTTACTCTTAAGTGTTTTATCTTCTTGGGGGCTACTGTAAATGGCATTGATTTGGTGATTTCCTCTTTGAAGTTCTTTTTGTTGGTGTAGAGGAATCCAACTGATTTTTGTATGTTTATCTTGTATCCCAATTTTCTGCTGAACTCTTCTATTAGTTTCAGTAGTTTTCTGGAGGATTCTTTAGGGTTTTCTGTGTATAAGATCATGTCCTCTACAAATAGAGATACTTTTACTTCTTCCTTGCCAATCCGGATGCCCTTTATTTCTTTATCTAGCCTAATTTTCTGGCTAGGATGTCCAAAACAATGTTGAAGAAGAGTGGTGATAAAGGGCATCCTTGTCTGGTTCCCAGTCTCAATGGGAATGCTTTCTGGCTCTCTCCATTTAAGGTGATGTTGGCTGTTGGCTTTGTATAATGCCCTTTATTATGTTGAGCAATTTTCCTTCTATTCCCATTTTTTTAAGAATTTTTATCATGAATGGATGTTGAACTTTGTCAAATACCTTTTTTTAATAATTTTTATTGTGCTTTAAGTGAAAGTTTACAAATCAAGTCAGTCTCTCACTCAAAAACCCATATTCACCTTGCTACACACTCCCAATTACTCTCTCCCTAATGTGACAGCCTGCTCTCTCTCTCCACTGTCTCTTTTCATATCCATTTCACTAGCTTTTAACCCCCTCCACCCTCTCATCTCCCCTCTAGGCAGGAGATGCCAACATAGTCTCAAGCGTCCACCTGATCCAAGAAGCTCACTCCTCACCAGTATCCTTCTCCAACCCATTGTCCAATCCAATCCATGTCTGAAGAGTTGGCTTCGGGAACGGTTCCTGTCCTGGACCAACAGAAGGTCTGGGGGCCATGACCACCGGGGTCCCTCTAGTCTCAGTCAGACCATTAAGTCTGATCTTATAAGAATTTGGGGTCTGCATTCCACTGCTCTTCTGCTCCCTCAGGAATTCTCTGTTGTGTTCCCTGTCAGGGCAGTCATCGATGGTAGCCGGGCACCGCCCAGTTCTTCTGGTCTCAGGATGATGTAGTTGCTGGTTCATGTGGCCCTTTCTGTCTCTTGGGCTAGTAATTGCCTTTTGTGTTATTGGTGTTCTTCATTCTCCTTTGTGCCAGGTGGGTTGAGACCAATTGATGCATCTTAGATGGCTGCTTGCTAGCGTTTAAGACCCCAGACGCCACTCTTCAAAGTGGGATGCAGAATGTTTTCTCAATAGATTTTATTATGCCAATTGACTTAGATGTCCCCTGAAACCAGGGTCCCCAGACCCCTGCCTCTGCTACACTGGCCTTCGATGCATTCAGTTTATTCAGGAAACTTCTTTGCTTTTGGTTTAGTCCAGTTGTGCTGGCCTCCCCTGTATTGTGTGCTGACTTTCCCTTCACCTAAAGTAGTTCTTATCTACTATCTAATTAGTGAATGCACCTCTCCCACCCTCCCTCCCTCCCCTCTCTCGTAACCACAAAACAATGTCTTTTTCTCAGTTTAAACTATTTTTCAAGTTCTTATAATAGTGGTCTTATACAATATTTGTTTTTTTTAACTTCACTCAGCATATTGCCTTCCAGGTTCCTCCATGTTATGAAATGTTTCACAGATTCCTCACTGTTCTTTATCGATGCGTAGTATTCCATCCTGTGAATATACCATAATTTATTTACCCATTCATCCGTTGATGGACACCTTGGTTGCTTCCATCTTTTTGCTATTGTAAACAGTGCTGCTATAAACATGGGAGTGCATAGTGACTTTCTTTTAAGATCTACCTTATGTGGAGTTCGAGGAGCATCTTGGATAGATATCTTCTCATGTTTCACAATATCAGGGAATTTTTCTGCCAACAAATCTTCAACAATTCTCTCTGTATTTTCTGTTATCCCTCCCTGTTCTGGTACTCCAATCACTCATAGGTTATTTCTCTTGATAGAGTCCCACATGATTCTTAACATTTTTTTTTTTAATTCTTTTATCTGATCTTTCTTCAAATATATTAGTGCCAAGTGATTTATCTTCGAGTTCAGAAGTTCTAGCTTCTACTTTCTCAATTCTGCTCCTCTGAATTTCTATTGAGTTGTCTACTTCTGTAATTTTATTGTTAATCTTCTGAATTTCTGATTGCTGTCTGTCTATTGATTTTTCCAGCTTATTAAACTTTTCATTATGTTCCTGAATAATCTTTCTAATTTCTTCAATTGCTTTATCTGTGTGTTCCTTGGCTTGTTCTGCGTATTGCCTAATTTCCTTCCTGATGTCTTGAAGGGTTCTGTATATTAAATTTTTCTATTCTGCATCTGGTAATTCCAGGAATGCACTTTCATCTAGAAGATCCCTGGATTCTTTGTTTTAAGAGCCTGTTGAGGTGATCATGGTCTGTTTCTTTAAGTGACTTGATATTGACTGTTGTCTCTGAGCCTTCTATACATTATTGTATTAGTTTATGCTTGCTTACTGTGTCATAGCTTCTTGCTTTGTTTTATTTTGGTATACCCCTATGGATTGCTTGAGTGAGCTAGCTTATTTTCACCTTTGGAGCTCTGAGGTCCTGTCCCCAGATGGCTAGAGCTGTTATCAGGTATATCAGTCTAGGAGTCCATTCTGTTTTCTTGTATGAATTCAGGTCAGGTTTCCAGGTAGCTGATGATCAAGTGTGTGGTAGAGGCTCTGTACTACAGTCTTAGAGGGGCAGGAGTGATTGGTATATATTCCAGTATCTGATTGGAGCAGGGGGTCACACTCTGAACAAGGCAGTGGGCTGAGAACCAACCCCCGAGTGTCTCTGAGGAATGTGCGTCTCTGTTTCCTAGAGAGTGCAAGTGGGTGGGTTCTGCAGACAGACCATGGACACTCAAAGTTTTCGGTTGTAAGGACTAGGAGGTATCAGTTATCTTTGGACCCCTGTCACGGGTGGCTGAGTGACCTGAGTGGAGCTACCAGTCCTTAAGTCCCTGATGTGGGTAGGTGAGGACCTTGTTTAACAGCAAAGCAATGTCAAACATCAAACACCCACCTCTCCACCACATAGCTGAAACAGTTGGGGTCTGCCAACAAGGGCCTATTCTCCCGAAATAGGCCCACACAGGTCCATGCAGAAAGGAAAGGTGCTCAAACTCCACGGACAGTTTATGCCTGGACAGGATCCCCTTCTGTCCTGAGCTCCCCGGTTACTGGAGCTAGCAAATTATCTTTTCCCCCAATTGCAAATTTTTTTCCTTCCCCAGGGCCTGGAGGATGTCTCTACTTTCAACAGTGCCTATCTCAGGCCCAGATAATTCTGCCGCTGAAGCTGGCTTGGGGTTGGGGGGAGTGTGGTAAAATATACGCAAGTACTTAACTTTTGCTGAGAGCGCCATTCTCCTCAGGTTCCGGTGGTGTGAGTAGGCTGTGTGGCTGGCTGCTTCTCCCTGAGGAAACTGCAGCCGAAAGCTAATACCAGCCCGCCGCCACCGCCACTCCGGGAATGGTACCTGAGGGCTCCCAACAATTCAGGTCCAGTAACTCCTCTCCACTTCTGAACGGTCTCTTCCTTCCTCTGCCCCTCAGTTCATTTTCTAAGCTTGCCTTTGAAGCTCAGGGATCCTGGCTTGTCACAAATATACTCGTTTCACTTGTTTTTTCAGGTCTTTGTTGTAAGGAGGGTTCGCCGGAAGCATCTATTCCGCCATCTTGGCTCTGCCTCCCAATATCACTCTTAACCTGTTGGAGGCATTACTACTGCTGCATAACCAACTGGTAAATATGTTGAAATAATGCATCCATTATTCTTTCTCACTCTTTCTCTTTGTCTCATTGTCAAAGTTTCAAATTTACACGTGTTTTTGTAAATAGTATACATTGAGAATTTTACAAAGAGACTTTTTCAGGTTTTTTTATTCTGTGTTATATATTATGGATTAAATATCTTAACCGTTTAACTGTGACTAACTGATTACTAAGGAGCTAATAACTCAGTTAATTAATATTTAAAAATTGAGGACTATAGAATGGTTCACTGAGTTCATTTGAACCTTTTTATCTTTTAGCTCTGGTTTTCAGATATCAGTGTTTTTCATGGGTTTCTAGTACTTCACGTTTTGGTTAAGGAGTCCTGTATTTTGGGAGATGTTTTATTTTTTTAATTTATAATTTATTCGTGCTGGGTGTAGGGGCTATTTTTTATGGAGAAAGAAGCCAGTTTATGAACTTTGCCTTAGACATCTAGGCCCAAAAGAAGGTTTTGAACCTCCAAAAATAAGCAGTCCATGGCTCTGTGGTGGGGGGGGGGGATTAGTTTGTCTTCCTTGAAATAATATATTTGAAAGATTCAAAGAGAAATATTATATAGATTTAATTATCTTAATGAAGGAAAATGTTCATCTCAGTTCATCATTTAAACTGTCCTAATTTAGAGTTGCTTAATTTTAAGACCTTTATAAACAGCAACAGAGAACATTATAAGGTAAAAAAAATGGAGTGAAAAGATAATAAAAGGGTTAGGGTGATTAGGAGGGTGGGATAGGTTTCTGATTGACATTGTGAACTAAATTAGAAAAAAAGCCAAGGCCTCAGGGGAAATATATATACATATATATTTAATGCACCAATAACACTTTCTCATTGCAACTACATGTTTTTTGTTTATGTTGTTTTGCCTTTCTATCATTTTCCAGGACATGAATCCTTTTCACACATAATGCTTGACTGCTTGATGTCTACCACAAGCCATTCTTCTCTAACCACTAAAATGTGTTGAAGAAGGTGTTCAATTGCAATGGTTAGGCGTGCTTACCATGCTGAGCTGGACAAAATCTAATGTACTAAGACAATATTCTATACAATTATACATGCCATTTAGTTATTAAAGAAAACGGAGCTACAGAGTGCTGAATACCTTCATTTTTATCCAAAGTTGACTGCATCCGCCTATTTTGAGGCTTATTATCCCTCAGTATTGTGCAATTGTTAGATAATAAAAGAAACCAAACCTGTTGCTGTCCATCCCAACTCAAAGCAACCATATAGGACAGAAGAGAACTGCTCAACAGGGTTTCTAAGGAGAAGCTGGTAGATTTGAACTGCCAACCTTTTGGTTATCAGCCAAGCTCTTAACAACTGTGCCACCAGGGCTTCAATTATAGTAATAGATTGAGAAATTAATTTGTGCTAGGCACTGGGCTTAATGGTGTCCAAGAGTTATCTCTTATAATATAATAATATAGTCCTCATTTCACATATAGGAATCTGAGATTTAGAGAAGGTTAAGCAATTTTCCCAAGGCCACTCAGCTATTAAGTGACAGAGGTAGAATTTGAATAGTTTTTCTGATCCAAAAACCCATGCTTTTAAGTATCACGCAAAATTATTTGTAGATGTCAATGCAGCCTGATATGCATCATTCAAGTACATCTGTCCTTATTTGTACCTTGTACAACTACCTAATTTAATCATCTGATGGAGGGCATTGGTAATTAGACCAACAAAATAACTCTTTCATTAATAAGACTTGAATAACTTTATGTTGATAAAGGTATACTATTGTAGTGCGATGGATCACTTTTGTGTTTGGTCTTTCTAGCCATGGTCTTGTAACTCCCACCCAAGTGATTGGACAGAACTGTGTGATAGGACAGAACTGTGTGATAGGACAATTGTGGCCCATCAAAGGGATTGGTCAGTTTTGCCATCCCACTGGTCTTGAAATGAGCCACCTCAGAGGCAGGAAAGGAGAAGATCCCACCAATACCAAGGCAGAACATCCAGAAGCTGGCACTTCATTTGGACCTGGAGAAGTTCCTGGAACCAGGAGACAGAGAGTGAGAGCTGTAACACTGAAGGCAGCGAGAAGTGACATCAGAGATCCAGCAGCAAGAGACAGCATGGTGGGCTTCCCAGCCCACGGAGAGAGATAGCTGAGTGCCTTTGGGCAGAGGCCGAGGGCCAGGGAGAGGCATGCCTGCAAGCACAGGGGGAAAGAGGCTGTTCTGATGGAAGAACTCTGAGTGTTCCTGAGCCTGAATTGTACCTCTTACTTCCCTAATAAACCCCATAAACATAAGTATGGTATGTGAGTTCTGTGTGGCCATTGCAATGAATTATCGAACCCAGCGGAGAAGTAAAGAGTGCTGTGTGAAGGATGGTTGGTGTCAGAGGTGGTAAAAATGGAGGAAACAGGAGGTGTGTCTGACCTCCACCTCATAAGAATCAGCCTTGGGCTGTTGAACTTGATTCTCCTCATTCTTATGAAGTTAGAGGAAGCCAGACACCACCCCCATGCTGTTTTTACGACTTTACAGGGAACTTTTCAAGTCTATTTGCTACATTTTTTCTATTAAAGTAAAATAAATTTAATAAATTCATTTGATTAATATAATCTCAGCTATAAGTACTACAATCGAGGGGCTTCACTCTAAACATACTTGAAAACAAAATGAAAGTGTAGTGTAATTGTGTTATAGGGATGAGAGGTACACCTAGAGCTCATTAGGCAAGATCACACTGCTTAAAGAATTAGCTAGTAATGGTTACACAAACTCAGAAAGTTTGCTATTAAATATTTAAAAATCAGGGTGGTTAGTTTTCACAATCCCTCCTGTAGGTAGGCGGTGGGAAGAAGAGGGTTTTGAAGGAAAAACACTGTTCTTGTGTTATTGTCGATGTTGTTATTATTTTCTGTTTCTTTTATATCTATCTCAGAAAGGCTGTTAAAAACCCTGTTATTCATTTGGACTGATTCAGTTGTCTATTCTGTAAGGCACTTAGTTCCAAACTCCATCTCAGGTTTTTATGTCCTTGACCCTCTTATCCTCATTAACCATTGGCATTGAATGTGTTAGGATCATTTATCTATACGTAACATAATATCTAAGAGTAGCTGAAGTTTTTAATTATATGATATAAACAGTCTGGATGTAAGCAGTTTGTGAGTTGGTTAACTCAGGGCTCCAGACTGGCTTCTCACCAATTATCTTAGATTCCTGTCATGGCTGAAACATCATTGTTTTAGTTGCAAGCATTGTATCATCGCATGCTAATATCCAACTCAGAAGCAACAGGAATCACTTTTCCTAACATGTCTGTTTTTTACAGTGGAAGAAAACATTTCTCCAAAGTTTTCACCCCAAATGACTTCCACGAAGGCTCCATAGACCGGGATTTGGTCACATATCCATGCTGTGAGAAGGGAGTCCTTCGGACAAGACTGGCGGCCATGGTTTTCCCTGCTCCTTCCCCTGTTGGCATCTTTAGGCCTCAGAACAAACCATCACCCCCACTGAGGTCTGATGTTTATTAGTAGAGTTAAAAAGATACAATTCTGGGCTAACCACACTTCCTTCTCAGGAAGTCAGGGGAGCATGATGCAGGAGACCTCCGAAAAACCATTGCCCCACTGATGCCTGAGGAGGATTATTAGTAGGGTTAAAAAGGCAATTAGTCACTTAGGCTGGGGGTATAAAATGTAATACCAAAAAAAAATAAAGGGGAGGATTTGTCCCCAGCTCCTCAGATATGGTGCTAGCAGGGCACAAACAGCATTAGGCTAACAGTCCACCTAACTGGAACTACCTGACTAGGGGGAGACCATCAGAAAGTAGGCTACCATTGTGTCCCTCACCTACAATGCCAGGTAGAGGGCATGCATGGGAGAGTTCTCTATATTCACCAGGAGAGCTTTCAGAAGGCAGGGGGTGACTGGCATGTCATGTGACTGTCCCATTTAAGTTCATCACCCATGGCCCAAATTGGGATATGCATAGAACAGTTGTCATCTTACCCCCAGACAGCTTTTGAGCCAGGAAGGACTGCTCACCATGTAATTTTTTCCTGTTGCATGCTGTTTGCATTTTTTGTAAGTAATAAAAGCTACTTTTCATATGCTAATATGTGTTCTGACTCTGACTGGAAGGACATGACAGAAATGGAGCAATCCATAATAGTTATCAGTTCCCTTTTTCTAATGGCCTCTTGTGACACCATGCAGATTTGGTGTGTTGTCCAGCACATGCCATATCTGCAAGGGAGGCTGGGAAAGCATCTGGCATTTTTAAGCTATACAGTGAGAAGTAGTTTCTGCTAGCAAGAAATAAAAGTAAGATAACGGATAACGTTATTTGTAAAGTTTTCATTGGCTGATTTTTGGAAGTAGATCACTAGGTCTTTCTTCTTAGTCTGCCTTAGTCGGGAAGCTCTGCTGAAGCCTGTCCATCATGGGTGACTCTGCTGGTATTCAAAATACTAGTGACATAGCTTTCAGCATCATAACAGCACAAAGCCACCACATTGTTACAAACTGAGTCAAGAAATCAAACTACGTATTGCATTGGGCAAATCTGCTGTGAAAGACTTCTTTAATGTTTGAAAAATTAAAGATATCACTTTGATGACTAAGGTTTGCTTGACTCTGTCATGATCTTTGCAATCACCTCATTTGCATGTAAAAGTTGGACAATAACAAAGGAAGACAGGAGAAGAGTTGATGCATTCAAATTGTGGTGTTGGTGAATAATATTGAATGTATCATGGACTATCAAAGTACAAACAAGTTAGTCTTAGAAGAAAGAAAACCAGAGTACTCCTTAGAAGCAAGGATGGCGACTTACTTTGGACACGGCGTTAGGAAAGACCAATCACTAGAAAAAAACATCAGGGTTGGTAAAATAGAGGGGAACCCTCCAGGAGCTGGACTAACACAAAAGCCACAACAGTCGACTCAAACATACCAATGATTGTGGAAATGGTACAAGACTGGGCAATATTTTGTTCTGTTATACGTAAGGTCTCCATGAGTTTGAACCAACTTGACTGGCAACTAACAGGAACAACAATGGCTATTGTGCAAGTAGAATAGCATCTTTCATAGGCTACTGATTTACAAGCTCCATATACAACCTGCGTCGGAGGAGTCTTTTTAATGTGATCATACTTACATGGAATGTACTGACCCTTTCCTAAAAGGGCACAACCTCAAAGTTTTCACCAGTCCCTGAAAGCAGCTCCATGATCCATTACAGATAAACAGGGTCGAAAGACACTACTTGAAAAAGTAATGTTGGTTAAATTTGCCTACCATCTCTTTTTTATATTCTGTTTTTGTTTTGTTTTACTTAATCCCTTTCAGGTCCTTCCAACGCTTTGATGAACAATGGCTTTAATAGGAAAGCTAAGGCAGCATGACGTACATTGTGCATGAAGTGTGAACAAATGTTTTGCATTTTTTTTATCCTGAACTGTGGAATAGTGAGATGGGATATTTATGAAATTTTAATACAGTCTGATTTTTATGAAGACTTCAGAGTAAGACTCTGTCTTTGCATACATATGTACATGATCACTGAGACTACTTTAGTGGAAAGCTAACCTTAATACACATTACTTTATCCTTGCTGTGCAATAGAAGCCAGGATTTCTTTTTAGAATTTCAAAGAGTTTTTAGTAGGTTTCTCTAAACAGCCTCTTCTAAAAACCCTATTTATTTCTAATAGGAACAGAAAAATGTTGAGAAGATCCTAGAAATGTATAAATAAGATAGTATTTCACTTAAACATCTTTCAAATAAATGCTCTCCACCAACCCATCCTTCACTGATTCCCAAAATAGCCAATATTCTACATTCTCTCTATAAAACATACTAATGAATCTCCACAGCACACTGAATGATAGAAGGTAGGAGGTGAAAGTCGAGTGTGTCTATTCTCTCCTATTTCTATCAGATGAGTAATATATTTACACAGAGTAGTGTTTACAAAAGAACCCTGGTGACATTATGGTTAAGCGCAGGGCTGATAATCAAAAGATAGGCAGTTTGAATCCACCAGCCATTCTGCAAGAGAAAAGACCCGGTGATCTGTTTCTGTAAAGATACAGCCTAGGAAACCCTATGGGGCAGTTCTACTCTGTCCTGGGGGTTGCTATGAGTCAGAATCAGCTCAACAGCACACAACAACAACAGTGTTTACACACACTTGTATACCAGTTAAACAGGCAAAATGTAATTAAATATCATGTTAATTGATTAAACATGAGTGCAAAAGAGCATTGTTGCATGCTTTGGAAAGGATTCATAAAATAAATGAATAAAAAGGTGCAGTTAAATTTGATGTGACTGAGACAACAATAAAGATTGGAAAAAACAGTGAGTGTGGAAAAATTCTACATTTGTATTGATTTACAGTGTCTTTAAATTCTCACTCTACTGAAGTAAAAGAAAACAAAACAAAAAATTAGAAATTGTAGATCATGCATTATCAATATGGTAATACAAGAAAAAACTAAAAAATGTATTAAACGGAATAAAGATATTAGTGAATCAATCTGAGGAAATTTGAATAAAGTCTGTAGTTGTTAGCAGTACTGTCCCAATGTTAATTTTCTGGTTTTGATAATATTCTTATGGTTGTGTAAGACTTAATATTAAGGGAAGTTGGGACGGGGGTATAGGGATCACTATTCTATATTTGTAAATTTTCTGTAAGTCTAACATAAGTTCAAAAAAATTTTTTAATTAGCAATCAATTTACATATGAATTACATGTACATATTTCTTCTTAGCTTTTTGATGGCCTGTTCTTGAAACAGAATAGAATAATGAGAGACCAGCAATTCCAAGACTTTTGGATACTGTATGCCCAATGGTTCACACCCCCAAATTGTATGACTAGTGTTGTTGTTGTTGGTTGTCTTTTAGTTGGTTACAATTCATAGCAACTCTACATACAACAGAACAAAACTCAGCTGATCCTACGCCATCCTCACAATCACTGATATACTTGAGCCCATTGTTGCAGCCACTGTGTCAATCCATCTCACTGAGATTCTTCCTCTTTTTGGCTGACCCTCTACTTTACCAAGCATGATGTCCTTCTATGGGGACTGGTGCCTCCTGATAACATGCCCAAAGTACATGAGACAAACTTTCACCATCCTCCCTTCTAATGAACACTCTGGCTCTACTTCTTCCAAGATAGATCTGTTCGTTCTTGTGGCAGTCCATGGTATATTCAATATTCTTCACCAACAGCATAATTCAAAAGCATCAATTCTTCTTCAGACTTATTCATTGCCTAGCTTTTGCATGCATATGAGGCAACTGAAAATACCATGGCTTGGGTCAGGCACATCTTAGTCCTCAAAGTCACATCTTCGTTTTTTAAAACTTTAAAGAGGTCTTTTACAGCAGATTTGTCCATTGCAACACATTGTTTGATTTCTTGACGGCTGCTTTCATGGGAATTGATAGTGAATCCAAGTAAAATGAAATCCTTGACAACTTCATACTTTTCTTCGTTTATCATGGTGTTGATTATTGGTCCAGTTGTGAGGATTTTTTTTTTCTTTACGTTGAGATGCAATCCATACTGAAACTGTAGTCTTTGATTTTCATCAGTAAGTGCTTCAAGTCCTCTTCACTTTCCACAAGCAAGGATGTGTGATCTGCATATTAACAGGTTATTAAAGAGTCTTCTTCCTCCAATCCTGATGCCCCGTTCTTCTTCTTATAGTCCAGCTTCTCACATTATTTGCTCAACATACAGACTGAATAAGTATGGTGAAAGGATACAACCCTGATGCATGCCTTTCCTGACTTTAAACTAAGCAGTAGCCCCTTGTTCTGTTTGAACGACTGCCTCTTGGTCTAGGTACAGGTTCCACATGAGCACAATTAAGTGTTCTGGAATTCCCATTGTTCAAAATGTTATCCATAATTTGTCATGATCCATGCAGTTGAATGTCTTTGCATAGTCAATAAAACACAGGTAAACATCTTTCTAGTATTCTCTGCTTTCAGCCAAGAGCCATCTGACATCAGCAATGATATCCCTTGTTCCATGTCCTCTTCTGAATTCAGTTTTAATTTCTGGCATTTCCCTGTCGAAGTACTGCTGCAACCACTTTTGAATGATCTCCAGCAAAATTTTACTTGCATGAGATATTAATGATATTGTTCAGTAATTTCCACATTCTGTTGGATCACCTTTCTTTTGAATGGGCACAAATATGGATCTCTTCCAGCTGGTTGGCCAGGAAGCTTTCTTCTAAATTCTTTGACATAAATGAGTGAGCATCTCCAGTGCTACCTCCATTTGTTGAAACATCTCAATTGGTATTCCATCAATTCCTGGATTCTTGTTTTTCACCAATGCCTTCAGTGCAGTTTGGACTTCTTTCTTCAGTACCATTGATTCTTGATCATATACTACCTCCTGAAATGGTTGAACGTCGATCAATTCTTTTTGGTACAGTGACTCTGTGTTTCTTTCATCTTCTATTGATGCTTCCTTTTTCTTTTAATATTTTCCCTGTAGAATCCTTCAGTATTGCACCTTGAAGCCTGAATTTTTTCTTCAGTTCTTTCAGTTTGAGAAATGCTGAGTGTGTTCTTGCCTTTCGGTTTTCTAACTCTAGGCTTTTGTACATTTCATTATGATACTTTATTTTGTCTTCTCAAGCTGCCCTTTGAAATCTTCTCTTCAGTTCTTTTACTTCATCATTTCTTCCTTTTTTTTAGCTACTCTATGTTCAAGAGCAAGTTTCAGAGTTTCTTCTGACATCCATTTTGGTCTTTTCTTTATTTCCCGTCTTTTTAATGATCTGTTGCTTTCTTCATGTATAATGTCCTTGATGTCATTCCACGATTTGTCTGGTCTTTGGTTCACTAACATAGTGAATTTTTAATTTTGCCAAATGAAGTCATTTAAGAATATCAAATGTTCTTTCTAGGAACATCAGTTCTTAAATAATATTAGAGAAATAGATTATAATGAACAAGATATTGTAATAAAAGACAGTGTTTCATTTTTTAACATTTTATTATGGAAAAATTTCAAACATATTTAAAAGTAGAAAGAATAGTTTAATGTTCTCATACCAAGCTTCAACACTTAACTAATGGACAATCTTGTTTCACCTATATCGTCACCAACTTCCCCATTCTTCATTACAATGGATTCTTTTGAAGAAAATACTAAATCACAACATTTCATCCATAAAATTTTACTACATATATCTGAAAGATATGGACTCATTTTTAAAACATACCACAATATCACTATCTCATTTAAAAGTAACAATTCCTTATTATCAGCAATTACCCAGTCGATGTTCAAGTTTCCTCAATTATCTTATTAGTTTATTTTTTCAATTTGTACAATTTGTTCAAATCAGCATCTAAATAAAGTGTACACAATGCCACTGTACATTGTCATTGATTTGTCTCTTACATTTTCTTTAATCTATAGGTTTTGTCCTCAATCTGTTGGATTTTTCCTTTGCAATTTATACATTGAAAAACTCTGGTCATTTGTCCTATAGAATTTCCCTCATTCTTGGATATATTTGGTACCATTTAACACGTTCCTCAGTCCTTTGTATTTCCTCTAAACTATTAGTTGAATATAGAAACATCATAATATAATAGTTTGAGTTTATGGCAAAATTACTTCATAGGTGGAGCTGTGTATGTCCATTGATGGAGTCATAATGTCTAAACGTCTCTATTTTTGTGGTGTTAAAACTCATCATTGGTTTACAGGAGTTGCCAGGCTGATCCACTCTTACTTTCACCTGATGGTTTCAGTAGCTGTCTTAGTCATCTAGTGCTGCTATAATAGATATACCACAAGTGGATGGCTTTAACAAAAAGAAATTCATTTCCTCACAGTAAAGTAGGCTAAAAGTCCAAATTCAGGGTGTCAGCTCTAGGTAAGGCTTTCCCTCTCTGTGGGCTCTGGAGGAAGGTCCTTCTCCTCAATCTTCCCATGGTCAAGGAGCTTCTCAGATGCAAGGACCCCAGGTCCAAAGGATGTGCTCTGCTCCTGGTGCTGCTTTCTTGGTGGTACAAGGTCCCCAAATCTCTGGTTGTTTCCCTTTCCTTTTTATCTCTTGAGAGATAAAAGGTATTGCAGGCCACATCCCAGGAAACTCCCTTTACATTGGATCAGGAATGTGACCTGTTTAGGATGTTACAATCCCACCCTAATCCTCTTTAATATGAAATTATCATCACAAAATGGAGGACAACCACAGAATACTGGGACTTATAGCATAACCAAGTTGATACACATATTTTTTGGGGGACAAAATTCAATCCGTGACAGTAGCCATTGATAAGTGTTGCCTAAAGCCATTGTTTCATCAGGGTTTGCAAAGCGCTAATATTCTATCATTGCTCCTTAATTTATAAGAATACTTCTTGCTTCTTAATTTATAAAAATACTTCTATAAAGAAAAACTTTCCTTCATCAGTTCTTTAATAGGACTAAAGAATGCTTCATTCAGTAAATGTAGGCTAAATGCTTGATGGGAATAATGGGTTGATTACCCAGCATTTTTTAAAGTTAACCAATGAGGTTTTTTTTTTTAATATTATGAAATCAGGGACTTGAACATAATCGATGCATTATAATCCTTTGAGTTTTTCTTCTCTTTGATTTAGGATTATAAGGTTTTTATTTACTTTCATTGATTTTTGTATTTGTATCTCTTTTCTCACACACTGAGCATCTTCGTTCTTTATGTCAATATGTATTTTTACGCAGATAACATGCACCTTCTACGTTTGTTTGCTAACTACTCCCTTCCCCCACAAGGTATTTTTGTAAGCATGCTGTGCTAATTTTTTTTACAGCATCGTGTAAAAAAAATGGCATAATGGTGCTTACTAAAATACCTTATGCTGGGAGGGAACAGTTGGCAAACAAATGTAGAAGGTGCATGTTATTTGCACAAAAATACAGTAATAGTTCTTATTGACTTTATCTTATTTTCAGATAAGAAATATTATTATTATTATCCAATATTATTACTAATAATGTAGTTACTGAAAGCAGATTAAGATTTTGTTGCTTATTTTTGACTTTAGGATATATGCCACTGTCAAATTACTATATTTTAAAGTTGCTTGAAATAAGATCTCTCTGTATAATTGAACTACTAAATTAGCATACAGTTATGTTCATTTGTTACATTTAGGTCCAAAATTTTACATTTTGATTTTGATTTTTATAATTATGCAAAATACATGGTTTAGAATTCACATTGACTAAACAAGGTATATTCAAAGAAGTCTAGCTTCTGTGTTTCTCCTCTACCTGTCCTCTTTCCCTCTGTAGTTAAGCTTTATTAAATATATCCTTTCATTTTTTAAACACAAGAAAATACATATATCATGCTTCCTTTTTTTAGATAAATTGTAGCATAACTATAATACTTATCTGCATCTTACTTTTTTTTTTCTTAACAATATATCCTGGACATTCTCCCATAGCAATATATAGAAACAGACAGTCTTTGTTTATAGCTGCAGTGTACCCACTGTGTGAGGATGAACCATAGTTTCTTCTAATAGCCAAAAGTAATCCTTTAAAGGAAATCAATTTACACTTACAGAAAACATACTATATTATTCTTATTTTTAAGACATTCAAGTCAAAACCCTTCCTCAATGATGAGCATGCTTCAGGGAACAGGATTTGGGAATCACTGAATTCTTTCTGAGCTTAGCCAGCTGAGTTACATGAGACTTAAGCTGACTGGCAAAATCTATGCCTCTCAAATAGGCCGTAGTAATCCACAGAGGAGAATGGAAATGGGGGAGGGAATGATGTAGTATACTAAGGGGTACAGAAGTCTAAAGGTTGATAGGAATAGCACATCATGACACTTGAGTTTTATTAGAAGATTTACTAAGGGGGTAATAGGGATAAAATAAATCATCATTTATTTTGAAGTGAGGTTTACTATCGTATAATGCTAAAGTTTCTTGACTTCTTATGATAAAATAAGACTTTAAAAGTTTCTTTTACAGCAGGTCTGCTTCACCCTATCCCTTCTCCTCCCTTTAAGAGAACAATTTTGCTCACCTTTCTATTTTGGATGTTTTAGTGGAAACGTCTGAGAAACAATGGACTAAACCAACTATCCCAGCTTACTCAACCAGCAAAAAAGACATTTTACCAGGGTTCAGAACAACAATGCTCTACAGGTGCTACAGAATTAGAAGACTGGTTGGTTCAGAACATAACCTCTAAGCCTGCCTCTAAATTTCCTACACTACCATCATCATTCCTATCACCTTTTGGCCTTCAAATAATTTCCCCCTATAGGGTCTCTATGAGTCTGAATCAACTTGAAGGCAACTGGTTTTGTTTTTTTTGTTTTTGAATAACTGAAGGACTCTGTCACTTGGCTCACAAGTTTTCTAGCTAATCTGCTGTCATTTTAAGTTACTTTGACATCCAACTGGCTAAATCGTTCAATACCCAAAATTCTGAGTTCCTTATGTTATTTTTATTTTGATGGTCTTCACCTATAGATTATCTTCGCCTCATCCATGTACATGGCCAAAATACAGGGACATGACTTATGAAATCTTGAACTATCTATTCTCCTCTGTCAATCACCACTTCCTACCTCTTCCTTGTCCTCATCTCCACTATGCATCTATTCACTGACCGCATTGCCAACACTAGTCCCATGAATATCCCTTACCCAACAATTCAATCATGCCATTCTTGGTTTATTTTCTTCCTTAATCAACTTGGAATTCATTGTTATCTTTTGTTTTAATTTTTTAATTGAAGTATAACACACATACAAAAACATAAATGTACGGTTCAATGAAATAATACAAAATAAGCAACCATGTAAACACCACTCAAGGTTAAGAAAAAAATTTCCACAACCTAATTTATTGTTCCTGTACAAGTCTTACCTGGGACCAGGCATATTTTCAAGGCGCAATATTAAATAACACTAAGAACAAGCAAAAATAACTTATCTACTTGTTCCAGGAAATGTTTGCTTCTGGAAGATAAGACTGTGAACTAATCAATTAAAATTACTTACTGATCAAGACTAATAGCCTCAAGACCCTTACTTAATTCACAGTATCCAGCAATCAAGAGCTATTAATGTCAAAAATCCTGACCAATTCTATACAGTTCCCTACGTTGTAAAACTCGCTTAAAGTTAACACAGCCCACGTCTTAAAAACTTAAAAATATCTTGTACTCATGTCCCCATTTTGAGACAATAGGAAGTTTATCAAGAGTTTATATTTCTTTACTGCAGTAGGTCTAATAAACTTAGCTTTATTTTATTGAGAGGTTTCCCTTTTGGTATTTTGAGGAATCAATATATAACAACCCCCCATGCTGCCAAAAAATAACTACTTCTTCCATCCTGACCATTGTAACCACTATCCTGACTTCTGAAACTATAGTTTGCTTTTGCCACTTTTTGAACTTTATATAAATGGGATTCGACATAAATGGAATTCTAGATATACGGAATTCCATATACAGTCAGCCTTCCTTATCCACAGGTTCTGCCTCCGTGGATTCAACAAACCATGAATCAAAAATATTTGGGGGAAAAAAGCTCCAAAAAGCAAAACTTGAATTTGCTGCGCGCCTAGCACTATGCTGAATTCACATGAATGATGTATGGGCATTCCCTGCTGTAGCCTCCTGCCTTTTCACAGATCCTCAGTCTCTCAAGCACTAGTTTGAGCATTGTTCACCTCGCGTCTCATTGGTTCACTACTTGTGTTGTTTGCACCCTTTGTTTCTGTGAAAAAAAAAAAAATGGCTCCTAGAAAGCAATGAAGTGGTCAAAGCAATCCTTCAAAAGCTAAGAGGGAGCATAAACTGCTGTCTCTCCATGAGAAAATAAAAATCTTAGATCTTTTGAAAAGTGGCATGTCACTTGCCGAAGTGGGCTGTAAGGTCGATAAGAACAAGCGTTTGCACAATAAAGCAGAAAGAAGCTGGTATTGGTAGAAGTGTTAGTGCTGACCCTACAAAGGCAAAAATTGTCTGTCTGGTTCGTGATAAAGTGCTTGTAAAGGCTGAGATACCATTAAGTGTTAAGTGCAAGCATTATCAACTGTTTACAAAGCATTTGCATTGTACTATAAGTAATCTAGAGATGATTTTAAATATATAGGAGGATGTGTGTAGGTTATATGCAAATACTATGCCATTTTATATAAGGGACTTGAACATCCGCTGATTTTGATATCCTGGGGGCCGTCCTGGAACCAATCTACTGAGGATACCGAGGAATGACTGTATATGGAATTATATATATGGAATGATAGATGACAGATAGAGATATAGATAGATGGATGGATGGATGGATGGATGGATGGATGGATGGATGGATGGATGGATGGATGGATGGATGGATGGATGGATGGATAGATAGATGATGGATAGATGGATGGATGGATGGATGGATGGATGGATGGATGGAGAGATGGAGAGATAGAGAGATATTTCACTCAACATTATGTTTGAAAGTTTTGTTCATGTCATTGCACCTGGTTTTATTTGATTTTTTTCATTACTCCAGGGTTTTTAATGTAGTTCATCCACTGTATTGTTGATGGATATTTGGTTTGCTTCTATTTTTAGTAGAAGGATGCTATGAGCATTCTTGTATGAGTCTTCGTGTGTGTATACGTATCATTTCTGTTGAGTAATTTCTGGGACATAATGTATGCATGTATTCAGCTTTAGTAGATACTGCCAAACAAGGTTAAAACAATTTCCACTCCCACCAATAGCTATGAGAGTTCCACTAGCACCACATCTTCAATCCTTGAAATTGTGAATCATATTAATATCTGCCAAACATTTTCCTAATGAATACTGATATTGAGCACATTTTTATACATTTATTAGCAATTTGAATATACAGTCTTCCTATTTTTTTTCTATAAGTTTGTCTGTCTTTTTATTGATTGAAGAGTTATTTATGTATACACGATATGTGTCCTTCATTGGTTATATGAATTCAAAATATCCTGTACAATTCTGCACTGCATTTTTTCTCATTGCATGGTAACTTTAGATGATCGCAAATTCTTAATTTCAATGCAGACAAATATAACAATCTTACCTTTATAGCTAGTGCTCCTTTGTATTATTTACAAAAATCTTTTCTTACCTCCAAGATTTACTGTATTCTCGTCTATTTTCTAGGACCTCCTTTCACATGTTGATTTATAATCAAGATTAATTTTTTTCCATTGGATATTCAATTGACCCACACCATTTATTAAAAAGGATTATATTTTCCCTACTTCCCTGCTATGTTACCTTTGTCATAACCCAAGTGTTCCATAGATGTGTGTATGGTGGCTTCTAGATTCTGCTTTCTTCTATTGATCTATCTATCCTTATGCCAATACCATACTGCCTTTATTACTTTATCTTACTATTATAAATCTCAGTATTTGGTGGTATAAGTCCTCCACCTAGTCCTACTTCTTCAACATCATCTTGGCTTATCTCGATCTTTTAAGTTTTCATACACATTTTGGAATCATTTTTGCCAATTTACCTACAAAAATGAGTGGAATTTTGATTGGGATTGCATTTGATTTATAAATTAATATGGGGACTTTGAAACTTAGAAAGACAGCCTAGATTACAATCCTCTTTCTGACAGTATTTCTCTTGATTTTTAACGCTTAACCACTTTCGCATCTATGTAAAATAGTGATAATAATAATTTCTGCCATCACAGTATTTGTGTGAAGATTAAATATCATATAGCATGACTTAAGTAATTTTTAGCAAACTACTTAATACATAGTAAGCACTCAATAAATGGAGAAATTTAAGTTTCGACTAAGTACACTTATGTAAGTTTTTAATTAAAATTCAAATGTGGATCTCAAAGAAGTTCTATTTTTCAATATACAAGAAAAAAACCTGACTTAGATCTGTTAATTGACCTAATTCTAGAAAGTACCTTTGCGATGCATGCTGACAAGTCACCCATGAGGTGACATAACAAAATAGGTAATGCCGAAAGTCAGATTTGAATGATTCCATCTGGTATCCCACATGGCTTTGGGATACAAAGCTAAGCTTCACTAATTATAAAGCTGAAATTGTCACCAAAACTCATGTTCATTAAGTAATTAATACTCATAAAGCAAGTTTAGTAAGGAATACTAAGATTAGTATCTAAGAAATGCATGTTTGATAACAAAGACAGAATCTATTACTATTAAAAATGATTAAGGAGGAGGAGGAGAGGATACAAGATGGGTCTCTTCTATTTTTTTTAATGTTAAAACTCTTGTCTACATCAAACTGGCAAAGAGAAAATTTCAAAACGCACAGATATTTGTTTGTCTTAAACCAACAAAGAAGTGTAAAAAGCTTAATTTTGAACAAAGCACAAAACTTCTGTCTTTACGTAATTTCCATTAAGACACAGAGGTGGCATATTCACTTACCAAACATTAAGCAAAAAATTATTATGGAGCAGGGACTAAGTATGGAGGAAATACTATTATTACCCCTACTACTATTAATTCTTATATTATTAGTAGTAACAGGTGACATTTACTAAGAATTTAGTATGTATCAGGTGCTGTAACAAGTCTTTTGCATACATGATTTCAGTTAATCCATATAATAAATCTTATGAAATACACCTACTCCTCACTTATCAACTATCTCATTATCTGACATTTTGTGTTTATGACAATAGTAAAAAATCTACTATCTGACTATTTTGCGAATGACATATGTCTGGCAGTAGTGAATGGCGAGGTGCAAGGTGAGAGTAACACTGGCTGTCATGCTCAAAGTTACATGTCAACTTCGCTGGGCCATGATTCTCAGTGGTTTGACAGTTATGTAATGATGTAATTTAGCAGTTATGTAACGATGTAATTTGGCAGTTACGTAATGATGTAATTTGACAGTTATATAATGATGTAGTCATCCTCTGTTTTGTGATCTGATGTGGTCATCATCCATTTTGGTATCATGCTGATTTTTGCATAATGACCAGGTCTTTGGAATCTAACCATGTCAATAAGTGAGGGGTGGATGTATGTTAATATTATCCCCAGATTGTAAATTTTCAAAATTAGGTCAAAATTAAATGATCTGCCCAATCCTGCAAGCTGGTAGGGATGAAAATCAGGTACGTCTATGAAAAGCAGTTCCGGCTCTCAAGTAGTTCGGAGTTCTATGATGATGATAAACAGAGGTTACTATAGAAGGTAAGTAAAAGGGCACCTCACCTAGATTAACCAAGAGAGAAATGGGATTCAGATAATGAAATCAGTTTTAGAATATGAAGAGGAACTTACCAGACAAAAGCTGTGGTGAGCAGCTTGTGAAAAGACTCAAAGGTGAAAAAGACTCATAAGTATAAAAGACTCATACCTAGAAATAGAGTAGAGACTTGGATGAAGAAAAAATTCACATGGAAAGGCAGGCAAAAATCAAATCATATTGGCCTTAAATGCAAAGCTTAGGAGTTTGCATTTCTTCCTATGATCGGTAGAGTCTCACTAAACTATTTTAAGCAGGGGGTTGACATGATCAGTTTGGTTTTATAAAAACTGTTCTAGTATCAGTATGAAAAATAGATTGAAGGGAGTCAAGACTCGACAGGCATTACTACAAATGAGAGCATATGTTCTTAACTAAAATGGTGTCAGTGGAGGTAGAGAATCAGTGGAGACTGATCCAAGAGCTGTAAGTACGGTAAAATAACAGGAACTCATCACTGCTTTGGAGAGCTTAATTGAAAAGTCAAGAATTAGTCACAGGCCTCCAATTTGGGCAATTGAGTACTATTCACCAAGACAGGAAATACAGAAAGAGAGACACTAGGTTTTGTGAAAAGATAATGAATTCAATTTTGGACATATTGAATACCATCAGGAAAGCCAAGTGGAGATGTCCAGATGTTGTTGTTAGGTTCTATTGAGTTGATTCCAACTCATGACAACCCTACATACAACAGAATGAAACACTGCCCTGTCTTTGGGCCATCTTCACAATCATTGCTATGTTTGAGCCCATTGTTGCAGCCACCATGTTAACCCATCTGGTTGAGGGTCTTCCTCTTTTTCACTGACCCTCTACTTTACCAAGCATGATGTCCTTCTCCAGGGACTGGTCCCTCCTGATAATATGTCCAAAGTACATGAGATGAAGTTTCACCACCTTCCCTTCTAAGGAACATTCTGGCTGTACTTTTTCCAAGACAAATTTGTTTGTTCTCACAGTCCATGGTATATTCAATATTCTTTGCCACCACCATAATTCAGAGGCATCAATCCTTCAGTCATCCTTATTCACTGTCCCGCTTTTGCATGCATAGGAGGTGATTGAAAACACCATGGCTTGGGTCAGGTGCACCTTAATCCTCAATGTGACTGCTTTGCTTTTTAATACTCTGAAGAGGACTTTTACAGCCGATTTGCCCAATGCAATGCATTGTTTGATTTCTTGACTGTTGCTTCCATGGGCGTTGATTGTGGATGTCCAGTAGCAGTTGAATATATTGGTCTCAAACTTAAGAGGAATCTCTGGGATAAAAATCTGGACTTAGACATTATCTTTATAAACGTGATATTTTACGACAAGGTAGTTGCTGGCTCTCCCTAATAGAGAATATACACTGATAAGAGAACATTGTTTTAAATTTCATTGATTTATACTTTTACATTTATTTCCTTCCTCCTGCTTGCTTTGAAATTTTTATTTATTTTGCTCTTCTTTGTCTTGTTTTTTTATGGTGGGAGTTTATATTATTGATTTCTAACTTTTTTTTTTCAAATATAAACATATAGAAATATAAATTTCCCTGTCAGGACTGCTTTTGCCATTCTTCACAAATTTTCTAATGCTGCATCTTCACTGTCATTCAGTTCAATGTAATTTTGATTAACCTTGAGACTTCCACTTTGACCCATGGGTTATTTAGGAGTGTGTTGTCTATTTCCCAAGTATGTGCATACTTTCCTGTTATTGATTTCTACATACACTGTATTATTTCAATTGTTTTTTATATGTTGTGATTTGTTTTATGAGTCAGGATATGATCTATCTTGGAGAATTCTCCATGGGTAGTTGAAAAAAAACATGTATTCTGAAATTGCTGGGTGGGATGTTTTATAGATGTCAATTAGACCCTGTTGATAGATGGTATCGTTCAGTTCTTCTCTATGCTTGCTGATATTCTGGCTAGTAGTTCTATCAATTACTGAGGGAGAGATGTGGACATCTCCAAATAAAGCTGTAGATTTTTCTCTTTCTCCTTTTAATCAGTTTTTGCTTCACACATTTTGGAACTCTGTTTTTGTTATATACACATTTAGGATTGCTATGTCATCTTAGTGGATTGACCCTTCTATCATTATATTATGTCCCTCTCTAACATCTCTGGCAATTTTTTTTTATGTGTTTTACAAAAATTTTCAGCCATTATTTCATCAGATACTCTTTCAGCTACATCGTCTTTCTACTCTCCTTCTTGGACTCCAGTGACATGAATGCTAGTGTGTTCATTATTGCTCATTTAATATTTTAATGATGATTGCCTTAAACTTCTTGTCAGAAAATTGTAACACTTTGTGTTATCTCAGGGTTGCCATCTATTTATTGTCTTTTCATTAAAGCTGTAGTTTTTTATGTTGTTGGTATGACAAGTGATTTTTCAATCCCTATCTGGACATTGTAGGTACTATGTTATGAAACCCTTGTTCTTATATAAACCTTTCATTTTAGCTAGCTTCTGTGACACAGTTGATACCTGGAAAAGGCTGGGTGCTGCCTTGTTACTGCCAGGTGGGTTGGAAGTCCAGGATTCCTACTTGGCCTCCATTGTCATCTGGCAGGAAAGACTCCTCATTATTGCTGGGCAGGGATGGAACTTCTAGGTCTTTACTAGGCCTCCACTGGCAACATTCTGGTTGAGAGGGGAAGGGTACCTCATTACTGATCTCCAAGTGGCCTCCAATGACATTGCAGAGGCAGTGGGAGGGATGCAGGAGTGTGCTTCATAACTGCTGGTCAGGGATAAAAGTACCAACTCCTCATTTGGCCTTCTCTGAAACCACCTTGCAGAAGAGGCAATAGTGGGGAGGATGCCTCACATCCTGGCAAGTGTGAAAGTCTAGGTTTCCCTGTGGCTTTTGCTAGTGGTGCTGGGGTTAGGTTCACAGTTTTTCCCTTGATATTTGTCTGGAGTAGAATGGTTATTGTCTAAAATTTTTCTGCATTCCTAGGATGCCCCTTTTTTGGTCTTGTGGCTAGATATAGCAAGCATTTCTTGGGGCTCTTTTTGTCTGTGCCCAGTGGCCTTTTGAGTTTGTCAGCATCTCTATCACCCAGTCTGGGATATATGAAGAAAAAAAAAAAAGAAAGACCTGGAAACTCACAAACATGACATTCTTCAGCTCTTTCTTCTCTCTACTGTCCAGAATCTTCATGTGTTTTATATATAATACCCACATGATTTTTAGGTGTATTTAGCAGCAGAGATAGGGAGAAGTGTGTCTACTCAATCTCATTTTATAACAGGAAGTCACTGCAATCTCATATAGTTTTATGAGAATTGCATGGGTTAATGTGTATAAAGCACTTAGAACAGTGCCTGCCAAATAGTAAGTATTCAATTAATGTGTTGAATTACTTATACTAAAAACTGACAAGTTGTAAAATTTTGCATGTTGTCTTTGGAAAACATATATAAATCCATAAATATCAATGGGCATGGACTTCTACATTCTGAACAGTCATAAGAATTGGAGAATACATTTTCAAAAGGCCTTAAAGAACTTCAGATCTTCTTGGAGAGATGAGATGTAATAAGTTTATAAGGCAATTCAAGGTTACATAGAATCAAGACCCTAAGGTACATTGTACAAAAGGTCATTTTTGCTGTGATTTGAACTTGCATTTATAGGGAGACTAGCTATTGAACAGCTGCTGTTAATGTCATTAATCTATCCCATCTAACTCTATCAATTGCACTGGGGAATTATATTTGTTATGGTCATTGATTTCAAAATATTTTACAGTCACTCATATCAATGTAAAATTACTGCAGTTATTAAAGTCTCACATCAAAAATATTACAGAAAGACAGTGAAAGCCAAAGTGCATGAATGTTTCAGTATTTGTTAAGGTTATTTCCAAATCTCAGCCCACCAATATAAACCTAAGAACAATCATGAGGAAGAAGATTTTGTAATAAGTAAATAGTAATGCAATACGAGCACTTAAAAGATGAAACCTGAGGTATATAGTTAATACACTTTTGATACTAGTGCCATCAGCAAACATGACAATTTATTTAGAGTTGTGCTAGAAGAAGGGGGAGGGGGTGTGTTTCAGATACATTATTCTGTCACAACACAAATAGGACAGAATTCAAGGGCCAGAATCACTAATTGTGGTGTTTATTTTTTTTATAGTCTTTAGTCATTTGTGCTTCATGAATTTGCCAAGGAATAAACAAATTAGCAAATAAAATGAAAAACAAATCCCCCTGGGAAGACCAGAGTACAAATGAAAAAATTGGAAAATTGAAGGAGGGAACATATGCATAGTCTTCCAAGATTGAAACCTGGCAGAGAATGAGTCAATAAGCAAAGTGTACACCAAAAGATTAGTGCACACCAGAAAATTTAAAAAAAGAGAGACCTCCAATGAAAGTATAACAGAACAGTAATGCTTCTTTAATCATGCACACTAACCCTGTCACCTCTCCGGGCAAGAAGGTCACTTACTAGAAGGTCTGGACTGAGGATCTGACTATTGGAAGTGACTGGGGTTCTGACCTTTTCCCTCACCACAGGGTTTTAAAAAAATTAGACAGTATGAGCTGATTCATCTCATCAGCCAGCAGTGCTGTCTTAATCTCACCCCACTCTGCTTAATAATGGTATAAAATGCTGCAAAAACCAAGCTATTCATATAGAGTTCATTGGTAACTATAGTACTGTCATTTGCAGTATCTAATTCCATGTCTAGAGGACGATGGTAAGGGTGCCCCTAAGCTCCTAAAGTATTATAAATATCCTCTTTTCCCTATCTTTGCACACACAAATCTTCAAATTTGGTTGTCTTATTATAATAAATAATAATGAGGGATTAGGTATCTGAAGTAATAGGTAAAATTCAGCATGTTGTTATTGTTGCTAGGTGCCCTCGAGTCGGTTCCAACTCATAGCGACCCTGTGCACAACAGAACAAAACACTGCCCGGTCCTGCGCCATCCTTACAATCTTTGTTATGCTTGAGCTCACTGTTGCAGCTACTGCGTCAATCCACCTCATTGAAGGTCTTCCTTTTTTCCGTTGACTCTGTACTTTGCCAAGCATGATGTCCTTCTCCAGGGACTGATCCCTCCGGACAACATGTCCAAAGTACGTAAGACACAGTCTCTCCATTCTTGCCTCCAAGGAGCATCTTGGTTGTACTTCTTCCGAGACAGATTTGTTCGTTCTTTTGGCAGTCCGTGGTATATTCAATATTCTTCACCAACACCACAATTCAAAGGCATCAATTCTTTTTCGGTCTTCCTTATTCCTTATTCATTGTCCAGCTTTCACACGCATATGATGCGATTGAAAATACCATGGCTTGAGTTAGGCGCACCTTAGTGCTTTTCAACACTTTGAAGAGGTCCTTTGCAGCAGATTTGCCCAATGCAATGTGTCATTTGATTTCTTGACTGCTGGATCCATGGCTGTTGATTGTGGATCCAAATTCAGCATAGTATCGTGGAAAAACCAGTAGACTAAAAATAAAAAGATTTAGATTCTACTCTTGGTGCTGTCATTAATTTTGTGTGACCTTGGGTAAATTACTTAAACTTGTCTATACCTCAGTTTCTTTTAATCAATCATTAAAAGACAATAAAATAATCCCTACCTCATGCAGTTGATGTGAGTATCAAATGTTTTAAGAGAATAAACTCTGTACAGATTTTCCCCTTTCTAATATATACTCTCTTTAAGGAAAATAGTAGAAATGTGTGCAAAATGTGTTTCCATGGAAAAACAGAATTTGGATCAGGAGCAACAACTTGTTAAATAATTTTTAAAAAGAATAGTACATATAGAATTTTCTGAGTAACCAAACAGTTTTCGCTTGATTATTAATTTAGTTTGTTTCAGAATGGAGAAAAATTGGGGGCCATTTTCAGTAAAATTCTTTCATTTGGAACCTTGGTAAAGTTGAATGATGTCAATATCTCCTCAGGGATTCCAGGAAACATTTCTAAATTAGGCCACTGAATTTTCAGAGCTGACTACATTTTCTGCCATTTCACCTAACAGCGGACATATGTAAAAGATAATCAGTTGTATTTCCACAATAACACTAGATATAAATACTTGTTCCACGTCAAAAAATTACATTATTCTTGATTTAAGCTTCATACAAAGTTCAAAGTGTCTGTTAACTCCTCACTTAGAGTATTAACCCACCCATGAAAATGATCTTTTAATCAAATGTTATCAAGAGTGAACTAGATACACCATAATTTGATTACTGTTCCATACTGCCAGCAACACAGTGATGTTCTAAAACATAATACTATTTGAATCCTTACTTGAGCCACTATAAATATAGCTTAAATTGACTTTAACTGTGACTTCAATAGATTAAACTTGGAATAGAAAATTCCAGAACTGTGATTACTGTGTTTCTTTAAGTTTTGTTTGTTTTGTTTTGTAGTGTTTGTTGAAAAACAAAAACCTTTCTTTACATTGTAGTGAAGTACATATCATCTTTGGAGTTTCAAATGTTCAGGGAAGAAAGGCTTATCTGAACCCATATCTTAATCTTGTGAAGTATAAGAACATAAAGACAAGTGCTACCATGTTAATTCTCTCCTTCCCCACCAGATAGTGAGATCCTCTAGGAGGAGCTATGGCAGACTCAGTTACTGATTTAAATGTAACATTAACAAGAAGAGTACTGAAGTAGGAGTCAGAAGACGTTGAGATTTTCCAGTTTAAAAGCAACCATAGAGCTGAAGTTACTGTACCTTTTAGTTCACATATTAAATGGAAATATATATATATATATATATATTCTGCCCTTTCTACTCTAAAGCCAATATTCCCAGAAGTCTGGAAGCAACAAGAATGTATAATGACTGAGATATTTTGCAAGAATCTCCATATTTTTAATGATCATTGAAAGCATTTAGAATAAAACCCAGCCGGTAGTCTTTAGAGCTTACTGATGAAAATCAGCAATTCGAGGGAACTATAAGGGAGGGAGGAAACTTTGGTGGCATAGTGGTTAAGTGCTACGGCTCCTAACAACAAGCCGACAGTTCAAATCTGCCAGGCGCTCCTTGGAAACTCTATGGGGCAGTTCTGCTCTGTCCTATAGGGTCACTATGAGTTGGAATCAACTCGACGGCAGTGGGTTTGGTTTTGGTTTTGTATAAGGGAGGGAAAGGGATTTAACTCGGCCAACTCAAAGACTGTTTCCTGGAGACACACATTTAGAAAGCCACGGTTTGTCATGACCATTTTAGGAAAAATCACAAAATACATTAATATATCCTGTTACTAAAAAAGCCTCAACACCAAAAAAAGACTTCTATTTGTGTATGGGTAATAAGTTACATTTCTCTCCCTCACCTAGGACAGCTACCAATTATCTGTAGCATAAATCCAAGTTGGTATTGTACAATAATTATAAATATAAATCCACTGCTGTGGAGTCGATTTCTACTCATAGCAACCCTACAGGAAAAAGTAGAACTGCCCCATAGGGTTTCCAAGGCTGTAAATCTTTACACAAGCAGACTGCCATATCTTTCTTCCTCAGAGCAGCTGGTAGGTTTGAATTACTGACCTTTTGGTTAGCAGCCAAGCCCTTTAACTACTGAGCCACCTATATACGTTTATATATAATATTCTATATATATAAATTTTAATGGCATGGAAAAATACCTACACCATATTATTAACCAAAAAACCTTAAAAAATTGAATACAGTGTTGTGTATATACACATTGTGATTTCAGTTGTGTCAAATGTATGTATGTATATATATATACTTATTCATAGAAAACAAACTTCAATGAAATATACTAAACTGTAGAAGTTAATTGTTTCTAAGTGATGAGATTATTGGCAACTTTTATTTTTTCTTCTTTACACTTGTCTCTATTTTATAGTTTTTCCATGGTGAATATGTAATACTTTTATGATCACAAATAAAACATTAAAAATGCAAGCTGACAAGATTGCAAACTAAAAGAGCTACCTACTTTTGAACTGAACTTTGCAGATGCCTCCATAGGTGAGAGTAAATTTGATGGCTCTTAGAACCTAGCACAAAACCTGTGAAGAAACAGGTAGGGTGAGGAAGTGGCAGCATAGAGAAGTTTCCTTGGGTAGGTGTCTAAGGATGGAGAATAGGTGGAGTAGAGGTTTTTACTTGTGACTTTCCTGTCCCCAGCTTTGCCATAAGTGGATCATCTCTAACTGTGCCACCATTCTAGAAAAGAGAAATGATAACACCAGCTGAGAATCCACTGGAGTCAGAGGAGCTGCACCGAAGACACCACATGAGACAAACTGGATGTGCAAGCAAATAACTAGGATGTTCTGGCAGAAGGGTTAGGCAATGAACATTCTCTCCTTTCCCCCCTGGATATTCCATTCCTGTCTGTGGGCTAGGTGATTACAAATATGAGGGGGGCAGCTCTTGGAAAAGAACAATGTCAGGGCAAGGAGTCAGAAGGTTTCCAGAATGATATAGCTAATTCTCTCCTTTCCCACCTGATAGTGAGGCTCTCTCAAATCCCATATTATACAAATAAAATCTCTCTGAAATCTTTGCCCGGAGGCATTTTCCTTGCCTCTTCCTTTCTCCCATCCATGGGGGAGTATGTCTCAGGAATGGAAGTACTCTTAAGAAATACATCAAACTGAATATATACCAGAAGATGCAGAATTAACAGACCAGAGGTTATATAATGTAAAACAAGTTATAGCAAATATTCCCATAAAGGTAAGGTAGACTATTAGAAAATGAATAAGAAACAAACAGTGATAATGAACAGACTAGAGTTCACCCAGTGCCGTCGAGTAAACTAGAGTTACTGGGTATAAAATATATAATGTCGGAAAAAAAATTAATAGAAGTATTGACTGGCTGAGTGGATGTTGCTAGAAAAAATGAATAGTGAATTATAAGATCAGGGTGAGGAACTCTTCCAGAAGGCATCATGAGCACATGGCAAGTATAAAAGAAAAGTTAAAAGATGTAGGAGATAGAAGTAAAAGTGTCTTAATTCACATAATAAAGGTCACAAAAATAGATAAGTAAATAATCAAGCTGGAAGAAATAAAAAATTTCCAAGAAAAAAGCAAAGAAGTGAAATCCCAGATTGAAAGCACACTTAGAATGTCAAACAGTAGTGATGAAAATTACACTTAATGCTTAAACATAAAGATAAGTTGAAGACACCAAAGACAAAGCAAATCAACAACAATGAAAAGGATGAAAAGAAAATACATAAAGAAAACCGACTCAGCACAGAAAATTAACTGGAACAAAGAAACTGTTAATAATACGCAAAAAAATACATCAAAATGACAGCACTAAACTCATACCTATCAATAATTACACCGAATATAAATGGACTAAATTCACCAATAAAGAGACAGAGAGTGGCAGAATGGATAACAAAACACAATCTGTCTATATGCTGCCTACTAGAGACACACCTTAGACTTAAAGACACAAACAAACTAAAACTCAAAGGATAGAAAAAAAATATATCAAGCAAACAACAATAACAAAAGACCAGGAGTGGCAATATTTATCTCTGGCAAAATAGACTTTAAAGTATAATCCACCACAAAGGATAAGGAAGGACACTATATAATGATTAAAGGGTCAATACATCAGGAGGACAGAACCATAATAAATACTCACACACCCAATGACAGGGCTCCAAAATACATAAAACAAGCTCTAACAGCATTGAAAAGAGAAATAGACAGCTCTACAATAATAGTATGAGACTTCAACACAGCACTTTCAGTGATGGACAGAACATCCAGAAAGAAGCTCAATAAAAACAAGGAAGATCTAAATGCCACAATCAACCAACATGATCTCATGGACATATACAAAACCCTACCCAGAGGCGTCCAAGAATACTTTCTTTCCAATTAGGCTATAAGGCTTGCTTTATGGCCTAATATGAAGTCTATTCTGGAACATCCTCCAGAATAGGCCTCATATTAGGCCATAAAGCAAGCCCTAACAGAATCCAAAGCATCAAAATATTACAAAGCATCTTTTCAAAGCCATAAAAGCCATCTATTACAAAGCCATAAAAGTAGAAATCAATAACACAAAAAGCAAGGAAGAAAAAAATCAAACACATGGAAACTGAACAATACCTTGCTCAAAAAGACGGGGTTATAGAAGAAATTCAGGGTGGAATAAAGAAATTCACAGCATCAAATAAGAATGAAAACACATCCTACCTGAATCTTTGGGATACAGCAAAAGCAGTGCTCAGAGACTGATTTGTAGCAATAAACACATACATCCAAAAAGAAGAAAGGGCCAAAATAAAAACCATTAAACCTACAACTCAAACAAATAGAAAGAGAGCAGCAAAAGAAGCCCTCATGCACCAGAAGAAAGCAAATAATAAAAAGTAGAGCAGAATTAAATGAAGTAGAGAATACAAATACAGTTGAAAGAGTTAACAAGACCAAAAGCTAGTCCTTTGAAAAGATCAAGAAAATCAACAACCATTGGCCAAACTAACTAAAGAAAAACAGGAGAAGAAGCAAAAAACTGGAATAAGAAATGAGAGGGGAGATATCAGAACAGACCCAGATGAAATTAAAAGAATCATAACAGAATACCACGAAAAACTGTACTCTAACCAATTTGAAAACTAAAGGAAATGGACAAATTTCTAGAAACACATACCTACCTAAACTAATACAAACAGAGGTAGAACAACTAAATAAATCTATAACAAAAGAAGATTGAAAAGGTATTTTAAAAACTCCCAACAAAAAAGACCTGGCCCTGACAGCTTCACTGGAAAATTCCAAACTTTCAGAGGAGAGTTAACACTACTAATACTAAAGGTATTTCAGAGCATAGAAAAAGATGGAATACTCCAAAACTCATTCCACGAAGCCAGCATAACCCTGATACCAAAACCAGGTAAAAACACCACAAAAAAAGAAAATTACAGACATACATCCTTCATGAACATAGATGCAAAAATCCTCAATGAAATTCTAGCCAATAGAATTCAACAACATAGCAAAAAATTAATTCACCGTGACTAAGTGGGATTCATACCAAGTATGCAGGGATGGCTCAACATTAGAAAAACAATATGTAATCCATCACATATATAAAACCAAAGACAAGAACCACATGATTTTATCAATTGATGCAGAAAAGGCATTTGACAAAGTTCAACACCCATTCATGATAAAAACTCTCAGCAAAATAGAAATAGAAGGAAAATTCCTCAATATACTAAAGGTCATTTATGCAAAGCCAACAGGCAACATCATCCTAAATGGAGAGCGTCTGAAAGCATTCCCTGTGGGAACAGGAACCAGACAAGGATGCCCTTTATTACCACTCTTATTCAACATTTTTCTGGAAATCCTAGCCAGAGCAATCAGGCTAGAAAAAGAAATAAAGGGCATCCAAATTGGTGAGGAAGAAGTAAAATTATCCCTATTTGCAGATGATATGATCTTATACACAGAAAACGCCAAAGATTTCAGCAAAATATCAGGATACAAGATAAACATGCAAAACTCAGTTTGATTCCTCTACACCAACAAAGAGAACTTTGAAGAGGAAATCAACAAATCAATACCATTTACAATAACCCCCAAGAAGATAAAATACTTAGGAATAAATCCAACTAGAGACGTAAAAGACCTATACAAAGAAAACTACAAGACACTACTGCAAGAAGCCAAGAGACCTACATAAGTGGAGTGACATACCTTGCTCATGGATAGGAAGACTAAACATTGAGAAAATGTCAATTCTGCCCAAAGCAATCTAGAGATAAAAAGAAATCCTGATCCATATTTTAATGGCATTTTTTAATGAGATGGAAAAATCGCCAACACATATGGAAAGGGAAGAGGCCCCAGAAAATTAAAGCATTACTAAAGAAGAAGAACAAAGTGGGAGGTCTCAGACTACCTGATTTTAGAACACATTATACCACCACAGTAGTCAGAACAGCCTGGTACTGGTACAACAACAGATACATAGAACAATGGAACAGAATTTAGAATCCAGATGTAAATTCACCAACCTATCAGCAGCTGATATTTGACAAAGGCCCAAAGTCAGTTAACTGGGGAAAAGAGAGTCTCTTTAACAAATGGTGCTGGCATAACTGGATATCCAACTGCAAAAAAATGAAACAAGACCTATACCTCACACCAGGCACAACAAATAACTCAAAATGGGTCAAAGACCTAAATAAAAAAATGTAAAATGATAAAGATCATGGAAGAAAAAATAAGGAAAATGCTTGGAGCCCTAATACATGGCATAAACAGAATACAGAACATTACTAGCAATGCACAAACAACAGAAGAGAAACTAGGTAACTGTGAGCTCCTAAAAATCAAATAATTATGCTCATCAAAAGACTTCACCAAAACAGTAAAAAGACAACTTACGGACTGGGAGAAAGTTTTTGTCTATGACATATTTGCTCAGGGTTGAATCTCTAAAATCTACAAGATGCTGCAAAATTTCAACAACAGAAAGCAAATAACCCAATTAAAAAATGGGCAAAAGATATTAACAGGCACTTCACTAAAGAAAACATTAAGGCAGCTAACAGATACATGAGGAAATGCTCACAATCATTAGCCATTAGAGAAATGCAATCAAAACTACAATGAGATACCATCTCACTCCAACAAGGCTAGCATTAATCCAAAAAACACAAAATAATAAATATTGGAGAGGTTGTGGAGAGACTGGAACACTTATACACTGATGGTGGGAATGTAAAATGGTACATCCACTTTGGAAATTGATTTGGCACTTCCTTAAAAGCTAAAAATAGAAGTACCATATGATCCAGCAATCCCAAGCTTTGGAATATATCCTAGAGAAATAAGAGCCCTCACGTGAATAGATATATGCGCACCCATGTTCATTGCAGCACTGTTCAAAATAGCAAAAAGATGGAAACAACCTGGGTGCCCATCAACGGAGGAGTGGATAAACAAATTGCGGTGTATTCACGCAATGGAATACTATGCAAAGATAAAGAACAAGAATGAATTTGCAAAATATCTAATAATATGGAAGTGTCTGGAAAGCATCCTGAGTGAAGTTAGTTGCAAAAGGACAAATATTGCATGAGACCACTATTATAACAACACAAGAAAAGGTTTAAACACAAAAGAAAACATTCTTTGATGGTTATGAGGGTGGAGAGGGAGGAAGAGGGTTATTCACTAACTAGATGTTGTTGTTGTTGTTCTTAGGTGCCCTTGAGTTGGTTCCGACTCATAGCAACCCTATGAACCACAGAACGAAACACTGCCCGGTCCTGAGGCATCCTTACAATCTTTGTTATGCTTGAGCTCATAGTTGCAGCCACTGTGTCAATCCACCTCACTGAGGGTCTTCCTCTTTTCCGTTGACCCTGTACTCTGCCAAGCATGATGTCCTTCCCCAGGGACTGATCCCTCCGGACAATATGTCCAAAGTAGGTAAGACACAGTCTCGCCATCCTTGCCTCTAAGGAGCATTCTGGCCATACTTCTTCTAAGACAGGTTTGTTCATTCTTTTGGCAGTCCATGGTATGTTCTATATTCTTTGCCAACACCACAATACAAAGGCGTCAATTCTTCTTCGGTCTTCCTTATTCATTGTCCACCTTTCCCATGCATATGATGTGATGGAAAATACCATGGCTTGGGTCAGGCACACCTTAGTCTTCAGGGTGACACCTATGCTCTTCAACACTTTGAAGAGGTCCTTTGCAGCAGATTTACCCAATGCAACGCATCTTTTGATTTCTTGACTGCTGCTTCCATGGGTGTTGATTGTGGATCCAAGTAAAATGAAATCCTTGACAACTTCAATCTTTTCTCCATTTATCATGATGTTACTCATTGGTCCAGTTGTGAAGATTGTTTTCTTTATGTTGAGGTGTAATCCATACTGAAGGCTGTGGTCTTTGATCTTCATTAGTAAGTGCTTCAAGTCCTCTTCACTTTCAGCAAGCAAGGTTGTGTCATCTGCATAATGCAGGTTGTTAACGAGTCTTCCTCCAATCCTGATGCCCCGTTCTTCTTCATATAGTCCAGCTTCTCGGATTATTTGCTCAGCATACAGACTGAATAGGTATGGTGAAAGAATACAACCCTGACACACACCTTTCCTGACTTTAAACCATGCAGTATCCCCCTGTTCTGCCCGAACAACTGCCTTTTGATCTATGTAAAGGTTCCTCATGAGCACAATTAAGTGTTCTGGAATTCCCATTCTTCGCAATGTTATCCATAATTTGTTATGATCCACACAGTCGAATGCCTTTGTATAGTCAATAAACACAGGTAAACATCCTTCTGGTATTCTCTGCTTTCAGCCAGGATCCGTCTGACATCACCAATGATATCCCTGGTTTCATGTCCTCTTCTGAAACTGGCCTGAATTTCTGGCAGTTCCCTGTCAATACACTGCTGCAGCCATTTTTGAATGATCTTCAGCAAAATTTTGCTTGCATGTGATATTAATGATGTTGTTCTATAATTCCCACATTTGGTTGGATCACCTTTCTTGGGAATAGGCATAAACATGGATCTCTTCCAGTCAGTTGGCCAGGAAGCTGTCTTCCATATTTCTTGGCATAGTCGAGTGAGCACCTCCAGCTCTGCATCTGTTTGTTGAAACATCTCAATTGATATTCCATTAATTCCTGGAGCCTTGTTTTTTGCCAGTGCCTTCAGAGCAGCTTGGATTTCTTCCTTCAGTACCATCGGTTCCTGATCATATGCCACCTCTTGAAATGGCTGAACATCAACTAATTCTTTTTGGTATAATGACTGGGTGTATTCCTTCCATCTTCTTTTGATGCTTCCTGCGTCGTTTAATATTTTCCCATGGAATCCTCCACTATTGCAACTCGAGGCTTGAATTTTTTCTTCAGTTCTTTCAGCTTGAGAAACGCTGAGAGTGTTCTTCCATTTTGGTTTTCCATCTCCAGCTCTTTGCACATGTCATTATAATACTTTATTTTGTCTTCTCGAGCAGCCCTTTGAAATCTTCTGTTCAGTTCTTTTACTTTGTGAATTCTTCCTTTTGCTTTAGCTGCTTGACGTTCGAGAGCAAGTTTCAGAGTCTCCTCTGACATCCATTTTGGTTTTTTCTTTCTTTCCTGTCTTTTCAATTGACCTCTTGCTTTCTTCATGTATGATGTCCTTTTGTCATTCCATGACTCCTCTGGTCTTCGATCACTAGTGTTCAATGCATCAAATCTATTCTTCAGTTTGTCATACTGTGGGGGCTTGCATGTTGCTGTGATGCTGGAAGCTATGCCACCAGTATTCAGATACCAGGAGGGTCACCCATGAAGGACAGGTTACAGCTGAGCTTCCAGACTAAGACAGACTAGGAAGAAGGACCCGGCAGTCTACATCTGAAATGCATTAGCCAGTGAAAACCTTATGAATAGCAATGGAACACTAACTAGATAGAAGACAAGAATTATCTTAGGTGTAGGGAAGGACAACACACAGTACAAGGAAAGTCAGCACAAGTGGACTAAACCAAATGCTAAGAAGTTTCCTGAATACAACCAAACACTCTGGGGGACAGAGTAGCAGGGGCAGGGCTCTGGGGACCATGGTTTCAGGAACATCAAGTTCAACTGACATAACAAAGTTTATTAAGAAAATGTTCTGTATCCTACTTTGGTGAGTGGCGTCTGCGGTCTTAATACTTGCCAGTGGCCATCTAAGATCAATTGGTCCCAATCCACCTGGAGCAAAGGAGAATGAAGAACACCAAAGACACAAAGAAAATATTAGCCCAAGAGACAGACAGGGCCACATAATGCAGAGACTCCATCAGCCTGAGACCAGAAGAACTAGGTGGTGCCCAGCTACCACCAATGACTGCCCTGACAGGGCACACAACAGAGAGTCCCTGACAGAGCAGGAGAAATGTGGGGTGCAGACCTCAAATTCTAGTAAAAATATCAGACTTAATGGTCTGATTGAGACTGGAGGAACTCCTGAAGTCATGGCCCCCGATTTTCTGTTAACCCAGAACTAAAACCATTTCTGAAGCCAACTCTTCAGGCAAAGATTAGACTGGACTATAAGACATAAAATGATACTCCTGAAGAGAGTGTTTCTTAGTTCAAGTAGATACACAAGAGTAAATGAGCAGCTCCTGTCCAGAGGTCAGAAGAGAAGGCAGAAAGGGACAGGAGCTGATTGAATGGACACGGGAAATCCAGGGTGGAAAGGAGGACTGTGCTGTCACATTATAGAGAGAGCAACTAGGGTCACATAAGAATGTGTGTATAAATTCTTGTGTGAGAAACTAACTTGAGCTGTAAAATTTCACTTAAAGCACAATAAAAAAGTAACCTCCCCCCAAATAAATAAAAGACAAAATGATACTCTAAAAGCTTCCTGAGATTTAAATCAGATCATTTAGAAAGGAGCAAACAGGTAGATAATACATAATACCACATACATTTTTCTAAAAACTTCTTGAGATTTAAATCAGATCATTTACAAATGAGCAAACAATTAAGTAGGTGATACATAATACCATATATATTTTTTAAAGCACATGCTGTTGTTGTTAGTTGCCATCAAATCCATTTCAACTCATGGTGACCCCATGAGCTACAGAGTTGAACTGCTACATTGGGTTTTCTTGACTGTAAACATTATGGAAGCAGATCGTCAGGCCTGTTTTCCTAGTTGCCTCTGGGTGGGTTCTAATTGCCATCCTTTGGGCTAGTAGTAGAGGACTTAACATTTGCAATATCCAGTGTCCCTAAATAAAAGTATAGATAATGTATTTTCAGAACACTTGGTGGCACAAACGGTTAAGTGCTCAACTACTAGCCAAAAGGTTGGCAGTTTGAACCCACCCAGAGGCACCTCGGAAGAAAGGACTGGTGATCTGCTTCAGAAAGGTCACAGCCTTGAGAACCCTGTGGAGCAATTCTACTCTGTACATATGGGGTCACCATGAGTCAGAACTGACTCAATGGCAACTACCAACAACCACGTATTTTATGGAAAGAAACAATTGGAGCTACTAATCTATTTAATATGTATGATAAGAACGAGATGACTGTGGTTACTCTCAAAAGCTTTGCTTAGAATTTGGAGATATTAAAATAATGACTACCATGATGCCATGGGGAAAGATATTTAGTTTGAACTGAAGACAAAATATTTACTCTAGGAATTTTTTGTAACCAAGTGTTAGGATTCCCTCTTCACACAAATTGGTACTCCTTTATGATCCTGGAAGCTGAGTGGGAAACATAAGTTCTAAGTCCCTACATTTTTCTGACCACTTATTGTCCCTATGTATTTCTTGGTTCTAGTCTGTTACTAATTTCTCCTTCATGCCCAACACCCAGTTCTGGGTTCTGGCTCCTGAGGCGATTTCCCTTTTATTTCTCAATTCAGCACTGTTTCTTTCTCAGCTGAGCTGCTGTTTCTGCTTCTTAAACCTAGGCTCAACATTTCTCCCAATTTTTCTAAGATTATTGGTATCCAGATCACTTGTTTTCCTTGCAGATCTTTATTGTTACTACCTGCTGAAGTCAGCTGACCTAGAGCTAACTCAATACAGTTTGATAATAAAATTTAAGTACATAGGTCTAAATTTTTAATTTAAGCTCCCAGATGGAATATGGCTTTCTGAGCCATCCACGTAGATATGAAATATGTAGCTTTTGGGCATATATGTAATCTGCGGCAAAGTAACAAAGCACTTCTAAACATATCTGAATATCAAAATTAAACAGACTATAGAATGAAGCTGAAAATATAACGGAGTGATTTTAAAATAACCAAAATTCGATTTTGAAAGAAAGAACTTCTAAGATTAATATAATTCTATTTATATATTTATATGAACACTCTTAGATGTTAGCATTTGCTTTCTCAGACCCATTCTAAACATCTTTTTAAATTTTTATTCAGCCTATCATTAGCCATTAAGAAACAGTGTCTGTACATTAGTGTCATCAATTAAATGATTCTGTACTAGAAAGCACATTATCTGCAGAAATATCTGATCATTTTTGGAAATAAATGTGTTACCGTAAGTCACTGCTCACAGCCAAAGCACCCCCTTAGAATTCACTCAGAATTGAAACTTTCAAAAAACAATATACTGTGACCAATGAAAAAGAGTCCCGATAGTGTAGTGGTTAAGCACTGGACTGCTAACCAAAAGGTTAGTGTTTCAAACCCACCAGCAATTCCTCAGGAGAAAGATGTGGCATTCTGCTCCTATAAAGATTACAACTGGTCTCTATTCACCGAGAGCAATAGGAAGGAGAGTCAGGAATAGGAGGAGGATATGGAATATGTGGCTAAACTGCCTCCTCTGCCATGAGATCAGAAAAACTGGGTGCTGCCCCACTACCATTACTGAACATTTTGATCAAAGATTCCATACAAGAATCCTGATCAAAAGGGGTAAAATGTAGAACAGACTTTCAAGTTTTCATGGACTCCCGACTTCCTGGAACAATGGGGGCTGGATGAATCCCTGAAACTACTATCCTGAGATAAGTTTTAAACTTTAAACTAAAAACATCTACTGAAGTCTTCTTAAAATCAAACAATGGTTTAGCTTAACTAGTAAAAATATGTGCCTTGAGCACTATGCTCTTTTAAGAGCTATCTATATGGGATCAAATTTGCAACAGCAACTTGAAAGATTAGATAGGAACTTAGGAGGCAGTGAGTTTATGTTAATGGGGGAGGAACAGCTCAGAAAACAGGGTGAGAATGGTTGCACAACACAAATAATGTAATCAGTGTCACTGAATTATACATGTAGCAACTGTTGAATTGACATATGTTTTGCTGTGTATATTCTCAACAACTACAACAACAAAATAATTTCTTAAAAAATTACAGCCTTGAGAAGGGGGCCAAGATGGCTGACTAGGTAGATGCTACCTCAGACACCTCTCGCAACAAAGACTCGGAAAAACAAGTGAATCAATCACATACATGACAATCTACGAACCCTGAACAACAAACACAGATTTAAAGAGTTGACCTGAGTGACAGACACGGAGAACGAACAACTACGGGGAAGAAGCGACTGTTTTCGGACCCTGGAGCCTGCGTCCCAGTCAGCAGATTTAATGGAAAAACAAGTTTCCCAGGTCTGATATCTCTGCGTATTCAACAGATTCCTCACTGACCCACAACAGGGAACTGAGGGCTGAAGCTCCCCCCAGACCACCTAGCCTCCTGCCTTAGAGGTCTAAGGAGGGTGACACCTACCAATCTGTAGAGGTACTTGCTTTGGGGGCCAAAGGTACAGCTGTAGAGCCCTCCCACCAAGGTGCTTTAGGAATAGAGACACACCTACCTCACTGACACTTGGGGGAAGCCTGTCAGCATCCTGCCTCCCCTGGAGTGTGAACCCCAGCTGCTAATAGAATCTGGTGCACACAACTATCACCACTACTTCTCAAGGTGGATAGGTGTTAGGGTGCACCACACTTGATGACCCAAAATCAGATTCTACTCAAGAATAGTGAATAGACTCAGGCATATATATCTGGCAACAGCCCAAACGAGCTGCTAATAGGTCATAAGTAAGTCAAGGGCTACAACAATCAAGACACCACAATCTAGTAGCCCATTCACGTATATTGAAAGAAAAAAAACAAGATAAGACTCAGTGAGCAAATATAGAATAAATCACTACAATATCTTAGTGATGGCTCAGAGACAGCAGTCGATATCAAACCACATAAAGAAGCAGACCATGACAGCTTCTACAACCCCCCAAACAAAAGAATCAAAATCTTTCCCAAATGAAGATACGATCCTGGAATTATCCGATACAGAATATAAAAAACTAATTTACAGAATGCTTCAAGACATCAGGGATGACCTCAGAAATGAAATAAGGCAAACTGCTGAAAAAGCCAAGGAACACACTGATAAAACAGTTGAAGAACTCAAAAAGATTATTCAAGAACATAGTGGAAAAATTAATAAGTTGCAAGAATCCATAGAGAGACAGCATGCAGAAATCCAAAAGATTAACAGTAAAATTACAGAATTAGACAATGCAATACGAAGTCAGAGGAGCAGACTCGAGCAATTAGAATGCAGACTGGGACATCTGGAGGACCAGGGAATTAACACCAATACAGCTGAAAAAAATCAGATAAAAGAATTAAAAAAAATGAAGAAACCCTAAGAATCATGTGGGACTCTATCAAGAAGGATAACTTGCACGTGATTGGAGTCCCAGAACAGGAAGGGAGGACAGAAAACACAGAGACAATAGTTGAAGATCTGCTGACAGAAAACTTCCCTGACATCATGAAAGACGAAAGGATATCTATCCAAGATGCTCATCGAACCCCATTTAAGATTGATCCAAAAAGAAAAACACCAAGACATATTATCATCAAACTTGCCAAAGCCAAAGATAAAGAGAAAATTTTAAAAGCAGACAGCGATAAAAGAAAGGTCTCCTACAAGGGAGAATCAATAAGACTAAGTTCAGACTACTCAGCAGAAACCATGCAGGCAAGAAGGCAATGGGATGACATATACAGAGCACTGAAGGAGAAAAACTGCCAGCCAAGGATCATATATCCAGCAAAACTCTCTCTCAAATATGAAGGCAAAATTAAGATATTTACACATAAACACAAGCTTAGAGAATTTGCAAAAATCAAACCAAAGCTACAAGAAATACTAAAGGAAATTGTTTGGTCAGAAAACCAATAATATCAGATACCAGCACAACACAAGGTCACAGAACAGAAGATCCCGATATCAACTCAAATAGGGAAATCACAAAAAGAAATTAAAATTAATTAAAAAAAATGCTCAGAAGAGGGAATCATTGAAGTCAATATGTAAAAGATCACAATAATCAAAAAGAGGGACTAAATACAGGTGGCATAGAACTGCCATATGGAGAGGGATACAAGGCGATATAGGACAATACAAGTTAGGTTTTTATTTAGAAAAATAGAGGTAAATATTAAGGTAACAACAAAGAGGTATAACAACTCCATAACTCAAAATAAAAACCAAGAAAAATGTAACGACTCAGCAAACATAAAGTCAAATACTATGAAAATGAGGATCACACAATTTACAAAGAAAAACGTCTCAGCACAAGAAAGTAAGTGGAAAAATGAAACTGTCAACAACACACATAAAAAGGCATCAAAATGACAACACTAAACACTTATCTATAATTACGCTGAATGTAAATGGACTAAATGCACCAATAAAGAGACAGAGAGTCTCAGACTGGATAAAGAAACACAATCCGTCTATATGCTGCCTACAAGAGACACACCTTAGACTTAGAGACACAAACTAAAACTCAAAGGATGGAAAAAAATATATCAAGCAAACAATAAGCAAAAGGAAGAGGAGTAGCAATATAAATTTCTGACAAAATAGACTTTAAACTTAAATCCACCACAAAGGATAAAGAAGGACACTACATAATGATAAAACGGACAATTGACCAGGAAGATATAACCATATTAAATATTTATGCACCCAATGACAGGGCTGCAAGATACATAAATCAAATTTTAACAGAACTGAAAAGTGAGATAGACACCTCCACAATTATAGTAGGAGACTTCAACACACCACTTTTGGAGAAGGACAGGACATCCAGTAAGAAGCTCAACAGAGACACGGAAGACCTAATTGCTACAATCAACCAACTGGACCTCATTGACTTATACAGAACTCTCCACCCAACTGCTACAAAGTATACTTTTTTTTTCTAGCGCGCATGGAACATTCTCTAGAATAGACCACATAATAGGTCATAAAACAAACCTTTGCAGAATCCAAAACATCGAAATATTACAAAGCATATTCTCAGACCACAAGGCCATAAAAGTGGAAATCAATAACAGAAAGATTAGGGAAAAGAAATCAAATACTTGGAAACTGAACAATACCCTCCTGAAAAAAGACTGGGTTATAGAAGACATTAAGGAGGGAATAAAGAAATTCATAGAATGCAACGAGAACGAAAATACTTCCTATCAAAACCTCTGGGACACAGCAAAAGCAGTGCTCAGAGGCCAATTTATATCAATAAATGCACACATACAAAAAGAAGAGCCAAAAGCAGAGAACGGTCCCTACAACTTGAACAAATAGAAAGTGAGCAACAGAAGAATCCATCAGGTACCAGAAGAAAACAAATAATAAAAATTAGAGCTGAACTAAATGAATTAGAGAACAGAAAAACAATTGAAAGAATTAACAAAGCCAAAAGCTGGTTCTTTGAAAAAATTAACAAAATTGAGAAACCATTGGCCAGACTGACTAAAGAAATACAGGAAAGGAAACAAATAACCCGAATAAGAAATGAGAAGGGCCACATCACAAGAGACCCAACTGAAATTAAAAGAATCATATCAGATTATTAGGAAAAATTGTACTCTAACAAATTTGCAAATCTAGAAGAAATGGGTGAATTCCTGGAAAAACACTACCCACCTAAACTAACACAATCAGAAGTAGAACAACTAAATAGACCCATAACAAAAAAAAGAGATTGAAACGGTAATCAAAAAACTCCCGACAAAAAAAAAAGCCCTGGCTCGGATGGCTATACTGCAGAGTTCTACCAAACTTTCAGAGAAGAGTTAACACCACTACTACTAAAGGTATTTCAAAGCATAGAAAATGACGGAAGACTACCTAACACATTCTATGAAGCCACCAACTCCCTGATACCAAAACCAGGTAGACATCAAAAAAAAAAAAAAATTACAGACCTATATCCCTCATGAACATAGATGCAAAAATCCTCAACAAAATTCTAGCCAATAAAATTTAACAACATATCAAAAAAATAATCCACCACGACCAAGTGGGATTTATACCAGGTATGCAAGGCTGGTTTAATATTAGAAAAACCATTAATGCAATCCACCATATAAATAAAACAAAATACAAAAACCACATGATTTTATCAATTGATGCAGAAAAGGCACTCGACAAAGTCCAACACCCATTTATGATAAAAACTCTCACCAAAATAGGAATTGATGGAAAATTCCTCAACATAATAAAGGGCATCTATACAAAGCCAACAGCCACCATCACTCTAAATGGTGAGAGCCTCAAAGCATTTCCCTTGAGAACGGGAACCAGACAAGGATGCCCTTTATCACCGCTCTTATTCAACATTGTGCTAGAAGTCCTAGCCAGAGCAATTAGGCTAGACAAAGAAATAAAGGGCATCCGGATTGGCAAGGAGGAAGTAAAATTATCTCTATTTGCAGATGACATGATCTTATACACAGAAAGCCCTAAGGAATCCTCCAGAAAACTACTGAAACTAATAGAAGAATTCGGCAGAGTCTCAGGTTATAAGATAAACATAAAAAAAATCACTTGGATTCCTCTACATCAACAAAAAGAACATCGATGAGGAAATCACCAAATCAATACCATTCACAGTAGCCCCCAAGAAGATAAAATACTTAGGAATAAATCTTACCAAAGATGTAAAAGACCTATACAAAGAAAACTACAAAGCACTACTACAAGAAATTAAAAACGACGTACTTACGTGGAAAAACACACCTTGCTCATGGATAGGAAGACTTAACTTAGTAAAAATGTCTATTCTACCAAAAGCCATCTATACATACAATGCACTTCCGATCCAAATTCCAATGTCATTTTTTAATGTGATAGAGAAACAAATCACCAACTTCATGTGGAAGGGAAAGAAGCCCCGGATAAGCAAAGCATTACTGAAAAAGAAGAAGAAAGTGGGAGGCCTCACTCTACCTGATTTCAGAACCTATTATACAGCAGCCACAGTAGTCAAAACAGCCTGGTACTGGTACAACAACAGGCACATAGACCAATGGAACAGAATTGAGAACCCAGATATAAATCCATCCACATAGGAGCAGCTGATATTTGACAAAGGCCCAGTGTCAGTTAATTGGGGAAAAGACAGTCTTTTAACAAATGGTGCTGGCATAACTGGATATCCACTTGCAAAAAAATGAAACAGGACCCATACCTCACACCAAGCAGAAAAACTAACTCCAAGTGGATCAAAGACCTAAACATAAAGACTAAAACGATAAAGATCATGGAAGAAAAAATAGGGACAACCCTAGGAGCCCTAATACAAGGCATAAACAGAATACAAAACATTACCAAAAATGACGAAGAGAAACCAGATAACTGGGAGCTCCTAAAAATCAAACACCTATGCTCATCTAAAGACTTCACCAAAAGAGTATAAACACCACCTACAGACTGGGAAAGAATTTTCAGCTATGACATCTCCGACCAGCGCCTGATCTCTAAAATCTATATGATTCTGTCAAAACTCAACCACAAAAAGACAAACAAACCAATCAAGAAGTGGGCAAAGGATATGAACACGCACTTCACTAAAGAAGATATTCAGGCAGCTAATAGATACATGAGAAAATGCTCTCGATCATTAGCCATTAGAGAAATGCAAATTAAAACTACGATGAGATTCCATCTCACTCTAACAAGGCTGGCATTAATCCAAAAAACACAAAATAATAAATGTTGGAGAGGCTGCGGAGAGACTGGAACTCTTATACACTGCTGGTGGGAATGTAAAATGGTACAAGCACTTTGGAAATCTATCTGGCGTTATCTTAAACAGTTAGAAATAGAACTACCATACAACCCAGAAATCCCGCTCCTCGGAATATACCCTAGAGAAATAAGAGCCTTCACACAAACAGATATATGCACACCCATGTTTATTGCAGCTCTGTTTACAATAGCAAAAAGCTGGAAGCAACCAAGGTGTTAAATAAATTGTGGTATATTCACACAATGGAATACTACGCATCGATAAAGAACAGTGACGAATCTCTGAAACATTTCATAACATGGAGGAACTTGTAAGGCATTATGCTGAGCGAAATTAGAGGCAAAGGGACAAATATTGTATAAGACCACTATTATAAGATCTTGAGAAATAGTATAAACTGAGAAGAACACATACTTTTGTGGTTACGAGGCGGGGAGGGAGGGAGGGTGGGAGAGGGTTTTGTACTGATTAATTAGTAGATAGAACTGCTTTAGGTGAAGGGAAGGACAACACTCAATACATGGAAGGTCAGCTCAACTGGACTGGACCAAAAGCAAAGAAGTTTCCGGGATAAACTGAATGGTTCAAAGGTCAGAGGAGCAAGGGCGGGGGTTTGGGGACCATGGTTTAAGGGGACTTCTAAGTCAATTGGCAAAATAATTCTATTATGAAAACATTCTGCATCCCACTTTGAAATGTGGCGTCTGGGGTCTTAAATGCTAACAAGCCGCCATCTAAGATGCATCAATTGGTCTCAAGCCACCTGGAGCAAAGGAAAATGAAGAACACCAAGGTCACACGACAACTAGGAGCCCAAGAGACAGAAAGGGCCACATGAACCAGAGACCTACATCATCCTGAGACCAGAAGAACTAGTTGGTGTCCGGCCACAATCGATGACTGCCCTGACAGGGAGCACAACAGAGAATCCCTGAGGGAGCAGGAGATCTGTGGGATGCAGACCCCAAATTCTCACAAAAAGACCATACTTAATGGTCTGACGGAGACTAGAGGAATCCCAGTGGTCATGGTCCCCAAACCTTCTGTTGGCCCAGGACAGGAACCATTCCCGAAGACAACTCATCAGACATGAAAGGGACTGGACAGTGGGTGGGAGAGAGATGCTGATGAAGAGTGAGCTATTTATATCAGGTGGACACATGAGACTGTGTTGGCATCTCCTGTCTGGAGGGGGGATGGGAGGATAGAGAGAGTTGGAAGCTGGCAAAATTGTCACGAAAGGAGAGACTGGAAGGGCTGACTCATTAAGGGGAGAGCAAGTGGGAGTACGGAGTAAGGTGTATATAAACTTATATGTGACACTCTGACTTGATTTGTAAACGTTCACTTGAAGCTCAATAAAAGTTAATAAAAAAAAATTACAGCCTTGGAAACCCTATGGGGCAGTTCTACTCTGTCCTAGAGAGTAACTGTGATTTGGAATACAGTTGATGGCAATGGAATGCTCGTTAAAAGCATGTGCGTTTATGAGTACCTGACCCTGTCCCATCTAAACATTTAGTTTACATGTATTCCTCTTCACTCAACGCTTGTTATATACATCTAAAACTTTGTTTTCTGCGAATATATCTATGTGTTTGAGCATAATTTTTTTTCAAGTTCTAAATATGTCAGCACTCACTCAAGACAGCCAAGTTGGCCGTCTAAAACCCAAAAACCAAACCCAGTGCCGTCGAGTCTATTCTGACTCATAGCGACCCTATAGGATAGAGTAGAACTGCCCCATAGAGTTTCCAAGGAGCACCTGGCAGTTTCGAACTGCTGACCCTTTGGTTAGCAGCCGCAGCACTTAACCACTATGCCACCAGGGTTTCCAGTTGGCTGTCAGGTAGCTTTAATTGCTGGAATATTCTTCATATATACCAATCCAAATCTACCGTTCTGCAATTATTATTCACTAATTCTAGTTCTGAAGCTCCTGGGTGGCTTAAATGGTTAAGTGTTCTGTACTAGCTGAAAAGTTGGCTATTCGAACCCACCCAGAGATGCCTCAGGAGAAAGGACTGGCGATCTGCTACTGAAAGTTCACAGCCTTGAAATCCCTGTGGAGTGTAGTTCTACTCTGCACACATAGTGTTGCCATGAGTTAAAGCCAACTCAATGGCAACTAACAAAAAGAACAATTATAGTTCTGCTTCCTGGAACTACACAAAGAAATTGAATGCCTCTTCTTCATGAAAGTCTTTAAAATATTTAAATGCCTTTCTCATGCCCCTTCTAATCTGTTTTTCAGGTAAAACATTACTATAGGTTTTTTTTTTTTCATCATTCCTTTTCTAATATGCACCTGGTCTGATGAGAAGGTGGCATAAGGGGAGCCTCATTGCCTTTCTTCCAGACATTATATATTCTATTAATTCAGACCATAATAATATTAGTTCTCCTGCCCCCTCCTCCCCCATGTCACAAGTTAAATCCAATTGGGAGGGGCACATTAAATGAAATGGCTTTCTTGGGAATGATTATTAATATGGTCTGCCATGTCTTGTGCTTGTACAATTGCTTTTTAAAACTAAATTCAAGACTTTACATGTATTCCCAGTCAATTTCACCTTAGGATCTGGGGCTCTTCATTTCAGCCTTAAGATCTTTGAAAATTTTGATTCTTTCATTTTATCATTCCAAATACGTTGACATCTCTATATTTAAAAGGCTTGACCTTCTACTTTTTATTCAAATAGAATTTTTTAAATGATGAGTAGAAGAGAATCAAGGGCAAAGTCCTTTGGAACATTACTAGAAAAATCACTCCAGGCTGGGTTTTATTAATGAATGTTCTCTGGCAATGCTTCTTAGCCCTGGCTGCACATTAGAATCACCTGGTGAGTCTTAAAAACAATTAATACCCATGCATGGGCCCCACCCACCCAAGACCAATTAAATAAGAATCTCTGGGGGTGAAGCTATGGCTTCAGCAATTTTTTTCAAGAATCCCTAGATGATTCTGATGTCTTGAGACAACTTGTCTTGAGACAGACAGAGCAAATCAATTTTATTCAATATCTTTTCCCCCTTCTTTTCTTGAAAATTTTATTAGTACCATATTTTAAAAAAATTTTCTTTATAAGAAGATATTTAAATAATTTGACATGTCAAAACAAAGCAGGTAGTTTAAAATATCTGAATAGTTATACCTTTACATTTATAAAATAGTTATTCTTTTACTATTTAAATAATTTTACCAGTTATTATTATTTTTTTTTGCTTTCCCTTTTATAGGACCACATCAGTATCATGCTCTAAATAGTACATTATCATACTAAAAGGACAAGAACTCTGACACTTTCATTCTGTACAACCCCCAAAAGAAAACGAATACAAAATAGAGCTGGATATATAATAAGTGATTGGTAATTAGTATGTTAGGCATGGCTATAAAAATGACAGTGATGATGCTTTGTTGTTAGTTGTGGTCAAGTTGGCTCCCACTCATGGCAAACTACTTACCATTTACTAAGTACTTCTTATCTTCGGTTGGGTTCTCTAGAGAAGCAAAACCAGTAAAGGATATATATATATATATATATATATAATGTTCTGAGTCCATGGATCAGGATAGAGGCCTCTCCCGATTCACATAGCCATAGGGGCTGGCGAACCCAAGATCGGCAGGTCAGAGAGCAGGGCTTTCGCTCAAAGGCTGTGAAGGTCGATGAATCCCAAGATCGGCAGGCAAGACTGCAAGGCTTCTCCTGATTCACATAGCTGCAGTGGCTGGCGAGCCCAAGATAGGCAGTTCAGAGAGCCAGAAGATCCACAAATCCCAAGATTGGCAGGTAAGCTGCTAGCTCAAGTCCCAAGAACTGGAGATCAGATGAACAAGAGTCAGCTGGAGGATCCAGAACAAGCCAAAACCCTTGGCAAGGTATATAGGAAGGAAGTAGGTGGTGGAGAGTGAAAAGACAAAGGCTGAGGGGGTGGTGAGCCACCACAGGCCCCACCCCCGCCGGTACCACTCAGCAGATTCCATTGTGGGGGTGATCACATATCAAATTTCAACAGAGAAGTGATCAGAACATTATACAACTGCCAAAACACTGAGAATCATGGCCCAGCCAAGTTGACACACAATCTTAACCATCACACTACTTGATTGATAGATGATAGATATAGGTAGATAGATGATAGATAGATATAGATATAGATAGAGATAGAGATAGAGATAGAGATAGAGATATAGATAGAGATAGAGATAGAGATAGAGATAGATGATAGATAGACAGACAGATAGATAGATAGATGATAGATAGATAGATGATAGATAGATAGAACAATATGGATGGGTGGACGGATGGATGGACGGACAGACAGACGGACGGACGGATGGATGACAGAGAGAGAGAGAGAGATTGAAAAAACCAAACCCACTGCCATCGAGTCGATTCTGACTCATAGCAACCCTATAGGTCAGAGTAGAACTGCCCCATACAGTTTCCAAGGAGTGCCTGGTGGATTTGAACTGCCGACCCTTTGGTTAGCAGCCATAGCACTTAACCACTTATGCCACCAGGGTTTACGATAGTAAAAACGATGAATAATTTGTTGATTTTATTATAGATTTAAAATTAAAGTTAAAAATAAATACTTTTACTTTGTTATTCTTTTTAATTGAATAACTGTGCATTTGCCAGCATACTGGGCCATATAAAAGAAGGTCTAAAATACAGGAAAATATGAAAGCTTCTGTCCATCTTTGAACTTAACGTCCACTCTCTATTGTATGTGAATTTTATCAAAATAGGAATAATTTTAGTAGTAATGTGTTTGTTACAATGCAAAGTCTTCACCCAGATGCAGTTTCTGTGGTTTTCACTGACAGTCCTGAACTGACTAAAATGCTGAACACTTGGAAAGAAAAGGAAATGTGCTTTAGTATCTATGAGGAGACATGTAGTGGTGCATATTAGTACTCTTTTTTTTTTTACCATAATCTGGTTTGGATTCCTCTTCCTTTCACCTTTGCTTTCCACACCGACCAATAATAACAGGAAGAAAGAGATATAATGTGCTTCAAAGCTGCTAATGGTAAGAGCAAAGGAGAAGGGTCATTGTTGATCTACACTGTTAACAAGAAGTCATCCTGATCTACATAAAGTGTGAGAGTAGACTTGCATTTCTGCCATCTGTTAAAATTTCTAGGCTCCCTCACCAACTGTACTTAGTTCAAAGCATAGAGACTCCCTGGTCTACTTCTCTACTTTCTTCCAAGTTCTATAACTTAACACTTGACATTTAGCTGGTTCCACTGGAAAAGACTTTACCAAAACTTGACTGTCTTTTTATTAAAATTCCTCAAATAAATAAGTAAAAAAAATAATTCCATGTAAAATCATGAGGTCTTACCCTTTTCTATTTATAAATGGCATCAAAATCATATAGGTAAATACTATATTACTGCCCATTAGTTTTTGAAATTTTGGTCATCCATTTCTTTGCTTTCTCTTCCACTCCTCACTGGAGACTTTCCCTAAAATAAAACCATACATTGTATATAGACCTCTTCCATTCCTAATAAACAACGAATCTCATTTTTACTTTGTACCTGAAGCCTACATAATGAGCTAGTTTTTGACAGAGGTGTAGGAAGCTAAAGAAGCTAGAAGTCAGCAGGGTGTCAAAATGTAAACACCGAAAGAAAATGTACTGCATGATGCTCTCTGTGATACTCTATTATTATTATTTTTACATATTATGTTAACACAATACGCACAAAGCAATTTTTTACGTTTTTGTTAAATATGCATATGGTTCGTAATACTTTTCTGCTAAAGATAGGAAAGCTGGTGAAGGCTTTCTTTCAGACCATATTATTATGCTGCATGATACCAAAGCTTGCTTTTTATAAATGAATTAGTAAAAACAGTCTTCCACGCTCCCCGCCTCTCAGTTTGTGGTAATAGCATTGACCTTTGCACCTTCACTGTGAATTCCCAGATAAAACATTCAGCATAGCAAAAGAGACTTGAATAATAAAGTTTCCACTTTCCCAGAAAAGAGCCCAAACATAGCCAACATATAACTACAACTAATGTTAAATATTCGTATAAGAACTTCATAGCCAAATAAAGGTCTTAAGGGAAGGAATTACCATGGTACTTTACAGCCACACCAAAAAATAAATGTATAACCATATTTAACAAAACAGCTATATTTGTGCAAATATACAAAGCAACTACAGTATGCACTGCCCTTGCCTTTCAGGACCTTAATCAAAAAGGAACGTCTGACCTACATGCAACAATACAATGCATTAAGCTTAATTCTCATAATCAAATGCATAGTAGTACCAAACATGGATGAACAGAGAAAAATCCTTTTGCCTCCCAAGGTGGTCTCTCTGATGTTGCAGTGCCACACGTAGTTTGCTGCTACTGCATACCTATTCACTGACTATTTGTGGCAAAACTGTGAGAAAGGTCAAGAAGACCCAGAACCATGTTTCGTTTTTTTTTTTTTGGTTTTTGTTTTCCTGTCTGGATAAGAACTATAAACATCTGAAGTGTTTTAACTTTCTCATTTTAAACACATTCCCAAAAATTTTTTTCTGCTCCTACATGCAGCAGAGCATTTGGTACAAAGTTCAAAGCATTTGTCCCTTTCGACTGAGTTCGTATTAGTATTCCTCCCTTTTTAATTTTCTTAAAGTTTTTGTGGCAAAATATATATAACAAACATTTTGCCATTTTATCATAACTAACAACACAAATTCCAAAACATAAGCTAGATAAGTGGGATATTCAAAAAATTAAACACTTAGGCCAATCAAAAGAATTCACCAAAAGAGTAAAAAGAGAATCTACAGACTGGGAAAAAAAAATTTGGTTATTATAAATCCGACAGAGGTCTAATCTCTAAAATCTACAAGAAAATTCAACACCTCTACAACATAAACACAAATAATCCAATTAAAAAATGGACAAAGGAAATGAACAGACACTTCACCAAAGGAGACGTTCAAGCCACTAACAGACACATGAGGAAATGCTTGTGATCACTAGCCATTACCCAGTAACCCAGTGCCGTCGAGTCGATTAGAGAAATTCAAATCAAAACCACAATGAGATACCATCTCACCTCCCCCCCCCCATTACTGGAACCAATCAAAAAAAACAGGAAATAACAAATGTTGGAGAGGCTAGGTGAAGATCAGAACTGCTGGTGGGAATGCAAAATGATACAACCATTTTGTAAAACAATATGGTGCTTCCTTAGAAAGCTAGAAATAGAATATCATATGATCCAGCAATCCCACTCCTAGGATATCCTAGAGAAATAAGAGCTGTCACACAAATAGACATATGCGCATCCATGTTCATCACAGCATTGTTCACAATAGCAAAAAGATGGAAACAACCTAGATGCCCAGCAACAGATGAGTGAATAAACAAACTATGGTACATACATACAATGGAGTATTATGCAATGATAGAGAACAATGATAAATCTGTGAAGCATCTCATAACATGGATGAATCTGGAGGGCATTATGCTGAACGAAATAAACCAATCACAAAAGGACAAATATTGTATGAGACCATTTTTGTAAAAACTCATGAAAACATTTACACACAAAAAGAAACAATCTTTCATGGTTCTGAGGGAGGGGAGGGGTGGAGACGAAAAAACACTAAATAGACAATAGATAAGTGGTAACTTTGGTGAAGAGTAAGACAGTAAACAATACTGGGGAAGCCAGCACAACTTGTCCAAGGCAAGGTCATGGAAGTTCCATAGACACATCCAAACTCCCTGAGGGATCTAATTGCTGGGCTGAGGGCTGCGGGGACCATTGTCTCAGGGAACATCTCGCTTAACTGGCATAACAGAGTTTATAAAGAAAATGTTCTGCATTCTATTCTGGTGATTAGCGTCTGGGGTCTTACAAGCCTGGGATGGGAGTGGCCATCTAAGATATGCCACTGGTCTCACCCCTTCAGGAGCAAGGAAGAACGAAGAAAATTAAAGATAGAAGGTAAACATTAGTCCAAAGGACTAATGGACCACCACTACCACAGCGTCTGCCAGACTGAGTCCGGTACAGCTAGATGGTGCCCTGCTATCACCACTGACTGCTCTGACAGGGATCACTATAGAGGTTCCCAGACAGAACTGGAGAAAAATGTAGAACAAAATTCCAACTCACAAAAAAAGACCTGACTTGCTGGCCTGACAGAGACTGGAGAAACCACAAGAGTATGGCCCCCGGACATCGTTTCAGCTCAGTAATGAAGTCACTCCTGAGGTTTACCCTTCAGCCAAAGATTGGGCAGGCCCATAAAACAAAACGAGACTAAAGGTGTACAACAGCCCAGGGGAAAGGACTAGAAGTCAGGAGGGAACAGGAAAGCTGGTAATAGGGAACCCAAGGTCAAGAAGGGAGAGTGTGACATGTCATGGGATTGTTAACCAATGTTATAAAACGACGATATGCATACTAACTGTTTAATGAGAAGCTAGTTTATTCTGTAAACTTTCATCTAAAGAACAATTTAAAAATTTGCCATTTTAATCATTTTAAGCATAAAATTCAGTGACATTAATTATATCCACCAAGTTGTGCAACTATCATCACTATTTCCAAAGTTTTTCTTCTCTCCAAAGAGAAACTCAGTACCCCTTAAGCAGTAACTCCACATTTACACATCTCCCACCCCCTAGTAACCACTAGTAAGTTTTGGCCTCTATACACTTGCCTATTTTATATAATTCATACAAGTGGTATCATACAATATTTTTCCTTTTGTGACTGACTTATTTCACTAAAAAAAAAAAAAAAAAGATACCTAAAATGTGGAAGGGGTTTTGAAACTGTAAATGCACAGAAGACTCAGAAAGGAAGTGAGAACTATTAACACTGGAGGAGTAGATAGTGAGCAACAGCAGCACAGGACCAGCAGCAGCAGGAGTGTACCTGCAGCAGCAGAACCAGGAGACAATGTCAGAGAGCACTGGAGCTGACCCACAGAGTGAGAGATCTGAGTGCCTGTGCGCAGGAAGCTTCCTGGCAGAGTGGGGTGCCTCTGGGCACTGATTGGTGGAGCTAGGCTTGCCATCCCACGGAGCAAGAGAGCTGAGTGCCTTCCAGTCAAAGTTTACCGGTCAAGTGGAGTGCCTCCCAGCACTTATTGATGGAGCTGCTGAGCTTTGGAACACTTGCCCCTGCAGGGCAGATGCAGGCATGAAGCCTGAGGGCCGAGAGGCCAAGGAACACAGGAAGTTGAGCAGCCTCTGTCTCAAAAGGCATGGCAACAACTTCTGAGGTTTCAAAGAGTGGAGCCATGGCCTCTGGTGTTTCTAAGGGTGGAGTCGCCACTCAGATGGACTAGGAGAATGGTGTGCCTAGAGCCCAGGGAGCAGAGTTGCTGTCCCAGTGGGCCTGAAAGGGAGAGCTGAAGCCCAGGGCCAGGGGCCTCCACTCAGAATTCGGAGAGTGTAGCCAATAACTTAGAGTCTGGAGGGAAGGCTATTGTGTGAATGGTCTCAGAGAACAGAGGATTATTTTCAAACTTTGAGGGCTAATGTAATGTGTTCTGCTGACTTGCTTGGTGCCTGTTATGCCTTCTTTCCCTCCAATTTCTCCTATTTGTAATGGAAATGTCTAGTTTGTGCCTATTCCGCCATTGTACTTTGGAAGCAGATAATTTGTATTCTAGGTTTCACAGATGAAGAGGAATTTTTGGATTTTGGACTTGGAGTTGATTTAATACTTTTGGTATGATATGATGGGGTGAATATGTTGTACCTGTTGCAAGGACGTGAATTTGGGGGGGCCAAAGGGTAGAATGTCATGGATTGAATTGTGTCCTCCAAAAATATGTGTCAACTTGGTTAGGCCATGATTCCCAGTATTGTGTGGTTATCCTCCATTTTGTGATTGTAATTTTATGTTAAAGAGGATTAGGGTGGGATTGTAACACCCTTACTAAGGTCACATCCCTGATCCAATGTAAAGGGAATTTCCCTAGAGTGTAGCCTGCACCACATTTTATCTTACAAGAGATAAAAGGAAAGGGAAGTAAGCAGAGAGTGGAGACCTCAAGCCACCAGGAAAGAAGCACTGGGAACAGAGCCTATCCTTTGGATCCGAGATTCCTGCTTGGAGAAGCTCCTCATCCAGGGAAAGTTTGACGAGAAGAACTTTCCTCCAGAACCAACACAGAAAGCCTTCCCCTTGAGGTGACACCTGAATTTGGACTTTTAGCCTACTCTACTGTGAGGAAATAAATTTCTCTTTGTTCAAGCCATCCACTTGTGGTATTTCTGTTATAGCAGCACCAGATAACTAAGACATAAACTTTGGTCTCTATACACTTGCCTATTCTATATAGTTCATACAAGTGGGATCATACAATATTTTTCCTATTGTGACTGATTTATTTCACTCACCGTAATATTTTCAAAGCTCATTCATGTCATAACATGTATCAGAACTTCATTTCTCTCTATGGCTGAATGATATTGCATTGCATTTATATACATTTTGTCTATCTATTCATCTGTTGATGGACACTTGGATTGGCTATTGTGAACTGTGATGCAATGAACACTGGTTTACAAGAATCTGCAAAGACCCTGCTTTCAAATCTCTTGGATATGATTACGAATGGCATTGCTGCATCACATGGTAATTCTAAGTTTAACTTTTTGAGGACCCACCTGTCTTAGTTATCTAGTGCTGCTATAACAGAAATACCACAAGTGGATGGCTTTAACAAACAGAAACTTATTTTCTCACAGTTTAGAAGGCTAAAAGTCCAAATTCAGAGTGCTGGCTCTAGGGGAAGGCTTTCTCTCTCTTTCGGCTCTGGAGAAAGGTCCTTGTCTCTTCAGCCTCTGCTTCCTGGTTCATTGGAGATCATCATGTGTCTTGGCATCTATCTTCCCCCATCTCTCCTCTGCTTGCTTATTTAATTTCTTTTATATCTCGAAAGAAATCGGCTCAGATACACCTTAAACTAATCCTGCTTTTTTTACAAAACAGAGACAACCCATTCCCACATGGGATTATAACCACAAGCACAGAGGTTAGGATTTACAACACGTATTTTGGGGGGCATAATTCAGTCCATAACACCACCAAACTGTTTTCCACAGTGTTTCACCATTTTACATTCCCACAAAAAATGGAAGAGTGTTCCAATTTCTCCACATCCTTGTGATTTTCTGATAACCACCCTGTTGTTGTTGTTGTTGTTAGATGCTGTCCAGTTGATCTTGACTCATAGTGACCCCATAGTGACACAGTAGAACTGACTCATAGGGTTTTCTTGGCTGTAATCTTTACAGAAGTAGATCACCAGGTCTTTCTCTCATGGAGCAGATGGGTGGGTTTGAACCACCAACATTTACGTTAGCAGCCAAGTGCTTAACCATTTGTGGCACCAGGGCTCCTTTCCTCGGGAGTGTGAAGCGGTAGCTCATTGTGGTTTTGATATGAATTTCCATAATAACTAAGGATGCTGAGCCTCTTGTTATGTGCTTGTCGGCCATTTGTATCTTTTCTTTAGTGAAATGTGTATTCAAGTCCTTTGCTAATTTTTAATTGTGTTGTTTGCCTTTTTGTTGTTGAGCTGTAGGTGTTCTTTATATATTCTGGATACTAAACCCTTATCAGATATAAAACAGTCATTTTCTCTCATTCTGTAGTTTGTCTTAAGTACTCCCTTCATTACGGTAGCTTTGTGCTTAGTTTGCTTTTCTTTTTCTTGGTCCCCAAGTTGTAAAGTTAGGTTATCGATTTGAGATATTTCTTCTTTTTTAACGTAAGCATTTATAGCTATAAATTTCCCTCTAAGCCCTGCTGAACCCCATAAGTTTTGGTATGTTGTGCTTTAATCTTCATTCATCTCTAAGTATTTTGTGATTTCTTCTTTGACCCGTTGGTTGTCTAACAGTGTTGTTAATGAAGTGAATTGTGTACCCCCAAAATATGTTGGAATCCTAACACCTATATTTGTGGATGTAATCCTATTTGGAAATAGGATTTGGTTTGTTATATTAATGAGGTCATACCAGTGTAGGGGTGTGTGCTAAACATAATCATTTCTGAGCTATAAAAAGCACAGATTAAACACAGAGGTATGAACAAACTGGGGAAGACAGACATCCTGTAAGGATTGCCAAGAAACCAAGGAATGATCAGGGCTATGAACAAGGAAGGAATCTATAGGACTGAGACTCTGATTTGTACTTTTTGTCTCCAGAAATGTGATAAAATAATTTTATGTTCTTTAAAGCCACCCACTTGTGATATTTCTGTTATGGCAGCACTAGGTAACTAAGCCAAGTGTGTTGTTTAGTTTCCACATATTTGTGAAATGTCCAGATTTCCTTTTGCTGTTGATTTCTAGTTTCCTTCCATTGCGGTAGGAGAAGTTATGTTGTACGATTTCAATCCATTTAAATTTACTGAGACTTGCTTTGTGACCTAGCATATGGTCTATCCTGGAGAAAGATCCATGTAGTGCTTCTTGTTTCTTAGTTCCTCTAACTTAGATGTCCTACACCGTAAACCTCATCTCTGAGACCTGCTAACGCCATCCAGACTTTAATGATTCTCTGAACTCAATCTATGGCCAGTATGTGCCTGAGTTTTCTAGCCTCATCTCTCTCTGAGTACGTTAGGAAGTGGAAGTAATTTTTACTGACTACTTAAGATGTGCAAGGCAGTTTCATTTATGTTGTCTCATTTTATCCTCACAAGCACACTATAAGAAATGGGTATTTTTTTTTTTTAGAGAAAAAGGAATTGAAGTTCAGAGAAGTAAATTAACTTGCCAAGGTCACTCTACTATGTTAGTGGAGCTATGATTCAAACTCAGACCTGTCTAACTTCAGATCTGTTAGCTTCAACTCATTGCCAATGAGAAATACATTTTGACTCCTACAATCTAGCTAAAATATTTATACTGAACAGTTCTATTCAAAATTTCCCTGCCTCCACTCACATTTCATTGGTAAAAACACCGAATTTAAATGTGGAAGAAAAATATTTCAAATATTTTGTGACCTTGGGTAAGTCATTGAGCCACTCTGGGTCTGTATTTACTTACCTCTAAATATGTCAACCCATTTCACTGAGGTCCTCTCATTTTATTTGCCCTAATTATCTTTTTTTTTTTAATTATCTTGTAGGTATACTGTGAGAATAAAATGAGATAATACAAACGAAAATGCTTTGTAAATAATAACAAAGGAAACATAATCATCATCATTAAATAGACGTTACATAGTTCTTCACATCGACATAAATCCCCTGTTTGAATAACTTCAAATATAGGAACCAGCACAAAGTCAATTCCTATGAGGCGGAGGTCAAATATATCCCTGGTTTCCACGTTTTCCAAGCTGCTGTACCACTCGAAATCTGATACTGGCCACTCTTCCTCTTCTCAGCACTTTTCCCTCACCCGTTTGTGTTAGGTAATTCGCTGCAATGTCTCACAGAACTCACAGGCCTTACTTGGAGTTAAGTGGTGTATTAAGGAACAGGCTACAACTCAGGAATCAGGATGGGGGAGCATGTAGGCTAAGACTCCCTTCTTCAATGCAGGAGAGCTCTCTCAGATCCTCACAGCCCCTGAGGACAGACTCCTCACAGCCCCCTTGAAGCCGAAAACTAATAGGTTCTTGCCCAGCAGGCTAGTGAATTGAAGTCAGCCAGACACGGGGTTAAAAGAACAGTAAGGTTTATTCACAGTTTGCAAACTAGGAAGCAGGCATGGTCTTGAGACCTTAGGCTGCCAGCTCCCTGAACTAAGGCAGATTTGCTCCTTATACAGGGAGCGATATACATATTCATGAACAGAGAGGGGAAGGTCTTCAGTCCTCTGATGCTCCCAAAGTCTGCATAATTTTTGTGAATGAGTTTTTGCACACGGTTCTGAAAATACTGAGCACAGCCCTAAAAAAATGGTGACAGCTCATTACTGCTACCCCAGGAAGGTCTAGCGGGTAAACTTGGAGTTGGTGCGCCTGCCCCTTGGCCTCCTGCCAGAAGAGAGAAAAACCTGGGGAATCAACCAGTCTTGGTGAGGTGTTATAAAAGTTGTAACAAAAATGTAACAAGAGTAGGCTTTTCTGAAAAGCAACTATTATGGGATGGTCAATAACCCTCTGCCTGCTTCACCCTGAGGACTGGTTCCTCTTGGCCCCCCCACCCCCGCCACGGCAGTCTCCTCTTGGCCCTGCTGTCTGTCACCCCTGGCAGGCCTGTCACCACTGGCTTCACCACTGGCTCTGCCACTTGGCCCCTTGTGGGCCTGTTACTGCTGATTCTGCCGATTCTGCCACTTCAAGGGTGTCTCTTTGTCTTCAGTGTTACAGTCCTTGACCAGTGTTAGAGAGTTCTTTTAGGAGGTTCTTTGCCTTCTCTATGGAAACCCTGGTGCCATCACGGTTAAGAGCTATGGCTGCTAATCAAAACATCAGCAGTTGGAATCCACCAGGCGCTCCTTGGAAACCCTATTGATTCGATGGCAATGGGTTTTGTTTGGTTTTCCTCCTCTCTGCATCTTCTCTCTTGCCTTTATTCCTCCTGCTTCTCTTCCTTCTGTCTGACAAAACCTCTGTGGGGCTGGGGACATATATATGCACAACCCCTTGTCAATTTTAAGGCATGGCCCCTCCCAGCAGGGAGGGCCACAAACTGACTTATCTCCTCTCTGTATGCCACCTCATTTGCATAACAGGTGCAGCTGGGCTACAACTTACCTCTTTTGCATAGTCCATTCACCTACCCCTGCAAGGTGCATATCTACCACAGGGCAGGCTGCAGCCCAGGACCAGACCCAAAGTATCAAACCAAGTTGTTAAAGCTTACCCAGGAAATGTCAATCAACATGGACAAAAGTAACAAATCTTCTGGGGTAGAAAACGAGGGCAAAGGTAACTCCTCAGGGCTCAGGAAAAAAATCACTCCAGCGTTTTTTCCAAAGAACCAAGGCAAAAGGCCACATAAAGGAACTCATTTTACCACATGCCCTCTACCTAGACTTCATAGCCTCGGGTTCATAATACCCAAGCCACTGGGACTAGATTCTAAGAAGAGTGATGTTCTGCTTTTTTCTGAACCCTTGGCTTTTTTTCATACTGTACTAAAACCCTTTAGTGGATGAGCCTCTGAGAATCTTTGACAACCTATTTTCTCCCATTGCAATGGGGAAGAATGAAATTTTCTGACATAAATGCAAAGTGGGCTCATTTGAGGTGGAGGCATTTCCCAAAAAGATGTCTTTGAAATTGGGTTTTATAAGTGGTGTTTTGTGACTTTTATTGAGGTTTTTTTTTTCTCCAACCTCCGCAGGTATATGGCCCATCCTCTACATTATTCTACACCTTCTCTAATAAATAGATAGTTAGCTCCATGTTCTTCCTCTTTCCCAGATTTTTTATCATATCTATATTACATGTGCAGAGAGGGCATATTGGCTTCCTGAGGAAAGCGTGCAAATGCTATTCGAACTGTACTTTCTATTGTAAAGGACTTATTGGATACTACTGCTTAATATAGTACATCTAGAAGTGTAGACATTATAACATTTTTCTCAATGTATCTACATCTAAAAAAGAAAATTACCATAAAACACTTATATTTGAGCCGATTGCTCTAATCATTCTGAGTGTAGTCAAGGATCTGGTTGTTCCTGTGTAATTCTCACAAACACATGTTATGAAAGAAATATTTCTTTATACATTTCTTTTAACTTAACATTACATTATAAATACATATACCTTTTCTTTCTAGTGATCTTAAGTATTCCTAAAATATCAGGTCTGGAGTGCTCTAATTTCTTTCACCAAAAAGTATTATGTGTTTCTACAGGTGAGTGTCAGTGAGTTTATTATTACAGAAGGCTATATTCTTTTGATTCTATCAATCTTGTTTTGTTCTTGTATGTAAGTGGGACATAGCTTTGCCCTTACTTGCTAGTGGGAAGTCTCAGATTCAAATACCAGAATTAATCTCTTGTTTACTGAAATAGGAAACCCTGGTGGCGTAGCGGTTAAGCATTCAGCTCCTAACCAAAAAGTCAGTAGTTCGAATCCACCAGGCACTCCTTGGAAACCCTATGGGGCAGTTCTACTTTGTCCTGTAGGTTGTTGTGAGTCGGAATTGACTTGATGGCAATGGGTTTGTGTTTTTGGTTTACTGAACTAACCTTCTATAAGGCCCACGAATGGTCCAACCAGCCCATTATTCTGCTCAATGGCAGTTTTCTGGGAGAGAATGATTGTTCAATACAGTTCAATATAGTAATTGAGATTTTAATAGTAAACACTGTAGTAAAAACTTCAGTGGATACAAAAATGATTGAGACACCATCCTTGTATTTACAATGCTTAAAACAAAGGTAATGGTAAATGAGGTATGATTTACGGTTACAAAACAAGGTAGAAATGCAAATTATTACAGGGATTCTTACTGTTTTAAAAGAGTGAGAGGATGCTGTGTATATACTAAGCTTTCCATTAAAGTTATACAGATGAAACATTCATGAATTTATCTAAATATTTATTTAAACCATTTACTATGTTCAGTATGTATCACCTTCTAAGATACTATTTCTCTTCTTTTGACCTATATTTTAATTTGTTTATACATTCTTTTAAGTTATATAGAGTATCCACCAATGTGCTGTTCTTGGATTTGATGTGCCATCCACACTTAATCTACTCATATATTCCATTGTTTTGTATATTTTAATTAAGTCTTGTTGTTGTTAGTTGCCTTTGAGCTGCTCTGACTAATGGCTACCCTATGTATAACAAAAGGAAGCATTGCCCAGTGCTGTGCGATATTCATGGTCATTGTTATGTCTGAGTCCATTATTTCAGCCACTATATTAATCCATTTCACTGAGGGCCTCCCCTGCTTTCATCAGTCCTTCACTTTACCAACCATGATGTCGTTTTCCAGCAATTGGTCTTTCCTGATGACATATTCAAAGTAAGCAAGCCAGAGTTTCACTGTCCTTGCTTCTAAGGAGCATTCTGGTTGTATTTCTTCTAAGACTGATTTGTTCATTCTTTTGGCACTATATAGTATATTCGATATTCTTTCCCAACCTCGCAGTTCAAATGCATCAATTCTTCTTCTGTCTTCCTTTTTCATTGACTACCTTTTGCATGCATGCGTATGAGGTGATTAAAAATACCATTTCTTGGATCAGGCAAAACTTAGTCATCTAAGTGAAATTTCACTTTTTAAAACTTTAAAGAGGTATTTTGCAGCAGATTTTCCCAATACATCATTTGATTTTTTTTTTTGACTGTTGCTTCTATGGATGTTGATTATTGATCCAAGTAAAATGAATCCTTGACAACGTCAATATTTTTTCTGTTTATCATGATGTGGCTTATTGGTCCAATTGTGAGGATTTTTGTTTTCTTTATGTTGAGGTGTAATCCGTATGGAAGGATGTAGTCTTTGACCTTCATCAGTAAGTGCTTCAAGTTATCTTCATTTTCAACAAGTAAGGTTGTGTCATCTTCATTTTGCAGGTTGTTAAGAAATCTTCTTCCAACCTAAAGCCATGTTCTTATTCATACAGCCTGACTTCTGGGATTGTCTGTTCAACATATAGATAAAATAAGTAAGGTAAAAAGATACAACACTGACACACACCTTTCCAGTTTTGAACCATGCAGCATCCCCTCGTTCTGTTCGAACTACTGACTCTTGATCCATGTACAGTTTCCACATGAGCCCAATTATGAGCTCTGGAATTCCCATTCTTTGCAATATTTTCCATAATTTGTTATGATCCACACAGTAGAATTCTTTCACATAGTTGACAGACCACAGGTAAACATCTTCTTGTTTTCTCTTTTTTCAGCCAATATCCAAGGTTAAATATTACAAAAATTGTAGTCAATTCATGTGGAAGGTAGTTGTTATGGATTAAATTGCACTCCCACAAAATATATGTTATAATCTTAACCCTTATAGCTGTGGATGTAATTTTGTTTATAAATAGTTTTTTTCTGTTATGTTAATTAGATCATGTTTGAGTAGTATAGATTACAAATCTAATCACTTCTGAGTTACATAAAGAGCAGATTACGTTCAAATATAGGCACAAAAAAAAAGGCACAAAGGGGGATGAAAAATGCCATGTGAGAATTGTTTACAAGCCAAGGAACCAAAGAATGCCTGGTACTACCTACAAGAAATGACGGACATGGCCAAGACCCTGATTTGTAGTTTTAGCCTCCAGAAATGTAAGAAAATAAATTTCTATTTTTTAAAACCACCCATGTGTGGCGTTTGTGTAATAGCAGCCCTAGGAAATTAAGACAGGAGTCCATTGCATGCTTGTAGTTTTTTTTTTTTTTTTAATGTATCATTACAAAGATAAAAGTATTCAATCTTGGAATATAAAGGTACAATAGCCACAAAGTACACAATTTAAAAATTACTGTCTTCATGGAAATTGATAGAAGTAATTTTAAATGTTGACAAAAATAGCGTTTGAAGTTTAAAAGCTCTTTCACCCAAGAAAGTCAAAGCGCATCTTAAGTGCTATTTATTTTCTTAGAAAACAGAAACCAACAACAACAAAAAAACAAACCCAGGGCCATCGAGTCGATTCCGACTCATAGCAACCCTATAGGACAGGGTAGAACTGCCCCATAGAGTTTCCAAGGAGCGCCTGGCAGATTCGAACTGCCATACCCTTTAGGTTAGCAGCCGTAACACTTAATCACTACGCCACCAGGGTTTCCTTAGAAAACAGAGGGCAGTGCAAAATATCATCCTCCATATTCAGTAGAGTTTTCTCTTCTTTGGCCATAACCATTTAAAAATATTTGCAAGGCCAAATAAGAAACACACTCTGCCAATATTCCATGAATAAACTGATATTTTAATAAACATTTCTTGTGATTATAAATTATTGCAGGTGTGATAGTTAATATTATGTGTCAACTTGGCTAGGCTACGATTCTCAGTGGCTTGGCAGACACTTAGCCAACGATGATGTCCTTTTCTAGCAATTGGTCTTTCCTGATGACATATTCAAAGTAAGCAAGCCAGAGTTTCACTGTCCTTGCTTCTAAGGAGAATTCTGGTTGTATTTCTTCTAAGACTGATTTGTTCATTCTTTTGACAGTATATAGTGTATTCAATAGTCTTTGCCAACCTCACAGTTCAAATGCATCAATTCTTGTCTTCCTTGAATAATGTAATATAATGTAATCACTTTCCATGATGTGATTAGCCAATCACTTGAAAGGGCAGTTTCCTTGAGGGTGTGGTCTGCCTCCACTGTGTAAATGGATTTTTTGGCAAAGCTCACTTGCTTTCTCTCTCTCAGTCCTGCAACTGCACTCTTCTTGTTGTCTACCTCCAGTTTTTGGGAGGTAAGCATGCAGAACTCTTCAGCTTGCTGCCTCACCTGAAAGTTTTGGATTTGCCAGCCCTTGCAACTCTGTGAGCCATCAGAGGTCCCCAGCCTGCTGCCTGACCCATAGATTTGACCTTGCTCAGCACAGTGGTTAAGCCCTCAGCTGCTAACAAGAGGTTGGCAGTTCAACCCACCAGTGGCTTTGCAGGAGAAAAATGTGGCAGTCTGCTTCCATAAAGATTAAAAAAAAAAAAAAGCGAAACCAAACCTGTTGCCGTTGAGTTCATTCTGACTCATAGCGACCCTATAAAGATTACACTCTAGAAAACCCTATGGGGCAGATCTACTTTGTTCTATAGGGTCACTATGAGTCAGAATTCCACTTGATGGCAACGAGATTGGTTTTTATGGTTTGGCCCCCACAATTGCATGAACCATTTCCTTGAAGTAAATCTCTATATATTTAGATCTATATATTTCACTGGTTTTGCTCCTCTAGAGAACCCAGACTAAAACTACAGGCAATTCTAGAAAATTTGAAAATTGCTGGCAAGGATTAAAAAAAAAAAAAACTCTCATATTTCCCCATTAAGAGATATTAATATTAAAATGCTGGCCTATGTTTTCCAGTCTTTGTGTGTGTGTGTGTGTGTGTGTGTGTGTGTGTGTGTGAGAGAGAGAGAGAGAGAGAGAGAAAGAATGAGCCTTAAAAAAATGTGATCATTCTACACGTAGTTCCATATATTGCGTTTTTAAATTTTGGGTAATAGACATTTCACCATGTAATAAATATTCTTGGAAAATCTGAAATTTAAAATTTGTCTAATAGTCTTCTCTGTGAATGTACTTCAGTACACATAATTATTTTCCTACAGTTTGACATTCAGTTTTTTTCTATTTTTTGCTTTTATAATAATGTGATTAATATTCCTGTATATAAACATGGGTACCTATCACTGCTTATTTTCTGAGCATGAATTTCTATGTGTGATTTATGGGTCAAAGGGTATAAACACCTTCTGGGTCCTTGTATATACAGCCAAAAAGCTCTTTAGAAAGGGTGTCCCAGCTTATACTCCCACCAGCCCCAAAGCAGTGGGCCCATCTCACCCTGAGTAGGATGATTTTTTTTCTTGCCAAATTGATAAGTAACAACCAAATGACTGTCTTACACACAAAATTATACAAACATATTGTCAAAATCATCGGTTTCCAAGGCCAACAGGATGCTAAATTGTAAAACAGGTTAAATATGCCTTTAATGATGCCATTATCCCTCTTTCTATCACCTTTTCCTCTACATTCAGCATATCTACCCCCCTCTTTCCCAACATGAATCAAGTTATCTCATTATACGACAGTTCTATTACTATCTTTAGAAAGGTCCAATTTGATGTACAAAATTAACAAATGCTAAAAATTCTCATCATTAATGTGGGAGAGCATACTAGTATGAAGCCCACGTGATGTACACCCAGATTACAACTATCTACGGTATCACTTCTTTGCTTAAGGCTAAAATCCTGCCTAGTGTATTTCTACATACAAGGGAACCAACAGCCTACCACTTGCCAGGTACCGTACTAGGATTTTAACGTGTTATCTTTCTCCATCCTCATAATAATCCTTTGAAGTCAGTATCATTTTCTTCATATTATAGATGAAGAAAGTAAGGCACATTGGAGTGAAGTAATTTGCTCAAGGTCACTTAGTCTTTAGGATTAATTTCTTCACATAACAGAGAAGACATGATCAAGCTCATATACCTCTTTGTCTTAATCTCTCATAGCTCCTCTTCTCTTCCCACCTTAAATCTAAATTCAGCCACATTTTTGTTTTAGTTTTCTCAACACTATTTTGCCTTCACCATTGGCATTTGAAATTACCAATGCATAATTCCCAATACTTGCCCTCCAAACACATCACCAGGTTTCACTTTAGAAGTCATTGCTTTTGAGGAAACTTCCAGGCCCATCTCAGTCTAGGTAGAATAATTCTCCTGTGTGGTCTTAACAGTACATTTGTACGGCCACTACTGAAGCACATAACAGATTAGGTCATGGATGCTGAGTTGAACTGCCCAGATCTTTAGAACTGAGGCACTCATTCCCTCAACTGCTACAGAATATGGTTAACTGATGCGTCTCACCTAAGTTCTTTTCCAGGAATTACCCTTTATCAACAAAAGATCTATCTTAAAGCCCCACTCCACCCCGAGTCATCCAGCGACTGAAACCCATTGCCTTCGAGTGAGACCCAGGTGCCATGCCTCAAGGTGGTACAACTTTGAAGTTCATTTCAGCTCTAGAGTGCCCAGAGGGACTTCCTGAGGCTTTTGTTAACACTTCATCTATATTCAACTCCTCCCTCTACCCAATCTTACTGCCTTTTCTCCTTCATAGGTGTTGATCCTGAGAGCATTCCCCCAAAAATATATGGCATGAAAATTTACATCTCTGGGTCTGTTCTTGGAGAGCCCAACCTAAAACACTTGCTATTGTAATTGCTTCCTTTCTTGGCTGTCTACCTCAATAAACTATAAATCCCAAAAGGGCAAGAGGTATGTTTCTCTCCACTGTATCTTGAGTACATAGGGCAATGCGTGGCTCAATAAATAATCATTGACTGAATGAATGAAATGAATAAATGAAAAAGATAAGATTCGCACTCATATCTGCTGGACTCAAAAGCCTGAACTCCTTCCGCTATGGTGTACAGCACTACACTCCTAGGAGAACCACACACAAAATAAGAGGGAAAAGGTTCACTCTGTCAAGACTATTCAGCCTCGTGTCAATCCAGAAATCTTTGAGAGCAGAAAATAAACCTCTTTAGAAAACATGGAGTATTTCATTGTTTAAGCAAAGCCAGTCTGTGCGTAAGTGAAACATATTGTTGTTGTTAGGTGCTGTCGACTCAGTTCCATCTCATAGTGACCCTAGGTACAACAAAATGAAACGCTGCCTGCTCCTGTGCCATCCTCACAATCTTTGCTATGTTTGATCCCATCGTTGCTTCCACTGGTATTCATAAGGTTTTCACTGGCCAATTTTTATCAGATGTGGACTGTCAGGTCCTTCTTTCTAGTCTTTCTTAGTCTGGAAGCTCAGCTGAAACCTATCCACTATAGGTGACCCGGCTGGTATTTGAAATACCAGTGGCATAGCTTTCAGCATCACAGCAACACGCAAGCCACCACAGTACAACAAACTGACAGACAAGTGGTGGAACATACAATTTCCTAAATAATTACGCCAACCAGTCAAATCATGTAGCATAAAAAAATCTATTGCACATTAATTGTTGTTTTAATTAAAACAAAGAACTCAATTCTGCCTCCAGGTATATTAGACTATGCAAATTTCTTTCTTCTTCTAAGCTCAATTCTGCTATATTCCTTGCACTGATGGGAATATTTGCCTAATGTGAATCTATAAAACATTCAGCATAGTAAATATCATAATTTCACACCTATAACACATTTCCCTAACAATCCCCAAGTGGGCTTCAAGAAATTCATAACTACTTAAGATAATAAAGCAGCACACTTTAAAATAGATTACAAAAAACCTCCAGCTAAATTTCATAGGAAATTTAATTTATAACACTCTTCTTCATTATGGAACCAAACTAGATATACCACAATAAAAGATGCATAAACTTCAAGAAATGAAGTCTTGATACACGCTGCAGTATAGATGGAGCTTGAAGACATTATGCTGAGAGACATAAGCCAATGACAAAAGAACAAATATTTTATGACCTCATTTATAAAAAAGTACAAGAAAATGCAAATGTATAGAGACCAAAGTTTGTTAGTGGTTAACAGGAGAGAGACGGAAAGGAAAAAGGAGAGTTAACGGAGGTGGGAAACTGACATTAATTAAGGGTAAGGTTGCACAGCCAATTATTACAATAAGTTGTACACCTGTAAAAAGTTGAATTGGGAAAAGTTGTGTGATAGATGTATTTACTACTACAACAACAAGAGTAGCTGCTGAGGCTGCTTATTTGTAAACGGACACCTCACGGGATTGGGTTCCTTGATTTGGAGGTTTAGGGTCATGGTTTAATGGGACATTCAAGTGAATTGGCCTAATAATTGTTTAGTGCTTTGTTCTACCTCCTAGTTCATTGGTTAGTGCCTGGGTCTTAAAAGCTTGCTAGTAGCCATCCAAGGCACAATAATTGGTCTCTATTCACCTGGAGCAACAGAGGAGGAAAGACAGGAAAAGGAGGAAGATATGGAATGTGTGGCTAATGGCCTCCATGAACAGCTGTCTCCTCTGCCATGAGACCAGAACTGGATGGTACCCGGCTACCATTACTGAACATTTTGATCAAAGATTCCAAAGAATAATCCTGATAAAAAGAGGGAAATTTAGAACACGATTTCAAATTATCCTGGACTCTAGATTTTCTAGGGCCATGGAAGGTGGATGAACCCTTGCAACTATTACCCTGAGATAATCTTTAAACTTTAAACCAAATATATCCCCTGAATTCATCTTAAAACCAAATAGCAGTTTAGCTTAACTAGTAAAAAAGGTCTTCCTTGAGCATTATACTCTTTAAAAAAAATTTTTTTTATTGTGCTTTAGGTGAAAGTTTACAGCTCAAGTTAATTTCTCATTTAAACAGTTATATACATATTGTTTTGTGACATTGGTTGCAGTCCCCACAATGTGACAGCACCTTCCCCCTTCCCACCCTGGGTTCCCTGTGTCCATTCATCCTGTTCCTGTCCCTTCCTGCCTTCTCATTCTGCTATTTGGTCTCATATACCTGATTGAACTAAGAAGCACGTTCCTCACTCTTCAGATGAAGATTAGACAGGACTACAGAGCATTGTGCTCTTTTAAGAACTATATACCACCACAAAAAACCCAATATATATGGGATCAAATTGACAACAACAACTCAAAAGTTTAGATAGGAACCTTAGGGAACAATGAGTTTATGTTAATGAGGGAGGAACAACTCCAAAAAGGAGGGTGGGAATGGTTGCGCAACTTGAAGAATGTAATCAGTGTCACTAAACTGCATATGTAGAAACTGATGAATTGGTGTATGTTTTGTTGTGTATATTCTCAATGACAAAGTAAATAAAATTTATTTAAAAAAAAAGATGCATAACCTCATCACTTTTCAAATGTTAATATTTCTAGGAATACAAATCAAATTCAATCCTTACCTCCACGTAAACTTTATCTTTGAAATGCAAATTACACTAAGATTCTGAAACATTTCTGTGTATGACATATGCATATATGCATACATTTTAATACTTTTGTGAGAATTTCACTTTCTAAGCACTCAAGATTTTCAAAACCATCTTAGAAACCTAAGTCCAGCAGCAATTGTAACAACATGTTCTTAAGGACAACAGTGGGTAAAACCAAAAAAAACCATTGCTGTCGAGTTGATTTTCTCCTAGTGACCCTATAGGACAGAGTAGAACTGCCTCACAGGGTTTCCAAGGCTGTAAATCTTTATGGAAGCAGACTGCCACATCTTTCTCCAGCAGAGAGGCTGGTGGGTTTGAAGTACCACCTTTTACAAGCAGTAACTAAGTGCTTAACCACTGTGCCACCAGGGCTCCTTCAACAATGGGTACGATAGTGTAATCAAGGTTTTTTTTCCCCTATGGAGTGAAGGACTATGCAAATCAATTTTTCATAACATCATAATGCAGTCTTACTTAATTTCATGATTGAATATGAATTAGAGATACCATGAAAAGTTAAAATGGGATGGTAATTATTAAAAGAGAAGTTAAGTCTTACATTATTATGAACATGATTTGTATAATGTCCCCTTGCTGCATTTAGAAATAAATGGAATTCATATCAATATCAGTCTAAATTCAACATAGGAGCAAGTCTGAATTCTGGCCTTTGGATTCTATCAACATATAGACCAAACAATGTATTGAGGTACAGTTGTATGTGCAAAAGGTTTAGATATAGTAAGGAAGACAGGGAAAATATACCAAATTGAATCGTTCAATTGCTCTGTTACAATCTAATAACTCATAATTTATAGTAGGACAAGACTATATTGTAGTAATAGCCAGAAACAAGGTAACCATTAAAAGCCTTTTGTCTTGCCATTCATTTTTAGGTTTATCATTCGTTTATACCAAAATATTCACAAATTAATTTAATTCCACACGTAAATCATACTGTCACAACTGCCAGAGAAGATTCAAATATTTCCTTCCCTTTGGAAAGTGTTCATGGAAAGGCACACTGGTAAACGTTATCTCCAAGTTAAAGGCAGCTTAATCTTCTGAACTTAAAGAGAATAGACTCACCAAAAATCACATGCAAATTAATACACTAAGAATTACTGAACTAAGTCATTTCAGACTGACCAACAAAGGGTGAATACATGAATATGAACCTCAGGTAAAGGAGTTAAAGGAAAAATCGTATTTCAGATTTTCAACACTTCATTTCTCCAATTTCTTTTAGGTTAATACACTGAAAATTTAAAACACAGCCTAGTGCCTCTACTTCCATCTACAATCGTGTATGGGAATTTCACTGCTGTTTGCTACGCTGCATTCTCAGAGTGCGGTATGCTAGAAACACCACTCTGGGACACAAGCTTTAAACTAAGGGCCAGAAAGACAAAGACCATCCAGTGACCAAAGTTTGATTTAGCTCCTGTGTCCTAATCTCTAAGAGCACAATAGGTTCAAGCAGAATTGGGGTATGCCAAAAATTAATTGATTAGTTGATTGATTGATTGATTAACTAATTAAAGTTATGATCCCTGGGTGAAATAATTAAAGAAGAAAATGCTGTTTATGTATAAATTCACTAATTTATATACATTTAGTCAGGACATCTGGGCATCTTCCATGCCCATATGTTATAAGTCCCTCCACTCCAGAAGGAAACTTTAAAGACACTATAAATGCTAGCTTCACAAAACCTAAAAGAGATTCAAAAATCCCTTATGAGATCATTTAGCACATACAAATGTTAGTTCTAATTATTCACTAACGGCTACTTGACTGGTGTGTTTGGTTAAATACTAATTAGGATTAAAACCTGAACACCTAATTTATACTCTAGACGAAAGGTTCCATAACCTTTTTGTCTCAGGACTGCTTTACCCTCTCAAAATTTTTGAGGACCTCAAAGAGCTTCTGTTTATGTGGAAATATATCTATTGATACAGTATTAGAAATTAAAACTGAGAAAATTTTAGTATATTTATTTATTTTAAATAATAATTAACCCATTACCCAATAAAAAATAACTCTTTTATGAAAAAAAAATCTATATTGTACCAAACAAAAAAAATATATTGAGAAGAGTGGCATTATTCTATATTTTGGAAAACTTTTTAATATCTGTCTTTATAGATTTCAACTGGATTTTTATATTTCCTTGTGCATTCAGTCTGTTGAATTATATTGCCTTGGTGGAAACATATGAAGAAAATCTGACCTCAGAGAGATTTTTATTTGGAAAATGAAGGAGTATTTTTAATAACCTCAGATAATTGAAATACTCATCTTTGATATTACTCTAACATTGCCCAAGTGGTAGTTTCTTAAAGGCTGCTTGCAATGTGGAATCAGAAATCACATCAATGGTTACATTAAAATCTATTAGTCTGTCTTACAGTTTGAGTGGATCTTTTACCTACACTTTATTTTGCAATAGCATGAATTTTATTTCATTTGGAAAATATTGGTTCATTGAGTTATGCAAATCACTCAAATGTTGACACATTTAAGTATATAAAATTTAAAAAAAAGTCACCTGTACTATCATTACTAATGATTATCAGAAAAGTCTTTAGGTATTGGAAAACCGTCAAGCCCACAGTAGACACAAGTTTTCCAAAATTCTCTTTCACTTGAAGATTCAAATTTTATCATTAGCAACAAATAGTTTATTTTTCTGAAAATGACAGGCTTATTTTATTCATTTTCAATAAAATGCCAAATATCCACATCTAAATAACCTTAGTTTGTCAGTTGTTTTTCAAGTAAAAATAGTGTTACCTCAAAAAATGGGTTAGTTCAGCTCCTAACTCCAACAATAGCAATTGCAGAAGTGTTTTTCCTCAAGACAGCTATCTAACTTTGATATTCAAAAAAGAACCTTATTCAAATTTCCAAATTGGTCACACGGAATAACAAATATTAAATTAATATTAATATTTAAAAGCTATGTTCCCAAGGGTCAAGATTTAATAAAATTAATAATTTCTACTGCTTCATCAAAAAAAACCTCTTTTTTAAAAAACAATTTTTATTTATTGTGCTTTAAGTGAAAGTTTACAAATCAAGTCAGTCTCTCACAAAAAACTTATAGACACCTTGCTATGTACTCCTACCTTCTCTCCCCCTAATGAGATAGCACACACCTCCTCTCCACCCTATATTCCCTGTGTGAATTCAACCAGCTCCTATCTCCCTCTGCCTTCCCATCTGGCCTCCAGACAGAAACTGCACACATAGTCTCATGTGTCTACTTGAGCCAAGAAGCTCACATCTCACCAGTGTCATTTTCTGTCTTATAGTCCAGTGCAATACCTGTCTGAAGAGTTGGCTTCAGGAATGGTTCCAGTCTTGGGCTAACAGATGGTCCAGGGACCATGACCTTCGGGGTCCCTCTAGTGTCAGTCAGACCATTAAGTCCGGTTTTTTTTTTTTGTTTTTTTTTTACAAGACTTTGAGATCTGCATCCTACTGTTCTGCTCCATCAGGGATTCACTGTTGTGTTCCCTGTGATGGCAGTCATCAGACCTACCCCAGCACAGTCTAGTTCTTCAAGCCTCAGGTTGATGTACTCTCTGGTTTATGTGGCCCTTTCTGCTTCTTGGGCTCATCTTTATGTGTTTTTTGGGCTCATCTTTATGTCTTTGGTGTTCTTCGTTCTCCTTTGTTCCAGGTGAGTTGAGACCAACTAATGCACCTTAGATGGCCACTTGCTAGCTTCCCAGCGTTTAAGACCCCAGATTCCACTCACCAAAGTGGGATGCAGAATGTTTTCTTAATACATATTGTTATGCCAATTGACCTAGATGACCCCAGAAACCATAGTCCCCAGACCCCTGTCCCTGCTACTCTGACCTTCGAAGCGTTTGGTTGTATTCAGGAACCGTTGCTTTTGGTTTAGTCCAGTTGTGCTGACCTCTTCTAAATTGTGCCTTGTCTTTCCCTTCACCTAATATAGTTCTTGTCTACTACCTAATTAGTGAATGCCCCTTTCCCTCCCTCCCTACCTACCCTCGTAACCCTCAAAGAATATATTCTTCTGTGTTTAAACTTTTTCTTGAGTTCTTATAATAGTGGTCTCATACAATATTTGTCCTTTTGCAACTGGCTAATTTCACTCAGCATAATGCCTTCCAGATTCCTCCATGTTATGAGACGTTTCAGGGATTCATCCTGGTTCTTAATCATTGCTGTTGTTGTTGTTAGGTGCAGTCAAGTTGCTTCTGACTCATAGCAACCCCATGTACAACAGAACGAAACACCGCCCGGTCCCGCGCCACGCCCACAATCGTTGTAATGCTTGAGGCCATTGTTGCAGCCACTGTGTCAATCCACCTTGTTGAGGGTCTTCCTCTTTTTCTCTGACCCTCTACTTTACCAAGCATGATGTCCTTCTTTAGGGACTGATCTCTCCTGACAACATGTCCAAAATATGTAAGACGCAGTCGCACCATTCTTGCTTCTAAGGAGCATCCTGGTTGTACTTCTTCCAAGATAGATTTATTTGTTCTTTTGGCAGTCCATGGTATATTCAATATTCTTTGCCAACACCACAATTCAAAGGCAACAATTCTTCTCCTGTCTTCCTTATTCATTGTCCAGCTTTCACATGCATATGATGCAATTGAAAATACCATGGCTTGGGTCAGGCACACCTTAGATTTCAAGGTGACATCTTCGGTTTTCAACACTTTAAAGAGGTCGTTTGCAGCAGATTTGCCCAATGCAATGTGTCTTTTGATTTCCTGACTGCTGCTTCCATGGCTGTTGATTGTGGATCCAAGTAAAACGAAATCCTTGACAACTTCAGTCTTTTCTCTGTTTATCATGAAGCTGCTTATCGGTCCACTTGTGAAGATTTTTGTTTTCTTTATGTTGAGGTTCAATCCTTACTGAAGGCTGTCGTCTTTGATCTTCATAAGTGTTTCAAATCCTCTTCACTTTCAGCCAGCAAGGTTGTGTTATCTGCATAACGCAGGTTATTAATGAGTCTTCCACCAATCTGGATGCCTCATTTTAATTCATATAGTCCAGATTCTTGGATTATTTGTTCAGCTTACAGATTGAATAGGTATGGTGAAAGGATACATCCCTGACACACACCTTTCCTGACTAATTGTTGCTTAGTATTCCATTATGTGCATATACCAAAATTTATTTATCCATTCATCCATTGATGGGCACCTTGGTTGCTTCCATCTTTTTCTTTTGTAAACAGTGCTGCAATGAACATGGGTGTGTATATATAAAAAAAATATGTTAGTATAAAGGGTCTTATTTCTCTAGGATATATTCCAAGGAGTGGGATTACTGTATCGTATGGTAGTTTCACTTGTAGCTTTTTAAGGAAACACCAAATCAATTTCCAAAGTGGTTGTACCATTTTACATTCCCATCAGCAGCATAGAAGTGTTCCAGTCTCTCCAAAACCTCTCCAACATTTATTATTTTGTGTTTTGGGGTTAATATCAGCATTATAAGGGTGAGATGGTATCTCATTGCAGTTTTGATTTGTATTTCTTTAAAGACTAATGATTGTGAGCATTTCCTCATGTATCTGTTAGCTATTGAATGTCTTCTTTTGTGAAGTGTCTGTTCATATTCTTTGCCCATTTTTAAAATAGTTATTTGTCTTTTTATTGTTGAGTTTTGCAGTATCACGTAGATTTTAGAGATCAGATGCTGATCAGAATTGTCATAGCCAAAAACTGCTTCCCAGTCTGTGAGTAATCTTTTAACTCTTTTGGTGAAGGCTTTGGATGAACACATTTGTTTGATTTTTAGGAGTTCCCAGTTGTCTAGTTTCTCTTCTGGTGTTTGTGCATTGTTAGTAATGTTTTGTCTATTGTTTATGCCACGTATTAGGGATCCTAGCATTGTCCTTATTTTTTCTTCCTTGATCTTTATCCTTTGAGATTTTATATTTAGGTCTTCGATCCATTTTGAGTTAGTTTTTGTGCGTGGTGTGAGGTATGGGTCTTGTTTCATTTTTTTTTTTGCAGATGTATATCCACTTATGCCAGCACCATTTTTTTAAGGAGGCTGTCTTTTCCCCATTTAACAGACTTTGGGCCTTTGTCAAATATCAGCTGCTCATATGTGGAAGAATTTATGTCTGGATTCTTAATTCTGTTCTATTGGTCTATGTATCTGTTGTTGTACCAGTATCACGCTGTTTTGACTACTGGGACAGTATAATAGGTTCTAAAATCAGGTAGCGTGAGGCCTCCTACTTTGGTTATCTTTTTCAGTAATGCTTTACTTATCTGGGGCCTCTTTACCTTCAATATGAAGTTGGTGATTTGTTTCTCCATCTCATTAAAAAATGTCAATGGTATTTGGATCGGGATTGCATTGTATCTATAGATTGCTTTGGGTAGAATAGACATTTTTACAATGTTGAGTCTTCCTATCCGTGAGCAAGGTATGCTTTTCCACTTAGGTAGGCCTCTTGTGGTTTCTTGCAGTAGTGTCTTGTATTTTTCTTTGTGTAGGTCTCTGGTTAGATTTATTCCTAAGTATTTTATCTTCTTGGGGGCTATTGTAAACGGCATTGATTTGGTGATTTCCTCTTCCATGTTCTCTTTACTGGTGTAGAGGAATCCAACTGATTTTTGTATGTTTATCTTGTATCCTGATACTCTGCTAAACTCTTCTATTAGTTTTAGTAGTTGTCTTGGGGATTCTTTAGGGTTTTCTGCGTGTAAGATCTTATCATCTGCAAATAGACATGCTGTTACTTCTTCTTTGCCAATTTGGATACCCTTTATTTCTTTATCTAGCCTAATTGCTCTGGCTAGGTCCCTCAGCACAATGTTGAATAAGAATGGTGATAAAAGTCATCCTTGTCTGGTTCCCCTTCTCAAGGGAAATGCTTTCATACTGTCTCCATTTAAGATGATGTTGGCTGTTGGCTTTGTATAAATGCCTTTTATTATGTTGAGGAATTTTCTTTCTGTTCTATTTTGCTAAGAGTTTTTATCATGAATGGGTGTTGGACTTTGCCAAATGCCTTTTCTGCATCAATTGAAAAGATCATGTAGTTCCTGTCTTTTGTTTTATTTATGTGATTGATTACATCGATTGTTTTTCTAATGTTGAACCATCTCTGCATCTCTGCATACCTGGTATGAATCCCACTTGGTCATGGTGAATTATATTTTTGATATGTTGTTGAATTCTATTGGCTAGAATTTTGTTGAGGATTTTCGCATCTAAGTTCATGAGGGATATTGGTGTGTAATTTTCTTTCTTTCTTTTTTTTTTTTTTTTTTGTGGTGTCCTTTCCTGGTTTTGGTATCAGGGAAATGCTGGCTTCATCAAATGAGTTTGGGTATATTCCGTCCTTTTCTATGCCCTGAAGTATCTTTAGTAGTAGTGGTGTTAAATGTTCTATGAAAGTTTCGTAGAATTGTCTAGTGAACCCATCAGGGCCAGGGCTTTTTTTTGGGGGGGGGGCGGAATTTTTTAATTACCTTTGCAAGCTCTTGTTTTGTTTTGGCTTCATTTAGTTGTTCTAACTCTGTTTGTGGTAGTTTAGTTAGGTACTGCATTTCTAGTAATTTGTCCATTTCTTCTAGGTTTTCAAATTTGTTAGAGTACAATTTTACATAGTAATCTGATATGATTCTGTTAATTTCAGTTGGGTCTGTTGTGACATCTCCCATCTCATTTTTATTTGGGTTATTTGCTTCCTCTCTAGTTTTTCTTTTGTCAGTCTGGCCAATGGCTTAACGATTTTGTTAATCTTTTCAAAGAACCAAGTTTTGGTCTTTTTAACTCTTTCAGTTGTTTTTCTATTCTCTATTTCGTTAAATTCTGCTCTAATTTTTATTATTTCCTTTTTTCTGATGCCCGAGGTCTTCTTTTGTTGCTCACTTCTATTTGTTCAAGTTGTAGGGACAATTCTTTAATTTTAGCCCTTTTTTCTTTGGGGGTGTGTGCATTTATTGATATAAATTGAACTCTGAGCACTGTTTAGCTGTGTCCCAAAGGTTCTGATACAAAGTGTTTTCATTCTCACTGGATTCTATGAATTTCTTTATTCCATCCTTAATTTCTTCTATAACCCAGTCGTTTTTGAGCCAGGTGTTGTTCAGTTTCCAAACATCTGATTTCTTTTCCTTGCTTTTTCTGTTACTGAGTTCTACTTTTATGGCTTTATGATCAGAGAAAATGCTTTGTAATATTTCGAAATTTTGATTCTGTTAAGGCTTGCTTTATGGCCTAATATGTGGTCGATTCTAGAGAATGTTCTATGTGCATTCGAAAAGAAAGTATAGTTGTCTGCTGTTGGGTGGAGTGTTCTGTATATGTCTACAAGGACAAGTTGTTTGATTGTAGCATTAGGTTTTCTGTGTCTTTATTGAGCTTCTTTCTGGATGTTCTGTCCACTGAAAGTGGTGTGTTGAAGTCTCCTACTGTTATTGTGGATCTGTCTACTCTCTCTTTATTGGTGCATTGAGTCCATTTATTTTCAGTGTAATTATGGATAGGTATGAGTTTAGTGCTGTTATTTTGATGTCTTTTTTGTGTATTGTTGACAGTTTCTTTTTTTGGCTTAATTTTTTGTGGTGAGTAGTTTTTCTTTTTATATTGTCTTTTCCTCTTTTTCGTTGCTGTTGGTTTTGTTTTTGCTGAGTCTTTATGTTTTTTTCTTGTATTTTATTTTGAGGTGTAGGATTGTTAGTCTCCTTTGTGGTTATCTCATTATTAACCCCTATTTTTCTAAGTTTAAACCTAACTTTTATTTCTCTATATTGCCTTGACTTCCTCTCCATATGCAAGCTCTATGACTATGTTTTTTAGTCTTTATTGATTTAATGTTGTCATCTTTTACATAATAACATTGTTGTTTCCCTGTTTTGAGGGTTTTTTTTTCTGATTTATTTTTGTGATTTCCCTATCTGGGTTGATAACTGGTTGCTCTGTCTTGGGTGGTTATCAGATGTTATTGATTTTCTAACCAGAGGATTCCCTTTAGTATTTTTCATAGTTTTGGTTTGTTTTTTTGCAAATTCCCTATACTTCTGTTTATCTGGAAATGTCTTAATTACACCTTCATACTTGAGAGACAGTACTGCTGGATATATGATTCTTGGCTGGCATTTTTTTTCCTCCAGGGCTTTATATATGTCATCCCATTGCCTTCTTGCCTGCATGGTTTCTGCTGAGTAGTCCAAGCTTATTCTTATTGACTCTCTTTTGTAGGTGACTTTTCATTTATCCCTAGCCACTCTTAAAATTTTCTCTTTATCTTTGGTTTTGGAAAGTTTGATTGTAATATGTCTTGGTGACTTTCTTTTGGGATGTACCCTGTGTGGGGTTCGATGAGCATCTTGGATAGATATATTCTCATCTTTCACGATATCAGGGGAGTTTTCTGCCAACAAATCTTCAACAATTCCTCTGTATTTTCTGTTACCCCTCCCTGTTCTGGTACTCCAATTGCTTGTAGGTTATTTCTCTTGATAGAGTCCCACATGTTTCTTAGGGTTTCTTCAGTTTTTTTAAATTCTTTTATCTTATTTTCTTCAAACATACTGGTGCCAAATGTTTTATTTTTATATTCTATGTCACTAATTCTGGCTTCCATTTCCTCAATTTTGCTCCTCTGACTTTCTACTGAGTTGTCTAATTCTGAAATTTTATTGTTAATCTTCTGAATTTCTGATTGCTGTCTCTCTATGGATTCTTGCAGCCTATTAAATTTTTCATTATGTTCTTTAATAATATTCTTAATTTCCTTGACTGCCTTATCTGTGTGCTTCTTGGCTTGTTCTGAGTTTTGCCTGATCTCCTTTCCAATGTCTTGAAGACTTCTGTATATTAATCTGTGGACCACTTGAACCTGGACAGGAGCAACTTCTGCCCCGAGTTCTCAGCCAGCAGATTATTTTTTCTCCATTTATTAATTTGCTCCTTCTCCAAAGCCAGAAGAATGAGTCAGGGCATGCAGCAGGACCTATCTCAGGCTCAGGGAAATCGACCACTACTGAAGCTGGCTCAGAGCCTGGGGCAGAGTGAGGAAGGATTGGATAAGTGGGAGAAAGTTCTTTCGAAAGGGGTGCTTTTAGATCCATGTAGTAAATTAGATGCAAGCACTTATCTTTTGCTGAGAGCAGTGTTCTTTGTTGATTCTGGAGGCGTGAGTAGACTCTGTGCTGTTTGCTCTCTGTGGCTGAGGAAACTGTATCCCAAACAGTACCACTAGCCCCACCATGGCTGCACAAGGGGATCAGGGCTGAGCGACACTGGTTCTCACTTAGTCAGGTCCAGCAACTCCTCACTGCTTCTGAACCATCTCTCCTTCCCCTTGCTGCCCAGTCAGATTTCTTATCTTTGCCTTTTATGTTCAGGGCTCCTAGCTTGTCATATATAATTGATTCACTTCTTTTTTCAGGTCTTTGTTGTAAGAGGAACCACTGGAAGCTTCTGACTACTCCTCCTTCTTGGCCCAGCCTCAAGGAAATTCTTAAATGAAACTTTTTTTCCCCTGCAAATACATGTACATTTGGAAACCACTGCCTTAAGTGCCAGCAGTTAAACTTAACCTTGCTTTGCACTATCAGTGCAAATGTCAACCCCTTGAAAAAGCAAATAAATAATGTCTTAGTATTATTATGAAGTCTCTATGTGATGCAAATGGTTAACAAGTTTGGCTACTAAGTGAATGGTTGGAATTTGGAGGCCACCTGGGTGAGCCTTAGAAGAAATGCCTGGCGATCTGCTTCTGAAAAATCAGCCATTGAAAATCTTATGAAGCATAGTTCTCCTACGACACACATGGGGCTGCTGTGAGTCAAAATTGACTCAGTGGCAACTGAGTTTTATTGGAATTACTATTGTGATGGTTAAGATTGTGTGTCAGCTTGGCTGGGCCATGATTCTCAGTGGTTTGGCAGTGGTATGATGTGTTCACTTCCATGATGGGATCTCCTGTGAGTAGACAATTAGTTGAAAAGTAGTTTTCTTGGGTGTGTGGCCTGCATTGAACATAAGTGGACATTCTGGGAGGGTTAGTGGGCTTTTGCTCGTTCTGGATCTGGCACCTGGCTCCTGTTCATCTGACCTCCAGTTCTTGGGACTTGAAATAGCAGCTTAGCTGCAGTCTTGCCTGCCAATATTGGGATTCGTTGATCTTTGCAGCCTGTGAGCAAGAGCCCTGCTGTCTGTCCTGCCAATCTTGGGTTCATCAGCCCCTGTGGCCACGTGTATCAGGAGACACCTCTACCCTGACCCATGGACTTGGGGCGCTTCAGCCTCTACAACTGCCATGAGCCATTTCCTTGATATAAATCTCTCTATTTTATATATATTTATATATGCTTTACTGGTTTTATTTCTCTAAAGAACTCAACCTAAGACAATTATAAAAATAATTTTGACCTTGCAGACCCCCTGAAAGAATCTCAGGAGCACCCATGGGTCCACAGACTGTACTTTGAGAAGTGGAGGGCAAATGGTATTAATTTTATATAGCTGCAATAGCTAATTGCCAAAAATTTAGCAGCTTAAAACAAATCTATTATCTCACAGTTTCTATGTCAGAAGTTTGGATGTGTGCAAATGGGTCCTGAGCTCAAGGTCTCACAAGGCTGAAATCCAGGTATTAGTAAGGTTGGATTCCTTTCTGAAGTATCTGGGGAAGAACGAACTTCCAGTTGAATTCAGGTTGCTAGCAAAATTCAGTTACTTGTGGTTTTAGGGCGTAGGTAACTGTTTCTTTGTTGTTGACAGCTGCAGACCAGTCATTGCTTCTAGAAAAAAAGTGGCTCATATTCATTCTCATGCCTTCCATGTTGCTCCTTCCAGGAATGGTGGGTCAATTTCATCTCACTTTTGGAGCCCCTCTGACTTCTTCTACATATCTCTTACTCCAGTCAGAGAAACTTCTCTGCTTTTAAGGGCTCATGTGATTTGATTGAACCCATTGGGATAATCCAGGTTAATCATCCTATTTTAAGGTCTGCATATTAGTCTGCCCTCTGGTCACCAAATATTCACATTATTCACAAATACAAAATATACTCATCCAATCCCAAGGCCTCTAAAGGTCTTATCACAGCATCAACTCAGATTCCAAAAGTGTCATTTAAATCTCATCAGCTTAAATGTCTCAAATTTCATAATCTATATAATTTTATATGAAATATTGGTGAGGCTCTGGGTACAATTTCTCTCCATCTGTGGACATGTAAAATTAAGGAAACACAATCGCTGCATAGGATAATAGGTATATACACTCTGATTCAAGGTCAAATGGGGATAATGGAAGGTAAAAAGGAGTCACTGTGCCAAAAGAGTTTTGAAATTCAACTGTGCACACTCCTTTAGATTTCAACGCCTTTGGGTAGTCCTCTGTGGCTCTAGGTCCTCTCGGTCCTCCTTCCTTTATCATGAAAGGCAAGATGTCTGCAAATGAGTAGTTTTATCAGGCTGCTTTCTGCTAGTAGATATTCAGGGATCTGATTTTTTTTTTTTTTTTTACATTTCTTAGTCCCTCTGTGGAGTTCCTGTGTGGTGCAGATGGTTAATATGTTTACCTGGTAACCAAAAGTGTGGAGAGTCCAGTCTTCCTAGGAGTACCTCAGAAGAAAAGCCTGGTGATCTACTTCCAAAAAATCAACCATTAAAAATCCTATAGAACACAGTGTTACTCTGACACACGTGGGTTCACGAGTCAGAATTGTCAGCAACTGATTACTGGTTACTCCTGCACATTTCAGTCTAAGCTGCTAGTGTTTCCTCTGACAAAAAATTCTCAAGAACTCTGTGAGTCTCCCATGTATGTCACACAAACTCACTCTATTAGACAGAAAATTCCTCCACAGATCTTTCAAATATAATTCCTTCTCTAGTTTTGACTTCTGACGAGATGGCTGAGGGACAACGATGTCCAGCTTCCTAAATACCCTCTGGTTTGGTGGGAGACTCTGTGAGGCATACACTTAATTTCTTCAAAGGACCTTTTGTGTAACATAATCCTATGATGTTTTGATCTTTCTGAGGTTTCAGCAAAGGGTTGTAAAGTCATACCCTCAGCCCTTTCTGTAAAGAACATTTTCCTGGTAGCAAATTCCTTAATTTCAGTATCCTTTGCCATCTGGGGAGGCTCAGAATTTCACAAATCATCAAGTCCTGGTTGTTTTTTGTTTAAGAGTTCTTTCCTTAATTCATCTCTTCCCTGTGTCATTTTACTATAAGAAGCAAGAATAAACCAGGACACATCTCAGCAGTTTGCTTGGAAATGTCAGCTAAATAACTATGTCTATCTCTCAAAAATTCTATTTTTTGCATAACTTCAGGAAACAATTTCACTAAGATCTCTGCCAGTATATAACAAGCACACCCCTTCTTCCAATTTCCAATAACATGTTCCTTACTTTCTTCTGAGCCCTAAACTACTAGTGTCCCCCAAGTCCATATTTCTGCTAACAGCATGTTCAAGTTATCCTAGGGTGTTTCTGTAACACTTCTCAAAAATTTTTCAACCTCGGATCATGATCCAAAGTCTTTCTAGGTATTTGTTACAGCAGCACCCCACTTCAAATATCAAAGTCTGTGTTTGTTGGGATTCAACCAAAGAATCAGAATTAGTAAGGTATCTATATACCCATTAACACAAACTCAATATTCCTTAATTTTCCTATATAATCTTTCAAGTTGCTGTTGTCAATTTGATCCCACACAGCAAACAAAACCCATTGCTGTTGAGTTGATTCTGACTCATAGTGACCCTATAGGACAGAATAGAAAGGCCCCATAGTGTTTCTGAGACTGTAATCTTTATGGAAGCAGACTGACATATATTTCTCTCACAGAGCAGCTGGTGGGTTCAAACCACTGAACTTTCATTTAACAGCTGAATGCTTAACCTCTGCACTACTAAGCCTCCTTTTAACCCATATAGATAGTTCTTAAAAAAGCTTAATGCTCAAGGCAGACATTCTTTACTAGTTTAGCTGAACTGTTGTTTGGTTTTAAGAAGACTTTAGGGGATTTTTTGGTATAAAGTTTAAAGATTATCAGGGGCAATAGTTTTTGGAGTTCATCCAGCCTCCATGGCTCTAGAATATCTGAACTCAATGAGAATTTAAAATTTTGTTCTGCATTTTCCCCCTTTTATCAGAATTTTTCTATAGAATCTTTGGTCAAAATGTTCAGTAATGTTAGCCAGGCACCATCCAGGAGGTAGTTGTTCATGGAGGCAATTGGCTACACATTCCATATCCTCCTCCTATTCCTTACTCTCTTTCTTCCTCTGTTGTTCCAGGCATATAAAAAAAAATTACTGTGCCTTGTTTGACCGCTTGCAAGCTTTTTAAGACCCCAGACACTATGCACCAAACTAGAAGGTAGAACGTAAGATGTAAACAGGGTATCAGTCCAATTAGCTTGGATGTCCCATGAAACTATGGCCCTAAACCTCTAAACCAAGAAACCAAATTCCATGAGATGTTTGGTTGTACATAAGAAGCCTCAGCAGCTGATTTTTTGATGTTGTTGCTGTAAATATAGCCTTACTTTTAAGGTCTTTCAACTGATTGATTCAGGCTACCCAGATTTTGGAGGATAATCTTCTTAATTTAAAGCCATATAATTAAGGGCTTAATTTACATCCGGAAAATACTTTCGCAGCAATACCTACATTAGTTTGAATGAATAATTGGGAAAGGTGACCTAACTAAGTTGACATGTAAAAAAAAAAAAAAAAACTATCGCACAGTATACTTACAAATGCCCAGAAAAAAACCAGTGCTGTCGAGTCAATTCCGACTCATAGCGACCCGATAGGACAGAGTAGAACTGCCCCACAGAGTTTCCAAGGAGTGCCTGACAGATTTGAACTGCCGACCTCTTGATTAGCAGCTGTAGCACTTAACCTCTATGCCACCATGGTTTCCATTTACACATACAGTACACTAAAATAATTATTATAGAATGATATTGCGGAACAAGCTTGTCCTAATTCTGACAGAAAATGCATCTTCCAAGAAATGACACTAGCTATAAATAGTAAACACAGTCCATAAAATAAGCTTGAATCATATTTAAATGTGTATATGTCCTTAATCAGGTGCAAAAAACACATAAATTGACTGTCCATTTGACTTTTTGCAAAAAAAAAAAAAAACATAAATTGACACATAAATTAAATGCACATAGACTGAATGCCTGAAGTCAGAATATTCCCCAAAGTAAATGGAAATACTAAAGATTAATTTTTATATATTTTGGGCTAGCAATTTTTCTCAAAGTTACACATTTTGAAAATTATAACAGAAATCAATAAAATATAATTGATATGTAGGTTAGCTATTACAAGCAAATTTTCAAGGAGGAATTTAATAGGCAAATCAGAGTCACATTATATTTGCATTGTATATATAACCCAAACAAAACCTGTTGTCTTCAAGTTGATTCTGACTCAGTGACTCTAAAGTACAGCATAGAACTGCCCCACAGGGTTTCCAGGGCTGTAATCTTTATGGAAGCAGGCTGCCACATCTTTCTCTCGCAGAGCTGCTGGTGGGTTCAAACCACCAACCTTTCAGTTAGCAGCCAAGCCCTTGGCCACTGCACCACCAGGGCTCCTAGTATTCTATATAAAAGATTTGGATAATTACAATAAAATCATCATAGAAAATTCTATTATATTTCTACTATTCATTGAGTAATGTGATTTTCAGGATAATGGAAGTATCATCAATAATGGCTCAAGACTTGAACAAATAAAAGACAGCAACAAAAGAAACCATCAGGCATCAGAAGAAAACAAATAATAAAAATTAGAGCAGAATTAAATGAATTAGAGAACAGAAAAACAATTCAAAGACTTGACAAGACCAAAAGCTGGTTCTCTGAAAAAATTAACAAAATTGATACACCATTGGCCAGACTGAATAAAGAAATATAGGAAAGGAAACATATAACCCGAATAAGAAATGAGGTGGTCCATATCACAAAAGACATAACAGAAATTAAAAGAATCATATCAGATTACTACAAAAAATTGTACTCTAACAAATTTGAAAACCTAGAAGAAATGGATGAATTCCTAGAAACACACTATCTACCTAAACTAACACAAATAGAAGTAGAACAACTAAATAGACCCATAACAAAAAAAGAGATTGAAAAAGTAATCAAAAAACTCCCAACAAAAAAAAAGCCCTGGTCCAGACGGTTTCACTGCAGAGTTCCACCAAACTTTCAGAGAAGAGGTAAACCACTACTACTAAAGGCATTTTAAAGCATAGAAAAGGATGGAACACTTCCTAACTCATTCTATGAAGCCAGCATATCCCTGGTACCAAAAGCAGCTAAAGACAGCACAAAAAAAAGAAAATTACAGACATATATCCCTCATGAACATAGATGCAAAAATCCTCAACAAAATTCTAGCCAATAGAATTCAACAACATATCAAAAAATATAATTCACCATGACCAAGTGGGATTCATACCAGGTATGCAGGGATGGTTCAACATTAGAAAAGCAATTAATGTAAACCACCATATAAATAAAACAAATGACAAGAATCACATAATTTTATCAATTGATGCAGAAAAGGCATTTGACAAAGTCCAACACCCATTCATGATAAAAACTCTCAGCAAAATAGGAATAGAAGGAAAATTCCTCAACATAATAAAGGGCATGTATACAAAGCCAACAGCCAATATCATCCTTAAAGGAGAGATTCTGAAAGCATTCCCCTAGAGAACGGGAACCAGAAAAGGATGCCCCTTATCACCACTCTTATTCAACATTGTGCTGGAGGTCCTAGCCAGAGCAATTATGCTATTTTATAAAGAAATAAAGGGCATCCAGATTGGTAAGGAAGAAATACAAGTGTCTCTATTGGCAGATCAATCTTATACACAGAAAACCCTAAAGAACCCTCAAAAAAACTATTGAAACTAATAGAAGAGTTCAGCAGAGTATCAGGTTCCAAGATAAACATACAAAAATCAGTTGGATCCCTCTACACCAACAAAAAGAACATCAAAGAGGAAATCACCAAATCGATACCATTCACAGTACCCCCCAAGAAGATAAAATAATAGGAATAAATCTAATCAGAGACGTAAAAGACCTATACAAAGAAAACTACAAGGTCCTACTGCAAAAAAACCAAAAGAGACCTGCATAAGTGGAAAAACATACCTTGCTCAGGGATAGGAAGACTTGACATTGTAAAAACGTCTATTCTACTGAAAGCTATCTATATATACAATGCACTTCTGATCCAAACTCCAATGACATTTTTTAATGAGATGGAGAAACAAATCACCAATTTCACATGGAAGGGAAAGAATCCCTGGATAAGCAAAGCATTACTGAAAAAGAAGAACAAAGTGGGAGGCCTCACTCTACCTGATTTTAGAACCTATTATACCACTGCAGTAGTCAAAACAGCCTGGTACTGGTAAAACAACAGACACATAGACCAATGGAACAGAATTGAGAATCCAGTTATAAACCCATCCACATATGAGCAGCTGATGTTTGACAAAGGCCCATTGTCAGTTAATTGGAGAATAGACAGTCATTTTAACAAATGGTGCTGTCATAACTGGATCCACCCACTAAAACCCACTGCCGTTGAGTCAATTCTGACTCATAGTGACCCAATAGGACCGAGTAGAACTGCCACATAGAGTTTCCAAAGAGCGCCTGGTGGATTTTAATCCATCTGCAAAAAATGAAACAAGACCCATACCTCACACCATGCACAAAAACTAACTCCAAATGGATCAAAGAGCTAAACATAAAATCTGAAACGATAAAGATCATGGAAGAAAAAATAGGGACAACATTAGGAGCCCTAATACATGGCATAAACAGCATACAAAACATTACTAAAAATGCCGAAGAGAAACCAGATAACTGGGAGCTCTTAAAAATCAAACACCTATGCTCATCCAAAGACTTCACCAAAAAAGTAAAAAGACTATGTACAGACTGGGAAAAAGTTTTCAGCTATGACATTTCTGACCAGCTCCTGATCTCTAAAATCTACATGATTCTGCTAAAACTCAACCACAAAAACAAAAATAACCCAATTAAAAAATGGGCAAAGGATATGAACAGTTACTTCACTAAAGAAGACATTCAGGCAGCTAACATATACATGAGGAAATGTTCTTGATCATTAGCCATTAAAACCAAAACCCACTGCTGTCATTAGAGAAATGTAAATCAAAACTACAATGAGTTTCCATCTCACTCCAGCAAGGCTGGCAGTAATCCAAAAAAACACAAAATAATGTTGGAGAGGTTGTGCAGAGACTGGAACACTTATACACTGCTGGTGGGAATGTACAATGGTACAAGCACTTTGGAAATCAATTTGGCACTTCCTTAAAAAGCTAGAAATAGAACTACCACATGATCCAGAAATCCCATTCCTTGGAATATATCCTAGAGAAATAAGAGACTTTACACGAACAGATATATGCACACCCCATGTTCACTGCAGCACTGTTTACAACAGCAAAAAGATTGAAGTAACCAAGGTGCCCATCAATGGATGAATGGATAAACCATGGTATATTCACACAATGAAATACTATTTATCGATAAAGAATAGTGAGGAATCCATGAAACATTTCATAACGTAGAAAAATCTGGAAGACATTTTGCTTAGTGAAATTAGTCAGTTGCAAAAGGACAAATATTGTATAAGACCACTATTATAAGAACCTGAGAAATAGTTTAAACTGAGAAGAAAACATTCTTTTGTGGTTACAAAAGGGGGGGTGGTGGGAGGGGGTATTCACTAATTAGATAGTAGATAAGAACTACTTTAGGTGAAGGGAAAGACAACACATAGTACCGGGGAGGTCAACACAACTGGACTAAACCAAAAGCAAAGAAATTTCCTGAATAAACTGAATGCTTTGAAGGCCAGTGTAGCAGGGACAGGGCTTTGGGGACCATGGTTTCAGGGGACATCTAAGTCAATTGGCATAATAAAATCTATTAAGAAAACATTCTGCATCCCACTTTGAAGAGTGGCGTCCGGGGTCTTAAACACTAGCAAGCGGCCATTTAAGATGCATCAATGAGTCTCAACCCACCTGGATCAAAGGAGAATGAAGAACACCGAGGATACAAGGCAATTACGAGCCCAAGAGATAGAAAGGGCCACATGAACCAGAGACGACATCATCCTGAGACCAGAAGAACTAGATGGTGCCCAGCTACAACCAATGACTGCCCTGACAGGGAACACAACAGAGAACCCCTGAGGGAGCAGGAGAAAAGTGGGATGCAGACCCCAAATTCTCATAAAAAGGCCAGGCTTAATGATCTGACTGAGACTAGGAGGACCCCGGTGGTCATGGCCCCCAGACTTTCTGTTGGCCCAGGACAGGAACCATTCCCAAAGCCAAGTCTTCAGACATGGATTGGACTGGACAATGGGATGGAGAGGGGTGCATCAGGTGGACAATTGAGACTATGTTGGCATCTCCTGCCTGTAGGGGAGATGAGAGGGTGGAGGGGGTTAGAAGCTGGCAAAATGGACACGAAAAGAGAGAGTGGAGGGAGAGAGCGGGCTGTCTCATTAGGGGGAGAGTAATTGGGAGCGTGTAGCAAGGTGTATATAAGTTTTTGTGTGAGAGACTGATTTGATTTGTAAACTTTCACCTAAAGCACAATAAAAATTATATAAAAAAAGAAAACACTCTGCATCCCACTTTGAAGGGTGGCGTCTGTGGTCTTAAACACTAGGAAGTGGCCATCTAAGATGCATCAATTTGTCTCAACCCACCTGGAACAAGGAAGAATGAAGAACACCAAAGACACAAAACAATTATGAGCCCAAGGGACAAAAAGGACCACATAAACCAGACACTACATTAGCCTGAGACCAGAAGAGCTAGATGGTACCTGGCCACAACCGATGACTGTCCTGACAGGGAACTCAACACAGAAACCCTGAAGAAGCAGGAGAGCAGTGGGACACAGACCCCAAATTCTCATAAAAAGACCAGACTTAATGGTCAGACTGGGACTGGAGGTACCCTGGAGGCCATGGACCCCAGACCTTCTGTTACCCCAGGGCAGAAACCATTCCCAAAGCCAACTCTTCAGGCAGGGATTGGACTGGAATAGGGATGGAAAATGAGACTGGTAAAGAATAAGCTTCTTGGATCAAGTGGTCACATAAGACTATGTTGGCATCTCCTGTCTAGAGGGGAGATGAAAGGGTAGAGGTGGCCAGAAGCTCCCAGAATGGACATGAGGAGAGATAGTAGCAGGAAGTACTGTGCTATCTCATCAGAGGGAGAGGAATTAGGAGTGTATAGCAAGGTGTATGTAAATTTTTATATGAGAGACTGACCTGATTTGTAAACTTTCACTTAAAGCACAATAAAAATTAATTAAAAAAAAATGGCTCAGGAGTGATGTCAGAGAAAATGGCAAAGTAGGGGACTCCTAGAACCCATCCTTCCCAGAAACACCAAAACAACTGTCAAAAACATCAGAATCAATCTTATTAGGACTCTGAAAGATAATGAAATGTTTATGGCAAAAAAAAAGTGAATTCTCAAACAATAGAAAACACAGGATAAAACATATTTGTGCTGTTTTAACTTACCCTTGACCCCCCACCCTCCCCAGCACAGCTATGGTTTTAAAAACAGCAGCCCACCAGGTGTGGGTACCTATTTTTGGAGGAAGCAGAATAGATCTTGTTCCTGAAGGAATTGCATTTGTTTGCTTTGAACTTTCTAGGGGTTTCTGAAAGACTGGGGAGATGCCTTTGTTTTGCCTAATTTGTAACTCTCTTAGAAGCAATTATGCAGAGACATTCCTCTAAAACACTGAAAGGCAAATGAACAGGCCACTGCAACTGGGGCAAAAAGTAATGGTTTAGGCAATCAAAAGACATGGTGAGGGCATGAGAAGAAAAACTAGAGTGAGCTGTTTTGGAAATTTAGGGCTTTGAAAAGCTCTCGTGTATACTAGGGACTCTAGAAAGACATGCACATGCCCAGGGCAGGACGTGTGCTCAGAAAAGACCTGAGGAAACCATAAGCTTTTATCTCTGGCTAATTTTAACGTCAGCACAGGAAGTGAAGGCTAAGTCTTGGAGTTGTAAATGACCTAAGCAAGCACTGAAGGACTGCCTCAACACTGACCCAATATGCTAACAACTGGATACTATATATATATAAAAGCCAAACCAGTTAATTCTGACTCACAACGACTCTTTAGGACAGGGTCCTAAAACTGCCCCAGAGAGTTTCCAAGGAGTGCCTGGTGGATTTGAACTGCCGACCCTTTGGTTAGCAGCTGTGACACTTAACCACTATGCAGCCAGGGTTTCCATATATATATGTATATATAATTTCTTTTTTCTAATTATTTTTGATCCAGGCATTTAACGAAATCTCTGTCAAACCACTAGCTAACACTAAGTTAATGGAACAGAGACCTCAGAGACCACACAAAAAGAATAAAATCTTTACAAAAATAATTTAGAAAAGTCACTAAACAAACAACCACAACCCACAGTCAGGAGCAACTGTATCAAGTCTGGAGAGCAAAGGAAAATCTCATTTCCAGAGTTACCACATTATAATATCCAAAATGTCCAGTTTTCAACAACAGAAGAAAATTATGAGGCATACAAAGGCATTCACAGGAAAAAACAAATGAACAGAAACCATCCCTGAGGAGGCACAGACATTGAACTTACTAGACAAAGACTTTAAATCAAGTGTCTAAGTATGCTCATAGAGCTAAAGGCCATGGACAAAGACCTAAATCATAATTCCAAGGTAACCGCTAAGAAAATCATTACAAATAAACACAAAAGGAAATGAAAAATAAAAACAGTACAAGACAAAAAATATGACTTAAGGAGGGCAAGGCAGGGTAGTGAAGTAAGGGGTTGCTCTCATTTATCCTCCCGCAATGAACCCACTGAGAAATGAAGAAAAACAAGCACAGACTGAGATCTTAGAACCCCAGACAGCAGGCGTGGTGTTGGAGAGCTGAAGTGAGTCCACAAACAGGAGAGAGAAGGAGTAAGGGCAACACAGAAGCTGAGGGATACTAGCTGCTGGCACCTGGAGGACTCAAATCATCGTGGCTATTTTGTGATGTGGATGGGCAACTCCCCAAACAAAGAATATAGGATGGAAGTTAAACTGAGGAAGTTGCAGCCCAATTTTGTAAGGCGGCACAGATTGACTGTGGTAGTTCATGGGCCACAAACTTTGGCAGGGGCAAAAGGAGACTGAGTAAGTACTGTTGAATCTCACCAAATCCTGAGGTGGCTGGGCTCTAGAAATACTGGGGGTCCACAAAACCCAGCCTTCAGCCAGGACAAGAAAAATATATCAGACAGGCAACATAGAGGGAAAGAACTGATTCCCTGCCCACAGAATGCTACCATAGGAGAGCCTGTACAGGGTGCCTGTGAGGGAAAGACATAAAGCACTTCACACCTTCACACTAGGAAAAACAATCCTTACAATTTACATCAGCATCCTTGGCCAGTGGAAAAAACCCTATGTTTCTGCATTGAACTGCAAAAGCATGAATATCCCAAACAGCAAAAAGGGGAAGAGGAAACCAATCCCAGGGGTACACCCAGGGTCACAGCCAAAACCTCATAAGACAGAGAAAGCTAACACACTGCAAAGTAAGACACCTTAGGAAGAACCAGCTAGACAGAATAAACACCCAGAGAGTTAAAAAAAAAAAAAAAAAAAGAGAGAGAGTTAAGCACCCACAAAAAACTCACTCAAGAGGGCGGGGCCGACATGGCGGAACAGGTGGACGCTACCGCATCCCTCTTGCAACAAAGACTCGGAAAAACAAGTGAATCGATCACATATATAACAATCTACGAACTCTGAACAACAAACACAGACTTAGAGACGGAGAACGAACAAATACGGGCAGACAACGATCGTTTTCAGAACTAAGAGCCAGCGTACCAGGCAGGTGACCTTCGGAGCCCGGGCTGGGGCACAGCCCAGGGGGGCAGACGGCACAGACAAGGGGCCCAGCCCTACCCCCCCAAACCCATCCTGGGAGGAAGTCTAGCTGGTTGGCGCGGGTGGCGTAGCGGCACAGCCAGTGGGAGATACACCCGGGAGGCAGTGACAGATCTTGGAGCGGGGAGAGCAGCATCCCAGCCGGGGAGCCGTCCCGTCGGGAGTTTGGCGGGAGGCGGGCGAGGCGCGAGCGTGGGGATCACCTATATTTCCCTAAAGCGACCCCGGGGGGGGGCCCAGACGTTCGTGAGGCCCACGTCCACCCAGTTCACGCGAGCGGTGTGGCGCACCGGAGGGAGAAATCCCCGGGAGGAAGTGACGGGTCTTGAAGCGGGTAGAGGAGCGTCCCAGCCAGGGAGCCGTCCCACTGGGATCTTGGAGAGAGCAGGCGGGGTGTGAGCACATTCCCCTGAATAGACCCTGGGGGCGAGCCCAGCTGTTCGTGAGGGCCACGCCCACCCAGTTCGCCCGAGCGGTGCGGTGCAGCGGAGGGAGAAACCCCCGGGGAGGAAGTGACAGGTCTCAGAGCGGGGAGAGCAGCGTCCCAGCTGGGGAGCCGCCCTGCCGGGATTCTGGCAGACGGGGGCAGAGCGTGAACGCGGTGATCAGCTCTATATTCTGTGGTGCTACACGCCTAGCTCTCTGATCCCTCCCCCACCCTCCACAGGGGGCTCCATTAACATCCGAATAGCCTGAGCCAGAAGGAGAATTCAGACAGGGATCTGACTGCATTTTTTTTTTAGCTGATTACCTGGAAAATCTAGTTTCCCAGTGACGGCTCGGAGACAGCAGTCCATATCAAACCACATAAAGAAAGAGACCATGACAGCTTCTCCAACCCCCAAACAAAAGAATCAAAATCTTTCCCAAATGAAGATACAATCCTGGAATTATCAGATACAGAATATAAAAAACTAATTTACAGAATGCTGAAAGATATCACAAATGAAATTAGGATAACTGCAGAAAAAGCCAAGGAACACACTGATAAAACTGTTCAAGAACTCAAAAAGGTTATTCAAGAACATAGTGGAAAAATTAATAAGTTGCAAGAATCCATAGAGAGACAACATGTAGAAATCCAAAAGATTAACAATAAAATTACAGAATTAGACAACGCAATAGAAAGTCAGAGGAGCAGACTCAAGCAATTAGAATGTAGACTGGGACTTCTGGAGGACCAGGGAATCAACTCCAACATAGTTGAAAAAAAATCAGATAAAAGAATTAAAAAAAATGAAGAAACCCTAAGAATCATGTGGGACTCTATCAAGAAGGATAACTTGCGAGTGATTGGAGTCCCAGAACAGGGAGGGGGGACAGAAAACACAGAGAAAATAGTTGAAGAACTCCTGACACAAAACTTCCCTGACATCATGAAAGACGACAGGATATCTATCCAAGATGCTCATCGAACCCCATTTAAGATTGATCCAAAAAGAAAAACACCAAGATATATTATCATCAAACTTGCCAAAACCAAAGACAAACAGAAAATTTTAAAAGCAGCCAGGGAGAAAAGAAAGGTTTCCTTCAAGGGAGAATCAATAAGAATAAGTTCAGACTACTCAGCAGAAACCATGCAAGCAAGAAGGGAATGGGACGACGTATACAGAACACTGAAGGAGAAAAACTGCCAACCAAGGATCATATATCCAGCAAAACTCTCTCTGAAATATGAAGGAGAAATTAAGATATTTACACATAAACACAAGTTTAGAGAATTTGCAAAAACTAAAACAAGACTGCAAGAAATGCTTAAGGAGATTGTTTGGCCTGATGACCAATAATATCAGGTACCAGCACAATACAAGGTCACAAAACAGAACATCCTGATATCAACGCAACTCAAATAGGGAAAGCACAAAAACAAAGTAAGATTAATTCTAAAAAATAAATAAATAAACAAAATAATACACATAACAGGAAATCATGGAAATCAATAGATAAATGATCACAATAATCAAAAAGAGGGACTAAATATAGGAGGCATTGAACTACCAGATGGAGAGTGATACAAGGCGATATAGAACGATACAAGTTAGGTTTTTACTTGGAAAAATAGGGGTAAATAATAAGGTAACCACAAAAAGGAATATCAATTCCATAACTCAAGAAAAACGTAATGACTCAACAAACATAAAGTTAAACATTATGAAAATGAGGATCTCACAATCTACTAAGAAAAAGTCTCAGCACAAAAAAGTATGTGGAAAAATGAAAAGGCCAACAACACACATGAAAAGGCATCAAAATGACAGCACTAAAAACTTATTTATCTATAATTACGCTGAATGTAAATGGACTAAATGCACCAATAAAGAGACAGAGAGTCACGGACTGGATAAAGAAACACGATCCATCTATATGCTGCCTACAAGAGACACACCTTAGACTTAGAGAAACAAACAAACTAAAACTCAAAGGATGGAAAAAATATATCAAGCAAATAATAAGCAAAAAAGAAGAGGAGTAGCAATATTAATTTCTGACAAAATAGACTTTAGACTTAAATCCGCCACAAAGGATAAAGAAGGACACTATATAATGATAAAAGGGACAACTGATCAGGAAGATATAACCATATTAAATATTTACACACCCAATGACAGGGCTGCAAGATACATAAATCAAATTTTAACAGAATTGAAAAGCAAGATAGACACCTCCACATTTATAGTAGGGGACTTCAACACACCACTTTCAGAGAAGGACAGGACATCCACTAAGAAGCTCAATAGAGACATGGAAGACCTACTTACAACAATCAACCAACTTGACCTCATTGACTTATACAGAACTCTCCACCCAACTGCTGCAAAATATACTTTTTTTTCTAGTGCACATGGAACATTCTCTAGAATAGACCACATATTAGGTCATAAAACAAATCTTGGTAGAATCCAAAACATCAAAATATTACAAAGCCTCTTCTCAGACCACAAGGCAATGAAGCTACAAATCAATAACAGAAAAACTAGGGAAAAGAAATCAAATACTTGGAAAATCAACAATACCCTCCTGAAAAAAGACTGAGTTATAGAAGACATCAAGGAGGGAATAAGGAAATTCTTAGAAAGCAACGAGAATGAAAATACTTCCTATCAAAACCTCTGGGACACAGCAAAAGCAGTGCTCAGAGGCCAATTTATATCAATAAATGCACACATACAAAAAGAAGAAAGAGACAAAATCAGAGAACTGTCCCGACAACTTGAACAAATAGAAAGTGAGCAACAAAAGAACCCATCAGGCACCAGAAGAAAACAAATAATAAAAATTAGAGCTGAACTAAATGAATTAGAGAACAGAAAAACAATTGAAAGAATTAACAAAGCCAAAAGCTGGTTCTTTGAAAAAATTAACAAAATTGATAAACCATTGGCTAGACTAACTAAAGAAAAACAGGAAAGGAAACAAATAACCCAAATAAGAAACGAGAAGGACCACATCACAAAAGAGCCAAATGAAATTAAAAGAATCACTTCAGATTACTACGTAAAATTGTACTCTAAAAAATTTGAAAACCTAGAAGAAATGGATAAATTCTTAGAAAAATACTACCTACCTAAACTAACACATTCAGAAGTAGAACAACTAAATAGACCCATAACAAAAAAAGAGATTGAAACAGTAATCAAAAAACTTCCAACAAAAAAATGTCCTGGCCCAGACGGCTTCACTGCAGAGTTCTACCAAACCTTCAGAGAAGACTTAACACCACTACTACTGAAGGTATTTCAAAGCATAGAAAATGACGGAATACTACCCAACTCATTCTATGAAGCTACCATCTCCCTGATACCAAAACCAGGAAAAGACACTACAAAAAGAGAAAATTTTAGACCTATATCCCTCATGAACATAGATGTAAAAATCCTCAACAAAATTCTACCCAATAGAATCCAACAACACATCAAAAAAATAATTCACCCTGATCAAGTGGGATTTATACCAGGTATGCAAGGCTGGTTTAATATCAGAAAAACCATTAATGTAATCCATCACATAAATAAAACAAAAGATAAAAACCACATGATCTTATCAATTGATGCAGAAAAGGCATTTGACAAAGTTCAACATCCATTTATGATAAAAACTCTCACCAAAGTAGGAATTGAAGGAAAATTCCTCAACATACTAAAGGGCATCTATGCAAAGCCAACAGCCAATATCACTCTAAATGGAGAGAACCTGAAACCATTTCCCCTGAGAACGGGAACCAGACAAGGATGCCCTTTATCACCACTCTTATTCAACATCGTACTTGAAGTCCTAGCCAGGGCAATTAGGCTAGACAAAGAAATAAAGGGTATCCAGATAGGCAAGGAGGAACTAAAGCTATCACTATTTGCATATGACATGATTGTATACATGGAAAACCCTAAGGAATCCTCCAGAAAACTACTGAAACTAATAGAAGAGTTTGGCAGAGTCTCAGGTTATAAAATAAACATACAAAAATCACTTGGATTCCTCTACATCAACAAAAAGAACACCGAAGAGGAAATAACCAAATCAATACCATTCACAGTAGCCCCCAAGAAGATAAAATACTTAGGAATAAATCTTACCAAGGATGTAAAAGACCTATACAAAGAAAACTATAAAACTCTGCTACAAGAAATTCAAAAATACAGACTTAAGTGGAAGAACATACCCTGCTCATGGATAGGAAGACTTAACATAGTAAAAATGTCTATTCTACCAAAAGCCATCTATACATATAACGCACTTCCGATCCAAATACCAATGTCATATTTTAAGCGGATAGAGAAACAAATCACTAAGTTCATATGGAAGGGAAAGAACCCCCGGATAAGCAAAGCATTACTGAAAAAGAAGAAGAAAGTGGGAGGCCTCACTCTACCTGACTTCAGAACCTATTATACAGCTATAGTAGTCAAAACAGCCGGGTACTGGTACAACAACAGGCACATAGACCAATGGAACAGAATTGAGAACCCAGATATAAATCCATCCATGAATGAGCAGCTGATATTTGACAAAGGAACAGTGTCAGTCAATTGGGGAAATGATAGTCTTTTTAACAAATGGTGCTAGCATAACTGGATATCCATTTGCAAAAGAATGAAACAGGACCCATACCTCACACCATGCACAAAAACTAACTCCAAGTGGATCAAAGACCTAAACATAAAGACTAAAACGATAAAGATCATGGAAGAAAAAATTGGGACAACCCTAGGAGCCCTAATACAGGGCATAAACAGAATACAAAACATTACCAAAAATGATGAAGAGAAACCCGATAACTGGGAGCTCCTAAAAATAAAACACCTATGCTCATCTAAAGACTTCACCAAAAGAGTAAAAAGACCACCTACAGACTGGGAAAGAATATTTAGGTATGACATCTCAGACCAGCGCCTGATCTCTAAAATCTACATGATTCTGTCAAAACTCAACCACAAAAAGACAAGCAACCCAATCAAGAAGTGGGCAAAGGATATGAACACACATTTCACTAAAGAACATATTCAGGCAGCCAACAGATACATGAGAAAATGCTCCCGATCATTAGCCATTAGAGAAATGCAAATTAAAACTATGATGAGATTCCATCTCACACCAACTAGACTGGCATTAATCCAAAAAACACAAAATAATAAATGTTGGAGAGGCTGTGGAGAGATTGGAACTCTCATACACTGCTGGTGGGATTGTAAAATGGTACAACCACTTTGGAAATCCATCTGGCGTTATCTTAAACAGTTAGAAATAGAACTACCATACAACCCAGAAATCCCACTCCTCGGAATATACCCTAGAGATACAAGAGCCTTCACACAAACAGACATATGCACACCCATGTTTATTGCAGCTCTGTTTACAATAGCAAAAAGCTGGAAGCAACCAAGGTGTCCATCAACGGATGAATGGGTAAATAAATTGTGGTATATTCACACAATGGAATACTACACATCGATAAAGAACAGTGACGAATCTCTGAAACATTTCATAACATGGAGGAATCTGGAAGACATTATGCTGAGCGAAATGAGTCAGAGGCAAAAGGACAAATATTGTATAAGACCACTATTATAAGATCTTGAGAAATAGAAGAAACAGAGAAGAACGTATACTTTTGTGGTTACAAAGGGGGGAGGGAGGGAGGGAGAGGGTTTTTTATTGATCAATCAGTAGATAAGAACTGCTTTGGGTGAAGGGAAAGACAACACACAATACAAGGAAGGTCAGCCTCATTGGACTGGACTAAAAGCAAAGAGGTTTCCGGGATAAAATGAAAGCTTTAAAGGTCAGCGGAGCAGGGGCAGGGGTCTGGGGAACATGGTTTGAGGAGACTTCTAAGTCAATGGGCAAAATAATTCTATTATGAAAACATTCTGCATCCCACTTTGAATTGTGGCGCCTGGGGTCCTAAATGCCAACAAGCGGCCATCTAAGATACATCAATTGGTCTCAACCCACCTGGAGCAAAGGCAAAGGAAGAACACCAAGGCCACACGACAACTAAGAACCCAAGAGACAGAAAGGGCCACATGAACCAGAGACCTACATTACCCTGAGACCAGAAGAACTAGTTGGTGCCTGGCCACAATCGATGTCTGCCCTGCTAGGGAGCACAACAGACAACTCCTGAGGGAGCAGGAGACCAATGGGATACAGACCCCAAATTCTCATAAAAAGACCATACCTAATGATATGAATGCGACTAGAGGAATCCCAGAGACAATGCTCCCCGGAACTTCTGATGGCACAGGACAGGAATCATCCCCGAAGACAACTCATCAGGCATGAAAAGGACTGGTCAGCGGGGGGGAGAGAGATGCTGATGAAGAGTGAGCCAATTAAATTAGGTGGACACTGGAGAGTGTGTTGGCACCTCTTGACTGGAGGGGGGATGGGAAGACAGAGAGAGAGGGAAGATGGCAAAATTGGCACGAAACGAGAGACTGAAACGGCTGACTCAACAGGGGGAGAGCAAGTGGGAGAAGGGAGTATGATGTATGTAAACCTACATGTGACAGACTGATTGGAATGGTAAATGTTCACTTGAAGCTTAATAAAAATTAATTTAAAATAAATAAATAAATAAATAAATTCCGCAGGAGCTCAGAGCCCAGAGGAGTAGGAGAAATAAGTCTTTTGCTAATTGGTTAATATCTAACCCTGGCAGGAAAAGAGAAGTGAATACTCAGAATTAAAAGGAAGCACCAACACCTAAAAAAAAAAAAAGGAGAATGAAGAACACCAAGGTCACACGATAACTAAGAGCCCAAGAGACAGAAAGGGCCACATGAACCAGAGACCTACATCATCCTGAGACCAGAAGAACTAGTTGGGGCCCGGCCACAATCGATGACTGCGCTGACAGGGAGCACAAGAGAGAACCCCTGAGGGAGCAGGAGATCAGTGGGATGCAGACCCCAAATTCTCACAAAAAGACCAGACTTAATGGTCTGACTGAGACTAGAGGAGTCCTGGCGGTCATGGTCCCCAAACCTTCCGTTGGCACAGGACGGGAACCATCCCCGAAGACAATTCATCAGACATGAAAGGGACTGGACAGTGGGTAGGAGAGAGATGCTGATGAAGAGTGAGCAAATTATATCAGGTGGACACTTGAGATTGAGATGGCTTCTCCTGTCTGGAGGGGGGATGGGAGGATAGAGTGAGTTGGAAGCTGGCAAAATTGTCATGAAAGGAGAGCCTGGAAGGGCTGACTCATTAGGGGGAGAGCAAGTGGGAGTACGGAGTAAGGTGTATATAAACTTATATGTGACAGTCTGACTTGATTTGTAAACGTTCACTTGAAGCTCAATAAAAGTTAATTAAAAAAAAAAAAAAACTGACTCAAAACTCTTTATGCAGCATTGAAAAAACCTAAGGACCAGAGTGCCCTCTAGTGCTTTGGGACATAGAAAAGGCAAAAAAAAAAAAAGCATTCATTAAAAAAGAAGAAAGAACTAAAATCAAAAACTTAAACTGACAACATGAACAAATAGAAAAGGAAGAACAAAAGAAGGCTAAAACTACCAGGAAAAAAAGGAAATAATAAAGATCAGGGCAGAAATAAATGAAAAACAATAGAAAGAATCAACAAATCCCAAAGTTGGTTCTTTGAAAGGATCAATAAAATAGACAAACCACTAGCTATACTGACAAAAGAAAAAAATGAGATGAGGCAAATAACCAAATCAAGAAATGAAAATGGAGACATTACAACAGATCCAAATGAGATAAAGATCATAAGAGATTACTACAAAAAATTGTACTCCAACAAATTTGAAAATCTAGAAGTGGAAAAATTCCTAGAAACAGACTACCTACAAAAACTAACACAAACAGAGGTAGAAAATCTAAACCCACTCATTACAAAAGAAGAGATTGAAGATGTCATTTAAAAAAAAAAAAAAACCTGCCAACAAACAAACAAAGCCCAGCACCAGATGGCTACACTGGGGAGTTCTAAGAAACATTCAGAGAAAAATCTACACCAATTCTACTCAAATTTTTAAAAAATATAGAAGAGGAAAGAACACTCCCTACCTCTTTCTATGAAGCCAACATAAACCTGATACCTAAGCCAGGCATGCACACCACAAGAAAAAAAATTTACAAACCAAAATCTCTCATAAACATAGATGCAAAATTTTCCAACAAAATGCAAGCCAACAGAATTCAGCAACATATCAAAAAATCATACACCATGATCAAGTGGGACTACAAGGATGGTTCAATATTAGAAAATAAACCAATGCAATACCCACATAAATAAAACAAAGGAAAAGAACCATATGATAATATCAATAGATTCAGAAAAGGCATTTGACAAAATTCAACACCCTTTCCTGGTAAAAACCCTCAGCAAAATAAGAATAGAAGGGAAATATCCCAAAATAATCAAGGGTATATACACAAAACCAACGGCCAACATTATACCCAGTGGAGAAAGACTGAGATCTTTCCCCTTGAGAAAGGGAAAAAGACAATGATGTCCATTACACCTCTCTTATTCAACATTGCACTGGAAATTCAAGATAGAAAAATAAAAAGTATCCAAATTGAAAGAAGTAACATTATCCCTATTTTCAGATGGCATGATCTTATACAAAGAAGACCCTAGAGATTACACAAGAAAACTGCTGTAACGGAAGAATTCAGCAACGTTGCAGCGTACAAGATCAACACACAAAAATCAGTTGGGTTTCTCTACACTACAAAGAGTACTCAGAAAAAGAAATCGAGGAAACAATACCATTTACAAGAGCCCCCAAATTGATAAAATACCTAGGAATTAATGTAACCAGGGACATAAAATACTTCTTCAATGAAAATTATAAAACACTGCTACAAGAGACTAAAAGAGACTTACAAAAATGGAAAGACATCCCGTGTTCATGGATTGAAAAATTTAATATAGTGAAAATGTCAATTCTACCTAAAGTAATCTACAGACACAATTCAATCCTGATACAAATCCCAGGAACATTCTTTACTGAAATAGAAAAACCAATGACCAACTTCATATGGAAAGGAAAAAAAAACCCAAATAGCCAAAACAATATTGAGGAAGAACAAAACAGGAGGCCTAACATTTCCTGATATCAAAATATTCTATGTAAACAAAATATTCTATGTAAACAAAACAGCCTGGTATTGGCTCAGCAATAGACACATAGATCAGTGGAATAGAACTGAGAACTCAGAAATAAATCCAGCCATCTATGGACAACTGATTTTTGACAAGGGTCAACATCCATTCAATCAGGGCAGAAACAGTCTCTTTAATAAACAGTGCTGGCAAAACTGGACATTCATTTGCAGAAGAATGAAACAGAACATATATGTCACATCATACACAAAAACTAACTCAAAATGGATCAAAGACCTAAATGTGAAACCCAAAACTATAAAATTCTTGGAAGAAAACATATGGAATAAACTATGGGACCTAATCTTTTGCAAAAATAAAATAACAAACTTAACATCAAATGCACAAATAGAAGAAGACATAGAGAACAGAAAAACAATTGAAAGAGTTAACAAGACCAAAATCTTGTTCTTTGAAAAGATTAACAAAATCAACAAATGATTGGCAAGACTGACAAAACAGGAGACAAAGCAAATAACCCAAATAAGAAATGAGATGAGAGATATCACAACAGACCCAACTGAAATGAAAAGAATCATAACAGAATACTATGAAAAATTGCACTCTAACAAATTTGAAACCCTAGAGGAAATGGACAAATGTCTAGAAACACACTAACTACCTAAACTACCACAAACAGAGGGAGAACAACTAAAAAAAACCTATAACAAAAGAAGAGATTGAAAAAATAATTAAAAAAAAAAAAAACTCCCAACAAACAAAAGCCCTGGCCCTGATGGCTTCACTGGAGAAATTCTACCAAGCTTTCAGAGAACAGTTAACACCACTACTGCTAAAGGTATTTCAGAGCATAGAAAAGGACGGAATACTCCCAAACTCATTCTATGAAGCCAGCATAACCCTGATACCAAAACCAGGCAAAGACACCACAAAAAAAAAGAAAATTACAGACCAATACCCCTTATGAACTTAGACGCAAAAATCCTCAACAAAATTCTAGCCAATAGAATTCAACAACATATCAAAAAAAAAAAAGATTCACCAAGACCAAGTGAGATTCATACCAGGTATGCAGGGATGGTTCATCAGTAGAAAAACAATCAGTGTAATCCATCACATAAATAAAACAAAAGACAAGAATCACGTTATTTTATCAATTGATGCAGAAAAGGCATTTGACAAAGTCCAACACCCATTCATGATAAAACTTTCAGCAAAATAGGAATAGAAAGAAAATTCCTAAACATTGTAATGGGCACTTATACAAAGCCAACAACCTAATCATCCTAAATGGAAACAGACTGAAAGCATTCCCCTTGAGAATGGGAACCCAGCAAGGATACCCTTTATCAACACTCTTATTTGACATTGTGCTGGAGGTCCTAGCCAGAGCTATTAGGCTAGATAAAGAAATAAAGGGCATCCAAATTGGCAAAGAAGAAGTAAAGGTATCTCTGTTTGCAGATGACATGAACCTGTACACAGAAAAACCTAAAGAATCTCAACAAAACTACTGAAACTAATAGAAGAGTTCAGCAGAGTATCAGGATACAAAATAATCATACATAAATCTGTTGGATTCCTCTACACCAGCAAAGAGAACATTGAAGAAGAAATCACCAAATCAATACCATTTACAACAGCCCCTAAGAAGATTAAATACTTAGGAATAAATCTAACCAGAGACGTAAAAGACCTATACAATGAAAACTGTAAGACACTACTTGCAAGAAACCAAAAGAGACCTGCATAAGTGGGAAAACATACCTTGCTCACGGATAGGAAGACTCAATATTATAAAAATGTCCATTCTACCCAAAGCAATCTATGAATACAATGCAATCCCGATCCAAATACCAGTGACATTTTTTAATGAGATGGAGAAACAAATCACCAACTTCATATGGAAGGGAGAGAGGCCCCAGAAAAGTAAAACATTACTGAAAAAGAAAAACAAAAGTGCAAGGCCTCACACTATCTGATTTTACAACATATTATACTGCCACAGTAGTCAAAACAACCTGGTACTGGTACAACAACAGACACATAGAACACAAAGGAACAGAATTGAGAATCTAGACATAAATCCATCCACATATGAGCAGCTGATATTTGACAAAGCCCCGAAGTCTGTTAAATGGGGAAAAGACAGTCTCTTTAAAAATGGTGCTGGCATAAGTGGATATTCATCTGCAAAAAAAAAAAATGAAACAAGACCCATACATCACACCATGTACAAAAACCAACTCAAAATGGATCAAAGCCCTAATATAAAGTCTAAAGCGATAAAGATCATGGAAGAAAAAATAGGGACAATATTCGGAGCCCTAATTTAAAAAAACCCAGTGCCGGAACCCTAACACATGGCATAAACAGTATACAAAACATTACTAACAATGTACAAATAGCAGAGGAGATATTAGATAACTGGGAGCTCCTAAAAGTCAAACACCTATGCTCGTCCAAAGACTTCAACAAAAGAGTAAAAAGATAACCTACAGATTGGGAAAAAGTTTTTAGCTGTGACTTTTCCAATCAGCGTCTGATCTCTAAAATCTACATGATACTGCAAAAACTCAACTACAAAAAGACAAATAACCCAATTAAAACATGGGCAAAGGATATGAACAGGCACTTTACCAAAGAAGACATTCAGGCTGCAAAGGAGGAGATACATGAGAAAATGCTTGTGATCATTAGCTATTCGATAAATGAAAATCAAAACTACAGTGAGATTCCATCTCACCCCAACAAGGCCGGCATTAATCCAAAAAACACAAAATAATAAATGTTGGAGAGCTTGTGGAGAGACTGGAACACTTATACACTACTAGTGGGAATGTAAAATGGTACAACTACTTTGGAAATCAATTTGGCCCTTCCTTAAAAAAAACTAGAAATAGGACAACCATAGAACTACCATAGGACCCAGCAATGCCACTTCTTGGAATATACCCTAAATAAATAAAAGCCATCACAGGAACAGATATATGCACACCCATGTTCGTTGCAGCACGGTTTACAATAGCAAAATAGGGAAGCAACCAAGGTGCCCATCAACGGATGAACAGGTGAATAAATTATAGTATATTCACACAATGGAATACTATGCAACGATTAAGAACAACAATCAATCTGTGGAACATTTCATAACATGGAGGAATCTGAAAGGCATTATGCTGAGTGAAATTAGTCAATTGCAAAAGGACAAATATTTTATGAGACCACTATTATAAAAAAATTTTTTTATAAGAACTCAAGAAATAGTTTAAACAGAGAAGAAAATATAATTTGATGGTACGAGAGTGAGGAGGGAGGGAGGGAGAGGGGTATTCACTAATGAGATAGTAAACAAGAACTATTTTAGGTGAAGGGAAAGACAACACACAATACAGGAGAGGTCAGCACAACTGGACTAAACCAAAAGCAAAGAAGTTTCCTGAATAAACTGAATGCTTCAAAGGCCAGCATAGCAGGGGCAGGGGTTTGGAGACCATGGTTTCAGGGGACATCTAGGTCAATTGGCATAACAAAATGTATTAAGAAAACGTTCTTCATCTCACTTTGGTGAGAGGCATCTGGGGTCTTAAACACTAGCAAGTGGTCATCTAATACGCATCAATTGGTCTCAACCCACCTGGAGCAAAGGAGAATGAAGAACACCAAAGACACAAGGTAAATATGAGCCCAAAAGACAGAAAGGGCCACATAAACCACAGACTTCCTCAGCCTGAGACTGGAAGAACTAGATGGTGTCTGGCTACCATGATCACTGCCCTGACAGGGAACACAACAGAGAATCCCTGATGGAGCAGGAGAACAGTGGGACGCAGAACTAAAATTCTCGTAAAAAGACCAGGCTTAATGGTCTGACTGAGACTGGAGGGACCCTGACGGTCATGGTTCCTAGGCCCTTTGATAGCCCAAGATTGAAAACATTCCCGAAACCAACTCTACAGACAGGGATTGACCTGGACTATAAGATAGACAATGATTCCAGTGAGGACTGAACTTCGTGGCTCAAGTAGACACATGAGACTATGTGGGCACCTCCTGTCTGGTGGTGAGATAAGAAGGGAGACGGGGACAGGAGCTGGTTGAATGGACGTGGAGAACACAGGGTGGAGAGGAGGAATGTGCTGTCTCATTAAGGGGAGAGCAGCTGGGAGTGCATAGTGGGATGTGTATGGCTTTTTGTATGACAGACTGACTTGATTTGTAAACTTTCACCTAAAGCACAATAAATAAATTTTAAAAAAGAATATATGTTGATAAGAGGGTCAATTCATCAAGAAGATATAAAAAATTATAAACATATAAACACACAAGACAGTCCCCAAATATATAAGGAAAACTTTGCCAGAAATGAAGGGAGAAATAGGCAATTCTATAATAATCATTGGAGGCCTCAATACCTGACTCTAATAAATGAAACAAGTAGACAGATGATCAATAAGAAGACAGGATTTGAACAGCACTAAAAAATAATTAGACCTAACAGATACATACAGGACACTCTACTCAACAACAACTGAATACACATCATTTTCAAGTACACTAAACTTTCTGTAGGGTATTTTTTTTATACTATAAATTAGGTCAGAAAACAATTCTCAAAAAATTTTTAGAAGATTGAAATCATACAAAGCATTTTCTCTGACCACAATGGAATGAAAATAGAAATCAATAACAGAAAAAAAAAACCCTGAAAAATTCACAAATATGTGAAAATTAAACAACACACTCTTCAATAGCCAATGGATATAATAATAAATTACAAGAGAAATTAGAAAATATTATGATAGGGATAAAATTAAAAATACAACATACCAAAACTCATCAGATACAACAAAAGCAGTGCTCAGAGGGAAATTTATAGCTGTAAATTCCTACATTAAGACAGAAGAAATATCTTAAATCAATAACCTAATTTAAACTTTAAGAAACTAGAAATAGAAGAGCACACTAAATCCAAAGCTATCAAAAGTAAGGAAATAATAAAGATTAGAAAAGAAAGATTAGGGTAGAGATAAATGAAATGGAGAATAGATAATAAATAAATAAAATGAACAAAACCGAAAGTTGTTTTCTTTGAAATTATCTACAAATTGAAAAACATTTAGCTAGATTGACTTAAAAAAAAAAAAAGGAATACTGGAATTACTAAAATCTGAGATTAAAATGGGGCCACCTATTGTATGACTCAATTTATATGAGATGTAAAGAATAAGAAAATCCATACAGACAGAGCTCAGATTTATGGTGTACATGTTTTTGGACAAGGGGCAACGGAAGAGACTGCTTAATGCATACCAGCTTTCCATTTGGGGTGATGAAAAGCTCAGAAAGTACATAGTGACACGGTTGCATAACATTGTGAGTATACTTAATTACATTGATATGTATACTTTAAAGTGGTTAACATGATAAATTTTATATTATGTGTATTTTACTACAATAAAGAAATTGCTCTTTAATTTTTCAGAGAGAGAATTAAAATTTACCAAGTGAACATTTATGGTAGGAAACCAGTTTTCTTGAACCTTACATTTTGTACATGCACACACATGCAAACACACAGGGAATACCTTAATATATATTCATTGTTAGCACAGGTCCAACATAAGTTGGACTTGACCAACTGCATTGTCATAATTCTTCTCAAAGTGAGTTTTTAAAAATGCAAAATGTTTCTATGCTTTAATGGATTAAATCTTGAACCATACCCAAAAAAACAGCTTTCATTACTACAGAATTTACATAGTAGACAGATGCCAGTTATGGAGTCCTTGGTTATCCAAGGTGTAATCCTCAGGTTTAAAAGCCCAGAAACCTGATTATTGTCAATATACTCAGTGTCCACTAGGCTTAGTTGTGTGGATCAAATTCAGAAGAGAAAGATGTCAAAAACAAAAAGTCAGTTTAATTATACAGAATGTGAGCTATGTATTCTCATTTATAGAAGCACTTATGTTAGTTCTTTAAGGGCATCCCCTCAGAAGATGGATTTATAATTATAAGGTTGCTTCGTGAATATAAAATTAAAGCTAAGGTAAATGATGTCTTCAAGGGATGATTATTCTAGAACTTTGTACTCTAAATGTTGTCTGCGGACCAGCAGCATCAGCATGACCTGGGAGCTTTTTAGAAATGAAAATGATTGAACCTCACCCCAGACCTACTGGATCAGAGTATCCACGGGTGGGGTGCAAGAATCTGTGTTTTAAAAATCTTTCCAGGTGATTCTGTTGCTCACTAATATCATAGCAGCAATACTCTAGATTTGGAGCAGTTCAAAGGCTATTCTTTCTTATTCCTAAACATAATTTACCTCCCCTGTGAATAGTATATAGAGAATGGACAAATATGTGATATATTCTTTAAAAATGTTCACTTTTGTTATCTGTAGGCAACCGCCATTCTATTGCCACTTCATTTTTGCAGGGAACTTATAATACAATTAAGGTAAATCTTTTTTTTAATTATAGTACAAGAGATACACTCTTGCCACTCTGATTAGGCTCAAAAATTCCTATTAATTCATAGCCACACATTTAGAAACAAGCTTTTAAGGTGCTTTTCTCAAATATTTACTGAAACTGAAAGAGAGTGAATACAAATGCATATATGATGTGATGTGGAGGGGAGGGGGGGTTGGAGGAGACTTTAAATGTAAATATCTAAAACCTCCCTTTCTTCCATAACAATTTCCTTTTCTTTAAAAAAAATCTATGAAATGTATATTCCAATATGTAATAAATGTGTTTAATTGATAAAATAAAACTTGTCTTAAATTATGTTCAGATTATTTAGCTATCTTCCATAAGTTCGAATACTATTATTCTATGAAAGCATACAATATTTATATTATAATGTTTTGAAACATAATAGTTGATCACCATTTTTTCTGCTTTATATACTATGTCATTTAATCTTCATAAGCACCTCAACCTTGTGAGGAGAGTAAATTACTCCAATTTATGAATGATAAAACAGATTTAGAAACTTTTGCTATCTGTACAACTCCAAAGAGTTAAAAAGTGGAAAGCAAATGATTTTCTACTGCAACAGGGCATCTCCTTGTACGTAACTTCTTTCATGTAGATTGTGTTTCTCTTTTTGTGTGTGCTCAAAATGATGTGTGTATATGTGTACATTTGTGACCATCCAAAGAGACATACCCTTATATGATTCTCTCATTATTGCTTAGGTATGTGTGTACTTAGTGGTGTGCACAGAAAAACTACTGAAATATCTGTTAATTAACATTATTTTACATTTATTTAAAACGTGCTAGATGAGAAAAGCATTATTTCCGCAGAAAGCAGTTTCTGATGCTATCTTTTTGAGACATTTAAAAGAAGCAGTTACAAAAAATTCACAAAAATCCCCAGTTCCTACCCCCTCAAAAAAAAAAAAACTGGGTAAAGACGTGTAAAGAAACTTTTAAAACTGAAGTAAAAACAAAGGCTTATGCTTTAAAAATCTCTGTAAGAATAGAGGATATCACTTTGTGAGGAAATGCAGAAGAATGATTGAAAGCATGTACAATATAGAGCTTTATGGTATAACCAAGATAAACAAAAAACATTCCTTAATTAGCACTAAAAGCTCAAACCTGGTGACTAACTTCCTTGTGCTGCAATCAGGGTTTTGAACTGGAATAGAACCAAAAACCAAAACGGGAAAAAAAAAAAGAAATTTTCACCAGAGTGAACACAAAATCCGAATCCAAAAAATTGTTTTTCTAAACAGGAACTAAAATTGAAAACCATTATTTTTTTTGCTCTGCTATTTTTGGTTCAATGACAATTTTTAAGTTGTAAGCAAAACGAATGAACCATTTATGTTTGATTTGCACCTGGCACCCATGTATGACAAATGCTTCTCTGGCACATGGCTGATAAGTACACAGTTTATTGCTTCAGCAAGCGACTTTATACAGTGATGACTGTCCTTATGCAAGACGATTCGCAGGCCAGACAGAGATCACTATTTCTGCTCCATGCTTCACCTATCTCACAGTAACGCGAGCTGTGCCTACTGAAGATGTGAGAAATATTCGGCTGTTGCAAACACTCATAATCAGAGATTTAAAAGAGCTGGTTAAAGTGCACCGAGTTCTGACCAGATTTTCATGTGAAAGGAAATTTGTCAAGTGAAAGTATATGTTTTAAACATACATTATTCACATTTTAAGTGTAATATTCAAATTCAAGAATTAGAAAGTAGCTATAATTTTTTGATGATTCCATTCTTGTATTCAACCTCAATTAAAATGTACTGTCACGGGGCTCTCTGCAGAAGGGCTTGAAGTGATGGTGGTGAAGCAAATAACCCAAATAAGAAATAAAATGGGGGACATTACAACAGACCCAACTGAAATAAAAAGAATCACAACAGAGTATTATGATAAACTATACTGCAACAAATTTGAAAACCTAGAGGAAATGGACAAACTTCTAGAAAAACACTACCTACCTAAACAAATACAAACTGAGGTCAAAAACCTAAACTGACCCATAATAAGAAAAGAGGTTGAAAAGGTACTAATTAAAAAAAAAAAAAAAAACTCCCAACAACAACAAAAGCCCTGGCCCAGATAGCTTCACTGGAGGATTCTACCAAACATTCAGAGAAGGACTTACACCAGTACTACTCAAACTTTTTCAGAACACGGAAAAGGAAAGGATACTTCAAAATTCATTCTATGAAGCCAGCATAACCCTGATATCAAAACCAGGCAAAGACACCACAAAAAAAGAAAATTACAGACCAATATCTCTCATGTATATACATGCAAAAATTCTCAACAAACTTCTAGCCAATAGAAATCAGCATCATATCAAAAAAATAATACACCATGACCAAGTAGAATCCATACCAGGTATGCAAGGATGGTTCAGCATTAGGAAATCAATCAATGTAATACACCACATAAATAAAAGGAAAAAAAGAATCACATGATCATCTCAATCAACAGAGAACAGGCATTCCACAAAGTCCAAAACCTATTCCTGATAAAAACTCTCAAAAACATAGGCATAGAAGGGAAATTTCTCAACATAATAAAGGGCACCTATGCAAAACCAACAGCCAACATCATTCTTAATGGAGAGAGGCTGAAGAAATTCCCCTTGAGAATAGGAAAAGGACAAGGATGCCCTTTACCACCACTCCTATTTAGCATTGTGCTGGAAGTCCTAGCTAGAACAATAACGCAAGAAAAAGGAATAAACGGCATCCAAATTGGTAATGAAGTTAAACTGTCCCTATTTGCAGATGATATGATACTATGCATAGGAATCTCAAAAGACTCCACCAGAAAACTACTGGAACTAATAGAAAGCTTCAGCAGAACAGCAGGATATGAGATAAACATACAAAAAGTTGGATTCCTATACACGAATAAAGAGAACGATGAAAAGGAAATCAGGAAAGCAATACCCATTTATAATAGCCCCTAAAAAAATAAAATACTTAAGAATAAATCTAACCAGGGATGTAAAAGACCTATACAAAGAAAACTACAAAACACTACTGTAAGAAAACAAAACAGATCTACACAAATGGAAAAACATACCATGCTCATGGATAGGTAGACTCAACATTGACAAAATGACATTTCTACCCAAAACAATTTACAAATACGATGCAATCCGGATCTAAATACTAACAACATTCATTAAGGAGATGGAAAAACTAATCATTGACTTTATATGGAAAGGGAAGAAGCCCTGGATAAGTAAAGCACTACTGAAGAAGAAGAATAAAGTAGGAGGACTTGCACTACCTGACCTCAGAACCCACTATACAGCTATGGTAGTCAAAACAGCCTGGTACTGGTACGATGACAGATACATTGACCAATGTTCTCAATTGACCAATTGAGAATCCAGATGTAAATCCACCCACCTACAGTCACCTGATTTTCGACAAGGGCCCAAAGTCCATCAGATGGGGAAAGGACAGTCTTATCAACAAATGGTGCTGGCAAAACTGGATGACCATCTGCAAAAAAGTGAAACAGGTACCATACCTCACACCATATACAAAAACTAATTCAAAATGGATCAAAGACCTAAATACAAAGCCAAAAAGTATGAAGTTCATTGAAGAAAAACTAAGATCAATGCAAGAGGCCCTAATACACAGCATTAACAGGATAAAAACCATAACCAACAACACGCAAACTCCAGAAGATAAGCTAGATAACAGGGATATTCTAAAAACTAAACACATATGCTTATCAAAAGATTCCACCAGAAGAGTCAAAAGAAACCCTACAGACTGGGACAAAACTTTTAGCTACTGGAAATCAGACAAAGGTCTAATCTCTAAAACCTACAGAAAAATCCAACACCTCTACAACAAAAAGACAAATAATCCAATTAAAAAATGGGCAAAGGAGGCGGAGCCAAGATGGCGGACTAGGCAGACGCTACCTCGGATCCCTCTTACAACAAAGACTCGGAAAAACAAGTGAATCGATCACATACATAACAATCTACGAACCCTGAACAACAAACACAGATTTAGAGACGGAGAACGAACTAATACGGGGAAGCAGCGATTCTTTCCAGAGCCTGGAGCCAGCGTACCAGTCAGGTACGGCACAAACACAGAGAGCTGCTCCACCCCCCTGAACTAACCCCGGGAGGGGGACCAGCCGGTTCCGCGGGCGGCGTGGGACGCAGCCGGTAGGAGAAGTCCCCGGGAGGCAGTGACTGGTCTTGGAGCAGAAAGAGCAGCGTCCGAGCCGGGGAACCGTCCTGCAGGGATTTGGACTGGACGCAGGCAGCTTCATTAACATCTGAATAGCCTGAGCCAGAGGGAGAACTGTGATAGGGATCTGACTGCATTTTTTTTTTAGCGGATTTTCTGGAAAAACTAGTTTCCCAGTGATGGCTCGGAGACAACAATCCATATCAAACCACTTAAAGAAGCAGACCATGACAGCTTCTCCAAACCCCCAAACAAAAGAATCAAAATCTTCCCCAAATGAAGATACAATCTTGGAATTATCACATACAGAATATAAAAAACTAATTTACAGAATGCTTAATGATATCACAAATGAAATTAGGATAACTGCAGAAAAAGCCAAGGAACACACTGATAAAACTGTTGAAGAACTCAAAAAGATTATTCAAGAACATAGTGGAAAAATTAATAAGTTGCAAGAATCCATAGAGAGACAACATGTAGAAATCCAAAAGATTAACAATAAAATAACAGAATTAGACAACGCACTAGGAAGTCAGAGGAGCAGACTCGAGCAATTAGAATGCAGACTGGGACATCTGGAGGACCAGGGAATCAACACCAACATAGCTGAAAAAAAATCAGATAAAAGAATTAAAAAAAATGAAGAAACCCTAAGAATTATGTGGGACTCTATCAAGAAGGATAACCTGCGGGTGATTGGAGTCCCAGAACAGGGAGGGGGGACAGAAAACACAGAGAAAATAGTTGAAGAACTCCTGACACAAAACTTCCCTGACACCATGAAAGACGAAAGGATATCTATCCAAGATGCTCATCGAACCCCATTTAAGATTGATACAAAAAGAAAAACACCAAGACATATTATCATCAAACTCACCAAAACCAAAGATAAACAGAAAATTTTAAAAGCAGCCAGGGAGAAAAGAAAGGTTTCCTTCAAGGGAGAATCAATAAGAATATGTTCTGACTACTCAGCAGAAACCATGAAGGCAAGAAGGCAATGGGACGACATATACAGAACACTGAAGGAGAAAAACTGCCAGCCAAGGATCATATATCCAGCAAAACTCTCTCTGAAATATGAAGGCGAAATTAAGATATTTACAGACAAACACAAGTTTAGAGAATTTGCAAAAACCAAACCAAAGCTACAAGAAATACTAAAGGAAATTGTTTGGTCAGAGAACCAATAATATCAGATATCAGCACAACACAAGGTCACAAAACAGAACGTCCTGATATCAACTCAAATAGGGAAATCACAAAAACAAACAAATTAAGATTAATTAAAAAAAAATACACCTAACAGGGAATCATGGAAGTCAATAGGTAAAAGATCACAATAATCAAAAAGAGGGACTAAATACAGGAGGCATTGAACTGCCATATGGAGAGTGATACAAGGCGATATAGAACAATACAAGTTAGGTTTTTACTTAGAAAAATAGGGGTAAATAATAAGGTAACCACAAAAAGGTATAACAACTCTATAACTCAAGATAAAAACCAAGAAAAACGTAACGACTCAACTAACATGAAGTCAAGCACTATGAAAATGAGGATCTCACAATTTACTAAGAAAAACGCCTCAGCACAAAAAAGTATGTGGAAAAATGAAATTGTCAACAACACACATAAAAAGGCATCAAAATGACAGCACTAAAAACTTACTTATCTATAATTACCCTGAATGTAAATGGACTAAATGCACCAATAAAGAGACAGAGTCACAGACTGGATAAAGAAACACGATCCATCTATATGCTGCCTACAAGAGACACACCTTAGACTTAGAGACACAAACAAACTAAAACTCAAAGGATGGAAAAAAGTATATCAAGCAAACAATAAGCAAAAAAGAAGAGGAGTAGCAATATTAATTTCTGACAAAATAGACTTTAGACTTAAATCCACCACAAAGGATAAAGAAGGACACTATATAATGATAAAAGGGACAATTGACCAGGAAGACATAACCATATTAAATATTTATGTACCCAATGACAGGGCTGCAAGATACATAAATCAAATTTTAACAGAATTGAAAAGCGAGATAGATACCTCCACAATTATAGTAGGAGACTTCAACACACCACTTTCGGAGAAGGACAGGACATCCAGTAAGAAGCTCAACAGAGACATGGAAGATGTAATTACAACAATCAACCAACTTGACCTCATTGACTTATACAGAACTCTCCACCCAACTGCTGCAAAGTATACTTTTTTTTCTAGTGCACATGGAACATTCTCTAGAATAGACCACATATTAGGTCATAAAACAAACCTTTGCAGAGTCCAAAACATCGAAATATTACAAAGTGTCTTCTCAGACCACAAGGCAATAAAACTAGAGATCAATAACAGAAAAACTAGGGAAAAGAAATCAACTACTTGGAAAATGAACAATACCCTCCTGAAAAAAGACTGGGTTATAGAAGACATCAACGAGGGAATAAGGAAATTCTTAGAAAGCAACGAGAATGAAAATATTTCCTATCAAAACCTCTGGGACAGAGCAAAAGCAGTGCTCAGAGGCCAATTTATATCAATAAATGCACACATAAAAAAGAAGAAAGAGCCAAAATCAGAGAACTGTCCCGACAACTTGAACAAATAGAAACTGAGCAACAAAAGAATCCATCAGGCACCAGAAGAAAACAAATAATAAAAATTAGAGCTGAACTAAATGAATTAGAGAACAGAAAAACAATTGAAAGAATTAACAAAGCCAAAAGCTGGTTCTTTGAAAAAATTAACAACATTGATAAACCATTGGCTAGACTGACTAAAGAAATACAGGAAAGGAAAGAAATAACCCAAATAAGAAATGAGAAGGACCACATCACAACAGAACCAAATGAAATTAAAAGAATCATTTCAGATTATTATGAAAAATTGTACTCTAACAAATTTGAAAACCTAGAAGAAATGGATGAATTCCTGGAAAAACACTACCTACCTAAACTAACACATTCAGAAGTAGAACAACTAAATAGACCCATAACAAAAAAAGAGATTGAAACGGTAATCAAAAAACTCCCAACAAAAAAAAGCCCTGGCCTGGATGGCTTCACTGCAGCGTTCTACCAAACTTTCAGAGAAGAGTTAATACCACTACTTCTGAAGGTATTCCAAAGCATAGAAAATGACGGAATACTACCCAACTCATTCTATGAAGCCACCATCTCCCTGATACCAAAACCAGGTAAAGACATTACAAAAAAAGAAAATTATAGACCTATATCCCTCATGAACATTGATGCAAAAATCCTCAACAAAATTCTAGCCAATAGAATCCAACAACACATCAAAAAAATAATTCACCATGATCAAGTGGGATTTATACCAGGTATGCAAGGCTGGTTTAATATCAGAAAAACCATTAATGTAATCCATCACATAAATAAAACAAAAGACAAAAACCACATGATCTTATCAATTGATGCAGAAAAGGCATTTGACAAAGTCCAACACCCATTCATGATAAAAACTCTTACCAAAATAGGAATTGAAGGAAAATTCCTCAACATAATAAAGGGCATCTATGCAAAGCCAACAGCCAATATCACTCTAAATGGAGAGAACCTGAAAGCATTTCCCTTGAGAACGGGAACCAGACAAGGATGCCCTTTATCACCACTCTTATTCAACATCGTGTTGGAAGTCTTAGCCAGGGCAATTAGGCTAGACAAAGAAATAAAAGGTATCCGGATTGGCAAGGAAGAAGTAAAGTTATCACTATTTGCAGATGACATGATTATATACACAGAAAACCCTAAGGAATCCTCCAGAAAACTACTGAAACTAATAGAAGAGTTTGGCAGAGTCTCAGGTTATAAAATAAACATACAAAAATCACTTGGATTCCTCTACATCAACAAAAAGAACACCGAAGAGGAAATAACCAAATCAATGCCATTCACAGTAGCCCCCAAGAAGATAAAATACTTAGGAATAAATCTTACCAAGGATGTAAAAGACCTATACAAAGAAAACTACAAAGCTCTACTACAAGAAATTCAAAAGGACATACTTAAGTGGAAAAACATACCCTGCTCATGGATAGGAAGACTTAACATAGTAAAAATGTCTATTCTACCAAAAGCCATCTATACATTTAACGCACTTCCGATCCAAATTCCAATGTCATATTTTAAGGGGATAGAGAAACAAATCACCAATTTCATACGGAAGGGAAAGAAGCCCCGGATAAGCAAAGCACTACTGAAAAAGAAGAAGAAAGTGGGAGGCCTCACCTTACCTGACTTCAGAACGTATTATACAGCCACAGTAGTCAAAACAGCCTGGTATTGGTACAACAACAGACACATAGACCAATGGAACAGAATTGAGAACCCAGACATAGATCCATCCACGTATGAGCAGCTGATATTTGACAAAGGACCAGTGTCAATTAACTGGGGAAAAGATAGCCTTTTTAACAAATGGTGCTGGCATAACTGGATATCCATTTGCAAAAAAATGAAACAGGACCCATACCTCACACCATGCACAAAAACTAACTCCAAGTGGATCAAAGACCTAAACATAAAGACTAAAACGATAAAGATCATGGAAGAAAAAATTGGGACAACCCTAGGAGCCTTAATACAAGGCATAAACAGAATACAAAACATTACCAAAAATGATGAAGAGAAACCAGATAACTGGGAGCTCCTAAAAATAAAACACCTATGCTCAACTAGAGACTTCTCCAAAAGAGTAAAAAGACCACCTACAGACTGGGAAAGAATTTTCAGCTATGACATCTCCGACCAGCGCCTGATCTCTAAAATCTACATGATTCTGTCAAAACTCAACCACAAAAAGACAAACAACCCAATCAAGAAGTGGGCAAAGGATATGAACACACATTTCACTAAAGAACATATTCAGGCAGCCAACAGATACATGAGAAAATGCTCTCGATCATTAGCCATTAGAGAAATGCAAATTAAAACTACGATGAGATTCCATCTCACACCAGCAAGGCTGGCATTAATCCAAAAAACACAAAATAATAAATGTTGGAGAGGCTGCAGAGAGATTGGAACTCTCATACACTGCTGGTGGGAATGTAAAATGGTACAACCACTTTGGAAATCTATCTGGCGTTACCTTAAACAGTTAGAAATAGAACTACCATACAACCCAGAAATCCCACTCCTCGGAATATACCCTAGAGATACAAGAGCCTTCACACAAACAGATATATGCACACCCATGTTTATTGCAGCTCTGTTTACAATAGCAAAAAGTTGGAAGCAACCAAGGTGTCCATCAACGGATGAATGGGTAAATAAATTGTGGTATATTCACACAATGGAATACTACGCATCGATAAAGAACAGTGATGAATCTCTGAAACATTTCATAACATGGAGGAACCTGGAAGGCATTATGCTGAGCGAAATTAGTCAGAGGCAAAAGGACAAATATTGTATAAGACCACTATTATAAGATCTTGAGAAATAGTAAACCTGAGAAGAACACATACTTTTGTGGTTACGAGGGGGGGAGGGAGGGAGGGTGGGAGAGGGTTTTTTATTGATTAATCAGTAGATAAGAACTGCTTCAGGTGAAGGGAAAGACAACACTCAATACATGGAAGGTCAGCTCAATTGGACTGGACCAAAAGCAAAGAAGTTTCCGGGATAAAATGAATGCTTCAAAGGTCAGGGGAGCAAGTGCGGGGGTCTGGGGAACATGGTTTGCGAGGACTTCTAAGTCAATTGGCAAAATAATTCTATTATGAAATCATTCTGCATCCCACTTTGAAATGTGGCGTCTGGGGTCTTAAATGCTAACAAGCAGCCATCTAAGATGCATCAATTGGTCTCAACCCACCTGGAGCAAAGGAGAATGAAGAACACCAAGGCCACACGACAACTAAGAGCCCAAGACACAGAAAGGGCCACATGAACCAGAGACCTACATCATCCTGAGACCAGAAGAACTAGTTGGTGCCCGGCCACAATCGATGACTGCCCTGACAGGGAGCACAGCAGAGGACCCCTGAGGGAGCAGGAGATCAGTGGGATACAGACCCCAAATTCTCATAAAAAGACCAAACTTAATGGTCTGACTGAGACTGGAGGAATCCCGGCGGCCATGCTCCCCAGACCTTCAGTTCACACAGGACAGGAACCATCCCCGAAGACAACTCATCAGAAATGAAAGGGACTGGTCAGCGGGTGGGAGAGAGACGCTGCTGAAGAGTGAGCTAATTATATCAGGTGGGCACTTGAGATTGCGTTGGCAACTCTTGTCTGGAGGGGGGATGGGAGGATAGAGAGAGAGGGAAGCCGGCAAAATTGTCAAGAAAGGAGAGACTGAAAGGGCTGACTCAAGAGGGGGAGAGCAAGTGGGAGTAGGGAGTGAGATGTATGTAAACTTATATGTGACAGACTGATTGGATTTGTAAACGTTCACTTGAAGCTTAATAAAAGTTATTAAAAACAAATAAATAAATAAAAGAAAAAAATTAAAAAAAAAATAGACCTGAAATAGCTGCTAGGTAAAATTATCAGAATTTGAATTCACATTAAACTTAACTTACAATTAAAAAAAAAAAAGAAAATAATAGCATATTAGGAATAGTTTATCTAGATCCTTCTTATAAAACTCTAATTAGTTCTGAACTTAAGGTGAAAGCCATATTACATTTATAAAGCATTTGGTAAACTATAGAAAATCTGAAAGGGAGCAATACTGACAGTGTAACAAAGGAAAGCAATTCAGGAAATATTCTTTTTTTAAATGATGATGCTGACGAGATGGAATTATTTCCCAAAATGAAAGAGAAGTTAAAATGAGATCAAATGTACTGTTAATATTGACTCTATATTAACAAGCTTTTTTTAAAAAAAAAATTAGTGTAATTTAGATGAAGGTTTACAGAACAAACTAGTTTCTCATTAAATAGTTAGTACACATATAGTTTTATGACATTGGTTAACAAACCCATGACATGTCAACACTCGACCTTCTCAACCTTGGGCTCCCTATTACCAGATTTCCTGTCCCCTCCTGCCTTGCCCCTGGGCTGGTGTGCCCCTTTAATTTTGTTTTGTTTTATGAGCCTGTCCAGTCTTTGGTTGAAGGGTGAACCTCAGGACTGACTCAGCTAAAAGGGTGTCTGGGGGCCATACTCTCAGGGTTTCTCTAGTCTCTGTCAGGCCAGAAAGTCTGGTCTTCTTTTTAAGTTAGAATTTTGTTCTACATTTTTCTCTAGCTCTGCCTGGGACCCTCTATTGTGATCCCTGTCACAGCAGTCAGTGGTGGTAGCTGGACATCAGCTAGTTGTACTGAACTCAGTCTGACCGAGGTCGTAGTAAAGGTGGTCCATTAGTCCTTTGGACTAATGTTTCCCTTCTATCTTTAGTTTTCTTCATTCTTCCTTGCTCCCAAAAGGGGTGAAACCAATGGAGTATCTTAGATGGCCGCACACAGGCTTTTAAGACCCCAGATGCTTCTCACCAAAGTAGAATGTAGAACATTTTCTTTATAAACTATGTTATGCCAGTTGGGTTAGATGCACCCCAAGACCATGGTCCCCACAGCCCTCAGCCCAGCAATTTGGTCCCTCAGGCAGTTTGGATGTGTCTATGGAGCTTCCTTGACCTTGGCTTGTACAAGTTGTGCTGGCTTCCCCAGTATCGTGTACTGTCTTACCCTTCACCAAAGTTACCATTTTTTTATTGTCTATTTAGTGTTTTTCCATCCCCAATCTTCCCCTCCCTCATAACCATTAAAGATTGTTTTTTTTTACGTGTAAACATTTTCATGAGTTTTTACAGTAGTGGTCCCATACAATATTTGTCCTTTGGTGATTGACTTATTTCACTCAGCATAATGCACTCCAGATTCCTCCATGTTATGAGATGCTTTTCAGGCTCATCATTGTTCTTTATTGTTTCATAATACTCTGTGTTTATCCATTCATCTGTTGATGGGCATCTAGGTTGTTTCCATCTCTTTGCTATTGTGAACAATGCTGCAATGAACATGGGTGTGCATATGTCTATTCGTGTGACGACTCTTATTTCTCTAGGATATGTTCCTAGGAGTGGGATTGCTGGATCACATGGTATTTCTACTTCTAGCTTTCTAAGGAAGTGCCATATCATTTTCCAAAATGGTTGTATCATTTTGCATTCCCACCAGCAGATCAAAAGAGTTCCAATCTCCACTCAGCCTCTCCAACATTTGTTATTTCCTGCTTTTTTTTTAATTTGTGCCAGTAATGTCCGGGTGAAATGGTATCTCATTGCGGTTTTCATTTGTATTTCTCTAATGGCCAGTGATCGCAAGCATTTCCTCATGTGTCTATGGCTCCTTGAATGTCTTCTTCGGTGAAGTGTCTGCTCATTTCACAAGGTGTTGGATTTTCTGGCAGATTTTAGAGATTAGAACTTTGATTTGTAATAGTCAAAATGTTTTTTCCTACTCTACAGGTTCTCTTTTTACTCTCTTGGCGAAGTCTTTTGATGAAAATAAGTTGTTTAATTTTCAGACTATCCCAGTTATTAAGCTTATCTTCTGGATTTTGTGTATTGTTCATTGTGGTTTGTATCCTGTTAATTCTGTGTATTAGGGCCTCTAGTGTAGATCCTATTTTTTCTTCTATGAACGTCATAGTTTTTGGCTTTATATTTAGGTCTTTGATCAATTTTGAATTAGTTTTTGTGTATGGTGTGAGGTATGGGCCCTGGTTCATTTTTTTGCAGATGGGCATTCAGTTTTGCCAGCACCTCTTGTTAAAGAAACTGTCTTTTCCCCATTTTATGAACTTTTGGCCCTTGTTGAAGATCAGGTGCCATAGGTGGATGGATTTACATCTGGGTTTTCAATTCTGTTCCATTGGTCAATGTATCTGTCCTTGCACCAGTACCAGGCTGTTTTGACTACTGTAGCTGTATAGTAGATTCTGAGGTCAGGTAGTGAGAGCCCTCTTACTTTATTCTTTTTCAATAGTGCTTTACTTATCAGGGACTTCTTCCCTTTCCATATAAAGTCAATGATAAGTTTTTCCATCTCTTTAATGAATGTTGTTGGTATTTAGATCCGGAATGCATTGTATTTGTAAATCGCTTTGGGTAGAATTGTCATTTTTCACAATGTTGAGTCAACCTATCCATGAACATGGTATTTTTTTTTCATTTATGTAGATCTGTTTTGTTTTCTTACAGTAGTGTTTTGTAGTTTTCTCTGTATAGGTCTTTTACATCCCTGGTTTGATTTATTCCTAAGTATTTTATTTTTTTAGGGGCTATTATAAATGGTATTGTTTTCCTTTTCATCATTCTCTTTATTGGTGTATAGGAATCCAACTGATTTTTGTATGTTTATCTCATATCCTGCTGTTGTGCTGAAGCTTTCTACTAGTTCCAGTAGTTTTCTCATCCAGTCTTTCGGGTTTTCTATGTATAATATCATAGCATCTGCAAATAGGGCCAGTTTAAGTTCTTCATTACAAATGTGGATGCCCTTTATTTCTTTTTCTTGCCTTATTGGTCTAGCTAGGACTTCCAGAACAATGCTAAATAGGAGTACAGATAAAGGGCATCCTTGTCTTGTTCCTGTTCTCAAGGGGAATATTTTCAGCCTATCTCTGTTAAGAATGATGTTGGCTGTTGGTTTGCATAGATGCCCTTTATTATGTTTAGAAATTTCCCTTATATACCTATTTTATTGAGAGTTTTTAGCAGGAATCGGTGTTGGACTTTGTGGAATGCCTTTTCTGCAATGATTGAGATGATCAGGTGATTTTTTTTCTTTCCTTTTATTTATGTGGTGTATTACATTGATTGACTTTCTAATGTTGAACCATCCTTGCATACCTAGTATGAATCCGACTTGATCATGGTGTATTATTTTTGATGTTGTACTAAATTTTATTGGCTAGAATTTTGTTGAGAATTTTTGCATCTATATTCATGAGAGATATTGGTCTGTAATTTTCTTTTTTTGTGTGGTGTCTTTGCCTGGCTTTGGTATCAGGATTAAGCTGGCTTCATGGAATTAATTCAGATGTATCACTTATTTTTCTGTGTTCTGAAAAAATTTGAGTAGTACTGGTGTAAGCTCTTCTCTGAATGTTCGGTAGAATTCTCCAGTGAAGCCATCTGGGTCAGGGCTTTCTTTGGTTGGGAGTTTTTAATTATCTTTTCAATCTCTTCTCTTATTATGGGTCTGTTCAGATTTTCAACACACTTTGTGCTAGTTGGGGTAGGTAGTGTGTTTCTAGAAATTTGTCCATTTCCTCTAGGTTTTCAAATTTGTTGGACTATAGTTTTTCATAATACTCCGTTAAGATCCTTTTTATTTCAGTTGGGTCAGTTGTAATATCCCCTCTTTCATTTCTTATTTGGGTTATTTGTGTTCTTTCCTGTTTTTCTTATGTCAATTTGGCCAGGGGTTTGTCGACTTTGTTGATCCTTTCAAAGAACCAACTTTTGGTTTTGTTGATTCTTTCTATTGTTTTTCTATTCTCCGTTTCATTGATTTGTGTTCTGATGTTTATTATTTCCTTTCTTTTGGTGGCTGTGGGCTTCTTCTGCTGTTCTCTTTTTATTTGTTCAAGTTGTGTAGCTGTTTTGATTTTTTCCCTTTCTTCTTTTTTTGATGTGTGCATCTTTTGCTATAAATTGACCTCTGGGGGCTTACTTTGCTGTGTCTCGAAGGTTTTCATAGGATGTGTTTTCATTCTTGTTTGATTCTAGGAATTTTTTTATTCAATCTCTGATTTCTTCTATTACCCAGTGGTTTTTAAGCAGGGTGCTATTCAGTTTCCATGTAATTGATTTTTTTTTCCTTGATATTCCTGTTCTTAATTTTTACTTTGATGGCATCGTGGTCAGAGAAGATACTTTGTATTGTCTCAATGTTTAGGATTTTGTTGAGGGTTTCTCTGTGGCCTAAGATGTGGTCTATTCTGGAGAACGTTCCATGTGGGTTGAGAAAGGATGTGTACTTTCTTCTTGTTGGGTGGCGTGTTCTATATATGTGTATGAGGTAAGTTGGCTGATTGTGCCCTTTAGCTCTTCTGTATCTTTGTTGAGTTTCTTTCTAGATGTTATCTCCTTTACTGAGAGTGGTGTGTTCAAGTCTCCTACTATTATTGTCAAACTGTCAATTTCTGTTTTCAGTACTGTTAGAGTTTGTTTTATGTATTTTGGAGCCCTGTCATTGGGTGCTTAGATGTTTATTATGGTTAATTCTTCATGATGGATTGTCCCTTTGATCATGATATAGTGTCATTCTTTGTCTTTTATGGTAGATTTTGTTATAAAGTCTATTTTATCTGAGACCTGCTCTTTTTTGATATTTATTAGCTTGATATATTTTTTCCATCCTTTGATTTTTAATAAATTTATCCCTTTGTTTCTAAGGTGTGTCTCTTGTAGATCACATATTGATGGGTCCTGTTTTTTAAATCCATTCTGTCACTCTCTGTCTCTTTATGGGTGCATTTAGGCCATTTACGTTCAGTGTAATTATTGATAGGTGTGAGTTTATTGCTGTCACTTTGTAGTGCCTTTTTTTTTTTTTTTTTTTGCAGTGATGACATTTTCTTTGTTCCTCTTACTCTCCTGTGCTGAATTCCTTTTGTTTGTGGATTTCTTGTTCATTTCTTTTATTTTTGTAGATTTTGGTTTTCTTTATTGAAGCTTTATGTTTTTCTTCTTTATTTTGATGAGTAGGTTTGTTAACTTTCTTTATAATTACCTTGAAATTTACCCTTGTCTTCCTAGGTTTGAACCAGTCTATAATTACTTGGTATCACTTTGCCTTCCCCCTGTTAGAAGTTCTATACCTACACCATTTATTCCCTCTTTTATTGTTCTGACATTGTTGTCATTTACTAATTAACCTCTCTGGTTCCCCGTTGTAATTCTTTTGGTTTTGGTGCTTGGCTGAGTTCTTTATCTCTTCATTTGACATTTTGGGTTCCAGGATTGATGTTTGTCTCTCTTTTGCTTAGTTTTTCAGGTCTTTACTGTGGAAGGATGGTGTGGTGCTTCTCTCTATGGTGCCATGTTGGCTGGAAGTCCTCTATTAACAAGCTTTGATGGTATACAAAGAGTTGAGAGGAAAAAAAAAAGTATTCAAGAATTTTTGGAAGAAAACCATTCATAATATCCCAAGTTACATGAAATTGCAATGGTTTTTTTTGGGGGGTGCACTAGCTACTCAGATCAATATTGAGAGAGCTTTCTCAGGTTTGAAATTCATCTTTCAAGTCAACAGTGATAGCTTAAATCAAAAAATATTAGAGAACATTCTTTTATTTAGGTGTAATTTTGGTTTATTGCAATGTTTTGTTAATGAACTGTATATGAATTAAGTCTAAATTGGTAATAAAATGTTTATTTTATGTAATGTTATGGTAGTTCTGCTTAGAACTACTGGGGTGTATTGATGCATTAGGTGTGATAGTACACTTTGTATTTCTAGTATTTAGTGAATAAATTCTTATCAATTTTACATGACTATTGAGTGTAAGTGGTGAAATATTACCTACATTAAAATTAAGTTTATTTTCAGTGTATTTTACAGTATTAAGTTGAGAATTTCCTACTAAAAAAGTATTTGAATCTCCAATTTAATATTTATACAGTATGTTAGGAGTGTTTTATCACAATACTATTTTAAAAGTGAATCAGTGCTGCAGTGAATTCTACCATTTTTAAAAAAAAGAATTAAAAAATAATATATTTTACATCATTTTTCTTTGTATTGAAATGTTTTCAGACAGTCTTTAAAACTGAGCATCATTGTCACTTTGGATTTAATTGTTAATAAATGTGTAGAAAGAAGAAGTTTGATATTGCTACTTTCAAAACTAATTACACAATCTAGGGATGAACAAAATTAAAATTAATATAAAAATGCAAAATTATTTGCAATATAAGGAATGAACTTGGTAGCCATATTTCTTCAGATGTAATTGCTCCAGGTTATTTATTTGCAGAATATAAATTTTAAATCGGAAGGTAAAAACCAGGTTTAAACCTGGTTCGAACTGGCTCAGTCATGGACAATGAAGTGAAACTGGAGCAGAGCCACATTTTTAAAATATTGGTAAACCAGAATGATTACCAGAATGAAAAAAAAAATTATGGTTCAAAACCCAGGCTGTAATAGAAAAGCACCAAATCCATGGAAGCTGAGGATATTTACTTCAAGCCCGAGAGAAGAGTGTCAGACTTAGTATCGATTATCAGAGACAAATAAGGGTAAATTAGAAAGTAATCAACTTCATTACACTTCTGGTATGGAGAAGTAAGGGGTTATATGGACATGGCCCCCAGAGAAGATAACCATAACTGTTAAAAATTTTAAAAAGAAAAGAAATCAATGTCTCTGGGAATATACCTAAGAGCATTCAGCAAATGAAGAAATAGTTATTTAAGAAAAACTACTAAATTTTGGTAAGAACAGCAAGAGTCTGTGGCACTTGAGGCATGACCTGCTCCTTACCTTCTCCACATATCAATTTGACAAAAGTTCCACTCTGGGTAGTTGTGGCCAAAGGAGGAAGATCCCTCTACCTCCAACACCTAGTCAAGGGATGTGGTATCTCCATGAGAGGGGCTGGTCACAAGCATTTCTCATCTCTCCCAGCTATGTGTGGAGACTAAATTGCAGGTGAGTTCAACTGATATGTCAAAGTCTCCCTTCTACCACCAAGGCTCCATTCACCTCTAACTCAGGTGTTGCAGACCAAGCATACTAAGGCCCTGATTGTCCTTGGGAGCTCTGGTGATGAAGTGGTTAAGAATTCGGCTGCTAACCAGAAGTTCAGCAGTTGAAATCTACCAGCTGCTCCTTTGAAACCTTATGCGGCAGGCAGTTCTACTCTTTCCTATAGGGTCACTATGAGTTGGAATCAACTCAATGGCAACGGGTTTGGTTTTGGTTTTGATTGTCCTTAATCCAGCTAATTTGTAGGGCAGAAGTTCCACACCATTTTATTAGCTTTATGTGATAGCAATAGGGTTAGGCTGTTCAGCAGATATATGAAGGAAAAAGAAAGTTAAAAAAAAAAGACTTTTAAACCACTGTTATCTCAGAGCGACTGTGCTCATAATCGAGGCTGCACCTTCTGAGGAACAATATCAGAGAATTCCCTGCGAAGGAAACTGACTTCACCAGAAGAATCAATCCAAGTTGATAAACAAATAAACAAGCAAACAACAAAAAAGTCATGGAGGAGGGTTCATCCAGAGTAGTACTTTCATATATCACTGAAATTACATTGGTATAAAAGTGAACTAAATTTTGAAAAGTTAAGATGTACATAGCGAGCTCTAGAACAACTAGTAAGAAATAAACTCAAAATTAACAAAGAATTATTTGAGAAATTAAAATATCACACTTGTTGTTGTTTTTAAGTACCGTTGAGTTAGTTCCAACTCATAGTGATGCTATGGACAACAGGACAAAACACTGCCCAGTCCTGCACCATCCTCATGATTGTTGCTATAGACTCAATTCCAACTCGAACCGACCTTATGCACAACAGAATGAAACACTCCCGAGTCCTGTGCCATCCTCACAATTGTTGCTTTGCTTGAGCCCATTGTTGCAACCACTGTGTCAATCCATCTTATTGAGGGTCTTCCTCTTTTTTGCTCACCCTCTACTATACCAACCATGATGTCATTCTCTAGGGACTGATCCCTCCTGACAACATGTCTAAAGTATGTGAGATGAAGTCTCACCATTTTCGCTTCTAAAGAGCATTCTGGCTGTACTTCTTCCAAAACAGATTTGTTCATTCTTCTGGCAGACCATGATATATTCAATATTCTTTGCCAACATCATAATTCAAAGGCATCAATTCTTCCTAGGTCTTCCTTATTCATTGTCCAGCTTTTGCAGGCATATGATACAATTGAAAAAACCATGGTCCTTATTCAATGAAAAACAAAGCAGGAAAGAAGAAATAAAGGGAAAAACAATGAGGCATAAAAAAACAAAAAGTAAAATGGCAGATGTAAATATTACTACATCAATACTAAGATTAAGTGTGAATGAGTTTCAAAATCCAAACAAAGTCAAAGAATGTCATGATAGATTAAAAACAAAGTCCAGCTATATACCGTCTACAAAAGATACTCTCTAGATTCAAAGATACAAATATGTTGCAAGTAAAAGGATGAAAAAAGTTACATCACACAAACATCAACAGAAAGAGAGCTGGAATGTATATACTAATATCCTAAAAAATAGACTTTAAATGAAAAATTTTAATAAACCCAGTGCCGTCGAGTCTATTCCAACTCATAGTGATCCTACAGGACAGAGTAGAACTTCCCCACAGAGTTTCCAAGGAGTGCCTGGTGAATTCGAACTGCCGACGAGATATAAAAAACCTGACCCACTGCAGTTGTGTCAATTCCAATTCATAGCGGCCCTATAGGGCAGAGTAGAACTGCCCCTTAGAGTTTCCAAGGAGTGCCTGGTGGATTTGAACTGCTGAACTTTTGGTTAGCAGCCGTAGCACTTAACCACTATGCCACCAGGGTTTCCTCTATATCTCTATTAATGGAAAATATCAGTGAGATAGAACAATAATGAATATATAAGCACTTAAAAATAGAATCTTAAATACAAAGCAAAAACTGTTAGAATTGAAGGGGAAATAGACAATTCAATAATAATAGTAAGAGACTTCTATACCTCACTTTCAATAATAGATAAAACAACTAAGCAGAAGATCAACAAGGAAATAGAAGACTGGATCCAAACTATAGATCAAATAGGCCTCGCAGACATCTATACAACACTCCACTGAACAACAGCTGAAAATATATTCTTCTCAAGTGGACATGGAAAATTTTTCAAGATAGACTGCATGCTGAGCTATAAAACACACCTCCATAAATCCAAAGAATAGAAATGGTGTGAACTGTTTCTCTGACCACAAGGAATGAAATTAGAAACGAAAAAAGAAGGAAATTTGGGAAACTTACAAATGTGTAGAAAATAAATAATTCACTCTTAAATAACCAATAGATCAAAGAAAATATAGCAAGTAAACTAGAAAACACTTAGATATGATTAGAAACTAAGATATTACAAACCAAAACATACGGAATACACTTACAGTAGTGCTAAGATCTAAGTTTATATCTGTAAACACCTGTACTAAAAGGGAAGAAAGATCTTAAATCAATAACCTATCTTTCTTCCTAAAGGCACTGCTAACAGAAGAGCAAACTAAACCTAAAGCAGGTGGAAGAAAAAGAATAATAGAGATCAGAGGAAAAAGTAATGAAACAGAAAGTAGCAAAACAATAAAGTATTTTTTTTTCAGTTGGTTCTTTAAAACAATCGACACAATTAATGAAACTCTAACTAGACTGATCAAGAAAGAAGACTATTTGAATTACTAAAATCAGGGCATTACTACTGACCTTACAGAAACAAAAATGTTTATAAGGAAATACTATAAACAACAGTATACCAGCAAATGAGATAACTAGATGAAATGGCCAAATTCCTAGAAACACAGAGCTACTAATAGTGACTAAAGAAAAAGTAGAAAATCTCAATATGCTTATGAGAAGTAAAGAAATTGAATCAGTAATTAGAAACTCCCTATAAAGAAAAACCCAGGCCCAGGTAGATTCACTGTAAATTCTATTTAAAGATTAAAAAAAAAAATTAATACCAGTCCTTCACAAACTCTTCCAAAAAAATAGATGAGGCAACACTTTCCACATCATTTTATAAGGCCAATATTACCCTGATACCAAAATAAAAAAGAAATATATAAAAAATAGAAAACTACTCAATGCTATCTCTTATGAATATTAGATGCAGAGCCTTCAACAAAATATTAAAATCTGGGACAACTTGATTTCCACATGCAAAAGAATGAAGTTGGACCCGTACATTACACCATACACAAAAACTAACTCAAAATGACTCAAAGACTGAAATGAAAGACTTAAAAACAATAAAACTCTTAGAAGAAAACACAGCAGTAATACTTTGGGAACTAGTCTTCAACAATGGATTCTTACATATGACACCAAAAGCACATGCAACAAAAGACAGAATAGATAAATGTGACATCATCAATATTAAACACTTTTGTACATCAAAGGACTTTATCAGCAAAGTGAAGAGACAATCTACAGACAGGAAAAAAATTTTTGTAAATGAAATATTGGATAAGGCTTTACTATCCACATCATACATGAAGAAAGCAAGAGGTCATTGAAAAGACAGGAGAGAAAGAAAAGACCTAAATGAACGTCAGCAGAGACTCTGAAACTTGCTCTTGAATGTGGAGTAGCTAAAGCAAAAGGAAAAATGATGAAGTAAAAGAGCTGAACAGAAGATTTCAAAGGGTGAATGTAAATGAACTAAATGCACCAATAAAGAGACAGTGACAGATGGATTAAAAAAACACAATCCATCTACATGCTGCCTACAAGAGACACACCTTAGACTTAAAGACACAAATTAAACCTCAAAGGATGGAAAAAATATATCAAGCAAAAAACAATCAAAAAAGAGCAGGAGTGGCAATATTAATTTCTAAGAAAATAGACTTTAAAGTAAAATCCACCAAAAAGGAAAAGGAAGAACACCATATAATGATTAAAGAGACAATATACAGGAGGATATAACCATATTAAATATTTATGCACCCAATGACAGGGCTGCAAGATACATAAAATAAACTCTAACAGCCCATGGAAAAGTGAGATAGAAAGCTCCACAATAATAGTAGGAGACGTCAACATACCATTTTTGGTGAAGGACAAAACATCCAGAGAGAAGCTCAGTAAAGACAGGGAAGATCTAAACGCGACAACCAACTAGACCTCATAGACATATAAAGAACACTCCACCCAACAGCAACCAACTATACTTTCTTTTCTAGTGCACAAGGAACATTCTCTAGAATAGACCACATAATAGGTCATAAAGGAAGCCTTAACAGAATCCAAAACATTGAAATATTACAAAGTATCTTCTCTGACCATAAGGTCATAAAAATAGAAATCAATAACAGAAAAAGCAGGGAAAAGAAATCAAACACTTGGAAACTGAACAATACCCTGTTCAAAAAACACTGGGTTATAGAAGAAATTAAGGATGGAATAAAGAAATTCAAAGAATCCAATGAGAAGGAAAACACTTCCTATGAGAATCTTTGGGGCACAGTGAAAGCAGTGCTCAGAGGTCAATTTATATCAATAAATGCACACATACAAAAAGAAGAAAGGGCCAAAATCAAAGAATTATCCCCACAACTTGGACAAATAGAAAAAAAGCAACAAAAGAAATGCTCAGGCACAAGAAGAAAGCAAATACTAAAAATGAGACCAGAATTAAATGAAATAGAGAACAGAAAAACAACTGAAAGAGTTAACAAGAACAAAAGCTGTTTCTTTGAAAAAATAAACAAAATTGATAAACCATTGGCCAAACAGACAAAAGAAAAACAAGAGAAGCAAATAACCCGAAAAAGAAATGAGATGGGCGATTTTACAACAGACCCAATTGAAATTAAAAGAACAATATCAGACTGCTTCGAAAAATTGTACTTTAACATACTTGAAAACCTAGAAGAAATGGAAATATTCTAGAAACACACTACCGACCTAAACTAATACAAACAGAGGTAGAAAAACTAAATAAACCCATAGCTAAAGAAGAAATTGAAAAGGCAATTAAAAAGCTCCCAACAAAAAAAAGCCCTGGTCTGGGTGGCTTCAATGAAGATTTCTACCAAACATTCAGAAAAGAGTTAGCACTACCATGACTAAGGCTATTTCAGAGCATAGAAAAGGATGGAATACTCCCAAACCCATTCTATGAAGCCAGCATAACCCTGATACCAAAATCAGGTAAACACACCAAAAAAAAAAAAAAAAATACAGACCTATATCCCTCAAGAACTAAGATTTTTTGCAAAAATCCTCAACAAAATTCTAGCCAATAGAATTCAACAACATATCAAAAAAATAATTCACCATGACCAAGTGGGATTCATACCACATACGTAGGAATGGTTCATCATCAGAAAAACAATCAATGTAATCCATCGTATAAATAAAACAAAAGAGAAGAACTACATGATCTTATCAATTGATGAATAAAATGCATTTGACCAAGTCCAAAATCCATTCATGATTAAAACTCTCAGCAAAACAAGAATAAAAGGAAAATTCCTCAACATAATAAAGGGCATTTATACAAAGCCAACAGCCAACATCATCCTAAATGGAGAGTGTCTGAAAGCATTCCCCTTGAGAATGGGAACCAGACAAGGATGCCCTTTATCATCACTCTTATTCAACATTGTGATGGAGGTCCCAGCCAGAGCAATTAGGCTAGGTAAAGAAATAAAGGGCATCCAGATTGGTAAGGAAAAAGTAAAAGTATCTCTATTGGCAGATGACATGATCTTATACACAGGAAACCCTAAAGAATCCTCAAGAAAACTACTGAAACTAATAGAAGAGATCAGCAGAGTATCAGGATACAAGCTAAACCTACAAAAATCCATTGGATTCCCCTACACCAGTAAAGAGAACCTCGAAGTGGAAATCTCCAAATCAATACCATTTACAGTAGCCCCCAAGAAGATAAAATAATAGGAATAAATCTAACGAGAGACATAAAAGACCTATGCAAAGAACACTATAAGACACTACTTCAACAGACCAAAAGCGATCTACATATGTGGAAAAACATATCTTGCTCACGGATAGGAAGATTCAACATTGTAAAAATGTCTATTCTACCAAAAAGCATCTATAGACACAATGCAATTTCGATTCAAATACCAATGACATTTTTTAATGAGATGGAGAAACAAATCACTAACTTCATATGGAAGGGAAAGAGGCCTCGGATAAGTAAAACATTACTGAAAAAGAAGGACAAAATGGGAGGCCTCACACTACCTGATTTTAGAACCTATTATGCTGCCACAGTAGTCAAAACAGCCTGGTACTGGTACAACAACAGATACATAGACCAATGGAACAGAATTGAGAATCCAGACATAAATCCATCCACATATGAGCAGCTGATATTTGACAAAGGCCCAAAGTCACTTCGATGGGGAAAAGACAGTCTTTTGAACAAATAGTGCTGGCATAAGTGGATATCCATCTGCAAAAAAATGAAATAAGACCCATAACTCACACCATGCCCAAAAACTAACTCAAAATGGATCAAAGACCTAAATATAAAATCTAAATTGAGAAAGATCATGGAACAAAAATAGAGACATGGCAAAAACAGTATATAAAACATTACTAACAATGTACAAACACCGGAAGAGAAACTAGATAACTTGGAGCTCCTAAAAATCAAACACCTACACTCATCCAAAGACTTACTTCACCAAAAGAGTAAAAAGATTACCTACAGACTGGGAAAAAGTTTTGAACTATGATGTTTCTGATCAGGGTCTGATCTCTAAAATCAAAGTGATACTGTAAAAACTCAACAACAAAAAGACAACCCAATTACAAAATGGGCAGAGGATATGAACAGGCACTTCACTAAAAAAGACATTTAGGTAGCTAACAGATACATGAGGAAATGCTCACAATTATTAGCCATTAGATAAATGCAAATCAAAACTACAATGAGATTCCATCTCACTCCAACAAGGCTGGCATAAATCCAAAAAACATAAAATAATAAATGTCAGAGAAGTTGTGGAGAGAGTGGAACACTTATACAGTGCTGGTGGGAATGTCAAATGGTACAACCACTTTGGAAATCGATTTGGTGCTTCCTTAAAAAGCTAGAAATAGAACTACCATATCACCCAGCAACCTCACTCCTTGGAATATGTCCTAGAGAAATAAGAGCCTTCATACGAATGGATATATGCACACCCATGTTCATCACAGCACTGTTTACAATAGCAAAAAGATGGAAGCTACCAAGGTGCCCATCAACGGATGAATGGATAAATAAGTTATGGTATAGTCACACAATGGAATACTACACATGGATAAAGAACAATGATGAATCCGTGAAACCTTTCATAACATGGAGGAATCTGGAAGGCATTATGCTGAGTGAAATTAGTCAATCACAAAAGGACAAATACCGTATGAGACCACTATTATAAGAACTTAAGAAATAGTTTAAACAGAGAAGAAAATATAATTTGATGGTTAGGAGAGTGAGGAGGGAGGAAGGGAGGGGTTATTCACTAACTGGTAGACAAGAACTATTTTAGGTGAAGGGAAAGACAACACACAATACAGAAGAGGTCAGCACAACTAGACTAAACCAAAAGCAAAGAAGTTTCCTGAATAAACTGAACGCTTCAAAGGCCAATGTAGCAGGGGCGGGGGTTTGGGGACCTTGGTTTCAGGGGACATCTAGGTCAATTGGCGTAATAAAATCTATTAAGAAAACATTCTGCATCCAACCTTGGAGAGTGGCATCTGGGGTCTTAAACTCTAGTAAGTGGCCATCTAAGATGCATCAATTGGTCTCAACCCACCTTGAGCAAAGGAGAATGAAGAACACCAAAGATACAAGGCAATTATGAGCCCAAGAGCCAGAAAGAGGCATATAAATCAAAGACTATGTCAGCCTGAGACCAGAAGAACTCGTTGGTGCCTGGCTACAACCTACAAGTGCCCTGATAGTGAACACAGCAGAGAATCCCTGATGGAATAGGAGAGCAGTGGGATGTAGACCTCAAATTCTGGTAAAAAGACCAGACTTAATGGTCTGACTGAGAGTAAAAGAACCCCGGAGGTCATGGTCCCTAGACCTTCTGTTAGCCCAAGACTGAAATCATTCCTAAAGCCAACTCTTCAGACAGGGATTCAATTGACTATAAGATAGAAAATGATACTGGTGAGGAGTGAGCTTCTTTCTGTTCAAGTAGACACATGAGACTATGTGGGAAGCTCCTATCTGGAGGGGAGATGAGAAGGCAGAGGTGGACAGAAGCTGGCTGAATGGACACGGAAATACAGGGTGGAGAGAAGGAGTGTGCTGTGTCATTAGGGGGAGAACAACTAGGAGTATATAAAAAATATAGCAAGGTGTATATAAATTTTTATATGAGAGATTGACTTGGTTTTTAAAGTTTCACTTAAAGCACAATAAAATTCTTTAAATTAATTTTTATTGTGAAAGTTTACAAGTCAGGTCAGTCATACAAAAATTTACATACACCTTGCCATACACTACTAATTACTCTCCCTCTCTTTTTTTTTTTTTAATGAGATAGCACGGTTCTTCCCTCCATTCTCTCTCCTCATGTCCATTTGGGTAGCTTCTGGCCCCCTCTGCCCTGTCATCTCTCCTCCAGACAGGAGATGCCAACATAGTCTCAAGACGCTTGTTCTTCACCAGTATCTTTTTCCATCCCATAGTCCAGTCCAATCCCTGTCTGAAGAGTTGGCTTTCGGAATGGTTCCTGTCTTGGGCTAACAGGTCTGGGGACCATGGCCTCTGGGGTCCTTCTAGTCCCAGTCTGACGATTAAGTCTGGTCTTTTTACGAGAATTTGGGGTCTCAATCCCACTGCTCTCCTGCTCCCTCAGGGGTTCTCTGTTGAGTTCCCTGTCAGGGAAGTCATCGGTTGTGGCCAGGCACCATCTAGTTCTTCTGGTCTCAGGCTGATGTTGTCTCTGGTTTATGTGGTCCTTTTTGTCTCTTAGGCTCATAATTACCTTGTGTCTTTAGTGTTCTTCATTCTCCTTTGCTCCAGGTGGGTTGAGACCAATTGATAACTGATCAGTGTTTATCAAAACTGTCAATGTCATCAAAAACAAGGTGAGTTTGAGAAATTGTCACAAACAAGAGGAGCCACAATTGTAATGTGGTAACCTTGATGGAGTGTTGGAAGAGGAAAAGGAAATTAAGTAAAAACTAAAGGAATATGAATAAAGTAAGAACATTAGTTAATAATAATGTATCAATATTGGCTCTTTAATTGTAAAAATGTATGATATTAATGTAACATATTAATATTCTGGAAACTGGGAACTGTCTGTGCTGTCTTCATTATTTTTTAGTTAAGTATGAAACTACTCTAAATTACAAATTTTATTTTAAGAAACCACTAAAATTAATAAATGAATCAGTAAAGTCACAAGATACAAAGTTGGTACAAAAAACCAATACTGTTAAAAATATAGTAGCAATAATAAATTGGATAATGAAATCAAAATACAATTTTATTTATAATAGCATGCCAAAACATGAAACATTTATATGAAAATTAACAAAATATGTGCAACACCTCTCCATGAAAACTATAAAACATCACTGAAAGGAATTCATAAAAATCTAAATAATTAAAGATGTATGTCTTGTATATGAATACACAGAATCAATGTGTTTAGACGACAATACCCTCCAAGTTGATCTATATATTCAATATAATCCCAATTAAAAGTAAAGGAAGAAAGCATCTAGAGAGATAATATAGGAATTTAGAAAAGTTGGAGGATACAAGGTCAACAAACAAAAATCAGTTGGTTTTCTATATACCAGCAATGAGAAATCTGAAAGGGAAATTAGGGAAATGATTCTATTTACAATAACATCTAAGAGAATAAAAGACCAGGAATAAATTTAACCAGGGATGTGAACGATTTATACAATGAAAATTATAAAACACTGCTGAAGAGATGAGAGAAGACTTAAACGAGTGGAAGGTTGTTTCATGTTCATGGACTGGACGATTTAATATTTTTTAGATGTCAGTACTATGAAGAAGCAAACTATAGATTCAACACAATCCTGATCAAAATTCCAACACCTTCTTTACAAAAATGGAAAAACCGATCCTTGACTTTATATGTAATGGCAAGAAGACCCGAATAGCTAAAGCAATGTTGAAAGAGATGAACAAAGTAAGAGGACTCACACTTCCTGATTTTAAAACATACTATACAGCCACAGTAATCAAAACAGCCTGGTATTGTTATAACAACAGACACATAACCCAAAGGAATGGAATTGTGAGTCTAGAAATAAACCGACACATCTATGGTCAACTGATTTTTGAAAAAGGTGTTAAGCATTGATGGGGAAAGAAGAGTTTCTTCAATAAATGTTGTTGGGGAAATTAGATTTCCACATGCAGAAAAGTGAAACAGAATCCTTGCCTCATACCATGCACAAATACAAATTCAAAATGGATTAAACATATAAAGGGGAAAATTAAAAACAAAATTCTTAGAAGAAAAATCAGGGACAATGCTGTCAGGCCTAGCTTTTAGCATTGAATTATTTAAAAAGAAAATCACAAACAGCAAAAGACAAAATAAATAAACGGGACCTCATAAAAATAGCTTTTTTAAAAAACTTTTTTTTCCCATCAAAAGACTTTACCAAAAAAATGAAAAGACAAACTACTGACAGAGATAATATCTTTGGAAACCATATGTCCAATAATTGTCTAATAACAAAAATATATATAAAAGTTTGACAACTTATTAACAAAAAGACAAATAACCCAATCATAAAATGGACAAAGGACTCGAATAGATATTTCACTGAAGAGGACATTGAAATGGCACCAAATACATGAAAAGATGTTCAACATCATTATCCATCAGAGAGATGCAAATAAAAACAAGAATGAGATATCATTTCACCCCACTAAACCAAAAACCAAAACCTGTTGCCCATGAATTGATTCCGACTCATAGCGACCCTATAGGACAGAGTAGAACTGCCCCACAGGGTTTTCAAGGAGCCCCTGGTGGGTTCGAACTGCCAGTCTTTCGATTAGCAGCTGTAGCTCTTAACCACTACTCCACCAGGGATGGTTAAAATAAAAAAAAATTCAGAAAATAACAATTGTTCGTGAAGATGTTGGGAAATTGGAATCCTTATCCATTGCTGGTGGGGATGCAAAATGATAAGTTGTGGAAAATAGTGTGGTGGATCCTCAAAAAACTAAAAATAGAACTACCATGTTGTTGCTGTTGTAAGGTGCCATCAAGTCAGCTCTGACTTGTTGAGGCTGCTTATGTATGACCAGACCCAGAGATGATCTATTATAATACTAATAAGTGAATTCAGAAAGATCATAGGATGCAAGGTTAATATACAAAAATCAATTATATATATATATATATATATATATATATATGTAGCATTGTTGTTGTTGGGTGCCCTTAAGTTGATTCTGACTCATAGCAACCCCAGGTGACAGAGTAGATCTGAACCATAGCGTTTTCTTGGCTGCATTCTTTATGGAAGCAGATTTCCAGGTCTTTCTCCTACAGAGATGCAGAATGGGTTCAAACAGCCAAAATTTCAGTCAGCAGCCAAGCACTTAACCATTGTGCCACCAGGGCTCCTTTTCTGTATATTAAAAAACCTAAAGTCAGGCCCGTTCTGTCGAGTTGATTCCAACTCATAGCGACCCTATAGGACAGAGTATAACTCCGCTATAGGATTTCCAAGGCTGTAAATCTTTAAGCAATCAGACTACCACATCTCTCTCCTGCAGAGTAGTTGGTGGGTTTGAATTGCCGACCTTTCAGTTAGCAGCCGATGGCTGAACCACTGCACTGCCAGGGTGTCTCCTTCTATGTATTACCAATGAATAATTTGAAATTGAAATAATATTTATAATAACATGAAAAATTATGGAATTCTTAGGGATAAATATAATGTATTCAATATTTGTATGCTAAAATACATATAACTAATGAGATAAATAAAGGAGGACCTGAATAAATGGAGAGATATACTGTATTCATGAATCATAACCCTTGATATCGTTAATATGTCAATTCTTCCCCAAATCGATCTATAGATACAATGCAACTGCATTCAAAATCCCAGCAGGCTTTTTCATAAAAATTGACAAACTGATTATAAAATCTATATGGAAAAACAAATGGCCAAGAATACCCAAAATAATTTTAAAAAATAAAAACAAATTTGGAGTATTCATACACCTGTTTTCAAAAATTTACTATAAAGCTATAATAAGCAAGAGAGTGTGGTATTGGCATAAGGAAACAGACAAATAAATGTCATTTTTCACAAACGCACCAAAGTAATCCAATGAAAAAGTAGTATTTTCAATTAACAGTGGTAGTAAGATTGGACATCCATATGCAGAAAAACGAACCTTGATTCCCACCACACTCCATATAGAAAAATTAATTTGATGCATCAGGTAAAATCATAAAACTTCTAGAATGAAACAGTAGAAAATATTTGAGAATTGGGATCAGACAAAAAAAATTGGGACAAAAAGAATAAATCTAAAATTAAAAAATGACAAATAGGATGACAACAAAATTTTAGAAAATAAGCTCTCTGAAAGACTTTGTTTATAAAATAAAAAAGATAAGCCAAAGAGTGGAGAAAATATTGGCAACCCATATTGACAAATATTCAGAAAATAAAAATAATTCTTACAACAGAAAAATAAGACAACCAATTTTTTTTAATTGAGAAAACAATTCAAATAACCATTTCATCAAGAAAGATATGTTGTGGTTAGGTGCCATCAAGTTGGTTCCAACTCATAACGACCCTGCGTACAACAGAATGAAACTGTTCCAGATCCTGAGCCATCCTAACAATTGTTTTTATGATTAAGCCCATTGTTGCAGCCACCGTGTCAATCCATCTGCTTGAGGGACTTCCTCTTTCTTACTGACCCTCTACCAATAGTTTCAGAAGATGAGCCCCTCAGGTTAGAAGTCACTCAAAATATGATTGGGGAAGAGCCATCTCCTCAAAGTAGAGTTGACTGTAATGACATGGATGGAGTCAAGCTTTCAGGACCTTCATTTTCTGATATGGCACCACTCAAAATGAGAAAAAAACAGCAACAAACATCCATTAATAATCAGAACATGGAATGTACCAAATACAAATCTAGGAAAATCGGAAGTCGTCAATAATGAAACAGAACGCACAAACATTGATATCTTAGGTATTAGAGAGCTAAAACGGACTGGTATTGGCCGTTTTGAATCAGACAACCATTTAGTCTACTATGCCAGGAATGACAAATTGAAGAGGAATGGCGTTACATTTATAGTCAAGAAGAAAAATTCAAGATCTCTCCTGAAGTACAATGCTGTCAGTGATAGGATAACATCCATATGGCTATTATTCAAATTTACACACCAACCACTAAGGTCAAAGTTGAAAAAATTGAAGATTTTTATCAATTTCTGAAGTCTGAAATTGATTAAACATGTAATCGAGATGCATTCGTAATTACCAGTGATTGGAATTCGAAAGTTGGAAATAAGGATTGGTAGATGGAAAATATGGCTTTGATGATAGAAATGATACCAGAGATGGCATGATAGAATTTTGCAAGACCAATGACATGTTCATTGCAAATGCCACTTTTCAACAACATAAATGACAACTACACACGTGGACATGGCCACATGTAACACACACGAATCAAATTGACTACATCTGTGGAAAGAGAATATGGAAAAGCTCAATATCATCAGTCAGAACAAGGCCAGGGGCCTAACGTGGAACAGATCATCAATTGCTTACATGCCAGTTCAAGTTGATGTTGAAGAAAATTAGAACAAGTCCGTGAGAGCAAAAGTACAGCTTTGAGTATACCCCACCTGAATTTGGAGGCCATTTCAAGAAGAAATTTGATGCATTGAATGCTAATGACCTAAGACCAGACAAGTTGTGGAATGAAATCAAAGACATACATGAAGAAAGCAAGAGGTCATTAAAAAGAGAGGAAGAAAGAAAATACCAAAATGGATGTCAGAAGAGACTCTGAAACTTGCTCTTGAACGTAGAGGAGCTAAAGCTAAAGGATGAATCGATGAGGTAAAACACCTGAACAGAAGATTTCAAAGGGTGGCTCAAGAAGACAATTTAAGGTATTACAATGAAACGCGCAAAACAAGTAGATAGGAAGCCAAAAGCGAAGAACACTCTTCACATTTCTCAAGCTGAAAGAACTGAAGAAAAGAGTCAAGCCTCGAGTTGCAATATCTAAGGATTCTATGGGGAAAGCATTAAATGACCCAGGAAGCATCAAAAAAGGATGGAAGGAATACACATAGTCACTGTACCTAAAAGAATTGGTAAGATGTTCAACCATTTCAGGAGTAGCATATGATCAAGAACCGATGGTACTGAAGCAAGATCTCCAAGCTTCACTGAAGGCATAGGCAAAAAACAAGGCTCGAGGAATTGACAAAATACCCATTGAGATGTTTCAACAAATGGATGCAGCTTTGGAGGTGCTCACTCTCTATGCCAAGAAATTTGTAAGACAGCTACCTGGCCAACTGACTGGAAGACACCCATATTTGTACCCATTTTAAGAAAGGTGATACAAAAGAATGCATGAATTACCAAACAATAACATTACTATCACATACAAGTAAAAACTGCTGAAAATCATTCAAAAGTGGCTGCAGCAGTACATCAACAGGGAACTGCCAGACATTCAAGCCAAATTCAGAAGAGGATGTAGAATAAGTGACATCATTGCTGATGTCAGATGGATCATAGCTGAAAGCAGAGAATACCAGAAAGATGTTTGCCAGTTTTATTGATTATGCAAAGGCATACGACTGTGTGAATCATAACAAATTATGAATAACATTATGAAGAATGGGAATTCCAGAACATTTAATTGTGCTAAAGAGGAACCTGTACTTAGACCAAGAGGCAGTCATTAGAACAGAACAAAGGGATACTGCATGGTTTAAAGAAAAGAAAGGTGTGTGTGAGGGTTGTATCCTTTCACCATACTTATTCAAACTGTAAACTGAACAAATAATCCAAGACTCTGGACTATATGAAGAAGATCGCACCATCTGGATTGGTGGAAGGCTCATCAACAACCTTCAATATGCAGATGACACAACCCTGCCTGCTGAAAGTGAAGAGGACTTGAAGCATTTACTGAAGATCAAAGACCACAACCTTCAGTATGGATTGCAACTCAACAAAAGAAAAGAAAAATCTTCACAACTGGACCAATAAGAAACATCATAATAAATGGAGAAAATATTGAAGTTGTCAAGGATTTCATATTACCTGGATCCACAATCAATACCCACAAAAGCAGCAGTCAAGAAATCACATGACACATTGCAAAAGATCTCTTCAAAGAGTTAAAACAACGATGCCACTTTAAGGACCAAGGTGGGACTGACCAAAGCCATGGTGTTTGCAATTGCTTCATATGCATGTGAAAGCTGAACAATGAATAAGGAGTACCTAAGAAGAATTGATGCCTTTGCATTACGGTGTTGGCAAAGAATGCTGAATATATCATGGACTGCCAGAAGAACAAACACATTTGTCTTGGAAGAAGTACAGCCAGAATGTTCCTTGGAAGAGAGGATGGTGACACTTGGTTTCATGTACTTTGGACAGGTTATCAGGAGGGACCAATCCTTGGAGAAGTATGACATGTTTGGTAAAGTTGTGGGTCATGAAAAAAGGGAAGACCCTCAATGAGAAACATTGCCACAGTGGCTGCAACAATGGGCTCAAGACTAACAATGATTGTGAGGATGGCACAGGAGCAGGCAGTGTTTCATTCTGTTGTACAGGGCCGCTATGAACTGGAACCGATTCGAGAGCACCTAACAACTACTACTTTACCAAAAATGACGTCCTTCTCCAGGGACTGATCCCTCCTGATAACATGTTTAAATTATTTGACATGAAGTCTTACCATCCTTGCTTCTAAGGAGCATTCTGGCTGTACTTCTTCCAAGACAGATTTGTTCTTTTTTCTTGCAGTCCTTGGTATATTCAATATTCTTTGTTAACACCATAATTCAAAGACATCAATTCTTCTTCAGTTTTCCTTATTCATTGCCCAGCTTTTGCATGCCTTTGAGGTGATTGAAAACACCATGGCTTGAGTCCAGTGCACCTTAGTCCTTAAGCTGACATTTTCGCTTTTTAACACTTTAAAGAGGTCTTTTGCAGCAGTTTTGCCCAGTGCAACGTGTCCTTTGATTTGGTGATTGCTGCTTCCACAGGCTTTGGTTGTGGATCTAAGTGAAAGGAAATTCTTGACAACTTCAATGTTTTCTACATTTATTATCATGTTTCTTATTGGTCTGGTTGTGAGGATTTTCTTTATGTTGAAGTGTAATCCATACTGAAGACTGTGGTCTTCATACTGTCTGATTCTATTTAAATAAAATTCTTGAAAAGGCATAATTACAGGGACTACAATCAGATGAGTGGTCACATGGGCCTGCAAGTGGTAGAGAACATTGATATCAAAATGCATGAGTGAAATTTGGGAATGATGAAAATGTATATTTTTATTGCAGTGTTGATTACAAGACTGGACATATTTATCAAAATTAATAAATCATTTTACTCTGTGCAAATTATACTTCAATAAATATAAATTTAAAAGACATTAAATAATGGGAAAGTATTTGAACTGACATTTAAACAAAAAAAAAGTATATGAATGGCCAATAAGTATATGAAAAACAGGTTCAACATCAATAGCCATCAAGGATATGCACCACTAGTTATTAGAATTATTAAAATTAAAAACACAATATCAAATGTTTGTAAGTATGTGCATCCACTGTAACTCTCATACTCTGCTTAAGGTACCATAAAATGGTACAGTCATTTCAGAAAACTCTTTGGCAATTTCTTATAACATTAAACAAACACCTTTTATTTTAACTCAACCATTCCATTCCTAGATATTTACCAAAGACAAATGAAAATTTATGTTTACACAAGGGCTTATACACATATATACATGTTGTTGTTGTTGTTAGGTGCTGTCGAGTCGGTTCCAACTCATAGTGACCCTATGTACCACAGAACAAAGCACTGAACAGTCCTGTGCCATCCTTACAATTGTCATGCTTGAGCCCACTGTTGCAGCCACTGTGTCAATCCATCTCTCTGAGGGTCTTCCTCTTTTCTGCTGATCCTGTACTTTACCAAGCATGATGCCCTTCTCCAGAGACTGATCCCTCCTGACAACATGCCCAAAGTATGTAAGATGCAGTCTCGCCATCCTTGCTTCTAAGGAACATTCTGGTTGTACTTCTTCTAAGACAGATTTGTTCGTTCTTTTGGCAGTCCATGGTATATTCAATATTCTTCACCAACACCACAATTCAAAGGCGTCAATTCTTCTTCGGTCTTCCTTATTCATTGTCCAGCTTTCACATGCATATGATGTGATTGAAAATACCATGGCTTGGGTCAGGCACACCTTAGTCTTCAAAGTGACATCTTTGTTTTTCAACACTTTAAAGAGGTCCTCTGCAGCAGGTTTGTCCAATGCAATGTGTCTTTTGATTTCTTGACTGATGCTTCCATGGGTGTTGATTGTGGACCCAGGTAAAATGAAATCCTTGACAACTTCAATCTTTTCAGCATTTATCATGATGTTGTTTCTTGGTCCAGTTATGAAAATTTTTGTTTTCTTTATGTTGAGGTGTAATCCATACTGAAGGCTGTGGTCTTTGAACTTCATTAGTAAGTGCTTCAAGTCCTCTTCACTTTCGTTAAGGAAGGTTGTGTCATCTACATAACGCAGGTTGTTAATGAATCTTCCTCCAACCCTGATGCCCCGTTCTTCTTCACATATATAAATAGAAACTTTATTTTCAATAGATAAAAAATGTAGAAAATAACTGAATCTCCATCAGCTGGTGAAAAGATTTTAAAAAAAATGCTAGTATCCATACTGCATAATGCGATGCTATGTACAAATAAAAATAATAAGCTCTTGATACAGGCACACACATAGACAAATCTTAAAATCAATATGCTCAGTGAAAGCAGCAAGACAGAAAGAATTACACACTATTTGATTCCTATTATATAAAACACAAGAAAATAGAAACTAATCTATAAGGACAACAAAAATATTAGTGGTTACCCGGTCAGGGTTGGAAGAAAAGATGGGAATACAAAGGGATATGAAGAACTTTTTGCAGCGATGGAAAGGTTCTGTATCTTGATTGTAGTGATGGTCTCAAAAGTGCATACGGCTGTCAAAACTCAATAGTGCGTATTAAATCTGAACAGTTTGTTGTTGTTAGGTGCCATTGAGTCGGTTCCAACTCATAGCAACCCTATGCACAACAGAACGAAACACTGCCCGGTCCCATGCCATCCTTATAATTGTTGTTATGCTTGAGCAGCCACTGTGTCAATCCACCTTGTTGAGGGTCTTCCTCTTTTCCGCTGACCCTGTACTCTGCCAAGCATGATGTCCTTCTCCACGGACTGATCCCTCCTGAAAACATGTCCAAAGTATGTAAGATACGGTCTTGCCATTCTTGCTTCTAAGGAGCATTCTGGTTTTACTTTCTTCTAAGACAGATTTGTTCGTTCTTTTGGCAGTCCATGGTATATTCAATATTCTTCACCAATACCACAGCTCAAAGGTGTCAGTTCTTCTTTGGTCTTCCTTATTCATTGTCCTGCTTTCACATGCATATGGTGCAATTGAAAATACCATGGCTTGGGTCAGGCGCACCTTAATCTTCAAGGAAACATCTTTGCTTTTCAACACTTCGTTGAGGTCCTTTGCAGCAGATTTACCCAATGCAATGCGTCTTTTGATTTCCTGACTACTGCTTCCATGGGTGTTGATTGTGGATCCAAGTAAAATGAAATCCTTGACAACTTTAATCTTTTCTCCATTTATCATGATGTTGCTCATTGATCCAGTTGTGAGGATTTACGTTTTCTTTATATTGAGGTGTGATTCATACTGAAGGCTGTGGTCTTTGATATTCATTAGTAAGTGCTTCAAGTCCTTTTCACTTTCAGCAAGCAAGGTTGTGTCATCTACATAACGCAGGTTGTTAATGAATCTTCCTCCAATCCTGATGCCCCATTCCTCCTCCTCACATAGTCCAGCTTCTTGGATTATTTGCTGAGCATACAGATTGAATAAAAAAAAAAATTTGAGATTGAATAGGTAAGGTGAAAGAACACAACCCTGACGCACATCTTTCTTAACTTTAAACCAATCGGTATTCCCTTGTTCTGTCTGAACAACTGCCTCTTGATCTATGTAAAGTTTCCTCATAAGCACAACTGAGTGTTCTAGAATTCCCATTCTTCGCAATGTTATGCATAATTTGTTATCATCCACGCAGTCGAATGCCTTCACTTAGCCAATAAAACATGGGTAAACATCCTTCTGGTATTCTCTGCTTTCAGCCAGGATCCATCTGAAATGAGCAATGAAATCCCTGGTTCCATGTCCTCTCCTGAAACCAGCCTGAACTTCTGGCAGTTCCCAGTTGATATACTGTTGCAGCCGTTTTTGAATGATCTTCAGCAAAATTTTGCTTCCATGTGATATTAATGATATTGTTCTATAATTTCCACATTTGTTCGAATCACCTTTCTTGGGAATAGGCATAAATATGGATCTCTTCTAGTCAGTTGGCCAGGAACCTGTCTTCCATATTTCTTGGCATAGACAAGTGAGCACCTCCAGTGCTGCATCTGTTTGTTGAAACATCTCAATTGATACTCCATCAATTCCTGGAGCTTTGTTTTCGGCCAATGCCTTCAGAGCAGCTTGGACTTCTTCCTTCAATACCATCGGTTCCTGATCATATGCTACCTCCTGAAATGGCTGAACATCGACTAATTCTTTTTGGTATAATGACTCTGTGTATTCCTTCCATCTTCTTTTGCTGCTTCCTACATCGTTTAATATTTTCCCCATAGAATCCTTCACTATTGCAACTCGAGGCTTGAATGTTTTCTTCAGTTCTTTCAGCTTAAGAAACGCCAAGCGTGTTCTTCCCTTTTGGTTTTCCATCTCCAGCTCTTTGCACACATCATTATAATATTTTACTCTGCCTTCTCGAGCTGTCCTTTGAAATATTCTGTTCATTTCCTTTACTTCATCAATTCCTCCTTTTGCTTTAGCTGCTCGACATTTGAGAGCAAGTTTCAGAGTCTCCCCTGACATCCATCTTGGTCTTTTCTTTCCTTCCTGTCTTTTCAACGACCTCTTGCTTTCTTCATGTATGATGTCTTTGATGTCATACCGCAACTCGTCTGGTCTTCAATCACTAGTGTTCAATGCGTCAAATCTATTCTTCAGATGGTCTCTAAATTCAGGTGGGATATACTCAAGGTCATATTTTGGCTCTCGTGGACTTGCTCTGATTTTCTTCAATTTCAGTTTGAACTTGCATATGAGCAATTGATGGTCTGCTCCACAGTCAGCTTCTGGCCTTGTTCTGACTAATGATATTGAGCTTTTCCATTGTCTCTTTCCACAGATGTAGTCAATTTGACTTCTGTTTGTTCCATCTGGCGAGGTCCATGTGTATAGTTGCCATTTATGTTGGTGAAAAAAGGTATCTGCAATGAAAAAGTCGTTGGTCTTGCAAAGTTCTATCATTCGATCTCTGGCATTGTTTCTAGCACCAAGGCCATATTTTCCAACTATTGATCCTTCGTCTTTGTTTCCAACTTTCGCTTTCCAATCGCCAGTAATTATCAATGCATCTTGATTGAATGTTTGATCAATTTCAGAGTGCAGCAGCTGATAAAAATCTTCTATTCATTTTTGACCCTGGTGGTTGGTGGGTAAATTTGAATAATAGTCGTATTAACTGGACTTCCTTGTAGGTGTATGGATATTATCCTATCACTGACAGCATTGTACTTCAGGATAGATCTTGAAATGTTCTTTTGGACGATGAATGCAACTCCATTCCTCTTCAAGTTGTCATTCCCAGCATAGTAGACTATATGATTGTCTGATTCAAAATTACCAATACCAGTCCATTTCTGCTCACTAATGCCTAGGATATTGATGTTTATGCGTTCCATTTCATTTTTGATGATTTCCAAATTTCCTAGATTCATACTTTATACATTCCAGGTTCCAATTATTAATGGATGTTTGCATCTGTTTCTTCTCATTTTGAGTCGTGCCACATCAGCAAATGAAGGTCGCGAAAGCTTTACTCCATCCACGTCCTTAAGGTTGACTGTACTTTGAGGAGGCAGCTCTTTCCCTTATCTTTTGAGTGCATTCCAACCTTGGGGGCTCATCTTCCAGCACTGTATCAGACAATGTTCCGCTGCTATTCATAATGTTTTCACTGGCTAATGCTTTTCAGAAGTAGACTGCTGGGTCCTTCTTCCTAGTCTGTCTTAGTCTGGAAGCTCAGCTGAAACCTGTTCTCCATGGGTGACCCTACTGGTATCTGAATACCGGTGGCATAGCTTTCAGCATCGCAGCAACATGCAAGCCCCCACAGTATGATAAACTGACAGACACGTGGGGGGTGAACAGTTTACTACACATAAATTCTATTTCAATGAAGTTGTCAGTTTAATAAAAAGCCAGTTAGATGCACAGGAAGAGACTTACTGAATCAGAAGATAGTTTGAAGAAGTAATCCAGAAAGTAAGTCCAGAATGTCAATGATACAGAAAAAAGGGAATAGAATTTAAAACACACAACAGTCTGAGAAAATATGTTGCTGTTTTTGTTAGGTGCTAAGTGGGTTCCAACTCACAGCAACACTATGTACAACAGAACAAAACATCGCCCCGTCTTGCACCATTCACACAATCTTTGGTATGTTTGAGCTGATTGTTGCAGACACTGTGTCAATCCATCTAGTTAAGGATCTTCCTTTTTTCACTGATTCTCTACTTTACCAAGCATGATGTCCTTCACCAGAAACTGGTCCCTCTTGATAACATGTTCAGAGTACGTGAGAAGAAGTCTCGTCATCCTAGCTTCTAAGGAGCATTCTGGCTGTACTTCTTCCAAGGCAGATTTGTCCTTTCTTCTGGTAGTCTGTGGTAATATTCAGTATTCTTCACCAATACCATAATTCAAAGGCAACATTTCTTCTTCAATCTTCCTTATTCATTGTCCAGGTTTCACATGCGCATGAGGTGACTGAAAATACCATGGCTTGGTTCAGCACACCTTAGTCCTTCAAGGTGACTTCTTTGCTTTAAAGTGCTTTAAAGTGGTCTTTTGCAGAAGATTTGCCCAGTGCAATATTTTGTTTGATTTTTTTGACTGCTGCTTCCATGGGTGGTGATTGTGGATTCAAGTAAAATGAAATCCTTGAAAACTTCAGTCTTTTCTCCATTTATCATGACTTTGCTTCTTTCTCTCACCCACTTAGATCAACATATTACATCCTCTCCCTTCCTTCTTTACTATCTGCACTACATGCTTTGTCCTACACTACTACCTAGTGGCACAAGTGTGAACTGCCAGACTGTGCCCTGCACTGCAGGTCCCAGTACATGCTGTAAATGACCCATCACTGCCTCTTGCCCCCACTGGACCTGTCCTACTGCACCATAGCTGAGTGACTGGTTCTGTCCACCTGACAAGGTGGTGAGAAGTATCATGCCCACAGGCAAGAAATCAGAAAAACACGTCCGGCCCAGACAAAACCAAATAAAACAAAAAGCAGGGCAAAACAAACAAATCTACAATCAATAAATGAAGAAAATAATTCCTGAAAGTCCCAAAGACAGCAGAGAATACTAAAAACAAACAAAAAAAAAACCCACAAGGTTCCAGAAAGGGAATAAAATAGCAGGCGACCTTCCAGTATAAGAAAAAGCACTGGAACTACCTCACAAAGAATTAAAAATTCTAATATTCAGGGCTCTCCAAGAGATGAAGGAAAACACAGACAAAAATAAGGAAAAAATTGACAAATTCATGAAAAATAAAAAATCGGGAAAATGTAGACAAAGCAATGGTAGAATTCAGAAAAATAATACAGGAACAAACTGTCTTAATAAATAGTCAACTAGAAAACATACAAAAACAGTCATTAGAAATCCAAAAGATAAACAAAAAGATTTCAGAAATGGACAGTGCAACAGAAAGTTTTAGGAGAAAATTTGAAACAATGGAAGACAGGATCAGTGAAATTGAAGACAAATCCTTGGCTACCACTTTGAGGAAAAATCAGAGAAAAGAATGAAGAAACCCTGAGTACAATCTGGGATACAATCAAAAGCAAAAACTTGCATGTGATCAGAGTTCCAGAACAGGGGGAGGAAATGGAAAACAGAGAGAGGGTCACTGAAGGTTTGCTGACAGAAACCTTCCCTAATATCATGAAAGATGAAAAGCTGACCATCCAAGAAGCTTAATGAACCCCGTATACGATAGATCCCAAAAGAAAATCATCAAGACATATCATAATCACAGCCACTAAAACCAAAGACAAAGAAAGAATCCTGAGAGAAGCTCCAGAAAAATGAAGAGTCACATGCAAAGGAGATACAATAAGACTAAGCTCTGATTGCTCAGCAAAAACCATGCAGACTAGAAGTCAGTGGATTTACATTCACAAAACCTTGAAAGAAAAAAAATTGCCAACCAAGAATAATATATCCTAAAAACCCCCACTCAAATATGATGGTGAAATCAGGACACTTTCAGATAAACAGAAATTGAGGGAATATGTAAAAACCAACCCAAACTGAAACTAATTATTAAAGGGCATCCTTCATTTAGAGAACAGAAAACAACCTAAATCTAGGACACAGGAGAGCAGCACCCAGATACCAACCTAGGTAATGAACTCTCTAGGATAAAACAAAACTAAAAGATTTACAACAGGGAACCAGAGATGTCAACCTGTAAATGACAATTACGTTGGGACAATAAAAAAGGAATAAATGGGGTAGGTATAGAACTTGCAAATGGAGTGGAAATCAAGGTGATATCAAGTAATGAAAGACTGGTTTAAACTTAGGAAGATGGGGTAAATTTCAAGGTAACCACAAAGAAAGTTAATAAACCTACTCATCAAAATAAAGAAGAAAAATATAAAGTCTCCATAAACACAAAAATGAAAGAAACAAAAACTAAAAAATCCACAAACAAAAGGAACTCAACATGGGAGAGTAAGAGGAACAAAGAAAACATCAGCACCACAAAAAAGCACTACAAAATGGCAGCAATAAACTCACACCTATCAATAATCACACTGAAAGTAAATGAATTAAAAGCACACATAAAGAGACAGAGAGTGAAAAGAATGGATTAAAAAAAAGGACCCATCAACATGCCACGTGCAAGAAATGCACCTGAGAAACAAATACATAAATATATTAAAAATCAAAGGATGGAAAAAATATATCAAACAGCAACCAAAAAAGAAGAGCAGGAGTGGCAATACTAATCTCAAATAAAATAGATTATAAAACAAAATCCACAATAAAAGACAAGGAAGGACATTATATAATGATTAAAGGCACAATCCACCATAAGGACATAACCATAATAAATATCTATGCACCCAATGACAGGGTTCCAAAATATGTAAAGCAAACTGTAACAGCACTGAAAAGAAAAATTGACAGTTCCACAATAATAGTAGGAGATTTCAACACACCATTCTTGATAAAGGACAGAACAACTAGAAAGAGACTAAACAAAGAAAAAGAAGATCAAAAGGCCACAATCAACCAATTTGACCTCATAGACACGCATAGAACACTCCACCCAACAGCTGCAAAGTGTACATTCTTTTCCAATGCACGTGGAACTTTCTCCAGAATAGACCACTTCTTAGGCCACAAAGCAACCCTCAACGGAATCTAAAACATGGAGATAATACAAAGAGTCTTATGTGATCACAACACCCATAAAACTAGAAATTAATAACAGGAAGAAAAGAAGAAAAAATAAAATTCATGGAAACTGAATAACACCTTGCTTAATTTTTTTTTTTTTTTTAAACCACTGGGTAAGAGAATAAATCAAAAGTGGAATCAAAAAAAATTCCTAGAATCAAAAGAGAATGTGAACACATCATAGCAAAACCTTTGGAAGGCAGCAAAGGCAGTGCTCAGAGGTCAATTTGTAGCAATAGATGCATACATCAAAATAGAAGAAAAGGACAAAACCATCAAAACATTAGCTACACAACTCGGACAAATAGAAAGAACAGAAAAAAAGAAGCTCACAGCCACCAGAAAAAAGGAAATAATAAGGATCAGAGCAAAAATAACTGAAATTGAGAATAGAAAAACAATAGAAAGAATCAACAAAACCAAAAGTTGATTCTTTGAAAGGATCGACAAGCTTGACAAACCATTGGCCAAACTGACAAAAGAAAAACAGGGGAGGAAAAAAATAACCCAAATAAGAAATGAAATGGGGGACGTTAAAACAAACGCAACTGAAATAAAAAGCATCATAACAGAGTACTATGAAAAACTATACTTCAACAAATTTGAAAACCTAGAGGAAATGGACAAACTTCTAGAAACACACTACCTACCGAAACAAACACAAACGGAGGTCTAAAATCTGAACAGACTCATAACAAGAGTAGAGATTGATAAGGTAATTTTTAAAAAATCCCAATGAAAAAAAGCCCTGGCCCAGATGGCTTCACTGCAGAATTCTACCAAATATTCAGAGAAGGGCTTGTATCATACAACTCAAACTATTTCAGAACATAGAAGAGGAAGGAATTCTTCCAAATTCATTCTATGAAGCCAGCATAACCCTGATACCAAAACCAGGCAATGACAGTACAAAAAAAAAAGAAAATTATAGACCAATATCTGTCATGAATATAGATGCGAAAACCATTTTGGAAAACGATATGGCATTTCTGTAAAAAGCTAGAAATAGAAATAGCATAGGATACAGCAAACCCACTACTAGCAATACATCCTAGAGAAATAAAAGCTGTCACATGAATAGACACATGCACATCCATGTTCATTGCAGTATTATTCACCATAGCAAAATGATGAAAGCAACTTAAGTGCCCATCAATAGATGAATGGATAAACAATCTAATAAACAATCTATGGTACATACACACAATGGAATATTACACAACAACAAAGAACACTGATAAATCTGTGAAACATCTCAACATGGATGAATCTAAAGGGCATTATGCTGAGTGAAATAAGTCAATCACTATAAAAACTTATGAAAAGTTTTACACACAAAAAGAAACAATCTTTGATGGTTACAAGGGAGGAGAGAGGCGGGGAGGAAAAAACACTAAATAGACAATAGATAAATAGTAACTTCATATATATGTAAATATATATAATAAATATATATATATAGTTATCAAGACATTTGATATCAGGATAAGAAGGATAGTGGACCCTAAGTGAAGGGAAACTAATGAGATGATGATCCTTATGACTGTCACATCTTACTGCCTTGAATTTTCAGGATGATAGATATGAAGGGAGAGGCAACCCAGGTGAAAATTTCAGTTGAAGAGACAAAAATCAGGGGAGACCAAAACTTCTGGAGTTTGCGGGGAAGAGTTCAGTAGGATAGAGAGCTATAAGAGAGAGAACATTGGAGTTATGCACAAGATTCCTATTTAGTATTCAGCTGTTTCCTGATCAGTGCATAACTAACTACCCAAGGTCTGAAAAAAAAATGAATTAGAGGACAGTACCCGGTGACCACACTGACTAGGAATAATGCCTGTTCCCACCAGCTAGACTAAAGAAAATCATAATTCATGAAACATTGAATAGTGTATTCAAGAAGGTCTTGCTTCAATGGACAGGAAAAATTAGCCCTAAATTGCAGACTTTTCCAGACCTCCCTAACAAACATAAAAACCAAGATCAAAAAAGGATCAAATTGTTTCCAAGTGTCATAACTGCATCCTAGAATAAAGATCAAGAATATCTAGCACAAAAAAAGGTAAAATTCTGAATGTCTAAAATTCAATCAAAGATTGCCAGTCATTTAAAGGAGGAAAACATAACAAAAGACACTTCAGGATTTTCGTATATGCTAGAATTAGCAGACAAGTATATTAAAACAGTTATTATAAATGTATACCATATATTCAAAACTTAAGCAGAAAAGTGAAGGACATAAAAGGTATAATTCACACTTAGAGAGATGAGAAGTACAATGTCTGAGAAGAAAAATACACTGAATGGGACTAATGTTAGATTAAATATTACAAAATATGATTAATAAACACACAGTAATAAGAACTATCCAAAATGAAACAGAGAGAATAAAGGCTGAAAAAAAAATTAAACAGTGAATAATTTAATTTAAATGTCCTAATATACATGTAATTGGAGTCCCAAAGAGATGGGGGGACAAAAATTATTTGGAAGAAATAATGCCAAAATAATTTCCAAATGTAAAGAAAAAAATAATAATAAAATCACAGAGCCAAGAAGATCACTGAAAACACAAGATGTATGAATAAAAAAATTTTTCTTGTCAGGAACACAGCAAGTGAGAAGACAGTGAAACAATATGTTTAAACTACTGAAAGAAAAAAATTGTCAACCTAGAATTATATACCCATTGAAATATCTTTTAACAAAGAAGATAAATAAAGACTTTTTCAGGCATACAAAAACAAAAAGAATTCATCACAATCAGACCTGCCCTACATGAGATAGTAAAGGGACTCCTTCAGGAAGAAGGAAAATGAAATTAGATTGAATGAAGAGCAACAAAAACAGCAACTACATGAGTCAATACATAAGAATTTTCATATTATTTATCATCTTTTTAAAAGAAAGTGATATGTTTAAAAATGTATCACCCATCGTGGTTGAGTCGATTTCAACTCAGAGCGACCCTATAAGGTTTCCAAGGAGAAGCTGGTGGATTCGAACTATCGACTTTTTGGTTAGCAGCCTCAGCTCTTAACCACTGTACCACCAGGGCTTCAAAAATATATTAACAAGGATTTATTTGGCTTATAATGTTTGCATAAGTAAAATGTATGCTCCTGATGCATAAACGCCAAGGTAGTGGCTGGATTGCTTTGAAGAGATTGTTGGCAGGAATATGAATGTTAAAGGCAATTCTGATGAAGGCTCAGAAGAAAATGATAAACTGAGATATTCAACTGAGGTGATTTTTAAGAAGAGTGTGGCCTGGTTTCTTCTTGCTGCTTATAGGAAAAGGCAAAAGGAAAGAGAAAAAGTGAGGAAGAAACCTTTAAGCAAAAGGAACCAGAACTTGAAGATTTGGAAATTCTCAGTCTACCCATATTGCATAAGATGATAAGGTATGCTCTGGAGAGAACACCAAAGGTGTGGCTAGAAAATTGTCTGCTGGAGAGATTAAGCACGTGACTTATGAATCCAATCAACCATTTCAGCAGAAGCTATGAATAAAGACGCAATATCCTGGAAGAATCTGTGGAGAATGCTCATGTCTTATGGCAGGGAAACCCATGACATATAAAGAAGACCCATAACGGTTTTGAGAATTTTATATCACCAAAAACACTGCCAGTTTGAACTGAAGGGCACAGAGATGGGGCAAATGAAGGAAGGCTGGTAAACGTCTGGGATTCTATAGCCAGGAAACAGGCTATAGCTACTAGGTTGTGAACTTATGTTATCTTTTAAGAAAAGGGGATAATGACTCTGAGGGCAGGTGTGAGGCTGGCAGAGCTGATGGGTTCTCCACAGGTCCAGAGGCTGGGGCTGACAGGGCCTCTATGGGCTCAGAGGACCAAACATCAATCCAGAGAAAAATACTCTCAGGCCTTAAAACCTAATGGAACTTACTCTGCTGGGTTACAAAGTTGTTTTATATGAGTGATCCCTTTATTCCTTACATTTCTTCCTTTCAGAATGGAAATATCTACTCTATGCCTGCCCCACTATTGTACTTTGGAAGCAGATGAATTGCTTTCTAGTTTCACAAGTCCTCAGATGTAGAAGAATTTTGTCCCAGAATGGATCATATCAAAAGACTTGCCTAAAACTGATTTAGATGATGAGATGTAGAATATTTTGAGTTTATGACACTTAGATGAGATTTTGAATTTAGATTTAGTGCTGGCATGGCTTAATACTTTTGAGAATATTCAGATGTGGTGAATATATTTTTCCACATGGGGCAGTTATGCATTTTGGGGGGCCAGAGTGGGCTGTGCTGGATTGATTAGTATTCCCCCCTAAAATTCATGTACAAGTGGAACCTCAGAATGGGACCTTATTTGGAAATAGAGTCTTTGCAAATGCAATTAGTTAAGATGAGGTCATACTGGATTTCGATGGGCCATGAATCCAATGTGACTGGTGTCCTTATAAGATGAGGAAAGCTACACAGAGATGAACACATGCAGAGGGAATACTGCCATGTGAAGACAGAGACAGACACTGGAGTGATGCAGCAACAACACAAGAAATGCCAAGGATTTCTCACTGCCACCAAAAGCTAGAAAGAAGCAGAGAATTTTTCCCTAGAGCCTTCAGAGAGAGCATGGTTCTGCAGACACCTTGAATTTGGAATTCTGGCCTCCAGAATTGAGAGACCAAGTTTCTGTTCTTATAAGCCACCCAGTTTGTGGAAATTTGTTACAGTAGCCCTAAAAAATAATATAGACACTAATAGGTTAACAGTAAAAGGATGGAGAGTGATACCCCAATCAAAAGAAACCTCTAATGGCTATGTTAGTAACATAAAAAAGTAGATTTCAGTAATAAAAGGGTAAGTTAACCATAAGAACATAACCTAACATACATATACCTACTGTGATCATTAAAGTTGTGTGCCAAATTGGCTGGGCTGTGATTCTCAGTGGTTTGGCAGTTATGATATAGTTCTGCAGTTGTGTGATGATGTGATCACTTCCATGATGAGATTTGGTATAATGTTTTCACCTCCATGATGGGATATGCTGTGGGTAGTCAATCAGTTGAGAGGGAATTTCCTTGGGGGTGTGGCCTACATCCAATATAGGTGGGCTCTCTGGCAAGGTTCATGGGTTTTTGTTCACTCTGGATCCTGTAGGTGGCTCCTGTTTGTTTGACCTCCGGTTCTTGGGACTTGAGCTAGCAGCTTACCTGCCATCTTGCTTGCTGATCTTGGGATTTGTTGATCTTCATAGCCTGTGAGCAAGAGCCTTGCTGTCTGACCTGCCAATCTTGGATTCGCCAGCCCCTGTGTCTACATGAATCAGGAGAAGCTTCTATCCTGACCCACAGACTTGGCATGTTACACTCTTTACAATGGTGTGAGCCACTCCTTGATATAAATCTCTTTTATGCTTATATGCTTATTTTATGCTTATATCTGATATGCTTTCTTGGTTTTGCTTCTCTAGAGACCCCATCCTAAGACACCCAATAACATTACAGGCCTTTAAAATAAATAAAGCAAAAACTAATAAAACTGCAAGAATAAATACATATGTTCACAATTATACTTGGACATTTAAATACCTCCTCTCAATGTTTGGTACATGAAGTAGACAGAAACAGAAAGTATATAGAAATCTTGGACAACGCTGTCAAACAACTTGACCTAATTTACAAGTATAAAACACCCCACTAAACAGTAGAATACATATTATTTTCAAGCAAACACAGAACATTTACTAAAATAGGCCATGTTCTGGATTATAAAATATCTCTCAATAATTTGAAAATAATTCAAATCATACAAAATATCTTCTCTGACCACAATGAAATTAAATTAGAAATCAATAACAGAAAGATTTCTGGAAACCCCCAAATATTTAGAAACTAAATAGCATACTTCAAAATAACCAATAAGTGCAAAAAGATATCAAAAAAGAAATTGTAAATTATTTTAAGTTGCCTAAAAATGAAAACACAACATAACAAAATTTGTGAGATGTCATTAACCAGTACTTATGGGGAAATTTATAGTACTAAATGCTTATGTTAGAAAAAAAAAGAATGATCTCAAAACAACGGCATTAACTTCCACTGTAAGAAACTAGGAAAAGGGAGTAAGCTAAATTAAAAAAAAAAAACTAATGTTACAGTAAAAATCAATAAAATAGGAAACACAAAAATAATAGAGCTATTCAATGAAATCAAGTCCTGTTTTTTTGAGAAGATTAATAAAATTGATAAACTTCTAGCCAGATTGATAGAAAAAAAAAAGAGAGAGAGAGACAAAGAGGACACAAATGGCCAATATTAAGGATGGGAGAGGTGATGCAGAGCAGACTAAACAGACATTAAAGAATAATAAAATAATATTATTAATAATTTTATGCTTACAAATGTGACTACTTAGCTGAAAGGAACAAAGTTCTTGAAAGACTTACTACCAAACTCACTCAAGAAGAAATTTATAACCTGAATAGCTGAATAACTATTACAAAATGGAATTTTCATTTAAAAATCTTCCCACAAAGAAAACTCTTCTGATGAATTCTGACTTCTCTGGTGAATACTACTGAATGTTTAAAGAAGTAACAACAACTCTACACAAACATGTCCAGAAAATTGAAGAGGAGAGAACACTTCCCAACTCATTCTACTAGGCCAGCATCACTCTGATATCAAAACCAAAGACATTACAAGAAAACAACAAATGAATATATTTTCATGAACATGTTGTTAGGTGCCCTCGAGTCAGTTCCAACACATTGTGACCCCATGTACAACAGAACAAAACGTTTCCCAGTCTTGGACCATCCTCACAATCATTGCTATGTTCATGAACATACAAGCAAAAATTCTCAGACAATTTTAGCTAATCAAACCCAACAATATATAAAAATAATAGCAAAACATGACCAAGTGGGTTCATCCCAGGAATGCATGGGTGCTTTAACATTTGAGAATCAATGTAATTAATCATATTAAGAAATTAAAAGAAGCATAAAACCATTGGATCTTCTCAATAGATGCTGAAAAAACATTTGAAAACATTCATCATCCATTCCGTGAGAAAAACTCTCAGGAAGGTAGAAGGGAAATATCTTAACCTGTTAAATGACATCTAGGATAAACCTACAACTAACATGTAACTTGATCATATGCTACTTCTTGAAATGGTTAAACATCTACCAATTCTTTTTGGTACAATGAAAAATGAGAATTCCAGAACATTTAATAATGCTCATGTGGAACCTATACATAGACCAAAGGCAGTCGTTCAAACAGAACTAGAGAACACTGCGTGGTTTGGGATTGGGTAGAGTGTACATCAGGGTTGTATCTTTTTACCATACTTATTCAATCTGTATGCTGGCCAAACAGTCTAAGAAGCTGGACTATATGAAGAAGAACAGGGCATCAGAACTGGAGGAAGACTCATTAGCAACCTGTGATAAGCAGATAACACAGCCTTGCCTGCTGCAAGTGAAGAGGATTTGAATCACTTACAGACGAAGATCAAAGGCTAGAGCCTTCAGTATGGATTACACTAAACATAAAGGAACAAAGGTCTTCACAATTGGGCCAATAAGAAACATCATGATAGATGGAGAAAACATTGAAGTTGTCAAGGATTTCATTTTACTTCGCTCCACAATCAACGTCCATGGGAGCAGCAGTCAAGAAATTAAAGGACATATCACATTGGGCAAATCTGGTGCAAAAAGCCCCTTTAAAGCATTAAAAAGTCAAAGATGTCACTTTGAGGATTAAGATGCCACGATATTGTTTAAAAAATAATTTTTATTGCGCTTTAAGTGAAAGTTTACAAATCAAGTCAGTCTCTCACACAAAAATCCATACACAACTTGCTACATGCTCCCAATTACTTCCCCCCCCACCGCCATGAGACAGCCCGCTCCCTCCTTCCACTCCCTTCGTGACCATTTTGCTAGCTTCTAAGCCCCTCTACCCTCTCATCTCCCCTCCAGCCAGGAGATGCCAACATTGTCTCAAGTGTCCACCCGAACCAAGTAGCTCACGCCTCACCAGCATCTCTCTCCAACCCATTGTCCAGTCCAATCCATGTCTGATGAGCTGGCTTCTGGGATGGTTCCTGTAGTGGGCCAACAAAAGGTCTGGGGACCATGATCACTGAAGTCCTTCCAGTCTCAGTCAGACCATTAAGTCTGGTCTTTTTATGAGAATTTGGGGTCTGCATCCCACTTTTCTCCTGCTCCCTCAGGGGTTCTCTGTTGTATTCCCTGTCAGGGCAGTCATCAGTTGTGGCCGGGCAACATCTCGTTCTTTTGGTCTCAGGATGATGTAGTCTCTGGTTCATGTAGCCCTTTCTGTCTCTTGGGCTCGTTATTATCTTGTGTTCTTGGTGTTCTTCATTCTCCTTTGATCCAGGTGGGTTGAGACTCATTGATGCATCTTAGATGGCCACTTGCTAGCATTTAAGACCCCAGACTCCACTCTTCAAAGTGGGATGCAGAATGTTTTCTTAATAGATTTTATTATGCCGTTGACTTAGAGGTCCTCTGAAACCATGGTCCCCAACCCCTGACCCTGCTTCGCTGACCTTCGAATCATTCAGTTTATTCAGGAAACTGCTTTGGTTTAGTCCAGTTGTGCTGACCTCCACTGTGTTGAGTGTTATCCTTCCCTTCACCCAAAGTAGTTCTTGTCTACTATCTATTTAGTAAATACCCCTCTTCCACTCTCCCTCCCCCTCTCATAACCACAAAAGAGTGTGCTCTTCTCAGTTTAAACTATTTCTCAAGATCTTATAATAGTGGTCTTATACAATATTTGTCCTTTTGCAACTGATTAATTTCACTCAGCATAATGCCTTCCAGGTTCCTCCATGTTATGAAATGTTTCACAGATTCATCACTGTTCTTTATCGATGAGTAGTATTCCACTGTGTGAATATACCATAATTTATCCATTCATCTGTTGATGGGCATATTGGTTGGTTCCATATTTTTGCTACTATAAACTGTGCTGCAATAAACATGGGTGTGCATATATCTGTTCGTGTAAAGGCTCTTCTTTCTCTAGGATATATTCCAAGGAGTGGGATTGCTGGGTTGTATGGTAGTTCTATTTCTAGTTTTTTAAGGAAGCGCCAAATCTATTTCCAAAGTGGTTGTACCATTTGACATTCCCACCAGCAGTGTATGAGTTCCAATTTCTCCGCAGCCTCTCCAACATTTATTATTTTGTGTTTTTTGGATTAATGCCAGCCTTGTTGGAGTGAGATGGAACCTCATGTAGTTTTGATTTGCTTTTCTCTAATGGCTAATGATCGTGAACATTTCCTCATATATCTGTTAGCTACCTGAATGTCTTCTTTAGTGAAGTGTTTATTCATGTCTTTTGCCCATTTTTTAATTGGGTTATTTGTCTTTTTGCAGTTGACTTTTTGTTGTGTCATGTAGATTTTAGAGATCAGGTGCTGATCAGAAATGTCACAGCTAAAAACTTCTTCCCAGTCTGGTTCCCGTTCTCAAGGGAAATGCTTTCAGGCTCTCTCCATTTAGGATGATGTTGGGTATTGGCTTTGTATAAATGCCCTTTAATATGTTGAGGAATTTTCCTTCTATTTCTATTTTGCTGAGAGTTTTTATCATGAATGGGTGTTGGACTTTGTCAAACGCCTTTTCTGCATCAATCGATAAAATCATGTGATTCTTGTCTTTTGTTTTATTTATGTGGTGGATTACATTAATTGTTTTTCTAATGTTGAACCACCCTTGCATACCTGGTATAAATCCCACTTGGGCATGGTGGATTATTTTTTTGATATGTTGTTGAATTGTATTGGGTAGAATTTTGTTGAGGATTTTTGCATCTATGTTCATGAGGAATATAGGTCTATAACTTTCTTTTTTGTGTTGCCTTTAGCTGGTCTTGATATCAGGGATATGGTGGCTTCATAGAATGAGTTAGGTAGTATTCCGTCCTTTTCTATGCTTTGAAATACCTTCAGTAGTAGTGGTGTTAACTCTTCTCTGGAAGTTTGGTAGAACTCTGCAGTGAAGCCATCATGGCCAGGGCTTTTTTTTGTTGGGAGTTTTTTGATTACCTTTTCAATCTCTTTTTTTATTATGGGTCTATTTAGTTGTTCTACTTCTGTTTGTGTTCGTTTAGGTAGGTAGTGTGTTTCTAGGAATTCATCCATTCCTTCTAGGTTTTCAAATTTGTTAGAGCACAATTTTTCATAGTAATCTGATATGATTCTTTTAATTTCCATTGGGTCTGTTGTGATATGGCCCATCTCATTTCTTATTCTGGTTATTTGTTTCTTTTCCTGTATTTCTTTAGTTAATCCAGCCAATGGTTTTTCAATTTTGTGTTTTTTTTTCAATGAACCAGTTTTTGGCCTTGTTAACTCTTTCAATTTTTTTTTCTGTTCTCTAATTCATTTAATTCTGCTCTAATTTTCAGTATTTGCTTTCTTCTGGTGCCTGTGGATTACTTTTGTTGCTCTCTTTCTATTCGTTCAAGTTGTAGGGACAGTTCTTTGATTTTGGCTCTTTCTTGATGTATGTGTGCATTTATTGATATAAACTGATCTCGGAGCACTGCTTTCATTGTGTCCCAAAGGTTTTATAGGAAGTGTTTTCAGTCTCGTTGAATTCTATGAATTTCTTTATTTCCTCCTTAATGTCTTCTATAACCCAGTCTTTTTTGAGCAGGGTATTGTTCGACTTCCAAGTATTTGGTTTCTTTTTCCTGGTTTTTCTGTTATTGATTTCTACTTTTATGGCCTTATGGTCTGAGAAGATGCTTTGTAATATTTCCATGTTTTGGATTCTGCAAAGCCTTGTTTTATGACCTATTATGTGATCTATTCTAGAGAATGTTCCATGTGCACTAGAAAAGAAAGTATACTTTGCAGCTGTTCGGTGGAGTGTTCTGTATAAGTCTATGAGGTGAAGTTGGTTGATTGTAGCAATTAGATCTTCCATGTCTCTATTGAGCTTCTTCCTGGATGTCCTATCCTTCACCGAAAGTGGTGTGTTGAAGTCTCCTACTATAATTGTGGAGGTGTCTATCTCACTTTTCAATTCTGTTAAAGTTTGTTTTATGAATCTTGCAGCCCTGTCATTGAGTGCATAAATATTTAATATGGTTGTATCGTCCTCATAAATTTTCCCTTTAATCATTATGTAGTGTTCTTCTTTATCCTTTGTGGTGGATTTAACTTTAAAGTCTATTTTGTCAGAAATTAATATTGCCAGTCCTGCTCTTTTTTTGATTGATGTTTGCTTAATATATTTTTCCATCCTTTGAGTTTTAGTTTGTTTGTGTCTCTAAGTCTAAGGTGTGTCTCTTGTAGGCAGCATATAGAGAGATCATGTTTTTTTTATCCAGTCTGCAACTCTCTGTCTCTTTAGTGGTGCATTTAGTCCGTTTACATTCAGCGTAATTATAGATAAATATGAGTTTAGTGCTGTCATTTTGATGCCTTTTTTTGTGAGTTGTTGGCAATTTCATTTTCCCGCTTACTTTTTTGTGCTGAGAAGTTTTTTTTGTAGAATGTGTGTTCCTCCTTTCCATAGCAGTTGAATTTATTTTTGTAGAGTCATTATGTTTATCCTGGTTTTTATTTTGAAGTATGGAATTGTTAGACCTCTTTGTGGTTACCCCTATATGACTAAGTAAAAACCTAACTCGTATCGCCCTGGTTTCCTCTCCATATGGAAGATCTGTGCCTCTTGTATTTAGCCCCTCTTTTTTGGCTATTGTAATCTTTTACATAATGACATCAATGATTCCCTGTTTTGAGCAATTTTTTTAATTAATCTTATTTTGTTTTTGTGATTTCCCTATCTGAGTTGATATCAGGATGTTTTGTTCTGTGACCTTGTGTTGTGTTGGTATCTGATACTATCAATTTTCTGATCAAAGAACTTCCTTTAGTAATTCTTGCAGTTTTGTTTTGTTTTTTGCAAATTCTCTAAGCTTGTGTTTATCTGTGTCTTAACTTCTCCTTCATATTTGAGAAAGAGTTTTGCTGGATATATGATTCTTGGTTGACAGTTTTTCTCTTTCAGTGCTCTGTATATGTCATCCCATTGCCTTCTTGCCTGCATGGTTTCTGCTGAGTAGTCCGAACTTATTCTTATTGATTCTCCTTTGTAGGCGACTTTTCATTTATCCTTGGCTGCTTTTAGAATTTTCGCTTTATCTTTGGTTTTGGCAAGTTTGATGATAATATGTCTTGGTGATTTTCTTTTTGGATCTATCTTCCAAGCCATGATATTTTCAATCACCTCATATTCATATGAGAGCTGGACAAAGAAAAAGGAAGACCGAAGAAGAATTGATGCCTTTGAATTATGGTGTTGGCAAAGAATACTGAATATACCATGAACTGCCAGAAGAACAAGAAAGTCTCTCTTGGAAGAAGTACAGCCAGAGTGCTCCTTGGAAGAGACAATGGCAAGACTTTGTCTCACATACTTTGTACGTGTTATCTGGAGGGACCAGTCACTAGAGAAGGATATTCTTACTCGGTAAGGTAGAGTTACAGGGAAAAAAAGGGAGACCTTCAATGATATGGATTGACACATTGGCTGCAATAATGGGCTCAAACGTAACAACAATTGTGAGGGTGGTACAGGAGAGGGTAGCGTTTCACTCTATTGTACACAGAGTTGCTATGGGTTGGAACTGACTCGACAGCACCTAAAAATAACAGTAACAACAACTTGGAGCTTAATGGTGGAAAACTTAATGTTTTTCCCCCAAGACAAGGAATGAGAAATAACCATTTTCACCACTTCTTTTCAACATTGTACTGAAAATCATATCTATTTAATCACAGAAGACAAAGTAAAAGGAATCCAACTTGGAAAGGAAGAACTAAAGCTATCTTTCTTTGCAGACAATATGATCATCTATTTTGAAAAGTTGATGTAATTAACACAAAAAGATATTAGAACTAATAAGTGAGTAACAATGTTCTAGGATACAAGATAATTCCATTCTATCTCTATGCACTGGCAACAAGCAATCTGAAATGTAAATAAAACCATTGCCATTTAAAATAGCATCAAAAATAATATGCTCAAGGATAAATACGACAAAAACTGTGAAACACTTGTACACTAAAAATTGCAAAACATTGGTGAGAGAAATTTTTAAAAGACCTGAATGGAGATACACCTTGTTCTTAGGTCAAAAAACTCAACATTGTTACAATGTCAATTCTCCCCAAACTGACCTTTAGATTCAACTATTACAGTAAAGGGAAAATGGATGAACCACAGCTATATGTATCCATATGAATGACTTTTAAGAGATAATATTCAGAGAAAGAAACAAGTCACAGAAGAATACATACATAATAATTCTATTTATTTCAATTACACAAACAGGAAAAAATAAAGAATATTTTGTTTAGAGATACATGCATTTGTGGTCAAACTATAAAGAATGTCAAGGTAAATAGTAGAAAATTTAGGGGAGTGCTTAAGTCTGGGGAAAGGGAATGCAATGTTAATGGGGCACAAAACAATCTTGTTTCTGAGGTACTGTTAAACTGCTTTTAAACATGTGCAGTAGGTAGACAAATGTTCATTTTGTAATATTCTTAAACTGTGCATATATATTTGATATACTTTTTTTGTATGTATGATATATTTCACAAGAACAAGAGGGGGGGAGAATGGTGGGAGGAGAAATGGGTAAGTAGTGGCCATATATTTGACTTCTACTATTTCCTAACATTGAATAGCACAGAAAGAAAATTCACATTGACTAGCATTGAAGTACTATGTCAAAAATTAAACATCAATAATTGATTTTTTTTTTAATTCCATTTCCTAACACTTTACTTTGTAATAATTAAGGGAAGCTATGGCTCAAAACCACCACTCGTCTGTCAGTTTGTTGTACTGTGGTGGCTTGCACGTTGCTGTGATGCTGGAAGCTATGCCACTAGTATTTCAAATGCTAGCAGGGTCACCCATGGTGGACAAATTTCAGCAGAGCTTCCAAACTAAGACAGATTAGGAAGAAGGATCTGGGGGTCTACTTCTGAAAAAAAAAAAAACTGGCCAGTGAAATCCTTATGAATAGCAGCAGACCATTGTCTGATATAGTGCAGGAAAATGAGCCCTCAGGTTGAAAAGCACTCAAAATACAACTGGTTAAGAGCTTCCTCCTCAAAGTACAGTTGACTGTAATGATGCAGATGGAGTCAACTTTCAGGACCTTCATTTGCTGATGTGGCACCACTCAATGTGAGAAGAAATAGCTGCAAACATCCATTAATAATCAGAACGTGGAATGTATGAAGTATGAATCTAGGAAAACTGCAAGTCATCAAAAATGAAATGGAACAGGTTAGTGAGCTGAAATGGACTGGTATTGGCCTTTCTGAATCAGACAACCATATGTTCTGCTATGTTGGGAATGACAAATTGGAAAGGAATGGAGTTACATTCATCTTCAAAAAGAACATTTCAAGATCTATCCTGAAGTACAACACTTTCAGTGATAGGATAATATTAAGGACTGAATTGTATCCCTCAAAAATGTGTCAACTTGGCTAGGCCATAATTCCCAATATTGTGTGATTGTCCACCATTTTGTCATGTGATATGATTTGCTTATGTGTTGTAAATCCTACCTCTATGATGTTAATGAGGTGGGATTAGTGGCAGTTATGTTAATGAGGCAGAACTGTATTTATAAGATTAGATTGTGTTTTAAGTCAATCTCTTTTGAGGTATAAAAGGGAGAAACAAGCAGAGAGACAGAGGGACCTCATACCACCAAGAAAATAGCACCAGGAGCAGAGTGCATCCTCTGGACCCAGGGTTCCTGTGTGAAGAAGTTCCCAGACCAAGGGAAAATTGATGGCAAGGACCTTCCCCCAGTGCTGACAGAGAGAGAAAGCCTTCCCTTGGAGATGGCACCCTGAATTTGGACTTCTAGCCTCCTAGACTGTGAGAGAATAAATTTCTCTTTGCTAAAATTATCCATTTGTGGTATTTCTGTTACAGCAGCACTAGATAACTAAGATTGATAATATCTACCTACAAGGAAGACCAGTTAATGTGACTATTATTCAAATTTATGCACCAACCACTAAGGCCAAAGATGAAGAAATCGAAGATTTTTACCAACTTCTGCAGTCTGAAATTGATAAAACATGCAATCAAGATGCATTGATAATTACTGGGGATTGGAATGTGAAAATTGGAAACAACGAAGAAGGATCAGTAGCTGGAAAATATGGGCTTGGTGACAGAAATGACCACAGAGATCACATGATAGAATTTTGTAAGATCAACAACTTATTCAGCACAAATACCATTTTTCAACAACATAAACAGTGACTATACATGTGAACCCTGCTGGATGGAATACACAGGAATCAAATCAATTAAATCTGAGGAAAGAGATAATGGAGAAGCACAATACCATCAACCAGGACAAGGCAAGGGGCTGACTGCGAAACAGACCATCAATTGCTCATAGGAAAGTTCAAGTTGAAGTTGAAGAAACTTAAAACAAGTCCATGAGAGCCAAAGTATCATCTTGAGTATATCCCACCTGAATTTAGAGGCCATCTCAAGAATAGATTTGATGCATTGAACATTAATGACCAAAGACCATATGAGTTGTGGGGTGACATCAAGAACATCATACGTGAAGAAAGCAAAAGGTCATTAAAAAGATCAACATAGTCTAATGCCTTTGTATGGTCAATAAAACACAGGAAAACATCCTTCTGGTATTCTCTGCTTTCAGCCAGGATCCACCTGACATCAGCAATGATATCCCTGGTACCACGTCCTCTTCTGAAACCAGCTTAAATTTCTGGCAGTTGCCTGTTGACACACTGCTGCAGCCACTTTTGAATGATCTTCAGCAAAATTTTACTTCCATGTGATAATGATATTGTTCAGTAATTTTCACATTTGGTTGGCTCACCTTTCTTGGGAATAGGCATAAATGTGGATCTCTTCCAGCTGGTTGGCCAGGTAGCTGTCTTCTAATTTTCTTGGCATAGACAAGTAAGCACTTCGAGTACTATATCCATTTGTTGAAACATCTCAATTGGTATTCCATCAATTCCTAGAGCCTTGTTTTTTGCCAGTGCCTTCAGTGCATCTTGGACTTCTTCCTTCAGTATCATTGGTTCCTCATCGTATCCTACCTCCTGAAATGGTTGAATGTCGACTAATTCTTTTTGGTACAGTGACTATCTGTATTCCTTCCATCTTCTTTTGATGCTTCCTGTGTTGTTTAATATTTTCCCCATATAATCCTTCAGTATTGTAACTTAAGGCTTGATTTTTTTCTCCAGTTCTTTTAGCTTGAGAAGTGCCGAATATGTTCTTCCCTTTTGATTTCTATCTCCATGTCTTTGCACATGCCATTGTAATACTTTATGGTCCATCTAAGATACAGTTATTAGTCCCATCATATTCAGAGAAAGGAGAATGAAGAAAATCAAAGACTCAAGGAAAATATTAGTCCAAAGAACTAATGGACCACATGAACCACTGCCTCCACTAACCTAGGCCCAGAAGAAATAGATTGGGTGAGGCTAGCACCACCAACTGCTCTAACAGGGATCACAATAGAGGGTCCCAGAAAGAGTGGCAAAAAATGAAAAGCAAAATTCAAACACACACACACACAAATACTAAATTTACTGGTCTGACTGAGACTGCAGGAACGACTGAGACTGCAGGAACCCCTGAGACTATGGCCCCCTGACACTCTGCTAACTCAGAACTGAAGCCAATCCAAAGATTAAACATGTTTGTAAAACAAAAACACACGTGAAGAACATTCTTCTTAGTTCAATCAAGTATACAAGACCAAATGGCCAACACCTGCCCAAAAGCAAAGAGGCGAAGGCAGGAAGAGACAGGAAAATTACAGGAATGGGCATGGAGAACCCGGGGTGGAAAAGAAAAGGGGGAGAGAGCTGTCACATTGTGAATTGCAACCAATGTCACAAAAAATTTGTGTATAAGTTTTTGAGTAAAAACTAAAAAGCAACAACAACAAAAAACCTGAAAAACCCTTAGTAAAATGCCTGTACATAAATGTGCTTAGTAAATGGTAACTATCAATATTAAAAAAAAATCCTTGAGGAACTGATTTACTGGGCTGAGGGCTGGGGAGCATGGTCTCGGGAGACACCTAGCTCAATTGGCATAACATAGCTTATAAAGAAAATGTTGTATATCCTACTTTGGTGAGTAGCATCTGTTGTCTTAAAAGCTTGTGAGAGGCCATCTAAGATATGTCTACTCGTCCTATCCTGTCTGGAGCAAGGGAAAATGAAGAAAACCAAAGACACAATGGAAAGATTAGTCCAAAGGACTAATGTACCACAACTACCACAATCGCCACCAGATTGAGTCCATTATTACTAGATGGTGCCTGGCTACCACTCACTGCTCTCACAGGGATCACAATAGAGGGTCCTGGACAAAGCTGGAGAAAAATGTAAAACAAAGTTCAAATTTACACACACACACAAAAAGACCAGACTTAATGGTCTAACGGAGGGTGGAGAAACCCCAAGAGTATGGCCCCCGGACACCCTTTTAACACAGTACTGAACTCACTCCTGAGGTTCACCTTTCAGCCAAAAATTCAGGCCATAAAACAAAAAATAATACATGTAGCTCAACCATGTATACGAGACTAAATGGACACAACAGCAGAGGGGCTAGGAAAAGACAGCAGGAGGGAACAGGAAAGCTGGAGGAATGGAAATAGGGAACCCAAGGTAGGGAAGGGGAGTGCTTTCACGTCCCTCAGTTGGCAACCAATGTCACAAAACAATATGTGTATTGTTTAATGAGGAACTAATTAGCTCTGTAAGCCTCCATCTAAAGCACAATTTAAAAAAAAGACAAGAAAGATAAAAAAGACCAAAATGAATGTAGAAGAGACTCTGAAACTTGCTCTTGAACATAGAGCAGCTATAGTGAATGGAAGAAATGATGAAGTAAAAGAGCTGAACAGAAGACAAGGTAAAGCATTGTAATTAAATGTACAAAGACCTGGTGTTAGAAAACAAAAAGAGAATAACGTGCTCGGCATACCTCATGCTGAAAGGAAGAAAAAAAAATCTATCCTCCAATTGCAATATTAAAGGATTCTATGGGCAAAATATTGAACGACACAACCAAAACCAAACCCATTTCCATCGAGTTGATTCTAACTCATAGCGACCCTATAGGACAGAGTAGAACTGCCCCATAATGCTTCCAAGGATTGAACTGCCACCCTCTTCGGTTAGTAGCCAAGCTTTTAAGTCAAGCATAGTGAAAGACACAGGAAGCATCAAAAGAAGATGGGAAAGAATACAGAGAGTTGCTGTACTAAAAAGAATTGGTCCATGTTCAGCCATTTCAGTAAGCAACATGTGATCAAGAACCAATGGTTTGAAGGAAGAAGTCCAAGTTGCACTGAAGGTATTGGCGAAAAACAAGTCTCCAGGAATTGACAGAATACCAATTGAGATATTTCAACAAACGGATGGAGCACTGGAGGTGCTCACTCATCTGTGCCAAGAAATTGACGCTACCTGGCCTACGTACTGGAACAGATCCATATTTGTGAGCATTCCAAAGAAAGGTGATCCAATAGAATGTGAAAATTATCGAACAATATCACACGCAAGTAAAGTTTTGCGGAAGATAATTCAAAAATGGTTGCGGCACTATACGGACAGGGAACTGCCAATAATTTAAGCTGGATTCAGAAGAGGACGTGGAAACAGGGATATCATTGCTGATGTCAGACGGATCCTGGTTGAAAGCTGAGAATACAAGAAAGATGTTTACCTGTGTTTTATTGACTATGCAAAGGCATTTGACTGTGTGGACCAGTAAAAATTATGTATAACACTGAGAAGAAAGGGAATTTCGGAACACTTAATTGTACTCATGAGGAAACTATACATCAACTAAGAGGTTGTCGTTTGAACAGAACAAATGGATACTGCGTGGTTTAAATACAGAAATGGTGTGTGTCTGCATTGTGTCACTTTACCAGACTTATTCAATCTGCATGCTGAGCAAATAGTCCAAGAAACTGGACTATATGAAGAAGAATGTGGCATTAGGATTGGAGGAAGGCTCATTAACAACGTGAGATATGCAGAGACATAGCCTTGCTTTCTGAAAGCAAGGCTTTCAGAGGATTTGAAGCACTTACTGATGAAGATCAAAGACTACAGCCTTCAGTGAGGATTACGCCCAAACATAAGAAGACAAAAATCTTCACAACTGGACTAATAAGTAATACAATAAATGGAGAAAATATTGAATTTTCAAGGATTTCATTTTAATTGGATCCACAATCAATGCCCATGGAGGCATCACCAAGGAATCAACATATTGCATCGGACAAATCTGCTGCAAAAGACCTCCTTTAAGTTTCAAAGGCAAAGATGTCACTTTGAGGACTAAGATGAACCTGACCTACACCATGGGTATTTTCAATCGCCTCATATGCATGTGAAAGCTGGACAATGAATAAGGAAGACTGAAAAATTGATGCCTTTGAATTATGGTGTTGGCAAAGAATATTGAATATACCATGGAATTGCCAGAAGAAAAAACAAATCCGTCGTGGAAAAAGTATAGCCATAATGCTCCTTATAAGCGAGGACGGTGAGACTTCATCAGCTTTGGACATGTTATCAGGAGGGACCAGTCCCTGGAGAAGGGCATCATGCTTGGTAAAGTAGAGAGTGAGCAAAAGAGGAAGACCCTCAACCAGATGGGTTGACACAGTGGCTGCAAATACGGGCTCAAGCATACCAACGACTGTGAGGATGGTGCAGGACCAGACATTGTCTCCTCTATTGTACATAGTCACAACCAACTCGAACAACGACATGGCTCTAAGCTTAGCCAGTGCAATTCTCAGATTAAAATCGGTAGTTGTTATTTTGTGCCGTCCGATTGATTCTAACTCATAGTGACTCTGTAGGGTAGAGGAGAAATGCCCTACAGGGTTTCCTATGCTGATCTTTATAAGTGCAGATCGCCAGGTCTTATCTCCTGCAGATTCACACTGCTGACATTTTGGTTAGCAGCTGAGCATTTAACCATTGTGCAACCAAAGTTCCTTAGAATTGGAATTAACGAGCTCAATATTCTACTAACAAAAATATTTGCTACACTTAGGTCAGAACCTCTATATTATGTCCTTTAGTCACTGACATTAGTTTTGATTTTTCCTTGAAACACTGACTTTTATTTTTCAGTTAATAAAATATGTTACAAAATACAGTTAAGGAGAAATCAGTGAAGAAAAAAATTTTGGTTTTCTGTCTTTGTCTTGGCCTGGTCTGTCTAGAAGAGCAAAACCAATGAAACGTACATATATAAGTATATATGTTGCTGCTGTTGTTAGCTGCCATCTAGTCAGTTCCAACTCATAACGACCCTATAGGACAGAGTGGAACTGCCCCATAGGGTTTCCAAAGAGATGCTGGAGGATTTGAACTGCTGACCTTTTGGTTAGCAGCTGAGCTCTTAACCACTGCTCCACCAGGGCTCCATAAGTATATATAAAAAACTCAGTGCCATAGTGACCCTATAAGACAGAGTAGAACTGCCCCATAGAGTTTCCAAGGAGCACCTGGCAGATTTGAACTGCCGACCCTTTGGTCAGCAGCTGCAGCAGTTAACCACTACACCACCAGGGTTTCCTCCATAAGTGTATAGAGAGAGAGAGAGAGAGATTTAATTCAAGGAAATTGCTCTTGCAGTTATGGAGGTTGGCAAGTCCCAACTCTGTGGATCAGGCTGGAGGCTGGAGGCTTCTCCTGACTCACATGATTGCAGGGGCTGACCAACCTAAAATCAGCTGGTCAGATGGCAGGTTGCTGGCCCACGGGGCTGCAGGAGTTGGCAAATCCCAAAATTTGCATGTCAGGAGGCAGGCTGCTGGCTTAAGCCCCGAGAACTGGCAGTCAGATGATAATGAGTCAGACTGGCAGTCAGATAATAATGAGTCAGATGCAGCCTCCAAAGGGAGAGTGAGCCTCCCTGGAACATCCATTTATATACTGGAAGCAGGCCACACCCACAAGGAAACTCTGCCTTCAACTGATTGTCTGCTTATAGCAGATCTCCTCATGAAAGTGATTGCAGTATGTTACCTTACGGAAAAGCAATCAGTCCAATGTCTGCCAAACCATTGAGAATCATAGCCTAGTCAAGTTGACACATAGCATTAACCATCACAGTCTTTGACACTGCTTGCTAACCATAATGCAATTTGTGAACTAGAAAATAGTTTGACAGCATTTTTCTACCTTTCATAAAGATTGAATGGTTTAATAAATAATTGTAAAGGGTTTGCATATAAAACTTGTCTCTATTAATATATTAATGTTGATGTTCTGCATAATATGAACTCTTAGTTCTTGTGCCATTTTGTACAATCACCTTAGTAGTACCACCAACTTGGAAATGAATTGACAATTTACATTTAAAACCTACCTCTTTTTCTTTGAACCTGACCTCAGCAGAGCATAAAGAAAAAAAAAATTTAAATCATCGCCTCATAATCCTAGCTGAGTTTTAGTGAATGTTTCTGAGTCTGCCAAGCAAGAGGGAGTGACAGCAATGATGGTAGGATTTTTGCATGTAAATAAGATCTCCACCTTTTCATTATGTATGAGAGCTTTCTTCCAGAATACAAAAACTTAAATCCATGTACTGAATAAACGAGGCTGCAGAAAAATAAAGCATTCTGGTCCTCAGTAAAACAGATGAGTTAACAGTGGACAAAAATTGAAAAATTGCTGAAATTTTTAATAAGTCATAAAAGCTATGACTCTAGAGACTAACGCCATCTCTGAATGTAATAGGATAATACTAAGAGTTTACATTTGTATAGTACTTTATTATTTACAAATCCTTTTGCATACTTAGCTCACTTTATCCTCACAACAATCTTGTAAGTTAATATAGTTCACAATTGAGGAGACATATCAGAGAGGTTATGTGGCTTGTCTGATATCACACAGCTGATAAATCACAGCACCATACTTAAGGCCAGATCTTTCTGATCCTAATAATTAACCACCAGATTCCACATCCTTAAGGACAGAAATCTAAGCAGTTCATATAGGAGTGAAACCAGAAGGTCATTCGCAGCAAGCGTTATGATGATCCAGCTCAATTAGCCAGGTAACTCACACCACAGCTCTTTGTAACTTAACAATATTTGCTTCTGAATTGCTTAAATGGTGGGCTTTTTATGAAAGGGCTATGGCTTTGTAACCAAACGTTAACAAAAATTTAGAGAAGCAACTATTGGCAACCTAATGACCTGCAGAGAGAGAGAGAGAGAGAAAGCATTAAAAATGATAGTCCAATCTCTCTTCTTCTTATAGGATCACTCTCCCCAACAACTCAACATCAGCAGTAGTAGCAGAATTAGAGGCTTTTTTTTTCTTTTTTAATTTACGTAACTTCGACTGGTTGGAAGCAGAAACAGATTATTCTATTTGACCAGCATCAAAAGACTTAAATGGCTTATATTTACTTTTATTTCTTTTGCTTCTTCTTCCCCTCACCTCTTGGATGAAGGTGTTCCTTGTGGGGAGGCTGAGAGAAACTCGAGGGGAAACAGTCCCATAAAACCATGGGAAAGTGGTTAGCATGAGACATTACTACTCAAAAGCAGTAAGAAATGTATGCATACACATGTATATGCATGTTTACAGAATAGGTTCACATTTTTGAAGTAAACATATGGTATTTGGGAGATGAAAGCAAGTTTCTATTGTGTTTTCACGGGAGACAATAGCTGTTAAGAGTACTATGATCTTTCTTTCCAAAATGGTACCACTTGCATTTATATTGTAGGGAGGAACTCAATGTATTAGTCACCCTACTTGCAGCCCCTAACATAGGAAAAAATAAAACGTGAACATCCTGTCTTGCCTTTGTTCTTTCTCTTAAATCAATAGATGCAGTTTTCCACTCTACATTTTTGCCCTCTGCCACTTTTATTTCAGACCTCCACAGAACTGCGTATGAATTCATCCCTTTTCCTTAACGTCACTGTGCTCAGATCATTACTATAATCACTTTCCACTTCCTGCCACCCACCTGATTGGCCTCCTCAATGAATCCGAAGAACCCAGAAAGGTACTTAGTGACTCACAACCACTAATGGCAGCTTTTAAACAGTCCCCAAGGTTGAGAATTGAGGATTTATTTTTTAGGGCACTAAGGCAAAACAGGAGTGAAAGTCTGAACAAGACAACTTTGTCTTTCTTTATGAAAACATTGCATTTAATCATTTGATTGAAGGAAAATCATCCTTTGAATAGATGACAGAATGTACTGGTTTCTATAGGGTTGCTATGAGCTGGAATCGACTTGAAGGCAATGGGTTTGGTTTATAACACAATTATTTAAAAAAAAAAACACCAAACAAACAATTGCTTTAGGAAGAAATGGTTTGATTTTAGGATATATCATGAAGGACCATAATTCTGTTTTATTTCTCCTCAAACTGGCTGATTTTTACTGCGTAGTTAGTTGTCTGTGCATGGGAACTACCTTGCAAGGCTCATTAAAAATATCTGAAGGAAGACAAAGGACCTTACTGTCAGCAATTACCTTGAAAGCTAATCAAATGCATAAGTTAGATGATATAAAATCATTTTCACATTTGAGACATAAACTCTTTTCAAGTAAAATCAAATTCAATATTTTCAAATGTATTTAAAATTTTTTAATCCATTTATTCAGGCTGTATCCACACATAGCACATCAATGTAGCCAGTGTGACTAAGTTTGGGCAGTTGGTTCCTTTATTAAAACATTACTGAAAGTAGTTAAATCCTTTAAATTCAGTTTTATGAAAGCAAATCCTTTAAATTCAGTTTTATGAAAGCAAATTCAGTTGCTGGAGCAAATAAACAGTAATCTGCTATTTACTTCAGAATCCCCACTAGATGGCAAGCTTTAGTCATAAATGTAGAAGTTATTTAAAAAATATAAGAAGCTTTTTTGTTATAATGCGACAAAAATGGCTAACAAGATGTTAACATTAATTTTTATCATAATAATCATTTTATCATGCTTAAGATAAAGGGATTAACAAGATATTTGGAAGAGTAGCTCTAAAACACTAAATTCAAGCAAGCAAAAGATGATAATCTCCAAAGAACGGCAAAAAATAAAACGTGCGGCAATACCAAGAAATCTTTCAAATCCTTGATAAATCTGGTAATGCTAGACCCCTCTTCAGGGGAAAGATTGATCTTTCATAGGGAATAGAAAAGAAGAGAAAGTAAATTCTTTGATTCATTTGAATTGTAATTTCCAAGATGCTCATTATAATTATTATGTTAGTGATATCCAATTGCCAGAAAGACAGGAAAACTGATACTAGGTTTAAAAGACAGGGAAAAAAGGTAAGCTTTTTTTTTTCAAGCTAAATGCTGTTCCTAAAATAATAGAACCTAGTTTTCTGGAGAGTTTTATGGTATAAAGGAGTTTTTTTGTTTTTTGCTTTTTCCTATCTGGGGGAATAATCTTCTGTAAGACACTATTCAATGCAGACATCACAACTAGATAAATCTTTGAAAAAACATTGGCTACTAATAACCAGGCATCTGAAAACCTGATTGATTCAGTATTAGATTTGGTTATACTTGTCTGAAAGGCTTTCAAGTAAAGATTTTCTATCACAGTTCAAAGGCTAATCGAGAAAGAGAACAATTTTTGTGTTTAAAAATCATGTACTGCTTTTTCAGTGTGATTGCCTATGGAGAAATGTCAAGTTTTCCCTACAAGACAAAGTGTCGCCAATTCCAAGTTAATATTCTGTGTTTAAATGAATTTTCATTGATTTCCATTATGCAAATATAAACAGGATAAATGGAAAAGGGAGTCCGGTTTAACTGTTACTCAGAAACATCCACTGACAAAGTTGTTTGTAAGTGGTTTATTATATTTTCACTGGAAAGTAGTTAGACCTCTGACTCTGCAGCTTTAAGGCAACTGTGCTACCTAATCAGCCACTCACTACATCTACGATTCTCCATTTGGCAGATAAGAAAATCATTAGTGAAAGGACTTGCAATGGAACCACAGAAACTCAAAATTGAATATGTGTAGAAAAGTCTTTAATGATAATAACTCACAGGCAGATTGACAATTTATGGCTTTTTACAACCATGTAATACAATTTATAGGATGTTGCTCATTGATGTGTATGCCCAACAAGGGTTACGTAAAGTCATAAATCATCAGTATTCCTGGCTCCGCATTAGGGCCTCAAGAATTGCTTCGTTCCAGACGAATTTGGTTAAGGTTGTGTGTCAACTTGGCTGGGCCATTGTTCTCAGAGGTTATGTAACAATGTAGTTTGGAAGTTATGTTATGATGTAGCCATCCTCCATTTTGTGATCTTATGTTGTCATTCCCCATTTTGTGATCTGATGTGAGTAGCCAATCAATTGAAAAGGGAGTTTCCTTGGGACTGCAGCCTGAATCCAATATACACAGATGTTCTAGAAAAGCTCACTTGCTGTGGATACTACATTCAGCTTGTCATCATCTGACCTCTGGTTCTTCGGACTTGAGCCTGTGGTCTGACCTGCTGATTTTATGACTCATCAGCTTCTGGAGCCCATGAGCCAGCAGCCCATCATCTGACCTGCCACTCTTGGATTCATCAACCCCTGTAACCACGCAAGTCAGGAGAAGCTTCCAGCCTGATACCAGACTCATGGTCTTGGGACTTGCTGGGGAGAAGACTACAGCCTGATACCTGACCATGGATTTGGGACTCACCTGCCTCCGCAACTATGTGAGCCATTTCCTTGAGATAAAATCTGTGTATATACATATTTGTATATATGCTTCACTGGTTTTGCTTCTGTAGGGAGCCCAGTCTAAGACACATATATACATAGATATCTATGCATGTGTACATACACACACACACATATACATACATATGGAAAAGTTATGTAGAAATCTATGTTATGTGTATTTTTATACAGTGGGTTTTGGCTAAAAATTTTAAAATCTACAATGCTTTATGTATTGTACAATGTAATAAGAAACAGGTAACTTTTACGTGAGATATACTTTATTATTACTTGGGAACCACATAGAAAGGATTTTAGTTGATAAATAATTCAGTTAACCACACCACACTCTAAAAATCTGTTATGTCATCAGAAAGTGCAATTATATTCATCCACCAACGTTTTTGACCGAAAGCATGAATTCCCAATGTTGCACTTGAAAAACACATATACTCTTAAATTTAACAACTTTTAATTAGGTAATAGGAAATCCAAATTTATGACTAAAGATTAATAGTGCCAATGTCTTTATCTTCTCCCATTCTTCATTTCGTTTTCATAGTAAATGCTTCAAATACCTGCCCCTCCACACTGCTTCTTTTACAAACATAGAATTTTTTCTGAAGTCTAAATGCTGATTCATGATTAACAAATAAATATATTTCTCCTTAATTATTTATTCCTCTGGGTTTCAGCCATTAATATAAAATTGTCTTCCACTATTGTTTCAGTGTATTATTTGTGCAATTGTTTGAGATAATTTTCTTATTGCACATTTTCTGCTCAGTGAAGGAAAAGCAAAAAAACCAAAAACTGGTGTACAATTGAAGGAAATGGACTGACTTCTTCAGGGAAAAGTGTAGGTACTAAGTGGGAAGTGGGTACCTGCAGTTGGCTTCCATTTCCTTCTGTTCATTCTCTTCTGATAAGTTGTTCTGTATGTGTCTTCTTTCTAGTTTGGCATGTGTTTTTGTTATTTTCTTTTTGTTTTGCTTTATTTTGGTTTTGTGTTGTTATTTTACTTCAATTCTTGTCTCCTTTATTCTCTATAGGAATTTTAACAATGCAGAAGAGTGTCACTATCACAGAATCACTGGGCAAATCAGAGAAACAAAGGGGTGAATATTTATAGACTGGAATTTTTGTATCACCTCTTCTTTAGATTTTTTTTCACTCCCATACATGAAAAATGTTTTGAGAACTTGTTCTACTTTCAGAAAAATAATATTTTCTTATTTGTTGAAAATACAAAAAAGACTCAGTATAATGTGAATATCCATAGATCACAGCAGGTCAGAATATATTTATGTCTATATATCTATATATGTGATTCTCCTCCCCAGACCCCCTTAAAAATGGTCATTAGAAATCTCAGAATAATGCTTCTTGTCCTATAGGGTCACCATGAGTCGGAATTGACTCCATAGCAATGGGTTTTATTCATTTTTAAAAGTCTTAGTAAATTACATAGATTGTCATATGGCCCAAATGGCAGGGTAGGATCTCTTTCTGACTATAAAAATGGCATGGGGAGGTGTCTGACCTCCTCCAACCCCACAAGGGGAAAGAAGAACCAAGATCAAAGGCCCAAGGCCGATTCGTATGAGGTGGAGGTCAGACACGCCTCCTCTCTCCACCATCTTCACCGATTCTGACACCAACTGTCCCTCCCATAGCACTTGCTACTTTTCTGGTGGGTTCGATAATTCATTGCAATGGCCACGCAGAACTCACAGACCATACTTGCAGTTATGGAGTTTATTTTGGAAGTAACAGTTACAATTCGGGCTCAAGAACACTCAGAATAAAGTTCTTCTATCAAGATAGCCTCTTCCCAGCTGTGCTCGCAGGCACACCTCTCCCTGGCCCTCAGTCTCTGCCCAAAGGCAATCAGCTTTCTCTCTCAGTGGGCCAGGAAGCTCACCATGTCAACTCCTGCTGCCAGTTCTCTCCGGCTGGTCTCTCCTTCCTTGGTGGTGGTGGGCTTCTTCCTCTCTGCTCTGGAATTGGCTCACTTTTAAGGCCAAACTGACCAATCCTCTTAGTATGCCACAGTTAACCCTATCACACAATCACCTGGGTAGGAGTTACAAGACCCTGGCTAGAAAGGCCATACACAAATTAATTGCACCACATTGACTAATGAGAAAAACTGGGGTAATTCTCAAGTACCAGGTTCAAATCTATGTTGACCAATTTGAATCTCCCCATACACATGCATTTTCTTCTATCCCAACCCAGAAAAAAATGTAGATATAATTCAAGGAGACAGTTATTCATATATGTTTTTATAAGATACAGACTCGATGTTGTATACATTGGTGTTGATAATTATTACTGATAAGGCAACATGTGAAGAGAAAAGAGCACTGGACTGGAAGTATGGGGGGTTAGCCTTATTTTGACAGGATATAGACAACTAATCATGATATCGACTAAGAATTTATCCCCATTGAATTGTTCTGATCTCATGTGTACAGAGCCATACACATATAAAAATTCAGACTGAGCTCATGTCACCAAGAACTCAGTCTCGTATTCCCTAGTGTGACCATTATATCACCTCTCCGTCTCTGTTCTTCTTCCTCACACTGATGAGGCAAATTGATAATTTCTTACTCCCAATTCACTCACTTCCAGTCCTACTGGTAACACTAATATTTTGAGAAAGGAGAAATAAGCAGCACTCCTGATTTTTAAGTCCAAATAGCTTCCAAAAAAATAAAATTCATAAAATCCTATGAAGATTTATCTATTTTTCTGTAATACGGAAATTAAAAGGTAATTTATAAGATGTAGTTCAAAATATGGAAACCCTGGTGGTGTAGTGGTTAAGTGCTATGGCTGCTAACCAAGAGATCGGCAGTTCAAATCCGTCAGGTGCTCCTTGGAAACTCTATCGGGCAGTTCTACTCTGTCCTATAGGGTCGCTATGAGTCAGAATCGACTCGACCGCAGTGGGTTTTTGGGTAGTTCAAAATACACAACTCAAGCACATCATAACAGTCAACTCTCAAAAGACATCAAGAAAGACTCTACTCACTGGAATAAAACAGACTGAAAAAGACAGCCTCACTTTTGTGTCAATCTGAGACAGCAAAGAGTTTCCTGAAAGCAAAGCACTCACAGAAGGAATACACACCACCTTGTTTACCTCCAATTAAAATCCTAGGGTCAGTGGCAAGAGCATTTCAGCTGATCCTAATTACTATGTGGCTGTAAAGGGATACTTGGAGTACCTTAAATCCACACACTATATGGTTTAAAGAAGCCCTGGTGGTGCAGTGGTTAAGAGCTCAGGCTGCTAACCAAAAGGTCAGCAGTTTGAATCCACCAGCCACTTCTTGGAAACCCTATGGGGCAGTACCACTCTGTCCTATAGGGCCGCTATGAGTCGGAAGCGAACTGACAGCAAAGAGTTTTATAAGTATATGGTTTAAAGCAATAAATTAATAACGTTTCCTGGAAAGAATGGACATGGTCATACCCTCCTAGGTGTTCCCAGGTGTACTGACCAAGTGGCCTTCAAGGATGGGGCAATTCTTCTGTTATCCTCTCTAACTGACAGAATAGTATAGGTTGCTGTGAAAAATTCTAATCTTCATCTCAATACAGTTGTATGACAGCTCATCATTGCTGCCACACAGAAGTCAAGTAGCAGCTGTAGATCTAGAAATATCCTGAGTTGGTGAACTTCCATGCCAAGGGTTGTACTGTATGCCTTAATTGAGAGAGCACACATTGAGGCTTTCATGGGCTCCTGATGTTCCTTTTTATTGCTCAGCATCGTATCATTTTTGGATTATGCTTAAGCCAGGGTTACAGGAAGATTTTTTTTTTAATTGTGGTAAATATAACTTTCTTAGTTTCCTACTGCTGCTATAACAGAAATACCACAAGCAGATAGTTTTATGGAACAGAAATTTATTTTCTCACATTTTAGGAGCCTAGAAGTACAAATTTAGGGCACTGGCTCGAGAGGAACGTTTTCTCTCTGTTGGCTCTGGGGAAAGGTCCTTGTTTCTTTTCAGCTTCTGTTCCTTGGTTCCTTAGAAGTCTTCACATGGCATGACATCTACTCCCATCTGTATTTGCTTGCTTGCTTGATCTGCTCTTTTATCTCAAAGTGATTGGTTTAAGACACCTCCTACACTGACACGGCCTCATTAACATAACAAAGGAAAACTCTATTCCCAAATGAGATTATATTCACGGGTATAGGGATTAGTATTCTAAAACATGTTTTTTTTGGGGGGAGACACAATTCAATCCATAATACTAACCCAAACCGGTTGCTGTTGAGTCTCTTCTGACTCATGGTGACCTCGGGTTTGGTAAATATATGTAACAAAACATCTGACATTTCATCAATGTTCACATGTACAGTTTAGTGACATTGTGTGCATCATGTCCTTCAACCATCACCTTTACCTATTCCCTGAAGCACTCGTCATGCAATCTCTTTTATGGACAATTGCTATGAAAATTCAATAAGATTTTTGAGTTATAAAGCAAGATCAAATTTGTACTTTGAATCATGTAAAGATTCTAAAATACGACAAATGTCACTTCAGAGTGGGAAAAGTACTTTTTTTAAAAAAGACTCATTCAGACTTTTAATAATGTTACTTAAAATACAATTAAAAGCAGTTCTTGAGGTGAAAAATTGGTCATCTTCACATTTTAAAGAAGTTGTCTTATCAATTTTTGGTTCACAGACCTCTTTAAAAATCTGATGAAAATTATAAACATTTTCCCCTAGAAAAATGAGAAGCTTCACATAATCACAAAATTTGCATGCAAATGTAAATGATTTCTGAATGCCCTTAGGTTCATGAACATACATTAATAACTGTTGCTCCCAAAGAACAAATGTGGAAATGAAACATTCAGATTTCAAGGAAAATTATTTACCACCATGTTTGGTTTCCTTTAGCTAAACTATTCTGAGAGGATGGCTCTTTGACAATGGTGCTATATAACTAAAGTAAAAACATCTGTATCATCTCACATTTCAAAATATATAATTTCATAAATTCTTTGGAAAGCATATTTGAAGAATGAGTGATAAATCTCATAAGAAAAAGCTGGGAATGTTGCTACTAATTTTAGGACATTTTCCTGTAGTCCAACCATTTCCTTGAATAAAACAAACCTAGAGCAGATAAACATACCTAGAGCACATGGGGTCTCCATGAGTCTGAATCAACTGGAAGGCAACTGGTTTGTCTTTTTTTTTTTTTCAGTTTTTGATTCAGAGCAGATAAACAATTACCTTGTGGTTCACAGATAATGAATGTATGTTCCCAAAATGTGTTTAACGTATATAATTATGTGCAGAGAGAAACTTACTCCCTAGGAATCTCTGAATCAGGAGAGTGTACAATTAAGTATGTAGTATTAGTTGTTACCTTGGAAATTTAAGCTTCAATTTAACAAAACAAAATGATTTCCCTTCATCTTGGATTCTGCTGAAGACTCCGGTTTCAGGTTCCCTCAAGCACTTCAATCTGCATGGCAATGATAAAAGTTTGAATTCCTGAGGTTTTAAAAATAATTAACCCCACTCAGTTTGACTAGTTGTAAAATTGAAAATTATGACTCCAACCAAGCCCTAACTTGGATAGAATATTTTTACTGTGAACCATATTATAGTACTAAGCTAGATGTTTGATTTAAGCTTTCCTTTTAAATCTGTGTTTAATCCCAAATAAAATTATATTAACTGCCCTCAGGAGTATCTTATTCAGAAATGCATACAGCCCCATAGAAGACGGGGCAATTTATCTCCTTTTTGATGGTGTCTTTTTAATATAACTCTGTGGCAAAGGATTCTTTGCTTTCTACTCCCAAAACATACCCACTATCCATCAGAGGTAATTCTTACATTGTTTTTACTTACATTAAACAAGTGAAACAATGCACCAAGTCAAATCATACTTTTATTTGAACTTCTCCTTGATTACTACAACACACTCAGCTATGATGCACAGAAATCTAAAGTGGTTGATTACATATTGAACTCTGGAAGAATTCCAATAGCCACATATATCAGAAACTGATATTTTTCCACGTAATGATGCTTATTATTTAACATCTGTGAGCATCCCCAGGAAGTTAGCATGGTATATGATTCTTTCCTTATTTGAGTGATTAACTCTCCTAAAGTATACAACATATGAGATACCAAAAGTATTAACACATGACAAATGAAATGGAATTCAGACCAAAGGGTTTTTTTTGTTTTGTTTTTTGTTTTTGGCTTTACTCCTTCTGGATTTTTATGCAGAGCATTGAGAAGTCTATGCTAAGTGGAAGGAACGTAATCCTTATTAGTTTCTTCTCAGTTTCCAAAGAATATAGTTCAGCGTTCTCAACTTGAATCACTGATGCCTGGGACATGCAAGCCAGATAAAAATTCCAAGATAATCAAAACTTGATAACTTTAATTGTCCCATAGCCCTGCCCTCTGATCGTCATGATGGCTGAATAAAAACTAGATGCTCAAAAAAAAATTTTTTTTTTTTTTGCTCATAAGCTGAGGAAATATGTACACCCATTATTTGATTCCGCTCTGCAACCCTTAACTATATTGACTTTTTGGCTGGTACTCATTTGGATTTGGCTTTGTTTTCAGAATACTGTACTAGCTTTCTAGATGTATCACTTTTCTATTGGACTCACCAAGTACTTATACTTGATTTTTGTTTAGATGACATTCTTTTTGCATTGGAAAACTTGGTTTCACAGCACAGCATCACAGCTGAACAGTAGTTGTTAAGAGATGCCCCATTGTACTCTTGGTTTTTGGGTTACCACCTAACCCAGAAATTCCTCCCACTTGACTGAAAAAAAAAGTAATTTATAGTGAAACTTGCTTTGCTACCACATACCTAGATTCTTACGTCCCTGGTATAACTTACCCCTCACATTTTTCTAATTTCAGAAGGCACAACTGGGATTCTGCCTCAATTCAATCTGCCTGGTGCTCAATATTCTACAGAGACTAAGCCCCAGTCCACTGGACCATTTGAATTGTAGACTTAAAAAACCTGGGGGAAAGGACGTAGAGATGAATTGCACGGCCTGTCTCACCTGTCACTAAATGGGATTATTCTGTAAATATACTGGTTATCTAAACCAAAAAAAAAACAAACTCACTGCCATCGAGTAGATTTCAACTCATAGAGACCCTATAGAACAGAGTAGAACTGCCCCGTAGAGTTTCCAAGGAACATCTGGCAGATTCAAACTGCCAACCTTGTGGTTAACAGCCTTAGCACTTAACCACTACGCTACGAGGACTGGTTATCAACACAACTTCAATTATAGCTAGCTTCCTATAACCCTGGTGGTGTAGTGGTTAAGTACTATAGCTGCTAACCAAAGGGTTGGCAGTTCAAATCCACCAGGCGCTCCTTGGAAACTCTATGGGGCAGTTCTACTCTGTCCTATAGGGTCGCTATGAGTCAGAATCGACTCGATGGCAGTGGGTTTGGTTTTTTTGGTTTCCTATAACCGTAATGTCACACCGTACTCACCCTTGAGCACTGATGTCTTCTCTGCCAAATTCAAGTTTGCCACACATCATGGGGCACTGAGCCTGTCCTCTTCTACCCTTCTCTGGATAAGCCTCTTTCTCCTCCTTGTAAGCCTAGTATTAGAAAGTCCCAGCATGTTTCCTTTAAGAACCCACCCTAATTATGCCACAGGGGATAGTTCTAGTGTTACCTATTTTCTTTCAATTTAATTCCTAACATTGTCCAAGCTGTTCTCTAGCTTATTCCCTGTTGATTTATCCTCCTAATCTATATCTTCTTCTTCCATGAATTTTCCTTGCATTCCTTTAGGGAAATAATATTACCTTTTAATTAGGCATTCCTCCAAACATAAGAAATTAATAAAACGTCCCTGTATTTCCTAGTTCTACTATCTATAATAATCCAGTTTAGGCATCCAGAGGAAAGTTGTACAATTTGAACCGTATAGACTTCCTTCAATGCTTGACCAAGCTATCTTACTAGAATCAAATCAATTTGACAAAAACATCCAACAGTGTGGTAAGTAGTATAACAAAGATATAGCTAAAATTTTGGGGGGTTCTGAAAATCTACATCAAAAGAAGTGATGATGATATCCAGATCAAAAACGTGTTCATTGTTCTTTCTCTATTTAAGTCTCCTTGTATGTATTAACAAAAAAAAGGAATTATTCTTACCAATACTTCTTGTTGTCATTATGTGCCGTTGAGTCGATTCTGACTCGTAGCTACCCTATATACAACACTGCCTGGCCCTGCATCATCCTCACAATCACTGCTATGTTACAGCCCATTGTTGCAACACTTTACAGTTTTCAAAAGTGTTTTCATATCCATTACCTCATTGGCTCTTCATAGCAATCCTGTGGAGCAGTCAGGGTAGGTACTATTAGCTCCACTATATAAATAAAATGACTACCTTCCCTCTCAAAGGAGCAAAGAGGTTTACTTTTTGAAAGATATTGAACCCGAGGCTTTGGATATGGTAACTGGGGCTTCAAACAGGTTCATTCTGGTTTGAAGCCCTGCTGAAAATTTGCATTTCTGACAGGTTTCCTGCTGAGACTTTGCATTTCTACCCCCAGATATACTGAATCAGAATCTATCTTTTGACACAAGCCCCAGGTGATTCTTATGTATAACTTCCTGGGAACTTATTAGCAATGCTTCATACATCTCTACCCTCATTTAGCGAACCAATTTTAGGAATGAGCAAAGTGTTCCATTTCCACGGTTCATTCTGTCTTTGGATAATTTGGTGGACCAATTAGAACAATTTGTGATGTGGGACACATGCTTGCAAGAGTTGTATTGACTGACATAACTGTTGCTGTTAGGTGCATTTGAGTCAGTTCCAACTCATAGCAACCCTATGTGAAACAGAACAAAACACTGTGCTGTCCTCATAATCGTTGTTATGTTTGAGTCCATTGATATAATAAGATATTTATTTTATTATAACTACCCAAATGGTTTTAGAATGCTTTAGAATGATAGACATTAATGAACATATCTTATTCTATTTTCCATTTTTTTCCAAAAAAAAATTTCTCCTGTTCTTTAATTGATAACATGTACACTCCTTTATAACAATCCAAACACTATGACCTTTAAACTTCTTGTCCATATATTCATCATCTGGCAAATTTCTGAGAGAACTTGGAAAACCAAAATATTTTTAGTGCCATTTTCCATACTTTCAAGCCTGTCTAGGAATTCTATTGATTACTTGGAGGAAATGTGTCATATATAAAATGTGTCGTATAGAAAAATAAGGGGAAATAATTCTCACTGGGATGCAAGAAGGCAGAAATAATGTACTGCTGGCTGGAAATCTATTTTCTCATCCAAGATAACAAAATCTTGTGCTTACCAATAAGAGCGGATAAAGACTTTTGAGTATTTGCCATTAAGAACAATTCACCTATATGGATAAAAATGAGACAATCTATGTTTTTTGTTCCACATTTAAGATCTCAAGACGACATTTAGTCAAGCTAGTGATCAGCATTTTGCTCCTAATTAGAAATGTACTGAAATCAAGACAAAAGATTCATTGTTGGAATCTACAACTACCAAAGGCAATGCCTCTCTTTCTGGTTTCAGGAGATAATGTGTGTGCTATAGTGCAGTAAATTACAAGCTGGTTAGAGTTCAGCCACTTAAACCAAATTATTATATAATTTACATTTAAGAATAAAAATCTGGAATGGCATGCTGGCTTTAAATTCCTATAATATAGGAAAAAAAAGATTGCTAATAAAAGAAATATGTGTAGATTAATTATCAAATTTGTATTCTGGAAATTTGTAATAACAACAGTTTCTGTTTACTAAGTAATTTTTATGCTTGGTGAATATACTAACATAAGGTAACTGTGTTCATAAAACAACCAATAGACTAAAGATATTGGAAATGTTTTCTATATTAAAAAAAATGGTAGTTAAAGGGCACAGGCCTTGTCTTTAGAAGATGTGAGTTCAAATTCTGACCATGCCTACCTGCATGTTCTGTAACCCTAAGGTTTTTTTTTTCTTTAATTGTCTATGCTTTTGTTCCATCATCCAAAAACAAAATGGGGATATTGAGATAATTACATAAGATAACCCATATAAAGAAGCCCTGGTGGCACAATGGTTAAGAGCTCAGCTGCTAACTGAAAAGTCGGTGGTTCGAACCCACCAGCCACTCTGAAGGAGAAAAGATCTGGTGATCTGCTTCTATAAAGGTCAGCCTAGGAAACCCTATGGGACACTTCTACTCTGTCCTACAGAGTTACTATAGTCGGAATTGAACTCGATGATAAAAAATAATAACAAGCCATGTAAAATGATTAGAAGAATGCCTGATACATAATAAACCTCAATAACTATTAGCTATAATTGTTTTTATAATTTAACAGTTATTATTATTTATGTAGCTTTTGTTATTAGAAAAGGTGAGTTACTCCAGTCAAGATTTGGTGGTTGATAAGAACAATTCTAGAGATGTTCTGGATCACAGTTTTCCCACAAATAAACACTCTTCCATTTCTTATAAAGAATCTCTGAAAACTCATAAATACCAGTAGTCCAAAGGAAAACATAGAGAAAGAAAAATTAAAGCAAACCAAGGACAACAAATCAGGGTAGTGATAGTCTTGGAGGAGGAATAGGAATAATAGGGCTGCAGGAATAGAAATGAGATATACAAGCTCAGAGATAAGCCTTCTAGCAGTTATGTCAACCATTCTAATGTAGGAAATAATAAATATAGAGTCATTCACAGCTGATTCCAGAGACATCTTGTCTTTAGCATTCCTTACTTCTCTTTGTCAATAATCTTTCTCCATACTGCAACATCCCTTTTCTCAGAGGTATCCAAGAATTTCATGAGTTTGATTACTACTCTTAAGGAAAGTGAACTGACAAATTCCCTTGAACATATTGATGGCTTAGAGTGTGAATCATCTCAGGAATAGTAAATATTAAAATTAGAATCTCAGGTGAAGAAAATGTTTAATACAAAGCATAGAATTGTCAAGGGTGGCAGTCAACTTGAGTTGGAGGTATATTTTGGGTAGCAAGTTTTCCTAGTATGCTTCAAGCATGCAAATTCCTTTCCATCAGTGGTTTAAAACCAGACCTTCAGCCAAAGAGCCTCAGCCTCCTCTCCACTGTGTTGTTTGTGCCAGGGAAACATGAAGACGACATTTCAGTACGTGAATTTCCAAATTTACAAAATTTAAGAAAAGGGGTATATTCTGAATTCACAAGAATAAGAATGTATTTAGTTCCACTATTTATTTAACCTTTAAATTAAGAAAATGAGAATGTGACAAAAAAATAAAAGAGGTAATGGTTTCATCAAGGGAAATCAATTAAATAAAATAATAAAATATATACATTACAAAACAAAAGAAGAAAGGATAAAAGGGGAAATTCTTTATTTAAAAGTTTTCTACCAGTTTACTAAACCAAAAGCAAAGAAGTTTCCTGAATAAGCTGAATGCTTCAAAGGCCAGCGTAGCAGGGGCAGGGGTCTAGGGACCATGGTTTCAGGGGACATCTAAGTCAGTTGGCATAATAAAATCTATTAACAAAACATTCTGCATCCCATTTTGAAGAGTGGCGTCTGGGGTCTTAAATGCTAGCAAGCAGCTATCTAAGATGCATCAATTGGTCTCGACCCACCTGGATCAAAGAAGAATGAAGGACACAAGGCGATTACGAGCCCAAGAGACAGAAAGGGCCACATGAACCAGAGACTACATCATCCTGAGACCAGAAGAACTAGATGGTGCCCAGCTACAACTGATGACTGCCCTGACAGGGAACACAACAGAGAACTCCTGAGGGAGCAGGAGAGTAGTGGGATGCAAAACTCAAATTCTCATAAAAGCCCAGACTTAATGGTTTGACTGAGACTAGAAGGACCTCGGTGGTCATGGCCCCCAGACCTTCTGTTGGCCCAGGACAGGAACCATTCCCGAAGCCAACTCTTCAGACATGGATTGGACTGGGCAATGGGTTGGAAAGGGATGCTGGTGAGGAGTGAGCTTTCGGATCAGGTGGACACTTGAGACTATGTTGGCATCTCCTGCCTGGAGGGGAGATGAGAGGGTGGAGGGGGTTAGAGGCTGGCGGAATGGACACGAAAAGAGAGAGTGGAGGGAGAGAGTGGGCTGTCTCATTAGGGGGAGAGTAACTGGGAGTGTGTAGCAAGGTGTATATGGGTTTTTGTGTGAGAGACTGACTTGATCTGTAAACTTTCACTTAAAACACAATAAAAATTATTTAAAAAAATGTTTTCTACCAGTTTATTAAAATAATCAAAATGTCCTAATTCTAACTTTCCAGTTCTGAGTTTTAACACAGCTAGGAATGTGTGACTAGTCGATAATAACCATTAAAATTAATAGGAGCATTTTGATTTTTTACCTATGAGTAAAATTGAATGCGTAGGGCATTTTTGAATCAGAAAATACCAAATCTTCCAGGAATACTTGGAGTTAATAAGTATGCTTTATGGAAGCAGAGTCTATGAATTGCATTCCATTCAAATCCTCTATGGGATTTACTTAGAACTGACTGTCAGTTGTCTATTTACACTGTATAATAAAAAATATTTCTTCCCATACACAACATAACTTCCTCTTAGGCTGTCCTTCTAAACTCATAAACTGTACTTTCACCAAGCACTGATTTTGTATTGATGAAGTTCACATATGCAAAATTGAGAAGGTCATAGTCTGGACAATTGGCTGTTGGAGTTTTACCTGGGGATGGCCAGTGGCCATTTTAGTTGACTGTTGACACAGTAGCTGTTACTCAACCAGAAGTCATGTTTCTTTATTTACTTTTCTTTCCAATAAAAAGTACTATTTAGCATACAAAGATATCACTTCACAGCCCACCACTTTCCTTGGAAATATTTTTACTCAGTGAGGGACATTATAAGTCAAAACACTTTCTTTCAAAAGTCAAAGTTTACTAATTAGTAAGTAGCCATTTTGCATTTTCTGGAATTTGGTTGATATGTTCATGTAGGTTGAAATGGAGAGGCAAATATATATGATCTATCACCCGTAATGTCTCCATTTGTGAGATAATTTGTCTCAAAAATAAGAAACTGTGAACACTGTATTTCAGTGTTATGAATAATGTAAATGTTTTCATACAGATTACTTTTGCAAGTGTTCTGTCCTCACTGACCATTTGGTCAATATGCAATGAACAAATGCAATAATATCCCCAGTCAATACTGTAAGTTGCTCAAATTAATGTAACAGCTTTGAAAGTGACATAAACATTGAAAATAAATAGAGGTTAGATTACAAATTCATGGAATATTTATTGTGAGTCACCTTGGCATCTTGAAGACACTTGATTTCTTTCCTTACTTTCACTATTTTGGATCCCTCTCCATAGTGGTAGAAAGGAAAAGGCTGTCACTGAGTTGTTTAAAGGGAAGGACTTCGACTACTTACTAAAAATAAAGAAGAAAAGATGAAGGGAATAAATGACTGGAAGGTGAGTCATCTCATCATTATGGCTCTCTTTACAAGGATTGGTATAGCTCAGGGTGCTTAATATTTTACAATGTAGAGGCAACTTTCCGTAAATCTAATAAAGCTTTTCTATTGTATCAGTTTGGCTGATTATTTTAGATTATGACAAGCACTTTATTTTTCCTATATTGTGTGTTCAGGAGGGGTTAACTAGCATTTAAGGAGCCCTGGTGATGCAATGGTTAAGCACTTGGCTGCTAACAAAAGGTGGATGGTTTAAATCCACCAGCCGCTTAGTGGGAGAAAAGACCTGGCAATCTGTTCCCATAAAGATTACAGCCTAAGAAATCCTATGGGGAAGTTCTGTTCTGTCCTATATTGTCACTATGAGTCAGAATTGACTAGATGGCAGACAACAACACCTACCTTATGCTCACCGAAAATCACCAAATCCATTGCCATTGATTCAGAAGCAGACTGCCTCATCTTTCTCCCGCAGAGAAGCTAGAGGGTTCGAAACGCCAGCTTTTTTGTTAGCAGCAGAGCTCTTAACCACTGTACCACCAGGCTCCTACATGCCAACCATATCTCCATAAATAGAATAAACTAAAACTTCAATTTTGCCCTTGCCAGTTGAAACTGCACTTCCTATCCTCATCTCCATGAATATACCAGACACATTTATCCTCTCCACCATAATCACACTTACAGAAATATTGTATTAATTTTCTATTAACCCAACCCAAACCAAACCCACTGCCGTCTAGTCATTCCGACTCAAAGCAACCTATCTGACAGGGTAGAACTCTCCCACAGAGTTCCCAAGGCTGTAAATCTTTATGGGAGCAGATTGCGACATCTTTCTCCAGCAATTTTCTATTGCTATGTAACAAATTACCACAAAGGTACTGGCTTAATGTACTGACAAAATGATTTCAAAGGTATGCTGTTACAGAAAAAAAACATGCAAGGTATGGAACAATGCGACTAGTGAGCAATCTTTTGTATGGGGAAAATATACAAATGTTACTAAATGTATAGAGTATTTCAAAGAATATACACAAAAAATGGTAAATAATTGCCTCTTAGAAGAAAATTAGATGACTAGCAATAAGGGAAGGGAAACTTTTTCTATATTCTCCATGCCATCTGAATTTTTCACAATGTGTAAAAAAATGTTCTGTATTGCCTATTGTAAAAAGAAAAACATTGTTTAAGACTCCTTTGAAAATAAAATTACTGAAGACATAAAAACAAACCAAACAATATTAATTTATTAACTCACAATTCCGTAGGTCAGAAACTCAGCATGGCATGGCTGGATTCTCTGTTCAGGGTACCATGATGCTGGAATCAAGATGTCACCAGGCTCATTCATGAAGAATGTTAGCAGAATTCAATCCCATACAGTTTTATGACTGAAGTCACCATTTTCTTTCTATGGTCTCAGGATAGTTCTCATCTCAAAGAGACTGCCTTCTGGTCTTTGCCATGTAATCCTCTCTACCCTCAAAGCCAAGAGTGGAGAATCGTCCATGTTTAGAATCCCTCTGATTTCTAGACCCAAATTTAAAGAGTACATGTGATTAGATCAGGCCCACCCAGATTATCTCCCTTTTGATTACCTCAATTTAAACTGATATTAACCTTAATTACATTTGCAAAATACCTTTTGCCATGTAATGTAACATAATCACAACAGTAAAAGCCCATCAAATTCACAGGCTCCGTCCATACTCCATAAAAGGAGATTATACAAGGGTGCGGGGCTATTGGGAGTCATCTTAGAATTCTGCTTACCCCAGTCTGGTCTACGGCCCTCAATGACTCACATCTACTTTAACCCCGTCCCAAGGTTCCCGAGAGTCTCATTCCATTATAGCATCAAATCAAACTCTAAAATCTCATCATCTGAATCTTTTAAATCAATTGCTGATGAGGCTCCTGGATGTAATCTATCTGTAGACATGTAAAACTATACATACAAGTTCTCTGCCTCCAAAACTTTTAACATAGGATGGCGAGAAAAGCGTGGTATAACAGCTACAGATATTCCAATCCAAAAAAGTGGGAGAAAGTCAGGTAAAAAGAAACCACTCTATCATGATAGTTTTGAAACCCAGCAGAGAAAATGTTGGATTTTCCTTGATTATGTTTCAAGGACTAGGGATAAGCTTCTTTGGCTTTCAGCTCTGCCCTCTGGACCCTAGGCTCTACGCTCTGGACTCTTGGCTCTGCCTGCTGGGCTCTTAATCCTACCCTTTCGGGTCTCATCTCTGCCTCCTGAATCGTTCTTCCTTTTTCATGAAAAGTTTCACGTGTTTTTGCCTGAGTAGTTTTTTGTTGTTGTGAAAAATACAGATAACACATTTGCCAATTCAACATTTGTCACTGGTATAATTCAATAAAACCAATTACATCAATCATGTTGTACAACCATCATGAAAATCCATTGCCATATTCCCATCCCCATAAATGAAAATACAATACTTTCTAGACAAAGACTTCCCTCTTTCCCCTTCATTCCTGCCCCTAGTAAACACTGTTAAACTCTGATCTCTCTACATTTGCCTATTATAAGTATTTTATATTAGTGAAATCATGCTATATTTGTCCTTTTATAATTAACTTATTTCACTCAGCATAATGTCTTCAAGGTTCATTCATGTTATCAGCAAAATGTTGGTAGTCTAACAACCTCCTTTAATTCCCTACTGTCTCCTTTTTGGTACAAATTGGTGGTTTTGGAGCCCTGGTTGCACAGTGGTTAAGAGATCAGCTGCTAACCAAAATGTCGGCAGTTCAAATCCATCAGTTGCTCCTTGGAAACCCTATGGGGCAGTTCTACTCTATCCTATAGGGTTGCTATGAGTCAGATTCAACTCAACGGCAATGCTTTTTTTTTTTTTTTGGTGGTATTTTTGCTAATATAAACTTCTCAAGAATCTTGTAGGTAGGTATTCCATGGATGAAAAGGGGATTTACCCCATTAGACCAAAACCACACTCATAAATCCATTTGAGATAATTCTTTCTCTACCTGTGGCTCCTATTGAGATGGCTGAAGGACGATGCCCTTGAAGTTCCTAGAGGCCCTCTGGTTTGAGAGGATCTGTGAAGCAAACTTTTAATCTTTTCCAAGAGCCTTTTGTGTAATTCAATAATCTGAACATTTGGCCTTTGTAAGATTTTAGCAAAGGGTTGTAGAGGTACATACTCAGCCTTTTCTCTATGCCACATTTTCAGTACCCATTTCTGACTTTTACATCATTTGCCGTCTGTAGAGGCTGAGAATTTCTCAAATTATCAAAATCTGGTTCCTTTTTGTTTAACAGTTCTTTTCTCAATTTATCTCTCTCCTGCTACATTTTATTATACATAGCAAGAAAAAAAGTAGGACACACCTTTAACACTTTGCTTGGAAATCTCCTCAGCTAAATATCCAAGTTCATCACTTACAAGGTCTTCTTTCCACATAACTGTAGGTGACAATTTCACTAATCTGTCATTTCATAATATGGATCTCTATTCTTCCGGTTTCTGATAATTTGTTCCTTTGTTTTTTTTTAGCTCTATACAGCAGCATCTTTCATGTTTATATTTCTACTCATTCAAGGCAATCTAGACTCTTTTTGTCATGTACCCCATCCCATGTACCAGATCCAGCCTTCATTCATCCTCTGGTTCTAATATCACTCCCACATTTATAGGTATTTGTTACAGTAGCACCCTACTTCCAAGTAACAAAATACACATTAGTTTTCTAATGCTGTGTAACAAATGGCCACAAATAGGACCTTAACAACAACAAAAAAACACCCACCCATTTATTAGCTCACTTCGTAGGTCAGAAATCCCAGCATGACATGTCTTGGTTCTTTATAATGAGGCTAAAATCAACATGTGAGTTGGGTTGAGTTCTCATCTGGAGGATATAGGGAAAATTCATGTAAGCTCAATAAGGCTCTTGGGAAAATTCAGTTTCTTGCAGTTGTAGGGCTGAAATCCCCATTTTCTTGCTGCTGTTAACCAGAGACCACTCATAGCTCATAAAAGCCAAACTCAGGTCTCTTCCACATGGTCCTCTTCAACTTGACAGCGAACAACAGAGAATCCCCATTTATATCAAATGGGCTCAAATGGTATATATTCTTGGAAAGGAAAACATCTAAAGCTGTTTACTCTCAGGTCAAACAACATAACAGACAGACATAACACTGACATCTCCCCCAAACCCAGGTACAAATATACAGAAAAGCTTGATGAAATAATAAACCAAAATGTTAACATATAACAAAAATTTTAAAATTCTGAAAATCAAATTACAGGCACCACAAATGCTAAAAGTAGAAAGGAAGGTAAAAAGAAACCACTCTACCATGATAGTTTTGAAACCCAGCAGAGAAAATGTTGGATTTTCCTTGATTATGTTTCAAGGACTAGGGATAAGCTTCTTTGGCTTTCAGCTCTGCCCTCTGGACCCTAGGCTCTACACTTTGGACTCTTGGCTCTGCCTGCTGGGCTCTTGATCCTACCCTTTTGGTTCTCATCTCTGCCACCTGAATCATTCTTCCTTTTTTATGAAAAGTTTCACGTTTCAGGAGGATATAGGCTACAACAATAAGCTTCTTATCTGGCTCTGAAGTAGCCCAGGGACATGATTAAACATTAATATGCTCATATTGAGATATAAGGTCACTGTGAGTCTGAATTGACTCCATGGCAATGTTTTTTTTTTTTTAATCTAGTTAGAAGACATAGTATTGGTTTTGTAAGGAAGAGATGGGGAAACAAGAGTTCTGCACTGAGATACTGCCTCTTCATTGAAAGGAGAATTAAAATAATTCTTCCCAGTGACCCAGGAAAGCAATCTAGAAGCTTGTCGTTATTCACATACAACAGTTTCTTATATATATAAAAAAAAAAAAAATCAAAACTCATGCCTGTGCTGTATGTAGGTGTGGAATCTGAATTTACACTATGTGTGAGGTGAAGGTGAAGGAATCTCAAAACTGAGAAAAGTAATACATAAAACATATTGGTGTAAGCCTTGCTTTGTCTCAAAGAAACTGATGTAAAACCTCTCTTTGTGGACATGTGTATAACAAAGAGAACAGGGGATTCATACAGGGGGGAGAATATTTCTGCAATAGATGTACTCAAAAATAAAAATTACAAACCATATTAAGAAAAAGAATCTACCATGAAGGAAAGTCAGCAGGCACAAAGAAAAAGCAGGTTAGAACCTCAGTAACTTAAGATAATTAAAAAAACATAAAAACAAACCCGTTGCCATCGAGTCAATTCCGACTCATAGAGACCCTAAAGAGCAGAGTAGAATTGCCCCATAGGGTTTCCAAAGAGCTTCTGGTGGATTCGAACTGCTGACTTTTTGGTTAGCAGCTGTAGCTCTTAACCACTACGCCACCAGAAATAAAGCATAAAATAAATATTTGAACAATCAGGGATGCAAAAGAAGAAATAGAAAATATAATGAATGTAACAAACACCATGAAAAAGACCAGGGACATCTGCAAAAGATCAAAAAAAGCTACAATTTGGAAACAACCTAAGTGTTCAACAATAGGAGAATGGACAAAAAACTGGCAGAGTCACACAACAGAACACTATCACACAGTTACCATAAACCAGATCTATATTTTCAATGATGACTAAACCTTGAAAATATCCTGTTACGGGATAAAAGCAAGTTGCCAAAGGATGGCAACTTGATATCATCTATATAAATTACGTACTTTAGAAGCACAAAATAAAACTATATATAACTATAATTAAATTCATTTTTCATAAAAGTGTAAAAATACGTATTGTTTAAAAAAAAGACACTTTTAATGTGAAATCGATTCCATCTCACGGCAACCACATTTGTAGAAAACATGAAAATCAAGGTAGTACTCGTCTGTCTAGTACGAGGAGGATGAGGGGGGATTGGGTAAGGCTAATATTTTTTTATATCATTAATGCTTTAGTTAAACAAAAAGAACTAAAGCAAACACAATGACAGACTAATATTGGTTAAGTCAGGATAGATGTTTTATGTATTACTGTTATACTACTTTCTATACTTTAATGGACAGTAACAACTGGTATCTACTCAATGGCAGTTAAAAAGAAGAAAATAACAATTCCATAATACTTAACAATTTATTAAAAAAGAAGAGAACAATTTCTGAAAGGGTTTTTTAATGTAGCTTGGTGAACATCAGCAGCATATAACTACTATCCTAAACATAACTTCTAAAAGTTGTCTTAAAGTGAACCATTTATGGAAAAGAAAATCTCTCTTAAAATCCATTTCCTTTTGTATGGGAGTCTTGACTCCTTCAGATGAAATGGACAGTCGCCATAAGTCTTCCTCTATAGGAGAGGAAAGTGTACATGAGCTTCGAAATGTGGTTTTGATGAAGACTTATTGCGACTCTCCATTTCATCTGAAGTTTTAGAGATTTGAGGATTAAATGAGATAACTTGTAAAGTACTTAGTGCAGTCCCTGGAATATAGTAATAGTTCAATACATATTGGGTATTTTCCATTTCTTCCTACCCTCTAAGTTTGGAAAGCAACTACAATGGCACTAAATCTTTTAGTCCCCATTTTCAAGATCATTATGCCTGGAAGATTGACTAAAGAAATTACATTCATATATATATTTAAAGAAACATCAATAATTGGAAGTCATAGTTTCAATAAACAAGTCTGCTGATGAAGAAAAACATATTACTGCACATTACGCTTTTCAGAATAGGAGGGGGAACAAATCATGGAACAGGAATTGAGATAGCAATTTGAAGACATTTGGAACTATTTTGTTTGCATTTAGGATACATTGGTAAACATGATGTTTGAGGGATTCTATTTTTTTTTGATGGTGTCTATTTTTTGGTACCTAGATGGTCACTGTGAATGTAATCTACTCTAACAAATAACTTTTAACTAATCTACCATTTTATACTTGCCCATTCATTCCTAATACTGCCCATTTAGTGTAACAAGTTTTCTCATCATTACTAATGCCCCTTGCTCCTAATTTACTTGTGGAAATCATACTTTTGGGGATGCAAGCAGTTCTTCTATTTTATCAGCTCTTCAGTCTTACAATGTCCAGCCTGCATGGATGACTCATTAAGCAAAGTATCAAAAAAATATTTTTTTTCTTGTCGAAAGTTAAGTGGGAGATTCAACCATGGACTTTTCCCTTTATTTCATCTTCTGATCTTTGTAGGATTTTTATCCAATAATACTTTCTAAAGAAATACTTCAATTAAATCTCATCTCAAAAGGTCACTTTAAAAAGTTGCTGTTGACTAGTCACCTCATTAATGAACTCTACTTAGCTCTCTCTTTTGATCCAAATGATATATACCATTTTGGGTTTCAGAATTACTCACCAAAATGTTTTGATAGATTTTCCTTTTTCAGGGAAAGATTTTTAGAACAAACTAAAAGGTTATGTTAGTGAAAAGCTCTAAGGTTAATGGTTTCAGTTCTTTGATCTTTGAACACATGGTGCCTGATAGAATAGCTTGGGAGTGGCTGGTCACAATTTGTAAGATGCTCTTGTATTCAGTATTGTATTCGACCTTACAGAAACATTGTTGACTTAGGTAGTAGTTTTATACCCATTCTGCAGATGAGGAAATTAACACAAGGCACAAAACAAATGACTTTCTAAAGGCCAAACAATATGTAACATAGATATAGAACCTGAATTTCAATTTTCTGATTAAAAAATCTTGTTCTTTTTACTGAATCATGCTGCTTCCCTGAAAAGACTTGCTCTGAGTTTTCATTGTCACATATGCCTGGCTCTAACCAATTAGGTAGCTTGTTCCGGAACCTAGGACAGAGGGTTAAAAACGATGTTTCACTGTTAATATAACTGAGTTCCTCCATTTACATATGAGGAGACAGAAAATTAGTAGAGTTTGGTAGACATGACTAAGGCTAAAATGAAATATGTACAGCATCTTGATAAACAATTCATCAATTTCTTCTCCTCAACCCATCCATATCCTCAGGTTGTAAAGGATTAAAAATTCATATTCAAACGGATGCTAAATGTAAAATGAAACAGGACAGAAAAAAGCTGTTCTCATATTGCTGTAAACAGCTTTAAGCACTTCTGCCCTTTCCTCACCCACACCCATGTACATACATACCACCACCCTGTTAAATACAAGAAGTTGTATCAATGACAACCAGTTTACCAAAAATCATGACAAAAAACTAAAGTAGCACCCCCAAAACAGAACAATAGAAAATAAAAGCCCTGAATGAAAGTCAGTATTTAAAGAGCAAAAGTAAAGTATGCTATGTTACTAGACTGAATTTCATTTGTTAGCAGGTTAGGCTGAACAACCTGCCTAGTTTTATTATAAAACATTCATTCAGCCTCTCAGTCAAATGGTAGTTAGTAGTGTCTAAATTCTTCTTATGTGCCTCATATTAGCTTGTTAAGTGACCACATATTGACCTAAATGACAGAACAACACAGAGAAGTATATTTGTATTTAAAGCAGTCACAACATCTATTATGACTGCCCCAATTAGGTTTTCTGCAAGTCCAGTATTTTTCAAAGAATTTTAACAGTTTCTACTTTAAAACCACGTCAAATAAAGAAATACTGGTTATACTTAGGATGAATCAAAGTTATCCAATCCGGGAAACAAATGAGATCAACAAGAACAGCACTTAAACGCCACCAAATCTTTGTGATTGAAGGGCAAAAATAGTGCAAAACTTTGCAAAAAACCATCCCCCTCAAAAAAAAAAACCACAAACCACTGCCATTGAGTTGAGTTGATTCCAGAGCAGAACTACTCTATAGGGTTTCCAAGGCTGTAAATCCTTATGGAAGTCGACTGCCACATCTTCCTCCCGAGGCACGGCTGGTGGCACCAACCACTGACCCTTCAGGTAGCAGCCAAGCACTTTAACCACTGCGCCACCAGGGCTCTGAACTTGGCAATAATTCTCATTAAAAGGGAAGTTTCCAAGTGGATTCTGAAGTAATGCAGCAAAAGATCCAGGTAATTGAGATGCCATATTTTCACAAACATGTCTGAGGATTATAATAATAGTAACTTCATTGTGAATGAAAGCAGAAGTAAATGAGATCTTCGAAGCAAACCCAGGAGAACATGGCCACGTTATTTACATGTATAGCCATTTTCACTCACGATTAAGTGCAAAATATGCCTTTCAAGGAAAGAAAGCCTGGCAAAGAAGTTGCTTAGTTTGTGAGAATGTTATTATCAGTTGGTAATTGTAGCAGATTAAAGAGGACCACAAATCCTTTGACATACCTCACATTGTGAAGTGGGTGTCTATGCCTCTTCCCCTTGAACCTGAGTGGGCTTTGAGATTGCTTTCACTATAGAATACTGTAGAAGTGTCAGCTCCCATGCCCACGTCTTAAGAGACAAGTAGCTTCTGTTTCCTATCTCTTGGAACACTCGGTCTTGGAGTCTTTAGGCCTTATATAAGAAATTGGACTCCAATGATGGAGAGACCTCTTAATACACCATTAACAGAGAGATAGAAGAGCCCAGTTAAGCCCAACCATGAGTGCTAAGGTTCTGACCTGTGATGCTAACGTTATGGCCTGTGAGCAAAGCCATCTTGAACCTTCCAGATGAAAGCAGTCCAGCTGAATATTGCTGGGTGAGCTCAGTCATGCAACAGAAAAAAAGACTGTTTAATCAGGCCTGCCTTGCGTGAATTCTTACCACACAAAAACTTGTGTTATAATAAAATGGCCGTTGTTTTAACCACTAAATATTAGGGTAGTTGTTATATAGCAGTAGATAACCACAGAAGAGTGACTATCATGTACACCAAGGATTTTCATTCATTGCTATCTCCATAAATATCAGACAAAAATCTAATGAGATTTATTTCCAAGATTTACTGTCTTAATATTTAAAAATTGTAAAAACAAAAATATGTTTACAACCAACAGTTTCTGTGGAAACAAAGGGCCTTCAGTGCCCCAGTGCCCAGTGCTGGACAACACTGGCTTTATCGGAGACAAAATGCTTTGTAAATGAGACATATGTGGTCTAAAATAGTCATAGGAAAAATCGTAAAAGTAGAAGCTGAACTTAAAATGACATACCTATATTATTAATGGTTATTGAAGTAACATCATACCTTGTGGCTGAAATTACCTTTGCCAGTCACATGTAGTCACATGTAGCTATTCATGAAAAATGACAAAGGACTTCTACTTAAATAAGGATGTCTACTTTTGTCAGTTAGGAAATTTATTACCCTTTTACAAACTAACCAGGAAGTTTTCAGGGAAGGAAAAATCTGAGATAAAAGTAGTGTCTGGACAAAAAAATATTACACTATTTCTGATAATAAGGTTGAACTACGTGCATTATTGTTTCTTTTATAGGCCTGTTTAATCTTTGGCTGAAGGGTGAACCTCAGGAGTGACTTCAGCACTGAGTTAAAAGGGTGTATGGGGGCCACACTCTTGAGGTTTCTCCAGTCTCTGTTAGACCAGTAAGTCTGATTTTTTGGGGGAGTTAGAATTTTGTTCTACATTTTTCTGAAGCTCTGTCTGGGACCCTCTATTGTGATCCCTGTCAGAGCAGTAGGTGGTGGCAGTTGGGCACCATCTTATTGTGTTGGCGTCAGTCTGGTGGAGGCTGTGGTAGTTGCAGTTTATTAGTCCTTTGGACTAATCTTTCCCTTGTGTCTTTGGTTTTCTTCATTCTCTCTTGCTCCAGACAGGGTGGGACCAGTAGACATATCTTAGATGGCTGTTCACAAGCTTTTAAGACCCCAGACGCTACTCACCAAAGTAGGATGTAGAACATTTTCTTTATAAATTATGTTATGCCAATTGAGCTATGTGTCCCCTGAGACCATGGTCCCCAGCCCTTAGCCCAGTAACTCTTCCCCTCAAGAAATATGGATGTGTCTATGAATCTTCTATGACTTTGCCTTGGTCAAGTTGTGCTGGCTTCCCCAGTACCGTGTACTCTCTTACACTTCACCAAAGTTACCACTTATCTATTGTCTAGTTTGGAAACCGTGGTAGCGTAGTGGTTAAGAGCTACGTCTGCTAATCAAAAGATTGGCAGTTTGAATCCACCAGGCGCTCCTTGGAAACTCGATGAGGCAGTTCTACTCTGTCCTATATAGGGTCGTTATGAGTCGGAATCGACTCGACAGCAATGGCTTTTTTTTTTTAATTATCTAGTTGGCTTCCTCATTTTTAAAATAAGACATTTTCATGAGAAGATTTCTAAAGTCCATTCCAAATGTAATATTCTATCTTCTCCATTGGTCCTGCCACATTAGGTAAAGTTCCCATATCATTTTTTTCTCTGGGTTAAAACGATCAGTGCTTTACTTAAAGGCAAGTATTATCTGAGATGCTTGCACATCAAGCCATTAAAACTACAGCTTCATTAAGCTTATTAGATTAGCTAACAGGGACCTGAAGGAATAGAACTAAGGGAGGGAAAGTTTCACATGAAGGGTAGAGTGTCCCAAGGAGCCAAAAGTCAGCATATGGATATTGGGTACTAGATAACTTCATTGTTTGCCTAGGAGAGTTGGTAATGCTTATGGGTATTATGAACATGCCCTAGTTGGGGGCCCAGTGAATATGAAAGAGAGGCTAATTTTGGCAACAATTATTTTTTTTTCCTGAATCTTCTGTCTGCTTTTGTGCAGTAATGTGAAGAGTCTTTTGCCCTAAATCACATTTGCATTCAAGAATCAGAAAGGGGGGAGGGTATGAGAGCTCATTCCCTCTTATTTAAGGAGATTTCCCAGAAGACTAACAGTAAACATATGCTTATATTTAATTGGCCAAGTGTTAGTCATAAGGCCACACACAGTTGCAAGAGATTCTGGGAAAAATGTATTTTATTTTGGGTGTTAACGTGTCCAGATAAAAATTGTGATTTTTAATTTACTTATTCTGGAAAAAGGGAAAGGCATACATTGGAAGGAAGCTGAAAGTCTCTACCACAAAAGGCCCTATGACATTTCCTGAGAGCCCCACATACCTGATTACTTTGGAATAAGTCTAGGAAGTCCACAGTTAAAATGAAAGTTCAATCCTAGAGGGAAAGCCTTAAATAAGACATTATGTTACTTTAATGCTTTATCTATAAATATAAATTTATCACCTAGTAAATATGAGGGAATGGGACTTGAAGACTAACCTATTCCATTGTTTCACAAATAGCATAACATGATAGAGAAATTCTTAAAGAGTAATACTTCTTTTTAATACTTCTATATATTTAAAACACATTACATACCCTCTCTACATATATAAAAATGTTTTTTCATTCCAAAACAGAATGAAAAACTCAATTTAATTCATTGTTTAAGATTTTTCTGCCTCTTAAATACACACTAGTGTACACCGACACAAAACTTTGTGAAATAATACTACCACCATTACTTAAAAAAAAAAAAAAAGGCAGTCTAGGAAACCAGGTGAGTATAAATATGAGAGTAAGACAAAGTCTCTAAGATTAATGGCCATAATATAATAAAAGTAGTAGCAATAATAAACAACATGTAAAAGTCGAATATTTTTTGACTTAGATCACACATAATTATATTTTGCCTTGAAGAACTGAAAACATTTAAATTAGGGAATTACTGATTAGATGTCTATTCACTATAATGGCCTTTAGAGAAGGGGCATATTAATTTTTGCCAGAATTTCAGAAAACAAGATGATTTCCAATAATTAGGTAGTTACAAGGAAAACAACATTCTAAACTAACTCTCTTCTAGAACTTTCTATAAGTTTGCCAAGAGTTTCTCTAAACTTTCAAGACAAAAAACGTATTTCATAAAGGGACAAATTACTTTTTTTGTATTTTAATTGGCAAACTAGGTTTTACATGTCTTTGTTACCTATTGAGGATACGTCATAGATAATCATCCCCTGGTGTTCCACAGAACATTTTCTATTAAGTTGTTAATTTGTTTATCCATCTTCTTTGTTAACTTAATGAGAAAAACAAAACAAAACAAAAAAAACCCATTGCCTTCTAGTCAATTTCCACTCATAGCGACCCAGCAGGACAGAGTAGACCTGCTCCATGGGGTTTCCAAGGAGTAGCTGGAGGATTAGAATTGCGACCTTTTGGTTAGCAGCCAAGCTCTTACCCACTTCACCACTAGAGCTCCACTTAATGAAGAAAGGGTATGTAAATAACTTAGAGCTGAGAAGAATGTGACATTGTATTAAAAACAGAACAAAACAAAACAAACAACAACAACAAAAACACCATTCTAAAGCCTTTTAAGACTCATGGGCCACTAGAGAACAACAACCAATAGGCCTACTGGTTGGCGTGCTGTGATCAAAAAAACCCACTGCTGGCGAGTCAACTGCGACTCATAGCAACCCTATAGGGCAGAGTAGAACTGCCCCCATAGAGTTTCCAAGGAGCACCTGGAGGATTCAAACTGCTGACCTTTTGGTTAGCAGCCGTAGCACTTAACCACTATGCCACCAGGGTTTCTGTGCTGTGATCAGAGGTGACTTATTGACTTATTTTGAACAAAGGCTTCACAAAGTCTGTGAGGCCAAGAGGCTGAGCTATAACCAGTGACAGCTTATAAATACTTGTAAATGTAAAGCAGGAACCAGATGCCAAATGGTGTCAGAGCATCACTGTATTGCTAGTTATTGACTTGGTGTCATTTCAGGGACACGAGACAAACACATCTTCCCTACTGAAATTCCAAGATCAAACACTATATGGGTTACCAAAGAGGGGTAACATAATAATCTGCTATCATTCCTCAATAACACAACACAGATTGAATTATCATCCTAACACTCCTCATCTATTAGCATTCCGTGTGAAGGAGCTACTAGATGGGTAAGGTTGATGTTTAGAGGTCATTAGGAAATGTCTAAGGCAAAGGAGGACTGTCAGGGTTTAAGAGGGGGATGGGACTTCCTGAGAGAGCTGGAAGGGGTCAGACCAGAGAAACAATCTCTAGGTAGCAGGAGATAGAATTCTGGGGAGTGTGTAGGATAGAAAATTAACAAGTAACTAAAATAAATGTCAATGTCAAAATCATGCTTTCATTATGATACTGCATAATGAACACAGTGATGATTAAAGTAGAGCTTAATCAGGGATATGAAGAAAAATATGGAATGTCTACTAGAAGAGTGCTAATCTACACTAGTCTCAGAAATGAAATGTTCCAACTACCAATCTTTATTCCAATCCACGTGTTTACTGAATTCCTACCATTCAGTTGGCAGGCCCTGGTGATGCAAAGATGAAGAAGCTACCTTCCCCGACTGCTTGAAGTTCACAAAGCAGATTATCTAGGCTTTACGGTGTCCTCACAGACAGACTTCTAATGAAGCTGAGAAATAGCATTATCATCAAATTAGTGCTGCATTAATTCTTCCATATTTAGAAATTATTTTCAAACTTGAATTCTACTTGTATTTTTAGGAAAAATCATAAAGTCACTGCAGAGCTTCAAGAAAGAAAAAAAATTCCTAAATGCTATATTGATCATAGTTAACCCATCCTCATTGCAATGCCACTTGGCATAACATATAATACTTGAAGCACCATGGTAAAATCCATCATTGCTCAAAACATGCTCCTTTGTACTCAGTGAGTTGCCTTTTGTTCAGTAATAAGTCTTTTAGTCAGCAAACATGCCTTTGCTTATATAGCTCTGGGTATACTGCCAGGACTCTACAAATAGCAAAATTATAATAATTAAACAGTTATTCATGAATGAACATACTTAACCCAAGAGTGTTCCAGTAGAAAGGTCAGGGCAAGCTAATACATTAGTTAGCAACAAATGAACCAGATGGAAGGGTGATTTTTTAAAAGATTATTTGAAACAAAGAATAAGGGGACAGTCTAAGAGTTAAATCCACTTTCCTGGGGCAGAAGCCAATGAGGAAAACAGAATGTTATGCATGCAGATATTTAATTGAGGTTCCAGTTATAGTGTGCACTAAGTGCTATTTCATTTTCCTTTATCTCAGGAACCCAGAGAGCTAAGTGATCAGTGAAGTGTGTAGTTGATAGCCCCTAACCTAACAGCTTACCATGAAACAATCCAAAGTTATATATGTATATACATATATTTATCCATTTTAATATAATATACTGCATGTTCATTTTAGAAATTTTTGAATATAAAAGGTGTAAAGACAAAAGAATTCAATCTCACTGATAACTACTGTTCATGAAATATCAGTAGGTTCCTTCCAGTGTTTATACACCACACACATACACACATACACACTCTATATACATTTTTGTATTCCTTTCTCATTTAGCAATATATGCTGGATATTTTCTTGTGTTATTAGGAATTCTATGAAAAAATATTTTTAATTTTAAAAAAATTTTACACTGAGGTATAATTTACATGGGGTGAAATGCACAAATCTTAAGGCTACAGTTTGATGAAACTTGACAAGTGCATATAGCTACATAATCAACACCCCTATGTTTTTAGCTGCCATTGATTCTATTTGGATTCATGGTGACCCCATGTAAAATAAAAGGCTGCCCAGTCCTGCACCATTTTCCTAATCACTGGTATACTCAAGTCAATTGTTGTGAGCGCTGTGTATTTTGAGTGCCTTCTAAACTAGGAGGCTCATCTTCCAGCACTATATCAGACAATATTCTGTTGTTATTCATAGGGTTTTCATTGAATAAGTTTTGGAAGTAGGTTGCCAGGCCTTTATTTCTAGTCTTAGTCTGGAAGCGCCACTGAAACCTGTTCATCATGGCTAACCCTGCTGGTATTTGAAGTACTGGTGGCATAGCTTCCAGCTTTAGAGCAACACACAAGCCACGGCAGAACAACAAACTAATGGATGGTGGCAACAATCCTATAGTGATGCAGAGTACTTCCATCACCTCAGAAAGTTCCCTCATCCCTCTTCCTAGTCAATTACCCCATGAGACAAACACTACTCTGATTTTTTTAAAAACATAGATTAATTTAGCCTGTTAATGAACTTCATAAAAGTTAAATCATTCAGTATGTAGTCTTTTCCATCCAGCTTCTTCCACTCAACAAAGTGTCTGTGAGGTTGATCCCTGCTTTTGCATATATAGTCTACAAAAACCAAAAATAAAATAAAATAAAACCCAAACCCATTGCTGTTGAATCGATGCAGTGGGATGCAGAATGTTTTCTTAATAGATTTTATTATGCCAATTGACTTAGATGTCCCCTGAAACCATGGTCCCCAGACCCCTGCCCCTGCTATGCTGGCCTTCAAAGCATTTAGTTTATTCAGGAAACTTCTTTGCTTTTGGTTTAGTCCAATTGTGCTGACCTCTCCTGTATTGTGTGCTGTCTTTCCCTTCACCTAAAGTAGTTTGGGTTTTTTTTTATACTTAATTTTTATTCATCTTATTTTGGTGTGTGGTAAGAGATGATATGCTTATGATTAAAAAAAAAATGTTTCCCAACTCAGATGATTGAGTTTGAATATCTGTCATTTCTCCATTGATTCATAATTATTACTATATTTTTGCACTAGCAGTTATTTTAGAACTGTCTTTTTATGTAATTTTGTTCTATAAATTGAACTGTCTTAATTATCATGGCTTTACACATTAACCTGCTTCAATTTTCCCTTAGCTATTACCTCCTCCTTTTTCCATCAGGTACACTTTAGAACTATAACCTGCTTCAATTTTCCCTTGGCTATTACTTCCTCCCTTTTCCATCAGGTACACTTTAGAATTATTTGTTGAATTCTAAACAAAAATTTTAAAAGTCCTACTGGGGTTTTTATTTGGGTATTATTAAACCTATAAATTAATTTAGGAAGGTTAAGCTTTTTTATAACATTGTTTTCCAATTTAGAAATATGCTGTCTTTATTCTAATATCCTTTCTTTCTTATCTCTGAATAAATGTTTATAATTTTATTTATATAGGTACTTCTTTCTACCATCAGTTCTTAAAAAGTCTCGCAACCAAGTATATAATATTCAGGTGGAGGACCAGGTTATCAACACAGGAGAAGTGTATGTGTGCAAAAGACAAGGAGGACAGAAGCACCAAATACCTCATTAGGCCAATTAACTATGATATCCCATGAAACCATGACTCTAAACCTACAAACCAAGGAACTAAATTCCATGAGGCTTTTGGTTGTACATAAGCAGCCTCAACAGCTACTCCTTTTTTTTTTGTCATTGTTGTGAATATATCTATCACAGAACTTTTGCCAACTTTTTACAGGTATACAACTTATTGACGGAAATTACAATAATTGACTGTGCAACCCTACCATTGATTAATGCAATTTTTCCAACATGTTGGTGCTTTTCTTCTACCTTCTAGTTAGTTGCATAGTGCCTGGGGACTTAAAAGTTTGTAAATGGCTATCAAAGATAAGACAATTGGTCACTCTTCGCCTGGAGCAACAGAGGAAAAGGAGAGTTAGGAATAAGAGGAGGAAATGGAATGTGAGGCTAACTGCCTCCATGAACAACTGCCTCCTTTGCCATGAGACCAGAGGAACTGGATGGTACCTGTCTACTATTACTGAACATTTTGATCAAAGATTTCGTAGAACAATCCTGACCAAAAGGGGGAAAATGCAGAACAGAATTTAAAATTCTCATGAACTCCAGATTTCCTGGAGTTAAGGAGACTCAGTGAACCCCTGAAACTATTTCCTTGAGGTAAGCTTTAAAGCAAAAATATCTCCTTATGTCTTCTTAAAACCAAACAATAATTTAGCTTAACTAGTAAAAAATGCCTGTGTTGAGCATTATGCTCTTTTAAGAACTATCTATGTGGGATCAAAGTGACAACAGCAACTCAAAAGATTTGATAGGAACCTTAGGGGTTAGCAAATTTATGTTAATGGGTAAGGACCAACTCAGGAAAAGAAGGTAATAATGGTTGCGCAACTTGAAGAATGTAATCAACGTAATTAAACTGTACATGTAGAAAAGGTAGAGTTGGTGTATGTGTTGCTGTGCATAGTCTCAACAATAAACAATAAAATAATTTTTTAAAAAGTTTAAAAAAATCAAGGAGAAATTTCCTTTCCGTAGGGAAAAGGAGCAAATTATACTTCCTTATTTTTTTTAGCATCCTGCACCACCAGGGCCCCTTTGGTTTTTGGTTGGTTATTATCCTGATGGGATAATCCTTAACCCAAATCAGTATAGATAGTTGAATTCACTGAAACTCTTTTGGAACTCAGAGACTTTACCTACTGCCCTGAAGGTTATAGAGATTACCATTGAAACAAAAAGAAATTAAATGCTTCACATTGTTGGTCAAGATAGCAATGATGAATTTTCAAAAACACACCTAAAAGTACATGATGAGGATATGGACAGCAGGCATTATAATGGGAGTTTAACTGGCAAGAAATTTGGTTATATGAATCAAAAACTAAAAATAGATCTACCTTTAGACTCAGAAATTTCTCTTTTTATCCATCTCCAGTAAATTAAAGAAAATTCTACATATAAACTATTTATTGCGGTATCAGAAAAACCAGCAGCAACATAAATGTCTGACAATGTAACGAGTATGTAATTTATGGCACAATAATGTAAATTATGTAAATACATAGATCTTTTGCAGCCATTTGAAAAGAATGATAACATAGAGAATGTTTCTGCTAAAACATTAAATTAAATAAAAAACTATTTAGGCAGAAAAATATGTCTATCAGAAAATACACCAAAATACTTAACATTAATTTTTGTTAAGTAATGAGACTGTCCACAAATTTTTCAAAATTTTCCATAATTTCTAAATTTTCAATAATGAACTTTTAATATTTTTATAATGGGAAACAACAATAAATAGTCTTTACTTAAATAATACTCACTACCATGCATTGAATGTTTTCTGTGCTGAGTATTTCATATGCATTATCTCATTTAGTATTCACAATAAACATATTGAATATGTGTGACTACTCTTAATTTATCCATGAGAAAATTTGTCCTCTGAGGAATTAATGATCCTGTCCAAGGTCTCAAAAATAGCAAAGAATAAGGCCAGGATTGAACTGAGCCTTGTAAATATCCCAAGGTCCAGCCCTTTCTACTATACCACGTGTTTTCAGCTTTATATTTTTAGTATCTAACACAGTGGCAGAGTAGACTTTCAGTAAATACCTATTTCAAAATGGAGAAATCTTGTACTTATTAACACATTAGTTTAGATTTCAGATTTTGATATTAGATTTCAGTGTTAGAGCTATGCATTATATATGCTTTGCCTGACCTATTTATTGCCTGCTGTCTTTATTCCTCCAGATAGCAATCTCAGAGAATCCTACGAGCGAAACTGAAAGCTATGACCATCTCCATTAGCTTTTTCCACATTCTTATCTGTAAAAGACTCCAAATCACACTCCTCATCTTGTGTGTCTCGTTCTGAATCCATATTCCATGATCCATTAAAGCAAGATTGCTGTAATTTATGCATGTTTACAGTTGTTTTGGAGAAAATAAACTATGCATGACAAATAAAACTTAGATATGCATAATCTATTTATCCTATGAGACATTTACCTGTATTTATTTTCCCATAACATGTGCTCCTATTACAGATTGTTTAGATGAATACTTTGCAACTTGATTTTCTCTTTGAGGGATGTAGTGAGATGTATTTTGTCACATGTGTTCATGGGTACCTTCGAACCTGCATCTTACTCAAATATTTACATATATTTTTCTTGGCCAAGAAAGTTCTAAACTAGGGAAAGCTCCAATATGGTTAATATATCCTGAAATTCTTGTATCTCCAAAATGTTTTTTACCATTATGCTTTTAGTAGACCGTTTTCCTTATTAGAGGAGTATAACATAATCAAGTTTCATTACAAAAACTATGATGAGTTATGCACATTGAAAATGTTTATAGAAATTAAGGAAAATATTCCTTGGATCTTTCATATAAAGTTAAAAAAAAAAAGAGTGATTTCTTGATAAAGGGGATGAAGCCCAAACTTTTAAAACGTGAAATACAAGGGTCTTCGTTACTGTCTCTGCCAAACTTTTCAACCTCATCCTCCCAACCTGACTGACAATTTATACTCCTACTTCAGTAAGGCTGAAATGTATGCAGTTCCTTCACATCTACCATGCTTTTTTTTCATTTTCATGCCTTTGCTCCTACTCTTCTCTCTGCCTGGAATGACAGTTATCCTGACCAATTTGCTCTTGGTTTACTATAATTTTTCTGCTTCCACCTTATGTGTCACTTCCTCCAGGATCCTATCTTTGACAGTCCAGTCCATCCCACCCCAAGCTGAAGAGTGAAAATTCTTCTGTACTCCCGTAAGTTCCCCTGTATATCTCTATCAATTTTCTTCCAACACAGGAAAATAACGTTTATATATATATGTACATATATGTGTGTATATATATATACACATCTACCTATCTGTCTGTCCATCCGTCCGTCCGTCCATCTGTCTATCTATCTATCTATCTGGCCATGAGACCCTTAATGTCTCTTATTCATGTTTGTATCCCAGGCCTCATTCAGTAGTGCCTGGAACATAAAAGATATTCAATATATGATTACTGAATAGATGTGTGATTGTTAAGGTTGTATGTCAACTTGGTGGCTGGGCCATGATTCTCAGTGGCTTGGCAGTCATGATGTAGTTTGACAGCCATATAATGATGTAATCATCTCCATAATGACATATGATATAATGTGATCACCTCCATGATGGGATCTGCTGTGAGCTGCCAATCAGTTGAAAGGGAATTTCCTTGGGGGTGTGACCTACATCCAATATAAGTGGACTTTATGGCAAGGCTAGTGGGCTTTTGCTTTCTCTGGATCCTGCAGCTGGCTCCTGTTCATGTGACCTCCAGTTCTTGGGACTTGAGCTAATAGCTTATCTGCTGATCTTGGGATTCAAAAGCCTCTGCAGTCTATTAGCTAGCAGCCTACCAGCTTACCCACCGAATCTGGGATTTGTTTGTCTCCACAGCCTGTGATCCAGGGGCCTGTTGTTTGACCTGCCCATCTTGGGTTCACCAGCTCCTGCAGCTACATGAGTCAGGAGAAGCCTCAAGCCTGGCCCGTGAACTTGGGACTTTCCAGCCTCTAAAACTGCTCAAGTCATTTCTTTGATATAAATCTCTCTCTCTATAAACACATATATATAAACAGTTCTATAGGAAGGGTGTGCTCAGCATTGTATCCTTTCACCACACCTATTCAAACTGTATGCTGAGAAAATAATCCAAAACGCTGGACTATATGAAGAACGGGGCATCAGGATTGGAGGAAGACTCATTAACAACCTGCGTCATGCAGATGACACAACCTTGCTTGTTGAAAGTGAAGAGGACTTGATGAAGATCAAAGACCACAGCCTTCAGTATGGATTACAGCTCAACATAAAGAAAACAAAAATCTTCACAACTGGACAAATAAGCCTCTGCATGGTAAATGGAGAAAAGATTGAAGTTGTCAAGGATTTCATTTTACTGGGATCCAAAATCAACACCCATGGAAGTGGCAGTCAAGAAATCAAAAGACGCGTTGCGTTGGACAAATCTGCTGCAAAGGATCTCTTCAAAGTGTTGAAAGGTAAAGATGTTACCTTGAAGACTAAGGTGTGCCTGACCCAAGCCATGGTATTTTCAGTCGCATCATATGCATGTGAAAGCTGGACAATGAATAAGGAAGACTGAAGAAGAATTGACGCCTTTGAATTGTGGTGTTGGCGAAGAATATTGAATATACCATGGACTGCCAAAAGAATGAACAAATCTGTCTTGGAAGAAGTATAACCAGAATGTTCCTTAGAAGCAAGGATGGCGAGACTGCATCTTACATACTTTGGGCATGTTGTCAGGAGGGATCAGTCCCTGGAGAAGGACATTATACTTGGTAAAGTACAGGGTCAGCAGAAAAGAGGAAGACCCTCAATGAGATGGATTGACACAGTGGCTGCAACAATGGGCTCAAGCATAACAACGATTCTGAGGGTGGCAAAGGACTGGGCAGTGTTTCGTTCTGTGGTGCATAGGGTCGCTGAGTCGGAACCGACTCGACGACACCTAACAACAACAACAACGGGTCGTTATGAGTTGGAATCTACTCAATGGCAATTGTTTTTTTGTGTTTTTTTAGTTTCAGTGGTTTCACTTCTCTAGAAAACCCAGCCTAAGACAAGATGAATGAATGGATGGATAAAAAAATTTTTTTTTTTTATGGATAGATAGGTGGATTTATGATAGTACAATGTACTTAGACAAGTCACTCATTAATCTAACATCTCTGGACCAGTAAAATGAGGAAAACCAAAAGCTCTTTATGTTTCTTGCCAGGTAAAAAATTCTATAAAACTGGATACCTCTATGTCACATCTTAGAATTCCTAATCATTCATCAAGTTTATATAAATATTAGAAAACATTTGAGGAACAGACAGTAGTGGTATTTCACTGTTAAACTTGATGGAATTATATGCAAAGAAATGCTAAGGCTTTGAAAAAGCCTCTTTGTAGCCTCATTCTTGCTTACACAGCCTAAACACTTTGGAAATGACCAAATATCTATTGATTTGGCCAATTTTGTTGCATATAGGCAAATTTCTGTGTAAAATTCTACACGATATGATTTGAGGACCACTGAAATACCCACTAAAAAAATGCTGTAAGAGCATTTTACTTTTTTTAAACTTAAACCAATTCCACTTTGCATACTTAGCAAGAGAGAGAGATAGATTGATTTGGTAGTGGAAGTATTTCTGCCTGCCACTGCACTCATTGAGAATTAGACCTTAGGTGAGTTGTTCTTATCCTTTAGTCAGTGGCCCTGTATACCTCTCAGATTCTGAACTTCTGACATTCTAAATGCAATTCTAGCCTGCCAAATAATTTTATAGTCTATGGTCCTTAACTACAAGTCAATGACGTCATCTTTTCTCAAGCAAGGAAAGCGATCTATTCCAATACTGGAAGAGAAACTGGCTGTGTAGAACATATTGAGCCTATTTATTATTTTTCAACATGATGCATTCCTATGGCATTTCAAGAATAATTTTGACCATATATCCCTTTCACTTTACATGCTGACTTCATAACCTATCCTTAAGTGAGGTACATCTCCATTCTATCTCCCTCAGTTTCATGTCAAAGTTCCTAAAATCACCTAGGTTAGGATTACTTGATGTTTTATTTTCTGGGGTTGTGGTAACAAAATACCACAAAGTGGGTAGCTTTAAAGAACACAGATTTACTTTCTCACAGTTCTGGAGGCAAGAAGTCTGAATTCAGGGCATCAGCTGGGATATGCTCTTTTTCTGCCAGCTGTAGGGGAAGAATCCTCCTTTTTCCTTCAGTTTCTGATATCCCTGGGCATTTCTTGGCATTTCTTAGCTTGTAGATGAATCTTCACATGCTTTCTTCCCCCATGTGTGACTGTTCCTGTGACTGTTCTCCCCTTTATAAACCACTGCTCAGAAGGAATTAGGATTAGGACCTACCCTATTCCTGTACGACATCCTTAAGTAATAACATTAGCAAACAAAAACCCTATTTCCCCAAACAAGTTCACGTACAGGAGAAAGCATCTTGTGAAGCTGCATCTACAAGCAGCAAAGGAACACTAAGGGTTTCCAGTAGCTACTAGAAGCTAGGAGAGAGGCATGGAGAAGTTCTTCTCTCAGAGCCCTCAAAAGGAATCAACACAGCCAAAACCCTGATTTGGATTTCTAGCCTCAAGAATGGCCAGAGAACAAATTTCTGTCCTTTGCTGTTGTTAGCTGTTGTTAAGTTGATTCTGACTCATGGGGAACCCATGTGTGCACAGTAGAACTGTTTCACAGAGGTTTCAAGGTTGTGGCCTTTCAGAAGCAGATCACCAGGCCTGTCTTCCGAGGTGCCTCTGGGTGGGTTCATACTGACAACCTTTCAGCTAGTAGTAGAGAACGTAATAGTTTGCACCACCTAGGCACTCCTTTGTTCTTAAAAGCCACCCATTTTTGAGGTATTTTGTTATGGCAGCAATAGGAAATTATGACACTCAGTGTTATGGATTGAGTTATGCATCCCAAAAAATATGTGTTTTAAATCCTAACCCCTATACCTGTGGTTGTAATCTCATTTACGAATAGGAAACCCTGGTGGTGTAGTGGTTAAGAGCTTGGCTGCTTACCAAAAGGTCAGTAGTTTAAATCTACCAGGTGCTCTTTGGAAACCCTATGGAGCAGTTCTACTCTGTCCTACAGGGTCACTATTAGTTGGGATTGACTTGATGGCATTGGTTTTTGTTTTGTTTTTTGTTTGTTTATACCTGTGGTTATAATCTGATTTAGGAATAGGGTTTTGTTACGCTAATGAGGCCATATCTGTGTAAGGTGTGTTTTAAGCCAGTCACTTTTTAGATACAAAAGGGGCAGATTAGGCATAGAAGTGAGCAAGCACAGATGGGGGAAGAGAGATGCCACTCCACATGAAGATCTTTAAGAAAGCTAGGAACAGAAGCCAAAAAGAGATAAGGACCTTCCCCTAGAGCCGGTGCCCTGAATTCAGACTTCTAGCATTCCAAATTGAGAAAATAAAGTTTTCCTTGTTAAAGCTACACACTTGTGGTATTTCTGTTCTGTAATAGCAGCATGAAGAAACTAAGACACTTAGTAAGGGGTAACATTTGCATATACTGCATAAGGGCCAAGAGGGATTAGCATATAAGTAGGTATGTTCTGATGTAGGCAGAAGGAGGGAATTGTAGCGTGCTGTGGACATTCCAGTGGAATGCTACAGCTGGGGGCAAGAGCAGTTGGGGGTAGGTAAAGATAAAGGCCACGGCTACCCTTAGCGGAAACAATGCCTTTATGCAACGAAAAACTAAAAATTCCCTTTATGTCAGAAAGATTTAGTAATATACTAATTTTTTAGACCAAGAAACTTCAGTGCCATCCCTCAAAAAATTGTGTACAAATCTATGATGTATACAATGTGAGTGACAACCCCTTTATATGTGATGTCTTTGGAAGGTCACAATCTGCACAACCATATATAGCAGCACTGGTCTGGGGATCTAAGATGGGGGAGAAGTCATAAAAAGGGTATGGCAGGAAGGCTAGAAGTGAGAGAGGAACAAAATAAGAAGCATGGAAGGGCAGCAAACACAAACTTTATCAACCTCATCAATTTGCTGGTCTTTGAAACAGAATCATATATCATCCTGCCCAAGAGATCAGCTGTCAGCACAAGATCCTCCATTTTCAGTCCTGTTAATGGCCACTGATGACAAATACTAAGCAGAGGTATAATAACATCAAACTTCACATAAGAATTCAGAATGTTGCCTCTAACTACAACACACATTGCTAACAAACTCTCTTTGGTATCTCTCACCAAAATCCTGGTGATATAACGAACTACAACTGAGTTGGCTTTCCAGAAAGATATTCAGCTCCTCATGCAAATTAGGTTGGTCTTGACCAGTGATAACTGAAACTAGCATATTTCAAATGTATATACGTCTAGCCACCAGAATTCTTAATATCATGTATCAGTTTTTAATCAAAAGAAAAATAACAGAAAAGACCTTTCACAGACAATTTGAAATACATGTTCACAATCATTCCACACACACACACACACACACACACACAGCTACTGGACCATAACAATTTTTTCCAGCTCTTTCAATACCTGCAGAATTTCAGAAGTGATGCATTGACTGGGACTGAAATGCAGTCACAGGAGAAAATCCAGCAACTGTGTTGCAGTTGCATTTTTCTTTTTTATAGAAACTCGCACCCAGATAAATATCTTTGTGATCTGGCCACAGGGTTTGCAGACTCTGTGATATTTTGCTTGGTTTCTTTAACAATCTGAAGCATTATGCTTTCTTGGGCTAAAGGAAAAAAAAAAGTGTTGTCCTTTACGTGACAAGGCTGAACCCATATTTATAAGAATTTCAAATTGCCTTTCCAGGAGTAGAGTTGATTTATACTGAGATGGCTAGATTTTCCTTGTCTTTGGCACACTCTCATAAGAGTGTGCTTCCATGGGGAGATTTCTGAGGTCAATGTTGTACATGCGGCAGAGTAATGTGATTAAGAAGATGGGCTTTGTGATAATAATGGTACCTACTTCACAACATTACTGTGATGATTAAGTGAGACCATCCGCATTAGATGCTCAGCACAAAGTAACCACTCAATAAATGAGAACTATTACTACTACTATTCTAAGAGGATCTAACTCATGATATTGGCCTGATTACAATAGATAGCACTGTAATGGATAGATAATAATACCATAGACATATATGTGATTGGAAAGGTAGATAAAAGTGAACCTCTTTAATGTGGTAAAGCTTAGGACCTTTGAAGACAACCTCAGAAGGGCCGTAACAGATCTTTCAAAGAAGATGGTAAAATGAAGAAGTTAACAGAAATTGCTCAACAATAAGCAACACTGCACTTCATCCCATGGAATTAGCTCTCTTTCTCACTATGCTATCCATTCAATAAATTTCTATATCTATTTTTAATAGAATAATTATAGGTATGATTGAATAAGTAAAAAGGGGAACTTTGAATTATGTTATCTATTGATAGAGAGCAGCCTGGGGTCATTCCTCAAAGACATAAAAGAGGAGATGATATATTAGGTCATCCAGCAAAATGACAAGTCAAATTATACCCCCCTTCTTTTTTTTTTTTTTCCAAAGCAGAGATGTTCTTATTCAACACTTCTTCAGTGCTTTGCATAATCCACATTAAAAAGTTGTAAGGAGAACAAGCTCAACTAGCAGGTGCCTCAATCCTTGACTCCAGCATTCATTTAAAAGCTGTTACTTCTCTGATGGGGGGAAAATGGGGAACACATATTCGTGGATACACCCAAAAATCTCCCTGAATTTAGTCCTCCCTGATTAGATATTTCTTTCTCTTTTCTTTCCACTAGGACTTGGAGGATGTTAGCAACAGTCTACTCCACAATCACAGAAAAACACAGTGGGTTAATCCCTTTACAGAGATAAGCCTAGATGGGTAAAAGCTGGTCTATTTCAAGTAAAGAGAATCTGTGTCTCATAGACCAGGTTAGGTAAAAAAGTGAATCCCATATTTGCTCCAGGAGATATTCCTAATTAATGAATAACAATAAGTCCACTTCATTGAGTCCTGTTTTCTTATTACTTCATGGAAAATCAAAATAAACTGTTAAAGTGAAGTTCAGCCCGTCCATTCCACTAACATCTACTGCGAACCTATGATCCCAGACACACACAAAAAAAAAGAGGGTAATATGTGCTGTTAGAGGGACAAATGGCAATGGGATAAGAGGAGAGAGAGATAGGGGAAATTCCCAATGAGGGAGAAGAGGAAGGGCATTTTGAAGGAGGTAGATTTAAGAAGTGATTTGCCATCTTACCTTTTTTTTTCCTTTTTTAAAGTATTTATTGGGTACCTACAGCATTCCAGGCATTGTTCTATTTGCTCCGAAATACATATTTCCTGGACCTATTTTTACCAGTAAACAATGCCAAGTTTTGTCCCGTCGCACACCTTCCACTCCAAATAAAACCCTAAATGTTAATAATGAGGGAAAGCCTTACGTGAAGTCAGAAGAAACATCCACCTTCCAGGCACACACTTTCCTCCTACATCCCCTGAACCAAACAGTTCTACCAGAGCATTCAAAATTTCCAACTCAGTCTTTCAGATAGAGCTCACTTTTCTTAAGTGGAACACATTCTAAAAGTTCAAATATGAAATTATCATGACCTGGAAAACGACTCAGCTTTGGAAGATGCAATAGATAAGGTACATAAGAAAAAATAATGTTTGATAAAGGCTTGCCTATGACATATAGAGAAAAGAGAGAAATAAAAGATATCCTAGCCCTAATGTACATTTGGAAACCCTGGTGGTGTAGCAGTTAAGTGCTACTCCTGCTAACCAAAAATAGTTCAGCAGTTTGAATCCACCAGGTGCTCCTTGGAAAGAAACAGTTTTACTCTGTCCCATAGGATTGCTATGAGTTGCAATCAACTCAACAGCAATGGGTTTGGTTTTTAACTTACATTTGTGATAGCATTTCCCACTACATCTATCTCTAACATACTTCATACACCAGCCATGTTAGACTGCTTCTTTAATTACCTTACACTAAAAACACTCCTATTACTTTGGTTAAGCTTAGCATTTGGGCAGGACGTCTTCTTTCCATACTCCCTGCTGAAATTTTAGCAACTTTTTATGGGCAAGTTCAAAGGCCATCTCCCTTACGAAGCCTTCCCAGATATTCCCCCAAAGAATAAATCTCTCCCTCATAGATTTTGTTTTGATAGATCTGAGCTACTTGTCTGTGCTTCTATTATAACACTTATCGAGTTAAATTTATGTTAAAATGACAGGAGCTTAGTGCTGTCTCTCCTACAAGATTGGAAATACTTACAGAGCAATTCTATTTTATTCATCTTCTTGATTAGATATATCACTTAACACTATGCTTTATCCATAGGTGTCCAGTAAATAAAATTAACTTTAATATGAACAATGTAGACAGAAAACAAAGGGATCTTGGCCATATGTGAAAATGAACCTATTCTGTTGATTCTCAAACTTCAGCAGACAGATACACACACACTCAGATGTGCACACACACACATGCACAATACTAATGGCAGTGTACCTACAATAGTTAGAGCTTTTAGGTTATTTTCTTTAAGAAATAGATTTCATTACATGCTTGGCACAAATTCATTTGTGGCATGAACTATATAATTTTATGATAATATGTAAATATTAATAACAGTAATAGTACTAGTGGGTAGAGTTAATGTTAACAAAATATTTCTTGATCGTTAATCAACATTTGACTTTACTGCATTTCATCCCATTACTGCTGGATATATGCCTTCTTTTAGTATCATACGTATTTTTCTTATCTCCTATACACGGAAGTTATACTCCTATGTTCACCCCTCTATCATTTGGCCAAGTCAAATGTATTTAACCTTTTAATCTTTTACATGTCAATCTCATTAGCCTTTAATCACTTTTGTTGCTCTTCTCCTAATTTGTTCTAATACTTTCATGATTGATGCCAATTCATATAGTGCCAATTAATCAGGAATAACTTCTCAGCTATAAATATGTATATGGCTAAGTGCATGAATCGTGGCTCTATCACCAAGAAGTAAAAAAAAAACTGCAGTTTCTGCTTTTATCGTACATTACTGTAAAGCTATGACTTTTAAATGAGTTTGTACATTTACTATGTTGCCCCCACAGAAAAAACATTAAGCATCACAGCATAATTCTAGAAATGACTCATAATGCACTTTGGTCAATTGCATGCTGTGTGGAAAATCTTGGCATAGAGCCATGAACTATTGAATAGTATACTGGGGTAAATGTTGGGTATATCACAATTCATTTATCATTCTTAATTTGCTTAATACACTCTGAGGTCTAACCTTGAAAAGCACTTTCTAAGTTAAAAATAAATGCTTATTTACAGCTTAAAAATTGCTCACTTACCTAATAAAAAGTCAACACATCTGAGAATTTTGAGGAAACAAAAAAGGAATGAGATTGCCACATATAGGTATTCCCCAAGTGTGTGACTCAAGGGGCAAATACTGGACATTTAGAGGAACAAGAAGTCAATGTTCAAAAGTATTTGCTCCACTTTTTAAGTGGATTTACTCATGCCAGAGCAATTAACAGATGCTGGAGTGATTTCACTTCAGTTCATTAGATCAAACTGGAAATATTCCCTTTGGGTAAAAGCTCAATTTACAGATCCACTCAGAAAAATAAATTGTTATTGGAATTAAATTAAATTCAACTGCTTATTTAAACACTGAAAATTTTTAAAAGAGCTAGACTTCATTCTGTTAAAAAAAATCCTGTTAGTTATCATTATTAATTAGTTTTATCTATTATTATTATTATTGTTGGCATGAGCTTCCTATCTCAACTGTCCCTCCCGTATCACCTCCTCTGGGCCCCTAACGCTACTCAGGTAAGTTTATCTCCACTTCACGTAATGTTATAACAATTTGATTTGCTTTGCAGACTCACTTGAGTTGGATCACATCGCTTTTTTTTGGACCCAGCTCCTTCTTTTTTTATATTTTATTGATGTTATCAGGCATTCCAAAGAGCCAGAATGTGTTACTCATTTACTTTATCAAATTAAAAATATGATATAAAACAGAAACTTAAAAAAAGAACTCATTAAGCAGAGACCAATGGAATCGAATCCCTCAATTAATTCTAATTTTTGTAGAAAAAAGTAAAGTCACAAGCAAAAAAACCAACAATGTGGGCTCGTTTAAAGCAACTATGGGCTTAAATCATGGGATTATGGGACACTGAAATATTAACTACATCTTTCCTTCTGCTCTTATAGCTTTTTATTTATTTATTTATTTACAAGTATTTAATGACATTCTGCCTTGGAGACAAGCCAGAGTTCTCAATACTCAGCTCAGAAAGATGCTAGGGAGCGAGTACCAAAGCCTAAACATGCCATAAAATGACAATTATACAAACAATAGAATGACAATTAAAAATGCAAAGTAGAGAGGATCAGTTATCAGAAACGCAGATTAGAAATTTTTAAGTCTAGGCAGTCAAGGGGCTAAAGTCAGGACCCTACTTACTGGAAGTCACTTCGGAAACTACATGGACAGATTATTTTTCTGTGGGTGTGCTTCTAGCTTGGGTTTCTGATATCCTGCTGAGAATGCAACTCTGCTTCCAGTGTGTCATAATCACATCATGTAATAATGGGAAAAGGATTGTTAAAGTGGTTTTCCCTCTAGTCTATGAGATTCTAGAGGACAAAAATCATGACATGCTTTGGTATACATAAACAAATTGACACATAAAAGGTCCTCAATAGATGTTTGCAAATGACTTAGTGCACATTCTGTGTGGCTTCTTTCATTTTCTGCATGAATACTCTTTATGAAGTGTGTTAAAAAGAAGAAAAAGTATCTCCACCTTCTAGAAAACATGTATTTATGCTCATTTTAGTGTAAACAGAAATGCAGACTGAAATACATCAGAAAACTCAAAGAATGGTGAAAGTTAAAGCAAAAAAAATTATACTTAGGCCTGGGTAAATAAAATAAATAAATGAGACCACTACACTCACAAGTCCTTTCATCAATGTTTTTAATTCGTTAAATTTTAGTATGCTAGAATATTACCTCTTTATCCTAACTAATGGGATCTACATTTCTCAAAATTTTTAATAGTACTTGCAATTGTATAACCGTCACAATTAATTCCCATCATCATTGCCGCCACATTAATTCCCACTTGAGGAATAAGAACTAAATTAAAAGTAACAGAAAAAACCATATACAAGCAGCAGAATTATTCCTTAATCCTGAATTATATTAGGAAAATTGGAAAGTATCTCTCTAAAGTTGTGTTCCATTGGCAGCTCAGGATTCGTGGTTAAATATTTATTCCTATTTAATTGGGATTCAGGCATTCTTTCATTGATAAGAAAAGATATTTGAGTACCTACTACGTATTAGGCAATGTATAAGGCATTACATTAATCGATATCAATCAAAATACCCAAATAAAGGTGCTGCAACAGACATGAATTAGGCATCAAAGAGGCAGCAAAAGGGTGCTGAGTAACAAATAATGAGGAAGAAAAGCACAAGATAAAAGAATGTTCCTAAAAGGAGAAGTCGGAGTATTCAAAGGCATTAATAATTTTGTTCCTCTTTCTGATTTGGACCTAATAGCTATATTCAGGATTAACGTGTCCCAGTGTTTTCCATTGTAACATTTATGTCTGAATTGGACAGAATTGCAATTTCTCAGGAAACTAGGGTCACCAAGCAGCCTCATGTGAAAGACTTTGATATTGGGTGAAGTTATTCTATATGCATATACTCATGTCTCACATATATAAAATGAAACTTTGAAATAAATGAACTACTATTAGTAAAAGTTCTGGTATCAGCAACAAATTAATGTAAGATAAATCGGTTTTGAAGAGCTGGAACCACTCAAAGTACGTCACATTGAGGGTTAATTACTCTCTTTATTCATAAAAAGGAGTCCCTGGGAGGTAAAAACAGGTAACTTCCTCGGCTGCTAACCGAAAGGTTGGAGGTTTGAGTCCACCCAGAGACATCTCAGAAGAAATGCCTGGTCATCACTTCTAAAAAATCAGCCATTAAAAACCTTAGGGAGCACAGTCCTGCTCTGACACACACAGAGTTACCACGAGTCAGATTCAACTAGAAGGCACCTGGTTATTCCTAAGAAAATACTGGTACAGATTAGCAAAAATGACCATATATATTAACATTATTATTGCTGTATGTGACCAATAGTACCTGAAATAAATACCTGAAAGCTATGTTTAAATACGTTAAGGGATCTGGTTTAAAATCATTTAAAATATCATTTTTCTAAAAGTTAAGCTAAACATGTAAATACTTTAAAATATCATTGACTTTTTTGCTTTTATAAAAATATTTTCATGATACTTCCAGATTCAGTTTAGAATGTAGAAAGATGTAAAGAGCACCACCCCTACACTTACAAAAAGAAAAAAGCCAGATAATCTGTATTTACAAAAATTTTTGGACCTATCAGAGAACTAAGGTCACAGAGCAACAAAACGATTTAATATCTAAGGAAAGACAGGTGCCTTCAAGGAGAGATGAGACATAAGCACTTGCTTACCTGAAGCAAGTTATACTGGAAGCCATATTAGCCACTAAGAAGAATTCACTTAAATTTTTAATGAATTTCTAAAAGATGAGTGAGGACTATCATGGCAATATAGTCTGAGAGTCTCAGACACAAGGAGATTCACACTCACTTGCACACTCTTCTCCATGAACCTCACTAGGTGCTCATAAGAAAGACCAGTGGCAAGGAAAGGTTCCTGACAAAGTATCGCTCATTGTTTAGACAAATGAAAGGGGGACATCAGCCTCTGTGGGAAAGTCAGGACTCCCAACATGGATCATTTTCCCTCTCTCCTCTATAAAACAAAATCCTTAACGTACTAGAGAAAAGGGAGTAAATCTTCTTGCACTGAGGGTCTTAGTGAAGACATATTGCAGTTGGGGAATGTGAACAGGAAAAAAAAAAAAAAGAAGCTATATCTTTGAGGAAGGGGAGGGGACACATCTTGGACCCAGAACATTTAAGTTGAGGGACAGGAGCCCTGGTGGTGCAATTGGTTAAGCACTCAGCTGCTATCTGAAAGGTAGGCACTTTGAATCCACTCAGTGGCTCCACAGGAGAAAGATCTGGCGATCTGCTCCCATAAAAATTACAGCCTAGGAAACCTGAGGGGCAGTTCTACTCTGTCTTAGAAGGCCTCTATGAGTCAGAAGCAACTCAAGGGCACGCAACAACAACAACTGGGGGCAGAACAAGATCACTGAGAAGGATCTTACCTCTGAGACCCAGAATCTGCTTAGAAAGAGTCTGAATAAAAACAACAGAGACTGACACCACTGTCACATGTCACCAGCCCTTTAAGTGTTGAGTAACAAGTGACAGAAGCCTACACCTGGAAGACAAAAAAGTGTGTGAAGAGAGACCCTTTCAGAGGTGTAGGCACAAATAGAAGATGCAAAGCTGACAGTGAAGAAGACAGAGAAAAAACCACTCTGGAACACCAGCCCACACCTTACCACAGGTCATGACAGAGGAATTTAACTTCTGTGGCACATGGGAGGTATCTTCAAAAAAAAAAAAAAAAACCAAGCCCAGTGCCATCAAGTCGATTCTGACTCATAGCGACCCTATAGGGCAGAGTAGAACTGCCCCATAGAGTTTCCAAAGAGCGCCTGGCAGATTCGAACTGCTGACCCTTTGGTTAGCAGCCATAGCACGTAACCACTACGCCACCAGGGTTTCCGGGAGGTATCTTAGCCGTCATCAAATCTAAACCCAGAGCAATTTCTCTGCTGGAGGCTGACAAGGTAAGCAAGGGGAATAAGGCAGAAAGGCCCAGAGAAATTCACTTGACATGCCATTGCTGACTTTGAAGATGGAACAATAGGGCCAAGGGTAAAGGAATTCAAGTGGTTTATAGAAGCTTACAAGGATACTTGACTGATACCCAGAAAGAAAATGTGGACTTTAGTCTTACCAACATATGGAAATGAGTTCTGCTAACAACCTGAATGACCTGGGAGGTATATTCTATCCCCAAAGCCTCCATATAAGAGCCCAGGACTACTGATAACCTGATTTTAGCTTTGTTAGATTCTGAGCAGAGAATCCAGACAAGTTCACTGGTCTTCTGACCTACAAAACTGTGATATAATATTCAGGTATTGCTTTAAGCCACTAAGTTTGTAGTAATTTGTTACAGCAGCAGCAATAGATAACTAATACATCTAGCTCAAATACTGACTATATTGACTCAACTCTCCTTATGTAAGGCCTAGCACAAGAAAAAGTGTGCCTATTTCCAACCATAAAAACTATTTACTTCAGTATCTACTGTGCTACACAAGGTGTCCAGCTTTCAACAAAAATGTTATATGGCATACAAAGAATAAAGAATAAGATAATACAGTGTCCAGAAACGAAGACATCAAAAGAATAACTCAGATATGACATAGACATTGGAACTATTGTACAGGGAACTTAAAATAATCATAATTAATATGTTAAAGTGCTAGTGAAAAATACAGACAATATGAGTGATCAGACGGATGATTTTACCAGCAATGAGGACCATATAAGAAGTAATGTAAATGCAAGAAACTGAAATGACAGTAACAGAAATGAAGAATGACTCTTTAGGCTTGTCAGTTGCACTGACACAGCTGAGGAAAGAACGAGTAAACTTAAAGACAGATAAATAGAAATTACTCGACCTGAGATAAGCGAGAAAAAGACATGGAAAAAAAAAGACCATTCAAAGACTTTGGAAATATGTCAAATGGGCAAATATATGTGGACTTGGGGTTCCAGAAGGAGATTACAGACAGACAATGGGGCAGAAGAATATTTGAAATATTTCAAAATTTTGTCAGAATTTTTCAAAATTTATGATAGACACTAAAACACAGTTCCAAGAAGCTCAGGAGGTACCAAGGTAGGAAAATAACAGCAACAAGAACAACACATCTAGACATATTATATTCAAAATGTGAAAAGCCAAAGAGAAAGAAAATCTTGAAGGCAGCAAGAGAAAAAAGGCACATTACATACATAAGAAAAAAAAAAGATAAGAATTGTATCACACTGTAGTCAGAAACTTTGCAAACCAAATGACAATGCCATCACAACCTCAGAGTGTTGAAAGAAAAAAACCCAGCCAATCCAGAATTCTAGACCAAGTAATAATATCTACCAAAAATAAAATATTTTCAGGCACACCTTACAATATTTCTTGGCAGTGCACTTACACTACAAGAAATGTAAAAGGAAATTCCTCAGGCAAAAAGAATATGATGGACAAAAATTTGGATCTTTACGAAGAAATGAAGAACACTGGGAATAGAATAAGTGAAGGTAAATATAAAATTCATTTTTGTTCTCATTTTTAACTGATCCGAACATAACTGTTTAAAGCAAAAATTGCAGCAACAAATTGTGTGTTTATAACAAGTAAAATCAAGTGAACAGTGACAACAGCACAAACAACAAGAAGGGAAGAATTTGGAGTATGTTGTAGTAAGTTCTTTCATTACACATGAAGTGGTATAAAAGCATTTGAAGGTTGACTCTGATCAATGTATATTGTAAGGCTTTGGCAAACAACTAAGCAAATTAAAAATGGAGTATAAATAATCAGGTAGTGGAGATAAAATAGAATCTATATAATCAATTAATCCAAAACAAGGAATAAAAATATGAAAAAAGAAATTGTAGAAGAGTGATAGCAATATGGTAAATTTCAAATCAAGCTTATCAGCCATTACATTAAATGTAAATTGCCTAAGCTCACCAATTTAAAGACACAGATTGTTAGGTTGGATAAAAAAGGAAGATTAAACTATATCCAGTCTACAAGAAACCCAGGTTAATTTAAAATCATAGGTAGGTTAAAGTAGAGAATAGGAACATATATACTAGTCAAACACTAATCAAAAGAAAGCTATGGTAGCTTTATCAATAGCAAGCAAAATAGACTTTAGAATAAAGAATATCACCAGGAATAAAGAAAGACATTACATAATAATTAAATAGGCAATTCTCCAGGAAAATATGATAATCCTAATGGCATGTGTGCCTAATATATGAAGGTAATCTGATAATACAATTTACTTCAAAATAAATTAAGAAAAATCTGATGGAACTGAAAGGACAACTAGAATAATCCACAACTGTACTTAGATACTTCAGCACTACTCTCTCATTAATTGTTAGAACAAGTAGACAGAAAACCAGTAAGTATATGGGAAATCTCAGCAATGCTACCCACCAAATTGACCTAATTGACATTTTAGGACACCCCACCTAACAATATCAACATATGAATTATTTTCAAGCGCGTATGGGACATTCTCCAAGGTAGACCAAATTCTAGGCCATAAAACAAATCTTAAAAATTCAAAGAATTGAAAGTATACAAAGTATTTTCTCAGATCATAAAAAAATTAAAGAACCAGTAAAAGAGAAAAAAATCTGGAAATCCCCTCCACGCACATATTTTAAATTGAATAGCTCACAGATAAATAACTCACGAGTCAGAGGAAATCACAACGGAAATTAGAAAATTATTTTGAATTGAAAAAGATGACATAAAAATATGTATTTGCAGGTAAAGAAGTGCTCAGAAGGGGATTTATGTCAATTTACGGTGATCTAAAATCAACGATCTAAGCTTCAACTTTAAAAATATTAAGAAAAAAAAAAGAGAAAATTAAACCCAAAACAACCAGAAAGGAGATGATGAAGAGCAGGAATCAATAAAATTGAGAACAGAAAAATATATAGTAAAACAAAGAAACTAAAAGCCAGCTCTGAAAAAAAATATCAATAATGCTGATGAATTACTAGCCAAACTGACCAAGGGGGAAAAAAAGAGAGAAGACACAAATTTTCAATGTCAGGAATAAACAAAAAGACACCATATAGACTCTACAAATGTTAAAGTATAATGATGGAATGTTACAGAAAACTCTACACCATAAATTTGAAAACTTAGAATGTACTATCATTAAAAGACACTACCTGCAAAAGGTCACTCAAGAAGAAACAGATAACAGGAATAGTCTTAAACTATTAAATAAATTTAATTTGTAATTAAAAACCGTCTTTAAAAACATTACCTTCAGATCCAGATGACTTCACTGGCAAAATTTACCAACCATTTAGGGAAGACATAGTACCAATTCTACATAAACCAATCCAGAATATAGAAAAGAAGGAAATATTTTCTACCTCATTTAATGAAGCCAGCATAACACCAAACATGACTGGAAAAAAAGAAAAAAAATAACTGGAAAAGAAAAATATGGACCAATAATCCTCAAGAACAAAAATGTAAAAATTCTAAACCAAATACATGCTAATTGATTCCAAAATGTATATACATGAAAGATCATGACCAAATGGAGATTATCCTGAACACTGAAGTCTGGTTCAACCTTCAAAAATTAATCAATGTGATTCACAATATCAACAGATTAAAGGGTAAAACCACAAAATCATTTCATTTGCAGAAAACATTTGACGATACCCAATATTGACACATGATTAACAAGAACAACAAAACTCTCAGCAAACTAGGAATAAAAGAGAATTTCCTCGATCTTATAATCAGAAACAAAAAAAACCTGTTGCCGTTGAGTCAATTCCAACTCATACCAAACCTACAGGACAGAGTAGAACTGCCCCACAGGGTTTTCTAGGAGCAGCTGGTGGATTCAAACTGCCAACTTTTTGTTTAGCAGCTGAGGGCTTCAATCTTATAAAGAGTACCTATAAAAATGTTACCACTATTATCTTACTTAATGACACATTTTCTTATTTTATCCTACAACTGGGAACAACGCAAAGTCGTCCACTCTGAGTTTTGCTTTTCAACATGGTACCAGACGGTCTACGTCAATGTAATAAGAAAAAGATAAAAGGTATATAGATCAGAAGGGAAAAATACAACTCTCTCTGTTCATAGGTGATGTGACTACCTATTTAGAAAATCTGAAGGAATCTATAAATAAGCTAAAATATACTACAAGAAAATTTATCAAGGTCATAGGCTACAAGTTCAATGAACCAAAAAAAAAAAAAACAAAAAAACCCTGTGCTGTTGAGTCGATTCCTACTCATGGTATCCCCATGTGTTATAGCGTAGAACTGAGCTCCACAGGGTTTTCTTAGCTGGAATCTTTATGTAAGGAGATCACCAGGCCTTTCTTCCATGGTACCACTGAGTGGGTTCAAACCTACAACCTTTCAATTAGTAGCAGAGTGTAAACTGTTTGCACTACCCAGGGAACTTGCAAGTTCAATACACACACAAAAAGCATTCTATATGTTAGTAATATACCACTGGAAATTTATATAAAAGCAAGACCATTTACAATAGCAATGCAATCATAAAATACTTAGGTAAAGATGTTTCAAGATATATGCAAGATCTGTATGCTGCAAACTACAAATCACTGATGAAAGAAATCAAAGAAGAGTACATAAATTTAAAAATATATCATTCTCATGAATTGGAAAAAATATTGCTTAGATGTAAGTTTTCCTCAAATTACAATTAGATACTTTGCATTTCTCAGCAAAATATCTGCAGGGTTTTTTTTTTGTGGAACATGACAAGCAGATTCTAAAAATTACATAGCAAGGCAATGGAACTAGAGTATACAAAGGGATTTTGAAAAGAAAGAACAAAGTTGGAGAATGTACTATATGTTACAATAGTCAAGTCAAAGTGGCATTAGAGAAAGGATAGACACATGGATCAAAGAAATAGAACAGAAAGCCCAGAAACAGAACCACAAAGCTGTGGTCAATTGAAATTCAACAAAAATGCAAAGGCCAAATACTCTGCACAAACCACAGCCTTATCTACCTTAAGACCAGAAGAACTAGATGGTGCCCAGCTACCACTACTGACTGTTCTAATCAGGGCCACAATAGGTGGATCCTGATAGAATGGGAGAAAAATGTGGAACAGAACCTCAAATTCCGAAGGAAAAGAAAAAAAAAAACTTACTGGACTGGTTGAGCCTGGAGGACTCTCAAGACTATTGCTCGAGATACTCTTCAAACCTTGAACCAAAACTAACCCGAGGTCACCTTGCAGCTAAATAACAGATTGGCTCACAAAACAATGACTATCCCCTGTAAGTATTGTGCCCCTTTATAAAATCACCTATATGAGATGAAACAGTCAACAAATACTTTAAAACAAAGATAAGAATATAAGGGAGCAGGGACAACTAGATTAATGGAAATGGAAGAGCCAGAACAGAAATGAGAATGTTCATGCATTGTGAAAAATGTAACCAATGTCACTGAATGACCTGTCCAGAAATTGTTGAATGGGAACCTAAACTGCTTTGTAAAACTTAAATGAAAATATAATATTATTTAAAAAGGGTCATTTTTCCTGTATGTAAATTATAACAATAAAATAAAGGGGAAAAAATAACCCATTGGGTAAAGCCAATCTCTGGTGATTGAAGTAAAACAACTGGTGCTTCTGATGGAGTGATTATTAATTGGACAGGGTATGAGGGAAGTCTCATGATGGCAGTGTTCTGTATCTTGACATTCATGTGTCAAAACTAATTTCACAGTATACTTAAGAGTATACGTGTAGTAAAATATATACCTTATTTTTAAACTCTTAAAAATATTTATTTAAACAAAAAAATAAAAAGACAATCTATGATTAAATACTTCCATTTGTATCCCGGATTGTTGTGTAAATTTTTAAATGAGGAGAAGTAAGAAAAGCTAGGCAGATGTAAGGGGTATGAGATTTCTTCTTTACCTTCCAACAGCCCCTCTCTTCAACCCCCCACCAGATTCTTGGAGAAAAGAATGTAGATATCAGAAAAAAAGTATTTTCCATTAATAACACATAACTAAGGAGATTTCAAATTACCAATTTCATGTTGAGTCCTCCATATAACTATACTTTCCTGAAAAAGCAATTTTGGAAAATTGTGGACATTAGGGTAATACCAAACCAAAACCAAACCCAGTGCCGTCAAGTCGATTCCGATTCATAGTGACCCTATAGGACAAAGTAGAACTGCCCCATAGAGTTTCCAAGGAGCGCCTGATGGATTCAAACTGCTGACCCTTTGGTTAGCAGCCATAGCACTTAACCACTACACCACCAAGGTTTCCTTACTGAGTATCAAATATCCAAATGTAACATTTAAAATACTTGGAGTGATCAATCGAATTTTTGGATTATTTTAAAAATGCAATTGCAATATATATCCTAGATAATGAACCAAACATCACTCAGACAAAAAATAACATATGAATATTTCTTTTAAATATTTTTGCAAAGCTATTAAAATTTTGAGAACACTTCAGTTATTGGTGCATTATGGATTTTTTAATTCACAAAAAATACCTGATAGCAGAGTGCAAACAGAAAACAAGGTCACAACCATTCAGAAAACCAAAATGTGATGTGGCACTAGAAGGGAAGGGAACTAAGTTAGATGTCGGTAAAAAATCAGGTACTGTCAATCGATTCAGACTCCTGGCAACCCCATGTGTGTCAGAGCAAAACTGTGTTCCATAGGGTTTTCAATGGCTGATGTTATGGAAGTAGATCTCCAGGCCTTTCTTCTGAGACACCTCTGGGAGGGCTCTAACCTCCAACCTTTCAGTTAACAGCTGAGTATGTTACCTGTTTACACCACCCAGGGACTCCTAGGTGTTGGTATCTTGGTATAAATTTTACACCATGTTTTCTGTTATCTTTCAAGGGCCTTTCTTCTGTCCTCACTGTCACACAGTTGACTGCTCCTACAGGTTGGGTTCCGTTTGTAACCCACACAAACATGTTCTCAATTCCAAGAGAATCAAGGTGCCTGTTCATTGAAAATGGAAGTGACTAACATTAAGCATTTCATCATCTTCCGCAGCTTGACTTAATTTTCATTGCAAATTTAATGAACATATTCAAGCTCCAGGGGAAACCACAGCCAACCAAGAAAATGGTAGACTTGAGTCAGAATCAGAGTCATTGCTTGTTTGTTCTCTCAGCATGGGATAAACAGTTCAGAGCATTTTTAGTTTCCTCTTAAAAAAAAAACTATCTTCTTGCAAACAAACAAAAAAGTCCTACCTGATTTTGCATTTGCATTTCTCCCCTATTTTGCATTTTTATTTGGCATTTACTACACAGAATTTTGTTTTTACATAACTACTCAAATGTAGAAGACAGAATTGGTTGAGCAGCTTTGTGATTATGGCTAACTGTGCTTTGCTTATTGATCTAAAATTCTCCTTGCTTTTTTGTATGAAGTCTATAGTGGTTCATACTGTTCATTAATAGGTTCATAGTACTGACATAGTGCTCTAATTGAACTCACACTATGACTACGTTCTGTTGAATTAGCTCTAAAACCTAGGACTCTATGTCCCAAACAATCCACAAACAAGGGCTTGCCATCTAACCTTAGAAATATGTGTATAGAGTCTCAGACATCCAAATGAAAGTCGAAAGTTGCCGTCAATCATGCACCTAGTTGAAAAATACTTGGATTTTTTATTATGGCAAAAATATATTTCAAAAAACATTTGCCAGTTCAACAATTTTTACATGTGAAATTCAAGGACGTTGATGAGGTTAACTATATTGTGCAATCAATACCAATAATATTTTCCAGATTATTCCATCACTTATTAACAGAAACTGAATACTCCCTCAGCAAGTATTCTTACTTTTTCCCTCCCTCCAGCCCATCCCTGGTAACCACAAGTAAACTTTGGTCTCTACACTTTTGCCTACTTTATATTATCTGATGCTTTGTACATTTCAGATACCCAGCACTGTGTAGACCATACTCTTATTATTCATCAAATTCTACCTTCATTATTATTTTTGTCTAAAACTAGTAAGAATATTATAAACTCAGCATTAATACTTTTGTCTCTAGAATTCTGACTGAAAAACCCAAGTTCCTCTTTATATCATGACAAGTCAGTGGAAAAGGGATGTTTTTGATAACCATCCCACCTTTCCCCATGCTCCTCAAAGGACATGTGTACTCTATGTAAGTTTGTGCCTTTAATTTTTTTTTTTCTCTCTTTCTTTCCACTAAGTCATGTTTATAAAAACAAATGCATCTACTGCAGTCAGAAGAATGTCATTTTGGGTTTGGGGCAATAATAAAATGAAGCAGGTGACCAGGAAAACTGTGATTGTGTGTGCAAGGGGTGGGAATCAAGTCTGACTAGAAAAATTTGACAAATTATAAATATCTTTGATCAAAAGATTCCAGAAGATGAATATAGTCATGTTTTGTGTTGCTCTTGTTAGTTGCTTTTCAGTCAGCACTGACTCATGGTGACCTTATGTATAACAACATGAAGGGTTGCTCAGTCCCATAACAGGAATTGGCAGAATACCAGTGGAGATATTTCAACAAAAGGCTCCAGTGCTGGAGGTGCGCACTGATCTAAGCCAAGAAATCTGGAAGATAGCTACCTGGCCAACCTATTAGAAGAGATCCATATTTGTGCCCTTTCCAAAGAAAGGTGACACAGAAGAATGCAGAAATTATCAAACAATATCATTAATATCACAGGCAAGTAAAATTTTGCTGAAGAAAATTTAAAAATGGTTGCAGCAGTACAATGACAGGAAACAGCCAGAAACTCAACCTGGATTCAGAAGAGGAATTGGAACAAAGAATATCATTGCTGATGTCAGATGGATCTTAGCTAAAAGAAGATAATGCCAGAAAGATGATTACCTGAGTTGTATTGACTATGCAAAGACATCTGACTGTGTGGATCATAATAAATTATGGATAAATTGCTATGTACAGGGAATCCAGAACACTTAATTGTGCTCACTTGGAGCCTGTACACAGACCAAGAAGAAGTCGTTCAAATAGAACAAGGGGATACTGTGTGGTTTAAAATTAGCAAAGGTGTGTGTCAGGGTTGTATCCTTTCACCGTACTTATTCAATCTGCATGTTGAGCAAATAATTTTTTTTAAAACTGGACTATATGAAGAAGAACACAGCATCAGAATTGGTGAAAGACTCATAAACAACCTGCAATACACAAATGACACAACCTTGCTTGCTGAAAGTGAATAGGACTTGGAGTACTTACTGATGAAGATTAAAGACCACAGCCTTCAGTATGGAGTACACCTCAACATAAAGAAAACAAAAATCCTCAGATCTGGACCAGTAAGGAGAAAGTATTGAAGTTGTCAAGGATTTAATTTTACTTTTATCCTCAATCAATGCAAATGGAAGCAGCAGTCAAGAAATCAAATGATGTGAACATGGTGCTATAGACAGAAGCACCACACTGTCCCTCCACAGCAAAGACCTGAAAAACCAAGTAAAACCAAGATAAATGTCAATCCTGGAACCCTAAGTGTCAAATGAAGAGATAAAGAACTCAACCAAGCACCGAATGGAACAAGAAACTGACAGAGACCAGAGAGCGAGGAGAGATAAAGAGTGGAGGTCCCTTATCAGCTAACGAAGCATGAATCTGCCACCTTGGGCTCCTGTCAGTGATCAGCAGACAGGGAGTACAGGAAAGCAGCTTCACAGAACTTCCAACAGGAGACAGAGCACCCAGTAACCAGCGATACACGCTTTCCCAGCCCCCACCATTCTTCTCCCAGCTCAGCCTCTGCCGCTTACCAGTGGGCCGAGGTTGCTCAACCAGGAGGCACTGGCTCCATGCTGCTTGGATTGCCCTGCCACACTGGCTGGCTCCTTCAGTGTCATTTCTTTGTTGCTGATGTTGCTTTTTTTGCCTTCTTTTGATTCCTTTCCTGTCTCTCACTTCCTCCACCTCCATTCTATAGAACAACTGGCCACATGTGCCATCTTTATTTCTTCTTGACATGCTTTGAAGCATTGCTCGTCTGGGGTCCTGCTTCCCAAGTTCGTTCCGCAATGCTGGTGGGATCCCTGGGGCCTATTTTTGGTTTGTTCTGTCTTTCATTTTTCCTTTTTGTTTTTCTTCATTTCTTGGTTTCTAGTCTCTCTCTACACACCTTCTTTTCCTGTCTCCTGAATACCTGCTGCTCTGTGCTATCTCTGACCCTCTAGCCCGGCTTTGCTGCACAGCTTAGGAGCCACTTACTTCCCCAGTCTGCACAGCCATGCTGGTGGGATCCCTGGGGGTATTTGATTTTTAATTTTATTTTTTATTATTTCTTTCTTTTTGTTATTCTTCATTTGTCAGTTTCTTGGGTTCTGGGTTGTCTCTCTCTACTTACTTTCTTTTCCTGTCTCCTGAATACCTGGTGCTGTGTGCCATCTCTGCCCCTTCAAGCTGGGCTGAACTTCCAGGATTGACAGCCACTTTCCCAGTCTGCACAGCCATGCCAGTGGGATCCCTGGGGGCATTTCTGTTTTTTATCTATTATTATCATTTTTTCTTTTTTCCTTTTTGTTTTTCTTCATTTCTCAGTTCCTCTTCTCTCTCTACTGACTTTCTTTTCCTATCTCCTGAACACCTGGTGCTGTGTGCCATCTCAGCCACTTCTAGATGGGCTATGCCCCGAGGCCTGGTGGCCACTTCCCTGGTTGCCAGTGGGATCACTGGAGACATTTCTGTTTTTAAATTATTTATTTTCCTTTTCAACTTTTTGCTTTTTGTCATTTCCCACTTCCTTTTTTTTGTCTTTCCACTCCAATGGCAGGTTCTCTCAGTATTCTTTTTTTTTTTAATTAACTTTTATTAAGCTTCAAGTGAACATTTACAAATCCAATCAGTCTGTCACATATAAGTTTACATACATCTTACTCCCTACTCCCACTTAGTCTCCCCCTATTGAGTCAGCCGTTTCAGTCTCTCCATTCGTGACAATTTTGCCAGCTTCCCTCTCTCTCTATCCTTCCATCCCCCCTCCAGACAAGAGTTGCCAACACAATCTCAAGTGTCCACCTGATTTAATTAGCTCACTCTTCATCAGCATCTCTCTCCCACCCGCTGACCAGTCCCTTTCATGTCTGATGAGTTGTCTTCGGGGATGGTTCCCGTCCTGTGTCAACAGAAGCTCTAGGGAGCATTGCCGCCGGGATTCCTCTAGTCTTAGTCAGACCATTAAGTATGCTCTTTTTATGAGAATTTGGGGTCTGCATCCCACTGATCTCCTGCTCCCTCAGGAGTTCTCTGTTGTGCTCCCTGTCAGGGCAGTCATCGATTGTGGCCAGGCCCCAACTAGTTCTTCTGGTTTCAGGATAATGTAGGTCTCTGGTTCACGTGGCCCTTTCTGTGTCTTGGGCTCTTAGTTGTCGTGTGACCTTGGTGTTCTTCATTCTCCTTTGCTCCAGGTGGGTTGAGACCAATTGATGCATCTTAGATGGCCGCTTGTTAGCATTTAAGACCCCAGACGCCACATTTCAAACTGGGATGCAGAATGTTTTCATAATAGAATTATTTTGCCAATTGACTTAGAAGTCCCCGCAAACCATGTTCCCCAGACACCCGCCCCTGCTCTGCTGACCTTTGAAGCATTCATTTTATCCTGGAAACTTCTTTGCTTTTGGTTGTCCAATTGAACTGACCTTCCATGTATTGAGTGTTGTCTTTCCCTTCACCCAAAGCAGTTCTTATCTACTGATTAATCAATAAAAAACACTCTCCCTCCCTCCCTCCCTCCCCCCTTCGTAACCACAAAAGTATGTATTCTTCTCAGTTTTTACTATTTCTCAAGATCTTATAATAGTGGTCTTATACAATATTTGTCCTTTTGCCTCTGACTAATTTTGCTCAGCATAATGCCTTCCAGGTTCCTCCATGTTATGAAATGTTTCACAGATTTGTCACTGTTCTTTATCGATGCGTAGTATTCCATTGTGTGAATATACCACAATTTATTTACCCATTCATCCGTTGACAGACACCTTGGTTGCTTCCACCTTTTTGCTATTGTAAACAGAGCTGCAATAAACATGGGTGTGCATATATCTGTTTGTGTGAAGGCTCTTGTATCTCTAGGGTATATTCCGAGGAGTGGGATTTCTGGGTTGTATGGTAGTTCTAACTGTTTAAGATAACACCAGATACATTTCCAAAGTGGTTGTACCATTTTACATTCCCACCAGCAGTGTATAAGAGTTCCAATCTCTCCGCAGCCTCTCTAACATTTATTCTTTTGTGTTTTTTCGATTAATGCCAGCCTTGTTGGTGTGAGATGGAATCTCATCATCATTTTAATTTGCATTTCTCTAATGGCTAATGATCGAGAGCATTTTCTCATGTATCTGTTGGCTACCTGAATATCTTCTTCAGTGAAATGTGTGTTCATATCCTTTGCCCACTTCTTGATTGGGTTGTTTGTCTTTTTGTGGTTGAGTTTTGACAGAATCATGTAGATTTTAGAGATCAGGCGCTGGTCGGAGATGTCATAGCTGAAAATTCTTTCCCAGTCTGTAGGTGGTCTTTTTACTCTTTTGGTGAAGTCTTTAGATGAGCATAGGTGTTTTATTTTTAGGAGCTCCCAGTTATCTGGTTTCTCTTCATCATTTCTGGTAATGTTTTGTATTCTGTTTATGCCTTGTATTAGGGCTCCTAGGGTTGTCCCTATTTTTTCTTCCATGATCTTTATCGTTTTAGTCTTTATGTTTAGGTCTTTGATCCACTTGGAGTTAGTTTTTGTGCATGGTGTGAGGTATGGGTCCTGTTTCATTCTTTTGCAAATGGATATCCAGTTATGCCAGCACCATTTGTTAAAAAGACTATCTTTTCCCCAATTAACTGACACTGGGCCTTTGTCAAATATCAGCTGCTCATACGTGGATGGATTTATATCTGGGTTCTCAATTCTGTTCCATTGGTCTATGTGCCTGTTGTTGTACCAGTACCAGGCTGTTTTGACGACTGTGGCTGTATAATAGGTTCTGAAATCAGGTAGAGTGAGGCCTCCCACTTTCTTCTTCTTTTTCAGTAATGCTTTGCTTATCCGGGGGTTCTTTCCCTTCCATATGAAATTGGTGATTTGTTTCTCTATCCCCTTAAAATATGACATTGGAATTTGGATCGGAAGTGCGTTGTATGTATAGATGGCTTTTGGTAGAATAGACATTTTTACTATGTTAAGCCTTCCTATCCATGAGCAAGGTATGTTTTTCCACTTAAGTATGTCCTTTTGAATTTCTTGTAGTAGAGCTTTGTAGTTTTCTTTGTATAGGTCTTTTACATCCTTGGTAAGATTTATTCCTAAGTATTTTATCTTCTTGGGGGCTACTGTGAATGGTATTGATTTGGTTATTTCCTCTTCGGTGTTCTTTTTGTTGATGTAGAGGAATCCAAGTGATTTTTGTATGTTTACTTTATAACCTGAGACTCTGCCAAACTCTTCTATTAGTTTCAGTAGTTTTCTGGAGGATTCCTTAGGGTTTTCTGTGTATAAGATCATGTCATCTGCAAACAGTGATAACTTTACTTCCTCCTTGCCAATCCGGATACCCTTTATTTCTTTGTCTAGCCTAATTGCCCTGGCTAGGACTTCAAGTACGATGTTGAATAAGAGCAGTGATAAAGGGCATCCTTGTCTGGTTCCCGTTCTCAAGGGAAATGCTTTCAGGTTCTCTCCATTTAGAGTGATATTGGCTGTTGGCTTTGCATAGATGCCCTTTAGTATGTTGAGGAATTTTCCTTCAATTCCTATTTTGGTCAGAGTTTTTATCATAAATGGGTGTTGGACTTTGTCAAATGCCTTTTCTGCATCAATTGATAAGATCATGTGGTTTTTGTCTTTTGTTTTATTTATGTGGTGGATTACATTAATGTTTTTCTGATATTAAACCAGCCTTGCATACCTGGTATAAATCCCACTTGATCAGGGTAAATTATTTTTTTGATGTGTTGTTGGATTCTATTGGCTAGAATTTTGTTGAGGATTTTTGCATCTATGTTCATGAGGGATATAGGTCTATAATTTTCTTTTCTTGTAATGTCTTTACCTGGTTTTGGTATCAGGGAGATGGTGGCTTCACAGAATGAATTGGGTAGTGTTCCATCATTTTCTATGCTTTGAAATACCTTCAGTAGTAGTGGTGTTAACTCTTCTCTGAAAGTTTGGTAGAACTCTGCAGTGAAGCCGTCCGGGCCAAGGCTTTTTTTTGTTGGGAGTTTTTTGATTACCGTTTCAATCTCTTTTTTTGTTATGGGTCTATTTAGTTGTTCTACTTCTGAATGTGTTAGTTTAGGTAGGTAGTGTTTTTCCAAGAATTCATCCATTTCTTCTAGGTTTTCAAATTTGTTAGAGTACAATTTTTCGTAGTAATCTGAAATGATTCTTTCAATTTCATTTGGTTCTGTTGTGATGTGGTCCTTCTCGTTTCTTATTTGGGTTATTTGTTTCCTTTCCTGTATTTCTTTAGTCAGTCTAGCCAATGGTTTATCAATTTTGTTAATTTTTTCAAAGAACCAGCTTTTGGCTTTGTTAATTCTTTCAATTGTTTTTCTGTTCTCTAATTCATTTAGTTCAGCTCTAATTTTTATTATTTGTTTTCTTCTGGTGCCTGATGGGTTCTTTTGTTGCTCACTTTCTATTTGTTCAAGTTGTCAGGACAGTTCTCTGATTTTGGCTCCTTCTTCTTTTTGTATGTGTGCATTTATCGATATAAATTGACCTCTGAGCACTGCTTTTGCTGTGTCCCAGAGGTTTTGATAGGAAGTATTTTCATTCTCGTTGCATTCTATGAATTTCCTTATTCCCTCCTTAATGTCTTCTATAACCCAGTCTTTTTTCAGGAGGGTATTGTTCAGTTCCCAAGTATTTGATTTCTTTTCCCTAGTTTTTCTGTTATTGATTTCTAGTTTTATTGCCTTGTGGTCTGAGAAGATGCTTTGTAATATTTTGATGTTTTGGACTCTGCAAAGATTTGTTTTATGACCTAATATGTGGTCTATTCTAGAGAATGTTCCATGTGCGCTAGAAAAAAAAGTATACTTTGCAGCAGTTGGGTGGAGAGTTCTGTATAAGTCAATGAGGTCCAGTTGGTTGATTGTTGTAAGTAGGTCTTCCGTGTCTCTATTGAGCTTCTTACTGGATGTCCTGTCCTTCTCCGAAGGTGGTGTGTTGAAGTCTCCTACTATAATTGTGGAGGTGTCTATCTCACTTTTCAGTTCTGTTAAAATTTGATTTATGTATCTTGCAACCCTGTCATTGGGTGCATAAATATTTAATATGGTTATGTCTTCCTGATCAATTGTCCCTTTTATCATTATATAGTGTCCTTCTTTATCCTTTGTGGTGGATTTAAGTCTAAAGTCTATTTTGTCCGAAATTAATATTGCTACTCCTCTTCTTTTTTGCTTATTGTTTCCTTGATATATTTTTTTCCATCCTTTGAGTTTTAGTTTGTTTGTGTCTCTAAGTCTAAGGTGTGTCTCTTGTAGGCAGCATATAGATGGATCGTGTTTCTTTATCCAGTCCATGACTCTCTGTCTCTTTATTGGTGCATTTAGTCCATTTGCATTCAGCGTAATTATAGATAAATAAGTTTTTAGTGCTGTCATTTTGATGCCTTTTCATGTGTGTTGTTGGCCATTTCATTTTTCCACATACTTTTTTGTGCTGAGACGTTTTTCTTAGTAAATTGTGAGATCCTCATTTTCATAGTGTTTGACTTTATGTTAGTTGAGTCGTTACATTTTTCTTGGCTTTTATCTTGAGTTATGGATTTGTTATACCTTTTTGTGGTTACCTTATTATTTACCCCTATTTTTCTAGGTAAAAACCTAACTTGTATCGTTCTATATCGCCTTGTATCACTCTCCATCTGGCAGTTCAATGCCTCCTGTATTTAGTCCCTCTTTTTGATTATTGTGATCTTTTACCTATTGACTTCCATGATTCCCTGTTATGTGTATTATTTATTTATTCATTTTAAATTAATCTTAATTTGTTTGTTTTTGTGATTTCCCTATTTGAGTTGATATCAGGATGTTCTGTTTTGTGACCTCATGTTGTGCTGGTACCTGATATTATTGGTTTTCTGACCAAACAATATCCTTTAGTATTTCTTGTAGCTTTGGTTTGGTTTTTGCAAATTCTCTAAACTTGTGTTTATCTGTAAATATCTTAATTTCGCCTTCATATTTGAGAGAGAGTTTTGCTGGAGATATGATCCTTGGCTGGCAGTTTTTCTCCTTCAGTGTTCTCTATATGTCGTCCCATTCCCTTCTTGCCTGCATGGTTTCTGCTGAGTAGTCTGAACTTATTCTTATTGATTCTCCCTTGAAGGAAACCTTTCTTTTCTCCCTGGCTGCTTTTAAAATTTTCTGTTTATCTTTGGTTTTGGCAAGTTTGATGATAATATGTCTTGGTGTTTTTCTTTTTGGATCAATCTTAAATGGGGTTCGATGACCATCTTGGATAGCTATCCTTTCGTCTTTCATGATGTCAGGGAAGTTTTGTGTCAGGAATTCTTCAACTATTTTCTCTGTGTTTTCTGTCCCCCCTCCCTGTTCTGGGACTCCAATCACCCGCAGGTTATCCTTCTTGATAGAGTCCCACATGATTCTTAGGGTTTCTTCATTTTTTTCAATTCTTTTATCTGATTTTTTTTCAGCTGTGTTGGTGTTGATTCCCTGGTTCTCCAGATGTCCCAGTCTGCATTCTAATTGCTCGAGTCTGCTCCTCTGACTTCCTAGTGCGTTGTCTAATTCTGTAATTTTATTGTTAATCTTTTGGATTTCTACATGCTGTCTCTCTATGGATTCTTGCAACTTATTAATTTTTCCACTATGTTCTTGAATAATCTTTTTGAGTTCTTCAACAGTTTTATCAGTGTGTTCCTTGGCTTTTTCTGCACTTTGCCTTATTTTGTTTCTGATGTCTTGAAGCGTTCTGTAAATTAGTTTTTTATATTCTGTATCTGATAATTCCAGGATTGTATCTTCATTTGGGAAAGATTTTGATTCTTTTGTTTGGGGGGTTGGAGAAGCTGTCATGGTCTGCTTCTTTATGTGGTTTGATATGGACTACTGTCTCTGAGCCATCACTGGGAAACTAGTTTTTCCAGAAAATCCACTAAAAAAAATGCAGTCAGATCCCTATCAGAGTTCTCCCTCTGGCTCAGGCTATTCAGATGTTAATGAAGCCGCCTGGGGAGGGTGGGGGAGGGGTCAGAGAGATAGGAGAGTAGCACCTCAGAATATAGCCAGAGTTGCTTGTCTTGCTTGGAATGACTATTATATCTGAGATTCCCACGGGGCGTGTTGCCTATGTGTGCTGGCTGTGTAGAGATTGCCCCCGGGGGGTCTGGCCCGCTAGAGTCACGGTCAGATCCTCCGCTATCAGCCCCACGCCCAAGGTTAAGGTTCCCCTACTGGAACGGTGCACTCCCGACTCCAAAATCAGTCGCTGCCTCCCGGGGACTTCCCATCCCGCCAGCCGCGTCGCTGCGCCACCGCCGCGAACCGGCTGGGCTCCGCCCCGGGGTCAGCTCAGGATAGCGGGGCAGCTCCCCGCGCCTGAGCTGCGACTGCGCGTCCCGGCTGGGACGCCGCTCTTCCCGCTCCAAGACCAGTCACTACCTCCCGGGGACTTTTCCCACCGGCTGCGCCGCCACGCCGCCCACGAAACTGGCTGGGCCCCCCCCGGGGTCAGTTCAGGGGAATGGAGCTGCTCCCCGCGCTTATGCAGCACCCGCGCGCCGCCCAAATACAGGCGGGACGGCTCCCCGGCTGGGACGCTGCTCTCCCCGCTCCAACGCCAGTCACTGCCTCCCGGGGACTTCTCCCACCGGCTGTGCCACCACGCCGCCCGCGCTAACTGGCTGGGCCCCCCCCGGGGTCAGTTCAGGGGGATGGAGCTGCTCCCCGCGCTTCTGCGGCGCCCACGCCCCGCCTAAATCCCGGCGGGACAGCTCCCCGGCTGGGACGCTGCTGTCCCCGCTCCAAGACCAGTCACTGCCTCTCGGGGACTTCTCCCACCGGCTGCGCCACCACGCCGCCCGCGCGAACTGGCAGGGCCCCCCTGGGGTCAGTTCAGGGGGATGGAGCTGCTTCCCGCGCTTATGCGGCACCCGCGCCCCGCCAAAATCCCGGTGGGACGGCTCCCCAGCTGGGACGCTGCTCTGCCCACTCAAAGACCAGTCACTGCCTCCCGGGGACTTCTCCCACCGGCTGCGCCGCCACACCGCCCGTGCGAACCGGCTGGGCCCCCTCCCGGAGTGAGTTCGGAGGCTAGGGCTTGGCCCCTTGTTTGTGCCTTCTGCCCCCGTGGGCTCTGCCCCAAATCGGGCACCGAAGGTCACCTGACTGGTACGGTGGCTCCAGGCTCTGAAAACAATTGCTGCCTCCCTGTATTTGTTGGTTCTCTGTCTCTAAATCTGTGTTTGTTGTTCAGAGTTTGTAGATTGTTATGTATGTGATCGATTCACTTGTTTTTCTGAGTCTTTGTTGCAAGAGGGATCCGCGGTAGCGTCCACCTAGTCCGCCATCTTGGCCTAAACATTCTCAGTATTCTTTTTTTAATCTCGTTCCTCTCTCCTTTCTCTTCTTTCCCATTCCCAACTTAGCTCCACACAACACAACCTCCCCCCTGCCTCCTACATATCTACACCATGCGCTGAACATCGAACCCCTGAGCAGCACAGGCACAGCCTACCAGAACCTGCCTTGGACTGACCTGCAGTCTACCCTGTTTGCCCCTGTACATGCCACAAACAACCCATCCTAGGCTCACCCCTTCAGCTGGAACTGCCCTGCTGCAATATAGCTGAGAGACTGGCCCCACCCATTGGACAAAGAGATGAAAAGTATTACACCCACAAACAAGCAAACAAAAAAGAACGCACAGCCCACCTGCTCAGACATAACCAAATAAAACAAAAAAGCAGGATGAAACAAACAAATTTACAATCAATAAACAAAGAAAACAACCCCTAAATGTCCCAAAGACAGCAGACAATATCAAAACATAAAAAAAACAGGATAGGATGGTTCCAGCAGTGGTCCAAAATAAAACACCAGATGATTTTCCAGTAGAAGAAAAGGCACTGGAACTACCTGATAGGAAATTCAAATCTCTAATATTCACACCTAGCCAAGAGTTGAAGCAAAAAGCACACAAAAATGAGGGAAAAACAGACAAATTCATAGAAAAGGCAGACAAAATCACAGAAACTACAGACAAAACAATGGAAGAATTCAGCAAAATAATATAGGAACAAAATATCAAAATAAATTCACAACTAGAAATCACACATAAATAACAATTAGAAATCCAAAAGACAAACAAAAAGAATTCAGAAATGGATAGTGTCATAGAAGGTCTGAGGAGCAGGATTAAAACAATGGAAGACAGGGTCAGTGCAATTGAAGGCAAATCCTTGGATACCACTTTGAGGAAAAATCCGAAAAACAAATGAAGAAACCCTGAGAATGATGTGGGATACAATCAAAAGCAAAAATTTGTGAGGGATCAGAGTTCCAGAACAGGGGGAGAAAATGGAAAACACAGAGAAGAACGTTGAAGACTTGCTGACAGAAAACTTTCCTAAGATGATGAAAGATGAATAGCTCACCATCCAAGAAGCTCAACAAACCCCATATAAGGATAGACCCCAAAAGAAAATCACCAAGGCATATCATAATCACGTAAAATAAAACCAAAGACAAAGAAAGAATCCTGACAGCAACATCAAAAATAAAGGAACGTCACATACAGAGGGGAAAAACAAGAAAGCAATGGGATAACATACATAAAACCTTGAAAGAAAAAAAAAAATGCCAACTAAGAATAATATATCCTGCAAAATTCTCATTCAAATATGATGGTGAAACTAAGACATTTCCAGACAAATAAAAATTAAGGGAATATGTAAAAACCAAACCAAACTTAGAAGGATTATGAAAGGGAGTCCTTCAGTTCACAAACAAAATCAGATGATGCCTGATTCTAGGATGCAAGATTGCACCAGCCAGATACCAACCTAGGAAATGAAATCTCAAGGACTACTCAAAGCCAAAAGATTTAAAACAGGGAGCCAGAGAGGTTAATCTCTAAATGGCAACAATATCAGAACAGTAAACTTTCTAATGGAGAAGAAGGAAAAGTGATACCAGGTAATAATAGACTGGTTCAACCTAGGAAAATAAGGGTAAATTTCAAGGTAAGCACAAAGAAAGTTAACAAACTTACTCAACAAAATAAAGAAGAAAAACATAATGTCTCAGTAAAAACAAAATCTACAAAAACAAAAGAAATGAAAAAACATCGATAAAATGAATTCAGCACAGGAGAGTAAGAGGAATTAAAAAAAAAATCAGCACCATAAAAAAAAAAATCACCACAAAATGACAGCAATAAAGTCACACAAGAGACAGTTGTTCAAACAGAACAAGGGTATGTTGAATGGTTTAAAGTCAGGAAAAATGTGCGTCAGGGTTGTATCCTTTCACCAGACCTAGTCGATCTGTATGCTGAGCAATCTGAGAAGATGAACTATATAAAGAACAGGACACCAGGATTGGAGGAAGACTCATTAATAACCCGTGTTATGCAGATGACACAACCTTGTTGCTGAAAGTGAAGAGGACTTGTAGCACTTACTAATGAAGATCAAAGATCACAGCCTTCAGTATGGATTACGCCTCAACATAAAGAAGCCCAAAATTCTCACAACTGGACCAATAAGCAACATTATGATAAACGGAGAAAAGATTGAATTTGTCAAGCATTTCATTTTACTTGGATCCACAATCAACAGCCATGGAAGCAGCAGTCAAGAAATCAAAAGACACATTGCATTGGGCAAATCTACTGCAAAAGACCTCTTTAAAGTGTTGAAAAGCAAAGATGTTGCCTTGAAGACTAAAAAAAAAAAAAAAAAAATTTTTTTTTTTTTTAAGACTAAGGGGCACCTGACACAAGCCGTGGTGTCTTCAATTACCTCCTATGCATGTGAAAGCTGAACGATGCATAAGGAAGACCAAAGAAGAATTGAAGCCTTGAATTTGTGGTGTTAGAGAAGAATATTGAATATACCATGGGCTGCCAAAAGAATGAACAAATCTGTCTCGGAAAAAGTACTACCAGAATGCTCCTTAGAAGCAAGGATGGTGAGAATATGTCTCACATACCTTGGACATGTTGTCAGGAGAGATGAGTCCCTGGAGGAGGACATGATGCTTTGTAAAGTAGGGGGTCAGCGGAAAGGAGGAAGACCCTCAGTGAGATGGATTGACACAGTGGCTGCAACAATGGGCTTAAGCATAACAATTGTGAGGATGGTGCAAGAATGGGCAATATTTTGTTCTATCATACACAGGGTCGCTAGGAGTTGGAACCAACTTGACAGCACCTAACAACAATAACATCAATAAATTACACTGAATGTAAATGGCCTAAACGAACCCATATAAAGACAGAGAGTGACAGAATAGATTAAAAAAATAGGATCCATCAACATGCTGTCTACAAGAGACACACCTTAGAAACAAAGACATAAATTTATTAAAAATGAAAGGTTGGAAAAAATATCAAGCAAACAGCTTCCAAAAAACAAGCAGGAGAAGCAATTCTAATCTCAGATGAAATAGTCTTTAAAACAAAATCCACCATAAAAGATGAAGAAGGGCATTACATAATGATTAAAGGGACAATCCATCATAAGACATAACCATAATAAATATCTACACACTGAATGACAGGGGTTTAAAATACATAACACATACTCTAACAGCAATGAAAAGAGAAATTGAAAGTTCCACAATAATAGTAGGAGACTTCAACACACAGCTCTTTTTAAAGGACAGAACATCTAGAAAAGAACTCAACAAAGATACAGAAGATCTAAAGGCCACAGACAACTTTAACTCGTAGACATATATATAGAACACTCCACCCACCAGCTGCACAGTACATATATATTTTTTTAATTTTTATTGTGCTTTAAGTGGAAGTTGACAAATCAAGTCAGTCTCATACAAAAAGTTATACACACCTTGCTATATACTCCTAATTGCTCTCCCCCTAATGAGACAGCATACTCCTTCCCTCGACTCTCTATTTTCGTGTCCATTCAGCCAGCTTCTGAGGCCCTCTGCTCTCTCATCTCCCCTACAGACAGGAGATGCCAATATAGTCTCATGTCTACTTGATCCAAGAAGCTCATTCTTTACCAGTATCATTTTCTATCCCATAATCCAGTCCAATCCCTGTCTGAAGAGTTGGCTTTGGGCATGCCTTCTGTCTTGGGCTAATAGAAAGTTTGGGGACATAAACTCCGGGGTCCTTCTAGTCTCAGTCAGACCATCAAGTCTGGTCTCTTTACAGAAATTTGGGGTCTGCATCCCACTGCTCTCCTGCTTCCTCATGGGCTCTCCGTTGCGCTCCCTGTCAGGGCAGTCATTGATTATAGCCGGGCACAACCTAGCTCTTCTGGTCTCAGGCCGATGCAGTTTCTGGTTTTTCGTGGTCCTTTCTGTCTCTTGGGCTCATAATCACCTTTGTGTTTGGTGTTCTTCATTCTCCTTTGCTCCAGGTGGGTTGAGGCCAAGTGATGCATCTTAGATGGCCACTTGCTAGCGTTTAAGACCCCAGAAGCCACTCTCCAAAGTGGGATGCAGAGTGTTTTCTTAATAGATTTTATTATGCCAATTGACTTAGATGTTCCCAGAAACCATGGTCCCCAAACTCCCGCCCCTGCTACCCTGGTCTTTGAAGTGTTCAGATTATTCAGGAAACTTCTTTGCTTTTAGTTTAGTCCAGTTGTGCTGACCTCGCCTGTATTGTGTGTTGTCCTTCCCTTCACCCAAAAACAATTCCTATCCACTATTTAACCAGTGAAAACTCCTCTCTCTCCCTCCCCCCTCTCGTAACCATCAAAGAATATTTTCTTCTCTGTTTAAACTATTTCTCAAGTTCTTATAATAGTGGTCTTATACAATATTTGTCTTTTTGCAACTGACTAATTTCACACAGCATAATACTTTCGAGATTCCTCCATGTTATGAAATGTTTCACAGATTCATCATTACTCTTCATTGATGCCTAGTATTCCATTGTGTGAATATACCATATTTATTTATCCGTTCATCTGTTGATGGGTACCTTGGTTGCTTCCATCTTTTTGCTATTGTAAACAGTGCTGCAATGAACATGGGCATGAATATATCTGTTCGTGTAAAGGCTCTGAATACTGTAGGATATATTCCACAGAGTGGGACTGTTGGATCGTATGATCTTTTATGGTAACTCTATTTCTAGTTTTGTAAGGAAGCGCCAAATCAATTTCCAAAGTGGTTGGACCATATTACATTTCCACCAGCAGTGTATAGTGTTTCAGTCTCTCCACAACCTCTCCAACATTTATTATTTTGTGTTTTTTAGATTAATGCCAGCCTTGTTGGAGTGAGATGGAATCTCACTGTACTTTTGATTTACGTTTCTCCAATGGCTAATGATTGTAAACATTTCCTCATGTATCTGTTAGCTACCTGAATGTCTTCTTTAGTGAAGTGCCTGTTCATATGCTTTGCCCATTTTTAATTGGGTTGTCTTTTTGTAGTTGAGTTTTTCTCGTATCATGTAAATTTTAGTGATCAGATGCTGATCGGAAATGCAATAGCTAAAAACTTTTTCCCAGTCTGTAGGTAATCTTTTTACTCTTTCAGTGAAGTCTTTGGATGAGTATTTTTAGGAGGTGCCAGTTATCTAGTTTCTCTTCTGCATTGTTAGTAATGTTTTGTATACTGTTTATGCCATGTATTAGGGCTCCTAGCATTGTCACTATTTTTTCTTCCATGATCTTTATTGTTTTAGTCTTTATATTTAGGTCTTTGATCCATTTTGAGTTCATTTTTGGGCATGGTGTGAGGTATGGGTCTTGTTTCATTTTTTTGCAGATGCATATCCAGTTACCCCAGCATCATTTGTTAAACAGTCTATCTTTTCACCATTTAACTGACTTTGGGCCTTTGTCAAATATCAGCTGCTTATATATGGATGGATTTATGTCTGGATTCTCAATTCTATTCCACTGGTCTATGTATCTGTTGTTGTACCAGTACTAGGTTGTTTTGACTACTGTGGCAATATAATAGTTTCTAAAATCAGGTAGAGTGAGGCCTCCCATTTGTTCTTCTTTTTCAGTAATGCTTTGCTTATCCAGGGCCTCTTTCCCTTCCACATGAAGTTGCTGATTTGTTTCTCCACCTCATTAAAAATGTCTTTGGAATTTGAATCAGAATTGCATTGTATCTATACATGGCTTTTGGTAGAATAGACATTTTTACAAAGTTAAGTCTTCCTATCCATGAGCAAGGTGTTTTTTCCACTTATGTGGGTGTCTTTTGGTTTCTTGCAGTAGGTCTTTTACATCTCTGGTAAGATTTATTCCTAAGTATTTTATCTTCTTGTGGGCTACTGTAAATGGTATTGATTTGGTGATTTCATCCTCTATGTTTTTTTTGTTGGTGGAGGGGAATTAAACTGATTTTTGTATGTTTATCTTGTATCTTGATACTCTGCTGAAATCTTCTATTAGTTTCAGTAGTTTTCCTGAGGATTCATTTGGGTTTTCTGTGTATAAGATCAAGTCACCAGCAAATAGAGATACTTTTACTTCTTCCTTACCAGTCTGGATGCTCTTTATTTCTTTATCTAGCCTAATTGCTTTGGCTAGGACCTCCAGCAGTATGTTGAATAAGAGTCGTGATAAAGGACATCCTTGTCTGGTTCCTGATCTCAAGGGGAATGCTTTCAGACTCTCTCCATTTAGGATAATGTTGGCTACTGGCTTTTTATAAATGCACTTTATTATGTTGAGGAATTTTCCTTCTATACCTATTTTACAGAGAGTTTTTGTCATGAATGGGTGTCGACCTTTGTGAAATGCCTTCTCTGCATCAATTGATAAGATCATGTGGTTCTTGTCTTTTGTTTTTTTTATATGATGGATTACATTAATTGTTTTTCTAATGTTGAACCATCCCTGCATACCTGGTAAGAATCCCAATTGGTCATGGTGAATTTTTTTTTGCTATGTTGTTGAATTCTATTGGCTAGAATTTTGTTGAGGATTTTTGCATCTAAGTTCAAGAGGGATATAGGCCTTTAATTTCCTTTTTTGTGGCATCTTTACCTGACTTTGCTATCAGGGAGAGAGTACATATTTTTTCCCAAAGCACATGCAACATTCTCCAGTATAGGCCATGTCTTAGGTCATAAAGCAGCCCTCAACAAAATCCAAAACATTGAGATAATAAAAAGTATCTTTTCTGGTCACAGCACCATCAAAGTAAAAATTAACAATAGGCAGAAAAAGGGAAAAAAATCAATTACATGGCAACTGAATAACACCCTGCTTGAAAACCACTGGGTAATAGAAGAAATAAAAAAATGGAATAAAAAAATTCCTAGAATGAAACAAGAGTCAATACACATCATACCAAAGCCTTTGGGACACAGCAAAAGCAGTGCTCAGAGGTCAATTTATAGCAATAGATGCACACATCAAAAAGAAAGGGACAAAAACAAAATATTAGCTATACAACTTGAACAAATAGAAAGAGAACAGTGAAAGAAACCCCCCAGACACCAAAAGAAAAGAAATATTAAAGATCAGGGCAGAAATGTACAAAAGCGAATAAAAAAACAATAGAAAGAATCAACAAAACAAAAAGTTGGTTCTTTGAAAGGACTCATAAAATCGACAAACCACTTACCAAATTGACAAAAGAAAAACAGGAGAGGATGCAAATAACCAAAATAAACCATGAAATGGGGGACATTACAACAGGCCCAATTGAAATAAAAAAAGATCATAACAGAGTTCTATGAAGAACTATACTCCAACAAATTTGAAAACCTAGAGGAAATGGATGAATTTCTAGAAATACATTATCTACCCAAACTGACACAAAATGATGCTGAGAATCTGAACAGACCCATAACAAGAGAAGAGATTGAAAAGATAAGTTAAAAAAAAAAAAACCTCCCAACAGCAACAACAACAAAAAAAAGCCCTGGCCCAGATGGCTTCACTGCAGAATTCTACCAAACATTCAGAGAAGAGGTTTTACCAGTGCTACTCAAACTATTTCAGAACATAGAAAAGGAAGGGATACCTCTAAATTCATTCTATGAAGCCAGCATAACCTTGATACCAAAATCAGGCAAAGACACTACACACAAAAAAAAGAAAATTAGAGATCTCTCATGAATATAAAAAACAAAACAAAACAAACCCATTGCCGTCGAGTTGATTCCAACTCACAGCGACCCTATAGGACAGAGTAGAACTGCCCTATAGGGTTTCGAAGGAGCATCTGCTGGATTCGAAGTGCTGACCTTTAGCAGTCGTAGCTCTTAACCACCACGCCACCATGGTTTCCCTCATGAATATAGATGCAAGAGTTCTCAACAAAATTCTAGCCAAGAGAATTCAGCATCATATAAAAAAAAATACACCATGATCAAGTAGGATTCATACCAGGTATGCAAGGGTGGCTCAACATTAGAAAATCAGTAAACGTAATCCACCACACAAATAAAAGAATCACATGATCATCCAATCCATGGAGAAAAGGCATTTGACAAAGTCCAACACCCATTCTTGAGAAAAACTCTCAATAAATTAGGTACAGAAGGGAAATTTCTCAACATAATAAAGGGCATGTATGTAAAACCAACAGCCAACATCATTCTTAATGGAGCTAGGCTGAAAACATTCCCCTTGAGAACAGGAACCAGACAAGGAATGCCCTTCATCACCATTCCTATTTAACATTGTACCGGAAGTTCTAGCTAGAGCAATAAGGCAAGAAAAAGAAATAAAGTCCAGCCAAATTGGTAAGGAAGAAGTAAAACTGTCTTATTTGCAGATGATATGATAGTATATGAAGAAAACCCAAAAGACTCCATGAGAAAACTAGTGGAATTAATAGAAAGATTCAGGAGAGTAACAGAATACAAGATAAACATACAAAAATCAGTTGTAATCCTATATACCAATGAAGAGAGCAACGAAAAGGAAATCAGCAAAACAATACCATTCATGATAGCCCCTAAAAAAATAAAATAATTAGGAATAACTCTAACCAGGGATGTGAAAGACCTGTACAAAGAAAACTACAGAACACTACTTCAGGCAACCAAAAGAGATCTACATAAATGGAAAAACAGCACGCTCATGGATAGATAGACTCAATACTGTGAAAATGACAATTCTACCCAAAGCAATTTACAAATACAATGCAATCCTGATTCAAATACCAACAACATTCTTTAAAGAGATGGAAAAATTAATCATTAACTTTATATGAAAAGGGAAGATTCCCTGGATAAATAAAGCACTATTGAAGAAGAACAATAAAGTGGGAGCACTACCTGACCTCAGAACCTACTATACAACTACGATAGTCAACACAGCCTGGTACTGGCACGATGGCAGATATATTGACCAAATGAACAGAATTGAGAATCCAGATGTAAATCCATCCACCTGGGGTCACCCAATCTTAGACAAGTTCCCAAATTCCATCAAGTGGTGAAAGGACAGTCTTTTTAAAAAACTGGTGCAGGCAAATCTGCATGTCCATCTGCCAAAAAATGAAACAGGACCCATACCTACACCATACACAAAAACTAGTTCAAAATGGATCAAAGACCTAAATCTAAGACCAAAGACTATAGAGATCATAGAAGGAAAAATAGGACCAATGCTAGAGGCCCTAATACATGGCATTAACAAGATATAAACCATAACTAACAACACACAAACTCTAAAAGATAAGCTAGACAACCAGAATCTTCTAAAAATTAAATACCTATGCTCATCAAAAGACTTCACTAAAAGAGTAAAAAGAGAACCTATAGACTGGGAAAAAATTTTTGGCTATTACAAATCTGACAATGTTCTAATCTGGAAAATCTACAGGAAAATCCAACACCTCTAGAACGAAAAGACAAATAATTAAAAATGGAAAAAGGAAATAAACGGACACTTCACCAAAGAAGACAGTCAAGCAGTTAACACATATTTGAGGAAATGCTCTTGATCACTAGCCAAAGATTAGACAGGCCCATAAAACAAAATGAGACTAAAGGAGCACACTAGCCAAGCAGCAAGGACTAGAAGGCAGGAGGGAACCGGAAGGCTGGTAATAGGGAACCCAATGTTGAGATGGGAGAGTGTTGACATGTCATAGGGTTGTTAACCAATGTCATAAAACAATATGTTTAATAACTGTTTAATGAAAAGTTAGTTTGTTCTGTAAACCATCTAAAGTACAATAAAAACAACAAAAAAATAAGCTAAAAAAAATCAAGCTACGCATTGCATTGAACAAATCTGCTGCAAAAGACTTCTTTAAAGTGTTCAAAAGCAGAGATATCACTTTGAGGACTAAGGTGCACTTGATCCAAGCCATGATATTTTCTATTGCGTGATATGTATGAGAAAGCTGCACAATGAATAAAGAAGACCAGAGAATAATTGATGCTTTTGAATTATCATGTTGGCCAAGAATATTGAACATACTATCGACTGGCAGAAGGAACAATCTGTCTTGGTAGAAGTACAGCCAGATTGCTCCTTAGAAGTGAGGATGGCAAGACTTTATCTCACATACCTTGGACACGTTGTCTGGAGGGACCAGTCCCTGGAGAAGAATATCATGCTTAGTAAGATGGATTGACACAGTGGATGCAACAATGGGCTCAAGCATAATGATTGTGAGCATGGCACAGGACCAGGCAGTGTTTCATTCTGTAGTACATAGGGTCACTATTAGTCAGAACCGACTCGCTGGCACCTAACAACAACAATATTGGGCAGACAAAAAGTGTTTTAAGGGAATTTGTGAGGACCTCACACTTATCGTTAGCCATTATTATATGGTATTGAATCAGGAAATATTCTCAAGCTACCCTGATGTTCTCAGTCTATAATAATTGGCAGGCAGGAAGGGCACATACAATGTTGACCTACATTAGGCACTGATAAAGACACTACTTACATTTCATTTAACAATCACAATAACCCTATTGGAATATATAAAATCTAGGCTCCAGGATTTGACAGAATACTAATTGAGATGTTTCAACAAAAGGATACAGTGCTGGAGGTGCTCACTTGCCTAAGCCAAGAAATTTGGAATACAGCTACCTGGCCAACAGACTGGAAGTGATCTATATTTGTGCCCATTCCAAAGAAAGGTGATCCAATAGAAAGCAGAAATTATCAAACAATGTCATTAATATCACGTGCAAGTCAAATTTTGCTGAAGATCATTCAAACACGGTTGCAGCGGAATATGATAGGAAACTGACAGAAATTTAAGCCAAATTCAGAAAAGGATGTGTAACAAGGGATATCATTGCTGATGTCAGATGGATCTTGGCTGAAAACAGAGAATACCAGGAAGATGTTTACCTGAGTTTTATTGACTATGCAAAGGCATTACATTGTTTGGGTCATAACAAATTATGGATAACATTGCAAAGAATGGGAATTCTGGAACAATTTATCGTGCTCATGGGAAACCAGTAGGTAAAAGAAGAGGCAGTTGTTCAAACAGAACAAGGAGATGCTACATGGTTTAAAATTAGGAAAGATGTGTATCAGGGTTTTCAGCTTTTACCTTACTTAGTCAATCTGTTTGCTGAGCAAATAATCTGAGAAGCTGGACTATATGAAAAAGAATGAGGCATCAAGATTGGTGGAAGACTCATGGACAACCTGCAATATGTAGATGACATGACCTAGCTTGCCAAAAGGGAAGAGCACTTGAAGCACTTACTGATGAAGATCAAAGCCTACAGCCTACGGATTACACTTCAACATAAAGAAAACAAAAATTCTCACAACTAGACCAATAAGGAACATCACGATACACGGAGAAAATTTCATGTTGTCAAGGATTTCATTTTACTTGGATCCACAATCAATGCCCATGGAGGCAGCAGTCAAGAAATCAAACAATGCATTGCATTGGGCAAATCTGCTGCAAAAGTCCTCTTTAAAGTGTTCAAAAGCAAAGATGTCACATTGAAGACTAAGGTGTGAATGTCCCAAGCCATGATATTTTCGATTGCCTCATATGCATGTGAAAGCTGCACCATGAATAAGGGAGACTGAGGAATAATTGATGCCTTTGAATTATGGTGTTGGCAAAGAATATTGACGATACCATGGACTGCCAAAAAAAACAACAAGTCTGTCTTTGAAGAAGCACAGCCAGAGTGCTTCTTGGAAGCGAGAATGACGAGACTTCGCCTCACTTACTTTGGACATGTTATCAGGAGGGACCAGTCCCTGGAGAAGGACATGATGCTTGGTAAAGTAGAGAGTCAGCAAAAAAGAGGGAGGCTCTCAGCTAGGTGGATTGACACAGTGGCTGCAACAATGGGCTCAAACATAGCGACGATTGTGAGGATGGAGTAGGACTGGGCAGTGCTTCTTTCTGTTGTACATAGGGTTACTATGAGTCGGAACTGATTAGACATCACCTAACAACAATAAGCACAGTCACTTTAGAATCTTTGTTTTGTTGTGTTAGAAAAGGAACACACTTCCAAAAGCTATTGATCAAAATGAAATCTTAACTCGAGGCACAGAAGAGAGGTAGTGTTGGAGCAAGTACTTCCCAACTGTTGGAAGACGAGAATTAAGCGAACTTTGCCTTTGAACCTGTATGACTGTTAATATGTATTTGTATGTGGGTGTGTGTAATGAGGATGTTGATTAAAGGATGTAGGATATCAAGAAAATCCCTCAATGTTGACATGTGGTCTAAATATGGGCAAACTAGCAGATTGAGAAAAAAATAAATAAAATTGTGATTTGGCTTCTAAAAAGTGTTAGTAATTATAGCCATTTATTTGATGTGCCTACTATTTGTGTCTAATTGCCATGCAGATCAACAATTATCATGTGTATCATTACATATATGCCCTGGGATTAACTTTGTGATAAGTTGTGTTTGCTTTTGGCGCTCAGTCGCACATATGTATACTCCAGCCTTCCTAGTTCATTTCTCTGTTTATCTACTCACAACTCAGAAAACAACAGAGGACCGAGGTATCGTTTTATGAACTTTGCTGGGTACTGATTCAGAAGGCCTGAGAGACATGTACTTTGATGTTGAAAAAGGCAGAGCTCTGCAGGTGCCAATTTTATCAGAGGTCAAGAGCTAGGCTTTACAGATAGTTCTCAGACCTCAGTTTGACAAACTAACTCGGTAGATGCCAAGAATGACAGCACAACAATGGAGTAGTGGGTCACTAAAGAAAACTTCATTTACTTGACATTTTATGCACCATGTCCTGCCTCACTTCCATTGACCATAGGGCTAGTCTTGCTAATACCTAATAAACTCCTTATAGGTCAGTTTCAAGATCAAAATAGATTGACTTGAATGGTTTATCTCTGAAGAAAATCTGTTGACTCAAATAAGTACAAAATAAGTATGCAAAAAAAAAATACACCTAAAGGTCTAGCTAGTTTGCATTATTTGGTATAGAATATGAAAGGTAAACTACACTGAGTTCTCTCAGATGGTCTTATATGATAACCTCGAAAATTCTATCATCTTTAATTACAACAGATTTCACAAGAGAGGTGCCAGGAGCCTCCTGAACTGTTAGCTTTATATAGGTATCATAATCACTGCCCAAGTAATAGTTCAGAGAGAAGTGAGCCTAGGCATTGGTTCAAGGGCAACCTTTTTACTCATAAAAATGCATTCAACTCCATTTATGACTGATAGTCACTTGGCTGTTTTCCATTCAGAAGATTATAACACCTTCATATTTAATTTGATTAAATAGCTGTATCTAGGCTCCCATTATACAGAATATCCTAGTTATTGTTCTCCCCTCAAGCAGTATCCATTTTGAATTAGATTGAGTTGAGCAAGAAAAATTTCAGACTTTTGAAAATACCATTTTCATTTTTCCAGACACCTTCTTGTGCTCCAATTAATTTTTTTTAGCCTCTAGGTTCACTTGAAACATTACTTTCAAGGTACCAACTGCATGCTGTTGGTATTCATTCTGCCCTTAGTGCAGAAAGATTGGTAGTGCCAGCCAGAAAGTGTTAAAATATGTTAATGCAGATAACTCTTAGCCAGATGATGTTGTGAACCTACTTCTGTAAGAAAAAATATTTTAAAAACAATGGAACTTATCTAAAATTTTTAATGATGGGGAATTACTGAAGAACATTCTTGGACTCCATTCTTGGGGAATCCACTCACATATTGGCAGTGTTAGCAAGACCTTAGCCCTCCAAGCAATTTATATTTTATCAAATTAAGAAATTCATTAAGAAATCACTGAATGTAATAATGATAAATTTTCATCTGCAGTATGTCAAATGGATATTAAACTATCTCTAAGTGGAGATACCTATAATTTTGTTGCAGGAAAAAATTGCAGAGAGCTCAGACTTTTGTGTGATGTCTATGCCAAAAGAATATATAGAGAGAATACAAAGCTTCTATTTACCAAGAAAATTCTGACAATTTTCCCAGAACTGTAAAATCAACAATCAACAGCTCATTTGCAATGAGTGCTCTGAGATTTCTCAATGACATCACTGTGCTCATGGTCCATGTTCTCCAAGGAGTATACCTTGAAAATTTCTCTGCAACACTTCTTACACCTGCCACATGCTATTTTTTTTTTCTTCAGATGAGAAATGTGCTAAAATCACAGGACTTGCTTATCGAATCTACCTGCAGCTTCCAAAGAAATTGACCGAGGCTCCTGGTTAATTGGAGCTGCTAATTACCTGCAAAGATCTGGGTGTGTGTCCATTACCAGAATGAATTTACTACACAATAAAGACTGTTCGTTTTAAGGAAACCAAAGAGATTTGTTTTAAATAGTTCTTACTGGGGTATTTGATTCAACAGTGAAGTTATAACTTTAGCAACATGAATGAGAAGGCGGGGGCGGGGAGGGGAAGGGGAGAAATAAATACCAAACCAAAAAAAAATGTAGAAAATTTTCAGAGAAAGGTAACTGTTGGGAGATCAGCATTAGTAGAAAAAGGCTGCTGATTCACAGACTCACTGACCTAACCTGACTATGAAAGTATTGTGGCACTTGCTCCTCTTCACTATGGATGGAACAAATCATGTGGCACACAGTTTAATGCACACTGGGTGTGTCATAAGTATCTGTGAACTTGTCTTGATTCCTTTTGACTGTTGCTGTTGTTAGGTCTCCTCCAGTCAGTTCTGACCCATACGTCCAACAGAATGAAACATTGCCCAGTCCTGTGCCATCCTCACAATCATTGCTATGTTTGAGCCCATTGTTATAGCCACTGTGCCAATTCATCTTGTCCAAGGTCTTCCTCTTTTTCACTGACCCTCTGCCTTACCAAGCATGATGTCCTTCTCCAAGGACTGGGACTTCCTGAAAACATGTCCAAAGTACATGAGACAAAGTCTTGCCATCCTTGCATCCAAGGAGCATTTTGGCTGTGCTTCTTCCAAGACAGACTTGTTCGTTCTTCTGGAAGTCCATGGTATATTCAATATTCTTCACCAACACTATAATTGAAAGACATCAATTCATCTTCGGTCTTTCTTATCCTTTTGACTATATTGAGGTAATTATTCTAAGAAGGGTGGAGAGTTCCAATTGTTAATTGGATGTTAATTAGCCAATGATAATTTGCCTCACAATTATTGAATTTTCTAATTTAATGCTGTATTTGTCAAAATGAACTGGCTTAAATTTTTTTAATTAATTTTTATTGTGCTTTAAGTGGAAGTTTACAAATCAGGTCAGTCTCTCATACAAAAATTTACATACACCCTGCCATACACTTCTAATTGCTCTCCCTCCAAGGAGATAGCACAGTTCTTCCCTCTACTCTCTCTCCTCGTGTCCATTCAGGTAGCTTCTGGCCCCCTCTGCCCTCTCATCCCCCTCTCCAGACAGGAGATGCCAACACAGTCTCATGTGTCCACTTGATCCAAGAAGCTCGTTCTTCACCAGTATCATTTTCCATCCCTTATTCCAGTCCAATCCCTGTCTGAAGAGTTAGCTTTGGGAATGGTTCCTGTCCTGGGCTAACAGAAGGTCTGGGGACCATGGCCTCCGGGGTCCCTCCAGTCCCAGTCTGACCATTAAGTCTGGTCTTTTAACGAGAATTTGGGGTCTGCATCCCACTGCTCTCCTGCTCCCTCAGGCTTTCTCTGTTGAGTTCCCTGTCAGGGCAGTCATTTGTTGTGGCCGGGTGGCTTAAATTTTGGAGAATTAAAAAAAAATCAAAGTGTTTTTTCACCTGAAATTTATTCTGAATTCAGTGTGCTAACTTCCCCATCACTTGCCAAATTCATGATATAGCCAATGAACTTGGATAGGTGAATGGCATTAAAATCAGGAGCAATATAACATCAAATTCCATAGTAGCACAAAATGACTGGTCTATGCTACAGATACACGTTTTCTTTGAAGAAGTTGGAAATATTCCAGGGCATAATGTGGTGGTCTCCAAAATATAGCACAGGTGTCAACTCCTCTGTGAATGAAGGCTTTTGTGATATCTCCCCTCTAAAAGAACTAATAGATTATATTTGTGCCCTGTATGTACATTTATTTTTCCACTTAGTATTCTGTATTCTAAGTATCCTCTTACCTCTACTTCTTCCCTATGAGGCTCAGTTTTACTCTATTTACATCCACTGTACTGAGTATATCATACCTGGTCCTCAGTAGATGCTCAATATATAATTGGTGAATTTAGTATGATTTTCTCTTCTATGATTAATTAATTGACAAATTTCATCTCATTCGTCATAACTCCAACTACCTACACAGTCTATGTCTCCAATTCTGTATGAGGAGAATTGATACTGAGAATGTCAATTTTGGGGCCATTAGCGATCTTAAGTGCCTATGAATTATGGATATTCCCTCTCCTTTATCCGATCCACCTCTACACTGCTGCAAGATGGAGCTTCTGAAAATCATTTCCATGTGCAGAACCTTCAATAAGGATAATATGATTCAGTCAAATTAGCTGCAATGTGAGTTACAATGATTCCCTCAACTTACCCTATTTGCCTGGACTATTTCTGCTCAAAGGGGCAGAAAATGCAAAGTGGCTTTAAAAGGGGGTGGAGGTTATTAGCTCACATAACTAAAAATCCAAGTACAGGTGGATCTGGCTGCTAAAATGCTTTCATCAGGAAACTGTCTCTCAGCTCTGCATTTTTCACTGCTGACTTCATTTATAAGCAACAGAACTCACACAGTAGAAAAGATAAACACCAGCATCTCCAGAATATGTTATACTTGCTTAGAAATGAAGTACCGAGAGGATGCTACTTTTCCAGTAGTTCCAGTAAATGTCTGGGGTTGAACTCTGATAGACCCAGTTTGAATCATAGTCCCATTCCTGAACCAATCACTATGTTTCTGTCTTAGGCCAGATTCTCTAGAGTAAAGCTAGTGAAGTATATATATATATACACACACACATAGAAACACAGTTGTAGAGACTGACAAGTCCCAATTCCGTGGGTCAGGCATCAGGCTGGAGAATTCTCCTGATTCATGTAGCTGCAGGGGCTAACGAACCCAAGATCGTCAGATCAGATGGCAGGCTGCTGGCTCACAGGCTGCAGAGGCTGACGAATCCCAAGATCAGCAGGCAATACGCGGGACACTGGCTCAAGAACTAGAGGTCAGATGATGGTGAGCTGGATGGAGAATCCAGAGCAAGCAAGTGAGCTTTGCCGTAACATCTATATATATGTATATGTGCATATATATACATAAATGTGTGTGTGTATACACATACATATTTGATGCAGGCCACACCCCTGAGGAAATGCCCCTTTTTAATTTCAGGCATATCATGTTCAAATCATTCTTCTATCCACATGCAATATTAGAAACTACTATCAAGAAAGGCTTGCACTCATTCACATTAGGATAAAAAATAACTGACAGAGTCACCATTGTCAACGACACTACATCCATGCACTACACACACATGAGGACAGACATACACACAAACACTCCTATAGGCATTAGAGTTTTAAAAGGACACTGAAATTTTTAACCAAAGGAATAGTTTTTGATTAGTAAATCTAAATATTTAGTGTGAAAAGAAATGTTTTTGAAAGCAGTTTGATCTTCCTGGAAGCCCTAAAATCATTCCAAATAGACATCATCTCCCATATTCAAAGAACTGGAACTATTGCTCATTTTCAGTTTACTTGGCAAAGGTGTCATGAGACAATCATTACATATCCCAGACAGATCTGCTATGGGGATATAAAGAAGTCTGAGGCCCACTCAGAAACTATATGCAACCACAATGAATGACAGAGTTTTCTGCTGATAAATTTTGCCAAACATTATCATTTTTGTTATTTTATAGAAGTCTATGTGTTTCCAATGTATAGCGAAAACACAGATTTGACTTGAGGGGACATGATGATTAAAATAAAAATATAGAGTTGACAATCACTGTATAGCAATGTCAAAACATAGAGATATTTTAAGCCAAGTGAGAGTGGGCTTATGATTATTAGGCGTAAAATGTGCTCTTTGTAACAAAATCTTCTTTTACAAGAGACATTTGTAAATGGCTGGGGATGTATTTCTCAGTAGGAAACTCTAGTCAGCTGTTCAGCTTATTAGAAGGGTAGCATGGATTCTAAGTCTTATTTTTTAAAACCTCTGTTGAGACTGGGAAGTTGGTCTTAACACCAAAGTCTGATATTATTTCACCTGAAATTGTTAGCCCACCTGCTGGCAATCATTCCCAGGACTTTTAGGCTGGCAGCTCTCTCGGTATGGCTTTCGGTCAGTCCATTAGGGGAAGGAAACACTATCCTGTGGAAAAAACTCACTTGGCACAGTGGGCAACCTGTCCGAGCTGTTGCTTCACAGAGTTCTAGAGCCAAAAAGTATGGGGGATAAATAGACCTTTTGAAGTCTTACTGAGTAAAAGTTTGACAGTTTTATTTTAGCTCAACTTTCATTCCACTTGATAAAAGAACCACCATTTCTAAATCTCAAGAGAAACACTCTTGCAAGCATTAAGCTGTGGTGGCAACTGTGGCAGCAACGTTATAGGGGGCACATTTTGGTTGCCTAATCAGGCATGGGCACAGCAGCAGTAGCCACGTCTCTTTCAGAGCAATCTAATATTCCAAGTGGGAACAAAGGCATCAGTGTCAGAATTAAATAAGAAGAAAAAGGCTTTGCTCTTTTGAAAGATCTAGCAAACATTTTATGCAAGTACTCATAAAGCATGATCCCAAACATGTATCTGATTTATATATTGGCGATAGGTATTTCATCAGATTGTTCCCATGTTGTAACAGTATCTGCCTGCTAAGTGAATACCTGGGGAGCTGTACTTTGCACATTCATAAATTCTAGTTGTGTTCAAGCATTGCCAGCTGAGAGACTCACCTTTCTGTCAATAGTTTCTGAGTTGCCAAGTCTTTTAAATAACATTTTTCAAAGTTCAAAACACAATGGGTAGTTGAAAGATTTTTATAAACCATCAGGGAAAGCTACACAACCCATTAAAATGGAAAGAAGTAGCAATTCATTAATAATTTCTTCTAATTTTATTTAGCTAGGTGCTCTATTTTCATTTTAAAAGAAATGCTTTCTACAGGAATAATCTCAAATGCAACCTATATTTGAAAGGAAATTTAAACTCTCACTAGCACCTCTCTGCCCCACAGCAGTGGGGTGAGGGTTTTTAAATGAAAATGCCAGCAGTAAGGAATAATCTGTTTATGAGCCCTTTTGGTAAGGTGAATGAGAATGCTAAAACAAGAGAGGCAAAAAACTGAGAAAAAAATATTTAAACACAGGAGCAGTCAGAAGGATTAAACCTAGTTATTCCCATGGACCACATGGGAGAAGCATTAGACCTACTAATTATGAAACACTGAGCAAGTACCTTAACCTATCAGAAACTCAGTATCCTCATTTGCAAAAGAATGCCAATAATACATTTCATAATATTATTGAAATGATTAAATTAGATAATGTAGTTAGTTGTTAGCATGTGATTAGCATCTCATTAACTTTTAATTAATGGCAAGTTTTGGTACTTTTAAAAAATTTTTTATCTATGGCCTGATGTAAAGGACACTAGGAAAGAAAATCCCGCCACTCCTCCACCTCATGAAGAGATGTCTAGCAAATCAAATAGGATGGTATATTTTAACTTGGTTAAAGATAGATGACCACCATGCATCTGTCAGTTTGTTGTACTGTGGTGGCTTATGTGTTACTGTGATTCTGGAAGCTATGCCACCAGTATTTCAAATACCAGAAGGGTCACCCATGATGGACAAGTTCCCAGCAGAGCTTCCAGACTAAGACAGGCTAGGAACAAGGACCTGGCAGTCTACTTCTGAAAAAATTGGCAAGTGAAAACATGAAGAGCAGAACATGGTCTGATATAGTGCTGGAAGATGAGTCCCTCAGGTTGGAAGGTACTCAAAATATTACTGGAAAATAGCTGCCTCCTCAAAGCAGAGTGGACCTTAATGATGTGGATGGAGTCAAGCTTTCGGTACCTTCATCTGCGGATGTGACATGACTCAAAATGAGAAGAAACAGCTGCAAACATCCAGTAATAATCAGAATATGGAATGTACTAAGTATGAATCTAGAAAAACTGGAAGTCATCAAAAATGAAATGGAAAGCATAAAAATCGATATCCTAGGCACCTTGGTGGCATAGTGTGGTTAAGTGCTACGGCTGCTAACCAAAAGGTCAGCAGAGTGAATCCAAGAGGTGCTCCTTGGAAACTTTATGGGGCAGTTCTACCGTACCTTATAGGGTCGCTATGAGTCTGAATCAGCTCGATGGCAACGGGTTTGGTTTATTTTTTTGGTTTTTAGGCATTAGTCAGCTGAAATGAACTGGTATTGGCCATTCTGAATCAATCATATGGTTTACTTTGCCTAGAATGACAAATTGAAGAGGAATGGCGTCACATATGTCTTCAAAAGAACATTTCAAGATCTATCCTGAAGTACAACACTGTAGGTGATAGGACAATATTCATACTCCTACAGGGGAGACCAGTTAATATGACTATTATTCAAATTTACCCACCAACCACTAATATCAAAGATGAGGAAATTGAAGATTTCTGCAAAACTTCTGCAGTCTGAAACTGATTAATCATGAAATAAAGATGCATTGATAGAAATGCTAAAGTTGGAAATAAAGAAGGATTGGCAGTTGGAAAATATAGCTTTGGTGATTGAAGTGATGCTGTAGATCTCATGAGAGAATTTTGCAAGATAAATGACTTATTCATTGTAAATACCTTTTTACAACAACATAAACGATGACTATATACATGGACCTCACTGGATGGAAAACACAGGAACCAACTCAACTACATCTGTGGAAACAGACGATGGAGAGGCTCAATATCATTAGTCTGAACAAGGCCAGGGGTCAACTACAGAACAGACAATCAATTGCTCATACACAAGTTTAACTTGAAACTGAAGAAAATTAAAACAGGTCCACAAGAACCAAGACATGAACTTGTTTATATCCCACCCGAATTTGGAGACCATCTCTAGAATAGATTTGATGCATTGAACAAAAATGACTGAAGACCAGGTGAGTTGTGGGATGACACTAAGGATATCACACATGAAGAAAGCATAAGGGAAGAAAGAAAAGATGAAAATGGATGGCAGAAGAGACTCTACAACTTGCTCTTCAACATAGAGTAGCTAAAGTGAATGGAAGAAATGATGTAGTAAAAGAATTTAACAGAAGATTTCAAAAGGTGGCTTGAGAAGACGAAGTATTATAATGAAAAGTGAAAAAACCTGGAGTCAGAAAACCGAAAGGGAAGAACATGCTGGGCATTTCTCAAGCTGAAAGAACTGAAGACAAAATTCAAGTCTCGAGTTGCAATACTGAAGGATTCTATGTTGAAAATATTGAAAGACGTAGGAAGAATCAGAAGAAGATGGAAGGAATACACAGAGTCACTGTACCAAAAAGAATTCACTAACATTCAACCACTTCAGGAGGTAGCATATAATCAAGAACCAATGGTATTGTAGAAAGAAGTCCAAGCTGCACTGAAGGCATTGGTGAAAAACAAGGCTCCAGGAATTGACAGAATACCAATTGAGATGTTTCAACAAATGGATGCTGGAGGTGTTAACTTGTCTATGCCAAGAAATTTGGAAGACAGTTACCTGGCCAACCAACTGGAAGAGATCTATATTTGGGCCATTCCAAAGAAAGGTGATCCAACAGAATGCAGAAATTATTGAACAATATCATTAATATCTCACGCAAGTAAAATTTTACTGAAGATAATTAAAAAACTGTTGCAGCAGTTCATCGACAGGGAAGTGCCAGAAATTCATGCTGGATTCAGAAGAGAACATGGAACAAGGGATATCATTGCTGATGTTAGATGGATCTTGGCTGAAAGCAGAGAATACCAGAAAGATGTTAAATAAAAAAACAAAAAAAAAAGATGTTTACCTGTGTTTTAATGACTATGTGTGTATCATAACAAATTATGTGCTCATGAGGAACCTGTACATAGACTAACTTGTAGTTCTTTGAACAGAACTGGAGGATGCCACGTAGTTTAAGACCAGGAAAAGTGTACGTCAGGGTTGTATCCTTTTGCCATACTTATTCAATCCGTATGCTTAGCAAATAATCTGAAAACCTGGACTATATGAAGAAAAACATGGCATTTGGGATTGGTGAAAGACTCAATAACAACCAGCGATATGCAGATCTCACAACCTTGCTTGCTGAAAGCAAAGAGGATTTGAAACACTTACTGATGAAGATCAAAGACTACAGTATGGATTACACCTCAACATACAGAAAACAAAAATCCTCACAACTGGACCAATAAGCAACACCATAATAAAAGAAAGAAAGATGGAAGTTGTCAAGGACTTCATTTTACTTGGATCTACAATCAATGCCTATGGAAGCAGCCATCAAAAAATGAAGCAGCTTACCGCATTGTGCAAATCTGCTGCAATATATCTCTTTTAAAGTGTTCAAAAATAAATATGTCACTTTGAGGACTAAGGTGCACCTTACCCAAGCTAAGCTATTTTCAATTGCCTCATATGCATGTGAAAGTTGGACAGTGAATAAGGAAGACCACAGAAGAATTGATGCCTTTGAATTATGGTGTTGGAGAAGAGTATTGAACACACCACGGACTGTCAAAAGAAGGAACAAGTCTGTCCTGGGAGAAATACAGCCAGACTGCTTCTTGGAAGCGAGGATGGGGAGACTTCGTCTCACATACTTTGGACATGTTCTCAGGAGGGATCAGTCTCTGGAGAAGGACATCATGCTTGGTACAGAACAGAGTCAGTTAAAAAGAGGAAGATCCTTGACGAGTTGAATTGACATGGTGACTGCAACAATGGGCTCAAGCATATCAACGATTGTGAGGATGGCACAGGACCCGGCAGTGTTTTGTTCTGTCGTACGTGGGGTCTCTATGAAACGCAACCAACATGATGGCAGCTCATAACAACAACAAAGATAGATAATAACCTAGATTGGATAACTCAATAGTTAGCTAACCCAATGGAAAGAAGTTATTTATCTGGGCAGGACCATTATCTCTAGGGTAACCATACATCCAAGTTTTTCTAGGATAATCATGGTATATACCTCTCTTTCACTCTCAAAACAATCCTGGTTTGAATGTTCACTTACATGGTCACCCTGATTATTACCTAAAGTAACAGAAAAAAATATCTTGCAAGGCACATGCTATGAGATAGTTAATGTTGATTGAGAGGAGATCAGGAGCATGAAGTGCTCTCTGGAACTGGTAAATTGGAGGTAGTAGTGAGGAGTCCCGGGCAGATACAAAGGCATGTGTTGGTACCAGATGTTTGACAAGTAGTTGGGAGTAAAGGAGCAATAATCAAAAAAGTTATGGGACAGTTTTCAATAATGTATTGCCATTTTGAGTAATATGAGACAACTAGCCATCCCTCTGCTTAGAACAAAGGTCAGCAAACTACAGCCTGCAGGTCAAATCTGACCCTCTGTCTGTTTCTTTAAATTTTATTGGAACAAGGATCTAGTCATTGATTTACATATAGCTTGAGGCTGCTTTTACTCTACAAAGGCAGAGTTGAGTAGTTGTCCACAGCGCAAAGCCTAAAATATTTATTACCTGGCCCTTTACAGAAAAAGTTTTCTAACCCCTGGCTTAAAGGCATCTGTAAAAACTCAAAAACTGTAACAAGTTTGTAATTTAACAACGTATGTCAGTATTAGGATGAGCAATACAGGAAAACTTAACCACAGCAAAAAGATGTTTGCTTATAGGCTATATCTACATTTTCAAGAATGTATATACATTAATTAATTGTCATATTCTCCTTCAACAATATATAGCATGGAAAAGGTAACAATAATAATAAAATACTGAAACATAGGATTCTGTAAGAGAGAGGAAAGAAGAGCAATGCAAGTCAAGAAATAGAGCATAATTGGCTACAGTGAGAACACACTGAATTAGTTGGATCCTGGCAGTTTGAAAGACTTTTTCATCTCTTCACAGATAATTCCTGAGCATTTATTTAATTAAATTCTTTATGCTTTTTAAAGCCAATGGAAATAATATATGTTAATGCATGCAAACATGCTGCCCTTATGTTCTGTAAAACTTAAGCTATTTAAAAAAAAAATCTATCCCTCTATTTCTTCTTTTATGTTTTCTTCACAATTAATTGTCAGGTTCACCTCAAACAAGATCAAGAGAAACCTTTGAGAATTTTCATCAAATATTTGGAGATTAATATGGATGTTTCTGTGAAATTCTACTTGCATAAATTTGTTGCTCAGTATGTTTTAATTTCAATTATTTGTTGCTTTTTATTCTTGCGATTGTTAGCTTCTCATAGTACAAGAAGTTGCATAATTGTTTCTGTAATAGGGTAATTATTTGTGGTATCAAGGTTTAATCACCATCCATTCATTTAATTACAACAATTATTCTCATTATCTGTCATTCAAACTGAAGGGTAGAGAGCAGATACCAACGGAAGCTTATCAAGTAGTATACGTGGGAAAGAAAGAAAAGGGAACAAACAGGAATTTCACGTGACTTTACGACAATACCATTATCTCTTTCTGTGGCAGAGATTATCTTTGGATTCCATTTTAAAAACAAAGAGAACATTCAATTCTAACATAAAAATATGTCTCTTATCATGTTTTCATAATATGAAAATAAAGCAGACTGCCACATCTTTTTCCTACAGAGTAGCTGGTGTGTTCAAACCACCAACATTTCAGTTAGCAGCCGAGCACTTAAGCACTGTGCCATCAGGGCTCCTTAAAATATGAAAATAGATTCTAAAATATAAAACCTATAATGTAAGAGATTATGACATTGTCATCTGGAAAAATGTACAGTAGGGTTCAGGTAAAATCATAACGTTTCAATCTGCAGACACGTGAGATTAAGTGAGATTGGAAGAGAGCTAGGCACCTTGACCAGTTGATGGCTACTGTATGCTTCTTGGATGTTGAAAGTCCAACCATCTATCAGTTAGTAGGGAGCACAGTAACATAGTCTTATATGAAAAGAAGAGAAAGGAATCCCTATTTCTGCATCAGGAAACTATATAAGTATATATTTGTATATATGTACATACATATATACACATATATGTTGTTGTTGTTGAGTCAGTTCTGATTTATAGCAACCCTATGTACAAAAGAACAAAACACTGCCTGGTCTTGTGCCATCCTCACAATCATTATGTTTGAGCCCACTGATGCAGTCGCTGTGTCAATCCAACTGGTCAAGGATCTTCCTCTTTTTCGCTGACCCTCTACTTTACCAAAAAAAGATATAAATACTGGAAGGACCCCCAAACATGCTAAATTGTTATATACATGACTTAATCTTATGGATAGATAAGATAAAATATTGACAATTCTGGACAAAGTGGTTTTTTCTCACTTAAATGTTAGCTATTATGGAGACGAAGTCTTGCCATCCTGGCTTCTAAGGAGCATTCTGTCTGTACTTCTCCCAAGACCGATTTGTTCATTCTTTTGGCAGTCCATGGTATAATCAATATTCTTTGCCAACACCATTCAAAGGCATCAATTCTGCTTCGGTCTTCCTTATTCATTGTCCAGGTTTCTCATGCCTATGAGACAATTGAAAATATAATGGCTTGGATCAGGCACACCTTAATCTTCATAGTGACATCTTTGCTTTTTAACACTTCCAAGAGGTTTTTTGCAGCAGATTTGACTGCTGCTTCCATGGGCATTGATTGTGAATCCAAGTAAAGTGAAATCCTTAACAACTTCAGTATTTTCTCTGTTTATCATGATACTTCTATTGGTCCACTGGTAAAGATTTTTGTAGGTCTAGCTCTTTCAAAACTTCCCATGAGTTATCATCTCTCTCTTATCCTAACATTATACCGGATTTGATACCCAGGGCAATTTCGAAAGCGTAGTATTGAAGATAGCAGGGCCTCAGACAGGGCCCTCCCTTACTAAGTCTCTGAGATTTTGTTACGGTGAGTAGCTTTGTTTTAAGTAAAACCACGTATTCAATTTTCTATGAACATAAGCCAAGTTCAGGACTAATTGCGAAATTAAAAATATCTTAATAGAACTGAAGTCTAGAGTTATTATATCTTCAGCTTCTTTCTATAATTTTTTTCACAAAAATTCTCCCTTTATATATTGCTCACTTTCCCAGTCATTTTACTATGGTCTCAAAGACAACTACACAAGCACTTACTTTGTCAATCTCATGGTCAATGCACTGAGGGTGTTATTTAGAGTTGCAAAGAGTACACAACAGGGAGGTTAACTGAAGCTGAGATTTCTGTAAAGTCCAGTCCCTGCCATAGTCCTTTAATTATTCTTTACTGGCACCACTATTCTTATTATCATTTTGGCTTGAAATCTCAAGCATGTTTAAAAGACTTTAGTAATCAATTTATAAAACCCAAAACATAAAAGAAAATACTGAAATGTTTTATTACCTAAGACTTTAAATTTTTGCAGTAAAAAAGCAAGCAGCTGCACACTCCTGTCTCCCCACGAAAAACAAGGAAACACCAAGCAAAAAGAGGTAATTAACGGTCTTGGAACTCTTGAAACCTGTCAAATTACAACATCTAAGCAAATGCTGAATTAAGAAAAAGCTTACTCTAAAACAGTAGAGAAAGCATTTTTTTCTTCTACTGCAAATGCTTTTCCTCCTCCTCACTCTTGTGGCAGCAGTGGCTGTGGTAACAAACCAGGAATTGTCTCCCAGATAAGGGTACACTTTCTATCTCAGGGAAGTATACAACAGACTTTGGTTTTGCGAGAGGACTGCTGTTTCTGTCAGTTCATGCCTGCCTGAGGAATGCCTGAAGGACTTAGTGGGTTTGGTTCTCCCATTCCAGCCAATCTCTGTGCTCACATGGGATTTGAGAAGAAGCACTGAGCAATGCACACATGCTATGCCTGTGCTTAATCACAAGGGATAAATCAGTGTGACTGAAGCATACTATAGACTCAGCTTCTAAGCACCAAAGAAGGAAAGCTAGTGTATGGCAGAAGTTAGAACTTTCAAAAGCACCATATAATTAATCGAAGTGGTGGACGGAGTTCTAGAGGTCTATTCCTCCACCTAAATAACAATTTCCTATTCCTCCACCTAAATAACAATTTCACTTGAAAGAGCCATTGAAATAAACTACTTTGTATCTCTGGAACCAGACTGGACACTTAATTCAACCAAACGAGTGCTTGGTGAAAGGACACATTGCTGATCTTTCCTAGGTAAGCCATGTGTACCAACCAGCTGTCATCTCCTATTTCTCAGCCCCTCTGTCATGATGGAGAGGGCAGCTTATGTTCCTAGAGCAGCTGGCTGGTGCCAGGGCTGACAGTTGGGACCTTATCCTCCAAGGATGTGGGGTTGTACAGTCTGCACAATTGGGTTGGTCTAGTGGTGCTCTGAGGGACTGGTACAGGCCGTTGCAATGGTTTTGGCCTTCTGACATAAGTGGCTTTACACTGCCAGCAGATTCAAAGGGCCAAACTGCCCTCCGGTGAAATAATCTTGTCACTGACTAATTGCAGAGGGAACAGAATTTGACCACCCATTTTGTAAAAATTATCTCGGAAAAGTCACTATGCAGTTGAATGCAGCTTTCATTAGATAAAAATAGCAATCCCTGAGGAGTGAATCACATATTTTCTGTTTTTTTTTTTTTGTTTTGTTTCTTTCTTCCCTGAAGTACAAGGAAATCTTCAAAACACCAGTTTGAAATGGGCTCCCTAAAGGAATCCTCAGTGTCCAAAAACATTTTGGAGGTAATTCTTTGCTAAAGCAGTTAAGGTTGGTTGCTGAGCAGATGGAATATTACAGCCTTCGACAATTAAAAACAAAACAGAAAAAAAACTGCAATTACTGGGGGAGGGGATGATTCTGAGTTTCAGAGTTACCAAATTATAATATTCAAATTTCCCAGTTTCAACAACAACAAAAATCACATGGCATACAAAGAAACAAGAAAGGATGGTCCAATGCAAAGAACAATACAAAAAAAATGGAAATCAATCCTATGGAAGCCAAATAATGGTCAGATTACAAGATTTTAAAACAACAATAATAAACATACTCAAAGAACTAAAGGAAAACCTAGACGACAAACTAAAGAAATTCAGGAAAATAACAGAAAAAAAAGCAGAACTTCAATAAAGAAAACAAAACTATAAAAAACAAACATTAATATTGCAACTGACGAATACGATAACTGATATGAAAAATCATTGGGAGGACTTTAGAGTAGGTTTGAGGTGGCGGAAGTAGGAATTAGTAAACTAGAGAATACAGCAATTTGAATATTAAAACTGAAGAGCAATTGGAGAAATAAAATAGAGCAAAGCGTAATAGAAGTGTAGGACACTAACAAGCGAACCAATATATGTATCATGAAAAGCTCAAAGGGACAGAAAGAATACTTGAAGAAATAATAGCAGAAAATTTCCCAGATTTGATAAATGATATGAATCCACAAATCCAAGAAGCTCAAGAAGCACCACATAGGATAAACCCAAAGAAATCTACACTGAGACACATTGTAATTAAACTTTCAAAAAACAAAGATAAAAAGAGAATTCTGGAAGCAACAAGAGAAAAGCAAATTATACATAAAAGAGATCTTCAATAAGAATAGCTGCAACTTTTGTCTCAGACACTTTGGAGGCCAGAAGGTAGTGAAATGACTTTTTTTTTTTTTTTTTTGCAATGACATATTTAATGTGCTGAAAGAAAAGAACTGTCAACCAAACATTCTATATCCAGCAAAACTGCCTTCTCGAGTGTGGGTAAAATTAAAATATTGCCAAATACTCAAAAGCTGAGAGAACTTTTTACAACCAGACCTGCCCTATCAGAAATGCTAAAGGGAATCCTTTAGATGGAAAAGAAAGGACACTAGACAGTCACTCAAATCATACAGACAAAAAAAGCTCTCCAGTAAAGGAATTTCATGAACAAATATATGGTCCAGTTTTATAGTATATTAAGTTGATAATTCCACTTGTTATGCCCTACCTGCCTTATCATGACAATGCATTAAAAAAATATAAATTTACGTTATCGAGAACTTGGTATATAAAGATGTACCTGGTTATAACAACAATATAAACTGGGCAGCAGTATAGAAATACTGTTTTTGTATTTTACTAAAGTTAACATAGTATCTATTTAAACTAAGTTGTGATAATTTTAAGATAAAAAATGTAATCCTCATGATAAATGATATCTAGAAAATACTTTAAAAATTTACACAGAAGGGAAGGACATGGGAATAAAAATGATTCAATACAAAAACTCAACTAAATATAAATGATGACAGTATTGGAGGAAATGAAGATCAAATAAGGTATAAGACATACAACTAACATTGCAAAATGGTAGAATCAAGTCCTTTACTATTGGTAATTGCATTAAATACAAATTGATTAAACAATCCAATCAAAAGGCCAAGAATGGCAGGATAGACTTTAAAAAATGATCCATTTATATTCTGTCTACAACAGACATATCTTAGACCCAAAGACATCAAAAGGTTGAAAAGGAAAATAAAGAAAAAATATTCCATGAAAATAATAAACAAAAGAGAGCCAGAGTAGCTGTATTAATATCAGACAAAATAGACCTGAAATGAAAATCTGTTACAAGAGACAAAGAAGGGAATTATATGATAATAAAATGGTCAATTTATGGTGAAAATATCACAATTATAAATATAGATGGACTTTGCAGCAAAGCCTCAAAATATATGAAGCAAACAATGACAGAACTGAAGGGAGAAATAGTTCTATGATAATAGTTGGAGATTTCAATACACATCTTTCAATGATGGACAGAACGTCTATAAAGAAGATCAGTAAGGCAGTAGAGGATTTGAATGAAACTACAAACCAACTAGACTTAACCAACAGATGTATACATATAACACTCCACCCAATATCAAAACAATAGACATTCTTCTCCAGTAGACATGAATCATTCTCCAGGATTAAATGTACGCTGGATCACAAAACAAGATTCAGTAAATTTAAAAAGATGGAAATCATGCAAAGTATCTTCTCCAATTATAATGGAATAAACCTAGAAATTAACAACTGAAGGAAAACTGGGAAATACACAAATATTCAGAAATCCAAAGAGCTGAAGAAAAATCACAATGGAAATTAGAAAATATTTAGAAACTAATGAAAATGAAACACCATACCAAAACATATGGGATGCAGTAAAGACAGTGCTCAAAGGGAAACGTACAGCTTTAAATACCCAAATTAAAAAAGAAAAAATATCTCAAATCATTAACCTAATTTTACAGTTTTATGAATTATTAAAAGGGGAGGAACTAAATCCAGAGCTTGCAGAAGGAAGAAAATAATGAAGATTACAGCTGAGGCAAACAAATAGAGAATAGAAAAATAATAGAATCAATGAAACCATAAGATGAACAATAGAGGTGACCAACCTTTAGCTAGACTGACAAAGAAAAAAAGAGAAGATATAAACAAGTAAAATCAAAAATGAAAATGGGGACATTATGACCAAACTTTCAGAAATAAAAGGATTATAAGAGAATTCTAAAAACAATGGTATGCCAACAAATTAGGTAATCTAGATGAAATGGACAAATTTCTTGAAACATCCAAATTACCTAATTTATTTAAGAAGAAACAGAAAATCTCAACAGACCTATAACAAGAGATTGAAATACTAATCAAAAACCTGAAGTCCATTTCCTTCTCCATTTCCTGGGTCTCCTTCTTCTACTGCCCCAGGTGAATATAGACCAATTGTTGGATATTGGGCGGCCACAAGCAAGCTTCTAAGACATCAGGAGCTACCTCCCAAACTAGGAGGTAGGTCGGAAATTCTAAAAACAACATTATGCCAATTGACTGGATATACCCACAAAGCCATGACTTCAAACCTTTGAACCAAGAAATCTAGTACCATGAGGTATTTAGTTGTACCTCAGTAGTATCAACAAGTGCAGTCTATTGTTGTTCTAAAATTATATATAACACTATACTTGTCATTTCACCCTTTTTTTTTTCCTGGTGAACAGCTTAGTTACATCAGTTACATTAGTCGAGTTTTATAACCATTACACTTAGTCAATGCCAATGTTCCTATCACCATATATAAAAATTCACTACTTCCCAGAGAATGATTCCCCCTCTCCCTCTCCCATCCCACCTCTGGTAACCGCTATAACCATTGATATCTATGTATTTACCTATTTTTGTCATAAGTGAAACCATGCAATATTTGTCCTTTTTTGATTTACTTATTTCACTGAGCATGTCTTCAAGGTTCATCCATGTTGTAGCATGTTTCAGGACTTCATTTTTCTTTAAGTCTGAGTAGTATTCCATTGTATGCATGTACCACATTTTGTTTATTCATTCATCTGTTCATGGCACTTGGGTTGTTTTTATATTTTTGTTATTGTGAATAGTGCTGCAATGAACTTAAGTATACACATATCTGTTCATGTCACTACTTTTAGGTCCCTAGGGATAGATAACCAGAAGTGGAATTGCTGGGTCACATGGAAATTCTATTTCTAATTTTTTGAGGAAGCACCACACTGTTTTCCATAATGGTTGTACCATTTTACATTCCCAACAGCAGCGGAAAAAGTTCTGACTCCCCAACCCACACAAACACACACACACACTCTCCAGCATTTGTTATTTTCTGTTTTTTTTGATCATTTGCATTATTCTAGGCGTGAGATAGTATCTCATTGTAGTTTTTATTTGCATCTCTGTAATGGCTAATGAAGGAGCCCTGGTGGTACAGTGGTTAAGTGCTCAGTTGCTAACCAAAAGGTCAGCTATTTGAACTCACTATCTGCTCTGCGGGAGAAAGATGTAGCAGTCTGCTTCCAGAAAGATTACAGCCTTGGGGCAGTTCTACTCTGTTCTATAGGATCTCTGTAAGTTGGAATTGACTCTAAGGCAACAGGTTTGGTTTTTCGTTTTGGAATGGCGAATGGTGATGAACATCTCTTCATGTGTTTGTACACCACTTGAATATCCTCTTTGGCGAAGTGTCTGTTCATGTCCTTGCTCATTTTTTTTTTCAAAATGCAATTTCTAATTTATTCTTTAGGGCTAATTTGCACAATGAAATTGTTTGGATGATTGGTTTGCAGCAAACATGGTGTACCAAATTGGTTTCTAAATTTAGAGAAAGGTTGAGTCTCCTCTAATAATAATCAAGAAGTAATAGAAGTATTAATGATAATGAAGCTCCCATAATTAAAAAGTCAAATTCTGAAATAACAAGCAGAAATGAAGGTTAGCAGGTAGCTGCTACATAATTTATAATTTTCCCTTTGTCCATTATTTGACTGGGCTATTTGTCTCTTTGTTGTTAAGTTGTAGAAATTTTATATATATTTTGGATATTAGACCCTTATCAGATATATCATTCCCAAGATTTTTTCCCAGTCTGTAAGTTGTCTTTTTACTCTTTTGATGAACATATTTAATTTTCATGAGGTCTCAACTATCTACTTTTTCTTCTCCTGCTATGTGTTTGTTGTTGTATTTGATAATCTATCATTAAGAAACAAAAAATGAGGTCCCATAGTTTTGACCCTAAGTTTTCTTCCAAGAGATTTATGGTTATGGCTTTAACATTTAGGTCCTTGATCCATTTTGAATTAGTTTTTGTGTATGGTATGAGGTACAAGTCCTGCTTCATTTTTCTGCATGTAGAAGTCAAATTAGGCAGGACCATTTTTTGAAGAGGCTATTCCTTCCCCACTGAATGGATTTAACGGACTTAGCAACTTTGTTGAAAATCAGTTGCCCATAGATGTATGGACTTGTTTGTGGGCTCTCAATTCTATTCCATTGGTCCATGTATCTATCACTAAACCAGTACCAGGCTGTTTTCATTACGGTAGCCTAAAAGTATGCTTTGAAATCAGGAAGCATGAGGCCTCCTAACTTGTTGTCCTTCTTCAAAAAACCGTTGAATTGGTGTATGTTTTGCTGTGCATATTCTCAACAACGATAAAATAAAAAATTGTCTTGACTATTCAGGGCCTCTTTCCTTTCCATATAAACTGGAGGATTAGTTTTCCTATTTTAATAAAGAATGCTATGGAAATTTTGAGCAGGATTGCACTGAATCTATAGATCACTTTGGGTAGTGTTGATATTTTCACAATATTAAGTCATCCAATAAATACATGAGCATGGAATGTCTCTCTGTCTACTTAGGTCTGTTTCAGTCTCTTGCAGCAGTGTTTGTTTCACAGTTTTTGTTGTATAAGCCTTTCACATTCCGAGTTAGGTTTATTGCTAGGTAATTTCTTTTTAGGTCCTATTGTAAATTTTTTTTTTTCAATTTCCTTCTCAGATTTTTCTTTGTTGTTAGGTACCATTGATTTAGTTCCGACTCATAGCGACCCTATGTACAAATACAATGAAACGCTGCCTGGTCCTGCACAATCCTCATAATCGTTGCTATATTTGAGCCCATTGCTGCAGATACTGTGTCAATCCATCTCATTGAGGGTCTTCTTTTTTGCTTACCCTCTACTTTACCAAGCATGATGTCCTTCTCCAGAGACTGGTCCCTCCTGATAACCTGTCGGAAGTATGTGAGACAAAGCCTCGCCATCCTCGCTTCTAAGGAACATTCTGGTTGTAATTCTTCCAAGACAGGTTTGTTTATTCTTCATGGTATATTCAGTATTCCTCTCCATAATTCAAAGGCACCAATTCTTCTTTGGTCTTCCTTCTTCATTGTAGCTTTCCTATGCATATTAAGAGATTGAAAATACCATGGACTGGGTCAGATGCACCTTAGTCCTCAAGGTGACATCTTTGTTTTTAACACTTGAAAGAGGTCTTTTGCAGCAGATTTGCCCAATGTAAAACATCGTTTGATATCTCGACTGCAGCTTCCATGAGTATTGAGTGCAGACCCAAGTAAAATGAAATCCTTGACAACTTGTTAGTATATAGAAACTCTATGAATGCGTTGATTTCATACCCTGCAACTTTGCTGGATTCTTCTATGAGTTTAGAAAATTTCTTGTGAATTTTTTTTTTTTATTTTCTATATATAGGATCTTTTTATCTGCAAATAGAGGCAGATTTACCTCTTCCTTTCCTAATCGGATACTTTTTTTTTTTTCTTGCCTTATTCCTCTGGCTAAGACTTGTAGTACAATATTGAATAAAAGTGGTTATAGCGGGCATCCTTGTGTCATTCCTGTTCTCAGAAGGAAGGCTCTCAGTCTTTCTCCATCAAATATAATGTAGGCAATTAGTTTTTCATAGATGTCACTAATCATGTTAAGGAATTTCCCTTCTATTTCTCTCTTGTTGAAAGTTTTCATTAGGAAAGTGTATTGAATATTATCAAATGCCTTTTCTGCATCTATTGAGATAATCATGTTTTTTGCTTTTGTTTTTCTTTTGTTCTATTAATGTAATGTATTACATTGATAGATTTTCTAAGGTTGAACCATTCTGGCATTCCTGGAATAAATCCCACTTGGTCATGGTATATAATTTTTTTTTGATACATTGCTGGAATCTGTTCACTAGAATTTTGTTGAGAAATTTTTGCATGAGAGATATTGGTCTATATGGATACTTTTTTTTTTTACTTGTGTTTTTGTCTCACTTTAGTATCAGGATAATACTGACTTTGTAGAATGAGTTAGGGAGTATTCCTTCATCTTCTGTGTTTTGGTAGAGTTTGGGTAGGACTGGTGTGTCTATTCCTCCATGAAAGGTTTGGTAAAATTCCCCAGTGAAACTGTCTGCTTCAGGGCTATTTTTGTTATTGGGAGGTTTTTGATGACTGATTTCATTTCTTCTCTTGTTGTGGGCTGTTGAGATTTCCTTCTTTTTGTGCTATTTTAGGTAGGTTGTGTGTGTCTAGAAATTTATCCATTTCATCTAAGTTTTCAAGTTTGTTGGAGTAGAACGTTTCACGGTATTCTGTTATGATTCTTTTTGTTTCTATTGGATCTGTTGTAACATCTCCAGTTTTATTTCTTATTTTGCTTTTTGCATCCTCTCACTTTTTTTTTTACCTTCGTCAGTCTAGCAGTTGGTTTGTCTATTTTATTGTTCTTTTTAAAGAACCAAAGAACTGACTTCTAGTTTCATTTGAGTCTTTCTATTATTTTTCTATTCTCTATTTCATTTATGTCTGCTCTGAAATGTATTATTTCCTTTCTTTTGTTAGTACTGAGCTTCTTTTGTTTCTTTTCTATTTCCTCAAGTTGTAGAATCAAGTTATTGATCTGTGATCTTTCTTCTTTTTTAATGTAGGTATTCATTAGTATGAATTTCCCTTTGAGCACTACCTTCGCAGCATCTCATAGGTTTTGATATGTTGCATTTTCATTCTCATTCGATTCTTAGTTTTTTTCTTTAATTTCTCTCTTGTTTTCTTCTATGATCCACTGATTGTTTAGTAGTGTGTTATTTAGTTTCCAAATTTTTGCTTTCCCCCTTTTTCTTCCTGTCATTTATTTTTTAGCTTTATTCCATTATGGTTGCAAAAGATGCTTTGTATTATTTCAATCTTTTTAAATTTCTTGGGACTTGCTTTGTGGCCTAAAATATAGTCTATTCTGTAGAATGATCTCTGTGCACTGGAGCAGAATATATACTGTGCTGCTGCTGGTGAATTGTTCTATATATGTCTGTTCCTTGTCTGATGATAAAAAAAAATGATAAGGCAGGCTTATTCTCAAAATAACTGGAAAGTCCAGGAAGACTCACACCTTCCTTATTTTCTTTTTTACTTCTTGATATTTAAGGAGGTATCAATTCACATACCTGAAATTTTGCAATACATGTGTGAGTGTATAACATGTTTTGAAATATTAAAACAGAATTTATGTGCTTTCCATGGACTCTGAATTTTATTCCTTTTTAAAAAAATTGGTTTTTATTTGTCTCTATAACCACACAAAAAATGTAACATCAATTCCTTTTTTAGGATGTCATGATTGGAGTTGTTTTGACCAGTGTATCTGACCCTTTGATGAATTGCAGATTTAAGCTATATTTAAGGCAGAAACTATATTTCAGCAAACAATGCAAGAAAGTCATTATCAAGTGTTGCTAATAGTACCCAACCTCTCAACATATCTGCACTTGCTCTCCAACATAGCTATTTTTTATTCACCTCAGTATGACCTGATTCTTGTTTCCTCCCCACTCATGAACTTACTTTTCATCTCTCCCTCACTATGATCTAATTCAACTTATCTAATTTCCTAAAAGATTCAACTTCTCTATTAGTAATCAAACAGATGATTGTGCAAGCTCCTCTAATTTTAGGAGCACAGTTGATAGCTTAGAGGAGTTTTATGGGAAAAATCAAGAAATGGAATTATACATCACACAACATCCATTACCGTAATTCAAGACTGCCATAAGGAAAGATGTAGTTGCCACAATTTTTAAGTGGCAAAATCAACCAAACAAATAATTTTATTGCACCAAAATTTTTGACATGGAAGTTGTATGCAAAGGTATAATATCTGAAGAGTTATTGGATTCAAAATTAATAGCTGAGTTTTCAGAGGCCAATCAAAATCATCAATTGAATTGTATGGAAGCAAGTAAAACCTCTCAAAAAAAAATCAAAAATTTGACCCATAGAAATACTGAAACAAGAAAAATCATGGGAAACTAAGAAAGAGGTCAGGAATAACTGATGAAACAAGCACAAGAAAATTAGAATTTCTTATGAATTGGTAAAATCCAGAAACCAGCAGAGCAGCTTGAAGACTTATGCAAATTGATCATTTCCACTGTCATTAAAGCACTGATCAACCAGCTGGCTAAAGAAAGCCCTTAATGCAATAAAACAAAACAGTTTCCCAAAGCAATAGGTTCAAACATCCTATCAGAAAAATACTGTTCTTCATCAAGACCCCCTGCTGGAAGCCATATGTATAGTTTTAGTTCTGATTTTCAAGGTTTCTTCTCTTGTAGGTCAATAGAGTTTGAAAATGTTCAGTAAAAATTGCAACAAAAGAGATGCCTTTCAAAATTCTGTTTTATTCTGGCAGCGTAGGTGTAGTTAAAGGCATCAAACATAATACTAATACAGTCTATTAGCTAAAAGAATACTACTCATTCTTTTGAAAACATTTTATGTGTATTGTCCTGAGGGGGACATTCCTAATATTTTTTGATTCCTCAAAGATTACTCAGGATGATTTTAATGATTGTTGTTGTTGTTAGGTACTGTCAAGTCAGTTTCAACACATAGTGACCCTGTAGGACAGAGCAGAACTGTCCCAAAGGATTTTCAATGAATGGCTGATGAATTTGAACTGCCAACCTTTTGGTTAGCAGCCGAGCGCTTAATCACTATGCCACCAGGGCTCCAACTTTAATGACAGAAACAATTTTTCGTACTACAATTCTCACCAGATCCTAAAGACTTGTTCCTCTCATTCAAATGCCCCAAGAACATAGCTATTCTCTCCTAAAGAATAATGTTTCGGATACTAGTAGGATCAGTAAAAACATGGAAATAGAAACACATATAAAGAAAAAAAACAAAAGAAAGAAAACTAATGGTGTAAACTGGCAAATTTAGAATAGGTCCCAAAGTTATCTTTTATCTGTTCAGATACCATTTAACAAGTCATTAAAATAAATTGTATTTTAATTTTCTGAAAATACCAAGACTGTGTCCTCAAGAGAGTCAATAAACTAAATAAGTAGGTGCAACTGGTGTTTTTGAAACACATAGTCTTGAGTCTGAAAGAGTAGAACTAGGCCATAGTGAAGGAGTCAGGGGACCCACGCAGTTTATATTCGGTTTTACTCACAATCTTCCCTGGGAAAGCTGAGATAATGAGCTTCAGAAAGTTGTAATACACAGAGAGAAAAGCTGCCAATCTAACATGAAAAGAATTTTTTAAACACCAGTTTAAATTGTTTGCTTTTTAACCAGTTTGAAGCGTTCCCCCAGTCCCCCTTCTTCCTTTACATTAATTTACTTTCCTTTGCTACCACCATTTCCAATACACACAAAGATACATTAAAAACCCACAGGTATACACAGTCACAAAATTTCTTGTCCCTTGGCAATTATTAAAAAAAAAAAAGGATTCATAGGGGAATATAACACTGTCTGTGTAGTGCTGAATATCTAGATGAATCAGAAATGTTGAGTTAATTAGTACATTTCAAAAAAGCTAAATATTTGTTATTACTGAGACAACATTCAGAGGATTCTGTCATATAGGCACAGCCAGAAGTGTAGTCTCTTATTTGAATGGCTGCACAAGTTACAAAATCATTTCTTCAAGTAAACTCTAGATAAGGCCACACACCATAGAACTGGCAATACAAGACAACTCTGGTATACATTCTTTAATAAGCATAGGCTGGAGAAGGACATCATGTTTGGTAAAGCAGAGGGTCAGCAAAAAAGAGGAAGATCCTCGACGACATGGATTGACACAGTGGCTACAACAACGGGCTCAAGCATAACAACGATTGGGAGGATGGCACGGGACTGGGTAGTGTTTCACTCTGTTGTGCATAGGGTCACTATGGGTCACAGCTGACTCATGGGCACCTAACAAAAATAATGACATCTTTTAGCTTCTGAATTGGTACTTATTTATTTTCCAAGTCATTTCTACAAAATAGATAGTATGGAAAACAATAACAAAAGTATACTATTTGTATACAGAATCCTATATCCTAACTCAAGTTGAGAGAAGTTTGATATTTTTTTTAAAAAATGACCTAAAATAATTGAAATTTGATCAGGCAATATTATTGCAATCTGTCAGTATTCCTAGGATTGGCTCTGTCAGGATTTGCTGAAGGTATCACACTTTGGCAGGAAGCCATGAGAGAGAATTGGGTAGGTGAAATATTGATATAGGTCACCATAATCTTGTCTACTACTAAATGACTGAAGCTTCAGAGGGGGAATTTCAAATTCACCTTTCTAGACTTTGTTGTCTAAGTTAACATCATCTCCTTTTAGTATTTTCTTGTTTTTTCAAATGATTACATTAGAATACATAAAAATTCAATGTGGTTCAAGGCCATTTTGAGTGAGATGCCAATAATGTTCTTTTAAAAATTATCCTAATTTTATTGTGGTAAAATATATAATACATAAAATTAGCCATTTTAACCATTTTTAACACAATTCAGTGACATTAATTATATTCATAATGTTATATAACCATCATCACTATCAATTTCCATAACTTTTTCATTACACCAAACAAAAGTCCTGTATCCAATGAAGAATAACTCCCCATTCTCCCTCCCTACAGCTCCTGGAACAGTTAATCTACTTTCCGTCTCTATGAATTTGTATGCGGTTAAGCGCTCTGCTGCTAAGCAAAAGGTCAACAGTTCAAACCATCCAGTGGCTCTGCAGGAGAAAACACTTGATGATCTGCTCCTTTAAAGGTTACAGCTCAGGAAACACAACGACACAATTCTACTCTGTCATATAGTGTCACTATGAGTTGGAATCGACTCGAATGCACGCACATAACAAAAACAACATATGTCATATAAGTGAGATCATATAATATTTGTACTTTTCTGTCTGGCTTATTTCATTTAGCATAACATTTTCAAGGTTTATCTATGTTGTAGCATGTATTAGAACTCCATTCCTTTTCATGTCTGAATAATAATACACCATTGTATACCAGATTTTGCTTATCCATTCATCCAGCAGTTGGCACTTGGATTGTTTTCACGTATTGCCTATTGTGCATAATGCTGCAATAAACATGAGTCTTGCTTTCAGTTCTTTTGCATATATTCCCAAGAGTAGAATTGTTGGGTCATATTTTTATGGTAATTCTGTGCTTAACTTTTTGAGGAACCATCAAATTATTTTTCACAACAGTTCCATTCCCACCAGCATTGAACAAGGGTTCCAATTTTTTCAAATCTTTGGCCAACATTTGTTTCCATTTTTTTAAATAATAATCATCCTAGTGGATGTAGAACAATAACATTGTGGTTAGGATTTGCATTTCTTTAGTGACTATGTTGTTTAGTAACTAATGATGTCGATAATTTTTTCATGTGTTTATTGGTCATTTGTATATTGCCTTGGAGAAATGTCTCTTCAAGTCTTTGGCTCATTTTTAAAAATTGATTGTCTTTTTTTTCGTTTGTAAGAGTTTTTTGTGGATATTAAACTGTTATCAGCTTATAATTTGTCTCTTCACATTCTTGATGTTATTTGATGCACTACAGTTTTTAATTTTGATGAAGTCCAATTTTTCTATTTTCTTAAAATTTCGTTGCTAATGATTTTGATATTGTCTCTAATAACCTATTGCCAAATGCAAGGTCAAGATTTATCCCTCTGGTTTCTTCTAGGTAATTTATGGTTTTAGCTCTTATATACAGGTTATCAATCCATTTTTAGTTAAATTTTGTATATTATGTGAGACTGTTGTTAGGTGCCATCAAGTCAGTACTAACGCATAGTGACCCGATGTAAAACAGAATGAAACACTGCCCGGTCCTACACCATCCTCACAATCGTTGTTACGCTTGAGTCCATTGTTGCAGCCACTGCGTCAATCCATCTCATTGACGGTTTTCCTCTTTTTCATTGGCCCTCTCCTTTACCAAGTATGATATCCTTCTCTGGGAACTCGTCCCTCCAGACAACATGTCCAAGGTATGTGAGATGAAGTTTCGCCATCCTCACTTCTAAGGAGCATTCTGGCTGTACTTCTTTCAAGACCAGATTTGTTCCTTCTGGCAGTCCATGGTATATTCAATATTCTTTACCAACACCATAATTCAAAGGCACCAGTACTTCTTAGGTCTTCCTTATTCATTTTCCAGCTTTCACATGAACATGAAGTGATTGAAAACACCGTGTCTTGGGTCAGGCACACCTTAGTACTTAAAGTGACATCTTCGTTTTTTAACATGGTAAAGAGGTCTTTTGCAGAAGATTTGCCCAATGCAATACGTCTTTTGATTTCTTGTCTGCTGTTTCCATGAGCATTGATTGTGGATCCAAGTAAAATGAAATCTTTGACAAGATCAATATTTTCTCTGTTTATCATGATGTTCCTCACTGGTTCAGCTGTGAGGATTTTTGTTTTCCTTATGTTGAGGTGTAATCCACGCTGAAGGCTGTGGTCTTTGATCTTCATCAGTAAGTGCTTCAAGTTCTCTACTTTTTCAGCAAGCAAGGCTGTGTCATCTGCATACGGCAGGGTGTTAATGAGTCTTCCTCCAATCTTGATGCCTCGTTCTTCTTCATATAGTCCAGTTTCTCGGCTTACTTGCTCAGTATATGGACTGAATAAGTATGGTGAAAGGATACAGCCCTGTCACACACCTTTCTTGACTTTAAACCATGCAGTATCCCCCTGTTCGTGAACGACTGCCTCTTTGTCTATATACAGGTTCCTCATGAGTACAATTAAATGTTCTGAAATTCCAATTCTTAGCAGTTTTATCCATAATTTGCTATACTCTGCACAGTCAAATGCCTTAGCATAGTCAATAAAACACAGGTAAACATCTTTCTGGTATTCTCTGCTTTCTGCCATGATCCATCCGACATCAGCAATGATATCCTTGGTTCATGGCCTCTTCTGAATCCAGCTTGAATTTCTGGCAGTTCCCTGTCAATGTGCTGCTGCAACTGCTTTTGAATTTCACTTGTGTGTGATATTAATGATATTAACTGATAATTTCTGCATTCTGTTGGATCACTTTTCTTTCGAATGAGCACAAATATAGATCTCTTCCAGTGAGTTGACCAGGTAGCTGTCTTCCAAATTTCTTGACCTAGAGGGGTGAGCACTTCCAGTGCTGCATCCATTTGCTGAAACATCTCAATTGGTATTCTGTCAATTCCTAGAGCTTTTTTTTTTTTTTTTTGCCAATGCCTTCACTGCAGCTTGGACCTCTTCCTTCAGTGCCATTGGTTCTTGATCATATGCTACATCCTGAAACGGTTGAACGTCGACAAATTACTTTTAGTACAGTGACTCTGTGTATTCCTTCTATCTGCTTTTGATGCTTCCTGCCTTTTTCAATATTTTACCCATGGAATCCTTCAAAATGGCCTATATCAGTCCATTTCAGATCACTAATTCCTAGGACATAAATCATTATGCATTCCGTTTCGTTGTTGACAACTTGCAATTTTCCTAGATTCATACTTCATACCCTCCACATTCTGATTATTAATGGATGTTTGCAGCTGTTTCTTCTCATTTTGAATCATGCCACATCAGCAAATGAAGGTTACCAAAGCTTGACTTCATTCACATCATTTCATTCACTTTACTTTGAGGAGGCAGCCCTTTCTCAGTCGTCTTTTGAATGTCTTCCAACCTGAGGGGCTTATCTTTCTGCAGTGTATCAGACAATGCTCCCCTGCTATTCATAAAGTTTTCACTGGCCAATATTTTTCCAAAGTAGACTGTCAGCTCCTTCTTTTTAATCTGTCTTAGTCTGGAAGCTCTGTTGAAACCTGTCCAACACAGGTGATCTTGCCCGTATTTGAAATACTGGTGGCAAAGCACCCAGTATCATAGCAACAGGCAAGCCACCACAGTACACAAACTGACAGACACGTGGTCCAATAACTTAGACTGTTGGAATTACCTACACAGATTCAAAGACCATGTGCCCGACAGCAACAATAACAAAAAAAACCTTGCCATCAAGTTCATTTCTACTCATAGCAACATTATAGGTTAGAGTAGGACTGTCCCATAGGGTTTCCAAGGAGAAGGAGCAGCTGGTATATTTGAACAGCCTGACCTTTTGGTTAGCAGCCTGAGCTCTTAACCACTGTACCACCAGGCATCACTAAATCAAACATATTTGAAAATGGGGGTGCTGTGCATTCCTTTGATATTTATTTCAGCTTAATTCCATTTTTTCCACTTCATATATGACCCGAAATTATAGCATAATTTTCCGGTTATCTTTATAATGGAAAATATCTGGATTGAGATATGAGGGGCTTTTAAGAGCTCAGTAGGAAAGCTTATCTTGTCCTTTCCTTGCAATGTTTTAACATATATAAGTTAAAACAATAATACTACGGAAAAAATGGGGCATCTTCATTATTACCACAGTATAGCACAGCAACTTTGCAGAGAACTGCCACTTTAGGAGTCTCTCTTAATAGAATTGTGTGAAGTTGACATGTGTGAAGAAGCCCAAGGCTGAGAAAGCATAGTGAAGAATGTCCAGCCCAGGAATTTAAAAAGTTTCTGAGCCTCTTGTCATTTATTCCCTAGAATATACAAGGACACATTTATCATCTTAGAAAAACACATTATTGTTTTAACTTATTTATTCAAATTTGGTGATTATTAAAGCATGATATACATAAACTTTAATGGAAAAAAGGTTGGACAAATAGTGTGTAATAGAATATGTATGCTTATAATATATTATGTAATATGATTAATTATTGTGAAGTTCTTGTGATTTGTTTACCTTATTTTAATTTCCTTACTCATATTTTAAAATCAGCAGTTCATCAACTTGAATGATTTATTTTTTAAAGATGTTAAACTATTAGGGCCAGAGTCCATTATAGTTTGCATTTCTTCCTTATTAACAAAGAAAAACATTTTTTGTCATCATCTCTCTTCTACTTCCAGGAAAATTTTCCACTTAATGGTATTCCAGGCAATTTGATCTTTTCCCCTCTAACTAAACAGAGGCCCTTTGCATAATATTTTTATTGCAATGGCCTTATAAAAATATGATTGGGAGATCTTCTTGGTATTAGTGGAAGCCTCAGGCTGATGGGACTTGCACTTGTAAATGAGTATAAAAGTTACCTCAAGTTGAAAATCTCTCTTCCATTCTCAGACTTTCATTTCCCTTAGGAAAGTTAGATAGGATTAATGCTTCTTTCAAGGACAAGAAATATGTGCAGAAAAGAATATATAATCCGAATTAGACATTTTCAAAACTACAAATTCCATCAGCATACTTCACAGATTTCACTGTGAGCACTCAAGGAATTTCATCAGGTAAGGGAATGCACTTACATTAAAGTTTATAATGTTTAGTTACATGTATTCTACTATATGACAAATGTATCCTATTTAAATAGCAGTGAAAATAAAAGATTCCTTGTTTATTTTATGCAGTTACAAAAGGCAATCAAGAAGTATCAGGTGCCTAAAGGGAACCAAAAATTTACAATAATGCAACAATTAATTTATCCATATTCCGTCCCACTTTTTTGCTTGCTTTAATATAAAAAAAAAGAGAGGTTATTTTCAGAACTGCTAAAGGCTGCTGGTAGGGAATTTCAGGATGTAACACTGAGATGGTTGGATAATAAAAAAAAATATGCAAATCTAACTTTTAAATGTTTATGTACAAACTGACTCCTCATTTTCAAGGAAGAGTAGAAAATGATTTTTTTTAATGAAGCCTACCTCTCTACAACACCTCCAACAAATTGACTACAACTTGATCACTTCTTTGCATTAGATAAAAATGGATTAATTTTGAATAACAAAATCTGTAATATGGATATATTTATAGATAAAATGAGGAATTGCAGCTAACATTTTTAAAAATCATTCAACTTTTTTCCCAATAACATGTTATAGCCAAGGTGATTCTGACTCATAGTAACCCCATGTGTATCAGCGTAGAAATGTGCTTTATAGCATTTTCAATGGCAGGACTCAAACCTCAAACCTTTCAATTTGCAGTCAAGCACGTTGACCATTTGCAGCACTCAGGGGTTCTTCCTCAATATAGTCGATATGATATAGAAATTGAATATATTAACTTTATAGTGAGCTTATGTTGCTTAATAAGGAGCCTGGTGGTGCAGTGGTTAAACACTTGACTGCCACTGAATGGATGACAGTTCAAACCCATCACCTGCTCCATAAATGTGGCAGTCTGCTTCCCATAAAGATTGCAGCCTTGGAAAACCTATGGGGCAGTTCTACTCTGCCCTATAGGGTCACTATGAGTTGCAATCAACTCAACGGCAATGGATATGTTGTTTAATAGGTATTTTGACCAAAAAGTAGTCATATATCATACAGTTAGTAAAAAAAAATCATTATTGACCGTGGTGCTTCTTGAAGGATTCTTGAGAAAAATACCTCTAGAAAAATATCTATACATAAATACGTCCCAGTGCCGTCGAGTCAATTATAAATACATATTCCTGTGCAAAATGTGACTAGGAGGCATACACTTGAAACTTAATACAGATGGTTATATTGGTAAGCAACGTTTATTGCATTAAACTGTTTTCTCTATCCAGATGTTTCTATCCCAGTAAAAGCCTGAGTGACTGCAATGAAACTGCATTCATGGCAATTCCTTTCCTCTAAGTATTTGTCTTAATAAACAGAATTTTTAGATTTCTATGGGACTCTGACACAGACTTACCTCCTCTAAAACAGAATTAAAGGAATTCAGAAAAAATATATTTTCAATTTAGAGCTTGATAATTCCTTGAAAGATAACGCCCTTGCGGCTACAATGTGTCCTGTGAAAAATGCAGAGTAAGCATACCACAAGTTATTGTTGTTGTTAGGTGCTGTCGAGTCAGTTTCAACTCATAACCACCCTATTTACAACAGAACAACAGAACGAAACACTATGCCACCCTCATAACCATTGCTCTGTTTGAGACCACTGTAGCGACCACTGCGACAATCTATCTCGTCGAGGATCTTCCTCTTCTTCGCAATCTTACCAAGCATGATGTCTGTCTCGAGAAACTGGTCCCTCCATAGACAGGGTTCTGTTAAGTCAGAAAAATGCCTACTGCACAAAACAATCCTCACTTCGAAGTTTCAAAAAATCTTGTCAAATATTTCCATTATCTGCATCATTCCTAGCCTATTAAACTGTTGTTCTATCTAGACAGTTGGCTTCTATCTTTTCTGTCTGTCAACGAGGTCATTTCACTGTGAAGTCAGTTTGCAACGAATGAATTTTTTTAACATTTTTATTGAAGTATAATTGACATAAACTGTACAATTTGATAAATTCTGATGTATGTATTCACCAACAAAATCATTGTTACATCTATGTTATGCCAAGCATTGGAGAGATACAATCTATTATAAGATTAATGATGACTATGACCAAGAAGGACAGAAATCAGAGAAAGGGGCAGAAAGAAGTTTTGAAGAAATAATTGTCAAAAGCTTCCCAAATTTCATGAAAGACAAGAATCTACACATCTTAAAACCTCAACAAACTTCAAGAAGGATAAACACAAAAAGATCCACACTGAGGACATTAAAATCAAAGGCAAGGACAAAGAGAATTCTAAAGGCATCAAGAGAGAAAAGACTTGTCATATACAAAGGATCCTCAATAAGTGTTATGGATTGAATTGTGTCCCCCAAAAAGTTATGCTGAAATTCTAAAACTTGTACCTGTAAATATGATCCTGTTTGGAAATAGGTTTTTTCTTTTTTATGTTAATGAGGTAATACTGGCACATGATGGATCCTAAACCTAATACTTTATGAGTGGTGTCTTAAAAAAACAGCATAATAGACACAGACACCAGGAGTTAGAGGCTATGCAAAGATGGAGGAAGATGAATTGATAAGGCCAGAAATGCCAAGGATTGCTGGCAGCTACTAGAAACTTAAAGCTCCAGTTCCCTGAATTTGGTATTCTAGCTTCTCAAGCTGTGAGAAAATAATCTCTGTGTCTAAAGCAACCCATTTTTAGCAGCACTAGGTGAACTAGGACAATAAGATTAACAGCTAATTTTTCATTACTAATCACGGTGGCTAGAAGGCAGTGGGACGACTAAAGTGATAAAAGAGAAAAACTGTCGACACATGCCTCACACCATATGCAAAAATTAACTCAAAATGGATCACAGGCCTACATATAAGAGCTAAATCCATAAAAAAAAATTAGGTAAATTTTGATGACCTTGGATTTCACAATATTTTTTCAGGTAAAACACCAAAGGCACAGGCAACAATAGAAAATAAATTTGACATCATCTAAATTAACTCTTGTGAATTAAAGTACGCTATTTTTTTAATCAACAAATTAGCAAAAACTTTAAAATCGTTTATTTAATAAGTATCTACAATCCAGAGTATATAAAGAACTCTTACAACTCTACCAAAAGAAAAAAAAATCCAATTTAAAAAATGGGAAAAAGTCTCGAATAGATATTTCTCCAAATAAGATACACAAGTAGCCAACAAGCACAGGGAAGGATGCTCAACATCATTAGTTATTAGGGAAATACAAATCAAAACCCCAATGAAATATCACGATGGCTATAATTCTTTTTTTTTTAATGGAAAGTAGCAAGTAGAGAAGAGGGTGTAAAGAAACTAGAACCCTCTTGCATTGCTGATAAGAATGTAAAACGGTGAAGCCACTGCAGAAGTCAGTCTGGCAATTCCTAAATAAGTTAAGCATATAATTACCACATGACACAGCAACTTTGCTCCTAGGAATATGCCCACGAGAATGGAAAACTGGTGTTCAAACAAAAACATGTGCATGAATATTCAGAGCAGCACTATTAACAATATCCAAAAGCAAGAAATGCTGAAATATCCATCAATAGATGAATAAATAAACAAACGTGGTGTATCTTGGCATATCTATACAATGGAAGATTATTTCGCCATAAAAAAAATAAAGTTCTGGTACATGATGATCTTTGAAAATATTATGCTAAAAGAAAAAAGTCAGACACTAAGAGACACGTATTGTACGATTTTATTTATATGAAATATCCAAAATTAGCAAATCCATAGACAGAAATCAGACTACTGATTGTCAAGTGATGGGGCGGGGGAGGGGGAGATTAGAGTGACTGCTTGACAGGTATGGGGTTTCTTTTTGGAGTAATGAAAATATTCTGAAACCATATTGTGGTGATGGTTCCACAACATGGCTACAGAAAGTCTGTATTTCATGAGAATTTGAAATTCTGTTCATCTCCTCCCTTTCATTCAAGATTCTTCTACAGAATCTTTGGTCGAAATGTTCAGTAATTGTACCAGGTACCCGGGTACCACTCAGTTCTGATCTCACGGCAAAGGAGGCACTTGTTCATAGAGGCAAATAGCCACACATTCCATTTCCTCCTCTGATTCCTGAATCTCCTTCACCTTTCTCCAGGCAAATAGAGACCAATTGTTGTGACTTGGATTGCCACTTCCAAGCTTTTAAGACCCAAGCCCTACACAATGAATTAGGAGGTAGAACATAAGTTCTAAACACACTATTAGGCCAAATAACTGGAGTGTTCCATGAAACCATGACCCTAAACTTCCAGAACGATGAACCAAAACCCATGCGGTGTTTGGTTGTACATAAGCAGCCTCAGAAGCTACACTTTCTTTTGTCGTTATTGTAAATTTATCTATTACACAAATTTTGCCAATTCAACTTTAAATGCTCATCAATGGATGAATGGATAAACATAGAATGGAATACTACTCAATCATAAAGAGAAATGAATTCAAGATGCATGCTACAACATGGCTGTAACTTAAAGACATTATGCTAAGTGAAACAATCACAAAAGCACAAATATTGTATGATCTCATTTATATAAAAAGACAAAAACAGGCAAATGTATGGAGGCCAAAGTTTCTTTGTGGTTACCAAGAGCAGGAAAGAGGAGAGAGGAAGAATTATTGGTTATGGAGTACTGAGTTTTGGCTAACAGTAATGGAAAAATCACATTGATTAAGGATAGCGTTGCACAGACTATTAATGTAATTGTTGCCAATAAATTGTACACCTATAAAAAGATGTGGAACATTTTCAATAGGTTATTTGCCATCCATAGATCTTTTTTGGTGAAATATGTGCTCAAATATATTGCTCTTTATTTGTTGTTGTTGTTGTTGTTGTTAGGTGCCATCGAGTCGACCTTATGTACAACAGAACAAAACACTGTCCAGTTCTGGGTCATCCTCACAATCTTTGTTATGCTTGAGTCCATTGTTGCAGCCACTGTGTCAATCCATCTCATTGAGGGTCTTCCTCTTTTTCCCTGACCCTCTACTTTACCAAGCATGATGTCCTTCTCCAGGGACTGATCCCTCCTGATAAGATGTCCAAGCTATGTAAGACGCAGTCTCGCCATCTTTGCTTCTAAGGAGCATTCTAGTTGTACTTCTTCCAAGACAGATTTGTTCATTCTTTTGGCAGTGCATGGCATATTCAATATTCTTCACCACTACCACAATGCAAGGCATCAATTTTTCTTTGGTGTTCCTTATTCATTGTACAGCTTTTGCATGCATATGAGGTGATTGAAAATACCATGGCTTGGGTCAGGCACTCCTTAGTCTTCAAGGTGACATCTTTGCTTTTTAGCACTTTAAAGAGGTCTTTGGGAGCAGATTCACCCAATGCGATGTGTCGTTGGAGGTCTTAACTGCTGCTTCCATGGGTGTTGATTGTGGAGCCAAGTAAAATGAAATTCTTGACAACTTTAATCTTTCCTCCATTTATCAGTTTATCATAATGTTGCTCATTGGTCCAGTTAAAAAGACAAGAAAGAAAAGACCAAAATGCATCATACATGAAGAAAGCAAGAGGTGCTCTTTATAGTACTGTTTTTCTTCTTGAATTATTAAGTTCTTAGAAGTCTCTGTATATTATGCATATAAGACCTTCACTTGACATATGCTTTGTAAATACTTTTTGTCAGTCTATGGCTTGTCTTTTCATTCTCTCAAGAGTGTCTTTAAAAGAGAAGTTCTTAATTTTGATGAAGTCTATTTTATCAATTTGGTTTTTCATAGATCATGCTTTGGGTGTCACTGCAAAATATTTGCATAAATGAAGGACACAAATATTTTATCCTATATTTTATTCAGAAAACTATAGTTTTAGGTTCTATATGGTCTATTTTGAGTTTATTTTGTATAAGGTGTGAGTTATAGATCAAGGTTTTTTTTTTCCAAGTACAGATATCCAATTGTTCCATGTCCATTTGTTGAAACAACTAATGTTTCCCCGCCTAATTGCCATTACACTTTTGCCAAATATCAGGTTTTCATATACGTGTAGGTCTGTGTGTACTCTTCATTTGCCTCTATTTATCTATTAGTTTGTGCTTACACCAACACAACACTGGCTTGATTAATGTAGCTCTATAACATGTCTTTAAAACAGATAGCATTTTCCCTCCAACTTCGTCCGTTTTCAAAGTTATTTTGGCTATTCTACATCCTGCGGATTTTCATGTGGATTTTAAATCAGCTTGTCAAGTTCTACAAAAATCCTGCTGAAATTTTTTTTGAGGGGGGATTGCATTGAATGCATAGATCTGTTTGTGGAAATTACACATTCCATCTATACTGCCTCTTCTGAAATATGAACAAGGCACATCTCTCTATGTAATTAGGTCTAATGTAAATTCCCTTAGCAAAGTTTTGTATTAGTCAGTTTAGAGGGCTTGCACATCTTTTATAAGACTTGTCCCTGAGTATTTTATACTTTTTAATGCAATTGTAAATGGCATTATGTTTAATTACTTTTCATTGCTTGTTGCTAGTATAAAGAAATACAGTTGATTTTTGTATATTTGTGTCCTGAAACCTAGGTAAATTCACTTAGCTCTAGTAGCTTCTTTGTAGATCGTATCAGATTTTCTACATAGACAACTTAAGTCATGCACAAATAAAGGCACGCTTATGCCTCCCTTTAAAATCTGGCTGCCATTTTTACATTTCTTGCCTTATTGCACTGGCTATAACCGCCAGTAAAATGTTGCCTAGAAGTGTTAAAAGGAGACATCTTTGTCTTGTTTCTAATCTTAAAGCATTCAGTGTATTAATATTATGTATGATAATATCTACAGGCTTGCATTGATGCCCTGTACCAGGTCAAGAAAGTTCATTTTTATTCCCAGTTTTTAAAATGCTTTATTAATATAAGGGTATTGGATTTTGCCAAATGCTTTTTCTGCTTATATTGAGATGGCTGTTGTTGTTAGATACTGTTGAGTCAGTTCTGACTCATAGCGATCCTATGTACAACAGAAAAAAAACACTGCCTGGTCCTGCACCATCTTCACAATCATTATGTTTGAGCCCATTGTTGCAGCCACTGTGTCAATCCATCTCACTGAGGGTCTTCCTATTTTTTGCTGACTCTCTACCAAGCTTGATGTCCTTCTCCAGGGACTGGTCTCTCCTGATAACTTGTCCAAAGTACCTGAGACGAAGTCTTGCCATCCTCGCTTCCAAGGAACACTCAGGCTGTATTCCCTCCAAGACAGATTTGTTCGTTCTGCTGGCAGTCCATGGTATGATTAATATTTTTCACGAGCACCATAATTCAAACGCATGAATTCTTCTGTGGCCTTCCTTATTCATTGTCCAGCTTTCTCATGCATATGAGGTGATTGAAAACACCATGGCTTTAGTCAGAAGTGCCTTAGTCCTCAAAGTGACATCTTTGCTTTTTAATACTTTAAAGAGGTCTTTTGCAGAAGATTTGTCCAGTGCAATACATCCTTTGATTTCCTGACTGCTGCTTCCATTAGTGTTGATTGTGGATACAAGTAAAATGAAATCCTTGACAACTTCAATCTTTTATCTGTTTATCATGATGTTACTTATTGGTCCACTTGCGAGGACTTTTGTTTTCCATATGTTGAGGTGTAATCCACACTGAAAGATATAGCCTTTGTTCTTCATCATTATGTTGTTCAGGTCCTCTTCGTTTTCAGCAAGCAAAGTTGTGTCATCTGCATAATGCAGGTTGTTAATGGGTCTTTCTCCAATCCTGATGCTGTGTTCTTCTTCATATAGTCCAGTTTCTCAGATTAATTGCTCAGCATACAGATTGAATAAATATGGTGAAAGGATACAACCCTCATGCACACCTTTCCTGATTTTAAACCATGCAGTATCCCCTTCTTTTCCAAAGACTGCCTCTTAATCTATGTTCCTCATGAGCACAGTTAAGTGTTCTGGAATTCCAATTCTTTGCAATGTCATCCATAATTTGTTATGATTCACACCCCACTGTAGAATGCCTTTGCATAGTCAATAAGACACTTTCTGGTATTCTCTGCTTTCAGCCAAGTTCCAGCTGATATCAGAAATGATATTCCTTGTTCCATGTTGTCTTCTGAATCCAGCTTGAATTTCTGGCAGTTCCCTGTTAATGCACTGCTACAACTTACTTTTGAATTATCTTTAGCAAAATTTTACTTGCATGTGATATTAATGATATTGTTCAATAATTTCCAAATTCTGTTGCATAACCTTTCCTTGGAATGGGCACAAATATGGATCTCTTCTAGTCAGTCAGCCAGGTAGCTGTCTTCCTAATTTCTTGGCATAGATGAATGAGCACCTCCAGAGCTGCCTCTGTTTGTTCAAACATGTAAATTGATACTCTGTCAATTCCTGGAGCCTAGTTTTTGTCAATGCCTTCAGTGCAGCTTCGACCTTGTCTTAGGCTGGGTTTTCTGGAGAAGCAGAACCAGTAAAGCATATATATATATATATATATACACACACAAAGATTTATATCAAGAAAATAACTCATGAGATTGTAGAGGCTGGAACGTCCCAAGTCCATAGATCACGATAAAGGACTCTCCTGATTCACACAGCTGCAAAGGCTGGCGAACCCAGAATAGGAAGGTTGGAGAGCAGGGCTCCCTCTCACAGGCTGTAAAGGTCAACGAATCCCAAGATCTGCAGGTAAACTGCTAGCTCAAGTCCCAAGAACTGGAGGCCAGAGAAACAATAGGCAGCTGCAGGACCCAGAACCAGCCAAAAGCATTGGCAAGGCGTGCAGGAAGGAAATAGGTGGCGGAGGGTGGAGAGATGAAGGCTGAGGGGGTGGTGAGCTGCCACCGGCCCTGCCCCCACCAGTACCATCCAGTAGATTCCATCATCGGGGTGATCACATATCAAATCTCAACAGGGAAGCAAACACAACATTATACAACTGCCTAAACACTGAGAATCATGGCCCAGCCAAATTGACACACAATCTTAAATATTACAAACCTCCTCTTTCAGAACCAAAGGTTCATGATTATATATTACGTCCTGAAATGAATGAACATTGACCAGTTCTTTTTGGTACAGTGAACCTGTGCATTCCTTCCATCTGTTTTTCATGCTTTCTGCATCGTTCAATATTTTGTCCATAGAATCCTTCAAAATTGCAATTCCAGGCTTGAATTTCTTCTTCAGTTCTTTCAGCTTGAGAAACACTGAGCATGTTTTTCCCTTTTGATTTTCTATCTCTAGGTCTTTGCATATTTCATTATAATTCTTTACTTTGTATTCTCAAGCTACCTTTTGAAATCTGTTCAGCTCTCTTACTTCATCATTCCTTCCAGACTCTTTACCTACTCTACATCAAAATTCAGGAGGAATGCACTGAAGGTGGTATTTTGTATCTCGTAAATTTCTTTTAATTTTCTTCAGTTTCAACTTGAACTTGCATATGACTAATTGATTATTTGTTCCCCAGTAGGGCCCTGGCCTTCTTCTGATGATATTGAGCTTTTCCACTGTCTCTTTCCACATACTTAGGCGATTTGATTCCTGTGTTTTCCATCTGGTGAGGTCCACATGTATAGTTTCCGTTTATGCTATTGAAAAAAGTATTTTCAATGAAGAAGTTGTTGGTTTTGTAAAATTCTATCATGTGATTGCCGGCATCATTTCTGTCACCAAGGCAGTGTTTTCCAACTACAAGTCCTTCTTGTTCATTTCCAACTTTTGCATTCCAAACACCAGTAATTATCAATGCATCTTGATTGCATGTTTAGTCAATTTCAGATGAAGAAATTGGTAAAAATCTTCAATTTCCTCATCTTTGACTTTACTGGTTGGTGTATAAATTTGAATAATAATCATATTAACAGGTCTTTCTTGTAGTCCTATGGATATTATCCTGTCACTGACAGAGGTGCATTTCAGAATATATCTTGAAATGTTCTTTTTGACAATGAATGCAATGCCATTCCTCTTTAATTTGTCATTCCCAGCATAGTAGACCATGATTGCCTGATTCAAAATGGTCAATACCAGTCCATTTATTATTTTCTTTCTTTTGCTTACCTTAAGGTTCATTTCTTCTTCTTCTAGTTTCTCGAGGCATATTTCATGTAGGCAACACATAGTTGGATCTAGTTTTTTTCATCCACTCTGACAGTCTCTTTTAATTGGACTGATTCAATATTCATGTTTAATGTTTATTCATGTGGTTAAGCTTAAGTCTACCAAATTACAGTTCATTTTCTATTTGTTCTATGTGTTATTTCATACTTTTCTTATTTTTTCCTGTCTTCTTTTGCATTAATTCATTTTTTATGATTCACGTGCATTGTTTTTATTAGCATATTAGCAATAGCTCTTTGTGTTGTTATTTTACTGTTTGCTTTATGGTTTCAGTACATATTTTTTTACTTATTACAATCCATTTTCAATGATACTATATCACTTCACATATAATATAGATCTTACTATAGTTAACTTCCACTTCTCCCCTCCTTGTCTTTATATTATTGTTTCCACATCCCTTATACTTGTATCATTATGTTGTTGTTAGGTGCCATTGAGTTGGTTCCGATTCATAGTGAACCTATGCGCAGCAGAATGAAACACTGCCCAGTCCTGTGCCATGCCCAAAATCGTTGTTATGCTCGAGCCCATTGTTGCAGCCACTGTGTCAATCCATCTTGTTGAGGGTCTTTCCCTTTTCCGCTGACCCTGTACTTTACCAAGCATCATGTCCTTCTCGAGGGACTGATCTCTTCTGACAACATGACCAAAGTTTGTAAGATGTAGTCTCACCATCCTTGCTAATAGGGAACATTCTGGTTTTACTTCTTCCAAGACAGATTTGTTTCTTTTGGCAGTCCATGATATATTCAATATTCTTCACCAACACCACAATTCAAACATGTCAATTCTTCCTTCAGTCACCCATATTCACTGCCCAGCTTTCTCATGCATATGATGTGATTGAAAATACCATGGCTTGTGTCAGGCGCACCTGAGTCTTCAAGGTGGCATCTTTGCTTTTCAACACTTAAAGAGATCCTTCGCAGCAGATTTGCCCAATACAATGCGTCTTTTTATTTCTTGACTGCTCTTTCCATGGGTGTTGATTGTTGATCCAAGTAAAATGAAATCCTTGACAACTTCAATCTTTTCTCCATTTATCATGATGTTGCTTATTGGTCCAGTTGTGAGGATGTTTGTTTTCTTTGTGGTGTTGAGGTGTAATCCACACTGAATGCTGTGGTCTTTAATCTTCATCAGTAACTGCTTCAAGACATCTTCACTTTCAGCAAGCAAGGTTGTGTCATCTGCACAATGCAGGTTGTTAATGAGTCTTCCACCAATCCTGATGTCCCATTCTTCTTCCTATAGTACAGCTTCTCGGATTATTTGCTCAGCATACAGATTGAATAGGTATGGTGAAAGGGTACAACCCCGACACATACTTTTCCTGACCTTAAACCACACAGTTTCTCATTGCTCTGTCCGAACAACTGCTTCTTGATCCATGTACAGGTTCCTCATAAGCACAGTTAAGTGTTCTGGAATTCCCATTCTTAGCAATGTTATCCATAATTTGATATTACCCACACAGTCAAATACCTTTGCATAGTCAATAAAACACAGGTAAACATCTTTCTGGTATTCTCTGCTTTCAGCGAAGATCCACCTGACATCAGCAATGATATCCCTGGTTCCGTGTCCTCTTCAGAATCTGGCCTGAATTTCTGGCAGTTCCCTGTCGATGTATTGCTGCAGCCACTTTTGAATGATCTTCAGCAAAGTTTTACTTGGGTGTGATATTAATGATATTGTTTGACAATTTCCACATTCGGTTTGATCAGCTTTCTTGGGAATAGGCATAAAATATGGATCTCTTCCAGTCAGTTGGCCAGGTAGCTGTCTTCCAAATTTCTTGGCATAGACTAGTGAGCAGTTCCAGCGTTGTATCCATTTGTTGAAACATCTCAATTGAGATTCCTTGAATTCCTGGAGCCTTGTTTTTCACCAATGCCTTCAGAGCAACTTAGACTTCTTCCTTCAGTACCATCAGTTCCTGATCATATGCTACTTCTTGATATGGCTGAAGGTCGATCAATTCTTTTTGGTATAATGACTCTGTGTATAACACTGATACTTCTGTTATGAATCCCAAATTTTAGTGTCATTTTATTTGTTTGCTTAGTCATTTATCTCTTAAAAATATTTAAATAGTAAGAAAATAATTTTATATATTTACTGATGTAGTTATCATTTCCAGCACCCTTCATTCCTTTGTATAAATCCAAATTTCCATTTGACATCATTTTCCTTCTACTTTAAGAGCTCTGCCTTATTCTGTTAGTGTTGCCATAACAAAATAACACTAAGTGAGAAGCCTTAAAGAACAGACATTTATTTTCTCACAATTCTAGAGGACAGAAGTCTGAATCAGGTTCTCAGCCATGTCAATTCCTTCTGGGGGCAATGAGAGAGGAACCATTCCATGCCTCTCTCCTATTTTCTAGTGGCTGCTGGCAATCCTTGGTGTTCCTTTGCTGATGATAGATTCATCTCTCTCTGTCATTATATGGCATCATCCCTTTGTGTATGACTTTTTCCTGTATCTGTTCTCCCCTTTTATAAAACACCACCAAGAAGGGCTTAGGATTAAGGCTCACCCTACTCTGATATCCCCCATGTGTCTGTCAGTTTGTTGTACTGTGGGGGATTGCATGTTGCCATGATGCTGTAAACTATGCCACCAGTATTCATATACTAGTAGGGTCACCCATGGCAGAGAGGTTTCAGCTGAGCTTCCAGTCTAAGGTAGGCTAGGAAGAAGGACCCAGCAGTCTACTTCTGAAACGAATTAGCCAGTGAAAACTACTCTGGTATGACTTCGTTTAACTGATAACAAAAGCAAAACTGTATTTCTACATAAGGTCACATTTCCGTCAATAGGTATAGGGGTTAGGATTTCAACATATTTTTTGGGGGGACACAATTAAATCCATTAAAAAAAAAAGAAACTTCCTTTAATATTTTTGTACACTGGGTCTGCCGATGATAAATTCTTTCAGCTTTTGAATATCAGAAAAAGTCTCTATTTCAACTTCATTATTGAAAGATAAGAGCCCTGGTGGGGCTAATGGTTAAGAGCTCTGCTGCTAACCACAAGGTTGGCAGTTTGGCTCCACCAGCCACTCCTTGAAAATCCTATGGAGCAGTTTTACTCAGTCTGATAAGTCAGAATTGACTCAATGGCAATGGGTTTTGTTTTTTATTAAGATAATGAGTCTTGGTGGCACAGTGGTTAAGCGCTCAGCTGCTAATCAAAAGGTAGGAAATTCAAAACCACAAGATGTGGCAGTCTGCTTCTACAGATTATAGCCTTGAAAACCATATGGGGAATATCTTCTCTGTCCTATAGGGTCACTGTGAGTCAAAATCAACTCGATGACAACAAGGTTTATTCAAAGATACTTTCCCTGGGTAAAGAATTCTAAGCTGGTAGTTTTGTTTTATTTTATTACTTTAAAGGTTTTACTCCATTGTATTCTCATTCATATTGTTTCCAGTGAGGAATTTGACATCATCCTTATTCCTGCTCCTAAAGTATAACATGTTTTTTCTTTTGTTGGTTTTAAGATTTACTCTTGATCACTAGTTTTGAGATCAGAGGAGATACTTTGTATTATCTCAACGTTTTGGATTTTGTTGAGGGTTGTTTTGTGGCCTAAGATGTGATCTATTCTGGAGAATGTTCCATGTACATTGGAAAAGAATGTGTACTTTGCAGCTGTTGGGTATAGTGTTCTATAAATGTCTATAATGTCAGTTGGCTGATTGTGGCCCTTAGATTTTCTGTATATTTGTTGAGTTCCTTTCTAGATGTTCTGTCCATTACTAAGAGTGGTGTGTTGAAGTCTCCTACTATTATTGTGGAACTGTCGATTTCTCTTTTCAGTGCTGTTAGAGTTTGTTTTATGTATTTTGGAGCCCTGTCAATGGGTGTGTAGACATTTATTATGGTTATGTCTTCATGATGGATTGTCCCTTTAATCATTATATGATGCCCTTATTTGTCTTTTATGGTGGATTTTGTATTAAAGACTATTGTATCTGAGATTAGTATTGCCACTCCTGCTCTTTTTTGGTAGGTGTTTACTTGATATATATTTTTTCCACCCTTTGATTTTTAATAAATTTATGTCTTTGTTTCCAAGGCGTGCCTCTTGTAGACAGTATATTGATGGATCCTATTTTTTTTTTATCCATGCTGTCGTTCTGTCTCTTTATGAGTGCATTTAGGCCATCTGCATTCAGTGTAATTATTGACATGTGTGAGTTTATTGCCATTATTTTGTCATGCTTTTTTTGTGTTGCTGACATTTTCTTTATTCCTTTTATTCTCCTGTGCTGAATCATTTTGTTTGTGGATTTTTTTTTCATTTCTATTGTTTTTGTATGTAAATTTTGTGTTTGCTGAAACTTTATATTTTTCTTCTTTATTTTGATGGGTTGGTTTGTTAACTTTCTTTGTAGTTACCTTGAAATTTACCCTTATCTTCCTAAGTTTGAACCAGTCTTTTATTACTTGGTATCACCTTTTGCCTCCTCTCCATTTGAATGTCCTATACCTACACTGTTTATTCCCTCTTTTATTGTTCTGATGTTGCTGTCATTTACAGATTAACCTCCCTGGTTCCCTGTTGTAAATCTTTTAGTTTTGATTAATCCTTGAGAATTCATTACCTACGTTGGTATCTGGCTGATGCAGTCTTGCATCCTAGATTCAGGCTGTCATCTGATGTTTGTTCTCTAACCAAAGGACTCCCTTTAGTAATTCTTGTAAGTTTGGTTTGGTTTTTACATATTCCCTTGATTTCTGTTTATCTGGAAATGTCCTAATTTCACCATCATATTTAAGTGAGAGTTTGACCTCCATTCCATATCTCTCCTCTCTGTTCTCTGTCAGTTTCTTACTCCATTCAGCGCTTGGTTGAGTTCTTTGTCTCTTCATTTGACATTTAAGGTTCCAGAACTGGCATTTGTTGCTATCTTAGTTTTACGGGTCTTTGCTTTGGATGGATGGTGTGGCGAGCTGTCTATAGTGTCATGTTGCTTCTCCCCTCTTTATCACTGGTTTTGAGTAATTTTATTATGATATTTCTCAATAAAGCTTTGAGCATATTTCTTTTGTTTGGTTTTGTTGAACTTCCAGGATATGTGACTATCTTTTTAAAACAAATTTGGAAAAATTTCTGCCATTGTTTCTTCAAATACTTTTTTCTGTCTTCTATTCTCTTTTATCTTTCAATAGCTACAATTTTCATATATTTTAAGCTGCTCAAAGTTGTAGCACAGCTCACTGATGGCGCATTTTTTAAAATTTTTATTTCTCCATGTGTTTTATTTTTAATAATTTCTATTGCTATGTACTCAGGTTCGCTCATCTTTTCTCCTGTTCTCTAATATGCCTTTTATCCAATCCAGTGCATTTCTTATCTCAGACATTATAATTTTCATCTCTAAAGTTCATTTGAGTATTTCATATATCTTTCATGTTTTTACTTATCTTTTGAACATTTTTATTACAGTTATAATAACTTGTAATGTCCTTTTCTGCTGACACAGATTGTAGAATCAGCAGGCACAGACAGTACAAGTTATTACTTCTGGACCTGTGTGAATGCCAGGTACTTCCATCCTAATTTATTCATATTAATCCTTCATCAGTGTCACTTGATATCCTTATATTCAGTACTCTGCTGAATACTTAAGGGGAGCCGCCTGTATATCTTCAGGGTTCTCTGTGCAGATAGATCACTTGTCTCTGGCACTATGTTCTGAAAATTCTAGCCACTTTGGTCTCCCATCTTTCTTTTCCATGCAAGGATTCCAATAGGAGCCACCTAGAATCCCCCTTCCTATGTTGTCCCCCTGTTAGAAAGAATCTCAAAGCAGTAGGCTGAGACAATTCTAGGGCTCACTCTTTTCTTTCCCATATCACAGGGATCACTGAGCTTTGTTGCCTGATGTCCAGTGTCTTGAAAACCAGCATTTTATACACACACACACAATTTTATAATATATATTATAATGTATGTCATCTACATATGTTATATTATATGTGTGTATGTGTATACATATATATGTTTATATGTATGTGTGCTTGTGTATATATGTGTGTGTGTGTGTGTATGTATGTGTGTGTGTATATATATGTATATATATATATATATATATATATACTTCTATGTAAGAGTGTAAATCCAGTTCTTGTTGCCACATTTTGCATGGACGTAGAACCAACACTGTATGTTAAGAGCTTTATTCTAAATCAGGCACTAAATAACTAAAATAATTTATATTCTCCATAAAATACTTGCACATTGGTACATGGGAAACAACACAGCCTAGTGGATATGTCAATGTACTTCATCTATAGATCACTAGGAACCCATGTGTAGTACAATAAGTTGGGCTTATTTCTCATTGCCACAAGGGAGAATGCACACCATGATGAATCATAGGATATCTCATAGACTTGTCATATTTAGCAAATAAAAATACAGGATGCCCAGTTAAATTTGAAATAAATGATATTTTTAATATAAGTATTGTCCATATGAAACATATTTGTACTAAAAATTCATTCATTCTTTATCTGAAATTAAAATTTAACTTGGAATGCCTGCATTTTGTCTAACAATCCTATCGTTAGTAGGAGGGTGTTAGAAAAGACTTATTAAGAATTTGGCCTCATGTTATTATGGGGTTGCATTGGGTGATTAATTGAAAGAGCCCTGGTGGCACAATGGTTAAATGCTTGGCTGCTAACCAAAAGGTGAGCAGTTCAAATCCACCAGCCACTTTACAGAAGAAAAGACCTGGTGATCTGCTTCCATAAATATTACAGCCTAGAAACCCTATGGGGCAGTTCTACTCTGTCATATAGGGTCGCTATGAGACAGAATCAACTCAAAGTCACACAACAACATTGGGTGATTAAAGAAGTGAGGCTGTGGTCTAAATTGGATGTCCTCAGGAAATCGGGATAATTCTATGACTGGGTATCTAAATAAATCTTATCTATAGGGAAGCATACTCGAACAAAGATGAAACTATTATTGATAGAGAAGCAGCAGTCACTCATGCTAGAAAGGTGCAGTTGGACCCCCAAAGATATTCACACCTAATCGATGGAACCTTCCAATATGAAAAATGGACTTTGCAGATATAATTAATGTCATGGATCTGTATAATCCTGGATTAAACAGGTGGATACAGTATTTTCACCTGAACCCTTAAAAGCAGAGAACTTCCGCCAGTAAGCGGCACTAAAGATGCTGTGAAAGGGGAAATCGAAGAGATTTGAAACATGACTTAACCCATCCTTGCTGGAGGAAGGATCACGTAGAAAGCATAAGAAGAAATGCAAGCATCTTCCTGAAGTGAAAACATGTTACTAGCTGACGGCCAGCAAAGAAAGCAGAACCATAATCCTGTAACTGCGAGGAACTGAATTAGGCCAAAAACCTTAATGAATTTGGAAGCAAAATTTTCCCAGAGCTTACAGAAAGAAACACAGCCCTGCCAACACCTTGATTTCAGCCTTGTGAATCACAGAGCAGAAAACCCCGATGAGACACTCTGTACCTGGACTTATTTACTTTATTGTGATAAATACACATATTTTTAAGAAATTGTCATTTCAACCATTTTTACATGTACAATTTAAGTGATGTTAATTACATTTACCATGTAGTACAACCATCATCAACATCCATTACCAATTTTTCATCATCCTTAAAAAAAAACTCTGTACCCCATAAGCAATAATTCCCCATTTCCCCAAGTGCCCCTTGTACCTACTAGTAAACTTTGGTCTCTATGCATTTGTGTTTTCTAAATATTTCATATAAATGGGATCATTTTGTGCCTGACAGTTCACTTGGTATGTTTTCAAGGTTCATCCATGTCATAGCAAGTGTCAGAACTTCATATATCTTTATAGCTGAATAGTATTTCACTGTATGGATATACTACATTTTGTTTATCCACACATCTATCGAGGGACACTTGGGTTAGTTCCACCTTTTGGCTGTTGTGAATAGTGCTGCAATGAGGCTGTGGTCTGAACTGGATGTCCTCAGTGAAAGTATCTGTTTAAGTTCCAGGTTTCAAGGCTCTTGGGTAAACACCTAGGGATGAAATTGCTGACTCATACAGTAATTCTGTCTTCTTAAGGAGATGCCAAATTGTTGTCCACAGTGGCTGCACCGTTTTGTATTCCCACCAGCAATGGAATAGGCTTTCATTTTCTCCACATCCTAGCCAACTGTTATTGTTTTTGTTTGTTCTTAAAAATAGCCATCCTGGTGTGGGTCTGTGGTATCTCACTGTGGCTTTAATTTACATTTCTTTAATGTCTAATGTCCTTAATGACTAGAGCCAGAACGCTTTTTGGAAGCAAGGATGGTGAAACTTTATCTCACCTACTTTGGACATGTTATCAGGAGGGACCAGTCCCTGGAGAAGGACATCATACTTGGTAAGGTAGGGTCAGCGAAAAACAGGAAGACCCTTAATGAGATGGACTGACACAGTGGTTGCAACAATAGGCTCAAGCATAATGATTATGAGGATGCCGCAAGACGGGGCAGTGTTTCGTTATGTTGTGCACAGGGTCGCTTTGAGTTGGAACCGACTCAACATCTAACAACAATGACTAATGACACCGAGCATCTTTTCGTGTGCTTACTGGCAATTTGTATATCTTCTTCGGTAAATATCTATTCAAGTCTTTTGCTTGTTTTTTGATTGGGTTGCTCGACTTTTTGTTGTTGAGTTGTAGGGATTCTTTACATATTCTGGATATAAAAGGGTCATCAGATATATGGTTACCAAATACTTTCTCCCATTCCGTAGGTTGCCTGTTTGTTGATAAAGTCCTTTGACGCAAAAAAGTTTTGAACTTTAATGAGGTACAATTTATCAATTTTTTTCCTTTTACTGCTTGTACTTTTGATGTCATATCTAAGAATCCATTGTTAAATAAAGGTCTTGAAGCTTTACCCCTATCTTTTGTTGTAAGATTTTTATTGATTTTTCTTACATTTAGATTGTTGGTCCATTTTGAATTAATTTTTGTATATGATGTGAGGTATAAGCCCAACTTCATTCTTTTGTATGTGGAGATCTAGTTGTCCCAGCACTATTTTTGAAGAGACTATTCCTTCCTCATTGAATGGATTTGGCTATTTTATAGAAAATCAATTTCCCATAGATATGTGGATTCATTTCTGGACTCCCAATTCTACTTCATTTGTCTCTTTGTCTTTCTTTATACAAGTATCAATTTTTTTTTTTATTACTGTAGCTGTATGGTAAGTTTTGAAATTGAGAAGTGTAAATCTTCCAATTTTTTCTTTTCCAAGAATGTTTTAGCTCTTTGAAGTCCCTTGAACTTGCATAATAATTTGAGAATTAGCTTTTCTATTTCTGCAAAAAAGGGCTGTTGGAGTTTTGATAGGGATAGCTTTGATTCTATAGATTGCTTTGGGAATTACTGACATCTTAACAATATTAAGCATCCCAATTCATGAACATGGAATGTTTTTCCATTTATTTAACTCTACTTTAATTGCTTTAAGCAATGTTTTATAGTTTTCCTGGTACAAGTCTTTTTACCTCTTTGGTTATATTTATTTCTAGATATTTTATTCCTTTAGATGCTATTTTAATTTTCTTTTTGGATTACTCAGCTGATGTATAGAAATACAACTGATTTTTGTGTTTTAATATTTTACTCTGGAACTTTGAGGAATGCATTTATCAGCTCCAGTAATTTTCTTGAGGATCCTTTGATATTACACATATATATGCATATGCATTCATGTGTGTGTGTATATATATATATATATATAGGTTTATATATATATATATCAATAAAAGGTATTGAAATTGGGGAGGAAGTAGGGAAGAAGGACATCATCTGTTAGTAGGGATAGTTTTACTTCTTCCTTTCCAATTTCAATACCTTGTATTTCTTTGTCTTGCCTAATTGCTGTGGCTAGGACTTCCAGTACAATATTGAATAGCAGCAGTGAGAGTGGCTATCCTTGTCTTGTTCCAAATCTTAGGGAGAAAGCTCTCAATGCTTCTCTATTGAGTTTGGTGTCAGCTGTGGGTTTTTCATAGATGGAATTTATTATATCCCCCACGTGTCTCTCAGTTTGTCATACTGTGGGGGCTTGTATGTTGCTGTGAAGCTGGAAGCTATGCCACTGATTTTCAGATACCAGCAGGGTCACCCATGGAGGAGAGGTTTCAGCTGAGCTTCCAGACTAAGACAGACTAGGAAGAAGGACCTGGCAGTCTACTTCGGAAAAGTATTAGCCGGTGAAAACCTTATGAATAGCAGCAGAACACTGTCTGATCCAGTGCTGGAAGATGAGCCCCCCAGGTTGGAAGGCACTCAAAAGATGACTGCGGAAGAGCTGCCTCCTCAAACTAGAGTTGACCTCAATGACATGGATGGAGTAAAGTTTTCGGGACCTTCATTTGCTGATGTGGCATGACTCAAAATGAGAAGAAACAGATGCAAACATTGGAATCTGGAATGTACGAAGTATGAATCTAGGAAAATTGGAAATCTTCAAAAATGAAATGGAACGCATAAACATTGATATCCTGGGCATTAGTGAGCTGAAACGGACTGGTGTTGGCCATTCTGAATTGGACAATCATACAGACTACTATGCTGAGAATGACAATTCGAAGAGGAACGGTGTTGCGTTCATCGTCAAAAAGAACGTTTCAAGATGTATCCTGAAGTACAATGCTGTCAGTGATAGGATAATATCCATACACCTATAAGGAAGACCAGTTAATACGACTATTATTCAAATTTACGCACCAACCACTAGGGCCAGAGATGAAGAAATACAAGATTTTTATCAGCTGCTACAGTCTGAAATTGATTGAACATGCAATCAAGATGCATTGATAATTACTAGTGATTGGAATGTAAAAGTTGGAAACGAAGAAGGATCAGTAGTTGGAAAAATATGGCCTTGGTGACAGAAACAATGCCGGAGATCGAATGACAGAATTTTGCAAGACCAACGACTTCTTCATTGCAAATACCTTCTTTCACCAACATAAATGGCAACTACACACATGGACCTCGCCAGACGGAACACACAGAAATGAAACTGACTACATCTGTGGAAAGAGATGATGGAAAAGCTCAGTATCATCAGTCAGAACAAGGCCATCAATTGCTCATACGTAAGTTCAAGCTGAAACTGAAGAAAATCAGAGCAAATCCATGAGAGCCAAAATATGACCTTGAGTATATCCCACCTGAATTTAGAGACCATCTGAAGAACAGATTTGACGCATTGAACACTAGTGACCGAAGACCAGACAAGATGTGGAATGACATCAAGGACATCATCCATGAAGAAAGCAAGAGGCCATTGAAAGACAGGAAAGAAAGAAAAGACCAAGATGGATGTCAGAGGAGACTCTGAAACTTGCTCTTGAGCGTTGAGCAGCTAAAGCAAAAGGAAGAATTGATGAAGTAAAAGAACTGAACAGAAGATTTGAAAGGGCGGCTCGAGAAGACAAAATAAAGTATTATAATGACATGTGCAAAGAGCTGGAGATGGAAAACCAAAATGGAAGAACACGCTCGGTGTTTCTCAAGCTGAAAGAATTGAAGAAAAAATCAAGACTCAAGTTGCAATAGTGAAGGATTCCATGGGGAAAATACTAAATGATGCAGGAAGCATCAAAAGAAGATGGAAGGAATACACAGAGTCATTATACCAAAAAGAATTAGTTGATGTTCAACCATTTCAAGAGGTGGCATATGATCAGGAACTGATGGTACTGAAGGAAGAAATCCAAGCTGCTCTGAAGGCACTGGTGAAAAATAAGCCTCCAGGAATTGATGGAATATCAATTGAGATGTTTCAGCGAACAGATGGAGTGCTGGAGGTGCTCACTTGTCTATGCGAAGAAATATGGAAGACAGCTTCCTGGTCAACTGATTGGAAGACACCCATATTTGTGCCGATTCCCAAGAAAGGTGATCCAACTAAATGTGGAAATTATAGAACAATATCATTAATATCACATGCAAGCAAAATTCTGCTGAAGATCATTCAAAAACGGCTGCAGCAGTATATTGACAGGGAACTGCCAGAAATTCAGGCTGGTTTCAGAAGAGGACGTGGAACCAGGGATAGCATTGCTGATGTCAGATGGATCCTGGCTGAAAGCAGAAAATACCAGAAGGATGTTTACCTGTGTTTTATTGACTATGCAAAGGCATTCAACTGTGTGGATCATAACAAACTATGGATAGATAACATTGTGAAGAATGGGAATTCCAGAACACTTAATTGTGCTCATGAGGAACCTTTACATAGATTAAGAGGCGGCTGTTCGTATAGAACAAGGGGATACTGCATGGTTTAAAGTCAGGAAAGGTGTGCGTCAGGGTTGTATTCTTTCACCATACCTATTCAATCTGTATGTTGAGCAAATAATACGGAAGTTGGACTATATGAAGAACGGAGCATCAGGATTGGAGGAAGACTTATTAACAACCTGCGTTATGCAGATGACACAACCTTTCTTGCTGAAAGTGAAGAGGACTTGAAACACTTACTAATGAAGATCAAAGACCACAGTCTTCAGTTTGGATTGCATCTCAACATACAGAAAACAAAAATCCTGACAACTGGACCAATGAGCAACATCGTGATAAATGGAGAAAAGATTGAAGCTGTCAAGGATTTCATTTTACTTGGATCCACAATCAACAGCCATGGAAGCAGCAGTTAAGACATCAAAAGATGCATTGCATTGGGTAAAACTGCTGCAAAGGACCTCTTTAAAGTGTCGAGGAGCAAAGCTGTTACTTTGAAGACCAAGGTGCGCCTGACCCAAGCCATGGTATTTTCAACTGCATCATATGCATGGGAAAGCTGGACAATGAATGAGGAAGACCGAACAAGAATTGATGCCTTTGAATTGTGGTGTTGGCGAAGAATATTGAATATACCATGGACTGCCAAAACAACGAACAAATCTGCCTTGGAAGAAGTGCGGCCAGAATGCTCCTTAGAGGCAGGGATGGCGAGAGTGCATCTTACATACTTTGGACATGTTGTCAGGAGGGATCAGTCCCTGGAGAAGGATATCACGCTTGGCAGAATACAGGTCAGCGGAAAAGAGGAAGACCCTCAATGAGGTGGATTGACACAGTGGCTGCAACAATGAGCTCAAGCATAACAACGATTGTAAGGATGGCTCAGGACCGGGGAGTATTTTGTTCTGTTGTGCATAGGGTCAGTATGAGTTGGAACCAACTCGACGGCACCTAACAACAACAACAACAATTTATCATATTGAGGAATTTCTCTTCAATTCCTAGTTTATTGAGTGGTTTTTTTTATCATGAAAAGGTTTTGAATTTTGTCAAATTCGTTTTCTGCATTGATTGAGGTGATTGTGTGTTTCATTTCTTTTGTTCTATTAATGTGTTGTATTACACTGATTGATTTCCTAATCTTGAACCACCTGTGCATTCCTGGGATATTATCCTTTTAATAAGGTGTTGCATCTGGTTTGTTAGTATTTTGTTTAGAATTTTTCTGTATATATTCATAAGGGGTATTGGTCAGTAATTTTCTTTTCTTGTGATGTCTCTGTCTCACTTTGGCTTCACAGAATGAGTTAGGAAGTATCCCCTTCTCTTCTACTTTTTGGAAGAGTTTAAAAGGAGGGGTATTAATTCTTTTAATGTTTGCTAGAAATCCCCAGTGAAGCCATGAGATTAAGGACATTTTGTTGTTGTTATTGGGAGGTTTCTGATTACTGATTCAATCTCTTCAATTGTTATGGGTCTATTAAGACTGTCTATTTCTCCTTGAGACCATCTGGGCACTTTCTGTGTTCCTAGGAATTTGTCTATTTCATCTGAATTATCAAATTCATCAGCATTCAATTTTTCATGGTATTCGATTATGATGTTTAATTTTGGTAGGATTGGTAGTAATGTCCCCATTTTTATTTCTGATTTTAGCTTTTTACATCTTCTCTCTCTCTCTCTGTCAGTCTAGCTAAAGATTTGCGATTTAACTGATATTTTCAGAGAACGAACTTCTGGTTTTGTTTTATTCTCTTTATTGTTTTTCTATCATCTATTTTTTATTTCAGTTACTTCTGTTCTGATCTTTGTTCTTTCTTTCCTTCTGGTAGAATTGTGCTTAACTTTCTCTTCTTTTTCTAGTTCCTCAAGTTGTAAACTTGTTATTGATTTGAGATCTCTCTTCTTGTATAATGTAGGAATTTAAATTTCCCTCTGAGCACTGCTTTACTGTATAACATAAGTTTTGGTATGGTGTGTTTTCATTTTCTTTTGACTGTAATTGTATTCTGCTTTCTGTCCTGACTTCTTTAATTTTGTATTGGTTAGTTTTCACACATGCGTGCATTTTCCTGTTTTCTTCTGTTACAAATTTCTAATTCATTACATTGTGGTCACAGAAGACACTGGTTAATCTCAACCTTTTCAAATTTTTGAGACTTCTTTTTGTGACCTAGCATATCGCATATCCTGAAGAATAATCCATGTGCACTAGAGAAGAATGTATATCATGCTATTGTTGGGTGTAGTATTCTATATGTGTCTGTTAGATCTAGTTGGTTTATACTGTTGTTCAAACTCTCTATTTTCTTATTGATCTCTTTCTGGATGCTCTGTCCATTTTCGAAACTGACGTATTGAAGTCATCAACTATTTCTGCAGAACTTTCTACTTTCCCTATCAATTTATTCAGTGTTTGCTTCATATATTTGGGGGCTCTGATGTCAGGTGCAAATTATTTATAAATGTTATATATTCATGATAAACTAACCCTTTTATCATTATATAACACCCTTTTTTGACTCTTATAACAGATTTTGACTTAAAGTTTATTTTGTTTGATATCAGTATACTCACCCTGTTCTCTTTTGGTTACTATTTGCCTGGAATATTTTTTACCATCCTTTCACTTCCAACCTACTTGTGTCTTTGGGTCAAAGATGTATCTCTTATAGACAGCCCATAGATGTATTGGGGTAATTTTTTTTTTTATCTATTGTGTCATTCTCTGCCTTTTGATTAGAGAGTTTAATCCATTTACTTTTAAAACAATCACTAAGGAAGAACTTCTGCCATTTTTCTATTTGTTTTTGTGTGTGTGTGTGTTTGTGTCTTACATCTTTTTTTGTCCCTCACATACTCCAATAGTCTTTATTTATGTTTTGCTCTTTTTTCTTCTAGTGAACCATTTTGATTCACTTCTCCTTTCCTTTTGTGTAAGTTTTAAGATTTTTTTTTTATTATTATTATCAGGAGAATTATGTTTAACACCTTACATTTATAATAACTAACCTAGTTTAAATTGATATCTTACCCTTAAGTAATATACAAACTCTTGCTACATCACTCATCCTTTCAATGTAGTTTTTATCATAAATTACATCTTTATACATTATGTGCCCAATGACAAATTTATATTTTATGTATTTGTCTTTTGGAACCATGTAGGACATAAGTACTAAAATTACAAATCAAAAACATCATAAAACTGGCCCTTTTATTTATTTGTCCATGAGATTATGTTTATTGAATATCTTTCTTTTCTACATATGACTTTGAGTTGTCTCATGTCCTTTCAGTTCTATCTGAAGTAATTCCTTTACCATTCATTGTAGGGCATTTTTAGTTGTCACTAAGTCCCTCAGCTTAATGGATTTTAAGTCCCTCAGCTTTTCTTTATCTGGCACTGTCTTCATTTTGTCCTCATTCTTGAAAGACAGTTTTGCTGGATATAATTTTTTTGGCTGACAGTTCTTTTCTTTCAGCAATTTTGATGTCATTCCACTGCCTTCTGACCTCAAAGGTTTATGAAGAGAAATTGGTGCTTAATCTTTTCGAGTACACCCTGTATGTGACAATTCACTTCTTTCTTTCTGCTTTCAAGATTATCTGTCTTTGGATTTTGAGAGTTTGATTATAAGGCATCTCAGTGTGAATTTCTTTGAGCTTATCCTACTTGAAGTTCATTGTCATCTTGGATTTGTAGATTCATGACCTTCAACGTATTTGAAGTTTTCTAACTTTGTTTCTTCAGATATTCTTTCTGTCCCTTTCTCTCTTCTCCCTATGGTTCTCCCTGAAGCATATACTGCTTCACATGATAGTGTCACACAATTCCATTAGGCTTTACTGTTTCCTTCATCCTTTTTTTTTTTCTTTTGGCTCTTCAGACTCAATAATTTGCTTGCCTTATCCTCTAGATTGCTGGTTCTTTCTTCTGTCAGGTTAAACATGTTGTTGAGCACCTCCAGTGAATTTTTTATGTCAGTTATTGTATTTTTCAGCTCTAGTAATCTGTTTGGTTCCTTTTTATAATGTCTATCTCTTAACTGATATTCTTGTTTTGTTCATATATTGTTTTCCTGATTTCCTTTAGTTCTTTTTCCATGTTTTCCTTTAGTTCATTGACCATGTTTAAAGTCTTCTTGTTTATCTATTACACAGGATTCCATAGAGATGACTTTACTCATCTTGGTCTTTTGTATGGAACATCATTTCCATTTTTTTTGTGCCTTGCAACTTTTTGTGGAAGCTGGTATATGAAAATATTACACTGTGTTAACTTGAGCATTTGTGTGTTTTTCTCAATACCCACATATACATAGTGCTTTTGGAAGTGCTAATTTCTGCAAGAAGCTATCTGGTGGTAACAACCTATAGACTTTGGTCACTGCTCCCTTCCTCTCCCTGTGTAAGCTCTGATTCAGACCAGATTGAGGCTTCAGTCCTTCAGGCATCTCTCAGACAGATGAGAAAAGACACATCTAACAGTCCACCAACAAAGTCTTCCCTGTTCACTCCAGAGACAGAGATTGGGCACCTCTAAGAATGCAAACCATGGTCTGCCTGCACTATGGCCATCACTGATGTAGCCATGCCAAGTTTGGAAGGGGTCAGACAGTTGAAAAACAGAGTTTACGACCATTTCAATTTGCCTTTTTCTCTCAGCAGTCTTCTTACTTTTCAGAGTTCTTACAGAATTGAGATTAGAGATTTCTAGCTGTTTTTCTAGGTGTTCATGTTGGTGGGTCAGAATCTTACACCTGTTTATGATACCACCTTTCAAGAAGTATTGTGTATCTTAACTTCTGACCTACAGAACTGTGTGATAATAGGCGGGTATCAATATAAGCTGCTAAGTTCATGGTAATTAGTTATGGCAGCAACAGAAAATTCCACAAGGGGAGTGTGTTGTTATTTTGTGGCTTGAAAAATTTATGTTTATGCCTAGACTTTGACATGATCTTTTTTTAATCTCACTTCATAGTCACAGAGTGACCTTCTCTGAAATTGATGTTCTGTTAAATTGCTTATATTCAATAGGAAAACATCAAGGCTTTATTTTGAGTTCCAGGCTAGCTTAAAATATCACCAAGGCCTACCCATTAGTACCAGGACAGCTTCTGAATATCAAGGGCATTTTTTTGTTTTTTGGGGTTTTTTTGTCTTCATTTTCATTTTTTTTTCTTTTCTTTTCAGATATATGAGTACTGAGCTATCCACTGGGTTTATTCATCACAACGTAGAAACACATGATTCAAATTAGTGATTCAGTGAAATTACAAATCACTACATGTTATGGATTTTTAAGGTAAATAAACAAAACCATAAATGTTAATTCTGCCACTTTCATGGTATGCTGTATATTTAAGAAAGTCGAATGTTTTTCAGGGGATAAGGGTTATTTTTCAATGCCGAATATGGATTATCCCAATGGAGAAATTGCAGGTGCCCAAATTAATGTAATCTGAAGATCAGGCTCTTAAAATCATTGGTTAAAGTTTATAAATACAAGTACTTATTTTTTTAATGTAGTTAAAATCAGTTATTTTCATTTTGTACAAATGCAGGTGGGTAAAAGTAAGTAGAGAAAAAATGTTTATGTTTTAAATAGATGTTTCCATATACTGTACCATATCTTTAGGGCATAAGAGGAAAATAAGCTATGGAAATATATAGAGGCATCAAAATGTGCTACTTGGAATTACTACCTGAGCAGCTTTCTCATGATTACATGTGTTAAATTAGTACCAGGTTATATGCAATGCTTGTAAAGACTCTAATCTTGTTTTCCCAGGAGTATATGAGGCCTTAGAGTTCATAGACCTATCATAAAAGCAAGACTTCTGTCTATGGTATAACAAATTATTAAAGGGAATCAAAATGTTCAAAGTATATCTGATAACATATTGGGACCTTCAGATCAGCTCCAGAAGCACTATCAAAGAATCTCTGGAGCTAGTCTGGGTTTTCTAAAATTTTGTCAGGCTTAACTCAGTCTTTTACACCTAATATCTTTGGGATCAACCATGGTATCTAAGAACATTCTCATATTTAAGTGAGGGACTGGAATTTTCTCTGCCAGATGCCTAGCTAATCTGCCCCTCAGTGCTTGGTTAAATGGTAGAATTTGTACTATAGATGTTATACTAACCAGACCTAAAAATACCTGATGAGCTTATTTTCAAATGGCATTTATATTACTGATGGCACATCATATACTTAGAATAAAATTAAATATTCTAGATTCACTGAATAGTAATTATTGTGATCTATTATTTTTTTGTTTTTGTTTTTCACACTTCAAATTATTTCATACATCTATGAAAGTCAGACACTTAGATTTAGGCAAAACAATAAATATTTAAGAACTAGAATTTTGATTTATTGTTCCCCACCCCCGGGCATATTTTTTAAACAGTATCCTAAATCTGTTCAGGATAACAAGCAGACTTAAAGGAAGTACTCCTGAGTTATTAAGTATCATAAAATATATTTTGTCCTCAAATGACATTATATTAAATGAGTAGACATGTAAACTTGGTAAAAAAAAAAAATCTAACCTCTCAAATAAACTGTTGTCATTAAATATATAATAAAAGACGACTTGCTTACTACGTTGGCAATGCATTTTACGAAGATTTTGTACTAATCTACATTTGATGACCAATATGGAAACTAGAAACTAACCAAAAATTCTACTTTTGTCTGAGTATTCAGAATATGAAAACTTAAAAATAAAAAAATGATATGATTAAGATGAAACTTTTGATACTAATACAGTCCCTGAAATCCCATGTGCCTTAAGTGTTTAAAGTGTAAAATTTGCTTTCATGAGAAGAATGACCTTATCATTTATGATTTCTATAGCCAAGTAGGTTATTGAGACTTGTTTTATTAACTGCGGATAAGTTCATAACTTCAGCTTACTGAATGAAGGATCACATTATTCTTTTTCCTCTTTTCAAACACTGTCTTAATCTAAAACATTTTTACTTGCTGGCTGATCAACTTAATAGAAAGGAGAATAGACATTCTGGAGAAGAGCTACAACCTACCCCTTAGTGAAACGTTTACAGAGGGCATAGCCAAAAAATGCCTTTGAGAGCTTCCTTCTAAACTCTTACTCATTGAAGAGTTTCAGACTTGGCATAATGCCTTTCCAACTCAACTCCTGTCACTATCTTCAGAGATTTCAAAATCTATTTAGAATGCCCATCCAACAGCCCAACCTTGAAAAACCTGGATTTTTTGCAACTACAATGAACTTCACCTCCATTCTACTTCAGCAATCCTCCCCCATGGCCAGTTACTAAACATTGCAGTTAGTCAAAACTATTCTTATCTTCTTATAGTCCATTCACTTACCACAATTTCCTAATCTTCCATATCCCCCATGCATTCATTCCAGCTACACATGAATTTGGCCTTATGTTCCCTTAATCTATTTATTTTTCCCAGTTAATACTATGTGTTTTTTGAAGGCTCATTATGTGCCAGACACTGTGCTTTATGGACATTATCTTATTTGTACTCATAGAAACATTATGGAGTAGATATTATTAATATCCCATTTTACAGACAAGAAAATTGAGTCACAAAGGGGACACACAGCTAGTAAGTGGCAGAGGTTGGATTTGAAAACAGGCTTTCTGAATGTTAACCCTGAGTGTGTAACCACGATGGATACTACTTTACCCATCCTTATTTTCCCTCTTATACCCTTGCACTTTCACCAATTATTCTCAGAAAAAATTTCAAACATTCACCATTCTCTTTAAGACCACATTTCAACTGTTATGTCTGACTATACTAACAGAAGACTGGATCCTATTTCACTGAGAAAAATTAGGTATTAAGGTATCATTTCCTCAAGCTCCTTTCTCTCTGTCTACAAACTTTGCCACACCCACAGCTATAGCAATTAGTATCTGTTTCTCTAGACTCGAAGGAGTGTCTCTATTTCTGCCCAAGGTCAACCCATCTAACATTACATATTACCCAAAATAAAGGTTAAAGAGTTGGTGGACATCCTTTACTCTTTTGCCTCCTCTTCATCCACTATCCAAATTTTCTTGCCCCTCTTAGCTAAGCTGTTTCCCTTATATTTTCCTGACTTCTCAGTTTACTATAATTTTGTTTCTGCTTTAACCTTTCTATTAAAACTGTTCTCACTAAACTCACTGATAACCTCCTAATTGCCAAATCAAATGAACATTTTCTAGAATTTATCCTGATGGCCCTTTCCCCTGTCATTGATGATATATTCTATAATTTTTCTTCTTTCTTGGCATTTGCAACCCCAACACACCTGATTCTTCTCATACTTCTCTGACCACTATTTTCTTTTCTAAGCTCCTCTTCATCTTCATATCCTTAAAGGTTAGTTCATAAAAATATGCACACAATATCATGATAACATAGTGTATGGGCCTCTGTCTCAAAGGATTCCATATTGTTTCATTATCCTCTCTTTAGTTGAGTGTCTCCTTCATAACTCTGTGCATTCCTTCAGATAGCACTTGTGCCTGAGCCATGCACACTGCCTAGAAAACAATGCCTCAAAATGCTTATTAAAAGAATTAATTAATTTTAAAAGCTTTATGTAAATTAAGGTATGCTGTTTTTATACTATATATGTCAGATGGTATTTCCAATTTTCACTGTCTAACTATGCTATTAAGTCTTCGCTTATTTTAAAACATTTAATTTTTACAAGAACCCTATGAGTTATACCAGAAAGATACAATCATTTTCCTTTTATAGGTAAAGAAACAAAGATTCAGAACTGTGGAACAATTTCTCAAAGTCAAATAGCTACTTACTACTGAATTCTGACCTAAAACCTAGGTGACTTTCTTTGCATGTTTTTTTTTAATCATCATTTGTTACTTCTGACATCAATACATTATTCATTGTTACTATTCAAACTATACTACTAACAAGATCAAGCAATTTGGATCATTTTTCACATTCAGAGTCACTACCTATTGCCATCAAGCCGATTTGGACTCACAATGACCCTATAGAAGAGAGTAGAACTGACCCATAGGGTTCTCAAGGCTGTAATCTTTAAGGAAGCAGACTGCCACATCTTTCTCCTGCACAGCAGCTGGTGAGTTCGAACTGCCGGCCTTTGGGTTAGCAGTGGAGCACTTAACCACTGTGCCATACTAGGAAAGATAAATAAGAAACAGGCTAACTACGTTTTAAATGTTATATATTTGGGGGGGGGGGCAACAAAAAAACTAGAGTACGTCTTTTTGACTGATTTAAAAACAAATCTTAATCTAGAATGTGAGAAAATAGGGTTCTGAATGCACAAAAATTTTAACTCAAACCCCAAACCAAAGATTTTAAACAGCACAACTAAAAATAGTAAAGACTACATACCGATATATTACTGTTGAATATATGTCTCTGTGAAATTTTATAGTTCTAAAAATGTCCTAAGCACAATTTAGAATATTAAATTGCAAAGTGCATAAGCTAAAATAATTGCATATTAAAGATCACCGACAGCTACTAAACCAAGCATTAACTTTAAGAGGTACCACAAAAATGAACTTTATTTAGATATCTCAATTAAAACCCCAGGGAGTTGCCATATAAAACCTAAAGATTAAACAAAGTATCTTATCATTTCTAATTTCCTGGTGATTCAAGTTTATAACTCACCAAAAAGAAAACACTTTTAGACACGAAGCGGTATTTAATTTAAGCTTTTAAAGAATAATTTTCTCATACCTATAAAAAGTGTCCTGTATAAAAGACTTCAGCATGAGTACGTGAACACAGACCATGATCTATCCAAGGTTTAAATTACACAGGAAAATAGGTGTGTGGTAGGAGAAAGCCTAAAATGTAAACATTATTGAAATGGAGTTGAATCGCCTCATAAAATCTCTTTAACGCTGATGAATACAGTGGTTTAGATATATGTGACCAGGTACCCATTTCATCAATTTTATTCTTCAGACAATGCTAGGAAAAATAGAGATTTGTTCATTCATTCAACTAAACATTCATTCCACAATGTTTATATTGATTGTCTACCATATGCCAAGCACTTTTCCAGGCCCCTAATACACAATGATGGACAAAGCAGAAAAATTCCCTGCACTAAAATACATAATTAATTAAAAGAAAAAAAATACATATAACCAGGTGATGATAAGTGCTATGAAGAAAAAGAGAAGGATAAGAGAATAGAGACGGAAGGGGGGGTATTTTACTTAGGGTACTCAGGAATGGCTCCTCAAGGAGGTAGCATTATAGCAGAAATGTGAATGAAGTGAAGCAGCAATTAGAAGAGCTGAGAGGAGTGTTCAAGGGATAGGGAACAGCACATACAAAAGCTCAAGAACATGTTTTATATACTTCAGAGACAGCTAGTAAGCAAGGGATGGAGGGGTACAGATGATGATGCAGAGACTGGGAGAGGCAAGGTTAAATGGGACATTGTGGACTCACTGAAAGAATGATCAGTGGTTTGAATCACCAGCCTCTCTGTGGGAGAAAAGACCTGGTGATCTGCTCCAGTAAAGTTTACAGCCTAGGAAGCCCTACGGGGCAGTTCTACTCTGTCGTATAGGGTCACTGTGAGTCAGAATCGACTCAACGGCACACAACAACAAGACTGATATAGACTTTTGATTTGATTATGCAGTAGAAAACTATTGGGGAGTTTTTAGTATGGGAATGACATTAGATTATTCAACATAGTAGAATTTTTATTTTACAAGCTAATTAAAATATATACGAATAGTTTCATATAAACGTAAACAAAGAAGACTTTATAAGAAATGTTATAAGACACAAAATATCTTTCAAATCAAGAATTTAAGAAAAATAATTCCTAAGGCATTTTTAAGTTGTACTATTTTAAAATTTTAAGAAATTAAAATTTTCTTTATAATTTTTTTCTTACTCTCAAGTTCTATTTGTTTTGATCTCATGTTATTAAACCCTTTTAACTCTTCTGTTTATATCTAAATACACTGGAGATGTTCACATGATAGCATAGTCTTAGGAAATTTTATCTTCCAAATAAGCTTTTCTCTTTCCACTTTCAGGATTGAAGTATTAGGAAGTAACAAGCAGTCTTATAAATGTTGAAATGAATAACTACTCAGTACTAATGCAAGAAAACAAAACACTCCCTTTCTTTACAGTATACATAGTATCTCTTCTCCTCAACAGAAGTTATTCCAAAAATATAACTTATTGATTTAAAATTACATTTATTTCATGTGCCAGTAACTCTGCTAAGCATTTTACATGTTTTCTTTCAAATCATTTCCACAACTATATTATTAGGTTGGTAGTATTATTATCCCCTAGATCTACATGGTCAAGAACTTTGTCTTTTTCACCACAGAATATCAGTGATGTAAGAGTCTCTGGCACATAGTAGGTACTCAATAAACATCTGCTAAATAAATTACTGAATAAATGACTGAATTTCAATTATACAGATGAAAAACCTGAGGCACAGAAAGTTTGAGACACTTGTCCAAGATTATATAGCTTGAATGTAGCAAAACCAGGACTCAGCCAAGATCTGCCTAACTCCATAGTCCTGTTTCATAATTAGTATTTTATTCTGCCTCTGCAAAATCTGCCTTATTCACCTTGTGGCATTCCCCCCAGTCTGGATAAACCCCCAAAATTGTTCTCATTCCTGCTTTCAGCTTTCCATATACCTTTTTCTTATCCAACTGCTCTTAAATTCCTTATCCTCTAAGGTGGCACAATCCTCAGTTTAATGAGGCCAAAACTTTTTATCTTCTTGCCTGAGGTCTTTAACACTTTTATATATATTTTTGGGCAAAAAATCTTTTTTAAAACTTTTGAAAGACTGGTAACCCACAGTCATTTTGAAATAAATTTCTAGAACATAAGCCAAGAAACCACAGGATACAGACATATCTGAAACCAACATAAAATGCTGTCTTATAACAGTAAGTAGCACATATAGAGAAAACACCTTAAATCACTTTCTGGAAGTATAATATGATGAACAATTCCCTTAAGAAATTTAGTTCAACTTTGCCGATTTTTAGGAGTTCAGAAAAATAAAAGGTTTTTAAAAACATAAGTACAGTAGATAAAAGTTATACACATTTATATTCTGAGAAAACATTTGGAGAGTTCATCAAATTCTAATAATTTTCAAGAAGTAAACTTGATTTGGTAGAGTAGAAAGTTGGTTTCCAAGAGTTGGTTCCAATAGACACAACAAATATTTTGTAATGCAATGTTTTCACCCTAAATGTCTGGCATGAATTCCTTTTAAATAGCAATAAAATGTCACATAAAGATATTTTCACAAACTTTTAGACTGATGTTTTTGTTTTGAAGTTCTCAAGGTTGTGTTTATACCCTGATACATTGTACAGCTGCCATTGTGGTAAGATTTCACAGGGATTGTTGGTTTCATGCTAACCAACAAATATGTTCAACCATTAGCTGTTTCTTTATATTATAAATTTACTGTTTTATTCATCAGTTTTAAAGCCTCAATTCTTGTACAAAGTGAACATACTCCTGAAATTGTCCATCTACTTCTCTCCATATTAGGTGCTATCATTTTAGTTCAAGGCCCCCCAATTCTCTCACTGAGACTAAAATGGCATCCTCACAAGATTCTTTGCTTCCATCTTGCTTTGCTCCTCCCCAAAGTAACCATGATAATCTTATCAAATATAAAACTAGATATTATTTCAATGCCAAAATGTTCCAAAGGTTTATCATTAAAAGTATAATAACATTTGAATTCTTTATCAACAAGGCTGAATGTGATCTGGACTCTATCCAACGTCATTTCTTATAACCCTCCATCTTACTTTCTCAACTAAAGCCACAGTGACCTTCTAATAGGACTTTTGCACTTTCTTTCCTATCTTCCCGCAAAAATCTTCTCAGAATTTCATTTGACTAGCTCATTATCATCATTCAGGCTTCAGTTAAGAAGCCTCCCACTCTAACTGAATTTGACCACCACTTCCAGTCACTCTTCCCACTTGCTTTGGTTTATATGCTTTAAATTTTATTTTATGTCACCTTCCCCACTAGAATGTAAGATCCAATAGATTGGTGTCTTAGTTACCTAGTACTGCCCTAACAGAAATACCACAAGTGGATGGCTTTAACAAAGAGCAGTTTATTTTCTCACAGCCTAGAAGTCTGAATTCAGAGCCCCAAATCCAGGGGAAGGCTTTATCTCTCTGCTGGCTCAGGAGGAAGGTCCTTGTTATCAAACTTCCCTTGGTCTGGGACTTCTCCAAAGGACACACTCTGCTCCCAGCTCTACTTTCTTGGTGGTATGAGGTCCCCATGTCTCTCTGCTCACTTCTCTCTTTCATATCTCAAAAGGTATTGGCTCAAGATACAACCCAATCTTGTAGATTGAGTCCTGCCTCATTAACATAGCTGCTGCTAATCTCATCTCTCCACCGTCACAGAGATAGGATTTACAACACATAAGAAAATCACATGGGCTGACAAAATGGTGGACAATCACACACTACTAGAAATCATGGTCCAGCCAAGTTGACAGATATTTTGGGGGGACACAATTCAATCCATGACAGTTGAGGATTTTGTCTATTTGCTCAGTGCTATAGGCAGAAACCCTGTTGGCGTAGTGGTTAACTGCTATGGCTGCTAACCAAAAGGTTGGCAGTTTGAATCCACCAGGTGCTCCTTAGAAACTCTATGGGGCAATTCTACTCTGTCCTATAGGGTCGCTGAACCGGAAATGACTCGACGGCAATGGTTATAGTCTCAGCACATAGAAGGCTGACACAAAGTAGATGCCCAGTAAATATTAAATGCATTAAATGAATGAAGGGATTTTAAAGCTTATCAGTTATTTACATTTCAGTGTGGCTTTGTTTATCATATTCTTTCCTGGGAGCACGTATTCATAAGAGAAAGACGTATTCATCATAAAAGATACTAGGCACTTGAGGTTAAATTGTAGGGAAGGATGTATCTCCAAGATAGGGAAAGAGTACAAAAATTGGGGTGCTGATAATATTTCACTTGCTTCACTATTTTGAGTAAGACTGACTCTGTAAGTAGTCAATACATCTCAGAGATGAAAATGAAGAGACAGACATCTTCTAACAAACTATTTATGTAAATCACCAATTTGGCTACTTTAATCACAAAGTGAAGTTTTCAGACTGAATGTTTATATTTGATTTTATTCATCACTATTTATCCATTGCATTTGTAGGTACTTATGTCAGAATAAGCTGACTGTTTGGATTTGAATTGTAGCAAATGATATGGTATGCCATCAAAGGTCCCCCATCAAAACTGAAATACTCATTCCCCCACCTCCCCTCCTGACTGCTAGACCAATTAATAGGGTTAAGTCACAACAAGATATTTCCAGGGATATGCTGTGTCTACTAAAGGAAGAAATGACCTACATGCCAAAGAAACGGCAGTGCCTAGGTAACATATAATGGCAGGAACTGGGACAGTATATATGGCGCTGGACTATGAGGATGCTGAATCAAGGAGGGTGGAACATAAATTTGCATAAGACAGTTTATCAATACAAGAACATTACCCAAGTATATAGTCTGTATCAACAGTCAATAAGCTAAAGCCCACAAGACAAATCTGGCCTGATGACTAATTTTGTGAATAAAATTTTATCTAGCCAGAGACAATATGTCCTGAAGAGTATAGGATATTTACTATCTGGCCCTTTACAGATAAATTTTTCCTGATTAAAAGAAGCACAGTGGTCACAGTAGGCGATACCATTACAGAATGGGCTCCCTGCTTAATTATCAGAAGCAAGGCAAGTGTAATTATCATCAGTAACAGGGTCAGATCAGCAGTAGGTGTGAGAAAACGGTGAACCACTGAACACTTTGGTGATGGTTAACAGAATATATTGCTCTAGGAGGAAGATATATGGGCAACCACCAAGGGTACTGCTCAAACTATAAAACCGAAAGAAATCAGGGATGGCTGAGGGCAGTTGCCTCAATAAAAATATGTGATTCTGGGTTGGGTTATTTTGTTTATCTATTCATCTGTGGATGGACATTTAGGTTGTGTCCACCTTTTGGCTATTGTGAATAGTGCTGCAATGAACACTGGTGTACAAGTCTCTGAGTCTCTGCTTTCAAGTTTTGTGGGTATATACCTAGGAGTGGAATTGCTGGATCATACAAAAGTTCTATTTTTAGTTTTTTGAGGAACCACCACAATGTTTTCCACAACAGCTATACCATTTTGCATTCCCAACAGCAATGGTTTTTTTTTTTTTTAATCTTAGGCATACTAGTGGGAATGAAATGGTATCTCACTGTGGTTTTGATTTGCATCCCTCTGGTGGCTAACGATATTGAGCATCTTTTGATGTGTTTCGTGGCCATGTGAATTTCCCTCTTTGATGAAATGTGTGTTCAACTCCTTTGCCTATTTTCTGATTGGGTTATTTATCTATTTGTTGTTAAGTTGTTGAAGTTTTATATAATTTTGGTTATTAGATTTGTATTGGATATACGGTTTCCAAACATATTCACCAGTCAGTAGTTTGTCTTTTCACTTTTTTAGTAATGTATTTTGATGGGATTTGGTTCCTTGGTTTGAATGTTTAGGGTCATGGCTTCATGGGACATTCCAGTTAATTGGCCTAATAATGTGTTTAGTGCTTCTCTTCTACCTCCTAGTTTGTTGTATAGTGCTTGGGGTTTTGAGAGCTTGTAAGCAGCCGCCCAAGGCATTACATTGTTCTGTATTCACCTGGAGTAACAGAAGAAGGAGGAGAGTCAGGGATAGGAGGAGGATATGGAATGTGTGGCTAATTGCCACCATGAAAAACTGCCTCCTTTGCCATGGACCAGAAGAACCGTTGGTGCCCAACTACCATTACTAAACATTTTGATCAAAGATTCTATAGAAGAATTCTGATCAAAATGGGGAAAATGCAGAACAGAATTTCAAATTCTAATAGACTCCAGACCTTCTGGAACCATGGAGGCTGGATGAAATACTGAAACTATTACCTTGAGATAAACACTTAACCAAAGATATTCCCTAAAGTCTTCTTAAAACCAAACAATAATTAACTAGTAAAAAACATCTGCCTTGAGCATTATCATCTTTTAAGAACTGTCTATATGAAATCAAAGTGACAACAGCAACTTGAAAGATTAGATAGGAACCTTAGGAGGCAGTGAGTTTATGTTAATAGGGAAGAACAACTCAGAAAAGAGGGTGAGAATGGTTGCACAACCCAAAAAATGTAATCAATGCCACTGAATTTTACATGTGGAAACTGTTGAATTGGTGGATGTTGGATCAGTGCTGTGTATATTCTCAATAGCAAAATTAAAAAAAGAAAAGAAGACAGTAGCTAGAAAAAAATATATATGTATATATCACGATTATTTTCCAATTTCTAGACCTGAGCCTGGAACCCAATGTCTGCAGAAGAGGCTAGGTTCCCATGAGGAAGTAACATGCAGTGCCATGGCTGTTCTATCAAGTAATTATTCTGAAAATCCTTCCTTAAAGTGTCCTATGGTCATTTTCTTGTATAGCAGTATACTATGAAAAGGGTAACATCACTCATTTTGAGGCCTTTTGTTCACAGGTTCGGAATTAACATCAATTCCTGGAGGCACAAAATGTCATGTATGTTTCCTCAAATGCAGTAGGAGTATATGGGAGCAAGGTAATAAATGGAGGATTTCTGGACCAGGTCTGACTTACAATGAGTCCATTGGGTCCAAATCCATCCAGTGGCCATTTTCATGATCCCTGGATGTATAATTGGAATGAATATACTTGATAATCGGAAGAACCCCTATATTGATTTTTTGGATAAAAGAGTGTGGAAGACCAATTGGAAGTCTCTGAAACTTTTTATTCCCTGCTAAGACAAGAAAGTAAGACAATGTTGCCTCCTATGAAATGTTAGAGATTAGTGCCAACCATAGAGACATAAAGGAGTGGTATTCCTCTTTATATCTCCATTTAATTCAATAGTCTGAGTTTGGTCCATATGAAAGCCAGTCAGATCCTAAAGGATGACAGTGAACTACTGCAAACTCAGCTGTACACCTACCCCACCTGTAGTCATTGTGCCAGATGAGATATTGTTGATAAAGCAGATTAACATGACCTCAGGTACCTGGTATGTGGTCACTGATCTGGTAAATGTGCTCTTTTCAATACTAATCAGATGATAGAAACATATTTCATTCTTTTGAATGGACAAAGTGTCGTCTTATAGTCTTGCCCTATAACCATGTTTACTCTCCTTTTCCCTGTCATAAAATAGTCTAAAGAGATCTGAAGAATCTGAACATGCAGGAGGATATCATATTAATCCAGTACATCATGATAATCATGCTAATCAAACTGGATGAGCAAGAAGTGACAAGCAATTGGAAGCCTTGGTAAGACACATTTTGTCCAGAGTGTGAGAAATAAAACCTACAGAGATTCAAGGACCTGCCATAGAACATTCTCCAGAACAGACCATATCTTAGGCCACAAAGCAAATTTCAACAAAATCCAAAACAATGAGATAATACAAAATATCTTCTCTGATCACAAAGCCATCAAAGTAGAAATTAATAACAGGAAGAGCAGAGAAAAAAAATCAAATACATGGAACTTGAATAACATTCTGCTTAAAAATAAATGGGTAATAGGAGGAATCAAAGATGGAATCAAAAAATTCCTAAACTCAAATGAGAATGAAAACACATGATACGAATATCTTTGGGACACAGGAAAGGCTGACCTCAGAGGTCAATTTATAGCAATAGATGCACACATCAAGAAAGAAGAAAGGGACAAAAATCAAAATAACTTGAACAAATAGAAAGAGAACAGCAAAAGAAGACCACAGCCACCAGAAAAAAGAAAATAATAAAGATCAGAAATGAAATAGAGAATACAAAAATAGAAAGAATCAACAAAATCAAAAGTTGGTTCTCCAAAAGTATCAACAAAATCAACAAACCACTGGCCAAATTGACAAAAGAAAAATGAGAGGACACAAATAACCCGAATAAGAAATGAAATGGGGAACACTACAAAAGACCCAAAAAATTACAACAGAATACTATGAAAAACTATACTCCAGCAAACTTGAAACCCTAGAGGAAATAGACAGATTTCTAGACACACTACCTACCAAAACTAACAAACTGAAGTTGAAAATCTGAACAGATCCATAACAAGAGAAGAGATTGAAAAGGTAAAAAAAAAAAACTCTCAACAACAACAAAAAAAGCCCTGGCCCAGATGGCTTCACTGGAGAATTCTACCAAACATTCAGAGAAGAACTTACACCAGTACTACTCAAACTATTTCAGAACATAGAAAAGGAAGGGGTACTGCCGAACTCATTCTATGAAGCCAGCATAACACCACAAAATCAGGCAAAGACACTCCAAAAAAACAAAAACAAAAAAAGACAATTACAGACCAATATCTCTCATGAATATAGATGTAAAAATTCTCAACAAAATTTTAGCCAATAGAATTCAGCATCATACCAAAAAAAATAATACACCATGACCAAGTGGGATTTATACCCACTTGGTATGCAAGGTATGGTTCAACATTAGCCCTCTGGTCTGGAGTATGCCAAGACATCCCCCTCCAGTATAAAAGACAAAGTATTGCAACCCATAACTTCAATCACTAAGAAGGAAGCACAAATCCTGTTAGGCCTCTTCAGGTGATATAGAAAGCATTTACACATTTGGGAATACTGCTCTGACCCATACACATGTTGCAAAAGTGTACTAGCTTTGAGAAAAGTCCAAAACAGGAAAGCACTCTAGAAGGCCCAGGCTGCAATGTAAGCAGCCCTACTACTGGGATCATTATGATCTCAAAGACTATAAACATTTGTGGTAATAAAGTCAAATGTGGAGGTTATGGCAAATCCTAATAAAAGAAACAATCATAATATAGACCCTTAGAGACCTTCATGCCATCCATCACTGTGACAATGGCCTCTCCTTCAACTCACATGTAACGGCTGCATGGAAGAGGGAAGTCCCTTTCAACCATCTGGTGAAAGAGGAGAAAGGCTGAGTTTGGTTCACTGATGGGTCAGGTTCCCACGTGGGTTGAAGTAGAAAATGGACTGTGGCTATGTTACAACCCCACTCAGGGCCTGAAAGACAGTCATGAGGGAAATCATACCAATGTCCACAGCTTTAACCAGTACATGAATTATCCACTTGTGTGAAAATGGAAATGTCCCAAGATTAAAATGTATACAGTTATTTATGCAGCAGTTAATGGTATGGCTAGTTGGTGAGGGGCCTGAAAGAAGGAACATTAGTAGACTGAGGATAAAGTGACTTGGGGAAGAATCATGTAGATGGTCCTATGGGAATGGGAACAAAATATATCTTATGTTGATGTCCATCAGAATGGACTCATCACAGAAGTGGCACTAACCAACCAACTAGACAAAATGAGTCAGTCAGTTGACAGCAGCAAGTCTCTATCATTGCCCCCTGTCTTAGCCTGAGTTCTCTCTTTCTCTCTCTCTCTGTATATATATAAAATAAAGAGAGAAAAAGGAAGAGGGAGAGGGAGATTTATATCAAGGAAATGGCTCATGCAGTCATACAGGCTGGAAAGTCCCAAGTTCGTAGATAAGATATCAGGCTGTAGGCTTCTCCTGATGCACGAAGCTGCAGGGGCTGATGAACCCAAAATCAGCAGGCCAGATGGCAGGCTGTTGGATCACAGGCTGTGGAGGCTGACGAGTCCAAGATCAGCAGGTAAGGTGGCAGTCTGCTGGCTCAAGTCTCAAGAACCAGTGGTAAGATGATGACTAGCCAAATGCAGGATCCAGAGCAGAGTAAAAACCAGTGAGCTTTACCAGAAAGTCCATCTATGTTGGATGCAGGCCACGCCCACAAAAAAACCTCCCTTCAAGTTGATTGGTTGCTCACAGAAGATCTCATCATGGAGGTGATTACATTAATCAGATCTCATCATGGAGGTGATCACATCATTACATAATGGCCAAACTACACCACAACTGCCACACCACTGAGAATCGTGGCCCAGTCAAATACATACACAACCTTAAACACCACACTCCCCCCCCATAAACACTCAGTACTGGCACAATGAGAAGATAAACAGAGTATCCATGGTGGCCAACAGCAGGAGCTAGCATACACCAAAGATGATATTATAACTGTTGCTTCCACATACCTATCCAGCACGTCAGCAATTGAAACCACTGCTGCATCACTGATATGTCCCCATCCCTCAAGGAGATCAACCAGCCATTTGGTGGTATATTGAATACGCTGGACTCTTTCCACAATGGGTGGAACATACATTTTGGGTAAACGTCTTTCCTGTCTACTGGGCCTAAAGAATAGGTTTATCAAGTGCTTGTTTCACTGATATTGAACATCAACTAATGTCACTTCAGAGGAAGGGACCATGATGATTAGGAGTTCAGACTCCTCGTGAATCCCAGTTTGAGTCATCCCATGAGGAAGCCATCCAGGCCAGCAAAGGTGCTGGAATTGGGGGTGAGGGATATCTAAAATGCATAGTAAATGAAGAAGATGAATATCACCTGTGGCATCAACACCAGCTGCTATGATGGAGGCTGTAATCCACCTAGCTAACTTCCATCTTGTAAGTTTCCCAAAGGAAACTAAGCCCACTAGAATGAAAAAGGAGCTGCACCCAGAACTTCAATGATGCTATTTGATCCAAGAGGCCAAAAGGGTAGACTGAAGTGGGAACTGTGCTGTGCTGCTCAGATTACACTCTCCTCCCCAGTTGGGACAAATGTACTCATTCTCTTGGAATGTTGGTAGTTAAAAGATCGTGATAGAGTACTACCTGCTAGCTAGTATCTTCAGTTTAAGCAAGCCAACTCATTGAAAGCCCATAACCCTTCTGAGATACAGTCCATATCCAACTAGTGATAGATGCATTATCACAAAGGCCTGGCCTCCTTGCCACGGTTCAGGACATCTCCGAAGGACCATCCCAGCTCCAAAGCTCCCAACTGGATAGGCTGAGGCCTTTGAAGTTAATTCACTGAAACTCAAATTCTCTTTGTTCAATCCATTCATTAGTTATTCACAGGTGTTGACTCATAGGTGTTGACTCAGAAAGCACAACTCAATAAACTTCCTGCAAGTAACTGGGCATTTCAGAGTCTGGTCCTAGGGAAAGCCCACTTATGACTTCCATCCTACATAATTTTGCTTAACCCTTTATTGATTCTACCTGAAACTTAGACAAATGGTTTATATTAAAGAAATTGCAACTACCACATAGAAAATTATATCATATACAGGACTACACAGACATGGATATTATAGTCATACATTTACTCAAACAATACTTATTGAGTATCTATATAAGACTTCATTTTAGGCACTAGGTATACAATGCTGAGCCAGAGAAACAAAAGACTGCCTCCTAATGGATTTTAGAGTCTATCAGACAAGGGAGACAACAAGCTTTCTGAGATTAAGCAAATAGAGACACCTTAATTATTTCATTACAATAATGATGACTGCAACAAAGAAGAAGTATTGACAGTGCATGTGACAAAGGAGACTTACTTATTCTAAGGATCCATGGAAGTGCTTCTATGATAAACAGACACTTAGAATGAGATCTGAAGGATAAATCAGTCTTGGCTAAAATGTCACTAGGAAGCAAGACAGTAAATAATAATTTTCTTCTTCCAATTTTTTTTTCCTTTATTTCATACTTACTATCTATACAAATTTAAGTCTGAAGTGCATTTGTCACTTTTGATATCAATTAGAACAGATAGCTGAAAACTGATGAATACTCTTCAATATGTCAATAAATATTTATTTTTTTGTTGTTGCTGTTAGGTGCCATCGAGTTGGTTCTCACTCATAGCAACCCCATGTACAACAGAACAAAATACTGCCCTGTCCTGCGCCATCTTCACAATTTTTCTTATGCTCGAGCCCATTGTTGTAGCCACTGTGTCAATCCATCTCTTTGAGGGTCCTTCCTCCCCTTTTTTTTTTAATGTTACCATATTCAAGGAATTTAGCTAGTCATTATAAGAGATTCACCAAAAACTATGGCATCATTCCATTACATAAGGGTATCATATGGGGAAGGGGTCTGGGGACTATGGTTTCAGGGGATATCTAAGTCATCTGGCATAATAAAATCTATTAAGAAAACATTCTGCATCCCACTTTAAATACCAGCATCTGGGGTCTTAAACGCTAGCAAGCAGCCATCTAAGATGCATCAATTGGTCTCTACCCACTCGGATCAAAGGAGAATGAAGAACACCAAGGACGCAAGGCAATTATGAGCCCAAGAGACAGAAAGGGCCACATGAACCAGAGACTACATCATTCTGAGACCAGAAGAACTAGATGGTGCCCAGCTATAACTAATGACCACCCTGACAAGGAACACAACAGAGAATCCCTGAGGGAGCAGGAGAGCAGTGGGATGCAGACCCCAAATTCTCATAAGACCAGACTTAGTGGTCTGACTGAGACTAGAAGGACCCCAGTGGTCATGGCCCCGAGACCTTCTGTTGGCCCAGGACATGAATCATTCCTGAAGCCAACTCTTCAGACATGGATTGGACTGGACAATGGGTTGGAAAGGGATGCTGGTGAGGAGGGAGCTTCCTGGATCAGGTGGACACTTGAGACTATGTTGACATCTCCTGCCTGAAGTGGAGATGAGAGGGTGGAGGGGGTTAGAAGCTGGCGAAATGGACACGAAAAGAGAGAGTGGAGGGAGAGAGCAGGCTGTCTCATTAGGGGGGAGAGTAATTGGGAGTGTGTAGCATGGTGTATACGGGTTTTTGTGTGAGAGACTGACTTGATTTGTAAACTTTCACTTAAAGCACAATAAAAAATATAAAATTAAAAAGATGGAAGGAATACAGAGTGACTGAATTGAAAATAATTGGTTGACTTTCAACCATTACAGGAAGTAGCACGTCATCAAGGTCTGATGGTACTGAAGGAAGAAATCCAAGTTGCAGTAAAGGCATTGGCGAAATACAAGACTCCAGGAATTGACAGAATACCAACAGAGATGCTTCCATAAACGGATGCAGAGCTTAAGGTGGTCACTCACCTATGCCAAGAAATTTAGAAGGCAGCTACCTGACCAACCAACTGGAAAAGATCATATTTGTGCCCATTCCAAAGAAAGATGATTAGACAGAAAGCAGGAATTGCCGAACAATATAATTAATATCACAAACAAGTAAAATTTTGCTATAGATAATTCAAAAACGATTTCTCAGCAGTACTGGAACAGCAAACTGTCAGAGATTCAAGCAGGATTCAGAACAGGACATGGAACGAGGGATATCTGCCGATGTCAGATGGATCTTGGCTGAAATAGAATACCAGAAAATATTCACCTGTGGTTTACTGACTGTGCAAAGGCATTCAACTGTGGATCATAACAATTAACGCATAACATTGCAAAGAATGGAAATTCCAGAACACTTAATTGTGCTCATGAGGAACCTGTACATAGACCACAAGGCAGTAGTTCGAACAGAACATGGGGATACTGCATGCTTTAAAGTCAAGAACAGTGTGTGTGTGTCTTAGTTACCTAGTGCTGCTGTAACAGAAATACCACAAGTGGATGGCTTTAACAAAGAGAAATTATTCTCTCATTGTAGCAAGCTAGTCCAAATTGTTGTAGCCACTGTGTCAATCCATCTCTTTGAGGGTCTCCCCCCCCTTTTTTTTTGAACGTTACCATATACAAGGAATTTAGCTAGGCAGTATAAGAGATTCGCCAAAAACTATGGCATCATTCTATTACCTAAGGGTGTTATATAACAGCAAAAAAAAAAAAGTATTATAATGAAATGTGCAAAGACGTGGAGTTAGAAAACCAACTTCAGGGGAAGGCTTTCTCTCTCTGTCAGCTCTGGGGTAAGGTCCTTGTCATCAGTCTTCCTTTGATCTAGGAGCTTCTCCGTGCAGGAAACCCGGGTCCAAAGGACACGTTCTACTCCTGGTGATGTTTTCTTGGTTGGATGAAGTTCCCTGTAAAATCCTTCAATATTGCAACTCGAGGCTTGAATCTTTTCTTCACTTCTTTCAGCTTGAGTGACGCCAAGCATGTTCTTTCCTCTTGGTTTTCTATCTCCAGGTCTTTGCATACTCATTATAAAACTTTACTCTGTCTTCTCAAGCCACCCTTTGAAATCTTCTGTTCAGCTCTTTTTCTTCCTCATTTCTTCCATTTTCTTTAGCTACTCGACATTCAAGTGCAAGTTTCAGAGTCTCTTCTGACATTCATTTTGGTCTTTTCTTTCTTTCCCATCTTTTTAATGACCTCTTGCTTTCTTCATGTATGATGTCCTTGATGTCATTCCACAACTCGTCTGGTCTTCGGTCACTAGTGTTCAATGTGTCAAATCTATTCTTGAGATGGCCTCTAAATTCTGGTGGGATATACTCAAGGTTGTTCTTTGGCTCTCGTGGGCTGGTTCTAATTTTCTTCCGTTTCAACTTGAACTTGCATATGAGCAATGGATTGTCTGTCCCGAAGTTGGCCCCTGGCCTTCTTCTGACTGACGATATTGAGCTTTTCTATCTTTCCACAGACATAGTTGATTTGATTCCTGTGTATTCCTTCTGGCGAGGTCCACGTGTACAGTCACCATTTATGTTGGTGAAAAAAGGTATTGGCAAAGAAGAAGTCGTTGGTCTTGCAAAATTCTGTCATGCAATCTCCAGCATCATTTTTATCACCAAGGCCATACTTTCCAACTACCAATCTTTCCTCTGTTTCCAACTTTTGCATTCCAATTACCAGTAATTATCAATGCATCCTGATTGCATGTTCAATCATTTTCAGACTGCAGAAGTTGGTAAAAATCTTCAATTTCTTCATCTTTGGCCTTAGTGGTTGGTGCAGAAATTTGAATAATAGTCGTATTAACCGGTCTTCCTTGTAGGTATGTATATATCGTCCTATCACTGACAGCGTTGTACTTCAGGAGAGATCTTGAAATGTTCTTTTTGACAATGAATGCAACACCATCCCTCAAGTTGTCATTCCCGGCATAGTAGACCATGTGATTGTTTGATTCAAAATGGCCAATACCAGTCCATTTCAGCTCAGTAATGCTTATGATATCGATGTTTATGCATTTCATTTTTGATTACTTCAAATTTTCCTAGATTTATATTTCGTACATTCCATGTTCCTATTATTAATCGATGTTTGGAGCTATTTCTTCTCATTTTGAGTCACGCCACATCATCAAATAAAGGTGCCAAAAGCTTGATTCCATTCACATCATTAAGGTTGACTCTATTTTGAGGAAGCAGCTCTTCTTCACCTGTCTTTTGAGTGCCTTCCAACCTGAGGGGCTGATCTTCCTGCACTATGTTAGTGTTCCCCTGCTATTCATAAGGTTTTCACTAGCTAAATCTTTTCAGAAGTAGACGGCCGGGTCCTTCTTCCTAGTCTGTCTTTGTCTGGAAGCTCAGCTGAAACCTGTCTGCCATGGGTGACCCTGCTGGTAATTGAATACTGGTGGCATAGCTTCCAGCATCAGGGCAACACGCAAGCCCCCACAGTAAGGGTTGTATCCTTTCACCATACTTATTCAATCTGTATGCTGAGCAAATAATCCAAGAAGCTGGACTATCTGAAGAAGAAAAGGACATCAGGATTGGAGGAAGCCTCAATACCAACCTTCGATATGCAGATGACACAACCTTGCTTGCTGAAATTGAACAGGACTTGAAGAACTTACTGTTGAAGATCAAGGGCCACAGCCTTCAGTATGGATTACACCTCAACATATAGAAACAAAAATCCTCACAACTGGACCAATGAGCAACATCATGACAAACAGAGAAACTACTAAAATTGTGAAGGATTTCATTTTACTTGGATCCACAATCAACGCCCATGGAAGCAGCAATCAGGAAAACAAAGGAAATATTGCATTGGGCAAATCTTCTACACAAGACCTCTTCAAAGTGTTAAAAAACAAATATGTCACTTTGTGGACTAAGGCGCTCCTGATCCAAGCCATGATGTTTTCAATCGCCTCACATGCACGCAAAAGCTGGACGATAAACAAGGAAGAGCAAAGAAGAATTGATGCCTTTGAATTATGGTGTTGGTCAAGAATGCTGAATATACCATGGACTGCCAGAAGAATGAACAAGGCTGTCTGGGAAGAAATACAGCCAGAGTGCTCCTTAGAAGCAAGGATGGAGAGACTTCATCTCATGTACTTTGGACACATTATCAGGAGGGACCAGTCCCTGGAGAAGGACATCATGCTTGGTAAGGTAGAAAAAGAAGGTAGAGGGTAAGTGAAAAAGAGGAAGAACCTTGATGACATGGCTGTAACAGTGGGCTCACACAGAGCAATGATTGTGAGGATGGCACAGGATGGGTCAGTGTTTAGTTCTGTTGTTCGTAGGGTCACTATGAGTCAGAACCAACTCAACAGCACCTAACAACAATAAACAAACAGAAGAAAGCATATGAAAAGTTGTCATGTTATAAATTTTACAAAAGAGGCTGAGCAAAGAAGAGACATTTATGATCCATTAAGGATAAAATTTGAATTAAAGTCTCCAAGTTGAAAATGTGAGTAAATTTGTTAATCAGGGTCATATTTATAATATTTTACAAAATAAACTCATGTTTATTTAAACAAGACATTTCTAATTACTTATCACAAAAGAATATTAAGCTCCTAATTTACATGTATATAAGAAGTTGATTCATTTTAAATTAGTTCATGCTATCCTTTGTTTACAGAATAATTCTTATAAGAACAAAGGATCACATTCATAATTAAAAATAATCATCCCTGTCAATGCAAATAGTAAAAAAGCCCAAGTTAATAGCTGTTACTGAATTATGATAAAGAATCCATCAGCCAGTGCTGTCGATAGAGAATATCTGCCCGAAATTGATATTCCTGTCCTGTAACTAATACTGGTAGTGATAATAGTAATAGTCATAGTAGTAGAAGTAGTAATGATAGTAATAATAATAATAAGAATAGTAACACCCATGATTTTTATACTGATTTACAGTGAGGAAGGTGAAATAATACTATTTCCATTTTATAAATGAATAAATTGTGGCTGAAGAGGTTAACTTGCCTGTCACACAGCTAGTAGCAAATGATTGAACTAGGACTATATTCCATGTTTTCTGAATTCTGATCCCATATCCTTTCTATTACATCACAATGTCTCCTGTTATATCATTCTTGCCCATTGTCTATTAATATGCATTTCCAGATTAAACATAATAATGGCTAATACTTCATCAGTACTGCCTATGCACCAGGCATTCTTCTAAGCACTTTTTGTATAGAGATATATGATACTCACGAGAAACACAAAAACCAAAAAAAACCAAACCTGTTGTAGTCGAGCCGATTCTAATTCATAGTGACCATATAGGACAGAGTAAAACTGCCCCATACAGTTTCCAAGGAGTGCCTGGTGGATTTGTACTGTCGACCTTTTGGTTAGCAGTCATAGCTTTTAAGCAGTATGCCACCAAGGTTTCCGAAAAACATACAGGGGAGTACAATTATTATCCCCATATTAAAGATAAGGAAAACGAGGTAAAGAGAGTTTAAATAACTTTTCCAAGATCACAAGGCCAGGAAGGTATGAAGTCAGTTTTTAAACTCAGAGACTCTGTCTCCGAAGTATAAGCTCTTACCAATACGCTATATATGAACTCATTTGGCAAACAGAATGGGAAGCCATGAATCTTCTACTTCTTTGGAATCATATTTTGTTAAAAATTAGGCAAAATTCTTATGCTCCATCTGTAATTTACTTATGGTTTTCAGTAATTTATTTTCTTTGTTGCCTCTGGCTCCACTGTCTAGGTACTAGACCATAGAATGATATCCACTAACCCTGTTCCCATCCTCACTTGACTTCTGATAATCTTATTCCTTTGAAACACTCCGCTTAGATGCCCCCTTCTGCAAGAACCCTTCCCTGAGCTCCAAAGCCTGAAGTAGGTGGTCCTCCTATGTGTTCCCAGAGGCCACCGTGCTTACACCTGTGAGAGCACTTATCACAGAGACTTGTAATTGCCTTTTTAAAAATTGTATTTTGATAAAAAGCATATAACAAAAATTTTGCCATTTTAGTCATTTTAAGTGTAAAATTCAGTGACATTAATTACTGTGGTGGTTAAGGTTGTGTGTCAACTTGGCTGGGCCATGATTCTCAGTGGTTTGGCAGTCCTATGATGTTGTGATCTCTTCTTCCATGATGAGATTTGATATAATGTGATCACCTCTGTGAACAGCCAATCAGTTGAAAGGGAGTTTCCTTTCCATGAACATAAGTGCACATTCTGGCAAGGCTTGAGGGCTTTTGCTTGCTCTGGATCCTGCAGCTGGCCCCTGTTCATCTGACCTCCAGTTCTTGGGACTTGAGCTAGCAGCTTACCTTCGGTCTTGCCTGCCGATCTTGGGATTCATCGAACTTCGCAGCCTGTGAACAAGAGTCCTGCTCTCTGACCTGCCAATCTTGGGTACACCAGGCCCCGCAGCTACGTGACTCAAGAGAAGCCTCTATCCGAACCCATAGACTTGGGACATTCCAGCCTCTACAACCCCGTGAGCATTTCTTTGATATACATCTCTCTATATACATATTTATACCCTTGGCTGGTTTTTCTTCTCTAGAGAACTCAGTCTAAGACATTTTGGTACCAGGAGTGCGGTTCTAGAGAAATAAAATTGTAAGGATGACTTTTCTAAATTGGTTCTCAAGTCTGGTTAGTCTTGAAGATGCTGATGACTCTGCTTCCAGTAGTAAAGGGGGCATTGCTAATCCATGACGTGAGGTGGCAATATAAATACAAAAACTATCACCACTGATAGATCAGATATTGGTGAAAGGCAAGGCTCTGGGTGATTGCATGTGTGATGTCTTTCTACAATTCTGTCATAATGAGAAGTATAAGGAAGCTGGTTGGTTGGGTCTACTTTCGCTAGACAACGTGGTGAAAGAAAGAGAAGAACTCAGGGCCTCAGAGTCAAAGCTCAAGTGCTGCATAAATGATCTCAATGTTTCGCTTGTGACTTGAAAGAAAGCCTGATTTCTTGTAGTAACAGAGCTGATATTGCCAAAAACCAAAACCAGAGTCTTATTGTAAGAGTGGCTGAATTATACCAACTCAATTGTCAACCTCAAGAAGTGTCTGAACATAAAGTGAGGGCATTGATTCAGAAGAAAGAGAATCCCGAAACTTGAGATGGGGCATAAGGGCAGATAATAAGGAACCTGGAGACACTGAGCCCCTAAATTCCTTTGAGTCACTCCTGACAACAGAACCAGCCCTCTCGTCCCCATCAGAAGAGATTACCCAATATTTGTCTACTAAATCCCCCTCCCCAGTAAAACCTTTAGCCCCCTCCACTCCCATCTAATGAGATTAATAAAGCCATGTCTAAACAGCCTTTGTCTGAGTTGTTGCCTGGGGCATTGTCTGAGGTAGATGCTTTAAAAGACAATGCTGAAAGTTCTCTAATCACTTCCCCACCCCTGATTTTGGCTTCTAGACCTATAACTAGACTTAAGTCCCAGAAAGCCCCAAAAACTGAAGTACAAAGTGTGGCCCAGAAAGAGACACACTACACTCCAAAAAAACTGCTTGGCTTTTCTAAGTACAAACAGGAACCTAGGAGAATATGTGTGGGAATGGCTATTAAGGGTGTGAGACAATGATGCAAGGAACCTAAAGATGGATCAGTCTGAGTTTATTCATATGGGCACACTAAGCACAGATTCTTCATTCAATGTTTCAGCTCAAGAATTTAGGAAAGGATCTAATAGTTTATCTGATTGCGTTGCTGAAACATGGATTGATTACGCTATGGCCTATGCTAAATCCAGATGAAATATCATACCTGCCTTGGTATACTGTAGAAGGAGGTATCCAAAGGCTTAGGGAAATTGGCATGCCAGAGTGGATTTAGACTCACAGAACAACACATGGAGTGCCCAGAGGACATACCTTTTACCACAATGGTGAGAAACAAATTTGTGAAGGGATCCCCAGCATCCTTGAAGGCTGCTATGATTGCTATTGTACATAAGTCAGATTTGACAGTGGGAGCAGCCCTAAGTGAATTAAGATACCTTACTGCAATGGGGCTGACTGGGCCGTGTGGTAGTAGGGGCCAAGTAGCTGCAACTCAATTGACAAAGACAAGGTGGGTGTGGTTACCATAATGGACAACTGAGTCAAAGCAGTTCTCAGAATAGTCTGGCTTGTATGAACTTATGGCATAAGCTACTTAGTCATGATGGCCCTAGGAGTGAAATAGTCAGGAAATCTACTAAATATTTAATCTGTACAAGCAGATAAATTCTAGGTCAAGTGAACAGCAATCTAACTCAAATCGCCAGAGTAGAGAGTCACAACCCCTCAATCAATTCCCAGTCTTGAGTGAGTTTAAAGACCCACAGCCCCTTGATCGAAGGGGACCCCAGGTCCCCTTGAGGAAGGACTCAAAAACACTGCCAAAAACATACTGTTAATCTTTCTCCCAGCCTTCCCCAAAGGAATCTACGGCCTTTTACAAAAGTGACTGTTCACTGGGGAAAAGGAAATAATCAGAATTTTTGAAGATTACTGGATAATGGCTCTGAACTGGCACTTTTTCTAGGAGACCAAAATATTACTGTGGGCTGCCAGTCAGAGTGGGAGCATAGGGGAGTCAGGTTATCAATGGAGTCTTAGCTCATGTCCATCTCACAGTAGGTCCAGTGGGTCCCTGAATCCATCCTGTAGTGATTTCCCCAGTTCCAGAATGCATAATTTGAATGGATATACTCAGCAACTGGCAGAACCCACACATTGGATCTCTGACAAATGGAGTAATGGCTATTATGGTAGGAAAAGCCAACTGGAAGTCATTAGAACTGCCCATACCTGGGAAAATGGTAAATAAAAAGCAATACCACATTCCTGGAGGGACTGCAGAAATCACTGCCACCATCAAGGACTTGAAGGATGAAGGGATGGTGATTCCTACCACATCCACATTCAACTTGCCTATTTTTGCCTGTGCAAAAAACAGCTGGATCTTGCAGAATGACAGTAGATTATCAAAAATTCAAACCGGTAGTGAACCCAATTACAGCTGCTGCTCCAGATGTATTTTCATTGTCTGAGCAAATTAATACATCTCCTGGTACCTGGTAAGAAGGTATTGATCTGGCTAATGCCTTTTTCTCCTACATTTTTCGAAGGACCATTAGAAACAGATTGCCATTAGCTGGTACAGCCAGCAATACACCTTCACTTTGTCTACCTCAGCGCTACATCAACTCTCCAGCCCTATGTCATAATTTAGTCCACAGGGACCTTGATTGCCTTCTACAAGTATCACACTGGTCCATTACATTAACGACATTATGCTGATTGGACCTAGTAAGGAAGAAGTTTCAGTGACTCTGGACTTATTGGTAAAACATTTGCATGCTAGAGGGTGGGAAATTAATTCCGCAAAAATTCAGGTACCTTCCACCTCAGTGACATTTCTAGGGGTCCAGTGGTGTGGGGCATTTCGAGATATTCCTTTTAAGGTTACTGCATTTGGCTCCTCCCACAACTAAAAAGGAGACACAATACCTAGTGGGCCTCTTTGGATTTTGGAGGCAACATATTCCTCATTCGGTTGTGCTATTCCGTACTATTTATCAAGTGACTCAAAAAGCTGCTAGTTTTGAGTGGGGCTCAGAAAAAAAGAAGGATCTGCAACAAGTTCAAGCTTATGTGCAAATCACTATGCCCCATGGGCCATATGATCTGGCTGATCCAATGGTGCTTGAAGTGTCAATGGCAGATGAAGATGCTGTTTGGAGTCTTTGGCAGGCCCCTATTGGTGAATCACGGGGCAGACTGTTTGGATTTTGGAGGAAAACCCAGAGTTCCTCTGCAGATAACTACTCTCCTTTTGAAAAACAGCTTTTGGCTTGTTACTGGGCCTTAGTAGAGACTGAACATTTAACTATGGGACACCAACTGTCTATGTGGCCTGAGTTGCCCATCATGAACTGGGTGTTGTCTGATCCACAGAGTCATAAAGTTGGACGTGCACAGCAGCACTCCGTCATTAAATGAAAGTGGTATATACGAGAATGGCCTGAGAAGGACCTGAAGGCACAAGTAAGTTGCATGAGGAAGTGGCCCAAATGCCTATGGTCTCCACTCCTGTCACATTACCTTCCATCTCCCAGTTTGCACCTATGGTATCACATGGGGAGTTCCTTATGATCAGTTGATTGAGGAAGAGAAAACTCATGCCTCGTTTACAGATGGTCCTGTGCAACATGCAGGCACGACTTGAAAGTGGACAGCAGCAGCATTACAGCAACCTTTCTGGAACATCCCTGAAGGACACTGGTGAAGGTAAATCCTTCCAATGGGTAGAACTTCAAGCAGTGCACCTGCTTGTTCACGTTGCTTGGAGGGAGAAATGGCCAGATGTGCAACTGTATACTGATTCATGGGCTGAGGCCAATAGTTTGCCTGCATGCTCAGGGACATGGAAGGAACGTGACTGGAAAATTGGAGACAAGGAGTTATGGGGAAGAGGCATGTGGATAGACCTCTCTGAATGGGTCAAAAAAGTGAAGATACTTATATCTCATATGAGTGATCACCAAAGGGTGACTTCAGCAGAGGAGGATTTTAACAATGAAGTGGATAGGATGATGCGTTCTGTGGAAGTCTTCCTCTTTGCCCACCTACTCTCATCATTGTCCAATGGGCTCATGAACAAAGTGGCCACGGTGGCAGGGATGGAGGTTATGCATGGGCTCAGCAACATGGACTTCCACTCACCAAGGCTGACTTGGCTGCAGCCACCACTGAGTGCTCAATCTGCCAGCAGCAAAGACTAACAGTGAGTCCCCAATATGGCACCATTCCTCAAGGTCATCAGGCAACAACCTGGAGGCAAGTTGATTACATTTGACCACTTTCATCATGGAAAGGGCCGTGTTTTGTCCGTAGTGGAGTAGACACTTACTCTGGATATGGATTCCCTGCACGCAATGCTTCTGCCAAAACTACCATCCATGGACTTACAGAATGCCTTATCTACAGTCATGGTATCCCACACAGCATCACTTCAAATCAAGGTACTCACTTCACAGCAAATGAAGTACAACAATGGGCCCATGCTCACGGAATTCCCTGGTCTTACCATGTTTCCCATCATCCTGAAGCAGCTAACTTGATAGAATGATGGAATGGCCTTCTAAAGACACAATTACTGCACCAGCTAGGTGGCAATACCTCGCAGGGTTGGGGCAATGTTCTCCAGGAGACTGTATATGCTCTAAACCAGTATCCAATATATGGTGCTGTTTCTCCCATAGCCAGGATTTATGGGTCCAGGAATTAAGGTGTGAAAATGGGAGTGGCACCACATACTAGTGACCCACTCACAAGATTTCTATTTCCTGTCCCCGTGACCTTATGCTCTGTGGGTCTAGAGGTCTTAGTTCCAAAGGGAGGATTGCTCCCACCTGGAGACATATCACTGATTCCATTGAACTGGAAGCTAAGAAAGCCCCTGGCCACTTTGGGCTCCTTATGCCTCTGGATCAACAAAGAAGGGGGTTACCAGACTGACTGTTGTGACTGATCCTGATTGTTAAGAGGAAATTGGATTGATATTACAAAATGGCGGTAAAGAAGAGTACGTCTGGAATGCAGGATATTCCTTAGGGTGTCTCTTAGTACTACCATGCCCTGTGATTAAAGTCAAAGGAAAACCACAGCAACCCAATTCCAACATGACTATTAGTGGCCCAGACCCTTCAGGAATGAGTTTGGGTCACCCCACCAGGCAAAGAACCATGACCAGCCAAGTTGCTTGCTGAGAGCAAGGGGAATATGGACTGTGTGGTGTAAGAAGGTACTTTTAAGTACCAGTTATGATCAAGTGACCTGTTGCAAAAATGAGGACGGTAATTGTTATGAGTATTTATGCTCTATAGGGTCGCTATGAGTCGGAGTCAACTCGACGGCAGTCAGTTTTGGTTATGTGTGCATCACATATTTTTGTTTTCTTCAATTACAAAATGTAAGATGTAAACAGGGTTAGTGCCTATTTGGTCATATGTGTGTTCGTTGTATCATGTTATGTACATGTTATGTAATCTTTATTCAGAGATTATGTATGGTTTAAGGAGATGCGTTCAGGTGTCAAGATGACAATGGGTTAACTGTGATGGTTAAGGCTTGGCTGGGCCATGATTCTCAGTGGTTTGATGTTCTGATTACTTTCATGATGAGATTTGATATAATGTGATCGCCTCCATGATGGGATCTGCTATGAGAAGCCAATCAGTTGAAAGGGAATTTCCTTGGGCGTATGGCCTACGCTGAATATAAGTGGACATTCTGACAAGGCTTGAAGGCTTTTGCTTGCTCTGGATCCTGCAGCTGGCTTCTGTTTTTCTGACCCCTGATTCTTGGGACTTGAGCTAGCAGCTTACCTGCTGTATTGCCTGCCCATCTTGAGATTTGTTGATCTTTGCAGCCTGTGAGCCTGTGAGCAAGAGCCCTGCTCTCTGACCTGTCAATCTTGAGTTTGACAGCCCTCGTGGCTATGTGAATCAGGAGAACCATAAACTTGGGATGCTCCAGTCTCTACAACCATGCGAGCCATTTCCTTGGTATAGAGCTCTCTCATTATATATTTATACACTTTGCTGGTTTTGCTTTTCTAGAGAACCCAGTCTAAGCCAATTACATTCACTACGTTGTCTGTCTTCCCCATTAGACTCTATAGTCCTTAACAGTTGAGGTTGTATCATTTTTAACTTTGAATTCTCCATAACCCATCATACTGCCTTGTTTATAGGGGCAATGCACTAAATATTTGTTGATTTCTTAGTATTTCATAATTTTTGTAGCACTTATCATACATTTAATTAAATATCACTGTGTTTTTGTGTGTGTGTGTTGAGTTCATATTTGATGCCTTCCCACATTAGGATATATGTTCCATGAAGGTAGGAACAATATGTGTCTTTTTCTTTCCCTAGCTCAGTGACTGACCCGTAACAGGAAATCCATCAATAGTTTTTAACTGAATGGAACCAAGAAAAACACTAAGAAGCAATTCATAAAAAAAAAAAAAATTACTAGATGTTTTCTTGGAAAACGGCAGGCACAAATCAATGTACACTTATTGTTTTATATATTTAAAAAAAAACCAGTGCCGTCGAGTCGATTCCGACTCATAGCAACCCTATAGGACAGAGTAGAACTGCCCCATAGAGTTTCCAAGGAGCGCCTGGTGGATTCGAACTGCCGACCCTTTCAATAGCAGCCGTAGCACTTGACCACTACGCCACCAGGGTTTCCTATTGCTTTATATATAATAACTAAAAAAGAAAGACATGCCAATAGAAATATGTAGTAAACATATGGAAAGGTTGTGATCAGGGCACATTTCTGCTTAAAATATCTGAAAATAAGTTTGCATACAATGAAAAAAAGTAAAGGAAATATACAACAGATGGCTCATGTCAAAACTTTCTCATACAGCACATAAATATATCTTAATATAGTTATCTTAAAATATTCAATCACAATGTTGCTATTTGCTTATGGGGAATGGGGGAGATCTGCCTACAAAAATACATGTTCAAAATGTATTGTTCCCTATGCTATTTGCCCAATCATTCAATAGTAGATCAAAGAGGCAGCATCTTAGGAACAAAAATAAAACCAAGTTTAGCAATTTTGTAGGGAATATTACCAACATAGTCAGACACATAGTTTATTCAGGTTTTAAATAGCAAGGTATTTCTCAATTTTGATGGAAAATAGATAAAAGTCTGCATTTCACTAGAATAGTACATGCATAATATAACAAACACCATGTAAATCAATTCCATAAACAGACTGTTATTTTTTTCTATCTAGCAATCATTTCACTGACTTTAAAAACAACGCAGTGGAAACATATATGCACGATATTTTAAATTTGTTCGGGATTATCCATAAATAGCCTATGTCTGCGAAGAAATTCAATCTCTTTTCTATTGCTATTCTAATGGCCAATACACTGATGACCTAACATTCTCTCATACAAAGAGATGAAAACTGTGATGATAAAACTATAACAATATGTATAAAGCTACACCACAATATAGTCAAAATTTGTATATGCTCCAACAGGACTAGAAAAGAGAACAGAAATTATCCTTGAATGTTGCTTCAGACAGGTCTAGGCATATACTAGCTCCTTAAGAAATACTTTAACTTGATTTGATTAACTAAATAGGGGCAAAAGGTTACAGATCTGTTTGATTTTTTTTTTCAAGTAAAAACCAAAACAAAACATGTTTTTGTTGGTTATAAAAAGTATAACCAACTTAAAAAAGTTGGTTATTTTTACGTAGTGTACTCTTTAAGAACCTCTAGAATTTTCCTTACATTTGCTGCCACTGTTGTTAAGGTTTTCATCTCTTTCTTCCATTGTCAATGAAAGCCACTTGTTCTGTATGCTCAGCTTGGCCTTTTCCACTCAGATTCCTTAGTACTCTTCAAAGGGTTGTAAACTCTCTTTGCCAGCTAATGTATTTGTGTTCTCTTATTGCCCATATAAGTCACGTTACTGTAGTTTCTCAAATTGCACTACACTAGTAAGTGGTTGAAGAAAGAACAGTTGGTAGTCCTGCAATCTGACTCTGAATAAGCATGACAAAACATTGTATCTCTGCTGAGGGTCTGGAAGAAAATTTCCTTCTGTCAGGCCTCTCCAGGTTTTAAGTGGTAGCCTTATCTTAATCACAGGAACCAAAAGCCATTTGATTGATTCACTGGTGCACGTCACCTATAGGATTACTTGGGTCAAAAGACTGGGAAGTCCTTTCCAAGAGAACCAAAATAAGCCAAAGAATTGGCTTGGTAGTTTCATCACTTGGTGGAAGAGATTCATAGACCTCAGCAAAATAAAACTTCTCAGGGAACACAGAAATCTCAATGTCACTCTAGTCCTCATGGAAAAGCAAGCCTACTACTTTGTGATTTTCCTTTCAGTCTCCAAAGCATTAAGTAAAATAAGGAACTAAATCTACTCCTAAGAGGCTCAGAAGACAGATTCAGGATACAAAGCATACATATATTAATATTACCAAAAGGAAATAAGGGACTAAAGAGTAATAATTAAAGAATAAAAGAAAATTTATCTAACCTGAAGATAAACCCAAGTATAAACTGAAAACTTTACTGAATAACAGGTAGAATTTATGAGGGGGAAAAACATGTAGATATATTCTGGTAAAATATCTGAATTAAAAAATAAATGGAAATACGACAAGCTTTCCAAAATAAAGAAAATATTACTTACAAAAGGAATATAATCAAGCCAGTATAGAACTTCTCATCTGCAAGCTGTGACTGGAAGCTATAAGACAAAGGAATGATTCACATACCATTGGAAAAAAAGGTTTAAAACCAAATACTTTTATATCTAGTCAAATTATGTTCAACTGTAAGGGAAAAAGAAGTTGATTTAAAGACATGAGGGTTCATAGATTATTACTGCCGTGTACCCTAATCTAAGCAAATATGAAAGTGTTCTAAAGAAAAGCTAACCTGATTAGAACAGTCATGCCAAGAGAAGGGAACGTAACAATGTAAAGAAACATTAGTGAGAAATGTATTTTATAAGGTATTCATAGTTTAGATGAATGCCTCTAACAAAATCAATAACTAATAACACACAAATTATATAAAATCTTGAAACACAAAAGAAAAATATAAGAGAAGTGTAGTAATTGCCTAGAAATAAAATTTTAAAACTATTTTATACATACCCTAAGGTTGTGTGAAGTTTAGTAAATTGTCTCATCTGGAAGGTAAATATTTCTAAAGATTTCAAGATTTATCTGGGAAGGGAGGATAAGAAAGTAAAACATTTTGATGGAATGATGATTTATTATTTAACTTTGATATAATGTGTGTTTGTTTAACAATCACTTTTAAGAATAAAAAGGTAACCACCTACAGAAATAAAATACATAATAGAATGTCTAAATCAACAAGAGGGAAAAAAAGGAATGAACAGAAACTTGATCAAGTCAGAAAAAATAAGGGAGAACAACAACAAAGTAAAGTAAATAATATAAAATAATATTGAAGGAAAAAAAACAAATATATCACCTATGGTATTATGTAAAGAGATTCAAACTTCACATATATATTTTAAAAGTCATATTGGGTTAAAATTAGTAACAAAACATGTGATGGTTGCAAGAAACTTGTCTAAACCAAAGTGACAAAAACTTTGAAAATAAAGAGATGGACAATTGCATTATAAGCAAATACAAATAAAAACACAGCAGGAGAGTTATTATCATAAAAAATGGAACCCCACGGTCAAACAGCATTAAACAGAGCAAAACAGAACATTCAGTTTATATACCTAAAATAAGCCCCTTCTCTTTTCATAAAATGACATATGAACCCCCAAAAAAACCCAAACCCAGTGCCATCGAGTTGATTCCGACTCATAGTGACCCTATAGGACAGAGTAGAATTGTCCCATAGAGTTTCCAAGGAGCACCTGGCAGATTTGAACTGCTGACCCTTTGGTTAGCAGCTGTAGCACTAAACCACTATGCCATCAAAGTTTCCGACATATCAACAAGTAATAAAAAAACAATAACAATATTAAGGATTTGAGAATACAAGCAATAAGCTCAATTATACATAATTTTAATCCTAAGAACAGAAAATATTCTTTTTTTTAATAAATCTAGAATATTTACACAAATCGTTTATGTGTTTAGCCATAAAAAAGGCTAATAAATTCAGCAATGGAGAATTTTTAGAGGTTACATTCTCTAACCATAATCCAACAGCATTTAAATTGAACAAAAAGAAAACAATCACAACTACTTGTAAATTAAGAAACACATTTCTAACGATCCCCCAACTTCTGGTTTCTAGTTCAGCAATTAAAGTGTTTGGAAGACATCTCCCATCCTCACAATAAGAAAAAGCTAAACCTAAAAATTAATAACTCATTTTACATCCACTGGAGTCACAGAGTAAATAACCTACTTGCAAACTAAAGAGACAGGCAAATACAGATTTCACTCCTTACCTAGAACATCAAGCACAGCCACTATACTCAGCATTAGGTAGGAATACTTTTTTGGTAATTGAATAATTGCTGGAGACTGGACATGAGAAATAAAAACTACTGGAGCCCCAGCCTTTGGTGGGGCCCCATGCTTTCTCGAGTTCTACCTCCATGACCCCCACCAGGTTCTCACTGTGATGCTCAGAGAAAAATTCTCTTGTACTTCCAGAAAGGACAGGGGAAAAGTAATCATTTTGAAATAGTTCTCTGTTCTCCTTAATGACTGGCTGCCCTGAAGAGACAATCACCAGAGCCTAACTAAAGGAACAAAAATACTCAACTCTACATAGGGGATGAGAATTACTCAACTCCATACCCCTCCAGCCCTCCTTTTTCACCTAACAGATGAAAGAAAAAAAGGTGAGACGCACTAGTGAAGGTCACAATCCAAGGTCACAGACTCACTAAGACTGGACATAATAATAGGATCATGAATGCTTTCCCTCCCGCAAAACCTTACCACCACACCAATATTAACAGGGCTTTACAGGGGATTACAACTGAAAGAACCTCAGTTCCATTTACATGATACATCATGTTCAACTTTTGACGAAGAATTACAAGTCATGATAAAAGGAAAAAAAATGTCTGAAGAGACAATTGCAAGCATCAGAATTAGACTCAAATATGGCAGAGATTTTAGAATTATCTGGCTAGGAATTTAAATTAACTATGATTAAGATGCTGAGAGCTCTAACAGAAAAGTGGAGACCATACAATAACAGGGTCGCTATGAGTTAGAATTGACTCAATGACACAACAACAAAAACAATGTAATCAGAGAGGTGGAAACTCTAAGAAAGAATCAAACTTGCTAGAAATAAAAACCGCTGTGACAGAAATGAAGAATGCCTTTAATGAGCTGATCAGTAGACTGTATATGGCCAAACAATGAGTCAGTGAGCTTGAAGATACGTCAATAGAAATTTCTCAAACAAAGAGAAAAAAGACTGAAAAACAATGGAACAAAATAGTCAAGAACTGTGGAGCAATTACAAAAGGTTTAACATATGTGTAATGGGAATACCAGATGGCAAAGGAATAGAAGAAATATTTGAAATAATAATGGCTAACAATTTTTCAAAATTATTGACAGACACGAAACCACAGACCAAAGAAGCTCAGAACACTAAACAGGATAAATACCCAATAACATACATCAATGAGCAAATAAAAACTAAAATTATAAATTGTCTATACACTAATGAAAAAGAGGGCTAATACAAAAATCTATGAGACACAGGCGAAATTTAGAAAGTTATGTTGTTTTTAAATTTTAGAATCAAATAAATTAAACATTAACTTAAAATATTTTAAAAACAATAACAATAAAAACAAATGAAACTGGAGCAAAAGGAATAAAGATATATTTAATTAAATAACCAAAAAAGTAGCAAATATAAATAAAATTTTAAAAATTATCCTTCATAAAAATTAAAATAAAACAGATTAAGGAAAGTTTTTCAATATTAGAAAATACTCTAGATGTATCTATACTCTATGTGCATACATACAGAAGAGAATATAAATATTAAAAGAATAGTACTGACTTCTTGCAAAAAGTTATGAAAATACACACAAGAAGACAGTTGAAAAAAAGGGTAATCACAGATATGATTAGAAAGGCATCAGGGATTTTGCTTTTGGCTTTGACAAAATGCATGAATAAGACTATATCCACAACAAGAACAATTTTTAAACTCTGTATAATATAAAAAAAAAATTATAGCTGTTTCAAGGCACTGGAGAGTGATGAAGGAAGGAAGTATATAAAATGTCAAGTACCTGAAGAGGAGCTACACATTGAGGTAAAACGATTCACTACCCGATTTTTCCCTTTATTTGCCAGTTCACAGCAAGGGACATAGAAATCAAATAGGAGGCATAGCCTAGAGCAGGAGGGAAACAAAAATTGGAGTTCAAGGGTACCAAAACAGATGATTTGAGGGGCCAAGATCCTAGACAAAAGAGAACTTCAGGGATATAAGCCCAACATTCTGAGTGCAATTTCACTTCCAGTCCTTTCCAACACTTAAGATGCACAAGCTTACTCTGAGAAAATAAACCAGAAAAAAGTAGGTACAAGTCTAAAATCTAAGCAGAGACTTCTGCTGCCTGACAGTGCTAGGGAGACAAAAACTTAAGTTCAAAGCATACTATGGAAAACGGACCCTCATAATCAATCTTGGATATCAGATAAGAATCCTGACGGGCTAAAACCAAACCTGTTGCCATTACACCTTGGAAATAAGAGCAAGGCAGAAACATAGTAACGTGTAAAAAATCTGAATCTTAGCTTTTACTTGATCAAAAAAGAGCTGCCAGTATTCTACATGCCTGCAAGAAGAAACTTAAGCTCTCCCTGGATGCAAATAACATAAGCCACAACCTCCACTTTTTTACACACAATGACTGACCTACAAAAAAATTATCAGGAGATTTTCTAGAAGATGGTGGCATGAGTGATCTTATACTCCCATCCCCCCACAGGATAACCAAGGAAAACAACCCAAAAATCAGTAGACTCACCTCTATAAGGATTCTGAAAAGCAATCAGAGGGTTGCAGCAATTAAGTGAATGAGGAATAAAAAAAAAGGGTGTCTTTTAAATGGTAGTAAAACTTTTTCTACTGTCTAAATACTTCCCCCTCTGTAGCTCAGCAGTAATGGTAGTGGCAGACTGCAGATCATGAGAAGGGACACGAACTCTGTCTCCGGAGTGAGAAGAGAAGACTGCTGGTTGAGTGTTGGGTATGTCTGTTCTGATATGTCTGAGGATGCCTGAAGGACTGAAGTGAGATGCTTCCCTCAATTTGGCTGCCTCAGAGTTCATGCTGGGCAGTTGTGGGAGGAGTTGTTGTTGTTAGGTGTCACTGAGTCGGTTCCAACTCATAGAAACCCTATGTAAAACAGAACAAAACACTGCCTGATACTCTGCCATCCTCACAATCCTTGCTATATTTTTAGCCCATTGTTGCAGCCACTGTGTCAATCCATCCCATTTAGGGTCTTCCTCTTTTTTGCTGACCTTCTTCATTACCAAGTATAATGCCCTTCTCCAGAGACTGGTCCCTGCTGCTAACATGTCCAAAGGACATGAGACGAACTCATGCCATTCTCACTTCCAAGGAGTATTCTGGCTGTACTTCTACCAAGACAGATTTGTACATTTTTCAGGCAGTTCGCGGTATATTCAATATTCTTCTCCAATATGTAATTCAAAGGCATCAATTTTTTCTGTGGTCTTCCTCATTCATTGTCCAACTTTCACATGCATATGAGGTGATGGAAAATACCACCACTTGGGTCAGGCGCACCTTAGTCCTCAAAGTGATATCTTTGCTTTTTAACACTTTAAAGAGGTCTTATACAGCAGATTTGCCCAATGCAAGGCATCCTTTGATTTGACTGCTGCTTCCATGGGTGTTGATTGTGGATCCAAATAAAATGAAATCCTTGACAAATTCAGCATGTTCTCCATTTATCATGATGTTGCTTATTGGTCCAGCTGTGAGGATTTTATATAGAGGTGAAATTCATACTGAAGACTCTAGTCTTCGATCTTCATCAGCAAGTGTTTCAAGTCCTCTTCATTTCCAGCAAGCAAGGCTGTGTCATCTGCATAACACAGGTTGTTAATGAGTCATCCTCCAATCCTGATGCCTTGTTCTTCTTCATACAGTCCAGATCCTCAGACTAACTAGTCAGCATACATATTGAATAAGTATGGTGAAAGGATACAACTCTGACGCACATATTTCCTAATTTTAAACCATGTGGTATCCTTTTGTTCCGTTTGAACAGCTGCCTCTTGGACTATGTACAAGTGCCTCATGGGCACAATTAAGTGCTCTGGAATTCCCATTCTTCATAATGTTATCCATAATTCGTTATGATCCACAGAGTTGAATGCCTTTGCATATTCAATAAAACAAAACACAGGTAAACACCTCTCTGGTCTTCTCTGCTTTCAGCCAAGATCCAATTGATATCAGCAATGATATCCTTCATCCATTTCATTTTTGACAATTTCCAATTTTCCTAGATTCATACTTCGTACATTCCAGGTTCCGATTATTAATGGATGTTTGCAGCTGTTTCTTCTCATTTTGAGTCATGCCACATCAGCAAATGAAGGTCCCAAAAGCTTTACTCCATCCATGTCAATAAGGTCGACTCTACTTTGAGGAGGCAGCTCTTCCCCAGTCATCTTTAGAGTGCCTTCCAACCTGGGGAGCTCATCTTCCAGCACTGCATCAGACAATGTTCCGCTGCTATTCATAAGGTTTTCACCGGCTAATGCTTTTCAGAAGTAGACGGCCGGGTCCTTCTTCCTAGTCTCTCTTAGTCTGGAAGCTCAGCTGAAACCTGTCCTGCTGTGCATAGGGTCGCTATGAGTCCTGTTGTGCATAGGGTCGCTATGAGTCGGAACCTACTCGACGGCACTTAACAACAAACAACAATCCTTCATCCAAGCCTTCTTCTGAATCCAGCTGAATTAGTGGTGAGCAAAATCTGAAGGCTGTGACCTCCTGTAGGCTCTTGGGACTAAACATTGTCATTGGAGCATACAAATAACATCTATAGGTTGAAGGAGTCAGGGTTTCTTTCAGAAAATAGCACTGTCGAATGCACTATGTATACAGACAAAACACATGTGCATAACATACCTAAGACCCTATAATTTCACTTTGGCCTGATTCCTAAGTGCCCCTTAAGAAAACTGAAGGTTGAAGGAAGGCCCCAATGCAGAGCCAAACTGCAACTGGGAAGGTTTTTTTGTTTTTGTTTTTTCTTTTCCTTGGAATACAAGGAAATCTTTTTTTTTTTATTAACTTTTATTGAGCTTCAAGTGAACGTTTACAAATCAAATCAGACTGTCACATATAAGTTTATATACACCTTACTCCATACGCCCACTTGCGCTCCCCCTAATGAGTCAGCCCTTCCAGTCTCTCCTTTCGTGACAATTTTGCCAGCTTCCAACTCTCTCTATCCTCCCATCCCCACTCCAGACAGGAGATGCCAACACAGTCTCAAGTGTCCACCTGATATAATTAGCTCACTCTTCATCAGCATCTCTCTCCTACCCACTCTCCAGTCCCTTTCATGTCTGATGAGTTGTCTTTGGGGATGGTTCCCGTCCTGTGCCAACAGAAGGTTTGGGGACCATGACCGCCAGGATTCCTCTAGTCACAGCCAGACCATTAAGTATGGTCTTTTTATGAGAATTTGGGGTCTGCCTCCCACTGATCTTCTGCTCCCTCAGGGGTTCTCTCTTGTGCTCCCTGTGAGGGCAGTCATCGATTGTGGCTGGGCACCAACTAGTTCTTCTGGTCTCAGGATGATGTAGGTCTCTGGTTCATGTGGCCCTTTCTGTCTCTTGGGCTCTTAGTTATCGTGTGACCTTGGTGTTCTTCATTCTCCTTTGCTCCAGGTGGGTTGAGACCAATTGATGCATCTTAGATGGCCGCTTGTTAGCATTTAAGACCCCAGATGCCACATTCCAAAGTGGGATGCAGAATGTTTTCATAATAGAATTATTTTGCCAATTGACTTAGAAGTTCCCTTAAACCATGGTCCCCAAATCCCTGCCATTGCTCTACTGACCTTTGAAGCATTCAGTTTATCCCGGAAACTTCTTTGCTTTTGGTCCAGTCCAGTTGAGCTGACCTTCCATGTATTGAGTATTGTCCTTCCCTAAGGAAATCCTTTTTAAAACACTAGCTGAACACAGGGTGAGGAACTGAGTTCTCAGAGTCCACACACATCCAGGTGGGTAGTTGTTGCAAAAATACTTAGGGGTAGTGGCTGAGCAGATGAAGTATTACAGCTTTAAACAATTAAAGAAAAAGCTACAACCCTTAAAGAATTTCAAAGCTCACACATTATAATATTTAAATATCCCAGTTTCAACAAAAAATTCACAAGGCAAACAAAAACACAGTAAAGAATGGGTCATTCAAAGGAACAAAATGAAGTAACAGAAACTGTCCTCATGGAAGCCAGGACAGTGTCAGATTAGAAGACTGTAACACAACAGCATTAAATATGCTCAACAAACCAAAGTGAAACATGGACAAAGAATAAAGGAAATCAGGAAAATAATACAAGAACAAAATGAAAATACCAGTAAAAAGATAGAAATTATAAAAAGGAAACAAACAGAAATAGTAGAACTGAAAAGTGCAATTACTAAAAAGAAAAATTCACTGGAGGTATTGAACAGCAGATTTGAGCTGCCGGAAGAAAGACTCAGTGAACTAGAATATAAGACAATTGAAATTATTGGGTATGAGAAGATGAAAGAATTATAACGTGAACAAAGCTTAAGAGAATTGTGGGATACCATCAAGCGAACCAGTATACACATTTTGGGAGTCGTAAAAGGAGAAGAGTGAGAGAAAAGGACAGAAATATTTAGGGAAAAAAATGGCAGAACACTTTCCAAATTCAGTGACTGACATATAGCTACAAATACAAGAATCTCAACAAACCCCAAGTAGGATAACCCCCAAAAAAAACCCACACATACATAAATACTAACCAAGTTCTCTAAAACCAAACATAAAAAATCCTGAAAGCAGCAAAAGTCAATTTTCACCTACAAAGAATCCTCAATAAGATTAACAGCCAATTTCTTCTCGGAAACATTGGGCGGCAATGAGATCTCATATATAAAGTACTGAAAGAAAAGACCTGTCAACCAAGAATTCTATATCTAGTAAAAATTTTCCTTCAGGAATGTGGGGAGAAAAAAAAAAAAGACATTCCTAGGTAAAGAAAAGCCAAGGGACTTGGTTATGACTGTAAGTGCCGTATAAGAAATGCTAAAGAGTCCTTCAGATTGAAATAAAAGGACACTAGACGGCAACTGGAAGCCCTGGTGGTGCAGTGGTTAAGGGCTATGGCTGCTAACCAAAAGGTAGGCAGTTCAAATCCACCAGCTGTTCCTTGGAAACCCTATGGGGCAGTTCTACTCTGTCCTACAGGGTTGCTATGAGGCGGAATCAACTCAACAGCAACCAGTTTGGTTTTTTGGTTTTTAGACAGTAACTCAAAGGCATACACAGTAAAAAAGATCTTTAGTAAAAGTTAAATTCATGGGCAAATATAAGGGTCATTTTATAGTAATTTTGATTTGCAATTCCCGTTTTTATACCCTAAATGATTTAAAATAACAAATGTATAAAAATAATTATAAATTTATGCTGTTAGGCACATAATGTATAAAGATGTAATTTCTGTTAACAACAAATAAAGGAGTGCTACAGGAATAGTTTTTGTATGTTACTGAAGTTGAGTTGGTACTAATTTAAAATATGTTCTTATAAATTTAGGATGCTAAATGTAATCGCCATGGTAACCACAAAGAAAATATCTAAAAAATGTTCAAAAAAGGAGAAAAATCAAAATGTTTCATTACACAAAATCATCTAAACACATAAAAGCAGTATTGAAGAAAATGAGGCACAAAAAGTTATGACACACAAAAAAACAAATAGCAAAATTTCAGAATTCTTTCCTTATCAGTAATGACTATAAGTAAAAATAAACTTGCCAACCAAAGGCAGATACTGCAAAAATGGACAAAAAAGCATGATACATCTATATGCTATCTACAAAAGACAAACCTTAGACCCAAAGCACAAAGAGAAAAAGGATGACAAAATAAAAACATGACATGTGAATATTAAAAACAGAAAGCTGGTATAGCTATATGAATATCAGACAAGAGACCTAGACAAAGAAAGGTATAATATAATGATTGTTGTTGTTAGGTGCCGTTCAATTGGTTCCGACTCATAGTGACCCTATAGGACAGAGTAGAACTGCCCCATAGGGTTTTCAAGGAGTGGCTGGTGGATTATGAACTGCCGACATTTTGGTTACAGCTGAGCTCTTAACTACTACGCCACGAGGACATTCGGGCTGTTTCTACATTTTGGCTATTGTAACTAGTGCTAATACGTGTTTGAACCAACATTTGAACCTTGTTTTCAATTATCTGGGGTATATATCTAGGAATGAACTGGAGCAACATTCTCGCCATCACTTGTTACTATCAGACTTTTTGATTATAGCTATACAAGTTGATGTAAAGTGGTATCTTGTGGTTTTGATTTGCTTTTCCTAGTCAATAATGATGTTGAACACCATTTTATGTCCTTGTAGGCCATTTGTATACCTTCTTTGGAAAAATGTCTTTTCAAGTCCTTTGCTCATTGTTTTAACTGGGTTATTTCTCTTTTTGTTCTTGGGTTATCAATATTCTTTATATTCAGAATATACGGAATTGAAAGTGGGAGTAATAATGCCCCACTTTCAATACTGTACATTCTGAATATGAGAGGCTAATCAGATTTATGTTTTGCAAGTATTTTTATCTATTCTGTAGGCTGTCTTTTCACTCTCTTCATAAGGTAATTTGATGAAGTCCAACTTATCTATTACTTGTTGTTGTTATTGCTTTTGGTGTTATATCTTAGAATCAATTGCCAAATCCAAAGTCATGAAGATTTACCCCCTATCTTTTGTTCTAAGAATTTTACAGTTGTACCAAACACTTCGAGGGACAGAATAGCAGGGGCGGGGGTCTGGGGACCATGGTTCCAGGGGACACCTAGGTCAATTGCCATAACAGTTTATTAAGAAAATGTTCTGCATCCCACTTTGGTGACTGGCGTCTCGGGTCTTAAAAGCTAGCAAGCAGCCATCTAAGTGCATCAATTGGTCCCAACCCATCAGCCTGAGTTCAGAAGAACTAGATGGTGCCTGGCTACCACCAATGAACGCCCTGACAGGGAACACAACAGAGACTCACTGATGGAGCAGGAGAAAAGTGGGGTGTAGAACTCAAATTCCAGTAAAAAGACCAGACTTAATGGTCTAACTGAGACTTTAGGAACTTCAGAAGACACAGCCCCAGGACTCTGTTAACCCAGAACTAAAACCATTCCTGAAGCCAGTTCTTCAGACAAAGATTAGGCTGGACTGTAAGACATAAAATTATACTCATGAAGAGTATGCTTCTTAGTTCAAGTAGATACATGAGACTAAATGGGCAGCTCCTGCCCAGAGGTGAGATGAGAAGGCAGAAAGGGATAGGAGCTGGTTGAATGGACACAGGAAATTTGGGGTGGAAAGGAGGAGTGTGCTGTCACATCATAGAGAGAGCAACTAGGGTCACATAACAATGTATGTATAAATTTTTGTACGAGAAACTAACTTGAGCTGTAAACTTCCACTTAAAGCACAATTTTAAAAAAACAGGAAAAAAAAGAATTTCATGATTTTAGAACTTATATTTACATTTTTTACCCACTTTGAGCTAATTTTTGTACAAGGTGTGAGGTGGGTGTCCATCTTCATTATTTTGCTCCTGGATACCCTGTTGTCTCAGCACCATTTGTTGAAGTGACTATTTTTTCACCATTAAAGGGTTTTGTCACCCATGTAAAAAAATCAGTTGGCCATACTGGGTCAGGACAGCACTAATAATACATTATGATATGTCTATCCACACACAAGTGCCACACTGTTTTGATTACTATAGCTTTGTGGTAAGCTTTAAAATTGGGTAGTGTGAGTTCTCCAAATATATTTTTTCTTTTTCAAGAATATTTTGGCATTTGGAAGCCCCTGAAATTCCATATGAATTTGAGCAATGGGCTTTTATTTTTCTGCCAAAAAAAAAAAATGGGATTTTGATAGGGATTGCATTAAACCTGTAGATTCTTTAAATGGTACTAACATCTTAATAAGTCCTCTGATCCATGAACATGGGGTGCCTTTTTCATTTCTTCAGCAACATTTTGCAGTTTGCATTGTACAAGTCCTTCACCTCCTTGGTTAAATTTATTCCTAGATATTTTATTCTTTTAGATGCTGTTGTAACTGAAATAGATTTTTTAATTCTCTTTTTGGATTGTTCATTACTGGTATATAGAAACACAACCAATTTTTTTATGTCGATCTAGTACCCTGCACCTTTGCTGGATTTATTTATTAGCTCCAGTAGCTTTCTTGTGGACTCTTTGGGGTTTTCTGTATGTAGGATCACACCATCTATTAATAGAGATACTGTTACTTCCTCCTTTCCAGATTTTAAGCCTTTTATTTCTTTTTCTTCCCTAATTGCTATGGCTAGAACTTACAGTACAATGTTAAATGGCACTGGTGAAAGTGGGCAATCTTTTTTTTTTTAATCTTCTTTTTGGTCTTAGAAAGAAAACTTTCAGTCTTTCACCGTGGAGCATGTGTTAGCTGTGGCTTTTTCATGAAAGCCCTTTATCTTGTTGAGGAATTTCCTGTCTATTCCTAGTTTGCTGAGTATTTTTATCATTCAAGAGTGTTCCATGTTCTCAAATGCCTTTTAATGCATCAATTGAAATGATCACATCGTTCTTTTCCTTTGTTTTATTAATGCGATGTATTACATTGATTGGTTTTCTTATGTTCAACCACTCTTGCATTCCTGGGATAAATACCACTTGCACATGGTGTATAATCTTTTTCATATACTGTTGGATTTGGTTTGCTGGTATTTTGTTGAGTAGTTTTGCCTCTATACTCATAAAGCATACTGGTATCTAATTTCTTTTCTCATGATGTCTTTATCAAACTTTGGTGTGATGGTGATGCTTGCCTCAAAGAATGAGTTAGGGAGTGTTCTTGCCTCTTCTATTTTTTGGAAAATTTAGAGAAGGATTAGTGTCAATTCTTTAAATATTTGGTAGAATCTACCAGTGAAGCCATATGATCCTGGACTTTTCTTTTTGGGAAAGTTCTTAGTACTGATAAAACCTCCTTACTTGTTATTGATTGTTGAGATTTTCTATTTCTTCTGTGTCCGTTTTGATAGCTTCTGTGTTTTTAAAGATTTGTCCATTTCATTTGTTGTTGTTTGGTGTCGTTGAGTCTATTTTTACTCATAGCAACCCTACGAGAAAGAGTAGAACTACCCCAAAGGGTTTCCTAGGCCATAACCTTTACAGAGGCACATTGCCATGTCTTTCTCCCATGTTGCTGCTGGATGAGTTTGAAACACCAACCTTTTGGTTAGGAGACAAGTGCTTAACCATTTCCTAGGCCATAACCTTTACAGAGGCACATTGCCATGTCTTTCTCCCATGTTGCTGCTGGATGAGTTTGAAACACCAACCTTTTGGTTAGGAGACAAGTGCTTAACCATTGTACCACCAAAGCTCCTTCCAATTCAACTAGGTTATCTAATTTTGTTGTACAATTGTTCATGGCATTATTTTATAATCCTTATTTCTGTAAGGTTGGTAGTAATGCCTTCACTTTCTGATTATAGTTATCTGCATCTTCTCCCTTTTATTTTTTATAAGTTCAGCTGAACTTTTGTTGATCTTTTTGAAGAACCAATTTCTGGCTCCATTAATTCTAACTTTTTTTTTAATTCTCTGTTTTGTTAATCCTCATTTTCACCTTTATTATTTCATTTATTCTGCTACATGTGGCTTTAGTTTGGTATTATGTTTCAAGTTCACTAAGCTGTAAAGTCAGGTAATTGATTTGAAATATCTCTTTTTTGTTTGATGGAGGTGTTTCTTGCTATAAATTTCCCTCTGATCTTTGCCTTTACTGCATCCCATGTTTTGGTAAGTTGTGATTTTATTTTCATTTGTCTCTGTTTTCTAATCCCTCGTGATTACTTCTGTGATCCATTGACTATTTAAACGTGGTGTTTAATTTCCACATAAGTGTGAATTTTCCAGTTTTTCTTCTATTACATTTTTGTAGATACATTCCATCATGAAAGGAGAAGATACTTTGTGGTATTTTAATCTTTTTAAATTTACTGAGACTTGTTTTGTGGCCTAAGATAAAACATATTCTGGGGAAAGCTTCATGTGCACTTTTGAAGAACGTGCAATTTGTTGTTGTTAGTTGGAGTATTCTACTTGTGTTTCTTAGGTCTAGTTTGTTTAGAATGCTGTTCAAATGTTTGGTTTTTTGTTTTTTGTTTTTTTTGATCTTCTGTCTATTTGTTATATCCATTATTGAAAGTGGGAATTAAACATTTACTATTATTTTAAACTTTCAGTTTTTTTTATTATTTTAGTAACATCTATCTCTCTTTTCAAAACAATTAAGTGTCTGATCCATATATTTTGGGGCTCTGTTTTTTTGGTGAATATGTGTTTATAATTTTTATATGTTGCTCATGATTTGAAACATTTATGAATCTATAACATCCTTTTTTTTCTCTTGTAACACTTTTTGACTTAAAGTTTATTTTGTCTGATGTTTAGTAAAGCCACACAGATCTTCCATGGCTATGATTTCCATGGAGTATTTTTCCATACTTTTAATTTCAACCTATTTGTGTCTTTGGATCTAAAGTGAGTCTCTTATACACAGCATATCATTGGATAATTTGTTTAAAAAACAATTCTATCAATATCAACATTTTGATAGGAGAGTTAATGTATTTATATTTCAGTAATTGCTGATAAGCAAAAAGGCTTACTTTTGCCATTTTTTTGTTTTCTGTATGTCTTAAACCTTTTTTGTCTGTTATTACCACCATTGCTGTCTTCTTTTGTGTCTAGATGATTTTTTGCTGTGCTCCATTTGGTTCTCTTTCCCTTTTGTGTATATTTTTATGTATTTTCTTAGTGTTTGCCATGAGGATTATAATTATCATATTTTTTATAGCAATGTAGTTTGAATTAATGCCAATTTAGCTTCAAGTGCATACAAAAACTCTGCTTCCATTTGCCCCACCCCCTTTCTGTTGATGTCGTTTTTACAACTTTACACATTTTGTGCTCAATAACATAAATTCAGAAACCCTGGTGGTGTAGTAGTTAAGTGCTACGGCTGCTAACCAAAGGGTCAGCAGTTGGAATCCACCAGGCACTCCTTGGAAACTCTATGGGGCAGTTCTACTCTATGCTATAGGGTCGCTATGAGTTAGAATTGACCCGACGGCACTGGGTTTGGTTTGGTTGGGTAACATAAATTTATAATTATTTTTATGCATGTGCCTTTTTTATTATGGCAAATATATATGTAACAAAATATTTCATATTGCAATAATCTTCACATGTACAGTTCAGGGGCATTATATTCATCATATTGTTCAACAATCACCCTATCTGCTCCCAAATTTTACCATCGCCCTTAATATAAGTTCAGAGTCCCTGAAGCATTTGTCTTTTAAATTATGTAGAGAATAAAAACTGTGGTTGCAAACAAAAAATACAATACTACTACTTTTTACATAGGTGTTTATTTCTTTGGTCCGGTTCAAGTTACTTTCTATTGACTTTTCATTTCAACTTGAAGGACTCCTTTTAACATTTTTTGCAGGACCAGTCTCCTGATAACAAACACTTCCAGCTTTTGTTTATCTGGAAATGTCTTCATTTCTCCCTCATTTTTTGAAGGATAGTTTTGCTGGGTATAGCACATTTAGATTGCAGCTTTTTTTTTTTTTCCTTTCAGCACTTTAAATACGTCTTTTGGCCACCAGAGTTTTTGACTGTCAACCTTAAGATCCCTTATATATGATGAGTCATTTCTCCCTTGCTGCTTTCAAGATGCTCTCTTGTCTTTGGCTTTCAACAGTTTGTATATAATGTTTCTTGGTGTGGATCTCTTTGAGGTTATTGAACTTAGAGTTCATGTAAATTCATGTCTATTACCAAATTTTGACATTTTTGGTCATTATTACTTCAAATATTTTTCTGCTCCTTTCTATCTCCTTCATCTGGACCTCCCATATTGTATGTTTGTACATGTGATGGTGTTTCACAGGTCCCTTATACTCTGTTTACATTTTTTCATTTTTATTCTTATCCTCTGGCTGGATATTTTCAATTGCCCTCTCTTCCAGTTCACTTTTTACTTCTGCCTGTTCACATTTCCTGTTAAACCCTTCTAGTGAATTTTTCATTTCCGTTATTGTACTTTTAGCTCCTTATTTCCTCTTTGGATTCTTTATATAATTTCAGTCTCCTTACTGAAAGTTTCAGTTTGTTCATGCATTGTTTACCTGGTTTCATTTACTTCTATGAAAATGGTCTACTTTAACTCTATGAGCATATTTAAGACAATTGGTTAAAATCAATGTCTGAGCTTCCTCAGTGATGGTTTCTGTCAATTTTTTTTCCTGTCAATGGGCCATGCTTTCTTAGTTGTTTGTTTTGTGATTTTTTTTTCCTTCTTGAAAACTGGAACACTTCAATATTATAATGGGTAATAGTGGAAATCAGATCCTCTTCCTTCTCTAGGGTTTGATTCTCTTGATTTTTGAAGGCTGTAGTTATCCATTTCTGTACTGACTTTTCCAAACTATTTCTACAAAGACTGTATTCTTCATTGTGTATAGTCACTGAAGCATCTGCCCCTTTATTTCTTATTCATATACTGTTTTGGCAGAGATTTACTTGAACACATGAGCTGAAAACAACAACAAAACAAACAAAAAACACCTTTCAAGTCTTGGTGGGTTTGCTCTGTGTTTGGGCACTCCTTCAAAGCTTAGCCAGGGTATTTGCCACTCTGTCTTACCCTTCACTTCCTGCTTGTGTTAAGCCTAATAACCAGTCCAAAGTGAAAGCTTCGGGTTTTCTTTGTTTGTTTGTTTTTTCTGAGCATACATCATGCCTTGGGCATGCCATGGCTTTCAAAATACCCCTATATACAAAGGTTATTTTGAATGTCCTAATTTCCAAAGAAACTCTCTTATTAACACTTTCTCCAAGGCTTTAGTCTCTATAATGTATGTCTCAACTGTAATCTTTTGATCTAGGTAGCTGTGGTTTTCTCTTGCCTCACAACATTTGTGATCAATTCCCACTGCTTTTCTGCCCTAAGTGAGTCTTGCAATAGGCAAAACAAAGGTGTGCACCTTGCATCAGTCTTTAAGGTAGCCCTCATACAGGTTAGAACACATACAATAATTTGTAAATAAGATCTGCTCTGCATTTTTAATGACTAGTCCTTTAGCTACGTATCCAAAATATTTTGGCAAAGACTGTATTCCTTTTTGTCATTATCACTTAAGTCTCTGCTGCTTTCATTTTTGTTCAGCTAGTTTTTTGACAGCAATTTCAAGGCATCCATGCAAGGATCCCACACTAAAAATGTACATTTCTATATACAAGATGATCACCAAGCCTGGGAGAGAGAGGGACAAAGGCAAGTAAAAACCCCACATAGATTTCTTACTATTTTTTAAGATTGTATTTTCCTTGATTCATTTTCACTTGATTGCTGCAAACCTTTGAGTGTTTTCCAGAGTGCTACCAAAGTTGTTTCTTACAGTTTTTAATTGTTTATAGATGTTTCTATGGAGAGATGATGCTGGGTGCATAAGCATGATATAAAATAATACCCCCGTCCCCATCTCCATAGTGCCTTAATATGCACAAAGTCAAGTGTGTGCCTTAGGGAGAGATGATTGTCCTCTGAGAGACTGAAACATTTATTGTTTCATTTTACTGGAGCAAAGGAGGAAGGCTGTTCCCCAATGGCAGTAAGTCTAGAATAGGAGATCAGGAGATGTTCACCCACTCTGAACAGGGGCAATGAGTAATGACCATTGCCTACAGGGGGCCTTCCCCTTTTATTACCTATTTTCCCTTTTACTACCCCTTTCCCCCATTGTTTTCTGTATATGCTGTTTGGCACATAGTAATTGTAGCTGGTAGTCATCATAGTATATTAACCCCAGGAAAGAGGAACTTCAGGGTTCCTCTCCCATGATGTGAAGCAGGGCATGCTTGGATGTGACCGTAACATCACACCCTGGAATGGGAGCCTAACTTGAGGGAACCTTAGCTGATGATGCTTTCTGTTCTACTTATCACTGTCCTGATTATTCTGTGAGTAATAAATGCCTGCTGATTCTGCCATTAGAACAGTTTCTGGTCTGTGCTCTGCTCCAAATGGTCCTTCATTAAGAACTCGTGAACATGGTACAATGCAGATGGGTATTTGAACCTACCTTTTTATTCTAACCACTAGACCCTGGTGGCGTAGTGGTTAAGCGCTACGGCTGCTAACCAAAAGGTCGGTACTTTGAAACCACCAGGCGCTCCTGGAAACCCTATGGGGCAGTTCTACTCTGACCGATAGGGTCACTATGAGTCGGAATTGACTCCACAGTAACGCGTTTGGTTGGTTTTGGTTTATTCTATCCATTTTGCTGATGTTGCTCAGTAACTAAATTTATAAACAGAAAAATATTTTAAGATTCGATTTTAAAAAGCCTACTTATGCCACTCATAAAAGAAATTTTTTTTTGCCTTAAATATAAGGACACAAAAGATTAAGTTATTTAAAAAGGAAATTTGGATATTATTCTAACAACAACAGAAAAGTGGATTTTATGGTAAGAGATAAAGGGGGATATTTCATAATGAAAAGATGGAATATATAATAATCCTACATTTGTATACAATAAAAATATAACCCCAAATTATATAAAATAAAAATGGGAAAATCTCTGAATTTAAAAAAGCAAATTCACGTAATAGTTGAATGTTTTAACTTATCTCTTTCAGTAACTGATAGAACATACAGAAATAAGCCAGTAAGAACATACACAATTTGAAGAAAACTGACCTAATTGACATATATAAAACCCTGCATTTAGCAATAACAGATTGCACATTCTTTTCAAGTACATTTGAAGTACTACCAACTGAGGCAATATATTGGGCAATAAAGTCTCCACAGACCTGAAGACTGAAATAATACAGCTTATAATTTCTGACCATACTGAAATTAAGCTAGAAATCAGTAACAAAAAAACTCTGTATTTTAAAATTAATATCATATAGTTCTACTAACCATTAAGTCACACAAAAACTTGCAATATATACATTTTTTTAATTTTTATTGAGCTCTAAGTGAAAGTTTACAAATCAAGTCAGTCTCTCCTACAAAAATTTATATACACCTTGCTGTATACTCCTAATTGCTCTCCCCCGAGACAGCCTGCTCCTTCCCTCCACTCTCTCTTTTCGTGTCTATTCCGCCAGCTTCTAACCCCCTCCACACTCTCATCTCCTCTCCAGAGAGGAGATGCCAACATAGTCTCAAGCGTCTACTTGATCCGAGAAGCTCATTCTTCACCAGCATCTTTTCCTATTACATTGTCCAGTCCAATCCCTGTCTGAAGAGTTGGCTTTGGGAATGGTTCCTGTCCTAGTCTAACAGAAGGTCTGGGAGCCATGACCACCGGGGTCCGTCTAGTCTCTGTCAGACCATGAAGTCCGGTCTTTTTTATGAGAGTTTGGGGTCTACATCCCACTGCTCTCCTACTCCCTCAGGGGTTCTCTGTTGTGTTGCCTCTCAGGGCTGTCATCGATTGTAGCCACGCACGATCTAGTTCTTCTGGTCTCAGGCTGATGTAGTCTCTGGTTTACGTGGCCCTTTCTGTCTCTTGGGCTCATAATTACCTTGTGTCCTTGGTGTTCTTCATTCTCCTTTGATGCAGGTGGGTTGAGACCAACTGGTGCATCTTAAATGGCCTCTTGCTAGCGTTTAAGACCCCAAATGCCACTGTTCAAAGTGGGATGCAGAATGTTTTCCTAATATATTTTATTATACCAACTAACTTTGATGTCCCCTGAAACCACAGTCCCCAGACCCCCACCCCTGCTGCCCTGGCCTTTAAAGTGTTCAGTTTCTTCAGGAAACTTCTTTGCTTTTGGTTTAGTCCAGTTGTGCTGACGTCGCCTGTATTGTATCCTGTCTTTCCCTTCACCTAAAGTAGTTCCTATCTACTATCTAATTAGTGAAAAACCCGTCCCTCCCTCCCTCCCCCCTCTCGTAATCATCAAATATTTTCTTCTCTGTTTAAGCTATTTCTCAAGTTCTTATAAGAGTGGTCTTATACAATATTTGTCCTTTTGCAACTAAGTTCACTCAGCATAATGCCTTCCAGATTCCTCCGTTATAAAATGTTTCAGATTCATCACTTTTCTTTATCGATGCATAGTATTCCATTGTGTGAATATACCATAATTTATTTATCCATTCATTGGTTGATGGCCACCTTGGTTGCTTCCATCTTTTTGCTATTGTAAACAGTGCTGCAATGAACACGGGTGTGCATATACCTGCTAGTGTAAGCGCTCTTATTTCTCTAGGATATATTCCAAGGAGTGGGATTGCTGGATCGTATGATAGTTCTATTCCTAACTTTTTAAGGAAGCGCCAAATCGATTTCCAAAGTGGTTGTACGATTTTACATTCCCACCAGCAGTTCCAGTATCTCCACAACCTCTCCAACATTTATTTTGTGTTTTTTTGGATTAATACCAGCCTTGCTGGAGTGAGATGGAATCTCATTGTAGTTTTGATTTGCATTTCTGTAATGGCTAATGATCATGAGCATTTCCTCATGTATCTGTTAGCCACCTGTATGTCTTCTTTAGTGAAGTACGTGTTCATATCTTTTGCCTATTTTTTAATTGGGTTATTTGTCTTTCTGGAGTTGAGTTTTTGCAGTATCATGTAGATTTTAGAGTTCAGGCAATGATCAGAAATGTCATAGCTAAAAACTTTTTCCCAGTCTGTAGATAATCTTTTTACTCTTTTGGTGAAGTCTTTGGATGAGCATAGGTGTTCAATTTTTAGGCGCTCCCAGTTATGTAGTTTTTCTTCTGCATTGTTAGTAATGTTTCATATACTGTTTATGCCGTGTATAAGGTTTCCTAATATTGTCCCTATTCTTTCTTCCATGATCTTTATCGTTTGAAATTTTATTAGGTCTTCAATCCATTTTGAGTTAGTCTTTGTGCAGGGTGTGAGGTATGCGTCTTGTGTCACTTTTTTTTTTCTTTGCAGATGGATATCCAGTTATGCCAGCGCCATTTGTTAAAAAGACTGCTTTCCCCATTTAAATGATTTAGGACCTTTGTCAAATATCAGCTGCTCATATGTGGATTGATTTATGTCTGGATTCTCAATTCTGTTCCATTGGTCTATGTATCTGTTGTTGAACCAGTACCAGGCTCTTTTGACTAATGTGGATGCAGAATGTTTTCTTAATCGATTTTATTCTGCCAATTGAAAGAGATGTCCCCTGAAACCATGATCCCCAACCCCCCAGACCTGCTACGCTGGCCTTCGAAGCATTCAGTTTTGTGTTGTCTTTCTTCACTAACTACATAGTAGAGGAGAACTATTTTAGATGAAGGGAAAGACAACACACAATACAGGAGAGGTCAGCACAACTGGACTAAACCTGAAGTTTCCTGAATAATCTGAATGTTTCAAAGGCCAGTGTAGCAGGGACAAGGGTTTGAGGATCATGGTTTCAGGGGACATCTAAGTCAACTGGCATAATAAAATCTATTAAGAAAACATTCTGCATCCCACATTGGAGAGCGGCGTCTGGGGTCTTAAACTCTAGCAAGAGGCTATCTAAGATGCATCAATTCCTCTCAAGCCTCCTGGAGCAAAGTAGAATGAAGAACACCAAAGACACAAGGTAATTATAAGCCCAAGAGTCAGAAAGGGCCACGTAAACCAGAGGACTACATCAACCTGAGACCAGAAGAATTAGATGGTGCCTGAATAGAACCAGGCTGTTTTGATACTGTGGTGGCATAATAGGTTCTAGAGTCAGATAGAATGAGGCCTCCCACTTTGTTCTTCTTTTTCACTAATGCTTTACTTATCGGGGGCCTCTTTCCCTTCCATATGAAGTTGTTGATTTGTTTCTCCATCTCATTAAAAAATGTCCTTGGAATTTGGATTGGAATTGCATTGTATCTATAGATCGCTTCTGGTAGAATAGATATTTTTACGATGTTAAGTCTTCCTATCCATGAGCAAGGTATGTTTTTCCACTTACAAAGGTGTCTTTTGATTTCTTGCAGTAGCGACTTTTAATCAACTGGAAAGTGCGTCTCTGTTCCCTAGAGCGCACAGGTGGGTGGGTTCTGCACACAAACCATGGGCACCCAATACTTTTGGTTGTAAGGTCTGGGGGGTTGCCAGTTATCCTCGGACCTCTATTGCAGGTTGCTGGGTGATGAGAGTGTAGCCACCAGTCCTTAGTCCCCTGCTGTGAGTAGGTGAGGACCCTGTTTAATAGGCAGTGTCTAACATCAAACATCCACCTCTCCACCACACAGCTTAAACAGTTGCAGTCTGCCAACAAGGGCCTATTCTCCTGAAATAGGCCCACACAGGTCCATGCAGGGAGAAAAGTTATTGAAAGTCCATGGACCGTTTATGCCTGGACAGGAGCCGCTTCTGTCCTGAGCTCCCCAGGTTAGTGGAGCTGGCAGATTGTCTTTTCTCCCAATTGTGAATTTATTTCTTTCTCCAAGGTCAGGAAAATGGCTCAGGGCACTCAGCAGGAGCTATCTCAGGACCAGGGAAACTGACAGCTACTGAAGCTGGCTACGGGCTGGGGGCACAGTAAAATATACGCAAGTGCTTAGCTTTTGCCGAGAGCACTGTTCTTCCCTGGTTCCGGAGGTGTGAGTACGCTGTGCACCTTGCTGTTTCTCCCTGTAGAAAATGCAGCCGAACTCTACCACCAGCCTGCCACAGTCATTCCTGGGAATGGTGCCTGAGGGTTCCCAGAGGTTCAGGTCTGGCAACTCCTCTCCGCTTCTGAACCGTCTCTCCCTTTCCCTGCCATTCAGTCCATTTTCTAACTTTCCCTTTGATGTTCAGAGCTCCCAGCTTGTCATCAATATAATCATTTCACTTGTTTTTTTGGGTCTTTGTTGTAAGAGGGATCGCCGGAAGCATCTTACTACTCCGCCATCTTAGCCCAGCCTCCTGTTTTAATTTCTTAATTTCATAAAGGACATCTACATAAAAATGATACTTAAACCAAAAAATAAAAATACAAACCCACTGCCATCGAGTTGATTCCCCTGATGGCATAGTGGTTAAGAAATACAGCTGCAAATCAAAAGGTCGGCAGTTTGAATCTACCAGGTGCTCCTTGGAAACCCTATGGGACAGTTCTACTCTGTGCTATAGGGTCACTATGAGTCACTATGAAAAATGATACTTTATAGTGAAAGACTGAAAGTGATTTCTTTGAGATCAAGTATGAGACAAAGATATCTGCTTTTCCCACATGGAGTCAACATTATACACGAGATTCTACAAGATTTGAAAAGACAAAACTGTCACCATTCACACTCAGCATGATTGCTTATGAAAAAATTTAATAGTTTTACAGATAAAGTATTAGAACTAATAAGTAATTTTGGCATTTGATGGGTACCAGTTTGATGAACACCGATGATATTTCTATATTTCTATATGCTAACAAGACAAATACAAAATCAAATTTTGAAACAATATATTGAAAGTAACAGTTAAAACACATAGATATATACCAGTGCAACACTGTTCGCCATAGCCAGAAGGTGGAGATAACCTAAATGTCTGTCAAAGGATGAATGGATAAACAAAATGTGGTACATAGGTACAATGGAATACTGATCAGTCAGAAAGAGAAATGAAGTTCCGATCCATGCTACAATGTGGATGAACTTTGAGAACATTATGCTGAGTGACTAAATCAATCACAAAAGGGAGGGTGTAAAGGAAAACATTGTTTGAGAAGCAGGAAGTTTCTCTCATAGTAATGAAAAATTTTACATTGATTAAGGGTAATGGTTGCACAACTGATCAATGCAATTGATATCACTATGGGGTATCACACCTAAAATATGTTTTATTGGAAAATGTTGTGATATCTATATCTGTTTATACAAAAAAAAAAAAAACTGTTGTTGAGTCCACTTAGAAATAACCACTCACAGGTTTTGTTTCCTTGGTTTAGAGGTTTAGGGTCATAGTTTTGAGGGACATCCCAATCAACCTGCATAAATATTGTTTCTCAGTACTTCTGTTCTACCTCCTATATTGTAGTGTAATGCCTTGGGTCTTAAAAGCTAACAAGTGGCCATCCAACATATGATGATAGGTCTCCATTCACCTGGAGCAGCAGCAGCAACAGCAGAAAAAGAGTCAGGAACCTTGAGTATGACCTTGATTATATCCCACCTGAATTTAGAGACCATCTCAAGGATAGATTTTATGCATTGGACCCTCATGACTGCAGAACAGACAACTTGTGGAATGACATCAAGGATATCACACATGAAGAAAGCAAGAGGTCATTAAAAAAGACAGGAAAGAAAGAAAATACCAAAATGGATGTCAGAAGAGACTCTGAAATTTGCTCTTGAACATCAAGTAGCTAAGGCAAAAGGAAGAAATGAAGTAAAAGAGCTGAACAGAAGATTTCAAAGGGCAGCTTGAGAAGACGCAGTATTATAATGAATTGTACAAAGACCTGGAGTTAGAAAACAAAAAGGGAGGAACACTCTGAGCATTCTCCAGCTGAAAGAACCAGAGAAAAAATTCAAACCTCGAGTAGCAATATTGAAGGATTCTAAGGGAAAACATTAAATGATGCAGGAAGCAACAAAAGAAGATGGGAGGAATACACAAAGTCACTGTAACAAAAAGAACTGGTCGATTTTCAACCATTTCAACACGTAGCACATGATCATGAACCAATGGTACTGAAGGAAGAGTTCCAAGCTGCACTGAAGGCCTTGGCAAAAAACAAGTCTCCAGGAGTTGACAGAATACCAACTGAGACGTTTCAACACATGGATGCAGCACTGAAGTACTCGCTCGTCTATGTCAAAAAAATTGGAAGACAGCAATCGACTAGGAGGGATCCATATTTATGCCTATTCCAAAGATAAGTGACACAACAGAATGTGGAAATTATCAAACAATGCCATTAATATCACATGCAAGTAAAATCTTTGCTGAAGATCATGCAAAAGCGACTGCAGTGGTATGTTGACAGAGAACTGCCAGAGATTCAAGCCGGATTCAGAAGAGGACGTGGAACCAGGGATAAAAAAAAAAAAAAAAAAAATTTTTTTTTTTTTATAACACTGCTGAAAATAGAGAATACCAGAAAGATGTTTTACCTGTGTTTTGACTATGCTAAGGCATTTGACTGTGTGGATCACAACAAATTATGGGTAATGTTCTGAAGAATGGGAATTCCAGAACACTTAATTGTGCTCATGGGGAATCTGGACATAGATCAAGAGGCAGTTGTATCAACAGAACAAGGAGATACCGTGTGGTTTAAAGTCAGGAAAGGTGTGTGTTAGGGTTGTATCCTTTCACCATACTTATTCAATCTGTATGCTGAGCAAAAAATCCAAGAAACTGCACTATATGAAGAAGAAAATTGCTGAAGAAGAGCTGATGCCTTTACACTGTGGTGTTGGCAAAGAATATTGAATATACCGTGGACTCCCAGAAGAACGAACAAATCTGTCTTGGAAGAAGTACAACCGGAATGCTCCTTAGAAGAAAGGACGTCAAGATTTCATCTCACATACTTTGGACATGTTATCAGGAGGGCTCAGTCCCTGGAGAAGGACATCATGCCGGGTAAAGTAGAGGGTCAGCCAAAACAAGGAAGGCCCTCGATGAGATGGATTGCCAAAAAAGTGGCTGCAACAATGGGCTCATGCATAACAACGATTGTTAGGATAGCACAGGACCAGGCAGTGTTTTATTCTGTTGTTCACGGTGTTGTTATGAGTTGGAACTGACTTGAGGGCACCTAACAACAACAACAATATGCCATTCATGTGCATGATTAAAGATATTGAATACCTAGATATGAATTTAACAGGAAATAAAGGAGTATTTAAAAGTTGAAAAATAATATAAGACCAAAAATATGGGGAGACATATATTTATGGACAGGAAATTTTCATAGTGTAAAATGTCAGTCCTTCAAAAATTAATTTGTTTTATGTTGTATCAATCAAATTACCAACACTTGTTTTTTGTTTAAAAATATTGAAATGATTTAAGTTTATATGAATGAATAAATTGGGAATGGTCAAGGAGAGTATGTGTGTGTGTGTGTATATACATATATAATATATATATAAATATAAAATATGAAACCCATTGCCATTAAGTCGATTCTGACTCATAGTGACCCTATGAGACAGACTAGAACTGCCCCAGGAGCAGATGTTGGATTTGAACTGCCAACCTTTCGGTTAGCAGCCTAGCTCTTAACCACTTAGCCACCAGGGCTCCATATATATTTATGTGTGTGTGTGTGTGTGTGTAAAATATATGATATATAAAATATGTATCTCTATCTATATACCTATGTATCCAGCTGTTTATCGTCCCAAAACAAAATATCTTTTTTTAGATATTTTTCTAGGTGATTTTTATTGTTACTGTAAGTAATTAAAGTAGTATAGTATTGACAAAGAAATAGACAAATACATTAATACATCATTTGCACAGAATAGATTTTCCTAAAGTAGATCTAAGTGTCTATGGAAATTTAAAAATTTTCAACATTAGTATTTAAATTTTGTGGGAAAAGGGTAGTTTAATGAATGGATTGGTATGATTATCTATCAATTTTGAATTAAAAAATAGACTCCTACCACAAAAGAATTAAAAAATAAATTCCAACAGGATTTTATGGGTGTCAGTGTAACTCCATCAGGCAGTTCTACTCTGTTCTATACGGTTGCTATGAATCAAAATCAACTCAACGGCAATGTGGTGGGCTTAATGTGTTAAGACACAAATTAAATAAATGTTTTATATTCTTCACATGGCAGAGAACTTCTAAAACAAGATAAAAAACTAGAAGACATTAAATAATTGATTTTATAAAAATAATAATAAAGGTAAAAGTTACAATGAACAAAAGATGCACAAATTATTGACGAGCATATTATATACAAAGGTTTAATTTCCCTTAAATATAAATTTCCTATACAGAAGACTAAATAGCATTCCTATAAAAAATATACTCATTAAATACATAAAAATGTAATATATAATTTATAAATTCCCTACACAAAAGACCATATAGCATCCATCGAACAAAAAATATAAATAATAAGTATGTCAAAATACAGTCACTATCCCTCTAATACTCAGGGAAATGAAAGCTAAAACACTTGTGAAAACTAATTTTTATTCATTAGATTGTCAATTTAAGTGATCAGTGACAATTATTCTGGCAAGGATATGGGGAAATGATAACACATACATATGGCTCTTGAGAGATACCAATTTTTGTAAAATTTTTGTAAAAGATACTGGCAATATGACAAAAAAATGCATATACCATTTGACCCTACAGAAATAAAAGCATAAACATGTAAAGATATCTGTACAAAAATGATTGTTAGCATTGTATTTAACAGCAAAAAAAAAAAAGAAATCAATGCAATTGTCCATTAATTGGAGAAAAATTATACAACATCCATATTTTTAAAAAGAATTCCTTGATTCATAAGAAAAGCAAGCTGCAGAATAATGTGTACATTATGATTATATTTTTAAAAAACAGACATGCACAAAATCTTATTAAGTATGCCTATGTTCATATAAACATGAGAAATGTGTGGAAAGAGGATGTGAAAGACACATAGTTTTTATGTATCCTTGTACTGCTTTACTAGCTACAACGAGCACATATTGCTTTTGTGCTTCATATAAACAAAGGTTAGAAAACCTAAAAGCCTTTGCCCTATATGATAAGACTACACTGTCAGTTTTGAGCTCTTGCTGCTTTGAAATTTACTCAGTGATGCAGCAGCCTGTCTAAAATGTTTATGTTCTAAAATAATATTGCAGCACTTTACCTCCAGTTAGTTTTAGTGTTGATATTTCATTAGCAACTACCACAGGCAACTTCTAAAACTCTGGAAATATAAATTTCCAGTGTCTGTAAATTCAGCAAATGTGCTACTTCAAGTAGAAGCTTCCTAATTTTTTTCTTTACCAATGTGTTTTCAAATAAATGCAATCAGCTAGCTCCAATGACTTAAAATTTGCAAGGAATTCACTTAAGTACTTAGACTTTCAATAAGAGATTAACTTACTTCTTTTAATTAAATACCTGTTTCCTGGTTTTGGAATAAGATCTTAGTCACTCATATGTCTCAATAATGGTATAACACACAAATTATTCATAACACTAAAAACTAACTTTTACACTGAATAATTTAAACATGATTATAATCCCATTTCTTATGGATCTGAAATATAGGCATTCCTTTAACCAAGACAATCTCTTCAATCTTTACTCCAGAACAGAAAATTAATGGATATTCGAATAGCTGTATTGGTATAAAGACTTTAATGAACTCAAGACAACAATTCAAAAATTTCAACCATCTACACAAAAGAACAAATATAATCTTTCTAAATATAGTTTGAATCTTAACAAATGACTAATATGGCCTGACACGACAATCTATATAACAATATGACATATAGTACACACCTATGTCAAACGTAAGTTTGGATCAATAACTCACACACTGTGAAGCTGACTATTAGATCTGGACACAATACATAATAGCTAAAATTAAGAAGCACGATCAAGTTATGATTATTTACCATCTCTGAAAGGCGTACGTAAGATTTCAAAAGCCTTTTTTAAAAGGATCACTATGCTTTAGAGGGTAAGTGCAAAACTTTTTCTCGGATTTTACTATTGCAATGACAGAAGCACATTAATTTCATGAAATTAATATTATTTTATTAATGGTTACATAGTAATGAAAGCCGATGCTGTTTTAATTGTGAGTATATTCATGATCACTCTATTTTTTCATCTCCATTCTTTCAAATGGGATCATTATCAAGCCTCACCATTATAACTCAACTCTAAAAGAAATACACACATCTCTTGATTCTTCATACTCATTTAACAATATCATTTATTCAGCACATATTTATTGAGCTCCAAATATTTGCCAGGTGGTACATAGGCACTGACATAAATTTTTTTTCAGTTCATACTGTTATTTATTCAGTGCATGTTTGTTTCAGTACGAACATCTCAGTCAAAGCTAAATTTGAGGACAAATAAATTTTTTTAAATAATCCTTTCCTTTAAGAAGCTTATTCTTCCATTTGAAGATGAAGAACCTCCCACAGAATTCTACTATAGCTGCAGTGATAACAAGCATCTGAATGTTCCTCACTCCTAACTTATCGACACGGTTACGTTCCAAAGACCAGGTCCTTACATGAAAATCAGTGTTATGCAAAAATGGAAGCTTTTTTTTCTTCTGTTTGCAGACTATCCATTTACCCAATTTTTTAATTTAGAAAATATGATCATATGAATAATAACAGCTAAGATTTACTGACGATGAATCCAGTTGTGGATTATTCCTCTGTGGAGAAAGAGGTCTGGAGGAGAAAACAGCTTAACCACTTCAACTTTTTTCTGTGCTGGTTCAGAATTTCCCTCGTGGAGCTGCCTCCTGGGCTCCACTCCCACCTCTGCAACCCCTGGAGCCTGCTCTGCTCTCCAGGCCTGGTGAGTCACTGAGGCTTGGGGCTTACTGAGAGGGTGCAGGAGGCTGGCAGCACATCCAGCCCTATGGAGGTGGAGGTTTCAGGCCCGTTTTGGCTCACTTTGGAATGTCATTGAGCATTTCTTCCAAACACCCTCTCTGATGCCTCTTTCTTTCCTCACTTCCCATCCCACAGCAATTTTGAGTTACAGGGCTGCATAGTATCTGAGAACCCGGAACACGTACCCGCTGGCTCGGAGCTGCCTGTGCCTCTCTGCCCGAAGGCTGTGAGAAGAGGTGGCCTGCCCCTTGCAGCAGCTGGCAGGAGGCAACAGAGGATGTGGGGCAGCACAGCCCAGCTTGCCAGAGGCTGCCCAGAGACCCCCCTCCAGGGAGGGAAGCTCCACAGTGTTGCTGCCATGCCTACCACCTCATTAATGCACAAAATAGTCAGGTAGTTCAGACATTAGACTTTTTACTATTGCCGTAAGTGGGAAATGTCGGATAACAAGATAGTCGATAAGTGAGGAGTAGGTATATATGAACATGTTAAAACTGTTAACATAATCCATAAAAAAAAATCCATTCATGGCTTATTTGAATAGCTTTGCAGTGATCCAAAGTGACCTTGATCCAACACCCTTACTTTACATCCAGCCAAGTCATATAGCTTCCCAGTAGAGATTTCCGTTCTGACCTGTACTGAATCTAGAGAATTCACTGAACTGATCGGGCTATGGTCACAGTATCCTATCGCCAAACTAACTAGATCAAAGGGAGTCTCTAAAGACAGAAGGAGTATGAACAAAGGCCTGCAAATGGCCCCACAAATTGGAGTGTGCTTTTCAGGAAGCTGATTTCTATCATAGCCTTAACACACCGAGGCATCTGCTCACCCTAGTAACTATGCAGCATATCATTTGCTGCCTTCCTCAATAATTCAGCGTCAGTGCTATATATATCCTGCCAGGATACAGCAGGAAGATTTTTATCCATATCTAATAAAATTTTCTCTAAACCATAAAGAGTGTTTGGGTAGCAAGATGCATGTACAATCTAAGCAGCATGTACAACTGAATCTGTACACTGGCGAATCAAAGAACGTAAAATGACCTCCTAATAGTGGACTCAACTGTAAACTCTAACAGCATCGTAATGGAGATCTGAAAGAATGCTCTGCCTCCAGTTCCTGCAAGATGTCAAGTGTGCCACTGCAACACTGGCAGTTCTCCAGTGTACATTCAGACAGAAATCCAAGTCAAGAGGAAGGAAGATTTACACATTTAGAAAGGCACAAAGGGAGATTCATATCATAGGGTTGATTGCAACTGGCCTCTTTGATTATGAATAAGGACGGATTCAAATAAATAACCATCTCCTCTAACTCCTGTCATAAGACTTTCATCAAGGCACAGATGAGCAATTCTTCAGGCCAAGCTCATTATTTAAAGACCAGCATGTGGTCATTTGCTATATAACAAAGGCATAAGAACAATTATAAAACCTTGCAGGTTTGACATTCATTTTTAAGCGAGCACTCTGAGACATGAACTTGAGCTAGATGACTAATCAATAAATGATCACTGTATTATGATGAGGCTCATATTTTATAATTCTATATATTTTACCAGTGGTGACTTTTCAAATTGGCTTGATTCCATAATTGGAGAATGTTGTTGAAGCACTAACTGGATTTACAGAAAATCAGAACGACTTCCAAAACAAGTTGCACCTACATCTGTTGTGCCTGCAGCAATATAAGTACAATGGACTTGGGTTTGGCATCAGTGACCACTTCTGGGTGCCAAACCTAGCCATGCACACCTGCATCTCAGCACTTACAGGCACTGTCTTTGTCAAACATTTGGCTCAATAAATCTCGGAGAAGCAAAAATGGAAACTGGGGTAATATTCAACGTCTGAATTTGGGAACACAGGGAGAGTCAAAACAACAGAGTTGTTGAAAATGAGAAAGGCTTTAGTGATTCAAATGAAAAGCCGAATTACTTTTCAATGCATAGAACTTACTTTCAGGATGAATTTTTGGCATTTTCTTTTGATTTGAAATAACATGTCGGGTGCTTTACTGATGAAAGCTTAAATCATATCAAGATGAGAGAGAATAGAAAAGTGGTATTTTTTTGAGTTCAAACTTCATGTTGCTTTCCCTGGGAGGAATAAATTTTGTTGAGAATGGTGATATTAGAAAATTCTTTTAAAGTTTTCATTTCTTTTCAAAAGAGAGACTCTCCCACTTCCATGTAAGCAGCCATATCATAAATTATGATTGGAAAACCAAGAAAAACAAATTAAAGCCCACTGGAAAATCACCCAATGATATAATCAAATATGAATGTTATGGGGTTTGAAATTCAGTTTGCTACTCCAACTACCCTATACTCTGCCTATAAGGATTTTAAATTATTATATTTTCCCATAGGCATTCTGAGTTCTTAACAGAATAGTAGCCCAAGAAAAACTTTTTTATTTGGTGCTTTCCACTGAGGAAATTAAGACATTAAGAAACTAACACTTACTGTCTTTGTCCCCAAAGCCCAGTTTTCCTGATGCCAACAGCAAAATATTTAGAATAGCAATTCAAATTCCAAATGCTTCAAACCACCGAACATATCTTGGTTTTATTATTTTCTAATTATGGGTGCTGTAAGTGAAAGACGATTGCAAAGATGACCCTTAGGTTTAGCTTACACGCAGTATTTCCTAAGGGATTTGATAGATTTTAGTGCTTTAATGGAACTGATGACTCCTATATAATGAAAAGGGGAAATTGTTCAATACTGACAATAAAGACTTTCAACTTCCATTTTAAACTAACGATAAACACTTCCAAAGGATGGCTGACAATTATGACTAGAATGGCTAGTTTGAACTTCCCCAATCTGGAAAGTACACCTGCTCTTGAAGTATCACCCTGATGAGTATTGCTATCAAACAAGTTTCACTGACTCCTGAAAAATATTGATCATTGTCTTCAGAAGAAAAAGCACTCTGATTTGGAGCCTCAGTCTACATTTTACTTATGAATAACTAGAAAAATATATATGTGTATGTGTTCCTATATGCTTGCTTCCCTCATGATGCTCAACAAAGGAATACCTTGATTAAAATAATACATCTCCAAAAGACCCTTTATAATTGAGGTTAAAAGGCTGCTATGTACATTTTAATGATGCCAACAAAAAAAAAAATCACATGAGAAATGTTTCTTTGGTGTATTCTGGATTCCCTGATAGCCAGGATATTGAACATTATTAGTGCAAAATGAAATGGCAATCACTATAAATACAGTTTATATACGTATGCTGCATTATGTTTTTACAAAGCTCATTCACAAGCACTAGGTAGGTTTTTCCTTTGTATTTTATACTCTTGTCCTCATTTTATGGAGAGAAGGTGGATTGGTGTAGTGAAAAAAGTATGCATTTTTTAGTCATTCAGGCCAGAGTTCATATCTCATACTTATTTACTTAACCAAAAGGTCAGCAGTTGGAATCCACCAGCTGCTCCTTGGAAACCCTATGGGGCAGTTCTTCTCTGTCCTATAGGGTCACTATGAGTCGGAATTGACTCGACGGCAATGAGTTTGTTTGTTTTGGTTTAATGGGGTGAGCTTAGGTAAATCAATTGATCATTCTGAGACCCTTTATTTCTCCTTTGTAAAATAGGATTGTTACGTGATGAATAAATCTAGTTATGAACACAATAATAACAACATTATTATTTTATGACTCTTCTGTGCCAGTTACTGTGGCTAAATGCATTACCAAATGCTTTACTAAATACTCCAAATGGGAGACAATACATTACTTATGAAAATAGTCACTGGAGTCATATCTGAGTTCAATTCCTCATTCTGCTACCTGCCAGCTGTGTAATTTTGGGTAGATTACTTAACTTCTCTGAGATGCAGTTTGTTCAATGACCACATGGAAATACAAATGTCTGTCTCACAGTAAGGTTGCTCTGATGGTCAAATGAGTTGTTCATTTTTTAGACTTTTTCTCATTTTGCCTTGGTAAATCTTCATCATATGGTACATTGCAAGAATTCAAAGACAAACCTTCCATTTTCTTAAAATTAATAATACTACAATGTGGGGGAGCATAATTAGTCTTAATTCTACAGACAAAATAAATTTGAAAATAATATTTTGCCTTTCAAGTTAGGTCTTTCATTTACAGAAAGTTACCATTTTCTTTGAGTGTATCATTGCACAATTGACAGATTATTTTATTAGAACAATTTCATTTGATTTAAAGGCTGAATCAGCTTGTTCTTTGTGAAATAGAAGGCAGACTATTAAAAATTAGCATAAAAGGCCAAAATCGTCATGGGTTCAACCTTGGGATCAATGGGAGAAAGTATCTGAATATTAATACCTTTTCATTCATGATAACTAGACACTCCTACAGAGTATATTATAGGTTTCTGTATTTATGCAGCCTTAAGTACCTGTGCCAACTCTGCACTCATTGGTTCCAGGTTATCTTGGCCTACTCTAAGTACAGAAGATTTCCAAAGATTCTAATCAAAGCACTGTGTTAGTTTGAATAAATTTTTTTAATAGTAAAAAGACACCATTCCAGGCAAATGATTAACTTTGTGTAATAATTCACAATAAATCCTATTCTCACAAACAACAAAAATGGTTCTTTCAATATGGTTGGCAACAGGAGGTACTGTTTAGAGTTAGAACACTTACCTCTCTGAGAATCCCATTTTACATCATAAGCATCACTGAAAGGGTAAAGATATAAGGCTGGAGTGGTGTTACGGATTGAATTGTGTCCCTCCAAAATGTGTGTCAACTTAGCTAAGCCATGATTCCCAGTATTGTGTGACTGTCCACTAGTTTGTCATCTGATGTGATTTTTTCCTATGTGTTGTAAATCCTATCTCTATGATGTTAATGAGGTGGGAATAGTGGCAGTTATGTTAATGAGTCTTGAGTTAATCTCTTTTGAGATATATAAGAAATATGGGAGCAGAGAGACATGGGGACCTCATACCACTAAGAAACAAGACCCAGGAGAACAATACACATTTCGGATCCAGGGTCCCTGTGCTGAGAAGCTTCTCAACTGGGAAAGACTGATGACAAGGACCTTCCCCCAGAGCTGGCTCCCTGAATTCAGACTTCTTGCCTCCTAGACTGTGAGAGAATAAATTTATCTTCGTTAAAGACATCCACCAGTGGTACTTCTGTTATAGCAGCACTAGATAACTAAGACAAAGTCGTTAGTCAGTAATACTCTTGTAAATATTAGCTTTATAGGAGCACTACCTTCCCAGCAAGCTAGCAATGAGGTAAAAAAAATAGTAACTAGTGATGTAAATAAGCGAGCGGGGTAAATTTAGAGGAGGAGCAGCTGCTTGTGAGGACATATATAAGAATGATAAGGTTGCCACAATATTGAGGAAGTAAGGGCAGCCTGAGTGAAAGGGGGCTTTGCACACTTCCCTATATAAACATCAGCAGTCCCCAGCAGCCAGCTCTCCCATAATACGCAGATAGATAAGTGTCTGGGCAGAAAAGGAATTCTTTCCTAAATGTTAATGTGCTTTGGGAGCTTGGGAGAAAATAGCAGAGAGGAGTTGGAAATGACTAATATCACCTCTGCCCTCAGACGATGCTTTGTTTCCAGATGCAGAAGGGACAATCAAACTCATTGCTACAGTCGGCCAAACAAGATCGCCAAAATGTCATCTACTTTACACCTGATCGATGCTATCACTGTGACCTCTGCTTTTGGAAATGTTAAAGTAAAGCCCAATAAAAAGAAGCTAATCCAGATTTCAATTCCTGAATTTTACCCTTTTAGTTATCTTAGATCAATAACCATTCATTGGTTACTGTGATTCTCAAGTGGAGGAGAAAGCTGCACATTTTTCTTAATGACAGCAAGTGTTAAAATTTAGCTCTAAATGGTTTAGTGTGACTGAAAAAGAATATTAGAGTACCATGGAACATTTCAGTATTCCACTGCATGTCTTTGTGACACTAGCATATTAAATCTTACTTACATTTTATGATAGGAACATGTTCCAAGGTGTTTTTTAGGAAGGAGAAATAAATACACATCTTATTTTTTAATCTCTTTACCCTATGACAAGCCTAGAATTCCAGAAGCTAACAAATTGGTATTCACATACCTATGATGGCCTATAATAGGTATTTAGCTGTGTTTCATTTCGGTAGTCTGATGGGGTAGGAGACATGTTGTGCTTTTAAATCATTAAATACCTGACTCTAAGTCTTTCCTACTTCTGTTACTATATTGCTAGGTGGTTTGGAAAAACAATTCGACAAACAAGAGTTTGTAACTGACCCCATCTTTGCTCAACAAGGAGAAAGTATGAAAAGAGAGTGATTAGTAGGCACCTAGTGGGTCCACGCACGTTCTCTGTTTAGAGACTTACCTCTGATGTCAACTAAACTCAGAATTTCTGATCTATACTTTACTAGTTAATTCAAAGTACAAACACAGGTAGTCCCTGGATTATGAAGGAGATCCATTCCTAAGCGTGTCTTTAAGTTGACTTTGTAGGTAAGTTGGAACATGTGCATATGGTTCTTATTTAGCCTTATTTCAGTGCAAAACAAGAGGCTTGAAGCCTTTTCAATAACTTAAAAGTTGCATGTGCAGCAAGTCAAGGTGATTCTGATGAAGAATTTGTTGAAACTAGGTGTTGGTTCAACTGCTTCAAAGTGAGGGCATATTTCTGTAACATTAAAGAGAAACTACAAGTTGTACTTTATGTATATGGAGGATCTCATTTCTCAAATCCTACATACTTGCATAAAGTTCTGAAAGCAGTCAAAAATTGGTGATTAGTATTTTTTCATACCACAAAATTTTTGTCTAGCTATTTAGTTATTGTGCAACAGGGACATAGAAGATACATCAGTTTTATTTTCTTATGAGGTTCTCCAATTATCACAGATATTCACTTAACAATGGTGTGGTGTGAGGTGTGGTAGAGTGATGAGTTTCTTAATCCATTTCATCTGAGAAGAAGGAAGGTTTAAAAAGATCTCACAAGAGGTATAAACAAATTATTGCTGATAAGTGAGAAAAATGATTGTAAATAAGGGTCAATCTAAAAAACAGAAATCTATGATGGGGCAGGTGGAAATGGAGAAAACTAACTCAGAGGGTGGGATGATTGATGTTATTGTGTGATAAGTAGTATCATCAGTATGATGTAGTAGAGAAAGCACAGGAGTTTTGAAATGAAAGGAATCTGTTCTTCAATCATATTTTTTTCACTTTATACACCAAAACAAAACCCATAGTCATAGAGTTGATTCCATCTCATGGCCACCCCATGTGTTACAGAGTAGAAGTGCTCCATAGAAATTTTCCTGGCTGTAATCTTTATGAAAGTAGATCATCTGGCCTCTTCTTCCATGGTGCCCCTGGGTGGGCTCAAACTGCCAATCCTTATTTAGGTTAGTAGACGAGCACAAACTGTTTGCACCAACCAGGACCTTTCTTTTTCACTTTATATAGGCAATATACATAACTTCTGTTGCCCCAACTATTAAGTGGAAGAAATAAGCTCTACCATGGAAGGGTCCTCTAAGCGTCTTTCAGATTGCCATACTGTGGGGGCTTGTGTGATGCTGTGATAATGGAATTTTTACCACCCGTATTCAAATACCAGCAGGGTCACTCATTGTGGACAGGTTTCAGCTGAGCTTCCAGACTAAGACTAGGGAAGGACCTGGCAGTATACTTCTGAAAAAAAAAATTGGCCAGTGAAAACCTTATGAATAGCAGCAGAACACTGTCTGATATAGTGCTGGAAAATGAGCCTCCGGGTTGGAAAGTACTCAAAAGACAACTGGGGAAAAGCTGCCTCCTCAAAGTCGAGTTGACTTTAATGCCGTGGATGGAGTCAAGATTTCGGGACCTTCATTTGCTGATGTTACACCATTCAAAATGAGAAGAAACAGCTGCAAACATCCATTAATAACCAGATTGTGGAATGTACGGAGTATGAATCTAGGAACACTGGAAGTCGTCAAAAGTGAAATGGAACACATAAACATTGATATCCTAGGCATTAGTGAGCTGAAATGGACTGGTACTGGCCATTTTGAATCAGACAATTATATGGTCTACTACACCAGGAATAACTTGAAGAGGAACGGGACCTTCATTTGATGATGTGGAACGACTCAAAATGAGAATAAACAGCTGCAAACATCCAGTAATAATCAGAACCTGGAATGTACGAAGTATGAATCTAGGAAAATTGGAAATCATCAAAAATGAAATGGAACGCATTAACATTGATATCCTAGGCATTAGTGAGCTGAAGTGGACTGGTATTGGCCATTTTGAATCAGACAATCATATAGTCTACTATGCTGCGAATGACAAATTGAAGAGGAATGGCATATTCATCACCAAAAAGAACATTTTGAGATTGATCCTGAAGTACAACACTGTCAGTGATAGGATGCTATCCATATGTCTACAAGGAAGACCAGTTAATACGACTAGTATTCAACTTTACTCACCAACCACTAAGGCCAAAAATGAAAAAATTGAAGACTTTTACCAAATTCCGCAGTCTGAAATTGATTGAACATGCAATCAAGGTGCATTGATAATTACTGGTGATTAGAATGCAAAAGTTGTAAACAAAGAAGCATCACAAGTTGGAAAATATGACCTTGGTGATAGAAACGATGCCGGAGATTGCATAACAGAATTTTGCAAGACCAATGACTTCTTCACTGGAAATACCTTTTTTCAACAACACAAATAGCAACTATACACATGGACCTCACCAGATGGCATATACAAGAATCAAATTGACCACATCTGTGGAAACAGACAATGGAAAAGCTCAATATCATCAGTCAGAACACTAGAAGCCAACTGCAGAACAGACCATCGATTGCTCATATGCAAGTTAAAGTTAAAGCTGAAGAAAATTAGAACCAGTCTGCAAGAGCCAAAGTACGATCTTGAGTACATCTCACCTGAATTTAGGTTTGACACATTAAACACTAATGATCAAAGTCCAAACAAGTTGTTGGAAGACATTATGTGCATCATAAATGAAGAAAGCAAGAGGTCACTGAAAAGACAGGAAAGAAAAGATCAAAATGGATGTCAGAAAAGACTCTGAAACTTGCTCTTGATTGTAGAGTCGATAAAGCAAACAGAAGAAATGATGAAATAAAAGAGCTGAACACAAGATTTCAAAGGATGGCTCAAGAAGACAAGGTAAGGTATTATAATGAACTGTGCAAAGACCCAGAATTAGAAAACCAAAAGAGAACACATTCGGCATTTATGAAGCTGAAAGAATGGAAGAAAAAATTCAAGCCTTGAGTTACAATAGTGAAGAATTCTATGGGCAAAATGCTGAATGATGCAGGAAGCATCAAAAGAAGACAGAAGGAAAACAGAGTCACTGTACCAAAAAGAATTGGTTGACATCTAACCATTTCAGGAGGTACCATATGATCAGAACTTTGTTTTTTTAAGTCTAAACAGGTGGGTCTGAATTCACCATTTGTTATATTAATTGTTGATAAGCTTCAAATTCTCCATCTTAAAAGCGGGAATAAGGTACTTTTCAGGATTAACTGAAATATGATAATAAAACACTCAGTACAATGCCTGATACATAGTAGACTGACAATACCTATTGTCCTCTACCCTTGCGCACCATCATTACATTTCTCCAAAACTACACTGTATGCCCAGGAACTATATTTTAAATATATTGTTGTTAGTTTCTGTCGTATCACCTCCGACTTATGTATAACAGAACAAAACATCATCCAGTCCTGTGCCATTGTTATTGTTATTGGAATGTTTGAGTCCACTGTTGGTGCCTATTGTGTCAATCCATCTCTTTGAGGGTTTTCCTCACTTTTGTTGGCCCTCAACTTAACCAAATACGATGCCTTTTTCTAACAATTGATCTTTCCTAATGATGTATACAAAGTAAGTGAGCTCACGTCTCGCCATCCTTGCTTCTAAGAAACATTCTAGTTATATTTCTATTAAAACTGATTTGTTTGTTCTTTTGGCACTCCACCATATATTCAATATTCTTCATCAACACCACAGTTCAAATGCATCAATTCTTCAGTCTTCCTTTTTTGTTATCCAACTTTTGCATGTATATAAGGCAACGGAAAGCCCATGGCTTGGGTCAGATGTCACTTAGTCATCAAGACGACATCTTTTTAAAACTTTAAAGTGGTCTTTTGTAGCAGATTTTCCCAAGCAACTGTCTTAGTATGGGTTCTTTAGAGGAGTAAAACTAGTGAAGTGTATATATAAATACATAGAGAGATTTACTCCAAGGAAATGTTTCACACAGTGGTGAGGAAACAGCTCATGCTATTGTTGGGGCCGGTAAGTCTCAAATCCATGGGTCAGGTGGTAGGCTGATGCTGGCTCATGTGTTTGCAGTGGCCAATGAACCCAAAATCTGCAGGTCAGGTGGCAAGCTGGAGGCCTCTGCTAGCTCATCAGCTTACAGGAGCTGGAGATTCCAAAATCTGAAGGTCTGATGGTAGGCTGAAGACTTCTGCAGGCCTACTTCCCCAAAACTGGAGATCAGCTAACAAGAAGAGTACAAGGTCAAAAGAGAGAGTGAGCTTTGCCAGAACATACGTTTACATACTGGAGTCAGGCCACACCCCCAAGTAAATTCCTCTTTCAACTGATTGGCTGCTTACATCAGATCACAATATGGAATGTGATCACATAGTGTCTGCCAAATCACTGAGAATCATAGCATAGCCAAGTTGACACATAACATTAACCATCACAGCAACCTTGCTTGCCAAAAATGAAGATGACTTGAAGCATTTACTGATGAAGGTTAAAGATTTTATGTGTAGGAAATCTTACCTTGATAGTTGGAATACCCATAATCAAGGAAACCTCCTGAGAGTAGATTAGGGGATCTATTTAAAGCTTCAATAAAATCCTAAGGATTGCTAAGACGGGAAAACAACAACTTGTGTGATTTACTTACAGCACAGGAATTTCATGAAGTTATATTCCTCTTTGCTGTTTTTCATATACAAGAACAAAATGAAGTGGCAATGGTAGGACTCTGGGTTTCTAATGGTGTAAAGGTTAGCTGAAACTCAAGTAAGATTAGAGAGCTGTAATAAAAGAGGATAAAAAATTCAGAGGTTAAAGAAACTAGTGTAGTCCTGTAAGATAACATAGAGATGGAAGATTTTTTAAAGTAGAGCTTTGAAAAAGTCCGAGTAGCAAACAAAGTGCCACAGAAATACAGCTAAGGACACAGAATCTTTACACGTATCCATCTGCTCTCACTATAGGTTCAAAACTAAAGCTAAACTTTTCTAAATTTTATTCCCAAGAATATAAGCCATAATCATTCAGAGGAAAAAAAAATGTCAAACTAAAAACACACCTTCTCTCATAGGTTGAGCTATTTATGAAAAGTGATTTGCTAAGAACAATATAATTGAATCTTTTTTTTTTTTTTACTTGGCACATTTTCAGTTCCAAGATTCAGGAAATCCAATTCAAACTAGTATCATGGCTTTTTAGGGATAGCAAAAAGGTCTCAAATGAAAGAACTCAGCTTATATATTAAGAAATTGGAAAGTCTAGAGCAAGCTGAACTCAAATCAAAAGAAGACAGTAAATAATAAAGACCAAAGCAGAAATCAATAAAATAGAAAACTGAAAGCAATAAAGAAAATTTTCTTTAAGAATACTGATAAAGTTGATAAATATGAGTTCTCTAGATAAGTACACTATAACATGACGAAGTGGTATTTATCCTAAGAATGCAAGGTTGGTTTAACATTAAAAAAAAAAACTTAATGTAACTCACCATACAGACTTACTAAAAGAGATAAAATATATGGCTATTTTAATAGATGTAGAAAAAAGCTTTTGAAAATGCCCAATATCCATTTATGATTAAAAACCCTCAGTAAACTGAAAATAAAAGGAAACATTCTCAAATTGATGAAGAGTATCTACAAAAAAAATCAATAGCTAATATCATACATATAGTTGAAAGACTGGATGCTTACTCCTAAGATCAAGAATGAGACATGGATGGCCTCTGTTTTGATTAGGGTTCTTTAGAGAAACAGAATCAGTAAGATACATGATAGATAGACGGATAACAGATGATAGATTGACAGACAGACTGATAGGCAGATAGGTAGACAGGTAGATAGATAGATTTTAAGGATTTGGCTCATGCAATTGTGGGGAGGGTACTGGCAAAGCCAAAAATCTGTAGGTCAGGTAGGAGGATGGAGATCCTAAAGTCTTGTATACCAAAATCCATAGATCAGGCAATGGGAAGAATGAAGAGTCAGGGAGTGCTGGGAAAATGTTTGTTTATAGCCTGGAGGCAGAATATACTCTAAGGAAAACCCACTTGCAGGATACAAGATCAATGTACAAAAATCAATTGTGACCAAATTTCAAAATGGAGTGAAGAGTGAAGCACACTTTACTCCCAACAAACAATAGTTTAACTGGAGAAATTTGTTTAAAAACTTATTTAAAGTCTGGAAATTGTCTTAAGAACATACAACCAATACAGAAACATTCAATAAAATCTACTAAATCTTAATAAAATGTCAAGATTCTGTGGCATTTGAGCCACAACCTACTCCACTACCCCCATCTGCTCTATGTTATGGAAGTTCTACCCCAGACTTGTGAAGTTGAGAATATGGGGCTCCCCCTATCCCCAGCTTCCAAGCTAGGCCAACTGTTTATCTCCAGGAGGGGAAAGACATTGGCATTTCTCACCTACACCCTCAGCTCCATGTAGAAGAAGAAGCTCTATTACAGGAAAGCCCAAACTAAAGGTCTCTGATTTTCTTTTTCAATCCAGGTCCCACTTGGAGTGAGGAGCTCTACCCGAGGCACAGTAAACTGAGAATACTGAGACTTGATCACCTCAATCACAGCTTTCTCATAAGGTAAAGATTCTATACTGGTAGGAGGATACTAAGAAGATCAAGGGATGCCACACCACCGCCAGCAACTGGTCTGAGAACAAGGATGTTGCTTTGTGAGACATTGTCCCTGTCCCCAGATCTTGTGCAGTGGAGCAGAAGTTCTTCCCATAGGGAGAGGCAGGCCTTAAGGAAAAGAGCTTTGCAGCTTAGCTTGAGGGGACTGGCTTCATTTGGAACAGAGCAGGAACTCCACACCCAAGAGCATTGTTGAAATCAATACAGATCTTGTGGAGAGCAATTAAGAGGACAAATCTATCTCCATGATTCTAGTAACAGCAAACCAAATATCAGATCAACCAGAAGATTTACATAGAGAATTAAGATGAGAGACAGCCAAGATGGGTCCTCCTGGGGTCACAGTCAACTCTAGAGTCAGAAAGCCTATGAACAAGTACTAAGCTAAACCCACTGAGGACAAATCAAAAAAGTATATGGGGTACATTTTAAAACATTTTTCAAGGAACACTCAGATAAATGAACAAATATCAATGTAGAGTTTACATTGCATTGACCTCACTGGAACTAGAGGCATAAGCCGACCTCTGACTAAACAGTGGCTGAACAATAAACTAGTCAGCTCCAGGAACAACTCTGAGTAACCCATATATAAAAATACAAGTAGATGCATTCCTCTGAGTCTGTGTGCATGCCCCTCTCAGGAGTGATCAGAGAGGAAAAATTCAAGCTGCTAGACCATGAATGAATCTGGAACAAAAACTATAATCTCCACGAACTGTAATATAGCCCCTAAGCCACTCACAGATCCTATAGTAAAGGGGAAATTTTAACTGGCCAAGAAGGCTTAAGCATGACATTTGACCAATAAGTAGTTTATGCTGACACAGGTATAACCCCTGAGTAAGTAAAATAAAATATAAGCACAAGAAGCAAAATTTGAAGAGGAATATTAGAGCTCACACACTGTGAAGGAAACAGACCTCACAGAATTATTTCAGCCATGTCATTAAACAAATAAATAAACAACCAAACAAGTAGCAGTAGCATTACCACCACCTCACCCCTGCCCAGTGAAGGATGGGCAGTATCAATATACAAGTTGCTACAATGTTATCTGAAATGTCCAGTTAAAAAAAAAAATCATGAGACAAGGAAAAGAAACAGGAGAGCGTAACACACACACATGGAAAAATTCAGTCAATAGAGCTTTACCAGAGGAAGTCTCAATGGTCTTAGAAGACAAAGACAACTATCAGCTCTCATAAATATGTTCAAATAATTAAAGGAAACCATGTCTGAAGAACTACTAAAGTATTTAAACAATGTCCCAACAAGTAGAAGACATAAATAGGATGAAAATATATATATATTTGGAGAAAAAAGAACCAAATAGAAAACCTGGAGTCAAAAAGAACACTAGAGAAATGAAAAATTCAATAGAGTTAAACAGCAAATTTAAACAGAAAGAATAAAAAATTATTAAACATGATAGATCAATTGAGATCTCAGCAACAGAAAGAAAACTAATAAGGTCAATTTTAAAAAATCACAGTAAAACAGTATTTTAAAAAGACAAAGGAAAAGTCACAAAAGCAGTGAGAAAAAAATGACTCATTGCATACAAAGAAACTCAATAAGATTAATAGCTCAATTTTCATCTGAATCAATGGAGGCCTGAAGGCAATGGAATGATATATTCAAAGTGCTAAAAACAAATCTGTCAACCAAAAATATTAAATTTAGCAAAATTATCTTCCAAAAATGAAGACAAAATAAAAGCATCCCTAGATAAACAAAAAAAAAAGAGAATTCATTGCCACTGGATCTAGCTTAAAAGAAATACTAACAGGAGTTCTTCAGGCTGAAAACAAATGACAGTCAGACATTAATGCAAATCTAAACATTAAGCAAATATCACAAATCAAGGTAAATTATACATAAATATAAAGGCTATAATTGCATATTTATTCCCTTTTTTAATTGATTTAAGAGTAATTACATAAAGCAATATGAATACGATGGTATTGTAGAGGTGAAAACATATAGAAATGTAATATATTTGATAATAAAATCACAGAAAAGGCAGGAATGAAGTTGTACTGGAATTAGAAAATGACGGGAGGTGATAACTCAAATTCACAGGGAGAGATGAAGATAATTAGAGAGGGTAAACAAAAAATTAACATAACTTTGCTCTCCCTTCTTTACTCAGCTTCATTAGAAACCTTATATAACAGAAATTAGTAAAGTATGTTTAGGTTTACATAATTTATATATAATAAGTATATTCAGTTTAATAGCATATATAATTACATATGCATAGTCACACAAAAAAGGGCAGTGAATAGAGCTATGTATGATTAAATTTTCTGCATTTCACTAGAATTACATTAGTACAAATATTAAAGTAGATTTTGATAAATTTATAGGTATTACTGTAAACTGTAGAACAACCATTAAGAACATAATTTTTAGAAAATATATATAAAAACTATTAAGGTCATAAGAGGTTACACTAAAAAATAATACCAAATAAGGAATTAACAAAAGAACAGAGGAAAAGAAGACCAGAGACATATAGAAAAAAAAAAAGGCAGATATAAATCCAACCATATCAATAAATCAGCCAGCTTGACCTCACAGACATATATAGAACACTACATCCAACAACTGCAAAGTGTACATTCTTTTCCACCGGTACTACTCAAACTATTTCAGAACATAAAAAGGAAGTGACACTTTTGAATTCATTCTACAAAGCCAGCATAACCCTGATACCAAAACCAGGCACAAACACCAAAAAAAGAAAATTACAGACCAATATCTCTCATGAATACAGATGCCAAAAATTCTCAACAAAATTCTACCCAATAGAATTCAGCAGCATATCCAAAAAAAATACGGCTCAAAAGGAGGCGGGGCCAAGATGGCTGACTAGGTAGAAACTACCACGGATCCCTCTTGCAACAAAGACTCAGAAAAACAAGTGAATCTATCACATACATGACAGTCTACGAACCCTGACCATCAAACACAGAACTAAGGAGTTGACCTGAGTGACAAGGGAGCGAAAATCCGTGCCCTGAAGCAGCGACCACTTCTGGAACCGGCATCCTGCACCAGACTTGAGCCCTCGCGGTTCCCTGGTGCCAGAGTGGTGGGGCTGATTGCAGCTTACTAAGACGGGGCAAGCACGGGACGCATCCCTAACCCCTAATCCCCTGGAGTAACCTCGGTAGAGACTCAGCCAGTGCAAGCAGGCTGCACACTGATGAGGGTGACAAGAGAACCAGCAACCATGGGGAAGCAGCGACTGTTTCTGGACGCTGGAGCCAGCATCCCACTCAGAAAACCTTGGCGCCGGGCTTTGGACTAAGCGCAGAGGAGCTGAGCACGGCTTCCTGAGATGCCGAAAGCAGGGAACGCAGCCCTAGCCCCCTGAAGTAACCTCGGGGGAAGCCCAGCCAGCGCACACAGGCTGCACAACAACGTGGCTGACAGGGGGAGAAATCACGGGGACGCAGCGACTGGTTTTGGAGCCTGGAGTGCAGTGTCCCAGCCAGAAAACCTTTGCGCTGGGCTTTGGACTAGGAGCGGAGGAGCTGACCACAGCTTCCTGAGACGGCACAAGCACAGGGACGCAGGCCTGACCCTCGGGGGCAATCTCGAACGAGCCAGCACACACAGGCTACACGCCCCTCTGGAATCTCTGATAAAACAGTCATCACTAAGCAAGATAAGTAACTTTGTCTATACTGTCCCAGGCGGCTTCGTTAAAATTAGAATTTCCTGGGCCAGGGAGTGAAGTGCTCTGTATGGGTTTTTTTTTCTTAACCCATTCTCCTGGCCTGAGAGAAGTATCAATTAACAACCCGGGGAAAAAAATCCTTCCCTGACTTCCCTAAACAGGAATAAAAATACAGAACCAGCTCCAGCCAAACATGTGAGATCCACAGTCTTTGGCTTTCATCCCTACAGGGAACAAGGTGGCAATTATAATGCAAAGGCAATTCTGATAGAGATCAAATTGTACTTATTTTAGCAGAGCAGTGGAAAGACAAGTTTTCAAGCTCTGATACCTCTCTACCTATTAAACAGAGCCCTCACTGATCCACAGCAGGGAACTTAGGGCTGAAGCTCCACCCAAACCACCTAGTCACCTGAAAAAGGGGTCTGAAGATAGTGACGCCAACCAATCTTTAGAGATACAAGCATTGGGTGCCTAAGGTACAGCTGCAGAGCCCACTCACCAAAGTGCTCTAGGAATAGAGACACACCTACCTCACTGACACATGAGGGAAGGCTGACAGCATCCTGCCTTCCTTGGAGTGTGACCCCCTCCTGCTACTAGAATCTGGTGCAAACAACTATCACCACTACTCCTCTAAGTTAATAGGTGACAGTCTATACCACACACTTGGTGACCCAAAATCAGAACACCTACGCTGATTCTATTCAAGAATAGTGAATGGACTCTTAGGCTTATACATCTGGTAACAACTCAAACCAGCTGGTAACAGGACACAAGTGATTCAAAGGCTACAACAATCAAGACAGCGCAATCTAGTAGCCCATCTGGATATACTGAAACAAAACAAAACAAGAAGATAAGACTCAGTGAGCAAAAATAAAATAAGTCATTACAATATCTTATAGATGGCTCAGAGACAGCAGTCAATATCAAATCACAAAAAGAAGCACACCATGATTGCTTCTACAAATCCCCAAATTAAAGAATCTTTCCCAAGTGAAGATAAAATCCTGGAATTCCCAGATGCAGAATATAAAAAACTAATACAGAATGCTTCAAGACATCAGGGATGACCTCAGAAATGAAATAAGCTAATCTACAGAAAAAGCCAAGGAACACACTGATGCAGCAGTTGAAGAAATCAAAAACCTTATTCAAGAACATAGTGGAAAAATGAATAAGCTGCAAGAATCCACAGAGAGACAGCATTCAGAAATCCAAAAGATTAACAGTAAAATTCCAGAATTAGACAACTCAATAGGAAGTCAGAGGAGCAGAATATAGCAATTGGAATGCAGAGTGGGGGAGGTGGAGGATAAGGCAATTGACACTAATATAGTTGAAGAAAAATCATATAAAAGAATTAAAAAAAAATGAAGACAGCCTAAAAATCATGTGGGACTCTATCAAGAAGAATAACTTGCGTGTGACTGGAGTTCCAGAACAGGGAGGGATAAAAGAAAATACAGAGAGAATAGCTGAAGATCTGTTGGCAGAAAACTTCCCTAGCATTGTGAAAGATGAAAGGATATCTATCCAAGATGCTCAGTGAATCCCGTACAAGATTAATCCAAAAAGAAAATCACCAAGACACTTAATCCAAAAAGAAAATCACCAAGACATATTATCATCAAACTTGCCAAAACCAAAGATAAAGAAAAAACTTTAAAAGTAGCCAGGGATGAAATAAAAGTCACCTACAAAGGAGAATCAATAAGAATAAGTTCAAACTACTCAGCAGAAACCATGCAGTCAAGAAGGTAATGGGATCACATATAGAGAGCACTGAAGGGGAAAAGCTGCCAGCCAAGAATCATATATCCAGCAAAACTCTCTCTTAAATATGAAGGTGAAATTAAAACATTTACAGATAAAAACAAGCTTAGAGAATTTGCAAAAACCAAACCAAAGCTACAAGAATTGCTAAAGGAAATTCTTTGGACAGAAAATCAATAATACCAGATACCAACACAACAAAAGGTCACAGAACAGAACACCCTCATATCAACTCAAATACGGAAATCACAAAAACAAATTAAGATTAATTTAAAAAAGAAAAAAATGCTCAAAACAGGGAATCATTGAAGTCATTATGTAAAAAATTACAATAATCAAAAAAGAGGGACTACGTACAGGAGGCATAGATTTTCCATATGCAGAGGAAAACAAGGTGATATATGATGATACAAGTTAGGTTTTTACTGAGAAAAATACAGGTAAATATTAAGGTAACCACAAAGAGGCCTAAGAATTCCATACTTCAAAATCAAAACCAAGAAAAACATGACGACTCAGCAAAAATAAATTCAACTACTATGAAAATGAGGAACACAATTTACAAAAAAAGACTTCTCAGCACAAAAAAGTAAGTGGAAAAATGAAATTCTCAACAACACACACAAAAGGCATCAAAATGACAGCACTAAACTCATACTTATCTAAATTACGATGAATGTAAGTGGACTACATGCACCCATAAAGAGATAGAGAGTCTCAGATTGGATAAAGAAACATGATCCGTCTATATGCTGCCTACAGAGACACACCTTAGACTTAGAGACACAAACAATCTAAAACTCAAAGGATGGAAACAAATATATCAAGCGAACAACAATCAAAAAAGAGCAGGAGTGGCAATATTAATTTCTGACAAAATAGCCTTTAAACTTAAATCCACCACAAAGGATAAAGACACTACATAATGATTAAAGGGACAATTTACCAGGAAGATATAACCATATTAAATACTTATGCACCCAATGACAGGGCTGCAAGATTCATAAAACAAACTTTAACAGAACTGAAAAGTGAGATAGGCACCTTCACAATTATAGTAGGAGACTTCAACACCCCACTTTCGGAGACGGATAGGACTTCCACTAAGAAGCTCAAAACAGACACGGAAGATCTAATTGCTACAATCAACCAACTTGACCTCATTGACTTATACAAAACACTCCACCCAACAGCTGCAAAGTATACTTTTTTTTCTAGGGCACATGGAACATTCTCTAGAATAGATCACATATTAGGTCATAAAACAAACCTTTGCAGAATCCAAAACATCAAAATATTACAAAGCATCTTCTTAGACCATAAGGCCATAAAAGTAGAAATCAATAACTGAAAAATCAGGCAAAAGAAATTGAATACTTGGAAACTGAACAATACCCTCCTGAAAAAAGACTGGGTTATAGAAGACATTAAGGAGGGAATAAAGAAACTCATAGAATGCAACGAGAATGAAAACACTTCCAATCAAAACCTCTGGGACACAGCAAAAGCAGTGCTCAGAGGTCAATTTATATCGATAAATGCACAAATACATAAAGAAGAAAGAGCCAAAATCAGAGAACTGGCCCTACAACTTGAACAAAAAGGAAGCGAGCAACAAAAGAATCCATCAGGCACCAGACGAAAACAAATAATAAAAATTAGAGGAGAATTAAATGAATTAGAGAACAGAAAAACAATTCAAAGAATTAACAAAGCCAAAAGCTGGTTCTTTGAAAAAATTAACAAAGTTGATAAAGCATTGGCCAGACTGACTAAGGAAATACAGGAAAGGAAACAAATAACCTGAATAAGATATGAGATGGGCCATATCACAACAGACCCAATTGAAATTAAAAGATTCATATCAGATTACTATGAAAAATTGTACTCTCACAAATTTGAAAACCTCGAAGAAATGGATGAATTTCTAGAAACACACTAGCTACCTAAACTAACACAAGCAGAAGTAGAACAACTAAATAGACCCATAACAAAAGAAGAGTTTGAAAAGGTAATCAAACAACTCTCAAGAAAAAAAAGCCCTGGGCCAGAAGGCTTCACTACAGAGTTCTACCAAACTTTCAGAGAAGCCTTAACACCACTACTACTAAAGGTATTTCAAAGGATAGAAAAGGATGGAATACTACCTAACTCATTCTATGAAGCCACCATATCCCTGATAATAAAACCTGGTAAAGACACCACAAAAAAAGAAAATTACAGACCAATATCCCTCTTTTTTTTTAATGCCTCATGAACACATATGCAAAAAACCTCAACAAAATTCTAGCCAATAGAATTCAACATCATATCAAAAAAAAAAAAAAATCCACCATGACCAAGTGGTATTTATACCAGGTATGCAAGGTTGATTCAATATTAGAAAAACAATTAATGTAAACCACAACATAAATAAAAGAAAGACAAAAGCCACATAATCTTATCAATTGATGCAGAAAAGGCTTTTGACAAAGTCTAACACCCAATCATGATAAAAACTCTCAGCAAAAACAGGAATAGAAGGAAAATTCCTCAACATAATAAAGGGCATCTATACAAAGCCAACTGCCAATATCATCCTAAATGGAGAGAGCCTGAAAGCATTTCCCTTGAGAACGGGAACCAGACAAGGATGCCCTTTAACAACTTTCTTATTCATCATTGTGCTGCAGGTCCTAGCCAGAGCAATTAGGCTAGACAAAGAAATAAAGGGCATCCGGATTGGCAAGGAGAAAGTAAAATTATCTTTATTTTCAGATGACATGATCCTATACACAGAAAACCCTAAGGAATCCTCCAGAAAACTACTGAAACTAATAGAAGAGTTCAACAGAGTTTCAGGTGACAAGATAAACATACAAAAATCAGTTGAATTCCTCTACACCAACAAAAAGAACACTGAAGAGGAAATCACCAAATCAATACCATTCACAGTAGCCCCCAAGAAGATAAAATACTTAGGAATAAATCTTACCGAAGATGTAAAAGACCTACACAAAGAAAACTACAAAGTACTACTGCAAGAAACTAAAAGGGACCTAAATAAGTGGAAAAATATACCTTGCTCATGGATAGGAAGACATAGTAAAAATATCTATTCTGTGCTCACTTCGGCAGCACATATACTAAAATTGGAACGATACAAAGAAGATTAGCATGGCCCCTGCGCAAGGATGACACGCAAATTCGTGAAGCGTTCCATATTTTTCTACGCATCGATAAAGAACAGTGACGAATCTGTGAAACATTTCATAACATAGAGGAACCTGGAAGGCATTATGCTGAGCGAAATCAGTCACAGGCAAAAGGACAAATATTGTACAAGACCACTATTATAAGATCTTGAGAAATAGTACAAACTGAGAAGAACACATACTTTTGTGGTTACGAGGGGGGGAGGGAGGGAGGGAGGCAGGGAAAGGGTTTTTTACTGATTAATTAGTAGATAAGAACTGCTTTAGGTGAAGGGAAGGACAACACTCAATACATGGAAGGTCAGCTCAATTGGACTGGACCAAAAGCAAAGAAATTTCCGGGATAAAATGAACGCTTCAAAGGTCAGTGGAGCAAGGGCGGGGGTTTGGGGACCATGGTTTAAGGGGACTTCTAAGTCAATTGGCAAAATAATTCTATTATGAAAACATTCTGCATCCCACTTTGAAATGTGGCGTCTGGGGTCTTAAATGCTAACAAGCGGCCATCTAAGATGCATCAATTGGTCTCAACCCACCTGGAGCAAAGGAGAATGAAGAACACCAAGGTCACACCACAACTAAGAGCCCAAGACACAGAAAGGGCCACATGAACCAGAGACCTACATCATCCTGAGACCAGAAGAACTAGTTGGTGCCCGGCCACAACTGATGACTGCCCTGACAAGGAGCACAACAGAGAACCCCTGAGGGAACAGGAGATCAGTGGAATGCAGACCCCAAACTCTCATAAAAAGACTATACTTAACGGTCTGACTGAGACTAGAGGAATCCCGGCAGTCATGGTCCCCAAACCTTCTGTTGGCACAGGACGGGAACCATCCCCAAAGACAACTCATCAGACATGAAAGGGACTGGACAGTGGGTAGGAGAGAGATGCTGATGAAGAGTGAGCTAATTAGATCAGGTGGACACTTGAGACTGTGTTGGCATCTCCTGTCTGGAGGGGGGATGGGAGGATAGAGAGAGTTGGAAGCTGGCAAAATTGTCACGAAAGGAGAGACTGGAAGGGCTGACTCATTAGGGGGAGAGCAAGTGAGAGTACGGAATAAGATGTATTTAAACTTACATGTGACAGTCTGACTTGATTTGTAAACGTTCACTTGAAGCTCAATAAAAGTTAATTTAAAAAAATGTCTATTCTGCCAAAAGCCATCTATACATACAACGCACTTCCGATCCAAATTCCAATGACATTTTTTAACGTGATGGAGAAACAAATCACCAACTTCATATGGAAGGGAAAGAAGCCCCGGATAAGTAAAGCATTACTGAAAAAGAAGAACAAAATGGGAGGCCTCACTCTACCTGATTTCAGAACCTATTATACAGCCACAGTAGTCAAAACAGCCTCGTACTGGTACAACAACAGCTACATGGACCAATGGAACAGAATTGAGAACACAGATATAAATCCATTCACATATGAGCAGCTGGTATTTGACAAAGCCCAGTGTCAGTTAATTGGGGAAAAGATAGTCTTTTTAACAGATGGTGCTGGCATAACTGGATATTCATCTGCAAAAAAATGAAACAGACCCATACCTCACACCATGCACAAAAACTAACTCCAAATGGATCAAAGACCTAAATATAAAGATTAAAATAATAAAGGTCATGGAAGAAAAAATAGGTACAACGTTAGGAGCCCTAATACAAGGCATAAACAGAATACAAACATTACTAAAAATGACGAAGAGAAATCAGATAACTGGGAGCTCCTAAAAATCAAACACCTATGCTCATCTAAAGACTTCACCAGAAGAGTAAAAAGACCACCTATGCACTGGGAAAAAACTTTCAGCTATGACATCTCCAACCAGTGCCTGAACTCTAAAATCTGTATGATTCTTTTAAAACTCAACCACAAAAAGACAAACAACCAATTAAAAATTGGGCAAAGGATATGAACACGCACTTCACTAAAGAAGATATTCAGGTGGCTAACAGATACATGAGGAAATGCTCTCGATCAGTAGCCTTTAGAGAAATGCAAATTAAAACTACTATGAGACTCCATCTCACCCCAACAAGGCTGGCATTAATCCAAAAAACACAAAATAATAAATGTTGGAGAGGCTCTGGAGAGATTGGAACAATTCTACACTGCGGGTGGGAATGTAAAATGATACAACTTTGGAAATCGATCTGGCATTTCCTTAAAAAGCTAGAAATAGAGCTACCATACGACCCAAAAATCCCACTCCTCGGAATATATCCTACAGAAATAAGAGCCTTTACATGAACAGATATATGCACACCCATGTTTACTGGAGCACTGTTTACAATAGCAAAAAGCTGGAAGCAACTAAGGTGTCCATCATCGGATGAATGGATAAATAAAAATTATGGTATATTCACACAATGGAATACTATGCATCGATAAAGAACAGTGATGAATCTGTGAAACATTTCATAACATGGAGGAACCTGGAAGGCACTTTGCTGAATGAAATTTTAAAAGAAAAACAAAAAACCCAGTGCCGTCGAGTCGATTCCGATTCATAGATGCAAAAGGACAAATACTGTATAAGACCACTATTATAAGATCTTGAGAAACAGTTTAAACTGAGAAGAACAGTTTGTGATTAGGAGAGGGGGGAGGGAGGGAAGGTGGGAGAGGGTTATTTACTGATTAGATAGTAGATAAGAACTACTTTTTTTTTTTTAAGAACTACTTTAGATGAAGGGAAAGACACACAATACAGGAGAGGTCATCACAACTGGACTAAACCAAAAGCAAAGAAGTTTCCTGAATAAACTGAATGCTTCACAGGCCAGTGTAGCAGGGGTGGGGGTTTGGGGACCATGGTTTCAGGGGACATCTAAGTCAACTGGCATAATAAAATCTATTAAAAAACATTCTGCATCCTAGTTTGAAGTGTGGTGTCTGGGGTCTTAAATGCTAATAAGCGGCCATCTAAGATGCATCAATTGGTCTCAACCCACCTGGACCAAATGAGAATGAAGAACACCAAGGTCACAAGGTAATTATGAGCCCAAGAGACAGAAATGGCTACATGAACTAGAACTACATCACCCTGAGACCAGAAGAACTAGATGGTGCCTGGCCACAACCAATGACTGCCCTGACAGGGAACACAACAAAGAACCCCTGAGGGAGTAGGAGAAGAGTGGGAGGAAGACCCCAAATTCTCATAAAAAGACCAGACTTAATGGTCTGACTAACACTAGAATCCCGGCAATCATGGTCCCCAAACCTTCTGTTGGCCCAGGACAGGAACCATCCCCGAAGCCAACTCTTCAGACATGGATTGGACTAGATATTGGGTTGGAGAGAAATGCTGATGAGGAGTGAGCTGCTTGCATCAGGTGGACACTTGAGACTATGTTGGCATTTCCTGTCTTGAGGGGAGATGGGAGGGTAGAGGGGATTAGAAACTGGCAAAACAGTCACGAAAGGAGAGACTGGAAGGAGGGAGCAGGCTGACTCATTAGGGAGAGAGTAAGTGGGAGTATGTAGTAAGGTGTATATAAGTTTATATGTGAGACACTGACTTGATTTGTAAACTTTCACTTAAAGCACAATAAAAATTATTAAAAAATTAATACACCATGACCAAGTAGGATTCATACCAGGTATGCAATGATGGTTCAACATTAGAAAATCTATCAAGGTAATCCACTACATTACTAAAAGATAAGAAAAAAATCACATGATCATTTCACTCGACACAGAAAAGGCATTCCACAAAGTCCAAAACCCATTTCTGATAAAATCTGTAGATAAAATAGGTATAGAAGGGAAATTTCTCAACGTAATAAAGGGCGTCTATGCAAAACCAATGGCCAACATCATTCTTAACAGAGAGAGGCTGAAAACATTCCCCTTGAGAACAGGAACAAGGATGCCCTTTATCACCACTCCTATTTAACACTATGCTGGAAGTTCTACTTAGAATAAGGCAAGAAAAAGAAATAAAGGGCATCCAAATTGGTAATGAAAAAGTTAAACTGTCCCTATTTGTGGATAGGATACTATACATAAAAAACCCAAAAGACTCCATTAGAAAACAGCTGGAACTAATAGAAAGATACAGCAGAAGAGCAGGATACAAGATAAACATACAAAAATCAGTTGAATTCCTATACACTAATGAGGAGAATGATGAAAAGGAAATCAGGAAAACAATACCATCTATAAAAAAAAAAACCAAACCCATTGCTGTGGTGTTGATTCCAACTCATATGGACCTTATAGGACAGAGTAGATCCACCCCGTAGGGTTTCCAAAGAGTGCCTGCTGGATCTGAACCACTGACCTTTTGGTTAGCAGCTGTAGCTCTTAACCACTATGCCACCAGTGTTTCCACCATTTATAATAGCCCCTAAAAAATATAAAATACTTAGGAATAAATCTAACCAGGGATGTAAAAGACCTATACAAAGAAAACTACAAAACACTACTGCAAGTAACAAAAAGAGATCTACATAAATGGAAAAACACACCATGCTCATGGATACGCAGACTCAACATTGTGAAAACGTCAATTCTAGTCAAAGCAATCTACATATGCAATGCAATCCTGATCCAAATACTTACGACACTCTTTAAAGAGATGGAAAAGCTTATATTAACTTTATATGGAAAGGGAAGAAGCCCCGGATAAGTAAAACACTATTGAAGAAGAAGAATAAAGTAGGAGGACTCGTACTACCTGACCTCAGAACCTACTATATACAGCTACGGTAGTCAAAACAGCCTGGTAGTGGTACAACGACAGATACATTGACCATTGGAACAGAACTGATAAACCCAGGTGTAAATTCATCCACCTATGGTCACCTGATCTTCGACAAGGGCCAGAAGTCCATCAAATGGGAAAAAGACAGTCTTTTTAACAAATGGTGCTGGCAAAACTGGGTGTCCATCTGCAAAAAAATGAAACAGGACCCATACCTCTCACCACGTACAAAAACTAATTGAAAATGGATCAAAGACTTTAATATAAAGTCAAAAACTATGAAGTTCATAGAAGAAAAATTAGGACAATGCTAGAGGTCCTAACACATGGCATTAACAGCATACAAACCACAACCAACAACACACAAACTCCAGAAGATAAGCTAGATAACTGGGATCTTCTAAAAAGTAAACACTTATGCTCACCGAAAGACCTCACCAAAAGAGTGAAAAGAGAACCTACAGACTGGGAAAAATTTTTTGGCTACTACAAACCAGACAAAGGTCTAGTCTCTAAAATCTACAAGAAAATTCAACACTTCTGTAACAAAAAGACAATTAATCCAATTAAAAAATGGGCAAAGGAAATGAACAGACACTTCACCAAAGAAGACATTCGAGGGGCCAACAGGCACACGAGGAAATACCATCACTAGCCATTAGAGAAAAGCAAATCAAAACCACAATGAGATACCATCTCACCCCAGCATTACTGGCATGAATCAAAAAAACAGCAACAAATGTTGGAGCGTCTGCGAGGAGATCGGAACTCTTATGCACTGCTGGTGGGAATGGAAAATGATACAACCATTTTGGAAAACGATATGGCACTTCCTTAGAAAGCTAGAAACAGAAATACCACATGATCTAGCAATCCCACTCCTAGGAATTAATCTTAGAGAAATAAGAGTTGTCACAGGAATAGACGTATGCACACCCATGTTCATTACAGCATTGTTCACAACAGCGAAAAGATGGAAATAATCTAGATGCCCATCAACAGATGAATGGATTAACTGTGGTGCATACACACAATGGAGTATTGCACAATGATAAAGAACAATGATGAATCTGTGAAGCATCTCATAACATGGATGAATCTGAAAGACATTATGCTGAATGAAATAAGTCAATCAAAAAGAGCACAACTGTAAAAACTCATAAAAAGGTAAACACAAAAAGAAACAATCTTTGATGGTTACGAGGGAGGAGTGAGGTGGGGATGAAAAAACACTAAATAGACAACAGATGAGTGATAACATTGGTGAAGGGTAAGACAGTCTGTAAACCTTCATCTAAAGTACAATAAAAAAATTACTTGGGGATAATATTCTTGTAGAAGACAAATGAGTATTTTTATATGCAAATACAATCCCCATTTGACTTTCAAAATATATATAAATATAAACATATATACTATGTTTAAAGTGTCAGGGAGCCAAAGTGTCACCTTAAAGCAAAAGCAAAACCAGGACAAAAGTGAGAAATCAAAAAGCATTCTAGACCAGGGTGGTCTCATACATACCAGTGGTTTTTGTCATTTACGGTAGGGCAAGATTTAAGACTCAGTGCCCCAAATCTGTAAACAGAGCACAAAAAAGTGAACACTTGTTTCTTATGGCATATTGCAGTACTGAAACATGTAAGGGGGACCTGAGCCATGTAGGAGTCGAGACTTTGCTGCAAAACTCTGCTCGCCGGCATTTTCTCTTCAAATGTGTCTGGTAGAATGTGACATTTGAAGACAGAAAGCATAGGTAAAAAATAATCAATCAGCACTTTCTCCAAAATTCTGACGCAACCATCACCAACTTCACTGCTAATCCAACTGCAGGGAAAGCAAAATTGCCTGTGAGCATCTGCCCAGGGAGGGGATGGTGTGGGCCAAGGAGGCTGAGGGTGCCCAAGCCAAAGCTGGGGTGTCCAGAATGCATACCTTTCCACTGGCATCCTACTGGAACACATTGAGCAAAACTCAGGGATTAGACCCACCAAGTTACAGGAGCCGAGGGAGACTGGGGTTGGGAGTTTGGGCCTGGGTCTCCATCACTGCAGGCTTAAGTGGCTTCCAGGCCACACAGAGCAAACGGGCAGAAGTGGAGCTCTGACCTCAAGACAAGTCTGGCACTCAGACACTTGGGTGCTCCAGCTCACAGACTAATATGTGCATGTTAAGCAATGCATACCTGTAATAAAGATCAGGACAGAAATAACCGAAATAGAAAACAGGAAAACAATTGAAAGAATCAACAAAACCAGAAGTTGGTTCTTTGAAAGGATCAATAAAATAGACAAACCACTGGCTAGATTGACAAAAGGAAAAAAAAAAAGAAACTGAAATTGGTAACATTACAACCACTCCAAAAGAGGTAAAGAAGGTCATTACTGATTGCTATGAAAAACTGTACTCCAACGAATTTGAAAACCTACGTGAAATGAACAAATTCCTAGAAACACATTACCTACGTAAACTAACACAAACAGAGATAGAAAATTGAAACAAATGTATTACAAAAGTGTCCCTCAATATTGCAACTCGAAGCTTGAATTTTTTCTTTAGATCTTTCAGCTTAAGAAATGCGGAATATGTTCTTCCCTTCCTTTTTGGTTTCCTAACTCCAGGTCTTTGCACATTTCATGATAATACTTTAGTTTTTCTTCTCCAGCAGCCCTCTTAAATCTTTGGTTCAGCTCTTTTACTTCATCATTTCTTCCTTTTGCTTTAGCTACTCCACGTTCAAGAGCAATTTTCAGTCTCGTCTGACATTCATTTAGGTCTTTTCTTTCTTTCCTGTCTTTATAATGACCTCTTGTTTTCTTCATGTGTGGTATTCTTGATGTCGTTCCATCAGGTCTTCAGTCATTAGTGTTCAACACATCAAATCTATTCTTGAGATGGTCTCTTAATTCAGGTGAGATACACTCAAGGTCATACTTTGGTTCTCGTGGACTTGTTCTAATTTTCTTCAGCTTCAACTTGAACATGCTTATGAGCAATTCATATCCCAAAGTTGGCCCCTGGACTTGTTCTGACAGATAATATTGAGCTTTTCCATTGTCTCTTTCCACAGATGTAGTTGATTTGATTCCTGTGTATTCCATCTGGTGATGCTCACGTGTATAGGTGCCATTTATGTTGCTGAAAAAGCATTTGCAATAAAGAAGTCATTGGTCTTGCAAAATTGTATCATGTGACCTCTAGCATGGTTCCTATCACCAAGGTCATATTTTCCACCTACCAATCCTTCTTGTTTGTTTCCAACTTTTGCATTCCGATCACCAGTAATTATCAATGGATCCTTATTGTTTATTCTATCAATTTCAGACTGCAAAAGTTGGCAAAAATTTTCAATTTCTTCATATTTGGTCTTAGTGGTTGGTGCATAAATTTGAATAATAGTCATATTAACTGGTTTTCCTTGCAGGCATATGGATATTATCCTATTACTGACAGCATTGTACTTCAGGATCGATCTCGAAATGTCCTTTTTACGATGAATGCAATGCCATTCCTCTTCAAATTGTCACTCCTGGCATCGTAGACGATATGATTGTCTGATACAAAATAGCCAATATCAGCCCATCTCAGCTCACTAATGCCTAGGATACAGATGCTTATGCATTCCATTTCATTTTTGATGATTTTCAGTTTCCCTAGACCATACTTCATACATTCCACATTCTGAATATTAATGGATGTTTGCAGCTATTTCTTCTCCTTTTCAGTCATGCCACATCAATAAATGAAGGTCCCAAAATTTTGACTCCATTGACCTCATTAAGGTCAACTCTATTTGAAGAGGCAGCACTTCCACTGTCATCTTTTGACTGCCTTCAACATGAGATGCTCATCTTCTGCCACTATATCAGACAATGCTTTACTGTTATTCATAAGGTTTTCACTGGCTAATTCCTTTCAGAAGTAGGTCACCAGGTCCTTCTTCCTAGTCTTCTTTAGTCTGAAAGCTCAGCTGAAACCTGTCCACCATGGGTGACCCTGCTGCTATTTGATTACCAGTGGCATAGCTTCCAGCATCACAGTAACACACAAGTCACCACAATAAAACAAGCTGACAAGTGTGTGGGTGTCTCAAGTCGCAATATTTAAGGATTCTATTGGGAAAATATTAAACGACACATGAAGCATCAAAAGAAAATGGAAGGCATACACAGAGTCACTGTACCAAAAAGAAATGGTCAATGTTCATCCATTTCAGGATGTAACATATAATCAGGAATTAATGGTAATGAAGGAAGAGGTCCAAGTTGCACTGAAGGCACTAGCAAAAAACAAGGCTCCAGGAATTGACGGAATATCAACTGAGATATTTTCGCCAAATGGATGCTGTGCCAGAAGTGCTCACTTGCCTATACCAAAGAATTTGGAAGACAGCTACTTGCCCACCCAACTAGAAGAGATTCTTATTTAAGGCTATTCCCAAGAAAGGTGATCCAACTGAATCTGGAAATTATCAAAAAAATATCATTAATATCACGTGCAAGTGAAATTTCGCTGTACATCATTCAAAAGTGGCTGCAGCACTACCTTGACAGGGAGCTGTCAGAAATTCAAGCCGGATTCAGATGAAGACGTGGAACAAGGGATATTATTGATGATGTCAGATGCATCCTGGCTGAAAGCAGAGAATACCAGAAAGACGCTTACTCATGTTTTATTGACTATGCAAAGGCATTCAGCTGTGTGGATCATAAATTATGATAACATTGCAAAGAATGGAAATTCCAGAACGCTTAATTGTGCTCATGAGGAACCTGGACATAGACCAAGAGGCAGTTGTTCGAACAGAACAAGTGGATACTGCATAGTTTAAAGTCAGGAAAGGTGTGTGTCAGGGTTGTATCCGTTCACCATACCTATTTAATCTATATGATGAGCAAATAATCCGAGAAGCTGGATTATATGAAGAAGAACGTAGCATCAGGACTGGCGGAAAACTCATTAAAAACCTACACATGCAGATGGCACAAACTTCCTTGATGAAAGCAAAATGGATGCACTTGATGAAGATCAAAGACTAAAGCCTTCAGTAGGGATAGCATCTCACCATAAAGAAAACGCAAATCCTCACAACTGGACCAATAAGCAACATCATGATAAACAGAGAAAACATTGAAGTTGTCAAGGATTTCATTTTAATTGAATCCATAATCAACCTCTATGGAAGCAGCAGTCAAGAAATCAAATGATGTATTGCATGGAGAAAATCTGCTGTAAAAGACCTCTTTAAAGTGTCAAAAAGTAAAGATGTCACTTTGAGGACTAAGGTGTGCCTGAACCAAGTCATGATATTTTTAATCATCTATGCATTTTTTTTTATGCATGGAAAGATGGACAATGAATAAGGAAGACTGAAGAAGACACCTTTGAATCATGGTGTTGACTATGAATATTGAATATAACATGGACTGACAGAAAAACAAACAAATCTGTCTTCGAAGAAGTACATCCAGAATGCTCTTTAGAAGTGTGGATAGTGACACTTTGTGTCAGTTACTTTGGACATGTTATCAGGAGGGATCAATCCCTGGAGAAGGACATCATGCTTGATAAAGTCCAGGGTTAGCAAAAACAAGGAAAATCCTCAACAAGATGAAATGACAGTGGCTACAACAATGGGCTCAAACAGAGAAAAAATTATGAGGATGGCACAGGACAAAGTAGTGTTTCTTATTGTTGTATACAGGGGTGCTATGAGTCAGAACCAACTCGACAACACCTAACAACAGCAGCAATATGATCCAGCAATCCCACTCCTAGGTATACACCCTAGAGACCTAAAAAAAAAAATTACATGCGCAGACATATGCACACCTATGTTCACTGCTGCTTTATTCACAACAGCAAATAAATGGGAACAACTGATATGCCCACAAACAGAAGAATAAATAAGCAAATTGTGGTACATACATATAGTGGAATACTACCTAACCATTAAAAATAATACTTGAGGTTGTACTTTGGCTTTCATGGACTGGTTCTAATTTTCTTCAGTTTCAGCTTGAACTTGTGTATGAGTAATTGATGGTCTGATCCACAGTCAGCCCCTGGCCTGCTTTTTACTTGAGCTTTTCCATCATCTCTTTGCACAGATGTAGTTGATTTGACTCCTGTGTATTACATATGGTGAGGTCCATATGTATAGTCTCAGTTTATGTTGCTGAAAAAAGGTAATTCGCAATGAAGAAATCGTTGGTCTTGTAAAATTCAATAATGTGATCTCTGGCCTCGTTTCTATCACCAAGGCCATATTTTCCAACTACCAATCCATCTTCTTTGCTTCCAACTTTCGCGTTCCAATCACCAGTAATTATCAGTGCATCCTGATTGAATGTTTGGTCAATTTCAGACTGCAGAAGTTGGCAAAAATCTTGAATTTCATCTTTAACCTTAGTGGTTAGTGCATAAATTTGAATAACAGTTGTATAACTGGTCTTCCTTGTAGGCATATGGATATTATCCTATCACTGACAGCATTGTACTTCAGGATTGATCTTGAAATGATCTTTTTGAGGATGAATGTAACACCATTCCTCTTCAAGCTGTCGTTCCCAGCATAGTAGACCATGATTATCTGATTCAAAATGACCAATACCAGTCCATTTCAGCTCACTAATGCCTAGGATATTGATGTTTATGCGTTCCATTTCATTTTTGACAATTTCCAATTTTCCTAGATTCATACTTCATACAATCCAGGTTCTGATTATTAATATATCATCTCAAGAATAGATTTGACATGTTGAACACTAATGACCAAAGACCAGAGGAGTTGTGGAATGACATCAAGGACATCATACATGAAGTAAGCAAGAGGTCATTAAAAAGACAAGAAAGAAAAGACCTAAATGGATGTCAGAAGAGACTCTGAAACTTGCTCTTGAACAATGAGTAGCTAAAGCAAAACAGAAAAAAGATGAAGTAAAAGAGCTGAACAGAATTTCAAAGGCAGCTCAAGAGATAAAGTATTATGATGACATGTGCAAAGACCTGGAGATAGAAAACCAAAAGGGAAGAACATGCTCAGCATTTCTCCAGCTGAAAGAACTGAAGAAAAAATTCAAGCCTCAAGTTGCAATACTGAAGGATTCTATAGGGAAAATATTAAATGACACAGAAGGCATCAAAAAAAGATGGAAGGAATACAGAGTCACTATACCAAAAAAATGGTCGAGATTCAAACATTTCAGGACTTAACATATGATCATGAACCAATGGTACTGAAGAAGTCCAAGCTGCACTGAAGGCATTGGTGAAAATCAAGGCTCCAGGAATTGACGGAATACTAACTGAGATGTTTTCAACAAACAGATGCAGCCCTGGAAGCTCTCACTCATCTATGCCAAGAAATTTGAAGACAGCTACCTGGTCAACTGACTAGAACCCAAAAACCAAACCCAGTGCCTTCGAGTGGATTCCGACTCATAGCGACCCTAAAGAGATCCATATTTATGCCTAGTCACAAGAAAGATGATCAAACTGAATGTGTAAATTATCAAAAAATATCATTAATATCACATGCAAGCGAAATTTTGTTGAAGATCATTCAAAAGCAGCTGCAGCAGTATATCGAAAGGGAACTGCCAGGAAGTCAAGCTGTAGTCAGAAGAGGACATGGAACCAGGGGTATCATAGCTGATGTCAGATGAATCCTGGTTGAAAGCAGAGAATACTAGAAAGATGTTTACCTGTGTTTTATTAACTACGCAAAGGCATTCAACTGTGCGGATCATAACAAATGATGCATATCATTACAAGGAATGGGAATTCCAGAGCACTTAATTGTGCTCATGAGGAATCTGTACATAGATCAAGAAGCAGTTGTTCAGATAGAACAAGGGGATACTGAGTGGTTTAAAGTCAGGAAATGTGTGCGTCAGGGTTGTATCCTTTCACCACACCTACTCAATCTGCATGCTAAGCAAATAATTCGAGGAGCTGAACTATATGAAGAACGGGGCATCAGGATTGGACAAAGACTCATTAACAACCTGTATTATGCAGATGACACAACCTTGCTTGCTGAAAGTGAAGAGGATTTGAAGCATTTACTGATGAAGATCAAAGACCACAGCCTTCAGTATGGATTACAACTGAACATAAAGGAAACAAAAATCCTCACAACTGGACCAATAAGCGACATCATGATAAAAGCCTAAAAGATTGAGGCTGCTAAGGATTTCATTTTTCTTGGATCCAGAATCAACACTAACGAAAGCAGCAGTTGAGAAACTAAAAGACGAGTTGTATCGGGCAAATCTGCTCCAAAAGACTTCTTTGAAGTGTTGAAAAGCAAAGATATCACCTTGAGGCCCAAGCCATGGTATTTTCAATCACCTCATATGCATGTGAAAGCTGGACAATGAATAAGGAAGACCAAAGAACTGACATCTTTGAATTGTGGTGTTGGAGAAGAATACTGAATATACCATGGACTGCCAAAAAAACTAACAAACCTGTCTTGGAAGAAGCACAACCAGAGTGGCCCTTGGAAGTAAGGATGACGAGACTATGTCTCACATACTTTAAACATTTAGGCAGGAGGGATCAGTCCCTGAAGAAGGACATCATGCTTGGTAAAGTAGCGGGTCAGCAAAAAAGAGGAAGACCCTCAACGAGATGGACTGACAAAGTGGTTACAAGAATGGGCTTAAGCATAACAACGATTGTGATGACGGCACAGGAATGGGCAGTGTTTCGTTCTGTTGTAAATAGGGTCATTATGAGTTGGAACTGACTTCACCACTCCCAACAAGTGGCCTTCTGGAGAACTTTTGTGATATCTTCTTCTACTTCTCCTTTGGTACTTATCCAAGTACAACAGGAGGTGTTAGTAGCAACAGCACATACTCTTCCCTGCTGAGTGAGGAAAATTCAAGAGCTAATCTAAATACTACAACCTTGGCAAGAGATTCTAAAGATTCTGCAATGTCATCAGTAATTTGAACCGTTGTAGCAAATAGATTACAAAGTGATTTTTTCAAGTTGAGGGATACTACGCCAAGGTAAGAAGGCTTGAAGGAACACCCACACCACACCTGGTCTGTCAGTCACTAGATTTCCAGGATTTTCCCATCCTCTTCTGTGTTTGGTTACATACACGCTTGACAAGTGTCTCTAAATTATTCCTCCAATGAGTGCTTTCAAAATGAGTGTACACTGACCCATTACTATCCAACTATCTAAGCAAGGCAGTGCCTAGGCATAAGATTCATTATTTGTATTTAGTTTTTTTTTGTGGTGGGGTAGTTTGACCCTCCACATAAAAATATATGCTCAACAAGGGGCACAATTCGCACCAGGTTTAGTGTGATTGTGTGGGAAGGGAATGGATTAATTAGCTTCTTCCAGCCAGTTTTCTGCTAAGAAATTGTTACAATCATCCTACAAATATTGGAACAGCTTGCTTTAGTAGTTCAGTGCCAGAAAGGGAATGTGGACTATGGATACAAGGAGAACAGTCTGTAGGTGTAAACTTATATCTGGGCCAGCCACACCGTTTTAGGATCAGATTAAAGCATGATATTTAAAATTGATCTGTTGGTCCAGAGGGATGCCATAGACTGACATGTACGGTTTGATGTTGTTGTTGTTATGTGCTGTCTCATGGTGTCCTTATGACTCATAGCGACCCTATAGGACAGAGCAGAACTGCCCCATAGGGTCTCCAAGGAGCAGCTGGTGGATTTGAACTGCCGATCTCTTGGTTAGCAGCCAAGCTTTTAACCACTGCACCACCAGGGTCCCTGGTTTGTTTGATAGTGGTGCTGCAATTAACAGTAATTCTGTGGATAAAGCTGTAATTAGAGGTAATGCTAGTGGATCTGAATTTTCATGCATAGACTTTGAGAAAAGATGACATATCCAACAGTCTCTTAGATTACTAGTTCTACCCACTGATTGAGCTAGTTTAACAAAGGCATTTTTTCTTCCAAGCATCAGTGGGAATTATTGAAAGATAAAATTTAAGAAGAGCTTCATAATGAAGAAAAAAAAACCTGTTGCTGTTGAGTTGATTCTGACTCATAGGGACCCTATAGGACAGAGCAGAACTGCCCCATAGAGTTTCCAAGGAGTGCCTGGTGGATACGAACTGCTGACCTTCTGGTTAGCAGCCGTAACACTTAACCACTACGCCACCAGGGTTTCCCAAAAATAATACGATAAGCAAATAGCATAAGAATAGTATCAACAATAAAGTATGCTCCATTAATTTCAGTCACCTACATCAGGAGAAGATTACCAAGAAAGAAGACCAACTTTATGCAGCAAGGAAAATAGCATGAGAATAGCTGTGATTATAAAACAAAGCCCAAAAATGTCAATAATGTATATGGAGTCTTATTCTGTGATCTTAGGATTAGCGCTCTACCTTTGTGGTCAGCTGTTTCTGGCCACTAGGACATTTCAAAGTGATTTTCAGTTCTCCAGAGGTTGAAAAATCCACAAAGGAGTCTTTGCTCTCTTCAGTTGTAAGTGAATCCAAGTTTTGGCTCCTGTAATTTGGCAGCACAAGGGATAGTAAGAAGGACCAAATAAAGTCCTCTCCAGGGGGGTTCTAGGGAGTCTTTTATAGTTGGTATTTTCCAATAAACATAGTCACCTGGGTCTATTTTAGGCACACAGGCAATATCTACTTTTTGACTTTCAAAACCTTCCTTAATTTGCTAAGAGGTCTGGGTTATATATATGTATATGCATATATATATATATATACATATTGAATACTGAGTCAAAGATTAACAATACTTTAACCAGTCAGTTTAAACTAGATTGGAATCAATGTGGGCAACATAAGAGCCCTTGGCCTTCCAGTAAGTATTTCATAAGGAGTTAGCTTATGGAGCCCAAACTGTGTGGACCTCAAATTTAAAACAACTAAGGGTAAGACTTTAGTCCAAGGCAAAATTAAAGTTTCACAAAACTTGGCAAGCTGAGCTTTTATTATTCCACTAATTCTATCAAACCAGAGGATTGAGGGTGATAAGGGCAGTGTAACCTCTGGAATATGGGAAATATTTGACATACTTCTTGAATAACTAGGCTGGTAAAATGAGTTCCTCTATTGCTACAAAGGATTTTTGGAGTTCTGCAAGTGGGGATGACATTTTCAAGGAGTTTCTTTGCCACAAAGGTTATAGTAGCATGCTGGCAAGGAAAGGCTTCTACCAATTTGAAAACTGGAAAATCACAACTAGTACATATTTATAACCACTAGAAGGAGAAAGTTGAATGAAATCTAGTTGTCATTCAAGCATGGGCCCAGAAGGTAAAGGGCACTGCCTAGATGGAACTTTGAAACATTTTCCAGGGTTGTAGTGAGGGCAAATGTAGCAGTAAGTTGTTACATATAAGGTAGCCTCAAAACTTTTTCTGCACCAATTTTTTTTTCATAATTTCAATCTTCTTATCTCATCTTAGATGACATCTGCAGTATAGGGCTCGCATCAGAAGAATACATAAAAATTTAGGTAAAACTAGTTTCTTATTTGGTCCAACCCATGGATTAATACTGGGATCCTGGAGGCAGCCCTCTTTTTACCAGGTTTCAATTTCCTCTGTTTGAGCTAATTGTTGATATTTTAAAAGAATTTCTTCAGTCAACCCAGGAAGACTAAAATTATTAATAAAGAAGTCAGGACAACCTCCATCTTTGGTTTTCATAGGAGCAGAAATGATCCTAGAGGCAACTTGTCTGGCTGCTTTATCAGCAAGAGTATTTCCCCTGATTTCTTTAGTTTGGGGCACTCCTTTTGGCTTATGGGCTTATATTTTTATTGGAGAAATTTCAGAGGAAGTAGTAAAGCATCTAAATGGTCTGCTACTAAGGTTCCATTTTTTATGGTAGTCCCAGAAGATGTTAAAAATCCTCTCTGTTTCCAAAACATCCCAAAATCATATACAAGTCCAAAATACATCTACCCGTTACTGTGGAGTTGATTCCGACTGATAGAAACCCTATAGGACAGAGTAGAAGTGCCCCACAGAGTTTCCAAGGAGTGTCTGGTGGATTTGAACTGCTGACCCTTTGGTTAGCAGCCATAGCACTTAACCACTACACCATGAGGGTTTTTTAAAAAAAAAAAAACACATCTACATCAGTGTAAACAGTTACGGACTGTTTGGACGCCCACTGGCAAGCCCTAAAAAAAAACCAAAACCTGTTGCCATTGAGTCGATTCTGACTCATAGTGAGCGAAGCCCTAGTTAGGGAAATTAACTCATCTTATTGGGCAGTGGTAGTTTCAGGGATAACTTGACTTTCAAGGACCTCAGTGGAAGTGATTACAGCATATCCAGCCTGGTAACAAGGGTCAGCAGGATCTGGTTTTAGGTAAGAACCATCCACAAACAAAAAAAATCAGGGTTAGCTAAAGGGGTCTCCTTTAAATCATTCTGAAGGGTCAAAGCTGTTCTATCTAGGCAGTTATGCATAGGGTAATCATCACAATCAGTCTCAGGGAGAAGTGTGGCTAGGTTCAAACAAGCCACAGAAAGTAATCTAACATTAGATGCAGCCAGGAGAACTTCATAAGAAGTGAGCCGTCTGGTGGACAGGTGTTGCGTTAAAGCGGGAAGTATATCAGATACAATACGAAAGCACATAAACATGTAAGAAGTTTCCTAACACTTTATCTGTGGTTCTTTCTACCAATTTCGTAGTAGCAGCTACAGACATAGAAAGGACGGTATCCTTTCGCTACAGGGTCCAGCTGCCTCTTATAGTAGCCCACAGGTCTCTGTTGTCCTCCATGTTTCTGTGTTAATACATCCAAGGCATTTCGAAATACCACGTGTACAAATAAAGAGAAATGTCACTGGTGGTTAGGAAACACTAAGACAGGAGTCTTTATTAAACAACTTTTAATTTTACTATTGCCTCTTGATCTTCTGATAAAATTTGGAATGAATATAGTTCAGAAGCCTTTACATATGTAATAGTTGGGCTAACAAGGAAAAGTTGGGAATTTAAGTCTTATAATAGCCACAAAGTACTAATAATTCCTGTAGCTGTTTCTTAGTTTTAAGCAGAGGAAAAGTAGCTGTTTCTTAGTTTTAAGCATAGGAAAAGCAAAAATAGCCTCTTTTCATTTAGAGTCAATACAGATACTTTCTGCAGAAATTATGTGGCCTGTTTAGCAAAAGGTTCAGAAAATTTTAACTTTCCTATGGAAACTTTATGTCCACCAATAACCAAATGCTTTAATAATGTTATGGTATCATCAATACAAGCCTTTTGGAAGGCTGTGCACACCAATAAATCATCAACATATTGTAACAATACAGATTTGTTAGGAAACTGCAATGGTGAATCATCATGCAACACCTGAGAAAAGTAGGTAGCAGATTCAGTAAATCTTTAAAGCATTACAGTCCAAGTAAATTGTTGATTTTCCCAAGTGAAAGTGAACAGCTATTAGCTTTCAGGGTGTACAGGTGTACTAAAGAAAATGCTGAAAGACTGTAAAATGAGTGGCAACTGAGGGAACATTGTAAAGTCATTAAAGAGGATTCAGGACCACCAGAAACCTAGGAATAACAATAAGGTCTACAGTGTGCAAGTCCTGAACAAATCTCCAGCCCCTATTATTTGCTTTTTTTACAGGAAGGGCAGGGGTGTTACAAGGGCTGGTACAAGGGACAATAAATCCTCTGCTGAGAAAGTCCTGAATTATAGGGGCCAATTCTTCCTTTGCTTCATGTTTAAGCAGGTATTGAGAAGTTCTTGGCAGGGGTTTAGATGTCTCTATTTGAATCTTAATTGGTTTCACGGATAAACTCGACCTATGTAGTCCATAAATTTTGGGGAGCCAGTGAAAGAATATCAGGGGCAAGAGGGTTAATTTTAGTTGAATCATGTTTACGTGAAAAAAAGTGCTTGTAAGCAGCAAACATTTTCTTCCCTTTTGAATTCATTCTAAATCTAAACCTGTTTGGGAGATTTTGAGGTATCAGGTAAAGTTTAAATTATTTCCCCTTTTTCAGTGAATTGTAATTGACAATTCCAATTAGACAAAAGATCTTAGTTTAATACATTAGCAGGGATATCAAGACTTAGCAAAAAGGGGTGTAAATCTTCAACAGGGACACAGGATATAGAAATGGGTTGAGAATGATGTAATATTTTTTCCTGGTCTGCAACCCCAACTATTTCAGTGCTTTTTTTACTCTGGGGCAGGAACTTTTGTAAGGAAGTGAGGTTAATAGCAGATAGAGTGACTCCAGTATCAGTTATAAATTTGCAAGGATCTCCATTAACATAAAGTTTCTCCTTGTAGGTTAAGTGCAACCATAGGGCAAGTCCCTACTTTTTCTTCAGAGCCCCATCATTTCATATCAAATTGGATGGGTTTTTTTGAGAGGCCATTGCCTTGTTCTTTAATTTGTAACATTCATTTTTCCAACGGCCAGGTTTCTTACATTAATGCTGAAGACCAGTTTTTGTGCCATTAGGACTACTGAAAGGCTTAATATTCTTTTTTGTTTTGTTTTGGAGACTGCAGTTATTGCAATTGGAAAACCAATAATTTAGTAGTCTTTTTCTCTTCTTCTATTTCAAAAGCTTAAGGAAGTTTATAAACTAGATATGTTAATTCTGTGATTGGGATCATTTTCAAATCTAATCAGTGTCTTTTGATGAGAATTGAGATATCAGGTCTCAGTCCTATATAAAAACTGCATTAAAGACTCCTGTGGTCCTTGGCACTTCTAAAGTTAAACCTGAATGTTCAGAGAAATTTTTTAAGTAATCTTGATGATCATATACACTTTCATCTTTATTTTGTTTGTAAGAATGAATTTTTGTTCAATCACTTACTGGAGGACAGGCTCTAGCAATAGCCTCACGTAACCTTTTACTTATTTCTCGAGTGTCCTTGAAAAAATCAACAGCTTTCCCATCTACGTTTAAAGCTAAAGTATTCTTGGGATCCTTCCAATCAGCCTGGTCTAATCAAAGTTGAGCTTCCCTGGGCCCAGTTATCATATGAACTAATTTATATAGGTCCAGGATCCCAGGTTGGTAGGCTTCAATCAAAATCTTAAATTCTTCAGCAAATTTATAGGGATCATCTCACACCTTTGGAAAATTTCTTACAATGTTACACAGTTCTGTGTGAGTCCAAGGGACAAAGGTTATAACAGGCATGTCTTCAGTGTCTGGAAATTATATTTTTAAAAGGCATTTCAGGTAACGACTTGTCAGTCTCTTGTGTTGGATAGAAAGGAAGTTCACCTAGAGTGCTGTCACAGGATAAAGAGAAACAGCTTCTGGCAGAGAAGCAGTAGGAACAAGAATAGAGTTTTGACATTGTAGCTCCTTGTTTTGTTTAACTAATTTAGAAACTGCAGGGAAGCAATTTTGCTATCCTGATGTCTTTTGGAGACTGCTACACACCAATCAAAATAGGTATCCCATTGAGGACGTTTAACCCAGGAGCCTTTACTTTCTAATTTCCTGTACAGAAAAATCAATTTAGAAATATCAGAAGATCCCCAAAGTGGTCACTGATTCTCTAAACTATCATTAGTAAGGTCGTGCCACAGAGACAAAAATTTACACATCAAGAAAATGAAATGTTTATTCATGTAATTCTCAGGAGTTCCAGACGGTGGCCTTGAATTATTTTTAGATTTGGTATTCCCTATTTTTATTTTCCAGTGGACAGAACAAACATGTGCACAAAGAGACCAAAGGCTGATCGTTACTTTCAGTTTCTCAGAGTCAGATATAATTTCTGAAAGGGATTGTCATGGTATTTGGAAACAGGGTGATCTTTTACAGTGTGCCTTCATTGCATGAGAGTTTTCTTGTAGCTGGTGGGCAGCCTAGTGCTTCTAGCCCATCTCCATAACTCAGCTTATCCTGTTAGGGGAGTCTTTCAATTGGTGGCAAGTGCCCTAATGGCTCATGAAAGATCGTCCCATGCCAACTGATTTGCAGCTCAACAGACTGAGATTCCTGCACAACATCTAAGTTGATTCTGACTCATAGCAACCCTATAGGATAGAGTAGAGCTAACCCATAAGATTTCCAAGGAGTGGCTGGTATATTCAAACTGCTGACCTTTTGGTTAGTAGCCACTGCATAATCAGGGATCCTATGCCTAGCTAGTTCCAGTTTAATCTGTATCTGAAAATTGTTCATGTAACTAAGTGACAAAAATAGAAATGCTGTGAAAAATCCTCTTACAATATCTGATAACTTATTCTGAATTAGTCTCTTTATTTCACAAGTTAATCACATATTTCCTCCATTCACATTTTAGAATTATAGTGTAATGCCCATGACCTTGATAGTGTGTTCTTGATTTACTTTTGGCATGAAAACACATAATACACAAAGAATAACTCTGAATAGTATTTACTCTGTACATACTATTATAATTCTCTCTGAAACTATTTTCTGGTTCTGTGTGATACTTGTTATATGCTTTTTCACTAAGTTACCTCATATATTTTTAATTTTTTTTAATTTTAGGAAAGTTTAGATGTATGGAAAAGTTGCAAAGATAGTGCCGAGTATTACTGTATACCTCAGATCCAGTTTTTCCTATTTTTAACATCTTACATTTTTTTTTTTTTTTACATTAGCATGGTGTGATTGTTGTGTGTCACCTTGGCTGGGCCATGATTCACAGTGGTTTGGTAGTTATGCCACAGCTTGGCAGTTATATAATGATGTAATCACTTCCATGATGAGATCTGATATAATGTGATCACCTCCATAATGGGATTTGCTGTGAGTAGCTAATCAGTTACAAGGGAGTTTCCTTGGGAATGTGGCCTGCATCCAATATAGGTGGACTTTCTGACATGGCTCATGGCCTTTTGCTCACTCTGGATTCTGCAGCTAGCTCCCACTCATCTGACCTCCAGTTCTTGGGACTTGAGCCAGCAGCTTACCTGTCATCTTACCTGCCTATTTTAGAATTAATTGGTCTCTGCAGCCTGTCAGCCAGAGCCCTACTGTGTGACCTGCCAATCTTGGGTACACCAGCCCCTGTAGCTAACTGAGTCAGGGGAAGCCTCCAGCCTGACTCACGGACTTGGGATTTTCCAGACTGTGTGAGCCATTTCCTTGATATAAATCTGTCTATTTATATATGTATTTACATGCTTTACTGGTTTTGCTTCTCTAGAGAACCCAGCCTAAGACATATGTGTAAATTTGTTAAAATTAATGAACCAATATTGATACATTATCATTAACAGAAGTCCATACTTCATTCAGATTTTCTTAGTTTTTACCTATTGTCTTTTTCTGGTCCAGAATACCATCCAGGATACTATATTACATTTAGTCATTATGTCTCCTTAGCCTTCTCTTTGGCTGTGAAAGTTTCTCAGACTTTCCTTGTTTTTCATGACCTTGATGTTTTAGGGAGTACTCATCAGGTATTTTGTGGAAAGTCTCTCAATTTGTGTTTGTCTGATGCTTTTCTCAAGGTTGGACAGTGATTTTTTTGGGGGGGGTAAATAGCACAGAGGTGAAATGTCATTCTCATTACATCATATTAGGGGTACATGATGGTTCAGAAGCAGCAAGGAGTTGCCTGACCTGACCTGGCTGGCACTGGCAAGCTACAGGCTGGATTGCTGGCATGCATGGTGAGGCAAGCAGTGGCATTCAGGATGCTTATTCCACATCTGGAGAGAACAAGTAGCAGAGTATCTGCTCAACCCTCCAGAACCAGCGAGATGCAGCACACAATCAGCAAAAGTACAAGTGTCTAACCTACCACACAAGTCAAAAAAAAACCCTTTGGGAAGAACTTCTCTCTCATTTACCTACCCCCTCCCTGCTCTGCACCAGTCCTGGTTTGGCTTCAGTGACTGCAGCACCCCTGGACCAGAAGCAGTACCTGTCATGTATCCTGAGCCATTCTCCAGGCATTGGAGAGGGAACAAATTTACAAACAGGAGAAATAATCTGCCAGCTCCCCTAAGCCAGGAATTCAGGGAAGGCACAGCTCCTTTGCCTAGGCACAGGCATAAGGGGTCCACAGACTTTGAATGCCTTTCACCCCTACAGGCATTTCAACAGCAGAGGTCCTCACTAGCACAGTACAACAGGGCGTATACCTGAAGCCTATATTCAACTATATCAGCTATAAGGGGGAGTGGCAGATTTGTGACATTTGATACCATTCTGCCCATTAAGCAGGGTCCTCATCTACCCACATCAGGAGCCAGAAGACTGGTGGTTCCACCCACACCACCTAGCCACCCATGACAGGGATCCAAAACTAAGTGGTACCACCCAATCCTTATAGCCAACAGCACTGGGTGCCCACAGTCCAGCTGCAAAACCCACCCACCTATGCACTCTAGGGAACAGGGACATGCTTTCCTCCCAGATACTCAGGGGCAGCCATCAGCCCCCTGCCTTGCTCAGCACATGACCCCCTACTGCAGCCAGATACCTGTGCCTACACGAATCACCCCTGCCCATCTAGAACTGTAGCTGACAGCCTGTACCACACACTTGATGACCAATTACCTGGACACATGAGCTGAATCCATACAAGGAAAGTAAACAGTCTCTTGGGCTGACATACCTAGTAACAGCCCTAAACACCTGTTGACAGGATGGGAGAACTTCAAAGACGCCAGTAATCAAACTACCTGACATGACCAGCCTATTTGGGCACATTACAACAAAACAAGAAGCTAGGACACAGTAAGCCAACATAAATAAAAAATATAACTTATTGATGGCTTGGAGACAACAGTCCATAACAAATCACATAAATAGGCAGACCGTGATGGCTTCAACAAGCTCAAAAAACAAAAAAATCAAGAAATATTCCAGATGAAGAGAACTTTCTAGAATTACCAGAGGTAGAATACAAAAGATGAATATACAGAACTCTTCAAGAGATCAGGAAGGAGATAAGGCAAAAGGCAGAACAAGCCAAGGAACACACAAAGCAACAGAGGAACTTAAGAAAGTTATATAAGACCATAATGACAAATTTAACAGGTTGCAAGAACCCACAGAGAGATGACAAACAAAAATCCAAAAGATTAACAATAAAATTTCAGAATTAGACAACTCAATAGAAAATCATAGATGCAGAATTGAGGTAATGGAAGTCAGAATTAGTGAGATTGAAGATAAGGCACTTGACGCCAAATTATTTGAGGAAAAATCAGATAAAATAATTTAACAAATATGGAAAAACCCTAAGAATTATGTGGGACTCTATAAAGAGGAATAACCTACAAGTGATTGGAGTACCAGAACAGGGAGGGAAAACAGAAAATACGGAGAGAAAAGTCAAAGATTTCTTGGCAAACTTCCCCGATATCATGAAAGGTGAGAAGATATCTATCCAAGAAGCTCATCGAACCCCACACAAGGTACATACCCCAAAAAGTTACTAAGACATATTATAATCAAACTTGCCAAAACCAAAGATAGAGAGAATTTTAAAAGCAGCTAAGGATAAACAAAAAGTCATTTACAAACGAGAGTCAATAAGACTAAGCTCTGACTACTCACCAGAAACCATGCAGGCAAGAAGGCAATGGGATTACATATATAAAACCTTGAAGGAAAAAAAATTGCCAGTCAAGAATTATATATCCAGGAAACTGTCTCTCAAATATGATGGTGAAATCAGGTCATTTCCAGATAAACAGAAGTTTAGTGAATTTGTAAAACCAAACCGAAATTACAAGAAATACTACCAGGAGTTCTCTGGTTAGAAAATGAGTAACATCAGATAGCAACCCAAGACTAGAACATAGGACAGAACAACTAGATATCAACCCAGATAGGGAAATTACAAAAATAAATCAAAGCTAAAACACTGAAAATAGGGAAACATAAATATCAATATAGAAAAGATGACAACATTGGAACATAAAAGAGGGACTAAGTAATGTAGTCATAGATCTTTCATATGGAGAAGTCAAGATGATAAAAAGAAATAAAAGACTGGTTTATATTTAGAAAAATAGAGGTAAATAAAATCCTACACATCAAAATAAAAAACAAGAAAAACCATAAAGACTCAGCAAATACAAAATCAACAACAATAAAAAGAATGAAAAGAAAATACATAAAGAAAAATGACTCAGCACATAAAATTAAGTGGTACAAAGAAACTGTCAACAACACACACAAAAAAATGCATCAAAATGACAGCACTAAACTCATCCCTATCAATAATTATGCTGAATGTAAATGAACTAAACGCACCAACAGAGACAGAGAATGGCAGAATAGATTTTAAAAAAATACAATCTGTCTATATGCTGCCTACAAGAGACACACCTTAGACTTAAAGACAGAAACAAACTAAAACTCAAAGAATGGAAAAAATATATCAAGGAAACAACAATAAAAAAAGAGCAGGAGTGGCAATATTAATCCCTGACAAAATAGACTAGAAAGCAAAATTCACCACAAAGGGTAAGGAAGGCCACTATATAATGATTAAAGGGTCAATACACAAGGAGGACATAACCATAATAAATATTTACACACCCAATGACATGGCTCCAAAATACATAAAACAAACTCTAACAGCATCGAAAAAAGAAATAACTCCACAATAAGAGTAGGAGACTTCAATACACCACTTTTGGTGAAGAACAGACCATCCAGAAAGACGCTCAATAAACACATGGAAGATCTAAATGCCACAATCAACCAACTTGATGTCACAGACATACACAGTACACTTCACTCAACAGCAGCCAAGTATACTTTCTTTTCCAACGCACATGGAACATTCTCCATAATAGACCACATTATTAAGTCACAAAGCAAGCCTTAACAGAATCCAAAGTATCAAAATATTACAAAGCATCTTTTTCTAACCATAAAGCCATAAAAGTAGAAATCAAAAACAGAAAAAGCAAGGAAAAAAAATCAAATACATGGAAACTGAACAACACCTTGCTCAAAAACTACCGGGTTACAGAAGAAATTAAGGACGGAATAAACAAATTCACAGAATCAAATGAGAATGAAAACACATCCTACCAGAATCTTTGGGACACAGAAAAACCAGTGCTCAGAGGTCAGCTTATAGCAATAAATGCAAACATCCAAAAAGAAGAAAGGGCCAAAACCAAAACATTAACAACTTGATCAAACAGAAAGAGAGCAGCAAAAGAAGCCCTTGGGCACTAGAAGAAAGCAAATAATAAAAATTAGAGCAGAATAAAATGAAATAAAGAATAGAAAAACAATTGAAAGAGTTAACAAGGTCAAAAGCTGGTACTTTGAAAAGATCAACAAAATTGATAAACCATTGGTCAAACTGACAAAAGAAAAACAGGAGAGGAAGCATATAACCCGAATAAGAAATGAGACAGCCTATACCACAACAGACCCAGCTGAAACTAAAAGAATCATAATAGAATACTATGAAAAATTGTACTCCAACAAATTTGAAAACCTAGAGGAAATGGACAAATTTCTAGAAACACACTACCTTACTAGATTGTTATAAATTTAGGATGTTAAGCATAATCCCTGTGGTAATCAAAATGAAAATACCTTTAAAAATTACACAGGAAATGAGAAGAGAATCAAAATACTTCACTACAAAAATCAACTAAATACAAAAGAAGGCAGTGTGGGAAGAAATGAGGGACACAAGTATGAGACACATAGAAAAATGGCAGAATTAGTATCTTCTTTATTGTTAATTTAAATATAAATGGAGTAAACTCTCCAATCAAAAGCAGAGATTGGTAGAATGGATTTAAAAAACTAAAAGATGTAAACCATCTATATGCTGACTATAAGAAACACATATTAGACCCAAAGGCACAAATAGGTTGAAAGTGAAAGGGTGGAAAAAACATTACTATACATACATTCACCCTTAAAGAAAAATGAAGTTCTGATAGATGCTACAATACAGATTAACCTTGAAAATGTGCTAAGTGAAATAAGTCAGAGACAAAAGGACAACTATTGCTGTAAGCATACTTACAGGAATATCTAGGAGAGGCAAATGCATAGAGACACAGGTAGACAGGTGGTTACTAAAGTTGGGGAAGGGAGGAATGGCAAGTTATTGCTTAATGGATACTGAGATTCTATTTTGGGTGACAAAGACATTTTGGAGGCGGTTGTTGGTGGAGATGGCATAACATTGTGAATGTGATTAATGTCACTAAATTGTACTCTTAAAATTGTTACAGTGGCATATATATTTTACCATGATAAATTAAAAAAAAAATGAATAGGGCGTTTATGTCCTAAGCTGTATGAACTTGGAAAACAATTTTTCAGAATAGTCACCACGGAATGCCTTCATTTATATTCCCAATATATTTACTCCATGAATCAGATGCACAAGGCTGTAAATTTAAATCCTAACTTAAAAATAAATATTGTTCCTTAAAATATCAAAAAAATTATCAAAACTACCAGACACAAATGTGAAAAGACAACTTGTTTGCTGGAAAGGCAAAAAAAAAATTGAAATAGATTGTTTTAGATGAATGAAATAGGAGTCCAAGGGCTCTCTCTCACAAGCAATAGGGTTCTTAAAAGAATAGCTAGCAATATCTCTACAATCTCCACAGCAGCAACACAGAACAACTCACTACCATTCACTGAATAAGCAAATATCATTTCCAAGAAAGTTTAATTTACCTAAACATATATATATATATATATATTTTATATGTAAATCCTGTTGCCGTCTAATCGATTCCAATCCAACTCATAGTGACCCTATAGGACAGAACAGAACTGCCCCATAGGGTTTCCAAGGAGCACCTGGTGGATTCAAACTGCCAACCTTTTGGTTAGCAGCTGAACTCTTAACCACTACATCACCAGGATTTATATGTATGTGTATATATATGTGTTTATGCATATATGTATGTATGTATATAGGGTGGTCCTGGTGGCGCAGTGGCTGGTAACCGAAAGTGGTTGTTCAGACCCATGAGCTGCTCTGTGGAAGGAATATGTGGCAGTTTGCTTCCCTAAAGACTTAGAACCTCGGAAAACCTATGGGGTTATCTTATTCTGTCCTATAGAGTCACTATGAGTCGGAATCTACTTGACAGGCAATGAGTTCTGGTTACATATGTATGAATGTGCATTATGTGGGACAAAGAACTTTGGCCTTTGTTTTTAGTTCTTGAAAACAGTCCTTATAATTCTCTAGCAATCAAGGTGCCCTTTGTTTTCTAAAATAGCCAGGCAACACTTAAACCAAAAACTGGGCTGCCATAGAGTTGATTCCTACTCATGGTATACTTAGCATTAGATACTGATTTGATTGAAGAACATCTTCAAATAGTTTTATGAATTTTTCCTATATAAATATTTTAAACTTTAGATTTCATTCTTTTAAAGTCGAAATATTTCAGCATAAAGATCAATTATGCACGTGTCATTACCGTTATTGTTGTTAGGTGCCATCAGGTCGGTTCCAAATCATAGAGACCCTATGAACAACAGAATGAAACACTGCCCAGTCCTGCACCATCCTCACAACAGCTGCCACAGTTTTCAACATTAACATCCTAGGTCTTCTTTAAAGCTGTCAAGGTACATGTTAATAGTATACCAGGAAGGTTGAAACTCCCTACTCTGCAACCCTTTTACACAATGTTTGTCCTGCAGCTCAATTCTCTCTCTAAAGTAGTCCATTTCTCCCCTTTCTTTGTTTTCAAGGTTGCTACCTTTCAGAAGTAGATCACCAGGCCTTTCTTCCAAGGTGACTCTGGGTAGGTTCAAATCATCAACTTTAGGTCAGTAGCCAAGCATTTAACCATTTGCACCGCCCAGGAAATGAGAGGTGGGAATGAGAGGATCAGAAATTGAGGATTATATGTGGTTGCTTCAAATGAATAGATGGGGCTCTGGCTTCAAGAAGTATGTAATCCCTTCTGATATATTCCACAGCCAAACCAAACCCTTGGGAAAGGTACTCAGCCTACCTGGAATCTTAATCATTTTCTACCCTAGAGTCCCTAGAGTCCACGAGCCACTACCTGGAGAATGAAAAAGAAAATCCTAGTAGGAGGAACAGTAGTAAAGTGGGCGGTTTGCCTTAACCCTCTCTCTACTTCCAGCGTTTTCGTGTTCCCTTTATCTCAAGATTCCAAGTTCCTCCTTTGAGAAAGGAGGGGTGTTGGATAGCATCTTAATACGCTATTCATATTGGTATATTTGTATTTTTAAGGATTACTCCAGAAGAATTACTCAAAACATGAATTATTTTGTTGAAACGTCTGTGAATAAGGTACCAGAATAGATAGATATTTTTGCTTCAGGAGACTTCCCAATAACTACCAAACCAGACCACATAAGAAACTCATTATTCTTTCCACTCATAAAAGTTATTCTAGGCTCTGAATCATATAAGCAATAAAACATGGTAATAGCTACCTACTGTTTACTGAGCACTTGCTATGTGCCAGACACTGTAGTAAGCATTTTACATTCATCGCCTCTCTTAATATGCTTTGCATTTTAAGGAGGTAGGTCCTGTCATTCTAAATGTACAGATAAAGAAACAGAGACTCAAAGGAATTGGATAACTTGCAAAGGTCAAACAGATATAATAAATGACAGAACTTTAGGAGTGTATAATTCTAAAATGATTATATTAGCCATTGTTTTATTTAGCTTCTCTTCTGTGCTCACTACCTTAAGATTCTTGAAAGTAGACAAAATCAACAATATGAATATTTTTTGTAGACAATTCATGAGGAAAAAAAAATCAGATCTTCTAGTTTTGTAAGACCGGCTCACTCAGAAATTTGCTTTAGATGTAAATGGAGGTCAGGTGCTCAGCAAAGTAAAATTAGATGTAGTTAAACCATCAATAATAAGATTGACTGATTGTAAAGTTTTGTATTTTTGAGTTGTTTTTCCAAGAAGTGCCCTCATTTGAAATAATTTCTAAAGTCATGTTCAATTTCCCCTGAGACTCTATTATAATAGTTTTATATCCCTTGTCGTATAAACTCATCTTTTCTTAGCCAACCTTTCTAAAATTTTATGCCTGATAGACATTTTTAGTAATACTACTTGATTATATAATTATTGGCATTATTAATTTCAGCAATATAAAATTCAGTAGAGGAAATTGAGAACTAATCAAGACGAAATGCTCAAGCCCAGCATATAAAGACCTGGGGTAAATATTTCTTTGGATATTGGGGATTTAAGCTGTACAACTTTCATTAATATTTGAAAACACTTTGTCTCATTATCCAGGTGTTAGAATTGGCACCCAGAACACAGAGTGATGTAGGAGAGCATCAAAAAGCATCAGCCAGTTTTAATTAGTGCCAAAACAATTTTACTCTGCATTCACCGGGTAAGCAAGGAGATTTTGTGGATGACAAACAGAGGATGAAACTTCCTTTGTGTTCTAACACTGCATAAAGAGAATGGTATGTATTATCACAGCTATACTGCAACATACCAAATATGGGGGGACCTAGACAGAACACTAGTTTCATCTATCTATATTCAATGCACCTTGGGTCAGAACTCACACTGGTGGCCAGAGGTATCACTTTAATGATGCTAGTCTAATGCCTTGAGTTTCAAGGGCTCCTACCTTATGAGCAGCTCAAGGCTTCACCCATCTTCTAAATATTCAAATTAAGTGTAGAATACGTGGGTCTGAATGAACTTAGAAAGTTTTGGACTTTAGAAGGGTATTTATTGTGATAAAGCTGAATTAAATCCCAAGATGTGGCCTCTTTTTTTTCCCCTTGTCCTTACTGGCACTACGGAAAAGCAGAGCTGACCTTACACGGGATAAAGAGTGATGTGATTATGGGAATAAAAAAAAAATCTCTGCATTACCATCTGTGTTGAATATCTCCCATTTTACCCATGCTGCCCCAGGTTCCAGGAGACTGACCTGTGTTGACCATACAAAAATGGCCTCCTTGTCCTCTGGCTTTAGAATGGCTTTGACTTATAAGGAGCCTTGGTAGGAGGCCAGAAGGAAGGAAGAGAGTGAGCGTGGTATATTTACACCCCTGGCTTTCTTCCTGAATACTCATCTTGGGCTGGCTTGGTCCCTCAACTAAAGGTCACAGCTTCTCTCTGGAGTGTCTCCCCAAATAGTTTTTGCACTTTCTTATTACCATTAACCAGTCCCTTCCCTTCCATTCAGCGTAGTGGTTAAGTGCTATAGCTACTAACCCAAAGATCGGCAGTTCGAATCCATGAGGCACTCCTTGGAAACTCAATGGGGCAGTTCTACCCTGTTCTACAGGGTTGCTATGAGTTGGAATCGACTCGATGGCAATAGGTTTGGTTTTATGGTTCTCCCTTCTACTTTCAGATCTGGGGGGTACCCTCCTATCTCCATGTCCACATTAACTCTGAACTCTCTGTTGTGGTTTTGCTACAGTGTGCTCACTACTCAGTAAATAGTCCCTTTATTAAACTCTCCTCAAATTATTTGAGTTTATCAACTGTTTCCTGCCAGGTCTCTGACTGATACACTAGTCTGTGATAGTGTCTGACACTCTATCATTACACATTTATTCTTTTGGCTTTCATGTTGCCTTCAGAAGCACGCTGTTAGAAATAGCAAGTCCATTATCAGTTACTTACATATCCATATAAAACATCTTACATATTCACATAAAACATAAATGTTTTCTAGCTTAATAACTTGTCGTGCCTGATGTCATTGAAGGAAGGGCTATACAAAATAATTTATCATCAGACTGTTGACAAGGGCTATGTGTTATTCACTTCTATATTCTGTTGTTGGAGGCAGTATAGGGTAGTGGTTAAAAGTAGTATCACCTGGATTTTTATCTTGTTTCTATTGCTTACTAAGTGTATAATTTTGGATAATCGTTTTCACCTTCCTGAATTTTAGTTTCATCTGGAAAATGAGGATAGTAACAGTACCTATCTTATGGAATTCTCATGATCATTAAATAACTTAAGTCATTCAATGTACTTGACATAGTACATGGTAGCTTCAGTAAATGTTAGCTGTTATTAACACCAAGCATATTTATTAATCGATGACTCCTTCCTTCCATCCATCAATCCACTTAATACCTCTGTAGTACCTACTATGTGTCCAGTACTATACTCTAAGCCTCAGATAAAATGCTGAGGAAAACCATAAATGATTCCTGCCTACATGTAGCTTATGGTCTAGATCTAAAAACAAAGACACAGGAACAGTCAAATAATTATCAATAAATGTAAAACTTAAATAATCGCAATGAAGGAGAAGTGCCAGGTATCACATGACTAAATCATAGAGGCATTCTACCTTTGAAGGAAGAATAGAAGCAAATTAGACAAAGAAGGAAGAGAGCTCCAAATACAGAGAAAAGCAAGTAAGTGCAAATGTCCTGGGGCAAAAGAAATATGATGTATAAGAGTGACTAGGAAAAGACCAACGTGTCTAGAAAGGAGAGCAAAATCAAGATAGAAATGCGCTTAGTGGTTAGACAGTACAGGACCTTTCACACAATGTTAAAAAAAATTGGCTTTGTCTTAATAGAAATAGGATATCACTGAATGTTTTGTGTGTGTGTGTGTGTGTGTGTGTGACAGTGACAAGCTCACTGTATTTTGAAAAAAAAATCATTCTAGCTGCATTGTGGAAATGCAAAATATATGTACACAGACCAATTAGAAGGCTATTAAATTAGTGCAGGAAAGAGACAATGGTCACTTGGACTAGAGTGGTGGCAGTGGAGATTGAAAAAACTGGATGAATTTAAAAGACAAAATTAGCAGAACTTAATGATGGGTTAGATATCTCTGAGTGGCACAAACAGTTCAGTGGTCACTATTATTTGAAAGTTGGAGATTCAAGTGTCCCAGAGGTGTCTTGGAAGAGTGGCCTAGCAATCAGCTTCTGAAAGGACACAGCCTTGAAAACCCTATGGAGCACAGTTCTACTCTGACATATGGGGTCACCATAAGTTGGAATCAGCTCAATGGTAAAAACAATGATGATGGATTGTCTATAGAGAATGAAGGTTTCAAGGATGACTTAGATGTAAAATTTAAGTCATATAAAATATATAATTATATAAAAATAATTATAAAACGATATAAAATAACTATATAACTTTCTTAAATAACTATATAAAAAGACTTAAGTTTAGATGTAAAACTTTATATTTCCCGACTCGTGGAACTGGATGAACAGTTGTGTCATTCACTGAGTTAGAGAACATTGCAAAGGAGTCAAGCTGGCAGTGGAGACATCATATATTGTTTTGGATACACTGAGTGTGAACTAATTTTGAAACATCCAAGTTATGTCACATAAATATTTTTTAAAGTTGAAGGGGTATTAGAGAGACACCACTGAACCATATTTTATGTGAGGATAGATGAGATGATCTTTATAAATTTCCTCCAACTCTTAGGTTTTCTGATTTCTAAACCATATCTCACCATTAACCAACTTTGTGATCTTTGGCAAGACATTTACCTTTCCTTGAGTCTTAGCTTTCTCAACTGCAAAATGAGGGGTTTGAATAATGTGATCTCCAAAAATGAGGAACCTTCAATCTTTATAGTGTTTTGATTTTATAAAAGCCAATAAGCAAGGCAAGGACAGGAGAAAATATTTATAGTTTTATATTCTACTCATACAATTCTACCTCCTCCTTTTCTTTAAACAAATGGCCCAGAGTTAACTGAGAATAGAGTAGGAACTGGAGTATCCCAACTAGAGATATTAAAGTCAATTATTTGATTCATACAATTTTCTGGATCAAGTTTTGGGGACTAAAGTTGTCTCCTTTTTGATTACTTTTATTCAGTAACGATCATTCAATTTAATGAAGCTACTTAATCCAAGTCTCCATTTTACTTCTTTTATTTCAAATAGCCTCACATCTATTATTGTTGGTGTTAATATATCCACAGATTTATTTTGTTTTTCAAAAATGACTTGAGGCAACTAATAAAATGTGCCTCTGTGCAATATAGTTATGAAAATGAAAGTAAAAACATATTAAATATGGAGGAGAGGGTATCAAAGGTTTGAAACAGTCCCCTAAATGAATATAGTTACTGTGAGTCCACATTAAGTCTAAGTGAACTTCTTGGCAAGCAAAACATAATGAGAAACATAAGAAGATGTATAATATTCATTGTCTGATCAAAGGAAACACATCTGTATTCCAGGAGCAAATTTTCTTCTCTATACTAAATTCCAAAAGGAATTAATTACATAACTTCTTTAAATGGGGACATGGAAAAACAGCACAATACTTTGCTGTCTTTTTAGAAGATTGAAGCGCATAAACCTAAAAAGAGTGGAGAAGTGAGAGGTTGTGGAAAGGAATATTATAAATATTGTTGAGTACCTAGTATGTTCCTGGCACTGTACTGGATGCTTTATATTTTATCTTTACCAATGTCCTATGATATTGATATTATTTTCATTTTAAATATGAGTGCACCACGACTTGGAGCAAGTAAGTGTCCATAGCCTGCATTACATGTTTACAACCATTGGTGTGTTAATTACTAGGATTAAGAGTATTGGTTATTGGTTCATATTGACTTCTAATGATTAAAAACCCAGTGCTGTCGAGTCAATTCCGACTCATAGTGACCCTATAGGACAGAGTAGAACTGCCCCATAGAGTTTCCAAGGAGCGCCTGGCAGATCTGAACTGCTGATCCTTTGGCTAGCAGCCGTAGCACTTAACCACTAAATTACTGTCTGTTTATTCATGGCCTCTGCAAGTCTTGGGCTATGCTGTCTCAATGCCACACTTGTAGCACAGAAATATCAGAAGAGGCTCAGAAGCTGGTTCTAGGTTTACCATGCATCCCATCTATCTGAGTTGTTATCACCTCCCGAAAATGCTGGCACTATTTTGTACATGGGTTCCATGGGGAACTAAATATCCCCGTTCTGATTCTGGTCCCCAGGAATCTCACTTCTCTTTCTCTCCTTTTCCTTAAGTGTCACTTCTACCTTTCATTTGTCCCTCAGGGACATATATTTTTTTGTTGTATTCGGGCTTTCTCAAGTGACGGAGCATCTACCTGTTATCCACCTTGCAAAAATTCTGACCTCCTAGTTGAAATGGGTCAAACAACACATTGCAGTGGGCAAATCTGCTGCAAAAGACCTCTTTAAAGTATTAAAAAACAAAAATGTCACCTTGGAGACTAAGATGTGCCTGACCCAAGCAATGGTGATTTCAATCGCCTCATATGCACGTCAAAGCTGGACAGTGAATAAGGAAGACCTAAGAAGAAATGACACCTTTGAATTATGATGTTGGCAAAGAATATTGAATATACCACTGCCAAAAGAATAAACAAATCTGTCCTGGAAGAAGTACGGCCAGGGTGCTCCTGAGAAGCAAGGATGTCAGGATTTCATCTCACATACTTTGCGCATGTTATCAGGAGGGATCAGTCCCTGGAGAAGGACATCATGCTTGGTAATGTAGAGGATCAGCAAAAAAGAGGAAGACTGTCAACGAGATGGACTGACACAATGGCTACAACAATGGGCTCAAGCATAACAATGATCATGAGGATGGCACAGGACCAGGCAGTGTTTCCTCCTGTTGTACATAGGGTCGCCATGAGTCAGAACCGACTCGAAGGCACCAAACAACAATTGAAATGCGGTGGGGAAAAGTGAAACAATATAATTATCTCAAGAAATGTCCTACAACAGTACTGAATTGCAAAGCTATAAATAAAACCCAGGTGTAACCAAATAAAAAACACTATGTATTATTATACCAGTATAGCACAGAGGTTGACTGTATGGCCTTAGGAGTTAAACAAAGATGACTCTGAATCTCGATTCTGCAACTTTAATAGGTTTGTGACCTTACGTAAGTTGCTTATCCTTTCTATACCTGTTTCTTCGTTTCCAAAATGAAGATATACAGTGTTTAGCTAATAAAAAAACTGAGGATTAGAGAAGAGCATAGATATAATGTGCTGAGTATAAGGTCCAGTACAATGTGTTGAATACAATGTCCAAATCATTATATTATTATTCTCAAGTAGCTTCCTTAAGTAGAGTGCCTGTGATGTAAGCTTTGAATGAGTGCACGGAAAACAAAAACAAACCTTTATTTTACCCTCAAACTTGGTTACTAAAATGCTGCCTTATATTAAAAATATTGTGCCTTAGTACCTCATACCACCACTTGTCTGCCAGTTTGTTGTACTGTACTGGCTTGGGTGTTGCTGAGATTCTGGAAGCTACAACATTGGTATTTCAAATACCATCAGGATTACCCATGGTAGACAGGTCTCAGTGGCGCTTTCAGGCTAAGACAGACTAGGAAGAAGGATCTGGTGATCTACTTCAAAAAAAGATTGACCAGTGAAAAACTTACAGATAGTAGTGGAACATTTTCAGATACACTCCTGGAAGATGAGTCCCTCGGGTTGGAAGGCAATCAAAATACTAGGGAAGAGCTGCTTCCTCAAAGTAGAGTTGACCTTAATGACATGGATGGAATCAAGCTTTTGGGACCGTCATTTGCTAATGTGACACGCACTAAATGAGAAGAAACAGCCGTAGTCATTCATTACCAATTGAAATGTGGAATGTATAAAGTATGAAGCAAGGAAAATTGGAAGTTTTCAAAAGTAAAAAGGAACACTTGAAGCTTAATATCCAAGGCATTAATGAACTGAAATGGACTGATAGTGACCATTTTGAATCAGACAATCGTATGGTCTACTATGCAGGGAATGACAAATTGAAGAGGAAAGGTGTCACATTCATTGTAAAAAAGAACATTTCAAGAGCTATCCTAAAGTACAGTGCGGTCAGTGATAGGATAATATCCATACGCCTACAAGGAAAAAGAATTAATACGACTATCATTCAGATTTGCGCACCAACCACTAATGCCAATGATGAAGAAACTGAAGACGTTCACCAACTTCCCCAGTCTGAAATTAATCAAACATGCAATCAAGATACATAGATAACTGTGATTGGAATGTAAAAGTTGGAAACAAAGGATGAGTAGGTGGAAAATACAGCCTTGGTGAAAGAAATGATGCTAGAGATCACATGATAGCATTCTGCAAGACCAGCTACTTATTCACTGGAAATACCTTTATTCAAAAACAGGAACATCGACTATATATGTGGACCTCAGCAGATGGAATACGCAGGAACCAAATCAACTACATCTATGAAAAGAGACAATAAAAAAGCTCAATATCATCTGTCAGAACAAGTCCAGGGGCTTAATGCGGAAAAGACCACGAACTGCTCACATCTAAATTCAAGGTGAAGGTGAAGAAAATTAGAACAAGTCCATGAGAGCCAAAGTATGACCTTGAGCATATTCCACCTGAATTTAGAGACCACCTTTTTTTTTTCAAGAATAGATTTGACTCATTGAACACTAATGACTGACGACCACAAAACTTGTGGAATAATACCAAGACACCACACATTAAAAAAGCAAAACCAACCCATGGCTGTCAAATCAATTCCGACTCATAGTGACCCTATAGGACAGAGTAGAACTGCCGAGAAGAGTGTCCAAGGAGTGCCTGGTAGATTCAAATTGATGACCTCTTGGTTAGCAGCCACAGCACTTAACCACTATGGCACCAGGGTTTCCTGAAAAAAGAGGTCATTAAAAACGCAAGAAAGAAAGAAAAGACCAAAATAGATGTCAGAAGAGACTCTGAAACTTACTATTTAATGTAAGCTCGCTAAAACGAATGGAAGAAATAATGAAGTAAAACGAATGGAAGAAATAATGAAGTAAAAGAGCTGAACAAAATATTTCAATGGGTAGGTAGCTCCAGAAGACAAGGTAAAAAAATTTTTTTTCTTTAAATTTTATTTATTTCATTGTTCTTGAGAATATACACAGCAAAGTATACGCCAATTACAAAATAAAGTATTATGAAGAAATGTTAAAAGACCTGGAGTTAGAAAACCAAAAGGGAAAAACACCTTTGGCATTTCTCAAGCTGAAAGAACTGAAGAAAAAATTCAAGCCTCGAGTTGCAATACTGAAAGGGTTCTATGGGCAAAATACTGAATGACGCAGAAAATATCAAAAGAAGATGTAAGGAATGCACAGAGTCACTGTACCAAAAAGAATTCGTCGATATTCAACCACTTCAGGAGGCAGCATATGATCAAGAACTGATGGTATTGATGGAAGAAGTCCAAGGTGCACTGAAGGCATTGGCAAAAAACAAGGCTCCAGGAACTGAGGGAACATCAACTGAGATGTTTCAACAAAAGGCTGCAGCGCTGGAGGTGTTCTCACTCATCTACGACAAAAATTTGGAAGAAACCTATCTAGCCAATTAACTAGAAGAGATCCATATTCGTGCCCATTCCAAAGAAAGATGATGCAACAGGATGCAGAAATTCTCAAACAATACCATTAATCTCACATGCAAGAAAATTTTACTGAAAATCACTCAAAAATGGTTGCAGGAGGCGGGGTCAGGTTGGCAGAATAGCCAGACACGTCCAGTGATCCCCCTGACAACAAAGACCTGATAAAATAAGTGAAAAAATATATTTATGGTGAGCTAGGAGCCCTGAACATCAAAGGCAAACTTAGAAAATGGATTGAGTGGCAAGGGGAGGGAGAGACGGTCCAGAAGCAGAGAGGAGTTGCCAGACCTGAATCGCAGGGAACCCTCAAGATGCAGCAGGCTAGTGGTAGCATTCAGCCACAGTTTCCTCAGGGAGAAACAGCCAGCCACATGGCCTACTTGAATCTCCGGAATCAGAGAAGGACAGTGCTCTTGACAAAAGCTAACTGCTTGCCTATATTTTACCATACCCCCCACCCCCAAGCCGGCTTCAGTGGCTGTTGATTTCAATGGGCCTGATATAGACCCTGTTGAGCATCTGGAGTCATTCTCCCAGCCTTGCAGAAGGAATAAATTCAAAACTGGGGGAAAAGATAATCTGCCAGCTCCAATAACTGAAGGAGCTCAGAATAGAAGTGGCTCCTGTCCAGGAATAAATGGCCCGTGGAATTTGAATACATTTCGCCCCCTGCATGGACCTGTGTGGACCTATTTCAAGAGTATAGGCCCTTGTTGGCAGACTGCAACATTTTCAGCTGTGTGGTGGAGAGGTGGGTGTTTTATATATGACATCACCTTTCCTATTAAACAGGGTCCTCGCCTGCCAATATCAGGGACATAAGGACTGGTGGCTTCACTCAGGTCACTGAGGAAACCGTGACATGGGTCCAAGGATAACTGGTACCGCCTAGTCCTTACAACCAAAAGCACTGGGTGCCCATAATCTGCCTGCAGAGCACACCCACCTGTACGCTCTAAGAACAGGGAAACGCTTTCCTCACGGTTATTTGGGAGATGGTTCTCGGCACCTTGCCTTGTTCAGAGCATGACATCCTGCTGCAACCAGATACCGGTACCTTCAACAATCACCCCTGCCCCTCTAAGACTGTAGGATAGAGCCTGTACCACACACTTGATGGCCAACTACCTTGATACCTCAGCTGAATTCATACACGAAAACAGAATGGACTCCTACACTGATATACCTGATAACCACTCTAGCCAGCTAGGTACAGGACACCAGAGCACCAAAGGTGAAAATAATCAAGCTAGCTCACTCAAACAACCCATAGGAGTATACCAAAACAAAACAAAGCAAGCACCTATGACACAGTACGCAAGCATAAACTAATACAATACCTTATAGACGGCTCAGACACAAGAGTCAATACCAAGTCACATAAAGAAACAGACCATGATCACCTCAACAGGCTCTCAAAACAAAGAACCCAGGAATCTTCTAGAAGAAAGTGCATTCCTGGAATTACCAGATGCAGAATACAAAAATTTAACATACAGAACCCTTCAAGACATCGGAAAGGAAATGAGACAATATGCAGAACAAGCCAAGGAACACACAGATAAAGCAACTGAAACAATTAGAAAGATTATTCAGGAACATAATGAAAAGTTTAATAAGCTGGAAAAAATCAATAGACAGACAACAATCAGAAATTCAGAAGATTAAAAATAAAATTGCAGGAGACAACAGAAAGAGGATCAGAACTGAGCAAGAAGAAACTAGAATTTCTGAACTCGAAGATCAACCACTTGACACTAATATATTTGAAGAAAGATCAGATGAAAGAATTTTGAAAAATGAAGAAAGCTTAAGAATCATGTGGGACTCTATCAAGAGAAATAACCTACGAGTCATTGGAGTACCAGAACACAGAGGGTAACAGAAAATACAAAGAGAATTGTTGAAGATTTGTTGGCAGAAAACTACCCTGATATCATGAAAGATGAGAAGATACCTATCCAAGATGCTCACTGAACTCCACAAAAGGTAGATCTGAAAAGAGAGTCACAAAGATATATTATAATCAAACTTGCCAAAATCAAAGAGAAAGAGAGAATTATAACAGGAGTGACGGATAAACGAAAAGTCACCTACAAAGGAAAGCCAATAAGAATAATCTCAGACTACTCGGCAGAAAGCATGCAGGCAAGAAAGCAATGCGGTGACATATTGAAAAAATTGAAGGAAAAAAATTGTGTGCCAAGAATCATATATCCAGCAAAACTGTCTCTTAAATACGAAGGTGAAATTAAGACATTTCCAGATAAACACAAGTTTAGAGAATTCGTAAAAACCAAACCTACAAGAAATACTAATGGGAGTTCTTTGGTTAGAAAATCAATAATATCAGGTATCAACCCAAGACTAGAACACTGGGCAGAGCAACCAGAAGTCAACCCAGACAGGGAAATACAAAAAAAGCAAAGTAAGATTATAAAAAACAAAAAAGCTCAGAATAGGGTAACAGAGATGTTATCATATAAAAGACAACATTAGAATAATAAAGAGGAACTAAGAAATGTAATCATACACCTTCCATATGGAGAGGAAGATATGGCGATAAAAAGAAATAAAAGTTAGGTTTAAATTTAGGAAAATAGGGGTAAATAATAAGGAAACCACAAAGGAGACAAACTATCCTACTCATCAAAATAAAATACAGGAAAAAAATAGAGACTCAGCAGAAACAAAATCAACAACAACAAATATGAGGGAAGGACAATATATAAAGACAATCTACTCAGCATATAAGATTAAGTGGGAAAAAGAAACTGTCAACAACACACAAAAAAAGACAACAAAATGACAGCATTAAATTCATACCTATCCATAATTACCCTGAATGTAAACAGACTAAATGCACCAATAAAGAGACAGAGAGTGGCAGAACGGATTAAAAAACAAGATCCATCTATATGCTGCCAATAAGAGACACACCTTAGACTGAGAGACATGAACAAACTAAAACTCAAAGGATGGAAAAAAATATATCAAGCAAACAACAATCAAAAAAGACCAGGAGTGGCAATATTAATTTCTGACAAAACAGACTTTAAAGTTAAATCCATCAGAAAAGATAAGGAAGGACACTATATAATGATTAAAGGGACAATACACCAAGAAAATATAACCATACTAAATATTTATGCCCCCAATGACAGGGCTGCAAGATACATAAAACAAACTCTATCAGCATTGAAAAGTGAGAATGACAGCTCCACAATAATTGTAGGAGACTTCAACACACCACTTTCGGTGAAGGACAGGACATCCAGAAAGAAGCTCAATACAGACACGAAAGATCTAAACGCCACAATCAACCAAATTGACCTCGTAGACATATACAGAACACTCCACCCAACAGCAACCAAGTATACTTTCTTTTCTGGTGCACATGGAACATTCTCTAGAACAGACCACATATTAGGTCATAAAGCAAGCCTTAGCAGAATCCAAAACACTGAAATATTACAAAGCATCTTCTCTGACCATAAGGCCATAAAAGTAGAAATCAATAACACAAAAAGCAGGGAAAAGAAAATAAACACTTGGAAACTGAACAATACCCTGCTCAAAAAAGACTGGGTTATAGAAGACATTAAGGGTGGAATAAAGAAATTCATAGAATACAGTGAGAATGAAAACACTTCCTATCAGAACCTTTGGCACACAGCAAAAGCGGTGCTCAGAGGCCAATTTATGTCAATAAATGCACACATCCAAAAAGAAGAAAGAGAGAAAAAAATCAAAGAATTATCCCTACAACTTGAACAAATAGAAAGAGAGCAACAAAAGAAACCCAAAGAAAACAAATAATAAAATTTAGAGCTGAACTAAACGAAACAGAAAACAGAAAAACAATTGAAAGAATTAACAAGACCAAAAGCTGGTCTTTTTCTGAAAAAAATCAACACAATTGATAAACCACTGGCCAAACCGACAAAAGAAAAACAGGAGAGGAAGCAAATAACCCAAATAAGAAATGAGATGGGTGATATTACAACAGACCAAACTGAAATTAAAAGCAACATATCAGATTACTATGAAAAATTATACTCTAACAAATTTGAAAACCTAGAAGAAATGGATGAATTCCTAGAAAGATACCACCTACCTAAACTAACACAAACAGAGGTAGAACAACTAAATAGACCCATAAGAAAAGAAGAGATTGAAAGGTAATCAAAAAACTCCCAACAAAAAAAAAAAGCCCTGGTCCAGACGGCTTCACTGCAGAGTTCTACCAAACTTTCAGAGAAGAGTTAACACCAGTACAACTAAAGGTATTTCACAGCATAGAAAAGGACTGAATGCTACCAAACTCATTCTATGAAGCCACCATATCCCTGATACCAAAACCAGGTAAAGACTCCACAAGAAAAGAAAATTATAGACCTATATCCCTCATGAACGTAGATGCAAAAATCCTCAACAAAATTCTAGCCAATAGAATTCAATAACATATCAAAAAAATAATTCACCATGACCAAGTGGGGTTCATACCAGGTATGCAGGGATGGTTCAACATTAGAAAAACAATTAATGTAATCCACCACATAAATAAAACAAAAGACAAGAATCACATGATTTTATCAATTGAAGCAGAAAAGGCATTTGACAAAGTTCAACACCCATTCATGATAAAAACTCTCAGAAAAAAAGGAATAGAAGGAAAATTCCTCAACAAAATAAAGGGCATTTATACAAAGCCAACAGCCAACATCACCCTAAATGGAGAAAGCCTGAAAGCATTCCCACTGAGATCAGGAACCAGACAAGGATGCCCTTTATCACCACTCTTATTCAACATTGTGTTGGAGGTCCTAGCCAGAACAATTAGGCTACATAAAGAAATAAAGGGCATCCAGATTGGCAAGGAAGAAGTCAAAGTATCTGTATTTGCAGATGACATGATCTTATACACAGAAAACCCTAAGGAATCCTCCAGAAAACTACTGAAACTAATAGAAGAGCTCGGCAGAGTATCGGGATACAAGATAAACATACAAAAATCAGCTGGATTCCTCTACACCAACAAAAAGAACATCGAAGAGGAAATCACCAAATCATTGCCATTTACAGTAGCCCCCAAGAAGATAAAATACTTAGCAATAAATCTTACCAGAGATGTAAAAGACTTGTACAAAGAAAACTACAGTACACTTCTGCAAGAAACCAAACAGACTTACATAAGTGGACGAACATACCTTGCTCATGGATAGGAAGACTTAACATTATAAAAATGTCTATTCTACCAAAAGCCATCAATACATTTAATGCAATTCTGATCCAAATCCCAACGACATTCTTTAATGAGATGGAGAAACAAATCATCAACTTCATATGGAAGGGAAAGAGGCCCCGGATAAATAAGGCATTAAAGAAAAAGAAGAAGAAATTGGGAGGCCTTACTTTACCTGATTTTAGAACCTATTATACCGCCACAGTAGTCAAAACAGCCTGGTACTGGTACAACAACAGATACATAGACAAATGGAACAGAATTGAGAATCCAGACATAAATCCATCCACATATGAGCCGTTGATATTTGACAAAGGCCCAAAGTCAGTTAAATGGGAAAGGACAGTCTTTTTAACAAATGGTGCTGGCATAACTGGATAATCATCTGCAAAAAAAAAATGAAACAAGACCTATGCCTCACACCATGCACAAAAACTAACGTAAAATGGATCAAAGACCTAAATATACAATCTAAAATGATAAAGATCAGGGAAGAAAAAAGATGGGACAACACTAGGAGCCCTAATACATGACATAAACAGTATACAAAACATTACTAATAATGCAGAAGAGAAACCAGATAACTGGGAGCTCCTAAAAATCAAACACCTATGCTCATCCAAAGACTTCACCAAAAGAGTAAAAAGATTACCTAGACTGGGAAAAAGTTTTTAGCTATGACTTTTCTGATCAGCACCTGATCTCTAAAATCTACAGGATACCACAAAAACTCAAATACGAAAAGACATAACCCAATTAAAAATTGGGCAAAAGGTAAGAACAGACAATTTTCTAAAGAAGTCATTCAGGTAGCTAACAGATACATGAGGAAATGCTCATGACCATTAGCCATTAGGGAAATGTAAATCAAAACTGCAATGACATTCCATCTCACTCCAACAAGGCTGGTATTAATACAAAATAATAAATGTTGGAGAGGTTGTGGAGAGACTGAATCACTTATACACTGCTGGCAGAAATGAAAAATGGTACAGCCACTTTGGAAATTGATTTGGCGCTTCCTTAAAAAACTAGAAATAAAACCACCATAGGATCCAACAATCCCACTCCTTGGAATATATCCTAGAGAAGTAAGAGCCTTTATACGAACAGATATATGCACACCCATGTTCACTGCAGCACAGTGTACAACAGCAAAAAGATGGAAGCAACCAAGATGCCCATCAACAGATGAATGGATAAATAAATTATGGTATATTCACACAATGGAATAGTAAGCATCGATAAAGAACAATGATTAATCCGTGAAATATTTCATAACATGGAGGAATCTGGAAGGCATCATGCTGAGCGAAATTAGTCAGTTGTAAAAGGACAAATATTACATAAGACCACTATTATAAGAACTGAAGAAATAGTTTAAATGGGGAAGAAAATGTTCTTTGATGGTTCCTAGAGGGGGGAGGGCAGGAGGGAGGGATAGAGTTTTTCCCTAATTAGATAATAGGTAAGAATTATTTTAGGTGAAAGGAAAGACAACACACAATATAGGAGAGGTCAGCACAACTGGACTAAACCAAAAGCAAAGCAGTTTCCTGAATAAATTGAACATTTCAAAGGCCAGTGTAGCAGGGGCGGGGCTTTGGGAACCATGATTTCAGGGGACATCTAAGTCAATTTGCATAATAATATCTATTAAGAAAACATTCTGCGTCCCACTTTGGAGAGTGGCTTCTGGGGTCTTAAACGCTAGCAAGCAGCCATCTAAGATGCATCATTGGGTCTCAACCCACTGGAGCAAAGGGGAATGAAGACCACCAAATACACAAGGTAATTAGGAGCCCATGAGACAGAAAGGACCACGTAAATCAGAGACTACATCATCCTGAGACCAGAAGAACTAGATGGTACCCAGCTACAACTGATGACTGCCCTGACAGGGAACACAACAGAGCACCCCCGAGGGAGCAGGAGAGCAGTGGGATGCAGAGCCCAAATTCTTGTAAAAAGAACAGACTTAATGGTCTGACTGAGACTAGATGACAGGAACCGTTCCCAAAGCCAACTCCTCAGACAGGGATTGGACTGGACAATGGGATAAAAAATGATACTTGTGAAGAATGAGCTTCTTGGATTAAGTGGACACATGAGACTACGCTGGCATCTCCTGTCTGAAGGGGAGATGAGAGGGCAGAGGGGGTCTGAAGCTTGCAGAATGGACATGAAAATAGAGAGTGGAGGGAAGGAGTGTGCTGTCTCATTAGCAAGAGAGCAATTAGGAATATGGCAAGGTGTATATAAATTTCTTTATGAGAAACTGACTTGATTTGTAAACTTTCACTTAAAGCACAATTAAAAGTTTTTAAAAAATGGTTGCAGCAGTACATGGATAGGGAACTGCCGGCAATTAAACCCAGATTCAGAAGAGTGCCTGGAACCAGGGATACCATTGCTGATGTCAGACACATCTTGGTTAAAAGCAGAGAATACCAGAAACATGTGTTTTATTTACTACTCAAGGGCATTTGACCGTGTGGATCATAATAAATTATGGATAACATTGTGAATAATTGGGATTCTAGAACACTTAACTGTGTCTGTGAGGAATCTGTACATTGATTGAGAGGCAGTCATTAGAACAGAACCAGGGGATACTGCATGGTTTAAAGTCAAGAAAGTTGTGCACCAGGGTTGTATCTGTACTTATTCAATCTCTGTGATGAGTACATAATCCAAGAATCTGGGTTTTATGAAAAATAATGCAGCATTAGGACTGGAGGAAGTACAATTAATAACCTGCGATATGCAGATGACACAGCCATGCTTGCTGAAAGTGAAGAGGACTTGAAGCACTTACTGATGAAGACCAAAGACTACAGCCTTCAGTATGGATTACACCTAAACATAAAGAAAAACTCTCACAACTAGCCCAATAATGAGCATCATGATAAACGGGGAAAAGACTGAAGTTGTCAAGGATTTCATTTTACTTGGATCCACAATCAACGCCCATGGAAACAGCAGCGAAGAAATCAAATGATGTTTTTCCTTGGGCAAATCTGCTCCAAATGACCTCTTTGAAGTGTTAGCAAAGAAGTCACTCTGAGGACTAAAGTGTGCCTGATACAAGCCATGCTATTTTTACTCATCTCATATGCACGTGAAAGTTGGACAATGAACAAGGAAGACTAAAGAATTGATGCGTTTTAATTATGTTTCTGGAAAAGGCTATTTAATATACCATGGACTGCCAGAAGAACGAACAAAAATCTGTCTTGGAAGAAATATAGAATGCTACTTAGAAGCAAGAATGGTGAGACTCCTCTCATGTACTTTCGACATGTTATCAGGAAGAACCAGTCACCAGAGAAGGACATCATGCTCTGCAAAGTGGACAGTCAGTGAAAAAGTGGAAGACGGTTAATGAGATGGATTCATACAGTAGCTGCAACAATGGGCCCAAACATAACAACAACTGCTAGGATGGCGCAGGACCAGGCATCATTTTGTTTTGTTGTACGTAGGGTTGTTTTGAGTCGGAACCCACTCTTCAGCACCTAACAACAGTACCTCATAAGAGCCACAGGCAGAAGTACTTCCTTCTCTACTCATAGAACAGCAAGATCAACCTAAATGCTAACTCAAGACATAATAGCTGTAGCTGCAAAATAATCTGTACAAAATAACTCAAATGCATGCTATAAACTGAAGTATGTATTTATGTAGGTTAAGGTCAGGTTCATGATAAGTTAGGAAATTCCCATCTCACATTACGAGTGTTCTCAGCTTTCAATTTCAGCCTTTCATTCTGATGAGGAACACACTTTTCCCTGTAGTATTTTGGCCTTTAACTACCATTTCTGGTTAATATAGATCATCTAGCAAAGCTGGGCATTGGCTAATTCTATACCTTATTTTTAACATATATATTTAAGATTAGCCCTTGGGAAAAGTGTTAAGTTGGGAAGGTTTGCCTTTAGTTTCCCTCTAATTTACTTATTATCCCTTTTCTTCATCTTTCCAGACAGGGAAACCTGCAATGGAAACTCAGGCTGTGAGACTTTCTTGATTTCCCTCCTCCATTAATACAGGCTTATCTTCTGTCCCATTTAGAAAGCTGAAACTCATTCAAGGTAAATTAATGTTGGCTAATTGTTTTAAATATTTCCCATATCTGATATGGTTTTCATTTTAGCAAAAGTTTTCAATGTTTCTTCTCAAACAGATGACATGAAAATTTCCAGACACCACAACAGTATCAATAAAGAAAAATATAAGGCATAGATGGAAGGTAAGCCTTTTGTTGTGCCTCCTGAAATTATACCTAATACTGCCATCTACTACATCTAGATGTGTGCATGGCTTTATATAAAATTGTGTTTGCTTGTTTTTTCTAATAGGTGCTATGGAAAGAAAGGATTAAAACTTAACCAGTTTATCACTTTTTTATCTATAATTAAATACCTTCTAACATAGTTGATTCTAAATATTACTGTTTGCTAGAGAGCAACCCATCACTGACACACACACACACACACACCATATACACACTTCCATTTTCACTTTGTTCAGGCAAAGAATACAATAGTGTGCTGATCAATGGCCCACTGGTAATACAAGACAGAGCAAGCATGGCATTTCAGAATGCAAAAGATGATTTTTTTTTTAAGTGAGTGAAGGGTGATGGTATTGCTAAGCAGCATCACAGGAGATTCATTTCCCAATTTGAATAGGAGGACCTACCAGGCTGAAAAAGAGATTGGCCCTGACTTGCAGGCATGGCACAGAGCACAGAAACAGGTACTAAGTATTAGCATCATGTTGTGCTCATAATTTGTTTATTTTTTTTTAATTTACTTTCAGCTGTGCAGCTTTCTCTAATGCTTCTCCTGTGGCCATGCTGTTTTTAACTTTGTCATGTTTTATTAAAAAAAAAAAAAGGAAGAAAGAACACAGCAGCAATTGAACTCCAGAGAACAAAAACGCTCCCAATTTAGCTGTCTTTAACCAAACAAGAGATTTTGTTTGCTTTATGGACAGCAGAAATAGAAGCTGCACTTTTGGTAAAATTCTAATGGAATAAGAATCAATAAGGAACATTTATTTCATGGTTGCAGCATCACAATTCACCTCCTCAAAGAGAGACAATATCTATGCATGGAATATCAGCAAGTGAACAGGCAACAGACATTCTTACATGGTTGCCAAGAGAAGTTTTTGTTAATTTCCTATTCATATTCGCTTATTTCTTGTCTTAGTTATTTCTCAATATCTGTAAGTCCCTACTAGTTGTGATTTCAAATTATTTTCTACTCCAACTGCTAGATGTATTCCTCTCACAGTTTGTTTCACTTACCATACCTTCACTTCAATAAGTACACTGAGTTGAAGATATAAAAATGGCACTGATATCACCATGACAATGAGTAAGTAGTGTATGTAATAGGCAAGAGCACTAATATTTGAGTGAGTTGTTCCTTTCTTTTTCTTCTTTCTAAAAGTAGCACCAAAATACATTTTTGGGAAAGGAAAAAATAAACAATGAAAAATGTTATGTATCTTAAACTAAAGACACTAAATGGACACTGTCATTTTTTCCTAAGCACACTCTCCAGGCAATTATTCCTGAAAAATTCTTTCTGCATTATATCTTCTCTAGGACCAAGGAGATTCAATATTTACCTCTAGACAAACTGAACTGTGTGCAAATTTCAATACTTAAAGGAAAATTAGGTAGCTCACAAATTACTTCACAAAACCTGGTCATTTACTTATAGATTGGAACCCAAGAGCCTTGGCACAGTTAACAGGTAATTTCTGCCCTAAAAAAAAAAAAATGCCCTAGTTACTGTAAATAGGGAAAATGTGGTATTCCTGGGGACATAATCACCAGCAATCTTTCCAGGGAACCTCAGTGAGTATTACAGCTTTGGGATTCAGACTGAGAGTCTGAAGAAGAAAGAGGATTTAACTTTTCTCATTAATTTTCAACATGTTTTCTTTCCTTTAGACCCCAACCTTAACCTGTATAAAATGATCACTTCATTGCAAGTGAGCAACTGCCATACCTACGTGCCTCCCATTCCTCTCTGTACTTCTAGGGCTTGAGAGAATAATAAATATACACTGTGATTTTATATAGAAAATATAATTTCCAAATCCAGTAGCACAAGCTAATTCAAGAAATCCATTCAGAAGTCATTGCATGCAAAAAAAAAAAAAAACACAGATAATGGAGGGGAAAAACCAAGATTTTTAAGATACACAATGAAGCACACTATAAAGCTCTATCACTTGTGCTAAAAACTGTGCAAATGTCACCAACTTACAGAAGATACTGACTTTAATAATACCAATTTGCTACCTTAATCACCAAATCTTGGACAGCAACTGGTATAGAACTCTTTTATATGAATGCTACTAAATAACAACATGTTCAAATAAAATTTGAAGATACACCATATTTCCTTTTTTTAAAACATTTTAGCATCTTTGATATTAGAATGTTTCTTAAAATTGATGATATGTGAGAGTTTAACAGGCAGCATTATTTTTTTCTTTCTTGGTGTAAAAATATAGTGCATCTTATAATTGGTTGTATCTTAGATTTCATCAAATACTTTTCTTGATGTTAGCTGCCTTCAAGTCGACCCCAACTCATGGTGATCTTATGCATAACAGAATGAAGTGTTGCCTGGTCCTGTACCATTTTTATGATCATCGATATGTTTAAGTCCATTGTTGGGGCTGTTGTGTCAATCCATCTCATTGAGGGTTTCCCTTGCTTTCGTTGGCCCTCTACTTTACCAAACATAATGTCCTTTACTAGTGGTCTTTCTGGATGATGTGCCCAAGGTAAGCAAAGTCCAAGCCTCACCATCTCGCTTCTAAGGAAACTTCTGGTTGAATTTTTTTGGTTATTCTTTCTTCTGACAATCCATGGTGCTTACAGTATTCTTTGCCAACACCATAGTTCAGACTCATCAATTCTTGTTCTGTCTTCATTTTTCATTGTCCAGCTTCCACGTGCACATGAAGTGATTAAAAAGTTTATGGCTTGGGTCAGACGCACCTCAATCATCAAACTGACATCTTTGATTTTTTAAATTTTGAAGGGGTCTTTCGTAGTAGATTTCGCCAATGCGATACATCATTTTTTTGTTTTTTTTCCTCATTCGAAAATCTATACACATTGCGTTGTGACATTGGTTCCAATGCCTACAACATGACAGCACCCTCTTCCCTTCCACCAGGTTCCCCATGTCCATTTGTCCAGTTTTTCTGTCCCTTCCTGCCTTCTCATCTTGCTTTTTGGGAAGAAATTTCCCTTATGGTCTTATATATCTATGATTGAACTAAAAAGCACGCTCTTCACGTGTTTTACTGTTTGTTTTATAGGCCTGTCAAATCTTTGAGAAGTGGGCTTTGGGAGTGGTTTAAGTTCTGAGTTAGCATTGTGTCCAGGGGCCATATCTGCGGGGGTTCCTCCAGTATCTGTTAGACTAGTAAGTTTGGGCTTTTTCATGAATTTGAACATCATTGTACATTTTTCTCCTGCTCTATCCAGTAAGCCCTGGTGGCATGGTGGTTAAGTGCTATGGCTGCTAACCAAAGAGTCCACAGTTCGAATCTGCCAGGTGCTGCTTGGAAACTCTATGGGGCAGTTCTACTCTGTCCTATAGGGTCGCTATGAGTCAGAATCAACTCGACGGCACTGGGTGGGTGGGTGGGTGGGTGGGTGTGTGTGTTCGCGTATGCAGGACTCTCTGTTATGATCCCTGTTAGAGTGGTCGATGGTGGTAGCCAGGAACCATCCAGTTCTTATGGGCTCAGGCTGGTGGATGCTCTGGTTCCTGTGGTCCTTTAGTCATTTCAGTTAATATTTCCCTTGTGTCTTTGGTTTTCTTCATTCCTCTTTGCTCTGAATATGATAGAACCAATAGCTGTATTTTAAACAGCCACTCTCAAGCTTTTAAGACCCTGGACACTACTCACCAAAGTAGGATGTAAAACAGTTTCTTTATGAACTATGTTATGCCAATTGACCTAGATGTCCCCCAAGACTATGGTACCCAGCCCTCAGCCCCAGTAACTTGGTCCCCCAAGCTGTTTGGATTTGTCTAGAAAACTTCTATGCCTTTGCCTTGGTCAAGTTGTGCTGACTTCCCCTATTTTCTGTGTTGTCTTTCCTTTCACCAAAGTTGACACTTGTCTACTAACTAGTTAGTGATTTTCCCTCCCCTTCCCTCACAACCCTCATACCCACCAAAGAATGTTTTTTTCTGTGTGTAAAGCATTTCTACCCCCCACATGCCTGTCAGTTTGTCATACTGTAGGGGCTTGCATGTTGCTGTGATGCGGGAAACTGTGCCACCGGTATTCAAATACCAGCAGGGTCACCCATGGAGGACAGGTTTCAGCTGAGCTTCCAGACTAAGACAGCCTAGGAAGAAGGACCCGGCAGTCTACTTCTGAAAAGATTTAGACAGTGAAAATCTTATGAATAGCAGCAGGACACTGTCTGATATAGAGCCGGAAGATGAGCCCCCCAGGTTTGAAGGCACTCAAAAGACAACTGGGGTAGAGCTGCCTCCTCAAAGTAGAGTCGACCTTAATGATGTGAACGGAGTCAAGCTTTCAGGACCTCATTTGCTGATGTGGCATGACTCAAAATGAGAAGAAACAGCTGAAAATTTCCATTAATAATCAGAACCTGGAATGTATGAAGTATGAATCTAGGAAAATCGGAAATCATCAAAAATGAAATGGAATGCATAAACATTGATATCCTAGGAATTAGTGAACTGAAATGGACAGGTCTTGGCCATTCTGAATCAGACAATCATATGGCCTACTATGCCAGGAACAACAACTTGAAGAGGAATGGCATTGCATTCACTGGAAAAAAAAGAACATTTCGAGATCTATCCTGAAATACAACGCTGTCAGTGATAGGATAATATCCATATGCCTACAAGGAAGACCAGTTAATAGGACTATTATTCAAATTTACCCACCAACCACCAAGGCCAAAGATGAAGAAATTGAAGATTTTTACTAACTTCTGCAGTCTGAAATCGACAAAACGTGCAATCAGGATGCACTGATAATTACTGGAGATTGGAATGGGAAAGTTGGAAACAAAGAAGGATCAGTAGTTGGAAAATATGGCCTTTGTGATAGAAATGATGCCGGATATCGCATAATAGAATTTTGCAAGACCAAAGACTTCTTCAATATGAATACCTTTTTTCACCAACATAAACAGCAAATATACAGTGCACCTTGCCAGACTGAAGACACAAGAATCAAATCAACTACATCTGTGGAAAAAGACAATGGTTTCCAGATCAATATCATTAGTCAGAACAAGGCCAGGGGCCAAATGCAGAACACACCATCAATTGTTCATATGCAAGTTCAAGCTGAAAGTGAGGAAAATTAGAACTAGTCCGCGAGAGCCAAAGTACAACCTCGAATATATCCCACCTGAATTTAAAGACCATCTCAAGAGCAGATTTTATGCACTGAACATTAACGACCAAAGACCAGATAAATTGTGAAATGACATCAAAAACATCATATATGAAGAAAGTAAGACATCATTAAAAAGACAGGAAAGTAAGAAAACACCAAAATGGATGTCCTAAGAAACTCCGAAACTTGTTCTTGAACGTCGAGTAGCTAAAGCAAAAGGAAGAAATGATGACGTAAGAGAGTTGCATAGAAGATTTCAAAGAGTGGCTCGAGAAGATAGCGTAAAGTATTATAATGACGTGAGCAAATACCTGGAGGTGGAAAACCAAAAAAGAAAGAACACGCTCGGCATTTCTCAAGCTGAAAGAATGAATAAAAAATTCAAGCCTCAAGTTGCAATACTGAAGGATTCTATGGGGGATAATATTGAACGATGCAGGAAGCATCAAAAAAAGATGGAAGGAATACACACAGTCACTATACCAAAAAGAATTAGTTGATGTTCAACCATTTCAGGAGGTACCATATGAGCTGGAACCATTGGTACTGGAGGAAGAAGTCCAAGCACTGAAGGTACTGGCAAAAAACAAGGCTCCAGTAATTGACAGAATACCAATTGAGATGTTTCAACAAACAGATGCAGCGCTGGAAGTACTCACCCGTCTATGCCAAGAAATTTGGAAGACACTACCTGGCCAACGGAATGGAAGACATATATATTTATGCCTATTCCCGAGAAAAGTGATCCAACTGAATGCAGAAATTATCAAACAATATCATTAATATCACATACAAAAAAAATTCTGCTGAAGACCACTCAAAAGCAGCTGCAGCAGTGTATTGACAGAGAATTGCTAGAAATTCAAGTCGAATTCAGAAGAGGATGCAGAACTGGGGATATCATTGCTCATGTGAGATGGATCCTGGCTGAAAGCAGAGAATATAAGAAAGATGTTTACCTGTGATTTATTGACTATGCAAAGGCATTCGACTGTGTGGATCATAACAAATTACGGATAACATTACGAAGAATGGGAATTCCAGAACACTTAATTGTGCTCATGAGGAACCCGTACATAGATCGAGAGCCAGTCGTTCAAACAGAACAAGGGGATACTGCATGGTTTAAAGTCAAGAAAGGTGTGTGTCATGGTTGTATCCTTTCACCATACCTATTCAATCTGTATGCTGAGCAAATAATCCGAGAAGATGGACTATATGAAGAAAAACAGGGCATCAAGATTGGTGGAAGGCTCATTAACAACCTCCATCATGGTGATGACACAACCTTGCTTGCTGAAAGTGAAAAGAACTTGAAGCACTTACTGAAGAAGATTAAACACCACAGCCTTCAGTATGGATTACACCTCAACATAAAGAAAACAAAAATCCTCACGACTCGATCAATAAGCAACATCATGATAAAAGGGGAAAAGGCTGAAGTTGTCAAGGATTTCATTTTACTTAGATCTACAATCAACACCCATGAAAACAGCAGTCAAGAAATCAAAAGATGCATGGCATTGGGCAAATCTGCTGCAAAGGACCTCTTTAAAGTTTTGAAAAGCAAAGATGTCACCTTGAAGACTAAGGTGCACCTGAGCCAAGCCATGGTGTTTTCAATCACCTCCTATATATGTGAAAGCTGGATGATGAATAAAGACCGAAGAAGAACTGACACCTTTGAACTGAGGTGTTGGAGAAGAATACTGAATATACCAGGGACTGCCAAAAGAAGGAACAAATCTGTCTTGGAAGAAGTACAGCCAGAATGCTCCTTAGAAGCAAGGATGGAGAAACTACGTCTCACATACTTTGGACATGTTGTCAGGAGAGATCAGTCCCTGGAGAAGAACCTCGTGCTTAGTAAAGTGGAGGGTCAGAAAAAAAGAGGAAGACCCTCAATTAGATGTGCTGACACAGTGGCTACAACAATGGACTTAAGCATAACCATGATTATGAGGATGGCACAGGACCAGGCAGTGTTTCGTTCTGTTGTACATGGGGTTGCTATGAGTCAGAACCAACTTGATGGCACCTAACAACAACAACAACACAACAAAGCATTTCTTCAGTTCTTATAATAGTGGTCTCACATAGTATTTGTCCTTTTGTGACTGACTTCACACAGCATAATGCCCTCCAGATTCATCCATATTGTGAGATGTTTCATAGATTCATCATTGTTCTTTATTGCTGTGTATTATTCCATTGAGTGTATGTACCATAATTTTTTTACCCATTCATCTGTTGATGGGCACTTAGGTTGTTTCCAATTTTTGCTATTGTGAATAATGTTGCAATGAACATTGGTGTGCATATGTCAATTCGTGTGATAGCTCTTATTTCTCTAGAATATATTGCTAGGAGTCGAATTGCTAGATCATATGGCATTTCTTTTTAAGAAGGTGCCATATCATTTTTCATAGTGGTTGTACTATTTTATTCCAACCAGCAGTGCATAAGGATTCTAATCCCCCTGAAACCACTCCAACATTTGTTATTTATTTATTTTTGATTAGTGCCAGTAATATCAGGGTGAGATGGTATCTCAACGTAGTTTTGATTTCATTTCTCTAATGGCTAATGATTGTGAGCAGTTCCTCATGTATCTGTTAGTTGCCTGAATGTCTTCTTTGGTGAAGTGTCTGTTCATGTCCTTTGCCCATTTTTTAATTGGTTTGTCTTTTTGTTGTTTCGGTGTTGAAATATTCCATAAATTTTAGAGTTTAGACCCTTGTCAGATACTGGTAGCCAAATTTTTTTCCCAGTCTGTAGGTTTTCTTTTTACTCTTTTAGTGAAGTCTTTTGATGAGGGTAAGTGTTTAATTTTCTAGAGCTCCCAGTTAACCAGTTTCTCTTCTAGTGTTTGTGCATTGATAGTTATGGTTTGTATATTATCTATGCCATGTTAGGGCCCCTAGCATTGTCTCTATTTTTTCTTCCATGATCTTTATCATTTTGGGTTTTATATTTAGGTCTTTGATCCTTCTTGAGTTAGTTTTGTGTGTGGTGTGAGGTATGGATCTTGTTTCATTTTTTTACAGACAGACATCCAGTTATGCCAGCACTATTTGTTAAAGAGGCTGTCTTTTCCCCATTTAACAGACTTTGCCCCTATGTTGAATATCAGATGGATAGATTTACATCTGGGTTCTCAAGTCTGTTCCATTGGTTTATGTGTCTACTGCCGTACCAGTATCTGGCTGTTTTGACCACCGTGGCTATATAAACCCAACCAACCATATAGTAGGTTCTAATGTGTGAGGTCTCTCACTTTGTTCTCCTTCTTCAATAGTATTTTACTTACCCGGGGCCTCCTCTCTTTCCATATAAAGTTAGTGCTTTGTTTCTCTATCTGGTTAAAGAATGCTGTTGGAATTTGAATTGAAATTTCATTGTATCTGTAGATTACTTTGGGTAGTGCTGATATTTTCACAATGTTGAGTTTTCCTACTCACGAGCATGGTATGTTTTTCCACTTATGTGGTCTCTTTTGGTTTCTTGTAGCAGTGTTTTGTTGCTTTTTTTGTATAGGTTTTTTATGCCCCTGGTTGAATTTATTCCTAAGAATTTTATCTTCTTGGGGGCTACTGTAAAGGGTACTGATTTGCTAATTTCCTTTTCAAAGTTCTCTTTGTTGGTTTAGAGGAATTCAACTGATATTTGTATGTTAATCTTGTCTCCTGCTACATTGCTGCAATCTTCTATTGGTTCCAGGAGCTTTACGGTAGATTCTTTGGGATTTTCTATGTATAAGATCATATCATCTGCAAATAGGGATAGTTTTTCCTCTTCCTTACCAATTTAGATAACTTTTATTTCTTTTTCTTGCTTTATTGCTCTAGTAAGACTTCCAGCACGATGTTGAATAAGAGTGGTAATAAAGGGCCTCCTTGTCGGGTTACCATTCTCAAGGGGAATGTTTTCAATCTCTCTCCGTTGAGAATGATGTTGGCTATGGGTTTTGTATAAATGCCCTTTACTGTGTCAAGAAGTTTCCCTTCTACTCCTATTTTGCTGAGAGTTTTTATCAGGAATGGGTGTTGGAGTTTGTCAAATGCATTTTCTGTGTTGACTGAGATGTGATTCTTTTATTTATGTGATGGATTATATTGATTGATTTTCTAGTGTTAAATCATCCCTGCATACCTGCTATGAATCCTACTTGCTCATGATGCATTACTTTTTTGATATGCTGTTGAATTCTATTGGCTAGAATTTTGTTGATAATTTTTGCATGTATGTTCATGAGGAATATTGACCTTCAAGTTTTTGTTTTTATGGTGTCTTTGCCTGGCTTTGGTATCAGGGTTATGCTGGCTTCACAGGATGAATTCAGAATTCCTTTCTTTTCTATCTTCTTAAATAGTCTGAGTAGTATTGGTGTGAGTTCTTCTCTGAAAGTTTGGTAGAATTCTTCAGTGAAGCCTCCAGGGCCAGGCTTTTTTTTTTTTTTTTTTGGTTAGGAGTTTTTTGTTGTTGTTGTTTTTACTACCTGTTCAATCTCTTTTCTATATCCGTTTGTGTCAGTTTAGGTAGGTAGTGTGTTTCTGACTTCCATTGCCTCAATTCTGCTCCTATGACCTTCTATTGAGTTGTCTAAATCTGAAACTTTATTGTTAATCTTTTGGATTTCTAGTTGCTGTTTTTGTATGGTTTCTAGTAGCCTATTTATTCTGTCATTTTTTCTCTTGTATTGTTTTCCTGAATTCTTCTATTGCTTTGTCTGCGTGTTCCTTTGTTTGGTCTTTGTACTCATTACTCTCCAGCGTGATCTCTTGGAGACTTCTGTACATTAGTCTTTTGAATTCTTTATCAGGTAGCCTTGTCTTCCTCTGGAAGGTTTTCTGGTTATTTTGGTCACTTGCTGGAGCCATCTCATCCTGCTTCTTTACGTGATTTGATAGTAACTGATGTCTCCAGGGATCAAGAAGTTATTACATATTTTTTTTGTATGTTTGTTTACCGCATCCTGAATTTTTGTTTTGTTTTGTTTTGATATATCCAAGTAGGTTGGGTGTGTGTGCTTCTCTGGTCCTTAATCTGGCCATGTTGAAGCGCTCATCTCCTGGCTCCAGACTGGCAGAGCAGCTACTAGGTGTGTGAGTCTGTGACTCTGTTTGTTGTTTTTGTGGGGCTGCTGCAGATGTAAGGTGGAGTTTTTGGTGAAGTGAAATATCTGTCCTACTCGTCACCTGCCATGGACGCAGGGGTTTTCTACCTGGTCATTGCGTTGGGTCTCGTGTGTGTGCTCCACCACTTGCCAGATGGTTGGGGCAAACGTGGCCGAGTCATCAGTCACTGACTGTGTGGTGCAGAGTCTCTCACCTATAGTCCTGGGTAGGCAGGGATGTGTGGGGGTATTTGGGGCAGGCACAGGTCTCTGGTTGCAATGGTCTCTGGTTGCAATGGTGGGCAATGCAGGGGGTGAGGAAGGGAGCTGTCAGCTGTTCCTGGGTGCCTGGATGGGGATATGCCCGTCTGCTAGAGTGTGTAGTTGGGGAGCGGGGGGAAGTGCAACCAGTCCTTGAGCCCCGGTGCCATTGGCTGGAAGGATTGTTGGGCACCACTGGTTCTCAAGCCCCTGTTATGACCAGCTGGTTGGAGTGGGTAGTGCTACGGGCCCTCAGGCCTCCGGTGTGGGTGGATGAGGCCCCTTCTTAGGGATTGGGTGGTGTCAAATTCCACAGATCTATAGCTCCCACTTGGCTGCTGCAGGTGAAAATGAGCTTCAGCTGGGAGCCCTGTCTACTTTGTCCTAATGAGGCTATGCTGGAAAGCACTGTTGTGGGTGATCAGTGGGGGTAAGGAGTACTGAAAGTCTGTGGACTCCCTGAGCCAGTGGCTGGGGTAAAGGGCAAGCGCCTCAGACTGGGCTGAGAACTACCAGCTTAGAGGGTGGGGCAGTGTCAAATGTCACAGATCTGCAGTTCCCACTTGGCTGCTGCCAGTGAAAATGGGCTTCAGGTGGAAACTCTGCCTACCTTATGCCAATGTGGGCATGCTGTGCTGAGTCTACCAGCAAGTGACTGGTGCAGGTGATCAGACGGGGTAGAAGATGCTTGCTGCAATCCCGTGTACCCCTGTTGCCAGTGGCTGGGCAAAGGCATGGACTGGGCTCATGAGTTTCTGGCTTAAGGGGTGTGACAGCACTGAATACTGCCATACTGGTGTCAGAGTGGGGAGGGGGATGGTTGAGGAGGAGGGAGTGCTCCTTGGCCCATGGAGCTCTGGTGGGGGAGAGGGGCTGTGGTACACATGATGGGTTGGGAGCATGCACTTAACTTTTGCAGGTCTGGTATCACTCCTGTTTGATTCTGGAAGTGTGTGCAGAGTCACTCCACCTTAGCTGTGCCAGATGGGGTGGGTTTCCGCTTGAGATGCTGCTGCTTGTCTCAATATGTCCATGCTGTGCAGGTTCAGCTAGCAAGATGCCAGCGATCCATAATTCTCTGTTTCTGCTGTTTTTGAATTGTCTCTCCCTTCCGCCGGTCACTCAGTCCAATTCTTCAGCTTTGTCTTTGGTGCTTAGGGTTCTTGGATTGTCATATATATCCAATTCACTTGTTTTTCCAAGTTTTTGTTCTAAGAGGGATGACACGAAGTATCTATTCCACCATCTTGGCCCCACCTCTCTCATTTGATTTCTTCACTGCTGCTTCCAAGGACGTTGATTGTTGATCCGAGTAGAATGAAGTCATTCACAACTTCAATTTATTCTCCATTAATAATGAAGATGTTTATTGGTCCAGTTGTGAGGATTTTTGTTTTTTCACAGTCACATTTAACCCATACTGAAGGTTATAATCTTTGATCTTCATCAGTAATTGCTTCAAGTCTTCATTTTAGGCCAACAAGGTTGTGTCATCCGCACATCTCAGGTGTTAATGAGTCTCTCCAATCCTGACGCCATATTCTTCTTCATATAGTCTGGATTATTTGTTCACCATATATATTGAATAAGTAGGGTGAAACGATACAACGCTGCTGCACATCTTTCCCAATTTGGAACCACCCAGTATACCCTTGTTCTGTTTGAATGAGTACCTCTTGATCCATGCACAGGTTATACATGAGCACAATTAAGAATTCTAGAATTTCCATTCTTGACGATGTTATTCATAATTTATTACGATCCCCTCAGTCAAATGACTTTGCATAGTCAATAAAACATGGGTCAACATCTTTCTGGTATTCTCTGCTTTTGGCAAAGATCATCCTGGCACCAGAAATGATAGCTCTCGTTCTACCTCCTCTTCTGTATCTGGCTTGAACTTCCCACAGTTCCCTGTTGATGTACAGCTACAGTCTTCTTTTCATTATCTTCAGAAAGATTTTGCTAACATATGATATTAATGATATTGTTCATTAATTTCCAAATTCTGTTTGATCATCTTTCTTTAGAATGGCGCCAACATGGATATCTTCGAGTCAGCTGACCAGGTAGCTCTTTTCAAAATTTCTTGACATAGACGAGTAAACGCTTCCAGCATTTAAACATCTCAATTGGTATTCTGTCAGTTCCTGGAGACTTGTTTTTTGCCAATGCCTTCAGAGAAGTTTGAACTTCTTCCTTCAGCAGCAGCAGTTCTTGATAATATGCTATCTTCTGAAATGGTTGAACACTGACCAATTATTTTGGTACAGTGACAGTCTATTCTTTCTATCTTCTTTTGATGCTTCCTGCCTTGTTCCATTTTTTGGCCCTGGAATCCTTCAGTACTGCAACTCGAGGCTTCAATTTTCAGTTTTTCAGCTTGAGAAATGCCAACTATATTCTTCTTTTGGTTTTCTCACCCCAGGTCTTTGTATATCTCATTATAATACTTTACCTTGTTTTCTTGAGCTGCCCTTTGAAATCTTTTCAGCACTTTTACTTCATCATTTCTTCCCTTACCTTTAGCTACTCTGTACTTAAAAGCAAGTATCAGAGTCTCTTCCGACATCCGTTTTGGTCTTTTCTTTCTGTATTTCTAATGACCTTTTGCTTTCTTCATGTATAATGTTTTTGATGTCTTCCCACAACTCTTCTGGTCTTCAGTCATTAGGGTTCAGTGTGTCAAATCTATTCTTGAGGTGGTCTCTAAATTCAGGGAGGATGCATTCAAGGTCGTACTTTGGCCCTAGACAGCTTGCTTTGATTTTCTTCAGCTTCAAGTTGATCTTGCACATGAGCAATTGATGGTCCCTTCTGCAGTAGGCCCAGGCTCATGTTCTAACACTATATAGGACAATATTCTGTTGTGATTCATAGGGTTTCATTGGCTACTTTTCAAAAGTTAGATTACAAAGCCTTTCTTCCTACTCTGTCTTAGTCTGGAAACTCCATTGAAACCTGTCTACCATGGTGACCATACTGGCATTTGAAATACCAGTCTCATAGCTTCAAACATCCTAGAAACACGTAAGCCACCACAGTATGGCAAACTGACAGACAGGTGGTGAATCAAATATGGTATTACCCAGATATTGCTACTAGCCTATATATATACATATATACATATATATATGTATATATGTATATATACACACATATGCTTCATTTTCTACTTTTGATTATTCACGCTTTTGAAAATGTGAAGTTTCTGCCCAAGTAACTTCCTAAAAGTTGAAACCATGATTTCATTTTAAAACTTTCCATTATGAATAAATAGTCCTAATTTAATCTCATGCTACTTTGCTGTATTTCTTTAACTTTTACATACACTAATACTGTAAGTATTATCATACCACATTTGCACTCTAAAAGATATGTATTGAGTAAACAGGCAGAAATATCAATGATAATTCCTGACTCAATATTTATAAATAGTCATTTCTCTATTGTCTACTATAGCGAAACACTTCAATTTCACAAAAATAGTAGTATATTAACTAATCACTGTTAAACAAATACAAATTAAGTTACCAAAAATATTTTAAATTTGGCCTTCAATTTTACTTTGGTAAAGATAAGAAAATATGTATGCAATAAAATGACAATGGTAAAAATAACAGTTTTAGTGTACTTCAGCTATCATCAAAATATCACTTAGAAATATGTATTAACATTTAGAATAAAAATGCAGGCAATAATTAAAATGATTTAGCAGTTAATATCTTTCTCTTGAGCCATACAGAAGCTCAGAATGTACTATACTTGATACCACATTAAAATACGTAATATGAGGGAACCTAATTTGCTGTGTAAACTTTCACCAAAAACACAATATTATTTAAAAAAAATATGTACTATGAAGCACAATTTCTAATAATTAACTGTGGCTTTTTTTTATACTGGTGGCGCAGTGGTTAAGAGCTTGGCTGCCACCCAAATGGTTAGCAGTTCAAATCTACCAGCTGCTCCTCGGAAACCCTATGGGACGGTTCTACTCTGTCCTATAGAGTCCCTATATGAATTGGAACTGATTCAGCAGCAGTGGGTTTCTTGGGTTTTACTCGAACTACAGGACATTTAGATTTTCTTTTTTGTTGTGGGCATAGTTCTTGCAATTAATGCAGTCCAAAGAATTACAGTGGCATATAAGAAGGTAAAACAAGCAAAGATTTTAACTAATTTTATGCTAAATTAATATAATAGAGCCTTTTCTATAGGCTTGGATTATCTAGGTTTGCATCCTATACTAAGTGAATTCATCACTAGATGACTAGTCAATGTGTTATATGGTAGGCTTCTAGAAATCTGATACTAGTTTTTATTAATCTCTATATTCCTTCAGCACCTAGCAAAATGCATTGAATAAAATAGAGGCTCTGTGGAATAAACTAAAGGAATAGAAAAACATATTACCCAGCTCCGCAGTATAAACACTTGAATGAGTGATTACATATTCAGTTTTTCAGTTGGCCAATACATTAGTTGTAGACTCAATTATAGTAATTCCACAGCTAAGGAGCATTTTCAGGAATATGCTGATACATTTTCATTACTAGCTGTATTTTAGACATGAACCTTACCTCTCAAATTCTTCATATCCTCATCTACGCAATCAGGAGAGGATACCAGGAAGTTCACATGTAGTCCAAAATGTTTTCTACACAAAAAATACTGTACTAATTTAAGCTTTTATAAAATTTTTCTAGGTTCAGGACTTCCACATTGCATAATATTAGGGGGTGCCATTCATGTCTATAATAGTCTTACTCCATTTTTGATGTTTGATTGCTGACAGCTTTCAAGCCCCATCACCTCCTTATCCTTCCACCCCACATCTGAGCAAGCTGATAAGATAGCCTGCATGCTCTCTCCTCTTTGACACTGCCAGGAATTTCAAGCCACTCAAATCCTCAGCCATGTGGAAGAACCTTTATCCTGGCCTCAACCCAAAGCCACCATAAAAACTCCAAGCCAGTCTCCTTTCCCTGATCTCTCAAGCCATTTTCAGACTAGCTTGGGAACCACCCTCTTCCCTCTAGAAAGTCACATTATATCACCTTTTCACACCTTCTCGGTGTGTGTGCGTGGTGTAGATTGTCATCAGTCTTGGTATCCAAACTAAATTTTGGGTAAGGGGCCCATATCTATGTTGGGTGACAGCAACAATGTCCATCATAGTCAAAGTACATGGATTTCTTTTTAGTTGTTCAGTGTATAGTCAGTACTGCTATACTCAGTGTCCCTGGGTAATTTCATCTGTTTTCAATAATAAAAATACTGTTTGTGTATTTAAATAACGTAAATTTATTTCTGGAAAAAGATCATTTATTTTCAACATATATCCTCCACTCCTCAGTACCCCTGTGAAAACGAGGAAAGAAAATTAAAAAAAAAAAAAAACTAATATTTGCAGGGTCCGTGGAAACCCTGGTGGCGTGGCGGTTAAGAGCTACGGCTGCTAACCAAAAGGTTCGCAGTTCAAATCCACCAGGCGCTCCTTGGAAACCCTAAGAGGCAGTTCTACTCTGTCCTATAGGGTCACCACGAATCAGAATCGACTCGACAGCAGTGGGTTTGGTTTGGGTTTGGACACTAGTTAGTAGAAGAGCGTAAACTAGAACTGAGATCTTTCAGTTCCCAGTCCAGTGCTACTTATACTCCATTTACTGTTTTTATGCCCTTCCCATTAATTCAAGACTTGCCCTTGAGATCTTCCAGGGTATGGCCTTTACCTCACATATAAAACACTGTTCTGGAGACAGCACAAATTTCCTAGCTCCTCAATCAGCCATGGCTGCTGACCCAGCTCTATCCTAGAATTACAATCTCCCACATGAGCAAACTTGCTAAAAGGATTATTTGGTTATTATGAGTAACTGAGAATAGTGTCTCAAATTGATCTTTAATTATTACGTATTTATATACATTGTCCCTTCACTCACAGCATAAATGTCATAAAAGCACCAAGAGTACTGGGTACATACTAATTAATCTAGTAATATTTATTAATTGACGTATCTGTCCTGGCAAGTAATTACCACACCATATAATTAGAGAAATATAATATAAACAATTTGTCTTTGATCAAAATACAGAGAATTTTTCTGCAATCCATGTTTCTATCAAAAATGAACTAGGTATAGGAAAGAAGCCAGTGTTTAAAAAAAAATTTTTTTTTATATAGGAAAGAAGCCAGTGTTATGAAGTATAATTTATGTGCCTTAACTGATTTTTATTCCATGGATTCTTCCAAGCTGTTTTTTGTTTTGTTTTGTTTTGTTTCTCCTTAAATTAAGGCAAATGGACTATTTTTCACTCTCATGGATATTTCTGATGGGTTTTTGGTCATTGAACAACATGTGTTTAGCTTATTCAAGTAATGAATAAAACTTTATAAGAGATAAAACAGAGGAAACAACAGAGAAATATGGAAAATGGTGCCTATATTCCTCCCAAAATTGCCTAGATTCTCCCTTTGGAGAGAATCATGTAACCAACATATTTAAAAATTTTACCAAGTCCATATGGCCTAATGTCATTTCTACTATGTTACATCATGTTTACCAAAAATTCTAGTTATATATCTATCTTTACAATTTCCATGGAATTAAAGAAATAGGATTTCAGTATTCTAAAATATAGAAGGAGAAATTGGAGGAAGATAATTCAGTGGGACAAGCTTACTGCTGTTATTGGGCGATGACCAGTGTCATCAGTATGATATAGTGGAGAAAGCATTAGTGGGATTTTGTATCCTACCATACATGCAACCTCATGTTAATATAAGGAAAAGCTGTGTACTTCAGAATGCTCTTGGATAATCCATGAGACCAGATCATTACCTAGTAATGGAACTTATATATTTTACAGTGAAAAAAAAATGTTCATGAATACTCATTAGTAAGTGATTCTCTCAGGTTTTGCATCAGTTAGAATACAGACTTCTATGAATCTGTACATTTAGATGTAACATACCAGGTGTCAGTTCAAAATGGCTATTCAGTCATTGATTCTATGTGCTTCAGTATTAAAATACATACATAATTTACAACTGTGTAGGGAACCCCTAGATGGCAAACAAAAAAAAAAAAAGAAAGAAAAGAACCCCTAGATGGCACAAATGTTTAAATGCTCAACTTCTAATTGAAAGGTTGATGGTTCAAACCCAGCGAGTGGTGCCTCAGGGAACAGGCCTGGTGATCAACTTTTGAAAAATCAGCCTTGAAAACCCTGTGGAGCAGTTCCACTCTGCACACATGGGGTCACCGTTAATCAGAATCAACTCAACAGCAACTAACAACAACAGCAACTAACAACTAACACAATTGTGGTTGTTGTGTATTGTAACAATAACTCCAGAGATATAGTGACAGAGAAAGATGCGGAAGGAAGAAACCAACTGGAAGATAAATAAAATTCACATTTAAAAAAGAAACTTTCCCTTAAAACCATTGATACGGCATTAAACATTTACCAGGTAAAGGCAGGCCATCTCTCTTTCCATTTGCACTAGGGTAATTGCTTATCAGTAATTGGCATGAAATTTCTTTCCATGATACCTTTTGTTGGGGAAAGAAAGAATAATAGTGCATAGTTGAGAAATCACCCACTGTATGGTCCCAAATTTTTGGCTGCAGTATCTGTTTTTGTAGGTGTATGTCAATTCCATAAAGCTAATCAACCAATTATCTAGATCCCTGCTTGATATTACCAGTAAAATGTTATCTAAAGCAACATCAGCTATAGTTTTTAAGGTCTGAGTTTGTGTGTGTGTGTTTTTAGTAATTCCTACATTTAAAAAAAATTTTTTTTTTACATTTAAAAGCAGGAATGTAACCTATGACCTCATAGGTAAAAACCCAATTATAATTATGCTTTTCATAATTGCAAAAAATTGACATCTAGGTTCTATTTTCCTATCATTGTGGCATTCTGAAAATATGAATTCACTTAATTATAATATACAAATAACATGGAAATGGAAAGATGGTTACAATAACCTATATATATTTTTAAATATCAGTAACACACCGCAAATCAAACCCAACCCACTGCTGTCGAGTCGATCCCGACTCATAGTGACCCTATAGGACAGAGTAGAACTGCCCCATATGGTTTCCAAGGAGTGCCTGGTAGATATGAACTGCCAACCTTTTGGTTAGCAGCCATAGCTCTTAACCACTACACCACCAGGGTTTCCTAAACATCAGTAGAAAGCTGAAACCACATATAACGTAGCAATGCATTATCACACAAGGTTCTGCACACATTCCGTATATTAGAGTTTTGCTGACAATATTACATATCAGTACATGCTCATAACTTATAATTAAATTGAAAGTACAACATATTCTCATTCTAAGGTATTAATTTTCTAAAGGTTGAAATCTAATTGTTTCATTGGTTTCTTACTCTGGCTTTTACCTTCTTTTTTAATGTTCCCCATGAAGTGTCATTTTTCATATGGCCTCTGTTTCAACTAATTACAAGCATTTATTTAAACACTGAACACTTTAGACTTAAAAATTTGGAAACTAAGCAGCTGAACAAAATTAATTTAGGTCGCAGATATTCCTGTGTCTTTCACTGACAGCCAGGACTACACCATAAAAAAAAAAAAAAAAAACACCATATCCCCCAATATCTCCTCCTTGCTTTACCATCATCATGCAGTGCTATTCAGGAAAAGAAAAGATAGACACAGAACTATCTCCATTTGCAGATGACATGATACTATATAAATATGGAAAAAAAACAAGGAATCTACAAGAATTATTAGAGTTAATAAATGAATTCTGCAAAGTTGAAGGGTACAAGATCAACACACAAAAATTAGCTGTTTACACACACCAACAATGAAAAATCTAAAAAGGAAATAAAACAATCCTGTCATGGATTGAAATGTGTTCCCCCAAAATTTGTGCTGAATTCCTGTTGTGACACAGGTTTTCTTTTGTTATGTTAATGAGGTCATACCAGAGTAGGGCGGGTCCTAAACTTAATCACTTCTGCATCACAAAAAGACCACAATAGACACAGAGACACACCCGCAGGGATAACAGACACTAAGGATCAAAAAAGAACACCAACAAATACCAAAGAAACACTAAGGAACACCAAAGAATGCCAAGAAATGGCAAGGACTATGTGACAACACCAGAAAATAAGACAGAGGCTCACAGAAGGAATTAACATGGCTGAGACCCTGATGTGGACATTTAGCATCAGAACTTTGAGAAAACAAATCTCTGTTCTTTAAAGCCGCCCGTTTGTGGTATTTTTGTTGCAGTAACACGAGGTTTATTGTTGTTGTTAGGTGCCACTGAGTTGGTTCAAACTCATAAGAGACCCCACAGACAACAGAACAAAATAGTGTCTAGTCCTGCACCATCCCCACAATTGCTGCTATGTTTGAGCCCATTGTTGCAGCCACTGTGTCAATCCATCTCGTTGAGGGTCTTCCTCTATTTCATTTACCTTCTACTTTACCAAGCCTGATGTCCTTCTCCAAGGACTGATCCCTCCTGATAACACATCCAAATGTATGTGAGACATAGTCTTGTAATCCTTGCTTCTAAGGAGCATTCTGGTTCTACTTCTTCCAAGACAGATTTGCTTGTTCTTTTGGCAGTCCATGGTATAGAAGTCCTAGCTCCTTTTTTGGGGGGGGGGAGGGGCGGGGGGGGCTTTAGCAGATGCCTTTCTTACGTGCCTCTGCTGAATCCTCCCTAGGTGAAAGGGAGGAGAGCCCTTTAAGACACTTCTCCCCTCTCTGACTCAGTATTCCGTACTTTTCTACTCCTAGCCTTTCCCTCTCTCCCTCCTCCCCCACCCCAACAGCCTCCAGGTTCATAAAACTGCAAATCTCCTTGGGCAGTGAGAAGAGTCCCCAAGTCTGCGCTGATTCACCTGACCCTCACCCAGCTCCATTTCATGGGGGAAAATGGAACGGGGTGGGGGGTGTGTGGGAGGAGGGGATAGTCAGTGCTTTCTTCAAGTTAGCCTCTTGCTTATAATATCACAGTAAGGGATTAAGGCTTCACTGATTGTTTCACTTGGGCTCCTTGTCTCAATCAGCTACTCTGACTCTTGGCAGCTCAGCTCAGCTCTCTCTAGCTCAGATCACCTCTTGACAATATTTTCACGAAAAAGGAAATTATTAGTAACTCTTCACTGGTAATTCATCATAAGCAAACATTTATTCTATAGGCAAGAATAACTCTGATAACAAAGATGAAGAAAGCTTTGAAGCAAGATAATGAGACATAATCTTAAATACAAGCAATTTTAGGTTTTATTACAGCCCACTGATTCTTACAGAAGTCTTGATGCTTCTGGTGATTAGAAGAAACTTCTAATGTGAAGAATTTTCTGAAAATTTATTTCTAAACAGTTAAGTCATTGATATCAAATACAGTGGGTTAGAAACGAGGACGTATTTTCCCCTTCTTTTGTTTTAAAAGCAAACTGAATAAAACAAACAACAAATAAGCAAACTTCTGCATATTTGTAAGGTTCATAAATATTTTATCAGTATATTTTATTTTGGAATTCATTCATATTTCCAAATATTTTCCCTTTTTTCAATAATTTCTACCACAATGATTACACTTATGATACGCTTTGGTCATCTTGTTTTGAGCATAGGAACTGCTAAGGAAATTCTTATACAGGTAAGAAACAATAAGGTATGTACTTTTTGGAGCCCTTGTGGCGTAGTGGTTAAGAGTTCGGCTGCTAACTAAAAGGTCAGCAGTTGGAATCCACCAGCTGCTCCTTGGAAACCCTATGGGGCACTTCTACTCTGTCCTATAGAATCGTTATGAGCCAGAATCATCTCAACGGTGACGGGTCTGGTTTTGGTTTATATACATTTTAAACCATTGTACTTGAGTGAGGCTTTTAACAGATTTAGATTACCCACGGTGTACCCATTCCCTTAATGCCAGATATAAATTACCTATGGTGTTATATCTGGCATTAAGGGAACAGTCATCAGGAATTTAAGAATAGGAATTATGTTAAACTGCACACCAGTGATAAAGTATTTTTATGTAAGTTTACAGGCAATTTTGTGAAGATAATGTACAAAAGTTACATGTTAAGTCCCCAAATAGCTCAGTGAAAACCATAACTATTTAAAACAGTTTGGACATGTCTAAAAGCAAATTTACAGTGGTTAACAAAAGTATAATGTCCTTTGCACTTTACCTCATGTTAAGTTAGTAATTACTTAAGACACCACTGTGTTAGTACTTTTTAGATAGAGACCTAAAGACTGTACCTGGATTACGTTTTTAATGTTAGTACTTGGAAACAGAGCATTAGATTTATAAACATAGGAAGAGGCAATGATCTTAGCTGGAGCTAACTGAATAGCAGAACAAGAGAGCTGGCTAAAAGTAGTCTGGGTTCTCCATGAAAAGCTCATCAGAAATAAATCTATCCTTTAATGACATGAAGTCTGTGTTTTCTATGGAAGAACCCTCAGCAATAGAGTCATCCTTCCTGTAAAGGCTCTGAAGTAGTTAAAGTTGTTTCTCACTCAGATCTCATTTCAATATTAACCACCAAGCCTTTGGTCTAGGAATGTTATCAGTTCTGGACAAAACAAAATATAATACAGAGTTAAATGCAACCAGTTTGGATTGATGTATGTTTTTTTTTCTGACCAGTAAAGGGCCTTGGTGAATGGGGTGGAAGGCGTTCTCATGTGTCCACCTGGTAAAATATTAAGGTGCCCACTCAAATGGAAAAGGAAGTTGAGTACGACCTTTAATTGTGTGGTGACATTGAGGGCAAAAACTAGCTCTAAAAAGTCTATCTTGGTCAGCTTCAGAATAATCATTTTGAAAAAGTCTAGTCTGTTATAACCAATGACCTAGAGCCAGGGTAGGGAGACAGGACTCTTTACAACCAGGACAACACCTTGTCTAAAGGCATTTTGTAGCAAGCTGGTGGAATTAAGTAAACAAGAAACAACAATATTAAAGATAAATATAAGGATATTAAGTCCTTAAACTAAAAGTAAATTTAGACTTAAATGTGTGTCTATCTTAGTCATCTAGTGCTGCTACAACAGAAATACCACAAGCGGATGGCTTTAACAAAGAGAAATTTCTTTTCTCAAAGTCTAGTAGGTTACAAGTCCAAATTCAGGGCATCAGCTCCAGAGGAAGGCTTTCTCTCTCTGTTGGCTCTGGAGAAAGGTCCTTGTCATCAAGCTTCCCCTTGTCAAGGAGTTTTTCAGGAGCAGGGACTCCCTGTGCAAAGGACGCCCTCTGCCAGCACTGCTTTCTTGGTGGTATGAGGTCCCCAACTCTCTGCTTGCTTCCCTTTCCTGAGAGATAAAAGGTGGTGCAGGCCACACCCCAGGGAAACTCCCTTTACCTTGGATCAGGGAGGTGACCTGAGTAAGGGTGGTGTTGCAATCCCACCCTAATCCTCTTAACATTACAATCACAAAATGGAGGACAACCACACAATAATGGGAATCATGGCCTAACCAAGTTCATACATGTTTTTGGGGGGACACAATTCAATCCATGACATTCTACCCTTCGGCCCCCAAAAAAACACATCTTTGTAACCTGAAAAACATATTCACCCCATCATATCATAGCAAAAGTCTTAACTCCAAGGCCAAAATCCAAAAATTCCTCTTCATCTATGAAATCTAGAATACAAGTTATTTGCTTCCAATGGTACAATGGCAGAACACGCACAAGCTAGACATTTCTATTACAAATGGGAGAAACTGAAGGGAAAGAAGGCATAACAGGCACCAAGCCAGTCAGTAGAACCCATCACATTAGCCATCGAAACTTTGAAAATAATCCCCTATTCTCTGAGACAATTTACACAATGGCCCTGCCCTAAAGACTCTAGGTATTGGCCACACTCTCCAGATTCTGAGTGGCGGCCCCTAGGCCCTGGGCTTCAGCTCTGGCTTCCAGGCCCACTAGGACAGCAACTCTGCTCCCTTGGCCTTAAGGGCACCATTCTCCTCATCCTAGTGGCAACTCCACCCTTAGAAACACCAGAGGCCATGGCTCCACCCTTTGAAACCCCTGAGGTTATGGCCATACCTTCTGAGACTGAGGCAGCTCAGCTTCTCCTGTTGTCTCTTCAGCTTCTGCTTCCTGGTTTCTTGGCCTCTTGGCTCCTGGGGCCTCATGCTCACACCTGCTCTGCTGGGGGCAAGTGTTCCAAAGCTCTGTAGCTCCACCGATAAGTGCCTAGAGGCACCCCACTCTTGCCAGGAAGCCTCCTGCAAACAGGCACTCAGCTCTCTTGCTCCAACGGGTCTGCTCCAGTGCTGTCTGGCGCTGGTCTCCTGGTTCTGCTGCTGCTGGTTCTGTCACTGCTGCCTCTCTGCCACTGCAGGTTCTCTGCTACGCTGGTCTTCTGCTGCTGTCTCAACTCTATCCATTCACAGTTTTAAAACCACTTCCACATTTTAGGTATCTGTCAGAGCAGCACCCCACTCTCTCCGTACCAAATCCTGTCTTAGTCATCTAGTGCTGCTACAACAGAAATACCACAAGTGGATGGCTTTAACGAAGAGAAATTTATTTTCTCACAGTCTGGTAGGTAGGTCACAAGTCCAAATTCAGGGCATCGGCTCCAAGGGAAGGCTTTCTCTCTCTGTTGGCTCTGGAGGAAGATCCTTGTCCTCAGTCTTCCCCTGGTTGAGGAGCTTCTCAGGCGCAGGGACCCCGCTTCAAAAAAACAAGCTCTGCTCCTGGTGCTGCTTTCTTAGTGGTATGAGGTCCCCAACTCTTGCTTGCTTCCCTTTCCTTTTATCTCCGGAGAGATAAAAGGTAGTGCAGGCCACACCCTAGGGAAACTCCCTTTACCTTGGATCAGGGAGGTGGCCTGAGTAAGGGTGGTGTTACAATCCCGTCCTCATCTTCTCAACCTAAAATTACAATCACAAAATGGAGGACACAACCACACAATACTGAGAATCATGGCCTAATCAAGTTGACACATATTTTTGGTGGGACACAATTCAATCCATGACACTCACTGAGAAAACAAATTTAGTGTTTATTTATCCCCTAGTTTGGGGCTTCTTATCCAGGAACATATAGTAACCGTAATGTAAGGATACCTTATCAACATAATAATAAAATCATCTAAATAACAAATTTAACTCTAAGTCCTCAGTCCATTAAATGGTAAACAAATCTATTAACATTAAACAGGAATAGTAAAGAGAAGCAATTAAGTAGAATATTAACAAATTAAGTCAGCAATATTCTGGAGATATATCCCGCACCGGGGGAGTTAAATGTGAAAAGTCTATATTTCAGTGGAATTCGTTAAAATCCAGTTTTCTCTTCTTCCCTTTATTGTAAACCTAGTCTCAATTCTTAAGAATAAGTTCAGTACAAAATGGAATTTTTTCCCAATGATACAGTTCACAGGCTTTGAATCTTAGTTCCCCAAGATGGGATGGGTTCTGTCTGAACTGGAAAGCTTTGTGTAAACTCAAATGCTAAGGATATTTTGCAGAGGAATCTGCACAATCATTTCAGTTGGTATTTTTACTATGTCTACTTGCTTTGTAGAAGGAGTTGACCAATCTGTTGGGTTGTTTTCTGGTACAGATAATTTTTACCAGTGAAGTATTTAAGTCTATACTGTAACCTACGGCTGGTGTGGGTGAACAGAAAAATCTTGTCGGGCTCCTTCTCAGTGTTTCTGGTAAATTTCTTCCTTGCTCCTCCTAGATCTCGTCCCAATATGTTAGAAGTAGTTGATGAAAGGAATCTGATTGCACTCGGCGCTTCTATAAAGGAAAAATTTTACGTATTCTATGAACATTTTGTTAGCAACTCATATAGATGAAACTGAAAATTTTATTGAGTGTTATTATGGCAAATGGCCTTCGTAAATTTGATTTGTTTTACCTAGTTGTACTATTATCTGATGTTTAACATGAGTTAATGAATGCAAGTGCTGAATAAGCTTTCGTGAATACATGCCAGGTGATATATATCTTGAAACTTTAAACAAACTTGTACACTTCATTTTATTTAATCATAGTAAGTAACATATTTAAATACTATCTAATAATAAAATTAGGGAATAAATTACATGATTTAACATTTTGTTCATTTTAAGAGGTTCATCTTTGAACACTAATTTTTTCATTTTAGTAGCAGCCAGGTGAATTTCTGGTGTGGAGTCACTTGTAATAATTATTTTTATTATGTATACAGAGTACATTTAAATTACAGTTTAATATTAACAGCAAAACAAATTACAGTTGTAACTTTGCAAAAAGACTAAGTTAAAAATATTTTGGATCTAAAAGAAAGAGGAACTATTGCAGTCAGGGTAGTTTTAGAGGACAGAAGGAAGCCCCTGATTATGCTGAGCCTGTCAGCTATGCTGACAGATTTTTAATTCAGTGGAGGATATTGGTTTGAAGTGATCTGACTGTCTAAACAATGTGAAAGCAAAAATCACTTTGATTTAGATATGATTTTCTATTATTAGTTTACCTTTAATTTAGTGAGATATCTGTGTATCCTAAAGCTAAGCTGCTTTAGAAAACACAAGTGGATAATAAATAAGAATATATTGAAGAGATGAGTATTTGTCAAACTTATAAAGAAACCATTTTAGGGCTTATAAACATTTTATGTTTGCAATCTCTGCCATTTGGGGTTCTATTTTTATGGTGACTTTAATTTGAAGGCAAGATAATTACAAAGACAAGGAATTCTTTTAGTATGTCTTCTCTGGCCATATTATATAGGCCAGGACCTGAAAATTTTTTCTTTTATGAAAGATTATGAGAGAATGTTACCACTGACAAAAATTAAGATAGATAATATACGATTTGGTCATTATAGCTGGGATTTGATGTGTTATAGTTATAGAAATACTTACTCAATGTACACCTCTGACTTATTGTAAATGTTTCCAAGAAAAATTCACTTCGTCAAAGAAAGAGTATGTTCCAGTGCTGGACACTGTTTCTAAGAGAATTCTTAGGTACTATTCTGGAATTAATCTCTTTCATATGGATTATACTAATTTATTGGGAAATCACACAATTATTAGAAAACATTTATCCTAAATTTACGCTTTAACCCATTGCCGTCGAGCCAATTTCAACTCATAGGGACCCTACGGGGCAGAGCAGAACTGCCCCAAAGAGTTTCCAAGGAGCGCTTGGCGGATTCAAACTGCTGACCCATTGGTTAGCAGACACAGCATTTAACTACTACGCCATCAGGGTTTCCAAAATTTACCCTCAGGAAGTTAAATAAAGTCAAGTAGAAGGCTCGTGGTCCCAAAGAGAGGCTTGGGTTTTGCAGATAAAGCACAAGAAGCAAGAGTTTTGAGCGTCATCAGAATTATTTGGAATATACCAATTGAGCTAAATTTGGTCCAATCAGACCTTGATGTTGTTAGCTATTATGCCAGCTGGATTTTTTTTTTAATAGTAGGTCCACTGGCCAGATTTCACTGATAGTATCAATTAGATTTAATTGCTATGCCAAGTTTCCCTCCTTTATTTGTGGATCACCCTGGATGTGCCATGAGACCACTATGCCACAGATAACTGAAGTGCGGCACAGCATGCACCTGGCCTTTCCTTTTGGTTCAACGTTAATTTGTATGGCCTTGTCTGCTAGACGGTTAAGCTTCTAAGAGCTGACACTGGCAACCTTGTCAGTTATTAAAATTTACAAGATCTTAGGAAGAAAAAAATATCCTCACCTGAGTTATGGAATTAGTTAAAAATACAAGTAATTTCTTAGGGAATAAATGAATACAAGTTCTGTGAAACTCACAATTAGTTGGAAAACAACTATGTTAGGAGTTGTGGTAACACAGCCAGCTCTACGAGAGTTTATTTTGGATTGGGAATGGTGTCTGAATTATGAGTTCTTATTTAAGAACTGAGGACCACTAATAGGCATACAAGTACTATTTAACATTAGAACTGCATTATTGTTGCTACTTTTTTGTCAGATTTTTTTTTTTAACCGGGTCCTTTCATCTCGAATGTCAACTGAAAAAGACTGTCAGTGATGTTAGTTCCTTTAAGGTCCCGTGTATCTGGATTAGTCCAAATAAAAGTCGGCCTCTAATGTGCACTGTAATTCTTGATCATCCCAAGTGTAGGGGTTCCACTTGTTTTAAAATACAAGATAACCCAGTGCAAAAATATTTTCTTTTAATAATGGATATTCATGAGCCTCATTTGTTTTTTAGAATGGAGCCCCTTTGAGATAATCTTTTATATGGTTTAGAATCTGTTATTAGCCTTCATTAAAAAGTTCCCCTAATGATTGAGGGATTTTTCCCTGGTGGTACTTACAAATGATCTGCTATCCTTGAGATTTTACTAGCTGCGGCCCTCTGGAACTTGACCAAGGTCATTTTCATTTTCAGTTGCATGACACCCTGATACTTCAGTCTATCTGCTGTCACTTGTACCAACTTGAGTATTTTCCTTGGACCCCTAACTGAAGATGTAGTTTTTGCAACTTTCTGAGGACCTGACAACCTAAATGTTCTCCAGAATCTGACCAAGAGACACCCCTGGTGCCTGGACAAACATTTATTGCTATTTAACCCTCATCATGGTGTTTGGTTTATATAAAACCGGAAAACCAAAACTCACACGATTATTGTCTTAAAACAATCTGTACCGAGAGATGAGTTGAAGCTGAACTAAAAAAAAAAAAAAAAAACTACCTGGCTTTAAATCTAAGTTATGCTATTTGCTTACTGTGTAACTTTGGGAATCTCTGTGCCTCAGTTTCCTCATCTGTTAAGTGATGATAATAACAGTATCTAAATAATAGAGTTGTTGTAACATTTAAAATAATCAATGTTTATAAAGCACATAGTGCCAGTTACATTAATCTTAGATTATATAAAATTATATATAAGATCTTTTACCCTCATATTCTAAAGAAGCTCCAGCATGCTTTCATGGTTAGAGGTGGTATCATTTCAAATCAGGATCATGTTGCCATCTGTCAGATGGCCTGACTAAAGATCAGAGTCACAACTAGAGAATTCTCAGCTTAGAAAGTCTGCATTTTAGGGGTGCTACAGAGAGAGAGAGAGAGATGCCTGGCTCCTGGTATTTATGGCATTAATTATCATGGCAGAGGAAGTGGCCTTTCCACCCTGGTAATCAGTATGCAAGCAAAAGTTGATGTTAGAGTAGTGTAGGATATAAGTCAACTTCCATTACAAAGATAGATGAAGCTCAGAATTGATATTTTAGATATTACATATTATAATATCTAGATGCATCAGAAGATTCACATATACAGTATATCTAAACCTCATCCAAAAAAAAAAAATTCCATAGGGTTAAAACTGCATTCTAAAAAGCTGTCCTGAAAAACTACAGTCTAAGAAGTTGAGCTTTGGGGCAGATGGGAAGGAGGAGGGAGAAAAGATTTATTTGTGGGATTAGTCATAATTACAAATATTTTTCTTTCATTCCACGAAACAATCCTGTTAATTGGGATTAAATCTGAGAAGGGGTTAGAGCAGTGTTTGTCAAATAAGATCAGTACCAGCTTCATTAGAATCATCTATGTATGCTTTAAAAACTCATTATTGGACTCCATCCCAGATATACCGAACATTTGGCAGGGAAGGAAGGTATGGCAAGGAATGTGTGATTTTTAACCTCTTTTCACCACTCCTAACATCCTCACTACTCCTACTGCAAATAATATTTATGCACAATAAAGTTTGTAGATCACTGGGTTAGAGACCCTTTCTCTCCAGAGGCTAGATGAGATTATAACTGTAACAATCATGCCATGATTTTGTCTGAAGTGTGCAGAGTGCTGTTGCCCATCAGGCCAGGCTCTGTGCATCTAACACCATTGTAAATCACACACACAAAAAACTTTTTCCCCTCATACTCTAAAGAAGCTCCAGCGTGCTTTCAAGCTTAGAGTTAGGAAACACTTTAAAATAAGGAAGTTTTGTATGAGGAGATATTAACTGCTTTCCACAGAGAAGTTTATTTGGTATTTACAATGTAACTGCACAGAAAAAATGTTAAAATGAAATGTTATAAATGTTATAAAATGTGATTTACACTATACACACATTATCTATATATACAAAATACAAACAATATGTAAGCCCTAATTCAAAAAAAGGAAAATAATAAATGATACAAGGGAGAAAAATAGTTGCCTTGGAGTCAACTCCAACTCATGGCAACCCCATGTGTTTCAGAGTAGAACTGTGCTCCATAGGGTTTTCAACAGCTGTGATCTTTTGGAGGTAGATTGCCAGGGCTTTTTTCTGAGGTGCATCTAGATGGACTCAAAGCTCCAACTTTTGGTTAGTAAAAGCAACCAAACCTGTTGCCATCAAGTCGATTCCAACTCATAGTTTGAATCCTACTACGGAAATCTATTCCAAAGAGAGTTTATTTTAGGTCTGTGCATAAAATCTTCTAAGGCCATATGTTATGGACTGAATTGTATCCCCCAAAAATGTGTGTCAACTTGGCTAGGCCACGATTCCCAGCATTGTGTGATTGTCCATCATTTTGTGATCTGATGTGATTTTCCCATGTTTTGTAAATCCTACCTCCGTAATGTCAGTGAGGCAGGATTAGATGCAGTTATGTTAATGAGGCAGAGGTCAGTCTACAAGATTAGGTTGTGTCTTGAGTCAATCACTTTTGAGATATAAAAGAGAGAAACGAGTAGAGAGACAGGGGGACCTCATTACCACCAAGCAAGAAGAGCCAGGAGTACATGTCCTTTGGACCAAGAGTCCCTGTGCTGAGAAGCTCCTAGACCAGGGGAAGATTGATGACAAGGACCTTCCCCCACAGCTGACAGAGTGAAAGATTTTCCCTGGAGCTGACACCCTGAATTCAGACTTCCCGCCTCCTAGACTGTGAGAAACTAAATCTGTGTTTGTTAAAGCCATCCACTTGTGGTATTTCTGTTATAGCAACACTAGATAACAACAACCAAAAAAAAAAAAAAACCCAAACCCATTGCCATCGAGTTGATTCCAACCCATAGTGACCCCGGAGGACACGGCAGAACTCCCCATAGGGTTTCCAAGGAGTGCCTGATGGATTTGAACTGCCAACCTTTTGGTTAGCAGCCGTAGCTCTTAACCACTATGCCACTAGATAACTAAGACACCATATATGCAGAACTGGGTTGGCAAATGGTTTCCCCCATCAAACAGCATTTTGTGGTAATTGACAATTTTATCAATGGTATTCAATAACAATCTAGGATTTTATTAAGAGATAATATATGAAGAAAGAAGTTCAGCGTAAAACAACATACCATATTTTGACTAATCAAATTTTTTCTAAATGGAGAAGGATATTGTGAGATAAAATATTGTGATAAACTACTAGTAGGATTATGAATTGTATAAGCATTTTGGAAAGTAGTTTGGCACTATATATCAATTATCTTAAAAGTGTTCATACTATTTGATAACATAATCCCATTTCTGGAGCCCTGGTGGTGTAGTGGTAAAGAGCTCAGCTGCTAACCAAAAGGTCAGCAGTTTAAATCCACCAGCCACTCCTTGCAAACCCTATGGGAAAGTTCTACTCTGTCCTATAGGGTCACTGTGTGTCAGAACCAACTCAACACCACCTAACAACAACAACAACAATCCCATTTCTAGGAATGTACCCCAAGAAAATATTCAAAAATACAGATGACACTGTTCAGAAAAGAATTATTTCTAATGGTCAAACACTGGACCAAAATAAATCTTCATTAATAGACGAATGTAAAAATAAGCTATAATACTTCATAAAATGGAATATCATTCGGTCCAAAAAAGAATGTTTATGAAGTTGTTTAAATAATACAAGAAAATGCTTACGTTACAAAATCAAACAAAATGGTAGTTACAACTGTATCTATAGTATAATTTCTATTATCTAAAAAATAACTTTATAATGCATAATAGAGAGAAGGAGAGGAGGAAGAATATACACCAGTAATATTTTAACAGCTATCTTCAGGTAGTTTTTATATCTTTCTGTATATTTTTATTTTTTACTTTTATACAATAATGACTAGTTTTTTTAAATCATCGAAAAAGCTGAAAAGTCACATATTTTAATAAAAGTGTAACTTTAGAAAAAAATCCCTATTTCAGATACTGTACTAACAGTAGGAGCCTGGTGGCACAGCTGCTTTGCGATTGGCTGTGAATCTAAAAGAAAATGCTGGCAGTTTGAACCCACCCAGATGTTCCATGGAGGAAAGGCCTTTAGAACTGCTTCTGTAGAGACAGAATTGACTCGACCGCAAGGGGTTTGGTTTGTGTTTTTGGTTTTTTGGGGTTTTTTTTTTTTTTTGGTGTGGTCTTCAGCTGGGTTCTCTAGAAGAGCAAAACAAGTGAAGCTCATATATAAGTATGTAGAGAGGGATTTATTTCAAGGAGATGGCTCGACAGTTGTAAAGGCTGGCAAATCCCAAATCCGTGGGTAAGGTGTCAGGCTGGCGGCTTCTCCTGACTCACGTGGCTACAGAGGCTGATGAACCGACATCCCCAAGGCAACTCCACTATCAACTAATTGGCTGCTCACATCAGATCACAAAATGGAGAATGATTACATAATATCTGCCAAATCACTAACAATCATGGCCTAGCCAAGTTGAAACATTACCTTATCTATCACAGTCCATCCTTTGTCAACCTGGTACTTTTACACATCTCCTTAAACCATACATAATCTCTAAATAAAGACAATTATGAAGTCATACTGTTGCCTAATATGGAGCCCTGGTAGTACCGTGCTTAAGTGTTCAGCTGCTAACCAAAAGGTCAGCAGTCCCTAACATGATATGATACAACTAACGTGTATAGCCGAAAATGCACTAACCTCATTTATATCTTATATTTTTATAATAAGTAGTGTAATAAGGGAGGGAAGGAAACAAGGATATATATATATACACACACACACACATACACACACACACATCTATATGAAGGGTGGTGGGGCAATGGTTAAAGCACTCGGTGGCTAACTGAAAGGTGGTGGTTCGAAACCACCAGCAACTCCACGAGAGAAACGTGATAGTCTGCTTCTGAAAAGAATACAGCCTTGGAAACCCCATGAGGCAGTTTTAGTCTGTCCTTTAGGGTTGTTATGAGTTGGAATCGACTGGATGGTAATGGGTTACACACACACACACACATATATATTCACACACATACACATAAAACAGGAAGAAATACTCAGAACAATTACAGTCCTCATTTTTGCAACTGGTCACGTGTTTGTAGGTGATATTTAGAACTACCTTCTTCCACCACCCATTCTGTTTTCCCTTTGCCCTCGGCAAGCACCTTAGCTGGTCATGGTTCTTTGCCTGGTGGCATGATCCAAACCTTCATTCCTGAAGGGTCTGGGCCATTAGAAGCCATGTTAGAATTGGGTTGCTATAGTTTTCCATTGACTTTAATCACAAGGCATGGTAGTACTAATTAAGAGATGGCCTAAGGGATCACCTGTATTCCGGACATTCTCTTCTTTTCCTCCATTATATAATATCAATCTCTCTCTCTCTCTCTCTCTCTCTATATATATATATATATAAATATATGTATACATATAACCCAATCATATATATATGTATGTTTTATATGTTTTGCTTCTCTAGAGAACCCAGCCTAAAACAGCTTATATCAATAAACTCAGACTGATCCAGCTTTCTGTTCCTTCTACCTTTATCCTGCACCCTTAATAACCATTCCTATACATATTTTCCAGGTTTCTGTTTATATATATGAGAAAAATAAAGCAGTTCTTCTGGAGGGTAGTGTACCTCTTCCTGCATCACACTTTGTACTTCACCTCTTGGTGCTCCTTGCAATTTAAGTCTAGTTATAGGTCTACAAGGAAAAATGGGTTGTGGGTGTGGATCCAGGGAACATGCAGAAATATCTTTTAAGACATCTGCCTCAGGTGATACCCCAGGCATTGCCCCAGGCGCTGCCCCAGGCAATATGTCACATAAAGACTCTTCAGACACAGCTGGGTTAATCTCATCAGATGAGGGTGGAAGGGATAATGGTTTTACTGGGGAGGTTAGCTTAGCAGACAAAAATGGAATAATCTGTTCAGATAGGAGAAAGAGGGCTGGTTCTGTTGGCAGACATGATTTAATGCAATTTAAGGGCTCAATGTCCCCAGCTCTCTAATTATCTGCCTATATGCCCCCATCACAAGTGTCAGGATCCCATTTCTTCCCAATCAATGTCCTCAGTTTAACTTCAGATGCCATTCAAGGTTGGGAATTCAACTGGCATTTTTGACTCAGCCACTCTCCCAAGGAGATTCTGGGCTTGGTTTTTGGCAGTATCAGTTCTGTTACTACAAGAAATAAGGATTTCTTTCAGGGCACAGTGGCAAATTTCAGGTCTTGTATGCTTCACTTGAGCTGTGACTCTGAAGCTTTGAGCTCATCCATTTCTTTCACCACTTTGTCTAGCAAAAGTTGGACCAGCCAACCAACTTCCTTACAATTCTTCTTCTGACAAAATTATAGAAAGTATATCAAACACCTATGCTCTTCCAAAGACTTCACAAAAAAAATAAAAAGACTACCTACAGACTGGGAAAAAGTTTTTAGCTATGACATTTCCGATCAGCACCTGATCTCTAAAATCTACATGATACTGCAAAAACTCAACTACAAAAAGACAAATAACCCAATTAAAAAATGGGCAAAAGATATGAACAGACACTTCACTAAAGAAGACATTCAGGTAGCTAACAGATATATGAGGAAATGTTCACGATCATTAGCCATTAGAGAAATGCAGATCAAAACTAAAATGAGATTCCATCTCACTCCAACACGGCTGGCATTAACCCAAAAAACACAAAATAATAAATGTTGGAGAGGTTGTGGAGAGAATGGAACACTTATACACTGCTGGTGGGAATGTCAAATGGTACAACCACTTTGGAAATCGATTTGGCACTTTCTTAAAAAGCTAGAAATAGAACTACCATATGATCCAGCAATCCCACTCCTTGGAATATATCCTAGAGAAATAAGAGCCTTTACACAAACAGATATATGCACACCCATGTTTACTGCAGCACTGTTTACAACAGCAAAAACATGGAAGCAACCAAGGTGCCCATCAATGGATGAATGGATAAATTATGGTATATTCACACATTGGAATACTACGCATCGATAAAGAACAGTGAGGAATCTGTGAAACATTTCATAACATGGAGGAACCTGGAAGGCATTATGCTGAGTGAAATTAGTCAGTTGCAAAAGGACAAATATTGTATAAGACCATTATTAAAAGAACTTGAGAAATAGTTTAAACTGAGAAGAAAACATTCTTTTGTGGTTACACGAGGTGGGAGGGAGGGAGGTGGGAGAGGGGTATTTACTAACCAGATAGTAGATAAGAACTACTTTAGGTGAAGGGAAAGACAACACACAATACAGGGGAGGTCAGCACAATTATACTAAACTAAAAGCAAAGAAGTTTCCTGAATAAACTGAATGCTTCAAAGGTCAGCAAAGCAGGGGCAGGGGTTTGGGGACCATGGTTTCAGGGGACATCTAAGTCAATTGGTATAATGAAATCTATTAAGAAAATATTCTGCATCCCACTCTGAAGAGTGGCGTCTGGGGTCTTAAACGCTAGCAAGTGGCCATCTAAGATGCATCAATTGGTCTCAACACACCCGGATCAAAGCAGAATGAAGAACACCAAGGACACAAGGTAATTTTGAGCCCAAGAGACAGAAAGGGCCACATGAACCAGAGACTACATCATTGTGAGACCAGAAGAACTAGATGGTGCCCAGCTACAACAGATGACTACCCTGACAGGGAACACAACAGAGAACCCCTGAGGGAGTAGGAGAGCAGTGGGATGCAGACCCCAAATTCTCATTAAAAGACTAGACTTAATGGTCTGACTGAGACTAAAAGGACCCCGGTGGTCATGGCCCCCAGACCCTCTATTGGCCCAGGACAGGAACCATTCCTGAAGCCAACTCTTCAGACATGGATTGGACTGGACAATCGGCTGGAGAGGGATACTGGTGAGGAGTGAGTTTCTTGGATCAGGTGGACACTTGAGACTATGTTGGCATCTCCTGCCTGGAGGGGAGATGAGAGGGTAGAGGGGGTTAGAAGCTGACAAAATAGACATGAAAAGAGAGAGTGGAGGGAGGGAGTGGGCTGTCTCATTAGGGGGAGAGTAATTGGGTGTATGTAGCAAGGAGTAAATAAGTTTTTGTGTGAGAGACTGACCTGATTTGTAAACTTTCACTTAAAGCACAATAAAAATTATTAAAAAAAATTATAGAAAGTATCACATATGCAATCACCCAGGGTCTAGTACCTCACAATTACTTGCTCCATTGGTGGTGATATTTTGCATATTACTATTGCCACCTCATGCCATGGATTAGCAGTGTACTCTTTACTCCTGAAGGCAGAGTCCTCAGCGCCTTTAAGACTAGGCAGACTTAAGAATCAATTCAGACAACTCATCCTCATGAGTTTGTTCCTCTAGAACCACTTTTGGTATCAAATACTGTCTTAGTTATTTAGTGCTACTAAACAGAAATACCAAAAGTGGGTGGCATTAACAAACAGAAATTTATTTTCTCACAGTTTCTTGTCACTGTTGTTGTTAGATGCTGTCAAGTGGATTCTGACTCATAGCGACTCTATGTACCACAGAATGAAACACTGCCCAGTCCTGAGCCATCCTTACAATGTTATTCTCGAGTCCATTGTTGCAGCCACTGTGTCAATACATCTCGTTGAGGGTCTTCCTCTTTTCCGCTGGCCCTGTACTTTACCAAGCATGATGTCCTTCTCCAGGGGCAGATCCCTCCTGACAACATGTGCAAGGTATGTAAGATGCAGTCTCGCCATCCTTGCTTCTAAGGAGCATTCTGGAGGTACTTCTTCTAAGACAGATTTGTTCATTCTTTTGGTAGTCCATAGAATACTCAATAGTCTTCAGCAATGCCATAATCCAAAGGCATCAATTCTTCTTCTGTCTTCCTTATTCATTGTCCAGCTTTCACATGGATATGATGCAATTGAAAATATTACAGCTTAGGTCAGGTGCACCTTAGTCTTCAAGGTGACATCTTTGCTCTTCAACACTTTAAAGAGGTCCTTTGCAGCAGATGTGCCCAATGCAACGCATCTTTTGATTTCTTGACTGCTTGCTGCTTCCATGGGTGTTGACTGGTGGATCCAAGTAAAATGAAATCCTTGACATCTTCAGTTTCACAGTTTAGGAGTCTAGAAGTCCGAATCCAGTGTGCCAGCTCTGGAGGAAGGCTTTCTCTCTGTGTCAGCTCTGGAGTGAGGTTCTTGTCTCTTCTGAGCTTCTGCTCCTGGGTGATCTTCTTGTGGCTTGGTATCTCTCTTCCCCCGTCTCTGCTTCTTTCGCTTGCTTGTTTAATCTCTCTTATATCTCGAAAGAGTTTGATTTAGACATACCCTACATTAACCCTGTCTCATTAACATAACAAAGAATACCCATGCCCAAATGAGATTATAACCACAGGCATAGAGGTTAAGATTTACAACACATATTTTTCGGGCACAGAATTCAATCCATAACGGGTACTAACAGTGTGACTCATAGGGTTACTATGAGTTGGACTCAACTCGATGGCAACAGGTTTGGTTTTTTTTGTTTGTTTGTTTACAGGTTATTCTTTCATTACACAAACATCAAACTCAGTATGTGCAAGGCATTACGGTAAGAACTGAAGAAAATACAAAGATAAAAAAGACATACAATTCTTAAGGGGCTTAAAACTTATGAGAGAGTGTGTTGTTGCTGTCAGGTGCTGTTGAGTCAGCTCCAACACAAAGCAACCCTATGTAAAACAGGAGAGTGTAGTTGCTAAAAATAATTAAAATGTAAGACAGATGTCTGTAGATCAGTGTGTCGTAGAATTTCAAGGCAGAGATCACACCTGAGTCTCCACTGTGTAAGTCTGATCCTAACGTGAGGCTGTACCAAATTATTTCAGCCCTTTTACTTTGAAAACATCTGGCTACCTATCTTCCTAACACTGCCACTGCCTCGAGGCCAGAACATTTTGAGAAGCCCACAAAGTCTGGGTACTAGTTACAGCCCTGTCAAGTGTAAGTGTTTGGGCTTTACGTAAGCAACTGAAGCTATTAAAATATTGTTAAAAGCTAAAAGTATAATACAACATAAAGAAAATTATCATTTATAAAATATGCCCAGATGATGAAGTGAGCATTTTGGAGGGTATAAAAATTAAGCTTGAAAAGCACTGGGCACCAACTTTGGAAATAATCACAGCCTTATTTAAAACTTGCTGGTTAAAAAAAAAAAAATACAACTAGCATTTCCAAAGAAAGAGTTGAGTGAATTACTGTTTAGAAATTTAGGACATATAGCTGTGTAATAAAGATGACTTTGACTTGTTGGAAAGGAGGCAATGGCTTTTTTTTTTTTTAAACCAGGATAGCAACGAAAAGGTCACGGCATTAGTTCAGTGAGAAGATACAAACAGAAAATAGAATTGATGGTTCCTTGATAAAAGCTTTTCTAGATTCTGTGTTAGGGAAGATAGCAAAAAGGAATAAATGCTTTTCTTTCCATAAAGAAATAAAATGATAAACAAACACAAAATAAGTTAAATGACCTATTTCCGGCCACATTTATTTCTAATCTGCGAGAAGAAAATGACTGTCTAGAATTTGAGTGTTTTTTGGTTCCCCTTAAAATTTGCCATAAAATCTCTGACAATTATTTAAACAAGAGTAAGTGAGGCCTGTTAAGTAAGCCACATGGAAATACCTTTAATTTTGAAAAACAAATATTTTCTTTAGATATTCTCCTTTTTTTTTTTTTTCCCTTAAACTCATTTTAACTTTCGATTACAGAACTGCCAATTAATATATGAAGACAAACAAGGATAAATGTCAGGTAAAATTGCAAAGAGCAACCAAGCTAGTCTTCCTAACCTTCCCTTTTCTTCTTTATATACAGCTCCACATTTTTGTGGTCACTGCTGCAAGGCCAATATGTGCAATCCCTTCATGACAGCTCCTGGCTTCTCAGGACCCTTTTAGAAGCATTTTCTACTCTGAAATTTTTACCAATTCCTCATCAAAACTTCCCTGGACTGTCTCAGTTGGTTAAGGATGGCATCTAGAAGAATATGCCTGATAAATTTTATAAGATGGTGAAGGATACCAGCTTAATGTGCCTCACTTCTACAAATGCATTCTTATTTTAAAATGGAATTACCTAGAGATCCAATATAGGATCCAAGAAGTATAACTGGCTTTGGGAACAGAAAATCCTATCACGATTCTTAAAAATATACTACTTTAGGTGAGTCCTTCTCTGTCTATGTTTAGGGAATGTTTCTTAGCAAAAAAAAAAAAAAGTCCCATTTTACACAATTCTCTTGCTCACTGTTTTTCCCTCTATAAGATTCACCTGAAAGAATCATACTGAGAAATAAGGCTATTAATCAAATGGCACAAAACAAAAGCTACACTTCATTCATATTTTAGAGTGACCTGAAATGAAAAATTCTTAGTGCTTGAATGATAAGTTGGTCCTGTTCAATAAATGGAAGTCAAAACAAAAACTTATGCCAGCGTTCTCTATGCTTTATGTATATTCAGCATTTATTCATTCTTTAATTTTATTGAGTGCCTCCTATGTTCCAGGTACTGTTCTAGACACTAAGAGACAAAACAGTGAAGAATGACTACATCGACAAACTCATCTTACAAACTATGAAGATAGGTTGCTTAGTTTTCTTCTGTTAAAAATAAGACAATCCATTTAAATCTCCAAGGAAACGAATGTGACTTTTAAAAGGAACAACAGTGTTTCCTAGAGACTTTTTCCCCTCAGAAGACTCAGGCTGGGGTAAAGTAGCACATACATGTGTGTATATGTGTGTGAGTGTCTTTGTGTATATCTTTGTCTGTCTGTGTGACATATATTTATGTGTATGTGGGATAAGCAACTCCTAGGAGATCTATTTTTTTCCTGTTCTAATCTTGGATGCAAGGATAGGAGAAATGGAACTGAAAATGCAAGAAAGTCTCCGTAGTCATCTAGGAAATATAATTACGAATATACTTTTCATTCTTCATAAGGCTCATCTCAGGACAAGTTATTAAAATCGTCTTCAAGAATAGTGATATAGTTGCACCAATGTACGTGCACACAAGGTAGATTTTTACTAAACATCCTTTGTTAAAATGGTGTGTATATATAGTTTATTCTCACTTTATTAGAATACGACAAAACATACATATTTTGATGCTTTTATCAATTTCTTACCACTCTGTGTTAAAAATATTATGGATCAAAATTAGGGGGAGAGAAAGTTTAAATTGCACATATAGGTCCATAATCTTAACAGTAAAGGGGATACAAGCTGTGTAATTAGTCCCTGAATATTACCTACATGATACAAGACTCATTAAACATCTAAATAGAGTCAAACAAAAGCTGTCAAACACTAGCTTTTGGTTATAGCATTTTTCCCCATTAAATACAGTTCAATTGATCCATGCACATATATAGCCTAAGGTTCTGTTTTATCCTCCCAATTTTATAGATATTAACTAAATTCTCCTAGTTACATGCGTAGATTGACTAGTTGATTTTGACCCAAAACAATTTTTGGGATTTGGGGTTTAAGTCTCTAAGGGTCAATGACCAAAATGAGGTGGTAGTAAATAAAGCGCTGGGTAGAAGAACGCTCAAAAACCCTGAAGAGAGAGTAAGAATGGAAATTCAAAGACCTGTAAGGTAATTTATTATAGCTAGTTGTATATGTAGGGGAACTGCTCCATGCTGACACCCTGACGGCCTTGCATCTATCCACATAGACCACATATGCAAGGCTCAACCACGCGCTGTCCTAAGCCTTGGCAGAACACCCTGTGATCCTTCTGGGCATGAAAATTTAGGTAGTCTTCTAAGGAGCTGCTACAAGACCATTTCATACTCTGAGGCAGTTTTTCATTTGCTTCCCTCATTTTGGTGAGGTATAAAGCTTTCCTCCTCACCCTTTCTCACTTAGGATACAACTTCAGGCTACAAAACTGCTGAACTGTAGTATGAAAATGGTCCTTCAGCAACAGAATGCTCTACCATTTGTATCACCTGTCATCTGGGCATCTTTGTTTTGGTGTCGTCCTGTGGGACAAAAAATGGATAGCTGACACCATACTAATACTGCTTTTGCTCTCTATTTAAGTAATAAACTGTTTAAATCTGTGTTCATTATCTCTTACTGGCTGAACAAACATGGAGTGGGTATGGGGGTCTCAAAGTGGTGAACCTGAAAAAGTAAACAAGAGCTATATCATAAAAAGCTGTGAACCATATGAAGGAATTTACCCTATGCACACTATGTATCCACTTGAATATACCTTCAAATAAATGTTGATCATGAATAATGTCTAGTTTCAGTAAGAATCTACTTATTTCCAAGTGTCTAGGGTCTTAAAACCCTGTGAGTGGCCATCGAAGATACAGCTATTGGTTCCATCCCCCCCGGAGCAAATAAGAATGAAGAAAACCAAGATACAAGGAAAATACTAGCCCAGAGGGCTAAAGGACCACATGAACCAGAGACTCCACCAGCCTGAGACCAGAAGAACTAGATGGTGCCCAGCTACCATCAATGACCACCCTGACAGGGGAACAGAGAGTCCCGGACAGAGCAGGTGAAAAATGCAGAACAGAATTCAAATTCATATAAAAGGACCAGACTTACTGCTCTGACAGAGACTGACGGAACCCCTGAAACTATGGCCCGTGGATAACCAGAACTGAAACCACTCCCAAAGTCCACTTTTCAGACAAGATTAAAAAGGCCTATAAAACAAAAAATAATACACGTGAGGAATGTGCTTCTTAGTTCAATCAAATATACGAGACCAAAAGGGCAGCTCTTGTCCAAAAGCAGGATGAGAAGGCAGGAAAGGACACAAGAACTGTACAAATGGACAGAGGGAACCCAGGGTGGAAAGGTGGAATATGCTGTCACATTGTGGAGGGACTGCAACTTGAGCTGTAAACTTTCACCTAAACCACAATAAAAAAAGAAAGATAAGAAAAAGGATCTACTCATTTCCAAAAAAAGCAAAGTCAATCTTTCTTTATGAGGAATATGAAAAAATAATTTGGGGGGGGGTTGGAATGGGCCTTTTCTATGAGAATGAGGGGAGATAGTTGTAGACAACTCAGAAGAAAAGTTTTGAGAAACGGTGTCCTAGATTCTAGTGTCCTTTGTTCCATTAAGACTCAAAAACCATATATATCTGAAAACATTTTGGACCTCAGATATAAAATGTTACATGTAAAGATACAACAAAAGTTCACTTTTCCATTCTTTTTAAATGCTTCCGGAAAAATGTCATAATTCCTTTTAAGAAAAAAACAATGGTCTGAAGAGGTACACTGAACTCTCAAAAGACAAACGTTCTCTTCATGAGTCGGTTGATAATGCACAAGAAGAGTGGTGGGCTATAAAGCAAGAATGAATACCAGCGTGAAACATAGTGACATTCAAAAGGCCACCTATGACCCACCTTCCCTTGTGTCAAAATACATGGTATTCAGGTATAAGATGTAGGAGAACCACTTGTACTCTTATTTATAAATGACAAAAAGCCCTAGAAAAAAGACTTTTAATGGACAGGGCACTTCACTTATTTTTTTGTCACTGAAGATGGGTAAAGCAAAAGGAAAGCAGAGTGGCTTTAGCCTCCGGGGAATGCAGAATAACCATCAGTAAATCCATCTACCGTGCATTACTAAAAACTTCTATTACTCCCTTCAGAGGAGGTATAAAACATTCCAAGCTAATGGTGGATTACTTTCGAAACTTAGTACTATACCACCCCAAGTTCACCTCAAGCTCAATTTCATTGATGCTTCCTAAAGTTGACTTACATGATACTTTCATCTAGAATTTATAAACTTTTTGTAATGAATCACTTGCAAATGGAAAACCATGGGTCAATTATGTTTTTGGTATTTTATTATCCTAAAATACCATACAATATATCTTTTCTTGGCCTGAGTTGCATAAATCTTCAGTTTTCACACAGACTATCTTGGCCCCCTCAGTACTGCATATAACACAATCTAAAGCCACACTGAGATAAGATGTAGGAACAGCTTTGAAAAAGACCTGAATTTCAAAACAAATTCAATGGGATTGATGTGGGTCTACTTCGAGCCTATAGCAGAAAGCCCCTATCTATATGAGACCAAAAACCAAAAACCAAACCAACTGCCATCGAGTCCAACTCATAGTGACCCTATAGGACAGAGTAGAACTGCCCCACAGAGTTCCCAAGGAGCGCCTGGCAGATTCGAACTGCTAACCTCTTGGTTGGCAGCCGCAGTACTTAACCACTACGCCACCAGGGTTTCCGAGCCATACGAGAGTTAGAAGCAATTTAAAGCTGCCAATTAAGAGCAGATTATGTTGCTGTTAGCTGCCTTCAAGTCAATTCCAGCCAATGGCGACCCCATGTGTTACAGAGTAGAACTGCTCCATAGGGCATTCTTGGATGTATCTTTACAGAAGCAGGCCTTTTTTTTCCCCCACAATACCTCTGGGTGCGATCAAACTGCCGACCTTCAGGTTAGCAGTTGAGCACAAACTTTTTGCGTCACCTAGGGACCTATAAGAGCAGTTGCAGACCTTATATTTAGCCCGTTTTGTCCATTTTCCATTTTTCTGCTTTCTTCATTTTTTTTTTTTCATATTTTTAGCAAAAATGTAGAAAAAATGGTCTAGGAGACCATTCTCATCTCTGTGCTTCCAGGTTAGATTTGCATTCTCGGCAGATGGATAATCATTTAATTCTTAAAGATGTTGGGGAAAATTGACTGCATTAAACAATTCTGAGCTTCTGTAATGGCTACTCACTGCTTCTCATTGTTAGAATTTTTAGAAGTACACATTGACATACAAGGATGGTTTTTATCCTCCACTAAACTGAATCCACACAGTCACAATTACCAAAGTCATTCAGTCCAAAAATCTGCTTTTGCCTGAATTATCAAAGCAATTACACCTACCCCTAGAGTGGCTGGCGATTGAGCCTGATTGCAGCAGAGCGCTGCATTTCTTTGTCTTCATTTTCTTCCAAGATATATGTTCTCAGTTATAAAATGAAAAAATTATGATTCCAAAACTTTGGTATTGTGAGAATCATAGAGAGCTTTGTTTGTTGTTTGTCTGTTGCTGTTGTTGCAATGAGGAGAAACAGGGAAGAGGAGAGTAACAACTTGGAAGAATCTTATTTTTACCCCCAGAAAACTGTCTGACATTATAAAAAAAAAAAAAATAGACATTATACTCTGTGAAAATCTGCTGCTCTGTTGGGGGGTCGGGAATAGATAATCCACACAGAGGAGGGGGAAGGTTTGTATTATTAACAGTTTAAATGCATCATGGTCTCTGTTTAAATACAATCTTGATAAATTGTTCTTAAAATGGTATTGATCTAGGTAATCAATCTTGGAGCTTTTGTCAAAAAGGATTTTTTTCACCAAAACTACAATATCGATTACTCGCATCAGCGCAGGGTTTAAAAAAAGAGAAAGGCATTCAAGTCAAAGCTATTGCTGATGCCCCTGAAAATACCAGAGTTGCACATTGACCCCCATTTAAAAACAAAACAAAACTTGATTTCAGGAGCAGCCACTAGCAGGTCTTCGCTTCATTCCCTTTGTCCCCTGACAACTATTGTTATTTCTGTAGCCTCAAGCTACCTTTAACAGGCCTAAGGCCGGTTACCCGGTCCATTCCGACTCATATCGACCCTATAGGACAGAGTAGAACTGCCCCATAGAGTTTCCAAGGAGTGCCTGGTGGATTCAAACTGCCGATCTTTTAGTTAGCAGCCATAGCACTTCCCCACTATGCACCAGGGTTTCCATAATAGGCCTAGCTGCAGTAATCCAGCACCATTTTTGCAAGACAAAGAACAAATGAATTACAAAGGTGTTAACAGTTAAAACAAAGGCCTCACCAGCCAACCCCCATCAGCAAACCCACAATCCCAGTGAGGTCTCCCAGTTTCAAAATCTTAAGTGACTCCTAAAAAAAACAAACCGAACCCATCGTCCAGTGGAATTCTGACTCATAGCAATCCGCAGGACAGAGGAGAACTGCCCTATAAGGCTCCCAAGTATGTAAATCTTTACTGAAGCAGACTGCCAGATTTTTCTCCCTCGGAGTTGCTGGTGAGTTTGAGCCGCTGACCTTTTGGTTAGCAGCCAAGCGCTTAACCACTGTGCCACCACATTATCATAAAATCCCAGAAAAGCAGAGAAAACTCTTAAAGCCTGCACACTATGTTCAGTCATTTGAAAGATTTATTTGGCAGGTTAAGGATGAATTTAGAAAATCCTGGTGAACCTGTATCTTTGGCAATAATACATTGCAAGTTCTCTATCCCCCAACAGTAAAAGGACTATTGCTATTTATATTAGTCACTCAACTCATTTTCATAACATTAACTCAGAAAGGTACATCTGGATGCTTGGGTGAGGATTCCAGAAAGAAGGGTTTTATTTAAACACTCTTAGTCACCTAGAAGGAAGAATAACATGGATGAGAAACCTGATCTCCTGCCAGGGGTCACCTTCCAGGCCTATGTCATGCAAGGGGAGCAGTCTTCTCTAAGTTAAGAGTCTATTATAGCTTATTAAAGTCTATTGCCTAAGAATAGCAGAAATATTAAGTCCAGAAATAGTAACTTTAAAGAATTAGTAAGTTTCTAAGCATAAATTGCTGTATTGTGAATAGAAATAATAAAATGGCATAAAAACATTTATGCTGAGAATTAATGAAATTCTGAATTGTATCTTGACCTTTTTTAAGAAAAGAGACAAGCAATAAACCTCACACACAAAATATATAAATGGTTGAATTTTTTATGGATAGATCAGAAGAAGATGGGGGAAAAAAAGCAAGAGGAAATGTCATTCTAAAACTACTTCATGATCAACACACTTCTAACTGATTAAAATAAAGTATGAAAGAACAGAGAATGGAAAGGAGGAAAAATAATTTTACAATGTCATAACCTGGCAAGCACTACACCAACCGGGTGATTAAGGCTATCATCAGTAATAAGTCATGGTCAAAGCATGTACTTTTCATGTGATGTGATGAAAAGACACCTCTGTTGTCTTCTGCCACAAAACCCATACCCTCAGTCTAACATCAGAACAACCCAAATTGTGAGACATTCCACCAAATACCTGACCAGTACTCCTCAAAACTGTCAAGGTCATCAAAAACAAGGCAAGTATGAGAAACTGTCACAGTGAAGAGAAGCCTAAGGAGACACGACGGCTAAATATAAGGTGGTTTCCAAGACAGACCAGAAAAAAAAAAGAAACATTAGGGAAAAAACTAATAAAATCTGAATGAACTGTAAAGTTCAGTTAACAGAACAAATGTTGGTTCCCTAGTTGTGACAAATGTACCACAGTGATATAAGATGTTAACAACAGGGGAAACTGGGTGAGGGGTATCTGGGAACTTTCCGTACTATCTTTGCAACTTTTCTGCAACTCTACAACAATTCTAAAATAAAAAGTTTATGGAAAAAATAAAACCAACTGACACTGTCTTAAAAAATAAACTATGAAATCTTTAAAACTTTTCCATACTACCTTTTCTGAATCAGAATATGTTTGAAATAGTATCTTTGCAAATACCGTTTATCTTAGCTTTCACCTCCTAAAATTCAGATTGCACCTAGACTTTAACATCTGTAGTTTGGCTAGTTTATGGCTCCATTATCTGTTTACCATTAGAAGCACAAGCACATTTCTTTTAAAAACTGAATGTCTCAGACATGTTTTACCCCAAAGAACTTTATGTATACATATTTTGGAAAACAGACTGTCCACTATAGGTATACATATTTTTCAAGGGTTCTCATGTAATATAGATGAATTTACCTAGTAGACATCTAGTTCAAGCAAACCAAGATACAAAACCGATCCAGGGAAATTCTCCCTTAAGTACAGAAAAATCAGCTCTCTTTCTGCTTCCCAAGCACTTCCTTTGAATTAGACAATGGAAAGCTGACAGATTTCTCTGTCCTGAGGTTTTAGAGGGTTCACTATTAAACCTCAGAAAAATGAATGAGAAGTAGGCAATTCAATAAATTACTTGGCATCCATCTTAGGAACTGTTTTGCATGTATTGCTCTGTTAATATAAAACCAAACTAAAGGGTTTCTTGTTTTCCATTGCCATAGGTGATGATTTATGAACTTACAAGTATTACAGGGAAATGATTTCCTGTAAATATTATCAGAGCCCTGGTGGTGCAGTGGTTATGCGTTTTGGCTACTAACCAAAAGGTTGGCAGTTCGAATCCCCTGCTGCTCCTTGGAAACCCTATGGGGCAGTTCTACTTTGTCCCATAGGGTTGCTATGAGTCCGAATCGACTCCACAGCAACTGGTTTGGTGTTTTGGTTTATATGAATTATTAGAAAAACCTTTGCATGTTCACAAAATCCTCTAAGAGGATATTACTGCTGGTGGGTACGTTCTTGTTTTCAAAACCCAGCAAGACAACTACAAAAATTATAAAGTAGGAAAAAATATACCTCCACTATGGGCTGAATGGAAACCCTGGTGGCGTAATGGATAAGTGCTAAGGCTGCTAACCAAAAGGTCGGCAGTTTGAATCCACCAGGCGCTCCTTGGAAACTCTACAGGGCGGTTCTACTCTGTCCTATAGGGTCACTGTGAGTCAGAATTGACTCAAAGGCAACGGGTTTGGTTTTTTGGTATGGGCTGAAATGGAGTCCTGGTGGCACAGTGGTTAAGAGCTCAGCTGCTAATCAAAAGGCTGGCAGTTCAAATCCAATAGTCGCTCCTTGGAAACCCCATGGGGCAGTTCTACCCTGTCCTATAGGTTCACTATGAGTTGGAATCGACTGGACGGCGATGGGTTTGGATTTTGGTTTTATGGGCTGACTCAGAACCTCCACTTCAGAAGAACACTGAATTTGACTCACGGCTAAGGTGGTTAAATAGAATTAATAGTACTCAGTGTATAACACAATATCATAAAAATTATTTTGCAATTTATATATTATTAGGCTTTTTCAGCATTTATTGAATAGTTCTAAATTCATCTATCACCTGAGAATTTTAACTCAATAATCAGTTCAGTTTGTCAAAAATTGAGTTATGCACTTCAATTATGTGTACTGTGTATTTTTCTATATGCATATTATACTGTAAAAGCAGTTATAATTTAAAATTAAAAAGTAAACTAATCTAGTCATCATATACATGGAGGTAAGGATTTCACAGTTTCAAGGTCCTCGCATTTCAGCAAAAATTCTCATTGCTTTTTTCAAGTTGCACACTGAAACATACCAGAATATGTACACTGCGTCTCCTTAAAAAACACGTATTTGTGACTACAACATAGGTCAAACTTGAGGCATCTGAGCATGTTTTCTAAGATAGCGTAGAAAATTTTCAGGAATTCCACACATCTGAAACATGTATATAATCTCCCAAATAGGTTATGAAAACATGATAAAAAATATCGTAAGCTAGAATCCAAAGATATATATTTTTTGTTGTTTGTATATATTTTATTGGTATTAAAATCTTCCTTTAATATCTCTAGGGTTAAAAACACAAAAGCATGAAGAGCATCTGAAGGAAACTGGAACAATAAATGTATACATAAAAATAAAAATACAACTAAGCATGCCTCAAGCTAAAAAAAAAAAAAAGCTAATTCCAGAATTTCCAGGAATTCATTTCAATTTTAAGTTTAGACTACCCAATGTTCAGTTAATTTTTCTATGATGGTTATATTATCCTTTACTGTCTATTTTTATAAACATTTCAAAATAATCAACTATTTAATTCTCATTCATGATATCTACAATTGATAACCCTGACATGTTTCGAAACTGACTTTTTTTGGTTTGCTTTTTGACAGGTTTATTAAGGTATAACGTACGTACATACCATAAAACCCACCCACATTTAATGTGTATAGTTCAATGATTTTTACTAAGTTTACTGAGTTGTGCAACCATCACACAATCCAATTGTAGAACATTTACAAAAAAAACCAAACCAAACCCAGTGCCAAAAAATCCCTCATGCCCATTTGCTCACCCTAAACCCCAGGTAACCACTATTCTATTTTACTTTATAGAAGTGTCCTTTATTGGATATTTTATATAAATGGAATCATACAATATGTAAACTTTTGCATCCTAAATCTTGTACTTAACGTTTTTGAGATTCATACATGTTAAGGCATGTATCGTTACTTTGTTCCTTTATATTTCATTATATGGATATACCACATTTGTTTATACATTTAGAAGTTGATAGGCTTCTTTTCTTCCACTTTTGAGGTATTATGAATAATGCTGCTATGAACATTCATGTATATGCCTTTCTATGGACATAGGATTTCATTACTCTTGGGTAGATACTTATGGGTGGAATTGCTAGGTCATGTGGTGTATACATACATACATGTATATGGAGGAAACACTTTCTAAAGCTTTCTAAAAACCAAACAGTAGGATTCAGCTTGAAATCACTATGAATTTCATATACTGCTGAAAAGCCACATGGTCCTTATACGCTGGAGTATTCCAGGGTATTGTGCTGGCTTCTCTTAGCTTTTCACTCTATTTTCTTTCTTTGGGACAGTTTATACCTTCTTGCCTCCAGACTCTGAGTGGTACCCCCCTTCCCCACCGTCCCAGAACACCCTGAATATACCTCTATAACTGTTTTTACATTATAATGGACCTTGTGTTTATAGGTATATTACCATCCTACTGTAAATGTCTAAAAATGTCTTATTTATTTTTGTAGCCCCAAATCCTAGTACAGTGCCTGCCACATGTTATTGTTGTTGTAAGCTGCCATGAGGTTGATTCTGACTCATGGTGACCCCATGTGTTACAGAGTAGAACTGCTCCATAGGGCTTTCTTGGCTGTGATCTTAATGGAATCAGATTGCCAGGCCTTTCTTCTGTGGTACTGCTGGGTGAGTTCAAACTGCCAAACTTTGTTACCAGTCGAGCGCAAACCATTTGCACCACCTAGGGACCTTTTATGTTTGCTGTAGACCTAAAAAAGGCTCAAATTTTCAATCTCATTTCCTATCAGATGTTGCCATGTGAATTATATTCTAGCTGCCCTATTGCTGATTTTGGAACAAATCTAAGTTTTTGCACACACTGTTTTCTCCGTCTGAGAATCCCTCATCCCCTCCTCAGCGTGATGGTCACTGCATGTTGCTTGAATGCTTGAATACACTACATTTATAGAAGAGTTGCACTCTTCCTTAAGCTCAGGTTCAGACAACCCTAGGGCTTGACTAGATGGTATGTTAGGGAACAATACCTACAGAGAGAAGGCGCAAATAATTTAGATATTAAATTGTCAGAAAACACATATAAAGCCCTGACTACCAGAGACCAAAAAATATATATATAGTTTACTGCAGGCAGAAGAGTCTACACTGGTGAAAAGAGAGAGCTGGATATTGGCAGATTAAAAAAAAAAAGTGAACCATTAGGTAAGAATTATAGTTCCCCACATTCGAATAAACACTGGGAACTATACTGTTCAGAATTCTAGAGCCTCCTGTTTCCAGGAACCCATCTATCAGAAAAAGAAAAGAGCAACTGGATAGGCATAAGTCCTTGTTATTTGGATGGCTTACCAAGTATCACTTAAGGCAGATGGTACTTCCAGACAGAAGGAAGAGTTATTGTCAAAAGAAACAGTGAAAAGTCTAATATTAGTTTATAACTAGCTATTGGTTCACCAAAGTGTATTTGCCATCAAATGACACTCAGCGTCCATTTTCATCTTTCTGTATTGGTCAGGAGGACATCTTTTCAGGTTTGTGTTTGCTTCCTTATCTCTGATTGTTGAATACTTTCTGCATGTCCTATATAAACTTTGCACAAACCTCTGCAATTCTCTAACTCTACAACTGTTCTTTCTGTGATCAGCTTTGATTTTGTGTGGGGGTCCAAAATAGATGGAGAGTAGACATGAGATGCAGGATTATATGTTTTGATTTTTAAGAATATTCTCCCTTATAAAACAAATAATTATATACTCATAAGATAATTAATCAAATTGGAAATTATTGGTCAATGTATTTTTTTCCTTAGAGGAGAACTGCGAAAAAAACATTTATGAGTCAAAAAAAAACCCTACAGAAATAAAACCTACACTGGTATTTTTATCTCTTAGGCTAAAGATCCACAGTCTATGAATATTTAAATATAGATGTTCTTTAATCCAGCAAAAATAACTGGAAATGAGTTCATATTAAACAGTATATGAATAAAGTAAACAAATATTCTTTAGAAGTCTTCAGTAGCATTATATGCACGGACCTTTTTTTTTTTTAATAGTGTATAAGTTGATTTCACATATTTATTCACATCTATGTTTGCAGAGGAATAATATCTAAACTCTATTTTGCATGATTCATATGCAAGCATGGTTACCTCTGTGGTTTTTACAAATTCATATATAAGCAATACAGATTCCATTAATTTAAGAAAAAAATCCAACCAACACCCTTCCCTGCAAAAAGCTACTATAAAGAAAAAAACAAGAGGGCAGGTAGTTTTTTTTCCCTCCCTAACAAAATAGTTAAAGTTGCAAAAATAAATTAACAATTAAATGACACAAAACATCAATATAGGCTACACCCTTTATGAATTTTAGATCAACTCAACAGATGTGAGGAACTCTGACCTGTACAAAAAAAAAATGAAATTTGTATTTTTATTTTTTCATCCATGGAGAATCACCAACTCCATAGGCTAATTAGGGGATAAAGAAGAAAAAAAGAGAAACACAAGGTCAAACAGTGTTGTTCCAATATTCTCCAGCTTATACATAGGCACTTAGAGGATGGATTCCTATTCTTTCTGGCGGTAGATCATAGCCAAACTAGCAACCTGGTAGCCTTTAAAGTAAATAACAATCATCCCAAGGAGGACTGTGAGATAGAGAGGACATCATAATAGACTTCCCTTGCAGAACAAAGGAGGAGAATAAGCTTTCCTCTCTACAAATCTTCTTCTTCTGTTTTTTTTCTTTTTGGATACAATCTCTCTGATATCTCCATAAATCAACTGCCTATTTTAAGTGGTATTCCCAAGATAAATGCATGTTTTCATATATGTCTTGTCAAACAGTTCCTGAAACTGCCAATTTTATGTTGACTTCCTACAGCCAGGCATATTTGCCTTCTTTGCAGATGGCAAAGAGGGGTTTTTAAATGACTCTCGTTTAGGCCGAAGTCCAGCAGCTGGATTCAGCTGTTAAAAGCTTTTGAAGTTAAATTAATTTTTAGTCTCTGTCCAATGGACTACATTCAGCTAGATCACTATTTGGATACACTTAAAGTTAGCAGAGAACAGTATTGCCTAAATGATCATTTTTCAAACTATCTGCTAGCACTCTCAACTTAATTTAAGTAATGGGCACTGACAGTTTCTGTGGAAAATGAAGAGGAAAAAGAGTAAGGGAAATCTCATTTTATCAAACAACCAACTAGACCAAGTATGTCAAACACATGCATTTTCATTTCACTGAAGAGAACAGGTTCAACAGAGCATTAAAGAACATATTACCACAGAGACAGCTCCATGCCAGCATATCAAATCAGGATACATTCAGGCTACCTTTTTGATTTATGGGTTCCACAGCATCCTTCTGCCAAGGTTGAGTCCCAAGATAACAGAGGCAGATTAATTCTAAAGGCATATGTCATCCTTCATCTTATCCCCGATTCTCCAACAATTATGAACGAGATGCCAACTACCAAGGGACAATCAAATTAAGAGTTACAACTACTGCAGCTATGGTCTACATTCACAGTAAAACAAACTCTAGTCAGACATCCCATATTTCCTCAAATAAACATACAATAGCCTGCACTTACTATAGCACTTGGTTCTCCTACCCCCAGCAACAGCAAATCCTTATACTCCAGCTTCTGTGCCATTTGTTCTTTGATTTACAGTGTTTGTTTTATAGCACTTCACACTTGTAAAATATCTTTAGTGTCTCAATGCCTAACATTCACTCATTCATTCATTTCTCAAGAAAGAAATCTCCAGTTGCTTCAATTCAAATCTCCAGTATACGCTTTTTTGAGTTAATGTGGAACAAGAATAAATTACTAGTTGGAATTATCGTTACTGTACTGCTCCATAAGGAAAGTTAACATTAGGAATCTGGTGACAATATTTCAATACCTCAAATATGTTAAGTTGCATGGCATAATCTCCAGGGGAAAATAAAGTTAAATAGCACAGATTTTAATTTCTTCAGGCATTACAGTGGAAAAGAGTTATTTCAAAACATTTTCGACAGCTAAAGATCATGGAGCATGTGTGTAGGAGGAGAGAACCTCGGTGCACACAATTATTTTCATTAGGGGACCAAAAGGAGACACAATCCTTAAAAAAATGTTCTTTTTTACTGCCTCAATAATAATTACAGTAATAACATGTTGTTTTTCATGTACCAAAATGACAGTATTGACCCAAGACCAGTTGGTTACATGTTTGAATTGTGTATCCAGAAATGAGGATAGTTTTCTCACTGATTCATTGGCATGCTCAGACCTGGTAGTCCCTTGTGACCTGGGGCATACATTTGGAAGGCCGCTGATGGGGTAATGGGTGGAGTCTGTAGCCATATAATTGAATAAAGTGAACCAGCCTATACAAGGGTCAAAAGTATAACATCAGCATTGGCATAATTACATAAATAAACCAAACCAAACCTGTTGCCATCGAGTCGATTCCGACTCACAGTGACCCCATATGGCACAGTAGAACTGCCCCATAGGGTTTCCAAGGAGCAGCTGGTGGATTCAAACTGCCGACCTTTTGGTTAGCAGCCAAACACTTAGCCACAGTGCCGCCAGGGCTCCAATTAGATAAATACAAACAAACAAACCTTCTGCTGTGGATTCTGACTCACAGCAACTCATAGCAACCCTTTAGGACAGAGTAGAACCACCCCATAGGATTTCCAAAGAGCAACTGGTAGATTCATATTGCCCACCTGTTTGTTAGCAGCCTAACGCTTAACCACTTTGCTACTAGGGCCCCAGTTAGACAAATAGCGTAGGTAAATAACTAGCCATCAAGGTGCCTCATTAGTTCAGAAATACACAAAGGGTATAATTCCTCCAGGATTTTCATTCTAGTGGAAGCAGGAGCTGGTTCAGCACAGCAGCTCTGGCTACTCTGTGGTTATCTCAGTTGGCTAACAAATGACCCAGAAATAAGAAAGTTTCAAACTTGCAGCCTCTTTCATGGCTCCAAGAGGAAAGATAGGCCAGGTTTCCCAGACTGTAGTCAATTACCAAAACCCCCCCCAAAAAAAAATCACTTAGGAATTAATCAGAGCAACAGATTCTTCCTCCTAGACTCCAGTTAGACCAAGGATTTTTAAAAAATGGTCCTCAAAACTCCTCTATTTTAGTTTATTTCAACATTTAGTGAGTTTTTTGTTTTGTCGTGTGTCATGGATTGAATTGTGTCCCCCCAAAATATCTGTCAACTTAGCTGGGCCACGAGTACCAGTATTGTGTGATTGTCCACCGTTTTATTTAATTTCCCTATGTGTTGTAAATCATCACTAAGACAAAAGGAGATGGATTAGGGGCAGTTACATTGATGAGGTCTACAAGATTAGGTAGTGTCTTAAGCCAATCTCTTTTGAGATATAAAAGAGAGAAGCAAGCAGAGAGACAAGGGGACCTCATACCACCAAGAAAGCAGCTCTGGGAGCAGAGCTTGTCCATTCAACCTGAGGTTCCTGTGCTGAGATAGTCCCAGACCAAGGAAGACTGATGCATCACAAGGACCTTCCTTCAGAGTCGACAGAGAGAGAAAGGCTTCCCCCAGAGCCGGCACCCTAAATTCAGACTTCTAGCCTACTGTAATGTGAGGGAATAAACTTCTCTTTGTTAAAGCCATACACTTGTGGTATTTTTGTTACAGCAGCACTAGATGACTAAGACATCGTGTTTTTGTTTTTATTTTTTTAATGTACCATGTAGGATCCCTGAGTGGCGCAAACTGTTTGCAACTGGCTGCTGACCTAAAGGCTGGTGGATTAAACCCACCCAGCAGCTCCATGGAAGAAAGGCTTGGTGATCTTTTGCTTCTTTAAAGATTAAAAAAAGAAATAAAGATTACAGACAAGAAAATCCCATGGAGCGGTTTTACTCTATAACACATGGGGTGGCCATGAGTTGGAATCAACTGGACAGCAATGGGTTGGTTTTTTATTACAGGTATTATATTAGGTGTTGAGACCTTTAAAAATAAGTACAGCATCACGCCTGTGCATGAGAAGCTCACTGATTAGTGATGAAGACAGACACTATAAGTGCCAAAATAAAAGAAGAATACAAAGAAATGTTAATAGTTTTACAGAGAAGAGGATCTTAGAAGAGGTTGTAAAGGTTAAGCAGATGGAGTGGATGAGGAAAAAACAAAGGCATTTGGAGAAGAATGTTCAGAATAAACAAAGGCACGGGAATGTGGACTAGCATCTGAAACATGGGGATAGATGGGACTTCAAATAGTTTATAATTAAAACGTGAGCCAGGGATATTTTGCTAGTGGTTTTAGTTTTTACCTTTGTGAAATAACGTATTTCCCTTAAGATTTAATTTCATTGAGGGCATTTTTAAAATGCAGTTACCTTCCTTTAATTTTCAAGGTGTGCTCAGTAAACGTTTCTAAAAAGAAAGAGGTGAGCATTACTATTAGCAGGAAGACTGCTCTTTTACAAATAAGTAATTGCAGAAACTGAGTGCCTACAATGTTCATAGCCTCTTGGGAGGTGCTATGGAAGAATTTTAAAACTCTTCCCTCAAAGAAGCTAAAATTTGAAGGAGGGAGATAAATACAAATTAATTGATTATTTTGGATACATAATAACTGAGAATGGAAGTACCCAAACTAAGAATTCAAAATTTCAGCTTTGGTCTTTGTTATGGATTGAATTGTGCCCCCCCCCCAAAATGTGTGTCAATGTGGCTAGTATTAGATGATTGTCCACCATTTTTTCATCTGATGTTATTTTCCCATGTGTTGTAAAATCTACCTCTATGATGTTAATAAAGCAGGATTAGAAGCAGTTACATTAATGAGGCAGGACTCAATCTACAATATTAGGGTGTGTTTTAAGCCAATCTCTTTTGAGATATAAAAGAGAGAAGCTAGCAGAGAGACAGGGGGACCTCATACCACCAAGAATGAAGCACAAGGAGCACAGCATGTCCTTTGGACCCAGAGGTCCCTGCATGGAGATGCTCCCAGACCGGCGAAGATTAGTGACAAGGACCTTCCCCCAGAGCCAAAAGAGAGAGAAAGCCTTCCCCTGGAGCTGGCATCATGAATTTGGACTTCCAGCCTCCTAGGCTGTGAAAGAATACATTTCTCTTCCTTAAAGCCATCTGCTTGTGATATTTCGGTTATAGCAGCACTAGATAACTAAGACAGTCTTCAAGCACAAGAAGTTAAGCTAATATTAAATAACACCTCACTAGTATTTTTTTTTTTTTAGTATGGACAATGTAATAAGTCCTATCCACACTGACAATGACAGAAATCAGATAATGCAAATGATTGCCAGAAAAATCTCTTGTATCTATTTTAAGTATAATGCAGATATGGGATATAATAACACGAATGCTTTCAAATATTATTTTAGAGGAATGAATAAACATACAATGAAATATTATTCAGCCATAAAAGGAATGAAGTACTGACACATGCTACAACCTGGAGGAACCCTAAAAACGTTATGCAATGGGAAAGGAGCCAGGCTCAAAAGACCCGTATTGTGCAATAGGGAGGGTTTTGGGGAAACAAGGAGTGACTGCTAATGGGCATGGGGAATTTTTTTTAGGGGGTGGGGAAGGAAAAGGTTCTAAAATTAGATTGTGGTGATAACTGCACAACTCTGAAAAACACTAAAAACATTAAAAGGGTGAGTTGTATGCAAATTTTATCTCAAAAAAGCTGTTATTAAAAATGTTATCTTAGACCCCCTCAGCGTAACCTACAAATCCATAGGTATTTTGCTATCCCCGTAGTGTATTTTCCAGTTCTATCTCTATCTCCCATACCTCCTTTCCTATTCCGGCCCCAAATACAGGGGAGTATGAAACTTACCTAAAGTATGCAATCAACCAGCGATCACTCGAACAGACAAGACACACCGTCCAGAAAGTGCGATGTTTGACACAACCTTCGAGATAAAGATGTAGTAAGACTAGGAGTTTTGCTTATGGCAAAATTCCCTTTCCTTTGCTATTGTCCCGAGGGGAGGCGGGGAACAAGACCTGAAGCAACCCTCTCTTCACGGGTAAATACAGCTATTGTAAAACCCGGAACTCTCCTTAGCAACCATTTTTAAATTCAAACCACTCACTGCTATCCGTACGTCAGTACGTCATTACGTTACTTTTTCGTCGCTTCCCCCACCTTTCCCATATTCCACCTCGCTGCGCGCCGGCGGAGCTTCATTCAGCCATTTTGTAACATCCTGCCGGTTGAGTTTGCCGCCGCGGGTACCGTCAGCTTTGCCATGAGTAAAGTCAACGAAATGGAATTCCCTGAAGGGTTTAAAATTGAGGCCACCAAGACGCAGCACGATGGCTGTAAAATGTTCATCGGGGGACTATCTTGTGATACCAGTAAGCAAGTTCTTTTTGAATATTTGTCTCAATTTGGTGAGATTATAGACTTTATTATCAAAACCGACCCGAACAGTGGACTGTCCAGGGGATTTGGATTTGTGCTTTTCAGAAATAGTGCCACCGTGGAGAAGGTGCTCCAACTAAAAGAGCACAAACTGGATGGCAAGACAATAGAGCTCAAAAGGGCTAAAGCTATGGAATTGAAATTCTCTCCAAGAAAGGTTTTTGTGGGTGGGCTGAATCCTAGTGTGTCTGAAGAAAAAATTAGAGATTACTTTGAGACGTTTGGAATGATTGAGAATATTAAGCTTCCGGTGTGGCCAAGAACAAATGAAAGACGAGCTTTCGGTTTTATTACATATACAGATGACAAACCAGTGAAAAAGCTGTTAGAAACCAGGTACCATCTAATTGGCTCCTGGTGGTGTGAAATTAAAATTTCACTTCCGAAAAAATATATTAAGCTGCAGCAGAAGGGAAGAGATGCTCCATTTGCCTGCCAAGGCAGTCGCTGGGGAGGAGGAGGCTTCCATCCAAACCAGGGTGCCTGCGATGCAAACCCAGCTGCCGCCGGAGCAAACCCAGCTGCCCTCGGAGCAAACCCTGATGTGCAAGGGGCGGTTGGAGGTTGTGATCTTTCTTCCATGCTTGCTGCTATTCCCTTCTCAGTCTACAACGAACGGAGTTCTGATCAATTATATGGCAATGCCTCTGCTCCCTACAGGGATCAGCCAGTATTTAATGACTATGGTGGAGATTATTTTCCTAGATATAACTACGATAACCGTGGGTTGGTGTCTACATTGATTAACCTCAATGTGCAAATAAACCAGGACACACCTTACCTTAGTGGTTACCAGGGAGTTTACCAGCTTTTCTGAAGAAGGATAAAGTCGACACCGCAGAACCACCATGTTTTGAAATAAAAGTTGTGTACTACTGATAAGAAATGACTGAATGAGTGTTTTATAAGAAGTTGTTAACTATTTCTGCCTAAACTGTTTCCAGCTGTTTATAAGAGCCAGTTATTTTCCACGACTTCACTCTTCGACGTGTGAACTACCAACAAAATAACACAAGGATTTGAGACTTTTTTTTGTTTTACAGAAGTTAACAGTTTCTCAAAAATAAATGTTCACAAGTTTTAGAAGAAACCATTTCTGTGGTGGCTTCGATTTGGGGTTGATGTTTTGTGTTTTGGTTTGCAGTGAGGGGAGTGGGGGAATCTTTGGTCTGCTATGTACTTTTTGTGTGTGTGTGTAAAATAGTATGTTTGGGTTAGAGCTATCTGGAGTTAGAGAAAAAAAGACCTTCAGGCTTCCCTGCTTACATTAATTCAACAAACATTTAGTAAGGGTTATTCTGAGCCAGACTCCGTTTTCAGTGCAAGAGTTTCAAAGACACACAGTCCCATCCATAAAAGAGGCAGGAGTAAACCAAGAAATGCAATACAGTGCAGCAAGTACTAGATAAAACTTTGTAAAGGATGGTATGGTGTTACAGATACAGGGCATCTAAAATAGGTCTGGGGAGAAAGGGGAAATGATCAGAGGAGGTACGCAGTGGGTGGGCCTTTGCCAATGGGCTGTGCCATGAGGGGAGAGCCTGCCAAGCGGGCATGGAAAGGAATTGAGACAGGAATTTAGTATACAATTTTGGAAGAGAACAAAGAAGAGATTTTTTTGTTTTTCTTTTTTAAAGGCAGGAACAAAGGTGCATGTGGGATATAGGAGAAGTAAGATGGGCTAGGGCTTGATTATTGCTGTTAACAAAAATACAATGTGTGCCACAAATTCAAGTCATATATAAAAGTTTAAATTTTCTAGTAACCATATTAAAAAAGTAAAAAGAAACATTTATTATAATAATAACTTGTATGTAATTTAATGTAATCTAATATCATTTTGACATGTAATTAAGATAAAAAGTATTAATGAGACATTTTACATCATTGCTTTTGTGCTAAGTCATCAGAATCTAGTGTGTGTTTTACTTTTATATCACATCTTAATTCAGACTAGTTACATTTCAAGTGCTCAGTAGTCACATGTGGCTAGTAGCTGTGGTAAAGGACAGAGCAGACCTAAATCAGAAAAGCACTACATTTAATACTGAGGAGTTGAAGTCTATCATTAAGGCAGTAAGGAAAAATTAAAGGATTTAAAACAGGGAGAAACATGAAACATCAAATATCTAGTACAAGCCCAACACGGAGCTCCATGCTGGGATTCCAAAATCAATGACACTTAATCTCTGCCTTCAAGTACTTCATGGCCAAAAAAGAAAGACATGAAACCAAGATTCTGGTAATTGTGTGATAATATGAAAACAAATTTGAAATTTGAGGTTGGAATTATTAATTTTACTTAGAATAGTGCGTACTTACTTTCCTTATTAGAATGGACATATCCTGTGGGTAGAAAATGTTTTGCTCATTTGTTTATTCCCCTTAGCATCTAGCAAGGGCACTTGCACATAGCAGGAACTTAAATATTTAAGGATGATACAGCAACAAAACTGTTAAGTATATAAATAATGTAAAGAAGGAAGAAACAAAAGAAGGTAAGAAAACATGAGGCTTTTCTTTTCATGTTTAGAAAGAACTGTTTGTTATTTAAATATGTTTACAAGTTGTGTTGCTTGCTGATGAGGGAATTTTAAGCACTGGAATACTAGCCAAAAGGTTGGCTGTTCAAACGCACTAAGAGGCGCCTCAGAAGACAGGCCTGGCAATCTGCTTCCTAAAGGTCACAGCCTTGAAAACCCTGTGGAGCAGTTCTACTCTGCTCATGAGTTGGAGTTGACTCAACTGCAACTAACAACAACATTAAAATGCACTTTAAAAAAAAATAGGGTGGCTAGATGAAATAATAGATGGGAAAGTCATGTTAAAGTTAAAATGATTATACAGAAAGCAGGTGAGACATACATATGTATATATCCCAGAAGAGGAATGCTTCTGATGCTTATGGTCTGTTTGGACTGAAACACATTATGTTGAACCTCAGTTTGAAATACCAGGCATCAGTCAACTGAGTTAATTTAAATATTTTTCCAAATGAAGTTTTCTTATTAGAAAACTCTGTAAAATAGTTATGCTGTGTTGCCCCAGAGTCAAGAAAATCCTCAGGTAAACTAACAAGGGAATTCATAAGCTAAATGGCCTTATGAAATAGTCAATGCAATAGAGATCATGAGTGTATGTAAAACCAACACGAATTCATCCAATAGGAAGTATTTAGGAATAATCGGCTTTGATTCACCAAGGTTAATTATATGATCCCAGGTGCTTTTTGATTAACAGCTTCTGATCCTGCTTCCTCAGAGAATTTGCCTATCGAGGGCGCTGGGTTTTTTGGGTTTATTGAGCCAGACAAAATATTGTTATATCTACATTTTGCTGTTTGAGCTAAGGAATTAAATAATATTTCAGTCAATTCACAGTTTGGCAGATGTTTTGATGTTTCAGTTTTGTTCAGTATTGATATTTCAGTTTTAGAAACTCAGTTTACTGTTTCTAGTTCCAGCCAGTTCATTAGGTGATTTGGGTTGAAAAAAAGTTCAGTAGAAAAAAGTAGGGGTTGGTTCAGATTTCAGCATATTAGCTAAATTCATCAAATTAGCTACATTCATTTTGGGGGGTGGGGGGAGGGCTTGTGGTCAGTTCAAAGATCTTGTTGTGATAATAAATTTTAACTTAAAAATTAGGTTATGTAAATTTGGTCAGAGTTATGTCAGATAAACTATTGCTGATAACAATGGTCCAATTAACTCTCAGAAGACAGCTATGAATGTGTGTGCGTGTGTGTTCAGAACCTAACTAAAAAAAATAAAGATGTGAAAGTCCAGTTTCAAAAGGGCTTCTTACTTTCCTTAAGAAGATACAGGGTCAATGTCCAGTCAGATTTTCATTTAGATTCTCCTAATAGCTGGATTAAAAGTAGAAATGTATATGTAGTAATAATTATATACCTTAATGGCGCACCAAAATTGAAATGACCAAGTTTAATTTTCTGACATTTGAAGTGGTTATTCCAGTAAAACTACTTATTAGTAAACATATTCCTCAGATTTTGCCTACTGTTGGTATCCACACCTGTATATGTGAGGAAACTAGATTCCTGAGAAGAGCAAAAGTCATTAAAGAGCTAGAAAATAGGACCTTTGAGAAAAGAGTAAAAAACTGTTATTAAAGAGAAAAAGTGCCTGGGGACGATCAAATACAACCCTTTAACATTTTTGAATAGCTGATAATAAAGGGAGAGCAAGGCTGGCTGTCACAATTTCTAAGGTTGGTCAAGCTGTTTTTGGCAAAACAAAAACATTTAAAATTGTGTCACGTCGGGATAATCAATCCCGAATATACATTATGTATCAACCTTGTTATCTTGGAGTCCTGGTGGCACAGTAGTTAAAATGATCCTCTGCTGACAAAAGCTCTGTGGTTTGAACACATCAGCCACTCCTTGGGAGAAAAATGTGGCAGTCTGCTTCATGAACAAGTAAAAAGCCTTGGAAACCCTATAGGGCAGTTCTACTCTTCTACAGGGTCACTGTGAGTCTGAATGGACTCCATGACAAAGGATTTCGTTTTTTGTTTGTTTAAGGTCCTTGTGGAATCCCCATTTCAGAATATACATAGCTATACAATGCAATTCCACCAAATTTGGTTGGCTTTGGTCTAAATCCATTGTTTCCAAACCTGGCTTCTCATACAAATCCCCTTAAAACCACAGGGGGGAAAGTTCCTGTACTCTTCACTCCTGGAAATTTTGATTCAGGAGGTCTGGTTTGCGACCAGGAATATAGTTTGGAAAGCTGCTCAGGTGGATTGTGACAATGAGCCACAAATGAAAATCATAGAGATAATTAAATGGGAACCTTTTTTGTTTTTCTTAACTTTTATTGAGCTTCAAGTGAACGTTTACAAATCAAGTCAGTCTGTCACATAGAAGTTAATATTCATCTTACTCCTTACTCTCACTTGCTGTCCCTGTAATGAGTCAGCCCTTCCAGTCTCTCCTTTTGTGAAAACTTTGCCAGCCTCCAACTCTCTCTATCCTCCCATCCCCCCTCCAGACAGGACATGCCAACACAGTCTCAAGTGTCCACCTGATGTAATTAGATCACTCTTCATCAGCATCTGTCTCCCACCCACTGTCCAGTCCCTTTCATGTCTGATGAATTGTCTTTGGGGATGGTTCCCGTCCTGTGCCAACAGAAGTTTTGGGGACCACGACCGCCGGGATTCCTCTAGTCACAGCCAGACCATTAAGTATAGTCTTTTAATGAGAATTTGGGGTCTGCCTCCCACTGATCTCCCGCTATCTCAGGGGTTCTCTGTTGTGCTCCCTGTGAGGGCAGTCATCGATTGTGGCCAGGCCCCAACTAGTTCTTCTGGTCTCAGGATAATGTAGGTCTCTGGTTCATGTGGCCCTTTCTGTGTCTTGGGCTCTTAGTTGTCGTGTGACCTTGGTGTTCTTCATTCTCCTTTGCTCCAGGTGGGTTGAGACCAATTGATGCATCTTAGATGGCAGCTTGTTAGCATTTAAGACCCCAGACGCCACATTTCAAAGTGGGATGCAGAATGTTTTCATAATAGAATTATTTTTCCATTTGACGTAGAAGTCCCCTTAAACCATGGTTCCCAAACCGCCGCCCTTGCTCCGCTGTCCTTTTTTTTTTCTTAACTTTTATTGAGCTTCAAGTGAACGTTTACAAATCAAGTCAGTCTGTCACATATAAGTTAATATTCATCTTAGTGCTTACTCTCACTTGCTGTCCCCGTAATGAATCAGCCCTTCCAGTCTCTCCTTTTGTGAAAACTTTGCCAGCCTCCAAATCTCTCTATCCTCCCTTCCCCCCTCCAGACAGGAGATGCCAACACGGTCTCAAGTTTCCACCTGATATACTTAGCTCACTCTTCATCAGCATCTCTCTCCCACCCACTCTCCAGTCCCTTTCATATCTGATGAATTGTCTTCGGGGATGGTTCCCGTCCTGTGCCAACGGAAGGTTTGGGGACCATGACCGCCGGGATTCCTCTAGTCACAGCTAGACCATTAAGTATGGTCTTTTTATGAGAATTTGGGGTCTGCCTCCCACTAATCTCCCGCTCCCTCCTGGATTCTCTCTTGTGCTCCCTGTGAGGGCAGTCATCAATTGTGGCCGGGCCCCAACTAGTTCTTCTGGTCTCAGGATAATGTAGGTCTCTGGTTCATGTGGCCCTTTCTGTGTCTTGGGCTCTTAGTTGTCGTGTGACCTTGGTGTTCTTCATTCTCCTTTGCTCCAGGTGGGATGAGACCAATTGATGCATCTTAGATGGCCGCTTGTTTTTTTTTTTTTTTAGATCGATGCTTGTTAGCATATAAGACCACAGAGACCACATTTCAAAGTGGGATGCAGAATGTTTTCATAATAGAATTATTTTTCCATTTGACGTAGAAGTCCCCTTAAACCATGGTTCCCAAACCCCCGCCCTTGCTCCGCTGACCTTTTTTTTTCTTAACTTTTATTGAGCTTCAAGTGAACGCTTAAAAATCAAGTCAGTCTGTCACATATAAGTTAATATTCATCTTACTGCTTACTCTCACTTGCTGTCCCCGTAATGAGTCAGCCCTTCCAGTCTCTCCTTTTGTGAAAACTTTGCCAGCCTCCAACTCTCTCTATCCTGCCATCCCCCCTCCAGACAGGACATGCCAACACAGTCTCAAGTGTCCACCTGATGTAATTAGATCACTCTGCATCAGCATCTCTCTCCCACCCACTCTCCAGTCCCTTTCATGTCTGATGAATTGTCTTTGGGGATGGTTCCCGTCCTGTGCCAACAGAAGTTTTGGGGACCATGACCGCCGGGATTCCTCTAGTCACAGCCAGACCATTAAGTATGGTCTTTTAATGAGAATTTGGGGTCGGCCTCCCACTGATCTCCCGCTCCCTCAGGGGTTCCTGTTGTGCTCCCTGTGAGGGCAGTCATCGATTGTGGCCGGGCCCCAACTAGTTCTTCTGGTCTCAGGATAATGTAGGTCTCTGGTTCATGTGGCCCTTTCTGTGTCTTGGCCTCTTAGTTGTCGTGTGACCTTGGTGTTCTTCATTCTCCTTTGCTCCAGGTGAGTTGAGACCAATTGATGCATCTTAGATGGCCGCTGGTTAGCATTTCAGACCCCAGACGCCACATTTCAAAGTGGGATGCGGAATGTTTTCATAATAGAATTATTTTGCCAATTTACTTAGAAGTCCCTTTAGTCCATGGTTCCCAAACCCCCGCCCTTGCTCCGCTGACCATTTTCTTTCTTAACTTTTATTGAGCTTCAAGTGAACGTTTACAAATCAAGTCAGTCTGTCACATAGAAGTTAATATTCATCTTACTGCTTACTCTCACTTGCTGTCCCCGTAATGAGTCAGCCCTTCCAGTCTCTCCTTTTGTGAAAACTTTGCCAGCCTCCAACTCTCTCTATCCTGCCATCCCCCCTCCAGACAGGAGATGCCAACACAGTCTCAAGTGTCCACCTGAAGTAATTAGATCACTCTTCATCAGCATCTGTCTCCCACCCACTGTCCAGTCCCTTTCATGTCTGATGAATTGTCTTTGGGGATGGTTCCCGTCCTGTGCCAACAGAAGTTTTGGGGACCACGACCGCCGGGATTCCTCTAGTCACAGCCAGACCATTAAGTATGGTCTTTTAATGAGAATTTGGGGTCTGCCTCCCACAGATCTCCCGCTCCCTCAGGGGTTCCTGTTGTGCTCCCTGTGAGGGCAGTCATCGATTGTGGCCAGGCCCCAACTAGTTCTTCTGGTCCCAGGATAATGTAGGTCTCTGGTTCATGTGGCCCTTTCTGTGTCTTGGGCTCTTAGTTGTCGTGTGACCTTGGTGTTCTTCATTCTCCTTTGCTCCAGGTGGGTTGAGACCAATTGATGCATCTTAGATGGCCGCTTGTTAGCATTTAAGACCCCAGACGCCACATTTCAAAGTGGGATGCAGAATGTTTTCATAATAGAATTATTTTTCCATTTGACGTAGAAGTCCCCTTAAACCGTGGTTCCCAAACCCCCGCCCTTGCTCCGCTGTCCTTTTTTTTTTCTTAACTTTTATTGAGCTTCAAGTGAACGCTTACAAATCAAGTCAGTCTGTCACATATAAGTTAATATTCATCTTACTGCTTACTCTCACTTGCTGTCCCCGTAATGAGTCAGCCCTTCCAGTCTCTCCTTTTGTGAAAACTTTGCCAGCCTCCAACTCTCTCTATCCTGCCATCCCCCCTCCAGACAGGAGATGCCAACACAGTCTCAAGTGTCCACCTGATGTAATTAGATCACTCTGCATCAGCATCTCTCTCCCACCCACTGTCCAGTCCCTTTCATGTCTGATGAATTGTCTTCGGGGATGGTTCCCGTCCTGTGCCAACAGAAGTTTTGGGGACCATGACCGCCGGGATTCCTCTAGTCACAGCCAGACCATTAAGTATGGTCTTTTAATGAGAATTTGGGGTCGGCCTCCCACTGATCTCCCACTCCCTCAGGGGTTCCTGTTGTGCTCCCTGTGAGGGCAGTCATCGATTGTGGCCGGGCCCCAACTAGTTCTTCTGGTCTCAGGATAATGTAGGTCTCCGGTTCATGTGGCCCTTTCTGTGTCTTGGCCTCTTAGTTGTCGTGTGACCTTGGTGTTCTTCATTCTCCTTTGCTCCAGGTGAGTTGAGACCAATTGATGCATCTTAGATGGCCGCTTGTTTTTTTTTTTTTTTTTAGATCGACGCTTGTTAGCATTTAAGACCCCAGACCCCACATTTCAAAGTGGGATGCAGAATGTGTTCATAATAGAATTATTTTGCCAATTGACTTAGAAGTCCCTTTAATCCATGGTTCCCAAACCCCCGCCCTTGCTCCGCTGACCATTTTTTTTCTTAACTTTTATGGAGCTTCAAGTGAACGTTTACAAATCAAGTCAGTCTGTCACATATAAGTTAATATTCATCTTACTGCTTACTCTCACTTGCTGTCCCCGTAATGAGTCAGCCCTTCCAGTCTCTCCTTTTGTGAAAACTTTGCCAGCCTCCAACTCTCTCTATCCTCCCATCCCCCCTCCATACAGGAGATGCCAACACAGTCTCAAGTGTCCACCTGATCTAATTAGCTCACTCTTCATCAGCATGTCTCTCCCACCCACTGTCCAGTCCCTTTCATGTCTGATGAATTGTCTTTGGGGATGGTTCCCGTCCTGTGCCAACAGAAGTTTTGGGGACCACGACCGCCGGGATTCCTCTAGTCACAGCCAGACCATTAAGTATAGTCCTTTAATGAGAATTTGGGGTCTGCCTCCCACTGATCTCCCGCTCCCTCAGGGGTTCCTGTTGTGCTCCCTGTGAGGGCAGTCATCGATTGTGGCCAGGCCCCAACTAGTTCTTCTGGTCTCAGGATAATGTAGGTCTCTGGTTCATGTGGCCCTTTCTGTGTCTTGGGCTCTTAGTTGTCGTGTGACCTTGGTGTTCTTCATTCTCCTTTGCTCCAGGTGGGTTGAGACCAATTGATGCATCTTAGATGGCCGCTTGTTAGCATTTAAGACCCCAGACGCCACATTTCAAAGTGGGATGCAGAATGTTTTCATAATAGAATTATTTTTCCATTTGACGTAGAAGTCCCCTTAAACCGTGGTTCCCAAACACCCGCCCTTGCTCCGCTGTCCTTTTTTTTTCTTAACTTTTATTGAGCTTCAAGTGAACGTTTACAAATCAAGTCAGTCTGTCACATATAAGTTAATATTCATCTTACTGCTTACTCTCACTTGCTGTCCCCGTAATGAGTCAGCCCTTCCAGTCTCTCCTTTTGTGAAAACTTTGCCAGCCTCCAACTCTCTCTATCCTGCCATCCCCCCTCCAGACAGGAGATGCCAACACAGTCTCAAGTGTCCACCTGATCTAATTAGCTCACTCTTCATCAGCATCTCTCTCCCACCCACTGTCCAGTCCCTTTCATGTCTAATGAATTGTCTTTGGGGATGGTTCCCGTCCTGTGCCAACAGAAGTTTTGGGGACCACGACCGCCGGGATTCCTCTAGTCACAGCCAGACCATTAAGTATAGTCTTTTAATGAGAATTTGGGGTCTGCCTCCCACTGATCTCCCGCTCCCTCAGGGGTTCCTGTTGTGCTCCCTGTGAGGGCAGGCATCGATTGTGGCCAGGCCCCAACTAGTTCTTCTGGTCTCAGGATAATGTAGGTCTCTGGTTCATGTGGCCCTTTCTGTGTCTTGGGCTCTTAGTTGTCGAGTGACCTTGGTATTCTTCATTCTCCTTTGCTCCAGGTGGGTTGAGACCAATTGATGCATCTTAGATGGCCGCCTGTTAGCATTTAAGACCCCAGACGCCACATTTCAAAGTGGGATGCAGAATGTTTTCATAATAGAATTATTTTTCCATTTGACGTAGAAGTCCCCTTAAACCATGGTTCCCAAACCCCCGCCCTTGCTCCGCTGTCCTTTTTTTTTTCTTAACTTTTATTGAGCTTCAAGTGAACGTTTACAAATCAAGTCAGTCTGTCACATATAAGTTAATATTCATCTTACTGCTTACTCTCACTTGCTGTCCCCGTAATGAGTCAGCCCTTCCAGTCTCTCCTTTTGTGAAAACTTTGCCAGCCTCCAACTCTCTCTATCCTCCCTTCCCCCCTCCAGACAGGAGATGCCAACACAGTCTCAAGTTTCCACCTGATATACTTAGCTAACTCTTCATCAGCATCTCTCTCCCACCCACTGTCCAGTCCCTTTCATGTCTGATGAATTGTCTTCGGGGATGGTTCCCGTCCTGTGTCAACGGAAGGTTTGGGGACCATGACCGCCGGGATTCCTCTAGTCACAGCCAGACCATTAAGTATGGTCGTTTTATGAGAATTTGGGGTCTGCCTCCCACTGATCTCCCGCTATCTCAGGGGTTCTCTGTTGTGCTCCCTGTGAGGGCAGTCATCGATTGTGGCCAGGGCCCATCTAGTTCTTCTGGTCTCAGGATAATATAGGCCTCTGGTTCATGTGGCCCTTTCTGTGTCTTGGGCTCTTAGTTGTCGTGTGACCTTGGTGTTCTTCATTCTCCTTTGCTCCAGGTGGGTTGAGACCAATTGATGCATCTTAGATGGCCGCTCGTTAGCATTTCAGACCCCAGACGCCACATTTCAAAGTGGGATGCGGAAAGTTTTCATAATAGAATTATTTTGCCAATTGACTTAGAAGTCCCTTTAGTCCATGGTTCCCAAACCCCCGCCCTTGCTCCGCTGACCATTTTTTTCTTAACTTTTATTGAGCTTTAAGTGAACGTTTACAAATCAAGTCAGTCTGTCACATATAAGTTAATATTCATCTTACTGCTTACTCTCACTTGCTGTCCCCGTAATGAGTCAGCCCTTCCAGTCTCTCCTTTTGTGAAAACTTTGCCAGCCTCCAACTCTCTCTATCCTGCCATCCCCCCTCCAGACAGGAGATGCCAACACAGTCTCAAGTGTCCACCTGATGTAATTAGATCACTCTTCATCAGCATCTGTCTCCCACCCACTGTCCAGTCCCTTTCATGTCTGATGAACTGTCTTTGGGGATGGTTCCCGTCCTGTGCCAACACAAGTTTTGGGGACCACGACCGCCGGGATTCCTCTTGTCACAGCCAGACCATTAAGTATGGTCTTTTAATGAGAATTTGGGGTCTGCCTCCCACTGATCTCCCGCTCCCTCAGGGGTTCCTGTTGTGCTCCCTGTGAGGGCAGGCATCGATTGTGGCCAGGCCCCAACTAGTTCTTCTGGTCTCAGGATAATGTAGGTCTCTGGTTCATGTGGCCCTTTCTGTGTCTTGGGCTCTTAGTTGTCGTGTGACCTTGGTGTTCTTCATTCTCCTTTGCTCCAGGTGGGTTGAGACCAATTGATGCATCTTAGATGGCCGCTTGTTAGCATTTAAGACCCCAGACGCCACATTTCAAAGTGGGATGCAGAATGTTTTCATAATAGAATTATTTTTCCATTTGACGTAGAAGTCCCCTTAAACCATGGTTCCCAAACCCCCGCCCTTGCTCCGCTGTCCTTTTTTTTTCTTAACTTTTATTGAGCTTCAAGTGAACGTTTACAAATCAAGTCAGTCTGTCACATATAAGTTAATATTCATCTTACTGCTTACTCTCACTTGCTGTCCCCGTAATGAGTCAGCCCTTCCAGTCTCTCCTTTTGTGAAAACTTTGCCAGCCTCCAACTCTCTCTATCCTCCCATCCCCCCTCCAGACAGGACATGCCAACACAGTCTCAAGTGTCCACCTGATGTACTTAGCTCACTCTTCATCAGCATCTCTCTCCCACCCACTCTCCAGTCCCTTTCATGTCTGATGAATTGTCTTCGGGGATGGTTCCCGTCCTGTGCCAACAGAAGTTTTGGGGACCACGACCGCCGGGATTCCTCTAGTCACAGCCAGACCATTAAGTATGGTCTTTTAATGAGAATTTGGGGTCTGCCTCCCACTGATCTCCCGCTCCCTCAGGGGTTCTGTGTTGTGCTCCCTGTGAGGGCAGTCATCGATTGTGGCCGGGCCCCAACTAGTTCTTCTGGTCTCAGGATAATGTAGGTCTCTGGTTCATGTGGCCCTTTCTGTGTCTTGGGCTCTTAGTTGTCGTGTGACCTTGGTGTTCTTCATTCTCCTTTGCTCCAGGTCTGTTGAGACCAGTTGATGCATCTTAGATGGCCGCTTGTTTTTTTTTTTTTTTTGAGTTCGCGGCTTGTTAGCATTTAAGCCCCCGAACGCCACATTTCAAAGTGGGATGCAGAATCTTTTCATAATAGAATTATTTTGCCAATTGACTTAGAAGTCCCCTTAAACCATGGTTCGCAAAACACCGCCCTTGCTCCACTGACCTTTTTTTTTTCCTTAACTTTTATTGAGCTTCAAGTGAACGTTTACAAATCAAGTCAGTGTGTCACATATCAGTTAATATTCATCTTACTGCTTACTCTCACTTGCTGTCCCCTTAATGAGTCAGCCCTTCCAGTCTCTCCTTTTGTGAAAACTTTGCCAGCCTCCAACTCTCTCTATCCTCCCATCCCCCCTCCAGACAGAAGATGCCAACACAGTCTCAAGTGTCCACCTGATGTACTTAGCTCACTCTTCATCAACATCTCTCTCCCACCCACTGTCCAGTCCCTTTCATGTCTGATGAATTGTCTTTGGGGATGGTTCCCGTCCTGTGCCAACAGAAGTTTTGGGGACCACGACCGCCGGGATTCCTCTTGTCACAGCCAGACCATTAAGTATGGTCTTTTAATGAGAATTTGGGGTCTGCCTCCCACTGATCTCCCGCTCCCTCAGGGGTTCCTGTTGTGCTCCCTGTGAGGGCAGTCATCGATTGTGGCCAGGCCCCAACTAGTTCTTCTGGTCTCAGGATAATGTAGGTCTCTGGTTCATGTGGCCCTTTCTGTATCTTGGGCTCTTAGTTGTCGTGTGACCTTGGTGTTCTTCATTCTCCTTTGCTCCAGGTGAGTTGAGACCAATTGATGCATCTTAGATGGCCGCATGTTTTTTTTTTTTTTTTTTAGATCGACGCTTGTTAGCATTTAAGGCCCCAGACCCCACATTTCAAAGTGGGATGCAGAATGTGTTCATAATAGAATTATTTTGCCAATTGACTTAGAAGTCCCTTTAATCCATGGTTCCCAAACCCCCGCCCTTGCTCCGCTGACCATTTTTTTTCTTAACTTTTATTGAGCTTCAAGTGAACGTTTACAAATCAAGTCAGTCTGTCACATATAAGTTAATATTCATCTTACTGCTTACTCTCACTTGCTGTCCCCGTAATGAGTCAGCCCTTCCAGTCTCTCCTTTTGTGAAAACTTTGCCAGCCTCCAACTCTCTCTATCCTCCCATCCCCCCTCCATACAGGAGATGCCAACACAGTCTCAAGTGTCCACCTGATCTAATTAGCTCACTCTTCATCAGCATGTCTCTCCCACCCACTGTCCAGTCCCTTTCATGTCTGATGAATTGTCTTCGGGAATGGTTCCCGTCCTGTGCCAACAGAAGTTTTGGGGACCACGACCGCCGGGATTCCTCTAGTCACAGCCAGACCATTAAGTATGGTCTTTTAATGAGAATTTGGGGTCTGCCTCCCACTGATCTCCCGCTCCCTCAGGGGTTCCTGTTGTGCTCCCTGTGAGGGCAGTCATCGATTGTGGCCAGGCCCCAACTAGTTCTTCTGGTCTCAGGATAATGTAGGTCTCTGGTTCATGTGGCCCTTTCTGTGTCTTGGGCTCTTAGTTGTCGTGTGACCTTGGTGTTCTTCATTCTCCTTTGCTCCAGGTGGGTTGAGACCAATTGATGCATCTTAGATGGCCGCTCGTTAGCATTTAAGACCCCAGACGCCACATTTCAAAGTGGGATGCAGAATGTTTTCATAATAGAATTATTTTTCCATTTGACGTAGAAGTCCCCTTAAACCGTGGTTCCCAAACCCCCGCCCTTGCTCCGCTGTCCTTTTTTTTTTCTTAACTTTTATTGAGCTTCAAGTGAACGTTTACAAATCAAGTCAGTCTGTCACATATAAGTTAATATTCATCTTACTGCTTACTCTCACTTGCTGTCCCCGTAATGAGTCAGCCCTTCCAGTCTCTCCTTTTGTGAAAACTTTGCCAGCCTCCAACTCTCTCTATCCTCCCTTCCCCCCTCCATACAGGAGATGCCAACACAGTCTCAAGTGTCCACCTGATCTAATTAGCTCACTCTTCATCAGCATCTCTCTCCCACCCACTGTCCAGTCCCTTTCATGTCTGATGAATTGTCTTTGGGGATGGTTCCCGTCCTGTGCCAACAGAAGTTTTGGGGACCACGACCGCCGGGATTCCTCTAGTCACAGCCAGACCATTAAGTATAGTCTTTTAATGAGAATTTGGGGTCTGCCTCCCACTGATCTCCCGCTCCCTCAGGGGTTCCTGTTGTGCTCCCTGTGAGGGCAGGCATCGATTGTGGCCAGGCCCCAACTAGTTCTTCTGGTCTCAGGATAATGTAGGTCTCTGGTTCATGTGGCCCTTTCTGTGTCTTGGGCTCTTAGTTGTCGAGTGACCTTGGTGTTCTTCATTCTCCTTTGCTCCAGGTGGGTTGAGACCAATTGATGCATCTTAGATGGCCGCCTGTTAGCATTTAAGACCCCAGACGCCACATTTCAAAGTGGGATGCAGAATGTTTTCATAATAGAATTATTTTTCCATTTGACGTAGAAGTCCCCTTAAACCATGGTTCCCAAACCCCCGCCCTTGCTCCGCTGTCCTTTTTTTTTTCTTAACTTTTATTGAGCTTCAAGTGAACGTTTACAAATCAAGTCAGTCTGTCACATATAAGTTAATATTCATCTTACTGCTTACTCTCACTTGCTGTCCCCGTAATGAGTCAGCCCTTCCAGTCTCTCCTTTTGTGAAAACTTTGCCAGCCTCCAACTCTCTCTATCCTCCCTTCCCCCCTCCAGACAGGAGATGCCAACACAGTCTCAAGTTTCCACCTGATATACTTAGCTAACTCTTCATCAGCATCTCTCTCCCACCCACTGTCCAGTCCCTTTCATGTCTGATGAATTGTCTTCGGGGATGGTTCCCGTCCTGTGTCAACGGAAGGTTTGGGGACCATGACCGCCGGGATTCCTCTAGTCACAGCCAGACCATTAAGTATGGTCGTTTTATGAGAATTTGGGGTCTGCCTCCCACTGATCTCCCGCTATCTCAGGGGTTCTCTGTTGTGCTCCCTGTGAGGGCAGTCATCGATTGTGGCCAGGGCCCATCTAGTTCTTCTGGTCTCAGGATAATATAGGCCTCTGGTTCATGTGGCCCTTTCTGTGTCTTGGGCTCTTAGTTGTCGTGTGACCTTGGTGTTCTTCATTCTCCTTTGCTCCAGGTGGGTTGAGACCAATTGATGCATCTTAGATGGCCGCTCGTTAGCATTTCAGACCCCAGACGCCACATTTCAAAGTGGGATGCGGAAAGTTTTCATAATAGAATTATTTTGCCAATTGACTTAGAAGTCCCTTTAGTCCATGGTTCCCAAACCCCCGACCTTGCTCCGCTGACCATTTTTTTCTTAACTTTTATTGAGCTTTAAGTGAACGTTTACAAATCAAGTCAGTCTGTCACATATAAGTTAATATTCATCTTACTGCTTACTCTCACTTGCTGTCCCCGTAATGAGTCAGCCCTTCCAGTCTCTCCTTTTGTGAAAACTTTGCCAGCCTCCAACTCTCTCTATCCTGCCATCCCCCCTCCAGACAGGAGATGCCAACACAGTCTCAAGTGTCCACCTGATGTAATTAGATCACTCTTCATCAGCATCTGTCTCCCACCCACTGTCCAGTCCCTTTCATGTCTGATGAACTGTCTTTGGGGATGGTTCCCGTCCTGTGCCAACAGAAGTTTTGGGGACCACGACCGCCGGGATTCCTCTTGTCACAGCCAGACCATTAAGTATGGTCTTTTAATGAGAATTTGGGGTCTGCCTCCCACTGATCTCCCGCTCCCTCAGGGGTTCCTGTTGTGCTCCCTGTGAGGGCAGTCATCGATTGTGGCCAGGCCCCAACTAGTTCTTCTGGTCTCAGGATAATGTAGGTCTCTGGTTCATGTGGCCCTTTCTGTGTCTTGGGCTCTTAGTTGTCGTGTGACCTTGGTGTTCTTCATTCTCCTTTGCTCCAGGTGGGTTGAGACCAATTGATGCATCTTAGATGGCCGCTTGTTAGCATTTAAGACCCCAGACGCCACATTTCAAAGTGGGATGCAGAATGTTTTCATAATAGAATTATTTTTCCATTTGACGTAGAAGTCCCCTTAAACCATGGTTCCCAAACCCCCGCCCTTGCTCCGCTGTCCTTTTTTTTTCTTAACTTTTATTGAGCTTCAAGTGAATGTTTACAAATCAAGTCAGTCTGTCACATATAAGTTAATATTCATCTTACTGCTTACTCTCACTTGCTGTCCCCGTAATGAGTCAGCCCTTCCAGTCTCTCCTTTTGTGAAAACTTTGCCAGCCTCCAACTCTCTCTATCCTCCCATCCCCCCTCCAGACAGGACATGCCAACACAGTCTCAAGTGTCCACCTGATGTACTTAGCTCACTCTTCATCAGCATCTCTCTCCCACCCACTCTCCAGTCCCTTTCATGTCTGATGAATTGTCTTTGGGGATGGTTCCCGTCCTGTGCCAACAGAAGTTTTGGGGACCACGACCGCCGGGATTCCTCTAGTCACAGCCAGACCATTAAGTATGGTCTTTTAATGAGAATTTGGGGTCTGCCTCCCACTGATCTCCCGCTCCCTCAGGGGTTCTGTGTTGTGCTCCCTGTGAGGGCAGTCATCGATTGTGGCCGGGCCCCAACTAGTTCTTCTGGTCTCAGGATAATGTAGGTCTCTGGTTCATGTGGCCCTTTCTGTGTCTTGGGCTCTTAGTTGTCGTGTGACCTTGGTGTTCTTCATTCTCCTTTGCTCCAGGTGGGTTGAGACCAGTTGATGCATCTTAGATGGCCGCTTGTTTTTTTTTTTTTTTTGAGTTCGCGGCTTGTTAGCATTTAAGCCCCCGAACGCCACATTTCAAAGTGGGATGCAGAATCTTTTCATAATAGAATTATTTTGCCAATTGACTTAGAAGTCCCCTTAAACCATGGTTCGCAAAACACCGCCCTTGCTCCACTGACCTTTTTTTTTTCCTTAACTTTTATTGAGCTTCAAGTGAACGTTTACAAATCAAGTCAGTGTGTCACATATCAGTTAATATTCATCTTACTGCTTACTCTCACTTGCTGTCCCCTTAATGAGTCAGCCCTTCCAGTCTCTCCTTTTGTGAAAACTTTGCCAGCCTCCAACTCTCTCTATCCTCCCATCCCCCCTCCAGACAGAAGATGCCAACACAGTCTCAAGTGTCCACCTGATGTACTTAGCTCACTCTTCATCAACATCTCTCTCCCACCCACTGTCCAGTCCCTTTCATGTCTGATGAATTGTCTTTGGGGATGGTTCCCGTCCTGTGCCAACAGAAGTTTTGGGGACCACGACCGCCGGGATTCCTCTTGTCACAGCCAGACCATTAAGTATGGTCTTTTAATGAGAATTTGGGGTCTGCCTCCCACTGATCTCCCGCTCCCTCAGGGGTTCCTGTTGTGCTCCCTGTGAGGGCAGTCATCGATTGTGGCCAGGCCCCAACTAGTTCTTCTGGTCTCAGGATAATGTAGGTCTCTGGTTCATGTGGCCCTTTCTGTATCTTGGGCTCTTAGTTGTCGTGTGACCTTGGTGTTCTTCATTCTCCTTTGCTCCAGGTGAGTTGAGACCAATTGATGCATCTTAGATGGCCGCATGTTTTTTTTTTTTTTTTTTAGATCGACGCTTGTTAGCATTTAAGGCCCCAGACCCCACATTTCAAAGTGGGATGCAGAATGTGTTCATAATAGAATTATTTTGCCAATTGACTTAGAAGTCCCTTTAATCCATGGTTCCCAAACCCCCGCCCTTGCTCCGCTGACCATTTTTTTTCTTAACTTTTATTGAGCTTCAAGTGAACGTTTACAAATCAAGTCAGTCTGTCACATATAAGTTAATATTCATCTTACTGCTTACTCTCACTTGCTGTCCCCGTAATGAGTCAGCCCTTCCAGTCTCTCCTTTTGTGAAAACTTTGCCAGCCTCCAACTCTCTCTATCCTCCCATCCCCCCTCCATACAGGAGATGCCAACACAGTCTCAAGTGTCCACCTGATCTAATTAGCTCACTCTTCATCAGCATGTCTCTCCCACCCACTGTCCAGTCCCTTTCATGTCTGATGAATTGTCTTCGGGAATGGTTCCCGTCCTGTGCCAACAGAAGTTTTGGGGACCACGACCGCCGGGATTCCTCTAGTCACAGCCAGACCATTAAGTATGGTCTTTTAATGAGAATTTGGGGTCTGCCTCCCACTGATCTCCCGCTCCCTCAGGGGTTCCTGTTGTGCTCCCTGTGAGGGCAGTCATCGATTGTGGCCAGGCCCCAACTAGTTCTTCTGGTCTCAGGATAATGTAGGTCTCTGGTTCATGTGGCCCTTTCTGTGTCTTGGGCTCTTAGTTGTCGTGTGACCTTGGTGTTCTTCATTCTCCTTTGCTCCAGGTGGGTTGAGACCAATTGATGCATCTTAGATGGCCGCTCGTTAGCATTTAAGACCCCAGACGCCACATTTCAAAGTGGGATGCAGAATGTTTTCATAATAGAATTATTTTTCCATTTGACGTAGAAGTCCCCTTAAACCGTGGTTCCCAAACCCCCGCCCTTGCTCCGCTGTCCTTTTTTTTTTCTTAACTTTTATTGAGCTTCAAGTGAACGTTTACAAATCAAGTCAGTCTGTCACATATAAGTTAATATTCATCTTACTGCTTACTCTCACTTGCTGTCCCCGTAATGAGTCAGCCCTTCCAGTCTCTCCTTTTGTGAAAACTTTGCCAGCCTCCAACTCTCTCTATCCTCCCTTCCCCCCTCCATACAGGAGATGCCAACACAGTCTCAAGTGTCCACCTGATCTAATTAGCTCACTCTTCATCAGCATCTCTCTCCCACCCACTGTCCAGTCCCTTTCATGTCTGATGAATTGTCTTTGGGGATGGTTCCCGTCCTGTGCCAACAGAAGTTTTGGGGACCACGACCGCCGGGATTCCTCTAGTCACAGCCAGACCATTAAGTATAGTCTTTTAATGAGAATTTGGGGTCTGCCTCCCACTGATCTCCCGCTCCCTCAGGGGTTCCTGTTGTGCTCCCTGTGAGGGCAGGCATCGATTGTGGCCAGGCCCCAACTAGTTCTTCTGGTCTCAGGATAATGTAGGTCTCTGGTTCATGTGGCCCTTTCTGTGTCTTGGGCTCTTAGTTGTCGAGTGACCTTGGTGTTCTTCATTCTCCTTTGCTCCAGGTGGGTTGAGACCAATTGATGCATCTTAGATGGCCGCCTGTTAGCATTTAAGACCCCAGACGCCACATTTCAAAGTGGGATGCAGAATGTTTTCATAATAGAATTATTTTTCCATTTGACGTAGAAGTCCCCTTAAACCATGGTTCCCAAACCCCCGCCCTTGCTCCGCTGTCCTTTTTTTTTTCTTAACTTTTATTGAGCTTCAAGTGAACGTTTACAAATCAAGTCAGTCTGTCACATATAAGTTAATATTCATCTTACTGCTTACTCTCACTTGCTGTCCCCGTAATGAGTCAGCCCTTCCAGTCTCTCCTTTTGTGAAAACTTTGCCAGCCTCCAACTCTCTCTATCCTCCCTTCCCCCCTCCAGACAGGAGATGCCAACACAGTCTCAAGTTTCCACCTGATATACTTAGCTAACTCTTCATCAGCATCTCTCTCCCACCCACTGTCCAGTCCCTTTCATGTCTGATGAATTGTCTTCGGGGATGGTTCCCGTCCTGTGTCAACGGAAGGTTTGGGGACCATGACCGCCGGGATTCCTCTAGTCACAGCCAGACCATTAAGTATGGTCGTTTTATGAGAATTTGGGGTCTGCCTCCCACTGATCTCCCGCTATCTCAGGGGTTCTCTGTTGTGCTCCCTGTGAGGGCAGTCATCGATTGTGGCCAGGGCCCATCTAGTTCTTCTGGTCTCAGGATAATATAGGCCTCTGGTTCATGTGGCCCTTTCTGTGTCTTGGGCTCTTAGTTGTCGTGTGACCTTGGTGTTCTTCATTCTCCTTTGCTCCAGGTGGGTTGAGACCAATTGATGCATCTTAGATGGCCGCTGGTTAGCATTTCAGACCCCAGACGCCACATTTCAAAGTGGGATGCGGAAAGTTTTCATAATAGAATTATTTTGCCAATTGACTTAGAAGTCCCTTTAGTCCATGGTTCCCAAACCCCCGCCCTTGCTCCGCTGACCATTTTTTTTCTTAACTTTTATTGAGCTTTAAGTGAACGTTTACAAATCAAGTCAGTCTGTCACATATAAGTTAATATTCATCTTACTGCTTACTCTCACTTGCTGTCCCCGTAATGAGTCAGCCCTTCCAGTCTCTCCTTTTGTGAAAACTTTGCCAGCCTCCAACTCTCTCTATCCTGCCATCCCCCCTCCATACAGGAGATGCCAACACAGTCTCAAGTGTCCACCTGATGTAATTAGATCACTCTTCATCAGCATCTGTCTCCCACCCACTGTCCAGTCCCTTTCATGTCTGATGAATTGTCTTTGGGGATGGTTCCCGTCCTGTGCCAACAGAAGTTTTGGGGACCACGACCGCCGGGATTCCTCTTGTCACAGCCAGACCATTAAGTATGGTCTTTTAATGAGAATTTGGGGTCTGCCTCCCACTGATCTCCCGCTCCCTCAGGGGTTCTGTGTTGTGCTCCCTGTGAGGGCAGTCATCGATTGTGGCCGGGCCCCAACTAGTTCTTCTGGTCTCAGGATAATGTAGGTCTCTGGTTCATGTGGCCCTTTCTGTGTCTTGGGCTCTTAGTTGTCGTGTGACCTTGGTGTTCTTCATTCTCCTTTGCTCCAGGTGGGTTGAGACCAGTTGATGCATCTTAGATGGCCGCTTGTTTTTTTTTTTTTTTTGAGTTCGCGGCTTGTTAGCATTTAAGCCCCCGGACGCCACATTTCAAAGTGGGATGCAGAATCTTTTCATAATAGAATTATTTTGCCAATTGACTTAGAAGTCCCCTTTAACCATGGTTCGCAAAACACCGCCCTTGCTCCACTGACCTTTTTTTTTTCCTTAACTTTTATTGAGCTTCAAGTGAACGTTTACAAATCAAGTCAGTGTGTCACATATCAGTTAATATTCATCTTACTGCTTACTCTCACTTGCTGTCCCCTTAATGAGTCAGCCCTTCCAGTCTCTCCTTTTGTGAAAACTTTGCCAGCCTCCAACTCTCTCTATCCTCCCATCCCCCATCCAGACAGAAGATGCCAACACAGTCTCAAGTGTCCACCTGATGTACTTAGCTCACTCTTCATCAACATCTCTCTCCCACCCACTGTCCAGTCCCTTTCATGTCTGATGAATTGTCTTTGGGGATGGTTCCCGTCCTGTGCCAACAGAAGTTTTGGGGACCACGACCGCCGGGATTCCTCTTGTCACAGCCAGACCATTAAGTATGGTCTTTTAATGAGAATTTGGGGTCTGCCTCCCACTGATCTCCCGCTCCCTCAGGGGTTCCTGTTGTGCTCCCTGTGAGGGCAGTCATCGATTGTGGCCAGGCCCCAACTAGTTCTTCTGGTCTCAGGATAATGTAGGTCTCTGGTTCATGTGGCCCTTTCTGTATCTTGGGCTCTTAGTTGTCGTGTGACCTTGGTGTTCTTCATTCTCCTTTGCTCCAGGTGAGTTGAGACCAATTGATGCATCTTAGATGGCCGCTTGTTTTTTTTTTTTTTTTTAGATCGACACTTGTTAGCATTTAAGACCCCAGACCCCACATTTCAAAGTGGGATGCAGAATGTGTTCATAATAGAATTATTTTGCCAATTGACTTAGAAGTCCCTTTAATCCATGGTTCCCAAACCCCCGCCCTTGCTCCGCTGACCATTTTTTTTCTTAACTTTTATTGAGCTTCAAGTGAACGTTTACAAATCAAGTCAGTCTGTCACATATAAGTTAATATTCATCTTACTGCTTACTCTCACTTGCTGTCCCCGTAATGAGTCAGCCCTTCCAGTCTCTCCTTTTGTGAAAACTTTGCCAGCCTCCAACTCTCTCTATCCTCCCATCCCCCCTCCATACAGGAGATGCCAACACAGTCTCAAGTGTCCACCTGATCTAATTAGCTCACTCTTCATCAGCATGTCTCTCCCACCCACTGTCCAGTCCCTTTCATGTCTGATGAATTGTCTTCGGGAATGGTTCCCGTCCTGTGCCAACAGAAGTTTTGGGGACCACGACCGCCGGGATTCCTCTAGTCACAGCCAGACCATTAAGTATGGTCTTTTAATGAGAATTTGGGGTCTGCCTCCCACTGATCTCCCGCTCCCTCAGGGGTTCCTGTTGTGCTCCCTGTGAGGGCAGTCATCGATTGTGGCCAGGCCCCAACTAGTTCTTCTGGTCTCAGGATAATGTAGGTCTCTGGTTCATGTGGCCCTTTCTGTGTCTTGGGCTCTTAGTTGTCGTGTGACCTTGGTGTTCTTCATTCTCCTTTGCTCCAGGTGGGTTGAGACCAATTGATGCATCTTAGATGGCCGCTCGTTAGCATTTAAGACCCCAGACGCCACATTTCAAAGTGGGATGCAGAATGTTTTCATAATAGAATTATTTTTCCATTTGACGTAGAAGTCCCCTTAAACCGTGGTTCCCAAACCCCCGCCCTTGCTCCGCTGTCCTTTTTTTTTTCTTAACTTTTATTGAGCTTCAAGTGAACGTTTACAAATCAAGTCAGTCTGTCACATATAAGTTAATATTCATCTTAGTGCTTACTCTCACTTGCTGTCCCCGTAATGAGTCAGCCCTTCCAGTCTCTCCTTTTGTGAAAACTTTGCCAGCCTCCAACTCTCTCTATCCTCCCTTCCCCCCTCCATACAGGAGATGCCAACACAGTCTCAAGTGTCCACCTGATCTAATTAGCTCACTCTTCATCAGCATCTCTCTCCCACCCACTGTCCAGTCCCTTTCATGTCTGATGAATTGTCTTTGGGGATGGTTCCCGTCCTGTGCCAACAGAAGTTTTGCGGACCACGACCGCCGGGATTCCTCTAGTCACAGCCAGACCATTAAGTATAGTCTTTTAATGAGAATTTGGGGTCTGCCTCCCACTGATCTCCCGCTCCCTCAGGGGTTCCTGTTGTGCTCCCTGTGAGGGCAGGCATCGATTGTGGCCAGGCCCCAACTAGTTCTTCTGGTCTCAGGATAATGTAGGTCTCTGGTTCATGTGGCTCTTTCTGTGTCTTGGGCTCTTAGTTGTCGAGTGACCTTGGTGTTCTTCATTCTCCTTTGCTCCAGGTGGGTTGAGACCAATTGATGCATCTTAGATGGCCGCCTGTTAGCATTTAAGACCCCAGACGCCACATTTCAAAGTGGGATGCAGAATGTTTTCATAATAGAATTATTTTTCCATTTGACGTAGAAGTCCCCTTAAACCATGGTTCCCAAACCCCCGCCCTTGCTCCGCTGTCCTTTTTTTTTTCTTAACTTTTATTGAGCTTCAAGTGAACGTTTACAAATCAAGTCAGTCTGTCACATATAAGTTAATATTCATCTTACTGCTTACTCTCACTTGCTGTCCCCGTAATGAGTCAGCCCTTCCAGTCTCTCCTTTTGTGAAAACTTTGCCAGCCTCCAACTCTCTCTATCCTCCCTTCCCCCCTCCAGACAGGAGATGCCAACACAGTCTCAAGTTTCCACCTGATATACTTAGCTAACTCTTCATCAGCATCTCTCTCCCACCCACTGTCCAGTCCCTTTCATGTCTGATGAATTGTCTTCGGGGATGGTTCCCGTCCTGTGTCAACGGAAGGTTTGGGGACCATGACCGCCGGGATTCCTCTAGTCACAGCCAGACCATTAAGTATGGTCGTTTTATGAGAATTTGGGGTCTGCCTCCCACTGATCTCCCGCTATCTCAGGGGTTCTCTGTTGTGCTCCCTGTGAGGGCAGTCATCGATTGTGGCCAGGGCCCATCTAGTTCTTCTGGTCTCAGGATAATATAGGCCTCTGGTTCATGTGGCCCTTTCTGTGTCTTGGGCTCTTAGTTGTCGTGTGACCTTGGTGTTCTTCATTCTCCTTTGCTCCAGGTGGGTTGAGACCAATTGATGCATCTTAGATGGCCGCTGGTTAGCATTTCAGACCCCAGACGCCACATTTCAAAGTGGGATGCGGAAAGTTTTCATAATAGAATTATTTTGCCAATTGACTTAGAAGTCCCTTTAGTCCATGGTTCCCAAACCCCCGCCCTTGCTCCGCTGACCATTTTTTTTCTTAACTTTTATTGAGCTTTAAGTGAACGTTTACAAATCAAGTCAGTCTGTCACATATAAGTTAATATTCATCTTACTGCTTACTCTCACTTGCTGTCCCCGTAATGAGTCAGCCCTTCCAGTCTCTCCTTTTGTGAAAACTTTGCCAGCCTCCAACTCTCTCTATCCTGCCATCCCCCCTCCAGACAGGAGATGCCAACACAGTCTCAAGTGTCCACCTGATGTAATTAGATCACTCTTCATCAGCATCTGTCTCCCACCCACTGTCCAGTCCCTTTCATGTCTGATGAATTGTCTTTGGGGATGGTTCCCGTCCTGTGCCAACACAAGTTTTGGGGACCACGACCGCCGGGATTCCTCTTGTCACAGCCAGACCATTAAGTATGGTCTTTTAATGAGAATTTGGGGTCTGCCTCCCACTGATCTCCCGCTCCCTCAGGGGTTCCTGTTGTGCTCCCTGTGAGGGCAGTCATCGATTGTGGCCAGGCCCCAACTAGTTCTTCTGGTCTCAGGATAATGTAGGTCTCTGGTTCATGTGGCCCTTTCTGTGTCTTGGGCTCTTAGTTGTCGTGTGACCTTGGTGTTCTTCATTCTCCTTTGCTCCAGGTGGGTTGAGACCAATTGATGCATCTTAGATGGCCGCTTGTTAGCATTTAAGACCCCAGACGCCACATTTCAAAGTGGGATGCAGAATGTTTTCATAATAGAATTATTTTTCCATTTGACGTAGAAGTCCCCTTAAACCATGGTTCCCAAACCCCCGCCCTTGCTCCGCTGTCCTTTTTTTTTCTTAACTTTTATTGAGCTTCAAGTGAACGTTTACAAATCAAGTCAGTCTGTCACATATAAGTTAATATTCATCTTACTGCTTACTCTCACTTGCTGTCCCCGTAATGAGTCAGCCCTTCCAGTCTCTCCTTTTGTGAAAACTTTGCCAGCCTCCAACTCTCTCTATCCTCCCATCCCCCCTCCAGACAGGACATGCCAACACAGTCTCAAGTGTCCACCTGATGTACTTAGCTCACTCTTCATCAGCATCTCTCTCCCACCCACTCTGCAGTCCCTTTCATGTCTGATGAATTGTCTTCGGGGATGGTTCCCGTCCTGTGCCAACAGAAGTTTTGGGGACCACGACCGCCGGGATTCCTCTAGTCACAGCCAGACCATTAAGTATGGTCTTTTAATGAGAATTTGGGGTCTGCCTCCCACTGATCTCCCGCTCCCTCAGGGGTTCCTGTTGTGCTCCCTGTGAGGGCAGGCATCGATTGTGGCCAGGCCCCAACTAGTTCTTCTGGTCTCAGGATAATGTAGGTCTCTGGTTCATGTGGCCCTTTCTGTGTCTTGGGCTCTTAGTTGTCGAGTGACCTTGGTGTTCTTCATTCTCCTTTGCTCCAGGTGGGTTGAGACCAATTGATGCATCTTAGATGGCCGCTCGTTAGCATTTAAGACCCCAGACGCCACATTTCAAAGTGGGATGCAGAATGTTTTCATAATAGAATTATTTTTCCATTTGACATAGAAGTCCCCTTAAACCATGGTTCCCAAACCCCCGCCCTTGCTCCGCTGTCCTTTTTTTTTTCTTAACTTTTATTGAGCTTCAAGTGAACGTTTACAAATCAAGTCAGTCTGTCACATATAAGTTAATATTCATCTTACTGCTTACTCTCACTTGCTGTCCCCGTAATGAGTCAGCCCTTCCAGTCTCTCCTTTTGTGAAAACTTTGCCAGCCTCCAACTCTCTCTATCCTCCCTTCCCCCCTCCAGACAGGAGATGCCAACACAGTCTCAAGTTTCCACCTGATATACTTAGCTAACTCTTCATCAGCATCTCTCTCCCACCCACTGTCCAGTCCCTTTCATGTCTGATGAATTGTCTTCGGGGATGGTTCCCGTCCTGTGTCAACGGAAGGTTTGGGGACCATGACCGCCGGGATTCCTCTAGTCACAGCCAGACCATTAAGTATGGTCGTTTTATGAGAATTTGGGGTCTGCCTCCCACTGATCTCCCGCTATCTCAGGGGTTCTCTGTTGTGCTCCCTGTGAGGGCAGTCATCGATTGTGGCCAGGGCCCATCTAGTTCTTCTGGTCTCAGGATAATATAGGCCTCTGGTTCATGTGGCCCTTTCTGTGTCTTGGGCTCTTAGTTGTCGTGTGACCTTGGTGTTCTTCATTCTCCTTTGCTCCAGGTGGGTTGAGACCAATTGATGCATCTTAGATGGCCGCTGGTTAGCATTTCAGACCCCAGACTCCACATTTCAAAGTGGGATGCGGAAAGTTTTCATAATAGAATTATTTTGCCAATTGACTTAGAAGTCCCTTTAGTCCATGGTTCCCAAACCCCCGCCCTTGCTCCGCTGACCATTTTTTTTCTTAACTTTTATTGAGCTTTAAGTGAACGTTTACAAATCAAGTCAGTCTGTCACATATAAGTTAATATTCATCTTACTGCTTACTCTCACTTGCTGTCCCCGTAATGAGTCAGCCCTTCCAGTCTCTCCTTTTGTGAAAACTTTGCCAGCCTCCAACTCTCTCTATCCTGCCATCCCCCCTCCAGACAGGAGATGCCAACACAGTCTCAAGTGTCCACCTGATGTAATTAGATCACTCTTCATCAGCATCTGTCTCCCACCCACTGTCCAGTCCCTTTCATGTCTGATGAATTGTCTTTGGGGATGGTTCCCGTCCTGTGCCAACAGAAGTTTTGGGGACCACGACCGCCGGGATTCCTCTTGTCACAGCCAGACCATTAAGTATGGTCTTTTAATGAGAATTTGGGGTCTGCCTCCCACTGATCTCCCGCTCCCTCAGGGGTTCCTGTTGTGCTCCCTGTGAGGGCAGTCATCGATTGTGGCCAGGCCCCAACTAGTTCTTCTGGTCTCAGGATAATGTAGGTCTCTGGTTCATGTGGCCCTTTCTGTGTCTTGGGCTCTTAGTTGTCGTGTGACCTTGGTGTTCTTCATTCTCCTTTGCTCCAGGTGGGTTGAGACCAATTGATGCATCTTAGATGGCCGCTCGTTAGCATTTAAGACCCCAGACGCCACATTTCAAAGTGGGATGCAGAATGTTTTCATAATAGAATTATTTTTCCATTTGACGTAGAAGTCCCCTTAAACCGTGGTTCCCAAACCCCCGCCCTTGCTCCGCTGTCCTTTTTTTTTTCTTAACTTTTATTGAGCTTCAAGTGAACGTTTACAAATCAAGTCAGTCTGTCACATATAAGTTAATATTCATCTTAGTGCTTACTCTCACTTGCTGTCCCCGTAATGAGTCAGCCCTTCCAGTCTCTCCTTTTGTGAAAACTTTGCCAGCCTCCAACTCTCTCTATCCTCCCTTCCCCCCTCCATACAGGAGATGCCAACACAGTCTCAAGTGTCCACCTGATCTAATTAGCTCACTCTTCATCAGCATCTCTCTCCCACCCACTCTCCAGTCCCTTTCATCTCTGATGAATTGTCTTTGGGGATGGTTCCCGTCCTGTGCCAACAGAAGTTTTGGGGACCACGACCGCCGGGATTCCTCTAGTCACAGCCAGACCATTAAGTATGGTCTTTTAATGAGAATTTGGGGTCTGCCTCCCACTGATCTCCCGCTCCCTCAGGGGTTCCTGTTGTCCTCCCTGTGAGGGCAGGCATCGATTGTGGCCAGGCCCCAACTAGTTCTTCTGGTCTCAGGATAATGTAGGTCTCTGGTTCATGTGGCCCTTTCTGTGTCTTGGGCTCTTAGTTGTCGAGTGACCTTGGTGTTCTTCATTCTCCTTTGCTCCAGGTGGGTTGAGACCAATTGATGCATCTTAGATGGCCGCCTGTTAGCATTTAAGACCCCAGACGCCACATTTCAAAGTGGGATGCAGAATGTTTTCATAATAGAATTATTTTTCCATTTGACGTAGAAGTCCCCTTAAACCATGGTTCCCAAACCCCCGCCCTTGCTCCGCTGTCCTTTTTTTTTTCTTAACTTTTATTGAGCTTCAAGTGAACGTTTACAAATCAAGTCAGTCTGTCACATATAAGTTAATATTCATCTTACTGCTTACTCTCACTTGCTGTCCCCGTAATGAGTCAGCCCTTCCAGTCTCTCCTTTTGTGAAAACTTTGCCAGCCTCCAACTCTCTCTATCCTCCCTTCCCCCCTCCAGACAGGAGATGCCAACACAGTCTCAAGTTTCCACCTGATATACTTAGCTAACTCTTCATCAGCATCTCTCTCCCACCCACTGTCCAGTCCCTTTCATGTCTGATGAATTGTCTTCGGGGATGGTTCCCGTCCTGTGTCAACGGAAGGTTTGGGGACCATGACCGCCGGGATTCCTCTAGTCACAGCCAGACCATTAAGTATGGTCGTTTTATGAGAATTTGGGGTCTGCCTCCCACTGATCTCCCGCTATCTCAGGGGTTCTCTGTTGTGCTCCCTGTGAGGGCAGTCATCGATTGTGGCCAGGGCCCATCTAGTTCTTCTGGTCTCAGGATAATATAGGCCTCTGGTTCATGTGGCCCTTTCTGTGTCTTGGGCTCTTAGTTGTCGTGTGACCTTGGTGTTCTTCATTCTCCTTTGCTCCAGGTGGGTTGAGACCAATTGATGCATCTTAGATGGCCGCTGGTTAGCATTTCAGACCCCAGACGCCACATTTCAAAGTGGGATGCGGAAAGTTTTCATAATAGAATTATTTTGCCAATTGACTTAGAAGTCCCTTTAGTCCATGGTTCCCAAACCCCCGCCCTTGCTCCGCTGACCATTTTTTTTCTTAACTTTTATTGAGCTTTAAGTGAACGTTTACAAATCAAGTCAGTCTGTCACATATAAGTTAATATTCATCTTACTGCTTACTCTCACTTGCTGTCCCCGTAATGAGTCAGCCCTTCCAGTCTCTCCTTTTGTGAAAACTTTGCCAGCCTCCAACTCTCTCTATCCTGCCATCCCCCCTCCAGACAGGAGATGCCAACACAGTCTCAAGTGTCCACCTGATGTAATTAGATCACTCTTCATCAGCATCTGTCTCCCACCCACTGTCCAGTCCCTTTCATGTCTGATGAATTGTCTTTGGGGATGGTTCCCGTCCTGTGCCAACACAAGTTTTGGGGACCACGACCGCCGGGATTCCTCTTGTCACAGCCAGACCATTAAGTATGGTCTTTTAATGAGAATTTGGGGTCTGCCTCCCACTGATCTCCCGCTCCCTCAGGGGTTCCTGTTGTGCTCCCTGTGAGGGCAGTCATCGATTGTGGCCAGGCCCCAACTAGTTCTTCTGGTCTCAGGATAATGTAGGTCTCTGGTTCATGTGGCCCTTTCTGTGTCTTGGGCTCTTAGTTGTCGTGTGACCTTGGTGTTCTTCATTCTCCTTTGCTCCAGGTGGGTTGAGACCAATTGATGCATCTTAGATGGCCGCTTGTTAGCATTTAAGACCCCAGACGCCACATTTCAAAGTGGGATGCAGAATGTTTTCATAATAGAATTATTTTTCCATTTGACGTAGAAGTCCCCTTAAACCATGGTTCCCAAACCCCCGCCCTTGCTCCGCTGTCCTTTTTTTTTCTTAACTTTTATTGAGCTTCAAGTGAACGTTTACAAATCAAGTCAGTCTGTCACATATAAGTTAATATTCATCTTACTGCTTACTCTCACTTGCTGTCCCCGTAATGAGTCAGCCCTTCCAGTCTCTCCTTTTGTGAAAACTTTGCCAGCCTCCAACTCTCTCTATCCTCCCATCCCCCCTCCAGACAGGACATGCCAACACAGTCTCAAGTGTCCACCTGATGTACTTAGCTCACTCTTCATCAGCATCTCTCTCCCACCCACTCTGCAGTCCCTTTCATGTCTGATGAATGGTCTTCGGGGATGGTTCCCGTCCTGTGCCAACAGAAGTTTTGGGGACCACGACCGCCGGGATTCCTCTAGTCACAGCCAGACCATTAAGTATGGTCTTTTAATGAGAATTTGGGGTCTGCCTCCCACTGATCTCCCGCTCCCTCAGGGGTTCCTGTTGTGCTCCCTGTGAGGGCAGGCATCGATTGTGGCCAGGCCCCAACTAGTTCTTCTGGTCTCAGGATAATGTAGGTCTCTGGTTCATGTGGCCCTTTCTGTGTCTTGGGCTCTTAGTTGTCGAGTGACCTTGGTGTTCTTCATTCTCCTTTGCTCCAGGTGGGTTGAGACCAATTGATGCATCTTAGATGGCCGCCTGTTAGCATTTAAGACCCCAGACGCCACATTTCAAAGTGGGATGCAGAATGTTTTCATAATAGAATTATTTTTCCATTTGTCGTAGAAGTCCCCTTAAACCATGGTTCCCAAACCCCCGCCCTTGCTCCGCTGTCCTTTTTTTTTTCTTAACTTTTATTGAGCTTCAAGTGAACGTTTACAGGTCAGTCTGTCCCATATAAGTTAATATTCATCTTACTGCTTACTCTCACTTGCTGTCCCCGTAATGAGTCAGCCCTTCCAGTCTCTCCTTTTGTGAAAACTTTGCCAGCCTCCAACTCTCTCTATCCTCCCTTCCCCCCTCCAGACAGGAGATGCCAACACAGTCTCAAGTGTCCACCTGATGTAATTAGATCACTCTTCATCAGCATCTGTCTCCCACCCACTGTCCAGTCCCTTTCATGTCTGATGAATTGTCTTTGGGGATGGTTCCCGTCCTGTGCCAACAGAAGTTTTGGGGACCACGACCGCCGGGATTCCTCTTGTCACAGCCAGATCATTAAGTATGGTCTTTTAATGAGAATTTGGGGTCTGCCTCCCACTGATCTCCCGCTCCCTCAGGGTTTCCTGTTGTGCTCCCTGTGAGGGCAGTCATCGATTGTGGCCAGGCCCCAACTAGTTCTTCTGGTCTCAGGATAATGTAGGTCTCTGGTTCATGTGGCCCTTTCTGTGTCTTGGGCTCTTAGTTGTCGTGTGACCTTGGTGTTCTTCATTCTCCTTTGCTCCAGGTGGGTTGAGACCAATTGATGCATCTTAGATGGCCGCTTGTTAGCATTTAAGACCCCAGACGCCACATTTCAAAGTGGGATGCAGAATGTTTTCATAATAGAATTATTTTTCCATTTGACGTAGAAGTCTCCTTAAACCGTGCTTCCCAAACCCCCGCCCTTGCTCCGCTGTCCTTTTTTTTTTCTTAACTTTTATTGAGCTTCAAGTGAACGTTTACAAATCAAGTCAGTCTGTCACATATAAGTTAATATTCATCTTACTGCTTACTCTCACTTGCTGTCCCCGTAATGAGTCAGCCCTTCCAGTCTCTCCTTTTGTGAAAACTTTGCCAGCCTCCAACTCTCTCTATCCTCCCTTCCCCCCTCCAGACAGGAGATGCCAACACAGTCTCAAGTGTCCACCTGATCTAATTAGCTCACTCTTCATCAGCATCTCTCTACCACCCACTGTCCAGTCCCTTTCATGTCTGATGAATTGTCTTTGGGGATGGTTCCCGTCCTGTGCCAACAGAAGTTTTGGGGACCACGACCGCCGGGATTCCTCTAGTCACAGCCAGACCATTAAGTATAGTCTTTTAATGAGAATTTGGGGTCTGCCTCCCACTGATCTCCCGCTCCCTCAGGGGTTCCTGTTGTCCTCCCTGTGAGGGCAGGCATCGATTGTGGCCAGGCCCCAACTAGTTCTTCTGGTCTCAGGATAATGTAGGTCTCTGGTTCATGTGGCCCTTTCTGTGTCTTGGGCTCTTAGTTGTCGAGTGACCTTGGTGTTCTTCATTCTCCTTTGCTCCAGGTGGGTTGAGACCAATTGATGCATCTTAGATGGCCGCCTGTTAGCATTTAAGACCCCAGACGCCACATTTCAAAGTGGGATGCAGAATGTTTTCATAATAGAATTATTTTTCCATTTGACGTAGAAGTCCCCTTAAACCATGGTTCCCAAACCCCCGCCCTTGCTCCGCTGTCCTTTTTTTTTTCTTAACTTTTATTGAGCTTCAAGTGAACGTTTACAAATCAAGTCAGTCTGTCACATATAAGTTAATATTCATCTTACTGCTTACTCTCACTTGCTGTCCCCGTAATGAGTCAGCCCTTCCAGTCTCTCCTTTTGTGAAAACTTTGCCAGCCTCCAACTCTCTCTATCCTCCCTTCCCCCCTCCAGACAGGAGATGCCAACACAGTCTCAAGTTTCCACCTGATATACTTAGCTAACTCTTCATCAGCATCTCTCTCCCACCCACTGTCCAGTCCCTTTCATGTCTGATGAATTGTCTTCGGGGATGGTTCCCGTCCTGTGTCAACGGAAGGTTTGGGGACCATGACCGCCGGGATTCCTCTAGTCACAGCCAGACCATTAAGTATGGTCGTTTTATGAGAATTTGGGGTCTGCCTCCCACTGATCTCCCGCTCCCTCAGGGGTTCCTGTTGTGCTCCCTGTGAGGGCAGTCATCGATTGTGGCCAGGCCCCAACTAGTTCTTCTGGTCTCAGGATAATGTAGGTCTCTGGTTCATGTGGCCCTTTCTGTGTCTTGGGCTCTTAGTTGTCGTGTGACCTTGGTGTTCTTCATTCTCCTTTGCTCCAGGTGGGTTGAGACCAATTGATGCATCTTAGATGGCCGCTTGTTAGCATTTAAGACCCCAGACGCCACATTTCAAAGTGGGATGCAGAATGTTTTCATAATAGAATTATTTTTCCATTTGACGTAGAAGTCCCCTTAAACCATGGTTCCCAAACCCCCGCCCTTGCTCCGCTGTCCTTTTTTTTTCTTAACTTTTATTGAGCTTCAAGTGAACGTTTACAAATCAAGTCAGTCTGTCACATATAAGTTAATATTCATCTTACTGCTTACTCTCACTTGCTGTCCCCGTAATGAGTCAGCCCTTCCAGTCTCTCCTTTTGTGAAAACTTTGCCAGCCTCCAACTCTCTCTATCCTCCCATCCCCCCTCCAGACAGGACATGCCAACACAGTCTCAAGTGTCCACCTGATGTACTTAGCTCACTCTTCATCAGCATCTCTCTCCCACCCACTCTGCAGTCCCTTTCATGTCTGATGAATTGTCTTCGGGGATGGTTCCCGTCCTGTGCCAACAGAAGTTTTGGGGACCACGACCGCCGGGATTCCTCTAGTCACAGCCAGACCATTAAGTATGGTCTTTTAATGAGAATTTGGGGTCTGCCTCCCACTGATCTCCCGCTCCCTCAGGGGTTCCTGTTGTGCTCCCTGTGAGGGCAGGCATCGATTGTGGCCAGGCCCCAACTAGTTCTTCTGGTCTCAGGATAATGTAGGTCTCTGGTTCATGTGGCCCTTTCTGTGTCTTGGGCTCTTAGTTGTCGAGTGACCTTGGTGTTCTTCATTCTCCTTTGCTCCAGGTGGGTTGAGACCAATTGATGCATCTTAGATGGCCGCTCGTTAGCATTTAAGACCCCAGACGCCACATTTCAAAGTGGGATGCAGAATGTTTTCATAATAGAATTATTTTTCCATTTGACGTAGAAGTCGCCTTAAACCGTGGTTCCCAAACCCCCGCCCTTGCTCCGCTGTCCTTTTTTTTTTCTTAACTTTTATTGAGCTTCAAGTGAACGTTTACAAATCAAGTCAGTCTGTCACATATAAGTTAATATTCATCTTACTGCTTACTCTCACTTGCTGTCCCCGTAATGAGTCAGCCCTTCCAGTCTCTCCTTTTGTGAAAACTTTGCCAGCCTCCAACTCTCTCTATCCTCCCTTCCCCCCTCCAGACAGGAGATGCCAACACAGTCTCAAGTGTCCACCTGATCTAATTAGCTCACTCTTCATCAGCATCTCTCTCCCACCCACTGTCCAGTCCCTTTCATGTCTGATGAATTGTCTTTGGGGATGGTTCCCGTCCTGTGCCAACAGAAGTTTTGGGGACCACGACCGCCGGGATTCCTCTAGTCACAGCCAGACCATTAAGTATAGTCTTTTAATGAGAATTTGGGGTCTGCCTCCCACTGATCTCCCGCTCCCTCAGGGGTTCCTGTTGTGCTCCCTGTGAGGGCAGGCATCGATTGTGGCCAGGCCCCAACTAGTTCTTCTGGTCTCAGGATAATGTAGGTCTCTGGTTCATGTGGCCCTTTCTGTGTCTTGGGCTCTTAGTTGTCGAGTGACCTTGGTGTTCTTCATTCTCCTTTGCTCCAGGTGGGTTGAGACCAATTGATGCATCTTAGATGGCCGCCTGTTAGCATTTAAGACCCCAGACGCCACATTTCAAAGTGGGATGCAGAATGTTTTCATAATAGAATTATTTTTCCATTTGACGTAGAAGTCCCCTTAAACCATGGTTCCCAAACCCCCGCCCTTGCTCCGCTGTCCTTTTTTTTTTCTTAACTTTTATTGAGCTTCAAGTGAACGTTTACAAATCAAGTCAGTCTGTCACATATAAGTTAATATTCATCTTACTGCTTACTCTCACTTGCTGTCCCCGTAATGAGTCAGCCCTTCCAGTCTCTCCTTTTGTGAAAACTTTGCCAGCCTCCAACTCTCTCTATCCTCCCTTCCCCCCTCCAGACAGGAGATGCCAACACAGTCTCAAGTTTCCACCTGATATACTTAGCTAACTCTTCATCAGCATCTCTCTCCCACCCACTGTCCAGTCCCTTTCATGTCTGATGAATTGTCTTCGGGGATGGTTCCCGTCCTGTGTCAACGGAAGGTTTGGGGACCATGACCGCCGGGATTCCTCTAGTCACAGCCAGACCATTAAGTATGGTCGTTTTATGAGAATTTGGGGTCTGCCTCCCACTGATCTCCCGCTATCTCAGGGGTTCTCTGTTGTGCTCCCTGTGAGGGCAGTCATCGATTGTGGCCAGGGCCCATCTAGTTCTTCTGGTCTCAGGATAATATAGGCCTCTGGTTCATGTGGCCCTTTCTGTGTCTTGGGCTCTTAGTTGTCGTGTGACCTTGGTGTTCTTCATTCTCCTTTGCTCCAGGTGGGTTGAGACCAATTGATGCATCTTAGATGGCCGCTTGTTTTTTTTTTTTTTTTTTAGATCGACGCTTGTTAGCATTTAAGACCCCAGACCCCACATTTCAAAGTGGGATGCAGAATGTGTTCATAATAGAATTATTTTGCCAATTGACTTAGAAGTCCCTTTAATCCATGGTTCCCAAACCCCCGCCCTTGCTCCGCTGACCATTTTTTTTCTTAACTTTTATTGAGCTTCAAGTGAACGTTTACAAATCAAGTCAGTCTGTCACATATAAGTTAATATTCATCTTACTGCTTACTCTCACTTGCTGTCCCCGTAATGAGTCAGCCCTTCCAGTCTCTCCTTTTGTGAAAACTTTGCCAGCCTCCAACTCTCTCTATCCTCCCATCCCCCCTCCATACAGGAGATGCCAACACAGTCTCAAGTGTCCACCTGATCTAATTAGCTCACTCTTCATCAGCATGTCTCTCCCACCCACTGTCCAGTCCCTTTCATGTCTGATGAATTGTCTTCGGGAATGGTTCCCGTCCTGTGCCAACAGAAGTTTTGGGGACCACGACCGCCGGGATTCCTCTAGTCACAGCCAGACCATTAAGTATGGTCTTTTAATGAGAATTTGGGGTCTGCCTCCCACTGATCTCCCGCTCCCTCAGGGGTTCCTGTTGTGCTCCCTGTGAGGGCAGTCATCGATTGTGGCCAGGCCCCAACTAGTTCTTCTGGTCTCAGGATAATGTAGGTCTCTGGTTCATGTGGCCCTTTCTGTGTCTTGGGCTCTTAGTTGTCGTGTGACCTTGGTGTTCTTCATTCTCCTTTGCTCCAGGTGGGTTGAGACCAATTGATGCATCTTAGATGGCCGCTCGTTAGCATTTAAGACCCCAGACGCCACATTTCAAAGTGGGATGCAGAATGTTTTCATAATAGAATTATTTTTCCATTTGACGTAGAAGTCCCCTTAAACCGTGGTTCCCAAACCCCCGCCCTTGCTCCGCTGTCCTTTTTTTTTTTTTAACTTTTATTGAGCTTCAAGTGAACGTTTACAAATCAAGTCAGTCTGTCACATATAAGTTAATATTCATCTTACTGCTTACTCTCACTTGCTGTCCCCGTAATGAGTCAGCCCTTCCAGTCTCTCCTTTTGTGAAAACTTTGCCAGCCTCCAACTCTCTCTATCCTCCCTTCCCCCCTCCAGACAGGAGATGCCAACACAGTCTCAAGTGTCCACCTGATGTAATTAGATCACTCTTCATCAGCATCTGTCTCCCACCCACTGTCCAGTCCCTTTCATGTCTGATGAATTGTCTTTGGGGATGGTTCCCGTCCTGTGCCAACAGAAGTTTTGGGGACCACGACCGCCGGGATTCCTCTAGTCACAGCCAGACCATTAAGTATAGTCTTTTAATGAGAATTTGGGGTCTGCCTCCCACTGATCTCCCGCTCCCTCAGGGGTTCCTGTTGTCCTCCCTGTGAGGGCAGGCATCGATTGTGGCCAGGCCCCAACTAGTTCTTCTGGTCTCAGGATAATGTAGGTCTCTGGTTCATGTGGCCCTTTCTGTGTCTTGGGCTCTTAGTTGTCGAGTGACCTTGGTGTTCTTCATTCTCCTTTGCTCCAGGTGGGTTGAGACCAATTGATGCATCTTAGATGGCCGCCTGTTAGCATTTAAGACCCCAGACGCCACATTTCAAAGTGGGATGCAGAATGTTTTCATAATAGAATTATTTTTCCATTTGACGTAGAAGTCCCCTTAAACCATGGTTCCCAAACCCCCGCCCTTGCTCCGCTGTCCTTTTTTTTTTCTTAACTTTTATTGAGCTTCAAGTGAACGTTTACAAATCAAGTCAGTCTGTCACATATAAGTTAATATTCATCTTACTGCTTACTCTCACTTGCTGTCCCCGTAATGAGTCAGCCCTTCCAGTCTCTCCTTTTGTGAAAACTTTGCCAGCCTCCAACTCTCTCTATCCTCCCTTCCCCCCTCCAGACAGGAGATGCCAACACAGTCTCAAGTTTCCACCTGATATACTTAGCTAACTCTTCATCAGCATCTCTCTCCCACCCACTGTCCAGTCCCTTTCATGTCTGATGAATTGTCTTCGGGGATGGTTCCCGTCCTGTGTCAACGGAAGGTTTGGGGACCATGACCGCCGGGATTCCTCTAGTCACAGCCAGACCATTAAGTATGGTCGTTTTATGAGAATTTGGGGTCTGCCTCCCACTGATCTCCCGCTCCCTCAGGGGTTCCTGTTGTGCTCCCTGTGAGGGCAGTCATCGATTGTGGCCAGGCCCCAACTAGTTCTTCTGGTCTCAGGATAATGTAGGTCTCTGGTTCATGTGGCCCTTTCTGTGTCTTGGGCTCTTAGTTGTCGTGTGACCTTGGTGTTCTTCATTCTCCTTTGCTCCAGGTGGGTTGAGACCAATTGATGCATCTTAGATGGCCGCTTGTTAGCATTTAAGACCCCAGACGCCACATTTCAAAGTGGGATGCAGAATGTTTTCATAATAGAATTATTTTTCCATTTGACGTAGAAGTCCCCTTAAACCATGGTTCCCAAACCCCCGCCCTTGCTCCGCTGTCCTTTTTTTTTCTTAACTTTTATTGAGCTTCAAGTGAACGTTTACAAATCAAGTCAGTCTGTCACATATAAGTTAATATTCATCTTACTGCTTACTCTCACTTGCTGTCCCCGTAATGAGTCAGCCCTTCCAGTCTCTCCTTTTGTGAAAACTTTGCCAGCCTCCAACTCTCTCTATCCTCCCATCCCCCCTCCAGACAGGACATGCCAACACAGTCTCAAGTGTCCACCTGATGTACTTAGCTCACTCTTCATCAGCATCTCTCTCCCACCCACTCTGCAGTCCCTTTCATGTCTGATGAATTGTCTTCGGGGATGGTTCCCGTCCTGTGCCAACAGAAGTTTTGGGGACCACGACCGCCGGGATTCCTCTAGTCACAGCCAGACCATTAAGTATGGTCTTTTAATGAGAATTTGGGGTCTGCCTCCCACTGATCTCCCGCTCCCTCAGGGGTTCCTGTTGTGCTCCCTGTGAGGGCAGGCATCGATTGTGGCCAGGCCCCAACTAGTTCTTCTGGTCTCAGGATAATGTAGGTCTCTGGTTCATGTGGCCCTTTCTGTGTCTTGGGCTCTTAGTTGTCGAGTGACCTTGGTGTTCTTCATTCTCCTTTGCTCCAGGTGGGTTGAGACCAATTGATGCATCTTAGATGGCCGCTCGTTAGCATTTAAGACCCCAGACGCCACATTTCAAAGTGGGATGCAGAATGTTTTCATAATAGAATTATTTTTCCATTTGACGTAGAAGTCCCCTTAAACCGTGGTTCCCAAACCCCCGCCCTTGCTCCGCTGTCCTTTTTTTTTTCTTAACTTTTATTGAGCTTCAAGTGAACGTTTACAAATCAAGTCAGTCTGTCACATATAAGTTAATATTCATCTTAGTGCTTACTCTCACTTGCTGTCCCCGTAATGAGTCAGCCCTTCCAGTCTCTCCTTTTGTGAAAACTTTGCCAGCCTCCAACTCTCTCTATCCTCCCTTCCCCCCTCCATACACGAGATGCCAACACAGTCTCAAGTGTCCACCTGATCTAATTAGCTCACTCTTCATCAGCATCTCTCTCCCACCCACTGTCCAGTCCCTTTCATGTCTGATGAATTGTCTTTGGGAATGGTTCCCGTCCTGTGCCAACAGAAGTTTTGGGGACCACGACCGCCGGGATTCCTCTAGTCACAGCCAGACCATTAAGTATGGTCGTTTTATGAGAATTTGGGGTCTGCCTCCCACTGATCTCCCGCTATCTCAGGGGTTCTCTGTTGTGCTCCCTGTGAGGGCAGTCATCGATTGTGGCCAGGGCCCATCTAGTTCTTCTGGTCTCAGGATAATATAGGCCTCTGGTTCATGTGGCCCTTTCTGTGTCTTGGGCTCTTAGTTGTCGTGTGACCTTGGTGTTCTTCATTCTCCTTTGCTCCAGGTGGGTTGAGACCAATTGATGCATCTTAGATGGCCGCTGGTTAGCATTTCAGACCCCAGACGCCACATTTCAAAGTGGGATGCGGAAAGTTTTCATAATAGAATTATTTTGCCAATTGACTTAGAAGTCCCTTTAGTCCATGGTTCCCAAACCCCCGCCCTTGCTCCGCTGACCATTTTTTTTCTTAACTTTTATTGAGCTTTAAGTGAACGTTTACAAATCAAGTCAGTCTGTCACATATAAGTTAATATTCATCTTACTGCTTACTCTCACTTGCTGTCCCCGTAATGAGTCAGCCCTTCCAGTCTCTCCTTTTGTGAAAACTTTGCCAGCCTCCAACTCTCTCTATCCTGCCATCCCCCCTCCAGACAGGAGATGCCAACACAGTCTCAAGTGTCCACCTGATGTAATTAGATCACTCTTCATCAGCATCTGTCTCCCACCCACTGTCCAGTCCCTTTCATGTCTGATGAATTGTCTTTGGGGATGGTTCCCGTCCTGTGCCAACACAAGTTTTGGGGACCACGACCGCCGGGATTCCTCTTGTCACAGCCAGACCATTAAGTATGGTCTTTTAATGAGAATTTGGGGTCTGCCTCCCACTGATCTCCCGCTCCCTCAGGGGTTCCTGTTGTGCTCCCTGTGAGGGCAGTCATCGATTGTGGCCAGGCCCCAACTAGTTCTTCTGGTCTCAGGATAATGTAGGTCTCTGGTTCATGTGGCCCTTTCTGTATCTTGGGCTCTTAGTTGTCGTGTGACCTTGGTGTTCTTCATTCTCCTTTGCTCCAGGTGAGTTGAGACCAATTGATGCATCTTAGATGGCCGCTTGTTTTTTTTTTTTTTTTTTAGATCGACGCTTGTTAGCATTTAAGACCCCAGACCCCACATTTCAAAGTGGGATGCAGAATGTGTTCATAATAGAATTATTTTGCCAATTGACTTAGAAGTCCCTTTAATCCATGGTTCCCAAACCCCCGCCCTTGCTCCGCTGAACATTTTTTTTCTTAACTTTTATTGAGCTTCAAGTGAACGTTTACAAATCAAGTCAGTCTGTCACATATAAGTTAATATTCATCTTACTGCTTACTCTCACTTGCTGTCCCCGTAATGAGTCAGCCCTTCCAGTCTCTCCTTTTGTGAAAACTTTGCCAGCCTCCAACTCTCTCTATCCTCCCATCCCCCCTCCATACAGGAGATGCCAACACAGTCTCAAGTGTCCACCTGATCTAATTAGCTCACTCTTCATCAGCATGTCTCTCCCACCCACTGTCCAGTCCCTTTCATGTCTGATGAATTGTCTTCGGGAATGGTTCCCGTCCTGTGCCAACAGAAGTTTTGGGGACCACGACCGCCGGGATTCCTCTAGTCACAGCCAGACCATTAAGTATGGTCTTTTAATGAGAATTTGGGGTCTGCCTCCCACTGATCTCCCGCTCCCTCAGGGGTTCCTGTTGTGCTCCCTGTGAGGGCAGTCATCGATTGTGGCCAGGCCCCAACTAGTTCTTCTGGTCTCAGGATAATGTAGGTCTCTGGTTCATGTGGCCCTTTCTGTGTCTTGGGCTCTTAGTTGTCATGTGACCTTGGTGTTCTTCATTCTCCTTTGCTCCAGGTGGGTGGAGACCAATTGATGCATCTTAGATGGCCGCTCGTTAGCATTTAAGACCCCAGACGCCACATTTCAAAGTGGGATGCAGAATGTTTTCATAATAGAATTATTTTTCCATTTGACGTAGAAGTCTCCTTAAACCGTGGTTCCCAAACCCCCGCCCTTGCTCCGCTGTCCTTTTTTTTTTCTTAACTTTTATTGAGCTTCAAGTGAACGTTTACAAATCAAGTCAGTCTGTCACATATAAGTTAATATTCATCTTACTGCTTACTCTCACTTGCTGTCCCCGTAATGAGTCAGCCCTTCCAGTCTCTCCTTTTGTGAAAACTTTGCCAGCCTCCAACTCTCTCTATCCTCCCTTCCCCCCTCCAGACAGGAGATGCCAACACAGTCTCAAGTGTCCACCTGATCTAATTAGCTCACTCTTCATCAGCATCTCTCTACCACCCACTGTCCAGTCCCTTTCATGTCTGATGAATTGTCTTTGGGGATGGTTCCCGTCCTGTGCCAACAGAAGTTTTGGGGACCACGACCGCCGGGATTCCTCTAGTCACAGCCAGACCATTAAGTATAGTCTTTTAATGAGAATTTGGGGTCTGCCTCCCACTGATCTCCCGCTCCCTCAGGGGTTCCTGTTGTCCTCCCTGTGAGGGCAGGCATCGATTGTGGCCAGGCCCCAACTAGTTCTTCTGGTCTCAGGATAATGTAGGTCTCTGGTTCATGTGGCCCTTTCTGTGTCTTGGGCTCTTAGTTGTCGAGTGACCTTGGTGTTCTTCATTCTCCTTTGCTCCAGGTGGGTTGAGACCAATTGATGCATCTTAGATGGCCGCCTGTTAGCATTTAAGACCCCAGACGCCACATTTCAAAGTGGGATGCAGAATGTTTTCATAATAGAATTATTTTTCCATTTGACGTAGAAGTCCCCTTAAACCATGGTTCCCAAACCCCCGCCCTTGCTCCGCTGTCCTTTTTTTTTTCTTAACTTTTATTGAGCTTCAAGTGAACGTTTACAAATCAAGTCAGTCTGTCACATATAAGTTAATATTCATCTTACTGCTTACTCTCACTTGCTGTCCCCGTAATGAGTCAGCCCTTCCAGTCTCTCCTTTTGTGAAAACTTTGCCAGCCTCCAACTCTCTCTATCCTCCCTTCCCCCCTCCAGACAGGAGATGCCAACACAGTCTCAAGTTTCCACCTGATATACTTAGCTAACTCTTCATCAGCATCTCTCTCCCACCCACTGTCCAGTCCCTTTCATGTCTGATGAATTGTCTTCGGGGATGGTTCCCGTCCTGTGTCAACGGAAGGTTTGGGGACCATGACCGCCGGGATTCCTCTAGTCACAGCCAGACCATTAAGTATGGTCGTTTTATGAGAATTTGGGGTCTGCCTCCCACTGATCTCCCGCTCCCTCAGGGGTTCCTGTTGTGCTCCCTGTGAGGGCAGTCATCGATTGTGGCCAGGCCCCAACTAGTTCTTCTGGTCTCAGGATAATGTAGGTCTCTGGTTCATGTGGCCCTTTCTGTGTCTTGGGCTCTTAGTTGTCGTGTGACCTTGGTGTTCTTCATTCTCCTTTGCTCCAGGTGGGTTGAGACCAATTGATGCATCTTAGATGGCCGCTTGTTAGCATTTAAGACCCCAGACGCCACATTTCAAAGTGGGATGCAGAATGTTTTCATAATAGAATTATTTTTCCATTTGACGTAGAAGTCCCCTTAAACCATGGTTCCCAAACCCCCGCCCTTGCTCCGCTGTCCTTTTTTTTTCTTAACTTTTATTGAGCTTCAAGTGAACGTTTACAAATCAAGTCAGTCTGTCACATATAAGTTAATATTCATCTTACTGCTTACTCTCACTTGCTGTCCCCGTAATGAGTCAGCCCTTCCAGTCTCTCCTTTTGTGAAAACTTTGCCAGCCTCCAACTCTCTCTATCCTCCCATCCCCCCTCCAGACAGGACATGCCAACACAGTCTCAAGTGTCCACCTGATGTACTTAGCTCACTCTTCATCAGCATCTCTCTCCCACCCACTCTGCAGTCCCTTTCATGTCTGATGAATTGTCTTCGGGGATGGTTCCCGTCCTGTGCCAACAGAAGTTTTGGGGACCACGACCGCCGGGATTCCTCTAGTCACAGCCAGACCATTAAGTATGGTCTTTTAATGAGAATTTGGGGTCTGCCTCCCACTGATCTCCCGCTCCCTCAGGGGTTCCTGTTGTGCTCCCTGTGAGGGCAGTCATCGATTGTGGCCAGGCCCCAACTAGTTCTTCTGGTCTCAGGATAATGTAGGTCTCTGGTTCATGTGGCCCTTTCTGTGTCTTGGGCTCTTAGTTGTCGAGTGACCTTGGTGTTCTTCATTCTCCTTTGCTCCAGGTGGGTTGAGACCAATTGATGCATCTTAGATGGCCGCTCGTTAGCATTTAAGACCCCAGACGCCACATTTCAAAGTGGGATGCAGAATGTTTTCATAATAGAATTATTTTTCCATTTGACGTAGAAGTCGCCTTAAACCGTGGTTCCCAAACCCCCGCCCTTGCTCCGCTGTCCTTTTTTTTTTCTTAACTTTTATTGAGCTTCAAGTGAACGTTTACAAATCAAGTCAGTCTGTCACATATAAGTTAATATTCATCTTACTGCTTACTCTCACTTGCTGTCCCCGTAATGAGTCAGCCCTTCCAGTCTCTCCTTTTGTGAAAACTTTGCCAGCCTCCAACTCTCTCTATCCTCCCTTCCCCCCTCCAGACAGGAGATGCCAACACAGTCTCAAGTGTCCACCTGATCTAATTAGCTCACTCTTCATCAGCATCTCTCTCCCACCCACTGTCCAGTCCCTTTCATGTCTGATGAATTGTCTTTGGGGATGGTTCCCGTCCTGTGCCAACAGAAGTTTTGGGGACCACGACCGCCGGGATTCCTCTAGTCACAGCCAGACCATTAAGTATAGTCTTTTAATGAGAATTTGGGGTCTGCCTCCCACTGATCTCCCGCTCCCTCAGGGGTTCCTGTTGTGCTCCCTGTGAGGGCAGGCATCGATTGTGGCCAGGCCCCAACTAGTTCTTCTGGTCTCAGGATAATGTAGGTCTCTGGTTCATGTGGCCCTTTCTGTGTCTTGGGCTCTTAGTTGTCGAGTGACCTTGGTGTTCTTCATTCTCCTTTGCTCCAGGTGGGTTGAGACCAATTGATGCATCTTAGATGGCCGCCTGTTAGCATTTAAGACCCCAGACGCCACATTTCAAAGTGGGATGCAGAATGTTTTCATAATAGAATTATTTTTCCATTTGACGTAGAAGTCCCCTTAAACCATGGTTCCCAAACCCCCGCCCTTGCTCCGCTGTCCTTTTTTTTTTCTTAACTTTTATTGAGCTTCAAGTGAACGTTTACAAATCAAGTCAGTCTGTCACATATAAGTTAATATTCATCTTACTGCTTACTCTCACTTGCTGTCCCCGTAATGAGTCAGCCCTTCCAGTCTCTCCTTTTGTGAAAACTTTGCCAGCCTCCAACTCTCTCTATCCTCCCTTCCCCCCTCCAGACAGGAGATGCCAACACAGTCTCAAGTTTCCACCTGATATACTTAGCTAACTCTTCATCAGCATCTCTCTCCCACCCACTGTCCAGTCCCTTTCATGTCTGATGAATTGTCTTCGGGGATGGTTCCCGTCCTGTGTCAACGGAAGGTTTGGGGACCATGACCGCCGGGATTCCTCTAGTCACAGCCAGACCATTAAGTATGGTCGTTTTATGAGAATTTGGGGTCTGCCTCCCACTGATCTCCCGCTATCTCAGGGGTTCTCTGTTGTGCTCCCTGTGAGGGCAGTCATCGATTGTGGCCAGGGCCCATCTAGTTCTTCTGGTCTCAGGATAATATAGGCCTCTGGTTCATGTGGCCCTTTCTGTGTCTTGGGCTCTTAGTTGTCGTGTGACCTTGGTGTTCTTCATTCTCCTTTGCTCCAGGTGGGTTGAGACCAATTGATGCATCTTAGATGGCCGCTTGTTTTTTTTTTTTTTTTTTAGATCGACGCTTGTTAGCATTTAAGACCCCAGACCCCACATTTCAAAGTGGGATGCAGAATGTGTTCATAATAGAATTATTTTGCCAATTGACTTAGAAGTCCCTTTAATCCATGGTTCCCAAACCCCCGCCCTTGCTCCGCTGACCATTTTTTTTCTTAACTTTTATTGAGCTTCAAGTGAACGTTTACAAATCAAGTCAGTCTGTCACATATAAGTTAATATTCATCTTACTGCTTACTCTCACTTGCTGTCCCCGTAATGAGTCAGCCCTTCCAGTCTCTCCTTTTGTGAAAACTTTGCCAGCCTCCAACTCTCTCTATCCTCCCATCCCCCCTCCATACAGGAGATGCCAACACAGTCTCAAGTGTCCACCTGATCTAATTAGCTCACTCTTCATCAGCATGTCTCTCCCACCCACTGTCCAGTCCCTTTCATGTCTGATGAATTGTCTTCGGGAATGGTTCCCGTCCTGTGCCAACAGAAGTTTTGGGGACCACGACCGCCGGGATTCCTCTAGTCACAGCCAGACCATTAAGTATGGTCTTTTAATGAGAATTTGGGGTCTGCCTCCCACTGATCTCCCGCTCCCTCAGGGGTTCCTGTTGTGCTCCCTGTGAGGGCAGTCATCGATTGTGGCCAGGCCCCAACTAGTTCTTCTGGTCTCAGGATAATGTAGGTCTCTGGTTCATGTGGCCCTTTCTGTGTCTTGGGCTCTTAGTTGTCGTGTGACCTTGGTGTTCTTCATTCTCCTTTGCTCCAGGTGGGTTGAGACCAATTGATGCATCTTAGATGGCCGCTCGTTAGCATTTAAGACCCCAGACGCCACATTTCAAAGTGGGATGCAGAATGTTTTCATAATAGAATTATTTTTCCATTTGACGTAGAAGTCCCCTTAAACCGTGGTTCCCAAACCCCCGCCCTTGCTCCGCTGTCCTTTTTTTTTTTTTAACTTTTATTGAGCTTCAAGTGAACGTTTACAAATCAAGTCAGTCTGTCACATATAAGTTAATATTCATCTTACTGCTTACTCTCACTTGCTGTCCCCGTAATGAGTCAGCCCTTCCAGTCTCTCCTTTTGTGAAAACTTTGCCAGCCTCCAACTCTCTCTATCCTCCCTTCCCCCCTCCAGACAGGAGATGCCAACACAGTCTCAAGTGTCCACCTGATGTAATTAGATCACTCTTCATCAGCATCTGTCTCCCACCCACTGTCCAGTCCCTTTCATGTCTGATGAATTGTCTTTGGGGATGGTTCCCGTCCTGTGCCAACAGAAGTTTTGGGGACCACGACCGCCGGGATTCCTCTAGTCACAGCCAGACCATTAAGTATAGTCTTTTAATGAGAATTTGGGGTCTGCCTCCCACTGATCTCCCGCTCCCTCAGGGGTTCCTGTTGTCCTCCCTGTGAGGGCAGGCATCGATTGTGGCCAGGCCCCAACTAGTTCTTCTGGTCTCAGGATAATGTAGGTCTCTGGTTCATGTGGCCCTTTCTGTGTCTTGGGCTCTTAGTTGTCGAGTGACCTTGGTGTTCTTCATTCTCCTTTGCTCCAGGTGGGTTGAGACCAATTGATGCATCTTAGATGGCCGCCTGTTAGCATTTAAGACCCCAGACGCCACATTTCAAAGTGGGATGCAGAATGTTTTCATAATAGAATTATTTTTCCATTTGACGTAGAAGTCCCCTTAAACCATGGTTCCCAAACCCCCGCCCTTGCTCCGCTGTCCTTTTTTTTTTCTTAACTTTTATTGAGCTTCAAGTGAACGTTTACAAATCAAGTCAGTCTGTCACATATAAGTTAATATTCATCTTACTGCTTACTCTCACTTGCTGTCCCCGTAATGAGTCAGCCCTTCCAGTCTCTCCTTTTGTGAAAACTTTGCCAGCCTCCAACTCTCTCTATCCTCCCTTCCCCCCTCCAGACAGGAGATGCCAACACAGTCTCAAGTTTCCACCTGATATACTTAGCTAACTCTTCATCAGCATCTCTCTCCCACCCACTGTCCAGTCCCTTTCATGTCTGATGAATTGTCTTCGGGGATGGTTCCCGTCCTGTGTCAACGGAAGGTTTGGGGACCATGACCGCCGGGATTCCTCTAGTCACAGCCAGACCATTAAGTATGGTCGTTTTATGAGAATTTGGGGTCTGCCTCCCACTGATCTCCCGCTCCCTCAGGGGTTCCTGTTGTGCTCCCTGTGAGGGCAGTCATCGATTGTGGCCAGGCCCCAACTAGTTCTTCTGGTCTCAGGATAATGTAGGTCTCTGGTTCATGTGGCCCTTTCTGTGTCTTGGGCTCTTAGTTGTCGTGTGACCTTGGTGTTCTTCATTCTCCTTTGCTCCAGGTGGGTTGAGACCAATTGATGCATCTTAGATGGCCGCTTGTTAGCATTTAAGACCCCAGACGCCACATTTCAAAGTGGGATGCAGAATGTTTTCATAATAGAATTATTTTTCCATTTGACGTAGAAGTCCCCTTAAACCATGGTTCCCAAACCCCCGCCCTTTCTCCGCTGTCCTTTTTTTTTCTTAACTTTTATTGAGCTTCAAGTGAACGTTTACAAATCAAGTCAGTCTGTCACATATAAGTTAATATTCATCTTACTGCTTACTCTCACTTGCTGTCCCCGTAATGAGTCAGCCCTTCCAGTCTCTCCTTTTGTGAAAACTTTGCCAGCCTCCAACTCTCTCTATCCTCCCATCCCCCCTCCAGACAGGACATGCCAACACAGTCTCAAGTGTCCACCTGATGTACTTAGCTCACTCTTCATCAGCATCTCTCTCCCACCCACTCTGCAGTCCCTTTCATGTCTGATGAATTGTCTTCGGGGATGGTTCCCGTCCTGTGCCAACAGAAGTTTTGGGGACCACGACCGCCGGGATTCCTCTAGTCACAGCCAGACCATTAAGTATGGTCTTTTAATGAGAATTTGGGGTCTGCCTCCCACTGATCTCCCGCTCCCTCAGGGGTTCCTGTTGTGCTCCCTGTGAGGGCAGGCATCGATTGTGGCCAGGCCCCAACTAGTTCTTCTGGTCTCAGGATAATGTAGGTCTCTGGTTCATGTGGCCCTTTCTGTGTCTTGGGCTCTTAGTTGTCGAGTGACCTTGGTGTTCTTCATTCTCCTTTGCTCCAGGTGGGTTGAGACCAATTGATGCATCTTAGATGGCCGCTCGTTAGCATTTAAGACCCCAGACGCCACATTTCAAAGTGGGATGCAGAATGTTTTCATAATAGAATTATTTTTCCATTTGACGTAGAAGTCCCCTTAAACCGTGGTTCCCAAACCCCCGCCCTTGCTCCGCTGTCCTTTTTTTTTTCTTAACTTTTATTGAGCTTCAAGTGAACGTTTACAAATCAAGTCAGTCTGTCACATATAAGTTAATATTCATCTTAGTGCTTACTCTCACTTGCTGTCCCCGTAATGAGTCAGCCCTTCCAGTCTCTCCTTTTGTGAAAACTTTGCCAGCCTCCAACTCTCTCTATCCTCCCTTCCCCCCTCCATACACGAGATGCCAACACAGTCTCAAGTGTCCACCTGATCTAATTAGCTCACTCTTCATCAGCATCTCTCTCCCACCCACTGTCCAGTCCCTTTCATGTCTGATGAATTGTCTTTGGGAATGGTTCCCGTCCTGTGCCAACAGAAGTTTTGGGGACCACGACCGCCGGGATTCCTCTAGTCACAGCCAGACCATTAAGTATAGTCTTTTAATGAGAATTTGGGGTCTGCCTCCCACTGATCTCCCGCTCCCTCAGGGGTTCCTGTTGTGCTCCCTGTGAGGGCAGGCATCGATTGTGGCCAGGCCCCAACTAGTTCTTCTGGTCTCAGGATAATGTAGGTCTCTGGTTCATGTGGCCCTTTCTGTGTCTTGGGCTCTTAGTTGTCGAGTGACCTTGGTGTTCTTCATTCTCCTTTGCTCCAGGTGGGTTGAGACCAATTGATGCATCTTAGATGGCCGCCTGTTAGCATTTAAGACCCCAGACGCCACATTTCAAAGTGGGATGCAGAATGTTTTCATAATAGAATTATTTTTCCATTTGACGTAGAAGTCCCCTTAAACCATGGTTCCCAAACCCCCGCCCTTGCTCCGCTGTCCTTTTTTTTTTTCTTAACTTTTATTGAGCTTCAAGTGAACGTTTACAAATCAAGTCAGTCTGTCACATATAAGTTAATATTCATCTTACTGCTTACTCTCACTTGCTGTCCCCGTAATGAGTCAGCCCTTCCAGTCTCTCCTTTTGTGAAAACTTTGCCAGCCTCCAACTCTCTCTATCCTCCCTTCCCCCCTCCAGACAGGAGATGCCAACACAGTCTCAAGTTTCCACCTGATATACTTAGCTAACTCTTCATCAGCATCTCTCTCCCACCCACTGTCCAGTCCCTTTCATGTCTGATGAATTGTCTTCGGGGATGGTTCCCGTCCTGTGTCAACGGAAGGTTTGGGGACCATGACCGCCGGGATTCCTCTAGTCACAGCCAGACCATTAAGTATGGTCGTTTTATGAGAATTTGGGGTCTGCCTCCCACTGATCTCCCGCTATCTCAGGGGTTCTCTGTTGTGCTCCCTGTGAGGGCAGTCATCGATTGTGGCCAGGGCCCATCTAGTTCTTCTGGTCTCAGGATAATATAGGCCTCTGGTTCATGTGGCCCTTTCTGTGTCTTGGGCTCTTAGTTGTCGTGTGACCTTGGTGTTCTTCATTCTCCTTTGCTCCAGGTGGGTTGAGACCAATTGATGCATCTTAGATGGCCGCTTGTTTTTTTTTTTTTTTTTTAGATCGACGCTTGTTAGCATTTAAGACCCCAGACCCCACATTTCAAAGTGGGATGCAGAATGTGTTCATAATAGAATTATTTTGCCAATTGACTTAGAAGTCCCTTTAATCCATGGTTCCCAAACCCCCGCCCTTGCTCCGCTGACCATTTTTTTTCTTAACTTTTATTGAGCTTCAAGTGAACGTTTACAAATCAAGTCAGTCTGTCACATATAAGTTAATATTCATCTTACTGCTTACTCTCACTTGCTGTCCCCGTAATGAGTCAGCCCTTCCAGTCTCTCCTTTTGTGAAAACTTTGCCAGCCTCCAACTCTCTCTATCCTCCCATCCCCCCTCCATACAGGAGATGCCAACACAGTCTCAAGTGTCCACCTGATCTAATTAGCTCACTCTTCATCAGCATGTCTCTCCCACCCACTGTCCAGTCCCTTTCATGTCTGATGAATTGTCTTCGGGAATGGTTCCCGTCCTGTGCCAACAGAAGTTTTGGGGACCACGACCGCCGGGATTCCTCTAGTCACAGCCAGACCATTAAGTATGGTCTTTTAATGAGAATTTGGGGTCTGCCTCCCACTGATCTCCCGCTCCCTCAGGGGTTCCTGTTGTGCTCCCTGTGAGGGCAGTCATCGATTGTGGCCAGGCCCCAACTAGTTCTTCTGGTCTCAGGATAATGTAAGTCTCTGGTTCATGTGGCCCTTTCTGTGTCTTGGGCTCTTAGTTGTCGTGTGACCTTGGTGTTCTTCATTCTCCTTTGCTCCAGGTGGGTTGAGACCAATTGATGCATCTTAGATGGCCGCTCGTTAGCATTTAAGACCCCAGACGCCACATTTCAAAGTGGGATGCAGAATGTTTTCATAATAGAATTATTTTTCCATTTGACGTAGAAGTCCCCTTAAACCGTGGTTCCCAAACCCCCGCCCTTGCTCCGCTGTCCTTTTTTTTTTTTTAACTTTTATTGAGCTTCAAGTGAACGTTTACAAATCAAGTCAGTCTGTCACATATAAGTTAATATTCATCTTACTGCTTACTCTCACTTGCTGTCCCCGTAATGAGTCAGCCCTTCCAGTCTCTCCTTTTGTGAAAACTTTGCCAGCCTCCAACTCTCTCTATCCTCCCTTCCCCCCTCCAGACAGGAGATGCCAACACAGTCTCAAGTGTCCACCTGATGTAATTAGATCACTCTTCATCAGCATCTGTCTCCCACCCACTGTCCAGTCCCTTTCATGTCTGATGAATTGTCTTTGGGGATGGTTCCCGTCCTGTGCCAACAGAAGTTTTGGGGACCACGACCGCCGGGATTCCTCTAGTCACAGCCAGACCATTAAGTATAGTCTTTTAATGAGAATTTGGGGTCTGCCTCCCACTGATCTCCCGCTCCCTCAGGGGTTCCTGTTGTCCTCCCTGTGAGGGCAGGCATCGATTGTGGCCAGGCCCCAACTAGTTCTTCTGGTCTCAGGATAATGTAGGTCTCTGGTTCATGTGGCCCTTTCTGTGTCTTGGGCTCTTAGTTGTCGAGTGACCTTGGTGTTCTTCATTCTCCTTTGCTCCAGGTGGGTTGAGACCAATTGATGCATCTTAGATGGCCGCCTGTTAGCATTTAAGACCCCAGACGCCACATTTCAAAGTGGGATGCAGAATGTTTTCATAATAGAATTATTTTTCCATTTGACGTAGAAGTCCCCTTAAACCATGGTTCCCAAACCCCCGCCCTTGCTCCGCTGTCCTTTTTTTTTTCTTAACTTTTATTGAGCTTCAAGTGAACGTTTACAAATCAAGTCAGTCTGTCACATATAAGTTAATATTCATCTTACTGCTTACTCTCACTTGCTGTCCCCGTAATGAGTCAGCCCTTCCAGTCTCTCCTTTTGTGAAAACTTTGCCAGCCTCCAACTCTCTCTATCCTCCCTTCCCCCCTCCAGACAGGAGATGCCAACACAGTCTCAAGTTTCCACCTGATATACTTAGCTAACTCTTCATCAGCATCTCTCTCCCACCCACTGTCCAGTCCCTTTCATGTCTGATGAATTGTCTTCGGGGATGGTTCCCGTCCTGTGTCAACGGAAGGTTTGGGGACCATGACCGCCGGGATTCCTCTAGTCACAGCCAGACCATTAAGTATGGTCGTTTTATGAGAATTTGGGGTCTGCCTCCCACTGATCTCCCGCTCCCTCAGGGGTTCCTGTTGTGCTCCCTGTGAGGGCAGTCATCGATTGTGGCCAGGCCCCAACTAGTTCTTCTGGTCTCAGGATAATGTAGGTCTCTGGTTCATGTGGCCCTTTCTGTGTCTTGGGCTCTTAGTTGTCGTGTGACCTTGGTGTTCTTCATTCTCCTTTGCTCCAGGTGGGTTGAGACCAATTGATGCATCTTAGATGGCCGCTTGTTAGCATTTAAGACCCCAGACGCCACATTTCAAAGTGGGATGCAGAATGTTTTCATAATAGAATTATTTTTCCATTTGACGTAGAAGTCCCCTTAAACCATGGTTCCCAAACCCCCGCCCTTGCTCCGCTGTCCTTTTTTTTTCTTAACTTTTATTGAGCTTCAAGTGAACGTTTACAAATCAAGTCAGTCTGTCACATATAAGTTAATATTCATCTTACTGCTTACTCTCACTTGCTGTCCCCGTAATGAGTCAGCCCTTCCAGTCTCTCCTTTTGTGAAAACTTTGCCAGCCTCCAACTCTCTCTATCCTCCCATCCCCCCTCCAGACAGGACATGCCAACACAGTCTCAAGTGTCCACCTGATGTACTTAGCTCACTCTTCATCAGCATCTCTCTCCCACCCACTCTGCAGTCCCTTTCATGTCTGATGAATTGTCTTCGGGGATGGTTCCCGTCCTGTGCCAACAGAAGTTTTGGGGACCACGACCGCCGGGATTCCTCTAGTCACAGCCAGACCATTAAGTATGGTCTTTTAATGAGAATTTGGGGTCTGCCTCCCACTGATCTCCCGCTCCCTCAGGGGTTCCTGTTGTGCTCCCTGTGAGGGCAGGCATCGATTGTGGCCAGGCCCCAACTAGTTCTTCTGGTCTCAGGATAATGTAGGTCTCTGGTTCATGTGGCCCTTTCTGTGTCTTGGGCTCTTAGTTGTCGAGTGACCTTGGTGTTCTTCATTCTCCTTTGCTCCAGGTGGGTTGAGACCAATTGATGCATCTTAGATGGCCGCTCGTTAGCATTTAAGACCCCAGACGCCACATTTCAAAGTGGGATGCAGAATGTTTTCATAATAGAATTATTTTTCCATTTGACGTAGAAGTCCCCTTAAACCGTGGTTCCCAAACCCCCGCCCTTGCTCCGCTGTCCTTTTTTTTTTCTTAACTTTTATTGAGCTTCAAGTGAACGTTTACAAATCAAGTCAGTCTGTCACATATAAGTTAATATTCATCTTAGTGCTTACTCTCACTTGCTGTCCCCGTAATGAGTCAGCCCTTCCAGTCTCTCCTTTTGTGAAAACTTTGCCAGCCTCCAACTCTCTCTATCCTCCCTTCCCCCCTCCATACACGAGATGCCAACACAGTCTCAAGTGTCCACCTGATCTAATTAGCTCACTCTTCATCAGCATCTCTCTCCCACCCACTGTCCAGTCCCTTTCATGTCTGATGAATTGTCTTTGGGGATGGTTCCCGTCCTGTGCCAACAGAAGTTTTGGGGACCACGACCGCCGGGATTCCTCTAGTCACAGCCAGACCATTAAGTATAGTCTTTTAATGAGAATTTGGGGTCTGCCTCCCACTGATCTCCCGCTCCCTCAGGGGTTCCTGTTGTGCTCCCTGTGAGGGCAGGCATCGATTGTGGCCAGGCCCCAACTAGTTCTTCTGGTCTCAGGATAATGTAGGTCTCTGGTTCATGTGGCCCTTTCTGTGTCTTGGGCTCTTAGTTGTCGAGTGACCTTGGTGTTCTTCATTCTCCTTTGCTCCAGGTGGGTTGAGACCAATTGATGCATCTTAGATGGCCGCCTGTTAGCATTTAAGACCCCAGACGCCACATTTCAAAGTGGGATGCAGAATGTTTTCATAATAGAATTATTTTTCCATTTGACGTAGAAGTCCCCTTAAACCATGGTTCCCAAACCCCCGCCCTTGCTCCGCTGTCCTTTTTTTTTCTTAACTTTTATTGAGCTTCAAGTGAACGTTTACAAATCAAGTCAGTCTGTCACATATAAGTTAATATTCATCTTACTGCTTACTCTCACTTGCTGTCCCCGTAATGAGTCAGCCCTTCCAGTCTCTCCTTTTGTGAAAACTTTGCCAGCCTCCAACTCTCTCTATCCTCCCTTCCCCCCTCCAGACAGGAGATGCCAACACAGTCTCAAGTTTCCACCTGATATACTTAGCTAACTCTTCATCAGCATCTCTCTCCCACCCACTGTCCAGTCCCTTTCATGTCTGATGAATTGTCTTCGGGGATGGTTCCCGTCCTGTGTCAACGGAAGGTTTGGGGACCATGACCGCCGGGATTCCTCTAGTCACAGCCAGACCATTAAGTATGGTCGTTTTATGAGAATTTGGGGTCTGCCTCCCACTGATCTCCCGCTATCTCAGGGGTTCTCTGTTGTGCTCCCTGTGAGGGCAGTCATCGATTGTGGCCAGGGCCCATCTAGTTCTTCTGGTCTCAGGATAATATAGGCCTCTGGTTCATGTGGCCCTTTCTGTGTCTTGGGCTCTTAGTTGTCGTGTGACCTTGGTGTTCTTCATTCTCCTTTGCTCCAGGTGGGTTGAGACCAATTGATGCATCTTAGATGGCCGCTGGTTAGCATTTCAGACCCCAGACGCCACATTTCAAAGTGGGATGCGGAAAGTTTTCATAATAGAATTATTTTGCCAATTGACTTAGAAGTCCCTTTAGTCCATGGTTCCCAAACCCCCGCCCTTGCTCCGCTGACCATTTTTTTTCTTAACTTTTATTGAGCTTTAAGTGAACGTTTACAAATCAAGTCAGTCTGTCACATATAAGTTAATATTCATCTTACTGCTTACTCTCACTTGCTGTCCCCGTAATGAGTCAGCCCTTCCAGTCTCTCCTTTTGTGAAAACTTTGCCAGCCTCCAACTCTCTCTATCCTGCCATCCCCCCTCCAGACAGGAGATGCCAACACAGTCTCAAGTGTCCACCTGATGTAATTAGATCACTCTTCATCAGCATCTGTCTCCCACCCACTGTCCAGTCCCTTTCATGTCTGATGAATTGTCTTTGGGGATGGTTCCCGTCCTGTGCCAACAGAAGTTTTGGGGACCACGACCGCCGGGATTCCTCTTGTCACAGCCAGACCATTAAGTATGGTCTTTTAATGAGAATTTGGGGTCTGCCTCCCACTGATCTCCCGCTCCCTCAGGGGTTCCTGTTGTGCTCCCTGTGAGGGCAGTCATCGATTGTGGCCAGGCCCCAACTAGTTCTTCTGGTCTCAGGATAATGTAGGTCTCTGGTTCATGTGGCCCTTTCTGTATCTTGGGCTCTTAGTTGTCGTGTGACCTTGGTGTTCTTCATTCTCCTTTGCTCCAGGTGAGTTGAGACCAATTGATGCATCTTAGATGGCCGCTTGTTTTTTTTTTTTTTTTTAGATCGACGCTTGTTAGCATTTAAGACCCCAGACCCCACATTTCAAAGTGGGATGCAGAATGTGTTCATAATAGAATTATTTTGCCAAATGACTTAGAAGTCCCTTTAATCCATGGTTCCCAAACCCCCGCCCTTGCTCCGCTGACCATTTTTTTTCTTAACTTTTATTGAGCTTCAAGTGAACGTTTACAAATCAAGTCAGTCTGTCACATATAAGTTAATATTCATCTTACTGCTTACTCTCACTTGCTGTCCCCGTAATGAGTCAGCCCTTCCAGTCTCTCCTTTTGTGAAAACTTTGCCAGCCTCCAACTCTCTCTATCCTCCCATCCCCCCTCCATACAGGAGATGCCAACACAGTCTCAAGTGTCCACCTGATCTAATTAGCTCACTCTTCATCAGCATGTCTCTCCCACCCACTGTCCAGTCCCTTTCATGTCTGATGAATTGTCTTCGGGAATGGTTCCCGTCCTGTGCCAACAGAAGTTTTGGGGACCACGACCGCCGGGATTCCTCTAGTCACAGCCAGACCATTAAGTATGGTCTTTTAATGAGAATTTGGGGTCTGCCTCCCACTGATCTCCCGCTCCCTCAGGGGTTCCTGTTGTGCTCCCTGTGAGGGCAGTCATCGATTGTGGCCAGGCCCCAACTAGTTCTTCTGGTCTCAGGATAATGTAGGTCTCTGGTTCATGTGGCCCTTTCTGTGTCTTGGGCTCTTAGTTGTCATGTGACCTTGGTGTTCTTCATTCTCCTTTGCTCCAGGTGGGTGGAGACCAATTGATGCATCTTAGATGGCCGCTCGTTAGCATTTAAGACCCCAGACGCCACATTTCAAAGTGGGATGCAGAATGTTTTCATAATAGAATTATTTTTCCATTTCACGTAGAAGTCCCCTTAAACCGTGGTTCCCAAACCCCCGCCCTTGCTCCGCTGTCCTTTTTTTTTTCTTAACTTTTATTGAGCTTCAAGTGAACGTTTACAAATCAAGTCAGTCTGTCACATATAAGTTAATATTCATCTTACTGCTTACTCTCACTTGCTGTCCCCGTAATGAGTCAGCCCTTCCAGTCTCTCCTTTTGTGAAAACTTTACCAGCCTCCAACTCTCTCTATCCTCCCTTCCCCCCTCCAGACAGGAGATGCCAACACAGTCTCAAGTTTCCACCTGATATACTTAGCTAACTCTTCATCAGCATCTCTCTCCCACCCACTGTCCAGTCTCTTTCATGTCTGATGAATTGTCTTTGGGGATGGTTCCCGTCCTGTGCCAACAGAAGTTTTGCGGACCACGACCGCCGGGATTCCTCTAGTCACAGCCAGACCATTAAGTATAGTCTTTTAATGAGAATTTGGGGTCTGCCTCCCACTGATCTCCCGCTCCCTCAGGGGTTCCTGTTGTGCTCCCTGTGAGGGCAGGCATCGATTGTGGCCAGGCCCCAACTAGTTCTTCTGGTCTCAGGATAATGTAGGTCTCTGGTTCATGTGGCCCTTTCTGTGTCTTGGGCTCTTAGTTGTCGAGTGACCTTGGTGTTCTTCATTCTCCTTTGCTCCAGGTGGGTTGAGACCAATTGATGCATCTTAGATGGCCGCCTGTTAGCATTTAAGACCCCAGACGCCACATTTCAAAGTGGGATGCAGAATGTTTTCATAATAGAATTATTTTTCCATTTGACGTAGAAGTCCCCTTAAACCATGGTTCCCAAACCCCCGCCCTTGCTCCGCTGTCCTTTTTTTTTTCTTAACTTTTATTGAGCTTCAAGTGAACGTTTACAAATCAAGTCAGTCTGTCACATATAAGTTAATATTCATCTTACTGCTTACTCTCACTTGCTGTCCCCGTAATGAGTCAGCCCTTCCAGTCTCTCCTTTTGTGAAAACTTTGCCAGCCTCCAACTCTCTCTATCCTCCCATCCCCCCTCCAGACAGGAGATGCCAACACAGTCTCAAGTGTCCACCTGATGTACTTAGCTCACTCTTCATCAGCATCTCTCTCCCACCCACTCTGCAGTCCCATTCATGTCTGATGAATTGTCTTCGGGGATGGTTCCCGTCCTGTGCCAACAGAAGTTTTGGGGACCACGACCGCCGGGATTCCTCTAGTCACAGCCAGACCATTAAGTATGGTCTTTTAATGAGAATTTGGGGTCTGCCTCCCACTGATCTCCCGCTCCCTCAGGGGTTCCTGTTGTGCTCCCTGTGAGGGCAGGCATCGATTGTGGCCAGGCCCCAACTAGTTCTTCTGGTCTCAGGATAATGTAGGTCTCTGGTTCATGTGGCCCTTTCTGTGTCTTGGGCTCTTAGTTGTCGAGTGACCTTGGTGTTCTTCATTCTCCTTTGCTCCAGGTGGGTTGAGACCAATTGATGCATCTTAGATGGCCGCTCGTTAGCATTTAAGACCCCAGACGCCACATTTCAAAGTGGGATGCAGAATGTTTTCATAATAGAATTATTTTTCCATTTGACGTAGAAGTCCCCTTAAACCGTGGTTCCCAAACCCCCGCCCTTGCTCCGCTGTCCTTTTTTTTTTCTTAACTTTTATTGAGCTTCAAGTGAACGTTTACAAATCAAGTCAGTCTGTCACATATAAGTTAATATTCATCTTAGTGCTTACTCTCACTTGCTGTCCCCGTAATGAGTCAGCCCTTCCAGTCTCTCCTTTTGTGAAAACTTTGCCAGCCTCCAACTCTCTCTATCCTCCCTTCCCCCCTCCATACACGAGATGCCAACACAGTCTCAAGTGTCCACCTGATCTAATTAGCTCACTCTTCATCAGCATCTCTCTCCCACCCACTGTCCAGTCCCTTTCATGTCTGATGAATTGTCTTTGGGGATGGTTCCCGTCCTGTGCCAACAGAAGTTTTGGGGACCACGACCGCCGGGATTCCTCTAGTCACAGCCAGACCATTAAGTATAGTCTTTTAATGAGAATTTGGGGTCTGCCTCCCACTGATCTCCCGCTCCCTCAGGGGTTCCTGTTGTGCTCCCTGTGAGGGCAGGCATCGATTGTGGCCAGGCCCCAACTAGTTCTTCTGGTCTCAGGATAATGTAGGTCTCTGGTTCATGTGGCCCTTTCTGTGTCTTGGGCTCTTAGTTGTCGAGTGACCTTGGTGTTCTTCATTCTCCTTTGCTCCAGGTGGGTTGAGACCAATTGATGCATCTTAGATGGCCGCCTGTTAGCATTTAAGACCCCAGACGCCACATTTCAAAGTGGGATGCAGAATGTTTTCATAATAGAATTATTTTTCCATTTGACGTAGAAGTCCCCTTAAACCATGGTTCCCAAACCCCCGCCCTTGCTCCGCTGTCCTTTTTTTTTTCTTAACTTTTATTGAGCTTCAAGTGAACGTTTACAAATCAAGTCAGTCTGTCACATATAAGTTAATATTCATCTTACTGCTTACTCTCACTTGCTGTCCCCGTAATGAGTCAGCCCTTCCAGTCTCTCCTTTTGTGAAAACTTTGCCAGCCTCCAACTCTCTCTATCCTCCCTTCCCCCCTCCAGACAGGAGATGCCAACACAGTCTCAAGTTTCCACCTGATATACTTAGCTAACTCTTCATCAGCATCTCTCTCCCACCCACTGTCCAGTCCCTTTCATGTCTGATGAATTGTCTTCGGGGATGGTTCCCGTCCTGTGTCAACGGAAGGTTTGGGGACCATGACCGCCGGGATTCCTCTAGTCACAGCCAGACCATTAAGTATGGTCGTTTTATGAGAATTTGGGGTCTGCCTCCCACTGATCTCCCGCTATCTCAGGGGTTCTCTGTTGTGCTCCCTGTGAGGGCAGTCATCGATTGTGGCCAGGGCCCATCTAGTTCTTCTGGTCTCAGGATAATATAGGCCTCTGGTTCATGTGGCCCTTTCTGTGTCTTGGGCTCTTAGTTGTCGTGTGACCTTGGTGTTCTTCATTCTCCTTTGCTCCAGGTGGGTTGAGACCAATTGATGCATCTTAGATGGCCGCTGGTTAGCATTTCAGACCCCAGACGCCACATTTCAAAGTGGGATGCGGAAAGTTTTCATAATAGAATTATTTTGCCAATTGACTTAGAAGTCCCTTTAGTCCATGGTTCCCAAACCCCCGCCCTTGCTCCGCTGACCATTTTTTTTCTTAACTTTTATTGAGCTTTAAGTGAACGTTTACAAATCAAGTCAGTCTGTCACATATAAGTTAATATTCATCTTACTGCTTACTCTCACTTGCTGTCCCCGTAATGAGTCAGCCCTTCCAGTCTCTCCTTTTGTGAAAACTTTGCCAGCCTCCAACTCTCTCTATCCTGCCATCCCCCCTCCAGACAGGAGATGCCAACACAGTCTCAAGTGTCCACCTGATGTAATTAGATCACTCTTCATCAGCATCTGTCTCCCACCCACTGTCCAGTCCCTTTCATGTCTGATGAATTGTCTTTGGGGATGGTTCCCGTCCTGTGCCAACAGAAGTTTTGGGGACCACGACCGCCGGGATTCCTCTTGTCACAGCCAGACCATTAAGTATGGTCTTTTAATGAGAATTTGGGGTCTGCCTCCCACTGATCTCCCGCTCCCTCAGGGGTTCCTGTTGTGCTCCCTGTGAGGGCAGTCATCGATTGTGGCCAGGCCCCAACTAGTTCTTCTGGTCTCAGGATAATGTAGGTCTCTGGTTCATGTGGCCCTTTCTGTATCTTGGGCTCTTAGTTGTCGTGTGACCTTGGTGTTCTTCATTCTCCTTTGCTCCAGGTGAGTTGAGACCAATTGATGCATCTTAGATGGCCGCTTGTTTTTTTTTTTTTTTTTAGATCGACGCTTGTTAGCATTTAAGACCCCAGACCCCACATTTCAAAGTGGGATGCAGAATGTGTTCATAATAGAATTATTTTGCCAATTGACTTAGAAGTCCCTTTAATCCATGGTTCCCAAACCCCCGCCCTTGCTCCGCTGACCATTTTTTTTCTTAACTTTTATTGAGCTTCAAGTGAACGTTTACAAATCAAGTCAGTCTGTCACATATAAGTTAATATTCATCTTACTGCTTACTCTCACTTGCTGTCCCCGTAATGAGTCAGCCCTTCCAGTCTCTCCTTTTGTGAAAACTTTGCCAGCCTCCAACTCTCTCTATCCTGCCATCCCCCCTCCAGACAGGAGATGCCAACACAGTCTCAAGTGTCCACCTGATGTACTTAGCTCACTCTTCATCAGCATCTCTCTCCCACCCACTCTGCAGTCCCTTTCATGTCTGATGAATTGTCTTCGGGGATGGTTCCCGTCCTGTGCCAACAGAAGTTTTGGGGACCACGACCGCCGGGATTCCTCTAGTCACAGCCAGACCATTAAGTATGGTCTTTTAATGAGAATTTGGGGTCTGCCTCCCACTGATCTCCCGCTCCCTCAGGGGTTCCTGTTGTGCTCCCTGTGAGGGCAGGCATCGATTGTGGCCAGGCCCCAACTAGTTCTTCTGGTCTCAGGATAATGTAGGTCTCTGGTTCATGTGGCCCTTTCTGTGTCTTGGGCTCTTAGTTGTCGAGTGACCTTGGTGTTCTTCATTCTCCTTTGCTCCAGGTGGGTTGAGACCAATTGATGCATCTTAGATGGCCGCTCGTTAGCATTTAAGACCCCAGACGCCACATTTCAAAGTGGGATGCAGAATGTTTTCATAATAGAATTATTTTTCCATTTGACATAGAAGTCCCCTTAAACCATGGTTCCCAAACCCCCGCCCTTGCTCCGCTGTCCTTTTTTTTTTCTTAACTTTTATTGAGCTTCAAGTGAACGTTTACAAATCAAGTCAGTCTGTCACATATAAGTTAATATTCATCTTACTGCTTACTCTCACTTGCTGTCCCCGTAATGAGTCAGCCCTTCCAGTCTCTCCTTTTGTGAAAACTTTGCCAGCCTCCAACTCTCTCTATCCTCCCTTCCCCCCTCCAGACAGGAGATGCCAACACAGTCTCAAGTTTCCACCTGATATACTTAGCTAACTCTTCATCAGCATCTCTCTCCCACCCACTGTCCAGTCCCTTTCATGTCTGATGAATTGTCTTCGGGGATGGTTCCCGTCCTGTGTCAACGGAAGGTTTGGGGACCATGACCGCCGGGATTCCTCTAGTCACAGCCAGACCATTAAGTATGGTCGTTTTATGAGAATTTGGGGTCTGCCTCCCACTGATCTCCCGCTATCTCAGGGGTTCTCTGTTGTGCTCCCTGTGAGGGCAGTCATCGATTGTGGCCAGGGCCCATCTAGTTCTTCTGGTCTCAGGATAATATAGGCCTCTGGTTCATGTGGCCCTTTCTGTGTCTTGGGCTCTTAGTTGTCGTGTGACCTTGGTGTTCTTCATTCTCCTTTGCTCCAGGTGGGTTGAGACCAATTGATGCATCTTAGATGGCCGCTGGTTAGCATTTCAGACCCCAGACTCCACATTTCAAAGTGGGATGCGGAAAGTTTTCATAATAGAATTATTTTGCCAATTGACTTAGAAGTCCCTTTAGTCCATGGTTCCCAAACCCCCGCCCTTGCTCCGCTGACCATTTTTTTTCTTAACTTTTATTGAGCTTTAAGTGAACGTTTACAAATCAAGTCAGTCTGTCACATATAAGTTAATATTCATCTTACTGCTTACTCTCACTTGCTGTCCCCGTAATGAGTCAGCCCTTCCAGTCTCTCCTTTTGTGAAAACTTTGCCAGCCTCCAACTCTCTCTATCCTGCCATCCCCCCTCCAGACAGGAGATGCCAACACAGTCTCAAGTGTCCACCTGATGTAATTAGATCACTCTTCATCAGCATCTGTCTCCCACCCACTGTCCAGTCCCTTTCATGTCTGATGAATTGTCTTTGGGGATGGTTCCCGTCCTGTGCCAACAGAAGTTTTGGGGACCACGACCGCCGGGATTCCTCTAGTCACAGCCAGACCATTAAGTATGGTCTTTTAATGAGAATTTGGGGTCTGCCTCCCACTGATCTCCCGCTCCCTCAGGGGTTCCTGTTGTGCTCCCTGTGAGGGCAGTCATCGATTGTGGCCAGGCCCCAACTAGTTCTTCTGGTCTCAGGATAATGTAGGTCTCTGGTTCATGTGGCCCTTTCTGTGTCTTGGGCTCTTAGTTGTCATGTGACCTTGGTGTTCTTCATTCTCCTTTGCTCCAGGTGGGTGGAGACCAATTGATGCATCTTAGATGGCCGCTCGTTAGCATTTAAGACCCCAGACGCCACATTTCAAAGTGGGATGCAGAATGTTTTCATAATAGAATTATTTTTCCATTTGACGTAGAAGTCCCCTTAAACCGTGGTTCCCAAACCCCCGCCCTTGCTCCGCTGTCCTTTTTTTTTTCTTAACTTTTATTGAGCTTCAAGTGAACGTTTACAAATCAAGTCAGTCTGTCACATATAAGTTAATATTCATCTTACTGCTTACTCTCACTTGCTGTCCCCGTAATGAGTCAGCCCTTCCAGTCTCTCCTTTTGTGAAAACTTTGCCAGCCTCCAACTCTCTCTATCCTCCCTTCCCCCCTCCAGACAGGAGATGCCAACACAGTCTCAAGTTTCCACCTGATATACTTAGCTAACTCTTCATCAGCATCTCTCTCCCACCCACTGTCCAGTCCCTTTCATGTCTGATGAATTGTCTTCGGGGATGGTTCCCGTCCTGTGTCAACGGAAGGTTTGGGGACCATGACCGCCGGGATTCCTCTAGTCACAGCCAGACCATTAAGTATGGTCGTTTTATGAGAATTTGGGGTCTGCCTCCCACTGATCTCCCGCTCCCTCAGGGGTTCCTGTTGTGCTCCCTGTGAGGGCAGTCATCGATTGTGGCCAGGCCCCAACTAGTTCTTCTGGTCTCAGGATAATGTAGGTCTCTGGTTCATGTGGCCCTTTCTGTGTCTTGGGCTCTTAGTTGTCGTGTGACCTTGGTGTTCTTCATTCTCCTTTGCTCCAGGTGGGTTGAGACCAATTGATGCATCTTAGATGGCCGCTTGTTAGCATTTAAGACCCCAGACGCCACATTTCAAAGTGGGATGCAGAATGTTTTCATAATAGAATTATTTTTCCATTTGACGTAGAAGTCCCCTTAAACCATGGTTCCCAAACCCCCGCCCTTGCTCCGCTGTCCTTTTTTTTTCTTAACTTTTATTGAGCTTCAAGTGAACGTTTACAAATCAAGTCAGTCTGTCACATATAAGTTAATATTCATCTTACTGCTTACTCTCACTTGCTGTCCCCGTAATGAGTCAGCCCTTCCAGTCTCTCCTTTTGTGAAAACTTTGCCAGCCTCCAACTCTCTCTATCCTCCCATCCCCCCTCCAGACAGGACATGCCAACACAGTCTCAAGTGTCCACCTGATGTACTTAGCTCACTCTTCATCAGCATCTCTCTCCCACCCACTCTGCAGTCCCTTTCATGTCTGATGAATTGTCTTCGGGGATGGTTCCCGTCCTGTGCCAACAGAAGTTTTGGGGACCACGACCGCCGGGATTCCTCTAGTCACAGCCAGACCATTAAGTATGGTCTTTTAATGAGAATTTGGGGTCTGCCTCCCACTGATCTCCCGCTCCCTCAGGGGTTCCTGTTGTGCTCCCTGTGAGGGCAGGCATCGATTGTGGCCAGGCCCCAACTAGTTCTTCTGGTCTCAGGATAATGTAGGTCTCTGGTTCATGTGGCCCTTTCTGTGTCTTGGGCTCTTAGTTGTCGAGTGACCTTGGTGTTCTTCATTCTCCTTTGCTCCAGGTGGGTTGAGACCAATTGATGCATCTTAGATGGCCGCTCGTTAGCATTTAAGACCCCAGACGCCACATTTCAAAGTGGGATGCAGAATGTTTTCATAATAGAATTATTTTTCCATTTGACGTAGAAGTCGCCTTAAACCGTGGTTCCCAAACCCCCGCCCTTGCTCCGCTGTCCTTTTTTTTTTCTTAACTTTTATTGAGCTTCAAGTGAACGTTTACAAATCAAGTCAGTCTGTCACATATAAGTTAATATTCATCTTAGTGCTTACTCTCACTTGCTGTCCCCGTAATGAGTCAGCCCTTCCAGTCTCTCCTTTTGTGAAAACTTTGCCAGCCTCCAACTCTCTCTATCCTCCCTTCCCCCCTCCATACAGGAGATGCCAACACAGTCTCAAGTGTCCACCTGATCTAATTAGCTCACTCTTCATCAGCATCTCTCTCCCACCCACTGTCCAGTCCCTTTCATGTCTGATGAATTGTCTTTGGGGATGGTTCCCGTCCTGTGCCAACAGAAGTTTTGGGGACCACGACCGCCGGGATTCCTCTAGTCACAGCCAGACCATTAAGTATAGTCTTTTAATGAGAATTTGGGGTCTGCCTCCCACTGATCTCCCGCTCCCTCAGGGGTTCCTGTTGTGCTCCCTGTGAGGGCAGGCATCGATTGTGGCCAGGCCCCAACTAGTTCTTCTGGTCTCAGGATAATGTAGGTCTCTGGTTCATGTGGCCCTTTCTGTGTCTTGGGCTCTTAGTTGTCGAGTGACCTTGGTGTTCTTCATTCTCCTTTGCTCCAGGTGGGTTGAGACCAATTGATGCATCTTAGATGGCCGCCTGTTAGCATTTAAGACCCCAGACGCCACATTTCAAAGTGGGATGCAGAATGTTTTCATAATAGAATTATTTTTCCATTTGACGTAGAAGTCCCCTTAAACCATGGTTCCCAAACCCCCGCCCTTGCTCCGCTGTCCTTTTTTTTTTCTTAACTTTTATTGAGCTTCAAGTGAACGTTTACAAATCAAGTCAGTCTGTCACATATAAGTTAATATTCATCTTACTGCTTACTCTCACTTGCTGTCCCCGTAATGAGTCAGCCCTTCCAGTCTCTCCTTTTGTGAAAACTTTGCCAGCCTCCAACTCTCTCTATCCTCCCTTCCCCCCTCCAGACAGGAGATGCCAACACAGTCTCAAGTTTCCACCTGATATACTTAGCTAACTCTTCATCAGCATCTCTCTCCCACCCACTGTCCAGTCCCTTTCATGTCTGATGAATTGTCTTCGGGGATGGTTCCCGTCCTGTGTCAACGGAAGGTTTGGGGACCATGACCGCCGGGATTCCTCTAGTCACAGCCAGACCATTAAGTATGGTCGTTTTATGAGAATTTGGGGTCTGCCTCCCACTGATCTCCCGCTATCTCAGGGGTTCTCTGTTGTGCTCCCTGTGAGGGCAGTCATCGATTGTGGCCAGGGCCCATCTAGTTCTTCTGGTCTCAGGATAATATAGGCCTCTGGTTCATGTGGCCCTTTCTGTGTCTTGGGCTCTTAGTTGTCGTGTGACCTTGGTGTTCTTCATTCTCCTTTGCTCCAGGTGGGTTGAGACCAATTGATGCATCTTAGATGGCCGCTGGTTAGCATTTCAGACCCCAGACGCCACATTTCAAAGTGGGATGCGGAAAGTTTTCATAATAGAATTATTTTGCCAATTGACTTAGAAGTCCCTTTAGTCCATGGTTCCCAAACCCCCGCCCTTGCTCCGCTGACCATTTTTTTTCTTAACTTTTATTGAGCTTTAAGTGAACGTTTACAAATCAAGTCAGTCTGTCACATATAAGTTAATATTCATCTTACTGCTTACTCTCACTTGCTGTCCCCGTAATGAGTCAGCCCTTCCAGTCTCTCCTTTTGTGAAAACTTTGCCAGCCTCCAACTCTCTCTATCCTGCCATCCCCCCTCCAGACAGGAGATGCCAACACAGTCTCAAGTGTCCACCTGATGTAATTAGATCACTCTTCATCAGCATCTGTCTCCCACCCACTGTCCAGTCCCTTTCATGTCTGATGAATTGTCTTTGGGGATGGTTCCCGTCCTGTGCCAACACAAGTTTTGGGGACCACGACCGCCGGGATTCCTCTTGTCACAGCCAGACCATTAAGTATGGTCTTTTAATGAGAATTTGGGGTCTGCCTCCCACTGATCTCCCGCTCCCTCAGGGGTTCCTGTTGTGCTCCCTGTGAGGGCAGTCATCGATTGTGGCCAGGCCCCAACTAGTTCTTCTGGTCTCAGGATAATGTAGGTCTCTGGTTCATGTGGCCCTTTCTGTGTCTTGGGCTCTTAGTTGTCGTGTGACCTTGGTGTTCTTCATTCTCCTTTGCTCCAGGTGGGTTGAGACCAATTGATGCATCTTAGATGGCCGCTTGTTAGCATTTAAGACCCCAGACGCCACATTTCAAAGTGGGATGCAGAATGTTTTCATAATAGAATTATTTTTCCATTTGACGTAGAAGTCCCCTTAAACCATGGTTCCCAAACCCCCGCCCTTGCTCCGCTGTCCTTTTTTTTTCTTAACTTTTATTGAGCTTCAAGTGAACGTTTACAAATCAAGTCAGTCTGTCACATATAAGTTAATATTCATCTTACTGCTTACTCTCACTTGCTGTCCCCGTAATGAGTCAGCCCTTCCAGTCTCTCCTTTTGTGAAAACTTTGCCAGCCTCCAACTCTCTCTATCCTCCCATCCCCCCTCCAGACAGGACATGCCAACACAGTCTCAAGTGTCCACCTGATGTACTTAGCTCACTCTTCATCAGCATCTCTCTCCCACCCACTCTGCAGTCCCTTTCATGTCTGATGAATGGTCTTCGGGGATGGTTCCCGTCCTGTGCCAACAGAAGTTTTGGGGACCACGACCGCCGGGATTCCTCTAGTCACAGCCAGACCATTAAGTATGGTCTTTTAATGAGAATTTGGGGTCTGCCTCCCACTGATCTCCCGCTCCCTCAGGGGTTCCTGTTGTGCTCCCTGTGAGGGCAGGCATCGATTGTGGCCAGGCCCCAACTAGTTCTTCTGGTCTCAGGATAATGTAGGTCTCTGGTTCATGTGGCCCTTTCTGTGTCTTGGGCTCTTAGTTGTCGAGTGACCTTGGTGTTCTTCATTCTCCTTTGCTCCAGGTGGGTTGAGACCAATTGATGCATCTTAGATGGCCGCCTGTTAGCATTTAAGACCCCAGACGCCACATTTCAAAGTGGGATGCAGAATGTTTTCATAATAGAATTATTTTTCCATTTGTCGTAGAAGTCCCCTTAAACCATGGTTCCCAAACCCCCGCCCTTGCTCCGCTGTCCTTTTTTTTTTCTTAACTTTTATTGAGCTTCAAGTGAACGTTTACAGGTCAGTCTGTCCCATATAAGTTAATATTCATCTTACTGCTTACTCTCACTTGCTGTCCCCGTAATGAGTCAGCCCTTCCAGTCTCTCCTTTTGTGAAAACTTTGCCAGCCTCCAACTCTCTCTATCCTCCCTTCCCCCCTCCAGACAGGAGATGCCAACACAGTCTCAAGTGTCCACCTGATGTAATTAGATCACTCTTCATCAGCATCTGTCTCCCACCCACTGTCCAGTCCCTTTCATGTCTGATGAATTGTCTTTGGGGATGGTTCCCGTCCTGTGCCAACAGAAGTTTTGGGGACCACGACCGCCGGGATTCCTCTTGTCACAGCCAGATCATTAAGTATGGTCTTTTAATGAGAATTTGGGGTCTGCCTCCCACTGATCTCCCGCTCCCTCAGGGTTTCCTGTTGTGCTCCCTGTGAGGGCAGTCATCGATTGTGGCCAGGCCCCAACTAGTTCTTCTGGTCTCAGGATAATGTAGGTCTCTGGTTCATGTGGCCCTTTCTGTGTCTTGGGCTCTTAGTTGTCGTGTGACCTTGGTGTTCTTCATTCTCCTTTGCTCCAGGTGGGTTGAGACCAATTGATGCATCTTAGATGGCCGCTTGTTAGCATTTAAGACCCCAGACGCCACATTTCAAAGTGGGATGCAGAATGTTTTCATAATAGAATTATTTTTCCATTTGACGTAGAAGTCTCCTTAAACCGTGCTTCCCAAACCCCCGCCCTTGCTCCGCTGTCCTTTTTTTTTTCTTAACTTTTATTGAGCTTCAAGTGAACGTTTACAAATCAAGTCAGTCTGTCACATATAAGTTAATATTCATCTTACTGCTTACTCTCACTTGCTGTCCCCGTAATGAGTCAGCCCTTCCAGTCTCTCCTTTTGTGAAAACTTTGCCAGCCTCCAACTCTCTCTATCCTCCCTTCCCCCCTCCAGACAGGAGATGCCAACACAGTCTCAAGTGTCCACCTGATCTAATTAGCTCACTCTTCATCAGCATCTCTCTACCACCCACTGTCCAGTCCCTTTCATGTCTGATGAATTGTCTTTGGGGATGGTTCCCGTCCTGTGCCAACAGAAGTTTTGGGGACCACGACCGCCGGGATTCCTCTAGTCACAGCCAGACCATTAAGTATAGTCTTTTAATGAGAATTTGGGGTCTGCCTCCCACTGATCTCCCGCTCCCTCAGGGGTTCCTGTTGTCCTCCCTGTGAGGGCAGGCATCGATTGTGGCCAGGCCCCAACTAGTTCTTCTGGTCTCAGGATAATGTAGGTCTCTGGTTCATGTGGCCCTTTCTGTGTCTTGGGCTCTTAGTTGTCGAGTGACCTTGGTGTTCTTCATTCTCCTTTGCTCCAGGTGGGTTGAGACCAATTGATGCATCTTAGATGGCCGCCTGTTAGCATTTAAGACCCCAGACGCCACATTTCAAAGTGGGATGCAGAATGTTTTCATAATAGAATTATTTTTCCATTTGACGTAGAAGTCCCCTTAAACCATGGTTCCCAAACCCCCGCCCTTGCTCCGCTGTCCTTTTTTTTTTCTTAACTTTTATTGAGCTTCAAGTGAACGTTTACAAATCAAGTCAGTCTGTCACATATAAGTTAATATTCATCTTACTGCTTACTCTCACTTGCTGTCCCCGTAATGAGTCAGCCCTTCCAGTCTCTCCTTTTGTGAAAACTTTGCCAGCCTCCAACTCTCTCTATCCTCCCTTCCCCCCTCCAGACAGGAGATGCCAACACAGTCTCAAGTTTCCACCTGATATACTTAGCTAACTCTTCATCAGCATCTCTCTCCCACCCACTGTCCAGTCCCTTTCATGTCTGATGAATTGTCTTCGGGGATGGTTCCCGTCCTGTGTCAACGGAAGGTTTGGGGACCATGACCGCCGGGATTCCTCTAGTCACAGCCAGACCATTAAGTATGGTCGTTTTATGAGAATTTGGGGTCTGCCTCCCACTGATCTCCCGCTCCCTCAGGGGTTCCTGTTGTGCTCCCTGTGAGGGCAGTCATCGATTGTGGCCAGGCCCCAACTAGTTCTTCTGGTCTCAGGATAATGTAGGTCTCTGGTTCATGTGGCCCTTTCTGTGTCTTGGGCTCTTAGTTGTCGTGTGACCTTGGTGTTCTTCATTCTCCTTTGCTCCAGGTGGGTTGAGACCAATTGATGCATCTTAGATGGCCGCTTGTTAGCATTTAAGACCCCAGACGCCACATTTCAAAGTGGGATGCAGAATGTTTTCATAATAGAATTATTTTTCCATTTGACGTAGAAGTCCCCTTAAACCATGGTTCCCAAACCCCCGCCCTTGCTCCGCTGTCCTTTTTTTTTCTTAACTTTTATTGAGCTTCAAGTGAACGTTTACAAATCAAGTCAGTCTGTCACATATAAGTTAATATTCATCTTACTGCTTACTCTCACTTGCTGTCCCCGTAATGAGTCAGCCCTTCCAGTCTCTCCTTTTGTGAAAACTTTGCCAGCCTCCAACTCTCTCTATCCTCCCATCCCCCCTCCAGACAGGACATGCCAACACAGTCTCAAGTGTCCACCTGATGTACTTAGCTCACTCTTCATCAGCATCTCTCTCCCACCCACTCTGCAGTCCCTTTCATGTCTGATGAATTGTCTTCGGGGATGGTTCCCGTCCTGTGCCAACAGAAGTTTTGGGGACCACGACCGCCGGGATTCCTCTAGTCACAGCCAGACCATTAAGTATGGTCTTTTAATGAGAATTTGGGGTCTGCCTCCCACTGATCTCCCGCTCCCTCAGGGGTTCCTGTTGTGCTCCCTGTGAGGGCAGGCATCGATTGTGGCCAGGCCCCAACTAGTTCTTCTGGTCTCAGGATAATGTAGGTCTCTGGTTCATGTGGCCCTTTCTGTGTCTTGGGCTCTTAGTTGTCGAGTGACCTTGGTGTTCTTCATTCTCCTTTGCTCCAGGTGGGTTGAGACCAATTGATGCATCTTAGATGGCCGCTCGTTAGCATTTAAGACCCCAGACGCCACATTTCAAAGTGGGATGCAGAATGTTTTCATAATAGAATTATTTTTCCATTTGACGTAGAAGTCGCCTTAAACCGTGGTTCCCAAACCCCCGCCCTTGCTCCGCTGTCCTTTTTTTTTTCTTAACTTTTATTGAGCTTCAAGTGAACGTTTACAAATCAAGTCAGTCTGTCACATATAAGTTAATATTCATCTTACTGCTTACTCTCACTTGCTGTCCCCGTAATGAGTCAGCCCTTCCAGTCTCTCCTTTTGTGAAAACTTTGCCAGCCTCCAACTCTCTCTATCCTCCCTTCCCCCCTCCAGACAGGAGATGCCAACACAGTCTCAAGTGTCCACCTGATCTAATTAGCTCACTCTTCATCAGCATCTCTCTCCCACCCACTGTCCAGTCCCTTTCATGTCTGATGAATTGTCTTTGGGGATGGTTCCCGTCCTGTGCCAACAGAAGTTTTGGGGACCACGACCGCCGGGATTCCTCTAGTCACAGCCAGACCATTAAGTATAGTCTTTTAATGAGAATTTGGGGTCTGCCTCCCACTGATCTCCCGCTCCCTCAGGGGTTCCTGTTGTGCTCCCTGTGAGGGCAGGCATCGATTGTGGCCAGGCCCCAACTAGTTCTTCTGGTCTCAGGATAATGTAGGTCTCTGGTTCATGTGGCCCTTTCTGTGTCTTGGGCTCTTAGTTGTCGAGTGACCTTGGTGTTCTTCATTCTCCTTTGCTCCAGGTGGGTTGAGACCAATTGATGCATCTTAGATGGCCGCCTGTTAGCATTTAAGACCCCAGACGCCACATTTCAAAGTGGGATGCAGAATGTTTTCATAATAGAATTATTTTTCCATTTGACGTAGAAGTCCCCTTAAACCATGGTTCCCAAACCCCCGCCCTTGCTCCGCTGTCCTTTTTTTTTTCTTAACTTTTATTGAGCTTCAAGTGAACGTTTACAAATCAAGTCAGTCTGTCACATATAAGTTAATATTCATCTTACTGCTTACTCTCACTTGCTGTCCCCGTAATGAGTCAGCCCTTCCAGTCTCTCCTTTTGTGAAAACTTTGCCAGCCTCCAACTCTCTCTATCCTCCCTTCCCCCCTCCAGACAGGAGATGCCAACACAGTCTCAAGTTTCCACCTGATATACTTAGCTAACTCTTCATCAGCATCTCTCTCCCACCCACTGTCCAGTCCCTTTCATGTCTGATGAATTGTCTTCGGGGATGGTTCCCGTCCTGTGTCAACGGAAGGTTTGGGGACCATGACCGCCGGGATTCCTCTAGTCACAGCCAGACCATTAAGTATGGTCGTTTTATGAGAATTTGGGGTCTGCCTCCCACTGATCTCCCGCTATCTCAGGGGTTCTCTGTTGTGCTCCCTGTGAGGGCAGTCATCGATTGTGGCCAGGGCCCATCTAGTTCTTCTGGTCTCAGGATAATATAGGCCTCTGGTTCATGTGGCCCTTTCTGTGTCTTGGGCTCTTAGTTGTCGTGTGACCTTGGTGTTCTTCATTCTCCTTTGCTCCAGGTGGGTTGAGACCAATTGATGCATCTTAGATGGCCGCTTGTTTTTTTTTTTTTTTTTTAGATCGACGCTTGTTAGCATTTAAGACCCCAGACCCCACATTTCAAAGTGGGATGCAGAATGTGTTCATAATAGAATTATTTTGCCAATTGACTTAGAAGTCCCTTTAATCCATGGTTCCCAAACCCCCGCCCTTGCTCCGCTGACCATTTTTTTTCTTAACTTTTATTGAGCTTCAAGTGAACGTTTACAAATCAAGTCAGTCTGTCACATATAAGTTAATATTCATCTTACTGCTTACTCTCACTTGCTGTCCCCGTAATGAGTCAGCCCTTCCAGTCTCTCCTTTTGTGAAAACTTTGCCAGCCTCCAACTCTCTCTATCCTCCCATCCCCCCTCCATACAGGAGATGCCAACACAGTCTCAAGTGTCCACCTGATCTAATTAGCTCACTCTTCATCAGCATGTCTCTCCCACCCACTGTCCAGTCCCTTTCATGTCTGATGAATTGTCTTCGGGAATGGTTCCCGTCCTGTGCCAACAGAAGTTTTGGGGACCACGACCGCCGGGATTCCTCTAGTCACAGCCAGACCATTAAGTATGGTCTTTTAATGAGAATTTGGGGTCTGCCTCCCACTGATCTCCCGCTCCCTCAGGGGTTCCTGTTGTGCTCCCTGTGAGGGCAGTCATCGATTGTGGCCAGGCCCCAACTAGTTCTTCTGGTCTCAGGATAATGTAGGTCTCTGGTTCATGTGGCCCTTTCTGTGTCTTGGGCTCTTAGTTGTCGTGTGACCTTGGTGTTCTTCATTCTCCTTTGCTCCAGGTGGGTTGAGACCAATTGATGCATCTTAGATGGCCGCTCGTTAGCATTTAAGACCCCAGACGCCACATTTCAAAGTGGGATGCAGAATGTTTTCATAATAGAATTATTTTTCCATTTGACGTAGAAGTCCCCTTAAACCGTGGTTCCCAAACCCCCGCCCTTGCTCCGCTGTCCTTTTTTTTTTTTTAACTTTTATTGAGCTTCAAGTGAACGTTTACAAATCAAGTCAGTCTGTCACATATAAGTTAATATTCATCTTACTGCTTACTCTCACTTGCTGTCCCCGTAATGAGTCAGCCCTTCCAGTCTCTCCTTTTGTGAAAACTTTGCCAGCCTCCAACTCTCTCTATCCTCCCTTCCCCCCTCCAGACAGGAGATGCCAACACAGTCTCAAGTGTCCACCTGATGTAATTAGATCACTCTTCATCAGCATCTGTCTCCCACCCACTGTCCAGTCCCTTTCATGTCTGATGAATTGTCTTTGGGGATGGTTCCCGTCCTGTGCCAACAGAAGTTTTGGGGACCACGACCGCCGGGATTCCTCTAGTCACAGCCAGACCATTAAGTATAGTCTTTTAATGAGAATTTGGGGTCTGCCTCCCACTGATCTCCCGCTCCCTCAGGGGTTCCTGTTGTCCTCCCTGTGAGGGCAGGCATCGATTGTGGCCAGGCCCCAACTAGTTCTTCTGGTCTCAGGATAATGTAGGTCTCTGGTTCATGTGGCCCTTTCTGTGTCTTGGGCTCTTAGTTGTCGAGTGACCTTGGTGTTCTTCATTCTCCTTTGCTCCAGGTGGGTTGAGACCAATTGATGCATCTTAGATGGCCGCCTGTTAGCATTTAAGACCCCAGACGCCACATTTCAAAGTGGGATGCAGAATGTTTTCATAATAGAATTATTTTTCCATTTGACGTAGAAGTCCCCTTAAACCATGGTTCCCAAACCCCCGCCCTTGCTCCGCTGTCCTTTTTTTTTTCTTAACTTTTATTGAGCTTCAAGTGAACGTTTACAAATCAAGTCAGTCTGTCACATATAAGTTAATATTCATCTTACTGCTTACTCTCACTTGCTGTCCCCGTAATGAGTCAGCCCTTCCAGTCTCTCCTTTTGTGAAAACTTTGCCAGCCTCCAACTCTCTCTATCCTCCCTTCCCCCCTCCAGACAGGAGATGCCAACACAGTCTCAAGTTTCCACCTGATATACTTAGCTAACTCTTCATCAGCATCTCTCTCCCACCCACTGTCCAGTCCCTTTCATGTCTGATGAATTGTCTTCGGGGATGGTTCCCGTCCTGTGTCAACGGAAGGTTTGGGGACCATGACCGCCGGGATTCCTCTAGTCACAGCCAGACCATTAAGTATGGTCGTTTTATGAGAATTTGGGGTCTGCCTCCCACTGATCTCCCGCTCCCTCAGGGGTTCCTGTTGTGCTCCCTGTGAGGGCAGTCATCGATTGTGGCCAGGCCCCAACTAGTTCTTCTGGTCTCAGGATAATGTAGGTCTCTGGTTCATGTGGCCCTTTCTGTGTCTTGGGCTCTTAGTTGTCGTGTGACCTTGGTGTTCTTCATTCTCCTTTGCTCCAGGTGGGTTGAGACCAATTGATGCATCTTAGATGGCCGCTTGTTAGCATTTAAGACCCCAGACGCCACATTTCAAAGTGGGATGCAGAATGTTTTCATAATAGAATTATTTTTCCATTTGACGTAGAAGTCCCCTTAAACCATGGTTCCCAAACCCCCGCCCTTGCTCCGCTGTCCTTTTTTTTTCTTAACTTTTATTGAGCTTCAAGTGAACGTTTACAAATCAAGTCAGTCTGTCACATATAAGTTAATATTCATCTTACTGCTTACTCTCACTTGCTGTCCCCGTAATGAGTCAGCCCTTCCAGTCTCTCCTTTTGTGAAAACTTTGCCAGCCTCCAACTCTCTCTATCCTCCCATCCCCCCTCCAGACAGGACATGCCAACACAGTCTCAAGTGTCCACCTGATGTACTTAGCTCACTCTTCATCAGCATCTCTCTCCCACCCACTCTGCAGTCCCTTTCATGTCTGATGAATTGTCTTCGGGGATGGTTCCCGTCCTGTGCCAACAGAAGTTTTGGGGACCACGACCGCCGGGATTCCTCTAGTCACAGCCAGACCATTAAGTATGGTCTTTTAATGAGAATTTGGGGTCTGCCTCCCACTGATCTCCCGCTCCCTCAGGGGTTCCTGTTGTGCTCCCTGTGAGGGCAGGCATCGATTGTGGCCAGGCCCCAACTAGTTCTTCTGGTCTCAGGATAATGTAGGTCTCTGGTTCATGTGGCCCTTTCTGTGTCTTGGGCTCTTAGTTGTCGAGTGACCTTGGTGTTCTTCATTCTCCTTTGCTCCAGGTGGGTTGAGACCAATTGATGCATCTTAGATGGCCGCTCGTTAGCATTTAAGACCCCAGACGCCACATTTCAAAGTGGGATGCAGAATGTTTTCATAATAGAATTATTTTTCCATTTGACGTAGAAGTCCCCTTAAACCGTGGTTCCCAAACCCCCGCCCTTGCTCCGCTGTCCTTTTTTTTTTCTTAACTTTTATTGAGCTTCAAGTGAACGTTTACAAATCAAGTCAGTCTGTCACATATAAGTTAATATTCATCTTAGTGCTTACTCTCACTTGCTGTCCCCGTAATGAGTCAGCCCTTCCAGTCTCTCCTTTTGTGAAAACTTTGCCAGCCTCCAACTCTCTCTATCCTCCCTTCCCCCCTCCATACACGAGATGCCAACACAGTCTCAAGTGTCCACCTGATCTAATTAGCTCACTCTTCATCAGCATCTCTCTCCCACCCACTGTCCAGTCCCTTTCATGTCTGATGAATTGTCTTTGGGAATGGTTCCCGTCCTGTGCCAACAGAAGTTTTGGGGACCACGACCGCCGGGATTCCTCTAGTCACAGCCAGACCATTAAGTATGGTCGTTTTATGAGAATTTGGGGTCTGCCTCCCACTGATCTCCCGCTATCTCAGGGGTTCTCTGTTGTGCTCCCTGTGAGGGCAGTCATCGATTGTGGCCAGGGCCCATCTAGTTCTTCTGGTCTCAGGATAATATAGGCCTCTGGTTCATGTGGCCCTTTCTGTGTCTTGGGCTCTTAGTTGTCGTGTGACCTTGGTGTTCTTCATTCTCCTTTGCTCCAGGTGGGTTGAGACCAATTGATGCATCTTAGATGGCCGCTGGTTAGCATTTCAGACCCCAGACGCCACATTTCAAAGTGGGATGCGGAAAGTTTTCATAATAGAATTATTTTGCCAATTGACTTAGAAGTCCCTTTAGTCCATGGTTCCCAAACCCCCGCCCTTGCTCCGCTGACCATTTTTTTTCTTAACTTTTATTGAGCTTTAAGTGAACGTTTACAAATCAAGTCAGTCTGTCACATATAAGTTAATATTCATCTTACTGCTTACTCTCACTTGCTGTCCCCGTAATGAGTCAGCCCTTCCAGTCTCTCCTTTTGTGAAAACTTTGCCAGCCTCCAACTCTCTCTATCCTGCCATCCCCCCTCCAGACAGGAGATGCCAACACAGTCTCAAGTGTCCACCTGATGTAATTAGATCACTCTTCATCAGCATCTGTCTCCCACCCACTGTCCAGTCCCTTTCATGTCTGATGAATTGTCTTTGGGGATGGTTCCCGTCCTGTGCCAACACAAGTTTTGGGGACCACGACCGCCGGGATTCCTCTTGTCACAGCCAGACCATTAAGTATGGTCTTTTAATGAGAATTTGGGGTCTGCCTCCCACTGATCTCCCGCTCCCTCAGGGGTTCCTGTTGTGCTCCCTGTGAGGGCAGTCATCGATTGTGGCCAGGCCCCAACTAGTTCTTCTGGTCTCAGGATAATGTAGGTCTCTGGTTCATGTGGCCCTTTCTGTATCTTGGGCTCTTAGTTGTCGTGTGACCTTGGTGTTCTTCATTCTCCTTTGCTCCAGGTGAGTTGAGACCAATTGATGCATCTTAGATGGCCGCTTGTTTTTTTTTTTTTTTTTTAGATCGACGCTTGTTAGCATTTAAGACCCCAGACCCCACATTTCAAAGTGGGATGCAGAATGTGTTCATAATAGAATTATTTTGCCAATTGACTTAGAAGTCCCTTTAATCCATGGTTCCCAAACCCCCGCCCTTGCTCCGCTGAACATTTTTTTTCTTAACTTTTATTGAGCTTCAAGTGAACGTTTACAAATCAAGTCAGTCTGTCACATATAAGTTAATATTCATCTTACTGCTTACTCTCACTTGCTGTCCCCGTAATGAGTCAGCCCTTCCAGTCTCTCCTTTTGTGAAAACTTTGCCAGCCTCCAACTCTCTCTATCCTCCCATCCCCCCTCCATACAGGAGATGCCAACACAGTCTCAAGTGTCCACCTGATCTAATTAGCTCACTCTTCATCAGCATGTCTCTCCCACCCACTGTCCAGTCCCTTTCATGTCTGATGAATTGTCTTCGGGAATGGTTCCCGTCCTGTGCCAACAGAAGTTTTGGGGACCACGACCGCCGGGATTCCTCTAGTCACAGCCAGACCATTAAGTATGGTCTTTTAATGAGAATTTGGGGTCTGCCTCCCACTGATCTCCCGCTCCCTCAGGGGTTCCTGTTGTGCTCCCTGTGAGGGCAGTCATCGATTGTGGCCAGGCCCCAACTAGTTCTTCTGGTCTCAGGATAATGTAGGTCTCTGGTTCATGTGGCCCTTTCTGTGTCTTGGGCTCTTAGTTGTCATGTGACCTTGGTGTTCTTCATTCTCCTTTGCTCCAGGTGGGTGGAGACCAATTGATGCATCTTAGATGGCCGCTCGTTAGCATTTAAGACCCCAGACGCCACATTTCAAAGTGGGATGCAGAATGTTTTCATAATAGAATTATTTTTCCATTTGACGTAGAAGTCTCCTTAAACCGTGGTTCCCAAACCCCCGCCCTTGCTCCGCTGTCCTTTTTTTTTTCTTAACTTTTATTGAGCTTCAAGTGAACGTTTACAAATCAAGTCAGTCTGTCACATATAAGTTAATATTCATCTTACTGCTTACTCTCACTTGCTGTCCCCGTAATGAGTCAGCCCTTCCAGTCTCTCCTTTTGTGAAAACTTTGCCAGCCTCCAACTCTCTCTATCCTCCCTTCCCCCCTCCAGACAGGAGATGCCAACACAGTCTCAAGTGTCCACCTGATCTAATTAGCTCACTCTTCATCAGCATCTCTCTACCACCCACTGTCCAGTCCCTTTCATGTCTGATGAATTGTCTTTGGGGATGGTTCCCGTCCTGTGCCAACAGAAGTTTTGGGGACCACGACCGCCGGGATTCCTCTAGTCACAGCCAGACCATTAAGTATAGTCTTTTAATGAGAATTTGGGGTCTGCCTCCCACTGATCTCCCGCTCCCTCAGGGGTTCCTGTTGTCCTCCCTGTGAGGGCAGGCATCGATTGTGGCCAGGCCCCAACTAGTTCTTCTGGTCTCAGGATAATGTAGGTCTCTGGTTCATGTGGCCCTTTCTGTGTCTTGGGCTCTTAGTTGTCGAGTGACCTTGGTGTTCTTCATTCTCCTTTGCTCCAGGTGGGTTGAGACCAATTGATGCATCTTAGATGGCCGCCTGTTAGCATTTAAGACCCCAGACGCCACATTTCAAAGTGGGATGCAGAATGTTTTCATAATAGAATTATTTTTCCATTTGACGTAGAAGTCCCCTTAAACCATGGTTCCCAAACCCCCGCCCTTGCTCCGCTGTCCTTTTTTTTTTCTTAACTTTTATTGAGCTTCAAGTGAACGTTTACAAATCAAGTCAGTCTGTCACATATAAGTTAATATTCATCTTACTGCTTACTCTCACTTGCTGTCCCCGTAATGAGTCAGCCCTTCCAGTCTCTCCTTTTGTGAAAACTTTGCCAGCCTCCAACTCTCTCTATCCTCCCTTCCCCCCTCCAGACAGGAGATGCCAACACAGTCTCAAGTTTCCACCTGATATACTTAGCTAACTCTTCATCAGCATCTCTCTCCCACCCACTGTCCAGTCCCTTTCATGTCTGATGAATTGTCTTCGGGGATGGTTCCCGTCCTGTGTCAACGGAAGGTTTGGGGACCATGACCGCCGGGATTCCTCTAGTCACAGCCAGACCATTAAGTATGGTCGTTTTATGAGAATTTGGGGTCTGCCTCCCACTGATCTCCCGCTCCCTCAGGGGTTCCTGTTGTGCTCCCTGTGAGGGCAGTCATCGATTGTGGCCAGGCCCCAACTAGTTCTTCTGGTCTCAGGATAATGTAGGTCTCTGGTTCATGTGGCCCTTTCTGTGTCTTGGGCTCTTAGTTGTCGTGTGACCTTGGTGTTCTTCATTCTCCTTTGCTCCAGGTGGGTTGAGACCAATTGATGCATCTTAGATGGCCGCTTGTTAGCATTTAAGACCCCAGACGCCACATTTCAAAGTGGGATGCAGAATGTTTTCATAATAGAATTATTTTTCCATTTGACGTAGAAGTCCCCTTAAACCATGGTTCCCAAACCCCCGCCCTTGCTCCGCTGTCCTTTTTTTTTCTTAACTTTTATTGAGCTTCAAGTGAACGTTTACAAATCAAGTCAGTCTGTCACATATAAGTTAATATTCATCTTACTGCTTACTCTCACTTGCTGTCCCCGTAATGAGTCAGCCCTTCCAGTCTCTCCTTTTGTGAAAACTTTGCCAGCCTCCAACTCTCTCTATCCTCCCATCCCCCCTCCAGACAGGACATGCCAACACAGTCTCAAGTGTCCACCTGATGTACTTAGCTCACTCTTCATCAGCATCTCTCTCCCACCCACTCTGCAGTCCCTTTCATGTCTGATGAATTGTCTTCGGGGATGGTTCCCGTCCTGTGCCAACAGAAGTTTTGGGGACCACGACCGCCGGGATTCCTCTAGTCACAGCCAGACCATTAAGTATGGTCTTTTAATGAGAATTTGGGGTCTGCCTCCCACTGATCTCCCGCTCCCTCAGGGGTTCCTGTTGTGCTCCCTGTGAGGGCAGTCATCGATTGTGGCCAGGCCCCAACTAGTTCTTCTGGTCTCAGGATAATGTAGGTCTCTGGTTCATGTGGCCCTTTCTGTGTCTTGGGCTCTTAGTTGTCGAGTGACCTTGGTGTTCTTCATTCTCCTTTGCTCCAGGTGGGTTGAGACCAATTGATGCATCTTAGATGGCCGCTCGTTAGCATTTAAGACCCCAGACGCCACATTTCAAAGTGGGATGCAGAATGTTTTCATAATAGAATTATTTTTCCATTTGACGTAGAAGTCGCCTTAAACCGTGGTTCCCAAACCCCCGCCCTTGCTCCGCTGTCCTTTTTTTTTTCTTAACTTTTATTGAGCTTCAAGTGAACGTTTACAAATCAAGTCAGTCTGTCACATATAAGTTAATATTCATCTTACTGCTTACTCTCACTTGCTGTCCCCGTAATGAGTCAGCCCTTCCAGTCTCTCCTTTTGTGAAAACTTTGCCAGCCTCCAACTCTCTCTATCCTCCCTTCCCCCCTCCAGACAGGAGATGCCAACACAGTCTCAAGTGTCCACCTGATCTAATTAGCTCACTCTTCATCAGCATCTCTCTCCCACCCACTGTCCAGTCCCTTTCATGTCTGATGAATTGTCTTTGGGGATGGTTCCCGTCCTGTGCCAACAGAAGTTTTGGGGACCACGACCGCCGGGATTCCTCTAGTCACAGCCAGACCATTAAGTATAGTCTTTTAATGAGAATTTGGGGTCTGCCTCCCACTGATCTCCCGCTCCCTCAGGGGTTCCTGTTGTGCTCCCTGTGAGGGCAGGCATCGATTGTGGCCAGGCCCCAACTAGTTCTTCTGGTCTCAGGATAATGTAGGTCTCTGGTTCATGTGGCCCTTTCTGTGTCTTGGGCTCTTAGTTGTCGAGTGACCTTGGTGTTCTTCATTCTCCTTTGCTCCAGGTGGGTTGAGACCAATTGATGCATCTTAGATGGCCGCCTGTTAGCATTTAAGACCCCAGACGCCACATTTCAAAGTGGGATGCAGAATGTTTTCATAATAGAATTATTTTTCCATTTGACGTAGAAGTCCCCTTAAACCATGGTTCCCAAACCCCCGCCCTTGCTCCGCTGTCCTTTTTTTTTTCTTAACTTTTATTGAGCTTCAAGTGAACGTTTACAAATCAAGTCAGTCTGTCACATATAAGTTAATATTCATCTTACTGCTTACTCTCACTTGCTGTCCCCGTAATGAGTCAGCCCTTCCAGTCTCTCCTTTTGTGAAAACTTTGCCAGCCTCCAACTCTCTCTATCCTCCCTTCCCCCCTCCAGACAGGAGATGCCAACACAGTCTCAAGTTTCCACCTGATATACTTAGCTAACTCTTCATCAGCATCTCTCTCCCACCCACTGTCCAGTCCCTTTCATGTCTGATGAATTGTCTTCGGGGATGGTTCCCGTCCTGTGTCAACGGAAGGTTTGGGGACCATGACCGCCGGGATTCCTCTAGTCACAGCCAGACCATTAAGTATGGTCGTTTTATGAGAATTTGGGGTCTGCCTCCCACTGATCTCCCGCTATCTCAGGGGTTCTCTGTTGTGCTCCCTGTGAGGGCAGTCATCGATTGTGGCCAGGGCCCATCTAGTTCTTCTGGTCTCAGGATAATATAGGCCTCTGGTTCATGTGGCCCTTTCTGTGTCTTGGGCTCTTAGTTGTCGTGTGACCTTGGTGTTCTTCATTCTCCTTTGCTCCAGGTGGGTTGAGACCAATTGATGCATCTTAGATGGCCGCTTGTTTTTTTTTTTTTTTTTTAGATCGACGCTTGTTAGCATTTAAGACCCCAGACCCCACATTTCAAAGTGGGATGCAGAATGTGTTCATAATAGAATTATTTTGCCAATTGACTTAGAAGTCCCTTTAATCCATGGTTCCCAAACCCCCGCCCTTGCTCCGCTGACCATTTTTTTTCTTAACTTTTATTGAGCTTCAAGTGAACGTTTACAAATCAAGTCAGTCTGTCACATATAAGTTAATATTCATCTTACTGCTTACTCTCACTTGCTGTCCCCGTAATGAGTCAGCCCTTCCAGTCTCTCCTTTTGTGAAAACTTTGCCAGCCTCCAACTCTCTCTATCCTCCCATCCCCCCTCCATACAGGAGATGCCAACACAGTCTCAAGTGTCCACCTGATCTAATTAGCTCACTCTTCATCAGCATGTCTCTCCCACCCACTGTCCAGTCCCTTTCATGTCTGATGAATTGTCTTCGGGAATGGTTCCCGTCCTGTGCCAACAGAAGTTTTGGGGACCACGACCGCCGGGATTCCTCTAGTCACAGCCAGACCATTAAGTATGGTCTTTTAATGAGAATTTGGGGTCTGCCTCCCACTGATCTCCCGCTCCCTCAGGGGTTCCTGTTGTGCTCCCTGTGAGGGCAGTCATCGATTGTGGCCAGGCCCCAACTAGTTCTTCTGGTCTCAGGATAATGTAGGTCTCTGGTTCATGTGGCCCTTTCTGTGTCTTGGGCTCTTAGTTGTCGTGTGACCTTGGTGTTCTTCATTCTCCTTTGCTCCAGGTGGGTTGAGACCAATTGATGCATCTTAGATGGCCGCTCGTTAGCATTTAAGACCCCAGACGCCACATTTCAAAGTGGGATGCAGAATGTTTTCATAATAGAATTATTTTTCCATTTGACGTAGAAGTCCCCTTAAACCGTGGTTCCCAAACCCCCGCCCTTGCTCCGCTGTCCTTTTTTTTTTTTTAACTTTTATTGAGCTTCAAGTGAACGTTTACAAATCAAGTCAGTCTGTCACATATAAGTTAATATTCATCTTACTGCTTACTCTCACTTGCTGTCCCCGTAATGAGTCAGCCCTTCCAGTCTCTCCTTTTGTGAAAACTTTGCCAGCCTCCAACTCTCTCTATCCTCCCTTCCCCCCTCCAGACAGGAGATGCCAACACAGTCTCAAGTGTCCACCTGATGTAATTAGATCACTCTTCATCAGCATCTGTCTCCCACCCACTGTCCAGTCCCTTTCATGTCTGATGAATTGTCTTTGGGGATGGTTCCCGTCCTGTGCCAACAGAAGTTTTGGGGACCACGACCGCCGGGATTCCTCTAGTCACAGCCAGACCATTAAGTATAGTCTTTTAATGAGAATTTGGGGTCTGCCTCCCACTGATCTCCCGCTCCCTCAGGGGTTCCTGTTGTCCTCCCTGTGAGGGCAGGCATCGATTGTGGCCAGGCCCCAACTAGTTCTTCTGGTCTCAGGATAATGTAGGTCTCTGGTTCATGTGGCCCTTTCTGTGTCTTGGGCTCTTAGTTGTCGAGTGACCTTGGTGTTCTTCATTCTCCTTTGCTCCAGGTGGGTTGAGACCAATTGATGCATCTTAGATGGCCGCCTGTTAGCATTTAAGACCCCAGACGCCACATTTCAAAGTGGGATGCAGAATGTTTTCATAATAGAATTATTTTTCCATTTGACGTAGAAGTCCCCTTAAACCATGGTTCCCAAACCCCCGCCCTTGCTCCGCTGTCCTTTTTTTTTTCTTAACTTTTATTGAGCTTCAAGTGAACGTTTACAAATCAAGTCAGTCTGTCACATATAAGTTAATATTCATCTTACTGCTTACTCTCACTTGCTGTCCCCGTAATGAGTCAGCCCTTCCAGTCTCTCCTTTTGTGAAAACTTTGCCAGCCTCCAACTCTCTCTATCCTCCCTTCCCCCCTCCAGACAGGAGATGCCAACACAGTCTCAAGTTTCCACCTGATATACTTAGCTAACTCTTCATCAGCATCTCTCTCCCACCCACTGTCCAGTCCCTTTCATGTCTGATGAATTGTCTTCGGGGATGGTTCCCGTCCTGTGTCAACGGAAGGTTTGGGGACCATGACCGCCGGGATTCCTCTAGTCACAGCCAGACCATTAAGTATGGTCGTTTTATGAGAATTTGGGGTCTGCCTCCCACTGATCTCCCGCTCCCTCAGGGGTTCCTGTTGTGCTCCCTGTGAGGGCAGTCATCGATTGTGGCCAGGCCCCAACTAGTTCTTCTGGTCTCAGGATAATGTAGGTCTCTGGTTCATGTGGCCCTTTCTGTGTCTTGGGCTCTTAGTTGTCGTGTGACCTTGGTGTTCTTCATTCTCCTTTGCTCCAGGTGGGTTGAGACCAATTGATGCATCTTAGATGGCCGCTTGTTAGCATTTAAGACCCCAGACGCCACATTTCAAAGTGGGATGCAGAATGTTTTCATAATAGAATTATTTTTCCATTTGACGTAGAAGTCCCCTTAAACCATGGTTCCCAAACCCCCGCCCTTTCTCCGCTGTCCTTTTTTTTTCTTAACTTTTATTGAGCTTCAAGTGAACGTTTACAAATCAAGTCAGTCTGTCACATATAAGTTAATATTCATCTTACTGCTTACTCTCACTTGCTGTCCCCGTAATGAGTCAGCCCTTCCAGTCTCTCCTTTTGTGAAAACTTTGCCAGCCTCCAACTCTCTCTATCCTCCCATCCCCCCTCCAGACAGGACATGCCAACACAGTCTCAAGTGTCCACCTGATGTACTTAGCTCACTCTTCATCAGCATCTCTCTCCCACCCACTCTGCAGTCCCTTTCATGTCTGATGAATTGTCTTCGGGGATGGTTCCCGTCCTGTGCCAACAGAAGTTTTGGGGACCACGACCGCCGGGATTCCTCTAGTCACAGCCAGACCATTAAGTATGGTCTTTTAATGAGAATTTGGGGTCTGCCTCCCACTGATCTCCCGCTCCCTCAGGGGTTCCTGTTGTGCTCCCTGTGAGGGCAGGCATCGATTGTGGCCAGGCCCCAACTAGTTCTTCTGGTCTCAGGATAATGTAGGTCTCTGGTTCATGTGGCCCTTTCTGTGTCTTGGGCTCTTAGTTGTCGAGTGACCTTGGTGTTCTTCATTCTCCTTTGCTCCAGGTGGGTTGAGACCAATTGATGCATCTTAGATGGCCGCTCGTTAGCATTTAAGACCCCAGACGCCACATTTCAAAGTGGGATGCAGAATGTTTTCATAATAGAATTATTTTTCCATTTGACGTAGAAGTCCCCTTAAACCGTGGTTCCCAAACCCCCGCCCTTGCTCCGCTGTCCTTTTTTTTTTCTTAACTTTTATTGAGCTTCAAGTGAACGTTTACAAATCAAGTCAGTCTGTCACATATAAGTTAATATTCATCTTAGTGCTTACTCTCACTTGCTGTCCCCGTAATGAGTCAGCCCTTCCAGTCTCTCCTTTTGTGAAAACTTTGCCAGCCTCCAACTCTCTCTATCCTCCCTTCCCCCCTCCATACACGAGATGCCAACACAGTCTCAAGTGTCCACCTGATCTAATTAGCTCACTCTTCATCAGCATCTCTCTCCCACCCACTGTCCAGTCCCTTTCATGTCTGATGAATTGTCTTTGGGAATGGTTCCCGTCCTGTGCCAACAGAAGTTTTGGGGACCACGACCGCCGGGATTCCTCTAGTCACAGCCAGACCATTAAGTATAGTCTTTTAATGAGAATTTGGGGTCTGCCTCCCACTGATCTCCCGCTCCCTCAGGGGTTCCTGTTGTGCTCCCTGTGAGGGCAGGCATCGATTGTGGCCAGGCCCCAACTAGTTCTTCTGGTCTCAGGATAATGTAGGTCTCTGGTTCATGTGGCCCTTTCTGTGTCTTGGGCTCTTAGTTGTCGAGTGACCTTGGTGTTCTTCATTCTCCTTTGCTCCAGGTGGGTTGAGACCAATTGATGCATCTTAGATGGCCGCCTGTTAGCATTTAAGACCCCAGACGCCACATTTCAAAGTGGGATGCAGAATGTTTTCATAATAGAATTATTTTTCCATTTGACGTAGAAGTCCCCTTAAACCATGGTTCCCAAACCCCCGCCCTTGCTCCGCTGTCCTTTTTTTTTTTCTTAACTTTTATTGAGCTTCAAGTGAACGTTTACAAATCAAGTCAGTCTGTCACATATAAGTTAATATTCATCTTACTGCTTACTCTCACTTGCTGTCCCCGTAATGAGTCAGCCCTTCCAGTCTCTCCTTTTGTGAAAACTTTGCCAGCCTCCAACTCTCTCTATCCTCCCTTCCCCCCTCCAGACAGGAGATGCCAACACAGTCTCAAGTTTCCACCTGATATACTTAGCTAACTCTTCATCAGCATCTCTCTCCCACCCACTGTCCAGTCCCTTTCATGTCTGATGAATTGTCTTCGGGGATGGTTCCCGTCCTGTGTCAACGGAAGGTTTGGGGACCATGACCGCCGGGATTCCTCTAGTCACAGCCAGACCATTAAGTATGGTCGTTTTATGAGAATTTGGGGTCTGCCTCCCACTGATCTCCCGCTATCTCAGGGGTTCTCTGTTGTGCTCCCTGTGAGGGCAGTCATCGATTGTGGCCAGGGCCCATCTAGTTCTTCTGGTCTCAGGATAATATAGGCCTCTGGTTCATGTGGCCCTTTCTGTGTCTTGGGCTCTTAGTTGTCGTGTGACCTTGGTGTTCTTCATTCTCCTTTGCTCCAGGTGGGTTGAGACCAATTGATGCATCTTAGATGGCCGCTTGTTTTTTTTTTTTTTTTTTAGATCGACGCTTGTTAGCATTTAAGACCCCAGACCCCACATTTCAAAGTGGGATGCAGAATGTGTTCATAATAGAATTATTTTGCCAATTGACTTAGAAGTCCCTTTAATCCATGGTTCCCAAACCCCCGCCCTTGCTCCGCTGACCATTTTTTTTCTTAACTTTTATTGAGCTTCAAGTGAACGTTTACAAATCAAGTCAGTCTGTCACATATAAGTTAATATTCATCTTACTGCTTACTCTCACTTGCTGTCCCCGTAATGAGTCAGCCCTTCCAGTCTCTCCTTTTGTGAAAACTTTGCCAGCCTCCAACTCTCTCTATCCTCCCATCCCCCCTCCATACAGGAGATGCCAACACAGTCTCAAGTGTCCACCTGATCTAATTAGCTCACTCTTCATCAGCATGTCTCTCCCACCCACTGTCCAGTCCCTTTCATGTCTGATGAATTGTCTTCGGGAATGGTTCCCGTCCTGTGCCAACAGAAGTTTTGGGGACCACGACCGCCGGGATTCCTCTAGTCACAGCCAGACCATTAAGTATGGTCTTTTAATGAGAATTTGGGGTCTGCCTCCCACTGATCTCCCGCTCCCTCAGGGGTTCCTGTTGTGCTCCCTGTGAGGGCAGTCATCGATTGTGGCCAGGCCCCAACTAGTTCTTCTGGTCTCAGGATAATGTAAGTCTCTGGTTCATGTGGCCCTTTCTGTGTCTTGGGCTCTTAGTTGTCGTGTGACCTTGGTGTTCTTCATTCTCCTTTGCTCCAGGTGGGTTGAGACCAATTGATGCATCTTAGATGGCCGCTCGTTAGCATTTAAGACCCCAGACGCCACATTTCAAAGTGGGATGCAGAATGTTTTCATAATAGAATTATTTTTCCATTTGACGTAGAAGTCCCCTTAAACCGTGGTTCCCAAACCCCCGCCCTTGCTCCGCTGTCCTTTTTTTTTTTTTAACTTTTATTGAGCTTCAAGTGAACGTTTACAAATCAAGTCAGTCTGTCACATATAAGTTAATATTCATCTTACTGCTTACTCTCACTTGCTGTCCCCGTAATGAGTCAGCCCTTCCAGTCTCTCCTTTTGTGAAAACTTTGCCAGCCTCCAACTCTCTCTATCCTCCCTTCCCCCCTCCAGACAGGAGATGCCAACACAGTCTCAAGTGTCCACCTGATGTAATTAGATCACTCTTCATCAGCATCTGTCTCCCACCCACTGTCCAGTCCCTTTCATGTCTGATGAATTGTCTTTGGGGATGGTTCCCGTCCTGTGCCAACAGAAGTTTTGGGGACCACGACCGCCGGGATTCCTCTAGTCACAGCCAGACCATTAAGTATAGTCTTTTAATGAGAATTTGGGGTCTGCCTCCCACTGATCTCCCGCTCCCTCAGGGGTTCCTGTTGTCCTCCCTGTGAGGGCAGGCATCGATTGTGGCCAGGCCCCAACTAGTTCTTCTGGTCTCAGGATAATGTAGGTCTCTGGTTCATGTGGCCCTTTCTGTGTCTTGGGCTCTTAGTTGTCGAGTGACCTTGGTGTTCTTCATTCTCCTTTGCTCCAGGTGGGTTGAGACCAATTGATGCATCTTAGATGGCCGCCTGTTAGCATTTAAGACCCCAGACGCCACATTTCAAAGTGGGATGCAGAATGTTTTCATAATAGAATTATTTTTCCATTTGACGTAGAAGTCCCCTTAAACCATGGTTCCCAAACCCCCGCCCTTGCTCCGCTGTCCTTTTTTTTTTCTTAACTTTTATTGAGCTTCAAGTGAACGTTTACAAATCAAGTCAGTCTGTCACATATAAGTTAATATTCATCTTACTGCTTACTCTCACTTGCTGTCCCCGTAATGAGTCAGCCCTTCCAGTCTCTCCTTTTGTGAAAACTTTGCCAGCCTCCAACTCTCTCTATCCTCCCTTCCCCCCTCCAGACAGGAGATGCCAACACAGTCTCAAGTTTCCACCTGATATACTTAGCTAACTCTTCATCAGCATCTCTCTCCCACCCACTGTCCAGTCCCTTTCATGTCTGATGAATTGTCTTCGGGGATGGTTCCCGTCCTGTGTCAACGGAAGGTTTGGGGACCATGACCGCCGGGATTCCTCTAGTCACAGCCAGACCATTAAGTATGGTCGTTTTATGAGAATTTGGGGTCTGCCTCCCACTGATCTCCCGCTCCCTCAGGGGTTCCTGTTGTGCTCCCTGTGAGGGCAGTCATCGATTGTGGCCAGGCCCCAACTAGTTCTTCTGGTCTCAGGATAATGTAGGTCTCTGGTTCATGTGGCCCTTTCTGTGTCTTGGGCTCTTAGTTGTCGTGTGACCTTGGTGTTCTTCATTCTCCTTTGCTCCAGGTGGGTTGAGACCAATTGATGCATCTTAGATGGCCGCTTGTTAGCATTTAAGACCCCAGACGCCACATTTCAAAGTGGGATGCAGAATGTTTTCATAATAGAATTATTTTTCCATTTGACGTAGAAGTCCCCTTAAACCATGGTTCCCAAACCCCCGCCCTTGCTCCGCTGTCCTTTTTTTTTCTTAACTTTTATTGAGCTTCAAGTGAACGTTTACAAATCAAGTCAGTCTGTCACATATAAGTTAATATTCATCTTACTGCTTACTCTCACTTGCTGTCCCCGTAATGAGTCAGCCCTTCCAGTCTCTCCTTTTGTGAAAACTTTGCCAGCCTCCAACTCTCTCTATCCTCCCATCCCCCCTCCAGACAGGACATGCCAACACAGTCTCAAGTGTCCACCTGATGTACTTAGCTCACTCTTCATCAGCATCTCTCTCCCACCCACTCTGCAGTCCCTTTCATGTCTGATGAATTGTCTTCGGGGATGGTTCCCGTCCTGTGCCAACAGAAGTTTTGGGGACCACGACCGCCGGGATTCCTCTAGTCACAGCCAGACCATTAAGTATGGTCTTTTAATGAGAATTTGGGGTCTGCCTCCCACTGATCTCCCGCTCCCTCAGGGGTTCCTGTTGTGCTCCCTGTGAGGGCAGGCATCGATTGTGGCCAGGCCCCAACTAGTTCTTCTGGTCTCAGGATAATGTAGGTCTCTGGTTCATGTGGCCCTTTCTGTGTCTTGGGCTCTTAGTTGTCGAGTGACCTTGGTGTTCTTCATTCTCCTTTGCTCCAGGTGGGTTGAGACCAATTGATGCATCTTAGATGGCCGCTCGTTAGCATTTAAGACCCCAGACGCCACATTTCAAAGTGGGATGCAGAATGTTTTCATAATAGAATTATTTTTCCATTTGACGTAGAAGTCCCCTTAAACCGTGGTTCCCAAACCCCCGCCCTTGCTCCGCTGTCCTTTTTTTTTTCTTAACTTTTATTGAGCTTCAAGTGAACGTTTACAAATCAAGTCAGTCTGTCACATATAAGTTAATATTCATCTTAGTGCTTACTCTCACTTGCTGTCCCCGTAATGAGTCAGCCCTTCCAGTCTCTCCTTTTGTGAAAACTTTGCCAGCCTCCAACTCTCTCTATCCTCCCTTCCCCCCTCCATACACGAGATGCCAACACAGTCTCAAGTGTCCACCTGATCTAATTAGCTCACTCTTCATCAGCATCTCTCTCCCACCCACTGTCCAGTCCCTTTCATGTCTGATGAATTGTCTTTGGGGATGGTTCCCGTCCTGTGCCAACAGAAGTTTTGGGGACCACGACCGCCGGGATTCCTCTAGTCACAGCCAGACCATTAAGTATAGTCTTTTAATGAGAATTTGGGGTCTGCCTCCCACTGATCTCCCGCTCCCTCAGGGGTTCCTGTTGTGCTCCCTGTGAGGGCAGGCATCGATTGTGGCCAGGCCCCAACTAGTTCTTCTGGTCTCAGGATAATGTAGGTCTCTGGTTCATGTGGCCCTTTCTGTGTCTTGGGCTCTTAGTTGTCGAGTGACCTTGGTGTTCTTCATTCTCCTTTGCTCCAGGTGGGTTGAGACCAATTGATGCATCTTAGATGGCCGCCTGTTAGCATTTAAGACCCCAGACGCCACATTTCAAAGTGGGATGCAGAATGTTTTCATAATAGAATTATTTTTCCATTTGACGTAGAAGTCCCCTTAAACCATGGTTCCCAAACCCCCGCCCTTGCTCCGCTGTCCTTTTTTTTTCTTAACTTTTATTGAGCTTCAAGTGAACGTTTACAAATCAAGTCAGTCTGTCACATATAAGTTAATATTCATCTTACTGCTTACTCTCACTTGCTGTCCCCGTAATGAGTCAGCCCTTCCAGTCTCTCCTTTTGTGAAAACTTTGCCAGCCTCCAACTCTCTCTATCCTCCCTTCCCCCCTCCAGACAGGAGATGCCAACACAGTCTCAAGTTTCCACCTGATATACTTAGCTAACTCTTCATCAGCATCTCTCTCCCACCCACTGTCCAGTCCCTTTCATGTCTGATGAATTGTCTTCGGGGATGGTTCCCGTCCTGTGTCAACGGAAGGTTTGGGGACCATGACCGCCGGGATTCCTCTAGTCACAGCCAGACCATTAAGTATGGTCGTTTTATGAGAATTTGGGGTCTGCCTCCCACTGATCTCCCGCTATCTCAGGGGTTCTCTGTTGTGCTCCCTGTGAGGGCAGTCATCGATTGTGGCCAGGGCCCATCTAGTTCTTCTGGTCTCAGGATAATATAGGCCTCTGGTTCATGTGGCCCTTTCTGTGTCTTGGGCTCTTAGTTGTCGTGTGACCTTGGTGTTCTTCATTCTCCTTTGCTCCAGGTGGGTTGAGACCAATTGATGCATCTTAGATGGCCGCTGGTTAGCATTTCAGACCCCAGACGCCACATTTCAAAGTGGGATGCGGAAAGTTTTCATAATAGAATTATTTTGCCAATTGACTTAGAAGTCCCTTTAGTCCATGGTTCCCAAACCCCCGCCCTTGCTCCGCTGACCATTTTTTTTCTTAACTTTTATTGAGCTTTAAGTGAACGTTTACAAATCAAGTCAGTCTGTCACATATAAGTTAATATTCATCTTACTGCTTACTCTCACTTGCTGTCCCCGTAATGAGTCAGCCCTTCCAGTCTCTCCTTTTGTGAAAACTTTGCCAGCCTCCAACTCTCTCTATCCTGCCATCCCCCCTCCAGACAGGAGATGCCAACACAGTCTCAAGTGTCCACCTGATGTAATTAGATCACTCTTCATCAGCATCTGTCTCCCACCCACTGTCCAGTCCCTTTCATGTCTGATGAATTGTCTTTGGGGATGGTTCCCGTCCTGTGCCAACAGAAGTTTTGGGGACCACGACCGCCGGGATTCCTCTTGTCACAGCCAGACCATTAAGTATGGTCTTTTAATGAGAATTTGGGGTCTGCCTCCCACTGATCTCCCGCTCCCTCAGGGGTTCCTGTTGTGCTCCCTGTGAGGGCAGTCATCGATTGTGGCCAGGCCCCAACTAGTTCTTCTGGTCTCAGGATAATGTAGGTCTCTGGTTCATGTGGCCCTTTCTGTATCTTGGGCTCTTAGTTGTCGTGTGACCTTGGTGTTCTTCATTCTCCTTTGCTCCAGGTGAGTTGAGACCAATTGATGCATCTTAGATGGCCGCTTGTTTTTTTTTTTTTTTTTAGATCGACGCTTGTTAGCATTTAAGACCCCAGACCCCACATTTCAAAGTGGGATGCAGAATGTGTTCATAATAGAATTATTTTGCCAAATGACTTAGAAGTCCCTTTAATCCATGGTTCCCAAACCCCCGCCCTTGCTCCGCTGACCATTTTTTTTCTTAACTTTTATTGAGCTTCAAGTGAACGTTTACAAATCAAGTCAGTCTGTCACATATAAGTTAATATTCATCTTACTGCTTACTCTCACTTGCTGTCCCCGTAATGAGTCAGCCCTTCCAGTCTCTCCTTTTGTGAAAACTTTGCCAGCCTCCAACTCTCTCTATCCTCCCATCCCCCCTCCATACAGGAGATGCCAACACAGTCTCAAGTGTCCACCTGATCTAATTAGCTCACTCTTCATCAGCATGTCTCTCCCACCCACTGTCCAGTCCCTTTCATGTCTGATGAATTGTCTTCGGGAATGGTTCCCGTCCTGTGCCAACAGAAGTTTTGGGGACCACGACCGCCGGGATTCCTCTAGTCACAGCCAGACCATTAAGTATGGTCTTTTAATGAGAATTTGGGGTCTGCCTCCCACTGATCTCCCGCTCCCTCAGGGGTTCCTGTTGTGCTCCCTGTGAGGGCAGTCATCGATTGTGGCCAGGCCCCAACTAGTTCTTCTGGTCTCAGGATAATGTAGGTCTCTGGTTCATGTGGCCCTTTCTGTGTCTTGGGCTCTTAGTTGTCATGTGACCTTGGTGTTCTTCATTCTCCTTTGCTCCAGGTGGGTGGAGACCAATTGATGCATCTTAGATGGCCGCTCGTTAGCATTTAAGACCCCAGACGCCACATTTCAAAGTGGGATGCAGAATGTTTTCATAATAGAATTATTTTTCCATTTCACGTAGAAGTCCCCTTAAACCGTGGTTCCCAAACCCCCGCCCTTGCTCCGCTGTCCTTTTTTTTTTCTTAACTTTTATTGAGCTTCAAGTGAACGTTTACAAATCAAGTCAGTCTGTCACATATAAGTTAATATTCATCTTACTGCTTACTCTCACTTGCTGTCCCCGTAATGAGTCAGCCCTTCCAGTCTCTCCTTTTGTGAAAACTTTACCAGCCTCCAACTCTCTCTATCCTCCCTTCCCCCCTCCAGACAGGAGATGCCAACACAGTCTCAAGTTTCCACCTGATATACTTAGCTAACTCTTCATCAGCATCTCTCTCCCACCCACTGTCCAGTCTCTTTCATGTCTGATGAATTGTCTTTGGGGATGGTTCCCGTCCTGTGCCAACAGAAGTTTTGCGGACCACGACCGCCGGGATTCCTCTAGTCACAGCCAGACCATTAAGTATAGTCTTTTAATGAGAATTTGGGGTCTGCCTCCCACTGATCTCCCGCTCCCTCAGGGGTTCCTGTTGTGCTCCCTGTGAGGGCAGGCATCGATTGTGGCCAGGCCCCAACTAGTTCTTCTGGTCTCAGGATAATGTAGGTCTCTGGTTCATGTGGCCCTTTCTGTGTCTTGGGCTCTTAGTTGTCGAGTGACCTTGGTGTTCTTCATTCTCCTTTGCTCCAGGTGGGTTGAGACCAATTGATGCATCTTAGATGGCCGCCTGTTAGCATTTAAGACCCCAGACGCCACATTTCAAAGTGGGATGCAGAATGTTTTCATAATAGAATTATTTTTCCATTTGACGTAGAAGTCCCCTTAAACCATGGTTCCCAAACCCCCGCCCTTGCTCCGCTGTCCTTTTTTTTTTCTTAACTTTTATTGAGCTTCAAGTGAACGTTTACAAATCAAGTCAGTCTGTCACATATAAGTTAATATTCATCTTACTGCTTACTCTCACTTGCTGTCCCCGTAATGAGTCAGCCCTTCCAGTCTCTCCTTTTGTGAAAACTTTGCCAGCCTCCAACTCTCTCTATCCTCCCATCCCCCCTCCAGACAGGAGATGCCAACACAGTCTCAAGTGTCCACCTGATGTACTTAGCTCACTCTTCATCAGCATCTCTCTCCCACCCACTCTGCAGTCCCATTCATGTCTGATGAATTGTCTTCGGGGATGGTTCCCGTCCTGTGCCAACAGAAGTTTTGGGGACCACGACCGCCGGGATTCCTCTAGTCACAGCCAGACCATTAAGTATGGTCTTTTAATGAGAATTTGGGGTCTGCCTCCCACTGATCTCCCGCTCCCTCAGGGGTTCCTGTTGTGCTCCCTGTGAGGGCAGGCATCGATTGTGGCCAGGCCCCAACTAGTTCTTCTGGTCTCAGGATAATGTAGGTCTCTGGTTCATGTGGCCCTTTCTGTGTCTTGGGCTCTTAGTTGTCGAGTGACCTTGGTGTTCTTCATTCTCCTTTGCTCCAGGTGGGTTGAGACCAATTGATGCATCTTAGATGGCCGCTCGTTAGCATTTAAGACCCCAGACGCCACATTTCAAAGTGGGATGCAGAATGTTTTCATAATAGAATTATTTTTCCATTTGACGTAGAAGTCCCCTTAAACCGTGGTTCCCAAACCCCCGCCCTTGCTCCGCTGTCCTTTTTTTTTTCTTAACTTTTATTGAGCTTCAAGTGAACGTTTACAAATCAAGTCAGTCTGTCACATATAAGTTAATATTCATCTTAGTGCTTACTCTCACTTGCTGTCCCCGTAATGAGTCAGCCCTTCCAGTCTCTCCTTTTGTGAAAACTTTGCCAGCCTCCAACTCTCTCTATCCTCCCTTCCCCCCTCCATACACGAGATGCCAACACAGTCTCAAGTGTCCACCTGATCTAATTAGCTCACTCTTCATCAGCATCTCTCTCCCACCCACTGTCCAGTCCCTTTCATGTCTGATGAATTGTCTTTGGGGATGGTTCCCGTCCTGTGCCAACAGAAGTTTTGGGGACCACGACCGCCGGGATTCCTCTAGTCACAGCCAGACCATTAAGTATAGTCTTTTAATGAGAATTTGGGGTCTGCCTCCCACTGATCTCCCGCTCCCTCAGGGGTTCCTGTTGTGCTCCCTGTGAGGGCAGGCATCGATTGTGGCCAGGCCCCAACTAGTTCTTCTGGTCTCAGGATAATGTAGGTCTCTGGTTCATGTGGCCCTTTCTGTGTCTTGGGCTCTTAGTTGTCGAGTGACCTTGGTGTTCTTCATTCTCCTTTGCTCCAGGTGGGTTGAGACCAATTGATGCATCTTAGATGGCCGCCTGTTAGCATTTAAGACCCCAGACGCCACATTTCAAAGTGGGATGCAGAATGTTTTCATAATAGAATTATTTTTCCATTTGACGTAGAAGTCCCCTTAAACCATGGTTCCCAAACCCCCGCCCTTGCTCCGCTGTCCTTTTTTTTTTCTTAACTTTTATTGAGCTTCAAGTGAACGTTTACAAATCAAGTCAGTCTGTCACATATAAGTTAATATTCATCTTACTGCTTACTCTCACTTGCTGTCCCCGTAATGAGTCAGCCCTTCCAGTCTCTCCTTTTGTGAAAACTTTGCCAGCCTCCAACTCTCTCTATCCTCCCTTCCCCCCTCCAGACAGGAGATGCCAACACAGTCTCAAGTTTCCACCTGATATACTTAGCTAACTCTTCATCAGCATCTCTCTCCCACCCACTGTCCAGTCCCTTTCATGTCTGATGAATTGTCTTCGGGGATGGTTCCCGTCCTGTGTCAACGGAAGGTTTGGGGACCATGACCGCCGGGATTCCTCTAGTCACAGCCAGACCATTAAGTATGGTCGTTTTATGAGAATTTGGGGTCTGCCTCCCACTGATCTCCCGCTATCTCAGGGGTTCTCTGTTGTGCTCCCTGTGAGGGCAGTCATCGATTGTGGCCAGGGCCCATCTAGTTCTTCTGGTCTCAGGATAATATAGGCCTCTGGTTCATGTGGCCCTTTCTGTGTCTTGGGCTCTTAGTTGTCGTGTGACCTTGGTGTTCTTCATTCTCCTTTGCTCCAGGTGGGTTGAGACCAATTGATGCATCTTAGATGGCCGCTGGTTAGCATTTCAGACCCCAGACGCCACATTTCAAAGTGGGATGCGGAAAGTTTTCATAATAGAATTATTTTGCCAATTGACTTAGAAGTCCCTTTAGTCCATGGTTCCCAAACCCCCGCCCTTGCTCCGCTGACCATTTTTTTTCTTAACTTTTATTGAGCTTTAAGTGAACGTTTACAAATCAAGTCAGTCTGTCACATATAAGTTAATATTCATCTTACTGCTTACTCTCACTTGCTGTCCCCGTAATGAGTCAGCCCTTCCAGTCTCTCCTTTTGTGAAAACTTTGCCAGCCTCCAACTCTCTCTATCCTGCCATCCCCCCTCCAGACAGGAGATGCCAACACAGTCTCAAGTGTCCACCTGATGTAATTAGATCACTCTTCATCAGCATCTGTCTCCCACCCACTGTCCAGTCCCTTTCATGTCTGATGAATTGTCTTTGGGGATGGTTCCCGTCCTGTGCCAACAGAAGTTTTGGGGACCACGACCGCCGGGATTCCTCTTGTCACAGCCAGACCATTAAGTATGGTCTTTTAATGAGAATTTGGGGTCTGCCTCCCACTGATCTCCCGCTCCCTCAGGGGTTCCTGTTGTGCTCCCTGTGAGGGCAGTCATCGATTGTGGCCAGGCCCCAACTAGTTCTTCTGGTCTCAGGATAATGTAGGTCTCTGGTTCATGTGGCCCTTTCTGTATCTTGGGCTCTTAGTTGTCGTGTGACCTTGGTGTTCTTCATTCTCCTTTGCTCCAGGTGAGTTGAGACCAATTGATGCATCTTAGATGGCCGCTTGTTTTTTTTTTTTTTTTTAGATCGACGCTTGTTAGCATTTAAGACCCCAGACCCCACATTTCAAAGTGGGATGCAGAATGTGTTCATAATAGAATTATTTTGCCAATTGACTTAGAAGTCCCTTTAATCCATGGTTCCCAAACCCCCGCCCTTGCTCCGCTGACCATTTTTTTTCTTAACTTTTATTGAGCTTCAAGTGAACGTTTACAAATCAAGTCAGTCTGTCACATATAAGTTAATATTCATCTTACTGCTTACTCTCACTTGCTGTCCCCGTAATGAGTCAGCCCTTCCAGTCTCTCCTTTTGTGAAAACTTTGCCAGCCTCCAACTCTCTCTATCCTCCCATCCCCCCTCCATACAGGAGATGCCAACACAGTCTCAAGTGTCCACCTGATCTAATTAGCTCACTCTTCATCAGCATGTCTCTCCCACCCACTGTCCAGTCCCTTTCATGTCTGATGAATTGTCTTCGGGAATGGTTCCCGTCCTGTGCCAACAGAAGTTTTGGGGACCACGACCGCCGGGATTCCTCTAGTCACAGCCAGACCATTAAGTATGGTCTTTTAATGAGAATTTGGGGTCTGCCTCCCACTGATCTCCCGCTCCCTCAGGGGTTCCTGTTGTGCTCCCTGTGAGGGCAGTCATCGATTGTGGCCAGGCCCCAACTAGTTCTTCTGGTCTCAGGATAATGTAGGTCTCTGGTTCATGTGGCCCTTTCTGTGTCTTGGGCTCTTAGTTGTCATGTGACCTTGGTGTTCTTCATTCTCCTTTGCTCCAGGTGGGTGGAGACCAATTGATGCATCTTAGATGGCCGCTCGTTAGCATTTAAGACCCCAGACGCCACATTTCAAAGTGGGATGCAGAATGTTTTCATAATAGAATTATTTTTCCATTTGACGTAGAAGTCCCCTTAAACCGTGGTTCCCAAACCCCCGCCCTTGCTCCGCTGTCCTTTTTTTTTTCTTAACTTTTATTGAGCTTCAAGTGAACGTTTACAAATCAAGTCAGTCTGTCACATATAAGTTAATATTCATCTTACTGCTTACTCTCACTTGCTGTCCCCGTAATGAGTCAGCCCTTCCAGTCTCTCCTTTTGTGAAAACTTTGCCAGCCTCCAACTCTCTCTATCCTCCCTTCCCCCCTCCAGACAGGAGATGCCAACACAGTCTCAAGTTTCCACCTGATATACTTAGCTAACTCTTCATCAGCATCTCTCTCCCACCCACTGTCCAGTCCCTTTCATGTCTGATGAATTGTCTTCGGGGATGGTTCCCGTCCTGTGTCAACGGAAGGTTTGGGGACCATGACCGCCGGGATTCCTCTAGTCACAGCCAGACCATTAAGTATGGTCGTTTTATGAGAATTTGGGGTCTGCCTCCCACTGATCTCCCGCTCCCTCAGGGGTTCCTGTTGTGCTCCCTGTGAGGGCAGTCATCGATTGTGGCCAGGCCCCAACTAGTTCTTCTGGTCTCAGGATAATGTAGGTCTCTGGTTCATGTGGCCCTTTCTGTGTCTTGGGCTCTTAGTTGTCGTGTGACCTTGGTGTTCTTCATTCTCCTTTGCTCCAGGTGGGTTGAGACCAATTGATGCATCTTAGATGGCCGCTTGTTAGCATTTAAGACCCCAGACGCCACATTTCAAAGTGGGATGCAGAATGTTTTCATAATAGAATTATTTTTCCATTTGACGTAGAAGTCCCCTTAAACCATGGTTCCCAAACCCCCGCCCTTGCTCCGCTGTCCTTTTTTTTTCTTAACTTTTATTGAGCTTCAAGTGAACGTTTACAAATCAAGTCAGTCTGTCACATATAAGTTAATATTCATCTTACTGCTTACTCTCACTTGCTGTCCCCGTAATGAGTCAGCCCTTCCAGTCTCTCCTTTTGTGAAAACTTTGCCAGCCTCCAACTCTCTCTATCCTCCCATCCCCCCTCCAGACAGGACATGCCAACACAGTCTCAAGTGTCCACCTGATGTACTTAGCTCACTCTTCATCAGCATCTCTCTCCCACCCACTCTGCAGTCCCTTTCATGTCTGATGAATTGTCTTCGGGGATGGTTCCCGTCCTGTGCCAACAGAAGTTTTGGGGACCACGACCGCCGGGATTCCTCTAGTCACAGCCAGACCATTAAGTATGGTCTTTTAATGAGAATTTGGGGTCTGCCTCCCACTGATCTCCCGCTCCCTCAGGGGTTCCTGTTGTGCTCCCTGTGAGGGCAGGCATCGATTGTGGCCAGGCCCCAACTAGTTCTTCTGGTCTCAGGATAATGTAGGTCTCTGGTTCATGTGGCCCTTTCTGTGTCTTGGGCTCTTAGTTGTCGAGTGACCTTGGTGTTCTTCATTCTCCTTTGCTCCAGGTGGGTTGAGACCAATTGATGCATCTTAGATGGCCGCTCGTTAGCATTTAAGACCCCAGACGCCACATTTCAAAGTGGGATGCAGAATGTTTTCATAATAGAATTATTTTTCCATTTGACGTAGAAGTCGCCTTAAACCGTGGTTCCCAAACCCCCGCCCTTGCTCCGCTGTCCTTTTTTTTTTCTTAACTTTTATTGAGCTTCAAGTGAACGTTTACAAATCAAGTCAGTCTGTCACATATAAGTTAATATTCATCTTAGTGCTTACTCTCACTTGCTGTCCCCGTAATGAGTCAGCCCTTCCAGTCTCTCCTTTTGTGAAAACTTTGCCAGCCTCCAACTCTCTCTATCCTCCCTTCCCCCCTCCATACAGGAGATGCCAACACAGTCTCAAGTGTCCACCTGATCTAATTAGCTCACTCTTCATCAGCATCTCTCTCCCACCCACTGTCCAGTCCCTTTCATGTCTGATGAATTGTCTTTGGGGATGGTTCCCGTCCTGTGCCAACAGAAGTTTTGGGGACCACGACCGCCGGGATTCCTCTAGTCACAGCCAGACCATTAAGTATAGTCTTTTAATGAGAATTTGGGGTCTGCCTCCCACTGATCTCCCGCTCCCTCAGGGGTTCCTGTTGTGCTCCCTGTGAGGGCAGGCATCGATTGTGGCCAGGCCCCAACTAGTTCTTCTGGTCTCAGGATAATGTAGGTCTCTGGTTCATGTGGCCCTTTCTGTGTCTTGGGCTCTTAGTTGTCGAGTGACCTTGGTGTTCTTCATTCTCCTTTGCTCCAGGTGGGTTGAGACCAATTGATGCATCTTAGATGGCCGCCTGTTAGCATTTAAGACCCCAGACGCCACATTTCAAAGTGGGATGCAGAATGTTTTCATAATAGAATTATTTTTCCATTTGACGTAGAAGTCCCCTTAAACCATGGTTCCCAAACCCCCGCCCTTGCTCCGCTGTCCTTTTTTTTTTCTTAACTTTTATTGAGCTTCAAGTGAACGTTTACAAATCAAGTCAGTCTGTCACATATAAGTTAATATTCATCTTACTGCTTACTCTCACTTGCTGTCCCCGTAATGAGTCAGCCCTTCCAGTCTCTCCTTTTGTGAAAACTTTGCCAGCCTCCAACTCTCTCTATCCTCCCTTCCCCCCTCCAGACAGGAGATGCCAACACAGTCTCAAGTTTCCACCTGATATACTTAGCTAACTCTTCATCAGCATCTCTCTCCCACCCACTGTCCAGTCCCTTTCATGTCTGATGAATTGTCTTCGGGGATGGTTCCCGTCCTGTGTCAACGGAAGGTTTGGGGACCATGACCGCCGGGATTCCTCTAGTCACAGCCAGACCATTAAGTATGGTCGTTTTATGAGAATTTGGGGTCTGCCTCCCACTGATCTCCCGCTATCTCAGGGGTTCTCTGTTGTGCTCCCTGTGAGGGCAGTCATCGATTGTGGCCAGGGCCCATCTAGTTCTTCTGGTCTCAGGATAATATAGGCCTCTGGTTCATGTGGCCCTTTCTGTGTCTTGGGCTCTTAGTTGTCTTGTGACCTTGGTGTTCTTCATTCTCCTTTGCTCCAGGTGGGTTGAGACCAATTGATGCATCTTAGATGGCCGCTTGTTTTTTTTTTTTTTTTTTAGATCGACGCTTGTTAGCATTTAAGACCCCAGACCCCACATTTCAAAGTGGGATGCAGAATGTGTTCATAATAGAATTATTTTGCCAATTGACTTAGAAGTCCCTTTAATCCATGGTTCCCAAACCCCCGCCCTTGCTCCGCTGACCATTTTTTTTCTTAACTTTTATTGAGCTTCAAGTGAACGTTTACAAATCAAGTCAGTCTGTCACATATAAGTTAATATTCATCTTACTGCTTACTCTCACTTGCTGTCCCCGTAATGAGTCAGCCCTTCCAGTCTCTCCTTTTGTGAAAACTTTGCCAGCCTCCAACTCTCTCTATCCTCCCATCCCCCCTCCATACAGGAGATGCCAACACAGTCTCAAGTGTCCACCTGATCTAATTAGCTCACTCTTCATCAGCATGTCTCTCCCACCCACTGTCCAGTCCCTTTCATGTCTGATGAATTGTCTTCGGGAATGGTTCCCGTCCTGTGCCAACAGAAGTTTTGGGGACCACGACCGCCGGGATTCCTCTAGTCACAGCCAGACCATTAAGTATGGTCTTTTAATGAGAATTTGGGGTCTGCCTCCCACTGATCTCCCGCTCCCTTAGGGGTTCCTGTTGTGCTCCCTGTGAGGGCAGTCATCGATTGTGGCCAGGCCCCAACTAGTTCTTCTGGTCTCAGGATAATGTAGGTCTCTGGTTCATGTGGCCCTTTCTGTGTCTTGGGCTCTTAGTTGTCGTGTGACCTTGGTGTTCTTCATTCTCCTTTGCTCCAGGTGGGTTGAGACCAATTGATGCATCTTAGATGGCCGCTCGTTAGCATTTAAGACCCCAGACGCCACATTTCAAAGTGGGATGCAGAATGTTTTCATAATAGAATTATTTTTCCATTTGACGTAGAAGTCCCCTTAAACCGTGGTTCCCAAACCCCCGCCCTTGCTCCGCTGTCCTTTTTTTTTTCTTAACTTTTATTGAGCTTCAAGTGAACGTTTACAAATCAAGTCAGTCTGTCACATATAAGTTAATATTCATCTTACTGCTTACTCTCACTTGCTGTCCCCGTAATGAGTCAGCCCTTCCAGTCTCTCCTTTTGTGAAAACTTTGCCAGCCTCCAACTCTCTCTATCCTCCCTTCCCCCCTCCAGACAGGAGATGCCAACACAGTCTCAAGTGTCCACCTGATCTAATTAGCTCACTCTTCATCAGCATCTCTCTCCCACCCACTGTCCAGTCCCTTTCATGTCTGATGAATTGTCTTTGGGGATGGTTCCCGTCCTGTGCCAACAGAAGTTTTGGGGACCACGACCGCCGGGATTCCTCTAGTCACAGCCAGACCATTAAGTATAGTCTTTTAATGAGAATTTGGGGTCTGCCTCCCACTGATCTCCCGCTCCCTCAGGGGTTCCTGTTGTGCTCCCTGTGAGGGCAGGCATCGATTGTGGCCAGGCCCCAACTAGTTCTTCTGGTCTCAGGATAATGTAGGTCTCTGGTTCATGTGGCCCTTTCTGTGTCTTGGGCTCTTAGTTGTCGAGTGACCTTGGTGTTCTTCATTCTCCTTTGCTCCAGGTGGGTTGAGACCAATTGATGCATCTTAGATGGCCGCCTGTTAGCATTTAAGACCCCAGACGCCACATTTCAAAGTGGGATGCAGAATGTTTTCATAATAGAATTATTTTTCCATTTGACGTAGAAGTCCCCTTAAACCATGGTTCCCAAACCCCCGCCCTTGCTCCGCTGTCCTTTTTTTTTTCTTAACTTTTATTGAGCTTCAAGTGAACGTTTACAAATCAAGTCAGTCTGTCACATATAAGTTAATATTCATCTTACTGCTTACTCTCACTTGCTGTCCCCGTAATGAGTCAGCCCTTCCAGTCTCTCCTTTTGTGAAAACTTTGCCAGCCTCCAACTCTCTCTATCCTCCCTTCCCCCCTCCAGACAGGAGATGCCAACACAGTCTCAAGTTTCCACCTGATATACTTAGCTAACTCTTCATCAGCATCTCTCTCCCACCCACTGTCCAGTCCCTTTCATGTCTGATGAATTGTCTTCGGGGATGGTTCCCGTCCTGTGTCAACGGAAGGTTTGGGGACCATGACCGCCGGGATTCCTCTAGTCACAGCCAGACCATTAAGTATGGTCGTTTTATGAGAATTTGGGGTCTGCCTCCCACTGATCTCCCGCTCCCTCAGGGGTTCCTGTTGTGCTCCCTGTGAGGGCAGTCATCGATTGTGGCCAGGCCCCAACTAGTTCTTCTGGTCTCAGGATAATGTAGGTCTCTGGTTCATGTGGCCCTTTCTGTGTCTTGGGCTCTTAGTTGTCGTGTGACCTTGGTGTTCTTCATTCTCCTTTGCTCCAGGTGGGTTGAGACCAATTGATGCATCTTAGATGGCCGCTTGTTAGCATTTAAGACCCCAGACGCCACATTTCAAAGTGGGATGCAGAATGTTTTCATAATAGAATTATTTTTCCATTTGACGTAGAAGTCCCCTTAAACCATGGTTCCCAAACCCCCGCCCTTGCTCCGCTGTCCTTTTTTTTTCTTAACTTTTATTGAGCTTCAAGTGAACGTTTACAAATCAAGTCAGTCTGTCACATATAAGTTAATATTCATCTTACTGCTTACTCTCACTTGCTGTCCCCGTAATGAGTCAGCCCTTCCAGTCTCTCCTTTTGTGAAAACTTTGCCAGCCTCCAACTCTCTCTATCCTCCCATCCCCCCTCCAGACAGGACATGCCAACACAGTCTCAAGTGTCCACCTGATGTACTTAGCTCACTCTTCATCAGCATCTCTCTCCCACCCACTCTGCAGTCCCTTTCATGTCTGATGAATTGTCTTCGGGGATGGTTCCCGTCCTGTGCCAACAGAAGTTTTGGGGACCACGACCGCCGGGATTCCTCTAGTCACAGCCAGACCATTAAGTATGGTCTTTTAATGAGAATTTGGGGTCTGCCTCCCACTGATCTCCCGCTCCCTCAGGGGTTCCTGTTGTGCTCCCTGTGAGGGCAGGCATCGATTGTGGCCAGGCCCCAACTAGTTCTTCTGGTCTCAGGATAATGTAGGTCTCTGGTTCATGTGGCCCTTTCTGTGTCTTGGGCTCTTAGTTGTCGAGTGACCTTGGTGTTCTTCATTCTCCTTTGCTCCAGGTGGGTTGAGACCAATTGATGCATCTTAGATGGCCGCTCGTTAGCATTTAAGACCCCAGACGCCACATTTCAAAGTGGGATGCAGAATGTTTTCATAATAGAATTATTTTTCCATTTGACGTAGAAGTCCCCTTAAACCGTGGTTCCCAAACCCCCGCCCTTGCTCCGCTGTCCTTTTTTTTTTCTTAACTTTTATTGAGCTTCAAGTGAACGTTTACAAATCAAGTCAGTCTGTCACATATAAGTTAATATTCATCTTAGTGCTTACTCTCACTTGCTGTCCCCGTAATGAGTCAGCCCTTCCAGTCTCTCCTTTTGTGAAAACTTTGCCAGCCTCCAACTCTCTCTATCCTCCCTTCCCCCCTCCATACAGGAGATGCCAACACAGTCTCAAGTGTCCACCTGATCTAATTAGCTCACTCTTCATCAGCATCTCTCTCCCACCCACTGTCCAGTCCCTTTCATGTCTGATGAATTGTCTTTGGGGATGGTTCCCGTCCTGTGCCAACAGAAGTTTTGGGGACCACGACCGCCGGGATTCCTCTAGTCACAGCCAGACCATTAAGTATAGTCTTTTAATGAGAATTTGGGGTCTGCCTCCCACTGATCTCCCGCTCCCTCAGGGGTTCCTGTTGTGCTCCCTGTGAGGGCAGGCATCGATTGTGGCCAGGCCCCAACTAGTTCTTCTGGTCTCAGGATAATGTAGGTCTCTGGTTCATGTGGCCCTTTCTGTGTCTTGGGCTCTTAGTTGTCGAGTGACCTTGGTGTTCTTCATTCTCCTTTGCTCCAGGTGGGTTGAGACCAATTGATGCATCTTAGATGGCCGCCTGTTAGCATTTAAGACCCCAGACGCCACATTTCAAAGTGGGATGCAGAATGTTTTCATAATAGAATTATTTTTCCATTTGACGTAGAAGTCCCCTTAAACCATGGTTCCCAAACCCCCGCCCTTGCTCCGCTGTCCTTTTTTTTTTCTTAACTTTTATTGAGCTTCAAGTGAACGTTTACAAATCAAGTCAGTCTGTCACATATAAGTTAATATTCATCTTACTGCTTACTCTCACTTGCTGTCCCCGTAATGAGTCAGCCCTTCCAGTCTCTCCTTTTGTGAAAACTTTGCCAGCCTCCAACTCTCTCTATCCTCCCTTCCCCCCTCCAGACAGGAGATGCCAACACAGTCTCAAGTTTCCACCTGATATACTTAGCTAACTCTTCATCAGCATCTCTCTCCCACCCACTGTCCAGTCCCTTTCATGTCTGATGAATTGTCTTCGGGGATGGTTCCCGTCCTGTGTCAACGGAAGGTTTGGGGACCATGACCGCCGGGATTCCTCTAGTCACAGCCAGACCATTAAGTATGGTCGTTTTATGAGAATTTGGGGTCTGCCTCCCACTGATCTCCCGCTATCTCAGGGGTTCTCTGTTGTGCTCCCTGTGAGGGCAGTCATCGATTGTGGCCAGGGCCCATCTAGTTCTTCTGGTCTCAGGATAATATAGGCCTCTGGTTCATGTGGCCCTTTCTGTGTCTTGGGCTCTTAGTTGTCGTGTGACCTTGGTGTTCTTCATTCTCCTTTGCTCCAGGTGGGTTGAGACCAATTGATGCATCTTAGATGGCCGCTGGTTAGCATTTCAGACCCCAGACGCCACATTTCAAAGTGGGATGCGGAAAGTTTTCATAATAGAATTATTTTGCCAATTGACTTAGAAGTCCCTTTAGTCCATGGTTCCCAAACCCCCGCCCTTGCTCCGCTGACCATTTTTTTTCTTAACTTTTATTGAGCTTTAAGTGAACGTTTACAAATCAAGTCAGTCTGTCACATATAAGTTAATATTCATCTTACTGCTTACTCTCACTTGCTGTCCCCGTAATGAGTCAGCCCTTCCAGTCTCTCCTTTTGTGAAAACTTTGCCAGCCTCCAACTCTCTCTATCCTGCCATCCCCCCTGCAGGCAGGAGATGCCAACACAGTCTCAAGTGTCCACCTGATGTAATTAGATCACTCTTCATCAGCATCTGTCTCCCACCCACTGTCCAGTCCCTTTCATGTCTGATGAATTGTCTTTGGGGATGGTTCCCGTCCTGTGCCAACAGAAGTTTTGGGGACCACGACCGCCGGGATTCCTCTAGTCACAGCCAGACCATTAAGTATGGTCTTTTAATGAGAATTTGGGGTCTGCCTCCCACTGATCTCCCGCTCCCTCAGGGGTTCCTGTTGTGCTCCCTGTGAGGGCAGTCATCGATTGTGGCCAGGCCCCAACTAGTTCTTCTGGTCTCAGGATAATGTAGGTCTCTGGTTCATGTGGCCCTTTCTGTGTCTTGGGCTCTTAGTTGTCGTGTGACCTTGGTGTTCTTCATTCTCCTTTGCTCCAGGTGGGTTGAGACCAATTGATGCATCTTAGATGGCCGCCTGTTAGCATTTAAGACCCCAGACGCCACGTTTCAAAGTGGGATGCAGAATGTTTTCATAATAGAATTATTTTTCCATTTGACGTAGAAGTCCCCTTAAACCATGGTTCCCAAACCCCCGCCCTTGCTCCGCTGTCCTTTTTTTTTTCTTAACTTTTATTGAGCTTCAAGTGAACGTTTACAAATCAAGTCAGTCTGTCACATATAAGTTAATATTCATCTTACTGCTTACTCTCACTTGCTGTCCCCGTAATGAGTCAGCCCTTCCAGTCTCTCCTTTTGTGAAAACTTTGCCAGCCTCCAACTCTCTCTATCCTCCCTTCCCCCCTCCAGACAGGAGATGCCAACACAGTCTCAAGTTTCCACCTGATATACTTAGCTAACTCTTCATCAGCATCTCTCTCCCACCCACTGTCCAGTCCCTTTCATGTCTGATGAATTGTCTTCGGGGATGGTTCCCGTCCTGTGTCAACGGAAGGTTTGGGGACCATGACCGCCGGGATTCCTCTAGTCACAGCCAGACCATTAAGTATGGTCGTTTTATGAGAATTTGGGGTCTGCCTCCCACTGATCTCCCGCTATCTCAGGGGTTCTCTGTTGTGCTCCCTGTGAGGGCAGTCATCGATTGTGGCCAGGGCCCATCTAGTTCTTCTGGTCTCAGGATAATATAGGCCTCTGGTTCATGTGGCCCTTTCTGTGTCTTGGGCTCTTAGTTGTCGTGTGACCTTGGTGTTCTTCATTCTCCTTTGCTCCAGGTGGGTTGAGACCAATTGATGCATCTTAGATGGCCGCTGGTTAGCATTTCAGACCCCAGACGCCACATTTCAAAGTGGGATGCGGAAAGTTTTCATAATAGAATTATTTTGCCAATTGACTTAGAAGTCCCTTTAGTCCATGGTTCCCAAACCCCCGCCCTTGCTCCGCTGACCATTTTTTTTCTTAACTTTTATTGAGCTTTAAGTGAACGTTTACAAATCAAGTCAGTCTGTCACATATAAGTTAATATTCATCTTACTGCTTACTCTCACTTGCTGTCCCCGTAATGAGTCAGCCCTTCCAGTCTCTCCTTTTGTGAAAACTTTGCCAGCCTCCAACTCTCTCTATCCTGCCATCCCCCCTCCAGACAGGAGATGCCAACACAGTCTCAAGTGTCCACCTGATGTAATTAGATCACTCTTCATCAGCATCTGTCTCCCACCCACTGTCCAGTCCCTTTCATGTCTGATGAATTGTCTTTGGGGATGGTTCCCGTCCTGTGCCAACAGAAGTTTTGGGGACCACGACCGCCGGGATTCCTCTTGTCACAGCCAGACCATTAAGTATGGTCTTTTAATGAGAATTTGGGGTCTGCCTCCCACTGATCTCCCGCTCCCTCAGGGGTTCCTGTTGTGCTCCCTGTGAGGGCAGTCATCGATTGTGGCCAGGCCCCAACTAGTTCTTCTGGTCTCAGGATAATGTAGGTCTCTGGTTCATGTGGCCCTTTCTGTGTCTTGGGCTCTTAGTTGTCGTGTGACCTTGGTGTTCTTCATTCTCCTTTGCTCCAGGTGGGTTGAGACCAATTGATGGATCTTAGATGGCCGCTTGATAGCATTTAAGACCCCAGACGCCACATTTCAAAGTGGGATGCAGAATGTTTTCATAATAGAATTATTTTTCCATTTGACGTAGAAGTCCCCTTAAACCATGGTTCCCAAACCCCCGCCCTTGCTCCGCTGTCCTTTTTTTTTCTTAACTTTTATTGAGCTTCAAGTGAACGTTTACAAATCAAGTCAGTCTGTCACATATAAGTTAATATTCATCTTCTTGCTTACTCTCACTTGCTGTCCCCATAATGAGTCAGCCCTTCCAGTCTCTCCTTTTGTGAAAACTTTGCCAGCCTCCAACTCTCTCTATCCTCCCATCCCCCCTCCAGACAGGACATGCCAACACAGTCTCAAGTGTCCACCTGATGTACTTAGCTCACTCTTCATCAGCATCTCTCTCCCACCCACTCTGCAGTCCCTTTCATGTCTGATGAATTGTCTTCGGGGATGGTTCCCGTCCTGTGCCAACAGAAGTTTTGGGGACCACGACCGCCGGGATTCCTCTAGTCACAGCCAGACCATTAAGTATGGTCTTTTAATGAGAATTTGGGGTCTGCCTCCCACTGATCTCCCGCTCCCTCAGGGGTTCCTGTTGTGCTCCCTGTGAGGGCAGGCATCGATTGTGGCCAGGCCCCAACTAGTTCTTCTGGTCTCAGGATAATGTAGGTCTCTGGTTCATGTGGCCCTTTCTGTGTCTTGGGCTCTTAGTTGTCGAGTGACCTTGGTGTTCTTCATTCTCGTTTGCTCCAGGTGGGTTGAGACCAATTGATGCATCTTAGATGGCCGCTCGTTAGCATTTAAGACCCCAGACGCCACATTTCAAAGTGGGATGCAGAATGTTTTCATAATAGAATTATTTTTCCATTTGACGTAGAAGTCCCCTTAAACCGTGGTTCCCAAACCCCCGCCCTTGCTCCGCTGTCCTTTTTTTTTTCTTAACTTTTATTGAGCTTCAAGTGAACGTTTACAAATCAAGTCAGTCTGTCACATATAAGTTAATATTCATCTTAGTGCTTACTCTCACTTGCTGTCCCCGTAATGAGTCAGCCCTTCCAGTCTCTCCTTTTGTGAAAACTTTGCCAGCCTCCAACTCTCTCTATCCTCCCTTCCCCCCTCCATACAGGAGATGCCAACACAGTCTCAAGTGTCCACCTGATCTAATTAGCTCACTCTTCATCAGCATCTCTCTCCCACCCACTGTCCAGTCCCTTTCATGTCTGATGAATTGTCTTTGGGGATGGTTCCCGTCCTGTGCCAACAGAAGTTTTGGGGACCACGACCGCCGGGATTCCTCTAGTCACAGCCAGACCATTAAGTATAGTCTTTTAATGAGAATTTGGGGTCTGCCTCCCACTGATCTCCCGCTCCCTCAGGGGTTCCTGTTGTGCTCCCTGTGAGGGCAGGCATCGATTGTGGCCAGGCCCCAACTAGTTCTTCTGGTCTCAGGATAATGTAGGTCTCTGGTTCATGTGGCCCTTTCTGTGTCTTGGGCTCTTAGTTGTCGAGTGACCTTGGTGTTCTTCATTCTCCTTTGCTCCAGGTGGGTTGAGACCAATTGATGCATCTTAGATGGCCGCCTGTTAGCATTTAAGACCCCAGACGCCACATTTCAAAGTGGGATGCAGAATGTTTTCATAATAGAATTATTTTTCCATTTGACGTAGAAGTCCCCTTAAACCATGGTTCCCAAACCCCCGCCCTTGCTCCGCTGTCCTTTTTTTTTTCTTAACTTTTATTGAGCTTCAAGTGAACGTTTACAAATCAAGTCAGTCTGTCACATATAAGTTAATATTCATCTTACTGCTTACTCTCACTTGCTGTCCCCGTAATGAGTCAGCCCTTCCAGTCTCTCCTTTTGTGAAAACTTTGCCAGCCTCCAACTCTCTCTATCCTCCCTTCCCCCCTCCAGACAGGAGATGCCAACACAGTCTCAAGTTTCCACCTGATATACTTAGCTAACTCTTCATCAGCATCTCTCTCCCACCCACTGTCCAGTCCCTTTCATGTCTGATGAATTGTCTTCGGGGATGGTTCCCGTCCTGTGTCAACGGAAGGTTTGGGGACCATGACCGCCGGGATTCCTCTAGTCACAGCCAGACCATTAAGTATGGTCGTTTTATGAGAATTTGGGGTCTGCCTCCCACTGATCTCCCGCTATCTCAGGGGTTCTCTGTTGTGCTCCCTGTGAGGGCAGTCATCGATTGTGGCCAGGGCCCATCTAGTTCTTCTGGTCTCAGGATAATATAGGCCTCTGGTTCATGTGGCCCTTTCTGTGTCTTGGGCTCTTAGTTGTCGTGTGACCTTGGTGTTCTTCATTCTCCTTTGCTCCAGGTGGGTTGAGACCAATTGATGCATCTTAGATGGCCGCTGGTTAGCATTTCAGACCCCAGACTCCACATTTCAAAGTGGGATGCGGAAAGTTTTCATAATAGAATTATTTTGCCAATTGACTTAGAAGTCCCTTTAGTCCATGGTTCCCAAACCCCGCCCTTGCTCCGCTGACCATTTTTTTTCTTAACTTTTATTGAGCTTTAAGTGAACGTTTACAAATCAAGTCAGTCTGTCACATATAAGTTAATATTCATCTTACTGCTTACTCTCACTTGCTGTCCCCGTAATGAGTCAGCCCTTCCAGTCTCTCCTTTTGTGAAAACTTTGCCAGCCTCCAACTCTCTCTATCCTGCCATCCCCCCTCCAGACAGGAGATGCCAACACAGTCTCAAGTGTCCACCTGATGTAATTAGATCACTCTTCCTCAGCATCTGTCTCCCACCCACTGTCCAGTCCCTTTCATGTCTGATGAATTGTCTTTGGGGATGGTTCCCGTCCTGTGCCAACAGAAGTTTTGGGGACCACGACCGCCGGGATTCCTCTTGTCACAGCCAGACCATTAAGTATGGTCTTTTAATGAGAATTTGGGGTCTGCCTCCCACTGATCTCCCGCTCCCTCAGGGGTTCCTGTTGTGCTCCCTGTGAGGGCAGTCATCGATTGTGGCCAGGCCCCAACTAGTTCTTCTGGTCTCAGGATAATGTAGGTCTCTGGTTCATGTGGCCCTTTCTGTGTCTTGGGCTCTTAGTTGTCATGTGACCTTGGTGTTCTTCATTCTCCTTTGCTCCAGGTGGGTGGAGACCAATTGATGCATCTTAGATGGCCGCTCGTTAGCATTTAAGACCCCAGACGCCACATTTCAAAGTGGGATGCAGAATGTTTTCATAATAGAATTATTTTTCCATTTGACGTAGAAGTCCCCTTAAACCGTGGTTCCCAAACCCCCGCCCTTGCTCCGCTGTCCTTTTTTTTTTCTTAACTTTTATTGAGCTTCAAGTGAACGTTTACAAATCAAGTCAGTCTGTCACATATAAGTTAATATTCATCTTACTGCTTACTCTCACTTGCTGTCCCCGTAATGAGTCAGCCCTTCCAGTCTCTCCTTTTGTGAAAACTTTGCCAGCCTCCAACTCTCTCTATCCTCCCTTCCCCCCTCCAGACAGGAGATGCCAACACAGTCTCAAGTTTCCACCTGATATACTTAGCTAACTCTTCATCAGCATCTCTCTCCCACCCACTGTCCAGTCCCTTTCATGTCTGATGAATTGTCTTCGGGGATGGTTCCCGTCCTGTGTCAACGGAAGGTTTGGGGACCATGACCGCCGGGATTCCTCTAGTCACAGCCAGACCATTAAGTATGGTCGTTTTATGAGAATTTGGGGTCTGCCTCCCACTGATCTCCCGCTCCCTCAGGGGTTCCTGTTGTGCTCCCTGTGAGGGCAGTCATCGATTGTGGCCAGGCCCCAACTAGTTCTTCTGGTCTCAGGATAATGTAGGTCTCTGGTTCATGTGGCCCTTTCTGTGTCTTGGGCTCTTAGTTGTCGTGTGACCTTGGTGTTCTTCATTCTCCTTTGCTCCAGGTGGGTTGAGACCAATTGATGCATCTTAGATGGCCGCTTGTTAGCATTTAAGACCCCAGACGCCACATTTCAAAGTGGGATGCAGAATGTTTTCATAATAGAATTATTTTTCCATTTGACGTAGAAGTCCCCTTAAACCATGGTTCCCAAACCCCCGCCCTTGCTCCGCTGTCCTTTTTTTTTCTTAACTTTTATTGAGCTTCAAGTGAACGTTTACAAATCAAGTCAGTCTGTCACATATAAGTTAATATTCATCTTACTGCTTACTCTCACTTGCTGTCCCCGTAATGAGTCAGCCCTTCCAGTCTCTCCTTTTGTGAAAACTTTGCCAGCCTCCAACTCTCTCTATCCTCCCATCCCCCCTCCAGACAGGACATGCCAACACAGTCTCAAGTGTCCACCTGATGTACTTAGCTCACTCTTCATCAGCATCTCTCTCCCACCCACTCTGCAGTCCCTTTCATGTCTGATGAATTGTCTTCGGGGATGGTTCCCGTCCTGTGCCAACAGAAGTTTTGGGGACCACGACCGCCGGGATTCCTCTAGTCACAGCCAGACCATTAAGTATGGTCTTTTAATGAGAATTTGGGGTCTGCCTCCCACTGATCTCCCGCTCCCTCAGGGGTTCCTGTTGTGCTCCCTGTGAGGGCAGGCATCGATTGTGGCCAGGCCCCAACTAGTTCTTCTGGTCTCAGGATAATGTAGGTCTCTGGTTCATGTGGCCCTTTCTGTGTCTTGGGCTCTTAGTTGTCGAGTGACCTTGGTGTTCTTCATTCTCCTTTGCTCCAGGTGGGTTGAGACCAATTGATGCATCTTAGATGGCCGCTCGTTAGCATTTAAGACCCCAGACGCCACATTTCAAAGTGGGATGCAGAATGTTTTCATAATAGAATTATTTTTCCATTTGACGTAGAAGTCGCCTTAAACCGTGGTTCCCAAACCCCCGCCCTTGCTCCGCTGTCCTTTTTTTTTTCTTAACTTTTATTGAGCTTCAAGTGAACGTTTACAAATCAAGTCAGTCTGTCACATATAAGTTAATATTCATCTTAGTGCTTACTCTCACTTGCTGTCCCCGTAATGAGTCAGCCCTTCCAGTCTCTCCTTTTGTGAAAACTTTGCCAGCCTCCAACTCTCTCTATCCTCCCTTCCCCCCTCCATACAGGAGATGCCAACACAGTCTCAAGTGTCCACCTGATCTAATTAGCTCACTCTTCATCAGCATCTCTCTCCCACCCACTGTCCAGTCCCTTTCATGTCTGATGAATTGTCTTTGGGGATGGTTCCCGTCCTGTGCCAACAGAAGTTTTGGGGACCACGACCGCCGGGATTCCTCTAGTCACAGCCAGACCATTAAGTATAGTCTTTTAATGAGAATTTGGGGTCTGCCTCCCACTGATCTCCCGCTCCCTCAGGGGTTCCTGTTGTGCTCCCTGTGAGGGCAGTCATCGATTGTGGCCAGGGCCCATCTAGTTCTTCTGGTCTCAGGATAATATAGGCCTCTGGTTCATGTGGCCCTTTCTGTGTCTTGGGCTCTTAGTTGTCGTGTGACCTTGGTGTTCTTCATTCTCCTTTGCTCCAGGTGGGTTGAGACCAATTGATGCATCTTAGATGGCCGCTGGTTAGCATTTCAGACCCCAGACTCCACATTTCAAAGTGGGATGCGGAAAGTTTTCATAATAGAATTATTTTGCCAATTGACTTAGAAGTCCCTTTAGTCCATGGTTCCCAAACCCCGCCCTTGCTCCGCTGACCATTTTTTTTCTTAACTTTTATTGAGCTTTAAGTGAACGTTTACAAATCAAGTCAGTCTGTCACATATAAGTTAATATTCATCTTACTGCTTACTCTCACTTGCTGTCCCCGTAATGAGTCAGCCCTTCCAGTCTCTCCTTTTGTGAAAACTTTGCCAGCCTCCAACTCTCTCTATCCTGCCATCCCCCCTCCAGACAGGAGATGCCAACACAGTCTCAAGTGTCCACCTGATGTAATTAGATCACTCTTCCTCAGCATCTGTCTCCCACCCACTGTCCAGTCCCTTTCATGTCTGATGAATTGTCTTTGGGGATGGTTCCCGTCCTGTGCCAACAGAAGTTTTGGGGACCACGACCGCCGGGATTCCTCTTGTCACAGCCAGACCATTAAGTATGGTCTTTTAATGAGAATTTGGGGTCTGCCTCCCACTGATCTCCCGCTCCCTCAGGGGTTCCTGTTGTGCTCCCTGTGAGGGCAGTCATCGATTGTGGCCAGGCCCCAACTAGTTCTTCTGGTCTCAGGATAATGTAGGTCTCTGGTTCATGTGGCCCTTTCTGTGTCTTGGGCTCTTAGTTGTCGTGTGACCTTGGTGTTCTTCATTCTCCTTTGCTCCAGGTGGGTTGAGACCAATTGATGCATCTTAGATGGCCGCTCGTTAGCATTTAAGACCCCAGACGCCACATTTCAAAGTGGGATGCAGAATGTTTTCATAATAGAATTATTTTTCCATTTGACGTAGAAGTCCCCTTAAACCGTGGTTCCCAAACCCCCGCCCTTGCTCCGCTGTCCTTTTTTTTTTCTTAACTTTTATTGAGCTTCAAGTGAACGTTTACAAATCAAGTCAGTCTGTCACATATAAGTTAATATTCATCTTACTGCTTACTCTCACTTGCTGTCCCCATAATGAGTCAGCCCTTCCAGTCTCTCCTTTTGTGAAAACTTTGCCAGCCTCCAACTCTCTCTATCCTCCCTTCCCCCCTCCATACAGGAGATGCCAACACAGTCTCAAGTGTCCACCTGATCTAATTAGCTCACTCTTCATCAGCATCTCTCTCCCACCCACTCTCCAGTCCCTTTCATCTCTGATGAATTGTCTTTGGGGATGGTTCCCGTCCTGTGCCAACAGAAGTTTTGGGGACCACGACCGCCGGGATTCCTCTAGTCACAGCCAGACCATTAAGTATAGTCTTTTAATGAGAATTTGGGGTCTGCCTCCCACTGATCTCCCGCTCCCTCAGGGGTTCCTGTTGTCCTCCCTGTGAGGGCAGGCATCGATTGTGGCCAGGCCCCAACTAGTTCTTCTGGTCTCAGGATAATGTAGGTCTCTGGTTCATGTGGCCCTTTCTGTGTCTTGGGCTCTTAGTTGTCGAGTGACCTTGGTGTTCTTCATTCTCCTTTGCTCCAGGTGGGTTGAGACCAATTGATGCATCTTAGATGGCCGCCTGTTAGCATTTAAGACCCCAGACGCCACATTTCAAAGTGGGATGCAGAATGTTTTCATAATAGAATTATTTTTCCATTTGTCGTAGAAGTCCCCTTAAACCATGGTTCCCAAACCCCCGCCCTTGCTCCGCTGTCCTTTTTTTTTTCTTAACTTTTATTGAGCTTCAAGTGAACGTTTACAAGTCAGTCTGTCCCATATAAGTTAATATTCATCTTACTGCTTACTCTCACTTGCTGTCCCCGTAATGAGTCAGCCCTTCCAGTCTCTCCTTTTGTGAAAACTTTGCCAGCCTCCAACTCTCTCTATCCTCCCTTCCCCCCTCCAGACAGGAGATGCCAACACAGTCTCAAGTGTCCACCTGATGTAATTAGATCACTCTTCATCAGCATCTGTCTCCCACCCACTGTCCAGTCCCTTTCATGTCTGATGAATTGTCTTTGGGGATGGTTCCCGTCCTGTGCCAACAGAAGTTTTGGGGACCACGACCGCCGGGATTCCTCTTGTCACAGCCAGATCATTAAGTATGGTCTTTTAATGAGAATTTGGGGTCTGCCTCCCACTGATCTCCCGCTCCCTCCGGGTTTCCTGTTCTGCTCCCTGTGAGGGCAGTCATCGATTGTGGCCAGGCCCCAACTAGTTCTTCTGGTCTCAGGATAATGTAGGTCTCTGGTTCATGTGGCCCTTTCTGTGTCTTGGGCTCTTAGTTGTCGTGTGACCTTGGTGTTCTTCATTCTCCTTTGCTCCAGGTGGGTTGAGACCAATTGATGCATCTTAGATGGCTGCTTGTTAGCATTTAAGACCCCAGACGCCACATTTCAAAGTGGGATGCAGAATGTTTTCATAATAGAATTATTTTTCCATTTGACGTAGAAGTCCCCTTAAACCATGGTTCCCAAACCCCCGCCCTTGCTCCGCTGTCCTTTTTTTTTCTTAACTTTTATTGAGCTTCAAGTGAACGTTTACAAATCAAGTCAGTCTGTCACATATAAGTTAATATTCATCTTACTGCTTACTCTCACTTGCTGTCCCCGTAATGAGTCAGCCCTTCCAGTCTCTCCTTTTGTGAAAACTTTGCCAGCCTCCAACTCTCTCTATCCTCCCATCCCCCCTCCAGACAGGACATGCCAACACAGTCTCAAGTGTCCACCTGATGTACTTAGCTCACTCTTCATCAGCATCTCTCTCCCACCCACTCTCCAGTCCCTTTCATGTCTGATGAATTGTCTTCGGGGATGGTTCCCGTCCTGTGCCAACAGAAGTTTTGGGGACCACGACCGCCGGGATTCCTCTAGTCACAGCCAGACCATTAAGTATGGTCTTTTAATGAGAATTTGGGGTCTGCCTCCCACTGATCTCCCGCTCCCTCAGGGGTTCCTGTTGTGCTCCCTGTGAGGGCAGACATCGATTGTGGCCAGGCCCCAACTAGTTCTTCTGGTCTCAGGATAATGTAGGTCTCTGGTTCATGTGGCCCTTTCTGTGTCTTGGGCTCTTAGTTGTCGAGTGACCTTGGTGTTCTTCATTCTCCTTTGCTCCAGGTGGGTTGAGACCAATTGATGCATCTTAGATGGCCGCCTGTTAGCATTTAAGACCCCAGACGCCACATTTCAAAGTGGGATGCAGAATGTTTTCATAATAGAATTATTTTTCCATTTGTCGTAGAAGTCCCCTTAAACCATGGTTCCCAAACCCCCGCCCTTGCTCCGCTGTCCTTTTTTTTTTCTTAACTTTTATTGAGCTTCAAGTGAACGTTTACAAGTCAGTCTGTCCCATATAAGTTAATATTCATCTTACTGCTTACTCTCACTTGCTGTCCCCGTAATGAGTCAGCCCTTCCAGTCTCTCCTTTTGTGAAAACTTTGCCAGCCTCCAACTCTCTCTATCCTCCCTTCCCCCCTCCAGACAGGAGATGCCAACACAGTCTCAAGTGTCCACCTGATGTACTTAGCTCACTCTTCATCAGCATCTCTCTCCCACCCACTCTCCAGTCCCTTTCATGTCTGATGAATTGTCTTCGGGGATGGTTCCCGTCCTGTGCCAACAGAAGTTTTGGGGACCACGACCGCCGGGATTCCTCTAGTCACAGCCAGACCATTAAGTATGGTCTTTTAATGAGAATTTGGGGTCTGCCTCCCACTGATCTCCCGCTCCCTCAGGGGTTCCTGTTGTGCTCCCTGTGAGGGCAGGCATCGATTGTGGCCAGGCCCCAACTAGTTCTTCTGGTCTCAGGATAATGTAGGTCTCTGGTTCATGTGGCCCTTTCTGTGTCTTGGGCTCTTAGTTGTCGTGTGACCTTGGTGTTCTTCATTCTCCTTTGCTCCAGGTGGGTTGAGACCAATTGATGCATCTTAGATGGCCGCTCGTTAGCATTTAAGACCCCAGACGCCACATTTCAAAGTGGGATGCAGAATGTTTTCATAATAGAATTATTTTTCCATTTGACGTAGAAGTCCCCTTAAACCGTGGTTCCCAAACCCCCGCCCTTGCTCCGCTGTCCTTTTTTTTTTCTTAACTTTTATTGAGCTTCAAGTGAACGTTTACAAATCAAGTCAGTCTGTCACATATAAGTTAATATTCATCTTAGTGCTTACTCTCACTTGCTGTCCCCGTAATGAGTCAGCCCTTCCAGTCTCTCCTTTTGTGAAAACTTTGCCAGCCTCCAACTCTCTCTATCCTCCCTTCCCCCCTCCATACAGGAGATGCCAACACAGTCTCAAGTGTCCACCTGATCTAATTAGCTCACTCTTCATCAGCATCTCTCTCCCACCCACTGTCCAGTCCCTTTCATGTCTGATGAATTGTCTTTGGGGATGGTTCCCGTCCTGTGCCAACAGAAGTTTTGGGGACCACGACCGCCGGGATTCCTCTAGTCACAGCCAGACCATTAAGTATAGTCTTTTAATGAGAATTTGGGGTCTGCCTCCCACTGATCTCCCGCTCCTCAGGGGTTCCTGTTGTCCTCCCTGTGAGGGCAGGCATCGATTGTGGCCAGGCCCCAACTAGTTCTTCTGGTCTCAGGATAATGTAGGTCTCTGGTTCATGTGGCCCTTTCTGTGTCTTGGGCTCTTAGTTGTCGAGTGACCTTGGTGTTCTTCATTCTCCTTTGCTCCAGGTGGGTTGAGACCAATTGATGCATCTTAGATGGCCGCCTGTTAGCATTTAAGACCCCAGACGCCACATTTCAAAGTGGGATGCAGAATGTTTTCATAATAGAATTATTTTTCCATTTGACGTAGAAGTCCCCTTAAACCGTGGTTCCCAAACCCCCGCCCTTGCTCCGCTGTCCTTTTTTTTTTCTTAACTTTTATTGAGCTTCAAGTGAACGTTTACAAATCAAGTCAGTCTGTCACATATAAGTTAATATTCATCTTAGTGCTTACTCTCACTTGCTGTCCCCGTAATGAGTCAGCCCTTCCAGTCTCTCCTTTTGTGAAAACTTTGCCAGCCTCCAACTCTCTCTATCCTCCCTTCCCCCCTCCATACAGGAGATGCCAACACAGTCTCAAGTTTCCACCTGATATACTTAGCTAACTCTTCATCAGCATCTCTCTCCTACCCACTGTCCAGTCCCTTTCATGTCTGATGAATTGTCTTCGGGGATGGTTCCCGTCCTGTGTCAACGGAAGGTTTGGGGACCATGACCGCCGGGATTCCTCTTGTCACAGCCAGACCATTAAGTATGGTCGTTTTATGAGAATTTGGGGTCTGCCTCCCACTGATCTCCCGCTCCCTCAGGGGTTCCTGTTGTGCTCCCTGTGAGGGCAGTCATCGATTGTGGCCAGGCCCCAACTAGTTCTTCTGGTCTCAGGATAATGTAGGTCTCTGGTTCATGTGGCCCTTTCTGTATCTTGGGCTCTTAGTTGTCGTGTGACCTTGGTGTTCTTCATTCTCCTTTGCTCCAGGTGAGTTGAGACCAATTGATGCATCTTAGATGGCCGCTTGTTTTTTTTTTTTTTTTTAGATGGACGCTTGTTAGCATTTAAGACCCCAGACCCCACATTTCAAAGTGGGATGCAGAATGTGTTCATAATAGAATTATTTTGCCAATTGACTTAGAAGTCCCTTTAATCCATGGTTCCCAAACCCCCGCCCTTGCTCCGCTGACCATTTTTTTTCTTAACTTTTATTGAGCTTCAAGTGAACGTTTACAAATCAAGTCAGTCTGTCACATATAAGTTAATATTCATCTTACTGCTTACTCTCACTTGCTGTCCCCGTAATGAGTCAGCCCTTCCAGTCTCTCCTTTTGTGAAAACTTTGCCAGCCTCCAACTCTCTCTATCCTCCCATCCCCCCTCCATACAGGAGATGCCAACACAGTCTCAAGTGTCCACCTGATCTAATTAGCTCACTCTTCATCAGCATGTCTCTCCCACCCACTGTCCAGTCCCTTTCATGTCTGATGAATTGTCTTCGGGAATGGTTCCCGTCCTGTGCCAACAGAAGTTTTGGGGACCACGACCGCCGGGATTCCTCTAGTCACAGCCAGACCATTAAGTATGGTCTTTTAATGAGAATTTGGGGTCTGCCTCCCACTGATCTCCCGCTCCCTCAGGGGTTCCTGTTGTGCTCCCTGTGAGGGCAGTCATCGATTGTGGCCAGGCCCCAACTAGTTCTTCTGGTCTCAGGATAATGTAGGTCTCTGGTTCATGTGGCCCTTTCTGTGTCTTGGGCTCTTAGTTGTCGTGTGACCTTGGTGTTCTTCATTCTCCTTTGCTCCAGGTGGGTTGAGACCAATTGATGCATCTTAGATGGCCGCTCGTTAGCATTTAAGACCCCAGACGCCACATTTCAAAGTGGGATGCAGAATGTTTTCATAATAGAATTATTTTTCCATTTGACGTAGAAGTCCCCTTAAACCGTGGTTCCCAAACCCCCGCCCTTGCTCCGCTGTCCTTTTTTTTTTCTTAACTTTTATTGAGCTTCAAGTGAACGTTTACAAATCAAGTCAGTCTGTCACATATAAGTTAATATTCATCTTAGTGCTTACTCTCACTTGCTGTCCCCGTAATGAGTCAGCCCTTCCAGTCTCTCCTTTTGTGAAAACTTTGCCAGCCTCCAACTCTCTCTATCCTCCCTTCCCCCCTCCATACAGGAGATGCCAACACAGTCTCAAGTGTCCACCTGATCTAATTAGCTCACTCTTCATCAGCATCTCTCTCCCACCCACTGTCCAGTCCCTTTCATGTCTGATGAATTGTCTTTGGGGATGGTTCCCGTCCTGTGCCAACAGAAGTTTTGGGGACCACGACCGCCGGGATTCCTCTAGTCACAGCCAGACCATTAAGTATAGTCTTTTAATGAGAATTTGGGGTCTGCCTCCCACTGATCTCCCGCTCCCTCAGGGGTTCCTGTTGTCCTCCCTGTGAGGGCAGGCATCGATTGTGGCCAGGCCCCAACTAGTTCTTCTGGTCTCAGGATAATGTAGGTCTCTGGTTCATGTGGCCCTTTCTGTGTCTTGGGCTCTTAGTTGTCGAGTGACCTTGGTGTTCTTCATTCTCCTTTGCTCCAGGTGGGTTGAGACCAATTGATGCATCTTAGATGGCCGCCTGTTAGCATTTAAGACCCCAGACGCCACATTTCAAAGTGGGATGCAGAATGTTTTCATAATAGAATTATTTTTCCATTTGACGTAGAAGTCCCCTTAAACCATGGTTCCCAAACCCCCGCCCTTGCTCCGCTGTCCTTTTTTTTTTCTTAACTTTTATTGAGCTTCAAGTGAACGTTTACAAATCAAGTCAGTCTGTCACATATAAGTTAATATTCATCTTACTGCTTACTCTCACTTGCTGTCCCCGTAATGAGTCAGCCCTTCCAGTCTCTCCTTTTGTGAAAACTTTGCCAGCCTCCAACTCTCTCTATCCTCCCTTCCCCCCTCCAGACAGGAGATGCCAACACAGTCTCAAGTTTCCACCTGATATACTTAGCTAACTCTTCATCAGCATCTCTCTCCTACCCACTGTCCAGTCCCTTTCATGTCTGATGAATTGTCTTCGGGGATGGTTCCCGTCCTGTGTCAACGGAAGGTTTGGGGACCATGACCGCCGGGATTCCTCTAGTCACAGCCAGACCATTAAGTATGGTCGTTTTATGAGAATTTGGGGTCTGCCTCCCACTGATCTCCCGCTATCTCAGGGGTTCTCTGTTGTGCTCCCTGTGAGGGCAGTCATCGATTGTGGCCAGGGCCCATCTAGTTCTTCTGGTCTCAGGATAATATAGGCCTCTGGTTCATGTGGCCCTTTCTGTGTCTTGGGCTCTTAGTTGTCGTGTGACCTTGGTGTTCTTCATTCTCCTTTGCTCCAGGTGGGTTGAGACCAATTGATGCATCTTAGATGGCCGCTGGTTAGCATTTCAGACCCCAGACGCCACATTTCAAAGTGGGATGCGGAAAGTTTTCATAATAGAATTATTTTGCCAATTGACTTAGAAGTCCCTTTAGTCCATGGTTCCCAAACCCCCGCCCTTGCTCCGCTGACCATTTTTTTTCTTAACTTTTATTGAGCTTTAAGTGAACGTTTACAAATCAAGTCAGTCTGTCACATATAAGTTAATATTCATCTTACTGCTTACTCTCACTTGCTGTCCCCGTAATGAGTCAGCCCTTCCAGTCTCTCCTTTTGTGAAAACTTTGCCAGCCTCCAACTCTCTCTATCCTGCCATCCCCCCTCCAGACAGGAGATGCCATCACAGTCTCAAGTGTCCACCTGATGTAATTAGATCACTCTTCATCAGCATCTGTCTCCCACCCACTGTCCAGTCCCTTTCATGTCTGATGAATTGTCTTTGGGGATGGTTCCCGTCCTGTGCCAACAGAAGTTTTGGGGACCACGACCGCCGGGATTCCTCTTGTCACAGCCAGACCATTAAGTATGGTCTTTTAATGAGAATTTGGGGTCTGCCTCCCACTGATCTCCCGCTCCCTCAGGGGTTCCTGTTGTGCTCCCTGTGAGGGCAGTCATCGATTGTGGCCAGGCCCCAACTAGTTCTTCTGGTCTCAGGATAATGTAGGTCTCTGGTTCATGTGGCCCTTTCTGTATCTTGGGCTCTTAGTTGTCGTGTGACCTTGGTGTTCTTCATTCTCCTTTGCTCCAGGTGAGTTGAGACCAATTGATGCATCTTAGATGGCCGCTTGTTTTTTTTTTTTTTTTTAGATCGACGCTTGTTAGCATTTAAGACCCCAGACCCCACATTTCAAAGTGGGATGCAGAATGTGTTCATAATAGAATTATTTTGCCAATTGACTTAGAAGTCCCTTTAATCCATGGTTCCCAAACCCCCGCCCTTGCTCCGCTGACCATTTTTTTTCTTAACTTTTATTGAGCTTCAAGTGAACGTTTACAAATCAAGTCAGTCTGTCACATATAAGTTAATATTCATCTTACTGCTTACTCTCACTTGCTGTCCCCGTAATGAGTCAGCCCTTCCAGTCTCTCCTTTTGTGAAAACTTTGCCAGCCTCCAACTCTCTCTATCCTCCCATCCCCCCTCCATACAGGAGATGCCAACACAGTCTCAAGTGTCCACCTGATCTAATTAGCTCACTCTTCATCAGCATGTCTCTCCCACCCACTGTCCAGTCCCTTTCATGTCTGATGAATTGTCTTTGGGGATGGTTCCCGTCCTGTGCCAACAGAAGTTTTGGGGACCACGACCGCCGGGATTCCTCTAGTCACAGCCAGACCATTAAGTATGGTCTTTTAATGAGAATTTGGGGTCTGCCTCCCACTGATCTCCCGCTCCCTCAGGGGTTCCTGTTGTGCTCCCTGTGAGGGCAGTCATGGATTGTGGCCAGGCCCCAACTAGTTCTTCTGGTCTCAGGATAATGTAGGTCTCTGGTTCATGTGGCCCTTTCTGTGTCTTGGGCTCTTAGTTGTCGTGTGACCTTGGTGTTCTTCATTCTCCTTTGCTCCAGGTGGGTTGAGACCAATTGATGCATCTTAGATGGCCGCTCGTTAGCATTTAAGACCCCAGACGCCACATTTCAAAGTGGGATGCAGAATGTTTTCATAATAGAATTATTTTTCCATTTGACGTAGAAGTCCCCTTAAACCGTGGTTCCCAAACCCCCGCCCTTGCTCCGCTGTCCTTTTTTTTTTCTTAACTTTTATTGAGCTTCAAGTGAACGTTTACAAATCAAGTCAGTCTGTCACATATAAGTTAATATTCATCTTAGTGCTTACTCTCACTTGCTGTCCCCGTAATGAGTCAGCCCTTCCAGTCTCTCCTTTTGTGAAAACTTTGCCAGCCTCCAACTCTCTCTATCCTCCCTTCCCCCCTCCATACAGGAGATGCCAACACAGTCTCAAGTGTCCACCTGATCTAATTAGCTCACTCTTCATCAGCATCTCTCTCCCACCCACTGTCCAGTCCCTTTCATGTCTGATGAATTGTCTTTGGGGATGGTTCCCGTCCTGTGCCAACAGAAGTTTTGGGGACCACGACCGCCGGGATTCCTCTAGTCACAGCCAGACCATTAAGTATAGTCTTTTAATGAGAATTTGGGGTCTGCCTCCCACTGATCTCCCGCTCCCTCAGGGGTTCCTGTTGTCCTCCCTGTGAGGGCAGGCATCGATTGTGGCCAGGCCCCAACTAGTTCTTCTGGTCTCAGGATAATGTAGGTCTCTGGTTCATGTGGCCCTTTCTGTGTCTTGGGCTCTTAGTTGTCGAGTGACCTTGGTGTTCTTCATTCTCCTTTGCTCCAGGTGGGTTGAGACCAATTGATGCATCTTAGATGGCCGCCTGTTAGCATTTAAGACCCCAGACGCCACATTTCAAAGTGGGATGCAGAATGTTTTCATAATAGAATTATTTTTCCATTTGACGTAGAAGTCCCCTTAAACCATGGTTCCCAAACCCCCGCCCTTGCTCCGCTGTCCTTTTTTTTTTCTTAACTTTTATTGAGCTTCAAGTGAACGTTTACAAATCAAGTCAGTCTGTCACATATAAGTTAATATTCATCTTACTGCTTACTCTCACTTGCTGTCCCCGTAATGAGTCAGCCCTTCCAGTCTCTCCTTTTGTGAAAACTTTGCCAGCCTCCAACTCTCTCTATCCTCCCTTCCCCCCTCCAGACAGGAGATGCCAACACAGTCTCAAGTTTCCACCTGATATACTTAGCTAACTCTTCATCAGCATCTCTCTCCCACCCACTGTCCAGTCCCTTTCATGTCTGATGAATTGTCTTCGGGGATGGTTCCCGTCCTGTGTCAACGGAAGGTTTGGGGACCATGACCGCCGGGATTCCTCTAGTCACAGCCAGACCATTAAGTATGGTCGTTTTATGAGAATTTGGGGTCTGCCTCCCACTGATCTCCCGCTATCTCAGGGGTTCTCTGTTGTGCTCCCTGTGAGGGCAGTCATCGATTGTGGCCAGGGCCCATCTAGTTCTTCTGGTCTCAGGATAATATAGGCCTCTGGTTCATGTGGCCCTTTCTGTGTCTTGGGCTCTTAGTTGTCGTGTGACCTTGGTGTTCTTCATTCTCCTTTGCTCCAGGTGGGTTGAGACCAATTGATGCATCTTAGATGGCCGCTGGTTAGCATTTCAGACCCCAGACGCCACATTTCAAAGTGGGATGCGGAAAGTTTTCATAATAGAATTATTTTGCCAATTGACTTAGAAGTCCCTTTAGTCCATGGTTCCCAAACCCCCGCCCTTGCTCCGCTGACCATTTTTTTTCTTAACTTTTATTGAGCTTTAAGTGAACGTTTACAAATCAAGTCAGTCTGTCACATATAAGTTAATATTCATCTTACTGCTTACTCTCACTTGCTGTCCCCGTAATGAGTCAGCCCTTCCAGTCTCTCCTTTTGTGAAAACTTTGCCAGCCTCCAACTCTCTCTATCCTGCCATCCCCCCTCCAGACAGGAGATGCCATCACAGTCTCAAGTGTCCACCTGATGTAATTAGATCACTCTTCATCAGCATCTGTCTCCCACCCACTGTCCAGTCCCTTTCATGTCTGATGAATTGTCTTTGGGGATGGTTCCCGTCCTGTGCCAACAGAAGTTTTGGGGACCACGACCGCCGGGATTCCTCTTGTCACAGCCAGACCATTAAGTATGGTCTTTTAATGAGAATTTGGGGTCTGCCTCCCACTGATCTCCCGCTCCCTCAGGGGTTCCTGTTGTGCTCCCTGTGAGGGCAGTCATCGATTGTGGCCAGGCCCCAACTAGTTCTTCTGGTCTCAGGATAATGTAGGTCTCTGGTTCATGTGGCCCTTTCTGTATCTTGGGCTCTTAGTTGTCGTGTGACCTTGGTGTTCTTCATTCTCCTTTGCTCCAGGTGAGTTGAGACCAATTGATGCATCTTAGATGGCCGCTTGTTTTTTTTTTTTTTTTTAGATCGACGCTTGTTAGCATTTAAGACCCCAGACCCCACATTTCAAAGTGGGATGCAGAATGTGTTCATAATAGAATTATTTTGCCAATTGACTTAGAAGTCCCTTTAATCCATGGTTCCCAAACCCCCGCCCTTGCTCCGCTGACCATTTTTTTTCTTAACTTTTATTGAGCTTCAAGTGAACGTTTACAAATCAAGTCAGTCTGTCACATATAAGTTAATATTCATCTTACTGCTTACTCTCACTTGCTGTCCCCGTAATGAGTCAGCCCTTCCAGTCTCTCCTTTTGTGAAAACTTTGCCAGCCTCCAACTCTCTCTATCCTCCCATCCCCCCTCCATACAGGAGATGCCAACACAGTCTCAAGTGTCCACCTGATCTAATTAGCTCACTCTTCATCAGCATGTCTCTCCCACCCACTGTCCAGTCCCTTTCATGTCTGATGAATTGTCTTTGGGGATGGTTCCCGTCCTGTGCCAACAGAAGTTTTGGGGACCACGACCGCCGGGATTCCTCTAGTCACAGCCAGACCATTAAGTATGGTCTTTTAATGAGAATTTGGGGTCTGCCTCCCACTGATCTCCCGCTCCCTCAGGGGTTCCTGTTGTGCTCCCTGTGAGGGCAGTCATGGATTTTGGCCAGGCCCCAACTAGTTCTTCTGGTCTCAGGATAATGTAGGTCTCTGGTTCATGTGGCCCTTTCTGTGTCTTGGGCTCTTAGTTGTCGTGTGACCTTGGTGTTCTTCATTCTCCTTTGCTCCAGGTGGGTTGAGACCAATTGATGCATCTTAGATGGCCGCTCGTTAGCATTTAAGACCCCAGACGCCACATTTCAAAGTGGGATGCAGAATGTTTTCATAATAGAATTATTTTTCCATTTGACGTAGAAGTCCCCTTAAACCGTGGTTCCCAAACCCCCGCCCTTGCTCCGCTGTCCTTTTTTTTTTCTTAACTTTTATTGAGCTTCAAGTGAACGTTTACAAATCAAGTCAGTCTGTCACATATAAGTTAATATTCATCTTAGTGCTTACTCTCACTTGCTGTCCCCGTAATGAGTCAGCCCTTCCAGTCTCTCCTTTTGTGAAAACTTTGCCAGCCTCCAACTCTCTCTATCCTCCCTTCCCCCCTCCATACAGGAGATGCCAACACAGTCTCAAGTGTCCACCTGATCTAATTAGCTCACTCTTCATCAGCATCTCTCTCCCACCCACTGTCCAGTCCCTTTCATGTCTGATGAATTGTCTTTGGGGATGGTTCCCGTCCTGTGCCAACAGAAGTTTTGGGGACCACGACCGCCGGGATTCCTCTAGTCACAGCCAGACCATTAAGTATAGTCTTTTAATGAGAATTTGGGGTCTGCCTCCCACTGATCTCCCGCTCCCTCAGGGGTTCCTGTTGTCCTCCCTGTGAGGGCAGGCATCGATTGTGGCCAGGCCCCAACTAGTTCTTCTGGTCTCAGGATAATGTAGGTCTCTGGTTCATGTGGCCCTTTCTGTGTCTTGGGCTCTTAGTTGTCGAGTGACCTTGGTGTTCTTCATTCTCCTTTGCTCCAGGTGGGTTGAGACCAATTGATGCATCTTAGATGGCCGCCTGTTAGCATTTAAGACCCCAGACGCCACATTTCAAAGTGGGATGCAGAATGTTTTCATAATAGAATTATTTTTCCATTTGACGTAGAAGTCCCCTTAAACCATGGTTCCCAAACCCCCGCCCTTGCTCCGCTGTCCTTTTTTTTTTCTTAACTTTTATTGAGCTTCAAGTGAACGTTTACAAATCAAGTCAGTCTGTCACATATAAGTTAATATTCATCTTACTGCTTACTCTCACTTGCTGTCCCCGTAATGAGTCAGCCCTTCCAGTCTCTCCTTTTGTGAAAACTTTGCCAGCCTCCAACTCTCTCTATCCTCCCTTCCCCCCTCCAGACAGGAGATGCCAACACAGTCTCAAGTTTCCACCTGATATACTTAGCTAACTCTTCATCAGCATCTCTCTCCCACCCACTGTCCAGTCCCTTTCATGTCTGATGAATTGTCTTCGGGGATGGTTCCCGTCCTGTGTCAACGGAAGGTTTGGGGACCATGACCGCTGGGATTCCTCTAGTCACAGCCAGACCATTAAGTATGGTCGTTTTATGAGAATTTGGGGTCTGCCTCCCACTGATCTCCCGCTATCTCAGGGGTTCTCTGTTGTGCTCCCTGTGAGGGCAGTCATCGATTGTGGCCAGGGCCCATCTAGTTCTTCTGGTCTCAGGATAATATAGGCCTCTGGTTCATGTGGCCCTTTCTGTGTCTTGGGCTCTTAGTTGTCGTGTGACCTTGGTGTTCTTCATTCTCCTTTGCTCCAGGTGGGTTGAGACCAATTGATGCATCTTAGATGGCCGCTGGTTAGCATTTCAGACCCCAGACGCCACATTTCAAAGTGGGATGCGGAAAGTTTTCATAATAGAATTATTTTGCCAATTGACTTAGAAGTCCCTTTAGTCCATGGTTCCCAAACCCCCGCCCTTGCTCCGCTGACCATTTTTTTTCTTAACTTTTATTGAGCTTTAAGTGAACGTTTACAAATCAAGTCAGTCTGTCACATATAAGTTAATATTCATCTTACTGCTTACTCTCACTTGCTGTCCCCGTAATGAGTCAGCCCTTCCAGTCTCTCCTTTTGTGAAAACTTTGCCAGCCTCCAACTCTCTCTATCCTGCCATCCCCCCTCCAGACAGGAGATGCCAACACAGTCTCAAGTGTCCACCTGATGTAATTAGATCACTCTTCATCAGCATCTGTCTCCCACCCACTGTCCAGTCCCTTTCATGTCTGATGAATTGTCTTTGGGGATGGTTCCCGTCCTGTGCCAACAGAAGTTTTGGGGACCACGACCGCCGGGATTCCTCTTGTCACAGCCAGACCATTAAGTATGGTCTTTTAATGAGAATTTGGGGTCTGCCTCCCACTGATCTCCCGCTCCCTCAGGGGTTCCTGTTGTGCTCCCTGTGAGGGCAGTCATCGATTGTGGCCAGGCCCCAACTAGTTCTTCTGGTCTCAGGATAATGTAGGTCTCTGGTTCATGTGGCCCTTTCTGTGTCTTGGGCTCTTAGTTGTCGTGTGACCTTGGTGTTCTTCATTCTCCTTTGCTCCAGGTGGGTTGAGACCAATTGATGCATCTTAGATGGCCGCTCGTTAGCATTTAAGACCCCAGACGCCACATTTCAAAGTGGGATGCAGAATGTTTTCATAATAGAATTATTTTTCCATTTGACGTAGAAGTCCCCTTAAACCGTGGTTCCCAAACCCCCGCCCTTGCTCCGCTGTCCTTTTTTTTTCCTTAACTTTTATTGAGCTTCAAGTGAACGTTTACAAATCAAGTCAGTCTGTCACATATAAGTTAATATTCATCTTAGTGCTTACTCTCACTTGCTGTCCCCGTAATGAGTCAGCCCTTCCAGTCTCTCCTTTTGTGAAAACTTTGCCAGCCTCCAACTCTCTCTATCCTCCCTTCCCCCCTCCATACAGGAGATGCCAACACAGTCTCAAGTGTCCACCTGATCTAATTAGCTCACTCTTCATCAGCATCTCTCTCCCACCCACTGTCCAGTCCCTTTCATGTCTGATGAATTGTCTTTGGGGATGGTTCCCGTCCTGTGCCAACAGAAGTTTTGGGGACCACGACCGCCGGGATTCCTCTAGTCACAGCCAGACCATTAAGTATAGTCTTTTAATGAGAATTTGGGGTCTGCCTCCCACTGATCTCCCGCTCCCTCAGGGGTTCCTGTTGTCCTCCCTGTGAGGGCAGGCATCGATTGTGGCCAGGCCCCAACTAGTTCTTCTGGTCTCAGGATAATGTAGGTCTCTGGTTCATGTGGCCCTTTCTGTGTCTTGGGCTCTTAGTTGTCGAGTGACCTTGGTGTTCTTCATTCTCCTTTGCTCCAGGTGGGTTGAGACCAATTGATGCATCTTAGATGGCCGCCTGTTAGCATTTAAGACCCCAGACGCCACATTTCAAAGTGGGATGCAGAATGTTTTCATAATAGAATTATTTTTCCATTTGACGTAGAAGTCCCCTTAAACCATGGTTCTCAAACCCCCGCCCTTGCTCCGCTGTCCTTTTTTTTTTCTTAACTTTTATTGAGCTTCAAGTGAACGTTTACAAATCAAGTCAGTCTGTCACATATAAGTTAATATTCATCTTACTGCTTACTCTCACTTGCTGTCCCCGTAATGAGTCAGCCCTTCCAGTCTCTCCTTTTGTGAAAACTTTGCCAGCCTCCAACTCTCTCTATCCTCCCTTCCCCCCTCCAGACAGGAGATGCCAACACAGTCTCAAGTGTCCACCTGATGTAATTAGATCACTCTTCATCAGCATCTGTCTCCCACCCACTGTCCAGTCCCTTTCATGTCTGATGAATTGTCTTTGGGGATGGTTCCCGTCCTGTGCCAACAGAAGTTTTGGGGACCACGACCGCCGGGATTCCTCTTGTCACAGCCAGACCATTAAGTATGGTCTTTTAATGAGAATTTGGGGTCTGCCTCCCACTGATCTCCCGCTCCCTCAGGGGTTCCTGTTGTGCTCCCTGTGAGGGCAGTCATCGATTGTGGCCAGGCCCCAACTAGTTCTTCTGGTCTCAGGATAATGTAGGTCTCTGGTTCATGTGGCCCTTTCTGTGTCTTGGGCTCTTAGTTGTCGTGTGACCTTGGTGTTCTTCATTCTCCTTTGCTCCAGGTGGGTTGAGACCAATTGATGCATCTTAGATGGCCGCTTGTTAGCATTTAAGACCCCAGACGCCACATTTCAAAGTGGGATGCAGAATGTTTTCATAATAGAATTATTTTTCCATTTGACGTAGAAGTCCCCTTAAACCATGGTTCCCAAACCCCCGCCCTTGCTCCGCTGTCCTTTTTTTTTCTTAACTTTTATTGAGCTTCAAGTGAACGTTTACAAATCAAGTCAGTCTGTCACATATAAGTTAATATTCATCTTACTGCTTACTCTCACTTGCTGTCCCCGTAATGAGTCAGCCCTTCCAGTCTCTCCTTTTGTGAAAACTTTGCCAGCCTCCAACTCTCTCTATCCTCCCTTCCCCCCTCCAGACAGGAGATGCCAACACAGTCTCAAGTTTCCACCTGATATACTTAGCTAACTCTTCATCAGCATCTCTCTCCCACCCACTGTCCAGTCCCTTTCATGTCTGATGAATTGTCTTCGGGGATGGTTCCCGTCCTGTGTCAACGGAAGGTTTGGGGACCATGACCGCCGGGATTCCTCTAGTCACAGCCAGACCATTAAGTATGGTCGTTTTATGAGAATTTGGGGTCTGCCTCCCACTGATCTCCCGCTATCTCAGGGGTTCTCTGTTGTGCTCCCTGTGAGGGCAGTCATCGATTGTGGCCAGGGCCCATCTAGTTCTTCTGGTCTCAGGATAATATAGGCCTCTGGTTCATGTGGCCCTTTCTGTGTCTTGGGCTCTTAGTTGTCGTGTGACCTTGGTGTTCTTCATTCTCCTTTGCTCCAGGTGGGTTGAGACCAATTGATGCATCTTAGATGGCCGCTGGTTAGCATTTCAGACCCCAGACGCCACATTTCAAAGTGGGATGCGGAAAGTTTTCATAATAGAATTATTTTGCCAATTGACTTAGAAGTCCCTTTAGTCCATGGTTCCCAAACCCCCGCCCTTGCTCCGCTGACCATTTTTTTTCTTAACTTTTATTGAGCTTTAAGTGAACGTTTACAAATCAAGTCAGTCTGTCACATATAAGTTAATATTCATCTTACTGCTTACTCTCACTTGCTGTCCCCGTAATGAGTCAGCCCTTCCAGTCTCTCCTTTTGTGAAAACTTTGCCAGCCTCCAACTCTCTCTATCCTCCCTTCCCCCCTCCAGACAGGAGATGCCAACACAGTCTCAAGTGTCCACCTGATGTAATTAGATCACTCTTCATCAGCATGTCTCTCCCACCCACTGTCCAGTCCCTTTCATGTCTGATGAATTGTCTTTGGGGATGGTTCCCGTCCTGTGCCAACAGAAGTTTTGGGGACCACGACCGCCGGGATTCCTCTTGTCACAGCCAGACCATTAAGTATGGTCTTTTAATGAGAATTTGGGGTCTGCCTCCCACTGATCTCCCGCTCCCTCAGGGGTTCCTGTTGTGCTCCCTGTGGGGGCAGTCATCGATTGTGGCCAGGCCCCAACTAGTTCTTCTGGTCTCAGGATAATGTAGGTCTCTGGTTCATGTGGCCCTTTCTGTGTCTTGGGCTCTTAGTTGTCGTGTGACCTTGGTGTTCTTCATTCTCCTTTGCTCCAGGTGGGTTGAGACCAATTGATGCATCTTAGATGGCCGCTTGTTAGCATTTAAGACCCCAGACGCCACATTTCAAAGTGGGATGCAGAATGTTTTCATAATAGAATTATTTTTCCATTTGACGTAGAAGTCCCCTTAAACCATGGTTCCCAAACCCCCGCCCTTGCTCCGCTGTCCTTTTTTTTTCTTAACTTTTATTGAGCTTCAAGTGAACGTTTACAAATCAAGTCAGTCTGTCACATATAAGTTAATATTCATCTTACTGCTTACTCTCACTTGCTGTCCCCGTAATGAGTCAGCCCTTCCAGTCTCTCCTTTTGTGAAAACTTTGCCAGCCTCCAACTCTCTCTATCCTCCCATCCCCCCTCCAGACAGGACATGCCAACACAGTCTCAAGTGTCCACCTGATGTACTTAGCTCACTCTTCATCAGCATCTCTCTCCCACCCACTCTCCAGTCCCTTTCATGTCTGATGAATTGTCTTCGGGGATGGTTCCCGTCCTGTGCCAACAGAAGTTTTGGGGACCACGACCGCCGGGATTCCTCTAGTCACAGCCAGACCATTAAGTATGGTCTTTTAATGAGAATTTGGGGTCTGCCTCCCACTGATCTCCCGCTCCCTCAGGGGTTCCTGTTGTGCTCCCTGTGAGGGCAGGCATCGATTGTGGCCAGGCCCCAACTAGTTCTTCTGGTCTCAGGATAATGTAGGTCTCTGGTTCATGTGGCCCTTTCTGTGTCTTGGGCTCTTAGTTGTCGTGTGACCTTGGTGTTCTTCATTCTCCTTTGCTCCAGGTGGGTTGAGACCAATTGATGCATCTTAGATGGCCGCTCGTTAGCATTTAAGACCCCAGACGCCACATTTCAAAGTGGGATGCAGAATGTTTTCATAATAGAATTATTTTTCCATTTGACGTAGAAGTCCCCTTAAACCGTGGTTCCCAAACCCCCGCCCTTGCTCCGCTGTCCTTTTTTTTTTCTTAACTTTTATTGAGCTTCAAGTGAACGTTTACAAATCAAGTCAGTCTGTCACATATAAGTTAATATTCATCTTAGTGCTTACTCTCACTTGCTGTCCCCGTAATGAGTCAGCCCTTCCAGTCTCTCCTTTTGTGAAAACTTTGCCAGCCTCCAACTCTCTCTATCCTCCCTTCCCCCCTCCATACAGGAGATGCCAACACAGTCTCAAGTGTCCACCTGATCTAATTAGCTCACTCTTCATCAGCATCTCTCTCCCACCCACTGTCCAGTCCCTTTCATGTCTGATGAATTGTCTTTGGGGATGGTTCCCGTCCTGTGCCAACAGAAGTTTTGGGGACCACGACCGCCGGGATTCCTCTAGTCACAGCCAGACCATTAAGTATGGTCTTTTAATGAGAATTTGGGGTCTGCCTCCCACTGATCTCCCGCTCCCTCAGGGGTTCCTGTTGTCCTCCCTGTGAGGGCAGGCATCGATTGTGGCCAGGCCCCAACTAGTTCTTCTGGTCTCAGGATAATGTAGGTCTCTGGTTCATGTGGCCCTTTCTGTGTCTTGGGCTCTTAGTTGTCGAGTGACCTTGGTGTTCTTCATTCTCCTTTGCTCCAGGTGGGTTGAGACCAATTGATGCATCTTAGATGGCCGCCTGTTAGCATTTAAGACCCCAGACGCCACATTTCAAAGTGGGATGCAGAATGTTTTCATAATAGAATTATTTTTCCATTTGACGTAGAAGTCCCCTTAAACCATGGTTCCCAAACCCCCGCCCTTGCTCCGCTGTCCTTTTTTTTTTCTTAACTTTTATTGAGCTTCAAGTGAACGTTTACAAATCAAGTCAGTCTGTCACATATAAGTTAATATTCATCTTACTGCTTACTCTCACTTGCTGTCCCCGTAATGAGTCAGCCCTTCCAGTCTCTCCTTTTGTGAAAACTTTGCCAGCCTCCAACTCTCTCTATCCTCCCTTCCCCCCTCCAGACAGGAGATGCCAACACAGTCTCAAGTTTCCACCTGATATACTTAGCTAACTCTTCATCAGCATCTCTCTCCCACCCACTGTCCAGTCCCTTTCATGTCTGATGAATTGTCTTCGGGGATGGTTCCCGTCCTGTGTCAACGGAAGGTTTGGGGACCATGACCGCCGGGATTCCTCTAGTCACAGCCAGACCATTAAGTATGGTCGTTTTATGAGAATTTGGGGTCTGCCTCCCACTGATCTCCCGCTATCTCAGGGGTTCTCTGTTGTGCTCCCTGTGAGGGCAGTCATCGATTGTGGCCAGGGCCCATCTAGTTCTTCTGGTCTCAGGATAATATAGGCCTCTGGTTCATGTGGCCCTTTCTGTGTCTTGGGCTCTTAGTTGTCGTGTGACCTTGGTGTTCTTCATTCTCCTTTGCTCCAGGTGGGTTGAGACCAATTGATGCATCTTAGATGGCCGCTGGTTAGCATTTCAGACCCCAGACGCCACATTTCAAAGTGGGATGCGGAAAGTTTTCATAATAGAATTATTTTGCCAATTGACTTAGAAGTCCCTTTAGTCCATGGTTCCCAAACCCCCGCCCTTGCTCCGCTGACCATTTTTTTTCTTAACTTTTATTGAGCTTTAAGTGAACGTTTACAAATCAAGTCAGTCTGTCACATATAAGTTAATATTCATCTTACTGCTTACTCTCACTTGCTGTCCCCGTAATGAGTCAGCCCTTCCAGTCTCTCCTTTTGTGAAAACTTTGCCAGCCTCCAACTCTCTCTATCCTGCCATCCCCCCTCCAGACAGGAGATGCCAACACAGTCTCAAGTGTCCACCTGATGTAATTAGATCACTCTTCATCAGCATCTGTCTCCCACCCACTGTCCAGTCCCTTTCATGTCTGATGAATTGTCTTTGGGGATGGTTCCCGTCCTGTGCCAACAGAAGTTTTGGGGACCACGACCGCCGGGATTCCTCTTGTCACAGCCAGACCATTAAGTATGGTCTTTTAATGAGAATTTGGGGTCTGCCTCCCACTGATCTCCCGCTCCCTCAGGGGTTCCTGTTGTGCTCCCTGTGAGGGCAGTCATCGATTGTGGCCAGGCCCCAACTAGTTCTTCTGGTCTCAGGATAATGTAGGTCTCTGGTTCATGTGGCCCTTTCTGTGTCTTGGGCTCTTAGTTGTCGTGTGACCTTGGTGTTCTTCATTCTCCTTTGCTCCAGGTGGGTTGAGACCAATTGATGCATCTTAGATGGCCGCTCGTTAGCATTTAAGACCCCAGACGCCACATTTCAAAGTGGGATGCAGAATGTTTTCATAATAGAATTATTTTTCCATTTGACGTAGAAGTCCCCTTAAACCGTGGTTCCCAAACCCCCGCCCTTGCTCCGCTGTCCTTTTTTTTTCCTTAACTTTTATTGAGCTTCAAGTGAACGTTTACAAATCAAGTCAGTCTGTCACATATAAGTTAATATTCATCTTAGTGCTTACTCTCACTTGCTGTCCCCGTAATGAGTCAGCCCTTCCAGTCTCTCCTTTTGTGAAAACTTTGCCAGCCTCCAACTCTCTCTATCCTCCCTTCCCCCCTCCATACAGGAGATGCCAACACAGTCTCAAGTGTCCACCTGATCTAATTAGCTCACTCTTCATCAGCATCTCTCTCCCACCCACTGTCCAGTCCCTTTCATGTCTGATGAATTGTCTTTGGGGATGGTTCCCGTCCTGTGCCAACAGAAGTTTTGGGGACCACGACCGCCGGGATTCCTCTAGTCACAGCCAGACCATTAAGTATAGTCTTTTAATGAGAATTTGGGGTCTGCCTCCCACTGATCTCCCGCTCCCTCAGGGGTTCCTGTTGTCCTCCCTGTGAGGGCAGGCATCGATTGTGGCCAGGCCCCAACTAGTTCTTCTGGTCTCAGGATAATGTAGGTCTCTGGTTCATGTGGCCCTTTCTGTGTCTTGGGCTCTTAGTTGTCGAGTGACCTTGGTGTTCTTCATTCTCCTTTGCTCCAGGTGGGTTGAGACCAATTGATGCATCTTAGATGGCCGCCTGTTAGCATTTAAGACCCCAGACGCCACATTTCAAAGTGGGATGCAGAATGTTTTCATAATAGAATTATTTTTCCATTTGACGTAGAAGTCCCCTTAAACCATGGTTCTCAAACCCCCGCCCTTGCTCCGCTGTCCTTTTTTTTTTCTTAACTTTTATTGAGCTTCAAGTGAACGTTTACAAATCAAGTCAGTCTGTCACATATAAGTTAATATTCATCTTACTGCTTACTCTCACTTGCTGTCCCCGTAATGAGTCAGCCCTTCCAGTCTCTCCTTTTGTGAAAACTTTGCCAGCCTCCAACTCTCTCTATCCTCCCTTCCCCCCTCCAGACAGGAGATGCCAACACAGTCTCAAGTGTCCACCTGATGTAATTAGATCACTCTTCATCAGCATCTGTCTCCCACCCACTGTCCAGTCCCTTTCATGTCTGATGAATTGTCTTTGGGGATGGTTCCCGTCCTGTGCCAACAGAAGTTTTGGGGACCACGACCGCCGGGATTCCTCTTGTCACAGCCAGACCATTAAGTATGGTCTTTTAATGAGAATTTGGGGTCTGCCTCCCACTGATCTCCCGCTCCCTCAGGGGTTCCTGTTGTGCTCCCTGTGAGGGCAGTCATCGATTGTGGCCAGGCCCCAACTAGTTCTTCTGGTCTCAGGATAATGTAGGTCTCTGGTTCATGTGGCCCTTTCTGTGTCTTGGGCTCTTAGTTGTCGTGTGACCTTGGTGTTCTTCATTCTCCTTTGCTCCAGGTGGGTTGAGACCAATTGATGCATCTTAGATGGCCGCTTGTTAGCATTTAAGACCCCAGACGCCACATTTCAAAGTGGGATGCAGAATGTTTTCATAATAGAATTATTTTTCCATTTGACGTAGAAGTCCCCTTAAACCATGGTTCCCAAACCCCCGCCCTTGCTCCGCTGTCCTTTTTTTTTCTTAACTTTTATTGAGCTTCAAGTGAACGTTTACAAATCAAGTCAGTCTGTCACATATAAGTTAATATTCATCTTACTGCTTACTCTCACTTGCTGTCCCCGTAATGAGTCAGCCCTTCCAGTCTCTCCTTTTGTGAAAACTTTGCCAGCCTCCAACTCTCTCTATCCTCCCTTCCCCCCTCCAGACAGGAGATGCCAACACAGTCTCAAGTTTCCACCTGATATACTTAGCTAACTCTTCATCAGCATCTCTCTCCCACCCACTGTCCAGTCCCTTTCATGTCTGATGAATTGTCTTCGGGGATGGTTCCCGTCCTGTGTCAACGGAAGGTTTGGGGACCATGACCGCCGGGATTCCTCTAGTCACAGCCAGACCATTAAGTATGGTCGTTTTATGAGAATTTGGGGTCTGCCTCCCACTGATCTCCCGCTATCTCAGGGGTTCTCTGTTGTGCTCCCTGTGAGGGCAGTCATCGATTGTGGCCAGGGCCCATCTAGTTCTTCTGGTCTCAGGATAATATAGGCCTCTGGTTCATGTGGCCCTTTCTGTGTCTTGGGCTCTTAGTTGTCGTGTGACCTTGGTGTTCTTCATTCTCCTTTGCTCCAGGTGGGTTGAGACCAATTGATGCATCTTAGATGGCCGCTGGTTAGCATTTCAGACCCCAGACGCCACATTTCAAAGTGGGATGCGGAAAGTTTTCATAATAGAATTATTTTGCCAATTGACTTAGAAGTCCCTTTAGTCCATGGTTCCCAAACCCCCGCCCTTGCTCCGCTGACCATTTTTTTTCTTAACTTTTATTGAGCTTTAAGTGAACGTTTACAAATCAAGTCAGTCTGTCACATATAAGTTAATATTCATCTTACTGCTTACTCTCACTTGCTGTCCCCGTAATGAGTCAGCCCTTCCAGTCTCTCCTTTTGTGAAAACTTTGCCAGCCTCCAACTCTCTCTATCCTCCCTTCCCCCCTCCAGACAGGAGATGCCAACACAGTCTCAAGTGTCCACCTGATGTAATTAGATCACTCTTCATCAGCATGTCTCTCCCACCCACTGTCCAGTCCCTTTCATGTCTGATGAATTGTCTTTGGGGATGGTTCCCGTCCTGTGCCAACAGAAGTTTTGGGGACCACGACCGCCGGGATTCCTCTTGTCACAGCCAGACCATTAAGTATGGTCTTTTAATGAGAATTTGGGGTCTGCCTCCCACTGATCTCCCGCTCCCTCAGGGGTTCCTGTTGTGCTCCCTGTGGGGGCAGTCATCGATTGTGGCCAGGCCCCAACTAGTTCTTCTGGTCTCAGGATAATGTAGGTCTCTGGTTCATGTGGCCCTTTCTGTGTCTTGGGCTCTTAGTTGTCGTGTGACCTTGGTGTTCTTCATTCTCCTTTGCTCCAGGTGGGTTGAGACCAATTGATGCATCTTAGATGGCCGCTTGTTAGCATTTAAGACCCCAGACGCCACATTTCAAAGTGGGATGCAGAATGTTTTCATAATAGAATTATTTTTCCATTTGACGTAGAAGTCCCCTTAAACCATGGTTCCCAAACCCCCGCCCTTGCTCCGCTGTCCTTTTTTTTTCTTAACTTTTATTGAGCTTCAAGTGAACGTTTACAAATCAAGTCAGTCTGTCACATATAAGTTAATATTCATCTTACTGCTTACTCTCACTTGCTGTCCCCGTAATGAGTCAGCCCTTCCAGTCTCTCCTTTTGTGAAAACTTTGCCAGCCTCCAACTCTCTCTATCCTCCCATCCCCCCTCCAGACAGGACATGCCAACACAGTCTCAAGTGTCCACCTGATGTACTTAGCTCACTCTTCATCAGCATCTCTCTCCCACCCACTCTCCAGTCCCTTTCATGTCTGATGAATTGTCTTCGGGGATGGTTCCCGTCCTGTGCCAACAGAAGTTTTGGGGACCACGACCGCCGGGATTCCTCTAGTCACAGCCAGACCATTAAGTATGGTCTTTTAATGAGAATTTGGGGTCTGCCTCCCACTGATCTCCCGCTCCCTCAGGGGTTCCTGTTGTGCTCCCTGTGAGGGCAGGCATCGATTGTGGCCAGGCCCCAACTAGTTCTTCTGGTCTCAGGATAATGTAGGTCTCTGGTTCATGTGGCCCTTTCTGTGTCTTGGGCTCTTAGTTGTCGTGTGACCTTGGTGTTCTTCATTCTCCTTTGCTCCAGGTGGGTTGAGACCAATTGATGCATCTTAGATGGCCGCTCGTTAGCATTTAAGACCCCAGACGCCACATTTCAAAGTGGGATGCAGAATGTTTTCATAATAGAATTATTTTTCCATTTGACGTAGAAGTCCCCTTAAACCGTGGTTCCCAAACCCCCGCCCTTGCTCCGCTGTCCTTTTTTTTTTCTTAACTTTTATTGAGCTTCAAGTGAACGTTTACAAATCAAGTCAGTCTGTCACATATAAGTTAATATTCATCTTAGTGCTTACTCTCACTTGCTGTCCCCGTAATGAGTCAGCCCTTCCAGTCTCTCCTTTTGTGAAAACTTTGCCAGCCTCCAACTCTCTCTATCCTCCCTTCCCCCCTCCATACAGGAGATGCCAACACAGTCTCAAGTGTCCACCTGATCTAATTAGCTCACTCTTCATCAGCATCTCTCTCCCACCCACTGTCCAGTCCCTTTCATGTCTGATGAATTGTCTTTGGGGATGGTTCCCGTCCTGTGCCAACAGAAGTTTTGGGGACCACGACCGCCGGGATTCCTCTAGTCACAGCCAGACCATTAAGTATGGTCTTTTAATGAGAATTTGGGGTCTGCCTCCCACTGATCTCCCGCTCCCTCAGGGGTTCCTGTTGTCCTCCCTGTGAGGGCAGGCATCGATTGTGGCCAGGCCCCAACTAGTTCTTCTGGTCTCAGGATAATGTAGGTCTCTGGTTCATGTGGCCCTTTCTGTGTCTTGGGCTCTTAGTTGTCGAGTGACCTTGGTGTTCTTCATTCTCCTTTGCTCCAGGTGGGTTGAGACCAATTGATGCATCTTAGATGGCCGCCTGTTAGCATTTAAGACCCCAGACGCCACATTTCAAAGTGGGATGCAGAATGTTTTCATAATAGAATTATTTTTCCATTTGACGTAGAAGTCCCCTTAAACCATGGTTCCCAAACCCCCGCCCTTGCTCCGCTGTCCTTTTTTTTTTCTTAACTTTTATTGAGCTTCAAGTGAACGTTTACAAATCAAGTCAGTCTGTCACATATAAGTTAATATTCATCTTACTGCTTACTCTCACTTGCTGTCCCCGTAATGAGTCAGCCCTTCCAGTCTCTCCTTTTGTGAAAACTTTGCCAGCCTCCAACTCTCTCTATCCTCCCTTCCCCCCTCCAGACAGGAGATGCCAACACAGTCTCAAGTTTCCACCTGATATACTTAGCTAACTCTTCATCAGCATCTCTCTCCCACCCACTGTCCAGTCCCTTTCATGTCTGATGAATTGTCTTCGGGGATGGTTCCCGTCCTGTGTCAACGGAAGGTTTGGGGACCATGACCGCCGGGATTCCTCTAGTCACAGCCAGACCATTAAGTATGGTCGTTTTATGAGAATTTGGGGTCTGCCTCCCACTGATCTCCCGCTATCTCAGGGGTTCTCTGTTGTGCTCCCTGTGAGGGCAGTCATCGATTGTGGCCAGGGCCCATCTAGTTCTTCTGGTCTCAGGATAATATAGGCCTCTGGTTCATGTGGCCCTTTCTGTGTCTTGGGCTCTTAGTTGTCGTGTGACCTTGGTGTTCTTCATTCTCCTTTGCTCCAGGTGGGTTGAGACCAATTGATGCATCTTAGATGGCCGCTGGTTAGCATTTCAGACCCCAGACGCCACATTTCAAAGTGGGATGCGGAAAGTTTTCATAATAGAATTATTTTGCCAATTGACTTAGAAGTCCCTTTAGTCCATGGTTCCCAAACCCCCGCCCTTGCTCCGCTGACCATTTTTTTTCTTAACTTTTATTGAGCTTTAAGTGAACGTTTACAAATCAAGTCAGTCTGTCACATATAAGTTAATATTCATCTTACTGCTTACTCTCACTTGCTGTCCCCGTAATGAGTCAGCCCTTCCAGTCTCTCCTTTTGTGAAAACTTTGCCAGCCTCCAACTCTCTCTATCCTGCCATCCCCCCTCCAGACAGGAGATGCCAACACAGTCTCAAGTGTCCACCTGATGTAATTAGATCACTCTTCATCAGCATCTGTCTCCCACCCACTGTCCAGTCCCTTTCATGTCTGATGAATTGTCTTTGGGGATGGTTCCCGTCCTGTGCCAACAGAAGTTTTGGGGACCACGACCGCCGGGATTCCTCTTGTCACAGCCAGACCATTAAGTATGGTCTTTTAATGAGAATTTGGGGTCTGCCTCCCACTGATCTCCCGCTCCCTCAGGGGTTCCTGTTGTGCTCCCTGTGAGGGCAGTCATCGATTGTGGCCAGGCCCCAACTAGTTCTTCTGGTCTCAGGATAATGTAGGTCTCTGGTTCATGTGGCCCTTTCTGTGTCTTGGGCTCTTAGTTGTCGTGTGACCTTGGTGTTCTTCATTCTCCTTTGCTCCAGGTGGGTTGAGACCAATTGATGCATCTTAGATGGCCGCTCGTTAGCATTTAAGACCCCAGACGCCACATTTCAAAGTGGGATGCAGAATGTTTTCATAATAGAATTATTTTTCCATTTGACGTAGAAGTCCCCTTAAACCGTGGTTCCCAAACCCCCGCCCTTGCTCCGCTGTCCTTTTTTTTTCCTTAACTTTTATTGAGCTTCAAGTGAACGTTTACAAATCAAGTCAGTCTGTCACATATAAGTTAATATTCATCTTAGTGCTTACTCTCACTTGCTGTCCCCGTAATGAGTCAGCCCTTCCAGTCTCTCCTTTTGTGAAAACTTTGCCAGCCTCCAACTCTCTCTATCCTCCCTTCCCCCCTCCATACAGGAGATGCCAACACAGTCTCAAGTGTCCACCTGATCTAATTAGCTCACTCTTCATCAGCATCTCTCTCCCACCCACTGTCCAGTCCCTTTCATGTCTGATGAATTGTCTTTGGGGATGGTTCCCGTCCTGTGCCAACAGAAGTTTTGGGGACCACGACCGCCGGGATTCCTCTAGTCACAGCCAGACCATTAAGTATAGTCTTTTAATGAGAATTTGGGGTCTGCCTCCCACTGATCTCCCGCTCCCTCAGGGGTTCCTGTTGTCCTCCCTGTGAGGGCAGGCATCGATTGTGGCCAGGCCCCAACTAGTTCTTCTGGTCTCAGGATAATGTAGGTCTCTGGTTCATGTGGCCCTTTCTGTGTCTTGGGCTCTTAGTTGTCGAGTGACCTTGGTGTTCTTCATTCTCCTTTGCTCCAGGTGGGTTGAGACCAATTGATGCATCTTAGATGGCCGCCTGTTAGCATTTAAGACCCCAGACGCCACATTTCAAAGTGGGATGCAGAATGTTTTCATAATAGAATTATTTTTCCATTTGACGTAGAAGTCCCCTTAAACCATGGTTCCCAAACCCCCGCCCTTGCTCCGCTGTCCTTTTTTTTTTCTTAACTTTTATTGAGCTTCAAGTGAACGTTTACAAATCAAGTCAGTCTGTCACATATAAGTTAATATTCATCTTACTGCTTACTCTCACTTGCTGTCCCCGTAATGAGTCAGCCCTTCCAGTCTCTCCTTTTGTGAAAACTTTGCCAGCCTCCAACTCTCTCTATCCTCCCTTCCCCCCTCCAGACAGGAGATGCCAACACAGTCTCAAGTTTCCACCTGATATACTTAGCTAACTCTTCATCAGCATCTCTCTCCCACCCACTGTCCAGTCCCTTTCATGTCTGATGAATTGTCTTCGGGGATGGTTCCCGTCCTGTGTCAACGGAAGGTTTGGGGACCATGACCGCTGGGATTCCTCTAGTCACAGCCAGACCATTAAGTATGGTCGTTTTATGAGAATTTGGGGTCTGCCTCCCACTGATCTCCCGCTATCTCAGGGGTTCTCTGTTGTGCTCCCTGTGAGGGCAGTCATCGATTGTGGCCAGGGCCCATCTAGTTCTTCTGGTCTCAGGATAATATAGGCCTCTGGTTCATGTGGCCCTTTCTGTGTCTTGGGCTCTTAGTTGTCGTGTGACCTTGGTGTTCTTCATTCTCCTTTGCTCCAGGTGGGTTGAGACCAATTGATGCATCTTAGATGGCCGCTGGTTAGCATTTCAGACCCCAGACGCCACATTTCAAAGTGGGATGCGGAAAGTTTTCATAATAGAATTATTTTGCCAATTGACTTAGAAGTCCCTTTAGTCCATGGTTCCCAAACCCCCGCCCTTGCTCCGCTGACCATTTTTTTTCTTAACTTTTATTGAGCTTTAAGTGAACGTTTACAAATCAAGTCAGTCTGTCACATATAAGTTAATATTCATCTTACTGCTTACTCTCACTTGCTGTCCCCGTAATGAGTCAGCCCTTCCAGTCTCTCCTTTTGTGAAAACTTTGCCAGCCTCCAACTCTCTCTATCCTGCCATCCCCCCTCCAGACAGGAGATGCCAACACAGTCTCAAGTGTCCACCTGATGTAATTAGATCACTCTTCATCAGCATCTGTCTCCCACCCACTGTCCAGTCCCTTTCATGTCTGATGAATTGTCTTTGGGGATGGTTCCCGTCCTGTGCCAACAGAAGTTTTGGGGACCACGACCGCCGGGATTCCTCTTGTCACAGCCAGACCATTAAGTATGGTCTTTTAATGAGAATTTGGGGTCTGCCTCCCACTGATCTCCCGCTCCCTCAGGGGTTCCTGTTGTGCTCCCTGTGAGGGCAGTCATCGATTGTGGCCAGGCCCCAACTAGTTCTTCTGGTCTCAGGATAATGTAGGTCTCTGGTTCATGTGGCCCTTTCTGTGTCTTGGGCTCTTAGTTGTCGTGTGACCTTGGTGTTCTTCATTCTCCTTTGCTCCAGGTGGGTTGAGACCAATTGATGCATCTTAGATGGCCGCTCGTTAGCATTTAAGACCCCAGACGCCACATTTCAAAGTGGGATGCAGAATGTTTTCATAATAGAATTATTTTTCCATTTGACGTAGAAGTCCCCTTAAACCGTGGTTCCCAAACCCCCGCCCTTGCTCCGCTGTCCTTTTTTTTTCCTTAACTTTTATTGAGCTTCAAGTGAACGTTTACAAATCAAGTCAGTCTGTCACATATAAGTTAATATTCATCTTAGTGCTTACTCTCACTTGCTGTCCCCGTAATGAGTCAGCCCTTCCAGTCTCTCCTTTTGTGAAAACTTTGCCAGCCTCCAACTCTCTCTATCCTCCCTTCCCCCCTCCATACAGGAGATGCCAACACAGTCTCAAGTGTCCACCTGATCTAATTAGCTCACTCTTCATCAGCATCTCTCTCCCACCCACTGTCCAGTCCCTTTCATGTCTGATGAATTGTCTTTGGGGATGGTTCCCGTCCTGTGCCAACAGAAGTTTTGGGGACCACGACCGCCGGGATTCCTCTAGTCACAGCCAGACCATTAAGTATAGTCTTTTAATGAGAATTTGGGGTCTGCCTCCCACTGATCTCCCGCTCCCTCAGGGGTTCCTGTTGTCCTCCCTGTGAGGGCAGGCATCGATTGTGGCCAGGCCCCAACTAGTTCTTCTGGTCTCAGGATAATGTAGGTCTCTGGTTCATGTGGCCCTTTCTGTGTCTTGGGCTCTTAGTTGTCGAGTGACCTTGGTGTTCTTCATTCTCCTTTGCTCCAGGTGGGTTGAGACCAATTGATGCATCTTAGATGGCCGCCTGTTAGCATTTAAGACCCCAGACGCCACATTTCAAAGTGGGATGCAGAATGTTTTCATAATAGAATTATTTTTCCATTTGACGTAGAAGTCCCCTTAAACCATGGTTCTCAAACCCCCGCCCTTGCTCCGCTGTCCTTTTTTTTTTCTTAACTTTTATTGAGCTTCAAGTGAACGTTTACAAATCAAGTCAGTCTGTCACATATAAGTTAATATTCATCTTACTGCTTACTCTCACTTGCTGTCCCCGTAATGAGTCAGCCCTTCCAGTCTCTCCTTTTGTGAAAACTTTGCCAGCCTCCAACTCTCTCTATCCTCCCTTCCCCCCTCCAGACAGGAGATGCCAACACAGTCTCAAGTGTCCACCTGATGTAATTAGATCACTCTTCATCAGCATCTGTCTCCCACCCACTGTCCAGTCCCTTTCATGTCTGATGAATTGTCTTTGGGGATGGTTCCCGTCCTGTGCCAACAGAAGTTTTGGGGACCACGACCGCCGGGATTCCTCTTGTCACAGCCAGACCATTAAGTATGGTCTTTTAATGAGAATTTGGGGTCTGCCTCCCACTGATCTCCCGCTCCCTCAGGGGTTCCTGTTGTGCTCCCTGTGAGGGCAGTCATCGATTGTGGCCAGGCCCCAACTAGTTCTTCTGGTCTCAGGATAATGTAGGTCTCTGGTTCATGTGGCCCTTTCTGTGTCTTGGGCTCTTAGTTGTCGTGTGACCTTGGTGTTCTTCATTCTCCTTTGCTCCAGGTGGGTTGAGACCAATTGATGCATCTTAGATGGCCGCTTGTTAGCATTTAAGACCCCAGACGCCACATTTCAAAGTGGGATGCAGAATGTTTTCATAATAGAATTATTTTTCCATTTGACGTAGAAGTCCCCTTAAACCATGGTTCCCAAACCCCCGCCCTTGCTCCGCTGTCCTTTTTTTTTCTTAACTTTTATTGAGCTTCAAGTGAACGTTTACAAATCAAGTCAGTCTGTCACATATAAGTTAATATTCATCTTACTGCTTACTCTCACTTGCTGTCCCCGTAATGAGTCAGCCCTTCCAGTCTCTCCTTTTGTGAAAACTTTGCCAGCCTCCAACTCTCTCTATCCTCCCTTCCCCCCTCCAGACAGGAGATGCCAACACAGTCTCAAGTTTCCACCTGATATACTTAGCTAACTCTTCATCAGCATCTCTCTCCCACCCACTGTCCAGTCCCTTTCATGTCTGATGAATTGTCTTCGGGGATGGTTCCCGTCCTGTGTCAACGGAAGGTTTGGGGACCATGACCGCCGGGATTCCTCTAGTCACAGCCAGACCATTAAGTATGGTCGTTTTATGAGAATTTGGGGTCTGCCTCCCACTGATCTCCCGCTATCTCAGGGGTTCTCTGTTGTGCTCCCTGTGAGGGCAGTCATCGATTGTGGCCAGGGCCCATCTAGTTCTTCTGGTCTCAGGATAATATAGGCCTCTGGTTCATGTGGCCCTTTCTGTGTCTTGGGCTCTTAGTTGTCGTGTGACCTTGGTGTTCTTCATTCTCCTTTGCTCCAGGTGGGTTGAGACCAATTGATGCATCTTAGATGGCCGCTGGTTAGCATTTCAGACCCCAGACGCCACATTTCAAAGTGGGATGCGGAAAGTTTTCATAATAGAATTATTTTGCCAATTGACTTAGAAGTCCCTTTAGTCCATGGTTCCCAAACCCCCGCCCTTGCTCCGCTGACCATTTTTTTTCTTAACTTTTATTGAGCTTTAAGTGAACGTTTACAAATCAAGTCAGTCTGTCACATATAAGTTAATATTCATCTTACTGCTTACTCTCACTTGCTGTCCCCGTAATGAGTCAGCCCTTCCAGTCTCTCCTTTTGTGAAAACTTTGCCAGCCTCCAACTCTCTCTATCCTCCCTTCCCCCCTCCAGACAGGAGATGCCAACACAGTCTCAAGTGTCCACCTGATGTAATTAGATCACTCTTCATCAGCATGTCTCTCCCACCCACTGTCCAGTCCCTTTCATGTCTGATGAATTGTCTTTGGGGATGGTTCCCGTCCTGTGCCAACAGAAGTTTTGGGGACCACGACCGCCGGGATTCCTCTTGTCACAGCCAGACCATTAAGTATGGTCTTTTAATGAGAATTTGGGGTCTGCCTCCCACTGATCTCCCGCTCCCTCAGGGGTTCCTGTTGTGCTCCCTGTGAGGGCAGTCATCGATTGTGGCCAGGCCCCAACTAGTTCTTCTGGTCTCAGGATAATGTAGGTCTCTGGTTCATGTGGCCCTTTCTGTGTCTTGGGCTCTTAGTTGTCGTGTGACCTTGGTGTTCTTCATTCTCCTTTGCTCCAGGTGGGTTGAGACCAATTGATGCATCTTAGATGGCCGCTTGTTAGCATTTAAGACCCCAGACGCCACATTTCAAAGTGGGATGCAGAATGTTTTCATAATAGAATTATTTTTCCATTTGACGTAGAAGTCCCCTTAAACCATGGTTCCCAAACCCCCGCCCTTGCTCCGCTGTCCTTTTTTTTTCTTAACTTTTATTGAGCTTCAAGTGAACGTTTACAAATCAAGTCAGTCTGTCACATATAAGTTAATATTCATCTTACTGCTTACTCTCACTTGCTGTCCCCGTAATGAGTCAGCCCTTCCAGTCTCTCCTTTTGTGAAAACTTTGCCAGCCTCCAACTCTCTCTATCCTCCCATCCCCCCTCCAGACAGGACATGCCAACACAGTCTCAAGTGTCCACCTGATGTACTTAGCTCACTCTTCATCAGCATCTCTCTCCCACCCACTCTCCAGTCCCTTTCATGTCTGATGAATTGTCTTCGGGGATGGTTCCCGTCCTGTGCCAACAGAAGTTTTGGGGACCACGACCGCCGGGATTCCTCTAGTCACAGCCAGACCATTAAGTATGGTCTTTTAATGAGAATTTGGGGTCTGCCTCCCACTGATCTCCCGCTCCCTCAGGGGTTCCTGTTGTGCTCCCTGTGAGGGCAGGCATCGATTGTGGCCAGGCCCCAACTAGTTCTTCTGGTCTCAGGATAATGTAGGTCTCTGGTTCATGTGGCCCTTTCTGTGTCTTGGGCTCTTAGTTGTCGTGTGACCTTGGTGTTCTTCATTCTCCTTTGCTCCAGGTGGGTTGAGACCAATTGATGCATCTTAGATGGCCGCTCGTTAGCATTTAAGACCCCAGACGCCACATTTCAAAGTGGGATGCAGAATGTTTTCATAATAGAATTATTTTTCCATTTGACGTAGAAGTCCCCTTAAACCGTGGTTCCCAAAACCCCGCCCTTGCTCCGCTGTCCTTTTTTTTTTCTTAACTTTTATTGAGCTTCAAGTGAACGTTTACAAATCAAGTCAGTCTGTCACATATAAGTTAATATTCATCTTAGTGCTTACTCTCACTTGCTGTCCCCGTAATGAGTCAGCCCTTCCAGTCTCTCCTTTTGTGAAAACTTTGCCAGCCTCCAACTCTCTCTATCCTCCCTTCCCCCCTCCATACAGGAGATGCCAACACAGTCTCAAGTGTCCACCTGATCTAATTAGCTCACTCTTCATCAGCATCTCTCTCCCACCCACTGTCCAGTCCCTTTCATGTCTGATGAATTGTCTTTGGGGATGGTTCCCGTCCTGTGCCAACAGAAGTTTTGGGGACCACGACCGCCGGGATTCCTCTAGTCACAGCCAGACCATTAAGTATAGTCTTTTAATGAGAATTTGGGGTCTGCCTCCCACTGATCTCCCGCTCCCTCAGGGGTTCCTGTTGTGCTCCCTGTGAGGGCAGGCATCGATTGTGGCCAGGCCCCAACTAGTTCTTCTGGTCTCAGGATAATGTAGGTCTCTGGTTCATGTGGCCCTTTCTGTGTCTTGGGCTCTTAGTTGTCGAGTGACCTTGGTGTTCTTCATTCTCCTTTGCTCCAGGTGGGTTGAGACCAATTGATGCATCTTAGATGGCCGCCTGTTAGCATTTAAGACCCCAGACGCCACATTTCAAAGTGGGATGCAGAATGTTTTCATAATAGAATTATTTTTCCATTTGACGTAGAAGTCCCCTTAAACCATGGTTCCCAAACCCCCGCCCTTGCTCCGCTGTCCTTTTTTTTTTCTTAACTTTTATTGAGCTTCAAGTGAACGTTTACAAATCAAGTCAGTCTGTCACATATAAGTTAATATTCATCTTACTGCTTACTCTCACTTGCTGTCCCCGTAATGAGTCAGCCCTTCCAGTCTCTCCTTTTGTGAAAACTTTGCCAGCCTCCAACTCTCTCTATCCTCCCTTCCCCCCTCCAGACAGGAGATGCCAACACAGTCTCAAGTTTCCACCTGATATACTTAGCTAACTCTTCATCAGCATCTCTCTCCCACCCACTGTCCAGTCCCTTTCATGTCTGATGAATTGTCTTCGGGGATGGTTCCCGTCCTGTGTCAATGGAAGGTTTGGGGACCATGACCGCCGGGATTCCTCTAGTCACAGCCAGACCATTAAGTATGGTCGTTTTATGAGAATTTGGGGTCTGCCTCCCACTGATCTCCCGCTATCTCAGGGGTTCTCTGTTGTGCTCCCTGTGAGGGCAGTCATCGATTGTGGCCAGGGCCCATCTAGTTCTTCTGGTCTCAGGATAATATAGGCCTCTGGTTCATGTGGCCCTTTCTGTGTCTTGGGCTCTTAGTTGTCGTGTGACCTTGGTGTTCTTCATTCTCCTTTGCTCCAGGTGGGTTGAGACCAATTGATGCATCTTAGATGGCCGCTGGTTAGCATTTCAGACCCCAGACGCCACATTTCAAAGTGGGATGCGGAAAGTTTTCATAATAGAATTATTTTGCCAATTGACTTAGAAGTCCCTTTAGTCCATGGTTCCCAAACCCCCGCCCTTGCTCCGCTGACCATTTTTTTTCTTAACTTTTATTGAGCTTTAAGTGAACGTTTACAAATCAAGTCAGTCTGTCACATATAAGTTAATATTCATCTTACTGCTTACTCTCACTTGCTGTCCCCGTAATGAGTCAGCCCTTCCAGTCTCTCCTTTTGTGAAAACTTTGCCAGCCTCCAACTCTCTCTATCCTCCCTTCCCCCCTCCAGACAGGAGATGCCAACACAGTCTCAAGTGTCCACCTGATGTAATTAGATCACTCTTCATCAGCATGTCTCTCCCACCCACTGTCCAGTCCCTTTCATGTCTGATGAATTGTCTTTGGGGATGGTTCCCGTCCTGTGCCAACAGAAGTTTTGGGGACCACGACCGCCGGGATTCCTCTTGTCACAGCCAGACCATTAAGTATGGTCTTTTAATGAGAATTTGGGGTCTGCCTCCCACTGATCTCCCGCTCCCTCAGGGGATCCTGTTGTGCTCCCTGTGAGGGCAGTCATCGATTGTGGCCAGGCCCCAACTAGTTCTTCTGGTCTCAGGATAATGTAGGTCTCTGGTTCATGTGGCCCTTTCTGTGTCTTGGGCTCTTAGTTGTCGTGTGACCTTGGTGTTCTTCATTCTCCTTTGCTCCAGGTGGGTTGAGACCAATTGATGCATCTTAGATGGCCGCTCGTTAGCATTTAAGACCCCAGACGCCACATTTCAAAGTGGGATGCAGAATGTTTTCATAATAGAATTATTTTTCCATTTGACGTAGAAGTCCCCTTAAACCGTGGTTCCCAAACCCCCGCCCTTGCTCCGCTGTCCTTTTTTTTTTCTTAACTTTTATTGAGCTTCAAGTGAACGTTTACAAATCAAGTCAGTCTGTCACATATAAGTTAATATTCATCTTAGTGCTTACTCTCACTTGCTGTCCCCGTAATGAGTCAGCCCTTCCAGTCTCTCCTTTTGTGAAAACTTTGCCAGCCTCCAACTCTCTCTATCCTCCCTTCCCCCCTCCAGACAGGAGATGCCAACACAGTCTCAAGTTTCCACCTGATATACTTAGCTAACTCTTCATCAGCATCTCTCTCCCACCCACTGTCCAGTCCCTTTCATGTCTGATGAATTGTCTTCGGGGATGGTTCCCGTCCTGTGTCAACGGAAGGTTTGGGGACCATGACCGCCGGGATTCCTCTAGTCACAGCCAGACCATTAAGTATGGTCGTTTTATGAGAATTTGGGGTCTGCCTCCCACTGATCTCCCGCTATCTCAGGGGTTCTCTGTTGTGCTCCCTGTGAGGGCAGTCATTGATTGTGGCCAGGGCCCATCTAGTTCTTCTGGTCTCAGGATAATATAGGCCTCTGGTTCATGTGGCCCTTTCTGTGTCTTGGGCTCTTAGTTGTCGTGTGACCTTGGTGTTCTTCATTCTCCTTTGCTCCAGGTGGGTTGAGACCAATTGATGCATCTTAGATGGCCGCTGGTTAGCATTTCAGACCCCAGACGCCACATTTCAAAGTGGGATGCGGAAAGTTTTCATAATAGAATTATTTTGCCAATTGACTTAGAAGTCCCTTTAGTCCATGGTTCCCAAACCCCCGCCCTTGCTCCGCTGACCATTTTTTTTCTTAACTTTTATTGAGCTTTAAGTGAACGTTTACAAATCAAGTCAGTCTGTCACATATAAGTTAATATTCATCTTACTGCTTACTCTCACTTGCTGTCCCCGTAATGAGTCAGCCCTTCCAGTCTCTCCTTTTGTGAAAACTTTGCCAGCCTCCAACTCTCTCTATCCTCCCTTCCCCCCTCCAGACAGGAGATGCCAACACAGTCTCAAGTGTCCACCTGATGTAATTAGATCACTCTTCATCAGCATGTCTCTCCCACCCACTGTCCAGTCCCTTTCATGTCTGATGAATTGTCTTTGGGGATGGTTCCCGTCCTGTGCCAACAGAAGTTTTGGGGACCACGACCGCCGGGATTCCTCTTGTCACAGCCAGACCATTAAGTATGGTCTTTTAATGAGAATTTGGGGTCTGCCTCCCACTGATCTCCCGCTCCCTCAGGGGATCCTGTTGTGCTCCCTGTGAGGGCAGTCATCGATTGTGGCCAGGCCCCAACTAGTTCTTCTGGTCTCAGGATAATGTAGGTCTCTGGTTCATGTGGCCCTTTCTGTGTCTTGGGCTCTTAGTTGTCGTGTGACCTTGGTGTTCTTCATTCTCCTTTGCTCCAGGTGGGTTGAGACCAATTGATGCATCTTAGATGGCCGCTCGTTAGCATTTAAGACCCCAGACGCCACATTTCAAAGTGGGATGCAGAATGTTTTCATAATAGAATTATTTTTCCATTTGACGTAGAAGTCCCCTTAAACCGTGGTTCCCAAACCCCCGCCCTTGCTCCGCTGTCCTTTTTTTTTTCTTAACTTTTATTGAGCTTCAAGTGAACGTTTACAAATCAAGTCAGTCTGTCACATATAAGTTAATATTCATCTTAGTGCTTACTCTCACTTGCTGTCCCCGTAATGAGTCAGCCCTTCCAGTCTCTCCTTTTGTGAAAACTTTGCCAGCCTCCAACTCTCTCTATCCTCCCTTCCCCCCTCCATACAGGAGATGCCAACACAGTCTCAAGTGTCCACCTGATCTAATTAGCTCACTCTTCATCAGCATCTCTCTCCCACCCACTGTCCAGTCCCTTTCATGTCTGATGAATTGTCTTTGGGGATGGTTCCCGTCCTGTGCCAACAGAAGTTTTGGGGACCACGACCGCCGGGATTCCTCTAGTCACAGCCAGACCATTAAGTATAGTCTTTTAATGAGAATTTGGGGTCTGCCTCCCACTGATCTCCCGCTCCCTCAGGGGTTCCTGTTGTCCTCCCTGTGAGGGCAGGCATCGATTGTGGCCAGGCCCCAACTAGTTCTTCTGGTCTCAGGATAATGTAGGTCTCTGGTTCATGTGGCCCTTTCTGTGTCTTGGGCTCTTAGTTGTCGAGTGACCTTGGTGTTCTTCATTCTCCTTTGCTCCAGGTGGGTTGAGACCAATTGATGCATCTTAGATGGCCGCCTGTTAGCATTTAAGACCCCAGACGCCACATTTCAAAGTGGGATGCAGAATGTTTTCATAATAGAATTATTTTTCCATTTGACGTAGAAGTCCCCTTAAACCATGGTTCCCAAACCCCCGCCCTTGCTCCGCTGTCCTTTTTTTTTTCTTAACTTTTATTGAGCTTCAAGTGAACGTTTACAAATCAAGTCAGTCTGTCACATATAAGTTAATAGTCATCTTACTGCTTACTCTCACTTGCTGTCCCCGTAATGAGTCAGCCCTTCCAGTCTCTCCTTTTGTGAAAACTTTGCCAGCCTCCAACTCTCTCTATCCTCCCATCCCCCCTCCAGACAGGACATGCCAACACAGTCTCAAGTGTCCACCTGATGTACTTAGCTCACTCTTCATCAGCATCTCTCTCCCACCCACTCTCCAGTCCCTTTCATGTCTGATGAATTGTCTTCGGGGATGGTTCCCGTCCTGTGCCAACAGAAGTTTTGGGGACCACGACCGCCGGGATTCCTCTAGTCACAGCCAGACCATTAAGTATGGTCTTTTAATGAGAATATGGGGTCTGCCTCCCATTGATCTCCCGCTCCCTCAGGGGTTCCTGTTGTGCTCCCTGTGAGGGCAGGCATCGATTGTGGCCAGGCCCCAACTAGTTCTTCTGGTCTCAGGATAATGTAGGTCTCTGGTTCATGTGGCCCTTTCTGTGTCTTGGGCTCTTAGTTGTCGTGTGACCTTGGTGTTCTTCATTCTCCTTTGCTCCAGGTGGGTTGAGACCAATTGATGCATCTTAGATGGCCGCTCGTTAGCATTTAAGACCCCAGACGCCACATTTCAAAGTGGGATGCAGAATGTTTTCATAATAGAATTATTTTTCCATTTGAAGTAGAAGTCTCCTTAAACCGTGAGTTCCCAAACCCCCGCCCTGGCTCCGCTGTCCTTTTTTTTTTCTTAACTTTTATTGAGCTTCAAGTGAACGTTTACAAATCAAGTCAGTCTGTCACATATAAGTTAATATTCATCTTAGTGCTTACTCTCACTTGCTGTCCCCGTAATGAGTCAGCCCTTCCAGTCTCTCCTTTTGTGAAAACTTTGCCAGCCTCCAACTCTCTCTATCCTCCCTTCCCCCCTCCATACAGGAGATGCCAACACAGTCTCAAGTGTCCACCTGATCTAATTAGCTCACTCTTCATCAGCATCTCTCTCCCACCCACTGTCCAGTCCCTTTCATGTCTGATGAATTGTCTTTGGGGATGGTTCCCGTCCTGTGCCAACAGAAGTTTTGGGGACCACGACCGCCGGGATTCCTCTAGTCACAGCCAGACCATTAAGTATAGTCTTTTAATGAGAATTTGGGGTCTGCCTCCCACTGATCTCCCGCTCCCTCAGGGGTTCCTGTTGTGCTCCCTGTGAGGGCAGGCATCGATTGTGGCCAGGCCCCAACTAGTTCTTCTGGTCTCAGGATAATGTAGGTCTCTGGTTCATGTGGCCCTTTCTGTGTCTTGGGCTCTTAGTTGTCGAGTGACCTTGGTGTTCTTCATTCTCCTTTGCTCCAGGTGGGTTGAGACCAATTGATGCATCTTAGATGGCCGCCTGTTAGCATTTAAGACCCCAGACGCCACATTTCAAAGTGGGATGCAGAATGTTTTCATAATAGAATTATTTTTCCATTTGACGTAGAAGTCCCCTTAAACCATGGTTCCCAAACCCCCGCCCTTGCTCCGCTGTCCTTTTTTTTTTCTTAACTTTTATTGAGCTTCAAGTGAACGTTTACAAATCAAGTCAGTCTGTCACATATAAGTTAATAGTCATCTTACTGCTTACTCTCACTTGCTGTCCCCGTAATGAGTCAGCCCTTCCAGTCTCTCCTTTTGTGAAAACTTTGCCAGCCTCCAACTCTCTCTATCCTCCCTTCCCCCCTCCAGACAGGAGATGCCAACACAGTCTCAAGTTTCCACCTGATATACTTAGCTAACTCTTCATCAGCATCTCTCTCCCACCCACTGTCCAGTCCCTTTCATGTCTGATGAATTGTCTTCGGGGATGGTTCCCGTCCTGTGTCAACGGAAGGTTTGGGGACCATGACCGCCGGGATTCCTCTAGTCACAGCCAGACCATTAAGTATGGTCGTTTTATGAGAATTTGGGGTCTGCCTCCCACTGATCTCCCGCTATCTCAGGGGTTCTCTGTTGTGCTCCCTGTGAGGGCAGTCATCGATTGTGGCCAGGGCCCATCTAGTTCTTCTGGTCTCAGGATAATATAGGCCTCTGGTTCATGTGGCCCTTTCTGTGTCTTGGGCTCTTAGTTGTCGTGTGACCTTGGTGTTCTTCATTCTCCTTTGCTCCAGGTGGGTTGAGACCAATTGATGCATCTTAGATGGCCGCTGGTTAGCATTTCAGACCCCAGACGCCACATTTCAAAGTGGGATGCAGAATGTTTTCATAATAGAATTATTTTTCCATTTGACGTAGAAGTCCCCTTAAACCATGGTTCCCAAACCCCCGCCCTTGCTCCGCTGTCCTTTTTTTTTTCTTAACTTTTATTGAGCTTCAAGTGAACGTTTACAAATCAAGTCAGTCTGTCACATATAAGTTAATAGTCATCTTACTGCTTACTCTCACTTGCTGTCCCCGTAATGAGTCAGCCCTTCCAGTCTCTCCTTTTGTGAAAACTTTGCCAGCCTCCAACTCTCTCTATCCTCCCTTCCCCCCTCCAGACAGGAGATGCCAACACAGTCTCAAGTGTCCACCTGATGTAATTAGATCACTCTTCATCAGCATCTGTCTCCCACCCACTGTCCAGTCCCTTTCATGTCTGATGAATTGTCTTTGGGGATGGTTCCCGTCCTGTGCCAACAGAAGTTTTGGGGACCACGACCGCCGGGATTCCTCTTGTCACAGCCAGACCATTAAGTATGGTCTTTTAATGAGAATTTGGGGTCTGCCTCCCACTGATCTCCCGCTCCCTCAGGGGTTCCTGTTGTGCTCCCTGTGAGGGCAGTCATCGATTGTGGCCAGGCCCCAACTAGTTCTTCTGGTCTCAGGATAATGTAGGTCTCTGGTTCATGTGGCCCTTTCTGTGTCTTGGGCTCTTAGTTGTCGTGTGACCTTGGTGTTCTTCATTCTCCTTTGCTCCAGGTGGGTTGAGACCAATTGATGCATCTTAGATGGCCGCTTGTTAGCATTTAAGACCCCAGACGCCACATTTCAAAGTGGGATGCAGAATGTTTTCATAATAGAATTATTTTTCCATTTGACGTAGAAGTCCCCTTAAACCATGGTTCCCAAACCCCCGCCCTTGCTCCGCTGTCCTTTTTTTTTCTTAACTTTTATTGAGCTTCAAGTGAACGTTTACAAATCAAGTCAGTCTGTCACATATAAGTTAATATTCATCTTACTGCTTACTCTCACTTGCTGTCCCCGTAATGAGTCAGCCCTTCCAGTCTCTCCTTTTGTGAAAACTTTGCCAGCCTCCAACTCTCTCTATCCTCCCATCCCCCCTCCAGACAGGACATGCCAACACAGTCTCAAGTGTCCACCTGATGTACTTAGCTCACTCTTCATCAGCATCTCTCTCCCACCCACTCTCCAGTCCCTTTCATGTCTGATGAATTGTCTTCGGGGATGGTTCCCGTCCTGTGCCAACAGAAGTTTTGGGGACCACGACCGCCGGGATTCCTCTAGTCACAGCCAGACCATTAAGTATGGTCTTTTAATGAGAATATGGGGTCTGCCTCCCACTGATCTCCCGCTCCCTCAGGGGTTCCTGTTGTGCTCCCTGTGAGGGCAGGCATCGATTGTGGCCAGGCCCCAACTAGTTCTTCTGGTCTCAGGATAATGTAGGTCTCTGGTTCATGTGGCCCTTTCTGTGTCTTGGGCTCTTAGTTGTCGTGTGACCTTGGTGTTCTTCATTCTCCTTTGCTCCAGGTGGGTTGAGACCAATTGATGCATCTTAGATGGCCGCTCGTTAGCATTTAAGACCCCAGACGCCACATTTCAAAGTGGGATGCAGAATGTTTTCATAATAGAATTATTTTTCCATTTGACGTAGAAGTCCCCTTAAACCGTGGTTCCCAAACCCCCGCCCTTGCTCCGCTGTCCTTTTTTTTTTCTTAACTTTTATTGAGCTTCAAGTGAACGTTTACAAATCAAGTCAGTCTGTCACATATAAGTTAATATTCATCTTAGTGCTTACTCTCACTTGCTGTCCCCGTAATGAGTCAGCCCTTCCAGTCTCTCCTTTTGTGAAAACTTTGCCAGCCTCCAACTCTCTCTATCCTCCCTTCCCCCCTCCATACAGGAGATGCCAACACAGTCTCAAGTGTCCACCTGATCTAATTAGCTCACTCTTCATCAGCATCTCTCTCCCACCCACTGTCCAGTCCCTTTCATGTCTGATGAATTGTCTTTGGGGATGGTTCCCGTCCTGTGCCAACAGAAGTTTTGGGGACCACGACCGCCGGGATTCCTCTAGTCACAGCCAGACCATTAAGTATAGTCTTTTAATGAGAATTTGGGGTCTGCCTCCCACTGATCTCCCGCTCCCTCAGGGGTTCCTGTTGTCCTCCCTGTGAGGGCAGGCATCGATTGTGGCCAGGCCCCAACTAGTTCTTCTGGTCTCAGGATAATGTAGGTCTCTGGTTCATGTGGCCCTTTCTGTGTCTTGGGCTCTTAGTTGTCGAGTGACCTTGGTGTTCTTCATTCTCCTTTGCTCCAGGTGGGTTGAGACCAATTGATGCATCTTAGATGGCCGCCTGTTAGCATTTAAGACCCCAGACGCCACATTTCAAAGTGGGATGCAGAATGTTTTCATAATAGAATTATTTTTCCATTTGACGTAGAAGTCCCCTTAAACCATGGTTCCCAAACCCCCGCCCTTGCTCCGCTGTCCTTTTTTTTTTCTTAACTTTTATTGAGCTTCAAGTGAACGTTTACAAATCAAGTCAGTCTGTCACATATAAGTTAATAGTCATCTTACTGCTTACTCTCACTTGCTGTCCCCGTAATGAGTCAGCCCTTCCAGTCTCTCCTTTTGTGAAAACTTTGCCAGCCTCCAACTCTCTCTATCCTGCCATCCCCCCTCCAGACAGGAGATGCCAACACAGTCTCAAGTGTCCACCTGATGTAATTAGATCACTCTTTATCAGCATCTGTCTCCCACCCACTGTCCAGTCCCTTTCATGTCTGATGAATTGTCTTTGGGGATGGTTCCCGTCCTGTGCCAACAGAAGTTTTGGGGACCACGACCGCCGGGATTCCTCTAGTCACAGCCAGACCATTAAGTATGGTCTTTTAATGAGAATTTGGGGTCTGCCTCCCACTGATCTCCCGCTCCCTCAGGGGTTCCTGTTGTGCTCCCTGTGAGGGCAGTCATCGATTGTGGCCAGGCCCCAACTAGTTCTTCTGGTCTCAGGATAATGTAGGTCTCTGGTTCATGTGGCCCTTTCTGTGTCTTGGGCTCTTAGTTGTCGTGTGACCTTGGTGTTCTTCATTCTCCTTTGCTCCAGGTGGGTTGAGACCAATTGCTGCATCTTAGATGGCCGCTCGTTAGCATTTAAGACCCCAGACGCCACATTTCAAAGTGGGATGCAGAATGTTTTCATAATAGAATTATTTTTCCATTTGACGTAGAAGTCCCCTTAAACCATGGTTCCCAAACCCCCGCCCTTGCTCCGCTGTCCTTTTTTTTTTCTTAACTTTTATTGAGCTTCAAGTGAACGTTTACAAATCAAGTCAGTCTGTCACATATAAGTCAATATTCATCTTACTGCTTACTCTCACTTGCTGTCCCCGTAATGAGTCAGCCCTTCCAGTCTCTCCTTTTGTGAAAACTTTGCCAGCCTCCAACTCTCTCTATCCTCCCATCCCCCCTCCAGACAGGAGATGCCAACACAGTCTCAAGTGTCCACCTGATGTAATTAGATCACTCTTCATCAGCATCTGTCTCCCACCCACTGTCCAGTCCCTTTCATGTCTGATGAATTGTCTTTGGGGATGGTTCCCGTCCTGTGCCAACAGAAGTTTTGGGGACCACGACCGCCGGGATTCCTCTTGTCACAGCCAGACCATTAAGTATGGTCTTTTAATGAGAATTTGGGGTCTGCCTCCCACTGATCTCCCGCTCCCTCAGGGGTTCCTGTTGTGCTCCCTGTGAGGGCAGTCATCGATTGTGGCCAGGCCCCAACTAGTTCTTCTGGTCTCAGGATAATGTAGGTCTCTGGTTCATGTGGCCCTTTCTGTGTCTTGGGCTCTTAGTTGTCGTGTGACCTTGGTGTTCTTCATTCTCCTTTGCTCCAGGTGGGTTGAGACCAATTGATGCATCTTAGATGGCCGCTTGTTAGCATTTAAGACCCCAGACGCCACATTTCAAAGTGGGATGCAGAATGTTTTCATAATAGAATTATTTTTCCATTTGACGTAGAAGTCCCCTTAAACCATGGTTCCCAAACCCCCGCCCTTGCTCCGCTGTCCTTTTTTTTTCTTAACTTTTATTGAGCTTCAAGTGAACGTTTACAAATCAAGTCAGTCTGTCACATATAAGTTAATATTCATCTTACTGCTTACTCTCACTTGTTGTCCCCGTAATGAGTCAGCCCTTCCAGTCTCTCCTTTTGTGAAAACTTTGCCAGCCTCCAACTCTCTCTATCCTCCCATCCCCCCTCCAGACAGGACATGCCAACACAGTCTCAAGTGTCCACCTGATGTACTTAGCTCACTCTTCATCAGCATCTCTCTCCCACCCACTCTCCAGTCCCTTTCATGTCTGATGAATTGTCTTCGGGGATGGTTCCCGTCCTGTGCCAACAGAAGTTTTGGGGACCACGACCGCCGGGATTCCTCTAGTCACAGCCAGACCATTAAGTATGGTCTTTTAATGAGAATTTGGGGTCTGCCTCCCACTGATCTCCCGCTCCCTCAGGGGTTCTGTGTTGTGCTCCCTGTGAGGGCAGTCATCGATTGTGGCCGGGCCCCAACTAGTTCTTCTGGTCTCAGGATAATGTAGGTCTCTGGTTCATGTGGCCCTTTCTGTGTCTTGGGCTCTTAGTTGTCGTGTGACCTTGGTGTTCTTCATTCTCCTTTGCTCCAGGTGGGTTGAGACCAGTTGATGCATCTTAGATGGCCGCTTATTTTTTTTTTTTTTTAGTTCGCGGCTTGTTAGCATTTAAGCCCCCGGACGCCACATTTCAAAGTGGGATGCAGAATCTTTTCATAATAGAATTATTTTGCCAATTGACTTAGAAGTCCCCTTAAACCATGGTTCGCAAAACACCGCCCTTGCTCCACTGACCTTTTTTTTTTCCTTAACTTTTATTGAGCTTCAAGTGAACGTTTACAAATCAAGTCAGTGTGTCACATATCAGTTAATATTCATCTTACTGCTTACTCTCACTTGCTGTCCCCTTAATGAGTCAGCCCTTCCAGTCTCTCCTTTTGTGAAAACTTTGCCAGCCTCCAACTCTCTCTATCCTCCCATCCCCCCTCCAGACAGAAGATGCCAACACAGTCTCAAGTGTCCACCTGATGTACTTAGCTCACTCTTCATCAACATCTCTCTCCCACCCACTGTCCAGTCCCTTTCATGTCTGATGAATTGTCTTTGGGGATGGTTCCCGTCCTGTGCCAACAGAAGTTTTGGGGACCACGACCGCCGGGATTCCTCTTGTCACAGCCAGACCATTAAGTATGGTCTTTTAATGAGAATTTGGGGTCTGCCTCCCACTGATCTCCCGCTCCCTCAGGGGTTCCTGTTGTGCTCCCTGTGAGGGCAGTCATCGATTGTGGCCAGGCCCCAACTAGTTCTTCTGGTCTCAGGATAATGTAGGTCTCTGGTTCATGTGGCCCTTTCTGTATCTTGGGCTCTTAGTTGTCGTGTGACCTTGGTGTTCTTCATTCTCCTTTGCTCCAGGTGAGTTGAGACCAATTGATGCATCTTAGATGGCCGCTTGTTTTTTTTTTTTTTTTTAGATCGACGCTTGTTAGCATTTAAGACCCCAGACCCCACATTTCAAAGTGGGATGCAGAATGTGTTCATAATACAATTATTTTGCCAATTGACTTAGAAGTCCCTTTAATCCATGGTTCCCAAACCCCCGCCCTTGCTCCGCTGACCATTTTTTTTCTTAACTTTTATTGAGCTTCAAGTGAACGTTTACAAATCAAGTCAGTCTGTCACATATAAGTTAATATTCATCTTACTGCTTACTCTCACTTGCTGTCCCCGTAATGAGTCAGCCCTTCCAGTCTCTCCTTTTGTGAAAACTTTGCCAGCCTCCAACTCTCTCTATCCTGCCATCCCCCCTCCAGACAGGAGATGCCAACACAGTCTCAAGTGTCCACCTGATGTAATTAGATCACTCTTCATCAGCATCTGTCTCCCACCCACTGTCCAGTCCCTTTCATGTCTGATGAATTGTCTTTGGGGATGGTTCCCGTCCTGTGCCAACAGCAGTTTTGGGGACCACGACTGCCGGGATTCCTCTTGTCACAGCCAGACCATTAAGTATGGTCTTTTAATGAGAATTTGGGGTCTGCCTCCCACTGATCTCCCGCTCCCTCAGGGGTTCCTGTTGTGCTCCCTGTGAGGGCAGTCATCGATTGTGGCCAGGCCCCAACTAGTTCTTCTGGTCTCAGGATAATGTAGGTCTCTGGTTCATGTGGCCCTTTCTGTGTCTTGGGCTCTTAGTTGTCGTGTGACCTTGGTGTTCTTCATTCTCCTTTGCTCCAGGTGGGTTGAGACCAATTGATGCATCTTAGATGGCCGCTTGTTAGCATTTAAGACCCCAGACGCCACATTTCAAAGTGGGATGCAGAATGTTTTCATAATAGAATTATTTTTCCATTTGACGTAGAAGTCCCCTTAAACCGTGGTTCCCAAACCCCCGCCCTTGCTCCGCTGTCCTTTTTTTTTCTTAACTTTTATTGAGCTTCAAGTGAACGTTTACAAATCAAGTCAGTCTGTCACATATAAGTTAATATTCATCTTAGTGCTTACTCTCACTTGCTGTCCCCGTAATGAGTCAGCCCTTCCAGTCTCTCCTTTTGTGAAAACTTTGCCAGCCTCCAACTCTCTCTATCCTCCCTTCCCCCCTCCATACAGGAGATGCCAACACAGTCTCAAGTGTCCACCTGATCTAATTAGCTCACTCTTCATCAGCATCTCTCTCCCACCCACTGTCCAGTCCCTTTCATGTCTGATGAATTGTCTTTGGGGATGGTTCCCGTCCTGTGCCAACAGAAGTTTTGGGGACCACGACCGCCGGGATTCCTCTAGTCACAGCCAGACCATTAAGTATAGTCTTTTAATGAGAATTTGGGGTCTGCCTCCCACTGATCTCCCGCTCCCTCAGGGGTTCCTGTTGTGCTCCCTGTGAGGGCAGGCATCGATTGTGGCCAGGCTCCAACTAGTTCTTCTGGTCTCAGGATAATGTAGGTCTCTGGTTCATGTGGCCCTTTCTGTGTCTTGGGCTCTTAGTTGTCGTGTGACCTTGGTGTTCTTCATTCTCCTTTGCTCCAGGTGGGTTGAGACCAATTGATGCATCTTAGATGGCCGCTTGTTAGCATTTAAGACCCCAGACGCCACATTTCAAAGTGGGATGCAGAATGTTTTCATAATAGAATTATTTTTCCATTTGACGTAGAAGTCCCCTTAAACCATGGTTCCCAAACCCCCGCCCTTGCTCCGCTGTCCTTTTTTTTTCTTAACTTTTATTGAGCTTCAAGTGAACGTTTACAAATCAAGTCAGTCTGTCACATATAAGTTAATATTCATCTTACTGCTTACTCTCACTTGCTGTCCCCGTAATGAGTCAGCCCTTCCAGTCTCTCCTTTTGTGAAAACTTTGCCAGCCTCCAACTCTCTCTATCCTCCCATCCCCCCTCCAAACAGAAGATGCCAACACAGTCTCAAGTGTCCACCTGATGTACTTAGCTCACTCTTCATCAACATCTCTCTCCCACCCACTGTCCAGTCCCTTTCATGTCTGATGAATTGTCTTTGGGGATGGTTCCCGTCCTGTGCCAACAGAAGTTTTGGGGGCCATGACCGCCGGGATTCCTCTAGTCATAGCTAGACCATTACGTATGGTCTTTTTATGAGAATTTGGGGTCTGCCTCCCACTGATCTCCCGCTCCCTCCGGGATTCTCTCCTGTGCTCCCTGTGAGGGCAGTCATCAATTGTGGCCGGGCCCCAACTAGTTCTTCTGGTCTCAGGATAATGTAGGTCTCTGGTTCATGTGGCCCTTTCTGTATCTTGGGCTCTTAGTTGTCGTGTGACCTTGGTGTTCTTCATTCTCCTTTGCTCCAGGTGGGTTGAGACCAATTGATGCATCTTAGATGGCCGCTTGTTTTTTTTTTTTTTTTTTTAGATCGCCGCTTGTTACCATTTAAGACCCCAGACGCCACATTTCAAAGTGGGATGCAGAATGTTTTCATAATAGAATTATTTTGCCAATTTACTTAGAAGTCCCTTTAATCCATGGTTCCCAAAACCCCGCCCTTGCTCCGCTGTCCTTTTTTTTCTTAACTTTTATTGAGCTTCAAGTGAACGCTTACAAATCAAGTCAGTCTGTCACATATAAGTTAATATTCATCTTACTGCTTACTCTCACTTGCTGTCCCCGTAATGAGTCAGCCCTTCGAGTCTCTCCTTTTGTGAAAACTTTGCCAGCCTCCAACTCTCTCTATCCTGCCATCCCCCCTCCAGACAGGAGATGCCAACACAGTCTCAAGTGTCCACCTGATGTAATTAGATCACTCTGCATCAGCATCTCTCTCCCACCCACTGTCCAGTCCCTTTCATGTCTGATGAATTGTCTTTGGGGATGGTTCCCGTCCTGTGCCAACAGAAGTTTTGGGGACCATGACCGCCGGGATTCCTCTAGTCACAGCCAGACCATTAAGTATGGTCTTTTAATGAGAATTTGGGGTCGGCCTCCCACTGATCTCCCACTCCCTCAGGGGTTCCTGTTGTGCTCCCTGTGAGGGCAGTCATCGATTGTGGCCGGGCCCCAACTAGTTCTTCTGGTCTCAGGATAATGTAGGTCTCTGGTTCATGTGGCCCTTTCTGTGTCTTGGCCTCTTAGTTGTCGTGTGACCTTGGTGTTCTTCATTCTCCTTTGCTCCAGGTGAGTTGAGACCAATTGATGCATCTTAGATGGCTGCTTGTTTTTTTTTTTTTTTTTTAGATCGACGCTTGTTAGCATTTAAGACCCCAGACCCCACATTTCAAAGTGGGATGCAGAATGTGTTCATAATAGAATTATTTTGCCAATTGACTTAGAAGTCCCTTTAATCCATGGTTCCCAAACCCCCGCCCTTGCTCCGCTGACCATTTTTTTTCTTAACTTTTATGGAGCTTCAAGTGAACGTTTACAAATCAAGTCAGTCTGTCACATATAAGTTAATATTCATCTTACTGCTTACTCTCACTTGCTGTCCCCGTAATGAGTCAGCCCTTCCAGTCTCTCCTTTTGTGAAAACTTTGCCAGCCTCCAACTCTCTCTATCCTCCCATCCCCCCTCCATACAGGAGATGCCAACACAGTCTCAAGTGTCCACCTGATCTAATTAGCTCACTCTTCATCAGCATGTCTCTCCCACCCACTGTCCAGTCCCTTTCATGTCTGATGAATTGTCTTTGGGGATGGTTCCCGTCCTGTGCCAACAGAAGTTTTGGGGACCACGACCGCCGGGATTCCTCTAGTCACAGCCAGACCATTAAGTATAGTCCTTTAATGAGAATTTGGGGTCTGCCTCCCACTGATCTCCCGCTCCCTCAGGGGTTCCTGTTGTGCTCCCTGTGAGGGCAGGCATCGATTGTGGCCAGGCCCCAACTAGTTCTTCTGGTCTCAGGATAATGTAGGTCTCTGGTTCATGTGGCCCTTTCTGTGTCTTGGGCTCTTAGTTGTCGTGTGACCTTGGTGTTCTTCATTCTCCTTTGCTCCAGGTGGGTTGAGACCAATTGATGCATCTTAGATGGCCGCCTGTTAGCATTTAAGACCCCAGACGCCACATTTCAAAGTGGGATGCAGAATGTTTTCATAATAGAATTATTTTTCCATTTGACGTAGAAGTCCCCTTAAACCATGGTTCCCAAACCCCCGCCCTTGCTCCGCTGTCCTTTTTTTTTTCTTAACTTTTATTGAGCTTCAAGTGAACGTTTACAAATCAAGTCAGTCTGTCACATATAAGTTAATATTCATCTTACTGCTTACTCTCACTTGCTGTCCCCGTAATGAGTCAGCCCTTCCAGTCTCTCCTTTTGTGAAAACTTTGCCAGCCTCCAACTCTCTCTATCCTCCCTTCCCCCCTCCAGACAGGAGATGCCAACACAGTCTCAAGTTTCCACCTGATATACTTAGCTAACTCTTCATCAGCATCTCTCTCCCACCCACTCTCCAGTCCCTTTCATGTCTGATGAATTGTCTTCGGGGATGGTTCCCGTCCTGTGTCAACGGAAGGTTTGGGGACCATGACCGCCGGGATTCCTCTAGTCACAGCCAGACCATTAAGTATGGTCGTTTTATGAGAATTTGGGGTCTGCCTCCCACTGATCTCCCGCTATCTCAGGGGTTCTCTGTTGTGCTCCCTGTGAGGGCAGTCATCGATTGTGGCCAGGGCCCATCTAGTTCTTCTGGTCTCAGGATAATATAGGCCTCTGGTTCATGTGGCCCTTTCTGTGTCTTGGGCTCTTAGTTGTCGTGTGACCTTGGTGTTCTTCATTCTCCTTTGCTCCAGGTGGGTTGAGACCAATTGATGCATCTTAGATGGCCGCTGGTTAGCATTTCAGACCCCAGACGCCACATTTCAAAGTGGGATGCGGAAAGTTTTCATAATAGAATTATTTTGCCAATTGACTTAGAAGTCCCTTTAGTCCATGTTTCCCAAACCCCCGCCCTTGCTCCGCTGACCATTTTTTTTCTTAACTTTTATTGAGCTTTAAGGGAACGTTTACAAATCAAGTCAGTCTGTCACATATAAGTTAATATTCATCTTACTGCTTACTCTCACTTGCTGTCCCCGTAATGAGTCAGCCCTTCCAGTCTCTCCTTTTGTGAAAACTTTGCCAGCCTCCAACTCTCTCTATCCTGCCATCCCCCCTCCAGACAGGAGATGCCAACACAGTCTCAAGTGTCCACCTGATGTAATTAGATCACTCTTCATCAGCATCTGTCTCCCACCCACTGTCCAGTCCCTTTCATGTCTGATGAATTGTCTTTGGGGATGGTTCCCGTCCTGTGCCAACAGAAGTTTTGGGGACCACGACCGCCGGGATTCCTCTAGTCACAGCCAGACCATTAAGTATGGTCTTTTAATGAGAATTTGGGGTCTGCCTCCCACTGATCTCCCGCTCCCTCAGGGGTTCCTGTTGTGCTCCCTGTGAGGGCAGTCATCGATTGTGGCCAGGCCCCAACTAGTTCTTCTGGTCTCAGGATAATGTAGGTCTCTGGTTCATGTGGCCCTTTCTGTGTCTTGGGCTCTTAGTTGTCGTGTGACCTTGGTGTTCTTCATTCTCCTTTGCTCCAGGTGGGTTGAGACCAATTGATGCATCTTAGATGGCCGCTTGTTAGCATTTAAGACCCCAGACGCCACATTTCAAAGTGGGATGCAGAATGTTTTCATAATAGAATTATTTTTCCATTTGACGTAGAAGTCCCCTTAAACCATGGTTCCCAAACCCCCGCCCTTGCTCCGCTGACCTTTTTTTTTCTTAACTTTTATTGAGCTTCAAGTGAACGTTTACAAATCAAGTCAGTCTGTCACATATAAGTTAATATTCATCTTACTGCTTACTCTCACTTGCTGTCCCCTTAATGAGTCAGCCCTTCCAGTCTCTCCTTTTGTGAAAACTTTGCCAGCCTCCAACTCTCTCTATCCTCCCATCCCCCCTCCAGACAGGACATGCCAACACAGTCTCAAGTGTCCACCTGATGTACTTAGCTCACTCTTCATCAGCATCTCTCTCCCACCCACTCTCCAGTCCCTTTCATGTCTGATGAATTGTCTTCGGGGATGGTTCCCGTCCTGTGCCAACAGAAGTTTTGGGGACCACGACCGCCGGGATTCCTCTAGTCACAGCCAGACCATTAAGTATGGTCTTTTAATGAGAATTTGGGGTCTGCCTCCCACTGATCTCCCGCTCCCTCAGGGGTTCTGTGTTGTGCTCCCTGTGAGGGCAGTCATCGATTGTGGCCGGGCCCCAACTAGTTCTTCTGGTCTCAGGATAATGTAGGTCTCTGGTTCATGTGGCCCTTTCTGTGTCTTGGGCTCTTAGTTGTCGTGTGACCTTGGTGTTCTTCATTCTCCTTTGCTCCAGGTGGGTTGAGACCAGTTGATGCATCTTAGATGGCCGCTTGTTTTTTTTTTTTTTTTTAGTTCGCCGCTTGTTAGCATTTAAGCCCCCGGACACCACATTTCAAAGTGGGATGCAGAATCTTTTCATAATAGAATTATTTTGCCAATTGACTTAGAAGTCCCCTTAAACCATGGTTCGCAAAACACCGCCCTTGCTCCACTGACCTTTTTTTTTTCCTTAACTTTTATTGAGCTTCAAGTGAACGTTTACAAATCAAGTCAGTCTGTCACATATAAGTTAATATTCATCTTACTGCTTACTCTCACTTGCTGTCCCCTTAATGAGTCAGCCCTTCCAGTCTCTCCTTTTGTGAAAACTTTGCCAGCCTCCAACTCTCTCTATCCTCCCATCCCCCCTCCAGACAGAAGATGCCAACACAGTCTCAAGTGTCCACCTGATGTACTTAGCTCACTCTTCATCAACATCTCTCTCCCACCCACTGTCCAGTCCCTTTCATGTCTGATGAATTGTCTTTGGGGATGGTTCCCGTCCTGTGCCAACAGAAGTTTTGGGGGCCACGACCGCCGGGATTCCTCTAGTCACAGCTAGACCATTAAGTATGGTCTTTTTATGAGAATTTGGGGTCTGCCTCCCACTGATCTCCCGCTCCCTCCGGGATTCTCTCTTGTGCTCCCTGTGAGGGCAGTCATCAATTGTGGCCGGGCCCCAACTAGTTCTTCTGGTCTCAGGATAATGTAGGTCTCTGGTTCATGTGGCCCTTTCTGTATCTTGGGCTCTTAGTTGTCGTGTGACCTTGGTGTTCTTCATTCTCCTTTGCTCCAGGTGAGTGGAGACCAATTGATGCATCTTAGATGGCCGCTTGTTTTTTTTTTTTTTTTTAGATCGACGCTTGTTAGCATTTAAGACCCCAGACGCCACATTTCAAAGTGGGATGCAGAATGTGTTCATAATAGAATTATTTTGCCAATTGACTTAGAAGTCCCTTTAATCCATGGTTCCCAAACCCCCGCCCTTGCTCCGCTGACCATTTTTTTTCTTAACTTTTATGGAGCTTCAAGTGAACGTTTACAAATCAAGTCAGTCTGTCACATATAAGTTAATATTCATCTTACTGCTTACTCTCACTTGCTGTCCCCGTAATGAGTCAGCCCTTCCAGTCTCTCCTTTTGTGAAAACTTTGCCAGCCTCCAACTCTCTCTATCCTCCCATCCCCCCTCCATACAGAAGATGCCAACACAGTCTCAAGTGTCCACCTGATGTACTTAGCTCACTCTTCATCAACATCTCTCTCCCACCCACTGTCCAGTCCCTTTCATGTCTGATGAATTGTCTTTGGGGATGGTTCCCGTCCTGTGCCAACAGAAGTTTTGGGGGCCATGACCGCCGGGATTCCTTTAGTCACAGCTAGACCATTAAGTATGGTCTTTTTATGAGAATTTGGGGTCTGCCTCCCACTGATCTCCCGCTATCTCAGGGGTTCTCTGTTGTGCTCCCTGTGAGGGCAGTCATCGATTGTGGCCAGGGCCCATCTAGTTCTTCTGGTCTCAGGATAATATAGGCCTCTGGTTCATGTGGCCCTTTCTGTGTCTTGGGCTCTTAGTTGTCGTGTGACCTTGGTGTTCTTCATTCTCCTTTGCTCCAGGTGGGTTGAGACCAATTGATGCATCTTAGATGGCCGCTGGTTAGCATTTCAGACTCCAGACGCCACATTTCAAAGTGGGATGCTGAAAGTTTTCATAATAGAATTATTTTGCCAATTGACTTAGAAGTCCCTTTAGTCCATGGTTCCCAAACCCCCGCCCTTGCTCCGCTGACCTTTTTTTTTTCTTAACTTTTATTGAGCTTTAAGTGAACGTTTACAAATCAAGTCAGTCTGTCACATATAAGTTAATATTCATCTTACTGCTTACTCTCACTTGCTGTCCCCGTAATGAGTCAGCCCTTCCAGTCTCTCCTTTTGTGAAAACTTTGCCAGCCTCCAACTCTCTCTATCCTGCCATCCCCCCTCCAGACAGGAGATGCCAACACAGTCTCAAGTGTCCACCTGATGTAATTAGATCACTCTTCATCAGCATCTGTCTCCCACCCACTGTCCAGTCCCTTTCATGTCTGATGAATTGTCTTTGGGGATGGTTCCCGTCCTGTGCCAACAGCAGTTTTGGGGACCACGACCGCCGGGATTCCTCTTGTCACAGCCAGACCATTAAGTATGGTCTTTTAATGAGAATTTGGGGTCTGCCTCCCACTGATCTCCCGCTCCCTCAGGGGTTCCTGTTGTGCTCCCTGTGAGGGCAGTCATCGATTGTGGCCAGGCCCCAACTAGTTCTTCTGGTCTCAGGATAATGTAGGTCTCTGGTTCATGTGGCCCTTTCTGTGTCTTGGGCTCTTAGTTGTCGTGTGACCTTGGTGTTCTTCATTCTCCTTTGCTCCAGGTGGGTTGAGACCAATTGATGCATCTTAGATGGCCGCTTGTTAGCATTTAAGACCCCAGACGCCACATTTCAAAGTGGGATGCAGAATGTTTTCATAATAGAATTATTTTTCCATTTGACGTAGAAGTCCCCTTAAACCGTGGTTCCCAAACCCCCGCCCTTGCTCCGCTGTCCTTTTTTTTTCTTAACTTTTATTGAGCTTCAAGTGAACGTTTACAAATCAAGTCAGTCTGTCACATATAAGTTAATATTCATCTTAGTGCTTACTCTCACTTGCTGTCCCCGTAATGAGTCAGCCCTTCCAGTCTCTCCTTTTGTGAAAACTTTGCCAGCCTCCAACTCTCTCTATCCTCCCTTCCCCCCTCCATACAGGAGATGCCAACACAGTCTCAAGTGTCCACCTGATCTAATTAGCTCACTCTTCATCAGCATCTCTCTCCCACCCACTGTCCAGTCCCTTTCATGTCTGATGAATTGTCTTTGGGGATGGTTCCCGTCCTGTGCCAACAGAAGTTTTGGGGACCACGACCGCCGGGATTCCTCTAGTCACAGCCAGACCATTAAGCATAGTCTTTTAATGAGAATTTGGGGTCTGCCTCCCACTGATCTCCCGCTCCCTCAGGGGTTCCTGTTGTGCTCCCTGTGAGGGCAGGCATCGATTGTGGCCAGGCTCCAACTAGTTCTTCTGGTCTCAGGATAATGTAGGTCTCTGGTTCATGTGGCCCTTTCTGTGTCTTGGGCTCTTAGTTGTCGTGTGACCTTGGTGTTCTTCATTCTCCTTTGCTCCAGGTGGGTTGAGACCAATTGATGCATCTTAGATGGCCGCTTGTTAGCATTTAAGACCCCAGACGCCACATTTCAAAGTGGGATGCAGAATGTTTTCATAATAGAATTATTTTTCCATTTGACGTAGAAGTCCCCTTAAACCATGGTTCCCAAACCCCCGCCCTTGCTCCGCTGTCCTTTTTTTTTCTTAACTTTTATTGAGCTTCAAGTGAACGTTTACAAATCAAGTCAGTCTGTCACATATAAGTTAATATTCATCTTACTGCTTACTCTCACTTGCTGTCCCCGTAATGAGTCAGCCCTTCCAGTCTCTCCTTTTGTGAAAACTTTGCCAGCCTCCAACTCTCTCTATCCTCCCATCCCCCCTCCAGACAGAAGATGCCAACACAGTCTCAAGTGTCCACCTGATGTACTTAGCTCACTCTTCATCAACATCTCTCTCCCACCCACTGTCCAGTCCCTTTCATGTCTGATGAATTGTCTTTGGGGATGGTTCCCGTCCTGTGCCAACAGAAGTTTTGGGGGCCATGACCGCCGGGATTCCTCTAGTCATAGCTAGACCATTACGTATGGTCTTTTTATGAGAATTTGGGGTCTGCCTCCCACTGATCTCCCGCTCCCTTCGGGATTCTCTCCTGTGCTCCCTGTGAGGGCAGTCATCAATTGTGGCCGGGCCCCAACTAGTTCTTCTGGTCTCAGGATAATGTAGGTCTCTGGTTCATGTGGCCCTTTCTGTATCTTGGGCTCTTAGTTGTCGTGTGACCTTGGTGTTCTTCATTCTCCTTTGCTCCAGGTGGGTTGAGACCAATTGATGCATCTTAGATGGCCGCTTGTTTTTTTTTTTTTTTTTTTAGATCGCCGCTTGTTACCATTTAAGACCCCAGACGCCACATTTCAAAGTGGGATGCAGAATGTTTTCATAATAGAATTATTTTGCCAATTTACTTAGAAGTCCCTTTAATCCATGGTTCCCAAAACCCCGCCCTTGCTCCGCTGTCCTTTTTTTTCTTAACTTTTATTGAGCTTCAAGTGAACGCTTACAAATCAAGTCAGTCTGTCACATATAAGTTAATATTCATCTTACTGCTTACTCTCACTTGCTGTCCCCGTAATGAGTCAGCCCTTCGAGTCTCTCCTTTTGTGAAAACTTTGCCAGCCTCCAACTCTCTCTATCCTGCCATCCCCCCTCCAGACAGGACATGCCAACACAGTCTCAAGTGTCCACCTGATGTAATTAGATCACTCTGCATCAGCATCTCTCTCCCACCCACTGTCCAGTCCCTTTCATGTCTGATGAATTGTCTTTGGGGATGGTTCCCGTCCTGTGCCAACAGAAGTTTTGGGGACCATGACCGCCGGGATTCCTCTAGTCACAGCCAGACCATTAAGTATGGTCTTTTAATGAGAATTTGGGGTCGGCCTCCCACTGATCTCCCACTCCCTCAGGGGTTCCTGTAGTGCTCCCTGTGAGGGCAGTCATCGATTGTGGCCGGGCCCCAACTAGTTCTTCTGGTCTCAGGATAATGTAGGTCTCTGGTTCATGTGGCCCTTTCTGTGTCTTGGCCTCTTAGTTGTCGTGTGACCTTGGTGTTCTTCATTCTCCTTTGCTCCAGGTGGGTTGAGACCAGTTGATGCATCTTAGATGGCCGCTTGTTTTTTTTTTTTTTTTTAGTTCGCCGCTTGTTAGCATTTAAGCCCCCGGACACCACATTTCAAAGTGGGATGCAGAATCTTTTCATAATAGAATTATTTTGCCAATTGACTTAGAAGTCCCCTTAAACCATGGTTCGCAAAACACCGCCGTTGCTCCACTGACCTTTTTTTTTTCCTTAACTTTTATTGAGCTTCAAGTGAACGTTTACAAATCAAGTCAGTCTGTCACATATAAGTTAATATTCATCTTACTGCTTACTCTCACTTGCTGTCCCCGTAATGAGTCAGCCCTTCCAGTCTCTCCTTTTGTGAAAACTTTGCCAGCCTCCAACTCTCTCTATCCTCCCATCCCCCCTCCAGACAGAAGATGCCAACACAGTCTCAAGTGTCCACCTGATGTACTTAGCTCACTCTTCATCAACATCTCTCTCCCACCCACTGTCCAGTCCCTTTCATGTCTGATGAATTGTCTTTGGGGATGGTTCCCGTCCTGTGCCAACAGAAGTTTTGGGGGCCATGACCGCCGGGATTCCTCTAGTCACAGCTAGACCATTAAGTATGGTCTTTTTATGAGAATTTGGGGTCTGCCTCCCACTGATCTCCCGCTATCTCAGGGGTTCTCTGTTGTGCTCCCTGTGAGGGCAGTCATCGATTGTGGCCAGGGCCCATCTAGTTCTTCTGGTCTCAGGATAATATAGGCCTCTGGTTCATGTGGCCCTTTCTGTGTCTTGGGCTCTTAGTTGTCGTGTGACCTTGGTGTTCTTCATTCTCCTTTGCTCCAGGTGGGTTGAGACCAATTGATGCATCTTAGATGGCCGCTGGTTAGCATTTCAGACCCCAGACGCCACATTTCAAAGTGGGATGCGGAAAGTTTTCATAATAGAATTATTTTGCCAATTGACTTAGAAGTCCCTTTAGTCCATGGTTCCCAAACCCCCGCCCTTGCTCCGCTGACCTTTTTTTTTCTTAACTTTTATTGAGCTTTAAGTGAACGTTTACAAATCAAGTCAGTCTGTCACATATAAGTTAATATTCATCTTACTGCTTACTCTCACTTGCTGTCCCCGTAATGAGTCAGCCCTTCCAGTCTCTCCTTTTGTGAAAACTTTGCCAGCCTCCAACTCTCTCTATCCTGCCATCCCCCCTCCAGACAGGAGATGCCAACACAGTCTCAAGTGTCCACCTGATGTAATTAGATCACTCTTCATCAGCATCTGTCTCCCACCCACTGTCCAGTCCCTTTCATGTCTGATGAATTGTCTTTGGGGATGGTTCCCGTCCTGTGCCAACAGCAGTTTTGGGGACCACGACCGCCGGGATTCCTCTTGTCACAGCCAGACCATTAAGTATGGTCTTTTAATGAGAATTTGGGGTCTGCCTCCCACTGATCTCCCGCTCCCTCAGGGGTTCCTGTTGTGCTCCCTGTGAGGGCAGTCATCGATTGTGGCCAGGCCCCAACTAGTTCTTCTGGTCTCAGGATAATGTAGGTCTCTGGTTCATGTGGCCCTTTCTGTGTCTTGGGCTCTTAGTTGTCGTGTGACCTTGGTGTTCTTCATTCTCCTTTGCTCCAGGTGGGTTGAGACCAATTGATGCATCTTAGATGGCCGCTTGTTAGCATTTAAGACCCCAGACGCCACATTTCAAAGTGGGATGCAGAATGTTTTCATAATAGAATTATTTTTCCATTTGACGTAGAAGTCCCCTTAAACCGTGGTTCCCAAACCCCCGCCCTTGCTCCGCTGTCCTTTTTTTTTCTTAACTTTTATTGAGCTTCAAGTGAACGTTTACAAATCAAGTCAGTCTGTCACATATAAGTTAATATTCATCTTAGTGCTTACTCTCACTTGCTGTCCCCGTAATGAGTCAGCCCTTCCAGTCTCTCCTTTTGTGAAAACTTTGCCAGCCTCCAACTCTCTCTATCCTCCCTTCCCCCCTCCATACAGGAGATGCCAACACAGTCTCAAGTGTCCACCTGATCTAATTAGCTCACTCTTCATCAGCATCTCTCTCCCACCCACTGTCCAGTCCCTTTCATGTCTGATGAATTGTCTTTGGGGATGGTTCCCGTCCTGTGCCAACAGAAGTTTTGGGGACCACGACCGCCGGGATTCCTCTAGTCACAGCCAGACCATTAAGTATAGTCTTTTAATGAGAATTTGGGGTCTGCCTCCCACTGATCTCCCGCTCCCTCAGGGGTTCCTGTTGTGCTCCCTGTGAGGGCAGGCATCGATTGTGGCCAGGCTCCAACTAGTTCTTCTGGTCTCAGGATAATGTAGGTCTCTGGTTCATGTGGCCCTTTCTGTGTCTTGGGCTCTTAGTTGTCGTGTGACCTTGGTGTTCTTCATTCTCCTTTGCTCCAGGTGGGTTGAGACCAATTGATGCATCTTAGATGGCCGCTTGTTAGCATTTAAGACCCCAGACGCCACATTTCAAAGTGGGATGCAGAATGTTTTCATAATAGAATTATTTTTCCATTTGACGTAGAAGTCCCCTTAAACCATGGTTCCCAAACCCCCGCCCTTGCTCCGCTGTCCTTTTTTTTTCTTAACTTTTATTGAGCTTCAAGTGAACGTTTACAAATCAAGTCAGTCTGTCACATATAAGTTAATATTCATCTTACTGCTTACTCTCACTTGCTGTCCCCGTAATGAGTCAGCCCTTCCAGTCTCTCCTTTTGTGAAAACTTTGCCAGCCTCCAACTCTCTCTATCCTCCCATCCCCCCTCCAAACAGAAGATGCCAACACAGTCTCAAGTGTCCACCTGATGTACTTAGCTCACTCTTCATCAACATCTCTCTCCCACCCACTGTCCAGTCCCTTTCATGTCTGATGAATTGTCTTTGGGGATGGTTCCCGTCCTGTGCCAACAGAAGTTTTGGGGGCCATGACCGCCGGGATTCCTCTAGTCATAGCTAGACCATTACGTATGGTCTTTTTATGAGAATTTGGGGTCTGCCTCCCACTGATCTCCCGCTCCCTCCGGGATTCTCTCCTGTGCTCCCTGTGAGGGCAGTCATCAATTGTGGCCGGGCCCCAACTAGTTCTTCTGGTCTCAGGATAATGTAGGTCTCTGGTTCATGTGGCCCTTTCTGTATCTTGGGCTCTTAGTTGTCGTGTGACCTTGGTGTTCTTCATTCTCCTTTGCTCCAGGTGGGTTGAGACCAATTGATGCATCTTAGATGGCCGCTTGTTTTTTTTTTTTTTTTTTTAGATCGCCGCTTGTTACCATTTAAGACCCCAGACGCCACATTTCAAAGTGGGATGCAGAATGTTTTCATAATAGAATTATTTTGCCAATTTACTTAGAAGTCCCTTTAATCCATGGTTCCCAAAACCCCGCCCTTGCTCCGCTGTCCTTTTTTTTCTTAACTTTTATTGAGCTTCAAGTGAACGCTTACAAATCAAGTCAGTCTGTCACATATAAGTTAATATTCATCTTACTGCTTACTCTCACTTGCTGTCCCCGTAATGAGTCAGCCCTTCGAGTCTCTCCTTTTGTGAAAACTTTGCCAGCCTCCAACTCTCTCTATCCTGCCATCCCCCCTCCAGACAGGAGATGCCAACACAGTCTCAAGTGTCCACCTGATGTAATTAGATCACTCTGCATCAGCATCTCTCTCCCACCCACTGTCCAGTCCCTTTCATGTCTGATGAATTGTCTTTGGGGATGGTTCCCGTCCTGTGCCAACAGAAGTTTTGGGGACCATGACCGCCGGGATTCCTCTAGTCACAGCCAGACCATTAAGTATGGTCTTTTAATGAGAATTTGGGGTCGGCCTCCCACTGATCTCCCACTCCCTCAGGGGTTCCTGTTGTGCTCCCTGTGAGGGCAGTCATCGATTGTGGCCGGGCCCCAACTAGTTCTTCTGGTCTCAGGATAATGTAGGTCTCTGGTTCATGTGGCCCTTTCTGTGTCTTGGCCTCTTAGTTGTCGTGTGACCTTGGTGTTCTTCATTCTCCTTTGCTCCAGGTGAGTTGAGACCAATTGATGCATCTTAGATGGCTGCTTGTTTTTTTTTTTTTTTTTTAGATCGACGCTTGTTAGCATTTAAGACCCCAGACCCCACATTTCAAAGTGGGATGCAGAATGTGTTCATAATAGAATTATTTTGCCAATTGACTTAGAAGTCCCTTTAATCCATGGTTCCCAAACCCCCGCCCTTGCTCCGCTGACCATTTTTTTTCTTAACTTTTATGGAGCTTCAAGTGAACGTTTACAAATCAAGTCAGTCTGTCACATATAAGTTAATATTCATCTTACTGCTTACTCTCACTTGCTGTCCCCGTAATGAGTCAGCCCTTCCAGTCTCTCCTTTTGTGAAAACTTTGCCAGCCTCCAACTCTCTCTATCCTCCCATCCCCCCTCCATACAGGAGATGCCAACACAGTCTCAAGTGTCCACCTGATCTAATTAGCTCACTCTTCATCAGCATGTCTCTCCCACCCACTGTCCAGTCCCTTTCATGTCTGATGAATTGTCTTTGGGGATGGTTCCCGTCCTGTGCCAACAGAAGTTTTGGGGACCACGACCGCCGGGATTCCTCTAGTCACAGCCAGACCATTAAGTATAGTCCTTTAATGAGAATTTGGGGTCTGCCTCCCACTGATCTCCCGCTCCCTCAGGGGTTCCTGTTGTGCTCCCTGTGAGGGCAGGCATCGATTGTGGCCAGGCCCCAACTAGTTCTTCTGGTCTCAGGATAATGTAGGTCTCTGGTTCATGTGGCCCTTTCTGTGTCTTGGGCTCTTAGTTGTCGTGTGACCTTGGTGTTCTTCATTCTCCTTTGCTCCAGGTGGGTTGAGACCAATTGATGCATCTTAGATGGCCGCCTGTTAGCATTTAAGACCCCAGACGCCACATTTCAAAGTGGGATGCAGAATGTTTTCATAATAGAATTATTTTTCCATTTGACGTAGAAGTCCCCTTAAACCATGGTTCCCAAACCCCCGCCCTTGCTCCGCTGTCCTTTTTTTTTTCTTAACTTTTATTGAGCTTCAAGTGAACGTTTACAAATCAAGTCAGTCTGTCACATATAAGTTAATATTCATCTTACTGCTTACTCTCACTTGCTGTCCCCGTAATGAGTCAGCCCTTCCAGTCTCTCCTTTTGTGAAAACTTTGCCAGCCTCCAACTCTCTCTATCCTCCCTTCCCCCCTCCAGACAGGAGATGCCAACACAGTCTCAAGTTTCCACCTGATATACTTAGCTAACTCTTCATCAGCATCTCTCTCCCACCCACTCTCCAGTCCCTTTCATGTCTGATGAATTGTCTTCGGGGATGGTTCCCGTCCTGTGTCAACGGAAGGTTTGGGGACCATGACCGCCGGGATTCCTCTAGTCACAGCCAGACCATTAAGTATGGTCGTTTTATGAGAATTTGGGGTCTGCCTCCCACTGATCTCCCGCTATCTCAGGGGTTCTCTGTTGTGCTCCCTGTGAGGGCAGTCATCGATTGTGGCCAGGGCCCATCTAGTTCTTCTGGTCTCAGGATAATATAGGCCTCTGGTTCATGTGGCCCTTTCTGTGTCTTGGGCTCTTAGTTGTCGTGTGACCTTGGTGTTCTTCATTCTCCTTTGCTCCAGGTGGGTTGAGACCAATTGATGCATCTTAGATGGCCGCTGGTTAGCATTTCAGACCCCAGACGCCACATTTCAAAGTGGGATGCGGAAAGTTTTCATAATAGAATTATTTTGCCAATTGACTTAGAAGTCCCTTTAGTCCATGGTTCCCAAACCCCCGCCCTTGCTCCGCTGACCATTTTTTTTCTTAACTTTTATTGAGCTTTAAGGGAACGTTTACAAATCAAGTCAGTCTGTCACATATAAGTTAATATTCATCTTACTGCTTACTCTCACTTGCTGTCCCCGTAATGAGTCAGCCCTTCCAGTCTCTCCTTTTGTGAAAACTTTGCCAGCCTCCAACTCTCTCTATCCTGCCATCCCCCCTCCAGACAGGAGATGCCAACACAGTCTCAAGTGTCCACCTGATGTAATTAGATCACTCTTCATCAGCATCTGTCTCCCACCCACTGTCCAGTCCCTTTCATGTCTGATGAATTGTCTTTGGGGATGGTTCCCGTCCTGTGCCAACAGAAGTTTTGGGGACCACGACCGCCGGGATTCCTCTAGTCACAGCCAGACCATTAAGTATGGTCTTTTAATGAGAATTTGGGGTCTGCCTCCCACTGATCTCCCGCTCCCTCAGGGGTTCCTGTTGTGCTCCCTGTGAGGGCAGTCATCGATTGTGGCCAGGCCCCAACTAGTTCTTCTGGTCTCAGGATAATGTAGGTCTCTGGTTCATGTGGCCCTTTCTGTGTCTTGGGCTCTTAGTTGTCGTGTGACCTTGGTGTTCTTCATTCTCCTTTGCTCCAGGTGGGTTGAGACCAATTGATGCATCTTAGATGGCCGCTTGTTAGCATTTAAGACCCCAGACGCCACATTTCAAAGTGGGATGCAGAATGTTTTCATAATAGAATTATTTTTCCATTTGACGTAGAAGTCCCCTTAAACCATGGTTCCCAAACCCCCGCCCTTGCTCCGCTGACCTTTTTTTTTCTTAACTTTTATTGAGCTTCAAGTGAACGTTTACAAATCAAGTCAGTCTGTCACATATAAGTTAATATTCATCTTACTGCTTACTCTCACTTGCTGTCCCCTTAATGAGTCAGCCCTTCCAGTCTCTCCTTTTGTGAAAACTTTGCCAGCCTCCAACTCTCTCTATCCTCCCATCCCCCCTCCAGACAGGACATGCCAACACAGTCTCAAGTGTCCACCTGATGTACTTAGCTCACTCTTCATCAGCATCTCTCTCCCACCCACTCTCCAGTCCCTTTCATGTCTGATGAATTGTCTTCGGGGATGGTTCCCGTCCTGTGCCAACAGAAGTTTTGGGGACCACGACCGCCGGGATTCCTCTAGTCACAGCCAGACCATTAAGTATGGTCTTTTAATGAGAATTTGGGGTCTGCCTCCCACTGATCTCCCGCTCCCTCAGGGGTTCTGTGTTGTGCTCCCTGTGAGGGCAGTCATCGATTGTGGCCGGGCCCCAACTAGTTCTTCTGGTCTCAGGATAATGTAGGTCTCTGGTTCATGTGGCCCTTTCTGTGTCTTGGGCTCTTAGTTGTCGTGTGACCTTGGTGTTCTTCATTCTCCTTTGCTCCAGGTGGGTTGAGACCAGTTGATGCATCTTAGATGGCCGCTTGTTTTTTTTTTTTTTTTTAGTTCGCCGCTTGTTAGCATTTAAGCCCCCGGACACCACATTTCAAAGTGGGATGCAGAATCTTTTCATAATAGAATTATTTTGCCAATTGACTTAGAAGTCCCCTTAAACCATGGTTCGCAAAACACCGCCCTTGCTCCACTGACCTTTTTTTTTTCCTTAACTTTTATTGAGCTTCAAGTGAACGTTTACAAATCAAGTCAGTCTGTCACATATAAGTTAATATTCATCTTACTGCTTACTCTCACTTGCTGTCCCCTTAATGAGTCAGCCCTTCCAGTCTCTCCTTTTGTGAAAACTTTGCCAGCCTCCAACTCTCTCTATCCTCCCATCCCCCCTCCAGACAGAAGATGCCAACACAGTCTCAAGTGTCCACCTGATGTACTTAGCTCACTCTTCATCAACATCTCTCTCCCACCCACTGTCCAGTCCCTTTCATGTCTGATGAATTGTCTTTGGGGATGGTTCCCGTCCTGTGCCAACAGAAGTTTTGGGGGCCACGACCGCCGGGATTCCTCTAGTCACAGCTAGACCATTAAGTATGGTCTTTTTATGAGAATTTGGGGTCTGCCTCCCACTGATCTCCCGCTCCCTCCGGGATTCTCTCTTGTGCTCCCTGTGAGGGCAGTCATCAATTGTGGCCGGGCCCCAACTAGTTCTTCTGGTCTCAGGATAATGTAGGTCTCTGGTTCATGTGGCCCTTTCTGTATCTTGGGCTCTTAGTTGTCGTGTGACCTTGGTGTTCTTCATTCTCCTTTGCTCCAGGTGAGTGGAGACCAATTGATGCATCTTAGATGGCCGCTTGTTTTTTTTTTTTTTTTTAGATCGACGCTTGTTAGCATTTAAGACCCCAGACGCCACATTTCAAAGTGGGATGCAGAATGTGTTCATAATAGAATTATTTTGCCAATTGACTTAGAAGTCCCTTTAATCCATGGTTCCCAAACCCCCGCCCTTGCTCCGCTGACCATTTTTTTTCTTAACTTTTATGGAGCTTCAAGTGAACGTTTACAAATCAAGTCAGTCTGTCACATATAAGTTAATATTCATCTTACTGCTTACTCTCACTTGCTGTCCCCGTAATGAGTCAGCCCTTCCAGTCTCTCCTTTTGTGAAAACTTTGCCAGCCTCCAACTCTCTCTATCCTCCCATCCCCCCTCCATACAGAAGATGCCAACACAGTCTCAAGTGTCCACCTGATGTACTTAGCTCACTCTTCATCAACATCTCTCTCCCACCCACTGTCCAGTCCCTTTCATGTCTGATGAATTGTCTTTGGGGATGGTTCCCGTCCTGTGCCAACAGAAGTTTTGGGGGCCATGACCGCCGGGATTCCTTTAGTCACAGCTAGACCATTAAGTATGGTCTTTTTATGAGAATTTGGGGTCTGCCTCCCACTGATCTCCCGCTATCTCAGGGGTTCTCTGTTGTGCTCCCTGTGAGGGCAGTCATCGATTGTGGCCAGGGCCCATCTAGTTCTTCTGGTCTCAGGATAATATAGGCCTCTGGTTCATGTGGCCCTTTCTGTGTCTTGGGCTCTTAGTTGTCGTGTGACCTTGGTGTTCTTCATTCTCCTTTGCTCCAGGTGGGTTGAGACCAATTGATGCATCTTAGATGGCCGCTGGTTAGCATTTCAGACTCCAGACGCCACATTTCAAAGTGGGATGCTGAAAGTTTTCATAATAGAATTATTTTGCCAATTGACTTAGAAGTCCCTTTAGTCCATGGTTCCCAAACCCCCGCCCTTGCTCCGCTGACCTTTTTTTTTTCTTAACTTTTATTGAGCTTTAAGTGAACGTTTACAAATCAAGTCAGTCTGTCACATATAAGTTAATATTCATCTTACTGCTTACTCTCACTTGCTGTCCCCGTAATGAGTCAGCCCTTCCAGTCTCTCCTTTTGTGAAAACTTTGCCAGCCTCCAACTCTCTCTATCCTGCCATCCCCCCTCCAGACAGGAGATGCCAACACAGTCTCAAGTGTCCACCTGATGTAATTAGATCACTCTTCATCAGCATCTGTCTCCCACCCACTGTCCAGTCCCTTTCATGTCTGATGAATTGTCTTTGGGGATGGTTCCCGTCCTGTGCCAACAGCAGTTTTGGGGACCACGACCGCCGGGATTCCTCTTGTCACAGCCAGACCATTAAGTATGGTCTTTTAATGAGAATTTGGGGTCTGCCTCCCACTGATCTCCCGCTCCCTCAGGGGTTCCTGTTGTGCTCCCTGTGAGGGCAGTCATCGATTGTGGCCAGGCCCCAACTAGTTCTTCTGGTCTCAGGATAATGTAGGTCTCTGGTTCATGTGGCCCTTTCTGTGTCTTGGGCTCTTAGTTGTCGTGTGACCTTGGTGTTCTTCATTCTCCTTTGCTCCAGGTGGGTTGAGACCAATTGATGCATCTTAGATGGCCGCTTGTTAGCATTTAAGACCCCAGACGCCACATTTCAAAGTGGGATGCAGAATGTTTTCATAATAGAATTATTTTTCCATTTGACGTAGAAGTCCCCTTAAACCGTGGTTCCCAAACCCCCGCCCTTGCTCCGCTGTCCTTTTTTTTTCTTAACTTTTATTGAGCTTCAAGTGAACGTTTACAAATCAAGTCAGTCTGTCACATATAAGTTAATATTCATCTTAGTGCTTACTCTCACTTGCTGTCCCCGTAATGAGTCAGCCCTTCCAGTCTCTCCTTTTGTGAAAACTTTGCCAGCCTCCAACTCTCTCTATCCTCCCTTCCCCCCTCCATACAGGAGATGCCAACACAGTCTCAAGTGTCCACCTGATCTAATTAGCTCACTCTTCATCAGCATCTCTCTCCCACCCACTGTCCAGTCCCTTTCATGTCTGATGAATTGTCTTTGGGGATGGTTCCCGTCCTGTGCCAACAGAAGTTTTGGGGACCACGACCGCCGGGATTCCTCTAGTCACAGCCAGACCATTAAGCATAGTCTTTTAATGAGAATTTGGGGTCTGCCTCCCACTGATCTCCCGCTCCCTCAGGGGTTCCTGTTGTGCTCCCTGTGAGGGCAGGCATCGATTGTGGCCAGGCTCCAACTAGTTCTTCTGGTCTCAGGATAATGTAGGTCTCTGGTTCATGTGGCCCTTTCTGTGTCTTGGGCTCTTAGTTGTCGTGTGACCTTGGTGTTCTTCATTCTCCTTTGCTCCAGGTGGGTTGAGACCAATTGATGCATCTTAGATGGCCGCTTGTTAGCATTTAAGACCCCAGACGCCACATTTCAAAGTGGGATGCAGAATGTTTTCATAATAGAATTATTTTTCCATTTGACGTAGAAGTCCCCTTAAACCATGGTTCCCAAACCCCCGCCCTTGCTCCGCTGTCCTTTTTTTTTCTTAACTTTTATTGAGCTTCAAGTGAACGTTTACAAATCAAGTCAGTCTGTCACATATAAGTTAATATTCATCTTACTGCTTACTCTCACTTGCTGTCCCCGTAATGAGTCAGCCCTTCCAGTCTCTCCTTTTGTGAAAACTTTGCCAGCCTCCAACTCTCTCTATCCTCCCATCCCCCCTCCAGACAGAAGATGCCAACACAGTCTCAAGTGTCCACCTGATGTACTTAGCTCACTCTTCATCAACATCTCTCTCCCACCCACTGTCCAGTCCCTTTCATGTCTGATGAATTGTCTTTGGGGATGGTTCCCGTCCTGTGCCAACAGAAGTTTTGGGGGCCATGACCGCCGGGATTCCTCTAGTCATAGCTAGACCATTACGTATGGTCTTTTTATGAGAATTTGGGGTCTGCCTCCCACTGATCTCCCGCTCCCTTCGGGATTCTCTCCTGTGCTCCCTGTGAGGGCAGTCATCAATTGTGGCCGGGCCCCAACTAGTTCTTCTGGTCTCAGGATAATGTAGGTCTCTGGTTCATGTGGCCCTTTCTGTATCTTGGGCTCTTAGTTGTCGTGTGACCTTGGTGTTCTTCATTCTCCTTTGCTCCAGGTGGGTTGAGACCAATTGATGCATCTTAGATGGCCGCTTGTTTTTTTTTTTTTTTTTTTAGATCGCCGCTTGTTACCATTTAAGACCCCAGACGCCACATTTCAAAGTGGGATGCAGAATGTTTTCATAATAGAATTATTTTGCCAATTTACTTAGAAGTCCCTTTAATCCATGGTTCCCAAAACCCCGCCCTTGCTCCGCTGTCCTTTTTTTTCTTAACTTTTATTGAGCTTCAAGTGAACGCTTACAAATCAAGTCAGTCTGTCACATATAAGTTAATATTCATCTTACTGCTTACTCTCACTTGCTGTCCCCGTAATGAGTCAGCCCTTCGAGTCTCTCCTTTTGTGAAAACTTTGCCAGCCTCCAACTCTCTCTATCCTGCCATCCCCCCTCCAGACAGGACATGCCAACACAGTCTCAAGTGTCCACCTGATGTAATTAGATCACTCTGCATCAGCATCTCTCTCCCACCCACTGTCCAGTCCCTTTCATGTCTGATGAATTGTCTTTGGGGATGGTTCCCGTCCTGTGCCAACAGAAGTTTTGGGGACCATGACCGCCGGGATTCCTCTAGTCACAGCCAGACCATTAAGTATGGTCTTTTAATGAGAATTTGGGGTCGGCCTCCCACTGATCTCCCACTCCCTCAGGGGTTCCTGTAGTGCTCCCTGTGAGGGCAGTCATCGATTGTGGCCGGGCCCCAACTAGTTCTTCTGGTCTCAGGATAATGTAGGTCTCTGGTTCATGTGGCCCTTTCTGTGTCTTGGCCTCTTAGTTGTCGTGTGACCTTGGTGTTCTTCATTCTCCTTTGCTCCAGGTGGGTTGAGACCAGTTGATGCATCTTAGATGGCCGCTTGTTTTTTTTTTTTTTTTTAGTTCGCCGCTTGTTAGCATTTAAGCCCCCGGACACCACATTTCAAAGTGGGATGCAGAATCTTTTCATAATAGAATTATTTTGCCAATTGACTTAGAAGTCCCCTTAAACCATGGTTCGCAAAACACCGCCGTTGCTCCACTGACCTTTTTTTTTTCCTTAACTTTTATTGAGCTTCAAGTGAACGTTTACAAATCAAGTCAGTCTGTCACATATAAGTTAATATTCATCTTACTGCTTACTCTCACTTGCTGTCCCCGTAATGAGTCAGCCCTTCCAGTCTCTCCTTTTGTGAAAACTTTGCCAGCCTCCAACTCTCTCTATCCTCCCATCCCCCCTCCAGACAGAAGATGCCAACACAGTCTCAAGTGTCCACCTGATGTACTTAGCTCACTCTTCATCAACATCTCTCTCCCACCCACTGTCCAGTCCCTTTCATGTCTGATGAATTGTCTTTGGGGATGGTTCCCGTCCTGTGCCAACAGAAGTTTTGGGGGCCATGACCGCCGGGATTCCTCTAGTCACAGCTAGACCATTAAGTATGGTCTTTTTATGAGAATTTGGGGTCTGCCTCCCACTGATCTCCCGCTATCTCAGGGGTTCTCTGTTGTGCTCCCTGTGAGGGCAGTCATCGATTGTGGCCAGGGCCCATCTAGTTCTTCTGGTCTCAGGATAATATAGGCCTCTGGTTCATGTGGCCCTTTCTGTGTCTTGGGCTCTTAGTTGTCGTGTGACCTTGGTGTTCTTCATTCTCCTTTGCTCCAGGTGGGTTGAGACCAATTGATGCATCTTAGATGGCCGCTGGTTAGCATTTCAGACCCCAGACGCCACATTTCAAAGTGGGATGCGGAAAGTTTTCATAATAGAATTATTTTGCCAATTGACTTAGAAGTCCCTTTAGTCCATGGTTCCCAAACCCCCGCCCTTGCTCCGCTGACCTTTTTTTTTCTTAACTTTTATTGAGCTTTAAGTGAACGTTTACAAATCAAGTCAGTCTGTCACATATAAGTTAATATTCATCTTACTGCTTACTCTCACTTGCTGTCCCCGTAATGAGTCAGCCCTTCCAGTCTCTCCTTTTGTGAAAACTTTGCCAGCCTCCAACTCTCTCTATCCTGCCATCCCCCCTCCAGACAGGAGATGCCAACACAGTCTCAAGTGTCCACCTGATGTAATTAGATCACTCTTCATCAGCATCTGTCTCCCACCCACTGTCCAGTCCCTTTCATGTCTGATGAATTGTCTTTGGGGATGGTTCCCGTCCTGTGCCAACAGCAGTTTTGGGGACCACGACCGCCGGGATTCCTCTTGTCACAGCCAGACCATTAAGTATGGTCTTTTAATGAGAATTTGGGGTCTGCCTCCCACTGATCTCCCGCTCCCTCAGGGGTTCCTGTTGTGCTCCCTGTGAGGGCAGTCATCGATTGTGGCCAGGCCCCAACTAGTTCTTCTGGTCTCAGGATAATGTAGGTCTCTGGTTCATGTGGCCCTTTCTGTGTCTTGGGCTCTTAGTTGTCGTGTGACCTTGGTGTTCTTCATTCTCCTTTGCTCCAGGTGGGTTGAGACCAATTGATGCATCTTAGATGGCCGCTTGTTAGCATTTAAGACCCCAGACGCCACATTTCAAAGTGGGATGCAGAATGTTTTCATAATAGAATTATTTTTCCATTTGACGTAGAAGTCCCCTTAAACCGTGGTTCCCAAACCCCCGCCCTTGCTCCGCTGCCCTTTTTTTTTCTTAACTTTTATTGAGCTTCAAGTGAACGTTTACAAATCAAGTCAGTCTGTCACATATAAGTTAATATTCATCTTACTGCTTACTCTCACTTGCTGTCCCCGTAATGAGTCAGCCCTTCCAGTCTCTCCTTTTGTGAAAACTTTGCCAGCCTCCAACTCTCTCTATCCTCCCATCCCCCCTCCAGACAGAAGATGCCAACACAGTCTCAAGTGTCCACCTGATGTACTTAGCTCACTCTTCATCAACATCTCTCTCCCACCCACTGTCCAGTCCCTTTCATGTCTGATGAATTGTCTTTGGGGATGGTTCCCGTCCTGTGCCAACAGCAGTTTTGGGGACCACGACCGCCGGGATTCCTCTTGTCACAGCCAGACCATTAAGTATGGTCTTTTTATGAGAATTTGGGGTCTGCCTCCCACTGATCTCCCGCTCCCTCCGGGATTCTCTCCTGTGCTCCCTGTGAGGGCAGTCATCAATTGTGGCCGGGCCCCAACTAGTTCTTCTGGTCTCAGGATAATGTAGGTCTCTGGTTCATGTGGCCCTTTCTGTATCTTGGGCTCTTAGTTGTCGTGTGACCTTGGTGTTCTTCATTCTCCTTTGCTCCAGGTGGGTTGAGACCAATTGATGCATCTTAGATGGCCGCTTGTTAGCATTTAAGACCCCAGACGCCACATTTCAAAGTGGGATGCAGAATGTATTCATAATAGAATTATTTTGCCAATTTACTTAGAAGTCCCTTTAATCCATGGTTCCCAAAACCCCGCCCTTGCTCCGCTGTCCTTTTTTTTCTTAACTTTTATTGAGCTTCAAGTGAACGCTTACAAATCAAGTCAGTCTGTCACATATAAGTTAATATTCATCTTACTGCTTACTCTCACTTGCTGTCCCCGTAATGAGTCAGCCCTTCGAGTCTCTCCTTTTGTGAAAACTTTGCCAGCCTCCAACTCTCTCTATCCTGCCATCCCCCCTCCAGACAGGAGATGCCAACACAGTCTCAAGTGTCCACCTGATGTAATTAGATCACTCTGCATCAGCATCTCTCTCCCACCCACTGTCCAGTCCCTTTCATGTCTGATGAATTGTCTTTGGGGATGGTTCCCGTCCTGTGCCAACAGAAGTTTTGGGGACCATGACCGCCGGGATTCCTCTAGTCACAGCCAGACCATTAAGTATGGTCTTTTAATGAGAATTTGGGGTCGGCCTCCCACTGATCTCCCACTCCCTCAGGGGTTCCTGTTGTGCTCCCTGTGAGGGCAGTCATCGATTGTGGCCGGGCCCCAACTAGTTCTTCTGGTCTCAGGATAATGTAGGTCTCTGGTTCATGTGGCCCTTTCTGTGTCTTGGCCTCTTAGTTGTCGTGTGACCTTGGTGTTCTTCATTCTCCTTTGCTCCAGGTGAGTTGAGACCAATTGATGCATCTTAGATGGCTGCTTGTTTTTTTTTTTTTTTTTTAGATCGACGCTTGTTAGCATTTAAGACCCCAGACCCCACATTTCAAAGTGGGATGCAGAATGTGTTCATAATAGAATTATTTTGCCAATTGACTTAGAAGTCCCTTTAATCCATGGTTCCCAAACCCCCGCCCTTGCTCCGCTGACCATTTTTTTTCTTAACTTTTATGGAGCTTCAAGTGAACGTTTACAAATCAAGTCAGTCTGTCACATATAAGTTAATATTCATCTTACTGCTTACTCTCACTTGCTGTCCCCGTAATGAGTCAGCCCTTCCAGTCTCTCCTTTTGTGAAAACTTTGCCAGCCTCCAACTCTCTCTATCCTCCCATCCCCCCTCCATACAGGAGATGCCAACACAGTCTCAAGTGTCCACCTGATCTAATTAGCTCACTCTTCATCAGCATGTCTCTCCCACCCACTGTCCAGTCCCTTTCATGTCTGATGAATTGTCTTTGGGGATGGTTCCCGTCCTGTGCCAACAGAAGTTTTGGGGACCACGACCGCCGGGATTCCTCTAGTCACAGCCAGACCATTAAGTATAGTCCTTTAATGAGAATTTGGGGTCTGCCTCCCACTGATCTCCCGCTCCCTCAGGGGTTCCTGTTGTGCTCCCTGTGAGGGCAGTCATCGATTGTGGCCAGGCCCCAACTAGTTCTTCTGGTCTCAGGATAATGTAGGTCTCTGGTTCATGTGGCCCTTTCTGTGTCTTGGGCTCTTAGTTGTCGTGTGACCTTGGTGTTCTTCATTCTCCTTTGCTCCAGGTGGGTTGAGACCAATTGATGCATCTTAGATGGCCGCCTGTTAGCATTTAAGACCCCAGACGCCACATTTCAAAGTGGGATGCAGAATGTTTTCATAATAGAATTATTTTTCCATTTGACGTAGAAGTCCCCTTAAACCATGGTTCCCAAACCCCCGCCCTTGCTCCGCTGTCCTTTTTTTTTTCTTAACTTTTATTGAGCTTCAAGTGAACGTTTACAAATCAAGTCAGTCTGTCACATATAAGTTAATATTCATCTTACTGCTTACTCTCACTTGCTGTCCCCGTAATGAGTCAGCCCTTCCAGTCTCTCCTTTTGTGAAAACTTTGCCAGCCTCCAACTCTCTCTATCCTCCCTTCCCCCCTCCAGACAGGAGATGCCAACACAGTCTCAAGTTTCCACCTGATATACTTAGCTAACTCTTCATCAGCATCTCTCTCCCACCCACTCTCCAGTCCCTTTCATGTCTGATGAATTGTCTTCGGGGATGGTTCCCGTCCTGTGTCAACGGAAGGTTTGGGGACCATGACCGCCGGGATTCCTCTAGTCACAGCCAGACCATTAAGTATGGTCGTTTTATGAGAATTTGGGGTCTGCCTCCCACTGATCTCCCGCTATCTCAGGGGTTCTCTGTTGTGCTCCCTGTGAGGGCAGTCATCGATTGTGGCCAGGGCCCATCTAGTTCTTCTGGTCTCAGGATAATATAGGCCTCTGGTTCATGTGGCCCTTTCTGTGTCTTGGGCTCTTAGTTGTCGTGTGACCTTGGTGTTCTTCATTCTCCTTTGCTCCAGGTGGGTTGAGACCAATTGATGCATCTTAGATGGCCGCTGGTTAGCATTTCAGACCCCAGACGCCACATTTCAAAGTGGGATGCGGAAAGTTTTCATAATAGAATTATTTTGCCAATTGACTTAGAAGTCCCTTTAGTCCATGGTTCCCAAACCCCCGCCCTTGCTCCGCTGACCATTTTTTTTCTTAACTTTTATTGAGCTTTAAGTGAACGTTTACAAATCAAGTCAGTCTGTCACATATAAGTTAATATTCATCTTACTGCTTACTCTCACTTGCTGTCCCCGTAATGAGTCAGCCCTTCCAGTCTCTCCTTTTGTGAAAACTTTGCCAGCCTCCAACTCTCTCTATCCTGCCATCCCCCCTCCAGACAGGAGATGCCAACACAGTCTCAAGTGTCCACCTGATGTAATTAGATCACTCTTCATCAGCATCTGTCTCCCACCCACTGTCCAGTCCCTTTCATGTCTGATGAATTGTCTTTGGGGATGGTTCCCGTCCTGTGCCAACAGAAGTTTTGGGGACCACGACCGCCGGGATTCCTCTAGTCACAGCCAGACCATTAAGTATGGTCTTTTAATGAGAATTTGGGGTCTGCCTCCCACTGATCTCCCGCTCCCTCAGGGGTTCCTGTTGTGCTCCCTGTGAGGGCAGTCATCGATTGTGGCCAGGCCCCAACTAGTTCTTCTGGTCTCAGGATAATGTAGGTCTCTGGTTCATGTGGCCCTTTCTGTGTCTTGGGCTCTTAGTTGTCGTGTGACCTTGGTGTTCTTCATTCTCCTTTGCTCCAGGTGGGTTGAGACCAATTGATGCATCTCAGATGGCCGCCTGTTAGCATTTAAGACCCCAGACGCCACATTTCAAAGTGGGATGCAGACTGTTTTCATAATAGAATTATTTTTCCATTTGACGTAGAAGTCCCCTTAAACCATGGTTCCCAAACCCCCGCCCTTGCTCCGCTGACCTTTTTTTTTCTTAACTTTTATTGAGCTTCAAGTGAACGTTTACAAATCAAGTCAGTCTGTCACATATAAGTTAATATTCATCTTACTGCTTACTCTCACTTGCTGTCCCCTTAATGAGTCAGCCCTTCCAGTCTCTACTTTTGTGAAAACTTTGCCAGCCTCCAACTCTCTCTATCCTCCCATCCCCCCTCCAGACAGGACATGCCAACACAGTCTCAAGTGTCCACCTGATGTACTTAGCTCACTCTTCATCAGCATCTCTCTCCCACCCACTCTCCAGTCCCTTTCATGTCTGATGAATTGTCTTCGGGGATGGTTCCCGTCCTGTGCCAACAGAAGTTTTGGGGACCACGACCGCCGGGATTCCTCTAGTCACAGCCAGACCATTAAGTATGGTCTTTTAATGAGAATTTGGGGTCTGCCTCCCACTGATCTCCCGCTCCCTCAGGGGTTCTGTGTTGTGCTCCCTGTGAGGGCAGTCATCGATTGTGGCCGGGCCCCAACTAGTTCTTCTGGTCTCAGGATAATGTAGGTCTCTGGTTCATGTGGCCCTTTCTGTGTCTTGGGCTCTTAGTTGTCGTGTGACCTTGGTGTTCTTCATTCTCCTTTGCTCCAGGTGGGTTGAGACCAGTTGATGCATCTTAGATGGCCGCTTGTTTTTTTTTTTTTTTTAGTTCGCCGCTTGTTAGCATTTAAGCCCCCGGACACCACATTTCAAAGTGGGATGCAGAATCTTTTCATAATAGAATTATTTTGCCAATTGACTTAGAAGTCCCCTTAAACCATGGTTCGCAAAACACCGCCCTTGCTCCACTGACCTTTTTTTTTTCCTTAACTTTTATTGAGCTTCAAGTGAACGTTTACAAATCAAGTCAGTCTGTCACATATAAGTTAATATTCATCTTACTGCTTACTCTCACTTGCTGTCCCCTTAATGAGTCAGCCCTTCCAGTCTCTCCTTTTGTGAAAACTTTGCCAGCCTCCAACTCTCTCTATCCTCCCATCCCCCCTCCAGACAGAAGATGCCAACACAGTCTCAAGTGTCCACCTGATGTACTTAGCTCACTCTTCATCAACATCTCTCTCCCACCCACTGTCCAGTCCCTTTCATGTCTGATGAATTGTCTTTGGGGATGGTTCCCGTCCTGTGCCAACAGAAGTTTTGGGGGCCATGACCGCCGGGATTCCTCTAGTCACAGCCAGACCATTAAGTATGGTCTTTTAATGAGAATTTGGGGTCTGCCTCCCACTGATCTCCCGCTCCCTCCGGGATTCTCTCTTGTGCTCCCTGTGAGGGCAGTCATCAATTGTGGCCGGGCCCCAACTAGTTCTTCTGGTCTCAGGATAATGTAGGTCTCTGGTTCATGTGGCCCTTTCTGTATCTTGGGCTCTTAGTTGTCGTGTGACCTTGGTGTTCTTCATTCTCCTTTGCTCCAGGTGAGTGGAGACCAATTGATGCATCTTAGATGGCCGCTTGTTTTTTTTTTTTTTTTTAGATCGACGCTTGTTAGCATTTAAGACCCCAGACGCCACATTTCAAAGTGGGATGCAGAATGTGTTCATAATAGAATTATTTTGCCAATTGACTTAGAAGTCCCTTTAATCCATGGTTCCCAAACCCCCGCCCTTGCTCCGCTGACCATTTTTTTTCTTAACTTTTATGGAGCTTCAAGTGAACGTTTACAAATCAAGTCAGTCTGTCACATATAAGTTAATATTCATCTTACTGCTTACTCTCACTTGCTGTCCCCGTAATGAGTCAGCCCTTCCAGTCTCTCCTTTTGTGAAAACTTTGCCAGCCTCCAACTCTCTCTATCCTCCCATCCCCCCTCCAGACAGAAGATGCCAACACAGTCTCAAGTGTCCACCTGATGTACTTAGCTCACTCTTCATCAACATCTCTCTCCCACCCACTGTCCAGTCCCTTTCATGTCTGATGAATTGTCTTTGGGGATGGTTCCCGTCCTGTGCCAACAGAAGTTTTGGGGGCCATGACCGCCGGGATTCCTCTAGTCACAGCTAGACCATTAAGTATGGTCTTTTTATGAGAATTTGGGGTCTGCCTCCCACTGATCTCCCGCTATCTCAGGGGTTCTCTGTTGTGCTCCCTGTGAGGGCAGTCATCGATTGTGGCCAGGGCCCATCTAGTTCTTCTGGTCTCAGGATAATATAGGCCTCTGGTTCATGTGGCCCTTTCTGTGTCTTGGGCTCTTAGTTGTCGTGTGACCTTGGTGTTCTTCATTCTCCTTTGCTCCAGGTGGGTTGAGACCAATTGATGCATCTTAGATGGCCGCTGGTTAGCATTTCAGACCCCAGACGCCACATTTCAAAGTGGGATGCGGAAAGTTTTCATAATAGAATTATTTTGCCAATTGACTTAGAAGTCCCTTTAGTCCATGGTTCCCAAACCCCCGCCCTTGCTCCGCTGACCTTTTTTTTTTTCTTAACTTTTATTGAGCTTTAAGTGAACGTTTACAAATCAAGTCAGTCTGTCACATATAAGTTAATATTCATCTTACTGCTTACTCTCACTTGCTGTCCCCGTAATGAGTCAGCCCTTCCAGTCTCTCCTTTTGTGAAAACTTTGCCAGCCTCCAACTCTCTCTATCCTGCCATCCCCCCTCCAGACAGGAGATGCCAACACAGTCTCAAGTGTCCACCTGATGTAATTAGATCACTCTTCATCAGCATCTGTCTCCCACCCACTGTCCAGTCCCTTTCATGTCTGATGAATTGTCTTTGGGGATGGTTCCCGTCCTGTGCCAACAGCAGTTTTGGGGACCACGACCGCCGGGATTCCTCTTGTCACAGCCAGACCATTAAGTATGGTCTTTTAATGAGAATTTGGGGTCTGCCTCCCACTGATCTCCCGCTCCCTCAGGGGTTCCTGTTGTGCTCCCTGTGAGGGCAGTCATCGATTGTGGCCAGGCCCCAACTAGTTCTTCTGGTCTCAGGATAATGTAGGTCTCTGGTTCATGTGGCCCTTTCTGTGTCTTGGGCTCTTAGTTGTCGTGTGACCTTGGTGTTCTTCATTCTCCTTTGCTCCAGGTGGGTTGAGACCAATTGATGCATCTTAGATGGCCGCTTGTTAGCATTTAAGACCCCAGACGCCACATTTCAAAGTGGGATGCAGAATGTTTTCATAATAGAATTATTTTTCCATTTGACGTAGAAGTCCCCTTAAACCGTGGTTCCCAAACCCCCGCCCTTGCTCCGCTGTCCTTTTTTTTTCTTAACTTTTATTGAGCTTCAAGTGAACGTTTACAAATCAAGTCAGTCTGTCACATACAAGTTAATATTCATCTTAGTGCTTACTCTCACTTGCTGTCCCCGTAATGAGTCAGCCCTTCCAGTCTCTCCTTTTGTGAAAACTTTGCCAGCCTCCAACTCTCTCTATCCTCCCTTCCCCCCTCCATACAGGAGATGCCAACACAGTCTCAAGTGTCCACCTGATCTAATTAGCTCACTCTTCATCAGCATCTCTCTCCCACCCACTGTCCAGTCCCTTTCATGTCTGATGAATTGTCTTTGGGGATGGTTCCCGTCCTGTGCCAACAGAAGTTTTGGGGACCACGACCGCCGGGATTCCTCTAGTCACAGCCAGACCATTAAGTATAGTCTTTTAATGAGAATTTGGGGTCTGCCTCCCACTGATCTCCCGCTCCCTCAGGGGTTCCTGTTGTGCTCCCTGTGAGGGCAGGCATCGATTGTGGCCAGGCTCCAACTAGTTCTTCTGGTCTCAGGATAATGTAGGTCTCTGGTTCATGTGGCCCTTTCTGTGTCTTGGGCTCTTAGTTGTCGTGTGACCTTGGTGTTCTTCATTCTCCTTTGCTCCAGGTGGGTTGAGACCAATTGATGCATCTTAGATGGCCGCTTGTTAGCATTTAAGACCCCAGACGCCACATTTCAAAGTGGGATGTGGAATGTTTTCATAATAGAATTATTTTGCCAATTTACTTAGAAGTCCCTTTAGTCCATGGTTCCCAAACCCCCGCCCTTGCTCCGCTGACCATTTTTTTTCTTAACTTTTATGGAGCTTCAAGTGAACGTTTACAAATCAAGTCAGTCTGTCACATAGAAGTTAATATTCATCTTACTGCTTACTTTCACTTGCTGTCCCCGTAATGAGTCAGCCCTTCCAGTCTCTCCTTTTGTGAAAACTTTGCCAGCCTCCAACTCTCTCTATCCTCCCATCCCCCCTCCAGACAGAAGATGCCAACACAGTCTCAAGTGTCCACCTGATGTACTTAGCTCACTCTTCATCAACATCTCTCTCCCACCCACTGTCCAGTCCCTTTCATGTCTGATGAATTGTCTTTGGGGATGGTTCCCGTCCTGTGCCAACAGAAGTTTTGGGGGCCATGACCGCCGGGATTCCTCTAGTCATAGCTAGACCATTACGTATGGTCTTTTTATGAGAATTTGGGGTCTGCCTCCCACTGATCTCCCGCTCCCTTCGGGATTCTCTCCTGTGCTCCCTGTGAGGGCAGTCATCAATTGTGGCCGGGCCCCAACTAGTTCTTCTGGTCTCAGGATAATGTAGGTCTCTGGTTCATGTGGCCCTTTCTGTATCTTGGGCTCTTAGTTGTCGTGTGACCTTGGTGTTCTTCATTCTCCTTTGCTCCAGGTGGGTTGAGACCAATTGATGCATCTTAGATGGCCGCTTGTTTTTTTTTTTTTTTTTTTAGATCGCCGCTTGTTACCATTTAAGACCCCAGACGCCACATTTCAAAGTGGGATGCAGAATGTTTTCATAATAGAATTATTTTGCCAATTTACTTAGAAGTCCCTTTAATCCATGGTTCCCAAAACCCCGCCCTTGCTCCGCTGTCCTTTTTTTTCTTAACTTTTATTGAGCTTCAAGTGAACGCTTACAAATCAAGTCAGTCTGTCACATATAAGTTAATATTCATCTTACTGCTTACTCTCACTTGCTGTCCCCGTAATGAGTCAGCCCTTCGAGTCTCTCCTTTTGTGAAAACTTTGCCAGCCTCCAACTCTCTCTATCCTGCCATCCCCCCTCCAGACAGGAGATGCCAACACAGTCTCAAGTGTCCACCTGATGTAATTAGATCACTCTGCATCAGCATCTCTCTCCCACCCACTGTCCAGTCCCTTTCATGTCTGATGAATTGTCTTTGGGGATGGTTCCCGTCCTGTGCCAACAGAAGTTTTGGGGACCATGACCGCCGGGATTCCTCTAGTCACAGCCAGACCATTAAGTATGGTCTTTTAATGAGAATTTGGGGTCTGCCTCCCACTGATCTCCCACTCCCTCAGGGGTTCCTGTTGTGCTCCCTGTGAGGGCAGTCATCGATTGTGGCCGGGCCCCAACTAGTTCTTCTGGTCTCAGGATAATGTAGGTCTCTGGTTCATGTGGCCCTTTCTGTGTCTTGGCCTCTTAGTTGTCGTGTGACCTTGGTGTTCTTCATTCTCCTTTGCTCCAGGTGAGTTGAGACCAATTGATGCATCTTAGATGGCTGCTTGTTTTTTTTTTTTTTTTTTAGATCGACGCTTGTTAGCATTTAAGACCCCAGACCCCACATTTCAAAGTGGGATGCAGAATGTGTTCATAATAGAATTATTTTGCCAATTGACTTAGAAGTCCCTTTAATCCATGGTTCCCAAACCCCCGCCCTTGCTCCGCTGACCATTTTTTTTCTTAACTTTTATGGAGCTTCAAGTGAACGTTTACAAATCAAGTCAGTCTGTCACATATAAGTTAATATTCATCTTACTGCTTACTCTCACTTGCTGTCCCCGTAATGAGTCAGCCCTTCCAGTCTCTCCTTTTGTGAAAACTTTGCCAGCCTCCAACTCTCTCTATCCTCCCATCCCCCCTCCATACAGGAGATGCCAACACAGTCTCAAGTGTCCACCTGATCTAATTAGCTCACTCTTCATCAGCATGTCTCTCCCACCCACTGTCCAGTCCCTTTCATGTCTGATGAATTGTCTTTGGGGATGGTTCCCGTCCTGTGCCAACAGAAGTTTTGGGGACCACGACCGCCGGGATTCCTCTAGTCACAGCCAGACCATTAAGTATAGTCCTTTAATGAGAATTTGGGGTCTGCCTCCCACTGATCTCCCGCTCCCTCAGGGGTTCCTGTTGTGCTCCCTGTGAGGGCAGTCATCGATTGTGGCCAGGCCCCAACTAGTTCTTCTGGTCTCAGGATAATGTAGGTCTCTGGTTCATGTGGCCCTTTCTGTGTCTTGGGCTCTTAGTTGTCGTGTGACCTTGGTGTTCTTCATTCTCCTTTGCTCCAGGTGGGTTGAGACCAATTGATGCATCTTAGATGGCCGCCTGTTAGCATTTAAGACCCCAGACGCCACATTTCAAAGTGGGATGCAGAATGTTTTCATAATAGAATTATTTTTCCATTTGACGTAGAAGTCCCCTTAAACCATGGTTCCCAAACCCCCGCCCTTGCTCCGCTGTCCTTTTTTTTTTCTTAACTTTTATTGAGCTTCAAGTGAACGTTTACAAATCAAGTCAGTCTGTCACATATAAGTTAATATTCATCTTACTGCTTACTCTCACTTGCTGTCCCCGTAATGAGTCAGCCCTTCCAGTCTCTCCTTTTGTGAAAACTTTGCCAGCCTCCAACTCTCTCTATCCTCCCTTCCCCCCTCCAGACAGGAGATGCCAACACAGTCTCAAGTTTCCACCTGATATACTTAGCTAACTCTTCATCAGCATCTCTCTCCCACCCACTCTCCAGTCCCTTTCATGTCTGATGAATTGTCTTCGGGGATGGTTCCCGTCCTGTGTCAACGGAAGGTTTGGGGACCATGACCGCCGGGATTCCTCTAGTCACAGCCAGACCATTAAGTATGGTCGTTTTATGAGAATTTGGGGTCTGCCTCCCACTGATCTCCCGCTATCTCAGGGGTTCTCTGTTGTGCTCCCTGTGAGGGCAGTCATCGATTGTGGCCAGGGCCCATCTAGTTCTTCTGGTCTCAGGATAATATAGGCCTCTGGTTCATGTGGCCCTTTCTGTGTCTTGGGCTCTTAGTTGTCGTGTGACCTTGGTGTTCTTCATTCTCCTTTGCTCCAGGTGGGTTGAGACCAATTGATGCATCTTAGATGGCCGCTGGTTAGCATTTCAGACCCCAGACGCCACATTTCAAAGTGGGATGCGGAAAGTTTTCATAATAGAATTATTTTGCCAATTGACTTAGAAGTCCCTTTAGTCCATGGTTCCCAAACCCCCGCCCTTGCTCCGCTGACCATTTTTTTTCTTAACTTTTATTGAGCTTTAAGGGAACGTTTACAAATCAAGTCAGTCTGTCACATATAAGTTAATATTCATCTTACTGCTTACTCTCACTTGCTGTCCCCGTAATGAGTCAGCCCTTCCAGTCTCTCCTTTTGTGAAAACTTTGCCAGCCTCCAACTCTCTCTATCCTGCCATCCCCCCTCCAGACAGGAGATGCCAACACAGTCTCAAGTGTCCACCTGATGTAATTAGATCACTCTTCATCAGCATCTGTCTCCCACCCACTCTCCAGTCCCTTTCATGTCTGATGAATTGTCTTCGGGGATGGTTCCCGTCCTGTGCCAACAGAAGTTTTGGGGACCACGACCGCCGGGATTCCTCTTGTCACAGCCAGACCATTAAGTATGGTCTTTTAATGAGAATTTGGGGTCTGCCTCCCACTGATCTCCCGCTCCCTCAGGGGTTCCTGTTGTGCTCCCTGTGAGGGCAGTCATCGATTGTGGCCGGGCCCCAACTAGTTCTTCTGGTCTCAGGATAATGTAGGTCTCTGGTTCATGTGGCCCTTTCTGTGTCTTGGGCTCTTAGTTGTCGTGTGACCTTGGTGTTCTTCATTCTCCTTTGCTCCAGGTGGGTTGAGACCAATTGATGCATCTTAGATGGCCGCTTGTTAGCATTTAAGACCCCAGACGCCACATTTCAAAGTGGGATGCAGAATGTTTTCATAATAGAATTATTTTTCCATTTGACGTAGAAGTCCCCTTAAACCATGGTTCCCAAACCCCCGCCCTTGCTCCGCTGACCTTTTTATTTCTTAACTTTTATTGAGCTTCAAGTGAACGTTTACAAATCAAGTCAGTCTGTCACATATAAGTTAATATTCATCTTACTGCTTACTCTCACTTGCTGTCCCCGTAATGAGTCAGCCCTTCCAGTCTCTCCTTTTGTGAAAACTTTGCCAGCCTCCAACTCTCTCTATCCTCCCATCCCCCCTCCAGACAGGACATGCCAACACAGTCTCAAGTGTCCACCTGATGTACTTAGCTCACTCTTCATCAGCATCTCTCTCCCACCCACTCTCCAGTCCCTTTCATGTCTGATGAATTGTCTTCGGGGATGGTTCCCGTCCTGTGCCAACAGAAGTTTTGGGGACCACGACCGCCGGGATTCCTCTAGTCACAGCCAGACCATTAAGTATGGTCTTTTAATGAGAATTTGGGGTCTGCCTCCCACTGATCTCCCGCTCCCTCAGGGGTTCTGTGTTGTGCTCCCTGTGAGGGCAGTCATCGATTGTGGCCGGGCCCCAACTAGTTCTTCTGGTCTCAGGATAATGTAGGTCTCTGGTTCATGTGGCCCTTTCTGTGTCTTGGGCTCTTAGTTGTCGTGTGACCTTGGTGTTCTTCATTCTCCTTTGCTCCAGGTGGGTTGAGACCAGTTGATGCATCTTAGATGGCCGCTTGTTTTTTTTTTTTTTTTTAGTTCGCCGCTTGTTAGCATTTAAGCCCCCGGACACCACATTTCAAAGTGGGATGCAGAATCTTTTCATAATAGAATTATTTTGCCAATTGACTTAGAAGTCCCCTTAAACCATGGTTCGCAAAACACCGCCCTTGCTCCACTGACCTTTTTTTTTTCCTTAACTTTTGTTGAGCTTCAAGTGAACGTTTACAAATCAAGTCAGTCTGTCACATATAAGTTAATATTCATCTTACTGCTTACTCTCACTTGCTGTCCCCTTAATGAGTCAGCCCTTCCAGTCTCTCCTTTTGTGAAAACTTTGCCAGCCTCCAACTCTCTCTATCCTCCCATCCCCCCTCCAGACAGAAGATGCCAACACAGTCTCAAGTGTCCACCTGATGTACTTAGCTCACTCTTCATCAGCATCTCTCTCCCACCCACTGTCCAGTCCCTTTCATGTCTGATGAATTGTCTTTGGGGATGGTTCCCATCCTGTGCCAACAGAAGTTTTGGGGGCCATGACCGCCGGGATTCCTCTAGTCACAGCTAGACCATTAAGTATGGTCTTTTTATGAGAATTTGGGGTCTGCCTCCCACTGATCTCCCGCTCCCTCCGGGATTCTCTCTTGTGCTCCCTGTGAGGGCAGTCATCAATTGTGGCCGGGCCCCAAGTAGTTCTTCTGGTCTCAGGATAATGTAGGTCTCTGGTTCATGTGGCCCTTTCTGTATCTTGGGCTCTTAGTTGTCGTGTGACCTTGGTGTTCTTCATTCTCCTTTGCTCCAGGTGAGTTGAGACCAATTGATGCATCTTAGATGGCCGCTTGTTTTTTTTTTTTTTTTTAGATCGACGCTTGTTAGCATTTAAGACCCCAGACGCCACATTTCAAAGTGGGATGCAGAATGTGTTCATAATAGAATTATTTTGCCAATTGACTTAGAAGTCCCTTTAATCCATGGTTCCCAAACCCCCGCCCTTGCTCCGCTGACCATTTTTTTTCTTAACTTTTATGGAGCTTCAAGTGAACGTTTACAAATCAAGTCAGTCTGTCACATATAAGTTAATATTCATCTTACTGCTTACTCTCACTTGCTGTCCCCGTAATGAGTCAGCCCTTCCAGTCTCTCCTTTTGTGAAAACTTTGCCAGCCTCCAACTCTCTCTATCCTGCCATCCCCCCTCCAGACAGGAGATGCCAACACAGTCTCAAGTGTCCACCTGATGTGATTAGATCACTCTTCATCAGCATCTGTCTCCCACCCACTGTCCAGTCCCTTTCATGTCTGATGAATTGTCTTTGGGGATGGTTCCCGTCCTGTGCCAACAGAAGTTTTGGGGACCACGACCGCCGGGATTCCTCTAGTCACAGCCAGACCATTAAGTATGGTCTTTTAATGAGAATTTGGGGTCTGCCTCCCACTGATCTACCGCTCCCTCAGGGGTTCCTGTTGTGCTCCCTGTGAGGGCAGTCATCGATTGTGGCCAGGCCCCAACTAGTTCTTCTGGTCTCAGGATAATGTAGGTCTCTGGTTCATGTGGCCCTTTCTGTGTCTTGGGCTCTTAGTTGTCGTGTGACCTTGGTGTTCTTCATTCTCCTTTGCTCCAGGTGGGTTGAGACCAATTGATGCATCTTAGATGGCCGCTTGTTAGCATTTAAGACCCCAGACGCCACATTTCAAAGTGGGATGCAGAATGTTTTCATAATAGAATTATTTTTCCATTTGACGTAGAAGTCCCCTTAAACCATGGTTCCCAAACCCCCGCCCTTGCTTCGCTGACCTTTTTATTTCTTAACTTTTATTGAGCTTCAAGTGAACGTTTACAAATCAAGTCAGTCTGTCACATATAAGTTAATATTCATCTTACTGCTTACTCTCACTTGCTGTCCCCGTAATGAGTCAGCCCTTCCAGTCTCTCCTTTTGTGAAAACTTTGCCAGCCTCCAACTCTCTCTATCCTCCCATCCCCCCTCCAGACAGGACATGCCAACACAGTCTCAAGTGTCCACCTGATGTACTTAGCTCACTCTTCATCAGCATCTCTCTCCCACCCACTCTCCAGTCCCTTTCATGTCTGATGAATTGTCTTCGGGGATGGTTCCCGTCCTGTGCCAACAGAAGTTTTGGGGACCACGACCGCCGGGATTCCTCTAGTCACAGCCAGACCATTAAGTATGGTCTTTTAATGAGAATTTGGGGTCTGCCTCCCACTGATCTCCCGCTCCCTCAGGGGTTCTGTGTTGTGCTCCCTGTGAGGGCAGTCATCGATTGTGGCCGGGCCCCAACTAGTTCTTCTGGTCTCAGGATAATGTAGGTCTCTGGTTCATGTGGCCCTTTCTGTGTCTTGGGCTCTTAGTTGTCGTGTGACCTTGGTGTTCTTCATTCTCCTTTGCTCCAGGTGGGTTGAGACCAGTTGATGCATCTTAGATGGCCGCTTGTTTTTTTTTTTTTTTTTAGTTCGCCGCTTGTTAGCATTTAAGCCCCCGGACACCACATTTCAAAGTGGGATGCAGAATCTTTTCATAATAGAATTATTTTGCCAATTGACTTAGAAGTCCCCTTAAACCATGGTTCGGAAAACACCGCCCTTGCTCCACTGACCTTTTTTTTTTCCTTAACTTTTATTGAGCTTCAAGTGAACGTTTACAAATCAAGTCAGTCTGTCACATATAAGTTAATATTCATCTTACTGCTTACTCTCACTTGCTGTCCCCTTAATGAGTCAGCCCTTCCAGTCTCTCCTTTTGTGAAAACTTTGCCAGCCTCCAACTCTCTCTATCCTCCCATCCCCCCTCCAGACAGAAGATGCCAACACAGTCTCAAGTGTCCACCTGATGTACTTAGCTCACTCTCCATCAACATCTCTCTCCCACCCACTGTCCAGTCCCTTTCATGTCTGATGAATTGTCTTTGGGGATGGTTCCCGTCCTGTGCCAACAGAAGTTTTGGGGGCCATGACCGCCGGGATTCCTCTAGTCACAGCTAGACCATTAAGTATGGTCTTTTTATGAGAATTTGGGGTCTGCCTCCCACTGATCTCCCGCTCCCTCCGGGATTCTCTCTTGTGCTCCCTGTGAGGGCAGTCATCAATTGTGGCCGGGCCCCAACTAGTTCTTCTGGTCTCAGGATAATGTAGGTCTCTGGTTCATGTGGCCCTTTCTGTATCTTGGGCTCTTAGTTGTCGTGTGACCTTGGTGTTCTTCATTCTCCTTTGCTCCAGGTGAGTTGAGACCAATTGATGCATCTTAGATGGCCGCTTGTTTTTTTTTTTTTTTTTAGATCGACGCTTGTTAGCATTTAAGACCCCAGACGCCACATTTCAAAGTGGGATGCAGAATGTGTTCATAATAGAATTATTTTGCCAATTGACTTAGAAGTCCCTTTAATCCATGGTTCCCAAACCCCCGCCCTTGCTCCGCTGACCATTTTTTTTCTTAACTTTTATGGAGCTTCAAGTGAACGTTTACAAATCAAGTCAGTCTGTCACATATAAGTTAATATTCATCTTACTGCTTACTCTCACTTGCTGTCCCCGTAATGAGTCAGCCCTTCCAGTCTCTCCTTTTGTGAAAAATTTTGCCAGCCTCCAACTCTCTCTATCCTCCCATCCCCCCTCCATACAGGAGATGCCAACACAGTCTCAAGTGTCCACCTGATCTAATTAGCTCACTCTTCATCAGCATGTCTCTCCCACCCACTGTCCAGTCCCTTTCATGTCTGATGAATTGTCTTTGGGGATGGTTCCCGTCCTGTGCCAACAGAAGTTTTGGGGACCACGACCGCCGGGATTCCTCTAGTCACAGCCAGACCATTAAGTATGGTCTTTTAATGAGAATTTGGGGTCTGCCTCCCACTGATCTCCCGCTCCCTCAGGGGTTCCTGTTGTGCTCCCTGTGAGGGCAGTCATCGATTGTGGTCAGGCCCCAACTAGTTCTTCTGGTCTCAGGATAATGTAGGTCTCTGGTTCATGTGGCCCTTTCTGTGTCTTGGGCTCTTAGTTGTCGTGTGACCTTGGTGTTCTTCATTCTCCTTTGCTCCAGGTGGGTTGAGACCAATTGATGCATCTTAGATGGCCGCTTGTTAGCATTTAAGACCCCAGACGCCACATTTCAAAGTGGGATGCAGAATGTTTTCATAATAGAATTATTTTTCCATTTGACGTAGAAGTCCCCTTAAACCATGGTTCCCAAACCCCCGCCCTTGCTCCGCTGACCTTTTTTTTTCTTAACTTTTATTGAGCTTCAAGTGAACGTTTACAAATCAAGTCAGTCTGTCACATATAAGTTAATATTCATCTTACTGCTTACTCTCATTGCTGTCCCCGTAATGAGTCAGCCCTTCCAGTCTCTCCTTTTGTGAAAACTTTGCCAGCCTCCAACTCTCTCTATCCTCCCATCCCCCCTCCAGACAGGACATGCCAACACAGTCTCAAGTGTCCACCTGATGTACTTAGCTCACTCTTCATCAGCATCTCTCTCCCACCCACTCTCCAGTCCCTTTCATGTCTGATGAATTGTCTTCGGGGATGGTTCCCGTCCTGTGCCAACAGAAGTTTTGGGGACCACGACCGCCGGGATTCCTCTAGTCACAGCCAGACCATTAAGTATGGTCTTTTAATGAGAATTTGGGGTCTGCCTCCCACTGATCTCCCGCTCCCTCAGGGGTTCTGTGTTGTGCTCCCTGTGAGGGCAGTCATCGATTGTGGCCGGGCCCCAACTAGTTCTTCTGGTCTCAGGATAATGTAGGTCTCTGGTTCATGTGGCCCTTTCTGTGTCTTGGGCTCTTAGTTGTCGTGTGACCTTGGTGTTCTTCATTCTCCTTTGCTCCAGGTGGGTTGAGACCAGTTGATGCATCTTAGATGGCCGCTTGTTTTTTTTTTTTTTTTTAGTTCGCCGCTTGTTAGCATTTAAGCCCCCGGACACCACATTTCAAAGTGGGATGCAGAATGTGTTCATAATAGAATTATTTTGCCAATTGACTTAGAAGTCCCTTTAATCCATGGTTCCCAAACCCCCGCCCTTGCTCCGCTGACCATTTTTTTTCTTAACTTTTATGGAGCTTCAAGTGAACGTTTACAAATCAAGTCAGTCTGTCACATAGAAGTTAATATTCATCTTACTGCTTACTCTCACTTGCTGTCCCCGTAATGAGTCAGCCCTTCCAGTCTCTCCTTTTGTGAAAATTTTGCCAGCCTCCAACTCTCTCTATCCTCCCATCCCCCCTCCATACAGGAGATGCCAACACAGTCTCAAGTGTCCACCTGATCTAATTAGCTCACTCTTCATCAGCATGTCTCTCCCACCCACTGTCCAGTCCCTTTCATGTCTGATGAATTGTCTTTGGGGATGGTTCCCGTCCTGTGCCAACAGAAGTTTTGGGGACCATGACCGCCGGGATTCCTCTAGTCACAGCCAGACCATTAAGTATGGTCTTTTAATGAGAATTTGGGGTCGGCCTCCCACTGATCTCCCACTCCCTCAGGGGTTCCTGTTGTGCTCCCTGTGAGGGCAGTCATCGATTGTGGCCGGGCCCCAACTAGTTCTTCTGGTCTCAGGATAATGTAGGTCTCTGGTTCATGTGGCCCTTTCTGTGTCTTGGGCTCTTAGTTGTCGTGTGACCTTGGTGTTCTTCATTCTCCCTTGCTCCAGGTGGGTTGAGACCAGTTGATGCATCTTAGATGGTGGCTTGTTTTTTTTTTTTTTTTTTAGTTCGCCGCTTGTTAGCATTTAAGCCCCCGGACACCACATTTCAAAGTGGGATGCAGAATCTTTTCATAATAGAATTATTTTGCCAATTGACTTAGAAGTCCCCTTAAACCATGGTTCGCAAAACACCGCCCTTGCTCCACTGACCTTTTTTTTTTTCCTTAACTTTTATTGAGCTTCAAGTGAACGTTTACAAATCAAGTCAGTCTGTCACATATAAGCTAATATTCATCTTACTGCTTACTCTCACTTGCTGTCCCCGTAATGAGTCAGCCCTTCCAGTCTCTCCTTTTGTGAAAACTTTGCCAGCCTCCAACTCTCTCTATCCTCCCATCCCCCCTCCAGACAGAAGATGCCAACACAGTCTCAAGTGTCCACCTGATGTACTTAGCTCACTCTTCATCAACACCTCTCTCCCACCCAGTGTCCAGTCCCTTTCATGTCTGATGAATTGTCTTTGGGGATGGTTCCCGTCCTGTGCCAACAGAAGTTTTGGGGGCCATGACCGCCGGGATTCCTCTAGTCACAGCTAGACCATTAAGTATGGTCTTTTTATGAGAATTTGGGGTCTGCCTCCCACTGATCTCCCGCTTCCTCCGGGATTCTCTCTTGTGCTCCCTGTGAGGGCAGTCATCAATTGTGGCCGGGCCCCAACTAGTTCTTCTGGTCTCAGGATAATGTAGGTCTCTGGTTCATGTGGCCCTTTCTGTATCTTGGGCTCTTAGTTGTCGTGTGACCTTGGTGTTCTTCATTCTCCTTTGCTCCAGGTGAGTTGAGACCAATTGATGCATCTTAGATGGCCGCTTGTTTTTTTTTTTTTTTTTAGATCGACGCTTGTTAGCATTTAAGACCCCAGACGCCACATTTCAAAGTGGGATGCAGAATGTGTTCATAATAGAATTATTTTGCCAATTGACTTAGAAGTCCCTTTAATCCATGGTTCCCAAACCCCCGCCCTTGCTCCGCTGACCATTTTTTTTCTTAACTTTTATGGAGCTTCAAGTGAACGTTTACAAATCAAGTCAGTCTGTCACATATAAGTTAATATTCATCTTACTGCTTACTCTCACTTGCTGTCCCCGTAATGAGTCAGCCCTTCCAGTCTCTCCTTTTGTGAAAACTTTGCCAGCCTCCAACTCTCTCTATCCTCCCATCCCCCCTCCATACAGGAGATGCCAACACAGTCTCAAGTGTCCACCTGATCTAATTAGCTCACTCTTCATCAGCATGTCTCTCCCACCCACTGTCCAGTCCCTTTCATGTCTGATGAATTGTCTTCTTGAATGGTTCCCGTCCTGTGCCAACAGAAGGTTTGGGGACCATGACCGCCGGGATTCCTCTAGTCAAAGCCAGACCATTAAGTATGGCCTTTTTATGAGAATTTGGGGTCTGTCTCCCACTGATCTCCCGCTCCCTCAGGGGTTCTCTCTTGTGCTCCCTGTGAGGGCAGTCATGGATTGTGGCCAGGCCCCAACTAGTTCTTCTGTTCTCAGGATAATGTAGGTCTCTGCTTCATGTGGCCCTTTCTGTGTCTTGGGCTCTTAGTTGTCGTGTGACCTTGGTGTTCTTCATTCTCCTTTGCTCCAGGTGGGTTGAGACCAATTGATGCATCTTAGATGGCCGCTTGTTAGCATTTAAGACCCCAGACGCCACATTTCAAAGTGGGATGCAGAATGTTTTCATAATAGAATTATTTTTCCATTTGACGTAGAAGTCCCCTTAAACCATGGTTCCCAAACCCCCGCCCTTGCTCCGCTGTCCTTTTTTTTTTCTTAACTTTTATTGAGCTTCAAGTGAACGTTTACAAATCAAGTCAGTCTGTCACATATAAGTTAATATTCATCTTACTGCTTACTCTCACTTGCTGTCCCCGTAATGAGTCAGCCCTTCCAGTCCCTCCTTTTGTGAAAACTTTGCCAGCCTCCAACTCTCTCTATCCTCCCATCCCCCCTCCAGACAGGACATGCCAACACAGTCTCAAGTGTCCACCTGATGTACTTAGCTCACTCTTCATCAGCATCTCTCTCCCACCCACTCTCCAGTCCCTTTCATGTCTGATGAATTGTCTTCGGGGATGGTTCCCGTCCTGTGTCAACGGAAGGTTTGGGGACCACGACCACCGGGATTCCTCTAGTCACAGCCAGACCATTAAGTATGGTCGTTTTATGAGAATTTGGGGTCTGCCTCCCACTGATCTCCCGCTATCTCAGGGGTTCTCTGTTGTGCTCCCTGTGAGGGCAGTCATCGATTGTGGCCAGGGCCCATCTAGTTCTTCTGGTCTCAGGATAATATAGGTCTCTGGTTCATGTGGCCCTTTCTGTGTCTTGGGCTCTTAGTTGTCGTGTGACCTTGGTGTTCTTCATTCTCCTTTGCTCCAGGTGGGTTGAGACCAATTGATGCATCTTAGATGGCCGCTGGTTAGCATTTCAGACCCCAGACGCCACATTTCAAAGTGGGATGCGGAATGTTTTCATAATAGAATTATTTTGCCAATTTACTTAGAAGTCCCTTTAGTCCATGGTTCCCAAACCCCCGCCCTTGCTCCGCTGACCATTTTTTTTCTTAACTTTTATTGAGCTTTAAGTGAACGTTTACAAATCAAGTCAGTCTGTCACATAGAAGTTAATATTCATCTTACTGCTTACTTTCACTTGCTGTCCCCGTAATGAGTCAGCCCTTCCAGTCTCTCCTTTTGTGAAAACTTTGCCAGCCTCCAACTCTCTCTATCCTGCCATCCCCCCTCCAGACAGGAAATGCCAACACAGTCTCAAGTGTCCACCTGATGTAATTAGATCACTCTTCATCAGCATCTGTCTCCCACCCACTGTCCAGTCCCTTTCATGTCTGATGAATTGTCTTTGGGGATGGTTCCCGTCCTGTGCCAACAGAAGTTTTGGGGACCACGACCGCCGGGATTCCTCTAGTCACAGCCAGACCATTAAGTATGGTCTTTTAATGAGAATTTGGGGTCTACCTCCCACTGATCTCCCGCTCCCTCAGGGGTTCCTGTTGTGCTCCCTGTGAGGGCAGTCATCGATTGTGGCCAGGCCCCAACTAGTTCTTCTGGTCTCAGGATAATGTAGGTCTCTGGTTCATGTGGCCCTTTCTGTGTCTTGGGCTCTTAGTTGTCGTGTGACCTTGGTGTTCTTCATTCTCCTTTGCTCCAGGTGGGTTGAGACCAATTGATGCATCTTAGATGGCCGCTCGTTAGCATTTCAGACCCCAGACGCCACATTTCAAAGTGGGATGCAGAATGTTTTTATAATAGAATTATTTTTCCATTTGACGTAGAAGTCCCCTTAAACCGTGGTTCCCAAACCCCCGCCCTTGCTCCGCTGTCCTTTTTTTTTTCTTAACTTTTATTGAGCTTCAAGTGAACGTTTACAAATCAAGTCAGTCTGTCACATATAAGTTAATATTCATCTTAGTGCTTACTCTCACTTGCTGTCCCCGTAATGAGTCAGCCCTTCCAGTCTCTCCTTTTGTGAAAACTTTGCCAGCCTCCAACTCTCTCTATCCTCCCTTCCCCCCTCCATACAGGAGATGCCAACACAGTCTCAAGTGTCCACCTGATCTAATTAGCTCACTCTTCATCAGCATCTCTCTCCCACCCACTGTCCAGTCCCTTTCATGTCTGATGAATTGTCTTTGGGGATGGTTCCCGTCCTGTGCCAACAGAAGTTTTGGGGACCACGAACGCCGGGATTCCTCTAGTCACAGCCAGACCATTAAGTATAGTCTTTTAATGAGAATTTGGGGTCTGCCTCCCACTGATCTCCCGCTCCCTCAGGGGTTCCTGTTGTGCTCCCTGTGAGGGCAGGCATCGATTGTGGCCAGGGCCCATCTAGTTCTTCTGGTCTCAGGATAATATAGGCCTCTGGTTCATGTGGCCCTTTCTGTGTCTTGGGCTCTTATTTGACGTGTGACCTTGGTGTTCTTCATTCTCCTTTGCTCCAGGTGAGTTGAGACCAATTGATGCATCTTAGATGACCGCTTGTTTTTTTTTTTTTTTTAGATCGACGCTTGTTAGCATTTAAGACCCCAGACCCCACATTTCAAAGTGGGATGCAGAATGTGTTCATAATAGAATTATTTTGCCAATTGACTTAGAAGTCCCTTTAATCCATGGTTCCCAAACCCCCGCCCTTGCTCCGCTGACCATTTTTTTTCTTAACTTTTATGGAGCTTCAAGTGAACGTTTACAAATCAAGTCAGTCTGTCACATATAAGTTAATATTCATCTTACTGCTTACTCTCACTTGCTGTCCCCGTAATGAGTCAGCCCTTCCAGTCTCTCCTTTTGTGAAAACTTTGCCAGCCTCCAACTCTCTCTATCCTCCCATCCCCCCTCCATACAGGAGATGCCAACACAGTCTCAAGTGTCCACCTGATCTAATTAGCTCACTCTTCATCAGCATGTCTCTCCCACCCACTGTCCAGTCCCTTTCATGTCTGATGAATTGTCTTCTTGAATGGTTCCCGTCCTGTGCCAACAGAAGGTTTGGGGACCATGACCGCCGGGATTCCTCTAGTCAAAGCCAGACCATTAAGTATGGCCTTTTTATGAGAATTTGGGGTCTGTCTCCCACTGATCTCCCGCTCCCTCAGGGGTTCTCTCTTGTGCTCCCTGTGAGGGCAGTCATGGATTGTGGCCAGGCCCCAACTAGTTCTTCTGGTCTCAGGATAATGTAGGTCTCTGCTTCATGTGGCCCTTTCTGTGTCTTGGGCTCTTAGTTGTCGTGTGACCTTGGTGTTCTTCATTCTCCTTTGCTCCAGGTGGGTTGAGACCAATTGATGCATCTTAGATGGCCGCTTGTTAGCATTTAAGACCCCAGACGCCACATTTCAAAGTGGGATGCAGAATGTTTTCATAATAGAATTATTTTTCCATTTGACGTAGAAGTCCCCTTAAACCATGGTTCCCAAACCCCCGCCCTTGCTCCGCTGTCCTTTTTTTTTTCTTAACTTTTATTGAGCTTCAAGTGAATGTTTACAAATCAAGTCAGTCTGTCACATATAAGATAATATTCATCTTACTGCTTACTCTCACTTGCTGTCCCCGTAATGAGTCAGCCCTTCCAGTCTCTCCTTTTGTGAAAACTTTGCCAGCCTCCAACTCTCTCTATCCTCCCATCCCCCCTCCAGACAGGACATGCCAACACAGTCTCAAGTGTCCACCTGATGTACTTAGCTCACTCTTCATCAGCATCTCTCTCCCACCCACTCTCCAGTCCCTTTCATGTCTGATGAATTGTCTTCGGGGATGGTTCCCGTCCTGTGTCAACGGAAGGTTTGGGGACCACGACCACCGGGATTCCTCTAGTCACAGCCAGACCATTAAGTATGGTCGTTTTATGAGAATTTGGGGTCTGCCTCCCACTGATCTCCCGCTATCTCAGGGGTTCTCTGTTGTGCTCCCTGTGAGGGCAGTCATGGATTGTGGCCAGGGCCCATCTAGTTCTTCTGGTCTCAGGATAATATAGGTCTCTGGTTCATGTGGCCCTTTCTGTGTCTTGGGCTCTTAGTTGTCGTGTGACCTTGGTGTTCTTCATTCTCCTTTGCTCCAGGTGGGTTGAGACCAATTGATGCATCTTAGATGGCCGCTGGTTAGCATTTCAGACCCCAGACGCCACATTTCAAAGTGGGATGTGGAATGTTTTCATAATAGAATTATTTTGCCAATTTACTTAGAAGTCCCTTTAGTCCATGGTTCCCAAACCCCCGCCCTTGCTCCGCTGACCATTTTTTTTCTTAACTTTTATGGAGCTTCAAGTGAACGTTTACAAATCAAGTCAGTCTGTCACATAGAAGTTAATATTCATCTTACTGCTTACTTTCACTTGCTGTCCCCGTAATGAGTCAGCCCTTCCAGTCTCTCCTTTTGTGAAAACTTTGCCAGCCTCCAACTCTCTCTATCCTCCCATCCCCCCTCCAGACAGAAGATGCCAACACAGTCTCAAGTGTCCACCTGATGTACTTAGCTCACTCTTCATCAACATCTCTCTCCCACCCACTGTCCAGTCCCTTTCATGTCTGATGAATTGTCTTTGGGGATGGTTCCCGTCCTGTGCCAACAGAAGTTTTGGGGGCCATGACCGCCGGGATTCCTCTAGTCACAGCTAGACCATTAAGTATGGTCTTTTTATGAGAATTTGGGGTCTGCCTCCCACTGATCTCCCGCTCCCTCCGGGATTCTCTCTTGTGCTCCCTGTGAGGGCAGTCATCAATTGTGGCCGGGCCCCAACTAGTTCTTCTGGTCTCAGGATAATGTAGGTCTCTGGTTCATGTGGCCCTTTCTGTATCTTGGGCTCTTAGTTGTCGTGTGACCTTGGTGTTCTTCATTCTCCTTTGCTCCAGGTGAGTTGAGACCAATTGATGCATCTTAGATGGCCGCTTGTTTTTTTTTTTTTTTTTTAGATCGACGCTTGTTAGCATTTAAGACCCAGACCCCACATTTCAAAGTGGGATGCAGAATGTGTTCATAATAGAATTATTTTGCCAATTGACTTAGAAGTCCCTTTAATCCATGGTTCCCAAACCCCCGCCCTTGCTCCGCTGACCATTTTTTTTCTTAACTTTTATGGAGCTTCAAGTGAACGTTTACAAATCAAGTCAGTCTGTCACATATAAGTTAATATTCATCTTACTGCTTACTCTCACTTGCTGTCCCCGTAATGAGTCAGCCCTTCCAGTCTCTCCTTTTGTGAAAACTTTGCCAGCCTCCAACTCTCTCTATCCTCCCATCCCCCCTCCATACAGGAGATGCCAACACAGTCTCAAGTGTCCACCTGATCTAATTAGCTCACTCTTCATCAGCATGTCTCTCCCACCCACTGTCCAGTCCCTTTCATGTCTGATGAATTGTCTTCTTGAATGGTTCCCGTCCTGTGCCAACAGAAGGTTTGGGGACCATGACCGCCGGGATTCCTCTAGTCAAAGCCAGACCATTAAGTATGGCCTTTTTATGAGAATTTGGGGTCTGTCTCCCACTGATCTCCCGCTCCCTCAGGGGTTCTCTCTTGTGCTCCCTGTGAGGGCAGTCATGGATTGTGGCCAGGCCCCAACTAGTTCTTCTGGTCTCAGGATAATGTAGGTCTCTGCTTCATGTGGCCCTTTCTGTGTCTTGGGCTCTTAGTTGTCGTGTGACCTTGGTGTTCTTCATTCTCCTTTGCTCCAGGTGGGTTGAGACCAATTGATGCATCTTAGATGGCCGCTTGTTAGCATTTAAGACCCCAGACGCCACATTTCAAAGTGGGATGCAGAATGTTTTCATAATAGAATTATTTTTCCATTTGACGTAGAAGTCCCCTTAAACCATGGTTCCCAAACCCCCGCCCTTGCTCCGCTGTCCTTTTTTTTTTCTTAACTTTTATTGAGCTTCAAGTGAATGTTTACAAATCAAGTCAGTCTGTCACATATAAGATAATATTCATCTTACTGCTTACTCTCACTTGCTGTCCCCGTAATGAGTCAGCCCTTCCAGTCTCTCCTTTTGTGAAAACTTTGCCAGCCTCCAACTCTCTCTATCCTCCCATCCCCCCTCCAGACAGGACATGCCAACACAGTCTCAAGTGTCCACCTGATGTACTTAGCTCACTCTTCATCAGCATCTCTCTCCCACCCACTCTCCAGTCCCTTTCATGTCTGATGAATTGTCTTCGGGGATGGTTCCCGTCCTGTGTCAACGGAAGGTTTGGGGACCACGACCACCGGGATTCCTCTAGTCACAGCCAGACCATTAAGTATGGTCGTTTTATGAGAATTTGGGGTCTGCCTCCCACTGATCTCCCGCTATCTCAGGGGTTCTCTGTTGTGCTCCCTGTGAGGGCAGTCATCGATTGTGGCCAGGGCCCATCTAGTTCTTCTGGTCTCAGGATAATATAGGTCTCTGGTTCATGTGGCCCTTTCTGTGTCTTGGGCTCTTAGTTGTCGTGTGACCTTGGTGTTCTTCATTCTCCTTTGCTCCAGGTGGGTTGAGACCAATTGATGCATCTTAGATGGCCGCTGGTTAGCATTTCAGACCCCAGACGCCACATTTCAAAGTGGGATGTGGAATGTTTTCATAATAGAATTATTTTGCCAATTTACTTAGAAGTCCCTTTAGTCCATGGTTCCCAAACCCCCGCCCTTGCTCCGCTGACCATTTTTTTTCTTAACTTTTATGGAGCTTCAAGTGAACGTTTACAAATCAAGTCAGTCTGTCACATAGAAGTTAATATTCATCTTACTGCTTACTCTCACTTGCTGTCCCCGTAATGAGTCAGCCCTTCCAGTCTCTCCTTTTGTGAAAACTTTGCCAGCCTCCAACTCTCTCTATCCTCCCATCCCCCCTCCATACAGGAGATGCCAACACAGTCTCAAGTGTCCACCTGATCTAATTAGCTCACTCTTCATCAGCATGTCTCTCCCACCCACTGTCCAGTCCCTTTCATGTCTGATGAATTGTCTTCTTGAATGGTTCCCGTCCTGTGCCAACAGAAGGTTTGGGGACCATGACCGCCGGGATTCCTCTAGTCAAAGCCAGACCATTAAGTATGGCCTTTTTATGAGAATTTGGGTTCTGTCTCCCACTGATCTCCCGCTCCCTCAGGGGTTCTCTCTTGTGCTCCCTGTGAGGGCAGTCATGGATTGTGGCCAGGCCCCAACTAGTTCTTCTGGTCTCAGGATAATGTAGGTCTCTGCTTCATGTGGCCCTTTCTGTGTCTTGGGCTCTTAGTTGTCGTGTGACCTTGGTGTTCTTCATTCTCCTTTGCTCCAGGTGGGTTGAGACCAATTGATGCATCTTAGATGGCCGCTTGTTAGCATTTAAGACCCCAGACGCCACATTTCAAAGTGGGATGCAGAATGTTTTCATAATAGAATTATTTTTCCATTTGACGTAGAAGTCCCCTTAAACCATGGTTCCCAAACCCCCGCCCTTGCTCCGCTGTCCTTTTTTTTTTCTTAACTTTTATTGAGCTTCAAGTGAACGTTTACAAATCAAGTCAGTCTGTCACATATAAGTTAATATTCATCTTACTGCTTACTCTCACTTGCTGTCCCCGTAATGAGTCAGCCCTTCCAGTCCCTCCTTTTGTGAAAACTTTGCCAGCCTCCAACTCTCTCTATCCTCCCATCCCCCCTCCAGACAGGACATGCCAACACAGTCTCAAGTGTCCACCTGATGTACTTAGCTCACTCTTCATCAGCATCTCTCTCCCACCCACTCTCCAGTCCCTTTCATGTCTGATGAATTGTCTTCGGGGATGGTTCCCGTCCTGTGTCAACGGAAGGTTTGGGGACCACGACCACCGTGATTCCTCTAGTCACAGCCAGACCATTAAGTATGGTCGTTTTATGAGAATTTGGGGTCTGCCTCCCACTGATCTCCCGCTATCTCAGGGGTTCTCTGTTGTGCTCCCTGTGAGGGCAGTCATCGATTGTGGCCAGGGCCCATCTAGTTCTTCTGGTCTCAGGATAATATAGGTCTCTGGTTCATGTGGCCCTTTCTGTGTCTTGGGCTCTTAGTTGTCGTGTGACCTTGGTGTTCTTCATTCTCCTTTGCTCCAGGTGGGTTGAGACCAATTGATGCATCTTAGATGGCCGCTGGTTAGCATTTCAGACCCCAGACGCCACATTTCAAAGTGGGATGCGGAATGTTTTCATAATAGAATTATTTTGCCAATTTACTTAGAAGTCCCTTTAGTCCATGGTTCCCAAACCCCCGCCATTGCTCCGCTGACCATTTTTTTTCTTAACTTTTATGGAGCTTCAAGTGAACGTTTACAAATCAAGTCAGTCTGTCACATAGAAGTTAATATTCATCTTACTGCTTACTCTCACTTGCTGTCCCCGTAATGAGTCAGCCCTTCCAGTCTCTCCTTTTGTGAAAACTTTGCCAGCCTCCAACTCTCTCTATCCTGCCATCCCCCCTCCAGACAGAAGATGCCAACACAGTCTCAAGTGTCCACCTGATGTAATTAGATCACTCTTCATCAGCATCTGTCTCCCACCCACTGTCCAGTCCCTTTCATGTCTGATGAATTGTCTTTGGGGATGGTTCCCGTCCTGTGCCAACAGAAGTTTTGGGGACCACGACCGCCGGGATTCCTCTAGTCACAGCCAGACCATTAAGTATGGTCTTTTAATGAGAATTTGGGGTCTACCTCCCACTGATCTCCCGCTCCCTCAGGGGTTCCTGTTGTGCTCCCTGTGAGGGCAGTCATCGATTGTGGCCGGGCCCCAACTAGTTCTTCTGGTCTCAGGATAATGTAGGTCTCTGGTTCATGTGGCCCTTTCTGTGTCTTGGCCTCTTAGTTGTCGTGTGACCTTGGTGTTCTTCATTCTCCTTTGCTCCAGGTGGGTTGAGACCAGTTGATGCATCTTAGATGGCCGCTTGTTTTTTTTTTTTTTTTTAGTTCGCCGCTTGTTAGCATTTAAGCCCCCGGACGCCACATTTCAAAGTGGGATGCAGAATCTTTTCAGAATAGAATTATTTTGCCAATTGACTTAGAAGTCCCCTTAAACCATGGTTCGCAAAACACCGCCCTTGCTCCACTGACCTTTTTTCTTTCCTTAACTTTTATTGAGCTTCAAGTGAACGTTTACAAATCAAGTCAGTCTGTCACATAGAAGTTAATATTCATCTTACTGCTTACTTTCACTTGCTGTCCCCGTAATGAGTCAGCCCTTCCAGTCTCTCCTTTTGTGAAAACTTTGCCAGCCTCCAACTCTCTCTATCCTCCCATCCCCCCTCCAGACAGAAGATGCCAACACAGTCTCAAGTGTCCACCTGATGTACTTAGCTCACTCTTCATCAACATCTCTCTCCCACCCACTGTCCAGTCCCTTTCATGTCTGATGAATTGTCTTTGGGGATGGTTCCCGTCCTGTGCCAACAGAAGTTTTGGGGGCCATGACCGCCGGGATTCCTCTAGTCACAGCTAGACCATTAAGTATGGTCTTTTTATGAGAATTTGGGGTCTGCCTCCCACTGATCTCCCGCTCCCTCCGGGATTCTCTCTTGTGCTCCCTGTGAGGGCAGTCATCAATTGTGGCCGGGCCCCAACTAGTTCTTCTGGTCTCAGGATAATGTAGGTCTCTGGTTCATGTGGCCCTTTCTGTATCTTGGGCTCTTAGTTGTCGTGTGACCTTGGTGTTCTTCATTCTCCTTTGCTCCAGGTGAGTTGAGACCAATTGATGCATCTTAGATGGCCGCTTGTTTTTTTTTTTTTTTTTTAGATCGACGCTTGTTAGCATTTAAGACCCAGACCCCACATTTCAAAGTGGGATGCAGAATGTGTTCATAATAGAATTATTTTGCCAATTGACTTAGAAGTCCCTTTAATCCATGGTTCCCAAACCCCCGCCCTTGCTCCGCTGACCATTTTTTTTCTTAACTTTTATGGAGCTTCAAATGAACGTTTACAAATCAAGTCAGTCTGTCACATATAAGTTAATATTCATCTTACTGCTTACTCTCACTTGCTGTCCCCGTAATGAGTCAGCCCTTCCAGTCTCTCCTTTTGTGAAAACTTTGCCAGCCTCCAACTCTCTCTATCCTCCCATCCCCCCTCCATACAGGAGATGCCAACACAGTCTCAAGTGTCCACCTGATCTAATTAGCTCACTCTTCATCAGCATGTCTCTCCCACCCACTGTCCAGTCCCTTTCATGTCTGATGAATTGTCTTCTTGAATGGTTCCCGTCCTGTGCCAACAGAAGGTTTGGGGACCATGACCGCCGGGATTCCTCTAGTCAAAGCCAGACCATTAAGTATGGCCTTTTTATGAGAATTTGGGGTCTGTCTCCCACTGATCTCCCGCTCCCTCAGGGGTTCTCTCTTGTGCTCCCTGTGAGGGCAGTCATGGATTGTGGCCAGGCCCCAACTAGTTCTTCTGGTCTCAGGATAATGTAGGTCTCTGCTTCATGTGGCCCTTTCTGTGTCTTGGGCTCTTAGTTGTCGTGTGACCTTGGTGTTCTTCATTCTCCTTTGCTCCAGGTGGGTTGAGACCAATTGATGCATCTTAGATGGCCGCTTGTTAGCATTTAAGACCCCAGACGCCACATTTCAAAGTGGGATGCAGAATGTTTTCATAATAGAATTATTTTTCCATTTGACGTAGAAGTCCCCTTAAACCATGGTTCCCAAACCCCCGCCCTTGCTCCGCTGTCCTTTTTTTTTTCTTAACTTTTATTGAGCTTCAAGTGAACGTTTACAAATCAAGTCAGTCTGTCACATATAAGTTAATATTCATCTTACTGCTTACTCTCACTTGCTGTCCCCGTAATGAGTCAGCCCTTCCAGTCCCTCCTTTTGTGAAAACTTTGCCAGCCTCCAACTCTCTCTATCCTCCCATCCCCCCTCCAGACAGGACATGCCAACACAGTCTCAAGTGTCCACCTGATGTACTTAGCTCACTCTTCATCAGCATCTCTCTCCCACCCACTCTCCAGTCCCTTTCATGTCTGATGAATTGTCTTCGGGGATGATTCCCGTCCTGTGTCAACGGAAGGTTTGGGGACCACGACCACCGGGATTCCTCTAGTCACAGCCAGACCATTAAGTATGGTCGTTTTATGAGAATTTGGGGTCTGCCTCCCACTGATCTCCCGCTATCTCAGGGGTTCTCTGTTGTGCTCCCTGTGAGGGCAGTCATCGATTGTGGCCAGGGCCCATCTAGTTCTTCTGGTCTCAGGATAATATAGGTCTCTGGTTCATGTGGCCCTTTCTGTGTCTTGGGCTCTTAGTTGTCGTGTGACCTTGGTGTTCTTCATTCTCCTTTGCTCCAGGTGGGTTGAGACCAATTGATGCATCTTAGATGGCCGCTCGTTAGCATTTAAGACCCCAGACGCCACATTTCAAAGTGGGATGCAGAATGTTTTCATAATACAATTATTTTTCCATTTGACGTAGAAGTCCCCTTAAACCGTGGTTCCCAAACCCCCGCCCTTGCTCCGCTGTCCTTTTTTTTTTCTTAACTTTTATTGAGCTTCAAGTGAACGTTTACAAATCAAGTCAGTCTGTAACATATAAGTTAATATTCATCTTAGTGCTTACTCTCACTTGCTGTCCCCGTAATGAGTCAGCCCTTCCAGTCTCTCCTTTTGTGAAAACTTTGCCAGCCTCCAACTCTCTCTATCCTGCCATCCCCCCTCCAGACAGGAGATGCCAACACAGTCTCAAGTGTCCACCTGATGTAATTAGATCACTCTTCATCAGCATCTGTCTCCCACCCACTGTCCAGTCCCTTTCATGTCTGATGAATTGTCTTTGGGGATGGTTCCCGTCCTGTGCCAACAGAAGTTTTGGGGACCACGACCGCCGGGATTCCTCTTGTCACAGCCAGACCATTAAGTATGGTCTTTTAATGAGAATTTGGGGTCTGCCTCCCACTGATCTCCCGCTCCCTCAGGGGTTCTTGTTGTGCTCCCTGTGAGGGCAGTCATCGATTGTGGCCAGGCCCCAACTAGTTCTTCTGGTCTCAGGATAATGTAGGTCTCTGGTTCATGTGGCCCTTTCTGTGTCTTGGGCTCTTAGTTGTCGTGTGACCTTGGTGTTCTTCATTCTCCTTTGCTCCAGGTGGGTTGAGACCAATTGATGCATCTTAGATGGCCGCTTGTTAGCATTTAAGACCCCAGACGCCACATTTCAAAGTGGGATGCAGAATGTTTTCATAATAGAATTATTTTTCCATTTGACATAGAAGTCCCCTTAAACCATGGTTCCCAAACCCCCGCCCTTGCTCCGCTGTCCTTTTTTTTCTTAACTTTTATTGAGCTTCAAGTGAACGTTTACAAATCAAGTCAGTCTGTCACATAGAATTTAATATTCATCTTACTGCTTACTCTCACTTGCTGTCCCCGTAATGAGTCAGCCCTTCCAGTCTCTCCTTTTGTGAAAACTTTGCCAGCCTCCAACTCTCTCTATCCTCCCATCCCCCCTCCAGACAGGACATGCCAACACAGTCTCAAGTGTCCACCTGATGTACTTAGCTCACTCTTCATCAGCATCTCTCTCCCACCCACTCTCCAGTCCCTTTCATGTCTGATGAATTGTCTTCGGGGATGGTTCCCGTCCTGTGCCAACAGAAGTTTTGGGGACCACGACCGCCGGGATTCCTCTAGTCACAGCCAGACCATTAAGTATGGTCTTTTAATGAGAATTTGGGGTCTGCCTCCCACTGATCTCCCGCTCCCTCAGGGGTTCTGTGTTGTGCTCCTTGTGAGGGCAGTCATCGATTGTGGCCGGGACCCAACTAGTTCTTCTGGTCTCAGGATAATGTAGGTCTCTGGTTCATGTGGCCCTTTCTGTGTCTTGGGCTCTTAGTTGTCGTGTGACCTTGGTGTTCTTCATTCTCCTTTGCTCCAGGTGGGTTGAGACCAGTTGATGCATCTTAGATGGCCGCTTGTTTTTTTTTTTTTTTTTAGTTCGCTGCTTGTTAGCATTTAAGCCCCCGGACGCCACATTTCAAAGTGGGATGCAGAATCTTTTCATAATAGAATTATTTTGCCAATTGACTTAGAAGTCCCCTTAAACCATGGTTCGCAAAACACCACCCTTGCTCCACTGACCTTTTTTTTTTCCTTAACTTTTATTGAGCTTCAAGTGAACGTTTACAAATCAAGTCAGTCTGTCACATATAAGTTAATATTCATCTTACTGCTTACTCTCTCTTGCTGTCCCCTTAATGAGTCAGCCCTTCCAGTCTCTCCTTTTGTGAAAACTTTGCCAGCCTCCAACTCTCTCTATCCTCCCATCCCCCCTCCAGACAGAAGATGCCAACACAGTCTCAAGTGTCCACCTGATGTACTTAGCTCACTCTTCATCAACATCTCTCTCCCACCCACTGTCCAGTCCCTTTCATGTCTGATGAATTGTCTTTGGGGATGGTTCCCGTCCTGTGCCAACAGAAGTTTTGGGGGCCATGACCGCCGGGATTCCTCTAGTCACAGCTAGACCATTAAGTATGGTCTTTTTATGAGAATTTGGGGTCTGCCTCCCACTGATCTCCCGCTCCCTCCGGGATTCTCTCTTGTGCTCCCTGTGAGGGCAGTCATCAATTGTGGCCGGGCCCCAACTAGTTCTTCTGGTCTCAGGATAATGTAGGTCTCTGGTTCATGTGGCCCTTTCTGTATCTTGGGCTCTTAGTTGTCGTGTGACCTTGGTGTTCTTCATTCTCCTTTGCTCCAGGTGAGTTGAGACCAATTGATGCATCTTAGATGGCCGCTTGTTTTTTTTTTTTTTTTTAGATCGACGCTTGTTAGCATTTAAGACCCCAGACCCCACATTTCAAAGTGGGATGCAGAATGTGTTCATAATAGAATTATTTTGCCAATTGACTTAGAAGTCCCTTTAATCCATGGTTCCCAAACCCCCGCCCTTGCTCCGCTGACCATTTTTTTTCTTAACTTTTATGGAGCTTCAAGTGAACGTTTACAAATCAAGTCAGTCTGTCACATATAAGTTAATATTCATCTTACTGCTTACTCTCACTTGCTGTCCCCGTAATGAGTCAGCCCTTCCAGTCTCTCCTTTTGTGAAAACTTTGCCAGCCTCCAACTCTCTCTATCCTCCCATCCCCCCTCCATACAGGAGATGCCAACACAGTCTCAAGTGTCCACCTGATCTAATTAGCTCACTCTTCATCAGCATGTCTCTCCCACCCACTGTCCAGTCCCTTTCATGTCTGATGAATTGTCTTCGGGAATGGTTCCCGTCCTGTGCCAACAGAAGGTTTGGGGACCATGACCGCCGGGATTCCTCTAGTCAAAGCCAGACCATTAAGTATGGCCTTTTTATGAGAATTTGGGGTCTGTCTCCCACTGATCTCCCGCTCCCTCAGGGGTTCTCTCTTGTGCTCCCTGTGAGGGCAGTCATGGATTGTGGCCAGGCCCCAACTAGTTCTTCTGGTCTCAGGATAATGTAGGTCTCTGGTTCATGTGGCCCTTTCTGTGTCTTGGGCTCTTAGTTGTCGTGTGACCTTGGTGTTCTTCATTCTCCTTTGCTCCAGGTGGGTTGAGACCAATTGATGCATCTTAGATGGCCGCTAGTTAGCATTTAAGACCCCAGACGCCACATTTCAAAGTGGGATGCAGAATGTTTTCATAATAGAATTATTTTTCCATTTGACGTAGAAGTCCCCTTAAACCATGGTTCCCAAACCCCCGCCCTTGCTCCGCTGTCCTTTTTTTTTCTTAACTTTTATTGAGCTTTAAGTGAACGTTTACAAATCAAGTCAGTCTGTCACATATAAGTTAATATTCATCTTACTGCTTACTCTCACTTGCTGTCCCCGTAATGAGTCAGCCCTTCCAGTCTCTCCTTTTGTGAAAACTTTGCCAGCCTCCAACTCTCTCTATCCTCCCTTCCCCCCTCCAGACAGGAGATGCCAACACAGTCTCAAGTTTCCACCTGATATACTTAGCTAACTCTTCATCAGCATCTCTCTCCCACCCACTCTCCAGTCCCTTTCATGTCTGATGAATTGTCTTCGGGGATGGTTCCCGTCCTGTGTCAACGGAAGGTTTGTGGACCATGACCGCCGGGATTCCTCTAGTCACAGCCAGACCATTAAGTATGGTCGTTTTATGAGAATTTGGGGTCTGCCTCCCACTGATCTCCCGCTATCTCAGGGGTTCTCTGTTGTGCTCCCTGTGAGGGCAGTCATCGATTGTGGCCAGGGCCCATCTAGTTCTTCTGGTCTCAGGATAATATAGGCCTCTGGTTCATGTGGCCCTTTCTGTGTCTTGGGCTCTTAGTTGTCGTGTGACCTTGGTGTTCTTCATTCTCCTTTGCTCCAGGTGGGTTGAGACCAATTGATGCATCTTAGATGGCCGCTGGTTAGCATTTCAGACCCCAGACGCCACATTTCAAAGTGGGATGCGGAAAGTTTTCATAATAGAATTATTTTGCCAATTGACTTAGAAGTCCCTTTAGTCCATGGTTCCCAAACCCCCGCCCTTGCTCCGCTGACCATTTTTTTTCTTAACTTTTATTGAGCTTTAAGTGAACGTTTACAAATCAAGTCAGTCTGTCACATATAAGTTAATATTCATCTTAGTGCTTACTCTCACTTGCTGTCCCCGTAATGAGTCAGCCCTTCCAGTCTCTCCTTTTGTGAAAACTTTGCCAGCCTCCAACTCTCTCTATCCTGCCATCCCCCCTCCAGACAGGAGATGCCAACACAGTCTCAAGTGTCCACCTGATGTAATTAGATCACTCTTCATCAGCATCTGTCTCCCACCCACTGTCCAGTCCCTTTCATGTCTGATGAATTGTCTTTGGGGATGGTTCCCGTCCTGTGCCAACAGAAGTTTTGGGGACCACGACCGCCGGGATTCCTCTTGTCACAGCCAGACCATTAAGTATGGTCTTTTAATGAGAATTTGGGGTCTGCCTCCCACTGATCTCCCGCTCCCTCAGGGGTTCCTGTTGTGCTCCCTGTGAGGGCAGTCATCGATTGTGGCCAGGCCCCAACTAGTTCTTCTGGTCTCAGGATAATGTAGGTCTCTGGTTCATGTGGCCCTTTCTGTGTCTTGGGCTCTTAGTTGTCGTGTGACCTTGGTGTTCTTCATTCTCCTTTGCTCCAGGTGGGTTGAGACCAATTGATGCATCTTAGATGGCCGCTTGTTAGCATTTAAGACCCCAGACGCCACATTTCAAAGTGGGATGCAGAATGTTTTCATAATAGAATTATTTTTCCATTTGACGTAGAAGTCCCCTTAAACCATGTTTCCCAAACCCCCGCCCTTGCTCCGCTGTCCTTTTTTTTTCTTAACTTTTATTGAGCTTCAAGTGAACGTTTACAAATCAAGTCAGTCTGTCACATAGAAGTTAATATTCATCTTACTGCTTACTCTCACTTGCTGTCCCCGTAATGAGTCAGCCCTTCCAGTCTCTCCTTTTGTGAAAACTTTGCCAGCCTCCAACTCTCTCTATCCTCCCATCCCCCCTCCAGACAGGAGATGCCAACACAGTCTCAAGTGTCCACCTGATGTACTTAGCTCACTCTTCATCAGCATCTCTCTCCCACCCACTCTCCAGTCCCTTTCATGTCTGATGAATTGTCTTCGGGGATGGTTCCCGTCCTGTGCCAACAGAAGTTTTGGGGACCACGACCGCCGGGATTCCTCTAGTCACAGCCAGACCATTAAGTATGGTCTTTTAATGAGAATTTGGGGTCTGCCTCCCACTGATCTCCCGCTCCCTCAGGGGTTCTGTGTTGTGCTCCCTGTGAGGGCAGTCATCGATTGTGGCCGGGCCCCAACTAGTTCTTCTGGTCTCAGGATAATGTAGGTCTCTGGTTCATGTGGCCCTTTCTGTATCTTGGGATCTTAGTTGTCGTGTGACCTTGGTGTTCTTCATTCTCCTTTGCTCCAGGTGGGTTGAGACCAGTTGATGCATCTTAGATGGGCGCTTGTTTTTTTTTTTTTTTTTTAGTTCGCGGCTTGTTAGCATTTAAGCCCCCGGACGCCACATTTCAAAGTGGGATGCAGAATCTTTTCATAATAGAATTATTTTGCCAATTGACTTAGAAATCCCCTTAAACCATGGTTCGCAAAACACCGCCCTTGCTCCACTGACGTTTTTTTTTCCTTAACTTTTATTGAGCTTCAAGTGAACGTTTACAAATCAAGTCAGTCTGTCACATATAAGTTAATATTCATCTTACTGCTTACTCTCACTTGCTGTCCCCTTAATGAGTCAGCCCTTCCAGTCTCTCCTTTTGTGAAAACTTTGCCAGCCTCCAACTCTCTCTATCCTCCCATCCCCCCTCCAGACAGAAGATGCCAACACAGTCTCAAGTGTCCACCTGATGTACTTAGCTCACTCTTCATCAGCATCTCTCTCCCACCCACTGTCCAGTCCCTTTCATGTCTGATGAATTGTCTTTGGGGATGGTTCCCGTCCTGTGCCAACAGAAGTTTTGGGGGCCATGACCGCCGGGATTCGTCTAGTCACAGCTAGACCAGTAAGTATGGTCTTTTTATGAGAATTTGGGGTCTGCCTCCCACTGATCTCCCGCTCCCTCCGGGATTCTCTCTTGTGCTCCCTGTGAGGGCAGTCATCAATTGTGGCCAGGCCCCAACTAGTTCTTCTGGTCTCAGGATAATGTAGGTCTCTGGTTCATGTGGCCCTTTCTGTATCTTGGGCTCTTAGTTGTCGTGTGACCTTGGTGTTCTTCATTCTCCTTTGCTCCAGGTGGGTTGAGACCAATTGATGCATCTTAGATGGCCGCTTGTTAGCATTTAAGACCCCAGACGCCACATTTCAAAGTGGGATGCAGAATGTGTTCATAATACAATTATTTTTCCATTTGACGTAGAAGTCCCCTTAAACCATGGTTCCCAAACCCCCGCCCTTGCTCCGCTGTCCTTTTTTTTTCTTAACTTTTATTGAGCTTCAAGTGAACGTTTACAAATCAAGTCAGTCTGTCACATATAAGTTAATATTCATCTTAGTGCTTACTCTCACTTGCTGTCCCCGTAATGAGTCAGCCCTTCCAGTCTCTCCTTTTGTGAAAACTTTGCCAGCCTCCAACTCTCTCTATCCTCCCTTCCCCCCTCCAGACAGGAGATGCCAACACAGTCTCAAGTTTCCACCTGATATACTTAGCTAACTCTTCATCAGCATCTCTCTCCCACCCACTCTCCAGTCCCTTTCATGTCTGATGAATTGTCTTCGGGGATGGTTCCCGTCCTGTGTCAACGGAAGGTTTGGGGACCATGACCGCCGGGATTCCTCTAGTCACAGCCAGACCATTAAGTATGGTCGTTTTATGAGAATTTGGGGTCTGCCTCCCACTGATCTCCCGCTATCTCAGGGGTTCTCTGTTGTGCTCCCTGTGAGGGCAGTCATCGATTGTGGCCAGGGCCCATCTAGTTCTTCTGGTCTCAGGATAATATAGGCCTCTGGTTCATGTGGCCCTTTCTGTGTCTTGGGCTCTTAGTTGTCGTGTGACCTTGGTGTTCTTCATTCTCCTTTGCTCCAGGTGGGTTGAGACCAATTGATGCATCTTAGATGGCCGCTGGTTAGCATTTCAGACCCCAGACGCCACATTTCAAAGTGGGATGCGGAAAGTTTTCATAATAGAATTATTTTGCCAATTGACTTAGAAGTCCCTTTAGTCCATGGTTCCCAAACCCCCGCCCTTGCTCCGCTGACCATTTTTTTTCTTAACTTTTATTGAGCTTTAAGGGAACGTTTACAAATCAAGTCAGTCTGTCACATATAAGTTAATATTCATCTTACTGCTTACTCTCACTTGCTGTCCCCGTAATGAGTCAGCCCTTCCAGTCTCTCCTTTTGTGAAAACTTTGCCAGCCTCCAACTCTCTCTATCCTGCCATCCCCCCTCCAGACAGGAGATGCCAACACAGTCTCAAGTGTCCACCTGATGTAATTAGATCACTCTTCATCAGCATCTGTCTCCCACCCACTGTCCAGTCCCTTTCATGTCTGATGAATTGTCTTTGGGGATGGTTCCCGTCCTGTGCCAACAGAAGTTTTGGGGACCACGACCGCCGGGATTCCTCTTGTCACAGCCAGACCATTAAGTATGGTCTTTTAATGAGAATTTGGGGTCTGCCTCCCACTGATCTCCCGCTCCCTCAGGGGTTCCTGTTGTGCTCCCTGTGAGGGCAGTCATCGATTGTGGCCAGGCCCCAACTAGTTCTTCTGGTCTCAGGATAATGTAGGTCTCTGGTTCATGTGGCCCTTTCTGTGTCTTGGGCTCTTAGTTGTCGTGTGACCTTGGTGTTCTTCATTCTCCTTTGCTCCAGGTGGGTTGAGACCAATTGATGCATCTTAGATGGCCGCTTGTTAGCATTTAAGACCCCAGACGCCACATTTCAAAGTGGGATGCAGAATGTTTTCATAATACAATTATTTTTCCATTTGACGTAGAAGTCCCCTTAAACCATGGTTCCCAAACCCCCGCCCTTGCTCCGCTGTCCTTTTTTTTTCTTAACTTTTATTGAGCTTCAAGTGAACGTTTACAAATCAAGTCAGTCTGTCACATATAAGTTAATATTCATCTTAGTGCTTACTCTCACTTGCTGTCCCCGTAATGAGTCAGCCCTTCCAGTCTCTCCTTTTGTGAAAACTTTGCCAGCCTCCAACTCTCTCTATCCTCCCTTCCCCCCTCCAGACAGGAGATGCCAACACAGTCTCAAGTTTCCACCTGATATACTTAGCTAACTCTTCATCAGCATCTCTCTCCCACCCACTCTCCAGTCCCTTTCATGTCTGATGAATTGTCTTCGGGGATGGTTCCCGTCCTGTGTCAACGGAAGGTTTGGGGACCATGACCGCCGGGATTCCTCTAGTCACAGCCAGACCATTAAGTATGGTCGTTTTATGAGAATTTGGGGTCTACCTCCCACTGATCTCCCGCTATCTCAGGGGTTCTCTGTTGTGCTCCCTGTGAGGGCAGTCATCGATTGTGGCCAGGGCCCATCTAGTTCTTCTGGTCTCAGGATAATATAGGCCTCTGGTTCATGTGGCCCTTTCTGTGTCTTGGGCTCTTAGTTGTCGTGTGACCTTGGTGTTCTTCATTCTCCTTTGCTCCAGGTGGGTTGAGACCAATTGATGCATCTTAGATGGCCGCTGGTTAGCATTTCTGACCCCAGACGCCACATTTCAAAGTGGGATGCGGAAAGTTTTCATAATAGAATTATTTTGCCAATTGACTTAGAAGTCCCTTTAGTCCATGGTTCCCAAACCCCCGCCCTTGCTCCGCTGACCATTTTTTTTCTTAACTTTTATGGAGCTTCAAGTGAACGTTTACAAATCAAGTCAGTCTGTCACATAGAAGTTAATATTCATCTTACTGCTTACTCTCACTTGCTGTCCCCGTAATGAGTCAGCCCTTCCAGTCTCTCCTTTTGTGAAAACTTTGCCAGCCTCCAACTCTCTCTATCCTGCCATCCCCCCTCCAGACAGGAGATGCCAACACAGTCTCAAGTGTCCACCTGATGTAATTAGCTCACTCTTCATCAGCATCTGTCTCCCACCCACTGTCCAGTCCCTTTCATGTCTGATGAATTGTCTTTGGGGATGGTTCCCGTCCTGTGCCAACAGAAGTTTTGGGGACCACGACCGCCGGGATTCCTCTAGTCACAGCCAGACCATTAAGTATAGTCTTTTAATGAGAATTTGGGGTCTGCCTCCCACTGATCTCCCGCTCCCTCAGGGGTTCCTGTTGTGCTCCCTGTGAGGGCAGGCATCGATTGTGGCCAGGCTCCAACTAGTTCTTCTGGTCTCAGGATAATGTAGGTCTCTGGTTCATGTGGCCCTTTCTGTGTCTTGGGCTCTTAGTTGTCGTGTGACCTTGGTGTTCTTCATTCTCCTTTGCTCCAGGTGGGTTGAGACCAATTGATGCATCTTAGATGGCCGCTTGTTAGCATTTAAGACCTCAGATGCCACATTTCAAAGTGGGATGCAGAATGTTTTCATAATAGAATTATTTTTCCATTTGACGTAGAAGTCCCCTTAAACCATGGTTCCCAAACCCCCGCCCTTGCTCCGCTATCCTTTTTTTTTCTTAACTTTTATTGAGCTTCAAGTGAACGTTTACAAATCAAGTCAGTCTGTCACATATAAGTTAATATTCATCTTAGTGCTTACTCTCACTTGCTGTCCCCGTAATGAGTCAGCCCTTCCAGTCTCTCCTTTTGTGAAAACTTTGCCAGCCTCCAACTCTCTCTATCCTCCCTTCCCCCCTCCAGACAGGAGATGCCAACACAGTCTCAAGTTTCCACCTGATATACTTAGCTAACTCTTCATCAGCATCTCTCTCCCACCCACTCTCCAGTCCCTTTCATGTCTGATGAATTGTCTTCGGGGATGGTTCCCGTCCTGTGTCAACGGAAGGTTTGGGGACCATGACCGCCGGGATTCCTCTAGTCACAGCCAGACCATTAAGTATGGTCGTTTTATGAGAATTTGGGGTCTACCTCCCACTGATCTCCCGCTATCTCAGGGGTTCTCTGTTGTGCTCCCTGTGAGGGCAGTCATCGATTGTGGCCAGGGCCCATCTAGTTCTTCTGGTCTCAGGATAATATAGGCCTCTGGTTCATGTGGCCCTTTCTGTGTCTTGGGCTCTTAGTTGTCGTGTGACCTTGGTGTTCTTCATTCTCCTTTGCTTCAGGTGGGTTGAGACCAATTGATGCATCTTAGATGGCCGCTGGTTAGCATTTCAGACCCCAGACGCCACATTTCAAAGTGGGATGCAGAATGTTTTCATAATAGAATTATTTTGCCAATTGACTTAGAAGTCCCTTTAATCCATGGTTCTCAAACCCCCGCCCTGTTCCGCTGAACTTTTTTTTTTTCCTTAACTTTTATTGAGCTTTAAGTGAACGTTTACAAATCAAGTCAGTCTGTCACTTATAAGTTAATATTCATCTTACTCCTTACTCTCACTTCCTGTCCCCCTAATGAGTCAGCCCTTCGAGTTTCTCCTTTTCTGAAAACTTTGCCATCCTCCAACTCTCTCTATCTTCCCTTCCCCCCTCCAGACAGGAGATGCCAACACAGTCTCAAGTGTCCTCCTGATCTAATTAGCTCACTCTTCATCAGCATCTCTCTCCCACCCACTGTCCAGTCCCTTTCATGTCTGATCATTTGCCTTCGGGGATGGTTCCCGTCCTGTGCCAACAGAAGGTTTGGGGATCATGACCGCCAGCAGAAGTTTTGGGGACCATGACCGCCGGGATTCCTCTAGTCACAGCCAGACCATTAAGTATGGTCTTTTTATGAGAATTTGGGGTCTGCCTCCCACTGATCTCCCGCTCCCTGAGGGGTTCTCTGTTGAGGTCCCTGTGAGGGCAGTCATCGATTGTGGCCGGGCCCCATCTCGTTCTTCTGGTCTCAGGATAATAGAGGTGTCTGGTTCATGTGGCCCTTTCTGTGTCTTGGGCTCTTAGTTGTCGTGTGACCTTGGTGTTCTTCATTCTCCTTTGCTCCATGTGGGTTGAGACCAATTGATGCATCTTAGATGGCCGCTTGTTTTGTTTTTTTTTTTTTTTGGCTTGCCGTTTGTTAGGATTTAAGACTCCATACGCCACATTTCAAAGTGGGATGTAGAATGTTTTCATAATAGAATTATTTTGCCAATTGACTTTGAAGTCCCCTTAAACCATGATTCCCAAAACCCCGCCCTTGCTCCACTGACCTTTTTTTTTTCTTAACTTTTATTGAGCTTCAAGTGAACGTTTACAAATCAAGTCAGTCTGTCACATATAAGTTAATATTCATCTTACTCCTTACTCTCACTTGCTGTCCCCCTAATGAGTCAGCCCTTCCAGTCTCTCCTTTTGAGAAAACTTTGCCAGCCTCCAACTCTCTCTATCCTCCCATCCCCCCTCCAGACAGGAGATGCCAACACAGTCTCAAGTGTCCACCTGATCTAATTAGCTCACTCTTCATCAGCATCTCTCTCCCACCCACTGTCCAGTCCCTTTCATGTCTGATCAATTGCCTTCGGGGATGGTTCCCGTCCTGTGCCAACAGAAGGTTTGGGGATCATGACCGCCAACAGAAGGTTTGGGGACCATGACCGCCGGGATTCCTCTAGTCACAGCCAGACCATTAAGTATGGTCTTTTTATGAGAATTTGGGGTCTGCCTCCCACTGATCTCCCGCTCCCTCAGGGGTTCTCTGTTGTACTCCCTGTGAGGGCAGTCATCGATCGTGGCCGGGCCCCATCTCGTTCTTCTGGTCTCAGGATAATATAGGTCTCTGGTTCATGTGGCCCTTTCTGTGTCTTGGGCTCTTAGTTGTCGTGTGACCTTGGTGTTCTTCATTCTCCTTTGCTCCAGGTGGGTTGAGACCAATTGATGCATCTTAGATGGCCGCTTGTTAGCATTTAAGACCCCAGACGCCACATTTCAAAGTGGGATGCAGAATGTTTTCATAATAGAATTATTTTGCCAATTGACTTAGAAGTCCCCTTAAACCATGGTTCCCAAACATCTGCCCTTCGTCCGCTGATCTTTTTTTTTTTCTTAACTTTTATTGAGCTTCAAGTGAACGTTTACAAATCAAGTCAGTCTGTCACATATAAGTTAATATTCATCTTAGTCCTTACTCTCACTTGGTGAACCCTAATGAGTCAGCCCTTCCAGTCTCTCCTTTTGTGAAAACTTTGCCAGCCTCCAACTCTCTCTATCCTCCCATCCCCCGTCCAGACAGGAGATGCCAACACAGTCTCAAGTGTCCACCTGATCTAATTAGCTCACTCTTCATCAGCATCTCTCTCCCACCCACTGTCCAGTCCCTTTCATGTCTGATGAATTGTCTTCGGGGATGGGTCCCGTTCTGTGCCAAAAGAAGTTTTGGGGACCATGACAGCCGGGATTCCTCTACTCGCAGCCAGACCATTAAGTACGGTCTTTTTATGAGAATTTGGTGTCTGCCTCCCACTGATCTCCCGCTCCCTCAGGGGGTCTCTGTTGTGTTCACTGTGAGGGCAGTCGTCGATTGTGGCCGGGCCCCATCTAGTTCTTCTGGTCTCATGATAGTATATGTCTCTGGTTCATGTGGCCCTTTCTGTGTCTTGGGCTCTTAGTTGTCGTGTGACCTTGGTGTTCTTCATTCTCCTTTGCTCCAAGTGGGTTGAGACCAATTGATGCATCTTAGATGGCCCCTTGTTTTTTTTTTTTTTATATCGCCGCTTTTTAGCATTTAAGACCCCAGATGCCACATTTCAAAGTGGGATGCAGAATGTTTTCGTAATAGAATTATTTTGCCAATTGACTTAGAAATCCCTTGAAACCATGGTTCCCAAACCCCCGCCCTTGCTCCGCTGACCTTTTTTTTTTCTTAACTTTTATTGAGCTTCAAGTGAACGTTTACAAATCAAGTCAGTCTGTCACATATAAGTTAATATTCATCTTACTCCTTACTCTCACTTGCTGTCCCCCTAATGAGTCAGCCCTTCCATTCTCTCCTTTTGTGAAAACTTTGCCAGCCTCCAACTATCTCTATCCTCCCATCCCCACTCCAGACAGGACATGCCAACACAGTCTCAAGTGTCCACCTGATATAATTAGCTCACTCTTCATCAGCATCTCTCTCCCACCCACTGTCCAGTCCCTTTCATGTCTGATGAATTGTCTTCGGGGATGGTTCCCGTCTTGTGCCAACGGAAGGTTTGGGGACCCTGACCGCCGGGATTCCTCTAGTCACAGCCAGACCATTAAGTATGGTCTTTTTATGAGAATTTGGGGTCTGCCTCCTACTGATCTCCCGCTCCCTCAGGGGTTCTCTGTTGTGCTCCCTGTGAGGGCAGTCATCGATTGTGGCCGGGCCACATCTCGTTCTTCTGGTCTCAGGATAATATAGGTCTCTGGTTCATGTGGCCCTTTCTGTGTCTTGGGGTCTCAGTTGTCGTGTGACCTTGGTGTTCTTCATTCTCCTTTGCTCCAGGTGGGTTGAGACCATTTGATGCATCTTAGATGGCCGCTTGTTAGCATTTAAGCCCCCGGACGCCACATTTCAAAGTGGGATGCAGAATGTTTTCATAACAGAATTATTTTGCCAATTGACTTAGAAGTCCCCTTCAGCCATGGTTCCCAAACCCCCGCCCTTTCTCTGCTGACCTTTGCAGCATTCATTTTATACCGGAAACTTCTTTACTTTTGGTCCAGTCCAATTGAGCTGACCTTCCATGTATTGAGTGTTGTCGTTCCCTTCACCTAAAGCTATTCTTATCTACTATTTTATAAGTAAAATACCCTCTCCCTCTCTCTCTCCCTCCACTCCTCGTAACCACAAAAGTATGTGTTCTTCTCAGTTTGTACTATTTCTCAAGATCTTGTAATAGTGGTCTTATACAACATTTGTCCTTTTGCCTCTGACTCATTTCGCTCAGCATAATGTCTTCCAGGTTCCTTCATGTTATGAAATGTTTCACAGATTCGTTACTGTTCTTTATCGATGTGTAGTATTCCATTGTGTGAATATACCACAGTTTATTTACCCATTCATCCGTTGACAGACACCTTGGTTTCTTCTAGCTTTTTGCTATTGTAAACAGAGCTGCAATAAACATGGGTGTGCATATACCTGTTTGTGTGAAGGCTCTTGTTTCTCTAGGGTATATTACGAGGAGTGGGATTTCTGGGTTGTATTATTTTTTTATGGTATTTGTATTTCTAACTGTTTAAGATAACGCCAGATGGATTTCCAAAGTGGTTGTACCATTTTACATTCCCACCAGCAGTGTATAAGAGTTCGAATGTCTCCACAGCCTCTCCAACATTTATTATTTTGTGTTTTTTGGATGAATGCCAGCCTTGTTGGAGTGAGATGGAATCTCATCCTAGTTTTAATTTGCATTTTTCTAATGGCTAATGATCGAGAGCATTTTCTCATGTATCTGTTAGCTGCCCGAATATCTTCTTTAGTGAAGTGTGTGTTCATATCCTTTGCCCACTTCTTGATTGTGTTGTTTATCTTTTCATGGTTGAGTTTTGACAGAATCATATAGATTTTAGAGATCAGGCACAGGTCAGAGATGTCATAGCTGAAAATTCTTTCCCAATCTGTAGGTGGTCTTTTTACTCTTTTGGTGAAGTCTTTAGATGAGCATAGGTGCTTGATTTTTAGGAGCTCCCAGTTATCTGGTTTCTCTTCGTCATTTTTGGTAATGTTTTGTATTCTGTTTATGCCTTGTATTAGGGCTCCTAGGGTTGTCCCTATTTTTTCTTCCATGATCTTTATCGTTTTAGTCTTTATGTTTAGGTCTTTGATCCACTTGGAGTTAGTTGTGCTTGGTGTGAGGTATGGGTCCTGTTTCATTTTTTGCAAATGGATATCCAGTTGAAACATATTTTTATTGAATTTAGGTTATGTGAAAGATTAAACATATATTTTCAAAGAAGTAGAGGAGGCCCCCACTGTGTAGACCAGCAGCTTTCCTGCCAGTTAATACAGTATGACACATTAGTATAGTAAACATGTGCTATTAAACAACAACAACAAAAAAAGATGGACCTTGTGATGGAATTGAATTTAGAAAATAGTAAAACCACTAATTTATGAAATAAATTGTATTTTCTACAAATTGTCTCTCTTTTATTTCCTCCAAATTCATTAGATTTCTCACTTGCTAATTCCATACTCTATTGACTACATCTGTGGAAAGAGACGATGGAAAAGCTCAATATCATCTGTCAGAACAAGGCCAGGGGCCTACTGTGGAACAGACCATCAATTGCTCATATGCCACTTCAAGCTGAAACTGAAGAAAATTAGAGCAAGTCCATGAGAGCCAAAATATGACCTTGAGTATATCACACCTGAATTTAGAGACCATCTGAAGAACAGATTTGATGCACTGAACACTAGTGATCGAAGACCAGACGAGATGTGGAATGACATCAAGGACATTATACATGAAGAAAGCAAGAGGTCGTTGAAAAGACAGGAAAGAAAGAAAAGACCAAGATGGATGTCAGAGGAGACTCTGAAACTTGCTCTTGAGTGTCGAGCAGCTAAAGCAAAAGGAAGAATTGATGAAGTAAAAGAACTGAACAGAAGATTTCAGAGGGCCTCTCGAGAAGACAAAGTATTCTAATGACATGTGCAAAGAGCTGGAGTTGGAAAACCAAAAGGGAAGAACACTTTCGGCATTTCTCAAGCCGAAAGAACTGAAGAAAAAATTCAAGCCCCGAGTTACAATAGTGAAGGATTCCATGGGGAGAATATTAAATGACGCTGGAAGCATCAAAAGAAGATGGAAGGAATACACAGAGTCATTATACGAAAAAGAATTAGTCGATGTTCAACCATTTCAAGAGGTGGCATATGATCAGGAACCGATGGTACTGAAGGAAGAAATCCAAGCTGCTCTGAAGGCATTGGTGAAAAACAAGGCTCCAGGAATTGATGGAATATCAACTGAGATGTTTCAACAAACAGATGTAGTGCTGGAGGTGCTCACTCGTCTATGCCAGGAAATATGGAAGACAGCTTCCTGCCAGCTGACTGGAAGAGATCCATGTTTATGCCTATTCCCAAGAAAGGTGATCCAACCGAATGTGGAAATTGTAGAACAATATCATTAATATCACATGCAAGCAAAATTTTGCTGAAGATCATTCAAAAACAGCTGCAGCAGTATATCGACAGGGAGCGGCCAGAAATTTAGGCCGGTTTCAGAAGAGGACGTGGAACCAGGGATATCATTGCTGCTGCCAGATGGATCCTGGCTGAAAGCAGAGAATACCAGAAGGATGTTTACCTGTGTTTTATTGACTATGCAAAGGCATTTGACTGTGTGGATCATAACAAACTATGGATAACATTGCAAAGAATGGGAATTCCAGAACACTTGATTGTGCTCATGAGGAACCTCTACATAGATCAAGAGGCGGTTGTTTTTTTGGACAGAACAAGGGGATACTGACACACTTTACTATGTTCTTTCAAGTGTCTGGTTCATTCTTTCAACCTTTCCACTGGATTGTGATCTCTGGGCTGCATGTAGTCGCCATCTGATGCCCAGTAAACATGTAAATTTTGGGATTACGTCAGCTACATGAGGAACGTGTACATAGATCAAGAGGCGGTTGTTCGTACGGAACAAGGGGATACTGATTGGTTTAAAGTCAGGAAAGGTGCGCATCAGGGTTGTATTCTTTCACCATACCTATTCAATTTGTATGCTGATCAAATAATCCGAGAAGCTGGACTATATGAAGAGGAACGGGGCATCAGCATTGGAGGAAGACTCGTTAACAACCTGAGTTATGCAGATGACACAACCTTGCTTGCTGAAAGTGAAGAGGATTTGAAGCACTTACTAACGAAGATCGAAGACCACAACCTTCAATTTGGATTGCACCTCAACATAAAGAAAACAAAAATCCTCACAACTGGACCAATGAGCAACATCATGATAAACGGAGAAAAGACTGAAGTTGTCAAGGATTTTATTTTACTTGGATCCACAATCCACAGCCATGGAAGCAGCAGTCAAGAAATCAAAAGACTCATTGCATTGGGTAAATCTGCTGCAAAAGCCCTCTTTAACGTGTTGAAAAGTAAAGATGTCACCTTGAAGATTAAGGTGCGCCTGACCCAAGCCATGGTATTTTCAATCGCATCATGTGCATGTGAAAGCTGGACAATGAATAAGGAAGACTGAAGAATTGATGCCTTTGAATTGCGGTGTTGGTGAAGAATATTGAATATACCAGGGACTGCCAAAAGAACAAACAAATCTGTCTTAGAAGAAGTACAACCAGAATGCTCCTTAGAAGCAAGGATGGCGAGACTGCATCTTACATACTTTGGAAATGTTGTCAGGAGGGATCAGTCCCTGGAGAAGGACATCATGCTTGGCAGAGTACAGGGTCAGAGAAAAAGAAGAAGACCCTCAACGAGGTGGATTGACACAGTGGCTGCAACAATGAGCTCAAGCATAACAACGATTGTAAGGATGGCTCAGGACCAGGCAGTGTTTCGTTCTGTTGTGCATAGGGTCGTTATGAGTCGAAACTGACTCGTTGACGCCTAACAACAACAATTACACACCCTATCCTTACATGGTAAATCTTCCCAACTGTGTGCTGTGAAAGTAGCCCTGGAGTGCAGACAGGATTCTATAATTTATGTTATTGATTGCTTAGAATCCTTTTTACTGATACATAGCTTTCAATATCCCTTCCACAACCAAAAGAATGTATGAATAAATGTTTGTCACCTCTAGAAATATGTCCTGGCCAAAAGTCCATGCTCATAATGTGGAAGGAAGCTTTGTTGCAATGATATTGAGATGGATCTAGTTGGTTGCCTGCGTTCAAGAAAGTTCCTTAATAGCCTTTTTTATTCGGTCTAATATGTTTCGTGATCACATTTGACATCGAAAGACAATAATTGTTATGTGTTAATTAATTTCCCTCCACATAAACTTTTCCATAGTCTTCAACATTCCTTCTCACATGTAGAAATGTGTTAAAGGGGGAATTTTCGTAAATAATAGCTGCCAATTTTACCAGCTACAGTCCTTGCCATAAAACTATATAATTCATTGGTCTGTAAAAGAACTATGATATAAAATATATGAAAGGATCTATATAAATGCAAATACAACAAAAAATACAATTGATTTTTATGGATTTTAAGTCTTAAATATAAGTAAAATCTCTGTAGACTACTAGACACTGTCTGATAAAATGTCAAAATGGTTCCCTAAGGGAAATGAGAATGATGTTCCAGAATTCCATTTTTAACAGCCCCCACTGTTCTTTGATACTCTCTGATTTGCTTGGGGGTAGGGTTGTCACAGAAGTGCTAAAAAGGCTCAGCTCCTGCAAAATGAAAGTATAAGAAGATACTGCTTAAAGGAAAAAAACACATGGTAGCTGTCTCTGAAATTCTTCTGCTGAGATTCACTTTTGTAATTCCAATTGTATAGTCACACAAACACATAGGACTTATAACGGGTCCATTAAAACCCTAATAAAGGTTTCATCTGAAAAATAAATAACCACCACCAGCCAATATTTATAGAATACTGTAAGGTCAACATCTTTGGAGCAAACCAATCAGCTAATAGCCATCACTACTCCCTAAGTGGATGATTTATTTCTATTATACCAAGAGAAAGTAAAACGTTTAAGTAATTTTCCTAGCCCTTGGAGGGAATCAGAAACCCTGGTGGCGTAGTGGTTAAGTGCTATGGCTGCTAATCAAGAGGTCAGCAGTTCGAATCCACCAGGCGCTCCTTGGAAACTATCGGGCAGTTCTACTCTGTCCTATAGGGTCGCTACGAGTCGGAATCGACTCAACTGCAGTGGGTTTGAGTTTGGTTTGGGTTGGAGGCAATCAAAGATAATATTGAAATCTGTTTGCAACCTCGTTATTATCAAGCAGTAGAGCAGACCAGTTCTCTCTTGGCCTCACAATCTAAAATAAAGAACAACAGTAATAATAGAAATAATAGTGGCTACTGTATTCTGAGAACTGCCTATTTGCCAGACCTGTAGTAGGTATTTCATATGTGTTATTTAGGTTAACCCTCGAAATGACTAAAGAAATTGAGAATTGTTTACAACATTTAAATAAGGAAGCCATGGTTAAATTATTTGAGCATAAAAACACAGCTAGTCAGTGACAGGCTGTGAACACAGCTATCTGACTCCCCTGAGCCTATACTCTTTTTACTGTGTGACACTGCCTCCCTTAGTATAACATCATGTGTAAACTAAGTCAGACTAACACTTGCACAGTCTTATAAGAAAAAAGGATTTGAGTAAACATCAGGATGAAGTTCGAAGCATGTAGATTAAACAAAAAGTAGGTAGGACATGAGGTGAGGTAGTAGTGGTAATAATAGTAAAAATAAATTAAAGAATGAAAGACTTTACTCTGAAATATAGATAATGCATACATTTTCAAATCATGGAACTACTATGGCGTTCAGTTTTGCTATTAAAAACAATTAGCTTCCAAGGGAAAAAGTGATATAATACTTTTGATGTTTGATCCTGAATGTTCAACTGACCAAAAATACACTATAGAGAAATTTGTTCTGTTGGTACAAAGAATTTTTTTAAAAAGGGCAAAATGCCAAAATTAAGCTTAAAGAAACTAAAATAAGTCTTTTTAAATAGGAAGCTTCATCTGTAAGTTTTCACAAATATTATTTTCTATTTTCCAAAATATAAGTAGAAAATGGGGCAGTAAGTTTGTCAAAATTTGGGAAGGAGAGAATTGAGAGAGAGAGAGGCAAATTGAACTCCTCGTTCCCAGATATTTCATTTAGGCCAACATTCCTAATTCTGATACGTTAGCCCCTTTATTGACTTGTCATTAATTTGTGGCTATATTTTAAAATAATAACTAAAAAACTGTGGAATAATGACATCACCAACTATACTCACTTGAATGTTACTCCCAACTTATTTATGAAGTGGTGACTCTCACACCACACCAAATGTCTCATCCTAGAATCTATGTTAACATGTTAACATTAGTCTGGACTCATAGCTAGCATTTTTTGCCAATGACTTTTTTTAAAACAGTGCCTGTGTGTGTGTGTGTGTGTGTGTGTGTGTGTGTGTAAAAAGCTTTATTTCAAACCTAAAGGTTGCAGCAGAAGTTGGATAAGATGTAGTTTCTTCAGTGAAATAGAGAACACACACACAGTGACAGGAAAGGCTAGTTAGATGGAGTTAATTGAAATCCCTGGACAGAAATTCAGAAGTTTCTCAAGACAAAAACTACCAACAGCTAATGTCTTTAGAGAATGCCTTCCCCCACAAACTGTGCTAGGATAAAAGGAGGGAAATGGAATAACAACAAAAAAAAAGAAAAAAAGAATTTATTGAAGCTGAATTTTTTTTTTTTTTTTACCACTGAGTCACCTTGGAAATAATGAATGAAGTAGATGAAGGAAAAAAAAAATAGCATATTTATGTGCATCCTATGCAGGCAGGACATAGAAAGATGTGTACTTGTATATACACATCCAAAAACACAAATTTTCCTAAACAGCTTCTGAAATCTCAAAAGCCTGTGCAAGTAATTTCTACCATACAGGCACAATTCATATTCTTGAAAATTAACTGGAAAAGGAGACTTACTTATAATCCACTGGCAATGTGCTCTTTCCAAAGTCAATGTCCTATTTAGATTTTGAGGTTATTGGGAAAAGTATTATTTGTTTCTGTTGCTTTAGAGAGCATCATGGGAGAAAGAAACCAGAGAGATTCAGGTGGGAAATGAGAATCACAGTAAGGTTTACATTAAAAAAAATTGCAATAGAAAGAGCATTAGACACCGCAGAGTAGCAATATATATATGAAATAAAATTTAGCTATCTGACTTTTCATACCCAATATTAGCAAAGATTAATGTTTGAGAATTTAGGGAAATGTGCACCATAAATTGCGTGCTACAGTTTGGCTCTCTAATGTAACGAGCCTTTGAAGTTTACTTCGAATAAAAACATTGATTATTAACACTATCCTAAATGGTTATCAGAATGACCCATATTGATTTTTCCAATACTTCATTTGGTGGCGATTACAGTGACCTACAGAAGGCAACGACCTGATGTCTAGGCTTGAAGCTAAAAACATTACTACCAGCACCCTCAAGATGTGTGGTCATTTATTCAGTCTTTAGTCAGTGGCTTCTGTAAATGAAGTCTGGATTAGGGATCCATGTGTGTACAGAAAGAGAGCAAGAGAGTGTAAAACCAAAACCAAACCCGTTGCCATGGAGTTGATCCTGACTCATAGTAACCCTATAGGACAGAGTAGAACTGCCCCATTGGGTTTCCAAGCCTGGTAGACTGGAACTGTCAATCTTTTGGTTAGCAGCCATAGCTCTTAACCATTATGCCACCAGGGTTTCCAAGCGTGGATTAGCCATGCACAAAAACGGGGCAATTTTAACAATATGTGAATCTGGCAAAGGGTACCAGGAGTTCTTTATACTATTCTTGAAACTTTTCTCAAAGTTTGAAATTATTTCCAAGTAGAAAGTAAAAAGCAAAATAAACAAAAAAATGAATTTATTACTCTTCTCCCCACTCCACAACATACAAAAATACATAGCTACACATAACATGGTGATTTGGATTCTTTTTTATACACTATACCTTGTTTGGTTTCAAGTGCACATCTGCCCAGAACCCTAAATCAGAAACTTGGAAATCATTCTCAAACTCATCCCGCTACATCACCCCAAGTAAATCTTGTTGATTTTACTCTCTAAACACTTATAAAAATCGAAATTCTCTCCTCTACCTACTGACTGTCACAGCTCAAGCCATAAACATTTGCCTGGCCTTATCCAAATGCCTACTAACCAATCATTCTGTGTCTAGCTTCAAGACACTATAATCCTGATTCCTCAAGCATTTTGTAAAATTTCTGTTTGATCATATCATTCCCATGCTTAACATATGACAGCACAACAAAGCCCTAATTGTTAGCATGGTTTACAATTTTCTTCATAATCTATCACCTCTCCATCCTTCATCTGTCACTACTACTCTTTTCTTACTTTTGTCTATTTTATATTAAATGTCCCCTCGTATTTTATGAACTAGCAATGTCACACGACTTTTAGTCCCTAAACACACTATTTTGTTTTGTACCTTGCAAATCCATGACCCTTTGCCTGGAATGTCTCTCCCTGCCCTTTTTTTTTTTTTGGTCTGAAAGCACCCTATTTTCACTGAAGAACCTTGCTCATGTGTCTACCATTCTGTAAATTCTTGGCAGACATAGTTAGCTCTCCTTTCTTTGAATTACTTCTATTCCTTGTTCCTTGCATATGCTACCCTAGATCATAATCATGCATTTATATATGCTTCTTGTTCTGGATTTTGATTCCTTGGAAGGCAGGGCTGTCGTTTTCCACCCTGTATCACCAATATCTAACACAGTGCCTGGATCATACCTAAACACTGCAACATTTGTTACGCATTCCTTATTATGGAATTTGTTCCTTTCTTTCACAGCAGCATTTCTTTCTTTTCTTTGCCATTCGGGAAACACAAGTCCTAGTTTCCTAAATTTTATTTCATTTGTCTTTTAGCACTAGCAGCAAATCTATTATCCATAGGCTTCACTGCACTCCTGAAGATAAAGACAATATCACCGAATTATCAGTTTTGCCTAAAACCATTTACACATTCAATTAATCCATTGGAAAATACCAGCAAAAACTTAAACTAGACAAGCTGATTCTAGTGTCCATATGAAAAAAATGAGCAGATGATAATTCCCAGAAAAAAAAAAAAACACTGAAGAAGAGAAATTAGGAGGACCAAGCCCTACTAGGTATTAAAACCTAATATAAAGCATCGACATAGTACACAGCAGTATCGGTGCATAAACTGACAGACGGATCAATGCAACAGAGTAGAAAATGTAGAAATTGAGCCAAACACATAGTGACATGGAAAAATTTCTTAAAAAAAAAAAAGCAAGATGCAGGACAGTATATAGCCTACTACCATTTGTGTAAAAAATATGTTTCTATTTGCTAATATGTAGAAAAATATAGAATAAGCAAATTCACAGTGATATATTGTGAAATTTTTTGCAGGAACGAGGTACATGGGGGTAGAGTTGGAAGGGAGACTTGTTACCATGTGCCAGTTTATACTTGTTCATTTTTGCACCATGTGCAACCTATTCACAAAATTAAATAAATTAATTAAAATTTGAAATGAAAAGGAAAACAAAAACATTCATTCTGTTGAAGATACTGAATTTGTAATTCTGCCAAAAGAGAAAAAGTATCCATCTCTTTCTATGTGCTTAGGTGCAGTATTCTTTTCTGAATTCATCCCATATTGAACAAGAAGACACTAGTGGCTGCACATTCAGGGTCATACTGCAAAGACCATCATCTTACAGGTGATTTAAATATATTCAATTCACAAACTTTGTAAAGGATTCTAACTTTGATTTTACCTTCCCTGTAGGCAAAACACAAGGAAGAACTTTTAATCGTGTTATATGGAATATAAATTTTCTATCAGCATCACGTTGAAATCACAATAAGTCTAAAACTTAGAAACCCTTCAATGTCTACAGCCCTTTAAGACCTCCAGGAGACATTTACATGTAGAAAAGGCCCGGCAGCCAACAGCCTACCTACTTAAGTTTATTATAATATACATCACATGTCATACATATGCAAATAGTTTATTACTTTCTCTGATAGGTACTTCTTTATATCAGATGCTTCAGGTGAGGAAGACAGACCATGTTACAGAGAGCCTAGGAGATGCCAGTGGAAAATATAGAACCCTTAATTATACGATCTGAAGTAATGTTAGGATTAACCGGAAGTGTAGGAGCCTAATCGTTTGTAAAGGTGTCAGCCACCTCACGGTCATGGTGGGAGGTGGGGCGGTGAAATACTGTATTTCACATCACAGCAATGTTGAGGTTACATGCTTTGAAGCTTAATGTTCCCTTTTCAGTCTGTGCACTATCTAGAGAGTAGTAGAGAAGGTTGCTGATTCAATCACCTCATTCCATAAAATCTGAAAATCATGCATAAAATATATTGTTGTTACTAAGTGGGAAAGACTTAAGGCTGGGTCATCCTATGACCCAGTAATCCTTGTTAGTAGTCCATCTTCTGAAAGCCATTGAAGTATGAAAATCTTCCTCAGAAACCTAGAAAAAAAAAAGTGGAATTGTTAATGTCTATTTTCTTTTTATTGTTTTAAATCATGATGTGTATTTTATATATATTTACATAAATCATATTATGTTTTTCCAGAACTAAATTACACCTACTCCTCACTTATCAACTACCTCATTATCCGCCATTTCACGTTTATGGCAATAATAAAAAATCTACTGTTCGACTGTTTTGGGCATTAACGACATATGTCTGGCAGTAAAGAACACTGAAGTGGGAGGTGAGAGTAACACTGTGATGGTTAAGGTTACTTGTCAATGTGGCTGGGTCATGACTGTCAGTGGTTTAGCAGTTATGTAATGATACAATGTGGTAGTTATGTAATGATGTACTCATCTTCCACTTTGTTATCTGATGTCATCGTCCTTCATTTTTACATAACACTAATTTTCACATAACAACCTGGTTTTTGGAACCTAACCATGTTGAAAAGTGAGGAGTGGGTGTACTTATGAAATTAAAATAAATCACCAATATGAATTATCAAAAGCAAAACATGTTTGTTACCCAGTTGGTCATCTTCCAGTATTCATCCCCTTGTATAATCTCCTCTAGAGTGATGACAGAAACTATGATTTGCTTCCAGCCAATAGAATATGGCAAAGAATTCCCTTGATATGACAAAGTTGTTACATTACTTTATATAAGACTTTGTCCTAGCAGATTGAAGTGAGGTGTTTTCCTGCCAGCTTTGAAGAAGTAAGCAGCCATGTTGTGAGAGGACCTGAGAGAGGGTCACGTGGCAAGGAACTGCGGGTACCTCTAGAAGCTGGGAGCAGCCCCTGGCAGAGGACCAGCAAGAAGCAGCAACCTCAATCCTACGGCTGTAAGGAACCGGTTTATACCTACAACCACCTGAGCTTGGTTCGTCCAAGAAGAAACACATTCCACCCAACCTCTAGAATGCCGCAGAGATCCTGTGCACAAGACTCAGCTAGGGCCATGCCCAGATTCCTGAACTATGGAAACAATGTGATAATAAATATATGTTGTTTCAAGCTCTATGTTTGTGGTAATTTGTCATACAGCAATTAAAAAATAATGCAATCATTGCATTCTCACTCCTAAGAAGCTTGTTCTTCCGGTCAATGAAACCTCACTTCTAAGAAACTTTTCTTAAATAACAGAAAGATGGGTAGAATAATCTCCAAGTGCCTAAATGGTCAACAGTTAGGTCATTAATCAGAAAATACATTTACTCAAACATGACAATGAGGCAGGATTTTTCAGAGGGGCTTATGAGTTGCATTTATTTTACAGTCACATTTTATATATCATGTATTTAGTAAAAATTAGAGCTTTTGGGGCATGTAAAAAACGGAAAAGCTTTAATGTAGAGTTTCAGTGTGGTCCTGGCCTATCTGTATCTGTAACACTTGGATGCTTATTAAAAATATGGAAATCCAGGCTCCTATCTCAGATCTACTGAATTTGAAGTTCTGGGGCTCAGAAATCTACCTTTTAAATAAGACGCCCCAGAGAACTATTTCTGCACAGAAGATGTTAGACTCAGGGCTTTAGCACTGGTTTATAATACAGGCTGTCCATTAGCTAAATCTAGGGAATTAAAAAAAAATCATTCCCCCATTTGCTTCTTTTGAGGAGCCATGGCTGATAATCACTGCTTTAACAGGAATTAAAAAAAAAAAAAAAAACTGTTTCCTTCGAGTCAATTCCGACACATATTGGAGCCTATCAGCCATGATGAAGTAAGTCAATGGTTGCATGAATACAGGACAGGCTGGGTTCCCCTTCACACAAGAGTTTGTGCTGAGGAGAAAGAGAGAGAGTAAAACTTCAAGACCCAGACTGTGATGTAGAGAAAGCATACTCAAGAGAACAGAACAGAGAAGCAGAGAAGACAACAGAGAATTAATATTTTGATTCCTTTGACTCTAACCTCCTTATTGCCCTTTTTAGAAGTCTGTTCTCTCTTTTCTCCTCAAGTCTCCCTTCTCTACCCCTTTTATACATCATAATGAATTTCATTCTCTTTATATTCAGTAGTTCTTCCTCTCATTCTTGTTATTGTTGTCCACTTCATGTCATAAGGTAATTTCAGTTATTAAAGGTTTTGCTTCATGTCCAAAGTGATTTTTGTGTGGTAGTCATACTGGTAAGGGGCTATGGCAGGCTGAGTAGTCTTACCAAGATAATCAGTCAGATCAGTCAGGAATATGACATGGAGAAGGCATGAAGAGAAAGGCATAAGATGGACTACCGCAATAAAAAAAAAAAAACAATAAAAATTAAACATCCATGTATATGCAATTTATGTCCGTTTGTTGGTATTACCTTGATGTTGCCTTCTTAGCCTTGTATATGCTTGAAAGCAGGCTCGCACATCTTAAATAAGATCCAAAGAGTTAAATAATATCCATGTGAACGTAGATTTTACACGCTTTTTGATAGAGATGCTTTTCTTTCAACTTAAACTCCATCTGGTGTATCTTATCTTTCTTTGTTCTAATGATTTTACTTGCAAATTATAGGATTCTTTTCGCTCTCCTTTTTCATTTTCAACTTTTTTTCAAGATCTGCAACAGTTAGCTACTCTAGACCAAGAAGAAACTGACACTCAGTTTAGTGGTCCAGTATGTACTCCTCACATCTGCATAGATTTTCCTCAAGTTTCCAATCATTTTATTGCATCTTGCTGTGGCTTGAGTCTCAATCATGCCTGCTACTGTTTTCTAATAAGTTGATCCCAATCTTTAGATTTAAAAGCAATTCTTCTAAGCAAACTCCTTGCTCTAATAGAAGCATGGCTTTGTAAGATAGGCAATTTTTCTTAGCTTTTTATTCTAGTCCAGCCTCCTGCACTTGGGCTATTATGTTTGCTTTTTAGCAATGTTCTAATTCCACAATTAGCAGGACTTCTTGTTTGAGTCCAAATATTATCCCTAACCAGTTCTGGAGCCAGTGTTCTCTGCATTTTGGGGGAAATGAATCACTAGCACTTACCATTTGGGGAAAGGAGGAGAAGGAATTGATGGTTTAGCCAAGATCTAAGATGTGTGAGGTAAAAGCGTCTATCACGCAAATTCTCCATAACGATCATGGAATGTTGCTGCTGTTAGATACCCTGGAGTTCATTCTGACTCACAGCTTTCCTATGTACAACAGAACGAAAAACTGCCTGGTCCTGTGCTATCCTCACAATTGCTGTTATGCTTGAGCCCATTGTTGCAGCCACTGTGTCAATCCATCTCCTTGAGGATCTTCCTCTTTTTCACTGACCCTCTAGTTTACCAAGCATGATGTCCTTCTCCAGGGACTGGTCCCTTCTGATTACATGTCCAAAGTATGTGAGACAAAGTCTTGTCATCCTTGCTTCTAAGGAGCATTCTGGCTGTACTTCTTCCAAAACAGATTTGTTCGTTCTTTCTGCAGTCTATGGTATATTCGATATTCTTTGCCAACACCATAATTCAAAGGCATCAATTCTTCTTCAGTCTTCTTTATTTATTGTCCAGCTTTCAGATGCACAGGAGGCAACTGAAAACACCATGGCTTGGATCAGGCACACCTTAGTCCTTAAAGTGACATCTTTGCTTTTGAACACTTTAAAGAGGTCTTTTGCAGCAGATTTGCCCAATGCAATGCATCCTTTGATTTTTTGACTGCTGCTTCCACGGACATTGATTGAAGATTCAAGTAAAATGAAATCCTTTACAACTTCAATCCTTTCTCCACTTATCATGATGTTGCTTATTGGTCCCGTTGTAAGAATTTTTGTTTCCTTTACGTTGAGGTGCAATCCATACTGAAGGCTGTGGTCTTTGATCTTCATCAGTAAGTGCATAAAGTCATTTTCACTTTCTATAAGCAAGGTTGTGTCATCTGTGTATCACAGATTATTTATGAGACTTCCTCTAATCTTGATGACCCGTTCTTCTTCATATAGTCCAGCATCTTGGGTTATTTGCTCAGCAAACAGATTGAATAAGTATGGTGAAAGGGTCATGGAATAGCTCATGAGCAATATATATATATATATATATACACTATGTTTTTTATGTTTAATGGAAGTCTTGCCGTACTGCCACTTACCCCTATTTCTTGTTTACCTTATCAGTATATACTGGGTGAATATTAGCCTCAGCTCATGCACAACGGTTCTGTTGCTTTTTACTTAAAATTAATTTGTAGTCCTGGTTTGTCTATATGTAATGCTTTAGTGCCTTTTATGTACTAATCTTAAAAGGTGCATGCTTCGTTTTGTCTGTTATTTTGAAAATCTTCTCTAAAAACTTGATGTGATGGCAGTGAAACAAAAACTTTAAGCCTGCTTCAACTACATTCTCTTAGATGATTTAACATTATTTTGCAGTTTTCTTGCGCATCAGAATTAGTGCACTGAATAGGAAAATCTTTGATGTTAGTCAATGTTTTCCTTTCTTGAATCCTGTAAGATAGATTCTAGGGCCCTCCAGTGCTTCAATGGTTGTAAAACTTGCATCTCAGTTCCCAGTGAATACTATCTTTAACAGAACTTTGCCATACCACTGATAAATCTAACAAGGCTCCTTTATTTGGGATCTTTCCTTAAGGCAATGTATCTCTACCTTGTACTCAATAACAGGGGTACTACTTGTTGTGTAAATGCATTCAAATATCTTAGTGCCATCATATGCCTAGAGGAAAGGATGAACAAGGGTCAATACCCCACCAAGTCCAAGTAATATGGCCCCCTTCAATCACACCTACCTGATCTACTTTTGCCAAACCTGAAGAGTCTAATTGAGAGTTAAACAGAATTAACTACAAAAAGAAATGATACATCCTATGCCTAAAGAGGGGAGGGGGATGGCATTACTTGTGAGCTGTGCTTGCCTGTCCTAGAGGTTGTTCTGTCTGAGATAAGGCTGTCCTGAGAAACAGAACCAAAAAGATACACACACATATACACATACGTACATATTTACATATATATGTATGTGTGTGTGTGTGTATGTGTCTGGAGAGAGAGAGAGAGACTAAGGAATTGGCTTATGCATTTGAAGGGGCTACCCATTTGAAGGGGCTAGCAAGTCCAAAACGTGTGGGTCAGGAGGCAGTCTGTAAATTCTGGCAGTCCTGAGTCCAAAATCCCAGGCCAAATCGAAACTGTGGCAGAATGTCTAGGTTACAGTCTTGAGGCAAAATCCTTCTCCCTTCAGGAAACCTCAATTTTTCCTCTTAAGACCTTCAACTGATTGGATAAGGCTCACCCACATTAGGGAGGGTAACAGGCTTTACTTAAAGTCAACTGATTGTAAATATTAATCCGATCTAAATAGCCTCATAGTAACATCTAGAATAGTGTTTGACCAAATAACTGGAGACCATAGCCTAGTCAAGTTGACACACAAAATTAAACATCACAGGTACCTTCCCCTTAACTAAGGCAGAAGAAAGGACCAAGTCCAATATATATAAAATGGGTGAACTATCCTGTATTTCATTTGTCACTAATGAAATTTTGTGTCTGGAATTCAGAGCACTAAGATTTATCAGACTAATGCTAAAATAAAGGTGACCATAATATATTTGAGAAACTATAGGAGATAGCTGTCCTGAAACAGGCTGATTGGCTAAGTAATATTTTGAAGTTCTTCTGCAGAGTGATTAAGTGATATTTTGATCTTCTTTAGGGAGCATATAGCACATTCCTTATTCCTAAAGGAAGTTCAAATACTACTTAATCACTGTGCACTCATAGCAAAGAAATCCTAGCCAAAGAAGAACTAGGAAGAAATGGAACATATAGAAATGAGAGCACATTTTAGAGAAATTATTTTGATCTCATGGGGGGAAAACAGGTAGTAAGTAAATTGCTTGCTGCTTCAATATTATAGCTGATGCTGGATTCTTCTAATCTCACAGACAGAATACAAACGTACACACTCTTGGTTTTTCTGCTTCATGAGTTATTTATTCTTTAATTCTCCTGAAACAAGCCATGAACAGTTTTACAGTTAGAAAGCTTGATCACTCCTGTGTGATATTTATCATCTATAGAACCAACTACATTTGGCAGAATGAATTTGTATCTCATCTTAAAAAATGCATTGTGACTTATAAAACAAAATCAGTGAAATGTGTTTTACTGCCACTCAATAAAGCCATAAAATGCCACCTCAATATGGTCTAAATAGTAAAGTCTTTTATAACTTAAACACCTTTTTCTCATTTAAAGAACAAAAAATAATTTAGCAAGGCAGTAAGTTTAAAAAATCCAAAGGTCAAAGTTCAAATTTATATTTCTGTCTTTATTCACACAGACACCTTCATCTTGCTAGTTATGGCACATTAAATTTTCATATCTATAGGCAATGAAACTCCAGAGAAAATAGAATACTAGTTAAAAAAAAAAAACAAAAACCTGACCATTAACTGGAAAGATGTTACTTGAAGGAAGGAAGCAAGTGAAAACCAAAGGCAGAAAGAAAAATAATCAGAAATTTAAACCATTATCTATGTGCTGGAAGCCCTGGTGGCGTAGTGGTTAAATGCTATGGCTGCTAACCAAGAGGTTGGCAGTTTGAATCCACCAGGTGCTCCTTGGAAACTCTATGGGGGCAGTTCTACTCTATCCTATAGGGTCGCTACGGACTTGACGGCAGTGGGATCTATGTGCTGTGACTAATTTTATTCATGGCATAGTGGATTGGCCTTTTCAGTAACTTCAGCAAATGACCAAAAAACCAAACCTGTTGCCATCGAGTTGATTCTAACTCATAGTGACCCTAAAGGACAGAGTAGAACTGCCCCAGAGGGTTTCCAAACAGCCCCTGGTGAATTCAAAATGCCGATGTTTTGGTTAGCAGCTGAACTCTTAACCACTGTGCCAGAAGGTATATCAAATGATTTTATCAACTCTGAAGGAATTCAGTTAGTGAGAGGATTGAAGATGCCAGAGTCATAGGACACAATCCAATTTAATCTCTGAAAGAGACTGTATAGGATAAATAATCAATTTCCACTAAGAAATATCTCTATTTCCTTGACTATTTCTATTGACTATCATAATTCAAAGATGTTGCCACTAATGCTCATCAACATGTAGAGCTGAGGAGACTGAGGCATTCTCACCAGTTCATATGGAAGATCCACGCAAATTTGTCTTTTAATTTTTAGTTGAAGTTTCTGTTTTCAGGGTCCTGGTTCCGTTTTAAAGATGACTACGTACTCCATTCTTGACTGGTACATACTAAGCCAATCAGTTTATTGTTGCTGCCCACGTGCTAACAAGTGACCCTAATAGCTTAAAACTACAGCAAAAAAAAAAAAATTGGAATACCCTTGCTGCAATTACCCTACTTAAGTTCACTATATCAAAGTTGCTTTGAGAAATACGCTGTCATCTAGAGGTCACATGTATTTAGCCTAGTAGAGCTGTGTCATGATAAGCAAGTGATGCTATTATTACTTTGTATTGCACACATATCTGTATTGTTACACAAAGCTTGAAGAATGACCTTCTCTCCCATCTCTCCCTGTCAGTGGTTAACAGACACTATAAGAGTCTGTAGGAAATACAAGTACCAATCTTTTCACAGTAATTGAAAGGCACTTCTCAGAGGACATCACCAATATCAGATGCTCTGTAGTTCTGAGGCAGGTTAACATTGCCCTCTGGACCAGTCCAAAGTAAGAAAAGGAAATAGAAAGTAGAAAATTTTTATTTGGTCTCTCTTTACACATCTTCCAGCACACTTCCCCTCCCTTCAGTCACTCTGCTTGACAATCACCCTGTGTCTTTTTATTACATTCAATCCCTCGCTTCCATCTGTGTGTTGTGCTATATCAAAGCTGAAAACCGGCACATAGCACAGAAGTTTTCTTATATCCTATTCCCATCAAAATATAGTCTCCATGCTCTCTTTATAGGGGCCTTGCTTCTCAAAAAGTGGAGATTATCCAGGTGGGCCTATTCTAATTGCATGAGCTTTCAACAGCTTGTGGAAGAAGTGACAGAAGGAGAAGTGAGAGATTCAAAGCATGAGAAGGACTTGGCCATTGTTAATTTCAAGATGAAGGGACACGAGTGAGAAGAAATGGGGAAAGCCTGGAGGAATTAGGAGGGGTTCCCAACTGATAGCCAGCAAAGAAACAGGGACTTCAGTCCTGCAACTCCAAGGAACTGAATTTAGCCAACAACTTGAATGAACTCGAAGCAGGTTCTTCCCTAGAACCTCCAAATAAGAGCTCAGTTTGGTGGACTCCTTGATTTCAACCTTGTGAAACTCTCAGCAAAGAACCAGTTGAGCCATGCTGAACTTCTGACCTACAGAAAAAAACTCATGTTGTGTTAAGCCCCTACATTTGTGGTAATTTGTTAAGTAGCAACAGAACACTAACACAATGGGAGAATCAGGTAAACTAATCCTCACTAATATGTTGCCTAGTTAATGTTCGATCTCTCTCAGAACAGAATGCCTAAATGCACTTAAAATTCATGTGTTGCAATGATAAATTAATCAAAGTCAGAAGGGAAGTGTCAAGGATGGTGCTGTGAATATAATAAAAAGTAAAATTCAGAGAAAAAATGTAATAAAGGAGATAAGGAGGGTCATTTTTTAGTGATGTGAGCTATAATCAATAATGACGATATGACATTATTAAAATGTATAGCAGGCCCTTAAAGAACGAAACTACCCCATGGCTGTCAAGTTGATTCTGACTCATAGCAACCATATAGGACAGGGTACAACTATTCCATAGGGTTTCCAAGGCTGAAAATCTTTATGGAAGCAGAAAGCCACATCTTTCTCTTGCGGAGCGGCTTCTGGGTTTGAACTGCAGACCTTTAGGTTAGCAGCCGAGTGCTTAACCGCTGTGCCACCAGGGCTCCAAAGGATGAGACTAGGTTCGTGAATTAGAAACTCTGGGCTGGAATCAGACTTCAAATCACACCAGATCAGTGTCTACCTCTTCGATCTTTGGATAAGGTCAACCTAACCCACATGCAAATTGGGAGACACAGCTTCTGATCAGGAAAAGAATCATCAAAAAAGAGAATGAATACCTGTAAATCAACATGCCCAAGACTGTGCTAACAGACATGCCAGAGTTAATGTACACTGTATTTTCAATAATTTGTGCAGTTCACCTAAAATACCAGAGGCTAGCCAGAGTCCCATGAAAGAATATTTTTTCACACCTGGAGACTTCAAGTATCAAGTACTATTGATTTCATTGGCAGAAATTTACATAACTCTTTGGACATGATATACAGCTTTACCTAACTGTAAGAATTTCAAAATTGGCAAAAATGAAAGCAAAATGTGACAGCCATTCAAAAAAAAATTGGACTGAAACTGGATGAGATGAATAGATTTGTTGTAGTAACAGAAAGAATATTCTAGTTTTTGTACCTCAGTAACCTTAAATAAGCTACCTCAGTTCCCCAGATCTGTTTCACCATTGGTGAAATGAAAAGGCTGGAGTAGTTAATATACTAGGGTCTTTTTATTTATTTATTTCATAATTTCCTTGTATTAAGACAGTCAACCTTGGAAACCACTGCCCATCAAATGTGCCAGAAACTTTTTCCCCCAACAAATACTCATTCTCAAAGAGCAGCACAGACTCAATCTATAAATCTTCCCGGCTCCTATGTATTGTATTTGACATGTCTAAATTCTTAGCACGGTATTCAAGCTCCTTTACAATGCTTCAACCTATATTTCTGGCCTCAGTCATTACTGTTTATTACACTAGGTTATTTTTTGTTTCCTGAACATACCCCATGCCTCAGTTCATTAACTCATGTCCTTATCCATAACCCAATTCATTATCTAGCAAATTTTATACATCTCTCAATTTCTAGGTCAAATATCACCTCCAATATGAAATCTTCTCCAACCCCTCATAGGAAACCACTCAAAAGGTTTCCAGTGTTAAAGCTCAGGGCTACTTCCCCAGCCTGGGCAGGAACCTTAGTTCCTAGTTAGTGTTCGATCTCTCTCAGAACAGAATGCCTAAATGCACTTAAAATTCATATGTTGCAAAGATAAATTAATCAAAGTCAGAAGGGAAGTGTCAAGGATGGTGCTGTGAATATAATAAAAAGTAAAATTCAGAGAAAAAAATGTATTAAAGGAGATAAGGAGGGTCATTAATTTTCAAGGCCCCTTTTATAAATTAAATATTTATTTATTTGCTAGGTTCTAGGTCAGGGGTGAGCTAGCACCTTTTGGTGGGCACTAGCTCATAGATCTATTTTGTTTGTTGAACTGTGTTTTCTTAAATATGTGAATTTTACCGCCTCCTGGTAGGTATTGGAGCCCTGCTGGTGCAGTGGCTAAGAGCTCAGGCTGCTAACCAAAAGGTTATCAGTTCGAATCCATCAGCCTCTCTGTGGAAAACCTATGGGGCACTTCTACTCTGTCCTATAGGGTCGCTGTGACAGCTAAGATTGTGTCCACTTGGCTGGTCAATGACTCTCAGTGTTTATATATGATCATTCCCATGACTGAATCTGCTGTGAGTAGCCAATCAGCTGATAAGGAGTTTCCTTGGGAGTGTGGCCTGCATCCAAATATAAGCAGATGTTCTGGCTTTTTTGCTCTCTCTGGATCCTGCAGCTGCCTCCTGTTCATCTGACCTCTGGCTCTTGGGACTTGACTACCAGCTTATCCGTAGACCTTGGGATTCATCAGTCTTCACATCCTGAAAGCGGGAGCCCTGCTCTCTGACCTGCGGATTTTGGGTTCGCCAGCTCCTGTGGCTACGTAAATCAAGAGAAGACTCTATCTTGATCACAGGCTTGGGATGTTCCAGCCTTTACAATTGCATGAGCCGTTTCCTTGATATAAATCTCACTATATTCAGTATATACATCTTTATGTGCTTTACTGGTTTTGCTTTTCTAGAGAACCCAGCCTAAGACATTTGGTACTGAGAGTGGTTCTAGAAAAACAAAACTGTAAGAATGAATTTTCTAAATTGGTTCTCAAGTCTAGTTAGTCTTAAAGATGTTGATGACTCTGCTTCTGGCAGTAAAGAGGGGGTTGCTAATCCACAGCGTGAGGTGGTGATACAGTTATGCAAAATATCACCACCAGTAGATCAGGTATGGTGAAAGGCAAGGCTCTGGGTTGAACACATGTGTAATAGCTTTCTACAGTTTTGTCAGAAGGAGAAGTACAAGCTGGTTGGTTGGCCCTACTTTTGCTAGACAAACTGGTGAAAAAAGAGATGTGCTCAGGCTTCAGAGTCAAAGCTCAAGTGCCACATAAACAACCTTAAGACTTCCACTTATGCTTTGGAAGATAGCCTTATTTCTTGAAGTAACATAGCTGAAATTGCTGAAAACCAAACACAGAGCCTTATTGTAGGAGTGGCTGAATTACAACGCCAGCTCAATTGCCAACCTCAAGAGGTGTCTGAAGTTAAATTAAGGGCATTGACTGGGAAGAAATGGGATCCTGAAACTTGGGATGAGGACATATGGGCAGATAATCAGAAAGCCGGAAACCCTGAGCCCTTAAATTCTGTTGAATCACTACTGCCAGCAGAACCACTTCCATCTGAAGAAATTACTGCATGTTTGTCTGCTAAACCACCCTGCCCAGAAAAACCATTAGCCCCTCCAATCCCATCTAAAGGGATTAGCCCTAGCCCAGCTGCCTCTAAAGAGCCCTTGCCTGAGTCATTGCCTGAGGCAGGCGCTTTACAAGACAATGCTGAATGTTCTCAAAACAATTCCACACTATGGATTCTGGCTTCTAGACTTATAACTAGACTTAAGTCGCAGCAAGCCCCAAAAGGTGAACTACAAAGTGTGACCCAGGGGTAGATACACTACACTCCAAAAGAACTGATTGAATTTTCTAATATGAACTAACAGAAACCTGGGGGATATGTGTGGGAATGGCTATTAAGGGCGTGGGATAATGATGCAAAGAACATAAACATGGATCAGGCTGAGTTTATTGATATGGGTCCAATTAGCACAGATTCTTTATTCAATGTTTCCGCTCCAGAAGTTAGGAAAGGATCTAATAGTTTATTTGGCTGGGTTGCCAAAACATGGATTACGAGGTGGCCTACACTAAATCAAATTGAAGTACCAGGCCTGCCTTGGTATACTGTAGAAGAAGTTATTCAAAAGTTTTGGGAAATTGGCATGCTAGAGTGGGTTTCTCAGGTTAGACCCACACATGGAATGCCCAGAGGACACATCTGTTACCACGGCTGTGAGGAACAAATTTGTGAAGGGAGCTCCAGCATCCTTGAAGACTGCTGTGATTGCCGTTTTATGTAAATCAGATTTGATAGTGGGAACTGCCCTAACTGAACTAAGACACCTGACTACAATGGGGCTGATAGGACCTCATTTTGGTAGGGGCCAAGCGGCTGCACTCAATCGACAAAGACAAGGTGGGCATGGTTACAGTAATGGACAGCAGAGTCAAAGCAGTCATCAGAATAGTCTCACTTGTATGGACTTATGGATTTGGCTACTTAGTCATGGTGGCCCTAGGAAGCGAAATAGAGGGGAAATCTACTAAATATTTACTTGATCTGTACAAAGGGATGAATTCTAGGTCAGGTGAACAGCAGCCTAACTAGAGTCACCAGAACAGAAAGTCATGGTCCCTCGATCAATTCCCAGATTTGAGTGAGTTTAAAGACCCACAACCGCTTGAATGAAGGGGAGGCCGGGTCCCCTTGAGGAAGGACTCCAGTACACTGACAAAAATGGTTACTGTTAACCTTTCTCCCAGCCTTCCCCAAAGGGATCTATGGCCTTTTATGAGAGTGACTGTTCATTGGGGAAAAGGAAATAATCAGACTTTTGGGGGATTACCGGCCACTGGCTCTGAACTAACACTAATTCCAAGAGATTCAAAACGTCACTGTGGCCCACCAGTCAGAGCAGGGGCATATGGAGGTCAGGTTTTTAATGGAGTCTTGGCTCATGTCCGTCTCACAGTAGGTCCACTGGGTCCCTGAAACCATCCTGTAGTGATTTTCCCAGTTCCAGAATGCATAATTGGAATAGATATACTCAGCAACTGGCAAAACCCCCACACTGGATCCCTGACAAATGGAGTAAGGGCTATTATGGTAGGAAAAGCCATAAGAACTGCCCCTACCTAGGAAAATAGTAAACCAAAAGCAACACCAAATTCCTGGAGGGATTGCAGAGATTACTGCCAACATCAAGGACTTGAAGGATGCAGGGGTGGTGATTCCTACCACATCCCCATTCAACTCGCCTATTTGGACTAGGCAAAAAACAGATGGACCTTGGAGAATGACAGTATATTATCGGAAATTTACCCAGGTGGTAACTCTGATTGCAGCTGCTATTCCAGATGTGGTTTCATTGTTTGAGCAAATTAATGCATCTCCTTGTACTGGATATGCAGCTATCAATCTGGCTAATGCCTTTTTCTCCATACCTGTTTCAAAGGACCGTCAGAAGCAGTTTGTCTTCAGCTGGCAAGGCCAGCAATACACCATCACTTGCCTACCTCAGAGCTACATCAACTCTCCAGCCCTACGTCATAATTTAGTTCACAGGGATCTTGATTGCTTTTCCCTTCCAAAAGACGTCACACTGGTCCATTACATTGATGACATTTTGCTGACTGGGCCTAGTGAGGAAGAAGAGTCGATGACTCTGGATTTAATGGCAAAACATTTGTGTGCTAGAGGGTGGGAAATTAATCGCTCAAAAATTCAGGCACCTTCCACCTCAGTGAAATTTCCGGGAGTCCAGTGGTGTGGGGCATGTTGAGATATTCCTTCTAAAGTGAAAGATATGTTATTGTATCTGGCTGCTACCACAAAGAAAAAGGAAGCACAACATCTAGTGGGCATCTTTGGATTTTGGAGGTAACACATTCTTCATTTGGGTGTGCTACTTTTTTTCTTACTCTGGCCTATTTATCAAGGGACTCGAAAAGCTGCTAGTTTTGACTGGGGGCCAAGAACAAGAGAAGGCTCTGCAACAGGTTCAGGCTGCTGTGCAAGCTGCTCTGCCACTTGGGCCACATGATCCAGCTGATCCAATGGTGCTTGAAATGTCTGTGGCAGAGAGAGATGCTGTTTGGAGTCTTTGGCAGGCCCCTATTTGTGAATCTCAGAGCAGACCCTTAGAATTGTGGAGCAAAGCCCTGCCATCCTCTGCAGGTAACTGCTCTCCTTTTGAGAAACAGCTTTTGGCTTGTTACTACACCTTAGTAGAGACTGAACGCTTAACCATGGGACACCAAGTCACCATGCGGCCTGAACTGCCCATCATGAACTGGCTGTTGTCTGACTCACAGATTCATAAAGTTGCACGTGCACAGCAGCACTCCGCCATTAAGTGGAAGTGGTATATACAAAGTCAGGCCCAAGCAGGACCTGAAAGCACAAGTAAGTTGCATGAGGAAGTGGCCCAAATGCCTGTGGTCTCCACTACTGTCACATTACCTTCCATCTCCCAGTCTGCACCTATGGCCTTATGGGGAGTTCCTTATGATCAGTTGACTGAAGAAGAGGAAGCCCGTGCCTGGTTTACAGATGGTTCTGCGAGATATGGAGGCACCACTTGAAAGTGGGAAGCAGGAGCACTATAGCCCCTTTCTGGGACCTCCCTGAAGGACAGTGGACAGAAGTTTGAAATGGGCAGTTCGAGCAGTGCACCTGCTAGTTCACTTTGCCACAGGTCCCATCACTCACAATGGTCTATAACTTGCCTCAAACATACATGCTGTCTTCCTGGGCTTTAAATACATTTGAGTTTGTTCCCCTTCTCTAACCCAGACCATTTCATTTTTTTCTTTAAAGCTGCCACCACCTTAGATTCTGCTACCCTGAAAACTAGCTGTAAAGTGGTCTGCAGTTTCCACAATTATAAAGTCATGCTCAGATGACTTTTAAATGACTTTTACTACTGTTGATAATAGCGGGACACACAAGGGTAATAAAATAAGAACATGGAGACTGATCAGTTTCTCCTCCAAACCATCCTGGTCTCTTAACCTCCTGGAGCTATTCACTGCCTTCCTGTGGAGTTGCTGTTTAACCTTACCTGCTTCTGGATCAAGTAATTTTCTAAACAGCATTTTGTTTTGTAAGAGGGTCAACCTACTATCTGCTAATTTATTATTCCTAAGAGCGCACTGGAGCCAAACACACAAAGATACATAAAGGCACACAGCCCTGCATAAAAAAGGTAACTGTGACGATAAACAGAGTTCTATTGGTGCAGTGGTTAAGAGCTCAACTGCTAACAAAAAGGTCAGCCGTTCGAATCCACCAGCCCCTCCCTGGAAACCCTATGGGGCAGTTCTACTCTGTCCTATAGGGTCGCTATGAGTGACAACGGATTTAGGTTTAATCTATGACTACAAAAAGTTTGTTTCCTTCTGAACTAAAACTAACAAAAAAAAAGTATTGTATGCCACTCAGTCTTTGACAACTCATACTGAGTATTTCTTTCATTAAAACTTTGGGCCATCATCTCACATTTCTATCTCTTTTCTTCCTGAGACTCACTTTCACATCCTGTCACAGTTTCAGCACTTGCACAGCTAGTGGCACTGATCTAAGACTATTTCATTTTCTTCTCTGCTGTCCCCCAAAATGTGCAATATGTCATATTAAATAAATTTCACTAACAGAGTGGCATCATTTTCTGCTCAAAGGAGTTTAATCTAGCACGGATTAAGAAGTGGGGTATTTAGTTTCCGGCAAGAAACGATCAAACAACACTTCTTTAGGGGACTGCTTTTCTTTCGTATGCTGCTTTTTATTGGTGACTTTCTGCTTGCTTTTTTAAGAAGCGAAGATTTGTGTTTGCTGAGGTCACTCTAGTCCCCAAGCAAGCAGCATCTCTCCCACCACCAAATGAAAAAAAAAAAAAGCTTGTGTTTTCCTGAGCAGAGCTGCTTGTAATTAAAATTTGGCAGGTGTCACAAGACTCTGCTAAACTTAACACTGTTCTGAATTGAAGCCAGTTGGCTAAAAATTTTGACAGAAGGATACTTTCTTTTATAATTCCAGCACTGCATGTTGGGGTGTCATGGAGAAGAGACTTTAGATCCTCAAGTGAATTCTCATAACTAGAGAGGCTACAAAGTTCCCCATCACAGATACAATGAATAATTGATGTAAATGTTTAGTTAACTCCAGAAAAATCAGAGGAGGTCAGCTTGGCACTCTCTCACTTCCCCATTACCAGTATTTTTTCCTCCCTCTCTCCTTTTCCCCACCTCAAATTCCTATACTATATAATTTCTACCAAACCTTGCTAAAGGGTTAATGATGCAACTTAGGGCATGACCTCTCTGATGCAATATTTACTTTTTAATAATTAATGCCTGAAGTGTGGTAGACTCTAAAGATGCCCTAAGAGTGGATTATTTATTTGAGGTCAGCACAGCCTCAAATTGCATTTCTATTTGGAGTCCTAAATTCAGTTCCTCTTGTCTAAGGAAATGTATTAGAGAAAATGTTTTCATTTGCAGATAATGCATATTAAAAATTTTACTTCCTGGTTTTCTCAATTTCAGACATGTTATATTGTTCCATAATTCTTGCCTATGCCTAAAATAACACCTTCCTTTAAAAAATTGGTTTCTTTCTGTAACTAAATAGAATTAACATACTTAATTTACAGACTATTAGAGTTTTTCTATCACAAGAAGTTTCTAATTAAAAATTTGAAATTGGTCATACACTCATGAATGAAATAACTGACCATTAATTCAAATCCGTATTAGTCAAGTTCTGCACATCTGAAAACATGAAAAATTTAGCAAATTCTTTGCTAATTGTTATTCTTGGTAAATGACACCATTAGTGAAAATCACAACTAAGAATTACTTTAATTCTTCCATATCAAGAAGTGGTGAACTACTAAATGCCATAGCCCAATTTCCAATTCATGTGAACTATTTATTTAGAAAAGTGGGCCATAAACTTCTGATGATATAAGGTTCAAGGTGAAATAATGGACTATTCCAACAAGAGAGTTTCATCCTCTTTGCCTTCAGACAAGATTGATCTCCTGCCAGAAGAATGCGAAAGATAAACCAATCTCTCACCACTGCCGTAATGGATCCTTCTATAAAGGTAAAGTTCAAAATTAAACCACAACAGCCCCAACATGTCTTCACACAGCCAAGTGGTTTGTGATTCAATGGTATATACACCCTGCATATTAATCCAGTGGGAACTGAATGATTTATTCATAAAATTTTAATCTTTATAAAAAATGTAACAATAGGAAAATGACTCAGAATAGAATTTTTTAAGTATTTTAGGAGTTGCCGATTTCAACATTTGCTGAATAAGGCAACATTGTCTCTTAGTTTCCCTTTACTCCCTTAATAGCTTAAGGAGCAGGTGTCTTCACATACAAAGGTAAGTTGAAGCAGTCAAGATTAATTACAAACTATCATGTGATCACATTTCCTGAAACTAGTCATTTCTGCACTACTGTCCTAATTGTAATTGTAAAGGAAAGTCATTATATTTTAATTCCTTGGCACCCTAGGGAACTCATTTCATTAAAAAAAAAAAAAAGCAATTCTCTTTTGCAGATTGTTCATTCTTGGTCTATAGAAACACAACTGAGTTTGTGTGTTGATCTTGTTCCCTGCAACTTTGCTAAATTCATTTATTAGCTCTAGTAGGTTTCTTGTGGATTTATTGGAGTTTCCTATACACACGATTATGTCATCTGTGAATATGGTATCTCCCTTTCCAGTATGGATACCTTTTATTCCTATTTCTTGCTTAGTTGTTCTAGATAGCACTTCCAGTACAATATTGAATAGCAGTGGTGAATGCAAAGCTAAATTGATTTATTAGCTCTAACAGTTTTTTTTTTCCTTATGTTCAACCACTTGCATTTTTGGGATAAACCACACTTATTCATGGTGATAGCCAGCACAGCCAGGAGCTGCTTTCCCACTCCTCCTGTTCATTAAAAAACAAAACCTTAGGTGATGGCAATAGGTGGGCTCAATTGGGAGCTGTTCAGACCATGCAGAACCTGCCCCTTCCTGTCCATTGTCTTCAAAGAGCTAGGTGTGGCTCAAGCCCCTCAAACCCAATTTACTGGCTTACAGGCAAAAAAAAAAAAAAAAGTAATTTGTCATGCTGCACGGGCATACCATGATAACCTATGTAGTCCATAATGTTTGTATGTACTTCCTTGTGAGAGATGGTATAAAAGTTCTGCCTCCCTTTGTTTGGAGAGCTTGATTTGAGGTATACACCTCCTTGCTCCTTGCCTGTGCACTTGCAATAAACACTCTTCCTTCCTCCTTACCGCAGTGTGCCTTTATTGATGAGAAGGGGCACCGAGCAGGACCTGCTTTCGTTAACAAATTCTGGTGATCCCAAATGGGACCAGTGCTGCTCAAATCCTGAGATCACCTCCAGTTGATAGGAACTGATTGCTTCTCCCACGTGCATTCTGGTGATCTTTCTCCAGGAGAAATTCATTTTTGCCCTCGAGGCTGGAGCAACCTTGGATCCCTCAGTGGCAGACTACATGAGGAGGAGATTAGAACGGTGCCAGGTGCTCCAGGAAGAGGGAAAAGGCTCCCTTGGTGAGTACCGAAGTATGTCCTATTGTTCAGAAAGTGGATAGACCGCAGGTCTGGTAATGTTTAGCCAGCGAAGGTTGGGCCAAATACTTTCATTTTGAACAGGCGTCTGTGACTTGAGGTTTGGTATAGAAATATATTTGTAGAAAAGTAGACAGACTGTAAATTCTGGTAATGCTTACCCAGTGAAAGTCAGATCAAATATTTTCATTTTAAATAGGTGCTCTGTAGTTTTAGGTTTTGGTACCATGGGAAATAATTTGAGCATTCCAGAATGTAGTCCTCTAGGGTGTGTTTTAAAGAATTGATCTTATTTTGGATACGACCCAATAGAAAAGTCTAAAATGAAAATTTTTGTAACACCACCTGGCCCCATATATGAGCTCAGGGATGGTGAATATTGGCCTCTAAATGGACCCTTAAATCATAATACCACACTGCAGTTAGATTTGTTCTGTACTAAACAAAGAAAGTGGGATGAGAAAATGTTAGTCGAAATTTTTATGTCATTGTGGCAAAATAAGAATTTGCAGAAACAGAAACATGGTTCAAACTGAAGTTAGAATCTCTGTTTTGTCTAGTCCTCTGGAAGAGGGCCCAGTTTTGACCAGAGGTCATAGACCTCCCCTTTATCCTGTAAACCCTTTATCAGCCCCTGAGGCCTCCGGTGCTGAGATGCTTTCCTGGCACATAGTCAAAGTGGCACCTATTTGGTCCAGGGTCCTGAGAACCCTCAACAGGGCTATACCTATTAAGACAACTCCTTGTCCTAGGTAGAGGTAAGGATGGGGCAGTGGGAGCTCCAGCCATGATCTGAGTACATAGCCCATTCATGACTTCTGACTTATTCAACTGGAAAAACAATCCACCAGCATACAGAGGGCACCTAAGTGAATGCATGATCTTTTCGCTTCTCTTTTTAAAACCCACTACCCAGATTGGGCAGATTGTCAAGCCTTATGTGACATTTTACTCACTCCAGAGGAGAGGAGAATGGTTTTTGAAAAGGCCAGGGAAGAAGCAGATAGGCTCCACCAGCAAAATTCTGATGGCCACTGCCCTCTATATTTGGCTGTGCTGGCCACTGAATCAGGTTTAAATCCAAACACCCAGGCTGGCCAGGCCAGCTTAAGTCAGTACTGTGACTACTTGTTCACTGGGCTCAAAAATGAGGCACCAAAACAAAAGAATTTAAATGAAGTGTATGAAGATAAACAACAACAACCAAAAAAAAAAAAAAAAAGACAGAGGAAGACCCCTCCACCTTCCTTACAGAAAGTAGAAGACAGTGTAGGAATGGGAATTTCACAGTTGGTAGAAATAGCCTTCAAGGTCTATTCTAACCAAGAACAAGTGCAGGAGAGAAAGGAAAATCAGTAGCTTTTCAGCCAAAAGGAGGTTTCCGCCCCCGACCATCAGGGAAGTTTTCCTGCGGGGTCTGGGACCTGGCCCAAGCTAGGGAAAACCCAATGCATGTGGTGAAAACAAAAAGGGCATTGGAAAAGAGAATGCCCTAAGAGACAGAGGGCTGCAAAGGAACCCCAAAAGGTTATGATACAACAAGAGGAAGACTCAGACTGAGAGGGAACAAGGGACAATCTTATTCCAGTTTCTCCCAACAGGCCCCTGGTTAAAGTAAAGGTTGGGGGAGAAATGATTGACTTTTTATTGGACGCAGGAGACACTTATTTGGTTAATTAACCGTCTGAAGGGACCCTGTCTTAGTCATCTAGTGCTGCCATAACAGAAATACCACAAGTGGATGGCTTTAACAAAGATGAATTTATTTTCTCACAGTCCAGTAGGTTACAAGTCCAAATTCAGGGCATTGGCTCCAGGGAAAGGCTTTCTCTCTGTGTCAGCTCTAGGGGAAGGTCCTTCTCCTCAATCTTCCCATGGTTGAGGAGCTTCTCAAGTGCAAGGATCCCGGGTCCAAAGGATGTGCTCTGCTCCTGGTGCTACTTTCTTGGTGGTAAGAGGTCTCCAACTCTCTGCTTGCTTCCCTTTTATCTCTTGAGAGATAAAAGATGGTGCAGGCCACACCCCAGGGAAACTCCCTTTACCATGGATCAGGGAGGGGATCTGAGTAAGAGTGGTGTTACAATCCCGCCCTAATCCTTTTAACATAAAATTACAATCACAAAATGGAGGACAACCACACATGGTCCAACCAAGTTGATACACTTTTCAGGGGACATAATTCAGTTCATGACAGACCCTTATCAAATAAATCAATGCTTATGGTTGGAGTTGCCCGAAGAAAGTTTACTGGGAATTTTAACCAACCCATGGAGTGTTCGGTCGGTGATTCTACTTTAACTCACTCTTTTCTGTACGTGCCTGATTCCTTTGCTAGTGCAAAATATACTTTGAAAATTACAAGCTCAAATCCACTTTCAAAGTGGTAAACTAAATTAAACAGCACCTCAGGAGCAAGAGTGGAGAGTACAGGCCCAAGTATTGGCTCTCATGACGCCCATTGCAGCCCCCACTAACTGTGGCTAAAGAGATAGAGGATGCAGTAGTCTCTTGGGTATGAGCACAAGGGCAACCGAACCCAAGAAAAACCAAACCTACTGCTGTCAAGTTGATTGTGACCACAGTGACCCTAAAGGACAGAGTAGAACTGCTCCATAGGGTTTCCAAGGAGTGCCTGGTGGATTCGAACTGCTGACCTTTTGGTTAGCAGCTGTAGCTCTTAACCACTACACCACCAGGGTTTCCCAAGGGCAACCAGGGCAAGCTAAAAATGCTGTTCCAATTAATGTTGAAGTGTTACCAGGAATCGACCCGCCATGAGTAAAGCAATACCCTCTAAGGCTAGAGGCAAAATGAGGCCTCTGCCCACTTATCCACCAATCTAGAATCTGGCCTCGTAAGACTGTGCCAATCTACTTATAATATATCAATTTTGCCTGTAAAAAAACTTTATTCCAATGAGTAGAGGTTTGTTCAAGACCTCTGAGCAATTAACCAAATAGTAGTTACAGTCCCTCGTGTAATGCCAAATCCATGTACTTTGTTTGCCACTCTTCCAGGAGATTTTGCCTGGTTTACTGCTCTAGACTTAAAAGATAACTTCTTTTGTATACAGTTAGTGTCTGAAAGCCAAGAACTGTTTGCCTTTGAGTGGGAGGACCTTGTGAGGGGTGATAAACAACAGTTCTGCTGGACTGTACTCCCACCGGTACAAAAATAGCTCCATGTTGTTTGGTACCGCTCTGGCTAAAGACTTGACTATTAATCCTCCAAGACGGAATTCTGTTTTAATATGTCAACAACTTGCTCATAGTGAGCAAGACTAAAGAAGAATCAGATTTAAACACTATAACCACTCTTAACTTTCTGGGTCAGGCTGGGTACAAAGCACCCAGACTTAATGGCCAGATTTCCCAAGCCAAGGTTCCATTCCTAGGATTCCGGATCTCTCAGGGAAAAAGAGAACTGCTTCTAGAGAGAAAAGAAACTCTTTGTGCAATCTTGCTGTCTTAGCCATCTAGTGCTGCTATAACAGAAATACCACAAGTGGATGGCTTTAATAAAGAGAAGTTTATTCTCTCACAGTCCAGTAGGCTAGAAGTCTGAATTCAGGGCGTCAGTTCCAGGGGAAGGCTTTCTCCTTCTGTCAGCTCTGAAGGAATGTCCTTGTCAGTCTTCCCTTGGTCTGGAGCATCTCAGTGCAGGGACCTCAGGTCCAATGGATGTGCTCTGCTCCTGGCACTGCTTTCTTGGTGGTATGAGGCCCCCTCTCTGCTAGCTTCCCTTTCTTTTTATCTCTTGAGAGATAAAAGGTGGTGCAGGCCACACCTCAGGGAAACTCCATTTACACTGGATCAGGGATGTGACCTTGTAAGGATGTTACAATTCCACCCTAATCCTCTCTAACATAAAATTATAATCACAAAATAGAGGACAACCACACAATATGGGGAATCCTGGCCCAGCCAAATTGATACATACATTTTTGGGGGGAAAATTCAATCCATGACACTTGCCTCCCAGGTTCCAGAGGCAACGCCTAGGATTCCTGGGAATGGCAGGTTTTTGTAAAATCTAGATTCTCAACGTTGGAATAATACCAAACCAAACCCATTGCTGTCAAGTTGATTCTAACTCATAGCGACCCTTTAGGACACGGTAGAACTGCCCCATAGGGTTTCCAAGGAGCACCTGGTGGATTTGAACTGCCAACCTTTTGGTTAGCAGCCATAGCTCTTAACCACTGCACCACCAGGGTTTCCTTGGACTAATAGCCAAGCTTTTATATAAAGCAGCTAAAGGGAAAGATGAACAACTAAAAGACTCCCAGACAATTAAAGAAAAACTCATATAAGCCCCAGCTCTCGGACTCCCCAGTCTAGCAAAATCCTTTGAACTGTTCATCTATGACAGTCAGGAAATAGCAGCAAGCGTCCTAACCCAAAAGTTGGGGGACTGGTGACAGGCTATTGCTTATTTTTCCAAGGTTCTAGACACGACCACTATGGGGTGGCCTGCCTCTCTACCAGCTGTGGCAGCCACAGTGCTAATTTTAAAAAAGAAACAGAAAATCTAAGTTTGTTCCTCATTCAGTCTTGACAATATTAGAACAGAAAGGGGCCCACTGGATGACGGCAGAGTGGATGGCTCAGTACCAAGCTACCTTATTAGAGAATCTAGCTGTAACTGTAAAATAAACCAAAAACCAACCAAACCAAACCCATTGCTGTCGAGTCAATTCTGACTCACTGTGACCCTATAGGACAGGGTAGAACTCCCCGATAGAGTTTCTAAGTAGCACCTGGTGGATTCAAACTGCCAACCTTTTGGTTAGCATCTGTAGCACTTAACCACTATGCCACCAGGGTTTCCTATAAAAGAAACAGCCACCTTAAATCCAGTTACATTGTTGCCTTCACAAACCACCCCTAGTTTAAGACACAACTGCATACAAATAATAGATGAAGTTTCACTCCAACAAGGCTGGCATTAATCCAAAAAACACAAAATACTAAATTTTGGAGAGGCTGTGGAGAGATTGGAACACTTATACACTGCTGGTGGGAATGTCAAATGGTACAACCACATTGGAAATCAATTTGGCGCTTCCTTAAAAAGCTAGAAATAGAACTACCATACTGCCCAGCAATCCCACTCCTCGGAATATATCCTAGTGAAATAAGACCCTTTACATGAACAGATATATGCACACGCATGTTTATTGCAGCACTGTTTCCAATAGCAAAAACATGGAAGCAACCAAGGTGCCCATTAACGGATGAATGGATAAATAAATTATGGTATATTCACACAATGGAATACTACACATAGATAAAGAACAGTGATGAATCTGTGAAACAGTTCATAACATGGAGGAACCTGGAAGGCATTATGCTGAGTGAAATTAATCCGTTGCAAAAGGACAAATATTTATAGGACCACTATTATAAGAACTTGAGAAATAGTTTAAATTGAGAAGAAAATGTTCTTCTGTGGTTACGAGAGGGGGGAGGGAGAGAGGGTGGGAGAGGGGTATTCACTAATTAGATAATAGGTAAGAACTACTTTAGGTGAAGGGAAAGACAGCACACAATACAGGGGAGGTCAGCACAATTGGACTAAATCAAAAGCAAAGAAGTTTCCTGAATAAACGGAATGCTTCAAAGGCCAGCGTAGCAGGAGCAGGGGTTTAGGGACCATGGTTTCAGGGGACATCTAAGTCAATTGGTACAATGAAATCTATTAAGAAAACATTCCGCATCCCACTTTGAAGAGTGGCATCTGGGATCTTAAACGCTAGGGAGCAGCCATCTAAGATGCATCGATGAGTCTCAACCCACCTGGATCAAAGGAGAATGAAGAACATCAAGGACACAAGGTAATTACGAGCCCAATAGACAGAAAGGGCCACATGAACCAGAGACTACATCATCCTGAGACCAGAAGAACTAGATGGTGCCCAGCTATAACTGATGACTGCCCTGACAGGGAACACAACAGAGAACCCCTGAGGGAGCAGGAGAACAGTGGGATGCAGACCCCAAATTCTTATAAAAAGACCAGACTTAATGGTCTGACTGAAACTAGAAGGACCCTCGTGATCATGGTCCCCAGAACTTCTATTGGCCCAGGACAGGAACCATTCCCGAAGCCAACTCTTCAGACATGGATTGGACTGGACAATGGGTTGGAGAGGGATGCTGGTGAGGAAAGAGCTTCTTGGATCAGGTGGACACTTGAGACTATGTTGGCATCTCCTGCCTGGAGGGGAGATGAGAAGGCAGAGGGGGTTAGAAGGTGGGGAAACGGACACAAAAAGAAAGAGTGGAGGCAGGGAGTGGGCTGTCTCATTAGGTGGAGAGTAATTGGGAGTATGTAGGAAGGTGTATGTAAGTTTTTGTGTGAGAGACTGACTTGATTTGTAAACTTTAACTTAAAGAACAATAAAAATTATATAAAAAAATAGATGAAGTTTACTCCAACAGACCTGATTTGAGTGATGAGCCTCTCCAAAACCCTGACCTTGAGATCTTTATGGACAGAAGTAGCTTCATGTATGTCATAGTTATGCAGTGCTATAATAGCGATACCACAAGTGGATAGCTTTAACAAAGAGAAATTTATTTTCTCACAGTCTGGTAGGTTACAAGTCCAAATTCAGGGTGTTGGCTCCAGGGGAAGGCTTTCTCTCTCTGTCAGCTGTGGAGGAATGTCCTTGTCCTCAATCTTCCCCTGGGTAAGGAGCTTCTCAGGCGCAGGGAGCCCGTGTTCAGAGGACGCGCTCTGCTCCTGGTGCTGCTTTCTTGGTGGTTTTGAGGTCCCCCTGTCTCTCTGGCTTGCTTTTTTCCTTTATATCTGAAGAGGTTGCCTGAAGACACAATCCAATCTTGTAGGTTGAGTCCTGCCTCACTAACAAAACTGCCACCCCTCCTCCCTCATTAACATCACAGAGGCAGGATTTACAACATATAGGAAAATCACATAATACCGGCAAACGTGGCCAAACCGAATTGATACATTTTTAGGAGGACCTAATTCAATCATGACAATGGAGAATGGAACAAGATATGGTGGATATGCTGTAGTGACCCTCTGGGAAACCCTTGAAGCTGAACTGCTTCCACTGGTAACTTCAGCTCAAAAGGCTGAGCTCATTGCCGTGGTAAGTGGTCTCCAACTATCAAAAGGTAAAATAGTGAACGTTCACAAGGGCTCAAAGTATGTTTTTGGAGTTTTGCATGCTCTTGGAGCCCTTTGGAAAGAAAGAGGTCTCCTCAGTACGACAGGACAGGAAATTAAATATGCAACAGAAATACTCTAGGTATTTGAAGCTGTCTGGTTACCAAGAAAAGTAGCAGTCATCCATTGTCGAGGACACAGAAAGGAGATACAGACATTATTAAAGGAAACCAGAAAGCTGATGAAGCTGCAAAAGCAGTGGCCAAAATGCAATCACAATCTGCCACTGTCGCCCCTTGATACCCTAGATAGAGATCCCAAAAGAAGACCCAGAGTATCCAGAAAACCTCAAACAGGCTGAAGAGTGGGGAGCCACCCAAGAGGTAGGAAATAGGAAATGTACTCAGGAAGGAAAAGTTCTAGTTCCCGAAGAGATGCCGTACCCCATTTTGAAAAAAGCCCATGCATCCTCTCACTACAGACATGAAAGTATGTATGAATATGTAAAACAGCATATCTTAAGCACTAAAGTTCATTCCAAAATAGACAAAGATATCAAAAGGTGTCCCATCTGCATAAAAAAAATCCAAAAGCTCATTATCCTCCCTCCTTTTCCCTAGAGTACAGTTCCAAGGCCCAGCACCCAGAGAAGATTGGCAACTAGATTTTACTGAAATGCCTTGCACCATTGGAAACTATAAGCATCTTTTAGGTTTTGTAGATACCTTTTCCAGCTGGGTTGAAGCCTTCCCGTGTAGAACTGAAAAAACTAAAAAAGTAGCTAAACATCTTATACATGACATCATTCTTTGGTTTGGATTACCTGTTTCCATGGGAGGTGATAATGGACCTCACTTTGTAGCTGTTGTTAGGTGCCGTCGAGTTGGTTCTGACTCATAGCGACCCTATGCACAACAGAACGAAACACTGCCCAGTCCTGTGCCATCCTTACAATCGTTGTTATGCTTGCGCCCATTGTTGCAGCCACTGTGTCAATCCACCTCGTTGAGGGTCTTCCTCTTTTCCACTGACCCTGTACTCTGCCGAGCATGATGTCCCTCTCCAGGGACTGATCCCTATTGACAACATGTCCAAAGTATGTAAGACGCAGTCTCGCCATCCTTGCCTCTAAGGAGCATTATGGCTGTACTTCTTCTAAGACAGATTTGTTTGTTCTTTTGGCAGTCCGTGGCATATTCAATATTCTTCACCAACACCACAATTCAAAGGGGTCAATTCTTCGGTCTTCCTTATTCATTGTCCAGCTTTCACATGCATATGATGTGATTGAAAATACCATGGCTTGGGTCAGGTGCACCTTAGTCTTCAAGGTGACATCTTTGCTCTTCAAAACTTTAAAGAGGTCCTTTGCAGCAGATTTACCCAATGCAATGCATCTTTTGATTTCTTGACTGCTGCTTCCATGGCTATGGATTGTGGATCCAAGTAAAATAAAATCCTTGACAACTTCAATCTTTTCTCCGTTTATCATGATGTTGCTCATTGGTCCAGTTGTGAGGATTTTTGTTTTCTTTATGTTGAGGTGCAATTCAAACTGAAGGTTGTGGTCTTTGATCTTCGTTAGTAAGTGCTTCAAATCCTCTTCACTTTCAGCAAGCAAGGTTGTGTCATCTGCATAACGCAGGTTGTTAACGAGTCTTCCTCCAATCCTGATGCCCCGTTCCTCTTCATATAGTCCAGCTTCTCGGATTATTTGCTCAGCATACACATTGAATAGGTATGGTGAAAGAATACAACCCTGATGCGCACATTTCCTGACTTTGAACCAATCAGTATCCCCTTGTTCTGTACAAACAACCACCTCTTGATCTATGTACACGTTCCTCATGTAGCTGACGTAACCCCAAATTTTACATGTTTACTGGACATCAGATGGCGAGTACACGCAGCCCAGAGATCACAATCCAGTGGAAAGGTTGAAAGAATGAACCAGACACTTGAAAGAACATAGCAAAGTGTGTCAAGAAGCAAAATTAACATGGATACAGGCTCTCCCTATAGCCTTGCTTAGGGTTAGGGTGGCTCCCAGAAGCAAACTAAGACCTTTTGAGGCAGTCTACGGGAAGCCCCTCCTGAAAAATCATGGGCTGATGAATGGTGAACATTTAATTGTATTAGGTGAAAAAACCGTATAAGAGTACTTGCATTCTTCGTCTTTTGTCCTTTATTATTTTCACAGGTAGGCCATCGCCAGACAAGGAAACCCTCCCGAGGTGAAGGTCCACCAATTTCAACCTGGAGATTGGGTCCTGCTGTGTGCCTGGAAAAACGAGCCTCTCCAGCCCAAGTGGAAAGGACCCTTCAAGATGCTTCTCATCACCCATACCGCAGTCAAACTGAAAGGAGTCAAACCTTGAATTCACCACACCTGGCTGAAAACGGCACCTGCCCCAGACCTGGACCCTACAATGACAACACTTTGGGACAACTGGAACTGTGAGCCATTACAAGACCTCAAATATTTGTTTAAGAGCTCTGAATTTTTAACCTGTAGATTTTGTTAACTGTGGCTTTTCCTTCCTGTTCATATTTCACCTGTGTAAGGTAGTAGGTCTCTTAAGCTAGACCTTGTTACATGCAAATACGAAGCTGTAATACCTCACCTTCATTGTTCTCCTAACTCTGTCTCTGTCATGGTCTTGGCATAATAACACTTTTGCCAAATTAGCACAATGAGTACCAAGTTTGACCAACATGACTAAATGTTGGATTCGTCAATACATCAGAAAGCTCCTTGGCTTCATGTTCGTAACCAAGATAGGTCAAATATCTTTGAGTGGTTCACCTCCTGGCTACATAACTATAATTGCCTAAAGCATTTGTTTACTATTTTTATTTTCTTTAATTGTAAGAGGAATTTTTGCCTGCTGTTCTATAAAATACAATCCCCTACATGGAGGAGCCGTTGCCCAATTTAGAAGATGCTCTCCACATCCCAGGGAATATGGGTTATTGTCATATTCCCAAAGAGAAGGAGGGATTGATAGCCAACATAGCCAGGAGCTACTTACTTGCTCCTCCTGTCCACTAAAAAGCCAAAAACCCAAATGCATTGCCATCAAGTCAATTCCAACTCATAGCAACCTTATAGGACAGGACTATAGAGTTTCCAAGGAGCACCTGGTGGATTCAAACTGCTGACCTTTTGGTTAGCAGCTGTAGCTCTTAACCACTATGCCACCAGGACTTTCTGTCCATTAACAAACAAAATCTTAGGTGATGGTAATGGGTGTGGCTCAACTGGGAGCTGTTTGGACCAAGCAGAACCTGCCCCCTCCTGTCCATCGTTCTCAAAGCGCTGGGTGTGGTTCAAGCCAGCCAAACTCAGTTTACTAGCCTACATGCCAAAGAAAAAAATGTGATTTGTCACACTGCTCCTGCATGCCATGATAGCCTACGTAGTCCGTAATGTTCGTATGTACTCCCTTTTGAGAGATGGTATAAAAGGTTCTGTCTCCCTTTGGGGAACTTGATTTGAGGTATACACCTCCTTGCTCCTTGCCTGTGTGCTTGCAATAAACACTCTTCCTCCCTCCCCTAGCAGGACCTGCTTTGGGTAACAATGGTGTACTGTATAATCTTTTTTATAGGCCATTTGATTTGGTTTGCTAGTATTTTTTGCATCTAATATTACCACATGACCAGCAACTCCACTACTAGGTATATACCCAAAAGACTTGAGAGCAGGAACTCAAACAAATACTTGTACACTTATATTCATTGCAGCATTATCCACAATAGCCAAAAGGTAGAAACAACCCAAGTGTCCATCAACAGATGAATGGATAAACACAATGTGGTATGTATATACAACAAAATATTATTCAGCCAGAAAGGGAAATGAAGTCCTGATACATGCTACAACATGGATGAACCTTAAAAACATTATGCTGAGTGAAATAAGTTAGACACAAGATGACAAAAAAATTTATGACTCCACTTATATGAAATGCTTAGAATAGGCAAATGTATAGAGACAAAATTTTATTACTGATTACCAGGATTTCGGGGAGGAGGGATTGGAGAATTATTACTTAAGGGACAATGAGTGTTTGGGGAATGAAAATACTTGAAAATGGGTAGTGGTGATGGGCGCACAACATGGTGAATGTAATTAATGTCACTGAATTGTACACTTAACAATGGTTAAAATGGCAAATATTTTGCTTTATATATAAAATATATATGTACGTATATATGTATTTTACCACAATAAAAAGTTTCTATTAAAAAGTTTTAGAAATATCCAGAAAAAAATACAAACAAGCATCCTAATAGTGAAGCTGTGTAAAAGGGCAATGGCTGCATTTCTGGATGGAAATAAAGACAGAACACTTTAAGATGATGATCAAATGTGCATCGAGTATATGCTCATATTTCTCAAAATAGAAAGTAAGTTGCACTTTTACTAGTCTCTGCCATTGTATTAAACAATTTCATAAAATTAAATTATCCATGTAAAAAGTGCTATGCACTCTTACACCGTGTGCTGAAGTTTAATGTATGCTCCTTTAATATTCAGTATCATAATCTTGTATCAATAACTTGGTAAGTTTTTTTTTCTACCATCAACCGAGAGAAATAATTTCTTATATAACTTAAGAATTGCTAAGGAGCATGTTCCTAGAAGGCCAAATTGTTATTTGTTTTTATGAGAAATATCAAATTAATAGCCAGAGATGTTACACAATCTGAATTACTGAAAAGATTTTAGTTTACTTTCAAAATACAGAATGCTGCCTTCATATCTTGTAGAACAATTTAAGTGACTAGTTTGAATATGAAGGTGTAAGTTCAACTATGTCTTTCCATGGTTTGTTTTAGCCAATGATGTCCTATGCTCTTTTCTACGTAACCTGCGAGACCCAGTCCATAGGCTACCTCCTCCAAAAAGCCTTCCCAACACGGCATTTATTATCAATCCTACTTGACCTCCTATAGTACTTCTGCATCTTATATAGCACTTGGTCATGTGAGCCTTTTTTTCTTTTCTCTTTATCTTTTTTTTAATTTTGCTGAAAATATACACAGTCATATACCATTTCCAGGATTTCTACATGTACAAATCAGTGATATTAAAAACTTGCTTAATTGATGCATAATTGTAAAGCTTTATGGCTCAATGTTTTCTATTTCTGTTGAATCAGAATCATCGAGTCTTAGGCCTATAAAAATTCTAAGATCTTGCAACCTCTCCTCGTTTCTATAGATGATGAAGTAATTGATATCCAGAAGACTATAGCCAAGGCTAGAATCCAGACATCTTGATTTCCAATCCTTTGTTCTTTTCACTATATGGTATTCTCTTCTCTGTTCTCCTTAGTGCCTAGCCCAGTGTGGAACTCCCAGGAATCTACTGAGGAACATTTGTACAGCTGAACTGATCTGCGGGAACCTTTAGACCACACTCATCGCTAATGCCTTCAAATGCTGCCACATTCTGCACTCAGCTTAGAATTCTTCACGAGCTATATCTATAGTTCTCTGAAACTCAAATGATACTCATCATTTAGTTTTCATTCTCTGTATATTAAATTCTATTCAAGACATTTAATAACCTAATAAATAAATAAAAATTATACATGCATATGTTTGGATTATTTTAACACAAAAATATGAAAGAAACATGGCTTGAGTTAAATCATTGTTTTTAGAGTGGGATAAATCTCTCACAATTTTGAAAACTGGGCCCATATAGCCCAGGGAAAAATTCTACAATTCGTAAATAAACCTGCAGTTCAGATTAAAAAACAAAACTGTTTACTTATCTGGCTTTCTTGCAAAGAGCTTCAGGGAGTTAAAGTTCATCTTTCCAGTACACATACATATCTACAGCAAATGTCCAGGACTTAATGGAATTTCACAAACAGACAAGTATGTGTGTCTTTTAAAAGAAACCAAAACTTGATTACATTTTACATAGAATTTCTATCATAGCTCACAAAAGCCCCTATACCTCACAAAGGAATGTTAACCAGTTTTTCCACTAAATGTGAGCACAGCTGCTGCTTAGAAGTAAAATATCAACAACAACACCTGCTGAGGAATGGATATCTGCTCTCTCTTTTCTTTGCCTAATGGTAAACAAGTTGAAATCATGGGGCAGGATGTGAGCTAGAATAAATGAATCTCTTTTGGTGTTCAGCCAAACCGAAAATTACATCCAGGCTATTCAATCTCAGTTCAGTCGAATGCAAAGCTGGTTAGATGGTCCTTTGTTTAGGAGTGTTAAGTGACTGGGCAGGGACAGAGGTGATCACAGATATCAAGACATTCTTGAAGTACATATCTGTCTTAGTCATCTAGTGCTTCCATAACAGAAATACCACAAGTGTATGGCTTTAACAAAGAGAAATTTATTTTCTCACAGTCTAGTAGGTTACGAGTCCAAATTCAGGGCATCAGCTCCAGGGGAAGGCTTTCTCTCTCTGTCGGGTCTGGAGGAAGGTCCTTGTCATCGATCTTCCCCTGGTCGGGGAGCTTTTCAGGAGAAGGAACCCCTTGTCCAAAGGACATGCTCTGCTCCTAGCACTGCTTTTTTGGTGGTATGAGGTCCCCATCTCTCTGCTGGCTTCCCTTTCCTTTTAACTCTTGAGAGATAAAAGGTAGTGCAGGCCACACCCCAGGGAAACTCCCTTTACCTTGGATCAGGGAGGTGACCTGAGTGAGGGTGGTGTTACAATCCTACCCTAATCCTCTTAACATAAAATTACAATCACAAAATGCAGGGCAATCACACAATGCTGGGAATCATGGCCTAACCAAGTTGATACACACATTTTTGGGGGGACATAATTCAATCCATGACATTCCACCCTTTGACTCCCCAAAAAATCACATCCTTGCAACATGCAAAACATATTCATCCTATCATATCATAGCAAAAGTCTCAACTCCAAGTCCAAAATCCAAAAATTCCTCTTCATCTATGAAATCTAGAATGCAAGTTATCTGCTTCCAAAGGTACAATGGCAGAACAGGCACAAGCTAGACATTTCCATTACAAATGGGAGAAATTGGAGGGAAAAAAGGGATAACAGGCACCAAGCAAGTCAGCAGAACACATCACATTAGCCCGCAAAGCTTTGAAAATAATCCCTGTTCTCTAAGACAATTTACACAATGGCCCTGCCCTAAAGACTCTAGGTTTTGGCCACACTCTCGGAATTCTGAGTGGAGGCCCCTGGGCCTTGGGCTTCAACTCCGCCTTCCAGGCCTACTGGGACAGCAACTCTGCTCCCTTGGCTTTAGGCACACCATTCTCCTCAACCATCTGAGTGCCAACTCCACCCTTAGAAACACCAGAGGCCATGGCTCCACCCTTTGAAACCTCTGAGGTCATGGCTATACCTTTTTGAGACTGAGGCAGCTCAGCTTCTTAATGTTCCTTGTCTCTTCAGCTTCCGTTTCCTGGTTTCTTGGCCCCTCGGCTCCTCGGGCCTCACACCTACATCTGCCCTGCTGGGGCAAGTGTTCCAAAGCTCTGTAGCTACACTGATAAGTGACTGGAGGCACCCCACTCCACCAGGAAGCCTCCTGCATACAGGTACTCAGCTCTCTCACTCCGTGGCTTGGCTCCAGCGCCGTTTTGTGCTGGTCTCCTGGTTCTGCTGCTGTTGGTTTTCTGCTTTGGTGCTTCTCTGCTGCAGCAGGTTCTCTGCTGGGCTGGTCCTCTGCTGTTGTTGCAACTCTATCCATTCACAGTTTCAAAACCACTTCCACATTTTAAGTGTCTGTTAGAGCAGCACCCCACTCTCTCGGTACCAAATTCACTATCATAGATTTTCTAACTGTATTTATTGATAACCCTAAGTATATAACTTGAAATATAACTTTTACCTGTTATTTTCGTATTCTAACCTTTATTGTTGGCTTCTAATCCAAATGGTCACAACTGATTCATCAGGTAGCCTACTTTGTCTCAATATTAGTGAAAAATTCCTAAACTCTGTGTCCCCAAAAAAGCCAAACCCAGTGCCATCGAGTCGATTCCGACTCATAGCGACGCTATAGTAGGAGTAAGGTATTTCTTCTGAAATTGGCAGAAACACAAAGATGACTATGAGAGGTAAAACAGGGTAACATAACCTGTCTGTATTAATGTGCCTAAAGTATAGTTTTCATATTCTGCCACATCTACAGGATCACTTTTACAACAATAACCAGATAGGTGACTTATTTTTCATTTGTTTTATCAGTTAAGCTGAGAGTTGCACTGATCTTGTACATTGGAACAGCCTCTGGATCAAATACGATTAGTTTAAAGGGATTCTGTCTGAACTTCTAGACCTTAGCTAATAATAAGCTTTTGAGATGGTTTAGCTTAAGTCTGAAGGGCCATGAATTTTTTTTTTTTTGCCCAATCAAGTTAATTAAGGAGAGATATTCACGAGAATCTTAAAGAATTTCTCATTAATGACCCAAAAAGAATTTACTAACATTGCCTGTGTGGTTTTGTGTATTCCCAAAGGAATTATAACATCTTGAGGGTTGAGATGCTGTCTTGTTTACCAGTATACTCAGGTGCCTAGCAAAGTTTCTGGCACTCAATAAATATTTGAATTGAATTAGATCTTCAGTATCATGAGATATTTGACACAAATGATGAGAAGACAGCATTCACATATGGGTAACCTGTTGCCTTTGGTATTTTTACTACTATTATTATTCACTTTTTATGTATAAAATAAAATGATTCAACAATTTTGACCACAGTAGACATCCATAGAAAAATTTTAATAAATTTTTACTGCTAACCAGTATTAGAAAAGCATTATAAAAATCGTTTGGATATTAGAAACTTTGGACATGCTGTCAAGAGGTACCAATGCCTGGAGAAGGACATGATGCTTGGTAAAGTAGAGGGTTAGCGAAAAAGAGGAAGACCTTCAATGAGATGGACTGACACAGTGGCTTCAATAATAGGCTCAAGCATAGCAACGATGGTGAGGATGGTGCAAGACTGGGCAAAGTTTCAGTCTATTGTACACAGGGTCAGTATGAGTTGGAACCGACTCTATGGCACCTAATGACACCAACTTTGAAGCTCATTGAAAATGCATGTGGAATATTTGTAAGAGTGAATGTGTCCCTATGCTTTTGTTTGCAAATATTTTTATTGAGATATATAAAAATGTAATACTTGTATGGTTATCCTTAGAAAACATGCTATTTATCCATAAGCACAATTCCTTTCTTCATCCTCTTCTGTGTCACCTTCTTTTTCTAAATCTTATATTGATTTGAAGATTTTCACAGCATACAATTTCTAGCCAAATAGAAAAATAAATTACATGAGGAATGATTATATGTTTAAAAAAAACAAAACCACTGCCATCAAGTTGATTCTGACTCATAGCGACCCTATAGGACAGAGTAGAACTGCCCCTTAGGGTTTTGCAAGGAAGGGCTGGTGGATTCAAAATGCCAATCTTTTGGTTAGCAGTCGAGCTCGTAACCACTGTGTGACCAGGGCTCCATTCAAAATATTTAATCAATACAATTAAATTAAAATGCCCTTTATCTTACTGTCTCTCCCTTTCTGGGACTCAAGCTAAAAAAAAAATTCTCAGGTCTTAGATAACCCCTTTAAGGACGTATTAAGACCCAGGCAGATTGACCAAATCAATTTTGGTGGATTTTTGGATCACTCCAAATTGTCTATGCTTGTTTTTCTGGTATTAGTCTACACTGACTCGTCCATTTTCTGTTTAGTTTTATACTCAAATAATTTTTCTATGTCTATTAAATATTGGGTATTTCATTGCAACATATTAGACTAGAAAAATGTGTATCTAAAATTTACCACTACTTCTCCCTATCAAATCAACCATGGATGTTTCAAAAGGATGTCAAAAATGAGATACCTCACTCAAACGTATTTTAGTAACAGAGATTACCAATTCAGGCATACAATGCTTGTACTAACTTCTGGATTTTATTTTTGTTTAGGAAGCTTTCAACAATGCTTGATCTATCCAAATATAAAACTGTGATATTAATGAACTTACTTAGTAGATACTCTCAATTTCCCGAATTTGACCATTCTTCACCAAAACAAGCAAGCAAAAAATAAACAAAAAGCAATTCACAGGTGTGACTTGCCTAGAAAATTTCAGGTGCATGATAAAACTCTAGGGCTGAATATTGAAATATATGTCTCTAGAAGCAGTTTATTCACTTGGCAGGATGGGACCTATCATTAGTGAAGAATAAAAAAAGTTTATTCTTAGAAAAGGGGAGCGTCACTATGGAAATGAACTAGTTATTTCTCAACCTGTAGAAGCTATTGAATGACAGACCAGATATCTTGCCCCATCCCCTCCTTTTCATTATTCTTTGCTATTTTTAAAAAAAGCCTGCTCGTAGCAGGAGACTAAGTTTAGAAGTTGTCATCATTATCATGTTTAGTTAATTTTGAACCTACACTGTCAAAACCCTAATACTTTCAGGTTACACCTATTTGAGAATATATAAAACTCTTCGACACCAAATGTGAAGCAAAATCCTGTGTAGGATGAATTCAGTATAACACGTATATCTCAAGATGCTGGCTGGATTGGTTTTAAATTATCAGAGTAATCTTAGTTTGAAGGTATTTGTTTGGCATTTTATTATACGTATAAATGTTACTGTCTTACCTTCATGCAATTTCATTCTAGTCCATTTAAAAGTTTCCAGTGGGAACCTCGGGGGTAGGATCTACTTAGAAAACTATTAGCAACACATATTGCACTGGAGAGTTCAGGAAAAAAAAATCAGCAACAGTTCCTAAACAATTCTTTCTACTAGAATATGAACAAAAGAGAGTAGTTACCTGGTTTCCCAGCAAATACCTACATATTCAGTCCCAATTTCCAAATCTCCTCTCCAGGTCACAAAAGTACAAATGTTCCCTCATCTACACAAACTCAACCATCAAGCAGAAATAATGTCTCTAATCTCTTTCCACTCAAATTCATCATACAGCTTCAAGACCACCTTTACTTAAATAACACTTTTATCAAGTCACTCCTCTACTTAAAAACCCTACTGACTATCATATCAAGTAGAAAACCCTCCCACTTTTGAGGACACTCTATTCTGTCTTTACAGCTAACTAGTCAAAGTAAACCTAGGAAGAAAGACAGGAGAGTTTTCCGGCGAGGTTGAAATAGAGAATCTGATAAATCAAGCATAGGTATAGGATATAGCTGGGCAGGATACAGACATCTGGGAGATATAGAAGTTCTTACAGATCAGAGCAACATGTCAATTGTAAGGAACCATGAAAGGTTTGAGGGAATGGGAAGGTCTTGGAAACTAAGACAGGAAATGGCACAAAGTAGGGTAGGTATATCAGTCAGTTACTGCTGTAAAAGAACAACCTCTTATCAGACAGTAGTTTCCCCTTATCCGTGGTTTCCTTTTCCGAGATTCCAGTTACCCACAGTCAACAGCTGTCCAAAAATGTTAAATGGAAAATTCCAGAAATAAACAATTCGTAAGCTTTAAATTGTGTGGTGCTCTGAGCAGCCTGATGGAATCTCACTCCATCCCTCCCAGGATGTGCCTCATCCCTTTGTCTAGTGTATCCAAGCTGTATACGATACCCGACCATTAGTCACTTAGTAGCTGTCTCAGTTATCAGATTGACTGTCCCCATATCGCAGTGCTTGTGTTCAAGTAACCCTTATTTTACTTGATAATGGCCCCAAAGGGCAAGAGTAGTGATGCTGGCAATTTGGATATGCCAAAGAACCGTAAAGTGTTTAGTTCTGTGAAAAGGTGAAAGTTCTTGACTTCAAAAGGAAAGGGAAAAAAAAATCGTATGCTGAGTTTCCTAAGATCTACCATAAGAACGAATCTTCTCTTGGTGAACTCGTGAAGAAGTTACGACCACATTGAGTGATAACTGCTTAGTTAATATGGAAAAAGCATTAAATTTGTGGGTGGAAGACGTAAACAGAAAACATATTCTGATTGACAGCAATGTGTTGCACCAGGAAGCATTGAGACTATAAGAAAACTTCAGCAAGGGACCCTCTGAAAAACACAGTATATGTGGGGTTTGGTACTATCTGCGGTTTCAGGCATACACTGGGGGGGGGGTCTTGGAAGGTATCCCATGTGAATACAGGGGGACTATAGGCTGCTGGGTGGTTCTGTTGATCTAGGCTAGGTTTGACTGATTTCCATTGGGATCACTTATGTATCTGTGGTCAGCTAATGGATCATGTGGGGGCTGGCTCATCCAGTATGGAATCTTCTCAGAGTACTCAGCTCTTCTCCACGTGTCTCTTACATCTCTCCATCAGGCTAATCCAAGGATATCGTCATAGGGTTGGCAGAGGTCAGAGAAGAAACAAAAATGCACAAGTGCTTTTCAGATCTCTGCTCGTATCAGTCTTGCTAATGTCCTATTGACCAAAGCAAGTCACATGGCCAAAATCATAGTCAGTGTGGAAAGGCACAACCAAAAGCTTGGAATACCGATAGGCATGACCACAGTAGGTCAAAAATCTTTTAGTCTGTGGCCTTACAGGGAAAGTGAAGTGAAAGAAGCTCTAATGCCTGTGTTAAGATATACCCTACTTTGCTTTCTATCCATTTTTCCTTCTTGTTTTATTTGTACGGCAAACGTGCTTATGGGTGAAATATATATGTATTACATGGCAGTTGCTGCTAATTTCTTAATATAACTTTGTGGCAAAAGTGCTTGTACTGAATTTTATATATTCCCAGGAGTAGTAGAAAAGAGGAATATGCTACCTGGAAAAGTTCCACAAAACTAATTACCTTGGGGAATTACAAACATTGCACAGATGGAAGTGTTATGTAAAAAAGTAGGCTATCTCCAATCTTTCAAAATACAAAGCCTGAATTTCTAAACTGAATTTCAGTATTTCCCCAAAATAATGATTTTTCCATTATGGGACTGGGCATTTAATTGATTCCACCACCTTCTTCCAAGTAGTATTAGAAACATTCACCCCAGAATTCTCTGCTACCTTTCTTGCTTATTCCTAACCTGTCTTCACCCTGATTCCATTTCCACTGGGCTTTAAACTCTTAGATTTTTGATTCTTAAGTAAGTCTCCACTTTTGGACCCTGTGTACTTAGTTTTGCTGTTTCCAGGTATTTGAACCTCACCCCTCTGTATCCTGGTATTCCTCAATGCCTCAGTTAGAAATGTTCTACCCAAGCTAGGCCTATCCCCTTTAAAAGGAATCACCACTCCTGGCAATAAGTTGGTTAAATGATTCCATTTATAATAAACAGGATAATCATGATTCACACTAGAGCATATAGCGGGGAAAATATAACATTTAAATGAAATTGAATAAAGTAATACAAATGCTAGGAGGATCTCTTTGCCATCACTTTTCTTCCTATTTCTCACCAAAAACAGGAGACTGTAAAAGAAGTGAATAGGTGATTAAAGTATATGTGCTTAAAAGCATAGCTGAGATTTCTAGCTTGTCTTCATAATCTTCCCGAGATCTGTGAGTTTATTCAAAGCAAGGAAATGTATTTGGCCCACGGGTAAGATAAAATGACAAAACCCTGGTGTTTCCTCTTAAAGAATTTACACATTAGTGAGCAAAAAAAAAAAATTTTTTTATTAAGCAAAAAATATTTAATCTATTACCGATAGCCCATAGGAGCCTGGGTGGTGCAAGTGGTTTGCTCTCAGATGCTAACCAAAAGATTGGAGGTTTGAACCTACCCAGTGGTTCTGTAGAAGAAAAGGCCTGGTGATCTGCTTCTGTAAAGATTACAGCCAAGAAAACCAATGAGCAGTTCTACTCTGTAACACGTGGGGTTATCATCAGTCAGGGGCCAACTCAGCAGGCAGCTAACAACTAATAGCCCAGATTTTTACAAAAGCTAAAAACTTCAGAGTTCTAGCATGAGAAAGATGGTAAGATAATGCTTTTTTTTTTACCTGGTAAATTGATCTCTTAAAAGTATTTGGCATACTAAGAGCCCAAGAGACAGAAAGGGCCACATGAACCAGAGACCTACATCATCCTGAGACAAGAAGAACTAGATGGTGCCCGGCCACAATCGATGACTGCCCTCACAGGGAGCACAAGAGAGAACCCCTGAGGGAGCAGGAGATCAGTGGGATGCAGACCCCAAATTCTCATAAAAAGACCATACTTAATGGTCTGGCTGTGACTAGAGGAATCCCGGCGGTCATGGTCCCCAAACCTTTTGTTGGCACAGGACGGGAACCATCCCCGAAGACAATTCATCAGACATGAAAGGGACTGGACAGTGGGTGGGAGAGAGATGCTGATGAAGAGTGAGCTAATTATATCAGGTGGACACTTGAGACTGTGCTGGCATCTCCTGTCTGGAGGGGGGATGGGAGGATAGAGAGAGTTGGAGGCTGGCAAAATTGTCACGAAAGGAGAGACTGGAAGGGCTGACTCATTGGGGGAGAGCAAGTGGGAGTACGGAGTAAGGTGTATATAAACTTATATGTGACAGTCTGACTTGATTTGTAAATGTTCACTTGAAGCTCAATAAAAGTTAATAAAAAAAAAACAGAAAAAAAAAAGTATTTGGCATAATGGTTATGACACAAGCTTTTATCCAATAAGGAAAAAAGATCATCATATGATGATCATGGGGAAAATAATTCATAGAGGTTGTAGTCATGCATTAATCTACTTTGAATCTCAAGCATTTGCCTATAAGAGAAGAAAGAAGTTATGGGGGCTGCAGAGAGGCCATATAGAGAAAATCTATCTTTCACATCACTGACTCTGGTAGATTGGTGAAATAAGGATAGGTAAGATATTGATTTCCCTTAACAAATAAATTATAAAAAGTAATCTTAGCAGCAGGAAAAGAGTAGTTTGTTTTTTAAACCTATTGCTATGCCAAGGCCAAAAAGCATTAACGTTCACAACAAATACGTGGACTATAATGCTTGGCCCCATCTGAACCACACCCACCTCTGCGGAAAAAAAAATTCCTGCTATTCTCTACCTGGATCACCATGCCACAGCTATAATGGCCTAATTTCAGCTTCTGGAACAGGCAAAGTTCTCTACCATCTCGAGGTTTTTACACAGGCTGTTTTCCTCTTCCTGAATAGCCTTAAGCATTGGCCCAACCCTCGTGTTTCCAATAGCCAGTGATTCTGTGTATTCCTCCCAGCTTCTTTTGATTTTTTCTGTGATGTTTTAATATTTTCCCAATAGAATCCTTCAATATTGCAACTCGAGGCTTGAATTTTTTTCTTCTATTTTTTCAGCTTGAGAAATGCTGAGCGTGTCCTTCCCTTTTCGTTTTCTATCTCTAGGTCTTTGCACATATCATTATAATACTTTGTCTTTTCGAGGCACCCTTGAAATCTGTTCAGCTCTTTGACGTCATCGTTTCTTCCTTTCAGAAGCAAGTTTCAGAATCTCTTCTGACATCCACTTTGGTCTTTTCTTTCTTTCATGTCTTTTTAATGACTTCTTGCTTTTTTCATGTATGATGTCCTTGATGTCTTTCCATAACTTAACTGGTCTTCGGTCATTAGTGTTCAAGTACTGGGAGCATAATTTCCTGTTGCTGTGATGCTGGATGCTATCCCACTGGTATTTTATTGTTAAGCTTCTGAATTTCTAGTCGTTGTTTTTGTATGGCTGCTTTATTGAGTTCATCCTTTTGTTCTTCTGTTGTTTTCCTAGGCTTTTTTCCTTGATCTCTTTGAGGTGTCTTAATACTAATTTCTTTTAATTCCTTATCAGATAGTTCCATTATCAGTTCTTCCTCAGAAAGATTTTCTTTCCCTTTACTTTGCTTGTTTGCTTGAGCAATCTTATCCTGTTTCTTCATATCATATGTAACTGACTGCTGTCTTTGAGACATTAAGATTCTATTTTGTTTATATATTTCTTTAATGAGTGTATGTTTGTTTTTTTTGTTTTGTTTTCCATATATATATATTAAGTTTAGCTTCTTCTCTGTCTCTATATTGTCTGCTTTCCTTTGTATTGTTTTATTTGTTGTTGTTTCATAATATTGGTCTTTGGATGACTACGGTGTTGCTGATCGTTTGAGAGTAATTTTCTCTCACCAGTGGGCATGATGGGTCACATAAATATGAGAATCTCTGTCTTTGGGTCTGTATGTTTTCCTTTACAGGATTGCATGGAGGTGCATGAGCAGGTCCCTTCCCTGTTGTGGGGATCCGGGCGTCACTTTTTGGGATCCCTCTACAGCTCTTTTGGGTCTATGTGGTCCTTCCATGTTTGTGTGTGCTGTTAGTGCAGCACCTGGAGAGCAGAACAGGTCATCTTCACGGACCCAGTGAGTCAGTGCTACTCTAATGGATGAGGTAGGCCCTCTGCTAAGTTGTGGAATGGTATCCTAGTTAAGGGAGGAGGTCTGGGGACCTCCGTGTATGCTTGGACAGCGTGAGGGAATAGGTAGTGTGTGGGAGGAGCATACAGTGGAGAGGATGCTGGGAGCATCTCACCTCATGGGCCAGGTGGGGTGCTCAAGGGGTGCAGATCAGGTGGTATGATTGGTGGGTGTGTGAGCCACCTGGGTGTCTCACTGTGCAGGCCATGTGGGGTGTGCGGTGTCACAGGTCAGACGGGATAATGGTGGGTGGGGCAAGCGGTGGGCAGGCCACCAGGGGCACCTTATTGCATGGGCTGGGTGGAATGAGGTGGAGCGAGTCACTGAGGGTACCTCACTGGGCATGCCAGGTGGGACAAGCAGTGGGCAGGTTGCTGGTGGCCCCTTGCCACATGGGCTGGGTGAGGGAGTGGTGGCTGAGTGAGTAGAGGGCAGGTTACTGGGGATGCCTCCTCACATGGATTGGGCAGGGTGGGCAGTGGGTGGGTCACCAGGCGTGCCTCACCATGTAGTCCAGGGAGGGCATGTGTTAGGCATGCACCAGGCAGGGTGCATGATTGGCAGGTTGCTGGGGTGGCCTTACCACATGGGCTCGGTGGGACGAGTGGTAGAGGGGGTGTTAGGGGTGCCTTGCAGGGTAGGCCGGGCAGGGCAAGTGGTGGCTGAGACAAGCGGCAGGTGGGTCCCTGAGGACTCATCACCATGCAGACTGGGCTGGGCGAGCAGTGTGCAGGGTGAGTGGTGGGCTGGTGGGGACCTCACTGTGCAGACCGAACAGAGCACACAGTGCATGGTGGGCAGGTTTCTGGAGTCGCCATGCCACACAGATCGGGCAGAGTGTGTGGTGGATGGATCGCTGGGAGCACCTTGCCATGTGAGCAACGGGGGGAGGGGACTGCTCAAATAGGAGGAGAAGAGGGGTGGCATGAGACTGGTTAAGGGGGAAACTTCTGATTATTACTCTGCTGTTTTACAAGTCAATGGATTTCTCTCATCCACGTGGAAAGGCATCACCACCGATAGGAAGTCCCATATTGTTTCTAGGTCCCTCTCTTCTCTGTGCTCACCAGGGACTCTGAAGCTCTTGTCCACCTCCTGTATTACTTTGTCACTCCATAGAAGTGCACTCCCTGTTTTATCAATTTCCCATTCTGAGGCTCCAATTATTCTCTTCATCTCACTTTGCTCCAGCGGTGCTTCCCTGTGTTTCCCTGTGTTTCCCAAGTTTTAAAGCTACGGCACTCTTGCACGTCTTCTTCTCAGGCTAGTTCAGACCCAGCACGCAATCTGCCTACCTTGTGTCTTTCCAGGTGTCTTTGCCTCCAGCTGTGTTTTCCATGAAGTTGCCTTCCTGGGCTCCTCATCTGGTTATGTTGTTTGCTGCTGTCTCAAAATGGCCACACTGGCCCAAGCTTGCTGACTGGGCATGGACGCTCTGAGAGCCTCTGAGTTCCTGCTGATTTCATTCTCTCTTTCTATTCGGTGCCCAGATCAATTCTTGAAACTTCTGTTTGATATTCAGGGTTTCAAGGCCGTTGTTTGTGTCTGTTCCACTTGGTTTCTCGAGTCTTTGTTGCAGGAAGATGTTAAGGTGCATCCATCTGAGCCACCATCTTAACTGGAAGTGATCAGCGGTTTCTAATTTTTTTTTTAAACTCAAGTCTTAATGTGCTCAGTGAAAGATAAAATTGTAGCATGTGTGTATGTTTCTCCCAACTAGAAAAATTATTTCATACTGCAGTGAGAAAGGTTTTGTCTTGAAAGAAAAACACTCAAATAATTATGTGTAATGCTGGCTAAGTTGCATAGTAGATACCCTCGTGCTATAGAGTTAGAATTTTTCATTCTTTGCCAACATCACTGAGTATTAATGCTACATATATTAAATGATTGCAATCAATCAAAAACCTTTTGAAGAGTGCATTTTTTATGGTAAAAAAAAAGGAAAGAAAGGAAGGAAGGCTTGGGAAATTATCAAGCTAATAAAGAAATCAGAAAAAATATTCAGATTTTCACATGCAATATTTATTTCCATAGGGAAGCTCTATACTTCTTAATACCAAACATTTTCCTTTAGTATACAGTTAGTCTCCTTTGCTCTTGTATAACTTCTTTCAACCATTTAAAATCTGGTAATTCACTATTTTTTCCTTCCTTTTAGGTTCATTTAAAAGCCAAATATACTTGGCATTTGCTAAAATCATAGCTCTTCCTCTTCTTGGAAATTCTCCACAAGCTCACATTTCATTAATAAATTTCATCTGCAGTAGCATAAAATTCACAATTTCAATTCTGTTTAAGTTTTGAATGACAAATTGTCCTATTATCTCATTTCTTTCTTGCTTCATTTGACTAAACAAATGCCCTACAGTAGGAACATTTACTTGTGAAGAGAAGATTAATCTATCTGTTTAAGAACTCTGTAATATAATCTTTATAATCCCCCACATCAGTAAAAGTAGTGAATACTTCAGTTCTAGATTCACCATTCTATTGAAGGCATCATACACATTTTTTTTTTTTTGCCAGAAAGAGTGAGAAAGTTTATTAAAGAGATGTATACATCACCGGCGACCCAGCAGCAACACAGGCTGTCTCTATGGAATCCCAAAGAGCAATTTTACATTAGAGCTTATATAGAATCTTACAAGGGTTGCAAGTGTCTTTGTAGTCCCCTGCCAGACATTCCTTTATTAGGCTAAAGATATACATATCCGATACCTGGGCTCTGATTTTCCCATGGGTTGTAGGCCACCGGTGGTTGGACGGAACAAAAGGTTATTTGCATCAGTTTAAAACAAAGAAAAAAGTCATTAACATTTGGTCAAAACAAAGTCATTAACAGTGGTATGTGAAGGAGGAGGCAGGCAGAGCAAGCAGAACTTATAGGTTCATCATGGCATTAGTTATGTCAAGCTCTCAGTCGCCCGTTTTGAAAAAGGAGAAAACATGCTGGGGAGTATTGGGGTCACAGAAGATACTCCACTTGTGAGAAGACGGAGGTCACGCATCCAGTGCTTCAGTTAGCCGTGAGCTGTAGTTACAAAACAACTACTCAAAAGCTTAGTAGCTTACATGATGGAAACATCCCAAGTGTCCATCAACAGATGAATGGATAAACAACATGTGGCATGTACACACAATAGAGTATTATTCAGCCATAAAGAGAAATGAAGTTCTGATACATGGTATCACTTAAAAACATTATGCGGAGTAAAATAAGTCAGACACAGAAGGACAAATACTGCATGATCTCATTTACATGAAATGTCTAGAATAAGTAAATGCGTAGAGACCCAAGTTTATTAGTGGTTCTCAAGGGCCGGGGGAAGGTAAGAATAGGGAGGTTTTCTTTCTTTCTTTCTTTAAAAAAAGAGGACTTAGAGACAATTGTATTCATTTACTTGATCATATATAATCAAGCCAAGAGAAATTGAGTGGGGGGAAGGATTTTTAACATGCTGAATTGAATCAAGCAGAGCTCTTAGCTTGTAAGTTTAGATTTCTTAAAAAGAGAAAAAACATTTAGTTTGCTCACAAATCTACAGTGTAGGCAGGGCTTGCCAGGAACAACTTTTTTTTTTTTTTTTCCCGTGTATCAGGTGGGGTGGCTCAAAGGCCAGGGGCTGGAAGCATTTGAAGGTTCATTTCCTCACATGTCTGGTACCAGGGTTGGAAGAATCCAACAGCTGAGGCAGGAGGAGATGAGGCTCTCTCTCTATCTCTGTGTGGCCTCTCAACAACTCTCTCCAGAATGACTAGGGTAGATAGTCTTCTGACATGTCAGCTCAGGGTTCCCAAAACTTGTGGTCCAAGGGAAAAAGCCTGACAGAAGCCAGATCTTCTTTTATGACCTAGACCCCGAAGCCACACAGCATAACTTCCACCTCATTCTATTCATGGAGGAAGGTACAAAAGTCCCTCAATCCCCTCACTTGAGGGCAGTGGCGGTTCAGTTGTCGGATGCTCACCTTCCACGTGGGAGACCTGGGTTTGATTTCTGCCCAATGTACGTGCCGTGCAGCCACTATCTGTCTGTCAGAGAAGGCTCGCGTGCCATGATGCTGAACTGGTTTCAGCAGAGCTTCTAGACTACGACCTAAAGCCTGGTGATCTATTTCTGAAAATTATGCATGAAAACCCTATGGATCACAAAGGGCAGCTCTGCATCCCATCATGGGGATGGTGCAGGATTGGGCAGTGTTTTGTTCTGTTGTGCCTGGGGTCTCCATGAGTCAGGGCCCACCAGAAGATAGCTAACAACAACACACAATAACAACCTCTCACCTCCCATATCCCCACCCCATGGTTCAAGGGGAGAGGAAATAGACTCCACCTCCTGATGGGAGTGAGGCAAGGTTCTAGCCATTTTAGCAAAACACAATCTGTCATATGTTTGTAGCTGAAAAACTTTTCTCTTGGTCCAAATAAAGTCGTGACCATATGCAATCACATCGTACTGAATACAACAAGTGAATGCTTACTGTATAACAACAGATATTTTGCTTGGGAAAACTGACTAGATAAATATTGCAAAAATTAAAAAAAATTTAGTGACCTGAAACAATGATGTACTTGTTCTCTGATGCGGTGGGCTGGCTGGGCTGTTCTGCTGCTGGCCTTGCAAGGGCTCACTCAGGCACTGCACTCAGCTGGAGGCTGGCCAGGCTGGAAGGTCACAGTGACCTCTGGCGCCTGTCTAGCAGTCAACGCTGGCTGTTGCTGGGCCTCCTCGGTTGTTCTCCATGTGGCTTCTTGCTCTGTGGGAGCTACACCGGCTTTTTGGTATGACGGTTGCAGGGCAGCGCTCCCAAATGGAAGTTGCAAGACTTTTTGGGCCTTGGGTATGGAACTTGCATAGCATCACTTACTCACTTCTAATGGTCAAGACAAGCCACCGAGCCAGCCTGGACTGAAGGGGAGGGGAAATAGACCCTACTTTTTTGATGGGAGGAGTGACCAAGTCACCTTGCTAAGGAGCACGGTGCCCTTGTTTTGGCCATCTATAGAAGATATCCGCCAGAGGCAACGCCAGGGTTCAAAGCTTGCCTTGGGTGCTCTAAGTAACTTCCCCATCTCTGAACCACAGGATATTTGGAGAACTTAGGCAAAGGAATGATGATCTATATTTTGTCTTATCTCTTTGCTATAGCAAAGTCTAGAAAACCCTGGTGGGGTAGTGGTTAAGTGCTACAGCTGCTAACCAAGAGGTTGGCAGTTCAAATCTGCCAGGCGCCCCTTGGAAACTCTGTGGGGCAGTTCTACTCTGTCCCGTAGGGTTCATCATTCACATTTTTATAAAGTAAAAACCAGAGCATCTTCTTGAAATATTTATCATTGGAAAAACCTACTATTTTATTGTTTCAAAATATTTAAGTAATACGTAGAAGCCTTCTTTTAAATTTCAGATCCTATCTTCCTTTCCTCTACATGAAAAGTGGGTGTTTGTTAGTAATGGTAACATTTGTTTCTTAAATCATTTTGGATTTTAATCTAAAAATTAAAGGGCCCACAAAATACCTGGCTTCCACTTCCAAATATGGATATTTTAGTTTGACAAAAAAGTCTCATTTATCTTTTCTTTCTGATACACACACACACACACACACACACACACACACACACACAAGCTCTATGGTTAAACAATCACTTGTTTGTCTTGTATAACTAATTTGTCCCTTCTGAAATCTAGATTTTGGATTTTTAAAACTGGAGCTAGATGATTTCACTTGCTACTGTTTCTTTTGGAATCTATGACATTTCAAATGAATGCCCCACTTTAGTACTTGGGTTGAAGAAGTAGTTTTTAATCACCGATGGGCAGCAAATGATAAAAAAAAAAAATCCCTTTCCAAAAATGATAGAAAAAAATAATCCACTTAAAATGACAATACCAAAAATGACAATAAGTAGGAAAAAATATGTAGAAAGATGAGAAGTCTGTGAAACCATCTTCCCTTTTATTGACAACTAAAGTACACAGAGGGCAGAAAGTATGTGACTAAGCATGTTTGAAAATTTCATATCTGCTTCATAGTATAAGACATGCACTGATTTTTCTTATTGGTTTTTGAGGCAATTTTATCAAATAGCTCATCATTTTGATCTTATATTTTGCATATCTTTGGATTGTGCAGAAAATGGTATTTTTTTTTCAATGAAATCATTTGCTGTAAGACACTGTTCTCATGACTCTTAGCCCATTACAATTCCTAATAAGACAAAAATTTATTTAGGTAAAATTTTGAGCACAGGATTTTATTCCCCCCCCCCCTTTTTCTTGTAGTCTGTCTGAATTATTCCTTTTTTTTTTTTTTTAATTAAAGCCATACTGGGAATAACAAAGTAACTTTGGGCAACCCCATTTTTTCTCATTAAAATATGGATGCTCTAACATGTTTTCCTAGCTGTCCTCTCTTCGAAATTCATAAGACTAAAATACACATTTGTCCATATTGGGATTTTTTAAGTAGATAATGATAAAAAGTACATTAAAACTAAAATCAGTGCGAATTAGTCAAAAAAAGGTGTCATAAAAGTAGACAGTAGCATTTAAAAGTACAAAATCAGTGGCAAAAGACATAAGACTTTTCAAGAAGTTAAAAGAATAAAAATGCTAATTGAATGTAAAAATAAATAAAACTTTAAATGATCTTATATACAGTGTTTAAGAGAACTGCTAGACATATTTCTAGACATGTTTCTAGATTTCTGTAGGAAATTTTAATTCTTTTTTGGATTCAAGATTTTCTACAAGATTTGAGAGTATAGGACCCCATCCAATGTTAATGAGCTTCCTTACAGTTGAGACTTTCTGATAAAGGCTAAGATTAATTTATTAATTCTCAAAAAATTTCCATTTGCAGTTTATTCAATCCCTGTTATTACTGATATGTGAGTTTTTATCTCTAATTTGGTTCACACAAATATCTAAGGGATAACATTTACTTATTGTAAATGGTACAACACACCTTACTTAATCTATGTAATATGCTTCCTATTATCTCCTGAAGATTCCATTCCTTTTTTAATTGTTTGTTTTATGGCAAGTACACATAACTCCTCCTATTGTTAATAACATTGTAGGAGAGAGGAGAGATTTTGTTCCTTTTAAGGGGAGTGTCTGAAAAGAAAATCAGGACTGAAGAGAAGGTAGTGGGGCAAAGCAATATTACTGAAGTGCACTAGAAAACAATGGGTCAAGCAAGATACAAATGGAATAGCTAGAATATAAGACTTCCACTTTGTCCTGCTCTGGTCCACAAAAGTATTTAACATGTATAGATAGGTTATACCAGTTGTTATAGAATCAATTTTGACTCACAGCGACCGCATGTGTGTTAGAGGAGAACTGTACTGCATAGGTTTTCAATGGCTGAGTTTTGGAAGCTGATCACCAGGCCTTTCTTCCAAGCACTTCTGGATGGACTCAAACCATCAACCTTTCAGCTAACAGCCAAGAGTGTTAACTATTTGTACCATCCAGGGACTAAAGATAGAGTAGGGGCGCATATGATCTTGGTGCTGTTGTTAGTTGCCGTTGAGTTGGTTCTGACCCATGGCAACCATATGTATAACAGAGCAAAACGTTGTTTGGTTCTGTGTCATCTCCATGATCATTGGTATGCTTGAGTCCATTGTTGTGGCTATGGTGTCAATCTATCTCATTGGGAATTTCCCTCATTTTTGCTGACCCTTCTCCAATACCAAACACAATATCCTTTTCTAGCAATTGGTCTTTCCTGATGTGTCCAAAGTTAGCAAGCCAAAGCATCTCCATCCTCGCTTCTAAGGAGCATTCTGATTGTATTTCTTCTAAAACTGAATTGTTCTTTCTTCTTGCAGTCCAAGATATATTTAATAGTCTTCACCAACATCACAATTTGAATGCATCAATTCTTCTTTCTTTTTCATTATCCAAGTCTCACATGCAAAAGAGGTGATTGAAAAAACACCATGGCTTGGGTCAGGCATATCTTAATCAACAAAGTGACATCTTCGTTTTGTAAAACTTTAAAGAGGCCTCTTGCAGCTGATTTGCCCAATGTAATAGGTCATTTGATTTCTTGATCACTGCTTCCATAAACATTGTAGGACCTCAAGGAAGATTCTGCTTCACTGAAGCATAGAATGTCGTTGAGAATCCACTTTTGTTTTAGACTGATGTGGCAAATGATTGAGAGATAGCTAAATTCCTACATATTATATGCATTCCTTCACCTGTCCTGAGCTGTGAAGAAGGGTCAGAGAGAGATGGAAACACTGCTCCACTCATGATATGAGAACAGAAAGAGTGATAGTGGTTTGGGAATATGATCCCAACTTCTCCTTTTCATGTTTTTCAAGGTGTGGTAGTGCTAATATTATTTGGAAAATTTCAAGATAAATATTCAAAAAGTTAATAAATGTCTTCAATTAGCCTCTATGTTGATGTTTGGAAGTAATTTATGTTAGAATTCCATGTAGATAACTTATATTATTATTTAATATTCATTTCCTTAGATAGCAAAAGCTTCCAACAGATACCGAAACTATAGGAAGCCAAGTATTGTAACGCAGATTTTTCTCATTTTTCTACTAGATCCTACTAACCCCACAAAGTCCAAGGCTATCTATGTGTAACAGGCTCGATAATGGCCACCCAAAGATATCAGGTCCTAATCCCTGGAATCTGTAAATGTTAGAATATAGGGAAACGAGTCTTTGCAGATGTGATTATATTAAGGGTTTTGAGATGAGGAGATTATCCTGGATCATCCAGGTGGGCCATAAATCCAACCACAAGTGTCCTTATAAGAGGGAGGAAAAGGGAGATTTGACACACACAGGAGAAGGCAATGTAACTTCAGAGTCAGAGATTAGAACAATGTGGCCACAAGTCAAGGAATGTCAGCAGCTTCTAGGAGCTTGAAGAGGCAGGGAATGGATTCCCTTCCTTCAGCCTCTGCAAACACCTTGATTTCAACCCAGTGATACTGATTTCAGACTTTCGGCCTCCAGAACTATGAGAGAGTAAGTTTCTGTTGCTTTAAGCTACTTAGATTGTGGGTATTTGTTACATCAGCCTCAAGAAACTAATATGCTGTGGTAGGCAGAATAATGCTCCCCCAAAGACATCCATGTACTAATCCCCAGAACTTGTGAACATGATATGTTACATAAAAAAAAAAATTTTTTTTTTAAATAGCAAGAGGAAATTAAGGTTGCAGATGAATTGAAGTTGCCAATCAACTGACATTAAGATAAGGAGATCATCCTTAATTATCTGGGTGGGACCAGTGTAATCATAAGGATCTTAAATGGAGAAGAGGGAGGCAGAAAAATCAGAACCAGATGGATGGCATCATGCAAAAGATTCGTCAAGTCATTGCTGGCTATGAAGATGGAAGGGGACCACAAACCAAGGAATGCAAGTGGCCTCTAGAAGCTGGAAAAGGCAAGAAAATGGATTCTCCCATAGTCTCCAGGGAGGAATACATCCCTGCCAACACTTTGATTTTAGCCCAATGAGACCCATTTGACCTCCAGAACTATAAGATCATTAATTTGTATTGTTTTAAGACTTTATGTTAACTTGTTAAAGCAGCAATAGGAAACTAATGCATACCTCAAAAAGTACAGGCAGTCCCGGGATTAGAAAGAGTTCCATTCCTAAATCTGCCTTTAAGTCAGATTTGTATGTAAGTTGAACCAGTTAGGTACGGTTCTAATATTGCTAGTCAAATGTTTGTATGTAGTATATAGTGTACTTTTCTATGTGTAAAAACACTAAAGAAACACTTCCAGATACACTAAAACATCTTTAACTTGATAACACAGTAATAATAATAATGTTTTGATGAGAGTCTTAAAGTAGTGCTCATTTGTTATTACAAACCATTGTATGAATCTCTAATTTTTAATACAACAGGCTTTACAGGATTGGTTTGCAAGTCAGACCTTTGTAACCCAGGAATGGCCTGTATGTAAAAGTGATTACATCACCTGGCATCCTATAGTTTCTTTATCAAATCTAATGATGACATGTATACTATTATTGTAAGTATTATTTTTATGATTCTTACTTATCAAGAACTTCACTAGTTTTTGGTAGGTATTTAATTAAAAATAAGATATAAATGTTATTAAATCAAAAAAACAATGTACCTGGACATTAAATAATAATTTAACCATAGTATATTTTTCAAATGAATTCCCTTTTTTGTGTGTGCCTTTTTTAATGAAATTGACTCAAAATAAGCCTGCATTAACAGTGCATAAAAGCACAAGCTTTATAGAATTGGTTTTCTAGGAATTAGAAAGGAAGGTTATCTTGTACTGTGATTGAAAATCTGATGTATTTCTAAAGGTGTGAGCTTGACCATTCAATTCAAATAAGCATCCGAAATTATACACTAAGCAGAAATATTAGACATTACTCAAGATGTAAATTTCATTATCAACACCCTATCTCAGAAAATTCTAGAATCTTTTTCTGATAAATTTTCTCCAAAGATATTCCAATATTTTCATTTTACTTGCCAGTTTTTCAACATTTCACAGTAAGCAAATGTGATAAACGCAAATGTATAAATCAAAACCTGCAACCAAAAAATAATTTTCCTTAAAACTAGCTATCATTTCTTTCTTGCAACATCTTGCTTGGAACTTAAAAAGCATGACCTTTTTGTAACTAATTTTACTGGTATTAAACCTACTGCCATCAAGTCGATTCTGTCTCATAGCTACGCTATAGTGTATGCCTAATACTTGTTCATTTATTTATTCAAAATTCCTTTTAACCAATATCAGATCTGTGCTTGCTGGGATATTTTAACATTTCTGCTCCATAAATGAAGAAAGGAAATGCAATCATTTATTTTCAGTGCAATTTCTAAACAGTTGGATATATCTTCATATTTCCTTACTGTTGCTGCTATTGTTGTTCTTAGATGATATACTTCTCCTGTGGCTCTTTTTAATTTTTCATTATGGATTTCTGTCATAATTGTGTCACCACGTCACTGCATAACTTACCTGACTCTTTGGAAGCCTTTCAAGGAAAGCCACACATTCATCATAGTCAACTACATTCTAATTTCTCAAGACACTGCCAAACATTTCATCAATCTGGGATGTGTTAAATACAATAGAACCAATCTTGTTTTATAAGAAGTTTATTTTTTCTAGGTAAAGAGGCACATGTAAGGTCAAGTTTTTGATGCTCATTTAGTAAGAATCATAACATGCTTTTGAAATTTGTATTGACCTATTGGATGGCATCATGTCATAATAGATTGAAGTTTTCAATTCAGCAATTTGCATCAATAGTGCTGTCAAAGACTAGCAAGATTGTGGGAATAGTTCTTAGTGGACTTTCAGAATGTTTATCAAGGAAAACAATACTGCTATTAAAGTTTGGATATTTATATTGATAAGCTGGTTGGTACACTGCACGACAACTGCCCTTTTTAGAAAGGATCAGCAAGCACAACCATGCGCATTTCATTTCTGATCGTTTATTCCTTGGGCTGTGCTAAATATGGAGGTAAAGTCAAATAAGATTTTAATAATTTGGTAGCCATATTCTTTTTCAAGTGTCATGACTCAGAGAAGCACATAAAATAAATTTGGGTAATAAATCACAATGATAGTAACAGATCCAACAGATTTAAGAATCCCCCAAAGTTCGTCATTTTAAAGGGATCAGCTCATTTAACACGAAAATGTATCTATCCCCAGGCTGAATGATAACATCTGCGAAGCAGCACCTAGCAAAATTACGAAGTTAAGCAAATCTAATTTAGGCACTGGAAATAATTATGACTGTCAGGGCTGAATCTTTAAGGACTTTCAACCATTAAAGTAAGATAAGTTGGCTCTTAAGAAAATGATAACTCGTGAGAGGTAAACTCCAGAGGGGTGCAGAGCAGGTGCCTATTTAATTAAAAGAGTTGATTTGCCAGAAGGCAAACAATTATCTAAGAGTGTATATAGCTCTTGACTTCCATAAGATTTGAATCCGAAATTCCTGTCTTAAGAGGATGACTCATTCCTATAGCTCTCCCAGATCCCTAAATTCAATAATAGTTCCTTATGAAATTGGCTCTCCCAAAGCCATTTATTCATTCAGTAACCAAAGTTGATTCCTGAAACCTCATCCTACTCTGGGACAATCATCCCCTACTTTTATGAAAAAAACAGACTTTAGAGCTGGAAAAAACTTCCAGGATTATTTCAACTCCCTCGTTCCAACTGAGGTACAAAAATGGAGCCTGGCTTACTCAAACGTAGCAATTAAGTTATTGTATTAAGGTTAGGCACCTGGGGTCTCAGCCTAGGGTACTTTCTACTCCTTTGTCTATTTTGCTGCCTCTGTAGATGAGAGCTGTCACCTAGATGGAAAGTCAGGTTTCCAGTGTTCTCTTTCCTATGTACCATTAACTTTCAATTTGCCCTTGCACAAATCACATTTTACTTTACTAAGTGATAATAAAAATCATGATTGAAATAGTGGTTTGAAAGGAACACTGACATAGTTCAATCACTGTCATACTTATCTGAATCACACAATGATGTGGTTGACACCGTAAACTACTTTTCCTTTTAAATATTATAAGCACCTAAATTCAGAACTATTATGATAGCCTTTATATGGCTAATATAAAGTTTGGGAATTCTCCATGTCATTGACAATCCAGTGGTGGCAGTAGAAAATACTATCTAGATAAAGTACTAAGGTGCTTGAAATGACTGATTTGATGCAGAGTTTATGAGGAAATGCTAAGGTAGCAATGACAGATAAATGGAGTATTAAGGACCAAAGGAAGTAAAACTTGGATTTATTTCTTCATAGTGAGAGAGAAGCAATTGAGACTGTAGAAAAGGAAGCTCGGACTCAGTGATCCCTGACTACCTGGTTTACAACTAGAGCTAGTTTATAAAGCAGAGAAGGATAAAGGCATAGGAAGTTAAAGTATTTTGAGAAAAAGGAAACCTAAAAGGCGCAGGTGGGAATAATTAAATCGGTTAAAAACAAACCAAAAAAAGCATCCTACAAGGTACGGTAGTTAGTCACCAATTAAAAAAAAAAGTCATCAGGGTTTAATAAGACCTGCCCCTAGTTCTGTGAATGGAACAAAGACAAACAAATAAACAAATAAGAAACCTAGATATTGAGCTTGGTAATGTGGTGGCAACGAAAGCAGAATCAATATTGAAAATGGAGATGTGTGGATAATATATAGTTAGCCAAGACATGCTTAGAAAGAGACAAAGGTGAAAAATGAAAGAATGAGTTAATTCAAGTCAGGGAGCCTATAAAGGGAATAAAAGGGAATTTTGCAAACACATCAGGAATTATAAAGATAAATTAGGTCCATGTATATTTAAAGAGAAAAAAAAAACTAAGCTGACTGAACTGCCTTTCATATATTGCCTATATCAAACTATAGATTGGTGTTCTCAAATGTTAAGTACCAAAATTATGAAATAACGCAACTTCCATAGTATTTGGATAGAGACAATATGTATACACTGAAAGAAATTTCAATATGAAATAACTTGAAACATCTTTTTCCAAAATAGCAGAGCTGGGGAAAAAAATGGTATTTTAAATAATAAACCTAAATGAAAAGTAACAAGCAATTTTAGGAAAGCAATGAAATCAAGATAGGATTAGACCAATCTCAACTGGGGAAATACAGAAACAATAAAAAGAGCATCATTTTAAAAAATATTAGAATGGTTATGAATTTGGGCAAGTTTTTGCTGAATAATATTCAATCTCTAATTATATTAGAGCATAAAACTAGTCACATATGCAGAAAATAACCAGCAAAGTTAGTTTCCTTGTAATCTAGTGAAGAAAAAAAAAAGTATTTCTTAAATGTAAACATTAAACAGTGAATATGAAAATACATGAAAAGAAAAATTAAAAGGTGTTCCACATAACAGGAAGTGCTATCCTCACTACCATCTAGCTTTGGTAAAACTCCTTGTAGACTGATATTTGAGAATTCTAGTTCTTGTATTTAAAAAAAAAATAATAATTATTAGAGGCCCAAACAAGTATAAATGACCTTTGTTATTCTAGCAGATTTGGCTTTCATTTTTCACATAGTATTTAGGTTGGGATGCGTTTTCTTTAAAATACCTACAGATAAGTGAAAGAGTGCTTGCCCTGCCCTAGACTTGGAATAAAGAACGGTTATATCTCAAGTTTGTGCACTCACATGCTTTCTCTCTCTCTCTTACACACACATACACATACATTATCTTACCACTATATATCATATAAAATATTGGTGGGCCCAAATATAAATACTCATAATTTTGAGCTAACTGGTAATACAAACACATATATGTGATTTGTTCAAAGCTCTAGGGTTCCAGGGTCTGCACATTTATCCCAATCCCCTACTTCTTCTAGATATATAGAGTTGCAACTATAAGGATCATTGATGCTCAGACGGTCCTACAAGTCATTCAACCAGAAAAGAATGATGCAATTGTCTTCAGCATACAGAGCTCCCTTGGGCCAGAAAGTTGATGAATATGTTTTACAAATATTTACAGTAATGAGATCTGCAATATAGATATATTTTTTATTTATCCCTTAGTTTTCCCGAGAACTCGAACTAAACAAAATATCCAAATATCTAGCCCTGAAAATTCCAGGCAACCAAAGCCTTATGATGCTTTAATACATGTGTATAACTGTCAATGTAAGAGCTGACCAAATAAAGACAAGAAGGTCAGATTTATTTGCAAAGGTTAGACAGCAAGGAAAAAGGAGCGCAAGAGGAGTAATGAGGTGAAACTGAACAAGGACATTTCCAAAACAGCTTATATGTGTGTTTTGTGTAGAATGGTCTCTAAGAAGTCATAAAATCCTCATTGCTCCGGCATTTAAAAATCAGAGCATATAAAGACAAACTTAAAATGCTTAATTATGCGTCTAATTTCTTTTTATGAACAATTAATGTGTATCGGACACCCACTGCTGGTGAATGCTTAGATTCTTTTTTTTAAACTTCATTTCCTAATTATCATCATGAAAGTTACTAAAGATACCAATACTGTCAAGAATGCTTGAGTCATTAAGCCTATTTGACCATTTATTTGTAGGTACAAAATATGAGGTACTGAAACAGCTAATACTGTTTACAGACTATATTCAAATAAAAATAATATCCATAAAAATAAGCAAGACTTCAGATGTTTTCTAATTATTTGAGATTAGTAGAAATGCTTGTTTTAATATTGATTCCCTTTATGAAACAGGTATGATAGCACTAAATAAAATTTATATTTCAGGAAGTGTATTACACTTCTAAAGCTTGAATATTCTAATGTGTGGTTTAGAATTCAAGGCAATTTGACAGAGTTAAAAAAAAACTTTGATTCAGTCACTTATCTGGGAGATGGAAGAGGGTTTCAATATTATAGAGAAATGTTTCTAGAAAGATATGCAGCATTACAATTGCCTAGGGAGTTGGTTAAAAGTGGAGATTTCTGGGCCTCACTTCAGACTTATTTGGGCCCAGAAATCTGCATTTTATCAATCTCCTCAGGTAATTTTCATGTGCAATAAAACTTAAGAATCATTAACAGGAAAAGGAAATTTGAATGAGAAAGCTGCAGAAAGAAAGGCATAGCTTTTCATTGTCCCAATGTCATTAATATATTACACTCTAATTTTCCTGCTACTTATAATAATTGCCCCATGATAAAATAAAAGACAGGAGATGATGTAAGATTATAATTTCTTAAAACAAAACCAACAATTATCACTCCGTAGACTTTCATCTCAAAATAGGTGCGTATATTTTTTCTTAAGTGGTACCTAAGAAGAGCTTATAAGGCATAATGCTGGCTTTAACCTAATAATATATTGTTCATAAAATAGAAAAGACTGACCTGAACTCTAATTGTCTCTCAAGGTCCAAAGTAAACCCAGAAAGCCTTACCAGTTTCGACTGGTTTGTGCCAGTTTTTTTTTTAATCATAATGATTACATATATAATTTATTTTTCATTTAATCATATATAGCCAGTAATGAGTAACCAGTTACAGTTCAGTTGATTCCATGAGTGTCAGAGTAGAACTGTGGTCCACAAGGTTTTCAATGGCTGAATTTTCAGAAGCAGATCACCAGGCCTTTCTTCCGAGGTACCTCTGGGTGGATTCAAGCCAACAACCTCTGTGCCAGTTATTTTTAAAGAGGCAGATCACCCAAAGTTTTTCAAAAACAACAGCATTTCATAATAAGATAATGCATTTTGTTGTTTGCTTATCAAAATTATCCCATTTTGAATAATGGTTCCTTAAAAGAGAGCTGAATAAGGAACATAACTATTTGAAATGTTTAAGTAATGTTTATTTTAAATATCCCTATTTTTTAAAATATTTTACATAATTTTAAAATACTGTTTTTGTTCGCTTATTTACTTACAGTAGAGCAGATGCTCATGCTTAATTCATTAAGGGTTTCAGGTTGATCAGATTTCTCTGTTTATTTTTTAAACTAACAATAAATCACTTTACTGATGGCTCAATCAATTTTTGCCTGTTTATTATGCCATTTTATCACCTACTTAGTTTTCTAAATCAGTCTTTATTTATAAAAAGCTTGTCCTCTTCCCCTTCCATGTCACGGAGTCATGCTGAAGATTTTGATCCCTATGGAGCAAGGACAGAACCAGAATCAAAAGTAAATTATGGGAAAGGCAGAGACACTGTTGGGTCAGATGTGAGAGTGGGGAAGGTTGTATATCAAAACGATCACAACTTCATTTAAAGAGTAACCTTCCTTAAAATTATTAATTCCACAGTTGTACCATTAAAAAAATAATAATAATAGCTCTGTCATTTAGTAATATAATTTATAAACTGGAGTTGGGCACATAATCTCATAGCTAAAACTATGACCACATTTATGATTCATTCAATTTCTCTTTGTGCAAAAGAAGAGTTCTCATCTCCTGAAATGATCTATCTTCTTTCTAATATTTATTTCCACATTTCAATGTTCAAAGTTTGTCTGGAAGTTTAAAAAATGACACCAAATCTTTGGAATGTCCTTTTTTTAATAAAAATGATATACAATCTCTATAAACCCATTTATAATTTTTTAATTCTGTTTATTCATTCCATCGAATATTTATTTGAGCATTGTCCTAGTCATTTAGTGCTACTATAACAGAAATACCACAAGCGGGTGGCTTTAGCAAACAGAAATTCATTTTCTCACAGTTCAGGAGGCTGAATTCAGAGCGCTGGCTCTAGGGGAAGGCTTTCTGTCTATGGGGGAAGGTACTTGTCTCTTTTTGGCTTCTGTTTCTCAGTTCCTGTACTCCCTTGCTCCCTTGCTTAATCTGCTCTTTTGTATCTCAAAAGAGAGTGATTTAAAATACACCCTACCCTAATACTGCTACATTAACATATCAAAGAAAACCCATTCTCAAATGGTATTATAACCACTGATATATGGGTTAGGATTTACAACACATGACTTTGGAGGACACAGTTCAATCCATAACAATTACCTTCCATGTGCCAGACACTGATCCATGTGTAGTTTTCAAAGTTTAATGCACATATGAATCGCATCTAAAGTGGAGACTCTGATTCCGTAGGTCTTCAGTGGGGCTCAAAATTCTTCATTTCTAACAAGCCTCTAGGTGATGCTGAAGCTATAGGTCCATTGACCATACTTTGAACAGCAAGGGTCTAATCTACAATCAAAGAAAGTAACTTGAAAAAGTGAAGGAAGCCACCTCTCAGGAACCCGTTGCCATTGAGTCAATGATTCTGACACATGGTAACCCCACATGTTACAGAGTACAACCGCTCCATAGGGTTTTCTTGGCTATAATCTTTATGGAAGCAGATTGCCAGGCCTTTTTTCTGTGGTACCACTGGGGGAGTCCAAACCATCAACCCTGAGATTAGCAGCTGATCACAAACTGCTAACACTACCCAGGGGCTTTAAAGTAGTTTTAAAATTGCAAAAAAAAAAAAAAAAAAAAAGAAGGGAATGAGGACATTGGTTTATCTTGAGGACAATGAATAAATACTTATTGACTAGCCACTGCTCTCATGACACTTTACTGTCAAGTTAAATGGAACTTGGGTAGAAAAGGGGACTCTCAAGTCACTTCTAGCTAGCAGTTCAACGAGAATTGTGCTGCGTTCACACGCAGACTGGAAAAAAACAAAAACTGCCATATAATCAGTTAAGGAATTTTATCCCAAATGGGCAGAGAACACAAGTAGAAAAGCAAAAGGGACTTTGCTATAGCAACTTTTAGAAAACAGGAAGATGACACCCCTTTTCTCTGTTTCCCAAAGAAGTCACACTGTTTACTTTTGGGTATGGATTAAAAGGAACTAGATAATGGTGATGGTGGAACAACATGATAATCATAATTAATGTCACTGAATTGTATATGTGAACAACGTTGAAATGGCAAATGTTTTGTTACAAATATATATTTACTACAATTAAAAAAGAAAAGAAAATACTAAAAAAGGAACTAGAAATACAAAGCAGAATCTGTTCGGAGAAACAAACACATATGCACGTACACATTTTCTGCGGATTTACACTTAGTCTTAGTTAAATGTGAATTGAATATGCATTTGGGTCATTTTATTACGGATACTATTTAAAGGACTGATATTACCTTTCTAATTATTCTCTTGGATATTAGTTGGCTTTCATATAAGGTGACCTTACTTTCAATCAGAAATGACAGCAGAGGAAAATAAGGCACACATTATCTTTGTTATAATGATAAAAAATTGCACTTCTTCTACATTATTCCAGAGGAGATATACTTCTGTTTATTCTAGACTAATCAAAGACCTGTCACTCTACGCTTTTGCCAAAGCTTCTTTTCAGACCACCGGTCTAGCATTTAACTTTCTGCTCTATTTTCATCTTTGTATATTATAGTGAAAAAATCAGAAGCATCTAGATGAAGCCAAGGATTTTAGTATCAACATTCCCTGTAATATATGCAGCTAAGCTGAAATAGGTCTGCTGTATTTCCTGATTGCCTCAATTTAAGGTAATTTGTGTTGAACTGTGATTCACGAGTTGTTGAAAACTAATCAATATACTGCTTAGTTTCAAACAAAATTTAAAACAAAGCCGTTTATGATAAATAACTGAAATGAAAAGGCTAAGATTTCAACCGCATCATATTATTTTAATTTGAATGATCCTTTGTGACTGACTCGCAGGTGGTAATGACTTGCAAATTAAGTTGTCAGAAAGCTGGGCTGCTGTGACCCAGTGACCAAGCTTTCACAGAGCTTACAATGAATACTGTGCATTTTGAGGCCTCAGATTTTACTGCTGGTGTTCAGGGTTAGAATACATTTTGCAGCCTTATCCAAAGAACAGCACTAATGAATATTGTCACTCTACCACTTTGTAGTTAGGGAACAAGAGGTTAACATCTCTGCCACAACACTAATTGACTGGTTGAGTAGTATCCTTTTTAGTCTTCTCAGTAAAACAGATTCCTTCCTTTTAACACCCACTCAGTAATGCTCTGTTACACAGGAAACCCAACAGAAAATTTTAACTTACATAAAAACAGCACAGCTCTGGGGTCAATTAATTGTCCTCAGAATTCACACAGAGGTTCATTCCGTCATAAATGTGTAAGATGATTCAAATGAGCCCGGAGTGTTGGAAAAATTGAAAAAAAAAAAAAAAGAGAGAGAAGGAGACTACAACAATGAACAATCTGGTCACTTAGATGCAACTAGTAGATTCTACACCAGCTGACATTTTTTTTTTAAAACATCTTCAATCTAGGAACAGCTATAACTGCCACTAACAGGCATTTTCTAATTGCACAATTTACTGAACAGCAGGTTTATCATCTTTATGTTTCATTTTGGAGTACAGATCTAGCATTCTTGTTGTTGTTAGGTGCCGTTGAGATGGTTCTGACTCATAGCAACCCTATGCACAACAGAACGAAACACTGCCAGGTCCTGAGCCATCCTTACAATTGTTGTTATGCTTGAGCCCATTGTTGCAGCCACTGTGTCAATCCACCTCGTTGAGGGTCTTCCTCTTTTCTGCTGACCCTGTACTTTGCCAAGCATGATTTCTTTCTCCAGAAACTGATCCCTCCTGACAACATGTCCCAAAGTATGTAAGACGCAGTCTCCCATCCTTGCTTCTAAGGAGCATTCTGGTTGTACTTCTTCCAAGACAGATTTATTGGTTCTTCTGGCAGTCCATGGTATACTCAACATTCTTCACCAACACCACAATTCAAAGGCATCAATTCTTCTTCGGTCTTCCTTATTCATTGTCCAGCTTTCACATGCATATGATGCGATTGAAAATACCATGGCTTGGGTCAGGCACACCTTAGTCCTCAGGGTGACATCTTTGCTCTTCAACACTTTGAAGAGGTCCTTTGTAGCAGATTTGCCCGATGCAATGCGTCTTTTGATTTTTTGACTGCTGCTTCCATGGCTGTTGATTGTGGATCCAAGTAAAATAAAATCCTTGACAACTTCAATCTTTTCTCCGTTTATCACTGAGCAATATCGTGAGCATTCTTGCTGCACCTAAATGTAAATATTCACATAGGAAAACAACAACTGGATCTGATGAACGGGAGAAGGGGCAGGGAACTAATTATATTGTTGAGCAGCATACACAAAGTGCAGTTTTACATGTATTACCTACTATAGTTTTCACAAGAACCCTGCAATTATAATTAACACCCAGTTTTCAGCAGATTTTGAAGTTAAACAGCCATTAATATTACAACTGTAGAAAAATCTAGCTCTGTTCCATTCGGCTCAGTCATCACTTCCTTCAGGAGCGCTTCCTTAACACTATCAGGACTACTACCATTGTAGTTGTATTTAGAAACTCTCTTAGTTGTTAAAGTGCTTCCTGGTTGTTTTATAATTGTTCATTTATATATGTTTCTTCCATGCTAGATTTTGAACTCTGGAAGGCAAGACTACATTTCATCTTTGTACCCCAGTGGGTTTAGCACAGTGCCTAACATGCAGGAGGTTGTCAGTAAATGCTAGTTGAATGCATAACCAAATGAATCCAAAGCCTATGACACATCCAGCTATCTTCTAGTATCTTGATCTCCCAACCCCACCCAATCAGAAGTAACGCTAGCTTTCTCTGACTTTGCCAAACACTTTGTATTCTCTGAAGGCACTTACTGCTTTTTTGGCCTTGTAATACAGTTATTTCTGCATATGCCATATATTTTCTACCATAAAGTACAATCTTTGAGGGAATATTGTTCATATTCTCCTAGCAACCAACCATAATGCCTCACTAATAATAGTCTTCATATATATGTTTATTGAACACCTTCTCTGTCCTAGCTTCTTTTGTTAGACACCAGGTAGGGACAATTCAAAGACAAATATGACTCGATCCTTCTTCCCAAGGGGATCATAGCCTAGTCACAATAGTCTAGTTACAATGGAGTTTGAAAAATACTGTAATGATGAATGAGCAGTGTTATAGAAGCACACAGCAATGAGTCCCTCTGCTTTTACAGAGGAGGCACAGTTTAAACGAAGGCTTATCTGTGGCAGTGCAATAGGTAATACAACTTAGGCTTCTTCCTATAACAAAGAGCTCTTAAAGTAGTTTAAAATGCAACAGAACTTAATGTCAAACACCATCTCCTCCTTCTACTAAAAAAAAATGCCACAGTTGTTTCACAAAGTTATTAATCAAGACTTGAGTGCACAGGTTTAGGTTCAAATCCCACTCTAACTCCTAAGTCTAAGTCTTTTTGACCTTGAGAAAAATTACTTAAACTCCCTGAGTTTCAATGTTTTCATTGGGGTAAAACTGAGATAACAATTGCCCATCGATGTATATATATATATCTCAAACCCACTGCCATTGAGTCAATTCTGACTCATAGGGATCCTATAGGACAGAGTAGAAACGCCCCATAGGGTTTCCAAGGAACAACTGGTGGATATGAACTGCGACATTTTGGTTAGCAGCTGTAGCTCTGAACCACTGTGTCACCCCAAACCAAACGCACTGCCGTCAAGTCGATTCTGGCTTATAGTGACCCTATAGGACAGAGTAGAACTGCCCCCACAGAGTTTCCAAGGAGCATCTGGTGGATTTGAACTACCAACCTCTTGGTTGGCACTATGCCACCAGTGTTTCCCGTATATACACGGTGGCACAAATATGTGTGCATATATACACATACACACACACGTATATATAAAAACCCCAAAAACCAAACTCACTGCCGTCGAGTTGATTCGGACTCATAGTGACCCTACAGGACAGAGTGGAACTGCCCCATAGAGTTTCCAAGGAGTGCCTGGCAGGTTCAAACTGCCGACCTCTTGGGTAGCAGCCTTAGCACTTAACTGCTACGCCAGCAGGGTTCCTTATGTGTATATATATCCCCTTAAATAGTGCATATGCTTAAGGAACCCTGGTGGTGCAGTGGTGAAGTGGGCCACTGTTAACAGAAAGGTCAGAGATTCGAACCCACCAGCTAATCTGCTCTGAGGGTTAAAGATGTGGCAGTTGGCTTTTGTAAAGATTACTGTCTTAGAAACCCTATGGGGCAGTTGCATTCTGACTTGACAGCAACGGGTTAGTGCATATACTTAGTGCCTAATAGGTCCTCGCTAAATATTAGTTCTAGCAAGTTTAGAAGCAAGGGACATTACTTTCTAGATAGTAATTGCTATATTCAATAATGAAAACTCTGCTTTTCCAACTTATTTTCTCTGCCTTATATCAAAGACACCAGTATTTTCTTTGCCTATAAACTCTCCAGAGTAGAAGATACCTGCTGCATTGTAATATCCTGATTCATACATTCTTTCATTCAATCAGTCAGTAGATTACTTATTCTTCACAGGTATACTCAATATCTACTACCATGGATGACGAAATGCTAGATGCTGAGGATGGTACAGAGATATCAACGCCAATGTCTATGCTAACAATTAAGTCAAAGAAATATGATAGGGTAATAAATAATTATATATCAAGAGAGTGTATAAGAAGTGATCTATGTATGATAAAGTCAGTGTAGGCTATGATAGTTCAAAAGAGGGAGAGAGGACGATATTGGGAATCGTTAATGGAAGGCTTCTTGAAGGAGCTGACACTTAACCTGGATCTTAAAGTTTGGGCAGGTGTGAATAAATGAGCTAGGTTGGGCTGATTTTCAGAAGTTTTCCAGAGAGAAGGAATGATATGCAATGCACAGTATCATGGTTAAAACAGCCTCTTTGAGATAAGGCAGAAGGGAGTTGGAAACCTGGCTTTACCGCTTACTGGTTGTGTGATGTTGGGCAAATTCTTAACCTCTTTGAATTTCAGTAGTCCCATATGTTAAATGGAGATATGAAGGACACCTACCTTAGAGTTGTTGTGAGGATTAAATGTCATAATGCATGAACGGCATTTTGCACACGCACTGTACATGACAAATGCTTAATAACCAGTAACCGATTGCCATTGAGTCAATCCTGACTCATGGTGATCCCGTGTGTGTCAGAGTAGAAATGTGCTCCACACAGTTTTCAGAGGCCGATTTTTTCAGAAGTAAATTGCCTGGCCCTTCTTCCAAGGCTCCTCTGGGTGGACCCAACTTCCAAACTTTTGGTTAGCAGCCGAGCGTGTTAACAGCTTGCACCACCTGGGGACACCAAATGCTTAATAAACAGTAGTTATTATTATTAGGAGCAAAGGTATAGATATGAACTTCCACAAGCATGTTTGGAATGGAGTAAATCAGGCTTGTCAAAATGGAAGTTTCGTATATAAGCATACAAAAAGAAAAAAAAAACTCGTTGCCATGAGCTGATTCCAACTCATAGTGACCCTATAGGACAGAGTAGAACTGCCCTATAGAGTTTCCAAGGAGTGCCTGGTGGATTCGAACTGCTGACCTTTTGGTTAGCAGCAGTAGCTCTTAACCACTACGCCACCAGGGTTTCATGTATAAGCATAAAAGAAAAAAATATATATACATATTTTTAGATGAAGATAAATCTGGAAAGGTTGGTAAAGGCTAGTTTGTGAGGGGTTTGAATGTCAGTCTAAGGAATTGGAATTCTATTGAAAATGTCTTCCTTAAAACACTCCATCTCCAGTAAAAATCCATTTATTTCTCTTTAAGTCTCAGTAGTAAAAGAGGCAATTTGAGGAAGGGGAAGCAAGTGATAGTAAAATATACAGTAATGTTAAGATGCAGTACTGCAGGTTATTCTGATTGCTTTATCAGCAAGTTTTATAAAATTAATGAGTCATCAAACACATTTTAAAGACTTCCTTCATGCCCCACTCTACAAATTGGTTGTAAAATCTGTCCATTTTTACCTGCTTCCTGCTAGAGTGAGAGATTTCTTGATCTAGTTAATACTGTAAACTGATGATAATTCTTTTTTAAGCACTTAAGGCATCAACACAACACTCATTTGATTCTTCAAGCATCATTAAATTAATCCCCTGACAACACTATAAAATGTTAGTAGCACATGTAATTATAAGTCTTTGGTGTTTATCAGAGGGACACTGTCTTCAAATGGCCAAGTATCCAAGTGATGGCTCCCCTATCCCACCTAATCAACACAGAAAACTGCCAAGGTTATGCACAGTTAAGTATGTCACCATCTACACTGCTGAAACTAGGAGAGGAAGCTGGAGATCCTCAGTGGCATCCAGTACTCTGTGTACCAATTAGACATATGATATCACGAAATCTAAGGAATATATCTTTGGATCTAAGATGTTAAATTCTTATCAGCAAAGTATCAAGTGTATATAAAAAGTCTCAGCATTTTATGATAAATATTCACCAGATGAATAGGTGAACTTACACAGTGCAATGTGACTTTAATTTTAAGTTCCTTTCCTGACAGATTTATTCTACCTCTACAAGATGAAGATGTTTTACTTACAATGAAATCACAAATAGCTCTAATATAAAAGTCATCCTACATAGTAATATGTCAGGCTTGATAACCAATATGTGTTGATTTACCAATACTACTTACATTTGGCATTTACTTTAATTTCTAGTCATCTCTCAGAATCTGAATCATATATTCATTATACTAACTCTGAAAAATCTGAAATTGATGCTTATCAAAATATATCGTAGTGATACAGGGTTACATAGTTCAGTGCATTATAGTTATATTCAATTAACCTGCATTTCACGTAATGTAACATGGATGGTACAGGTTTGAAGAGGAGAGAAGCCATTTCTTGGAGTTCATTCTTCTGCTATCAAGAGTTTTCCTCAACGGTTTTAATATGGAAGCACTTAAATGTTGAATGATTTTTTTTTTTGACTAAATGAAAAATCTTTCAGTGCATGGAACTCTTAATACTTTATTGCACTGGTACTTGTCTAAACATGCATTGGCATAAATTTATTGTCAATAAATGGAAAGGTCATCTAACATGCAATGTGACTGCCAGCAGACAAAATTAGCACGATCTTTTTCAAAAGCAATTCCATATACACATGGACATGGGGATTGGAGCGGTATCTGATAGATTAGGAAATGATTACGGGGGTGGAGGTCCAAAAGTGACTTGCTATGTATGAAAAGAGAAAAAGAGGGGTTGAAAACAACAACCGCCATCAGTAAACTACCATACAGCAGAGAGTGAGAGGAAAGATCGCAGCATACGGAAGGAAAAAAAAAAGTTGTGCACACGTGCACATTCAAGCACACATAAATACATAAAATTGCTTCTTTCTCTTCTATTAAGACATTAAATGTTACTTAAGCATTTCATCACCACTTAGAGAAGACAGCTAAGGGCTTACCAGAAATGGTACATTTGTTCATGGCATCTGGAGACACTAGAAGTGAAATTCAAATATGAGTTCCAAGATAAAGTGAATGTGAAGGAGCCAGCAGAGATGATTCAAGAAGATGTCCTCAAAGTAGAATGCTGTATGACGTCTAGATTTGAACAGAAGATTTGGAATGAGACAAGCATGAATAGGAATTCAAGTACCACTTGTTGGTTCTATGACCTTGAGTTAGATAAAGTCTCAGTTTCTTCATCAGTAAAATAAGGATAAAAAAAGCCCAAAATAACTGTTCGTTAAGTGGAATCTATAATTATTGTGAGCAAAACTGAAGGACATGCACAAGCAAATTTTGCCTCCAGAATTTATGCCCTAGTAATTGAGTTTCTATACCAATCACCTTATGATAAGTATGCTTATACCTTAAAATATTTCTGAATGTGTTGAAAGGAGAAAATGCATAAGCGCTCTTCCCTAATTTAATTACCTGCAAAACTCATGGAAAGTTTTAACTGACATAGTTTCCAAATAGAGCCAATCTGCAAAAAAAAAAAAAAAAAAAACTAGCAATAAGCTCAATCCACACAAAGCCTCATTTAACTCCGTCCAAAATATTTACATAATCTCTCTTATCTTTTTTTTTTTTAATCAAGACTAATGCAGGAAACTATACCTAGCAGCATGGAAACTATATTTAGCAGCCTAGAAAATAAGAATGGTGGAAATACAAATAATAACAATTTTTTAAAAAATTGGGTTGTTTTTCTTATTATGCCAATTATGGTCCAAAGTACATATAATAATCTCTTACAGAAAAAAATTGCTGTTGTGTGAATATAGTGTGCATGCCATAAAACTAATGGAGCTTGTCAGGAGTGAGAAGTTAAATAAGAACTGCTTGTACAGAAAACAAAGCAGACAAACAAACGAAAAAACCCAACTCACCAATAACAAAGTTCTAGGCATTCTTTTTAACTTTAGAAATAAACAAGACTAGCTACCATTCTTAAATATTGCTTTGGAACTTTTTTGTAATGTAATAAGACACGCAAGAAAATAAGAGGAATAAACATCAGTAAGAGAGAGAAAAATATATCATTTACTTATGACAATTATATAACTAGAAAAACCAATAAATTAGTTTTGAAAAAATATTACAAGTAATGAAACAACTTAACAAGGTTGTCAGGTGTCTTACTTACCTAGTGCTGCTGTATCAAAGAAACACCACACTTAGATGACTTTAAAAAACAGGAATTTATTGTCTCACATCTAGAAGTCCAAATCAGGAAATAAGCTCAATAGCAGGGTCCTTCCTTGTCAGTAGCCCCAGGCGTTCCTTGGAGTTCCTTTACATTCTTTGGTGTCCCTTGGTCTTCCTTGGCAACTATCACCCACTTGTGTGTGTCTCTGTGTCTATTCTGCCCTTTTTAACATTCAGAGTGATTAGTTTTAGGACTCAACATACTCTTGTATTGACTCATGAGCATAACAAAAGAAACACCCTATTTCCAAACAGGGCAAAATTTATAGGTACAGGGGCTAGAATTTCATCACATATTTTTGGGGAGCCACAATTCAATCCATAACATCAACAAACAAACAAACAAACAAACCCATTGCTGTCGAGTCGATTTTGACTCACAGTGACCCTGTAGGACAGAGTAGAACTGCCCCATAGAGTTTCCAAGGAGCGCATGGTGGATTCGAACTGCCGACCTTATGGTTAACAGCAGTAGAACTTAACCATTACGCTACCAGGGTTTCCCATCCATAACATCAGGTAAGGGAAAAGTATTGAAAAGTCAACAGCATTCTAGTCCACAAGCACTACCCAAGTGAAAAAGTATAATGAATCAAGAAGCTTCATTAACAGTGACAACAAAAAGTTATTAGGAATAAACTTAAAAAGAGATGTATTGGGAATTTATATATTAAAAATAACCTGCAAAAATGTAATCTGAAAGTTTATACATTAATAAGTGGAGAGACTGAGGTGAGACAATGAAGTAAAAATATGTATACACTCCAAGTTAATTTATATGTTTAATATAATTACCGTAAAATTTAGACAAGGAATTGTTTTCGCCTAGGGAGAAGGTGATTCAATGAAATGATTTCAGAATTTATATGAAAAAATAAATAGATAAGAATATACGAAGACATTCTGAAAATGAAAGGCAATATAACTAAGGTGGAGGTTTGAGATATAGCCCTGTTTTAAAACATGTTTTACATTTTTTATAAAATATTAAAAAATAAAATTCATTCTGGGGAAGAAATATAGATACTCACGACTGGAACAGAATTGACAGTCCATAAATAGATAGAATCATATATAAAATCTATGTACAATAAAGTAAGCTTTACAAAACAAGGACTGTTGAAGGATCGTTTAATGAGTGGTGTTGAGATAAATGAATAGTTAGTCAGAAAAATAAAGTAGACTCATCCTTCTTGCTGTTGCTGTTGGGTGCCTTCGAGTCGGTTTTGCCTCATACTGAACCTATGTACAACAGAAACAAACACTGCCTGGTCCTGGGCCATCTTCACAATCTTTGCTATGCTTGAGCCCATTGTTGCAGCCACTATGTCAATCTATCTTGCTGAGGGTCTTCTTTTTCGCTGACCCTCTACTTTACAAAGCGTGATGTCCTTCTCCAGGCACTGGTCCCTTCTGATAAAATGCTCAAAATATCTGAGACGCAGTCTCGCCATCCTTGTTTCTAAAGAGCTTTCTGGCTGTACTTCTTCCAAGACAGATTTGTTGGTTCTTCTGGTAGTCCATGGTATAGTCAATATTCTTTGCCAACACTGTAATTCAAACGTATCAATTCATCTTTGGTCTTCTTTATTTAATGTCCAGCTTCTGCATGCATATGGGGCAATTGAAAATACGATGGCTTGGGTCAGGTGATACCTTAGTTCTCAAAGTGACATCTTTGCTTTTTAACACTTTATAGAGGTCTTTGGCAGCAGATTTGGCCACAGCAATGAGTCATTTCATTTCTTGACTGCTGCTTCCATGGACGTTATCATGGATCTAAGTAAAACAAAATCCTTGACAACTTCAATATTTTCTCCGTTTATCATGATGTTGCTTATTGGTCCAGTTGTGAGGATTTTTGTTTTCTTTATGCTGAGATGTAATCCATACTGAAGGCTGTAGTCTTTGGTCTTCATCAGTAAGTGCTTCAAGTCCTCTTCACTTTCATGAAGCAAAGTTGTGTCATCAGTATATCACTGGTTGTTAGTCTTCCTCCAATCCTGATTTGCAATATAGTTACCTGGCCATCCAAATGGGAGAGATCATATTTGTGCCCATTCCAAAGAAACGTGATCCAACAGAATGCAGAAATTATGGAACGTTATCATTAGTATCACACACAACTAAATTTTTGTTGAAGATAATTTAAAAATGGTTGCAGCAATGCATTAACAGCTAACTGCCAGAAAGTCAAGCCTAATTCAGAATATGACATGGAAGGAGGGATATCATTGCTAATGTCAGATGGATCTTGGGTGAAAGCAGAGAATACCAGAAACATGTTTACCGGTGTTTTATTGACTATGCAAATTATTTTGACTATGTGGATTATAGCAAATTATGGATAACATTTCCAATACTGGGAATTCCAGGAAACTTAATCGTGCTCAAGTGGCACGTGTAATAGATCAAGATGCAATCTTTAAAACAGAACAAGGGGATACTGCATGGTTTAAAATCAGGAAAATTGTGCATCAGGGTTGCATCTTTTCACCGTGCTTATTCAATTTGTATGCTGAGCAAATAATCTGAGAGGCTGGACTATATGAAGGAGAACTCAGCATCAGGATTGGAGGAAGACTCATTAACAACCTGTGATATGCAGATAATACAACCTTGCTTGCTGAAAGTGAAGAGGACATGAAACACTTACCGATGAAGATCAAAGACTATACAGCCTTCAATATGGATTACACCTCAACACAACGAAAACAAAAATCCTTACAACTGGGCCAATAAGCAACATCATTATAAACTGAGAAAAGATCAAAATTGCCAAGGATTTCATTTTACTTGGATTCACAATTAACGCCCATGAAAAGAGCAGTCAAGAAATCAAGAAATCAAATGACGCATTGCATTCGGCAAACCTCCTGCAAAATTCCTTTAGAGTGTTAAAAAGCAAATATGTCACTTTGAGGACTAATGTGCATCTGACACAAGCCATGATATTTTCAATCATGTCATATGCATGAGAAAACTGGACAATGAACAAGGAAGACTGAAGAAGAATTGATGCCTTTGAATTCTGGTGCTGGCGAAGAATATTGAATATACCACGGACTGCCAGAAGAACAAACAAGTATGTCTTGAATGCTCCTTGGAAGTGAGGATGGGGAGACTCTGTCTCGTGTACTTTAGAAGTGTTATCACGAGGAGCCAGTCCCTGGAGGAGGACAACATTCTTTGTAAGATATAGGGTCATCAAAAAAAAAAAGAGGAAGACCATTGACGAGGTGGATTGACACAGTGGCTGCAACAATGCACTCAAACATAACAATTGGGATGATAGCGCAGGACGGGCAGGGTTTTGTTCTGTCGTCCATAAGGTTACCATGAGTTGGAACCAACTCCACACCACCTAACAACAACAATAACCAATCCTGATGCCATGTTCTTCTTCATGTAGTCCAGCTTCTCAGATTATTTGCTCAGCATACAGATTGAATAAGTATGGTGAAAGCATACAACCCTGATGCACACATTTTCTGATTTTAAATGACTCAGTATCCCCTTGTCCTATTCAAAAGACTGACTCTAGGTCTATGTACAGGTTCCATATAAGTGGAATTTAGGTGTTCTGGAATTCTTATTCCTTGCAATGTTATCCATAATTTGTTATGATCCACACAGTTGAATGCCTTCATGTAGTCAATAAAACACAAGTAAACATCTTTCTGGTATTCTCTGCTTTCAGTCAAGATCCATCAGACATCAGCAATTATTTCCTTTATCCCGCCTCCTCTTCTGAATCTGCTTGAATTTCTGCAAGTTCCACGTCCATGTACTACTGAAACTATTTTTGAATTATCGTCAACAAAATTTTACTTGCATGTGATAATAATGATTTTGTTGGATAATTTTTGCATTCCATTGGATGATCTTTCTTTGGAATGGACATGTATATGGTACTCTTCCAGTGGGTTCGCCAGGTAGCTCTCTTCCAAATTTCTGGGCATAGTTTCTTCCAGTACTTACCTCTATATTTCTAAACAATATGCTAATACTGAAAATTCTCGATTTTTCATTTGTAGATATCTCATGATTATGTGTTATGCATGATAAGAATTTAGCTATCTTAGACACGCTTTCCTCGCAACCACCCCTTCACACACACACACACACACACACACACACACACACTTACATCCCCTTTCCAATTCTTCTTAGTGTAATTAAATCACAACTATCGGTTAGACAATATTCAGTGTTTACCTCATTATGACTATGTATTTAGCATTTTGCAACCTGGATAAAATCGATACTAATTTAACTTCAACAACATACAAAAACTCTAAACCTATACTATTCACCTCCCTCCATTTGTGCTGCTATTATGACCAGTTACGTCTTTAAATATCACATGTCCTGTAACATACATTTATGCTTTTTAAAATGTATTTTCATTGTAAAGCATGAAGGACTTAACCACTAGAATTATGAAGCAAAAAATATCTTTCATCTTGCCCTTATACTTGCCCCTACAATTATCTTCACTGGAGAACTTTTTTTTTCTGTGTCTTGAAGTTATTGCCTAATATCCTTTTTTTCCCATCTGAGGGACTCCCCTTAGCATTTTTAAAAAAAATTTTATTGTTCTTTAAGTGAAAGTTTGCAAATCAAGTCAGTCTCTCATACAAAAACTTATATACACCTTCCTATATACTCCGAATTGCTCTCCCCCTAATAAGACAGCCTGCTCCCTCCCTCCACTCTCTCTTTTCGTGTCCATTTTGCCAGCTTCTAACCCCCTCCACCCTCTCATCTCCCCTCCAGACAGGAGATGCCAACACAGTCTCAAGTGTCCGTCTGATCCAAGAAGCTCACTCCTCACCAGCATCCCTCTCCAACCCATTGTCCAGTCCAATCCATGTCTGAAGAGTTGGCTTCAGGAAAAGTTCCTGTCCTGGGGCAACAGAAGGTCTGGGGGCCATGACAACTGGGGTCCTTCTACTCTCAGTCAGACCATTAAGTCTGGTCTTTTTACAAGAATTTGGGGTCTGGATCCTACTGCTCTCCTGCTCCCTCAGTGGTTCTCTGTTGTGTTCCCTGTCAGGGCAGTCATCCGTTGTAGCCGGGCACCATCTAGCTCTTCTGGTCTTAGGCTGATGTAGTCTCTGGTTTATGTGGCACTTTCTGTTTCTTGGACTCAAAATTACCTTGCGTCCTTGGTGTTCTTCATTCTCCTTTGATCCAGGTGGGTTGAGACCAATAGATGCAACTTAGATGGCTGCTTGCTAGCGTTTAAGACCACAGACGCCACTCTCCAAAGTGGGATGCAGAATGTTTTCTTAATAGATTTCATGATACCAATTGACTTAGATGTCCCCTGAAACTATGGTCCCCAAAGCCCTGCCCCTGCTACGCTGGCCTTTGAACATTCAGCTTATTCAGGAAACTCCTTTGCTTTTGGTTTAGTCCAGTTGTGCTGACCGTCCCTGTATTGTGTGTTGTCGTTCCCTTCACCTAAAATAGTTCTTCCCTACTATTTAAATAGTGAATACCTCTTTCCCACCCTCCCTCCCTTCCCCCTCTCGTAACCATCAAAGAATATTTTCTTCTCTGTTTAAACTATTTCTCAAGTTCTTATACTAGTGGTCTTATACAATATTTGTCCTTTTGCTGCTGAGTAATTTCACTCAGCATAATGCCTTCCAGGTTCCTCCATGTTATGAAATGTTTCATAGATTCATCACTGTTCTTTATTGATGCGTAGTATTCCATTATGTGAATATACCATAATTTATTCATCCATTCATCCGTTGATGGGCACCTTGGTTGCTTCCATCTTTTTGCTATTGTAAACAGTGCTGCAATGAACATGGGTGTGCATATATCTGTTCATGTAAAGGCTCTTATTTCTGTAGGATATATTCCAAGGAGTGGGATTGCTGGATAGTATGGTAGTTCTATTACTAGTTTTTTAAGGAAGCGCCAAATCGATTTCCAAAGTGGTTGTACCATTTGACATTCCCACCAGTACTGTATAAGTGTTCCAATCTCTCCACAACCTTTCCAACATTTATTATTTGTGTTTTTGGATTAATGCCAGCCTTGTTGGAGTGAGATGGAATTTCCTTGTAGTTTTGATTTGCATTTCTCTAATGGCTGATGATCGTGAGAATTTCCTCATGTACCTGTTAGCTACCCGAATGTCTTCTTTAGTGAAGTGTCTGTTCATATCTTTTGCCCATTTTTTAACTGGATTATTTATTTTTTTACAGTTGAGTTTTTACAGTTTCCTGTAGTTTAGAGATCAGGTGCTGATCAGAAATGTCATAGCTAAAAACTTTTTCCCAGTCTGTAGGTACTGTTTTTACTGTTTTGGTGAAGTCTTTGGATGAGCATAGGCGTTTGATTTTTAGGAGCTCTGAGTTATCTAGTTTTTCTTCTGCATTGTTAGTAATGTTTTGTATACTGTTCATGCCATGTATTAGGGCTCCTAACGTTGTCCCTATGTTTTCTTCCATGATCTTTATTGTTTTAGATTTTATATTTAGGTCTTTGATCCATTTTAAGCTCGTTTTTGTGCCTGGAGTGAGGTATGGGTCTTGTTTCATTTTTTGGCAGATGGATATCCAGTTATGCCAGCACCATTTGTTAAAAAGACTGTCTTTTCCCCATTTAACTGTTTTGGGGCCTTTGTCAAATATCAACTGCTCATATGTGGATGGATTTCTGCCTGGATTCTCAATTCTGTTCCATCAGTCTATGTATCTGTTGTTGTACCAGTACCAGGCTGTTTTGACTACTGAGGTGGTATAATAGGTTCTAAAACCAGGTAGAGTAAGACCTCCCACTTTGTTCTTCTTTTTCAGTAATGCTTTACTTATCCGGGGCCTCTTTCCCTTCCATATGAAGTTGGTGATTTGTTTTTCCATCTCGTTAAAAAAATTTTGTTGGAATTCGGATCAGAATTGCATTAAATCTCTAGATTGCTTTTGGCAGAATAGATATTTTTATAATGTTAAGTCTTCCAATCCATGATCAAGGTATGTTTTTCCACTTATGTAGGTCTGTTTTGGTTTCTTGCAGAGGCGTTTTGTTTAAGTCTTTTACATCTCTGGTAAGATTTATTCCTAAGTATTTTATCTTCTTGGAGGCTACTGTAAATGGTATTGATTTGGTGGTTTCCTCTTCAATGTACTTTTTGTTGGTGTAGAGGAATCCAACTGATTTTTGTATGTTTATGTTGTATCCCAATACTCTGCTGAACTCTTGTATTAGTTTCAGTAGTTTTCTGGAGGATTCTTAAGGGTTTTCTGTGTATAAGATCATGTCATCTGCAAATAGAGATACTTTTACTTCTTCCTAGCCAATCTGGATGCCCTTTATTTCTTTATCTAGCCTAATTGCTCTGGCAAGGACTCCAGCATAATGTTGAATACAAGTGGTGATAAAGGGCATCCTTGTCTGGTTCCCAGTCTCAAGGGGAATGCTTTCAGTCTCTCTCCATTTAGGACAATGTTGGCCTTTAGCTTTGTATAAATGCCCTTTATTATGTTGAGAAATTTTCCTTCAATTCCTATTTTGCTGAGAGTTTTTATCATGAATGGGTGTTGAACTTTGTCAAATGCCTTTTCGGCATCAATTGATAAAATCATGTGATTCTTGTCTTTTGTTTTATTTATATGATGGATTAAATTAGTTGTTTTTCTAATGTTGAACCATTCCTGCATACCTGGTATAAATCCCACTTGGTCATGGTGAATTATTTTTTTGATATGTTGTTGAAATCTATTGGCTAGAATACTATTGAGGATTTTTACATCTAAGTTTATGAGGGATATAGGTCTGTAATTTTCTTTTTTTGTGGTATCTACGTGGTTTTGGTATCAGAGACATGCTGGCTTCATAAAATGAGGTTGGGAGTATTCCGTCCTTTTCTATGCTCTAAAATACCTTTAGCAGTAGTGGTGTTAACTCTTCTCTGAAAGTTTGGTAGAATTCTGAGGTGAAGCCATCCTGGCCAGGGCTTTTGTTTTTCGGGAGTTTTTTCAATCTCTTGTTATGGGTCTATTTAGTTGTTCTACCGCTGTTTCTGTTAGCTTAGGTAGGTAGTGTGTTTCTAGAAATTCATCCATTTCTTCTAGGTTTTCAAATTTGTTAGAGTACAGCTTTTCATAGTATTCTGATATGATTCTATTAATTTCAGTTGGGTCTGCTAATATCGCCCATCTCATTTCTTATTTGGGCTATTTGCTTTCTCTCCTTTTTTTCTTTTGTCAGTTTGGCCAATGGTTTATCCATTTTGTTGATTATTTCAAAGAACCAGGTTTTGGTCTTGTTAATTCTTTCAATAATTTTTCTGTTTTCTATTTCATTTAGTTCTGCTCTAATTTTTATTACTTGTTTTCTTCTGGTGCCTGCAGGTTTATTTTGTTGTCCTTTTTCTATTTGTTCTAGTTGTAGGGATAATTCTTTGATTTTGGCCCTTTCTTCTTTTAGGATGTGTGCATTTATTGGTATAAATTGACCTCTGAGCACTGCTTTCACTGTGTCCCAAAGGTGCTGACAGGTATTGTTTTCATTATCATTGGATTCTATGAATTTCTTTATTTCATCCTTAATGTCTTCTATAATGCAGTCTTTTTTGAACAGGGTATTGTTCAGTTTCCAAGTGTTTGATTTCTTTTCCCTGCTTTTTCTGTTATTGATTTCCACTTTTATGGCCTTATAGTCAGAGAAGATGCTTTGTAATATTTCAATGTTTTGGATTCTGCTAAGGCTTGCTTTATGACCTAATATGTGGTCTATTCTAGAGAATGTTCCATGTGCACTAGAAAAGAAAGTATACTTGGCTGCTTTTGGGTGGAGTGCTCTGTATATGTCTATGAGGTTAAGTTGGTTGACTGTGGCATTTAGATCTTTCGTGTCTTTACTGAGCTTCTTTCTGGATGTCCTGTCCTTTACCAAAAGTGGTGTGTTGAAATCTCCTACCATTATTGTGGAGCAGTGTATCTCACTTTTCGATGCTGATAGAGTTTGTTTTATGTACCTTGAAGCTCTATCATTGGGTGCATAATTATTTAATATGGTTATATCCTCTTGGTATATTGTCCCTTTAATCATTATATAGTGTCCTTCCTTAGCCCTTCTGATGTATTTAAAGTCTATTTTGTCAGAAATTAACATTGCCACTCCTGCTCTTTTTTGATTGTTGTTTGCATGATATATATTTTGCCATCCTTTGAGTTTTAGTTTATTTTTGTCTCTATGTCTGAAGTGTGTCTCTTCTAGGCAGCATATAGTCAGATAGTGTTTTTTAATCCATTCTGCCACTCAACCCCTTTATTTGTGCATTTAGTCCATTTCCATTCATCTTAATTAAGGAGAAGTATGAATTTAGTGCTATCATTTTGATATCTTTTTTTGTGTGTTGTTGACAGTTTCTTTTTCCCACTTAATTTTTTGCGCTGAGTAGTTTATCTTTATGTATTGTCTTTTCCTCTTGTTCATTGCCGTTGATTTTTTTTTCTGCTGAGTCTCCATTTTTTTCTTGTGTTTTATTTTGATGAGTAGTATAGTTTGTCTCCTTTGTGGTTACCTTAATATTTACTCCCATTTTTCTAAGTTTAAACCTAACTTTTATTTCTTTATATTGCCTTGTCTTCCTCTCCATTTGAAAGATGTATGACTGCATGTCTTAGTCCCTCTTTATTGTTTGAATGTTGTCTTCTTTTACATAATAACATTGCTGTTTCCCTGTTTTGAGCGTTTTTTTATCTTGATTTATTTTTGTCATTTCCCTGACTGGGTTGACCTCTGATAGCTCTGTGCAGTGTTCTAGTCTTGCGTTAATACCTGATATTATTGATTTTCTAACCAATGAACTCCCTTTAGTATTTCTTGTAGTTTTGGTTTGGTTTTTATGAATTCCCTAAGCTTCTGTTTATCTGGAAATGTCCTAATTTCACCTTCATATTTGAGAGACAGTTCTGCTGGATGTATGATTCTTGGTTGGCATTGTTTTTCCTTCAATGCTTTATATAAATCATCCCATTGCCTTCTTGCCTGCTTGGTTTCTGCCGAGTAGTCCAAGCTTATTCTTATTGACTCTCCTTTGTAGGTGACTTTTCATTCATCCCTAGCTGCTCTTAAAATTCTCTCTTTATATTTGGTTTTGGCAAGTTTGATTATAATATGCCTTTTTTAAAAATTTTTTTAAAGTTCGATGAGCATCTTGGATAGATATCTTCTCATCTTTCACACTATCAGGAGGCTCTCTGCCAACAAGTGTTCAGCAATTCTCTCTGTATTTTCTGTTATCCCCTCCTGTTCTGATACTCCAGTCACTCATAGGTTATTTCTCTTGATAGAGTCCCATGTGATTCTTAAGTTTTCTTTATTTTTTCCAATTTTTCTTCAAATGTATTAGTGTCAAGTGCTTTATCTTCAAGTTCAGAAATTCTGCCTCACATTTGCTCAATTCTGCTCCTCTGACTTTCTGCTCAGTTGTCTACTTCTGTAATTTTATTGTTAATCTTCTGAATTTCTGATTACTGTTTGTCTATGGATTTTTCCAGCTTATTAAATTTTCCATTATGTTCCTGAATAATCTTTTTAATTTCTTTAAATGCTTTATCTGTGTGTTCCTTGGCTTGTTCTCTGTATTGCCTCATTTCCTTTCTGATATCTTGAACGGTTCTGTATATTAATCTTTTGTATTCTGCCTCTGGTAATTCCAGGAAGGTACTTTCGTCTAGAAGATCCCTTGATTCTTTGTTTTGAGAGCTTGTTGAGGTGATCGTGATCTGTTTCTTTATGTGACTTGATATCAACTGTTGTCTCTGAGCCATCTATAAGTTATTGTATTAGATATGTTTGCTTACCATGTTGTAGCTTCTTGCTTTGTTTTTTTTTTGGATATGCCCAAATGGTTTGCTTGAGTGAGATAGCTTGATTAGTTTCACCTTTGGAGCTCAGGTGTCCAGGTAGCTGACCATCAAGTGTGTGGTACAAGCTCTGCCTGACAGTCTTAGGGGGTAGAGGTGATTGGTGTAGGTACCAGTATCTGGTTGCAGCAGGGGGTCACACTGTGAACAAGGCACGGGGCTGAGAAATGTCCCCCACACGTCTCTGAGGAAAGCATGTCCCTGTTGCCTAGATCGTACAGGTGGGGGGGTTCTGCAGAAGGGCATGGGCACCCAATGTTTTTGGTTGTAAGAACTGGGAGGTACCAGTTATCCTTGGGCCCTATCACAGGTGGCTGAGTGGCCTGAGTGGGGGCACCAGTCCTTAGGCCCATGATGTGGGTAGGTGAGGACCCTGTTTAATAGGCAAAGCAATGTCAAACATCAAACACCCACCTCTCTGCTGCATAGCTGAAATGGTTGGAGTCTTCCAACAAGGGCCTATTCTCCTAAAATAGGCCCACACAGGTCCATGCAGAGGGGAAAGGTTCTAAAAGTCCACGGCCCATTTATGCCTGGACAGGAGTCGTTTCTGTCCTGAGCTCCCCCAGTTAGTGGAGTTGGCAAATTATCTTTCCAATTGCAAATTTATTCCTTCTTCAAGACCCGGAGGATGGCTCTAGGGACTCAACAGGGCCTGTCTCAGGCTCAGGGAAATCAGCAACTGAAGCTGGCTTGGGGAGGGGGGGTGCAGTAAAATATACTTAAGTACTTAGCTTCTGCCGAGAGCACCGTTCTTCTCTGGTTCTGGAGGTGTGAGTAGGCTGTGTGGTTTGCTGCTTCTCCCTGAGGAAACTGCGGCCAAACGCTAGTATCAGCCCACCGCAGCCACTCTCGGGAATGGTGCCTGAGGGCTCCCAGCAATTCAGGTCCAGTAACTCCATTTCTGAACCATCTCTTCCTCCTTCTGCCCCTCAGTTCATTTTCTAAGCTTGCTTTTGATGTTCAAGGGTCCTACCAAAACCAAAGCCAAACCCAGTGTCACAGAATCGATTCCAACTCATAGCGACTCTATAGGACAAAGTAGAACTGTCCCATAGATTTTCCAAGGAGCACCTGGCGGATTTGAACTGCCGACGCTTTGGTTAGCAGCCGTAGCACTTAACTACTGTGCCACCAGGGTTTCCTCAAGGCTCTTAGCTTGTCATAAATATACTTGTTTCACTTTGTTGTAAGGGGGCTCTCCGGAAGTGTGTCTATTCCGCCATCTTGGCTCCGCCTCCCTTTAGCATTTCTTACAGGGAAGGCCTAGTGTTTTTGAAATCTGAGTTTTTGTTTATCTTGGAATATCTTGATTTTGTCCTCATTCTTGAAGGATAGCTTTGTGAAATATAGTATTCTTGACTGTCAGTTCTGTTCTTTCAGCAGTTTGAAAAATGTCATTGTACTACTGTTGTCCTCCAAGGTTTCTGAGGAGAAATCAGCACTTGATCATATTGGAGATCCTTTGTATAAGATTATTGGCTTTTGTCTTGCTGCTTTCTGGATTTCTCTTTGTCTTTTATTTTAGAGAGCTTGATTATAATGTGTCTTGGTGTGGGTCTATTTGTTTAATTCTATTAGAATTTGTTGAGTTTTTTTAATTTGTAGGTTTATGTCCTTTGTCAGATTTGGAAAGCTTTCTGACATTATTTTTTCAAATATTATTTGTGTCCATTTCTCTCTTGTGTCCTTCTGGGATTCCCATCATTCGTATGTTGATTTATTTGATGTTGTCCCATAATTCCATTAAACTGTGTTCAGCAGTCTTCAGCCTTCTCCCTAGTTGCTTGTCAGCTTCCATAATTTTGATTACTGTTTACTCATTCTATTTTGCCTGCTCAAATCTGGTGCTGAATCCATCTATTGAGCTTTTCATTTCAGTTATTGTGTTATTCAACTTCAATATTTCTGTTTGATTCCTTTTTATAGTGTCTGTCTCTTTATTTTGTCTTTTTAATTTGTGTCATTTTCCTGATTTCCTTTAGCTCTTTGTCTGTGTGTTTTCTTTATGCTTGCTTAATATTGTTGTATTACATTCTTCCATTCTGTTGGCTTCCATAGATATAATTTCTCTGCATTTGCCTTGTTCATTATAATGAGCAGTCATGTTCATTTTCTCTGCGGGTCTTGTAATTTTTTGTTGAATTTGGGACATTAGAATTTTACAAGGCGTTGGTTTCCTCAATTCTTTCAAGTACAGGCACACCTTGTTTTATAGCTCTTCACTTTATTGTGCTTCACAAAGTGTTTTTTTTTTTTTTAACAAGTTGAAGGTTTGTGGCAACCCTGCGTTGAACAAGTCTATCAGCATCACTTTTTTTCCAAGAGCATGTGCTCACTTAGTGTCTCTATGTCACAGTTTGGTAATTCTCACAATATTTCAAACTTTTCATTATTATTATACCTGTTATGATGATCAGTGATCTTTGATATTACTATTGTAATTGTTTTGAGGCATTATGAATCGTGCCCATATAAGATGGCAAACTTAATTGTTAAATGTTGCATGTGTTCTGACTGCTCCACTCACTGGCCATTACCTCATCTCTCTCCCTCTCCTTGGGCCTTTCCATTCCCTGAGACACAAAAATATTGAAATTAGGCCAATTAATAACCCTTCAATGGCCTCTAAGTGTTCAAGTGAAAGGGAGTATCACACGTCTCTCACTTTAAAGCTTAAGCTACAAATGATAAGCTTAGTGAGGAAGGCATATTGAAAGCTGAGGTAGGTTGAAAGCTAAGCCTCTTGTGCCAACAGTTAGTCAAGTTGTGAACACAAAGGAAAAGTTTTTGAAGGAAATTAAAAGTGCTACTCCAGTGAACACACAAATGATAAGAAAGTGAAACAGCCTTATTGCTGATATGGAGAAAGTTTTAGTGGTCTGGATAGAAGATCAAACCAGCCACAACATTCCCTTAAGCCAAAACCTAATCCAGAGCAAGGCCCCACCTCTCTCCAATGCTATGAAGGCTGAGAGAGTTGAGGAAGCTGCAGAAGAAAAATGTGAAGCTAGCAGAAGTTGGTTCATAAAGTTTAAGGAAAGAAGCCATCTCCACAACATAAAAGTGCAAGGTGAAGCAGCAAGTGTTAGTGTAGAAGCTGCAAAAAGTTATCCAGAAGATCTAACTTAGATAATTGATGAAAGTGGCTACACTAAACAACAGATTTTCAGTGTAGATGAAACAGCCTTATATTGGAAGAAGATGCCATTTAGGACTTTCACAGCTAGAGAGGTGAAGTCAATACCTGGCTTCAAAGGTTCAAAGGACAGTTTGACTCCCTTGTTAGGGGCTAATGCAGCTGGTGACTTTAAGTTGAAGTCAATGCTCATTTAATATTCTTACAATCCTAGGGCCCTTAAAAATTATACTAAATCTTCTCTGCCTGTGCTCTATAAATGGAACAACAAAGCCTGGATGACAGCACATCTGTTGAATATTTTAAGCCCAGTGTTGAGACTTAATGTTCAGAAAAAAAAAAAGATTCCTTTGAAAATATTACTGCTCATTGACAATGCACTTGGTCACCTAAGAGTTCTGATGGAGATGTGCAAGGAGATTAATGTTGTTTTTATGCTGGCTAACACATCATCCATTCTGTAGCTCATGGATCAAGGAGTCATTTTGACTTTCAAGTCTTATTATCTAAAAAATCTATTTTGTAAAGCTCTAGATAGTGATTCCTCTGGTGGATCTGGACAAAGTAAATTGAAAACCTCCTTGAAAGGATTCACCATTCTAGATACCATTAAGAACGTTCATGATTCATGGGAGCAGATCAAAATATCAACGTTAACAGGAATTTGGAAGAAGCTGATTCAAACCCTCATGGATGACTTTGAGAGGTTCAAGACTTCAGTGGAGGAAGTAACTGCAGATATGGTGGAAACAGCAAGAGAACTAGAATTAGAATTGGAGCCTGAAGATGTAACTGAATTGCTTCAATCTTATGATAGAACTCTAACAGATGAGAAGTTGCTTCTTATGAGTAAAGAAAGTGGTCTCTTGAGATGGAATCTGTTCCTGGTGAAGATGCTGTTAACATTGTTGAAAAGAACTACAAAGGATTTAGACTATTACATAAACTTAGTTGATAAATCAGTGGCAGAGTTTGAGAAGATTGACTCCAATTTTGAAAGAAGTTCTATTTGGGTAAAATGCTATCAAACAGCATTGCATGCTACAGAGAAAACTTTCATGAGAGGATGAGTCAATTGACGTGGCAAAATTCATTGTTATATTATTTTAAGAAATTGTCACCGCCACCCCAACCTTCAGCAACCACCACCCTGATCAGTCAGCAGCCATCAACATCGTGGCAAGACCCTCCCCCAGCAGAAAGATTATTACTCACTGAAAGGCTCAGATGATGGTTAGCATTTTCTAGCAATAAAGTTTTTTTTTTAATTAAGGTAACAAAATTACATTGTATTTTTTTAGACATAATGCTATTGCACATTTAATAAACTACAAGCATAGTATAAATTTCAAATGCACTGGGAAACCACAGAATTCGTGTAACTCACTTTATTGCCGTGGTCTGGAACTGAACTCACAATATCTCTGAGATATGCCTGTATTTGGTGTTTTTAACACAGTACTTTCTGCAAGAAACTCTTAGGCAAGCAGCATCATTAGACTTTGCTTACTGCTTCATCTCACTCTCTGTGATGACTCTGTTTTAAGATGTGCAGACCATATTTCCATCTTTTAGCAGCTTCCAAACAGAATAGAGAACATACGGTGCCCTTCAGAATGTACCGCCTTTTTGTTGTTGTTGTTATTTCTCTTTCCCCTTGCTATGGGTTGAATTTGGTCCCCCAAAATATGTGTTGTAAATCCTAAACTCTATGCCTGTGATCCTAATACCATTTGAGAATGGGTTGTCTTTGTTATGTTAACGAGGCAGTATTAGTGTAAGGTGTTCTTGAGTCAGCCTCTTTTGGGATATAAAAGAGATTAAACAAACAAGCAGAGATGGAGGAAGACACATGCCAAACCACATGCAGATATCCCAGAAGCAGAAGCTCAAATGAGATAAAGACCTTCCTCCAGAGCAGGCAGATAGAGAAGGTCTTCCCCTAGAGCCAGCACCCTGAATTTGGACTTCTGGCCTCCTAAACTGTGAGCAAATTAATTTCTGTTTGTTAAAGCTACCCACTCATGGTACCTACAGCAGCACTAGAAAACTAAGATCCCCCTGCTCTGTGAGGGCTGCATCTGATCACATTTTTAGCCCTTCAGCTGCTCCCAAACTGGTGGTGAACTGCTGGTGAGACTTACTGAAGCTTTCCATCCTTGTTTGCTGCTCCCTCCCTTAATCTGTGAAAACCAAAAACCCACAGCCATCGAGTTGATTCCAACTCATAGCGCCCCTATAGTACAGAGTAGAACTGCCCCATAGAGTTTCCAAGGAGTGCCCGGTGGATTTGAACTGCCAACCTTTTGGTTAGCAGCCATAGCACTTAACCACTATGCCACCAGGGTTTCCCTTACTCTGTGAGGGCCCACTTATTTCAGAGCTGGAGATAAAGGCAATTTCCACTCAGTTGGGCTGTAGGTAGACTGGGACCCTGGCTGCTGTCTTTCTGCTGCACCAGGAGTAGAGAGGTGGGCACACTCTGAACATACCACAAGGGAGATCTGTCTTATTAATTTCAGAGCCAGAGATAAGGTTCCTTTCCAGTACACAGACAAGCCATGGGTTGGATGGGGGAGTGGACTCTGCCAGAGCCACCAGTCTGCATGCACTACTACCATAGTTTAGTCCATAGCAGCCCACAGTCCACTGTGACAGGTGGGGGTGGGGAAGGGCAAGGATCATGGAAGAAGTACTTTTCCTACCCTATGAAGCTCATAGCTGATTTGGGTCAGTTCATCCACAGGTCCTTGCTGCTGTGCTTTGCCCCCTGATTCAGAGACTCACAGGGATGAGCACAGATCTCTTGATGTTCATGTGGAGAGGGTAAAGAACCTAGACCTGCTCATCCCACCATCTTCCCAGAATACTTTGCGGTATTGTGGATATCAGTAAAAATTATGATGTAATCTACATGACTAAACATAGAGACACAGCTTAACAAATCATATATTAGCACAACAAGCTACTAAGTATACATTAAATTTATAATATTTTTTAAACCATAAAAACATTGAACACTTTACACTATAAGTGAAGAGGAGAATAGACAATAGTGTGTTTAGTACAATTGTGGCTATGTAGAAAATACGTATAATTGCAAAATGTGCAAGAGTGAAACGTATTGTTTTATGCTAATATTATATGTGAATTTAAAATATTTGACATTTTCTTTAATGTAAGAACTTTTCAATAAACAATAGTGATCATTACTAATTTGAAATATAGATAATCAAAATCAGCATTATACCCACTTTCTAAATGATGAGTTATTACAAAATAACCAGATCCTGCAAAATAGTTTCTTCACAGTAATTCCCACTAAAAATGATATTACATGGAATTTCATCATTGCACTATGTTCTGTTAGAAGAAGCTTCATCATAGTGAAATTATTGTTAGTGTAAAATATAATATCCAGTATATCAAAATATTTCTTAAAAAAAAAACAACAACAAATGAAGTAATTTACTGTATCCTCAAGAAATTCTGTAGGTTCATATTTCCTAAGGCAATTTTGTTTCTGGAAAATGTGATTAGAGATAACTTAGATTTCTCTCCAATGATGAAAAGATTGCTGGGAGAGGAGAGTGTTCGTATGAAAATAGTCTTCTCCTTGTGAATTGAAAGATATTTAAAATGCAAAGGTAACAAGAGAGGATTCTGTTTTCCATTAGAAAGGCTATAAATTCATCTAAGAAATACATGTAAGGAAGTGAATAGGGATGAATTTAGCATGGCATTCACAATGCATTGCAGTTATATGAAAGATTTGACCACTTTTTATTTTACTTAATTAGATTTGCAAGCTTCTACTCGAATCAAATTTGGTACCAAATTTTAAAAGTCACTTATATTTCAGGATTTCCATTTGAAATATCCATGTCTTTACCTACAACAGCTGCTGATTGCTGCTCTCATCCTATAAATTATATTGATTGAGTGATGTGTCAGAAAGAACAGGGTTACAGTTCCACGTGTGTGGTACACAGAGATTAGCCAACCATTTAAGAATGTTAAACAGTCAATCAATATCCCCGAATCTGGTGAGGTTCATAAATTTTTTTTCTGAAAAATAATAAGTCAGTTGTGCGTTACTTTGTCATACAGACATTTCTATCACTAACTTTGAAAAAAACTCTTTACACCATTCATGATTGCCTTCTTTGCTTAGGGAAAATGCAGAAAAGTATCTTTTCCTTAGAAATGATGGTTTGTTTCTCTCTTCCTGGCTTCTTGTTTCCAGAATAATTGAACAATCTCAATGCATGACTTCAAGGCATTCTCAAATGATTCTCTCTTACATCTAGTACTTTCCCTCCCTGACCACAACCAATAGTCTGCAAGATGAGAAAATTTGCTTTCTTGGTCTATTTTTGTGATGATAAGATATAGATACACACACACACACAAACACACACATACACTTGTTACCCACTGTCTTAGTTATCTAGTGCTGCAACAACAGAAATATCACAAGTGGATGGCTTCAACGAACAGAAGTTTATTCTCCACAGTCTAGTAGGCTAGACGTCCAAATTCAGGGCATCAGGGGAAGAGTTTCTCTCTCTGTCAATTCTGGAAGAAGGTCCTTGTCCTCAGTCTTCCATTGGTCTAGGAGCTTCTCTGTGCAGGAACCTCAGGTCCAAAGTACACGCTCTGCTTCTGCCACTACTTTCTTGGTGGTATAAGGTCCCCTTGTCTGTCTGCTAGTTTCTCTCTTTTTACGTCTCAAAAGAGATTGACTCACGATACAATCTAATCTTGTAGATTGAATCCTGCCTCATTAACATAACTGCCTTTAATCCTGTCCCATTAATATCATAGAGGTAGGATGTACAACACACAGGAAAATCATATCAGATGACAAAATGGTGGACAATCACACAGTATTGGGAATTATGGCCTGGCCAAGTTGACACACATTTTTAGGGGGCACAATTTAATCCATAACACTCACTCTGCAAACTACATTCCCTTTCCTTTCAAAAGTTTAACACTAGAAACTACCACATCATCAGGACTTTTAAAAATTAATACAAAACTATATAATTCAGAATTAAGACCTAGAGCATAATATATCGGTGCTGCATATCGTTCCTAGCATAGTGCTTAAGGCATGGTGTACAATAAATGCAGATGGAATTAATAAATGACCCAAAAGTTATCATTACCTTTTTATCTCTCCCTCATCTGAATTCTTATAATTTAACATCTCATTTCTGCCTTTTTGTGATGCCTATAATGTTTTGTTCTGGATTATATTAATTTTCTGTCTTCTTATTCTCTCACTTTAAAGTAACTAGGTACAATGGATACAGCATAGAGTTTAGAGTTAAACCGATCTAGGCTGAAATTCTGACTTCACCACTTACTACCTGTTTGACTTTCGATAAGCTATTTCACCTCGCTGAGCCTCTATTTCATCATCTGTAAAATGGAAGAAGTATAGCTGGAATGCTCCTTAGAGGCAAGGATGGCAAGACTTTGTCTCAGGTATTTTGGACATGTTATCAGGAGAGACCGGTCCCTGGAGAAGGACATTATGTTTGGGAAAGTAGAGGGTCAGTGAAAAAGAAAGAGACCCTCAACGAGATGGATTGATACAGCGGCTGCAACAATGGGCTCAAATATACCAATGGTTGTGAGGATGGTGCAAGATCGGGCAGTGTTTTATTCTATTGTACATGGGGTCACTATGAGTCAGAACTGACTTGACGGCACCTAACAATAACAAAATGGGTATAGTTATACTTAGCTGATAAAATTCTCCTAAGAATTAAATGAGATGCATGAAAGCTCCTCAATAAATATTTCTTAGTCCCTCAGCATATCCATAAACTTTATTACTTAAAATTGATATAAAGGAAAACATTTTTCTAATCACAATGCTTGAGGAAATGTGGTATTTTACTTAAGTAAGGGTCATTTAACCATTTATGATACAAATGCATGGTGAAAATTATTTTATATCAAAATATACTAAATGCCCTCATATCTTCCTAGTAAAGTAGAATGATAAATACGATTCCTTCCTCTCAATTCCCTTTTTTCTGGATTTTAGGTTTTTGCCCTCCACACCACACTCCACACCATAAGCCTGGGGAAAAAAAGGACTTTATAAGTAATTATATTTATAAATCTATAAAGTATATATTTTACAAAATTCTATATGAATCCTGATGTTAGGTGCTGTTGAGTTGATTCTGACTCATAGCGACCCTATGTACAACAGAATGAAACACTGCCGGTTCTGCACCAACCTCACAATTGTTGTTATGCTTAAGCCCATTGTTGGAGCCACTCTGCCAGTCCATCTTACTGTGGGTCTTCCTCTTTGCTGACCCTCTACTTTACCAAGCATGATGTCCTTCTTCAGGGATTGATCCCCCCTGACAACTTGTACAAAGTATGTAAGACGTAGTCTCACCATCCTTGCTTCCAAGGAGCACTCTGGTCGTACTTCTTCCAAGACAGATTTGTTCATTCTTTTGGCTGCCTACGGCATATTTGATATCCTTTGCCAACACCACAATTCAAAGATGTCAATTCTTTTTCAGTCTTCCTTATTCAGTGTCCAGCTTTCACATGCATAGGAGGAGATTGAAAACACCATGGTTTGGGTCAGGTGCACCTTAGTCTTCAAGGAGACATCTTTGCTTTTCAACACTTTAAAGAGGTCTTTTGCAGCAGATTTGTCCAATGCAAGGTGCCTTTTGATTTTCTGGTTGCTGCTTCCGTGAGTGCTGATCGTGGATCCAAGTAAAGTGAAATCCTTTACAACTTCAATCTTTTCTCCATTTATCATGATATTGCTTATTGGTCCAGCTATGAGGATTTTTGTTTTGTTTATGTTGAGGTGTAATCCATACTGAAGGCCGTGGTCTTTGATCTTCATTGGTAAGTGCTTCAAGTCCTCTTTACTTTCACCAAGCAAGGTTGTGTCATCTGCATAACACAGGTTGTTAATGAGTCTTCCTCCAATCCTGATGTCATGTTCGTCTTCATATAGTCCAGCTTCTCAGGTTATTTGTTCAGCACACAGATTGAATAGATGTGGTGAAAAGATACACCTGACTTTAAACCAGGCACTGTTTTCATATTAGTACTGAAAATAATTCTTTTTTGAGAATTCTTGTTAGGAAAGTACCAGATAACTCATATTATACTACAGTATTAAAATGTTATTTTGCACTAAACTCACTTACACCAGACTGTGAGCTCCTCAGCGGTAAAGACCATTTTTTATTCATCTTTCAATCTACAGATCTAAGAACATGTTTACACATAAATGCTTGCTTAATTAATGCCACTGATGCAACCAAACAAGGAGCAAATGCAATGTTGAAAATTACATTTTCATAGGGAAATAAGTCTGGAGACCACTTGAACTGGCATAGGTATATTTATGAAGATACCTTGATTATAGAACAATAAACAGTATATCTTAAAACATGTTCTACAGTATAGGCCCAGCATTATAAAGGAAATTTATAGACATATAGGCTCCCTGGAGTTGATTTCTTATGGCTGATTTCCATGAAATTGAAATAAAAAACACAACTGTAAAGGTTTATAATTTTGAGGACGAGGACAGATGAAATTTGAGGGTGTGCCAACACACTGATCCAAAGCAACAAATGTACACATCCATGCATTCATTAAGAAATATTTGATGGGTGCCCACTATGTGCAAGACACTGTTCTTGGTGGGTACAGTGTGAATAAGATAGACGAGGTTCCTACCTTATTGTACTTGTATCTGGAAGAAAAGGGTAAACAATATACAAATATTTTTATGTATATGTATATAAGTATAGATGATATAATCATATGCTGGTAAAAAACTAACAAGAAATTAAAATTTGGCAATTTGATAGAGACTGGAGGTACACAGCTTACAAAAGGATGATCAGGTGACATTTGAGCTGGGACATGAGAGTACCATGTTTAAATACATGGAGGCAGAAAAGAGTTGAACCTGTTTAAGGAGCAGAAAGCAGGACAGGGTGGCTCTAACAGAGCAAATGAATACAAAAAGAGGCCAATATGAGGTTAGAGAAGCATGCCAGTGTTATAGCTTGAAGAATCCTGTAAACCACGGTAAGGACCTAAGATTTAATGCTAATGACAGTGAAGCTCCATTGGTGGATTTTAATCAGGTAAGTGATATGATCATTCTATAACTTAGAATTTTTAAGTTTATTGGAAGATAAAAATTAGGACAAAATTTAGCATCTTCCTGAAAGAAATTTAACCTAGCTGCGAAGAGACTTAAGCATTCTAAGTCGGAAAAAGGTTTTTTGGAGTTCCAGGAAAAGATATATAATACTGTCTGTCTATGGAACCTTCAGAGAAATCATTAGATATATTTTATTGGTATGCACTGAGTATTGTAGGGATGTGATTAAAGGTAGTAAACTTCAAATAAAATAAGACCTGCCGTGAACCTTCGTCCAAGCCTTGAACCAAGCATTTTTTAATGTAGTTCAAATAAGTTTGCTTACCTTAACAACATGATCATTTTTCTTTTTTGTGTTCTTGTCACTTCCTCAAATCACCAGAAAGATCAGATTTGTTTATTTCCTTTTCAACCTAAAACAAAATTACAGACCAGACCTAATGTTATGCTTAAAAAAAAAGAGAGACAAATGTGTTTTTTCCTTGAAAATTTAGTTATAAGGACAAGATCAAAGGGCAGATAAGAACACCAAAAATTAGAAAATTTGGTCTTAATTCATGCATTACCTATTCAGAGACACCTTTCTAAAATTACTTTCCATTTCCTGGCACAGTCATTCTTGATCATATTTCCCTGCTTTGCTTTCTTCATTTCACTTATCACAAAGTATTATTAGTTTAATTTTACTTATGACAAAGTGTTATTAGTTTCTTGTTTGCCCCTCACCTTATAATGTGTATGCATGTATGTGTATATGCAGGTGTATACATGTATATATACGCATACCACACACACACATATATGTGTGAATAAATATATATACAAAACAGTTGCCATCAAGCCGATTCTGACTCATAGCCACCCCATGTATTCCAAAGTAGAACTGTGACTCACAGGCTCTTCAATGTCTATGACCTTTTAGAAGTAGGGACCAGGGCTTTCTTCTCAGGTGTTTCGGGGGGGGATTCAGACTGCAAACCTTTTGGTTAGTAACCCAGTGCTTAATTGTTTTTTTGCCACTCAGGGATTCCTACCCTATGAGACCCATTAAACCTGAGATCTTATTCGTTTATCAATCTATCCCCAGTTTCTAGCATAGTAGCTGGTTCTCAGTGGGGGCTCATTAAATATTCAACACATGTTGATCCCTCTATCTACAAATATTTATTAAGCACCTATCTATATACAGTGTAAGTTGTGTGAATACACAAAAGGGAGGCAAAACATGGTTCCCAGTCTCAAAGCACTTATCCTCTAAACTGGCATCTGCAGTAAGGCATGGGTTTAAAATACCTGAGAACCTATTCAGTATCTAAACTAGGAAGTCAGTTTACAACCAGAAAAAAAGGAAAGGAAATGAATCGTTACAGCTATAACACGAAGAGCCTCCTAATTTACTGCAGGCTTTTATATTATATTTGTTGAAACTCCTTATCTGAAAGTGGAGAGATCTCCATACACTCTAAGGGTCAGCTGCAAGTGATGGTCCTTTAAAGCAGGTATGATATATATACTATATTGTATATTAAAAATATTTTATCATTAGCCTATTATAACAAGATATATTTATTAATATCATCTTTATTGCAAGTTTTTTGTTCTTTTGGCCAAGAGTTTGGAGAGAGAGGAAGTCATTTTCTAGATAATTCAGATGAAAGCAGATCAGGGGTCTAAATTATTAGAATAATTCACTCATGCTCTGTTTGACCATGGTAGTGCTGACTTAAGCCTTACATAGCATTTAGGAAGCGCATAGATTTTTGAAAGGGCATAGATTTTTATTGAAATTGGCACTCTCATGTTCATTTCATGTATGCTGTGGATAAAAGATGACTAAAACAAAAATCTGCTGATAAAACATTGTCAGTTGTATCTATTATAACAAAGTACCTTGAGCATTATGGTGTTCTTGATGTTGTAATGTTAACCAAGTATATAAAGATATTTTTTAATGCAGATTTTATTTTTAGTCTCTGGATTCATACCTTGGCTTCTTTTTTCCCCCATCTACACTCCACAACCTATGTGACAATCTGCCAGAGAATCAATTAAGGTGGTTCATCAGTATTTCAGACAACATCCTCCATCTTAGCAAAGATTGACCATTATAATTACAAAATACACATCTGTGTCAAACCATAGAGAATTATGCCTCAGTGCACTTACAGCCATAAAGAGCACAGCATTGAATGCTTTAATATCCAACCTCCTTACAAGAATGCTGAAATACTCTCTGCCTCAAAGGTAATCATGTGATAAGTTTTCAAACTAGTCAACAACAGAATTGGTTTTAAAAAAATACTTCTTTTTAAATAGTGCACATATTCTTCCCTGCAGTTTTAGATTTGATTTCCTTTTGCCCAAATAGTGTAGACTCTGTGCCTGGTGGCCACGCAGCCAGCCTGGATGGGCATTGCTAATGCTGTGTGCCAAAGTGACTGAGAGCTTTGCAGCAGTGGGAGCTGACAGACCATTAGGCAGATTGGGGCTCTGTGCAGCTGTCTGGATGCAGCTAGAATTGCTGTACTCTTTGTCACAGGATTATGTAGCCAGAGGGAACACAGACCCGCTTCTTTAAACACCTTTGTTTCTTTTGATGTGAATTTGATCTGTGGAATTCAGACTTTTAAGAATTGTCTCACCTGGAAAAAAAAGAACACTTTCAAATGCCTATACTCTAGTATTTTTATGGTAACATGAGCAACTTAAGTTTTCCTCATGGTCATATATGATTATGAGCTATGCTACTTTTTAAAGGACCATTTAAATCCTTATGTTCAAGTACTTTGTACTCACAATTTTCTTTATTATCCAAGTGTTCTGCATATACATTATGCCTTTTAAAATTACAGATTCTGTTTTTGCCTGCTTTTATTTGAGCAGGTTCTTGAACACTGAGTATCAGAAAGAGTATTCAAAAACCAGTCTGTAGATCTAATTTTATAGGGTTCGTTACTTAACTTCTCACCTGTTTTGATTAGTGGTCATTAATTGCCTATTTAAAAAAAATTAATTATATGCTCTGTTTCTTTGTTTATTACCTGTGTTTTAAATCGACAAATCAAGAGTTACTGTTATCATCCTCATCTTTATAATTAACCTGTCAAATGCATAACAGATCTCTTATATCATCTCTGTGGGAGTTTTAGTCATTTGGACGATAATTTTCATTGAGCAGAAACACTGCCAGTGATGTTCAAGAAATAATCTACTGTATCGTTCTTAAAAAAGGTGGAGCTTTCCATTTCTATCTCTAAGTTAAGTGCCATAATATACAAAGACACATATCTGTCCATACCACCCATATGCACATACCTAACCTGCATTTTCTGGATCATAATAAAAGTTAAAAGTCAATACATTTTTAAACAATCGGAGGTGTCATAAATATTCACTGTGCCGGATTTTCTCAGTAGGCTGTCAGCCTGCTATAGATTACTCTGCAGACACAGTGCAGCCTTACTTAAAGATGGGTCTCTTGAGAGCAATAGAGACACACTGGAAAGTAGGAGGAGATGACATTGATGCAAAACGCAAAGACATTTCTGCATTTTGCATCCGTGTATTTTGTGATCATCTTTTTTCATCTTGTAAATATTTTGGATGAGCTTTTTTTTTCTTTCCATATTTCCTTTGCTAAACCATACCTAGGTTTTAGAGGTCAACATGAAGAATACCAAAGTTCTAATGTCCACTTTTAATAAAGTCTCATTCCAATAAAATTGAAAGTAGCTCTATTGAATTTCAAATTCAAGTCATCACTATATATGGTGGATTTAAAATTGTAAAACTGGATGCAAATGGAAAGAGAGACTATAAAGGATTTAAAAAAGATCCTAATGGGCTCTGCATTTGCACCTTATAAATGGCCAGCCTCATAGCTATAAAGACAGAAGTATTCTGTGCTGTGCTTCACAGGACAATGAAACACCACATTTTTTGAATCTATATCTTTTTGTCCCTGTATTTAAAATTGAACTCAAATATTTGATTTTGTTTGTTTCTTTCTTTGCCTTTAGGGTATTTCAGTGATAAGGAGTTGCCTTTCCTTTCACTGACTCTAGATTAGATTAACTCAAAAATATAAACAGCAGTTTTCACGCAATGTCTTATATTCCAATTTCAATGCTCTTTTTATTTTTTCTTTATCATGGCATGAATTTAGAGCCAGATGAAAAAGCCATTTGAAGAACCAGGATGCCAGATTTATATGGAGTCTTTTTTTTTGGCCTTACTAGCATTATGCCTCAGAGTGTTGGTCAGAAGCAGTCTAGAGATTAAAACTTCTCATTTAAGGACACCTAATGGGCTCAAAATATTTTTAATGGGCTCAAAATATCTATTAAGAATATAGTGACGAAAATACTGCCCCCAAAAGTCTTCTTTGTAAATGTTGCCTTGTAAAGAAATACAGAAAAGCCACCATCCCACAACTCTATCATGTCCTCTTGAACCATAGAGGGCAGAAATAATGTTCTACTGCACACACAATTCTTACTTCAATCACTCTCTTTATCCCAAGCAACCTCCAATTTAAGCATTTTCTAACTATGTTCTGTGAAATGCACAATTTGTTTAAGTAAATTAAGGCCAGGGTATGGATAATAAAATCATGGATACCATAGAATGTCTCTGTTTGCCAAAAAAGAGTGACCAATGTTAGGGATATGAGTGGAGTCCTGGAGGAAGACAGGAGTGATGGTCTCTCCCCTGTGTCAGCTCAAGGCAGGTTTGTGAACAAACCTCCTCCCTCACACAAAAGTTGGCAAATAAATTTAATGAAGTATTTGTCATAAGAACAGTGTTCAATCTACATTAAAAGTAAAGTATATGTATTAAATATGAGGACATGGTTTGGCATAGTTTGTTCAAAGCTCATTAAGTTTTATATTTTATTTTGTTAGGAAAGGATTAATTTTAAATTGATTTTTGGCTTTCTACAGAGGCTCCAGAGTAGAACAAGTCTAAAAAATTCCTGATGTCAAAATACATACATATATATAGTCAGCTACATCTACGAGGCAGCACAGCACAACAAAAGAGATTGTATAGTTGGTTTCTGATGTATTTTGTAGACTATAAAGCAAGACAATCTGCATTTGTTTGAAATTTTATACTCAAAGCTACCTGGACATCAGAATCTTTGATGCTTAATTTCCCCATAAAATATGATATATACTATACATGCATATGTGTGTATGTATATGTGTATGTGTATTTTATGTGTATATATATGTATATACACACATGTATAAATATATAGAGATATAGATATTTCAGTAGAAATTAAAAAATGTTGCTCTGGAGACTTGAATATTATTTCTAAGTAGTATGCCTACTTGTTAAAAGCTGTAGATCTAGATATAATACAGCAAAAGCTATTTCACCCATTAGGTATTTCTGCTGTTGCCAATCTCCAAGATAGTGGGATCTAGAAATTCGAAGTGAGCTAGCCATATCATGTAAGTTGGTTATGAACCTTAATTCAAAAACATTGCAAATTCATTTTCACCATTCCATGTCTGACACAGCCATAGCTTAGTATTGAAGTATTCTAAAAGCACACTCCTAGACACATGTATGTCTTCTCTTTCTCTCTCTTTGTCTCGTCTTCTGTACCTTTTTCAGTGCCTACTGCTGAATATTTGATTATTTATGAAATATAAATTTAGGCTATAGGTAACAGAAACTAGGGGAATAAGTAAACTTTGAATGACCATATACTCTTAAGACTGGAAAAGAGCTATATATATATATATATCATTTGATTTGTTAAATTTTTTTTTTTAGTAGGATGAATGAAGCAAACTGTGCTTCAAAAAGACCTTCCTTTTGACTCAACAATGAATTTTCTGTTATAAAGGCATGAGTGTCAGTCTTTATATTTTGTCAAAGACAGGACATAATTTGATATGTTCTTGAATCAGTTTTTACGAGTAATTTTTTCTCAATGTTTCAGGACCTTTACTGAATAGTAAAGAGAAGGCCTTCATACAAGAATATTGTGCCACTGCTGCACAGTCTACATTATGCACTTTGCATGGTTTTTCCAGTGATATGGAAAGAACCTTCACTGTGATGCTAAAAACCTCAGTTCTGCCAATGAACAATATGGCCTTGAAAAGTTACCCTTTCTTCTCTGAGCCTTGTTTTACAAATCCATGAACATGGCTTACCTCACAGGGCTTCTTTTTAGAGATAAATGAAATAATATGTGCAAAATATTAAGTAGAGTGTCTGGTACATAGTGGAGCTCAATATAAATGCTAGGTTTTCGAAAATTGCCTCTCCCCTCCCTCACTCCTTTCTCTAATGGGAAGGTTTTATATGGAGATATCTGCACTGGCATCTTCAAGCCTTCGAGTAATTTCTATCATATATTTATGAAAAGAGTGGCTGCAGTGAAGGAATGAGGGTTATGTCTGCAGAGCACGGATTTAGCTAAAGTTTTTCAACCTTGGCACTATTGACATTTTGAACAGATAATTCTTTCCTTTAGAGAGGAGGTGTCCTGTGCAGTATAGTATGTTTAGTAGCATCCTTCACTTTATGCATTAGATGCCAGTAGCACTGCCCACCTCACCCGCCAGTTGTAACAACCAAAAGTGTCTGTAGACATTGCCAAATTTCCCTTGGGAGAGCAAAATGACCTCAATTAAAACCACTGACTAAAGGCAATATAGGATAAGAGATTTACTTCATTAGTACCTTTTATTAACCAACTGGGTTTATGGTCTGAGACTCTAATTTCTTAAAATTCAGACTAAATCATGTACCTCTCTACATATGTGATTTACCAGCTCTCAAATGATTTTGGAACACAGTAGCATTCAGAGTTGAATTTCTTTTAAATTAGGTAATTGACTCTATTATCCTAATTCTTCCAAAAAAAAAAAAAACTTTCTAATTGTAATCCAAACAACTTTGTTGTGTTCTCTATTAGCTACACTCTTATTCTAGATAGTTGTTTCACAAATGTCAGTGCAAAAAGACAAGTAATCCAATCAAAAATGGGCAAAGGAAATGAACAGATACTTCACCAAAGAGGACACTAAAGCAGCCAACAGGCACATGAAGAAATGCTCGCGATCACTAGCCTTTAAAGAAATGCAAATCAAAACAACAATGAGATACCATCTCACCCCAGCATTAATGGCACAAATCAAAAAAGGAGGAAATAAAAAATGTTGGAGAGGCTGTGGAGAGATCAGAACTCTTATGTACTGCTGGTGGGAATGCAAAGTGATATAGCCATTTTGGAAAATGATATGGCACTTCTTTAAAAAAAAAAAAAAATTTTTTAGGAAGCTAGAAATAGAAATAACTTACTATCCAGCAATTCCACTCCTAGGAATATATCCTAGAGAAATAAGAGCTGTCACACAAATAGACATATGCGCATCCATGTTCATTGCAGCGTTGTTCACAATAGCAAAAAGATGGAAACAACCTAGATGCCCATCAACAGATGAATGTACAAACAACCTATGGTACATACACAAAATGGATTCTCAGGCAACGATAAAGAACAATGATGAATCTGTGAAGCATCTCATAACATGAATGAATCTGGAGGGCATCATCCTGAGTGAAATAAGTCAATCACAAAAGGACAAATATTGTATGAGACCACTACTGTAAAAACTCATAAAAAGGTGTACACACAAAAAGAAATAATCTTTGATGATTATGAGGGAGGGGAGGGGTGGGGATGGGAAAACACTAAATAAACAATAGGTAAGTGGTAACTTTGGTGAAAGGTAAGACAGTACACAATACTGGGGAAGCCAGCACAACTTGTTCAAGGCAAGGTCATGGAAGCTCCATAGACACACCCAACTTCCCTGAGGGACCGAATTACTGGGCTGAGGGTTGTGGGGAACATGGTCTCAGGGAACATCTAGCTCAACTGACATAACATAGTTTATAATGAAAACGTTCTACATTCTACTTTCGTGAGTAGGGTCTGGGGTCTTGAAAGTCTGTGAGTGGCCATCTAAGATACTCCACTGGTCTCACCCCTTCGGGAGCAAGGGAGAATGAAGAAAACTAAAGATACAAGTGAAAGATTAGTCCAAAGGACTAATGGACCTCAACTACCACAGACTCCGCCAGAATGAGTCCAGTACAACTAGATGGTCCCCAGGTACCACCACCGACTGCTCTGACAGGGATCACAATAGAGGGTCCCAGACAGAGCTGGAGAAAAATGTAGAACAAAATTCTAACTCACAAAAGACCAGACTTACTGGTCTGACAGAGGCTGACAATGTCTGGCCCCCAGACACTCTTTTAGCTCTGTAATGGTCACTCCTTAGGTTCACATTTCAGCCAAAGATTAAAACCCGTTGCCGTCAAGTTGATTTCAACTCATAGCGACCCTATAGGATAGAGTAGAACTGCCCCATAGAGTTTCCAAGAGGAGCCTTGTGGATTCGAACTGCTGACCTTTTGGTTAGCAGCTGTAGCATTTAACTACTACACCACCAGGGTTTCCAGGCAAAGATTAGACAGGCCCATAAAACAAAACAAGACTAAAGGGGTACACCAGCTCGGAGGCAAGGACTAGAAGGCAGGAGGGGACAGGAAAGCTAGTAATAGGGAACCCAAGGTAGAGAAGGGAGAGTGTTGGCATGGTGTGGGGTTGTTAACCAATGTCATAAAACAATATGTGTACTAACTGTTTGATTAGACACTAGTTTGTTCTGTAAACCTTCATCTGAAGTATAATAAAAAAGTAAGAGATATCTCTAGGTAAAAAAGAAAGAAGAAAAGAATTAGTCGTAATCACAGTAAGCTTTCTCTGATCTTGTGGGTTACAGTGCGAATTCCAGTGCCGTCTTCATCTTTTTATTAAAAAAAAGAAATGATAGAATGGGAAAAAAGGGAGGATATAAAAGGAGACCTTTAAGAATTATGAATTCTATATCCTGACAATCCAAACTATTTAGTGAAGAGTAGGATAGTGGTCAGAGAAAGGAAATCCAGAAAGCCAGAGTATCTCACAGTAGCATTATCATTCAGTTGCCCTCTACATAGAAACCAGCACAGTCAATGCAATAAAATGAAACACACACTTTCCCTTGTGTAACATGTAGCAGTTGCTGCTATGCTTCAGATATGACAGTTCCCTAGGTAGCTTTTGAAGCTACTTAGGACCCTGTATTAGCTGGTGGCCCCTGATGACAGCTGAGCAATTCTCTACTTAAACAGCCTCAAGTCCCATTGAAGCAGAAAGAAAGAAAGGTTGCCTCCCCTTCCCTGGATTACAGTCTTATCCTCCGTATCCAAAATTGTTGTTAAAAGCACTTTGTCTCATCAACAGCCTTTACTTAACCTTCATCTTCCTCCATCTCTTTGCACTATATGTAGAACACTATTTCACAAGTTCTTCTTTCTTAAAAATCGGCTTTGTGTGATGAGTTATAAACCTCCCTCTCCCTTCATCACCCTCTCTATCTCCATCACTGGTTTCCTTTCCTCCTTCCAAACCAGAAATGTGAATACTCCTTAAGGTTTCTATACTTTGCATTTTCCACTTTTCATTTATCATGCTTTTCTTTTTAAAGGTCATTTACTCCCATGGCTTGAACTTTCTATCACTTTATGTGGATGGCGTCCAGATCTCATTCTCAAGACCTAAAAACTCTCCTGATCTCTAGTCCCATATTTCATTTTGCCTCCTGTATAATTCTAACAAGATGCATCTTTGATAGCAAGTTGTGCTGAACACAGCTTCTCTTTCAAATTTCAGTTTCTCCTTTGGCATTCCTCATTTTTTCATTCAGCCATACGGTGAATAGTTCTAAAGCACAGCTCTAATCACATTACTTACTTCTTGCTGAAAATCTTTCCATGACTCCCCAGTATGAGTTAGATAAAAGGCCAAAAGCCTTCTTTGGCACGTACAGCTATACAAAAATCTAGCATGAGATACAGTGAAAAAACAATGCAGTGCAATATATAATACAAAATCACTGGTTTTAGAATGAAGAGAACCTGAGTTCAAAGCCATTCTCAGCCAACTAACATCAAAGTAGCATTTGACAAGTCAATGAATCTTTCGAGTCTCAATTTATTTACATAAAATGGGTGGTTTTGAAATAGATGATTTTTAAGGACCCTTCTGTATTACTATTGTTCTATTTTTCTAAGCTTATCACTCAGTAACCTCATAGTACATAAGTGATGTTTCAACTAATCTAAAATAGTCACTATTTCTGGAATTCATACCTTCCCAACACCTCTGTCATTACCATTCTCTTTAAAATGAATGGCTCTCTTTTGCTGCATATTGAATATTTTATCTACCCTCAAGGCCTGGCTCAAATGCTATCTTCTCCAATAAAAATGTTTTGGTCTCCTCAGCCAGAAGTGATCTTTGCTCTTTATAAGTCCAGTAGCATCTAATTTACATTTTTTAGACATTTCACACAATTCTTTATGTTTTATTTTCTCTACTAGATAATCAGTGCCTCAAGGATAAAACATAGTATTTTAAAATTTTGGATATAGAAAGTGTCTTAGTTATGTAGTGTTGGCTTTAACAAACAGAAATTTATTTCCTCACAGTTTAGGAGATGAGAAGCCTAAATTCAAGGTGCCAACTCTAGCGGAATGTGTTCTCTTTCTGTGGGCTCTCGGGGAAGGTCTTTGTCTCTTCAGCTTGTTTCTTGGTTCCTTGGAGATCTCCATGTGGCTTGGCATTAATTTTCCCCTATCTCTGCTTCTTAGCTTGCTAGTTTAATCTCTTTTAGATCTCAAAAGAGATTGACTCAAAATACACCTTACACTAATCCTGCCTCATTAACATAACAAAGACAGCCCATTCCCAACTGGAATTTTAACCACAGGCATAAAAGTTAGGATTTACAGCACATATTTTTGTGGGGCACAATGCAATCCATAACAAGAAGAAAACACATTTTGTAGTACTTCCCATCAAACAATGGATACCGTTCTGTAATATTGCTCACAGATGGCATTCCAGATAATGTTGAAATATTTTCTGAAAGAGAGTTCCTTGTCTCACGAGGCAATCTATGCAATGGATGAAAAATTATAATGATTGAAAAGTCCCTCCAGATAGTGAGTCCAAACAGATTTCTCCGTGACTTCCACTTAGTCTTTCTTTTCCAAATGGTAGATTGTGTCTCCGGTGTTTTCTCTTTTCTTATTGTGCCTGTCGTGGTAAAACACTATTGTTTCATTAAAAGTATGAATCACAGATCTGTGACTCAGCTCCAGTGGTGCTGGATTTCTGACCCCCCTTCTCCTTTGTGTCAGAACAACTCAATCCAACATCTTGATACCGATTTCGGTTCCCTGTCTCTTTAGAATAATTCTCACCATGCATTTCTTTACAGATTATTATGTCATTCAGTATAAGCCTCCTTCATTTTCTCTAACACACCGTAGATCAAAAACCATTCTTCGATCTCAATAGTCCATCGATTTACTCAACAGAGATAGAGTGCCTACGATGGACCAGGTACTGTGTTGGGCTCTGGGAACAAAATGGTGGAAAAAAAAAAAAAGACATATACTCTGTCAGAACAAAGATTACAGTCTAGTGATCAAGACAGACTTTGTTTAAAAATAATTTAATAATTTTTAAACTTAAAACTGCAAGTATGCTAAAGGTATGAAAAAGAGGAGCATTAAATAGCATTTAATAGAAGGGGCTGTCCTAGTTAGGAAAGTCAGGGAAGGCTTCTCTGAAGAAGTGATATTTGAGCTGAAATTTGAAGGATGAATATCAGCTAACTTAGGGGAGGAGGGAATTACAGACATAGAGGAAATGTGTGCACGGACCAAGTGCCAGGTAACATGAGGACATTTTGAGAAACTGAAAAAAGTGACTGAAAGGCTGAAAGTATGGTTGGAATGCAGGAAGGGAGTTGAAGCTGGAGGGAAAGCCAAGAGTCAAGATTGTAAGTCATGTTAAAGATTTTTGTTATATTTTAACCAGAGAATCTGTTGAATTGGGGGGGTGACTGATAAATGATGTGATATGCATTATTTTTATATTGAGTTATAACTTATATGCAATGAAAAGCACATATCTTAAGGGTATCAATGAGTTGTGATGAATGCATACCAAGTAACAGAATATTTCTGTCACACCAAAAATTTGTGCCCCTTGCTAGTCAATTTCTACCCACAGAAGTAACCACGAATCTGATTTGTATCATTTTAGGTGTCACGGATTGAATTGTGTCCCCCCCAAAATGTGCATCAACTTGGCTAGTCCATGATTGCCAGTATTGTGTGATTGTCTGCCATTTTGTCATTTGATTTGATTTTCCGATGTGTTGTACATCCTATCTCTAGGATGTTAGGTGAGATTAGTGGCAGTTATATTAATGAGGCAGGACTCAATATACAAGATTAGGTTGTATCTTGAGTCAATCTCTTTTGAGGTCTAAAAGAGATAAGTGAACAGAGAGATGGGGACCTCGTTACAACAAAGCAAGAAGAACCAAAAGTGTGCATCCACTGGATCTGGCGTCCCTGCACTGAAAAGCTCCTAGACCAGCGGAAGACTGATGACAAGGACTTTCCTCCAGAGCCAACAGAAAGAGAAAGCCTTCTTCCGGAACTGGCACCCTCAATTTGGACTTTTAGCCTCCTAGACTGTAAAAGAATAAACTTCTCTTTGTTAAAGCCATCCACTTGTGGTATTTCTGTTATAGCAGCACTGCATAACTAAGAAATTAGGTTAGTTTTGCCTAATTAGAATTTCATATAAATGGAATCATACAATACATAATCTTCAATCTGTATTTTTTCACTCAGCATAAAGTGTTTACGATTCTGTTCGTGTGTGTATGTTGTTGCGTGTATCATTTTATTTATCCATTCTCCTGTATATTGGACTATTATAAATGGATGAGGAAGAAAGTGAGACTGGATTAATGGGGATCTTTTTTAAAAAGGTTATTGGTTTAGTTCAATAGAAAATTTATGATAGCTTGACCTGGTGGCATGGTGGCTAAAAGCTCAGCTGCTAACCAAGACGCTGACAGTTCAAATCTACCGGCTGCTCCTTGGAAACCCTATGGGGCAGTTCTGCTCTGCTCTATAGGGTTGCTATGAGTTGGAATCGACTGGATGGTAATGGGTTTTGAACGATTTAGTTAATTGGAAATGAAAACAAATGAGTGGTTTCAAGAGATATTAAGGAAGAGGTAAAATAAATGGGATTTGGTGATGGACTGGATATAGAGGTGAAGGAGAAGGAAGGATGAAATATCAATTTTTTGGTTTATGCAACTACTGGCATGGAGATACCATACACAAAACTAAGAAAACATATGAAGAGGATCAGATTAGAGATGTATGGGCAGGATCCTGGGTGTTATATTTTGAACATACTGATTTTGAGGTGCCTTTGAGTGCCTTTGAGCCATCCAAGTGGCAATGACAAGTAAACAGCAGTCGTGGCTACCTCAGACCACAATACAAAGGCTGCAGAACCCTTAAGGTCACTGCTGCTTTTCCCACAGTGACTAGATTTTTTATAGCCAGGTGGCGCAGTGGTTAAGAACCATGGCTGCTAAGCAAAAGATTGGCAGTTCGAATCTACCAGCTCCTCCTTGGAAATCCTATGAGGCAGTTCTATCCTGTCCTATAGGGCCTCTGTGAGTTGGAACCAACTCGGTGGCACCTAACAACAATGACAGCAAGATTAAACTACTACAAAGGACCAGTGTCAGTCAATTGGGGAAATGATAGTCTTTTTAACAAATGGTGCTGGCATACCTGGATATCCATTTGCAAAAGAATGAAACAGGACCCATACCTCACACCATGCACAAAAACTAACTCCAAGTGGATCAAAGACCTAAACATAAAGACTAAAACGATAAAGATCATGGAAGAAAAAATAGGATCAACCCTAGGATCCCTAAGACAGGGCATAAACAGAATACAAAACATTACCAAAAATGATGAAGAGAAACCAGATAACTGGGAGCTCCTAAAAATCAAACACCTATGCTCATCTGAAGACTTCACCAAAAGAGTAAAAAGACCACGTACAGATTGGGAAAGAATATTCAGCTATGACATCTCAGACCAGTGCCTGATCTCTAAAATCTACATGATTCTGTCAAAACTCAACCACAAAAAGACAAACAACCCAATCAAGAAGTGGGCAAAGGATATGAACACACATTTCACTAAAGAAGATATTCAGGCAGCCAACAGATACATGAGAAAATGCTCCTGATCATTAGCCATTAGAGAAATGCAAATTAAAACTACGATGAGATTTCATCTCACACCAACTAGACTGGCATTAATCCAAAAAACACAAAATAATAAATGTTGGAGAGGCTGCGGAGAGATTGGAACTCTCATACACTGCTGGTGGGATTGTAAAATGGTACAACCACTTTGGAAATCCATCTGGCGTTATCTTAAACAGTTAGAAATAGAACTACCATACAACCCAGAAATCCCACTCCTCGGAATATACCCTAGAGATACAAGAGCCTTCACACAAACAGACATATGCACACCCATGTTTATTGCAGCTCTGTTTACAATAGCAAAAAGCTGGAAGCAACCAAGGTGTCCATCAACGGATGAATGGGTAAATAAATTGTGGTATATTCACACAATGGAATACTACGCATCGATAAAGAACAGTGACGAATCTCTGAAACATTTCATAACATGGAGGAATCTGGAAGTCATTATGCTGAGCGAAATGAGTCAGAGGCAAAAGGACAAATATTGTATAAGACCACTATTATAAGATCTTGAGAAATAGAAAAAACGGAGAAGAACACATACTTTTGTGGTTACAAAGGGGGGAAGGAGGGAGGGAGGGAGAGGGTTTTTTATTGATCAATCAGTAGATAAGGACTGCTTTGGGTGAAGGGAAAGACAACACACAATACAAGGAAGGTCAGCCTAATTGGACTGGACTAAAAGCAAAGAGGTTTCCGGGATAAAATGAAAGTTTCAAAGGTCAGCGGAGCAGGGGCTGGGGTCTGGGGAACATGGTTTGAGGAGACTTCTAAGTCAACGGGCAAAATAATTCTATTATGAAAACATTCTGCATCCCACTTTGAATTGTGGTGCCTGGGGTCCTAAATGCCAACAAGCGGCCATCTAAGATACATCAATTGGTCTCAACCCACCTGGAGCAAAGGCAAAGGAAGAACACCAAGGTCACACGACAACTAAGAACCCAAGAGACAGAAAGGGCCACATGAACCAGAGACCTACATTATCCTGAGACCAGAAGAACTACTTGGTGCCCGGCCACAATCGATGTCTGCCCTGCTAGGGAGCACAACAGACAACTCCTGAGGGAGCAGGAGACCAATGGGATACAGACCCCAAATTCTCATAAAAAGACCATACCTAATGATATGAATGCGACTAGAGGAATCCCAGAGACAATGTTCCCCAGAACTTCTGATGGCACAGGACAGGAACCATCCCCGAAGACAACTCATCAGGCATGAAAAGGACTGGTCAGCGGTGGGGGAGAGAGATGCTGATGAAGAGTGAGCCAAGTAAATTAGGTGGACACTGGAGAGTGTGTTGGCAACTCTTGACTGGAGGGGGGATGGGAAGATAGAGAGAGAGGGAAGATGGCAAAATTGGCACGAAACGAGAGACTGAAACGGCTGACTCAATAGGGGGAGAGCAAGTGGGAGAAGGGAGTAAGATGTATGTAAACCTACATGTGACAGACTGATTGGAATGGTAAATGTTCACTTGAAGCTTAATAAAAATTAATTAAAAAAAAAAGATTAAACTACTATAGTTTATGAATCCTCTACAAGTTCTTTAAATTGACTTCGGCATCTGAAATTTGGTCTGTAGGGGCTCCTGGGAGCATGGATTTAAGCCAGACTAATTGAACACTTCTCCTCTGTACTAGCTTTTCTCAACCTGCTAAAAAAGATAGTAGTAATTCACAACTTTTTCACAGCTAGGGAGAAAGCTAGCCTCTTTAAGCCAAAACGACCAATATATAGGCATTAAAATCTCTTTACATATTAGGGCCTCTGTTCCCTATATGTAACTACATACTTCTAAGAAATTGCCTTCACATACTAGGTACTTAATAAATGTTGTATGTTCACATCCAGTGTAGCTTGTTTTCAACAAGAAACTCCTAGAAGGGAAGACCTATGACTTATTGAGTTGTACTCTGTAATGTCTTATACAGCACCATGTATGTGAAGGGACTGAATAAATATGTCAAATCATGACTTCAGGCATAGGTGTATAAGAGATACGGAAGACTAGGAGAGAAAATTATTTAATGTATAAATCTCATTCATCTCCTGACTTAAAGTGTTCCCTAAGAACCAGCAAAAAGGAAGGAAGAGAAAAAGAAGAATAAGAAGAGGAAGGGGAGGAAGAAAGAAAAGGAAGAAGGATGCATTTTAAGAAACACCAAAATAATTCTTAATTCGTAATGCAAAAATAACGTCATTACATGGCTCTTGAATCTAAAACACCTGTGGAAATAGCAAAAAAAAAAAGGCATTTCAATAAAAATAGCAAGTTTTAAAATATTTAAATAGACTGCCATCATCCTAAAGTCTGTCTTCCTCCAGAAACTCTCATTAAGATGAACTGGCTCATTTGTTTTGTTTCAAAGAATGTTTAAAGTGAATTGAGTTTGAAAAGTGGACTTAAATGTAACTTATACTAATTCTGGAATGTGGGACTATAAATATAAATGTGAACTGAGTACTTTACATTTTAGTCAATCATAGTGATTACATATTCTACCTGAAGCCATTGATTCAGAAGTATCTAGTCCAATGTTTCTGAAAGTATGTTTCAAGGATCACTAATCCTGAAAAGTATTCAACAAAAAGAGAAATCCATGGTTACATAACTTTGGGAAACTGTACACTATAGCCGATTCTTGATGCTTCACAGTGCACAATAGCATAATAAAGCTTTCAAGAGCCTGAGAAGTCCCCTAATAATAAAACCTCAAATCTTCACTATGGCTTAAAAGACTGCAAAATCTGGACCTTCAGTGCATCTCAGACCTCATTCCCTGCCACTCTCCACCTCACCGTTGAACTCCAGCCACATTGGCCTTCCTGATTGTCCTTAAATACGTCAAGCTTATTCTCACATCAGAGCCTTTAAAGTTGCTGTCCCCTCTACTTTGAAAACTATTCCCAGTTCACGGTAGTCAGCTCCCTAATTTCATTCAAGTCTCTGCTCAAATAATTTCTTCTCTGAGAGTCCCTCTTTTACCACCCATCTAAAATAAACCCCACCCCATCACTGTTCATCCCCTACACTGCTTTAATTTCCTTCACAGCAATTTTCTCTATTTCATTAATATTACATACTTGCTGTTCATACATGTTCTTCCAGAGAATCTAAGTGTCACGATGGCAAGGCCTTGTTTTATCTTGTTGAATGCTGATAAAACAGTACCTAGAACATACATATTCTACATATTCATTGAATAAATGAACAATGAATAGAGATTCTGTTTATATTTGCTTAACCAAGTGTTTCCCAAAATTATTTGAATATGGTGTTCTTCCTTCATGCACCATATATTAACTTCTTAAGGAACTAATGTTCTACAGAACACCCTTTGGAAATTCTGATCTAGGCTAATAAAAAAAAAAAAAACTTTTTTTGCTGATATAACCTCGAAAAAGGAACATTGCCAGAGGCTTCAGAAAAATGAAACAGGCTGGTTGGTGGGATGTCTAAGACGTCTGGAGAATTGTCAAAGCCCTCATGCTAGTGTTGTAATAGAGAAAGAGAAAGGAAAAACTATTAAATGCCTCAATTAATATGTCTAATCCATATAAATAACATTTTATTTTATTTATTTTCAAAGATTCTTTGAACTGGTCGGTCTGATCAGATTATAAATTATGTTAGATCTGTATGCTTAAAAAGAAACAAAGCAGCCCAAGAGGAAACAGAGGCTGCACTAGGCAAACACATATAATGAAAGAAAGAATATTATGATTAAGTTACTCATGTACTATTCAAAGAACTACGGCATTTGATTTAATATATTTAAGTAGGAGGGTTAAACAACATGACTCAGTTTTTTCCTTATAACTGAAACGTTTGGTCTCCAACATATGAACCATGCTCTCTCTTCCCCACCCCTTTTTTTTCCTTTTCTACTCCGCTGAAAAGTATTTTTTAAACTTAACACCTGGAAATGTTTGATTAACTCCTAGATGAACTTGAAAAAGAAAACTGTGGTTTCAAGTGACCACTGGAGTCCAGCTGGATCTTCTCTTGTTGTCTTCATTTATATCAGTGTATCTGAAGTAAACTTAGACAATTAGAATAAAGTTAATGAGCTCCATACATGCCAGGAAGTAGAAAGGTGCATTTTATTGTATTATGAAGCCAGTGTTAACGTCAGCAAAGTCTCCATTCAATGTCTGGGACATAATAAGTTTCCTTCCAGCTGCCTGGACTAAGGATGCATGGCAGGGCCAGAGGGCTATGGGTAGTGAAAATAAGGAGGCAATCACTATTATAATATTTGCATGCTCTTTCTCAGATTACTGGAAAAGAAAAACAAAAAACCTCAAAAAATAAAAAAAAACTAGCATTTTACCTGATTTTCCAACCCATAAATCAGAAAGCTTAGCAGTCAGAGCATATAAGGAGAGACGTAGTTGACAAAGAATAAGATGAAGTAGTGATGAAGGGTTTCCACTATCTACTGGTGCAGAAAGAAGGACAGGCAGTGAAAGAAAGGGAAGATGTGTTTCTTCACTTTAATTTCAGGGTTGGCACAACTACACAAAGGACTTTAGATAATCTATTTTTCCAAGAGATAGTGAAGAAATGTTAGAAGTGAATGGGAGTCTTTTTCCTAGAACTTGCATTATGTGATTAGGACAATAAGCTTACGTTATAATCAACAGTCAGAGACTTCTGAGTAGCCAGAAACTGAAAGTGAAAGGAAAATTGATGCTATTCACTGAATAAGAAGCTATTTTTCATAGAAAAAAGTATGCATTAAGGTATGAATTTCAAGTGATTTTTCTTAAAGTTTTTAAGTAGCAGGAATAGATTATCTCTGAGCTAACCACATTTTGTCACTAAGAATCTTGCAAACAATAACATGTATCCATGCTATAGCAGATTGATGGAGTCAGGGATAGAGTTTGTATTACCTGAAAAGAGATAAGTAACTGATCTCTATGGATACATAATTGAAATTTTCAGGTCTGGCTTCTAACATTATAGTTCCCAAATGCCAATTGTAAAAATGGCATGGAGGCCGAGTCTGATCTCCTCGAACTTCACAAAGGGGAAGGAGAATCATGATCCACAGGCCAAGGCTGATTCCTATGAGGCAGAGGTCAGACATGCCTCCTGTCTCCACCATCTTTACCAATTCTGACACCAACCTTCCCTTCCACGGCACTCTCTACTTCTCTGCTGGGTTCAATAATTCATTGCAATGGCCACACAGAACTCACATACAGTGTTCATGATTATGGGGTTTATTAGGGAAGTAACAGGTTACAATTCAGGCCCAGGCACACTCAGGATACAGTTCTTCCATCAGGACAGCCTCTTTTCAGCTGTGTTCACCGGCACACCTCCCTCTCTGGTCCTAGACCTCTGCCCTGCTCAGGAAAGTGTTACAAAGCTCTTTTAGCCCCTGCCAATGAGTCTCCAGAGTCACCTCAGGAATTCAGCTTTCTTGCTCTGTGGGCCGAGAAGCCCACTGCTCAGTCTCCTGCCACCATTTCTCACTATCTTCAGGGTTACAGCTGATTCCCTCTCTTGGTCTCCTGGTTCCAGGAGTTTCTCAGCACAGAGATCCCATATTGCATATGGGCATGCTGATGCCAGAGTCCTCAAAAGATTTGTCCAGGAGTATAAATATGGAACTGCAAATGGAATCCCATTTCTAATATCTCTATGCAACACTAAGTAGCAGTTAGTTGAGGTATGAATTAAAAATCTGGCAAGAGAGGATAGTGTTTGCTGTGATGCACTGCACAGATTCCACTTTAGAAATGAGGCACTGATTTCACCAGCTACCTGGAGTATCAGCGGCTGACAATTAGATGAATCTCTCTCTGAGAATTGTCCTCAACAACAATAACAACAAAAAAAAAGCCCAAGCCCCCTCTTCCATAGCCATGCTCCTTCCCCAGAAACACTCCACATCTACTGATTAGTCAATAAACCAAAAACCCATTGCCGTCAAGTTGATTCTGACTCATAGCGACCCTATAGCACAGAGTAGAACTGCCCCACAGAGTTTCCAGGGAGCACCTGGTGGATTTGAACTGCTGATCTTTTGGTTAGCAACCTTAGCCCTTAGCCACTGCGCCACCAGGGTTTCCGATTAGTCAATATGGGGGTAAAAATGTCTAACTTCTTTGTATCCAAGTAGGACAACTCTGAATGGCCATCCCAACTTCATCATGCTTCATGGAATCAGTTAATATCTTTGCTATGAATGTACTGCAATTAAATTTCTCCAGCCCTCTGTCTTATTATACTTTTATCATCACTTTCCAATAAACTTCTAAAACATGAAAAAAGGCATCAGTAATTGAAATTATATGATGCAGAATGTTAAATAATTCTATTTAATGTTTCAAAAAATAAAAATAGGGTTTGCAAATGTAAGCAGTGGCAAACACATCTAAAAAAGAACAAAACAGAATTTCAGAAAATGGCTTTTGATAATTTTCAAAAACTGCAATCATGGGTAAAATCACTAACTATACATAAACACATAAAAAAAATGGAACATAGATCTAAAGGACCCAGCCCTTATGCCACATGGAGAGACAAAGAGATGAAATATATTAAAAAGGGGTTAAAGGATATGGAATACAGAGTAATAAATTTTAATACTCATGTAATTGGAGTTTCAAAGGGAGAAAAGGGAGAAAAAGGGGAGAGGTAATATTTGAATATTTGTGTTATTGTTGTGTGCCATCAAGTCAATTCTGACTCCTAGAAACCCTATAAAGACAGAGTAGAACTACCCCATAGGGTTTCCTAGTCTGAAATCTTCATGGGAGAAGATTGCCAAGTCTTTTCTCCTGCAGAGCAGCTAGTGAGTTCAAACTGCTGACCTTTCAGTTAGCAGCCAAGCACTTAACCATTGTGTCACCTGGGCTCCTGATTTGAATATTTAATGGATGAGAATTTTCCAGAACTTATGAAAGACAACAATCCATAAGTTTAACAAGCACAATAAATCCCAAAGAGTTTGCATAAAAATAAATACACCCTTAGATACATCATAGTAAATGTGAAGAATATCACAAAGAAAAAAAATCTCAAAAGCAACCAGAAAAGACAAATTATATACAAAGAAGTGCAGTTAAACCAATGGCTAACTTTTCAGAAGGAAGGGTGAACTTGTCATCAGGAGGGACCAGTCCCTGGAGAAGGACATCCTGCTTTGTAAAGTAGAGGGTCAGCAAAAAAGAGGAAGACCCTCAAAGAGATGGATTGACACAATGACTGCAACAATTGGCTCAAGTGTAACAACAATTGTGAGGATGGCGCAGGACTGGGGAGTGTTTTGTTTTGTTGTACATAGGGTCACTATGAGTTGAGGCCCACTTGAGGGCACTTAACAACTTCTAATGGACAATATAGGACACTAACCTAAAACCCATTGCCATCGAGTTGATTCCGACTCATAGCAACCCTATAGGACAGAATAGAACTGTCCCGTACGGTTTCCAAGGAGTTCCTGGTGGATTTGAACTGTCGACCTTTTGGTTAGCAGCTGTAGCACTTAACCACTATGCCACCAGGGTTTCCATAGGATACTGCAGGTACCAATTATTTTCAAGCACACAAAGGAAAAAATGACACTCTGAGTGAAAATCCAAGTTTCAATAAACAATATGTATTGGCATCATATAAAGCAGATTATGTAATGATATTGTAGTTAAATTATAAATCAGTGACATAAAAATATACTCAACAATAACCATATGTTTAAAGAAATTAAGAAACATACTTCTAAGTAAATCTTAGAACAAAGAAGAAATTATAATGGGAATTAGTAGAAAATCTATTGTGTGATAAACAATAATGAAAGTAGTGCATATTAAAATTTTAGGGATGCAGTATATATTATATATATATAACATATATATATATATAATATGCAGTATATGTAATAAAACCAAATAAATTAGAAATTTGAATGGACATAATCATAAAACTTTACAAAAATAGATTAAACACAACTCTTCAGACATGAATTGGACCGGACAATGGGTTGGAGAGGGATGCTGGTGAGGAGTGAGCTTCTTGGATCAGAGGGACACTTGAGACTATGTTGACATCTCCTTCCTGGAGGGGAGATGAGAGGGTGGAGAGAGTCAGAAGCTGGCAAAATGGATTCAAAAAGAGAGAGTGGAGGGAGAGAGCAGGCTGTCTCATTAGGCGGAGAGTAATTGGGAGTGTGTAGCAAGGTGTATATGGGTTTTTGTGTGAGAGACTGACTTGATTTGTAAACATTCACTTAAAGCACAATAAAAATTATGAAAAAAATAGATTAAACACCTAAATAAATTGAGAGGTATACTGTGGCCATGGATTGGAGTACTTAATATTATAATAATATCAATCCATTTCAAATTAAAACATAGATCCAATCCAATACCAAACAAAATCCCAACAGATATGTGTGTGTATGTGTGTGTGACTGCATAACTCTAAATAATTCTAAATATAATTCTAAAATTTGCTCAGAACAATAAAGTACCACGAATAGACGTAACAATCTTGAAGTAAAAGAACCACTTATCAAGAATGTTTATAAAGCTGTTATAATTTAGATAATTTGGTATTAGCAGAGTAATAGACAAATTATTTAATGAGATAGAATTAAGAATCTAGAGGCAGAGCCATACATACACGAAAATTTGGTTATACAGAACGGGCACTGCAGACCAGGGCAGAAAGGATGATGGTCTCAATAAACGGTTCTGCCCAACTGGCTCTCCATAAGGGAATGCCTATCTAACACCCCACACAAACAAAAATTTCAAATGGATTGAAAAGCTTAAATGTAAAAAGCAAAACTTGAAACTTTTAGAAAACAATGTTGGAGAATATCTTTATGAACTTAAGATAGAGAAGAATCTATTAAATAAAACACACAAAGCAAGAACCATAGAGGAAAAGATTACCGAATTTGAATATATTTAAATTTGAAATCTCTGTTCATTAAAACATGCCATAAAGTGAAAGACAAACCACAAACTGAGAGATCTGCAACACATAATTGACAAAGTATTAGTGCCTAAACTATATTTTAAAAATCATTAAGAAAAAAAGACAAAACACTAATAGAAAAATAGACAAAAATCTTGAACACTGACTTCATAGAAGAAGCACAAATGACCAATAAACATATGTAAAATGCTCTACCTCATTACTAAGGTAAATGCAAAATTCACCAAAATGTGATACCATTTCACACCTATCAGGTTGGCAAAGACTTAAGTCTGATAATATCAACTGTTGTAAAAGATACGGAGCAACTGGAACACTGATACATAACCATTTTGAAAAACAATTCGGCTTTATCTAGTAAAGATGAAGTTGCACATACCCTATGACCCAGTGTGTCTCAGTTATCTAGTGCTGCTATAACAGAAATATCACAAGTGGATAGCTTTAACAAACAGAAATTCATTTTCTCTCAGTCTAGGAGGCTAGAAATCTTAATTCAGAGTGCTGGTTCTAGGGGAAGATTTCTCTCTCTGTCGGGTCCAGAGGAATGTCCTTGTCTCTTCTGAGCTTCTGCTCCTGGGCAATCTCCATGTGACTTGGCATCTCTCTTTCCCCAACTCTGCCTCTTTCACTTGCTTTTTAAATCTCTTTCATATCTCAAAAGGGAATGATTTAAAACACACCCTACGTTTTCTCTACGGCACTGGGTTCTGGGTTACACTAATCCTGTCTCATTAACATAACAAAGAAAACCAATTCCCAAATGGGATTATAACCATGGGCATAGAGGTTGGGATTTACAACACATATTTTGGGGGGACACAATTCAATCCATAACATTCCACCATTCGCCGCCCCCAAAAAACTTATGTGCTCGCCACATGCAAAACACATTCACCCCATCACATCATCCAAAAAGTCTTAAATCAACTCCAAGTTGAAATTCTCATCTTTTGAATCATCTAAATCAAATGTGGGTGAGACATTAGGCATATTCCATTCTGTGGCAGAATTCCTCATCTGAGAACATGTAAAATCTAGAATTCAGGTTATATGCTTCCAAAATACAATGGTAGAACAGGCACAAGGTAGACATTTCCATTACAAATGGGAGAAATTGGAGGGAAAGAAGGGATAACAGGCACAAAGCCAGTACAAAACCCAGCAGGACAATTTACATTAGCTCTCAAGACTTGAAAATAATCCTCTGTTCTCTGACACAATCTAAGCAATGGCCCTGCCCTCGACACCCTGGGTGCTGGCCACACCCTCTGGATTCTGGGTGGAAGCCCCTTGGACCTAGGCTTCAGCTCCGCCTTCCAGAACCACTGGGACAGTGCCTGAGTTATCTAATGCTGCTATAACAGAAATACCACAAGTGGACGACTTCAAAAAACAGAAGTACATTCTCTCACAGTCTGGTAGGCTAGAAGTCCAAATTCAATGCACCAGCTCCAGGGGAAGGCTTTCTCTCTCTGTCAGCTGTGGAGGAAGGTCCTTGTCATCAATATTTCCCTGGACTAGGAGCTTCTCAGCACAGGGACAATGGCTCTAAAGGGTGCATTTTCTGGTACTACTTTCTTGGTGGAATGATGTCCCCATGTGTCTCTGTTCACGTCTCTCTTTTATATCTCAAAAGAGATTGGCTTAAGACACAACCTAATCTTGTGGCTTGAGTCCTGCCTCATTAACATAAATGCCTCTAATCCTGCCTCATTAACATCATAGAGGTAGGATTTACAACACATGGGATAATCACATCAGATGACAAAATGGTGGGTAATCACAAAATACTAGGAATCACAGCCTAGCAAAGTTGATACACATTTTGGGAGTGGCATAATTCAATCCCTGACAGATGGCAACTCTGCTCACTTGGCTTTGGGTGGCCCCATTCTCCTTGTCCATCTGAATAGTAACCCTACTTCCTTGGCACTGGCAGCCCCTGCTTTTCTGTCACTTGGGCATGGCAATGATGCCCCTTCAGCTTTGGGCAGTGGCCCCATCCTCTTGGCCAAAAAGAATGGCACGCCTGCAATCCGGAACTGAGTTGGTGAAGATCTGACTCTTTGAAAGCTAGGAGGTCGTGGCTCTACCCTTTGATACCCCAGAGGCCGTGCCCTCTTCCTTTGAGACCCCAGAGATCATGGCCCCACCCTTCGAAACCCAGGCAGCTCTGCTTCCCATGCTCCTTCCAACAATTCTGCTGAACTCTGAGCTGCTCCAGGGATGGTTTTTTTCTTTTCTTGGAGGACAACAAATGGAGCTCCTTTGGCCTGTTTCTTGCCTGTAGAATTCCAAGAGGCAGACAGTGTTCTTTCATTCTTTCTCTGCCCCCTTCAGTTTAAGCTGATGGGTTTTCTGCTGTGGTAGTTGGTTAGATCCATCAGTCACAGGCTTAATCTCTTTAGCAAGAGATTGTGTAGCCACATCCTTCGTGAAAATTCTAGGACATGTGGCCTTAGTTTGCTCAATAGAATTTTCCATATCTTTTAAGTTTGGTTTTATTTTGCACAGTTCATTCTTAAGTCCATCTTTTTCCTTCGCATTTTACTATAAGCAACAAGTAGAAACCACACAGTCCCTTAAATATCTTGCTTAAGAATCTCCTCAGCCAGATATCCAAGTTCATCAGTTACAAGTTCTACCTTCCACCAGACATTTAAACATAACTCAGACAAGTTCTTTGCCACTGCATAAAAAGCATCATCCTTCCCCCATTGTCCAACCCTATGTCCATCATTTTCTTTTAAAGCCTCACCAGAAGCACAGTTAACGTCCGCATTTCCAGCGACATTCTGTTGCTGGCGCCATGTGTATTCTCTGAGATGACAGAGACTTTCCCTATAGCTCTCCTCACTTCCTTCTAACCCCTCGCCAGAAATGCCTTTGACATCCATAATTCTACCAACTGTTTGGTAGGAAATCTAGGCTTTTACTATTAAACCAAAACAAACCTGTTGCCAATGAGTCGATTCCAACTCATAGTTACCCTACATGACAGAGTAGAACTGTGCCATAGGGTTTCCAAGGCGTGGCTGGTGGGTTTGAACTGCCAACCTTTTGGTTAGTAGTCAAACTCTTAACCACTGCACCGCTAGGGCTCCAGACTTTTACTATTAGGCACCTTAAGACTCTTCCAGCCTCTACTCATTACCCAATTCCAAAACCACTTCCACATTTTAGGTATGTGTTATAGCAGCACCCTCACTTCTTGGTACCAAATTCTCTTAGTTATCTAGTACTGTTGTAACAGAAATACCACAAGTGGACAGCTTTAACAAACAGAAATTTATTTTCTCAAAGTTTAGTAGGCTAGAAGTCTGAATTCAGAATGCTAGCTCTAGGGGAAGGCTTTCTCTCTCTCTCTCAGCTCTAGGGGAAGGTCCTAGCCTCTTTGAGCTTCTGCTCCTGGGAGATCTTCCTGTGGCTTGGCATCTCTTTTCCTGCATCTCTGCTTTTTTCAGTTTCTTGTTTAATCTCTTTTATATGTCAAAGGAGATTGACTTAAGACACACCATACACTAGTTCTGTCTCATTAACATAACAAAGACAACCCAATCTCAAATGAGATTATAACCACAGGCATAGAGGTTAAGATTTACAACACATATTTTGGGGCACACAATTCAGTTCACAACACCAAGCAATTCCACTACTAGGTATATACTTTGGATAAACTCTTACAGATGTGCATCAGGAGACAGTGGCAAGAATGTTCAGAGCAGCACAGTTTTTAATAGCAAGAGAAAAAAGGAAACTACTCAAATGTCCATAAATAGTATAATTAATAAATACATTCTTAAATAGGCATATAATAGAAATTTCTACACAGTAGTAAATAAAAACTATAACTTCATGATACAACATTGATGAATTTGAAGAAAGTAATACTTACCTTAAAAACAAGTCACAGAGGAATGCTTATAGTATGATTTCTTTTAACCTGTGCAAAGCTTCAAGAGATCATTGTATAGGGATACAAACATATGGTAAAAATATAAAAAAAAAGCAAGAGAATGAAAAATACAAAATTCACAATAGAGACTACCTCAATAAGAGGAATGACAGGTGGGACACACAGGGGATGACGTTAAAGGTAATGATGTTATTTTTCTTAAATGGGTTGATTAGAAAAGCATGATCTTTATGTTTCATTACACCTTACATAAATTTATAGGTATTTTGTATATACTCATTATTTAATAAAGCTATTTTAAATCAATAGAATTTCTCTTTTTTTAATGAACGTGGTAAAGAGTACAAGACCAAACCCCAATTTAGCAGCAGAAACAAAACTTCTTGGGGACAGTTTGCCATCATATATTGATGTGGTATAATGATATCCTTTCTCTTTTCTGTGGAGCAATGTCCATCAAAAACATACCTGGAGAACAGCCAAATGTCAATGCTGACTGTGAACCTAAAAAAGCAGTACAATCTTGGCATAAAATGAGAGAACCATTCAGTTTGCCTTTCCCATGTAGTTAAAAGACAATGAGTTGTTGTTTCACTAATAAGAAAATAATAGGCAGCAGATAATGTCACCACAGAAGTATTGAACTTTACTGATTAAAACTTTATAATAATGGCTAGTGGTTCTGAATCTGAAAGCAATACCCCTATCAGGTAGAAAAACATAGAATTGTCTAAATGTTACCTATTCCCTGGTTCTTTCCGGGGAATACTAAGAGCACACACACACACATACACACATACACACACACACACACCACTCCATTTTTCCTCATCTTAAATTCCCTTGAAAAACACTAGAGACATGCAGGAGAAAAAAATTCCATGAATTAAAATTATTGTCAAGAATAGGGACAGTGCTGTGCTGATTGCTGTGAGTACGCTGTGTGTGAAAACTGGGAGAGGCAAAACACGGAATTCAAAAAGAGATCCTTGAACCTTCCTCTAAAAAAGGAGCAAAAACACCAAATAAGTTTCTGCCTGCTGGTTTTGCACATACTTCAGAAATACAGAATTTATGTGATAAAAAAATAGGTGTTTATTGTTGCCACGTGTCTGCCAGTTTGTCATACTGTGGGGGCTTGTGTGTTGCTGTGATGCTGGAAGCCATGCCACCGGTATTCAGATGCAAGCAGGGTCACTCATGGAGGACATGTTTCAGCTGAGCTTCCAGACTAAGACAAAGAAGAAGGACCCAGCAGTCTACTTCTGAAAACCATTAGCCAGTGAAAACCTTATGAATAGCTGCAGAACATTGTCTGATACAGTGCTGGAAGATGAGCCCCCCAGGTTGGAAGGCACTCAGAGACGACTGGGGAAGAGCTGCCTCCTCAAAGTAGAGTCGACCTTAATGACGTGGATGGAGTAAAGCTTTTGAGACCTTCATTTGCTGATGTGGCACGACTCAAAATGAGAATAAACAGGAAAATTGGAAATCACCAAAAATGAAATGGAACGCATAGACATTGATATCCTATGCATTAGTGAGCTGAGGTATTGGCCTTTTGAATCGGACAATCATATAGTCTAACATGCCAGGAATGACAACTTGAAGACGAACGGTGTTGCAATTCTTCGTCAAAAAGAACATTTCAAGATCTATCCTAAAGTACAATGCTGTCAGTAATAGGATAATATACATATGCCTGCAAGGAAGACCAGTTAATACGACTATTATTCAAATTTACCCACTAACCACTAAGGCCAAAGATGAAGAAACAGAAGATTTTTATCAGCTGCTGATAAAAATTGAAATTGATCAAACATGCAATCAGGATGCATTGATAATTCTGGTGATTGGAATGTGAAAGATGGAAACAAAGAAGAAGGAACGGTAGTTGGAAAATATGGCCTTGGTGATAGAAACAATGCCAGAGATCGAATGACAGAATTTTGCAAGACCAACGACTTCTTCATTGCAAATACCTTCTTTCACAAACATAAACGGCGACTATTTTTTTTTTTATACACATGGACCGCAACAGATAGAACACACAGGAATCAAATTGACTACATCTGTGGAAAGAGACGATGGAAAAGCTCAATATCATCAGTCAGAGCAAGGCCAGGGCCGAATGTGGAACAGACCACCAATTGCTCATATGCAAGTTTAAGCTGAAACTGAAGAAAATCAGAGCAAGTCCATGAGAGCCAAAGTATGACCTTGAGTATATCGCACCTGAATTTAGAGACCATCTGAAGAACAGATTTGACGCATCGAACACTAGTGACCAAACACCAGACAAGTTGTGGAATGACATCAAGGACATCATCCATGAAGAAAGCAAGAGGTCATTGAAAAGACAGGAAAGAAAGAAAAGACCAAGATGGATGTCAGAGGAGACTCTGAAACTTTCTCAAGAACATCAAGCAGCTAAAGCAAAAGGAAAAATTGATGAAGTAAAAGAACTGAACAGAAGATTTCAAAGGGTGGCTCCAAAAGACAAAGTAAAGTATTACAATGACTTGTGCAAAGAGCTGGAGATGGAAAACCAAAAGGGAAGAACATGCTCGGCGTTTCTCAAGCTGAAAGAGCTGAAGAAAAAATTCAAGCCTCGAGTTGCAATAGGATTCTACGGGGAAAATATTAAACAATGCAGGAAGCATCAAAAGAAGATGGAAGGAATACATAGAGTCATTATACCAAAAAGAATTAGTCGATGTTCAATCATTTCAAGAGGTAGCATATGATCGGGAACTGTCGGAACTAAAGGAAAAGATTGAAATTGTCAAGGATTTCATTTTACTTGTATCCACAATGAACATCCATAGAAGCAGCAGTCAAGAAATCAAATGACACATTGCATTGGGTAAATCTGCTGCAAGTGACCTCTTTAAAGTGTTGAAATGCAAAGATGTCACCTTGAAGACTAAGGCGTGCCTGACCCAAGCATGGTATTTTCAATCGCATCATATGCATGTGAAAGCTGGACAATGAATAAAGAACACGGAAGAAGAATTGATACCGTTCAATTGTGGTGTTGGTGAAGAATATTAAATACATAACGAACAAACCTGTCTTGGAAGAAATGCAACCAGAATGCTCCTTAGAAGCAAGGATGGCGAGACTGTGTCTTACATACTTTGGACATGTCGTCAGGAGGGATCAGTTCCTGGAGAAGGACATCATGCTTGGCAAAGTACAGGGTCAGTGGAAAAGAGGAAGACCCTCAATGAGGTGGATTGACACAGTGGCTGCAACATGAGCTCAAGCATAACAACGCTTGTAAGGATGGCGCAGGACCGGGCACTGTTTCTTTCTGTTGTGCATGGGGTTGCTATTGGTTGGAACCGACTTGACAGCACCTAACAATGACAACAACAACAATTGTTGCCAAAACTATCATCAACACTGGGACGAAGTGGGTGACATGGAAAGAAAGTGTGTATATATGGGATGAAGAAAAATATTTAAGTAAAAGTGGTCCTCTAGACTTGGCTCAGTATAATATAATGAATACAGAGAAGGAATGAAAAAGCTAATGATAAATTTGAACCTATAAACATTTTTTAAATATATTCTTTTAGCCTAATCCAATGTCTCATTTTATGTTTGTTTATACAAAATAAATAAACTTCTTAGTGAATGAGGCATTTATTTTTTACAGAACTTCTTTGCATAGCCTTTTGCAGATGCCTGATTTTTTTTAAGGGACCACATGGGTAGAATGCAGATTTCATGGTAATGAATTTCAAGCACATTGTTTCAGTTATTGTAATGGTTCAACACCAAGCCATGAACTGCACAGTCAAGTCGTTTCTCCAACTTACTTGTTGAGAAATAACTGGACCATAAATATTTCTTCTGGCTACTGACATCATATTAATAGTGCTTTAATATTTTTAATGATGACGGTTTCAGTCATCAATAAATGTAACAAAACATATTTTTTAAAAAATCTCAATATATACAGAGAATAAGACATTCTACATGGGGAATCCAAAGTCATGACAGTCATTTGTTTCTCACTGCAGGAATATATAATTCCTGGGCAAAATTTAAATTCTCTTTAAAAAATCCTAGTTTATGAAAAAACTTTAGTAGTTAATAGACATCAGGCTCTTGACACAAAAAATAAGTTTTCTGACTTCTCTGAGCAGTATATATTGCTCCAGAGAAGCTCTCCCAAAAGAATATCGAGAAACCAAAGTTAGAGGAACCACTAGGCTATGCCGACTCTCTTTCATAATTAAGAATATACGTCGTACAAATTCCAATTCTGTTTTCACCATATCTCATTAAAAATAAATGCTGGAATAGCCTACTGTTTATAGTCAGAGTAAAATGAAATGTATTTTAATTCCACAAATTTCACTATGAACCTAATTTACAATTAGTTTTGATTTTAATTTCTTAAAACTAGAGGGTACCAAATAACCTTAAGAAATTATTGTAATAAACGAAATCTTTATTTGGATTTTAAATTGCATTTTTTTCTCCCAAAGTATCTTTTGTGTTCTAGTTTCAGTGTTTCAGGTTCTTAACTGATAACGCCTGAAATCTTCCCAAAGCAGAGATGACTGTGTACCAGAACACTGCATAACCTTACTAACATTCAGTCACTCGGAACTACTCCATCTGGGTTTCTGTCCATCCAAAGAACCAGCTGCTCTAAATAAATGCCTTACTCATCTTGCCTGTTGTATCATGAGCTTAAATATGCTGCTGCCATAATTACCATTCTCAACTTCTGAATAGAGCCAGCAACCAACTAACAATTTATTGAGTACACAGGCTGCTGCTAATTGTTTGGTCATATAATTGGGTACAGGGATTACTTTATTACTGCTGACTGAAAGCAGCTGTGCTCCCTGAACATCCAATGCACACTGCACATTAGCTTTAAAATAGAATATGAATCTGTGATACTGAGGGAAATATCAAAAGCTGCCAATTTGGAAGGTGGCGAATACCCCAGGAGGTCATCTATTAGTAAAAAAGTGCTCAGATTAAGAATGATTACTTACATCAGGAAGGTCTAGTTTACTATTGCTTCTTACTGATGCTGCTTTGTGAGTACAGCTTGCTAGGAGAAGCAGGGCATTTTTGAAGATGTCCCTAGGGACTTTCTGGATATTCTTCTCTACTCTCACAGCTAATTCCTATAACAATAGTAGCACTAAGAAAAATGGAAATGTAAATCCAGATCAACATAAAAAGCCAGATCCGTGTTTTATTCAGCCCCATAATAAAAAATGGGAGCAAATGTGGAAACAGCTCTCCTTATCCACTAGACTGTAAGCTCCCTAGGAGAATGTAACTGAGAGAAAGGACTTCACTCTTTCTCTAGTGCCTAGATCAGTGCCTGCACATAGTAGATGCTCAGTAAATATTTACTTAATAAATATGGAACAACTTTGAGTTTAAATCAACAGATTTTTGTAGTCATCGTTCAGTGCTGGATGTCCGCTACATTATCTATATCTCAATACTGGAACCTAATGGTGATTTGACTGACAAACTGTCAGTTTGTCATACTGTGGGGGCTTGTGTGTTGCTGTGACACTAGAAGCTATGCTGCCGGTATTCAAATAAATACCAGCAGGCTCACCCATGGCAGACAGGCTTCAGCTGAGCTTCTAGACTAAGACAGACTAGGAAGGACAAGGTGGTCTACTTCTGAGAAGAATTAGCCAGTGAAAACCTTACGAATAGCAGTGCAACATTGTCTGAGAAAGCGCCAGAAGATGAGCCCCCCAGGTTGGAAGGCACTCAAAATGCGACTGGGGAAGACCTGCCTCCTCAATGTAGAGTCGACCTTAATGACATGGATGCAGTCAAGGTTACGAGACCTTCATCTGCTGATGTGGCATGGCTCAAACTGAGAAGAAACAGCTGCGAACATCCATTAATAATTGGAACCTAGAATGTATGAAGTATAAATCTAGAAAAATTGGAAATCATCAGAAATGAAATGGAATGCATAAACATTGATATCCTAGGTATTGGTGAGTTGAAATGGCCTGGTATTGGTCATTTTGAATCAGACAATCATATGGTCTACTATGTGGGGAATGGCCACTTGAAGAGGAATGGCTTTGCATTCATCATCAAAAAGAACATTTCAAGATCTATCCTGAAGTACAACGCTGTCAGTGATAGGATAATATCCATACGCCTACAAGGAAGATCCATACACCTACAACTCTTGTTCAAATTTACACACCAACCACTAAGGCCAAAGATGAAGAAATTCAAGATTTTTACCAATGTCTGCAGTCTGAAATTGATCAAACATGCAATCAGGATGCACTGATAATTACTGGTGACTGGAATGCAAAAGTTGGAAGCAAAGAAGATGGATTGGTCTTTGGAAAACATGGCCTTGGTGATAGAAAGGATGCTGGAGATTGCACAAAAGAATTTTGCAAGACAAACGACTTCATTGCAAATACCTTCTTTCACCAACATAAACGATGACTATACACACGGACCTCACTAGATGGAATACAAAGGAATCAAATCGGCTACATCTGTGAAAAGAGATGATGGAGAAGCTCAATATCATCAGTCAAAACAAGGCTAGGGGCTGACTATGAATCAGACCATGAATTACTTACAGGCAAGTTCAAGTTGAAACTGTAGAAAATTTAGAACAAGTACACAAGAGCCAAAGTACAACCTTGAGTATATCCCCCCTGAATTTAGAGACCATCTCAAGAATAGATTTGACACATTGAACACTAATGACAAAAGACCAGACGAGTTGTGGAACATTATCAAGGACATCATACATGAAGGAAGCAAGAGGTCATTAAAAAGACAAGACAGAAAGAAAAGACCAAAATGGATGTCAGAAGAGACTCTGAAACTTGCTGTTGAACGTCGAGTAGCTAAAGCAAAAGGGAAAAACGATGAAGTAAAAGACCTGAACAGAAGATTTCAAAGGGTGGTTTGAAAAGACAAGGTAAAGTATTATGATGACATGTGCAAAGACCTGGAGATAGAAAACCAAAAGGGAAAAACATGCTGAGCATTTCTCAAGCTGAGTGAACTGAAGAAAAAATTCAAGCCTTGAGTTCCAATACTGAAGGATTCTACAGGGAAAATACTAAACTGCAGGAAGCATCAAAAGAAGATGGAAGGAGGGGGTGGGGCCAAGATGGCTGACTGGGTAGAAGCTACCTCGGATCCCTCTTGCAACAAAGACTCGGAAAAACAAGTGAATTGATCACATACATGACAATGTACGAACCCTGACCATCAAACACAGATCTAAAGAGCTGACCTGAGTGACAGAGACTGAGAACGAATAACCACGGGGAAGCAACGACTGCTTTCGGAGCCTGGAGCCAGCGTCCCAGTCAGGAAACCTTGGTGCCGGGCTTTGGACTGGGCACAGGGGGTCGAGCACGGCATCCTGAGATGGCGCAAACATGGGACGCAGCCCTAGCCCCCAGAAGTGACCTCGGGGGAAGCCCAGCCAGTGCACGCAGGCACCTCAGTGACACAGCTGACAGGAGGAGAAGTCACCGGGAGGCAGCGACTGGTTTTGGAGCCTGGAGTGCGGCGTCCCAGATGGGGAACCTTGGCGTGGGGCTTTGGACTAGGAGCGAAGAAACTAACCACGGCTTCTGAGACAGCGCAAGCACGGGACGTGGGCCTGAATCTCAGGGGCAATCTCTACCCAGCCAGCGCACACAGTCGATGCACCCCTCAGGAATCTCAGAAAAAACAGTCAACCCAAGCAAGATAAGTAACTTTGTCTATATTCTGGGGTGCTACTCTCTCCTATTTATCTGAACTCTCCCCTCCCCTTCCCAGGCGGCTTCATTAACATTGGAATTTCCTGAGCCAGAGAGTGAACTGCTCTGCAGTTTTTCTTTCTTTTTTGGTCTTTTCCTAACCCATTCTCCTGGCCTGAGAGAAGCAGCTACAAAAAACCCAGGGACCAAAAATCCTTCCCTAATTGGACTAAAAATACAGAACCAGCACCAGCCAAACATATGTGATCCACAGTCTTGGGCTTTCATCCCTACAGGGAACAAGGTGGCTATTATAATGCAAAGGCAATTCTGATAGGGATCTGACTGTAATTGTTTTAGCAGATTACTGGAAAGACAAGTTTCCCAGGTCTGATATCTCTGCGTATTCAACGGAGCCCTCACTGACCCACAACAGGGAACTGAGGGCTGAAGCTCCCCCCAGACCACCTAGCTTCCTGCCTTAGGGGTCTAAGGAAGGTGACACCTACCAATCTGTAGAGGTACTGGCTTTGGGAGCCTAAAGTACAGCTGTAGAGCCCACCCACCAAAGTGCTTTAGGAATAGAGACACACCTACCTCACTGGCACTTGGGGGAAGCCTGTCAGCATCCTGACCCCCCTGGAGTGTGAACCCCTGCTGCTACTAGAATCTGGTGCACACGACTATCACCACTACCTCTCTAGGTGGATAGGTGACAGTCTGCACCACACACTTGATGGCCCGAAATCAGATTCTACTCAAGAATAGTGAATGGACTCTTAGGCTTATATACCTGGTAACAGCCCAAACCAGCTGGTAATAGGACATAAGTGATTCAAGGGCTACAACAATCAAGACAGCGCAATCTAGTAGCCCATCTACGTATATTGAAAGAAAACAAAACAAGATAAGACTCAGTAAGCAAATATAGAATAAATCACTACAATATCTTAGAGATGGCTCGGAGACAGCAGTCGATATCAAACCACATAAAGAAGCAGACCGTGATTGCTTCTACAACTCCCCAAACTAAAGAATCAAAATCTTTCCCAAATGAAGATACAATCCTGGAATTGCCAGATGCAGAATATAAGAAACTAATTTACAGAATGCTTCAAGACATCAGGGATGACCTCAGGAATGAAATAAGGCAATCTACAGAAAAAGCCAAGGAACACACTGATAAAACAGTTGAAGAAATCAAAAAGATTATTCAAGAACATAGTGGAAAAATTAATAAGCTGCAAGAATCCATAAAGAGACAGCATTCAGAAATCCAAAAGATTAACAGTAAAATTACAGAATTAGACAACTCAATAGGAAGTCAGAGGAGCAGACCCGAGCAATTGGAATGCAGGGTGCGGAATCTGGACGACAAGGGAATTGACACCAACATAGCTGAAAAAAAATCAGATAAAAGAATTAAAAAAAACGAAGAAACCCTAAGAATCATGTGGGACTCTATCAAGAAGAATAACTTGCATGTGATTGGAGTCCCAGAACAGGGAGGGATAACAGAAAATACAGAGAGAATAGTTGAAGATCTGTTGGCAGAAAAGTTCCCTGACATCATGAAAGATGAAAGGATATCTACCCAAGATGTTCATCAAACCCATATAAGATTGATCCAAAAAGAAAATCACCAAGACATATTATCATCAAACTTGCCAAAACCAAAGATAAAGAGAAAATTTTAAAAGCAGCCAGGGAGAAAAGAAAGGTCTCCTACAAAGGAGAATCAATAAGAATAAGTTCAGACTACTCAGCAGAAACCATGCAGGCAAGAAGGCAATGGGATGACAAATATAGAGCACTGAAGGAGGGAAAACTCCAAGCCAAGGATCATATATCCAGCAAAACTCTCTCTCAAATATGAAGGCGAAATTAAAACATTTACAGATAAACACAAGCTTAGAGAATTTGCAAAAACCAAACCAAAGCTACAAGAAATACTAAAGGAAATTGTCTGGTCAGAAAACCAATAATATCAGATACCAGCACAACACAAGGGCACAGAACAGAACATCCTGATATCAACTCAAATAGGGAAATCACAAAAACAAATTGAGATTAATTTTAAAAAGAAAAAAACGCTCAAAAAGGGAATCATTGAAGTCAATATGTAAAAGATCACAATAATCAAAAAGAGGGACTAAATGCAGGAGGCATAGAACTGCCATATGGAGAGGGAAACAAGGCGATATAGGACAATAGAAGTTAGGTTTTTACTTAGAAAAATAGGAGTAAATATTAAGTAACCACAAAGAGGTATAACAACTCCATAACGCAAAATAAACACCAAGAAAAACATAACAACTCAGCAAACAAAGTCAACTACTATGAAAATGAGGAACACACAATTTACAGTGAAAAACGTCTCAGCACAAAAAAGTAAGTGGAAAAATGAAATTGTCAACAACACACACAAAAAGGCATCAAAATGACAGCACTAAACACATACTTATCTATAATTACGCTGAATGTAAATGGACTAAACGCACCAATAAAGAGACAGAGAGTCTCAGACTGGATAAAGAAACACTATCCGTCTATATGCTGCCTACAAGAGACACACCTTAGACTTAGAGACACAAACAAACTAAAACTGAAAAAAAAAACTGAAGGGATGGAAAAAAATATATCAAGCAAACAACAATCAAAAAAAAGCAGGAGTAGCAATATTAATTTCTGACGAAATAGACTTTAAAGTTAAGTCCACCACAAAGGATAAAGAAGGACACTACATAATGATTAAAGGGACAATAGACCAGGAAAATATAACCGTATTAAATATTTATGCACCCAATGACAGGGCTGCAAGATACATAAAACAAACTTTAACAGAACTGAAAAGTGAGATAGACACCTCCACAATTATAGTAGAAGACTTCAACACACCACTTTCGGAGAAGGACAGGACTTCCAGTAAAAAGCTCAATATAGACACAGAAGACCTAATTGCTACATTCAACCAACTTGACCTCATAGACTTATACAGAACACTCCACCCAAGTGCTGCAAAGTATACTTTTTTTTCTAGTGCACATGGACCATTCTCTAGAATAGACCGCATATTAGGTGATAAAACAAACCTTTGCAGAATCCAAAACATCACAATATTACAAAGCATCTTCTCAGACCACAAGGCCACAAAAGTGGAAATCAATAACAGAAAAATTAGGGAAAAGAAATCAAATACTTGGAAAATGAACAATATCCTGCTGAAAAAAAGACTGGGTTATAGAAGACATTAAGGAGGGAATAAGGAAATTCATAGAATGCAACAAGAATGAAAACACTTCCTATCACAACCTCTGGGACACAGCAAAAATACTGCTCAGAGGTCAGTTTATATCAATAAATGAAAAAAAAATTTTTTTTTGATGCAGACATACAAAAAGAAGAAAGAGCCAAAATCAGAGAACTGTCCCTACAACTTGAACACATAGAAAGTGAGCAACAAAAGAATCCATCAGGCACCAGAAGAAAACAAATAGTAAAAATTAGAGCTGAACTAAATGAATTAGAGAACAGAAAAACAATTGAAAGAATTAACAAAGCCAAAAGCTGGTTCTTTGAAAAAATAAACAAACTTGATAAACCATCGGCCAGACTGACTAAAGAAATACAGGAAAGGAAACAAATAATCCGAATAAGAAACGAGATGGGCCACATCACAACAGACCCAACTGAAATTAAAAGAATCATATCAGATTATTATGAAAAATTGTACTCTAACAAATTTACAAACCTAGAAGAAATGGATGAATTCCTAGAAAAACACTACCTACCTAAACTAACACAATCAGAAGTAGAACAACTAAATAGACCCATAACAAAAAAAGAGATTGAAAAGGTAATCAAAAAACTCCCAACAAAAAAAAGCCCTGGCCCGGACAGCTTTACTGCAGAGTTCTACCAAACTTTCAGTGAAGAGTTAACACCACTACTACTAAAGGTATTTCAAAGCATAGAAAAGGACGGAATACTACCTAACTCATTCTATGAAGCCACCATATCCCTAATACCAAAACCAGGTAAAGACACCACAAAAAAAGAAAATTACAGACCTATATCCCTCATGAACATAGATGCAAAAATCCTCAACAAAATTCTAGCCAATAGAATTCAACAACATATCAAAAAAATAATCCACCACGACCAAGTGGGATTTATACCAGGTATGCAACGCTGGTTTAATATTAGAAAAACCATTAATGTAATCCACCATATAAATAAAACAAAAGACAAAAACCACATGATCTTATCAATTGATGCAGAAAAGGCATTTGACAAAGTCCAACACCCATTCATGATAAAAACTCTCAGCAAAATAGGAATTGAAGGAAAATTCCTCAACATAATAAAGGGTATCTATATTTTTTTTTTTTATACAAAGCCAACAACCAACATCACTCTAAATGGAGAGAGCCTGAAAGCATTTCCCTTGAGAACGGGAACCAGACAAGGATGCCCTTTTTTTTTTTTATTCAACATTGTGCTAGAGGTCCTAGCCAGAGCAATTAGGCTAGACAAAGAAATAAAGGGCATCCGGATTGGCAAGGAGGAAGTGAAATTATCTCTATTGGCAGATGACATGATCTTATACACAGAAAACCCTAAGGAATCCTCCAGAAAACTACTGAAACTAATAGAAGAGTTTGGCAGAGTCTCAGGTTATAAGATAAACATACAAAAATCGCTTGGATTCCTCTACATCAACAAAAAGAACATCGAAGAGGAAATCACTAAATCAATACCATTCACAGTAGCCCCCAAGAAGATAAAATACTAGGAATAAACCTTACCAAAGATGTAAAAGACCTACACAAAGAAAACTACAAAGTACTAGAGCAAGAAACTAAAAAGGACCTACATAAGTGGAAAAACATACCTTGCTCATGGATAGGAAGACTTAACATAGTAAAAATGTCTATTCTACCAAAAGCCATCTACACATACAATGCACTTTCGATCCAAATTCAAATGACATTTTTTAATGTGATGGAGAAACAAATCACCAACTTCATATGGAAGGGAAAGAAGCCCCGGATAAGTAAAGCATTACTGAAAAAGAAGAACAAAGTGGGAGGCATCCCTCTACCTGATTTTAGAACATATTATACAGTCACAGTAGTCAAAACAGCCTGGTACTGGTACAACAGGCACACAGACCTATGGGACAGAATTGAGAACCCAGATATAAATCCATCCACATATGAGCAGCTGATATTTGACAAAGGCCCAGTGTCAGTTAATTGGGGAAAAGATAGTCTTTTTAACAAATGGTGCTGACATAACTGGATATCCATTTGCAAAAAAATGAAACAGGACCGATACCTCACACCATGCACAAAAACTAACTCCAAGTGGATCAAAGACGATAAAGATCATGGAAGAAAAAATAAGGACAACGTTAGGAGCCCTAACACAAGGCATAAACAGATTACAAAACATTACCAAAAATGACGAAGAGAAACCAGATAACTGGGAGCTCCTAAAAATCAAACACCTATGCTCATCTAAAGACTTCACCAAAAGAGTAAAAAGACTACCTACAGATTGGGAAAGAAATTTCAGCTATGACATCTCCGACCAGCGCCTGATCTCTAAAATCTATAGGATTCTGTTAAAACTCAACCACAAAAAGACAAACAACCCAATCAAAACGTGGGCAAAGGATACGAACACGCACTTCACTAAAGAAGATATTCAGGCAGCTAACAGATACGTGAGAAAATGCTCTCGATCATTAGCCATTAGAGAAATGCAAATTAAAACTACGATGAGATTCTATCTCACTCCAACAAGGCTGGCATTAATCCAAAAAACACAAAATAATACATGTTGGAGAGGCTGCGGAGAGATTGGAACTCTTATACACTGCTGGTGGGAATGTAAAATGGTACAACCACTTTGGAAATCTATCTCGCGTTTTCTTAAAGTTAGAAATAGAACTACCATACAACCTAGAAATCCCACTCCTCGGAATATACCCTAGTGAAATAAGAGCCTTTACACGAACAGATATATGCACACCCGTGTTTATGGCAGCTCTGTTTACAATAGCAAAAGGCTGGAAGCAACCAAGGTGTCCATCAACAGATGAATGGGTAAATAAACTGTGGTATATTCACACAATGGAATACTACGCATCGATAAAGAACAGTGACGAATCTGTGAAACATTTCATAACATGGAGGAACCTGGAAGGCATTATGCTTAGCGAAATTAGTCAGAGGCAAAAGGACGAATATTGTATAAGACCACTATTATAAGATCTTGAGAAATAGTATAAACTGAGAAGAACACATACTTTTGTGGTTACGAGGGGGGGAGGGTGGAAGAGGGTTATTTACTGATTAGTTAGCAGATAAGAACTACTTTAGGTGAAGGGAAGGGCAATACTCAGTACACCGAAGGTCAGCTCAACTGGACTGGACCAAAAGCAAAGATGTTTCTGGGATAAACTGAACGTTTCAGTCAGCGGAGCAAGGACGTGGGTTTGGGGACTATGGCTTAAGGGGACTTCTAAGTCAATTGGCAAAATAATTCTATTATGAAAACATTCTGCATCCCACTTTGAAATGTGGCATCTGGGGTCTTAAATGCTAACAAGTGGCCATCTAAGATGCATCAATTGGTCTCAACCCACCTGTAGCAAAGGAGAATGAAGAACGCCAAGGTCACACGATAACTATGAGCCCAAGAGACAGAAAGGGCCACATGAACCAGAGACTTACATCAATCTGAGACCAGAAGAACTAGATGGTGCCCGGCCACAACCGATGACTGCCCCGACAGGGAGCACAACAGAGAACCCCTGGGAGCAGGAGATCAGTGGGATGCAGACCCCAAATTCTCATAAGAAGACCAGACTTAATGGTCTGACTGAGACTAGAGGAATCCCGGCGGTCATGGTCCCCAAACCTTCTGTTGGCGCAGGACAGGAACCATTCCCAAAGACAACTCATCAGGCATGGAAGGGACTGGACAATGGGTTGGAGAGAGATGCTGACGAAGAGTGAGCTACTTGTATTGGGTGGACACTTGAGACTGTGTTGGCATCTCCTGTCTGGAGGGGAGGTGGGAGGGTAGATAGGGTTAGAAACTGGCAAAATCGTCACAAAAGGAGAGACTGCAAGGAGGGAGCGGGCTGACTCATTAGGGGGAGAGTAAGTGGGAGTATGGAGTAGGGTGTATATAAGCTTATATGTGACAGACTGACTTGATTTGTAAACTTTCACTTAAAGCACAATAAAAATTATTATTAAAAAAGAAGATGGAAGGAACATACAGGGTCACTATTCCAAAAAGAACTGATTGATGTTCAACCATTTCAAGAGGTAACATATGATCAGGAACTGATGGTACTGAAGGAAGAAATCCAAGGTGCACTAAAGGCACTGGTGAAAAACAAGGCTCCAGGAATTGACAGAATACCAGTTGAGATGTTTCAACAATTGGATGCAGCACTGGAAGTGCTCACTTGTCTATGCTGAGAAATTTGGAAGACAGCTACCTGGCCAATCGATGGAAGAGATCCATATTTACGCCTATTTCCAAGAAAGGTGATCCAATTGAATGCGGAAATTATAGAACAATATCATTAATATCACAAGCAAACAAAATTTTGCTGAAGATCATTCAAAAGTAGCTGCAGCAATATATTGATAGGGCACTGCCAGCAATTCAAGCTGGATTTGGAACAGGATGTGGAATTAGGGATATCATTGCTGATGTCAGATGGATCCTGGGTGAAAACAGAGAATACCAGAAAAATGTTTACCTGTGTTTTATTGACTAGGCTAAGGCATTCGACTGTGTGAACCATAACAAATTATGAGTTGCATTGCGGAGAATGGGAATTCTGGAACACTTAATTGTGCTCATGAGGAATCTGCACATGGATCAAGAGGCAGTCGTTTGAACAGAACAAGGTGATACTGTGTGGTATAAAGTCAGGAAAGATGTGCATCAGGATTCACAATACCTATTCAATCTGTATGTTGAGCAAATAATCCGAGAAGCTGGACTATGTGAAGAAGAACGGGGCATCAGGATTGGAGGAAGACTCATTAACAACCTGCGTTATGCAGATGACACAACCTTGCTTGCTGAAAGTGAAGAGGACTTGAAGCACTTACTAATGAAGATCAAAGACCACAGCCTTCAGAATGGACTGCACCTCAACATAAAGAAAACAAAAATCCTCACTACTGGACCTATAAGCAACATCATGATGAACAGAGAAAAGATTGAGGTTGTCAAGGATTTCATTTTACTTGGATACGCAATGAACACCCACGGACGCAGCAGTCAAGAAATCAAAAGACACTTTGCAATGGGCAAACCTACTGCAAAAGACCTCTCTGAAGTGTTGAAAAGCAAAGATGTCACCTTGAGGGACTAAGGTGCACCTGACCCAAGCCATGTGTTTTCAATTGCCTCATATGCATGTGAAAGCTGGGCAATGAATACGGAAGACCGAAGAAGAACTGATGAGTTTGAATTGCGGTGTTGGCAAAGAATATTGAACATACCATGGACTGTGGAAAGAACAAACAAATCTGTATTGGAAGAAGTACAGCCAGAATGCTCCTTAGAAGCAAGGATGGCGAGGCTATGTCTCACATACTTTGGACATGGTGTCAGGAGGGACCAGGCCCTGGAGAAGGACATCATGGTTGGTAAAGTGAAGGGTCAGTGAAAGAGAGGAAGGCCCTCGATGAGATGGATTGATACAGTGGGTGCAACAAAGGCCTCAAGTGTAACAGCGAATGTGAGGATGGTGCAGCACCAGGCAATATTTCGTCCTGTTTTGCATAGGGTTGCTATGAGTCGGAATTGACTCAATGGCACCTAACAACAACAAGAACAACAAACGGTGATTTATAACTGTTAAAATTTAAAGCACACACACCATTTGACAAAGCAGTTCCTTCTGAGGGAATTTATATTAGAGATACGTTTGTACCTATACACAAAGATTAAAGTGCAAGAATATCCACTTCAACTTTATAGTACAGAAAGATTGAAAACAACCCATATACCCATAGATAGGTGGTGGATTAAATAAATTAGAGTACATCCATAAATGGAATACCATGCAGCTACTAATAATGATAGAAAACTCTATTTATATTCAAATAAAAAGATACTGAAGATATATTTTTAAGTAAAAAGAGGAAGCTGCGGAACAAATGGAGATACATATAGATAGGATTGTACATTCATGCAGTATCTCTGGAAGAATACCCAAGAAATTGGTAACAGATTGTCTCTGAGGAACAGGGAACTGAAGCCATGGAAATTAGGACTAGGAGACTCATATAGCAAATGTACAACTGTTTGATGATTAGAATGTTTGCCATGTGTATTAATTATGCAAAAGAAATGTAAAGTTTAAAACCAAAGAACATAATGTAATTTTCACTACCAAAACCAAAAAACCAAACCCACTGCTATGAAGTCAATTCCAACTCAAAGCGACCCTATAAGAAAAAGTCAAACTGCCCCATAGTGTTTCAGTCTGTAAGTCTTTAAGGAAGCAGACTGCTGCATCTTTCTCCTGCAGAGCAGCTTGCGCATTCAGACCACCTACCTTTTGGTTAGCAGTCAAGCACTTTAATCACTGAGCTGCCCGGGCTCCTAATTTACTACATACAGTACACATTGGAAGAAATAACTGGTTAATCAGATTCTTCCAGCGCACACGTTAGTATACTATGGGAATAAACCTGACAACTTTCAGGTCACTTGAGAATGAGTGTAGGGCTCGCGTAATATCTGATTCCCTGCTATTCCCACTTTGCTTATACTTTTCCAGGAGTCAGTCTTTCAATAATTATTTACTGACATGTATAAAAAAATAGAGAAGATCAAATCCTAGGCAAAATTGTGAAGAAGGTTTAGTTATTCTTTTGTAAAACTGTCTCTCTCCTCTTCCCTTTCGGTACCACCTCGACATGGGCTTAGGCCCACACACTTACCTTGGCTTCAAAAAGGGCTCCCATACAGTACCTTCCCAGACTCAGCTTTTATGCACCATGCTGTTATCCCCCATACCTGAAAGCTTTACTTCCAGTTCTTTCTTTTCTGCCATGTTCGCTCAGGCTTTGTTTCTTTTTTTTTTTTTAATTAATTTATTTATAGTGCTTTAAGGGAAAGTTTACAAATTAAGTCGGTCTCTCATACAAAAAGTTATACACACCTAGCTATGTACTCCTAGCTGTTCTCTCCCTAATGAGACAGCATACTCCTCTTCACCCTGTATTCCCCGTGACCATTCAATCAGCTCCTGTCCCCCTCTGCCTTTTCATCTCGCCTCCAGACGAGAGCTGCCCACATAGTCTCACGTGTCTACTTGAGCTAAGAAGCTCACTCCTCACCAGTATCATTATCTATCTTATAGTCCAGTCGAATCCCTATCTGGAGAGTTGCCTTTGGGAACGGTTCCAATCTTGGGCTAAGAAAGGGGAACATGACCTCCAGGGTCCTTCCAATCTCAGGCTTTATTTTTAATGTTAATATAGTAAATCTGAAAAACTCATCTGATGTATTAACGATCATTAAAGAATATTATATATTACTTTGCACTGGTCAGCTGACTGTATTTCAAGAAAGGGGTCTTGTTTAGTCAGTTACTAGGCCAGGCCACTTGGGGGAGTTATTCGCAGCCTTGTAGATCTCTGACCATGTGCCAAACCTGTATAGAGAACTATAGTGGCAGGCAGAAATTTTATTCAAATCTCTATCCAAAGCTGGCAGGAACCATGACTCAAGAAGAGAAAATAAGCTAAAAAAAAAAAAAGCAGTTAGAAATTTGGTTTCTGCTGGTCCCTTGAAATCTGAGAGAAATGAACTGGACAAAGTAAGTCTAAATTTCTGCCTAGTGTATATGTACTTTTGCCACAAGTTCTTCACTACTGGATGGGACTTGATAACGCTGATAAAAGAGAAAACTCCTGATTTTTTTTTTGATACACAATGACACCTCCTAGGAGCCCAGCATATTTGAGGAAAGGACATTCTCTTTGTTTATAATACATTTGGAAGCAGTAAGGAGACTTTTAAGAAGTATTTGAAGTAGATTCCTCAGAAAAGAAATACACAGAAAGAAATATCACAAGAATCTTCAAGACATTTAAGGAAGAACACATAAGTCAAATCTCATGATGTCTCAACCCTGACGGTTTCCTTAAGTATAACATTATACTTAATTAAATATATGTTAACTTGAAGAGACATGCATATTTAATCTTTCTAATTTCCATCATTTGGTACATTTCCACAGGACTATAAATTCATTATCTTTGATATATCATACAGTCTGTTATGTCTATGCAGGAAGTATATCAAATATAACAATATGTTACAGCTACATTAACATAATGAATGGAACTAGCTTTTAGCATTTTCAATCAAGGTAGGAGAAAATTAAATACATTCAGTTTCCTGCACAAAAAGAACATTTATACATCTAAACATTAAATTGAACATGTTTTATGTATGTGGAAGATAAAAACTCTCATTTGGAATATTTTTATTGGTATTAATCTTACAGGTATCTTATATGATTTATAAATGTTAATTTTGGATAATAAGCTTACTTCATAAAGTAAATTGAAATCTATTTATTTTCATTTGCTTTAATAATAGCATAAAACTCTTCAAAACCGGAGCTTGTTTCAAATATATTTCTATCCTTTATAGCACCTAATACAGTGCCCTTACAAGTGTGATGTTTAATTTATAGTTTTATAATGAAACCCTATTTATTTCCTTAAGAATTTGAATAAGCTATCAAAATAAAACATAATTCATGATAATTGAGGCTAAAAATAGAATAGAGGGCCTCAAAGATATCTCAAGAAACTAAATGTGCCTAGGTACCTGAGATACTCTAGTTACTACTGCTGGGGACTGAATTTTCCTCTGTTTTCTGTCAACTAGGACACATCAGGAAACCTGCTGCATTACGTAATATTGATTGTTTGAAAAAAGCAAACGTTCTGCCCTGTTTTCAAACTTTTTCTGGAAGAAAAACAGCCAAAGTATAGTCTGTGTGAAAAAGCTCCAGAAGCTAGTCCAAGGGAAATAAATGAATGCCGTAAATGCCACAGAAGACCTAGAGTGGGTATTTGAATAACAGCCATTAAGGCAAAATTTTGGCCACTCTCAGACAAAACACGCATCCTCTCTCACTTCAAAATAAGGTTGACTAAGCATCAACCTTCCCTGCTGAAGAAGCCCAATTCAATAATATATTACCAATTTCCTGATATGCCTACAGTTTCATTCCTTCAGGCTGAGAGGAATCTTGTCTCCAACAATTCACAATTACGATGCAGATTAGCCTTTTCATTTAATAAAAGCTGAAAACTCTTGAAGGCGTTTCAGTACAAACCACTGCTTCTACAAGTGACAATCTGAGAAAAAAAACGGGGAAGAATTTTGGACACTGATGTAATTTAAAAATGTGTTCCTGCCCTAGTAGGTAAGCAGGGAACATATTTTTATGTTTCTTTCAGAATTAGGATCCTGCATGTTCTCAGGACCCTCAGTCTGAACATCAAACACCATTGCACTGACCTGTAGATGGTATAAGAGAATGAGTTATTTACAGATATCAGGACATACCATGGGATTTTTCAATTTTATTAAATCCTTGCTATCATCTTGCTTACTTGTAATTTACCTCTTCTAAAAAAATGAATATAGAAAAATGAATTGCAATGTTTGAGTGTTTTTGGTTAGCTACATTCCAATTAATTGATATTTTATTGTATTGTGAGAAAGGTTAGATAGGGAAATAACAAGGCAGATCCAAAATAATTTTTTCAAAATTAAGACCAGTATCCAACTCACAGTCCTAAACAAATATTGCAAAACTAAATTGAGTTTCTTTGTTTTAAAATTCTTCCTAAATATTTCCTAAGACTGTCACTGTATAAAAGTTGCCATGTGTACAATGGTAACCATGGTATCCTTCATATTATCTGCATAATGCATACATAATTCATTTCCATGCAAAACAATTAGAATGCAACATAATTCAGCCTCTCCTGAAGCTTCGTTATTACATGAAATGCATACAATCAAATCATAGATGCTGCCAGAAATTAAAAAAAGAAGAGCGAAAAGAATTAGGTTACTACTATTTGTAGATTGCATTATCACCATATCAGTCACAAATAGTTTGAAACAACCTGGAGAAGCCTGGCCAGCCTAATTCTTTCCCTACTTTGTGACCAGAAGGTGGCACTGTTCCATTTATTATGAGTTTGGCATCTAGTCGGTGGTGCTATAGTCAATCTGTAATTTTCTTCACTGGAACTAGCAAGGCGTGCATCATTAAGCATTCTGCTTCACAGGCCCTGAAATCAAGAGGATCATACCAGCAGCTAGTCTGACATAACTCATTAAGAATCTGTTGTAAATAAGAATCTTGTAGAAAAGCATAACATCAGGTTAAATCAGTTCCCCCACCTTGGAAAGAAACTAAATCCTTGTGGATGACCTGCTGTTGGGAAGAAATAAATGAATATTTGCATTACAAAAGATGGAGGCATTCCACCAAGCATGAAGATAACTATAGCTAAAGCTCTGTGGCATTCGATTCACTTTTCTTTCCAAGCCCCATCTAAGCAAGGTGATTTATTCTCATGAGCAATGACCAAAATGTTTACCTATTCACCTGGTCAGACAGCCACAAGCACATCTTAAACAGCTCTGGGAAATGGTTTTAACTGACCTTAGAGGTTCCTGATTAAGAGCAAGACAGGTGTCTAACTTTCTGAAACAAATTAGCTAAAATGGGGGAAAAAAGAGAAGAAAGAGAAGAAAAAAAAAACCCTGGCTGTAGGCTTCACCCAGTGCCTCATCAGCATTCAACAGCAGTTCCTTACGGCTTAAATCGAACAGGAAAAAGAAGATCCTGAGACAAATGCAGAAGAGATCGGTGAAAATTTCCTATCACCTACACAGTCAGCAGCAAGGACTAGAGATGGGGCAGTTTAATGCCTTTCTTTTTGGTCGAAATATGATGGCTCTGAATTAAGAAGTGAGATGCAGCTCCCCAAACATTATGCCAAAAATAAGCAGTACACTAAATATAATAGCATTGAATTTTAAGTTTGCACTTCCGTTAGATTTTCTCTCTCATAGATTCATTTCACATTTTAAACCTGGCTGCAACAAAGGATAGCAACAGAGTTGTTTACATCATAAAGATATATTTAATCTTTATTATCCTATCCTTGATTATATTCCTAGGCCAAAACACAATGGAATAATTACCTGGATAATTTTAGGAAAAAATATCAGAGCCTGGATTATTTCTATAATTGAATTCTTCAATTCTTCACTTTGCACTCTGGTGGTGGAAATGTGACCTTTTAAAGCGATGGCATAGTGCAGCTGAAATTTTGGTCTCATGTTGTCAGGAATGAAAGAAACACCAGTCAAATTCAAATGATAGAGTTCTCTAATTACTGAACCCTATAGCAGAAAAATTTTTTTTTTTTCTATAGCACAGCACCTGCCTACCCCGCAGTCCTGCCGCAGCACACAATCTAGTGTATGATTCTTGGTTGACTACAATGCACTTGGTAGCCAGGACACTGCTTTAGTGAACAAAAAAGGAGGATGCTTTCTGAAATTCCATGCCAGGGAGCTGTGCAATTACACTCATTAGGAACCAAGTAAAATCTTGCTATTATGAAAATGAGACTTCAGAGTTGCTTTTGTTGAGGTGAGTTTTGTTACCTATCTACAAGAGGTGGAAAAAAATAAGGCTGATGCCTTGTCTTTCTCTGTTTGAATTAACACATGAAAAGCAGCATTTTAGACTTTGGTGGAAGAAAACAAAGAGGACATAATATGTGTGGAGGGTGGTAGTGAGAGGTGGCAAGGGAAAAAAAATAGCTATGGGCTGCCCCGCCCCAATACCTTTTCCTTTTCCACTTGCAGGTTTGTTGTTTATATGTTGTTTTGTACACGATTTGTCCTGGTAGGTGGTGTGGAAGTTGGGTTTCTCTACATTCCTAGTTGTCAGGGAGAGTCCCTGAGTGGTGCAAACAATTAAGTGCTTGGCTACTAAATAAAGATTGGCAGTTCAAGCCCACCCAGAGGCATCTCGAAAGGCCTGATAATCTGCTTTGGAAAGGTCACAGTCCTGAAAACACCATGGAGCAGCTTTATTCTTCACACATGGGATTCCCATGAGTCAGAATCAACTTGACAGATTTTTTTTTTTTTTTGGAGCGGTCAAGGAGTAGATATTTTCATTGTTTGAGAAGAGGGGTTAGTAATATCCCTCAGTGATTAAGGAGAATCGAAATAACCACATTTTTTTTATGGCTTAGTTCTACTCCTCTCCCTTCCTATTCTCACCAGGGGACAAACAATTCCAAACACATAAGTGGGTTTCCTATATTGATGGTAGTCATCTAAACAGAATTTTAACTGAAATAAAAATTCTCACCTAAAAATAATCATCACTGAAATAATAACAACAACAATAATACCACCTTGCAGTTAAGTTTTATGGAATTGCGTATATGCCCGTAATTAACATCAGGGTCAACATCAAAGAGCCTTTCTCAGCACCAGTTTGAGGTGCCAGGTTAGCTCTTAATAGCCTTCACACTTTGCTCCTGCCATTCACCCAGACCGGAATGCCCTGACTTTCATTACCTATCATTCTTTGCTACTTGTCTAGGTCTGTCTTTATGCAAGTTCTAATTTAATTCTCAAGCTATATGCAACATTTCTACATGCATTACCAATCCACATTTTGAAATTTATAATCCCTTCCCACAAATAGCACATATTTCTCTGTATTGTCAGGAACTGGCAATAGAGTGCCTTACACATGGTAGGATTGTAAACAAGTCTCTTTGGTTGCTACTGCTTATTAGCTCTCTAGATCTTTGCTATCCAGAATTTTTAAGAGTATTGTATTGTGTTTTAGATGAAAATTTTCACAGCAAATTACTACCCAGAATTTGAACTAACCTCTAAGATAAATATGATGACATAATTTAATTTGGCTCAAGAAGTCATCAACTGTTAGCTAGTTAACTGGGAACTAGTTAACTACTAACATTAAATACAGGCAAAAGGATATGTGCATTTTGGAAGCGGTCTCTAAAACACACAGTTCTAGAAATCGCATGTTCATGCCAGGTAAGACCAAGACGAATTGTACAACAAAGGCCATTTCTACAGGATACACAGCTAAGAGCACAGCTGTACAATCTGGAAATCTCAGGGGAAATCATTCTTGTGAGCTTGTGCTATTAAGCTCCTGTTATCAAACCTAAGGGGTCTAAATAAGCATAATAATCATCTTTCGGCCAAAACCAAATACATGCAGGTCTGTTCATCACAAATTTAAATGACACACAGATGTGACTAGTGATGTCAAATATGTTGTAACAACTCAGTAGTTGAAAATACCATTCAAATCATTTTAAGACAAAGCTAAATAATAGGAAAAATCCACACATCCTTTTTAATGTGGAACACTGGCTATTATCAAATGCGGGTGGGCATTCAAAGGGAATGGAAGCAGTGATTACAAGCCATAGAATTTCTGCTACATTGTAAGAGCTTGAAAGTACATTTAACTTAATGCTATTCAAGCTATAAGATATGAAGACAACTGCCCCAATACTTTGCATTTATAGACAATTGAGTCAGATCAGTTTTCAGACAATTTAATGTTTTCCATTTCAAACAATTTCTTGAGTGCTGTAAAAGGGGTGTCACCGTGTTGTTTGACCTTTCATTTACTTTAAGCAGATCTCTTTTAACACTCCTATAATATTTAATCTATTTATTGTTCACTCACTACAGTCAGCATTTCAGAATTGTGGTCATAGCAATAGTGAGTGATTATAGGTAATTTAGACAATACGTACTTTATTTCTATTTTGAATTAGAATTGATTTGCTGTGGTGATTAGAGCATAGTATTAAGAAGACCCACATCGTATGTCAAATTCCCATGTGGACCAATTGGTTTCATTTCATGCCCTGATTATAGAAAAAAGGCACCCCTAAATAGTTGGCTCGCTTGCAGCTGCGTGCCACAGGTCATAAGGCACAAGGAATGACAATGATTTTGTACAGCCCTATCCTTCTTACTGAACAACTCAAAGGCTATAGGCTATAGGCTGTTGAACATTAATATCTCTGAAAACTGACATCACATCTCTTATTAAAGCACTTGATCTCCTTGCTGTGTACTTTTGTTTCCATGTGCTTAGGACCCATTGCTTTGATATTTACTTTCTTCTGTATAACTTTTCTCATTGAATTTCATTATGATGATATGCACTTACTTATTTGAATTAGAAAGCATTTTTTAAAATAAAATGTTATTACAAGTAGGGTTTCCAGGGTAATACTTTCAATTGCTGATACTAGCAACATCCAACTGCATTATCAAAAGGAAACGCATGTGAAAACATAAATCTATTGTGGAAGAAAAACATATTCTTTGGGTCTTTATATTGCTTATAAAAACAACTATGGTAAGTTTGGTTATTCAACTAAGCTGTCTTTCTTTGGCAGCATATAGCTCTGGAGAAGGAAGGAGGTGGTTACTCAGTTCTCACCTCATCTAAGTCCCGGAGAAGAGAGCATAAAATACCTCTGAGATACTAATTGGAATAATATACACGCCTGATTCTGAGATATGCATAGCTAATAGATGTGATGGGTGATCAGTTGTATCAACCTTTATACAATCGGTATAATTAGCATATTTTGTTGAGGTTCTTCTACTGCTCTGAAATGCTTTTACTACCTTATCCTCAAGCTGGAAGAAAATTATGGACAATTTGTTTCCATGAAGACCCTGGCCATATGGCCCATGGATGTGCATCAGAAAACAATAAACAAATTGGAACCCCTCAGCCCATCATGCTTGCCTGCAATACCAACTGACTGCCTTTCAGCACAGCTTGTTGCCAGAAAGCATGAGTTAGCAGACGCAGTGCCACATTTTGATATTTATAGCTTCAAAAGCATTAATTTCATTATAAATTTGGAAATTCCATTTGACAGATGCTAACAGTCCACATATCTTGTTTGTTTCTCTTTTCTGTACAATGATCATGGGGGAAAAATAGTTCCTCTCTTCTTCAAGTGACTGTGTTGTGAGCTCATTCTCATTAACAATGCCACTGATTTTGATGACATGCATTATACGCATATAATTAAAAAAAATCTTTCCCCCGTTCTTAGTACTATAAAAAGCTTGATTAGGCAATTTGTTTTTTTCATTATGTCAACTAACAAGACATCAGTTAAAAGAACAGGGAAAGCCAGTAGAAGACATGAATATTAATATGAAAAAAAACTCTCTGAATGGGAGATGTCTGCAAGGACCAAAAATGAATAGGAGAAATGCCAAAATGTTTTAACTGCTCAGAGTAGTAGCAAAAGCACTATCAAATGCAGTTAGATTTACTTGGGCTCTGACTACCAGCAAAGCATTACATAAAACAAAGTTTTCCTATGGCTTCTAGAAACAGAGTCATTGTAGTGTAGATCACCTTCCTTATTTATCTTACTCTGGGAATTTTTAAAGACCCACTCAGGTTTTTAAGTTTGCAATCATCTTGTAACTCATGTTGCTATTTTGCAAGTCTATATAAGCTTTATTTCTAATGGTAAATAATGAAGGTCATTACTCAACCGTACAGAGGTTTGTGGGCTTGAAGTACACACATGATTTTATCTGCATGCTTACGCAGCCCACATTTATAACATAATGGGTGTGTCTCTTTGAGTGATTGTCTTGTCTTATTTATATTGTAACTCTGTGCTAAAAAGAAGACTCAATTAGATAGTTTGGCAAGTATCCAATGTGTTGGGGTGAATTATACAAACGATAATAATGCACGTTACTTCGGAGTAAAACTACCTCTAATATTTTTTCCAAGGAAATATCACCCTTGAAACAGTGGGTTTTTCTCAGTGAAGTAGAAGTGGCACATGGCAGTCTCTGCTGCCCAAAAATGTCTCCTCCACCGTTAATATACTGTCCTTTGAATCTTAGAATACTACCAGAAAAGGAGAAAAGGATCCTGAACAAGAAGATAACATGCTACTAAAGATTAACCTCAACTTCTCTATATTTTTGCTGCATTTCATTTCTGCAACACACTGCACAAATATTAGAATGATGTCATTTCAGTTCATAAAATTTGAGTGAACTTAAGCTCGGTGACCTTGAAAGTCTAAATTGCTCTCTCAGGTGACATCAAACAGTAGACAATCCCTCTTTTATGCGAACAGTCAAGAAAAGCCCAGTTCATTGGCTGGTAGAGTGAATTGGTAACTAGTGCAAGAATTCTGTGAATTGCTGTTGTTATATGGACCAATTCAGAACAGTTTTATTATTTACTGTGTGCAATATATTTTCATACTGCAAAGATCAAAATGCAATCAGCCCAACAGTCAACATAATCCTTATCAAAGTATGAAGCAAACTAATTTGGATTCTTCTCAATGCCATAGAATGCCATACTTGAAAATGAACAAACCCACCTTCCTATCTCCTTGAAAATCTCTGGAGCATTTATGTGATTTGAAGTTATTTGGCCTCCATTGATATTAAACACAGACGCTAGCTTACTAGAATGTTTATCAGTAACGTAGAAAAACACACCGTGTCCTAGCTTTTTGATCCTGAATTTATTTCAGGTTTAAGAAATAATTCATATTCTATTCCTAATTATAGCACATCTGGTATATAATTTAGCAATAATCTTTTTGTTTCCTTTATTATCTGCACACTGGCTGTGCAAATGAATTGAAAATTAATTACTTTTCCCTTGTTTTTAAAAAATATCTTGTGTGCATGTGTGTACTAAACTCTTGACCAAATTTATTTTATTGTGCTAAAAGGCAAAGATATATTTGAGGCATTAATCTTCTTCTGGACTGCATAGGAAAAAGTTGTATAGAGGTACACGAATCAGCACTGTGGCTGAAACCCTGAGTCGATGATTTTTCTTTTTTGTCTGAGTACCCCCCCCAAAAAAAACCCCACTGAGTACAGTTGTATAATTTTCTAAAATTAATTGAATTATCCTGCCAATTCTAGGTCTGTATTTATCACACAGTCATTGATACTCTGAAACTTTACTATAACATAATTTCATGGCATGCATGAGGCCAAACCACAGGTAAATTGAGATGTTAAGAATGAGTCTGTAACTCCTGTCGACTAGCTTTTCTTTATTTATTTTTAAATCAGGACCCAAGAAAAAAATCATATCATAAAATTTAACTATATCATGCATAATGTTTTAGAGGTGTCTGTGTTATGTCTGTGTCACTATTGGTTATGCTACCTAAAAGACAAAACACACCAATGTAACCATATACCATCTTTCCAACCACTTGTCAGGTAAAAATTGTTTCCTTACATAGATTGCATGAAATTATACTAAAGGTCACTATTGATTTGGGTTGTCCTATAGAGTCAGTCTAAGAACCATGACATTAGCTTTGCAACTTCGGAATGCCTGTAGCATAATCTTCTGAAATGCTGACTTTAAAAATGGACCATGGCTTAACAGTTTCAAAGAAAAGTGTTCATTATTCATGAAAGCAAGCACTTTCTGGTTTAATACCATTGGAGCTAATTGATCACAACAGGTTATCTGTTGTGTGCCTGCATTTTTAGGGCTTTTAAACATTAAAATGGATTAGTGAAGGTGATTCTTTCCTAAAGGTTTTAGAATTTAAAGCATGTACACGTTTGGATAACATGGTGCCATCTTTTTGGAAAGCAACTACATGTACTCAATAGCCTCTGATATTATTATTCCATTAATGTAGGGTTATTTTTCTTTAAATCTCATCAATCTGTTTCATGAGAAAATATTTTTGGAGCATTTTGAAGGCTACTATGTCTTGGCTAAGGAGAAGCAAGGGAAAAGATATATTTTAGAATATCATCTACCTCTTTAAATGATTTAAATTTAATTAAATACTCAATGTAATCAAAGGACAAAAAAATTCTTTATTTTCCCATCCAGCTATAAACTACAACTAGCCTAAAATTGTCCAAATTTGCTGGACGTTAGTTAATTGTGTCTTTGGCCTTATTAAGTGGTATGATCTATTTGACAACCTACAATCCAAAATGACAAAAAGGATGACTTAAAAATCAAGAGTTTTATGAGAGACACAGCTACAGTTATGAATAGAGTTACCTTTGCCACTCTCCCTGAAGTAATGTCATCAGAGAAACAGGAGATTTTTTCACATATGTAGACAGTAGACAGAATAGAATATTGAATACTTACCTTTTTTTTTTTTAACAATCACATCTTCATAATGGATTATGCTGGATTCTTAGTGCTGAAAACAGCAATAAGAGGAAAAGAGAATGAATCTGCAGGAACACGTGCTGCATTTTCACCTGTGACAATTACCTCTTTCATAAAAGCCAAGATGACCAATTTCAAATTAGCCCCTGCCCACTAGGCTCTAGTACACTATCATTTCACCAATTTGGATACAGGAGATGTGTCTGAAGTGTACTGACACCACCAAAATCTTGCAAAAGCAAGAACATGGTCAGAAACAGGTTAGATTGGGTCAGTGAGAGAAAAAAGTCTTGTCAGCTTATAGTGACAAGTGAGTTATTGCTTCTTCCCAGAAAGAAAAACGTTAGACATAATAAACCTAATCTCTATGAAGAATATTCACTTAATGATTTAGAGGAAAAAAATAAGGGCAATGTCTGTATCTAATGGATAACTGCTTATGAAATTAACCGATTTCAAGAAACTTAAAAGAATTATGTCCTTTAAGATATGCATTTATGCATTTGTCATACACACACACGCGCGCCCTGCATTTTTACGTAAATAACTCGCACCTTCTACGTTTGTTTGCCAACCGCACCCTCCCATCTGTGAGGTATTTTCACAAGCACTGCTATGCCAATGTTTTTTACATATTGCTTAAAAAAATTAGCACAGTGCACTTACAAAACTACCTCACAGGGGCAGGAGAGAGGGTGTGGTTGGCAAACAAACATAGAAGGCACATGTTATTTGCATAAAAATATGATGTATATAGTCTTTAAGCATTTTCAGAAATGGAAATGACAGATATTCTTGTTTTTTAATTGCCTGCAGATTGATTGAAATGGCACAGTACCAACAACTACAACATATGTCTTGTATTTAGTCAGTACATAGAGGTCCAAACCCAGGTGAGGTCACATCTAAACAGGACACTGATTCCAAGTGAACTGTAATTTTTATTCTAAAACAATGGTTTTAGAATTATTTACACAGGGCCAAACAAATAGCCCAACATAAGGAACAAACGATTGTGTGAGTGACCCCATCGTGCTATTGGAGCCTCTGGAGAATTGAGAAATGAGTTGCTTCATCTCTTTAGGTTCTTCAGAAACAATACCTCGAAAAACAAACTAAAAAGACTACTACCTTGATCTACCACCAACAAAAAGCAAAGCACATTCATTTAACTTCTTGGGAAAACCGACTGTTCTTTCAACCTTCAATGTATTAATCATATCCATGTAGAGCAGAAAAAAAATTTAAATCAACAAAACTCCCTTTATGGATTATTGTTAGAATCAAGATGTGTACTTGGTTATTTTGGTTGGCATCCTTTTGACACATACTGGAATCAAACAGCATGATCAATTCTGTACCTCAGAGATTCAAGGGAAACCCAATTTGACAGTTCCCCCCTCTCTTTAACCATTTGAAGGGCATTCCAAGCCAGTTTTATTACTGAAATGATATTTTCATGTAACTTTTTTCAAAAATATGCACATGCTTTCCATAACTTAAATTTGAAATGTTTTATTCCATTTCCCCTAGGATCTTCTTAAGTTAAAAACTCAAGTACCTGGATGATGCTTCAAATTATGGCTGATACACAGCCTTTCTCTTCTTAGAGATAGTTCTCAAGAAGTGAGGTTGGTTGTTTGAGAAAGAATACAACCTTTTCCATGGGAGAAACAAACAAAGCTAAGGCAACAAGGAAGATGAAGAAAAAACAGAAATGGTTTCCTTCTATCCTAGACAATTTTCTCCTAGGATTCAGCAAAAGCCAGAATACTTGTAAAGTAATGAAAATTCAATCAGGTATTCTGCTACTACAATGTTCTAAGTGGAATTGACCCCCCACCCCCAAAAAAGACAAATATATATATATAATAGATGCAACCAGCTATCATAGCACCACTTTGAAAGGTGTCTTTCGAATTCATCTATAAAGTAATTCCTTTGTTAATTACTTTTCAAGGCAAAATATGCCCTTTCTTTTTTCCTTTGGGAAATGATTTAACCAGTACTTAATTTTTTTCTTTTCACTAAGAAAAGGAAGCCTATGCTAATATTCTCTGAAAATCTAAAGCGAAAATTAAACAAGGGCAAAGTTATAAGCAAATAAAATGGCAGTGTTATAAGAATTTTTTAAGAAATTTGCCTAGTTATAGTCATATGACTAAGGTCTTTTTTTGTTTATTTTTATCACCGCAGTGGGTTTGGTTTTTTGGTTTAGTGGGTTTTAACCTGAAGAAAAGGTTATATAATTTTTTAAATCCATTATCAGTAAAATATTGATAATCTATATCCCACATTGGATTTTAACAATTGCTATCATAAATATATATTTCAAAATAATATAAATATAGACTTAATATGCTAAATATAATTTTACTGTTCCTGATAATTTGGGGTCACTCTAATGAGTGCAAAGTATTTTTTTTTCTAATGAGTGCAAAGTATATTTAGCAGAATAAAACCATTTGTCCTTATGATAAGTGACACCACATTACTGTGCTTCATGATTTTTTTTCTGGTTGCTCCTACTTGTAAAAAAAAACCTCACTATTACTTTTTTCTGGCATCAGAGAGCCTGCCTATAACAATATCTCTTCCCTTACCTCATTTGCAACTTACCTTCTGCTAATGATTTTAGAGATAGGATAACAAAGCCCTTTTTTGTCATTTCGAAAGAAGGCAAAAGACTAAAAATATCTTAAGACATTGTGTATTTATAAAATGCATGCTCTTTGGAGCATGTATAATGAATTGCAAACCCCAGGCATCAATAAGCTTTCTGTAATGGGTACTGCTCACCTGTTTTGCCCACTCTGACCATCATAATCTTGGTTGAAATCACCAATCAGGCATTATATCAGGATACTTTGGTTACAAGTGACAAAAAACCCAACTCAAATGTACTTAAGGGAAAAAGGAAATTATAGAAAATAAATCTACTGCCTCTCATTACTGAAAAACTTGGAGATGGCCTAGCTTTAGGCAAAACTTGATCAACCGATTGGTTAAAATGATATTACCTAGAATGCATTTTTCTTCGTCTTTCTTCTCCATGGTCCCTAGTGTTTTTTATACTCAGGCTCTATGTTGAGTCTTCTGAATGTGTCAAATCCAAATTCTTGCCTTGTAGCCACAAAGCTGCTGTAACAACTTCAAACCTTATATCCTTGTAGTGTGTTGTCAAAGGGAAGGCCAAGGGCCTTTTCTGGTAGAAATTGCTCTATTTCAAATTGACCTGCATTACCCTTGCATGTACTATTCACTATTGCCTGGGGAGGTTTATACGCTGACTGGTGTATACCATCTGGGCACATCTCCAGACCTTGGAGTGACATAACCATATACAAATAACACGGCTTTAATGGGTGAAGGTATTATTTATGTAAGAAGTAGGGAAGCAACAACACATTTCCAAGACAAGTTTTAGACACTTATTTATGGAAATATGTACAGAGACTCTGCAGATTTAATACTGACTAAGAAATATGTACACTACTCTAAAAAGTTAACTTGGACTTGAATATGTTAACAAAAATGAAAATTTATACTGAGTGTAAAGATCCATTAAACTCTTGTAAGACTTGACCTTATATTAAGCAACAAAGAAAACGTCTAAAAAGCCAAAAAGTAGAAAATTTTAAGTGATGTTTTCTGATCAAAAACCCATAAAGCTAGAATAATTAAAAAAATTGAACCCCAATATTTGAAAATTAATCTCTTAAATAGAATAAAAAGAACATAATAATAAAATCTATGAGATTCATATTTTAATCTGAATTATAATCTCAAAAACTGTATACAGAGGTAAATGCATAGGCTTAATTACCTTTATTGTGTAAAGAAAAACTGTTAATGAAATACGCATTTACCTCAACGAGTCGCTTTAAAAAATGAAACTAAGGGAATCAGGCTTTTGCTTTCAAAGAACATGGAGTAACAAAGACTGGATTTACCTTGTCACCTAAAACAACCAAAAGAAATAAACAGACACAATAAAGGATAGTAATTTCTGAGAGATGGGGGGGTGCTAGTTTAGGTCTACAAATTCTTTGGCTTACTGCCTAGAGAGAGTTCTGGAGGAGTAAGGAGGGAGAAGCTTCTCTATGGGGCAGTACTACTATATTCCCTAGGGTTGCTATGAGTTGGAATCCACTAGAAGGCAACAGATTTGGGTATTTTTAGGCTACCTCACCAAGCATGATGTCCTTCTCCAGGGACTGGTCCCTCCTAATAACATGTCCGAAGTATGTGAGATGAAGTCATGCCATCCTTGCTTGTAAGGAGCATTCTGGCTGTACTACTTCCAAGACAGATTTGTTCGTTCTTCTGGCAGTCCATGGTATATTCAATATTCTCCTCCAACATCGTAATTCAAAGGCATCAATTCTTTGATCTTTATTCATTATCTAGCTTTCACACGCATATGAGGCAATTGAAAATACCATGGCTTGGGTCAGGCACACCTTAGTCCTTAAAATGACATCTTTGTTTTTAAACACTTTAAAGAGATCTTTTGCAGCAGATTTTCCTAATACAAAGCATCCTTTGACTTCTTTACTGCTACTTCAATGGGCATTAACTGTGGATCCAAGTAAAATGAAATCCTTGACAACTTCAATCTTTTCTCTGTTTATCATGATGTTGCTTATTGGTCCTGTTACAAGGACTTTAGTTTTCTTTATGTTAAAGTATAGTCCATACTGAAGGCTGTGGTCTTTGATCTTCATCAGTCAGTGCTTCAAGTCCTCTTCACTTTCAGCAAGCAAGGTTGTGTCATCTGCATAATGCAGGTTGTTAATGAGTCTTCCTCCAATCCTGATGCCCTGTTCTTCATATAGTCCAGCTTCTCAGATTATTTGCTCAGCATACAGATTGAATAGGTATGGTGAAAGGATACAACCTTGACGCACACCTGTGCTGATTTTAAGCCATGCAGTATCCTCTTGTTCTGTTCAAACAACTACCTCTTGGTCTATGTACAGGTTCTGCACGAGCACAATTAAGTGTTCTGGAATTCCCATTCTTTGCAAAGTTATCCATAATTTGTAGTGATCCACACAGTTAAATGCCTTTGCATAATCAATAAAACACAGGTTAGTTAAACATATTTCTTGTATTCTCTGTTCTCAGCCAAGATCCATCTGAAATCAGAAGTGATATCCCTATTTCCATGTTCTCTTCTGAGTCTGGCTTGAATTTCTGTCAGTTCCCTGTCGATATACTGCTGAAACCAATTTTGAATGATATTCAGAAAAAATTTTACTTGTTTGTGATTTTAATAATATTGTTAGATGATTTCTGCATTCTGTCGGATCACCTTTCTTTGGAATGGGCACAAATGTGCATCTCTTCCTGTCAGTTGGCCAAGTAGCTGTCTTCCAAATTTCTTGGCATAGATGAGTGAGTGCTTCCAGCACTGCATTGGTTTGTTGAAACATCTCAATTGGTAACCCATCAATTCCTGGAGCCTTGCTTTTCACCAGTGCCTTCAGTGCAGCTTGGACGACTTCTTTCAGTACCATCAGCTCTTGATCATATGCTACCTCCTGAAATGGCTGAATGTCAACCAATTATTTTTGGTACAGTGACTCTGTGTATTTCTTTCAATGGTTCCTGTGTTGTTTAATATTTTCCATATTGCAACTTGAGGCTTGAATTTTTTCTTCAGTTCTTTCTGCTCGAGAAATGCCAAGTTGGTTTTTCCCTTTTGATTTTCTATCTCCAGGTCTTTGCACATTTCATTATAATACTTTGTTTCTCGAGCCACCCTTTGGAATATTCTATTCAGCTCTTTTACTTCATCATTTCTTCCTTTCGCTTTAGCTACTCTACGTTCAACAGCAAGCTTCAGAGTCTTTTCTGACATCCATTTTGGGCTTTTCTTTCATTCCTGTCTTTTTAATGGCCTCTTGCTTTCTTCATGAGTGATGCCCTTGATGCCATTCCACAACTCATCCAGTCTTTGGTCATTAGTATTTAATAAGTCAAATCTATTCTTGAGATGGTCTCTAGATTCAGATTGAATATACTTGAGGTAATACTTTGGCTCTTGTGGACTTGTTCTAATTTCCTTCAGCTTCAACTTGAGCTTGTATATGAGCAATTGATGATCTGTTCCACACTGGCCTCTGGCTTTGTTCTGACTGATGATATTGAGATTTTCCATTGTCTCTTTCCACAGATATAGTCAATTCGATTCCTGTGTATTCCATCTGGCAAGATCCACATGTATCATTGCCATTTATGTTGTAAAAAGATATCTGCAATGAATAAGTCATTGGCCTTGCAAAATTCTGTCATGCTAGCTACAGCATCATTTCTATCACCAAGGCCGTATTTTCCAACTACCAATACTTCTTATTTTCCAACTTTCACATTCCAATCACCAGTAATTACCAATGCACCTTAATTGAATGTTTGATGAATTTCAGACTGCAAAAGTTGGTAAAAATCTTCAGTTTCCTCATCTTTGGCATTAGTGGTTGGTGCATAAATTTGAATAATATTTACATTAACTGGTTTTCCTTATAGGCATGTGGATATTGTCCTATCACTGACAGCTTTGTGCTTCAGGTTAGATCTTGAAATGATCTTTTTGATGATGAATGCAATGCCATTCCTCTTCAATTTGTCATTGCCTGCATAGAAGACTGTCTCGGTCATCTAGTGCTGCCATAACAGAAATACCACAAGTACAACTCATAGCAACCCTAGGGAATTTAGCCATGTACTTGTGGTATTTCTGTTATGGCAGCACTAGATGACCGAGAAATTTATTTTCTCACTGTCTAGTAAGCCAGAAGTCCAAATTCAGGATGTTGGCTCCAGGGGAAGGCTTTCTCTCTCTGTCGGCTCTTGAGGAAGGTCCTCGTCATCAATCTTCCCCTGGACTAGGAGCTTCTCCACACAGGAACTCTGGGTCCAAAGGACATGCTCTGCTCCCGGTACTGCTTTCTTCGTGGTATGAAGTCCCCCACTCTCTGCTGGCTTCCCTTTCCCTTTATCTCTTTTAAGATAACAGGTGGCACCGGCCACACTCCAGGGAAACTCCCCCTACATTGGATCAGGGATGCAACCTGAGGAAGGGTGTTATATCCCACCCTAATCTGCTTTAACCACAGGCAGAGATTATGATTTATAACACACAGGAAAATCACAAAATGGAGGAAAACCGCACAATACTGGGAATCACGGCCTAACCAAGACGACACATATTTTTGGGGGACACAATTGAATCCATGACATAGATCATACGATTGTTCTATTCAAAGCAGCCAACAGTAGTCCATTTCAGCTCAGTAATGCCTAGGATTTTGACGTTGATGTGTTCCATTTCATTTTTGATGTCTCCCAACTTTCCTAGAATCATACTTTGTACATTCCAGTTTCCAATTTTTAATGGATATTTGCAGCTGTTTCTTCTCATTTTGAGTCATGCAAATGAAGAAAATGAAGGTCCCAAAAGCTTGATTCCATCCACATCATTAAGGTCAATTCTACTCTGAGGAGACAGCTCTTCCCCAGTTGTATTTTGAGTGCCTTCCAACCTGAAGGGCTCATGTCTGGCACTGTATAAGACAATGTTCTGCTGCTATTCATAAGGTTTCACTGGCTAATTTTTTCAGAAGTAGACTGCTAAGTCCTTCCTAGTCTGTCGTAGCCTGGAAGCTCAGCTGAAACCTATTCACCATGGGTGACCCTGCTGTTATTTGAAATGCTGGTGGCATAGCTTCCAATCATCACAGCAATGTGCAACCCACCATGATACAACAAACTGACAGAAGTGTGGGGTTTCTTTAGTAAGTGGGGAATAATTAGCCTTGGAATGAGAACTTACCTTGCCCTGACTGAGAAATCTTAAAAGCAAGACCCCCAAAGATGACACCGTTTCCAAATAACTGAATTCCAGAACGAAGCTCAAAAATACCTGTAAGAATAAAAAATATCCAGTATCCAAAAAGGTAAAATTCGTGTTTGACATCCAGTCAAATATTACCAGGCTGAAAAGAAATGAAAATTACAGCCCATAATGAAAAGAAAAATAGTCCATGGAAAGCAAATCAGAATTGATATGAATGTTAGAATTAGCAGATAAAGATATTAAAAGAGTTAGCATAACTGTATTACAAATGTTTAAAAAGTTAAGTAGAAACATTTGAGATATTTTAAAAACCAAAATTAAACTTGTAGAGATGAAAACCATAATATTTTGGATGAAAAATACACTGGGTCAATTCATGGCTGATTGGATATAGTGGAAGAAAAAATTAGTAAACATGAAGACCGCAATAAAAAACTATCCAAAATTAAACTCAGAGAGAAAAGAGGATTAAAATAATGATAGTAATAAACAAACATCAGTGAGCTGTGGGACAAGTTAAAGCGGCTTAATATTTGTGTAACTGGAGTTGTCAAAGGGGAGGCAGAAAAAATATTTGGAAAATGACCACACACTTTCCGTATTTGGTGAAAACTATAAGTCCACAGACCCAAAAGTCTCAATGTATGCCAAGCACAAAAACATGGAGAAATCCATATCAAGGCACATATCATGTTGCTCAAAACAAATGATAAAAAGAAAATCTTAAAAACAGCTAGAATAAAAACCTGTTCTACACAGCCAAACAGAAATAAAGATAACGGCCAATTTTTTTTTTGAAACAATGCAAGTAAGAAGACAGTGGAGGAACATCTTTAAAATACAAAAAGGAAAATATAATCGATCTAGAACTCTATATCCCATGAATTTATTTTTCAAAATGGAAGGTGTAATAAAGACTGTTTCAGCCATTAAAAAGCTGAGAGAACTCAGCAACAACAGACCTGCACTACAGGAAATATTAAAGGGAGTTGGTCAGGCAGAAGGAAAATGATACCAGAAGGCAATCTGGATTTACACAAAGGAAAGAGGAGCACCAGGAATGTTAATTACTTGGGTGAATATTAAAGGTGCTTTATCTCATTCTTTTAATCTCTTTCAAAGATAACGGACTGTTTAAATAAAAATAACAACAACGTACAAAAAAAAAAAAAAATGCCCCTGAGTTGATTCTGACACATGATGACCCCATGTGTTTCAGAGTAGAACTACATAGGGTTTTCTTGGCTGAAAACTTTATGAACGCAGACTGCCAGGCATTACTTCTCTGGTGCTGCTGGATATGTTCAAACTGCTGATCTTATTTATTTATTTATTATTGTACTTTAGATGGAGGTTTACAGAATAAACTAGTTTCTCATTAAACAGTTAGTACGCATATTGTTTTATGACATTGGTTAACAACCCCATGACATGTCAACCCTCACCCTTCTTGACTTGGTTTCCCTGTTACCAGCTTTCCTGTCCCCTCCTGCCTTCTAGTGTTTGCTCCTGGCCTGGTATGCCCCTTTAGTCTTGTTTTGTTTTATGGGCCTGTCTAATCTTTGGATGAAGGGTGAATGTCAGGAGTGACTTCATTACTGAGCTAAAATCTTGTCCAGGAGCCGTACTCTCAGGGTTTCTCCAGTCTCTGTCACACCAGTAAGCCTGGTCTTTTCTTGTTAGTTTGAATTTTGTTCTACAGCTTTGTCCACCTCTGCCCAGGATCCTCTATTGTGATCCCTGTCAGAACATTCAGTGGTGGTACCTGGGGACCATCTAGTTGTGCTGGACTCAATCTGGTAGTTGTGGTCCATTAGTCCTTTGGACTACTCTTTCCCTTGTGTCTTTAGTTTTCTTCATTCTTCCTTGCTCCTGAAGGGGTGAGACCAGTGGAGTATCTTAGTTGACTACTCCCAGGTTTTTAAGATCCCAGACACTACTCACCAAAGTAGAATGTAGAACATTTTCTTTATAAACTGTGTTATGACAATTGATCTAGATATTCCTGGAGACCGTGGTCCCCACAGCCCTCAGCCAAACTGCCAATCTTTATGTTATTAGTCAAGCACACACCATTTGTGCCACCCAGGGACTTAATAACAAAGTAGTGTGATATTTGTAATATTTGCAAACATAAGGTTATTGTACTATATGTTAAGTGGTACATCAGTTGGGGCTTGACTGTGAAGAGTTAAATATGCATATACTTTAAAACCAAAAGCAACCACTAAAATAACAAAACAAAGAGTTTTAGTGAATAAGGCAACAAGGCGAAAAAATAAATTCATAAAAGACATTTAATTAACAAAAAGAAGTTAGGAAAAGATGAGACAAATAGAAAACAAATAGCAAGATGATAAATTTAAAACTTACTGTATCAAAAATTTGGAGCCCTGGTTGCACGGTGGTTAATCGCTTGACTGCTAACTGAAAGGTCAGTGGTTCAAACCCACCAGTCACTCTGCAGGAAACGATATGGCAGTCTGTTTCTGTAAAAATAAAATAAAATAAATCTGTTGCTGTCAAGTCAATTCCAACTCATTGCAACCACATAGCCTTGGAAACTCTTTGGGGCAGTTCTACTCTGTCCTATAGGGTCACTATCAGTTGGAATTGACTCAATGGCAAGTTTTTTCTCTTTGCTTTTGTTTTTTGTTATATTAACAATTACACTAAATATAAATAGTCTAAACATCCAACTAAAAGGCAGAGATTGTCAGGTTGAAAAAAAAAAGAAAGAGCTAACTTATGCTACTTACAAGAAACACACTGTAAATATAAATACACAAATAAGTTAAATGTAAAATAATGGAAAAAGATATGCCATGATAACACTAATCAAAAGAAACCTGGAATGGCTATATTAGTACCAACAAACAAACCTGTTGCCATTGAGTCAATTCCGACCATAGCGACCCTATAGAACAGAGTAGAACTGCCCCACAGAGTTTCAAAGGAGTGCCTGGTGAATTTGAACTGCCGACCTTTTGGTTAGCAGCCATAGCACTTAACCACTATGCCACCAGGGTTTCCCATATTAGTACCAGACTAAGCCAATTTCAGAGCAAATGGTATTACCACAGATAAAGAAGGTTATGTCATAATGATAATGGTGTTTGTTCAAAAGAGGGCAAAAATTAACAAAACTGCAACTAGGGCATGGTTTCCCAGTTCTTCAATTTTTCTTTTATTTTTCTCAACAAAGTTATATAGTTCTCATCATATAGTCTCTGCACATTTCCTGTTAAGGTTATGCCTTTGTATTTTATCTTTTCTTGTAATCACTTGATCTGCAATAGTATAAAATTTAGAATGTAATACATTCTTCAGTTACTATATTTCTGGCTTAGCTATTGCTTATATCTATTCTGTTGCGGAATTTTTAAATTTTTTCTCATTCAATGTGCTTGACCCCTGCTGCAAGAGATTAATCATGCCAGGTATGGCATTATTATTCAGGAAGTAAAGTATCCTTCAAGTCAGAATGCTGTATGAATCATATAGTCTTTTTGTGTTTATCTGTTCAATCTGCTTTTTTTTTCTGACCACACAAAGTCAATAGAAAAATGTAAGTGGAATCCAATACCTTTTCATTTTTAAAGCAATTTCTAATTTTTAAAAAGCTAAAAATATCTCCCTTCATTGAACCATACTGTCAATATTTATAGCTGCAGGAGAAACTAGTTTGGCTGGCTAACCATTTTATGCCCATTTTGAAGCAAGAAATATTTCTTTGTGACATTGTTTTTGATAGTTAATTGTACTTTATTACATACTTCATGATCTTTAGCTAAGCTTCATAGATCTCTGGCTGCTCAAGAGTTAATTGTTTGCTTTCTAGCGTTAATTCATTTATTCATTCAATAAATATTTACTGATCATCTACTATTTAACCAGGTACACTTCTCAGCTCTGAGTATAAAAGTAAACCCCCATTTCCTTGGCTCATACATTCTTAAGGGGGGAGGTGTCTGAGAGACAGACAAATGAACAAATAAATATATGTATTGTCAGGTGGTGATATATTTTACGAAGAATTAAAGCAAATTAATGGCAAGAGAATGAAGGTAGTTACTGTTTTATAAAGGGTGGTCAGGAAAGATTTTCTTGCTAAGGTAATCTTCCCCAAATAGCACTTGTTTCTTTCAAACTATCTAGTGCACATCAGTGCAAAATGTATGTTATTTTGAATTAGGCCTATTGCCCTTTTATCAGTTGTTCTTAACCATTTTTTTTAATGGAAGGTCACTTTGAAGAATCTTATAAAAGCTATGGACCTTCTCCAGGCACTACAGATGTGCAAAATTTCGCATACAATTTCAGAGGGAACCACAAATATGTCTCCTGATTAAGAACATTTTCTTTATACTTTGTCATTTACGCTGTCATAGGATGATACATTTAACTTTATTCAATAAATACTGAGCACTTCAATTTAGCCAGAGAATCTGCTAGATGCTGTATATTTAGAGCAAAGAAAGGTATTTGGGAATTTATCTCCTTATGTGAAGTTTAGTAGAAAATGAAAACTGTCATCCATACCATTCTAGCAAAAAAAAAAAAAAGTATGAGAATGAGAAGAAGAAAAAAAAGTATGAGAATGAGAAGAAGAATGAGAAGCAATGTTAATAAGCATTGAGAAATATTTTCAAAACTCTCAGTACTTAATGATATAAAACTCAGAACCAGCAAAGTTTCTTCATGTAATGATTTGCCAGCAAATGTTATTGTAAATTGTAAGGGAAAAATCCAATTTTAGCTTTATTTTTTTACTAAACTATGAAGGCAGAAAATATTACACAGTGAATATCATATTCCTCACAGCTGCACCAACATTTTGCTCTATTTTTGCTTCCTACCTACCACATAGGTTTATTGCTATGAGAAAATGTATGAGACAGCATTTTGTAAACTGTCTTCAGAAGCAAGGTCAATTGTTATCACATAAACTGAAAAGGAAACTAAAATCCCTGTGATTTGGGGATAATTATAGTTAAAAATACTAATCAGACATTTTTAATCATGGGAATTCATCACCTGACATTCATTTTATGAAGTCGCCTCTTATGATTCCTGCCATTAATCAGCTCACTCTAAATCTTAAAAATCACTGAGAATGAGGCTCACCATCAGCACTTTTTTCCAATATGCACAGCTGTATGTATCCAATGACAATCACTTTTTTTCATTTGTGTGTATGTGCACTTGATATGCATACAGTACCTTCATAGCAGCAGTGGCTGACACTCATGTAGCATTTACAATGTGTCAGGTACCATTCTAAGAACTTCACCTATCTTAATTCATTTATTTCCTCATAGGAGAAATGGGGATAAAATCAAGCTCTGGAGAGCTGGGTGTGGTCTTCTGGAATATACTATAACATCTGTCTTGAAATAATCTGAATATAGGAATGATGGCTGTTTGTTAATACAGGTATTCTGTATTACTAGTTAAAAGAAGTTTCATTTATATACAGGCATTTTTTGACACTAATCCCGATGCTTTGTTCCGAAAACAGAAGAGCCTCACTTGCCTTCTTGCCTGTTTGGAGGACTACATCTTCTCATCCCAGAAGTGAGGTGTAGGAATATATAAAGGTAAAGACAAGACTTCCCACAAAAAGAAACTTAAGATCTGTACACATACTCAATATTCAAGAATCCTACACAATAAAGAGTCAACTAGATGGTGTTTTCCTAGAAGATCAAGTACTATGCTGTTGTTGTTAGTGGTAGTTGAGTCTGCTCCAATTCCTGGCAACCTTATTGTAACAGAACAGAATGTTACCCAGTCCTGTGCCATCTTCATGATTGTTGGTATGTTTGAGTCCATTGTTGTAGCAATTTTGTCAGTCTATTTCATTGAGGGTTTCCCTCATTTTCCCTGATTCTATGTTTTACAAAACTTGACGTTCTTTTCTAGTAATTGGTCTTTCCTAATGACAAGTCTGAAGTGAGTGAGCTGAATTCTCATCATCCTCACTTTTAAGGAGCATCTTAGTTATTATTGCTTCTAAGACTGGTTTGTTTGTTCCTCTGGAAATCCACATTATGTTCAATATTCTTCCCCAACACCACAGTTTGAATGGATCAATTCTTATTCTATTTTTCTTTCTCATTGTCCAGATTTGCATACATACGAGGCTATTGAAAAGACCATGGATTGGCTCAGGCACACCTTAGACATCAAAGTGACATCTTCACTTTTTAAAACCTTCAAGAGGTCTTTTACAGCAGATTTGCCCAATACATCATTTGATTTCTTTCTTTTTTTTTTTTTTGGTTGAATACTTTATTAAGTGGCTAATTTTGATTTTTTTTTACATATTTAGTTTTTATTGTGCTTTAGGTGAAGGTTCACAGAAAAAATTAGTTTCTCATTAAATAATTAATACACATATTGTTTTCTAACATTGGTCGCCAACCCCACAATGAGTCAACACCCTCCCCTTCTTGACTTTGGGTTCCCCATTTCCATTCGTCCAGCCTTCTCCTCCTGTCTTCTCTTCCTTGACCCTGGGCTGGTGTGCTCATTTTTTTTTTCTCCTCCTGTCTTCTCTTCCTTGACCCTGGAATGCTCATTTAGTCTCATATACGTGTTTGACCCACGTATATTATTACTTCTTTTATGGGCCTGTCTAATCTTTGGCTGAAGAGTGAACATCAGGAGTGAATTCAGTACTGAGTTAAAAGGGTATCTGGGGGCCATACTCTCAGGGTTTCTCCAGTATCAGTCAGACCAGTAAGTCTGGTCTTTTCTTGTTAGTTTCAATTTTGTTCTACAACGTTCTCCTCTATCTGGGACCCTCTATTGTGATCCCTGTCAAAGCAGTCAATGGTGGTAGCAGGGACCATCTAGTTGTGCTGGACTAATTTTTCCATTATGTCTCTGATTTTCTTCATTCTGTCTTGCTCCAGATGGGGTGGAACCAGCAGATGTATATTAGATGGCTCCTCACAATCTTTTAAGACCCCCGGAGCTACTCACCAAAGTAGGATGTAGAGCATTTTCTTTGTTAACTATGCTATGTCAATTGTGCTAGATGTCCACCGAGACCATAGCCCCCAGCCCTCAGCCCTCAGCCCTCAGCCCAGTAATTCAGTCCCTCAGGGAGTTCAGATGTGTCTATGAAGCTTCCAAGACCTTGCCTTATTCAAGTTGTGCTGGATTCCCCCCTATTGTGTATTGTCTCACTCTCCACCAAAGTACATTGTGTGTATGTACTTTATCATTGCAAAGTATTCCATTGTGTGTATGCCACTTGCCTATTGTCTGGTTAATGTTTTTCCCCTCCCACACCTTCCCTCCCTCGTAACCATCAAAGATTGTTTCTTTCTGTGTGTAAACCTTTTTTTAAATTTTTTATTGTACTTTAGATGAAGGTTAAGAGAACAAACTAGTTTCTCATCAAAGAGTTAGTACACATATTGTTTTATAACATTGGTTGACAACCCCACGACATGTCAACACTCTCCCTTCTCAACCTTGGGTTCCCTATTACCAGCTTTCCTTCCCCTCCTTCCTTCTAGTTCTTGCCCCTGGGCTGGTGTGCCCCTTTAGTCTTGTTTTGTTTTATGGGCCTGTCCAATCTTCAGCTGAAGGGTGAACCTCAGGAGTGACTTCATTACTGAGCTGAAAGGGTGTCCGGGAACCATACTCTCAGGGTTTCTCCAGTCTCTGTCAGGCCAGCAAGTCTGGTCTTTCTTTTTGAGTTAGAATTTTGTTCTACATTTTTCTGTCAGAGCAGTCAGTGGTGGTAGCCGGGTGCCATCTAGTTGTGCTGGACTCAGTCTGGTGGAAGCTGTGATAGATGTGGTCCATTAGTTCTTTGGACTAATCTTTCCCTTGTATCTTTAGATTTCTTCATTCTCCCTTGCTCCCAAAGGGGTGAGACCAGTGGTATATCCTAGATGGCTGCTCACAGACTTTTAAGGTCCCAAACTCTGCTCACGAAAGTAGAATGTAGAACATTTTCTTTATAAACTTTGTTATGCCAATTAAGCTAGATGCTTCCTGAGACCATGGTCCCCACAGCCCTCAGCCCAGCAATTCAGTCCCTCAGGGATTTTGGATGTGTCTATGGAGCTTCCATGACCTTGCCTTGGACAAGTTGTGCTGGCTTCCCCACTACCATGTACTGTCTTACCCTTCACCAAAGTTACCACTTATCTATTGTCTATTTAGTGTTTTTCCATCCCCATACCTCCTCTTGCTCATAACCATCAAAGATTGTTTCTTTTTGTGTGTAAACCTTTTCATGAGTTTTTACAGTAGTGGTCTCATACAATATTTGTCTTTTTGTGATTGACTAATTTCACTCAGCATAATGCCCTCCAGATTCATCCATGTTGTGAGATGTTTCGCAGATTCATCATTGTTCTTTATCATTGCAAAGTATTCCATTGTGTGTATGTACCATAGTATGTTTATTCATCCATCTGTTGATGGACACTTAGGTTGCTTCCATCTTTTTGCTATTGTGAATACTGCTGCAATGAAAATGGCTGTGCATATGTCTATTCTCGTGACGGCTCTTATTTCTCTAGGATATATTCCTAGAAGTATCTTGCTGGATAGTATGGCATTTCTATTTTTAGCTTTTTAAGGAAGCACCATATCATTTTCCAAAGTGGTTGTACCGTTTTGCATTCCCACCAGCAGAGCATAAGAGTTCCAATCTCCTTTCAGCCTCTCCAATGTTTGTTCTTTTCTTTTTTTTTTTTGATTCTTGCCAGTAATGTTGGGGTGAGATGGTATCTCATTGTAGTTTTGATTTGCATTTCTCTAAAGGCTATCGATTGAGAGCATTTCCTCATGTATCTATTAGACGCTTGAATGTTTTCTTTGGTAAAGTATCTGTTCATATCTTTTGCCCATTTTTTATTTGAATTATTTGTCTTTTTGTTGTGGAGGCGTTGGATTTTCCTATAGATTTTAGAGATTAGACCTTTGTCGAATATGTCATAACCAAATTTTTTTTCCCAGTCTGTAGATCCTCTTTTTAGTCTTCTGTTGAAGTCTTTCAATGAGCATAAGTGTTCAATTTTTAGAGGATCTCAGTCATCTAGCTTATCATCTGGTGTTTGTGTATTGTTAGTTATGGTTTGTATCCTATTTCTGCTGGCCTCTAGTATTGACCCTGTTTTTCTTCTATGATTTTTACAGTTTCTGGTTTTATATTTAGGTCTTTGAACCATTTTTTAATTAGTTTTTGTGTATGGTGTGAGGTATGGGTCCTGTTTCATTTTTTTTGCAGATGGACATCCAGTTTTCCCAGCACCGTTTGTTGAAAAGGCTGTCTCTTCCCCATTTAATGGATTTTGGGCATTTGTCAAAAGATCAGGTGACCGTAGGTAGATAGATTTACACCTGGTTTCTTGTAATGGTTAAGATTGTGTGTCAGCTTGGCTGGGCCATGATTTTCAGTGTTTATATGTGATCACTCCCCCATGATAGAATCTGTTGTGAGTAGCCAGTCAGTTGAAAGGGAGTTTCCTTGAGGGCGTGGACTGCTGATCTTGGGATTCCTTGATCTTCACAGCCTGAGAGCAGGAGCCCTGCTCTTGGTTTCACCAGCCCCTGCGATTACGTGAATTGAGAGAAGCTTCTATCCTGATCCATGGCCTTAATGCATTCCAGTCTCTATAGTAGCGTGAGCCATTTCCTTGCTATAAAAAAAAATGCTATAGATCTCTTATAAATATGTTTATACATTTTACTTCTCTAGAGAACCCAGCCTAAGACAGTTCTCATTTCTGTTCCATTGGTCAATGTGTCTGTTGTAGTACCAGTATCAAGCTGTTTTGACTACCGTAGCTGTATAGTAGGTTCTGAGGTCAGGTAGTTCCAGGTCTCCTACTTTGTTCTCATTCAGTAATGCTGTACTTATGCATGGCCACTTTCCCTTCCTTATAAAGTGAACGATTAGATTTTCCATCTCGTTAAAGAATACTGTTGGTATTTGGGATTGGAATTACATTGTATTTGTAGGTTGTTTGGGTAGAATTGCCATTTCCACAATGTTGGGTCTACCTATCCATGAGCATGGTATGTTTTCCCATTTACATAGGTCTGTTCTGGTTACTTACAGTAGTGCTTTGTAGTTCTTTTTTGTATAGGTCTTTTATGTCCCCGGTTAGATTTATTCCTAAGTATTTTTTTTTAGGGGCTGATAAATATGGTACTGCTTTCCCAATTTCCTTTTCATAGTATGTAGGAATTAAACTGATTTTTATATGTTTATCTTGTATTTTAATTGTCAAAAATGAAATGGAACACATAAACATCGATATCCTAGGCATCAGTGAACTGAAATGGACTGGTATTGGCCATTTTGAATTGGACAATCTTATAGTCTACTATGCTGGGAATAACAACTTGAAGAGGAATGGTGTTGCTTTCATCGTCAAAAAGAACATTTCAAGATCTATCCTGAAGTACAATGCTGTCAGCTGCTGCAGTCTGAAATTGATAGAACATGCAATCGATATGCACTGATAATTACTGGTGATTTTAACGCGAAAGTTGGAAACAAAGAAGGATCAGTAGTTGGAAAATATGGCCTTCATGACAGAAACAATGCTGGAGATCAAACAATAGAATTTTGCAAGACCAACGACTTCCTCATTGCAAATACCTTCTTTCACAAACATAAATGGCGACATACACATGGACCTCACCAGATGGAACACACAGGAATCAAACTGACTACATCTGTGGAAAGAGACGATGGAAAAGCTCAATATCATCAGTCAGAACAAGGCCAGGGGCTGACTGTGGAACAGACCATCAATTGCTCATATGTAAGTTCAAGCTGAAACTGAAGAAATCAGAGCAAGTCCACGAGAGCCAAAGTATGACCTTGAGTATATCCCACCTGAATTTAGAGACCATCTGAAGAATAGATTTGATGCATTGAACACTGGTGACCGAAGACCAGACGAGTTGTGGAATGACATGAAGGACATCATCCGTGAAGAAAGCAAGAGGTCATTGAAAAGACAGGAAAGAAAGAAAAGACCAAGATGGATGTCAGAGGAGACTCTGAAACTTAGTCTTGAATGTTGAGCAGCTAAAGCAAAAGGAAGAACTGATGAAGTAAAAGTACTGAACAGAAGATTTCAAAGGGTGGCTCAAGAAGACAAAGTAAAGTATTACAATGACATGTGCAAAGAGCTGGAAATGGAAAACCAAAAGGGAAGAACACACTCAGTGTTTCTCAAGCTGAAAGAACTGAAGAAAAAATTCAAGCCTCGAGTTGCAATAGTGAAAGATCCCATGGGGAAAATATTAAATGACGCAGGAAGCATCAAAAGAAGATGGAAGGAATACACAGAGTCATTACACCAAAAAGAATTAGTCAATGTTCAACCATTTCAAGAGGTGGCATATGATGAGGAACTGATGGTACTGAAGGAAGAGGTCCAAGCTGCTCTGAAGCATTGGCAAAAAAGAAGGCTACAGGAATTGATGGAATATCAATTGAGATGTTTCAACAAACAGATGCAGAGCTGGAGGTGCTCACTCATCTATGCCAAGAAATATGGAAGACAGCTTCCTGGTCAACTGACTGGAAGAGATCCATATTTATGCCTATTCTCAAGAAAGGTGATCCAAAGGAATGTGGAAATTATAAAATAGTATCATTAATATCACATGCAAGCAAAATTTTACTGAAGATCATTCAAAAACGGCTGCAGCAATATATCAACAGGGAACTGCCAGAAATTCAGGCCAGTTTCAGAAGAGGACGTGGAACCAGGGATATCATTGCTGATGTCAGATGAATCCTGGCTGAAAGCAGAGAATACCAGAAGGATATTTACCTGTGTTTTATTGACTATGCAAAGTCATTCGGCTTTGTGGATCATAACAAGTTATGGATAACATTGCGAAGAATGGGAATTCCATAACACTTAATTGTGCTCATAAGGAACCTTTATGTAGATCAAGAGGAAGTTGTTCTAACAGAACAAGGGGATACTGATTGGTTTAAAGTCAGGAAAGGTGTATGTCAGGGTTGTATTCTTTCACGATACCTATTCAATCTGTATGCTGAGCAAGTAATCCGAGAAGCTGGACTATACGAAGAGGAACAGGGCATCAGGATTGGAGGAAGACTCATTAACAACCTGCATCATGCAGATGATACAACCTTGCTTGCTGAAAGTGAAACGGAATTGAAGCACTTTCTAATGAAGATCAAAGACCACAGCCTTCAGCAAGGATTGCACCTCTACATGAAGAAAACAAAAATCTTCACAACTGGACCAATGTGAAACATCATGATAAACAGAGAAAAGATTGAAATTGTCAAGGATTTCATTTTACTTGGATCCACAATCAACAGCCATGGAAACAGCAGTCAGGATTTCAAAAGACGCATTGCATAGGGTAAATCTGCTGCAAAGGACCTCTTTAAAGTGTCGAAGAGCTAAGATGTCACCTTAAAGGCTAAGGTGCACCTGACCCATGGTATTTTCAATCGCATCATATCCATGTGAAAGCTGGATGATGAATAAGGAAGACCGAAGAAGAATTGATGAGTTTGAATTGTGGTGTTGGCGAAGAATATTGAATATACCATGGACTGCCAGAAGAACGAATAAATGTGTCTTGGAAGAAGTACAATCAGAATGCTCCTTAGAAACAAGGATGGCAAGACTGTGTCTTACATACTTTGGACATGTTGTCAGGAAGGATCGGTCTCTGGAGAAGGACATCATGCTTGCCAACGTACGGGGTCAGCGGAAAATAGTAAGACCCTCAACGAGGTGGACTGACACAGTGGCTGCAACAATGGGCTCAAGCATATAACAATGATTGTATGGATGGCTCAGGACTGGGCGGTGTTTCATTCTGCTGTGCATAGAGTCGGTATGATTCGGAACCCAATCGATGGCACCTAACAACAACAACATCTTGTGTTTTGTTGCTATACTGAATTTTTCTATTAGTTCCAGTAGTTTTCTTGTGGATTCCTTATGTATAGTATCATACCATCCGCAAATAGGGATAGTTTTACTTCTTCATTGCCATTTTAGATATCCTTAATTTCTTTTTCTTGCCTTATTGCTCTAGCTAGGACTTCCAGCACAGTGTTAAATAGGAGTGGTGATAAAGGACATCCTTGTCTTGTTCCTGTACACTCGGGGAATGTTTTCAGCCTTTCTCCATTCAGAATGATGTTGCCTGTTGGTTTTGTATAGATACCCTTTATTATGCTGAGTAATATCTCTTCTATTCCTATTTTTGAGTTTTTATCAGAATTGGGTGTTGAACTTTATCGAATGCCTTTTCTGCATCAACTGAGATGATCATGTGATTCTTTTGTTTTATTTTTGTGGTGGATTACATTGATTGATTTTCTAATGTTGAACCATTCTTGCGTATCTGGTATGAATCCCACTTGGTCAGGTGTATTATTGTCATTATTATTTTATGTAATGCTGAATTCTATTGGCTTGAATTTTGTTGAGAATTTTTGCATCTATATTCATGATAGATATTGGTCTGTAATTTTTTTTGTGCGTGTGATGTCTTTGCCTGGTTTTGGTATCAGGGTTATGCTGCCTTCATAGAATGAATTTGGAGGTATCCCTTCTTTTTTATGTTCTGAAATATTTTTGAGTAGTACTGGTGTGAGCTATTCTCAGAATGTTCAGTGGAATTCTTCTGTGAAGACATCTGAGCCAGGACTTTTTTTTTTTTTGGTGGGAGATTTTTCATTACCTTTTCAATCATTTCTCTCATTCTGGGTTTGTTCAGATTTTCTACCTTTGTTTGTGTTAGTTTAAGTAAGTAATGCGTTTCTAGAAATTTGTCTATTTCGTCTAGGTTTGCAAATTTGTTGGAGTACGGTTTTTCATAGTACTCTGTTATGACCCTTTTTATTTCAGTTCATTTGTTGTTAATGTCCCCCATTTCATTCTTATTTGGGTTATTTGCGTCCTCTCCTGTTTTTCTTTTGTCAGTTTGGCGAATGGTTTGTTGATCCTTTCAGAGAGAAAACTTACAGTTTTATCAATTCTTTCTATTGTTTTTCTCCTCTCTATTTCATTTATTTCTGCTCTGATCTTTATTTTTTCCTTTCTTCTGGTGACTGTGGGCTTCTTTTGGTGTTCTATTTGTTTGAGTTGCATAGCTAACATTTTAATTTTCTCCCTTCTTTTTTGATGTGTGTATCTATTGCTATAAACTGACCTCTGAACACTTCCTTTCCTGTGTCCTAAAGGTTTTGGCACAATGTGTTTTCATTCTCCTTGGATTCTAGGAATTTTTTAATTCCATATTTGATTTCTTCTACTACGCGGTGGTTTTAAAGTAGGGTGTTATTCAGTTCCCATGTATTTTCTTCCTTGCTATTCCTATTATTATTATCTTGTTTTATGGCATTGTGATCAGAGAAGTGCTTTGTATCTCAATGTTTTGAATTTTGTTGAGGGTTGCTTTGTGGCCTAAGATGTGGTCTATTCTGGAGAATGTTCCATATGCACTGGAAAAGAATGTGTACTGTTTTGTCTCTGGATTTCTTTTCATTTCTTTTACTTCTGTAGATTTTGCATTTACTGAGACTTTGTTTTTCTTCTTTATTTTGATGAGTAGGTTTATTAATTTTCTTTGTGGTTACCTTGAAATTTACCCTAATCTTCCTAAGTTTGGACCAGTCTTTTATTACTTCATATCACCTTGACTTCCTCTCCATCTTAAAGATCTATACCGACACCACTTATTGCCGCTTTTCTTGTTCTGATGTTATTGTCATTTACAGATTGAAATTTCTCATTCCCTGTTGTAAATCTTTTAGTTTTGTTTTATCCTTGAGAGTTCATCAGCTCAGTCAGCATCTGACTGATACTGTCCTATGTCCTAGATGCATGTTGTTGTCTGATGCTATTTGTCCTCTAACTGAAGAACTCCCTTAATTAATTCTTCTAGATTTGGTTTGGTTTTTACATATTCTTTTAATGTCTCTTTATCTGGAAAGACCCAAATTTTGCCATCATATTTGAAAGAGAGTTTTGTAGGATATATTATTCTTGGTTGGCAATTGTTTTCTTTCAGGGTTTTAAATATGTTTATATATGTTATCCCATTGCTTTCTTGTCTGCATGGTTTCTGCTGAGTAATCGGAGCTTAGTCTTATTGTTTCCCCTTTGTATGTGACTTTTCCTTTTTCTCTTGCACAGCCCATTCAGAAGGGGCAGGGATGGCACACAGGGCCAGGTGGGCAGAAGAAAGGAAAGGAAGGAAGGGAGAGAGAGCGAACAAACAAACAAACAATATATTTTTAAAAATATGGTGCTGGGGGAATTGGCTGTTGGGGACAGGGTGGATCCAGGGCAGCTTTGAGCTGGTATCCCTCCAGCCAAGCAACCTGCCGCTCTTTGGAAAGTGATGGAGGCAGTGTACAGGGCAGAAGGGTGGAAGGTGGGAAAGCATGTATCTCTGGTTACCAGGTACTCTGTCTCCTGTTAGGAGTTCCATGAAGTTGCCTTCCGGGGTCCTTGGTGGCTGTAGTCCAAGATGGCAAAGTCATGCCACATTAGCTGGTAGGCAACCTCCACTCTGTAGCTCTTCTCTTTTTCTGTTCTCTGTCAGTTTCTTCTTCCATTCAGTGCTTGATCAAGTTCTTTCTTCCTTCATTTGATGCTTAGTGTTCCAGAACTGACATTTGTTTTTGTTTTGTTTTGTTTTGTTTTGGGGGGGGGTGGTCTTTGCTGCAGAGGAATGGCATGGTGCTTCAGTCTCTAGTGCCATGTTGGCTCCACCTTATTTGATTTCTTGACTGTTGCTTCTATGGACATTGAGTGTTAATCTGAAATCCTTGACAACTTCAATATTTTCCCTATTCATCATGACCCTGATGTTGTTTATCGGTCCAGTTGTGAGGATTTTCGTTTTCTACACATTCAGGTGTAATCCATACTGAAAGCTCTAGTCTTTGACCTTCATCAATAAGTCCTTCAAGTTCTTTTATTTTCAGCAAGCAAGTTTGTGCTATCTGCCTATCACAGGTTGTTAATGAGTATTCTTCCAAACCAAGTTCTTCTTCATATTATTTGTTCAACATACGTACATATTAGGTAAGTAAGGTGAAAGGATACAAACTTGTTGCACACCGTTTCCAATTTGAAACCATGCAATATTCCCTGGTTCTGTTTCAGTGACTACCTCTTGATTTATGTACATTTTCTACATGAGCACTATGAATTGAAGTACTACAGTACAGAAAATGTTTAAGGAGGATTTTCTTTTTAAATAGAAATTCTTTCTTACAGGTTTTACAGAGTGAGGTAGATACAACACACACATATATGATATCCTGGATGTATCATACCCAGAGACTGCATTCAGAGGTGTGTGTCTACTGGAAGAAAACATTGGTAATATATGTGATTTGGATCATGAGTCCGAATAGATTCAGTTGCAACAGGTTTGGGTTTTTTGGATAATACATGCACTTAGGATAGTTCACAATGAGGATGAATGAAGAACTGACAGAAAGAGTAAGTTCTATAATTATCATCGGAAGTTCTTTTGTAGTCTAGTTAGATTTACCGAAAGTTAGGAAGCATAGGACAGTGTTTCTCAAATTTCTTGATAGGTGTTCAAACTAGTAGATATTCATTAAACTTCTAGGCAAACCATTCCGTTCATTCCAACATAATCTGTGACACATAATTGAGTTTGTATGAATAACCTCGTCACATTTTCCAAATATTTTTTTATGGTCATTTGGTTTTTTAATTAACTTTTTTATTTTAGAATAATTGTAGATTTACAGAAAAAATTTCAAAGATAGTACAGAGAAATCCCATATAACCTGAAACCAGGTTCCCCTATTATTAGTATGGTGCATTTGTCATAATTAATGAACCAATATTGGTATGTTATTATTAACAAAAGTTCATACTTTATCCTAATTACCTTTGTTTTTACCTAATGTACTTTTTCTGTCCCAGGATTCCATCCAAGATGTCACATTACATTTAGTTGTCATGTCTCCTTTTGTTCACTTGGCTGTGGCAGATTCTCAAACTTTCCTTATTTTTGATGACCATGACAGTTTTGAGGGGTACTGGTCAAGTATGTTGTAAAATGTCCCACAATTGCGATTTGTCTGATGTTTTTCTCTCATGATTAGATTGGGGTTTTGGGTTTCCGCGAGGATGACCACAGCTGTAAAATGTCATTCTTATCACATTTTATCGTGGGTGCATGATATCAAAATGACTTTTCATGATTGATAACTTATTCACCTGATAAGGTAGTATTTATCAGGATTCATCATTGTAAAGCTACTTTTTTTTCCCCACCCCTTTCCCTACTGCCATACTGTCCTCTTTGGAAGGAAGCCACTACACAGCACAACCTATAATTCAAGAGTGAGGATTTATGCACCACCTCCTGAAGGTGAAGTACCTACAGAAATTATTTGGAATTCTTCTGCATGGGATATTTATCTATTCTTCTCATTCATTTACTTATATCAGTATGGGCTCATGGATATTTATTTTTAACTTTGGGCTATAATATAATAATACTTTATTTACTTTGTTGCTTAACTTGTTCCAGCTTTGGCCGTTGGGAACTTGTTTAGGTTGGCACTGTGTCCCTTTGATATATGCTCATCATTGTGTTTTTTTCTTTCTTTTTGGTAGCACTTCCTTTACTTTCTGGCACAGAAGATGCTCAAGGTGCTCAAGGCTCATTTATATATTTCTTGTTTCAGTTCTAGAATCAGCTATTTCTCCAAGGAACTCGCATTTCTTTTATTGGAGAATGGTATCAGAACCTAAGATCTGGGTGCTATGTGTGCTCATTGTTACTGGGGTTTCATTATTTCTAATACCTCTTTGCTCACAGAGCAGAGAAATATATGTGCATATACAAATACACGCATATACATGCATCTATAATGATTTTTATATGTAAACATCTATGTTTATATTTAAGCTAAATAGAGTGCATGCTGTCTCCAACTCTAATCCATTTTTGCATGGATCTTTCTAGCTAACTCTGTTTGCTTCTCTGTGACCTTCCAATGTAACAGAAACCTGACATTTAACCATTCACTGTATATTTACTTAATTGTTCAGTTCTAGTATACTTGTACAGGCATACCTTGGAGATATTATGGGTTCGGATCCAGATCACTGCAATAAAGCTAGTCACATGAAGTTTTTGGTTTCCCAGTGCATATAACAGCTAAGTTTACACTATGCTGTAGTCAGTCTATTAAGTGTGCAACAGCATTATTTCTAATAAAAACAAAGTACATACATACCTTAATTAAAAAATACTTTATTTTGCTAAAAAATGCTAACCATCATCTGAGCCTTCAACAAGTCATGATCGTTTTGCCGGTGGAGGATCTTGCCTCAGTGTTGATGGTCATTGACTGATCAGGGTGGTGGTTGCTGAAAGTTGGGGTTGCTGTGGCAATTTCTTAAAATATGACAACAATGAAGTTTGCTTTATTGATTGACTCTTTCTTTCAGGAAAGATTTCTCTGTAGCATGTGATGCTGTTTGATAGCATTTTACCCACAATAGAATGTCTTTCAAAATTGGAGTCAATCCTCTCAAACCCTGCCTCTGCTTTTTCTTTAATATTATAAATTCTTTGTTGTCATTTCAGCAATGCTCACAGCGTCTTCACTAGGAGCAGATTCCATCTCAGGAAATTACTTTCTTTGCTCATCCATAAGCAACAACTCCTCACTGGTTAAAGCTTTATCATGAGAGTGCAGCAGTTCAGTCACATCTTCAGGCTCCACTTCTAATTCTAGTTCTCTTGCTATTTCCACCACATCTGCAGTTACTTCCTACACTGAAGGCTTGAATCCCTCAAAGTCATCCTTGAGGATTGGAATCAACTTCTTCCAAACTGCTATTTATGTTGATATTTTGACCTCCTCCCATGAGTTAGGGCCTTGCTCTGTATTAGACTTTGGCTTAAGGGAATGTTATGGCTGGTTTTATCTTCTATCTAGACCACTAAAACCTCCTCCATATCAGCAATAAGGCTGTTTCGCTTTCATATCATTCATGTGTCCACTGGAGTAGCACTTTTAATTTCTTTCAAGAACTGTTCCTTAATGGCATCTAGAATGGTGAATACTTTCCAGAAGGTTTTTGATTTACTTTGTCCAGATCCAACAGAGGAATCACTATTTATGGCAACTATAGCCTTACAAAATGTATTTCTTAAATAATAAGACTCAAAAGTCAAAATTACTCTTCGATTTATGGGCTGCAGAATGGATGTTGTGTTAGCAGGCATGAAAACAACATTAATCTCCTTGTATATCTCCATCAGAGCTCCTGGGTGACCAGGTGCATTGTCAATGAGCAGTAATATTTTGAAAGGAATTTTTTTTCTGAGCAGTAGGTCTCAACAGTGGACTTAAGATATTCAGTAAACCATGTTGTCAACAGATATGCTACCATTCCAGCTTTGTTGTCTCATTTATAGAGAACAGGCAGAGTGTATTTATAATAATTTATAAGGGACTGGAATTTTCGGAATGGTAAATGAGCCTTGGCTTCAACTTAAAGTTACCAGCTGCACTGGCCCCTAACAAGAGAGCCAGCCTGTCCTTTGAAGTTTTGAAGCCAGGCATTGACTTCTCCTCTCTAGCTATGAAAGTCCTAGATGGCATCTTCTTCCAGTATAAGGCTGTTTTGATTACATTGAAAAGCTGTTGTTTAGTGTAGCCACTTTCATCAATTATCTTAGGTAGATCTTGTGGATAACTTGCTGCAGCTTCTACATCAGCACTGGCTGCTTCACCTTGCACTTTTATGTTATGGAGACGCCTTCTTTCCTTAAACCTCATGAACCAACCTCTGCTAGCTTCAAACTTTTCTTCTGCAGCTTCCACACCTCTCTCAGCTTTCGCAGAATTGAAGAGAGTTAGGGCCTTGCTTTGGATTAGGCTTTGGCTTAAGGAAATGCTGTGGCTGGTTTGATCTGCTATTCAGACTGCTAAAACTTTCTCCATATCAGCAATAAGGCCATTTCACTTTCTTATCATTCATGTGTTCACTGGAGTAGCACTTTTAATTTCCTTCAAGAACTTTTCCTTTGCATTCACAACTTGGCTAACTGTTCAGCCCAAAAGGCTTAGCTTTTGACCTATCTCAGCTTTCAACATGCCTTCCTCACTAAGCTTAATCATTTCTAGCTTTTGATTTAAAGTGAAAGATGTGTGACTCTTCCTTTCAGTTGAATACTTAAAGGCCATGGTAGTATTATTAATTGGCCTAATTTAAATATTGTGTCAGGGAATAGAGAGGCCCCAGGAGAGGGAGAGAGATGGAAGAATGGCTGATCTGGAGTAGTCAGTGCACACACAATATTTATCAATTAAGTTTGCCATCTTATATGGGCGTGGTTAGTGGTGCCCCACAACAATAACAATAGTAATATTGAAGATCACTGATCACAGAGCACTATAACAGATATAATAACAATGAAAAAGTTTGAAATATTGTGAGAATTACCAAAATGTGACACAGAGACACTAAGTGTACACACACTTACGGAAAAATTGTACCGATAGTTTTGCTGGACACAGGGTTGCCACAAACCTCCAATTTGTAAAAAATACAGTATCTGCAAATCTCAATAAAGCAAAGCGCAATAAAATGGGGTATACCCGTACAGTGGTTTCAGAATTATTACCTCCAATCACTATGGGAAACAGTTTTTCAACTAGAGCATACTTCTTTTACACAGCTCCTTTTACCTTAATTTTAAAGATTCCACTCATTTCAAAAGCTACTTAGGCCAGAAAATTTTCATCCCATCTACTTTAGTGATATTGTTTCATACATTTGTAATACAGTTAGATTATTTTCTTGCTTTCTGCATTCCACCCTGAGATCCCCTGACCTCCTAAATGATTTTTATAATTTGCCTATATTAAAGTTCAGTCTATATGTTGTATAATTCTGAATTCTGATGAATGTATAGTGTCATATATCTACCATTACGATATCATACAGAAGTTTCACTGTTCTAAAAAACTCCCCTGCTATTTTAGGTGATGGAAAATGTGGCAACCGGATATTGGAGATGGTTGCATAGCATGGTTAATGTAATTGGTGTCACTAAATTTTACAAGGGAAAGAATGTTAAACTGGCAAATTCTGTGATATATATATATATATATATATATATATATATATATATATACTTACAACGATAAAAAAAGTCCCCTGCGTGCCACCTACTCAACATTTCTCCCACCCCCCAGAAATCCTGGAAACTACTAACCTGTTTTCCTTATCTATAGTTTTGCATTTTCTAGAATTTCACATAACTAGAATCATGGACTATGTAGCCTTTTCAGATTGTATTCTTTTGCTTAGCAATATTCATTAAAGACCCATTAATGTCCTTGTGTAGCTTGATAGCTTATTAACATTTTATTACCAAATAATATGACCTTATGTAGATGTGCCATGGTTTGTTGTCAGTCTACGTATTGAACGACATCTTGGTTGCTTCTGCTTTTTTGCAATTATGAATAAAACTTCTATGATTATTTGGTTGCAGGTTTTTGTGTGGACATAAATTTTCAAATCAGTTGAGTAAATACCCAAGAGCGTGATTGCTAGATCATATGGCAAGACACTGTCAAACTGTCTTCCAAAGTGTCTGTACCATTTTGCATCGCCACCGGCAATGAATTCTGTTGGTCTTCACTTTTGCCAGCAATTGGTGTTTTCAGTTTTTTTTCCCCCATTCTAATATCGTTAATGCCACACGCAAGCAAAATTTTGCTGAAGATCATTCAAAAATGGCTGCAGCAGTATATTGATAGAGAACTGCAAGAGATTCAGGCTGGATTTAGAAGAGGACGTGGAACCAGGGATTTCATTGCTGATGTCAGACGGATCCTGGCTGAAAGCAGAGGATACCAGAAGGATGTTTACCTGTGTCTTACTGACTGTGAAAAGACATTCAACTGTGTGGATCATAACAAATTACGTATAACATTGTGAAGAATGGGAATTTCAGAACATTTAATTGTGCTCATGAGGAACCTGTTCGGACACAACAAGGAGGTTTTGCATGGTTTAAAGTCTGGGAAGATGTGTGTCAAGGTTGTATCTTTTCACCATACCTATTCAATCTGTATGCTGAGCAAATAATCTGAGAAGCTGGACTATATGAAGAAGAACAAAGCATCAGGATTGGAGGAAGACTCATTAATAACTTGTGTTATACAGATGACACAACCTTGCTTGCTGAAAGTGAAGAGGACTTGAAGCACTGACTGATGAAGATCAAAGATCACAGCCTTCGGTATGGATTACACCTCAACATAAAGAAAACAAAAATCCTCACAACTGGACCAATAAGCAACATCATGATAAAGGGAAAAAAGACTGAAGTTGTCAAGGATTTCATTTTACTTGGATCTACAATTAACACCCATTGAAGTTTTGAAGCAGCAGTCAAGAAATCAAAAAACACATTGCATTGGACAAATCTACTGCAAAGGGCCTCTTTAAAATGTTGAAAAGCCAAGATGTCACCTTGAAGCCTAAGGTGTGCCTGACTCAAGCCACGGTGTTTTCAATTGCACCATATGCATGTGAAAGCTGGACAATGAATAAGGAAGACCAAAGAAGAATTGACACCTTTGAATTGTGGTGTTGGCAAAGAATATTGAATATACCATGGACTCCCAAAATAATGAACTAATCTGTCTTGGAAGAAGTACAACCAGAATACTCCTTAGAAGCAAGAATGGTGAAACTGCATCTTACATACTTTGGAGATGTTGTCAGGAGGAATCAGGCCCTGGAGAAGGACATCGCCTTAGTTATCCAGTGCTGCTATAACAGAAATACCAGAAGTGGATGGCTTTAACAAAGAAAAGTTTATTTTCTCACAGTAAAGTAAGCTAAAAGTCCAAATTCAGGGTGTCAGCTCCAGAGGAAGCCTTTCTCTCACTGTTGGCCTTCTCATCAATCTTCCCCCAGACTTGGAGCTTCTCTGCACAGAGACCCTGGGTCCAAAGGACGTGCTCTGCTCCAGGCACTGCTTTCCTGGTGGTATGAGTTCCCCCTGTCTCTCTGCTCACTTCTCTCTTTTATATCTCAAGAGATTGCCTTAAGACACAGTCCAATCTTGTAGGTTGAGTCATACCTCACTGAAACAACTGTCATGCATCCTCCCTCATTTATGCCATAGAGGCAGGATTTACAACATATAGGGAAATCACACAATACTGGGAATCATGGCCCAGCCCAATTGATACACACATTTTTGCAGGGACATAATTCAATCTATGACAGACATCATGCTTGGTAAAGTACAGGGTCAGTGGAAAAGAGGAAGACCCTCAAATAGATGGTTTGACACAGTGCCTACAACAATGGGCTCAAGCATAACGATTGTGAGCATGGCACAGGATCGGGCAGTGTTTTGTTCTGTGGTACACAGGGTCGCTATGAGTCGGAACCACCTTGAGGGCACCTAACAACAACAATAGTCATGTAGTGTTATCTCATTGTTTTTATTTGTATTTCTTAATATCAAATGATATTAAGCATCTTTTCACATGTTTCTTTGATATCTAAGTTGTCTGCTCAAGGCCAAAATACTGTGTTAATCTTTCAGGCCTGATCACATACAATTATAAAGGCTTTTCCGGGCAGGTCTTATGTGGAAAAGCTGCCCTCTCCACAATAGACATGGTATACAGCTAGTGCATTGCAGTCTCTGGAATAAGTGCAGTCAAGGACTCAGAACCCCATCCCCAGGCCAGCCTTATTCTTAGGCATGTCTGCCTTCGGAGAGTTCCTTAATGCCTTATTTGGGGGGTCTCAACTGCAGCAATATTCAAGAGACTCTGCCAAGACCCTCTGATTGGGAGACTTGAAGACTCTTTACTCTGACTCATTACTTAGTACTTTATCACTTTAAGCCCTTTCTCCTCCTCCTCTCCCCGGCCCCCAGGTCCATAAAACATCAGGAGACTTTTGTTTGCGGGCTCCTTCAGCAGTGAAATGATCTTCCCACCCGTACTACATGTCATCTGACCCTCATTTAGTGACAGTCCATGGGAAAATGAAACACTGGGGAAGCTGGTAGTGGCTCTCTCTCTTTTTTTTTTTTTTTTTCCTCTTGCTTACATGATTGCAGTAAATGAATAAAGATTTGTTACTTTCAGTTTGGCTTCAACTTCTGGCAGCTCTCTCTAACACCATCTGTATATCTCGTACGATAAGGTTCCTGTTTAGATATTCACTGATTTTTTAATTGGGTTATTTGCAATCTTGTTGATAATTTTTAAGAATTCTTTGTATATTTTGGATACGAGTCCTTTATTAGAGACATATTTTGCAAATAGTTTCTCCCAGTCTGTGGAAGATAAATCCAATTTATCATTTTTTTCTCCCAAGGATCATGCTTTTGGTCTTGTATCTAAAAACTCATCTCACAGCCTGGTCATATAGATGGAAAAGAATTTTACCCCAGGATGGAACGTACATAAACTCTCACCAATACTTGATTTAGATGATCCAGAAGATGAGATTTTGGATATAGAGTCGATGCTGAATGTGTAAGACTTTTGAGATGATGTGATAAGGTGAATGTGGGAAGGATATTGGATTTAAAGTGTGGAATGTTATGGATTCAATTGTGTCCCCCCCAAAATATGTGTTGGGATGCTAACTTCTATACCTGTGGATATAATCCCATTTGGGAATAGAGTTCTCCTTGTTATGTTAATGAGGCCATATCAGTGTAGGGTGTGTCTTAAATCCAATCATTTTGAGATATAAAAAGAGTAGATTAGGAACAGAAGTAAAAAACAAACAAACAAAAAGCCCGTTGTCATTGAGTCGATTTTGACTCATAGCGACCCTATAAGACAGAGTAGAACTGCCCCATAGAGTTTCCAGGGAGCACCTGGTGAATTTGAACTGCCAACCTTCTGGTTAGCAGCCGTAGCACTTAAGCACTAAGCCACTGAACAGAAGTAAGCAAGCTTAAATGGCGGAAGATAAATGTCACATCATGTGACAATCTCCAAGTAACCAAGGAACAAAAGCTGTAAAAAGACAAGGACCTTCCTCTAGAGCTCAGAGAGAAAGAAAGCTCTCCCCTTGAGCTGTGCTCTGAATTCAGACTTATAGCCTCTTAAAGTGTGAGAAAATAAATTTGTTTGTTAAAGCCGCCCACTTGTGGCATTTCTGTAAAAGCACTACTAAGAAACTAAGACAGGTAGTGTAAGTCCTCCTAATTGTTCTTTCATCTAAATTATGAAATTTATGGGCGTATTTCCTTTACAGTCTGTGGAACCTGTAGTGATTAGCCTCTTTTCATGTTTTATATTTTTGACTTTGGTAATTTGTGTGTGTGTGTATATACTTACTTATGTGTGTGTAGGTATGTGTATATATGTATAACAAAACATTTGCAATTTTAACACTTTTTACATGTACAATTCAGTGACATTAATTGCATTTATCATGTTTACAAACATCATCACTAACCATTTCCAAATTTTTCCATTGCCCTTAATGGAAGCTCAGGGCTCCCTAAGTAATGATTCACCTTTCCCTCTCTCTCCTGCCCCTAATAACCACTAATAAACTTTGGTCTCTATACATTTGCTTATTCTAGATATTTCATATAAATGGGATCATAAAATATTTGTCCTTTTTGTCACTGACATATTTCGCTCAGCATAATGTCTCCAAGATTCATCCATGATGTAGCTGTAGCATGTACCAGGATTTCATTTTCCTTTATGGCTGAATAATATTCCATTGTTTGTATGTACCACATTTTGTTTATCCATTCATCTGTTGATAGATATTTGTTTCCACCTTTTGGCTACCGTGAATAGTGCTGCAATGAATATTGGTGCATAAATATGTTTGTATACCCGCTTTCAATTCTACTGGGTATATACTTAGGAGTGGAATTGCTAGATCATACAGTAATACTATGTTTAACATTTTGAGGAACCCCCGAACTATTTTCCATAGTGGCTGCACCATTTCACATTCCCACCAGCAATGGATGAGAGTTTCAGTTTCTCCACATCCTTGCCAAAACCTGTTGTTTAAAAACTTTTTTTTTTAATCACAGTGATTTTAGTAGAGATATTTCATTGCAGGTTTGATTTACATTTACATAATGACTAATGATGCTGATCATCTCTTCATGTGCTTGTTATCCATTTGTACATCTTCTTTGGTGGAATGTCTATTCAATTTCTTTCTCCAATTTTTGATTGAGTTGTTTGTCTTTTTGTTGTTGAGTTGTTTATCTTTTTGTTGTTAAGTTGTAGGAGTTCTTTTGATATTCCGGATAGTAAACCCTTATCAGGTATATGGTTTGCCAAAATTTTCTCCCAATCTGTAGGTTCTCTGTCACTTTATTGATAAAGTCCTTGATGAACAAAGGTTTTCCATTTCTATAAAGTTTATTTAAAAAAAATTTTGTTCCCTGTGCTTTTGATGTCATATCTAAGAGTCGTCCATTGTTAAAAATTGGGCCCTAAAGAACTACCCCTATGTTTTCTTCTAAGAGTTTTATGGTTTTAGTTTCTACATCTAGGTTGATCCATTTTAAATTAATTTTATTAAACGGTGTGAGGCATGAGTACAGCTTCATTCTTTTGCATGTGGGAATCCAGTTTTCCCAGAACCATTCATTAAAGAGAGTATTCTTTTCCCATTGAATGGACTTAGCACCCTTGTCAAAAATCGATTGATCATAAATGTATAGGTTTATTTCTGGACACTCAATTCTATTCCATTGGTCTATGTGTATATAGTTTTACCAGCACCAGACTGCTTTGATTACTGTTGATTGAAACATATGAGTTCTCCTGTTGGCTCATATTTTTCAAAACTGATTTTACTATTAGGGGCCTCTTGGAGTTCATTTAATTTTCAGTATTGTTGTTTTGGAAACCCTGGTAGCATAGTGGTTAAGAGCTACAGCTGCTAACCAAAAGGTTGGCAGTTCAAACCCACCAGGCGCTCCTTGGAAACCATATGGGGCAGTTCTACTCTGTCCTATAGGGTCACTATGAGTCGGAATTGACTTGACAGCAACGGGTTTGGGGTTTTTTTGGGTTTATTGGTGTTTTAGATTTCTGCAAAAAAAAAATGGCTGTCAGAATTTTGATATGAACTGCATTACCTTTATAGATTGCTTTGGGTAGTATCGACATCATAACAACATTCAGTCTCCCACCCATGAACACAGAATATCCTTCCATTTATTTAGACCTTCTTTAATTTCTTTCAGCAATTTTTTATAGTTTTCAGTGTATGAGTCTTCTACTCCTTGGCTAAATTTATTCCTAGGAATTTTATTCTTTTAGATGCTACTCTAATTGTTTCCTTAATTTCCTTTCCAGAATGTTCACTGCTGATGTATAAAAATCCAGCTGATTTTTGTGTGTTCAACTTATGTTCTACCTCTTTGCTGAATTTATTTACTAGCTCTAGCAGCTTTCTTGTGGGTTATTTGGGGACTTCCACATATAGGATTAAGGAACCCTGGTGGTGCAGTGGTTAAGCACTCGGCTGCTAACTGAAAGTTCAGTAGCTCAAAACCAACACCTGCTGTGTGAGAGAAAGATGTGGCAATCTGTGTTTGTAAAGATTACAGCCTTGGAAATCCTACAGGGCAGTTCTACTCTGCCCTATAGGGTCAATATGAGTTGGAGTTGACAACAATGGGTACGTAAAGGATTATGTCATCAGAGAAAAGGGATAATTTTACTTCTTCCTTTCCAATTTGAATAGCTTTTATTTCTTTTTCTTGACTAATTTCCCTGGCTGAGTCTTCCAGTACAATATTGAATAACAGTGATGAGAGCAGGCAGCCTTGTCTTCTTCCTGATCTTAATGGTAAAGCTCTCAGTGATGTGAGCTGTGAATTTCTCATAAATGCCCTTTATCAGGATGAGGAATTTTTCTTCTATTCCTACCTTGGATAAATTTATTCCTTGGTGTTTTATTCTTTTAGATGCTATTATAAATGGAATTATTTCCCTAATTTTCTTTTCAGAATGCTAATTGCTGGTGTGTAGAAATCTGTGATTTCTGTGTGTTGACTTTATATCCTGCCACTTTGCTGAATTCATTTATTAGCTCTAGTAGCTTTCTTGTGGATTCTTTTGGATTTTCTATATATAGGATCATGTCAACAGAAAAAAAGGATAATTTTACTTTTTCTATCCCAACTTGGATTCCTTTTTCTTGCCTAATTGATGTGGCTAGGTCTTCCAGTATAATATTGAATAGCAATGGTGACAGTGGACATTGTTGTCTTTTTCCTGATCTCTAGGGGAAAACTCTTTTTCATTGACAATAATCTTAGCTGTGGAGTTTTTATAAATGCACTTTATCAGACTGAGAAATGCCCCCTCTATTCCTAGCTTGTTGAATGTTTTTATCATGAAAGTATATTTTGTCACATATTATATTTCCCGGAGAACTGACCCCTTTATCTTTATATAAAGCCTCTTTATATCCCTGTTAGTTTTGCTTGTTCTGAAGTCTGCTTTGTCTGAAGTTAATGTGACTACCGCAGCCTTCTTTTGATTAGTGTTAGCATGGTATATCTTTATCTCTTTACTTTTAGTTTTACCCTATCTGAGCTGTTAAATTTAAGCGGGCTTCTTTTACACAACATATAGTTGAGTCTTTTTTTTTTTTTTAATCCACTCTTGACTTTTAAGTGGTGTGATGGTTAAGGTTGTGTGTCAGCTTGGCTGGGCCATGATTCTCAGTGGTTTGGCAGTTATGTAATGATGTAGTTTGGTCGTTATGTAATGATGCAGCTTGGCAGTTAGTAATGATGTAATTTGGTAGCTATGTAACGATATAGTCATCCTCCGTGATGTGATATGATGTGATTAGCCTATCAATTGTAAGGGAAGTTTCCTCAAGGGTGTGGCCATCATTCAATATATACATGGACGTTCTGGCAAAGCTCTCTTGCTTGCTCTGTATCTTGCATCTGGCTCATCATCATCTGTCCTCCGGTTCTTGAGACTTCAGCTAGTGACCTGCTATATTGCCTCCTGATCTTGAGATTTGTTGGCCTTCATAGCCTGTGAGCCAGCAGCCTGCCATCTTATCTGCTGATCTTGGGTTCATCAGCCTCTACAGGCTGTGAGCCAGTGGCCTGCTGTCTGAACTGCCAATCTTGGGTTCATCAGCTCCTGCAGCTATGTGAGTCAGGAGAAGCCTCCAGCCTGTGGCCAGACCCATGGACTTCAGGCTTGTTAGCCTCTACAACTGAGTGAGCCATTTCCTTGAGATAAATCTCTCTCTCTTTCTAGTTATATACGCATCACTGGTTTTGCTTCTCTAGAGAACCCAACCTAACACAAGTGGTATATTCAGAGCATTCATATTTAAAGTGACTGATATAATTGGATTAATATTGCTTCTATTGGTTTTATTTGTTTTTTTTGTTTTGTTTTTCCCTGCCTGGCACCTGCTTTTTATGCATTTGCTTGCTTTAACTGAGTGTGTGTGTGTGTGTGTGTATATATATATATAATATACACCTTCACAGCAACATCTAGACTAGTGTTTGATGAAACAACTAAGCGTCATAGCTTAGAGAAATTAACACATAAAATTAAGTATTACGGGTTCCTAAAGGCAAGATCCAAGAGTGAGTGGGGTCCTCCTAAGACTGCAGGCCCCAATAGTTTTTCACTCTTATGCTAGCCCACACTGAGCTTCCAGCAAATTATCAAAATTACCATCTAAGCATTTCTACAGGTTTATTTCCCCAGCTCCAGTGACTTCTGCTCCAGGTGAGCAGATTCTTACTATGAATCTCTGAATTCACATGTCTCTTCAGGTTTTGGAGTGGTGGTTTTCCCTGTATCAGTACTCTGAAGAGTACATGAAAAGTTGCTGATTTTCAATTTGCCAAGGTTTTATTTGCTGTGGGTCAAAATCTACTCAGTGGCACACAACAACAAGAAGAATAGAAGTGACAACTACTAAGTTTTTACATGTTGGAGCTAAAAACAGACGGTTATTCAAATAATTTTTTATATTTATTTTTAAGGGGGTATTGTATATAATTGGGTTGATTGAACAAACACTGTTTTAGCATTCCGCTCTATGCCCTACCTGTTTCTTTGCCATTTTCTTCTGTTTTATTAAGAACTTCATCAATGCTTGTGGAAAAATAAAGGCAGACTAGGAAACTCAAATCAGTTAAGTGCTACATGTTATTCTTTTTTTCAGCAAATGTTTATCAGGCTTGAATATTGAAATTAGTCGGTACAATAAAATTTTAGAGTCTTCCAAGAGACAGAAAGGGCTACATGAACCAGCGACTACATCATCCTGAGGCCAGAAGAACTAGATGGTGCCCAGCTACAACCAATGACTGCCCGGACAGGGAACACAACAGAGAACCCCTGAGGGAGCAGGAGAGCAGTGGGATGCAGACCCCAAATTCTCATAAGACCAGACTTAATGGTCTGACTGAGAGTAGAAGGACCCCGGTGGTCATGGCCCCCAGACCTTCTGTTGCCCCAGGACAGGAACCATTCCCGAAGCCAACTCTTCAGACATGGATTGGACTGGACAATGGTTTGGAGAGGGATGCTGGTGAGGAGTGAGCTTCTTGGATAAGGTGGACACTTGAGACTATGTTGGCATCTCCTGCCTGGAGGGGAGATGAGAGGGTGGAGGGGGTTAGAAGCTGGCGAAAAGGAAAAGAAAAGAGAGAGTGGAGGGAGAGAGCAGGCTGTCTCATTAGAGGGAGAGTAATTGGGAGTGTGTAGCAAGGTGTATATGGGTTTTTGTGTGAAAGGCTGACTTGATTTGTAAACTTTCGCTTAAAGCAAAATAAAAATCATTTTAAAAATTTTTAGAGTCTTCTATTGGGTTACATTTAGCAGTATCTTTTATAGAAATTATTGAGACTCAAATCTCCAACATTGAGCACATGGCTAAATTTATGATGCTTATTCTCAGTTTAAGTTCAAAACCATGACGACATTTGTACTGTTTCTATTTAATGACTTTGGTTCCATATAGAACTGGGAAGATTAAGTACAAATCATTCTGAAATGCTCTCAATTTCACCTGTATAGCTCCTTTTTTGATAATCTGTTTCCTCCTGTTGAAAGATATAAGATGATTTTCTGTTTTTTTAACCCATACACCAAAAAAATTAATGATTATAACTTAGATGCAAAAATCCTCAACAAAATTATAGCCAATAGAATTCAACAACGTATCAAAAAAATAATACACCACAACTAAGTTGGATTCATACCAGGTATGAAGGGATGGTTCAACATTAGAAAAACAATCAATGTAATCCATCATGTAAATAAAACAAAAGACAAGAAACCCATGATCTTATCAATTGATGCAGAAAAGGCATTTGACAAAGTCCAACACCCATTCATGATAAAAACTCTGAGCAAAATAGGAATGGAAGGAAAAGTCCTAAACATTATAAAGGGCAATTATACAAAGCCAACAGCCAACATCATCCTACATGGAGAGAGATTGAAAACATTCCCACTGAGAACAGGAACCAGACAAGGATGCCCTTTATTACCACTCTTATTCAACATTGTGCTGGAGGTCTAAGCTAGAGCTATAAGGCTAGATAAAGAAATAAAGGGCATTCAAATTGGCAAAGAAGAAGTAAAAGTATCTCTGTTTGCAGATGACATGATCTTATACACAGAAAAACCTAAAGAATCCTCAAGAAAAATACTGAAACTAATAGAAGAGTTTGGCAGAGTTTCAGGACACAAGAGAAACACACATAAATCAGTTGGATTCCTCTACATCAACAAAGAGAGTGATGAAGATGAAATCACCAAATCAACACCATTTACAATAGCCCCTATGATGATAAAGTACTTAGGAATAAATCTAACCACAGACGTAAAAGACCTATACAAAGAAAACTACAAGACACTACTGCAAGAAACCAAAAGAGACTTTCATAAGTGGAAAAACATACCTTGCTCATGGACAGGAAGACTCAACATTGTAAAAATGTTTATTCTGCCCAAAGTGATTTACAGGTACAATACAATCCCGATCCAGATACCAGTGACATTTTTTAATGAGATGAAGAAACAAATCACCAGCTTCATATGGAAGGGAAAGAGTCCCCAGATAACTAAAGCATTACTGAAAAAGAACAAAGTGGGAGGCCTCACACTACCTGGCTTTAGAACATATTATACCGCCATAGTATTCAAAACAGCCTGGTACTGGTACAACAAGAGATACATAGACCAATGGAATAGAATTGAGAATCCAGACATAAATCCATCCACATACGAGCAACTGACATTTGGCAAAGGGCCAAAGACTGTTAAGTGGGGAAAAGACAGTCTCTTTAACAAATGGTGCTGGCATAACTGGATATGCATCTGCAAAAAAAATGAAACGAGATCCATACCTCACACCATGCACAAAAAACAACTCAAAATGGATCAAACACCTAAATATAAAATCTAAAATGATAAAGTTCATGGAAGAAAAAATAGGAACAATGCTAGAAGCCCTAATACATGGCATAAACAGTATACAAAACATTACTAGAACTGCGAAAACAGCAAAAGAGAAATTAGATAACTGGGAGCTTCTAAAAGTCAAACACTTATGCTAATCCAAGGACTTCACCAAAAGAGTAAAAACATTACCTACAGATTGGGAAAAAGTTTTTAGCCATGACAGCTCCGATCAGCGGCTGATCTCTAAAATCTACATGTTACTGCAAAAACTGAACAACAAAAAGACAAATAACCCAATTAAAAAAATGGGCAAAGGATATGAACAGGCACATCACAAAAGAAGACATTCAGGTAGCTAAAAGATACATGAGGAAATGCTCACGTTCATTAGCTGTTAGAGAAATGCAAATCAAAACTACAATGAGATTTCATCTCACTCCAACAAGGCTGGCATTAATCAAAAAAAACACAGAGTAGTAAATGTTGGAGAGGTTGTGGAGAGTCTGGAACACTGATACACTGCTGGTGGGAATGTAAAATGGTACAAACACTTTGGAAATGGATTTGGCGCTTCCTTAAAAAGCTAGAAATAGAACTACCATATGATCCAGCAATCCCACTCCTTGGAATATATCCTAGAGAAGTAAGAGCCTTTACATGAACAGATATATGCACACCCACGTTCATTGCAGCGTTGTTTACAATAGCAAAAAGATGGAAGCAACCAAGGTGCCCATCAATGGATGAAAGGATAAATAAATTATGGTAGATTCACACAATGGAATACTATGCATTGACTAAGAACAACGATGAATCTGTGAAACATTTCATAACATGGAGGAATCTGGAAGGCATTATGTTGAGTGAAATTAGTCAGTTGCAAAAGGACAAATATTGTATGAGACCACTATTATAAGAACTCAAGAAATAGCTTAAACTGAGAAGAAAATATTCTTTGATGGTTACGAGAGGGGGGAGGGAGAGAGAAGCAAGGTAAGTATGAGCCCAAGAGTAAGAATGGGCCACATAAATCAATGACTACATCAGCCTGAGACCAGAAGAACTACATGGTGCCCAGCTACAACCAATGACTACCATGACAGGGAGCACAACACAGAATCCCTGAAGGAGCAGGAGCACAGTGGGATGCAGACCCCAAATTCTAGTAAAAAGACCAGACTTAACGGTCTGACTGAGACCAGAGGGATCCCAGAGGTCATGGTCCCCAGGCCTTCTTTTAGCCCAAGACAGGAGCCATCCTGGAAACCAACTCTTCAGACAGGGATTGGACTGGACTACAAGACAGAAAATTATACGTGTGAGGAGTGGGCTTCTTGGATCAAGTAGACACATGAGACTATGTGGGCAGCTCCTGTCTGGAGGGGAGATGAGAAGGCAGAGGGGGTCAGAAGCTGGATGAATGGACACAAAAATAGAGGGTAGAGAGAAGGAGTGTGCTGTCTCATTAGGGGGAGAGGAACTAGGAGTATACAGCAAGGCGTATATAAGGTTTTGTATGAGAGATTGACTTGATTTGTAAACTTTCATTTAAAGCACAATAAAAATTAAAAAAAATTAATGATTAAAGGTCAATATTACAGGCCAATCGATCTCTAGTAAATGTGACTGGAAATAATTAAAAGGCCTTTAAATAATATATAGTACTGTATAGTCTCATATTTTGTTTTTAGTTTGGTAGGTTATCCAGAAGAAAGACGTGGGAGTCTGCTTCCATAAAGATTACAGCCTTGGAAACCCTACCGGGTAGTTCTACTCTGTCCTATAGGGTCACTATGAGTCAGAATAGACTTGATGGCAACATGTTTAGTTTTTGTTGGGTAGGCTATCATTAAATCTGTATTGATTCCTACAACCTGTTTTAGTTTCCAACATACTGCCTTTCATCAGATAGGGTATTCTCACAATGTAAGTAGGTATTATACAACTGTATAGGCACATACGCAGAGTAGAAAGAAAACGCTACATAGATCTAGGAAAATATGTGTACCCTGGTGGCATAGTGTTTAACAGTTCAGCTGCTAACCAAAAGGTCGGCAGTACAAATCCACCAGGTGCTCCTTGGAAACCCTATGGGGCAGTTCTATTCTGGCCTATAGGGTCGCTATGAGTCAGAATCTACTTGACAGCAACGAGTTTACTATGTGCAAAGTAGTGTGGGAAATATAGAAATAAATAAATCAGAAATTTCTCCTTATTAGCTTAAGCATGATTATTAGAGAAAATGCAAATAGCTACCACATAAAGTGTCATGGGAGATAAAAATAAATTGTATTGCAGTTTCAAAAATTGCACAGTTTAATTTGCTTGACATCGGAGAATGAATGGTGGAGTCAATGGTGTTGGAGAATAGCAAAGATAAAAAGTAGGCAATTGGGTATTATACTTGGTTTATGGTCATCAGTACTATATTCACCTATGACTTGCTGCCTTATGAATTTTGCTTAGCTATCTGACTGCTATTCAATAGCTCTTCAATGAAATTAATGTTTAAAACCTTCCATTCTAAGCTGCATGTTTATAGGAAAATTAATAAGCAAGAATATTATTACCTGAGTTGCGTAAGTGTTGGCCAGGGAATATTACATAAACAGCACAAAATGCTAGCAGTGAATGGAACTAGATAATCTATCTCTATTTCAAATTGAAGAGGCAGAAGTGTGTAGTAGAAGAAAGTCTGCTTTGGAGGCAGGCACGCCTGCATTTGAAATGTATTTGTCCCACCCGTTAGATCTGCAATCTTGGTAAAGTTACTTCAGGTCTCTGAGCCTCACTTTCCTCATCTGCAAAATGTTACCTAACTCAGGATGTTTTGAGGAGCAGATTAAAATACCTGTTTCGTGGTAAGTCATTTTCTTTTACTTGCTCATTCAACACATTAGGAAAGAGGAGACAGTGACTTGTTCAAGATCACATATTTAGTTGTGGCAGAACTGAGACTTAACCCCAGGAATCTGGATTTTTAGTTCAGTGCCCATTTTCCTGGAGTCTTAAGGTATCGACCCATCATTATTTACTTCCTTTTAAAGGTGTGTATTTTCAAGCCAGAGAGTCATTCTGAATCAGTGCCTCTTAAGTTTCAGAGTGATTGAAGTCACCTGTGAGTTCGTTAAAGGAAGACTCCTGGACTGTACTCCCAGAGAATTAATTTGGGCAGAACTGAGGATGGGGTCCAGAATCTAATTTTTTTTTTTACAAGTATTCTGGGTGATTTTCATGCACTTGGGTCTCTAGAATATACTTTTAGAAATCTGCCCAATCTCTAGCACTAGAGTTAGTAAACTTGCATTGAGGTTGCTAAAATGGCAATAAACTAGATCACTTTATACAAATACCAGGCCTTTTACTGGCCATAGAAGGAAATGCCTACTACAGAACAAACAATCTTAGAGAGTAGGACTTGTAGCGGTTTTAGGACTGAAGATGGTTAGGGAAGGACTATGATACCACTGAGGTGACTTTCTTTGCCCAAAGGACTGAGCATGTGTAATTGGGAAATAATGCTATAACTGGGCATTTTGGTGAGTAAGGATTTGATCCAAGTTTTTCAGACTCCAGAATTCATACCCTTTACTCTGGTAGTTCTGAAACTTTAGCATAACCTTAGCATAGAGGAAAAGGAATCATGTGGGGTGCTTTTTAAAAATGGCATAACCTACATCTAGAGATTCTGATTCCATAGGTGTCTGGTTAACCCACAAAAAAGCCCATTGCCATCGAGTGGGTTTGAATTGTCAACTTTCAGTTAGCAGCGGAGCAATTAATCACTGTGCCACCAGTGCTAGTTGTCTGGTTAATATAAAAAAAAAAAGCATTCCTAAATTCACTCATGGTCACAATATTTTCCTAATAAATGAAAAAATCTATAGAGCTTCATGTTTTTCATTTGTAGTCACTGATGGCTCTTCAACTTCCTCTATTACTTCAGGATGTATAATTCATCTTCAGATTAATTATCCTCAGGGGCCTCTTCATTTGTGGTGTGGTTAAATCCCAAATCTTCTTTCACCTCATGCTAAAAAAAAAAAAAACATGCTAGATGATGTTAATTTCAGAGGTAGTCAACTAGTTTTTGCTTTTGTTGTTTTTCACAATGTCAGGCCTCTGAACTGTGATAAGTTGTTTACTTAAACTAGTTGTCAGATCAGGATATTTCATAATATATTGCCAATACATTTCTTCCTTGTATGTTGCCTAACTGGGTGATTTCAAAGCATCAAAGTATTAAATTTGTGATCACTGCTTTTTATCCAACCCATGTGGCTTGGTTTCTGACTCAGGAATCTTATTCTAATGACAGATTGAACCTTTGTCTCTGAAGCAGATTCAATTTAACATCAATAAGTTACCTAAAAGATCTTAGAAATTATTTTAAGCCCGTATACCATGAAATATAACTAATTGAAGTAAAGTTTCTTTAAATATTCTTAATTTTCATTTGACTTTTATTATTTCTCATATTTTTCCAATCTAATTTTATCGACTGGCTTTGGAAATCATAAGGTTTCTGTCCAACTGACTAACATTTCTCCAAGGCATTTCAGGCGTGTTTCATTGTGATTTCTATTTGACCTTGGCAGCTAAGGAGGCCTGATTTTGGCCCACCCTATCTACCTTTTAACTTAAGGTAGAAGACAAGATTAGCCCATTCTGATACAGTTACATACAGAAGCATTTTGAAAGGCTATCTACTCAGTAAATACCAAAGCCCTTTAGCAATTTTGTAAATGAATCCAATTCTTAGCTAGGGAGACTGGAGGCTGGAGGGAGTCATCCCGATTCCAGACATTTTGAAAGGCAAAAGATAACAATTTCTTTCTCTTTTGCTATTCTGGAACTGCTACTTTTCCTTTAAGACAAAATTATCTTCTTTCTTTAAACCACCTAGAGCAAAAGATGACCAATTGCTTAGTAAACAGCCCAATCAGTAAATTCTCAGGAGTCTGCCCAAGCATGCTCCAATTGAACCTGAATTTCTCTTCACCAATTAGTTTATATTTAACACACACACACAAACTACACATAAGACACAGACAGAGGCAGCCGAGACAATCCTGCAGTCTCAACCTCCCAGATAGCCCCGGTCACACGTAAAACAAATGAACAGAGAGCTCTCGGGCCAGACAAGTCAGGGATATCTGAATCTCTATTTTAATCTTCCGGATACCTCTTATCCCCAATACCAAACGGAGGCGCTTCAATCTCTCAATCCAAACAGAGACCTCTACATCCATTCCCCAGAAACAAGATGCACCATCTAGAGAGAGACAATATCCAGACACACAAAAACAACAGCTGAAACAAATGGCTGAGCAAAAGGTCAGGTTGAGAGGAAAGAGAGGAAAGGGGATGGGCTGCAGTTCCCATCAAAGAGTGCACTACCAGCAGGTCAGAAATTCTCTACTCCCTGGCATCAAAAAGAAGGCATCCCTTGGTCCCTAGGGTCAAAAGACCCATCGCTCTGGTGATGCTTTACCCTTCACTAGTGACTCCAGCCCCCACAGTACAAGACACCCATCTGTGGGGGGCTTCTGGGTGGCCTTACCTGGGCAACGGACTCTATCCGCCGCTCGGATTTCTATTGAGTTCTCGTCATTGCGCTTCACAGTTCCAAGGAAAAACAGTCAGAAAGACAGAAAGTTTGCTTGGGAGGAAAAAGAAACTAAGGTCGGGCCATGAGGAGTAAGGGGGAGAAGTCCTTACACGGTGGAGAAACGCCAGAAGAAATCAGTCTCGGCAGCTGCTTCCTTTGTCCGCCGGGGTAGGCAATTCTCCTTTCCACACTGCCTTGGGTCTGAGAACGGGACGCAAAAGATCTGTTTGTGCCTCCTGGCTGGCTCGTCAAAATTGTTACCGGAATAAAGTTCTTGCCTCTCACTGGTCAAGAATGAGCAGATAAGGCACGTAGAGTTTTCCACACAAGCAAAGGTTTATTGAAGAAGTTTGCTAGCAGAGATGAGGAGGGCCTGGAGCAATGCATACGCCCGTCTTACAAAACAAAAGATGGACCTGAGTTTTTAAAAGTTCTTGGGCGGAAAAGATATATGTTTATTCATAAACACAGGCAGGGATATGTTAGCTAAGGTGCGTGCGCAGCAGCTTTCCAAGATGGCACCTATCCTGGAGGCCTCTGGGATTCATAAAAAAAAAAAAAATAGGAGGACTTATTATGGGGTGTCACGCCTGCACAGTCTCTCACTCCCCTGGTTTGATTCCCTGGCTGGGGCTGTAGCCCCTCACTGCCCTGGTCGCAGGGGCTGTTCTGCGCATGTCTCTGGGCCTGTTTTTTTCCAGCTGCTTCTGAAAGGCAACTTTAAAGAAGTCTGTGGGCTATTTTTAGATTCCCTGCCCCATTATTCTTGGGAATGGCTTTGTTTCTGTGCCCTGGCCCATTTCTTGTTACTTTGTTTACAGATTTGGGGGCCCTTCTGTTCTCAGTCTGACTAAGTCTCTAGGTTCCACACTCGACACCCTATTACCTCCCTGATAGTATAGTCTATTTCTCTTTTACTTGCTTCTCCTCTAACCACACCAGTCTCTTTGCTATTTCTCAAACAGGCACCCTCTGATCTCAGGGCCTTTGCTCCTGTCTTAATAAGACTTTTGAAGAAGGAAAATTTAAAGGAAACTCAAAACTTGAGCCAATTGGTTTAGTCCCTGTGCTTAGTTATATAAATAAACACTAGAATTAATTATCAGCATGTAACATATTCCCTCCTCTGCCAGCTTTCTAAAAACCAGAAAATACTTCACCCTTACATGAAAATTAAGATGAGAAGTGAAAAAACAAGTAGAAGCAGGGAAAAAATGAATAAAACAGCATATGGGCAAGGCAGTATACAGTGTTGCAAGACAGACTGTTTCTGCACCCTAGACATTTCCTGTTCATATCAAGAAGATGGGCTACATCTGTTTTTTTACATTCCATAGCTACTTTCAATGGATTAGCCAAATTCCTTTTTCAGTGTCATAACTCAAAAACCTATGCTGGAGAAAGACATGAAATTTAGTCATACCCAGTGAGAAGTCAACAAGGGTTTGCTCTGTTTATTCTGTTTCAGCTTGGGTGATGTCTGGCAATTAACTAATTAAATAGCATGTAAGAGTTATATCATTTTTCCCCAGTAAAGACTGAAAAGATTATAGTTCCCTATGTTTTTCTTCATTAGTGTGTGCTTGTCAAAAGTAACTTAGTAAAATTTATTTGAGGGGGAAATGGTAAATTTATAATTCACTGTGTCAAAATCTAGCAAATTGCTCCATGAATGAAGATAAAAAGGAAGGACAGCCCCAAATTAAATCTTTTCAAATCAGTAAATCTTGCTCTACACTTTCATTTACTAATGTATTAATTTTTAAATTCCATTGCATTTTTCTACTATATATGGTTGGCTTTAAATCTCATTTTTGGCCCCAGTTTCCATTTCTCCTTCCTGTAAAATAGGTAACTAGTATGGTCATGCTGTGCCAAGTTATATAGGTAAATGTATACAAAGGGTTATAATCCAGAGTTTTTGCAGATACCTGACGAATCAGAGAATATACAAAGTTTCTTGAAGATCATCTAGTTAGACCCTTTCATTTAATAGATGAGCAAAATGAGGCATAAAAAATAGGTGACTTTGCTAAAGCCATCCAGCTTATTAAGTTACAGTCAACTCGTCCTTCATCTATACGTAGCATCCTTACAGTTGTGTAGTACCCTCGCTATTACTTTTTATGGACCAAAATAACTATTAAAATATCACTATGATATTAAACACATATGCCGTTAAAAAAACGTAGTAACTAAGGATAATTGAAAGCAAGAATGAATAAATATAAAACCTGGACATTAACTGACACACTTATGTTACTATAACATTTCAGTTGAAAACTTACTCTTTGTTCAGAATCAGAAACCCTTTTTGATCACTCATTCCATGGCTCTGATGTTATGTCCTAACGATTTCTGCACCCAGTAACAACCAAAACCAGTGATTTTTTTGTTTGTTTGTTTCCTCTCTGGGATACAACAGTACCTTTAGTTCCAGATTCCCTCTTTTTAAGTCAGTCTTTCCTCTCTGGAACAACTAGGCTCTTTATCCAAATTTGTCCTTTTCTAACACCTGCAAAGCCCAGGGAGAAAAATCACATTATATGTCTTTACCAGAATTTATTTCTTTCAAATCAGAAATTAAAAAAAAAAGTACAATATTCACATTTAAATAAAAAAATTTTAAATAGCACTTCATAATTTAGAAAAAGCATGATGCAGAATCTCCTTCAAGATCATCTCAGTAAGAACCATCCAACTCCCCTGGTATTTTCCTCCCCGTATGGCAAAGATTACCTAGGTGAATTTTAACTACCGTAGCCAGTTTTACCTTTCATTCTAAGCTTTTCCTGCTGCTTGCAATTTTTCACTGTCCCACACTTTTTGCATGAACAATTTAATTTATATGGATTTGGGTTTCAACACTGAAACTAGCAACCCTAGCACTTTTGACAACATTTTACAAAAAAGGCAACCCTCTGCTAAAAAGGCTTGGTCTTTTATTTTTTTCACTCTAGAAAGCATTTTTGAACGAACTTAAAAAAGATTGTGGTAATGAGTTTAATGGAGAACAATTTGAACAAAGCCAGTGCAATCCATCTTCATCATCATCATCATCATTATTAACTCTTGCTTCATAAATAAACCATCTCCCCGTTTATACTTGTGCCCCCCTTTAGTCTAGTTACACAGAAGCTAGAGTAAGTCTTTCAAAAAACATTAATCGGATTATATAATCACCCTGCTCCGAGATGTCCAATAGTTTCCCATCACATTTAGAATAATATCCAACCATCTTATCAAGGGCTATAAAGCACAATATCAAATGAATCCTACCTATCTCTCTGAAATCATCCTCTACAATTCCCTACCCACTTTATTCTAGTTACATTGGGCATTAATAGGTCAAGCTTGTTCTAACTTCAGGATTGCTGCACATGTTCTTTCGTGTGTCTTAAGTCACTTCTGTCTGATTTTGCACTGCTTGCTCATTGACATAACTCTATCTAAAATAACACACCAACCGTACCCTTATTACAGTATCCATTTTGCTTTATTTTTCTTCACAGCAATAACACTTACTCATATTCATTTATTATATGTCTATGACTTTTCTTGGAAACCCTGGTGGTGTAGTGGTTAAGTGCTACGGCTGCTAACCAAAGGGTCAGGAGTTCGAATCTGCCAGGTGCTCCTTGGAAACTCTATGGGGGCAGTTCTACTCTGTCCCATAGGGTCGCTATGAGTCGGAATCAACTCGACAGCACTGGGTTTGGTTTTGGTATGACTTTTCTTCACTGTATTGATCAGGTAAAGTGCCCAGCACATTAAAAAGCATTCAGTGAGCATTTATTAACTAAATGAGTGAGTGAATTAATGATCAAAAGAACATTGGTATGAGCCTTGACTGATGATTCTCGCTGATTTCAATATACACATGGATGATCCTTTTAATATCAAGGCTTCTTTGTTCCTTGACATTCTTTCCCCCAATGACTTTGTCTGCTCACTTTAGCCTAGTTACATTGGCCTTCAGTAATTACCTCAGCCACCAAGTCTCATGTATATAACCCTAGATCTTATCATTATTACTAACTATAATGCCTCCATCATCTTAATTCCACACATCCAAATCTGGAATTACTATCTCCTATCTTTCCAGTTTACTCCAACTAGTACCTAAACTATGACAATTCTTTTATCCTGCTGGGGACTACAACCTGTCTATCCTACAAACTTTACAAAATACCTCAATCCCATCCTGTCCTTATTTTTCTCCTTATCCAGTTTACATTCCATGGTCCAAGAATTATAAGCATTCCATTACACACACTTTCAAATCCCTTGCTTTTTTCTCCCTCCACCACAATAACGGAAAAGAAAGAAAAAAAAAAAAAAGGAAATCCAAAACATTGCACCAAATCTTTGCTATAGCTGCAAAGCTATGTTTTTTCCCCCCATAATTGTGGCAGAGGGAGAAAAGAGCAAGGAACATTGAAAGTGTGTGTGATGGAATGCTTACAATTCTGGAATGTAAACTGAATACTACTGAACAGTTAATATGAGTATTATTGAAATTTACGCACCAGCCACTAATGCCAAAGATGAGGAAATTGAAGATTTTTACCAACTTCTGCAGTCTGAAATTTATCAAACATGCAATCAAGATGCATTGATAATTAACGGTGATTGGAATGTGAAAGTTGGAAAGAAGGAAGGAATGGCAGTTGAAAACTACGGCCTTGGTGATAGAAACGATGCCAGAGATCACATCATAGAATTTTGCAAGACCAATGATTTCTTCATTGCAGATACCTTTTTTCAACAACATCCACGGCAACTATAAACGTGGACCTCACCTGATGGAAAACATTGGAATCAAATCTAATAATACATCTCCGGGATGAGACGATGGAAAAGCTCAATATCATCAGTCAGAACAAGACCAGGGGTTAACTGCAGAACAGGCCATCAATTGTTCATATGCAAGTTCAAGCTGAAGCTGAAGAAAATTAAACAAGTCTGCCAGAGCCAAAGAACGACCTTGAGTATATTCCACCTGAATTTGGAGACCATCTCAAGAATAGATTTGACATATTGAACACTAATGACCAAAGGCCAGACGAGTTGTGGGATGACATCAAACTTGAAGAAAGCAAAAGATCATTAAAAAGACAGGAAAGAAAGAAAAGACCAAAATAGATGTCAGAAGAGCCTCTAAAACTTGCTCTTGAACATAGTGTAACTAAAGTGAATGGAAGAAATGATGAAATAGAAAAGATGAACAGAAGATTTCAAAGGGCGGCTCGAGAAGACAAAGTATTATAATGATATGTGCAAAGACCTGGAGTTAGAAAACCAAAAGTTGAAAGAACTGAAGAAGAAATTCAAGCCTCATGCTTGGTAAGGTAGAGGGTCAGCGAAAAAGAGGAAAACCCTCGATGAGATGGATTGACACAGTGGCTGCAACAATGGGCTCAAATATAGCAATGATTTTGAGGATGGCGCAGGACCGGGCATTGTTTCGTTCTGTAGTACATAGGGTCACTATAAGTTGGAACTGACTTGATGACACCTAAGAACAATAATAACAACATTCTTTGCTATACTGGACGACTGAATATGGCTGGACAAAAACAGAACCATGACTACTGACTATTCATGACCCAAAGCCTCAAGTAAGCCATTACTGCTACTTAGCAATCTTACTACTAAATTACTACAATCTTACTACATTTCTCTGGACAATTTACTCTTTCACAATCCAAGATTAATTCACACCTTCTGCTTTCTTTTCTTTTTGGAAACCCTGGTGGCATAGTGGTTAAGTGCTACGGCTGCTTTCTTTTTTAAACCTCTAATATCTTTTTTCTCATCTTCACTCTCACCTGATATTCTTGTCTCGTTGCTCCTCTTATCTCTCTTCTAGATTATTCCCATCAACATACAAACATTCTGCAGTATCTCCCTTTGCATCACCTACTGCCATGTGGCCTTCAACGAGTTATTTTAGTGCTCTATGCCTCAGCTTCCCCATTTGTTAAATGAAGACAACTTTAGTATCCACATTATTGTGTGTGTATGTGGATTAAATGAGTTAGCATAGGTAAAGCACTTAGAACTATGCTTGTGGCTTAGTAAGTGCTGTATCAGTACTATTAGTATTCTATCAGTATTATTATTACTATTATTCAAACAAATCTCCCTTGATTTCACATCCTCCTCCAGCTATTGCCTCTTTTCTCTGCTTCTCTCTGTTTTTTAAAATTTTTATTTATTTTGTTGTTGTTGAGAATATAAACAAAACATACATCAATTTAACAGTTTCCACATGTACTATTGAGTGACATTGATTACTTTCTTCAAGTTGTGCAACCATTCTTACCCTCCTTTTTGAGTTTTTCCTCTCTCATTAACGTAAACTGACTGCCCCCTAAGGTTCTATCTAACATATGAGTTGTTGTTGTCAATTTGATCCCTTATAGACATCTCTTAAAAGAGCATAATGCTCAAGGAACATCTTTTTTACTAGTTAAGCGAAAAAAATTGTCTGGTTTTAAGAAGGCTTCAGGGGATATTTTTAGTTCGAGGTTTAAAGATTTTCTTAGGGCAATAGTTTGCCTATGCTTGCTGTTTTTACTTCTTCCATTTAAACTGTTTATGTTCATATAATTTAAAAACTACCAAGAAGTTGCAAGATAGTACAAGTAAGTCCCTTGTCCTTTCTACACTTCACCCAAATTTACCAGTTAACGTCTTTCTGCGTTTCTCATTCTTTCTCAGAATAGGTAAATAGATAAAGACAGATAGGCAGCCGATAGACAGATGATAGATAGATAGATAGATAGATAGATAGATAGATAGATAGATAGATAGATAGATAGATAGATAGATAGATAGATAGATAGATAGATAGATAGATAGATAGATAGATAGATAGATAGATGATAGATAGATAGATGATAGATAGATGATAGATAGATAGATAGATAGATAGATAGATAGATAGATAGATAGATAGATAGATAGATAGATAGATAGATAGATAGATAGATAGATAGATAGATAGATAGATGATAGATAGGCAGATAGATGAAATTCAGGTTTTTCAAACCACAATTTGAGAGAAATTGATAAGATTATGCCCTTTTACCCCTAGAATGGTTTCGTGTACATTTCCTAAGAACAAAGGCATTCTCTTATATAACTACAATACAATGATCAAAACAAGGAAATTTAACGTTAATAAAATACTATTTTTAATGCACAGTACATATTCAAATTTCATCAATTGACTCACTAATGTCTTTTATCAGTCATTATTTCTTCCATACCAGGATCCAATCCTGGATGATGGAATGCTTTTAGTTGTTATATTTTTTAGTCTCCTTTAATCTGGAACAGTTCTTCTGGATTATTTATTCTTTCATGACCTTTACCTATTTGAAGAACACAAGTCAGTTATTTTATAGGATTTTTCTTCATTCCTTATGAATAGATCCAGGTATTCATTTTTAGTAGGAGTACCACATTTGGCTGAGGTGGTTATCTGACAGGTTTCTCCCATGTAATGCCATTCTTTTTTCCTTTCTAATTTGATGTTTGTAGTATTCTCTGTCTTCTCATTGTGATGAAAAATGTGATGTGTGTGATTTAATTTGCATTTCTGTTAATCTATGTAGTTTTTCTGAGCATGTGTGGAAATATTTGGATTTAGGCAGCCAACTAGGAAGTCTCATTTTTCTCTTGACCTCACTCCAGTTAAGGTTTTATCATTACTAAAACAGTCTTTTTAGGGTCATCAATGTGCTATATTTTGACAAATCTGAGGATTACTTTCAGGTTGTCATCTTACTTGAAATATCAACCTATCAGTAACTTTTGATGCTTACTCCTTGAACAATTTCTTCACTTGGCTTCTCTCTCTTGTTTCAAAACAAGGAAATTTAACATTAATAAAATACTGTTTTTAATGCATAGCCCATATTAAATTTTTATCAACTGGCTCACTAATGTCTTTTATAGATAATTCTTTTTTCCATACCAGGATCCAACCCTGGATCAAGACCATTTTTTTTTGTACTCCTTACATCTAGACATGTATAACCAAATGCCTATGAGGTATCTTCACTTAGATGTTTTACATGTATCTTAATGTGGCATCCCAATGCAAAACTGCCCCTTCCTCTTCTTTTTAACAGTAAAGTGCATTCCATTTTTCCAGCTGCTGAGATAAAACAGCTAATAGTCATCTGTGACTACTCTTTCTCTCACATTTCATATTTAATACATAAGAAAATTCCGTTTATTCTATGTTCCATATACATGCAGAATCTGAAGACTTCTCACTACTCTCAATGCCACCATCTTGGATGAGACTATTTTACGGCTTTCACTAGAATCTCTCCAATAGACTCCAAAAAGGTTTCCTGCTCTCATTCTTGCTACCTGTATTTTTTTCCTTCACAGAATATCCGAAGTAACTTTCTTAAACACCATAAATCAGATCATGTAATTTCACTGCTTAAAGTCTTCCAATAATTCCCTATCTCAGAGTAAAAGCTAAAATTCTTACAATGTCTTTACCATGCTCTAGGAGTGATCCATTAAGGCCAAAGGTGAAGAAATTGAAGATTTTTACCAACTTCTGCAGTCTGAAGTTGACCAAACATGCAATCAGGATGCACTGATCATTACTAGTTATTGAAATACAAAAGTTGGAAACAAAGAAGAAGAATCAGTAGTTGGAAAATATGACCTCAGTGATAGAAATGATGCCAGAGATTGCATGATTGAATTTTGCAAGACCGACGACTTCTTTACTGAAAATATATTTTTTCACCAACATAAACAAAGACTCTACACATGGACCTTGCCAGATGGAATACACAGGAATCAAATCGATTACGTCTATGGCAAGAGATGATGGAAAAGCTCAATATCATCAGTCAAAACAAGGCCAAGGGCAGACTTCGGAACAGACCACAATTACTCACATGCAAGTTCAAATTGAAACTGAAGAAAATGAGAACAAGTCTACGAGAGCCAAAGTACAACCTTAAGTATATCCCACCTGAATTTAGAGACCATCTCAAGAACAATTTTGATGCGTTGAACACTAATGATCAAAGACCAGATAAGCTTTGAAATGAGATCAAGGACATCATACATGAAGAAAGCAAGAGATCATTAAAAAGACAGGAGAGAAAGAAAAGTCCTAAATGGATGTCAGAAGAGACTCTGAAACTTGCTTCTGAACATTGAGTAGCTAAAGCAAAAGGAAAAACTGATGAAATAAAAGAAACGAACAGAAGATCTCAAACCGTGGCTCAAGAAAACAAAGTAAAGTATGATGACATGTGCAGAAACCTGGAGATAGAAAACCAAAAGAGAAGAACATGTTCAGCATTTCTCAAGCTGAAAGAACTGAAGAAAAAATTCAAGCCTCGAGTTGCAGTACTGAAGGATTCTACAGGGAAAATATTAAACTGCACAGGAAGCATCAAAAGAAGATGGAAGGAATACAGAGAGTCACTATTCCAAAAAGAATTGGTCAACCTTCAACCATTTCAGGAGGTAACTTATGATCAGGAACCAATGGTACCAAAGGAAGAAGTCCAAGCTGCACTGAAGGCATTGGCAAAAACAAGGCTCTGGAAACTGATGGAATATCAATTGAGATGTTTCAACAAATGGATGCAGCACTATAAGTATTCACTCATCTATGCCAAGAAATCTGGAAGACAGCTACCTGGCCAATGGACTGGAAGAGATCCATATTTATGCCTATTCCCGAGAAAGGTGATCCAACCAAATGCGGAAATTATCAAACAATATCATTAATGTCACATGCAAGTAAAATTTTGCTGAAGATAATTCAAAAGGGGTTGCAGCAGTATATCGACAGGGAACAGCCAGAAATTCAAGCCCGATTTAGAAGAGGATGTGGAGCCAGGGATATCATTGCTGGTGTCAGATGGAGCCTGGCTGAAAGCAGAGAATACCAGAAAAATGTTTACCTGTGTTTTACTGACTATGAAAAGGCATTCAACTGTGTGGATCATAACAAATTATGGATAACGTTGTGAAGAATGGGAATTCTAGAACACTTAATTGTGCTCATAAGGAATATGTACATCAATCAAGAGACAGTTGTTCAAAGAGAACAAGGGGATACTGGATGGTTTAAAGCCAGGAAATGTGTGCGTCAGGGTTGTATTCTTTCACCATACCTATTTAATCTGCATGCTGAACAAATAATACGAGAAGCTGGACTATATGAAGAAGAACGGGGCATCAGGATTGGAGGAAGACTCAGTAACAACCTGCGTTATGCAGATGACACAACCTTGCTTGCTGAAACTGAAGAGGACTTGAAGCACTTACTAATGAAGATCAAAGACCACAGCCTTCAGTATGGACTGCACCTCAACATAAAGAAAACAAAAATCCTCACAACTGGACCAATAAGCAACATCATGATAAAAGGAGAAAAGATTGAAGTTGTCAAGGATTTCATTTTACTTGGATCCACAATCAACAGTCATGGAAGCAGCAGTCGAGAAATCAAAAGATGAATTTTATTGGGCAAACTGGCTACAAAAGATCTCTTTAAAGTGTTGAAAAGCAAGGATGTCACCTTGAGGACTAAAGTGCGCCTGACTCAAACCATGGTGTTTTCAATCGCCTCATATGCATATGAAAGCTGGACAATGAATAAGGAAGACCAAAGAAGAATTGATGCCTTTGAATTGTGGTGTTGGAGAAGAATATTGAATATACCATGGACTGCCAAAAGAATGAACAGATCTGTCTTGGAAGAAGTACAAACAGAATGCTCCTTCAAAACAAGGATGGAGCAACTACATCTCACACACTTTGAACATGTTATCAGTAGGGATCCATCCCTGAGGAAGGACATCACACTTGGTAAAGTGGAAGGTCAGCGAAAAAGAGGAAGACCCTCAACAAGATGGATTGACACAGTGGCTGCAACAGTGGGTTCAAGCATAGCAACAATTGTGAGGATGGTGCAGGACTGGGCAGTGTTTTGTTCTATTGTGTATAGGGTTGCTATGAGTTGGAACCAAATCGATGGCACCTAACAACGTAACAACAGGACTGATTCATGAAACCGTCATCCCCCAAAACTACCTCTGGCCTCATTTTTTCCACACTTCTTTAAGCTTACCACATTCCATCCATACTAGGCTCCTTACCATTGCTGGAACACACCAGCACTTTCTTGCCTTAGGGTGTTTATAATTCGGATATTCCCTGCCTAGTGTGATTTTTTGCCCAGATATCTGAAAGGAAAACATTTTTTTTTTTTTTTGCAGGAACCATGTGACAGCAAAATGTTGAAGGTCTTTTTTTTTCCTGCTTTCTATTGACAAGAAATGAAGATGCTATCACTCAAAACAATGTCTCTTCCAGATAGAAAATAAATTTCAGGAGAACAAAACAGATGGCCCTTTAAGTACTTTATATGTTTTAACCCATTCAATTCTTACACAAGCCTATGAACAACTGGTGCAGTGTTAGCCCTTTGTCAGCACCCAGAGGTCAAGGGTCATCAGTTGAAAGGATAGACTTCTGGCTTAGCAGCAATGCTGCCTGCCTCCATGCCTTCTTGTCACTCCTTGAGAAGCAGCCCCTGAAAACTAGTTGAATGTCAGAGAAACCATCACTACCCCCATTGCTTGGCCATAACAAAACATTTTGCTTTTCATCTTTTCATTGATGGGGAAATACTTAAAATTGTTTTCACATTGATTCATAATTTTAGTTGAGAAGGACTTCTTTCAAACAGGAGACAAAATCTATGTAACAATGGTCTTTAAGACCCTGGACATCAAAAATGAAGGACAGTGATCTGTGAGAAAGAGAAAGCAAACAACATAAGCAACATAATTGTCCCAGCTTACTGCCTGCAGAGAATTTCCAGGCTGTGACCAGAGAGAAGAAACACAAATGGAGCCTGGAGGACTCCTGAGCTCAGGACATGTATCCAGAGCATAGAGGGACAAAGGCAGCTGGAGTTCATGGGTCAGGGTATTGGAGAGAGGAGAACTGCCCAGAAAGAGAACTCCAGAAATATACTTGGGGTCCTTCTTGAGTTTTCAGCAGGCACTGAGGAATCAGTCATGTGAGAAAATAGACATGGTCCCTAATCTTAAAAGACTTACAGTCTAGTCAAGAAGATAAATTCTAAACACAAGATCAGAAGAATAAATGTAAATTAATACCTGTGGAAAGTGCCATGAGAACAGATAACAGGAAAGTCTGACAATAATCATTGAGAAAACCATGATTTACCCGAACATGAAAGAAAGCTAGTGTACCTGTAGGGTGGGAAGTAAAGGAAAGAGTTCTGAGAGATGAAGCTGGAGAGGTAGGCAAGGCTCAGACTATGTAGATTATGACAGAAATTGTTAAAGGTTTATGCTTTTATCTTTAGAATAATGGGAATTCATTGCAATATTTTCAGTAGGGTGGAGAATGTGGTCAAATTTACACTTTTGAAAGATCACTCTGACTGTAATGTGGAGAATAACTAGAGGGTGATTTTTTTTTTAAAGAATAGATGTATTTAGAGATGTATTTAGATGGACATTAAACAACTGATCAGAAAATTCATTATTAAATGACAAGTGTGGTAGATGCAATGAGATAGAAGTATAAGAATGAACAATAAGGGAACACTTAAGCCGGGATTTGACATATGAGTAGGTGTCATGTAGATGAGGAATGTGGTGGAAATCATTCAAGGGAAAAGGAATATCACGAGAAAAGAATCTCAGATGAGTTGTAAACTGTTGTTGTTGTTGTTAGGTGTTGTCAAGATGGTTCCGACTCATAGCTACGCTGTGTACAACAGAACAAAACACTGCCCAGTCCTGCACCATCCTCACAATTGTGGGTATGCTTGAGCCCATTGTTGTAGCCACTGTGTCAATCCATCTTGTTGAGGGCCTTCCTCTGTTTTGCTGACCCTCTCCTTTACCAAGCATGATGCCCTTCTCCGGGGACTGATTCCTCCTGATAATATGTCCAAAGCATGTGAGTTGTAGTTTCTCTATCCTTGATTCCAAGGAGCATTCTGGCTGTACTTCTTCCAAGACAGATTTGTTCATTCTTTGGCAGTCCATTCAATATTCTTCGCCAACACCACAATTCAAAGGTGTCATTTCTTCTTCCGTCTTCTTTATTAGTTGTCCAGCTTTCACATGCTTATGAGACGATTGAAAACACCATGTCTTGGGTCAGGCGCACCTTAGTCTTCAAGGTGACATCTTTGCTTTCCAACACTTTGAAGAGGTCGTCTGCAGCAGATTTGCCCAATGCAAAGTGTCTTTTGATTTCTTGACTGCTGCTTCCATGGATGTTGATTGTGGATCCAAGTAAAATGAAATCCTTGACAACCTCAATCTCCTCTCTATCATGATGTTACTTGCTGGCCCAGTTGTGAGGACTTTTGTTTTCTTTATGTTGAGGTGTAATTCATACTGAACGCTGTGGTCTTTGATCTTCATCAGTAAGTGCTTCAAGTCCTCTTCAATTTCTGCAAGCAAGTTGTGTCATCTGCATAACACAGGTTGTTAATGAGTGTTCCTCCAATCCTGATGCCACATTCTTCTTCATAAAATCCAGCTTCTCAGAGTATTTGCTCAGCATGCAGATTGAATATCAAACAATATCAAGTCAATTACAACTCATAGCAACCCTATAGGACAGAGTAGAACTGTCTCATGGAGTTTCCAAGGAGCGCCTGGTGGATTCGAACTGCTGATTTTTTGGTTAGCAGCCTTAGCTCTTAACCACCAGGGTTCCCACAGATTGAATAGGCATGGTGAAAGTATACAACCCTGACGGACACCTTTCTTTAAACCACCTAGTACCCCCTTGTTCTGTTTGAACAACTGCCTCTTGATCTACGTACAGGTTCCTCATGAGCACAGTTAAGTGTTCTGGAATTACTATTCTCTGCAATGTTATCCTTAATTTGTTATGATCCACACAGTCGAAAGCCTTTGCATAGTCAATAAAACACAGGTAAACATATTTTTGGTATTTGCTTTCAGCCTGGCTCCATTTGACATCAGCAATATCCCTGCTTTCACGTCCTCTTCTGAATTCAGCTTGAATTTCTAGCAGTTCCCTATCCATATACTGCTTCAGCCACTTTTGAATAATCTTCAGCAAAATTTTACTTGTCTGTGATATTAATGATAACCCCGTTGCCCTGATCACCTTTCTTGGGAATAGGCATAAATATGGATCTCATCCAGTTGGTTGGCCAGGTAGCTGTCTTCCAGATTTCTTGGCATAGATGAGTGAGCACTTCCAGTGCTGTGTCAGTTTGTTGAAACATCTCAATTGTTTGTAAGTTAGAAGACTTGAAAGATCAGCGGAAAGCAATGGAGAGAAAGAAACTTGGGGTGAGCTAAATCTTCATAGAAGCAATTCTTAGACATAAAATGCAATACCTTTTAAGTCATGGTATGGATTTTATTTTTTTAGGAAAAGAATGTGAAGTCATTCCTGGATTATAAGCAAAGAGTGACATAATCAGAAAATATTTTTAGAAGATTGCTCTAGCTGCTGCATGGTGAATCATGTGGACTAAAGCAAGGCCAGATAGAAGGCTATTGGATTATTCAAGAAAAAAAAATTGACAGTGGCTTGAACCAGAAAGGTGGCTGTAGGACGAAGACTAGTGGAAAGTATGAGCGATATTTAAGAAGTAGAACTGATAGGAATAATTTGTAAGTTCAGATATGGGTGGGTGGTGGTGTTGGTAAACAAAGGAAAGTTTTCAAAAATGACTCAAAAGATTCTTTCTTCTCTTAATTTCACTCTCTGGTCACTTTTCAGTATCTTCTATAGGTTCCTCTTCTGTTTCTTGCCTCTTAAATATCGATGTTCCCTGAGTTTCTGTCCTTGGTCCTTTTCTTTGTGTGCATTCTACCAAGCTGATCTCAGCATTCCATGGTTTCACATGATACCTATATTTTGTTGATTCCCAAAGTCTATTTGTGGTACACAGTTCTCTCCTGAGCTGTAGAACCATACTCTTGGTTGCTGTCTAGAAACTGCCATATGATTATTCTTCAGTCAAACATAATATGCCTTAAATAATTATCTTTCTGTAAACACTTTCCTTGTACTCCAATCTAAAAAATTTACAAATTGCCCCAAGAGATATCTCACTTTTCCTCACCATGCACACTCATACACCATCCAATCAGTCACAACCTCCTGTGAATTTCCCTCCAAATATTTCTGGAATATCTCCACTTTTTCATTCTCACTGACAATTCTATATAAGCCATAACCACCTCTCACCTAAACTATGGCAAAGGTCTTCTACACATTTTTTTTTCTCTACTCTTGTCTACCCTACCAATCCATTCTCTAAACTAGTGCCAGAGTCATATTCCTGGAATACAAATTTCATCATGTTACTTCCCTGCTTAACAGTTTCTGTGGCTCAGTATCTCCCTTATATCCTTAGTATGACTGAGAACCTCACTACTCGAAGTGTGACCTATGGATCATCTGTAATGGCATCATCTGAGAGCTTATTAAAAAGACAAAATATCAGACCCCACTCTATACCTACTGAATCAGAATCTGCACTTTTACAAGATCTCCAGGTAATCCCTATGCACATTAAACTCTAAGTAGCATTTCAGATTATAGCTGCCCATATCTGGCTGATCACTCTAATAACCTAAAAACCAAACCCATTGCCATCAAGTCGATGCCAACTCATAGACACCCTATAAGACAGAGTAGGACTGTCCCATGTGGTTTCCAAGGCTGTAAATCTTTAAGGAAGCAGACTGCTACATCTTTCTCCCACGGAGTGGCTGGCAGGTTCAAACTGCAGACCTTTCAGTTTGCAGCTCAGTACTTAACCACTGTGCCATCAATAACTTAGGGAACATTAAAAAATGCTTCCTCCTCTTCCAGATCTATTGAATACAAATATCTAGAAGTGGATCAGGTAATCTGTATTTTTACAAAGTTCCCAGGAGATTTTTGATGATCAGCATGGTTTGGGGTCCACCGGTTTGTAAACCTCTTCATTAGTTGCAACCATAGATGTCCAACACTTCAACCATACCTTTTTACACTTCCTTTATTACTCCATGTTTTTGCTTTTCAGGCTTCCATGCCTTTTTACACAGTATTATTTTGCCTGACAGACCATTCTCCCTTGTCTCACCTAGCAAAATCTCTTACTCATCACTTAAGAACCAACTCAAATACCTTTTCTGTGAAGACTTCCCTAATTCTTCTGGGGAGAATAACTTGTTTCTTTTGTGAATCTGGGAACTTTGTGCAACTGTCTATTACAGTATCTATTGCACAGTTATAGTTATTTGCTAGCATACCTTCTCCCTCACTGGGTTATGAGCTCTAACTCTGCAGGCATTGAAGTTTGATCATCATTGTATCTTTCCCTGCCTAGGACCATGAACAAAATAGATTCTCAGTACATAACTGATAAATGCTTGTTGAATAAATGAATTTATACTCTAACCATAGCATATGATAGTAAGTGAACAATGAATTAGACTTAACACAAAAAGCTTCCAAATTTTTAAAAAAGATCTATTTAATTGCATTAAAAATAATAATAATACCGTACTTATATTTCATCTTTAACAAAGAGTATGTTAGAATTCATGGACCAGTTTCTTTCATTGTGGCTTTTCTCACACTTAAATTGTCTGGTGTTTCTATAAAAGCATCTGCATTTGTCTTTCTTACTCCTGTCAAGTTTGATATATAGAATATCCTTTGTACTTACAAAGGAGGGCATTTATTCAGAGAGACCTTCTTGTTCCATTGTATGATATTCTTGTATCCTCCACTGAAAACCACAAAGTAGAATTGTATCACTGAAATCAAACTTTCTGAAGTCATTTTTGTTTCATATTGCCATTAGAGGGGATTTTTTTAAGGGTTGGCTTAAGCTGTCAAGCTAACATGTACCTTCTTGAATAAGATAGAATATTTGGGGGTGGAGTTAGAAATATGTAAGGAGAGTCTTGTCCTCCGAGATACCTTAGCCATGTACAACATTTCAAATGACTTTGTACAACATTTCTTTCAGCCTTCATCTTTCTATTTCCCCAAACCCTTCAGAGTGGTCAATTATCTGTCTCTAATTGCCCCATTGGGAGAAAACATGATAAGGTAACAGAAAAATTAAATGCAAAGGTTTTTTTTTCAAAGTACATTTTTGAACACTGAATTATGTAAGCTAATTTGGTCACCACACCTTTTTCTAGTAGTTTTAAAGTTCAGTTTGGTTCACTTGGGCACCAGAGTCCTTTTCCTTATTTGATTGTGATATGGATTGAATTGTGTCCCCTCAAAATATCCATCAATTGGCTGGGCCGTGATTCCCAGTATTGTTTGATTGTCCACCGTTTTGTCATCTGATGTGATTTGCCTGTGTGTTGTAAATCCTACCTCTATGATCTTGATGAGATGGAATTAGCGGCAATTATGTTAATGAGGCAGGACTCAATCTATAAGACTGGATTGTGTCTTGGGCCAATCTCTTCTGAGGTATAAAAAAGAAAAGTGAACAGAGAGATGGGGGGACCTCATACCACCAAGAAAGAAGCACTGGGAGCATAGTGTGCCCTTTGTACTCAGGGTCCCTGTGCTGAGAAGCTACTCAACCAGGGGAAGATTAATGACAAGGACTTTTCTCCAGAGCCAACAGAGAGAAAGCCTTCTCCTGGAGTTGGAACCCTGAATTTGGACTTCTGGCCTACTAGACTGTGAGAGAATAAATTCCTGTTTGTTGAAGCCATCCACTTGTAATATTTCTGTATAGCACCACTAGGATAACTAAGACAGAAGACACACTCCCTCTTACTTGTTTCCAGGCAACCACCATCATATTGTCTCATATGGATATTAAAGATGAACGAATCCTCTGTTTTTTTTAAAGAAAGCTCGCTGGTTCTAGCTTCCTTCCCGCCGACCCCAACCCCTCCAACCTATACACATGCGCGCGCACACACACACACATACAGACAGACTAGTTACCTCCTAATTTTCCTTGAAATATTGCTGGGAGGCACATATTTCGTATAAGCACTCCAAATGCTGGCATTTTTTAAAAAAGTTTTTGAAGATAAAGAGAACTAAAGGACAAGTTTGCTATACTATACATCTGTAATCAGATCCTGTAGCATAAGCTGGTGCCAAAACATGCTCAAATTGTAATTAGTCAATAAGGAAATCAAGGCAACACTTTCAAGGTGGTTTTGATAAACAATTTAGTATCATCAAAAATGAGTTCCTCTCTCTCCCAAAAAAAGAACATCTCTGCTTATTACAAACATGAATTATTCATTTGGCAGTTAGAGAAATATGAAGTTCTCTGAGATACACAAGTGCTAAGTTTGGGAGATTTTATGGTATAAAAGCATGACATTCTTTTTCCCAGTTAAACAGAAATGGTATTTTACCATTCTCTTCTAGTCAGCAAAAATCATGGGTAAAAATGGGAATTTTGTTAAGTATTTATCAGAGGCTTTTCCATGGACACAATATAATACATGTTGATATTATTTCAGGGTAAAGTAGAAGTGATTTTGAATACAATTATAATATCAGAATACAGAGGAATATTTAATTTTTAAGGAAAGGAATGCTCAAAGTTTATGTTCAGAGAACAAGGTATGGTCACTTGAAGCATTTTTATTGAAACAAATTTCACTTTATTTCTCTTACTAAAACTAGAATTCTTCAAAAACTTACTCTGTGATTTAGAGGATTCAGAGAAATATAAGGCATAATTGCTAACTTCAAGCTTACCATCTACTTGGGTATTCCACAATATTGCAAGACCTAATAAGACTTAGTATTAAACCAGCAGTTGTTGTTGTTATTGTTAGTTGCCATCAAGATGATTACTACTCATGGAGACCCCATGTGTTTCAGAGTAGAACCGTGCTCCACAGGATTTTCAAGGCTATGACCTTTTGGAATCACATTGCCAGGACTGTCTTCCAGGGCACATCTGGGTACATTTGAACAGTCAAACTTTAGGCTAGTAGTCGAGCACTTAACTGTACCACCCAGGGAGTCCTATCTGTGGTACAGATGGAAAATGCTAAATTAGTCCAGAATAGGTAGATATCACTACGTGTTTATGTTGTCTTAGAAAGCTTCCTAGCAATGGCACTTGACCTGAGTATTAAACAATACTAGATAGGTAAAGAGATATAGGGAGAGGCAGGAAAGAGCAGGAACAGAGGGCTTGTAGAGGACTGAGAGTACATCAGTCTGACTGGAGCAAAGGGATCCTATTAGGACACAATGGAACACATGACTAGAAAAGTGTACATGGGCTAGGAAATGGAAGTCTTTGAATGCAACCTGAAAGAGTTTGGATACTGGATCTATGAATGTTTTTGAGCAGGTGTTTGTTAGAAATGAAAAAAAAAAGTTATTTCATGAAGATAAAGCCAACGATGATATAAACAATTATTTTGAATGGGGGGAGGAGAATTTTGAGCTAGAGCTGTGAAATGAATGCAAGAAAATCAATGATGCAGGACTCAGTGATAGATTTAATATAGAGGTATTGGAGACATAAGTACTATAGATGACTTTGAACTTGTAAGGCTGAGTTATTGAGAGAATGATGGATGCACTGAAAAAAATAGAAAGTTTATTCTCAAATATGAACTATTTTCACGCCAATTTTGCCAATTAGATAGACTATACTTAGTAAATGTTGTTGTTGATAGGTGTTGCCGAGTTGGTTCTGACTCATAACAACCCTATACACAACAGAACAAAGCACCAACTGGTCCTGCACAATCCTCATAATCATTGTTGTTTGAGCCCATTGCTGCAACCACTGCGTCAATCCATCTCATTGAGGGTCTCCTTCTTTTTTGTTAACCCTTTACGTTATCAAGCATGATGTCCTTCTCCAGCTATGGTCCCTCCTGATAACATGTCCAAAGTACATGAGACGACATCTTGCCATCCTCACTTCTAAGAAGCATTCTGGCTGTACTTCTTCCAAGATAGAAATATTTCTAAATGACTTCCACATCAAAGATCTGAAGAAGATTTACATACGTCCAAGGGCTAATATTCCCTCATCTACATTAGTTGTCTGATATCAAGAAAATAATAGAGCCAAAGTATATAATTTATGTTTTACTATGTGCTTTTCAGTGGCCCCCTTCCCAACTGGCCAGTCAATCCAAGGCAGTTTTACAGACCTAAAACCAGCTGATGTCATGTCAATTCCAACTCACGGTGAATGCATGTGTGTCAGAGAACTGTTCTCCATAGGTTTTTCAATGTTTTTTTTCCTTCAGAATTAGATCACCAGGACTTTCTTCTGAAAGGATCCTGCCCCCCCTTCTCATCCACTGATCCAGCTACCAAAACATAAATATTTTATGACCATTTAGAGGTCTTTTTTTAAATCAGCATTCAGTTAGTGATAAATTATCTTCTATTGCAAAGAAGCTCTAGAATTACATTAGTAAAAATAGTAGTACAGTAGATGATATATTTTAAAAGGGTTCATAATCAAATAAGCTTTGGGAATGCTACATATTCACCTTCTTGAAGTATCACAGTGCACTTTAGATTACTACAGAGTCGCAGAAGTCCCAGTATTTCCCAAACTTATTTGCTATTTCTTATTCTTCCATAGAATAACAATTGACATCCTAAGGATATAGTGCTGCAAAGAACACACTTTGTGCAAGACAGGCTTATTATGTTGCTGGCTCACAGAGACTTGCATTTTAACAAGAGATAATGTCTAATTTAATTGAATAAATTCCGAGAGTATAATTAAAGATATTATCACAGATTATAAAGAGAAATCATTTTGGTAGGAAATTCCATGTGAATAGCTGGCCAACTCTTTCACCTGTACATAAGGTTAGACATGCTAGCCCATTGCCATCAAGTTGATTCTGACTCATAACAACCCTATAGATAGAGTAGAACTGTCTCATAGGCTTTCCAAGGCTGTAATCTTTATGGAAGCAGGCTGCCACATCTTTCTCCCACAGAGCGGCTGGTGGGCTTAAACAGCCAACCTTTTGGTTAGCAGTTGGCACTTAACCATTGTCCTTAAATCCACAAAAGCTGCAGGAATGAGTCTTACACTCATTAATGGTAGATATGTCTGGATTTTTAATCTTGGCTTTTTGCCATGTACTAACACAATTTATAATTGTCTGGTGGATATTGTGACTTAGCATAGGGAGCTATTGCTCATAAGTATAGCTAAATTGTGGAAAAATATTTGATAAGTCTGTTGCAAGGTTTGTAATAATCTGGCATCTTGGTTTCCTGCTGAAAAAAGAAAGCGACTCTATACTATAAATGAGAAAAAGTTGTGGGTGGGTGAGAATGGCTGTTGTGATGGGGAAGAATCAAGACAGAAGGAGGGATAATTTTCAGTATTTTTTTTTATATAGCAGTGTAATACAAAAAGTTTCCTCTTTTTCTCCTGAATATAATAAAGAGTCAAGAAGGTGAATGTATAAAGCCACACAAATCTTGTTTCATTGAAACTAAGCCATCACTATAAACTATAAAACAAAGCATATATAATGCCTGTGAAACAAAACTGAGATTGGTCCAGAAACACTGGTTATGAGATGCAGCAAAAAAAAAAAAAAAAATGCCAGGACTAAGTGAATAGAGGTCAACAGCAGTATACCTTTAAAAACACTGGAGACAGAGGCAGGGCCAAGATGACGGAGAGGTCAGATGCCTCCTGTGGCATCTTACAATGAAGACGTGAAAAAACAAGTGAATCAGTTATATGTGACAATCTAGGAGCCCTGAAGATCAAAGGTAAAGTTGAGGAATTGGACTAAATGGCAGGGGAAGAGAGAGATGGTTAAGAAGCCACGAGGAGTTGCCAGACCTGATCCAGCAGGAACCAGTATCCTGCAGGCTGGATCAGCTGGTATGCATGGTGAGGCAAACAGTGGCGCTTGGAATGCGTTTTCTACATTGGGAGAGACTGAGCAGTGGAGAGTCTACTCAAGCATCCAGAACCAGTGAAAAGAAACGCCGATTTGGCAAAAGATAAGTACGTGTGTCTAACCTACCATGCGGATCAAAAAATGCCCCTTTTGAGAAGAACATCTCTTTCATTTACCTGCAACCTCCCCACTCTGCACTGGGTCCCAGGCTGGCTTCAGTGACTGCCACATCCCCTGGACTGGAAGCAGGACCCATTGTGCATCCTGAGCCATTCCCCTAGCTTGGAGAGGGAACAAATTAAGAAACAGGAAAAAATAATCTTCCAGCTCCCCTAAGCCAGGATCCCAGGGCAGGCATAGCCTCTTTGCCTAGGCACAGGCATAAGGGGTCTATGGACTTTGAATGCCTTTCACCCCTGGATAGAACTGTGTGGGCCCATTTCAACAGTGTAGGCACTCATTAGCACAGTACAACAGGGTATATACCTGAAGCCTATATTTCAACCGTATCAGCTGTAAGGTGGAGTGGCTGATCCATGACATTTGACCCCACTCTGCCTATTAAGTAGGGTCCTCACCTACCCACATTAGGGGCCTGAAGACTAGTGGCTCCACCCATGTCATCTAGCCACCCCTTACAGGAGTCCAAGAATAAGTCCCAGTCCTTACAGCCAACAGCATTGAGTGTGCACAGTCCAGCTATAAAACCCACCCACCTGTGCTCTCTAGGGAGCAGGGACATGCTTTCCTCCCAGATACTCAGGGGCAGCCGTCAGCCAGCTGCCTTGCTCAGCACATGACCCCTGCTGCAGCCAGGTACTTGAGCCTACCTCAATCACCTCTGCCCATCTAGGACTGTAGGTGACAGCCTGCACCACACACTTAGTAATTGACTACCTAGATACCTGAGCTGAATCCATACAATAAAAGTAAATGAACTCCTGGGCTCACATACCTACTAACAACCCTAAACACCTGGTGAAAGGATGTAAGGCTTCAAAGGCACCACTAATCTAACTCTCTTGAGGGCATATCAAAACAAAACAAAACAAAAAGCTAGAACACACTAAGCAAACATAAAATAAATAAATACAATTACTTATCGATGGGTTGGAGACAACAGTCAGTATCAAATCACATAATGAGGTAGACAATGATGGATGGCTTCAGCAAGTGCCCAAACCAAAGAATAAGGAAACCTTCTGGAGGAAGAGAAATTCTTGGAAGTACTGGAGGTAGAATTCAAAAAATTAATATACAGAGCTCTTCAGAAGATCTGGCAAAACACAAAACAAGCCAAAGAACACACAGACAAAGCAATAGAGGAACTTAAGGTTATACAGGAGCATAATGGCAAATTTAACAGGCTGCAAGAATCCATAGAGAGATAGGAAACTGAAATCCAAAAGATTAACAACAGAATTTCAGAATTCAACAACTCAATAGAAAGTCATAGGAGCAGAACTGAGGCAATGGAAGCCAGAATTAGTGAGATTGAAGATAAACCACTTGACACCAACTTATTTGAGGAAATAGCAGTTAAAAGAATTAAAAAAAAAGAAGAAACCCTAAGAATTATGTGGGACCCTATCAAGAAGAATAAGATACAGGTGACTGGAGTACCAGAACAGGGCAAGAAAACAGAAAATACAGAGAGAATTGTTGAAGACTTGTCGGCAGTAAATTTCCCTGATATCATGAAAGATGAGAAAATATCCACCCAAGATGCTCATTTAACCTATCACAAGGTAGATCACAAAAGAAAGTCTCCAAGACATATTATAATCACACTTGCTAAAACCAAAGATAAAGAGAGACTTTTAAGAGCAGCTAGGTATAAACAAAAAGTCATCTACAAAGGAGAGTAAATAAGACTAACCTTGGACTACTCAGCAGAAACCATGCAGGTCAGAAGGCAATGGGATAACATATATAAAGCCTTGAAAGAAAAAACTTGGCAGCTACAAATTATATATCCAGCAAAACTGTCACTCATATATGACAATGAAATTAGGGCGTTTCCAGATATACAGAAGTTTAAGGAATTTGTAAAAACCAAACTAAAATTACAACAAATACTAAAGTGAGTTCTCTGATTAGAAAATCAATAACATCAGGTAACAACCCAAGACTGGAACACAAGACAGAACAACCAGATGTCGACCCAGATAGGGAAGTCACAAATAAGTCAAAGCTGAACCACTGAAAATGTGGAAACAGAGACGTCAATATGTAAAAGATGACAACATCAAAACAAGACAGAGGGACTAATGATGTAGTCATAGATCTTTCATATGGATGGAGAGGAAATCGAGGTGATATAAAGAGATAAAAGATTGGTTTAAACCTAGAAAAATAGGGGCAAATATCAAGGTAACCACAAGGGAAACTAACAATCCTACACAACAAAATAAAAAACAAGAAAAACATAAAGACTCAGCAACATGAAATCAACAACAACGAAAAGGATGAAAATACATAAAGAAAAACGGCTCAATACAGAAAATTAAGTGGAACAAAGAAACTGTCAACAACAACACACACACACATGCAAAATACATCAAAATGACAGCATTAAATTCATACCTATCAATAATTACACTGAATCTAAATGGACTAAATGCACCAATAGACAGAGAGTGGCAGAGTGGATTAAAAAAACACCATCCGTCTATATGCTGACTACAAGAGACACACCTTAGACTTAAAGACACAAACTAAAACTCAAAGGATGGAAAAAAAATATATCAAGCAAATAATAATCAAAAAAGATCAGGAGTGGCAATAGTAATCTCTGATAAAATAGACTTTAAATTAAAATCCACCACAAAGGATAAAGAAGGACACTATATAATAATTAAATGGTCAATACACCAGGAGAACATAACCATAAGAAATTTTTACGCACACAATGAAAGGCCTCTAAAATACTTAAAACAAACTCTAACAGCATTGAAACACGAGATAGACAGCTCCACAGTACTAGTAGGAGGCTTCAAAACACCACTTTTGGTGGACAGAACATCCAGAAAAAAGCTCAATAAAGACACAGAAGATCCAAACGCCACAATCAACCAGCTTGATCTCATACACATATACAGAACACTCCACCCAACAATGACCAAGTATACTTTTTTTCCAATGCACATGGAACATTCTCCAGAATAGGCCACATATTAGGCCGCAAAGTAAGCCTTAACAGAATCCAAGGCATGGAATATTACAAAGAATCTTTTCTGATCATAAAGCCATAAAAGTAGAAATCAATAAGAGTAAAAGCAAGGAAAAAAAATCAAACATATGGAAACTGAACAACACTTTGCTCAAAAAAAACCGGGTTATAAAAGAAATTAAGGACGGAATAAAGAAATTCACAGAATCAAATGAGAATGAAAACACATCCTACAGGAACCTTTGGGACACAACAAAAGCAGTGCTCAGAGGTCAATTTATAGCAATAAATGCACACATCCAAAAAGAAGAAAGAGCCAAAATAGAATATTAATCCTACAACATGAACAAATAGAAAGAGAGCAGCAAAAGAAGTTCTTGGGCACCAGAAGAAAGGAAATAATAAAAATTAGAGCAGAATTAAATGAAATAGAGAATAGAAAAACAATTGAAAGATTCAAGACCAAAACCTGGTTCTTCGAAAAGATCAATGAAATCCATAAACCGTTGGCCAAAATGATGAAAGAAAAACAGGTCAGGAAGCAAATAACCCAAATAAGAAATGAGATAAGCGATATCACAACAGACCCAACTGAAATTAAAAGAATCATAACAGAACGTTATTAAAAACTGTACTCTAATAAATTTGAAAACCTAGAAGAAATGGACAAATATCTAGAAACACACTACCTACCTAAACTAACACAAACAGAGGTAGAACAAATAAATAAACCTATACCAAAAGAAGAGATTGAAAAGGTAATTAAAAAACTCCCATCAAAACAAAGCCCTGGCCCAGACGGCTTCACTGGAGGATTCTACCAAACTTTCAGAGAAAAGTTAACACCACTACAACTAAAGGTATTTCAGAACATGGAACTGGATGGAATGCTCCCAAACTTGTTCTATGAAGCCAGAATAGCCTTGATACAAAAACGAGGTTAAGATACCACAAAAAAAGGAAATTACAGACCAATATCCCTCATGAACATAGACACAAAAATCTTCAACAAAATTCTAGCCAATAGAATACAACAACATATCAAAAAAATAATTCACCATGACCAAGTGGGATTCATACCAGGTATGCCGGGATAGTGCAACATTAGAAAAACAATCAATGTAATTCATCACATAAATAAAACAAAAGACAAGAACCACACGATCTTATCAATTGATGCAGAAAAGGCATTTGACAAAGCCCAACACGCATTCATGATAAAAACTCTCAGCAAAATAGGAATAGAAGGGAAATTCCTCGACATAATAAAGGGCATTTATGCAAAGCCAACAGCCAACATCATCCTAAATGGAGGGAGTCTGAAAGCATTCCCCTTGAGAACGGGAACCAGGCAAGGATACGCTTTATCACCACTCTTTTTCAACATTGTGTTGGACGTCCTAGGCAGAGAAATAAGGCAAGAAAAAGAAATAAGGGGCATCGAAATTGTTAAGGAAGAAGTAAAAGTTTCCCTTTTTGCAGATGATATGATCTTACATGCTGAAAACTCAAAAGAATCCACAGGAAAACTACTGGAACTAATAGAAGAGTTTGGCAAAATGTCAGGATACCATATAAACATACAAAAATCAGTTGGATTCCTCTACACCAATAAAGAGAACTTTGAAGAGGAAGTTACCAAATCAATACCACTTACAATACCCCCCAAGAAGATAAAATACTTAGGAATAAATCTAACCAGAGACCTAAAAGACCTATACAAAGAAAACTACAAGACACTACTGCAAGAAACCAAAAGAGACCTACATAAATGGAAAAACATACCTTGCTCATGGATAGGAAGACTCAACATCATGAAAACATCAGTTCTACCCAAAGCGATCTACAGATAAAATGCAACCCCGATCCAAATTCCAATGACATTTTCCAATGAGATGGAGAAAAAAATCACCAACTTCATTTGGAAAGAAAAGAGGCCCTGAACAAGTAAAAAGCATTACTGAAAAGGAGGAACAAAGTGGGAGGCCTCACACTACCTGATTTTAGAACCTATTATACCGCCATTGTAGTCAACACAGTCTGGTACTGATACAACAACAGATACAGGGACCGATGGAACAGAATTGAGAATCCAGACATAAATTCATCCACATATGAGCAGCTGATATTTGACAAAGGCCCAAAGTCCACTGAATGAGGAAAGGACAGTCTCTTTAACAAATAGTGCTGGCATAACTGAATATCCATTTGCAAAAAAGTGAAACAATACCTATACATCACATCATGCACAAAAACTAACTCAAAATGAATCAAAGACCTAAATATAAAATCTAAAATGATAAAAATCATGGAAGAAAAAATAGAACAATGCTAGAAGCCCTAGTACATGGCATAAACAGAATACAAAACATTGTTTACAATGCACAAACATCAGAAGAAAAACTAGATAACTGGGAGCTCCTAAAAATCAAACACCTATGCTCATCAAAAGACTTCATCAAAAAGAGTAACAAGACAACCTACAGACTGGGAAAAAAAAAATTTTGGCTATGACATATCCGATCAGGGTCTAATCTCTAAAATCTACAAGACACTGCAAAACCTCAACAACAACAACAAAAAATAAATTACCCAATTAAAAAATGGACAAAGGATATGAATAGGTACTTCACTAAAGAAGACGATCATTAGCCATTAAGAAATGCAAATCAAAACTACACTGAAATACCATCTCACCCCTACAAAAAAAACTAGGCTGGCATTAATCCAAAAAACACAAAATAATAAATGTTGGAGAGGTTGTGGAGAGACTGGAACACTTATACACTGCTGATGGGAATGTAGAATGGTACAGCCACTTTGGAAATTGATTTGGCACTTCCTTAAAAAGTCAGAAATATAAGTACCATGTGATCCAGCAATCCTACTCCTTGGAATATATCCTAGAGAAATAAGAACAGTCACAGGAATAGATATATGCACACCCATGTTCATTGCAGCACTGTTCACAGTAACGAAGAGATGGAAACAACCTAGGTGCCTATCAACCGATGAATGGATAAGCAAATTATGGTATATCCACACAACGGAATACTACAGAATGGTAAAGCACAACTATGAATCCACAAAAACATCTCGTAACATGGATGAATATGAAGGGAATTACGCTGAGTGAAATTAGTCAGTTGCAAAAGAACAAATATTGTATGAGACCACTATTATAAGAACTCAAGAAAAGGTTTAAACACAGAAGAAAACATTCTTTGATGGTTACAAGGGTGGGGAGGGAGGGGAAGGAGAATTCACTAACTAGATAATAGACAAAAATTATCTTAGGTGAAGGGAAGAACAACACACAATACAGGGGAAGCCAACACAACTGGACTGAACTTAAAGCTAAGAAGTTTCCTGAATACAACCAAACACTCGAGGGACAGAGTAGCATAAGCAGAGGTCTGGGGATCATGGTTTCAGGGGACATCTAGGTCAATTGGCATAACAAAGTTTATCAAGGAAATGTTCTGCATCCCACTTTGGTGAATGGTGTCTTGGGTCTTAAAAGCTAGCGAGCATGCATCTAAGATGCATCGATCAGACAAAATGAGAATGAAAAACACCAAAGACACAAAGAAAATATTAGCCCAAGAGTCGGAAAGGGCCACATAAACCAAAGACTCAATCAGCCTGAGACCAGAGGAACTAGATGGTGTCTGGCTACCACCAATGACTGCCCTGACAGGGAACAAAACAGAGAGTCCCTAACAGAGCAGGAGAAAAGTGGGGTGCAGAACTCAAATTCTACTAAAAAGACCAGATTTAACAGTCTGACTGAGATTGTTAAAAAAAAAAAAAAAGTAGAACAAAAAACCTTCACAGAAATGATGTCAAAATTGGAAATAACACAAGAGCAAATAGACACTAGGAAAAACACAGTAAGAGGTATACATTAATAATAAAATTTTTTTTTTAAATAATAGAAGCTAGAAAAGAAGAAAAATTAAAACGGAAACAAAGAAATAATTAGATGTGATTAGAGAGAAAAACCTAAATATGGAAGATAGGCAAAGGAGAGCTAATATATACACAATTAAAAACTTTGCAAAAGAAAAGAGAAACGGGGCGGGGGGGACATTGAAAGATACAATTCAGGAAAACATTACTAATATGAGGAACAATTAAATCTACATAATAAAACGACAGAGTATACCAGCTAAAATTGACCTTGAGGTATCTGTACCTAGGTATATCTTGGTAAAGATATTTAAAGGTAAAGAATAATCTTTCAGAGAACAGGCAAAACTTTCTATGAAAAAACAAATCAGACTGGCTGCATATTTCTTTACAGCAACATTCAACAACATAAGAACGTGGAGTGACATATACAAGACAATAAAATTTTTAGAAGAAAACCTAGGATTGATTTTTGTGACCTTAGGATAGGCAACGGTTTCTTAAATATGACACCAAAATTACAAGCAACAAAAGAAACAAAAAGATAAATTGAACTACATCAAAATCTTTAAAAAATGCTACAATTACACTATTGACAAAGTGAAACAATAAACAATCCACATAATAGGAAAAATTATTTGTAAATCATATGTCTTACTAAGGACCTGTTATACAGAATATATAAAGGACTCATAGAACTCAATATTAAAAAGACAACCCAATTAAAAATGAATGAGGATTTGAGTAGACATTTCTCCAAAGAAGATATACAATTGGCCAATAATCACACTGGAAACATACTCAACATCACTAGCCATTGTCATTGTTGTTAGGTGCCCTTGAGTCGGTTCTGACTCATAGCGACCCTATGCACAACAGAACAAAACACTGCCCAGTCCTGCACCATCCTTACAATTGTTGTTATGCTTGAGCTCATTGTTGCAGCCTCTATGTCAATCCACCTCGTTGAGGGTCTTCCTCTTTTCCGCTGGCCCTGTACTTTGCCAAGCACGATGTCCTTCTCCAGGGACTTAGCCCTCCTGACAATGTGTCCAAAGTATGTAAGACACAGTCTCGCCATCCCTGCTTCTAAGGAGCATTCTGGTTGTACTTCTTCCAAGACAGATTTGTTTGTTCTTTTGGCACTCCATGGTATATTCAATATTCTTTGCCAATGCCACAATTCAAAGGTGTCAATTCTCCTTTGGCCTTCCTTATTCATTGTCCAGCTTTCACATGCATATGATGCGATTGAAAATACCATGGCTTGGGTCAGGCACACCTTAGTCTTCAAGGTGACATCTTTGCTTGTCAACACTTTAAAGAGGTCCTTTGCAGCTGATATACCCTATGCAATGTGTCTTTTGATTTCTTGACTGCTGTTTCCATGGCTGTTGATTGTGGATCCAAGTAAAATGAAATCCTTGACAATTTCAATCTTTTCTCTGTTTATCATGATGTTTCACACTGGTCCAGTTGTGAGGATTTTTGTTTTCTTTATGTGGAGGTGCCATCCATACTGAAGGCTGTGGTCTTTGATCTTCGTTAGTAAGTGCTTCAAGTCCTCTTCACTTTCAGCAAAATTATGCTTGCCTGTGATATAGTGGTTAACTGCTACGGCACTAACCTAAAGGTCAGCTGTTCAAATCCGCCAGGCACTCCTTGGAAACTGTATGGGGCAGTTCTACTCTGTCCTATAGGGTTGCTATGAGTAGGAATCGACTTGACAGCAATGGGTTTTGGGTGATATTAATGATATTGTTCTATAATTTCCACATTTGGCTGGATCAACTTTCTTGGGAATAGGCATAAATATGGATCTCTTCCAGTCAGTTAGCCAGGAAGCTGTCCTCCATATTTCTTGGCATAGGCTAGTGAGCACCTCCAGCGCTGCATGTGTTTGTTGAAACATCTCAATTGATATTTCATCAATTCCTGGAGCCTTGTTTTTCGCCAGTACCTTCAGAGCAGCTTGAACTTCTTCCTTCAGTACCATCTAGCTAATTCCTACAAAGTCTTCTAGATTTGGTCTGAATTCCACTGTTATAGTGAAACCTCTTGGAAAATGAGCCAGCAAGATTCTTTCTCTTCCGTGAGTCTTAAACAGTTATTGCCTATGCACATTAATTCATCATTTACTGAATTATGTTTTATCTCCCCCAAATAAGTTATACTTTGCATATGTATGGACAGGGGTTGCATTTTGTATCTCTTTGTGCTATGAACAATGCCTTGCATGTAATAGGTGACTAATATTTGTTGATAGCATGTTTAAGTGATAGTGTAGTTTACTATACAGTTAGCACTTAAAGTATCAAGGCCTCCTGCATCCCAAGCGTTCGAATCAACTTCAGAAATATTTTTATCTCAGAGTAAACTTTTAGTCTCACTACAAGTTACTAACATTCATCAGGCTTCCAGGAGTTAAGATACCAACGAAATGCCTGTCTTCAAAATGTATATGCAATTTTTAATCATTGATATTAGATAATTATAAATAAAAAAAATATATGGGAGATTATATAGAGAAATAAGCCAAGCAAACATTGTGCTATTATTAATATTCCAGTGAAAAAAACTATAGGGAGCTGAACTGGCTATAGTCATAGTCCTAAATGTTTTCTTTGTGAGTTCATTTTACTTTAATTGCATTTCTGAGCTGCATCTAAGTTTACAGTGGGAGATAAAAGTATGGGAAAAAATGGTATAGTGTTATGACTATTTTTACAGCCATCCTTTATTGGTTACTCACAATAAAAAGCACAGCATATTCAGGGTGCATTAATAAAAAATGGGGACTATAAAAAGCTATTAAAATAGAATGTACATTATGTTCACTGAGAACACTATAGGATTGAGGTGCCATTTTCTTCCTCCCCGGAAGCTCAAAGCCAAATTTCGAATTGTGTTCCCTGTCATTAATATCACATAATGACCAAAGACCTTAAAAAAAAAAATCTCACTTGCCTTAAACTTTTATAATGCTAATTTATATGGGCATTTGATAAAGAGCTAGTAGTAGGTATCAGTGTTTTGGTTAGGGGGTCTAAGGGTTTATAAAGGTAGCTAATTCCTTTTCCCAATATATAAGCCAAGGGATTTTCTTTACCTCCACTGAACAATTATAGTATAATAATATATTAATCAGAACTGAGAAACTCCTGATAGAAACCCAGTGGATTTTCTTATCAAGAAGCCATGCCTATATGGTAAAAGCTTTAGATATATTTTGTGTCAGCCTTTCTTTTATGGGCTTCCCACAGAGACTTACAGAAATGCCCAGTGCTTTTTAAATTCTGTTATGTATTTCTGAAAACAAATGTTCAAACATTTTTATACCCTTTGTCCTTAAAAATTATTCCTAAATGAGGAAAGAACAAGTTTGATTATCCCTCCCAGATGGAAATGATTCAACCAATTAAGTGACTTGTTCACAGAAACTGAGCGAGAAGTAAGCAAACATTTCGCAATTAATTCTTTTTTTGGAACCAAGAATGCGACATTGCTTTTTCGGAGCTATTCCAAAGGACTTCATGTCTGGGATTTGGCCTTCATGGCCAAGGATGATCCAATTTTAAATTCAAAAGTGAAATCAAACCAACATAGTTTGCCTTGACATGTTAGTGAATCTTCACAGCCCTTACCTGATTTATTGAGGAAAGGGAATTTGGAAGCACAAGAAAAGTTTACCCAAGGCTTTCTTTGCAATGTAAAGGCATTTTCATGGTTGTTTTAGATTTACACTCGAAACTCTATAATAGATTATAAAACTTTCCTAGGTAAAGAGTTCCAGGCTGGAAGAGAATTTATTTGGAAATCTTCAATGTTTTTCTAGCTGACAATGAGACTGGGAAAAGGACACTGCAATAATCAGTCTTTTTCCTGGGACCCTTGGGTTGCACTAGATGGAAAACAAACAAAACTAGAGAGTTTCCCAGGGCAGAAAAGATTCTCACACTTCAGAAAGGCCACATGCTACAGAGAGGGCCCAGAGCTGATGCAAACTTGCTTAAAATTTCTATCTTTTAAATGGTTGGATAGCTACTCCTTCCCCAGTGTTAGGGAACTCAATACAGTAAGACAAACATATTAAAAAAAAAAAAGTAAAACCCAGTAGAGGTACTATACTCATACTAGGCTATTTATAACAAAATGACTTACAAATTTTTAGGGTCACCATGGTTCCTGGGTTGTTACCTAGTAGAAAATAAACACTGTGGGAATTCAAAGACATTGTATGTTTAGGCACCTTTGTAACTTTTTAATTTTTATTAAATTAAAAATTACTGAAAAGTTGCAAAATAATACAAAGAAGTCCCATATACCCATAACCCAGAGTCACTAATTATTACCATTGGCGACATTTGTTTTATCATGCTAGACAACTTTGGAAACGGCATTCAAAGTTTTCTGGTTACTAATAATCTAAAGCTATAATAATTTATTGTAACATATTACCTAATTATTAGGGACAGAGGTGGTCTATATTGAAAAATTATAATAATGATAATAATAATAGTAAATCTCACATTAGTCACAAAAACCTTACATGGTGGGTATTATTATGTCCTGGTTGTAGCTGCTGTTGTTAGCTGCTGTTGAGTCGGCTCCTTACTCATGGTGACCCCATGCGCAACAGGATGAAAAAACTGAGATCTCAGAGCTAGGAAGTGGCATAGCCAGGATTCAAATTCTGGTCTAACTGACTCTAAAGCTAGTGTTCACAAACATTATCGAATATGGCCCCTTGTCCAATGTGGCAAGAAGACTCATTTTCCTTAGTCTATCTGATGCTCAATGGGTTAGCCTTTCACTTAGGAATTCCATCTGTATTCTTAAGGGTTGTGCAATATAAAAAAAAAAAATTTTTTTTTTTGCAATATAGTATAGAAAAATGCAGAAAAGCTTTATTATCTCAAATAAAAAGTTTCATTATAAAAAAAGCATCTCTGCCTTAAGAAAATTCCAGTATTTTGTCCTCAAGGATCATACCCTTTTCAATCTGAAAAATTAAAAACTTAGTTTACATTTGTCTATTTGGGAATGACCAATAGGATTATGAGCCCGTTTCAATTTTCAATTGCCTGTTCCCAGACTAAGCTCTCTTGAATGAACAATTCCTAGAGCATGGCTCTAATTTGCCATTTCCTGTGCTGATAGCTGTTTAGTGTTTGCTACTATAGAAGAGATTGTTAGGAGACAGCCAAAGGAATGAGGGTCAAATAAATTTATCAGTGACTCAACCTGGCAGTTCAAACCACTAAAATGATGGACTGTTCTAAGAGGTCCCTGCCAGATTCCTTAATGATTGCTGAAAATATTAGAGAAACCCAGCAGGTGTTGTCAATCTGTGTGCTTGCATGAGTGTGTGTGACATCATCTGTATGTGTGTGTCTATGAATGAATGTGTATGTATGTGTTGAGTATTGTATGTCTATTTCCATCAAGATCTCAGCCTCCTTTGATTCCAAACTCTATTCTTCCAAGAAAACTTTATTTCTAAGAAATAAGAACATTCTTTGTAAAGTTGGACAATTGATTTTTTATTTTCCATTCTCATTCTTTTTCTCTGACCAGGTTTATTGTAGCAGGTTACCAAAGGTCCTTTATTGTCATTAGACAATAGGAAAAGATCAAGAACTGTACATGCCCCTGAATACACACTAAGGCCATGGCAAGCCCACAGATGTTTTTGATATTTTAGTTCTTTCTATGGAGAATTACGTTCAAAAGTTGCTTCCTGAAATTTTAGAGAAATAATGATAGAATCTGGGATTGATTCTCTAGACTTTAAGCCAAGACTGTCCAATTTAGAGGCAATTCTAAGGCTTCCATTTTTGGAAAGAAAAAAGCTTGAGCAAGTTTATGCATTATCTAATTGGATGAACTTTGATTAACTGATTCAGTAAAATTTATTAAAGACCTACTATGCTACGCACACAGAATAGAAAAATAGAAGGGTATAACAATAACAGAGAATACTATTTATGGAATCCTTGCTAGTCAGAGTAAATGTGCTAAGAGTTTTATATACATTTATAAACATTATCTCATATATCTCTTACAGAAACCCTGTAAGGTAAGTATGACTACTATCCTAATTTTAAATATGAGAAAGGCTCGGAGAGGCTAAGCAACCTGCCAAATGGCAGATCTGGGGTCAGAACTTGATCTGTTTGACTGCAAACCTTGTGCTTGGTTATGTTGTGTCACATGGAAGTAGACATATATTTATTAAGTAAAAGTCCTGAAGTTTTATGAATACCGTAAATACGTCCAGAGCACAGTGAGACATGAAAGAGGGCATTTAAAACATGGCTCTCAGGGATTTAGAGAGACTCTAGAGGACTGGAATAGTATTTCTTTGTAGGGAACCCTTATTGGGATCAAATCCAAATACATCATCCAATTGAGCAAACAAGTTCGAACTGGCATCTCAAAAAAAAAAAATTCATGTTTGGGGTCATCTTAAAAGCAAGCTTCAGAAAGAACACAATAGATAAAAAATACCAGAGTAGTTCAGGAACTGTATGGACTAGACCTGTTCTGTCCAATATGGTAGCCACTAGCTATACGTGCCTTTTAAGCACTTGAAATGTAGCTAGTAGGAAATGAGATGTTCAGTAAAGGTAAAATAAACATAGGATTTCAAAGAGTACAAAAATATGCAATGAATCTCAAAAATAACTTTTCATATTGATTATATGTTGAAATGATGATATTTTGGACATATTATGACAAATCAAATATTGTATTAAAATGAACTTAAGGTGGAGCAAGATGGTAGCATAAACACTGCACACTTCCACCCCACCCTCGACAACAAAAAAAACAAAAGTAGAAATTAGTGGAATCAACTGTCTCAGAACTCTCGGAAACCAGGCAAAGGGTTATAGTATCTATGTAAATGGTGAATCAAGAAAAAGGAGACATATAAATAGTAGGAATATCATGGTTTTCCACCTACACATGCCCCATCACCCCCCTGGCTCAGCATGGTCATCTTAAAGCAGCTTCTGCAGCCAGTACTCAAAGACAGAGAGCCCGATGTTAAAGTGGCATAAGCCAGCGCTCCCAGAGAGGAAGTCTGTTGTTACAGTGGTGGCAGCTAACACTCAAAGATAGCCTGGTGATAAAGCAGGGGCAGCCAGCACTCCCAGACAGGGATCTTGGACTCCTTAAAGCAGCAATGGTAGAAATTAAGACTGTCAACAGCACTGTGTAAACAGGGGAATTGAAAAAACCGTAAGAATGCTCAGGGCAAAACTCATACTCAGAAATTACCTGAGAAGACACTACACATTTACCTCAGGCTGATTCCTAAGCTCAGTATAAGCCTGGCTAAGTACTTAAGGAGGGCACCTGCACAAAGTAAATTTTCAAAGACTGGGATAGATATTTTTTTTTCCCATTGTGTTCAAGGTAATCACGATCAAAACTCTAGCTGAACACAGCTAAGAAAGAGAAGAGAGTCTTCAACTTCCACACAAATCCAGGAAGGCAGTCTTTGAAAAAACAGGGCAAATCATTAAATACACAACTACAACCCTTGACAATTAAAAAAAAAAGTGCAAACCTAGGCAGGGAAATAATCTGATTTTTTGGAGTTACCCTATTATAAAAGCCAAATATTCTGGTTTTAATGAAAAAATAACAAGGTATACAAAGAAACAGCAGAGGATAACTTTCACAAAACGACAAAATGAAGTGACAGAAGCCATACCTAAGGTAGCACAGATAATTAACTTAAGATACAAGGAGTTTAAAAGTATTAAATATGCTCAAAAACCTGGAGGAAAAAATGGACAAAGAACTACAGAAAGTCAGAAAAATGATATAGGAAGAGCATTTGCAGAAGGAAAATTGAAAAGGACCAAACAGAAATATTGGAGTTGAAAAGTACAACAATGAAAATGAAAAAATAACTGGAGGGGCTCAATAACAGATTTGAGCTGACAGAAGAATCAGAAAACCTGTATAACACAGTTTATAACGAAGATGTTCTACATTCTACTTTGGTGAGTAACATCTGGGGTCTTAAAAGAGCAGCCATCTAAGACACTCCACTGGTCTCACCCTGTCTGGAGCAAGGCAGAATGAAGAAAAACAAAGACACAAGGGAAAGATTAGTCCAAAGGACTAATGGACCACAACTACCACAGCCTCCACCAGAATGAGTCCAGCACAACTAGATGATGCCCAGCTACCACCAAAGACTGCTTAGGGATCACAATAGCGGGTCCTGGACAGAACTGGAGAAAAATGTTGAACAAAATTTTAACTCACACACACAAAAAAATACTGGTCTGTCAGAGACTGGAGAAACCCTGAGAGTATGGCCCCTGGACACCCTTATAGCTCAGTAATGAAGTCACTCCTGACATTCACCCTTCAGCCAAAGATTAGACAGGCTCATAAAACGAGATTAAATGTGCACACCAGCCCAGGAGCATGGATGAGAAGGCAGGAAAGGACAAGAAGCTGGTAATGGGGAACTCAAGGTTGAGAAGGGCAGAATGCTGACTTGTCGTGGGCTTGATGTCACAAATCAATATGTGTATTAATTGTTTAATGAGAAACTAGTTTGCTCTGTAAACTTTCATCTAAATACAATAAAAATATTTTTTAAAAAAGATAGGACAAAATAGAGAGAGAGAGATGGGCAGAAAGAATATTTGAACTGAAAATGGCCCAAAATTTCCCAAATGTGACAAAAGACATGAATCTACATATTCAAGAAGCTAAAAAAACTATGAGTAAACTAAACCTAAAGAGATCCACACTGATACACATTATAATTAAATTCTCAACACTCAAAGAGAAAATCTTGAAAGCAGCAAAAGAGAAGTGAATCATCACGTACAAGGAATCCACAATAGGATTAAGCACTAATTTCTCAGAAACCACAGAGGCTAGAAAGCAATGGTATGACATATTTAAAGTGCTGAAAGAAAAGAACTGCAACCAAGAATCCTATATCCAGCTAGCTGTCCTTCAAAAAAAAAAAAAAAAAATAGATATTCCCAGAGAAACAAAAGCTGAGGGAGTTCATTACCACAGGCTGGCTCTACAGGTAATGCTAAAGGGAGTCCTTTAGGTTGAAAAGAAGGGACACTAGAGAGTAACTCAAAATAATGAAGAAAAAAGACAATAATGGTAATTTCATGGCAAATATTATGGTTAGTTTTATGGTATTTTAGTGTTTTAACTCTACTTGGTATTCTGCACTTTTGGGCATACAATGTGTAAAGATGTAATTTGTGACCACAATGTAAAGGGGGAGCATAGTATAGGAAGAGTTTGTGTTGTTGCAGTTAAGTTGTTTCAAACTTAAACTAGGTTGTCATAAATTTAGGATGGCAAATGCAATCTCATAGAAAGTCTGAAGAAAAAATATTAACAAATGTATACACAAAAGGAAATGAAAGAAAAAGGAATCAAAATAGTTCACTACAAATAATCAACTAGACACAAAATTAGGCAGAACTGCAAGAAAGAAATGAGATACAAAAATGGTATGAGACAAACAGAAAACAAATACCAAGATGGAATAAGTAAGCACTTCCATATTGTTAATTACTTTAACTGTAAGTAGATTAAACTCTCAAATCAAAAGGAGGTGATTGGCAGAAAGGACAGGAAAATGTAACCCATCTATAAGAGGCCCACTTGAGACCCAAAGACACTGGTAGATTGAAGGTTAAAGGATGGAAAAAAAATATTGCATACGAATAGTGACTAAATGAAAAAAACAATAACAACAAAAATACCAAACCAGTTGCTGTCAAATCAATCCCAATTCATAGCAGCCCCATGTGTGAAGAGTAGAACTGTACTCCATAGGATTTTCATGGCTGTGGCCTTCTAGAAGTAGAGATGTAGATCACTTGGCCTTTCTTCCAATGTCTGAGAGGGTTTGAGCTGCCAACCTTTCTGTTAGTAGCCCAGCACTTAACCATTTGTAGGACAAAGTTACGCATGGGGTGGCTATATTAATGTCAGACAAAGTAGACCTTAAGTCAAAATCTGTTACTGGAGCAAAGAAAGATATTATACAATGATAAAAGGGTCATACATCAAGAGAATGGGTCCACCAGAGCCAAGGGGGCAGAGTTGCATCCCAGTGAGCCTGGATGGTGGAGCTAAAGTCTAGGGCCAAGGAGCCTCCATCCAGAATCCAGAGGGCATGGCAAACACCCAGGGTCTGGATAGCAGGGCCGTTGCCTAGATGGTCTCAGAGAACAGAGGATTATTTTCAAGCCTTGAGAGCTAATTTCATTTGTTCTGCTGGGTTTTGGGCTTGCTTTGTGACTGTTATCCCTATTTTCCCTCCAATTTCTCCTATTTGTAATGTAAATGCTTACATTGTACCTTTTCCACCATTGTAGTTTGGAAACAGATACTTATATTCTAGATTTCACAGGTTCACAGATGTAGTGGAACTTTGCCCCAGGATGGAATACACCTAGTGTCTCACCCATATTTGATTTAGATGATTCAGAAGATGAGATATGGGACATGGAGGTGATTTAAAACTTTTGGGATGATGTGATGGAGTGAATATGTTTTGCATGTTACGAGGATATGAATTTTGGGTGGCCAAAGGGTGGAATGATATGGATTGAATTATGTCTCCCAAAAATATGTATTGTAAATCCTAGCTTCTATGCTTATGGTTATAGTCCCATTTGTCAATGGATTTTCTTTGTTATGTTAATGAGGCAGGATTAGTATAGGGTGTATCTTCAGTCAATCTCTTTTGAGATTTAAAAGAGTTTAAACAAGGGAGCAGAGGATAGATAGGGGAAGAGAGATGCCATACCACATGAAGATCACTCAGGAGCAGAAGCTGAAAGAGACAAGGACCTTCTTCCAGAGTCAACATAGGCAGAAAGCCTTCCCCTAGAGCTGGCATCCTGAATTCAGACTTCTAGCCTCCTAAACTGTGAGAAAATAAATTTCTGTTTGTTAAAGTTATCCACTCGTGGTATTTCTATTATAGCAGCACAAAATAAAGACAAAAAACTGAGACAACAATGACACAAAAAATGAGACCAGCTGCTGAAGCTGCTTATGTACCACCAAACACCTCATGGGATTTAGTTCCTTGTATTGGAGGCTTACGGTCATGGTTTCATGGGCCATCCCAGTTAATTGGCCTAATAATGTATTTAGTGCTTCTGTTCTACCTCTTAGTTCATTGTGTCAGTTCCTGTGGTGTTTAAAACTTGTAAGCAGCCATCCAAGCCTCAACAATTGGTCCCTATTCACCAGAAGCAACAGGGGAAGGAGGAGAGTCAGGAATAGGAGGAGGATATAGAATGTGTGGCTAATTGCCTCCATGAACAACTGTCTCCTTGGCCATAAGACCAGTATTGGATGGTGCCCAGCTACTATTACTGAACGTTTTTATCAAAGATTCCATAGAAGAATCCTGATCAAAATGGGGGAAATGTAGAACAGAATTTAAAATTCTCATGGACCCTAGACTTTCTGGAGCCATGGTGGGTGAATGAACCCCTGAAACTATTGCTCTGATATAATATTTAAACCTTAAACCCAAAAATCTCTTGAAGTCATCTTAAAACTAACAATAATTTAGCTTAACTAGTAAAGAAAGCATTATGCTCTTCTAAGAACGATCTGTATGGGATCAAATTGACAACAGCAACTCAAAAATTAGATAGGAAACTGAGAGGGCAGTGAGTTTGTTAATGAGGATGGGACAACTCAGAAAAGGAGAATGAGAATGGTTGTACAACTCAGAAAATGTAATCAATGTAACTAAATTGTACATGTAGAAACTGTTGAATTGGTTTATGTTTTGTTGTGCATATTCTCAACAACAAAATAAAAAAAAAATTAGAAAACAGCCCCTTTTGAGAAATGGAAAAGTTGATCCTCAAATACATATGGAATTACAAGGGGGTCTTGGATAGACAAAACAATATTGAAAAAGAAGAACAAAGTGGGACTCACACGTCCTGATTTCAAAATGTAGCATAATCCTGCAGTAACCCAAACAGTGTAGTACTGGTATAAGGATGAACATAAAGACCAATGGAATAGAACTGAGAGTCCAGAAATAAACCCAAATGTTTTTGTCCAATTTATTTTCAATAAGGATGCCAAATGTATTCAATGGGGAAGGAACTGTCTCTTCAATAAATGATGCTGGGACAACTGGATTTCCAAATGCAAATAAAGGAAGTTGGACCCATACCCATACCTCACCCCATGTATGAGATTTAACCCAAAATGCATCAATGACCTACATATAAGAGCCAAAATCATAAAACCCTTAGAAGAAAACATTGGTGTAAAGCTTCAGGGCCTTCTTTGAAGCAATAGATTATTACGTATGACATCAAAAGCACAAACAATAAGAGTGAAAATGGATAAAGTGAATTTCACAGTGAAAAAAATTTGTTCATCAAGGAACTTTACTATAAAAGTGAAGAGACAATCTACAGAAAGAGAGAAAACATTTGAGAATCCTACGTAAGATAAGGAGCCCTGGTGGCACAGTGGTCAAGAGTTACAGCTGCTAACCAAAAGGTTAGCAGTTTGAACCCACCAGCCGCTCATTGGAAACCTTATGGGCAGTTCTACTCTGTCCTATAGGGTCGTTATAAGATATATGATAAGGGTTTAATAACCAGAATATATAAAGAATTCCTATATATAAACAAGAAAAAAAAACTCAATTTAAAAATGTGCAAAGTACTTAAGTAAACATTTCACCAAAGAAAACCTCAATGTGATACCACTCCACTCCACTCCCACTAGGATGGCTATAATCAGAAAAAACAGAAAATAACAAGTGTTGGCAAGGAGGTGGAGAAAATGGAATTATCATCCATTGCTACTGGGAATGTAAAATGGTACAGGTCTTCCGGAACACAGTTTGATGGGTCCTTAAAAAGTTAAACATAGAATTATCATATGAACCAGCAATCACACTCCTAGATATATATTCAAGTGACCTGAAAGCAGGCATTCAAACAGAATGTTCACTCAGCATTGTTCACAGTAGCCAAAATGTGGAAACAACCCAAGTGTCTATGAACAGATGAACGGATAAACAAAATGTGGTATATACATACAATGGAATATTACTCAGCCATAAAGGGAAATGAAGTACTGATACATGCTACAACATAGATGAACCTTGAAAATATTATGCTAAGTAAAATAAGTCAGACAAAAAAAAACAACAACAAATATAGTATGGTCCAACTTATATGAAATATGTAGAATAGGCAAATATACACAGAGAAAAGTTTATAAGTGGTTACCAGGGACTGAGGAGTGAGGGGGTGGGGGTTATTGCTGAAGGGATACTAAGTTTCAGTTTGGAGTGAGAAAAACTTTTGGAAATGAATAGTGGTGAGGGTAGCACAATATGGTGAATATAATTAAGGTCACTTAATTGTACATTGGAAAATGGTTAAAATGGGAAACCATATGTATATACATATACAATTTTATTGGGGATATATATATATATATATATAACCCCAAAACTAACCAAACCCAGTGCCATCGAGTCGATTCCGACTCATAGTGATTCTATAGGACGGAGTATAACTGTTCCATAGAGTTTCTAAAGAGCGCCTGGTGGATTCAAACTGCCGACCCTTGGTTAGCAGCCATAGCACTTAACCACTATGCCACCAGGGTTTGCATATATATATAAGTGACTGTTCAAATAATTTTTTTAAAAAATGAACTTAACCTGTTTCTTTTTATTTAATGTGGTTAGTAGAAAAATTAAAAATATACTTGTGGCTCATGTCAATATTTCTATTGGACAGCGCTGGATTAGAGTTTCAATTCCTGCCCTCAAAGGCCAAGGACAATTTAGCTACTTTGTTCAGTAACTAGTGAATCATAGTCATACTGCAATCATCACTAAACAAAACAAACTTTTTCTGAGCAGATATTGGGTCTTATTTATATCCCAGGTGCTTAACACATAGTAGCACTCAAATATTGAGTGAGTGTCAAGGATTTAATTATGTCCCCCCCAAAATGTGCATATCAATTTGGCCAGGCTGTTCCTGGTATTGTGTGATTTCACATATGTTGTAAATCCTGCCTCTATGATGTTAATGAGGGAGGATGGGTGGCAGTTGTGTTAGTGCGGCAGGACTCAACCTGTAGGATTGGATTGTGTCTTGAGGCAATCTCTTGAGATATAAAAGAAAGAAGCAAGCAGAGAGACAGGGGGACCTCATGCCACCAAGAAAGAAGCACCAGGAGCAGCGTGCATCCTTTAGACCCAGGGTTCCCATGCAGGGAAGCTCCTAGTCCAGTAGAAAGACCTTCCCCCAGAACCGAGAAAGAGAGAAAGCCTTCCGCTGGAACTGACACCCTGAATTTGGACTTGTAACCTACTAGACTGTGAGAGAATAAATTTCTCTTTGTCAAAGCCATCCATTTGTGGTATTTCTGTTATAGCAGCACTAGATGACTAAGACAGTGATTGATTTAGCTCGTTTAAAAAAAAACTTTAGGTTAGGTACTGAGCCTTCTTTCTTTTTCAATAAAGATAGTGGAACAATTTATTTCTTTTAACAAAGGTTATCCTCTTTCATTACAGGAAATGCTACTGCTACTGTTTGTAAACATTTTGAATCTCCTTTACCAGAATTGCTTTCCGAATCTGTGGAGCATTTTCATGTATATCCTCAATAGTGACAAAACTTGGAACTTGATAGCATTAGTAGAGTAACAAAACCCTTAAAGATCAGTTTTTCTCCATATACTTGAGACTTATCACAGAATGAGCATCATTTCTCTCATATCAGTTTCTTCTGGTCTCTTAATATCGGTAATAATTTATTTTGATAGAGAAGACAGAACCTCAAAGGGAGTTGCCTAGATCAGTTTTCTCTCTGTTGAGTTACTCAAATGGTATTCAGCAAATCTTTTATCTTTTCATTCTTCTTGCTCTAAGCATCAGTTAAAAATTAACAACTTACATGGCACAAGCAAGGAATAATCAGAATAGATGCCTAGAAAAATTTCTGTAAACCAGAATGTCTGTACCACTACATGACTTAACATCAGCCCTGGCTGTAAGTACATAAGCATTTAACATTATTGAAAGTTTAGTGCAACTCTTTTTTATTTATCCTTATATGTGAACATCTCCTCATATTTTCTAAAGATGTCTTTTAAATTGGAGCTCATTTGAGGGTTTCCTGTGAAGCTACATCACTTCCTCCTTTCCTTTCTCATAGCAAATGTATTTTATGGCTGTCTTGAAGATAATCTCTGGGGACCTGTTCTGGCATATTTCCACCTATCTTTAAGGGTTTTTAAGGGTTAAGAGTTTGGCTGCTAACCACAAGGTCAGCAGTTTGAATCCACCAGCCGCTCCTTGGAAACCCTATGGGGCAGATCTACTTAGTCCTGTAGGGTTGCTATGAGTCAGAGTTGACTGGACGGCAATAGGTCTTTTTTTTTTTTTTTTTTTTTGGAATGGAGCCCAGGTGGCACAGTGGTTAAGATCTCGGCTGCTAATCAAAATTTCAGCAGTTCGAATCTACCAGCTGCTCCTTGGAAACCCTATGGGGGCATTTTTACTCTGTTACATAGGGTCCCTATGAGTCGGAATCGACTTGACAGCAACAGGTTTGAGTTTACGAGTTAAGGAATGTGGTCCTTATATTGAACTGGGTGTAAACTCAGATTTTTAGTAGGTGGTTGGGGAGGGAGATTTTGCCCACAAATCCTAGATGAGAACATCATTACTGCTGTGACATGCGCTTTCTGAAGTTATGTGAAAATATTGGCACATTGCTTTCTTCACCTGCAAAATTCCTCTTTTTAAATTTATTTTATTTTATTATTGTTGAGAATATACACAGCAAAACATTCACCAATTCAACTGATTCTACGTGTACTATTCAGGGACATTGATTATATTCTCACCCTCCTTTTCTGTGTTGTCCCCTCCCCATTAACATAAACTCACTGCTCCCTAAGTTTCCTATCTAATGTTTCAAGTTGTTGTTGTCACCTTGTTAGTTTTATAGTGCCTGGGGTCTTAAAGGCTTGCAAGCAGCCATCCAAGTCATGACAACTTGTCTCTATTCACCTGGAGCAAGAGAGGACGAAGGAGAGTCAGGAATAGGAGAGGGATATAAAATGTGTGGCTAATTGTCTCCAGGAACAACTGCCTCCTTGGCCATGAGACCAGAAGAACTGGATGGTGTCTGGCTACCATTACTGAACATTATGATCAAAGATTCTATAGAAGAATCTTGATCAAGAGGGGTAAAATGCAGAATAGAATTTCCAATTCTTATGGACTTCAGACTGTCTGGAGCCATGGAGGCTGGATGAACTCTCCAAATAATTTATCCATACTAAATCATTTAAAACTTTGCTATCAAATTGATTTTCTTGTTTTATAAGAAATTATTTTGTATTAAAGTATAAAAATAATGTAACATTTTTAAAAACAAACATTTTGGTGGTAGAGATTTTGAGATGAATAAAGCATGAAAGACTCATGATAATTTAAATAAGAAAATGTAGAGACTGTGTTATAAATACCATTATGATATGAGATTATGAAGGGAAGTTTAATAAAGCTCCACTGGGACCAAGTTACAAAATGAGCATGTGTCATGTTTCCATGATAATGAAGAAAACAAACAAAAATACAAATACATTAAAATACTAAGTGTTGAGCTTAATTCTATTTTCAGCTGGGATTACTGAAGATGTAAATTAGAGAGAGCATAAAAATTATATATATATATAAAACATATATATCCCTGGTGGTGCAGTGGCTAAGCGCTCATCTGCTAACCAAAAGGTTGGTGGTTGGAGTTCACCAGCTGCTCCATGGGAGAAAGATGTGGCAGTCAGCTTCCATGAAGATTACAGCCTTGGAAACCTTATGTGGCAGTTTCACTCTGTACTATAGGGTCAATATGAGTCAAAATTGACTTGAAGTTAACAGGTATTATATATATGTATATGTGAGTATACACACACACAAACATATGTACACATACATATATACATGCATAAAGGAGCCCTGGTGATGAAATGGTTAAAAGCTAGGCTGCTAACTGAAAGATTGGCAGTTGGAATCCACCCAGTGGCTCTGCAGGAGAAAAGACCTGGCGATCTGCTTGCATAAATATTACAGCCTAGGAAACTCTATGGAGCAGTTCTACTCTGTCACATTGGGTTGCTATGAGTTGGAATTTACTCAACAGCACCTAATAGCAACTTACACACACACACACATGCACATATATATAAAACAAACAAACAAAAAAACCTGTTGCTGTTGAGTCAATTCTGACTCATAGCGACCATATAGGATAGAGTAGAACTGCCCCATAGGGTTTCCAAGGAGCAGCTGGTGAATTCGAACTGTCGACCTTTTGGTTAGCAGTCAAGCTCTCTTTCTGTCTCTTTCTCTCTTTTTTTCTATTTTCAAGGGAGAATTGATGATCGTTTAGAGACAAATGCTGTAATGGTGTTTGCTTTTACCACCATCATCACATTTATTTATTGAATATTCTATTGTTGAAGGCACTACGCTAGATGCTTTACAGGACATTGCCTATGACCCAAAAATAATGTGCCATGCCATAGTCAATCCAGTGTTTTTGTCCATTTTAACAACCAAATTGGATCAAACCACATTCAATCTGATGGATTGTCACATGAGCAATTGTTAAGATAGTCTAAACTACCAAATCGAATGTTCCACGGCCAATTGAGTAACTGTATAGACCCAGACATAGACCTGGCACAGTCCCTGATCTTGAGGCTATTACTTTCTAAGTCACTAAAACATTATTGTTACAATACTGAATCAAATTGATGAAACACGATGGCACTCAATATTTCTGGCTCCAGTTATATACACTGTGAATGCAAATAAAGTATTGTGATATTTCATAAAGAGTGGCCATAAGTGGCCAAGTGTTAAAGGCCAGAACCACAGTGAGTCACTTCAGAAGTTTTCAGCTTGTAGAAATAGCATTGGGCTAGGAGTCAGAAGACCTGGAATAAGTTTATACTTAGACATTCACTCAACAGATACATAGTGAGTGCCTACTGTATACCAGGGATACAAGGGATAAAAGATCCCTATTTAGGAATTGTGAGACTTTGGATAAATTACTTATTTCTCAATCCCTGTTGCACTGTATGTAAAGCAGAGATAAAATAATTTGAACACTGCCCATCTCACTGTATTATGGGGAAAATTGCATGAGGCAATGTATGTGAAGAATAACGTTTTTCTTTCTGATTATTTTCGATCAATCAATAACAATAAAAATTTCAATCCCAATAGACAATTACAGTTAAAATTTCTGTATACGACCTTCCAGTATTTTTTTAACACTTTTAATTTATGGTTTTATGTCCCATTTAAATTTTTTTCGATCACATATCCTCCTAAGAGCATTTTTCTTAAAAACTATGATTTTCATAACTGAAAAATAAGGATCTAGTATAATGTATTTAACCAAACCCTTGTTGTCAAATATTTAAACGGATTTAAAAGTATTTAGCAATTTAAATAATGCTGTTATGAACTCCCCTGTTCACATCTGTAATTATTCCCTTAAAATATATTCTTGGAAGTGGAATATTTGCTTAAGTGGTATAAACCCTTTTGAAATTCTTGATACATATTTTCAAATTGCCTTTAGAAACTTTTAACAACTTACACTCCCACTACTATCCTCAGTACAACTGAGCACTAATATAAGAGACAAAACAAAACAGTAATTCAATAGGTTAAAAAAAATACCTTATTGTTTCATTTCAATTTGTATTTCTTTCACTATTAGCGGAAACCCTGGTGGCATAGTGGTTAAGAGTTATGGCTGCCAACCAGAAGGTCGGTGGTTCAAATCCATCAGGCGCTCCTCGGAAACTCTATGGGGGCAGTTCTACTCTGTCCTAGAGGGTCGCTATGACTCGGAATCGACTCAACAAGCAATGGGTAATGGGGTGGCACTATTAGTGAGGTGGAATGTGTTTTCCCATATTTATAGGCCATTTACATAATACCTTCAGTGAAATATCTACTAGTACTTCTTACCTACTTTTTATTTAGGAATGTTACACATTTTATTCGTGAACTGCATGAGTTTTGTATATGTTATAAGTGCTAACGTTTCATCTGCCTTATTCATTTTTCTAATTTGCCTTTTGAGTTCATTCGTTTTATTTTTTGGTACTCAGAAGTTTGTAGTATCTCAAGTAGTTCACACTATCGCTCATTTCATTTGAGATTTTTTTCCATGAATTACATGCTAAAAAGTTTCTATGAATATATACCCAAATATCATATATTTAATTCATATTTAAAATATTATCTCTTTTGTAATTTATTATAATATGGGGTAGAGGCAAAGATCTTATTGCATTTTTTTTTGGCCAATTACCTGGCCAAATTTTCACTTTTTAATTAAACTTTTGCTATTGTTTATGATGCATTCTTTATCATATGCTATATTCTTATCTATTCTAGGGTCTGTTGGAGGGTCTTTTACTGTGTTCCATATCACATCATCATTTTAATTATCATATTTTAATAATGGGTTATAGTCTGTGGTAATAGAAGTGTCTGTCTTTATACTTGTCTTTCAAAATTTCTTTAGGTATTCTTCCCTGTTTCTTCTTCAAGATTAACTTTAAAAAAAAATCTTAGGGATTGTGTTAACTCTGTACATTTATTGGGTGGCATTGATATGTTTATTATATTGAAGCTTCACACTCAATAATGTGGCATATTTCTTTTTCTCTAATATTTTTTATGTATCTCAGTTATGTAATGTTTTTCATTTATTTACTGTACTTGGGCTATTCGTTGGCATATTGTATTTTTTATATTTTTTGTCAATTCAAGACTCTCACCACTACAAAAAACCAAACCCAGGGCCATTGAGTCGATTCCAACTCATAGCAACCCTATAGGACAGAGTAGGACTGCCCATTAGTGTTTCCAAGGGGCGCCTGGCGGATTTGAACTGCTGACCCTTTGGTTAGCAGCTGTAGCACTTAACTATTACGCCACCAGGGTTTCCTTCACCACTACACAGTTACTACTTATTGCTGGCATATAGGGAAAACATTGATTTTTGTATATTTATTTGTAACAAAGGAGCACTGGTGGTGCAATGGTTAAGTGATTGGCTGCTAACCAGAAGGTTGGTGGTTCGAACCCACTCAGTGGCTCTGTGAGAGAAAGACCTTCCATAAAGATTACAGCCTAGGAAACCCTATGGGCCAGTTCTACTCTGCCACATATGGTCATTATGAGTCAGAATCAACTCGATGGCACCTAACAGCAACACCACCTTGTGGTGGGGCACTTTTCTGCAATCTTGTGTTCTCAGTCTTAAAGTTTATTTTCATGGGTTTCTAGATGTATAATTATATTTTCTACAGTGTTACTTTTTTCTTTCAACTGGTTATACTTCTTAATCTTATGATTCCCTTTTTAAGCAAATAGAAAGACACTCATCACAAAAACCATTTTTAGTTCCACAAGCACCGTTTAACTCCCACACCCAAAAGCTTAGCACCCACTTTTCCCCAGAGGTTTCATGGCCCTAGAATTGTATATACTGAGCACATGATTTAGTTATTTTTATAACAGTGACTTCAATATCTCAGTACTTGGGCTTTGGAAATCCGCAGGCATCGCTGAACTACATTAGGTATAAAAATCTCTTTTCCACACACTGTGCTCCATGGCATGTAGAGAAAAAAGGTAAACTCTGTGTGTGTGTGTATGTGTGTATGTGTGTGTGTTGCGAGAGTCAGGGGATGTATAAATGATGTTTTCTCCTTCTACCATCATTCACCTTCCTATTTCCTGTAGTCCTACAAATCAGCTGTCTCTCGTGCCCCTGTACTGAACACTGCTCTTTGCATAAATGGATCACCAAATGCCCCTGAAAGGCTTCCTAAACTATAGTTTCCATAAAGTCAGAAATTTATTTCTTGTATTCACCACGGACAAATATTAATTAGCAAAATTTCTGTTACACACCAAATATCATTTATTCAATATTTATTTGACAAATGAAATCCTTCTACTCCTCCTATAGCTGCTACTTGGTAATTACTGATGATTGCATAGACTATTTTCTGACTCTGTAGTCTGGAGATCTACCTAGGAAGCAGTGCTGGATAACCTAATACAGTTAATAATTCATTCGCTCCATTTATTCATTCATGGAGTAAATACATATTATATATTTATTTTGTGTGAAACACTGTGCTAGATTATCAAGGATATAGCATTAAACAAGACAGACATGGTACCTAACCTTATGGATTCTAACTTAAAGGTTGGGAAGAAGAATAAAATCCAGGAAAAAAAAAAAGACTGAATATAAGAATTAGGGTATGATCATGGCAAAAGGTGACTGTAATAAAGTGTAGGAGAGGTTAACTGGCAGTGAGTGGTGGTCAAGGAACTAAGTGTCAAGCCATTGAATTATTGACAGAGATGTCTAAATTACCAGGAATGGTAGAAAGCTTAAGGATGGAGAGAAATAAAGTGAATAAGTTTCTGCTAGTATCCATGAAAAAAGAATTTGACTGAGATGTCAGTAGATGACACTAAGAAGGAAGATTAGTGGGTGATATTCTGATAGGAGGAATTAAGCAGGAGAAAGGAGAAATAATATTCTAGAAAGAACAATGGGAATGACAGAGTACACATACTCCAATTGCTATCCCTGGTTTATGAGATATAAGAACAGTTTCTTTTCATTTGAGGAAGCTGCAGGGAACATCTAGATTTCAGTCAAGAAGCAGAAAGTGAAGAAGTTCTGAGAAAAGGGGAATTTTCTGTTCATAGAGTGGGTGTATCAGTTATCATTGATACATAACAAAGCATCCTAAAATTTAGTATCATCAAAGAACTATTTTATGTTTTTATGATTCTATGAGATGGGCTCAGTTAGGCAATTTTTCTGCTGGTCTCGACTGTAGTCACTTATGCAGGTGTACTTGCCTGATGGCTTGACTGGAGATGATTCATTCCAAATGGCCTCACTCACATATCTGGTGGTTGTGACAAGGGGGACATCTCAGACGTTATCTACATGGACATCTCAAGGAAGCACAAGAGTAAGAGCAGAAGCTCTTGAGGCCTAAGCTTAGAACTACAAATATATCATTTATATCACATTTTATTGACTAAAGTAAATCAAAAGGCCAGCCCAGATTCACAGGGGAACAGGAATAGAGTCTATCTCTTGATGGGAGGAGTGGCAAAATAACATTGCAAAAGTGCATACATACAGAGATAGATTGTTGCAGCTAATTTGTAAATAATCTACCTGCTGGAGAAAATAGATCACATCAATTTCTATATCAGTTATTTAATTTTGCATTGCTATGCACTCCAAGATTTAGTAGAGTAGTAGAATAAAATATTAGGTGTGTTGATTGATTAAATAAGAATCAACATGGAATGTGGGTGGAATTTATAAAAACATGGCAGAATTTGGAAGAAGGGAAAATATGGGGTGAGTTTTCTGTGCTTACAGTGTTACCCTGAGGTCAGGCTGAGGTTGCAAGGCAGGGTGGGGTAACTGAAACTTCAATTGAAAACCTACCATTTCTCAGCCCTAAGCAGTTCAGTGGTAGAATTTTCACCTTCCATGTGGGAGACTGGAAACCCTGGTGGCGTAGTGGTTGAATGCTATGGCTGCTAACCAAAGGGTCAGCAGTTTGAATCTGCCAGATGCTCCTTGGAAACTCTATGGGGGCAGTTCTTTTCTGTCCTAGAGGGTCAATATGAGTCCAAATCGACTCAATGGCACTGGGTTTGGTTTTGGTTAGTTTATGTGGGAGACCCAGGTTCTATTCCTGGCCAATGCACCTCATGCACAGCCTTTACTCGTCTGTCAGTGGAGGCTTGTGTGTTGCTATTATACTTAAAAGGTTTCAGTGAAGTTTCCAGACTAAGATGGACTAGGAGGAAAGGCCTGGAGATTTACATCTGAAAATCAGCCAATGAAAATCCTATGGACCACAATTGTCCAATCATCAACCAATCGTGGAGATGGCACAGGACCAGGCAGCATTTTGTTCTGTTGGGTATGGGGTCACCATGAGTTGGTGGCAACCTATGACAGCTGACAATAACAACAAGGCAACTGGAGGATAAGGCTCAGGGAAACCACAACTGCCCAAAAGTGAAAAGTGAATCTTGGAAAGGAGTGAGACAAAGAAGGGGAGCTTCAATTATGTGTATAACCTCTTTCCAAATCTCTGGCTGACCACTGGACCATGTGTGTGTGGAGCAGACTCAAAGAAGCTTGCAGCTAGGCCTAAAAGAACTAAAATAAGATCTGAGCATCCACCAATCACATGTGAGACAACATTTGGAGTTTGATTCTAAATAAGTTCATTGCCCAGTAAAACAAAAACATCAGCACACTTCAGGGGACTATAATAGAAACCAAAGTTACCATAACATAGCATTTATAATATTTAGAAGAAAATCGTAAATCTGACCATTATCAAGGGAAAAGATAAACAATGGATGACCTACAAGGTGGAATTAACAAAGATTTACAAGAAGCTGTTATACCTATGCTTATGAGCTAAAGGAAATACACTTAAAATTAATGAAGACCTAACAAAATCTTAACAGAGAAATAGAAAATATGAAAAAATAACAAAAATGGAAATTATACATAAAAATACAATTATCTGAAATGAAAAAAATATTATTGGATGAGCTTAATTCTAGAATGGAGATGAAAGAGAAAATAGTCATTTTATTTGAAGATATATTAATAGAAATTATCTTACCTAAAGAAAAGAGAGAAAAATATGAAAATAAATGAACAGAACCCCACAGACCAGTGAGAAAATATAAAATTTTATAATATATGCATAATTGGAGTCCTGGAAGATTAAGAGCTAGTGAGTAGGGCTGAAAAGATATTTAAAGAAATAATGGCCAAACTTCACAAATTTGGATGAAAGAAATACGAGCAGATTCACAAAGTTTAATGAACCCCAAATAGAAAAAAATGTGTATAAACAAGGGCACATCATACTCCAACTTCAGAAAAAGAAAATCTTAAAAGCAGCAAGAGAAGAACAGTGCAATATTTGAATTATTGCTGTCTTATAATTAGAAACAATGAAAGCTAGGAAATAGTGGAAGAACATCTATAAAGTGCTGAAAGAAAGAAACAAACAAAAAAATCCTGTTAACCCAGAATTCTATTTCCAGAAAAGGTAATCTTTAAGAATAAAGGTGAAATACTTTCTCTAGATAAGTATGAGAACTGTAACATAAAGAATGAGGAAGGTGGTTAATGGGCCTTTATATTTGCAAAATTTCTACATTTTACATTAAGTGGTTCAATACTAATTTCTACCAGTATCTATAAAGATGTGTATTGTAACTCCTAGAATGACCGCTTAAAAAAGAATAATACAAAGTGGTATAGCTAAAAAGGCAATAGAAAACTTAGAATGGAATTAAAAAATATTCAAATATCCCAGGGAAGACAGAAAATAAGAAATAGAAGTTTATAAAACAGAAGAGATCAACAGAAATAATAAAATGTAGATCTTAATCCAAACATAACACTAATTATATTAAATGTAAAGGAATAAACACTTGAATCAAAAAGCAGAACTTACCAGAATGAATGAAACAACAACTACGAAAGGAGACTTAACTTTACACTGACTATAACGTATGCACTAAATATAAACACATTTATTTATTGAAAGTAAATGGATGAAAAAAGATACACTACATAAACTGTGAGTATAAGAATGCCGGAATGGCTATCTTAATGCCAAATAAAAGAGATTTCAAGACAAAGAAATTTATCAAATATAAAGTAGAATATTTCATAATAATTAAGGAGAAAATTCATAAATAATAATCATAAAATGCATGTGCCTAAAAATAGAGCTATGAAATATATGAAACAAAAATTGATATTAAAAAGAAACAGTCAACTCTACAATCATAATTAGAGATTTTAGCACCTACTTCTCAACAATTAATCAAATAGACAAAAAATCAGCAATAAATAGATGATTTGAACAGTGCTGTTTTTTTTATCTTGACCTAATTGACATTTTTAGAACACCCCCCTTGACAACTGCAGAATAATGAAAATAAAATATATTAGCATGTATATGATGAACGAAATAACAGCTTAGAGGGACTTTTACAAACTTAAGTGCTTGTTTTAGAAAATAAGAAAGTCCTAAAATCAATTACATAAAGTTCCATCTTTATATGACAAAAAGAACAAATTAAATCTGAATTAAGCAGATAGAAGAAAATAATAAAAACAAGAAAAAAATCAACAATATAGAAAACAAACAATAGAGAAAATTAACAATGCCCAAAACTGTTTTTTGAAAAAGATCAACAAAATTAATAAACACCTATCTAGACTGAATTAGAAAAAGAAAGAGCGAGAGAACACGCACTGCTATCAGGAAGGAAAGAGCGTTTATCACCACAGATCCTACAGACCTTGCCAGAGTAATAGGTGACTTTTCATTTATCCCTAGCTGCTCTCAAGATTCTTTCTTTGTCTTTGGTTTTGGCAAGTTTGATTATGACATATCTTGGTGACTTTGTTTTGGGGTCTACCCTGTATAGTGTTCTTTGAGCTTCTTGGATAGATATTGTCTTGTCTTTCGTGATAATAGGGAAGTTCTCTGCCAGCAAATCTTCAAAAATTCTGTGTTTTCTGTTATCCCCACCTGTTTTGGTACTCCAATCACTTGTAGATTTTTCCTCTTGATAGTATTCCACATAATTCTTAGGCTTTCTTCATTTCTTTAAATTCTTGTTTTTTTTCCTGATTTTTCCTTGAATAAATTGGTGTCAAGGGATTGATCTTCAATCTCACTAATTCTGACTTCTGTTGTCTCAGTTCTGCTCATCTGACCATCTATTGAGTCATCTAATTCTGAAATTTTATTTTAATATTTTGGATTTCTAGTTCCTGTCTTTTTATAGTTTTTAGCAGCCTCTTTATTCTTACATTTTGTTCTTGCATTGTTTTCCTGAATTCTTCTATTGCTTTGTCTGTATGTTCTTTGTCTTGGTCTGAGTTTTCCCTCATCTCCTTCCTGATCTCTTGGATAGCTCTGTATATTAGCCTTTTGAATTCTTTCTCAGTTAGTTCCATTGCCTTAACTTTTTCTGGAAGGTTTTCCGATTCATTATTTTGGTCGCTTGCTGGAGCCATCTTGCCTTGCTTCTTTACGGGATTTGATATTGACTGTTGTCTCTGAGGCATCAATACATTAATATATTTATTTATTTATTGTATTTTTGTTTACTGCATCCTATATTTTGTTTTGTTTTGTTTTATTTTGATATGCCCAAGTAGGCCAAGCGTGCTAGGTACTTTGGTTGTTGGCATCATTTAAGCTCTCATATCCTGTTTCCAGGTGGTCAGCTCAGCTACTAGGTGTGTGAGCCCAGGAGTCTGTTCACTGTTTTTGTGGGGGCATGGTGCCTGGTTCATCAGTTACCAAGTTACCAAGTGTGTGGTGCAGATTCTCCCCTACAGTCCTAGGTGGGCAGGGCTGCATGGGGATGTTTGGAGCAGGCACAGGTCTCAGTTGCAGTGGGGGGCGATGTTTGGGGAAAGGCAGGGGGCTGAAGGCTTCCCCAGGTGCCTGGATGGAGGGAGTATCCCTGTCCTCTAGAGTGCATAGTGGGAGGTGTAGTACAGCTGGTCCTTGGGCATCCATCGCCATTGGCTGGAGGGATTGGGAGACACCACTAGTTCTCCAACCTCAGTTGTGGGTGGCTAGGTGGAGTGGGTCATACCGCTGGTATTAGTGGATGAGGCCCCTTCTTGGGGGGCATGATTGTGTCAAATGTCATAAGTCTGCAACTCTCTCTTGCCTGCTGCAGGTGAAAATGTGCTTCAGGTGTATGCCCTGCTGTTTTATGCTAATAAGGGCGTGAGATGTTGAATCAGCCCACAAGGAACTGTGTGTGGGTAAGGGGTGCTGCAAGTCTATGGCCTCCATATGCCAGTGGCTGAACTCTCCGCTGCTTGGTCTCTCCCAATGTGGGAAATGCATCCCGAACACCACTGCTTGCCTCACTGTGCTAGTGCCAGTGGATCCATCCTGCAGGGTGCTGATCCCACCAGGTTAGGTCTGGCAACTCCTTGCTGCTCTCAAACCGTTTCTTCCTGCCTCTGCCACTCAGTCTGATTCCTCAACTTTGCCTTTGATGTTCAGGGCTCCTAGATTGTCATATATAATCAATTGACTTGTTTTTTGGGTCTTTGTTGTTGTAGGAGAGACCACCAGAAACATTTGACTACTCTGCAATCTTGGCCCCACCTCTCCATCTTCTTTTTTAATGTAGGCATTTGTTACTATGAATTTTTTACTGAGTACCATTTTTGCTGTTTCCCAAAGGTTTTGATATGTTGTATTTTCATTTTTGTTTAATGCTAGGAAGTTTTTTATTTCACTTTTGATTTCTTCTATGACTCAATATTTGTTAGTAGTGTATTATTTAGTTTCCATGTATTTATTTTTTCCTCATTTTTTCTCTTGTTGATTTCTAGCTTCATACCATTCTTGTCAGAAAAGATGCTTTGTATGATTTCCATCTTTTGAAATTTGTTGAGATCTGTGGCATAGCATATGTTCCATTCTGGAAAATGATCCATATTCACTGGGAAAGAATGTACATTGTTCTGATGCTGGGTTGTGTATTATATGTATATGTCCATTAGATCCAATTGGCTTATGGTTTTATTTAAGTTATCAATGTCTTTAGTGATCTTCTTTTTAGATATACTGTCTATAATTGAGAGTGGTGTGCTGAAGTTCCCCATTATTACTGTGTTGTTGGTGCCATCAAGTTGGTTCTGAATCATAGTGACTTTATGTACAACAGAATGAAATACTGCCCGGTCCTGCACCATCCTCACAATCTTTGCTTTGCTTGAGTCCATTGTTGCAGCTTAGTGTGTCAATCTGTCTTGTTGAGGGTCTTCCTCCCTTTTGCTGACCCTCTAATTTACCAAGCATGATGTCCTTCTCCAGGGACTGGTCCCTCCTGATAACGTGTCTATCATGGATTGAATTGTGTCCCCCCAAAATATCTGTCAACTTGGCTAGGTCATGATTCTCTTGTATGATTGTCTACCATTTTATCTTCTGACGTGATTTCCTTTGTGTTGTAAATCCTATCACTATTATGTAATAAAGTGGATTAGTGGCAGTTATACTGATGATATCTACAAGATTAGGTAGTGCCTTAAGACAATCTCTTTTGAGATATAACAGAGAGAAGCGAGCAGGGAGACATGAGTACCTCATACTGCCAAGAAAGCAGTGCTGGTAGCAGAGTGCATCCTTTGGACCTGAGGTTCCTACACTGAGATGCTTCCAGACCAAGGTAAGACTGAGGACAAGGACATTCCTCCAGAGCTGACAGAGAGAGAAAGCCTTTGCCTGGAGCTGATGCCCTGAATTTGGACTTGTAGGCTACCAGACTGTGAGAGAATAAATTTCTCTTTGTTAAAGCCATCCACTTGTGGTATTTCTGTTATAGCAACACTAGATGACTTAGAAAGAATTTGGTACTTAGAGTGGGGTGCTGCTCTAATAGATACCTAAAATGTGGAAGTGGTTTTGAAATTGTGAACAGACAGAAGACTCAGAAGGAAGTGAGGAGAACTGTTAACACCAGAGAAGGTGCAGATGGTGAGAAACAGCAGCAGAAGACTGATGTCAGCAGCAGCGAACTGGCAGCACCAGAACCAGAAGACCAGCACTAAGGAGCACTGGAGCCAACCCACAGAGGAAGAGAGCTGAGTGCCTCTGCGCAGGAGGCTTCCTGGTGGAGTGGGGTGCCTCTGGGCACTTATCGGTAAAGCTAAGCTTGCTGACCTATGGAGCAAGAGTGCTGAGTGCCTTCCAGCCAAAGTTTATTGGCAGAGTGGGGTGCCTCCAGGCACTTATCAGTGGAGCTAGAGAGCTTTGGAACACTTGCCCCAGCAGGTCAGATGTGGGTGTGACGCCCAAGGAGCCGAGAGGCCAAGAAACCAGAAAACGGAAGCTGAAGATACAAGGAACACAAGAAGCCAAGCTGCCTCAGTCTCAAAACGTATGGCCTGGACCTCTGAGTTTTCAAAGGATGAAGCCATGGCCTCTGGTGTTTCTAAGTGGAATTGCCATTCAGATGGACTAGGAGAATGGTGTGCATAAAGCCAAGGGAGCAGCAAGCCTGGAAGGTGGAGCTGAAGCCCAGAGTCGAGGGGAATCCACTTAGAATCCTGGAGAGTGTGGCCAATACCTAGAGTCTATAAAAAAAAAAATTTTTTTATAGGGCAGGGTTATTGTGTAAATGGTCTCAGAAAACAGAGGATTATTTTTGAAGATTTGAGGGCTAATTTAATGTGTTCTGCTAACGTGCTTGGTGCCTGTTATGCCTTCTTTCTCTCTAATTTCTTCCGTGTGTACTGGAAATGTCTAGCTTGTGCTCGTTCTGCCATTGTACTTTTGAAGCAGATAACTTGTATTCTGGGTTTCACAGATGAAGAGGAATTTCTGGATTTGGACTTGGACCTGATTTAAGACTTTTGTTATGATATGAGGGGGTGAATATGTTTTATATGTGGCAAGGACATGAATTTTTGGGGGCCAAAGAGTGGAATGTCATGGGTTGAATTGTGTCCCCCCAAAATATCTGTCAACTTGGCTAGGTCATAATTCCCTTGTATGATTGTCTACCATTTTATCTTCTGATGTGATTTCCCTATGTGTTGTAAATCCAATCACTATGATGTAATAAGACAGACTAATGGCAGTTATACTTGATGAGGTCTATAAGATTAGGTAGTATCTTAAGCCAATGTCTTTTGAGATATAACAGAGAGAAGCGAGCAGAGAGACATGGGGACCTCATACCATCAAGAAAACAGTGCCAGAAGCAGAGTGTGTCCTTTGGACCTGAGCTTCCCATGCTGAGATGCTCCCAGACCAAGGGAAGACTGATGACAAGGACCTTCCTCCAGAGCCAACAGAGAGAGAAAGCCTTCCCCTGAAGCTAATACCCTGAGTTTGGGCTTGTACCTACTAGACTGTGAGAGAATAAATTTCTCTTTGTTAAGGCCATCTACTTGTAGTATTTCTGTTATAGCAGCACTGGATGACTAAGACAATGTCCAAGATATGTGAGATGAAGCCTTGCCATTCTCACTACTAAGGAGCATTCTGGCTGTACTTCTTCCATGACAGATTTGTTTGTTCTTCTAGCAGTCTATGGTATATTCAATGTTTTTCACCAACACCATAATTCAAAGGCATCAATTCTTCTCTGGTCTCCCTTATTCATTGTCCAGCTTTTGCATGCATGTGGACAACTGAAAATACCATATGAGGCTATTAAAAATACCTTGGCTATTGTCTTAGTCATCTAGTGCTGCTATGACAGAAATACTACAAGTCGATGGCTTTAACAAAGAGAAGGTTATTCTTTCACAGTCCAGTAGGCTAGAAGTCCAGGGCATGAGCTCCAGGGGAGGGCTCTCTGTCTCTGTCAGCTCTGGAGAAAAGTCCTTGTCATCAGTCTTCCCTTGGTCTGGGAACATCTCAGCACAGGAACCTCAGGTCCAAAAAATGCGTTCTGCTCCCGGTGCTTCTTTCTTGGTGTTATGAGGTCCCCAACTCTGCTTGCTTCCCTTTCCTTTTATCTCTTGTAAGATAAATGGTGGTGCAGGCCACACCTTAGGCAAACTCCCTTTACATTGGATGAGGACTGTGACCTTAGTAAGGGTGCTACAATCCCACCCAAATCCTTTTTAACCACAGGCAGAGATCACGATTTGTAACACATAGGAAAACCACAAAATGGAATACAACCACATATGGCCTAACCAAGCTGACACATATTTTGGGGGACACAATTTAATCCATTACAGATATTATTGTGGAATTGTCTATTTCTCCTTTCATACTGTCAGTATTAGTTTCATGTATTTCGGAGCATTGCTGTTAGGTGCATATATATTTATAATTGTATGTCTTCCTGTTGAATTGATCATTTTATTATTATGTAATGTCCTTCTTTATCTCTTGTAACAGATTTTGATTTAAAGTCTATTTTATCTGATATCAGTATGGCCACCTGTCTTAGTCATCTAATGCTGTTGTAACAGAAATATCACAAGTGAATGGCTTTAACAAAGAGAAATTTATCTTCTCATAGTCTAGTAGGCTACAAGTCCAAATTTAGGGCATCAGCTCCAGGGGGAGTCTTTCTCTCTCTGTCAGCTCCGGAGGAAGGTGCTTGTCATCAATCTTCTCTTGTCTTAGAGTTTCTCAGTGCAGAAACCTCTGGTCCAAAGGACATTCTCTGCTACCGGCACTGCTTTCTTGGTGGTATGAGGTCCCCCTGTCTCTCTGCTCACTTCTCTAATTTATATCTCAAGAGAGATCAGCTCAAGACACAATCCAATCTTGTAGATTGAGTCCTGCCTCATTAATATAACTGCCACCTATCCTATCTTTTTAGCATCATAGAGATAGGATTTACGACACATAGGAAAATCATATCAGATGACAAAATGGTGGACTATCACACAATACTGGGAATCATGGCCTAGCCAAATTGATACACATATTTTGGGGAGACACAATTCAATCCATGACACCACCCCTAGTCTTTTTTTCTTACTGGTTGCATGGAATATTTTTCTCCATCCTTTCATTTTCAGTCCATTTTTGTCCTTATATCTAAGGTGTGGTTTTTGTAGACAGCAAAAGGATTTGTTTATTTCATTTCTTTATCCATTATGCCACTCTCTGCCTTTTGCATTGGGCATTTACCCCATTCACATTTAAGGTCATTACTGAAAAGAATTTGTCTACCTTGCTCATTTTGCTATTTTTTTTGAGTGTTTCATATCTTCTTTGTTTTTTTATTCTGATCTGTGTTTTGATTTTTTTTTGTATTTATATGGTTTCTTCTGATGAGTCTTTTTGCTTTCTTCCTTCTGAATGTTTTTTCTTGCTGATTTTTTAGTGGTTACCACATATATTACATTACACAACTTACAATTGCAAAAACATTTAACATATGAATAACAGTTAACATACAACCTTAACATAATCTCTTCCTGATATGTGCCTCCCCCCCTTTTCTGTTGTTGTGTCTCCATTATCATCAATATGCAACCTATATTCAATATGTTTACTTTGCACTTATTTCTTACAAACTTGATGTTTTATTGTTTGTGGGATTTAATTATTGAGCTTATTCCCTGAAAATACCATTTTTTGGAGACCTCTCTTGCTGTCTTATTTTTTAATTCTTTTTTCCACATATAAATATGAGTAATAATGCTCTTGACTTTCCTTTTGGAACACTTCTTTGAGTAATACTTGTAAAGCTGGCCTGGTAGTGGTAAATTTCCAGAGCTTCTGTTTGAGAATGTCTTGATATCCCCCTTGTTTTTGAATGACAACTTTGCTGAGTAAAGAATTCTTGGTTGGCAATTGTTTTCATTCAGTATTTTACATGTCACTACACTGTGTTCTGGCCTCTAGAATTTCAGGGGGGTAATCCGCACTGATTCTTATGAAAAGACTGTTGGTATGTTATATTGCATTTTTTTCTCTTGCTGTTTCAGAATTCTCTCCTTGTGTTTGGTTTTCAATAATTTACTAGGGTATGGCGTGGAGGAGATCTTTTTGTGTTTCTTCTAATTGCGATTTGTGTAGCTTTCTGTATTTGCAGCCTTGGTTCTCTGTTCAGGTCTGGGAAATTCTCTGTGATTATCTCCTGGAAAATTATTTCTATGCCTTTATTGTTGTCATGGTGCTCTGGGATTTCAATAATTCTAATGTTAGATTTCTTAATTGAATTGCATATTTCCATTTGGGTTTGTTTGTTTTTCTTTGTTCTTTTCTCTTGTTTCTTGATAAATTCAGTGCTTTTGTCTTCTATTTCATTTACTCTATCTTCTGTCTGTTTGACTCTACTTGTGTGTTTCTCTTGCTTTTACTAATGCAGTTGCTTTATTCTTCAGTTCCAGTAGTTCTCTTTAATTTCCTTTATGATGTTTTCATTTCCTTGTCTCTCATTTAGTTCCTCCATTTGTTTACTCATCTCTACTTTGTATTCTGTGTGCTTCTCGCTTCCTTTAAACATATTTAGCATCATAGTCTGAAAATTTTCAATTTGTTCCATTAGTCTACCCTTTGTAGGAGATATTTCCTCTTCATGTTTTGCTTTTGATTGATGCTTTTTCTCTTGTGATTTTGTATGTTTTACTATTTTTTTAACTTGGGCCATTTTGTTATCTTTTTTAACTAAATTTTGTACTCTGATTTTTGGGGGAAAGTTTGATCACCCTAGTGGTGCAGCAGCCAAGCATCTGGCTGCCAACTGAAAGGTTGGGCCCTGCACCCACCAGCTGCTCTGTAGTAGAAAGATGCAGCAGCCTACTTCTGCAAAGGTTCACAGCCCTGGAAACCCTATTGGGGCAGCTACACTCCACCACAGAGGGTCTCCATGAGTCAGAATTGACCCAGTGGCAGTGGGCCTGGTATCTTCTCCTGGGGGCACTCTTATCTTTACACTTTCTTCAGTGTTGATTCAACAGTTCTCAAAGCTTGATCTCTGGAATTCATTATGCGTGCATGGGGGTGGTTTATCTGGTCACATATGCTGAACTAAATTGTGGGGTTTGAGTTTCCTGTGGCAAAGGTGGGGGCTGTCTATGTGTTAATCTCATAGGTGCCCCTGCACAGACTCTCCTGTGGTGTCCCACTCTGGGCAGGAAGCCAGCTGTATCTCTGTGTTGCCCATCCATCTGAAGTATTTCCCTCCCTTTGCTGCCCTTGCAGTTCCTCCTGGCCCTAGTGTCTGTTGTCTTGGGCCTCAGGAGCACCCTATCACAGTGTCATGGTCTCCCTTCACCCCATCACAATTGTGCAGACCATGAACTCCCATGGCCAATCTGCCACGTTAAAAATAAGGCTAACACTTTCTCAGATTGGCTCTCTTTCTGTGTTCCCTGTTTGAGGTGTTGCCCAGTCCCATTCCAAAATGGCTGTGATGTGCAAGTGCTCCAGATGTTAGTAGGTAGGTCTCCCAGCTTCTCTGCCATTCCCACTCCTTCTTTCTCCTGCTTCTGGACTCATCCTGACTCTCTAACACCTCAGCTGCCATTTGGAGTTTTGAGATCTGTGCTTGTTTTTATTTGTTTTTCAGTGGGTTAATTGCTGGGGGAGGAAATGGGAGCATCCATTCACTCCAACTTCTTGCTCAACCCTCTCCATAGGGTTTTCAATGGCTGGCTTTTCAGATTTCCAGGTCTTTCTTTCCAAGTGTCTTTGGGTTCGCTCGAAATGTCAATGTTTCAGTTAGCAGCGGAGTGTGTTAACCATTTGAACCACCCAGGGACTACATAGTATATAGAACTTTGATTTTGGGGCCAAGGCCAATCCAATAGGAAGTCCTGATAAGATATATTTTAAGGGGCACTGAGATACCTACTTTGCAACAAGTAGCTCTTTTACTGGCCTGAATCAGTTTCCTGGCAAATCTACCCAAAGATCTTAAAAAAAAAAAACTTAACAAGTAAAGTCGAACCTAAAATTATCACCACTAACTAGAGTCATTACCTTGGTTTACTGTGCCGTAACAAATCCTTTGTGGAAGTAGACAGGATATAAATTCTGAGTAGGCAAATGACTTAAGTTATTTTGTCTCTGTGATATGCCTTCTAAAATTCAAATATATTCCTTGAAAAATGATACCAGTATGATTTTGTCACTTTGTAATTCTTATAGAAGTGTTATGCATTGAATTGTGTCCCCCCAAAAGATATGGAAGCTCAAACCCTTGTACCTGTGAATGTGACCATGTTTAGGAACAAGATCTCTAAAGATATTTACAAGTTAGGTTAACATGACGCCATAATGGAATAGGGTAAGTCCTAATTTTGTATTACCGGTGTCACTATAAAAGTGGAGAAGATACACAGACAGGGAGACAAAGGAAAGATATTATGTGAAGACACATCTGCAAGCCAAGGAACAACAAGGGTTTCTGGGGGCCCCAGAAGTTAGGAAGGAGGCATAGAACAGTCTCTCTCTCAGAGCCTTCAGAAGGAATCACCACGTCCAAAACCTGATGAGGACTTTGAACCTCTGGAACTGTGAGACAATAACTTTCTGTACTTATAAGCCACCCAGCTTGTGGTATTTTGTTACAGCAGCCTTTGAAAACTAATACAAGCAAGATCCTAAGGACGCATCACACATCATGTATATTTTGGAAGCTGGCTGGATAGATATGGGTAACTCTGGGAGTAGAAATATTAATAGGAGGGGTTGCTTAGCAGTATAAAGGCACTAGAACAAGGCAAAGTACACATTCTTATAAAATTCTCATGGATCATTCTCCAGAATGGACCACATTTTAGGCCACAAAGGAAGCTTCAGCACATTAAAAAATATCAGAATAATAAAAGCACCCCCTCTGACCACGATGCTATGTAAGTAGAAATTAATAACAGGAAGACCAAGGGAAAAAATATAATAAATGGAATCTAAATAAGACCCTGCTTAAAAACTACTATGTAATAGAAGTAAGCAAAGAAAAAAAATTAAAAAATCCTAGAATCTAATAAGAATGAAAAACAACATACCGAAACCTGTGGGACACAGCAAAAACAGTGCTCAGAGGTCAATTTATAGCAATAAATAGATCCAAAAAAAAAAAAAAAAAACATTAATCCTACAACTTGAACAATTAGAAAGAGAGCAGCAAAAAAGGCTACTGTCACCAGAAAAAATGAAATAATTAAAATTAGAGTAGAAATAATGAAACAGAGAACAGAAAAAACAAAAGAATCAACAAGACTAAAAGCTGTTTTTTTTGTTTGTTTGTTTTAAGGTTAATAAAATTGACAAATCACGGGCCAAATTGGTAAAACAAAAACAGGAGAAGATGTAAATAATCTGAATAAAAATGAGATGGGTGACATTACAACAGAGACAACTGAAATAAAAAGGGTCATAACAGAATACTACGAAAAATTGTACTCCAACAAATTTGAAAACCTAGAAAAACTGACAAATTTCTAGAAACACACCACCCACGTAAACTAACACAAACTGAGGTAGAAAATTTGAATGCACCTATAACAAAAGAAGAAACTGAAGGGGTCATTTAAAAAAATAAAAAACCTCCCAACAACAACAACAAAAACCCTGGTCAAGACAGCTTCACTGGAGAATTCTATCAAACATCCAGAGAAGAACTGACATCAATTCTTATCAAATTATTCCAAATCATAGAAAAAGAATACATCCTAACTCATTCTATGAAGTCAGCATAACCCTAATACCAAACCCAGGCAAGGACACTACTAAAAAAGAAAACTACAGGCCAATATCCCTAGTGGATGTAGATGCAAAAATTCTCAACAAAATCCTAGACAATAGAATACAACAGAATATAAAAAAAAAAATAATACATCACGACCAAGTGGGGTTCATACCAGACATTGGTTCAACATTAGAAAATCAATGTAATCCACAACATAAATAAAACAAAGGAAAAGAAGCATAAGACCATATTAGTAGGTACAGAAAAGACATTTGATAAAATCCAACACCCATTTCTGATTAAAAAAAAAAACTCTCAGCAAAATAGAAATAGAAGGAATTTTCCTCCACATAATAATGGAAATTTATACAAAACAAACAGCCAACGTTATCCTCAAAGGAGAGAATCTGAAAGCTTTCCCCCTGAGAACAGGAACCAGACAAGAATGCCCTTTATCATTACTCTTAATTCAACATTGTATTGGAAATAGCAAGAACATTAAGGCAAGAAAAGGAAATAAAGCACATCCACATGGTAAGGAAGAAATAAAACTATCCCTTTTTACAGATGATTTGTAGGTGATAGGTAGGTGGTGTGTTTCTAGATAGAAAATCCTAAGGACTCTACATGAAAGCTATTGGAGCTAATAGAAGCATTAAGTAAAGTGGCAGGATACAAGATTAACATACAAAAATCTGTTAGATTCTTCTACATTAACAAAGAGAACTGTGAAAAGGAAATCAGGAAAACAATACCATTTACAATAGCTGCCCAAAAGATGAAATACTTAGGAATAAATCTAACCAGGGACATAAAATGCTTATACAAAGAGAACTACAAAACAGTACTGCAAGAAACCAAAAGAGACCAACATAAACGGAAAAACATATCATGCTCTTGGATAGGAGGACTTAACATTGTGAAAATGTCAATACTACCCAATGCAATATATACATATAATGCAATCCCAATCCAAATCCCAACAGAATTCTTGGCTGAGATGGAAAAAATGAATCACTAACTTTATATGGAAGGGAAAGAGGTCCCAAATCCGCAGTTTTATTAAAAGAGAAGAACAATGTAGGAGACCTCACACTACCTGATCTTAGAACCTACTATACAGCCATGGTAGTCAAAACAGCCTGGTACTGGTACAACAACAGACACATAGACTAATTGAACAGAATTGAGAACCCAGACATAAATCCATCCACTTATGGACAGCTGATCGTCTACAAAGGACCAAAGGTTATTGAGTGGTGTCTTAGTCATCTAATGCTGCTGTAACAGAAATACCACAAGTGGATGGTTTTAAAAACAGAAGTTTATTCTCTCACAGTTTGGGAGGCTAGAGGTCCAAATTCAGGGTGCCAGCTCTAGGGCAAGTCTTTCTCTTCCTGTCAGTTCTGGGGAAAGGTCCCTGTCTTCAATCTTCCCTAGTCTAGGAGCTTTTCAGTGCAGGGACCCCGGGTCCAAAGGATGAGCTCCCCTCCTGGTTCTTCATTCTTGGTGGCATGAGGTCCCCCATCTCTCTGCTCACTTCTCTATTTTATATCTCAAAAGATATTGATTCAAGGTACCACCTAATCTTGTAGATTGAGTCCTGCCTCATTAACATAACTTCCTCTAATCCTGCCTCATTAACATCATTCCAACCCCCCCAGTGCCATATAGGAAAATCACATCAGATGACAAAATGGTGGACAATCACACAATACTGGGAATCAGGGTATAGTCTCAAGTTGACATGCACTTTTGGAGGACATAATTCAATCCATAACAAATGGGGAAGAGACAGTCTATTCAACAAATGGTGCTGGCAAAATTGGATATCAATCTGTAGGAAAATGAAACAGAATCCATGCCTCATACCATACACAAAAACTAACTCAAAATGGATCAAAGAAGTAAATATAAAACCTAAAACTATAAAGATCATGGAGGAAAAATTAGGGACAAGGCTAGGGGCCTTAATATATGGCATAAATAGATTACCAAGCATAAGTAAAAATGCATACACAGAAGAAAATGAACTAGATAAATGGGACCTCCTAAAGATTAAACATTTGTGCTCAACAAAAGACTTCTCCAAAAGAGTAAAAAGAGAACCTACAGATTGGGAAAAAAAATTTGGCTATGACATATGCAACAAAGGTCTAACCTCTAATATTTATAGAAAACTTCAACACCTCAACAACAAGAAAAAGAAAAAGACAATCCAATTAAAAAATAGGAAAGGAAATGAACAGAGACTTCACCAAAGAAGACATTCAGGGTGCTAACAAACATATGAAGAAATGCTCATGATCATTAGCAATTATACAGATACAAATAAAAACTACAATGAGATATCATCTCACTCCAACATTACTGGCACTACTCCAAAAAACAGAAAATAAGAAATGTTGGCAAGGATGTGGGGAGATTGGAATTCTTATACACGGCTGGTGGGAATGTAAAATGGCGCAACCACTGTGGAAAACAGTATGACGCTTCCTCAAAAAGCTAGAAATAGAAATACCACATGACCTAGCAATTCCTCTCCTGGGCTCTAAAGAAATAAGAGCCATGACACAAATAGACATACCAACACCCATGTTCATTGCAGCACTGCTCACAATAGCAAAAATGTGGAAGCAACCTAAGTGCCCGTCAACAGATGAATGGATTAACAGTCTGTGGTACATACAGACAGTGGAATGCTACGTAATGATGAATAATGCTGAATCTGAGAAACATCTCACAATATGGATGAATCTGGAGACCATTATGCTGAGTGAAATAAATCAACTGCAAAAACACAAATATTGTAAAAGACTGCTTTTATAAAGTAACAACAAAAGGTTTACACACAGGAAAAAAAAAGACTGATGGTTACCAGGGATGGGAGGAGGAGGAAGGGAAATTTACCAAAGACATAGCAAACCCATTGCCAATGAGTCAATGTAGACTCGTATCAACCCGAAAGGACAGAGTAGAACTGCCCCATAGAGTTTCCAAGGAGCCTCTGGTGCATTTGAACTGCCAACCTTTTGGTTAGCAGGCTTAGCACTTAACCATTATACCACCGGGGTTTCCAAAGAGATAGTAGACAGGCATTAATACTGGTGAAGGGAAAGGCAATACAAAATATGGTAGAAGTCAGAACAACATGACCAAGGCAAGAGAGGACACTGAGAGGAACGCAGGATTAAAGGACAACTATACTACAGAATAGACAATCCTGCAACAATAGAATCAACAAATAATAATCTACAAATTGATACATAGATATGTCAAGAGGTGGGTGGTGGGTAGGAGAACACACCCACTGGCAGATACAGGTGCGGAGGTGGAAATTTCTAAAAACGTGATTGTAGGTACTCCTCATACATTAATATAGACAATAGAGCACAGAAATGGCACAGTTGGGGAAACCTCTTAAACATAACTGAACACGTTACGGGATAAAGTTCCCAGGCTCAAAGGCAAAGAATCGTAGACTTGGGGGACATCTATGTCAATTGGCACAACATAGTTCTTAAAGACAGTGTTCTACATTCTACTTTGGTGAGTAGCATCTGGGCCCTTAAAAGCTTGAGAGAGGCCATCTGAGTAACAACTATTGGTCCCTCCTAGTCCAAAGCAAAGGAGAGGGGGAAAAAAAAAACTAAAGACCCAAGGGAGCAATTAGCCCAAAGGACTAATGGACCACATGAACCACAGCCCACATGACCCTGAGACCAGAACTAGATGGTTCCCAGCTACCATTACCAATCGCTTTCACTGGGATTTATAATAGAGGGTCCTGGACAGAGCAGGGAAAAAAATGTAGAACAAATGATCAAGTTCACGAAAAAGATCAGGCTTACTGACAGAGACTGGAGGAACCCTCAAGACTGTGGCCCCTGGGGACCCTTCTAACTCAAACTCGAAGCCATCCCTGAATTCACCTTTCAGCCAAAGATTAGGCAGGCCTATGAGACAAACAATAATACATGTGAGGAACGTGCGTCTTAGATCAATCAAGAATACGAGGTCAAATGGGCAACACCTGCCCAGGAACAAAGACGAGAAGGTAGGAGGGGACAGGAAAATTGGTTGAACGGCTATGGTGAACCCGGAGTGGAAAGGGAAAAGGGGAGACAAGGGGAGAGTGCTGACACAATGAGGGATTGCAGTCAATGCCATAAAACAATTTGTGTATAAATTTTTGAATGAAAGACTAATTTGCTCTGTAGACTTTCACCTAAATTACAATTAAAAAAAAAAAACTAAACAAGAAGCTAACAGAAGAAAACTAAAAAAAAAAAAAAAAAGCTAAACAGTGTGGTGAGCATAAGAAAACACCGAAGTCAAATAAAATTTTTCTTCTTTTTTTCTGCTAATTGAGGAAATATTCTCCTGAAATCTTATTCAATATTTTGCTATGTGAGATCTCAGAGTCCTTGCTAAGAGAGACATTTTCTTTTTCTTTTTTAATAATTTTTATTGTGCTTTAAGTGAAAGTTTACAAATCAAGTCAATCTCTTACACAAAAACCCATATACACCTTGCTACACACTCCCAATTACTCTCCCTCTAATGAGACAGCCCAATCTCTCCCTCCACTCTCTCTTTTCGAGTCCCTTTCACCAGCTTCTAACCCCCTCCATCCTCTCATCTCCCCTCCAGGGAGGAGATGCCAACATAGTCTCAAGTGTCCACCTGATCCAAGAAGCTCACTCCTCACCAGCATCCCTCTCCAAATCATTGTCCAGTCCAATCCATGTCTGAAGAGTTGGCTTCGGGAATGGTTTCTGTCCTGGGCCAACAGAAGGTCTGGGGGCCATGACCACCAGGGTCCTTCTAGTCTCAGTCAGACCATTAAGTCTGGTCTTATGAGAATTTGGGGTCTGCATCCCACTGCTCTCCTGCTCCCTCAGGGGTTCTCTGTTGTGTTCCCTGTCAGGGCAGTCATTGGTTGTAGCCGGGCACCATCTAGTTCTTCTGGTGTCAGGATGATGTAGTCTCTGGTTCATGTGGCCTTTCTGTCTCTTGGGCTCGTAATTACCTTGTGTCCTTGGTGTTCTTCATTCTCCTTTGATCCAGGTGGGTTGAGACCAATTGATGCATCTTAGATGGCTGCTTGCTGGCGTTTAAGGCCGCAGACGCCACTCTTCAAATTGGGATGCAGAATGTTTTCTTAATAGATTTTATTATGCCAATTGACTTAGATATCCCCTGAAACCATGGTCCCCAAACCCCTGCCCCTGCTACACTGGCCTTCGAAGCATTCAGTTTATTCAGGAAACTTCTTTGCTTTTGGTTTAGTCCAGTTGTACTGACCTCCCCTGTATTGTGTGTTGTCTTTCCCTTCACCTAAAGTAGTTCTTATCTACTGTCTAATTAGTGAATGCCCCCCCTCCCCCCTCTAATAACCACAAAAGAATGTTTTCTTTTCAGTTTAAACTATTTCTCAAGTTCTTATAATAGTGGTCTTATACAATACTTGTCCTTCTGCAACTGACTAATTTCACTCAGCATAATGCCTTCCAGGTTGAGAGGCATTTTCTTGTTCTACCCTGATATCCTCTCTTGCTATTGTCCTCTCGCTTTTGTTTCATATTTTAATCTATGATTTACTGAGCACTTAAATAAATGCTGTGATACTTGCTTACACAGAGTTTCTGATTGAATATTTACAAGAGTTACTATCAATTTCCTGATTTTATACATGAGAAAATTGTGGCACAGAGAGATTAAGTATCTTGCTCGCATTCATACAGCTGGTAAGGAGCAAAGATTCACACTTAGGCGTAGATGGTTCCAGACATCAGATGGCCGTCATAATAATTATTATTATTATTATTTTTGTCATAACACATTTTTTATTTGTTTATTGCTTCCATTAGAATACAGTTAAATGGCAAAGATTGTTCTTCAATGTGTTATGCCTGTCCAATAGACTCTTTTTTTTTAATAACTTTTATTAAGCTTCAAGTGAACGTTTACAAATCCAATCAGTCTGTCACATATAAGTTTACATACATCTCACTCCCTACTCCCACTTGCTCTCCCCGTCTTGAGTCAGCCCTTTCAGTCTCTCCTTTCTTGACAATTTTGCCGGCTTCCCTCTCTCTCTATCCTCCCATCCCCCCTCCAGACAAGAGTTGCCAACACAATCTTAAGTGTCCACCTGATATAATTAGCTCACTCTTCATCAGCGTCTCTCTCCCACCCGCTGACCAGTCCCTTTCATTTCTGATGAGTTGTCTTCAGGGATGGTTCCTGTCCTGTGTCAACAGAAGGTCTGGGGAGCATGGCCGCCGGGATTCTTCCAGTCTCAGTCAGACCATTAAGTTTGGTCTTTTTATGAGAATTTGGGGTCTGTATCCCACTGATCTCCTGCTCCCTCAGGGGTCCTCTGCTGTGCTCCCTGTCAGGGCAGTCATCGATTGTGGCCGGGCACCAACTAGTTCTTCTGGTCTCAGGGTGATGTAGGTCTCTGGTTCATGTGGCCCTTTCTGTCTCTTGGGCTCTTAGTTGCCGTGTGGGCTTGGTGTTCTTCATTTTCCTTTGCTCCAGGTGGGTTGAGACCAATTGCTGCATCTTAGATGGCCGCTTGTTAGCATTTAAGACCCCAGACGCCACATTTCAAAGTGGGATGCAGAATGATTTCATAATAGAATTATTTTGCCAATTGACTTAGAAGTCCCTGCAAACCATGTTCCCCAGACCCCCGCGCTTGCTCCGCTGAGCTTTGAAGCATTCATTTTATCCTGGAAACTTCTTTGCTTTTGGTCCAGTCCAGTTGAGCTGACCTTCCATGTATTGAGTGTTGTCTTTCCCTTCACCTAAAGCAGTTCTTATCTACTGATTGATCAATAAAAAACCCTCTCCCACCCTCCCTCCCTCCCCGCCTCGTAACCACAAAAGTATGTGTTCTTCTCAGGTTTACTATTTCTCAAGATCTTATAATAGTGGTCTTATACAATACTTGTCCTTCTGCAACTGACTAATTTCACTCAGCATAATGCCTTCCAGGTTGAGAGGCATTTTCTTGTTCTACCCTGATATCCTCTCTTGCTATTGTCTTCTCTCTTTTGTTTCATATTTTAATCTACGATTTACTGAGCACTTAAATAAATGCTGTGATACTTGCTTACACAGAATTTCTGATTCAATATTTACAAGAGTTACTATCAATTTCCTGATTTTATACATGAGAAAATTGTGGCACAGAGAGATTAAGTATCTTGCTCGCATTCATACAGCTGGTAAGGAGCAAAGATTCACACTTAGGCGTAGATGGTTCCAGACATCAGATGGCCATCATAATAATTATTTTGAAGGGGGAGATTATATCTCTGTTTCTTCATGCCCAACCCAATCTTCTGATTCTTGCAATCTCTGTTTGTCCTCAACATTTCACTGAATGTATTTTCAAAATTTAACCAATGAATGGAAACCAAATCTAATGGCTTCCTAGCCATAATTTAAAGTCCAACTCAAAGGTCACCTCACCCCCAAAGTCTTTACTGGTATTCCTATTCTCTTCATTCAAGTTGAAAATAATCTTTCCTTGTTCTACTTTCCCGTACCCATTGCTGCAGTTGACGAGATTTTTTGCTCACATACTTATGCATTTATTTACATACTTACTTACCATTCACTCATTGAGCATGTATGTGTCATTCATTGTGCTGACTAAGGAGAGTACAGAGATGAATAAGACACACCTGTTTTCTCCTACAGCACACAGTCTAGTCAGTGAAGATTTGTAACTAATAATTCAAGTTTATGAGCTATATAAAAGTGGCATCTGTTAGACACTCAATAAATATTTGTGGGCTGAATGCATTATTCTCCTATTTTAAAAAGAACTGGGAAATGCATAATTTGAAACTAAATTATTGCTTAGCCTCTAGTTGTACTAGTTGATTTAATGGTAATTCTTACCATTGTGTGGGCTCTTAAAGACTATAATAGACTATTTTAGTCAAATTTTATATAATAATTCCTTTAAAACTTTGGAGGTTGGTACAGAGACCCAATGGAAAGCTTAGGTTTGGGCTGTAAACATAGAACTTATATCATTCCATATATCTTCTACCCTCCTCTCCCCTAGCCCTATATCCAAATCTAGGGACCTAGCATCTAAAAGCAGATGTTCTACTTAGAATAGTCATAGATATGGTCACTAATAAAATATTTGTGTAGAACTCTTATTCAGATTGGAGAGAAGTACAAACTCAATGTCATAAATTCTTCAGACAGTTCTGAATCAATCCAAATAATATAGGTTTTTGAGTATAGATGTTTTGTGGGAAGAAACATTTAATGGTGATACACACCTTGGCTGATTTTGTGTAGAGAGCATATACTAGTAAACATCTCATCTGTGCCTCATTTTTCATTTACTATACTCATAAAACTTGAGAAAATTTAAGATCTGCTTGCTATTTAATAACATCCGAAATTTCTCATGATATTAAACCTGTAATCAGAATTCTCAGGCCCTGACTTCTGAAACTTAAGTACTTAGATATGTGGTGTTATATGGATATGGTGAAAAATTGAATGCAGCTTCTTGAAGTATCTATCAAAACAGGAGTCATCTTGAAATAAAAAGTTATGGCTCAGCAGATAGGTAAGGCATCAAATTTTCCTCTTTAATCTTGGCCTGAAATAATGCGCTTAAAGTGACAGACCACAAAATGCACTTCTCTTGCTCTCTCTAAAAGGAGTGTTTTTGTTGAAAACATCACAAACCAAATGTTTATAATTACGTGTTCAGCAAATGTCCATATGTTCATCAAATATATGTCTCTGTGGAGCAAAAACATGTGTCATACTCATGGATAACTGCCCATTTTAGCCTTCATTTGACAAACAGAATACAAAGGAAGTGTTTCATGCTTAGCAAGCAAAAGAAAAAAAAAATCCAACAAGCTGCATATGCCTACAAACAATGGATTTATCCTTTCAATGTAAAAATCTTTAAACGTTCTTTCAAGAAACAAAAGTTTGAGCAAGAAGAAAAAGGTACGGGCAGACGGATACCTCAGCATCTTAAATTCAATTTACATGCATTGATTTTCTTCTTTTCAATGATTTTATTGTGTAAATTGTTCTCCCCAAATTAGGGCAAACAACTTTCAAAAAGAGTTACCATTAAAACAAACCACAGCCTTATACAAATGGTCTGTACTAGCTGACTTGATGGACCAAGTAGGTCCGGTTTATGTGTAAAAGAGTTTTATTCTGCTTCACTTGAACTTCACAAACAAAACTGATTGATATCTGGGCTGTAGCTTAACTATTTCAATTATTATATGAATTTTTAAAAGGTAACATACCTTGGAGCAACAATATAGTTGAATCTAACTGAGTAAAGCAAGGATATGAATATAGATGCATAACTTACATGCACAACCACCTTTTTGTTGTTGCTGCATTTTTGCATTTTTTGAATCTGAATGTCCCAAAAGACACAGCTAACTAATGATACTATCAATCTCATTTCACCCATTTCATTTGACACATGTATTATAAAAAAGTACTTAGAAAATCATCTCTCTCTCCTTCGTGGTGTCTTTCTCCTTCCAAATTCATTCCACACTCAAGGACAACCATATACAGCTGTTTGCCTCCCACATATAATTACCACCCTCCATGAGGCTATGCTGACAGAGCCAAAAAAGAAGCAGAGGACTATGTACTTATTTAGTTAATGACATCCCTAGTGTCAATCAAGGCAATTCAGGCAAGGGAAAAATGTTGGGATTTTCCAAAACCAATAAATAAATGTGCAACATGTTTACTCTTATAAACAAGGTTGGACAGAGTTCATAAGTTAAATGACAGTGGAAATAATTAATTAAAAGTCATTCCTCAGCATTGGTCATAATAAATAAACCACGGTCCCTGCATCAAATTCTTTGACCATCATCTAGTGAAGTGTTCCGCTTGCCATAGGAACTTAAACACAGAATCCCTCAAGTTAGTGACCAAGAAGCAGGGTCACTAACTTTAATGTTCTGTATTTCTTTGGACCATCTACTCCCAAGACTTCCTGACTAGTGACAGTTAGACTAAGTATCTTGTAAATTCTTGAAAGTCAGAGATTAAAGAATACCTATTAAAAGAGTTTTAAACTGGTGTCCATTGACCAGCGTTAGGTAATCATTTTAGAGAGAATCATGGTAGGTTTCTATAATTTTAAAGCAGCACTTTTATCTATTTAAAGGTATCAGACCAATAAATCCAAAGGAGGTTTTTTCATTATTCTGTCACTTAGTAATCAGACTTCACTCCATGGAAAAGGCGTTCCTATCATCATGCAAGTATAATGGCACCAAAGGAAAGAAAATGTATTGTAGTGGTTAAATGATATAATGCAAAAAAAAGTGGATAATGCAAGGAAAGTACTTAATACAGTACTTGGCATGTAGTGAACACTCAAAAATTGCCAGCTAATAATGGTGGTGGTGATATTATCTGTGGTGGCCCACATGTTTTTTGACACTCTTCCCTTCATAATGTGGAAACTAATACCCCTTCCCTTGAATGTGAGTCAGCCCTAATGACTTGCTTTTATTTAAGAATTTGGCAGCAACAATGCTGTGTGTCTTCTGAGGTTGTCATAAAAAAACAAATATATCTTCTACCTGGCTCTTCCCCTCTCTCTCTCTCTCAGGATGCACGTCCTTGAAATCCAGGCAACATGTTGTATAGATGTTCCAGCTGAAAGCTGCATCTGAGGTCCCAATCTGTATCCAACTGCCAGATATGTGAGTGAGTGATGATGATTCCAGCCATCAGCTTTCAAGTCTCCCCAGCCGAGACCAAGTATAGCAGAGATGAGGTGCCCTCACAAAGCTCTATCCAAGTTGCAGATTCACAAGCAAAATAAATTTTGTTGTTGTTGTTGCTGTGGTTTTAAGCCACTAAGTTTGAGGGTGGTTTGTTATATAGCAATAAGTGGAACACCATCTTAACAACATAGGGACTAGAAACCAAAATCTGACAGGAATGTCACTTTTATTGCAGGCTAAGGCAAGGCAAAGACATGGTGACCATCACAGCAAATATTTATCCTGAAAAGTGTAGTTTACAAAGCAGATTCTTTACCACCATCTCACTTGATGTCTATAACAATTGCAAAGGACAGATATGATCACTAATCTTTTTTACAGAATGGAAAAACAAGGTTCAGAGAAGTTAGCTAATTTGTACAAAAATCACACAACTAATACGTGATGTAACAAATTTGGACTCAAAATCGTAATTGTTATCCTGTGTGGCAATACATAAGATTTCCTTTAGGTTTTATTTCCTTCCCCAGGACCAGCTAGTGTTAGATTTGGTGGTCACTTTTACTCACAAAACATTTATTGACATTCTGGAGAGTGTTTGGCATACAGAAAAAAGGTATTTTCCATCAAATAGTTAACAATCTAATAAGAAAGGAAGGTAGAAACATGTGACAGCATATGAAAGCAAAGTTAGCAAAAAATAGCAAAGACATAACACCAACAGCAAATATTAATTACCCCCTGGAGGATCACCTAAGAATTAGCAATAATAGCACAATGACATGGTTGAAGTGGAAACAGTGTGGAAAGGGCCATTCTGAACTATGCAATGGAAAATGGCAGTTTTATTAGGGAGCAAATGGACATTTAAGTTTGGGAGTAAGTACAACAATAATTTGGGAAACTGTGGGAAGTGGGAAAGGTGTAAAGACAAAGACCAAAAGCTTTGCTAAAATAGTATTAAGAAATATATGGAATACATATGTAGCAGTATAATATTTTTGAAATATTAACACTCTTTCCCTTCTTTGTCTCACCCTCTTCCCGTCATTCAAACACCTAAGCCTCCACAGAGTCATTTCCACAAAGAAGAGATAGAACAGCAAAAACAAATAGCAAAGGAATTTCTTCCTGATTATTTTTGTTTCTGAAGCCTAAGCGCTGAAGGAAATGGAAAAGACCTGGAACCTAGGCACAAGATTTGATATAAAAACATGGAGGGTTAGAACAAGCAAACTCAAATCCTCCACAATCCGTAAAGAGGACCCCCTGCCTGTCAGGAGGGAGATCATAGACATAGGTGTGTCCCTGGAACAGGGCCTGCTCTAAACACTGATAACCGTGGAGTCGGATAGGTTGCATGTATATTGCCTCTTAAAACGGAATTTTTATTTTTTATTCTTGTACACTGTTTTGTGTTACTACTATAACAAAATGGAATTAAAGTCATTTCAATTGTCCTCTTTAAATTGAAAATTTATTCCCAGAGTCCAACAAATTGCTTCCATTCCTGTTGTATGAGGTGAGTGAGGCAGCAACAGGCAACGTAAAGAGCCCTGATCAAATCTCACGTTTGAGATATTTGGTTCTTCACAAATATCTACCTATTTTCCAGCACTGTTTCCTCATCTGAAAAATGAATGTTGGAAAAAGGCTAGAACTGCACTATCCAATACAGCAGCTGTTAGTAACTGGAAATGTACCTAATTTGAGTTGAGATGTGTTCTAAGTATAAAATGCACAGTGGATTTTGAAGACTTGATACATGTTATGGATTGAATTAAGTGTTGTAAATCCTAACTTCTATGCCTGTGATTATAACCCCATTTGGGAATGAGTTTTCTTTGTTATGCTAATGAGACAGGATAATGTAGGTTGTGTCTTAAATCGGTCTCTCTTGAGATATAAAAGAGATTAAAAAAAGCAAGCTAGAGAAGGAGAGATAGGGGAAGAGAGATGTCAAGCCACATGAAGATTGCCCAGGAGCAGAAGCTGAAAGTCAAGGATATTCCTCCAGAGATGACAGAGACAGAAAGCCTTCCTCTAGAGCCAGAGACCTGAATTTGGACTTCTAGCCTCCTAAACTGTTTGAAAATAAATTCCTGTTTGTTAAAGCCACCCATTTGTGATATTTCTGTTGTACTAGATACCTAAGACAGAATCTGTTACCAGGAGTGCAGTGCTGCTGTAACAAATACCTACAATGTGGAAGTAGTTTTGGAATTGGGTAATGGGTAGAGTTTGGAAGAGTTTTAAGGTGCCTAATAGTAATTTTTTTTTTTTAATAGTAAAAGTCTAGATTACCCTGAAGAGACCGTTGGTAGAATTACGTATGTCAAAGGCAATTCTGGTGAGGGTTCAGAAGGAAGTGAGGAGAGCTACAGAGAAAGTCTCTTTCACCTAAGAGAATACATATGGCAACAGAAACAGAATGTTGACAGAAATGTGGACATTAAATGTGCTTCTGGTGAGGCTTTAAATGAAAATGATGAACAAGTGATTGGACAATGGGGGAAGGACAATGCTTTTTTTGCAGTAGCAAAGAACTTGTTTGAATTATGTTTAAATGTTTGGTGGAAGGTTGAACTTCTAAGTGATGAACTTGGTCATCTGGCTGAGGAGATTTCTAAGCAAGATCTTAAAGGGGCTGTGTGGTTTCTCCTTGCCACGTATAGTAAAATGTGAGAGGAAAGAGATGAACTTAAAAATGAGCTGTGCAAATTGAAAACAAAACTTAAAGATTTGGAAAATTCTGTTATACAAACTAAGGACATGTGTCCTAAAATGTTCACCAAGGACATGAGTACACGATCTTTTGTTAAAAAGTTTTTTTTTTTTTTTGTGAGTGATGGAACTAATCAACTACCACAGCAGAAAATCCATCAGCTTATACTAAAGGGATCAAAGAAAGAATGAAAGGAGAGAACACTGTCTGCCTCTTGGAGTCCTACTGGCAGGAAATAGGCCAAAGGATCTTCATCTATTGTCTTCTATGAAAATAAAGGGACCATTCCTGGAGCAGCTCAGAGATCAGCAGAATTGTTAGAAGGAGCAGAGGAAGCAAAGCTGCTTTGGTCTCAAAGGGTGGAGCTATGGCCTCTGGGGTCTCAAAGGGTGGGCCTCTGGGGTACCAAAGGGTAGAGCTACAGCCTCCTAAGTTTCAAAGAAACAGATCTTCACCAACTGGGTTCTGGAGTGTGAGGCTTCTATTAAGATGTGTGAGGGGAAAGGGGCTACTGCCCAAAGTTGAGGGGGCAGGGCTGCCATGCCCAAGGGGAAAAACAGGGCCTGCCTGGGCCAAGGGGGTGGGGTTGCAACTCAGATGGACTAGGAGAATGCGGCCGCCTAAACCCAAAGAAGTAGAGCAAGGAAGCAGAGTTGCCATTCCAGAGGTCCTGGAAGGCGGAGCTGAAGCCCAGGGCTGAGGGGCCTCCACCCAGAATCCAGAGCGTGTGGCCAACACCTAGAGTCTAGAGGGTATGGCTGTTGCCCAAACGGTCTCACAGAAGAGAAGATTGTTTTCAAGCCTCCTCGAGAGCCAATGTAAATTGTTCTGCTGAGTTTTGGACTTGTTTGGTGCCCATTATCCCTTCTTTCCCTCCAATTTCTCCCATTTGTACAATTTCCACCATTGTACTTTGGAAACAGCTTGTAGTCTAGATTTCACAGGTTCATAGATGAAAAGGAATTTTGCCCTGGGATGGGATATGCTTAGAATCTCACCCATATTTGAATTAGATGATTCAGAAGATGAGATTTTGGACTTGGAGCTCGTTGAAGACTACTGTGATGAAGTGGTGGGATGAATGTGTTTTGGATGTCACAAGGGCATGAATTTGTAGGAGCCAAAGGGTGGAATGTTAACTAAGACAGTATGAAAAAATGATGTAAAACAAATAGATCATAATTTTTATATTGATTAATTGTTGAAATGGTTATGTTTTACACACATTGGCTTATATAAAATGTGTTGATTATTTGCACCTGTTTCTTTTTACTTTTTTTAATGTGGCTATTAGAAAGTTTTAAATTACACTATTGTTCTTGTTAGTTGTTAGTTGCTGTCAAGTCAATTATGACTCAGGGTGACCCCCTGTGTGCAGAGTAGAACTGCTCTGTAATGTTTTCAAGATTGTGAACTTTCAGAAGCAGATTGCCAGGCCTGTCTTCCAAGGCACCTCTAGGTAAGTTCTAACTGCCAATCTTTCAGCTAGTAGTTTAATGCTTAACCATTTTTCTATTGGACTATGCTGCTTTAGCACAGTAATTTTTATCTGTGCTAAGATATGGAAAATTCCAAATGTAAGTCCCTCATTTATTCCTATATTGTTCTTCTCTGTAGCCATAACCAAGAAAGGGGGTAATAGGTCATTCCTGGGAAGAGTTCATTATGAGAGTTGAAGTATCATTCCAGTCAGACAGACTCACCCAATAGAGAGGATATAAGCAAATTGCCAGAAAATAAATAATGGGTCAAAGGTAAATGAAAGAACAGATAAAGTAGGGTGCCAAGATTGGAAACCTGGCTGAAACAGAAAGGAGCCCAGAAAGACAAACTGGGAAAGAAGAAAACCTGAATTCTAGTCATAGGCAATTCATCTGTTTTTCTTCACCATCGTATACCTAGTGCCTAAAAAGTTGACAGGAACACCATCCGAAAAAGAAACAAACAAACAAACCAGTAGCAGTAGAGTCAATTCCAATTCATGGTGACCCCACGTGCACAAAGTAGAACTGCACTCCATAAGGTTTTCAAGGCTGTGACCTTTCGGAAGCAAATGGCCAGGCCTGTATTCTAAGGAGCCTCTGAGTGGGTTCGAACTGCCAACTCTTTCAGCTAGTAGTGGAGGTTGTGTCACCCAGGGACTCCAGGCACATACAGGCCCTCAGTAAATAAAGGTCTTGAGTAAATGAGTGCACCATTTAGGAACGTCACAGTGTCTGTTGGGGGAGAGGCAGGCTTATTCAGGGGGTATAGTATAGTGTAAGGAGTCCCTCAGTTGCCCAAATGGTTAAGCTCTTGACTACTAGCTGAAAGGTTGGCAGTTCAGACCCACCCAGAGGCACTTCAGAAGATAGGCCTAGAGTTATGCTTCCAAAAGGTCACAGCCTTGAAGACCCTATGGAACAATTCTGCTCTGCAGATGTGGGGTAGCCATTAGTCAAGAACAGAATCCATGGCAACTGAAAAAAACAGTATTGGCATAGTGTTGAAGAAAGGCGAATCTGTTTGTAAACAAACCAGTTCAAACCCCTGGGCCACTTACTAGTCTTTTTGACCTTGGGCAATTTTGACCCTATGAAACAATAATAGTAGCTAACTTTTACTGAGCACTAACTGTGCAGCAGTCCTGCGCAGGACCAGGCAGTGTTTCATTCTGTTGTACATAGGGTTGCTATGAGTTGAAACTAACTCAATGACACTTAACAAAAACGACTATGGGCCAGGTACTTTCCTAAGCACTTCACATGCATTATTTTATTTAATCCTCAAAACAGCCCTCTGATGTAGGCACTGCTATTGTCCTCATTTTACAGATGAGGAAACTGGGGAACAAAGAGGCTGAGAATGCTGTCCAAGGTCAAGGTGCCCTTGACACATGTAAGTGGGATTGGGGTACAGGCAGTATGACTCTAGAGGGCATCCTCTTAATCTCTACCGTACACTGAGTCATATACTTAGTCTAGTGTTAACAACATTAGAAGGCATTATGGGAAAAAAAAGCTTCATTTATTTTCCATTTAGGTGTCATTGTATACAAATAATGCCAGAAATTCCTTGGATACTTTCTCAGTGGGAACACAGATTTTGTTCATGTCATTTTCCCTGCATTTTGCTTAGCATATAATGTCAGGCACCTGGTGTTTGAGAAGCACAATTTTGTAATGATAAATGAATGTTGACGGTAATCAATATTTTTAATCTAAGTTATTTTCCATTGTACAATTATCAATCTCCTTACTTGTAAAACATATTCCTTATGTCTCTGCTGCTAAGATACAAAAATATGTAAATGACAGCAAGAGGTAATTTTAAGCCATACTACATCAAAATACGAGCCCATATTATCTTTGGGAGAATGTTGCATTTTGCCTCCTGAAACCCGAATGACTTTGTGCTGTCAGTTCAGTAGAAAGAGTTATTCTTATTTTGTCTTTTTCCTCAATATGTTATCAAGGATAGGAGTGTTTATAAAGCAGAGATTTATAGAGCTCATAGTCAGCTGGATTTCTACTTGTATGTCAACCGGACGCAATTTTATCTCTCTAGTGTCTGTCTGTAGAGTTGATAGCTGTAGTCAGATAACAATATAAAAGTAATAGTGCTGGCAGGCATATGAACAAGCTAGGCAAGTTATGTCTATCTAATGTGGGAGAATTGTCTTCTGTGAAGTATTTAAAACATTAGACCCAAAACAATGAGTTTCATTAGTTTGGAAAAATAGCCAGCACTGCAGCAGAGTGACTTCACAGAAACAACCCAGGAAACAGACTGAAAGTCTGGAACTTTTGAGCCACCTAGACACCATCCCCTTGCCAATCATGGAGCTAACTAGGGTGATGTCAGGCAGGAGGGACAGTCTACTGGCACAATGCAAGCATACCACTGACACTCAGTTCAACCTCAACCACAAATTACTAAGAATACGTGAGGCAGGAAGTATTATGTGACATCTTTTACTTCATCTTTTTGGAATTTAGAACCAGTATTTTTTGGGCATAAGGGTAGAGCAGGGTAGGGAAGGGCCCAAAGTGGGCGGGGCAGGCACAATAGACTTCTGATTTATCTCTCAACCCCTTAGCTTGACTGTAAAAAGCTCCTTTGCCGAGTAATAACAAAGATGACATTGAAGAGAATGGAGTTCAGGCCTCACTCTGAGTCATCCAACGATCACCTTGGTAAACAGTAGCTGTGGGTATGTTCTGGTTGTTATTAGGGCCTCCAAAAGTTTTTCTTCTCCTCTAGAATCTGGGATGGTACAGTTTTCCTTCTTTCCAAGCCTATGCAGGAAAGCTCACCCCTCCCTGAAAGGATGGATTACAGCTCAGCAAGCAAATGACTTCTTATTCTTTGCCAAAGATAGTAATAGCAAAAAAAAAAAAAAAAAAAGCTTCCTGTAGCATTGGGAAGAGAATGAAAGTCATTTAGGAAAAGGAGTATAAACAGCAAAAAATCGGCTTTAATCTAATAAAATAATATGCTTCTTAGCAATATCACTGTTCGATTATATATGCGTCACTCTCTACTTTTCTTCACAGGAATTAATGGTTAATCCCCAAAGCTGTTTCTCTCCCTCTCTAGCTACAAATAATAAAGGTATATGGATAGCTTTTTCTTTACTATAGTTTTTAATCTCCTTTATACTCATGTCATAGTCCTTATAACAAAAACGTGTTTTTCCTTTTAATAAAATAAACTCTATGCTACATTTTTCATTCAGTCTCAACCAAATACAGCATTTTACGTTTCCAAATATTATCTGTATCATTGAATACATTCTATTACATTTTTTTTCCTTTTACATTTCTGTCCTACCAGATCAGCTCAAGTTATTACAGATGGGAGGTTTAAGCATTGCAGGCACTAATGACATCATGGTTACCATAGAAATAAAAATCTAGCAACAATAATAATATATATTTTTTCTTTATTAGAAGTGATGCATTGCTGGTGTTGAAATCTTTACCCGCGGGCAAAAGCTCAGACACTACCTGTCTTTATATAACCCGTAGTATTCCAAACACACTTTCAGAATTTCAAAAGTGGAAAAAAAATGGAAGAAAAAGTGGTTATTTATATCCAATCTGTCATTTTACATAATTAGTGACAGGTACTTCAAAGCCCTAAATGAAGATAAGGTAAATAAAACATATGCTTCAAAATCAGAAGAAAATAAAACCTTTGTTCCCACTTATGGCAACCCTATGCACAACAGAACAGAATACTGCCTGGTCCTGGGCCTTCTTCACAATCATTCCTATGTTTGTGCCCATAGTTGCAGCAACTGTGCCAATCCATCTCGTTGAAGGTCTTCCTCTTTTTCAGTGACCTTCTACTTAAACCAAGCATGATGTCCTTCTCCAGGGACTGGTCACTCCTGATAACATATCCAAAGTACGTGAGATGAAGCCTCACCATCCTTACTTCTAAAGAGCATTCTAGATGTACTTCTTTCAAGACATATTGTTTTCATTCTTCTGGCAGTCCATGGTATACTCAATATTCCTTGCCAATAACGTAATTTAAAGGTGTCAATTCTTCTTCAGTCTTTCTTATTTATTGCCCACATTTAACATACATAAGAGACGACTGAAAATACGAGGCTTGGGTCGGGTGCACCTAAGTCCTCAAATTGACATCTTTGCTTTCTAACACTTTAAAGAGATCTTTTACAGCAGATTTACTCAATGCAATATGTCCTATGGTTTCTTGACTGCTGCTTCCATAGGCGTTGATTGTGGATCCAAGTAAAATGAAATCCTTGACAACTTTAAAATTTTCTCCACTTATCTTGATGTTTTTTATTGGTCCAGTTGTGAGGATTTTTGTTTCTTTATGTTGAGGTGTAATCTATACTGAAGGCTGTAATTTTACATCTTCATCAGTAAATACTTGAAGTCCTCCTCACTATTGGCAAGCAAAGTTGTGTCATCTGCATATAGCAGGTTGTTAATAAGTCTTCCTCCATCCCTCATGCCATGTTCTTCTTCATATAGTCCAGTTTCTAAGATTATTTGCTCAGCAAAACAAGAACAAAAACACCCATTGCCGTTGTGTCAACTCCTACCCTCTAGGACAGAGTAGAACTACCCATAGAGTTTTCAAGGAATGCCTGGTGGATTTTAACTCCCGACCTTTTGGTTAGCAGCCATAGCTCTTAACCACTATGCCACCAGGGTTTCCTTATTCAGCAAAGAGACTGAATAAGTTTGGTGAAAGAATACAATTCTGACATATACCTTTCCTGATTTTAAACTGCACAGTAACCCCTTGTTCTCTTCTAACAACTCTCTGTAGGTCTATGTATAGGTTCCTCATGAGTACAATCAAGTGTCCTGGAATTCTTATTTTATTCAATATTATCCATAATTTGTTATGATCCACACAGTCGAATGCCTTTGCATAGTCAATAAAACAGAGGCGTACTTCTTTCTGGTATTCTCTGATTTCAGCCAAGATTCATCTGACATCAGCAATGATATCCCTCATTCCATCCCCTCTTCTGAATTCGACTTGACTTTTTGAAAGTTTACTGCTGCAACCATTTTTGAATTATATTCCACAAAATTTTACCTGTGTGTGATATTAATGATATTATTTGATAATTTCCGTGCTCTGTTGGACCTCATTTCTTTTTTTTTTTTTAAATTTTTATTAAGCTTCAAGTGAACATTTACCATTCCAATCAGTCTGTCACATGTAGGTTTACATACATCTTACTCCCTTCTCCCACTTGCTCTCCCCCTATTGAGCCAGCCCTTACAGTCTCTCGTTTCGTGCCAATTTTACCTTCTTCCCTCTCTCTCTATCTTCCCATCCCCCCTCCAGTCAAGAGTTGCCAACACACTCTCCTGTGTCCACCTGATTTAATTAGCTCACTCTTCATCAGTATCTCTCTCCCCCCCACTGACCAGTCCTTTTCATGCCTGATGATTTGTCTTCGGGGATGGTTCCTGTCCTGTGCCATCAGAAGTTCTGGGGAGCATTGTCTCTGGGATTCCTCTAGTCGCAATCATACCATTAGGTGTGGTCTTTTAATGAGAATTTGGGGTCTGCATCCCATTGGTCTCCTGCTCCCTCAGGAGTTGTCTGTTGTGTTCCCTGACAGGGCAGACATCGATTGTGGCCGGGCACCAACTAGTTCTTCTGGTCTCAGGATATTGTAGGTCTCTGGTTCAAGTGGCCCTTTCTGTCTCTTGGGTTCTTAGTTGTCGTGTGACCTTGGTGTTCTTCCTTTGCCTTTGCTCCCGGTGGGTTGAGACCAATTAATGTATTTTAGATGGCTGCTTGTTGGCATTTAGGACCCCAGGTGCCACAATTCAAAGTGGGATGCAGAGTGTTTTCATAATAGAATTGTTTTGCCCATTGATTTAGAAGTCCTCTCAAACCAAGTTCCCCAGACCCCAGCCCCTGCTTCGCTATCCTTTGAAGCTTTCATTTTATCTCGGAAACCTCTTTACTTTTAATCCTGTCCAATTAGGCTGACCTTCCATGTTTTGAGTGTTGCCTTTCCCTTCACCCAAAGCAGTTCCCATCTACAGATTGATCAATAAAAAGCCCTCTCCCTCCCTCCCTCCCCCCTTTGTAACCACAAAAGTATGTGTTCTTTTCCGTTTTTTCTATTTCTCAAGATCTTATAATAGTGGTCTTATACAATATTTGTCCTTTTGCAACTGACTCATTTCGCTCAGCATAATGCCTTCCAGATTCCTCCATGTTATGAAGTGTTTCAGAGATTCGTCACTGTTCTTTATCGATGCGTAGTATTCCATTGTGTGAATATACCACAATTTATTTACCCATTCGTCCGTTGATGGACATCTTGTTTGCTTCCAGCTTTTTGCTATTGTAAACAGAGCTGCAATAAACATGGGTGTGCATATATCTGTTTGTGTGAAGGGTCTTGTATTTTTAGGGTATATTCCAAGGAGTGGGATTTCTGGGTTGTATGGTAGTTCTATTTCTAACTGTTTAAGATAACGCCAGATGGATTTCCAAAGTGGTTGTACCATTTTACAACCCCACCAGCAGTGTATGAGAGTTCCAGTCTCTCCGCAGCCTCTCCAACATTTATTATTTTGTGTTTTTTGAATTAATGCCAGTCTAGTTGGTGTCAGATGGAATCTCATCGTAGTTTTAATTTGCATTTCTCTAATGACTAATGATCGAGAGCATTTTCTCATGTATCTGTTGGCTGCCTGAATATCTTCCTTAGTGAAATGTGTGTTCATATCCTTTGCCCACTTCTTGATTGGGTTGTTTGTCTTTTTGTGGTTGAGTTTTGACAGAATCATATAGATTTTAGAGATCAGGCGCTGGTCTGAGATGTCATAGCTGAATATTCTTTCCCAGTCTGTAGGTGGTCTTTTTACTCTTTTGGTGAAGTCTTTAGATGTGCATAGGTGTTTGATTTTTAGGAGCTCCCAGTTATCTGGTTTCTCTTCATCATTTTTGGCAATGTTTTGTATTCTGTTTATGCCCTGTATTAGGGCTCCTAGGGTAGATCCTATTTTTTCTTCCATGATTTTTATCGTTTTAGTCTTTATGTTTAGGTCTTTGATCCACTTGGAGTTAGTTTTTGTGCATGGTGTGAGGTATGGGTCCTGTTTCATTCTTTTGCAAATGGATATCCAGGTATGCCAGCACCATTTGTTAAAAAGACTATTATTTCCCCAATTGACTGACACTGGTCCTTTGTCAAATATCAGCTGCTCATAAATGGATGGATTTATATCTGGATTCTCAATTCTGTTCCATTGGTCTATGTGCCTGTTGTTGTACCAGTACCAGGCTGTTTTGACTACTGTAGCTATATAATAGGTTCTGAAATCAGGTAGAGTGAGGCCTCCCACTTTCTTCTTCTTTTTCAGTAATGTTTTGCTTATCCGGGGGTTCTTTCCTTTCCATATGAAATTAGTGATTTGTTTCTCTATTCCCTTAAAGTATGACATTGGTATTTGGATTGGAAGTGCGTTGTATGTATAAATGGCTTTTGGTAGAATAGACATTTTTACTATGTTAAGTTTTCCTATCCATGAGCAGGGTATGTTTTTCCATTTAAGTGTGTCCTTTTGAATTTCTTGTAGCAGAGCTTTGTAGTTTTCTTTGTATAGGTCTTTTACATCCTTGGTAAGATTTATTCCTAAGTATTTTATCTTCTTGGGGGCTACTGTGAATGGTATTGATTTGGTTATTTCCTCTTCGGTGTTCTTTTTGTTGATGTAGAGGAATCCAAGTGATTTTTGTATGTTTATTTTATATCCTGAGACTCTTCCAAACTCTTCTATTAGTTTCAGTAGTTTTCTGGAGGATTTCTTAGGGTTTTCCATGTATACGATCATGTCATCTGCAAATAGTGATAGCTTTACTTCCTCCTTACCAATCTGGATACCCTTTATTTCTTTGTCTAGCCTAATTGCTCTGGCTAGGACTTCAAGTACGATGTTGAATAAGAGTGGTGATAAAGGGCATCCTTGTCTGGTTCCCGTTCTCAAGGGAAATGCTTTCAGGTTCTCTCCATTTAGAGTGATATTGGCTGTCGGCTTTGCATATATGCCCTTTATTATGTTGAGGAATTTTCCTTCAATTCCTATTTTGGTGAGAGTTTTTATCATAAATGGGTGTTGGACTTTGTCAAATGCCTTTTCTGCATCAATTGATAAGATCATGTGGTTTTTGTCTTTTGTTTTATTTATGTGATGGATTACATTAATGGTTTTTCTGATATTAAACCAGCCTTGCATACCTGGTATAAATCCCACTTGATCAGGGTGAATTATTTTTTTGATGTGTTGTTGGATTCTATTGGCTAGAATTTTATTAAGGATTTTTGCATCTATGTTCATGAGGGATATAGGTCTAAAATTTTCTTTTTTTGTAATGTCTTTACCTGGTTTTGGTATCAGGGAGATGGTAGCTTCATAGAATGAGTTGGGTAGTATTCCGTCTTTTTCTATACTTTGAAATACCTTCAATAGTAATGGTGTTAAGTCTTCCCTGAAGGTTTGGTAGAACTCTGCAGTGAAGCCATCTGGGCCAGGACTTTTTTTTGTTGGGAGTTTTTTGATTACCGTTTCAATCTCTTTTTTTGTTATGGGTCTATTTAGTTGTTCTACTTCTGAATGTGTTAGTTTAGGTAAGTAGTATTGTTCCAAGAATTTATCCATTTCTTCTAGGTTTTCAAATTTGTTAGAGTACAATTTTATGTAGTAATCTGATATGATTCTTTTGATTTCATTTGGTTCTGTTGTGATGTGGTCCTTCTCGTTTCTTATTCGGGTTATTTGTTTCCTTTCCTGTTTTTCTTTAGTCAGTCTAGCCAATGGTTTATCAATTTTGTTAATTTTTTCAAAGAACCAGCTTTTGGCTTTGTTAATTCTTTCAATTGTTTTTCTGTTCTCTAATTCATTTAGTTCAGCTCTAATTTTTATTATTTGTTTTCTTCGGGTGCCTGATGGATTCTTTTGTTGCTCACTTTCTATTTGCTCAAGTTGTCAGGACAGTTCTCTGATTTTGTCTCTTTCTTCTTTTTGTATGTGTGCATTTATCGATATAAATTGGCCTCTGAGCACTGCTTTTGCTGTGTCCCAGAGGTTTTGATAGGAAGTATTTTCATTCTCGTTGCTTTCTAAGAATTTCCTTATTCCCTCCTTGATGTCTTCTATAACCCAGTCTTTTTTCAGGAGGGTATTGTTGATTTTCCAAGTATTTGATTTCTTTTCCCTAGTTTTTCTGTTATTGATTTCTAGCTTCATTGCCTTGTGGTCTGAGAAGATGCTTTGTAATATTTCGATGTTTTGGGTTCTGGAAAGATTTGTTTTATGCCCTAATATGTGGTCTATTCTAGAGAATGTTCCATGTGCGCTAGAAAAAAAAGTATATTTTGCAGCAGTTGGGTGGAGAGTTCTGTATAAGTCAATGAGGTCAAGTTGGTTGATTGTTGTAAGTAGGTCTTCCGTGTCTCTATTGAGCTTCTTACTGGATGTCCTGTCCTTCTCCGAAAGTGGTGTGTTGAAGTCTCCTACTATATATGTGGAGGTGTCTATCTCACTTTTCAATTCTGTTAAAATTTGATTTATGTATCTTGCAGCCCTGTCATTAGGTGCGTGAATATTTAATATGGTTATGTCTTCCTGATCAATTGTCCCTTTTATCATTATATAGTGTCCTTCTTTATCCTTTGTGGTGGATTTAAGTCTAAAGTCTATTTTGTCAGAAATTAATATTGCTACTCCTCTTCTTTTTTGCTTATTGTTTGCTTGATATATTTTTTTCCATCCTTTGAGTTTTAGTTTGTTTGTGTCTCTAAGTCTAAGGTGTGTCTCTTGTAGGCAGCATATAGATGGATCGTGTTTTTTTATCCAGTCCGTGACTCTCTGTCTCTTTATTGGTGCATTTAGTCCATTTACATTCAGCGTAACTATAGATAAGTAAGTTTTTAGTGCTGTCATTTTGATGCCTTTTCATGTGTGTTGTTGGCCATTTCATTTTTCCACATGCTTTTTTGTGCTGAGACGTTTTTCTTAGTAGCTTGTGAGATCCTCATTTTCATAATGTTTAACTTTGTGTTTATTGAGTCGTTACGTTTTTCTTGGCTTTTTTCTTGAGTTATGGAATTGATATTCCTTTTTGTGGTTACCTTTTTATTTACCCCTATTTTTCTAAGTAAAAACCTAACTTGTATCCTTCTATTTCGCCTTGTATCACTCTCCATCTGGCAGTTCAATGTCTCCTATATTTAGTCCCTCTTTTTGATTATTTTGATCGTTTATCTATTGATTTCCATGATTTCCTGTTGTGTGTATTATTTTGTTTATTTATTTATTTTTTAGAATTAGTCTTAATTTGTTTGTTTTTGTGCTTTCCCTGTTTGAGTTGCGTTGATATCAGGACGTTCTGTTTTGTGACCTTGTATTGTGCTGGTAGCTGATATTATTGGTCATCCGGCCAAACAATCTCCTTTAGCATTTCTTGCAGTCTTGGTTTAGTTTTTGCAAATTCTCTAAACTTGTGTTTATCTGTAAATATCTTAATTTCTCCTTCATATTTCAGAGAGAGTTTTGCTGGATATATGATCCTTGGTTGGCAGTTTTTCTCGTTTAGTGCTCTGTATAAGTCGTCCCATTCCCTTCTTGCCTGCATGGTTTCTGCTGAGTAGTCTGAACTTATTCTTATTGATTCTCCCTTGAAGGAAACCTTTCTTTTCTCCCTGGCTGCTTTTAAAATTTTCTGTTTGTCTTTGGTTTTGGCAAGTTTGATGATGATATGTCTTGGTGTTTTTCTTTTTGGATCAATCTTAAATGGGGTTCGATGAGCATCTTGGATAGATATCCTTTCTTCTTTCATGATGTCAGGGAAGTTTTGTGTCAGAAGTTCTTCAACTATTTTCTCTGTGTTTTCTGTCCCCCCTCCCTGTTCTGGGACTCCAATTACTCGCAAGTTATCCTTCTTGATAGAGTCCCACATGATTCTTAGGGTTTCTTCATTTTTTTAAATTCTTTTATCTGATTTTTTTTCAGCTATGTTGGTGTTGTTTCCCTGGTCCTCCAGAAGTCCCAGTCTACATTCTAATTGCTCGAGTCTGCTCCTCTGACTTTCTATTGCGTTGTCAAATTCTGTAATTTTATTGTTAATCTTTTGGATTTCTACATGCTGTCTCTCTATGGATTCTTGCAACTTGTTAATTTTTCCACTATGTTCTTGAATAATCTTTTTGAGTTCTTCAACAGTTTTATCAGTGTGTTCCTTGGCTTTTTCTGCATTTATCCTAATTTCATTTGTGATATCTTTAAGCATTCTGTAAATTAGTTTTTTATATTCTGTATCTGATAATTCCAGGATTGTATCTTCATTTGGGAAAGATTTTGATTCTTTTGTTTGTGGAGTTGGAGAAGCTGTCATGGTCTGTTTCTTTATGTGGTTTGATATAGACTGCTGTCTCCGAGCCATCACTGGGAAACTAGATTTTCCAAGTAGTCAGCTGGTGCGCTGGCTCCTAGTTCTGAAAACAGTCGCTGTCTGCCCGTATTTGTTTGTTTTCCGTCTCTAAGTCTGTGCTTGTTGTTCAGAGTTCGTAGATTGTTATGTATGTGATCGATTCCCTTGTTTTTCCGAGTCTTTGTTGCAAGAGGGATCCGCGGTAGCGTCCACCTAGTCCGCCGTCTTGGCCCCCGCCTCTGGACCTCATTTCTTAAATGGGCACAAATATGGATCTTTTCCAGTTGGTTGGCCAGGCAGCTGTCTCCCAAATTTCTTGGTATAGAGGAATGGGCACTTCCAGCTTTGCATCCATTTGTTGAAACATCTCAGATGATATTCCATCAATTCCTGGAGTCTTGTTTTTTTCCAAAGCCTTCAGTGTAGCTTGGACTTCTTCCTTCAGTACTATCAGTTCTTGATCATATGCTACCTCATGAAATGGTTGAACGTTGGCCAATTCTTTTTGGTACAGTGTAAGTCTGTGTATTCCTTCATGTTCTTTTGATGCTTCTTGCATGTTTCTGTATTTTACCCATAGTGTCCTTCAGTATTTCAACTCGTCTTGAATTTTTTCTTCAGCTTTTTCAGCTTGAGAAGTGCTGAGCATGTCCTCTCCTCTTTTGGTTTTCTAACTCCAAGTCTTTACACATTCCATTATAATACTTTGTCTTCTCTAGCTGCCCTTTGGAATCTTCATTTCAGGAGGTAGCATATGACCAAGAGCCAATGGTATTAAAGGAAAAAGTCCAAGCTGCACTGAAGGAATTCGTGAAAAAACAAGGCTCCAGGAATTGACAGAATACCAATTGAGATGTTTCAACAAATGGATGAAGTGCTGGAGGTGTTCACTCTTCTATGCCAAGTAATTTGGAAGACAGCTACCTGGCCAACTGACTGGAAGAGATCCTTATCTGTGTCCATTCCAAAGAAAGGTGATCCAACAGAATGCAGAAATTATCAAATAATATCATTACTATCACAGGCAAGTAAAATTTTGCTGAAGATAAGTTTAAAATGGTTGCAGCAGTACACTGACAGGGAACTGTCAGAAAGTCAGGCCGGATTCAGAAGAGGAGGTGGAATGAGGGATATTATTGCAGGTGTCAGATGAATCTTGACTGAAAGCAGAGAATGCCAGAAAGATGTTTACTTGTGTTTTATTGGCTCAGCAAAGGCATTCTACTAAGTGGATCATAACAAATTATGGATAACATTGACAGGAATGAGAATTCCAGAACAATTAATTGTGCTCATATGGAACCTGTATGTAGATCAAGAGTTGGTTATTTGAACGAAACAAGGGGGTACTGCCTGGTTTTAAGTCAGAAAATGTGTTTGTCAGGCTTGTATCTTTTCACCGTGCTTATTCCATCTGTATGCTGAGCAAATACTCCAAGAAGCTGGACTATGTAAGAAGAATGAGTCATGAGGTTTGAAGGAAGTCTCATTAAACACCTTGCTTGCTGAAACTGAAGAGGACTTGAGGGTCTTACTGATGAAGATCAAAAACTACAGCTTTCGGTACGGGTTATACCTCAACATAAAGAAAACAAAAATCCTCACAACTGGACCAATAAGAAATATCAGGATAAATGGAGAAAATATTGAAGTTGTCAAGGATTTCTTTTTACTAGGGCCCACAATCAATGCCCATGGAAGCAGCAGTCAAGAGATCAAGGATGCATTGCATTGGGTAAATCTGCCGCAAATGACCTCTTTGAAGTGTTGAAAAACAAAGATGTCACTTTGAGTTCTAAGATGTGCCTGACCCAAGCCATGGTGTTTTCAATCGCCTCATATGCATTTTTTTTTATATGCATGTGAAGCTGGACAATGATTAAGGAAGGCCGAAGAAGGATTGATGCCTTTGAATGATGGTTTTGACAAGAATATGGAATATACCATAGACTTCCAAAAGAATGAACAAGTCTGTCTTGGAAGAAGTACAGGCAGAGAGCTCCTTGGAAGGAAGGATGGCCAGAGTTCTTCTCACACACTTTGGACATATTATCAGGAGGGACCAGTCCCTGGAGAAGGACATCATGCTTGGTAAGGTAGAGATTCAGTGAAAAAGAAAAGACTCTCAATGAGATGGACTGATGCAGTGGCTGCAACAATTGGTTCAAACAAAGCAAAAATTGTGAGAATGACTCAGGACTGGGCAGTGTTTCGTTCTGTTGTAGATAAGGTTGCTGTGAGTCAGAACCTACTCAAAGGCACTTAGCAACAAGGTATGAAGCCATTCTTCCTTTTGCAAACTAGTTCTAGGTACATTTTATAGCATTTTAATTAGAGTCTGAAAACAGGACTGTACCTTTAGAATATTCCCATTTCGAAAACAAGGGAAGAGCTTACTCTGGGCTGTTTTTCACCTGTTATTTGAATTCTTATGGTGAGCTATCTGCTTTTAGACTGAATAGCTAGGTATTTTCTGTCAGTTAAGTTTCTGAGAGAATAAAGATTACTGTCAGAAACCAATTATTCAACCTGATTGTGGCCTGGTAATATGTTGTTGATAGCCTTGATATAACCACACACATACTCTTCACGCTACCCTGCTCAAAAAAAAAAAAAAAAAGCAGCATAGAATCATTTTGTATTTTTAAGATTTTAATTTATATTATTTTTCTCTCTCTCCCTTTCCCTTCCTCTCTCTGTCTCTCCCTTCCTCTCTCCTTGCTTCTGAGAAAAGCTGTGGTTAGTATTGAGAATGATTTTGAAATAAGTTCTAAACTTGCCAAAATCTCCAACCAGCTTCTATAAATTAATGATTCTTTTAGTAATCAATAACAGGACATGATGTCCCACTGAATTCCAACACTGCAGATCAATCTTCAGTTGCCACTGTCTTCATGACTTAGTGTTCCAAAGATTTATGACAGTGACAAAAATGCTGTATTGAAATACAACATGAACCTAATTAAGTACAATCCTGTGCAATTTGCAAAGGTATGTAATGTTATAATTAATGTAATTAGAGAAGAAAATTGATTGTCATTACAAATGCAATCAGAGACTTTTACAATGTTATATTTACCACACTAATGGGCTTATTGTTGTTTATAAAACATGTGCTTATTTTAACAGTAAAATTAGTCAAAAATAATAATAAAGCAAAACAAACAATAAATGGAGTGTTCTTTGAATGATTAAGACAAGTTTAGGTAAGGGCAAAATCATATTGTAGCACTGTCAATGTTTTAATTTCAGCCATTTCATGATTAATTCTGATTACCGCAGCTGGATCAATCAAGTGGTGATCTTCACTGATCTCTGAGGTAATATAAAATGAATGAATTGCTATTTCCACAGACTATTTTGTGCAGATAGAGTTGTATTCCCTCTGACCCTCTGGATAAGTGAGGCTAGCAAACAAATGGCTTTGCCTTTCAAATTGCCATTTTACTTTGTCAATCTAGGCAGATCAGTTGTCACATAAGTATAAACACAGTCAGATATATCAGACTATCTCTGAAAAACAGCAAACCTAGCTGAAAAAATGGAAATTTCACTTATGATTTTAATCTGACATCATGGAGAGAAAGTCAAAGTATTTTCTTAACTCAGGTGACACCAGTTGTAGGGATAGAAGTCGTTTATATTTGGAAACTAGAGATTATATGTACTCAAATAGAGGGTTAGAAAAGACAGTGCATCTACAGATGGACACTAGCACAGATTCTGTAGAGCAGACAGACCTGATTGGTTTCAGGCCATGTATGTCGAAAATGAGTGAATCATCAAATAACCTCCTCAATTTTCCCATTGAAGTGAAAATAACTTAAGACCAAAATAGCTTGAAGTATTTATGAATAGCTGTGCTGGGATCATATTAAAGCACCCTCAAAGGAAAACTACAGGATCCTAAGGAGGGTCCGTCCACAATTCTGCCCAAACTGTGAGTTTAAACTGGGAACTTCAGTGTAAATATGGCCACAAAACTGTGTTTGTGTGTGTTGGATATGAAGAGGGAGGGTTTTGTTTCTGCTTCTGGCTGACGCCTAGGCTTGGAGAATCCCAAGTGTTCTAAAATATTCCCAGAGATTCTAATTTATCCAGATTCTTGTTGTTTGTTTTCAAAATGGAGAGGTTTCCTAGAATGATGATTTGAAACTTATCAACATATTCAGATTTATACTTCTTATATACAAAAAAATGGAAACACTGGTGGCGTAGTGGTTAAGTGCTATGGCTGCTAACCAAAGGTTCGGCAGTTTGAATCCGCCAGGTGCTCCTTAGAAACTCTATGGGGCAGTTCTACTCTGTCCTATAGGGTCGCTATGAGTCGGAATCGACTCGACGGCACTGGGTTTATATACAAAATAATTTAAAATAATTAATTTAGAGCAATCTTAACATAAGGTCTTCCTGATATTTTCATTACCATCAAAAGAAAATTTATAATTCATTTTAGCACGTTAAAACCACTGGGTTTTTTTTTTTTTTTTTTTTTTTTGGCCCTCTCAAATTAGGAGAAATTGCATCATCATGTATTCTGACAAGATTGTAAAAGGTGGACAATGGCTCTTAATCTGTCTCTAAATCAGTGGGCTTCAAACTTTTTTGACCTTAGCACACAAGAAAAGATATGTTTTACATTGTGACCTAGTACACATACACATGTGTGAGTATGTGTGCGCAAGAAACCAAGTTTCATAAATCAATACTTATCATTACTACATGTGATGCATACTGATTTTTTTTATTCTGTTGCATTCTATTCTATATTCCATTCTATCCTATTTTTTAAATATGCTACTTGTGACCTACTAAATTGAATTTATAAGTCACTGTCTTAGTTACCTCATGCTGCTATAACACAAATGCCACAAGTGGGTGGCTTTATTTATTTTCTTACAGTTTTGAAGGCTAAAAGTCCAAATCAAAGTCTTGGACATGTAGAGCCCTTCCTTGTTAGTAGCCCCAGGTGTTCCTTGGTTATTTGGTACGACTTGACTTGTAGCAATCCTTACAGGACATCTGTTTTCGCCCGTATGTGTGTCTCTGTGCCCATTCTGTTCTTTTTACAACTCAGACATAATTAGATTTATAACTCACCCTACTTAGATGTGACCTAATTAACATGACAAAGAAAATCTTATTTCATATTTATAGGTATTGTTCTTAGCTGCCATCGAGTTGTCCCTTGACTCACGATGAACCCATGCACAAAGATCCTGAGAGTATTCATTGGCTGAATTTTGGAAGCAGATTGCCAGGGCTTTCTTCCATTTACAGGTATGGGGGTCAAGATTTAAATACATATTTTGGGTGGACATAATTCAACCCATAACACCAACTATTTGTTCCAACTTGGAGCTTGAAAAGCACTGCCCTAAATCATAGTGGTTTTTAAGTTTTGAAAAGCCGTGTTGGCCACTGCCACCCAACTGTAACAGTCATAATTTCTTACCTCTTACCCAAGCTCCTTAGAAGCACGGATGCCGAGACTTTGTTGCACATACTTTGGACATGTTGTCAGGAGGGACCAGTCCCTGGAGAAGGGCATCATGCTTGGTAAAGCGAAGGATCAACGAAAGAAAGACCCTCAATGAGATGGATTGACACAGTGGCTGCGACAATAGGCTCAAGCATAATAACGATTGTGAGGATGGTGCAGGACCTGGCAGTGTTTCGTTCTGCTGTATATAGGGTCACTTTGAGTCAGAACGAACTCAACCGCACCTAACAACAAAAACAGCAACTCAAGCAGAACTACAATATTACCCCCCAAAAAACAAAACACTCACGCCCACCAAAATAACTGATATTTACAGATAACAAACAAAACCTCAATCATTTCAGCTGAGTATTCATGTGTTAAAATATTGTAGCTGATTTTCTCCTGCTGTACTATCATTCTAATTTCTTAAATGGCTTTAATCCAAGGCCAGAAAAGATAATTCCCTTCATGTATCAAGTTATTGTTGAAGTAACACTAAATCCAAGATGAGACAGGCAAATCAAAACTACAGTGAGATACTATCTTACCCCAACATTACTGGCACACATCACAAATAACAAATGTTGAAGAGGCTGTGGGGAGCTTGGAACTCCTATACACTGCTGCTGGGAGTATAAAATGGTATAACCATTTTGGAAAACGATATGGTGTTTCCCTAAAAAGCTAGAAATGGAAATATCATAAGACTCAGCAATCCCACTCCTACGAATATATCCTAGAGAAATAAGAGCCGTCACATGAATAGACATATGCACACCCATTTTCACTGCAGCATTACTCAGAACAGCAAAAAGATGAAAAAAACTTAAGTGTCATCAACAGGTAAACAAACTACAGTACACACACAATGGAATACTAAGCAGCAACAAAGAACAATGATAAACCTATAAAATATCTCACAACACGGATGAATCCGGAGGGAATCATGCTGAGTGAAATAAGTCAATTACAAAAGGACAAATACTGTATGAGACCACTACTATAAAAAATCCTGAAAGGGTTTACACACAGAAAGAAATGGTCTTTGATAGTTACAAGAGAGGGGAAGGGCGGAGATGGAAAAACAGTAACTAGACAACAGGTTAAGTGGTAACTTTGGTGAAGTTCAAGACAGTACATAATACTGAGGAAGTCAGTACAACTTGACCAAGGTAAGGTCATGAAAGCTTCATAGACACATCCAGACTCCCTGAGGGACCAAATTAATGGTCTGAGGGCTGGGGATCATGGCCTCTGGGGACATATAACTCAATTGGCATAACATAGTTTATAAAGAAAATGTTCTACATCCTACTATGGTGAATAGCGTCTGGGCCCTTAAAAGCTTGTGAGCAGCCATCTAAGATACTTCACTGGTCTCATGCCATCTGGAGCAAGGGAGAATGAAGGAAGCTAAAGCCACAAGGGAAAGGCTAATACAAAGAACTAATGGACCATAACTACCACAGCTTCTACCAGACTGAGTCCAGCACAACTGGATGGTGCCTGGCTACCACCACTGACTGCTTTGACAGGGATCTCAATAGAGGGTCCTGGACAGAGCTGGAGAAAATTGTAGAACAAAATTCTAACTCACACACACAAAAAGGACCAGAATTACTGGTCTGACAGAGACTGGAGAAACTCTGAGAGTATGGCCCAGAAACTCTCTTTTAGCTCAGGAAATCAGTCCTGAGGTTCACCCTTCAGCCAAAGATTAGACAGGCCTGTAAAACAAAACAAGGCAAAATGAGCATACCAGCCCAGGGGCACAGATGAGAAGGTGGGAGGGAACAGGAAAGTTGGTAACAGGGAACCCAAGGTCAAGAAGGGGAGAGTGTTGACGTGTTGTGGGGTTGGCATCCAATGTCACAAAACAATATGCATATTAATTGCTTAATGAGAAAATAATTTGCTCTGTAAACCTTCATCTAAAGTACAAAAAAAAAAAAGATGAGACAGGCAGATTGTTTCAAATATTGACCTCATTTACTTGCATACAGTGGGATTCTTATTCCTGTTTCCTCTATTTATTTTATTTCTTAATTTAATTAAAGTGTAGATCATGTCATCTTTTTGCCCATATGATGTATTCACAGGTTTGAGAGAGCTATTTAGCTTATGAATTCATAACAGGCAGTGTTAAATACTAGCAGATGGAAAACTTGATGGTAGCCAGCAAAACACACCACAGATGGGTCTCAGCCAGCCTACCAAAACTTGCGCAGAGGGATTTTAGTAATAGCAAAGATTGGAATGGCTCTGTGGTTATCTCTGCTGGCAAGAAATCCAATGAACTGCACTGTAACACAATGTTCGGCCAAGGATATCACAATATAGGAATGAAACCAGATCTGGAGCCCTGATCCTAAACTGCAGATGTCTACATCCAACTGGCAAGCAGATAATGTGAAAGTTCATTAAACACAAGAGAAGTTATGTCATTCACATTGCATAAAGCAAGCTCTCACTATAAGGACGGTTCTTTATCTTTATGGAACAGATGTGTTTCCAAAAATGTGGCTGTAAAACTAATTTATGTAAAACAAATCTGATTTTTCTATTGTTTTCAACTATAAAATTTGAAAGGTGCATCCAGAAAAAGATATTCCAATAAACTGAATTGAAAAGTTTTGGTGACTAGCTGAGTTGGTGCTATGCTTAAAGGCTAAATAAGTTGTTCCTAGAACAGTATGATTTGGAGAAGCATAAAAAATCTGGCTTCTCCAAGGAACGTGCCCCATTGGCTTCAAATCACCATCATTTCTTTGGCTTCAGTAGCATTAGAAAAATCCTTTAGTCAAGAAAAAATATAGAAAATGACTAAAGGTCATCAAGGAGTGGAAAGTCTTGGGGTATATATGGATTATTCTTACTTCATCCTCATTAGTACAGGTTTCTTTATAAGATAAACTAGTTATCACCTTAGAAAATACAAGACCCAGAGCTGAGGATGAGGTACAGTGTAGTGGGGAGAGGAAATAAATCTACCCAACCTCATTCCTAAATTCACATTTTTTGCTTAGGATAGCCAGACTGGCAACCGAAAATAATAGAAAGCATGCAGTTTGCAAGTTACATAGCTTATGGTTTTGTCTGATATCTTTGATTAAATTTATAAACATTACTTCCTGTTCTAAATAATGTACTTTATTAATAAACAAGCATCACTATTTTCAAGTCCTCTGTGGACACTTGCCACAGCGCCCTATGGAATCTAGAAAGGATCTCAGGTAATTTCCAAGAAAAAAAATCTTTAATTTTAATGATTCATTCAATGAATATCTCCTGAGTGCTTAATATGTGTTAAGCTCTCTCCTAGGCTCTGAAAATAGATACTTGAAAAATCCTCTGCCTTCACAGAATATACAAGGTTGTGCAGTAGATAGGAAATGCCCATATATATTTGTGGAAAGTAACTGGCACAAGAAGGAAACAAGTAGTCCCTTCCTCATGTGCTCCCAAATTTGAAGGGGAAGTTAAGAATAACCCATTACCAGAAAGACAGAGAACTTAGGGTAGTGGTCAAAGAAACGACGAACTGGCTACCTGTGGGGTGCAGTCAGAGTATGACTGTGAGAAGTTGGCACGGAAAGAAAAGTTGGAGGGGTAATGTTTTATCATTTCTGGAAAATAAGGAGGCCTAATATTTTTTAATATATGTTTAGAGCCCTGGTGGCACAGTGGTTAAGAGTTTAGCTGCTAACTAAAAGGTGGGCAGTTCGAATCCACCAGCAGCTCCTTGGAAACCCTATGGGGCACTTCTGCTCTGTTCTATAGGGTTACTATGAGTCGGAATCGACTCAATGGCAATGGGTTAATATAGGTTTGGAGCCCTGGTGGTGCAGTGGTTAAGAGCTATGGCTGCTAACCAAAAGGTTGGCAGTTCGATTCCACCAGCCACTCTTTGGAAACCCTATTGGGTAGTTTTACTCTATCCTACAGGGTCACTATGAATTGGAATCAACTTGATGGCAACAAGTTTTGTAATATATGTTTACTGGGTCACAGTTTTCTAAACTCTATTTAACATACCCTCTTTGATTAGCCCTGTTAACTGAGAGGCATAGTGGTCAAGAGTATGCACTCTTTTTTTTTTTTTTATTAACTTTTATTGAACTTCAAGTGAACGTTTACAAATCAAGTCAGTCTGTCACATATAAGTTTATGTACATCTTACTCCTTACTCCCACTTGCTCTCCCCCTAATGAGTTAGCCCTTCCAGTCTCTCCTTTCGTGACAATTTTGCCAGCTTCCAACTCTCTCTATCCTCCCATCCCCCCTCCAGACAGGAGATGCCAACACAGTCTCAAGTGTCCACCTGATATAATTAGCTCACTCTTCTTTGGCATCTCTCTCCTACCCACTGTCCAGTCCCTTTCATGTCTGATGAGTTGTCTTCGGGAATGGTTCCCGTCCTGTGCCAACAGAAGGTTTGGGGACCATGCCCGCTGGGATTCCTCTAGTCACAGTCAGACCATTAAGTATGGTCTTTTTGTGAGAACTTGGGGTCTGCATCCCACTGATCTCCTGCTCCCTCAGGGGTTCTCTGTTGTGCTCCCTGTCAGGGCAGTCATTGATTGTGGCCAGGCCCCAACTAGTTCTTCTGGTTTCAGGATAATGTAGGTCTCTGGTTCACGTGGCCCTTTCTGTCTCTTGGGCTCTTAGTTGTCGTGTGACCTTGGTGTTCTTCATTCTCCTTTGCTCCAGGTGGGTTGAGACCAATTGATGCATCTTAGATGGCCGCTTGTTAGCATTTAAGACCCCAGACGCCACATTTCAAAGTAGGATGCAGAATGTTTTCATAATAGAATTATTTTGCCAATTGACTTAGAAGTCCCCTTAGAGCATGGTTCCCAAACCCCCGCCCTTACTCCGCTGACCTTTGAAGCATTCATTTTATTCCGGAAACTTCTTTGCTTTTGGTCCAGTCCAATTGGGCTGACCTTCCATGTATTGAGTGTTGTCCTTCCCTTCACCTAAAGCAGTTCTTATCTACTAATTCATCAGTAAAAAAACCCTCTCCCTCCCTCCCTCCCTCCTCCCCTCGTAACCACAGAAGTATGTGTTCTTCTCAGTTTATACTATTTCTCCAGATCTTATAATAGTGGTCTTATACAATATTTCTCCTTTTGCCTCTGACCGATTTCACTCAGCAAAATGCCATCCAGGTTCCTCCATGTTATGAAATGTTTCACAGATTCGTCACTGTTCTTTATCGATCCGTAGTATTCCATTGTGTGAATATACCACAATTTATTTACCCATTCATCCGTTGATGGACACCTTGGTTGCTTCCAGCTTTTTGCTATTGTAAACAGTGCTGCAATAAACATGGGTGTGCATATATCTGTTTGTGTGAAGGCTCTTGTATCTCTAGGGTATATTCCGAGGAGTGCGATTTCTGGGTTGTATGGTAGTTCTATTTCTAACTGTTTAAGATAACGCCAGATAGATTTCCAAAGTGGTTTTACCTTTTTACATTCCCACCATCAGTGTATAAGAGTTCCAATCTCTCCGCAGCCTCTCCAACATTTATTATTTTGTGTTTTTTGGATTAATGCCAGTCTAGTTGGTGTGAGATGAAATCTCATCGTAGTTTTAATTTGCATTTCTCTAATGGCTAATGATCGAGAACATTTTCTCATGTATCTGTTAGCTGCCTGAATATCTTCTTTAGTGAAGTGTGTGTTCATTTCCTTTGCCCACTTCTTGATTGGGTTGTTTGTCTTTTTGTGGTTGAATTTTGACAGAATCATATAGATTTTAGAGATCAGGCGCTGGTCAGAGATGTCATAGCTGAAAATTCTTTCCCAATCTCTAGGTGGCCTTTTTACTCCTTTGGTGAAGTCTTTAGATGAGCATAGGTGTTTGATTTTTAGGAGCTCCCAGTTATCTGGTTTCTCTTCATCATTTTTGGTAATGTTCTGTATTCTGTTTATGCCTTGTATTAGGGCTCCTAGGGTTGTCCCTATTTTTTCTTCCATGATCTTTATCGTTTTAGTCTTTATGTTTAGGTCTTTGATCCACTTGGAGTTAGTTTTTGTGCTTGGTGTGAGGTATGGGTCCTGTTTCATTCTTTTGCAAATGGATATCCAGTTATGCCAGCACCATTTGTTAAAAAGACTATCTTTTCCCCAGTTAACTGACACTGGGCCTTTGTCAAATATCAGGTGCTCATATGTGGTTGGATTTATATCTGGGTTCTCAATTCTGTTCCATTGGTCTATGTGCCTGTTGTTGTACCAATACCAGGCTGTTTTGACTACTGTGGCTGTATAATAGGTTCTGAAATCAGGTAGAGTGAGGCCTCCCACTTTCTTCTTCTTTTTCAGTAATGCTTTGCTTATCCGAGGCTTCTTTCCCTTCCATATGAAGTTGGTGATTTGTTTCTCTATCACCTTAAAAAATGACATTGGAATTTGGATCGGAAGTGCATTGTATGTATAGATGGCTTTTGGTAGAATAGACATTTTTACTATGTTAAGTCTTCCTATCCATGAGCAAGGTATGTTTTTCCACTTAAGTAGGTCCTTTTGAATTTCTTGTAGTAGAGCTTTGTAGTTTTCTTTGAATAAGTCTTTTACATCTCTGGTAAGATTTATTCCTAAGTATTTTATCTTCTTGGGGGCTACTGTGAATGGTATTGATTTGGTTATTTCCTCTTCGATGTTCTTTTTGTTGATGTAGACGAATCCAAGTGATTTTTGTATGTTTATTTTATGACCTGAGACTCTGCCAAACTCTTCTATTAGTTTCAGTAGTTTTCTGGAGGATTCCTTAGGGTTTTCTGTGTATAAGATCATGTCATCTGCAAATAGAGATAATTTTACTTCCTCCTTGCCAATCTGGATGCCCTTTATTTCTTTGTCTAGCCTAATTGCCCTGGCTAGGACTTCTAGCATGATGTTGAATAAGAGCGAGTATGCACTCTTGAGCAAGACTGCCTGGGTTTGAATTCTGAGCCACCATTACTATATGGATGACCTTGGGCAAGCTATTTAACATTTTTGTGCCTAGCCTTCCTCATCTTATAACATGAAGACAATATTACCTATTGCCTAGGGTTATGATGAGGGTGAAATTGAAACAAAGCACTTAGAATAGTTCATGGCACATAATAAGCACTATGGAAATGATTCTTCTTCTTATCCTCATCACCCACATCATCATACAGGTAAGGAAATTGTGGATTTTACAGAAGAAATTTGACCAGAGTTGTGGAACTGTTTGAGATGCCAAGGATAATAGTTTTGGATGGTGGGTAAAGTCAAGGTAGGCTCCATCCAAAAGCTCAGGGTATGGGTAATTGAATCTAATTCTCATGACAGGGGTTGACCAACTTTAAATAGGGTATTAAGGTACCAGATAGATAAACAACCTAGTGACCTCACAAATCCCCTAGGAAACAATACATAAAAAAAAAAAATACATAGCTAAGGTTAATTTTAATAAGAGGGGAAAGATAAACCCGGAGCAGGGCCTTTTAACCATTTTGGTCATGGTTACACACACTCCTACACATACACACACACAATTTTCAATTACAGATATAGAGAACCAAAAATGCAGATAAAATAAACAGAATAAGTTTAGTAGAGTTTGTGGTTACTTCCAGAAGTTCATCCATGGGCCTTCTGGCCCAGAGTATAAAGTATCACCAAGAAAGACAAATGTGACTGGTATGCATTAATGATGAACAACCTGTGCAGCCAGGGCCAAAGACCCATGAAAGTGAGGCACTGACAGATGAGAAGGAAGTTGTCAAAAGCATCTGTCTCCTAATTCAGTTTTCTTTAATGCGTCTCCTTTAGTAATTGATTCATCAGGCAGAGATTATGATACTTACTATTCTTTTTTTTTCTCCAAATTTCTGTCATATATCTTTAAACATCTATGATGTGTGAGGCACTGTGTTGGGCTCTGGGGATTTAAAGACACATAATATATTCCATAATATATATATAGAGAGAGAGAGCGTGAAATAAAGAGAGAGAGAGAAAAAGAGAGAAGTAAAGAGGCATTACAAAATGTGATGAGTACAACTTGCTATGGGGGCCTGAAGAAGGATCGTTTGTTATTTAAGAAGGATGAGGACTTCAGTGGAATTGGACAGCAGATGAAACTTTTACCAGAATGAAAACATGTGCACAAGTGACCGAATATAAAACAGCATTTCACTCACAATAATATGGACTTGAGGGGTGATAATGATCAGAACTGTGGGTTAGAAACATTTCGTCGAAAGTATGCATAGACTAAGTTAGATGAGGCTAGGACTATGGCCCAGGAGAACAATTGTATGGCTATCATGACAGTAAAAAAGAAAAGTTAGACGGGCCTGAACTACTGTGGTAGCCACAGGAATGAAAAAGAGGGAACAGATGAGAGAGGGGTAGAATCAACAGAATAAGGTGATGAAAGTAGAAATCTACCAAGATGGTGGACTCAAGGATTCTAAACTTTTGAGCCATCATGACTGAGGGAATTGTGAGATTAAGGAAGCCTGCAAGAGAAACTATTTTTATGAGTTCCACTTTGGGCATGTAGAATTTGAAGTACCAGCAAGAGATGCCAGATGGAGGTATTTAGCAGACAATTATAAATTCAGTAACTCTACTTGAGAGGGATAATGAATTTCCTCTGCATAGACGTGATAACTGTGTAGTCACTTATTCATTTACTGAACCCAATCATATATCAAGCCTGCTTTAAGGAACCAAAGAAACAAAGAAATAATACACAATCTTTTGCCTTATAAAGCTTGGAGATGTGTGAAAGCTTGTCTCTAAGATAAAAAAAAATATAGCCACCATTAATCCCTTCCCTCTTTTTATGTGTATGCTATTTCTTCCCTTCTCTTGAATGGAGGTTAGCTTAAAAACTTGATTGACCAATTGAATATAGGGAAAGTGATGTTCTAGGAATTCTGAGACTAGGTAATAAAAAGCCCTGGAGTTTTTTTCTGGACCTCTGGGAACACTTGCTTTTGGGAAAGCCAGCTGACATGTAAGAAGTCTGATTACTCTTGAGACTTGCATGCCACAAACAGTTTGTGCTCTACTACTAACCTAAAGGTTGATGGTTCAAGCCCACCCAGGGGTGCCATGGAAGAAAGGCCTGGAAATCTGTTTTCATAGAGATTACAAGCAAGAAAACCCTATGGAGCCATTCTATTCTGTAACACCTGGGGTCTCCATGAATTCATATTGACTCGATGGCAATGAGTTTGGCTTTGGTTGGTTTAGTATGCTGTGAGAAGCCCAAGACACATGGGGAAGTTCTGAAAATGAGGTACCATCGAAGGAAGAGAGTGAAGCCAAGAAGCACCAAGACACCAGATATGTGAGTAATGAAGCCATTAACTAAGTAGATCCTCCAGCTCAGTTGTCTGGGCTTATGCTATGTAGCTGAACCAACAGCCAAGCTCTTGCCAAGTTACTATACCACGAAATCATGAAATATAATACTAACAATAACAATAATGTTGTTGTTGTCATTATTTAAGCCACTATAAAAGATTACATTTCGGAGGTGGTTTTTATGTAGCAATACATACCCAGAAGAAAATGTGAGAGTAAACTGGATACCACGGTATACTTGGAGAGGCAGACATGCAAAAAATTCATAATGCTGTGTGATAAATGTAATCTCTTTACCAAGGAGAGAACACAAAAAGAGAAGAAATGATGGCCGAAAAGAGAACCCTGAAGGACAAAAAAAAAAAAAGTTTCAATCAACAAGTTGTTCTAGGAACTTGTAGAGCTATATGATATTAAAAATTAGAGAGATAAATTTTACTCATTTCATTTATTTACTTACATGGCTTCCATTCAGCTTCACTTCTACAATAAAGGGAAGCAGTACTTAAAGAGAAAGTATAAACTATCATAAGCAGTTAAAGAGCAGAGTTGATTATGGCAATTTAGGGGTGTGAATACCATTTACGAGTTATGTTCTCAGTCAATAACAACACAGTGGGAAGATGTATAAAATTCATCACAATTTGAAGACAAATTTGGTCTAAATAGTTTCAATTAAGGGTGTATAGATCGATCATGGAAGTTGTCTTTATTTTCCTGAAAATGTGCTTATGATTAGGTCAGTTCTACTATATAAAGCACAATAAGATTAGTAATATAACTGCCTGGAAAATGATACACAAAGCATGGTCAATAAACAGTAAGTCGATACATCTATATTTTTAAAAAAGTAGCAACGACATCTTAGTTTCCATGTTCCCTGTATGTTAGCATCTAAGTCTTGATGTGCAGCAAATCAAGTATTGCTTTTTGGTTTTCCACAAACTTATTATTGGCTCATCCCCCAAAGAACGATGCAGTACAGTGTTTATGAGTATTTTTAAATGCCAATCTTTCCCACCAAAAGTTATCTATGCTTTATCGTAATACATCTGGATACAGTATTCTGAAGAACTTGATTCTAAAAGAAAAGGCTTCGATTAATAAGATTTACACAGAGCAAGGAATTGGACATTTTGTAAGGCTACTTAACAGAGTATTCCCTCTGTTAATTTACACAAATGTTGAGATAAAGGTACAATTCTACCTTTCTTTAAAAGAGAAGAGCCCTATCTGAGAATGTCCAGTGGTGGGTTGATAAAGTGCTCCAGCTTTTTCTGGATATGAAGAATTCAGATGCAGGTGTCTACTGAAGGGATATTTAAGCCCATCCTGATTCTTAATGGTTAAGTCAACCAACCTTTTATTTTAGGCTCCTTTATACACAAAGCCAAGAGATCTGAAGTGAGTAGTATTGTCATTAAGCTTACTTTTCCGTGGACCATCAAAGATGCATGTCTTCCTTGAAATTTTTTTTCAGCTCTATTTACTGGCCTATCATCTAACTGGTTCAGGGACTCTTTTTGGTTGATAGGGACATTCTTTTTGTGTAGCTTCCAGCTAATATTTAAAGATCCCAATCATTCCTATCTCTCTATTCCCCTTCCCCCTTTGAATCCAGAAACCGCTGGAGCTTCCCGGTCAGAAAACTGAATCAAAGAAATTTAAGCCATATCAATAAAGTCATACTGTATTTAGTTGAAGAAAAAATTAAGGGCACCTGCTTCAAAGGAAGAGTGGGTTACGAAACTACCAAGCCATTTCCACTTCAGAGGCACTAAGAACCTGTGGTTGGCTTCACTGCTAATCTGTGATAAGCCTATCTATCTTCGCCATCCAGTGAATTCAGAGCCCTTAATCACCAGAGCATCTAGGACCTTCAGTAAGGAAATGTCAAAGGAAGGAAGCTAGGGAGTTGAATAGGACTGAAAGGGAAACACATAAACACTGGCATACATAGTAGACTAGAGTGAGGAATATGAAAGAGGAGAAAGAGAAGATGAACAAAGAGCATTTCAGAAAAAGGTGTTTATGGAGCTAAGCAAGACAGCTTTCAACAAGAGAAAAGCTTTAAATATGTATATCTAGAATGTTATGAAACCTGAAATGCCAAATTTCAAGTTGCCCATTTTGTACATCAATCATTCCTAGTCATAAAGCCATGACTTGTTTTCAGCTATATAAGAAATATTCAAATGGGAATGGTATCCTGAGGCATGTTATATTATGGCTGCATGTAGTAATACTACGAAGTATGCACAAAATGACACAAGGACGAGCAAAACAAATTTTATCATTTAATATTATCATTCAATACCGGGAAGTTAAAGGTTTATTTCATCTTTTTTGATAGTCCTTAATTCTTTTGAAAAAGGGACATCATGCTCTGTAAATATTTTAGGCTTTTCGTTTGATGATTTTTTTCTTTGTTCCATCGATTAAAAACAAATTCAGTACTTCTCTTTCAATGAATCTTTCCCAATTATGGATTGGGCACACAGATTTTAAGTTTAAAAGAGAAAACTGAATTAAATAAACATATAGAAGTGTTCCCTAGGCCATAAAAAATATATTGTAATTAGAGAAAAAGTTTATATTAAATATGAATGAATGACAAATTGTCATCACACATTCTTTTCCTCAGCTAAGTTTATATACTTACCTCTAAGAGAGTTATCTTTTAAATCACATTTTTCCAAGAAATAGTTTTCATGAGTGCATTTCTTATAGGCATAAATAGTATAAAGAAAAGAGATAATTATCCAATTTCCATATCTGAAGATAAATAGGAAGGGGTGTGGTGCGATATAGTAGAATACATTCAGGATTGGGAGATAGGAATTTTTGGCTCTACTTCTAGTTCTGTCAGAAACTAGATGTCATCATGGACAAATCACTTCTGGACCTCATTTTCTTCCTCTTCAAGTAGGTCACCTCAAAGGTTGTTCCCAGCCCAAGCATGCTATAATGACCACATTTATACATTTTACATGTAGAATTAGGCATAAGCCTGTGATTAAAATTGGATCAGTCCATTTGGTCATGCTTTCCACATGGGCTTGTTTAGTTGAGAACTCAGAATTCTGGGACATCCTAATTTAGCAATATACCAATCATAACTCATCTAAAAAATAGTGGTGAGTAGGGAACCACAGACGGTCAATTTTGCTTTTGTAAGATTTTCTCACTTCAATTTAAAGTATCCTTGTTATATTATAGCAAATGGGTAAGGAATTTTCCAAAATTATCCAAATCTCTCTTCAACCAAAATTATAAGCAAGAGATCCAAGACTGAGCAACAGTCCCACTTTTTAGGTTATTCTGCTCACAGGACTTTTTTTTTTCCCATAAGAAAAAGGGTTTTACAACAGTACTAATTGCTAGATCCAATCTGACATCCACATTACCTAGTCTTTGTCTGCAAATTATTATTGTGCAACACCAAAGATGTACATCCAGGGTTGGTGCTTGAAATTTTGAGTGAGAAACACAAAGGAAACAATACCATGCTTCCATTAAATGTGATGCAATACATATAACACTCTTCGAACCATAACTGATTGATTGCCTTTTGTGATTAGTGACCATGCACAGCAATAAAGAGTGGTTCTATTTCACTGTGAGTATATTGACAAATAGCCATGTCTAGATGACACAAACTAAATACCTCCGGCTGCTAACAACCACTTCAGATAACTGGAGGCTCTGCATCCTTAATAAGCAAATCATTTCTGATCATCTCAATCTACCTTGGAAAAGGCCCTGTTTTTCCCATTTTCTGGTTTTGCTTCATTTCAGATAAACATCTCTCGATGAGAAAATTGACTGCTGTTGCTCAATTTCCCTTAAATGGTGGAAAAGTTCAATATAGTGCTCATGTTCTGCCCCTGTTCTAGCAAATAAAATAACCCAGCATTATACCTCTCTTCCTCAAAACGTCCTTGTTAAGGAAAGAGCCTATGTACATTCTTTTAGGCTAAATTGGGTAAATAACACTTGAGTTTGAATCTCAGCTCTGACATTTACTAGCTATGGAACCATGGGCAAGTCATGTCACCATTCTGAGACTAGGTTGCCTAATTTGTAAATCGGAGCTAACAACAGCAATAATACCACTAATCCACCTCTCATCTGTCAGTTTGTTGTACTGTGGTAGCTGGAGTATTGCTGTGATGCTGGAATCTATGCCACTGGTATTTCAAACACCAGCAAGGCCATCCATGGTGGAGAAGTTTCAGTGGCGCTTCCAGACTAAGACAGACTTGGAAGAAAGGCCTGGTGATCTACTTCCAAAAGTTAGCCAATGAAAACCTTATGGATCACAGCAGAACATTGTTTAACTCGCTTCCTTTAGTCACATCATCAGGAGGGATCAGTTGCTGGAGGACAACATCCTGTTTGTGAAGTAGCGGGCCAACGAGGGCATGGGAGACCCTTGGTGAAATGGATTGGCACAGTGGACTTGAACACACTGGCCATTGTGCGGATGATGCAGGATCCAGCAATGTTTTGTTCTCTTGTATCTGAGGTTGCCATGAGTGAAAATGGACTCGATGGCAGCTAACAAATAACAATTATAATATTTGCATTCTTGGAATATTGTGATGGTTGTATGAGCTAATAATATAAACTTCCCTGCACAGAATAGGAACTAAATAAAAAGTAGTTATTAATATTGTCTGTAATGTAATCCAAGAGTAGGAATCGACTCGACGGCAGTGGGTTTTTGGTTTGGAATATAATCCAAATTATATGTCTTTCCATTAATAAGGATGCTTTTACAAATAGATTATTCATTTTCTCTTGCTCATATTTCTTACCTATCAGGGATGTGGTCAGATCAAAGACTATTTTTCCCCCAGTAAAGCTACACAAAGTACTGATTTTAAAGCTACACAAAGTACTGATTACTTGCCAAGACATTAAATGTATACTAGTGCAATCATTAGATCAACAAATGGTAAGATATATCATTGAAGCCTGTTAGTTTGTGCACATTATTATACTTTTATACATTTTTTTTCAAATAGGTCCCATCTTCCCAATCTGACCAATAAAAAATTCAATAAATCAGTTCTTCCTTTATTTTCACTCTGAACATAATGCAATTTTGCTAAACGAATGCCTTCTAGCACAACTATCTGATATCTACTCAATGGAGATAAATTGAAAAACTAGCCTTCTATATGAAATGAGAAAAGCAGTGTTTGTCTTTTTATCCCTTCAAATTCTCTTTGAAACTTCCATAGGTGTGTGTGTGACAGTTGGCATGCATACTAACAATTGAAAATATTTGTATTCTCAACCTTCATTCCACAGTTTTTACAATTTTCACAACCCTCCACATTTTAATATCATGGGATCCCTCTGAGAAAAGCTTCATCTTAAATCTGCATATATGCAGTTGGAATAATGTGCCATCTACTGAGACCAATATCTGTAGTGACATTTTCATGTAAACTGTTCTCAATGTTGCTGTGGAAATATATATTATACATTGTTTTGTTATAAATGTGCTAGAGCTCATGATGAAATTTCTTAGTGCTTCTCAAAAACTATTGGAGAGTTAAAGCCAAGTCCTTAAATGATTGCACAGGGAATCTGGTAAAGCTTGGTTTTTTTTTGTTTGTTTCTATTAAGATGGAATAGCTGAAAGATGACCCATGAACCAAGATTTTAAACATGATTTTTATCTTACAACTAAATAGACATTTATCAAATGCTTATTAAGGCGTCTTGAGAACAAGAAGAAAAATGATGAATCCCTTATGAAGAGCGATAGCATTTTTTCTCCTTTTAACGAAGTAACATTCATCATTTCACCCTTCCTCTACTACACTCCTGCTTCCTCTTCAACTGATGCCTTTGAATTTGGATTTTTTTGCTTAGTCATCCTATCTATCAAGCGTGATGAATGAAATCAATACTCCCACAGAAAAAATGACTTCACTAATATTTCCATTTATTTTCTTCCTTTTTTTTTCCAACCCCAATCTGTTACCACTCTACATACCTTTCAAATGAATCTAAAATGCTTTCTGGTTAACAATGAATCAACAGAACTTTTAGCCATTCTTTCCTTTACGCAATTGGAAGCCTTTATTAATGGTAATGCTGTAGGACAAAGAGAAAAACCAATACAAGGAGCTTTGAAGAGGAATGATAGGGACAATATTAGTGGCTTATCGAAAACCAATTAGAACAGACAGACTAGAGTTTTAACAAATGATTACATGCAATGAATATGTTATTGAACTTTTAAAAGTGATGCCACTGCTTCCTAAATAAATTCTTATTGTGGCAATTTATATTCCTGACATTACAATTGGTTTTTGTGGCTGCAAATTGAGATATCTTTATAAGGTTGTTTCCATTGGCATATTTTTTAAATTAAAATATAAATGCTTTTGCACGCTTTTTGGCTTTAACTTTTTCTCTTAATACAAAAAGGTGCTTTCAATTTCAAAACTTTTCTTATGCACCTAAAACTTGAAAATGAGTTTGATGCTTACAGGAAAAATTAGCACATTTGGCTCTTTAATTGAATTTAGTATGTCAAAGATTGTAATTGCCAATATTAAAACCTTTTACAGAGAATAAGATACATTACTAATTCACATTCAACTAGTGGGGATGAACATAAGTAGTAATTTTATATTGCTTCAATAACTTTTTGAATATTAAATCTAAAATTCCAAATTCTTGTATTATTTTATTTTAAAAGCCTTTCATTAACGCCTTTTATCATTCACTTGTATTATTTAGGTTATCATGGAAGTGACCTTGGTCTTTCCTCCTGAAAATGTTTCTTTTTTCTTAAACGTACTTAAAAAAAAATGTACTTAAATGGAATAAAATACCACAGAAAAATGGAGCAATTATGATTCTGACAGGGATAAATATTTTAAAGAGGATGAATATTGATGGAATAACAAACCAAATGATAGTTTTAAGGACCAACTATCATTTGGGTAGTAGCTGTGCTAGGGCAAGTCTACCCCTCCTTCCTGATCCGCATGCAAATTTCATGATGACTGGTCTTTTTGTTTCGTTTGTGTAGGGAGGGAGGGGCTGTGTAAAATTTTCTCTGGACATCCACAACTGTTTTTGTTAAAATGATTGCTAACCGAATATATGATCTCATTCAGGTGGCACTATACTTTTCTCATCCACACACCATGCCAGCCAAGGAGACAGTTAATTGTTATAAATAAACAATTACAAATTTTAAATGACCTGACTATATGATGGTATGGAAACCCTGGTGGTGTAGTGGTTAAGAGTTACGGCTGCTAACCAAAAGGTTGGCAGTTCGAATCTACCAGGTGCTTCTTGGAAACTCTATGGGGCAGTTCTACTCTGTCCTATAGGGTTGCTATGAATCGGGCAACGGGTTTGGTTTTGGTTTTTATATAATGGTATAGAAGTTGCATTTTAAGTCTAAATATGTAATCCTCTGAAATTTAGGTGTGACCAGAATTTCCCCAGAATGTTCCAACTTGCATTGCATATAAGTTCATAATAACATAAATGCTTAAATCTCAATGGCTTGTTAGACTCATCCACCTGCTATTAGATCCCTAGCTCTCATTAACCCTCACCCAGTTATGTCTGGACCCCCACCTTCACCCACATGCAAAATATTTCTCATGCTCTTCTTTTTAAGTCTTTTTTTTTTCATGTGCTCCACTGGCCAAAGTCACTTGATGGTGATATCTTACTATTGGCAATACTATCTCCCTGTGTTTCTCAAAGTTGCAAAACTTTTTGAGGTGCAAAATGATCACTGTCCTTCATTCAGGCTTCACTGCTGTGGTATCGTCATGAACCATGGTGTGCTTCAAGCAGAAATGGAGAAAAATGACTATATGAATCAAGGTTCTCTAGATAAACAGAACGAATAAGATAGATGACAGAGCTAGATTTACCTATCCACTATATATATATGTGTGTGTGTGTGTGTGTGTGTATAAAAACTCACACCAAACTCATCGCCGTCAAGTCGATTCCGACTCATAGCGACCCTATAGGACAGAGTAGAACTGCCCCATAGAGTTTCCAAGGAGCGCCTGGTGGATTTGAACTGTCAACCTTTAGGTTAGCAGCCATAGCACCTAAGCACTATGCCACCAGGGTTTCCATACATATATATACATATATACATATATACATATATACATATATACATATATACATATATACATGTATACATGTATACATGTATACATGTATACATATATACATATACATAATTAAGATTATATACACCCAAACCAAACCCATTGCTGTTGAGTTGATTCCAACCCATAGTGACCCTATAGGGCAGAGTAGAACTACCCCATAGGGTTTCTTTGAGTGGCTAGTGGATTCGAACTGTTAAACTTTTGGTTAGTAGCTGAGCTCTTAATCACTGTGCCACCAAGACTCTAAGATATATATATATATATATATATATGTATGTATGTATGTATATATATGTACCAGTTGCCTTCGAGTCAATTCCAACTCAGTGACCCTATAGGACAGAGTAGAACTACCCCATGGGGTTTCCAAGAAGTGGTTGGTGGATTTGAACTGCTGACCTTTTGGTTAGCAGCCGGGCTCTTAAACACTGCGCCACCAGGGCTTATCTATCTATCTATCTATCTATCTATCTATCTATCTATCTATCTATCTATCTATCTATCTATCTATCTATCTATCTATCTATCTATCTATCTATCTATCTATCTATCTATCTATCTATCTATCTATCTATCTATCTATCTATCTATCTATCTATCTATCTATCTATCTATCTATCTATCTATCTATCTATCTATCTATCTATCTATCTATCTATCTATCTATCTATCTATCTATCTATCTATCTATCTATCTATATATACCCGCCGCCATCGAATCGATTCCGACTCATAGCGACTCTAGAGGGCAGAGTAGAACTGCCGCATAATGTTTCCAAGGAGCTACCTGGTGGGTTCGAACTGCTGACCTTTTGGTTAGCAGCCGTAGCACTTAACCACTACACTACCAGGGTTTCCCCATATATATATATATATATATATATATATATATATATATATATATATATATATATATATATATATATATATATACCCTCATATACGTAATATACCTACTTCATGAGAGTACTCTGTTTTACTTAAGGTCAACTAATTCAAACGTTAATCTGTTAATCACAGGTAAATACCTTCATAGCAACATCTATACTATTGTTTGACCAAACAACTTGGCACCATAGCCTAGTTCAAGTTGACACATAAAATTAACCATCACAATGCTTTTCTCCTACTCTCTGACATTCTTAGGCTGATGGTCACCCAATTCTCTGAGCCACTAGTTGCTATTGAGTCGATTCAACTAATGGCAACCCCATGTGTGTCAGGGTAGAATTGTGCTCCATAGGGTTTTCAATGACTAATTTCTCAGAAGTAGATTGCCAGGCATTTCTTCTGAGATGCCTCTGGGTGAACTTGAACTGCAAACTTTTTGGTAAGCAGCCGAATGCCTTAATGGTTTGTACCACTCAGGGACTCCAGCTGCTTCCCATTCGACCTACATGCTCTCCGTTTATAGGACTCCAAACTATCCCCTCCATATCATAAGGGACTTTCATGTCTGCTCAACTCCTTTCTCCTTTATTTAAAAAGGGGTTAAACAAACAAACAAAAAAAACTGTCAGATTGAGAGGAGGCCAACATAGTCAGATGTGAATTATTTTAGTTAGCCTTGGTAGAACTACTGCAGGTCCACAATCCCTTATTCATAATCCAAAATCCAAAATCTCTGACAACAAAGTGCTTTTGTAAATCTGATGTTCAATTTACTCAGTTCAGCAAAATCTACACTTAGCTGATCTGAAGTTATTTACTGCCTTTGTGTATCTGATTTACTGTAAATATGTGGATGCTTCGCTGACAACATATTAATGCTTTTTTTTAGAAGAGGTGTTGTCTCAGACTCGTTTGAGTTGTTACTCAATATCAGTATGTGCTCCATATTACTTATTAAAATTCAAAAAAAGCTATGAATTCCAAATACACCTGGCCCTGTAAGATTATGTACCTGTATGCGTATGTAATTTTAAATTATAATTGTAGTATTTATTACAAGTAAGTATAAATATAACACATGAAAAGCAGAAATAAAATTGCTGAATGAGATGATGAAAATCTCTAGCATTCAATTCATTTCACTTATTCATTTAAAAAACTTTTATTAACCTTCATTATTACGTCTTATCTGTCCTATGGTACACTACAGATTCATTGCTGATTATTTACTGTTGTCATCAAAGTTGATTGCTAAACAACAGATTAATCGCTGACCAGTCTATCACAGCCAGTTTTATTAGAAATACTGGATATTTAGTTATTTTAAATGACTAGTAATGGATATATAAAGAAAATATCAGCACACCCATAGGAAAACCTTTTGAGTTGGACTTTGATGCATTGCAAAGTACACCTTTGAAGATAATTTCAATTCAATGATGTTTTTAATTGCCCTAGATTCGATTATCTTATTGGACTGAACTTACATCTCTACAGAATAAATTTTATATTCTTTTTAACCCTGTATTTGTTAGAATTGGCCAAGTATTCTTTCTCCTGAAATCTTAGGGATTGCCCAGGGAATCCATCTTACGAGTGATATAAAAAGCTCATAATTTTTCAGCACTAAATAGCTTTAAGAGCCCTGTGTTTAACCCTATTTCCTAGTCGCATATATGTCTGTGAATGTATACTGAAAAGTAGTTGAAAAATTTACTGTAGAGTATATACTGTATTCTAGCTGACTAAAACAGCCCTTTTTCAACCCAATACCACTGCATGTTATGTTTGTCCTGTGGTCGAGTGTGCGGGTATGCATTTTGAAACTTCCTTTGCATTTATATAACATTGGTTGATTTATCAATATTCTTTCTTATGTTTTACTTTATTTTTCAATAATTAGAACCATAGGAAGTAATTAAAGTAGAGATGTGTTCTTCATTTCACAAATGAGAAAACTAAAGTTGAGGTAGGGTGTTTTGCCTAAAGCCAGAAAGGTTGAAGAGTGGATGGGTACAAGAACACAAACCTACTTCTCTTTGTCATCCAGTCGCATTCCTGTAAAATCAAATTGCAGTATAAACAAATATGATGTTTAGAAGTTACTTTCCTGCTCTTAAAATAATGACTTTCCTTCGCCTTAACATTTGTGCCAAAGGATGATTATCCTATGACACTAGTCAGTACTGCAGGCATTATCTTTTAATTAACCACCACTTATATTTCTGCACCACTTTTATGTACTGTATTTTATTACACCATTAGACTTTATTTTTATATTCATAATTGCTGATAAGTGCTGAACTTGTTTAATGTGAAAGAAGAATTTAGTCATTAAAAATGGATAAAATCTTGAAGGCAGAATGTTAAGTAATTATTTCATTTGCAATTTTTAGATAGATAACGAGGATCCAATTAAAATATATATTACCTCTTGTAATTTGGAAATAGAACCTGTGATAGAGAATACCTGCTAGGGTATAAGTAACGAATTGGGAGTCATGCTTATGAATAGTATCAAAATAGAAAAAAACAGCATTTTCATTATTTCATTTTTGAGAATAATTTTTCTTTTAAAATTTTATGAAATTAGTGATTCATTTAAAGAAAAAAATAAGGTACCTATAATGGCAGTAAGATTATTACCATATCCTGTGAGTGAAATTCAGTCATGTGAAGATAGATTTTTCTGCATTAACAACAGTCGCATTCACTGGTATTTTAAATCCTTACTCTTAATAGCATTTCCATGGCGTCCATTAGCATATATAATCATGATGATACAGTTGTCAATAAATTAGCAAATATTCTGCACCCATTACGTTGTCATCTAAAGAGTTTCAAGGCTATTTACCTCAAATATGTGCATTCTAGGCACTATGTTAGGTGTTGCTGGGGAAACAAATATTATCCGGACACTGCCTCTGCTCTCAAAAATCTTATAGTTTAAAATAATGCGAAAAGTGATAAATTATGTGAGAAGCATAAACAAAGTAACAAGAACTGATCAGGAAAAGGCTTCATCGAAGATCAGAAAGTAATGTTGACTTGGGCCTTGAACAATGGGTAGAATGCTAATAGGTAAAGATGAAGAAACAGAATGAGTAAAATGTATTAGAGAAGAAATCAAGGAAATGACAAAAATTCAGTGTGGCTAGAGTATAGTTTATATGTAGAAGGATATGATTACACTTGAAAGTAGTGGGATAAATTAAAAAGTGATCACAATGGGAATTTTTCTTTTTATTGACAAAATGATTTCAAAGGCACTTGGAGGAACACTTAGACAACAATAGCAAATAAAAGTCTGATAAAACAAAATGCTAAGATATAGTATAAATGTAAAATAATTAAAAAATGTGTTATTAGTGCAAGAATCAAAAGGTAGATTAATGGTAAATAGTAATATAACTCTGTAACACAACCTAATATACACTGGAATTTAACATGTAAAAAGAGGGTGCATAAAAAACAATTGAGAAGTGATGAGTCAGTGCAAAAAAATGATGTTGTGTAAAACTAATATATGAAAATAATTGTAAATTCTTATATCACCAAATATATGAAAATAAATTGCCAGATAAGAAGTCTATTATTAAGAATTGAACATTAAAATTTCAAAAGAAAACCTAATATTTAGCTCAATAGACATGAAAGGATTTTCTAAGAACACCAGCATTGGGTGGGGAGAGGAGGACTCACTCTCTAGATTGCAGATACTTGTTATTTTTGGTGATGGGAAAAGTAGCACTGAATGTGGGTGTAATGAGCACAACTTGGCCAAAGTAAACGATGCCACTAAGAAGTGCACAAAAGAAAAAAAATATATATATATATTTGTGGTAAAGAATATGACGAATAATTTGGCAACAACACCAATATTAACCACAAAATGAGTGCATGGTCACATATGTATGTGTATAGGCATATATGTGTATGGGTAGGTACAAGTGTGTACATATGTGTGCATAGACAGAAGTATCTACATGTACACATGTATGTACAGATATGTGTGTGTATATATGTACATTCATAGAGGACACAGTTACAGATACTTCTCAGACATAACCAAACACCTTGCAAGATTGGTTCTCCAGGTTTGAAGGTTTAGGACCTTAGTCTCATGGGACAACTTAGTCAATTGGCATGATATAGTTCGCAAAGTTCACGTTCAGCATCCTAGTGAGGTGAGTTGTGTCTGAGGTCTTAAAAACTTGCAAGCAGCCATCTAAGATACATGTATTGGTCTCTACTTGTCAGAAGCAAAAGAAAAAGAAGGAAACCAAAGTCTCTGTAAAGAAACTAATCTATAGGGCTAGTAGCCTACAAGAGCCATGGCCTCATCTACCCTGCGAACAGAAGAATTAAATGGTGCCTGGCTACTACTACTGACCATTCTGATCAAGGCCACAATATCACAACCTGATGGACCTTGATAGAATGGGAAAAAAAACGGTGAAATGGAGCACAAATTCTTAAAAAGTCAACTTATTAGACCAGTTCAGACTACAGGGTTCTCTGAGACTATGGCCCTGTGATACTCTCTAAATCTTGAACTGAAATTATCTTCTGAGGTCACCTTTTAGCAAAATAACAGATTGGCACACAAAATTAAGGATATTACCTATGAATACTAAAGCAAACCCGTTGCTGTTGAGTTGATTCCAACTCATAGAGACCCCATAGGACAGAATAGAGCTGCCCCGTCAGGTTTCCAAGGAGTGGCTGGTGGATTCGAACTGCTGACTTCTTGGTTAGCAGTCGAGCTAAACCAGTGTGCCATCAAGACTTCCTTGTGAGTATAAACCCCCCCCCAAAAAAACCATCCGTATGAGACCAAAAGGTCAACAATGACTCTAAAGCAAAGATGAGAAGGTAAGGGGGTAAAGAAACTATAGCACTGGAAATGGAACAACCAAAATGCACTTAAAGAGAATGCTGACACATTGTGAAAAATGTGACTAACGTTACGGAACAATTTGTATAGAAACTGTCAAATTGAAGCCTACTTTTCTGTGTAAATTTCACCAAAAGCACAATAAAATACTATTAAAAAAAAAAAAGAAGAAGAACAAGAGCATCAGTTGAAAAACGAAGATTTAAAAATTTAAATACTTGAATTTCTGCATATGAGGAGCACCATAAGCAAAATGAAGACACAAAGTACAAGCAGGGTAAATATTTACAACACTTTTTACTAGGATAGAATGAGTATGGGTAATAAGTATCAGATAAACAACCCAAAGCAAAACTGAGCACAGACAGGGACAATCAATCCGCTTACGGAAAAATTCAAGGTATCAATAAATATGAAATAAAGAACATCTACTTTTTTTTTTTACTAGAATTAAAAACAAAATGAAAACCATGCCGACAATGAGATAACACTTTCCCAGTCAAAATGGCAAGAATCAAATATGTATTAAACATTAGAGCAGGCGCAGTGCCAATGGTTCCTTGGTGTATGGTAGTAGTCTAAAGTAGTATAGTAGAAAGTAATTTGGCATCTCGTACCAAGAGTGTTAGAGTTCACAACTTTTGATACAAATTCCACTTTTAGTAATCTAGACTAAGGAAGCCATCAAAACTGCCGAGGAAGTTGTGCATGCAAAGATATTCATTACGCAGGATTTATAATAGTGAAAAATAAAGAGGATGTAGAGACAAAAACCTAAATGTTTGAGAATGTTTAAATAAACCATGATACATTCAATATGATGAAATATCATGCATACACTAAATCATGATTTTTTTCAAGATCATTTTAAAGAAATGAAAGAGTATTCATCTTCTGCTAAGGGAAAAAAACAGCATTAATTATTTATTCAAAAAAGTATGTATTGATATGTACCTGGCACTGTTCTTGGCACTGGGCATACAACAATAAATAAAATAGATAACAAGCCCTGTCCTTTGTTCTAATCAGGGAAGGGGGAGGATTTGAACATACCACGTGTGCATATGTTCAGAAAAACACTTCAGGGAAATAAACCCTGTCTGAGTGGGAGATTAAAGATCGATGCGTAGGATTTCCTTATGCTTTTTTTGAATTTTCAGAATTTTTTTTTACATTTTTAAGTTGATAGGCAAGTGAGCAATATGGTTGGAACTGTGTGCTAGCTAGTAAGATGCATCTGGATACAACATGCAGAATAGATTGAAAAGGGAGAGGCATGTGGTGGTTTGGAAAACATTATTATACTTTAAGTTGACTGAATGAACGCTGAATTAGATTGGTATAGATGTGATTATAAATGAGAGGTTAGATGCAGGAAATACTTCAGAGAAAAAATCTTGGAACTCGGTATGTGATTAAACGTGGAGGTTGGTCAGAAGGAAGAGACCAAGGTACCTTGAATAGTTTCAGACTGATGCCTGGAAGAATAGAAGTGCTATTACCAGAATGATGAAAGTTAAAAAGAAGTTAATATGAGAAGGAAAGTGATAAATTTATTGTAGGGTATATAAAGTGAGATTTGCAAAAGTGGGATTCAGAATGTTTGCATAGAGTAAGGGAATTAGGATACTTTTCGTGGGTTGTGATGGCAGCCAGGGGAACCCAAACTCAGACAGTTTAAGGGAGTATTTCTCTTCCACTCCAGTCCATCCTGCTATCCATCTACCAGATTCCTCTTTCATACTTATTTGTTTTAATAATAGCATTACTCTCCTCAAGAACCTTCAATGGTTCCTAATCCCTGATTCATCAATTCTATATTCTGTAGGGTGAATTGTACAATTTTCATACTGTAGCCCAAACCTACCTTTCTAATTTGATTTCCCATTATTCTCTTATATGTTGTTCCTTCTAGCCATGTTTTACTTCTCTCAGTTTTAGGAATAGACATTCTTGGCTTGTTTCTGCCCTTGCAACTTCACTCATGTAGTTGCCCTCATTCAGAATCTCTTTCCTATTACCATCACCTATGCAAATTGTACACAAATTTTAGAGTTCATCCATGCCTTCTTCCCTAGGCATTCCAGCCCTCATTGATATTCTAGTCCTTACCGAGTGTATCACACATGGTAGTACTTAATTATAAAGTCTTGTGTTATTCTCTAATACTATGTGTGTATTTATATTTATGTGTATTTATATATATACATTTATTCACGTTTAAGAGTGCTTCTATAATATCTGGTACCTAGGCTTGTGCTAAACACATGGAAGGTGTGGAATGAATAGTCATGTATCAACTGACTGGCTATATCATCTTTCCAAAATAGAGATCAGGTAATTATGAGGAGCATGCACCCGCTTTCCCCAATTATTCAGAAAAAAAAAAGAGTTTCAACTTCTTTCAGAAACTTAATAGAACTGTAAAAAGTACATACAATAAGTTATGTAAATAGTGAGCCATAAGTCACAGTTTTGTTTAGTAACATTGTAAAAATCACCCATTGTATTTTAAGATAGCAAATAAAAAGGAAGAAAAATGTAACTACTTTGGAAGGACTCATTTGACCAAAACAATTCAATCATGCCCTCTGCTTCCAGGTTTTTTTTTTTTTTCTGATAGTCTGCTCACATGAATTTCTTTATGTAAACCTTCCCTTCCTTGATCATTGTGTATTTCATCTACAGGTAGTGGTGGATTTCCTTGATAATTGATTATTTGAAAGTGATGTCAAAGACAAAGCTTCTCTTTTGTCTACCTAGAAATCACTTAGTGTTTCTGTCTATCCAACAAAACAGTGTTTTTCTCTCTCTTCTTCCCCCTGTTTCAGATTCTTGAGTGTGTAGGGCAGCCATCACTAGTGCTTTCATGATGAAAAGAAACAACTGTGTCTTGGTGTGCATGATGATTCAGGCCCATGGATCATAAGCATCCCTATCACCTAAATATTCCTATTACCATGCCTATCTTCTTCCTTCCCATCATTTTCCTTCATTGCCTGTACTCTCTGTTCCAGATAAGAGACAAACAAGTTTAGCTTTGGATTCTATATCTCCTCCCAATGTTCATCAGTCCCATGATTCCAGGAATAAATCAGTCCTACTTTTCTAGATTTCAGTGCTTGGGGAGCTACCATAAAGACTATCTGACCAGGACTTTGGATGTGTGATGAGACTTTCCTTTAGAGTACGTAAGATCAACACACAGTGAGTCAGGACACAGATATAAAAGGTGTCTAGAAAGATGCACAATGGCTTCTGTGCTGGTTATTATCTTTTCTCCTCCATTTCCACTGCCACCACCAAAGGTCTGGGTCCGAGAGTCTTTACCGTAGCTCCCCAAACACTGAAATCATAGTTTAGAAAAGTAGGACAGGTTCATTCCTGGGATCACGGAACTGACGAACGTTGGGAGCAGATATAGAATTCAAATCTAAACTTGTATTATCAAAACAAAGTATTTCTTCTCTTATGATTTGGTTAAATACAAGTGTATTTTGAGAGACTGGCCTTCTTCAGTTGTGTTACTAACATCAGGCTTATGAAGGAAAGGACTTGGACCATCTACATTTATGCCCATGACTTAGAATTCTCTTACATTTGCTATTTTGAAATTTTACACCCTAAAACCAATACCTATCATGTTTAGGAACTCTTAGAAGAACATGGGTTGCTAGACTAGGGGAAGTGCTCTTATATCAGACCTGCTTCTTGGAAGAACCTTGTAACAGAATCTTGGTAAAGGCCTTGAAAAAGCTTATTCCCACTGTGTTCCAGAAAAGTACCTATTTGATAACCCAGGAAATAAACTGACTCAGCCTATGGCATTCTGGTTAAGAGCTCGGCAGTTCAAATCTACCAGCTGCTCCTTGGAAACCCTATGGGGCATTTCTACTCTGTCCCGTAGAGTCACAAGTTGGAATTGACTCGACAGCACATAATGACAATAACAACAACATTATTTTTTAAGGCACAACATAGTGTTTGGGGTTCTGGTAAATAATAAACAAATATGTCTCTACATACCATGTAAAGCATATTCCTGCAGTTAAAATCTCCTTTTTTTAAGCTATTATACTGTCCATGATGAAACATCATGATTATATGTATCCCTTCTTCAACTTCCTCTATGATTTTGAATATTGTGTGCTTGACAAAAACACCAGTGCGTGTGCTATTTTACATATCTGTACTAGTCTTGTCCATTTACAATTATTTTGTCACTTGGCTTGTCTGTGACATTCTGTGCCAATATGTTAGTTAAAACGCCATTCAGACGGATGTTTCTGAGTATTCTGTGGGTGTTCAGAGAACAAAGAGAGAGGCAATCAGTATTTCTTTATAATCCCCTCACACTCAGACATTCTGTGTCCCTTGGAATTTTTTTTATGAATGGGAACCCTCATTCTAAAATGTCCAAAACATTCCCTCCCTAGCCCCCGCCCCCCAAATCCCTGAGTTCAGAGTTTCAAACTAAATCTATGATGTTGAATACATTTATTTAGGAAATATAATAACCTATTTTTCCATAGGGAATGGTGTATGTTTATAATGAGAATAAAAAGCTTTTGAATACCAAAAGGCTTTTCCAAAATCAATTTTGATGATTTAGGCATACGTGAATCATTACCTATTAGTTAAATTTCTTTTAAGCACATGCCATAAACTTTACAAGAGAAGCAAAAAAAAAAAAAAATGCTTACAAGATTATGCTTTGGATTTTATTTAATAACCCTGATCGTTCAAAAGAGTTACAGAAGTAGTTGACAAACCAGAAAGGGCACTTTACTTCAGAATTATGGGTAAAAGTTTAAGAAACTGACTAGTAGACCATCATTCTCTTCTACTTATTCTACACAGACAGGAAATATATCACTTATTTCTTCTTCTTGGCCTATCCTTTCTCCTTTCCAGTTTTCTTCTGTGGGATTTCTAATGATCCTTTAACAACAACAACAGCTGCAGCAGCTGTGGTGGCAGTAGCGATGGTGGCATCAACAACTATCATTTATATATTGACTACACACTGTGCACTTTACATTTTGCTAAGTCCTTCGTAATCGTTAACTTGTTACTTCTCTCCTCAACTATCTGAGGTAGGTACTAGTATTTTCCTCATTTTATAGGTTAGGAAAATGAAGATTAAGACAAGGTAAATAACTTACCCAAGATCACATAACTAGTAACTTGCTGCTCTTAGATTCAAACCCAGGTCCATTTGATTATGGAGGCTATGCACTCATCTGGTACAGGAGTGCCTCCCATAATTTAGTAGCCCATATTCTTCTGAGTGTTCCTAAACATGCTAGGTATTCAAAATCAAAACCCGTGGCCGTCAAGTTGATTCCGACTCATAGCAACCGTATAGGTCAGAGTAGAACTGTCCCATAGAGTTTACAATTTCAAAATAGCAAATGCTAAGTCACAGACTAAAGAAAAATTGATGCTTTTGAGCTATGGTGTTGGTGAAGAATATTGAATATACCATGGACTTCCAGAAGAATGAACAAATAAGTCTTGAAAGAAGTACAGCCAGAATGCTCCTTAGAAGCAAGGATGGCGAGACTGTCTCACACACTTCGGAAGGACGAGTTCTCAGAGAAGGACCTCATGCTTGGTAAAGAAGAAGATCAGCGAAAAAGACGAAGATCCTCAACAAAATGGATTGACACAGTGGCTGCAACTATGGGTTCAAACATAGCAATGATTGTGAGGATGGCGCAGGACCGAGCAGTGTTTTGTTCTGTTGTACGTAGGGTTGCTATAAGTCGGAACCAACTGGATGGCACCTAGCAATAACAACAACAATATGGAGTTGAAGTTAGTGAAATGACCTTGATCCCTGGAAAAATGTAGGTGCTACATACTTGGAGGGTATGCCATCTTCTCAATATTTGTACATGCAAATAACTTGGTCAAGTTATATGGAGCTAAAGCCAAACAAGCAACATTGGATGATATATGCAGCTTTAGTGGGTATACTTAGGGAAGCAAGGCCATATTCATCTGATAAGTCATATCAGTTGAATCATCAATTGGGTTGCACATGTCATAGCTAGACCATTGAAATAGTCATAGAAATCACTTAAGTATAGGATCTTAAATCATTCATTAATAAATTCCCATGTTGCAATATCTGTGGAATTTATATTGACGCTTATTTATTCCAAGGATATCATCATATTCTATAAGCCACTGAAGCCAGGGAGATTCATTTTCTTCATAGAATATACTCCCTCGTTCTGACTGAGAATCAGTGATGGAAGTAAGCTATAGTTATAATGCCTTTATTGAAAGGCAGAATAAAGTTATATAAAACACTAGAAAATAGGACTTGTGTTTTCCTAATTATTGAATGCAACCAGTGGTATGACCTTGGACAAATCACTTACCTTCTCTGGGTCTCCAATTTTTCAGCTGTCAAATGGGGATATTAATATAATATCACTGTCCTGACTTTCCCTGACCTGACTTGCATGAAGTTCCAATCACTTGGGGTATCTAATGAAATGCTTGTAGAGGCTAAAGTTGAATGAAAATGCTTGTACTTCAGTTTCTCAGTTGGTCCACTCTAGTACTTAACAGAAGCTGGAATATGTGGCTTATAAAGGAAATAGAAACAACTTTGTAAACAAATATTCAAGAATCCCAAGCCATAAAACGAGTATGGTTTTATGACAAGAACAAAAGCAACAAGGGACACAAATAAATCGATGGAGAATGAGAAACTCTAGTCTGGAATTTCTTGTCAGCTCTCTGGGGTGCAGAGAATGGGTTTATGAGAAACTGAAAAGGAATAAAGAAATCCCATCTGACATTTAGTTCAGACTTTATTAGTAAACATTTTTCACTTAGAATATTCACATGTAAATTCCAGACTGTAGCTTCCTTCTTACTGTCAGTGGATTCTGGTTATTGCCCAATTTATCATTAGCAGCTGTAATAAAGCCGACCCGAGAGTCTTCCGTAGATGGTAAACTCATCAGTCTCACGAGAGTTGGCATCATGGGCCCTGCCAAGTTATGAGCTGAGATACACAGTTGGCATCTTGGACTCGCTCTGCCAAACAACAAGTCTCCTGTGGGCAGATTAGAAACCTAGTAGATTCTGTTTTTTGCGTAACAAAAATATTTAACTATTGACAGTCTTCAAATTAATTTCTTGCAAAGCAATTGAAACTCTTAGGAATGGCACATACAGTAATGTTATCTCTCTTTTCTCTGCTAGTGAAAAGTCATAATCCTGCATACTCCCTTGTCTTGTTCACAGTTTTGCCATTAGTCCTCTACTTAGACTATGCTTTCACATAGAACTATTAGAAATACTTCCAAGTAAACAGAGTCTGGTGAGCATCTGACTAATTCTTCTACCTACTAGACACTTTCTAAGATTACATTCCATGGAGGCAGAAATCTTGCCCTGGTGTTGTGGAACTACCCAAGGATAAATGGATTCTTGTTAAAGGGAGAATTAAAGACATTAGATGTTGAAATCTTAGAGCTCCAAATGGAATACCTTAACTAAAGAGATTTTAAAAATGCCTCCAATTCTACTTAAACATCACTATCTTCTTAACTGGAGCCCTGATGGCACAGTGGTTAAGAACTCAGCCTGCCAACCAAAAGGATGGCAGTTCGAATCCACTAGCTGCTCCTTGAAAACCCTATGGGGTAGTTCTACTCTGTTTTATAGGGTCACTATTTTTTATGAGTTGGAATCGACTCGACAGCAATGGGTTTGGGTTTGGGGTGTCTTCTTAACTTTAAAAGTGGCACAAGTTTTGTCCTAGAGAATCTGCATGTGTCTATGTGTATAATGGAAATGCATACACAATTTGTTATGATACATTAACATTAGATTGCTCAATGTATTACCTTAAGAATAAAGTTGTGTTCCGCCTATATGCCCCAATATTGAGAAAGTCACCCTAGTATTAGATATTATTCTCTAATTATTTGACACATTACTTTGAAATGATTATTGAACTCTATATATGAAGAACAACAATGTACATTAACGACATATTGCTATTTATATTATTCTCCTGAATATATTTTCTAGAACTCCAGTAGGCATTTAGTTGAAATATTTCCATATCATAATTCAAAGTACCTTGTCCTATAGGGTCGCTATGAGTCGGAATTGACTCATTGGCACTGGGTTTGCATAAATCGATTGCTACAGCCTTCAAAACTAAAGATTGTCATGAAGGATGGCAGGGACATATGTCTCTTTGAGTTAACTTTCTTGGGATTTTGATATTTGGGTTGGAATATTACCCTCCAATGTCTCTGATCTGTATAAAGCTAATTACATGTTACTATTAAAGCAGATTGCAAGAAACATTGACAGTTGGAAAGGCCTAATGACCAGCTGGATGCGAAAATTTCATGTTGTCAGTATGGTAACCCTGCCAGGATTTTTACATGCCATTTATCTGCTACAAACATAGATACCTAAACCTTGCTATAAAATAAACTTAACCTGGTAAGGAATTACATTTGGAATTTTCAAGACTGCATATTCCATATTTTGAGACTGTAATCTTTACTGCCTCATTTCATATTGAATTTACAGAATTTATCTTTTGCCTAAAACTTATAATAATCAAAAAATAATCTAGAATAATAAAGAAAATACAAACCTTAATATAGTCAGTATCTATGAAACATTAAAAAAATAAATCAGTGATTCGGGATGCTAAATCAACCTAGTTACAAGATGTCTTTTAGCACTCCTCACTTTCAATTGTTTGAGAAATCATTTCACTTTTTAACTAATTCTTCAACAAAACAAATAATACCATTCATATAGTGTTTTGGGGGAGCATTATCTCATTTGCCTCTCACAGAAATTCAGTGATACAAGGTTGCCAGTCCTAGACTCTTCCCATTGATATCAGAATGCATTTAGGTGAGAAAAGAAATAACTTTCTAAAAATTTCTCCACTGTCCTCAATTTTTCAACTTTTTTTTTAACCAATCCCTCTAATAACCTCATCACACACTTCTTAGATATAATAGGTACAATAAAATGACAATTACCTTGTCTTCCATCAAAACTTTACCAAAACACCTGCATTTGAACCCATGTAACAACAGCAGCAGCAACGATAACATAACAGTTGGCATTTATTGAGTACTTAATATGTGCCAGGCACTACTTTATATACTTCACTCATTTCAACTTCTTTAGTTTTCAAGCCTCCAGTTGCAATATTGAAGGATTTGGTAGGCAAAATATTCAATGATGCAGGAAGCATCAAAAGAATATTCACTGAATACACAGTCATGTACCAAAAATAATTGGTTGACGTTCAACCATTTCAGGAAGTGGCATGTGATCAATAGCCAACAGTGTTGGAGGGAGAAATCCAAGCTTCACTGAAGGCGTTGGTGAAAAACAAGTTTTCAGGAATTGATGGAATACCAATTGAGACGTTTCATCAAACAGACACTGTGCTGGAAGCGCTCACTCGTATGCCAAGAAATTTGGAAGATAGCTACCTGGCCAACCCACTGGAAGAGATCCATATTTGTGCCCATTCCAAAGAAAGGTGATCCAACAGAAAATTATGGAATGATATCATTAATATCATGTGCAAGTAAAATTTGTTGAAGATCATTCAAAAGTGGTTACACCAGTACATTGACATGGAACTGCCAGAAATCCAAGCCAGATTCAGAAGAGGACGTGGAAGTAGGGATATTATTGCTGATATATGGATCTTGGCTGAAAGCAGAGAATACCGGGAAGATGTTTACCTGTGTTTTATTGACTATGTAAAGGCATTCAACTGTGTGGATCATAACATTGTGAAGAATGAGAATTCCAGAACACATAATTGTGCTCATGAAGAAGTTGTTTATAGGCCAAGATGCAGTCATCGGAACACAGGGGTACTTTGTGGTTTAAACTCAGGAGAGATGTGCATCAGGGTTGTAAACTTTCACTGTACTTATTCAATCTGTATTCTGAGCAAATAATTTAGAAGCTGGACTATGTGAAGGATGCTGTATCAGGATCAGACATGCAAATGACACAACCTTGCTTGCTGAAAGTGAAGAGGGCTTTAAGTACTTAGTGATGAAGATCAAAGACTAGTCTTCAGTATAGATTACACCTCAACATAAAGAAAACAAAAATCCTCAAAGGGACCAATAAGTAACACCATGATAAACAGAGAAAATATTGAGGTTATCAAAAATTTCATTTTACTTGGATCCACAATCAACACCCATGGAAGCAGCAATCAAGGAATCAAGTGACGTATTTCATTGGGTAAATCTGCTTTAATGGACCTATCAAGAGCGTTAAAAAGCAAAGATGTCACTTTGAGGACTAAGGCGTAACTCACCCAAGCTGTGGTATTGTCAATCACATCACATGCATGCGAAAGCTGGACAAATGAATAAGGAAGAGTGAAGAATTAATGCCTTTTTATTGCGGTGTTGGTGAAGAATATTGACTATACCATGGACTGCCAGAAGAAGGAACGAATCTGTCTTGGAAGAAGTACAGCAGGACTGCTGTTTAAAAGGGAAGATGGGGAGACTTTGTCTCACATACTTTGGACATGTTATCAGGAGGGACCAGTCTCTGAAGAAGGACATTATGCTTGGTAAAGTAGAGGGTCAGCAAAAAAGAGGAAGACCCTCAATGAGATGGGCTGATACAGTGGCTGCAACAATGGGCTCAAACGGCAAGAATTGTGAGGATGGCACAGGAGTGGGCAGTGTTTTATTCTGTTGTGCACAGAGTCACTAAGAGTCGGAACCCACTTGACGGCACCTAACAACAACAGTCTTCATGACAAATCTAAGAGCTATGTTCTATCATTTCATCCCCACTTTAGATATGGGGAAATAAAAGTCCTCATCCAAGGTCAGGAAAAACCAAGTGGCAAATACAGGATCTGAACCCAGGTACTTTGACTCCAGAGCCTGAATCTAAAACGTATACTCTACTGCATTGCTACTGTTATATAAGAAGAGTCCCCTACAAATGCGCTCTCACTTACAGCTTTTATCCCATCTCTTCCCACCTTCCCAAGAACTTTGCTCCTGCAATTATGTCCTCTTTCTACTGAATTATCAGTTTTTCCCTTTCTGCTGAACAAGTCCATTGTCATTCAAGTATACTTCATTTAAAAAAAAAAAGTTGCCTTTCAGTTGATACCTCATTATTACCCAATTTAAAAATGTAAATAAACAAACAAATGAAAAATCCTTCCTTTCTATATTTTTCTCCGATGGTAACAATCCTTCAAATACTTACCTATATCACTAACTCAACTTCTTGATCTCCTATTTTTTCCTCAAACCATTGTATTGTAAAGGTTTTCACCAAGAACACTAATATCTTTCCCAAACCAATGATGAAATGCCTGTCCTAATTTACTGAACCATTAGCAGTACTTGACATGAACGGCAACACTCTCCTTGATATATTGCCTGCTTTTCCTTCTGTCTCACTAAGCACTTTTATTCAGTGTCTTTTGCTGGTCTTTCTCATCTCTAACACATCTGGAAGTTGGAGTAACCCAGGACTCTTTCCTTAGCTTTCCTTTCCTCTGTAGACTCTCTCCTTAAGGCATCTCATCCAGAACCATGATGTCAAATACCATCTATATACTGATGTCTCTCAGATCTGTAGCTCCAACCTGGATATCTCTTCTGAGCTCCGTAAATCATACCCCATATTCAACTCTCTACTTCACATTACCACTTGGATGTGTAATAGGCTTTTCTACTTTAACATAGCTCAAATAGGACCACAGATTTCCATTTTTAAATCTACTCCCTGCCAAGCTTTCCTCTTTTCAGTAAACAAAACCCAGGTGTTGAGGCCAAAAACTTAGGAGTCATCCTTGATTCTTCTCTTTCCTTTAACTTTCATATCCCATTCATCAGTAAGTCCTGTCAGTTCCTCCAAAAATCTATTTCCAAAACTAGTTTCACTGCTAAAATGCCTCAAATCCATCTCCACTGCTAAAGCCTTAGTCAAGGTCCCTATCATCTCTCCCCTGCACTACTGCAATAGTCTCCTAATTTGTTTCCCTGCTTCTACTCTTTTCCTCCTATATTCTGTCCTTTTCATAGCACCTAGGGCTATCTTTCTAAAACTTCAGTCTTACAATAGTGCTTCTCACCTTAAAACTTTCCAAAATCTCCCTAACAAAATAAAATCCAAACTCCTTTATCTCCTTACCATGGATTAAAAGGTCTTATATGATGTAGCTTCTTCCTAGTTCTCTATTCTCAGCTTCTTCCACCCTCTCCCTCATTAATTATGTTCCAGTAACACGGGCTTTTCTTTATTTCTGAGACTGTTGCTTAGATGACTTTTCTCCCAAATCTTTGCTTTCTGCCTTCTTCTCATCTTTCAAATCTCAAGTCAATTGCCATTTTTCCAGAAAGGCTCCTTCCAACCAACCTAGATTATCTAGTCACTTGGTCACCCTCTATCAGAGTAACCTAGTTCATCTTATTTGTATTACTTATTGGGCCTAGAAGTTGTTTCATAATTAGAAATCATCTTATTTATTTGCATTTTGTGCGTTGGAATGTAAGTTCCTTGAGGACAGGGACAATATTCATCTTAGATCCTTAGCATGGGATCTTTGTCACCTAGGAAGTATTTGTAACGTAATAGGCTCTTGATAAATATTTTTGACAGTCTCACTATGATACTCTTACCTCTGTAGATAAAGATTCATAAATGTAGTAAATGTGAGTGGTGGTTACATGAGGTCACTAAAAGAGGAAAGGGACATACCGTTAAGGGCCTTATCCCAATGTTCAAAGCAGTGAACTCTGCAAAAAGACAAAATTAAATGCAGGTATGCATTTCGTAACTTGAATTTTCTAGGCCAACCTAATAATCTTCCCACTTTCGAAGTGATTTCATCTTTGGAAGTAAGAAATGCTTGGTGGTTGATTACTGCAATAACAACTCTGCACAAATCTGGTTCCTATGAGGCAGAGGTCAGATATACCCCACTCTCCAACTTCCTCACCATTTCTGACACCAGCCATTGCTCCCACAGGATTCTTTCTCTTTTGGGTTTGATGATTCATTGCCAACTGTCACAGAGAATGCATGAAAACACCATATCTGCAATAACAACTTTAATGTAACAGAGAAGCATATAAACAAAAGCTATAAACAGAAACATATGAAAAGAGGTTCAGAAGGGGTCCTAGCGTGGGGCCTCAATATCTCAATGGGCCACTCTTATGTCTCAAAGGGGACCCACATACCCTTCCTTAAAACTGATGTTCATTCTCACCCATCAGGAAACTTTCCAACAGAAATTTTCTCAGTTGGCTGCCAGCTCCTCCTGGCCAGATCTTGGATGGCCCCTGCGCTACGGACGGCCCCTGCTCTGCAGGTGGCCCTCTGCTCTGGGCATGCCCCAGTTCTCAGTGTTACAGCTCTTGGCCAGGAGTTGGCCTTGTACTCTGCTGCCACCATCTAGGCCTGTTCATTGTCTTCGCCCTTTCTGGTACATGGCAGCCACTGCATCTGTTGCCATCTCAGATTTACTGGATCTGGGAAGTTCTCAGAGAGGGCCTGCATGTCCAAAGGACACTCTGCCCTCCTGGCTCTCAGAGATTAGGAGACCCCATCTAAGCCTTCATGTTTTAGGGTTTTTATCAGCCACCAGGAGGGCCCTCCAGCCAATTAAGGTAAAGGTCAACTACTGGGCAGGGCTCCCCAGGCAATCTGTGTAAGGGTTAGCTAGAAGGCGCCCTCCCCACCCCCCCCAGTCAATCCTGGTAAAGAGCAGACAAGGCAGGGGCTCCCAGCCAATCCCAGTAAAAGTCAACTACTAAAGGAGGGACAGTCACTCTGAGTAAAGTTCATTCCTGGGCAGGGCTCTCCAGCCAACCTGGGTAAAGTTTAGACTGGGCGGAGGCCCAGCAGCCAATCCTGATAAAGGCCAGTTACCAGGAGAGGCTCCCCTACCAATCCAGATAAATGTCAATCAGGGTGGGCCTCCCCAGCCAATGCAGATAAAGGTCAGCCTTAGGTAGGGCTCATGAACTAGGACCAAAAGGCCTAATTTCTTTTTGGTAAGGGGTTTCAGGAAACCCTGGTGGCATAGTGGTTAAGTGCTACAGCTGCTAACCAAGAGGTTGGCAGTTCAAATCTGCCAGGCACTCTTTGGAAACTCTATGGGGCAGTTCTACTCTGTCCTATAGGGTCGCTATGAGTCGGAATCGACTGGACAGCAGTGGGTTTGGTTTGGTTTGGGAAAGGGATTTCACAGCTGCACAACCATGAATTTAAGTTTGCTGACGTTCTTAATAAGTTTTAATTATACTGTTTACTGGGCAGAGCCTTCCCAAAATTAAATTAGCCACTTCTTCTTACAACCATAATCTGGTGAAATTGTCTTTATGCACCCCCAAAGGGAAGATTATCACACAAATTAAATTATGTAAGCATAAGTTAAACTCTCTTTTCTCTCCTTCTTCTCTCTTTTCCTCTCGCTTGATATTATTTTCTTGAATACCTTCATTCAGTCCCATTACAGTAACTTTTAATTCACATTAATATTATTCATATACTACTTTGAGCTTCAAGTTTAACAAGGTATGAGTTTACTTTTGATAAATTTGTATTTGTAGTATCATTTTCTTTAAAAAAAGGTATTTGAGCCTCTAGATAAAATATGTCAACATAGGAAATCCCAAACTTCCTATTTCTAAAACCAAAAAAACAAAAAACACTGCCGTCCAGTTGATTCAGACCCATAGCGACCTTATAGGAGCATACTATTTTGGAAATTTTTATTTTGGCTTTCTTCCTTGTCTTTCAAAGAGAGACAACCATCTGTCTAACTCAGTTAAAAAAAATCTTGGCAAATAAAGATTACTACTGACATGGAATATGAGATTTGAAGGGGAAACATTCATTTTAATTAAACTACTGCTTCTCAAGATTGACAGAAGTAGCCGCCACTGATTGGTGCCATTTTGAATGCTGCCAGGTACTGAGGCAACTTTCAGGGTATTCACCTCTGTTAATGAAATAAAGTTAGAATCATCACAAAAAAGAGTTTGGAAGGAATATATTGAGTTGTCACTCTACTACTGGGATTAATCTGCACCACTATCTTTCATTTCTTATTTTAAGAAAATCATCAGGCTATGTGAATGAAAGTATGAATCATTGTACTCTCATATCTTTCTCATTTAGTGTTCTGTGGCATGCTAGTGGTTTGAATTCTCTATAACCAAACTTTTTCAGTGACCACAAATAGGTAATGGTAATGACACTAGGCCACCCTTTGTAATACCCTGCAATTGCATAAAGAAAGGTGACTTTATAGAATTGCTTATTATGTGGGCTGTGGGTTGAGAATATATGGTTACCATCCGTTTAATGAAGTTCTCCTAAAAACCAAAAGCCCGTAAAACCTGAAACATAAAAATCCCTTTCTGCTAAATCAAATGCTTTTTCACCATTCCAGTGTTATAAGTACCATTTCCCTCTTAAATCTCTGAGAAAAGCAAATCCATTTAAGCTATTCATAACACTTATAGGCAAGCTGTGGTTTTTAATAAAGCACAACTCATCTGTGCCTCTAACAAGCAGATATAACCTCCTTTGCCCTCCTAGAATTAGGGTGTTTGTGTTTATGAATGATCCCAATCAGGTAGCTAAAACTATAATTGGCTCTTTATCATCCTAATCAGAAAAGGTCTTCTTTCTTTCATTATGTTGAGGTGTGAGTTTTAAGATCCGAATCATAGTGGATTCAGGATTAAATTTTCTAAAGCCTATTCCCTTCGAATTTCAGCTTCAGGGGCATATATAACCAAAATGTCATAGTTAGCAAGACTAAAATTTCTTTTGGAAATTACAAAATTTCCAAGCTGGAAGGGAACTTTGGCAAAATTTAGTTAATGGCAGAGCTAGGACAAGACCTCAGGTCTCTTGATTCTCATTTTAGTGTTTTCTCTGCTGCCTAACATTACCTGTCAGTATGCCCAACTATTTGTTTGCAGCAGCAAAGTCTCAGAGAAATCCAATTTGATCCAATTGGCTGCAATAGATATTTTAAATCTCCAGTTAAACAGAAAGACTTGAATGACATCATTTCTAAAATAATCACTTACTCCAAATCCCTTATCAAACATAATTCAGTCTTTGGAGCTGACATTTAAGAAACATCCCCTTTCTAACTATACCTTTAATCAGTCTTTCACTCTAATCACCTTCTCCCTGGGTTGCTTCCCAGAAAATAAGCATGATGTTTTGCAAACCTGCTAACTGAATAGAAAGATTTTTCCCTGTTTTGATGTATTGGTTTGATTGTGGTATACTTACAATAAGCAGCTCTTAAGGTTGATTAAGGCCCTTAGCTTCGATTCAATTATTAGTTAATCTCAACAGTCATTTATTGCTTTGTGTACCACAGAAAAATAGAGACCATATTTTAATTATCGATTCATCTGATAGCAGTGTGCCAGCTGCACTACCTTTCCATATCAACATTCATGTTGAGGACATGTTCAGCTTGCTATGCTTTCCTTGTCAAAAGGAAAGCATTTTAAAGCCATCTGTTAAACCCCAACCTTAGTTTTCTTTGACTGATCTTTTTGAGAAGAATTATCAGGAACAGTGTTGCTCAACTCACAGGTAAAAAGACTCCTATCTCAAGGCTTAGAATGGCTCTGAGCTTCTGGATTAGTTGAGTTGATTTTTTTTTTTTTACTTTTTCTTAAGAACAGTAGGTCAGAAATAGCTCAATCATTATCAATTTTAAACATATGAGTTATTTTTATACCACATGGAAAAAATTCCCCCATAGTGAATACTGCAGTTCCTCTAGCACTTAATTTTGTCAACATATAAAAATTAGTTTCATGTGTATTTAAAAATAGAGGTAGCCCCCAATTTATAACTTATTCGAGTTATGATGAACTACACTTACGACCATCCTATTTTAATCAATTGTACATCTTATCGTTAGCAATATGTACAACATACGATGTTGCAGGGCATAATTTGCTGATGCTGTCATTCTCAGATGTTCAATATTATGGTCTACTGCTCAACACACGGCTGTATGGAATTAGTCTTCTAAAACTAAATCATGGGCCTCAGTTGCTTAAAAACGTGGACCCAAATGCTGATTGCTTTGCTAAAGCGATTTGGGAGCAGATGTTACTGTGACATACATGAAGAAAAAAGAAAGGGACCATACAGACAGCTCTCACTCATTTTCTGACTAGAAACATCATCCCCATTCCCGGGGATAATCCCGATGATTCAGAATCTTCCACACGTGGAGTTATTTCCACAGCTGACCAAGTGCCAGGGTCATCCAACTCTGCTTCATTGTTGGAGTAAATTTTCATGATTCATGTATTTTTTCATGTATGTACACATTAAAATATATCCATAAGTTTATACATAATATTTTCAACCACCAAAGATAAAGATCATATTTATAAAATACTGATAACAAAAGGCAATAATAATGAAAACTAAAAATAAAAAGGTGAGGTATTTAACTTATGCCAGACCTGATTTACAACAGAGTTGTTGGAATGGAACCTCTTCGTAAGTTGGGGACTACCTGTATTGAAAATATAAAAACAAAAACCTGTTTTAAATATATTTCCATTATAAATTAAGAGGCATGGAACTGAGTTCTCCATTATCATCATTAATCAGGATCCAATAAAGAATTTTCATTTTGTTCAGCTGGTTAACCTATTGACAAGTCCAAAATTAATCACTAAGAAATTTATTTCTTTTCAAGAAATTGTGCCTGAGTTAGATAACATATACCAGTGTGGTTGGTATAACTCAGAAACTCCAAATAATTGTGGCTTAAACTAGAAAGAAGTTTATTTTTATTTCACATCAAAATCTTAGTAGGCAGTTTCAAAATCATCAGGGATCTTGGGTCCTTCTAATGTATTGCTCTGGTATCATCAATACACAACTACCATCTCTTTGAACAGGAGTGATATCTAGTTTCTGCCATCATTTTAATATTCTAACCTGAAGGAAGAAAGCAAAGACAAAAGGGAGGCAGTGCCTTTTCTTTTTAAACAAGTGTCCCAGAAGTTGTCTACATCAATTTTGTTCACATTCATTCACCAAAAACTTAGTCATATGGCTAGCTTTACATACCTACAAGTGAGGCTGAGAAATTCTGTCTTTGGCTGAGTGGTCATGCGCCCAACAAAAATTCTATTAATATGCATGAAAGGAAGAGTGTATATTGGGGGATATTTAGTAGTCTCCACTACCGTACTAGTAAAAGAAATGAAAATTAATAGTAAGTCAATAATCTCTTTCATTTATGTAGCTTTTTTTCGTGCTCTTTCAATTATCTCACTTTATCCTCACTTCAGTCAATTCTTAATGACCTATGTTAAAACATGGGAGGAGAGGAGAACCACGAATAATCAAAAGTGGCAGATAATTCAAGTATAATTAACAGTTTATTTTAATTTGAAAGTTCTGTGGCTTTTTGATGCCTAAACAATCAAATTCAGTAATATTGAATTATCATTAAGCAGCAAATATGTCACACCATTTCACACCTACAGATACTCTTTCTGCCTGAACTGGCCTTTTCTTTCTTGCTTGCCTGCCAAACACTCACCCAATTTTCAAAATTCATCTCAAGTGTTACCTCCTCTGCACCTTTTAAGAAAAAACACATTCACTAAACAAGGTAGAATTGGCTACACCCTCTTTTGTGTTCTCCCACTCCACCTTTAATAAACCATAATTTATTGTATTTATTGGTTTATGTGTTGTCTCCCCAGTTGAAAGAAAATGTTAAGGGTAAGGGCAAAGCCTAATTCATCTATATGAATAAACTCCCAGCACAGAACTTTGCACATTATAGGTAATGTTTATTGAATTGAATTAAACACTTTTAATTAAAAAAAAAAAAATAATGAAGTTACACTATTAAAAATGTCACTCAGGAAAAGCTGAAAAGCATGGTACAGAAAGTTATCACCCATCTCTTTTCACTGATTCAGAACAGTCCACAAAGTAAAGGAATTACCTGATGAAATACAGATTGTGTGCAAAGGACTTCAGTTAAAAAAGAAACAAACAGCTTTCATGTAAGAATTGTTGCAGATTGCCTGACTAGAACCAATCTCATGTGCAAGTAAAAGATGCAGAAACACCAGTGATGTTCCAATGAAAATAATGTCGAAGATTTGATACTAGGTATGGCCACTTTTTTTTAATTTTTAAAAAAAAAAATTCTTTTTTACTTTTATGACCACTAGAAATGAATATTTGTAGGGAGGTTTTGCCACAATAACCTTTTTAAGTTATAATAATTAAACCACCATGGTAATGACTCAAGATTCAACAGATACTTGATGCATCAGATTTTAACACACTGTAATTAAAACTACAGAGGAAGTGATAGATTTATAATAAATATCACGAAGATAATGGGTTATATGGGGGAAATTGGAGCTTTCCCTCATGCAATATCACACATTCAAATTCAGATGGAGTAAGGAGCTACATTTAAATTTGTAGATGGCAAAAAGCTCCATCACCAAAATCGACAGATAAAAGCTAGAAAAAATGTAGTTGAAATATTTATGAAAAAAGTAAATATACTCAGTGAATAAATAATTAATAAAAGTGGAGAAATATAATATAGAGAAATAAAACGAAATAAATAGAGCAAACACAAGAGAAATAAAAGAAAAAACTTTATGGTCAAACACTTTAGGGGGAAAAAATGAAAGAAAAACAGAGACAAACAGGTAAATATCCTCAGATCCTCAGTCTCATCCATAATCAGAGAAATGAAAATTAAACTCAAGTATGATTTTCATTTGTGAGATTAACAACTATTTAAAAGAATAACAATACTTAGGGTTCATAATGGTGTCAGGAAACAGTACAGTGTTAGAGGGTAAAACAATTAAAAAATTCTGGAGAACAATTTTACAACATGTATCCAAAGACTTATATAACAATACACATTTACCAGAAAGTCCACTTCTGGGAATCTCTTCTAACGAACTAGACAAATGGATACCCACTCCTCACTTATCGAAATGGTTAGGTTCCAAAGACCAGGCTGTTATGCAAAAATTGGCTTTATGTGAAATCGAGAATGAACACATCAAAGCACAAAATGGAAGATGACTACATCATTGCATAACTGCCAAATTACAACTACCCCTCACTTATCAACTATCTTGTTATCTGACATTTTGCATTTACTACAATAGTAAAAAACCTACTATCTGACTATTTTGCACGTTAATGACGTACATCTGGCAGTAATGAATGCTGAGGTGTGAGGTAAGAGTAATGCTGGATGTGATGGTCAAGGTTATGTGTCAGCTTCACTGGGCCATGATTCTCAGTGGTTTGGCGGTTATGTAATGATGTACTTTGGCTGTTAGGCAATGATGTAGCCATCTTCCATTTTGTGATCTGACGTGGTCATCCTTCATTTTCACGTAATGCCTATTTTTGCTTAACAACCTGGTCTTTGGAACTTAGCTAGGTCGATAAGCGAGGAGTATGTACATCATTACATAACTGCCCAATTATGTTATTACATAACTGCCAAATTATATCATTACATAACTGCCAAACCACTGAGAATCATGGCCCAGCCAAGTTGACACATAACCTTAACCATCGTAGCCAGCATTACTGTCACCTTGCACTTCTGCATTCGTTACTGCCAGATGTATGTCATTAATGTGCAAAATAGTCAGATAGTAGAAGTTTTACTACTATTGTAAAAGCAAAATGTCAGATAATGAGTGTCATGGATTGAATCGTGTCCCCCCAAAATATCTGTCAACTTGGCTGGGCCGCGAGTCCCTGTATTGTGTGGTTGTCCACCATTTCATGTGATTTCCCTGTGTGTTGTAAATCCTACCACTATAATGAAATGAGATGGATTAGTGGTAGTTATATTGTTGAGATATAAAAGATTAGATAGTGCCTTAGTCAATCTTTTTGAGATATAAAAAAGAGAAGTGAGCAGAGAGACAGGAGGACCTCATACCACCAAGAAAGCAGTGCTGGAAGTAAGTGCATCCTTTGGACCTGAGGTTCCTGTGTTGAAATGCTCCCAGACCAAGGGAAGACTGATGACGAGGAGCTCCCTCCAGAGCCAACAGAGAAAGCCTTCCCCTGGAACTGGCACCCTGAATTTGGACTTGTAGCCTACTAGACTGTGAGAGAATAAATTTCTCTTTGTTGAAACCATCCACTTGTGATATTTCTGTTATAACAGCACTAGATGACTAAGACAATGAGATAGTCAATAAGTGAGGAGTACATGTACACCAACGTATAAAAAAATTAAGTTATGGCCATGTTGCTCATAATAACAGCAGCATATAATGGAGACAACCTGAATGTTCAAAAAGAAGGAATCATTTTAATGAATTATGAACTTCAGACTTACATATCCAACTATTGTTGTTGTGGTGTGCTGTCAAGTCAATTCTGTCTCATAGCAACCCTATAGGACAGAGTAGAACTGCCCCATAGGGTTTTGCAGGCTGTAATCTTTATGGAGAAAACCTGGTGGTGTAGTGGTTAAGTGCTACGGCTGCTAACCAAAAGGTCAGCAGTTTGAATCCACCAGGGGCTCCTTGGAAACTCTGTGGGGCAGTTCTACTCTGTCCTATAGGGTTGCTATGAGACAGAATCGACTCGACGGCAATGGGTTTTTTCAGGTTTAATCTTTATGGAAGCAGATCGCCAGGTCTTTTCTCCTGTGGAGCTATTGTAGGGTTCGAACGACTGACCTTTCGCTTAGCAGTGGAGTGCTTAACCATTGTACCACTAGGACCTCTTACGTATCCAACTACCTGCTCTAAATTTCCAATTGAACCTAAATGGCATCTCCAAATTAACTTATCTGAAAAACAAGCTTATGATTTCTACTCTCAGAACAAAAACCTGTTCCTCCAACAGTTTACTAGTCTCGTCCATTCTTCCAGTTGTTCAAGCCAAAATTCATATTTAAAACTTGCATCAAATCCATGAGCAGATCCTTTCAGGACTACTTTCAAAATATATCCAGAATTCAATCACTTCTCACCACTCCTACTACAATAGCCTTAATTTGAGCTATAGGTATCTTTTGCCCGAACTATTTCAAAAGCTTCCTAACTTGTTTCCCTGCTTCTGTCCTTACCACCTTACAGTCTACTCTCAACACAGCAGCCAGATTGAGCATTTTAAAATGTTAAGTCGAACAGTGTCACTTATTAGCTTAGAACTCTTCCCATCTCATTCAGAATAAAATCCAGGGTCCATTCCATGGCATCTAAGGCTGTTCATACTCTGTCCCACTACCACCTCTCTGACTTAACTCTTCCGTTACTTGTGGCACATGTGATGACCACTTACTTTTTCAGCCCTGGGATTTATTGAGAAGCTGCTTTCCCGCTGAAGTGTGTGTTGCCACAAGGCGGGGGCCTTTATGACTTTCGAAACTGAAGAAATGGGTGTGTGTCACAAATTACTGCTTTTACAGGGTATTGTATGAAGTGCTGGTAAATCAATTTTTTTAAGGTAAAATATGGATTTTGAAAAATTCTAAGTGGTATACATATTTACTTTTGGACTCTGAGGGTAGAATTAGGGGTACACATATATATCACTGTATTCTGAGGTTAGGATTGTGAGAGGGGGCAGGAAAAAATATCCGTACTACCTACCAAAAATTCAGACACACCCAATGATTCTGTATGCTTCCATTAATTAAAACATGTGATAGCAACAAAAAATGCAAAGCAAAAAAAAAATTGGCTATTGAAATTAATCTACTACTCTCCCCTTTACTTACAACACTTCCGCAGCACAGGCCTCCATGCTGTTGCTAGAACACACAAAGTTTCCCACATCAGGGCCCTTCCACTTGCCATTTCATTTGTCTTTTCCTGCAGACATTTGCATTGTTTCCTCCTTTAATTCATTCAGGTCTCTGCTCAAATTTTGCCCTTACACATACTAATGGAAGTTGTTGATGCTCTGCCCACATCTCCTTTACTGACTGATACAACTATTTCTCCTAGCTGCTATGGTTATTGAATGTTAAGAGTTTATAGTTCCATCCTCCTGAGAGTTGGCCTCGGCATCTAGGATCTGCCTTTCCTGAAAATGCCTGAGAGTTTACATCCTTGTCTGTCAGTAATCAATGACTAACTAATACAGGGGAATGAAATGCAGCCCTTTGCCTCAAGGTGGGATAACATTGTTGTGTTATTCAAGTTTCAGAGCTTCCCACCTGGAATAGGCTAGACTTTAGTTAAAACAATATCTTTGCCTCACATCCTCCTCTGACCTAACCTGCTTTCTTCACTCCCTTAAAGGATTCACCTAAGAGCGATCTCTCAACAAACAAATTGCCCAAGAATCCTACCTTAGATTCTGCTTCTAGGAAATTGGACCTAATATAGCTGGTAATGGCTCTTTGTGGCTTTTCTTCACTGCCGACCAAAAGGTTCGAGGTTCTAGTTCACTCAGAAGTGCTCTGGAAGGAAGGCCTGGCGATCTACTTCTGAAAAAATCAGCCATTGATAATCCTATGGAGCACAGCTCTACTCTGACACATATGGGGTTGCTATGAGTAGGAATCAATTCGACGAAACTTTTTTTTTTAATATTTGCCATCAGGAGAGGTTCTAGGAAAGAGTATCATTAGGTCGATGGCAAGTAGTACACCATTAGCAGTGGTAGGTGGAGCATTGACAGCCCCTGGAATGCAGGGAGGAACTAGTTTGTTCAAAGCCTCTGGCATTCGCAAAATATGGGGATCTTAATAAGCACCAGTATTGTGGTGTTGAATGACTGTTGCTAAGCACCACTGATACTTTGAAGAGAGAAAATGACAGGCTCGGATCTATTAATTACCAATGTAAAGCAGAGCGTGAGGGCCAAAGAGCCTCGTTGGGAAACATTTTAAAAGACTTTCATCTCCTTTAGCTGGAGGACAGACAGGATACTTGGTTGTAAGAGAAGGAACATTAGAGAAGGCTGAATTCTCAGCCTAGACAAGTCTCCTCTGCCAGAGTTGGGACCATGACAGAAAAGGAGTGGGAACCTGAAACTTCAAATGAGAATGTCTCTGTAGGTTCACTTGAGCAGCTTGAGCCCCCAGATTTCTATAAACCCACTCTTCCTTCTTAGAAGAGAGAAAGTTCCTTACCTGAAGACTATGCAGAAGCCTCAAATGGGGTAAGTTTCTTATAAGAGAATTTTGGCCCGCCTCAATATCTGCCCATTCCTCCAGTCCTCAATTCCAGACCAATAACTAGGTTCAAATCTCAGCATGATCCTATTGGGGAAGTGTTTGATCTGATTAATACAGCAAAGAAGCTAAAGGACCAGGCTAACATGTACTGAAAGGAACTAGGAAAGTCAGCCTGGGAGTAGATCTGGAGAGTGTTGGATCAAAGGGAGCAGAAAACACAAATGGATAAAGGAGAGTTTGTTAATATTGTGACACTTTTCTATAGGAAGGGCCCTGATGGCTGGCTCTAATATACTGCTGGGGCAGCTCTTGGAAGCTCGGTAAAAGTGATGGCTCACATTAAATGAAGTAGAGATGACTGTGGAGAAAACACTCCACAGGCTCAGAGAGCTGGATATGCTAGAATGGTTCTACTATAAAAGAAGAGTTATTCTACCAGCTATGTTCCTTGGGAGTTGTGGGAAACTCTGTGATGTCATTAATGCTCCAGAGCTTTCCCCTGGAATCAGACTGAGGCTAGATTTCAGTTGAAACCATATCTTTGCTTATCTTCTTGCCTGTCCTATAATACGGCTCATTCTCTAATAGGTTTCACCTGAGAGCACTCTTTCAATAAACTACTTACCCAAGAATCCCTATCTCAGGGTCTGTTTCTAGGAAATCCAAATTAAGGCAGCACTCTAATCAGAATTAATGTAGTTCATCATCTCTGACCATTTACCCAATTTTTAGTATATATCACAACTTTTTTTTTTATCACAACTTGGAATATTACACATACACTTTTTTTTTGTCACTGTTCTTTGTCTCCCCTCATGCCCATGTAATAGAACGTCCATGAGAGGAAGTATCTTTCTGCTTTATTTACTGCTGTAGGCCCAACGCTTAGTATGGTATCTGCACATAATAAAAAAAAAAAATAGATGCTACAAATAATTTTGAATAAATTTATAAACAAATAATAAAACTGTATGATAGCATAATCACATTTTCTCATTTTACATTTTAAATATGTGTACATGTAAAAAGTCATAAAGGAGGCATGCTTTTCAATAGCTCACAAAGTAAAGTCCAACATGTTTAACACGACTTTCAAGGAACTTCTTAACCTATGCCCTATGTATATTTTTATTCTTATCTCTCATTGGTCTCATCTTCAGCTTTGAAACTTCAGCCATACCAATTTTCTTTCATACATCTTAAAATTACTAAGCTTTCCCTTGCCCCAGACATCAACTCGAACAACTCTCTCTTCCTTGGAACAATCTTTTCCTTAATCTCCACATTGATAACTAATCCTCACCCATCATTTCTCAGATTAACCATAATTTCCTCGTGGAAACCTAGCTTATATGATCTTGCTCTGAACACACTCTACCACACTGTTTTTACCTCCATGCTTCTCTACTAGACTATATGTTCTAGAGAGCAGAGATCGGCTCACCATTGTATCTCCAGCACCTATTGCCTGCCAGCTAGTATATATTTAATATTTGTTGAATGAATGCAATGATAGGAATTACATTTATTATTACTTTCTTCACACGCTTTTTTGAATTTTCAGACTTTGTCACAGTAAACTGGATTTAATTTTTTAATTTTAAGAAACCTTATTGCAGTTTGAAAAAAATGTCAAACGTATACCCTGAAACCATACCTAAACTAGAAGAAAAAATACGTTGATATTAATTCGTATCCAAATGGAAAAATAAAAGCAATAAAAGAACCCTAAAGAAAAATAATTTATCTATAGATGGACCATCTAATTTTTAAAACTTCTGTACATTAACAAATATATTCAAAATGGGAAAATATTTGCAACACATTTTAATCTGTTAAATTAACAAGATTTTTTTAAAAAGACATTCACCCCTAGTGGGGGTAGGCTGAGATGGGACTCATACACCCATTTTCTCAGAGCCTTAAAAGGTTGTATAACTTTAGTAAAAAAAAAAAAGTTCCACATTTTGTAATTTATCCTCAAAAAATAATCAGTGATAAGGTCAAGGATTCATACAAAAGCGCTAATGAGAAATTTCTTATGCTAAATGTTGGAAACAAAGCAAATATCCAAATTTAGCATATTAGTTTGATCATAAGATGATTTTTTAGTCATAAGATGGTGTATTATCCCCACTCATCTGTCAGTTTGTCATATTGTGGCGGCTTGCATGTTGCTGTGATGCTAGAAGTTATGCCACTGGTATTTCAAATACCAGCAGGGTTACCCATGGAGGACAGGTTTCAATGGAGCTTCCAGACTAAGAGAGACTAGGAACAAGGACCTGGCAGTCTGCTTCTGAAAAAATTAGTCAGTGAAAATTTCATGAATAACAGTGGAACATTGTCTGATATAGTGTGGGAAGATGAGCCCCTCACGTTGGAAGGCACTCAAAAGACAACTGGGGAAAACCTGCCTCCTCAAAGTATAGTAGTCAACCTTAATGATATGGATGGAGCAAAGCTTTGGGACCTTCATTTGCTGATGTGGCAACACTCAATATGAGAAGAAATAGATGCAAACATACACTAATAATAGGAACAAGGAACGTACAAAGTATGGATCTGGGAAAATTGGAAATCATTAAAAATGAAATGGACCACATAAATATCAATATCCTAGGCATTAGTGAGCTGCAATGGACGGGTATTGGCCATTTTGAGTCAGACAATCATATGCTCTACTATGCTGGAAATAACAAATTGAAGAGGAATGGTATTGCATTCATTGTCAAAAAAACATTTCAAGATCTATTCTGAAGTACAATGTGGTCAGCGACAGAATAATATCCATATGCCTACAAGAAGACCAGTTAATAGGACTATTGTTTAAATTTATGCGCCAACGTCCAAGGCTAAAGAAAAAGAAATTGAAGATTTTTTACCAACTTCTGCAGTCTGAAATTGATCAAACATGCAATTAAGATGCATTGATAATTACTAGTGATTGGAACGCAAAGTTGGAAACAAAGAAGGACTGGTAGTTGGAAAATATGGTCAATGATAGAAACAATGTCAGAAATTACATGATAGGATTTTGCAAGAATGACTTCTTCATTGCAAATATCTTTCTTCAACAACATAAACAGTGGCTATATATGTGGACCTCACTGGATGGAATACACAAGAATCAAATTGACTACATCTGTGGAAAAAGACATGGAAAAGTTCAATATGACCAGTCAGAACAAGGCCACGAACTGCTCATATGCAGGTTCAAGTTGAACCTGGAGAAAATTAGAACAAGTCCAGGAGAGCAAAAATATGACCTTGAGTATATCCCACCTGAATTTAGAGACCATCTCAAGAATAGGTTTGACACACTGAACACTAATGACTAAAGACCAGACGAACTGTGGAATGACATCATACATGAAGTAATCATACATGAAGAAAGCAAGAGGTCATTAAAAAGACACGAAAGAAAGAAAAGACCAAAATGAATGTTAGAAGAGACTCTGAAACTTGCTCTTGAAGGTAGAATAGCTAAAATGAAAGGAAGAATGAGAAAGTAAAAGAGCTGAACAGAAATGTCAAAGGGCTGCTTAAGAAGACAAAGTAAGGTATTATAATGAAATGTGTAAAGACCTGGAGTTAGAAAACCAAAAGGGAAGAACATAAGCTGAAAGAATTGAAGAAAATACTCAAGCCTTGAGTGACAATATTGAAGGATTCTACAGTGAAAATATTAAATGATACAGGATGCATCAAAAGAAGATGGAAGAGTACACAGAGACACTGTACCAAAAAGAATTGGTCAGTGTTCAACCATTTCAGGAGGTAGCATATGATCAAGAACCAAAGGTACTGACAGAAGAAGTCCAAGCTGCACTGAAGGCATTGGTGAAAAACAAGGCTCCAGAAATTGATGGGACACCAATCTAGATGTCTCAACAAATGGATGCAGCACTAGGAAGTGTTCACTAGTGTATGCCAAGAAATTTGGAAAACAGCTACCTGGCCAACTGACTGGAAGAGATCCATAGCTGTGCCCTTTCCAAAGAAATGTGATCCAACAGAATGAGGAAATTATCTCTCAATATCATGAATATCGCATTCAAGTAAAATTTTGTGGAAAGTCATTTAAAAGTAGTTTGCGGCAGTACATGGACAGGGAACTGCCGGAAATTCAAGCTAGATTCAGAAGACGACGTGCAACCAGGGCTATCACTGCTGATGTCTGAGGGATCCTGGCTGAAAGCAGAGAATGCCAGAAAGATGTTTACCTGTGTTTTATTGACTATGCAAAAGCATTTGACTGTGTGTATCATAACAAATTATGGATAAAATTGCGAAGAATGGGAATTCTAGAACACTTAATTGTGCTTATGTGGAACCTGTACATAGACCAAGAGGCAATCGTTCCAACAGAACAAGGGGATACTGTATGTAGTAAAATCAGGAAAGGTGTGCGTCAGGGTTGTATCCTTTCACCATATTTATTCAATGTATGTGCTGAGCAAATAATTTGAGAAGCTGGACTATACAAAGAGTAATGAGGCATCATGATTGGAGGAAGACTCATTAATAACCTGTGATATGCAGATGACACAACCTTCCATGTTGAAAGTGAACAGGCCTTGAAGCACTTACTGATGAAGCTCAAAGATTACAGCCCTCAGTCGGGATTACACCTTAATATAAAGAAAACAAAAATCCTTGCAACTGAACCAATAAGCAACATCATGATAAACTGAGAAAAATCGAAGTTGTCAAGGATTTAATTTTGCTTAGATCCGCGACCAATGCCCATGGAAGCAGTAGTCGAGAAATTAAATGACGCATTGCACTGGGCAAATCTGCTGCAAAAGACCTCTTTAAAGTGTTAAAAAGCAAAGATATCACTTTGAGAACTAAGATGGACCTTACCCAAACCGTGGTGTTTTCAATAGCCTCATATGCATGCAAAAGCTGGACGATAAGTAATGAAGGCAGAAGAAGAATTGACGCCTTTGAATTATGGTGTTGGAGAAGAATATTGACTATACCATGGACTGCCAGAAGAACGAACAAATCCATCTTGGAAAAAGTACAGCCAGAATGCTCCTTAGAAGCAAGGAAGATTTCATCTCCTGTACTTTGGACATGTTATCAGGAAGGACCAGCCCATGGAGAAGGACATCATGTTTCGTAAAGCAGATCGTCAGCAAAAAAGAGGAAGACTGTCAATGAGATGGATTGACACAGTGGCTGCAACAATGGGCTCAAGCATAACAAAGATTGTGAGGATGGCACAGGACCGGACAGTGTTTCGTTATGTTGTACAATGGATTGCTATGAGTCAGAACCGATTTGATGGCACCTAACAACAATATCAGAAACCCTGGTGGCATAGTGGTTAAGTGCTACAGCTGCTAACCAAGAGGTTGGCAGTTCAAATCCACCAGGTGCTCCTTGGAAACGCTATGGGACAGTTCTACTCTGTCCTATAGGGTCGCTATGAGTCGGAATCGACTCTACGGCGGTGGGTTTTTGTTTTCAGGGTCTGTATTTCACGTGATTAGCCCTATTTATTTGACCATTGCCATTTCACATAAACTGAATTCAGTAAATGTAAAATCTTTGCTTTAGATGATCGTCTGCAGATCTATGGCCTTCAAGTGAGCCATCTTCCCAGTCCAGGTGTGTCATGGCTGGAGTTTCACAGTCTCATTCTTGGTTCAAGAAATCTGGTAGTCTCTAATTATCAGCTAGGTTAGAGGAAGGGTGTAAGTGGAATGGTCACTGGTTTTGTCAGACAGATTTGGTTCTGGATTCCTATTTGAACTTTTCCAATTACTAACTGTGTAAACTTGCATGAGATATTTAATTTCTCTGACACTTCGTATCTTACGTAGCTTACAGTGTAGCAGGATGACTGTGAGACTGGCTACAAAATGCTTAGCATCACGCTTCTCATCAGTAGGCAACCAAAATCTTAGCTAAGGAAAAACCAAAACAGTTTCACGTGGACAGATACCTGGTGTGTTCATATCTATCTTGACAGACTAATATGTAAATTAAGATTTTATCAAGTCTACTTCATCAGTAAGTAATGTCAGAATGGATATGAATGGGTCCTTATTGTAAATACCAGATAACTTAGAAATTGCTCAGTTAGCATTATAGAAATAAATATCATCAACTTGCCAAATTACTTTCTCAAGTAATTACATTGCTTTGAAAGTCTAAGGATTTAAAAGTAAAAGTATTTATATGGTAAATGTATAGGTCTTTGGAAAAAATAATGAGTTCAAGCACTTTATTGCTAACAACTACTTTTGGATAGGTCTAGTTCACCTATCTGTGTTTGGGCAATTCGTTTATTGTTGAATTTGTATACATTTGAAGCCAGTCTATTTAAGGAATAGATGAAGATGATGAGTAGTCAGTTGGCATTACTGAAAAAGAACAAAGTTGGAGGCCTCACACTACCTGATTTTAGAACCTATTATACCACCACGGTAGTCAAAACAGCCTGGTACTGGTACAACAATAGATACATAGACCAATGGAACAGAATTGAGAATCCGGACATAAATCCATCCACCTATGAGAAGCTGATATTTGACAAAGGCCCAAAGTCTGTTAAATGGGAAAAACACAGCCTCTTTAACAAATGGTGCTGGCATAACTGGATATCCACCTGCAAAAAAGTGAAACAAGACCCATGCCTCATGCCATCCACAAAAACTAACTCAAAATGGATCAAACACCTAAATACAAAATCTAAAACAATAAAGATTGTGGAAGAAAAAATAGGGACAATGCTAGGAGCCCTAATACATGGCATAAATAGTATACAAAAAATATTACTAACAATGCACAAACACCAGAAGAGAAACTAGATAACTGGGACCTCCTAAAAATCAAACACTTATGCTATCCAAAGACTTCACCAAAAAAGTAAAATGATTACCTATAGATTGGGAAAAAGGTTTTGGCTATGACAAATCTGATCAGCATCTGATCTCTAAAATCTATATGATACTGCAAAACCTCAACAACAAAAAGACAAATAACCCAATTAAAAAATATGCAAAGGATATGAACAGGCACTTCGCTAAAGAAGACATTCAGGTAGCTAACAGATACATAAGGAAATGCTCACAATCATTAGCCATTAGAGAAACGCAAATCAAAGCTACAATGAGATACCATCTCACTCCAACAACGCTGGCACTAATCCAAAAAACACAACATAAAAAATGTTGGAGAGGTTGTGGAGAGACTGGAACACTTGTACATTGCTAGTGGGAATGTAAAATGATACAACCACTTTGGAAATAGATTTGGCACTTCCTTAAAAACTAGAAATAGAACTAGCATACGATCCAGCAATCCCACTCCTTGGAATATATCCTGGGGAAATAAGAGCCTTTACACGAACAGATATATGCACACCCGTGTTCATTGCAACACTGTTTACAATAGCTAAAAGATGGAAGCAACCAAGGTGCCCATTAATGGATGAATGGATAAATAAATTATGGTATATTCACACAATGGAATACTACACATCAAAAGAACAATGATGAATCCGTGAAACATTTCATAACATGGAGGAATCTGGAAGGAATTATGCTGAGTGAAATTAGTCAGTTGCAAAAGGACAAATATTATATGAGACCACTATTATAAGAACTCAAGAAATAGTTTAAACACAGAAGAAAATATTCTTTGATGGTTACACGGGGGGGGGAGGGAGGGAGGGAGAGGGGTATTCACTAATAAGATAGTAGACAAGAACTATTTTATGTGAGGGAAGAACAACACACAATACAGGAGAGGTCAGCACAACTGGACTAAACCAAAAGCAGTTTCCTGAATGTGAGTGAACATTTTGAAGACCAGAGTAGCAGGGACGGGGGTCTGGGGACCATGGTTTTAGGGGACATCTAGGTCAATTGGCGTAACAAAATGTATTATGAAAATGTTCTGCATGCCACTTTGGTGAGTGGCATCTGGGGTCTTAAACGCTAGCTAGTGACCACCTAAGATGCATCAATTGGTCTCAACTCACCTGGAGAAAAGGACAATGAAGAACACCAAAGACATGAGGTAAATATGAGCCCAAGAGACAAAAATGGCCACATAAACCAGAGACTCCATCAGCCTGAGACTGGAGGAACTAGATGGTACCCAGCTACAACCGATGAATGCCCTGACAGGGAACACAAGAGAATCCCTGCTGGAGCCGGAGAACAGTGGAATGCAGACCTCAAATTCTCATAAAAAAAAAAAAAAAAAACTGACTTAATTGTCTGACTGAGACTAGAAGGACCCGAGAGGTCATGGTCCCCAGACCTTCTCTTAGCCTAAGACTAGAACCATTCCCAAAGCCAACTCTTCAGACAGGGATTGGACTGGACTATAAGACAGAAAATGATACTGGTGAGGAGTGAACTTCTTGGCTCAAGTAGTCCCATGAGACTATGCGGGTGAGATGAGAAGGCAGAGGAGGACAGGAGCTGGTTGAATGGACATGGGGAATACAGGGTGGAGAGGAAGAGAGTGCTGTGTCATTAGGTGGAGGGCAAGTAGGAGTACATAGCAAGGTGTATATAAGTTTTTGTATGACAAACTGACTTGATTTGTAAACTTTCACTTGGAGCACAATAAATAATTTAAAAAATATATGTGTTGTAACTCCTAACCTAAATGTCTATAGTTAAAAACCCATTTTGGAATGGGTTGTCTTTGTTATGTTAATGAGACAGAATTAGTGTAGGGTGTGACTTGAGTCAATTTCTTTTGAGATATAAAAGAGATTAAACAAGTGATATGAGGAGAAAAAAATAGATGCCAAGACATATGGAAATGTCCAAGGAACCAGGGAGCAGAAATTAAAGAGACAAGGACCTTCCTCCAGAGTTGACAGAAAAAGCCTTCCCCTAGAGTTGGCACTCTGAATTCAGACACCTATGTCTCTTCTCACCCCCCATGACCCTTTCTCACTTCATTTTATTCATCTACTAAGATAACAATCATGGTTAAATAAAATTCTCCAGCTACTTATACGTGGACCCTTGCAGCAGGTAGTAAAGAACTCACAACCATACTAAATGGTCACACATTTAATTCGTGACCATAAATCTCAAATAGAACATTAATGATAACTGGCTATCATGCCATGTTTCCCTAGGTCATTCCCTCTTTCACACCTCTAGTTGCCTATTCTATACTTTCTCCTGTTTCCTTACACCTCTCACACTTATTCCCCTATTCTCACTCTCAGCTGATGAATTGTTTCTTATTTCGTTGAAAAAACGAAATAACTATTTGAGAACTTCCATAACTTCCCACTACCACATTTACCTACCTACCTGCCTATATCTGTACCAATATAATCTACTTCCCTTTTGTTAATGGACTGCCCATGCTTCTAGCCAAGGCCTATGCCTCCCCGTGTGAACAAGATCTTATTTTCTCTCTACCACTCAAAGACATTGTACCAGATATCTTTTCCCTTTCATCAATTTTCGCTTCTCTATTGAATAATTCCCAACAGTATACAAGTTGTTACTTCTCCCATTACACCCAAAATATATCTTAACCCTATTTTCCCTCCACCCAGCACCCTGCGGGGAGCCCTGTTGGCTCAGTGGTTAAGAGGTTGGCTATTAACCAAAAGGTCAGCAGTTTGAATCCACCAGCTGCTCCTTGGAAACCCTATAGGGCAGTTCTACTCTGTCCTATAGGGTTGCTATGAGTTGGAATCAACTTGACGGCAATGAGTTGGTTTTTGTTTTGGTTTGGTTTGGTTTTTAGCACCCTGCACCTGTCTTTCCCTTTATTAAAAAAAAAAAAAAAAAACTCATTGAAAGAGTTATCTATACACCTTCTCTCTGATTTCTTTTCTCCCATCCCCCCTTCAACCCACTCCAATTTGGTTTTCAAACCTACCTTTCTACAGAAACTGATCTTCTCATAATCACTAATGACCTCATATGCAATGGTCGTTTCTCAGTCCTCTTCCTATCTGATGGCATTTGTCAGTATATCATGTTTTCCTGTCTTAAAACGCTGTCTCACTTTACTTGCAGGCTACTGCACTCACCTGGTTTTCCTCTTGTCTTTGTCTGACTGCTCCTTAATCTCTTTATCTAGCTCCTCCCATCCTAAACCTAAAAATATTCTGATGCCCTAAAGCTCAGCCCTTTTTTCCCTCTAGACTTACTTCCTTGATGATTTCATATAGTCTCAAGGCTTTTGTTTGTCATCCACATACTGATGACTCCAAATTGTTTTATTTCCTCGGACCTCTTATGTGAACTCCAGACATGTACACCCAGTTGTTTATTGGACATCTGCACTTGTGTGTCTAATAGTCACTGAAGCTTAATATGTTTGAATTGAGTTCCTAATATTCTTCCCCCAAAACTTTCTTCCTTAAGTCTTACCCATCTGAGTTAATTTCAGTTACTCATATCAGAAAACTTGACTTCACCCATGATTCTTCATATTGTCTCACAGCTCACCTATATCCCATTAGCAGATCCTGTTGACACTACAAAATATCTCCACAGTTTGACCATTTCTACTCCTTCACTGCCACCACTTTGGTCCAAGCCACCATCAGCTCTTTCCTAAATCAATACAATAGCATTCTAATTGACCACGCTGCTTCCATTCGTACTTTATTGCACTCTTTTCTCCTCACAACACAAAGAGTGATCCTGTTAGAACGTCAGAAAATGCACACTTTTTCTCAGAAGCTTCCAGTGGTTTTCCATAGGAAGTCAAAGTTCTTGCTATGACAAACAAAACCATGTAACCTGCCCATTTTTTCTTCTCTGACAATCTCCTATTATTCTTCCCTAGTTCTTCCTACACTGAAACTCTTTGCTATTCCTTGAAGATACCTGACATGCTCCTGGCTCAAGGGACTTCATAGTGATCATTATTTTGCCTGGAATGCTCTTCTTTCAGAGAGCAGCATGGTTCACTCCCTCACTTTACCTTTATACTAATATGACTTTGAGTCAGTGAGGCCTTCCTTGGCCACCACATCTGAAATGTAAAATATACATCACTATTTCAAATTCTTTTTTCTCCTTATCCCTTATTATTCACTATTTTTTTTCTCCTTAGCGTATTCTTTCCAAGCAGAATGTAAGTATCACACATGCAGGGATTTTTGTCTTTTTTTTTTTTCCTCCCACTATTGTTTCTCCAGGAGCTGGAACAGTGCCTGGAGAATAAAGGAATTAATATACGTATTCCCTTAATTGCTCTTTATTTCATTTCTTCTATTCTGTTTCTTTTTATAGACTGCCCTTTATACTGCTCTTAGAACTTGTGGATCTGTGTTCCAGGTCTATTGGCTTTTCTATTTCATTTCCTTTTGTTCAATGGACTGCATTCCAGGGCAATCACCTGCTTCAAGCTTCTGGTTCACTGGTTTACTGATTCATTCCTCCTCTGCTATTTAGGAAAATTTGGTTGTTTTTTTTTATAATCATATTTTTAAAAATCCTTAAACATTGTATTTGTAATGTGATATGCTCTTATCCTATTCTAGAAATCACAGACCATCATAGAAACTTTGTTTTAAAAGCTCTACCTCTGGTAATAAAACCAAACCAAAACCAAAGCCACTGCCGTTGAGTCGATTTCGACTCATAGTGACCCTATAGGACAGAGTAGAACTGCCCCATAGAGTTTCCAAGGAGCACCTGGTGGATTCAAACTGCTGACCTTTTGGTTAGCAGCCGTAGCACTTAACCACTACACTGCCAGGGTTTCCACCTCTGGTAATAGAATATCCCATATAAAGCTCTACATTGATATTTGTTTATACTAAGCTCCCACATTAATTAATATTGAAGGAGTCGTATTTTAATGAGATTGCACTTGTTCTAAGTGAAGCTGAAGACTCTGTGGTCAAGGCATTGAAATACATCTTTGCATAAAGAGATTGAAGAGCCACTTTAACTTTCCTCAAAGAATGAGGAAGTATTTCTAACACGAAGAGTTTTAGTTGATGTTATTTTCTCTAAAGAGGAATAGGAAAAAGAGAAAAAGAAAGAAATTTGTGTCTTTAAAAACTTTGGGCCTGCATGTTATCATGGGGTTTAGATGAAACAGATAGAAAATGAAAAGGATTGAGGTCAGTCAATGGTTTGTTCCATTCAAACAAGAATTCTAATCTTAAAATTACCAGGTTCCAGAAAGAAAAGTTCCTTTATATAAGCCGGAAAGAAAATCAAAAGATTCACTTCCATGAAAGCATAGGTCAAGAAAAGATAAAGACTCACAATGTTACACAAAATTTCAAACCCAGCAAGAACAAATTTAGGTTTAAAATCTAGAACTAACCTGACAATTGACATCAACGGGGAGGAAGAAACATTTCTTGCCCTTGGATATTTTATTAGATTCTTACAAAATAAGCTCACTTGTCTTTTAAGTATACTCTAATGCGATTTGGTTCCCCAAACCTTTACTGTGGTATTTTATCTTTCTTAAATAGCTTCAAAGAGGAGGCTGGAATTAATATTAACTTTGAACATTAAATATCTTTACTTCATTTTTTTTTAATTCTATTTTTCCAGACTGGGACAATCATCAGTCATTTTGTAATTGATAGATCATAAGAAATTATAATAAAACATGTAGAAATCAAGTTGCATTTAGTATTAACATACGCAAGATTGAAATGTCCCATGTAAATTTGTATAATTAGATCACTCTAGTTCTAGATTGAAGGACCCCTGCTGGCACATTGGTTAAAGAGCTCAGCTGTTAACTGAAAGGTAGGTGGTTCGAACCCACCCAGTAGCTCCATGGAACCAAGACATGGTGATCTGCTTTCATAAAGATTATAGCCTAGAAAACCCTATGCGGTGGTTGTACCCTGTCACATGGGGCTGCTATGAGTTGAAAATAGACTCAATGGCACCCAACAACAGTTCTAGATTAGAGTCCCTGGGCAATGCAAACAGTTAACACACTTTGCGTCTAGTCAAAAGTTTGGAGGTTGGAGTCTACCCAGAAGTGCCTTGGAAGAAAGGCCTAGCAATCTACTTCCAAATAATCAGCCACTGAAGACCTTATGGAGTACAATTCTATTCTGATACACATGGGGTCGCCATGAGTTGCAAGTGAGTACAGCAAATGTTTTATTTTATTTTACATTATTTTTTAGTTCCAAATTACTTACAACTAGTATTCTCTATAATTGTATTCACAAAACAAATATAATTTAAAAATCTTAATATAGTATCTGTCTCTACTAATTGTTTTTTTCCCTTACTTTCATTTATTTGTCTTTTTTCTTTACATGGCATGGACCCAAACTATGACTTTCTATCATAAATCATGATAACTGTCTCTGATGTATAGAGAACACTACAAGTATAGATTAGAAAATATTCTGAGAAATAGCCCATTCATCAAAAAGCATTTCTGCTTACAGAGGGAATTCCAGTTGATGCACTTGACACATTTCATGAAACCAGTAGAGCTAGCCCATCTTCACCTTGGTCATGGAAAATCAATAGTGTAAGAAATGACCCCCTGAAAGCTGGTTTTCAACCCTGGTGTCAACCTGTTTGTCATAAAAGGGCGGGAAGAACAGATGACAACCAGAGAACTGGTAAAACGCAGAAAAAGAAAACAACATAAACATTCTTTTTTTTATCTCTCTTCCAACCAGAAACTATGTTTATTTTTTGTTTGTTTTTATAACTGTGACTAGAACTCCCTCTAAAGGAGTAATGGTCATGTTTAGGTATATTGTAGTTCAATAAAAAAACAAAACTCACTGCCAACGAGTCGATTCCAACTCACAGCGACAGTATAGGACAGAGTAGAACTGCACCATAGAACTGCCACATCTTTCTCCCATGGAGTAGCTGGTGGATTCAAACCACTGGCCTTTTGGTTAGCAGCTGAGAGCTTTAACCACTGTGCCTCCAGGGGTCCTCTCTGTAGCTCAATAGATGGTAGGAATTTAAATTCTGGGGCCCAGAACACTGGATTACCAGTGTCAAATTCTTTATTTGCTGTGCTCACATTAATATAGAAGCTGTGTGAATTGTTTTTGCTGTAAGAATAATAGTGATAACAACAATAATATTTAAGATTACTAAGTTTCTCCTATATGCAAAACATGCTGCTAAGCACTTAAGAAAAATAATTTTACTTACTTTTTACTATAGCTCTATATACTTAAAAAATAAAACAGCCATTGAATGTAGAAGGTTCATTTACAGCAGTAGCAATGGCCTATAGAGTCTATCTTCACAATGTACTGTCAGACAACAACCACCTGATTTAGTTCCTCATTACCTCATGCCTGGAGCACTATAATTGTCTTCTTACTAGTCTTTCCCTTACTGTCTAATTCTTTATGATCTATCCTATACACTATCACTATACCAACCTTCCTAAAGTACAATTGTTATCATATCACTCTCCTGCCCATTATCTTTAATCATGTCCCACTGTTGCTGTTAGGTGCCACCAAGTGGGTTCCAAATCACAGCTACTCTATGTGCAAGAGAACAAAACACTGCTCAGTCCTGTGCCTTCCTCACAGTCCTTGCCATGTTTGAGCCCATTGTTGCAGCCACTGTGTCGATCCATCTCATTGAGGGTCTTCTTTTTTTTTTTTTTCGCTGACCATCTACTTTACCAAGCATGATGTCCTTCTCTAGATGCTGCTCTTTCTTATTAACATGTCCAAATTACATGAGATGATTCTAGTGCTTCTAAGGAGCACTCTGGCTGTACTTCTTCCAAGACAGATTTGTTCATTCTTCTGGCACTCCATGGTATATTCAATATTCTTTGCCAACACCATAATTCAAAGGCGTCAACTCTTCTCTGGGCCTCTTCATTCATTGTCCAACTTTCGCACGCATATGAGACAATTGAAAATGCCATGACTTGAGTCTGGCCCACCTTAGTACTCAAGGTGACATCTTTGCTTCTTAATACTTTAAAGAGGTCTTTTGCAGCAGATTTGCCCAATGCAATACATCATTTCATTTCTTGACTGCTGCTTCCATGGGCATTGATTGTGGATATAAGTACAATTAAATCCTTGACAACTTCAATATTTTTTCCATTTATCATGATGTTGTTTATTGGTCCAGTTGTGAGGATTTTTGTTTTCTTTATGTTTAGGTGTAATCCATACTGAAGGCTGTCTTTGATCTTCATCGGTAAGTGCTTCAGCAAGCAAGATGGTGTCATCTGCGTATTACAGGTTGTTAATGAGTCTTTCTCCAAACCTGATGCCCCATTCTTCTTCATATAGTCCAGCTTCATAGGTTATTTGCTCAGCATACAGATTGAATAAGTATAGTGAAATGGTACAACCTTAATGCATACTTTTTCTTAATTTAAACCACACAATAAATATCACCTTGGGTTTTGGTTTTTACTATGTATTTACTTGTATATTCATTTAATTTCCATTTTGTAGATATTTATTGAGTGCTTATTATTTTTGTGTTGAGTGATAACATTGGTGAGTCAAACAGAAATAATACTTTCTTACAAGTTTATTGATGAAAAAGTCAGGTTTCATCCATTATTTTATTATCTGAGGCACAGTGGCTTCCATATACTATGTGCTCAGAAAGAACAGTGGCTGCATGAGACTGATAATTGGGAGGGATTTGGTTTCAAAAGGGGATAAAGAAACATTTAGGGTTAACAGAAATATTCTGTAGGAGCCCTGGTGACTTGATTTGGTTGTGATTACAGAAGTGTATACATTTGTTGAAGTCCATCAAGTTGTATACTTAACTTAGGTACATTTTATTGCATGTAAATTATACCTCAATAAAGTTGATTTATAAAGTAAAACATAATAACTGAATTGAAAGAATGCAAGGAAATTGTCTTGGTTATCTAGTGCTGCTGTAACAGAAATACCACAAGTGGGTGACTTCAAGAAACAGAAGCTTATTCTCTCACAGTCTAGTAGGCTAAAGTCCAAATTCAGGGTGTCAGCTCTAGGGGAAGACTTTCTCTCTCTGTCAGCTCTGGAGGAAGGTCCTTATCATCAGCCTTCCCCTAGACTAGAAGCTTCTCAGAGCAGGGACCACAGGTCCAAAGGACGTGCTCTTCTCCTCGCACTACTTTCTTGGTGGCATGATGTCCCCCACGCCTCTGATTGCTTCTCTCTTTTATATCTCAAAAGAGATTGACTTAAAACACAATCTAATCTTATACACGGAGTCCTGCCTCATTAACATAACTGCCTCTAATCCTGCCTCATTAACATCACAGAAGTACAATTTACAACACATGGGAAAATCACACCAGATGACAAAGTGGTGGACAATCATGCAATACTGGGAATCATGGCGTAGCCAAGTTGACACATATTTTGGGGGGACACGGTTCAATACATGACAGAAATAATTGTTTTAAAAGTGAAGATAGTGGTTCCTTTGGGAAGGAGTGAGAATGCTGAGATTGGGACAGGTCATGTGGAGGGGCCTCTGAGGTGGTTAGTGAAGTTCTGTTTTTTGACCTGGGTGGTGGATACAAGCATGATTCCCTCATAATAGCTCACTAAACTATTCATTTTTTGTTTATGGTTTGTATGTATCTGTGTTTTATTATATAATCAAAAAGTTAAAAAAAAATTCTAAGAGATTAATCATCATTACTTGAAAGCCACCAACCAAGGTAAAGCATTGAACCATATAGTCATAGAATGTTAAATCTGGAAATAATTTTGGTGATTAACACGTCCAGCCTATTATTTCTACAAATAAGTCCACTAAAAACCAGAGAATGTAGCTTGCCTCAAGTCATAGTTAAGATGGTAGCAGCTGTGAGACTAGGTTTACTGACTCCCTGTATTGTGCTCTTAAGCCAGCCCAGACAATAGGAATATACTTGCTTTCCACTAAAGGTTCCTAAGCTACTTGAGAATTCATGACAGCACGATCTCTATTGTTTAGTAAGTTGGCACATTATTCATTTAGGTACTTGGGAAAAGGGAGACATTTAAGGATTTTAACAAAGCTTGCAAAGATAGTGTCATCAGTAATATCTGCTTTGTTAAATGTAAATGACTAAATTTTCATCATCTCTGTAGACTTCCCTGCTTCAAAGTCTGTCTTTTTTCACAGGAAACTCCATAAGGAGTTGAAGACCGATAACGATTTGGGGTAAAATTGCTTTGTACTTGAACTAAGTATTAAAGTTGCAAAATATCACACTGATTACACATAGTCAAATTTTTAATTTTGGCTACATAAAGAGATTGGAATATTTCAGTTGACTGTTAACGCTCATTATTACCCTCAAAGACCACCGCCATATTTCAGTAAAGTATGTGACATGGTTATATTTACTTCAGCTAGGCTTGTGAAACATGCATGCTGTGATGTTGCTGTCACTTGATAGCTTTAGAGTGAGTCTCAATTTGTATGAGGTTTTTCTTTTTCATTTTTACTTTTCCCCATATTTCGAGTATATAGCCAAGCAAGCAGTGATATATGCCTCTGTCTGAACTACAAATGACAAAATTTAACAGAGACTTGAAATAAAAATGTCTTATGCCTTAATTTTTGGAAAAGTAATAAAATTGCTATCTAAAAATTAAACTTAAACAAGGTTAACTAGTAAAATAGATAATTTTATTGAGCAATTTTTTAAGTAATTAACCTAGGTTGCAATTACATAATTAGGATTCTGTTTTTTAATTCCTATCGGTAATAGTTAAATCTAACTAATGACGTATCTCCAAAGTTTAATTAGAATACTTTTTCGAGTATGCTCTGAGTACTGGCTTCTTGATATCAGGCCAGTTCAAGGGAGCGGGGTTTTGACTAGGTTCTCTTATTTGGGTTATTTATTCCAGTAGTTTTTATTCTGTTTGTTTGTTTTTGCTATCCTGCATGGAGTATGCGAGCATCTACTCTATCATTTATATTCCAGCCTCAGTAAATAGCAAAATCCACTGTAAGTACCTGAGATCCTTTTGGTCACCATGAACATCTATGCTCCCAACAGGTAAAATAAAATAGTGTAGAGAGCAGTCTATACTCTATGATACCCTGTCCGTGGATGCTGCATTGACTCTTTAAAATTTTTTGGAATATAGGCTGATCTATCTACCTAAACTTTCAGCAGCTACCTGCTCCTACATACCTCATCTAAACAGTCTTGACATACGGTATGGTGGTTATCAGAGTAGTTCAGAACCCTACCTTGCATATTTTATTATCTCTGCTCCATTAATGTCAACCTGTCACCAAGTTATTTGTCCTCCTCTTTTATTTTTGTTTTTCTCTTAATTTCAGATTTTACTGTTTCATCTTTCCCCGTGGCAGAAAAGTAACAAAAGCTGCACCATATTTCTATCTTCAGAAATTAAAAAATAAAAACCCTTAATTAATCAAAAAGAGGTGAATATTCAACTAATTGTAAAGAATAGCAAAAGTCCTTCTCTGTCATCTGGCTAAGAGTTTAGGGGCAATGTTTATATAGAAATAATTTAATTATACCATTGCAAAGGCTTTATAATCTGCTACTCTTTTAAAATAACTCAGCAAGAAAAATTCTTCATAAACTTTTTTGAGAACGTTTGTTTTCTTTAGGTAAAGCAGAACTGGAATTTGAACTTGAAGAGTATGTATGCATTTGGGCATGCACAGACAGTAATTCAGCTAAGGCGAGTTCAATTTTATTATTTTTGTTACTTTCATGTTTCAATTCATGAGGACAGCTTAATTAATACCACCTAAAATTATATTTGCTATAAACCAAAAAAAAAAAAAAAAAACCCGTTGCTGTAAAGTTGATTTCCTACTCATAGTGACCCTATAGGACAGAGTAGAACTGCCCCATAACGTTTCCAAAGAGCAGCTGGTGGATTAGAACTGCTGACCTTTTGGTTAGCACCCACAGCTCTTAAATACTGGGCCACCGGGGCTCCATTTGTTATAAAGAAAACCTGATAATTATTTAAATTAAAAAAACTCATTTTTAGCTTTTACTTCAAACCTGAGGGTATATATGAAAATAAATTCAATTCTCTACTTAGCTTTGCCAATAGAGACCTGGTCTAAAGGCAGATATGAGATTGTCTATAACTTCTCATTGTTTAGGTTGCAGTTTACAACCTGGTTAAAATAATGTAGATGGTTCTTTATTATGCAAAAGTCCATATAGCATTATTTTGGAATGCACAAATTCTTCCACTTTCTGTGAAAACACAGCATTTGCGTACAGATTAAGGTCGCCAATGCTTTCAAGAACTGAGAACTACATGAGAAAATTGAGTTGCTGCAGTACTCTTGTTGGTTTCAGTGGGAGTTGCACAAGTAGAATGATGGTCAGGAACCTGTCCTAATTAGTAAGCATTCCTGCCTTGCTGCACCTTAGTTATGCCACCATTAAATTCTGCCCAGTAAATTGAGCTATCTTCTAGTCTCTGAAGAAATTAATATTACATTTTAGGTTATGGTGAATGTCAACTGGTAATATTTAACAAGCAGAGAGACTTTAAAATATCTTTCAGTGGTTAAAAAAAAATAATAATAGTAAAATGTGTTTCCTATGATGGGGTTCTTTTTTTTTTTCCTTACACAAGAAACAAAGCAGAAGGAATTAGCCTTGCTTGTTTTAAGATCACCACTGAAAATCACTTAGAGATTTTAATGAAATATTCCACAGAATATTCTTAACTTATAAAAAAGATGAAATACTTGGATGATGAAAAGGTATCAAAATGTCATCTTCGTAAAGCACAATAGTAGTTTTCAGAATGGTTTTGCATCCTGTGTCCAAGAATGCTCCATCCCAACTCCACTGTGATTTATCCTTGTGACATCCTTATTATAATAGCCAATAACTCTCAGGCCAAAGAAACTCTAGCAACTAAAACTCCTTATCTTGACTGGTTCTTCCAAAAGTACCCTCAGAAATAATCTTTTGTTCCTACATTTGCTGTTAGATTGGAATAAATTGACTAAATATACTGCTAAAATCAAACTCTTCAAATACAGATCAAATAGTCACATTGAATGTAATCAAATGCATTTTTGGCCACAAGGGACTTAGCTAGGGTTGTCATACTTTTATCCTACAATATGTAATACAAAGAATTTGCTAAATTGACTTAGTATAAACTTGTTTTCCTTAAATATCTTAAGATGTTTTAAAGAAAATATCTTAAGATGTTTTAAGAAAATGCCATTTTAAATGTTACATTTGGTATTTCATGAATGTATTGCAATCACAGGAAACCATTTTGTTTAAATAAAGGATCTGTTCTTTAAAAGAAACACAAGTACAATTGTAGCAGTTGAGGACTAATGGGTTTTAAATAACGCCATATGCAGAAACGCAGTATTTTCAGGTCATAGATTCATGTTTGCATTTCTATTTTGTATCTCGATATGTAGTTTACAGTTCTTCCAAGCAATTTCAGACAAGTGGTAGATTGAAAAAATGGGGGAGGGGATAAATTTTATCCCAAGCACAGAAAGAAATGCTTAATGTTATCATGAAAAAGTATGTCTTTCATCACCAAAGAGAGAACTGTCCCTAAGTAGTACTCATTGGTCCCCTAATGACACAAAAACCTCAGACCCCACAAGGAGAGCCCTTGGCTTCAGGGAACCTGGGTCATTTAAGTAGTAAAGCATTGAGAACAAGCTTTCAAAGACTTCATTTGTTTTCAGTTAAGGATCCAATGGTCCACACCAGGACTGGGGCCATTCATATGCAGCACGAAAACCAACTAAAGGCCATATAGCTTATATTTGGCTTTCAAGAATAAAGGGTCAGTCAGCTAAGGTATCCTTCTACCTTTCTGTATAAGATGTTCCCACTTCCCTTTGAACAATGCCAGGTGTGCAGAGCCCTCATGCTGCCAATCATTTCAAATTACGAATCACTTGTATTTCAAGAGAAAATTTATAAATGAAGAAACCGAGGGTTAGAGGGGATTTATTTAAAATCATATATACTAGCTAATGGCAGAACCAAGACCTGTATTCTGATAACTAGCTTGGAATTCTCACCAGAAAGAATAAGCTTTACTAATACACCACTTTGGAAATCCTGGTGGCATAGTGGTTAAGTGCTAGGGCTGCTAACCAAAAGGTTGGCAGTTAAAATCCACCACGCGCTCCTTGGAAACTCTATGGGGGCAGCTCTACTGTGTCCTATAGGGTCACAATGAGTTGGAATTGACTGGATGGCAATGGGTTAATACACTGCTTTGGAGTACCTGGTTGGTACAAATAGTTAACATGCTCATCTGCTAAACCCAAAGATTAGAAGTTTGAGTCCACCCAGAGGCACCTCAGAAGAAAGGCCTGGTGATCTACTTCTGAAAAATTAGTCATTGAAAACCCTATAGCGCACTGTTCTGCTCTGACACACATTAGGGTGCCCTGAATTGGCATCAACTCGATAAAAAAAAAAAAAAAATTTTTTTTTCTCGATAGCAACTGGTTAATGCACTGCTTTAACTACAAATTTCACATTTTTCTTTTCTTCAGTAATAAGAAACTAAAAAAAAAAGGAAAAAAAGTCGCCAGTTTATATTGTGCTCATGTACTACCACTATGTCAAGGTGAGAAAAAGATTCAAACTCTGATTAATTTTACTTTAGTCTTATGAAAAACACATATTTAATCTCCTCAGTAAGACTGTCCTCATCCTACTATCTACTTCTATTATCAGGTCAACAGAGGCATGAGCATTTACGGAAACAGCACATATTGTACACTTCTTTCCTTCACCTTCTAAGGAGTTAGACCAAAAAGGAATATCTCTCCTTGAATTAGGTGGAAAACAATAAAAATTACTGAATTTTTTGGGTGCATGTGATGATTTTTAAATATTCCCTAATCCTGCATATTTTCCATGTACCAAAACCCACTCTACTTTGAGGAGGCAGCTCTTCCCCAGTCATCTTTTGATTGCCTTCCAAACTGGGGGGCTCATCTTCTAGCACTATATCAGACAATGTTCCGCTGCTATTCATAAGGTTTTCACTGGCTAATGCTTTTCAGAAGTAGACTGCCGGGTCCTTCTTCCTAGTCTGTCTTAGTCTGGAAGCTCAGCTGAAACCTCTCCTCCATGGGTGATCCTGCTGGTATCTGAATACTGGCAGCAGAGCTTCCAGCATCACAGCAACACGCAAGCCCCCACAATACGACAAACTGACAGACACATAGTCGACTCTACTTGAGTCAAAGTAGAGTTGACTTAATGATGTGGATGGAGTAAAGCTTTCGGGACCTTCATTTGCTGATGTGGCAGGAGTCAAAATGATAAGAAACAACTGCAAACATCCATTAATAATCAGGACCTGAAATGTATGAAGTATGAATCTAGGAAAACTGGAAACTGTCAAAAATGAAATGGAATGCATAAACATCGATTTCCTAGGCATTAGTGAGCTGAAATGGACTGGTGTTGGCCATTTTGAATTGGACAATCACATAGCCTACTATGCTAGGAAGGACAAATCGAAGAGGAATGGTGTTGCATTCACCGTCAAAAAGAACATTTCAAGATCTATTCTGAAGTACAACGCTGTCAGTGATAGGATAATATCCATAAGTCTACAAGGAAGACCAGTTAATATGACTATTATTCAAATTTACCCACCAACCACTAAGGCCAAAGATGAAGAAACAGAAGATTTTTATCAGCTGCTACAGTCTGAAATAGATCGAAAATACAATCAAGATGCACTGATAATTACTGGCGATTGGAATGTGAAAGTTGGAAACAAAGAAGGATCAGTAGTTGGAAAATATGGCCTTGGTGATAGAAACAATGCCAGAGATCGAATGATAGGATTTTACAAGACCAACGACTTCTTCATTGCAAATACCTTCTTTTACCAACATAAATGGTGACTATACACATGGGCCTAGCCAGGCAGAACACAGAGAAATCAAATTGACTACATCTATGGAAAGAGACAGTGGAAAAGCTCAATATCATCAGTCAGAACAAGGCTATGGAACGGACCATCAATTGCTCATATGCAAGTTCAAGCTGAAACTGAAGAAAATCAGAGCAAGTCTACGAGAGCCAAAATATGACCCACCTGAATTTAGAGATCATCTGAAGAATAGATTTGACGCATTGAACACTAGTGACCAAAGACCAGATGAGTTGTGGAATGACATCAAGGACATCATCCATGAAGAAAGCAAAAGTTTATTGAAAAGACAGGAAAGAAAGAGAAGACCAAGATGGATGTCAGAGGAGACTCTGAAACTTGGTCTCAAACATCGAACAGCAAAAGCAAAAGGAAGAATTGATGAAGTAAAAGAACTAAACAGAAGATTTCAAAGCACGACTCAAGAAGACAAAGTAAAGTATTACAATGACATGTGCAAAGAACTGCAGATGGAAAACCAAAAGGGAAGAACATGCTCGGCATTTCTCAAGCTGAAAGAACTGAAGAAAAAATTCAAGCCCCGAGTTGCAACAGTGAAGGATTCTATGGGGAAAATATTAAACGATGCAGGAAGCATCAAAAGAAGATGGAAGGAATACACAGAGTCATTATACCAAAAAGAATTAGTCGATGTTCAACCATTTCAAGAGCTGGCATATGATCAGGAACCAATGGTACTGAAGGAAGAAATCCAAGCTGCTCTGAAGGCATTGATGAAAAACAAGGCTCCAGGAATTGACGGAATATCAAATGAGATGTTTCAACAAATAGATGCAGCACTGGAGGTGCTCACTCGTCTATGCCAAGAAATATGGAAGACAGCTTCCTGGACAACAGACTGGAAAAGATCCATATTTATGCCTATTCCCAAGAAAGGTGATCCAACCGAATGTGGAAATTAGAGAACAATATCATTAATATCACACACAAGCAAAATTCTGCTGAAGATCATTCAAAAACAGCTGCAGCAGAATAACGACAGGGAACTGCCAGAAAATCACGCTGATTTCAGAAGAGGACGTGGAACCAGGGATATCATTGCTGATGTCAGATGGATCCTGGCTGAAAGCAGAGAAAACCAGAAGGACATTTACTTGTGTTTTATTGACTACGCAAAGGCATTTGACTGTGTGGATCAGAACAAATTATGATAACGTTGTGAAGAATGGGAATTCCAGACCACTTAATTGTGCTCATGAGGAACCTTTACATAGATCAAGAGGCAGTTGTTTGGACAGAACAAGGGGATACTGATTGGTTTCAAGTCAGGAAAGGTGTGCGTCAGGGTTGTATTCTTTCACTGTACCTATTCAATCTGTATGCTGAGCAAATAATCCAAGAAGCTGGACTATATGAAGAAGAACGGGGCATCAGGATTGGAGGAAAACTGATTAACAACCTGCGTTATGCAGATGACACAACCTTGCTTGCTGAAAGTGAAGAGGACTTGAAGCACTTACTAATGAAGATCAAAGACCACAGCCTTCAGTATGGATTGCACCTCAACATAAGGAAAACAAAAATCCTCACAACTGGACCAATGAGCAACATCATGATAAACGGAGAAAAGATTGAAGTTGTCAAGAATTTCATTTTACTTGGATCCACAATCAACAGCCATGGAAGCAGCAGTCAAGAAATCAAAAGACGCATTGCATTAGGTAAATCTGCTGCAAAGGACCTCTTTAAAGTGTTGAAGAGCAAAGACGTCACCCTGAAGACTAAGGTGCGCCTGACCCAAGACATGGTATTTTCAACTGCATCATATGCATGTGAAAGCTGGACAGTGAATAAGGAAGACGGAAGAAGAATTGACGCCTTTGAATTGTGGTGTTGGTGAAGAATATTGAATATACCATGGACTGCCAGAAGAATGAACAAATCCATCTTAAAAGGAAGTAAAACCAGAATGCTCCTTAGCGGCAAGGATGGCAAGACTGAGTCTTATGTACTTTGGACATGTTGTCGGGAGGGATCAGTCCCTGGAGAAGGACATCATGCTTGGCAGAGTACAGGGTCAGCGGAAAAGAGGAAGACCCTCAACGAGGTGGATTGACACAGTGGCTGCAACAATGAGCTCAAGCATAACAATGATTGTGAGGATGGCTCAGGACCGGGCAGTGTTTCGTTCTGTTGTGCATAGGGTTGCTATGAGTTGGAACCGACTCTACGGCACCTAACAACAACAACAACCAAAACGCACTGCCGTTGAGTTGATTCTGACTCATAGGCATCCTATGGTACAGAGTAGAACTGCCTTATAGGGTTTCCAAGGCTATAAATCTTTATGGACGAAGTCTGCCACATTTTCTTCCGCAGAGGGGTGGTGGGTTAGTAACACTGACCTCTTGGTTAGCAGCCAAGTGGTTTAACCACTGTACCACCAGGGCTCCTATTTTCCACATTTTATGATTAATAATTAAAATATAATCAAATTAATTAAAAAAGGGTATATTATCTAGACAGGTAAAAAAGGTTTTCATTATCGAAACAATAAGCCACTGTGTTTGCAATGTATCAAAAAAAAAATACCGCTGCCATCAAGTTGATTCCAACTCGTGGAGACCCCATGTGTTTCAGAGTAGAACTGCATTCCATAGCATTTTCAAGGCTGTGAACTTTTACAAGCAGATTGCCAGGCCTTTCTTTCCAGGAGTCTCTGGGTGGGTTTGAACCTTCAATCTTTTGTTTAGTAGCCAAGCACTTAACTACTTGTTCCACACAGGGACTCCTTGGCAAAGTATATTTGGTTCAGAAGGGGCCTCTCACTCTCTGTGTTACGTGTTAACAATATTTCGTATTTAGAGTCTCATTTCCCAATACAAAGGTATATTTTAAGTTGGTATTAAATAAATATTCTGAACCTATTGTTTATCATGCATTTAGTACTGGCTCATTCTTACCAGGGGGAACCTCTCTGGATAATCGTAACTGTTCAGTATATCATTCTATAAAGTGAATTTTTGCATTATGATTACATTTTGGATTCTCTTCCTCTTCCTTCCTCTCTTTACAGTCTATTAGGATCAAACATGTGACTCTTAGCTTTGCTTAAAGCAAATTGTTGGAATGGTTAATGGCACAAAATTGAAAGCTTTATAGTGTGCACTATAGCAGAACTTTTTTTTTCACGTATGTGCAGTTACTTTCTTTTTGCACATTCCTCAGTTCTTCAGCTTGTTATAGCGTGAGTTTTAAACATTAACAGCCACCTCTACACAACGAGGATGTATGGCCAGCGTTATGCACTGGTTTCTAGTGAACAAAGTGTGTAGCAAGGCCACTGTGTGGAAGGCCTTATGCCAGTACATGGGGTGAAGGCATTATTGTTCTGGCTAAATATAGTAATAATAATGAACAAACAAAACACGAGAACTTGCCTTTGCAAAATATACACGCTAGATCTATAGACTGGAGAATCAAGCTGGAGAATAATTATCCAATTCCATCACGACTCAGAGATACTGCAGGATTCAAATCAACGATGTAAACATTGCATACATCATAGTTTTAGGGCTAAGCTGTGTTATATTTTATTCGAATACTTTGAAAAATGGAAGTCATGTGTCTTGTATGTATAAACACTTAACTGACAAGAATACGTAAGTAATCTAAACACCCAGGTTATTGCAAGTTTGCTATATATTGCACTGTCCTCATCTTCAAAATTTGCTAATATTATCTTCAATATAGCCTAACACCTCAGACTATGTATAAAATCTAGAAAGTGTTTCCCCTCTTTCTGACATGCAGGAAAAATTAAAAGGTAGTAGAGTACCTTTCACACAAAAGATAATTGATATGTATTGACTGAACAGATACTGTACAGACTTATAAAGCAATTCAGTATCAGAATTGAAATTAGGGCTTCTTTCACCTTATTGATTGACTTCCACTCACTAGGCACTACACTAAGTGCTGGGGAGAAACAAAAGAAGTAAGACCCAAACACTACCCACAAAGAGCAGAGAATATAATGAAGGAAATCGTGTATACCTACTGTACAGTATTATGCAATTCATTCATTTATCCTTTATCAAACATTTACTGAGTGCCTTCTATGTTTCAGATGCTGTACTAGGCACTGGGTATACAACAAATATAAAGATACAGTCACTGCCATAGCTGTATAGAGAAGGTGGACATGTAAATTTAAAAATATATGCACGTAATGAACAGTATACTGTTATTAATAATCTACTACGTGGCAAGCTCTGGGGATTTTAACTACAAAAAAAATAGAAATAGTACCTGCTCTTATGGAATCACAGTCTAGTGACAATGTCAGTGCTTAATATTTATAAAATCATTAATTACCATAATCAAGATTGTTGTAAAGGAAGAGTACAATATGATACATGTTATATTTGATATTAGTACAAAGTAGAGTGCTGGCAAAAATTAAGGGGAACTAGCACTAGTTTTTTTTTTTTTTTTTTTTAGCATCACTAAAAAAGATTACTCAAGCTGGGCCATGAAGGATATATAGGAGTTTGCTAGGTAGAGGAGACAAAGAGCACTAATGATAGGGGAGTCAGCATTTACAGTGGCACAAATAAATTCTTTCCAGTTCAGAATAGTCTCCCCACTTTTTTGTGATAAAGAAGTGTATAATGGTTTTTGTTTGATTGGTTGATTGACTACTTTTACTGGAATTATTCTTGTGGTACCTAGTGTTTTAGTAAACTTAAAAAAAAATTAGACAAATTTGGCATCTGGAATTAGCTTAGACATTCCAATATGGTTTAATATAACACCAAGCGAAGCATAGCAAAAGGAACAAAGAAGTGGTTTGTCAGTAATAAATCAGAAAAGGAACAAGAAAAGCTCTAACTAAAACAACCAGGAACAAATTGCTAGGTATGTGTTTACTCTGCAGGAGGCCAAGGTGTAAGAACTGTTGGAGAGAGATATTCACATGTATAAAAATGGATATAGACCAAAACATCTGGAGGCACTGTGGGGGGGGGGGGGGGAGAGAAAAATAGTGTCTGACTTAAAAATAGCTTGAGATATGATCAACTAATTTCAAAATTAATTGTCAGATTTCTAGCCTTTTAGGCATTATGCTAGATTTTTTTTTTAATTGTGTTTTAGGTGAAAGTTTACAGTTCAAGTTAGTTTCCCAAACAAAAATTTATATACGCATTGTTATGTGACCCTAGTTGCAATCCCTATAAAGCGACACCACAGTCCCCTTTTCCACCCCGGGGTTTCCTATGCCCATTCAACCAGCTCCTATCCTTTTCTCTCTTCTCATCCCACCTCCTAACAGGAGCTGTCCGTTTAGTCTCCTGTATCTACTTGAACTAAGAAGCACACTCTTCATATGTATCATTTTATGTCTTATAGTCCAGTCTAATCTTTGTCTGAAGAGTGGGCTTCAGGAATGGCTTTAATTCTAGGTTAACAGAGAGTCCAGGGGCTATGTCTTCCGGGCTTCCTCCAGTCTCATTCAGACCATTAAGTCTGGTCTTTATACTAGAATTTGAGTTCTGCACCCCACTTTTCTCCTGCTCCATCAGGGATTCTCTGTTGTGTTCCCTGTCAGGGCGGTAACTGGTGTTAGCCAGGTATCATCCAGTTCTTCTGGTCTCAGGCTGATGGAGTCTCTGGTTTATGTGGCCCTTTTATCTCCTGGCTAATATTTTCCTTGGACCTTTGGTGTTCTTCATTCTCCTTTGCTCCAGGTAGGTTGGGACCAATTGATGCATCTTAGACGCCACTTACCAAGGTGGGATGCAGAACATTTTCTTAATAAATATTGTTATGCCCATTGATCTAGATGTCCCCTAAAACCATGGTTCCCAGACCCCTGCTCCTGCTACCCTGTCCCTCAAAGTGTTTGGTCATGTTCAAGAAAAAGCCTTAGGTTCTGGTTTAGTCCAGTTGTGCTGACTTCCCCTGTACTGCATATCGTCCTTCCCTTCACCTAAGATAATTCTTGTCTACTATCTAGTTAGGGTCGCTAACTAGATAGGGTCGACGGCACTAGGTTTTTTTTTTTTTATCTAGTTAGTGAATTCCCCTCTCCCTCCCTCCCCACCCTCATAACCATCAAAGAACGTTTTCTTCTGCATTTAAACCTTTTCTTGAGTTCTTATAATAGTGGTCTCATACAATATTTGTCCTTTTGTAACTCACTAATTTCACTCAGCATAATGCCATCCAGATCCATCCATGTTGTGAGGTGTTTCACTGATTCATGATTGTTCTTTATCGTTGCATAGTATTCCATTGTGGGAATATACCATAACTTGTTTATCCATTCATCCTTTGATGGGCACCTAGGTTGTTTCCATCTTTTTGATATTGTGAACAGTGCTGCACTGAACATGGGTGTGCATACATCTATTCATGTGATGGCTCTTATTTCTCTAGGATATATTCCAAGGAGTGGGATTGCTGGATCATATGCTACTTCTATTTCTAACTTTTAAGGAAGCACCAAATCGATTTGCAAAGTGGTTGTACCATATTACATTCCCACCAGCAGTGTATAGGTGTCCCAGTCTCTCCACAACCTCTCCAACATTTATTATTTTGTGTTTTTTGGATTAATGCTAGCCTTGTGGGGGTGAGATCCTATCTCACTTTAGTTTTAATTTGCATTTCTCTAATGGCTAATGATCATGAGCATTTCCTCATGTATCTGTTAGCTGCCTGAATGTCTTCTTTGGTGAAGTGCCTATTCATAACTTTTGCCCATTTTTTAATTGGGTTATTTGTCTTTTTGTTGTTGAGGTTTTGCAGCATGTTGTAGATTGTAGAGATTAAACCCTGATTGGATTTGTCATAGCCAAAACTTTGTCTTTTCACTTTTTCGGTGAAGTCTTTTGATGAGCATAAGTGTTTGACTTTTAGGAGCTCCCAGTTATCTAGCTTCTCTTCTGATGTTTGTACATTGTTAGCTATGTTTTGTATTCTGTTTATGCCATGTATTAGGTCTCTTAGCATTGTCCCTAGTTTTTCTTCCATAATCTTTATTGTTTTAGATTTTATATTTAGGTCTTTGATCCATTTTGAGTTTGTTTTTGTGCATGGTGTGAGTTATGGGTCTTGTTTCATTTTTTGCAGATGGATATCCAGTTATGCCAGCACCATTTGTTAAAGAGACTGTCTTTTCCCCATTTAATGGACTTTGGGTCTTTGTCAGATATAAGCTGCCCATAGGGGGATGGATTTATGTCTGGATTCTCAATTCTGTTTCATTGGTCTATGTATCCGTTGTGCCAGTACCAGGCTGTTTTGACTACTGTGGCAGTATAATAGGTTCTAAAATCAGGTAGTGTGAGGTCTCCCACTTTTTTCTTCTTCTTCAGTAATATTTTACTTATCTTATTTAGGTCTTTGATCCATTTTGAGTTTGTTTTTGTGCATGGTGTGAGTTATAGGTCGTTTCATTTTTTGCAGATGGATATCCAGTTACGCCAGCACCATTTGTTAAAAAGACTGTCTCTTCCTTTTCCGTATGATGTTGGTGATTTGTTTCTCTATCTCATTAAAAAATGTCATTGGAATTTGGATCGGGATTGCATTGTATCTCTAGATCGCTTTGGGTAGAATTCACACTTTCACAATGTTGAGTCTTCCTATCCATGTGCACAGTATGTTTTTCCACTTATGTAGGTCTCTTTTGGTTTCTTGCAGCAGTGTCTTATAGTCTTCTTTGTATAGGTCTTTTATGCCTCTGGTTAGATTTATCCCTAAGTATTTTATCTTCTTGGGGGCTATTGGAAATGGTATTGATTTGGTGATTTATTCTTCAAAGTTCCCTTTGTTTGTGTAGAGAAATCCAACTGATTTTTTTATGTTTAAGTGGTATACTGATACTTTGCTGAAATCTTCTATTAGTTCCAATAGTTTTCTTGTGAATTCTTTGGGGGTTTTCTGTGTATACGATCATATTATCTGCAAATAGGGATACTTTTACTCCTTCCTTACCAATTTGGATGTCATTTATTTCTTTTTCTTGCCTTATTCCTCCAGCTAGGACATCCAGCACAATATTGAATAAAAGTGGTGATAAAGGGCATCCTTGTCTGGTTCCCATTCTCAAGGGGAATGCTTTCAGGCTTTTTATATTTAGGATGATGTCTGTTGGCTTTGTATAAATGCCCTTTATTATGTTGAGGAATTTTCCTTCTATTCCTATTTTCCTGAGAGTTTTTATCATGAATCTTGGACTTTGTCAAATGCTTTTTCAGCATTGATTGATAATTGATTCTTATCTTTCGTTTTATTTATCTGATGGATTACATGGATTGTTTTTCTAATGTCAAACCATCCCTGCGTACCTAATATGAATCTCACTTGGACACGGTGAATTATTTTTTTGATATGCTGTTGAATTCTATTGGCTAGAATTTTGTTGAGGATTTTTGTGTCTGTGTACATGAGGGATATTGGTCTGTAATTTTCTTTCTTTTTTGTTGTGTCTTTACCTGGTTTTGGTATCAGGGTTATGCTGGCTTCATAGAATGAGTTCAGAAGTATTCCATCCTTTTCTATGCTCTGAAATACTTTTAGTAGTAGTGCATTAACTCTTCTCTGAAAGTTTGGTAGAATTCTCTGGTGAAGCCATCAGGGCCAGGACTTTTTGTTGCTGTTGTTGGGAGTTTTTTACTTACCTCTTCAACTTATTTTGTTACAGGTTTATTTAATTGCTCTATCTCTGTGTTAGTTTAGGTAGGTAGTATGTTTTTAGAAATTTGTCTATTTCCTCTAGGTTTTCAAATTTGTTGGAGTGCAATTTTTCATTGTATTCTGTTATGATTCTTTTAATTTCAGTTGGGTCTGTTGTGATAGATTCCATCTCATTTCTTATTCCAGTTATTTGTCTCCTCTCCTGTTTTTGTTTTGTCAGCTTGGCCAGTGTTTTATAGATATATATTTTTTATCTTTTCAAAGAACCAGGTTTATGGTCTTATTAACTCTTTCAATTGTTTTTCTATTCTCTATTTCATTTATTTCTCCTCTAATTTTTATTATTTCCTTTTTTTCTTGTGCCCAAGTGTTTTTTTTTTTTGCTGCTCTTTTTCTATTTGTTTGAGTTGTAGGCTTAATGTTTTGATTTTGGCCTTTTCTTCTTTTTGGACTTGTGTATTTATCGCTATAAATTGACCTCTGAGCACAGCTTTTGATGTGTCCCAAAGGTTCTGGTAGGATGAGTTTTCATTCTTATTTGATTCTGTGAATTTCTTTATTCAGTCCTTCTACGACCCAGTAGTTTTTGAACAAGGTGTTGTTTGTTTTCCATATATTTGATTTTTTCCTTGTTATTGATTTCTACTTTTATAGCTTTATGATCAGAAAAGATGCTTTGTAATATTTCAGTGCTTCGGATTCTGTTAAGGCTTGCTTTGTGGCATAATATGCAGTCTATTCTGGAGAATGCTCCATGAATGTTGGAAAAGAAAGCATACTTGGCTACGGTTGGGTGGAGTGTTCTGTACATGTCTATGATATCAAGTTGGATGATTGTGGAATTTATATCTACCGTATCTTTATTGAGCTTCTTTCTGGATGTTCTGTCCTTCACCTAAAGTTGTGTGTTGAAGTTTACTACTATTATTGTGGAACAGTCTATTTCTCTTTTTGATGCTGTTAGAGTTTGTTTTATATATTTTGGAGCTCTGTCATTGGGTGTGTAAATATTTATTATGGTTATGTCCTCCTGGTGTATTGACCCTTTAATCATCATATAGTGTCCTTCCTTATCCTTTGTGGTGGATTTTGCTTTAAAGTCTATTTTGTCAGAGATTAATATTGCCACTCCTGTTCTTTTTCGATTATTGTTTGCTCGGTATATTTTTTCCATCCTTTGAGTTCTAGTTTGTTTGTGTCTCTAAGTCCACGGTGTGTCTCTTGTAGGCAGCATATAGATGAATTCTGTTTTTTTTTTTTTTAATCCATTTTGCCACTTTCTGGCTGTTTATTGGCACACTTAGTCCATTTACATTCAGCAATAATATTGATAGGTATGAGTTAAGGGCTGTCATTTTGATGCATTTTTTGTGTGTGTTGACAGTTCTTTGTTCCACTTAATTTTTTGTGTGAGTTGCTTTTCTTTATGCATTTTCTTTTCATCTTTTTCACTGTTGTTGATTCAGTACTTGCTGAGTCTTTATGTTTTTCTTGTTTTTTATTTTGTTTCTTTGTTTTTATTTTGATGTGTACACATCTACCCACAAATCTTAAACAATTCTCTCTGATTCCCCCCCCCATTCTTGTACTTCAATCACTTTAGGTTATTCCTCTTGATAGAGTCCCACATAATTCTTAGGGTTTCTTCATTTTTAAAAAAACTTTTATCTGATTTTTCCTCAAACAAATTGGTGTCAAGTGCTTTATCTTCAGTTTCACTAATTCTGACTTATGTTGCCTCAATCTGTTCCTATTGCTTTCTATTGAGCTGCCTTATTCTGAAATTTTTTTATTAATCTTTCAGATTTCTGTTGCTGTCTCTCTATGGATTCTTGCAGCTTGTTAAATTTGTCCTTATACTCTTGTATAACCTTCTAAAGTTCCTCTGTTGCTTTGTCTGTGTGTTCCTTGGCTTGGTCTGTGGTTTGCCTGATGTCCTTCCTGATCTGTTGAAGAACTCTGTATATTAATCTTTTGAATTCTAACTCTGGTAATTCCAAGAAATTCTCTTCCTCTGGAAGGTTTCTTTGTTTTGGTTGCTTGCTGAGGCCATCATGGTCTGCTTCTTTATGTGATTTGATATTGACTGCTGTCTCTTATCCATCAGTAAGTTATTATATTTATTTATTTTATGCTTGCTTTGTGTTCTATTTTCTTGTTTTGATATGCTCAAATAGGCTGGTCTTGTGAGCTACTTTGATTCTTGGCATCTTTGAAGCTCTCATGTTCAGTCACCAGGTGGTTAGAGCTGTTACTAAGTGTATGAGCCCAGGAGTCCATTTACTTTTCTTGCATGAATTCAGCTTAGGTGTCCAGGCTACAGGGTCACTATGAGTCAGAATCGACTCGACGGCAGTGGGTTTGGTTTGGGTTTTTTGGTCCAGATCATCAGTTACCAAGTGTGTGGTGTGGGCTCTCACCTACAGTCCTTGATAGGAAGGTATGATTAGAGTAGGCACAGGTATCTGGCTGCAGTAGGGGGTCATGTGCTGAGCAAGGCAGGGGGCTGACGGCTGCCCCCAAGTGCCTGGGTGGAATGTGTGTCCCTGTTCCCTAGAACATGAAGTAGGATGGGTTTTGCAGCCAGACCATGGGCACCCTGTGCTGTTGGCTGTAAGGACTTAGAGGCACCACTTATTCTCAGACCCTATCATGGGTGGCTAGGTGGAGTAGTTTGAGCCACCAGTCCTCAGGCCCCTGATGTGGGTAGGTGAGGAACCTGCTTAATGGGAAGGGCACTGTCAAATGTCAAGAATCTGTTGCTCCCCCTTAGCTGTTGCAGTTGAGAATAGGCTTCAGGTATATACCCTGTCCTACTGAACTAATGAGGACCTACGCTGTTGAAATGGGCCCATGTGGGTCTAGGCAGGGGTGAAAGGCATTCAAATTCCATGGACCCCTTATACCTGTGCCTAGGCAAAGTGGCTGTGCCTGTGGTGAGTTCCTGGCTTAGGGCCCCTGGAAGATTGTTTTTTTCCTGTTTGTTAATTTGTTCCCTCTCCAAAGCCAGGAGCATGGCTAGGAGCTCTTGATGGGTCCTATTTCCAGCCAAGGGGGTGCAGCAATCACTGAAGCTGGACCAGGACCAGGAGCAGAGTGGGGAGGGTGCAGGTAAATAGGAGAAAGGTACTTCCCAGAGGGTGAAAGGGTCCCCCCCCACATGGTAGGTTAGACACTTGTACTTAATTTTTGCTGATTCAGTGGTGCTTCTCCCTGGTTCCAGGGGCTTGAGCAGACTTTCTGTTGCTCGATTTCTCCCATTGTGGAAAAATGGGTCCCAAGCGCTACTGCTTTCCTCAGCATATGCTCGCCAGCTGACCCAGCTTTAGGGTGCCAGTCAGGTCAGGTCTGGCAAATCATCGCTGCTTCTGAACTGTCTCTCCTTCCCTCTACTGCTCAGTCCGACTCCTCAGCTTTGTCTTTGATATTCAGGGCTCCTAGATTGTCATAAATAATCGATTCACTTGTTTTTTTTTTCAGATATTTGTTGTAAGACGGACCACAGAAGGCATCTGACTACTCTTGCCATCTTGGCCCCGCCTCTTATGCTAGGAGATTCCAAGCCTTCCAGCACAGTTCCTGCTTTCAGGAAATGTAAAATCTAGTTGAAAAGCTAAAACAAAAAATACAAATAACTACAATCTAAACCAGAATATGAGAATCATCAAAAAGAGGAGTATAAATGAAGCGTTCTCGGGGTTCAAAGGAGAAAGAAATAAAATTAGGGAAATCAGGAAAGAGTTTCTAAAGGAAATAGCATCTGGGTTGGACTTTGAATAATGAGTCAGATAGGAATGCAGATATGAGGGGAAGGCATTCCGCTGAAAATAGCAAGAGCAAAGGCATACATGTAGTAAAACACAGAGGGTGTTCAGATAACAGAGACTCCAGGTTTGCCTGAGCATAGAGTATTTACAGGAAAGAAACCTGAAAAGGTAAGCAGAGGCTATTGTAGAGGTCAGAAAGAGTTTTATTTATGAGAAACTACTTTTTTTTAAAGACAGATATGCAATGGAGCCATACTTTGGAAAAATTAATCTAGAATAGTTTTTAGACTAAAACACAGTCAGTCTCCCTATCCTAATGATTAATCAGTAATAGACTGCAATTACTTGGACCATATATTCACTTTGGAATGATAGGAGTAACTTTCTTTAGTTAATGAAAATTAGTGCTAACGAAACAGAGTGATTTCAGTATTTCCTCCTCCCCCTCCCCAAGGAGAAAGAGGCTAATTGTATCTCTAAAGGCTCAATAAGAAGAGATTATGCAAAATCATCCCAGGGAGAGGAGATAGAGAGATGTGCTTGGAGAAGCTGCCAGGAAATATAGCTCAGCCTGAGTATATGAGATATTCCCCAAGACTGGAAAGGTGGCTGTGATTTTTTGTGTTCTATCAGAGCCCATGGGAATGTGATGGAACCTCAGTTGTCTTCAATCTAGAGAACACACATTCTAGACCCTCCAGCCCCAGCCCTAAACCCTGTTCCCAAGCCAGTCAGAAAAGAAGCAATACTGCTACCGCCAATGGAAAACAAACACTTGGCAAATAAGCATACCAGCATACTTTGCGGACCAAGTAACAGAGGGATTTTCTCAAATTCTGGATTATATAAACACTCAAAACCTTCCCACAACCCTGGGAAGGTGGGAGGAGAGACATAATAATGAATTCTATTAAATCTTTCCCATGGTCCCCCTAAGGGAGACTTCAAAACAAACAAACAAACAAAAAAACCCATTGCCGTTGAGTCAATTCTGACTCATAGCAACCCTATGGGACAGAGTAGAACTGGCCTATAGGGTGGACTTGAACTGTCAACCTTTTGATTAGCGGCTGATCTCTTAACCGCTGTGCTGCCAAGGCCCCTCTAAGGGGATCTCAGGTCAGATTTACTTAGGCTTAGAAAATGATGGGCTATTTCTTGCATCTAAAATTTTTGATAAAATAAAATTAATACCTGATACACTGGCAAGAAAGTATCTCTTGCTTTGATATAGAAAACCTGAGCTTTCACAGGCAGGATCAAGCTTCTTAAGAAAGGCCCTTCATTATTTGGCTATGTAGTGAATTACGCTGGTATTTGTATGCTTTGCTAAGTTGATGAGCCCTTTTGGTATTGCAACAAGTTTTGATAATTCCATTCTCACAAAACTTCTAGCTTTCTTACAGAAGAAATAGACACAGGATTCTACCCAGTTTATAGGTTTCTTTTCCCCCTGAATATGCCAGAAGAACAACTCTACAAAATTGCTCTTACCTCATCCTACATAATAAGATAAACATATATTTCCAGTAAATGTCTACATATTCCCACTCTTTCCACACTTGCATTCAGTCACACACACATACACACACAAACACACGAGGGTTGTTATCTCTCATACTGGACTTAATGGAGGAAATTGCTGCCATATCATTTGAGCATTGGCAAGAATCCAGTCATTTGCTCAGCCCTGCAGCATCCCTAATTTACTCGGTTTATGAGAATTACCAGCAAGTCTGTAACTAAGGGCAGGAATTGAAAAGCCTTGGGTCAACAGTTTCAGCACAGTTTAAAAACTATTTTTCAGTGCCAAATGACTAGATTAGCCTGCAAACCATCCCTGGGTGTTCAGTATTCTCTAACATATAGAAAATAATATCTTGCTTATATAGAGAATGCTCTCTCTGTCTCTCTCAACACTTCTTTCCACTCTCTTTCTATATGCCTTTTTTAAAATCCCCCATTTTACTCCCTGCCTACCCTACTAAAGCCCCAAGTCTCAACTGCAAACTCCTGCCCAGATTATATATTCATCACAGCTAGTGCTCTCCATAGCCTGGTACAATAAAATCAGTGCAAAAATGTCACTTGTCAGTCTCTTTGTGCATAAGATAAAATGATGCCATCTGCGAGACAAAGTAATGTGGGGTAATGAGTCATCTCCAACTCTTGTAAAATAGCTCAGCCAGTCTGGGCCTGGGGAGAAAATGATGAAGGGAGGGCAATCAGAGAATCAGTGCACTAGTGATTCATTTCTTAATTTATAGAAATGTGAAGTTCTTTTAAGCTGATATGAGCATATCAACTGACAAACCTGCTATGCACATCTGCACTTTTATTATACCTGCTAAGCACACCTGCATTTTTATGATAGAGTTTGCCTGAGGCCGTCACAGCAGCAGGGCCAGGAATACATTAGTAAAATTAGAAGAAATATCATCAGACAACTTCAGTCTGCATGTAAACAATTAACAGCTCATTAAGAAGAATTTCACTTTTGTGGGAGCCTATCCTTTTCTTGACCAAATTTAAGCTGGCTAATGAGTTGAGGCCTCCACTATCAGGGTCAAGAGTGTCTCAAAGGCTGTGTCACTGTCTGACTCAGAGTTATCTTTTAGCATACTCATTGCGCTGTAATCATCTACTGAATTATTAATATTTATTACGACAGGCCAAGCAGAAAAATTTACCTTGCTGAATTCCTTTCACAGTTCTGCTCCTGTAATATCCCTGTCTCATTCTGGGGGCGTAAGTTAAATAGGCTGAAAATACGCAGATGTATTTTAGCCTCTGGAGAGGGTTTTAACAGGAGAAGTATTAGTGGCAAAACTGAAAAACAAAAGGTCTGACGAAGCAATAAACTGGGTACCAATTAAAAGCAATAAATCTCTCTCCTCCTAAGAAAGAGAATAAGGGTGAAAACATGTCAAACACCTCATGAACCATCTTCAGATTTAGCAGTATCACAATCTGCCCAATACATTCACTAAGACATTTTGGGATTTACTTGGCATTTCATAGCTTTACTCCCAAACCAATTATTAATTAGGCTTGGCTCTCTAATGCTAATTTTGCTAAAAAATATCTTAAAAAAAAACTTGGACTTGTTGATTTCTAATTGACTTTGAAAGGCATAATTTGAAATTGAACATATAGTTTAAAAGAATTAAACTTACAAAGGTATATTTTACTATAAAATAGTGCCATCTGATATGCAGGAAAATTAGAATCATAACTGAAGTAAAGGGGTCTTGCAATACTGCACTATTGCTGAAAAATGGTGGCTGAAGATACATTTTTAACCTAGATTGTATAGCAGTAAGAGTCACTTAGTCATTCAGCTAACATTTATTGAACACATACGGTGTGCCAAGCGCTGGGCTAGAAATACCAGGATGAATTCAACAAGTTTTCTGCCTTCTAGGAACTCACATTTTACTTGAGGAGACATATGTGTAAATGAATTCAGTGAATTCCACTGAAATTCATTAGGTGTCATAAATTAAGTATGATTTGAATTTCGTGAGGGTCCAAATGAAGAAGCAAATAATCCCAGAAGCTGGATTATACTAAGAATGCAGCATCAGGACTGGAGGAAGACTCATTAACAACCTGTGTTACACAAATGATATAGCCTTGCTTGCTGAAAGTGAAGAGGACTTGAAACACTTACTGATGAAGATCAAAGACCACAGCCTTCACTATGGATTGCACCTCAACATAAAGAAAACAAAAATCCTCACAAATGGACCAATGAGCAGCATCATAATAAACAGAGAAAAGATTGAAGTTGTTAAGGATTTCATTTTACTTGGATCCACAATCAACACCCATGGAATCAGCAGCCAAGAAATCAAATGATGTATTGCATTGGGGAAATCTGCTGCAAAAGACCTCTTTGAAGTGTTGGAAAGCCAAGATATCACCTTGAAGACTAAGGTGCATCTAACCCAAGCCATGGTATTTTCAATTACCTCATATGCATGCCAAAGCTGGATAAATAATGAAGACCAAAGAAGAATTGATGCATTTCAATTACAGTGTTGGCAAAGAATATTGAATATACCATGGACTACCAGAATAATGAACAAATCTGTCTTAGAAGCAGTACGCTCAAAATGCTCCTTAGAAGCAAGAATGGTGAGACTTTGTCCCATTTACTTTGAGCATGTTATCAGGAGGGACCAGTCCCTGGAAAAGGACTTCACACTTAGTAGAGGGTCAGCGAAAATGAGATGAATTGATACAGTGGCTGCAACCATGAATTCAAATGTAGAAAAGTTTGTGAGGATGGTGCAGGGCCGGGCAGTGATCTGTTTTGTTGTACATACGGTTTCTATGAGTCAGAAGTTTCGATGGCACCTAACGACAACAACAAATATATATGTAACAAAACATTTGCCATTTCAACATTCTTCATTTTTACAATTCAGTGACATTAATTATGCTTATCATGTTATTCTACCATCATCATTATTGATTTCCACATTTTCTTATCACCTTAACAGAAGCTCAGTGTCCCCTAATCAATGAATCTTCCTTTTCTCCTCCCTTCTGCCCGCCCCTGGTAACCACTAATAAACTTTGCTGTCTATACACTTGCCTGTTCTAGATACTTAATGTAAGTAGTATCATAGAGTATTGGTCCTTTTGTGACTGAGTTATTTCACTCAGGCTGATATTTTCAAGGTGCATTCATGTCATATTCTTGACTTTCGACAAAGAACTCTTATATGAGAAACCTGGTGGCACAGTGGTTAAGGGTGATGGCCGCTAATCAAAAATGTCGGCAGTTTGAATCCACAGCTGCTCCTTGGAAATCCTAAGTAGCAGCTCTACTCTGCCCTATAGGGTTGCTATGAGTCAAAATTGATTCAGTGGCAAAGGGTTTGTTTTTTACTCTTAGATGAGGAGCAAATAAAATGGTTCTATAGGGTTCCAAAGATAGAACTAGAGCCAATGGTCAAAAACTATTGGAAGATCAATTTCAGCCCAATACGAAAAAGAGCTTTCTAAGAGAACTGATTAAACACATAATGTGCTGCTGCCTCCAGAGATAATGAGGCCCTTGCTAATGGACATATTCAATAAGAGAAAATGGAGTTGTACAGAGGACTTAAGGATCATGTAAACTAAATGTACTTTAAAGTCCTTTTCTGCCCAGAGATTCTCTGATTTTCATTGTGCTTTGTCCTACCAACTAGATTCTAAATTCTTCAGAGGAAGGATGCTTATATTACTTCCAATCTCTGGTATCCCACATATAATAGGTGCTCATTAAACATATGTTGATCAAGATAGACCATGAAATATGTATCAGAATAAAACTATTAATCCTGAGATAGTTTTTGAAAAAAGTAGCTACATTAACAATATAATTAAAGATTTACTCACTTTTAGCATTTCATGAGATAGCAGTATATTAACATTTGTGTTAACGATTAGGAATAAGGCAATAGCAAATACACTAGTATTGGTGATATTAGTGATGTTTACAGTGGTGCTTATTAAGCCTTGTTAAATGTTGACCGGATAAACTATAATAACCATACTTTGAATAATAATTTTATGCCAATAAACCAATCAGAAATAAAATTGAGTGAGTTTTATGTGTAAGTGAATATGGAAAATGAAAAATGTGACTTAGAGTTTGCCCCAAAATAGGACCAGGGTGCGAAATGTTTTAACAGAACTTAAGAGGAATGAGTTCAATAAGATCTGAGAAAAATAAGTCTAACTAGTTATTCTGGACCTAAAACCCTACTGATGAGATTTCAGAACCATACACTGAGGATGAGATGTCAACATCAATGCAGAAATCAGACACTCAACCTTGACTAAGGAAAAGTACAGTTTTAACTTAAAACACCTCGATGTGTAAAGGGTGCTTGTGAACTAATGCCAAATTGTATAAAGAAATATTCAAGGAAATGGACCTCTTGGGAAACAAATCACCAACACCCGAGGCTGAAATTCCCTTTGCAACCCTTCTTGTCTGCTGAGTGTGTCATTCTAGTATGATAATATAAACAAAGGGTGCATGAGGGGATAATTTTGTGCATGTGTAGGGAATTTTGTGTGGGGATCTATATGTGCAACCAGGGACTGAAATATTTGACTAATAAATCTGTTAAAATTTATTTCAGTATTTTTACTCTCAGGTCTAAAACAATCTAGTTCTTTCTCCAAGGAATGGGGTAATATCAAGGACCTGCAGCATTGTTAGAATTGTGGGGTAGCTTAAGGTAACATATATAAATATAATATATATATATGCAGTGGAACAAGAAAGCTGTGAAGTCCAAAATGGTATGTGCTATAATCCACTGCTAAGGGAAGGACAAAATGAACAAGAAAAAAAACTGATAGTTATGAAATCCAGGCAAGTGGTTCTAGATTGAGATAAGGAATGCTGAAGTCATGCTCATGCCCCATTTTTCTGTCCTGTCATTTTCATGGCCCTGAGACAAAGTCTTGCTGTTAAAGGAGCTGAAAAGGACAAGATACAAGCAAGCTTGAGATTTCATATTGCAGCAGTTGTTAGCTCTTTCATTTGACACATCTTTTCTTTTGATCTATTGTATATGCCAGACCATCAATCTAATTGCAGTAATGTAATGACCACTGTTTCTTGAGTTTCTCATGTGTCAGATGCTTTGTTATTGTTGTTGTTAGGTGCCTTCAAGTTGGTTCCAACTCACAGGGACCATATGTACAACAGAACACAACACTGCCTGGTTCTGCACCATCCTCACAATAGTTGCTATGTTTGAGCCCATTGTTGCAGATGCATTGCAAACATTAGTTTGTCTTTTGAATACTCACAATTTTTAAACCCATCTTACAGATGTTGAAATCTAAAAATTGAAGTAATCATAGAACTGAACCAAATGACTCAAGATCCATTAACTAGGCTAGATGTTTCTACTTCTGCAATCTAAGTTCTTTTCACTCTACCTTTGCTAAAAAAAGGAAATATTCAAAATTTGCATTTTAACAAGATTCCAGATGATTAACACGCACATTAAACTTGAAAAGTGCTGTATTAGGCTACACATCATGCTGCTTTCCTTCTGTTTCTCTCATTAGTCTCACATACACACACACACACACACACACAGAAACACACCCTCGAGTGTACATGCATACAGAATGGCAGAAATGATTTGGTATAATTAATTATATACCAAAAGTGTTAGAAGTAGACAGAGACTGAGGCAGGGCAATACGGTGGCATAAGCAGCTGCACGCTGCCATCTACGGTGTTGCACAACAAAACCAGAAAAAAAAAAAAGGCAGAAATTGGTGGAATCAAAGGTCTCAGAACTCTGAAAACCAGTCAGAGGCTTACAACATCTAAGTGAACGATTAATCAGGAAAAAAGTGGCTTACAATAGTGGGAAAGCATTGGTTCTCCATCTATCCACATTTCACCTCTACTCTGGCTCAGTGCAGCCATCTCGAGGAGGCTGCAGTGGCTGGCACTCCCTAGCAGGGGGCTTGGTGTTGAAGTTGGCATCAGCCAGCACTCCCAGACAAGGAGTGTGGTCTTCAAGCAGTAACATCATGCACTCCCAGTCAGGAAGCCTAGTGTTGAAACGATGACAGCTGGCATTCCCAGGCAGGGAGCTTGGTGTTGGAATGTTGTTAAAGCAGTGACAGCTGACACTCCCAAACAGGGATCCTACTCTTGAAGCAGCCTAGTTCTCCCAGGCAGGGAGTTTGGTGCTAAAGCAATAATAGCCAGCACTCCCAGACAGAGCCTGGTGTTGAAGTGGCAATGGCCAGTGGTCCCAACCAGGGACCCTGGTGTCAGACAGTAGCAGCTGGCACTCCCACACAGGAAGCATGGTCTTGAAACAGTGACAGCTGGAGCTCCCATTAAAGGGATCTGGCTTTGAAGTGGTGACAGCTATCACTCCCACACAGGGCATCTGGTGTTGTAGCAGCAACAGCTAGCACTCCCAGAGAAGGAGCCTGGTATTGAACTGGATGAAAAAAGACCACAAGAATTTGAAAACACACACACACAACCCTGGTGAATTGAAAGAATCTGATTCCCAGATTAGTATTGCACATTAAAACCCCAAAACCGAATCCATTGCTATCAAGTCAATTCCAACTCATAGCAACCCTATTGGACAGAGTAGAACTGCCCCATAGGGTTTCCAAGGAGTGACTGGGATTCAAATTCCTGACCTTTTGGTTAACAACCGAGCTCTTAACCACTGCACTATATTAGTCAAATGCCCTGGTTTCAACAAAAAAAACCCCACAAGGCATAAGAGGACATAGAAAAGGACGGCGCATGCTAAAAAAACTAAATAAAATGACAGATATCATCCATGAAGAAGGACAAATAATGGACTTACTACACAGAAAATTTAAAACAACAGTATTTAGTATGCTCAAAGAGTTAAAGAAAAACATGGACAAAAAACTAAAGGAAATCAAGAGAACAATACAGAAATGAAATGAGAACCTCAATAAAAACAAAGAACACTGAAGCAGAAAAATATGATAATGAAAAATTCACTGGAGGAACATAACAGGCGATTTGAGTTGGCAGAAGAAAGAATCTGCAAACTTGAAGACAGTGCAATTGAGATTATCAATTCTGAGCACAAAAAGACTGAAAAAAAGTGAACAGAGCCTAAGGTACTTCTGGGACACCATTAAGCAGCCCAATATATGCATTCTGAGAATCCCAGAGGAGAAAGGAGAGAAAAGGGATGGAAAGAATATTTGAAGAAATAGTAGCTGAAAACTCCCCAAATTTCATAAAACAAACAAGCAAAAACGTGAATCTACAAACTCCAAGTAGGATAAACCCAAAGATATTCACATTCACACCAAGACCATTGTAATCAAATGTTCAAAAACCAAAGACAAAGAGAGAATCTTGAAATTAACAAGAGAGAAGTAAATCGTCACATACAAGGAATCGTAAATAGGATTAACACTACTTACTCCTCAGAAATCAAGAAGGCCAGAAAGCAATAGATTGACATATTTAAAATTCTGAAAGGAAAAGAAAAATGCCATCCAAGAATACTGTACCTGGCATAACTGTCTTTCAAAACAGGGCAAAATTAATACATTCTCAGATAAACAAAAGCTGAGGGAGTTCATTATTACCAGACTTTCTCTGAAAGATATGCTAAAGGGAGTCCTGCAATTTGAAAGGTGAGACACAAGATAGTAACCTGATGCTGTATGAAGACATAAAGACTTACAGTAAAGGTGATTTCATGGGCAAATATAAAGCCCAGATTTACTATATTTTTGGTTTGTAACTATACTTGTTATATTGGATATTAAAGTCAAAAGTATAAATAAATTTTAAAAAAGTATAAATACTTATTATAAATATATGAGACTGGGTACATAATGTATAAATCTAATTTGTGACATCATCAACATAAAGGGGAGGTAAGAGTGGTATAGGATGAGTTTTTGTATGTTATTGAAGGTAAGTTGGTCTCAATTTAAACTAGGTTGTCATAAGTTAAGGATGTAAAATACATTCCTCATGATAACCACAAAGAAAACTAAAAAATAAAATAAAATATGCACAAAAGGAAAGGAAGAAAATTAAAATGGTTTAATACCGAAAAAAAAAATCAGCTAAAATCCAAAGTAGGCCATATTGGAGGAAATGAGAAACAAAAAAAGTATAAGATATACAGAAAGCAAATAGAAAAATAGCAGAAATTATTCCTTCGCTATCAGTAATTACATTAAAGTGTAGATGGATTAAACTCTCCAATCAAAAGGCAGAGACTGGCAGAATGGACATCATAAGCCAACTCTATGCTGTGTACAGGGGACCTGTTTGAGACAAAAAGACACTGGTAGGTTGAAGATGAAAGGACAGGAACACAAATAAACAGACTGAAATCATATACAGTATTATCTGTGACCACAACTAGAAATCAATAACAGAAGAAAAACAGAAAATTTCACAAATAGGTGGAAACTAAACAACACACTGTTAAACAACTAGTGGTCAAAGAAGAATTCACAAGGGAAATTAGAAAATGCTTAGAGATGAATGAAAATGAAAGCATAACATACCAAAACCTATGGGATGCAGTGAAGGCACTGCTTAGAGGGAAATTTATACCTGTAAATACCTACATTAAGAAAGAAGAAGGATCTCAAAACAGTAGCCCAACTTTACATCTTTAAGAAATTGAAAAAGAAGACCAAACTAAGATAAACCTACTAGAAGGAAGGAAATAATAAAGATTAGAGTAGAAATAAACAGAATAAAGAATAGAAAAACAAAAGAGAGAATAAAAAAATACCCCAATACAGAAGCCAGGTAGGCAAAAGGGTATTGGAGTGACATGCATATAATCTTGAAGGAAAAAAATTGCCAATCAAGAATAATATATCCCGCAAAACTCTCGCTCAAATATGATGGCAAAATTAGGACATTTCCAGATAAACAGAAATTAAGGGAATATGTAAAAACCAAACCAAACTTACAAGAATTATTAAAGGGAGTCCTTCAGTTAGAGAACCAACATCAGACAACAACCTGGATTTAGCATATGAGACAGCATCAGCCAGATCCCAATCTAGATAATGAACTCTCAAGGATAAAACAAAACTAAAAATTTTACAACAGGGAACCAGAGAGATCAATCTGTAAATGACAATAACATCAGAACAATAAAAGAGGGAGTAAACAATGTAGGTATAGAACTTTCAAGTGGAGAGGAAGTCAAGGCATTATCAAGTAATAAAAGGCTGGTTTATACTTAGGAATACACGGGTAAATTTCAAGGTAACCACAAAGAAAGGTAACAAACACACTCATTAAAATAAAGAAGAAAAACATAAAAAAAAAATAGTCTCAGTAAACAGAAAATCTACAAAAATGAAAGAATCAAACAAAATAATCCACAAAGAAAAGGGACCCAGCACAGGAGAGTAAGAGAAACAAAGAAAATGTCGGCACCACAAAAAAAAAAAAAAAAAACACTACAAAATGACAGCAATAAACTCACATGTATCAATAATCACACTGAACACCAATGGCTTAAATGCACCCATAAAGAGACAGAGAGTGACAGAATGGATTAAAAAAACAGGACCCATCAATATGCTGTCTACAAGAGACATGCCTTAGAAACAAAGATGTAAATTTATTAACAATCAAAGGATGAAAAAAATATATCAAGCAAACAGCTACCAAAAAAGACCAGTAGTGGCAATACTAATCTCAGATAAAATACACTTTAAAACATTATGTAATGATTAAAGGGACAATCCACCATGAAGACATACCATAATAAATATCTATCCACCAAATGACAGGGCTCCAAAATACATAAAACAAATTTTAATAGCACTGAAAAGAGAAAATGACAGTTCCACAATAATAGTAGGAGACACACCACTCTCTGTAAAGGACAGAACATCTAGAAAGAAACTCAACAAAGATACAATGATCTAAAGGCAACAATTAACAAACTTGGCCCCAGAGATACCCAACAACAGAAAGCACACATTCTTTTCCAACACACATGGAAACGTTCTTAGACTAGATCACATCTTAGGCCACAAAGCAACCCTCAACAAAATCCAAATATCCAAAACCCTGAGATAATAGAAGCCATCTTCTTTGATAACAAGGCCATAAAAGTAGATATTAACAACACGAAAAGTAAGGAAAAAATTCAAATACACTGCAACTGAATAACACCCTGCTTAAAAACCACTGGATAATGGAAGAAATCAAAGATGGAATAAAAAATTCCTGGAATCAAAGAAGAATGAAAACACATCATACCAAAACATTTGGGACACAGCAAAGGCAGTGCTTGGAGGTCAATTTATAGCAATAGATGCACACATCAAAAAAAAAAAAAAAAACGGGGGGAGGGGGACAAAATCAAAACATCAGCTACACAACTTGAACAAGCAGAAAGAGAACAGTGAAAGAAGCCAACAGCTCACAGAAGAAAGGAAATAATAAAGATAAGAGCAGAAGAACAATGAAGAATCTGTGAAGCATCTCATAACATGGATGAATCTGGAGGGCATTATGCTGAGTGAAATAAGTCAATCACAAAAGGACAAATATTGTATGAGACCACTACTGTAGAAACTCATGAAAAGCTTTATACGCAAAAGGAAACAATCTTTGATGGTTACGAGAGAGTGGAGGGGTGGGGTTGGAAAAACACTTAATAGACAATAGATAAGTGCTAACTTTGATGATGAGTGTTAACTTTGGTAAGACAGTACACAATACTGGGGAAGCCAGCACAACTTGTACAAGGCAAGGTCATGGAAGCTCCATAGACACATCCAAACACCCTGAGGGAACAAATTGCTGGGCTGAGGGCTGTGGGGACCATGGTCTCAGGGAACATCTAGCTCAATTAGCATGACATAGTTTATAAAGAAAATGTTCTAAATATTACTTTGGTGAGTAGTGTCTGGTGTCTTAAAAACCTGTGAACGGCCATCTAGGATACTCCACTGGTCTCACCCCTTTAGAAGCAAGAAAGAATGAAGAAAACTTAAGACCTAAGGGAAAAATTAGCCCAAAGGACTAATGGACCACATCTACTATGGCCTCCATCAGAATGAGTCCAGTACAACTAGATGGTGCCCAGCTATCAACACTGACTGCTCTGACAGGGATCACAATAGAGGATCCCAGGCAGAGCAGGAGAAAAATGTAGAACAAAATTCTAACTAACAAAAGAATGACCAGACTTGCTGACCTGACAGAGACTGGAGAAACCCTGAGAGTACAGTCCCTGGACACACTTTCAGCTCAGTAATAAGGTCACTCCTGAGGTTCACCCTTCAGCCAAAGATTGAACAGGCCTATGAAACAAAATAAGACTAAAGGGGTGCACCAGCCCTGGGGCAAGGACTGGAAGGTAAGCGGGAACAGGAAAGCTGATAATAGGGAACCTAGGGTTGAGAAAGGAGAGTGCTGACATGTCGTGGGGTTGTTAACCAATGTCATACAACAGTGTGTATACCAGCTGTTTGATGAGACACTAGTTTGTTCTGTACACCTTCATCTAAAGTTCAATAAAAAAAAAGATAAGAGCAGAAAAAATGAAGTACAGAATAGAAAAACAATAGAAAGAATCAGCAAAACCAAAAGGTGGTTCTTTGAAAGGATCAACAAAATCAACAAACCACTGGCCAAACTGACAGAAGAACAAACAGGAGAAGACACAAAAAACCCAAATAAGAAACGAAATGGGAGACATTACAACATATCCAACAGAAATAAAAAGGATCATAACAGAACACTATGAAAAACTATTCCCCAACAAATTTGAAAACCTAGAGGAAACACACTACCTACCTAAACTAACACAAATTGAGTTTGAAAATCTGAACAGGCCTATAAAAAGAGAAGAGATTGAAAAGGCGATAGAAACACTCCCAACAAAAAAAAAGCCTTGGCCTAGATGGCTTCACTGGAGAATTCTACCAAACATTCAGAGAAGAGCTTACACCAGTACTACTCAAACTATTTCAGAACATAGAAAAGGAAGAGATACTTCCGAATTCATTCTATGAAGCCAGCATAACCCTAATACCAAAACTAGGCAAAGACAACACAAAAAAAGAAAATTACAGACCAATATCTCTCATGAATATAGATTCAAAAATTCTCAAAAAAATTCTAGCCAATAGAATTCAGCATCGTGTCAAAAAAATAATGCACCACCACCAAGTGGGATTCATACCAGGTATACAAGGATGGCTCAACATTAGAAAACCACTCGACATGACCCACTACATAAATAAAGTAAAAAAATCACATGATCATCTCAGTGGACACAGAAATGCATTCAACAAAGTCAAACACCCATTCCTGATAAAAACTCTCAATAAAATAGGCATAAAAGAGAAATTCCTCAACATAATAAAGGCCATCTATACAAAACCAACAGCCAAAATCATTCTTAATGGAGAGAGGCTGAAAATATTCCCTTTGAGAACAGGAACAAGACAGGATGTCCTTTATCACCACTGCTATTTAACATTGTGCTGAAAGTCCTAGCTAGAGCAATAAGGCAAGAAAAAGAAATAAAGGGCATCCACACTGATAAGGAAGAAGTAAAACTGTCCATATTTGTGGAAGATTTTTTTTATGATACTATACTTAGACAACCCAAAAGACTCCATGAGAAAATTACTAGAACTAATAGAAAGATTCAGCAGACTAGCAGTATACAAGACAAATATACAAATAATCAGTTGTGTTCCTATACATCAATAAAGAGAATGATGAAAAGGAAATAAGGAAAACAGTACCATTTATTAATTTTTTTTTCCTAGTGCTATTTATAATAGCCCTTAAAAAAATAAAATACTTAGGAATAAATCTAACCAGGGATGTAAAAGACCTATACAAAGAAAACTACAAAACAATACTGTAAGAAACCAAAAGATAACTACACAAATGGAAAAACACATCATTTTCATGGATAGGTAGACTTAACATAGTGAAAATGTCAATTCTACTCAAAGCAATCTACGAATACAATGCAACTCCAATCCAGACACCAAGAGCATTCTTTAAAGAGATGGAAAAACGAATCATTGACTTCATACGCAAAGGGAAGAGTCCCCAAATAAGTAAAGCACTATTGAAGAAGAATGAATTAGAAGGTCTCTCACTACCTGACCTCAGAAACTACTATACAACTATGGTAGTCAAAACAGCCTGGTACTGGTACAATGAAAGGCACATTTACTAATGGAACAGAATTGAGAACCCGGATGTAAATCCATTCACTTAAGGTCACCTGATCTTTGACAAAGGCCCAAAGTCCATCACATGGGAAAAAGAGAGCCTTTTTAACAAATGGTGCTGGCAAAACTGGATGTACATCTGCAAAAAAAAATAAAACAGGACCCATACCTCAGACCACACACAAAAACTAATTCAAAGAGATCGAAGACCTAAATATAAACCCCAAAATTATAAAGACCATAGAAGAAAAAAATTGAGTCAATTCTAGAGGCCCTAATACATGGCATTAACAGGATACAAACCATAACTAACAATACACAAATGCCAGAAGATAAGCTAGATAACAGGGATCTTCTAAAAATTAAACGCATGCTCATCAAAAGACTTCACCAAACTGGTACAACAACGGATACATGGACCAACGGAACAGAATTGAGAATCCAGATATAAATTCATCCACATATGAGCAGTCGATATTTAACAAAGGCCCCAAAACAGTTAAATGGGGAAAAGACAGTCTTTTTAACAAATGGTGCTGGCATAACTGCATATCCATCTGCAAAAAAATGAAACAAGACCCATACCTCACTCCATGCACAAAAACTAACTCAAAATGGATCAAAGACCTAAATATAAAATCTAAAATGATAAAGATCGTGGAAGAAAAAATAGAGACAACTTTAGGAGCCCTAATACATGGCATAAACAGTATATAAAACATTATAAAGAATGTAGAAGAAAAACTAGATAACTGAGAGCTCCTAAAAATCAAACACGTATGCTCATCCAAAGACTTCACCAAGAGAGTAAAAAGACTACCTACGGAATGGGAAAAAGTTTTTAGCTACGATATTTCTGATCAGCCCTGATCTCTAAAATCTACATCATCCTGCAAAAACTCAACTCCAAAAAGACAACCCAATTAAAAAATGGGCAAAAGATATGAATAGACACTTCACTAAAGAAGACATTCAGGTAGCTAACAGATATATGAGGAGATGTTTACGATCATTAGCCATTAGAGAAATGCAGATCAAAACTACAATAAGATTACATCTCACTCCAACAAGCCTGGAATTAATCCAAAAAACACAAAATAATCAATGTTGGAGAGGCTGTGGAGAGATGGGAACATCTATACACTGCTGGTGGGAATATCAAATGGTACAATCACTTTGGAAATCGATTTGGCACTTCCTTAAAGAGCTAGAAATAGAACTACCATACGATCCAGCAATCCCACTTCTTGGAATATATCCTAGAGAAATAAAAGCCTTTACACAAACAGATATATGCACGCCCATGTTCATTGCAGCACTGTTTACAATAACAAAAAGATGGAAGCAACCAAGGTGCCCATCGACGGATGAATGGATAAATAAATTATGGTATATTCACACAATGGAATACTACACATTGATAAAGAACAATGATGAATCCGTGAAACATTTCATAACATGGAGTAACCTGTACGGCATTATGCTGAGTGAAATGAATCAGTTGCAAAAGGACAAATATTGTATAAGACCACTATTATAAGAACTTGAGAAATAGTTTAAACTGAGAAGAAAACATTCTTTCGTGGTTACGAGAGGGAGGGTGGGAGAGGGGCATTCACTTATTAGATAGTAGATTTTTAAGAACTACTTTAGATGAAGGGAAAGACAGCACACAATACAGGGGATGTCAGAAAGCGTTAAATAAACAGATACATTCACTTTTTTAAAAAAAAGGACTTCACTAAAAGAGTAAAAAGAGAATGTACACTGGGAAAAAAATTTTGGCTATAACAAATCTGACAAGCTCTAATCTCTAAAATCCAACATGTCTACAACAAAAAGACAAATAATCCAATTAAAAAATGGGCAAAAGATACGAACAGACACTTCATCAAAGGAAACATTCAAGCAGCTAACAGATACGTGTGGAAATGCTCATGATCCCTAGGCATTAAAAAAAAACCCACTGCCATTGAGTCGATTACAGAAATGCAAATCAAAACCACAATGGGATACCACCTCACACCGACATTACTGGCACGAATCAAAAAGAAAAAAAAAAACAGAAACTAACAAATATTGGAGAGGCTTGGGGAAGATTGGAACCTGGTGGGAATGCAGAATGGTACAACCATTTTGGAAAATGATATGGTGCTTCCTTAAAAAGCTAGAAATAAAAATACCATATGACCCAGCAATCCCACTCCTAGGAATATATCCTAGAGAAATAAGAGCCGTCACACAAATAGACATATGCACACCCATGTTCATTGCAGCATTGTTCACAATAGCAAAAAGATGGAAACAACCTAGATGCCCATCAACAGATGAATGGATAAACAAACTGTGGTACATGCACACAATGGAGTATTATGCAATGATAAGGAACAATGATGAATCTGTGAAGCATCTCATAAAATGAATGAATCTGGAGGACATTATGCTCAGTGAAATAAGTCAATCACAAAAGGAGAAATATTGTATGTGACCACTACCGTGAAAACTCATGAAATGGTTTACACACAAAAAGAAACAATCTTTGATGGTTATGAGGGAGAGGAGGTGTGGGGATGGAAAAACACTAAATAGACAATAGATAAGTGGTAACTTTGGTGAAGGGTAAGACTGGGGAAGCCAGCACAACTTGTCCAAGGCAAGGTCACGGAAGCTCCGTAGACACATCCAAACTCCCTGAGGGACCGAATTGCTGGGCTGAGGGCTGTAGGGACCCTGGTCTTGGGGAACATCTAGCTCAACTAGGATAACATAGTTTATAAAAAAAAAAAAAAGTTCTACATTCTACTTTAGTGAGTAGCGCCTGGGGTCTTAAAAGTTTGCGAGTGGTCATTTAAGATACTCCACTGGTCTCAAGCCATCTGGAGCAAGGGAGAATCAAGAAAACCAAAGACACAAAGGAAAGATTAGTGTGAAGGACTAATGGACCACAAGCACCACAGCCTCTACCAGACTATGTCCAGCACAACCAGGCGGTGCTCTGCTACCACAACTGGCTGCCTGACAGGCATCATAATAGAGGGTTCCTGACAGAGCTGGAGGATAATGTAGAACAAAATTCCAGCTCACACACGCAAAAAAAACTAGACTGGACAGAGAATGGAGAAATCCCAAGCATACAAGCATATGACCCCCAAACACCCTTATAACTCAGTAATGAAGTCACTCCTGAGGTTCAGCCTTCAGCCAAAGATTAGACAGACTCATAAAATAAAATGAGACTAAATGGGCACACCAGCCCAGGGTCAAGGATGAGAAGGCAGGAGGGGACAGGAAAGCTGGTAATGAGGAGCCCAAGGTGGAAAAGGGGAGAGTGTTGATGTGTCATGGGGTGGGCAACCAATGTCACAAAACAATATGTGTATTGTTTAATGAGAAATTAGTTGGCTCTGTAAACCGTCATCTAAAGTGCAATACAAAAAAAGCATCTTAAAAAAGATACCCTAATAACTGGTTCTTTGAAAAGATATATAAAACTGACAAACCTTTAGCTAAACTGGCAAGGAAAGAAAGAAGACTCCAATAACTAAAATCATAAATGAAAGAGGGACTATTACTTCTGACACTATAGGGATATGAAAGACTATGAATTTACTATGAAGAATTGTACTCCAAAAAATTAGATAATATAGATCAAATGCACAAATTCATAGGAACATACAAACTACCTAAATTGACTCGAGAAGAAATAGAAAATCTCCGCAGACATATAACAAGTGAAGAAATTGAATTGGTAGCAAAAACTTCCCAACAGTCCAGGACCAGATGAATTCAGTGGTGAATCCTACCAACATTTGAAGAAGAATTACTCCAATCCTGCTCAAACTCTTCCAAAAAATTTAAGGGAGGAAACACTTCCTAAGACAATCTATGAGGCCAGCATTACCCTGATACAAAAGCCAAATAAAGATAACACAAGAAAACTACATAGCAATATCCCTTATTAATATAGAGGCAAAAAATCCTCAACAAAAATACTAGCAAAACAAATCCATCAGGACATTAAAAGGATTATACACCATGACCAAGTGGAATTTATCCCAGGAATGCAAAGGTGGTTCAACATAAGAAAATGAATCGATGTAATGTACCACCCCAATAGAAAAAATGAAAAGAACCACATGATCATCTCCATTGATGCAGAAACAACATTTGACCAAATCCAGGGACCATTCATGATAAAAACTAGGAATACAGAGAAACTAGGAACAGAAGAAAAATAGGAATAGAAGGAAAATTCCTCAACATGATAAAGGACATTTATGAAAAACCCACAGGTAACATTATACTCAATAGTGAAAGGCTAAAGGCTTTCTCCTTAAGATCAGGAACAAGACAAGGATGCCTGCTTTTACCGTTGCTATTCAACATTACTCTGGATGTTCTAGCCAGACAAATTAGGCAAGAAAAAATAATAAGATATTCAAATTGAAAAAGGAACCAAAACTATCACTATTTGCTTCTATGATCCTAAAATTATCATATGATGATCATATCTCTATTTGTATATATGACCTTATATGTAGAAAACCCCAAGGAATCCACAAGAATCCCACAAAGTAACAGGGTACAATGTCAACACTGAAAAATCAGTTCTCTTTCTATATACTAGCAATGAATAATCTCAAAATGTGCTCAATAAAACAAGCCCATTTACAATACCATCTAAAAAACAATAAAATATGTACAAATAACTTTCACCAGTGAGGTGAAAGATTTGTACACTGAAAACTATAAAACACTGCAGAAAGAAATTAAAGACCTAAATATATGGAAAGACATCCTGTGTTTTTGAATTAAAAGATTTAATATTTTTAAGATACCAGTTCTACCCAAAGTGATCCACAGAGTCAACACAATTCCTATCAAAATTTCAACAGTCTTTTTGGCATATGTGGAAAATCTGAATTTAAAATTCATGTGGAATTACAAGAGGCCATAAATAGCCAAAAGAACAAATTTCAAAATGTTAGTTGCTTCGAGCAGTTTCTGACTCATGGTGGACCCCATGTGTGTCAGGGTAGAACAGTATTCCCTAGGGTTTTCAAGGCTATGACCTTTCAGAAGCAAATCGCTAGGCCTGTCTTCTGAGGCAACTCGGGTGGGTTCAAACCTCCTACCTTTTGGCTAGTAGTGGAGCGCTTAACCATTTGTGCCACCCAGGGATTCCTCTAGTATAAAGCTACAGTAATCAAAACAGTGTAATATTTGTAAAAGAATAGACATTTAAACTACCTGAGTAGAATTGAGAGTTCAGAAACAAGCTTATAATCTACATCTATGGCCCACTGATTTTTAATAAAGGTGCCCAGTCCATTCAATGGGGAAAGAATAATCTCTTCAATAAATAGTATTGGGAAAAGAAGGACCTCCGCATGCAAAAGAATGAAGTTGGACCAGTACTTCATACCATAAATGAAGAATAACTCAAAACAAATCAATGATCTACAAATAAGAACTAAAATCATAAAACTTTTGAGAAAAACCTACAGGTAATACTTTAAGACCTTGTTTTTGACAATGAATAATTAGATAAGATACCAAAAGATTGAGCAACAAAAGACAAAAGAGATTGATGAAACTACATCAAAAGGAAAATTTTTTGTGCTTCAAAAGACTATATCAAAAAGTGAAGAGACTATCCAGAGAATCATAGAAAATATTCGGTAACTATATATCTGATAAGGGTTTAATATCCATATCATATAAAGAACTGCTACAACTCCACAACCAAACAATAACTCAACTAAAAGATGGGCAAAAGGCTTCCATAAACATTTATCCACAGAAGATATAAGAATGGCCAATAAGTACATGAAAATATACTAAGTCATTCATTAGTCATTAAAACCAAAAAACCAAACCTGTTGCCATCCAGTCGATTCTGACTCATAGTGACTCTATAGGGCAGGATAGAGCTCTCCCGTAGGGTTTCCAAGGATTCAAACTGCCAACCTTTTGATTAGTAGCTGAGCTCTTAACCACTGCCCCACCAGCGCTCCAAAAAATAAAGGGCATCTGCCTCCCCATTGGGGAAAAATGCCCCGGTCACCGGTGTGACAAAAAAAAAAAAAAAGTGACAGGAGGGGGATAATTAGTCATTAAAAAAAAATGTGTGTGAGGTGGTATCTGATTGTGGTTTTAATTAGTCATTTAAAAAAAAAAGAGAGTGATGTAAATCAAAACCACAATCAGATACCACCTCATACACATTAGGATGGCTATTATCAGAAAAACAGAAAACAACTAGTGTGGGAGAGGATTTGGAGAAATTGGAGCCTTCATTCATTTCTTCCGGGATTGTAAAATGGTACAGCCTCTGTGGAAAACAGTTTTAACAGTTTCTCAAAAAGTTCATCATGGAATTACCATACAACCCAACAATTCTACTTCTAGGTATATACCAAAGACAGTTGAGAGCAGAGACTCAGATACTTGTATATCAATGTTCATTGCAGAACTATTCACAACAGCCAAAAGGTGGAAACAATCCAAGGGGCCATCAACAAAATGTGGTATACGATGAGATATTATTCAGTCCCAAAGAGAAATGACGTTATGATATACATTATGACATAGGTGAGTCTAGAAAACACTACGCTGAGTGTAATAATACAGACACAAAAGGGCAAATATTGTATGATCACTCTTATATAAAATATCTTCGAGTCAAAATGTGAAATATCTAGAATAGGCAAATGCAGAGAGACTAAAGCTTATTACTGATTATCAGAGGCTGCAGGGAGGAAGGAATCTGAAGGTACTGAGTTTCTGTTTGGAATGATGAGAAACTTTTGGAAATAGCCAGCGATGAGGGTTGCAGAACATGGTGAATGTAATTAATGTCACCCAATTTCATATTTAAAAATGGTTAAAATGGCAAACTTTTTGTCTCATGTGTCTTACCACAATAAAATTTTTTAAAATATTAAAAGCAGCAATACATCTTATTTTTTAACAACCTGTGCAAATTTTGAATTCATTTGTTAACTGGATTCTTTAAAATAGCATATATAATATTATTTGCATTCTGAAGTGTTTACCGAATAAAACAAATCTTGATAAAAATGAAACATGCTATATTTGATTAGAGTTTATAGAAGAGCTTAAAAGGGAAATGATAGAGTACTGAATCATATGACAAACAGGAGTCTGAGCTTGCTATAGTTCACACTTCAGTATTAAGTGCACTAGCAATTACGAAAAATTCTTCAAAGGCCGTGGCTTTAGAAAACCCACCAGCTGTAATGATTACGATCCAAGCTTTTGTGTAGCTGTTTTCTTTGAAACTATAAAAAAGGATGGCACTGTGGGAATTCTTGCCATTTGCAGAAGTTTACCATCATTTTGGGCTCCCAGCAAACTTTATTTCCAGGAGCTGGACCTCTGCAATTCAAAGTGATGTTAGTGAGAAAGAAAACTGAATGAAAAATAGTCTGTATTTGTTCTCATTTTCCCTCTTTAATAAATTATCTCTACTGCAAACTTAATTTCCATTACCTACGCGTTTCGATGTAGAGGCAACATTTAAATTGAGTAGATTGATGTTATTTGAAAATTATATTTTTGTTTCAATCTTCAGCATGTTGAAATCTGTTTGAATACACAACCTGATGTAGGAATTTAACATATTTGAACATGAATAATTCTCTTCCCTAAGACTAATGCCGTAGTTAGTGCTTCTCTAACATTTTTGTGCACAGACATCACCTGGGGATGTTGCCAAAATGAAAAGTATGATTCAGTAGATCTCAGGTGCAGCTCAAGATTCTGCTTTTTTAGCATCCCAGGTGATGCTGATGCTAGTGGTCCAAGACCACACTTTGAGAAGAAAAGGCCCTAGACTACACTTAATTCAGCAGTAGTGAAATGTGTTCATTTTCAGTACCTTTTTCCATTAAGCAAGTCAGTTTTTAAATTATAAAAACAGTACTCGGTCATGCATTTTTTATTACAGATAATTTGGAAAACAAGAGAACTGGAAAGAGACTAAATAAACATAACATCACCCACTCAGACATATCTGTTAACATCTGGCTATGTATATTTCCTTCCAGTCCTTTTTCAATGCACGTACAAAATGGATATCTTACAATCCATTCCATTTTGGTTTAACAGCCATATCCAGATCATCTCATAGTGCTGCACATTCACTTTTCTATCAAATTACCAAATAATTTATTTCCTCACAGACATAGTCATCACTCAGAATCATTAACCCAATACTATCAGCCGCATCCAAGTAAAATGAAATCCTTGACAACTTCAATCTTTGCTCCGTTTATTATGATGTTGCTCATTGGTCCCGTTGTGAGGATTTTTGTTTTCCTTATGTTGAGGTGCAATCCATACTGAAGGCTGTGGTCTTTGATCTTCATTAGTAAGTGCTTCAAGTCCTCTTCACTTTCAGCAAGCAAGGTTGTGTCATCTGCATAATGCAGGTTGTTAATGAGTCTACCTCCAATTCTGATGTCCTGTTCTTCTTCATATAGTCGAGCGTCTCGGATTATTTGCTCAGCATACAGATTGAATATGTATGGTGAAAGGATACAACCCTGACACACACCTTTCGTGACTTTAAACCAATCAGTATCCCCTTGTTCTGTCTGAACAACTGCCTGTTGATCTATGTAATGGTTCCTCATGAGCACAATTAAGTGTTCTGGAATTTCCATTCTTCGCAACGTTATCCATAATTTGTTATGATCCACACAGTTGAATGCCTTAGCATAGTCAATAAAACACAGGTAAACATCCTTTTGGTATTCTCTGCTTTCAGCCAGTATTCATTTGACATCAGCACCTATGGAAGCAGTAGTCGAGAAATCAAAAGGAGCATTGCATTGGGCAAATCAGCTGCAAAGACCTCTACAAAGTGTTGAAAAGCAAAGATGTCACCTTGAAGACTAAGGTGCGCCTGACCCAAACCATGGTATTTTCAATCACATCATATGCATGTGAAAGCTCGACAATGAATAGGGAAGGCCAAAGAAGATTTGACACCTTTGAATTGTGGTGTTGGCAAAGTGTATTGAATATACCATGAATGTCAAAAGAACAAACAAACCTGTCGAAAAAAGCACAACCAGAATGCTCCTTAGAAGCAAGGATGGCAAGACTGCATCTTACATACTTTGGACATGTTGTCAGGAGGGATCAGTCCCTGGAGAAGGACATCATGCTTGGTAAAGTACAGGGTCAACAGAAAAGGGGAAGACCCTCAACGGGGTGGATTGACAAAGAGGCTGCAACAATGGGCTCAAACATAACAACGATTGTAAGAACAGCGCAGGACTGGGCAATGTTTCGTTCTGTTGTGCATAGGGTTGCTATGAGTCAGAACCGACTTGACGGCACCTAACAACAACAACATCAGCAATATGGAAACCTTGGTGATGTAGTGGTTAAGTGCTATGGCTGCTAACCAAAAGGTTGGCAGTTTGAATCCACCAGGCGCTTCTTGGAAATGGTATGGGGGCAGTTCTACTCTGTCTTATAGGATCACTGTGAGTCAGAATTGACTCCAAGGCAACAGATTTGGTCTTTTTGGTATGTTCAGGTGTAATCAATATTGAAGTTTTCATCAGTAAATCTTTCAAGTCATCTTCACTTTCAACAAGCACGATTGTGTCATCTGCATATTGCAGGCTGTTAATGAGTCTTTCTCCAATCCCGATGCCACATTCTTCTTTAAGTAGTCCAGTTTATCAGATTATTTGTTCAGCATACAGTTTGGATAAGGTAAAAGAATACAACCATGGTGTACATCTTTTCCAATTTTAAACCAACCAATATTTCCTTGCTCTCTTTGAACGACTGCCTCTTGATCCTTGTACAGGTTTCCCATAAGCACAATGAAGTGTTCTGGAATTCTCATTGTTCGTAATGTTTCCTTAATTTGTTTTGATCCACACAGTCGTATGTCTTTGCATAGTCAGTAAAATACAGGTTAACATCTTTCTGGTATCCTTTGCTTTCAGCCAAGATCCATCTGACATCAGCAATGACATCTCTTGTTCCTCATCCTCTTCTGAATCTGGCTTGAACTTCTGACCTTTCCTTATTGGTGTAAGGCTGCAGCTGTTTTTGAATTATCTTCAGCAAAATTTTGTTATCATGTGATACTAATGGTATCATTCAATAATTTCTGCTTTCTGTTTGTTCATTTTTCTTTGGAATGGGCACAAAAATGAATCTCTTCCAATCGCCTCATATAAATGTGAAAGCTGGACAATTAAAAAGGAAGGCCAAAGAACTGACACATTTGATTTTGGTATTGGTGATAAATATTGAATATTCTGTGGACTGTGAGAAGAGTGAACAAACCTGTTTTGGAGGAATTATAGCCAGCATGCTCCTTAGAAATGAGGATGGTGAGACTTCACCTTGCTTACTTTGGGTATGTCATCAGAAAAGATAAATCTCTAGAAAAGGACATTATGCTTGATAAAATAGAAGATCAGCAAAAATGAGGGAAACACTCCATGAGATGAATTGACACAATAGCTGCAACAATGGACTTAAACATACCAACAATTGTGAGGATGGCGCAGGAGGGTAATGTTTAGTTCTGTCATACATAAGGTAGCCATGAGTCGAGTCAATGGCAACTAACAACAGCAATGCGTTAAGAGCCAGAATCCTATAAAAGGATGTCATAGTTATAAACGCAGGGAGAACATAGAATAAGGGCTCCCTCACCAGCCCCCCCATCATCAAAATTTGTTTCTTCAGAGTGCTGCATTTCTTTTCAAACATGATCTCCAGAGACATCTCATCACCCCTTTTACAGCCATTCACATCCAGAGGGGAAATGGTATTTAGGAAAAGCGTAAGTTTTGTTTTGTTTTTAGTTTGTTTGTTTTGTTTGTTTTTCTCAGTCTGTGCAAAACTTGCTTGCCCCTCTTGGCCTTTTTTGGCAGGCATTTAGATCACAGTTGTTTTCCAACTGATGGGGCAAGAGTCTGATGCCCCACTCTGCCAGGTGTTCCTTTTCATGAACACTGGATCTGTTCAGGCTGCCACACAAGTTATACCCAAGACAACTCAACAGTTAGCAATCAACACATACAGATGGGCTACCACACACTTGCATTTGATTTGAAAGGACTATACTTATCGTTTATTGATAATGGTAAAATGATATAAGATAAATGGGTTATGTACGATATTCTATGCTGTTTAACAGAGCTGAGGTACATGTGATAAATAGAAAACCAAGGGTAATGTGTAAATTAAAATTGAAATGAAGTACTCTCCTGAAATAGAAACTTGACAATAAACATCTTTTTCTATAACAGCACTGACATGATACAAAGTAATTTTCCATACATTTTTTGCTAAAGTAATTATAAAGACTGGGAAAATTGAGCGATGTCCTTTAGTGTCAGGAACAGGACGAACCCCTGTCTGGTAAGCTAATAATCTTATTTTAGCCATTTCTCTGTAGATTGCCTACACTTTAGAGAAGTGGTTCCCAAACTTTAGCGGGGATCAGAATCACCAAGAAGGCTTGATAAACGCAGATTGCTGGTCCCCACCCCTAGAGTTCCTGATTCAATAGGACTGGGGTAGCATCCGAGAATTTGTTTTTCTAAATTCCCAGGTATGTTAATGCTAGTGTGATATGACATCTGCATACTGAGAAGCACTGTTTAGAAAAAAAAAAGTTTACAGTGGTGCAATAACTCCCACTCCTCTAGAGAAGTCGTTCTCAAACCTCAGTTGTCATAAGAATTATGTAGGGAGCTTAATAAAATGTAGATTCTGGGTTCTTACCTTCCAGAGCTTCAATAAGTGATTCTGCTACAGATGATCCTGGTCAATCACACTCTGATAAACACTCTTCCTAGGGGATTGGCTCCCAAACCTGGAAGATCACCAGAATCACCTAGACCAAAGCTTCCCAAATGTTAACGTGCATACTAATCACCTGGGAACATTGTTAAAATGAAGGCTCTGATTCCATAGATCTGGGATGTGGTCTAAAGTTTTATATTGCTAATAAGCTCCCAGGCAATGCTAGAAAGGTTATTAAACTAGAGATTGCCATGTCCTATCTCCTTATAGATGCTTAAAAAGAACGGAAATGTATTCCCAATTTTGAAAAATGCATATATAGTACACTCTAGATATTTGAATTCTTTTAGTCACTTTCTGTTACCACATTTTTTAAGGTGGATTTTTCTAGAATTAATATAAAAACCCAACCAAACCCATTGCCATCAAGTCGATTCTGACTCATAGCGACCCTATAGAACAGAGTAGAACTGCCCTGTAGAGTTTCCAAGGAGTGCCAAGTGAATTTGAACTGCCGACCTTTTGGTTAGCAGCCATAGCACTTAACCACTAAGGCCACCAGAATTTCCAGAATTAATATAGTTACCGTTAATATTGTATAGTTTGTCTTTGGAGAACAGCTTTTGTGGAAATTTCTAGTAAAATTAAAGAAGAAATAGTTGTAAATCTTGAGAAGGGCAAAAAACTTGGGATAGATGAGTAGTTTCTCTGAAATGGAAAAGACGGCGTGATGAGTTGCATTTTCCAGAGATGGCTGCAACATTAATTCCCATCCTACGTAAGTTTCTATAACAAAAAATTGATTTTCCTCCTATTGAGAAATACAGCCTATGTTTCCTTCCCTTAAGGTAGGCTTTTAAGTCCTTATAGTCAACAGAATGTTGCAGAAGAGAAGCTTCATGACTTCCTGGCTTTCCAGAAAAGTGTATCACATTGTCAGAAAATGTTATACACATTCCAACTTGTTCTTGGAAGATTCCTGCTTGGAGCTCTGAACCACCACATAAGAAGACTGACAATCGTGAGGCCTCCGTACTGTGAGGAAGCTAAGCCACATGGAGTGGCCATATGTAGGTGCTGCTGTTGACAGTCGTAGTCTTCAAGAGCCTCACAGAAGTGTAGGACATGTAAGTAAACAAGTCTTCAAATGATCCCAGTGCCCACCTCTCAAGTCTTTGAGTCTTCTCAGTTGAGGTCCTGAATATTGTGCAGCAGAGACAAGCTTTACTCCCTCTATCCTCCCTAAATCTTGACCCACATAATCTATGAGCATGATAAATTGCTTAGTGTTTTACAGCATTAAGTTTGAAGTAGTTTGTTACTCAGTGGTAACAACAAGGACATTGAAACAATGCAACTTAACAAGACCGTATAATTATCCATAAGAGGTAAATGAGGAGCCTATAGGCTCTTATTTCAGGCTGACGATATAGAAGATAACCAGTTGCCATTAAGTCGATTCCAACTCATGGTGACCCCATGTGTGTCAGCAGAGTCCCTGGGTGGTGCAAATGATTAACGCACTTGGCTGCTAACCAAACAGTTGGCAGTTTGAGCCTCCTAGAGATGCCTCTGGGGAAAGACCTGGCGGTCTGCTTCTAAAAAATCAGCCATAGAAAACCCTATAGAGCACAGTTCTGCTCTGACACATATGGGATTGCCAGGAGTCAAAGTTCATTGTTTACACTTTTTTCCTCTCTATCTCTGTTTCTCTCTCTCTTGCTTTCTAGCTATCTCTCTCCCCATCCTTCTATTTCCCTATTTTTTAAAACTGTTCAAGAGTAAGTTGAAGCCCCTAAATGTTTTACTACATTTTTCTTAAGAATAAAAACTTTCTCTTGTATAATTACGATATGACTATCGGAATCAGGAAACTCCCAACTGATACAATAGTATTATCTAATTGACTATATATATTCAAATTATGTCCATTGTGTCAGTCCAGAGACACTTATATCTATTTTTCCCAGTCCAGGATCCAGTCAAGTAAGATTAGTTGTCTTATGTCTTTAGGCTCCTTTAATCTGTACTAGTCCCTTGGTCTTTCTTGACCTTTACATTGTTGAAGAGTATGAGTGTTATTTTGTATAATGTTCCTAAATTTGGGTTTGTGATGTTTTCTCATGAATATATTCAAGTTACACAGTTGACTTGACTACCACAGAAGTGATGTGCCCCTCTCAATGCATCATATCAGGAGGTAGATGATGTTGATATGTCCGATTACCAGTGTTCTTAACTTTGATCACTTGGTTAATGTACTGAACACCAAGTTTCTTCACTGTGAAGTTACTATTTGTTGCTTTGAAATTAATAAATAATTTGTAGGGATATATGTTGAGACTATGCAAATATCCTGTTATTCATAAAACTTTTGTCCAATAGTTTTAACATCTATTGATGATTTTCGAAGTCCATTGTTTCTTCAAATTTATTAGTGGGCATTCTATGTAAGAAAGAGCTTTTCCTTCTCATCCATTCATTCATTCATTTATATCAGGATTAATCATACATTCGTATTTTATTCAATGGCTTAGAAAACAATATTCTCATTATTTGTTTTGTTGTTCAAATAATTCCGTATTTGGCCAGTGTAAAACCCTTCCAGTTAGCTCCTATGTCCTTTTGATTTGTCTCCATTATTATTTGGGCACTTCCTTACTTTCTGGAACAAAGATATGGCAGGCTTATCTTGTACTTTCTATGCCCAAGTCCTGCAATCAGCCGTTCTCCAAAGACTCCTGGTTCCTTTAAATAGAGAATTGTAACCAACAGGGTTAAACTGTTCCTCCTCCTTCCATCCATACCAGGCCTGTGAGTTCCTGATAAGACATCCTGTGTAGTAGCTCAAGGCCACCTTACCACTTCTCTGCTCAAGGCCATTTCACTGCCCCCCTCCATTCGTACATGCACAATAAGCCTCAAAAAAAAAAAAAAGCTGTCCTTAAATGAGCTTCATGCATCATACCCCCCAGAAACATGCCCCCTAGCCACCATATTGTACTCCCAACTGCACCCCCATACATGTTAATTAGTTCCTGGAATTGCCGGCCTATTCTCAGAAGCTTCATGAATTATGAATAACTTCCCTATCCAGAACCCTATAACTATCCTAGAATCCCCAACCTCAGGGCGCTTGATTTGAGACTTCATCTCCAAGCTCCTTGCTTGACCAGCTCGCAATGAAGTCTACTTTCTCTTTCTCAAAGGCCTGATGTCTCTCAATTGACTGGAGGGGTTCCGCCGGGCAGGACCCATCCTCGTCAGGTTACAGAATGGTATTTAGAAATCAAGATCTGGGTCCTAGTTGTGTTCATTGCTATTGTTATGGAATTGCTTCCAGAATCTCATAAAGAGATATATATGCACTGATACCTCCCAACCGTATCCAAAACTACAAGGTATATTCTAATTTTCCCATTTTGCCTAGTTGTATCTCCCTTCTCTAACCATGAAAAAATTGGTTCCCATTATCTTCATTATATTCACACATTGGTTCAAGCCTAATATAAACCACTGAGAATGCAAATACTAACTATAGTACAGTAGTTATTTATTCTTATTTTACTATTATTTAGGGAGGTATAAAACTTACACCTGTGTAACTCACTCTCCTAGCAAGATATAGAATATTTCTGTCGCCTCAGAAAGTTTTCTTATATCCCTTCCCAGGAAATTCCACCACCCCTTCACCTAAAGGCTTCCGCTTATCTGTTCTGTTTTAATCATAAATTAGTTTTACCTGTTATAGGATTACGTATGAATGGAATCAAACAGTATGTAATTTTTCTGCCTTTTCCCTTCAACATAGTGTCTATGAGATTCATCAGTGTTGCTCCATGTATCAGTAGTACATTTATTTATTGCTGAGTACTATTCTATTATATGAGTATGCCACAATCCCTTTACTCATTCCCCTGCTGAAGGACATTTGGACGTTTGGTTTGTTTCCAGTTTTGGGGTATGGTTAATAAAGCTGCTACGAATGTTTTTGAAGAAAAAGTCTGACAACTATGTGTGTATACTCATGTGCATATACGTGTGTGCTGTGTGTGTATGCATGCACAAGCACATGTGCACATGCATATGTATAATTCTCTGCAGGTTTATCACAGGTGTAGATTCATGTAGCCACTACCACAATCAAGATATAGAACTGTTCAGTCATTGTCATGGATTGAATTATGTCCCCCCCCCCAAAATGTGTGTATCAACTTGGTTAGGCCATGATTCCCAGTATTGTGTGGTTGTCTTTCATTTTGTGATTTTAATTTTATGTTAAGAGAATTATGGTGGGATAGTAACATCACCCTTACTCAGGTCACCTCCCTGATCCAAGGTAAAGGGAGTTTCCCTGGGGTACGGCCTGCACCACATTTTACCTCTCAAGAGATAAAAGAAAAGGGAAGCAATGCAGAGAGTTGGAGACCTCATACCACCACGAAGGCAGCACCGAGAGCAGAGGGCATCCTTTGAATCTCCTCTACCAGGGGAAGTTTGAGGACAAGGAATCTTCCTCCAGAGTGGACATAGACAGAAAGCTGTCACTTGGAGCTCATACCCTGAATTTGGACTTTTAGCCTACTTTACTGTGAGGTAATAAATTTCTCTTTGTTAATGCCATCCACTTGTGGTATTTCTATTATAGCCACACTAGATGACTAAGGCAGTCAACCCAAGGCTCCCTCATGCTGATCCTTTATAACCACACCCGCCTAACCTCTGGCAGTCACTACTCTGTTCTCCATCTATATAATTTTGTTATTTCAAGGATGTTATACAAATAAAATTTTACAGCATGAAACTTTTTTAGCATTTTCCATTCGGCATAATTCCCTTGAGATTTTATATATATATATATATATATATATATATATATATATATATAAATGTGTGTGTGTGTATAGAGAGAGAGAGAGAGTGGAAAGGTGTTTATGTTCAACTTTTTAAGAAACTGCCAGACCTTTTTCCAAAATGGAGTATCATCTTGCACTCCCACTAGCAATGTTCGCATTGCTCCATAATCTCATCGATACTTGGTATTATCAGTCTTTTCAAAATTAGCCATTTTAGTGGGTGTGTTCTGTATGTTATTGTGGTTTTAATTTGCATTTCCCTGATAAATAATAATGTTGAGTGCCTTTTCATGCATTTATAATCTGTTTTCCTAATTTCCTTTGTGAAGAAAAGTCAAAAAGCCTTTTTCCTTTTTTGTTTTTTTTAATTTGAGTTGTCTTTTCATTATTGAGATGTAGCAGTTCTTTATATATTCTGGATACAACTCCACGTTGTTGTCGCTGTTGTTAGGTGCCATCGACTTGGTTCAAACTAACAGCGACCCTATATGTAAAACAAAATGAAAAATTGCCTGGTCGTGCGTCATCATCACAATTGTTGTTATGCTTGAGCTCATTGTTGCAGTCATTGTATCAGTCCATCTCATTGGGGGTCTTCCTCTCTTTTGCTGACCCTCTATTCTACCAAGCATGATGGCCTTCTCCAGGGATTGGTCCCTCCTGATAACATGTCCAAATTATGTGAGACGAAGTCTCACCATTCTCCCTTCTAATGAGCATTCTGGCTGTACTTCCTCCCAGACAGATTTGTTCGTTCTTCTGGTAGCCCATGGTAAATTCAATATTCTTTGGCAACACCACAATTGAAAGGAATCGATTCTTCTTAGTTCTTCTTTATTCACTGTCCAGCTTTCACATGCATATAAGGCGTTTGAAAACACCATGGCTTGGGTCAAGGGCATCAGAGTCCTTAAAGTGACATTTTTCCTTTTTGACACTTCAGAGAGGTCTTTTGCAGCAGATTTGCCCAATGCAACGTATCATTTGATTTCTTGACTGCTGCTTCAATGGAATCCTTGACAACTTCAGTCTTTTCTCCGTTTATTATTGGTCCACTCATGAGAATTTTTGTTTTATTTATGTTGAGGTGTAATCCACACTGAAGCCTGTGGTCTTTGATATTCATCAGTAAGTGCTTCAAGTCCTGTTCACTTCAGCAAGCATTATTGTATTATCTGCATATCGAAGGTTCTTAATGTGTCTTCCTCCAATCCTGACGCTCCATTCTTCTTCATATAGTCCGGCTTCTCAGTTTATTTGCTCAGCGTACAGATTGAATACGTGGAACGGTACAACCCTGACACACACCTTTCCTGACTTTAAACCATACAGTATCCCCTTGTTCTGTTCAAACGACTGAGGCTTGGTCTAAGTACTGATTCCTTGAGAGCAGCATTAAGTGCTCTGTCATCCCCATTCTTCGCAATGTTATCCATAATTTGTTACGATCCACACAGACATATCCCTTTGCACAGCCAATAAAACACAAGTAAACATCTTTCTGGTATTCTCTGCTTTCAGCCAGGATCCATCTGACACCAGCAATTACATCCCTTGTACCACGTCCTCTTCTGAATCTGGCTTGGATTTCTGGCAGTTCCCTGCCAACGTTCTGCTGCAAATGATTTTGAATGATCTTCAGCAAAATTTTACTTGCATGTGATATTAAAGGCACTTGTTCGATGACTTCCTCTTTCTGTTGTATCACCTTTCTTTGGAATGGGTACAAATATGGATCTCTTCCAGTCAGTTGGCCAGGTAGCTCTCTTTGAAATTTCTTGGCATAGACAAACGAGCACTTCCAGCTCTACATCCATTTGTAGAAACATTTTAATTGGCATTCCATCAATTCCTGCAGCCTTGTTTTTTGCCAATGCCTTCAATGCAGCTTGGAACTCTTCCTTCAGTATCATCGGTTTTTGCTCATATGCTGCCTCCTGAAATGGTTGAATATCGACCATTTCTTTTTTGGTACAGTGACTCTATGTATTCCTTCCACCTTCTTTTGATGCTTCCTGTATCATTTAATATTTTCCCCATAGAATCCTTCCACACATCTGTGAGTTTGTCATACTGTGAAGGCTTAGGTGTTGTTGCCATGATGCTGGAAGCTATGCCGCCAGTATTCAAATATCAGCAGCATCACCCATGGTGGACAGGTTTCAGCTGAGCTTCCAGACTAAGAGGGACTAGGAAGAAGGACCTGGTGGTTTAGCTCTGAAATACATTAGCCAGTGAAAACCTAATGAATTCTAGCGGAACATTGTCGGATATAGTGCTGGAAGATGAGCCCCTCAGTTTGGAAGTCACTCAAAAGACAACTGCGGAAAAGCCACCTCCTCAAAGTAGAGTCTACCTTAATGCTGTGGATGGAGTCAAGCTTTTGGAACCTTCATCTGGTGATGTGGCATGACTCAAAATGAGAAGAAACAGCTGCAAACATCCTTTAATAATTGGAACCTAGAATGCATGAAGTTTGAATCTAGGAAAATTGGAAATCATCAAAAGTAAAATAGAATGCATAAACATTGATACCTCAGGCATTAGTGAGCTGAAACAAACTGGTATTGGCCATTTTAAATCAGACAATAATATGGTCTACTATGACAGCAATGACAAATTGAAGAATAATGATGTGGTGTTAATCGTCAGAATGCATGTTTTAAGATCTAGCCTGAAGTACAATGTTGTCCACCAAAAACTAAACCCACTGCTGTCGAGTCAAAGAGCGCCTGGTGGATTCAAACTGCTGACCTTTTGGTTAGCAGCAGAGCTCTTAACCACCATGCCACAGTGATAGGATAATACCTATATGCCAACAAGGAAGACCAGTTAATACAACTATTATTCAAATTTATGCACCAACAATTAAGACCAAAGATGAGGAAACTGAAGATTCTTACCAACTTCTGCAGTATGAACTTGATTAAACATGCAATCAAGATGCATTGATAATTATTGGTGATTGGAATGCAAGTGCTAGAAACAAAGAAGAAGGATTGGTAGTTGAAAAACATGGCCTTGGTGATAGAGATGACACTGGAGATTGCATGATAGAATTTTGCAATACCAACAACTCCATAGTCAGATGTAAATTTTGTGAATAATTTCTCCATTATTTGAGTTTCCTATGCAATTTTAATGGCATGTTTAGACACCACTGATAGTGCACTGAATCTACAGATCGATCTGGACATAATTGATATCTTAACAATGGCAAATCCTGCAGTCCATGAACATGTTACATATTTTCATTAATATACCTCTTCCTTAATTTTTCTTGGCAATATTTTGTAGTTTTAGAGTAAGGGTCTTCCATGTGGTTTGTTAAATTTATTCTGAAGTATTTTATGAATTGTCTCCATTGTAAATGAAACTTTAAAATTAATTTGCCAAATGTTTTATGTTACTATGTAAATATATCATCTGTTTTTGTATTGTTATATGCTGTGACACTGCTAACTTCACTCTTTATTTTTTAGTATACGTAGGAGTGTTAAGAAAAAATATCCACGTTTTGGAAATGGGCAAAAGAGATTACTGGGTATCTTTTCGGTGGACTGCTGTGCAATGTCTAGTACAAGGATCTACCAACTTTTTTCTGTAAAATGTCAGGCAATAAATATTTTGAGCTTTATGACCCATAGGATGTCTAACACAACCACTCAACTGTGCCATTGTAGTGCAAGAGCCCCTATAGACAACACAGGATGTAGCTGTATTCCAATAAAACTTTATTTCCAGAAGCAAGTGATGGGCCAGATTTGGCGCAAAGGGCAGGGTTTGAAAATTCCTGGTCTAGGGGAACCTCTAGAGATTATCTGATTATGTAGGAATGTACTTTTTATTGATTCTACTCATTAGTCTATTTTATAACTCTGTAGGGGTAGAGGTTAACTGGTAGAAAACTGAAAACAATGCAAATAACTCTTGTCTGAGGGAAAAGCAATGATTCCTGTTCATAGCAACACAAATAGATTTTGTCCAAAACCCAAAACCAAACCCATTGCCAAGGAGTTGATTCCAATTCATAGTGACCCTATAGGATAGAGTAGAAGTGCCCCATAGGGCTTCCAAAGAGCGCCTGGTGGATTCAAACTGCCCACCTTTTGGTTAGCAGCCATAGCTCTTAGCCACTGAACTACCAGGGTCCCAAATTTTGTCCAGTCAGATGCAATTCATTTTTGTCCAGTATGAAAGATAAATCCAAATATTACTGTCTACTTTTATGCAAGATATTGACCAGTTTCGCATTTATTAGTAAATTTGTTTTAGAGGTAATTTGTCTGCCTGACTATAAATCTTATTTCCTCAATTTTCCCTTTGTACCAGTGTTAATATCTTACTGGTTTCCTCTTTAATTAGTTGAATAAAATGTTTAACTTGTTTTACTTATTATTTGAATAAAAATCATGTTTTTAACATTTTTAATATTATATTGGAATAGGCTCTTGTACATGTAAAATCATGATGACAACGAATAGAAACAGTTTTTCTTTTCCCTTTCCTATTTTCATGTTTTCTTAATATTTTAACTTGCCTTATTGCACTGGCTTGGGCATCCAGTAAAAACAAAATACATTTCTTAATTTTTTCCAGCAGTTTTTGACTGTGTTGGAGATTTGGGGCTGCATATAGTCAGGTTAACAGCATTTTTGTTTTGTTTTATTTTTAACAATTATTTTATTCTTAACAATTCTTGATTTCATTACTGGCCCTTTCAGTTGTAAAACCCACACAACTATTATCACAGTCTCTTCCCACAATAATCTAAAAAAAAAAAATGTTTTGAAACACAAAAAAGTACCTTTCTGTGCATTATAGAATAAAAGAAATTTAGAATTTACCAGGAAGTTAAAAATGAGATTCAAAGATAATCAGAGAAATAATCAAGAAAAGAGATAAGAGATGGCCTAGCAAAATGTCAGCAACATGAACCAAGGACAGATACAATGTATTTCCCAATGACAGGAAACTGCTGATAAAATTTTTAGAGCAGTGATATCTAACTTTTGTTAGACATTTTCTCTTCTAGGCCAAAGTCACCCATTATTTTCCCAAACCATTCCATATATTTTGGTTATACGAAACAGTCTTTTGGTAAAATTGCTTTGAAGAAGAAGAGATTATGTTCCATGCTTGGCACAAAGCACAGCATACACTAAGTAGCAGTTATAGGAAGCAAAATGACACCAGGAATCTAGAAATAAATTGTGAATAATTATTTGGAGGGACAGGTAATAAGAGGATGGGTGATGTCCCACACACATACACACACAGGCACTTTTCTCAGGAATTCTTAGGGATATTGTAGAACTTGCTGATGGTCCAACAATATAGGAAACAGGAACTGTGATAGCTAATTTTACACGTCAGCTTTGCTAGTCTAGGGCTCCCGATGGTTTGGCCAAACACTAGTCCAGTTGCTGTCATGGAGTAGTTAAATATAATTAAATGAGTTAGCCTTGGTTGAAGCGGATTATCTTTCATTGTTGTTGTTTTTGCTAGGTGCTGTCGAGTCAGTTCCAACTCATAACTACCCTATGTACCACAGAATGAAACATTGCCTGGTCCTATGCCTTGCACACAATCTTTGTTATGCTTGAGCCCATTGTGGCAGCCACTGTGTGGCAGCCATCTCGTTGAGGGTCTCCCTCTTTTCCGTTGGCTCTGTACTTTCCCAAGCATGATGTCCTTCTCCAGGGACTGATCCCTCCTGACAACATGTCCAAAGTATGTAAGAGGCAGTCTCGCCATCCTTGCTTCTAAGGAGCATTCAGGTTGTACTTCCTCCAAGACAGATTAGTTTGTTCTTTTGGCAGTCCACGGTATAGTCAATATACTTTGCCAACATCAGAATTCGAAGGCGTCAATTCTTCTTCTGTCTTCCTTATTCATTGTTCAGCTTTCGCATGCATGTGGTGTGACTGAAAATACCACGGCTTGGGTCAGGAGCACCTTAGTCTTCAAGGTGACATCTTTTTTTACCTTCCATACTGTAACTGAATGCAATATAATATAACTACCTCACATCTCACATCTAATATAATGTAATCATCTTCCATACTGTAATCTAATGTTAAAAAAAAAGTTGCTGTTCTGTTGATTCAGACTCTTGGTAATCCCATGTGCATCAGAATAGAAATGAGCTCCATAGGATTTTCAGTGATTTTTTTAGAAGCAGATCTCCAGGCCTTTTTTCCAAGGTGCCTCTGGGTAGACTCAAATCCCCTACCTTTTGGTTAGTTGAGATCAATAACCATTTGCACCACCCAGGAACTTCTACTGTAATGTGATGTAATATTTTCCATAGTACAATGTAATGTAATCAGTCAGTTGAAATCACATCAGTGTAGAGTGACTCCTAAACCTAACAACTTCTGAGTTATAAAATCACCAGAATACACGTATGGGGGGAGACAGATGCTATGTGAGGATCATCTACAAGCCAAAGAACATCAAGGATCTGAGGAATGCCCAGGACAACCGGCAAGGAAGGAATCAGCATGAATGAGACCCTGATTTGGGCTTTTAGCCTCCGGAATTGTGAGAAAATAAATTTATGTTCTTTAAAGCCACCTACGCATGGTATTTGTGTTACAGCAGCACTAGGTAACTAAGACAGACTGAAGTCAACTTGAGTATTAAAAGAAAGAATGAGTTCTGAAAGTTCGAGAACTTGTAGACATTTGAGTTATACATACAGTATCTCATACAGCCCTGGTATAACCTTTAAATTAGGTATAAATACACTACATTTCAAAGATCCCTGGTAGTGCAATGGTTAAGGGCTTGGCTACTAACCGAAAGGTTGGTGGTTCAAACCTACCAACGGATTCACTGGAGAAAAGACCTAGCGATTGGCTCCTATAAAGATTACAGCCTAGGAAACCCTATGGGACAATTGTACTCTGTCATATAGGGTCACCATCAGTCAAAAGTGACTCAGTGACACAAAATGACAACCCTACATTTCAGATTTTAAAAACTTGGACTAACAGGAATTTCATAGAATAGGAAATGTAAAAACCCATAAAACATACACTCAACTACTAAGGCAGATGCAAAATCAGATACCATTTTTCCTCCTCAGATTGTTAAAAAATAAGTTCGAAATGCAAATGTAAGTGAGGATGTGGAAGAAGAGGAATTACCATATAATGCTCCTGGGAGAGGAAATTAGTGCACCATTATGGGGAGAAATTTGGGAATATCTAGTACGTTTTGAAGATATGCATAGTATGTGACCCTGCGAATCTACTTTTCGGTATATATGGTAACATAGAGAACTGCTACACATATGGACCATTTTCATTGTATCATTGTTTGTTATAGTGACAGACTGGAAACAACTGGAATATCCATCAAGAGGAGAATGATTGAATAAACCATGGCATAGTCAAATAATAGAATACTGTAAAACAATAACGAACTAGAGCTACATGTTTTATGTGAATAAATCTCAAAATCATAATGTGTTTAAAAAGTTGCAAAGGGTTATCAGTGTGTGTGTGTGCATGTGTGTGTATGATATACCGATTATGTACAATGCAACAAACACAAAGCAATACTAAATATTTTCATGTATACACACACACACATATGCGTATATGTTGACCCAAATGTCGAACCCACCAGCTGCTCTGCAGGAGAAAGATGTGGCAGTCTGCTTCGGTAAAGATTTACAGCTTCGGAACCCCTATGGGGCAGTTCTAGTCTGTCCTATAGGGTCGCTATGAGTTGGAATCGACTCGACGGCAATGGGTTTGGTTTTTGTGTGTGTGTGTGTATATATATATATAAATATACACACGCATATATATAATGTATAAACTTATGCATGGGATGGATACGTAATAACTCCAGTTATCTCTATGGAGGGTAACAGATGGAATTTGGAAGGAATAGCATTTTATTTATTATAAATAAATCTGAATCAAATATTGCAAAACTTCAACATTTGTTAAATATGGATGGAGAGTGCATAGATGCTTGCTATATTTTCTACACTTTTGTGTTTGAAATATTTCACAATTATGCAAACATTCTTTTTAAATCTCAAGGCTTATAAAAATGCATTGTCCAAGGTTTCACAAATAATAAAAGGGGGGGGGAGGAATTGAACCCAGGTGTGCCTGATTCTAGGCTCTTTAAGAGAAATCTCTATTTTAAGCTAATCATTATATAAGCCTTGATTTATATGACTGGGAGCACCTGAAAAGGTGGCCTGATTTTACTTACCTGCTCGCCTTGTGAGATCAGCACTTCCCACAGTGTCTCTGACCTGGATAGGTGATAACCCACAAAATAAGCCATATTTGTTGGATGTCCTCAATGTTTCCAAACTATTTTCTTACTAATTCCTACTCACAGATGCCATCTCATTTTTATCCTTGCTGTATACCTGCTATTTAGCCATCTAATATGATATCCTAAATGCCTAGAAGTTTCCTCTATATTCTTCATTGCATTCTTATTCTTCCTTCTAGATTTCATGCTGAATTGAAAGCCTATGCAGAATAGTCAAGTTAGACAAAAGTGTTGGCATAGGTACATGACCAGGCATTGGGAGTGAAAGCCACTATCCATCATCTATGTATTATGTGAGAAACTGGCACAGCATAGCCACTGGCTGCAACAGACTATGCAGCAAAAGTTTGTTCTAACCGTCATCAGAACTGGTTAGTAGTGCCTATTCAGAGGAAGCTTTTTGGTCATATGTGAATTATATGTATGTATGATAAAAAGGAGAAGATTCACTATGAGCAACATACTTTCTGGTGAACACATGGCCAAGCAACTCGAATGTTAGTTAAGTTCTTGGAACCTCAGCTTTCTTGCCTATAAAACTAGTTGATTGTTGACATATCTTCTAAGGTCTGTTTCTCAAATTCTATGACCTTTTTTGGCTATGGGTGAAGGGCTAAAATTACCCAGCTATTCCCATGTATCCTTTATATATCTGTTTTTAAATTCTTGAACTAAGTATTGTAAGCTTGATAGAGTGTCCGTGAAAAAGAGGAAGACCATTGATGAGATGGATTGACACAGTGGCTGTAACAATGGGCCCAAACATAGCAACGATTGTGAGGACGGCACAGGACCAGGCGGTGTTTTGATCTGTTGTACATAGGGCTGCTGTGAGTCAGAACTGATTTGACAGCACCTAACAACAACAACAAATACTGTAAACTTCAGAAAATATTTGAGACATTAAATTCTCATAAATTAAAGGCGTAGGAAAAAAAAAAAAAACCTCAAACCAAACCCCTGCCGTCGAGTTGATTCCAACTCATAGTGACTCTATAGGACAAAATAGAACTTCCACAAAAGGTTTTCAAGGAGCAGCTGATGGATTTGAGCTGCCGACCTTTTGATTAGCAGCCAAACATTTAACCACTGTGCCACCGAAAGGCATGGAGAATTATCATTTCTACACATTTTTAGAAAATTCTAAATTTCGTCTCATTTAGTGCTTATCTGCAAACAAACAATTTCTTCCAGATATGGGGAAAGGTTGTAGAATTGCTCACTGCTGATCTTTTGGTTAGCAGCTATAGCACTTAACCACTACACAAACATGGTTTCCCATTACTCAGAAGCTTTGATTTCAGTCAGTCGGGACCTATTTTTAAATGCTAATTTTTTAGTGGGCGTCATTCTTAGATTTCATTGTTTGTCACTTGCCATTGGCCATGCTACCATATAAGATCATTAACAACCACACAAAGTTTAGTCTTGGTTTAATTACTTTAAAAAAAAGTATTTAATAAATCTCTGGTAACAGATAGGAACTATTAACAGACAAAAAAAGTCTTCGCTTAACCATAACATGGGATTACCTTAAAATATCATTTGCCATGGACTATATTTAGAAATGATTTTCCTTAATAAAGAAAATTGGGATTTCTGTGAAACTGATTATGAATCTGTCATTATTGTTAATTCATTCTCGTCTTCCAAGTTCAATTAAGTTAATGTAAGAGAATATTAATGCTATTTTTGAGTTGTTCACATAAGTCATGCCCTTCCCGTGTAGTATACATATCCAGGATAAAGTCCAGGATGAGATTTACAGTGGGTTTTCATTCCCATTATTACAAATAAAAATGATCTGTGTCTCAATTTCCTGATTAATTTCCTCAGCATCTATTTTCTATTTATTCAAGATGATACCATCTCTCCCTCTCTCTCTCTCTTTTTTTTTTTTTTTTTTTTACAGATTACAGCTTTTCTGAGTTGTTTGGTGTATGAATATACACATTTTCTTTGAGTTTCAGGTGTACCAAACATGTGCATGTTTTCTCAGTCTTATAGCATTTCAGATTTTCTGAAGTATTTATCCTAATTGTTTCCTATGCTACTGCAATAAATTAATTTGGAAAATATGGTCATTGATATGATATACTCCAGTTTAGTGACAGAGCTTCATTATTACTTAGTGAATAGAAGATTTTAGTGTAGTTCTCTTCTCATTCTTAGTTGCTGCTATTTTTGTATTTGAAGTAGGACTTTAGTTATTGAAACACATTGCATAACATTTCATATCTGCATTCTTAATAGGTAAAAGTAATATCATTACACTTAAAATGTAATATAGTATTCAGCAAAATTAGACAAGATTCTTCAGAACCAAAAATTGAGTTAAAAGTTAACTTTGAAGAGATACTTAACACTCCAATGCAAGCAAATAAAAACCAAGATTTTTACAATCTGTACTTTTTACAGTATGTACTTTTTGTGTAAGTCACTAGGAAGGTACAGATGCACAGTAATAAGAAAACAGGTGGGGTAAGAAGGGGAAAGAGAGAGAAGCAGAGATCTTTGTTGGAAGTAAAAATAAATGAGGTATAGAAATGAAGCAATTAGATGGACAACTCTAGTAAAAATACAGTTTGCCCTTGACTTATTCAAATAGTTAAGGCAAAAGTAAGTTGTTTAGAGTTGTGTTGTCTGAATTACCTTAATATTCACCTAAATTTCCCCTTCACTTTGAGATAAGCTTTCTAAGGGATGATAGAACAGATAGAAGGAGCTCATTCTAGAACTGAACTGTGATCTTCGGCAGGTCCCAGGGTCAATCCACAAAAGCCAAATTATAGCTCAGAATTCAGGGAAAAAATAATTATCTTCTACTATGTCAACCTGGTCTTGAAAAAGAGTTGGAGTGCTGGGAAAGAGGGGAGAGGCTGAAATTAAGCTGTTAAGATAACAAAAGCAGCATTTACAGAAAAGCTGTCCACTTGCTAATGTAAAAGAGGAGACCCTTGCAGGCATGCATGTGTGCAAAACTCAATACCTTTTTTTTCTTTTTTTGAATTAAGTGGTCTCTGAAAAACCTTGCCTAGTTTTCTTAAAATCCTGGTATTCATATAGTTTTCCCATTGGCCTCTAGCGACACATTTTTGTTTTGACATGTTGCAGTCTGGAGAAAAATGTGTTCCCGTGACTCGGTCGTTGATTGCAGCTGTTTGATGATTGTTACAAGTTCATCTCAACATTCTCTCACAAATGTGTGTGATGCTGCCAGCTCTGCAGCTCTGGCGTTCAATATACCCGGTTGGTGTTTAAATGTTCTTCCATCTGACAGAGTAGTGCTGATGAAATCTGTTAGAAATACTTGTCAGATTTCTCTGAGAAACCTCCAGGATATCCATCTTGCCTCAAGTGACATCCAAAGCAGTCATGTTGCTAGCACCTTCATCAAGCTGAGGGGCATGGGTTTCTGACAGCACAATGATCCATAGCAGATTTCTTCTGACTAGAGAAGAAACCCCTCAAATAGACAATCAAGGCGTTCTGTTGGATTAGGCCAAACCTCTAACAAGAGGGGAAGAGAATCAAGGCAAGGGGATAATTGAAAAAGAGGCTTTCAGGATTTTTCCCATGTCTGAGACCTATTACCCTAAAATTAACAATACTCAAAATTCTTAAATTAACAAGAGAATGTTTTTGTATGTTTGTTTTCAGAAATTACTTCAACATACACATTTCAAATAAAATGAATTTTAATCCTTATTTCAAAAAACCTGATTCACAAAACCTCCTTGTGGACTGTACTTTCACAAAAAGAGTTTCTGTATTCAACTGTGTATGTGTGTGTGTGCGTGTGTGTATGCCGGCTTTAGATGTAAACCTTTTTTAAACAGATGGTTCTTGCTTTGAAAGTGTATAAATCATAGCTTTGGCTTTGACAAAGCACAGTGTTTACAAATGCTGCTATAGGAAGGAATCAAGTCTTTAGAAAATGAATAAAAATATAGAAATAAGCCATTTTTATTAAATGTTAAATCTAAGTATTTAGACCCTAGTTTCCTTAATAAGAACCATGACTGAAAACACAGTGACTTCTCTGATCTTCGCTTCCTGGCTTTAAGTTAGCAAATCCCATGTTTCTGAATTTTAATCGTCCATCAACGGTATGTTTCCAAATTGAATCCACTTCTTGGCAGCAAAATGAGCAAAACATTTTTCCCTTTCTTCTGGATAGAGCTGCAATTAATTGGATGCATAAACGGCATGGAGGATGCTACAGGGAATCTCTACCCCTTCATGAAATGGAAAAGATAATTGGATGATGGTAGTTTCTACCGAATCAAAACAAAGCAGAGCAGAAAAGATAACCAAGCCAACATTTCTCTAAGTATTCAATTGGAAACGCATATTTTCCCCTAAATTTTTAACACCTTCAATATTACCACATTTTCATTAACTCTGAGGCAGGCCATGCCAAAGAGAAAAAAAAAAAAAAACACTGGTATTATGACCATTGGTTAAATGAGTAGGGAAGCAGAAGCATGAGGAGGGTTTTTATACTGTGTCATTTATCCATCAGAAGAAGCATTCACAAAATCTACAAGCTATTAGTATGGTGTCTTGTAAAGACTCAGCCTGCTTAAAAGTCAGATATGTAGCCCTATGATAGCTCAGACTTATTAACTATCCCATATGTTTTTAGCCAGTCATCCTTAGCACCAGGGTGTAATTTCCTCTGATGTAGAATTAAAAATATATCATCTTTATTAGTTAAAAAGTTTTCTTCATTAAGTTGAAAGGAAGTACCTCACAGCCAGGAAATGGAAGAAGTACTTACTTTACATAACATACCCACCTGCTTGGCAAAAATTTAAAAAGACTCATAATTCTAAGTGGTGCTGAGGAACTTTCATACACTGCCTGTGGGAGCATAAAAATCATTTTAGAATCTGCATTGTCATTATCTACTGAAGTTGAAGATACACTTATCTTGTGACACATCAGTTTCACTCATGCAACAGGTACATACATGCAAAATAAAGTTAAGAAGCAGAATTTTTTGAAATAGGCCAATATCAACCAACAATAAAGTGCTTAAAGCATTTGTGGCATATTCATCCAATCGAATGCTATTTAGCAATGAAAATTAACTGCGGCTACTTGCAACAACCTGGCTAAATCTCAGAAACAATGTTGAGCAAAAAAAAAAAAAAGTTCAAGATACAAAAGAGAACATACAATATGATAACTTCCACATAAATTTTAAAACAGGCAAAACTAAATTATGAATTTTGGGGGACACATATATCAGAGCTAAATCTATAAAGAAATGATTGCCACAAAAATCTTGGTAGTGATTACTTCTTGAGAGCGTGAGGTAGTTGTCATTGGAAAGGGGCATATAGGACTTTTCTGGGAAGCTGGCAATGTTCTATTTCCTGTCTTTGGTGGTAATTACATTGAAATTCACTTTAAAATTGTTCATCAAACTGTGCATTGTGTTTTAGACCTTTTTAATATGTATATCATGTTTCACAATAAAAAAAATTAAAGATAAAAGTCAATTCACAATAGCCAAAAGGTGGAAACAACCTAAATGCCCCCTAACAGATAAATGGATAAACAAAAGTGGTACCTACATACAATGGAATACTACATAGCCAGTAGGAGATATGAAGTCTTGATACATGCTACAATACAGATAGAGTTCGAAGACATTATACTGAGTGAAATAAGTCAATCACAAAAGGACAGATATTGTATGACCTCACTTACATAAAAAGACAACAGGCAAATGTATAGAGAACAAAGTTTATTAGTGGTTACCAGCTGCAAGGGAGGGGAGAAGGGAAGGGGGTTTATTGCTTATGGAGTTCTGAGGTTTGGGTTACAGTGATTGAAAAATTGTATTAAGAATAAGGTTGCACAGCTGATTAATAGAATTGCTGTCAGTAAGTTGTACACCTGTAAAAAGTTGAATTGGCAGAAGTTGTGTGATAGATTAGCAACAATGACAAAAAAAAAAAATAGCTGCCGAGGCTGCTTATGTACAACCAAACACCTTGGTTCCTAGGTTTGGAGGTTTAAGGTCACGGTTTCATGGGACATCATGGTTAACTGGCCTAGTAATGTGGTGAGTGCTTCTGTTCTAACTCCTAATTTGTTGCGTAGTGCCTGGGGTCTTAAAATATTTCTCGCATTATTCTATTTTAAGATCTATCTACATGGAATCCAATTGAGAACAGCAACTTGAAAGATTAGATAGGAACCTTAGGAGGCAGTAAGTTTATGTTAATGAAGGAGTAACAACTCAGAAAAGAAAGGTGAGAATGCTTGCACAACTCAAAGAATGTAATCGATGTCACCGAATAGTGCCTGTGGAAACTTGAATTGGTGTACGTTCTGCTCTGTATATTCTCAGCAACAAAAATAGATAAAATAATTTTTTTAAAAAGCCAATCTAAGTAGAAAAACTGGACAATATCAATATATACCTACAAGATTATATTTTAATTGTGTTAATGTTACACAAATAGGTACTCGTGTTTTGGAAAAAAATATATAGCAACATAGAGATTAAGAAAGCAAATATCTCAAACTATTTAGACAGAATGCAAGAACACGTGCTCTGGAAAAGTTTGTTAGAAGACTCAAAAAGTGACTGTAATGATGGTGAAACCTGATATCAACGAACACAGACGAGGCATTTCAGTAACATTATTTCTTGAAATGGAAGAGGAAATATTTTAATGTGTCATTTATGAGATATGCGACTTAAAACATCATGCATGACCACAGAAATAAGTTAAATGTAGTTTGAAAAAACTGATCACTAATAATCAAAGAAGAAGCCAGGAAACAGATCCCTCACTTTCTGTTTTTTGCCAGTCTCTCTTTATAATCTGATCAGACTTCATTGCCGTACAAGCCTACTGCTTTTGTTTCACCCTCATGCCATTCTTATTTTTATTTTTCCTTGTCTGGAAATCACCATTTTCTTTATTTTTCCTTCTCTTTCCAACTTCAGCTCTACTCAAACCCTGTATCCTCCATGTAAACTCTGTGAAACTCTGTAGCCTCCATTTATTCCAAACCTCAGTTTCTCTTCCTGATGCAATCCAGTAGGGCATTCATTATTTTAGTATTTGTTTTATATTAGGTACTGACCTTATATCACCAGCCAGGCTGTATGATTTTCATATACATATATATAATTTACGTGTTATTCTGCATGTCCCACAAAAGTTGCCTTCAACCCAGTTACAGATCAGGAAGGAGCAACTGGGGAGTTGTTTAAAATATACATTGAAAAAAGTGATACCAGATAGGGTCGCTATGAGTTGGAATCGACTCAACAGCAGTGGGTGGGTTTTAGAGTGGAACTCAGGAATCTGTATTTTTTAAAAAGTTTCCCAGTGATTCTGAAATATAGTCAAGCTTGGGAACCATACCATATTTATTAGCACATGGGTGTAATGCATCAGTGTCTAAATAAATGTCGATGGCTTGCTTAGTGAAAGGCAGAATATAAACTTTCAAAGTTTTATTTCTGGCTTAATTTAGTTTCAGAGAAGGAATTTTTTTACTTTTATTTTACAGGTGAGAAAACGAAAGCATGGAAAGGTGAAATATTTTGCTCAATGCCATGTAATTTGTGAGCTAGGGATGAATAAGAAACTAGAAACCATTTTTTAAAATTCTGTTCAAATGCTCTTTAATGAACTATTGCATAAAATATTGCATTATTTCAAGAGTTTCATTTGAAAGTTCCATCACTTATCAGCACATCAAATATTGCTGCATTTGGTTCAAATAGTCTGGAAATTGCCTTACCTTTGCCTCCTATTAAACATTTTTGCTATAATTTTGTGAGGCTTTGCCCTTGGGGGAAAAAAAATGATTAAAAGCCATCATAGAATCCTCTTGCACTTGTTATAGAGGACAAGATACATAATATAGATTATAATTATACGAAATGCTCCAATATTTAATGGAGAGTTGTCTCAATTTAGAGAATATTTGAGAAAAAATACCTTTATTTTATAATTTAAGCCTTTCCATCTTTCTGAGTACTCAAAAAAGAGGAATTTTGAATAGGAAAGTTTCATTTCCCTATTCATTGTTTCTAATTGTCCTGATACTTTTGCAGTCATGTTTTATTTCCTATCTAACACACTCATTAATGATACTAACTTGCTATTCTGATCTAACCATTCTTAACTGAGAAAGATGATGCCACCAAAATGCAAATTATGATCTGGAGTAAATTATATGGCCTTTCATAAATGGAATATATGCTTCTGACTCTACTTTCTTCCTTTCATTGATTTACCATCACTTTTTAATTCATTCCTGTCAACAGCATCACCATCAAAATACACTTGTCTCACCTACTTTATGATGATCAACAAGTTTACCTTGTCCTATATTGAGAAGAGAGAGAGATGCCAGAATACTTTGGTGATAAAATGTCATTTCATATATTCCCTGCTTACAAACAAATTAATCAACTGAGCAAAACCAATTAACAACAAATGCTGACCTTATATAGACAAACATACTCAAGTTTTCATTGCAGGAAAAAAAAACATGGAAATTAAATAAGGTTTTGATTTTTTATTTAATTAATTGTGTTAGATTTACTCCTGTGCCAGGAAATTACAAAACGCACTTCATATTATATTTAAGAAGTTTGGGTTAGGACATTTGAATAAAAGATTCTTTCCGGACTAAACTTGGCTTTCTATTCATTCCACAGCACATGTTTTATGAATTTTAAAATCAAGTGAATTGATTTTATGTTAAGAATAAACAATAACACATAGTTGATAAATATATGCAAAGAAGAAATAAACCAGCATGTACAAGGTACTGTGCTAAGTACTTTGGAAGACACGTAGCAGAAAAGTCAGTCCTTGCCTCCAAGTGGTTACAGAATTAAGGGAGCAATAAGAAATACATAACGATATGACTGCATGGAAGGGATTGCTATAAGTATGAAGCCTCTTCTATGTCTAGAGCAGTGATTGTCAACCAGGAGCAATTTTGTCCCTCAGGGGGCATCTGACAATGTTTAGAGACATTTTTGGTTGTAACAGCTGGGGAGTTGGTAGGTGGCTCTACTAGCAGGGATGTTGTTAAACATTCTACAAAACACAAGACAGCTCACACTCCCCACTAGCCCCCTGCTCCAACAAACATGACAAACAATTGTCTAGCCCAAGACGTCAATAATGCCAAGGTTGAGAAACCTGGTCTAAAAGTAAAGACAGAAAATTGCTTTGGGGTCAGGTTTTTGTTCTTCAGGGAAAATTTAGTTGAGCAATCTCCTTTAGTCACATAAGTCCAGTTGGTAGACTAAGTAGGCTGGTTCAAGTAGGACATGCTGATACAGCTGAAATTCTGTCTGGACTTAATAATACAGAATGGTATTCTTTGGGAACAATGTGTAAAAACACATAGGGAGGGATAAAAGTGATGATATTTTGGAGCCTGACATCACTGCATTGGCAAGCATGTAGCTTAGCAAGGGGATCATTGCAGGATATTCAATGGGTTGTACAGGTTGACAACATGAAGACAGTTGTGAAAAAATGGGGCTAGTGAATTGTCCAGCTCTATTTGGCTTTTGGAAGCAGAATTCCTTTGATTAGTCCACAGACTTTATGAATGACTCACCAGAGAAAAATACCTCTTAGAGGGAGATAATAAACTTCTTATAAATGAAGGCAGGTGAGTAATTGTCATAATGAAAGAGAATAGAGAGATTGTACTAGTACACCAAGCTAGAGAAGCAGGTCAAATATTATTGTAAATGCTGTTCTTGTCCAATTCTGATACCTTTTACCTGGCCAGTGCACCCATTTCCCCAGATCCTGTAAGTGTTGGCTGATGCTAACACCTCATAGCTGCTCCTGTTCTTGGAAGAATTGCGTAACCTCCCAGATGATGCAGTTCCTGATGGCCAAGGTTATACATCCTGTCTTTGTGTGGGCCACAGCCAGTCACTGACTGATAAGGGGTTACAAAAGGCCAGACCTCCTTGCCTCAAGGAGAAACATTTCTATGATGTGATTTATGCTCCAAAACATTTCCCTCTCACTCTCCTCTACTTTCTCCAGAGAATCAGGTCAAGACTAAGTTTTTCCTGAAGAGCATTTGTTCAATAAATTATTTTTTCCCCAAATCCCTATTTGAGACTCTGCTTTTAGGAAACCTGACCTACCACATTCATTAAATAGAGAAACTAAAACATAATGGAGAACATCATAGTATGGAGAAAAACACTCAGGTTCTAACATCCACGCAGGAGCAAGGAGACAGGGCTTGGGCCCAATGCAAGGCAGGGTGTTGGAAGTGAGACACCTGTACCAAGCTAGTATACTTTAAGTGCTGCATCCTCAGAGAATAGTTGTACTGGAAGAACTTTACCCACCAATAAACCCTTTGCATTTGAGTCAATTCCAACTTACAGTGACCCTGTAGGACACAGTAGAACTTGCCCCATAGGGCTTCCAAGGAGTGGCTGGTGGATTCGAACTGCTGACCATTTGGTTAGCAGGCAACCTCTTAACCACTGCACCACCCGGGCTCCCCTACTAACAATAGAGGCAGACAAAAATCCTAGGAGTTTTGATTTGTCAGCAGAGACTTTTTTGTTACCCACAGTTTTCTCCTGTTTATGTCTCTGCTCTATATAGCTGTGACCAAAGTAAGTACAAACTTCTTTTACACTATTAAGCACATTGATAATAGTGAAAATCTACTTGTGTTTTCCAACTTGGAGTGTCCTATATTATTTTATATCACCAATGGAAAATCTTAGCACTTAAAATTGCATAACTAAAAGAATGAATAAAGACAGAGATGTTTTTTCTAATGCACAGCTTTAACTTCACACTTATAAGAGATAAGGTATTATTTAAAAGATGCCCTTCAAAAGTTAAGAAAAATACCTCTCTGTAAAAGCCTCATTCTTGCTGCATTTCATTCAAGACACATTTATTTTTCTGAGCTCATTTCTCACTATGTTCTCAAGAACTATAATTCATACCCATAATGCAATCCACAAATGTCTTGCTTAAAATTTCAAAGACTGGAGGAATTATGCAGAATTAACTGCAAGAAAACCAATTTCTGTAACTAATGAAATGATAATGTTCAGTGCAGGGTGATAATAATATTGCAAAAATTATTTCATAAATTAGAAAATTTTATGCATTTAAAAAGAGGTGTTATGCATTAAATAAATTTTATTATAACATTAAATGACTTTAATTAATAACTAAAACAATAGGTTGGATTAATTAATAATTAATTAATTATAAACATTGACCACAATAAATAACACTTTATAACTAAAGTAAGCAATATATAATTCCCATGAACAAAATACTAGGGCTCTCAACTTCCTCAAAAATGTTCCTTCCATTGCTTTACTTTTTATAAGCAATTATACATTATTTAATTATACAATTATTATCATACATAAAGTATTTCATGGTGAGTCAGTAGTGTCAAAAGTAAGTTATTAAAATTATGAAAAAAAGAGATGAAGGTGCTATAAGAGGAAATGGAAAATGATAAATCTGGCCACAATTTTGAATGTACTGTCCTTTGGCTCAGCTTGATTCTGCCCTCACGACTATATAGAGCAGAGCCATAAAAGGGAACAGACCCTTTATACTGTCTCTCCAGTCTTAATTGGAGAAGAAAATGAAATGGAATCAACACCTTTGCAAATCAACCAACTAGTATATTTTTCTGCCTTCCTCTTACATGAATATCATTTGGATTGCTTGTTAAAATACAGATTCCTGGGCTTCACACAAGTGATATTGATTTAGTATATAGCACCGATAAATCTACATTTTTAGTAAATGTCTCCTTTCAAAATTGTTCTGATGCAGCCCATCTTTAGATAGACTAGAATTTGAGAACCCCTCTAGAGTTTCCTGAGTTTGAGTACCAAGTATACAAAAGCAACATTCATGTATTTTGGGTAGAGGCGTGGGGGCTGAACTTGATCATATTTTTTTCTTGGAAAGCGGGAGCAAAGGATATATGGTAGATACCCCATTTTTCTTGTATAAACTCAAAAGCAACACACTGTAATTAGGCTTATACAAAAGCAAAATGAAACAAAAAAATCATTGTCATTCAGTCAATTCCGACTCATAGTGGCCCGATAGGACAGAGTAGAACTGCCCCATAGGGTTTCCAAGGAGCACCCGGTGGATTTGAACTGCTGACCTTTTGGTGAGCAGCCGTAGCTCTTAACCAGCACACCACCAGGGCTCCAATTCCGTTTTAGCAAGCGATTTTTTTTTTTCCCTTCTTGGCTCAGGAAAAGGAAAAAAAAAATCTATGCATCTATTTCAGACACTTTGAAATTTGAGTGAGTTAACTCTGCTAATTCAACTCTCAAATAAAAAATTTCAACAAAGCTATTTTTAAAGAAAGGCAATCTATAAAATTACTTTATATATATATGTATATATATATATATATATCTCAAAACAGAAAATTTCAACATCCAAGGAGGACCCAACATGGCACTATAGACAGAAGCACCCTGCTGTCCCTCGACAGCAGAGACCTGAAAAACTAAGTAAAGCAGAGACAAACGTCAATTCTGGAAACCTATTTTTTTTAAAGGGTCAAATGAAGAGATAAAGAGCTCAACCAAGCACTGAATGGAATAAGAAACTGACAGAACAGAAAGCGAGGAGACATAGGAAATGGAGGTCCCTTGTCAGCTAACGTGGCACGGATTCACCATCTTGGGCTCCTCAGCCACCCAGATCAGCAGACAGGGAGTACGGGAAGGCAGCTTCCCGGAGCTCCCAGCAGGAGTCAGAGCACCCTGTAACCAGCGATACATGCTTTCCCACCTCCATCCTTCCTCCCGCTTCTCATTCTCCGAGGTCGGAGAGACTCTGGCTTTGTGCTGCATGAATTCGCCACGCCCACACTGGCCGGCTCCTTTAGTGCTATTCTCTTGTTGTTCTTGTTGCTTTTTTTAGCTTCTTTCAGTTTCTTCTTTCTCACCTCATTCCCTTCCTTTCTCTGGAACACTTGGCTCCATATGCCATCTCTCCTTCTCATTGACAGGCTGTGAAGTACCACTTGGCTAGAGAACCACTTCCCCGGTCTACGCTGCCACATTGGTGTGATCCCTGGGGGCATTTTTTCTTTTTTTCTTCATTTTTTAGTTTCCTGTCTTTCTCTACATTCCTTCTTTTCCTGCCCCCTGAAAACCTGGTGCTGTGTGCCATCTTTGCCCCTTCTAGATGGGCCGTGCCTTGCATGTTGGGAGCCACTTCCACTCCATGCCACCAAGCCAGTGCTCCCTTGTTCTTTTTTTTTCTTTTCTTTTCTAGATTACTTGCCTCTCTCTACCATTTTTCCCTTCTTTCTCCTGAACACCTGGTGCTGTGTGCCAACTCTGCTCCTTCTAGGAAGGCTGGCAGTGCCATGCCACTGGGGAGCCACTTCCCCAGTCCACGCCCCCACACCAGTGGGCTCCCTTGGGGATTTTTTTTTCCTTGCTCAATATCTTATCTCTCTCTACCATCCTTCCCTTCTTTTCTCCTGAACATCTGGCAACGTGTGCCATCTCTGCTCCTTCTAGATGGGCTGTGTGGTGCCGTGCAGCTGGGGAGCCATTTCCCCAGTCCATGCCACCACACCAGTGGGCTCCCTCTGGGCATCTTTTCTTTTCTTTTTCTTTCTCTCTTTTTTTCTTTTCTCCATTTCTTGTCTCCCTCTACCTTCCTTCCTTAACCTTCTCTTAAACACCTAGTGCTGTGTGCCATCTCTGCTCCTGTGCAGTGCCACTCAGCTGGGGACCTGCTTCCGGTGGCCCCCCTTGAGGTATTTTTTTCCTTTCTTCTTTTTTCTTGGTTTCTTGTCTCTCTCTACCTCCCTTCCTTACACTTCTCCTGAACACCTGGCACTGTGTGCCATCTCTGCTCCTTCTGGATTGGCTATTTGACACCACCCAGCTAGGGACCTGCTTCTGGTGGGATCCCTTGAGGAATTTTCTTTCTTCCTTCCTTCCTTTTTTTTTTTTTTTTTTGGTTTCTTGTCTCTCTCTCTACCTCCCTTCCTTTCCTTCCTTCCAACCATCTGGCATCTTTTTTTTCTTGATTTCATATCTCTCTACATTCCTTTCATTCCTTTCTCCCAACCACCTAGCAACATGTGCCTTTCTCTCTCCTTTTTTTGTAAATCTAGTTTTGTATCTCTCTCTCCCTTCCTTCCTTTCCTTTATCCTGCCATCTAGCTGTGTGCGCCGCATCCGTTCCTTCTTGACAGGCTGTGCCTTACTGCCTGGCTAGAAAGCCACCAGTACATGGCTTCCCCGCACTCCAATGGCAGGCTCCCTCAGCACTTTCTTTTTGGCTCCTGTTTCTCTCCTTTTCTTTCCCACACTCGCTTAGCTCCACACATCACAACCTCCCTCTCCCTCCTATCTGAACTGTGCACTGAACATCACACCCCTGAGCAGCACAGGCACGGTCTGCTGGAACTTGCCCTGCATTGACCCCAGCCCCACCATGTCAGCCTCAGTACATGCCACAAACAATCCATCCCAGCCATCCCCTTCCACTGGACCTGTCCTGCTGCACCATAGCTGAGTGACTGGCCCTGCCCATTGAATAAGGTAGTAACTATCGTGCCCACAGATGAGCAAACAACAAAGAACATCCAGGCCATTTTCTCAGACATAACCTAATAAAACAAAAAAGTATGATGAAACAAACAAATCTACAATAAATAAAAGAAGAAAATAACTACTGAATGTACTGAGGACAGCAGACAATGTCAAAATATAAAAAAAAAGGACAGGATTGTTGCAGAAGGTGTCCAAAATTAAACACCAGATGACCTTCCAGCAGAAGAAAAGACACTGGGCCTACCTGATAGGGAATTCAATCTCTAATATTTAGAACTACCCAAGAGTTGAAGGGAAAAGCAGACAAAAAAATGAGGAAAAAATAGGCAGAATCATGGAAAAGGCAGACAAAATGATGGAAAAGATGGGCAAAATGATGGAGGAATTCAGGAATAAAATGTAAAAAAAAAAATCCACAACTAGAAATTATACAAAAACGGCAATTAGAAATTCACATGATAAACAACAAGATTTCAAAAATGGACAGTGTCATAGAAGAGCTGAGGAGCAAGTTTGAAACAATGGAAGATAGGATCAGGGAAATTGAAGATAAATCCTCGGATATTACTTTGTTTGAGTTAAAATCAGAGAAAAGAAAAGAAAAATGAAGAAACCCTGATGTGGAAAACAATCAAAAGCAAAAATCTGCAAGTGATTGGAGTTCCAGAAAAGAGGGAGAAGACAGAAAACACAGACAGGATCATTGAAGAATTGCTGACAGAAAACATTCCTAATATCATGAAAGATGAAAAGCTGACCATCCAAGAAGCTCAATGAACCCCATATAGGATAGGCCTCAAAAGAAAACCACCAAGACATATAATCACACTTCCTAAAACCAAAGACAAAGAAAGAATCCTGAGATCAGCTTGAGAAAAACAAAAAGTCACATACAGAGGGGAAATAAAATGATTAAGCTCTGATTACTCAGCAGAAACCATGTAGGCAAGAAGGCAATGGAATGGCATATATAAATTGCCAACTAAGAATAACATAACGTGCAAAACTCTCTTGTAAATATGATGATGAAATTACGACTTTTCCAGATAAATAGAAATTAAGGGAATGTGCAAAAACCAAACCAAACTTAAAAGAATTATTAAAGGAAGTTCTTTTGTTTGATAACAAACAACATCAGATGACAGCCTGGATCTAGGATGCAAGACCACATCAGTCAGATACCAAGCTAGGTAATGAATTCTCAAGGATTAATCAAAACTAAAAGATTTATAACAGGGAACCAGAGAGGCTCATCTGTAAATGACAACAATGTCAAAACAATAAAAGAGGGAATAAACTGTGTAGGTATAGAACTTTCAAATGGAGAGGAATACAAGATGATACCAAGTAATAAAAGACTGGTTCAAAATTAGGAAGATAAGGGTAAATTTCCATCTAACCACAAAGAAAGTTAACAACCCTAATCATGAAAATAAAGGAGAAAAACATGAAGTCTCAGTAAACACGAAATCTACAAAAACAAAAGAAATGAAAAAAAAAACCCACAAACAAAAGGAATTCAGCAGAGTAGAGTAAGAGGAACAACGAAAGCACCAGAACTGCAAATAAAAAGTGCTACAAAATGGCAGCAACAAATTCACACCTATCAATAACTGAATGTAAGTAGCCTAAATGTAACCATAAAGAGACAGAGAGTGACAGAATGGACAAAAAAACAGAATCCATCAATATCCTGTGTACAAGAGACACACCTTAGAAACAAAGACGTAAATTTATTAAAAATCAAAGGATGGAAAAATGTATCTAGAAAACAACAACCAAAGAAGAGCAGGAGTGGCAATACTAATCTCAGATAAAATAGACTTTAAAACAAAATTCACCATAAAGACAAAGAAGGGCATTATAAAATGATTAAAGGAACAATCCATCATGAAGACATACCATAATAAATATCTACGCACCCAAGAACATGTCTCCAAATACAATAAAACAAACTCTAACAGCAGTGAAAAGAAAAAGTGACACACCACTCTTGGTAAAGGACAGAACATTGAGAAAGAAGCTCAACAAAGACACAGAGGATCTAAAGGCCACAATCAGCCACCTTGACCTCATTTCATATATAGAATACCCCACCCAACAGCCGCAAATTACACGTTCTTTTCCAATGCATATGGAATGTTTTCCAGAATAGACCACATCTTAGATCACAAAATCAAAAACATTGAGATAATACAAAGTATCTTCTCTGATCACAATGCTGTAAGAGTAGAAATTAATTACAGGAATAACAAAGGAAAAAAAATCAAATACATGGAACCCAAATAACACCCTGCTTAAAAATCACTGGGTAATAGAAGAAATCGAAGATGGAATCAAAAAATTCCTAGAATTAAACAAGAATGAAAACACATCATACTAAAACCTTTGGGACACAGCAAAGGCAGTGCTCAGTGGTCAATTTATACCAATAGATGCACACATCAAATAAGAAGATAGGGACAAAATCAAAACATTAGCTACACAACTTGAACAAATAGAAAGAGAACAGCAAAAGAAGTCCACAGCCACCAGAAGAAAGGTGATAATAAAAACCAGAGCAGAAATAAATGAAATAGAGAATGGAAAAATAATTGAAAGAATCAACATAACCAAAAGTTGGTTATTTGAAAGGATCAATAAAATTGACAAACTGGCCAAATCGACAAAAGAAAAACAGGAGAGGACGCAATAACCCAAATAAGAAATATGATGGGGGACATTACAACACACCCAATGGAAATAAAAAGGATCGTAACAGAGTACTATAAAAAACTATAACAAATTTGAAAACCTAGAGGAAAAGGAAAAGTTTCTTTAGAAACACACGACTGACCCAAACTAACGCAAAATGATGTTGAAAATTTGAACAGACCCATAACAAGAGAAGAGATTGAAAGCGTAATAAAAAAGACTCCCAACAAAAAAGCCCTGGCCCAAATGGCTTCAGTAGAGTATTCGACCAAACGTTCAGAGAAGATAGTACACCACTACTACTCAAAATATTTTAAAATATAGCAAAAGAAGATAAACTTCTGAATTCATTCTATGAAGCCAGCATAACCTTGATACCAAAACCAGGCAAAGACAAAAGAAAATTAAAGACCAATATCAATCATGAATGTAGATGCAAAAATTGTCAACCAAATTCTAGCCAATAAAATTCAGCATTATATAAAAAAAAAATAATACAGAGGCAGAGCCAAGACGGGAGCAGGAGAGCAGTGGGATGCAGACCCTAAATTCTCATAAGACCAGACCTAATAATCTGAGTGAGACTGGAAGTACCCCATTGGTCATGGTTCCCAGACCTTCTGTTGGTCCAGGACAGGAACCATTCCCGAAGCCAACTGTTTAGACATGGATTGGACTGGAGGATGGGTTGGAAAGGGACGCTGGTGAGGAGTGAGCTTCTTGGATCAGGTGGACACTTGAGACTATGTTGGCATCTCCTGCCTGAAGGGGAGATGAGAGGGTGGAGGGGGTTAGAAGCTGGTGAAATGGACACAAAAAGAGAGAATGGAGGGAGAGAGTGGGCTGTCTCATTAGAGGGAGAGTAAAACTGGGAGTGTGTAGCAAGGTGTATATGGGTTTTTGTGTGAGAGACTGACTTGATTTGTAAACTTTCACTTAAAGCACAATAAACATTATAAAAAAGTAAAATAAAATAATACAACATGACGAAGTGGGATTCATACCACATATGCAAGGATGGTTCAACATTAGAAAATCAAGCAACATAATCCATCACATAAATGAAATAAAATAAAACAAAGAATCACATAATCATCTCAATCAATGCAGAAAAAGACCTGGACAAACCACAACACCCATTCATGATAAAAACTCTCAATAAAATAGGTATAGAAGGAAAATTCCTTAACATAATAAAAGGCATCTATACAAAACCAACAGTCAACATCATTCTTAATGGAGACAGGCTAAAAACATTCTCCTTGAGAACAGGAACAGGACAAGGATTCCCTTTATCACCACTCCTGTTTAACATTGTGCTGAAACTCCTAGATAAAACAATAGGACAAGAAAAAGAAATAAAGGGCATCCAAATTGGTAATGAAGAAGTAAAACTGCCCCTTTTTGCAGATGATATGATACCATACATAGAAAACCCAAAAGACTCCGTGAGAGAACTACTGGAACTAATAGAAAGATTCAGCAGAGTAGCTATACACAAGATAAACATACAAAAATCAGCTGGATTCTTATACACCAATAAAGAGAATGATGAAAAGGAAATCAGGAAGGCAATGACATTTATAATAGCCCCTAAAAAATATATTTAGGAATAAATCTAACCAGAGATGTGAAAGACCTATACAAAGAAAACTACAAACCACTACTGCAAGAAACCAAAAGAGATCAACATAAATGGAAAAACATACCATACTCATGGATAGGTAGATTCAACATTGTGAAAATATCAATTCTATCCAAAGCAATCTACAAATACAATGCAATTCCGATCCAAATACCAAGAGTATTCTTTAAAGATGTGGAAAAACTAATCATTGACTTTATACGCAAAGGGAAGAGGCCCCGCATAAGTAAAGCACTACTGAAGAAAAAGGAGAAAGTGTAAGGACTCACACTACCTGACCTCAGAACTTATTATACAGCTACGGTAGTCAAAACAGCCTGGTACCTGGTACCTGGTACCTGTACAACGACAGATACATTGACCAGTGGAACAGAATTGAGAACCCAGATGTAAATCCACCCACCTAGGGTCACCTGATCTTTCGAAAGGGCCCAAAATCCACCAAATAGGGAAAAATGGTGCTGGCAAAACTGGATGTCCATCTGCAAAAAAATGAAACAGGACCCAAACATCACACCATATACAAAAACGAATTTACAATGGATCAAAGACCTAAATATAAAACCCAGAACTGCAAAAATCATAGACGAAAAAATAGTATCAAGTCTAGAGTCCCTAAGACATGGCATTAACAGGAAACAAACCAAAACTAACAACACACAAACTCCAGAAGATAAGCTAGACATCTGAGATTTTCTAAAAATTAAACACTTATGCTCATGAAAATAATTCACCAAAAGATTAAAAAGAGAACCTACAGGCTGGGAAAACTTTTTGGCTATGACAAATCCAACAAAGTTCTCATCTCTAAAATATACAGGCATATCGAACAACTCTACAACAAAAAGACAAATAATCCATTTAAAAAACGGTAAAGGAAATGAACAGACACTTCACCAAAGAAGAAATTCAAGTGGCTAACAGACAATTGAGCAAATGGTCACGATCACTAGCCATTAGAGAAATGCAAATCAAAACCACGAGATGAAGTCTCACTCTGACATTGCTGGAACGAATAAAAAAAAAAGAAAATAATTGTTGGAGAGGCTTCAGGAAGATTGGAACTCTTATGCACTGCTGATGGGAATGCAAAATGGTACAGCCATTTTGGAAAATGATGTGGCGCTTTCTTAGGAAGCTACAAATAGAAATACCATATGATTCAGCAATCCCACTTCTAGGAATATATCCTAAAAAAATAAGAGCCTTCACACAAATAGACATATGCACACCCATGTTCATTACAGCATTGTTCACAATAGCAAAAAGATGGAAACAACCTAGATGCCCATTGACAGATGAATGGATAAACAAACTATGGTACATGCACACGATGGAGTACTATGCAACAATAAAGAACAATGGTGAATCTGCAAGGCACCTCACAACATGCATGAATCTGGAGGGCATTATGCTGAGTGAACTAAGTCAATCACAAAAGGACAAATATTGTATGAGACCACTACTGCGAAAACTCAAGAAAAGGTTTACACACAAAAAGAAACAACCTTTGATGGTTATGAAGGAGGGTAGGGGTGGGGAATGGAAAAACACTAAATAGACAATAGATACATGGCAACTTTGGTGAAAGATAAGACAGTACACAATACTGTGGAAGCCAGCACAACTTGTCCTAGGCAAGGTTATGGAAGCTCTATAGACACATCCAAAGGCCCTGAGGGACCAAATTACTGACCTGATGGCTGTGGGGACCATAGTCTCAGGGAACACCTAGCTCAATTGGCATTGTTGTTGTTGTAAGGTGCCATTGAGTCGGTTTTGACTCATAGTAACCCTGTGCACAACAGAACAAAACACTTCCCGGTCCTGAGCCATCCTCACAATCATTGTTATGCTCGAGCTCATTGTTGCAGCCACTATGTCAATTCACCTTGTTGAGGGTCTTCCTCTTTTCTGCTGACCCTGTACTCTGCCAAGCATGATGTCCTTCTCCAGGGACTGATCCCTCCTGACAACATGTCCAAAGTATGTAAGACGCAGCCTCGCCATCCTTGCCTCTAAGGAGCATTCTGGCTGTACTTCTTCTAAGACAGATTTGTTTGTTCTTTTGGCAGTCCATGGTATATTTAATATTCTTGTCCAGCACCGCAATTCAAAGGCATCAATTCTTTTTCGGTCTTCCTTATTCATTGCCAAGCTTTCACATGCATATGATGCGATTGAAAAGACCATGGCTTGAGTCAGGCACACCTTAGACTTCAAAGTGATATCAACTGCTCATATGCAAGTTCAAGCTGAAACTGAAGAAAATCAGAGCAAGCCCAAGAGAGCCAAAATATTACCTTGAGTACATCCCACCTGAATTTAGAGATCATCAGAAGAATAGATTTGATGCATTGAACACTAGTGACCGAAGACCAGACGAGTTGTGGAATGACATCAAAGACATCATCCATGAAGAAAGCAAGAGATCATTGAAAAGACAGGAAAGAAATAAAAGACCAAGATGGATGTCAGAGGAGACTCTGAAACTTGCTTTCGAACATCGAGCAGATAAAGCAAAAGGAAGAATTGATGAAGTAAGAGAACCGAACAGAAGATTTCAAAGGGCCTCTCGAGAAGACAAAGTAAAGTATTATAATGACATGTGCAGAGAGCTGGAGATGGAAAACCAAAAGGGAAAAACACGCTCGGCGTTTCTCAAGCTGAAAGAACTGAAGAAAAAATTCAAGCCTTGATTTGCAATAGTGAAGGATTCTATGGGGAAAATATTAAACGATGCAGGAAGCACCAAAAGAAGATAGAAAGAATACACAGAGTCATTATACCAAAAAGAATTAGTTGATGTTCAACGCAATTGGCGTAATATAGTTATAAAGAAAATGTTCTACATCCTACTTTGGTGAGTAGCGTCTGGACACAAGGAAAAGATTAGCCCAAAGGACTAATGGACCACAACTATCACAGCCTCCACCAGACTGAGTCCAGCAGAACCAGATGGCACCGGGCTACCACAACCTACTGCTCTGACAGGGATCACAATAGAGAGTCCCAGACAGAGTTGGAGAAAAATGCAGAACAAAATTCTAAGTAACCAAAAAAGACCAGACTTACTGGCCTGACAGAGACTGGAGAAACCCCAAGAGTATGGCCCCAGACATCCTTTTAGTTTAGTAATGAAGTCACTCCTGAAGTTCACCCTTCAGTCAAAGATTGTACAGGCCCGTGAAACAAAACGAGACTAAAAGGGCACACCAGCCCAGGGGCAAGGACTAGAAGTCAGGAGGGGACAGGAAAGCTGGTAACAGGGAACCCAAGGTCGAGAAGGGGGAATATTGACATGTCGTGGGTTGATAACCATTGTCACAATACAATAAGTGTACTAATTTGTTTAATGAGAAGACAGTTTGTTCTGTAAACCTTCATCTAAAGTACAATCAGAAAAAAGAAAATGTCAACATCCAAAATAGATATACTAGCATTATGTAGACCCAGAATTAAAAGAAAATACAAGTACTATGATTGTCATTGTTGAAAATTTATGTAGACTCCTGAGCTCCACACAAATGATATTGATTTAGTGTGTAGCACCCAGAAACCTATACTTTAAGTACATGCGTCCCTCCAAAATCATTGGGCTAGCTAAAATATCGTGCTAGCTGGGGTGATTGATCCTGATTATCAATGAAAGATAAAGTTGCTATTCCTCAAAACAGAGGAGATGTGTTTGAGAACCAGGGGATTTTATAGAGTGACTCAGTATTTCCAAGACCCAGTGGTAAATGTTTGTGGAAGATCACCAAAACCCAATACCATCAGGACCACTAAGAACTAAGACTCTTCAGGAATGAAGTCTTGGCTTACCACACCAGCAAAGAAATATGGCCATCTGAAGGTTTGGTTGAGGACAAATGAACACCAAATGCATAGTAAAGGTGACTCTAAATGCTAAATAGTAATTATGGTCTGAAGAAAAGAGGACAACAGTAGGCATAGTCTTGTCCTTGCTTTTCATTTACATATTTGCTTAATTAACTAATTATTTTTTCCTCTCTCATTTTCTTATCTTAGGAATTAACATCAATGATTGTTATCCTTATAGTTTAGTCTATAGGCTACAAGATATCAAAAGTGTCAGGTGGCTACACTAGCAGAGTAATTAACAACCTCCAAAGACAGGTACTATGACTATGAAATATTGGGCTTCCTTTTTGTGTGAGAAGTAGCTGCAATAGGTTAGACTGAAAAAATGTTTGCTACTGGCGATGCTTAGAAGTTTAACTAAAGTGTGCAGATGGAAGCTAATTAGCCAAAGGAGAGGGCTGTGCCTAATATTGTACACTGACTCTTGGCAATCTTTACATTACCTTCAATGCTCTCCCCTCCATTCCAAGAGGTGAAAACATTGGAAGTACATTTTCCAGATTACCTAGATTCCAGCTTTTTACATATGTATTTTATGTTGTAAATGAGATGCTTTCATATGAGATTTGGGAGAAAAAAACAAACATCTTCTTCCTATGGCAGCAATGGCAGTCAGATTTTTGGACTTCCCAGATATGTTTTGAATTTTTTTTCCTGACGGTCACCCTTCTTGGAGCTGAAAAGGAGCTGTGAAGTCTTTAGAGGATTCTTTAGTTTCTTAATTCCAGGTGGTAACGACTCTCTGATTTTCCATGGCAGTGAACCTGAAAGCTAGTGCCATCCTTCCTGACTTATAGTCCTCCCCCTTTCCAACAATTTTGGAAGCGTAGTTTTCTGTGTTAAATCTCTTACTGCTTGAAATACCTAGTACAAGAAATAGTACAATTTCCTGTTTTCCAGACTGAACTGTGATTAACAGATGAGTGATCATGAATCTCTATTTTAAGTTCTCCATTTTTTTTAATTTTACAAATTGTACCAAAGAAGTTAGAGAATACAAAATATACAAATAGATTTTATAAGTAGGTGTCTGAGGCTGTCATAAAAAATTACCACAAACCTAATGGCTTAAAACAACAAACAATTTATTCTTTCACAGTTTTGGAGGCCAGAAGTCCAAGATCAAGGTGTCGACAGGGTGTCTTAGTCATCTAGTCCTGTCATAACAGAAATACCACAAGTGGATGGCTTTAACAAAGAGAAATTTATTTTCTCACAGTCTAGTAGGTTACAAGTCCAAATTCAGGGCCTCGGCTCCAGGGAGGAAGGCCCTTGTCCTGGTGGAGGAGTTTCTCAGCTGCAGGGCACACTCTGTTCATGGTGCTGATTTCTTGGTGGTATGAGGTCCCCAAGTCTCTGCTTGCTTCCCTTTCCTTTTATCTCTTGAGAGATAAAAGGTGGTACAGGCCACACTCCAGGGAAACTCCCTTTGCCTTGGATCAGGGAGGTGACCTGAGTAAGGGTGGTGTTACAATCCCACCCTAATCCTTTCAACATAAAATTACAATCACAAAATGGAGGACAACCACACAATACTGGGAATCATAGCCTAACCAAGTTGACACATATTTTTGGGGAGACACAATTCAATCCATGACACAGGGCCACACTCCCTCTGGAGATTCTTGGGGGATAATCCTTCCTTGCCTCCTCCAGTTTCTGGTGGCTGTCAGCATTCTTTGGCTTTCTTGGTTTGTGGCCACATCATCCTGATCTCTGCCTCTGTCTTCACATAGCCCTCTTCCATCTGTGTCAAATCTCACTTCCCCTTCTGCTATGAAGACATGTGTCATTGGATTTAGGGACCACCCACATAATCCAGTATAATCTCATCTCAAGATCTTTTACTTAATTACATCTGCAAAGACCTTTTTTTTTTTCAGGTAAATTAGCATTCAACCTTTTAGCATCCGGGGTTGTATTCACATGTTCTGGGGCTTAGAACATGGACATATCTTTTAAGGGCCATCATTCAACTCACTACAAAGTTGAGAACAGTTTTTGAGTTAAGTGAATATATCAGTGGATTATGGCTAAGGGCTCATCAAAAGAAAGCACAAAATAATAGGCAACACTTGACACTATTAATGTCACCAAACTAATATAAATTGAATGATGAAAGCAGCGAAGCAGAGATTAAATTTTTTTTTGTATGTGTGGAACTAGTGAACTAAATTACATAAAAACTTTCTGTTTCTGGTTTCATAATGGCCTCATAAGTCAAAAAATAGTCCCAGTAAAATCCATTTTATCCTCTATGGATTTCCAATAGTCATATAACGGCCAGACACAACCACTGCCTCTAATGCACAAGTTTTTCTTATCTTTCCTCTAGATTTGAATTGATATTATGATCTTCTACATAGTCCTCTTGGGTCCCAAATTCTTTCTTTTCCTATCTTAAGAAAACTCATCAACCTTCAGGGTGCTCCAGGGATGCTGGACAGATCGTAGTGGCATTATTTAAAAAAAAAAAAAAGAGTTGAAAATGATTCAGAAACACTACACTGAGCTTAGTACTCTTCTGTTCTCATTCAAGGCGTTTTCAGATTATCAGGTGGGATGTGGAAAGTTGTTGTGGCATAATATTTCTTTTGTCTAACACCATACTTCTATTTAATCATTCAATTTTGTAATTAAGGTTCTCTGGGGTATAATTATACTGTGAATAATTGTTATAATGTACAATACAACAGATTAGAATAAATCTAACTTTATAACTTTACCTGGACTCTTTATACCTTTATTGTACTGATGGTTACACTGTTATTTAATTGATCATTGCCCTAGCCACAGTCTGTGACTTCATTAAGTGCGAGTAATGTTGCACCTTCTCAATGACACACACATAATGCACAGCTATGGCCTTTTCCCTTATTTTCTTTTTCACATAATTTCTATTTCAGGATAGATATAAATCATAGCAAGCAATAGATTTCTAAAGATTACTATGTAACTCTCAGGAAGTTCAAGGCACTTAACCTTTCTTTCCATTGTACAAGCTATCTGAGGTTCTAAGAACTAAACTTCCTGGTATGTCATTGTTATACCAAGTTTCCCCAAAGTGGTCATTTTCCACCACCAAACACTTGGATTTACATTTTTAAATTACATGTGGAAGGGTTAAATAGTAGAAAATTCAAATAATAATAGCTACAATTTGCTTTTTTTTTTTTTTTTACAATTTACTAGCTTCTACTTTATACAAAATTCTATGCTAGGTGCTTTGTATATCACAAATAACACAGAAATATTTATACTTTATGTATATGCATAAAGAAATTGAGGTGAAATCAAGTTAAATAATTGCTCAAGTAATCCAGATTAGAATCTAGATTTATCTTAAGTCAGATCTTCTCCCTTTTCAATACGTGATAGTGGTTTAAAACGTAAATTTATATTAGTGTAAGATATGCGTAAGGAACCCTGGCAGCTCAGTGGTTAAGTGATAGGCTGCTAATCAAAAGGTCAGTGGCCTAAACCCAGCAGCCCCTCCATGGGAGAAAGATGTGTCAGTCAATTTTCGTAAAGATTACAGCCTTGGAAGCCCTATGGGGTAGTTCTCCTCTGTCCTATAGGGTCACTATGAGTTGGAATCAACTTGATGTCAACAGGCTTAAGATATGTGTATAGAATCTAGACCTAATATTATCAGCTGCATACCTGATTTAAATGAGAATATCAATGGCAATTTGGTTTTGTTATGCAATTTTAATACTATGTTCTTAGAGTAAAAATTTTCTGGCTTAGATCTTGAGGATCCAAATTTGTGAGAATACATAGTAAATAGTAGCTGATTTTCCTAAAGTCAATTCCTCCAAATATGGACTGATCACTTGCATCAGATTTGCCGGAGTGTGAAACTTGGAATTTTAAAAGCTGCATAGGTGATTCTTATACATACTAAAGGTTGCAAACTCTTACTCAAGGCTCATGTATAAGAATCAACTCGACAGCAATGGGTTTTTTTGACATGTCATTTCTAAGTGCCTTAAATTGTTTGTTAAAATAGCTTACAACAATTTGTTGCTGTTAAATTTCATAAAAGACAGAATTGAAAGGGCTGAAAGTGAAATCCAGCAAAAAGAGATAGTTGTAGCTGTGGCAGCTATAGTAGGTAGCGTGTCACAGGAAGGGTGAAGACTTTTTCTTTTTAGAGAATTCTCACTTTAGAACCCAATTTCATGATTTAAAATTAATTTTAATCTTTTGTTCCACATTTTTCTTCTAATTCATCCCTCCAGTCCTTTGTGGTAATGTTGATGGTGCTTTAAAAATTTGTTAATGACCTCAGAGTGCTTCCTTATGAAATGATGATGCAGTTTTTCTTAAAGCAGGACTTCCTTTTAGCTTCAGTTCTTCCCATAACCAATCATCAGGACTATCATCACTCAATAATTTCATGAGCTTCATGCCTTCTGAATCAGTTAGGACTCTACGCTTTAAGCAACAGGAAACACAAACTCTTTGAACAAAAAATAGGATTTATTGGTTCATGTAACTGAAAGGCCAAAGGTGGGACAAGCTTCAGGTATGATTTGCTCAGGGATGTACAGTTCTCTGCGATGCTCTCATCTTAACCCTTTTTAATGTACTGGCTTTGTCCTCCGTCTAGCTTACTTCATGATGGTGAGATGGCTATTACAATTCCAGGCTTCACAATGCATAGCACACTGTCCAGAAAAAAAAAAAGAAGAAAGTATCGCTCTGTCAGAACATTTCATCCGATTGAGTGCCTTAGGTCATATGTTCTGAACCAATGATTCTGGTCAGAGGGTAGAAAAATTCTGATTGCCTTAGACTAGAGATTGACTCTGCTTTACTGTGAGCAGAGAAATTTCATGGGTAAGGAGTTTTGTAACAGAAATATGAATTCAGAATCTTACTTTACTGATTCAAATTGAGTGTCTTTGTATTTCCAAGAAACGTATCCAACCATATGTTTAGGATTTGTTGTTGTTATTAGGTGCTATCAAGTCGATTTCAACTCATAGCTACCCCCCATGACAGAGTAGAACTGTCCCATATGGTTTTCTAGGCTTTACTCTTCGTGGGAACAGACTACCAAGTCTTTCTCCTTTGGAGCCGTTGGAGGAGTTCGAAGTGCCAAATTTTCAGTTAGCAGCCAAGCACTTAACTGTTGCACCACCAGGTCTCCTTATGTATTTTGGTTGTTTTATTTCTAAATCAACTTCACATAGTATACTAGTTTCATATAAGTTTCTCTTTTTGACTCCATCCCTATACATGTCCTTGATCTACTAGGATAACATCCTCATTTTTTGTACTACGATCTATCTTTTGTTGTAAGGACCTATGATGAGAACCAAAAATCACGCCATACCACCACAACAGAGAAATCAGTCAAAACTCTGAATTTTTTTAAAGAAATAATTGCTCTCTGGGTCTTCCCTGCAATAACAATATAAAAAAAAATATTTTGATTGCAAGGAGATCATTATGCTTGCTTCAGAAATGACATGAAAGGTAGCTTTTGTGACAGTACTTTGTAAAAATAGTACCTTTTTAATTTATTTTAAATAATATTTGTTGTTTTTTTAACTTAATTTTTACAATGTATATGCTTTCTACGAACAAAATAGTATAACCAAAATGATGCAAATAAGATAATATGCATCTGCATCTTTATTTTTAACTGCAATGTGAGAATCTATTTGAAAACTGGCCAACTTTTTTTTTAAGTATCTGAAAAGAGATTGTAGTACAGGCAGCAATATAATCTAATGTAAATTCAACATTCTGGTTTAGAGAAAGAGAGTGACCAGTTTGCATTGCACAAGGGATCTAAAAGAATAACTAGTAGGGAATGAAAATAAACAAGGAGGATAAGTAAACAAGAGCATTATTATGCAGACATTTATGAACCATTAAGCATAACCACAGCTAGGGAAATAGCTTTCTGTTTGCTAGAGATAACTACTCTGAACTCTGCAACAGAATGCTTTCAATGACTAATACAAGAATGTTTATATTACAAGCAGAATCAAATGCAATATCTATGTACAATATGGTATGAGAAACAAAAGAATAGCAATGTCCATTACTAATGTACTTCTGATCGATCAAAGAAAAGATGATTGAATAATAATCTTCTTAACAAGATGTGCAGAGTAAAATTTATTTTTACAAATGAGGTTTTCATTGAGAATTTTCCTCACATGTTGCTATATACTTCAAAAGAAAAAGATGATGATTTCAGTTGAATTTAACCAAATTATCAAAATTTATAGTCTGTCATCATTTCTTACACCAAACACTCACTGACTTCGATCAGAAACATAGTCAAAACCACAACAGGATGTGATGCCCATTTTTTTTCCTTGACACCAAATCTAGTGACTATTTTTTTTTATTGGGTATCAACTCAAAGGAAATGAATAATCACACTTTTTTTTATGTAGCTATTTAATATACACAACTTAAACAGATATGTTGATTTTTAAATGAATTTGTATCCTTTATTTTCATCTCTATAGATAAGAATATGCAAATATTTAAAATTTTAACATTAAATATAACTGTGAATAGATTTGTTTTCTAGAGCTATAAGGGCCTCAGTAGCATTATCCCTTAAGAGAATAATTTTTAAAAGAACTACATTCAGATTCGAAATTTAACAAGCATAATTATATTACATTATTTTTGTTTTTAAATAAGTAATGAACTATTTCTAGATAATAAAATAATTTCTATTCTATTTCTTATTTTAAAATTGCCTACCAAGGGCACCCTGACTAACATACGGTAACTTTTTGTTTACTTAATGAGAAATAAACGAAATAAATGATGAAAAATGTGACTCATTGCTCAGAAATGTGATTGTTCAAGTTCACAAAAAATTATATAATGATCATTTCCACTTTTATCTCCCAGCCATGCTCACAAATGGGAATATATTAAAAGATGGTCATGAGAGAGAGATAAGATGGTGGCCTAAGCAGCTGTGTGCTCTCATCTCCCCACAACAAATATAGAAAATTCCAAGCGAAAAAAGGTAAATTTACTATCTCAGTCCTCTAGAATTAATTCTCTGTCAAAGAATTTCAGCATTTAAGTGGACACCGAATTAAGAAAAAAACTGCACTCAGATGGTAGGAATTTTCCTTTTCTTTTTTTCTTCTACCATGGACCTTTTCTCCCCCTTCCCCTGCCTCCACAGTGGTGGGTGGTATTGTGGAAGCTGCTGCTATATTGGAGAGCTGCAAGCTATGTGCTCCCAGTCAGGGCCTTTCTCTCTGGCTCAGGAGTGTGTGGAACAGACTTTGTTTTTGCCAGTGGGCTGTTGTCTCTGCTCATATCTATCTGAGGGCTGCCTGAAAAACATATGAGGCAATCCTCTTAGATTAGACAGCATCCAAATTCCTGTGGGACTGGGGGGGGGGTAGGGAGCACTAAATAAAGCCCACAGGAAGTGCCTACACTTAAACACAGGGGACTAAAGCATAGATTCAGCTTCTAAGGGCTGAAGCAGATGGGTTGCTGTAAGAGTGTCTTACAGAATTCAGAGCTTTCAATACTAGCATGAAACTATGCAAAATAGCAGAGTAAGAAGTTCTAGAGGACTGTACCATCACCTAAACAACAACAGCACTGGAAAGAACAATTGGAATAAACTACTTTGGAATTATAGAATACAATCAGTCACTTAATTTAACCAGGGAAGTAACTGATGAATGGACAAGTTGCTGATCTCTCCTAGGTGAGCCATATGCACCAACCAGCTACCATTCCACATGTCTGAGCACCTCCGCTGTGGTGGAGTCAGTGGCCCATATTCATAGAGTGGCTGGCTGGTACCAGGGCAGGCAGTGGAGACTTTGTCCTTCAAGGGATTAGGTTTACACAGTGTGCACATTTGGGATGGTGTGGTGGTGCCCTGGAGAGGGAGCACACCATGGCAGCAATTTTGGGCCTCTTCCATCAACAGCTGCACTCTATTAGTAGATTTAAAGGACTAGAGCACCCTTTGCTGCTATCTATCAAGTTAATAACTGACTGCCAAAATAAAAGAATTGGAACACACACAATTTAAAATTTAGATTGCAAAAGTCATTAAACAAACAAACAGTTGACTGAAGCCTTCATTAAGTAACATAAGCAGCCCTTTAAGGAGTGGGACAATCAGGCAGTATATGCTTTTTACTGTTTGATTCTTTCTTGGAATACAAGGAAATCCCCCTTGAAACACTGCTTAGTTATGAGTATGGAAAAGAACAATTAATAGAACAAAGGAAAAGGACTACATGATCCTCTCAATCAACACAGGTAGGAGATGTTGAGGACACGCGACCTGTTCCTTTTTCATTGCTCTCTTCCTCCTCTTTCTTCCACTATCTTTTGTCCACTTAGAAGTAGTGACTGAGGAAAAGGTATATATTTTCTTAGATAATGATCTGTACCCAGGGAGCATCAAAACTATTTCAATGCACTACTAAGGCTTGCTGGAATTGTATATTCAGAAGAGAATGTAAGTATTTATACCTTAACAATGTAGAAATAGTAATAATTTAAACAATAAATTGAGTCAGGAGGAAGCAAATTCTGATGTAGTCAATAGAAAAAGCCTAAGGTTGAAACTGATTAAATTAAGGTGAAACAAGACTTCCAACTTATAAAAGTTATTCAAAATCACTTTTCTTAATTTTAGAAGATGTTTTAAGTATAATCTCCTGTGGTAAAGAAACATTTAACTGAACTTCATCAGTTCTTTGGTTGCCTTTCTGCTCCTCTTTTTTCTGTTAACCTCAAGTAAAATGAGCATAGTATTTTTTTTAATTAAAATTTTATATATAATACTATTTTTGGAAAAACAGTTCTATCTGTCCAGTTATTCACCCATCAATCCATTCATCTAATGTTCTATCTTTCCATATCTAGATTTCTACCTAGATTTCTGACTTTTCATTTATTTTTATTCCTGTGTATTTGCATAGATGAGATGTTTCAGATATTTTTTACCAACTATTAGAATACCAGAAAGATATTTACCTGTGTTTTATTGACTACGCAAAGTCATTTGACACTGTGGATCATAAAAATTATGGAAAACATTACAAAGAATGGAATTCCAGAACACTTAATTGTGCTAATGAGGAACCAGATGGAATACACAAGAATCAGATTGACTACATCTGTGGAAAGGGACTATGGAAAAGCTCAATATCATCAGTCAGAATAAGACCAGGGGCAGACTGCGGAACAGACCACCAATTGCTCATATGCAAGTCCAAGCCAAAGTTGAAGAAAATTAGAACAAGTCCAGAAGAGCAAAAATATGACCTTGAGTATATCCAATCTGAATTTAGAGATCATCTCAAGAATAGATTTGACACATTGGACACTAATGACTAAAGAACAGACGAGTTGTGGAATGACATCAAGAACATCACACACGAAGAAAGCAAGAGGTCATTAAAAAAAAACAGGAAAGAAAAAAGGCCCCAGATCAGTAAAGCATTACTGAAAAAAGAACAAAGTGGGAGGCCTCACACTACCTGATTTTAGAACATGTTACACCACCACAGCAGTCAAAACAGCCTGGTGCTGGTACAACAACAGATACATAGACCAATGGAACAGAATTGGGAATCCAGGAATAAATTCATTCACGTACGAGCAGCTGATATTTGACAAAGGCCCAAAGTTTGTTAAATGGGGAAAAGACAGTCTCTTCAACAAATGGTGCTGGCATAACTGGATATCCATCAGCAAAAAAATGAAACAAGACCCATACCTCATGCCATGCACAAAAACTAACTCAAAATGGATTGAAGGCCTAAATATAAAATCTAAAACGATAAAGGTCATGGAAGAAAAAATACAGACAACTCTAGAAGCCGTAATACATGCCATAAACAGTATATGAAACATTACTAACAATGCACAAACACCAGAAGAGAAACTAGATAATTGGGAGCTCCTAAAAATCATACACTTATGCTCATCCAAAGACTTCACCAAAAGAGTGTAATGATTACCCACAGATTGGGGAAAAGTTTTTGGCTATGACAAATCCAATCAGTGTCTGATCTGTAAAATCTCCATGATACTGCAAAAACTCAACTACAAAAAGACAAATAACCCAATTAAAAAACAGGCAAAGGATATGAACAGGCACTTCACTAAAGAAGACATTCAGGCGGCTAACAGACACATAAGGAAATGCTCATGATCATTAGCCATTAGAGAAATGAAAATCAAAACTACAATGAGATTCCATCTCACCCCAAGAAGGGTGGCATTAATCAAAAAAATACAACATAATAAATGTTGGAGAGGTTATGGAGAGACTGGAACAAGTATACACTGCTGGTGAGAATGTAAAATGGTACAACCACTTTGGAAATGGATTTGATGCTTCCTTAAAAAGCTAGAAATAGAACTACCACATGATCCAGCAATCCCACTCCTTGGAATATATCCTAGAGAAATAAGAGCCTTTACATGAACAGATATATGCACACCCATGTTCATTGCAGCACTGTTTACCATAGCAAAAAGATGGAAGCAACCAAGGTACCCATCAATGGATGAATGGATAAATAAATTATGGTATATTTACATAATGGAATACTACGCAACGATTAAGAACAACGATGAATCCGTGAAACATCTCATAATGTGGAGGAAACTGGAAGGCATTACGCTGAGTGAAATTAGTTGCAAAAGGAAAATATTGTACAAGACCACCATTATAAGAACTGGAGAAATAGTTTAAACAGAGAAGAAAATATTTTTTGATGGTTATAAGAATGGGGAGTGAGGAAGATGAGTATCCACTAATTAGATAATAGACAAGAACTTTTTTAGGTGAAGGGAGAGACAACATATAACACAGGAGAGGTCAGCACAATTGGACTAAACATAAAGCAAAGAAGTTTCCTGAATACAACCAAACACTTCGAAGGCCAGAATGGCAGGGACAGAGGTCTGGGGACCATGGTTTCAGGGAACATCTAGGTCAATTGGCATAACAAAATGTGTTAAGAAAACTTTCTGTATCCCACTTTGGTGAGTGGCGTCTGGGGCCTTAAATGCTAGCAAGCGGCCATCTAAGATGCATCAATTGATCTCAACCCACCTGGAGTAAAGGACAGTGAAGAACACCAAAGACACAAGGTAAATATGAGCCCAAGAGACAGAAAGGGCCACATAAACCAGAGACTACATCAGCCTGAGACCAGAACTAGACAGTGTCAGGCTACCATCGATGACTGCCCTGACAGGGAACACAACAGAGAATCCCTGATGGAGCAGGAGAACAGTGGGATGCAGACCTTAAATTCTCATAAAAAAGACCAGACTTAATGGTATGACTGAGACTAGAGGGACCCTGGAGGTCATGGACCCCAGACTCTCTGTTAGTCCAAGACTGGAACCATCCTGAAGCCAATTCTTCAGACAGCGATTGGACTGAACTCTAAGACAGAAAACGATACTGGTGAGGAATGTGCTTCTTGGCTCAAGCAGACACATGAGACTATATGGACAGCTCTTGTCTGGAGGCTAGAGGAGAAGACAGAGGGGGTCAGGAGCTAGTTGAATGAACATGGGGAATACAGGGTGGAGAGGAGGAGTGTGCTGTCTCCTTAGCGGGAGAGCAGCTAGGAGTACGTAACAAGGTGTGCATAAGTTTTTGTATGAGAGACTGACTTGATTTGTACTTTCACTTAAAACACAATAAATTATTTTAAAAGGCAGGAAAGAAAGAGAAGTCCAAAATGGATGTTAAAAGAGGCTCTGAAAGTTGCTCTTGAACATAGAGTGGCTAAAACAAAAGGAAGAAATGATGAAGGAAAAGAGCTGAACAGAAGATTTCAAAGGGTGACTTGACGAGACAAAGTATTATAATGAAATGTGCATAGGACACCTAAAGAGAAGAACATGCTCAACATTTCTCAAGCTGAAAGAACTGAAGAAAAAATTCAAGCTTTGAGTTGCGATACTGAAGGATTCTACAGGGAAAATATTAAATGACACAGGAAGCATCAAAATAAGATGGAAAGAATACACAAAGTCACTGTACCAAAAAGAATTGGTTGACTTTCAACCATTTCAGGAGGTAGCATACGATGAAGAACTGATGGTATTGAAGGAAGAAGTCCAAGCTGCACTGAGGGCACTGGCAAAACACAAGGCTCCAGGAATTGATGGAATACTAATTGAGATGTTTCAACAAACAGATGCAAATTGAAAGTGCTCACTCATCTATGCAAAGAAATTTCAAAGACAGCTACCTAGTCAACCAACTGAAAAAGATCTGTATTTGTACCCATCCAAAGAAAGATGATCCAACAGAATGCAGGACTTATTGAACAATGCCATTAATATCACACGCAACTAAAATTTTGCTGGAGATCATTCAAAAGTGGTTGCAGTAGTACATCGACTGGGAACTTCCAGAAATTCAAGCCAGACTCAGAAGAGGTCATGAAACAACAGATATCATTGCTGATGTGAGATGGATAGTGGCTGAAAGCAGAGAATACCTGAAAGATATTTACCTGCATTTTATTGGCTATACAAAGGTATTTGACTGTGTGGATCATAACAAATTACAGATAACATTGTGAAGAATGAGAATTCCAGAACACTTAACTGTGCTCATGAGGAAACAGTACTTAGAACAAAAGGCAGTTGTTCGAACAGAACAAGCGGATACTGTGTGGTTTAAAGTCAGGAAAGGTGTGCGTTAGGGTTGTATCCTCCCACATACTTATTCAATCTGTATTTTGAGCAATTAAACTGAGAAGCTGGATTATGTGAAGGAGAATGTGGCATCAGGATTGGAGGAAGACTCATTAACAACCTGAGATGAGGATATGTAGATGACACAACCTTGCTTATAGAAAGTGAAGAGGACTTGAAGCACTTACTAATGAAGATCAAAGACCACAGCCTTCAGTATGGACTACACCTCAACATAAAGAAAACAATAATCCTCACAAATGGACCAATGAGCACCATCATGATAAACGGAGAAAAGATTGAAGTTGTCAAGGATTTCTTTTTACTTGGATCCACAGTCAACGCCCATTGAAGCAGCAGCCAAGAAATCAAACAGTGCATCACATTGGATAAATCTGCTTCAAAAGACCTCTTTAAAGTGTTAAAAAGCAAAGATGTCACTTTAAGGACTAATGTGGACCTGACCCAACCCATGGTGTTTTCAACCACCTCATATGCATGTGAAAGCTGGACAATGAGTAAGGAAGACTGAAGAAAAATTGATGCCTTTAAATTATGGTGTTGGCAAAGAATATTGAATGTAAAGAATGAACAAGTTTGTCTTAGAATAAATACAGCTAGAATGCTCCTTAGAAGCAAGGATGGCGAGACTACATCTGATGTACTATGGACAGGTTTTCAGGAGGGACCAGTCCCTGGAGAAGGACATCATGCTTGGTAAAGTAGAGGGTCAGAGAAAAAGAGGAAGACCCTCAACGAGATGGATTGGTACAGTGGCTGCAACAATGGGCTCAAGCATAACAAAGATTGTGAGAATGGCGCAGGACTGAGCAGTGTTTCCTTCTGTTGTACGTAGGGTCACTGTGAGTCAGAACTGACTCGACAGCCTCTAACAACAACACGCTAATTCCATTATAGTCGCCACACAAACTCATAGAATAAAGGCACAGGCTCTTTGGAACAAAGCAATATAAGCCTTAAAAAAAAAAAAAAAACCTTGCAGCCATGTGGATTCTGATTCATAGCAACCCTAAAAGAAAGAGTAGAACTGCTCCACAGAATTTCCTAGGCTATAATCTTTACAGACGCTGACTGCCATATCTTTCTCCCATGAAGGCTGGTGGGTTTAAACCAATGACCTTTTCTTTTAGCAGCCAAGCGCTTAATCACTGCACCACCCTGGCTTCTAGACTTAACTTAAAGAACCTTAATTGTTGAGTACAATATATGCAATTGTATAACGATTGTTGTTAGTTGCTGTTGCTTTTGGCTCTGACTCGTGGCGACCACACATACAACAGAATGAAAAGTTGCCTGGTCCTGTGCCATCTTCATGATTCTTGGTATGTTGTTGTAGCCACTGTGTATTTTAAGTGCCTTCCAACCTCAGGGGCTCATCTCCCAGCACAATATTGCACAACATTCTGTTGTGATCCATAGGGCTTTCATTGTCTGATATTAATAAGTAGATCACCAGTCATTTCTTCCTAGTCTGCCTTAGTTTGGGAGCTCCGCTGAAACCAGTCCACCATGGGTGACCCTGTTGGTATTTGCAATCCCAGTGGCATAGCTTCCAGAATAATAGCAACATGCAAGCCACCACAGTATGACAAACTGACAGAGGGGTGTTAGGTATAACAGTAATGCAGTTCAATTAGAATTTCTGAATTTGCTACTTATGGGCTATACCAAATTCTTGCCAAGAGAACTGAAGCATATCAACCTCATAGAAAATATTCTTTCCAGGAAAGTTAAATGAAAGGGAGAAGAGATGGAAGTCTTCTAGCTAGCAAGTAAAGTCTACTTTGCTGCAAATGCAATAATACCAGCAAACTAAGACTAGTATCTCTAGCAAGAAAGTTTATATCAAAATACTATAAACAGAAACCACTAGCTGAGAGTAAATGATCTCAAATACAACAGAGAGCAAAGGAAAAATCAAGCCCCTGTGGATACCTGAAAAAAAGGGCATATATGATACTAACAAGCAACATGTTACAACAAAACATCAAAATTTCACTTATTCAGAATTCGAAAAGTGCATTAACATTCTAGAGTAAAAATGGTGATTAACAATTATGATATAAAGCCTATTCTTTTTTTTTTAAATACTAAAAAAAAAATAGAGCAGAAAATTCATTACCTCCAAATTATATTATCCATTAACGTTTAGACAATCTTAAGCATTTGACATCCCAGCCACCATTGTAGTGGCTTAAAATGTACCTAATGAAACATGGTAGTGTCATCATAGGCCAACATGTAAAAATGTTATTCAAATTATACAATAAATCCTGGGAAAGCTGGAAGCTGTGTAAGGTGAAAACCTGTCAAAGAAGGAAAATTCAAATATTTTCTACTAATAGAGAGTGATAGAAAAGTGGTAAGACTCGTGAGGCCTGAAACAACAAAGCAGTCCTGTCGTGTTCCAGCTCTCACAGGTTCCACTGAATATAAAACAAAAAAATCATGAAAAATAAAATATTTACTAAATGGAAGTGTCTTGAGTAGAGAAAATAATACGCTGTTGAGAAAAGTGTGTCAGTTTCCAGCAAATACTAGACAAGAATTTTTAAGATCATTTCACAATCTTAATGAAACTATATAGTTACTTTGTAAATACTTTTAAAATCAATATTGGTATAAGCATATCTTAACTTGAAATGTATTTCTTTTTCTATTTCCGACCCTTTTATCCTATCAGCCCATTCTCTCCTGTTTAGTGTTTTTTTTTTTTTTCTCTTAGTAGCTATCTAGTCCTTCATTGCATCTCACATGTGCCAGGTCATGTACTCCATCATATTTCAAAAGTGTTAGAGGGTCAGCGAAAGAGGAAGACCCTTGACGAGATGGATTGACGCAGTGGCTGCAAGAGTGGGCTCAAACACAACAACGACTGGGAGAGTGACACAGGACCAGGCAGCGTGTCTCTTTCTGTTGTATATGGGATTGCTATGAGTTGGAGCCAGCGAGATGGCACCTAACAACAAGTGATATATGTTTGGGCAAATCCATGCGAATTTTGACATATAAGTGTTTCATAGCACTAGTGAACCATTTAACCGAAGAATTATGTAGAATGGTGTGCTTGATATGTCCACTTAGATGAAATTTGTGGCTCTCAGGTTGTTTTTCTCCTTTGATCTCTTAATGAGAAATATTTTTCACAAGTTTCTCATTACCAAACTGTCATTGTGTTTTTGGAACAAATTCTACATAGTTACAATATATTTCTCCTTTTTATACTGCTGTAGTCAATTTTTTAACATTTATGATGATTTATGTCTCTCTATCCAAAAAAGAAATTAAAATCTACTTTTATTTTTTGCTTGTTATTTTTACTACAATTATGTTAACATCGTAATATTAACTGATAATTTTTCTATTTTTGTCCTATGCTCTGGAAATACATTGGAATTTTTTCCCTTAACAATTTAAAGTAACTCAAATAAAATTTGTCCAGATTTAATAAGTTACTTTTAGATTATTTCATGTATTTTAGTTTTCTAAAGGTTCTGAGCAATTTCAGGGTATTCTTGGTATAGTATTTGTGGTGATTTATATTTTTCTAGGAAGCAATGCAATTAATGAAGAGTTTCCAATTTATTTGAGTTATACAGACAATTCTCTTATAATTTTTAATCTCTGCTAAATCAATTGTAATATGCCATGAAGTATCAGCCCTAAATTTTTATATTTATGTTTCTTCATCTTCTTTCCTAAATATATTAGCCATGCTTTTGACTGCTTTGATAGATTTCTTCCTACAAATAAGCTCCTGAAAATATTCACAAATGTTATATATCTAATTTTTTGAAATGATTGGGTTTTGCTTTCTGATTGTGATTTACTTTTTTTTTCATAACTTACTGTGTTTCATAAAAATTTGGTTTATATCTTTTTTCTTGTTTAATAGTAAGCTTTTATAAATATTTCTTTGGATAAACTTTGCCTACTCCTCATAAGTCTTCAATTGAAATACTCTCATTAGTGTCTTCTTAATAAAGAGAATTGCGGCTTTTATTTCCATTTTGACCAACAGGTTATTTAGAAAAAAAAGTGCTATTTTTAAAATTCCAGTGTGCTTTGATTACTGTCATCACCAGCCAAACCCCCAGGATTAAGCGTTTGTAAATAAATTCTAGTTCTATTGTAATTTGGACTATATACTTTCTTGTTTGAGGGCGTTATTGAGGTTATTTTGTGGTCCAATAGTGTATCCATATTTAGAAGTATTGTATACATACCATACATACCTGCTGCTATTGAGTTGATTCTGACTCATAGGGACCCTACAGGACAGAGTAGAACTGCCCCATAAAGTTTCCAAGGAGCACCTGGTGGATTCGAACTGTTGACCTTTTGGTTAGCAGCCATAGCACTTTACCACTACACCACCAGGGTTTCCAGAAATATTGTATAGACACTAGAAAAATGCAATATTCCCTGTAGGATCTGAAGTTTGATAAATCTATTAAATCAAACTTGTTAATTTTTTTCTCTCAGATCTTGTATGGCCTTATTATTTTTATATACTTAAAAAAAAACTTAAGCTTTCAAAAATAGAGTCAAATGTTAAAAAATGTCCACTGGATTACTCCAACAAGGCTGGCATTAATCTAAAACACACAAACTAATAAATGTTGGAGAGACTGTGGAGAGACTGGAACATTTATACACTGCTGGCGGGAATGTAAAATGGTACAACCACTTTGGAAATCAATTTGGCATTTCCTTAAAAGACTAGAAATAGAATTACCATAGGATCCAGCAATCCCACTCCTTGGAATACACCCTAGAGAAATAAGAGCCTTTACACAAACAGATATATGTACACCCATGTGCACTGCAGCACTGTTTACAATAGCAAAAAGATGAAAGCAACCAAGGTGCCCATCAACAGATGAATGGATAAACAAATTATGGTATATTCACACAATGGAATACTACGCATTGATAAAGAGCAACGATGAATCCGTGAAACATTACATAACATGGAGAAATCTAGAAGATGCTTTGCGGAGTGAAATTAGTCAGTTGCAAAAAGACAAATATTGTATAAGACCACTATTATAAGAACTGGAGAAATAGTTTAAACAGAGAAGAAAATACTCTTTGATGGTTATGAGAGTGGGGAGGGAGGGAGGGAGGTGGGTTTTCACTAATTAAATAGTAAAAAAAAATTATAAGTTTTATTTTAGGTGAAGGGAAAGACAACATGCAATACAGGAGAGGTCAACACAACTGGACTAAACCAAAAGCAAAGAAGTTTCCTGAATAAACTGAACACTTCGAAGGCCAGCGAAGCAGGGGCGGGGTTTGGGGAACATGGCTTCAGGGGACAACTAAGTCAATTGGCATAATAAAATCTATTAAGAAAACATTCTGCATCCCACTTTAGAGAGTGGCGTCTGGGGTCTTAAATGCTAGCAAGCGTCCATCTAATATGCATCAATTGGTCTCAGCCCACCTGGAGCAAGGAAGATTGAAGAACACCAAAGACACAAAGTAACTATGAGCCTAAGAGACAGAAAGAAACACATAAACCAGAGATTACATCAGCCTGAGACCAGAAGAACTAGATGGTGCCTTGCCACAACCGATGACTGCCCTGACAGGGAACACAACAGAGAACCCCTGAGGGAGCAGGAGAGCAGTGGGATGCAGACCCCAAATTCTCATAGAAAGACCATTAATAATTTTGAAGATTTTTTTTCTTAACTTAATCTGTCATCTTGTCTTGTAATGTGGCCATTTAAGCTGTTTGCTTCTACTTATGTAACTGATAGATTAAATCTTACTTCTGCCATTTTATGCTTTACAGTTTTCATAACATCCTCATTATTCCTTTTATTTTTCCCTGTTGTCATTCATTGTATACAGTGTTCTTTGCTTTTTTATTCCCCTATGGTTATTTAGGGAAAACCTGTTGGCGTAGTGGTTAAGTGCTATGGCTGCTAACCAAAAGGTCCACAGTTCAAATCTACCATGCACTCCTTGGAAACTCTATGGGGCAGTCCTACTCTGTCCTCTAGGGCTGCTATGAGTCGGAATCGACTGAATGGCAATGGGTGGGCGGGTGTGGACAGTTGTTTTGGGAATGCACAACGTGCTGTAGCTGTTAGTTGCCATTGAGTGGGCATGTCATTCCATGCACAATGGAACTACCATATTTTTTGCAAATAGTGAATCTGCATAAATAATGCACATATTCTGGAAGAATCAAGGTTTTTATAATATATATAGTCATTTGCGCGTTTTGATTTTTACCTTTCATTCTTTATCTGAATTATAGCCATTTAAATAGATTTGATAGCTATTTTCTTGAACATTCTGGGCTTTTCTAGTTCTACTTTAACCTGGGACTTAACAACTTGATACACAAAGGAGAGAGAGGGAGGTAGGTATAGAGTGTATTGACACCAAGTGACCAAGTAATAAAGATGGCTGTATTTTTCTGCCGAAGGAAGGAAAAAAAAAAAGGCATGTACAATTGTGACATTCAGTCATTTTTTTTTCTTTCAAGAAGGTAGAAAATATATGTTGAAAGATTGGTAAGAAAGGTGGCTAGTTGCTTTAACTATCAGGGTGGGGGAAAGAAATATGACTATAAATAAGCTTGGAGAAAAGATGACTGGATTTCCTCCACTTTCTTCATTAAACATATGTTTTGCTTTTGTTTCCTCTCTGTCTCTATCTCTGAATGGACCCTAGCAGCCTATGCCCCTGTTTGGCTTCCCCTGAGGGCCCTTCTATCCACTGAGGCATGAAGAGTAAAAGCCGCAAAGACCCTTTCCTTGATCATGTCATCTCTTCACTGCCTCTTGGCTTACATCGTATGTATTTTTATTTGCAGGCCTGTGGTTGTCCTCTCTATTGCAAAGCCCCCATGTTCAGGGCTGCAGGGGGAGAGAGGACCCTATTTGTGTTAACACAGTCGTTCCTTGAAATGTGGAGAAATTAAGTATGTAAGCAGTCTTTCTGGGGCTAGGCAAAGACTCATGTGATCCTTATGATTTGCTTTATAAAGGTCACTTATTTTACTCATTTATTCATTTTCCCTTTGTCCTTTATTTCAACAAGTAAAAGTCAATGATTCACAACCTTTTATGCCCACACAAAAGTTCTGTGCTGCAAGCCTTTATCTTACATGTCTTTAATCAGTAAAGCAGATCTGCAGAAATACCTTTTTAATCACAATTTGATACTTTCTTAGTTTTACTTATTAAATTTGGGTCTTATGATTTGCACGCGGCAGCAGTGGCATGAAAGTAAATAGGGGCTCTCTTTTAAGGGGAGCAAACTCTATATCTCACATGAAAAACACAGCTCCCATTCTCATATGATCCAATCTAGAATTTTATCTATTTGATTTATTAAGAATAACTGAATTCTAATAGATTTTAATCATTACTTGGAAAGTTCCAGTTAAGATAAAAAGGAGTAGTACATTTATCAAGATACTCTTGAATTTTAACATCCTGACAAGTTTTCTCAAATTTAAACCCAGCATTCTTTATTTTTTCCTCCTTTTCTTCTTTAGGAGTTATTTCTGGGTATGCTTATATTTATGTGTTTTAGGATAATGTCACAGCTTTCCCCTTCTACCTCTTTTAACTGATCTCCCCTCTTTACACAAGTTCTTCTCACTTTTTCTGGGCTAGATAGCCTTCCTGGTAATCTATTAGGAAATGGTATTTATCTATGATGATTATTATTTAAAATTAACATATAACAGCAGTAGAATTAAGCTTAGAGATGGCTTCTAATCCCTTCTTACCACCTAAAAGACCTTCATAATATAGTGCTTGAGAGCATCAAAAACTTGTTGCCATCGAGTCGATTCCAACTCATAGCGACCCTAGAAGACAGAGCAGAACTGCCCCATAGGGTTTCCAAGGAGCAGCTGGTAGATTCGAACTGCTGACCTTTTGGTTAGCAGCTGTAGCTCGCCATACTCTTAACCACGGCATCACCAGTGTTCCCTTGAGACCATAGTAGGTGATTAATAAATGCATTCTTATTTTTACAAATCTAGTAGCAAGTTCAATTCAAGTTCTTCAAGCATTATATTCGAACTAAAGTGATCAGGGTATATAAGACTCTGCCAGTTAATGGGCTTCATTAAAAGAAACATGCATAAGCTGAAAGTTACAAATGCTTCACGTTTTCCCAGTGGATTTTAGCTTTTTTTTTTTTTAACAGGGAAATAAGTAAAAGCTGCAGACCCTTTTCTTGACCATGTCATCTCTTCACTGCCTCTTGGCTTACATTGTATGTATTTTGAGATGCAGGTCTGTGGTTGTCCTTTCTATTGGAAAGCCCCCATATTCAGGGCTGCAGGGAGAGACAGGACAAAGCAAGTACAAAGTACAAGAAAATCCTAATTAACAGTAGCAACAGCAAAATACCTTGGGGTATTTTCCATTGTTATTTCTGGCAGCCTAGATCATGGGGGAAGAAAATACAGCCCAAGTCCTGAACAGTAGGGTGGTCACCTTGGAATTCCTCTCCCTTCCCTACCACTTCAGTTGGCTGGTAAGATCGGGAAATCATTTTTCTGTTGGGGTTGTTACCATTATTGTTATTTAAAATCAACATATAATAGTAGCAGAATACAAGAACTTGAAATGCATAGATGTTCTAGCTTCCATCTAGCTGGCTTCCCTGACCCTGGTAAATGCCATGCCCTGAGAAGACCTGAAATCGATGTCAGGAACATGTAAAAAAATACTGGCATAAATGCTTATGAAAATAGCTGGCAGGAGGCTGCTGCATGGTTTGTAAAAACTTATAATGGGTGTGTTATTTTTGTAAAAATACTGTGAGCACTGCCAGGCCCTACAGTATCCCCATGATTGGTTGCAGATCAGACTGTTGTGATCCACAGGCTTTTCATTGGTTAGTGGTAACAACCGTGGGGATGGTGCAGGACAGGGCTGTGTTTTCCTTCTGTTGTACAAAGGGCTGCTCAACAGCACCTAAGGAGGACAACAGCAATGCACTTAACGTGCAGCCAACACCTGTCTGTCAACGCAGGCTTGCGTGTTGCTATGATACCGAGCAAGTTCCAGTGGAGCTTCCAGACTAAGATGGACTAAAAAAAAAAAAAGATGGACTAGATAGTATTAATTTAGTCTTTCTTATTTTTAAGCTCGAACTATCACAGAACCTCTATTTCTCCCTTGTATTGAAAAATAAGAAACCCTGGTAGGGTAGTGGTTAAGTGCTACGTCTGAAAACCTAACGGTTGGCAGTTCAAATCCGCCAGGCACTCCTTGGAAACTCTATGGGGCAGTTCTGCTCTGTCCTATAGGGTCGCTATGAGTCGGAATCGACTCGACGGCACTGGGTTTGGTTTTGGTTTTGGTACCAGCAATTTACTTTTCTTAACCATATCCCAATTTATGCAGGAAAATTGGAGAGTTCCCATTTTGAAAGTATTATTGTTTACATTATTAATAGTTGCTTTTGCAAATTATGCTTTTATTTTCATTTAATTATGTCCAGAAAATGAGGTTGTGCTGAACTTAGCGATTTTCTGTGCTCTCCACTCATACAATTGTACCATGACTTCCCCTTTTCTGGAGATATTTATGTTTATTCACCTTTTTATTTCTCCCCATGTTATATAAATAATAATTTGTACTTTTTTGTTTTTCTGTTACAGATTTTTTAAATCTGATTTTGAATGTTATAATAGTCCTATCTCTTTGCTCAGCTTAAACCCTGTTTTGCATTTTTGTTAACATCACAAGCTTGTAATTTGTGATATAACCCTTAAAATTGAATCAATGGTTTATTTAGACCAACAACTAAATTTTTGGTGCTAAATTGACCACTTGCACTTAAAATATACTTCTGACACTATTTTCTCCATTTAAAATAAATCAATTCACTTTGGAATGTATTGAATTAACTTGATTTGGGTGCAAAGCAGGACTATTTTTCTGATCGTCTACCAACCACCATCCACAACTTACCTTTAAGAGGTTGAGCACAAGTTGATAACCCTCCTGATAGTTTACCTCTTCTACATACAGAATTGAAGTATACATAGTAAAAATATTTTAAGACATTCATAAACTAAGTTTCATGTATATATAGAGAGAGAGAGTCATCCATTCCCTGTCCTCTTAACAACAGCAGAATTTTTCAGGGAATAAGTCAGTACTGATTTAATGCAATCTTTTTTTAAATCAATTTTAGGTAAATATTTATAGGAAGAAGTTAGATGCAATTGTTTTATTTAGTTTACATAAAATTTTATCTTATAATTTTGGCTGGAATGTTAATTGCCTTTCCTTGGGAATTGCAAAGATGAGATTTGAGAATCCAACATTTCTAGCTGATATTTTAAAAATAAATAAAATTTGCAAATTAAATAACTAGTGTAGATTCCCATTTAAATAATTATAAATGCATTGTCTCTGACTATACAAAGTTCAATATCTGATGAAAAATTAAACAAGAAAAGACAGTATTTTTTAAAAATTGCCATATTGATAAACATGAGATATGGCCCCACAAAATGTGACCAATTGCAAATTTATCATTTATTTATTAAAATAACAAAGAAGCATTCATGTCTGTATTTCTATATAGAAAATATCGAATGATTTTGAAATATAAAAACCAGGAAAGAACAAACAAAAATAAATGACCAATACCAAAATATAAGGAAGCAGCTCTTATCCACATACATTCATCACACTGACACATATTTGCATCAAATACACCTACGAACATACTGGAAAAATAAGAAGAGAGCAACACCATGGTTTCCTTGATCCCTAAATAGTAATTTGTGATAAATATTAAAATCGTCTTGCTGGTGATAATTTTTGCTGATTTGACTTTCTCTTAAATATGGTTAATAATAAACATTTATTGAGTACTCTATGTTAGGGACTCTGAACACCTTATATGGATTACATTATTGAATTATCACACCAACCCTAATAGGTTAATATTATCCCCATTTAACTGATGTGGGAATGAAAGTCCAATTAAGTAACTTACACAAGGAAAAATCGAAAGGAAGTAATCTAGCCCAGAATACAACACAGGTAGTCTAGGTTGACCTTATGCTCTTAATTAAGCACTACAAAATACTGTTTTACATTCTCTGTGTGTTTATTAAAACATTTTTCAAAGTTTATTATAAATGCTTAAAAAAAGAGGTAGACCTTCCTTTACTTCCCTTTTTGCCTAGAAAGATGGCAATTCACTTTCCCTTACTCCATAAGAAAATGGGAAATACCACAGGCCACATGTTACTTATAAATAAATGCCTAATCAATGTTTTTAGACAATAAATAAAATAAACTTGAATTATAACGTATATCTTTAACTTCCTCTTTAGAATAAAGGATCACTTCTTAGTTTTCTAAATTTTGTTTTAACATCCAACTCTAAAAGAAACAGCTGTTCTAAAAATATACAATTTTCTAGGTATGTCATAGTCCTTTTGAAAACACTGCTACATCGATTTTCAAAAGAGGGAAAACAAACCTTATGCAGCGCCTTATAGTATTATAACCTGAAAAATTCACTAGTGGAAATCCATGAGTGTACTGTAATATTATCTGTTAGTCCTACTAGGTTACATTTAAGCACCTTCACACTAAGTATTGGGTCAATTTTTAATCTTCGAAATTATAAGCAATGTACAAAAGCTTTTATAAGGTCAAAGAAACTGTAAAACAGGGAAAGTAAGGGAAAGAATAAAACCAAAACCAAACCCGTTGCTGTCAAGTCGATTCTGACTCATAGCAACTCTATAGGATAGAGTAGAACAGCCCCATAGGGTTTCCAGGGAGCAGCTAGTGGATTTCAACTGCTGACCTTTCAGTTAGCAGCCAAGCTCTTTAACCACTGTGCCCCCAGGGCTCCAACAAGAATAGGCTTCTCAAATAAGAAATCTCTCTTTTTTTTTTTTGTTTTTTGTTTTTTTAGACTTGGGGAATCACAATGCCAGCAATGTGATTAAAACTATAAAAACAAAATACAAGAATAAAGAAGTCAGTATAAAAGAAAGCCAGCAGAATAAAAAAAAGAGACTGAGAATTCCAATGACTAATTGTTTGAAGAAGTATATGTAGAATTTAAAACAAACAAAAAAACTATGATATTAAATGCTTATAACAAAAAAGAAGAAAAACCAAAAATTATTGAGCTAAAGGACAGCTTAATAAAATAGATAAAGAACAACAGGAAAAAAAGAAAGAAGGAAATAATATGTAAAACAAAATTATAAAATACAAAACAAAAAATTGACAAATCTAGCATCATTGTGGGAGATTTTTAACACACTGTTCTCAATAGTTCCCAGAACTAGTAAATAAAAATTGATTAAGGATACAGAAGAATTGAACTACAGACTAATCACGTAATGAATAAATATATAATACTCCACACTAGCCACTGCCGTCGAGTCAATTGTTACACCCCCAATAATTAGAGATTAAACATTCTCAGAAATACATAGAACATTTTAAGAAGTTGACACACACAATAAAGCAATTATCATCACATGTCAAAGACTCTCTGAGCACAATGCCATTTAATTTAGGAAACAAAAGCAAAAAGATAACTAGAAAAGTCAGATAATTTAAGAAAATAAAGCACATACTTTCAAATAAATATAGGTCAAAGAAATGAATAGACCCCAGAAGAACTAGATGGTGCCCAGCTACCACCACTGACCACTCTGAGGGGGATCACCACAGAGGGTCCCAGACAGAGTAGGAGAAAAACGTAGAACAAAATTCAAATTCACACACACACACAAAAAAAGACCAGACTTACTGGTCTGACAGAGACTGGAGGAACCCCTTGCCAGCTCAGAACTGAAGCCACAGATTAGATAGGCCTATAAAACAATATACAAACATGAGGAATGTGCTTTTTATTTCATTCAAGTATAGGAGACCAAATGGGCAACACTTGCCCAAAAGCAAAGACGAGAAGGCAGGAAAGGACAGGAAAACTGGATGAATGGACATGGAGAACCCGGGGTAGAAAGGGAAAGGGGTAGGGAGAGTGCTGACAAAATGTGGGGATTGCAGTCAATGTCACAAAACAGTTTGTATATAAGTTTTTGAATGAGAAACTAATTTGAGCTGTAAACTTTTACCTAAACTACAATAAAATTTTTAAAAAGTGGAAAAAAAGAATATACAATAGATAATATTAATTGTATATTCTTTTTTTTATTTGGAACTGAAAGATATCAAAAAGACGTGTCAAAACTAGTTTGTGTAGTGAAAGAGGTATTTAAAGGCAAATTTATAGCATTAAATGTTTACATTAGAAAATTAAAAAGGTTAGAAATCAATGAGCTAATTTCCAACTTAATATATTAGAAAAAGAACTAAAGAGAATAAGAAGGAAATAATAAATACAAGGATAGAAGATAGTGAAATAGAAAACAAATATATAACAGAATCAAAAAGTCAAAAGTTGATTAAAAAAATACAATAAACATTTGTCAACATTAATCAAAATAAAAAAGAAAAGGAAAAATATAAATATATTAGAAATGAAAAATGGAACATAAGTACAACTACAACAGAGAATAGCATGAACAACTTTATGCAAAAAGTTTTAAAACAGATAAAATGGACAGTTAAATTAAAAATGTAACTGACAAAAAAGATAAAGATGTTATGAATAGACAAAAATATTTTCAAATCTTATATGCATACTTTGAAATTTACCTGCTTACTAAAAACCACTTTTCCCAAGCAGATATTTTTACAGGTGAATTATACCAGAATTCAAACATCATATAATAACAGTATTATGCAAGCTCTTATAGAATACTCATTTAATGATTCTATTATGAGTTTGTTATCAAAACCAGTCAAGGAGATAATCTCACTTCCGGGCATAGATGAAAATTCCAAAAGGAAATATTAGAAAACTAAATACTAAGATGTATGAAAATGTTTTAATAATCAAATTCAGTTGATTCCAAATGAAAAGACAAATGATTTAATATTTGAAAATCTATGATTGCAATTTACCACATAAACTGTATAATCACATTACACTTATTCTTCACTTATCAACTATCTCGATATTTGATATTCCACATTTACGATAGTAAAAAATCTACTATCCAACTATTAACAATGTACGTCTAGCAGTAACGAATGCTGAGGTGTTAGGTGACAGTAACACTGGCTGTGATAGTTAAAGTTATGGGTCAACTTGGCTGGGCCAAAATTCTCAGTGGTTTGGCAGTTATGTAATGATGTAATTTGGCAGTTGTGTAATGATGTACTCTGGCAGTTATGTAACGATTAAATCTGGCAGTTGTGTAATGATGTAGTCATCCTCCATTTTCTGATTTGATGTGGTTAACCTCCATTTTTGCATAACACTGATTTTTGCATAACAGGTCTTTGGAAACTAACCATGTCAATGAGTGAGGAGTTGGTGTATTTGACACGGAAAAAGTGTATGATAATATTTGATACTTGCTTGTTATAAAAAACACCTAGCAAATTAGGCACAAAAAGTAACCACTAACCTATTATGTAATATCTTCCAAAAAGCTAAAAAAAAAAATCATCCCTAATGGTAAAACATTAGAAACATTCCCTTTAAAATCAGAATGAGAAAAGGATGCCTACTCTCATTGTTACTATTCACATGGTACCAGACATCCAAGCCAGTCTATTCAGCTAAGAAAAGGAAAATAAAGAAAATGAAAGAAACAAAGTTGTTTTTCAAAACTTGCAGACAAAATGACTGTTTAGAAAATGCAAGGAAATCTATCACCAACCTATTGGAATTAATAAGAGAATTCAGTAAGGCTACTGGATCAATAAACAGAAGTCATTTGAATCCACATTCACCAGCAACAAATCACTTCAAAATGTTATTTTAAAATAACATTAAAAATGTCAGTACAATTAGGCACCTAGGAATAAAGCTTTTAAAAACATGTAAGATCTTTACAGAGAAAAATAATAAATTTTTATAATAGGACATAAGCCCAAACCAAAACCAAACTCATTGCCATCAAATCGATTTCAACTCATATCGACCCTTTAGGACGAGTAAAACTAACTGCCCTCTAGGGTTTTCAAGGATTGGCTGGTAGATTCCAACTACCAACCTTGGTTAGCAGCCTAGATCTTAAATAGGACATAAGGAATACTTAAATATCTGTGAATATATACAATGTTCATGAATGAGAAGACCCAATAGTATAAAGATGGTAATTCATGCACATCAATTTTAGATGATTTTCCATTATGTATGCAAAAAATTAGTATGTGTACAGTACTATATTTCTCCTCCTCCATCCAATATCAGCCTGCCATTTTGTTCTGTTTAAATCGTCAAGGGTAATAGAATTTAAACCTTACATTTGATAAGACTTCATTGCTTTGCCTATAGGTTGATTCTAAAAATTAAAAGCCTGTAACTAGCATTTACAACATTATGATTGTGTAATTATCACTCACTTCAGGACCAGTAGTGTGGCTGAACCCTTAGTGAAGGTGTTGTAATCATACAAAATGAAATCTGTGCCACTCAAAGGAGAATATAACAAATTTGAAATTGGGAAAAAGGAACAATGCGTTGTGATTTTTTTTAATTTTTATTATATGCTTTTATTTTATTACTAAGATTATCCAGATTCTAAGTCATATTATTAAGTACAAGGAATCCATATTTTTCTTGAATATATTCTCCTCAAAGCCCTCTTATTTACATTTCTAATTGGATTGGTTATTTTCTAAGCCTGGTGCTCAGCTCTCATCCTATGATCTCTTTTCTTCACATTTCTTGTTTTGGCCTATTGTCACTTGGATACTTTATCTTGTTCCTTTTTTAATTTCTTTTTTAAAAAATAATTGTTTTACTAGAGTACAACCTTAAGTGATTCTTTCATAAAAGATGTATTACTGATAAATTTTATGATTTTTATATGTCTGAAAATGTGCCTCCTCCCCCCCATATCTAAATGCTAGTTTGTCTTGGTATAGAATTATGAATTCAAAATTAGTTTTTCTTCAGAACATCGATGCATCGTTTTATTCTTTTCTAGATTCTAATGTAAATAATGAGAAATCTGATGCCAATCAGATTTATATTCCTTTGTACATAGTATATTTGTTCACTTTACAAATACTTAGGAAATTTTTTTCATTCTTGGTGTTAAGAAATTTATCCCGGTTTTGTGGTCCCTTCCAATTTGAAATTTATGTCTTTATGTCTTTAATTCTAGGACAATTCTAAAAATGTTATTCTGTTATTCGTTTGATTACTACCCCCAGTTTGTTTTTGCTGTTCTTTCTGGAATTTCAAATAAATATTGGAACACTTGCACTGATTTCCTAACTTTTCTCCAATATTTTCTCTGACATTTTGCTTCATATTTTTCTGTGCCTCATTTTTTTCTTCTCTTTTATTAATTCTTTTAGTTTGATGATTTAATATTAATATCTAAGACATCTTTTTGTTTTATGTTTGCTCCTTTTCCCTAACAGCCTCTTCTTGTTTATTTCTGAAGATGGATTTTTTTCTTTTGTTCCTTAGATTTTATGTGATTCCTTCTAAGAGTAATGATTTTATTTGTTCATTGTCCATCCTACAAAAATGGGAAAAATAATTTTCTCAAATGCCGACTGATTCTTAGTTTTTTAGTGATATATGTGACTGGAGAACTGGCTGGCATAGGTTTCCTCTGTGATTATGTATGTATGTTTTTCCAATAGTTTTCTCCTGTGAATGATAGAAGACACTTTCAGTTTGTGTATGCAGTGAGAGTGCGTCATGGGCAGACTCCCTTTGCTTTAGACTTTGAAGCTGAATTGTGAGCAAGTGCTTCCACCTCCCCCATTCCAAAATTAGGAGGGCTTTACTGTGAAACTACAGTATCTCTGTTAGGAGAACTAGATATTCTCAGGCAGATTGCCTTATTTTTTATAATTTAGATCTCTGATTTCAACTCCAGATTAAATTTCATAACTTCACATAAAAGAGCTTGGAATAATTTCTTTTCACAATAGTAACAACAATAATTTCATAATAATAATGCCAAAAATAAGCACTGTAATTAATCATCCCACTTTTCACACTTTTTAGATGATTAGTCAGAATTTGCAACCTTGTTATGGCACTACCATTCTTCTGTAGCTGTCTCTTGTGTCTGTACTGGGCAGTAGCTCTTGATGTGATTTATACACCAATAAATTTTTTTTTTTTTGTCTTTCGTAACTGAGAAATTCACATACATTAATGCTCTTAGGAATTTATTCCATTTTATTCTCCTTTAGTGACAGTTTCAGTGAGGCTTTAGGAAGGGTAGAAAAACGCGTATGTTCAGGAAAAACATTATTTTTCAAAAAATCTATTCCCTAGTTATCTACTACTGTATTTTTACGAAAATAACACACACCCTCTACGTTCGTTTGCCAATCGCACCATCCCCCTGTGAGGTACTTTCATAAGTGCACTATGCCAATTTTTTTTAACATGTTGCTGTAAAAAAATTAGCATAACGCGCTTACGAAAATACCTCGCAGGCGAAGGGTGCAGCTGGCAAACAAACATAGAAGGCATGCATTATTTGTGTAAAAATACAATAGTAGTCTTAGAAGACTTACACTGTTGTAGTGCCTGCCAAGTACTGATTATGACTGCTGGGGAGTTCGTCCAAAGCTGACTGATATCTCAAGGATAAAGACAAAGGTAGCCAAGTTGATAAATATTTTATTATGCTACTTTGTGTATGTTTGTGCAATTTTATGCTACTGTCAACTTGCGAAGATAAATATCTCTACATTTGAACAACACATTTTATTAAATATGAATCAAATGTAACTTTTATCCATATTTACAGGCTAGCCACATTGCTATTATTGACAATCTTGCTCTTGCGAACCTTTTTTCTCCTTTGCTTATGTACTTATATCCATGTATTCATTCATTCAACAAATATTTAATGCCTGTAATGTGGCATTATTGTTTTAGGTGCTGAGAATGTAACAGTGAACAAGAGAGCTGTCTGATGTTATGGAATTTGTAGGCCCATGGTAGATAATAGACAATAAACATGTAAGCAAGCCAACAGCATATATGAGTGAAAAATAGCACATATGTATGAAAAAATAAGCTATGTATAAAGAAAACAAATATGTTTCTGAGACAGAAAGTGAAGAGCGTTGTAAGAACAAACATGACGAGTTCATACTACCCATAGCAGAAGGAAGAGTTGAGGAATTGAAAAACATTGCTAAAATGTCCTTTTCCACTGTCTATTCGTTCATTTCTGGAAGTTGTTGGCCAGGCTTGAAACTCAACATTCATTGCCATTGAGTAAATTCTGACTCATAGAGACCCCATAGGACGGAGTAGAACTGCCCTGTAGAGTTTCCAAGGAGCAGCTGGTGGATTGAAGCTGCTGATCTTTTGGTTAGCAGCCGAGCTCTTAACCGCCGCACCACCAGGGCTCTGAAACTCAACATATGCCATTCAAAAAAGATGCTACTATTGCATCTAGATCTCTATCCTACAGATAGTATTCAATCTATGTGTATCTCATCAAAATAAAACTGTGAAAAGTAGTGAATAAAACAATTTTCGCATACCAGAAATGTGCCAGATCATGAAGAAGGGAAGGAGAGACTCTGCAAAAACGTATTAATATAGAGATGCTAATGAGCTTTGCAATGATGCATTGCAAACTCACTCTACCAAACAGGCTATCTGCTAATCATAGTAAAAATACCCTGTGTGCCAAATGGCATATCTGAGAGTCTGAACAAAGTTTGCTCTAAAGCAGCGAAATATTTCATTGTTACTTTTGCTTTTATCCCTTAATTTTTCACAAGTTTTCTTAAGCATGTTCTCATCAATCAGACTTAAGATGTCTTCCTAGAATATGTAAAGATAACAGACTGATCATAAATTACAATTCTATAACACTAACTGGCTTTAAACATTCTCAGCTTAAATGCAAATTCAGAATAAATTCATTCCTCCCTCCCTCGTCCACCTCTCCCAGAGCCTTCAGCACTAACTCTTTTACTCAAAAACTGTGGACATTTTATAGGATTATTTTGAGGGTATCTTGCGTATCATCAGCACATGAGAAATAGTATATATTCTAAAACTATGAAGTAAAGAGACTTTGATCCTTTCCTTGCCTATATTTTCTTTTCTGACTTTCACATAAATCATAATCATGAAAAAGGGGTCAATTTGTTCCTTCAGAAAGATACCTATTCAGAAGGAAAATCTCTGGGAATGTGAAGCTTTTAAGTAGCTTTGTGATCATCATTTCAAAATATCCACATTTTTTACCATGCAAGTAGCAAGGCAAGGTAGAAAGGTGACAGCAAAATGCAACTTTTCATTTTTAAATTCAATCTGAAGACAAAGTCTTGAACTGCACTAGAGTTTTGATAGATATTTATTTGGTTTTTATCATTTGATTTTCACATTATTAAAATGCCCTGAAACGCTGCATTAAGATTTGACTCTAGTATATTTATTTTTTTAAATGTAAACAAGCTATATATCTTAGCTCTTTTTTTTCCAGCTGGCATGCCATAAGACCTATTAAAATTGTAATATATATTTATCTTATATATGTGCTTAAATTGTCCATTTGAGGCATGTTATGAATTCTATTCATAATTTATATGATACATTTAAAATTTACATTGTTTAAATAGGAAAGATGTACATATTCAATACAGAACGCTGTTTCAAATGATGAATATTTCTCCTTGCTGTGGTTACGGTCAAACTTGTAATAAACACTTCTCGTTTTGTAATACTAAGCCTAAAATCTAAAATAAATAAACAAATAAAAACAGAAATTAAGTCTTGTCACATAATAAAACTTATACTCAAAGCTATGTTTGTTCAAAAATTAACATCTCTGTGATATTTTGCTTAGTAAATTTTCATCTAGGAATCTTTTTTTTTTACACAAAATTCTCATAATGTTCTGCAAATAGTAGATCAATTTACATTTAAATGAAATTTAAGTACCAAAGTTGTATGTAATTTCTATATGACAGAAGAAAATTATATTCTAGCATATCTTAAAAATTGGAGGCTTTGATTCCTGGGGATTACGAATCTAAATGAATCTTAGTTCTTTTTTTGTTTTGGAATATTTTCAAAATAATTATTTACAAACATAAAGCCTGGTTTGCAAATGGTTGGTGTTAATGTAAGTTTGTTCAAGTTCTTGTCCTTGGTTAAATTAATTTTAGTAACACTTCTGGTGTGAAAATATAAAATGCAAGAATTATTTCTACGAATGAGTCTTATTTGTTTAACCAAGACTATACTTGAGGGTTTCACAGAACTATTCCTACAATAATTATATCACAAAATAATCAGCAGAAGTCTGACATGCCTAGACTTCCTACAAAGTGGATCTAGCTATGGTAATATTGATAGCTGTACTTTCTACTCCAGTCTTCCTTAAAAAAGGTACTAGTTTATTTACATTTTTCAAGTCCCTTAAGAAATTTTAGATTATACATTATCCACCATTAGAAATTACTTGAAGACAATCAAAATTCTAGAACCTGAGGCAATACACAAAATGGCTTACCTACACTAGTCTTGGAATGAGACTGATACAGTTTTTAATACTAGTTCAAGAGCTCATTAACTCTGTGAATTTGGGTACATTGCATAACCTCTCTGATTTTTCACTTGGCTCAACTCTAAGATGGGTATTATAATGTCTGTGTCAACAGTTAGTTCTGAGAATTGGCCTGCAGACAATATAGGTGGACTTTCTGGCAAGATATAGGGGCTTTTGCTCACACTGGATTCTACAGCTGGCTTCTGTTCATTTGACCACCAGTTCTTGCGACTTGAGCTGGCAGCTTACCTGCCATCTTGTCTGCCAAATCTTGGGATTTATCAGTCTTCGCAGCCTGTGAGCCAGAGCCCTGCTGTCTAACTTGCTGAACTTCAATTTGCCAGCCCCTGTGGCTATGTGAATCAGGAAAAGCCTCCAGCCTGACCGATGGACTTGGGACGTTCCAGCCTCTACAACCCCATGAGCCATTTCCTTAATATAAATCTCAGTCTATATTTATATGCTTTACTGGTTTTGCTTCTCTAGAGAACCCAGACTAAGATACCAAGTAACTGAAAAATCCACACTGTGCCTTGGAGGTGCACTGGTTAAGAGCTCAGCTGCTAACTAAAAGGCCAGCAGTTTGAATCTACCAGCTGTTCTTTGGAAACCTTATGGGGCAGTTCTACTCTGTCCTATGGAGTTGCTGTGAGTCAGAATCAACTAGATGGCAACAGGTTTTTTTTGGTTTTGTGATGAATCAAACTGTTAACAACATTTTAAAGAAAAAAATGCATATATAAAAGTATTTGTACATTATAGAGATTATTTTCTCTATCAAGTATTCCAGCTAATGTTTAACAAGTGGGAAAAGAATAAACAAAGAACAATATCGAAGAGCACTGACATTTACCCTGTTTTAACACCTTTATTAATAGACTCCTTGGGATACATTATAATATTTCCTATTTTAACTATAAGTACAAATGATTTTAATGCCACTTCATTAAAATTTTACAAATGCACATATATAGATATAACGTTAAATTTTGCAATATATGCACAAAAGCACCATAGCATCAAAAACTCTGCCAGAAATATCCTTTTATTCCATATCCATCTGACAAAAGCCCATCCATTCTTTAGGGCCCAGATCAAAATCCTATTCCTTATTGAAGCCTTCCCAGCTTTTTTCACAAAAATGTCACCTTTACCCAGAAATTGTCATGGCTCTTTCATTATTCATTTTAATGCCTCATAATACTGTACTCTCTATCTTTTACTATTGGTTTGCATGCGTATGTGTGTATGTGTGTGTTTCTGTGTGTGTGAATGTTTCTCATATTTCTCATACTAGGTTATAAGCTTGTGGAGGGCATAAATTATACATCTTTATTTCAGTCCCACAACAAATGTAGGCCAGTTTCTTGGACATAATGGACACTTAAACATGTTTAATATAATCATAAAATATTAAAACTAGAAAATGCCATAAGCAATCATATAGTTCAAGGAACTAAAAACTCAATTATAACACTACGGTCAAACAACAAAACGGTTACATTTTTTAATGCCCATGGACATAGAAACTCTATGTAAATTAAATTCCACTTCTTGTAACATGGAAACAGTTTACATTCTTCGTTAGAAATTGCAGTATTTTGGTTTGAAAGTGGCTGTATACTTTGATGTCTCTACTTTTTAATAAACTCTTAAAAAATGCCACCTTTTTCACTCAGCATAATGTGATCTTCTAGCTCCATTCATATTGTAGCATGTATCAAGACCTCGTTTCTCCTCCTGGCTGAGCAGTATTCCATCGTATGTTTGTGCCACATTTTGTTTAGTTCATCTGCTGATGGGCATTTAGGTTGTTTCCTATTGTGAATAGTGTTGCAATGAACATTGGTGTACAAATGTTTGAGTCTCTACTTTCAAGTCTTTTGAGTATATACATAGAAGTGGAATTGCAGGTCATGTGGTGGTTCTATTTTCAGTTTTTTGGGGGGGAACTGTCTCACTCTTTTCCACAATGGCTGTACCATTTTGTATCTCCAACAGCAATGGGTAACAGCTCTAATTTCCACACATCCTTGTCAACATTTGTTTTTTTCTTTTTTTTTAGCCATCCTAGTGGGAGTGAAATGATATCTCACTGTATTTTTTATTTACATCTCTAATGGCTAATAACGTTGAGCACCTTTTCAAGCATTTGGTAGATATTTGAATGTGCTCTTTGGTAAAATATCTATTGAAGTCCTTTCCCCATTTTCTGATTGGGTTATTTGTCTTTTGCTGTTTAAGTTGTCTAAGTTTTACACCTATTTTGGTTTTTGAAAGAAAAGAATTGCCAACCAAGAATAAGGTATCCTGCAAAATTCTCACTCATATATGACATTTCCAGATAAACAGAAACTAAAGTAATATGTAAAAACCAAAACAAACTTAAAAGAATTATTAAAGGTAGTCCTTCGGTTAGGGAACCAATGACATCAGACAACAGCTTGAATCTAGGATGCAAGGCCACATCTAGATAATGAACTCTCAGGGATAAAATAAAACTAAAAGCTTGATAAGAGGAAGCCAGAAAGGTCAGACCATAAATGACAACATTGTCAGAACAATAAAAGAGGGAATAAATGGTGTAGGTATAGAAATTTCAAATGGAGAGGAAGTCAAGGCAATATCAAATAATAAAAGACTGGTTTGAACTTGGGAAGATAGGTGCAAATTTCAAGGTAACCACAAAGAAAGGTAACAAACCTACTCATCAAAATAAAGAAGAAAAATATAAAGCCTCAGTAAACACAAAATCTACGAAAATGAAAAAAATCCACAAGCAAAAAAATTTCAGCACAGGAGAGTAACAGGAACAAAGAAAACTTCAGCACCACAAAAAAAAAAAAAAAGCATTACAAGACAACACCCATAAACTCACACTTATATTGAACATGAGTGGCTTAAATGCACCAATAAAGAGAGAAAGAGTGACAGAGTAGTTTATTTCCTCGTGTCTGTGAGCTGCCTGAATGTCTTCTTTGTTGAAGAGTCTGTTCATATCCTTTGCCTGTTTTTTAATTGAACTGTCTTTTTGTTGTAGAGGTGTTGAATTTTCCTGCATATTATAGAGATTAGACCTCTGTCAAATTTGTCATAGCCAAATTATTTTTCCTCAGTCTGTATGTTCTCTTTTTATTCTTTTGGTGAAGTCTTTTGATCAACCTAAGTTTTTGATTTTTAGAAAATCCCAGTAATCTATCTTATCTTCTGGTGTTTGTGCATTGTTAGTTACAGTTTGTATCCTGTTTATGCCATGTATAGGGCCTCTAGTATTGATCGTATTTTTTCTTCTATGAATCTTCATTGGTTTTGGTTTCATATTTAGGTCTTTGTTCAATTTTGAATTAGTTTTTGTGTATGGTGTGAGGTATGGGCCCTGTTTTGTTTTGTGTTTTTTTGGGGGGGGTGGGGGACATCCAGTTTTGCCAGCACCATTTGTTAAAAAGAATGTCTTTTTCCCATTTGATGGACTTTGGGCCTTTGTCGAAGATCGGGTGACCGTAGGTGGATGGTTACATCTGGGTTCTCAATCTTGTTCCGTTGGTCAATGTGTCTGTCATTGTACCAGTATGAGGCCGTTCTAACTACCATAGCGTATAGTAGGTTCTGAGGTCCAGGTAGTGCTAGTCCTCCTACTCTATTACTCATCTTTAATACTGCTTTACTTTTTCGAGGCCTCTTCCTTTTCATACAAAGTTATTGGTTAGTTTTTCCATCTCTTTAAAGAATGCTGTTGGTATTTGGATGGGGATTGCATTGTATTTGTAGATTGCTTTGGGTATTATTGACATTTTCAGTGTTGAGTCTATGTATCCATGAGCATTGTATGTTTTTTCCATTTATGTGGGTCTCTTTTGGTTTCTTGCAGTAGTATTTTGTAGTTTTCTTTGTACAGGGCTTTTACATCCCTGATTAGATTTATTCCTAAGTATTTTAATTTTTTAGGGGCTATTGTTTTCCTGATTTTCTTTTTATCATTCTCTTTATTGGTATATAGGAATCCAACTGATTTTTGTATCTTTATCTTGTATCCTGTTACTCTTCTGAGTCTTTCTATTAGGATATATTCCTAGGAGCAAGATTCCTGCATCGTCTGGTATTTCTATTTCTAGCTTTTTAAGAAAGCACCATACTGTTTTCCAAAATGATTGTACCAATTTGCATTCCTACCAGTAGTGCATAAGAGTTCTAGTCTCTGCGGAGCCAAGATGGTGGAATAGACAGATGCTTCGGGCAAGCCCTCTTTACAACAAAGACCAGAAAAAACAAGTGAAAAGAGTATATTTGTGATAAGCTGGGAGCCCTGAGCATCAAAGGCAAGCTTAGACAACAACCTGAGGGGCAGGGGGAGGAAGAGGCCGTTTAGAAGTGGAGAGGAGTTACCTGACCTGAATCGCAGGGAGCCCTCAGGCACCATTCCCAGAGCAGCTGCGGCAGAGGTGGCGGCGGGCTGGTACTAGAATTCGGCTGCAGTTTCCTCAGGGAGAAGCAGCCAGCCACACAGCCTACTCACACCTCCGGAACCTGAGGAGAAAGGCTCTCTTGGCAAAAGCTAAGTACTTGCATATATTTTACTGCGCCCCCCCTCCCCAAGCCGGCTTCAGCAGCTGAAACCCTGGGCCTGACATAGGCCCTACTGAGCACCTAGAACCATCCTCCCAGCTTTGGGGAAGGAAAAAAATTTGCAATAGGGGGGAAAAGATAATTTGCTAGCTCCATTAACCGGGGGAGCTCAGGACAGAAACGGCTCCTGTCCAGGCATAAACCGTCCATGGACCTTGAGCACCTTTTGCTTCTGCATGGACATGTGTGGGCCTAAGTTAGGACAATAAGCCCTTGATAGCAAACTCCAACCATTTCAGCTGTGTGGTGGAGAGGTGGGTGTTTGATGTTTGACATTGCTTTGCATATTAAACAAGGTCTTCACCTACCCACATCAGGCATCTAAGGACTGGTAGCTCCACTCAGGTCACCCAGCCACCCGCAACAGGGATCCAAAGATAATGGGTACCTCCCAGTCCTTACAACCAAAAACTTTGGGTGCCCATGGCCCGTCTGCAGAACCCACCCACCAGCACGCTCTAGGGAACAGAGACGCATTTTCCTCAGAGACACTTGGGGTTCGGTTCTCAGTCCCCTGCGTTCTTCAGAGCATGACCCCCCTGCTACAATCAGATACCAGTATATACACCAATCACCTCTGCCCTTCTAAGACTGTAGACAAGAAGCTGTACCACACACTTGATGATCAGCTATCTAGAAACCTGAGCTGAATTCATACAAAGAAAACTGAATGGACTCCTAGACTGATATACTTGATAACAGCTCTAGACAGCTGGGGACAGGACACCAGAGCTCCAAAGGTGAAAATAATGAAGCTAGCTCACTCAAGCAACCCATAGGGGTATACCAAAATAAAAACAAAGCAAGCGGCTATGACACAGTAAGGAAGGATAAACTAATACAATAACTTATAGATGGCTTGGAGGCAAAAGTCAATATCAAGTCACATAAAGAAACAGACCATGATCACCTCAACAGGCTCGCAAAACAAAGAATCCAGGGATTTTCTAGATGAAAGTGCATTCCTGGAATTACCAGATGCAGAATACAAAAGATTAATATACAGAACTCTTCAAGATCAGGAAGGAAATGAGGCAATACACAGAACAAGCCAAGGAACACACAGATAAAGCAACTGAAGAAATTAGAAAGACTATTCAGGAACATAATGAAAAGTTTAATAAGCTGGAAAAATCCATAGACACACAGCAATCACAAATTCAGAAGATTAAAAATAAAATTACAGAATTAGACAACTCAGTAGAAAGTCAGAGGAGCAGAACTGAGCAAGTAGAAGCTAGAATATCTGAACTCGAAAAAAATCACTAGGCACTAATATATTTGAAGAAAACTCAGATAAAAGAATTGTAAAAAATGAAGAAGCCTTAAGAATCATGTGGGACTCTATCAAGAGAAATAACCTATGAGCGACTGGAGTATCAGAACAGGGAGAGATAACAGAAGATACTGAGAAAATTGTTGAGGATTGGTTGGCAGAAAACTTCCCTGATATTCTGAAAGATGAGAAGATACCTATCCAAGATGCTCATCGAACTCCACGTAAGGTAGATGTTAAAAGAAAGTCACCAAGACATATTATAATCAAACTTGCCAAAACCAAAGATAAACAGAGAACTATAAGAGCAACGAGGGATAAACGAAAAGTCACCTACGAAGGAGAGTCAATAAGAATAAACTTGGACTACTCGGCAGAAACCATGCAGGCAAGAAGGCAATGGGATAACATATTTTAAAAAATTGAAGGAAAAAAATTGCCTGCCAAGAACATATATCCAGCAAAACTGTCTCTTAAATATGTAGGTGAAATTAAGACATTTCAAGATAAACACAGCTTGAGGGAATTTGTAAAAACCAAACCAAAACTATAAGAAATACTAAAGGGAGTTCTTTGGTTTGAAAATCAATAATATCAGGTATCAACTCAAGACTACAACAGTGGGCAGAGCAACAGAAGTCAACCCAGACAGGGAAATACAAAAAAACAAAGCAAGATTATAAAAAAAAGCCCAAAACAGGGTAACAGTGATGTTATTATATAAAAGAAGACAACAGTAAAATAATAAAGAGGGACTAAGAAATGTAATCATACACCTTCCATATGGAGAGGAAGATACGGCGATACAAAGAAATAAAAGTTAGTTTTAAATTTAGAAAAATTGGAGTAAATAATAAAAAAGGTAACCACAAAGGAAACAAACTATCTTACTCATCAAAATAAAATACAAGGGAAAAATACAGACTCAGCAGAAACAAAATCAACAACAAATATGAGGAAAGGACAATATATAAAGAAAATCTACTCAGCACATAAAATCAAGTGGGAAAAAGGAAATGTCAACAACACACAAAAAAAGACAACAAAATGGTAGCAGTAAATTCATACCTATCCATAATTACCCTGAATGTAAATGGACTAAATGCACCAATAAAGAGACAGATAGTGGCAGAATGGATTATAAAACAAGATCCGTCTATATGCTGCCTACAAGAGACACACCTTAGACTTAGAGACACAAACAAACTAAAACTCAAAGGACGGAAAAAATATATCAAGCAAACAACAATCAAAAAAGAGCCGAATTGGCAATACTAATTTCTGACAACATAGACTTTAAAGTTAAATCCATCATAAAGGATAAGGAAGGACACTATATAATGATTAAAGGGACAATACATCAAGAAGATATAACCATATTAAATATTTATGCACCCAATGACAGGGCTGCAAGATACATAAAACAAACTCTATCAGCATTGAAAAGTGAGATTAACAGCTCCACAATAATAGTAGGAGACTTCAACACACCACTTTCAGTGAAGGACAGGACATCCAGAAAGAAGCTCAATAAAGACACAGAAGATCTAAATGCCACAATCAACCAACTTGACCTCATAGACATATACAGAGCACTCCACCCAAAAGCAGCCAAGTATACTTTCTTTTCTAGTGCACATGGAACATTCTCTAGAATAGACCACATATTAGGTCATAAAGCAAGCCTTAGCAGAATCCAAAACATTGAAATATTACAAAGCATCTTCTCTGACCATAAGGCCATAAAAGTGGAAATCAATAACAGGAAAAGCAGGGAAAAGAAGTCAAACACTTGGAAACTGAACAATACCCTGCTCCAAAAAAGACTGGATTATAGAAGACATTAAGGATGGAATAAAGAAATTCAGAGAATCCAATGAGAATGAAAACACTTCCTATCAGAACCTTTGGGACACAGCAAAAGTGGTGCCCAGAGGCCAATTTATATCAATAAATGCACATATCCAAAAAAGAAGAAAGGGCCAAAATCAAAGAATTATCCCCACAACTTGAACAAATAGAAAGAGAGCAACGAAAGAAACCCACAGGCACCAGAAGAAAACAAATAATAAAAATTAGATCTGAACTAAATGAAATAGAAAACAGAAAAACAATTGAAAGAATAAAAGCTGGTTTTATGAAAAAAATCAACAAAATTGATAAACCACTTGCCAAACTAACAAAAGAAAAACAGGAGAAGAAGCAAATAACCCGAATAAGATGTGAGATGGGCAATATCACAACAGACCCAACTGAAATTAAAAGAATCATATCAGATTACTACGAAAAACTATACTCAAACAAATTTGAAAACCTAGAAGAAATGGATGAATTCCTAGAAACATGCCTACCTAAACTAACACAGAGGTAAAAAAGAAAGGTAGAACAACTAAATAGACCCATAAGAAAAGAAGAGATTGAAAAGGTAATCAAAAAACTCCCAACAAAAAAAAGCCCTGGTCCGGATGGCTTCACTGCAGAGTTCTATCACGCTTTCACAGAAGAGTTAACACCACTACTACTAAAGGTATTTCAGAGCATAAAAAAGGATGGAATACTACCAAACTCATTCTATGAAGCCAGCATATTCCTGATACCAAAACCAGGTAAAGACACCACAAGAAAAGAAAATTATAGACCTATATCCCTCATGAACATAGATGCAAAAATCCTCAACAAAATTCTAGCCAACAGAATTCAACAACATATCAAAAAAATAATTCACCATGACCAAGTCGGATTCATACCACGTATGCAGGGATGGTTCAACATTAGAAAAACAATTAATGTAATGCACTGCATAAATAAAAGACGAGAATCACATGATTTTATCAATTGATGTATAAAAGGCATTTGACAACGTTCGACACTCATTCATTATAAAAACTCTCAGCAAAATAGGAACAGAAGGAAAATTCCTCAACATAATAAAGGGCATTTATACAAAGCCAACAGCCAACATCACCCTAAATGGAGAGAGCCTGAAAACATTCCCGTTGAGATCGGGAAACAGACAAGGATGCCCTTTATCACCAGTCTTATTCAACATTGTGCTGGAAGTCCTAGCCAGAGCAATTAGGCTAGATAAAGAAATAAAGGGCATCCAGATTGGCAAGGAAGAAGTCAAAGTATCTCTATTTGCAGATGACACGATCGTATACACAGAAAACCCTAAAGAATCCTCCAGAAAACTACTGAAACTAATAGAAGAGTTCAGCAGAGTATCGGGATACAAGATAAACATACAAAAATCAGTTGGATTCCTCTACACCAACAAAAAGAACATCAAAGAGGAAATCACCAAATCAATGATATTTACAGTACCCCCCAAGAAGATAAAATACTTAGCAATAAATCTTACCAGAGATGTAAAGACTAATACAAATAAAACTACAAACACTTCTGCAAGAAACCAAAACAGGCTTACATAAGTGGAAGAACATACCTTGCTAGTGGATAGGAAGGCTTAACATTATAAAAATGTCTATTCTACCAAAAGCAATCTATACATTTAATGCAATTCCGATCCAAATCCCAAGGATATTCTTTAATGAGGTGGAGAAACAAATCACCAACTTCATATGGAAGGGAAAGAGGCCCTGGATAAATAAGGCATTACTGAAAAAGAAGAACAAAGTGGGAGGCCTTACTTTACCTGATTTTAGAACCTATTATACTGCCACAGTAGTCATAACAGCCTGGTACTGGTACAACAACAGATACAGGGACCGATGGAATAGAATTGAGAATCCAGACATAAATCCATCCACATAGGAGCAGTTGATATTTGACAAAGGCCCCAAAACAGTTAAATGGGGAAAAGACAGTCTTTTTAACAAATGGTGCTGGCATAACTGGATATCCATCTGCAAAAAAAGTGAAACGAGACCCATAGCTCACTCCATGTACAAAAACTAACTCAAAATGGATCAAAGAGCTAAATATAAAATCTAAAACGATAAAGATCATGGAAGAAAAAATAGGGACAATGTTAGGAGCCCTAATACATGGCATAAACAGTATACAGAACATTATAAAGAATGCAGAAGAAGAACTAGAGAACTGGGAGCTCCTAAAAATCAAACACCTATGCTCATCCAAAGACTTCACCAAAAGAGTAAAAAGTTTACCTACAGACTGGGAAAAAGTTTTTAGCTATGACATTTCTGATCAGCGCCTGATCTCTGAAATCTACATGATACTGCAAAAACTCAACTGCAAAAAGACAACCCAATTAAAAAAAATGGGCAAAAGATATGAATAGACACTTCATTAAAGAAGACATTCTGGTAGCTAACAGATACATGAGGAAATGTTCATGATCATTAGCCATTAGAGAAATGCAGATCAAAACTACAATGAGATTTCATCTGACTCCAACAAGGTTGGCATTAATCCAAAAACACAAAATAATAAATGTTGGAGAGGCTGTGGAGAGATTGGAACATTTATACACTGCTGGTGGGAATGTCAAATGGTACAGCCACTTTGGAAATCAATTTGGTGCTTCCTTAAAAAGCTAGAAATAGAACTGGGGTTTTTTAGAACTACCATAGGATCCAGCAATCCCACTCCTTGGAATATATCCTAGAGAAATAAGAGCCTTTACACGAACAGATATATGTGCATCCATGTTTATTGCAGCACTGTTTACAATAGCAAAAAGATGGAAGCAACCAGGGTGCCCATCAACGGATGAATGGATAAATAAATTATGGTATATTCACACAATGGAATACTACGCATCGATAAAGAACAGTGAGGAATTTGTGAAACATTTCATAACATGGAGGAACTTTATGCTGAGTGAAATTAGTTGCAAAAGGACAAATATTGTATAAGGCCACTATTTTAAGAACTTGAGAAATTGTTTAAACTGAGAAGAAAACATTCTTTAGTGGTTATGAGAGGGGGGAGGGAGGGAGGGAGGGTGGGGAAGGGACATTCACTAATTAGTAGATAAGAACTACTTTAGTTGAGGGGAAAGACAGCACACAGTACAGGGGAGGTCAGCACAACTGGACTAAACCAAAAGCAAAGAAGTTTCCTGAATAAACTGAATGCTCCCAAGGCCAGCGTAGCAGGGGCAGGGGCCTGGGGACCATGGTTTCAGGGGACATCTAAGTTAATTGGCATAATAAAATCTATTAAGAGAACATTCTGCATCCCTCTTTGAAGAGTGGCGTCTGGGGTCTTAAACGCTAGCAAGCAACCATCTAAGATGCATCAATTGGCCTCAACCCACCTGCATCAAAGGAGAATGAAGGACACCAAGGACACAAGGTGATTACAAGCCCAAGAGACAGAAAGGGCCACATGAACCAGAGACTACATCTGTCTTAGACCAGAAGAACCAGATGGTGCCCAGCTACAACAGATGACTGCCCTGACAGGGAACACAACAGAGAAACCCTGAGGGAGCAGGAGAGCAGTAGGATCCAGACCCCAAATTCTCATAAAAAGACCAGACTTAATGGTCTAACTGAGACTAGAAGGACCCCGGTGGTCATGGCCCCCAGACCTTCTGTTGGCCCACAACAGGAATCATTCCTGAAGCCAACTCTTCAGACATGGATTGCACTGGACAATGGGTTGGAGAGGGATGCTGGTGAGGAGTGAGCTTCTTGGATCGGGTGGACACTTGAGACTGTTTGCATCTCCTACCTGGAGGGGAGATGGGAGGGTGGAGGGGGTTGGAGGCTGGCAAAATGGACGTGAAAAGAGAGAGTGGAGGGAGAGAGCGGGCTGTCTCATTAGGGGGAGAGTGATTGGGAGTGTGTAGCAAGGTGTATATGGTTTTAGTGTGAGAGACTGACTTGATTTGTAAACTTTCACTTAAAGCACAATAAAAATTATAAATAAATTAAAAAAAAAAGAGTTCCGGTCTCCCCACAGTCTCTCTTATATTTGTTATTTTCTGTTTGTTTTTTTTTTTTTTATTTGTGCCAGTAATGTTGGGGTGAGATGGTATCTTATTTTGGTTTTGATTTGCATTGAAACCCTGGTGGCAGAGTGGTTAAGAGCTACAACTGTTAAGCAAAACGTCAGCAGTTCGGATCCACTAGACACTCTATGGAAACTCTATGGAGCAGTTCTACACTGTCCCATAGAGTCGCTATGGGTTGGAATCAACTCGACGGCAACGGGTTTTGTTTTTTTTTTTTTCTGAGTGAAATAAGTCAATCACGAAAGTACAAATATTGTATGAGACCGCTATTATAAAAACTCATGAAAAGTTTTACACGCAAAAACAATCTTTGATGGTTATGAGGGAGCAGAGGAGAGGGGGGGAATCACCAAATAGACAATAGATGAATGATTACTTTGGTGAAGGGTAAAACAGTATGCAATACTGGTGAAGCCGGCACAGCTGGACCAAGGCAAGGTCTTTGAAGCTTCACAGACACATCCAAACTCCCTGAGGGACCGAATTACTGGTCTGATGGCTGGGGACCATGGTCTTGGGGAACATCTAGCTCAACTGGCATAAGATATTTTATAAAGAAAAATTCTACATTCTACTTTGGTGAGTAGCATCTGGGGCCTTAAAAGCTTGTGAGCGGCCATCAAAGATACTCCACTGGTCTGACCCCATCTGGAGCAAGGGATAATGAAGAAAACCAAATATGCAAGGGAAAGATTAGTCCAAAGGACTAATGAATCACCAGTACCATAGCCTCCACCAGACTGAGTGCAGCACAACTAGAGGGTACTCATCTACCACCACCGACTACTCTAGCAGGGATCAGAGAGTGGAAGAAAAATGTAGAACAAAATTCAAATTCACACACACACACACACACACACACACAAATGACCAGACTTATTGGCCTGACAGAGACTGGAGAATTCGTGAGAGTATGGACCCTGGACAGCATTTTAATTCAGTACTGAAGTCACTCCTGAGGTTCACCCTTCAGGCAAAGGTTAGAAAAAAAAAAAAAAAAACAGACCCATAAAACAAAAAGAGACTAAATGGGCACACCAGCTCAGGGGCAAAGACAAGAAGACAGGAGGGGACAGGAAACCTGGTAATGGAGAACCGAAGGTTTAGAAGGGGAGCGTGTTGACATGTTGTGGGGTTGGCAACCAAGGTCACAAAACAATATGTGTATCAATTGTTTAGTAAGAAACTATTTTGCTCTGTAAACTTCATCTAAAGTACAATTAAAAAAAATTGACAATAGCAACTTGAAAGATTAGACAGGATACTTAGGGGGCAGTGAGTTTATGTTAATTGGCGAGGAGCAACATGGAAAAGGAGGGGGAGAATGGTTGTACAACTTAAAGAATGTAATCAATGTCATTGAATTATACATGTAGAAATTGTCAAATTGGTGTATGTTCTCAACAACAAAAATAAAATAATTTTTTTAAAAACTACCTTTTTCACTTTCATTGTTTACTGCAGTTAAAAAAAAAAGCATTCAATATTTCTTTTAGTCACTTTTCATTTCCAGGTGTTTTTATCAAAATTGTGCAAAGAAAACTTAATATGAAGGCTTGATCTTTGGCTTTGAAAAATGGTGTCTTTCTCCATCCCATGCAGCTCCAACACAAGCCAAATAAGTATATGAAAAATATCTGCTTCTAGCCATGGTAGAATAACTGGGATCGCACTTGTGCTCCTAACACAAACAACTAGAAAACTGAACAAAATGCATGAAACCATACCTTTTAGAAATTGCACAAAAGGCAGCACAGGACTATGATCCAGGAGCCAAGGGAAACAAAAGAGGTGTTATCTATGATCACTCTGGCTTTACGTCAAGAAACACTCTCAAGACTAGGATATATGGCCAGAGAAGCCAAGCAGAGAATAGCAGAGGTACACTGAATTGAGGAGACAGAAATTGGAGTTTGACAGATAGCTGGGGCTAGAATTTGCAGGGCCCAGTACTGTAAATGGAAACCCTGGTGGTGTAGTGGTTAAGTGCTACGTCTGTGAACCAAAGGGTCGACAGTTCGAATCTGCCAGGTGCTCCTTGGAAACTCTATGGGGCTGTTCTACTCTGTCCTACAAGGTCACTATGAGTTGGAAACGACTCGACGGCACTGGGTTTGGTTTTGGTTTTGGTACTGTAAATGAGACAGTTTCACAGAAAAGAGCTCAAAAAATCTGCATGTGTCTGTTGTTAGATACTGTTGAGTCAGTTCCTTTTAACCAAAACCAAATCCACTGTTGTCGGGTCGATTCTGACTCATAGCAACCCTATAGAACAGAGTAGAACTTGCCCCATAGGGTTTCCAAGGAGCGCCTGGTGGATTTGAACTGCCAACCTTTTGGTTAGGAGCCATAACTCTTAGAGACCTTATATATAACAGAATAAAAATGTTGCTCGGTCCTGCACCATCCTCACAATCTTGCTATGTTTGAGCCCATCGCCACAGCCGCTGTATCAGTCCAACTCATTGAGGGTCTTCCTCTTTTTTGCTGACCCTCTACTTTACAAAGCATGGTGTCCTTCTCCAGGGATTGGTCCCTCCTGATAACATTCCCAAAGTAAGAGAGACGAAGTCTCACCCTCTGGCTTCTAAGGAGTATTCTGGCTGTAGTTCTTCCAAGACAGATTACTTTGTTTTTCTGGCAGTCCATGGTATATTTAATATTCTTCAACAACACCATAATTCCAATGTGTCAATTTTTCTTTGGTCTTCCTTATTCATTGTCCAGAATTCACATGTCTATGATGCAATTGAAAATATTATGACTTGGGTCATGCATACCTTAGTTATCAAAGTGACATCTTTGCTTTTTAAGGTTTAAAGAGTTTGTTTGCAGTAGATTTACCCAATGCAATGCGTCTTTTGATTTCTTGACTGCTGCTTCCACGGATATTGATTGTTGATCCAAGTAAAATGAAACTCTTGACAACTTCAATCTTTTTTCCATTTATCATGATGTTGCTTATTGGTCCAGTTGTGAGGATTTTTGTTTTCTTTATGTTGAGGTGTAATCCATACTTAGGGCTGTGATCTTTGATCTTCATCAGTGTTTCAAGTCCTCTTCACTTTCAGCAAGCAAGGTTGTATCATCTGCATATTGCAGGTTGTTAATGGGTTTTTCTCCAATTCTGATGCTGTGTTCTTCCTCATATCATCCAGCTTCTTGGATTATTTGTCCAGCATACAGATTGAATAAGTATGGTGAAAGGGTTCAACCCCGACATACAGCTTTCCCAATTTTAAACCATGCAGTATCTCCTTATGTTTGTTGGTGAATATTAAGCCACACATACATAGAATGAAGCAACGTGAGGTAAGGCAAACAATGACTGTATGCGGAGTAGCTCACAAAGTGGGAAGATTTTCAAGTTTTGACAAGCAAGACTGGAGAGTCCTAACTAAACAACCAGAGTACTCAATAAAGACCAAAGGAATTTCATGCTTTAGAAGTAGGCTAAACTAGCAACAGAGTAAAAACTATACTAGAACCATTCTAATTAAACCAAACCTGTTGCCGTCAAGTCAATTCTGACTCATAGCAATCCTAAAGGACAGGATACAACTGCCCCATAGGGTTCCAAGGAGCAGCTAGGTGATTTGAACAGCCGACTTTGTAGTTAGCAGACAAGAGCTTAACCACTGTGCCACCAGGGCTTCAGAACCATTCTAAAAAAGTTTAAAAGAAAAAGCTCAACAGGATAAAGCTGTTGCACAAGAACTTAACTGACTGTCATAAAAAGCCCAACATTCCTTAAGAGAAAATAATAAGAGCCAACACTCAGTTAAAGTAAAATATACAGTGCCCAAAAATCCAACCCAAATGAATAGAAATGTGAAGAAGAAAAAATGACTCATAAGCAGTAGAATAATCAATAACTAAAGAGCCTGAAATCACAGTAAAAAGTGATAACGAATACAGATTTTAAAATTGTGATTATAAATATGTTTAAGGATAAAAGAAAAATGTATACACAATAGAAAGAGAAATGGAGGATAGAAAAAGAACAAAATGAAGCTTTAAGAGATGAAAAACACAATATCTGAAATGAAAGATGCACTGAAGAGACATAAATAAGGTAAGACATTGCAGAAGAAAAGTTTGGTATATTTGAAGACATAGCAATAAAGACTGTCCAAATTAATGCACAGATGAAAAAAAATGATTTAATTAAAAACCAACTAAATCTTAGTGACCCATGGGAAACTATCAGTCTGGCATACATAAAATTGGAAATTGCTTTGATGTTTTTGTAGTGAAGATCTGTCCAGAGGGACTAAGGTAAGAATAATACAAGACCTTTGATCAGAAACTTTGCAATCCAGAAGATCGTGAATGATACCATCAAAATGCTGAGAGACAGAGAACTGTCAAACAAGAATTCTATATCCAGTGAAAATAGACTCCAGATGTAAAAGCAAAATACTTTTTTAGATAAAAATAGGCTGAGAGACTTTGTAAGCATCACATCTTTACTACAAAAATATTAAAGTAAGCTTTTCAGACAGAAAGAAATAATACCAAATGGAAATGGAATGAAGAGCTACACAAATAATACATATGTGGATAAATTTAAAACACAACTTTCTAATTTTTTGATGTCTTTATAAGATGATTGTTTAAAGTAAAAGCAATACCAAACTATTGTGGTGTTTATAAAATATGTTAACATGGGAAGTGTACTCTTATAAAGATGTCATTTTATGCATTAAGCTTTATAATAGTATGAAAATATAAATGTACATATCATAAATCCTAGAGCAAAATACAGAAAAACAGCATGATGGTAGATTTATTAATAATTGGAAACTCCAGTGGCGTAGTGGTTAAGCGTTATGGCTGCTGACCAAAAGATTGGCAGTTCAAATCCACCAGGCACTCCTTGGAAACTCTATGGGGCAGATCTACTGTGTCCTATAGGGTCACTATGAGTTGGAATCGACTAAACGGCAACAGGTTTGATTTTTTTGGTTTATATCAATAATTAGAGACCTGGTGACACAGTGGTTAAGTGTTTGGCTGCTAACCAAACAGTGGGAAGTTTGAATTCACCAGCAGCTCTCAAAACTCTGTGGGGCAGTTCTACTCTGTCCTATATGGTAGTTATGAGTCAGAATCATCTCAACGGCAAAGGGTTTTGGTTTGGTTTTTATACCAATAATTGCATAAAAGGTAAATAGTTAAAACACTCCAATTAAAAGGTATAGGTAAAAAAAAAAAAAAGACCCACTAAATGTCCTAAGACTGTATTACCTAAGCTATTCACTTTAAGGAGCCCTGGTGGTGCAGTGGTTAAAAGCTATGGCATGCTACCGCTGCTAACCAAAAGTCAGCAGTTCAAATCCACCAGCTGCTCCTTGGAAACCCCATGGAGCAGTTGTACGCTGTCCTATAGGGTCACTATAAATCAGAATTGACTTGACAGCAAGGGGTTTGTTTTTTGTTGTTATCAACTTCAAATACAAAAATGCTGGTAGGTTCTAAGTAAAAGGATGAAGAAAGATAACATCACACAAACACAAATCATAACATAAATGGAGTGGCTATATTAATATCAGATAAAGTAGAATTTAAGACAAGAAATATTGCCAGGGCAAAGGAGATTATTTCCTAATTACAGAGAAAGACTGCTAGAACCGAATGGAGAAATACACAAATCCCAAATTATAGCTGGAAATTTCAAAAATTATTTCCTGGTAATCAATACAAGAAACAGAAAATTAGGAAGACTGTAGAAGGCGCAACACAATTAACCAACTTGACCTGACATTTTATAGACTACTCACTCAACAAAAGAACACACATTCTTTTCAAGTTTACACAAAATAATTTTATATTGCTCCATAAAATTTCTCAATTAATTTAAAAAAAAACAAAAAAACAAACCCATTGCTGTCAAGCTGATTCCGACTCATAGCGACCCTATAGGACAGAGTAGAACTGTCCCATAGAGTTTCCAAGGAGCGCCTGCTGGATTCGAACTGCCAACCTTTTGGTTGGCAGCCATAACACTTAATCATTAGGCCACCATGGTTTCCCTCAATTAATTACAAAGTAGTAAAATCATAAAGATAATATTCTCTGACCACAACAGAATTGAATTATAAATCAATAACAAAGATGGTTCCCAGTCATACATAGCTACAGTAGGCAGAAAGCTATTTCCTTATGGCCTTGATGTGTCGGAAGACAGAGTCAGGGATGAGAAGAGTAGCTGAAAATTAGGAGTCAGTCCCTAAAGGCAAGGAAATCACAGAGACTGTGAGGCACAATTCCTCCTAAATCATTCACTGGCTGCAAAATTATACAAGCACAGAGGAGAATTTGGAAGGACCAGGCTAAAAAGAAGAACCATGGAAGATCTTATGAATGGAGCAGAGACAACAGCTGCTGTATACAGGCATACCTGGTTTTATTGCGCTTCACTTTATTGCGTTTCACAGATATTGTGGTGTTTTGTTTTGTTTTGTTTTTTACAAATTGAAGGTTTGTGGCAACCCTTCATTGAGCAAATCTATTGACGCACTTTTTCCAACAACATGTGTTTACTTCATGTCTCTGTGTCACAATTTGGTTATTCTCACAATATTTCAAACTCTCTTGTTATTATATCTGTTATGCTGTTCTGTGATCAGTGATCTTTGACATTACTACTGTAATTGTTTTGGGGCACCACAAACCGGGCCCATATAAGATGACAAACTTAATCAGTACATGTCGTATGTGTTCTGATTGCTCTGCCGACCAGCCATTCCCCCATCTCTTTCCCTCTCTTTGAGCCTCTCTATTCCCTGAGATATGACAATATTGAAATTAGGCCAATTAATAACCCTACAATGTCCCCTAAGTGTTCAAGTGAAAGCAAGGGTTCCACATCTCTCATTTTAAATCAAAAGTTAGAAATGATTAAGCTTAGTGAGGAAGACATTTGAAAGTTCAGATAGGCTGAAAGCTAGGCCTCCTGCACCAAACAGACAAGTTGTGAACGCAAAGGAAAAGTTCTTGAAGGAAGTTAGAAGGGCTACTCCAATGGACACACGAACGATAAGAAAGCAAAACAGCCTTATTGCTGATATGGAGAAAGTTTTAGTGGTCTGGATAGAAGATCAAGCCAGCCACAACATTCCCTTAAGCCAAATCTAATCCATAGCAAGGCCCTAGTTCTCCTCAATTCTATGAAGACTGAGAGAGGAGAGGAGACTGTGGAAGAAAAATTTGAAGCTAGCAGAGGTTGGCTCATGAGGTTTAAGGAAAGAAGCCATCTTCATAATATAAAAGTGCCAGGTGAAGCAGCAAGTGCTGATGTAGAAGCTGCAGCAGGTTATCCAGAAGATCTAGCTGAGAGAATTGAGATGAAGGGGGCAGCACTAGACACAGATTTTCAATGTAGATGAAACAGCCTTATAGTGGAAGAAGATGCCATCTAGGACGTTCATAGCTAGAGAGGAGAAGTCAATAATTGGCTTCAAAGCTCCAAAGACCAGGCTGACTCTCCTGTTAGGTGCTAATGCAGCTGGCGACTTTAAGTTGAAGCCAATGCTCATTTACCATTCAGAAAATCCTCTGGCCCTTATGGTTTATGCTAAATCTTCTCTGCCTGTTCTCCATAAATGGAAAAACAAATCCTGGATGAGAGCACATCTGTTTACAACATGCTTTAGTGAATATTTTAAGCCCTCTGTTGAGGTCTACTGCTCAGAAAAAAAGATTTCTTTCAAAATATTACTGCTTATTGAAAATGCATCTGGTCACCCAAGAGCTCTGATGGAGATGTACAAAGAAATTAATATTGTTTTCATGCTTGCTAATACAACATCCGTTCTGCAGCCTATGGATCAAGGAGTAATTTCAAATTTCAAGTTTTATTATTTAAGAAATATATTTGGTAAGGCTATAGCCATAGATACTGATTCCTCTGATGGATCAGGAAAGGATTCGCCATTCTAGATGCCATTAAGAACATTTGCGATTCATGGGAGGAGGTCAAAATATCAACATTAACAGGAGTTTGGAAAAAGTTGATTCCAATCCTCATGGATGACTTTGAGGGGTTCAAGACTTCAGTGGAGGAAGTAACTGAAGGTGTGGTGGAAATAGCAAGAGAACTAGAAGTGGAACCTGAAGATGTGACTGAATCGCTGCAATCTCACGATAAAACTTTAATGGATGAGGAGTTGATTCTTATGGATGAGCAAAGAAGTTGGTTTCTTGAAATGGAATCTACTCCTGGTGAACATGCTGTGAACATTATTGAAATGACAGCAAGGATTTTTAATGTTACATAAACTTAGTTGACAAAGCAGCAGCAGGGTTTGAGAGGATTGACTCCAATTTTGAAAGAAGTTCTACTGTGGATACAATGCTATCAAACAGCATCGCATGTTACAGAGAAATCTTTCATGAAAGGAAGAGTCAATTAATGCAGCAAACTTCATTGTTGTCTTATTTTAAGAAATTGCTACGGCCACCCCTTTCAGCAACCATCGCCCTGATCAGTCAGCAGCCATCAACATCGATGCATGACTCCCCACCACCAAAAGTGTTACGACTAGTTGAAGGTTCAGATGATGGTTAGCATTTTTTAGCAATGAAGTATTTTCTAATTAAGGTATGTACAATTTTTAGACATAATTCTATTGCACACTTAATAGACTACAGTATAGTGTAAACATAATTTTTATATGTACTGGGAAAGCAAAAAATTCGTGTGACACACTTTATTGTGAAATTTACTTTATTGCAGAGGTCTGGAACTGAACCTACAATATCTCTGATGTATGTGTATACTCTAGTTTGGGAGCCAAGAAAAAGCAAAGCAAAGCCAAAGCAAACAGACAAAAAGAACAATCATCAGAAGAACACTACTGATACCAGAATAGCTAAAATGGATTTTAAAATGTCCAGTTTTTAACCAAAAATTTACAGATATGCAGGAAAATAGGAAAGTATGACCTAAACTCAGGAAAATAGAGGCATTTAAATATATGTATACACATATATATCTCAAATGGACCCAGAGATATTCCCTTTATCAGACAAAGGCTTCAAAGGAGCTATTAAAATATATGCAAAACATTTTTAAAAAGTACCATATGTTATGGATTGAATTGTGTCCCCCCAAAATATGTGTATCAATTTGGCTATGTCATGATTCCCAGTATTGTGTGATTGTCCTATCATTGTGATGTTAACGAAATGGATTGGTGGCAGTTATGCTGATGAGATCTACAAGATTAGATTGTGTCTTAAGCCAATCTCTTTTGAGAGATAAAAGAAAGAAGTGAGCAGAGAGACAGAGGGACCTCATAGCACCAAGAAAGAAGCACTGGGAGCATAGCTTGTCCTTTGGACCTGGAGTCCCTGTGCTGAGAAGCTCCTCGACCAGGGAGAGATCAATAACAAGGAGCTTCCAATACAGCTGACAGAGAAGAGAAGGCTTTGCCCTGGAGCTGATGTCCTGAATTTGGACTTGTAGCCTACTAGACTGTATGAGAATATATTTCTCTTTGTTAAATCCACCCACTTGTGTTATCTCTGTTACAGCAGCACTAGATAACTAAGACACCATATCAATAAATGAAACGATAGGGAATCTGAACAAAGAAATGGAATCTATTATAAAAAATGGAAATTCTAGGGGGGAAAAGTACAATAACTGAAATATCTTCAAAGTGCTGAAAGATAGAAAACTGTCAAACAAGAATTCTATACCCATTGAAACTATCCTTCAAAAATGAAAACGACCAACAATTGATCTCTATTCACCTAAAGCAACAGAGGAAGAATGAGAGTCAGGAATAGGAGGAGGAAATGCAGTGTATGGCTAATTGCCTCCATGAACAACTGACTCCTTTTCCATGAGACCAGAAGAACTAGTTGGTGCCTGGTTATCATTACTTAATATTTTGATCAAAAACTCTATAGAATATTCCTTATCAAAAGGAGGAAAATGCAGAGCATCATTCCAAATTTTCATGGAATCTAGTCTTTCTGGATCCATGAATGCTGGAAGAACCCCCAAAACTATTTCCCTGAGATAATGTTTAACCTTAAACCAAAAATATCCCTTGAAGTCTTCTTAAAATCAAACAATAGTTCAGCTTAATACTAAAGAATGTCTGCCTTGAATCTTGTGCTCTCTTAAGATATATATATATATGATCAAATTGACAATAGAAACTCAAAAAATTATGTAGGGGGCAGTGAGTTTATGTTAATGGGGGAGGAATAACTCAGAAAAGGAGGGTGAGAATGGTTGCACAACTCAAAGAATGTAATCAATGTCACTTAATTGTATATGTAGGAATTGTTGAATTGGTGTATGTTCTGCTGTATATATTCTCAACAACATCAAAAATAAATTATAAAAAATGAAAGTAAAATAATAATATTTTGAAATAAACAGAATCTGAGATAATTCACCACAAGCAGACCTGCATTATGAAAATTGCTAATGAAACTACTTCAGGCTGAAGGCAAATGGCATCAGTTAGAAATTCAGATCTACAGAAATGGATGTGAGCAATGGAAATGGTAAATATGTAGATAATTATGAAAGACTATATTTTTTTTCTTCACTTAAAAATTATCACACTGTCTAAAGGACAACTACCACGGCCTCCACCAGACTGAGTCCAGCACAACTAGATGGTGCCCAGCTATCACCACCAACTGCTTTAACAGGGATCACAATAGAGGGTCCTGAACAGAGCTGGAGAAAATTGTAGAACAAAATTCTAACTCACACACACAAAAAAAGACCAGACTTACTGGCCTGACAGAGATTGGAGAAACCCCAAGAGTATGGCCCCCAGACACCCTTATAGGTCAGTAATGAAGTCACTCCTGAGGTTCACCCTTCAGCCAAAGATTAGACAGGCCCATAAAACAAAATGATATTAAAGGGGCACACCAGCCTAGAGGCAAGGACAAGAAGGCAGGAGGGGACAGGAAAGTTGGTAATGGGGAATCCAAGGTTGACATGTCATGGGGTTGGCAACCAACGTCACAAAACAATCTGTGTATTCTTTACTGAGAAGCTAGTTTGCTCTGTAAACCGTCATTTAAAGTACAATAAAAAAAAATTATCACACTGTAACGATGGTTTTAATTACAAACCCATCTAGAAAAAGAGGAGTAAATCAAACCCAACAGAAAATGATGGTTTTAATTACAAAGCCATCTAGAAAAAGAGGAGTAAATCAAACCCGACAGGAAATAATAAAAAAAAGAACTAAATCAAATAATTAGAAAAAGGCAAAAAAGAAAGAAAAAAACTATGAAAGCAAAAGGTGGTTGTTTTTTAAAAATCAATCAACTTGACAAACCTTTACTTAGGCTGATCAGTGTAAAAGAGAAACGACATGTATTTAAATACTAGGTATAAAAGAGGGGCTGATGTTACATTCATTTAAATGATAATAAAATAATATTATGAACTTCATGCCAACAAATATAATAATTAGGATAAAATGAAAGATCTCTTGCAATACAACAATGATCAAAATGGACACAAGAAGAATTCTAAAATTGAATAGCGCTATATATGTTGAAGGTATCCAATTTGTAATTAAAACATTTCTACAATGAAAACTCCAGCCACAGATGCCTTAATCTATAAATGCTAACAATTAAGGAGGAAATAATTCCAGTCTCTCACTAATTCTTCACATGATATAGGAGGAGGTAGCATTTCCCGAATAATTTCACAAGGCCAGCTAAATTACTCCGATACCAAAACTAGAAAAAGACACAACAAAAAAATGACAGACCAATATCCCTAATGAACATAGACAGAAAAATCCTTGACAACATATGAACAATTCAAAACAAATTATATATTAAAAGGATAATACATCATGACCCACTGGAGATTAACCAAAGAATGCAAGATGGACATAACATTAAAAAATCAATTACTATGTTTCACCATAAAACATATTGAGAAATAAAAGTCAAATGACCACCTCCATAGAGTCAGAAGAGAAAGTATCTGACAAAAAAAAAAATCGATATCCATTCATGATACAAATTGTCAAAAAAAAAAAAAAAAGGAATAGAAGGAAACCTCCTCAACCTGATGAAAAACAATTACGACAAAAAAAATTACAGCCAATATCTGAATTCTTTCCCCCAAGATGAAAATTAAGATAAGGCTGTCCACTCATAATGAAATATGTGTAAAACATTATTGAAAGAAATTAAGGAAAAGCTAAATAGAGAGATGTCCTATATAAAGATACAATATTGTTAAGCTGCCAATCAGCACAGTGTGCTATACACCTAAGGCTAGACATATAGCTCAATTGATCTTATTAGTGTGGGTCTATTTGTGGGCTCTCAATTGATTTTTTTTTTTTTATGAAGGAGTCAAAGTAATTCACTGGAGGAAATTCTAGTCTTTTCAACTAGAGGTGCTGAAACGATTGGGTATACATAGGAGAAAAAATTAACATTAACTCTTCATACCATACGGAAAAATTAACTTGAAATGAATCATAAACCTAATCATAAAAGCTAAAGAGCAATAAATCTTTGAGAACAGGGATTAGCAAAACTACTGCCCATGGGTCTTATTTGGCCTACAGTCTATTTTCATATGGTGCTTGAGCTAAGAATATATTTTATGTTTTTAAAAAGGAGGAGGAAGAAGAGGAGATGGACAATGTGCAAGAAAGACAATACATAGACCACAAAGCACAAAATATTTACTATCTGGCCTTTTACAGAAAAAAGTTTAATGATCTCATTCTAGAAGGCAAGAAAAAAATGACTTCGTTGTGACGTAGTCAAAGGGCTCTTATATAGTACACGACATGCATAAATCATAAAAGAAAATATATGTCTACTCTGAGTTCCTATAGTGAGGGTGATATGTTTCTTCATTGCTTACGGTGCTTTTGTCTAGGTCTTCTGTTACTTGAAGCCGAAGGCATCCTAACTGATATAATTTCACTGCTACTGCAGGCTTGTGAAGGGACTCCAAAACAAAACAAAACAAAAAAAAAACAAACCCATTGCCATGGAGTGGATTCCGACTCATAGCGACCCTATAGGACCCGGTAGAACTGCCCCCACAGAGTTTCCAAGGAGCAGCCTGGCAGATTGCAACTGCTGACCCTTTGGTTAGCAGCCGCAGCACTTAACCACTACGTCCCCACGGTTTCCGTCAAGGCACTCACTAAGGAATCATTAAGCAGCTCAGCGGCTAGTTTTCCATACAGCAAATAACTTAGGAAAGAATGTTGATTCATGACTAATTGATTAAGAATGGAAGATAAAATACTATAAAGATCCAGAGTAGACTGAACTTAGACTCCATTTGACAACAGCATAGCTTAATTGAAACGAAAAAAAAAACAGTACTTTAAGTCTGTCCATCCATGCAACCTGAAATGAAAAATGAAGATAATTATCGAAATAATTCACTTTTGCTTGAATTATATTTGGGCTTTAAAAAAAAAAACCTTTGAGTTGTATATGGGTACGTTTTGAAAGCAAAAATGTGGGTACATGAGAATTACCTAAAATAACAAAATTATTTTAAAAATATAGCATATGTGAAAGGGATTTTTTAAATATAGAGTGCTACATTTAACTTTATAAGGAATTTTAATTGACTTATTTATTCACTTGATTTTATACACATAGACACAGATGTAAAGTCTCAAATTTAAGTATAAGCAATAGAAACACTTATTAAAATTCAGTTATGCTCAATAATGTCAATCCTAACTATTTTTCAAATACCTCAGATATATATAAACAGTAACATTATTCTACCTACTTTGCAAGTGGAGAAATGAAGGTTTAAATAGATAGATAGACAGACAGGCAGATGCTTGATAGATAGATTTACACTGGAGTATTTGATAGAAATAACCAGATGGAATTGAGAACAGAATTAGAATCATAATTCAGTTGCAGACTGATCTCCTGTCCTTTTAACAAGAATACCAAACCTCATGTCTTTTCAGGAGAAAAAAAAAAAATGATAACATGCCATATATTGAAAAGCAGGGCTAGCTTATCTGCAACTGTGCAAAATTACAGCAGATTGTTTTCTAACACAGTTCTCCAAAGAAAACAAAATGAGGCCAGTTAAGCAGGAGGGCATTGTGCTTCTTCACTGGTAGGAAATGAACTGATCAAGTGTCAGCCTTTGAACATCGTAGTATACTCTGGACAATACATTAAAAAAGAAGTAGAAAGAAAGAAAAGTATTCCAAGATGGCGGGCTAGACAGGTTGGAACGAGGAGTTACGATTCATAATTAAACAACTGTATTTGACATATTTATGTGGGACCTAAGGCAAACTAATTTTATTTGCAGAAATGGGTAAAGAAGATGTTACAGAGCCACATTATAGGGTTATTTTAAACAATAAAAAAAAAACAGAAAGCAATGTTTTATCAAAAGAAAATCAGAAGGAAAAAGTGTAAATGCCTCAACTCATTGGTAAAAAACAGGAAATCAGAGAACGTTGGAGCTCTACCCCACAAGACGGCACGTGTGAATCATAGAACCCTGCAGTGTTCGAAATTTAATTCCAAAAACAAAACACACAGATCTGTACTTGCACTCATGGAGTATAACTTTCTACTATTTAGAAATGACTGAAACAAAATGAAATAATATACGTATTTCTACTTTAAAACTATTTTCTAAAAAAAAGTTATTGTCTATACTAGTAAAATATTCTAGGATTACTGAATACATTTAATGAACACGTATTTACTTAATGTCTATTTTATACTCTGGGTTAATATTTGTGTCTTTATTTGAAGTCACTTAGGCCCCATCTCCTCACACATAAAAACTTCCATAACTCTGGGCTTTACTTTCTCTTGAGTAAGAGCTAGTGACTCTGAGAAAGTGATTCATTCTATTAGTTTTCTGGCATACCACGGCACTCTTCCTCTCCTCTTTGGTCTCCATATGGGAGCTCCATTTGAAAAGGATGCTTCTGGATGCACTGAAATGTTGACAAAGCTGTAGCATCATGGTAATTGCACTTAAAGCCAGATTTTCGAAGTTCAGGTTTCAGCTTCTTCATGACTTATAAGCCATCAGGTGAGTAAATTAACCTCACTGAGCATTAGTTTTCTATAGCTTCAAAAGTTGTATAGCAGTAACTCCAGTCTAAGGTTGTTGTGAAAATTCAATGAGATAATGTACGTAAAAGCACTTTTAAAAAGGTGATGTTCTATATAAAACAAAAACCAAACCAGTTGCTGTTGAGTGGACTCTGATTCGTGGTGATGCCACGTGTTTCAGGTAGAACTGTGCTCCATGGGGTTCAATGGCTGTGACCTTTCGGAAGTAGATCATCAGTCCTTCCTTCCGAGGCTCCCCTGAATGAGTTTGAATCACCAGACTTTCGGTTAGTAGCCCAGCACTTAACTGTTTGAGCCACTCAGGGACCCTATATAGATGTTGGGAATTATTGCTCCTCCCATGAGCCTAAAAGGGGAACTTCAGTTAGGGGTGAGAATTCAAAGCTCTGAATTGGAGCCAGTGGGACAAGAAAGTTTGAGACACCTTTTACATTATACAGTGAAACCTGTGAGAACTGAAACTCCATGGGATTGCCTTGTTTTGGTGGGTCTTGCAAGTTTTTTGCCTTTGACAGGGTGCAGCTTGCCACTTTTCTATCATTTTCTATTAGCGAAAAATATTTGAGTTTTCATTCTCTGACAGATTTCTGCTTTACACGGGTACCGGCTTTCACAGGTTTTACTGTATTGTGTATGGGGATATCACATATGGCATCGAACCTGACAACCTGTGTTCTGCATCTCAGATTGTGGAAGAATGTAGACATATGAACATTGTTCCAATTGCATATTTAGAATTAAATTGAAGCATTTCTTTGAAAATATTCTTTTAAGAACACCTTATTATAAAAAGGTCGAAGTTTTTAACCTTTTTTTTTATCAGTATAGCATCCAAGGAGAATTATAAACTGTAAAGTGAAAATAGAGAGCAAATGGGAAAAAGAGGGAAAAAGACTTCATTTCTAAAGTTTATTCTATCTGCATCATTAAAAAGTTTCTTTTAAAAATTCATTTTTCTTTTTTAAGACAAGTACAGGTGTGTGTGTGTTATTCTGACGTTCATATTCTTTTGAGCTGTATTTCACAGATAAAACAAAAGGGCTTTTCAAGTCATGCCAAAAGCTTCCAGAGCTAGAAGAGACAAGGAACGGATTCTCCCCTAGAGCCTCCAGAGAGATGCACCCCTACCCACACGTTGATTTCAGACTTCTGGTCTCCAGAACTGCAAGAAAATAGATATATGTTGCTTTAAAAAAGGGGGGAGGGGAAGCTTTTAATTATTCACATTTTAAGTTTTTTTTTTAAGTTCAGAAATATATCACATAATTTTTAAAATAGACTCCAAAATTCAAAATGGATTTACATGTGAACTGAAAGGTTTTGTTTTGTTATTTTACAAATGGGAACAGAGATACCTAAAATCTACCAGAGCTTCTATAGAAACTGGAGCTTGAAGAGCCAGTGGGGCTAAATTGTTTGTTTTTCTAAATTATGATTAAGCTATGGAAGTGTCCTTTCTACTTAAGTAATAAAACCACTGCTAACTGGCATATTCAGAGAATTACTAACACAACTTGAACTATCTGGAACAAAACGCACGTTGTTAAAATGAATTCTTTTCATTTGTTTCATCTATATGTGACTCAGTTTCATTATCCTCTTCATTTTACTTTTGTCTATTTGTATCATTTTCATCCTAACTTACATTTAAGCAACTCTTCCTCTTTTATCAGTTTTGGTATTATACTTATTTTAAATCATTCTTTTTCTGAGAAATCATTTCCCCTCTGCTTTTTTTCATTTTGTAGAGCTTCTGGTTTATACCAGTCTGGTGAAATAGAGCTCATTCTCGCTAGTTTAAATTATAAACGTACTCATGGCTATCATACTAAAACACTGGTTTTCTCCTACAGAATAAGAAATTTCATGAGAAAATGGTGATAAAAAGCAACAAAAGCTCAGGAAAAACAGCGCTATATTATGCCAAATATTTATCAAATTCTGAGCCTCTAAAATTCTTTTTTTTTACATGCAAATGCTTTTAGCATTTTATTGGTTGTATAGTCTATTCATGTAAAAGATAGTACCCTCAAACTGTTTGTGTTTTTGCTTAGGCCTTGCATCCCTTTGTGTCCTTTAGTTCTTATTCATTTCAATCTATTGCATTCAGCAAAAACCTAAAACCCCTGCCTACTTTTTGCTTTTTCTTTGCCACTCTAGAATAACCTACTATTTTTTTAAATAATATTTTATAGTGTTTTTGGTGAAAGTTTACACAGCATGTTTGGTTCGTGTTTGACATTTTCCACACAAATTAATCAATGACATTAGTTATATTTTCCACATTGAGTCAACATTCTCTTTAATGGTGTTCTAATTGTTCCATTCCAGTACTCTACTTTCCCTGTCCCCTTATGTTCTCTCATCTTTGCTTTGGATTAATAAATGTTAACCTTTTGGACTCGTACAGATGTTTTTTTAGTAGGGCACCAATCTAATGGGTAATATCCTTTGTGCGTCACACTGCTTTTCTTCTAAAAGGTGACCTTAGCAAATAGTTTTGGTTCAAGGTTTAAAGAGTGTCTCAGAGCAATAGTCTCAGGAGGTCCTCTAGTATCAGGTGGTCCTGCTTAGTTTGGCCTTTTTTTTTTTCTTTTTTTAAGAATTTGAGTTTTGTTCTACATTTTTCTCCCATTCTAACCAGGAGCACTTCTCAGCGGCATCATTTTCTTTGGCCATGTTGTGCTCACTACAGCCACATCTGGTGCCACTTTTCCCATCACCAAAAATAACAAGTGTCTACAACCTAGAGCATGCTTACCCATCTCTCCCCTCCTCCCTCTGGTAACCACCAATGAACACTGGTCTCTTTATATATATCTATTCTTGTCTTCTCATAAAAGAGGGATCATACAAAATTTGTCCTTCTGTGCTTGTCTGATTTCACTTAGCGTTATGTCCTTCAGGTCCATCCATGTTATAATATGTTTCACGAACTCATCATTATTCTTCGTGGTTGAGTAGTATTCCACTGTATGTATATAACGCATTTTGCTTATCCATTCATCTGCTGATGGGCACTTTGGTTGTTTCCATTTTTCTGCTATTGTGATTAAATCTGCAATGAACATAGGATTGCATATATCTGTTAGTGTCACTACTTTTAGGTCTCTAGAGTATATCCCTAAGAGTGGGATTGCTGTATTGTAGGGTAGTACTATTTTTAGTTTTCTGAGGAAGCACCATATCGTTTTCCATACTAGTTGTACCATTTTACGGTTCCACTAGCAGTGGATAAGGCTTCCAATCTCCCCACATCCTTGATAACGTTTGTTGTTATCTGTTTATTTGTTTCTTATCACTGCCATTTTAACGGGAGGTAAGATGATATCTCATCGCAGTTTTGAATTGCAACTCTGTAATGGCTAATTATCGTGAACATCTTTTCATGTGTTTGTTGGCTGCTTGGATGTCTTCTTTAGTGACCTTTGCCCATTTTAAAATTGGATTGTTTGTCTTTTTGTTGTCAAGTTGTTGAAAATTTTTAAATAAATTTTGGAGATCAAACCAGATTTGTCATTTCTAAGGATTTTTTCCCCATCTGTAGTTTCTGTTTTCACTCTTTTAATGATTTTTTGATAAGCATAAGTTTTTAATTTTAATGATGTCTCATTTGTCTATTTTCTTCTATTCCAGAATTTGTTGTTACATTTGTTACCCTATTTTTAGAAAAGATTAGGCCTCATAGCTTTCTCCCAGGATTTTTCTAGTTTTAGTTTTAACGCTTAAGTTTTTGATCCATTTTTGGTTAGTTTTTGTGTATGGTGTGAGGCATGGGTTTTGTTTCTTTTTTTCTGCAAGTGGATATTCAGTTTTGCCAGCATCATTTATTAGAGACCATTTTTGCACCCATTGAATGGACTTTAACTCCTTGTTGAAAATCAGTTATCTATAGATAAAAAAAAAAAGATGGCTGGGTTTAATTCTGAGTTCTCAGTTCTGTTCCACTGGTTGATGTGTCTATCAGTGAATCGATACCAGGCTGTTCTGATTACAGTGGCTCTAGTATGCTTTGGTAAGTGGAAGTGTGAGGCCTCCTGCTTTGTTCTTTTTCTTCAATATGGCTTTTGCTATTCAGGGTTTCTTTCCTTTCCATATGAGGTTGATTATTAGCTTTTCCATTTCAGTAAAGGATGTTGCTGGGATCTGTATCAGGATTCCATTGTATCTGTAGCTCACCTTAGGTGGAATTGACAGTTTCACTATATTAAGTCTTCTAATCCATGAGCACGGGATGACTTTCCATTTTTGTAGGTCTCTTTTAGTCTCTTGTAGCAGCGTTTTATAATTTTTATTGTATAGGTCTTTTATATCCCTGTCTAAGTTAATTATTAGGTATTTTATCATTCTGGGGCTATTGTAAATGGTATTGCTTTCTTGATTTTTTCTTCAGAATACTCTTTGTTAGTGTAAAGGAATCCAACTGATTTTTATGTATTGGTCTTGTACCCTGCAACGTTGCTGAATTTTTCTCTTAGTTCCTGCAGTTTTCTTGTGGAATATTTAGGGTCTTCTATGTTTTGTGTTTTATTATGTATAGGATCATGTCACCTGCAAACAGAGATAGTTTTACTTCTTCATTTCTGACTTGGATACCTTTTATTTTTCTTTGTTGCCTCATTGGTCTGGCTAGGACTTCCAGTACAATATTGAATAAGAGTGGTGATTCCCATTCTCAAAGGGAAAGTTCTCAGTCTTTCTCCATTGAGTAAAATGGTGGCTGTTGGTTTTGCATATATGCTCCTGATTATATTGAAAAATTTCCCTTCTCTTCCTATCTGTTCAGGGCTTTTTATCAGGAAAAGTTGAATTTTATCACATGCCTTTTCTGCATCTATTGATTGATATGATCATATGGTTCTTTTCCTTTGTTTTACATTTATTGATTTTCCAATGTTGAACCACCCTTGTAATCCTGGAATGAATCCCGCTAGATTATAGTGTGTGATTTTTTTTGATATGTTGCTGAATTCTTTTGGCTAGAATTTTGTTGAAAATTTTGCATCTATTTTCATGAAGGATATGGGCCTGCAATTTTCTTTTGTTTGTGATGACTTTGCCTGAGTTAGGTATCAGGGTTATACTGGCTTCATAGAAAGAGTTTGGTAGTGTTCCTTCCTCTTCTATGTTATTGAAGATACTGAGAAAGATTGGAGTTAACTCTTCTCTGAATGTTTGGTAGAATTTCCCAGGGTAGCCATTTGATCCTGGGCTTTTTTTGTTGGCAGTTTTTGATGAAATTTCAATCTTTTCTTTTGTAATGGGCTTGTTTAGATTTTTTACTTCTGTTCGAGTTAGTTTAGGTAGGTAGTGTGTTTCTAGGAGTTTGTCCTTTTCATCTAGGTTTTCAAATTTGTTCAAGTGTAATTTTTCATACTAATCTGTTATGATTCTCTTTATCTCGGTTGGATCAGTTACAGTGTCTCCAGTTTCATTTGCCTCTTTTTTTTTTCTTTTGTTGGTCTAGCCAGTGGTTTGTCTATTTTATTGAACCTTTCAAAGAACCAACTTCTGATTTTGATGATTCTTTCTATTGTTTTTGTATTTTCTATTTTTTTTATTTCTTCCCTGATCTTTATTATTTCCTTTTTTTCTGGTAGCTTTTGGCTCCTTTTGCTCTTCTTTTTGTATTGTTGAAATTGTCGGTTTAAGGTACAGATCCTGGGATCTTTCTTCTTTTTTAATGTAGGCATTTATTGCTATGGATTTTCCTCTGAGTACTGTTTTTGCTGTGCCCCAACAGTTTTGATATGTTGTGTTTTCATTTTCCTTTGATTCTAAGAATTTTTTAATTTCACTTTTATTTCTTCCATGAACCAATAGTTTGCTAGTGCATTATTTTGTTTCCGTGCACTCATTTTTTTCCCCTTATTTTTCCTCTTGTTGGTTATGGTTTGAAAAGATGTTTTGTATGATTTAAATTCATTGAGACTTGATTTGTTGTCTAGCACATGATCAGTTCTGGAAAATGATCCACATGCACTGGAGAAAAAATGTGCATTTCATGTTCATAGGGTGGAGTGTTCTACACATGTTCTTTACGTCTAATTGGCTTATGGTTTTATTTAAGTTCTCAATGTCCTTAGCGATTTTCTTTTTAGATGTTCTGTCTAGAATTGAAAGTGATGTGTTGAAGTCCCCTACTATTATTGTCGAGTTGCATATTTGTCCTATCATCTTGGTTAGTATTTGTTTCATGTATTTTGGAGCATTGCTGATAGGTGAATATATATTTATAATTGTTATGTCTTCTTCCTGGTTTGACCCTTTTATTATTGTATAATGTCCTTCTTTATCTCTTGTAATAGATTTTGATTTAAAGTCTATTTTATCTGATATCATTATTGCCACCCCTGCTGTTTTTTGTTTACTAGTCATATAGAATATTTTCTCCATCCTTTTATTTTCAATCTGTTTGCATCCTTATGTCTAAGGTGTGTTTCTTGTAGACAGCAAAAGGATGGAAAATTTTTTTTTAAATCCATTTGGCCATTCTTTGCCTTTTGCATGGGGAGTTTAGGCCACTTACATTTAAGGTTATTACTGATAACAAAGTGTCTACCGCATTCATTTTGCTGTTTGTTTTTTGAGTATTTTTTCTTTTATTTTCTTTCTTTGCTGTTCTCATTTTCTGTTTTTGGTTGTATTTGGCTGCTTTCTTGTGATCAGCTTTTTGCTTTCTTCCTTCTTTACTTCTGTGTATTTTTTGTCATAATTTCTTAGTATTTACCACACATATGACATTATACAACTTCCAATTGCAAGAAAGGTTAACATATGAACAGCATATAGTGCATTAAACTTATCCCTCATGTGCTCCTCCCTCCTCATTTCTGCTGGTGAGTCTCCATTAATATCATTGTACATGCTGCATCTGACAGCTTTGCTTTGTGCTTATTTCTTACAAACTTGATGTGGTATTGTTTGCGGGATTATATTATTGAGTTTATTCCCTGAAAATATCATGTACTTTGTCCTTATGATTGCTCCTGTTGTTGTATTTTGTGGAGATTTCTCTCTTTCTTACTTTTTTCCCCGTGTGTAGATTTTCAATGTTCTTGCCTTTCTATTTGGAGAACTCTCTTGAGTAACACTTGCAGAGCTGGCCTAGTAGTGGCAAATTCCCAGTACTTCTGTTTATTTGGGAATGTCTTGATTTCACTCTTTTTTTTGAATGACAGCTTTGCTAGGTAAAGAATTATTGGTTGGCAGTTGTTTTTGCTCAATATTTTATGTATGTGACTCCATTGTCTCCTGACCTCTAGAGTTTCTGGGGAGAAATCCACACTGATTCTTATGAAAGACACTTGGTATGTTATGTTGGGTTTTCCTCTTGCTGCTTTCAGAATTCTATCCTTGTCTTTGGATTTCTGGAATTTTATTAGGGTGTGGCATAAGTTGATCTTTATGTATTTCCTCTAATTCGGGTTTATGTAGCCTCCTGTATTTGCAGGCATGGCTCTCTGTTCAGGTCTGGGAAATTCTCTCAGATTATTTTTGGAAAATTCTTTCTATACCTTTATTGTTGTCATGGTGCTCTGGAATGCCAATAATTCTAATTTTAGATCTCTTAATTGAATCTTGCATTTCAATTTGGCTTTGTTCTCTTCTCTTTGTTCATTTCTCTTTTTTTATTGAGGCATGCTAAGCTCAGTTATTCTGTCTTCCAGTTCACTTAGTCTGCTGTTTGTTCACCTCTATTGAGGAGTGTTTATCTTGCTTTTTCTAATTCAGTTGCCTTATTCTTCAGTTCTACTAGTTCTCTTTGTTTTTGTTTTTAACGTTTTTAATTTCCATGTTGAGTCTCTCATTTTGTTCCTCCATTTGTTGCCTGATCTCCATTAGTTTCTGTGTGCTTTTTGCTTTCTTTAAACATAATCAACACCACTGTCTGAAAACTTTCCATTTTTTGCGTTAACCCGGCCTCCATAGGAGAAATGTCCTCTTCATGTTTTGCTTTTGATTGGTCCTTCTCTTATGATTTGGTGTGTTTTAGTATTGTTTGTTAAATTTGTGCCAGTTTGATCTTTTTATGTAATAGCTTAAATTGTGTTTTTTTATTTTTGTAGAAAAATTTTCTGGTTATACTTGGCTAATGAGTTGGAATTGAATCTACAGCAATAGGTTTTTTTTTTTTTTAGTTTGTTTTGGTTTAGTTGATTTAACTGTGCAATATTCTCCTAAGAGCCACGAGAGGCCACTGTTACCCTTAAGTTTTTTCAGCATTGACTCAGGAATTCTGGGTGCTTGGCCTCTGGAGTTCAGTACTCATGCACAAGGGTTCAACATTAGAAAAACAAATAATGTAATCCATCATATAAATAAAACAAAGGACAAGAACCACATGATCTTATCAATTGATGCAGAAAAGGCATTTGACAAAGTCCAACACACATTTATGATAAAAAAAAAAAACTCTCAGCACAATAGGAATAGAAGGAAAATTCCTTAACATAATAAAGGGCATTTATAAAAAGCCAACAGCCAACATCCCCAATGGAGAGAGCCCGAAAGCATTCCCCTTGAGAACCGGGAATCAGACAAGGATGCCCTTTATCACCACTCTTATTCAACATTGTGCTGGAGGTCCCAGCCAGAGCAATTAGGCTAGATAAAGAAATACAATGCATCCAGATTGGTAAAGAAGAAGTAAAAGTATGTCTATTTGCAGATGACATGATCTTATACACAGAAAACCCTAAAGAATCCTCCAGAAAACTACTGAAACTAATAGAAGAGTTCAGCAGAGAATCGGGATACAAGATAAACATACAAAAATCAGTTGGATTCCTCTACACCAACAAAAAGAACGTTGAAGAGAAAACCACCAAATCAATGCCATTTACAGTAGCCCCCAGGAAGATAAAATACTTATGAATAAATCTAACCAGAGATGTGAAAGACCTATACAAGGAAAACTACAAGACACTACTACAAGGAACCAAAAGAGACCTACAAAAGTGAAAAAACATACCTTGCTCATGGTTAGGAAGACTTAACATTATAAAAATGTCTATAGATTGAATGCAATTCCGATCCAAATTCCAACGACATTTTTTAATGAGGTGGAGAAACAAATCACCAGCTTCATATGGATGGGAAAGAGGCCCCGGATAAGTAAAGCATTACTGAAAAAGAGGAAGAAAGTGGGAGGCCTCACTCTACCCGATTTTAGAACCTATTTTACCACCACAGTAGTCAAAACAGCCTGGTACTGGTACAACAACAGATACATAGACCAATGGAACAGAATTGAGAATCCAGACATAAATCCATCCATATATGAGCAGCAGATATTTGACAAAGGCCCAATGTCAGTTAAATGGGCTCTTTAACAAGTGATGCTGGCATAATTGGATATATATAAAAAATAAATAAATAGCCATCTGCAAATTAATGAAAGAAGGCCTATACCTAATACCATGCACAAAAACTAACTCAAAATGGATCAAAGACCTAAATACAAAATCTAAAACAATAAAGATCATGGAAGAAAAAATAGGAACAGTGTTAGGAGCCCTAATATGTGGCATAAACAGAATACAAAACATTACTAGCAATGCACAAGTTCCAGAAGAGAAACTAGAAAATTATGCGATCCTAAAAATCAAACACCTACGCTCATCCAAAGACTTCACCAAAAGAATAAAAAGATTACCTACAGACTGGGAAAAAGTTTTTAGCTATGACATTTCCTATCAGCATCTGATCTATAAAATTTACATGACACTGCAAAAACTCAACAACAAAAAGATAAATAAACCAATTAAAAAATGGGCAAAGGGTATGAACAGGCACTTCACTAAAGAAGACATTCAGGCGGCTGACAGATACATGAGGATATGCTCTCGATCATTAGCCATTAGAGAAATGCAAATCAAAACTGCAATGAGATTCCATCTCACTCCAACAGGGTGGCATTAATCCAAAAAACACAGAATAATAAAAGTTGGAGAGGCTGTGGAGAGATTGGAACACTTATACACTGCTGGTGGGAATGTAAAATGGTACAACCACTTTGGAAATCGATTTGGCGCTTCCTTAAAGAGCTGGAAATAGAACTACCACACGATCCCGCAGTCCCACTCCTTGGAATATATCCTAGAGAAATAAGAGCCTTTACACGAACAGATATATGCACACCCATGTTCATTGCAGCACTGTTGACAATAGCAAAAAAGATGGAAGCAACCAAGGTGCCCATCAAAGGAATGAATAAATAAATTATGGTATATTCACACAATGGAATACTATGCATCGATAAAGAACAACGATGAATCTGTGAAACACCTCATAACATGGAGGAATCTGGAAGGCATTATGATGAATGAAATTAGTTGCAAAAGGAAAAATATTGTATAAGATCACTATTATAGGAACTCAAGAAATAGTTTAAACAGGGAAGAGAATTTTCTTTGATGGTTATGAGAGGGGCAGGGAGAGAGGGAGGGAGGGGGTTTTAACTAATTAGACAGTAGATAAGGACTATTTTATGATAAGGGAAAGACAACACACAGTACAGGAGAGGTCAGCACAACTGGACTAAATGAATAGCAAAGAAGTTTCCTGAATAAACTGAATGCTTCGGAGGCCAGCGTAGCAGGGGCAGGGGTTTGGGGACCATGGTTTCAGGAGACATCCAAGTCAATTGGCATAATAAAATCTATTAAGAAAACATTCTGCATCCCACTTTGGTGAGTGGCGTCTGGGGTTTTAAATGCTAGCAAGCAGCCATCTAAGACGCATCAATTGGTCTCAACCCACCTGGATCAAAGGAGAATGAAGAACACCAAAGACACAAGGTAATTATAAGCCCAAGAGACAGTGGCTGCAACAACGGGCTCAAGCATAACAAGGATTGTAAGGATGGCACAGAAATGCGTAGTGCCTCCTTCTGTTGCGCATAGGGTCACTATGAGTCAGAACCAACTTGATGGTACCTAACAACAACACAATAAAGATTGTTATTTGGAATAGATCTACTGCTTATATTGGCCTAACCTCAAACTCTAGTGCCTCCAACAATGTGCAAAAAATAAATAAGGTCCAGTTGCCATCAAGTTGATTCTGACTTGTGTGTCAAAGCAGAACTGTGCTCCATAGAGTTTTCAATGGATGATTTATCAGAAGTGGTTCGTCAGGCCTTTCTTCTGAGGCATCTCTGGTTGGATTCAACCTTTTGGTTAGCAGCTGAGTGCATTAACCGTTTGCACCATCCAGGGATCCACTATAAAAATGGTGTCAAATAACTAACTCTGTAGAGATATGCAAATGTTTAGAGCCGTAGTAAAAGGACCCTATTAATTAACTGTAGATTACCTTTCCATCAAAATGCGTGATGTGTAGACACAAGTAGCGGATGATGTATAGTCAGCTTGCCACATCTTTGTATATACATGCAATCTCGTGCTCATATTTGACTCTAGACTTTTTCTCAGAACAAACCAACTCATATGTTGACTGTTACACACTGAGCCTGTCTGCTGCTGTTATTTCTCAGACAACTATATTAATACCTCACTGTTGTAAGTTTTACTTCAGTAAATTTATGTAAAGGTACATTCCTCTAGCCCCTCTTGATTTATGTTTCCAGCCTTAGCTGACTGGTATATCCAGAAACTCATTCACGGTCACAAATATCTTTGTGGAGTTTCCAGAAACATTGAACAGTTTCTATGCCCGTTTCAAAGCATTTTGGAAATCTCAGCTGCAAATAATGTCAAAGTACAAAACTGTTTTCTGTCTTTTTCTACAGTGAAAACTTGCAGTGTGCTGAGTTTGTGTACTTTTGAAGAGCTCACCCTCCCACACTGTTTTCTTTCCTTCCACCTTCCCAAAAAATGCAGGCTATGCCCAGTTTGGGCAGATTCAGGTCACATCTAAGTCTTATCCTTTCCTGATTATTCACAAATAAATCACCCTCAAAATAAAAAGTCCCACAATCCTCCTATAGCATTAAGTTTGTAATCACACAAGACAAGTCATGAAATTCAGGATTACAGTTCCCACAGTAACCCTGCTCTTCCCCTACTGTATAGGCCCTACAACATTGTCTTTACATAAAAATGCTTTTGTACACTATATTGCAACTCTCAGCATCAGCATCTTACAAAAGCTGCCTGGTTAAGTACTCACCTTACCATATGAACAATGATTTACTAATTTCTGAAATCAAACTAAAATTAAATAAATCCAAATAGCTAACAGGCATTCTGACTAGAAAAGAAAATAAGATTCACGTTAGGACTAATTATATACATCTAGCTTGTGTTTCCTAATTTGGCTACTAGTTGTCACACACTTTTTGAAGAATCATCTCAACAAACTCAACAAAATAGGAAATGAAATTGTTGTTGTTGCTGTTAGGTGCTGTTGAGCAAATTCAAACTCATAGCAATCCTATGTACAACAGAACGAAACACAGCCTGCTCCTGTGCCATCCTTGTGATCATTGTTATGTTTAAGCCCATTGTTGCAGCCAATTTGTCAATCCATCTCGTTGAGGGGCTTCCTCTTTTTCAATGACCCTCTATTAAGCATGGTGTCCTTCTCCAGGGACTGGTCCGTCCTGATAACACGTCCAAAGTATGAGACAAGTTTCTCCATCCTCGCTTCTAAGGAGCATTCTGGCTGTACTTCTTCCAAGGCAGACTTGTTCATTCTTTGGGCAGTCCACGGTGTATTCTTTGCCAACATTATAATTCAAAGGCATCAACTTTTCTGCAGTTTTCCTTATTCGTGGTCTAGCTTTCACATGTATATGAAGAGATTGAACATACCATGGCTTGGGTCAGGTACACCTTAGTCCTCAAGGTGACACCTTTGCTTTTTAACATTTTAAAGAGGCCTTTTGTAGCAAATTTGCCCAATGCAATGCATCATTTGATTTCTTGACTGCTGCTACCATTGGTGTAGATTGAGGACACAAGTAAAATGAAATCTGAAAGGATACAACTCTCACTCACACCTTCCCTGACTTTAAACCATGTAGTACCCCCTTGTTCTGTTGGAACATCTGCCTCTTGATCTATATACAGGTTCCTCATGAGCACAGTTAAGTGTTCTGGAATTCCCATTCTTTGCAATGTTATCCATAATTTGTTATGATCTATAGAGTCAAATGCCTTTGCATATTGGAAAAAAAATTAGGTAAACATCTTTCTGGTATTCCCTGCTTTTAGCCAAGATCCATTTGACATCAGCGAGGATATCCTTGGTTCCACGTTCTCTTCTGAATCCAGCTTGAATTTCTGGCAGTTCCCTGTCGATATACTGCTGCAACTGCTTTTGAATGATCTTCAGCAAAATTTTAGTAGCATGTGATATTAATGGTACTGTTGTATAATTTCTGCATTTGTTGGGTCACCTTTCATTGGAATAGGCATAAATATGGATCTCTTCCAGTCGGTTGGCCAAGTAGCTGTCTTTCAAATTTCTTGACTTAAACTAGTGAGCACTTCCAGCACTGCATCCTTGTGATGGTTAAGATTGTGTGTCAACTTGGCTGAGCCATGATTCTCAGTGTTTTGGCAGTTGTACAATGTTGTGACCACTTCCCTGTTGATATTTCACATGTGATCATCTCCATGATGGAATCTGCTGAGTGGCACCAGTGGGGGCGGGGCCTGTGGGGGCTCACCACCCCCTCAGCCTTCATCTCTCAGCCCTCTGCCGCCTACTTCCTTCCTGCTCACCTTGCCAAGGCTTCTGGCTTGTTCTGGATCCAGCAGCTGACTCTTGACATCTGACCTCCAGTTCTTGGAACTTGAGATATCAGCTAACCTGCCGATCTTGGGATTTGTTGATCTTCACAGCCTGCAAGCAAGAGTCCTGCTCTCCAACCTGCCAATCTTGGGTTTGCCAGCTTCTGAGACTGCATGAATCAGGAGAGGCCTCTATCTTGATCCACATACTTGGGATGTTCCACACTCTACAATCGTGTGAGCTGTTTCCTTGATATAAATATATATTTATACACTTTACTGGTTTTGCTTCTCTAGAGAACCCAGCCTAAGACAATCCATTCATTGAAACATCTCAATCAATATTCTGTCTATTCCCGGAGCTTTTTTTTTTGGCCAATGCCTGCAGTGCAGCTTGGAGAACTCCCTTCAGTGCCATGGTTCCCGATCATATGCTACCTCCTGAAATGACTGAACATCGACCAATTCTTTTTGATACAGTGATTCTGTGTATTCCTTTCATCTTCTTTTGATGCTTCCTGTGTTGTTCAGTATTTGCCTAAAGAATTCTTCACTATTGCAACTCTAGGCTTGAACTTTATTCTTCAGCTCTTTCAGCTTAAGGAACGTTAGCCATGTACTTCCTTTTAGTTTTCTAACTCCAGGTCTTTGCACTTGTCACTATAATACTTCCTCTTTTCGAGCTGCCCTTTGAAATCTTCCAGTCAGCTACTTTACTTCGTCATTTTTTCCATTCACGTTAGCTACTCGACACTCAAGAACAAGTTTCAGGGCTCTTCTGACATCCATCTTGGCCTTTTCTTTCTTTTCTGTCTTTTTAATGACCTCTTGCTTTCTTCATGTATGATGCCCTTGATGTCATCCCACAGCTCATCTGGTCTTGGTCATTAGTGTTCAATGCATCAAACCTATTCTTGAGATGGTCTCTAAATTCAAGTGAGATATACTCAAGGTCATACTTTGACTCTTGTGGACTCATTCTAATTTTCTTTAGCTTCAACGTGAACTTGCATATGTGCAATTGATGGTCTGTTCCACAGTCGGCCCCTGGCCTTGTCCTGAGTGATGATATTCAGCTTTTCCATCATCCTTTTTCACAGATTTAGTCAATTTGATTCCTGTGGATTCCATCCAGCGAGGTCCCCGTGTATAGTTGCCATTTATGTTGGCGAGAAAAAGTATTTGCAATGAATAAGTCACAAAATAAGTTGCAAAATTCTATCATGCAATCTCCGGCCTTATTTCTATCACTAAGGCTATATTTTCCAACTACCGATCCTTCTTCTTTGTCCAACTTTCGCATTCCAATCACCAGTAATTGTCAATGCATCCTGATTTCATGTTCAGTCAATTTCAGACTGCAGATGTGGGTAAAAATCTTCAATTTCCTCATCTTTGGCCTTAGTGGTTGATGCATAAGTTTGAATGATAGTCACATTAACTGGTCCTCCTTGTAGGCTTATGTATATTATCCTATCACTGACATTGTTGCACTTCAGGATAGATCTTGAAATGTTCTTTTTGATGATGAATGTAATGCCATTCCTGTTCAAGTTTTCATTCCCAGCATAGTAGACCATGTGATTTTCCAATTCAAAATGGCTGATGCCATTCCATTTCAGCTCACTAATAACTAGGATATTGATCTTTATGCATTCCATTTCATTTTTGAAGACTTGCAATTTTCCTAGATTCATACTTCATACATTCCAAGTTCTGATTATTAATAGATGTTTGCAGCTGTTTCCTCTCATTTTGAGTGGTGCCACATCACCAAATGAAGGCCCCAAAAGCTTGACTCCATCCATGTCATTAAGGTCATCTCTACTTTGAGGAGGCAGTTGTTCTTCCCCAGTCATCCTCTGAGTGCCTTCCAACCTGAGGGGCTCATCTTCAGCACTACATCAGACAGTGTTCTGCTGCTATTCGTAAGGTTTTCACTGGCTAATTTTTTTTTTCAGAAGTAGACCGCCGGAGCCTTCTTCCTATTCTTAGTCTGGAAGCTCAACTGAAACCTATCCACCCTGGGTGACCCTGCTGGTATTTGAATACAGATGGCATAGCTTCCAGCATCATAGCAACTCCCAAGCCTCCACAGTATGACCAACTGACAGATGCCTCAGGGGAAGTGTAATTGGATTATCTTTTATGTGTGAAGTATTTTGCGACATCAGAAAATAGCTATTAAATGTTTTGAATTTTTTATTTTTTTCCAGAACTACATGTACGATATTTTGCAATTTTAATTTTGGTCTTAAACCATCACACTTGATTATCCAACCATCTAATTTAAACTGTCAATTATCGGGAATATTCTTTATTCATAAGTGAGGATACTTACATAATGTCATAAGATTAACACTTTCTGTTTATTATGGTATTTCTGGTTGTTAGTGATTCAATAGTAAACTAACTGACCTTCTGATTTCTAGTTCATTGGCTGAAGTAACATTTACTTTTTTGCTTAGTCCCGTAAACCTTGCTCAACTCGCTGAACTCAAACTATTCTCTGCTGTAATTCATTTATGCAATCTGTTTGCTCCCAAAAACTGAACCAAAGTCCTGTATTTCTGGTCTTAGTCTTTTATAATGGCTTTTTTTTTTGTTGCTTATAACTTTTAGGCAAGACACTTAGGATCTCTTTCAACAACGTTTTTCATCAGCCCCTTTATAGATAAGCAATTACCAGGTTTTGATTCTTCTCTCAGTTTGTGTCTGGATTTGTCCATTTCTCCATCGCCACCATTCTTAATGCTCTTACCATCTCATACTTAGATTATTTAATAATCCATAATTAGAATTTTTCCTGTATAGAGACAGTTAAAATCCACCCTGAACATGGTTCCTTGATAAAATACAGGCCGCTGAGTTAAATTTTAGTTTCATATAAACAACAAATGATTTGTTTAGTGCTTCCCAAATATTGCATGGGATATAGTTGTGCCAAAATTTTTTCATTGTTTGACTGAAATTAAAATTTAACTTTGAGTCTTGTATTTATATTTGCTAAATCTGGGAAGTTTAGGAGCCAAGGATTACTCGCTATTGTACTATAAATGATAAGTATCTCTCCTTCCCATAGAAATACACTCCCATAGAAATACACAGAGTGGTAATGAATTCAGGGTGAAAAGAGGAGGCAGAAACCTTTGAAGTGATAGGAAAACTATTCAATTTCTTAAGACCTTTGCATCTGGCAAGGAAGTGTTGATATCATCATAAAGCTAGGATATCCGTAAAGGTAGAAGTATATAGTTATCTATTTTGTTTTTCTTTTTTCAATTTGAAGAGCGCTTAGAAATATCACTTGCTCAAGAATATTGTCTTAATCCCTTTGCTATGCATCTATTTTGGAAAATATAGATATTTCTAGGAGGATTAACATTTTATATACTTAAGAAAATATATTTCTGAGTTGTTGCTGCTGTTAGGTGCTCTTGTGTCAGTTCCAACTCACAGCGGCCCTATGTACAACAGAACGAAACTGCCCAGTCCTGCACCATCCCCACAACATTGCTGTGTTTGAGTCCATTTTGGCAACCACTGCACCAATCCACCTCTTTGCCAATCCATCTCATTAAGGGTCTTCCTATTTTTGATTGACCCTCTACTTTACCAAGCATGATATCCTTCTCCAGGGACTGGTTCCTCCTGATAACATGTCCAAAGTATGTGAGACTAAGTCTCACCATCCTTGCTTCTAATGAGCATTCTGGCTGTACTTCTAACAAGACAGATTTGTTCATTCTTCTGGAAGTCCACGGTATATTCAATATTCTTCGCTAACACCATAATTCAAATGCAACAATTCTTCTTTGGTCTTCCTTATTCATTGTCCAGCTTTTCCATGCATAGGAGGCAATTGAAAATACCATGTCTTGGGTCAGGTGCACCATAGTCTTCAAAGTGACATCTTTAAAGAAGTCTTTTGCCGCAGATTTGCCCAATGCAATACATCTGAGAGGTATAACATAATACACACTTTAGAGAATACAGTTTTTCAGATGTTTTCCTATTAGACCAACACCACAAGGAACCAGTAAAGCATGGGACACGGGGTGGGAAAGGTGGGAAAGGGTAGAGAAAAGGACAATTGAGCCATGCCAGACAAAAACATCATCTGTCTCACAAGAATGACTAAGCTGTGGTCCTGTCATGAATCAGTCAAAACAGCACATAGCTTTATTTCACAACATGCAGTTCCATGTAGTAATAAAGTCTGCAGACTCTGGAATCACACTACCTGGGACCAAATCCCAAATCTGCCTCTTTTGTAAAATGAAGACAATATGAATACCCATCTCACAGGGTTTTGTGAATGTTACATGAGATAATATGTTGAAGTATTTATAACTGTGGAAGGCCACAAAGTAGTATACACGAGAAGATGGGTATGGTGTATTGAGCACCAAAAAAAAAAAAAAAAAACCAAACCCAGTGTCGTCGAGTCGATTCTGACTCATAGTGACCCTATAGGACAGAATAGAACTGCTCCATAGAGTTTACAAGGAGCGCCTGGTGGATTTGAACTGCCGACCCTTTGGTTAGCAGCCATAGCACTTAACCACTACACCACCACATAAAAAAAAACCCACATAAAAAAAAATTAGGAAATGCTATATCTGTTGTTGGTATTATTATCATTAAACCCCGTTTTATCTATTCTTAGTATCTATTTTTTTCTAATTATTGATTCCATCAGAATATACAACTATCTAGTTTATTTTACAGACTAAAAGCTTTTGTAGTCACTTTTTTGAGAGAAAGGAATAATATCAGGGGAAACGTTTACCTCTAGTATCATCTTCAGAGCATTCCAACCCCCTTCCCTGCCCACTGTCCCCCAGAACTTAGATTTGTGAAGCCTCCCAATTTGGTGCCCTTCAATAATATTAAAAGATCATATTTTTACATGACCATTGTTAAAACTATAATGAATAGTCCTGAAAATAATCCATTTGAAAGGAAATCCTTTAAACATAACATGTTGCTGTTAGCTGCCATCAAGTTGGCTCCCAGCTCATGGCAACCCCATGCACAATAGGATCTACACCATTGCTATCCACAGGGATTTTCCTGGCTGATTTTCAGGAGTAGATCATAAGGCCTTTCTTCTTAATCTGGAAGCTCCACTGAAACCTGGTCAGCATCACGGCAACGTGCAAGCTTCCGCCCACAGGCCGGTGGTGCATGCGGATGAGGTGCACTGGCTGGGAATCAAACCTGAGTCTCCAACATGGAAGGCAAGAATTCTACCACTGAAGGGCCCCTGGCTTCACTTAGATATATACAGGAAATAATCAAAAGACAGTGCCTTGTCTATGAACTGGTTCTCCCACCAAGCAAAGTTGCAGACTCTGGCTCCCTTTGATACCCAAACTCTGCTCCCTACCCCGCCCCATACATCTTAGCCTGTCCACATTGCACAAAGTATCATCTCGTGGTCATCAATGTTTCCCTCTACTCTTTTCACTATATGAAACCTGAAGGAGCATCTGCCTCCAGGAGACACATTCAAAGTCACTTCACAAATGTACATATGTATTAACATTAAATGTGAAGACAAGAAAGGAAAGACAAATATATCATTATATGTTCTTTTGATTATAATCTTACTCAGTAAACTGGTCACGGTTTATGTTCATGGCTGTATGAATTGATGCTTAATGCATTAAGGGAAGAAAGTGAGCGAGAAACAGGATATTCAGTTTTTTTAATTTAAAAACACTCGATTTATATCCATATCACTTTTTTTCTTTTGAGGTCACCTTGTAGAGTCTTGATGGTTTGATCTTAACACAGAAGTTTAGATACTAAAGGGAACTTACATATGCATCACTGATATTTTTTTTCTTAGAACAGAAAGATTATGTCAGAAAACACTAATCTCTTTGACAAGTAATAAAGGATTCAGATGAACATTGCTAGTTGCTCTAGAGTGTAGCTGTACTATACACTGAGTACATCAAGCAGCCAGTTCTTTAAAATCACCTGTACTTCTGTCTGCATTGTCATTGATATGGCAATAGCCCATGAAGAGTTTCCTGAAAAATATAAATTTAATATCTTAACCTGCCACCATCTCAGGACTAGGACCTTGGGAATGACAGCTGTAATATTTCAGGAAAAATACTCATCAGATTTTACTTCCTAATTCCCTCATGCTTCTATATAGGAACTCATGTTTGGGATAGAACTGTCTCTGGTTAAATCAAGAGTTGAGAAGCAGAGCTCAAATTTAGTTACTGCTCATTGCATATCTTCTTGTACATCGTTGGCCTACTTACCATATTTCATCAGTCTACTGATCCGTAAAAAAAGCCATAACTGTGCCTATTCCTCAGTTATATTTGGAGGTTAATTTCCTGAAGTGGTTTTGAAAAAGCAAAAAAAAGATATTATGATTTCCATCTTCACTAGTCCCACTGATACTTTTGATATGCTGTCAACTCTCCAATTAATTCATTCATGACAATATGTCTCCCAAGTTGGCACTAGAGATACATGAAAATTGAAAAGGATTCAAAATCACAACACATACCATACTCATATGAAATATAATTCCATCCTATTTTATAACCCACCTACCTTTTATCTAAGCCTTATTATATTTTCATTCCCCCAAAGGCTAGATTTTCTGTATCTTACCTCTGTAGTGCACAAGTCATTTTCTGCAACCTACTCAAATGCAAAGCAGATTATAAATTTGCTACGCAATTTTGCAGTATATGTTTGTTACCTCTCCCAGGTCTCTGCAACCTCACCCCTTATGTATGGTTTCCATCTGCTACTCCTTCTTAAACATCAACTACTACAATATAATAGGTGTACAAATGCCCCATCAATAAAGACACGAGGTTTTGCGGGTTATAGTTTCTAGAAAGCCTCTATCCCATAAACATGCTTTCAGTAAAAAAGCAAATTTGTTTACATTGTTCATTGAAGATCAATTATGTATTTATTGAAAATATACTTTATGCAAACTGTGTTGCCCCAAAGATGCTCATAAAGCTTGCAAGAAAACAACTGTGGTACATACAGTATCATAGTTTTCCAGGCTATCAAATGTTTGTTTCATGTGTATTGTAATGAAATGATACAAACATATCCACATGTATACCATCTGTACTTTAAAGTATGCAAGAGCTTTTAAAAATATTTGTGCTGTAGTCTATGACTATATCAATATATTCGCGCTTTCCGTTGCCTAAAAGAAAGGAAGTGCAAAACTAATGCGTACTGATTGCCTATGAGGTGCCAGGCACTGTGCATGCAATCACTAAATACATATACTGTAAGTATTTTTACTAGAATGTAAGTTCCTTAAGTACAGAAACCATGGCTTTTGATATTTGTGTCCCAAACACAATGTCAATTAAGGTATGCAGTAGCATAGTGGCTGTTATTAGACTTATGTTTGGGATACAGCAATAAGGACAGGAGGAATATGATCTATGCTATGTATAGGGCATCAGAAGAGGCTTTGTGACGCATATAATGCTTCAACTGAGTCCTGAAAATGTGTTGACTTTTTTCCAGTGGAAAGAGGTTGGGGAAAGGCATTGTGAGCTTATGGAGGGTTATACACAGGTCTAAAAATGGAAGAAAATAACACATTTAGGGAACAGTAGACAAATTAATGTGACCAAAGAGTGATGAAGGTGGAGAATATCATAAACATCCTTGTAAAAACTGATAAAATGTTCATACTTTGTCATAATGGCAACGAAAAGCTACTGAAGAATCATCTAACCCTCTGTGAATTTTTAATTTCTGCTCTCAGGATTTTATTTCTAAGAATGCTTTCTTGTTCACTGCATCTCCCTTTTTAAAGCAAACTCTTCTTGTTTCACAGGTACAACATATACTCATTTCTCTGAAGATAATAACTGCTTTTTAAAAAACTTATCTTTTGCTCCAGACATTATTTTCATTTCCTCTAATTTCTTTTTGGGCCTATGAGCCCAGTTAGATACTGTCTTCAAATACCAGGTAGACCCTGGCTTTCTGCTCATTTTTTAAAGTGAGGCATTAAAATGCTGATTGGAATATTTTGTGTATGAGCAGGACTTATCAACTGGTGGGCTCATTCTAAGATTATCAGGTGGGAACCTGGCCATTTTATTGGGTTCTACCCCCACACACAAAAAAATGGAAACCCTGGTGGCATAATGGTTAAGTGCTATGGCTGCTAACCAAAGGGTCGGCAGTTTGAATCCACTAGGTGCTCCTTGGAAACCGTGTGGGGCAGTTCTACTCCGTCCTATAGGGCCGCTATGAATTGGAATCAACTCTGCGGCAATTTTTTTTTCACCCCCACAAATATCAGTTTGTGGATTTTTTTTTTCTTTTTCTTAGACCAATCAGACTCCGCAGAAAGGATCCTTCAGTTTCCTGCCTGAAATGTGTAAGCCTGGTTGCCAATTTCTGAAGACTGAACAGGTAATTGGGAGTTCCACTACCAAGTGTATGGACTGTCATTTAAACCATGTTTTCAATATGAAACTTTACCCCTGCCCTTAGTCATGTTCATGCCACAAAGTCCGGAGACTCTCTTATTCAACCTTTTTATAGAAGAAATCTTCGTGGGAAAGTATAGTGGCTTATGCACACAAGTTATGGGAGGGGATAAGGAAGTCTTACTATTTATCAACGCATTCAATCAATTTTACAGTTTCCATTTACCTCAAACAGTAAAGCTGCCTTCAAAAGTACCTGGAGTTTCTAGTTCCTGAGTCTTTCTGTTGAGGTAGTACAGGAATTGACTTAACCACCTGCAGAGGAACCCTGGTAGCTCAGCGGTAAAAAGAGCAGCAATTAGTTCAAATCCACCAGGTTCTCCTTGAAAACCCTGTGGGGCAATTCTACTCTGTCCTATAGGGTCACTACAGATATTTGAGTTTTAATGTTTTTTTTTTTTTACTCTGTTATGCCAATTCTTATTCATCCTTTTGCTTTCTATCTTCCAAAATGTATGAATATTTCTAGTTTTCTGAATTTCCTCTCACTCTCTTTGTCCTTGCGATTTCATATCCTTTTAGTTTTTCGTGCTATCATTTTTACAGACTTCAAAAAGTAGTTCAGATAAACCCGTGTTTATCTAGAAGTCCCACTGAAGTATTTAGATAGGAGAGTAACATAATCAGATACACATTCCATAAAAGATAAGTCAGGCAGTAGTGTGGAGGGAATAATTTTAAGGAAGGCAAGATTTGAGACAAGCAAAACAGCTGGAAGAGGTGACTAGAGACTGAACTGAAGTTCTAATAGTGAGGATGTAGAAGAGTTGCCATATATGAAAAGTGCTAGGGAGGTGGAATCATTAGGAAGTGACTTCAAGTTGCATGTAAAAAGGAAAATATGCTTGGGTAGAGAACTACATAATTTCCATGTTGGGTATGTTGATTTGAGGAACCAGTCGGATATGCAGTTAGAGATACCCAGACTGTATATAACTGACTATGGAAAACTGAAACTCTGTGCAGAGGTCTAGGCTGGAAATATATGCTTGCGAGCAATCCAAATTGATATGCTATATGCTCTCAGAAACACAATTCTTTAAAATTAATACTAAAAATGTATGTAAATAAGTAGAGGTGATAACATCTTTGTTCTATTTAAATGACTTTAGGTCTTTTTGAAATGTGAATGCCATGTACATAAGACAGGCATATTGCCATCATTTTAGGAAAGCATTCTCATACACACATTTAAATCATTATGTATAAAATAAACCCCACCCACTGCAAGTAAAAGCTACAGCATGTTGTGCGTTCTCTAAATAACTACCTACAATCACCCACCCATTGCCATCGAGTCGATTCCAACTCGTAGCGACCCTGTAGGACAGAGTAGAGCTGCCCCGTAGAGTTTACGAGGAGCGCCTAGTGGATTCAAACTGCCTACCTTTTGGTTAGCAGCCATAGCACTCAACCACTACGCCACCAGGGTTTCCAATCATTATGTACATCACATACAATTTTGTATATGACTAACATTCAGCTAATAATCTTGTAATCCTAATTTACAAGGTGGTGGATCAGACAGAATCTGGCTGCCACCACACTGATTGCCAGGGTTGTGTACAAACATCTAGCTTGCTAGGCAGGTGTCCACTTCCTGCCTCACTTCACTACGTGTATCTCTCCCAAAGATTCATGCTCATACGAATAATCAGGTTGAAATGTAGTTAAGATGATATGTTAATCTTTTTTATGGTAGAAAAAATAATTGCACAGCCCCACTGGTCTTTGCTCTAATATTAGTTAGAAAGGTTATGAAAAAGACACGCACTTTATGTTATACGAATCTTGATTCCTCAAATGTTTATGAAAACAGTTTTTCCTTGAGGCAGAATCAATAAACAAGTTCCATATTTTTCAAGGAGATTCTTCAGTTTTACTTATTTTTATAAAGCACTTTCATGTACTCAAAGGGATTTTTTATTTTATTATATATAATGTCATGTTTTTGAGAGTGGAGTGCTGTAAGTTATGCCATTAGGAAATGGTATAGCGCCTCCATTAATTTCCAAAATACAAATTGTTATCTATGAACAGAAATCAGCTTCTGGCATAATTCAATAAAATTCATTCATCTCCTATTGTTGCCTTTATTCTCCCAAATATTCTTTTTAAAAAGATCTTTTGATTATTGTGATTTAGTTAAATTATATTTAAATTTGACTACAAGAGAAGTTTGCTCATTCACTTCTGATTGCAGTGATAGTTAAGTTTTCAGGGTAGCTGCTTTTGTTTTGGCAAGCTAACTGTCAAGAGCCCCAAGTTTAGCTGTACAGCAAGCAGCTTTACTGCTCACTGTCTCCCACTGAGTTCCTAGCAGTGAAGAAAACTAATGGTAATTCGTTCTCTTTTCGGGCTCGACGATTGAGGCTTGTGTCAAAGTCTTGGATTCTTGTCTGCCTGTCAACTTTTCATGATAAAAATGAGGCTGATATTGAGTGTTTCTACAGGTCTAGAATCAAAGTTCTCAGCTGATGAACATTACTTCCTTGTCTATTTTGGCTTTTAAAGGGCCTCAAAAAAAGAAGCATGCGTCATTTCCCTGAAGTCCAACATATTAACACATGACAGTAAGTGATTGTTCATAAATAAATTCCCCAAAGTAATTTTTATCAGAATTACACAATTTTATCCCTTCGGGGCCTTTTTTTCTCTTCTCAAAGCATATTCTTCAAACATGACACTTATTACACACACTGGGAAGTACTTCTTTCTCTTTCAGTTACCCCCTTTCTCTTCTTTTTCACCTCACAATCTGCTTTTAATAATGTTGTATTTGTTCAGCTAATGGAGATTTTAATTGCACATGAGTACAATTTCCACTATGACTTTCAGTTAAAATTATGAATTCCAAACTACCCATGATCAACCAAGTCCTTTAAGCTGATTGATTTGAAGAAGAAAAAAAATTTTTTTTTAATTATTTTCAAATGGTGCTAGGCATGTCATACATAGTTGCACTTGGTTGAAATTAGTTAATTATTGGCATGAATGCACTTACTCCTCAAACCTCCTGTTCACTGAAGAACAATAGAATGTCCTTCTGATGCTGATTGGCAAAGAATTATTCTCTTATTCAAGTATCAAAATGATGTCTTAGTTATGAGTATATGTAGTCACCATCGTGTTTTTTTGTACATGCCCAATTTACTGCATTTTCTACAAACTCATAATGCAGATCCGAATGAATCCAGAGACATGTGGATATGTGAGATTACAGTATAGTATACTACTTAATGCCACAGGTCATAGAGGAGGCACAGATAAGAGAGCCCAGAAGGTTGAAATTGTGAGGCCAAAGTCCCATTTTCATGCATATAAAGTTGAAACTGTCTCCTTATTTATTTATTGGGGTGTTATGCTCTAGATAAAAAGGAAATAAAATAAAAATCACTTGCTCTGGGTGCCGTGTTGATCATTAAAACACCAATATTTAAAAGAAATCTTTACTCACAATGAGATTTGCCATTTGTCCATTTTATAAAACCAAACATCATTCCTTTCTTGTTTCTCTGACGCCAAATACACAAGCGCAGGTTGAAAGGGTAGGATTAGTATTTCTGCTGGAAGGACTCATTACTGAACCTGAATTTTCACTAAAATGCATGCCTAGGCTGGAATATAACACTTATTATTATCTTCATACCTTTGCAGATAAGGCAGGAGGATTTGAAGGGTTTGAAAAGGACCCTTTTAACATAGCCTTAAAAAATTACATTGCAAAGCTTTCCTTTCATCAGGATGCAGCTGATCAAAAAAAAAATTTTTTTTTCATCCGTTTCCTAAAGGAAAGCTACTGGTGTTCATTAGGGAATTTGGTTTCATTTTTTACTCATCCTTGCATCTGAAATGTCAAATACAAGAACTATAAATAGAAATTGAATCAAAACTTACAGACATAAGTAAATAAACTTTTAAAATAATAGCTAGAGCTATATACATAACCTGTCTTAGGCAAAATTATGAAGCAGATAAAGCTTAATTTCAACAAATAAGAAAAAAAAAAACTAAATGTGAGTGTGCCTGACTCAATGCTTAACACATAATAATCACTTGCTAAAATTTCTCCCAAAACATTATTCCTCTCCTTTCAGCCTTTTTTTCCCTACTAGTAGAACATTTTGCACTGTCCAGGTATCTCACAGTATCTTTACGTTACATTCCCCAACCCCACTCTAAACAATCAAACTCAGACCAGATTAATTTCCTATATTCTTTCTTGGAAAACCACTCTTCAATACATATTTTTGTTGCTGTTGGAAAGGATCTGATCAATTAATTCTCACTTAGGGATTAATACCACTTCATGACTTAATATATCACCCTTTCCAGTGTTACTAGTATCTTAACAGGGACTGTCAAAATCTCAGGTCTAAAGACTGATTAATGATTTTTGCAGGCACCAGTAGGGAGAGCTTTGGGGTGTAAATTCTGTTATTGTAAAAAAAGCACCATTTTAAGTGCCCTCTGTCTACGCTCATGGACAGCAATATATTCCAAAGGGTCTTTTAAACATGAAACATGCATCTGAGGATTCTCAGTAGTAATGAAAAGACTGGACGAACACTGCACAGGTGCATTCGAACAATGAAATATGCCACATGCTCCTTACAGTCCTCTTTTGGGGTTAGCAGTAGTAGCAATTAAGTGGTTCTACGCTCCAGCTACTCCCCCATTTCTAAAGGTGTTGCTAACAGTAATCCTGTTAATAGCTGGCTTTGTAGTTAATAGGTTACCTTATTTAGGATATGTGAAAAAGTTTGCAAACTTCATGGTTCGAGTGATGAATGCTCTCAAAGTTGCAATGACTAAAATTTCCATTCACCCCACTAATATGTGAAACCTGCTAGTTTCACACCATTCTAATTAACACCCATAGCATTTCCTGAGAAAACTGATTGTACTTCGAACTTAATCAGGTTTCTGGCAATAGGAATGGTAAACATAAAAAGTGATATCTAAAAGCTGGTTTTTAAAAAGCCTCCTTCCTTTTCTTTGGATTTGCCTGCATGATTGTTTGTAGCTCTATTTTTTTTTAATATGGTTCAAGATGTTCCTTTTTATTACGCCATTATTCCTTTGCTTGTGCTGTTCCTTCCACATTCAAGGCCTCCTCTCTCCACACCACTTATTCAATTCAGCTTGTCCAGACATCCTATAGCCCTGATGATGACTGCTTGCCTGCACTGGCATCTTTCATACCTTACAGATACTGTGGTCTAAGATAAGCTAGATGCCATTTATTAAGTGCTTACTCTATGCCATGGAGTGTGCTAAACTTTACCTACAGTATCTCATTTCTTCCTTACAGCAACCTGTGAGCTAAATAATATTATCCTCATTTTACACAGACAAGACTCAAAGAGATGAAATAATTTCCGAAGGTCATACAACTAGTAACAAGCAGAGCCTAGATTACAACCCCTGATGGTTTGACTGTGTTTGACTCTACCACCTACTCAAATGGACTTTGTCCCACTAGTTGAATGCCCTATTGCCTGCCCCATCCTTGTAAATTTATCCATCTTTCTCAAATGTTCTAGCTCATTTCAATTAACCAAATCATGGCCCAGCTGGATTCAGAGATAATGAAGATAGTTTTATTTCCTTATTGCCCCAAATGACTTATAGAGGGCTTAGAAGAAGCACAAACTAAACAGAGCGACCTCAAGAGTCCTTGTGACAAGGAGCCTCACTCATTTGCTCCTGTGGTATGGTACGGAGTTGAAATGGTATCAGTCGGGGCAGCTGGTACACCAGTGTTCAAGCAGCCTCAGAAGCCAGGAGGACCAAAGTTGTGGAAGGCAGTAGAGCAACTGGCTTCCTTTTAGCACAGGAACATATTGTATGCCATAAACTGCTCCATGAAGTAAACATAAATCCTTCCTATAAACAAGCTTTCTGGAAACCTTAGCCTCCCATATAAGATTAAAAAAAAAAAAGTTGCCATTGAGTCGATTCCAACTCATAGCAACCTTAAAGGACCGAGTAGGACTGCCCCATAGAGTTTCCAAGGAGCATCTGGTGGGTTTGAACTGCCAATCTTTTGGTTAGCAGCCAAATTCTTAATCACTAGGCCACCAGGGCTTCCATATAAGATCAGGATATTTAACCGATACACCTCAAAGATGACAGAGCCATTCTTCATTATGAAGTTAAAATCACTTGTCTTAGTGGGTGCAACCCTGAGGTTTGCCCATAATCTGATAGTCAAAGAAAACCATGCTGAGGAAAATTATTTTTGCAGTCTCCCTATATTTCCTCAACATTTTTTTTTCCTGCTATCTTATAGGTGCAACTTTAAACAGTAAAATGCAATAGAGTGTACTGGTAAAAAACATGGACTTCGGACTAAGACTGACCAAGGCTCAAATCCTGCTTGTACAACAAATTAGGCCATACTACTTAAACTTTCTGAGTTTCAACTTCCTGATCTAAAAAAATGGGTGTAATCATAGTGCTGAATTTACGGTTTCGATCTCAGCATTAAAGAAGGCAATTTGTATGAAACACTTCACACATAGTAAGTGATAACTACTGTTATTACTGTTTTTCATACTTAATAGCAAGATGTTTCTAAGTTTTAGATTTTACGCTGCATTCCATTTAAACTCGTAGGGTTAGCGCTTGGTTAGTCTTCCAAAATAATAATTATTCTCAGGTACAGTATTTATTCACACCATAACAGGACATCATATCACAAGCACAAAGACAATTCTTTCCCAAATAAGCCTAGCATTCATTCACAGACTAGAAAAATTATCTGTCTGTAATCTTGAAATCCTATTATCTAAAGCTCTGTTCATCACATTATATTACAATGGGATAAGTCACTTACTCTGCAATAATCACACTCAGCTTCACAAAACCTCAAAGGGCAGGGTCCTTAAGAACTATACACCTTTTCAATTTTCGTGAAAGGCTTTTAGTTTCTAGTGAGTCAAATCTCCCTTTCCTGTATTCAAACAAACATTTTTCTAGGACAGTGATCCCAAACACTCAGAGTAAACTGTGAGCAGTTGCCATTTCCCTGGCATTATCACACAGGTGGATGTGGTATTACATGGACCAAACACTACAGATAATGGACCAGAATTTTCACTGCTTATACACATAATCTAATATCACTAAGAAATGGCTCTACACTGGATAAGTTGATGAACGAGAAAAAAGAAAGATCTGTTGGTTGAAAGTGAAAAGGTAATATCTTTGTAGAAGTTTTACATGAGAATGAATAAATTGAAGCAGAAGTCTTCTTTATTACTAACAATAAGATAAAAAGTGGTCTTTTCATTATCACTTCCCTTTTGTTCTTTTTTTGCCTGCTACTCTTCATCTAATTTTCTAAAGATTATACTGAATTCAACAATTATCATTCTCAGAATAGGCTGCTTTGTATTTTTAGAGCACTTTTCTAGGAAACCTGTACAACATCGCTCTGGTATATATGATAACTTAGTTGACTTAGTGTATTCACTCTGTCAAGGATCACTCAGCAGCATTGTTGTCCTGACCATTTGAAATTAATTTTTCACAAAAGTGGACCCTAGCCATGCTATTATGCAGTAGCCCACATGCAGACTGTCTAAATACAGCAAAAAATCAAAAGCAAATTAAAAAAAAAAAAAAAACCCTTAACTTTCCGCACATTGAAAATCTTCCATATGACACACTCTTCTTGTAAAATCTGTTAGAATGAGAAAGGGGAGGCAGCCGAAAGCCCAGGAGGCATAAAGTTAAAATAGATAATTCTTATGGTCTCTTGGTGTCTGGTGGTACAGTGGTTAAGCTCTCAACTACTAATCCAAAAGTTTTGCGGTTCAAACCCACCAGTGGCTCCGTGGGAGAAAAGACCTGGCGATCTGCTCCAGTTAAGAGTATAGCCTTGGAAACACTATGGGACAGTTCTACTCTGTCATATAGGGTCGCCATGAGTTGGAATCAATTTGACAGCACCTAACAACAACTTTGGTGCTTGTACTTTCTTCCAGGTCTCCAGGAATGTCATCTGATGCTAGAGATTCAAAAGCCAGTTGTATACTCTCTTGGTTATCTAGTGCAGCTGTAACAGAAATACTCCAAGTGGATGGCTTTAACAAACAGCAATTTATTCTCTCATGGTCTAGGAGGCTAAAATCCAAATGCAGAGCGCCAGCTCCAGGGGAAGGCCTTCTCTCTCTTTTGACTCTGGGGGAAGGTCCTTGTCATCAATATTCCTCTGGGTCTAGGAGTTTCTCAGTGTAGGGTCCAAAGGATGCATCCTGCTAAAGGCTCTCCTTTCTTGGTGATAGGCAGCCTCTCTCCTTTCTGCTTGTTTCTCTCTTTTATATCTTGAGATCGACTCAAGATACAACCTAATCCAGTTGATTGTGTCCTGCCGCATGAACATAACTGCCTCTAATCCTGCCTCATTAACATCATACCACTGAAAAACCAAACCCACTACCATGGAGTTGATTCCAACTCATAGCAACCTCACAGGGTTTCCAAGGCTGTAAACCTTTACAGAAGCAGACTGCCACATCCTTCTCCCTCAGAGCCTATGGTGTTTTCAAACCGCCAAACTTTCAGTTAGCACTCAAGCACTTTAACCACGGTGCCACCAGGGCTCCTTATTAACATCATAGAGGGTAGGATTTACAATAAATAGGATAATAATATCAGATCACAAAATGTAGGACAACCACACAATACTGAGAATCATGGCCTAGCCAAGTTGACACACATTTTTAGGGGACACAGCTCAATCTATAACACATATCCTTACCACCCCTCCTGCTTTTTATTGAACCATCAGCTCAGTGGTAGAGTCACTGGTACATGATAGAAAAAGAGACAAGCCTTAAGGACATGGGGCTAGGGAGCAAGTGCCCATTCAATAAAGTTTTTCTCTATTCTGACACCCAAGGTATCAAAACATTACTTATATTTGTCCCTCAATTATTATATTTTTATATTATATTATATTATATTACATTCGTTCCTTGACTAACAGGTTAGTTACTTTTGCTTTTACTCAAACTTCTCATTCCCTGGTACTAGGTTTTTGGATAGGATCTCTTATTGGCTTGTTCTTGAACCTGGCCCTGGTTTCCATTATTTTCCCTCAGAATCTGGCCTGCATGCCAGGTTCTTTCTTCTTTCATGGTAAATCTCAAAAATAGGTAAGAAATATTATTCTGCATTAAGAATGGAAAGAGAAGAAAATAATAAAAATGGAATGTGGGCAGATTAAAGAAGCCAAGGGAAATTTCAATTGCTTGTGCTCTCAACATTGGGAGAGATAGAGACAAATGAGAACACTGAGGTTTTTGTTTTGTTTTGTTTTTAACCAATGTCAAGGGTCAATATTCATAAGAGCCTTAGTAACATAGTTTTTCTTCAACTATTCCAATGATGGCTTCATCACTGGATTTGCCTGAGTGCAACTACCTTCACAGACTACCTTTTCAGCTCAAGATGGAAACATTGTAAGATCTTTTCTACCTAAAGATAAGCTTTATTCAGTGGACAGATTTATGTGAATAACAAACAGCAGATTATATTTTTCTTTTTTATTGGAGAGAATTTTAGTATCAATTTAGGCAAATAGTACCAACGCTTATATATATATAGCCAGGTATCTAATTTTCTAGTAAAAGAAATATTTTTCTGGAAGTGAAAATCCAATGCAATAAGCATATAATAAGTGTTTATTTATATGATGGACACTGTGCTACAGGCACTTCTATCTTACCACATAGAGCAGCCAGATACAGGTAACTCTGAGAGGCATTTTATATTCATTACACAGAGGCAGCTATATTTGTAGGGCTCGGGAGATAGAGAGTATCACATTGACTCTATTTTAACACATACTTTTTTGTTGTTAGGTGCCATTGAGTTGGTTCAGACTGAAGGTGATCCTATGTACAACAGAACAAAACACTGCCCAGTCCTGCATCATCTTCACAATCATTGCTGTTTGAGCCCATTGTTGCAGCCACCGTGTCAATCCATTTTGTCAAGGGCCTTCCTCTTTTTCACTGACGCTTACTTTGTCAAGCATGATGTTATTCTCCAAGGACTGGTCCCTCCTGATAACATGTCAAAATTACATGAGACAAAATATCACTATTCTCGCTTCTAAGGTGCATTCTGGCTGTACTTCTTCCAATACAGATTTGTTCATTCTTCTGGAAGTCCGTGGTATATCCAATATTCTTTGCCAACACCATAATTCAAAGGTAGCAATTCTTCTAGGATCTTCCTTATTCTTTGTCCAGCTTTTGCATGCATATGAGGCAATTGAACATACCATGGCTTGGGACTGGCACACCTCAGTCCACAAAGTGACATCTTTGTTTTTTAACACTTTAAAGAGCTCTTTTGCAGCAGATTTGCCCAATTCAATACACCCTTTGATTTCTTGACTGCTGCTTCCATGGGTGTTGACTGTGGATCCAAGTAAAATGAAAACCTTGACAACGTTAATATTTTCTTTGTTTATCCTGATGTTGCTTATTGGTCCAGTTGTGAGATTTTATTTTCTTTATATTGAGGTGTAATACATACTAAAGGCTGTAGTCTTTGATTGTCATCAGTTAAGTGATTCAAGTCCTCTTCACTTTCAGCAAGCAAGATTGTGTCGTCTGCATATCACAGGTTGTTAATAAGTCTTCCTCCAAACCTGTTGCCACTTTTTTCTTCATATAGTCTAGCTTCTCGGATTATTTACTCAGCATACAGACTGAATAAGTATGGTGAAAGGATACAACCCTGAAATACACCTTTACTGATTTTAAATCATGCAGCATCCCTTGGTTCTGTTCGAACAACTGTATCTTGGTCTATGTACAGGTTCTGCACGGGCACAATTAAGTGGTCTGAAATTCCCATTCTTTGCGATGTTATCCATAATTTGTTGTGATTTAAACAACTGAATGCCTTTGCATACTCAAAAAAACACAAGTAAACATTTTTCTGGTACTCTTCTGCTTTCAGCCAAGATCCATCTGGCATCAGCAATGATATCCCTCATTCCACGTCTTCTTATGAATCCGACTTGAATTTCTGGCAGTTCCCTATAGATATACTGCTGCAACCATTTTTGAATTATCTTCAGCAAAATTTTTCTTATGTATGTGATATTAATGATATTGTTTGATAATTTCTGCATTCTGTTGGATCACCTTTCTTTGGAATAGGCACATATACAGATCTCTTCAGGTCGGTTGGTTGTGTAGTTGTCTTCCAGATTTCTTGGCACAGATTAGTGGGTGCTTCCAGTGTTGCCTCAATTTGTTGAAGCATCTTAATTGGCAATCCACCAATTCCTGGAGCCTCATTTTTCACCAATGCCTCCAGTGCAGTTTGGACTTCTTCCTTCAGTGCCATCGTTTCCTGATTATACGCTACCTCCTGAATGGTTGAAAGTCAACCAATTCTTTTTAATACAGTGTGACTCTGTATATTCCTTCCATCTTCTTTTGATGCTTCCTGCATGGTTCAATATTTTGCCCGTAGAACCCTTCCATATTGCAATTCAAGGACTGAATTTTTTCTTCAGGTCTTTTAGTTTGAGAAATGCTGAGTGTGTTCTTCTCTTTTGTTTTCTACCTCCAGGTCTTTGCACATTTCATTATGATACTTTGTCTTCTTGAGCTGCTCTTTGAAATCTTCTGTTCTGCTCCTCTACTTTATCATTTCCTCCTTTCCCTTTAGCTACTGTATGTTCAAAAACAAGTTTCAGAGTCTCTTTTGACATTGATTTTGGTCTTTTTTCTTTTTCTGTCTTTTTAATGACCTTTGGCTTTCTTCATGTGCTATGTCTTTAATGTCATGCCACGATTCATCTGGTCTTCAGTAACTAGTAATCAATTCATCAAATATATTCTTGAGATGATGTCTAAATTCAGGTGGTATATACTCAAGGTTATACTTTGGCTCTCAAGGACTTCATTTAATTTTCTATAGTTTCAACTTGAGCTTGCATATGAGCAATCGATAGTCTGTTCTTCAGTCGGCCCCTGGACTTACTCTGACTGATGATATTGATCTTCTCCATTGTCTCTTTCCACAGATCTAGTCAATTTGATCCCCGTGTATTCCATCTGGCAAGGTCCACCTGTATAGTCACCATTTATGTTGTTGAAAAAAGGTATTCACAGTGAATAACCCTTCATTCTTGCAAAATTCTATCATGTGACCTCTGGCGTCGTTGCTATCACCAAGGCCATATTTCCTAACTACCAGTCCTTATTCTTGGTTTCCAACTTTCACATTCCAATGACCAGTAATTATCAATGTATCTTGACTGCATGTTTGATCAATTTCAGACTGCAGAAGCTGGTAAAAAATCTTCAATTTCCTTATCTTTGGCATTAGTGGTTGGTGCATAAATTTGAATAATAGTAATATTAACTGGTCCTCCTTGTAGACGTATGGATATTATCCTATCACTGACAGTGATGCATTCCAGGATGGATCTTATTCTTTTTTACTATGATTGTGATGCCATTTCTCTTCAATTTGTCATTCCCAGCATAGAAGCCCTTACAATTGTCTGATTTAAAATTACCAGTACCAGTCCATTTCAGCTCACTAATGCCTAGGATATCGATCTTCAAGTGTTCCATTTCATTTTTGACAACTTCCAGTTATCCTTGATTCATGCTTCGTGCATTCCAGGTTCCAATTATTAATGGATGTTTGCAGCTGTTTCTCCTCATTTTAAGTCTTGCCACACCAGCAAATAAAGGTCCTGAAAGCTTTTCTCCATCCATTTCATTAAGTTCAACTCTACTTTGAGGAGACAGCTCTTCCCCAGTTGTAATTTGAGTGCCTTCCATTCTGAAAGGCTCATCTTTCAGCGCTATATCAGACAATCTCTGCTGCTATTCATTAGGTTTTCAACTGGTCAATGTTTTTCAGAAGTAGATTGCCAGGTCCTTTTTCCCAGTTTGTCTTAGTCTAGAAGTTCTGCTGAAACCTGTTCACCATGGGTGATGCTGCTGGTATTTGAAATACCAGTGGCATAAGCTTCAGTATCGTATCAAAATTCTCGCCGCCACAGTATGACAAACTGACAGAGTGGCGGAAAGTAGTACAGTCACTTCCTTTTACCATGTACAGAGTAAGATAATTAATTCAGGATATAAACTTTAAAAAGCAGGTGCTCATAGATATTATGTGGCTTGGACAAGTTCATATGACTTGTACAAGGTTCTGAAAAAAAGCTTGACTGAATGAAAACTGGGGAAGTTGCATGATTCTCACACATCCTAAAATATAAGGCTAGAATGTCTCAAAAGACCTGTCATCACACTAGTAATTTAGTTACCTTTTTCTAACAATTTTTATCCCAGAAACCATATGTTTTTAAACTTTGGACAAGTAATTTAAGAAGTTAGTTTTATTAAATGCAAACACAAATTAATGAGGTTTTCTAAATGAAAATCAACATAATATATTATTCTTTTATTTAATCATAATTCAGTTTTAGCATAATATTTAATGAAAGTGATTAAACACAAGAGCAGAGCCATCTATCATAGGCTGCCTCAGAAAACATTTAGTTGTAGTGGGGATCTGTAGAGGCTATTACATATCCCACAAACAGATGGAAAGTGGGAAAGGTGAAGCCAAAAGATAAAGTACCATTAATAAGATCTCTGGTGGGATAACATTGAAAAGGAAGATTGATCCTGATAAATAAATTAAGAATGCACCCCCACTCATGCAAATAAATCGGCGTTATATTGGTGATAGCACTAGGCCCTGATATTCTCTTCTCCTCCAATTTTTTCTCAGGAAAAATAAAAAGCTAGGACATTTTGACTTCCAAGTCATAATTTATGTGTAATGAACCTACTTTTACTCAAAAGTGTTGCATGCGGGGTCAATTATAAATCTAAACCCCATGAAAAATCTGTAAATGTTGTTACTTCTGTGAATCTAGGTTGCACGTTTGCTTGAAACATATTCATATATATCTAAATATTGCTTAGCTTCTCTTAATACAAATAAGCAAAGTAAAGGAGATTATAGAATAAGTTGGAAGGAGAGTGAGCCAAAGTAAAATCAAAAAACAAAGAGATGAAAACTGGTTACGTGGCTCCTGTGTTAGGAATACTGACTATCACAACCCAAGGTAGCATATACCATTTAATATAAATTGTAATAACGATTTCTACAGTGGAGAAGAGACTACAGAATAAAACAAAATATCTAAATATGGGCTGCATCCATGTAACACCAAATATTCCAAAGTTCATTATGAAATTCTGAAGTTAATGGGAATGTAGGAATTTGGTATATGCTTCTAGAACTTTTTTTTTCTAGAACTTGATTCACAGTTAATTTAATTCAGCAGTGACTATGTACTGAGTACTGTTATGAGGAAAGCTCTGAGCTAAACAAAGGTGAATAGTCTCCTTGGAGTTAGATTAGGTTAAGGGGCAAGATAAGGCAATGCACAAATAATTCTATTATTAAACAAACCAGGGTAAACAGGCAATAGTAGTTACAAAATATTTTTGCAAAACAGTAAATAAATAAAATGGGTTGACATCCTACCATATATTAAAATTCATTATTGCATTGGTTAGCTATTGCTGCATAATAAGCAACCACAATAGTCTTAGTGGCCTGTATCTAGCTCTCATGTCTGTGAGTTGACTAAAATAAAAAAAATTTTTTTTGGCTAGGGCTCAGCTAATATAGTATTGTCTAGGCTAATGCAGCTTTATGGATTTTGACCGGGATTTCTTGCACATCTTGCACATTCATTAAGGATCAGCTAAGCTAGGCCTCGCTGGGGTGGCTTGGCAGGGGCAGCTCTTCTTAAATATTTCTTTCATTTTACTCCTGGGTGTAGTAGAATAGCCTGGGCATGGACATGGGCATGACAGCAGTGAAGGAGAGCAAGCCCAAATATAGAAGCACTTTTCAAGTCTCTGCTTGCTTCACATTTCTTAAAATCACATTGGCCAAAGAAAGTCACAAGTCCAAGCCCAGAATCAGAGTGGGAAGACACTGAAAAGCTTTAGGGTGAAATATGTAAATATATACTTTTATTTCTGGGGCAGGAATGAGGATTTGGGATAATCTAGTCTACTACATTTATAAGGTTTTAAACCCTAGTTGTATGGTAAAAGAATTGGCAGACATAAAATTGAAACAGAATTGATGGGCCAGAATAAGACACTAGAGTAACCGTTTAATTTATGATAAAGGCATCATTTCAATCCAATGGGGAAAGTGTCAGTTGCTAAACAAAAGGTGTGGGGAATTTTTGCTCGTGATTTGTAAAAAAGCTTATGTTAGATCCTTACCACATATCACATGTCAAAATAAATTCCCAAATGGTTTAAAAAATGAAATACAAGCAGTGAAACCATAAAATCTAGAAGAAAATGTAGGTAAATATATAATTGATCTTGGAAAGGGTAAGAACTTTCTAGTTCTCAAAGGAAAAATAAACAGATTTGAAAACATAAATGAAATGTACATTGATAACAACATAAAGAAATTAAAAGGCAGAGGAAAATAGTTCAAAGTCTCAATACTCATTATACTTTTAATTTTTTTATAACACAACTAATCCGCAAATAAAAATGGGCAAAAAAAAAGGAAAAGCAATTTCCCAAAGACATATAAATGGCCAATAAATGTAGAATAAAAGATTTATCTTTTCTAGAAATCAATAACAGGAAAATAAAACAAGAAATAATTTGTTTTAACAAACCAGTCAAGAATTTTTAAATTGATAGTACTCAGTGTTGACAAGAATTGAATAAAATGAACACTGTCATAAATTTCTTCAAAGACCTTAAATTAGCACAATACTCTGTAACATAATTGGCAATGGTATCAAGGATCTTAAAATGTTTATACCTTTTAATCTAATAATCCTTGTTTTAGCATATTGTTTTAAGTAAATATGCAAGAAAACAGACACAGAGTTTATGTATGAGGCACATCACCACATTATAAGAGCAAAAACACTGAAAAAAACTTATATATCCTACAATGGAATGGTTAAATAAATTGTTTTCCATTAATTAAATCATCTAACATGTAGCCATTTTAAAAATCAATTTATAAAAGAATATGTAATGGCAAAGGAAATGCTTCAAATATAATGTTAAGTGAACATGTCAAGATACAAAGCTGTGTACAGAGTATGATCCCAACTGTATAAGATAAATGCACAAAAAAAGACAGGGAAATATACCCTAAACTGTTAATAGTTATAATCTCTGGATAGTGGGATTATCAATTACTGGTATTTGTATTTCTTGCTTTGTATTTTGTATAATGACAAATATATTGGGGGAAAATAAGGGTATTTGATTAACTATCCAAGTTATATAAAAAAAGAAAAAAAAATTTTAAGGAGTTATTTAAATAAGGACAGCTTTGCATTCTGGAGGAAATGAGTAAGATCACTGATGTTTATTTGATTTAGAGCTTTTTGGTTCCCTAAATTGCTTGGAGTAATGATAAAGAGACATTTCTCAAAAATTAGGCAGAGGAATTATTCCTTCATAAAGTATGTAATGTATTTGGATCCTTGGGGATTGCCCCTCATCTCATGTCGTAGCATAAACCTTTTTGGAGTTCATTTCTTGCTAGGCTTCTGATTTATTTTCCAACAGAGTTTAAACGTTTTATTTCAGGTCCTTTAATGTTAAGTTAAAATTACTTCCAATAAGCAGCAGAACATCATTTTAACAAGGAAAAAAGATATAGAGTAAATAGCAAGATTTAATCTTTGTGGAACGCTTTCTGCTTAAAAATTGGTTAAATAAGACTTTTTCTCTATGATGCCAAACATTCTAGGTTTTTCTGTCTTTTTTATTGTTTTTAGATGTGTGTCATTTAAACTCTCATCAAGACCAAAGTCTTACTCTTCTCCCCAGTGGAAAATACTGCGTTTTAGAAATTGGAAGCTCTTGCCAACAAAGTTTTCTTTCTTTTTTTTTTTTCAGTTCTACCTCTCTATCCCAACTACAATCAGTAAGCAACAGGGACAAAAATAAAAGGGGGAAGACGAGGAGAGACTAGGGAGGAGATAGGTGGAGACTTGGCCATAAAAATCGAGAGAAAAGTTTTGAACACAATTCAGTTCTGCTACTAGTGATTTCATTTTCTCCCAGAAAATTCGCCCTGTATATTCACAACACACTTTGCCAAGTTTGTCCTAGAACTACCTAGGTGGTCGTTCATTCTAAAGGGATAGGCACTCTAGAGTAGAGAAATACTCTACTTTTTTCAAGGAAGAAAAGCAAATCACTAGGGGGAAATAGAAGCCTACATTTCAGTCACACACCAGCTATGTCTTCTTTTTGAATTGCCGTTGTGTAGGTGTGTCACTAGCTGTGTATTAGAATGGTCATTCTAGTGGCCATTCCATTTCTTGCTAGGCTTCTGATTTGTTTTCCAACCAAGTTTAAAGACTTTATTTCAAGCGTCTTAATGTTAAATTAGAATTACTTTCAATAAGCAGCAGAACATCATTTTAACAAGGAAAAAAGATATAGAATAAATATCAGATTTATTCTGACTTAGGGACTGTCAGAATCACTTCCTCTGTGGAGATAAAGAGTTTTACCTTATTCTGAACTGGCTTAAATTTTTTTGTTGTTGTTGGGAATTGGGGTCATGGATCTTCCTGTGTTACCAATATAAGTAATCTTTACTCTCCACATCTAGTCCTATTTTTGTCAATTCTTAGACCAGTTATCTACATAATTGACTCAGTTCTCCCTTTCCTTTTCATCAGCCTGCTGTATAATCTTGATTATAGACATTGATTCCCTATTATCTAATTCCCCATCCTAATAAAGTCTGAGATAGAGAAGTAATCTGTAAAGCTAAAGAGAGCAAAAATAGTCCTCCAGTCAAGATGGTGCAATACATTCATGCAAATATAGCACTGATGGGAGAAATATAAAAAGCGAAGCCCAAAAAGTTGGAGCTAGCATATAAAAGAAGATAAACATCTCCATACACCAGAAACAGAGCTGAAATGCAATGATGTGAGCACAGCTTGAATTCTTTTTTTCTTGCATTTATCACCAAAAGGCCTTAATTTTATGGCCTTCCCAGTGTCAGCTCAGATAAACAGCATCTTTAAGAGACAATCTAACTGAAGAAAGGGGAAATACACCTGGAACGAAGAGAGAAATGATTCAGAAAACTGAAAGCTGGATACAAAAGTGAGGAAGAAAAATGAATCCTTTGCATTTTTATGTTGAGTAACAGGCTTCTCTACCACATCACCCTTCCCTTAGGTTAAAGATTTCCTTTTTTATTTCCTCCTAGGTTGCTCTATATATTAGTATGATTTTGATTCATTAAACGCAAGTACTGAAATCTGAAACATGCTCTAAACTTCTCTCCTGAAGTGTGGGAACAAAATTGGGTGATCTTTATTGAAGAACGTTAATGCATCACAGAAAAGAAGATTAACTCCTACTAACAATGAACTTCTCCTTTGTCGATAAATTCTGTCAGCTTATTTATTACTGCGCTGCTAAAGAGTTGCAAGTTAAAGGAAGATATAGATATTACCTTTCTTCAATGCTGGTTTGTCTCTCAAGAAGACAAAAAGAACAGAGGACTTCAAAATGGTTCCTATAATTCAGTAAATTAATCGAAAATGTTCTAAAGATGTTGAAAAAGAGTACCTCATATTAAATGCAATTGTCTGGTAAAAACAGTCTTAAAACAATACACACAGAAATTTAGAGATAAAAGGGAACATAAGGAGTCCAAGGCTCTTCATTTCCAAAGATAATATGGGGCCCAGTGAGGGGAAGTGACTTGCCTTAAATCATCCATCTGGTTAGTGGAAAAGCAAGAATCAGAGATTTAGTCTCCTGACCTCTGGTTTAGCACACTTTTCACAAGCACCTTATTCATGATTATAACCATTTATTATTATTTTGAAAATTCAGTGGTGAAAAGAGAAGCCAGCAAGCGTACATCGTTGGAAGTAGAGACCTGCATTTCAAACCTTTAGCTTCAATATGATCCAGAATTCAATTCGTGCAGCACGCTGACTACATTTTGAGCATTGGTTTAAAATAATATAACCAGTTAGCTCACAGAATAATAGAAACCTGGATAATTTTGTAGGTATTTCATCTGAGAAAAAGTTGACTGAGATGTCAAGGCAGAGTGGAAATTCTGGTTCAGTCCATGCCTTAAGAAATATAACTTGTGGTTCATTTTGTTATATCTGCTTACTATTTCTTTATTGTAGCAAATATAATTTAAAAATGTAAAGAGTCTTTCAGCTTTCGTAAGACTGGATACACATACACACACTGGTAATGATTAAGGAGATGTATCTAAATGGTCATGTTACTGAAAAGCTGCCTTTTTCCAGCTTAATTAATTTTTATTGAAAAGCAGTGGATAAGTGTAGAATTGTGCAAGGGGGCAAATATTACACCAAAAAGGGCAGGGGTTAAATGGGAATCTGTACAGCAATGGAATTTACACGTGATAAAAGTTGGAGACGGAAAGCAATGGTTACCCCTTCACATCAGCGCATCAGAGCCTGACTTGCTTTGTCTGGCTCTGAGATTAAATGAGCCACCTATTCAAAAAGTTATATTATAAGGGAGCTTTAGATCAGGGAGAACCAAGTAAGGCTCAGTGATCAAAACAGCAGCCACCTACAGCGTAAGGGGTCCAGGCATATGTCTAATGTAGAAATCCAAGAACCCTTCAAATCAAAAAACTTCTCTAGAAAGCCAGAGTGCTATACAGATTTTTTTTTTAAGAAATACAGGAATAGGAGAATTTAAGAAAAATTTTAGAAAACCTTCCATTTAATATGGTCTTTTATCACCCACCCTTGGCAAAAGGAATGCATTATCCAGCCTACCCTCAGGCTGACATCAACCTATGAAGCCACAAGGTGGTTTGATGACTATAAACTAAATAATTAATTAATTACCTACTGGAAAAAGACTAAGTATGAATTTTTATGCTAAGATTTCTTCAATAGAATAACAATTTTTTTCTATGTCCAAAATAATGTGAAATTAATTGGAAAATTCAGAAATTTGTACAGTGTTTCACCAGTGAAAATATTATAAAGGTCTAAGTAAAGGTAAACTCTTGTTGTTGTTGTTAGTTGCCATCAAGTCAGTTCCAACTCAGAGTGACCCTATGCACAATAGAACGAAACACTGCCCTGTCCTGCACCTTCTTCACAATCATTGTTATGCTTGAGCCCATTGTTGCAGCCACTGTGTCAATCAATCTCGTTGAGGGTCTTCCTGTTTTTTGCTGACCTTCTACCTTACCAAGCATGATGTTCTCCAGGGAGTGATCCCTCCTGATAAAATGTCCAAAGTATGTGAGTCGAAGTCTCGCCATCCTCGCTTCTAATAAGCATTCTGGCTGTACTTCCAAGACAGACTTGTTCCTTCTCCTAGCAGTCCATGGTATATTCAATATACTTCGCCAGCACCATAATTCAAAGGCATCAATTCTTCTTCAGTCTCCCTTATTTATTTTCCAGCTTTCTCATGCATATGAGGCGATTGAAAACACTATGGCTTGGGTCAGGTGCACCTTAGTCTTCAAGGTAACATCTTTGCTTTTTAACACTTTAAAGAGGCCTTTTGCAGCAGATTTGCCTAATACAATTCGTCATTTGATTTCTTGACTGTTGCTTCCATGAGAGTTAATTGTGGATCCAAGTAAAATGAAATTCTTGACAACTTCAATATTTTCTCTTTTTATTATGATGTTGCTTATTGGTTTAGTTGTGAGGATTTTTGTTTTCCTTATGTTAAGGTGTAATCCATACTGAAGGCCATAGTCTTTGATCTTCATCAGTAAGTGCTTCAAGTCCTCTTCACTTTCAGCAAGTAAAATTGTGTCATCTGCATATCACAGGTTGTTAATTAGTCTTCCTCCAATCATGATGCCCCGTTCTTCATATAGTCCTTCTCAGATTATGTGCTCAGCATACAGATTAAATAAGTATGGTGAAAGGATACAACCCTGACACACACCTTTCTTAACTTTAAACCATGCAGTATCCCCTTGTTCTGTTTGAACGACTGCATCTTGGTCTAAGTACAGGTTTCTCATGAACACAGTTAAGTGTTCTGGAATTCCCATTCTTCGCAAAGGCAAACTAGTAGTTGTGAAATTGAAATTCTCACAAACTGAGGTAAATTTTTTGAAAGAAAATCCTCTGGTATTCACAAATGATAGCTACCATAGTGCGCAGAAATAAGGCACTTTCATCTTCAACTTCTAAATAGATGACCATGGCACAAGCAGTCAGGGCCAAGACCCCAACAAACTGCATGTAATAAGAACCCATGTAAGATGCAGTACATTGTTTTACTGTGAATACCTGATTCTGAGATTATCATTGCTTCTTTTCATGCTTCGATATCATTGTGCAATCACAAGGTCAAAGGAAACTCATTCATATATGAGGGGAATGCTGAAAAAAGTTTTGGCTGATTTTGCTGGCAAGACAAGCAACTATAAAGAAAAAAACCAGCAAAAACAAAAACTAAAGGACAAATTAATTAATACCTATTCATCAATCCTGTATTTTAATCAGTTCTCGGCAAAACTGAATGCATCTATTACTACCTACACACTTCTTAAAATTCCATCACTTTCAATAACTCACATTTCTGTCACTGCTTTAAGGAGCTTTTACCATTATTCACTCCCAACAAGAGTATCATACTGTCCCGGATTTTTTAATCTATTATATGACTAGCCACAAAACGTATATTAGATTTTGGTGTAGGGGATATTTTGGTTAATCAAACATCCTCGTATATGCTATGCATTTACTGGCTCTGTGCCCGATCCATCAGGAATGGAACCATCACAACTGATAAGGTTGTTTTTCTTATTGAATGGCGAACGATTGTCAATGTAGTCGTCCACTAGATTTAACAAGAATATGGTGCACACTTGGTAAAGTAAGGATCAGCAGAAAATAGGAAGACCCTCAATGAGGTGGATTGACACAGTGGCTCCAAAGATGGGCCCATGCATAACAATGATTGTAAGGATGGTGCAGGACTAGGTTGTGTTTCATTCTGTTGTTCTTAGGGTCGCTATGAGTCGCAACCAACTTGACTTCACCTAACAACAACTTGGTGCACACAGCAAATACATTATTTTAGCATTGGGCTTGCATAAGAATCCCTTAGAAATTTTAAAATCTGGGTTAAGGACTGACAAGTAAATCCTTGGGTAAACTGGATGAAAGAATGATAGAGTCATTCTTTTACTATTATTATTGTGGTAAGTATACATACAACAAAACATTTTCCATTTCAACATTTTTTTTACAAGTGCAATCCACTTACACTAATTAAATTTGTCATGTTGTGTAAGCGTCACCACTATCTGTTTTCATATTTTTCCATCATTCTTAACAGAAGCTCAGTGTCCCCTAAGCTGTGACTCCATTTTTCCCATTCCCTAACACCCCTGTTAACTACTAATAAACTTTGGTCTCTATGTTGTTGTTGTTGTTAGCTGCCTTCAAGTCAGCCCCTAACTCATCGTGACCCCATGTGTTACAGAGTAGAATTTCTCTATGGGGTTTTCTTGGCTGTAATCTTTACCGAAGCAGTTTGCCAGACCTTTAAGTTAACAGCCAATTGCAAACTGCTTGCACCGCCCAGGCTCCTCTTGGTATCTATATATTTGCCTATTGTAGATGTTTCATATCAGTGGGACCACACATTATTTGTCCTTTTGTGACTGACTTAGGAGCCCTGGTGGCACAGTGATTAAGCTCCCCAGGAGAAAGCTGTGGCAGTCTGCTTCCATAAAGATTTACAGCCTTGGAAGCCCTATGCACCAGTTCTACTCTGTCCTATATGGTCGCTATGAGCTGGAATTGACTGTATGGCAATGGGATTGAGTTTGGGTAACTGACTTATTTCACTCAGCATAATACAATGAAGTATTACTCTGCCATAATCACAAATGAAGCTCTGATACATGCCACACAAGGATGAACCCTGAAAACCCTGAAAAGTCATTCTTTTTAAGGAGACTATTATAACAAATAAAAAAGAAAAAAAAAATTGTTTCTTTTTTATTTGTTATAGAACTGTGTGTGTAGTGATGCAGTTATAACCAAAGTATTTTGTATTCTTGACATTACTGTTAATAATTGATGACTTCAAATTTATGGACTGCTCCAGATCTTTTCTAGGTAGATAGAGAAGTAGCAAACAGGAATTCTTTTTTTTCTTCTTATCCTTTAGAAATTCATTACTCCCTGGGTTTCTTTTAATAACAAACAACAACAGCAACAACAAAAACCTGCCCCTTTAATCCATATTTGCATTAAAATGGCGACCTCGTGGCACAGTGGTTAAGAGCTCAGCTGTTAACCAAAATGTCTGCAGTTCGAATCCACCACCTGCTCCTTGGAAACTCTATGGGGTAGTTCTACTCTGTCCTGGGACAACTCTACTCTGTTCTATAGGGTCCCTATGAGTCGGAATCGACTCAAAGACAATGGGTTTGTTTGTTTTTGCATTAAAACAAAGCAGATATGAGGTTTAAAAAATAGATCAATTGTACTCTTGCATTAAAAGGGAAACCTATGTTTCCAGATCTCCTGATCACCAACAGATAGAACAGAAGTTCACAACATAGGGATCCAGGGTGGGCTTCAAAGAGTCCATTATTTCTTGGAAATTGTATAGAAAATTGTGTGCATGTTTGTGTGTGTGCACATTTTCAGTTTCCTCAACAGAAGACCCATATATTTTATAAAATTCCTAAAGAGATACATAAGGTGGGGGCGGGGGGGGGGAATGGTGAAGAAGCACTGTATAAACAGTTCATGGACCCAGTCTTAGAAAATGTTATAGCTTCCATTTGATTGTCAATTGCAACATATGCTATTAAAAAGTTAGGAGCATGGGCTGTGAAGTCAGAAACGGCTAATTAAAAGTCTTCTTCCACCACTTACTGTGTGATATTGGGCTAGCTACTTAATCTCTCTGAGCCTCAGTTTCGTATCTTTAACCCTCCCAACCCACTGCCGTTGAGTCGATTCTGACTCATAGTGAACCTATAGGACAGAGTAGAACTGCCCAATAGAGTTTCCAAGGAGTACCTGGTGGATTCAAACTGCCGACCTCTTGGTTAGCAGCTGTAGCATTTAACCACTATGCTACCAGGATTTCCTCCTATCTTTAATATGCAATAATAATTGTACTTATAAATTGTTCTGAGAATTAAATGAGATTAAACATGTACAGTTCTTTGGTGCTGGCTGGCATGTATATGTAAGTGCTCGATAAACAGTCAAAATCTTTAGGGAGTCTTTAAAACATTATTATTGAGAAACTTTCATAAGTCTAAACTTTGCAAAGGGCGATGCTGTCATAAATTCGAAGATCAAAATTAAAACTGCCAGACTTCTCCTTGGTCTATTAGGTTCTTATTCCCCAGGCTCCTCCTATAACTCCAAGAAAATCAGACTTAAATGAAGAACCAGAGATCTGGTATTTAACTCAAATTTATACCTCAGCAAATATAAGCCATGTTATCTGATATTTATACATTTTTATAATGACCTATTTGGTTTTTTATTTTTAAAAACAATTATACTGTGATTTTTACATATCATAAGTAATACATCTACATAGTTTTCAATTCAAAGAATGACATCATTTCCTTTTTTTATGAATTGTTTCTGCAAATAATTTGTCAATTTTTCTTTTGGATTATTTGCCTACTACTTTTTTCTTTTCTATGAAGACCTCTGTTCATTATGGATATAAATCTGATAAAAAACATTGTAAATATTTTCTCAGTTTATTGTCTTCTGACATTGTTCATGATGTTTATTTCATTTTTGTGGAACATGAGTTTTAAATGTTTACCTTGCAAAATCTGTGAAAATTTCCCTATGGCATCTGTACTTCCTATCTTGCTTAAGATTATAAATAAATAAATAAACTTAATCGTCCTTCTAATAATAGTATATTTTACTTTTTGACATTTAGATCATTATTCCATTTTGAATTTATTTTTGTTTATGTTGTGAGCTAAGGCTATGTATTTATTTTTTTTACTTATGGATAGCAAATTAACCTAACTTGATTTATCTAAAAAGTCATTTTCACTCAGAACTAAAAGACCATATATGTCAAATACTAGATTCTGAATATAAATACTCAGGCCTATTTCTGGACTTGATTATGCTCTCCTGCTTATTTATATATTTTTCTATCTATCATCTATTTATCTATCATCTACCTATCTAATCTGATGCTTTTACAGTGTATTTTAGTATCTGGTAAGGCTAATCCTCTTGCCACATTCTTATTTTCATAGGTTTCTTAAATATTTTCAGACATTAATTCTTCCATTTGAACTTAAACTATTTTTATCTCATTTCAAAAAAAAATAAAAACATTGAAGTTTTTTTTTAGTTTTATTACATTTGAATGGGAATTTGGGATAAATGGGAGTTTTTATAATACTCTTTTTTTATATAAGAGCAGGGTATAGGCTTTCCATTTTAGGAGAAATTTGAAATTTTCAAGAAAATGTTATAGCTTTCTTCATCTAGGTCCTATACTTTCCTGTTTAATTTTAGGTATTTCATATTTTTTTGTTATTATTATGGACATGTCAAATTTTTCCATTTAGTTTTCTGACAGCTGAGTCCTACTACACAGAAAAGCTGTTTATTTTCTATAGTTACAGTCTATCCATCTACCTTATGAAATTATCTTCTGTTGTTGTTATTGCTGTCAGGTATCATCAAGTGGATTTCGATTCAGCAACCCCATTCAGCAACTCAGCAACCCCAGAGTAGAACTATCCCACTAGGCTATCAGTTTGTCATACTGTGGAGGACAAGTTTCAGCTGAGCTTCCAGACTAAAACAGACTGGGAAGAAGGACCCGGCAGTCTACTTCTGGAAGGAATTAGCCAGTGAAAACCTTGTGAATAGCAGCAGAACATTGTCTGATATAGTGCCAGAAGATGAGGCACTGAAAGACAACTGGGGAAGGGCTGCCTCCTCAAGGTAGAGTTGACTTTAATGACGTGGATGGAGTCAAGCTTTCAGAACCTTCATTAGCTGATGTGCCACAACTCAAAATGAGAAGAAACAGCTGCAAACATCCATTAATAATTGGAAGATAGAAAGTATAATTATGAATCTAGGAAAATCAGAAATCATCAAAAATGAAATGGAATCCATAAACATCAATATCCTAGGCATTAGTGAGCTGAAATGGACTGGTATTGGCCATTTTGAATCGAATAATCATATGATCTAATATGCCAGGAATGACAACTGGAAGAGGAATGGTGTTGCATTTATTGTCAAAAAGAACATTTCAAGATCTATCCTGAAGTACAACACTGTCAGTAATAGGATAATATCCATAATCCTACAAGGAAGACCAGTTAATACGAATTTTCAAATTTACCCACCAGCCACTAAGGCCAAAGATGAAGAAATTTAAGATTTTTTCCAGCTTCTGAAGTCTGAAATTGATGGAACATGCAGTCAGGATGCATTGATAATTACTGGTGATTGGAATTCGAAAGTTGGAAACAAAGAAGAAGGATCGCTAGTTGGAAAATATAGCCTTGGTGATAGAAACAATGCCGGAGATTGCATGATAGAATTTTGCAAGACCAAAGACTTCATTACAAATGCCTTTTTTCGCCAACATAAACGGCAACTATACACATGGACCTGGCCAGATGGAATACACAGGAATCAAATTGACTACATTTGTGGAAAGAGATGATGGAAAAGCTCAATATCATCAGTCAAAACAAGGCCAAAGGCTGACTGTGGAACAGACCATCAATTGCTCATACGCAAGTTCACGTTGAAACTAAAGAAAATCAGAACAAGTCCATGAGAGCCAAAGTATGACCTTGAATATATCCTGCCTGTATTTAGAGACCATCTCGAGTATAGATTTGACATATTGAACAGTAATGACCGAAGACCAACCAAGTTGTAGAATGACATCATACATGAAGAAAGCAAGAGGTAATTAAAAAACACAGGAAAGAAAGAAAAGACCAATATGATGTCAGAAGAGACTTTGAAACTTACTCTTGAACATCAAACAACTAAAGCAAAAGGGAGAAATGATGAAGTAAAAGAGCTGAACAGAAGATTTCAAAGGGCAACTCAAGAAGACAAAATATTATAATGACATGTGCAAAGAACTGGAGATAGAAAACCAAAAGGGAATAGCACGCTCTGCATTTCTCAAGCTGAAATAACTGAAGAAAAAATTCAAGCCTTGAGTTGCAATAGTGAAGGATTCTATGGGGAAAATATTAAAAGACGCAGAAAGCATCAAAAGAAGATGGAAGGAGTACACAGAGCCATTACACCAAAAAGAATTGGCCGATGTTCAACTATTTCAAGAGGTAGCATATGATCAGGGACTGATGATACTGCAGGAAGAAGTCCAAGCTGCACTGAAGGCACTGGTGAAAAACAAGGCTCCAGGAATTGACAGAATACCAACTGAGATGTTACAACAAACTGACACAGCACTGGAAGTGCTCACTCATCTATGCCAAGAAATTTGGAAGATGGCTACCTGGCCAAATGACTGGAAGAGATCAATATTTATTCCTGTTCCAAGAAAGATGATCCAACTGAATGTGGAAGTCATTGAACAATATCATTAATATCACACACAAGCAAAAATTTGCTGAAGATCATTCAAAAGTGGCTGCAGCAGTGTGTCGACAGGGAACTGCCAGAAATTCAGACTGGATTCAGAAGAGAAGGTAAAACCAGGGATATCATTGCTGATGTCAGATGGATCCTGGCTGAAAGCAGAGACTATCATAAGGATGTTTACCTGTGTTTTATTGACTATCCAAAGGCATTCAACTGTGTGGATCATAACAAAATTATGGATAACATTGCAAAGAATGGGAATTCCAGAACACTTAATTGTGCTCATGAGGAACCTGTACATAGATCAAGAGGCAGTTGTTCGGACAGAACAAGGGGATACTGGATGGTTTAAAGTCAAGAAAGGTGTACATCAGGGTTGCATCCTTTCACCATATATATTCAATCTGTATACTGAGCAAATAATCCGAGAAGCTGGACTATATGAAGAAGAATGGGCCATCATTTTGGGAGGAAGACTCATTAACAGCCTGCATTATGCAGATGACACAACCTTGTTTGCTGAAAGTGAAGAGGACTTGAAGCATTTACTGATGAAGATCAAAGACCACAGCCTTCAGTATGGATTACACCTCAACATAAAGAAAACAAGAATCCTCACAATTGGACCAATAAGCAACATCATGATAAGTGGAGGAAAGATTGAAGTTGTCAAGGATTTCATTTTACTTGGATCCACAATCAACACCAATGGAAGCAGTAGTAAAGAAATCAAAAGATGCATTGCATTGGGCAAATCAGCTGCAAAGGACCTCTTTAAAGTGTTGAAAAGCAAAGATGTCACCTTGAAGACTAAGGTGCACCTCACCCAAGCCATGGTATTTTCAATTGCATCATATGCATGTGAAAACTGGACAATGAATAAGGAAGACCAAACAAGAATTGACCCCTTTGAATTGTGGTGTTGGCGAAGAATATTGACTATACCGTGGACTTCCAAAAGAAGGAACAAATCTGTCTTGGAAGAAGTACAACCAGAATGCTCCTTAGAAGCAAGGATGAAAAGACTACCTCTTACATACTTTGGACATGTTGTTAAAAGAGATCAGTCCCTGGAGAAGGACATCATGCTTGGTAAAATAGAAAAAAAAAAAAAAAAACCCAAACACGTTATGGTTGAGTCAATTCTGACTCATGGCGACCTTATAGGACAGAGTGGAACTGACCCATAGAGTTCCGAGGGAACGTCTGGTGGATTTGAACTGCTGACCTTTTGGTTAGCAGCCATAGCACTTAACCACTACACCACCAGGGTTTCCGGTAAAGGAGAGGGTCAGTGGAAAAGAGGAAAACCCTCAACAGGATGGATTGACACAGTGGCTGCAACAACAGGCTCAAGCATAGCAACGATTGTGAACATGGCGCAGGACCAGGCAGTGGTACATAAGGTCACTATGAGTTGGAACCGACTCAATGGCACCTAAAAACAAGAACAACAATCTTTATGAGAGCAGATCACAAGGCCTTTTCTACTGCAGAGCCTCTGGGTGGGTTCCAATCACCAACCTTGGTTAAGCAGTGGATTGCTTAACTGTTGCACCACCAGGGCTCCTTGGTATTACCTTGTAAATGCTAGTATTTTTTATAGTCTCTTGGATTTTTTAGATATACAATTGCATGGCATGGTTGTATTTGTCTTTACTTTCAAAATTGACAGCACTCATCCATTGTCTTAGTTAATTAGCCTGATCTAATTTTTACTTTTGATTAAAATGAGCATCCCTGAGTTGATCTTGATTTTAATGGGAATTTAATGATTTCAGTATGTCTCACTTTAAAATTATGTTCCCTATGTTTTGGGACAAATGATTTTTTATCATGGTAATTCCAAATTTACTAAGAGTTTTTCCTAAAAATGCTGGCCGAATATTAGTAAATTCCATTTAAACATCTTCTGATACACCTAAATGGTCTTTTTCCTTCAGTTTTTGAGGGTAATGAATTATGTTGATAGATTTCCTAGTGTTAAACCTTCTTTATATTTCCAGAATAAAAGCTTTCCAATCATTGGGTATTATTCCTTTAATGAACTACTTGATTCTTTCTGTTAATATTTCATTTAGAATCTGGCATCATGTGAATGAGGAAAATTGGTCTATTGTACATAAAAGCACTAAATTCCAGATCATATCCCAAATCAAATAAATCAGAACATCTGGGATGGGGCATGGGCGTGAGTATTTTACAAAAGTTCCCCAAATGATTGTTGCATAGTGATTAAGAGCTTGGCTGCTAATCAAAATGTTGGCAGGTCAAATCCACCTGCTGTTCCTTGGAAACCCTATGGGGCAGTTCTACTCTGTCCTATAGGGTCACTATGAGTCAGAAACAATTCAACGGCACCTAACAACAACAACCTAATGATTACATTGTCCAACCTGGAGGAAGAATAATTAATCTACTTTTTTTTTCTATCATAGGTTGAATTGTGTCCCCCCAAAATATCTGTCAACTTGGCGAGGTCATGATTCCCAGTATTGTATGATTGTCTACCATTTTGTCATCTGATGTGATTTCCCTGTGTGTTGTAAATCTTATCACTATGATGTAATGAGATGGATTAGTGGCGGTTATATTGATGAGATCTACAAGATTAAACAGTGTCTTAAGCCAATGTGTTTTGAGATATAAAAGAGAGAAGGGAGCAGACAGACATGGGGACCTTATACCACCAAGAAAGCAGTGCTGGGAGCAGAGCATGTCTTTTGGACCTGAGGTTCCTGCATGGAGAAGTTCCTAGGCCAAGGGAGGATTAATGACATGGACATTCCTCCAGAGCTGACAGAGAAAGCCTTCTCCTGGAGCTGACACCCTGAATTTGGACTTGTAGCTACTAGACTTTGAGAAAATAAATTTCTCTTTGTTAAAACCATCCATTTGTGGTATTTTTGTTACAGCAGCACTAGATGACTAAGACATTTTCTTTGTTCATCAGATTTGATTTTATGATTATGTTATCTTCATTAAATCAACTGGGAAATTTTTCACCTTTTTACAATCACATAGGAATTCCATGTAAAACCATCTAGACCTGTTGTCTTTTTTCTATAGAAATTCAAATAGACTAATTAAATAGGCAAAAAGATACTCCACTTATTTAAAAATGCAAATCAAAACCACAATATACCCTTCCTGCTGTGCACCTTATTGAGAATAATTTTAAAGATTAATAACTTTCAGTGCAGCCAAAGTATAAAGAAACAGGCACTCATACATTGCTGGTGGGGTTAAGAATTGCTAAACATTGTGTAAAATACTCTCTGCCCAAATCTATTATAAAAGTTTATGTGCACAACCTTTGATCCAGCAATTCCATTGTTGGCTATTCTATTTTTATTGCATAGATTATCTATTAGCAGAGGAAGACTACATTACATTATGTTATAGCCATACTATGGAATATTGTGCAGCTAAAAAAAAATTTTTTTATGAAAAATAGTTAAACTAATATGCAGTGATCAATAAGGTATAAAAGTGAAAATAGCAATTTCAATGTAATCTGTATAAAACCAAAACAAACCAAACGTGTTGCCATCAAGTTGATTCCAACTCATAGCAATCCTATAGGACAGAGTAGAACTGCCTCATAGCATTTCCAAGGAGCGCCTGCTGGATTTAAACTGTGAACCTTTTGGTTAGCAGCACTAGCAACTAACCACTACACCACCAGAGTTTCTGTAATCTGCATAGTATAACGCATTTTAAAAAATCTATAAATGTATCTGAATGTTTTCATAACATAGAGGAAGATGTGAAATTATACACACTAAACTCTTAATGTTGGTTAACTGGGGTGGGGGCAGGGACATAATTAGAGAGGGAAAATTATTATCTTTATATACTTCTATATTGTGTGACTTGCAAAAATAAGCACACACTATTTTTGTATTTCTAATCTAATAAAGAACTTAAAGTGAAATAAGAAAAAAAAAAAACTTTGGTAGAAAGAGTAGAAAATTTTAAAAGTCCTCTTCCCTACCCAGATCACTCCTTTCTCTAACTCCTGTTAACAGTTTCTTGTATATTCTTCAAACAACATCTTTGCACATAACTGCAAATGTATATTGTGACATGGTGAGCAAGGGCAAATTCAACAATGTAACATGGTATAAAGTAAGGAAAATGCTTTATTGGGGTAGCTAAGGATCAGCAAGAGAAGTCCTGAGGTCCTTGATCCGTTGGCATTCACTGGAGAAGGCTGTCTGCTGGTGGAAACCCCATGGCTGTGCTTCAACACAGGATCATGTTCACTGCTGCTTCCACCTTTCTTTTCTTTTCTTCTTTTTTTTGGGGGGGCAGGGGGAGTCAAGCATAAGAATAGCTGTCTTAGTCATCTAGTGCTACTATAACAGCAATACCGCAAGCGGATGGCTTTAACAAAGCGAAGCTTATTTTCTCACAGTAAAATAGACTAAAAGCCCAAATTCAGGGTGTCAGCTCCAGGGGAAGGTTTTCTCTCTCTGTCAGACTTCTCATCAATCTTCCCCCAGACTAGGAGCTTCTATGCCCAGGGACCCCAAGTCCAAAGGACACAGACTGCTCCTGGCAGTGCTGCCTTGGTGGTATGAGGTCCCCAACTCTCTGCTTGCTTCGCATTCCTTTTATCTTAAGGGATAAAAGGTGGTGCAGGCCACACCCCAGGAAAACTCCCTTTACATTGGATCAAGGAGGTGACCTGGGTACGGGTGGTGTTACAATCCCACCCTAATCCTTTTAACATAAAATGACAACCACAAAATGGAGGACAACCACACAATACTGGGAATCACAGCCTAACCAAGTTGATACACGTTTTGGGGGGATATAATTCAATCCATGACAATAGCCTTTCCAGAGAAGGACAAATATTGTGAGCTCCAAAACTGAAGGGAACGAATGCCAGCTATTTAAAGAGATACTAGGTAATAACAGTTGCCCAGTACATGGAGACTTTGAAGGGAAGTTACAGTATTTCCTGCTAGGGAGAAGCCATATTCCAATGGGAATTTAGGTTGCAGAACTGCCCTTGTACCGTATTTTTTCACAAATAGGCCACACATTATATGTTTTTTGGCTAACCATGCAATCCCTCACCCCCATGCGGGTTGTTTTCATAAGCACACTATGCAAATTCTTTTTTTTTCATGTTGCTGATTTCAATTTCTATTTCTGATCACATGGCAACTTCACTTAAGGTAGGTATTGATTTTATATTAACTTGAAATTTTTAAACCAAAAGTGAAATCAGAAGCCAAAAGTAGATCTACAAAATTTAACTCTTTAAATTTCCTGACAAAATATCATCATCATTGTCATGAATGGAGCAGTGGGACACCATGCTGAAACCAAAGAGTATGAATGCACAAGACTACAAAAGTAACATTTTTGAACTATTTTTATACACATAAGCAGGAGATTAAAGAAAATGAACAGAATGAAAGAAAATCAACAGAACAATATGGTTCACCTGTAATATGGGAGGATAGGTTAATGAGGCCAAAATTCACTTCGGAAAATGTCATGCTATGTGAGGTATATGCATGAACATGCTATGCCAGAACTGTTTTACTTCGCTTCATCATTTTTGTGCTTTATGTGTGTGGGCGGGTTATTTACGTAGGCAGATTACTTGTGGAAAAATACAATTGTTTAGGTAAAAGTCTTCTCACCTAACCAGGCAACTCATAAAGAGCTCCCTGGGTCATTTTTGGACAACCCACTGACCAAACAGGATCACACTCTTCTGTAGCTTGCCATTTTTATTTAATACTATATCTTAGGTGTCACCCCATATCAATACATAAAGGTCAAATTCATTTTTTATTATTTCTGCATTGTCTGGACACACCAGAATTTATTTAACCAATACCCTATTGGTGGACATTCAGGTTTATCAGTTTATCATTACTGCATACAATGCTGCAATGATTAGCCCTGTGGGTATATTTTGGCACACTTTTGTGTGCATGTCATTTAGTTAAATTCTTAGTAGTGAAAGCAAGTGATTAAAGTAATTTTGAATTTTGATAGAAATTGCAAAATTGCCTTCTAAAAATGCTGCCTCAACTTATACTACTGTCAATAGTATATAAAGTGTCTGCTTCCTGTACTTCTCCAACAATAGGCATTACCATGTTTTGTTTTATTTTTGTAATTATTTTTGTTACTGTTGATGTTGAGAATATATACAGCAGAGCATACTCTAATTCAACAATTTCTGCATGGACAACTCAGTGATGCTGATAACACGCTTCAAGTTATGCAACTATTCTCACCCTCTTTTTCCCAATTGTTCTTCCCCTATTAACATAAACTTACTGTTCCCTAAGTTTCCTATCTAATCTTTCGAGTTTCTATTTTTTTTATTCAATCCCATTTTGATCTTAAAAGAGCACAACGCTCAACGTGGACATTGTTTCCTAAGTTAAACTATTGCATGGTTTAAAGAAGACTTCAGGGGATATATAAAGGTATTACCATGTTTTTAATTATTATTTTTATTAATTCTTGATAGAAAATGTTGGTTTACTTTGCATTTATTAAATTATGAACACAGTTGAACATCATTCCATATGTCTCTTCTAAACTTGTATTTCCTTTTTTGGAGCAGCTCATTCATATCTTGCCAATTTTCCTGTTGCCCATTTTTTGCTTATCAATATATAGTAGCATTTTGTAAATAAAAAAAGCCCCGCATCATATGCGTTGCAACTGTTTTTCTAGTTTGCCTTTTGATTTTGTTCATTTTTTTCCTACAGCATAGTTTAATGCTCTTCATAGTTTACTTACGTAGTCAAATATTTGGTTTTGGGCTTTGTATCCTACTTAGAAGGGTATACCTGACTTCAAGATTATAAGTAAATTCATCTTTTTTAAAGTACTTTTATGATCTAATTTATGTTTAAGTATTTGATCCAGCTGGAATTTTTCAGTACAAATAAAGAAGTTGGAATACACGTTCATTTTTTCCTTGTTGTCTCAGAACCATTTATCTTCTCTCTGTTGCTGAGAAATGACAGCTTTAGTGTATATCAAATTTCCGTATATTATTTTGATCTATTTATCAACTCTATTGTAATCCATTCGCCTCTTGTCTAGTTTTTCTCCAGTACCCAACTGTGTTAATTATTGCAGCTTCAAAACACGTATTAGTATGTATTAGGAATATCACGTACCTTATATCATCATGTCTGCACATACCTACAGTGGGAATTCAATTTCTAAAAGGTTTAATGCAGTAAAACATTTTAATTTTTTGTTTTACACTATGCCAAATAATTTGTCTAGCACTTTTTATACTTTTCAACCAATTATTTTGCTTGATAATATATATAAATTAATATCATCGAATAGATTGATTCTTTATGCAGTCGATGCATAGAAATTACCTGCTTCCAAGAACAAAATTAGTATTTTTTTCTGTTTTTCTTGAAGACAGCCCTCTCAATGAGTTACAGTCTTATGTTGATTTGCATGGCCAATGTGCAAAGCCTGCAAGTGCCTTTATATTACTCACTCTAAAGCTATTCTGCTATTCGAATTGTCAGGTGACCTCGAAGGAAAATTAATCCCTAGTTATGATGTGTTTGTGTGCATATGTATAATTTTAAATTTATATAATAATATAACCAACAATAAGGGATGTTATTCCTTTAATTACTTTCATTCATCCAAAGACCATGTTGAATCGTTAATTAAAAATACTGATATTAATGGTTTTGTTTTCATACATTACAAATAAATTTTTTATGTGGCATATTTCATTTTATCTTTTAAAGTTCACACCACTGTGCCATTGACTCTTAACTATTATGCTTATTTAGACAAAATAACTTTCATTTCTTAATGTATTTAATGTCCTAGACACTAACTTCAGAGTAGAGTATAATCTTCCTGATTTAACCTTTCTTAATTAAATAATTATCTACATAACAAAACCTAAGTCATTACCAAGGCAATCCAGGCTCAGATCAGCATATACAGGGAATTATTTTAAGACATTACAAGCAGGAATAAATAAGGAACAATTTAGAAATCTATGCTTTATTGTACAAGGAGCCTAGATTATAGCAATTCTTAATCAAATTAGGCAATTAGAGCAGTTCTTAATCAAGATGGAGAGAACATCATCAAATGATTTTATATATCCTTAAAGTTATTTTCCCATGAATTTCCTTCTAATGAAGTCTGTACTTAATGAGGGATATTACCAGGCATGATATTTCCTTTCTCCCATCTTTCCATCCTCTCATCAAACTTGCTTGCAATTCGCAGGTGTTCTTTGTTAATAAAATACATTAAAATGTTGTATTACTCTTCTGTATATGCAAAGGAGAGAACTCAGAATAGTTCCTCTAGTTTGGATGCTGTATCTAGATGGAAGTAACTTAAACTATAGGAATCAGTCTCCTGTCTATGATTTATGATCTATTCTCTGATCTTCAAATCAACTGTCCTCCCAAGGTCGCAGAGCCAGAGTACTGTGCCACTTAAATCATACTCTACTTCTTTAGAAGACCTGGTGGCACAGTGGTTAAGAGTTATGGCTCCTAACCAAAAGATTGGCAGTTTGAATCCACCAGCCACTCCCTGGAAACCCTACAGGGCAATTCTACTCTGTCCTATAAGTTCATTTTGAGTTGGAATCAACTTGATGGCAATGCATTTGGTTGCTCTTTAAAATAGCAATAACTAAGAACTAGCAGCTTTTCTTTTTTAATTATCTTTTGGTCTTATTGCTTAGGAATATATATGATAGGATCTGGACAAATACCTTATTTTACTAATCACTAATAATTTAAGCTTCTTAAGAGCACCCACAACTGAAAGAAAGTATTTATGTGCAGAAGAAACCCAAATCCTACTTGCTGAAAAGCACCACAGCAGTTTTTCAGTACCCTGTTTTTAGGATGTTAAGAAAGGATGAAAAGATCAGTAAATACACAAGTTTTCAGACTCTGCCATAGATTGCCCACTAATGAGATCGTTGTCATACCCGGCTGTCATAAAGAAGGTACCAGAGATGGGGCTCTGACCTTTGAGTTAAAGAGCATATCTATTCGACACCAAAGAGGTCAAGTTTACTGAATTCATGAATGAACTATCTGAATAATTTGGTACCGAATAAATTCAATCAAAGGTATAGAATTACAAAGTACTACTAGTGGTTCTAAAAATTTCTTAAGCTCTTTGTGCTATAATTACCTCTTTTAATAGTGATAAAAAGATATCCTTACATCACAGGGTTGCTATGAGAATTAAATGAAATATTTAAGGTGCTTAGCGTATGTATGCCTGGTACACAGTTAAGTACTCCATAAATATTGCATAGCATTATTGTTATCAGGGTGCATTGGAACAACCTGGTGTCACGGCTTGAATTGTGTCCTCCAAAAATATGTGTAAACTTGGCTAGGCCGTAATTCCCAGTATTGTGTGACTGCCCACCATTTTGTCATCTTAAGTAATTTTTCTATGTGTTGTAAATCCTACCTCTATGATGTCAATGAGGCAGGATTGGAGCAGTTATGTTAATGAGGAAGGACTCAATCTACGAGATTAGGTTTTGTCTTAAATCAATCTCTTTTGAGATATAAAAGAGAAAAGCCAGCAAAGAGACAGAGAAGCTCCTAGAGTAGGGGAAGATTGATGACAAAGATTTCCCCCAGAGCCGACAGAAAGAGTAAACCTCCTGAATTCACATCCTTGGATCTCATCCTGAATTCGCATGGAGCTCGCATCCTGAATTTGGACTTCTAGCCTACTAGACTGTGAAAGAATAAACATTTGTTTAGGTAAAGCCATCCACTTGTAGTATTTCTGTTATAGCAGCATTAAATGACTAGACTCCTGGGGAACTTGATAATACCCAGAACTCCAAGCACTGTCCCAGACTACTGAATAAGGAACTTTGAGGTAGAAGCAGGAAATTTGTATTTTTTCCAATCATCCCAGAGGATTCTAACGCAGATAGTCCATGTGACAGTAAGTTGCATATGTCAACTTGGCTAGGCTATAGTACCCAGTTAGTAAATCAAACACTAATGTAGATGTTGCTGCGAAGGCATTTTATACACATGGTTAACATCTACAATCTGCTGATTTTAAGTAAAGGCAATTACCCTCAATAATGTGGGTGGGCCTCATCCAATCAATTAAAAGGCCTTAAAAGCAATAACTGAGGTTTCCTGGGGAAGAAGACATTTTTGCCTCAAGACTGAATAACTCTCACCTGCATTTCCAGCCTGCTGGCCTGCCCTACAGACTTAGTGATTTCAGACTTGTCAACCCAACTCAAAACCATGTGAGCCAATTCCTTCAAGTTATCTACAGCTATACCTAAAAAAAAAAAAAAAAATTTATACCAAAAAAAAATAAAATAAATTTTTTTTATACCTCTATCTATCCGTATCCTTTTGGTTCTGTTTATCTGGAAGAGCCCTGATTGATACATTCTAGGAGATTCACCTTTTGAGAAACATTACATAAGCCATTGCAAAGAATAGATTAAGTCACAAACTATACCTTCACATATGGCTAAGCGATAGATTTTACAGTAATATGTAGAGGCTCAGCTCAACACAACCAATTATTTAGCAAGACTTCTTTGAGCATCAACTTTGTGTCAAACAGGACTGAAGAGAAATATGATGTAGGTGGTGTGCACAGAGCCTGTCTCTCTTGTTCACCATTGCGCTATAGCACAGTGCCTGGAACATAGCAATCTACAATGTATTGGGGAGTTTCTATTCTAGTTGCAAAGACATGCTGATAGTGATCACCACAAGCAGAGTTATCTTCTCTAAGATATGTAGTGCTGTGTGTAGGTGTGTAATCCAGACAGTGTTCTGATGAAAGCAAGAAATATATCAAAACCTTGAGTTCTTCTGCTGGAAAAAAAATTGTGACAACTATCAAAAATCACTACTATGCCACATAAAGAAAGGAAATAATAAAGATTAGAGCAGAAATAAATGAAACAGAGAATAGAAAAACAATAGAAATAATCAACAAAACCAAAAGTTTGGTTCTTTGAGAGGATCAACAAATCAGCAGACCACTGGCCAAACTGACAAAAGAAAAACAAGAGAGGATGCAAATAGCCCACATAAGAAATGAAATGGGGAACATTACAACAGACCCAACAGAAAAAAAAGGATCATAACAGAGTATTATGAAAAACTATACTCCAACAAATTTAAAAACCTAGAGGAAACGGACAAATTTCTAGAAACACACTACCTACCCAAACTAACATGAAATGATGTTGAAAATCTGAACAGACCCATAACAAGAGAAGAGATTGAAAAGGTAATTAAAAAAAAAAAACTCCCAACAAAAAAAAAAAGACCTGGCCCAGATGGCTTCACTGGAGAATTCTAACAAACATTCAGAGAAGAGCTTATGCCAGTACTACTCAAACTATTTCAGAACACAAAAAAGGAAGTGATACTTCTGAATTCATTTTGTGAAGCCATCATAACCCTGATACCAAAACCAGGCAAAGATACAATAAGAAAAGAAAATTACAGACCAATATCTCTCATGAATATAGATGCAAAAATTCTCAACAAAATTCTACCCAACAGAATTCAGCATCATATAAAAAAAATAATAATAATACATCACATCCAAGCAGGATTCATTCCAGGTATGCAAGGATGGTTCAACATTAGAAAGTCAATCAACATAACCCACCACATAAATAAAATAGAAGAATCACATGATCATCTCAATTGATGCAGAAAAGGCATTCAACAAAGTCCAACACTCATTCCTGATAAAAACTCTCAATAAAATAGGTATAGAAGCAAAATTTCTCAACATGATAAAGGGCAATTTATGCAAAACCAACAGCGAACATCATTCTTAATGGAGAGAGGCTGAAAACATCCCCCTGAGAACAGGACAAGGATGCCCTTTATCACCACTCCTATTTAACACTGTGCTGGAAGCCCTAGCTAGAGCAATAAAGCAAGGAAAAGAAATAAAGGGCATTCAAATTGGTAATAAAGAATTTAAACTATCCCTATTTGTGGGTGATATGATACTATACTTAGAAAATCCAAAAGACTACACAAGAAAACTACTGGAACTAATAGAAAGATTCAGCAGCATAGCAGGATACAAGATATATACACAAAAATCAGTTGGATTCCTATACACAAATAGAATAATGAAAAAGAAAACAGGAAATTAATACCACTTATAATAGCCCTAAAAAAATAAAATACTTAGGAATAAATCTAACCAGGGATGTAAAAGGCCTTTACAAAGAAAACTACAAAACACTACTGCAAGAAACCAAAAAAGATCTACATAAGTGGAAAAACATACCATGCTCACGGATAGGTAGACTCAGCATTGTGAAAATGACAATTCTACCTGAAGCTATTTGCAAATATAATGCAATCCTGATCCAAATACTAACAACATTCTTTAAAGAGATGGAAAAACTAATCGTTAACTTTATATGGAAAGGGAAGAAGCCCTGGATAAATAAAGCACTACTAAAGAAGAATAAAGTAGGAGCACTCGCGCTACCAGACCTCAGAACCTACTATACAGCTATGGTAGTCAAAAGAGCCTGGTACTGGTACAATGACAGGTACATTGACCAATGAAACAGAGTTGAGAACCCAGATGTAAATCTTTCCACCTATGGTCACCTGATCTTCCACAAGGGCCCAAAGTCCATCAAATGGAGAAAAGATAGTCTTTTTAACAAATGGTGCTGGCAAAACTGGATGTCCATCTGCAAAAAAAATGAAACAGGACCCATACCTCGCATCATGTAGAAAACTAATTCAAAATGGACCAAAGACCTAAATATAAAGCCAAAAACAATGAAATTCATAGAATAAAAAATAAGGTCAACACTAGAGGCCCTAATACATGGCATTAACAGGATACAAACCACAACTAACAACACACAAACTCCAGAAGATAAGCTAGATAACTGGGATCTAAAAATTAAACACTTACACTCATCAAAAGACTTCATCAACAAAGTAAAAAAAGAACCCACAGATTGTGAAAAAAAATTGGCTATTACAAATCAGACAAAGGTCTAATTTCTAAAATCCAAAAGAAAACCCAACACCTCTACAACAAAAAGACAAATAATCCAATTAAAAAATAGGCACTTCACAAATGAAGACATTCAAGCGGCCAACAGACACATGAGGAAATGCTCGCGATCACCAGCCATTAAAAAAATGTAAATCAAAACCACAATGCGACACCATCTCACCCTGGCATTACTGGCACAAATCAAAAAAAAAACTGATAATAACAGGTGTTGGATAGGCTGCAACGAGATCGGATCTCTTATGCACTGCTGGTGAGGATGCAAAATGATACAACCATTTTGGAAAGCGATATGGCACTTCCTGAAAAACCTAACCTAACCTGTTGCCATCCAGTCGATTCCAGCTCATAGCGACCCCATAGGTCAGAGTAGAGCTGCCCCATACAGTTTCCAAAGAGCCCCTGGTAGATTTGAACTGCCAACCTTTTGGTTAGCAGCCATAGCACTTAACCACCATGCCACCAGGGTTTCTGGCGCTTCCTTAGAAAGCTAGAAATAGAAATAGCGTATGATCCAGCAATCCCACTCCTAGGAATATATCCTAGAGAAACAAGAGTCATCACACGAATAAAGATATGCACACCCATATTCATTGCAGCATTGTTGACAATAGCAAAAAAATGGAAACAACCTAGATGCCCATCAACAGATGAATGGATAAACAAACTGTGCTACATGCACACAATGGAGTATTATGCAACAATGAAGAACAATGATGGATCTATGAAGCACCTCATAACATGGATGAATCTGGAGGGCATTATGCTGAGTGAAATAAGTCAATCACGAAAGGACAAATATTGTATGAGACTACTACCATAAAAACTCATGAAAAGGTTTACACACAAAAAGAAAAAATCTTTGGTGGTTATGAGGGAGGGGAGGAGTACGCATGGAAAAACACTAAATAGACAATAGATAAGTGGTAAATTTGGTGAAGGGTAAGACAGTACACAATACTGGGGAAGCCAGCGCAACTTGTACAAAGTAAGGTCAATAAAGCCCCATAGATACAACCAAACTCCCTGAGGGACCAAATTGCTGGGCTGAGGGCTGTGGGAACCGTGGTCTCGGGGAACATCTATCTCAACTGGTATAACATATTTTATAAAGAAAATGTTCTACATTTTAATGTGGTGAGTAGAACCTGGGGTCTTAAAAGCCTGTGAGCGGCCATCTAGGATACTCCACTTGTCTCACCACTTCGGGAGCAAGGAAGGATGATGAAAACTAAAGATACAAGGGAAAGAGTAGCCCAAAGGAATAATGGACCACATCTACCACGGCCTCCACCAGACTGAGTGGAGTACAACTAGATGGTCCCCGGCTACCACCACTGACTGCTCTGACAGGAAACTCAACACAGGGTCCCAGACAGAGCTGGAGAAAAACGTAGGACAAAATTCTAACTCAAAAAGAAAGAACAGACTTGCTGGCCCGACAGAGACTGCAGAAACCCTGAGAGTATGTCCCCCAGACACCCTATCAGCTCACTTATGAAGTCACTCCTGAGGTTCGCCCTTCAGCCAAGGATTGGACAGGCCCATAAAACAAAACAAGACTAAAGAGGCACACCAGCTCTGGGGCAAGGACTGGAAAGCAGGAGGGGATAGGAAACCTGGTAATAGGGAACCTAGGATTGAGAAGGGAGAGTGTTGACATGTTGTGGGATTGTTAACCAATGTCATAAAATAACATGTGTACTAACTAATGAGAAACTAGTTTATTCTGTAAACCTTCATCTAAAGTACAATAAAATAAATTAAAAAAATCATTACTGTAAAATTAAATGAGTGGTTCTATAGGTGGGGATAGAAACAATGTGTGGCACCTTCTTAGGGCTGATGCAGTCTGAGGGCGGTGGTGAGTACTACAGAAAAATAACTTCATAATAAAAGACATATGAGTTGGAATTGACTCGACAGAACAGGTTTGGTTTTTTGTTTTTGTTTTTTAATATACCCTTTACCTATACTGACTTATACAAACAATGATACTCAATAAAATAACCTTTAGAGATTTTCGTCAGTACAATATATCTAATGGGCCAAGGAGAGATCCATATGACAATATGGATACCATACCATCATGTTCTTCAGAGTAAACCAGGAATGAAAACAGAGTCTAATAAAAGGGGAAAAGCTCATAATGCAATGACATCCATACAAAGATATAATTCTGAAAGTGAAATCTTATTCAAATGACTAAAGCAACTCTTTCTTAAGATACGGAATTTAGATTATCATTACTTGCTGTAATCCTCCACAAAAAAAACTCTATAGCTACTATAGAAGTACCTTAACATTCCCCACCAAGGCTAAGATTGTTTTTGTCTCTGTGCTCCAGAATTCTATTTTCCATAACTACCAATCACAATATTAGAATCACATTAATAATTCAAACCACAGCTATAAAAAGAGAAATCCTTAACAAGTGTTAACCTGCAACTCAAAATGAGGAATACAGGTTGCAGTGAGTTTAAGAAAGGGAAGAAAATGAAGACAACTGGTGAAGGGATACTATTGATAAATTTAGTTCTTAAGGAAAGAAGAGAGTGAAGCCTGTCAATATAGGAAGTTGTTTTATTTTTAATTTGGGAGAGATTTATGTGTATAAAGTACAGGAAATGAGCCATTAGAAACAAAGAGACAGAATAGTGGGTTTAGCTGATAGAATACCACCAGTTCAGAAAACCAAAACCAACCCATTGCCATCGAGTCGATTCCAACTCATAGCGACCTTATAGGACAGAGTAGAACTGCCCCATACGGTTTCCAAGGGGCGCCTGGTGGATTCAAACTGCCAACACTTTGGTTAGCAGCCGTAGCTCTTAACCACTACGCTCCAAGGTTTCCACCATTTCAGAGAAAACAGAAAAAACGGGATCAAGAAGACAGATGGCAAAAATCAAACTTGAACAGAAGAGACTGGTCTTCTTAAGACTAAGGGAGAATTAGGCTCAGGTCTGGCATCTCAGGGGTTGAAAGGCACCTAGGTTACTTCCAATGTTAGTGTCCTGGGACCATATCCAATGTTACTTACTGTCCTGGCATATTTTAAAATGAAGAAATGCCAAAATATGGTGACAAAAATGGTAAGGCATATCTTCAAATACTTATTCTTTAACTTAATGACAAGACTGCCTTACTTTTAGTCACTGTTCCCAGTATATGCCCTGTACATCCTCATTTCTGTGCCATGGTTCACGTTACTTCCCATCTGGGAGACATCCATATTTGCACCCATTCCAAAGAAAGGTGATCCACCAGACAGCGGAAATTATTGAAAAATATCATTAATCTTGATAAATCTTCAAAATTTTTTTGAAGATCATTCAAAAGTGGTTGCAGCAGTACATTAATAGGCAACTGCCAGAATTCAAGCCAGATTCAGAAGAGGACATGAAACTAGGAATACCATTGCTGATGTCAGATGAATCTTGAAATCAGAGAATAATAGAAAGATATTTGCCTGCTTTATTGACTAGGCAAAGGCATTTGACTGTGTGAATCATAACAAATTATGGATAACATCACGAAGAATAGAAATTCCAGAACACTTAATTGTGCTCCTGCAGAACCTGTACCTAGACCAAGAGGCAGTCGTTCAAACAGAACAAGGGGATACTGTGTGATTTAACAGTCAAGAAAGGTGTGCTGGACTATATGAAGGAGAATGTGGCACTACAATTGGTGGAAGATTCATTAACAACCTATGATATGCAGATGACACAACCTTACTTGCTGAAAGCTAAGAGGATTTGAAGCACTTACAGATGAAGATCAAAGACTACAGCCTTCAGTATGGATTACTCCTCATTTATAAAGAAGACAAAAAATCTCACAACTGGACCAATAAGCAGTATCATGAAAAAAGAGAAAAGACTGACTACGTTGTCAAGAATTTCATTTTACTTGGATCTGCAATCAATGTCCATGGAAGCAGCAGTCAGGAAATTAAAGGACGCATTGCATTGGGCAAATCTGCTGCAAAAGATCTCTTTAAAGTATTAAAAAGCAGAGATGTCACTTTGAGGACTAAGCTGCGCCTGACGCAAGCCATTGTGTTTTCAATCACCTCAGATGCATGTGAAACCTGGACAATGAATAAGGAAGACCAAAGAAGAATTGATGCCTTTGAATTATGGTGTTGGCAAAGAATATCGAATATACCAGGGACTACCAGGAGAACAAACAAGTCTGTCTTGAAAGAAATACAGCCAAGAGTGGTCCTTAGAAGCAAGGATGGCAAGACTTTGTCTCACATACTTTGGACATGTTATCAGGAGGGACCAGTCTTCGGAGAATGACATCATGCTTGGTAAAGTAGAGGGTCAGCAAAAAAGAGGAAGACCCTCAACGAGATGGATTGACGCAGTGGCTGCAAAAATGGGCTCAAACGTAACAATGATTGTGTGGATAGCACAGGACCAGGTAGTTTGTCATTCTGTTGTACGTAGGGTTGCTATGAGTCGGAACTAACTCAATGGCACCGAACAACAACAACAGCAATACCATGAACACCAAGAGCCCATTGATGTCCAATCTCAAGCAATGTTATGTTGCAGACAGAACCAGCAGCTGCAGCTGCAGGAAAATCATGCTGTGATGTGACATTCTGAGATACAGTGGCTCAGTTGGAATTTCCAAGTTCGTGCATCAGTGAGATCAAAAGCGAGAATAACAACAGAGTTCAATAAGTGACACCAAATAAGAACATCAGGTACAGCCATTAAAATATAATGAAAGGGTCTGCAGGTCATTGATGAATCATGTCAATCACTCCCATCCTCATAAAATGTATATACAGAAACCACATGTACATATAAGAAATCAGGTGATATTTTTCCCCTTTTCATACCATAAAACTATGGGACATTCTTAGTATTTTGTACTCAGAGTCAGAAGAAAACATTTTTTAAAATGCCAGTATTTCTTTACCATTCTGAAGTGAGGAAAAAAAAAACCCTCAAGAAATACACTGTGGTATTAAAAGCTCAGCTTATACATAATATCTGGTTTTACTAATAAAACCAAAAGGAAAAGCTAATGTGCACTAGAATCAAGATTTCGTCCTTGCTGAAGGAGCAAGTTGAAATGGCTTAATTAATTTCCATTCTCCTGATTAAAAAATAAATAAATAATGGTAAGAATCTAAGCTACTAATATAAATATAATAACTGATTTTTCATCTGGAATAAAATATAACTGAAAATTACAAATCTAAATTCAGGAAATAATTCAGCAATAATTTTTCATATCTGTACCTATCAAAACACCTGTAAAGTAACAATTTTAGAAATTTAATGAATTAATAAATTAGTCACTTTATTCAACTAAATATCTTACACACAATAACTTTCCATATACATTTTTTGTATGAATTAATGCATGAATAAATTTATGATCAAAGGAATCTAATAAAATACCAAATTTTATACGTGAGAAAAAAAAAGAGTTCCAAAAAAGGTTAAAATACTAGGCCAAAATCATACAACTAGAAACTAGGTTTCCTGAGCACAGTGCCTCTTTTACGGTATAATTATTTTACAGGAGTATAAGGGATCTGTCTTAGGCACCTATCTATGAGAGTGCCATGATAATTATTGTGTTTGGGGATGCTAGAGGCTTGGATGTAGAGAGAGAGAGTAAACAAATACATTATATTATACCCAGTTTACATTTAGCTTTGCTATGTTACTATTTTTATATGTCTTTTAGAACAAAATTATAGAACAGAGTCAGAAAGTGCCTTACTCATTCAACAAATATTTACGGACCATCTACATTGTGCCAGACACTGTTCTAGTTGCTGGAGATACATCAGAGAACAAAGGATACAAAAGTCCTGTCTTCATGGAGCTTACATTCTAGGGACCTTAGAGATGAAGATACCCTTAGTTTTTACAGATGAGGAAACTAAACTGAGGGTGAAGTGACTTGCCCAAAGTTGTATAATGAGCTTGTAATAGAGCTGAGCTTATGACTCAGGTCTACTACCATAATCCTTGTCATGGATTGAATTATGTCCCCCCAAAATGTGTGTATCAACTTGCTTAGGCCATGATTCCCAGGATTGTGTGGTTGTCCTCCATTTTGTGATTGTACTCTTATGTTGAGAAGATTAGGGTGGATTGTAACACCACCCTTACTCAGGTCACCTCCCTGATCCAAGGTAAAGAGAGTTTCCCTGGGGTGTGGCCTGCACCACCTTTTGTCTCGCAAGAGATAAAAGAAAAATGAAGCAAGCAGAGAGTTGGGGACGGCGAACCACCAAGAAAGCAGCACCAGGAGCAGAGCGCATCCTTTGGACCTGGGGTCCCTGCACCTGAGGAGATCCTCAAGATTGAGGACAAGGACCTTCCTCCAGAGCCAGTAGAGACAGAAAGCCTTCCCCTGGAGCTGACACCTTGAATTTGGACTTTTTTAGCTGACTTTACTGTGAGGAAATGAATTTCTCTTTGTTAAAGCCATTCACTTCTGGTATTTCTGTTATAGCAGCACTAGATGACTAAAACACTCCTCTTTCCACTTTGACATGCTATCTTACAACAACTTTAGAGAAAATAAGAATGGAAAATCAAATTCACTGCATCTCCCTCTTTTTGTTTCTCTCAAAAGCCACCACGCATCAGCATCACACTGACAATTGCTAAGGTTTTGAATTGTTTTCTGGAAATAACAGGAAAGACATAACTGACATAATTATAACACCTAGTTATTGGTTTTTTTTAGCTATAATTTCCCCTTATTTACTTAAATATGGATTAAGTGAAACATAAGGAAGGAAGGAAAAGAAAAAAGGAGGGAGGGAGGGAAGAAAGAAGAAAGGTTGTCTATGTACAACCAAACACATGAGAGATTTGGTTCCTTTGTTTGGAGGTTTGAGATCATGGTTTCATGGAACATCACAGTTAGGTGGCCTAATAATATATTCAGTGCTTCTGTTCTACCTACTAGTTCCTTGTGTAGTGACTGGAGTCTTAAAAGCTTGTAAGCAATCAGTCAAGGTACAAAAATTGGTCGCTTTTTGCCTGGAGCAACAGAGGAAGGAGAGTCAGAAATAGGAGGAGGAAATGGAATGTGTGGCTAATTGTCTCCATGAACAACTGCCTCCTTAGCTATGAGACAAGAAGTACTAAATGGTGCCCTGCCATTACTGAACATTTTGATCAAAGATTCTATACAAGAATCTCGATCAAAAGGGGGAAAATGCAGAACAGAATTTCAATTCTCATGGAATCCAGGCTTTCTGGAGCCATGGAAGCTGGACAAACCCCTGAAACTATTGCCCTGAGATTATCTTTAAACCATAATCCAAATTCATCCCTTGAAGTCTTCTTAAAGCCAAACAATAATTTAGGAAAGAATGTGTGCCTTGAGCATTGTGCTCTTTCAAGTTCTATCTTTATGGGATCAGTTTGACAACAGCAACTGGAAAGATTAGATAAGAACCTTAGGGTCAGTGAGTTTATGTTAACAGAGGAGGAGCCACTTGGAAAAGGAGGGTAAGAATGGTTGCACAATTGAAAGAATGCAATTAAGGTCACCGAATTATACATGTAGAAATTGTTGAATTGGTATATGTTCTGCTGTGTATATTCTCAACAACAACAAAAAATAAAATAAATTCTAAAAAAGAAGCACATAGACTGTAGAGACCACCATTAGGCAAGGAATTTCAAAAGTAAAAACAATAAAAATAGAAGAAAAGGAGAGAGGAAGAAGGAAAGGGAGGAAGGAGAAAAAAGAAAGCAAGCAATGTCTTAATGCCTTAAAAATGCACACCAACTACAAATTAAGTTTCGATACTGCCAAAATGTTGATTGCTGTAGTTTAAAGAGGAAAATTACAGCCAGATACAAATTTTCTAGTTCTAAAGTAAGAACTAAAGGCAGTTAAAATGTAAAGACATTTTCAAAAACAAAACACCCTTTACTAGTTGGATGCTTATAATCTTAGAAGTGTTATTTCAGTGATTTTCTTGTGTTTCTCAGCTAAAATATTTAGAAAAACATAGTATGAATAACACAAATAGGAACCTTCCTTAGAACCTCAATTTATTTTGTAACTACAAGCATATTATCAACAAATATACAGTCTAAATAGCAGAACTGGAAACTGGTTTTTTGAACCCAAATCTGTTGATCATTGGTTTCATTTGGCTGCATGTCTTATATTTGAAATACTGCTGTTCCAACTTGGGAAATAAAACAGATTATATGAAGAAAAGATAAAAATGTATATAAAATTTGAATCACCTTTTGAAAAGTCAAAAGAATCCTTCAATTTCATCTGGGATAATAAAATCAAACGAAATCCAACTGTACTGCATGATTAAAAGCAACATAACCAAATGAGCATTTAGTATAATATATACCAAAAAGGAAAAGTTGGTAGATCTAATTCAACAAACTTGTTTTAATTTTTTTTTGCTTTGGTTTTTGTACTGTATATACACTCAAATCTTTCTTTTTAGCAAGTTTGAATGGTTACAGACTATTTTTAAAAGTTTACTGAAAGTTTTGAGCACTTTTCTTTTATAAGAATAAGCTATCGACAAACATACCAGTGCAGAAATTACAATTGTGGCTGCTAAGCTTAGGGCTTTAATTATCTAAAAAGAATGGGAAATGTGTGATTAAACCCAACCCATATTTTCTAGGTTGAAAAAAAAATTAGATCATAAGCAGGCACATTTTTTGTCATGCAAAAAGTTTGAGACTCTTTTCCAAAATTATTTTTCACATTTTACTCAGCATGACACATCTAGGGATGGCTCACTTAGATCATTTTCTCGAAAAAAAAATTACTCTTAATAGTGTAATGCCTCTTTTTGTTTGGTATTGAGCAGATATGCTCTAGGCTATATAATTGAAATTCCCAGATAATTAAAATTTAACTTAAAATGTTAAATATTAAAAGTTTGTGCTAAATTTCAACCTATATAAAGACAAGAATAAGAAAAGGATGCCCATTATCTCTACTATAAATTAATATTATTCTGGGAGTGTTAGATAATTCAGTAAGGCAAGGAAGAAAGAGAAATGTATTACAAAGGAAGAGTCAAGTTACTATTATTCATACATAATATGATATTTTAGTTTCCTTTTTTAAGGCTGCCATAACAAAATACCACAAACTGAGTGGCTTTAAGGAGCAGAAATTTATGTAACTGGACTGTACCGGGTCTGCTTGGCATGGTCATGGAGACAAGAAACAGGTGAAAGTGAAAGAAGCAGCTTTATTTGGTTGACCAAGCAAAGGAGCACACCTGGGACTTGCGTCACCAAGATGGCTCCCAGAACCATAGCCCATGGGGTTTATACGGGTGAAGTAAATAAGGTCTGGGGTGTTCAGGAAGGCCTCGAGGTGGGGCCAGCTTGCTGATTGGTCTGGCCCGAAAAGGCATTCTGGGGCAGTTTGGCCTTTCTGCACTTGCACAGTCTGAAAAGGGGAGGTCTCTCAAACCGGATCTTAGGCTAAACCCTGGCTTCTGAAAGTCTTCCCCCAATCTTCGGCTGCTAAAGTTTGGTTCCCTCAGGTGGGCAAAGAGTTCCAGCATCACCCAGAAGACAGGGTCTACGGTTCTATGCATATCAGGTAGGCCAGATCTAGTTCTTGCCAGTTTCAGCTGATCCTGGGACCCCAGTCTCTTGTTTTTCCTCAACTTGGCCAGAAATTGGAAGCATCCATAAATAAGGAGATAGCTTAAAGACAGGGAGTTAGTTCATATATCACAGAAGATGGCAGACACAGCCTTTGCTTATTTAAGATGGTGGGCAGGCTGCCAGTTTCATTTATTTTCTCACAGTTCTGGAGGCTAGATATCCAAATTGAAACTATCAACAGGACCATGCTCTCTGTCTGTTCTAGAGGAATATCCTTCCTTATCTCCTCCAGTTTCTGGTAGTATTTCTTGGCATCCCTTGGCTTGTAGATTTATCTTCACATGGTGTCTGCATTCCCCCTGTGTGACCCTGACTCCGTGTTTGGTGTCTGTCCTCTTCTTTTATAAGACATCAGTCCTATGGGGTTAGGGCACACCCTGCTCAGGCACAGCTTATCTGAAAATGTCTTCAAAGAAGGACTTCAACATACTTTTTGGGAAGGAGGGACATAATTCAATTCATAATAATTGTCTACCTAGAAAATTCAAGAGAATCAATTGGATGAAACTATTAAAATGAATATAAGAATTGTTGGAGGTGACTGGTTAGAGTACTAATATGTAAAAACAAACATACAAAGTAACTGAATAAAAACATATTGGAAGGAAATATCCTATTTCAAACAGGAAAAAAAACAAGGTGTATAAAATACTTAATATTGAAGCTATGAAATGTCTAGGAAGAAAAAAGCCAATATCCTACTAACAGCCATAAAAGAAAACATGAATAAATTCAGAGATTGTTAATCTCCTTAACATATAAGAAATTCTCAGAAATCAGTAAGGAAAAAGAACTTAAGCATTCAAAAATGAGGAAAGACATAAATAAGAAAATGAAAAAAGAAATTCAAATGTCAATAATCATCCAAAAATTCAGTGGCAATTAAAATAAGATATCTTGATTATCAAATGTCAGAGATAAAAGCACTTAACACTCAGTAACAGTGAGGATACACAGCTGGTGATACTGTAAATGTGTGCATCTTTCTGGAGGATACTTTGACAATGCAAAACAAATTTCTCAACTTGTCCATTTCCTTTTATTCACACATTCCACTTTTAAGAGTTTAAATCAAGGAGATAACCTTATTTATAAGTGTACTTATATGTAATTCTTCCCAACATTACTTAAAAACCAAAAACCAAACCCAGTGCCATCAAGTCGATTCCGACTCATAGCGACTCTATAGGACAGAGTAGAACTGCCCCGTAGAGTTTCCAAGGAGCGCGAAGCAGATTCGAACTGCTGACCCTTTGGTTAGCAGCCATAGCACTTAACCACTACACCACCAGGATTTCCTCAACATTACCTAGATGTATGAAAAATTGAAAATAATCTAGACACTCAACCATACATGATCAGCTAAATAAGTTATGGATTTACTTGGTGGAATATTAACCAGATATTAAAAATGACCAAAGTGATTATTATATTTTTAAGCATAAAAGCATAACAAAAATAATAATTCTATTTTTAATATATATACACATTTAGTATATATACATTTATATATATTATGTATATATATACATTTTATATATATGCAATGGAATTATTGATATGAGTTGGAATTGACTCGACAGCACTGGGTTTTTTTTTTAATATATACACATATATACACATTTCCTTATTTATTAAGTAAATGATATCAGACATTTATATTTTCTCAGTGGCTCGAGGTCATTTTCTATTAACCAATTCATTAATCATTAATCATTTTTAGCTCTATATTAATTAGTATGTTGATTATTAATAATTAATTCATATTTATTATACTAATATAGAATACATGACCTCTGAGTGAGCTTAGAGATTACTGAAGTGTGCAAATTTATATGGCTTCATACTAAGTGATGCCAGCTTATTCTATCCCAATTTCCAGATAAGCAAGGCTGAAGGAAACAGGCTCAAGCTATAGGGCAGTATTCTGAGCCCAGAGGTGAGCATTACTTACTCACAAGCTACAGTGTCTAGAAACCAGGATAAAATTAATCTTGGTAACAAGCTAAATCTATATGCCAGACAAACCATCCAAATTCAAACTGAGAAGGAAATTCTGGGCATAAAATTGACATGATGAAAACTGTGGGATAAACATTTAAAGTAAAGGGCTGGAGACAGAGTCTACAGTAATGTTCTGAGCCAACTCTTTGCAGCTTCAGTGAGGACTTTTTATGGTTATGTGGCTAAGATGGGAAATAAACTACTCTGAAGTGTTCAGCTCAGAAGTACACACATAATGCTCTGCTTTTTGGTTCCTAGATTTGGCAATTATATATTTCTCTCTTCTACTGTAACCTGTCACTTCTGCTGTCAATGTGTCTTCCTTTTTTTCTAAACACTCTGTTTTCTAATTTTTTTACTTATCATCTGCTGTGAACTAGAAAATAATATAGACAAGTATGTTAGAATGTCTTTAGTATAAAAATAAGTGAGGATAAAGTTAGAAAATCACCATTTTGCAACCATAATAGCAATAATTTATTCTAAGAATCATCAGCAGACACTAAAACTATTGGGTGATATATGAGGAACTATATATTTACATAATATTCAAGCATTTATCCACAAATTGTGTATTAATTACAAACAGAAAAATAGTAATTTCACAGTGAGGAAAAGTGGCAGACACCATTTTAACCAAGTGATCAAATTTAATATCACCAGTAATAAGAAATGTGATCCACCTTAAAGGACACAACATCTCTGATATGACATTCTCGGAAAAAATGCATAACCTATATATAATCATGAGGAAACTTCAGACAAATACAAATTGAGGTACATTGTACAAAATACATGGCCTATAATCTTCAAAAATACCAAGATAATTGTCTTAGGCTGGGTTTTCTAGAGGAGCAAAACCAGCGAAGCATACATATATATACACACATATCTCAAAGAAATGGGTCACACAGTTGTAGAGGCTGGCAGGTCCCAAATCCATGGATCAGGCATCAGGCTGGGGGCTTCTCCTGACTCACATGGTTGCAGGGGATGATGAATCCCAAGATTTGTAGGTCAGGCAGCAGGCTGCTGGCTCACGTCCCAAGAACTAAGAACTGGAGATCAGAGGATGGTATGTCAGATGCAGGATACACAGAGAGGCTGCGGGCCACACCACCAGGGAACCTGATTAGTTTTCAACTGATCGGCTTTCAACTGATTGGCCTTTCAACTGATTGGCTGCTCACATCAGATCAGAAAACAAAGAATGATTACATAATACCTGCCAAACTACTGAGAATCATGGCCTAGCCAAGTTGACACATAACATTAACCATCACAATCATGAAAGACAAAGAAAGGCTACAGTAACATTCTAATTAAAGAAGACTAAAATCACATGACAACTGAATACAATGTGTGATCCTGGATTGCTAAAAAGAATATTATTGGTACATTATTGGGACAAATGGCAAATTTTGAATATAAACTATATATTGATGAAAGTACAGTGCCTAATATTTAAGAGAAAGGATGGTACAGGACATGTGGTAAAATGTTAGCAATTGATGGATATCTGTGTTATGGATTGAATTGTATTCCCCCAAAATATGTTGTAAATCCTAGCCCCTATACCTGTGGTTACAATCCCATTTGGGAATGGGTTGTCTTTGTTATGTTAATGAGACAGTATCAGTTCAGGGTATGTCTCAAGTCAGTCTCTTTTGAGATGTAGAAAAAATTAAACAAGCAAGGAAGCAAGCAGAGATGGCAGAAGAGAAATGCGAAGCCACATGAAGATTGTCCAGGAGCAGAAGTTCAAAAGACAAGGACCTTCCTCCAAAGCAGAGACAGAAAGCCTTTCCCTAGAGCTGGCACCCTGAATTTGGACTTCTAGCTTCCTAAACTGTGAGAAAATAAATTTCTGTTTTGTTAAAGCCATCCACTTGTGGTATTCCTGTTTTAAAAGCACTAGATAACTAAGACAGAATTTGATACCAAGAAATTGGGGTGCTGCTCTAACAAATACCTACAATGTGGAAGTGGTTTTGAAACTGGGTAATGGATGGAGGCTAAAAAGTTTTAAGGTACTTAATAGTACAAGCCTAAGTTGCCTTGAAGAGACTGTTGGTAGAACTATGGACGTCAAAGGCAACTCTGGTGAGGGCTCAGAAAGAAGTGAGAAGAGATGTAAAGAAAGTCTCTGTCATCTTAGAGAATACACCAGCAACAGAATGCTGCTAGACTTGTGGACATTCAATGTGCTCCTGCTGAGGTTTTCAAAGAAAATAATGAACCTGTGATGGGACAATGGAGGAAGGGCAACGCTTTTCATGCAGTGGCAAAGAATTAGTCTGAATTATGTTCCAATGTTTAGTGGAAGGTAGGACTTGTAAGTGATGAACTTGGATATTTGCCTGAGGAAATTTCTAAGCAAGATCTTAAAGGGGCCATGTGGTTTATCCTTGCTGCTTATAGTAAAATGCGAGAGGAAAGAGATGGACTTAAAAATGAACTGCACCAATGTCATAAAACAATATGTGTACTGTTTAATGAGAAGCCAGTTTGTTCTGTGAACTTTCATCTAAAGTACAATAAAAAAAGAAAAAGTTTTGAGAAAAAAATGAAAGCAAAACTTAAAGATTTGGAAAATTCTGTTGTACAGACTAAGAACACATGTCCTAGAATTTTCACCAGATATAGGTGTTGTTGTTAGGTGTAATCTAGTCCATTCCAACTCATACTGACCTTATGTACAACAGAACGAAACACTTCCCGGTCCTGCACCATCCTTACACCATTGTTATGCTTAAGCCCATTGTTGCAGCCATTGTGTCAATCCATCTCGTTGAGGGTCTTCCTCTTTTTCGCTGACCCTCTACTCTGCCAAGCATGATGTCCTTCTCCAGGGACTGATCCTTCTGACAACATGTCCAAAGTATGTGAGACATAGTCTCACCATTCTTGCTTCTAAGAAGCGTTCCGGCTGTACTTCTTCCAAAACAGATTTGTTTCTTCTTTTGGCAGTCCGTGGTATGTTCAATATTCTTCTCCAACACCACAATCCAAAGGTGTCAGTTCCTCTTCGGTCTTCTTCATTCATCGTCTAGCTTTCACATGCATAGAGGTGATTCAAAATACTATGGCTTGGGTCAGGTGCACCTTAGTCTTCAAGGTGGCATTCTTGCTTTTCAACACTTTTAGAGAGGTTTTTCGCAGCAGATTTGCCCAATGCATCTTTTGATTTCTTTACTGCTGCTTCCACGGGTGCTGATTGTGGATCCAAGTAAAATAAAACCCTTCACAACTTCAGCCTTTTCCCCGTTTCTCATGATGTTGCTTATTGGTCCAGTTGTGAGGATTTTTGTTTTCTTTATGTTGAGTTTTGGTCTTTGATCTTCATCAGTAAGTGCTTCAAGTCCTCTTCACTTAAAGCAGGCAAGACTGTGTCATCTGCATATAGTAGGTTGTTAATGAGCCTTTCTAAAACCCTGCTGCTCCATTCTTCTTCACATAGTCCAGCTTCTCGGATTATTTGCTCAGCATACAGATTGAATAGGTACGGTAAAAGGATACAACCATGACGCACACCTTTCCTGATTTAAACCACACAGCATCCCCTTGTTCTATTCGAATGACTACCTCTTGATCTATGTACAGGTTCCTCATGAGCACAATTAAAGTGGTCTGAAATTCCCATTCTTTGCAACGTTATCCATAATTCTTTATGATCAACACAGTCAAATGGCTTAGCATAGTCAATAAAACACAGGTAAACATCTTTCTGCTATCCTCTGCTTTCAGCCAGGATCCATCTGACATCAGCAATGATATCCCTGGTTCCGCATCCTCTTCTGAATCTGGCTTGAATTTCTGGCAACTCCCTGTCGATACATGATGCAGCCGCTTTTGAATGCACTTCAGCAAAATTTTACTTGGGTGTGATACTGATGATATTGTTCGAGAATTTCCGCATTTGGTGGTATCACCTTTCTTGGGAATAGGTATAAATATGGATCCCTTCTAGTCAGTTGGCCAGGTAGCTGTCTTCCAAATTTCCTGGCATAAATGAGTGAGCACTTCCAGTGCTGCATCCATTTGTTGAAACATCTCAATTGATATTCCATCAATTTCTGGAGCCTTGTTTTCCACCAATGCCTTCAGTGCAGCTTGGACTTCTTCTTTCAGTACCATTGCTTTCTGACTATATGCTACCTCCTGAAATGGTTGACCGTCAAGCACTTCTTTTTGGTGTAGTCATTCTGTGTATTCCTTCCACCTTCTTTTGATGCTTCCTACGTCATTTAATAATTTCGCCATAGAATCCTTCACTATTGCAACTCAAGGCTTAAATTTTTTCTTTGGTTCTTTCAGCTTGAGAGATGCAGAGCGTGTTCTTCCCGTTGGTTTTCTATCCCCAACTCCTTGAACACGTCATTATAATACTTTACTTTGTCTTCTTGAGCCACCCCTCAAAATCTCTTCAGCTCTTTTACTTCATCATTTCTTCCTTTTGCTTTAGCTACTCAACGTTCAAGAGCAGGTTTCAGAGTCTCTTCTAACATGCATTTTGTTCTTTTCTTTCTTTCCTGTCTTTTTAGTGACCTTTTGCTTTCTTCACATATGATGTCCTTGATGTCATTCCACAACTCCTCTGGTCTTTGGTCATTAGTGTTCAATGCATCAAATCTTTTCTTAAGATGGTTTCTAAATTCAGGTGGGACATACTCAAGATTGTACTTTGGCTCTCATGGACTTGTTCTAATTTTCTTCAATTTCAACTTGAACTTCCATATGACCAGTTGATGGTCTGTTCCACAGTTAGCCCCTGGCCTTGTTTTGACTGATGATATTAAGCTGGAAACCATCATCTCTTTCCACAGATGTAGTCGATTTGATTCCTGTGTATTCCAGCTGGCGAGGTCTATGTGTATAGTTGCATATTGTGTTCATGTAAAAGGTATTTGCAGTGAAGAAGTCATTGGTCTTGCAAAATTCTATCATTAGATCTCCAGCATTGTTTCTATCACCAAGGCCATATTTTCCAACTACTTTTCCTTCTTCATTTCCAACTTTCTCATTCCAATCACCGGTAATTATCAATGCATCCTGATTGCATGTTGGATCAATTTCAGGCTGCAGAAGCTGATAAAAATCTTCAGTTTCTTCATCTTTGGCCCTAGTGGTTGGTGCGCAAATTGGAATAATAGCCACATTAACTGGTTTTCCTTATAGGCGTATGCATATTATCCTATCACTGACAGCGTTGTACTTCAGGATAGATCTTGAAATGTTCTTTTTGACGATGAATGCAACACCATTCCTCTTCAAATTGTCATTCCCGGCATAGTAGACCATCTGATTGTCTGATTCAAAATGGCCAATGCCAGTCCGTTTCAGCTTATTAATACCTAGGATATTGATGTTTATGCATTCCATTTCATTTTTGATGATTTCCAGTTTTCCTAGAATCATACTTTGTACATTCCAGGCTCCAATTATTAAAGGATGTTTGCAGCTGTTTCTTCTCATTTTGAGTCGTGCCACATAAGCAAATGAAGGTCCGGAAAGCTTGAGTCCATCCACATCATTAAGATTGACTCCACTTTAAGTTAGCAGCTCTTCGCCGTTGTCTTTTGAGTGCCTTCCAACCTGAGGGGCTCATCTTCCAGTACTATATCAGACAAAGTTCGGCTGCTGTTCATAAGGTTTTCACTGGCTAAATCTTTTCAGAAGTAGATTGCCAGGTCCTTCTTCCTAGTCTGTTTTAGTCTGGAAGCTCAGTTGAAACCTGTCTGCCACCCTGCTGATATATGAGTACTGGTGGTGTAGCCTCCAGCATCATAGCAACATGTAAGCCTCCACAGTACGACAAACTGACAGGCTTGTGTGGGTTGGGGGTGTGGACTGCATCAAACATAAGCGGACTTTCTGGCAAGGCTTGAGGGCTTTTGCTCTTTCTAGATCCTGCATCTGGCTCCTGTTCATCTGACCTCTGGTTCTTGGGACTTGAGCTAGCAGTTTACCTGCTATCTTGCCTGCCGATCTTAGAATTTGTTGGTCTTCACAGCCTGTGAGCAACAGCCCTGCTGTCTGACCTTCTGATCTTGAGTTACCCGCCACTGTGTCTTCATGAATCAGGAAAGGCCTCTATCCTGACACACAGACTTGGGACTATACAACCTCTACAATAGTGTGAACCATTTCTTTGATATAAATCTCTCTCTATATATATATTTATATGCTTCATTTGTTTTGTTTCTCTAGAGAATGTAGCCTAAAACAATAACCATAAATTATTTCTCAAAAAAAGTCTTGCCCTTGCAGAAATTATTAGCATTTTTTACTGACAGCTTAGAGCTACCAATATGTCTAGAAATAGCCAATCCTATTCAAGTTAAATAACTGGCTATAGTTATATAAGAGGGAGAATCAATGCTATTGTGGTGAATTAGACTGGCAATATGAAACATACCTGGACTAGAGAAAATGTGATCCAGGTAGATCTGCTGTAACTAGACAGAAATCATCAAAAGAATGAAAAATTAATTAAATGCACCCAGCATGAAATTAGCTGCTTAATCCGATGTGGTAGTAAAGACCTGTCACCTGAATAGAAGTGATTTTATTTTTTTTATTCTTGAGATGTGCTGTTAGATTGTAAAATAACTGTTATAGCAGTTAATTTGTGTACTTGAATATATGTTTTAATTACATAAAAAAATATTACTTTTGCTGACCAGACCACCACAATGGTAATTATTCTTTCCTTCAAATATTATTTTCCACAGAACTTTAATAATCTACCTCCAGAATAATAATGAAAATGTAACTATAACAACTACTATTAACATTAATTGAACACTTACTGCTGTTTCTAAAAATAAACATTTATATAATACATATTACGTGACTGGCCCTGTTCAAAGTGTTTTAAGTATAATTCATTTACCCTGCTAAAACCTATAAGGTAGATTTGGAGCCCTGGTGGCACAGAGGTTAAGAGCTCGGCCGTTAACCAAAACATTGGCAGTTTGAATCCACCAGCCACTCCTTGGAAACCCTATGGGGTTCTACTCTGTCCTGTAGGGTCGATATGAGTCAGAATCGGCTCGACAGCAATGGGTTTGTTTTATTATCAGCTCCATTTTAAAAGTGAGGTAACGGTTTAAATTACTTGACCAAGATAATATAGCTAGGAAGTGGTGGGTGTGGAGTTTGAACTTAAGCAGCCTTGTTCTAGAGTCCATTCTTTTAACTATACACTAAACTTCCTCAATTACTATGTGCATATTCTGTGTTAAGCACGCTACATGTTTTTCTATCTGTCTTATATCAATTAAAATTATTTTGGATGCAAGTAAGAGAAAATACTATTTAAATATCATTTAAACCCACTTAATAAGGAAATTAGTCAAGCTTCAGGGTTTTTTTTTTTTTCAGAGTTGGTTGATTTGTTCTTTTAGTGACTCATCAAAAAACCAGATTGCTTTTATTTTACTATTCTGCTGCCCAATATGTCAGCTTCATTCTATGGCTTGTTCTTCTTGGGCTGTAGGAAGACTCCTAATAGCAACTGGGACTACATGTTTCTACATTCATGCCAGTGTCAATTCAGCCCCTCTGAGAAGCAGAAACCAAGGCTGAATTTTTTGGGCAAGAGATTTATTGGAAGAATGTTCACGAAGGATAAAGGTGAGGAATAAAGAGTAGTCAGGGGCATCATTCAGCTCATGCTTCAGGTCAGTCAACTGTGAACAGAGAAGCTGAAGAAAGGAAGACTGGTAGGAAGAATCTCAGACATCAGTGCAGCTCTAAGAAAGTTTTGCTTAAGTTGTTGGAAAATCTTCAAGCCAATGTTGTCCACTAGAGGAGACCAACATTCCACAGGAATGGACCTAGGTCAACATATCTCTTGTGCTCAGTCACTGGCCTTGCTGCAAATGCAGGGGTAGATCCAGAGAGGTGGCAACTGAGGTCATCAGTCAACAATGCTCCCCTCATCAGGAGATCCGAGTGGCATGTTTACATTGTTGTTACATCTGGAGAAAGAGTTGCCTCCCATGGCTCTATCTTAAAAGTGAGGAAAACCTTTACCAGAGGACTCCAGTAAATCTCTTCTTGCATCTTATTGGTGATAATTGGATCTTCAACCAATTACATGAGAGTAGGTTCTGGTTATTCTTAAACCACTAAGATATGGTACTTCAGTTTAAGATGGAATTAACATCCCCTGAGGAGGCTTTGATTCATGCTAATGATTAATAAACTTGGCTCTAACTGAAAGTTTGGAGGTTCAAGTCCATCCAGACATGCCTTGGAAGAAAGGTCTGGCTATCTATGTCCAAAATATCAACCATTGAAAACCGTATGCAGCACAGTTGTACTCTAACACACATGAGGTCTCTATGAGCCAGAATTGACTCAAAAGCAAGTGTTGTGTGTGTGTGTTTGTTCTTGCTTGTTGTTTTTTACTTGAGGCATATGACCACATGTGTCTCAGGTAGCGGTTTAAAGAACATATAGTTCTGCCAGAAACAAGGATTGGAGAACAGATTTTGGATAGTCAACAACCAATATCCACTGCATATCTTAAAATGGAAAGGAGCCTTGTGGCACAGTGGTTAAGGCACTCAGCTGCTAACCAGAAGATCAGCAGTTTCAACCCACCAGCCACTCCATGGGAGAAAGATATGCCAGTCTGCTTTCGAAAAGATTTATAGCCTTGATGGAAACATTCTCCCAGAGAACAGGAATAAGACAAGGATGCCCTTGATCACCACTTCTATTTAACATTGTCCTAGAAGTCCTAGCTAGAGCAATAAGGCAAGAAAAAGAAATATAAGGGCACCCAAATTGGTAAGGAAGAAGTAAAACTATCCCTATTTGAGGATGATATGACATGATACATAGAGAACCCTAAAGATTCCACAAGAAAACTACTGGAACTAATAGAAAGATTCAACAAAGTTGCAGGATACGAGATAAGCATACAAAAATCAGTTGGATTCCTATACACCAATAAAAAGAATTATGAAAAGGAAAGCAATACCATATATAACAGCTCTTAAGAAAGTAAAATTCTTAGAAATCAATCTAAACTGGAATGTAAAAGACCTATACAAAGAACACTACAAAACACTACTGCAGAAACCAAAGGAGACATACATAAATGAAAAAACATACCATGTTCATGGATAGGTAGACTCTACATTGTCAATATGTCAATTCTACCCAAAACAATTTACAAATATAATGCAATCCTGATCCAATTACCAACAGCATTTTTTTACAAGAAGGAAACTAATCATTAACTTTACACAGAAAGAGACTCACAACAAGTAAAGCATTATTTAAGAAGAAGAACAAAGAAGAAGCCTCACATTACCTGACCTCAGAACCTATTATACAGCTATGATAGCCAAAACAGCCTGGTACAAGTACAACAGACACACTGACCAGTGGAACAGAATCAAAAACACAGATGTAAATCAATTCACCTATGGTCACCTAATCTTCAACAAAGGCCCAAAGTCCACTAAATGGGGAAAAGACAGTCTTTTTAACAAACAGTGCTGGCAAAACTGGATGTCCATCTGCCAAAAAAAATGAAACAGGGCCCATACCCCACATCAAACATAAAAACTAATTCAAAAGTGATCAAAGACCTAAATATAAAACCAAAAACTATAAAGATCGTGGAAGAAAAAATAGGGTCAATGCTAGGGGTCCAGTATAAAGAGGATACAAACCATAACTAACAATACACAAACACCAGAAGATAAGCTAGATAACAGGGACCTTCTAAAAGTTAAAAACTTATGCTCATCAAAAGGCTTCACCAAAAAGAGTAAAAAGAGAACCTATAGACAAGAAATTTTTTGGGCTATGACATATACTACAAAGGTCTAATCTCTAAAATCTATAGGAAAATCCAACACCTCTACAACAAAAAGAAAAATAATCCAATTAAAAAATGGGCAAAGGATATGAACAGACATGTCACCAAAGAAGATATTCGGGTGGCTAACAGACACATGAGGAAATGCTTGAGATTACCAGCCATTAGAGAAATGTAAATCAAAACAACAACGAGATACCATCTCACTCCAACATTACTGGCACTAATCAAAAAAAAAATCAGAAACAACAAGTATTGGAGAAGTTGCAGGTAGATTGGAACTCTTATGCATTGTTGGTGGGAATTCAAAATGGCACAACCATTTTGGAAAACAATGTGACATTTCCTTAAAAAGTTAGAAATAGAAATACCATACCATCCAGCAACCCCAGTCCTAGGAATATATCCTAGAGAAATAAGAACCTTCACATGAATACATACACGCACACCCATGTTCACTGCAGCATTATTCACAATAGCGAAAAGATGGAAACAACCTAAGTGCCCATTAACAGATGAATGGATAAACAAACTATGGTATATACACACAATGGAATACTACTCAACAATAAAGAACAATGATGAATCTGTGAAACATCTCACAACATAGAAGAATCTGGAGGGCATTATGCTGTGTGAAATAAGTCAATCACAAAAGGACAAATACGATATGAGACCACTATTATAAAAACTCACAAAAAGGCTTACAAACAGAAAGAAACAATCTTTGATGGTTACGAGGGAAGGGAAGGGTGGGAAGGGAAACATACTAACTAGACAATAGACAAATGGTGACACCGGTAAAGGATAAGACAGTACACAATACTGGGGAAGTCAGCATCACTTGACCAAGGCAAAGTCATAAAAGGTTCGTGGATATATCCAAACTCCCTGACGGACTGAATTACTGGGCTGAGGGCTGGAGACCAGTTAGGTCAGTTAGCATAACATATTTTATAAAGAAAATGTTCTACATACTATTTTGATGAGCAGTGTCTGGGGTCTTAAAAGCTTGTGAGCAGTCATCTAAGATACATCTACAATTCCTACCCATCTAGAGCAGAGGAGAATAAAGAAAACCAAAGACACAAGGGAAAGATTAGTCCAAAGGACTAATGAACCACAAATATCACAGCCTCCACCAGACTGAGTCAACACAACTAGATGGTGCCCAGCTACCACCAACAACTGCTCTGACAGAGATCACAATAAAGGGTCCTAGACAGTGGGAGAAAAATGTAGAACAAAATCCAAATTCACAAAAAAAGAAAAAAAAGACCAGATTTACTGGTCTGACACTGGAGAAACCCTGAGAGTATGGCCCCCGGACACCCTTTTAACTCATTACTGCAGTCACTCCTGAAGTTCACCCTTGAGCCAAAGATTAGACAAGCCTATAAAACAAACAATAACACATTGTAGTTCAACAATGTATACGAGACTAAATGGGCACACACACAAAAAAAATGGGCACACCAGCCCAAAATCAAAGACGAGAAGGCAGGAAGGGACAAGAAAACTGGACAAATGGAAATGGGAAACCCAAGGTTGAGAAGGGGAGAGTGTTGACACATCACAGGGTTAGCAACTAATGTCACAATTTGTGTATTAATTGCTTAATGAGAAACTAATTTGCTCTGTAAATGTTCACCTAAAGCAAAAAAAAAAAAAAAATTACAGCCTTGGAAACCCTATGAGACCATCCTACCCTGTCCTGTAGGGTCGCTATGAGTCAGAATCAACTCCATAGCAGTGAGTTTGCTTTTGTGGATCCTAACAGTCCTATGTGGTAGGTACCATGGAAAATACTGAATAAAAGTTAAAAGTAGGTGAAAGCATGACTTTTAATGAAGTAATGAACACGTGGCTTCTCCTTTTTTTGAAAATTACTTTTCACAAGAAAGAGCCACATCTTTCATTTTGATCGTTATCAAACCAGCGAAAAGGAGTATCTTAAAATCTAAAGTCATTTTTTTTTTTTTTTTTTTACTGGTTTCAGTTCATGGAGTCCAATAGAATGCCTGTTCTGAGGATTTTTAAAAACATTTTTAAAATCATTTGTTATCCCAATTTTAAACTCCATACTATTTTTTCCTACATGTGTAAATATTTCAGAAAGTAATTCCATATGCTGCCACAAACAATTTAGAATTTTCTGAGAAAGAGATAAGGTATAAAATAGCTATCTTGTGATTGGGTCAAATACAGACTTGGAGTCTCGAATCCTGGATTCAGCTCCAAGCTCTCACATTCTGTGACTTTGGTAAGTCTTGTCACCTCTCTTCACCTCAGTTTCTTCATCTTGGAACCCCCATGACGTAGTGGTTAAGGATTCGGCTGCTAACCAAAGGTCAGCAGTTGGAATCCACCAGGGACTCCTTGGAAACACTATGGGGAAGTTCTAGTCTGTCCTATAGGTTCCCTATGAGTCAGAATCGACTCGACAGCAATGGATTTGTTTTTTCTTTTGTTTTAGTATATCTGTTGCAAGAACTTAATGAGATAACAAATTACAAAGCAATTTATATACTATAAAGTGTTTATAAACTATAGATTTTATACAAATAACTATTAAGTGATAGGCTCTATTACTGTATTTTTATGCAAAAAACGCACACCTTCTACATTTGTTTGCCAACCTCCCTGCCCCTGAAAGGTATTTTCATAAGCACCTTGAGGTGGGAAGAGGTGGTTGGCAAACAAGCATAGAAGGTGCACGTTATTTGTGTAAAAATACAGTATACCGACAGAATTACTCTGCAAAATTATGAGATATTAAGCTTGAGTGTGGGCACACAAAGTAAACTGAAAGATTTAAGGTAAATAATCAGCCAAAATACTCTTTCTGTGCATACAGAAAAAAAGTGGGTTCTGGAATTATATGCATTATTGTCTAGTTATCTACATGAAAACCAACTGATTTTTAAATTCTTCATTATAACACCATAGCCCCTGTCTTAGTTATCTAGAGCTTCTACAAAAGAAATACTACAAGTGGGTGGCTTTAACAAACAGAAATTTATTTTCTCACAGGTCAGGAGGCTAGAAGTCCAAAGTCAGGGTACCAGCTCTAGGGGAAGGCTTTCTCTCTCTCTCAGTTCTGGAGGAAGGCCCTTGTCTCTTCAGCCTCTGTTCCTCGCCTCCTTGGTGATCTTCATGTGGCATGTCATCTATGTTCCCCCATCTCTGCTGGCTTGCTTGCTCAATCTGCTCTTTTATATCTTAAAAGACTGATTCAAGACAACACCTTACACTAATCCTGCCTCATTATCATAACGAAACCCATTTGTAAATGAGATTATAACCACAGGTATAAGGGTTAGAATTTACAATATATATTTTGTGGGGGGCGGGGGTCACAGTTCAATCCATAACAGCCCCTAGGAAGCTGTCTTTCTATAGTACATATTAAGCTCCACCAATTTCTGTCAGTATTGGAGCTATGCACAAACCACTAAAATTATATAGAATGCTCTAATACCTTGGACAGTTCCTCATATTAAATCTAGAAAGTTTTGAAAGAATGTCTCTGTGGTGTTCTTCATTTCACTATTCAGCCTGTTGAGTTATAATATTAATTTTTATTAATGCATATATGAGGCAATATGGGTCATAAACAGATTTCTTATTGATTACCTTACAGTAAATATTAAGTGTATTACACCCCCCCCCTTGCCCCCGGCCTTACCCCTCAATAAGAGTCATGACAAATTTCTTGCTCAAGTAGCTGGACATTTCATAGTTGAGGGGAGAAGAACAATGGATTTTCTTTGTTTATGTACAGGAGAGGGACCCCCATGCCCCCTCCCACACCCCATCCCGCTTCTCCATAAAAGAGAAGAAGAAAAAAAAAAAAACTTTTGTTCTTTTGAAATGAACATGATCCTGGATTCTCACTCTAACCTTTTGGAATGTAAATACAGCTTTCCAAGGGTCAAATAAACCCAACGTGTCTCCAGTTTTTGAGACTTAAAGATGTCTCCAAAATCTGGGAAATACCTAGGGAGATAGCTTTCAAGGCTTTCTGGCACCTTGGAACTTAACTAGGTACCTAGTCTGGGCTGTAACCATTTGACCTTATTGGATCAGAGCAATTAACTAGACAAATGGTTACAGATTTAATTCTCATACTATGTGAACAATAAAATGTTTCTAGAGGAAGTGAAAGCAAACATCACATATCTTTATATTGTATACATATTTTCTGTCTCAGGAGGCTAGGGCTTTTTAAGGAGTACTGAGAAATACAGGGAAGTTTTATTTCCCCACAAGTCATTCATTTAAAATAAAAATTAGAATTCACAAAACATCTCACATCATGGATGAATATGAAGGGCATTAGGCTGAGTGAAATTAGTCACAAAAGGACAAATATTGTATGAGACCACAATTATAAGAATTCAGGAAAAGGTTTAAACAGAAGAAACATTCTTTGGTGGTTATGAGGGTGGGGAAGAAAGGGGAGGGAAATTCACTAACGAGACAGTAGACAAGGATCATCTTCAACACACAATACAAAGGAAGTCAGCACAGCTGGACCAAAGCAGAGGCTAAGAAGTTTCCTGGACACATCCAAACATTTTGAGGGACAGAGTAGCTGGGCTGCGGCCTGGGGACTATAGTTTCAGGGGACATCCTGGTCAATTGTCATAACAAAGTTTATTAAGAAAATGTTCTGCATCCCACTTTGGTGAGTGGCGCCTGGCTTCTTAAAAGCTTGCAAGGGGCCATCTAAGATGAATTAGTTGGTCTCAACCCACTTAGAGCAAAGAAGAATGAAGACAACCAAAGACATAAGGAAAATACTGGCCCAAGAGATTAAAAGTCCACAAAAACCAGAGACTCCACCAGCCTGAGACCAGAACTAGATGGTGCCATCTACCACCAATGACTGCCCTGACAGGGAAACACAACAAAGTCCCGGACGGAGTGGGAGAAAAGACCAGACTTAATGGCCTGACACAGACTGGAGGAACTCCCGAAACTATGTCCCCTGGACACTCTGTTTACCCAGAATTGAAACCATTCCCAAAGCCCACTTTTCAGACAAAGATTAGACAGGCCTATAAAACAAAAGATAATACACGTGGGGAGTGTGCTTCTTAATTCAACCAGATATATGAGACCAAAAAGTCAGCTTTTGACCAGAGGCAGGATAAGAAGGCAGGAAGGGACAGGAACTGACTGAATGAGGGAACCCAGGATGGAAAGGGGAAACATGCTGACATACTGTGGGGATTGCAACTAAGGTCACAAAACAATATGTGTATAAGTTTTTGTATGAGAAATTAACTTGAACTGTAAACTTTCACCTAAAGCACAATAAAAAAAAAAAAGAGAGAAAAATAAAATACAAATTAGTGTACTTACTCATTCTGTCCCTAAAGGCCATGACTTCCTGGAATGTATTCTTGGACAATAGTTGAATTTGTGTTAATAACAAAAAGGAAATGATTTAGAAAATTTGTATCAATGATCCAGACGACGATTTTTAAGGGTGCTCCTATTTCTACAGATAGAAGGAGTTGATATACACACAAACATATATAAATATGTAAGCCAGATATGTACATCAGTTCATTAATTTAGTTCCTTTTTATTTGCTATAGATGGATCTCTTAAATCCTGTAGTCCACTGCTATTACTGGAGCCATTACAAAAATCACCCTATCATTTTCATTGCCTGGAAAGATAGACTTTTATTCTAATGATTTTTTTGTCGGAGAGGCTGATGGGTTAGCAAAACGAGAGTCGTGTTGCTTGAATTAACTACGTAAGTGGCCAGAGACTTCTGAGTACCTTCAAGCCTTTTATAATAATGATACACTTTCATCCTAGTTGTTGGTGAATGAATGCACTCTATTATTTTATTTCACTTACTACATATCAATAAAGTACAGTAATCAAAACAAGTCACCACAGTGTGGAGCTCTTTATGAACAGCAGATGGCACTATAGAAAACCTTAAAGTGGCACACCAGGGCTTCTTCCAGGAATGCTCCCTCCAGAAGGGAAAATTCTTCTCTCACTCTCCTCAAAAAGTTTAAGAGGTTAGGTTGACCTAGTCTGTTTAATTCACCCCAAGAGGCTTAAATTCTGTTTTCATAGCTTGTGTTTTTACCTAGACACAGTGAATTTGCATCTACACTTTCACGTTCATTTTTACTTCCTTGATTCTGATTGCCCCTAAGATTGTTTCACTTGAATTATCTTCTATGACCTAAAACTAGACTGTGGTCAGAATAATTTCCACAGCATCCCCAAATTCCACATCACTATCAACTATACTACTACTGATGCTGACTGGTTGCCTGGGAATCATTTCTGAAACCTTTATATTCAGCTCTATATGTTTCCTAGTCCTACCACTAGTTTTACATTTTCGCAGACATGACACTGATGTAAACTCTAATCCGTCCACTCTGAGGTTAATACAACATTCTCCTTCCATCGAACTTCTCCCTTTCAGTTTGTACAACCCCTTCCTCTTGTTAATATCTTGCATGTTCTCTCACAGCCTTTAATTTTAAGGATAAGGCAGTGTTACTCAAAAAGCAAAGAATATGTATTATCATTAAATGGACATCTTCCATTCTCCCTTCAATGACCTTGATGCTGGACAAACATGGAAGTATTTGTAGAGGTGACAATGAATTTCACAGCCAAATGTGTTCCTGTGATTGCCCTGCTGAGAATCATTTTATTATTTTCCAAAATTCATGAATTCTCTTGTTCCGTGGTCCCAGGCAACCAAAAACAATGCAAGGAAATTAACATAATAGCAGATCTATCAAACGTATCTATCAATGGAGAAATGGAAAAAGTATAGAACCAAACGTTTTCACTAATCTGCATCATGTTTCATTGTAACGAAGGAGCAATGAAACTGGATGTTGACTCACTGCATGGTAGATATGCAAATTTCATTTTAAAACCTCATACTCATTGAAAGACCTTGTTAACGGAATGTTGGAAATTAGCTTCCCATCAAATACAGCATGAGATGGCTGCTAAGAATTTTATCAAAATTAAAAGCAGGGCATTTCAGAGCCAAGACAGAAACCTGCCATATGTCCTCTAATAAGCACAAGGCAAATTAAAATATTAATTCAAGTGGATGCCCATTGTGTTGAGGCATCATGAGACTGCTGACAGTTTTGCTTACAACGTAACAATACATTTCCTAATGTGACTTAAAAATAATTGAGACCTTTCCTTGTGCACTGCCCAGTAGTTTCTTCAAAATTGTTATACATTCTCAAAGGCTTTTTTTCCTTAGGTAAAGAATATATTTCTCAGATTTCAGCATATCAGATTTTCTTAAGCTGAAAATCAGTCTTCACAAAGAATAAAAAATATTAGGGATGTTTTATAAAGAGGCTAATTAGGAGAGGAGTTTTCTTTATCTCCAAAAGTAATTGGTAGACCTTCATCTGTTGTGCTAATAACATACAAAAAAAAATAACATACACTGAGCATTAATTAAAGCACATGTTAGGGCTTTCTTCTTTTTGGACACGTTAGAGAGGTTGGATAGTCTTTGTTAATTTTAGCTTTGGGAGAAGAGACTGGCATTGATTTGGCAGGCATTAATTTCTTGCTTCATACAGCTTCCAAAGCTGATGTATTATTGTCGGGAGCGCCTTTGAAGATTTTCAAAGTATTATTAAAGCACTTGATCTGTTCTCGTCATAGAAGAGGTTTCATAGAATTTACTTGTTTCTCACAGCTCAAATTATAAATGAAAACTTATAATTTTATTTTTGAGTCTGATTTATTTTCTGTCATGACCAGTGTATTCAAGCTAGTGTGCAGAAATGTCTACCGGGTCAATGATCTCATTAAAAACAAAACGAACAACATATTTTGTCAGATGCGGTGAGGACGGCATGAGTGTCTGTGAATTCCAACAACTAAATGTGTGACAGCTATTTGAAAACAAACTTCCTATGCAAAGCTTTATCATGATGGATTAGAAAACACATAGCACATGTCTTCTGACAAAAAGTGTATTCATTATTTTAAATCTGAACTATATCATGACATAGTCAATGTATAGGCATTACCCAGTCAATGTTACATCTTATTTTTAAGTATCCCGCACATTGCCAGTATGCTTTCTTTTGGCCTTCAGGTAACAAACCACCTCTTCCAGACAGGAATTTTTTTTCTGGCTCCTTTGAATAGCCTCTTAAGGCAAGCTGCTTTTGACAAATGTTGTGAATATGCATCGCTGAAGATGACCAAGGAAATTTTAACATCTTGAAGATATTATGTTTACTCAGCCATATAATAATAATTATACCTGGGCAGTGTGATAAACTTATAGAGCCATCAAACTAAAAAGAATGAGTGGCTATCAAGTTAGTGTATTCCACTGACTCCAAGATGAACAAATATAAGATTCCTAAAGTATGTCTTCAGACTCTTTCTTTTCCCACTTAACAAAACTTCTCCTTTGCTTCTCCTGTCATGAATATCAAGAGATGTCCATTTAGTCTTTCACTTTCTTTACATTTCTACATCTTCTTGTCCAATTCGTCTTCTGCCATGGCTTCAAGTGTCACCTCCTTTGTGAAGACACTAAAGGCTTAAATCTCTGCACTAAACATTCAACTCTAGATTGTAATGTCAAACTGAGCCTTCCTATCTGGATTACCTGCCACTACCTCAAACACTGTGTGTTAAGACTAAATGTCTCTTTCCTTCAAAACCCAAATGCCCCTTATAAAATGCTGTCTACATTCATCTAAGCTCCAAGGCCTGGAAATTCTTCTGGGCACATAACTAATCAACTACCAAGTTCCATTTAGTCTTTTGTTTTGGCTTTGGTACTCATCATTTCTTTCCGTTCCTACTGTCACCCTTTTTTCAACTCTAATTAGTTCAGGCCTGATTTATTATAATAACCTCCTAACTAATCTCTCAACCTGCAGTCTTTAACCTCTACAAACCACACTGCTCTCTGTTAACAATTAATCTTTCACAAAACAGCCTTTTTGTCATTTAAACTTGTACTAAAAATCATTTCAACATTTCCAATTGTCTCATGTTATAATTCACATCTGCTTTGTGAAAATTCATGTTAGGCCTAGTTTGGCAAAGACCAATGGGAATGAGAAGGATTGACCCAGGGAAGTGATTCTCAAACTGCAGCAATTCTCATAAGCAGGGCTGACTACCTAATTTGTGGGGTTCAGTGCAAAATAAAAATTCAAGGCCCTTCGTAAAAAAAAAATAAGAAGAAGAATTTCAAAACAGCAAGAGCACAGCATTAAAACAAATGTGGGGCCCATGAGCCTACCCAGGAAGCCAGCTCTGTGACTAAGAATCGCCTGGTTAGCTTGTTTAAAATGTGGACTCCTGGAGAGCACCCTGTAGAGGTTCCGATTTAGCATATCTGACTGGGTCCCAAGAATCCATATTTTTAATAAGCACCCTTGGAGATTTGGAAGTTCTCATCACCAGACTACACTTAGAGAAACAGTGGTCTAGAGGGAGTATCACATAGGGCTAGATTTGGCCCCATAAAGGTCAGGGGTTCAAAACTTAGTGTCAAAGGTATAGGTAAACTTTGGCCAATCTGGTTGGTAGAGTGTAGTAAGAAGGATCTGGGGCAATGTTATTTTGAAACAGGACCAAGTCAAGCAGAAGCCTACTCACTTATTTACAGTGTTAAATTCACCTCCTTATCCTAGACCTCAATGCCTTCCACTATCAGTGCCCAACCGTGCTTTTCCTAACTTACCACCATTACTTCCCAACAGAAACTCTCTCCTCTAGAAGGGGTTGCATATTCAGGGTCATTCTATGACAGGGTTTATGCTACCTTCTCTTCTGTGTATCTGCAATTTTTGTTCTATCCTTTAAGCTTCATCTTCTGCATGAAATCTTCTCCAATTCATAGAATCTTAGCATTGTAAGGCTGGTAAGAAGTCATCTAGCATAACGCCCTTGTCAATACATAAGGAAATCAAGACTCAGAGATTTGATGATTTGTTTTAAATTACAGAGTCAGTGGGCAAACCAGGACCAAAGCCTTAGGCTTCCCTCCTGATTGCCAGCCACATGCTCTTTCTACTGCACCCCACTGTTTCATTTGCTGGCTGTCTTCTCGAATCCTATATTTATTCATCTATTCACGTAGTCATTCAATAAATATTTATTGGGATCCTACTATTTTCCAGGAAATAGGTTAGGAGCTGGGAAAAATGAGTATGATCCCAGCCTTCATGCAGTTTACTAATCCCATTATCTTTCCCACTGATTTTACACATTTCATCAGTGTTTTGTACTGTTACAGAACGTTTAGTGTATATGTCTTGTATCCACAATGAAACTGCATTCTCCTTTAGGACAATGATTGTGATTTAATGTCTTTGTTCCTCATAGTCCTTAGATAATGCTATTGCCAATCCTTAATTGTATGGGACTGTCCTATGAACTGAAGAACATTTAACAGCCCTCCCCCATCCACAATATGCCAATACCGTTGCAGTCTTTGTAGTGATCAAAACTTACCTCACACATTTCTAAACACCCCCGGTTGAGCAGAATAACCCCCACATGAGCGAACTACCTTCAGTTGGGAACTACTGCCCCAGTACAATGTTCTGCACATTGTATTTATAAAATATTTTTTTTTAATAACGTGGCTGGACAAACTCCATACAAGTTTCATATATGATAAAAGAACCCACAAAATGAACAGTGGAACTAATATTGAACCTCATCAGAAATTACTGAAGGTAAAATAATATGCTATAGAAAATTGCTAGCAACACAAGATATAAGAGAAGTAGTATCCTTGTATTTATCCAGGCCGATTACAAACAACTTATATAAGTAGCATTTTAGCTAATTTGAATTATTTGAAATATTCTGTAATTATATCCCATAAGTTCCTACTTCAGCTTTCCCTTTGTCTTCTACTTCCCTTCTGTTTTGCAGGAAGTAGTATCTGTAGTTTCACAGAAAAACGACATCTCTACCTTTGAGCGTAACCTCTGGAACTTTCCCAATATAATCACTGTGACTTTTGCTAATGATAAGTGTACCAAATAAAAAGGAATCAACATTAATGATCACTTATCACAATGGTGCACTCTGAGATATGATGTATATTCATTTCTAACTGAATTTCTGCACGTATTCCATTGAAGCCTTCCCAATTCATAGAACTACGGAATTTTAGAGTTGGAATGCTGCTAATAAATCATCTAACATATAAAAATCAAATAAAATATAGTATATATGTTGTTGTTGTTAGGTGCCATCGAGGCAGTTCTGACTCATAGAGACCCCGTGTACAATAGAATGAAACACCGCCTAGTATTGTGCCATCCTCAGAATGGTTGCTATATTTGAACCCATTGTTGCAGCCACTGTGTTAATCCATCTTGTCAAGGTTCTTCCTCTATTTCACTGACCCTCTACCTTACCAAGCATGAGTCCTTTCTCCAGGGACTAGTCCCTCCTGGTAACATGTTCAAAGTACTTGAGAGGAGGTTTCACCATCCTCACTTCCAAGGAGCACTCTGGCTGTATTTCTTCTAAGACAGACTTGTTCTTCTTCTGGCAGTCCATGTTCAATATTCTTCACCAACATCATAACTCAAAGGCATCAGTTCTTCTCTGGTCTTCCTTACTCATTGCACAGTTTTGCATGCATATAAGGCAACTGAAAATATCAAGGTCAGGCCCATCTTAGTCCTCAAATTGACATCTTTGCTTTTTAATACTTTAGAGAAGTCTTTTGCTGCAGATTTGCCCAATGCAATATGTCATTTGATTTCTTCACTGCTCCTTCCATGGGTGTTGATTATAGACCCAAATAAAATGATATCATTGACAACGTCAATATCCTCTCCATTTATCATGATGTTGCTTATTGATCCAGTTGTATTTTTGTTTTCTTTAAGGTATGTATAGTAAATGTATATGATTACTTGGAATTTACACATCAGGGAAGTTGGGGTCCCCAAATGTTAAATGATTTGTCTAGGAACATATATCTGGAAAATGGAAGAGCCAGCCTATAAACGCCATTTCCTCAACTCTAACTTTAGAAAGATTTCCATCAACAACACATTTCCTATCATATCCATTCTTTCTTGAATTTTCTCTTTTCTACAGATTGGTAACTTCCTTTCTTCCAAAAAAATATATATATATGTACGTATGTATGTTCAAATCTCACTATTAAAAAAAAAGTTGTATTTTACCAATCATTTTTCTTAAACTGTCCCCTCTGTATCTCTTCCCTTCATTACGAAACTTCATAAAAAAACTCAGTCTTTCCTAATTCTGCCCTTATAAGTCTACTGAAGTTTCTTTCAGTGAGGTAACCAATGATTTCCTAACGATCAAATTCAATGGATTCTGCACAACTCTCTTAATACTCAATCTCTCTAGAGCAGCTGACACAAGCGACCCAACCCCTCCCTTATTAAAACATTCTCTTCCCTTGACTATTATAAAACTACATTCTCCTGGTTTGCTTCCTACGTCATGTTCCATTCAGTTGAGTTTCCTTAACTCTTTCCTGTTCCTATACTTATCCTTTAAATGTAGAAAGAATGTAAGACTCTGCCTTTCTTCATGTTCAACATCTTCCTGTTAGTTACTCTCATCCTTTAACACGGCTCCTGTCATCACTGTACACAGGCAAATGTAGACATTTCTTTGTTCTTTGCCTCCAGATTCCTGTTTCATACTGTTCCCTGGAGAGTTAAAAATAGATTTTTTTTAAATTGAACTTTAGATGAAGGTGTACAGAGCAAACTGGTTTCACATCAAACAGTGCACACATTATTGTATGGCATTCGTTAACAACCCCACGACATGTCAGCACTCTCCCTTCTCAACCCTGGGTTCCCTGTTACCAGCTGTCTTGTTCCCTCCTACTTTCCAGACCCTGCCCCGGGGCTTGTGTGCCCCTTTAGTCTTGTTTTGTTCTATGAGACTGTTCAATCTTTGGTTGAAGGGCGAACCTCAGGAGGGACCTCATTACTGAGCTGAAAGGGTTTCCGGGGGCCATGTTCTCAGGGTTTCTCCAATCTCTGTCAGGCCCCAAGTCTGGCCTTTCTTTTCGAGTTAGAATTGTTTTCTACATTTTTCTCCAGCTCCATCTGGGATCCTCTATTGTTATCCCTGTCAGAGCAGTCAGTGGTGGTAGCTGGGCACCATCTAGTTGTACTGGACTCAGTCTAGTGGAGGCCGTGGTAGATGTGATCCATTAGTCCTTTGGAGTAATCTTTCCCTTATGTCTTTAGTTTTCTTCATTCTTCCTTGTTCCCAAAGGGGTGAGACCAGTGGAATATCCTAGATAGCCACTCACAGGGTTTTAGACGCCAGATGCTACTCACCAAAGTAGAATGTAGAACTTATTCTTTATAAACTCTGTTACGCCAATTGAGCTAGATGTTCCCTGAGACCATGGTCCCCACAGCCCTCAGTGCAACAATTCAGTCCCTCAGGGAGCTTGGATGAGTCTATGGAGCTACCATGGCCTGGTCTTGTACAAGTTGTGCTGGCTTCCCCAGTATTGTGTACTCTTACCCTTCACCAATTTATCTATTGTCTATTAAGTGTTTTTCCATCCCCACCCCTCCCCTCCCTCATAACCATCAAATATTGTTTCTTTTTGCATGTAAACCTTTTTGTGATTTTTTAAAGTAGTGGTCTCATACAATATTTGTCCTTTTGTGACTGACTTATTTCACTCAGCGTAATGTCCTCCACCTGCATCCATGTTATGAGACTTCACAGGTTCATCGTTGTTCTTTGGCGTTATGTGATAGTCCATTGTGTGTATATACTACAGTTTGTTTATCCATTCATCTGTTGATGGGCATCTAGGCTGTTTCCATATTTTTGCTATTGCGAACAATGCTGCAATGAACATGGGCGTACAAATATCTATTCTTTTGATGACTCTTATTTCTCTAGGATATATTCCTAGCAGTGGGATTGGTGGATCAAATGGTATTTCTATTTTTAGCTTCCTAAGGAAGCGCCATATCGTTTTCCAAAATGGTTGTATCATTTTGCATTCCCACCAGCAGTGCATAAGAGTTCCAATCTCCCTGCATCCTCTCCAACATTTGTCATTTTCTGTTTTATTGCTTCATTTTACAGTTTTTGTATGCATGTAAGGCATGCCGGTGTGAAATGGTATCTCACTGTTGTTTTGATTTGCATTTCTGTGATGGCTAGAGATCATGAGCATTTATCTCCTCATGTGTCTGTTAGCTGCTTGAATGTCTTCTTTGGTAAAATGTGTATTCATTTCCTTTGCCCATTTTTTAATTGGATTATTTGTCTTTTTGTTGTAGAGGTGTTGGATTTCCTTGTAGATTTTAGAGATTAGACCTTTGTCTGATTTGTAATACCCCAAAATTTTATTCCCAGTCTGTCGGTTCTGTTTTTACTCTTTTGGTGAAGTCTTTTGATGAGCATAAGTGTTTATTTTTTAGAAGATCACAGTTATCCAGCTTATCCTCTGGAGCTTGTGTGTTGTTGGTTGTGATTTGTATCCTATTAATGCTGCGTATTAGGGCCTCTAGTGTTGATCCTATTTTTTCTTCTATGAACTTCATGGTTTTTGGCTTTACTTAGGTCTTTGGTCCACTTTGAGTTAGTTTTTGTATATGGTGTGAGTCCTGTTTCATTTTTTTTTTTTTTTTTTTGCAGATGCACGTCCAGTTTTTCCAGCACCATTTGTTAAAAAAACCGTCTTTTCCCCATTTGATGGACTTTGGGCCCTTGTTGAAGATCAGGTGACCATAGGTGGATGGATTTGCATCTGGGTTCTCATTTCTGTTCCACTGGTCAATGTGTCTGTCATTGTACCAGTACCAGACTGTTTTGACTACTGTAGCTGCATCGTAGGTTCTGATATCAGATAGTGTGAGTCCTCCTACTTTATTATTCTTCTTTAATAGTGCTTTACTTATCAGGGTTTTCTTCCCTTTCCATATGAAGTTAACGATAAGTTTTTCCATCTCTTTAAAGAATGTTCTGGTATTTGGATCGGTATTGCATTATATTTGTAAATCGCTTTGGGTAGAATTGTCATTTTCACAGTGTTGAGTCTACCTTTCTATAAGCGTGGTATGTTTTTCCATTTATGTAGATCTCTTTTGGTTTCTTGCAGTAGTGTTTTGTTGTTTTCTTTGTATAGGCCTTTTACATCCCTGGTTAGATTTATTCCCAAGTATTTTGTTTGCTTAGGGGCTATTATAAATGGTATTGTTTTCCTGACTTTCTTTTCATCGTTCTCTATTGGTGTATAGGAATCCAACTGATTTTTCTATGTTTATATCCTGCTGCTCTGCCGAACATTTCTATTAGGTCCAGTAGTTTTCTCGTGGAGTCTTTGGGATTTTCTAAGTATAGTAGCATATCATCCGCAAATAGGGACAGTTTAACTTCTTCATTACCAGTTTGGATGCCCTTTATGTCTGTTTCTTACCTTATTGCTCTAGCTAAAACTTTCAAAACAATGTTAAATAGGAGTGGTGATAAAAGACTTCCTTGTCTTGTTCCTGTTCTCAGGGGGAATGTTTTCAGCCTCTCTCCATTGAGAACGATGTTGGCCATTGGTTTTGCACAGACGCCCTTTATTATGTTGAGAAATTTCCCTTCCATACCTATTTTTTGAGAGTTTTTATCAGGAATAGGTGTTGGACTTTGTAGAATGCCTTTTCTGCATGGATTGAGATGATCATGTGATTCTTTTCTTTTATTTATGTGGTGGATTACGTGGACTGATTTCCTAATGTTGAACCATCCATTGCATACCTGGTATGAATCCTAGTTGGTCTTGGTGTGTTATTTTTTTGATATGATGCTGAATTCGATTGGCTAGAATTTTGCTGAGAATTTTTGCACCTATATTCATGACGGATATTGGTCTCTAATTTTCTTTTTTGTGGTGTCTTTGCCTGGTTTTTCTATCAGGGTTAGGCTGGCTTCATAGAATGAATGCAAAAGTATCACTTCCTTTTCTATGTCCTGAAATAGTTTGGGTAGTACTGGTGTAAGCTCTTCTGTGAATGTTTGGTAGAATTCTCCAGTAAAGCCCTCTGGGCCAGAGCTTTTTTGTTGTTGTTGGGAGTTTTTTTTTTTTTTATCACCCTGTCAATCTCTTCTGTTGTTATGAGTCTGTTCAGATTTTCATCATCATTTTGTGTTAGTTTGGGTAGGTCGTGTGTTTCTAGAAATTTCTCCATTTCCCTTAGGTTTTCAAATTTGTTGGAGTATACTTTCTTATTTCAGTTGGGTCTGTTGTAATGTCCCCCCATTTCATTCCTTATTTCAGTTATTTGTGTTCTCTCTTGTTTTTCTTTTGTCAATTTGGCCAGTGGTCTGTCAATTTTGTTGATCCTTTCAAAGAAACAACTTTTGGTTTTGTTGATTCTTTCTATTGTCTTTCTATTTTCTATTTCATTTATTTCTGCTCTGATCTTTATTATTTCCTTTCTTCTGGTGGCTTTTGGCTTCTATTGCTGTTCTCTTTCTATTTGTTCAAGTTGTGTAACTAATGTTTTGATTTTGCCCCTTTATTCTTTTTTCGATGTGTGTATCTACTGTTATAAATTGACCTCTGAGGACTCTCTTTGTTGTGTCCTAAGGTTTTGGTATGATGTGTTTTTATTCTTATTTGATCCTAGGAAACTTTTGATTCCATCTTTGATTTCTGCTATTACTAAATGGTTTTTAAGCAGGGCATTATTCAATTTCCATGTAATTGAATTTTTTTCCTTACTCTTCCTGTTGTTAATTTCTACGCTGATGACATTGTGGTCAGAGAAGATACTTTGTATTATCTGAGTGTTTTGGATTGTGTTGAGGGTTGCTCTGTGGCCTAAGATGTGGTCTATTCTGGGGAACGTTCCATGTACATGGAAACAAATGTGTACTTTGCAGTTGTGGGGTGGAGTGCCCTATATATATGTCTATGAGATCAAGTTGGCTGATTGTGTTCTTTAGCTCTTCTGTATCTTTGTTGAGTTTCTTTCTAGATGTTATGTCCTTTACTGACCGTGGTGTATTGAAGTCTCCTACCACTACTGTGGAACTGTCAATTTCTGTTTTCAGTGCTGTTAGAATTTGTTTTATGTATTTTGGAGCCCTGTCATTGGGTGCATAGATGTTTATTATGGTTAAGTCTTAATAATGGATCATCCATTTAATCATTATATAGTACACTTCTTTGTCTTTTATGGTGGATTTTGTTTTAAAGTCTATCTTATCTGAGATTAGTATTGCCACTCCTGCTCTTTTTGGGTAGTTATTTGACTGACATATTTTTTTCATTCTCTGATTTTTAATAAATTTACGTCTTTGTTTCTAAGGTGTGTCTCTTGTAGACAGGATATTGATGCATCCTGTTTTTTTATCCATTCTGTCACTGTTTGTTTCTTTATGGGTGTATTTAGGCCATTTACATTCAGTGTAATTATTGATAGGTGGGACCTTATTGCTGCCATTTTGTAGTGCTTTTTTTTTTTTTTGTGGTGCTAACATTTTCTTTGTTCCTCTTATTCTCCTGTGCTTAGTTCCTTGTGTTTGTGGATTTCCTTTTCATTTTTTTTTTTTTGTAGGTTTTGTTTTTATTGAGACTTCATGTTTTTCTTCTTTATTTTGATGAGTAGGTTTGTTAACTTTCTTTGTGGTTACCCTTATCTTCCTGGGTTTGAACCAGTTTATTATTACTTGATTATCACCTTGCCTTCCTCTCCATTAGAAAGTTCTATACCTATACCATTATTCTCTCTTCTATTGTTCTGATGTTGTTGTTATTAACAGGTTAATCTCTCTGGTTCCCTGTTGTGATTCTTTTGGTTTTGGATACTCCTTGAGAGTTCATTTCCTAGATTGGTATCTGGCTGGTACAATCTTGCATCCTAGATTCAGGCTGTGGTCTGATGTTGTTTGTTCTCAGACTGAAGGACTCCCTTTAATAATTCTTGTAAGTTTGGTTTGGTTATTACATATTCCCTTAATTTCTGTTTATCTGGAAATGTCCTAATTTCAACATATTTGAAAGAAAGTTTTGTGAGATATATGATTCTTGGTTGGCAATTTTTTTCTTTCAAGGCTTTATATATATCATCCCATTGCCTTCTTGCCTGCATGGCTTCTGCTGTATAATCACATCTTAGTCTTATTGTTTCTCCTCAGTATGTGACTTTTTGTTTTTCTTGAGCTGCTCGCAGGATTTTTTCTTTATCTTTGGTTTTACCAGGTGTGATTATGATATGCCTTGGTGTTTTTCTTTTGGGGTCTATCCTATATGGAGTTCATTGAGCTTCTTGGATGGCCACCTTTCCATTATTCATGATATTAGGGAAGTTTCTGTCAGCAATTCTTCAGTGATCCTCTCTGTTTTGTTTTCTGTCCCTGTTGGAGCTCCAATCACTCGAAAATTTTTGCTTTTGATTGTATCCCACATAATTCTCAGGGTTTCTTCATTTTTCTTCATTCTTTTCTTTTTCTTACTTTTCTTCAGAGTTGTATCCAAGTATTTGTCTTCAATTTTGCTGATTCTGTCTCCCATCTTTTCAAACCTGCTGCTCAGCCCTTCTATGACACTGTCCATTTCTAAAATCTTCCTGTTTATCTTTTGGATTTCTAATTGATTTTGAAGGATTTCTAGTTGTGAATTTATTTTGGCATTTTGTTCCTGTATTATTTTCCTGAATTGTTCCCTTTTTTGTCTGTATTTTTCATGAATTTGTCTGCCTTTCCCACAAATTTGTCTATTTTTTCCTCTTTTTTGCCTGCTTTTTGCTTCAACTCTTGGATTGCTCTGAATATTAGAGATTTGAATTCCCTATCAGGCAGTTCTAGTGCCTTTTCTTCTACTGAAAAGTCATCTGGTGTTTTATTTTGGACACCTACTGGAACCACCCTGGCCTGTTTTTTTTTATATGTTTTGATATCATCTGCTGTCTTCTGGACATTCAGTAGCTATTTTCTTCTTTTTTGATTTTAGATTTGTTTGTTTCGTCCTGCTTTTTTGTTTTATTTGGTTATGTCTGAGCAGGCAGGCTTTGCGTTCTTTGTTGTTTGCTCGTCTGTAGTCATGGTACTTTTCACCTCCTTGTCCAATGGACAGGACCAGTCATTCAGCTATGGTGCAGCAGGGCAGACCCATATTAAGGGGAGGAGTTGGGGTGGGTTATTTGTGGCACATACTAGGTCCCACAGTGCTGGCCAGGAATCAGTGCTGGGCAGGTTCCAGTAGGCCATGCCTGTGCTGCTCGGGGCTGTGATACTCAGTGCACGGTGCAGGTAGGCAAGAAAGGGGGGAGGTTGTGATGCGTGAAGCTAATAGGGGTATGGGAAAGAGGAGAGAGAGGAGGAACAGGAGCCAAAACAAACAAGCAAAGAAATAAAGAAAAAAAAGACTGCTAAGGGAGCTTGCTGTTGGAGTGGATAGATGAGAAATCGAGAAATGGAGAAAAGTGAAAAGGAAAAAAAAGAATGAAAGAAACAGGGAACAAGAAAGTAAAAATAACTAGGTAAAAATTTGGCACAAAAAAGGAAAGAAAAGCCCCCAGGAGTCCCAGAGTCCCACCAGTGGGGCTGCAAAGACTGGGGACGTGGCTCCCAGTCTGTGCAGTATAGCCTGGCTAGAACAGGTATAGATGTCACACAGCACCAGGTATTCAGGAGACAGGAAAAGAAGTGTAGAGAGATGAAAACTGAGAAATGGAGAAAGACAGAAAGGGAAAAAGAGAGAGAAAAGGAAAAAAGAAAGAAAGAGGGATAAAAAAAGAAAAAAATGCCCCCAGGGATCCCACCTACATGGCTTTGCAGATTGGGGGACTATCTCGTAAGCCATGCAGTGCGCCCCAGCTAGAAGGGGCTCCTAAGCTGTGAAGAGAAAAACAAACAAACAATGCAAAACAAAACAGAACAAAACAAAAACAAGGGAAAAAAAGCCCCAGGGATCCCACCAATGTGGTGTCGCGGGCCAGGAGAGCGGTTCCCCAACTGAGCGTGGCTTCACAGCCTTTCAAGAAGAAGCAAAGAAGGCACATGGAGCCAGATGTTTCAGAGAAAGGGGGAGAGGGGATGTTGTAGGAGCCACAGAAGAAACCAAAAGAGATGGAAAGAACCAACACCAGCTCAGGGGCCCGGCCAGTGTGGGCAGGGCGAATCTATGCAGCCTGAGGCCAAAGCAGTTGCCTCCCAGCCAAGAGACTGTGGCTAGTGGAAAGCAGAGGAGGCTGGGGAGCGGGGAGAAGAAAGGGGGTTAGAAAATCATATATTTCTCGTTACTGGATGCCCTGTCTCCTACTGGGAACTTCGTGAAGCTGCTTTCCCCTACTTCCTGTCCACTGATCTCTGACCTGGGTGGGGTGAATCCAAGCGGCATGGATGCTGCACTTCCCGGCTGGCCGAGCCACCACGGCCAGCCAGGACGATCAGAGGCAGAGCCGTGCGGAGAGAATGGGGAGTGGGAAAGCATGTATTGCTGGTTACCAGGTGTGCTCTGTCTCCTGCTGGGAGTTCTGAAAAGCTGCTTTCCCGTGCTCCCTGTCTGCCAATCCCTGACAGGAGTCTGAGACGGCGGATCCGTGCTGAATTAGCTGATGGGGCCTTCAGCACATATCTCTCCTTATTCTCTGTCCTGTCAGTTTCTTATTCCATTTGGTTCTTTATCTCTTCATTTAACACTTCAGGTTCTAGGAATGATGTTTGTCTCTGTTTACTTAGTTTTTCGGGTCTTTGCTGTGGAGGGACAGCATGGTGCTTCTGCCTATGGCGCCATGTTGGCCAGAAGTCTTCCAGTCATTAAAAAATAGATGTTTTTAATAGGTCCTCAATCTCACAGTCGTTTTTTGACATTTAGTATCACAAGTGTGTGCTCTTTAATCTGTAGCTTTATGACTACAGGAACAATATGAGCAGTTACTAGACAGGTATGGCAAGTGGCCATGGCTGGGAGTGAAAAGAGGTAGATAGGAGGGATGAGCACAGCACATAAACTGAGGCTGGTATACCATCACTATCATAATAGAAAAAAAGCACTTGAAATATTCCAAATATGTAACCATATTACACTGGATAAATACATTATGATATAATCATATAATGGGATAATATAGAGCAGTACAAAAGGAATGAACTATATCCATACACAATAACACTGATAAATCTAGAAAACACAATAATGTTGAGCTAATGAAGCAAATTACAAAAGAGTATTGTTCAATTTATATAACATTAAACAGGAAAAATAACATACCGTTTAGGTATACATACATAGGTGGTAAAGCAATAACGGCAATCAAGAAATAGAGTAGTGGTTAGCTCAGGGTGATAAAAAGATGGATGTTATCAGGACAATGGGCACACAAAGGGCTTCTAAGGTACTAGTAACAGTATAGGTCTTAAACTGAGTGATGGGTACATGGGTTTTGGTTTTAATATTATTTTTCAACTGAACAAACACATTTTATTTTACAAAAATAAATTGATGGTCCTTACCCAGAAAAAATGAAGTTTAATAAATTACTTTAGAAATATATTTATAGAATTGTTAGAGTTCTAAATTGGTCATTATACTGTTGTATTTCATGGTATTTTTCAGAAGAAATTATATGGCAAAAGAATATTTGCAAATTGGGGGGTCTAATATGAATGTTTTAATATGAATGTTAGTTCTACTCTATCCTATATGGTCGCTATGAGTCGGAATCGACTCAACGGCACTGTTTTTTTTTTTAATATGAATGTTAAAAATCATTGCCTTTTAATTTACCTCCCAGCCTCCAATGTTTTACTCTTCCAGTCCATCCTTCCCACTGTTATCAGATTAGCTTCTGTCTTAGTCATCTAGTGCTGCTATAACAGAAATACCACAAGTGGATAGCTTTGACAAAGAGAAATGTATTCTCTCACAGTCTAGGAGGCTAAAAGTCTGAATTCAGGGTGCCAGCTCCAGGAAAATGTTTTCTCTGTCAACTCTGGAGGAAGATACTTGTCATCAATATTCGCCTGGACTAGGAGCTTCTTCACGCAAGAACCCTGGGTCCAAACGACACACTCTGTTCCTGGCACTGCTTTCTTGGTGGTATGAGGTTACCCACTTTCTGGCACTTCCATTTCCTTTTATCTCTTGTAAGATAAAAGGTGGTGCAAACCACACCCCAGGGAAACTTCATTTACATTGGATCAGGGATGTGACCTGAGTGAGGATGTTACATCCCACCCTAATCCTCTTTAACATAACCTAATCTTGCCTCATTAACCACAGGCAGAGATCAGGATTTACAACATGTAGGAAAATTACATCAATCACAAAATGGAGGACAACTACACAATACTGGGAATCATGGCCTAGCGAAGTTGACACATATTTTAGGGGAACACTATTCAATCCAAGATATTCCACTCTTTGGCCCCCAAAAACTCATGTTCTCACATGTAAAACACATTCACCCCATCATGTGCAAAAGTATTAAATCAACTCCAAGTCCAAAACTGAAAAATTCCTCTTCATCTGTGAAATCTAGAATACAAGTTTTCTGCTTCCAAAGTAAAATGGCAGAACAGGCACAAGCTACACATTTCCATTACAAATGGGAGAAATTGGAGGGAAAGAAGGGATAACAGGCACCAACCAAGTTAGCAGAACCCATTACATTAGCCCTCAATGCTTTGAAAATAATCCTCTGTTCTCTGAGACAATTTACACAATGGCTCTGCCCTACAGACTCTAGGTATTGGCTACATTCCAGATTCTGAGTGAAGGCCCCTCAGCCTGGGGCTTCATCTCCATCTTCCAGGCCCACTGGGACAGCAACTCTGCTCCCTCAGCTTTAGGTGCACCATTCTCCTAGTCCATCTAAGTGGCGACCCCACCCTTAGAAACACCAGAGGCCATGGCTCCACTCTTTGAAACCCCGGAGGTCGTGGCCATATCTTTTGATACTGAAGTAGCTCAGCTTCCTTGTCTCTTCAGCTTCTGCTTCCTGATTTCTTGACCTCTTGGCCCCTTTGGCCTCACCACCCCAGTCTGTGCTGCTGGGGTAAGTGTTCCAAAGCTCTGTAGCTCCACTTATAAGTGCCCAGAGGCACCCCACTCCACCAGAAAGCCTCTTGCACACAGGCACTCAGCTCTCTCACTCTGTGGGTCAGCCCCAGTGCTGTCTGGTGGTGGTCTCCTGGTTCCGCTGCAGCCAGTTCTCTGCTGCTGCTTTTCACCTTCTGTGCCATCTCTGGTGTTTACAGTTCTCCCCACTTCCTTCTGAGTCCTCTATCCTTTCACAGTTTCAAAACTACTTCCACGTTCTAGGTATCTGTTAGAGTAGCACCCCACTCTCAGTACCAAATTCTTAGTCATGTAGTGCTACTATAACAGAAATACCACAAGTGGATAGCTTTAACAAAGAGAAATGTATTCTGTCACAGTCTAGGAGGCTAAAAGTCTGAATTCAAGGTGCTAGCTCCAGGGGAAGGTTTTCTCTGTCAGCTCTCGTGGAAGATTCTTGTCATCAATCTTCCCCTGGACAAGGAGCCTCTCTGCACAAGAACACCAGGTGCAAAGGATGTGCTCTGCTCCTGGCACTGCTTTGCTGGTGATGTGAGGTCCCGCACTCTCTGCTCCCTTTCCTTTCCCTTTATCTCCTGTAAGATGAAAGGTGGTGCAGGCCACACCCAACCCAAATCCTTTTTAGCATAACCTAATCTTACCTCATTAACCATAGGCAAAGATTAGGATTTACAACACAAAGGAAAATTACATCAAACACAAAATGGAGGACAGCTGCACAATACTGGGAATCATGGCCTAGCCAAATTGACGTATATTTTGGGGGGACACGATTCAAGCCACGATGGCTTCCAAAACAGTTACCTGATTGTGTTATTCTTTTGCTCTCAAACGTTCAATTGCTTCTCACTATTCTACCATTTTGGAGAGGCCCCATGCAGATCTTGACACTTCTTTCCTTTCCTAAAGAAAACAATATAGTTAATTAGGTACGACTTTCTTCAGTTATAGATTCAATCTAAAGATATACCCTGATCACTTTGATTAGGCTGAGAGAAACTAGGGAACTGTTAATTAGATTAGTGTATTTTTTAAGACTCTTCAGCAACACATGGTATCCGTGGATAAAGTCTATAAATAACTAGCCACATAAATATGCACTTTTTTGTGTTAGTTTCATTCTTGGATGGTAAGCTTTTCCTGGCCTTTTTTTTTTTTCAATAAAATCTCAGGAAACCTCATTTACTATGGCCCCTTACTGTAGCTACTACCATCTGAATGTACTTTTAAAATATCTTGCTGTTGTTGTTAATTGCTGTCAAGACCGCTCCAACTCATACTGACCTTATGTATAACAGAACAAGATGTTGCCCGGCCCTGTGCCATTTTTAATCTAATTTTCCTAAAAGAATATCCTAGTTTTGCTAGGCTCATGACACTGCCCTCTAAATAAGCTGTTTCTACTTCTATGACTTAGCTCATCTATTCCCTTGATATGGGATGCCTTCTTCCATCTTTTCTACCCATCAAACTCTTTCAAAAACTGCACCATGTCTTGCTTCTTCCTTAATATCTTTATTTAATGAATGTTTACTACATGCCAACCACTGTGCTTTGTGTTTACCATGCATTATCTCATTAAATCCTCATAACAACCCAATGAAGTAAGCACTATTATCATCTACATTTTACAAATGTATGAAAATGAGGATCAAAGAGGCTATATAGCATGCCTAAAATCACACAGAGCAGAACCAAGATTAGAACAATATGTATTTGACTCCAAAGATCATGCACAGTAAAGCACTTCCCAATCATCTTCATCAACATTGGTCCATTCCTGCTTTGATCTCCTAGAGAATTTAGAACATTGTGTCATTCATGCTTCTACTTAAACATATATAGTCATATATGATTATATAATATTTCAATCACTCACATTTGATCCTATTTACTAGATAAAATTACAAGTTTCATTAAGGTAGATTCTGTATACTATACTTTTTTTTCTTCCCCATAGAACCTCCTACACATTGTAAATACTCAAAAAATACCTACAATGTATTAATTTAATTTCATTGAAATACATATTCTACTCTGTTCATTTCTTCTTATTACTAGCAACCCTTCTGTGAAATCATGCCCTTATTTATACTCTATCTTGAGAGTTAATAAATATCAAGAAGCTGATGATTCATGAAAAATAGATCTTAATTCAAATCATTAATAACTGAAAGTGAAATGCTAAATATTGAGACAGTCATTAATTGCATGCACCTCTATATCTATATGAATGTGTAATGGATCTAAATCTTCATCCACAAATTCTCTTTGCTTTTCCCTCCTATTTTCTCTTCCATCTCAAAGAAATTTTATTTTATTCTATGGAGCAAAAAGTCTTGCTCTGACCCCTAGAGTTGCCACTTATACCCTGTTTTCTAGGCTTATAATAGCATTTTTTTTGGAGGAGTGGGATTGTAAAGAGGAAGAACCATATGGACAAGAAAATATGAAAAAGAATAAAATCTCCTGGTTAATATTTCAAAATATTATCTTTATTCCTTTTTCCCCTATTAAATATTTGTACCTCCATGAAGAAAGTTTACTTCTCATCTAGATGCTCTTGCCTACACACAGACACACATACTCAACCTTCACCTAAAGAAGGTGCCAATTTTTCCAGAGGAGTTTTCACCTCTCAAAAGTGTCTCTCCTTGCACCCCCATCCTGGTGATTTCAGCCTCTTATACAGTCAGAGTCATCTGTAAGCTGGTATACACCTATGATAGAGCTTCCCTAAAAATGGAAAGAATAAGCAACTTAGCTAAAAGGCAGTAGGTTGTGTGGTCCGATTCCCCAACCTGAATCCCGTCACGCCCTATTCTTTCTCAGAAGTATTGTCTAGTCTCTTGGCCCTAGTAGTCTCTTTCAGTAAAGGAAGTTGTTATTGAATAAAGCTAGACTCTTGGGAGATGAGTGGTTTTTCTCTAGTGTCTGCATTACCCAAAAAACCAAACCAAACCCAGTGCCGTCGAGTCGATTCCGACTCATAGTGACCCTATAGGACAGAGTAGAACTGCCCCATTGAGTTTCCAAGGAGCACCTGGCAGATTCGAACTGCCGACCCTTGGGTTAGCAGCTGTAGCACTTAACCACTACACCACCAGGGTTTCCTCTGCATTACCAGCTATGATTTTTTTTTTCTTTAATGGTATCATAGCTCCAGAAAAGTGGTAATGAAAAAAGAATTCTTGCATTTCCTTAAAGTCACGGTAACTATCTTAGAAAGATTCGTCCTCTGCTCCTAGCCTTGTTATGCTGTTAAACTCATTAAGTCTTTCTGCAAATGACTTAGGCCACAGTTTAAGGGATGCTGTTTTTTAGGTCAAAGGCTTTTAGGTCCCTGTTTTAGCAGCCAGAGCTTATACCATTGGCATAGCAAAAACCAAATGGAATAACCCTTTCTTATTCAGAAAGAGGTACAGTTCTGTTAAAAATTTAGTTCAAGGTTGATCTCAGGGGCAAGCTCTAACAAGGCTGCAATAGGTCCTCTCTTCCTTCCTTCTGCCCACTACCTTGCATCTAAATAAGAAATTCAAAGTGTTCTGTAAAATTCTGTAGTAGGCTTTAAAACCTATTGCCCTCACAGTCCGCCATTATTACATTTAAAACCATCATTGTCTTCTGGGAGTCTACCAATGTCTCTCACATGACTTTCTTGAGCACATAATAATGTATTCTGCTGTTCCTGGCTCATGAAGGGCCATGGAATAGTCTGTAAGGCTCTCTAAGGCCCATTTACTTAATTATAGCATATGGATACCTTTATTCTACTATTCCCATGCCATTAGAGGATGGGGTGGGAAAATGGAACCTCAGATCTTAAAGTTCCATGAGCATTATTAAGGAAATAAGGGCAAAATACGTGTATGAATAATAAAATATTGCTGTTGTTTAAGTCTAAAGTTGATTCTACTAAACTGTCATTAATAATATGTGGTTTTAGCTATTTTTATAGTATTAATAAAGGCTTAACTCTAATTGCTCCCCTATTTTCTCACAGTTCCTCCTTATAATCAAAGGTTTGTATACAGTCATCCAGACTTAAGAAAGACGCAAGTTGTCTTAGAAGAGAGCAATGTTCAATTATTTACACAAGAGTCAAATCAAATACCCAGGCATCACTAATAAGTGTCCACAAATGAGCCACTAGATTTACACAGAAATATTATTTATCTCCCTGTCTATTTAAAAGACTATATTTGAAGGAGTTTACTATGACACTTACACAAAAACACTGTAAGATTGAAGAAAGAAGATAATTATGTGAGAAAACTAGGTTGAGGACAATTACTGCAACTCCTTACTATATTTAACTGCAAGTTTCCTGATAATGCAAAAACGGAAATACTATTAATTATATAACTTCTTCTGGAAGTCCATGATATATTCAATATTCTTTGCCAACACCATGATTCAAAGGTTTTGTTTTGGTTTTAAAAAAAAAAAAGATTCATCTGGATTTAGACTTCCTTTTTTTTTTGCCAGAAACTAAACTATTATAGGTATTGTCTTAAACATAGGTATTACGCTTAAATCACAATGTTAATGTGAGAAGTTACTGCTACTATTAACAGTTTTCCTATTTTCCTCTGAACTTAAAACACTGCTGTAGGCATTACCTCATTTGTCTCCACAACACAACCTAGGGACAGGAAGTTAACTTTATGCATTGCAGGTACATCATCTGTGGTGCAAAATGAAGCGATTCACCTAAAAACTACATAGTTCATTGATACAGAGCTAGGGTTAGAATACAGGGTCTCTTAACTTCCAGCCTATTGTCCTTTCCATTATATTTGTGCATAGATGAAATGTAAAATAAACACATGTCCACATACAGTGGGAATGAAACATTCCCAACAAGGTCACAAGCACAATGTATTTACCATTAATTACCATGTATTATTAATAATAAATATCCGTTACTGTCTAAGGTCAAATATCTGCTGGGCATAATGCGGTAGTGAATTTCCTTAACTTTTAAGGCAGAAAAACTACATAATCGCTAAAGAGCCTGATGTTCAAAATATACCTGTAAATGCTGCAAAGATTTTTCAAAAGGAACCAATACTCTGACAGAAAAGAGCTCAGAAAAAGCAGAAAGAACCCAGGCATTCTAACTCAATATCTAACTGTAGCAACTAAGCCACTGAGCATCTGTGTCCCTCTTTTGGCTTTTGTTCAGTATTATTTAAGAAATGCGGTGAAAGGTGTCTGTTTCATAAACAAAATTCTATGCTACACCTTCACTCCCAACAAAGATTTGTTCTCTCATTTTAAGAGCAAATGTTCATTTTCTAAACATAGCACTTGGTAGAGGAAGGTGGGGGGGGGGACAAACTTTTAGTACATTGTGTGGGCAGAGGAAGATGTGCGCTCTTATCAGAGCTGAACAGATTCTAGGGTTTGAAAATGGGTGGCTTACAGTGTTTCTGCTGCTGTTGCTGCTGCTGTTGTCCTTTCTGTCTGCTGCCACTTCTTAAAACAAAGCAGCAGTTCAGTCCCTCTGTGCCTGCCTGGGGGTTTACTTGCCTTTTCAGGCTAATGACATGAATTTTTCTAGGTCATGTAAGCTAGAGAAGAGTGAAAAAAAAAAAAAAGATGGGACATATTCTCTCTCCCTTAACAAGCTTCCTTTTCTTTGGTGTCCTATGGCAGGGAAGTAAAAGAAGGTAGAATTTAATGTGTTGAGACCTAGTAAGTGCCGAGTGCAGGGCCAGGCAATGTTTTGTTTTGTTGTATATAGGGTCACTATGAGTTGGAACTGACTCTATGGCACGTAACAGCAACATGTGCCAAGCACTTGAGTAAGGTATTTTCACATAGATTTTCTGGTTTAATCCTTGGAGCCAGTCTGAAAAATAAATAGCATTGTTTCTATTTTACAGATGAGAAAACCGAGGCTCATAAATGTTAACTAATGTCAAACTAGTAAAAGCCTAAGTAGAACTCAAGTCTATCTGAGTCCTTCCATTTTTTTCTCAGAACCACAGCCATCATTGTATCTTCAAAGACTTCTCAATTCTCTAGGATTAATTCACATTTAATAGAGTAAAAGAAGCCATTCAGAGAACCTATATGTGATGGTTAAATTTTTGTGTAAACTTGGCCAGGCTATGGTTCCCTGTGGTTTGGCCAAACACTAAACTAATTGCTATTCCATAATGTAATATAATATAATCACATCTCGTAATGTAATGTAATCAATCAATCAATCTGTTAAAAGGGGAGTTTCCCTAGAACGTGTTCTGCCTTCAGACTATAAACATTTTGCCAGAGCACTTACTATTCACTCTTTCTAACACCTGACCCGTGGATCTTGAGACACAAACTTGCAGAGGTGCCCAGCCTGCCACCTGATCTACAAATTTGGAATCTGCCAGTCCCTCACAATCACATGAGCCAATCCCTTGAAGTAAATCTCTCCCTCTCTAAGAATATATAGATAGTTATTATACATACGTGTATGTACAAATATGCATATGTAATATAAATATAGATATAATCTCACTGGTTCTATTTCTCTAGAGAACCCTGACTGACCATATGTCACTAAAGGTTTGACCTCCTACCTGCCTTAAGCAGAGGTCAAGGATGGAAGGAATGACAACAGGAGCATTGCAACAATTAGAAAAAAGTCTTTGGGGGAAGAGAGTAGCAGAGACAGAAGAGATTACATCAATGTTGGAGCTAGGGTTTTTTAAGGGTCTAAAGCTTTTACAATAGGAATGGAGTACTTTTAGGAAAATAATATAAAATTAGGTACAGGAACCCCCAAGACTACTGCCCTAAGAAACTCTTTAACCCAGAACTGAAGCCACTTCTGGAGGTTACCTTTTAGCCAAATTATAGATTGGCCTATAAAATAAGCAATAACACTCACGAAGAATGTGGTCCTTAGAGCAATCAACTGTACGAGACCAAATGGGCAACATTTGCCCAAAAGAAAAGATGAGAAGGCAAGGAGGGGCAGGGAAACCGAAGGACTGGAAACAGGGAAGGCTGGGTGGAAATGGAGAGAGTGCTGACACATTTCTGGGATAGCAACCAATTTCATGGAACAATTTGTGTATGAATTGTTGAACGGGAAACTAATTTGCTGTGTAAACTTTCATCTAAAACAATAAATTGTTTTAAAAAAAATTAGGTACAGGGACTTGGAAGGGTCCATGCATGTAAGAGGTCCACTAGATTAAGTTTTCCCACCTTCAAAGTAAATCTGCCCAATTACAATATCCAACAAGATAAGCTTTGGTTCAAAGGAAGTAATAAATATGTGGATTAGGTTAAAGAGATGTGGGAGTATATGTTTACTAGGTGAGTGAGATACCTCTGTTTCTGACTTTCCACTTCAAATAAGATTAAACACATAGCAAGAAAATAATCCCTGCCAAAGTAAAAGGGATGAGCAGAAATGGCCAAAGTATCTCTCCTCTTTCCTATTACTAGTCATTATTCCTTAGTAAAAGAGATATCTTCAGTTGAGTGCCACCCCACCACCACTAAATATACAAGATTTTTCATGAAAAGTATGGATTTAGAAATTAATATGACAAGAAGAAAAATGGAATACGTATAACAATAAAAATAGGACAAGATGACTGGAAAGAAAAAATTGGGTTAAAGAGAGCATTTGAGTGAAGAGCAGTATTTACAAAAAGATGACATTGTTGTTATGTTTATATGGAATAATATCAACCATTCTACAACTCAATCAACTTCAAAGCTATCTCTTGACATAAGATTTGCAAAATCTGTCAAATAATTAAGCAGTTGATCTAAGTCCACCAAATGGCTGAAAACACCATCTCTGCTGGTCTTCAATCCAATGTTTTGGTCATATATATGTAGCTAGTATGGAGATCCAGCACTTGTCCATCAGTTTGTAGTAATGTATTGGCTTGCATGTTGTTGTGACCCTGGAAGAAATGCCACTGGTATTTCAAATACCAACAGGTTCACCCATGGAGGACAGGTTTCAGCAGAGGTTCCTGACTAAGACAGACTAGGAAGAAAGACCTGAAGGTCTACTTCTGAAAAAAATTAGCCAATGAAAACCTTATGAACAGCAGTGGAACATCGATACAGTGCTGGAAGATGAGCTCCTTAGGTTGGAAGTCACTCAAAAGATGACTGGGAAAGAGCTGCCTCCTCAAAGTTGAGTCTGTCTTAATGACGTGTTTGGAGTAAAGCTTTCGAGATGTTCATTTGCTGATGTGGTACCACTCAAAATGAGAAGAAACAGCTGAAAACATACATTATTAGCCTGGACGTGGAATGTAAGAAGTACGAATCTAGGAAAATTGGAAGTCATCAAAAATGAAATAGACTAGTACTGGCCATTTTGAATCAGACAATCATGTGGTCTACTATGTCGAGAATAACAAATTGAAGAGGAATGGCGTGGCATTCATTGCCAAAAAGAACATTTTGAGATCTATTCTGAGTACAAACACTATCAGGAATAGGATAATATCCATACCCGTACAACGAAAACAAGTTAATACGTCTATTAATCAAAATCGCACACCAATCACTAAGTCCAAATATGAAGAAATTGAAGATTCTTACAAACTTCTGCAGTCTGAAATTGATCAAACATGCAACCAAGATGCATTGAAAATTACTGGTGATTGGAAAGTGAAAGTTGGAAACAAAGAAGAAAGATTGATAGTTGGAAAACATGGCCTTGGTGATAGAAAAGATGCCAGAGATCACATGATAGAATTTTGAAAGACCAATGACTTATTCATTGCAAATACCTTTTTTCAACAACATAAATGACTATACACGTGGACCTCATTGGATGGCATATACAGGAATCAAACTGTCTACATCTGTGCAAAGAGATGAGGCAGAAGCTGAAGATCATCAGTTAGAAATAGGCCAGGGGCCAACTGTGACACAGATCATCAATTGCTCATATGTAAGTACAAGCTGAAGCTGAAAAAAAAATGAAATCTAGTCCATATACAAAGTACAACCTTGAGTATATTCCAACTGAATTTAGAGACCATCTCAAGAATAGATTTGACGCAATGAACACTAATGACCGAAGACCAGACAAGTTGTGGGATGACATCAAGGACATCATATATGAGGAAAGCAAAAGGCCATTAAAAAAAAAGACCAAAACGGACGTCAGGAGAGACTATGAAACTTGTTATTGAACATGAAGTAGCTAAAGCAAAAGAAGAAATGATGAAGTAAAAGAGCAGAACAGAAGATTTCAAAGGGCAACCCGAAAAGACAAAGTAAAGTATTATAATGAAGTGTGCCAAGACCTGGAGTTAGAAAAGCAAAAGGGAAGAACATACTCGGCATTTCTCAAACTGAAAGAACTGAAGAAAAAATTCAAGCCTCAAGTTGCAATATTGAAGGATTCTACAGGGAAAACATTGAACTACACAGGAAGCTTCAAAAGAAGACTGAAGGAAGACACAGAGTCATGGTACCAAAAAGAATTGGTCGATGTTCAATCATTTCAGGAGGTAGCGTATAATCAAGAACCAACGGTATTGAAGAAAGAAGTCCAAGCTACACTGGAGGCATTGGCGAAAACAAGGCTCCAGGATTTGACAGAATACCTCTTTAGATGTTTCAATAAATGGATGCTCACTCATCTATATCAGGAAATTTGGAATAGATCTACCTGGCCAACAGACTGGAAGAGATCCATATTTGTGCCCATTTCAAAGAAAGGTGATCCAACAGAATGTGGAAATTATCACACACAAGTAAAATTTTGCTGGGGGTAATTCAAAAACAGTTGCAGCAGTTCATCAACAGGGATCTGCCAAAAATTCAAGTAGAATTTCTAGGTTCAGAAGAGGACATGGAACGAGGGATATCATTACTGATGTTAAAAGGTTCTTGGCTGCAAGTAGAGAAAACCAGAAAGCTGTTTACCTGTGTTTTATTAACTACGCAAAGGCATTCGACTGTGTGGATCATAACAAATTATGGATAACATTGCAAAGAATGAGAATTCCTGAACACTTAATTGTGGTCATGAGGGACCTGTACATAGATTAAGAGGCAGTCTTTCGAACAGAAAAGGGGATACTGTGTAGAGTAAAGTCAGGAAAAGGTGTGTATCAGGGTTGTAGCCTTTCACCATACTTATTCAGTCTGTATGCTAAGCAAATAATCCGAGAAACTGGACTATATGAAGAAGAATTCGGCATTAGGATTGGAGGAAGACTCTTAAACAATCTGTGATATGTAGCTAACACAACCTTGCTTGCTGAAAGTGAAGAGGACTTGAAGTACTTACCAATGAAGATCAAAGACTTCAGCCTTCAGTATGGATTACAGCTTAACATAAAGAAAACAAAAATCCTCACAACTGGACCAATAAGCAACATCATGATAAACAGAGAAAAGATTGAAGGATTTGATTTTACTTGGATCTGCCATCAACGTCCATGCAAGCAGCAGTCAAGAAATCAAATGGCGTATTGTATTGGGCAAATCTGCTGCAAAAGAGTTTTTTTAAAGTGTTAAAAAGCAAAGATACCACTTTGAGGACTAAGGTGAGCCTGACCCAAACCATGCTATTTTTAATTGCCTCATATGCCTGCAGAAGGGGCAATAAATTGTTAGCTTCATGGCAATTTGCATTAGCAAAAAAAGCAGACACCTCTGATCATTTCACAAGAAGTCATAAAATGGCCATAGGTATCCCCCAAAACATTCCTTAAAAATGCCTGTGAAAATCTCCCCAATACAGAACATCTTAATGAACCTATTCTAATGAAGGTATTACTTGCAATTCTAATTTGTTTTGCAATAACAATAGAGTGGAAATTATGGAGAGTAAGCTAAGAACTATAATGGTTTCATTAAATACAATTTTCTACAGTATCCTGTATAATCAATTTACATACTCTTTAAAAAATTTTAAATATGAATGTCTATAATTTCAGCTAATAAATCATGTGAAAGCTGGACAATATATAAGGAAGACAGAAGAAGAATTCATGCCTTTGAATTATGATTTTGGTGAAAATTATTGAATATACTATGGACTGCCAGAAGAACAAACAAATCTGACTTGGAAGAAGTACAACCAGGATGCTCTTTACAGGGGAGGGCGGCAAAACTTTGTCTCACGTGCTTTGGCCATGTTATCAGGAGGAACCTGCCCCTAGAGAAGGATATTGTGCTTGGTAAAGAAGAGTCAGCAAAAATGAAGAAGGCGCTCAACAAGATGGATTGACAGAGTGGCTGCAAGGATGGGCTCAAGCATAGCAATGACTGTGAGGATGGCGCAGGACTGGGTAGTGTTTCATTCTGTTGTATACAGGGTTGCTATGGATTGGAACCAACTCGAAGTCACCTAAAACAACAACATAGACATACATGGAATTAAAAGAAATACCAACTGTCATGGATTGAATTGTGTCTCCCCAAAAATATGTGTCAACTTGGTTAGGCTATGATTCCCAGTATTGTGCAGCTGTCCTCCATTTTGTGATAGTAATTTTATGTTAAAGAGGATTAGGATGGGATTGTAACACCCTTACTAGGGTCATATCCCTGATCCAATGTAAAGGCAGTTTCCCCAGGGTGTGACCTGCACCACCTTTTATCTTACAAGAGATAAAAGGAAAGGGAAGCAAGCAGAGACGGGGGGACCTCATACCACCAAGAAAGCAGTGCCAGGAGCAGAGCGCATCCTTTGGACCCAGGGTTCCTGCGTGGAGAAGTTCCTAGTCCAGGGGAAGATCCACAAGAAGGACCTTCCTCTAGAACTGACAGAGAGAGAAAGCCTTCCCCTGGAGTTGACGCCCTGAATTTGGACTTCTAGCCTACTAGACTGTGAGAAAATTAATTTCTCTTTGTTAAAGCCATCCACTTGTGGTATTTCTGTTATAGTGGCATTTAGATGACTAAGACACCAACCAATTACAATGTATGGATTTATTTGGATCCTAATTCAAAGAAAGTATAAAATAACTTTTGTAAGACAACTGGGGAAATTTAAATAGACTAGATATTTAATGATATTAAGAAATTATTATTTTTAGGTATGATAATGATATTGTAGTTATGGGTTTTTTTCAGTTCTTATCTTTTAGATATGCATAGCAAAATATTTATAGATGAATTGGCATGATATATGGAATTCTGGGATTGCTTTCCAAATAATACTGTTGGGAGGGTAATAGATGAAACAAGATTGTCCATAAATAAATAATTGGTAAAGGTGGATGATGGGTATATTAGGCTTCATTATACAAATCACTCTTTTTTTTAAGCTATTTCAAATTCTCCATAAGCAGCTTAAAATAAATTCCCCCCCATTGTCTACTACCAAATCCCCATCCCATCAGTCTTATTTTCTCCAGCAGAATGATTTTTAGTTCTTTAAGCCATTCCACCTGTGACATGGATTCCAAACTCTTCACCAAGCTACATACTCTCCTCTGGGAAAATCCTTCCATGTCAAAGTTCCACTTGAACACAATCTCTCAAATGTTGTCTGAGGACTGCAGAGGAACTATTACCTCCGTTAATCAAAATAGTGTCATTCTGCAGCAAGATTGCATTAGCTGGCTTGTCATTCATGTCATATGTTTGACTCATATTGAGATAATAGTCAACTAAAGCTATCAAGTTTTATTCACATGAAATGTATTCAGGCCTTCCATTTGCACTATTTATGTATTTATTTATTTTATTGCCAAAATTTTCAATATTTTTATTGTAAAAATATAGGTAACATAAACCCACTGCCGTCAAGTCGGTTTTGACTCATAGTGACCCAATAGGACAGAGTAGAACTACCCCACAGGGTTTCCAAGGCAGTAATCTTTGCAGAAGCAGACTGCCACATCTTTCTCCCACAAAACAGCTGGTGGTTTTGAGCCACCAGTCTTTCAGTTATCAACAAAGCACTTAACCATTGCACCACCAGGGGTCCTCTAGGTAAAACAACATTTGCCAATTCAATATATAGGATTGATTTTAATTTTAATTGTTAAATTCCATCTTTAGTTTCAACTTATCTTTTTACCCTAAGTAAGTAATAATGATTATATGAAAACCAATGAAGAATAGAAACAGTTATTTATTGCTTTATATGTGCCAAGCACTGTTCATTTGGTCTTCACAAGTTAGAGAAAAGTGATTTGCACCATTAAGTGTCAAAGTTGATTTAAGCCTTCAATCTTTCCAACTTATAAAGGCAGGCTTGTAACCTCTCTGCTCTGGTGTGTCCTCCAAAATATTAGCTAGCCTCCTTAATATCATCTGTGCAATTTACAAGGATGCCTTCATGTCTTCATCCAACTCTTAGATAAAACTGATTTAACAAAACATGGCCAAGAACAAAGCATGGTGTGTGATAGAAAATACCACCTGGTACTTATTTAGTAATCAATGTAACTTGTTTAGGTTGGCCACTGTGATGGTTAGTGTTATATGTCAACTTGACTAGGCCTTGATTCCTTGTATTGTGTGGTCGTCCTCCATTTTGTGATCTGATGTAATTATCCTCCAATTTGTGATATTATGTAATTATCCTCCATTTTATGTGTTGTAAATCCTAACCTCTAAATGTTAATGAGGCAGGATTAGTGTTGGGCATATCTTGAATCACAACCTTACAATAGGGTGTGATTCAAGTCACACCTTTACTCAAGCCACACCCTTACTTTGAGGCAGGGAGTTTCCTTGAGGATGTGCCTGCATCCAATATATTTATGGATGCTCTGGCAAGGCTCTCCCTTGCTCTTAAGACTGCTTCCGGCTCATCATCATCTGACCTCAGTTCTTGGGACTTGAGCCTGTCGTCTGACCTGCTGACTCTAGGATTCGCCAGTTTCAGCAGCCTCATAAGTCAACAGCCTACTGTCTGACCTGCCAACTGTGGGTCTGTCAGCCCCTACAATGACATGAGTCAGGGGAAGCCTCCAGTCTGATGTCTAATCCATGGATTTGGGACTTGCCAGCCTCCACAACCACATGAGCCATTTCCTTGAGATAAATCTCTCTGTATGTATTTATATATATATATCTATGCTTCAGGGATCCACAATCAACACCCATAGAAGCAACAGTCGAGAAATCAAACGATGCAACACATTGGGCAAATCTGCTGTAGAGGACCTCTTTAAAGTGTTGAAGAGCAAAGATGTCACCTTGAAGACTAAGGTGCGTCTGACCCAAGCCATGGTATTTTCAATCACATCATATGCATGTGAAAGCTGGAGATGAATAAGGAAGACTGAAGAAGAATTGACACCTTTGAATTGTGGCATTGGTGAAGAATATTGAATATACCATGGACTGCCAAAAGAACGAACATATCTGTCTTGGAAGAAGTACAACCAGAATGCTTCTTAGAAGCAAGGATGGCGAGGCTGTGTCTTACATACTTTGGACATGTTGTCAGGAGAGATCAGTCCCTGGAGAAGGACATCATGCTTGGCAAAGTACAGGGTCAGTGGAAAAGAGGAAGACCCTCAACGAGATAGACTGATACAGTGGCTGCAACAATGAGCTCAAGCATAACAATGATTGTAAGGATGGCACAGGACTGGGCAGTGTTTCATTCTGTTTTGCATAGGGTTGCTATGAGTCGGAACCAACTCAACAGCACCTAACAACAACGTGCTTCAGTGGTTTTGCTTCTCTATAAAACCCAGTCTAAAACAGTCACCACCCAACTGTAATACTTATTTAACTTCACTCTCACCCAACCCACATATCCCCACATATGCTAAATGAATGCTAAAGATTGTCAAATATTTTCTAAAAAGAGAAGATAGCCTCCTATCTACCAAACCAATAACAAGATAAAAAACGAAATTATTTAGCATGACTGATGGGTCTGCAACCTGAAGGGACAGGCTCAAGAGGCAAATACAGGGAAGAGTTCTTGAGATGGCAGTAAATACAAAAGGAAAGGGGCTTGTTATAGAAGCAGGTCTGATTTGAACAGTCCTTACACTATTCTTTGGGGTTCAAACAATATTTCTAAAATTCTACTGTACTAAAGTATTTACTTTTTAAGAGGGAGAATGACCATTTACTATCAAGAATAAATTTTATGTATGTTCAAATTTATACACTTTACTCAAAACTAATTGCCATCGGCTTGATTCCGACTCATAGTGACCCTATAGGACAAAGTAGAACTGCCCATAAGATTTCCAAGGCTGCAATCTGTATGGAAGAGGAGCCCTGGTGGTGCAGTGGTTAAGTGCTTGGCTGCTACCTGAAAGGTCAGCGGTTTGAACCACCAGCCACTTTGTGAGAGAAAGATGTGTCAGTCTGCTTCCATAAAGATTTAGTCTCAGAAACACGGTGGGGCAGTTTTACTCTGTCCTGTAGGGTCTCTATGTGCTGGAATCGATTCCACAGCAACTTTTTGTTTGTTTTTATTGTGTTTTAGATGAAGGTTTACAGAGCAAACTAGTTTCTCACTAAACAATTAATACACATACTGTTTTGTGACATTGGTTGCCAACCCCACGATGTCAACGTTCTCCCCTTCTAGAACTTGGGTTCCCCATTACCAGCTTTCCTCTCCCCTCTTGCCTTCTAGTCCTTGTCCTTGGACTGGTGTGCCCATTTAACCTCATTTTGTTTTACAGGCCTGTCTAATCTTTGGGAGAGGGTGAACCTCAGCAGTGACTTCATTACTGAGCTGAAAGTATTTCTGAGGGCCACGATCACAGAGTTTCTTCAGCCTCTGTCAGACCAGTAAGTCTGGTCTTTTTTTTTTTTTGTGAGTTTAAAATTTTGTACTACATTTTTCTTCAGTCTGTCTGGGACCCTCTATTGTGATCCCTGTCAGTTGGTGGTGGTAGCCAGGAACCATCTAGTTGTGTGGACTCAGTCTGCTGGAGACTGTGGTAGTTGTGGTCCATTTGTCCTTTGGACTGACCTTTCCCTTGTGTCTTTGGTTTTCTTCATCCTCCCTTGTTCCAGATGAGGTGGGATCAGTGGAGTATCTTAGATGGCCTCTCAAAAGCTTTTAAGACACCAGACACTACTCACCAAAGTAGGATATAGAACATTTTCTTTATAAACTATTTTATGCCTATTGAACTAGACATCCCCCAATACTATGGTCCCAGCCATCAGTGCAGTAATTCAGTCCCTCAGGGAGTTTGGATGTGTTTATGAAGCTTCCATGATCTTGCCTCAGTCAAGTGGGGCTGACTTCCCCAGTATTGTGTACTGTCTTACTCTTTGCCAAATTTAGCACTTATGTATTGTCTAGTTAGTGTTTTTCTCTCCCACCCTTCCTCTCCCTGCTAACCATCAAAGATTGTTTCTTTCTGTGTGTAAACATTTTCATGAATTTTTTATAATAGTGATCTCATACAGTATTTGTCCTTTTGTGGTTGACTTATTTCACTTAGCAAAGTGACCTCCAGGGCCATCCATTTTGTGAGATGATTTGCAGATTCATCATTGTTCTTTATTGTTGTATAGTATTACACTGTGTGTATGTACCACAGTTTGGTTATCCATTCATCTGTTGATGGGTACTTAGGTTGTTTCCAACTTTTTGCTATTGTGAATAACGCTGCAATGAACACAGGTATACATATGTCTATTTTTATGACAGCTCTTATTTTTCTAAGGTATATTCCTATGAGTGGGATTTGGTATGATGTGTTTTCATTCTCGATTGATTCTAGGAATCTTTTTATTCCATCTTTGATTTCTTCTATTACCCAGTTGTTTTTAAGCAAGGTGTTATTCAGTTTCCATGTATTTGATTTTTGTCCTTGCTTTTCCTGTTATTAATTTCTACTTTTATGGTGTTGTGATCAGAGAAGATGCTTTGCATTATCTCAATGTTTTGGATTTTGTTGAGGGTTGCTTGTGGCCTAAGATGTGGTCTATTCTGGAGAAGGTTCCATGTGCACTGGAAAAGAATGTGTACTTTGTTGTTGCTGGGTGGAGTGTTCTATATGTGCCTAGGAGGTCAAGCTGATTGACTGTAGCCTTTAGATCTTCTGTATCTTTGCTGAGTTTCTTTCTAGATGTTCTGTCCTTTACTGAGAGTGGTGTGTTGGTATTATTGTGGAACTATCAATTTCTCTTTTCAGTGCTTTTAGTTTATGTATTTTAGAACCCTATCATTGGGTGCATAGATATTTATTATGGTTATGTTGTCATGGTGGGTTGTCCCTTTAATCATTATGTAATGTCCTTCCTTGTCTTCTATGGTGGATTTTGATTTAAAGCCTATTTTGCCTGAGATTAGTATTGCCACTCCTGCTCTTTTTTGGTTGCTGTTTGCTTGATATATTTTTCCATCCTTTGATTTTTAATATATTTATGTCTTTGTTTCTAAGGCGTGCCTCTTGTAGACAGCATATTGATTGGTCACTTTTTTTTTTTATCCATTCTGTCACTCCATCTCTTTGTGGGTACATTTAAGACATTTAAGTTTGGTGTGATTATTGATAGGTGTGAGTTTATTGCTGTCATTTTGCAGTGCTTTTTTTTATGTGTATGCTGCTGATGTTTTCTTTGTTCCTCTTACTCTTCTGTGATGAATTCCTTTCGTATGTGGATTTTTTTTTCATTTCTTTCATTTTTGCTGATTTTTTTTTACTGATATTTTTATGTTTTTCTTCTTTATTTTGATGAATAGGTTTGTTAACTTCCCTTGTGCTTACCTTGAAGTTTGCCCCATCTTCCTAAGTTTAAACCAATCTTTTGTTACTTGATATTGCTTTGACTTCGTCTCCATTTGAAAGTTCTATACCTACACTGTTTATTCCCTCTTTTATTGCCTTGATGTTGTCATTTACAGATTGACCTCTTTGGTTCCCTGTTTTAAATCTTTTAGTTTTGTTTTATCCTTGGGAGTTCATTATCTAGGTTGGTATCTGGCTGATGTGATCTTGTGCCCTAGATTCAGGTTGTTGTCTGATGTTGTTTGTTCTCTAACTGAAGGATCCCCTTTAATAATTCTTGTAAGTTTGGTTTGGTTTTTACATACTCCTTTAATTTCTGTTTATCTAGAAATGTCCTAATTTTGCTATCATATTTGAGCAAGAATTTTGCAGGACATATCATTCTAGGTTGGCAATTTTTTTTCTTTTGAGGTTTTATGTACATTATCCTATTGCATCCTTGCCTGCATGGTTTCTACAGAGTGATCAGAGCTTAGTTTTATTGTTTCCCCTTTGACTGTGACTTCATCTTTCTAGAGATGCTTCCAGGACTCTTTCTTTGTCTTTGGTTTTAGAGAGTGTGATTATGATATGATTTTTTTTTTGGGGTCTGTACTATATGGGGTTCATTTTTCATGAAATTAGGGAAGTTTTCTGTCAGCAAATCTTCACCGATCCTCTCTGTATTTTCTGTTTTCTCCCCTTTTTCTGGAACTCTGATCACATGCAAATTTTTCCTTTTGATTGTATTCCACATTGTTCTCAGGGTTTCTTCATTTTTCTTCATTCTTTTCTCTGATTTTTGACTCAAACAAAATGGTATCCAAGGATTTGCCTTCAATTTCTTTGATCCTGCCTCCATTGCTTCAAATTTGCTCCTAAGCCCTGACAGGGAACACAACAGAGAACTCCTGAGGGAGCAGGAGAGCAGTGGGATGCAGAGCCCAAATTCTCGTAAAAAGACCAGGCTTAATGGTCTGACTGAAACTAGAAGGACCCCAGAGGTCCGTTAGCCCAGGATGGGAGCCATTCCCAAAGCCAACTCTTCAGACAGGAATTGGACTGGACTATGGGATAGAAAGTGATGCTGGTGAGGTGTGGGCTTCTTGGATCAAGTAGACACATGAGACTATGCAGGCAGCTCCTGTCTGGAGGGGAGATGAAAGGGCAGAGGGGTTGAAAAGCTGGCTGAATGGACACAAAAATAGAGAGTGGAAAGAAGGAGTGTGCTGTCTCATTAGGGGGAGAGCAATTAGGAGTACACAGCAAGGTGTATATAAATTTTTGTATGACAGACTGACTTGATTTGTAACCTTTCATTTAAAGCACAATAAAAATTCTTTAAAAATTGCTCCTAAATCCTTCTATGGCACTGTCCATTTCTGAAATCTTGTTGTTTATCTTGTGAATTTCTAATTGCTGTTTTTGCATGATTTCTACTTGTTTATTTATTTTGACATTTTGTTCCTGTATAATTTTCCTGAATTCTTCCATTTCTTTGTCTGTGTTTTCCCTGATTTTGTCTGTATTTTCTATTATTTTGTCTTTTTTTGTCTGCATTTTCCTTCATCTCTTACAGAACCCTGAATATTAGAGTTTTGAATTCCCTATCAGGTAGATCCGGTGCCCTTTCTTCTACCAGAAAGTCATCTGGTGTTTTATTTTGGTTGCTTTCTGGAGCCACCTGTTCGCTTTTTTTATGTTTTGATACTGTCTGCTGTCTCTGGGACATTCTGGAATTATTTTCTTTTTTATTGATTGTAGATTTGTTTGTTTCATCTGCTTTTTATTTTATTTGGTTATGTATGGGCAGGTGCACTGGGCATGTTTTGTTACTTGCTCGCCTATGAGCATGATAACTCTCACCAACTTGTTCAGGTGGGCAGGGCCAGTCACTCAGCTGTGGTGCAGCAAAGCAGGTACAGCAGGGGTAGAGGGGCAGTTTGCATCACAAACTGTGGCCAGTGGCAGGGCCAGGGACAGTACAGGGATCCAGGGGGCCACATTGGTGCCACTCAGGAGTGTGGCACTCAGTGCACAGTGCAGACAGGCAGAAGGGAAGGAAGATGCTGTAATGTGTGGAAAAAGAGGAGAGATAAAAAAAAAAGTAAAAGAAAAAAGTAAATGAAATGGAAAGGCAGTAGTATTTGGCAGGTGAGGGCAGGGCAAACCTGGTGAGGCCATGTACTGGTGGTTCTCTAGCCAAGTGGTGTGCTTGGCCTGTTGAGAAAGGGTATGGGTAGCACACAGAGTTAGGTGGGCAGGAGAAAGGAAAGGAAAGAGGGAAAGAGAGAGAAAAAACCAACAAGCAAAAAGATAAAAACAATAACAAAAAGTAAATAAATATGCTGGGGTGGGACTGGCCATTGGGGGCCTGGTGGAATTAGGGTGGCAGCAAGCTGATATCTCTCTTGCAGGGTGGCACAGGACAGCCCATCAGAAAGAGGCAGAAGCAGCACAGGGCCTAGGTGGGAGGGAGAAGGGAAAATAAAAATTAAAAAAATATGACTCTGAAGGTACCAACTTGTGGGGGCAGTGCAGCCTCAGGAGGCCATGTGCCAGAGGCTCTGCAACTGAGTGGTAAAGCACAGGCTGCCAAGAAGGTGGGGGGGGGGGCAGTGCATGGGGCTAGGTAGGTGGGAGAAAAGAGGGGAAGGAAGGGAGAGAGAGGGAAGAAACAACAGCAAAAAAGAAAAAACAATAAATAAATTAAAAGGCACTGCAGGAGATGGTCAGTGATGGCGGTACGGATCTAGGGAGGCTGAGTGCCAGTGACTCTCCAGCCAAGCAGTGTAGCATGGCCCCTTGCAAAGGGGTGGGGGAAGTGCACAGGGCTAGGTGGTGAGAGAAAGAAAAGGAAGGAAAGGAAAGAGAGAGAAGAAACAGAAAAAAAGAAAAAAGCAAACGAACCAAAAAATATTGGTGCTGAGCGAGATGGTTGGTGGGGGTAGTGCAGACCCAGGGAGGCTGTGTGCAGGTGGCCCCCTCAGCCAAGTGATGCAGCAAGGACCATCAAGAAGGGGCAGGGACAGCACATGGGGCCTGGTGGATGGCAGAAAGAAAAGGAAGGAAGGGGTAGAGAGAGACAAAACAAAGAAAACAACAACAAAAAAAATATGGTGCTTAAGGACCTGGCTGTTGGGGGCAGCCCAGCCACGGGGAGGTCGTGCACCAGTGGTTCTCTAGTCAAGCAGTGCACTTCCTGTAGAGAAGGGGCAGGGTGGGCTGGAAAAAGGAAAGGAAGAATGGAGAAAAAGAGAGAGAGAGAAGAAACCGGAAAAGAAAAAAAAAAGGCACTGAGGGAGCCTGCCAGAGGGTTGTGGTGCAGACCCAGGGAGGCTCTCTAGCATAGTGGTGTGGCACAGCTCACCAAAAAGGGGTGAGGATGTCATACAGGGCTAGGTGGGTGGGATAGAGAGAGAAGAATAATAATAAAATAAAAAATGGTGCTGAGGAAGCCTGCCGGTAGTGGTGGTACAGACCCAGGTCAGCTCTGTGCCAGTGGCTCTGTAGCCAAGTGGTGTGGCACAGCCCATCAAGAAGGGGAGGGTATGGAACACAGGGCTAGGTGGGTGGGAGAAAAGAAAGGAAGGAAGGGAGAGAGAAGAAACTGGAAAAAAATAAAATAAGAAATGGCAGGGGCAGTAGAGACCAGGGGCGGCCATGTACCAGTGGCTCTGTAGCCAAGTGGTATGGTACAGACCATCAAGAAGGGGAAGGGATGGCACACAGAGCTAGCTGGGAAGGAGAAAGGAAAGAAATGGAGAGAGAGAGAAGCAACAAAACAACAGCAACAAAAAAGCCAAAAAAAAATAACAAAAAAACAAAAAATGGTGCTGAAGGGACCTGCCAGTGGGGCCAGGGAGGACCCAGGCAGCAGTGAGCTTGTATCTCTCCAGCCAAGCAGCCATGGCCTGTTGGAAAGCTGCAGAGGCTGCCTAGAGGGAAGACCAGTGAGTTGTGGGAAAACATGTATCTCTGGTTACCGGGTGCTCTGTCTCCTGTTGGGAGCTCCTTGAAGTCTCCTTCCCGTACCCCTTGTCCACGGTCCTTGGTGGCTGAGGTCCAAGATGGCAAATCCAGGTGGCAGTGAGCTGGCGTCTCTCTGGCCGAGCAATCGTGGCCCATTGGAAAACTTTAGAGACCATGTACACGGAAGTAGGGTGGGGGGTGGGGAAGCATGTAACCCTGGTTACCAGGTGCTCTATCTCCTGTTGGGAGCTCCCTGAAATTGCCTTCCCATACTCTCTGTCTGTGTTCCTTGGTGGCTGTACTCCAAGATAGCAAATTTGTGCTGCGTTAGCCGGTAGGGGACCTCTACTCCACAGTTCTCCTCGCTCTCTGTTCTCTGTCAGTTTCCTCTTCCATTCGGTGCTTGATCGAGTCTGTTATCCCTTCATTTGTTGCTTAGGGTTCCAGGATTGACATTTGTATCTGCTTACTTTGTTTTTCAGGTCTTTGCTGCAGAGGGATGGCATGGTGCTTCTGTCTACAGAGCCATGCTGGCTTCCCCTCCTTCTGTTTGTTTTTTAATCTTCATGGAAGCAGTCTGCAACATCTTTCTCTTGTGAAGTAGCTGGTGGGTTCCAACTGCTGACCTTTCAGTTAGCAGCCAAGTCTTTAACCACTGTGTCACCAGGGCTCGTTTTGATTATTCTGGATAGTAAAAATACACCTATAGCTCAGTCAGTCAATCTGCATACATTGCCTGTAGCCTACCATGAGCAAGAAACAGCAATGTACCTTTGATAAGAAACAATATGATAGATATGATAAGGATATTTAAAATATATAACCCTGAGCAGCAGGGACTTTATGATCATGTCAGAGAGATAAGATTTGAATACTGAAATATTTGAATGATAATATTAGGCTGTATATAAAAGTAAAATGAGGGATATAAACAATGTGTTACAAGTTTTCAGAGGAGCAAGAAAATTCTGAGTTGGAATAATCAGATGAGTCTCACAAAGCTGCGTCTTGAAGATTTTGATAGATGGAAAAAGATTAGAGTGAGCATTTCCATAAATTTATTAAAGGCAATGTGAACACAAATGTCTCCTTCTAAAAAGTGTTTGACTAACCAGACAGAATTCTACACAATCTCCCCTTCATTTTTTTACTCCAAACATTGCTGTTTCCTTTATGCCCCACAGCCAATATCAGAGATGGGAAATGAGTAACTTCAAACATACAGAAAGCCATCAGAACATTTTGTATACATGGCCACCCTGAGGCTCCACAACGCTAATCACTACTAAATATAAATTTTCTATCTGTCCTTTGGGCATCTCTTTTGACCTACAGGAAACCCTGGTAGTGTAGTGGTTAAGTGTTACGGCTGCTAACCAGAAGGTTGGCAGTTCAATTTCACCAGGTGCTCCTTGGAAACTGTGGCACAGTTGTACTCTGTCCTATAGGGTCGCTATGAGTCAGAACCAACTGAATGGCAATGGGTTATGGGTTCAATCTACAAGAAAGCAAACTTCCAAAGTTAAGGTTATAATAAAGCCCTTTTGTAATGGCCCACAAAAAATAAAAGGGTTGTTCAACAGCTTAACTTTTGCTTTTGTTTGCAGCTCACAAAACAGCTACTTTCTGGCCTGTTAATAAATTTCAGTGGGTATCCTCTGCCTTTTACAGTCCATCAGTGTTTCTGGGAATACATTGGAGTAACTCATGCAGTCAAGAGCCTGGAGTTATGAGTGTTTTGACTTTCATTTCCTACATTACAGTTAATGGGTAAACCAAGGCTCCCCCCCCCAAAAAAAAAAGCTATGCAATTAATGTACTTCATTTCTGAGACCCTCTGTCAATGGAATGTAAGTGGAGTTTTACCTCAGTAGAGGTTAAGACAACTTTCAGGTTTAGTTACTGTCATGTTTAAGAATGAATAAGCAATAGGCTAGGAACAAGAAAGTGGCATATTGTGATTTACAACCATTCTTTACTGACTTTGAAATCAATAAAGCAGTCTTACCAGAGAACAGTAGGACACATTATTAAACCAAAAGCAACTTGGCACAGGTCATAAAACTTGAGAATCTATGAAAATCCCCTAGTGATCAATGTTAACCACTCAGATTTCCTCTAAAACAACCAGGATTTCTTTGAGCTCCAATGACAAGATTTAAAAAACTGTGTGAATTCTCAACTTTCACATATGAAATATTATCATCGTAATTCCTTAAAGCAACGCCAAGTATATTAATGCATTTTGTGTCAAATAAGCTACCTGGATGAGCAGAAACTTGGAAAAGGTTCAACTAGATCAAAGGATAAAATAGAATCAGATCTGTGGTCACTAAATTATTGATCGATTCATTCAAAGGCACTTATTGAGCCATCCTGTGTGTTTTCTCAGATGAAAAAGACATGGCTCTTGCCATCATGAAACTTACAATCTAGTCAAAGAGACAGAATATAAACAACTGTAATAAAAGCCAAAAAGAAACAAACGCTAAAATAGAAGTGCATGTAAGGTATTTTCTAAGTACAGAGGAAAATTAAAAAAAAAAAAAAACATTATGAGTGCTTACTTTGGATTGCTCTAAGTACTATTACACATATTATTTCATTCATTCCACACAACAACCTGGTGATCTAGGTATTATTTCACACATTTTACAGGTGAGAAACCAGATGCTCATAAAAGATAAGTAACTTCCCTAGGGCCATGCAGCCAATAAGTGGCAAGGCAGGAATTTTTTTTTTTAATGCTTAATTCCAAAGCTTGGACTTATAATACTACATACATCAGGTAAGGAAGAATTCTCAATGGCTGCTGAAGTGCACACTGAAGGAAGCACTGCTAGGTATCCCGTTTGAAAGGCTGTAAGCACAACTGCATGTTGCAAGATGGCAGTATAAGGGAGGCAACCTGATTACTTACAAACAGTGATGGGAACCCAAGTTGCATGAAGAATGTAGCAAGAATCCTCAAAGGGATACCTTAGGTACTATTTTAACCATACATTCAACAAGCGTTTGAGTACCTAACGTGAGTTCAGTTTTAAATGTTTGAGATTGAGGTGCTTGAGAGACATTCTAATGGACTTGAAGAAAAACCAGCAGGATATATGGTTATGAAGGTCATCTGAAATGTCTGGGTTTGAAATATTTGGGGAGTTTTCAGCATAGTTGAAGTCAAAGGTATGGGGGATTGCCTCCAGAAAGAATATAGTATATAAAGAAGAGGGCCCGAAACTGATCTTTATGGAATGCCACAATCTTCATAACTTTGCACTGTCCTGTAAAACTGTTTTTAAAAGGTGTCAGTGAAGTAGAAGGGGGGTCAGAGAGGACCTCATGTAGACTCTGACCAAACATTGGTACTGAACTTAGTAGATGGGTGTTTCCCTAACACGATGGGCAATTCACTCCGGAGAAACAGTATGAACAGAGGCACAGAAGCATAAAATGAAACGAAATGGTATATTTGGAGAAAATCAAGTGAATTTTTTATTACAGTAGTGCAAGGACAAGTGGGAGACAAGGCCATAAAAAAAACCTGAACCTAATTATAGTAAAATGTGAAATTTCTGATACCGTTGAGAGGGACTGATTGAAAGTGAGATTGTGTTTTATTTTCCTGTGTGATGGTAGAATATCCCAAGATATTAAATTAACATCCTTGCATTTTCTTACTTCTTTTGACACCCTTCTCCCCAACTCAGACAGTGTTTTTCACTGCCTCAGGGAAAAGTAAAAAATTCAAATCATGCATTTTGAATTTTAAAAACTTATTTGAATTGTAGGAAATTGGGATGTTGAGCTTCCAAAGCCTCAACCCTGAAAAATCTGGAGCATTAAACTATGGCATAAACAATACATCTGGAGTTAGAGTCAGTTTTCCCAGCCCAAACTAGATAAAGATTCCACAGGTTAGGGAAGAAAAGAGAGTGAGATGGTAATGGGTCCCTGAGAAAGGGTCCTGAACAATATTTTTGATTAGATGAAATTTGATGGTGTAGGGGTAATGAAACCTCAGATGGTTGGAAGAATGGGAGAGTAGAAATGTTCTGGGTTTCCCTTTATGGCATGACTTTCAGAGTCCCCTAAATCCAGCAGGAAACAGGAGCAGAAAATTGAGATGCCTGTATTTGAAGTGTACAAAAATAGGACTCCAACAGCCCCAGAGTTCCCCATCATCTAGCAAGATATAGGAAGGATCACATGTTGTCCATGTACCCAAAAGAACAAGAAAGTAACTGAACCAATTAGTCCTTGTGGTCGGGATGAGAAATGCATAACAGTACTCTTCATGAACCAAAGGCAAGAATTTAGACAAGAATGGAAAAATATTAACAGATGTTAACATGCATAGATGATGAAGACAGAGAAAGAGAGGACCCATGAAAAAAAGTTAGTAAGAGGGGTAGAGACTCTGAAATAATTGGGGAACTTTGAATTGTTAAGATTGTTTCCACAACCCAGCTTATTTGTACATCAGCTCAAAATTTAAGTTGAAATGTAGAAAAAAGTGAGAAAGTTTATAAATTGACATATTACACCTACTGCATTTGTATCTCCAACATCCAAACCAGGGTCAGCGACATTGAACACACTCAAAAAAGCTTTGCAACTTGCGTAAAACCAATGTTTTAAAAACACAGCAAATCATGAAATAGTAAACAAAATGAGAGAGAATCATTATATCAACATTTTGGTATATTTCATTCCAGTCCTTTTTCTTCACAAAACAGAAAGCAGAGATTTACTAATGAAATAACATCCTACTATACAAAATACTGTGAACATCTTCCTATAATATTAAATATTCCAAAAAATAGTAATTTAATTTGGCCATAATATTTCGCCACAGGAATATATGCTAATTTATTTAATCTTTTCTTTCTAGTTAACATCTAGATTGACTCTTCTATTTTTGTAAATACAATTTTGCAATGAATATCCTTGCACATACATCTTTGTGGTCATTATGATTGGTATCTTTGGATAAAATTTTATAAATAGAAAGTCAGAGGGTGCATCTAGTTCAAGATGGCAGATTGAATAAATGCTGAAACCTCCCAAACACAGGGAGATATCAGAGATTGTCTTCTCAAGCGTATCACTGCACTCACAAACAAGGAAACTCTCTGAAGACCAGAAATAAAGAATACCAAGTTTCATGAAATATACGTGAGGAGTGGAGAAATGCTGATTCCTTTACAGTTTACCAAGAAAATATTTAAGTATTCTTTTAAAATATGTAAGTTTAGCAAAGTAAATAAAAGTAGAATATGTAGCTTCCAAAAAAAAAAAAAACTGGGGAAAAAATGAACAAAGAAAAACTGACTTGTCCAACAAAAGTCCATAAAGAAGAAAAAAAGAAAACCATGGCAAATAGAGAACACATACCAAAAAATATATGATGACTGAAACATCCAAATTTTTCATTAATCATAATAAAACTTAAACGGCTAAACTTTCATATTAAAAGACAGACTCTGAGATTGGATTTTTAAATACAAAACTATTCATAAGGCCCACACCTAAAACAAAGTGATATGACAAGGCTAAAAATGAAAGGATAACAAAAACTATTCTAGGCAAGCATTAACAAATATAAAGCTGGTGGAATAATAACATCAGACAAAACTAATTCAACCTAAACCACATTAAAAGGTAAAGTTATGTATATTGGTTCCTCTAAGGAACAGCTAGTTCTTTTCCTATAAAATATTACAGTTTTTTTTTTTAAAGCTATAAGAGCCAACATGACGCTATGGACAGAAGCACCATGCAGTCCCTCCACAGCAAAGAGCCAAAAAACTACATAAAACAGAGGCAAACGTCAATCTTGGAAACCTAAGCAACAAACGGAGAGATAACTCAACCAAGCACTGAATGGAATAAGAAACTGACAGAGCACTGTGAATGAGGACAGCTACCAGCTAATGCAGCACAGATTCACCATCTTGGACTACTGTTGGAGATGGGCGAACAGGGAGTATACAGGAAACCAGCTTCATGGAGCTCCCAGCAGATGACAGAGCACCTGGTAACCAGCGATACACACTTTCCCACCTCCTACCCTTCTTCAACCTGCTCAGCCTCTCCCACTTCCTGGCAGACCATGGTCGCTCCTTTGGGAGGTGCTGGCTCCATGCCACATGAATTCGCCCCTCCCAGACTGGCCATTTCTTTTTTCAGTCCCATTTCTTCTTTCCTGATGTTGCTTTATTTGGCTTCTTTTGGTTTCTTCCCTGCCTCTCACCTCCTTCCCCTCCTTTCCTTCAAACACCTGGCTCCATGTGCCATCTTTGCTTCTTGACGGGCTGTAAAGCACAGCTCAGCTGGGGAACTGCTTCCACAGTCCATGCTGCCATGTTGGTAGAATCCTTAGGGGCATTTCTTTTTTCTTTTAACTTTTTGTCTTTCTTCATTTCTCAGTTTCTCATTTCTCTCTACTTACCTTCTTTTCCTGTCTCCTGAACACCTGGCACTGTATGCCACTTTCACCTCTTCTAGCTGGGCTGTACTGAGCAGCTTGGGAGCCACTTTCCTGGTCACTGGTGGGGTACCTGGGAACATTTTTTTTTCTTTCCTCTTTTTCTTTATTTGCGTTTCTCACGTCTATTTACCTTCTTTTCCTGTCTCCTGTATACATGGTACTGTGTGCCATCTCCACCCATTCCCAGGCTGTACTGCACAGCTTGGGAGCCACTTCCTTTGTCTGTGCAGCCACGTTGGTGGCATCCCTGGGGGACAATTTTTTTTTTAGTATTTTCTTCATTTTCTTTTTTCCTTTTCTTCATTTATCAGTTTCTTGTCTCTCTCTACTTTCCTTCTTTTCCTGTCTCCCGAATACCTGGTGCTGTGCGCTATCTCTGCCCCTTCTAGAGGGGCTGTGCCCTGAGGCCTGGGAGCCACTCCTGGGGTCACTAGTGGGATACCTGGGGGCATTTCTTTTCTTTTTGTTTTTTTCATTCTTATTTATTTATTCTTCGCCTTTTCTTTATTTCTTGGTTTCACATCTCCCTACTCCGACAGGATCCTTCAACACTTTTTTTTCTGGCTACTATTTCTCTCTCCTCTCCCTCTTCTTTCCCATATGAAACCTAGCTACACACATCACAACCTCCCTCGCCCGCCTACCTGCAATGTGTGCTGAACATTGCATCCCCAGGCAGCACAGACACAGACTACCAGAAGCTGGCCTGCACTGACCCATGGCCAACCTGCCACAAACAACCTATCCCAGCCCCTCCCCCTTTAGCTGAACCTGCCCTGCTGCACCATAGCTGAGTGACTGGCCCTGCCCAGTGGACAAGAAGGTGAAAAATATTGTGCCAACAGGAAAGCAAACAACAAAGAATGCACAGCCCACCAGCTCAGACATAACCAAATAAAACAAAAAAGCAAGATAAAACAAACAATTCTACAATCAATAAGTGAAGAAAATAACTACTGGATGTTCCAAAGACAGCAGACAATATCAAAACATAATTAAAAAAACAGGACAGGATGGTACCAGTGCGTACCCAAAATAAAACACTAGATGACTTTCCATTAGAAGAAAAGGCACTGGATATACCTGATAGGAATTCAAATCTCTAATATTCAGAGCTATCGAAGAGTTGAAGGAAAAACCTGAAAAAAATGAGGAAAAAATAGACAAATTCATGGAAAAGACACAAAACAATGGAAGAATTCAGGAAAATGATACGGGAACAAAATGCCAAAATAAATTCACAAGTAGAAAACATACAAAAACAGCAATTAGAAATCCAAAAGATAAACAACAAGATTTCAGAAATAGGCAGTGTCATAGAAAGACTGAGGAGCAGGTTTGAAACAATGGAAGACAGGCTCAGTGAAATTAAAGACAAATATTTGGATACCACTTTGAGAAAGAATCAGAAAAAAAAAAAAGACCAAAGGAAAATAAAGAAAACCTGAGAATGATGTGGGATACAATCAAAAGCAAAAATTTGCAAGTGATCAGAGTTTCAGAACAGGGGGAGAAAACAGAAAACACAGACAGGATTATTGAAGAATTGCTGACACAAAACTCCCCTAATATCATGAAAGATGAAAAGCTGACCACCCAAGAAGCTCAACGAACCCCATATATGACAGACCTCAAGAGAAAAACACCATGGCATATCATAATCACACTTGCTAAAACCAAAGACAAAGAAGGAATCCTGAGAGCAGCTCAAGAAAAACAAAAAGTCACATATAGAGGGGAAACAATAAGACTAAGCTATGATTACTTGGCAGAAACCATTTAGGAAAGAAGGCAATAGGATGACATAAAGAATATCTTGAAAGAAAAAAAAAATTCCAGCCAAGAAGCATATATCCTGCAAAACTCTCATTGAAAAAGGATGGTGAAATTAGGATATTTCCACATAAAAAGAAATTAAGGGAATGTGTAAAAAACAAACAAAACTTACAAGAATTAATAAAGGGGGTCCTTCAGTTTGAGAACAAAAAACACCAGACCACAGCCTGAATGTAGGACACAAGATTGTACAAGCCAGATAGCAAAGTACGAAATGAACTCTCAAGGATTTTCCAAAACCAAAAGAATTGCAATAGGGAACCAGAGAGGTTAATCTATAAACAACAACAACATCAGAACAACGAAAGAGGGAATAAATGGTGTAGGTATAGAACTTTCTAATGGAGAGGAAGACAAGGCAATACCAAGTAATAATAGACTGGTTCAAACCTAGGAAGATAAGGGTAAATTTCAAGGTAACAACAAAGAAAATTAAAAAACCTACTCATCAAAATAAAAAAAACATAAAGTCTCAAAAAAACAAAAAAAACAAACCCAGGGCTGTCGAGTTGATTCCGACTCATAGCAACCCTACAGGACAGAGTAGAACTGCCTGATAGAGATTCCAAGAAGCACCTGGCGGATTCAAACTGCCGACCCTTTTGTTAGCAGCTATAGCACTTAACCACTACACCACTAGGGTTTCCATAAAGTCTCAGTAAAAACAAATGCAACAAAAACAAAAGAAATGAAAAAAAAAGGACACGATCAGCCAACTTGACCTTATAGACATACATGGAACACTCAACCGAACAGCTGCAAAGTACACATTCTTTTCCAATGCACACGGAACATTCTCCAGAATAGATCCACATCTTAGACCACAAAACAACCCTCAACAAAATCCAAACATTAAGATAACCCAAAGTATCTTCTCTGATCACAATGCCATCAAAGTAGAAATTAACAGCAGGAACAGCAAAGAAAAAAATCAATTACATGGAAACTGAATAACACCCTGCTTAAAAAACATTTAGTAAAAGCAGAAATAAAAGATGGAATCAAAAAATTCCTAGAATCAAACGAAAATGAAAACACATTATACCAAAACCTTTGGGAACCAGCAAAGGCAGTGCTCAGAGTTGAATTTATAGCAATAGATGCACATATCATCTGGAGAAGGACATCATGATTGGTGAAGTAGAGGGTCAGCTAAAAAGAGGAAGACCCTCAACGAGGTAGATCGACACAGTGGCTGCAACAATGGGCTTAAACATAACAATGATTGTGAGGATGGTGCAGGACCAGGTGGTGTTTCTTTCTGTTGTACCTAGGGTCAGAATGAGTCAGAACTGACTCGATGGTACCTATCAACTAACAACAAACTCTCACCTGATCTTTGACAAGGGCCCAAAGGCCATCAAATGGGGAAAAGCAGTCTTTTTAACAAATGCTGCCAGCAAAACTAGATGTCCACCTGCAAAAAAAATGAAACAGGACCCATACCTCACACCATACACAAAAACTAATTCAAAATGGAACAAAGACCTAAATATAAAACAAAAAACTAAAGATCGTAGAAGAAAAAATGGGATCAACACTAGAAGCCCTAACACATGGCATTAACAGAATACAAGCCATAACTAAGAACACACAAACCCCAGAAGATAAGCTAGATAACTGGGATCTTCTAAAAATTAAGCACTTATGCCCATCAAAAGACTTTACCAAAAGATTAAAAAGAGAACCTACAGACTGGGGAAAAAAAAACTTGACTATTAAAAATCTGACAAGGTATAATCTCTAAAATCTACAGGAAAATCCAACAACTCTCCAACAAAAAGGCAAACAATTCAATTTAAAATGGGCAAAGGAAATGAACAGACACTTCACCAAAGACATTCAAGTGACTAACAGACACAACAGGAAATGCTCATGATCACCAGCCGTTAGAGAAATGCAAATCAAAACCACGTTGAGATACCATCTCACCCCGGTATTACTGGCACGAATCAAAAAAACAGGAAATAACAAATATTGTAGAGGCTTCAGGGTGATTGAAACTCTTATGCACTGCTGGTGGGAATGCAAAATGGTACTACCATTTTGGAAGATGATATGACATTCTCTTAGAGAGCTAGAAATAGAAATACCATATGATCCAGGAATCCCACTCCTAGGAATATAGCCTAGAGAATTAAGAGCTGTCACACAAATAGACATATGCACACCCATGTTCATTGCAGCATTGTTCACAATAGCAAAACGATGGAAACAGCCTAGATGCCCATCAACAGATGAATCGATAAACAAGCTAAGGTACGTACACACAATGGAGTACTATGCAACGATAAAGCAGAATGATGTATCTGTGAAGCATCTCACAGCATGGATGAATCTGGAAGGCATTATGCTGAGTAACATAAGTCAGTCACAAAAGGACAAATATTTTATGAGACCACTACTATAAAAATTCATGAAGAGGTTTACACACAAAGGAAACAATCTTTGATGGTTATGAGGGAGGGTACGGGTGGGGATGGAAAAACACTAAACAGACAAAAAAAAACCTTTGCCATCGACTCAATTCCAGCTCATAGCAACCATATAGGACAGAGTAGAACTGCCCCATAGTGTTTCCAAGGAGCGCCCGGTGGAATTGAACTGCTGACCTTTTGGTTAGCAGCCATAGCTATCAACCACTACGACACCGGGGTTTCCAAACAGACAATAGATAAGCGGCAACTTTGGTGAAAGGACAGTACGCAATACTGGGGAAGCCAGCACAACTCGTACAAGGCAGGGTCATAGAACCTCCACAGATACATTCAAACTCCCTGAGGGGCCGAATTACTGGGCTGAGGGCTGTGAACACCATGGTCTCAGGGAACATCTAGCTCAATTGGCATAACATACATATAAAGAAAATATTCTACATTCTGCTTTGGTTGGTAGTGTCTGAGCCCTTAAAAGCCTGTGAGTGGCCATCTAAGATATTCCACTGGTCTCACCCCTTCAGGAGCAGGGAAGAATGAAGAAAACTAAAGATACAAAGAGAAAGATTAGTCCAAAGGACTAATGGACCACAACTACCATGGCCTCCACCCGACTGAGTCCAGTACAACTAGATGGTGCCCGGCTACCACTACTGACAACTCTGAAAGGGATAGCTATAGACGGTCCCAGGCAGAGCTGGAGAATATGTAGAATAAAATTCTAACTCACAAAAAAAGACTGGACTTACTGGCCTGATAGAGACTGGAGAAACCTTTAGAGTATGGCCCCCTGACACCCTTTTAGCTCAATAATAAAGTCATTCCTGGGGTTCACCCTTTGACCAAGGATTGGACAGACCCATAAAACAAGACTAAATGGGCACACCAGACCAGGGGCAAGGACTAGAAGGCAAGGGGAGACAGGGGAGCTGGTAATAGGGAACCCAAGGTTTAGAAGGGAGAGTGTTGACATGTCGTGGGGTTGTTAACCAATGTCATAAAACAATCTGTGTACTGTTTAATGAGAAGCTAGTTTGTTCTGTAAAGCTTCATTTAAAGTACAATTTTTTAAAAAAAGGTAGAAAGTATCTAAAATCATTTTAGGAGAACAGCTAGTCTACTTCCTATTAGGCAAAGACTCCAGGAAAAGACAGTGTCTTTTATCCTCTGTCTAAATGAATACAACTCACACAGAATAATGTGCTTAGAGTAGCATTTCTCAGCTTCAGCCCTATTGACACTTTTGCCAAATAAGTATTTGTTGTGGGGGAGCTGCCTTGTGTATTGTAGGATGTTTAACAACATCCCTGACCTCTACACACAAGATACAAGTAGCATGCTCCCCACCCGCCAGCCCAGTTCTGACAACCGAAAACATCTCCATTGCCAGATGTCCTCTGGGAAGCAAAATCATCTCCAGTTAAGAAACACTGGCTTAGAGAATCTCAGAGAAATGGAACTGAAAAGACTAGATTAAGTCAAAACTGAACCTGTTGTTGCTGTTAGTTGCCCTTTAGTCAGCTGCAACTTCTGGTGATCTTATGTATAAAAGAATGAAATGGTGCCTGGTCCTGTGCCATCTTCACGGTTGTCGGTATGGTTGAGTCCATTGTTGTGGCTATTTTGTTAACCCATCTCATTGAGTTTCCTTCGTTTTCACTGACCCTCTACTTTACCAAACATGACGTGATTTTCTAGCAATTGGTTTTTCCTGATGACTACCTGAAGTGAACAAGACAAAGTCTCACCATCTTTGATTCTAAGAAGCATCCTGGTTGTGTTTTTCTAAGACTGATTCGTTCGTTCTTCTGGCAATCCACAATATATTCAATACTGTTTGCCAACACCACAATTTGAATGCATCAATTCTTCTTCTGTCTTCCTTTTTCATTGTGAAACTTCCACATACATATGAGGTGATTGAATGTATCATAGTTTGGATCAGGCACACCTTCGTCATTAAAGTGACATCTTTGGTTTTTAAAAGTTTAAAGAGGTCTTTTGCAGCAGATTTTCCCAATGCAATACAACATTTGATTTCTTTACTCCTGCATCCATGGGCGTTGATTGTGGGTCCAAATAAAATGGAATCCTTGACAGCTTTAATATTTTCTCTGTTTATCATTATGTTGCTTATTGGTCTGCTTGTGAGGATTTTTGTTTTATGCTGAGGTGTAATCCATACTGAAGGCTGTAGTCTTTGATCTTCATCGGTAAGTAATTCAAACTGTCTTCATTTTAGGTTGTGTCATCTGTGTATCACAGTTTGTTAATGAGTTTTCCTTCAATCCTTATGCTACATTCTTCTTTATATAGTCCAACTTCTCATATATTTTGACAGGAGTTGATGGAATACCAATTGAGATGTTTCAACCAATGGATTCAACTCTGGAAGTGCCTCCTAGTCTATGTTAAGAAATTTGGAAGACAGGCTCCTGGCCAGCCAACTGGAAGAGATCCATATTGGTGACCATTCAAAAGAAAGGAGATCAAATAGAATGTGAATGGAGAAATTATCAAACAAAATCATTACTGTCACATGCTAGCAAAATTTTACTGGAGATAATTCAAAAACAAATGTAGATGTACATTGACAGGGAACTGACAGAAATTCAAGCCACATTCAGAAAAGGATGTGGAATGAGAGATAACATTACTGAAGTCAGACAGATCTTGGCTGAGAATACCAGAACGATATTTACATGTGGTTTATCAATTACAGAGATGCATTCAACTATGTGGATCATAACAAATTATGGATAATATTATGAAGAATGGAAATTTCAGAACACTTAATTGTGCTCATCAGGGCCCTGTACATGAATCAAAAGGCCATTTGAACAAAACAACGAAATGCTATGTGGTTCAGTATTAGAAAGGGTGTGAGACACAGTTATTTGTATCTTTTCACCTTGTTTATTCAATCTGTCAATTGAACTAAGCCTACCTATAAAATTATAGTTGTGTGTATGAGCTAATAAATTACCTTATTGTTTAAAAAATTCTAGGACTAATTTTAGTTACTTGCAGCCAAAAGCTTTAAAAAAAAAAGTTTCACTTCATTCCTATGCCAAGCTCTCTCCTGTTTCATTCAGAGATATTTTGCTATCTTCTATAGTTAATTTTTCCCGTTGAACTTCAGAATAGCTTTGTCATATTGAAAAAAAAAAAAAAGATCCAGTGGGAATGTCTTGAAGCCTATAATGTATTTTGAGAGAAATAACATCATTATAACATGCAGGTTTTCCATCAACGATCACAGTAATTTGTTCTATTTTCATGTGACCCTTTCTGTTCCTGAATACCATTTTATATATATATTTTCCATATTGGCCTTGTACATTTCTTGTTAAGTTTATTCTTCTGTATCTTTGTTTTGTTATTATAATTATTTCCCCAATGTTATTTCTGATCGGTAATTACTGAAAACAGAAAAATTTGTCTATTTCATAGGTCAAGAAAACTATGGTCCCTGAGTCAAATCCCATCCACATCCTGTTTTTGTAAATAAAGTTTTATTGGAAGGCAAGCCCAGTGCCGTTGAGTCGATTCCGACTCATAGCGACCCTATAGGACAGAGTAGAACTGCCCCATAGAGTTTCCAAGGAGCGCCTGGCAAATTCGAACTGCTGACCCTTTGATTAGTAGCTGTAGCACTTAACTACTATGCCTCCAGGGTTTCCTATTGGAAGGCAGCTATGCTTATTCACTTACTTATGGTCTATGGCTGCTTTCACACTATAACACTGGAGTTAAGTAGTTACAACAGAGACTTAATAGCCTATAAAGCATAAAATACTTACTGTCTAACCCTTTACAGAAGAAGTTTGCTGGCCTCTGGTCTATTTCAATGAACTCTTATCAGTTTCCATTATTTTTCAGTTAAGTCTCTGTGATTACATAGATTAAAAATATTCAGATATTCATAATTTTATTTCCTCTTTTCCAAAACTCATTCCACTTATTTTGAAGTTTGGTTGTTTGGTTTGTTGGCTGGCTGTTATTAATGAACTGGCTAAAACTTTTTTTCTGATATTAACAAAAATACCTTTAAGATTTAATTATTGAGGATAATGCTGGCTTTGAGTTTAAAATAGAATTTCTTTATCATATTAAGAAATTATCTTTATTGCCCTCATACTCTAAGCCTTTTTACTATGAATGAATGTTGAATTACATTAATTATGTTTTGATAGTTATTTTTTTATCTCCTCTTGATTTATTAATGTGATTAATTGTTTCATTACCTAATAATCAATCATCATTGATTCCCTGGGGAAAACTATACTTATAAATGATATAGAATTCTTCTAATGTATTCCTAGATTTTATAAGAAACATCTTATACATGACTATTTGCATCAGTATTCAGAAGTATAATGTATCTTTTTATATTTGTATGCTATTTTAGTCAGGCTAGGGGATCAGAATTATGCTATTTTAAATTATATGAATAAGGAAGATTTCCATTTTATTTTATGCTCTGGGACAGTTTCTACAGCAAAAAAATTACTTGTACCTGAAATATTGAAGGGATTCCAATATAAAACTATGTGGATAACATTTTTAGTGTTAATTCTTTGACAATTTTTCAGTTTCTTCCACAGTCACTGATCTTTTCATTTTTCTACATCTTGGGGCAGTTTGAGCAATTTGAGTTTTTCCAGAAAATCAATTTCTTGAATTTTTTAAATGTATTAGCAGAGAATTGTACCTAAAAGTGTGATTTTTAAAAGCCTTTTGCATCTCTTGTTTTAAATGATTTCTTACTCTTGATCATATTTGTTTCTTTTTCTTTCTCACACTTTTTTGTTCATCTTAATTAGATTTTCCAGGAAAATTTACTTCTTCGAAGTCAGTCACTAGACAATGAATTTATTTCATTAATTTTATTTTTAATTTTCTACTTTATAAATTTCTCTTTTGCATTGGCAATTAGGAGGTCATTGGTAAATCTTTTTTAAAAAAGTTTCTCACTTTGTGCAATAACATGATCTTTCTTCTTTCCTCTAAATTCTAACTGAAACACAAATATTTGCAAGCAATTACCATTACTTGAAGTTATGCATCTAGATTTTGGAAATAGCATAATGGAAATTAGTATAAACATTGTATAAGAAGAATCAGAATAGAGTTATGACAGAAATTTTCAAATGATTAAGAAAAAAAATTATATTTTACAAAGTACATCAATAGACCCACTAAGAGAAAATGCAGCTAACAATAAACTATATAAAGCACATTCAATCTCTCTAACAAAGAATTGTATGAAATAAGAATATACTCTGCTTTATTTGTAAATTGGCAAGCCTTTATTATTATTATTATTATTATTATTATTATTATTATTATGCTGATGACACAATGCTGGTAACGTACATTAAACCAACACTTTTCTGACAGTATATTGAATTTGTACAGCATTTCAGAAAATAATTCATCCGTATGAAACAGGAGTTTTAAACAGGATAGAACTGAAAAATTTATCCCTTGAATTACATCTTAAGGAAAAGTTTCATAACGTTATTGTGCAAAATTTTAAAAAATCAGAAATAACCTAAAAACATGACAATAGAGAAATAATTAAATTCTGACTGATCCACTTGATAAATATTATAAGATCATTAAAAATGTTTATAATGCAGTCTTTGATGGCTACAAGGGAGGGGAGAGGTGGGCATGGAAAAACAATAAATAGACAATAGACAAGTGGTAACTTTGATGAAGGGTAAGACAGTACACAATACTGGGGAGGTCAGCACAACTTGTACAAGACAACGTCATGCAAGCTCCATAGACACATCCAAACTCCCTGAGGGGCCAAATTACTGGGATGGGGGCTGTGGGGACCATAGTCTTGGGGAATATCTAGCTCAATTGGTGTAACATGGTTTGTAAAGAAAATGTTCTACATTCTACTGTACAGAGTAGCATCTGGGGTCTTAAAAGCCTGTGAGTGGCCACCTAAGATATTCCACTGGTCTCACCCCTTCGGGAGCAAGGAAGAATGAAGAAAACTGAAGATACAAGGGAAAGATTAGTCCAAAGGACTAATGGACCACATCTACTATGGCCTCCACCAGACTGAGTCCAGTACAACTAGATGGTGCCTGGCTACCACCACTGACTGCTCTGACAGGGATCACAATACAGGGTCCCAGACAATGCTGGAGAAAAATGTAGGATAAAATTCTAACTCAAAAAGAAAGACCAAACTTGCTGGCCTGACAGAGACTGGAGAAACCCTGAGTGTATGGCCCCTGGTCACCCTTTCAGCTCAGTCCTGAAGTCACTCCTGAGGTTCACCCTTCAGCCAAAAATAGTACAGGGCCATAAAACAAAGTGAGACTAAAGAGGCACACCAGCACAGGGGCAAGGACTAGAAGGTGAGAGGAGACAGAAAGCTGGTAATAGGGAACCCAAGGTTGAGAAGGGAGAGTGTTGACATGTCATGGGGTTGTTAACCAATGTTATAAAACAATATGTGTACTGTACTAACTGTTTGATGAGAAACTAGTTTGTTCTGTAAACCTTCATCTAAAGTACTATAATAAAAATTTTAAAAAATGTTTATAATGGATCCAGTCTGGCATGTGAAGAGATTGGAAGTCTTCCCTTCCATCCTCACAACAAGAAAAAGATGTAAAACTAAATATTAACAGCTCTTTATAAATCCGTCAGATAATTGATGTCACAAGGCAAACTCTCACCCTGAAAAGTGTGAAGACAAACAGGGTGATACAGAGAATCACTACTTGTTGGGAGCAGAAACTGCCACACTGGACTCAGAATCAGTTAGGAAAATTTAAAGGGTAAGTGACTAATCACTGGAGATTGAGCAAGGACTAGTTTGAGAAGAAAAAAAAACTCCTGGAAGCCCAGCCTCAGGGGGGAGGGGACACTTTAATGAGTTTTACCCCCAGGACCACCACCAAAATCTCACTGTGAAACTCAAGAAATTTTCCTTGTGCTTCTGGCAGGGGCAGAGGAAGGGTAACCATTTTAAAATGCTGCTATGTTCTCCTTCATAATAGCCTGCTTTCAAGTAAAACACTTTACCAGAGTCTAATCAATGCAAGCTTGATCAAAGAATTACCAACCTGGAGGAAGATAAATACCCAACTGCGGCCCCCTTCTAGCCTTCCTGTTTCACTTAAGAGGTGAAAAAAAAAAGCTGAGAAGCACTTACAAAGGACACTATCTAGGGGCACAAACTCACAGAAGACTGAGACAATAAAATTACAGAGCAATTCCCTTTTCCCCACACTTTACCATCACATCGACATCAACAGGGTCTTACACGGGATTACAGCTGAAAGAACCTCAGTTCCTTTTACCTGACACCTCACGTCTGGCTTTCAACAACAACAACAACAAATTCAAGGCATGGGAAAAGGCGAAAAACACAGTCTCAAGAGACAAGGGTAGCATCAGAATCAGACTCAGATATTGAAAAGATTTTGGAATTATCAAACTGGGAATTTTAAATAAATATAAGTATTGAGCCATGTTAGTACAGTGGTTAAGAGCTACAGCTGCTAACCTAAAGGCCTGCAGTTGCAATCTACCAGCCACTCCTTGGAAACCTTACGGGGCAGTTCTACTATGTCCTACGGGGTCACTATGAGTCATAATTGACTCGATGGCAATGGGTTTTGTTTTGGTATGATAAGTATGCCAATATCTTTAAAAGAAAAAGTGATAACATGCAAGAACAGAAGGGTAAAGTAAGCATAGAGGTGAAAACTCTAGGAAAGATCAAAAAGAAATGCTACAAATCAAAACCACTGTAACAAAAATAAACAATGCCTTTGACGGGCTCATCAGTAGACTGGACAAGGCCAGGGAAATAATCAACGAGATTGAAGATATGTCAAAAGAAACTTCACAAACTGAAAGCTTAGAGAAAAAAGAACTTAAAAATAAATAAAAATGAATATCCAAGAACTGTGGGATGTATACCTTATAAAAGGTGTAACATGCACATGAAGGGAATACCAGAAGGAAAAGAAAGAGATAAAGGAATAGAAAAAAAAAATTGAAATAGTAATGGCTGAAAATTTTCCAAAATTGTTGAAAGACACCAAACCACAGATCCAGGAAGCTCAGAAAATACCAAGGAGAATAAATACCAAATAATCTACACTTAGGCATACGACACTTAAACTGCGAAAACTCAAAAACAAGGAGAAAATATTGAAAGAAGCCAGAATAAAGGAAAAACACTTTATCTACAAATGACAAAAGTAAGAATTACATAGCACTTCTCCTCAGAAACCACACAAGCAAGAAAGTGAAATATCCAGAGTGTTGAGGGAAAAAGAAAAAAAAAACTACAACCTAGACTTCTGTACCTATTGGAAGTATCCTTCAAAAGTGAAGGAGAAATAAAGATATTCTCAGATAAACAAAAATTAAGGAAATTTGTTGCTAATAGACCTGCCTTGCAAAACATGTTAAAAGAAGTTCTTCAGAAAGAAGAAAAATGATATAAGTCAGAAACTCATACTACATAAAGAAAGGAAAAGTATTCAAGAAGGAATAGAGAAGGTAAAATAAAGTTTTTTTTTCTTATTCTTAACTGATCTAATAGAAGGGTTTGTTTAAAATAATAAGAGCCATGATATATTGGATGTCGTAACTTACGGATAAGTGAAATGTGTAACAGTAATGTTATAAAGAATAAGAGGAAGGAATTGAGAATACTCTGTTATAAGGTACCTGTACTATCTGTGAAGTCCCCTCCAAAAAAAAAAAAAACCAAACCCATTGCTGTCGAGTTGATTCCAATTCATAGCGACCCTAGAGGACAGAGTAGAACTGCCCCATAGAGTTTCCAAGGAGCATCTGGTGGATTCGAACCACCACCCTGCTGGTTAGCAGCCGAAGCACTTAACCACTATGCCACCAGGGTTTCCTCTGTGGAGCAGTATAATGTTATTTGAAAGTGAGCATAGATTAGTTGTAAATTAATATCTCAAACTCTTGGAAAACCACTGAAAATAAAATTTTAAAAATATTTAATTTATATGCTAAATAAGGAGAGAACATGGAATCATACAAAATGCTCAAAACCAGAGAAGGCACAAAAAAGAGTAGAAGACACAAGAAGAAACAAAGAACAAGGGCAACAAATAAAAAACTGTTATAAATACAGTAGCTATTATTCAACTATTTCAATAATCACTTCAAATGTGACGTATAAATATAACAATCAAAAAACAGAGACTATCAAAGTGCATAAAAAAGCAAGACCCAACTATGTGCTGTCTACAAGACACTCACTTTAAATATAAAGATACAGATATGTTAAAAATAAAAGAGTGGAGAAAGACATACCACACAGGCATTAATCAAAAGAAAACTGAAAGTAGCTATACTAATTTCGGACAATGCATATTTCATAGTAAAGAATATTATCAGGCATAAAGATGGGCATTATATAATGATAAAATGGACAATTCTCCAAGTAGACATAACAATCCTGAATGTATGAACCTAACAACAAAGTGCCAAAATACCTGAAGCAAAAATCGATATAACTACAACAAGAAATAGGCAAAACTTCTAATAGAGTTGGAGACTTCAACACCCCTCTATAAGTAATGGCCAGATCCAGCAGACGGAAAATCAGTAAGAATATGGTAGAACTTAAAAGCACCATCATTCAACTACAACTAATTGACATTTATAGAATAAGTCATTCTTCTCAAGCTCACATGAAACATTCAACAAGACAGATCACATTCTGGGCCATAAAACACACCTTAACAATGTAAAAAAAGAGAGAGAGATACAGATCACAATGAAATTAAACTAAAAATAAGTAGCAGAAAGATGGGTAGAAAATCTGAAAATGTAACACACATCTTAATAGCACATGGGTCAAAGAAGAAGTATCAAGAGAAATTGAAAATTATTTGAAAGTAAATTAAATTGCAAATAAAACTTTTCAAAGTCTGTGGTGAGAGCAGTATTTAGTGGGAAATTTATAATACTCAACGCATATATTAGAAAAGAATAAAAACCTATAATCAATAATCTAAGATTCCACCTTAAGAAAGTAGAAAAAGAACAAATTAAATCCAAAGTGAAAGAAGAAAAGAAATAATAAAATTAAGAGCAGAAATCAATGAAATTGAAGACATAAAATCAATAGAGAAAATAATGGAATCAAAAGCTGATTCTTTGAAAAAATCAATAAAATTTATAAAACTCTAGCCACACTAACCAAGAGAAGAAGAAAAAAGAGACAGATTACCAACATTAAAATTGAAAGAGAGACCATCACAACTCATCCCATGAAAATTAAAAGAATAATAAAGGAATATTATGAACAAATCTCTAGGAGTCCCTGGGTGGTGAAAAGGGTTAAACCCTCAACTACTAGCTAGAAAGTGGGCAGTTCGGACCCATCAAGAGGCTCCTTGGAAGACAAGCCTGGTGATCACAGCCTTGAAAACCCTATGGAGAGCAGTTCTACTCTGATACATATGGGGTAGCCATGAGTTGGAATCAACTCGATGGCAACTAAGACCAAAAACATGAACAAATCTGTGGCCACAAATTTCATAACTTAGATGATATGCACCAATTACTTGAAAAACATAATCTACAAAAACTCACACAAGGAGATACAGATAATCTGAATAAACGTATATCTACTAAATAGAGTTCCTGGGTGGTGCAAATGGTTAAGTACTTCACTATTAGCAGAAAGGCTGGCAGTTTGAACCCATCCAGGGGTGCCTCAGAAGACAGGCCTGGCAATCTGCTTCTGAAAGGTCACAGCCTTGAAAACCCTACTCTGATGCACATGGGATCTCCATGAGTCAGAATTGACTCTGTAGCAACTGGTTGGTCCTCAACGTGATAAAGAACATCTACAAAAAAAAACCCTACAGCTAACAGCAGTTGGGAACAAATCAAGGATGTCTCCTCTCATTACTCCTATTCAAAATTTTAGTGGAAGGCTTAGCTAATGCAATTAGACAAGAAAAGGAAGTAAGAGCTATACACATTGGTCAGGAAGAAATAAAACTGTGCTTGTTCACGAATGATATGATTGTTTATGTAGAAAATTCAAAACTGACAAAAAAAAGAAAAAACTCCTGGAACTAATAAGCAATTATAGCAAATGTTACGGACTGAATTTTGTTCCCCCAAAATATTTGTTGAAATCCTAACCCCTGTACCTATAATAATGACACTGTGTGTATATAGGGGGTTTTCTTTTGTTATGTTAATAAGGTCATATCAGTGTAGTTTGGGTCCTAAACCTAATAACTCTTGAGTCATGAAAAGACCAGAATAGACACAGACACACACACAGGGGGAAGAGGAAGACAGACTACTGAGACAGAGGCATCTACAAGCCCAGGAATGCCAAGAATTGTTGGCATCTACTAGAACCCGAAATAAACAAGGAAGGACCTTGCTCTAGAGCCACATCTTGAGTACAAACTTCTAGTCTCCAGAACTGTGAGAAAATTAATTTCTGTTCTTTAAAGCTGTTCACTTATGATATTTCTGTATGGCAGCACTAGGTAACTAAGACAGCAAGGTTGCGGAATACGAGGTTAATATACAAAAGTCAATTGATTTCCTATATACCAACAAATTGAAATTTGAAGTTAAAAACACAACACCATTTACATTAATACCAAAAAAAAAAAAATTAAACACTTAGGTATAAATCTATCAAAATATGTAGAAGATATACATGAAGAAAACTACTGAACTCTGATGAAAAATATCAAAAATCTTAATAAATGGACAGATATTCCATGTTCATAGACAGAAAAACTTAATAGTATTAAGATATCAATTCTTCCCAACTTTATCTGCGGATTCGATGCAATCACAATAAAAATCTCAGCGTGTTATTTTGTTATTTAAAAACTGATTATAAAGTTTACATGGAAAGGCAAAAGACCCAAAATAACCAACACAATACTGAAGAACAGATTTGCAGGATTGTCTCCCCTCCTCAGGATTTGTTTTTATTGCTGCTGTTTTTTTTTAATATTTATTTTATTTTTGGTGAAAATATACACAGCAGATCATACACCCATTCAATAATTTCTACATGTACAGTTCAATGACATTACATTCATTTACATTCTTCACGTTGTATGGTTATGCTCGCTTTCTCTCCCTATGCTGTTTCACCGCCATTGAATTACTTAGACTCACTGCCCCATAAAACTACTCATCTATGCTTTAGAGTTACTATTGTCAATTTGATCTGATACAGATAATTCTTGAAAAGAGCACAATGCTCAAGGCTAACATTCTTCATTAATTTAACTAAAATATTGTGTAGTTTGAAGATGACTTCAAGGTTCAAAAATTTTCTCAGGGCAACAGATTCGCAGGTTCCTCCAGCCACAATGGGTCCAGTAAGTCTGGATTCTATAAGAGACTTGAACTTTTTTTCTCACATTTTCTCCCTTTTGATCAAGACTTATCTATTGAGTCCTTGATCAGAACATTCAGTAATGGTAGCCGGGCACCATCCAGTTCTGGTCTCATGGCAGAGGAGGCAGCTAAGCCTGCAGTCCTGTTCCTTCTCTGATTCCTGCATCTCCTTATTCCTTTGCTGCTCCAGGTGAATAGAGACCAATTGCTGTGTCTCGGATGGCCATTCAAAAGCTTTTAAGACCCCAGGTACTACTCATCAAACTAGGGGGTAGAACAGAAACTCGAAAAATTTTGTTAGGCCAATTGGCTGGACAGACCCATGAAGCCATGACCCTAAGCCTTTGAACCAAGAAAACTAATCTCGTAGGTATTTGCTTGTACCTAAGTAGCTTCAGCAACCTCTTTTTTTTTTTTTTTTTTGGTTGTTGTATGTTGCTACATATTTTACTTTTTTTTAGTGACTTTTCTGAGCTAATTCTGTAAAGTCTATTCTCTTTGTCATTTTTTTGTCCCTGAAGTCACTGTTCCATTAACTTGGTGGTTACCTAGTGAATAGAAAGATATTTCCTAAAAACCCAAAGCCAAAAAATCTTCCCGTCTTTGCCAAGGATCTCTGTTTGCTGACACACATCTTCAACGCTCAGCCAGGCAGTTTACAACTCTGCCTTAGCCTTCAATTCCTGCTTCCATAGAGCCTCAAGTTCAGCAAGAGGTCTTTCTTGAGCATGTTCATAGCTGTGGGCATGCACGTGGCCTTCTAAATTCCCAGGAATGTATTATAACTTTTCAAAGCCCTTAGGGATATCTCATTCCCCAAACTTTCCTCCCAAGCTTTTTGGTTCCTCTATTGTTTGCTCTTTTTTTATAGTTTGCTCCAAATCTTATCTATTGCCCCAGGCAGAAGCAACTAAAACATTAGCCTGTATAAGTTTTCAACAAATGCTTCTCAGGAAGCAGGTGTAGCACCGGGCCAGTTACAACTTAAGCAAGGCAAGGGGGCCACCAGGCAAAAAAATCAGAAAAAAAAATAATTTTAATTCTTTAAGAATGAAATTCATTCATCTTCCTCAGGTAATGACAATGCTGGCTGTTATTTTCATGGCTACCACTGAGCTAGAAAGTGGGGAATGGGGCTTGGGTAAATTAAAACACAATAAAATTTGCTGATCTTTCTGAGAACAAGACATTTTTCTTTAAAAAGCATTCCCTGGGTCACTTCAAGGCTGGTTAATTTCCAGAGTTCTGAAAAAGTTGATTCTGACAGCTTTTGCCTGGTCTTTTTTTTTTTTTTTTCCATTGCTTTTATGGAGGGGCAGAATTTGGAGTTCCTTACTCTATCATTTTCACTGACATTGCTCCATATTTTTTATATTAACACAGCACTTACTTTTAATACCTTTTTTAATTTACAAATAATAACCCGTTTCCATCAAGTTGACTCCAGCTCATAGCTATCCTATATAACACTTATACAATTTGCTAAGTGTGTGCATTATATAGAGGAAAAGGAAGTTTTTTGAAAAAGAGCATAAAATATAAACCCATTTTTATTTGAACAACATTTATATAAAGTGTTTCGAAGATTCTTAGGATACTAATTAACAATCTTGACCGCTTAAATTTTTTTATGTTTATACTTCAATATTTGGCATATGCTTTAATATTACCATGTGTTTACCATTATGTTACCATTAGTAATGTACTATAAATCTGGTAAATCCTTTATTGTAAAATATGAAAGATCTATTTCTTCACAGCATTGTTCCAGAAGTTATCTGATCTTCACCACTATAATTATGAATATAATTCAGGAAGCACCTGTCTAATCTCATAAGTAAAACAGACATTATACAACTAGAATTTGACACTAGAAGGTATATCTGTGATGAAAGATGTTAGCATGAAAAATAACTTTATTTCAAAATATTAATGATAATGGTGAGCCAACCAATTTTCTAGAAATTGGATAAAAAGTTGTTGGTCAGAGGAAAGAAATGTTGGGAGGATAAAGTGGTTAGATATGATCCAATTGAAAAATAATTAGCTCCTTGTTGTGAGATAAGCAGGTATCAGGGACGCTAATCAAACACATACCTTAACACAATTATGAAAGATACATGACCTCAAATAAGCACTCACATGAACTGCAATAATAAAATTATATACTTAGCAAGGTCCTAAAATGAAAGCCATTTGTTGGATTTTGTTTTGACTATTTTTAAAATGACTTCTTGGAGTCACTGACTTCTCTTGATGATAGGAGGTAGAAAAGTTCCTGAAGCAAGCAGTCTTTGATGGTGAGGGGGACTTTCAGGTCAAGAACACAGCTTGGGAGAATAGAGACTAGATACATTTCCAAGGAGGAAAAAGAAGACCACCAGGGAAGTAAGACCTCTAAAGCACTGAGTGAGAAACAGATTTCTGACAAAATAAAAAATCAAAGTTTAGGAATTTGTTATGGATTGAATTGCATGCCCCTAAAAGTGACTCTGCACTGGTGAGCATTATCTTGTTTTGAGTACAGGCTTTTTCTTACAGATGTTATTAGTGAAGCCTCATAAAATAGACAAACACAGAAATAGAGTCACACACAGGGGAAGACAGTATGTGAGGATCCATCTACAAGCCTAGGAACATGACGAAATGCCTGGGGCTACAGAAACTGAGGCGTTCTGGTGGTACAGTGGTTTAGCGTAGTTCAGCTGCTAACCAAAATGCTGGTAGTTCAAATTCACCAGCTGCTCCTTGGAAACCCCATGGACCAGTTGGGAGGCTCTCCCCCATAACTGACAAAGCAAGCATAGCTTTATCAGCTTTATCATAGCTGAATTTGAACATTTAGCCTCCAGAACTGTGAGAAAATATTTTTTTGTTCTTTACAGCAGGTAATAGAAGAAATGAGGTTCTCTGACATGGTTAGAGCAAGTATTGGCAGATAAGTCATTCAAACAGAGTTTCTCTAAGCAGGTTTAGAGAGAGATCCATCCCATCTCGGCTGGGCTGTAGAAAGGAGGTTTATTGATGCATTGTGATTCCTTCAAATTGCAATTTTAATGAGCCAGCAATTTCATTTTTATCTTAACTCAGTGGCTTAACTCTCTTACTAATTGTTCCAGTACAATGATCTTTGGAAAGTTGGAGGATTCTGAGATCTATAAAGCTTTTGCCATATGCAATACTTTTTCATCATACAAATCTGTCTTACTTCCAACATGAGTGCTGCCAAAAACATCTTTTAAGAACAGAATAATGAATATGAAATTAATTAGATCAAGACTTCATCATTCCCAATATCACAGGGTGATAGTCTCATTTTATATTTAAAAATTATTTGGTTAAGATTAAATACCTAGAGACTTTGTTAACCCTGAGGACGAAATATTTAGTTCAAAGAAACTTTGATTCCTTAATTATTCCAATCATATTGCACATTGAAGGGAATTATATTTATTATTAGCCAAGAAAACTAATCTAGTAAAAACTACTGATGTGAAACTTGATTATGATGTGTTGGAAGAAATTGTGTTCCTTGGTTTATTAAATATCTATCTCTAAAAACAAATGGAATTGATTAGTGAGTGTGAGTGTATGGAAAGCAAATATTTCTAAAGATGGTTCATACCAGGGAGAGCTGTCCTCTTAGGATTTCATTTGGAAAGAGGGTACAAAGGCCTAATCAACATCCCTGGCAGGAGAGATTTTACTTGAGGAAAGTGACTATGTGATAGCTGGTAGGTCCAAGATGTCTCCTTGTAGTTTCAAAAGATTTTGATACTTTAATTTTCCCTGCTGAATTCTATGTTCCTTTATGTAAACGTTAATACAAAAATACTTCATTTATAGAACAATAAGATCTTAAGTAGAAAAAAAAAAAACCTTATTCTTAAAGACCAGCATAACCCAAAGAGGCATCTTTAAGAAAAGAGCCTGAATGCCACTCTTAAGCAGAGACAACTAGCAGTAAAAATGAGCCTAGGAAGAGGAAATCTTGTTTAATTAAAGTTTCTTCCTCCACTGCTGGATGTAACCTCTATAGGTGAAAAATAATCCTGAAATTGAATTAGTTGACTTGTATCATATTATTTACTTTTTCAACTGGGTGGTTTGGCTCTGTTATACGCAAATACATCTGGGAGTCAGTGTTACGCCATGTAAAAAACTATATCTAAAACATCAAAAGTAATCACTACCTCACTTTTGCGACATAGATTAAATGTCACGTATGTCTTCCGCTACAGTTTCATAGAACTGCACAATGTCTTTTTACTCCTAAACAAAAATCATTGAACAAGCAACAACATTTAAACAAATGTTGACACACTTCACAAGTATCTTAGAAAGTTACAAAAACAAGACTTAGCTTTCATTTTGTTTAAATAAAGCATTCCTTCAGCTGTCTTTTAAAGTAGAATTTCAGAAGAAATGGAAAAATGATTAACAGCCCTTTTCTCACCTTCTTTAGACTATGAAACCGTATTAGTTAAAAAATATAGTAATGGTCCCTGGGTGGAGCAAATGGTTTACACTCAACTACTAACCAAAAGCTTGGCAGTTCGAACTCATCCAGTGGCACCACAGAAGAAAGGCTTGGCAATCCGCTTCTGTAAAAGTTGCAGCCAAGAAAACCCTATGAAGCAGTTCTACTCTGTAACAAATAGGGTCGCCGTGAATTAGAATGGACTCGATGGCAACAGGTGCAGGTACTAGAAGTAGCAAAGATTATAAAAACAAAAATCAAGTGTATCAAAAATGAAAAATCAGCAGATGTGCTTTAACATTGTCTAGAAAGCTAATGAACTCTTTCAATTACTAAACATGCACCTTGACCCTACAGTAAATCAAAGTGGACCTAGATATCAGGTAAAACCAGACTCAAACCCATGGCCTTCAAATCTATTTCGACTCACAGCCACCCTATAGGACAAAGCAGTATTGCCCTATAAGGTTTCCAAGGAGTGGCCAGTGGATTCAAACTGCCAACCTTTTAGTTCACAGCCTATCTCTTAACTACTGTGCCACCAGGGCCCCAGATATCGGGTAGAAGTCCTAAATGAAATTTGGAAAAGAACTATACAGACAGAAAAAAAAAGAATTGTTGCCATGGAGTCGATTCCAACTCACAGCGACCCTGAGTAGAACTGCCCCACAGGGGTTTCCTGCTGACTTTTTGGTTACCAGCCAAGCTCTTAACCACTGTACCAACAGGCCCCCAGCTACAGGCTGTCAACAAAAGGCCATGTTTTATAATTATCTGTTTCATTGAAGGTTTACCCATTAGACTTGAGGCTATGGACTATATCTTAATTATTCCATGAGTCGGAATCCGCTGGACAGCAACTGTTTGTTTGGTATTTTTTAAGGACTTAACACAATGTCTGGTTTAGAGTAAAATGTACCAGATCCAAAATGACTGGTAGAGAAAAGGAAATTTTAGTTAAACTTGGGTTATACATGCAAAGGATTGTGTTTTTAAATTACGATGCCAGGCAACTGGATTATTCATCACTGAATCAGATATTTGTTGTCATTATTTGATTGAATTTCCAAGGGAATTGTGGCTATGGCAACATCCCAGGTGGTAGGGCCATAAAAGAATAGTTCCCAACACAACTTCAGCTTGATCCAATCAGCAGCACTATCTACATGGCAGCACAGTGGTTAGAGATAAGGAAGTATCAGTCTGTCTATAAACATCACTACGGTGACAGGCCATTGCTGGTTCCTTACATTAAAAAACAGTGCCAAAACTATTCACTAACTGCCCTGCTTCTGAGCATTTTATAAGCTCATTTAAGAGAGGTAGATCAGTCGTATAGGTACATATGACCTAGGGCTGAGGGAGAATCAGAACAATTGCTGCCCACAGATGCTTGCCTTTTCTGAGTCTGGTAACTACAGAGAATGTAATATTTTGATAAAAGTGAGATTAAATTTGATAATTGTGGGTGTGGATACTGCAAATAGCAAGGATCAATGAAAACATTATTTAAGCTCTTGGTCTTTTTAATTTTATTTATATTATCACTATTCAAAATGCTAACTTACTAGTTAGATGTAATGAAGACATAATACATGATGCCATTTTTTCATTACTTATTAAACATATACATTTCAGAAAGATGCAGTTCAACACAACTGTATCATAAACTATTCTGAAATTTTGGTAAAATAACATTTGTGACCCTGGGAAATGATATTTTGATGAGATTCCTTACCACTTTGCTAGCTACACATGTAGATATAAACACATGCATATATATGTTTAAGTGTGTGTATTTTGTAAATATTTATTAATACCATTATAAAAACTATTGGTGTCTCTACTTCTAGTCCAAAATTGAGAGGTGGTTAATGATTATACGATGCTGGTTATTCATTCTATATTTTGCCCCACCCTCTTACCTTTTCAACTATTCTCAGGACAACTGAATATTATAAGAGTGAAAAAGAGTTCAATAAAAAATTTCAGACTAAATGACACAACTGAAATAATTTTACTGCTAACAGCTCTATCTATGTTGATCCAACATATCAGAGTCCTTTCAAAGTCATGTTTCTGCACCTATCATTTTTGATATCATACGGATAAATAAAACATAGCGCTCGTGTCATTTTTTAAGCTACATGTGCAATAAAGCCAGGAAACTGAGTCTAGCATTCTGAACGACAACAAAAACTAAAGCACAGAAATCAAGTTTTGTCTAGTTAATAGCTCAGTTATATGGAATATGTAAAAATATCTATCCATGGCTAATTCTCAAAGACTGTTCTATGCCTAAGGCCTTATTAATTAAGCAATGAGTCAGAATAAACTGGATTAATTCATTAGAAGATGATACAAATACATCACTAAGAGTTCTTCTCTTCTAACCTCAATCACTCAAACCACTATAGTTTATATGCATACATACTAAAATTTTAGATGACCATAAAAAGAATTCTAGCTGCAAGTTTTGGTTAGCAATAAGTATCTAAAACAAACTCTCTTTTCATCATAAATATATAGAAAAAAAAGCCACCACTAATTCCTCTATCATTCACACAGATCTAATTTAGGAAAATGCTTTATTTCTCAAAATCCTATCTGGGTTGTATAGCACTGAATTTCCTCATTGACAAATCCTTTAACTATTTAACAGATCTTATCTTCTGTTAACATCCTTTAGCATTAGGTAGCACAATAAAGTCATAGAACTTCCCTAATCTTTGAGACCATTAAGCTAAAATGGGTCATTCCAGAAAAGCTAAGTCCCCATTCTAATTGTTTTATAAATCCAAGTCTGATTAACCTTTGAACACAAAAATAAAGTATTGGTTTTAGTCAGTGTCATGGATTGAATTATGTCCCCCCAAAAATACGTGTATGAACTTGGTTAGGCCATGTGTGGTTGTCTTCCATTTTGTGATTGTAATTTTATGTTGGGAGGATTAGGCTGGGATTGTAACACCACCCTTACTCAGGTCACCTCCCTGATCCAAGGTAAAGGGAGTTTCCCTGGGGTGTGGCCTGCACCACCTTGTGTCTCTCAAGAGATGAAAGGAAAGGGAAGCAAGCAGAAAGCGGGGACCTCACACCACCAAGAAAGCAGCACCAGGAGCACAGTGCTTCCTTTGCGCCTGGGGTCCCTGCACTTGAGAAGGTCCTCAACCAGGGGAAGATTGAGGACAAAGACCTTCCTCCAGAGCCGACAGGGAGAGAGAGCCTTCCCCTGGAGCTGATGCCTTGAAATTGGACTTTTAGCCTACTTTACTGTGAGGAAATAAATTTCTCTTTGTCAAAGCCATCCACTTGTGGTATATGTGTTATGGCAGCACGAGATGACTAAGACAATCTGAATTAATAGCCATGAGAGAAAACATTTCTACCATAAAACGATAAATTAGTAATATACAGGGATATTAGTAATTTTAGATGAAGAGGCCTACGGGGTACATTTGGAATTTTGAGAGATCTACATTAAACAGACTATTCATGCCAAACACATATTCCTGGCTTGCAACCTTTCAGTTCAAGATGATCTAACATATTTTTATTTGCTTAGTCTTCATGACATAAATAACTGCATGCTGGTACCAGTCTTGTAATTACATGAGAACTTGAGCCCTTTATGGAAACTGTAACTTGATTACTCTAACTACAACATAAATGAGATTAGACTTCTAGTAAATTTCCAGAATATTTACTGCTACTGGAAGGTCTCAGATTAGGAGGAAAAAGGCCCCATATTTATGATCCTGAGAAACTTTGCTCCTTTTGTGCAGTGTCTCTCCTCATTAGCATAACAAAATAATGCAGTGATATACAAAAAAAAAGCAGTGAGTTGACTAAATGGTTCCTTGTGCAGTACTTGTGTTGATCTCCCAAATTTCTTGTAGCAATGAACAAATACAAGTATAAAAGAAAGGGGTGGAGGAAGGGTAGAATGAACTAAAATCGTTTTTAACATTACACTTAATTTCTATTTTGTATCTGTTCACATTATTTAATAGATTACATCACTAAGGAATTAAGTTTATTAAATGTTAAAACTGCTTATGAAATAATTTCATTTGTGCTGACTGAAAGCTGTAGATGGAAAATCATGCCAGAAATTCCAATTCTCTCTTGATATTTTTCTAAAAAGAGGGGAAATAAATTGCTGAGTGAAAAACTGAAAATACTTCTGTTCATGACGGGATTTTCATTATCTGAAAAAAAATTTCAAGTTTGTCAATTATATCTCCTCTAACCACTATGGACTGATGATTATCTAATGTGGAAGCTAAACTTTATTTAAGCCCAAATGATTCAAAATCATAGTAACTAAAGATTCACAACCACTAATTGAGACTTCGAAACTTCCCAATAAAATGCTTTCTACCTACGGTTTCTAAAATGATTTCATACATGCTCTATAATCCATACATAGAATTGCTTCATTCATCATGATGTGAAAATATTTAAGATGAAATCTAGAGGCTATTAACACTGTGGCTATTTTACTTGTAAATTGTGGCAAAATTCTTGCATCCTAACAATGTCATATAAAATTACGTTTTACTTGAATATTGAAAATAACCATACATGCTACTTAAGCTCACTCAGTAATGATAAGATTCATGGAACCATTCATTTCTAGTTATGCATGACCACACCCCTAGATGATGGAGTGAGAGGAGAAATGGCATGCAATGTTAAAAAAACTTATACCAGATGAATTATATTGTTTTGTTGATATTTCTTCCATAATAAACATCAATATGAAAAAGAGGACCATGAGGTTTAGTTTATTGCATATTCAAGTCAACATATTAGAGGCTATGTCTTGGTTCTATTAATTGTCAGCATATTTCTTAAAGCAGGGGGCCTGTAACATGAAAGACCTCTCCAATTTCTTAGCTTCTCAATTTCTTTAGCTTCTTATTTTTGATCATCTTCACCTCCATTCTACTTCAGTTAACCACTCCACAGCCACACCCTAGGCCTTGTTAATTGCCCAGAACTCTCCAACTCATAAAATATTAAATTTAAACATCACATTCTCTATACTTACAGCATCTTTTTCTTCTAACTTGCTCAATCTTATATGCTTGTGTCCTTCAGCCACATAGACACTGCTAGTTACTTCCTTAACCAATTCAGATCTCATGAGCCATCAAGTTAAGTAAGCAGCCTCTTACCCAAATCCCAATACTCTTTTTGCCACAGTTCTAATATGGCACCTGCCTGGCAAAACATCATCCATGGATCAATCTGACTGTTTCTCCATGCCTATACCTATTTCCTGAGAGTTGCTGAAGAAAAATAAGCAATTATGAAAATCATTTAGCACTAAAAATACAAGGTATCTAACCTCAAAGGAAGTCTCTTTGTTGTCTAAGAATACATTATTGTTTCTCTATATATATACCCTCTCTTTTATTCCCCATAGCTGCTATTTCAAACCTTCTGCATTCATCTCAAATCTCTAATGTCACCACACCTTCCCTCTTCTCAGCAGAAGATCTTATCTCCTACTTCTCAGTAGAAGTTAGAAGGTATCAGTAGAAAGTAGCAGAAAGGCAGGGTGCCTTCTCAGGAGTGTAATCATGACGCATCCAGCCCTGTCCTGCCCAAGCCTTCTCTAGAGTATCATGAGAAACTAGAGAACCACATGCACCATCCTGCTACTGACCCTCTGCCAGGGTGAGAAATGCACTGTCTCATGTTTCTATAATTTCCTGAGACATTTACTTGTCACTCAGCTAAACCATTGTCTAAAAGGGAGGACAGCACAAAATAAAATATATTTTCAAATAGGTATTTACCACTATCAGACCCTCACTGTGAATGTGAGAGGTGTATATATTTCAGTGAGACAGAAATTGAACAAAACTGTTCTAGAAAACTGAGTTGCTAGGATCAATGGTAAGCAAAATACTTGCCAAACAGGTGGACAACAGTAGGCAAAAGAATAATGATAATGACTAAATTTGAGGATATAAATATATGGTGAACCTAAAAGATTAAAGAACACTAACATTTAATAAGCCACATAGGGTTAATCAGGGTTTAGTTTAAGGTCCCCTCTATTAAGGGAGAAGAGTAGAGACGTTAATGAAAGGTTAGTCTTTGCTAACTATATGCATATTGACAATTTAAGGATAACTACCGAAACAGTAGAAATGTAATATGTAACTTGCAAACCAACAGAGTAGGGAAAGGGGAAAAAAGAAACACAATCATTCAAATAAAAGGAAGGAAAGGTGTCAAACATCTTTACCTTCATTTGGTTGGATTCTGGTCAGTTCATCCTTAGCCATCCAACCTAGGTCACATAAGGGTAGCAGTTTTAGGCTCCAGAGTTCACACACACCTCCCAGCACTTCAGAGAGCCCCTTCACACTCTCTCATCCCAAGTCCCCTTGGGCTAGCTCGACAGATTCCACTCATAAACTTCAGGAGTCTACACAACTCTTTTTACTTCTGACTGAAACAAGTTGATATCAACTCATAGCGACCCTATAGGACAGAGTAGAGTTGCCCCCATAGAGTTTCCAAGGAGCGCCTAGTGTTGGTCAGCAGCAATAGCTCTTAACCGCTACGCCACCAGGGTTTCCTTACTTCTGACCAACCAGCCCTTACTCTCACTCTCTCATCCCTATCTCCCATGGGCTAGGTCAATGCGTGCTAGTGGAACATGTCCAAACTCAGCCCTCTCTTCATTGCTGCACTTCCTCCATTTCTATTCATTAGTGACTCCAGGTGGTCACCACAAATGTGCATACAAGCTGTCTACTTAATGTTACAGCTCTCTCCCTCTCTCTCTCTCTCTGTCTCTCTGTCTCCTGGTTCCAAGAGCTTCTCAATGCAGGGATCTGGGGTCCAAAGGATGGTATCTCCTCCTGGCTCTTCTTCCCTGGTAGTGGTGGGATCCTCTCTCTGTTCTAGAATTGGCTCTCTTTTAAGCCTAGCGGGACGGCAAAACTAACCAATCCCTTTGGTGGGCCACAATTACCTTACTTGCACAGCCCCACCCAATCACTTGGTTGGGATTTACAAGACCCTGGCAAGAAGGACCACACGAAAGTGATCCATCTCACCGCAGGCATACTAGACTAATTTCAAATTTAAGAATCTAGTTCTCATCAATTACCCCATGTACCTATCACTATTTGAAAAAGCACAGGACATATTGTGTTCTTTAGATTTAGTGGGAAAAAATGGTACAGCATCTTTCATTTTTGGAATAGTAATTGGGCTCATATACGCTAAATGAAGTAGGTAATTAAGAAATCATCTGGTGACATTATGGAAATATAAAGTCCATGGAGATCATATAGTCCCCAAAGGCTAATTTTCTTCTAAAGAAAACTGGCTAAGCTCACTCGTTCACATCATATGCAAACAGACCCATCAGAAGTATTTAGAGTGAAGTGTGATATAGCAACAAGAAAATAGTGTGACTGCTTGTATAAAAAACGATCTAACAATATTTTCAAAGAATTATTAGAATTATTTACTGAATGGTAAAAAAAAAAAAAAAAAAAAAGTTGCTTTGAGCAGCTAACAAGAGCCAGGTTGGGACAATGTAAATTTTCCCTTCTAATAATTGAAAAAATCCTTGATTCATAGTCGTTTATCGTTTAATGGTCTTTGCATAGAGGGGGTTTTCATACTGTCCTGAGAGTCGTATCATCACAAATGACACAGCTTATGAGCAAACACCATGTAAGAAATTCCTATTTTATTGCTCATCTCCATCCTTTGGCCTAACAGAAGTTCTCACTGTGGATGCGATTTGCTATTTGCATGCTGTGGCAGTCCCCAAAGAGCCCATTACCGAAACCCATTCTCTTTGAGTCCATTCTGACTCTTCGCAACACTACAGGACAGAGTAGAACTGCCTCATAGTTTCCAAAGCTGTAATATTTACAGAAGCAGATTGCCACATCTTTTTCCCATGGAGTAGCTGGTGGGTTTGATTCACCGACCTATAGGTTAGCAGCTGAACACTTAACCACAGCACCACCAGGCCTACTTACCCATTACCTAAAAAAAAGAAAAAAATCAGTTTCCCTCTAGTCAATTCTAACTCATAGGGACCCTATAGGGCAGAGTGCCACTGCCCCATAGTGTTTCTAAGGGGTGGCTGGTAGATTCAAACTGCTGAACTTTTGGTCAGCAGCCGAGCTCTTAACCACGGCGCCATCCTAAAAAAAAAAAAAAAAACTTTTTTTTTTGATAAATTTCGTATTGTGTTGGAAGATGGATACATTGTGTGCTTTGACAGGGAGTACTTCTACAGCTGGTTAACCCCAATACTATGTAAGACATCGATAATATGTAAATCTCAACTGAGCATAGGTGGGCTTGATATAATTCTGTTGCATCTTAGACTATTATCTGTGCATCTGTATATAATTATAGAAACTAAGATTGGAACAAACATCAGGACTTTATGTCCAATTCCATCCTGTGACTATACATAGATGCTTCTTAAATCTAAAGTCTCATAATTGGCTCTATTGTAAACATGTGGCTCCATTTTTGCATCTGGTATTTACATATGTACAATAAATACTTCTCCAAAATTATTGAAGGCCCACTGATTTGGCCTCTTGCTATTCTTCACTCAAAAAAAATGTGACTTCCTTCAATAGGCTTAGAACCACAAACACAAAGTCTTTTGTCATTACTAGTATTCAAATTTAACCACGATGAAAACTCTGGTCTGTTCAGTTTTTTAAGCTTATTTATGTAGCCATGCCACATTGCAGGGACCTAGCAAAATAACCCCACCACTTGTATAGCATTGTTAGCCTAAACCAACAAGATGGAAAGACCACATCAGAATAATTTTGGACATACAGACAAAGCTGTTCTGGAGAGGCACAGACAGACTATGAATACAGTAAAATGTAATTAATTTAGATTCCACTTTTATACTTTTTGTAATTCAGGCAAGAGCCAGGTATGATGTTTAGACTTTGCAATATTTCTTTTTAGTGTTAATTTAAAAGAATGAACTATTTTCAACTAAAATCTAGCATTTTATACCCCTTTTATATACAAATATTTGATATTAGTGATAAATTTTTTTTATTATTAAAACAAATCACCTGAGCTCCCTAATTAGATTCAACTTATTTGATTGATTTCAATTACTGATAGTACTTGAAGGTATTTAAATGGAATTTCAAAGAGATTTTCCATGTTCTCAATTTTTCAGTAACTGAGGCTGGCTTTCTAGTTTGTCTGAATTAGTAAGGCTCAATTAATATTTATTTTTTGGGGAGAATCTAGTGGGTGATTAGAACACAGAGTCTGGAGCCAAACTGCCTAGGGTAAATCCTGGCTTCACCATCTATAGGCTCTGTGACCTCTCAGGCAAGTGATATACCACCTCTGTACTTCAAGTTCCTTATGTGTAAAATTTAAGCACTAATAGTACCAAAAAAAAAAAAGTACACCCTCCATAAAATCACTAGTATGAAATGAGTTAACCTTTTAAGTGCCTGGTACATAGTAAACACAATGCACATTTTAAAATTTCAAATTAACAATTAAAACTGACTGATTAGGTTTAACTCCCTTTAGGCCTGTATGAAATTAAGTCAACAATGCTTGCCTATACCCACTGGTTAGACTCTTGCAGTGCTTCCTACAGTATGCCTACAGTTATGGTTTTAGAGAGCACCTATTTCATTGTTGTACATTAGTTTATGTTTTAAAGTTAATGTGTCATTCAGGAAAAAAAAGACACATAAAATTCGTACTTTAAAGACAGGTGAGGCAGCTGATGTCCAAACCTGTGTGCCCTGGAAGGTCATGTGAAGAGAACACCATCACTGGAGGCCCTAGTAATATGGACAAAAATGAGAGCAATCTCAGATCACCAGGACGTATGAGCAGGATGGTCCCCTGAGCCATTCAGATCACTAGGACTCTGCTGTCATTGAATCCTATTGTCATGAGGCGGATCCAGTCCTTCCAAGCACTTGAGCATTGGAAGTTCCTAACTCTGTAAGTCACATGGATCCTTCAACTGTGTGAATACTGCTGTCATGTAGCAGGCCTAGCCCTTCAGGTCATGTGAGCATGGTGGATCTCTAAACCATGAAGGTCACATGGTCCCTATCTCCAAGTGGCAGACTTCTTCCTCCCCACCAGGCCCTATTCTCCCTGTCTATGAGCATTATGGGATCCTGAAGGCTGCAGATTTCGTGGTTGGCCTAGTCCTATCAGCCTTGTCAGCATTATAGGCTCTTAAATGCTGAGGTCATGTGGTTTCTTTGATCATGTGGCCACTATTGTCATGTGGTAGGCCTAGGTATTCCAGTCACATGAGCATCAAACCTGAAGGTCACATGAATCATTCCATCACGTGGTCAGCTCTCTCAGTCATGTGAGCACTATAGGTGCCCTACTGCTGTTGGTCACATGGATCCTATGGTCATGTGCCTTTTCTGTGGTCATGTGGCAGGCTGAGCCTTCTCAGTCAGGTGAAGATTGTGGGCTCCTAATGCTTCAGGTCACGTGGATCCTGTGGTCATGTGACCTTCTGTGGTCATGTGCCAAGCCCCTTCTTTTAAGTGTATTGACTTAATAGACTAGTTAGATTGTACTAGAAGTTTACTCAGAGAATTGGGCACTAGCAGCCAAGAGGCCGAGGACCAAGGCCTGACAAACGGTGGAGGGCCAAAGAAGGGGTTGTGTGGAGGTAGGGGGGCTTCTGAATGTGGTCAAACTTTTATACTCTTGACAGAAGTCCTGTGGTGTGTACTACCAGATCCTGGACTCACAGGGAAATGGTGGGAGAAAAGGCACTAGGGATGTGAAGATATTTCATGAAAAAAAAATTTTTTTTTATAGATTACCTTTTTTTTTTTATTGGGGCAGGGTTCCAGAAGCCTGGTAGGACACTTTTTTCTTCCCCCACTCCCACAATAAAGTCCTACCCTTGTCTATCACCCTGCCATATTCTATCTCTGTGCAGTAAAATGGCAATAATCACTTGTATTTGCTGTATCAATTTCCTCCCCTTCTACTTACTGCCCCACCAATTGTGCAATGACCTCCTCTGCCCCTCTTCTGATCATGTTTTTATTAAGGACACCAGAGACCTCCTAGATGCCAACTTATACAGACAATTTCAAATCTAATCTTAATTTCTGTCTGATATTTGATTCTTTAAATATTCTCTTTATTCTCCTGATTTATTTTCCCAGTAAATATTATAAACTTATGCTCAAACACAAGTAAAGGAGAAACAGAGAGAGATTTTTTTTAAAGAATTTGATATTTCAAAAAAATGTGTCAAAGTAGCCGTCATGTGAAAATTCAGAATTTATTTCTTATACTTACTTTTTAGTATTTTGAATAAGTACATATAAACTTATAGGGAGGCACCATAACCATTTTGTGCTTAACATTGCTAAATGGCTTAAACTAGTCCAGCAAGACCCTATTCTTTCCTAGTTAACCCCTTAGTTTTATCACCATTGCTTTTTAAATCCCATTTTGAAGACTTCTTCCTTTCCTTCATTTGGGAAAAAAATAACAACAGTAAATTGATTTAAGAAAAAGCAGCAATCATGTGTTCTGGTCCAGAAGTAACATATTATTTCCACTCCTAACTTACTGGTCAGAGCTAGTCAGTTCCTCCCTCACCCACTAAAGAATCAAAAAGTGCAATTCTATCAGGTGCCTGGAACAAATAGAAATAGAAATGCATGGCAAACAGTACCACATGTAGGAATTTAAACTCAGAGAAATTAAGTACTTGCTTAAAATCATACAGGAAATGACAGCCAGGATTGAATCTATATATGTACAATTACAAAGTCCATGTTCTTTCTACTTCTACTCCTTTCTACATTATATGCTAGTCTCTTAAATAAAGTTAACATATAATAGAAATCCTTTTACTTCAATGCTGAAATTCCCTCTTCCTTAATTATCTGGAAACAAATAATATTTTAAACAATACCATCCTTAACTATCAGGATGATATTGGTTAAAATCCTGAGTATCGATAAGCTGCAGGTCTTTTCCAAGCAAATAAATGCATTGGTTAGTTTAACATCCATTATTCAAGGATAAAGTTATGAAATAAATCCTGACGATATTCATGACTGCCAAGGAAAGAAATAAGAACAAGAGCATAGATTAATGAAATTGATACCATATACAAAAGAGGTTATTAATAATGGTAGCTGTAAGTACTTTGAAAAGATAATAAGGAGGCAGAGCCAACATGGAGCTATAGACAGAAACACCATGCAGTCACTCTGCAGCAAAGACCTAAAAAACTAAGTAAAACAGATACAAACATCCTTCCTGGAACCCTAAGCTTCAAATGAAGGGATAAAGAACTCAATTAAGCACCGAATGGAATAAGAAACTGACAAAGAACAGAGAATGAGGAAAGGTACGGAGTGGAGGTCCCCAAGGAGCTAATGGGCAAGGATTCACCATCTTGAATTATAGCCACCAAGGATCATGAACAGAGAGTACAGGAAGGCAACATCACAGAGCTCCCAACAGGAGACAGAGCACTGCTCTGCACATCACATCCTCTTCCTTCACTCTTGCCTATCCACACCCCATGCTGAGCACCACATCCCCAAGTGGCACCAGTGCAGACTCCCAGGCTCCCAGACGCCACACCACACTGCGCCTTGGCCCCATCCCATCAGCCCCAGTTTGTGCCAAAAATGACCCATCCCCATCCCTCCCCACTCCCCCATTGGACCTGCCCTGCTGCACTATAGCTGAGCGGCTAGCCCTGTCCACCTGGACAATGTGGTGAGAAGTATCGTGTCCACAGATGAGCAAGTGACAAAACACACTCTGCCTGTCTGCCCAAACATAACAAAATAAAACAAAAAAGCAGGATGAAACAAATAAATTTACAATCAATAAATTAAGAAAATAATTCCTCAATGTCCAGGAAACAGCAGAAAATATCAAAACATACTGAAAAAAAAAAAAAAAACAAAACAGGACAGGACAGTTCCAGAAAGCAACCAAAATAAAGCACCATATGATCTTCTGGTAGAAGAAAAGGCCCTTGAACTACTTGATAAGGAATTCAAAAGTGTATGGTTCAGGGCTTTCCAAGAGATTAGGAAAGAAATGAAGGAAAATGCAGATAAAAATAAGGAAATAAAAAAGACAAAATCAGGGAAAATACAAACAAAATCAGGGAAAACACTGACAAACCAAGGGAAGAATTCAGGAAAATAACACAGGAACAAAATGTCAAAATAAATAAATAACTAAAAATCGTACAAAACAGCAATTAGAAATTCAAAAGATAAACAACAAGATTTCAGAAATGGAAAGGGCAATAGAAAGTTTTAGGAGCAATTTGAAAGAATGGAAAACAGGATCAGCAAAACTGAAGACAAATCCTTGGATACCACCTTGTTTGAGGAAGAATCAGAGAAAAGAAGGAAGAAAAATGAAGAAATCCTGAGAACGATGTGAGATACAGTCAAAAGCAAAAATATGCATGTGATTGGAGTTCAAGAACAAGGAGAGGTACCAGCCGGGGGCCAAGATGGCTGACTAGGTAGACGCTACCTCGGATCCCTCTTGCAACAAAGACTCGGAAAAACAAGTGAATCGATCACATACATGACAATCTACGAACCCTGACCAACAAACACAGATTTAAAGAGTTGACCTGAGTGACAGAGACTGAGAAGGAACAACCACGGGGAAGCAGCGACTGTTTTCGGAGCCTGGAGCCAGTGTCCCAGTCAGGAAACCTTGGTGCCGGGCTTTGGACTGGGTGCAGGGGAGCTGAGCACGGCATCCTGTGACAGCGTGAACACGGGGCGCAGCCCTACCCCCCTGAACTGACCTCGGGAGGGGGCCCAGCCGGTCCGCTCGAGTGGCGCAGCGATACAGCTGGCGGGAGGAGAAGTCGCCCGGAGGCAGCGACTGGTTTTGGAGCCGGGAGTGCGGCGTCCCAGCTGGGGAATCTTGGCACAGGGCTTTGGACTGGGTGCAGGGGAGCTGAGCACGGCATCCTGTGACGGTGCAAACACAAGGCGCAGCCCCAGCCCCCTGAACTGGCCTCGGGGGAAGCCCAGCCAGTGCACACAGGCGGCGCAGCGATGCGGCTGACAGGAGGAGAAGTCACCGGGAGGCAGCGACTCTTTTTGGAGCCAGGAGTGCAGCATCCCAGCTGGGAAACCTTGGCGCTGGGCTTTGGACTGGGAGCGGAGGAACTAACCATGGCTTCTGAGACAGCGCAAGCACGGGACGTGGGTCTGACCCTCGGGGGCAATCTCTACCCAGCCAGTACACACAGTCAACGTGCCCCTTGGGAATCTCAGATAAAAGTCATCCCAAGCAAGATAAGTAACTTTGTCTATATTCCGGGGTGCTACTCTCTCCTATTTATCTGAACCCTCCCCTCCCCTTCCCAGGCGGCTTCATTAACATTGGAATTTCCTGAGCCAGAGGGAGAACTGTTCCGTGGTTTTTCTTTTCCTTTTTTTTCACTTTTTGGTCTTTTCCTAACCCATTCTTCTGGCCTGAGAAAAGCAACACAAAAAAACCCAGGGACCGAAAATCCTTCCCTAATTGGACCAAAAACACAGAACCAGCTCCAGCCAAGTATATGTGATCCACAGTCTCTGGCTTTCATCCCTGCAGGGAACAAGGTGCCTATTATAATGCAAAGGCATTTCTGATAGGGATCTGACTGCAACAGTTTTAGCTGATTTACTGGAAAGACAAATTTCCCAGGTCTGATACCTCTGCCTATTCAACAGAGTCCTCACTAACCCACAACAGGGAACTGAGGGCTGAAGCTACCCCCAGACCAGCTAGCCTCCTGCCTTAGGGGTCTAAGGAGGGTGACACCTACCAATCTGTAGAGGCACTTGCATTGGGGGCCTAAGGTACAGCTGCAGAGCCCACCCACCAAAATGCTTTAGGAATAGAGACACACCTATCCCACTGACACTTGGGGGAAGCCTGTCAGCATCCTGCCCCCCCTGGAGTGTGAGCCCCAGCTGCTACTAGAATCTGGTGCACACAACTATCACCACAACTTCCCTAGGTGGATAGGTGACAGTCTGCATCACACACTTGATGACCCAAAATCAGATTCTACTCAAGAATTGTGAATGGACTCAGGCATATATATCTGGCAACAGCCCAAACCAGCTGGTAATAGGTCATAAGTGAGTCAAGGGCTACAACAATCAAGACAGTGCAATCTAGTAGCCCATCTAAGTATATGGAAAGAAAACAAAACAAGATAAGACTCAGTGAGCAAATATAGAATAAATCACTACAATATCTTAGTGATGGCTCGGAGACAGCAGTCGATATCAAACCACATAAAGAAGCAGACCATGACTGCTTCTACACCCCCCCCCCAAAATAAAGAATCAAAATCTTTCCCAAATGAAGATACAATCCTGGAATTATCAGATACAGAATATAAAAAACTAATTTACAGAATGCTTAAAGACATCAGGGCTGACCTCAGAAATGAAATAAGGCAAGCTACAGAAAAAGCCAAGGAACACACTGATAAAGCAGTTCAAGAAATCAAAAAGATTATTCAAGAACATAGTGGAAAAATTAATAAGTTGCAAGAATCCATAGAGAGACAGCATTCAGAAATCCAAAAGATTAACAATAAAATTACAGAATTAGACAACGCAATAGGAAGTCAGAGGAGCAGACTCGAGCAATTAGAATGCAGACTGGGACATCTGGAGGACCAGGGAATTAACACCAATATAGCTGAAAAAAAATCAGACAAAAGAATTTAAAAAAATGAAGAAACCCTAAGAATCATGTGGGACTCTATCAAGAAGGATAACTTGCGTGTGATTGGAGTCCCAGAACAGGGAGCGATAACAGAAAGCACAGAGAGAATAGTTGAAGATATGCTGGCAGAAAACTTCCCTGACATCATGAAAGACAAAAGGATATCTATCCAAGATGCTCATCGAACCCCATTTAAGATTGATCCAAAAAGAAAAACACCAAGACATATTATCATCAAACTTGCCAAAACCAAAGTTAAAGAGAAAATTTTAAAAGCAGCCAGGGAGAAAAGAAAGGTCTCCTACAAGGGAGAATCAATAAGAATAAGTTCAGACTACACAGCAGAAACCACACAGGCAAGAAGGCAATGGGATGACATACACAGAGCACCGAAGGAGAAAAACTGCCAGCCAAGGATCATTTATCCCGCAAAACTCTCTCTGAAATATGAAGGTGAAATTAAGATATTTACAGATAAAAACAAGCTTAGAGAATTTGCAAAAACCAAACCAAAGCTACAAGAAATACTAAAGGAAATTGTTTGGCCAGAAAACCAATAATACCAGATATCAGCACAACACAAGGTCACAGAACAGAGCAGCCTGATATCAACTCAAATAGGGAAATCACAGAAACAAATTAAGATTAATTAAAAAAATGCTCGAAACAGGGAATCATTGAAGTCAATATGTAAAAGATCACAATAATCAAAAAGAGGGACTAAATACAGGTGGCATAAAACTGCCATATGTAGAGGGATACAAGGCGATAATGGACAATACAAGTTAGGTTTTTACTTAGAAAAATAGGGGTAAATATTAAGGTAACCACAAAGAGGTATAACAACTCCATAACTCAAAATAAAAACCAAGAAAAACGTAACAACTCAGCAAGCGTAAAGTCAAATACTATGAAAATGAGGAACACACAATTTACAAAGAAAAACGTCTCAGCACAAAAAAGTAAGTGGAAAAATGAAATTGTCAACAACACACATAAAAAGGCATCAAAATGACAACATTAAACACACACTTATCTATAATTACGCTGAATGTAAATGGACTAAATGCACCAATAAAGAGACAGAGAGTCTCAGACTGGATAAAGAAACATGATCCGTCTATATGCTGCTTACAAGAGACACACCTTAGACTTAGAGACACAAACAAACTAAAACTCAAAGGATGGAAAATAATATATCAAGCAAACAATAAGCAAAAAAGAAGAGGAGTAGCAATATTAATTTCTGACAAAATAGACTTTAAAGTTAAGTCCACCAAAAAGGATAAAGAAGGACACTACATAATGATTAAAGGGACAATATACCAGGAAGATATAACCATATTAAATATTTATGCACCCAATGACAGGGCTGCAAGATACATAAAACAAACTTTAACAGAACTGAAAAGTGAGATAGACACCTCCACAATTATAGTAGGAGACTTCAAGATGCCACTTTCGGAGAAGGACAGGACATCCAGTAAGAAGCTCAGTAGAGACACGAAAGACCTAATTACAACAATCAACCACCTTGACCTCATTGACTTATACAGAACTCTCCACCCAACTGCTGCAAAGTATACTTTTTTTCTAGCGCACATGGAACATTCTCTAGAATAGACCACATATTAGGTCATAAAACAAACCTTTGCAGAATCCAAAACATCGAAATATTACAAAGCATCTTCTCAGACCACAAGGCCATGAAAGTGGAAATCAATAACAGAAAAATTAGGGAAAAGAAATCAAATACTTGGAAACTGAACAATACCCTGCTGAAAAAAAGACTGGGTTATAGAAGACATTAAGGAGGGAATAAAGAAATTCATAGAATGCAACGAGAATGAAAATACTTCCCATCAAAACCTCTGGGACACAGCAAAAGCAGTGCTCAGAGGCCAATTTATATCGATAAATGCACACATACAAAAAGAAGAAAGAGTCAAAATCAGAGAACTCTCCCTACAACTTGAATAAATAGAAAGGGAGCAACAAGAGAATCCATCAGGCACCAGAAGAAAACAAATAATAAAAATCAGAGCTGAACTAAATGAATTACATAGAGAATGGAAAAACAATTGAAAGAATTAACAAAGCCAAAAGCTGGTTCTTTGAAAAAATTAACAAAATTGATAAACCATTGGCCAGACTGACTAAAGAAATACAGGAAAGGAAACAAATAACCCCAATAAGAAACGAGATGGGCCACATCACAACAGACCCAACTGAAATTAAAAGAATCATATCAGATTATTACAAAAAATTGTACTCTAACAAATTTGCAAACCTAGAAGAAATGGATGAATTCCTGGAAAAATACTACCTACCTAAACTAACACAATCAGAAGTAGAACAACTAAATAGACCCATAACAAAAAAAGAGATTGAAATGGTAATCAAAAAACTCCCAAGAAAAAAGAGCCCTGGCCCAGATGGCTTTACTGCAGAGTTCTACCAAACTTTCAGAGAAGAGTTAACACCACTACTACTAAAGGTATTTCAAAGCATAGAAAATGACGGAATACTACCTAACTCATTCTGTGAAGCCACCATCTCCCTGATACCAAAACCAGCTAAAGACATCACAAAAAAAAAAGAAAATTACAGACCTATATCCCTCATGAACATAGATGCAAAAATCCTCAACAAAATTCTAGCCAATAGAATTCAACAACATATCAAAGAAATAATCCACCACGACCAAGTGGGATTTATACGAGGTATGCAAGGCTGGTTTAATATTAGAAAAACCATTAATGTAATCCACCACATAAATAAAACAAAAGACAAAAACCACATGATCTTATCAATTGGTGCAGAAAAGGCATTTGACAAAGTCCAACACCCATTTATGATAAAAACTCTCACCAAAATAGGAATTGAAGGAAAATTCCTCAACATAATAAAGGGCATCTATACAAAGCCGACAGCCAACATCACTCTAAATGGAGAGAACCTGAAAGCATTTCCCTTGAGAACGGGAACCAGACAAGGATGCCCTTTATCACTGCTCTTATTCAACATCGTGCTAGAAGTCCTAGCCAGAGCAATTAGGCTAGACAAAGAAATAAAGGGCATCCGGATTGGCAAGGAGGAAGTAAAATTATCTCTATTTGCAGATGACATGATCTTATACACAGAAAATCCCAACGAATCCTCCAGAAAACTACTGAAACTAATAGAAGAGTTTGGCAGAGTCTCAGGTTATAAGATAAACATACAAAAATCACTTGGATTCCTCTACATCAACAAAAAGAACATCGAAGAGGAAATAACCAAATCAATACCATTCACAGTAGCCCCCAAGAAGATAAAATACTTAGGAATAAATCTTACCAAGGATGTAAAAGACCTATACAAAGAAAACTACAAAGTACTACTATAAGAAACTAAAAAGGACCTACTTAAGTGGAAAAACATACCTTGCTCATGGATAGGAAGACTTAACATAGTAAAAATGTCTATTCTACCAGAAGCCATCTATACATACAATGCACTTCCAATCCAAATTCCAATGTCATTTTTTAATGTGATGGAGAAACAAATTACCAACTTCATATGGAAGGGAAAGAAGCCTCGGATAAGTAAAGCATTACTGAAAAAGAAGAAGAAAGTGGGAGGCCTCACTCTACCTGATTTCAGAACCTATTATACAGCCACAGTAGTCAAAACAGCCTGGTACTGGTACAACAACAGGCACATAGACCAATGAAACAGAATTGAGAACCCAGATATAAATCCATCCATATATGAGCAGCTGATATTTGACAAAGGCCCAGTGTCAGTTAATTGGGGAAAAGATAGTCTTTTTAACAAATGGTGCTGGCATAACTGGATATCCATTTGCAAAAAAATGAAACAGGACCCATACCTCACACCATGCACAAAAACTAACTCCAAGTGGATCAAAGACCTAAACATAAAGACTAAAACAATAAAGATCATGGAAGAAAAAATAGGGACAACGTTAGGAGCCCTAATAGAAGGCATAAACAGAATACAAAACATTACCAAAAATGATGAAGAGAAACCAGATAACTGGGAGCTCCTAAAAATCAAACACCTATGCTCATCTAAAGACTTCACCAAAAGAGTAAAAAGACCACCTACAGACTTTTCAGCTATGACATCTCCGACCAGCGCCTGATCTCTAAAATCTATATGATTCTGTCAAAACTCAACCACAAAAAGACAAACATCCCAATCAAGAAGTGGGCAAAGGATATGAACCCGCACTTCACTGAAGAAGATATTCAGGCAGCTAACAGATACATGAGAAAATGCTCTCGATCATTAGCCGTTAGAGAAATGCAAATTAAAACTACAATGAGATTCCATCTCACTCCAACAAGGCTAGCATTAATCCAAAAAACACAAAATAATAAATGTTGGAGAGGCTGCGGAGAGATTGGAACTCTTATACACTGCTGGTGGGAATGTAAAATGGTACAACCACTTTGGAAATCTATCTGGCGTTATCTTAAACAGTTAGAAATAGAACTACCATACAACCCAGAAATCCCACTCCTCGGAATATACCCTAGAGAAATAAGAGCCTTCACACAAACAGATATATGCACACCCATGTTTATTGCAGCTCTGTTTACAATAGCAAAAAGCTGGAAGCAACCAAGGTGTCCATCAACGGATGAATGGTTAAATAAATTGTGGTATATTCACACAATGGAATACTACGCATCGATAAAGAACAGTGAGGAATCTGTGAAACATTTCATAACATGGAGGAACCTGGAAGGCATTATACTGAGTGAAATGAGTCAGAGGCAAAAGGACAAATATTGTATAAGACCACTATTATAAGATCTTGAGAAATAGTATAAACTGAAAAGAACACATAATTTTGTGGTTACGAGGGGGGGAGGGAGGGAGCGAGGGAGAGGGGTTTTTTACTGATTAGTTAGTAGATAAGTACTACTTTAGGTGAAGGGAAGGACAATACTCAATACATGGAAGGTCAGCTCAACTGGACTGGACCAAAAGCAAAGAAGTTTCCGGGATAAACTGAATGCTTCAAAGGTCAGCGGAGCAAGGGCAGGGGTTTGAGGACTACGTTTTAAGGGTACTTCTAAGTCATTTGGGAAAATAATTCTATTATGAAAACATTCTGCATCCCACTTTGAAATGTGGCGTCTGGGGTCTTAAATGCTAACAAGCAGCCATCTAAGATGCATCAATTGGTCTCAACCTACCTGGAGCAAAGGAGAATGAAGAACACCAAGGGTACACGATAACTATGAGCCCAAGAGACAGAAAGGGCCACATGAACCAGAGACTTACATCATCCTGAGACCAGAAGAACTAGTTGGTGCCTGGCTACAACCAATGACTGGCATGACAGGGAGGACAACAGAGAACCCCTGAGGGAGCAGGAGAGCAGTGGGATGCAGACCCCAAATTCTCACAAAAAGACCAGACTTAATGGTCTGACTGAGACTAGAGGAATCCCGGCGGTCATGGTCCCCAAACCTTCTGTTGGCACAGGACAGAAACCATTCCCAAAGACAACTCATCAGACATGGAAGGGACTGGACAGTGGGCAGGAGAGAGATGCTGATGAAGAGTGAGCTATTTGTATCAGGTGGACACTTGAGACTGTGTTGGCATCTCCTGTCTGGAGGGGGGATGGGAAGATAGAGAGGGTTGGCAGCTGGCAAAATTGTCACAAAAGGAGAGACTGGAAGGCCTGACTCATTAGGGGGAGAGCAAATGGGAGTATGGAGTAAGGTATATATAAACATATGTGACAGACTGACTTGATTTGTAAACGTTCACTTGAAGCTCAATAAAAATTAAAAAAAAAAGAACAAGGAGAGAAAATCTTCAAAAATTTGTGACAGAAAACTTCCCTAATATCATGAAAGATGAAAAACTGACCATCCAAGAAGATCTACGAATCCCATGTAGGACAGACTCCAAAAGAAAATCACCAAGATATATTATAATCACACTTGCCAATACCAAAGACAGAAAGAATCCTGAGAGCAGCTCGAGAAAAACAAAAAGTCACATACAAAGAGGAAACAATAAGACTAAACTCTGATTATTCAGCAGAAGCCATGTAGGCAAGAAGGCAATGGAATGACATATATAAAATCTTGAAAGAAAGAAACTTCCAAATAAGAATAATATATCCTATAGAACTCATGCTCAAATATGGTGACAAAATTAAGACATTTCCAGATAAACAGAAATTAAGGCAATATATAAACCCCCAAAACAAACTTACAAGAATTACTAAAGGGAGTACTTTGGTTAGAGAACAAACAACATCAGACAACAACCTGAATCTAGGACACGGGACAGCACCAACCAGATACCAACCTAGGTAATGAACTCTCAAGGATAAAACAAAACTAAAAGATTTACAACAGGGAACCAGAGATTTTAATCTGTAAATGACAACGTCAGAACAATAAAAGAGAGAATAAACAGTGTAGGTATAGAACTTTCTAATGGAGAGGAAGTTGAGGTAATATCGAGGAATAAAAGACTGGCATAAACTTGGAGAGATAGGGGTAAATTTCAAGGTAATCACAAAGAAAGTTAACAAACCTACTCATCAAAATAAAGAAGAATAACATAAAGTCTCACTAAACACAAAAATGAAAGAAATGAAAAACAATCCACAAACAAAAGGAATTCAGCACAGGAGAGTAAGAGGTACAAAGAAAACAACAGTACCACAAAAAAAAAGCACTACAAAATGACAGCAATAAAATCACACCTATAGATAATGACACTGAACACAAATGGCTTAAATGCACCCATAAAGAGACAGAGAGTGACAGAATGGATTAAAAAAAAAAGATCCATCAATACGCTATCTAGCAGAGACACAGCTTAGAAACAATGACATAAATATATTAAAAATCAAAGGATGGGGGAAAAAAACCAAGCAAACAAACAGCAACCAAAAAAGAGCAAGAATGACAATACTAATCTCAGATAAAATATACTTTAATACAAAATCCACCATAAAACACAAGGAAAGATATTATATAATGATTAAAGGGACAATCCACCATGAGGATATAACCATAATAAATACCTATGCAACCCATGACAGGGCTCTAAAATATATAAAACAAACCCTGGCAGCACTGAAAAGAGAATTTGACCTTTCCAGAATAATAGGAGACTTCAACACAACATTCTTGGTAAACAACAAAACATCTAGAAAGAAATTCAACAAAGATACAAAAGATCTAAAGGCCAAAATCAACCAACTTGACCTTATAGACATATATAGAACACTCCACCCAACAGCAGCAAAGTATACATTTCTATTTTCCAACACACATGGAACATTTTCCAGAACAGATCACATAAAGTAACCCTCAACAAAATTTGAAGCACTGAGATAATACAAAGTATCTTCTCTGATCACACCACCACAAAAATAGAAATTAATAGCAGAAACAGCAAAGAAAAAAATTAAATACATGGAAACTCAATAACGTCTTGCTTAAAAACCACTGGGTAATAGAAGAAATCAAAGATGGAATCAAAAAATTCCTAGAATCAAACGTGAATGAAAACACATCATATCAAAACCTGTGGGGCACAGCAAAGGCAGTGCTCAGAGGTGAATTTATAGCAATAGATGCACACATCAAAAAAGAAGAAAGGGACAAATTCAAAACATTAGCTATACAACTCAAACAAATAGAAAGAAAACAGAAATGAAGCCCACAGCCATCAGAAGAAAGGAAATAATAAAGATTAGAGCAGAAATAAATTAAATAGAAAAACAGTAGAAAGAATCAACAAAACCAAAAGTTGGTTCTTTGAAGGACCAACAAAATCGACAAACCATTGCTCAAACTGACAAAAGAAAGACAGGAGAGGAACCAAGTAACTGAAATAAGAAATGAAATGGGGGCATTACAAGAGTCCCAACTGAAATAAAAACGATCATAACAGACTACTATGAAAAACTATACTCCAACAAATTTGAAAGCCTAGAGGAAATGGACAAAATTCTAGAAACACACTACCTACCTAAACTAACACAAACTGAGGTCGAAAATTTGAACAGACCCATAACAAGAGAAGAGATTGAAAAGGTAGTTAAAAAAGAACTCTCAACAAAAAAAAGTCCTAGCCTAGATGGCTTTGCTGGAGAATTCTACCAAACATTCACAGCAGAGCCCACATCAGTACTACTCTTATTATTTTAGAACATAGAAAAGGAGGGATACTTCCAAATTCATTCTGTGAAGCCAGTGTAACCCTGATACCAAAACCTGGCAAAGACACCTTCCCCAAAAAAGAAGAAAACTACAGACCAATAGCTCTCATGAATATAGTTGTAAAAATTCTCAACAGAATTCTAGCCGACAGAATTCAGCATGGTATCAAAAACATAATACAACATGAACAAGTGTGATTCATACCAAGTATGCAAGGATGGTTCAACATTAGAAAATCAATCAACGTAACTGACCACATAAATCAAAGAATCACTTGATCATCTCAATCACTGCAGAAAAGGTATTCAACAAAGTCCAACACCCATTCCTGAGGAAAAAAAAAAAAACTCTCTGTAAAATAGATATAGAAGGGAAATTCCTCAATGTAATAAAGGGAATCTATATAAAACCAAAAAAAAAAAATTTTTTTTTAGTTTTTATATAAAACCAACAGCCAACATCATTCTTAATGTTGAGAGGCTGCAAACATTACCCTCGAGAATAGGAACAAGACACGGGTGTCCTTTATCACCACTCCTATTTAACATCTTGCTGGGAGTCCTAATAATAGAAAAGTCCCCAGGCTGCAGAAAATTCCACTGCAGCTCGCTTGGCCGGTCTCCCAATTTTGTATTAGAATTCCAGTTCTTTTGCTTGGCTGGTCTTGAAATTTTGCATTAGAATTCCGGCTCCTTTCCTTGGCCTGCCCAGTAAAAATCCTGGTGCCTGCATAGGATGATGAAGCAAGTTACTGACATAACTTATGCGAACTCCCTATTTGTAAACCCCTTAAAAAATAACTTTTCCTCTTATTTCACATATTCATTCAACAAATATTTACCGAAACTCACCTATTATAACAAAACCTGTCATAATCTTCTCATACATGTAGAGAAAAAAATAGCTATATCCCAGAATCTTAGAATAATATAAGAAATCATAGTACCATAGTTAAAGTGCCAACTTAGGGACATATTTCTCTACCAAAGGCTCTATAATTTCAAACTATTCTCCTCCTTCCACATTTCTTGTGAGGCAGCTACAAGAACAGTAGGTTAAAGAGACTAAGGTCCCCAGACCCTGAAGGAAATAAGTTACTATGAGAGATAGAAGGGGTGAGGAGCAAGGCTTTGGACTATCAGTCCAGAAGCATGCCCACTAGATTTTTACCTTCTTTGAGCACCTTGCCCTGCTGAGTCCCCTAGACAATATGAGATGTGTGGCCTCTGGAAATGTGTCTTACAAGGGCACACACCAGACTGACACATTCATTTCTTCATAATGGGAAAGTCAAACTCTGACTTGAGTTTTGATCTGCAGTTCTCAAGAGTCTTCCCACAGAGACTTTACAAATAATCGACTTTGATTCTTCCCAAATCTGTGACTCTGCCTTCCCAGCGGCATGTGCAGAAACAAACACAAATTCCTAAGAAAACTGTGATTCCATTTCCTTTAATTATCAGAACACTAAAAGTTTGTGAAAAGGTATACTATATTTAAAATTTCAAATTTATATAATAAAAAAATATTGAATAAGATATAAAGGTATTTTGTTTAAATTTCTAATGTAGGCATTTAGAAAATTTTTTTTCTAAATTTTTAAAAAAAAATTTTTTTTATAGGTTCACAGAAACTTCGTGAATGTGTAAATGTATACATCAGAGCTTCCTGTCATCTTAAAAGCCTTTTAAGTATGGGAAATTAGTGTCCCTAATTAGTTCCTTCCTACTGCTCTTCTTTTCTCCTATGTCTGCACATATGTCATGGCTTTCCCACTCACCATCAATAAGGTGACTAGGCCTATGTTTCTTAAGACCTACCTGAACTCATAGTGACCCTATAAGACAGAGTAGAACTGGCCCACACGGTTTCCAAGGAGCAGCTGGTGGATTCAAACTGCTGAGCTTTTGGTTAGCAGCCAAGCTCTTTAACCACTGAGCCACCATTTAACATTGATACGGAAGTTCTAGTCAATGAAATAGAAAATGAATGAAATAAAAAAGGAAACACAAATACAAGGCAGTTTAGTAAAGTGGCCATATAGAAGCCAAATATAGAAAAGTCAATAGCTAGTATCTGGAAACCCTGGTGGCCTAGTGGTTAAGTGCTATGGCTGCTAACCAAAAGGTTGGCACCTTGAATCCACCATGCACTCCTTGGAAACTCTATGGGGCAGTTCTACTCTGTCCTACAGGGTCCCTAGGAGTCACAATCGACTCTATGGCAAAGGATTGGTTTGGGTATTAGTAGCACACATGCATAATTCTGCTATAGTCACATCATAAACCATTCATAATTGACACTTGATGCAACTGGACTGCAGTAAAAATCTCGTCAGTTTTACTTCTGGGACAGCCGAATTATTGTAGAGTTTCTAAGGTAGCATATTGACAAATAGAATGAAATGCATAGTTCTCATTTAAAAAATTTTCCTAGAAAGGAAAAACAAGGCAAATCCTGTATAATTTTTGTGATATGACTTTCCTCAAAATGGTAGAAATTTCAGCATTCTTAAAACTATCCAGAATTTGTAAAGATCTTTCAAATTGAGCCATGTACTGTTTAGAAAAAGAATTTGTTGCAGGAAAACACTTAACAATTATTTCAGGAAATTAGAAATGGAATAAGGGGAAAATAAAACTCAAAACTTTTGAGCCACTCCAGCTTTTCATTCCACCTTGGAAAAAGTAATAACGAAACCTTACTTTTATAGAACACTGTTAAGGTTTCAAAAGCGCTTTCATATCAACAATTTCATTTGGTAAAGCATTTCTGTAAGAAAGAGCAGAGACCAAGCCCTTCTGTCAGGTGAGCCAAGAGACACAAGTTTAAGTGACTAGCTTAATATCACTCAAGTAATCAAATTCACAGCCATAAATATCCGTACTTTTCTTCTTCCATCAATAAGTTTAGCTTTTATTGAAAGATTACTGTGTGCCAGACATTGTGCTGTATGATAACGGAAAGAGCATTTGCCGTCAAGGCTCTCAGAGCCTAGACCAGGTGACAAAGAAGTACAGCATGATGCAATAAATGCTGTACGGTGCTTTAGTTATTGAGAAATGACACTTTTTAAATCGCCGTGGAACTTCAAACTGAACTCTCTTGAATCTCTCAGATGAGACATTCATAAAAAATGTAATCTTTGAATGAGCTAAGAACCGCCGAATATTAGAACTGGAAAGGGCCTTAGAGATTATTATTCCAGTTCTCTTATTTGAAGGGGAGGAAAATAAATCCTAAAGAGACTAAGAGATTTTCCCAAGATGACAAAACTAGAAAGTGACAAAGCTTTAAAGTTTCTTAAGCCCATACTATTTCCAAACTTCTGAAACCTGAGTCAAAAAAGGAAGGAAAGAACCTGCAATAACTGCATGCCTTTAGTCTGTGATAATAGATTTGACCATCCTCCTGAAAGTTTTCAAAATGTCAAAATATAAAGAGAACTTCTGCATTAACATTATCATTTTAGAATTTCCCAATGAATGAAAATAATGTTAATATTCAATGATCAAACATTATGCAGAAGACAAAATGGATAAATTATACTTCACATTATTTTAAGATCACTGCTGGCACCTCCCTGAATGAACAGACATCACCATGCCAACTGCTAAGTTCAATGCAAGAAATAGACAATGGATGTCGCAGTGCATAGAAGTGCGCAATCCTCAGCCCGTGGCCATTTCTAGCCCCCATTTAGGAGTTTAAATACAAAGGTATTTCACTTCGTAAGCTCACAGTTCCTTATGCATTGATATCTATCGTTAGAGTTTCTTCCAATAACACCTTGAACCTTTAACAATGTAGATTTGTTGAGGGAAAGACTATGTCACTTTAGTTTTTGAAATTCCCCAAAGGACTGTCATGTGCCACTCTCGTTAACTTTTTGGATTGAATTATATTCACATTACCTTTCTTCTGGTTCACTTTGCTATTTCTGGTAGAGTGGTTCTGCCTACATGAGTAAAATTTTATTACCCTCTTATCCTTCACTGTTGGCTCTACCTTGGCAGTCAAGTTTAATCATGCCAGATGTTGTTTTTCCAAAGCTCAATCCTTCTGCACAGATAACGGCCAGCCTGGCCAGTGCTCCCACAGAAAGTGCCACCCTGCCTGGAAAACGTACTATGTTTAGGGAATAATTTCTAACAATGAAACGAACTCACCTGCTTTCAATCAATTTGTGGGTTGCTATTTTACCAAAAAGCTTGATCGCTGTACTCCAAATGGTAACTGTTTTATGCTGGCTATTCTAAAATGAAAATGTTCTTAATTTACTGCTTTTGTCTTATTATATGTCTCTCTAACTAGAGATTATTAGTAGCTCATATAAAAACCAAACCCACTGCCGGCGAGTCAATTCTGACTCATAGCAAAGCTACAGGACAGAGCAGAACTGCCCCATACAGTTTCTAAGGAGTGGCTGGTGGATTCAAACTGCCAGCCTTTTGATTAGCAGCCGAACTCTTAATCACTGCACCACCAGGGCTCCATCGCATTTCTTATAAAAAAAAATATAGAGAGAACATAAATATGAGTGGTAAGTATAAAGCAGTAAAACAGATTTTCCATGTATAAAATCGATCATATTGCTTTTTTTGTATCAGCTGTTTTGATATTTTTTTCTTTTTTCATACACAGGGAAAACATAATTGTTTATCCCTCCAATAATTCATCTCTCTCATAGGGGCTGCATTCATGAAGAAACCGTATTCCTAACAAGTGCATCTCCTTCTATTCTTAGATTTCCTTCTTCTGTTTCTCTGCGTCTGCACATAAATGATTCCCTTTCCAAAAAAGGCTCATAGAGTAACATGTCACTTATCCAAAGAACAGAATTCTAGCGACTTCAACCATCAGGGGGGAAAAAATGCCACAAGCTTTTAAAAAGGAGAAAAAGTTTTCTGAGAGGCCAGTTGTCAAAAAGCACATACTTATTTCATAAGAATAGAAGTCAAAATGGTCTCTTCTTCCCCTGAGCTTGCATTGCTTATTATCTGTACTTTTCTCATGACACTTGGAATTCTTCCTTATTATTCTGTTTATTTATGTAAATGCGTTATCTCCCCTACCAACCTGGAAGATCTTTGCTGGCAGGAGCCATGTCTAAGTTATCTTACTCCCCACAATGTCAGTTTCTTCATTTATGTTCTGTAAAGAACCATTTCTCCATTCTTTAAAGCCTCATGAAGGTTGCAGAAAGGTCAAGGTAATGAGGACTAGGAAAAGGCTATTTGATTTGTCCAGTTTTTCAATAGAGTCTGACACTTACTGCATGCTTTTATTATAGGTATCTTTATATATGTCTTATATTCCCAACTGTTCCAACTAAAAAGGAAGCTTTATAAGCTCCTTGAGGGAAAGTTCCATATGTTGCTCATCTTTGTATCTCTCAAAGATTTTAAATAGAACCTTGCACATAATAGGCACAGATATATAAATGAAGGAACATAAATCGGATTAGAAGGATAAATAACAGATAGACAACCATAAGCTATGAGAGCTGACAGCAAAGAAAGGCAGAAGAATATAAAAGGCAGTTTTCTTCATTGAACATTTATTAAGTGCCTATTATGTACTAAGAATTGTGCTATGTCTTGACAATATTAAAAGGAATAAGACATATTATTTGCCCTTGGGTAATGAATAGTTTAGTGGGATAACAAAGAATGAAGACAATAATTATAATCCAAAGTTATAAAAGATTGTGCCCTATTGATATATCCATTCTCTAAGCATTAGCCCAGTGCGTGGCATATTGTAAAGAAGTTTTTTCAAATAAAAACAGTTTAAATCAATAAAATTTTGAGTGCTAAGAGAGGTAAGATTTCATCACCTGGAATACTTTATGCTAGATAAATGAGGCATTACTCACTAGGATATCAGTTTTTAAATGCTTATAATCTAAATTAGATTGCTTTCCCAATATTCTCTTTGTGCCATCTCCCAAACAATAAAAGCTATGGATAGTTATTTTACATGGATTATCATCTTTTAGGAGATGTTTTAAATACACCTAAACAGGTATTCATATTATTAGTAATATTAAGCATTTAAATTTATTCTTCATTTTCTTTTATATAAAGTGAGATTTCTCTGAGTCTATTATATAATTTTCCCCAAACCTTATTAGGTATTTCATTCAAGCACAGTTAGACAATTTCCAGCAGCTTATGGAACCATAAGTGGCCATCCCAATATTTGATAGATTATAGCGGGAGTACTAGCTGATTTTTAAAATAATCAAGGAAAGCCTTTAAGAGTAATTTTTTACTCAACTTTTAAGACCTAGCAATTTAGTCCACTATTATCCTCTTTTCTCTGGAAATGACTGGGTCCCTAGCTGAATACTAAATAAATTTAATTTCCTTCTCCATAGATAATTAAAAGATACAGTGTCTGTGAAAGGGAGAATTTTACCACTATTTATAACCTTATAGTGTTAATAGACTCAAAGCATTTAATGGCATTAAAGAATTGTCCATCTTAGATGGCTACGAGGGAAGAGAGGGGTGGGGAGGGAAAAACACTAGATAGTAGGTAAGTGGTCACTTTGGTAAAGGGTAAGACAGTACACAACACTGAGAAAGTCAGCACAATTTGACCAAGGCAAAGTCATAGGCACTTGGTAGACACATGCAGATTCCTGTAAGGATCAAGTTACTCGGCTGAGGGCTGGGGACCGTGGTCTCGGGGAACAGCTAGCTCAATTGGCATAACCTAGTTTATAAGGAAAATGTTCTACATCCTACTTTGGTGAGTAGCATCTTAAAAGCTTGTGAGTGGTCATCTAAGGTATGTCTAGTGGTCCCATCCCATCTGGAGCAGGGGAGAATGAAGAAAACCAAAGATACAATGGAAAGATTAGTCCAAAGGACTAACGGAACACAACTACCACAGCCTCCCCCAGACTGAGTCCAGAACAACTGGATGGTGCCCAGCTACCACCACTGACTGCTCTGACAGGGATCACAATAGAGTATCCCGGAGGGAGCAGGAGAAAAATGTAGAACAAAATTCAAACTCACAAAAAAAGACCAGACTTACTGGTCTGACAGAGATTGGAGAAATCCCGAGGGTATGGCCTCCAGATAGCCTTTTAATTCGGTACTGAAGTCACTGCTGAGGTTCACCCTTCAGCCAAAGATTGGACAGACCCATAGAACAAATAATAACACATGTAGCTCAACCACATATATGAGGCTAAATGGACACACCTGTCCCAGGGACAAGGACAGGAAGGCAGGACAGGAAAGCTGGACAAACAGCAATGGGGAACCCGATGTCGAGAAGGGGAGAATATTGACACGTCACAGGGTTGGCAACCAATGTCACAAAACAAAATGTGTATTAATTGTTTATGAGAAATTAATTTGCTCTGTAAACCTTCAAGTAAAGCACAAAAATAAGTTTACATATTATTAAAGCTGAAAAAAATTTCTAAAAAATAAATGTCCAAAAGAAGACACACATTAAGAAAATGGGCCTGACTCTATAAGTCGGAATTGACTCGATGGAAATGGGTTTTACGTACCCTACATACTACAATGGAAACCCTGGTGGCGTACTATATGGAATGAATCAGACTCGGAATCAGACTCGACGGCAACAGGTTTGGTTTTGGGTTTTTTTATATACTATAGGAAAAACGACCTGGCAGCCTACTTCTGAAAAGAATTAGCCAGTGAAAACCTTATGAGGCGTGGCAGAACGTTATCTGATATAGTGCCAGAAGATGAGTCCCTCAGGTTGGAAGACACTCAAAATACGACTGGGGAAGAGCTGCCTCCTCAAAGTAGAGTCAACTTTAATGAAGTGGATGGAGTCAAGCTTTTGGGACCTTCATTTGCTGATGTGGCACAACTCAAAATGAGAAGAAACAGCTGCAAACATCTATTAATAATTGGAACCTGGAGTGTACGAAGTATGAATCTAGGAAAATTGGAAATCATTAAAAATGAAATGGAGCACATAAATATCGATATTTGGAAGACAGCTACCTGGCCAACCTACTGGAAGAGATTCATATTTATGCCTATTCCCAAGAAAGTGATCCAACTGAATGTGGAAATTATCGAACAATATCATTAATATCACATGTAAGCAAAATTTTACTGAAGAACATTCAAAAGTGGCTGCAGCAATATATCAACAGGGAACTGCCAGAAATTTAAGCCAGATTCAGAAGAGGACCTGGAACCAGGGATATCATTGCTGATGTCAGATGGATACTCGTTGAAAGCAGAGAATACCAGAAAGATATTTACCTGGTTTTATTGACTGTGCTAGGGCATTCGACTGTGTGGATCGTAACAAATTACGGATAACATTGCAGAGAATGGGAATTCCGGAACACTTAATTGTGCTCATGAGGAATCTGTACATGGATCAAGAGGCAGTTGTTTGGACAGAACAAGGGGATACTGCATGGTTTAAATTCAGGAAAGGTGTGCGTTAGGGTTGAACCCTTTCACCTTACCTATTCAATCTGTATGCTGAGCAAATAATCCTGAAAGCTGGACTATATGAAATAAAGAACGGGGCATCAGGATTAGAGGAAGACTCATTAACAACCTGCGTCATGCAGATGACACAACCTTGCTTGCTGAAAGTGAAGAGGACTTGAAGCACTTACTGATGAAGATCCACGACCACAGCCTTCAGTATGGATTGTACCTTAACATAAAGGAAACAAAAATCCTCACAATTGGACCAATAAGTAACATCGTGGTAAATGGAGAAAAGATTGAAGTTGTCAAGGATTTCATTTTACTTGGATCCACAATCAACACCTGTGGAAGCAGCAGTCAAGAAATCAAAAGACATATTGCATTGGATAAATCTGCTGCAAGATATCTCTTTAAAGTGTTAAAAAAGCAAAGATGTCACCTTGAGGACTAAAGTGCACCTGACCCAAGCCATGGTGTTTTCAATCACCTCATATGCAGGGAAAGCTGGACAGTGAATAAGGAAGACTGAAGAAGAATTGACACCTTTAAATTGTGGCGTTGGCGAAGAATATTGAATATACCATGGGCTGCCAAAAAAACAAACAAATCTGTCTTAGAAGATGTGCAGCCAGAGTGTCCCTTAGAAGCAAGGATAGTGATACTATGTCTCACATACTTCAAACGTGTTATCAGGAGGGACAAGTCCCTGGAGAAAGACATCATGCTTGGTAAAGTAGAGAGTCAGAGAAAATGTGGAAAACCCTCAACAAGATGGATTGCCACAGTGGCTGCAACAGTGGGCTCAAGCATAGCAACAATTGTGAGGATAGTGCAGGACCAGGCAGTGTTTCGTTCTGTTGTCCAACTCGACAGCACCTAACAACAGCGTATATTATAGGGTCGCTAAAAAAAAAAAAAAAATTTTTTTTTTTTTATGAGTCGGAATCGACTCGAAGGCAATGGGTTTTTTTGTTTTTTGGTTATATGCAGTGTTGGACTGCATGATGATCCAGCCAACTATTTACTATTATAGTTGATAGTTGTCTAAAAAATAACACTAAATCGTAATGCATATTTTATATTATACTCCACTACAGATGTACTAGATAGAGGTTATAGTAACATTTTAGGAGCAGATTTTTTTCTCTCAAAATAATTATGCATTGATTACAGAAAATTTTATATACCAGCAAGAAGCAAATAAAATTATAAACACCCTTCATTTTCATAAAACTCAAAAATTCCAAATATCAACATTTTGGTTTATTTACCTCCAGTGTGTGTATATGTGTGTGCTCTGTGTGGTATATTCATGGATTTATATGATATGCTTTTCCCACCGTAGACTATATTGTGAACATTTTCCCCTATCTATTTTTTTTATAGATATACTTCTAAAAGTATTGTTTGAAATAGTTACATAGAATGCCATACAATAAATAGACCTTAAGGTACTCAACAATTGACCTGTAGAAAATTTAAGCTATTTCCAAATTTTCATTATTGTAACTAACTGTATGATGAACATATGACTTTTTGTAGGCCACCAATTGCTTTCTAAGGATAAGTTATTAGAAGGGGAAATAGGCAAAGGGTATGAACATTTTAAAGTCTTTTAATAAATATCACTAAATTGGTTTCAGAAAAGGTTTTACATTATCATCATCAGCAGTGTGTTTCCCTCATTAACACCACAATACACAGATAGATGATAGGTATATGCATACATACACACACACATAGTTAAATGGCTAATTTTAAAGAAGTCAAGGGAGATCTTCTTGTTACTCTAATTTTATTTCTTGGTCACTGGTGAAGCATTTGTTTTATGTGTATAGCAATTATGTATATTTCTGATTTTTAAAAATATTTCTTCTTAAGCCTTTGCCCATTTTTCTGTTGGTTACAGAGCATTCCTTGCTTTCTTAACGAACTCTAAGTACTGCCTGAATATAAAAATATTAAAACTTTATCTGCCAATGAAGGTTTCAATTTTATTATGAAAATTATTAAAACATAGAAAATTACAAACAACAATACAAGTATAATTATCTACCTTCAAGAACTAATAAATACCAACATTGTCATAATTGCTCCATATCTTTTCTTTTTTTGAAATATTAGAGATAGAGTTGAAGCCCCTTTGCACCCCTACCAATACCAGTTCCCCTCCCTCCTTACCCAGAACCATCAATGATCATGAGTTTTGTGTGTATCCTTACCAGCATATTCTTTATATGTACAAGTATCAGTCCATGAAAAACTATATAGCATTTTTTAGACTGCCTTAAAAAGTTACATCAATCTGCCACTTACTTTTTTTGACTCAATATTGTTTTGAGATATATTCATGTTGATGTATAAAGATCTAGCTCATTAATTCTCATCTATCCATGTTAATTATTTAAAGATCTAATTTATTAATTTTAATTGCCATGTACTATTCTATCTCATGAAGACATCATCATTTATCCATTCACTATGATAAATATTTAAATTGGTTGCAGTTTTGGGGATTGTAAACACTGATTCAGCAACAAACCTTGTACAAATGTGCACAGATTTCTCTAGGTTATATACCTAAACATGAATCATTCAATCACAGGATGTGAGCACTTTCAGCCTTATTAGATGTTGCCATATTTCTCTCAGTTTGCTAATGCTTTATTTAGGATTTTTGTGTTTATAGTCAGAAGAAAGATTAGACCATAATTTTATTTTGTTATATTGTCTTTGTCTATATTTTGGTAGTAAGTTATTAATAGTTTCATAAAGTGAGCTGCCACCATCCATCTGGCATTTTGTCATACTGTGATGGCTTGCATGTTGCTATGATGCTAGAAGCTATGTCACTGGTATTTCAAATATCAGCACGGCCACCCATAGTGGACAGGTTTCAGCAGAGCTTCCAGACTAATATAAATTAGGAAGAAAGTCCTGATAATCTACTTCTGAAATTTAGTCAATGAAAAGCTTATGGATGGCAATATAATATTGATTAATTCACTTGCTTTGGACACATCATCAGGAGAGATCAATGACTAGAGAAGGACATCATGTTTGGTAAAGTGAAGGCCAAGGAAAGCAAGGGAGACCCTCTGTGAGATGGATTTACACAGTACCAGCAATGATGGAGTCAAACATGCTAATGATCATGAGATGGTACAGGACCCAAAAACGTTTCGTTCTGTTGTACATAAGGTCTCCATATGTCAGAGTCAACTCAACAGCAGCCAACAACAACAACAAAGTGAGCTGCGGAGCACTCCCTCGTTTTGTAGACTCAACAAGAGATTGTGTGGAATGAGGATTATCTTTTCCTTGAAAGTGTAATAAAAATCCCATCTCAACTCAATTTCTTTAATGGTAGTAGTCTATTCAGACTTTCTCTTCCTTCTGGCATCATTCTGGCAATTTATATTTGTCTGGAAACCTGAACATTTGTCTTAGTCTGGGATTATTCCCTATATATTGAAACCTGAGACAAGGGTTTGTGAGCAGATAATATATTTAGGGGGCATGATCCCCGGGAATAGGTGTGTCAAACTGGAGAGACGTGAAATAAGGCAGGAAAAAAAGGCCTATTCAGGTTTATATTATTGAAAAAAAAATTTTTTTTTTCTGGTGACTTGCCGTTAAGAGCTTGGCTACTGACCAAAAGGTCAGCAGTTCAAATCCACCAGCTGTTCCTTGGCAACTCTATGGGGCAGTTCTGCTCTGTCCTATAGGGTCACTATGAGTCAGAACCAACTCAACAGCAACGGGTTTGGGGTTTTGGTTTTTTTGGTGGCCAACTGGAGCTAGATTCCACTAGGACATTATGAGGAGCCATAAGACTGTACCTTAGAATTGTACATCTGGTGGCTCCTGCCCTTCCTTGGTCATGGGCTGTTAAATCTCTCTTACTTCTAGGTTGCATGTGCATACAAGTGCTATGAGTTCCTGCACGTTTGAGGGTGAGATCAAGTGACCACAACTATTAGGTCACACCTGTATGAAGCTGTTTGCCACAGCAATGACTAGAGTAAAAAGTGGCTGCGTGCACGCAAGGTGGAGCATAGGAGGTATCTGATGCACCATTTCACTGTAGTTTTCAAAATTACTTACGGTCTCTTATGATTTTTCTTGTATCTATTCTTATGTTCTCTTTTTATTTCCAGTAGTATTTGTGAGTTTTCCCTTTGTTCTTTCTACCCACAGGTTTTTTTTGTTTATCAGTATTTTCAAAGAATTAGCTTTTAGTTGTATTGATTGGCTTTATTACCCTTTTATATTTCATTAATTTCTACTTCTATATTCATTGTCTCTTCCTCCAATTCACTTTAATATATATCCATTGTATCAAATTTTATAGTTTTATCATTTAGGTCTTCTACAACGCATTGTCTTATCAGACTTTCTTTCTCTCTTCCCTTCGCTGCACTGTTTTGTTTTTTCACTGTGGGGAAAGGATGTCATATGGTTATGGTGGATCTAATCCTGCCATCACACGTGGAACCATTATAGAGGTTGGTCAAGCAGAGTACTTCAATTCTTTGATCTCAAAGATAATTCAAGAATGGGCACATGGCTTAAGCAGAGCCACTCTCTTCCCTAAGAGTTGTTTATGTGGATGCTGGGAGAGTCAGTGACTCCTTTCTTGAGTAATTTTAACTATAAAATTATTATGTAAATTAAATACAATAATCATATGTAAAAATATTTGGTAGAGTATCTGGGACTTAGTAGTCACCAAATTTGTTAATACCTTGGTGATAGACCCTTCTTTGGTGATTATAGACCCTAATTGCAGACAAAATGTCTATGAAGAAAAAAATACTTTTGGCTGCTGCAAACTTACGTATACAAAGTGACATCGGTAACACTGCATCTGCCAAGGCATATTTGTGTTTTAATTAACATTGAAAAGTTTTTTGTTTTTTTCTGGATGAATTTTAATAGCTAATGGTGAAATTTGAAGCACGGTATTTCTAACCTGTGGATTATATTTGGTGCAGCATAGGATACCTAGATGATTAATTGTCCTTAAGGCTGACTCTAGTTGCTGTAGCAAATGAGGCAGCCAACCCTTATTTAACCTAAGAGAAATTAGAAGCTACTGTTTTCAAGGGTCCCCAGGGTAGTGCAAATGTTTAATGTGCTCAGCTGCTAGCTGAAAGGTCGGAGGTTTGAGGCCACCCAGAGGTGCTTTGGAAGAAAGACCTGGTGATCTATGTCTGAAAAATCAGCCATTATAAACCCTATGGAGCACAGTTCTACACTGATGGGCATGGGGTAGCCATGAGTTGGAATTGTCTTGATGGCAACTGGAAAAGAAGGCTTTCAGAAAATATGTTTGAAGTGATTATATTTTCTGAATTGTACATGTTTTCTCAGTTCATTCAGGAGGTAAACATTGCCATCAAGAAATCACTGTGTAATTTAAAAATTAGTAAATCTGCATGCATTCTTAAATACATACTGATTGGTCGTCATAAAATCCATTTGTGCACATAAAGCCAAAAGACAGTTTCAAACAGAAGGAAAGTTTTGGCTTGCTTCTCTCTAATTTAGAAATGCAGGACATTCAGTGGTCAATATGACAGTCTTCGAAAGTAAAAATTAAGGGGCAGGTCCAAGATGGCAGAATAGTCAGATGCTTCCTGTAGTCCCTCTTAAAACAAAGACCTCCTCAAAAACAAGTGAATCGATCATACATGACAATCTAGGGGCACTGAACATCAAAGATAAAGTGGAGTGAGCAGCAGCGGGGAGGGAAAGACAGTTCAGAAGCATCAAACAAGTGCCAGACCTGATCTGGCCAGCACCCTGTAGGCTGGGTCATTTGGTGCACATGGGCTGAGGCAAGCAGTCGCACTAGGTATGTGCTTTACCATGTCAGGAGAAATCGAGCAGTGGAGGGTCTGCAGAAGCCTCCAGAGCTGGGAGAAGCAGCACTGGATCTGTGAAAGTTAAGTGCAACCATCTAACCTACCTGGTGGGATCAAAATAACCCTTTCCCCTTTGGGACTTCTGTAAGGGTGAAGTGCCTCTCTTCCCTTCACCTGTCCCCTCCCCGCTCTGCTCCAGCACTGCTCTGGCAGTGTTCAGTCATTGCCACACCTCCTAGGCTAGAAGTGGGTCTCGTTGCACCTAAGCCAGTCTCCCAGCTTTGGGGAGGGAACAAATGAACAAACAAACAAACAAAAAAGAAACCACCAGCTCCACTAAGCTGGGAGCTCAGGACTAACCACATCCAAACCAGTCTTCTGGCTTTAAAAATTGCCACGCCCCCTAAGCCAGGAACTCAGGGCAGGCACTGCCCCTTTGCCTAGGCACAGGTGTAAGGAGTCCATGGACTTCAAATGCCTTTCACCCCTGCCTAGACCTGTGTGGACCCATTCAACAGTGTAGACTCTCATTATCGTAGTACAACAGGGTACATACCTAAAGCCTATTTTCAACTGTAACAGCTAAGGGGGAGTGGCAGATGAATGACATTGGACACTACCATGCCCATTAAGCAGGGTCCTCACCCACCTACATCACAGGGATGAGGACTGGTGGATTCGCCCATTCCATCTAGCCACCCGTGAGAGATGTCTGAGAATAAGGGGTGCCTCCCAGTCCTGACAGCCAACAGCATCAGGTGCCCAAAGTCCAGCTGCAAAATCCACCCAACTATGTGCTCTAGGGGACAGGGACATGTGTTCCACCTAGGCACTCAGGAGCAGTTGTCAGCCCCCTACCTTGCTCATCATATAACCCCCTACTGCAGCCAGATACCTGTGCCTGCTCCAATCACCCTTGCATAACCTTGCCCATCTACGACTGTAGGTGAGAGTCTGCACCACACACTCAGTGACCAATGACCTGTACACCTGAGCTGAATTCACACAACAAAATTAAGCAGAATCCTGGGCTCACACACCTAACAGCAGCTCTAACCACTGGGTGACAGGACATGAGAGCTTCTAAGATACCAATAACCAAAGTAGCTTACACGCCCAGCCTATTTAAGCATATGAAAACAAACAAAACAAGAAGCTAGGACAAGTAAGCAAACATAAATAAATATAATAACTCATTGGTGGCTCCGAGACAATATCAAATCACATAAAGTCAATACCAAATCACATAAAGAGGCAGACCATGGTGGCTCCAGGAAGCAAGCAAAATGAATAATCAGGAAACTTCCTGGAGGAAGAGAAGATCTTTGAATTACTGGTGGTAGAATTCAAAAGATTAATATACAGAGCTCTTCAAAAGATCAGGAAGGATATCAGGCAAAGCGCAGACCAAGCCAAGGAACACAGAGAAAAAGCAATATAGAAATTTAGGAAAGCTAAAAAAAAAAAAAAAAAAAAATACAAGAACAGAATGACAAATTTAACAGGCTGCTAGAATCCATAGAGACACAGCAAATACAAATCCAAAAGATTAACAATAAAATTTCAGAGTTAGACAACTCAGTAGAAAGTCATAGGTGCAGAATTGAGGCAATGGAAGTCAGAATTAGTGAGATTGAAGAAAAAGCACTTGACACCAATTTATTCGAGGAAAAATCAGATAAAATAATTTTTAAAAAATGAAAAAAAAAAACCTAAGAATTATGTGGGCGTCTATCATGATGAACAACCTACGAGTGATTGGAGTACCAGAATGGGGGTGGGGGGTAGGGGAGATAAAAAATACAGAGAAAATTAATGAAGACTTTCTGGAAGAAAACTTCCCTGAAATAGAGAAAGACAAGAAGATATCTATCCAAGGTCATCGAACTCCACAAAAGAAAGACTCCAAAAGAAAGTCACCAAGACACATTATAATCAAACTTGCCAAAACTAAAGATAAAGAATTTTAAGATCACTTAGGGATAAATGAAAAGTTGCCTACAAAGGAGAGTCAATAAGACCAAGCTCTGACTACTCAGCAGAAACCATGCAGGCAAGAAGACAATGGGATGACATACATAAAGCCTAGAAGAAAAAAAAATTGCCAACCAAGGATTACATATCCAGCAAAACTGTCTCTCAAATATGAAGATGAATTGAGAGCATTTCCAGATAAACAGAAGTTAAGCGGATTTGTAAAAACCAAACCAAAATTACAAGAAATAGTAAAGGGAGTCCTCTGGCTCGAAAATCAATAACATCTGATAACAACCTAAGACTAGAACACAGGACAGAACAACCAGATATCAACCCAGATAGGCAAGTCACAAATGTAAGTCAATGCTAAAACACTGAAAATACGGAAACAGAGATGTCAATATGTAAAAGATGCCAGCGTTAAAACAAAAAAGAGGGATTAATAGTGTAGTCATAGAACTTTCATAGGGAGAAAAATTTAAGGCAATAATTAAGAAATAAAAGATTATTTTAAACTTAGAAACATAGAGGTAAATTTTAAAGTAACCAGAAAAGAAACTAACAAATCTACACATAAAGACAAAAAAAAAAGAAAACCATAAAGACTCAGCAAATACAAAACTAACGATGATGAAAAAGATGAAAAGAAAATACATAAAAACGACTCAGCACAGAAAATTAAGTGGAACAAAGACACTGTCAACAGCACAAAAAATAAAAATCAAACAACAGCACTAAACTCATACCTATCAATAATTACACTGAATGTAAACGGACTAAATGCACCAATAAAGAGACAGAGAGTGGCAGAATGGATTAAAAAAATCCGCCTATATGCTGCCTATAAGAGACACACCTTAGACTCAAAGACACAAACAAACTAAACTCAAGAGATGGAAAAAAAATATGTCAAGCAAACAACAATCAAAAAAGAGCAGGAGTGGCAATATTAATCTCTGACAAAATAGACCTTAATGCAAAATCTACCACAAAGGATAAGGAAGCACACTATATAATGGTTAAAAGATCAGTACACTAGGAGGACATAACCATAATAAATACATAAGCACCCAATGACAGGACTCCAAAAATACATAAAACAAACTCTAATGGCATTGAAAACAGAAATAGCTCCACGACAGTAGTAGGAGACTTCTACACACCACTTTAGGTGAAGGACAGAACACCAGAAAGAAGCTCAACAAAGAAACAGAAGATCTAAATGCCACAATCAATCAACCAACCTACTGTCATAGACATATACAGAATGCTTCATCAAACAACAACCAAGTATACGTTCTTTTCCAAAGTGCAGGGAACATTCTCCAGAACAGATCACATATTAGGCCACAAAACAAGCCTTAACAGAATCCAAAACATTGAAATATCACAAAGCATCTTTTCTGACCATAAAGCCATAAAAGTAGAAATCAGTAACAGAAAGAGGAAGGAAAAAAATCAAATACATGGAAAATGAAACCACCTTGCTCAAAACTACCGGATTATAGAAGAAATTAAGGATGGAATAAAGAAATTCATAGAATAAAATGAGAATGAAAACACATCCTACCAGAACCTTTAACAACCAAACAACCCAGTGCCGTTTGGGACACAACGAAACCAGTGGTCAGAGGTCTTTTTACTGCAATAAATGCACACATCCAAAAAGAACAAAGGGCCAAACAAAAACACTAACCCTACAACTCAAACAAATAGAAAGAGAGCAGCAAAAGTAGCCCTCGCGCACCAGAAGAAAGCAATAATAAAGATTAGAGCAGAAATAAGTGAAATAGAGAATAGAAAAAAACAGTTGAAAGAGCTAAGACCAAAAACTGATTCTTTGAAAAGATCAACAAAATCGATAAGTTATTGGCCAAACTGACAAAAGAAAAACAGGAAAGAAAGCAAATAACCCTAATAAGAAATGAGATGGGCAATATCACAACAGACCCAACTGAAATTAAAAGCATGATAACAGAATACCATGAAAAATTGTACTCCAACAAATTTGAAAACCTAGAGGAAATGGACTGATTTCTAGAAACACATTACCTACCTAAACTAACACAAACCAAGGTAGAAAAAACTAATTAAACCTGTAACAAAAGAAGAGATTGAAGAGGTAATAATAATAAATTTAAAAATCCCAACAAGAAAAAAAGCCCTGGCCCTGACAGCTTCACTGGAGAATTCTTTCAAGCTTTCAGAGAAGAGTTAACATCACTGCTAAGAAAGGTACTTCAGAACATAGAAAAGGGTGGAATACTCCCGAACCCATTCTACGAAGCCAGCATTACCCTGATACCAAAACCAGGTAGAGACACCACAAAAAAAAGTACAGACTGATCTCCCTCATGAATATAGATGCAAAAATCCTCAATAAAATTCTAGCCAATAGAATTCAACAACATATCAAAAAAAATTCATCGTGACCAAGTGGAATTCATGCCAGGTATGCAGGGAAGGTTTGACATTAGAAAAACAATCAATGTAATTCATCACATAAATAAAACAAAAGATAAGAACCACATGATCTTATCAATCAATGCAGAAAAGGCATTTGACAAAGACCAACACACATTCATGACAAAAACTCTCACCAAAGTAGGAATAGAAGGCAAATTCCTCCACATAATAAAGGGCATTTATACAAAGCCAACAGCCAGCATCATCCTGAATGGAGAGAGTCTGAAAGCATTTCCACTGAGAACGAGAACCAGACAAGGATACCCTTTATCATCGGTCTTATTCAGCATTGTGCTGGAGGTCCTAGCCAGAGCAATAAGGCAAGAAAAAGAAATAAAGAACATCCAAACTGGTAAGGAAGAAGTAAAAGTATCCCCATTTGCAGATGATATGATCTTATACACAGAAGACCCCAAAGAGTCCTCAAGAAAACTACTGGAACTAATAAAAGATTTCAGCAAAGTATCGGCATACAAGATAAACATACAAAAATCAGTTGAATTCCTCTACGCCAACAAAGAAAACTTCGAAGAGGAAACCACCAAATCTGTACCATTTACAATAGCCCACAAGAAGATAAAATACTTAGGAATAAATCCTGCCAGAGATGTAAAAATCTATACAAAGAAATCTACAAGACACTACTGCAAGAAACCAAGAGACCTACATGAGTGGAAAAACATACCACGCTCATGGATAGGAAGACTCAACATTGTGAAAATGTCAATTCTACCCAAAGCAATCTACAGATACAGTGCAATCCCCATCTGAATTCCAACATTTTTTAATGAGATAGAGAAACAAATCACCAACTTCATATGGAAAGGTAAGAGACCCTGGATAGGTAAAGCATTACTGAAGAAGAAAAACAAAGTAGAAGGCCTCACACTACTTGATTTTATTGTTGTTGTTGTTGTTAGTTGCCGTCGAGTCGGTTCCGACTCATAGGGACCTTATGCACAACAGAAAGAAACACTGCCTGGTCCTGAGCCATCCTCACAATCGTTGTTATGCTTGAGCTCATTGTTGCAGCCACTGTGTCAATCCACCTCGTTCATGGTCTTCCTCTTCTCCGCTGACCCTGTACTCTGCCAAGCATGATGTCCTTCTCCAGGGACTGATCCCTCCTGACGACATGCCCAAAGTATGTAAGACACAGTCTCACCATTCTTGCTTCTAAGGAGCATTCTGGTTGTACTACTTCTAAGACAGATTTGTTCATTCTTTTGGCAGTCCATGGTATATTCAATATTCGTCTCCAACACCAAAATTCAAAGGCGTCAATTCTTCTTCAGTTTCCTTATTCATTCTCCAGCTTTCACATGCATATGATGTGACTGAAAATACCATGGCTTGGGTCAGATGCACCTTAGTCTTAAAGGTGACATCTTTGCTCTTCAACACTTTGAAGAGGTCCTTTGTAGCAGATTTACCCAATGCAATGTGTCTTTTGATTTCTTGACTGCTGCTTCGATGGCTGTTTATTGTGGATCCAAGTAAAATGAAATCCTTGACAATTCCCGCTTATCATGATGTTGCTCATTGGTCCAGTTGTGAGGATTTTTGTTTTCTTTATGTTGGTTTTAGAACCTATTTTACCACCACAGTACATGCGAGCAGCCATCTAAGATGTATCAATTGGTCCCAACCTACTTGGAGCGAAGGAGAATGAAGAACACCAAAGACACAAGGAAAATATTAGCCCATGAGACAAAAGGGCCACATAAACCAGAGACTCCATCAGCCTGAGACCACAAGAACTAGACGATGCCCAGCTACCACCAATGACCGCCCTGTAGGGAACACAACACAGAGTTCCTGATGGAGCAGGAGAAAAGTGTGCAGCAGAACTCAAATTCACGTAAAAAGACCAGACTTAATGGTCTAACTGAGACTGGAGGAACCCCAGAAGCCATGGCCCCCAGACGCTCTGTTAACCCAGAACTAAAATCATTCCTGAAGCTCACTCATCAGACACAGATTAGACTGGATTATAAAACATAAAATAATACTAGTGAAGAGTGTACACTTAGTTCAAGCAGATATATGAGACCAAATGGACAGCTCCTGTCCAGAGGCAGGATGAGAACGCAGGAAGGGACAGGAACTGGTTGAACAGGCACAAGAAATCCGGGGTGGAAAGGAGGAATGCAGGGATTGCAACTAGTGTCATATAACAATATGTGTGTAAATTTTTGTATGAGAAATTAACTCGAACTATAAACTTTCACCTAAAGCACAATTAAAAAAAAATGGTGCCACAATCTGGAAACAAAAGAAAGTAAAGAGATTCCGTTCAAACTTTGCATTAAACATGAGTCTCGTATTTCTGTAAGAGGGTCCAGGAAGAGATCTGTATAGTTTTAAGCTTCTCTTGGGCACGAAATAAAGCAAACATTAAATTATTCACAAAGTTGCAATGGTTCAAAGCTCTGAAATGCAAGTGGTCTGACCTCATCCTAGTGAAAACTATTCATAACTTTACCAGATCAGAAAAACAAAAATTTCATTCGGATGCTTATAATAGGGAGTATGGACATTCAATTACAAGCTGATTACCTACTTTTATACCAACAAAATTAATCCTCTCTGTGGCATAGAAGAAAGGAACAATGGCTGATATACTTGAGGAGTCACTGAGGACCCATCCAAAGCATAATAAAGAGTTCAATAGTACTTTGCAATATATTTGTCCTCAAATTTCCAGATTTAGCCAAAATTATCCAGTGTTTGTGTTCCATTTCTTTGAGCTAAATTAAATGCACGAGGCTTGCATGTGCTGGAAAAGTTATGCTACCCAAGAATCACGTAGCTTTGAGGCTTAGACTTAGGTTAATTTGGTTTTGCCATTTATGTTCAGATCAAAGTTTCATAAAGGGGATAACACCGATGCACATCTTCCTCACAGGACTGTTATGAGGATAGTTGAGTCAGGAATGGTTTGAAATTTTGGCCTAAAAGTGCTACATGAATCCAACCAGGAGAATAAACGCAGACTCACCTGCTCATTTTCTTATATCCATTAATGGAAGTACCTAAGAAGACATTTGATAAATACACTGAATCGTGTCATCCTAAGCCTACCTGATGTAATCTTCAAGGGGAAGGGAGGTACAATATAGCTTATTGTTAAATACAGTAACTCTACAATGGGGCAGCGTGGGTTTGAACACCTGCCTCAAGAGTTACTAGTTATGTGGTATATTAAATTTTATTTACCCTTTCCAGGCCTCAGTTCCCTCTTTAAAAATGGGCAAAAAATTGTACCTCACCCATAGGGTTGTTGTGAAAGTTAATTTTTTATCATATTTTGACACACTTAGCACAGTACCTGATATATTATAAATACTTAGTATATGACTGATTACATTAGTATAATGAATATTAGTAAAATAATTCTTATGCTATGCCTATAAGATGCTACCATAATTCATTAAAACTACAAAATTCATTCAAATGGTTTATTTATTTATTTTTTTTTGTAATGTCAAACACCTGATTTAACTGAGGATTTGGTGTGGGGGAGTTTTGATTTGTTTTGTTTTCAAACAGAAGTTCCCAGTTGTTTGACTGAATTAATTGCTCGGTCCTTTCTAAATAGTTGGTTGTGGCTATGCTCAAATTGAGTGGAATTTTTATAGGCTAGTAATTTTTGAAAAGGAGTAAAAACACAATACACAGAAGGACGGTACTAGGTTTGAGAGTCTATGAGCAATACTTCCCACTATTAATCCTTAGATTGGATCAAAGAACATTATTGAATATATCAGACAAATAGAGCAATAAAGTGATACAAATATGAAATCTAATTTAATTTTTCATCAGCTCAAGTCAATGATTTAGAGTGAGAATTGAATGTATTAAAGGCAAAAGGCAATTTATGGAATGAAAAATAGACTGGAATTTTCACAGAAGCAGCAAGAGTAGCAGAGGATGCATGACATGAAAAAATCACAATTGAAAATTTCTCAGCTTTAATTGCAATTCAGATAGCCCAGTATACCAAAGCTGCATTCAAGTCATTTTCTTTCAATTCACCACACTATACTTTCTTATACATTTCTCAACACCTAGTCATGATGATTTAAATTTTGTACAGATGGTTGATTATGCTATAATGCCTAAAACATGGTATTAAAGGGACTTTTTTAAATCAAGTGTAGTATTGAACAAAACCAAGAAAAATTATATACCCTTAAATATAGAAAGTTGTTCTATGCATGACAGAACACAATCTATCACTTTTCCCTTGCTCTCAGTTCATTTGTTTGATATATGAACATTTAGTTGAAAATAAAGGGTTAAGCAAATACCTAGAGAATACCTTGCCTCTGTTCTGGAGATTCTAAAACTGAACACTTTTGGAAAAAAAGAAAAAACAGTTTTCAGTTGTTCTAGGTTTTAATGGAGAGCTAGCTTCTTAAAATATATCAAATATGTAAATAATATTTTTCAACAAATAGAAAAATCTAGAAGCCTTAACAAACTATATAATCTAAGCAAACAAAGAAACAAGGACTATCATTTATTGAGGCCTTACTGTGGGTCAGGAACTTTAGCAATATTATTTGTAATTATTACAATCAACATTCCTTCAGGATAGGTATCAGCTATCTACCATCTACTCCTCACCCTTCCACCAAACACTCCACCTTATCCCACTATAAGTAAGGAATCTGAAGATCTGGGATACCAAGTAAGATATTAAGAGCTAAGGCCTAAGGCCGTAAAGCAGAATGGACTTAAAACCAGTTTCCTGGAGCACCAAAGCTAATTAAACCATGAATTTTATACCTATAAAGAAATACTCAAGTCCTACCTAGGACTATGCATATACAGAGTATTTCTTTGCCAAAGCATGATAACAACTCTTTTTGAAGAAAAAAAAAAAGGTTTATTAACTTATTTATAAGTAGTATATGTGTTTATTGAAAAATATCTGTAAAATACAGAGAGAAAAAAAGAAAATAGAAATAATTAGTATTTACATCAGTAACATTACGGTGCGTGCCATATATGCTATACTGAACCACTGAGATCACCCCTTCAGGATAAAAGGACTTGTTCTCCCCATATTAGACAGGCTGTGACCGCCAGCTTTCAGCCCTCTTTGTTCATTGCATTGGCAGGAGAGAGACGTCTAGCCTAAAGTTGCACCCCCATCCCAGAAGTAGTTTGCATACAATGAGTGTTTGTTGTACCTGTATAACGGCTTGGCCCCCTTTCTCCAACTCAGAACATCAGGGCTTTCCCAGTTTCAGGACTCCCAGTGGAGTCAAATGAAGCCTTGTAGTGGTCACACCACGGCCCAACTTCTCTCACTGCCCAATCTTAATTGCTTCCCTTCCCCCATACAGGGGTTGATTGTGAAATTACTTTCCTAATACGCTTCCTTCATGCTAATATCCACCTCAGAGCCTGCTTTCTGAGGAACCCAACCTGCAGCAGTATGTATCGGTCCCACCTTTTGGATATGTACGTGTAAAATATGAAACAATAGTATATTTATGGCATTGTAACCAGCCTTTATTTTTACTTAAAACTATACGATAAACATCTTTCCACAATCTAGACATTCTCTTACAACATTATTTAGAATGGCTGTATTGAAATTCCATTGTATGTGCCATAATTTATCTAACTAATCTCCTATTATTGAAGTGTTTCAAATGTTCAGTTTTAATAGAATATTTATGTTACAGTGGAGAGACCTGGCAGACATCATCTTTACAAAATGATAAATGAACATTGCCAGTAATGGGACTATTCCAAGAATTCAGAATCACTTTGAACCCCTGGGTGGTCCAAACAGTTAACAAGATCAGCTGCTAACTAAAAGGTTGGAGATTCAAGACCACCCAGAGGCACCTCAGAAGAAAAGCCTTGTGGTCCATTTCCAAAAATCAGTCACTGAAAATCGTATGGAGCACATTTCTACTCTAACACATATGGGGACTCCGTGAGTTAGAGTCAACTCAGTGGCAAAAGTTTTTTTTTTTTTTAATTGTGCTTTAGATGAAGGTTTACAGTGCAAATTAGTTTCTCGTTAAACAATGAATACATGTTTTGTGACATTGGTTGCCAACCCCACGACATATCAATGCTCTCCCTTTCTCAACCTTGGATTCCCCATTACTAGTCCCCTCCTGCCTTCTAGTCCTTGCCCCTGGGCTGGTGTACCCGTTTAGTCTCATTTTGTCTTATGGACCTGTCTAATCTTTGGCTGAAGGGTGAACCTCAGGAGTGACTCCAGTACTGAGTTAAAAGGGTGTCCGGAGGCTATACTTTCTGGGTTTCTCTGATCTCTATCAGACCAGTAAGTCTAGTCTTTTTTTGTGAGTTAGAATTTTGTTCTACATTTTTCTCCAGCTCTGTCTGGGACCCTCTATTGTGATCCCTGTCAGAGCAGTCAGTGGTGGTAGCCGGGCACCATCTAGTTGTGCTGGACTCAGTCTGGTGGAGGCTGTGGTAGTTGTGGTCCATTAGTCCTTTGGACTAATCTTTCCCTTGTGTCTTTGGTTTTCTTCATTCTCCTTTGTTCCAGATGGGGAGAGACCAGTGGGGTATCTTAGATGGCTGCTCACAAGCTTTTAAGATTCCAGACACTACTCACCAAAGTAGGATGTAGAACATTTTCTTTATAAACTATGTTATGCCAATATAGCTAGATGTCCCCTGAGACCATGGTCCCCACAGCTCTCAGCCCCGTAATTCTGTCCATCAGGGAGTTTGGATGTGTCTATGAAGCTTCTATGACTTGATGGCGAATGGTTTTTATGGTTCTGTGGTATTTCTGGCAAAAGTGAATAACCTGAATCTAATCATGAGAAAACATCAGGTAAACCCAAATTGAAGGGCATTCTACAAAATTACAAACCTGCACTCTTCAAAAAGGCCAGTGTCGTGAAATACAAATAAAGGCTCAGGAACTTTTTCAGGCAAAAGGAGACCAAAGAGACCTTACAACTAAATGCAACACATGATTTTTGTCTTAGGCTGGGTTCTCTAGAGAAGCAAAACCAGTAAATCATATAATATATACACAGAGAGAGATTTATATCAAGGAAATGGCTCACAAGGTTCTTAGAGGTTGTAAGTAACATCCCAAGTCCTTGGGGGAGGAAAAAGGCTTCTCCTGACTCACATAGTCACGGGGGCTGGCAAAACCAAGATCAGCAGCTGGACAGCAGGGCTGCTGCTTACACGCTGTGAACATCGATGAATCTCAAGATAGGCAAGACCGCAGGCAAGCTGCCAGCTCAAGTCCCAAGAACTGGAGGTCAGACAAACAGAAGCCAGCTGTAGGATCCGGAATAAGTAAAAGCCCTGGCAAGGCGAGCAAGAAGAGCCAGGCAATTGGAGGGCAGAGAGATGAAGGCTGAGGGGGACAGTGAGCCGTCATAGGCCCCAACCCCACTGGTACCACAACAGATCCCATCATGGGGGTGATCATGTATCAGATCTCAACAGGGAAGTGATCACAACATTATACAACTAACAAAATGCTGAGAATCATGGCCCAGCCAAGTTGACACACAATCTTAACCATCACAACTTTGAATATTCTTTTGTTATAAAGGACATTATTAGGACAATTGGCAAAATCTCAATAAGATCTGTAGATTAGATAGCTATATTGTAACAATTAATAGAGAAGCCAGAAGAAGAATTGATTGTCTTTGAATTATGGTGTTGGCGAGGAATATTGAATATACCATGGACTTCCAGGAGAACGAACAAGTCTGTCTTGGAGGAAATACAGCCAGAATGCTCCTTGGAAGCAAGGGTGGTGAGACTTTGTCTCACATACTTTGGACACATTATCAGGAGGGACCAGTCTCTGGAGAAGGACATCACGCTTGGCAAAGTAGAGGGTCAGCAAAAAAGAGGAAGACCCTCAATGAGACAGATGACACAGTGGCTGCAATGATGGGCTCAAGCATAGCAATGATTGTGAGGATGGCGCAGGACCGGGCAGCATTTTGTTCTGTTGTGCATATGGTCACAGTGTATCGGAACCGACTCAATGGCAAGTCGGAACTGACTCAATAGCATCTAACAACAACAACATCGTATCAATGTTAAGTTCCCAATTTTGATGAGTATTCTGTATGTAAGATAATTCCTTGTTTTTGGGAAATATACACTATTTAGCGACATGAAGGAATCATGTCTTCAAGTTACTCTTATTTAGTTCAGGAAAAATAAGATGCTGTGTGTGTGTGTGTGTGTGTGTGTGTGTTGTAGAGAGAGAAGGAGAAGAGAAAAAAGGTGAAGAGTATATAGAAATTCTTGGTACTATTCTTGGAAAGGAAACCCTGGTGGCGTAGTGGTCAATGAATGACTGTTAACCAGAGGGTCGCAGTTCGAATCCAACAGGCGCTCCATGGAAACTCTATGGGGCAGTTCTACTCTGTCCTGTAGGATCGCTATGAGTCAGAATAGCTCACGGCAATGGTTTTGGTTACTCTTGGAAATTTTCTCTAAGAATGAATTATATTTTTAAAAAGGAACATTAATTCTTTATATGTTGTGTTTTTTCAAGAGTATAACTTGGATTTTGATTTTGTCTACTGTGGGTGCTACTGGCTTAAAGAAAAAAAGCCCACCTTTGCCATCAAGTCAATTCCGACTTATAGCAACCCTATAAAAAAAAATAGCAACCCTATAGAAGAGAGTAAAACTTCCCCATAGGGTTTCCAAGGCAATAAATCTTTACAGAAGCAGATTGCCACATCTTTCTCCTGCTGAGCAGACTAACTTTACAACTGTCACTCATCATTATTTACCACCATTCAGTAGCTCTGTAACCTTGGGCAATTTACTTAACTCCCCTGTGCTTCAATTTCCTCAACTACAAAATGAGGATACTAACAGTAATTCCTCAAAGTTGTGGAAATTCACTAAGATGATGAATACAAAGCACTGAGTGCAGGGTCTGCCCCTTAAAAAAAAAAAATTTTTTTTTTTGCCCCTTAGACCTTACATATTGTTATATCAGATAGCAGTGTTATTAGTGCTATTGAATCATTTCTGACTCATAGCAACCCTATGTACAAAAGAATGAAACACTGCCTGGTCTTTCGCCATACTCACAATCGTTGCTATGCTTGAGCCCATCATTGCAGCCACTGTGTCCATCCATCTCATTGAGGGTCTTCCTCTTTTCGCGGACCCTCTACTTTACCAAGCATAGTGTCCTTCTCTAGGGACTGGTCCCTCCTGATAACATGTCCAAAGTATGTGAGATAAAGTCTCCCCATTCTCGCTTCTAAGGAGCACTCTGGCTATACTTCTTCCCAGGCAGGCTTGTTCGTTCTTCTGGCAGTCCATGGTATATTCAATATTCTTCACCAGAACCATAATTCAAAGGCATCAATCCTTCTTCAGTCTTCCTGATTCATTGTCCAGCTTTTGCATGCATATGAGGCAATTGAAAATACCATGACTTAGGTCAGGTGCACCATAGCCCTCAAAGTGACATCTTTGCTTTTTAACACTCTAAAGAGGTCTTTTGAAGCAGATGTGTTGTTTGATTTCTTGACTGCTGTTTCTATGGGTGTTGACTGTGGATCCAAGTAAAACAAAATCTTTGACAACTTCAATCTTCTCTGTTTATCATGATATTTATTACCCATTGGTCCAGTTGTGAGGATTTTTGTTTTCTTTTTTACATGCAGTAGGCAGTTTATTTGGCTTAATTTTACCACACACCAAGATTTGCCATAATAAGGGAAGGGAGAGGCTAACAAAAAGCTGTCAATACAACAATATTTCAATTTGAAAGCAGTTACAATTTTACTAACCAACCAGATTACAAAAATAATCATGGTAGACACCTTAGTTCATCCTTCTAATAAGCCTGTTGATCTGGTTTTCTCTGTTGCCAGCATCTCCACCTTGTACAAAATGGGTGGTCTTTTTCTTTATTCCACCTCATGGAGAAGATAATTTGAAGGGTCACAGGAAATTGTTTGATTCTTTGAAGCATTTGCGGACAGTATAGATCTCATGAATCAGATCCTCCATGTAGATGATGCCATATTTACCAAGAGATCGTGCAATCAAAGTGTTATCTGTCAGGGCAATTCACTTCTTATTGATTTTGCCATAGCTTTATGCTTCTAGATCAGTTCATTTACTGACTTCAGGTTTGGGTGCCTTCATGCAATATGGTTCCACAATTCTAAGCATGTTAATTAAAGCCTTGCTGAGCTTAACAAAGGTGCCATTGAAGATCTGGCAAATGGGAAGAAGCTGCAACACCTTTCGAACCTTTGAGCTCACACCATTGGTATCTCTGATTCCAATAATAAATGCCAACTTGGGTTCTGCAGGTACATAGAAGTTGCCAGCTTTTGTTGCCATCCTAGCCATTCAAATCTCAGTTCTGTGCATCTGCGTATATTCCTTGTGATAGTGCTTAACTTTTTCATAGCTAAGCTTCTTCCTTGCCTTTCGAAGCATCTTTTGGGCAACCTTCTTTCTAAGGTGCTTGACCTTTAGTTCTGCAAAATTCCTTCACTTTTTCTTAAGGGTTTCTGGCACAGCAGGAACCTTCTTTTTCTTCTCTTCGACACCCTCCATGTTTCCAGCCAGAAAAAGAGGCAGTTTTTGTTTTCTTTATGTTGAGGTCTAATCCATACTGAAGGCTGTAGTCTCTGATCTTCATCAATAAGTGCTTCAAGTCCTCTTTGCTTTCAGCAAGCAAGGTCGTGTCATCTGCATATCACAGGTTGTTACATCAGAGAGCAAGAATAAATAGATAAAAGCTTGTAACTCATAGACTAATCCAGTTATGGTGTGTTGCCTAAATTTCCCTAGAATGTACTTTCAAAAATTATTTTTAAAAAGTGATTTGACTTTAAAATTGACCAAATATATAAAAATATGGTGTGTTCTAAACTTGATAATATCACTACATGAAAGTGTTTTTCTAAAATAAAATTCTGACTTCTAAATATGTCAAAATCCTTCTAAATTTCTTCTAAAAATATCTGACTCCAAAACATGCAAATTGTCAAGATATAACTACATTTGTTAATAAAATTTTTCCTCCTTTGGACACAAGGTAATTACGAGCCCAAGAGACAGAAAGGGCCACATAAACCAGAGACTACATCCACCTTAGACCAGAAGAACTAGATGGTGCCCGGCTACAACCGGTGACTGCCCTGACAGGGAACACAACAGAGAACCCCTGAGGGAGCAAGAGAGCAGTGGGATGCAGACCCCAAATTCTCATAAAAAGACCAGACTTAATGGTCTGACTGAGACTAGAAGGACCCCAGTGGTCATGGTCCCCAGGGCTTCTGTTGCCCCAGGACAGGAACCATTCCCGAAGTCAACTCTTCAGACATGGATTGGACTGGATAATGGGATGGAGAGGGATGCTGGTGAGGAGAGAGCTTCTTGGATCAGGTGGACATTTGAGACTATGTTGGCATCCCCTGTCTGGAGGGGGGATGAGAGGGTAGAGTTGATTAGAAGCTGGTAAAATGGACAGGAAAAGAGAGAGTGGAGGGAGGGAGTGGGCTGTCTCATTAGGGGGAGAGCAATTGGGAGTATGTAGCAAGGTGTATGTAAGTTTTTGTGTGAGGGACTGACTTGATTTGTTAACTTTCACTTAAAGCACAATAAGAATTAAAAAATTTTTTTTTCCTCCTTTCTTTAACCTAGGACATTTTCTTTTGAACTGGAAAAAGCTGCAGTATAACAGTTGCCCAAATAATGTTCTTAATATAATTTAATGTCAATGGCCACAAGGAGTAAGGGGTGAAAAACCTATTATTCATAGTCTTTTGATCTATTTGATTTTATATTATATCAGATATGGCCCTCTTTACCATCAGAGATGTGTACTCAGAATTTTCAGAATTTTTTATTATGTTCTAAAGATCTATGAATAAGAGGACCCGAAGGCTTTTCTGAAAGAAAAACTTTCCTGAACGTTTAGCTTTTCTTCAATTTGTAGTCTAAAAAACATTATTATTCCTTCCTCTCCCACTGCACCCTTCCCTCCAAGCTTAGTACTTGTGAGTTAAAGACGAACTTTGGGGAAAAAATGTTTTCTATCATAAAAGCAGTTGTATTTCAACTGCCAGGACTTAATACTCTTCTGTCCCTATAAAAACTTATTTTTAGGTTTGAGAAAAAACTAATACAGATAAATCCATACTTTCGATTTTTGGTTTTGTCCATAAGCACCTTCATTTTCATTTTTTAACTGGAAATACTGGATCTGTAAAGAGGAGGAAACCTTTCCTTTTTCATTCTCAGGAGTTGAGAGGGGAAAATATATTCACCAACCTCTGGCCTGTTAGTCCATATAAAGTGGTGCTTTATGTTTTGGAACAGCTGGATCTGAAGTCCACAGGTCAGGCATTAAGGTAAAGAATTGACAAATAATTCAAGGTCCACTCATATTAGCTCACTCATGGCCTTATCACTCTGAGGTTGGTTTATTTGGGAAGATTCAATCATATCAGAACCCAAGATTCGAATTCACTATAGTGTGAGCTATCTTTGTCCATATGGAGCCATTGCAATTTTCATCAGAACATTCAGCAAACATGTGATATGAAATTATTTTAAACCAGAAGTTTTCATTTTTGCTGAACATTCCCATTCTTACACACACGCGCACACACACATGCACACAAATTATACTGATTTGATTTGATGAAGTTATACCATGTAACTCTATTTTAATTCACAGTCTCATATCCTGATCTTAATCTTCTTCTTACCCTAATTTTTGTTTTATGACACCGTGTTTGTACGGTAGCCAATTTAAGCTGTCTGCTCAGCCTCACTGGATTTAATGGTTCTGTCACATTCAGGTAAGAAAATCCAAGAAGGCGATCCAGGCATCTCAGGAGCTTGAGGTGTAGACCGCATCAGTGTGGTCATCCACATGGAGATGGGCAGCAAACTAAATCATGGTGGCACTGAAAAAGGGCTCTAACTATACCTCCTCCAAAATGATCGCTCCTTTTTGCCCCCTACCACTCTTAATGTATGAATAAATAATAGGCTTAGCCTGGGAACTGTGACAACATGGGCATTTGGAAAGAGAAGCTTTCCCTTACTCCAAGATGAGTGAGTGAAAAAGAATCAACATAACTTCCCATTATCTATCATTCCTTCCTATCTTTTACAACGAATTCTCCAAGAAAAAGTAATCTTTAGACAAAGAATGAATTAGCACAACATTCTTGTAATATTTTAATCCATGCATAAACAAACAAACAAAAAAAAACTCATGGCCTTCCAGTCAATTCTGACTCATAGCAACCCTATAGGATGGAGTAGAACTGCCTCATAAGGACTCTAAGGAGTGTCCTGTGGATTTGAACTGCCGACTTTTTAGTTAGCAGCCGAACTCTTAACCACTACGTGACCAGGGTTGCCAATCCACACATAGGTATTCTGAAATTTTGATATTATTCTTAAATTTCTTTTTACACATACTGTCTAGAATCACAAGGTTGCACTTTACTGAACTGAATGCCTCAAAAAAAAGTTTCTACTTTCATATAGAAAAGTTTACTAAAATTACTGTGAAAGTCTTCATATTATGAAAGTAAACTACTTCAACAGGAGAATGAAAAAACCTAGGAAATGCTGAGCCAGTCTTATGGTATATTCCACACAAGATTCTATTTCTATCAAGACAGCAAGAGACAATTTGTGGAAAATATGGCAACTGCCCTCCAAATTCCCTCCAAAACCTTCATAGATTAGTAGTTATTCACGAAGTTATGATAACTAAATAACTATTTGGCGTCAAGTTGATTCTAACTCATGGTGACCCCATCCATGTGTGGCAGAGTAGAGCTGTGCTCCACAGGGTTTTTAATGGCCGACTTTTCAGAAGCAGGTCACCAGGACTTTCTTCCAAGGCACCTCTGGGTTGTCTTGAACTTCCAACCACTAACAGTTTGCCAAGCACTAACAGTTTGTGCCCTTGACTAAGGACTCCCTTGACTAAATAGGGCTCCTTAATTGAAAGGGGAGGGTCAAACCTTTGGGGAAGCTGACAGATTGTCTGAACTACTTCACTTTCTGAGGCCCCAGACCTCCTTGAATTTCTGAGAAAGGCTATGAACTTAATTCCCAGAAAAATGTGTGCGTGTATCCATACACACACACACACGCACACACACATACACACTATAGATGAATAGCTCTGCATACAAGTTATTGGAGTTCATGGACCCATCTCAAGAACTTCCTTGTAGAGGAATACTCAGCATAGTCCTCCTCTACTAAGACTGAGTATGGATAAACATAGTCAATTTTTACAGTATCTAAGAAAAATATATGTTATAGCATCACATATAAGGTGAAACATGTTTGGAAGAATAAACTGTGTAAGCTTTACGTATGTCATAAAGAGGATAAATAAAAGCATGATCTTTGAAAATTGTCATAAACTGGATATATCCATGAGAGATATAGGAAGTTCTACTGGTAAGTGGAGGGAAAGAAAGGAGGTGATAATAAACCTGGAGATATAGTCATGAATAAGATGGAGTTAGGGGAACTGATCCAGCTAGGGCTGGCATCCAAAGTGATCTAAATCAGTGTCTAAGAAAGTGTGATTCTGGTTTGGTAGGAGAAACACAGATGTTTCTATATTCTTTGCACCCACGTGTATATGTCAGATTAGTCTGTAGTTTTCCCTTTTTTTGTGCAGTTTTTTTTTCCAAGTTTTGATTTTAAGGTTACGTTAATCTCTTAAAGTGATGTTGGAAGTTTTCCCTTTTCCTCTATTATCTGGAGTAGTTCACTAACTACCAATACATGTAACATGATGGCCTGAGCTTTTATGGTTTGATAGAACTTGTCTAGTGCCTTTGTGGGCAGTAGATCATTGAGAAGTATGTATTATTTTTCCAATCAGGTAAAAATTGAATATACTCTCTTTGGGGAAATTTGTGTGTGTCTGTTTAAGAATCTAATTAAAGAGCGATGGATACTTAGTGACCAAACCAAGCCTAAATGAACACAAATGGGTGCACAATTTTAGCGCAATTCATAGGAGACTTAAAATCTATACATGGACCCCCTAGAGATCCATCAGTCATGGGTTAGAAATCCCTTTTTGGCCTCTCTTGACTCTCTTTATATTTTTAGCTCACTCTGTCTCTTAGGATAAAAATTGAGATATGTTTATCATCTTGAGAATAAATCCAGTTTTAAATAGCTGGATCTATGCCCTTGTATAGTTTGGAGAAGTGTATCTTTTGCTGGTTCCCAACATAATATTAGTCATAGAATGTTAGATTTACATGTGTGCCTATAAACGCACACAGGTGTCCTCCTTCATAGCAGGCTCAGTCACAAATAAAGAACACAGACACGGACAGGAAAGCCCAGGGACCTGGATAATCTAATGACAAATGTCCGGGGTGAGTAATAGTTGTTTGCTTGAGTTTTCACACATGAAAAATAATTCAATATTCATTCTAACAATGTAAATAAAAAAAACAGAAACATTCAGTTTTCAGTCTATAATGTTATGTTGCTGCTATCATTTCATTTGTCATTGTCTCAAACATAAAAAAATACTGTTCTGCTTATTATATAACTCCTAACTACATTTCTCTTCCTATTGATAACAACCTCTTCATGCGTGGACTTTATCAGGGTGATTAGAAGAATTTACTTATTCTGTCAGTTTCCCTCTAAGATTACATTTGTGCCCCCTTCCTTCCTTATTTCAAAGCCTACCAAAGTGACATATGTGGAGATAATAACAACACCTATCCCATTAGGTTGTCACGAAGACTAACTGGGATAACAGATTACAAAGTATTTAGCGTAGTACCTGGAACATAGTAACTAATAAATAAATAATAGTTCCCTTCCCACCCTGTCTGTGCAGGGTGGGAAGGGAATTACTATTTATTTATTATTATTATTTATTATTTATATTATGCTTATGATGGCAGTATAGCTTCGTGTTTCCAATGTGGTGCCATTATCATATATGTTGTTCCCCTAACTCCATCAAATATATTTCTACAGATCGTAATCTTCAAGTCAGTATTCAGGATACAGAGTATGCATTCATATGACATATATCGGTATTCAGAATATGGAATATGCATTCATATGATGTATAACCCTTAACTAATAAAAATAGTTACTAGATTTTGAGTGCTTAGTATGTGCACCACGTCAGGTGCTTTGCATACACAAACGCATTTAATCCCAACATTCTTATGAGATTGATAGTATCACTGCCATTTAATAGGTGAAAAAATTGAGAGATAAATTAGTTTGGCCAAGGTCACACAGCTGGTAAGTGATATAACCAGGTCCCCTGACTCCCTGTCTTGTGCTTTTCCCACTGCCTTAGAGTCTCACAGTCCTGTCTAATCGACACACATGAAAACACAGACTTTGTAAGTGGTGCTAGGTGTTTGTTTAGTTGTTGTGCTCTAAACAAAAGAAGTCAGAGGTTCTATGATAGAATGATTATGACACGATAAAGACATTGTGGTGCCTCAGTTTCCTTGTCTCTAAATTAGGATTTATTTACCTCACATGGTGATGAGAAGTGACTAGGAAAATAATTACAAAGAACTTTCATTTTTGAAGTGCAAATCCCCAGAAACATAAATACAGACACAGAGCAAGATATCCTGAATACTTGAGCTTGTACTTTGAAAAGGGATTGGCAAGAAAAAGCCTGATGTTGAAAATGGCTCAGTTATAATCAGTTGCTGAAGTTATTCTGACAATCAGGTACAATGCAGAAGGGCAGACAGTCTGAAGAAAGGTTAAGGTTTCCTTGGCAACTATCAAATGCATTGTTAATATCCCCTAGGAAGTTTTTGGTCAATAATGACTGAAGTGCTATAAGACTATTTTTAAACTATCGTTTGAGTTAATTCTGTTCTACTTTCAAAATTCTTTTTTCCACAAATTTACTTTAATTGCTTAATTAATGGTTATTTGGTGAAGGTTACTGAATATTCTGTTGAAGGAAAGGTTTTGACTCTTTCTGTCAAATAGAATTAAAGATGTCAATGAACAGAGAACTGTTTTGAAAGGTTTGAACAAACTAATGTAAAAGGGGAGTCGACCCATGAAATGTTCACCCAAAGTTCCAATTACAAGTGTCTATCTAAAATTATTATTAAGATCTATTACAGAACTTTCATATTTGCAAACTTCTTAGTAATTCATTTGTATTAGTTAATTTGCATATCAATCCAACTAAGACCTTCAGTGACTTTCCCCACTCTATATATTTTATATGCATAAGAAACTTGAGGCCTATTATAGACACTATAGGGAGAGAAAGACAGAGTATTCATTAACAGGAAATCATTAAAATGTATTGATAAGGATCCAAATAGTTGAACTAATAATTTATACCATTACAATTGCTATATTACTTGTTACTCCAAGAATATGATGCCAGACGAGCTAAATCAATCGAGCTTCTATGAAGACCAAAGACATTTTTAGAGATCCTCTGATATTAAAACAATTAATGACAGCTTCATTCAATTTTTTTTTTCATTCAATATTGCTTTCAGTGGAAGTCTCTGGTTTCTATGGGGTCTGGTCTCAACTCTATACCAAGAATGTGCAGTTATTTTAAATTATATCCTTCAAGAGATACACTTTATCCCAGACACTTTTCTTCCTTGTTGGGAACATTAAAAGCATGGTCATTTTTGCTAAGCGGAATAACTGTTTGTTAACATGAGTTGCAATATTAATTAATGGTTACCGAAGATATTGCCAGGAACATTCTATTGATTTTTTAAAACTCTCTAGTACAAAGGTAATTATCTTAGAAATGTAATTGAGAAAGCAACTTCAATAATGCAGTTCCAGATTTATATATATCTATGTCTTAGTGGTAGACACCATAATACAGTAGAAAGAAAAATAGAGACACAGACAGAAATAGACATGTAAATGAATTGTGTAGTTATTTAGGAATAGCCTTGAGACAGATACTGCTTTACTTACAAGTAGTCTTATCTCCATTCCTTTTTCTTTGTCTCACAAATCAGCATAAGAATAACTACCTGCTTCCTTGGTTGGAGCTTTTTTCTAAAAGTAAATTTTCTTCTACCATCTCCTGTGCCTGGAAATCATCTTCTCTAACACTATAAACAATTTTTAAAAATTACAAGATTGGATGTTTTAAGTATTTCAAAATATAACTCTTCTGGAAAGTGCATACTCATTTTAGCACCTGGTATATTTAGAATGGTAACAAAAACTAAACGATCAAAAAGGTATCAATGGAAAATAATTATACTAAGGTTATATCCCTGGATTTCATTTTGTCTTCCTCGTTTATTTCAACAGGAATGAAAAAAATCAGTGTCCAAAGTGACTAGGAAAGAGGCTAAAAGCAATATACTGTAATGTTAATGGTATCACTCTGAGTATATTTTGACTACTGTTAAAGAAAATGAATCCCATTTACACTCTGGAACTACACACCCAAACAACAATAACCACAAAAATATTTCATCATGATAATCACTAAAAATCATTTTTAAATGCCCAGACACTAGCAAATTCAACCATTATAGTCTTCGACTAACAAGTAATATGATACAGTAATTCTAGTGGCATACATAACTATTATTACTATTCAGATTTTCACAACGAACTGGATAAACGAGGTAATTGCCTAGAATAATGCTGTCTTCTACCTCATAAAGAACTTGACACAGTGCTTAGTACATAGTAGTTACCCAATAAATGTTAGTTCTTCCTCTACCTACTACTATACTTATTAAAACTTCCAGTGGATTGGTCATATATCTCCCTTTGCCAAGTTTTGACCAAGAGGCTAGAGGTGGTCATGATCAAGGTAGAGAAAACGGAAACCATACTTTTTTAGTTAATCACGGTATATAGGTAAGGAGGAGGATCTGAGTAAGCAGAATGTAAGACTTGTGGAGAGTTAGTTGGCTGACTGAAAATGTTTGTATAATGGAAGAGAAAAGTAGTAGAGGAAGAAGAACTCATGACACCATCTCAAGTATAAATACTTCTAAGGTAGATCAAAGGCTATGAAAAGGACATGTTCTTCAGAGTCATATTTCCTGGCCTCTTAATGTACTAAATAGGCCATGGCACTCTGATATTCTGAAATATCTGCTACACGCAGTCATCTTCTGAACAAAGCAGCCAGAACAGGATTCTTCTGTACAAACTTCCATGTCTTTTGCCATGTGACACTGCAACCTTGGACACACTGATTGAACAGGACAGGCACCTAACCCAAAGGTAGCTGGACTTGAGGGGAGACCAGCAGTCTGTGGTGAAGTGGCAAGAGAGCTTGGCCCATCAGGCCAATTTTGTGTTGAATAATGGCAACATCTCAAGTATGGAGAAGGGTTCATGTTTGACATGAGGTCATTATCCTACCTGGGCATTTGAAACTTCAAATACCATGGAAAGTGACAAGATACTGCACAGTAGAGTAGGAACAGAAGCTGAAAGGCACATGGAGAAAAGATAGCAAGAATTCCTGAGGCAGCGGAAGTCCATGAAGTCCAGAGCCAAGAGCGTTTGGCAGCAGTAGAAACAGAGAGAATCACAGTAGAAAGAAGTGGAAGTAGAAAAGGAAGAATCTGAACTATGAAAGTTATTTTCTACTAGAGTTGCTTTTTGTGCACTAGAGTTGTATAATATCCTAAATATGACCTTTCGGTCCTCCTTGAGGATTGATTGCCTAAGTACTGAAATAGTTTATGGTGCTACCTTACTTTCTCACATATCTTTACAATAACCATATTACCTGAAAGAAATGGAAATTACCACTGTTCCTTGCTACCTGAAGTTACAATTATAACCCAGGCATAGGGGAGCTGCCACTCAGTCAGTGTTTACAGGCTCCCCATCACTGTGCTAGTGCCATCCATCATTGACAGGGGAGCACCCTTATGTGAGTCAAGAGACCTAGGAGCTGTATCAGTTAGGTTACCTTTAGCTGCAAGTAACAGAAAAGTGTGCATCAAACGGACCTTAAGTATAAGATTTTTTAAATTTCACACAATAGGAAGTCCATAGGTAGGGCAGGCTCTAGTTTGATACACCAAGGCTCCGTCTCTTCTCCCCTGTGGTTCCCCAGTCTCTGACCTCCTCTAAATGTGGACTTCCTCCTTAAACTGTTGGCAATAACTCTGAGAGACAGAAGGAAGAAATGGTTCTCAGAAGCCTTGCCAAAATTAGATCATGTACTTGCGCCTAGGGCATTGGTGGTTCAGTGGTAAAATTCTCGCCTTCCATATAGGAGACCCAGGTTCAGTTCCTGGCAAGTGCACTTCATGTCCTCGTGTGAGCTATCACTCATCTGTCAGTGGTAGTTTGCATGTTACTATGATGTTGAACAGGTTTCAAGCAGAGTTTCCAGACTAAGATGGACAAAGAAGAAAGACCTGGCAATCTACTTCCAAAAATCAAACTATAAAAATCCTGTGAAACACACCAGTCAGATCCTCAACAGATCATAGGGATGGTGCAGGACCAGGCAGTGTTTCATTCTGTTGTGCATGGGGTCCCCATGTGTTGGGGGCCAACTCAACTACAGCTACCAACAATTTGTGCCTAAACCAATCTATCATTAGCAAGGAAAAAGGGACTACCAAGAAAATTTTAGATCAATTTTAGATCACCCTTATGTCCTGGACTGAAGTCAGCCTTATCCAGATTGATATATGGACAAAATCTCGTGTCTGTTAGAAAGAAAAAGGAAAGCGGGGAGCACATGTTGGTAAGCTATCAACAGTGTCTGCTTCAGAAGCCGTATAACAGCATGCTTGGAGTTATGGAGAACGATATCACCAGATATTTTTTCTGAGATTCTGAAGCACATAACTTCGGCTCCTTTTTTTATTTCTATCAGTAACAAAAAAGTTCTGACAACAAACTCTGTAATTAAATTGCCTGTCTTTTGTTATTATGTCAGAAGTCCTCAACTTATAGTTTATCAATTTCCAATGATCCATCAACTGTTCCCGTATTATTAACTTACAGCATTCAAGACTAACAGGGCACTAACTAATTTATTCATCAAATACTGACTGAGGGATACTACATGCCAGTCACTGTGCTAGGTACCAGGGATACAGAAGTAAACAAGGCACATTTCTTTTCCTCACAATCTAGTAGGACTTGTCTCAGTCAGCTTCCAGAGGGGCCCATATATTCTCCCTCTTTGGTAGACAATATAGGAGAAGTTTATTCCCAATGGTATCCTCAGAACCTAGGGCACGGTTGATACTGTTAAAAGGATAAGAAATATAAAGGAATAATAAGATGAGTGAAGAAGATAAGGGATCAAGAGACTTATCCTGTTAGTATAAAGTAATGAAACTGGCTTAATTGTGCTTTTTTTTTTATAATAACTTTTATTAAGCTTCAAGTGAACGTTTACAAATCCAATCAGTCTGTCACATATAAGTTTACATACATCTCACTCCCTACTCCCACTTACTCTCCCCGTCTTGAGTCAGCCCTTTCAGTCTCTCCTTTCTTGACAATTTTGCCGGCTTCCCTCTCTCTATCCTCCCATCCCCCCTCCAGACAAGAGTTGCCAACACAATCTCAAGTGTCCACCTGATATAATTAGCTCACTCTTCATCAGCGTCTCTCTCCCACCCGCTGACCAGTCCCTTTCATTTCTGATGAGTTGTCTTCGGGGATGGTTCCTGTCCTGTGTCAACTGAAGGTCTGGGGACCATGGCCGCTGGGATTCCTCCAGTCTCAGTCAGACCATTAAGTTTGGTCCTCATATGAGAATTTGGGGTCTGCATCCCACTGATCTCCTGCTCCCTCAGGGGTCCTCTGCTGAGCTCCCTGTCAGGGCAGTCATCGATTGTGGCCGGGCACCAACTAGTTCTTCTGGTCTCAGGATGATGTAGGTCTCTGGTTCGTGTGGCCCTGTCTCTTGGGCTCTTAGTTGTCATGTGGGCTTGGTGTTCTTCATTTTCCTTTGCTCCAGGTGGGTTGAGACCAATTGCTGCATCTTAGATGGCTGCTTGTTAGCATTTAAGACCCCAGACGCCACATTTCAAAGTGGGATGCAGAATGATTTCATAATAGAATTATTTTGCCAATTGACTTAGAAGTCCCCGCAAACCATGTTCCCCAGACCCCCGCGCTTGCTCCGCTGAGCTTTGAAGCATTCATTTTATCCCGGAAACTTCTTTGCTTTTGGTCCAGTCCAATTGAGCTGACCTTCCATGTATTGAGTGTTGTCTTTCCCTTCACCTAAAGCACTTCTTATCTACTGATTAATCAATAAAAAAACCCTCTCCCACCCTCCCTCCCTCCCCCCCTCGTAACCACAAAAGTATGTGTTCTTCTCAGGTTTACTATTTCTCAAGATCTTATAATAGTGGTCTTATACAATATTTGTCCTTTTGCCTCTGACTAATTTCGCTCAGCATAATGCCTTCCAGGTTCCTCCATGTTATGAAATGTTTCAGAGATTCGTCACTGTTCTTTATCGATGTGAAGTATTCCATTGTGTGAATATACCACAATTTATTTACCCATTCATCCGTTGATGGACACCTTGGTTGCTTCCAGCTTTTTGCTATTGTAAACAGAGCTGCAATAAACATGGGTGTGCATATATCTGTTTGTATGAAGGCTCTTGTATCTCTAGGGTATATTCCTAGGAGTGGGATTTCTGGGTTGTATGGTAGTTCTATTTCTAACTGTTTAAGATAACGCCAGATAGATTTCCAAAGTGGTTGAACCATTTTACATTCCCACCAGCAGTGTATGAGAGTTCCAATCTCTCCGCAGCCTCTCCAACATTTATTATTTTGTGTTTTTTGGATTAATGCCAGCCTTGCTGGTGTGAGATGGAATCTCATCGTAGTTTTAATTTGCATTTCTCTAATGGCTAATGATCGAGAGCATTTTCTCATGTATCTGTTGGCTGCCTGAATATCTTCTTTAGAGAAATGTGTGTTCATATCCTTTGCCCACTTCTTGATTGAGTTGTTTGTCTTTTTGTGGTTGAGTTTTGACAGAATCATGTAGATTTTAGAGATCAGGCGCTGGTCGGAGATGTCATAGCTGAAAATTCTTTCCCAATCTGTAGGTGGTCTTTTTACTCTTTTGGTGAAGTCTTTAGATGAGCATAGGTGTTTGATTTTTAGGAGCTCCCAGTTATCGGGTTTCTCTTCATCATTTTTAGTAATGTTTTGTATTCTGTTTATACCTTGTATTAGGGCTCCTAGGGTTGTCCCAATTTTTTCTTCCATGATCTTTATCGTTTTAGTCTTTATGTTTAGGTCTTTGATCCACTTGGAGTTAGTTTTTGTGCATGGTGTGAGGTATGGGTCCTGTTTCATTTTTTTGCAAATGGATATCCAGTTATGCCAGCACCATTTGTTAAAAAGGCTATCTTTTCCCCAGTTAATTGACACTCGTCCTTTGTCAAATATCAGCTGCTCATACGTGGATGGATCTATGTCTGGGTTCTCAATTCTGTTCCATTGGTCTATGTGTCTGTTGTTGTACCAATACCAGGCTGTTTTGACTACTGTGGCTGTATAGTAGGTTCTGAAGTCAGGTAAGGTGAGGCCTCCCACTTTCTTCTTGTTTTTCAGTAGTGCTTTGCTTATCCGGGGCTTCTTTCCCTTCCATATGAAATTGGTGATTTGTTTCTCTATCCCCTTAAAATATGACATTGGAATTTGGATCGGAAGTGCGTTAAATGTATAGATGGCTTTTGGTAGAATAGACATTTTTACTATGTTAAGTCTTCCTATCCATGAGCAAGGTATGTTTTTCCACTTAAGTATGTCCTTTTCAATTTCTTGTAGTAGAGCTTTGTAGTTTTCTTTGTATAGGTCGTTTACATCCTTGGTAAGATTTATTCCTAAGTATCTTATCTTCTTGGGGGCTACTGTGAATGGTATTGATTTGGTTATTTCCTCTTCGGTGTTCTTTTTGTTGATGTAGAGGAATCCAAGTGATTTTTGTATGTTTATTTTATAACCTGAGACTCTGCCAAACTCTTCTATTAGTTTCAGTAGTTTTCTGGAGGATTCCTTAGGGTTTTCTGTCTATATAATCATGTCATCTGCAAATAGTGATAACTTTACTTCTTCCTTGCCAATCCGGATACCTTTTATTTCTTTGTCTAGCCTGATTGCCCTGGCTAAGACTTCCAACACGATGTTGAATAAGAGCGGTGATAAAGGGCATCCTTGTCTGGTTCCCGTTCTCAAGGGAAATGCTTTCAGGTTCTCTCCATTTAGAGTGATATTGGCTGTTGGCTTTGCATAGATGCCCTTTATTATGTTGAGGAATTTTCCTTCAATTCCTATTTTGGTAAGAGTTTTTATCATGAATGGGTGTTGGACTTTGTCAAATGCCTTTTCTGCATCAATTGATAAGATCATGTGGTTTTTGTCTTTTGTTTTATTTATGTGATGGATTACATTAATGGTTTTTCTGATATTAAACCAGCCTTGCATACCTGGTATAAATCCCACTTGATCAGGGTGAATTATTTTTTTGATGTGTCGTTGGATTCTATTGGCTAGAATTTTGTTGAGGATTTTTGCATCAATGTTCATGAGGGATATAGGTCTATAATTTTCTTTTTTTGTAATGTCTTTACCTGGTTTTGGTATCAGGGAGATGGTGGCTTCATAGAATGAGTTGGGTAGTATTCCGTCATTTTCTATGCTTTGGAATACCTTTAGTAGTAGTGGTGTTAACTCTTCTCTGAAAATTTGGTAGAACTCTGCAGTGAAGCCGTCCGGGCCAGGACTTTTTTTTGTTGGGAGTTTTTTGATTACCGTTTCAATCTCTTTTTTTGTTATGGGTCTATTTAGTTGTTCTACTTCTGAATGTGTTAGTTTAGGTAGGTAGTGTTTTTCCAGGAATTCATCCATTTCTTCTAGGTTTTCAAATTTGTTAGAGTACAATTTTTCATAATGATTCTTTTAATTTCATTTGGTTCTGTTGTGATGTGGTCCTTCTCATTTCTTATTCGGGTTATTTGTTTCCTTTCCTGTATTTCTTTAGTCAGTCTAGCCAATGGTTTATCAATTTTGTTAATTTTTTCAAAGAACCAGCTTTTGGCTTTGTTAATTCTTTCGATTGTTTTTCTGTTCTCTAATTTTTTTTTTTTTAATTCATTTAGTTCAGCTCTAATTTTTATTATTTGTTTTCTTCTGGTGCCTGATGGATTCTTTTGTTGCTCACTTTCTTTTTGTTCAAGTTGTAGGGACAGTTCTCTGATTTTGGCTCTTTCTTCTTTTTGTATGTGTGCATTTATTGATATAAATTGGCCTCTGAGCACTGCTTTTGCTGTGTCCCAGAGGTTTTGATAGGAAGTATTTTCATTCTCGTTGCTTTCTATGAATTTCTTTATTCCCTCCTTAATGTCTTCTATAACCCAGTCTTTTTTCAGGAGGGTATTGTTCATTTTCCAAGTATTTGATTTCTTTTCCCTCGTTTTTCTGTTATTGATCTCTAGTTTTATTGCCTTGTGGTCTGAGAAGATGCTTTGTAATATTTCGATGTTTTGGACTCTGCAAAGGTTTGTTTTATGACCTAATATGTGGTCTATTCTAGAGAATGTTCCATGTGCGCTAGAAAAAAAAGTATAGTTTGTAGCAGTTGGGTGGAGAGTTCTGTATAAGTCAATGAGGTCAAGTTGGTTGATTGTTGTAATTAGATCTTCCGTGTCTCTGTTGAGCTTCTTACTGGATGTCCTGTCCTTCTCCGAAAGTGGTGTGTTGAAGTCTCCTACTATAATTGTGGAGGTATCTATCTCGCTTTTCAGTTCTGTTAAAATTTGATTTATATATCTTGCAGCCCTGTCATTGGGTGCATAAATATTTAATATGGTTATATCTTCCTGATCAATTGTCCCTTTTATCATTCTATAGTGTCCTTCTTTATCCTTTGTGGTGGATTTAAGTCTAAAGTCTATTTTGTCAGAAATTAATATTGCTACTCCTCTTCTTTTTTGCTTATTGTTTGCTTGATATACTTTTTTCCATCCTTTGAGTTTTAGTTTGTTTGTGTCTCTAAGTCTAAGGTGTGTCTCTTGTAGGCAGCATATAGATGGATCGTGTTTCTTTATCCAGTCTGTGACTCTCTGTCTCTTTATTGGTGCATTTAGTCCATTTACATTCAGGGTAATTATAGATAAATAAGTTTTTAGTGCTGTCATTTTGATGCCTTTTTATGTGTGTTGTTGACAATTTCATTTTTCCACATACTTTTTTGTGCTGAGGCGTTTTTCTTAGTAAATTGTGAGATCCTCATTTTCATAGTGTTTGACTTTATGTTAGTTGAGTCGTTACGTTTTTCTTGGTTTTTGTCTTGAGTTATAGAGTTGTTATACCTTTTTGTGGTTACCTCATTATATACCCCTATTTTTCTAAGTAAAAACCTAACTTGTATTGTTCTATATCGCCTTGTATCACTCTCCATATGGCAGTTCAATGCCTCCTGTATTTAGTCCCTCTTTTTGATTATTGTGATCTTTCACCTATTGACTTCCATGATTCCCTGTTATGTGTATTTTTTTTTTAATTAATCTTAATTTGTTTGTTTTTGTGATTTCCCTATTTGAGTTGATATCAGGATGTTCTGTTTTGTGACCTTGTGTTGTGCTGATATCTGATATTATTGGTTCTCTGACCAAACAATATCCTTTAGTATTTCTTGTAGCTTTGGTTTGGTTTTTGCAAATTCTCTAAACTTGTGTTTGTCTGTAAATATCTTAATTTCGCCTTCATATTTGAGAGAGAGTTTTGCTGGATATATGATCCTTGGTTGGCAGTTTTTCTCCTTCAGTGTTCTGTATATGTCGTCCCATTCCCTTCTTGCCTGCATGGTTTCTGCTGAGTAGTCTGAACTTATTCTTATTGATTCTCCCTTGAAGGAAACCTTTCTTTTCTCCCTGGCTGCTTTTAAAATTTTCTGTTTATCTTTGGTTTTGGTGAGTTTGATGATAATATGTCTTGGTGTTTTTCTTTTTGGATCAATCTTAAATGGGGTTCGATGAGCATCTTGGATAAATATCCTTTCGTCTTTCATGATGTCAGGGAAGTTTTCTGTCAGGAGTTCTTCAACTATTTTCTCCGTGTTTTCTGTCCCCCCTCCCTGTTCTGGGACTCCAATCACCTGCAGGTTATCCTTCTTGATAGAATCCCACATAATTCTTAGGGTTTCTTCATTTTTTTTAATTCTTTTATCTGATTTTTTTTCAGCTATGTTGGTGTTGATTCCCTGGTCCTCCAGATGTCCCAGTCTGCATTCTAATTGCTCGAGTCTGCTCCTCTGACTTCCTAGTGTGTTGTCTAATTCTGTTATTTTATTGTTAATCTTTTGGATTTCTACATGTTGTCTCTCTATGGATTCTTGCAACTTATTAATTTTTCCAGTATGTTCTTGAATAATCTTTTTGAGTTCTTCAACAGTTTTATCAGTGTGTTCCTTGGCTTTTTCTGCAGATATCCTAATTTCATTTGTGATATCATTAAGCATTCTGTAAATTAGTTTTTTATATTCTGTATCTGATAATTCCAAAATTGTATCTTCATTTGGGAAAGATTTTGATTCTTTTGTTTGGGGGGTTGGAGAAGCTGTCATGGTCTGCTTCTTTAAGTGGTTTGATATGGATTGTTGTCTCCGAGCCATCACTGGGAAACTAGTTTTTCCAGAAAATCCTCTAAAAAAAAATGCAGTCAGATCCCTATCAGAGTTCTCCCTCTGGCTCAGGCTATTCAGATGTTAATGAAGCCGCCTGCGTGCAGTCGAAATCCCTGCGGGACGGTTCCCCGGCTCGGATGCTGCTCTTTCTGCTCCAAGATCAGTCACTGCCTCCCGGGGACTTCTCCTACCGGCTGCGTCCCACGCCGCCCGTGGAACCGGCTGGTCCCCCTCCCGGGGTTAGTTCAGGGGGGTGGAGCAGGTCTCTGTGCTTGTGCCGTACCTGACTGGTATGCTGGCTCCAGGCTCTGGAAACTATCGCTGCTTCCCCGTATTAGTTCGTTCTCCGTCTCTAAATCTGTGTTTGTTGTTCAGGGTCATAGATTATTATGTATGTGATCGATTCACTTGTTTTTCCGTGTCTTTGTTGTAAGAGGGATCCGAGGTAACGTCTGCCTAGTCCGCCATCTTGGCTCCGCCCCCGGTATGAATCTTAATTGTGCTTTTGCCTTGCTAGTAAACTATCACTGAAAGCAATTTAATAAAAGTTTAAAAAGAGTTCGAATTGTGATAATACCATTTTAAATGTTTATCTTGGCCCAATGTGATCACTTTTAAGGAAAATACTCATACGAATGTGGAAGTTATGACACATTTGTCACCAAAAAAAGGTATTATTACATTATTGTATTCAAACCTTAAAATTGTTTTTAAAAAGGAAAACTAGTACTCCAGTGATGGTTGCAATCCACTACTAAACGACAAGGTGCAGAACATGTGTCTGCATTGGAAAAGCTTTTTTCTGTGGATTTGGGATCAAGCTCAGCCTGTGTGCCTTTGAATTTGGCACTCACTATTCAAGTCAAGGCTTTGAGGATTTTTGACAGTGAGAAGCAGGAACATGGTAAGGGATCAAAGTATAACAATTTCAGTGCAAATCAAGGTTGTTTCATAAGGTCTGCCCTTACATAACACCAGGATGTGAATGAAACTGATGAGCTGGCAACTCAAATTAGCCTTTCTATTTGAAGGCAGCTGAAGGGGCAATAAATTGTTAGCTTTATGACAATTTTCATTAGCAAAAAAAGCAGACACCTCTATGATCATTTCACAAGAAGTCATCAAATGGCCCTAGGTATCCCCCAAAGCACTCCTTAAAAATGCCTGTGAAAATATCCTCAAGACAGAACATCTGAATGAACCTATTCTAATGAAGGTATTACTTGCAATTCTAATTTGTTTTGCAATAACAATAAGGTGGAAATGACGAAAGGTAAGCTAAGAACTGCAATTGTGTCATTAATTATAGTTTTCTACCTTATCCTATGGAATCAATTTTTATACACTTTAAAAACTTTTTAACCTGAATGCCTATAATTTTATTTAATAAAGCATGCAAAAGCTGGACAACGAATAAAGAAGACCAAAGAAGAATTGATGCCTTTGAATTATGCTGTTGGCAAAGAATATTGAACATACCATAGACTGCTACAAGAATGAACAAGTCTGTCTTGAAAGATGTACAGCCAGAGTGCCATGGCAAGCCTTTGTCTCATAGACTCAAATACGTTGGACATGTTATCAAGAAGGATCAGTCCCTGGAAAAGGACATCACGTTTGGTAAAGTAGAGGGTCAGTGAAAGAGAGGTAGATCCTCAAAGAGATGGATTGACACAGTGGCTGCAACAATGGGCTAAAACATAGCAACGATTGTAAAGATGGCACAGAACCTGGCATTGTTGAGTTGGAACCAACTGGACGGCACATAACAACAACAACAGAATATAGTATTTGTGGTCGTTTTCCAAAAAAAAAAAAAAAAAAGTGGGAACAGATCTTTATTTAGGAAAAAAAGGCCTCATTAATTAGGAAAATCAGATTTAATTGGCCCAATTTTCCTTTACGACGCCTTTTTCAGGAATCAAATTCAGCATAAACCTAGGAGTCCCTATATTAAGTTGTAAGGTCTTTTACGATCTACAAGTTATACAACAAATGGTTAAAAGCAAGATAATTTGCTTGAAAAGTCATGTTTTTATAACAAAACTGATTTAGTTTTATACTTTGCACCCCCTTCTTTTCCCTCTCCCTTCCCTCCCTCACTGCTGTGCTACCCCTTCTCCACACACTCCCTTCTGTCTCAGTAAACAAGATACTATAACATGTCCCTGACCAACATGCTCTTTGGCAACCCTGCAGATTTATTATATCTTTTCTCTTTCTTCTTTAACCCAATTGACTGAAGCCTCTTCCATCTAATAGGAGACAGCTCTATTTGATTGAAGTCCCCTCCATTCAAGAGTAGGCATAAAAAAAAAAGCATTCTCTAAATCACCTCTATCTTACAGAAAAAGAATGATTGTAACATGGGATTTGATTTTGAAAGTAAAAAGAGCCCCTGGATCCTGGATTGCATGCCTTTCCTAGTGCCTCCTTCCATTCTTTTTGCACTTCCTTCTTTTCATCCATTCATTCATTCAACAAATTTTTTTATTGAGGGCTTACTCTGTGCTGAGTACTGTTCAAGACACCAGGGTTACAGCAATGAACATGGCAGATAAAATTCCTGCCCTCATGGAACTTATACTCCAGTTGGATATGCAGGGAATAAACAGGTTAAAAAATATTTTATATGCTACATAGTGATAAGTGCCAAGAAAAAAATAAAAATAAAGCAGGGAAGGAGATATAAAATGTGTGTATGTGGTAGGTGAGACAAGTTGCAAATTTAAATAGGATGATCTCCAGGGCCTCAGTGCAGAGGTAGTATGTGAGCAAACACCTGATGAAAATGAAAAAGATACCCAAGCAAGTATCTTTGGGAAGAGCTTTCCAGGAAGAGGGAACATTATGTCATGACCCTTTTCCAAGGATAATTCCTTGTTCCACCAAAATTTGAGGGCTCTGAATGAGATAAACAGAGGCATTTAACTAGCAGTAATAAGATCCTCCCCTACAGTGACCCAGGTTGTCCAAATTCCTCCCAGAGTACTCATACCTCCTTAAAGTCTGGATCAAAGGGAACCCTTTTTGTTCCCCACAATGTCCATAAACACAAGCTTTAAGACTTTCTATCTGCCATTCCACATTGGCTATTAGTTTTCGGGTAGCATTTTTCAGGCTGCAATTTACTCTGTCACCTATAGGCTCTGGTCTCTGTAGGCAGCTGTCAGTTAGGCAAAGACTCTAATCTGCCACTTGTCCAAAGATGGGTTAAGTATCCAGCCAACAGGCTTGGCTTCTCTGACAAGTATTAATTAATTTTTCAGCCAGAAAGCCTCCCCAGATACAAGAGAATCCAGAGGCCCCACATATAAAACTTGGCAAAATGCTCATTGGTATAGTTATAGCTTAGTCCTTAACACAAACTAACAGTACATATACTTATATTTAATCTTTTTTAAACCCATTGTCAACACAGAAAAAAGTGTATACATAAGAAAAATGTCGAGTAATTATCACACATGGGCATTGGGGCAAATGATATGTGTTTAGAGAACAACAGAGAAACCAGTAAGTATTCTTCATTGCTCCATTATCCTCAAAAAAGCTTTGTGATCAAAGAGATTTAGCCAATTTTTTTTCCTGAGAAAACATCACATCTAATTTCAATTATTTTCCTCCATTAAATATGTGAGTGTACTAATCTATAACAAAAAGTTTAAACTGTTGATTGTGCTCCCCACCAACTCCAATCTTCCATCTCTAATTACCTCATGGTAATCAAATGTGAAATCAGAGAGTGCATATTTAACTCCTAGGTAAATTTAGCAACGCACAATCACATCCTACATAATTGATCTTAGAAGACTAGAAAATTAAATCATATCCCTTGTCCAAGATCACAGAAGAGACTCTGACAAAGCAGAATACATAAGAGGGACCACGGTGGTTCCAAGTAACCGAGCCAACCATACATTGATAGTTTTTATAACTACTCTATGTTTTTGTGTTTTATGTTTCCATGTAATGAGAGTATAATTCTAAGCTAGAACTGTTTTTCTAATGAGTAGCACTGCACAGGTATAAACGGTAATGCTTCAAACCTATGTCATGTCTCAGAAGGTGCCATATTGTCTGCACAAAGGCACTGAAATAAAATGACAACACAAATATATTCCAAGTCACGTAGTTGCAAAGGGATGAAATGAAACCATTGCCGTGCTAGAATATGGATTAATGTTGCCTTTTGCTGTCAATTCCAGCAAACACTACATCAAATTTGAAGCTAGGGCTGACTCATGTTATAACATTCACTCTCAGATTTTTGTCTCCAGAAAGCCTATTCGACAGTTTATGAAGCTGGATAGACAAGAGTTATGCATAACCTCAAAAAGCTAAAGGGCATGACATCGACTTGTGCAGATCAGTGATCAAACAGTTAATTATTCTCCTCACAGCAAAAAGGGGAATATTTTTCCATTAATAGATCTGGAGAATGTTCAGTACTGTACATGAATTGATTTATATATATGTATGTAAAAAACAAAACCAAACCCACTGCCGTGGAGTCGATTCAACTCATAGCGACCCTACAGGACAAAGTAGAACTGCCCCATGGAGTTTCCAAGGAGCGCCTGGCGGATTCAAACTGCCCACCCTTTGGTTAGGAGCCGTAGCACTTAACCATTATGCCACCAGGGTTTCCGGTTTGTGTGTGTGTGTGTGTGTGTGTGTGTTAGCACTTAACCACTACGCCACCAGGGTTTCTGGTTTGTGTGTGTGTGTGTGTGTGTGTGTGTGTTAGCACTTAACCACTACGCCACCAGGGTTTCCGGTTTGTGTGTGTGTATGCATATGTATGTATATATATATAGTAATCAAACTTTTGCAAACAGACACTACAAAAGTTTATATTATTTTTTGTTTTGTAATATCTCTGAAAGTCTTTAAAAGAGATACAGTTCAGTTAAGAATAAATTCAAACTCTGAGAAGTATGAATCATTAAAAACGCATATATAATGCTCTGACATTCCCTCAAAACATTGGGATTAAAGAGAAGAGCATATGATTTCTGTAGAGAAATGTAAAAATCTAAAACACTGCTTTTATCTGAAACACAAAATACCAGAAGCATAAGCTTAAGGAATTCCAACACAGCATCAATCAGTCAGGCTGACTGAAACAAACTGACCTAGCTGCCAGGACTAAGCAGAAGATACTGCTGAGGGTTAAGGGGGAAAGGTAGGATATCCGTGGGGCCACAGCACTAACTTCACTGCTCCCCTGCTGGACTGCAATTGCAGGATGGAGCTCAGGGAGAAGGAGAAAAATGTTTGTTGTTCATCCCACTTAAGTTTTAAGAAGTAGTCAGGAATGCCATGGTTTATGTCAACATCCTCTGTTTAAATATCTCCCCCCAAAAGAATCCAAGTTACTGTTAACAGGGGCAGAATAGACCTTTTACAAACTTAGAACCCAGATAGAAAGTCAAAAGAGAAAAAAGTTTTAAAATTATTTCCCACAAAGGCTTTGTGTTTAGTTTGGTGTTGGTTCCTGTTATTTTGGGCAGTAATGGCACAGGTCAACCTGCAGTCAAGAGATTTTGCTACCTTCCCACTAGGAGGAGCTACAGGAATACAAGGAACAAGTTTTAAAATGCCAGCTATCTTATGTCAGGCAAAAGTTTATGAGGAGTGTATCTTCTAATTTGTTTCAATCAAGCACTAGTCAAAAAGTGGCGTAATCCTAGAGATACAAGAGCCTTCACACAAACAGATATATGCACACCCATGTTTATTGCAGCTCTGTTTACAATAGCAAAAAGCTGGAAGCAACCAAGGTGTCCATCAACGGATGAATGGGTAAATAAATTGTGGTATATTCACACAATGGAATGCTACGCATCGATAAAGAACAGTGATGAATCTCTGAAACATTTCATAACATGGAGGAATCTGGAAGGCATTATGCTGAGCGAAATGAGTCAGTTGCAAAAGGACAAATATTGTATAAGACCACTATTATAAGATCTTGAGAAATAGAAAAAAACGGAGAAGAATACTTACTTTTGTGGTTACAAAGGGGGGAGGGAGGGAGGGAGGGAGAGGGCTTTTTATTGATCAATCTGTAGATAAGAACTGCTTTGGGTGAAGGGAAAGACAACACACAATACAAGGAAGGTCAGCCTAATTGGACTGGACTAAAAGCAAAGAGGTTTCCGGGATAAAATGAAAGCTTCAAAGGTCAGCGGAGCAGGGGCTGGGGTCTGGGGAACTTGGTTTGAGGGGACTTCTAAGTCAATGGGCAAAATAATTCTATTATGAAAACATTCTGCATCCCACTTTGAATTGTGGCGCCTGGGGTCCTAAATGCCAACAAGCGGCCATCTAAGATACATCAATTGGTCTCAACCCACCTGGAGCAAAGGCAAAGGAAGAACACCAAGGTCACACAACAACTAAGAACCCAAGAGACAGAAAGGGCCACATGAACCAGAGACCTACATTATCCTGAGACCAGAAGAACTAGTTGGTGCCCGGCCACAATCGATGTCTGCCCTGTCAGGGAACACAACAGACAACTCCTGAGGGAGCAGGAGACCAATGGGATACAGACCCCAAATTCTCATGAAAAGAACATACCTAATGGTATGATTGAGACTAGAGGAATCCCAGAGACAATGCTCCCCAGAACGTCTGATGACACAGGACAGGAACCATCCCCGAAGACGAATCATCACGCATGAAAAGGACTGGTCAGTGGCGGGGAGAGAGATGCCGATGAAGAGAGAGCTAATTAAATCAGGTGGACACTGGAGAGTGTGTTGGCAACTCTTGACTGGAGGGGGGATGGGAAGATAGAGAGAGAGGGAAGACGGCAAAATTGGCACGAAAGGAGAGACTGAAAGGGCTGACTCAATAGGGGGAGAGCAAGTGGGAGAAGGGAGTAAGATGTATGTAAACCTACATGTGACAGACTGATTGGAATGGTAAATGTTCACTTGAAGCTTAATAAAAATTAATTAAAAAAAAAGTGGCGTATTTTGGAACCCCACAAATCTATTCTAAATAATTTCAACCAATACTCACTGAACACCTACTATGATCAAGGCCCATTGCTAGATGTGATGAGAAACATAGAGAAGTGACACATAACCTCTACTTTCAAGTGACCCATAAACCCATGCCTTTATTAGAGCATCGACGGCAGTGGTTTTTTTTATATTAGAGCATATAATATGATAAATTACATAAGAATGGTGAAAATCAAGTGCTATATTGACAACCAAAAAACCAAACACATTACTGTTGAGTCGATTCAGATTCATAGCGACCCTATAGGACAGAGTAGAACTGCCCCATGGGGTTTCCAAGGCTGTAATCTTTATGGAAGCAGACTGCCACATCTTTCTCCCTCGGAGTGGCTGGTGGGTTCAAACCACTGACCTTTTGGTTAGCAATCGAGCACTTAACCACTGTGCCGCCAGGGCTTTCTGCTGCATTCATAGGGAGGATAAATCATACTTGGGTTAGGGGAAGCAGAAATTAGGAAAAACTCTTGTGGACAATCTTAACACTACAACTAATACTGTAGTAATATCAGAGAGAGCAATTACGGAGGAGTTCAGGGCCTACTTCTGCTGGGTGGTTCCTGGATGCCCCAAAACAGAAGCAGGTGGTCTCTACCAAGTATAGAAAGCTTCTGTATGCCAGACACATGGCTTCACTGGGTGCCTCGGGAGGTCCATTGCTTCAAACAGAGCTGATCCTTCACAATGAAAAAGGGAAGATCATGGCTCTTGTGACAGTTTGGCATCCAGTCTGCAGCTTAGATTTGATATACAGTTCAGTAACTATACTGCTTCTTAACATATGTGGCTTTATGACACCAGCTAAACAGAAATATGATTTATTTAATTAAACATGATCATTCTTCCAACTTGGAGGAATTCATCCCTGGGAGTATAAGAGAGCCCAGCAGGGGCAAGCACCTTCACCTACGGTGAGCTTCTGGGATCCGACAAACTTGAATTCAGATCAGTTTAACTATTTATTAGCTGTGTATATTTAGACAGGTTTCTCCAATGTTAAACATCCACATCGGTAATATGAGAATAAAAAAGCAAAAACCTGTTGCCATCAAGTCGAAGCTGACTCAAAATGACCCTATAGGACAGAGTAGAACTGCCTCATAGAGTTTCCAAGAAGTGCCTGGTGGATTCAAACTGCCTACCTTTTGGTCAGCAGCCGTAGCACTTAATCACTACTCCACCAGGGTTTCCAGATATTGATACTTGTATCACATAAATAAGGTAATGTATATGAAGTGTCCACTACCTACCTGTCAGTTTTTCATACTCTGGTGGCTTACATGTTGCTATGATGCTGGAAGCTATTCCACCAGTATTTTAAATACCAGCAGGGCCACCAATGGTGGAGAGGTTTCAGCAGAGCTTCCAGACTAAAACAGACTAGGAAGAAAGCCCTGGAGATCTACTTCTGAAAATTAGTCAACAAAGGCCTTACTTTGGAAGCATCGTTAGGAGGGACTGATCACTGGAAAAGAACGTCATGGCTGGTAAAGTGGAGGACCAGTAAAGGTGAGGGCGACCGTCAATGAGATGGAATGACACAATGGCCACAACAATGGACTCAAACATACCAATGATCATGAAGATGGTGTAGGATCAGACAATGTTTCTTTTTGTTACACAAAAGGTCACTATTAGTCAAAGCTGACTGGAAGGTAACTAACAACATACGAAGTGTTTGGAATTTAGAAGGTATTCTAAATTTTTTTTATCACTCATATACCCACCACCTGGATTCTACAATTTACATTTTATTATTTTGTATTATCACATGCCTATCCATATATCCAAGAAGCCCTAGTGGCACAGTGATTAAAGCACTTGGCTGCTAGCCAAAAAAAAGTCAGCAGTTCGTACCCGCCAGTTACTCTAAGGGAGAAAGAAGTTGCCGTCTGCTTCCGTAAAGATTTACAACCTTGGAAACGCTATGGGGCAGTTCAGTGCTGTCCTATAGGGTTGCTATGAAGCAGAACCAGCCCGACAGCAGTGGTTTTTGGATCCATATATCCACCCAACTTTTTACAGTTATGATGTAGGGGAAAATAACTGTGAAACTCTTACTGTCCCAAATGTTAGGAAAAGTTTCCTAACAGCCCTGTTGATCTTAGTTTTCTGAGAAAGGGAGAATACATCTTGAGCCATAAGTAAGACACAATGTCCCCTACCTTTTTTCCTGCCCCAAACATGCACGTCCTTCTATCATGGTTTTGGGGGACATCTAGGTCAATTGTCATAACAAAGTTTATTAAGAAAATGCTCTGTATCCCACTTTGGTGAGTAGCATCTGGGGTCTTAAAAGTTTGCAAGCAGCCATCTAAGATGTATCAATTGGTCCCAACCCACCTAGAGCAAAGGACAATGAAGAACACCAAAGACACAAGGAAAATACTATCCCAAGAGACAAAAGGGCCACATAAACCAGATACTCCATCAGCTGAGACCAGAACTAGATGGTACCTGGCTACCACCAATGACCACCCTGACAGGGAACACAACACAGAATCCCCGACGAAACAGGAGAAAAGTGTGGAAAAGAACTCAACCTCACATAAAAAGACCAGACTTAATGCTCTGACTTTGACTGGAAGAACCCCAGAAGCCATGGCCCCTGAATGCTATGTTAACCCAGAACGAAAACCGTCCCTGAAGACCACTCTTCAGACAAAGATTAGACTGGACTATAAAACATAAAATAATACTCGTAAAGAGTGTGCTTCTTAGTTCAGGCAGATACACAAGACCAAATGGCAGCTCCTGTTTGGAGGCAGGATGAGAAAGTAGGAAGGGACAGGAGCTGGTTGGATGGACAAGGGAAAACTGAGGTGGAAAGGGGGAGTGTGCTGTCACATTGTAGGGTTTGTAGCAAGTGTCACATGACAATATGTGCATAAAATTTTGTATGAGAGGTTAACTTGAGCTGTATAAATTTTTAAAAATTCATGTCCCCTTTATATATAGGCCAAGGACTATCCTCGCAAAGAGAGTAATGTCAGAGATTTCACTACTATTCTTCTTGCAGTTTTCCAAGAAAGATGTATTCCATATAACAAACAACATATAGGTCCTGTTTTCAATAGTAAAAACTTCTCCTTATGAGAAAAACCTCTATTTCCTCTTGTTTTTTCCTAGATAGGTAAAGTCACTAAATTTAGACTTTTTCGTGATCTACATTTATTTTGAGGAAATTTGAATATTTACTGCGAGCAGAATAAGACCTGAAGGAGTCACATATGGTAATGGTGATTGTGGATGTGGCTCTGGAGTCACATAACTGAGTACCATTGACGTATTTAGGAGTGTAAGGTCCTACTCCTTTCCTGGGTACCCACTCTGTGTTCTGCTTTTCTGAATAGCGTTTCTCAAAGTATAATATATAGGTATTACCTCAGACTCACCTGGGCTCTGAGACCCTGGTTCTCCAACTCAGATCTACTAAAACTCAGTCTCCAAGAGGGGGCCTTTAGAGTATACATTTGTAACAAACGGCTCACATGCTTCTAATGCACCCTAAAATTTGATAATCGCTACTCTAGCAATGGGGACCTGGTGGCGAAGTGGTTAAGTGTTTGGCTGCTAACCAAAAGGTCAGCAGATTGGAATCAACTTGGCGGCAACAGGTTTGGTTTGGATTTTTGGTGCTCTAGAACACAGGTTGATTTACTGTGAAGCTAATGAAGCTCCAGGGCCCCTAACTTGCGAGGATCCCTTCTAAGACCCTTTATCTAATTATTTTATTAGTAATTTTTTCATTTTTTTTTTCTTAAAGAGGCCTCCTCTAAACTGTATAAGTTTCAGGTCCCACAATACCTGACTACATGCCTGCTCTGGATGTTACTTGCAAAGAAAGTCAAACCTAAATCAGTTAAAATTATCAGATGATAAGGAATTAATGCGTTCTCCTCTCCTTGGGGTAATTTAATTCTAACACAAGTCTTTTGAGAGACTGAAATCTTCAAGGCCCAAAGGAATAAATTTTCCAATAGAGGAAATTTTGGTTCTATGCCAAGCATTGGAGGGAGTAGAGGCCCTTACTAGCACATCTCAATTCATACTGAATTTGTGATAGATCTTCTGCCTTCTTGTAAGGCTAGCCATGAACAGATACAAAACTTGTTCAAAGAAGTTCATTAATGTTGAGCTATTTGTGTGTGTTATCTTTTCTTCCACCCTGCAGAATACTAAGGAAACAATGTGGAGACAGGCTTAATGAAATGATATTCTCAACTTGTAAGTTTGCCTGCAGCCAACTATGACTTCCTTGGACAGGAAAAGTAGAAGCCATGTCTAGCAGAATAAATTAACTGGAGAGGGTGACCTGTGTTCTGAACAGATGTCTCAGCATACTAAGGCACACTGACATTAATTCAGACAACTGAAACATACCATCTCACAAGTTAAACTCTTAATTAAGAGGAATTTTGTCCTTGAAAGGTGAATAGAGGGAAGTGATGAAGACTATGACATTTAGAAATTCTCCTAGAGAAAAGCGCCTCTAGACCTCCTGGTATGAGTGCTGTAAATACGGCTTTTAAACAATGAATTTTAATGTAAACCATGACTTTCTTTGTGTTGGAGAAATGTTATCACTGAAAAAGGACTGATGCAAAACGAACATTTTGGGATTGAAAATAATAAGTATTTTGTGGTACTTAAAGGAAAGGAATTAGTTTGAATTTTAGAAGGTGAATTCATGGAAACTTACTGCTCTCCCTTAGGCTTCGTTTGAAATTACATTTGGGTTCCTATTCACACTGCTATAGAGCACACCATGAAGACCAGGGTGATCAAAACCTGTCTCCAGTCTAGCACCCTGTTATCTGAAAAGGTTTCAGTCCTTTGTCGAATGTTGCAAATCCAACCTTCTCAGTTTTAATGTCTCCATTTAATTAAAAAATTTAAATTTAATAATAATTTTATAATATATAATTTAATAATTTAAATTCAATAATTTAACGTATTATTAATGTGCCTTATCACCTTTCAGACCCTAAGAAATTGAGCTACATTTTTCTTTTTGCTCTGCCCATATTCAAAATCAACATGATTGCATACAGTTTACAGAACTTATGTTTTAAATTTTATTGCTATTGAGGCAGCATTCTCCAAATTGTGTTCCATGGGACACTAGTGTCCAGCAATATATTAATAGAAAACCACCCCACCACACACACACACACATTCAAAGAATCAATGATCACATAAGTTTGGGAAAGAGGACATACTCTATCCCCATTTAGGGGAGTCACATTTCACATTAGCATGTGAAGTACTATGATAAGTTATTCAGTAATCAATTTATCTTCACTTAACAAAGGCCTTCTTACTTCAAATTCCCATTTACACTCACTTGTCTGGGTTTGCCCCTTGGCATTCAAACATATTTGATATTTATTCACCTGCACAACATATCACATGTATGGTGGAGAGATGCTCCTAACCCCTGCTCCAGGCCTATGGAGCTCATCTGAGCTTTCCTTAGCTTCCACACTAGGAGAGAAAGATCAGACAGTGATCACTCATTTACATAAAATCCCCCTATGCCCAACATCACATATCCACACGACAGGTGGACACAGTTGTTTGAGCATGCTGTAGACAGAAAACAGATTGTTGTTATGTGAGAAGGGAAAGCCCATAGGAGAGGGTTTAAGAAAAGGTAAATTGTTTAATTTTTTGTGTTAGAAAATCTATATAAAATGTAGGTTTGAGAATTATGGGTCAGAAGATGGATTTTCCAGCCCAAACATCCATTATCCTGCCTCCTATTACATAACCAAAACCAAGGTTACAGTTTTCATTTATAACAATGGGAACAAGCTAACCTTCCAGTTTCTAGACAGAGCTGAGAAGTATACTTTGGGACACCAAATGGAAAACATTGCACAGTAAGCAAATTAGCTCTTCTCCGTTTTTTAAAAACACATGGCAAAAATCTGGACCCATTTCGAAAGCAAATGTATAAAAAGCAATATCACACTTGCTGCTGTTTTTACCACTGTCTTTTCCAAGCTCAGCTCTGGAACATTTGACTTAGAACTGCTGACATGGATTCTACCTTTACACTTGATATTTGTGTGTGTTTTTCTCAGTGTTTCAACTCTAACTTATCCTGTATGGAATTTAACTTGGCTGGTCACTCCTATTATTTTCCACTCAATCTCTCTAGAGCAGGAAATGCCCTACATTAGCTCAGAGCACAAAGAACCCAACCCTCATGATTTCTGATTAATCAGTGCCCATCTGGGCCAGCCATCCCATCACCATATTCCACAACCAACCCTGAGGGAACAACAAAAGGAGTTTGGTCAGTAAATCATACCATAGTACAATCATTTTAGTAACAGCCCACCTAAAGTTACAGGGTCAGATTTGAGAGTTGATCCACATGAACCACTTAGAGACTTAAAGCAGCAAAAGCAGTGAGGTGACAATTTAGTAGTATCAAGCTCTAATCCAGTGGTTTCTCAGGTATCCATAGATACCTGAGAGGCTAATCAGTTCTTACAAACAGCTTGACAATCCATAGTACACTAAGAATTATCTGCTAACTGAATAATAATATGTGCTATTTTAATATATGCAGAAGTTTTATGATTAATGAAAGGCAAATCTATTAAAATATTCCTGAATTAATGGGAGCTATATTTTTTTTATAATAAATTTCTTTAGTTTTTATATGACATTACCACCACTTATCTGTGAGTTTGTCGTACTGTGGTGGCTGGTGTTGTTGCTCTGAGGCTGGAAGCTACGCCACCAGTATTTCATATACCAGCAGGGTCACCTATGGTCCAGACTAAGACAGACTAGGAAGAAGGACCTGGAGATCTACTTCTAAAAAAAATGACCAGTGAAAACTTTATGAAGAGTAGCGGCACATTGCCTGCTAAAATGGCAGAAGATAAGCCCTTCAGGTTGGAAGACACTCAAAATACGACTGGGAAAGAGCTGCCCACCCCCTCCAAGTAGAATCAACCTTAATGGCGTGGATAGAGTAAAGCTTTTGGGTCCTTCATTTGCTGATGTGGCACAACTCAAAATGAGAAAAAACAGCTGTAAACTTCCATTAATAATCAGAATGTGGAATGTACAAAGTATGAGTCTAGGAAAATTGGAAGTTGTCAAAAATGAAATGGAAAACTTGAAGATAGATATCCTAGTCATTAGTGAGCTGAAATGGACTGGTATTGGTCATTTTGAATGAGGTAAAAAAAAAAATTTTTTTTTTTAATCATATGGTCCACTATTCCGGGAATGACAAATTGAAGAGGAACAGTGTCATATTCATTGCCAAAAACATTTCAAGACCTATCCTGAAGTACAACTCGGTCAGTGATAGGATAATATACATACACCTACAAGGAAGACCAGTTAATATGACTATTCTTAAAATTTACATACCAACCACTAAGGCCAAAGATGAAGAAACTAAAGATTTTTACCAACTTCTGAAGCCTGAAATTGCTCAAACATGCAATCAAGATGCATTGATAATTACTGGTGACTGGAATACGAAAGTTGGAAACAATGAAGAAGGATGGGTAGTAGGAAAACATGGCCTTCATGATAGAAATGATGCTGGAGATCACATGATAGAATTTTGCAAGACTAATGACCTATTCATTGGAAATACCTTTTTTCAACAATATAAATGACAACTATACACGTGAACACGGCCAAATGGAATACACAGGAATCAAATTGACTATATTTGTGGAAAGAGATGATGGAGAAGCTCAGTGTCAGTCAGAACAAGGCCAGGGGACATCTGTGGAATAGACCATCAATTGCTCATATACAAGTTCAAGATGAAGCTGAGGAAAATTAGAGCCACAAAAGCCAAAGCACAACCTTGAGTACACCCCACCTGAATTTAGAGACTGTCTCAATAATATATTTGACACGTTGAACGCTAATGACTGAAGACCAGACTAGTTGTGGAATGTTATAAAGGACATCATTCACGAAGAAAGCAAAAGGTCATTATAAAGATAGGAAAAAAAGAAATGACCAAATGGATGTCATAAGAGACTCTGAAACTTGCTCTTCAACATACAGTAGCTAAGCAAAGGAAAGAAATGATCATGTAAAAGAGCTGAACAGAGGATTTCAAAGGGTATCTCAAGAAGGAAAAGTAAAGTATTATAGTGAAATGTGCGAAGATGTGGAGTAAGAAAACCAAAAGGAAAGAGCATGCTCAGCATTTCTCAAGCTGAAAGAAGTAAAGAAAGAATTCAAGCCTAGAGTTGAAGGATTCTGTGGGCAAAATATTGAACAACACAAGAAGCATCAAAAGAAGATAGGAGGAATACACAGAGTCATTGTACCAAAAAGAATTGGTCGACGTTTAGCCATTTCAGGAGGTAGCACATGGTCAAGAACAAATGATATTGAAGGAAGAAGTCCAACCTGCACTGAAGGCATTGGCGAAAAACAAGGCTCCTGGAATTGACAGAGTACCAACTGAGATGTTTCAACAGGTGAATGAAATGCTGGAAATTTCATTCAAGAAATTTGGAAGACAGGTACCTGGCCAACCAACCTGACAAAATCCATATACGTGCCCATTCCAAAGAAAGGTGATCCAACAGAATGCATAAATTATCAAACAATATCATTAATACCTCACACAAGAAAAATTTTGCTGAAGACGATTCAAAAGTGCTTGTAGCAGTACATTGACAAGGAACTGCCAGAAATTCAAGCCAAATTCAGAAGAGGATGTGGAACCAGGGATATCACTACTGATGTCAGATGGATGTTGGTTGAAAGCAGGGAATACCAGAAAGATGTTTATCTGTGTTTTACTGACTATGCAAAGGCATTCAACTGTGTGGATCATAACAAGTTATGAATAACAGTGCAAAGAATGGGAATTCCAGAACACTCAATTATGCTCATGAGGAACCTTTACATAGATCAAGGAGAAGTTGTTTGGGTAGAACAAGGGGATACTGATTAGTTTAAAGTCAGGAAAGGTTTGTGTCAGGGTTGTATTCTTTCACCATACCTATTTAATCTGCATGCTGAACAAATAATCCGAGAAGCTGGACTATATGAAGAAGAACGGGGCATCAGGATTGGAGGAAGACTCATTAACAACCTGCATTATGCAGATTACGCAACCTTGCTTGCTGAAAGTGAAGAGGACTTGAAGCACTTACTAATGAAGATCAAAGACCACAGCCTTCGGTATGGATTACACCTCAACATAAAGAAAACAAAAATCCTCACAACTGGACCAATAAGCAACATCATGATAAACAGAGAAAAGATTGAAGTTGTCAAGGATTTCATTTTACTTGGATCCACAATCAACAGCCATGGGAGCAGCAGTCAAGAAACCAAAGGATGCATTGCTTTGGTAAAATCTGCTTCATAAGGCCTCTTTAAAGTGTTAAAAAGAAAAGATGTCAGTTTGAGGCCTAAGGTGTGCCTGACCAAAGCCTTGGTTCAGATTTTCAATGGCCTCATATGCACGGAAAAGGTGGACAGTGAATGAGCAAGACTGAAGAAGAATTGATGCCTTTGAATTATGGTGTTGGCGAAGAATATTGACTATATCATTGACTGCCAGAAGAATGAACAAGTCTGTCTTGGAAGAAGTACAGCCAGAACGCTCCTTAGAAGCAAGGATGTCAAGACTTGGTCTCACATATTTTGGACGTGTTATCAGGAGGGACCCATTCCTGGAGAAGGACATCATGCTTGATAAAGTAGAGGGCCAGCTAAAGAGAGGAAGACCCTCAGTGAAATGGATTAAAACAGTGGCTGCAATAATAGGCTCAAACACAGCAATGATTGTGAGGATGACACAGGACCAGACACTGCTTCGTCCTGTTGCACATAAGGTCACTATGAGTTGAAACCAACTTGATGACACCTCACAACAACAACACATGACATTAAGGAGCCCTGGTAGCGCAGTGGTTAAGTGCTTGGCTGCTAACCGAAAGGTCAGTGGTTCAAATGCATCATCTGTTCCCTGGAAGAAAGATGTGGCAGTCTACTCCCATAAAGATTTACAGCCTTGGAAACCCTACGTGGCAGTTCTACTCTGTCCTATAGGGTTGCTACGAGTCAGAATTGACTTGACAGCAATGCGTTTTTTTTTTGAGGGGGGGTTGGATATGACACTAGGAGCAGTGGTGGTTCAGTGGTATAATCCCCACCTTCCATGCAGGAGGCCTACCTTCAATTTCCAGCCAATGCGTCTCGAGTGCAGCCACCAACCTATCTGTTGGTGGAGACATGCATATTTCTGATGCTGAACAGCTTTCAGTGAAGCTTCCAGACTAAGATACTAGGAAGGACGTCCTGGCAATCTTCTCCTAAAAAATCAACCAATGAAAATCCTATGGATCACAAAGGTAAGGTCTGATCCAGTTGTGCATTGGGCTGTCATGCATTAGAGGCTTACTCGATGACAGCTAACATCTGCAAAACAAGACAACATTGTAACAGAAAAACAGAAAAGGACAGCTATTTTCTTGTTGGTAGGGGTGGAGGTAGTCCCAGGAAGTATTTTGATACATACAAGAAATCTTCATCCTTGAAAATTTTGGGAACCACTGTTCTAATCAATTGAGATAATGGCAGAGGTCAACTATTTAACAAATGCATTATCTGGTAGAGTCATAAACAATGTATTGTGCAAAATGCAATAAAATGTTCTTTAGTCTTAGCAAAATGAAAAAAGAAGTGAAACGTAATTTTGTTTTGTTTTGAAGAAACTGAGGACATAAGGCCTCCATCTAATGTATGGTAAAAATCGTTGGAAGCTTTCTACAGTTGCATAATCAAAAAATCATTTCTAAGAACAAATGTATTCAAGTTGCTATGACAACTCAAACGCTAAGTTTGCAATTTAGGCAAAATCAATAGATTTTCTAATTAACACCTTCCAAATATTATTTATCTCTATAAACATCATTCATATGTAACTATTCAATTTCCCCTATTCATTTTTGAGAACTCCACTATCTTTTCTGATTATTTCCAAAGACTTTCTCATTAATCTAGACTCTTGTGATTTACCCTACATGTCTTTCTTGGCATGAGGCCAAACAAAATGCAATATTGGAATCTTTTATGTAAACTTGGAAATATTAGTTTCTATATTTCTGTTTTGTACCCTGTCTTTTTTCTTATGGACCTGGTTTCTTTCAAGGAAAATCTAAAAGGAAAAGGAAAATAAAACCCCTTAGTCTGCAAAGTGGTATAAACAAGCAACAAACAAACAAACAAAAACAACAAAACAAACAGGAGAAAATGCAAAAGAATAGAGAAAGTGTCAGAAAAATGAATTACAGTAAATATAAGATCTTTTGACTCTACAATCACGCACACACACACAATTCAATGATAAAAAAAGGAGAGGCCAGAAAATGAAAGGACCTTGCATATGAGTAGGGATTTTTTAAAGAATGTATATATTGTGGTTACCATTATAATTCATATTATGCGGGAAAGTTAAACAGTAAAACATAACTTTCTAGAGCTTAGTCCTATTTTACCTGAAACAAGTCTCAGTATATATCATCACAACACACTTTAGACTCAAAATCTTAGGTCCATAAAGAAAAGAATATATAACAAGTACTCCAATAGAAGGCAGTCCAGTTATTTTTCTCCTAGCTGTGTGCTTCCTTCCTGCTAAACCTTTGTTTTTAAAGCGAATTCAGTCCAAAAAAAAAAAATAGTTTATGAAGAAAGGAAGCCAACTGGTTTTGTAAGCTATAAAGGTTAAAATGCTTCTATGAAACATTCCCCCTAGAAGTTTTGTAAGCAACACTTCTCTCCAAAATTTTATGACAGCTGGTACAGCATGAAACCATATGCCATTTTATATCTCCTAAATAAAAATGACTAATTTGACTTATTAGCACTGATTCTCTGGAGAAAGAGCTAAGAGAGTTCCTGCAGATTTATCTGGTTCTTATTATATTTTAACAATGTCTGCTTTTACACCAGAAACAATTATGCTAGCCATCTGTCTGCAAATATTTGTGATGAAAATTACAAACAATACCTTTATGTACTTTGGATATCTTTTTACAATAGTTATAGAGTATACTGGGTGACTGCCATCAAAAAACTATTCAAGAGTTATATGGCATTACCTATCAGAAAGAGGAGATGACATTCGCAGAGTAGAATGTCAAGTAATAGAATCACTAAATATTAGAACTATAAGGCCCTCTGAGACCATCTACTGTCTGTCTCTCTCATTTTAGAGTTAAAAACCTGATGGCCAAAGATGTTAAACCACTTGGCCATGGTTACAAAGTTATTTACCAACAAAGTAGAAGCCAAGTTTTTTTTCACAATTTGTTCAGTGTTATTTGAATTAACCACATCCTCCCATTGAGAACCCCTCCTGTCTAGAGATATCAAACTGTAGAACTACAGCTGGTTTCCTTACTGTGTCCTAGCTTCTTGTTTTGTTTTGTTTTAAAATGCCTCAATAGGGTGGTCATGTGAGCTACTTTGATTAATGGTGTCTTTGAAGCTCTCAGTCCTCTCACCAGGTGGTTAGAGCTGTTACCAGGTATGTGAGCCCAGAAATTCCTTTACTTTTCTTGTGTGGATTCGGCTCAGGTCTCCAAGTCATCAGTGTGTGGCCCAGGCTCTCACCTACAGTCCTAGATGAGCAGGGGTGATTGGAGTAGGCACAGGTATCTGGCTGCAGTAGGAGGTCATGAGCTGAGTAAGGCAGGGGGCTAACTGCTGCCCCTAAGTGCCTGGGTGGAAGGCATGTCCCTATTCCCTAGAGCATGTAGGTGTGTGGGTTTTGCAGTCGGACTATGGGCACCCAATGCTGTGGCTGTAAGGACTGGGAGGTACCACATATTCTTGACCCTGTCGCAGGTGGCTAGTTGGTATAGGTGGAGCCACCAGTCCTCAGCCTCTGATATGGGTAGGTGAGGACTATGCTTATGGGCAGGGCAATGTCACATGTCATGAATCTGCCACTCCACCTTGTAACTGATATAGTTGAAAATAGGCTTCAGGTAAATACCCTATTGTATTGTGCTAATGAGGGCCTACACTGTTGAAATGGGCTCACACAGGTCTATGCAAGGGTGAAAGGCATTCAAAGTCCATGGACCCCTTATGCCTGTCTGTGTTTAGGAAAAGGAGCTGTGCCTGCCCTGAGTTACTAGCTTAGGGGAGCTGGCAGATTATTTTTTTCCTGTTTGTTAATTTGTTCCCTCTCCAAAGCTGGGAGAATGGCTCGAGGCATGCGACAAGTACTACTTGTGTCGGTGCCTACACAAAGGGGCTGTACCTTCCCTGAGTTCCTAGTTTAGCGGAGCTGGCAAATTATTTTTTCCCGTTTGTTAATTTGTTCTCTCCTGGAAAGCAGGGAGAATGGTTCAGGATGTGCTATGTGTCCTATTCCTGGCCCAGGGAGTGCAGCAATCGCTGAAGCTGGACCGGGACCAGAGCAGAGCAGTACTTCCCAAGTGGGGAGGGCCTAACCTACCATCCAAGTGGTGCTTATCATTCACCAGCTGAGTGCTGCTTCTTGCTGGTTCTGGAGGCTTGAGAAGATTCTCTGCTGCTTGATCTCTCCCTATGTGGAAAACGTGTCCTGAGCGCTACTGCTTGTCTCGCCATGCTTGCACCAGCAAATCCAACCTGCAGAGTGCTGGTTCCCACCAGGTCAGGTCTGGCAACTCCTCGCTGCTTCTGTACCAACTCTTCCTCCCCCTGCCACTCAGTCCAAATCCTCAACTTTGCCTTTGATATTCAGGGCTCCTAGATTTTCATGTATAATCAATTCACTTGATTTTCTGGTTTTTATTGTAAGAGGGACCACAGGAAGCATTTGACTACTCTGCCATCTTGGCCCCACCCCTGTAGAACTATAGCTGGTGATGCCCAGAAATTTAAATCAGGGCTGAGGGCTCATTAAGAAAAGAAAATTTCTATCTCATATAGCACTTGCACAGTGAAAGAGGAATCTAGCCACCTCCATCAGGGGTAACTGCTCACTAGATATCCTGAGCAAAAGGCAGGCTACATACCATCAAAAGAGTCTGGTGTCAATTTCTTTCATCCAAAGACCAACAAGAACATACCTATAGTTTAACACACTGGATTCATTACTTTTTACAGGGAGGGAGATGCCCATCAAAGTTAACCATGGGCAATTCAGGAAGAGGGTATTACAAAAAACCTATTATACAATTTGAGATTAGGCTGTGTAAGTTTGGGGGTGGTCTAAGGAAGCAGAGGGTTGCTCTAGGTTGGGTACAGTCAGAAAGTGGGGGAAATTCTATGACTGGGTATCTCAGTGAATCTTATCTATAGGGAGAACAGACTAGATGAAGATAAAGCTGTAATTGGTAAAGAAGTAGCTATCATTCATTTTAGCTGAGACAGTTGGTTTTGTGTGGGTTGAAGTAACCTTGTGTTACTTCATGATTTCAGAGTGACCTTGCCTGATGTTGAAGTTTTGCGAGATTGTCTATGTCCAACAGGAGAGCAACATAGCCTAGTTTATAATACCATGGAGGCCTACCTGTATCAGACCAGTTCCCAGATGTCAGGGGCTGCTTTTTTCTTTCTTGCTGTGGATTCAGTAAATGGGGCAGATGAACAGATCTATTATTTCTAGGGGCTCAACCTACCTAGTCCTCAGATGGAATTCCTTAGTCACTGTAAGGAAAACTTGGAAATCCTCTTTTACAAAACCAAACAACCAGATCAAAGCAGCATTTACTCACTACTCATGGCAACATAGTGGTTAAGAGTTCAACTGCTAACCAAAAGGTCGGCAGTTCAAATCCACCAGCTGCTCCTTGGAAACCTTATGGGGCAGTTCTACTCTGTCGTACAGGACCGACAACAATGAGTTTGGTTGTGTGTGTGTGTGTGTGTGTTATAAACCCTTTGCCACTGAGTCGATCGCAAATCATAGTGACCCTATAGGACAGAGTAGAACTGCCCTATATGGTTCCCAAGGAGCGCCTGGTGGATTCGAACTGCCAACCTTTGGGTTAGCAGCCATAGCTCACCATAGCTCTTAACCACCACACCACCTGGGCTCCCCATAGCTTCTGTAAATTGGAAAGCAAGATGAATTTGATATCTGAATTAGGTTTAAGTCCTGGCACTGCTTCTTGATAGCTATATGACTTGACAGATATGTGACTCGGATACTCTCAAAGCCACAAGAATTGAATAAGATAAAGTAATTTGTCTCAAGAGACTCACAAATAGGCCATCCTAAGTTGTTGTCTCCTTCGCAGTTTTTAGCACTATAAAAAGGGATCATTTACCATGACAGGCTGTTCATGGGTTCTGATCACATTTTTATGTCCAATCTTGGTTTAAACTTAGAGTAGTTAGATTAACCCTTAAACCATGGAAAAACTTCAACTTTACTTCAGGTTCAGACTGAAAGAATTCTGACTGTCAATTAATAGAATGATTGGGAAAAGTTAATCAAGTGTGAGAATAAACAAACAAACAAAAAAACTCGTTGCTGTTGAATTGAATCCAACTCATAGCGACCCTATAGGACAGAGTAGAGCTGCCCTATAGGGTTTCCAAGGAGCAGCTGGTGGATTCAAACTGCCGACCCTCTTAACCACTGCACAACCAGAGTGTGAGAATAGCATGAAAAAATATAAGAAGACTGGAATTACCAATCAGGAATGCAAAATATCAAAGGATAAAATGTTCAAACTTATTAAGCTCATTCTAAAACACTGATCCTAAAGAAAATTCCAGAACACTTAATTGTGCTCATGAGGAACCTTTACATACATCAAGAGGAAGTTGTTCGGGCAGAACAAGGGGATACTGATTGGTTTAAAGTCAAGAAAGGTATGCATCAGGGTTGTAGCCTTTCACCATACCTATTCAATCTGTATGCTGAGCAAATAATCTGAGAAGCTGGACTATATAAAGAAGAATGGGGCATTAGGATTGGAGGAAGGTTCATTAACAACCTGCGTTATGCAGATGACACAACCTTGCTTGCTGAAAGTGAAGAGGACTTGAAGCACTTACTAATGAAGATCAAAGACCACAGCCTTCAGTATGGATTGCACGTCAACATAAAGAAAACAAATATCCTCACAACTGGACCAATGAGCAACATCGTGATAAGTGGAAAAAAGACTGAAGTTGTCAAGGATTTCATTTTACTTGGATCCACAATCAACAGCCATGGAAGCAGCAGTCAAGAAATCCAAAGACGCATTGCCAATCCCTATCCAAATACCAACAACATTCTTTAAAAAAAACTACAATGAAAAAAAAAAGATGGATTGCATTGGGCAAATCTGCTGCAAAGGGCCTCTTTAAAGTGTTGAAAAGCAAAGATGTCACCTTGAAGACTAACATCTGCCGGACCCAAGCCGTGGTATTTTCAATCACATCATATGCATGTGAAAGCTGAACAACGAATAAGCAAACTGAAGAAGAATCGACACCTTTGAATTGTGGTTGTTGGCAAAGAATATTGAATATGCCATGGACTTCCAAAAGAACAAACAGATCAGTCTTGGAAGAAATACAACCAGGATGCTCCTTAGAAGCAAGGATGGCGAGAATGCGTCTTACATACTTTGGACATGTGGTCAGGAGGAATCAGTCCCTTGAGAAGGACATCATGCTTGGTGAAGTACAGGGTCAGCAGAAAAGAGGAAGAAGACCCTCAATGAGATGAATTGACACAGTGGCTGTAACAATGGGATCAAGCATAGCAACGACTATGAGGATGGTGCAGGACCGGGCAGTGTTTCGTTCTGTGGTACATAGGGTCACTACGAGTCAGAACCTACTCGATGGCACCTAACAACAACAACAAAACACTGATCCTAGAAATAAAGTGAGTTTTCATAACATTGACACATGAAACAGTTTGAACTTATCGTTAAACTCAACACTTCAAAATGTTTATGACCTATGAGGCTCTTTTTTGGGGGGTGGGAGAATGTGAGTTTTTTTAATTTCCAACATATTTTATTATGCTTTATTTTTTTATTGTACTTTAGATGAAGGTTTACAGAGCAAACTAGTTTCTCACTAAACGTTTAGTACACATATTGTTTTACGATATTGATCAACAACCCCATGACATGTTGACAATCTCCCTTCTCGATCCTGGGTTCCCTATTGTCCACTTTACTGGCCCTTCCTGCCTTCTAATCCTTGCCCCTGGGCTGGTGTGTCCCTTTAGTGTTATTTTGTTTTATAGGCCTGTTTAATCTTTGGCTGAAAGGTGAACCTCGGGAGTGACTTCATTACTGAGCTAAAAGAGTGTCTGGGGGCCATACTCTTGGGGTTTCTCCAGTCTCTGTCAGGCCAGTAGGTCTGGTCTTTTTTTTGTGAGTTAGAATTTTGTTCTACGTTTTTCTCCAGCTCTGCCTGAGACCCTCTATTGTGATCCCTGTCAGAGCAGTCAGTGGTGGTAGCCAAGCACCATCTAGTTGTACTGGACTCAGTCTGGTGGAGGTCATGGCAGATGTGGTCCATTAGTCCTTTGGACTAATCTTTCCCTTGTATCTTTAGTTTTCTTCATTATCTCTTACTGCCAAAGGGGTGAGACCAGTGTTTTATCTTAGATGGCCACTCACAGGCTTTTAAGACCCCAGATGCTACTCAACAAAGTAGAATGTAGAACGTTTTCTTATGCCAGTTGAGGTAGATGTTCCCCAAAACCATGGTCTCCAAAGCCCTCAGTGTACTAACTTGGTCCCTCAGGGAGTTTGGATGTGTCTGTGCAGTTTCCATGACCTTGCCTTGGACAAGCTGTGCTGGCTTTCTCAGTATTGTGTACTGTCTTACCCTTCACCAAAGTTACCACTTATCTATTGTCTATTTAGTGTTTTTCCATCCCCACCCCTCCCCTCCCTTGTAACCATCAAAGATTGTTTCTTTTGGTGTGTAAACCTTTTCATGAGTATTTACAGTCGTGGTCTCATACGATATTTGTCCTTTTGTGATTGACTTATGCCACTCAGCATAATGCCCTCCAGATTCATCCACATTATGAGATGCTTCACAGATCCATCATTGTTCTTTATCATTGGGTAATACTCCATTGTGTGTATGTACCATAGTTTGTTTATCCATTCATCTGTTCATGGGCATCTAGGTTGTTTCCATCTTTTTGCTATTATGCCGCAATGAACATGGGTGTGCCTATGTCTATTCGTGTGATGACTCTCCTATAAGGCTCTTTTTGGCTAGACTTAAATTAGTTCTCTGGCCTGATAGAATTAGAAATAAATAAATAATAACATAAGAGTATGTTTCAAGTGTATGAAGCATTTTAAAACCTCTTTTACAGAAGGTTATGAAGAAGCCTCCAGCCAGAAAGCAGGAGGGAAATGGCGTTACTTAAAACAAAGGAGCGGATACTAACTTCTTGGATTGCCTTTGGTCATTTGGATACCTTGGGGCTCTGTGGAAACTTGAAAGTTTCACAAATATCACTTGACATTTTCATTGTGTGGAGCCTTGTTTACCTTTCTAATAAGATTACAAGGTTCTTAATAAGTAGCATTGGTGATTCTTCTCCAGTTGCTTTAACTATTGCTATCCTCAAACCTCAGTTATGCATGCACACACTTAATGGGGCCACCTAGATACATAACAAAATGTGAGTCTTCTACTGGAAATTCTTTGTTAGCATTACAACTCCAAGTTCCTGAGATACATACTTCAATATAACGGGAGACGCGAGGACCTGGAACAGAGTTTGGGAGAAATTCTATAAAAATGAGTGCACGGGAGTTGCTCTGTAACAGCCATTCTAGCTCTGACGTTATTGGACTCAATAATGGCTTCAATAAGCTATAGAGTAGAAGAAACAGATGCCGATAGAATCTAATGTCAAGAGCCTCATTGGTTCATTGGTTAGAGCTCAGTGTCAATGGCCCTAGAGCATAGGGTCACAGATTTGATTTTTTTTCTGGACTAGTTGGCTGCCACATACCTTCCCTGTAATTCCGTCTAGCTCTCTCACAAATCCTTCCTATTGCTCATGGGGGAAACAATAAAACATGAGTGAATCAGCATAATAAATTCCACTATAGTGGAGCCCAGGTCATGCAGTGGTTAAGAACTATGGCTGCTAACCAAAAGATCGGCAGTTTGAATCCACCAGCCACTCCTTGGAAACCCTGTGGGGCAGTTCTACTCTGTCCTATAGGGTTACTGTAAGTCAGAATCGACTCGATGGCAACAGGTTTGTGAGGAACAGGGTAGAAATCTGCATTGTCTAGCTCATTATGAGGCAGTTCACTAAAGAAAGAAACAGAATGCAAAACACAGAACTTGCCTAACATTTCCATGTCTCTGGCATGTTGAATGCACATAACCAGGATATTCTCATTGCATGGATGCCGGAGCAATTCTGGTGTCACCAATTGAGTTGTATATTTACGAAGCCAGGTGTGATTGCTCACAAGCCTGATGGTGTCAGCTGTATTTTTTACTGTCATTATGTAATTTTAATTAAATATCACACAAAAATGGTGAAATATAAATGCAAAAAGAAAAAAAGTAATTTCCATGAAAATTAAATTGTAACTCAAAAAGGTCAAGTTGTTAAAAAAAAAAGTTGTTGAATTAGGTTTGGGTGAAACAACTATAAAATATTGGTTAATAATGGTTACCAGGGTGAGGGGGAGAGGAAAAGGGGGAGTTTTTGTTTGGGAGCATTGAGTTCATGTTAATGGTGGTGGAATAATTTGGGAAACCAAAAAAAAAAAAAAAAACTATTGCCATCAAGTTCATTCTGACTCATAGAGACCCTATAGGACAGAGAACTGCCCAGTAGGGTTTCCATGGAGTGGCTGGTGGATTCGAACTGCCAACCTTTTGGTTAACAGCTGAACTCATAACCACTATGTCACCAGGGCTCCAATTTGGAAAAGGATAGCAGTAACGGTGGTACGACATGAAAAATGTAATCAATGTTATTGAATTGTTAATGTGGAAACCGGTGTGTTGGTGAATGTTTTTTCTGTGTATACTTTCACCACAATTTAAAAAAAAAGAGTTCGATTGGGAGTGGGAATCATTAATGTCAAGAATGATTCCATACTCAGATGTCACTAGAAGTGTCTTTAAATTCATGCTGTACTTTCAAGAAACTGAAACTGGAAATCATAGAGGATGCTTCATGTTTTGGTTTCTGAGAGAGACAAAACCAGTGGCATGCTAGAGACAGCTTATATTGCCTTGAGAGAGCCAATTATTAACTTTTCTGGAATTTTGTGAGCCTGGTCTTAAATACTGTCATTGTCAAAAATTAAATGGTATAAACTTACAATTAAATAAACTATATTTAAAAACAAAGGTATTAAACACTGAAAATTCATCACTTCCTAGACATTTACTATTATCTATGCTTTTGAGGTTATTTATGTATCTTGTATCTGCATAGTGGAAATACTGTATAATGGTATGTTGCTACACATTTCTTCTGAACTCCGCATTCAGTGCCATATTGGTAGCTTAAAAGCCAACAAGTGGGAGTATTTATACCACAGAAATCATCAGACACAGCAATCAGGCCTATTTTTTCCCCAAAGCATCAGTTTTAAGCATTTATCAGCACACTAAACAAAACAAATAGAGTAAATAGGACCATACTCAAAGAAAAATCCTTGATCCTGCAGTAAAAGGTTAGCAAATGAACACACGTGTGATTATGTCTTAAGTTAAAAATGCTAAGACATGCATATATATATATATCATATTCAACTAATTTTTTAAATTAACCTGTACTGTTTTTAAGCAGATAATGTGCGTGTTATACATTTTTTGCCTACCACGCAGCTCCCACCCCCACGCATTATTTTCATAAGTGCACTATACCAATTTTTTTTTTACATGTTGCTGACTTCAGTTCCTTCAATTATATCAAAAGTAACATTTTTGGACTATTTTTATACACATAAGCAGGAGGTTAAATAAAATGAACAGAACAAAAGAAAATGAACAGACCAATACAATTTACCTGTAATGTGGGAGGACGGGTGAATGAGGGTGAAATTCATTTCTAGAAATGTCACAAGACATAGGCGCAGTATTCCAGAACTGTTTTACTTAATTTCATCATTTCTGTGCATTATATGTGTGGGCGAGTTACTTACATGGGCACATTATTTGAGAAAAAATACGGTAACCATTTGCCTTATACAAATAAGAGGACTTCTGCTGAGGAGAGAAAAAACATAGAACAAATTTTTACAGTCTTCTGGAAAGCAGTTTAACAACATTCATTGAAAGACTTGAAAATTCATGCTCCTTCACCTAGAAAACTTACTTCTATTGCTTTCTCTTAAGAAAATCACAAATGATACACTCACTCAAATATGTACAAGAGTGTTCACCATATTGTTTAAAATAACGATACATAATACATGCATAAACAATCTAAATATGCAACAGCAGGGAAATGATTAAAAGAATCATAATACAATGTATATAATAGAATATACTATAACCAGTAAAACTATATTTTCAAAGAATATTAAATAACTAGGAAGAAATACACCAAATATTAACAGTGCTTATCACTGGGCAGTAGGACTTAAATTGATTCAATGTTTTACACAAGTAATACACATTCATTCTTTAAATGTTATAAGATGGAGATAAATAAAAAAAAGAAAACAGTCATCCATAATTTCACAACTCATAACTCTTTTGTTGTTTATCCTTACACGTGTGCACATATACACACACATATCTAACAAAAATGGTATCATAGAGTCTATATAATTTTGTAACTTTATTAAATCCTAAACATCTGTGTGGATAATATTTCTCTTATTTTCTTATATAATTTCCTGCATTTTACAATTTTTTTTAGAATGAGTGTAATGTAGCTTATCTCTAAAGACATGCCTGTGAACTTTGGCTGGCCCTTGAATCTGGACTGACCCTCTGACTCACTTTAGCCAAAGAATGAGGCAAAAGTGATGTGACACTGTTCCAGTTCCAAAGCCTAAGCCTTAAGAAAGCCTAGAAGCTTACACTTTTGTGCTTTGGGGGGGCCCTAAACCATCATATATGAATGAAGTCCAGCTACTCTCATGAAGGAAATAAGTGGAGTAGTCCTGTGGAGAGAGAATGGCCCTAGGATTACATGGAGAGAGGGAGAGGTCCAGTCCCTCCAGTGTCCTAGCTGAGCCCAGCCTTCCAGCCATTCCACCAAAGCATGTGAGTGAAGCCAGCTTGGACTCTCTAACCCAGTCAAGGTCCTAGATGACCACAGCCCTAGCCAATATTACATGGAGCAGAACCATTCGTTTGAGGCCAAGTCACTCATAAAATGATAATAAATAATAAAACGATTACTGTTAAAGACACCAAGTTGTGGTGGTTTGTTAAACAGCAATAAATAACCAAAACAGAGAATATATTATTCATATAATATGGAAGGAAACCCTGATGGCGTAGTGGTTAAATGCTACGGCTGCTAACCAAAGGGACGGCAGTTTGAATCCGCCTGGCGCTCCTTGGAAACTCTATGGGGGCAGTTCTACTCTGTCCTATAGGGTCGCTATGAGTCGGAATCGACTCGACGGCACTGGGTTTGTTTTGGGTTATAATATGGAAAGTCAATATTATCTTTGAAGACATTACAACACACTCATGCATGTCCTTTTGCATACACATACATACATATATGACTTATTTCCTGCCTGAACACCTATTTGGTATTGTCCAGTATATACTCTGTTCTGTATGATGTGCACCTAATTTCATGATTCAGATGCAATCTGTATAGAGGAAAGAAAGATTGCTAGCATTCCAAATTATTTATTGACTCTAAATCTAAAAAACACAGAGTGATGTAGATATTCCTTTTCACATAAACTGAAAGCCACAGATTGTAAGTGACTGGTCCGTTAGTGGTTGACTCAGCACTTGAAACCAGGTCTCTGGCTTCCAGGTCTCTGCCCCTTCCTCTATACTATATTGTCTTTTTCAAAAATTCACCACCTTGTTTCAGACAACAGTGGAATTGAAAGTACTTATCTACCAGAAGATAGATGTAGTTCATACTTGGCTAAAAACTAGAAGAATCGTAAATCTTACAGAATAGCCTGGTCTTCAGGGATTTCTAGTCTGATAGATTTGGGCAGGCCAGAGAAGTTCAGATATGTTTCAAGAATCTATGGATAGGCACTGAAAATATTATTGCTTGGTATGGAGGCCACATGACAGAGAATCTACTTGCTTATTCACCTAGCACTATTCATCTAAATTTATGAGCCAGCCATTTTCATGTGAACACAGCTGGAGGTGGCATGATGGGAAGCCAGAACCTGAGCATGGCAGAAGAACAGAGTGGTAAGAGAGAAAAGGAAAAATAAAATAAGTTGAAATACCAAAAATAAGCATAATGAATTAATCCCTACTTCTTCCTGCCCTGTGAGCCATGAAACACCAAAGAAATACCTCAGAGGAAAGGGAGTCTGATTCACCGACAGGTAACCCATGAACCGTGACACGCCAAGACAGCTCTTTCATCTTGCAGCCTCTTCATACTAACCTTGTAAGGGACCTAATTTCAGCTTTCCATCTCCTTTTCTTCCCCTGGGCAATATCTAATGCTAATGTGTTAAATAAGCAATATACCCTTTACAGGACACAACTAGGGAAAACAAACAAACAAACAAACAAAACAGCCCTTCCAATTTTAATAGTTATTCTGCCCTGAGAAATACAATAATTTCATATGTCAGTCTAGGAAGGTCATAAAAGTCACTAATTGGTGAGAATTCTTTTCCTTTGTTCTCAAAATGAGATTGTCACCACAAGCACTGGTATATGCAGCCATGAAGAAGGGGCTAAGAAGATCAGATTTGTCAAAGACAAAGCATTTACAAAATGTTTAGAACTGAAAAGCACTGCCTGGCTTCTGAAACTTGTCAAAGGCGAATATCAACTCTGATATCCATGGGCACACCTCACTGATACCAAGTTTCTGACTCCATCATGGGTAGCTTTTCTTGCTGTAGTAACTGCCGCTAACATACAGACTTCACTGTTTCTAAAATTAACTAGAAGAAATAGTACATTCTTTAAGATAGGGAAGCTTAAGTTACTTTGCCTTAATTTTCTCAGTACAATGAGTCTATTAAATTACCTCACACTACCAAATAAAAGCATGTAACACAAATGCCATGCCCTTATCAGACTGCTAAAAGGGAAATTCTAAGCTCCTTTTGATGGAGGTAGCAGGGGTGACCAGTAGTTTTCCCACCTTTCTTGACCTTTCCTTGCATGCGGAATTTAAACGGGATTTCCAGCACAACCTATCTTAAACCAAAAAACCAAACCCAGTGCCGTCAAGTCGATCTTAGACAGCACTTATATTGACCACTATTTGACTTGGCTTGGATGTTTTTCACACTTGTCAGAGCAAAGCTCTGACTAATCTCACTCATTTGTGCATGGGCCCTATAGGAGGGAAGCTATACCCAGCCTACATACAGCTCCACGATTTGGGCACAGTAAGATGACTTATCACACAGGTGTTTAAACTTAGTGACATTTTCTAGATTTCCTCAAGTAAAGAAAAAAATAATTTTAACAATATATGCTGTCGGCTGCCTTTCAGTAAATGTAGTTATATTCTGTGTATTATCTTTGTTGTTGTTGTTGTGTGTGCCCTTGAGTTGATTCCAACTCCTAGTGACCCTATATGACAGAGTAGAACTGCCCCATAGGGTTTTGTAGGCTGTAATCACCAGTTTTTTTTTTTTTAATCTTTACAGGAGCAGGTTGCCAGGCCTTTTCTCTCGTGGAATCGTTGGTGGGTTCAAACTTCCAACCTTTCAATTAGCAGCCAAGCATTTAACCATTACGTCACCAGGGCTCTTTGTATTATCTTTAAAAGTTCTTTCTTTGGATAGGGAGTCTTGAGTTTTTAACTTTTCTCCTTAAAAACAAGACAAAGTTTCTAATAACTTTCTGAATAACAACAGAAAAATCCACAGACGGTTTGCATGTGTCAAATCCTCTCTTGTACACATAAACTAGCATAAAAAAGTAGACCTCTCCTCAAAAAAGGAGGCACTTTCCACAAACAAAAAATATTCAAGACTCAAAATCTACAGCGTGAATATACTTTATAAACAAGGCAAAAATTTTAAAAATTCACATTATTTATGAAAACCATAAGAACAGCAAGTATGGAACATTGTATTGTCATAGTCTCATATTCTCTGAAAAGATGAGCTAAAGTAATCAAAGGTCTTGCACTGTCTACTACATTTCTAGTTGACTTCATTTCTCCTTGCAGAAGAGGAAAAAATCTTTTCTCTTTAGCCTATGGCAAGACTTTAATCATAAAAATTAGAGAATTTAGTTAAAAGAGCCCTTGAAGCCTCTAAGAACAGACAAGACTTCATGAACAATTTCCTTAAATTCTCTTTAAAATTTTTTTTCTATTTTTGTAACTTCTTTAGAAAATTACATGATGTTCTCAGGGACTTGCAACAACAACCCTAGAAGAGCAAAAATGCTGTTTACACATAGAACAAGTATCACAAGAAATAAAACAGCACAAACATTCTTGCAACGTACTTGAGTGCTGATCTGGAGGGCTGCATTTATAAGAGAGGACAATGATATATGTACTAGATTTCTAAAACGGAGTCCATCATCAAAGGCTTCAGGGTGTGTGTATGAGCAAAACACTAAAGCATGAAAAAACAAACAAAAAAACAACTTTAAAAGGAACTTGTAAGGTTTAATCCGAAATCCAAAATACACTGGCTATACACTTTCAGAGAAAAAGAGGAAGAACACTTTTCTGGGTTTTTTTTAGAGCAGTTTTCAAGCATGGGGTTATGATACATCACTGTTTCACAGATCAATTTTGGGACGTGCTGCAAGTAATGCGTTATGAATAATATTTTTAAAAAAGGAAAGTTTGCAAGTGATTTTTTTAATATGTTAGTCAATTCATGGTTATCCTCATTTACTTACATTTCAATGTGCTTTCTTGTGTAGAAGAGAAAAATTGAGTCAGGTTACAACTTGTTCCCTTGTATACACGAATGAATTCACTTACGTATTCTTTTACCAAATGTTTTTGAAGTTTCTAGACTACTTCAGGAACTATGCCAGGTGTTGTAAATGCAAATATGATTAAAACAAAGTCCTTGCTCTTTGGAGATCCCAGATATCTAGTGTGGGAGGCAGGCATGTAAAAAACTAAGTGCAATCCAAGAGGGTGGATGCTAATATAAGTAAATACAAAGTGGTGTGGGAATACTGGAAAGAAAATGACTTTGTCTGGATGAGTCAAGGAAGACTCCATGCAATTAGGGTAGTTAAGTTAGGTCTTGCAGGATTACTGTTCACTCACAGAGAGAATAAGAGACTTTATAATTAATTCTTTAGAAAATGGGAAGATACCACAATTGGTTTTTGTTGTTGTTGTCGTAATTGTTTGTGACTCTTTTTAAAGTAGAGGAGCAACATGACTAGATTTGTTTTTCTAAAAGCTAACCTGATAATAATATGGAAGATGTCTGGGAGAAGAGAGAAAGAGGAAGCAGGGATTCCAGTTAGAAGGTTATTGTGAAAGTCAAGGCAAGAAACGGTAAGGGCCTGAACTGATCAGTGCCTGCAGGAATGAAAAGGGCGAAACAGGCTGGAGTGATATTTAAATGACAGGATAATCAATAGGACTTGATGACTGATTGGATTCAGGAGCTGAGGGAAAGATAAATTAGTCAAAATGATCCCAAGTTTTCTAGCTTGAGCGATTTAGTAGACATTGGTATTATTAATCAAAGAAAGAGAATGCAAACGGAAGAACAGGATTCAGGGAAAGGAATAATGAGTTTTGTTTTGGAGATTTTAGGTTTGAGATGTCATTCAGTTGGACCTGTTTAGTAGAGAGATACATGGGATGAGATTGTAAGAAAGAAGTCTGGGTTACCAATGGAGACCTCCAGAGTCATTGATGGGTGGTTTTAGCTAAAGGTGGAAGATTGGATCAGATAACCCAGAAAAAGTGAAAACAGAAGGGAGTCTAGTCAAGAACTCCTAAGACTATCAAGCCTTAAGGAGCAGGCAGAGGAAGAGAAGGCAAAACTGAGAAAAAGAGGGCACTAGGCAAAAAGAGTCTGAAAATAGAAATGTGCTTTGGAAATCTAAAGAGTTTTAAGAAGGAGAAAGTTGTCAACAATATTATGTGCCAAAGAAAATTAGAATGAGCATGGAAAAGAAGCCACTGGATTTAGAGTGGTAGAAGCAGAAACCAGGAATCCATCAAGCCAGAAGACACAAAGGATACCATTTAGATATTAGGAAAGAGGATTTAAAAAACAAAATACTACCTACCTCCCCATAGACAGAATTATTCCTTCTGCCATGAGCCTCACAGATGATCACAAATATGTTCACTGGAGGAGAGGGAATGGTGGAGGAGAGGAAAGAATCCTTTCCTTTCACTAAGATCGTCTGTATCCATTTTTAAGTTATTGTCTCTCAAATCCTGTTGCTGACAATTGATTCCTACCCTATAGGACAGAGCAGAGCTGCTCCATAGGTTTCCAAGGGGTGCCTGGTGGATTCAAACTGCCGACCTTTTGGTTAGCAGACATAGTTCTTAACCAGTATGCCACCGTTGTCTCTCAAGCTCACCTTTAATCCCGCTTTGTGATAGATACCTAGTGATTCCTCAACTGTGACTCTGAAAAACACATTTCTTTTTTTTTTGCTAGGTGGTTCCCTGTTAGGCTTTGAGGGTATGAGGCACTAGACAGAGAATGCAAGCCTAGAGGAGAGGAGAGATGGCATTATTTCTTCCAGTTTGTTTCTGGTCCCTTAACCGTTACCTCAAGTAGCCTTGGTGGCACGACGGTTTAGTCAGCTGAAAGGTCCATGGTTGGAATTCTGCTGTTGGAACCCAGCGACTAGGTGGGAGAAAAGATCTGACAATGTGTTCCCGTCAAGATCAACCAAAACCAAACTAATTCATTGCCAGGCGAGTAGATTCTGACTCATAGTGATCCTGTAAGATAGAGTAGAACTGCCCCATTAGGGTTTCCAAGTCTGTAATCTTTATGGAACCCTATAGGACAGAGCAAAATCTTGGTGGCTTAGTGGTTAAGTACTATGGCTGCTAATCAAAAGGTCAGCAGTTTGAATTCACCAGGTGCTCCTTGGAAACTCTATGGGGCAGTTCTACTCTGTCCTATAGGGTCACTGTGAGTCAGAATCGACTCAACAGCAGTGGGTTTATAGGACAGAGTAGAACTGCCCCATAGAGTTTCCATGGCTGTAGTCTTTATGGAAGCACATTGCCACATCTTTCTCCCACAGAGCAGCTAATGGGTTTTAACCATCAACCTTTCAGTTAACAGCCAAGCGCTTAACAACTGCTCCACCAGGGCTCCACATAAAGATTACAGCCTAGGAAATCCTATGGGGGCAGTTCTACTCTATCCTATACGGTCACTATGAAAATCCACTCCAAGGCACACAACAACAGCAAGCGTTACTCCAGTAATGGGGCTTCACCGAGGCCAAGGCAGTTATTTCCAATCTCCATCTTTTTGTTCCAACACTCCCAAAACCAGCCTTATCGTGTTGCTTCAAGTGATAATTGCACCTGTTGGCAAGCGTCCTCTCCTCAGGAATCTAGGTTCCAGCTTGGAGCTTCTAAATTCTGATAGCTCCAGTCTCTCCCCTTTGTCCCCCTAGAGCCCTAAGGGTCGTAGCTACATTCTGAGATAGGAAACAGCAGAGAAGGAACAGGTTTGGAGGGGAAAACTCCAGCTTTCTGTTTTGGACACGATAATCGTAGATACTTTTGTGCTTAATATAGTGCTTATAATGCACCAGACACTTCATATCTCTTCATTTATTCGACCTGAGTATGCCAAATAAATAAATAAACTAGCTCATCATGAATAGGAAAACTAAGTGAGGCAGCATTGGACTGAACAAGCAGGAGATCTGTGCTGGTATTTGTACTGCTTCTAATTGGTTATGTGACCTTGAAAAGTCATTTCTTCCCTCTCTGAAGCTTAGTTTTCAGATTTTTTGAAGTGAATAAGTTCCATATTCTTTGAAAGTCACCCTAAAAATTCATGAATGCCAATTGTGGCCAGAAGTGGGGTGGAGGATTGGCCCTGAGTGAGAGAGGTGGTGGGACAGTTGTATGACTGTTTCTAGGAGTCTAAGTTGCTACGTTATTGTAGATGTGGGCACTGTACTGAAATTTAAGTCATTTTTTGCTTGGAAGGTAGGATAGTGCAGTGAATTATGAGCATTGACTTGGATGTTAAATCCACTTTTTTTTTTTTAGACCTGATTTTAAATCCTTTATCTACCCCGTGTTAGCTCTGGAGGGATAGGTAAATCATTTAAGCTTTCTGAGTCTCAGCTTCACCATCATTAAAATCAGAATACCTTCTTTGTAAAAAACAAGTCTAGGGTTGATGAATATGAGTCAGTAGGAAGAACAATGCTCACAGCATTAAGAGCTTTGTTATCTGCTTTCTGAAACCCTCGTGTTCCCATGTGGCAAGACATGTTTCAACCACTTGCCTGGGTTAAAAAAAAAACAAAGCCCACAAACGCTATTATTTTTAAGCATTTGATACTCTAGTAATGAGGAATATGGTTGGAACCCTTCTGCTCATTGGTGAACTCATTTGGAAAGAACAAAATGTTCCTGAATTTCATCAAATTATGTATACTAAAAGCATATATCCTGTTGAATACTGAGTTAATGTAATTGCTTTACTCACAGATGCATTTAGAAGAAAGCACCTTACGGACTGTTTTTTTAAGTTGCTGGGATACACTCACAGATATCAAAGGTAAAAAAAAAAAGATGAGTACATCAGGATCTATACTCAATATAAGAAACTATATTCGTAGACCCATGAGTGATAATTTTTCCATGACTGGATTCATTTGCATAAAACACTGTGGCACACAGACCGATTTTCCCCCTAAAGATACTGCATTTCTTAGCATTTCTAGTCAGTGAAAATGAATGGAAAAAATTAAGAGCAAGACCATCTTTCTGACATAAAGGAAACAATTGTTTAAACTCCCTATGTTTGCTTTCTAAATATTATTCTGCTGTGCTAGCTTTTGGCCTTAAAATAGAATTTTGCAAGCGCCGTTTACATCCTTGTATCAGTATCAGTCCTTCACTACAAAAACGGTGAAAATTAAACATGCAATCCCTGGGATCAAAAACTTCAAGGTAGATTTCCAAGACCAAGAGTAGGAAGAGAGTTCACCTCCTTAGGTTAACATATATTTGGATATATTAACAGGAGAACCTCCCACAGCTACACACCCATGCTCATATGCACACATCTCCCTATGATCGAGGCATCTGTAAATAATGCAGATGATTCCAAGTCCTGAAGGCGTCAGGTTATAAATTAGGCTCTTTCAGCAATTGCATTATTTTTTTTTTCAGGTCACTCATCATTTTTTTTTTATTTTGTTGTTGCTGTTGAGAATATACACAGCAAAACACACACCAATTCAACAGTTTCTACATGTACCATTTAGTGACATTTATTCTATTCTTCAAGTTGTGCAACCATTCTCACCGTCCTTTTCTGAGTTATTCCTCCCGCATTAATATAAATTCAGTGCCCCCTAAGGTTCCTGCCTAATCCTCCAAGTTGCTGTTGTCAATTTGATCTTAAAAGAGCATAATGCTCAAGGCAGACCCTTTTTTTACTAGTTAAGCTAAACTATTATTTGGGTTTAAGAAGACTTCAGGGGATATTTATAGTTTAAGGTTTAAAGATTATCTCAGGGCAATAGTTTCAGGGGTTCATTCAACCTTCATGGTTCCAAGAAGTCTGGAGTCCATGAGACTTTGAAATTCCATTCTGCATTTTCTCCCTTTTGATCAGGATTCTTCTATAGAATCTTTGATCAAAATGTTCAGTAGTGGTAGCTGGGCATGATCTAGTTCTTCTGGTCTCGTGGCAAAAGAGGCAGTTGTTCATGGAGGCAATTAGCCACACATTCCATATCCTCCTTATATTCTTGATTCTCCTTCCTCTGTTGCTCCAGGCAAATATAGACCAATTGTTGTGCCTTGGATGGCTGCTTGCAAGCTTTTAATACCCCAGGCACTATGCAACAAACTAGGAAGTAAAACAGAAGCACTAATAAGTTATTAGGCCAGTTAACTGGGATATCCCATGAAACCACGGCCCTAAACCTCCAAAACAAGAAACCAAATACCAAGAGAATTTTGATTGTACATATGCAGCCTCAGCAGCTACTTTTTGTTGTTGTTGTTATAAATGTCTATCACACAACTTTTGCCAATTGGACTTTTTTACAGGAGTACAACTTATTGACAGCAATTACAATAACTGCCTGTGCAACACTTACCCATACGATATTTCTATCACTCTTAACCACTCCCATTTTCTCTTCCCTCCCAATCCTGATAACCGCTAATAAACTTACATTTGCTTTTTCTTGTCCTTTTATATAAGTGAGGTCATACAATGATTATCGTTTTGTGATTGACTTATTTCACTCAGCATAATGTCTCCCAGCTCCAGCCTATTGTAGCGCGTATCAAGACTTCGTTTTTTCTACTGGCTGAGTAGAATTCCATTGTATGCATGTACAATATTTTGTTTATCCATTCATCTGTTGATGGACATTTAGGTTGTTCCTACCTTTTGGCTATTGAGAATAGTGCCGCAATGAACATTGGTGTACAAGTCTCTGCGTCCTTGCTTTCAAGTCTTTTGGGCATATACCTAGGTGTGGAATTCCTGGGTCATACGGTAGTACTGTTTTTAGATTTTTGAGGAACTGCCACACCGTTTTCACAACAGCCATGCTACTTTGCATTCCCACCAGCACTGGATAAAATTTCCAATTTCCCCGCATCTTTGCCAACATTTGTTAATTTCTGTTTTTTTGTTTGTTTTGTTTTTAATCTTAACGTCCTAGTGGGAGTGAAATGGTAACTCATTGTGGTTTTGATTTCCATCTCTCTGATGGCTAATGATGCTGAGCATCTTTTCATGTGTTTGGTGGTCATTTGAATGCTCTCTTTGGTGAAATGTCTATTCAAGTCCTTTGCCAATTTTAAGATTGGGTTATTTGTCTTTTTGTTGTTAAATTGTCAAAATTTTGTATGTATTTTGATTATTAGATTGTCGATTATATGGTTTCTGAAGACATTCTCCCTGTTGGTATCTTTTCACTGTTTTGGTAGCCTTTTGATGAACAAAAGTTTGTTATTTTTTTTGAACGTTTTATTGTGCTTTATGTGAATGTTTACACAGCAAATTAGTTTTTCATTCCATAATTAATATACCAATTGCTGTATGACATTCGTTACAATCCTTTCAAAGTTTCAGAACTCTCCCAATTTTCACCCTGGCTTCCCCGTTTCCATTCATCAGGTTTCCCTGCCTCTCCCTGCCTTCTTGTCTTTGCTTTTGGGCAAATGCCTCCCTTTTGGGTTCATATAGTTGCTTGTTCTAAAGAGTGAATTCTTCACAGGTGTTATTGTCTACCCTATGTTGTTGTTATTGTTGTTAGGTGCCATTGAGTAGATTCCGACGCATACTGACACTATGCACCCTATGTGTTCTATTACATATATGAATATACATGCAGCCCTTACAGATAGGTATGTAGAAATATCCACAACCATACCTAAATATACACATGGGTGCACTCCAATATGTTCTCCCACATCTATTTAGCATGCATATCTACCTATGTATCCACTCACAAATTACTGCTTGTTATTACTGGCCTTGCATAATTGTGCATGCCATTTATTCCCACGTCTCAGTGTCTTCTTTTGCTTTGGTCACTTTGTGTTGACTTTCTCCATAGTGTATATTGCCTTTCCCTTCACCAAAAATTAACATATTTAAGTCTTCTTTAATCTTTTTCATCAGTGTTTTATAGTTTTCATTGTATAAGTCCTTCAGGTCCCTAGTTAGATCTATTCCTAAGTATTTTCTACTCTTAGATGCTATTGTAAATGGAATTGTTTCTCTAATTTTTCTTTCATATTTCTCACTGCTGGTGTATAGAAATCCAACTGATTTTGTTTGTTGACCTTGTACCCTACACATTTGCTAAATTCCTCTATTAGCTCTAGAAGTTTTCTTGTGAACTCTTTGAAATTTTCTATATGTAGGATCATATCATCTGCTAATAGAGATAATTTTACTTATTTTCCAATCTGGGTACCTTTTACTCTTTTTCTTGTCTTATTGCTCTGGCTAGGACTACTAATACAATTCTGAATAGAAGTTGTGAGAGTGAGCACCCTTGTCTTGTTTGTGGTTTCAAGGGGATAGCTCTCACTCAGTCTTTCTCCATTAAGTATAATGTTGGCTATTGGTTTTTCATACATGCCCTGAATCATATTGAGGAATTTCTTTTCTATTCCAATATTCTTTAGGGTTTTCATCAAGAAAGGGTGTTGGATTTTATGGAATGCTTTTCTGCATCCATAGAGATGATCATGTGGTTCTTTTCCTTTGTTCTGTTGATGTGAGATTATTATTTAAGTGCCTGGTTCATCAAATATAATATGGTATATAAGGAAAGAAGTGGGAACAAAAAGGTGGTAAAGACAGTATTTGAGCCAATTTTAACATATTTCTTCTTTGAAAGACTAATGCAGTGTCCCAAGGTTGAATTTTGCCATTCCTTAAATGCTTTGCTCTAAAAACGTATTTACAGCCTATACTCAGAAAGAAAAGTTGAGTGCAGAGTATATGAGACAGCAACAAATCTTTGTTTCAAGTCTTTTGTGCAGGCTTTTAAGAACCAGCCTTAAAGTAAAATGCTAGTTCTTGCATATTATAGATGGGATAATAAGTAGGTTTTCATGTTCTTTTATAAAAAAGAAGAAAAAAAATCTGTGATTTTAGCCATCAAAGAGAAATCCTGTGGTGAGATCTTTAACTCTAACGGCTTGGACGTAGGCTTATGCTTTTTCAATGTTTATAATGGTTGATAAAACACTGTTTCTTTGTTTTTAAAGAAAACGTAATCATAGTAAACAATATGTTTTTTTTTCTTCAAAGAAAGACACTAATACCTATCCTCTTTTTTCAAACACTTTTAGTTGTCAAAATGCTCATTTATATTGCACATATATGTGAGCCTGATAATATCACCGTGGGATAGGTAAAAGAGGAATCATCACATTTTACAGATGAACTGAGCCTCAGAAAGACTATGACTTGCCCAAAGTCATATACTATATCTATCACCATTATTCAATTGCAAGCAAAAGAGACCCAACTCAAATTGATTTTAGGAATAAACAAGGAGTTCATTGGCTTATGTAACTAAAAGTTGGCCAAGGTGGGGGTGGGTAAAAGGGGGCAAATGGCCTTCATCCATGGCTAGAACCAGAGGCTTAATGATGTCATCATGTCTCTCTCTTATCTAGGTCACGCAACTCTGCTTTTCTCTGCATTGGCTTGGTTCTAGGGCAGGATTGATCCTGGTTGTAGAAAGATGACAGCCAGCACCTTCAGGCTTACGTCCCATCCTCTCACCAGACAAAAAGCTTCATTCATTTTCCCAGTTGACTGCTGCCATCCTAGCCAGGCCTAGGCCACATGCCTTCCCTTGGATCAATAGTTGAGGGTGAGAAGTTGTTAACCCTACCGCAAGCCCTATAGAACCATAATGGGAAAGAAGTAATCCTCTAAAATGAAAATCAGTCTGCAATAACCAAAATAAGAGGAAATAGATAATTGACAGGCAAAAAAAGTACACATAGCTAAGTAGGAGGGTAAGGATTCAAACTCAGGTTTTTTTTTTTTTACTTCAAAGCATATACTCTCTATATACTTCCATATATCACATTGAAAATATATAGTTTTTCTCAGTAAATTTATAACTCAAAAATGTCACAAATTCTGTAAGTAGTACAGCAATAGGAAATAACTACAATAGGAAATAAATATAAATAGTGATAAAGAAAACCACTAGTATATGTAAAAAACTAACATTAAAAATTAAATGACTAAAGGTTTCAGAAAGATAATCAAGACAAAGATTGAGCTATCACTTAATAGTAAGACTTTCACTGATGCCTCCCAACTACATCATTCCCTCACCTCTTTCTAATTATATATCAGTTCATGTCAAGAATTGCTTATGCTAGGTTTTGAAAGGGATAAAAAATGAGCAAGAAATCAGATCCCATCACTAAGTAGTGTGAAATTTCACAGGAGTTATAATTTGAGAGTGGTAATTAGGTGATCTTACACATAATTGCTACAATATAAACATACCAAAGATCATCAAGAGGGCATGGGACAAGACGATGTTTCATTCTGTCATACATAATGTCACCACGAGTCGTAGCCAACTTGATGGCAACTAACAACAACAAAGGTATGTTATAAATGTATAAGAGTTCCCAAGTACTATGGAAATCTACAGAAGAGAGAAAATCCAATTGTGGGGAGGCAGAAAAGACATTATGGAGGAGGTTGTGGCATTTTAGAGAGGTCTTAAAAGAGAAGGTAAGATGTTGACACAGATCAGAGAGAAGGTGAAGAAAATATGAACAGAAGAATGGAGGTCAGAAAGTACATAGCATGTTCAGGAAACAGTTACTAGAGTAATTGGCAATAACACGTGGTATGTACAAGGATGTTCTTGGAAATAAGCCTGGAAATGGTTGGAAACTTACTGCGGTTTCCCTTCAGTGTTAGGCTGCTGTCTTAGGCTGGGTTCTCTAGAGAAGCAAAAACAGTAAAGCATATAAATATATATAAAAAATATATATAGCGAGATTTATATCAAGGAAATGGCACACAAGGTTGTAGAGGTGGAATGTCCTGAGTCCATAGGTCAGAATAGAGGCTTCTCCTGATTCATGTAGCCACAGGGGCTGGTGAACCCAAAATCAGCAAGTCAGACAACAGGGCTCTTGCTCACAGGTTGCTAAGATCAATGAATCCCAAGATCGGCAGGCAAGAACACAGCTAAGTTGCTAGCTCAAGCCCCAAGAACTGGAGGTCAAACAGGAGCCAGCTACAGGAGCCAGCTGCAGCATCCAGCACGAGCAAAAAGCCCCCAAGCCTTGCCAGAATGTTCACTTATATTCGATGCAGGCCACACAACCAAGGAAACTCCCTTTCAACTGATTAGCTACTCACAGTAGATCCCGTTATGGGGGTGATCACATATCAAATCTCGACAGGGAAGAGATCACAACAATATACAATTACCAAAACACTGAGAATCATGGTCCAGCCAGGTTGATACACAATCTTAACCATCACAGCTGCTGACTATATATATTGTGTAGGCACAAGGGAACCATTGAATATTTTGAGCAGGGGAGTGGCATAATTGTATATTTACTTTGTTGTTGTGTTGTTAGGTGCCAACCCTATGCACAACAGAACGAAACACTGCCCAGTCCTGTGCCATCCTCATAATTGTTGCTATGCTTGAGCCCACTGCTGCAGTTACTGTGTCAATCCATCTCATTGAGGGTCTTCCTCTTTTTCACTGTCCCTCTATTTTACCAAGCATGATGACCTTCTCCAGGGACTGACTGCTCCTGATAAAACCAAAAAAAAAAAAAAAAACCATTGCCGTCAAGTCAATTCCAACTCAGCAACCCTAGACTCCTAATAACATGTCCAAAATTTGTGAGACGTAGTTTCACCATCCTTGTGTCTAAGGAGCATTCTGGCTGTACTTCTTCCAAGACAGATTCGTTTGCTCTTTTGGCAGTCCATTGTATCGTCAATATTCTTCACCAACACCACAATTCAAAGGCGTCAATTCTTCTTTGGTCTTCCTTATTCATTGCCAAGGTTTTGCATGCATATGAAGCGATTGAAAATACCATGACTTGGGTCAGGCACACTTTAGTCCTCAAGGTGACAGCTTTGCTTTTCGACAATTTAAAGAGGTCTTTTGGAGGCAATTTGCCCACTGAAATGCATCTTTTGATTTCTTTTGTTTGTTTATTGAACTTTAGATGAAGGTTTACAGAACACACTATTTTCTCATCAAACAGTTAGAACACACACTCTTGTATGACATTGGGCATCTTTTGATTGCTTGACTGCTACTTCCATGAGTGTTGATTGTGGACCCACGTAAAATGAAATCCTTGACAACCTCAAACTTTTTTCTGTTTATCACGATGTTGCTTATTGGTCCAGTTTGAGGATTTTTGTTTTCTTTATGTCGAGGTGTAATCCATACTGAAGGTTGTGGTCTTTCATCTTCATTAGTAAGTGCTTCAAGTCCTCTTCACTTTCAGCAAGCAATGTTGTGTCATCTGCATAATGCAGGGTGTTGATGAGTCTTCCTCCAATCCCGACACCCCATTTTTCTTCATATAGTCCAGCTTCCCGGATTATTTGCTCAGCATACAAATTAAATAGGTACGGTGAAAGGATACAACCCTGACACATTCATTTTCTGACTGTAAACTATCCAGTATCCCTCTTGTTCTGTTCGAATGACTGTCTCTTGATCCTTCCCCTGGGTCTAGGAGGTTCTCAGCACAGGGACTCTGGGTCCAAAGGACTCGCTCCATTCTCAGCCCTTGTTTCTTGGTGGTAGTAGGTCCCCCTCTTTCTCCTCATTTCTCTGTCCTTTTATCTCTTATAAAATAAAAGGTGATGCAGGCCACACCCCAGGGGAACTCCTCTTACAGTGGATCAGGGCTGTGACCTGAGTAAGGGTTTGCCTCCTACCCTAATCCTTTTTAACATAACCTGATTTTGCCTCATTAACCACAGGCAGAGATTAGGATTTACAACACATCGGGCAATTACATCAGATCACAAAACAGAGGACAACCACACAATACTGAGAATCATGGCCTAGCCAAGTTGACACATATTTGGGGGGAGGGAGCACAATTCAGTCTATGATAATGTTATAATAACCTCACTCAGGCTTAAAATCCAGAAGTCACCCTTGTCTTTCTCTCCATTGCCCACCCAACAAAAAGCCTTCTATCCTTCTTTTGTGATATCCTTCTTCGCATCCCATAGTCATGTTATTTCAGAGTCTTACTGCCTCTAGTCTAGTCCAGTGAGTGAGCTCCATTTTTTAAATTCTGTAATTCACCCAGTTTTTTAATAAATGAGCACTTACCCTTAATACATGTACAGTATTTATAATTAGATGCATGTAATGCTTTTTTTTTTTAATGCAATACTAATATATTGCCACTCCCTATTCTACCCCCTCTACTTCAGCAATTCATGTATAGGTTATAGTTCCTCAAACATATCAAGAGTGTTACAACTCTGCACCTTTGCAAGCGTTTTCTCTCCCTGAAAATCCTCATTTCGCCTACCCATCTGGTAGGATTCTGTCTAAAATATCTTGTCTCTGAAACTTTTTCTGACCACCTCCCCCAATATACACAACACCACCACTACCTTGACAAAATCAGGACATGTTAGCCATTGTCTTCTCTTTGTTTCTGAAGTAATTTGTACAGACACATATTACCAGATAGAAAGTTGAATTATAGGTATTTTCTTATATTTATTTTTCTCTATGGACTAGAAGTCTCCAAGTGCAAACAACTAGTAGTGAAAATTTTTAGATAAATATTACTGTAATTATGTTCATAGGCTAGAATATGAAAACAGACATTTAAAAAGGATAAGCTAAAACACAAAAATGAATAGAAGTTCTAACATGTTCTTTCCCCATCTCAATGTATTGTTTTGGACACAACCCTGAGATGTATGTACTCCTCTTTCTTGGTATATGGGCTACAATCATATAGTAGCCTCCAACCTATACTAACCTCTCCGTCTGATGGATCCTTAAAGCACTTAATTGGTACATTTGGTACTTCTTGTACAATTATCTAATTTGAAATCAACGAAAAAACCTTTAATGATTTCTGCCATCAACAATATATACTTAGTGTCTGCAATATATCAGAGACTGTTCTAGGCTCTGTAGTCACAGCAGTGAACAAGACAGACGAGGTCTCTGTTATGAAGCTTGCACGGTGGGATGGGGAGGAGATAGCAATAAATGAGATACTTTTATCACAGTGTATTATCGTAAAAAAAAGTAACAGGCTTCATAAATAGGGAGACCTGGATTCAAATCCAGGTTTGACCATTTACAAATTCTGTGATTTAGGCAAAGATTTTAATCACTCTGAATTTGTTTCCTCATATGTGGAATAAGATTAAAAATTTCCCTCTCAAAAGGGTTCTTGTGAAAATTAATAAAATAATGTGCAAAGTTTTGGGCACAAATACCTGACCAGAGATATTTTAAAAATAAATTTTGCAAAGATTGCCAGAGCTAAAACAGCATATATGTTAAGGTACGGTTCTATTTAAAGACATTTACAGTAATTCTAGAAATAGGATATGGGAATTCTTTTCTCAGTTTACCTTAATTGGATAGATTTGAGGGCAGATTTGAATGTGAGAGGAACATACTTTGGAAAATGTTAAGGAAGGAATGTTTAGAGCTAATTATCTGCTTAAAGTAAGAAAAATAATTGCTCTGACAGTTTACTTACCTTATAACTTTCTCAGAAGCTGAAAGGCTGGCAATTCATTTTTACTAAATACCAGGTGCCCTTGAGGCAGCCTTGAGATTCACAAATGAGAACAGAGTGGATAGAAGCAAACATAAAAGAAGAACAAAAGGAACTCTAAATTGTCTTTCATGTTCAGGCCCCTACTTTCCTATATAAAATAGTCTCAGCCTACTTTTGCCTCCTGTGAGTTTTCCATTTGAAAGGTGTTCATGAATACAGCAAAGCCAACAACACCCTCTGTTCTTAAACTGTGGTTTAGGTGATATGGATAACCACAGAGATAAATGCAGTCTAAATACCAACAGCAGAGACATTAAAAGGCTACAATATCTAAGCTCAATTAAGCAAGTAGTGGTGACTGGAACAGAGGGGTTATAAGATTCAGTGTGACTTCTGAGAATACACCAGCACTTGATGAAGAGTAATAACAATTGTGAACATGCATGTTTAAGAGACAGAAAGCGCATTAAAAGGGCATATGTTGCTATTTGTTTCAAATCTTGCTCACAACCCAATATTTCATTTGGTTACAGTTACCTGATTTTTATTAAAACATTTTTTTTCTAGTAGTGATTGAATCAGAACTTATATGTCCATCTTGTTACCTTAGCAATTAATGTCTTTTGGATGTTTTATAAAATACTTAGGCAACAAATCCACTGTGCTTTCTTCCCCCGCATTCTACTTCCTAATTGTTTTTCCAAAAACCTGAAACCCAAAGAAAAATAATAATTGCAATGCTGAGCTAACTAGGACTTTTCTGAACCCTATCCGTCTTTTTCTGATGGTTTGTATATTTTAAATTCTGACTTCGCCTCACTTGTCTGTAAGGAAATAATTGATAAAAATTCACATCTGCCAAACAGTTCTTAATGTTTTAATATTCATAAGCCTTAACCTTTATGGTTAATGTCTTGTCACCTAGGTAACTGTGCATTAAACTTCATAAATATTAGACCAGTTCTTTGAAGGAAGCTCAGCCTCTCTAGGTCTATCTGGAGTGTCCAACACCAGAAAATAGAAATGAGTAACTGGAAACTGCCCTTTGAAACTTCAGGGATGATGACTTACCTGATAACTCATATAACATTGAGAGAAAATTACCAATATACTTAGCAAATCATTTCCACTGCCAGGGCAGTTAGGTCCATCCAAAACATGAAACAACAAATAGAAGGTCTACCTTTATTTTTATTCATGAATGCAAGAGAATCACCTTAAGTTCAAATATAAAATAACAAAGAAAAATTTTAGTTATGGTGCAGAGCTGAGAGTGCAACTCAGGCACAATCATTTTATTTGAAGTCTTGGTTGATGTATTTTGACCACGTCTCAAGAGAATACTTTAAATGAATAATGGTTTCATGTGATAGGAAACTATAATACAGAAAAGTAATTAGTTAGCCAGGAATTAAAAGAGAGAAAATAAGCCATTGGTAATTTTATTTTGAGTCTCAGCATGGAAGTGAGGTTTTACTCTCTGCACTCACTAATGTTAAACTTTATTAGTCATTTGAATATAAGTCATTAAGTATTGCGGCTTAAATTAAATGTTTCGTACTCATTTATTAAATTTATTAACGTAATGCTTTTTCTCTTTTTCTTTCTGCTGTTCTTTTCTAACCTTTACTTTAACTCTCTTGGATAATCACGATAGCCTCCTGACTGTTCTCTGTACCTCTGGTTTCTCAAAGGTCCCATCTAGTGTTACTATCAGTATCACAGTATTAATAACAACAGTTGCTATTATTGAGTGAGTGCACATGATATGCCAAGTATATAATGCAGGGTTTTAAATTTAATCCTCACAACAGCTCTATAAGGTCTACTCTACTATTATTATCCCTTTTTTACAGATGAGGATATTGAGGCTGAGGTGAGGTTAAATAATTTGTCCAAGATCAAATAACTAGAAAACAGTAGATCTTGAACGAGTTTTGATGGCTGTTACTCGACGGCAATGGGTTTTTTTTTTTTTTACCTTTAAAATATATCCCGAATTTGCTCCCTCTGCTATATATAGCCTGAATTCACCCTCTCTGTGTATATCCTCTGGAAACCCTGGTGGTGTAGTGGTAAGAGCTACGGCTGCTAACCAAAAGATTGGCCGTTTAAATCCACCGGGAGCTCCTTGGAAACTATGTAGGGCAGTTCTGTTATGTTCTGTAAGGTCAATATGAATTGGAATCCGCTCAGTGGCAATGGGCTTGGGCTTGGGCCTATATCCCCTACCAATTATTCACATATCAGCCGGAGGTAAAAAATTAATATAAATCATGTCATATCAAAATCTCTGTTTAAACCTCCTCTAATGAATTCCCTTTAGAATTAGAATAAACTACAAGATCCTTACCCTGATCTACAAAGACAAGCATAATTAGGCACACCCCTGCTTCTTCTACAACATAATTTTATACAGGCTTTCCCTTCATTCACTTCACCCAGCCACACTGCTCATCTGTCTTTGCTGGAACACATCAAGCTCATTCCCACATAAAACAATTGCCACCGAGTCAACTCCAAATCATGGCAACCCCATGGGTGCCAGAACTGTGCTCCATATGGTTTTCAATGGCTGATTTTTCAGAAGTAGATCACCAGGCTTTTCTTGTGAGGAACATCTGAGTAGACTTGAACCTATAAACTTTCAGTTAGCAGCCAAACATATTAACCATTTATACCAACCAGGGATTCTTATTCCCATAAAAATGCCTTTAAATCTGCTATTCCACTTCCCTGGAAGACTTTGCTCCAGATATTCACCTGGCTGATCCTATCATTTAATTCAAGTCTCAATTCAAATTTCACCTCCTCAGTTAGGACTTTTCTGACCATGTAATCTAGTTTCCCTGACCCTTACTAAACCAAACAAACCAAACCCAGTACCATCGAGTCGATTACAACTCATAGCGACCCTATAGGACAGAGTAGAACTGCCTCATAGAGTTTCCAAGGAGCGCCTGGCGGATTCGAACTGCCAACCCACTGGTTAGCAGCTGTAGCACTTAACCACTTTGACCCTTACCAGTCACTATTATATTGCCTTGTCTCATTTTTTCATAGCACTTGACACCATCTGAAATTACCTCAAATATTTTCTTTTTTGTTTGTCATCTCCCTCCCCTACAGTCAGCTAAAAGGTAAGCTCCATGAGAACAGAGGTCTTGCCCCAATGTTTAGAACAATGCCTAGTATGTAGGAACTCAATTCATTGATAGAATCCAGTTTTGTCTGACTTCAGAGGGATAGCTCTTAACCAGTATGCTAAACCACATCCTAAAGGAAAAATTTGTTCACCTTACTTCTTCCTCAAAACCATCTGTACTGCCATTGTCTAAAAAATAAAGCTTCAGCTGCTTAGTTTTGCTTTGAAGGACCTCCACATCTAGCATGTCTTTCCATTCTGACCTCTTCTTGCTCCCTACCTTATGCATTATGATTGAAACACAACAGAGGGCCTGGGTACTTCCTGCAATTTCCGCACATTCCCACAGAGCCCACCACAATTTCTACCTGTAATCATAATTTCTCCTCCACAATTTCCCCATGGTACTTTGTAGATCTTAAAACACTCAGCAGAGTATGCCGCATAATAAACTTATCTGTGTCTCTCTCTGTCTTCAAATTGTTTTTATTTTTTTTTAATTGTGCTTAGAGAAAGGTTTACAGAACGAGCTGGCTTCTCGTTAAACAATTGATACACACATTGTTTTGTGACGTTGGTTGCCAACCCCGCGACATGTCAACATTCTCCCCTTCTGGACCTTGGTTTCCCCATTTCCATTCATCCAGCTTCCCTGTCCCCTCCTGCCTTCTCATCCCTGCCCCTGGGCTGATGTGCCCATTTAATCTCCTATACATGGTTGAGCTATGTGAGTTATTTTTTTATAGGCCTGTCTAATCTTTGGCTGAAGGGTAAACTCAGGAGTGACTTCAGTACTGAGTTAAGATGGTGTCTGGGGGCAGATTGTTACTTTTGTTATCTTATTTTCCATCACATTGTTTTCGATAGAAGGTCTAACATGTAATTTCTACTCAAATGTTGAACAGAATTAAATATTTGTGAGCTCTTCCATCCCTGTCAACATTCATATACAGTTTACATCATATTATTTTGTGTCCATTGCCTTGTAATTGTTTTAACTTACTTGACTGGGGCATGTACTTTTCCTCCAGCTAGCTTTGAAGTCACCAGTCTTAATCTTCAATAAGATTTCTTATTCTTTGCCATTTCTCTTGTCAACACTACCCACTCCCTGTAGTCCTCCGCTGCTGTTCCTTTACACCTACCACATTGTTGAACATATAGTAAGTATGCTCAATATAAATGTTGAGTGAAGAATAATTAACTAAACAAATAAATGAGTGAATACAAAGAAAGCTAGCTTTAGTCTGAAAAGTTTTTTAAAAAAGGAGTGTAAAAGCAGCTCTGCTTGTTTTTCCCTTTCTCACTTTCAGGTAGAAACAATGACTAATTGAGAGAGAGGATCAGGTGGTAGTCCTGGGCTGCTGGTCAGAGGCAGGAAGAGGGGATCAGAATCCCTTTGGATCATGATTTCTGGCAAGAGATTTGCACAGATAAGTAAGAACAAAGATAGAATCAAGTAGACAAAGCAGGGTCAGGATATTACCTTCTCCCTCCATACTCCCCACACCTCCCAACACAGAGACATGACCAGCTTTGGTATTAGTAAGTTCACAATTTGATTTTTCCTTAGCATTAGTCTTTCAAATTGCTAAAGAAGCCTTGAAAATGGCTATCCCTCAAGGCTAATCACTTGTCAGACAAACAACAAAAATTGATTGTGTTATTAACCTTATGCATAACTCTGGAAGGAAAGATGAGTATTGATGAGTACTATTATTGCACTGGTAAATAGTGGTCAATTAAGAAGTTGCAGTGGCCATGTTATTTTTTAAACACAACATTTAGCCTGGACAGACATCAATATTTAAGACATCTCTGTTTTGCCCAACATGGCTTATGGCACAGTCTAGATGAATCAGACCAAACAAATGTCTCCTGTACTTTTCCAGAGTAAACATTTCCCAGAGGCAGAACTCTGCCTGCCTATCAAAACACAAAGCTGCCTGAGCTTTTCTATAAGCATAGAGGAGGAAGAACAGAAGGAGGGGAAGGAGGAGGAGGAGAAACACAAGGCAAAGTTTCTTAATGAATAAATTAAACACGGAGTCTTCTGAGGAAAATCAGCAGGTTTTATTGTTTTTGTTTTTGGTGAGTTGTACATTTACTTTGGAAAGACCTCCCAGCCATCTGCTAAGAAAAAAGGAATTGGAGAAGTGACAGCCTCAGAAGCCTACCTAGAACAACCATAAACTGATCAAGCTGTAATTAGGTGTCCCTTTGGCGCAAACAGATAAAAACAAAACAAAAAGCCATCGCCACCACCAAGATGCCCAAGCATGTGCAATAGACTCCAAAGGGACTTTTCTTGATACAGACTGTAAAGGGGAGGAAGCAAAAGAATGGTGAATAATGAACAATGAAGCATGTCAATTCTAGGGTAGCTAAAGAAAAGAATTTCACCCTGGGAATCAAGAACAGTCTCTTGACAACTTAGTATAATTATACCATCAAACTTCTGTAATCCAGCAACTACAGAGAATACTTTTGATTGGAGCAGAAAGGCCTTGATAGGAGGAACTGTTTATGGTACAGTAAATAATAGCAGCATTGGAAAAGGTCTGTCTTTTATATTTTAAAAATAAAATTCCCCTTAATAATGCAATCACTGCACGCAAGTAGGGTGCAATCTATTCCTTTTTCACACAGTGGATAAATTGAGATTTCTTTTTAAACATTTTCTGATATATTTTACTTCAACTCCAGACACATAATAGTTTAACATAATAGGCTTCTATAATCTACAACTAGCAACTAAATACACAATCCAATGTCACCCCTTGAGGTATCTTTGATTGTCATGCTACAAATACTGCCTTATTTACCTATATTTCTCTGCATGGTAAAAAAAAAAAAAAGCCATTTTTTGTATATAACTTACAAAATTCTCTTTAAAGCAAATAACCAAAATTGTGGCTGATCAGAAAATGTTAAGTCCAATGAACTACAATGAGTCAGAATGGTATCAGCCACTGGAAGAAACTGATGCAAGGCTGTTTGGAGAGAGGAGACACATAGACAGAAACACCCTTTCAGACAGAAATTTTGTGTAAAAATGGATTACACTTGTGTGCTACAAAGTAAATGATATTAATAAGTAGATAGAAATCCATTGAAACTAAAAAGCTTCCTTAGATCTGTGTGAAATAATGTATTTAAAGATCTGAAGGTTGTACATCTAACCATTGAAACTTCTGAATCCTAATAAAGAAAGGCACCTGCTCTCAGACCAAGAAAGTAGAAGTTAAGGATATACAGTTTAGAGCAGTATTATTCAAAGCATTGTAAGTGAGCCTCATGCATCAAAATCACTCAGAATATTCAGTAAGAAGACTGATTCCAGGTTCTACCACCCCAGACTTTCCAAAGCATATTTTCTAAGATGTTGGAATTTGGACCCTGTCCTTGTAGCAAACACCCCCAGGTTATTCTATGGTTATTACAGTTTGAGAAACAATGATTTAGGTACTCTGGAGCATTAGAATTTATTCTGGGTTGTTCCTTTGATGCTCAAGCAAGTCTTTCTAACCTCTCCATGCAAAATGTTACTAATACGATAATTTATTCACTGCCCTTTTCCTAAATGATACCAATATACAAGGATTTTATGGCTAAAAAATAGCTTCACTTCCTGGAAAGGGGTTCTGTGTACTTTACAAACCCTCACATCCATTACCTACATTTGTTTATGTGAAGTCCAGCCTTTTGGAAACTTCAATCAAGAAGGTTTGTTGAGACATAAAGTAGTAAAGTATTGATACTACTTTAAGATAAACCTCCTGGAGGGAAGAGACTGTTTACTTGAAATATGGGCATGTGAGGAAAAAAAAATTCTTTTTTATGATGATGATTATTAGCGAAAACGGAAAAATGCAGTTTAATATTTACTCAGTAGAATATGGAAACACTCGGTGGATGTTTATTTATACCAGCACACACATACACACACGCACAAAACCTGTTAACAGTCTTTACTGAGCATTTTTTTTTAAAATTCTACTTTCTGATTTAGACATTGCAAAAGGTTCACAGAATAGTGGTTTGCAATAAGCCTCCAAAACTTCTCACGTCTTTCTTGTGAACTTAATTATCACAGTGTCTTTTAAACCCCATATGGGCAATTTCTATTGATTATAATTCTGCCTACTGCTGAGAGCAAAACTGATCCACTGCACACCCCAGGGTGGGTGATCCTTGCCAACAGGTCACTTATGCTTCTCAAGGTTTCATTTTAACACAATTAATGGTGATGACGATAGTGGTGATAATAATAATAATAATTCTTAATGCTTACTCAACACATTCTATTAAGATAGCTAGAAAATTAAATAGGGTTCACAGAATATCATTTCCTTGACAGCGAAAATATAGGACAGCACATTCTTAAGACCCAATTACATTTTGATAGTAATTTGAATTTTTTTCAGAAACTAGATTCACAAAGACATCCTTGAATTAAAAAAGGGAGTGCTAAAACACTTTTAATGAACAACTATAAAACATCAATATACTTATTACAAAGCTATATACTCTATCGTAAATTATTTTGCTCTCTATTTCCCATAATTCATGTCAAAATAATTCCCAACAAGTATATACATAGCAGGAGGCTTCTTTTTAATACAAGGGGGAAACAATTTCATAGTCCCCTAGTAAGTTTTACAAAATATACCTTCTTACTATTCTTAAGAAATAAAAGGAATATACAAAAAATGTAGCTATGCCAGTTATCAAATTTGCTAACGTATGAGTGTACCTTAGTCTCAGGAATGAAGACAGTTGCTTTCATTTCAGACAGGGTGAGGCATAACATGCCCTCTGAAGTTTCAATCATAGATAGATCCAAAGTAGAATTTCTCTTTAGAAAGATAAGTATAAAACCTAACTTTATCTAGTATTCTGTCTATGTATTTTGTCTTTCTGTATCTTTCCTTTGTTTTTTAAAGGTCCACTTGCATCATTTTTTAAATGTCACTTGGTAATGCAGTTATAGTTATTTTTTCATTCACTCTATTTCACTGGAGAAGTAAAATGAAGGGGTTGGACAATCTCACCTTTATGGTCCTTTCTATGAGTCTATGATTATGGCACAGGCATTAAAGACTACTTAACTGCCTACATCAAGTAGAAGAAAAATTTAGGCTGAGAGGAAGTACTTCCCATTCCAACACAAATATTTCAAATGTGCTAACACCAAGCTATAAACTTTTTTCTTATGAAGCAAAAGTTTATTATAAGATACCTTTAATCATAGGGATCCCATATCAAGACAGTTATTTCCTGAACACAAAAAGGACTAAACTATAAAGCAGGAAGGATCATTACAGAAGGAGGAATCCACCAAAAACAGTAAAAGCCTCTTTGCATACCAACATCATCTCCATCGTCACCTGAAACAGGCTATATGTTGCTTGCCACCACAAACTTATGTCATTTTTTTTTCTGAGACACGGATTTAAGGCCATCAAATACAATATAAAGTAAGAGTTAAACAATACAAGCAACCTATCTGAATAATCCTTCCTACTGTGAAAAATTCCCTCCCTCCATCTTCCCCTCAATAGCCTTAGTTTTTGCCTAGACCGGTATTAAAATGCCTTAATTCTTTACCCTACTTTCTCTATATGTATGTAACCATTACAATCATCCCCATAATGAAATACAAATGATTGTGTGATAAAATTTTTTTCCTGAGTTAGCTTCAGTGTAGAAAGAGCTCTCTTCATAAAAAGAAAATGTAGTTTCCAGGAGACCTCTTTCATCACTGGGTATGAATTACTCTATCCAGATGGGAGCATGATTTCTTCACGCTAGCCAAAGGTGAGAGCTCCAGATTCAGCAGTACATTGTGCAAACAGCAACCTAAGGCACGATTTTTGTCCTTGTTCATCATCACGGTGAATCTGTTTTCTCACTTTCAGAAGCTACAAACTGTCAGGAAGACTGGGACCATAATTCATTTAAGACACTTCACAAAGTCTAGGTTTCACAGAGAAAAATACAAGTCTAAGATTGCATAAAATATCTGAATTTTTCTTAATATTTATAACTGTAATTCAACACATGGTTTTGGATTCTGGTCATTCAAATATGTGTTCCTTGTTTCTGTTTAAGAAACCACTGGTGGAAGGTGGAGTCAAGATGGCAGAATAGACAGAGGCTTCCAGCAAGCCCTCTTACAACAAAGACATGAAAAAACAAGTGAAACAAGTACATTTATGACAAGCTAGGAGACCTGAACATCAAAGGCAAGCTTAGAAAATGAACAGAGGAGCAACGGGAGGAAGAGACGGTTCAGAAGCAGAAAGGAGTTACCGGACCTGAATCACGGGGAGCCCTCAGGCACCATTCCCAGAGCGGCGGCAGCGGGCTGGTACTAACATTCGAACCTGAGAAGAACTGTGCTCTCAGCAAAAGCCAAGTACTTGCGGATATTTTACCATGCCCCACCTCCCCCCACCCCCAAGCCAGCATCAGCAGCTGATTTCCCTGGGCCTGAGATAGGCACTGTTGAACACATACAGCCATTCTCCCAGCCTTGGAGAAGGAATAAATTTCCAATTGGGGGAAAGATAATTTGCCAGCTCCACTAACGAGGGGAGATGAGGACAGAAGCAGCTCCTGTCTAGGCATAAACTGTCCATGTACTTTGAGTACATTTCTTTCTGTGTGGACCTGTGCGGGCCTATTTCAGGAAAATAGGCCTTTGTTGGCAGACTCCAACCATTTCAGCTATGCGGTGAAGAGGGGGATATTTGATATTTGACATTGCTTTGCCTATTAAATAGGGTCCTCACCTACCCACATCAGGGACCTAAGGACTGGTAGCTCCACTCAAGTCATCCAGCCACCCGCAACAAGGGTCTAAGGATAACTAGTACCTCCCAGTCCTTACAACCAAAAATATTGGGTGTCCATGGTCTGTCTACAGAACCCGCCCACCCGTACGCTGGAGGGAACAGAGATGCACTTTCCTCACAGACACGTAGGGGAAAATGCTCAGCTCCCTGCCTTGTTCAGGCAGTGACCACCTACTGCAACCAGAAACTGGTACCTACACCAATCACCCCTGTCCCTCTAAGACTGTAGGACGGACCCTATACCACACACTTGATGATCAGCTACCTGGACACCTGAGCCGAATTCAAACAAGAAAAGTGAATGGGCTCCTAGAGTGATATACCTGATAACAGCTCTAGCCATCTGGGGACAGGACATCAGAACTCCAAAGGTGAAAATAATCAAGCTAGCTCACTCTAGCAACCCATTTTGGTATATCAATACAAAGCAAAGCAAGAAGCTACGACACAGGGAGCAAACATAAAATAAACTAATACAATAACTTAAAGATGGCTCGGAGAAAACAGTCAATATCAAGTCACATAAAGAAACAGCCCATGATCGCCTCAAAAAGCTCTCAAAACAAAAAATCAAGGGATCTTCTAGATGAAAGTGCATTTCTGGAATTGCCAGAGGCAGAATACAAAAGATTAATATACAGAACTGTTCAAGACATCAAGGAAGGAAATGAGGTAATAGGCAGAACAAGCTAAGGAACACACAGATAAAGCAATTGAAAAAATTAAAAAGATTATCCAGGAACATAATGAAAAATTTAATAAGCTGGAAAAATCCATAGACAGACAGCAATCAGAAATTCAGAAGATTAAGAATAAAATTACAGAAGTAGACAACTCAATAGAAATTCAAAGGAGCAGAACTAAGCAAGTGGAAGGCAGAATTTCTGAACCTGAAGATAAATCACTTGGCACTAATATATTTGAAGAAAAATCACATAAAAGAATTTTAAAAAATGAAGAAACCTTAAGAATCATGTGGGACTCTATCAAGAGAAATAACCTACCAGTGATTGGAATACCAGAAGAGGGAAGGATAATAGAAAATACAGAGAGAATTGTTGAAGATTTGTTGGCAGAAAACTTCCCTGGTATCGTGAAAGATGAGAAGATATCTGTCCAAGATGATCATTGAACTCCTCTTAAGGTAGATTTTAAAGAAAGTCACCAAGACCTATTATAATCAAACTTATGAAAACCAAAGATAAAGAGAGAATTTAAGGAGCAGCTAAAGATAAACAAAAAGTCACCTACAAAGGAGAATCAATAAGAATAAGCTCAAACTACTCGGCAGAAACCATGCAGGCAAGAAGGCAAAGGGATGACTTACATAAAAAATTAAAGGAAAACAATTGCCAGCCAAGAATCATATATCCAGCGAAACAGTCTCTCAAATATGAAGGTGAATTTTGGACATTTCCAGAAAAACAGAAGTTAGAGAATTCATAAACACCAAACCAAAACTACAAGAAATCCTAAAGGGAGTTCTTTGGTTAGAAAATCAATAATATCAGGTATCAACCCAAGGCTAGAACACTGGGCAGAGCAATCAGAAGTCAACCCAGGCAGGGAAATCACAAAATTAAATCAAGATTTTAAAAAACCTCAAAACAGGTAAACAGTGATGTTATTATGTAAAAGAAGACAACACAAAGAGGGACTAAGAAATGTAGTCATAGATCTTCCATATGGAGAGGAAGACAAGGCAACACAAAGAAATAAATGTTAGGTTTAAATTTAGAAAAATAGGGGTAAATAATAAGGGAACCACAAAGGAGACAAACTGTCCTACACATCAACATAAAATACAAGAAAAAAATAGAGACTCAGCAGAAACAAAATCAACAACAAGGAAAGGACAATATATAAAGACAATCTACTTAGCACATAAAATTAAGTGGAAAAAAAACTGTCAACAACACACAAAAAAAGACATCAAAATGATAGCACTAAATTTATACCTATCCATAATTACCCTGAATGTAAATGGACTAAATGCACCAATGAAGAGACAGAGAGTGGCAGAATGGACTAAAAAACACTGTCCGTCTATATGCTGCCTACAAGAGACACGCCTCAGACTTAGAGACAAAAACAAACTAAAACTCAAAGGATGAAAAAACATACCAAGCAAACAACAATCAAAAAAGAGCAGGTGTGGCAATATTAATTTCTTACAACATAGGCTTTAAAGTTAAATCCATCATAAAGGATAAGGAAGGACACTATATAATGATTAAAAGGACAATATACCAAGAAGATATAACCATATTAAATATTTATGCACCCAATGACAGGGCTCCAAGATACTTAAAACAAACTTTATCAGCATTGAAAAGTGAGATAGCTACACGATAATAGTACGAGACTTCAATACACCAGTTTCGGTAAAGGACAGAACATCCAGAAAGAAGCTCAATAAAAACAAGGAAGATCTAAATGCCACAATCAACCAACTTGACCTCACAGACATATACAGAACAGTCCACCCAACAGCTACCAAGTATACTTTATTTTCTAGTGCACATGGAACATTCTCTAGAATAGACCACATATTAGGTCATAAAGCAAGCCTTAGCAGAATCCAAGACAATTGAAATACTGCAAAGCATCTTCTCTGACCATAAGGCCATAAAAGTGGAAATCAATAACGGAAAAAGCAGGGAAAAGAAGTCAAACACTTGGAAACTGAACAATACCCTACTCAAAAAAGACTGCAGTATAGAAGACGTTAAGGATGGAATAAAGAAATTCATAGAATCCAATAAGAATGAGAACACTTCCTATCAGAACCTTTGGGACACAGCGAAAGCAGTGCTCAGAGGTCAATTTGTATCAATAAATGCACACATACAAAAAGAAGAAAGGGCCAAAATCAAAGCATTATTTCTACTACTTGAACAAATAGAAAGAGAGCAACAAAAGAAACCCTCAGGCACCAGAAGAAAATAAATAATAAAAACTAGAGTAGAACTAAATGAAATAGAAAACAGAAAAACAATTGAAAGAATTAACAAGACCAAAAGTTGGTTCTTTGAAAAAATCAACAAAACTGATAAACCATTGGCCAAAGTGATAAAAGAAAAACAGGAGAGGAAGCAAATAACCTGAATAAGACATGAGATAGGCAATATTACAACAGATAAAACTGAAATTGAAAGAATCATATCAGATTACAATGAAAAATTGTACTCTAACAAATTTGAAAACCTAGAAGAAATGGATGAATTCCTAGAAACACACTACCTACCTAAATTAACACAAACAGAAGTAGAACAACTAAATAGGTCTGTAACGAAAGAAGAGATAGAAAAAGTAATCAAAAACTCCCAACAAAAAAAAAAGCCCTGGCCTGGACGGCTTCACTGCAGAGCTCTACCAAAATTTCAGAGAAGACTTAACACCACTACTACTAAAGGTATTTCAGAGCATAGAAAAGGACAGAATACTCCCTAACTCATTCTACGAAGCCAGCCCAGCTCTGATCCCAAAATCAGGTAAAGACACCACACACAAAAAAGGAAATTACAGACCTATATCAGTCATGAACTTAGATGCAAAAATCCTCAACAAAATTCTAGCCAATAGAATTCAACAACATATCAAAAAATAATTCACCATGAACAAGTGGGATTCATACCACGTATGCAGGGGTGGTTCAACATTAACAACATTAGAAAAATAATTAATGTAATCCATCATATAAATAAAACAAAAGACAAGAATCACATGATTTTATCAATTGACACAGAAAAGGCATTTGACAAAGTTCAACACCATTCATGATAAAAACTCTCAGCAAAATAGGAATAGGGAAAATTCCTCAACATAATAAGGGGTATTTATACAAAGCCAATAGCCAACATCATCCTAAACGGAGAGAGCTTGAAAGCATGCCCCTTGAGATCAGGAACCAGACAAGGATGCCCTTTATCACCATTTTTATTCAACATTGTGCTGGAGGTCCTAGCCATAGCAATTAGGCTAGATAAAGAAATAAAGGGCAAGATCATGGAAGAAAAAATAGGGACAACGTTAGGACCCCTAATACATGACATAAACAGTATACAAAACATTGCTAACAATGCAGAAGAAAAACTAGATAACTGGGAGCTTCTAAAAATCTAACACCTATGCTAATCCAAAGACTTCACCAAAAGAGTAAAAAATTACCTACAGACTGGGAAAAAGTTTTTAGCTATGACATTTCCAATCAGCACCTGATCTCTAAAATCTACATGATACTGCAAAACCAACTACAAAAAGACAAATAACCCAATTAAAAAATGGGGAAAAGATATGAACAGACATTTCACTAAAGAAGACATTCAGGTAGCTAACAGATACATGAGGAAATGCTCATGATTATTAGCCATTAGAGAAATGCAGATCAAAACTACAATGAGATTTCATCTCACTCCAACAAGGCTGGCATTAATCCAAAAAACACAAAACAATAAATGTTGGAAGGGCTGTGGAGAGATTGGAACACTTATAGACTGCTGGTGGGAATGTCAAATGGTACAACCACTTTGGAAATCGATTTGGTGCTTCCTTAAAAAACTAGTAATAGAACTACCATGCTATCCAGCAATCCAACTCCTTGGAATATATCCTAGAGTAATAAGAGCCTTTACATGAACAGATATACCCACACCCATGTTTATTGCAGCACTGTTTACAATAGCAAAAAGATGGAAGCAACCAAGGTGCCCATCATCAGATGAATGGATAAATAAATTGTGGTATATCAAACAATGGAATACTACACATCAATAAAGAACACTGATGAATCTGTGAAACATTTCATAACATGGAGGAACCTGGAAGGCATTATGCTGAGTGAAATTAGCCAGTTGCAAAAGGACAAATATCATATAAGACCGCTATTATAAGAACTCAAGAAATATTTTAAACAGAGAAGAAAATATTCTTTGATGGTTATGAGGGGAGGAGGGAGGGTAGGTGGGAGAGGGGTATTCACTAATTAGATAGTAAATAAGAACTACTTTAGGTGAAGAGAAAGACAAAACACAATACAGAGGAGCTCAGCACAACTGGACTAAACCAAAAGCAAAAACATTTCCTGAATAAACTGAATGCTTCAAAGGCCAGAGTAGCAGGGGTGGGGGTTTGGGGACCATGGTTTCAGGGGACACCTAAGTCAATTGGCATAATAAAATCTATTAAGAAAACATTCTGCATCCCACTTTGGAGAGGGGCATCTGGGGTCTTAAACGCTAGCAAGCGGGCATCTAAGATGCATCAATTGGTCTCAACCCACCTGGATCAAGGGAGAATGAAGAACACCAAGGACACAAGGTAATTACGAGCCCAAGAGACAGAGAGGGCTACATAAACAAGAGACTACATTAGCCTGAGACCTGAAGAACTAGATGATGCCCGGCTACAACCGATGACTGCCCTGACAGGGAACACAACAGAGAACCCCTGAGAGAGCAGGAAAGCAGTGGGATGCAGACCCCAAATTCTCATAAAAAGACCAGACTTAATGGTCTGGCTGAGACTAGAAGGACCCCAGTGGTCATGGCCCCCAGACCTTCTGTTGGCCCAGGACAGGAACCGTTCCCAAAGCCAACTCTTCAGACAGGGATTGGACTGGACAGTGGGTTGGAAAGGGATGCTGGTGAGGAGTGAGCTTCTTGGATCAGGTGGACACTTGAGACTATGTTGGGATCTACCACCTGGAGGGGAGATGAGAGGGAAGAGGGGGTTAGAAGCTGGCGAAATGGACACAAAAAGAGAGAGTGGAGGGAGGGAGTAGGCTGTCTCATTAGGGGGAGAGCAATTGGGAGTATGCAGCAAGGTGTATATAAGTTTTTTGTGAGAGACTGACTTGATCCATAAACTTTCACTTAAAGCACAATAAAAATTATAAAAGGAAGGAAGGAAGGAAGGAAGGAAGGAAGGAAGGAAGGAAGGAAGGAAGGAAGGAAGGAAGGAAGGAAGGAAGGAAGGAAGGAAGGAAGGAAGGAAGGAAGGAAGGAAGGAAGGAAGGAAGGAAGGAAGGAAGGAAGGAAGGAAGGAAGGAAGGAAGGAAGGAAGGAAGGAAGGAAGGAAGGAAGGAAGGAAGGAAGGAAGGAAGGAAGGAAGGAAGGAAGGAAGGAAGGAAGGAAGGAAGGAAGGAAGGAAGAAAGAAAGAAAGAAAGAAAGAAAGAAAGAAAGAAAGAAAGAAAGAAAGAAAGAAAGAAAGAAAGAAAGAAAGAAAGAAAGAAAGAAAGAAAGAAAGAAAGAAAGAAAGAAAGAAAGAAAGAAAGAAAGAAAGAAAGAAAGAAAGAAAGAAAGAAAGAAAGAAAGAAAGAAAGAAAGAAAGAAAGAAAGAAAGAAAGAAAGAAACCACTGCTGAGACTTGAGACAGAGCCAAGATGGTGGAGTAGTCAGACCCTTCCTGTGGCCCCTCCTACAAAAAAGACCCGAATAAACAAGTGAATTGACTATATATGACAATCCAGGAGCCCTGAACATCAAATACGAAGTTGAGAAATTGGACTGAGTGGCAGGAGGTGGGAGAGACAGTTCAGAAGCAGCGAGGAGTTGCCAGACCTGACCTGGCCAGCACAGGCACCCTGCAGGCTGGATCAGCTAGCGCACGAGGGGTGAGGCTAGCAGTGTGGCGCAGGACATGATTTCTATATCAGGAGAGATCAAGTGATGGAGAATGTGCTCAATCCTCCAGAATATGTGAGAAGCAGTGCTTACTCAGCATAAGGTAAGTAAAAGTATTTAACCTACTGTACAGGTAAAAAAAGAAAAAAGAAAAAAACGCTTTTGGGAAGTACCTCTCTCCCACTTGCCTGCCCCCTCCTTTCTCAGCTCCAGGTCCTGGTCCAGCTTCAGAGATTGCAGAGCCCCCTGGACCAGAAGTAGAACCCATTGCAAGCTCTAAGCCATTCTTCTGGCTTTGGAGAGGGAACAAATTAACAGGAAAAAATAATCTGCAAGCTTCCCTAAGCCAAGAACTCAGTGCAGTCACAGCCCCTTTGCCTAGACACAGGCATAAGGGGTCCACGAGTTCTGAATGCCTTTCACCTTGCATAGACCTGTGTGGGACCATTTCAACAGTGTAGGCCCTCATTAGCACAGTACAACAGGGTTTATACTCAAAGCCTATTTTCACCCGTATCATCTAAAAGGGGGAGTGGCAGATTTGTGACATTTGATACCACCATGCCTATCAAGCACAGTCCTCACCTACTCACATCAGGGGCCTTAGGACAAGTGGCTCCACCACTCCACCAAGCCACCTGCAACAGGGGTCCAAGAATAAGTGGTGACTCCCAGTCCCTACAGCCAACAGCATTGGATGCCCATAGTCTAGCTGCAAAACCCACCTACCTACACGGTCTAGGGAACAGGAACACACCTTCCACCCAGACATTTAGGGGCAGCCATCATACCCTGCCTTGATCAGCACATGACTCCCTACTGCAGCCAGACACCTATGCTTACTCCAATCATCCCTACCCATATAGGACTATAGGTGAGATCCTGCACCACGCTCTTGGTGACCAAAGACCTTGACACCTGAGCTGAAGCCACACAAAAAAAGTAAACGGACTCCTGGGCACGCATACCTAGTAGCAGCTCTAGCCACCTGGAGACAGCATGTGAGACCTTCAAAGACACCGATAATCAAACTAGCTCACGCAAGCAGCCTATCTGGGCATATCAAAACAAAACAAGAATCTAGGACACAGTAAGCAAACATAAAAAAAAAAAAAACATAATAACTTATTCATGTCTCGGAGGCAGTAGTCAATATAAAATCACATAAACTGGCAGACAATGATGACTTCAGCAAGCCACCAAAAAAAAAAAAGTATTGAGAAACCTTCTGGCAAGAGTAGCAGGTGAAGGGGTCTGGGGACCGTGGTTTCAGGGGCCATCTAGGTCAATTGGCATAATAAAATCTATTAAGAAAATACTCTGCATCCCACTTTGGTGAGTGCTGTTTGGGGTCTTAAACACTAGCAAGCAGCATCTAAGATGCATCAATTGGTCTCAACTTATCTGGAGCAAAGGAGAATGAAGAACACCAAAGACACAAGGTAATTATGAGCCCAAGAGACAGAAAGGGCCACATAAACCAGAGACTGCATTAGCCTGGGACCAGAAGAACTAGATGGTGCCCAGCTATCACCAATGACCATCCTGACAGAGAACACAACAGAGAACCCCGATGCAGCAGGAAACCAGTGGGATGCAGGCCTCAAATTTTCATAAAAAGAGCAGACTTAATGGCCTAACTGAGACTGGAAGGACCCTGGCGGTCATGGGCCCCAGGCCTTCTGTTAGCCCAAGACTAGAACCATCCCCAAAGCCAACTCTTCAGACAGGGATTGGACTGGACTATAAGATAGAAAATGATACTGGTGAGAAGTGAGTTTCTTGTCTGTAGTAGATGCATGAGACTATGTGGGAAGCTCCTGTCTGGAGGGAGGATGAGGGTAGAGGGTGATGGAAGCTGGCTGAGTGGACACAGGGAATACAGGGTGGAGAGAAGGAGTGTGCTGTCTCATTAGGGAGAGAGCAAATAGGAATACATAGCAAGGTGTATATAAATTTTTGTATGAGAGAGTGACTTGATTTGTAAACTTTCACTTACAGCACAATAAAAAGAAAAAAAAAATTAAAAACCTTCCGGAGGAAGAGAATTTCTTAGAATTACCAGAGGTAGAATTCAAAAGATTAATATACAGAACTATTCAAGAAATCAGGAAGGAGATCAGGCAAAATGCAGAACAACCCTAGGAACACACAGAAAAATCAATAGAGGAATTTAAGAAGGTTATACAAGAGCATAACGACAAATTTAGAAGACTGCAAGAATCCGTAGAGAGACGGCAAACAGAAATACAGAAGATAAACAATAAAATTTCAGAATAAGACAACTCAATAGAAAGTCATAGGAGTGGAATTGAGGCAATGGAAGTCAGAACTAGTGAGACTGAAGATAATGCACTTGACATCAACTTATATGAGGAAATACCAGATAAAAGAATTTAAAAAAATAAAGAAAATCTAAGAATCACGTGGGTCTCTATCGAGAGGAATAACCTATGAGAGATTGGAACACCAGAACAGGGAGGAATAACAGCAAATATAGAGAGAATTGTTGAGGATTTGTTAGTAGAAAACTTCCCTGATAACGTGAAAGACAGGAAGATATCTATCCATGAAGCTCAACAAACCCCACACAAGGTAGATCCCAAATGAAAGTCACCAAGTCACATTATGATCAAACTTACTGAAACAAAAATGAAGAGAGAATTTTAAGAGCAGCTAGGAATAAACAAAAAGTCACCTACAAAGGAGTGTCAATAAGACAAAGCTCGGACTACTCAGCAGAAACCATGCAGGCAAGAAGGCAATGGGATGACATATATAAAGCCTTGAAGGAAAAAAACTGCCAGCCAAGAATTATATATCCAGCAAAGCTATCTCTCAAATACGATGGCAAAATTAGGGCATTTCAAGATAAATTGAAATTTAGGGAATTTGGAAAAATCAAACCAAAATTACATGAAATACTAAAGGCAGTCCTCCAATTAGAAAATTAATAACATCAGATAACAACCCAAGACTAGAACATAATAACAACCCAAGACTAGAACATAGAACAGAACAACCAGATATCAACACAGATACGGAAATCACAAAAATAAATCAAAGCTAAAACACTGAAAATAGGGAAACAAAAAGGTCAATATGTAAAAGATGACAACATGAAAACAAAAAAGAGGGATAAAATAATGTAGTCATAGATCTTTCATATGGAGAGGAAGTGAAGGCAATATCAAGAAATAAAAAATTGGTTTAAACTTAGAAAAATAGGAGTAGATATTAAGGTAACCACAAAGGAAACTAACAACCCTACACATCATAATAAAAAGCAAGAAAAACATAGTCTTAGCATATACAAAATCAACAACAATGAAAAAGATGAAAAGAAAATACACAAAGAAAAACGACTCAGCACAGAAAATTAAGTGAAACAAAGAAACTGTCAACAATGCACACACAGACACACACAAAAATACATCAAAATAACAGCACTAAACTCATACCTATCCATAATTATGCTGAATGTTAATGGACTAAACGCACCAATAAAGAGATAGAGAATGACAGAATGGATTAAAAGCAGGATCCGTCTATATGCTGCTTACAAGAGACACACCTTAGACTCAAAGACACAAGCAAACTAAAATTCAAAGGATGGAAAAAAATATATCAAGCAAACAACAATCAAAAAAGAGCAAGAGTGGCAATATTAATCTCTGACAAAATAGGTTTAAAGCAAAATCCACCACAAAGGATAGGGAAGGACACTATGTAATGATTAAAGGCTCAATTGACCAGGAGGACATAACCATAATAAATATTTACACACCCAAAAACAGGGCTCCAAAATACATAAAACAAACTCTAACAGCATTGAAAAGAGAAATAGGCAGCTTCACAATAATAGTAGGAAATTTCAACACATCACTTTCAGTGAAGGACAGAACATCCAGCTCAATAAAGATACAGAACATCTAAATGGTGCAATCAACCAACTTGACCTCATAGACATATACAGAACACTCCACCCAACAGCAGCCAGGTATATTTTCTTTTCCAATGCACATGGAAGTTTCTCCAGAATAGACTGCATATTAGGCCACAAAGCAAGCCTTAACAGAATGCAAAACATCGAAAAATTACAAAGCATCTTTTCTGACCATAAATCCAAAAATGTAGAAATCAATAACAGAAAAAGCAAGGAAAAAAAAATGAAATACACGAAAACTGAACAACACCTTGCCCAAAAACTACTGGGTTATAGAAGAAATTAAAGAAGGAGTAAGGAAATTCACAGAATCAAAAGAGAATGAAAACACACCCTACCAGAACCTTTGGGAAACAGCAAAAGCAGCGCTCAGAAGTCAATTTATAGCAAGAAATGCACAAAAAGGAGAAAGGACCAAAATCAAAACATTAATCCTACAACTCAAACAAGTAGAAAGAGAGCAGCAAAAGAAACCCTCAGGCACCAGAGGAAAGGAAACAATAAAAATGATAGTAGAATTAAATGAAGTAGAGAACAGAAAAACAATTGTTAAGAGTCAACAAGGCCAAAAGTTGATACTTTGAAAAGATCAACAAAATCAATAAAGCATTCTCCAAACTGACCAAAAAAACAAGAGAGAAAGCAAACAGCCCGCATAAGAAATGACATGGGCAATTATCACAACAGACCCAACTGAAATTAAAGGAATCATAACAGAATACTACGAAAAACCGTACTCCAACAAATTTGAAAGCCTTGAGGAAATGGACAAATTTCTAGAAACACATCTAGGTACCTCATCTAACAAAAAAAGAGGTTGTTGTTGTTAGGTGCCATCAAGTTGGTTCCAACTCATAGAGACCCTGTGCACAACAGAACAAAACACTGCCTGGTCCTGCGCCATCCTTAAAATCGCTGTTACGGTTGAGCTCATTGTTGCAGCCAGTGTCAATCCACCTCATTGAGGGTCTTCCTCTTTTCTCCTGACCCTGTACTTTGCCAAGCATGATGTACTTCTCCAGGGACTGATCCCTCCTGACAACATGTCCAACATATGTAAGACGAAATCTTGCGATCCTTGCTTCTAAGGAGCATTCTGGTTATGCTTCTTCTAAGACAGATTTGTTCGTTCTTTTGGCAGTCCATGGTACATCCAATATTCTTCGCCAACACCACAATTCAAAGGCATCAGTTTCTTCAGTCTTCCCTATTCATTGTCCCGTTTTCACATGCATATGATGTGATTGAAAATACCATGGTTTGGGTCAAGTGCACCTTAGTCTTCAAGGTGACATCTTTGCTCTTCAACACTTTAAAGAGGTCCTTTGCAGCAGATTTACCTAATGCAATGCGTCTTTTGAATTCTTGACTGCTGCTTCCATGGCTGTTGATTGTGGATCCAAGTAAAATGAAATCCTTGACAACTTCAATCTTTTCTCCCTTTATTATGATGTTGCTCACTGGTCCAGTTGTGAGGATTTTTGTTTTCTTTATGTTGAGGTGCAATCCATACTGTGGTCTTTGATCTTCATTAGTAAGTGCTTCAAGTCCTTTTCACTTTTAGCAAGCAAAGTTGTGTCATCTGCATAACACAGGTCGTTAACGAGTCTTCCTCCAATCCTGATGCCCCGTTCTTCTTCATGCAGTCCAGCTTCTCAGGTTATTTGCTCAGCATACAGATTTTATAGGTATGGTGAAAGAATACAACCCTGAAGCACACCTTTCCTGATTTTAAGCCAGTCAGTATCCCCTTGTTCTGTCGGAAGAACTGCCTCTTGATCTATGTAAAGGTTCCTCATGAGCACAATTTAGTGTTCTGGAATTCCCATTCTTCGCAGTGTTATCCATAATTTGTTATGATCCACACAGTTGAATGCTTTTGCATAATCAATAAACCACAGGTAAACATCCTTTCAGCCAGGATCCATCTGACATCAGCAATGATATCCCTCTTTCCACGTCCCCTTCTGAAGCCAGCCTGAATTTCTGGCAGTTCCCTGTCAATATACTGCTGCAGCCATTTTTGAATGATCCTCAGCAAAATTTTGCTTATGTGTGATATTAATGATATTGTTCTATAATTTCCACATTCAGTTGGATCACCTTTCTTGGGAATAGGCATAAATATGGGTTTCTTCCAGTCAGTTGGCCAGGAAGCTGTCTTCCATATTTCTTGGCATAGACGAGTGAGCACCTCCAGTGCTACATCTGTTTGTTGAAACATCTCAACTGATATTCCATCAATACCTGGAGACTTGTTTTTTGCCAATGCCTTCAGAGCAACTTGGACTTTCTTCCTTTAGTACCATCGGTTCCTGATTATATGCTACCGCTTTAAAAGGTTGAACATCAACTAATTCTTTTTGGTATAATGACTCTGTGTATTCCTTCCATCTTCTTTTGATGCTTCCTGTGTCATTTAGTATTTTTCCCCATAGAATCCTTCACTATTGCAACTTGAGGCTTGATTTTTTTCTTCAGTTCTTTCAGCTTGAGAAACACCGAGTGTGTTCTTCCCTTTTGGTTTTCCATCTCCAACTCTTTGAACAAGTCATTATAATACTTTACTTTGTCTTCTCGAGCCACCCTTTGAAATCTTCTGTCCAGTACTTTTCCTTCATCAATTCTTCCTTTTGCTTTAGGTGCTCGACATTCAAAAGCAAGTTTCAGAGTCTCCTCTGACATCCATCTTGGTCTTTTTTTCTTCCCTGTCTTTTCAATGACCTCTTGCTTTCTTCATGTATGTTGGCCTTGATTTCATGCCACAACTCATCTGGTCTTCAGTCACTAGTGTTCAATGCGTCGAATCTATACTTCAGATGGTCTCTAAATTCAGGTGGGATATACTCAAGGTCATATTTTGGCTCTCGTGGACTTGCTCTGATTTTCTTCAGTTTCACCTTGAACTTGCATAGGAGCAATTGATGGTCTGTTCCACAATCAGCCTCTGGCCTTGTTCTGACTCATGATATTGTGCTTTTCCATCGTCTCTTTCCACAGATATAGTCAATTTGATTTCTGTGTGTTCTGTCTGGTGAGGTCCATGTGTATAAAAAAACCGTTTATGTTGGTGAAAGAAGGTATTTGCACTGAAGAAGTCATTGGTCTTGCAAAATTCTATCATTCGATCTCTGGCATTGTTTCTATCACCAAGGCCATATTTTCCAACTACTGACCCTTCTTCTTTGTTTCCAGTTTTTGCATTCCAATCACCAGAAATTATCAATACATCTTGATTGCGTGTTCGATCAATTTCAGACTGTAGCAGCTGATAAAAATCTTCTATTTCTTCATCTTTGGCCCTAGTAGTTGGTGTATAAATTTTAATAATAGTCGTATTAACCAGTCTTCCTTGTAGGCATATGGATATTATCCTATCACTGACAGTGTTGTACTTCAGGATAGATCTAGAAATGTTCTTTTTGACAATGAATGCAACACCATTCCTCTTCAAGTTGTTATTCCCAGCTTAGTAGACCATATGATTATCCAATTCAAAATGGCCAATACCAGTCCATTTCAGCTCACTAATGCCTAGGATATTGATGTTTATGCATTCCATTTCATTTTTGACAATTTCCAATTTTCCTAGATTCATACTTTGTACATTCCAGGTTCTAATTATTAATGGATGTTTGTAGCTGTTTCTTCTCATTTTGAGTCGTGCCACATCAGCAAATGAAGGTCTTGAAAGCTTTACTCCATCCACGTCATTAAGGTTGACTCTACTTTGAGGAGGCAGCTCTTCCCCAGTCATCCTTTGCGTGCCTTCCAAACTGGGGGGGGGGGGGCTCATCTTTCAGCACTATATCAGACAATGTTCCACTGCTATTCATAAGGTTTCCACTGGCTAATGCTTTTCAGAAGTAGTCTGCCGGGTCCTTCTTCCTTGTCTGTCTTAGTCCGGAAGCTCAGCTGAAACCTGTCCTCCATAGGTGACCCTGCTGGTATCTGAATACCTGAGGCATAGCTTCCAGCATCACAGCAACACACAAGCCCCCACAGTGTGACAAACTGACAGACAGTTGGGGGCAAACAGGTAGAACAAATAAATAAACCTACAACAAAGGAAGAGATTGAAAAGGTAATTCCAAATTTCCCAACACAAAATAAAAAGCCCTGGCCCTGACGGCTTCACTGGAGAATTCTCTAAACTTTCAGAGAAGAGTTAACACCACTACTACTAAAAGCATTTCAGATCTTAGAAGAATGGAATACTCCCAAACTCATTCTATGAAGCCAGCATAACCCTGATGCCAGAGCCAGGTAAATACACCACAAAAAAAGAAAATTACAGACCAATATCCTTCATGAAAGTAGATGCAATAATCTTCAACAAAATTCTAGCCAATAGAATTTAACAACATATTAAAAAAAATTCACCATGTCCAAGTGGGACTCCTACCAGGTATGTAGGGATGATTCCACATTGGAAAAATGATCGATGTAATACACGATACAAATAAAACAAAAGACAAGAAACACATGACCTTATCAATTGATGCAGAAAAGGCATTTGACAAAGTCCAACCAACACCCATTCGTGATTTTAAAAAATTCTCAGCAAAATTGGAATAGAAGAGAAATTCCTCAACATAAAAAAGGGCATATATGCAAAGCCAACAGCCAACATCATCGTAAACGGAGAGAGTCTGAAAGCATTCCCCTTGAAAAAGAGAACCAGAAGAGGATGCCCTTTATGACCACTCTTACTCAACATTGTGTTGGATATCCTACACAGAGCAATTAGGCTAGAAAAAGAAATAAAGGGAATCCAAATTGGTAATAAAGAAGTGAAAGTATGACTCTTTGCAGATGATATGATCTTATACACAGAAAACCACAAAGAATCCACAAGAAAACTACTGGAACTAATAGAAGATTTCAGCAAGGTATGAGGATATAAGACGAACATACAAAAATCAGTTGGATTCCTCTGCATCAACAAAGCGAACTTCTAAGATGAAATTGCCAAATCAGTACCATTTAAAATAGCCTCTAAGAAGATAAAATACTTAGGACTAAACCTAACCAGAGATGTTAAGGACCTATACAAAGAAAACTACAAGACACTACTGCAAGAAACCAAAAGAGAACTAAGTTGAGTGGGAAAATATACCTCGCTCATGGATAGGCAGACTCAACATTGTGAAAATGTTGATTCTATCCAAAGTGATCTACAGATACAATGCAATCCCAATCCAAATTCCAACGACGTTTTTTAATGAGATGGAGAAAAAAATCCCCAACTTTATATGGAAAGGGAAGATACCCCAGATAAGGAAAGCATTACTGAAAAAGAAGAATAAACTGGGAGGCCACATGCTATCTGATTTTAGAACCTATTGTACCACCACCGTAGTCAAAACAGGCTGGTACTGGTACAACAGATATATAGACTAATGGAACAGAATTGAGAATTCAGACACAAATTTGTCCACCTATGAGCACCTGATATTTGACAACGGCCCAGAGTTCATTAAATGGGGGAAAGACAGTCTCTTTAACAAGTGGTGCTGGCATAACTGGATTAAAAAAAAAAACTGGATATCCACCTGCAAAAAAATGAAACAAGACCCATATCTCACATCATGCACAAAAACAAACTCAAAATGGATCAAAGACCTAAATATAAAATCTAAAATGATAAGGATCATGAAAGAAAAAATAGGGACAATGCTAGGAGCCCTAATACATGGCATAAACAGTATATAAAACATTACTAACAATGCACAAACACCAGAAGAGAAAATAGATAACTGGGGGCTCCTAAAAATCAAACACTTATGCTCATCCAAAGACTTCACCAAAAGAGTAAAAAGACAACCTGCAGACTGGGAAAAAAATTTTTGGCTGTGACATATCCAATCAGGGTTTAATCTCTAAAATCTACAAGATACTGCAAAACTTCAACCACAAAAAGACAAATAACCCAATTAAAAAATAGGCAAAGGACATGAAGAAGCACATCAACAAAGACATTCAGGTGGCTAACGTATACATGAGGAAATGTTCATGATCATTAGCCATTTAGAGAAATGCAAATCAAAACTACAATGAGGTACCATCTCACCCCAGTGAGGCTAGCGTTAATCCAAAAAACACAAAATAATAAATGTTGGAGAGATTGTGGAGAGACTGGAACACTAATACACTTGTGGTGGGAATGTAAAATGGTACAACTACTTTGGAAATCAATTTGCTGCTTCCTTAAAAAGCTAGAAATGGAAGTACCATATGATCCAGCAATCCCACTCCTTAGAATATATCCTAGAGAAATAAGAGCCCTCACATGAATAGATATATACACCCTGATGTTCACTGCAGCACTGTCCACAATAGCCAAAAGATAGAAACAACCTAGGTGCCCATCAGTGGATGAATGGATAAACAAATTATGGTATATTCACACAATGAAATACTACACAAAAGTAAAGAACCGTGATGAATCCATGAAACATCTCATAACATAGATGAATCTGGAAGGCATTATGCTGAGTGAAATTAGTGAATTGCAAAAGGACAAATATTGTATGAGACCACTATTATAAGAACCCATGAAAAGGTTTAAACACAGAAGGAAACATTATTTGATGGTTAAGAGGATGGGAGGGAGGTAGAGGAGAACTCAGTAACCAGATAGTAGACTAGGATTATAGGTGAAGGGAAGGACAACTCACAGTACAGGGGAATTCAGTACCATTGGACTAAACCAAAAACTAAGAAGTTGCCTGAACACAACCAAACACTTCAAGGGACAGTGTAGCAAGGGTGAGGGTCTGGGAACCATGGTTTTGGGGAACATATGGGTCAATTGGCATAACAAAATTTTTTAAGAAAATGTTCTGCGTCCTACTTTGGTGAGTGGCATCTGGGGTCTTAAAAGCTAGCAAGTGGCAATCTAACAAGCATCAATTGGTCCCAATCCACCTGGAGTAAAGAAGAATGAAGAACACCAAAAACACAAGGAAAATATTTGCCCAAGAGACAAAAGGGGCCACATAAACAAGATTCCATCAGCCTGAGACCAGAAGGATGAGATGGTGCCTGGCTACGACCAATGGCTGCCCTGACAGGGAACACAACAGAGAGTCCCTGATGGAGCAGGAGAAAAGTGGGGTGCAGAACTCAAATTTTAGTAAAAAGACCAGGTTTAATGGTCTGAGATGGGAGGAACCCCAGAAGACATGGCCCCTGGACTCTCTCTTAACCCAGAAGTAAAACCATTCCCGAAGCCAACTCTTCAGACATAGACTGGGCTATAAGACGTTAAATGATACTCGTGAAGAGTGTGCTTCTAGTTCAAGTAGATACACGAGACTAAACGGGCAACTCCTGTCTGGAGGTGAGATGAGAAGGCAGAAAATGAGAGGAGCTGGTTGAATGGACACAGGAAATTTGGGGTGGAAAGGAGGGATGTGTGGTCACATTATAGGGATAGCAACTAGGGTCACATAGCAATGTGTGTATAAATTTTTGTATGAGAAACTAACTTGAGCTGTAAACTTTCACCTAAAGCACAAAGAAAGAAAGAAAGAAACCACTACTGACTGGAATGTTTTTCATGATGTTGGCTCAAAAATCTTTTTAATATTCTTGAATGGTCAGTTCAATAATCTCTACCTTCAATGGTACCCCAACACTTCTATGACAGAACAGAATGGATATTTTTCTCTCTCTTCAGTTATTTCAAACCCTGAAGTGGTCAACAGTGGCTCCATTCTCTACTCAGACAATATTATAAATTCATGTATATTCAATGGCTCTAATTTTCAAGCATTTCTTGGAAGTAACACTAGGGTTACTTTTAGATAAGCAGATTTCAAATTAATTCATGCCTACTAAGTTTGAGATTCGAGTTGAGATTTCTTAGTTCTGTACCACTTCACGGATATGACAATCATAATCAGTTTCTGCACGCAAAGTATGGGTAATTTAGAGTTCTAAAATTAATGTGAGCAAATTATTTAAATAAGTGCTGCATAAGAAAGAGATTAATCAGGTCACAAGAATGGCTAGAGTGTCCTAAATCTGAATTCTCACACATTTTCCTCTCCACTAGCAGTCCAACCAAAGGTAGCACAGATTTTATTTTGTGAGCTTATGGAAAATACAGCTTTAAAAAAAAATGGTCTGATATCTTTAGCTGTATTTAAGTATTTCTGTCTATTTTATGAATGGCATTATTTAAAAAGAAATGTTCAATAAAGTTTAGCCTGCTGTGGAGAAGTAAGAAATATTGTTGTTCAATAGGAACATGTACTAGATAAATTTATGTCTTGTTAATTACATGTTTAATGACTTGGCTTCTGACTTCTACATACTAATCCTTATTAAGTGTCCTTTTAGTCGAACAAAACCAGGACCACTTTGAAGCTTATAATTTCGTTTTCACCTACCTTTACCTAATGGAAAACTTTCTTTAAAAGTTTAACTTTCCTAAAAATATGAGGAAGAAAATCTAAATGCATAATGCCTTATTTTTATTCTGTTTGACAATGTATTATAAAATAAAATAGCCTTTACTGACGGAGTTCACCCACTGAATGTTAAGTGGGTATTTGTTTCTGCTTTTATAACTTTTAACTTTAAAAAAATTTTTTATAATATCCATAATTATAAAAACACTATAAAATTCAGCTTGGTGTTGTAAATCCAAATAGCTTGTATTGTTCAATGTTATGGATTGAATTGTGTCCCCTAAAGATGTGTTGCAAATCCTAACATCTCTGCCTTTAGATATAATTCCATTTGAAAATAAGTTTCCTGTGTTATGTTAATGAGACAGGGCTGGTACAGATTAAAGAAGCAGAGATGGAGGAAGACACATACCAAGCCGCATGAAGATCGACCAGGGGCAAAAGCTCAAAGGGACAAGGATGAGCCGACAGAGAGCGTAAACTTCCCTTAGAGCCGGCAACCTGAGTTTAGACTTCTAGCCTCCTAAACTGCGAGAAAATAAATTTCTGTTTGTTAAAGCCGCTCATTTGTGGCATTTCTGTTATAGCAGCACTACATAACAAAGACAGTCAAGTTTTTAATACTTATTTTGTTAATTATTCTATGAGTTTTGCTTTTATACATCCAAGGAATCTTGCCAGTACTTTGTGGGGAAATATAGCCCACATTCTCTACTGTCATATAAGTGTCCAGGTCTATAAAAAGTTATATTTATATACCGGGAAAGAAATAATAGATCTTTCCATGGTTTCCATAAAGACAGCCAAGATCCAGTGGGTCGGTGGGCAAACTGTATGCCAGAACACTTGTAGCTGGATTTTAAGAGGAGAATTTCAGTGTCAGAGTTTGCAGAACACCTAGTAGGCACTGGAGGACATGAAACACACTGACTTTCAAGACTAGCTAAGGTCAGAGAGCTGTTTCCAGGTAGCAAATATTCTCAAGCCCGAACACTATATTACCTTCCACGTTCCTTTTTAAAAAACTTACCATGAGTAAAGTCAACAAGACACTCAGAGAATCCAGGCATAAATGTTACATTATTAATGCATTTGGCATTATTACACAAGTTTGGGACGCAACAAAAAGTGAGTCAGAAATTTAATGTGGAGTGTTTACATAACGCAGCTGTACATGAGCAAGCATGTTACCACAATATTCTGCATTTAGCTTTTTGGTGCCTAAGGAAAACTTAAGATCGATAAGGGTCCTCTTCCCTCTACTCTGGAAAATCATTTTCAAAGTCTCTCATCTTTATCAAGTGTCATGCATTATCCACCTCCATAACATGGCCCTTATGGCTGCTAGATGACACAAGCTACTCAAATAAATAGGCTTTAGATATTTGGAATACAGGCAAATAGGTCTGGGATTATTCCTTGGTGGGCTTTAATTTCATCCTACTAATTTTGAGTTAATGAAAAGCATTCCATAACAACTCTTGTCTGTTCCCTTTCTGTGTTTTTTTGTTTTCCCTTTTCATTTCTTGACCCCTTCTTTTCTTCTTGTAGCAGGAGAGGGACTCTTTTGAAGTGAAGGAAGGGAATAGGGAGAGAAAGACCATTTTTGCCCCAATTTCAATCCTTGGGCTCAGACATACCTCTGTATGATTCATCATCTTGGCAGTAATTTATGCTTTTAGCCTTTTGGTGAATAGCCAATTTGTATATCAAAAATTACTATCACCTACTCCAAGAGATAAACTATACTAAGAAGTTCTCGGCTCCAAGAAGTCTAGAGAAGGAGAGACTTCATTCCCCAAAATAGGCACTTTCATGCTCAAAACTACATGGCAGACAAATATCTTGTGTGTTGAGTTCTTAATATTTGCAAAGCACTTTGATATCTATTATCTCATACAGGCATCTTATCATTAACACTCTTCAGGTCACTGGTTTTATGTCACTTTTGTATGGCATAATTCCCTCCCAGCCCTTCTGGAAACATCCACTATATAGCACAGGGTGTGCTGTGCTCACCTACGCAGCAAACATGTTTAATACAAAATTCTAAAAATGATATTTAATTAACAGAGAATATGCATGTGAAAGAATAAAATTACAGATTTAAATATTAAAGCTGAAAGCCTTGTAAACTCTCATTCCCTTCTGCATAGCTTGCCAAATTCATGGCCAGTGATGTGGAGACCAAGTAAGAAAACCAGCCAGCCTGGTTTGCCCAGTTCTGTAAGGTCTGCCTCAGAGTACAGGAAAAGTGAGACGCTCGGTGCTAAAACCAGAAAATCCTCCAGCAAACCAGGGTGGTTGGTCACCCTAAGACCAAGTGAATGGAGTGGATCCTGTTACTGTGAAAAAAAAAAAAAAAAACCAAAGCCTCTAGTCTGTTTTCTGCTGGAAGTTGTCTTCATCATTAAATCTGACATCATTGATAATTTTATCTCTTACAGTAATTTTGTTTCCTATCTGGTGCTGGAACCTGTGGTAGCATAGTGGTTAAGTGCTACAGCTGCTAACCAAAAGGTTGGCAGTTCAAATTCACCGGGCACTCCTTCGAAACCCCTATGGGGCAGTTCTACTCTGTCCTTTAGAGTCTCCATGAGTTGGAATCAACTCGACAGCAAAGAGTTTGGTTTTCTGGTTTTATCTGGTGCTACGTAATCTTCTCCACAAGGCCAGTATCTTGTGTCTACTAGTTTTGTTGTTACTGTTTTGACTAAGAAAATGCTAATTTCTTAATAAATTACCACCTTGAACATTGTTCCTGAACTATTTTAGTCTATGATTCTACTTTATAATTCATAGATCCTTATTCCATGATAATATCTGGCATCATGCAATCACTAGCCCATTTCCCTCTTCTTTTTCACCCCATTAACGGAGGTAGCTGGGATTTTGCTATTTCATGCCCATTTGCACATGCGTTACATTTATCTTGCCATCATGACAATAAATACTGTGATCTCATTTTGCAATGAGAAAATAGAGGATGAGTGAAGTTGGGCAACGGGCATAGGTTGTAGAACTAGCCACAGAATAATTCACTATCTACCATGGCCTTGTCTTTCCACATTAATAGTGGCTGTGCATTTTCTAACCTATCCGTTAAATATATCTCACATCTGTGAGATATATTCAGAGAAATATGACCTAAAGCTTGGAGGTCAAAAGAGCTACTGGAAAACATTTTCCCAGTCCTGTCTTAAGCGTAATTTAGATAGCTTCCTGGTTGACTCTTCTAATTACTCTCATGAGAACATAAAATCCAACTCTCTGACAGACTGCTATTGAGTTGTTTGCCTTTATTTTTATCTTGGATATGCCATTTGCGTTTTAAATTTTTATGGTAAGCATTACTCAGATAGCAAATTCCTCATAATATTTCAGAAGAAAACTATATTGAAAAGCCTGAAAGATGAGAGGGGGAAAAACAGCAGCCCTATTTTTTTTCTACTCAAAGTACCCATGATTGAAGATTGAATTTCAGGGCACCAGACCAAACAGTTTTTGTTCAAAATGGATGTTACAGTGTTCTTTATGTTTTCCTATTTACCATGCAAGACAAAAGATGTGCAGGCAACTCATAATTCACCTTAGTGAAAGAAATTTCCTGGGAATTATATTCTAGAAATGGCTGTAGTGTGGCAATTCTAGAATGCTGTAATAAAGGCATCATTTTAAAGAAAATTTCCAAATAAAACCTTTTCACTTTGAAGGATAGCTCTGCTTTAGTCATATTCGCATAATGAAGGGAAAATAAAAGGCTAAAGTTAATTCTGTAAGGCCATATGGATATGTGCAAGATTTGATACAAATTTATGAAATCAAATAAAGTTACAAACTTGAACAGTTTATTGGAAAAATACCTGCAAAGTCAAAATATACACAGAGGTACCAATTGTGAATGTGAAGAAAAATATCAGAGCAAAGATCACTGAAAGACACAGACTTATAGTTCACTTTAACTGCCTACAGGGAAGTTTTTATTTGAATTCTGTTCATCCTAAAAGATTCCAAAATGGGAGTTCACTGAACCTTGACTTACAAAGGGAACTGACTGCCAGTCAGCTATGGTACATTTCAGTCCACTCTGTTAGAGCTGATATTGCCTTCAGGAATTTATGGGACTACCAGGGATGTGCGTATCTGTCTATCTATCAGGCTTACCCCAACACCAGAGAAAATAAGATATACAATGTAGATTTTGAACCTACAGGTATAATCTATAAATTATTAAAACCCTTAAGATCTAAATTTTATTTCTTAAATATGTCTGACTCAGGTTTACATAACAGAACTCTCCAAATTTTGTTGTAGCATATATACATGCACCTAACAATTCCTAAAGACCCTGGTGGCACAGTGGCTAAGAGCTCAGCTGCTAACCAAAAAGTCAGCAGTTCAAATTTACCAGCTACTCCTCAGAAATGCTATGGGGCAATTCTACTGTCATATAGAAATGTTATGCATTGGAATTGACTCAACAGTGATGTGTTTTGTTTTTGTTTTGTTTCTTAACAATTCCCATAATGTGGCTTTTATAAAGAATTGTTTGTTTAGGATTTACAAATTATGTATAGCTTAAAACCAGTGTCCTATTAAAATGTAACTCAAAAGGTACAATCAAAAATAACTTACCACCGTTTATAAATCAATGATTTCCATTTGTATGGACAGCACTTGGTAAGCTGAATAACGTAAATAGATATTTAAACATCTGTCTTAACACCCCTGGTATACATTATGATCGGTTTAGGAGGGAATGATATCACAATCACTTGTGAAACAGTGTCATCAAATCATTAAAGCCATCAGGTTCTAACGTCCCTAGAAAAATTGCCTTATTAAAATAGATTGATGTGCTATATTGTGTCATAAACCTGGACAGCCCCATTCTACATTTAATTTAAGATCTCCAAAAATATCACAGAGCTGAAAAAAAAAGACATTCGAATAGAATAAGTATCTACTTTTCATTTGATTATTATAATAATCTATCACATTGAAATTGTAGTGCAGTGTTTTTTATCAAAGCATGGCTCCTGCTATACCTCAAAGATCATACTGAGACGTAAAATATATTTCATGTTTCACATATATTCCCTGTAATCATTAACAATTTCTCTTTTTTGAGGCTTATCTATATTTTGGGTGTAGTTGAGAGCAAAGGGTATTATTAAAGTTGTGAAATTGTAAGAAAAGGTTTGACAATGTTAGCACAATATTGAGAACTACCTCTTGGTTCCCTTTAAAAATTATTTTTATATCTCTTCAACTGCTAATGATGCATACTGAACTGTTTACAGATAAAATATGAATTTGCTTTAAAACATTCCATTAAAAAATGAGTGGGAGTAGATGAAACAATGTTGGAAAAGTGTTAATAATTGTAGAAATTGGATGATGATTACATGGATTTGATTATTTTACTTTTGTGTGTTTGTGAGATTTTCTGAACGAATATTTTAAGAATTGTTTTTATCACAATTCATCTTCATGCAAGGGATTAACTCTAGTAAATGTGCTTTAGCAACGTATATCAATTTTATGTAAAAACATCCTGTTGTATTCTTTTCTGAATCCAAACATGAAAGAAAATTGACCTGTAAATAATATTCTACCACAAATACCTAGCTGCTGAAAAATAGTATAAAGTTATAACAATTTTTGTAACATCTACCCTTAAAATGATACAACTAATGACTTTATGTCTCAAAAACGGTGGGAGAATCTAAGAATCCAGAACCAAAACTTAGGCATTGGTTCTCATATATGAATCAATTAACTATTTACTTGAGAAACACACTAAAACCAACACTAGAGACTGTGAAACACACCAAGAAAAAATAGACAATGGATTCAGCAGATGAAATGAAGAAATAACATTAGCACACACCAAACAGCAAATGTTGAAAAGTGCATTGCATGGTCTTGGTTGTAATTATAAAGGAATTTACAAAAGGGAGAGTTTTGTGAAGGTCTCACACAGGAAATCGCAATTGAAATGATCTTTATAATAATGGATAAAATTTGGGCAAGCATGAAAAAGTATCATATTGCAGGCAGGGAATTCAGCACAAGCAAAAATACAAAGAAAAAGAGTTGGCATGGCATGTGGATGCTAAAGGGAGCATCAAGCCTAGAGTAAAGGGCACGTGGTAAATATTAATAGTAATAATAATAGTGAGCAATTACTATGTGCCAGGCACTATTCTTAGTGTCTTACCTATGTTTACCCCGAAGAGTTATGTACTATTAGTAATAAACCAATTTTGCAAATGAGGAAACTGAGGCACAAAGAAATTAAGTAACTTGCCCAAGATCAGAGAGCTAATAATGGTAGAGTAAGGCTTTGAACCCAGGCAGTCTAGTTCCAGGATGCATGTGCTTAACTACCATGTCATATTGCCCAGTAGAAAATAAGGTTTGAGAGAGAGGCCGTTTGGGGGCAGATAATGGACAGCCCTGAAAGCCAAGCTGAGGAGTTCTCACTTGATGCCTAACTATTTTGGTTCTTGGCAGAAAAGTGATGGTAAAAGAATTGTGTCTATACCATATGTAGAGCACATCTCTGATACTCATGCTGGCTTCTTCTCTCCCACTCCCACTTCAAATGACCACTACTATAGATGTATCGCATTGGGCAAATCTGCTGCAAAAAAAAAAAAAAATCTGCTGCAAAAGACCTCTTTAAAGTGTTGAAAAGCAAAGATGGCACTTTGAGGACTAAGGTGTGCCTGACCCAAGCCATGGTATTTTCAATCACATCATATGCATACGAAAGATGGACAATGAATAAGGAAGACCAAAGAAGAATTGATGCCTTTGAATTCTTGGCAAAGAATACTGAATATACCATGGACTGCCAGAAGAATGAACGAATCTGTCTTGGAAGAAGTAGAGTCAGAATGCTTCTTGGGAGCAAGGATGACAAGACTTTGTCTCACATACTTTGGGCATGTTTTCAGGAGAGACTAGTGCCTAGAGAAGGACTTCATACTTGGTAAGGTAGAGGGTTAGCAAAAAAGAGGAAGTCCCTTGACGAGATGGATTGATGCAATGGCTGCAACAATAGGCTCAAAAATAGCAACGATTGTGAGGATTGCACAGGACCTGGTAGTGTTTCCTTCTGTTGTTCATAGGGTTGCTAGGAGTCAGAACCGAGTCGAGAACACCTAACAAAAACAACATGGACTGCCCAAAATTGTGTGGCCCAGAAGTTGAGAGCTACCTCTTGTTCTCTTAAGTCAAAGCATCAGAAAACTGTGGCACCAAGTTTCAGCAACTTGCCTGGAAGCACGTAACTTTGTATTGGATCAAAGAACTAAAATCCAACGATTCTTGGTTTCAGTCCTAGACTTCACACACTAATGCACATTTCCTCTGTCAGAACTGAAGTATAATTCTGTAGGATGAAAATAGAAGTGCATTTAACTGGATATTAGCTGTCTGTCTCCCATTTAATGGCACAATGTGATAACTATTACACAATCATTCATAGTCTATTGCATTTTATTGCACACCAAGTAGATAAAAACAGTGCAGATATTTTTAATAATACTTTCCATTATCGCTCAGCTCAATATACTAACCCCACTGTTTATTTAACACTTAGAGTAAATCATGAGACCCAGAATAAAGTTATAGAATCTGAGGACTATGATTATCCATCCATGGTTTCCCTTATACTTTTCCTGTTGTTTCTGAACTTGGCACCTTACTAGCTCTCAGGTCTGTTGTTGACTGAATTTGATGATTTTCAACACTTTATTATGTACTAGAAGTATTAGATTATCTTCCCAAATCTTCCCACTTTAAATCCCGAATTAACTCTTCTGGAATACAAAGCAGTTGCACTGTCATATCAGAATTACTTTGCTGAACTCAGCTGACCAACTGTCCAAGCTTGCCCAAGACTTCCCTGGTTTGAGTACTAAAACCGACCGTTGCTGTCGAGTCGATTCAGTACTAAAGGTCCCATAATCCAGGAAAACACCTCAGCCCTGGGCAAACAAAGATGGCTGGTTACCCTAGTATCTAGTAAACCTTCAAAAATGTTAGAGAAAAACGTGCATGCCTGTCTCTATATAACAGCTTGTGTATCTACATATTATTTGTTTGATAAAACAAAACTGAACATGTCCAGGTGAAAAAAATAAAATAAAATAAAAAGAGAAACTCTCACCCCAGCCTTCTGGAGAGACTCTGAATCTCAGCATGAGAACTCCTTCCACTAGGAATAGAAGTGAACAATTTCCCTAATACAATCTGTTATTAATCAGTCAAAAGAAAGACAGAAACTCTCCCTAGTAACTCCTCAAGTTGCAGTAATGCTGCCATCATGCTGTGTCAGGGGAGTAGGATACCAATTTACCTGAAAATCTAACTAGCTCTTAATTAAAACTAATTACACAACACAGCATTTCTATATTGTAATGCACTAGCCTGTGCTACAGTCTTCAGGAACTACAACAATTTAAAAATGTTTTCTTTCATTGCAGCAGAAAACCCAGTATTAGCATTAAAGCAAAATGACTCACATTTATTATTGAGGTATTCTTTGCTAAAGCCATAATTTTACTGAAATCAAAGAAGGAAAAAAGAAGGAAGCTGCTATTTGAGTAAAATACCTTCTCCTTAGGCCCTTTCTAAGGGGGTGGGCATTATTTCTCAACATGTACCCTAGTTTCAAAAACACTTGAGAAAGGATGTACAAGTAAGAGTTCCCCTTCAGAAAACATTAAGTGAGCATTCTTCCCTCTCATAGCTACCGCGTTTAGGAACAGCCAAGTAATAAATTAATTTCATGTAAAAAAAAATTCCAAAAATATTTTGAAGACATGCCCTTTTTTTTTTTCAAATAGAGCTTGTTTGGGAGCCTGTAATAAAAACAAATGTACTTCATGACTACATCTACTCTACAAAATGTGATCTTTCATTACAATCCCTTATTAGTTCTCTAAGAGACACCACCAAAAGTATTTTGCAATACTCTAATGAAAAAAAAAATCATGCCAGTCAGAATGAGATTTTAAATTGGAATTAATAATTCATTTTATTTGCTCACTGTAATAAAGGGCAAATGACAAGAATAGTTAGTATATTTATATAGAAAATAAAGCTGAGGTATTATATTTTATTATTACAGAATTTTATTATACAGCAAAAACATCTGAGATTAAAAACTGAAATTATATATCACACTTTTGTAAATGTAGAACAGAAGGTATAGGGAGAAAAACTGGCAACCTTCTAATTTATATGTAAAAATGGAGATTTTATGTTTAGTAATTTTTTTTTTAATGCTGAGGCCTTAAATTTGGAGGGATGGAGTGACAGATAATTTTTAAGTATGTACAGAGCATCAACATCTATATATTTTCCTGGCAATTTTTTTCTACAAATAAAATGAGAAGCACAGTTAAGAATAAAATCAAGCAAACAAACAAACAGAAAAGCTACTGTTTTTTAATGTGTTGTTATTTTCATGTATTTGACAGTGGAAAGTATTACTAATAGAAGCTAACATTCTGTTCTTGTATCCTAGACTGACAACTTCTTTGTGCAAAGTGACTAGTGTCTGCTCTTGTTATCAGGTATGGCAGTATCCTCCCAAGGAGATCCTGTCCTATAGCCCTATGTAGGCACCAGAGTCAGGAAAAGAGCTCACTGTGCTAACAACAGCAAGATACAAGCAGACTGGTAGATACATGAACCACTGGATATGTGGCTTGTCTTTGTTATTTTCAGTATGCAAAATTGACAGCTTTGTTTTCAGTGGAAATGTGTTAACACTGAGTTGAAAGTTAGGGACCTGGGTTCTAAGTCATGGTTCTGAAGCTATGCGGCTATATGATCTTAGGCGAGTTATTTCACCTCTTAGGGCCTTAGACTAGAATAGCCCCTAGATGTCCCCTATGAGCATCATTCAGTGTCTTTAAATCAAAGTCAAAGTGAAAGCAATTGTTTGAATAATGTTATCTCAAAAAAAAAATGTTATCTTAGATCAAATCAACCCAACTGTCCCCTGGAATACTGAGAGGCAGCGTAAAACTACCCATCTACATCAAGTCAATTTGAACTCAAAATGACCCTACAGAACAGAGTAGAACTGCCCCATAGAGTTTCCAAGGAGCGCCTGGTGGATTCAAACTGCCGACCTTTTGTTTAGCAGCCATAGCTCTTAACCACTACGCCACCAGGGTTTCCAAGAGGCAGTATAGAGAAGTGCTTATGACCATGGCTCTGGAACCAGACATCCTGGATTTGGAAGTTTCTTCTTTGTGCCTGCATTTCCTCATCCATAAAATGGGAATAGTAATAGTCCCTATCTCATAGGGCTGTTATGAGAATTAAGTGAAATAATTCATATATTATAACCCTGAAAGTACTGTTTGTTCCTAATACAGGCAGGAAGAATAGATAAATTAAGCTAGGTCCTTTCCAGGAGATGAATTCAAGGGCACAAATGGAGAAGAGAGGCCTTTAAAGAAAAGGAAACACTTCTTCTTAGTTATTCCACACCTCTAGCCCCAGTTATTTTCTAGCACTGTTGACGTAGCGGTTAAGTGCTCCGGCTGCTAACCAAAGGGTGGGCAGTTCAAATCCGCCAGGCGCTCCTCAGAAACTCTATGGGGCAGTTCTACTCTGCCCTATAGGGTCCCTATGAGTCGGAATCGACTTGACGGCACTGGGTTTGGGTTTTTTTTGGGGGGGGGGGTTCTGGTGATTCTCTAACTCTATCTGGCATCAGAATCACCTGCATAACTTGTTACAACACAGATTACTGACCCCCCATCCCTAGAGTTTTTGATTCCCGTACATCTGTGTGGAATGGGGCTGAGAATTTGAATTTCTAACAAGTTTCCAGGCAATGTTGATGCCACAGGACCAGGGATCTTACTTTGAGAACACTGTACTTGCATATCTATTACTAACATAAAAATCAGTAATATATCCCTGATTTTTAATAATCAGAGCGCCATCAGGACATGCATAAGTTGGATGCCTGAGGATACCACCTCTTATCCCTTGAACTCAACTGTACATCTTGCTAGCCTGTTGTGGCTACTAAGTTACCTGACCACACTTTGAAAACAACAGACCTGTTAAATCACACTGATTATTTGTTCCCTTGCTCACTATGTTCTAGCCACACTGCTTTTATTCTGTTCTTAAAACCAGAGAAGGATCCTACCTCAGCGTCCTTGTAATTCTTATAGTTTTCACTTTGAAAGCTGTTCTAGCTCTTCACGTGGTGGCTCCTCATCAGCTCAACTATCACCACCTCATATATATTTATCAAAAAATCAAGTAGAGGTATTGCATTTTATTACCACTGAATTTCATTAGAGAGCACATATATTTGAAATCAGAAACAAATTATAAATCACACTTTTTTATACAAAGAATCTCCTATTTCCCTTAGTCATCCAGTAGCCTATCACCCTGTTTCAGTTTTTTTAATCAATTATCCAATCTGTGAACATATCATTTATTCACATATGTATTTACTTGACTCTTTCTCCCATAGAATTTAAGCTCCATGAACTTGGAAATGTTTGTTCACAACTCTACCCTCAACACCTAAGACAGTGCTAGTACATAATAAGTGATTAAAATTTAATATTAGTGCACTCAATAAATAAATAAATAAGCACTCAATAAATATTTATCGAATGAATGAATGAATCAGAAAGAAGGAGCCAATTGCATCAGAGCCAATGTTACTGCTCCATCCAGAGTGAAAGGCTCTCTATTTATCATGCCTACCAAACTAGTATAGGCCATTCCAGAAATTAAATCCTTTTAGTCCTCCTTAATCCTAGTTGTGTGAAAATTCTAAAAGGAAATCCAAGAAACGAATGTCCCATAAGGTCAGTGTTATTTTGTACTGTTTATCTAAATATGAGTAAACTAACTTCTCAGAGTGACCTAAAACAGAAAATATGCAAGGATCTGCTTGTTAAGCCAAGAACAGAATGTTACAAGTAGAGCTAGTTCTGTCCACCAAAGAAAACAAAGCTAGTTCACGATATGAGCTGTTCTTCAGTTATGATGCTGCTAACAGATTTTGTTGTTATGGGATATTCAGTCTACATCCACATTCATCGAAGAAAGAGTCCCAGTTCCATTGGATGAACCTGAAGAAGGGGTCTCATGGTCCAATACAGTTGGCAAACACTGCATACTTTAGTTTCCCCTTAGATATTCACAAAGCACATTGGAATAAAATAAAGGTTTTGAGAAGTTCTATACTAAAAAAGTCTTTAAATTTTGTTTAACCCGTTTCCAAAATTTTGACCCATTCACATGATCTTGTAAGATCTGGCAAAACACACCATGGGAAGAGCAGGCTGGTGGTCTATGGCATTGATTTTGTTACTGGTGGAAACCCCAGGCTCTGCTCAGCCTGACTCGAACTGGCCACTAAGGGAAAGACTGAGGTGGAAGAGCAAGAAAAGCAACTTTATTTCATTGTGCAAGGAAAAGGAGTCAGTCAGAGCTGCTGCTGCCAAGACTGTTCCCTGAGGGTGATAGGAAAACTTACTTTTAAGGGGTTTACAAGTAGGGAGTTCATACAAGTTATGTCAGAACATTCTTAATCATACTACTCAGGCTAGAAGGGGTTTATATATAACTTCCAAGCAAAGAATAATTTTAATGCAAAGCTTTTTTTTTATGGGGGAGGAAGTCGAGCAAAAGAAACAGGATTTTAATGCAACACTGTGGGGAAGGAAGCCAAGCAAAGAAAAACAATATTTTGATGCAAAACTGTTTGAGGTTCTGTTTTAATTTGTTGGTTTGATTTAATAGTGAGTGACAGACTCCTACCCCTAGTGAGGAAGCTAAATAGTACACAAGTTCATTAAGGTTGTTCAAGGGTACCGATCTTCAGTGAATGAAGAATGTTGTTGCTGTGTTGTGTCAAGTTAATTCTAACTCATAACAACCATATAGGACAGAGTAGAACTGCCCCATAGGGTTTCAAAGGCTGTAATCTTTATGCAAGCAGATTGCCACATCTTTCTTCCGTGGAGCAGCTGGTGGTTTCAAACTGCAGACCTTTCAGTTAGCAGCCCAGTTCTTAACCATTAGGGCACGAGGGCTCCTTTTGAATGAACAATAGGGGATTCATTTTCTAAAGTACTTATTCTTCAGGTTTCTGAAATAATCTTCTAGCCCTTTAACCCAAAAATTGCCTAGGGACTTAATGTGGTTGAATTCCTTCATACTTAGTTTGCAGCTCTTCAATCAAAGCTATTGGAGACAAGAAGTTATTTTTAAAATATCAGATAATTTGATACAGCCTTAGTATGGACATGCATAAAGCAATAAAGAAGGGAGATTAGTCAAGCCAAATAAACTGTGTCAAACCTGGAGGTCAATGTGTGGCAGATTTACTGTCAGACAATCCACATATTCAGATAACTTAGTTGTTCTTTTATTTATTTATTTATTCCAGAGACTAACTTCGGGGAGTTTTCTCTTTAGGGATGAGCTTTTTTTTTTGCTTTTTGTTTTTTGAGAATGCCAGTACAATTAGTCTTTTCCCACTTGTATTTATTTCTCAAGAGGCTTTTAGATCTTACTGGTCCATAGCTCAATAGTGTAGAGTATATTTACTTTTTCTTTTTTAAAGGGGAAGTCAGCCTTCTAAATAGTGACTCCTGGACATTTTCCAGAGAGACTGCAAAACTCCAACCTGTGGCACTAATAGACATCAATTTCCCTCTGAGGACTGCCTGCCAACTTAACTCACCAAATAAACAGGGAGGGGAACTCTCAACCCTTTATGCAGGTGGCCAAGACATTTACTTTTAAATAACGAGTCAAGAAATGCTAAACAATATCTTTTATCAGTGGGAGAGAGCTAAACACTCAGACAATTGTAAAGATTATTTTGAGTATTTTTGTCACCTGAGGCTTGAGTCCAGAGTGTTATGCAAATTCTGCTTGAAGTGAAAGAGATTCTCTTATCTCAGTTCTGCCAGTGTGGCTAATACTGATGTATCTAAGGCTTCGTTTCATGCAAAGTCACACATTTTACAAGCTAAATTGATGACTTGGTCATTACTTCAAATGTCTGAGGGGAGAACATTCTGTTGTGCTATGCCTACTTTAAATATTGATTCAGAGGCTTAACTCTCTGTTCCAAACTATTGTTCTCCATCAACAAACCTAATGTTAGCATTAAATAACATTCTCAGTCGCTTCATATGCATGTGAAAGCTGAACAATGAATAACGGACCAAAGAAGAATTGATGCATTTAAACTATGGTGTTGGCAGAGAATATTAAATATACCATGGACTGCCAGAAGAATGAACAAATCTGTCTTGGAAGATGTACAGCCAGAATGCTTCTTAGAAGCAAGGATGGCGAGACTTCATCTCACATACTTAGAACATGTTTATCAGGAAGGACCAGTCTCTGGACAAGGACCTCATGCTTGGTAGGGTAGAGTGTCAGCCCAAAAGAGGAAGACCCTTAAGATGGTTTGACACAGTGGCTGCAACAATGGGCTCAAACAGCAATGATTGTGAGGATGGTGCAGGACCAGGCAGTATTTTTGTTGTTTTGTAGTACAAATATAATTTCAAGTTCTCCAGACTTTCTGGAGTGATGGGCACTGGATGAACCCCTGAAACTATTGCCCTGAGATAAATTTTAAACCTTAAATCAAAAATATCCTGTAAAGTCTTCTTAAAACCAAACAATAGTTTAGCTTAACTGGTAAAAAATGTCTGCTTTGAGCATTATGCTCTTTTAAGAACTATCTATATGGGATCGAATTGACAAAATCAACTTGAAAGATTAGATAGGAACTTTAGAGGCAGTGAATTCATGTTAAGGGGGGAGGAATAATGTAGAAAAGGAGGGGTAGACACAATACAGGCAAGGTCAGCACAACTGGACTAAACCAAAAGCAAAAGAAGTTTCCTGAATAAACTGAATGCGTCGAAGGCCAGCGTAGCAGGGGTGGGGGTTTGGGGGCCGTGGTTTCAGGGGACATCTAAGTCAATTGGCATAATAAAATCTATTAAGAAAACATTTAGCATCCCTCTTTGGAGAGTGGCGTCTGGGGTCCTAAACACTAGCAAGCGGCCATCTAAGATGCATCAATTGGCCTCAAAGCACCTGGAGCAAAGGAGAATGAAGAACATCAAAGACACAAGGTAATTATGAGCCCAAGATACCGAAAGGACTGCATAAACCAAAGACTACATTAGCCTGAGACCAGAAGAACTAAGATGGTGCCTGGCTATAACCGATGACTGCCCTGACAGAGAACACAACAGAGAACCCCTGAGGGAGCAGGACACCAGTGGGATGCAGACCCCAAATTCTCCTGAAAAGACCAGGCTTAATGGTCTGACTAAGACTGGAAGGACCCCGGTGGTCATGGCCCCCAGACCTTCTGTTGGCCCAGGACAGGAACCATTCCCAAAGCCAATTCTTCAGACATGGATTGGACTGGACAATGGGTTGGAGAGGGATGCTGGTGAAGAGCGAGCTTCTTGGATCAGGTGGACACTTGAGACTATGTTGGCATCTCCTGTCTGGAGGGGAGATGAGAGGGAAGAGGGGGTTAGAAGATTGTGGAATGGACACGAAAAGAGAATGGAGGGAGGGAGCGGGCTGTCTCATTAGGGGGAGAGCAATTGGGAGTATGTAGCAAGGTGTATATAAGTTTTTGTGTGAGAGACTGACTTGATTTGTAAACTTTCACTTAAAGCACAATAAAAATTTTTAAAAAAGGAAGGTTAGAATGGTTGCACAACTCAAAGAATATGATCAATGTCTCTAAATGGTACATGAGAAACTGTTGCATTGGTGTATGTTTTGCTGGATATATTCTCAACAACGACAAGATAAATAAAATTATATACATATATATAAAAAGGTTTATTGACAATCTACGCCTACAGGGAAGTGCTGTGGGAATATAAGGTAGAGTCCTGCAATTAATGAGCCAGTGGGGGAAAATCCAAACCCATTGCTATCTAGTCAGTTCTGACTCATTGTCACCCCACAAGTTACAAAATACAATTGCTCAATAGGATTTTCTTGGCTGTAATTTTTATGGCAGCAAATTGCCAGTCCTTTCTTCCACAGTACGACTAGGTGGTTTTGAACTGCCAACCTGAGGTTAGTAGTCAAGCGCAAACCATTTGTGCCACCCAGAGACTTTTTAGTGAGGGAAAATAAGATATGAATAACTATAATAAATAAGAGAAAGCTGTAAAACATGGGGCATTATAACTGGGCCTCAAAATATAGGTATGATTTCTGTCTCAAAATATAGGTAGGAATGAGGCATTGGATGGTCCAGGCAGAGTATTATGAGAGAAAAGCAGTGGCAGTAGGAAAGGACAGAAAGGAGTATGTGTGTGTGGTGGTGGGGGGGTTGGTGCGTGCGTGTACGTGCATGTGTGTAAAGTACATGTGTTTGGCCGAAGCATAGATACATGAAAAGGGAGTCATTTAAAAAAAAAATCCTGTTGCCTTCGAATCGATTCTGACTCATAGCAACCCTATAGTACAGAGTAGAACTGCCCCGTAGGGTTTCCAAAGAGCAGCTGGGGGGTTTGAACTGCTGACCTTTTTGGTTAACAGTCAAGCTCTTAACAACTACGCCACCAGGGTTCACCCGAAGGGAGCCATTAGTGACAGGTAGAGCTGGGAAGGCCAAATCATGGAAAGCCTGGAATGCCAGACTAAAGAGGTTCACCTTGATTTAGCAGACAATGGGGAAACACTGAAGGTTCTGAGGAGGAGAGTGGTATTACCTGTTCAATGCATCTGATAGATGTATCAGGTAGTTATGTGGAGGGGGATTGGAGTTGAAGACAGGGACACTACCTAGGTGGCTGTCGAAGGCAAAACTATAGGATAAATATTGAAATGTAAGCTCACAGCAATTAAAATCGAATCTGAAGGCCTACATACAACATAGCACAATTGTCTCTTCCTATTTTGCACCCTATAAAAAAATTTTTTTTTTATGTAGTTGACTTATGAAGACCTAAAACAAAAACATACTGTTTTGCAAAGTTATTGTTTAGAAAAGAAAGGCGCTCAATCACGTGCAAAAAAATCACAATTTTGTTTAATAAATTTTTCTACTTGGAACATTAACAACCGAGGGCATATAACAGACCTTATATTAAGCATCTTTACTAAACTATGTAAAAGATGCATGTAGTATCTTCCGCACATAAAAAAAAATCAGGTATTTTTTCATACTTCAAAGTTAGCATTCTTCTGTGACCCAGGTCATGAATAAAAACATAAAAATAGCCCTAAGTACTGCTGCCCCACTTTACCTGATGGAGGAATTTTTAGTTAAACTCTAAAGCTTGGTCCGGAATTGAAAAATGAAATAAAAAGGAAAAGAAAAAAGAAAGGCAGGAAATGTGTTTCCATTGTTGTACAGCAAAGCTGCTACACAAGGCTGGTGGGGGGGGGCGGTGGGGGAGAGGATGACTTTAATATAATTCTGGCGAGTTTGGGGTTATTCGTACTGTTCAGTTTTGAGGGTCATAGAATGAACCATGTGTCAGTAGCAGCACGCTGAATGCCATTTTTTTTTCAAGCCTAAACAAAAATCTCTGAAATAATTACTTTGAAGTCTTCTCTGTTCCTTTTCCCTTTTGTTCCTCAATTGATGTCTTTTCTTTACTTTTCTACTTTACCAATTAGGCAGACATGAAGTATACGATAAGTCTACTCAGTGGAATATTTTCAATAACGTAGTTCTTTGATGTGATGTTTAAAAGCAACATGGTATGTAAAAATTAAGAGTAAGGAGGGGGAAAATGAGCATCGTTTTAAACTTCTGGCATCTTGAGATGTTTATTTAACAGCATCCACTTTAAGAACCAAGCGTTATCATTGTCTTTTGCCTTCCTGTTATGGTTTTCAGCTCAATAAATTCCTGCTTCCTGATTTGGTCACACTAGGAATTCTGCTGCACTCACTCATCAGATCTATTTTTAGCCTCTGCATCCTGTTGTAAGTCTCTAAAGGCATATTATCAAATTCTTCAAACTGGCTCAGGGTGTCTGGTGACTTCTCAGATAGTTTGGACAACTCAATAGGACATTCAACCATTCTAATAACTATGCCACAGGAGAATAAGTTGTATTTTTATTATCTGCTTGAAGATTAGCTTTGCCGTGATTAGCTTTGCCATGTTGATATCTTCTTCTGTAAATGTTCAACTGTATTTGCAGTGTTCGTTAGGTCTTTTCCCCCCATGTTTTCAATCCTCAGGGCTAATGTTCTTTTTCAAGTAAAAAGAAGCCAAGAGTTCTTCATGAAAAAGCTATTGTTACTGACCCTGTCACAGTAAGATCTACTCTTTTTCTTGGATTTTCCAGGAGTGGGAATGGGTTGTGCTGAGTGGTCACATATGTCTTTGCACATATATCTAGATTCTAGAACAAGAGATCACTTACCTAAGTGGAAATACAGTTGCAGTCATTATTTTTAGTTATACAAATTTGTTCAACAAGCATTTGTTGAGGGCCTGTTGTGTGCAACAGACTTATTTACATGCTGCAGGTGCTGTAGAGAGGATACAATGATGAATGGGACATGGCCCCTTCCCTCAGGAAGCTTATAATTTCTTCAGGGTAGAGAAGATGCAGTGGTGCAAGCTAACTGTACAAATAACTGTAATGTGATGTAGACTATGATAAGGGCAGTAATGCAAATATTCTAGAGGGGAAGAGATCACTGGATCAGAGAAGGATTCAAGAAGAGGTAGCAGTGAAGAGATGGAATTTAATAGAGAAGATCTCAACAGGCGGAGATCATAGGTGAAATCATCCAGGTAGATGTAACAGTATGCAGAAAGACATGGAGGAAGGAAAACAAACGGCAAGTTTGGAGAAAGGCAAGTGATGGCTCATAGTGGGTACATCCTTAGATAATGGACAGTGAAACCGTAAAAGTGTGCCGGGGACACACCATAGAGGACCTCAGCCAGACTGAGAAGGTCAGAGTTTATTTAGTATGCAGCAGGGAGTCAATGGAAGCCTCCAAGAAGAAGACCAACTTATGGTATTTATTTACACATGTTTATTTTCACCTTTCCACATTCCAAAAAGAATTTGAGGCAGCTAATAAAAAATATATCCAATGTAACAGCATAAAATATATAAAAAGACTAAGATAAAGGGGAGAAATAATGATAAAATAGTGAAATGACACAAAGTATAGTTAACGCAAAAAGATAGAGAGAGACGGTCCTGCACAATTATTAACAGTGGGACATACAGTCGGCTCTAGGCTTCTTATTCACCAAAGCAAACACAGAGATGTATGTAATATGTGGACTAATGGCACAATCAAAGCTGTGATTTATCAAGATTAATATAGAACCGGCATGAAGGATGAATTGGAGGATAGCGGATGTACGAGGATGTGGGCTGGTTAGGAAGTTATTAAAATAGCGTGATGACAAGGTGATGACAAGAGAATTTCTTATGGAATTTAGTTACCCTTTATATAAATCAGAAACCCTGGTGGCATAGTTGTTAAGAGCTACTGCTGCTAACCAAAAGGTCAGCAGTTCGAATCCACCAGGCGTTCCTTGGAAACTCTGTGGGGAAGTTCTACTCTGTCCTACAGGGTCACTATAAATTGGAATCAACTTGATGGCAACGGGTTCGTTTTTTGTTTGTTTTTGGTTTATATAAATCTGGCAAAGATGATAAACTTGCTCTCGTATCTCTGACCCAAAACATGTTGCAAGTGACAAACACCAAAGATGTATAAAAACTAATTTGGTGCTATTTTCTTTTAACTAGGGGTGTTTTCCTTAGGGTGTCTATGCTGCACAATTAATTTCTTTCAAGAGACACTTCCCTAAGTGTGTCCAGGAAGTTGGCAGGTTAAGTTCTCTGTGCCCTCTGTGGGCAACAATGACGTCTTTAACTGTTAGACTGTGTGGTACTTTTCAGGGTGGACTACAGTTTTGCAGTCTGAACACTATTTTAAGTCATTTAAGCATAAATGTTCTGTTAATAACTGGCTTCTGTCAAAAGTAAATAAAGCTATGCTTTTTTTTTCCTTTTTATGTGTGCTCACTTTCAATAGGATGATATGTGATGTTAGCAGCAGGGAAAAGAGGTAGCTTGCAAAGGCAACTGCAGCTCCAGAATAAAAAAAAAAGGGAGTCAAAGCAATACTGTACAGACTCATTTCATTTTAGAATGCCTGGCCAGGGCAGCAAGCTCTACTTGAATAATAGCAGTTGTATCCTGTGGTGAGAGTAAGTTATTCCCTGCTGGTTCTAAATTATTCAGAAGCAGGGGTAGATAGAGAGGGGGAGTAATTATCTCTACCAATGGGGCAAGTTAACCTTTCCACACAAGATATAATTCTAAGTGCACACGCACACACACACAAATGCACAAGCACGTGCACTCAGGCACACACACACACATACATACCTACATACACTTCAAATGTATTCGGTGTTTTCAACTACACTTTTATCATAACATACTACAAAAATGATCCTCTCATCTCACCTTCACCTTCCTCCTCAATTACTCAGCAGTATCACTCTTCCTCTTCTTTCTTCTACCACCTGCCTTTCTGACAAAATAGCCTGCAAAAGAAATAGCTATCACATAGCTCTAATATCACTTCAGCTCTTTATTTCTGGTTAGCCACTGCCCAGCTGTTTTTAACTAATTTTTATTATGGAACAGAGGGAGAACAGGAGAGATTGAGAGAGAGAGAAACTTGTGTAAGTTATAAAGCGTAACGCTACAACAGTGGTTCTTAAACTTCAGCGTGTATCAGAATCACCTGGAAAGCTTGTTAGGCCACAGATTGCTGGGCCCCATTCCCAAAGTTTCTAAATCTGCAGGTCTAGGTGAGACCCAAGAATGTGCATTTGTAACAAGAGCCCAGGTGATGCTGAGGCCGCTGGCCCGGGGATCACACTTGGAGAATTACTGCACTAAAACACTACTAATAATGCTAGTTGGAGCCCTGGTGGTGCAGTGGTTAAGAGCTTGGCTGCTAACCAAAAGGTCAGCACTTTGAATCCACCAGCTGCTCCTTGGGAAGCCTATGGGGCAGTTCTGCTCTGTCCTATAGGGTTGCTATGAGTCAGAACTGACTGAACAGCAATGGGTTTTTATGTTAAAGTACCTGGATGCTTCTCCCCAGTGTTTTATTTCTGTCTCCCCTTAAGAGATCATTACTATCTTGATTTAAAAAAAAATTCTTTATTTTTTTTAAAAAATCCTAATTTTGTCATATAAAAAACGTCATATAGTATCCATAAACTACAATAAATAAATAATGGTATATTCAGACAATGCGATATTAAACAGCAGTGAAAATTAATAAACTAGAGTGACACACAATAACAGGATGAATCTTAGAAACATAATTGAAGGTTAGAACAACCAAGTCACTGTAGAGTACATGGAGTAATTATTTTAAGGTTCTAATGTTTTTCATCCCCAGTTCTGGCTGATGAAATCCCCTGAAACGCCTTTATATTTTTCACAAGTAATATATAGGATGAGCATAACAACTTCCTTCCAAGAATCTCTAACCATTTCATACTTTCCCATTTAATCTAACAGCTGTAAGATTGGTAGCAAAAGACATTTCCTAGTATTTTTTAACAAATAAGAAATTCGAGGTATAAAAAAAAATTTATATATATATAAATCCCAAACCTGTTGCCACCAAGTCAATTCCGACTCATAGCGACCCTATAGGACAGAGTAGAACTGCCCCCATTAAGTATAGAAAGGGAATTTATTAAAGGGCAAATGTCATTGGAAGAATAAAACCTAAAATTCTAGATTCTTGGAGACTTTTCTGTTATTTTAAGCTCACATGCAATGTAACAACATAACAGAGTAAAAAATGTTCTGGCTAGGAATTAGAAGATGTGGATTCCAGTTCTGACTCTACTTTGGACAAGTCAATTCTTTTCTCTGGATCTTTTTCCTTATCTATAAAATGGTTTTAAAACTGCTGAAAGGCACCCTAAGGATTCCTCAGAATGCTTCTCAGAAGTGTGGTTGGCGAGACTATGTCTCACGTACTGTGGACATGTTGTCAGGAAGGACGAGTCCCTGGAGAAGGACATCATGCTTGGTAAAGTAGAGGGTCAGCAAAAAAGAGGAAGCCCCTCAACAAGATGGACTGACACAGTGGGGTTGGGCAATGAGGAGGATGGGCAGGTGGGAGAACTGGGCATGCCTAGCATTTGAGGCTCTGGGCCTCTCTCCACCTCATCTATCTGAGCTGTTGAACTTTTATCTGATTGTGCATACCAGAGTTCTGCAAAGAGTTAATTTGGAGAGATGGTTCAACTAATTAAAAAGAAAAAAAAGTTTCAGAGTCACAGAACTAGGAGATTTGTAAGGGCCCTTCAAGTTGTAATGGCTCCTTCTATTCCAAACCTTTACCATCTTTCTCAAGCCACCTATATCCCACCACCACTGCCAAAATCTTTTTTATCTTCATCTTATCTTCCTTTTTGCAGAAAAAATTGAAGTATCACTCCCTCGACTTCCCACCCAAATATCCACTTATTGCTGTACCCACCCTCACCTCTTTTAATGCACTTTCTGAAGAAAAGGTCTCACATCTCAGCTTCAAGACAATATCCTCCCAATCCATGGCCTTGACCCATTTTCTACAACACTTAAGACCTTACCCATTTGTTGTATTCACACATGCTCCTTCTTTCTCTCTCTCATTTTCAACCTCTTTCTCAGAGGCTACAAGCATGCTGAAGAATCCCTCCTCTTAAAACTTAATTAAAAATCCTCCCTAGAGCCTACATCCTCCTCTTGCTACTGGCTCCTCTCTCCTCTCTACAGGTGAGCTCCTTGAAAGAAGAGTCCAGAATGTTTCTATTTCATCACTTTACAATCTGCTATAGTCAGCCTTTTGCTCCCACCACTGCAATGAAAGTGCTCTAGCAAAATCCTTCAGTAATCATCTTACTACTCTATCTCTTTGCATCATTTAATAGTTGCTCTAGGGCATCTCAGCACCCTTTAGCAGCTCCCTTCCCACTCTCCAGCTTAGTTGCAGATGTCCAGTGAAAGGCCCTGGTAGCTATGCTCCAGCACTCAGGGAACCTCTCCATACTCTGTCTCCAATACTCCTACACAGATCTGCTGTTCTTGGTCTGTCATAATCATTGTCTCATCCCTGGAGTCTCTTTCTTTGCCTAGCCCCTTAGAGGGACCTCTCAGTTAGAATTATCTGCCTTTCTCCTTTCAATCTCATCCCTTGATGCTGCTTCTCAGATCACTCAACTCCATGCTCTGCAGACCCTGCAACATTTCACCCCAAACCCACATGCTCAGTGAGGGTATCCAGGTACATAGCACACTGGTATATGGTTTGCCTGGAGGTGGAGGGGGGAGTAGATCCAAGGAGCTTTCTTTTCTTCTCATGCTGCAAATTCTCCCTGGGTGACATCATCCTCCCCCCTTACATGATTTCAACTACCATCTGTGTGCAAATAATTTTCAGTCTTCTTTCCAGAGATTCAGACCCATGTATCCCAGCTGCCAGCAAGACATTGCCACTTGGGCACTCCATAGTTACCTCAGACTTAATATGTCCAACCTAAAGTCATCATTACCCCCCTAATATTTGATCTTTCTCTGTATTTCCTGATTTCGGTGAATGACTCCTCTCTTCTTCCACACTGAAGCCAGTGGTCTTCGCAATAAAGTGAAAGAATTAGAGCTACACGGCTTAGAGTTGAGATCATAAAAAAAAAAAGAGTTGAGATCATAAACAGCCCTAATTCCCTTATCTATGCTGTTGATCGCCATAAATCCCCAAGAATCCAGGTGAAAGTAAAGCTAATTAATTAGTGATGTCATTCAATCCTTTTTTACTTACCATGTGTAATAATAAAGTAATTTGGTAACTGTCTTCTAATACCTTTTTACCCAGCAAAATACAACCATCATATTACCAAAATCTCTTACTGGAAAATTTCTTACAGGATCTTTTAATAGTGAAATCTAACCCACAAATTACAACGTAAGTGATTACTATCTTGAAATGATGAACAAAAGGCATTAAATGTCTCTTATTTCTGGGTTGCTACCTCTGAATTTCTACAAACATAAACCTTGGGCTTTTTTTTTTTTTTTTTTGCTGTTGAGTCAATTCTGACTCATGAAACCCCACGAGCGTCAGAGTAGAACTGTGTTACAGGGCTTTCGATGGTTGATTTTCCAGAAGTAGGTTGCCAAGCTTTTTATCTGAAGCACTTCAGGGTGGACTCAAACCTCCAACCTTTCATTTAATAGCCAAGCGTGTTAACTATTCACACCACCCAGGGACTCCTTAGACAATTAAAATTTAGATCCCGCAAAATAGGCTCTGAGACCCTATGAGATAATATCCTGGGTTAATGCCACAGTTCATTCACTCCCAACCCTCAATTATCATTTGTTATTTTATCTTACAAATATTTGAGTACCTAAAGGGTACTAGAGGTCTCCCCGGGTGGTGCAAAGGATTAAGTGTTTGACTTCCAGCTGAAAGGTTGGCGATTTGAACCCACCCAGAGGTGCCTTGGGAAACAGGCCTGGCGATCTACTTCTGATAGGTCACAGCCTTCCTTGAAAGCCCTATGGAGCAGTTCTACTCTGCACACGTGGGATTGCCACGAGTTAGAATTGACTTGATGGCAACCAACAACCAAGTGTGCGAAGCACTGTTCTGGGCCAAAAGTAAGCCAAACAAAACACCTGGATTTTTATTTCATTTCTCTCACAGGATTCATCGTCCACACTTCTCCACCCAAGAGGCTGACCTGTGGGAACAGCTTCACCTGTCACCTGGGATTCCTTTCCAGCTGGCTTCTTGGGTTTTACCAACAGAAGGCATTGGTAGAAAATGGAAGTACAGAAGAAGAGAGAGTTTGGCTATTTCTCCTCCTGCTCCTCCTTACTTTTAGTGTCATGTGCCTCTCTGGCAGTCGCAGGGCCGCTCCAAGACTACATATTCTGCCAGGCAATTCCTGTTTCCCAGTTCCAGCTATCACTGGGCTTTGGTAACATTCTTTCTTCCTCTTGCTCCTTCAGGCCTCATTTCAATATACCTTGTTTATTCCCTTAACCCTGCCTATACCTCCGTAAGTAGTCCTTCTTTAAAAATCTCTCTTTATTTGAACTATCTGCAATAATTCCTGTTTTCTGATGAACTCCGAACTGATACAGTCCTAGAACTTGTGGAAATCACATTCTAATTGTAGCGCTGCATCAGGTGGAGGAAAAGAGACAAAAATCAAATACATTATGACAGAAAAAAAATGCCATGGTAATATGTGCTATGAAGAAAAAGTGAAACAGGGTAAGAGTGATTGGGGTGGGATAGTCGGAGCTAACTGTTTTAACTGGAGAAGGAAAACTTCTCTAAAGAAGTAACATTTTAACATTGTTGTTGTTGTTAGTTGCCTTAAGTGGGTTTCAAGTCATGGCAACTTTATGTGTAACAAAACAAAACATTGCCTGGGTCTTGCGCCATCTTCAGGATGGTTGGTATTACCAAAACATGATGTCTTTCTCCAGCAATCAGTCCTTCCTTGTCATGGATTGAATTGTGTCCCCCCAAAATGTGTGTCAACTTGGCTAGTCTTTGATCCCCAATATTGTGTGATTGTCCACCATTTTGTCATCTAATGCAATTTTCCTATGTGTTGTAAATCCACCTCTAAGATGTTAAGGATGTGGATTTAGTGGCAGTTACGTTAATGAGGCAGGGCTTAATCTACAAGATTGGATTGTGTCTTGAGCCAATCTCTTTTGAGATATAAAAGAGAGATGCAAGCAGAGAGACATGGGGACCTCAGACCACCAAGAATGAAGCACCAAGAGCATAGCATATCCTTTGGACCCAGGGTTCCTGCACTGAGAAGCTCCTCGACCAGGGAAGATTGATGGCAAAGACCTTCCCCCAGAGCCGACAGACAGGGAAAGCTTTTCCCTGGAGCTGGCACCCTGAATTCGGACTTCTAGCCTCCTATACTGTGAGAGAATAAATTTCTTTTTGTTAAAGCCATCCACTTGTGGTATTTCTGTTTTAGCCACACTAGATTACTAAGACACTCCTGATGATGAGCCTAAAGTAAGTGAGTCGAGGTCTTAGACAATGCTCTGTGATCCATTAGGGTTTCACTGGCTAATTTTCAGAAGTAGATCACCAGGCCTTTCTTCCTAGTCTGCCTTAGCCTGAAAGTTCCTCTGAAACTTTTCCACCATGAGTGACCCTGCTGCTATGTGAAATACCAGCAGCATAGCTTCTAGCATCATAGCAACACACAGCCATCAGAGTAACGCAGACTTTAGCATAGGCCTATGTAAACTCATGGAATAAGTCATGTAATTATCTAGAGTATTCAGGGACAAGAAAACAGCAAGTGCAAAGGCCCCGAAGTGGGAAATTACTTCGAAGGTTTGAAGAACAGCTAGAAGGTCAACGTGGCTGCTTGATCACATTACCTTCATTGTATATCCATTCTTTCTGAAAATATTCATTGATCATCTATTATGCTCTAAGCAGTCTTCTGGAGGATGGGGATGACAGTCATAGTACCTGCCTTCATGGAGCAAGCAGCAACGGTAAAGAAATTCTTTCTTCTGCTGAAATTAGAAGACAGGAAACAAATATAGAGTTAAGATTCCCGTAAGGTAGAAAGTCAGCCAGATACTTCCATGAACTTTGTTCGAATGTTCACAAGTCAAATTCAAGATCCACTCATTCATTAACTTACATAATTAGCATAGTTACAAGCTACTGAAAATTTTGAATTTACCAAAAAGAAAATGTAAATAAATATTTAATGCTATTTTTAAATTAAATTGTTATCTTATGATAGCAATGCAAGCAGTATTGGTTACCGAAGTTTGGAAAGGATATAAAAAAAAATTGGATAATGTCTTTTAGAGACCTAAATTTTTATTTTATGATAAAGTAAGTACAACATAATAAAGGAGCTAGAAGTCCCCCAAAGACTTAGGATTATTTAGCATAAAAATGAAATTTAAAGTGATTCATTTTATATATATAGATATATAAACCCTTTGCCATTGAGTCAATTCTGACTCTTAGCAACCCTATAGGACAGACTAGAGCTGCCCCCATAGGGTTTCCATGGAGCGGCTGGTGGATTCTAACTGCCAACCATATATATATATATATATTCTCATTTTTCACCTTAGTTATGGCCGCTAAAGACACCTCAGACACTGAATTAGCAAATACTGAATCAGCCTTGTTCGACCTCAGCTGAGAACATGCTTGTAGAGCCACTGAACTTTTTTGGCTGCCCAGCACGTGTGCATGCCCTGTAACGATCATGAAAACCTCAAGTGTTGATATGGGAATTGTAAATAAAATGTAAGGTATTGGAAGAACCCCTACATGTTGAGTGTGACAAATATTAGAGTAGAGCACAGAGCCTCTCTCTCCTGATTTAAGAGGAGAAAGGACAACCATCTGTCTTGAATACAATAGACATTTACATGCATCAGGAAAACACAGATTCACCATGTTATTCATTCATGCTAACAACATACATCAAGTGCCTGGTATGTTCATACCATTCTGCACAGTCTCTTGGGAATACCGAAGATAAGTGAGGAATGGCTTCAGGCCTTAACTGAGTTGTAGAGACAAGGCAAGTACACAGAAAGAGTTAACAAGTGTAAGAAGAAATCAGTCCTAAAAAGGCACAATTCTAGTTTGTCTCACTCTAAACAATTTTTTAGCCAGATAATCTCCACGTGTTGAGGACATTCCACCAATACTGTACTTTAGAAAAGACCAACAAATGTATTGGGGTGGGGGTGGCAGTCAGCACCACTCTCCTCAGTAATTCCATGTCAAACTCCCATGAGGTTATCTTTCCCTCTACTTCAAATGTTTTCTGCATAGGTTCCAGAACAAAGAAGTTACCAACATGCACTTTCAGGAATGTTCAATCTATCACACTGCTGCATCAATTCCAAAGATTTTTTTTTTCTATGCACTGTTCAGTAACTGATTAAGTAGACTGAAAATACATTATGTCCCATGGGGTCCAAATTCTGTCTGACTAATATCTGTAGTAAGCACACAATGCATCAAATTTTCTGTGAACAGCATTCAATATTCTTCACAAAGAATTACCGATTAGTTCATCCAATCCACTACTGCAGATACTGATGCAAATGAGGTTGTTAAACAAACTGTGCTGGAAGTGCAACTGTCTCATTGCATAAGCAATTCTACATGAACTTGTTAGCACATTTACCCACAACCCGTTTACACACCTGTAGCTCACTATGAGTCAGAATCGACTTCAGGGCACCCAATGGCAACAAAAAAGTTAAGGTGATACCAAGACTTATTGAAAAATTTATTTAGGGCCTTGCTAATTGGTTAACACATTGCATGCAACAAAACGTGTATTATTTCTCAGTAATTTAATATTAAAAGCACCATTTCTACTTTTCTCAGGTTCTGCCTATTATGGATGATTTTGTTTGCAAAGTAAACTGAGTTATCAATTCATTGAAACTTTAACACAACCCTTGTTGCCATCGACCATCATGCAGTGTTTCAAAGGCTATTTCGAAGCATACTACTGGTTATGGAGCGTTTTTTTTTTTTTTTAAGAAACAATAATTCCTTTAAAATTGGCCATTTCCTGAAAACATAGTCAATAGCAGTGTCCATCCTATCTGAGGGAAGACGTAGCAGCTATTCTATTGTAGCTATATGTTTTGTTTTTCATTCTATGCATTTATTTCCTCCAAAAATTTACCTGTCTTGTTATATGTTGCATAATCTAGATATCCAACTCTGTGCAAGTTTCCAACACCCAAACAGTTGATAGAAGGAAAAGGAGAGAGACTGAGTAACAAGGGAAAGCTAGTCAGTGATGAAATTCAAAATACATCATGTCATGGGGTGTGAATTTTCTATACATAGGTAATCAGAAGTCAACCGTATCTTCCAAAATTCCTTTCATTCCTGGGCTTACATAGCAGTTGTATATGTCTGCACCCTCTCCTGCTCTGCATCACCAACCACAGTGAACCAAAGCAATTGTTATAGCCCTTCACTTACATCAATTGACATCATCCCTAATTATCCAAAAAATCTGGAGCTAGCTTGATCATCCGTCAGTTGTTTTATTGTGGTGGCTTGTATGTGGCTATGGTACTGGAAGATATGCCATCAGTGATTCAAATAACAGCAGGGTCACTCATGTTGGATAGGTTTCAGTGGAGTTTCCAGACTAAGGCAGACTAGGAAGAAAGGCCTGGCAATCTACTTCTGAAAATTAGCTAATGAAAGCCCTATGAATCACAACAGAAGATTGTCCAATAGGGTGCTGGAAGACGAGCTCCCAAGGTTGGCTGCACAGTGGCCACAACAATGGACTAGAGCTTACCAATGATCTTGAAGGATGTGCAGAACCAAGCAGCATTTCATTATGTTGTGCAAGGGGGGGCCATAAGTTGAAGTCAACTTGACAGCAGCTAACAACAACTGTTGTTGATCATAACTTTTTAGTTTAGAGATTACTTATTTATCACAGTTTGGACATGACCCTTTTAAGACATAATTTTAGGGCTTGAAGCCTTCATAGGTGCATTTTCAAGGTCGTTTATAAAGGAATTCTTATTTCCTTTTATCAACCCACTAATCCCAACCTATAATTTGCTTCATATTCAATACCAAGGCGTACAAGTCACAGAGGCCCTATATATTGCCTTCACCAAGGAAAAATAGAAAAAGAGGCTCTCATACTTTTTAATTAGATGTTAAATAGTTTCTCAAGTACACTTTGCCAATATAGGGGCTAACCAAGAACATTTATAAACATATTAACCATTTATATTAAGCACCTACAGTATACATAGCAGCTTTCTAGACACTACAGAATACACAAAACATAAAAGAGACAGAATTCCTGCTCTACACAAGTTTATTATTTAGAATGAGAGTTAAGACAGATACATGTGAGAAAAAGAATAAGTCTGATAATACTTTCCAAATTATATATAAAATTCCACAGAATGTAAATACATGTAGAAACCAAAGGTAAATATGATTAGGGAAAACTCCTTGAACTAGATGAAATGACTTTTTATTTATTTGAGAAAACCTGGCCCAACAGTTTTTGAAAAAGTAAACTTTCAGACTGAAGTAATTTGGGAGCTGGATGAAAACAACTGAATCTCTTCTTTCGTAAGATAAAAGAGGGGCAGAAGAGATCCATCACCTCGGCAGGGGGAAGAAAAACTATACTTCATCTTTAGGCACCCCTTCTTCTCCAAAGTATGATTCATATCGCCCACCACAGAAGCCTGTTTTGCCTTGCATTGTTCTACTGAATGATGGAGTAAGATGATAAAACATTTCATCTGAGAATGCAAAACAGGGACGCGTTAGATTATACGTTAAGGTTATTGGGATACAAATGTGATTGCTCAGGGCTCCCTTTTCAGGAAAAGTGATGATACTTTATATTTCTTGTAGGAAGCAGCAGTTTTGAACACATAAGTCTTAGCAGCCCTAGTCAAAAGACAGGAGTCCCATTATTAAAAAAAAAAAAAGTTTCTTGCCCAGCTCTTCTGGGGTCTGTTAACAAAGAAGATTCATCTCTGGCCTTTGTGCACCACTCTGCTTCGAAAGTTTTTGAAAAATGATTCCACACAATATTCTTGACTTTTAACACAGAAGAAAGTCGCGTAGCTGATTCAACCAGCTATCTAATAATTAGAGCTGACCTGTTAGTCACTATAAGATATGATTATGTCCAAAGGAATAGTTAGCTTTCTGACAAACAATGACAATCTGTATTTATTTAAAAGTCAGATACATAAATCTGCTGTCCTTGGTATTATAGCATGTTTTTCTTTGCTCCATCTTTATCCAGAGCCAGATTTCTCAAATTTAGAGAGAAACTTAGACTCTGAGCCAAAATATTGTTTTTGAATTGCCAGAAGCTGCCTGTTGATTTTTTCCATGTTCTTATAAATTCAATTAAAAACTCAAGCTTAGATCAAATTAAAATGACTTGCTTCGTTATCAAACATCCAGCCATCCAGCTGTTCACCATATTAACGTTAATACAGTTCACGTACAATACTATTTTCTAATATTCTCTGTAGGTTCCCTCACATCTTTAGTCAATTAATTACTTGTTATGTATGTGCTTATGGCAGCCTGGCTTCCTGTTTCCACTATCTCTTCCGTTCCCACAAAGCTCTAAAACACTTAAACCCTGACATTCATGAATCAGAACTAAATGCAAATCCTTTCTTTTTTCTGAGAAATCAGCCTCATACTAGAAAGGAGAGAAGCCTAACATCTCTAGAAATTTTAAGTAAAATTATTCTCCATTATCAAACATTATGATCATAATCTACACACCGATATATATCTATCATGGCAGATATTTGGCATGTTGACACAAATTGTACCACCAAGTGTGAACAAGGGAGATGGGATGATATGCTGCTTCCTTTAGCTGAGTATGTTAAAGAAGTAGACAAAATTGAAATAACTGAGAAGCATCAGTATTTGTTTTTATTTTCAGAATGATTAAGCTCTTTGACTGAAATCCAAAGAAGGATGCTTAGCTGGTAAAAGCCCACCAGGAACCTCTCTTCTTATCCCATTTGGTCAGTAACTAGTAATCATTATTAATGCATTAAACCAAAAACCAAAAAAAAAAAAAAAACCAGTTGCCACCAAGTAGATTCCAACTCTTGAAGATCCCACATGTTGCAGTGTGGACCTGCCCTCCATAGGATTTTTATGGCTGTGACCTTTCAGAAGAAAATCACTGGGCCTTTCTTCTGAGGCACCTCTGGGTGGATTTGAACTGCCAACCTTTCGGTTCTGCAGGCTAGAAGTTCAAATCAGGATATCAGCCATGCTGATTCCTTCTGAGGGCTCCAAGGGATAATCTGTTCCATGCTTCTCTCCTAGCGTCTGGTAGATCCAAGTGTTCCTTGGCTTGCAGCTGCAGCATCACATGGAGTCCTTCTCTCTCTCTGTGTCTCTTCTCCTCTATTATAAAGATACTACCCAGATGGAATGCGGACCCATCCTACTGTGGTATGAACTCATGTTACTTAACTGATAACACCTTTAAAGACACTATTTCCAAACACGGTCACATTCACAGGTACCACGAGTTAGGCCTTCAACATATCCTTATGGGGAACACAATTCAATCCATAACACCCAGTTTCAACATGTAATATCAGTGTTACCAAACTCCTAACTTCAAAACTGTGTAGTTAAATACATTCATCTTTTGTTAGTTATTAATTGACCCAAGCTTTTTAATGTGGCATTTCTCATGTGATGCTTGTTAAAACGGAGATTCCCGAAAATCAGATCTGCTGAATCAGAGTAGGACCCAGAAACCCGCATTTCGACAATCATCTCCAACTGATTCAGGTGCGCAATGCAGTAAGCACTTCACCAGGCTGACACCTATCTGTGAGTTACACAAGAGTAAACTCTAGCAGAAGTTTAGGCCATACTGTCTCATGTCTGGCTGAACACTGTGTCAGTGTTTGCCAAAGTACATTCTTCATGACTCTGCTTCCAAGAAATGTTCTAGAAAAAGATTTCTGGGATCAAATACATTTGTCATATCACCAAATTATATATTCCTCCTAGAGGATCCCAGTGCATATTAACATATTAAAGTTTCTGAGAAATCCTTCATTATAAAATAAATAAATAAAATCGTTTAATCCATCATTTTCTAATCTTATTTGACTATGGAGCTCCTTATTCTCAGAAACCTATTAACGTACTATGGCTTATGTCAATATGAGTATATTTAGAAAATATTGCTCTAACGTTTCACTGTCAACATGGTGTAGGCTCTTATTTATTTTAAAAAACCAAGACCCATTGCCATCGAGTTGATTATTAGACTATTGAATTATTTTTTAAATGAGGAATATATGCAGCAGAAGAGCTGATTTTGGCAATGGGTAAATATACTTATGAAAACAAACAGAAATTGTTGAGATTCCATGTCTCTTTATTTATCAATAAATTGTTATTGTTCAGTTTATTAATGTGCTGTTATTTATGATCTAAATATCTTTATAATAAGAAATTAACTATCAAAACATAATTGACAAATTGTGTCATAAAACAGTAAAACAGCTCAGTTCTCCTGTTAGGTTGTTTAAAAAGTTTGCTTAATAACTAAAAATTAATTTAGAGACACCTGTTGTTAAGTGCCATCAATTCGACTCACAGCAACCCTATAGGACAGAGTAGAGCTGCCCCACAGCGTTTCCAAAGAGCAGCTGGTGGATTCGAACTACTGACCTTTTGGTAAGCAGCCATACCACTTAACCACTTAGCCACCAGGGCTCCCAGATACACCTAGTGGATCATATTGTGTTGTAGTGGTTAGAAGCTTGGCTGCTAACCAAAAGGTCTGCGGTTCAAATCAACCAGCAGCTCCTTGGAAACCCTATGGAGCAGTTCTACTCTGTCCTATAGGGTTGCCATGAGTCAGAATTGACTTGACGGCAACAGGTTTGGTTTGGGGTTTTTAGCGGATCAAATATGATTTTAAAGCAACCTTTAGCAGTTATAGTTCAGATCCTGTTTTCAATGATTTCCACATTAGTGTGGCATCCTCCGTCTTGTTACCTCATATAATGCACTCTCAATTATCTGGCAGCGGATTCACTGCAATGGGGATTTATTTGTGAGATTCTGAGCATATTTTCACCTCACACCAGACTGCTGAGCAGACTCTCTTAACCCGGGATGCTAAAAAGCACACTGACAACATCTGAATCTGTCTGCTCCAATTTTATTCAAGCAGCTTTACTTCCACCCATTTGGAAATTATAGCCAAGAGAGCAAACCTTCACTTTTATAGAGATAATGTTCCCAGAAGGTACAGTTTACTACATCTATATATAAACTCACTTGACCCTACTGGCACCACTTTTACCTGTTAGCTCCCATATTACATTGGGAACCCCTGACTTCTCTATAAGGAGCCCTCGTCCACAATGGTTAAGCGTTCGGCTACTAAATGAAAGGTTGGCAGTTACAACCCATCAGCTGCTCCAAGGGAGAAAAGACCTGGCAATCTGTGCCTGTAAAGATTACAGCCTAGGAAACCCTATGGGACAGTTCTACTCTGTCGTATATTGTCGTTATGAGTTGGAATCCACTCGAAGGCACACAACAACAATTTATGTATAGAGTTTTTTTTAATAATTTTTATTGTGCTTTGAGTGAAAGTTTACAAATCAAGTCAGTCTCTCACACAAAAAACCCATATACACTCCCAATTACTCTCCCCCTATGAGACAGCCTGCTCTCTCCCTCCACTCTCTCTTTTAGAGTTTTAAATAAAAGTAAGCTCATTCAGGAAAGTACAGACTTGGAATCCCTTTTAAGCCAGGAATGAGTATGATACAAACAGTAATAGTAGAAGGTAGGAAATCATTTGTTTTAAAGACTGTCAAATATTATAGAATGTCCCATTGTGAAAAGAAGTTTAGCACAGAATTAGCAATCAAGGCTTTTTGCCAGTCTCCTTAGCAGCTGGTAAAACTTGTTTGGAACCTTCTCATGAGAAAGGCTGCAGCAACTGTAAACTACAGTGGTTCATCTGAAATACATTTATGGTTATGAGAAACACAGCAAAACATTCGCAAAGAAAAAAAAAAAGCACCAGAGGGTTAGAAGGGCAAGTTAGTAAAGCTTCCCAGAATTATCTCAGGGCCTGTCGGGGAAGGTTAAAAAAGAGGTTTCTCCAGCAGCTGCTACAGACAAAACCGAAGTTGCCAAGAGTTAAAGGAAGCAAACAACGGGAGGAAGGACCCAAGGGATATCTATCTTGTAGCCTCAGAGTAAGGAAATGCACTGGGGTGTAGACACGCACTAATCTTCTAAGGAGATGCATAGATGAAAAAATGGAATGGGCTGGGCAATGTATGACCAACGCAATCTGTACACAAACAAGAAGATATATTCTACAATGTGTAATGCTCTCATTATAGTGATTACCAAAGAGTAGCTTTTCAGCAGCGACTTTAGATGGGATGAAACTAAACTTCAGCATGTGCTGATAAATTAGGAGCCTGATCAGAACAATGAAAAGGTACGTTTGCAAAAGAAAATAGAATATATGAAAAAAGAAGTCTGCTTGGAGAATTCCAAGTAATTAATACTCGTCAAGACTGGCAAGCATTCAAATCAAGTTCACAATAAATTCAGAAAAGCTGTTCAGGAATTTAAGAAGACATCGAGTATTATTGATGGGTTATTTTTGCCTCAATTTACATTGGCCAAGCAATTTATCCCCTCTCTCTCCTCTTTCTTGTAATCTCCTAAGTCATTCATAGTCCAAATATATGTTAAATGGAAATTTCCTAAGATTTATGTAGAAAATTTTCACAATAAAATGTAAATCTATGTTGATTATCTTTCCATCATTAGGAACTCAAAGTGTTTAGTAGTAACTTTACACATACTGTAGAAATAATGTACAGAATGTCCAATGCATTTATTCTCTGAAAAGTTAGAAATCTAAGATTGCACTGGATAGCTGCCGCTGTCTTCTAATATGTTACGTAGCAGTGTTAGTAACGGCTATGCATTTTAAAGATTGCTTTGTTATCAAATAAGCTAGAGAACTGGACATCAGAGAGCTTGCTTAAGGTCACACTCCCTGAAGTCAACAAAATACACTAATACATTTTTAAGTTCCAGTATAGTTCATATTGCATCTTAATGTTGGACAAATAAGGAATACTAAATAATGTTGAGCAATTATCTTAACTGGATGGTGCTAATATGTTAACTAAAAAAAAAAAACCCATTCCTGTCGAGTCAATTCTGACTCATAGTGACATTATAGGACAGAGCAGAACTGCCTCCATAGGGCTTCCAAGGAGTCGCTGACGGATTTGAACTGCCGACCTTTTGCTTAGCAGCCATAGCTCTTAAATACCGCACCACCAATGCTCCTATATGTTAACAGTAAGATGTATACCCAAGAGAAAGACAGAACAAGTTAAAATTTTTCATGTTATACATTTCTACTGGGTTGTTCATCTTGTATGTATATTATAGTTTTCCTTTACATTAGAAGTCCCACATCCCAACTTTCTCTATAGCCAGGTCAATCTACTACCATCACTTTTCATAGTCATTGTTATTTTTGTGCCATCACACATGAGGATCCGCTACTTTAAATATTCTCACAATGCCTTCCCCATCAATCCCCAAATCCTCCAATTCCTTTATACTTCAGCTGAATTTTCATGCACTTTATGAAGACTTCTAACTAGTCCCAGCCTATACTTAAACTTTTCACAACTTAGAATTCCTCCAGCTCTTATTATTAGTTTATAACACAAGATCATAATCTTGTTCAGATATAGGAATTATTCTGTGGGTGTAGTATAAAATAATTATAATAATGAGGCTTGATCTTACAACTAGATCTCAAATTCCTTGAGGAGAGGGCTTAAACAATGCATTTGATTTCCAGTAATATCTATTCCAGTGCTATCATTCAGCCAAAAAGACTGCTTGGCCATCTCTTTGTGTTCTTAGCACTGTACAGTGCGTTATGAGTATGGAAGAAGTAAGTAAAGATTATTGCCTATGCATTAGAACAGGCTGAAAATAAATGTTTCTCGTATAAATGAGCAAATGCAATAAAGGGATATGTTTAGCCACATGGGGATCTTTCTTGGATTTGGGTATCATTCCCCTGGGCTCTAGAATTTCTATGGAAGGGCCACCTTTCCAAGTATTCTCTTTTCACTACATCTTCTAATGCAAACAGAAATTTGTAACTCTTACCAATAAATAGTACTATTTAAGATCAACAATTATAAACACTTCAAATGTGTAGGAGACACCTAAGCCAAATAATACGTAGACTCTACTCTTCAGAGCAGTGTGAAGAAATAGAAGGGGCACTGGACTAAGAGGCAGGAATCTGGGTCTAGTCAAGGTTTTCTAGAGAAAGAGAACCAGTGAGGTATATATAGATTTGGAGCAGTGGTTAAGAGTTTGGCTGCTAACAAAAGGTCAGCAGTTCGAATCTACCAGTCACTCCTTGGAAACCCCATGCAGCAGTTCCACTCTGTCCCATAGGCTCGCGACAGCAATAGGTTTATATATAGAGATTTACTTCAAGGGGTTAGCTCAGGCGATTGTGGAGGATGGCAAGTCCAAAATCCGTAGGTTAAGTGACAAGCTGGAGACTCCTGCTGGCTCATGGAGTTGTGGGTGGCTGGCAAGTCCAAAATCTATAGGTCAGGCATCGGGCTAGAGACTTCTGTAGGCTTGCATAACAAGATTCATAGGTCAGGTGATGGAAAGAGTGGAGAGAGAGGGCAAGTTCTGCCAAAATATCTATTCATAGTCTGGAGGCAGAACTCATCCCAAGGAAACTCCCTTTTCAACTGATTGATTGCGTTATGGAGGGTGATCACATTACATTATATTAGATTACATTGTGGAACAGCAACTAGTCTTCCAGTATTTGGCCAAACCATGGAAACCAGAGCCTAGCTAAGTTGACACATAAAATTAACCATCACAATGGGCTTTATCAACTGTAGTTTGTGACATTGGGCACGTCACTTAGCCACTTTAAGACCATTTTGTCACATACTGACTCCCTCCCCCTCGCCACCCTTGCTTCTCAAAATTGCTAATTCATGGACCAGCATTGCTTAGGGGCTTATTAGAAATGCAGTATCTCAGGCCCCAGCTTTAGACCTCCTAAATTAGAACCTACATTTTAGCAAGATTTCTCAGCTGATCTGTATACACATTAAAGTTTGAGAAATACTGCTCTGGACTATAAGATCTTCGAGGGCAGGCTCTAGACTAAATCTTGCTTGGGAGCTAAGTCTGAAACCTATTTTTTTTAAGTGATAATTTCCACTAAGTGATAATTTACATGCCAACTCATACCACGGTATTCTCGATTAAATTAGATGAAAAACACTGGAGAGTAAAGGATGTGTGTGTGTGTGTGTTCCAACTAAAACCAACATTTGTATATACTCACTGAGATTCTGGATCTTGGCATTTAAAAATATTCAGTAAGTTTGTAGAAGTGAAAAAAGAAAAGTCCTGGCAAGCTGTTTTTATAGCTCCTGTCTACTACTAGGCTCCAAATAACAACAGAAAGAGAATGTATACCATTATTTACAGATACTGTCAAACTTTGTGCACTGAATTTCTTGCACCTCTCCCCACTACTTGTCTCCTGCTTTCAGAGAGTTTAAATAATCTTATATCCATTCCTGGGCTTCTGACTGTCCCAACTTACTTGGCTTTCACTTTTCACAAAATATAAATCACATAAGCTTATGCCTTCTCTAACAAGACTCAGTTATTACAGTAACATTCTGAGTAAGAACAAAAAAATGCAGAAATATTCATATTGCAATACATCTGCTAATGCGAAGCTGTCATTGCAGTTTTGTTACCCAATTACCATTACTGCTGAACAGAAAATATCTATAACTTGGTACGTTGGGCATCATATTTGCAGGCATCCAAGAGACATACAGGTTTTCACTTATTTCTGTAAAATCCTGATAAATTACCTATTTCAATTTTTAGTTGTATTTCTTGAATAAATTGATTCCCTAGAAAAATTCATGTAAATGTGCTACTTTGCATAATTTCTATGACTAATTATGGTGCCCGTAAAAACACCATGGGGGCAGCGTCTGACCTCCTCTAACTTCAAGAGGGGGAAGAGGAATCAAGGTCAACAGCCCGAGGCTGATTCCTATGAAGTGGAGGTGAGACACACCTCCTCTCTTTGCCATCTTTACCAATTCTGGCACCAACCATCCCTCCCGTGGCACTCTCTACTTCTCTGCTGGGTTCAATAATTCATTGCAATGGCCACACAGAACTCACAGACAATACAATTATGGGGCTTTTAGCGAAGTAACACGTTACAATTCAAGTTCAGGAAAACTCAGGATAGAATTCTTCCACCAGGACAGCCTCTTCTCAGCCATGGTCACAGGCACGCCTCTCTGGCCCTCAACCTCTACCCTACTCGGGCAAGCTGTTACAAAACTCTTTTAGTTCTGCCAATAAGTGCCCAGAGGCACCCTACTCCACCAGCAAGCCTCCTGCCCAAAGGCACTCAGCTTTCTCACTCCGTGGGCCAGGAAGCCCACCACGCCATCTCCTCCCATCATTTTTCTGCCACAGCTTCTGGAGAGCTCTCCCTTTTTCTTTCTCTCTCTCTTTCTTTGTCTCCTAGTTCTGGGGGCTTCTCAGTGCAGGAATAAGGGTCCAAAGGACGTGCTCTCCACTCCTAGCTGTTCTTCCTTGGTGGTGGTGGGATCCTCTCTTTCTCCTGGAATTGGTTCTCTTTTGAGCCTAGCAGGATGCCAAAACTGACCAGTCCCCTTGGTGGGACATGGTTACCTTATTTGCACAGTCCCACGCAATCACTTGGCTGAGAGGTACAAGACCATGGCGAGAAAGGCCACATAAAAGCAATCCATCAGACCATAGTGCCTTTCTGAAAATCTCTAACAAATTCTTAGTTCTTGATTTTCTGAACATTCTAATCCCTTATCATTTCCAGGTCTTTGTGAATGAGTGAATGGCCCCACTGTGTGGACCTGTGGCAACACCTGGTGTCATAAGCAGCAATGGTCATAGAAGCAGAGCAATGGAAATGGCAGGAAAAAAAATCACTCATATGTGTTCTAGACCAAAACAATGTTGCTGCCTTAGAGCATAAGGCTGAAAATCAGGATATGACAAGATGGTATTATTTCTGTGGGACGAGGCTTTATGTTTCTGTCTGCCAATAAAATGGAATTATGGAATTAACTACCTTGTTTCCCACTATTATTCCAAGTGATCTTAACATGTGTAATACAAGTTCATCAATAGTTTCTCTCTAATGGTATTATAAATACTCCCAAAACTGACCATTCTAAAAGACTGGTGAGGAATTGATCATTGATACCAACCTGCTAATAAATCTATCATGGCTGAAAATAATGAGGCTTGTTCATTGCTACTTAGATTTTAATAGAATATGTACTAGGATATATACTGACATAGTTGTAAACTTGCTGGGGTAAAATATGACCGAGGCTGTAACAAATGGATTTTTCAACCTGGATAAAAAGTAAGATACCTAATTCCACACGTGGCAGTACCCTCACATTTTAAATCAGTTAATAGTGAGCATAACCAGAATGGTTGAGAAGTCTAACTTCTGTCTTTGAACACATGAAGTGTTTCTGAGATATATAAAAATATATAAACACGAAAAAAGCAGCCCCTCTGAAAACCCAGTCATTCACCCAGGAACACTACTAGGTGTCCTGAGCTATTCAAGTTGTTGTTATTGTTAGGTGCCGTTGGGTTGGTTCTGACCCATAGCGACCCTATGCACAGCAGAACAAAACACTGCCTGGTCCTGCGCCATCCTTACAATCATTATTATGCTTCAGCCCATCATTGCAGCCACTGTGTCAATCGACCTCGTTGAGGGTCTTCTTCTTTTCCGCTGACTCTGTACTTTGCCGAGCATGAAGTCCTTCTCCAGGGACTGATTCCTCCTCACAACATATCCAAAGTATGAAAGACGCAGTCTCGCCATCCTTGCTTCTAAGGAGCATTCTGGTTGTACTTCTTCCAAGACAGATTTGTTCGTTCTTTTGGCAGTCCATGGTATATTCAATATTCTTAGCAAACACCATAACTCAAAGATGTCAATTCTTCTTCAGTCTTCCTTATTCGTTTTCCAGCTTTCACATGCATGTGATGCAATTGAAAATACCATGGCTTGGGTCAGGCGTACCTTAGTCTTCAAGGTGACATCTTTGCTCTTCAACACTTTAAAGAGGTCCTTTGGAGCAGATTTGTGCAATGCAATGTGTCTTTTGATTTCTTGACTGCTGCTTCCATGGCTGTTGATTGTGGATCCAAGTAAAATGAAATCCTTGACAACTTCAATCTTTTCTCCCTTTATCATGATGTTGCTCATTGGTCCAGTTGTGAGGATTTTTGTTTTCTTTATGTTGAGGTGCAATCCATACTGAAGGCTGTGGTCTTTGATCTTCATTAGTAACTGCTTCAGAGTCTCTTCACTTTCAGCAGCATATTGACAGGGAACTGCCAGAAATTCAGGCAGGTTTCAGAAGAGGACGTGGAACCAGGGATACCGTTGCTGATGTCAGATGGATCCTGGCTGAAAGCAGAGAATACCAGAAGGTATTCAAGTACGGTTTCCTTAAAAAGAAAAAGAAAAGAAGTTAGTTTTATGTGGACAGCTAAGTCTCTGTGGCATTCCCCCTTCCAGAAGTCAAAGCCCAAAACTCAACAGTAACCAAAGATTTTAAAAATTGCCTGGGATGTTCTAAAATCTAATCCAACCCTGTATACACACAATTCTGACAAGAGATAGAAAGCTGGGCAAAATGATGTCTAGATACCCCTTTGGAGTCTATCTTTCCTTAGCTCTTGTATTCAAATATTCAGCAAGAAATCCAATTATGTTCTGTATTATTAATTTTGTTATATTTTTTATAAAACACTGAGTAAATCTGATATCCAATAAATGAAATCACAGAGATTCTATTTACTTTACTAATATTTTTACATCATTTTTAAAGTATCTTCCAGATTTAACACTGGACAAATACATATATCAGAACTAGAATCAAACATACAGTCATTAAAAATCAAAAACTACAGATGTCCCAGGCTCCATGTGGTCAACAATGCCTTTAAGCAGAGAGTCTGCTACAATCTGTACCAACTGACACTTCCAGGTGGCGTACAAGAGAAGCCCCAGGGAGGCTGCATTGCTTCACTGTAGCCCCAGGGCAACATATATACAGAAACGAACTTTTATTTTTTTTAAGTTTTATTTCCCCCCCTCCAGGTGATTTAGTTGCTTTCTTAACTGCCTTCCTTTTCTCCTTAAAATTTTCCTGGGAAAAAGTGAATACAAAATTTCTGTTATTTTGTGAGGATATAATATGTATGTGAAGCTTGATAGTTGGATGAAATCACTGCCCATTCTGGGAATGGCAACCAGTCACAACGGCAGGATCGCATAGGGGTGTCTTAAGAAAAGTACAATACCTAGGACAAGCTCTATCATATGCTAGTGATGACGCAAGTCTGCACTCTTATAAAAGAAAATGCTAATTTAACTTAACACTGCCTGAACAATAATTTTCTAGAAGCATTTTTGGAATACTTTCCTGCTTCACCTGCTTAACTTAAATGAAAAACAAAATGAGCAAATGGCAATGACATTTTCTCTCCCATAGGGAGGAACAATGTATCAAATCTCTTGTACCTGTATCCTTCTGGGCCATTTAACTCTCAGTCTTGGTTTAATCTTATTCTAAACTCTGAGACCAGTTCTGCTCCTAAGCAAGAGGAGAATAGGGAGTTCTAGGCCAGCCAGTAGCTTACCTGCTCAAAATCAAGCTGTCTTGCTGGTGTCTCCATGCTGACATTCCTTGTATATTTGATTCGAACATATGGCCTACTTCCTATAAGTAGATCTTGGTCTTCTGCCTCAGTACTTAAGTCCCTACTTTGGTTTCTACATCATTCCTCCAAGTCTAGGATTATTATGCCTGATCACTGAGCCCTGGAAAACTTCAGATCCACCCCAAACTCCAATTCCTATTGCTGGCTTACTGACGCTTATTGAAAGTCTGCCTGACACCAACTGGCTGCTTTTCATGCCTGCACTGTCTGTCAGGAATTAGTGACAGACCTCCTCAAATCTCATTTTATGGTCTCGGTCCCCATATTCTTGTCCTGCCCCTTTACTAATCAATCAGATTTGGGGCTTCAGTCATTCTTGGTCTGATGCATTCTAAACTCCACTTATGATATGGGATAAAAATTTGATAAAAGAAAAAACTCCAAATAAGCAATCAGTCAAAATATTAAGTCTGGGGTCTTAAAGGCTTGTGAGCGGCCACCTAAGATACTCCACTGGTCTCACCCCATCAGAAAAAAGGGAAAATGAAGAAAATCAAAGACACAAAGGGAACGATTAGTCCAAAGGACAAATGACCACAACTACCACAGCCTCCACCAGACTGAGTCCAGCACAACTAGCTGGTGCCTGGCTACCACCACCGACTGCTCTGACAGGGATCACAATAGATGGTCCTGGACAGAGCTAGAGAAAAATGTAGAACAAAATTCTAACTCAAAAAAAAAAAAAAAAGACCAGACTTACTGGCCTGACAGAGGCTTGAGAAACCCGAAGAGTATGGCCCCCAGACACGTTTTTAGCTCAGTAAGGAAGTCACTCTTGATGTTCACCCTTCAGCCAAAGATTAGACAGGCCCATAAAACAAAACAAGACTAAATGGACACAACAGCCCAGGGGCAAGGACAAAAAGGCAAGAGGGGACAGGAACTCCTGTCTGGAGGGGAGATAAGAAGGCAGCGGGGGACAGATTATGGCTGAATGGACACGGAAATACAGGGTAGAGAAAAGGAGTGTGCTGTCTCACTAGGGGGAGAGCAACTAGGAGTATACAGCAAGGTGTATATAAATTTTTGTATGAGAGACGGACTTGAATGTAAACTTTTACTCAAATCACAATAAAAATTAAAAAAAAAAAGAGGGGACAGGAAAGCTGGTAACAGAGAACCCAAGGTCGAGAGGCGGAGAGTGTTGACATGTCGTGGGGTTGGCAACCAATGTCACAAAACAATATGTGTATTAACTGTTCAATGTGAAACTAATTTACTCTGTAAACCTTCATCTAAAGTACAATTAAAAAAAGAAAAAAATTAATATAAGCACCCCATAGAAACAGTAAGTGTAGTCAGATATTAACTTGCTTGAGAGATTAACTGGGACACCTGTGACATAGTCTACTATTACACTGTATATTTTGAAGGTTTGGGTTTTTGGGTTTTTTTTTTTAAGTTTTGTTTTTCCCCCAAGTGATCTAAGTGCTTTTTAATTGCCTTCTTTCTTCTTCCTTCTAGCAGTGGGTTATAGGATCAAGCCCGTGTTTGTCTGTTTATTAGGAATTTCTCTTTTAAAAATTGCTTCAAGCTTAAATCTTCATGGGATGTCTCTGGTGTTGAAGCTCCTTTTTATTTTATTACAGCTCTCAGATCCATCAGATGAAGGAACATTTACTTAATAAGAAATTTACTTTAAGGTCACAAACCCTCATGTCAAAAACAAAAACAAAAGACGATGACCTTTGACACTTTGTTAATACCTTGTTGTTGATATTTGATACTCTCCTAGAAGGTAAAGCCATGAGCATTTTGGATTTTTATTAACAATGATATATCCTAACAGTAATTTACAAACACAAGTTACAACTGGAAGTTTTAGAAAGTTGAATAACTGTCAGGAAATTTGATTGTAACCTGGTTAGCCAGTTTACTAAACATAAGACCTTGTGCAGGTCACTTGACCTCCTTTAGCCCTGGTTTATTTATCCATAAGAAGGGATACCAAGCCCTGTGTTGATTACCACAAAAAATGTCATGGGGATCTTAGTTATCTAGTGCTACAATAACAGAAATACCACAAGTAGATGGCTTTAGCAAACGGAAATTTATTCTCTCACAGTCTAGTAAGCTAGAAGTCCAAATTCAGGGTGCCAGCTCCAGGGGAAGGCCTTCCCTCTCTGTTAGCTGTGGGGGAAGGTCCTTGTCATCAATCTTCCCCTGGTCTAGGAGTTTCTCAGCACAGGGACCCTGCGTCCAAATGACGCACTATTCTTCTGGCTCTTGTTTCTCGGTGGTATGGGGTCGCCCTGTCTCTCTGCTCGCTTCTCTTCTCTCTTTTATATCTCAAAAGAGATTGACTCAAGACATAACATAATGTTGTAGATTGAGACCTGCCTCATTAACATAACTGCCTCTAATCCTGCCTCATTAACATCATAGAGGTAGGGTTTACAACACATAGGAAAATCACATCACAAAACACAATACTGGGAGTCATGACCTAGCCAAGCTGACACATTTTTGGCAGATACAATTCAGTCCATAACAGGATCAAAAGAGATAGGATGTGAAAGTACTTTGAGGTTGCAAAGCCCTGTACAAATATAAGGAATGCATTTTAGTAAAGGGAAGGCATTACTGAACATTTATAAAGAGGTCTTTTTGTCCCTCAATGTTCATTAACTGTTGAAGAATAACTGTGAGCCGATGCTTTGTACACCCATCATACACTGCAGGGGAGAACAGTCCTGAGAAGTCCGTAGTTTGGTGATATACTTGACAGGTAAGAGTATCAGCTTTGGCCCAGGAAAGCCTGAGCTTGAGTCTAAACTCTGCCACTTACCAGCTGACTTTAGACTAATGCAACTATTCCAGCCTTATTTTTCCATCAATAAAGCAGAGATAATAATAATATCTCATCACTTATTTACTACTTTAACTGAGATATTATATTGAATGTAAAGGATTTAGCACAACACCAGCACACTATATGGCACAGGGTAAGCAATAAATATTGGTCATCATTATTATTAATAATATTTTTCTTATTATTGAGAACCTAAACATCATTCAGGAGACTGTGAGTGTTCTCACACTTCCCCCAAACCATAACTGCACTGTATGCTAGTGTCCTTAACCCTCACAGAGAAGCCATGAAGAATAGTGAAAGAAAAGCATAATAACCTAGAAGGTGATCACAAAAAGGAAGTTGGTTCAACAGGAAAAGATGCACGTGCTTTTCATCTTTCCTGAAAGAGAAACCAAAGTCAGACTTTATAGAGTCAGGCCAAATTGAACGACACAACACTACATTGGATTCTACATTAGTGGGCTAGGTGGTCAGGTATAAACAGCATCCAAATCTGATCAGATGGTCACAGGTTGGCATTTGAGCTTTGAAGTTCACATAGGGTTTAAATAAGGAAACCAGCAGACCTTAGGCGAGGAGATGAGAAAAGAACAAATGGGGTGGTTCACATAGAAGCACTACTAGGGTAGGACACAAAAGGTACCTTTCCGACAGTCTGCTGTCTGTTCTGGATTTGAGCATGCTTGTGGGGAAACCCTGGTGGCTTAGTGGTTAAGAGCTATGACTGCTAACCAAAAGACTGGCAGTTCAAATCTGACAGGCGCTCCTTGGAAATCCTATGGAAGCCCTGGTGGCTTAGTGGTTAACTGCTACGGCTGCCAACCAAAGAGTCAGCAGTTCGAATCCGCCAGGCGCTCCTTGGAAACTCTATGGGGCAGTTCTACTCTGTCCTATAGGGTCGCTATGAGTCGGAATTGACTCGACGGCAGTGGGTTTGGTTTTTGGTTTATTAACCTGACAAATTAATTTGTAGATACCTAGGCAGCGTGTTGATCAGACATAGCAGTAGGAACTGACCTGAAGTTCTAGACTCTGCATTTTGATCTGGGTATATGATATATATGCCAACTGTGTCCATCACGCATTTCATAAATATTATTTTCTGTTTATATTAGGATTGGCTAGGGTAGAGGATGTGATGGATAAAAAAGAAAGGCCTTGAGGAAAATAATAAGCATATTGTGTTCATTTGGTACTGGTGTAAATGCTTTACACGTGATTATCTCATTTAATCCTCCCAACATCCCACTGAGGTATTATTATTACCTGTACTCTCCGGATGGGAACTGGTGGCACAGAAAGGCTAAGTGACTAGTAGCTGGTGGATTTAGGATTCAAACCTAAGAAGTCTATCTCCAATTTCCCTAATGTTTAACACAATATTGAGCATCTAGTAGTTGCTCAATGAATATTTGTCCAATCAGTGAATAAATACATGTTAAATGTTAGAGGTTATAATGACATTTGTACACTCTGATCTCCTTAGGTTGCAAGTACACTGGCTAGAAAGAAATGTTTTCTACATTTCTTGCAGTTACTACTTCCTCTCCTACAGATAATGGTAATGATGATGGAAACAACAACTAGAGTTAATGCCTAATTAACATTTCAAATTTACCACGTCAATAAAGCCCCAGACCTGTTCCACCTTCAGCCTTTCTGACCTCAACTATCCTGTTGGCTTTATCTTTATAATATTTCCAGAATCTGACCACTTCTCGCTACTCCCACTGCCACCACCTTGGTCTAACCCAGCATCAATGATCTCTTGGTCTACTGCAATAGTTTCCTAATTGGTCTCCCTGCCTCTGTCCTGGCCTCTTCAGCAGCCAAAATTACCCCATTAATATCATGGCATTCCCCTGCTAACCTCAATAGTTCTATCTCACTCGGAGTAAAAGAAAAAGGCTTTAAAATGACCTACAGGGCCCTACACGATCTTCCCAATCCCCTTGACTATGACCACATCTTCTGTCTCTGTCTCTCCCTCCTTTAATTCATTCCAGCCACACTGGCCTCCCTATTGCTCCTCTAACTCAGGAGGAATGCTCCCAAGTAAGGACTGACTGCATGCCTGAAATTTTTCTTCCCCTATATCTGTACAGCTTACTCCTCACCTTCTTCAAGTTTTTGCTCATATGTCACCTTAATAAGGTATAGCTTGGCCACCCCATTTAAAATCACGACCTTCCCCCTGCACTCTGGGTCCTCTTAACGTGCTTTATTTTTTCCTGAAAATTTTAGCTTTAGAAAACACAATCAATTTACTGATGTGTTTTGTTAACTGTCTGTCTTAGTCATCTAGTGCTGCTACAACAGAAATACCATAAGTGGATGGTTTTAACAGAGAAGTTTATTCTCTCACAGTCTAGTAGGCTAGAAGTTCACATTCAGGGTGTCAGCGTTGCTTTATTTGCTTTATAACATTTTTCGCTAAAATAATTTTTAAATTTAAGTTTAGAATTTTATTTTATGTCACCTCCCACACCAGAATGTGAGATCCAATAGATTGGTGTTTTAGTTATTTAGTACTGCTCAAATGCCAAAGTGGATGGCTTTAACAGAGAAGTGTATTCTCTTAAAGTCCAGTAGGCTAGAAGTCTGAATTCCGGGCGCCGGCTCCAGGGTAAGACTTTCTCCTGTCAGCCCTTGAGGAAGGTCCTTGTGATGCATCAGTCTTCCCTTGATCTGGGAGCATCTCAGCGCAGGAACCTCAGGTCCAAAGGACGCATTCTGTTCCCAGCACTGTTTTCTTGGTGGTATGAGGTTCCCAGGTCTCTCTGCTCACTTCTCTCTTCTATATCTCAAAAGAGATTGGCTTAAGACACTATCTAATCTTGTAGATCTCATCAATATAACTGGCACTAATCCATCTCATTTCATCATAGTGACAGGATTTACAACACATAGGGAAATCATATCAGATGACTAAATGGTAGACAATCATGCAATACTGGGAATCGTGACCTAGCCAAGTAGACAGATATTTTGGGGGAACATAAGTCAATTCATGACACTGTCTGCCTCTACTAGAATGAAGGAATGTTCGTCCACTAATTCCACAAAGGCAAGTGTTTCTCTATTTTTTTCACTGATGTATCCCAAGCACCTAGAAGAGTGCTTGGCACAAAGTTAGCACTCAATTAATATATGTTCATTGCATAAGATAGGACATTCTCATGTAGAATATCGATGAACAGGCCCTAAGTTAAAAAACAAACTATGTGGTTGTACTTAAAACAATATGTCAAGATAACTCAGGTCAATAACAAATCATTCAAGCAGATAAGAATTTTCCTTCTCCCAAGCTTGTTCTAAGCTAGTATACGTATGTTCAAACTGTACTGATATAGTCTATCTACATCCAATAAGCCTTATGGTATGAACGAACCTGCCACCCAGAATAAAATGTAGCAAGTACACAAAAATATGAAAATAAAATAGTACTATAAAATGTTTGCCCTGAAAACGACCAAATGAAGATGGACTGTTTCAAATGTTAACAGAAAAATGAAAAAATAAAAAGTATATGAAAGCCAATTCATTTGCTAAACTAGTAAAAATGTTTGTTTGTTTTAATTCGTGATTTTGTGTTTATTTTGTCATCGTTGGTGAAAAAACTAAGTCACACGTAAGTGAAATACTATGTTCCATAAAACAGTTCCGTTTGTAATCAATCAAAAATAATAGTCATTTTATACAGTCCATGACCCCTGGGTGATGTAAACAGTTTGCACTCAATTACTAACTGAAAGGTTGGCAGTTTGAACCCACCCAGGGGTGCTGCGGAAGAAAGGCCTGGTAATCTGCTGCCATAAAGATTACAACCAAGAAAACCCTATGGAGATCAGTTCTACTCTGTAATGCATGGGGACACCATAAGTCAGAATCAACTGAATCAATGGCAACAGGTTTTTTTTATATGTGCATTGTAGAAAATTAAAAAACATGGATAAGCAAAACCAAAAAAATAACATCTTCATATTCCCACCACCAGAAATCCCCTACGTTAACTCTGTTGTTGTTGTTATTAGGTGCCATCAAGTCGGTTCTGACTCATAGTGACCTTATACACATCAGAATGAAACAATGCATGGCACTGGACGATACTTGCAGTCGTTGATATGCTTAAGCCCATTGTTGCAGCCTCTATGTCAATCTATCTCATTGAGGGTCTTCCTCTTTTTCGATGACCTTCTACTTTACCAAGCATGATGTCCTTCTCCAGGGACTGGTCCCTCCTGATAACACGTCCAAAGTAACCGAGATTGAAGTCTCTCCATCCTTGCTTTGAAGGGGCACTCTAGCTGTACTTTTTCCGAGACACACTTGATCGTTCTTCTGGCAGTTCAGGGTATATTCAATATTCTTTGCCAACACCATAATTCAAAAGTGTCAATTCTTCTTTGGTCTTCTTTCTTCATCGCCCAGCTCTCGCATGCATATATAAAAAACAATTGAAAATATCATGGCTTGGGTCCAGCACACCTTAATCCTCAAAGTGACATCTTTGCTTTTCAACACTTTGAAGAGGTCTTTTGCAGCAGATTTGCCCAGTGCAATACGTCGTTTGATTTCTTGACTGCAGCTTCCATGGGCATTGATTGTGGATCCAAGAAAAATGAAATCCTTGATAACGTCAATCTTTTCTCCTTTCATAATGGCATGGCTTATTGGTCCTGTTTTGAGGATTTTTGTTTTCTTTATGTTGCTGTGTAATGCCTACTGAAGGCTGTAGTCTTTAACCTTCCTCAGTAAGTGCTTCAAGTCCTCTTCACTTTCAGTAAGCAAGGTTGTGTCATCTGCATAATACAGGCTGTTAATGAGTCTTCCTCCAATCCTGATGCCACATTCTTCTTCATATAGTCCAGCCTCTCAGATTATTCACTCAACATACAAATTGAATAAGTACAATGGAAGGGTACAACCCTGACACCTAAAAATTTAAACCACGCAGTAGCCCCTTGTTCTGTTCAAATGACTGCCTCTTGGTCTATGTACAGGCTCACCTGAGCACAATAAAGTGTTCTGGAATTCCCATTCTTCATAATGTTATCCATAATTTGTTATGATCCACACAGTCAAATGCCTTTGTATTTGTATAACTCTGTAGTGCATATATTTCTTAACATTTTTTAGGCATACGTATATGTACAATGCAAGTTTATATATTTTTGGCCAAAAAAAGATTATGCTGTTTAGCATCTGCTTAAGTAGGTGCTTAAGTCAAGGTCCCTGGGTGGCGTAAATGGCTTGCCATCAACTACTAATTGAAAAGTTGGCAGTTTGAACTTACTCAGCAGCACAGCAGAAGAATGACCTGGCAATCCATTTCCACAGCCAAGAAAACCCTATGGAATAGTTCTACTCTGTAACACATGGGGTCACCATGATTCAGAATTCATTTGATAGCAATGAGTTTGGTGTCTGTTTGGTTTTCTTAAGTCAATGATTTTCACCTTTCAATGTCAGCAAGATTTCATCTCATCTAATACCCAACACACATTGAAATTTCCCCAATTGAACTAAAAACATCATTTATAGTTGGTTTGTCAAAACTAGCATCCAATTCAGGGCAATGCAGTAAAAATCACTTTTAAAGAAGTAACAGCCCCAACTTCTTCAAACATATCACTTTATTTTAAAAACTTTCAATGTTAAACATTCTCTTACCTGAAAACACTTATTTTTATTGCTGTATCTATCTAAATGTGATTTAAACTCTGTTCAGTATAAATTTATCGTAGATCTGTTGAATAAAATTGTAGAATAGATATTGAAAAGTACAAGATCTTCATATATGAAAATTAGAGAAAACTTGTTTAATTATAAGAAAAAGCTTTATACCATTGTAACTATAAACAATACACAGTACTATTGGACAACTCACTTATGCTGTTTTTATTAGCATAGCCATTACTCATCTGAAACTGACTTAAAGAAAAACTGCTTTTTCTCTTTTTACTAAATAATAAACTGCCTACATTATGTGGCATATTATTAAGCTTTTTCAGCCAAAAAAGTAAAGCTTATTTCTGTTATTTTTAGTGATAATAAAGAGTTATGTGATAAAATGACAAAGACCCTAGAATTAGTGAAAAATATAAATCATTTCTATTCAACAGCACTTTTTCAATATCCTTTAAATTTAAATCTATATTGTCCTCAAAAACAATTAATGGAAGATTTACCATGATGATTTTCTGAATGAATAAAATTAATAAATCAATCCATCGATACAGGTTCTAATCTGTCCTTGTGTGTTTGAAACTTGGTTGTTATATGAAGACAACTGAAGATTCTCAAGTTACATTCTGTATAATGTTAAAGAGAATTCTGTAAATAGGGTGTTGACATCTTAGTTAAAACCAGAGTGTTACTCTGAATGTGAAACTAACATGAGGTCAGTTTAAAGTGTTATTTACTATATGGCAATTTCTTATAAAATTAAAAATGCAATTGTACTCCTGGGTATTTATCCTAGAGAAATGAAAATTTATGTTCACACAAAAAACCTATACATGAATATTCATAGTTTTATTCATGATAGCCCCAAACTGGAAACAACCCAAATGTTCTTCAAAGGGTGATTGGATAAACAAATCTTGGTACAGCCATACCATGGAATATTACTCAGCAATAAAAAGGAACAAACTATTGATACACAAAACAATCTTGATGAATCTCCAGAAGATTATGCTGAGTGAAACCTTAAAGGTTACATGCTGTATGATTCCATCTGTATAATATTCTTAAAATAACAAAAATACAGAGATGAAGAACAGATTAGTGGTTAACAGGATTTAGACACAGGCTGGGGAAAGAGGTAAGGAGGCGGGTGTATTTATAAGCATGAGGAATGCTTGTGATGATGAAACTGTTACTATCTTGACTGTGGTGGTAGATACAATAACCTACCAATGCCTTATGACTGTGTAGAGCTAAATACACACACACACGCACAAATGAGTCCAAGTGAAACTGGGAAAATCTAAATGAGCTCAGTGGATTGTGGCTTGTCAATATCATGGTTGCAATATTATACTATAGTTTTGCAAGATGTTACCATTGGGGGAAAATGAGTGAAGGGTACATGGCATCTCTGTATTCAGGGTTGGATTAAGGCACTTGAGGGCCCCAGGCATTGAAAATCTGTGGTGCCCCCTCCTCTGCTTACTCACACATTTGAGTGAGATATGTGTGTTATATATATATCCCACCCACTGCCGTCGAGTCGATTCTGACTCATAGCGACACTATAGGACAGAGTAGAGCTGCCCCATAGAGTTTCCAAGGAGCGCCTGGTGGATTTGAACTGCTGGCCCTTTGGTTAGCAGCCATAGCACTTAACCACTATGCCACCAAGGTTTCCACTGCATATATACATATATACATATATGTGTGTGTGTCTTGGCTATCCATGATATAACTTCTTTTTAAATGCAACTACAATACCAGCAATTCAACACAAAATTGGTGTATGCCATTTTAGCAGAACGAGATGAACTGGACCATAACATTTTTAGTGGATGCAGGGTGCTGAGATTTTTACTATATGCCACAATTTCTACAAAAAGAATATTCTACAACAAAGAAAATGAGTCAGTGAACTTAGTTGTTTCAACAATCAATGTAAAATTCTGGTGATCTCCCACAACAAAAAAGTTGACTTTCACCAATTTTGCTTTAAATGGCTCATACTTCAATTTTGATGCTTGTTTTGTAATAAATGCTATAATTATAAATGAACAAATGAAAAGATGTCATAAAGAAAATATAATGATCAGAAAGCAAATATTACAACAAATTACTATACTGCCTTTTATTTTTAGATAGATTTTTCATCTCTAAGATGTTATAATTAAAAACATTTCTTTCTAGTCTTTGCTCTTACAAATTCTTCAATGATTGTTTCACCATTAAGCTGCCAAACAATATCTACTTCCATACGTAATAAGGATAATGAATCCAGTCTTTCTTGAATCATTGTTGTACACTAAGGGTCTTTGCTTTGGACAACTGGTGTCCCTGTTTTGCTGATGCCCTAATCAAGTGCTTACCTTGCTTATTGGGCAATCTGTTCCTGTCTGTATTATTTCTTATAACTGCATGTAAACTATAATTATCTTAAAACATTTTTCTAAAAAAAGCAGAACTGAAAACAAGTAAGTGTTTATTATCTCATAAGTTTGCTTCAAACAAGCTTTTGGGAGAGACTCTAGTCGGTATAGCTCCATTTTGTATAAACAACTATACTCATGCCCTCAACCTCACTGAATATATAAAAATGGAGACAACTTTTGTAGAAATGACAATAAAATAGCCAATCCTGTTTTTATTTTTTATTTTCTTTAGGGATATCAGGGAAAAGAAAGCCATTTAGCTATGTTGTTATTGTTGTGTGCTGTACAGTCGATTCCAACTCATAGCATAGCTACCCCATGTGACAGAATAGAACGGCCCCATATGGTTCCCTGGGCTGTAATCTTTATGAAAGCAGATCACCAGGTTTTTTCTCTGGCACAGCCGCTGGTGGGTTTGAACTGCTGACCTTTCAGTTAGCAGCCAAGCACTTAACCATTGCACCACCAATGTTCCTTACGTAGCTATACATACCTTGAAATAAAATTGTTCAAATTACTGCTTTCATGTGAAAATTGCTTGATCAGAGCTGGGCCCACATAGGGCCTACAGACCAGGGAGAGACCCGAGTAGAGGTAATTGGTCCCAATTAATGTTGGTTCAAGGAGAAATAAAGCAAACCTCCTCCCTGAATTGATTCTACAAGGGTAAGCAAAAGAGGAAAAAATATGCTGGGAGAAACAAAAGTCAGGGAGAGATGTCAGAACATGCTTGAGCAGAGCATCCCTCCTCTAGGTGTTTCTATGAGGGCAGAAGAAAGAAGGCAGAAATTCTGGAAGAAGTAAAATTCAGGGAAACATATAACACGATGATTAGTTAAAGGAGAATAGAGCTACAGTCCACTCTTGGGATATGTCTGTAAGGATAGAAGAATGAACACAGAACTTTCTATAAGTATGGTGCCAGGATGTGATTTGTAGAAGGGGAACTAAGCTAAAGCCCCCTCTATTGCTACTGTTGCAACAGTGGGGTGGTGAGAAGAGAATTTATTATAGAAGTAAATGTCAGTGCATGGGATCAAAACATAATTGGTTAAAGAAGAACTGAATAGGCCCTCTTCCTTTAGGATTTCTGTAAAGGTAGGGCAAAAGGGCAGAACATTCTGGGAAAAGTAAAGATCTAGGAGAGGGTGTAAACATGATTGTTTGAGAGAGAAGTGAAAAAAGTTCCTCCCTTGGGGTTTCTGTGAAGGAATGTGGGGAGAGATAGACAGAACATTCTGGAAGAAGTAAAGAGCATGGGGTAGGCTCAGACATGATTGGACAAGAGAAAACTGAGTAAGAGCCTTTCTTGGGAGTTTCTATGGAGAGGGACAAGATACCATTCTAAGAAAAATAAATATCCGGGAGTAGAACTGAATATGACTAGAGGGAGGAGTACTGAACCAACCAGACTCCCTGGTGTGTTTTATACCACATGTGGTTATGAGGCTAGAACTTACAGGGAGAAGCAAAGATTAGAAGAAGAGATCTGAATGTGATTTGTTGAAGGAGACCTGAACTAAGTTACCTTCCCTAGGGGTTTCTTATGAGGGTATGAGTGCGTAATGGTGGTGTGGAGAGGGAATAAGCCCCTGACACTCACAGTTAAAGTGTGTGGAGAATGAGGACAGGATGTTCTGGGAAAAGTAAAGGACTGGGAACAAAGTCTAACATGATTGGTTGGAGAATTGAATTAAGGACCTTACCCAGGTGTTCCTGATATAGTGAGATTATGAGGGCAGAACATTCTGGAAAAAGTTAAGGTCAGGAAGTGGAGTCAGGTGTGACTGGCTGAAGGAAACAAAAAATAAGTTCCCTACCTCTGATGGTTAAGGTTTTGTGTCAACATGGCTGGGCCATGATTCTCAGTGGTTTGGCAGTTATGTAATGATGCAGTTTGGCAGTTATGTAATGATTTAGTTATCTTCCATTTTGTGATATAATGTAATCACCTATATGATACGATCTGATGTGATCACCCAATCAGTTAGTTGTAAGGGGAGCTTCCTTAGGGATGTGGCCTGCATCCAATATATATGGACATTACAGCAAAGCTCATTGGCTTTTTGCTCACTCTGGATCCTGCATCTGGCTCATCATCATCTGACCTCTGGTTCTTGGGACTTCAGCCAGTGGCCTGCCATATTGCCTGCTGATCTTGGGATTTGTTGGCCCCCACAACCTGTGAGCCAGCAGCCTGCCATCTTACCCATCGATGTTGTGTTCCTCAGCCACTGCAGCTACATAAGTCAAGAGAAGCCTCCAGCCTGACACCTGACCCACAGACATGAGACTTGCCAGCCTCTATAACTACATGAGCCATTTCCTATACTGGCTCTGCTTCTCTTGAGAACCCAGCCTAAGACACTCCCCCTGAGGTTTCTGTGATTGTGTGTTTGAGGGAGTAAGAAAGAACTTACTGTAAGAAGTGAAGGTTAGGGAGTAGACTAAATAACATTACTGGATGAGGAAGACTTGAATAATCCTCCTCTCCTAGCAGTTTCTGTGTGGGCGAGAGGATGAGGATAAAATCTGGAGAAAGTAAAGATTTGAGAGATAGTGGAACATGACTGAATGAAGAAGTAGTGAATTAAGCACTGTCTCCTGGCAGTTTGTGATATAGTGAGGATAGGAAGACAGAACTTTCTGGAAGAGGCAAAGGTCAAAAGTTAGAGTCAGAATGTGATTGGTTGAGGGAGAACAGATCTAAGCTACCTCCCTGGATGATTCTGATATTCTGACAGTAATTGGAGGAAAATTTCTAGAAAAAGTAAAGGTCAGGAGATAGGGTCAGAATGTGACTGAATGTAGGAAAACTGACTAAGTTTCCTTCCCTGAGCTTTCTATGAGGGTATGTTTCTGTGGGAAGGAAAGATAAAAACAGAACTTTCTGGAAAAAGAAAAGGACAGAGGGTGGACTCAGAACATGATTGCATGAGGAATAGCCAAATGGTCTCCCTTGTGGTTTCTGTGAAAGCAGAGAGATAAAAACAGGACATTCTGGGAAAAACATAATTTTGGGTGTGGATCTAAATATGAATGATTGAAGGAGAATTGAACTAAGCTCTCTCCTCTTGGTGATTCTGATATAATGGAGGTATAAGAACAGAACATTCTCGAAGAAATAAGGGTAGAGGGTAGAGTCAATATGGCTGTTTGAAGGAGAACTGAATATGTTCCCTTCCCTGAGATTTTCTGATATATTGAGGGTATCAAAAAAGAACAGAAATTTCTGGGAAAGAAAAAAAAAAGAATGTATGGTCAGAATGTGATTAGTTGGAGAAGAACTGAACTGAGTTTCATTATCTGGATCTGGTGGTTTCTGTCAGAAATCTGGGTAAGAACAGACCATTCTGGGAGAAATAAAGGACTGGGATTGGGTCTGATCATCCGTGGTTGAAGAAGAACTGAATTAATCCTCCCCCCCCCAAAAGATATCAATGAATGTGTGTCTATGTGTGTGTGGCAGGGGAGGGGAGAGGTTAAAACAGAACTTTCTGAAAAAAGTAATGGTCAAGGGGTGGGATCAGAACATGATTGGATGAGAAAGTACTAAATAAGCTTCCTCTCCTAGAGTTTTCTGTGAGGATGTGGGGTGAGAATATAATATTATGGGAAAGGAAATGGTATTGAATGGGGTTAGAATATGACTGGTTGAAGGAGATCTGAACTATTTTGTCAAAGCTGGCACTCTTCAGCACTTTCTGATTTTAGTTATTGATATGGACTGTGTACGTCCAACCTCCCAGATAGAAGTTGTAGCCTTCGGACTTCTTAAACCACATAGCAAGTGATTTATGAAATCCAAGTCCAAGAACCTGTTCTTACAGAGATGTAAATGGAGAAACGAGTGGTTAAGGGAGGAAAGGAAATGGTACTAGAACTATGAGAAGGCTTGAGGTTGGGTTTGGACAAAAAAATTGTCAAAAAAAGAAAGAAAGGAAGAAAACCCAGGAGGAAGTTTATGCTCTAGGCAAACACCAAAATTAATTCTAGTGATGAGGGATCTTAGGCAAGATAGTCATGGTGTCTGGTCCATATAAGTAAATGCATATCTGAAGGAAAACTACCACAACTAAAATTAACTCCTGTAATGTTGGCTTCTGGAAGAATTAAACCGGGATCTGAACCATGTAAGTAAATGCTTATCTAGTAGCAGAGGGAAGTGGCAGGAGGGAAACTGTCACCACCAAAATTAATTCCAATGATTTTGGATTCTGGACAAGTTAGTTCTGGATCTAATCCATAAAAATGAACACATCCCTGAAGGAGAGGAAAAAATCCACCTCCAAAACTATATTCAGCGACATTTGTTTCACAACTAGTTATTTCTGTTGTCTAGTCGGAATTAACTTGAGAGCAACTGGTTTGGTTTGGTTTTGGTTTGAGAGCAACTGGTTTGGTTTGGTTTTAGTTTATATAAGTAAAGGATTATCTGAAGAAGGAGGGGGACAAGCACCACAACCAAAATTTAATTCCAGTGATATTGAATCCTGGAAAATTAGTCCTGGGATCTGATCCATATAATAAATGCTTATCTGAAGGAGGAAGGAAAAACCACTACTACCAAAATTAAGTCCAGTGATATTGCATCCTGGACAAGTTAGATGTGAGATCTGATCAATATAAGTAAATGCTTATCTGAGGGAAGATGGAAAAACCACTAACAACAAATTAATTCCAGAGATATTGGATTCCAGATTAGTTAGTCATGGGGTCTAGTCCTCACAAGTAATCACGTCTCTCTGAAGGAGGAAGGGCAAAGTCACCACCAACATTAAATCCAATGATTTTTTTTCCTAGACTAGGTATTTGTGTTATCTAATCCATGTAAGTTGAGGGAAGACCCTCAATGAGATGCATTGACACAGTGGCTGCAACAGTGGGCTCAAGCATAGCAACAGTTGTGAGGATGGCGCAGGACTGGGCAGTGTTTCATTCTGTTGTACATATGAGACGGAACTGACTCGACGGCACCTAACAACAACAATCCACATAAGCAAATGTGTCTCTGAAGGAGGATGGGGGAAAAAAAAACCTACGTTTATTGAAAAGACTATGCGGATCTGAATGGCACTGGTTTTTGGCACAAAGTGAAGTTTTGGTGAAGAAAAATGGGTAGGAGTGTGAGAGAGTCACCTAGTGTGAGGAAAATACCAGAGCAGGGTAGAGACAAGTTACAATAGACAGAGTGGTGAAAGTCTTGTCTCAGAGTGGGTAGGAAACTCCAAAATAGTGTCCAACAAGCCAGTTTTTCTGGGTCATAGTGGAGAGGAAAGTGGACAGCTAAAGTGAACTGGGAACTTCAAATATAGTGGGTAGCAACAAAGAAATTTGTCAGTGGATAGGAAACTTCAATCACAATACGGAACAAATCCTCTATCTTAACGGAAAGGAACATGGGCAACCGTACAGCCAGGGAATCTGGATCATGAGCAAGCAACCAGAAATCTCACAGTGGAAGGGAATGAGAGCGGCTAGGAGAGTGCAGGGAACTCCAGGTAGTTGGGAATCATTGATCAGGTCTTGAAGTGTATAAAAATGTATGCAGATAGCGGCCCATCAACCACAATCTGCAAGGTCAGCAACATAGAGGCAGAGATGTTGAAGACGGGACTGCCAGACTCGCAGAGAAGTGCCAGTGAGCTATGAAATCTAACCCCCTCCCAGGTCAAAGCACCAACAGAAGGATCAGAAGTGAATTGAAAGCTAAAGATCATCTGCAGATGGGCAAGACATCAAAAGATAAGTTGATTTTATTACAAGGATCTTAGCGAGTAGCTGCAGAGAATTAGGAATTGGGTTTCATTGTTCTCAGGAGTAAACTCCCATGAGATGGCAGTTGCAATGCACTAAAGGAGAGAAATCAGAGTGGGTTCAATCGTATCGTTCACTAGGTTTTTGGTACGGTGGTAGGAGGGTGAGGTTTGGAACACTAATAATGCCAACAAACTACGTTTTTTCAAACCAGAGATTTTTTTTTCCTACTAGGAAGCATTTTTGCGTGCAATAATTCTCTAGAAATGACATTGATAAGCATATTCTGAGTGTAAACATTATTTCCAGAGTTGTCTTGTTAAGAACAGGGTGAAAATCTAGCCCTAGAATTTATCTGAAAGTGAATTCTGGTTTAATAAACTTCTTAGTTGAGCATTTCATTATATAGCAAGCCAATGCTTTCCAGTTAGTTCTTTAGAGAACAATCTCTGTGGTGTCCATATACCTAGGCTAGAAAAAAGTTCTCAGGAATAGCAGCTTCTTGGAATAGCCGTGATAGTATATTTAGCAAAAATTTGTATTTTGAAGTATTCTTTAAAGTGCTACTCTATCTTAACCTGATTCTTCTTGGAGCATTTTTTAACTACAGTTAACTCTTTGGGAAGAGCATTTAAGCTTTATCTTCTAACTCCAAAAAGAGATAGAGGTACTCAAAATCAATTTGTAGAGACTTAGAGATACAGAGACTGAAGAAAATTGAGATATCATTTTTATCCTCTGAGGGAACAGGCTCAGAGTTTTAAGTGATTTGCTTAAGGATGTAATAAAGTAAATTAGCAGAGTTGGGTCAATTCTCTTTCCAATATCCCTGTGAATTGAACTTTAAAGTACAAGTGTAATGTTGTGAACTTCAGTTTAAGTAAGATATTAGGTGTTTTCTGGATAGAATTATTGTTTTGCTGGTTTTGGTACCCCATGGGCACAGGTGCTAACTGGTCGTATAAGTACAACTGTAAAGTTTGAAACTTTAAACTTAAGTAAAATACTGGAAATTTTCTGAATAGAGCTGTAGGCTTTTGTCAACTTTGCTGTTTTGTAGTCACTGGTATTAACTGGCAGTATTTGGCTAAGTCTTTCTACAGGCTGTTTTCTTAAATAGTTCTCTGTTGCTAACTTTGTTGAAGGTCTGTTTGGGAATGAAAATAATATAGACTCTAGGATTTGCTTCAAAATAATCTGGTGGAAAGGGGGAATGGATATGTATATAGATAAAACAAGATTGGCCATGCGTTGATAATTGTTGAAGCTGGATGATGAGTACATGAAGGCTCATTATACTACTATATCTACTACTGTACATGCCTGAAAGTTACCATTATCAAAAGGTAAAAAATAAAATCCTTATTTGTATTATAAAATACAAGTCTGATTGGCAATAGGTGCTAGCTAGTAATAGAGTAATGAAACTACAGGCATTTGGTCCATCAGGTAGATTTTATTTTCTTCTACATTGTCTTTCTTCTGTATTAGTACATATGAACATAATTGAACTTATTTTTCGGTGACTTAATTTTAGGTGAGATTGAAGAAATAGTGATAAAATATAAAAGTCACCTTTCTGATATGGGTTAAAGCCAGAGGGAACTGCAGATTTTATGTGAAAATGTCAGTTTTCAGCAGGGGTTGCTGTATCTGTGAGTATAAAATTTACTGTTATTCTTATTCAGAATTTAGATTACTAGGGAAGAAACTACCTTTATAAAAGAAATAATGGAAGCAATGGGACTTGGAGTGGACAAAAGCTGGGGAATGTGTTTTATGATTTTTTTAACTGCAAAATATTGAATAATTCCTGAGTTATTGTTTACTTCTCAAGCAACTAAGCCATTCTGGCCCTGCCCTCTATGTCCCTGCTGTAAAAATATGTTTATCTGGGTTGGGTGTTAAGGCCTCGCTGCTGTAAAATAAACAGATAACCAACATGAAACTACATTCAGTTTCTTTTAAAAACTTTCTATTTGAAAATCTAATAAATATAGAAAACCGCATAAAACAAATTTATAGCTTAAGCAATTATTATGAAGCAAACAACCTTGTAACCACCACCTAGGTTAAAAAATCAAGATTTTGCCAGCCACTCTAGAGCACTATCCTAATCACAACTCCCTCCATCTCCTCATCTTAGTTTTTATGGTAATAGTTTCTTTACAATTTTACCACTCAAATGTTCATTCCTAAACACTAGTTATTTGGTTATGCCACTCCCTTAGAAGTTTTAAATCTCTTTGAATATAGAGCTCCCCATCCATCATTTTTTTTCCTGGCAATTTATTCGTTGAAGAAATGTCTTTTGTCCTCTAGAGTTTTACAAAGTCTTGATTTTGCTCTGTACTACATTTCCTGTAAATTGACAATGGTTTTGACAGTCCCTTTTTTTTTTTTTTCCTTGTGGCTTCATAAGTGGTGGTGTGTTCCTCTATCTGGAGGTACAAAATGTTTGCTTGAGTATCTTTTCTGTGGTGTGAACTACTATTAATGATCAATGCCATCAGTCTTTAGATTGAAGATGTCTTTCCAGAGGTTTTAGTTATCAGAAGCTCATTCTCTAAAATAAGGAAGGACTCTTGGGAACAATAATCCCTGAGTTCTTTTTTATTTTATGGTAGCAAATATATATGTAAAAACAAAAAAATTGCCATTTTAACATTTTTGACATGTTCAACTCAGTGACATTAATTACATTCATCATGTTGTTTAACCATGTTGATAAACTTGTCTGTGGCCTTTTTATTTGAAAGTCAGGCTTGATATACACTCTTTGGCTCACATTTACTTTCCTTCACTATAGTAAATATGCCACTCCTTTTTCTGCTGGCGTAAAGCTTTGCTGTCAAAGTCTGACAATTACATGATTTCTTCTCCTTTATGAGTGATTCTGATCCTTTTGACTGAAAGATTTTTTCCCCCTTAAAGTCCAACACTTTTACCCAAATACGTTTTTTGTGGGCTTAGCTGTGTCAATTTCCTCCGGTGTGTAGCTGTGCTCTTTTAAAATGCAGTTTTAAATCCCATTTCAAGAAAGTTTTCTTGCATTATACTTTCTAGAAATTGTTTTATTTCCTTCCTATGATTTTTTCTTTGGGGACCAAGAGCCTGTAGAAAATAAAATAGATTTCAAACAGCTGCTGGGGGTATCATCATAAGGATGAATGAAGAATTGCCAAGCAGTATTGAAGGCACAATTCAGATTAAATGGCATAAAGTTGTAGTGGAGCCAATTGGCACAGTTCTCCAACTTTCTGTAGCAAAACTCAGCACTGGCAAACAAAACAGATGTTTGGGTTTACTGAGCACTGTAAAATGGCAAGACGGATATAGTGGAAGGTCAAGGAAATGACGAATTCTAGGTGCCAGTTGAAATAGTTATCAACATGTTAATTGTACAAATAAGTCAAAAATACACCGCAAAATTTCTAGGACAACTCCAATTATATATTATTTTCAATAATGGGAATTTAAACGTATGACTAAAGCAAAAACAAAAAAAAAACTTGCTGCCCAGTTGATTCATACTCATGGAGACCCCATGTGTTGCAGAGTACGACTGCACTCCATAAGGTTTTCAAGGAACCATTTGCACCACCCAGGGACTCCTACTATATGACTAAAGGTGGTTTAATTCTTATTACTTTATAAGCATATTCATAATATGTTCACAAATCAGGAAAAAAAATCTTGATAGACCATTTTTCTTAATCTTAGATTTGGATAGAAAGGTTCCTTATCTGTGTATCATTGGAGGCCATAAAAAATACACATGGATTTTTGTTATGCAGTAATGATGTCATTAAAAATAGTGTGTGAGAACCCACACAAAATAATGTTGAAAATCTGAACAGACCATAACAAGAGAAGAGATTGAAAAGGTAATAAAAAAAAAAATCAACTCCAACAAAAAAAAAAAAAAAAAACGCCTGGCCCAGATGGCTTCACTGGAGAAGTCTACCAAACATTCAGAGAAAAGCTTACATCAGTGCTACTCAAACTATTTCAAAATATAGAAAAGGAAGCAATACTTCCAAATTCATTCTATGAAGCCAGCATAACCCTGATACCAAAACCAGGCAAAGACACCAACATTGTGCTGTAAGTACTAGCTAGAGCAATAAGGCAACAAAAAGAGATAAAGGGCATCCAAATTGGTAATGAAGAAGTAAAACTGTCCCTAATTACAGGTGATATGATACTATACATAGAAAACCCAAAAGACTCCACGAGAAAACTACTGGAACTAATAGAAAGATTCAGTAGATTAGCATGATACAAGATAAACATACAAAATCAGTTGGATTCCTATAAACTAATAAAACAATAAAAGGAAATCAAGAAAAAAATGTCATTATAATACTCTAAAAAATAAAATACTTAGAAATAAATCTACCCAGGAATGTAAAAGACCCATACAAAGAAAACTATAAAACACTACTGCAAGAAACCAAAAGAGATCTACATAAATGGAAAAACATACCACGCTCATGGATAGGTAGACTCAACATTGTGAAAATGACAATTCTACCCAAAGCAATTGACAAATACAATGCAATCCTGATCCAAATACCAACAACATTCTTTAAAGAGATGGAACAACTAATCATTATTTCTATGGAAAGGAAAGAAGCCCCGGATAAGTAAAGCACTACTGAAGAAGAATAAAGTAGGAGGACAGCACTGCCTGACCTTGGAACCTACTATACAGCTTCGGTAGTCAAAAAAGCCTGGTACTGGTACAATAACAGACACTTTGACCAATGGAACAGAACTAAGAACCCAGATGTAATTCCATCCACTTATGGTCACTTGATCTTTGACAAGGGCCCTAAGTCTGTCAAATGGGGAAAAGACAGCCTTTTTAACAAATGGTGCTGGCAAAACTGGATGTCCATTTGCAAAAAAAAATTAAACAGGTCCCATACTTCACACCATACACAAAAACTAATTCAAAATGGATCAAAGACCTAAATGTAAAACCAAAAACTATAAACATCACAGAAGAAAAAATAGGATCAACGCTAGAGGCCCTAATACATGACATTAACAGGATACACTAACAACACAGACTCCGGAAGATAAGCTAGATAACTGGGATCTTCTAAAAATTAAACACTTATGCTCATCAAAAGACTTCCCCAAAAGAGTAAAAAGAGAACCTACAGACTGGGAAAAAATTTTGGCTATTACAAATCAGACAAAGGTCAGATCTCTAAAATCTGCAAGAGAATCCAACACCTCTACAACAAAAAGACATAATCCAGTTAAGAAATGGGCAAAGGAAATCAACACACATTTCACCAAGGAGGTCATTCAAGCAGCCAACAGACACATGAGGAAATGCTCACGATCTCTAGCCATCAGAGAAATGCAAATCAAAACCACAATGAGATGCCATCTCACCCCAGCATTACTGGCATGAATCAATAAAACAGGAAATATCAAATGTTGGAGAGGCTGCGGTGAGATCGGAACTCTTATGCACTGCCGGTGGGAACGCAAAATGATACAACCATTTTGGAAAATGATATGGCGCTTCCTTAGAAAGCCAGACATAGAAATACCATATGTTCCAACAATCCCACTCCTAGGAATATACACACATATACACACCCATGTTCATTGCACTATTGTTCACAATACCAAAAAGATGGAAACAACCTGGATGCCCATCAACAGATGAATGGATTAACAAACTGTGGTACATACACACACAGTGGAGTGTTAGGCAACGATAAAGAACAATGATGAATCTGTGAAGCATCTCATAACATGGATGAATCTGGGGTGCACTATGCTGAGTGAAATAAGTGAATCACAAAAGGACAAATATTGTATGAGACCACTACTGTAAAACTCATGAAAAGGTTTACAAACAAAAAGAAATAATCTTTGATGGTTACAAGGGAAGGGAGTGGTGGGGATGGAAAAACAATAGACAATAGATAAGTGGAAACTTTGGTGAAGGATAAGACAGTACACAACACTGGGGAAGCCAGCACAAACTATACAAGGCAAGGCCATGGTAGCTCCATAGACACATCCAAACTCCCTGAGGGAACGAATTGTTGGGCTGGGGGTTGTGGGGATGATGATCTCGGGGAATGTCTAGCTTAATTGGCATAACATAGTTTATAAAGAATATGTTCTACATTCTACTTTGGTGAGTAGAGTCTGGGCTCTTAAAAGCCTGTGAGCAGCCATCTAGGATACTTCACTGGTCTCACCCCTTCAGGAGCAAGAAGAATGAGGAAAACTAAAGACGCAAGGGAAAGATTAGTCCAAAGGACTAATGGACCACATCTACCATGGCCTACACCAGACTGAGTCCAGTACAACGAGATGCTGCCCGGCTACCACTGACCGCTCTGACAGGGATCACAATAGGGGGTCCCGGACAGAGATGGAGAAAAATGTAGAACAAAATACTAAGTCAAAAAGAAAGAAGAGACTTGCTGGCCTGACAGAGACTGGAGAAACCCTGAGAGTATGGCCCCCAACACCCTTCTGCTCAGTAATGAAGTCATTCCTAAGGGTCACACTTCAGCCAAAGATTGAACAGGCCTGGGGAACAAAGCAAGACTAAAGGGGCACACCAGCCCTGGGGCAGGACTGGGAGGCAGGAGGGAACAGGAAAGCTGGTAATAGGGAGCCCAGATTGAGAAGGGAGAGTGTTGACATGTCATGGAGTTGTTAACTCATGTCATGGAACAATGTGTGTACAAACTGATGAGAAACTAGTTTGTTCTGTAAACCTTCATCTAAAGTACAAAAAAAAAAAAAAAAGTGACAAAAAAAAGACTTCCGGCCAACATGGCACCATAGACAGAAGCACCATGCCGTTCCTCCACAGCAAAGACCCAAAAAACTAAGTAAAACAGACAAACATCAATCCTGGAACCTGAGGGGTCAAATGAAGAGATAAAGAACTCAGCCAAGCACCAAATGGAATAAGAAACTGAAAGGCAACAGAGGGCAAGGAGAGATACTTGCGGAGGGCCCTATCAGCTAACGCAGCATGGATCCACCATCTTAGACTCCTGTCGGGAGATCCGGCAGACAGGGAGCACGGGAAAGCAGCTTCTGGGAACTCCCAGCAGGAGACAAAGCACCTGGTAACCAGCGATACACGCTTTCCCATCCCCCCCCCCCATTCTCTCCCCACTGCTCTACCTTCGAGCTTCCTGGCTGGCTGTGGTAGCTCAGCCCACCGGGTAGTGCAGCATCCATGCCACTTGGATTCACCCCACCCACGTTGGAGATGGGCGGACAGGGAGTACAGGAAAGCAGCTTCACGAAGTTCCCAGCAGGAGTCAGAGCACCCGGTAACTAGCGATATATGCTTTCCTAACTCTCCTCCCCCTCCCCTTCAGCCTCCTCTGCTTCCTGCCAGCCGCCAGCTGCAGTCTCTTGACCAAGAGGCAACTGCTTTAGCCTCAGGCTGCTTGGATTCACCCTGCACACACTGGCCAGGCTCCTGAGCTTGTGTTGGTTCTTTCCATCTCTTTTGGTTTCTTCTGTGCCTCCTACCACCTCCCGCTCCTTTCTCTGGAACACCTGGCTATGTGTGGCATCTTTGCTTCTTCTTGAAAGGCTATGAAGCCACACTAGACTGGGGAACCACTCCCCTGGTCTGCAGCACCACACTGGTGGGATCCCTGGGGCTTTTTTTTTTTTTTCCTTGTTTTGCTTTGTTCTGTTTTGTTTGTTTGTTTTCTTTTTCTTTTTGCAGCTTGGGAGCCCTTTCTAGCCAGGCTGCACTGCACAGCTTAGGAGCCACCTCCCCAATCTGTGCAGCCAGGTAGGTGAGATCCCTGGGGGCATTTCTTTTTTTTTTTTTCTTTTCTCTCTCTTTTCCCCTTTCAGTCTTTCTTCATTTCTCAGTTCTCATCTCTCTACACTTATCTTCTTTTCCTGTCTCCTGAATACCTAGTGCTGTGTGACATCTATACCCCCTCTAGCCAGGCTATACTGAGCAGCCAGGGAGCCTGGTCTTGGCAGCACCACCAGTGGGACTCTGGGACTCCTGGGGGCTTTTCTTTTCTTTTTTTCTTTCCCAAATTTTTATTTAGTTTTTTTTTCTTTTTTCCTTTTTCTTTCTCTTTTTTTTTTCCTTTTTGCTTTTTCCCATTTCATGGTTTCTCATTTATCCACTCCAACAGTAAGCTCCCTTAGCAACCAAGAATAATAATATATCCTGCAAAACTCTCATTCAAATATGATGGTGAAATTAAGACATTTCCAGATAAAAAGAAATTAAGGGAATATGTAAAAACCAAACCAAACTTACAAGAATTATTAAAGGGAGTTCTTTGATCTGAGAATAAACAACATCAGACCACAGCCTGAATCTAGGATGCAGCATTGTACCAGCCAGATACCAATGCAGGAAATCAACTCTCAAGGACTATCCAAAACCAAAAGAATTACAACAGGGAACCAGAGACGTTAATCTATAAATGACTCCAACGCCAGAACAATAAAAGAGGGAATAAATGGTGTAGGTATAGAACTTTCTAATGCAGAGGAAGGCAAGGCGATACCAAGTAATAATAGACTGGGTCAAACCTAGGAAGACAAGGGTAAATTTCAAGGTAACTGTCTTAGGCTGGGTTCTCTAGAGAAGCAAAATCAGTAATGCATATAAATATATAGAGAGAGATTTATATTAAAGACACAGCTCATGAGATTTCAGGGGTTGGAACGTCCCAAGTTCTTGGATCAGGATAGAGTTCTTTCCCAATTCACAGAGTTGCAGAAGCTGGTGAACCCAAGATGAGCAGGTTGGAGAGCAGGGATCCCGCTCACAGGTTGTGACAGTCAAGGAATTCCCAAGGTCAGCAGGCAAGACTGCGAAGTTTCTCCTCAGTCACTTAGCTGCAGGGGCTGGCGAATCCAAGATAGGTAGGTCAGGGAGCAGGACTCTTACTCAGAGGCCATGAAGATCGGCAAATCCCAGGATGGACAGGTAAGCTGCTACCTCAAGTCCCAAGAACCAGAGGTCAGATAAGAGTCAGCTACTGGATCCAGAACAAGCCAACAACCTTTGCAAGGTAAGCAGGAAGGAAGTAGGTGGCAGAAGGCAGAAAGATGAAGGCTGAGGGGGCGGTGAGCCACCACAGGCCTCACCCCCACCGGTACTACTCAGCAGATTCCATCATGGGGATGATCACATATCAAATTTCAACAGTAAAGTGATCACAACGTTATACAACCATCAAAACACTGAGAATTATGGCCCAGCCAAGTTGACACACAATCTTAACCATCACAGTCCACCCCTCGTCAACTTGGCATCTGTACACATCTCCCCAAACCATACCCAAGAAAAAAAACCAGTGCTGTCGAGTCGATTCCAACTCATAGCGACCCTATACATAGTCCCTCAATAAACACAATTACAAAGTTATACTTGTGCCTAACATGATACAACTAACACACGTAAACCAAAAATGCACTAGCTCCGTTTACATCTTATATTTTATAAGCGAAGAAAAGAAAAATATCTGATGTACACATACAAAGCAGAAATATTCATAACAATTTCAGTCCTCATTTCTGCAACTGGTCATGTGGCCGTAACTGGTATTTAGAACTACCTACTTCCACCCATTCTGTGTTCCCTTTGCCCTCAGCAACCACCTCAGCTGGTCATGGTTATTTGCCTGGTGGGGTAACCCAAACCTTCATTCCTGAAGGGCCTGGGCCATTAGTAGTCATGTCAGAATTGGGTTGGTGTAGTTTTCCATTGACTTTAATCACAGGACATGGTAGTACTCTTCTTTACCTCCATTATGTAATGTCAATCCGATTTCTTCTTGGTAGTCTGGATTGATCACACCAGCCACTAAGGTAACTCCCTTCTTTGCCTGTTGATCCAGAGGCATAAGGAGGCCAAAGTGGCCAGGTGGCATTCTTAGCTTCCGGTTCAATGGAATCAGTGATGTGTCTCCAGGTGGAAGCATTCCTTCCTTTGGAACTGAGACCTCTAGGCCTGCCGAGCATAAGGTCGCAGAGACAGGAAGCACAAATCTTGCAAGTGGGCCACTAGGGGTAATAGCGAGTGATGACACTCACATTTCCACCCCTTGATTCCTGGACCCATGAATCTTTGCTATGGGAGAAACAGCACTATATATTGGACGCTGGTTTAGAGCATATACAGCCTCCTGGAGAACATTGCCCCAGCCCTGCAAGGTATTGCCACCTAGCTGGTGCCTTAATTGTGTCTTTAGGAGGCCATTTCATCATACTTTCAAGCCAGCTGCTTCAGGATGATGAGGAACATGGCAAGACCTATGAATTCCGTGAGCACGGGCCCACTGCCGCACTTTGTTTGCTGTGAAGTGAATCCCTTGATCAGAGGCAATGCTGTGTGGGATACCATGATGGCAGATAAGGCATTCTATAAGTCCATGGATGGTAGTTTTGGCAGAAGCATGGCGTGCAAGGAGGCAAATCCATATCCAGAGTGTATATTCCAGTAAGGACAAAACACTGCCCTTTCCATGATGGAAGTGGTCCAATGTAATCAACTTGGCACCAGGTTGCTGGATGGTCACCTTGAGGGATGGTACCATATCGGGGACTCACTCAGTGTTGATCTCTGCTGCTGGCAGATTGGGCACTCAGCAGTGGCTGTAGCCAGGTCAGCCTTGGTGAGTGGAAGTCCATGTTGGTGGGCCCATGCATAACCTCCATCCCTGCCACCATGGCCACTTTGTTCATGAGTCAATTGAGCAATGACAGGAGTAGCTGGGAAAAAAAAGGATGACTGGTTTCCACAGAATGTGTCATCCTATCCACTTGATTGTTAAAATCCTCCTCTCCTGAGATCAGTTTTTGGTGAGCATTCATATGAGAAACAAATACCTTCACTTCTTTGGCCCATTAGGAGAGGTCTCTCCACAGACCTCTTGTCCATACCTCCTTGTCTCCAATTTTCCAATCATGTTCCTTCCAAGTTCCTGACCATCTAGCCAAACCATTGGCTACAGCTCATGAATCAGTATACAAACGCACATCTGGCAATTTCTCTTTCCAAGCAAAGTGAACAATCAGGTGCACTGCTAGAAGTTTTGCTCATTGGGAGGATTTCCCTTCACCACTGTCCTTCAGAGGATCCCTGAAAGGGACTTAAATGCCTGGCATGATAGAAGACAGCTATATTCTAAACTCCTCCTTCACTCAATCTGTTACGATATGTTGTTCTGGTTGAAGTAAATGAAGACAATCTGGCATCACACAGGTATTCAATTTGAAAAGAGAATATTTTAGTGGCAACTTTCAGATAATTGTAGGTATTCCTGTCTGATACTACACTGAAATTCACTAGTAATAGTTTAAAAAGAGTTAGTTGCAACATGGAATCTAAAACCATACCAATGAGCTTTTCATACTCTGTCACGTTAAAATCTATTTCTCTATCTTATATTTTGAATGGATCTTTTACTCAGGCATGGTTTTGTAACATGATGCATTCACTTCTCATTTGGAAAATAGTTGTTTACTGAGTTAAGCAGCACTTCCAATTGATGACAAAATTCATTGTACAACACGAAAAAAAAATCACATTTGTTGTGATCACCATTGATCTCATCAGAAAAATCTTTAAATTGGGAAACTGAAAAGCTCATGGTGGCAAATACGAATTTTCCAGAACTCTAATTTTCACCTGAAAGCTTTCATCATTGGCAAAAATTACCTTAAACTGTTTCCCTTAAAATGACAAGGTTCCCTTTATTCATTTTCAAGAAAATGTCTGCTAAATACCCAAGTCTATATAATTATAGTTTGTCTGTCATTCATTATTTTAAATAAAAAAAATGACGTTACATGAAAAAGGCAGCTAGTTCAGCTCGCTACTCAATTGTTCTTTGGTACGCAGAACAAGCGCTTCTATGCAAACTTTCTATTTCATCCCTGAGAATATTAAAAAGATGTGTAATTAAGGGTTAAGATTTAATAAAATTAAAAATTTTCACTGCTTCATCAAGTGCAATCAACGTGACTTCTTTTTTTCCTACACATGCGTGCAGGTGAAAAACACAATGACTGCTAGTTCAGTTTGATGCCAGGCCTTTGATTTGTACCAAAGTGCCAGTAGTTTTAGCCTCTGTTGCTTTAGTACCCTCAGTGCAAATGCCAACACAGTGAAAAAGACAAATGACATAATTATTATAAAAAATAGTTTTTACCTTGCAGAACCCCTGAAAATGTCTCAGGGACCTGCAGGAGTCCAGGGACCACACTTAGAGACTCACACTCTAGACTTCTGTGAGAAAAGTAAATCTTCATTTGTTTAAGCCACCATTAATCAGACTTTCTTAATTTGCAGCTGAAATCATTTCTAATACATTTAAAATAATATATTCTTGGGTAGTCCTTGATATGCAGACCATCCATGCCTCCATTTCTGCTTGAGGCAAAAAAGTTTGGTTTCTTTTTGAGTTGAATTTCTTCTTACATGAAGCCAGAAACAATCCACTTCTCAAAGTCCTGTGGCTTTTTCCTGACTGCTCTGTAAGGGCTATACTTCTCCAAGTACTGGAACAATATTAAGCAAATTTCAGATTGCATGTAATCTACCTAGCTTTGAAATATTTCCCACGATCTAATTTCTGGAATAAGAATCTTAAATTACTAAAGCTTTTGAGCAATAATTGCACTCACTTCAATAGGTGTATTTAGAAAGTCTTCCTTGGCCACCTAAGGTTAAAGAAGCTGCTTGTGTCAGAAAGCTGAGTCAGGAACAGGTACAAGCTGCTGCTAAATGTGTGACCCTGGAGATGCTGAACACAAAATACATGGTACAGTTTAAGGTGAAAGAGATTGAGAGAACACTCAGGAATAAAGATTAGCTTCTCTTTTCCTCTCCCTGCATTTGTTTTAGGGACATATTGCAACAAGAGTGTTGGCTCCATTCTAACTTCTTTCTAGTTTGGTAGTGGTAAAGAAAGTCACTTAGTATTTTAAATCTGTCTTCACTGCAATATCTAACTATAATGCTTCACATTTAAACACCTTTTGTATGAAATAAAACTGTTGTTTGGTGCCATTGAGTTGGTTCCTACTCATAGCAACTCTGTGTACAACAGAACCAAACACAGCCCAGTCCTGTGCCATCCTCAATCATTGTTATGCTTGAGTCTATTGTTGCAGCCACTGTGTCAATCCATCTTGTTGAGGGTCTTCCTCTTTTTCGCTGACCCTCTACTTCACCAAGCAAGATGTCCTTCTCCAGGGACTGAAATAAAACACAGGTAACAAAGTATGAAATAAAACATGAGAGGGGTTTGAGGTATTTGTGGATAGAAAAACGGGTTTGACCAGAGTTTAGCCATAGCCTAAGTAAAGGTTAGAAAAAAAAAAAAGAAAGAAATACTAGGACATTCAACAAATAGAAATAGAAGGGAAATTCATCAATATAATTAAGGACATTTATGAAAAACCCACAACTAACATCATACTCAGTGGAGAAAGACTGAAAGCTTTCCCCCTAAGATCAGGAGTAAAAATGATGCTCACTTTCACCACTGCTATTCAACATTGTACTGGAAATCCTGGCCAGAGCAATTAGGCTAGGAAAAAAAATAATAAAAGATATCCAAATTGGGAAACAGGAGTTAAAACTAACGCTTTTCACAGATGACATGATCCTATACATAGAAAATCCCAAAGAATCCACAAGAAAGCTATTAGAACTAATAAATGAATTCAACAAGGTGGCAGGGTACAAGGTCAATATACAAAAATCAGTTGGGTTTCTATATGTCAGCAATAAGTAAGCAGAAAAAGAAATCAGGGAAACATTAACATTTACAATAGCATTTTAAAGAATCAAGTAACTAGGAATAAATTTAACCAGAAAGGTGAAAGACTTGTACACTGAAAACTATAAAACATTATTAAAGAAATTAAAGAAGATCTAAGTAAATGGAAGGACATTACATGGTTGTGAATTGGAAGAATTAATATAGTTAAGATGTCAAAACTGTGCAAAGCAATCTATAAATTGAATGCAATTCCCATCAAAATTCTAACAGCCTTTTTGACAGAAATAGAAAAGCCAATCCTCAAATTCACATGGAAGGACAGGGACTCCGAATAGCTAAAGCAATCTTGAAGAAGAATAAAAAGGACCCACAAATTCTGATTTCAAAACATGCTACAAAACCACTGTACCTAAAGCAGCCTGGTACTGGTATATTAACAGACCAATGGAATAGAACTGAAAGTCCAGAAAAAAATCCATGCATCTGTGGTCAGCTGATTTTGAACAACAGTGCTAAATTCATTCAATGGGGAAGGAAGAGTTTCTTCAATAAATGGTGTCAGGGAAATTGGATTTCCTCAGTCAGAAGAATGAAACAGGATCCATGCGTCACACCATACACAAAAAAAGAATTCAAAATGGATCAAGGACCTAAATGTAAACATTAAAACCGTAAAATTCTTAGAAGAAAATGTAGCAGCAAGGCTGTGGAACTCAGTTTTTAACAATGCATTGTCAGATAAAAGAACAAAACAACAAGCAGCAAAAGACAAAATACATAAATAGGACCTCATAAAAATTAAATACTTTTGTTCATTAAAGAATTTTATCAACAAAGTGAAGAGATGACTTACAGATTGGGAGAAAATTTCTGGATTGTATGTCTGATAAGGGTATAATATGGAAATATATATAAAATTTCTAGAACTTAGGAGACATATAAGTCAATTGGCATAATAAAATCTATTAAGAAAACATTCTGCATCCCACCTTGGAGAGAGGTGTCTAGGGTCTTAAATGCTAGCAAGTGGCCATCTAAGATGCATTAATTGGTCTCAACCCACCTGGATCAAAGGAGAATGAAGAACACCAAGGACACAAGGGTCTGAACTTCAGAAGTCCATCTTGCAAGCAGCTTTCAGTGGCTGAACAAAGAGAAGAGGCCTCTGTTTTTCACTGTGAAAGTCAACGAAGTGAAGAGTCTGGCAGCTCTGCTAAGCACAGCCCGGGAGAATAGCATGGGCAGGAGAACCTGGTTAAGAGGCCTGCAGCCAACAAAAAGACAAGCATCCAATAAACATGCTGCACCCACAAATCACATGGCCGCCTATCTGCTGCTAAACACAAGGTTTGGAGTCTTCTTCCCCCATGGCGTTCTCTGATGTAGTTGGCAGGATCCAGTGACAACTTTACTACAATGGACCCCGAGGAACCACGGACTGGAGCCTGGTGCTGGCATCTGCGCCCCTTGTGCCCTTCTCTTTTCCCCGAGGCCTTCAGATTCGCCTGAGAGTCAGCCCTCTACAATTTTAAACAGCATGGTGAAAACACCTGTAGTGGTGCCTGGTTATCTGTCTGATGACATCTGAACCCTTTCATCTGTCTGGTAGCATCCGGAGACTTAAACACCTTAGTGAGGAAACAGCTGTACCCATGAGCAGTTTGTGGTCAGCCGAGCAGTAGGTGGTCAGCCCATTCCAATCACATGCCTGCAATGAACCTATTCAAGACCCAGCCCCACTTCTGACCGTAGACCACCTCCACAAACCCTGCTTCTGATGTAGCCCACGTCTAGTTTCCTCATCAATGAAGATACCTCAGCTGCTTGTGGTTTTTGCCTTTTTAAACACGTGTTATTTTTAAGATGAATCCTGTGGACTTGTTTGGTTTCACTTGTTGAGATCTGATAAGCCCCCATTTGAATGTTCCCTTGAATGCTTTAATAAATCCTCTGCTTCATTTTAAAAAAATTTTAGAACTTAACAACAAAAAGACAAACAATCCAATCAAAAAAATGGGCATAGGACTTCAGCAGATATTTCACCACAGAGGATATTAAATAGCGAACAAGCACATGAAAAGATGCTCAATATCATTCCATTGCCATCTTCACATGGATTGTCACCTTGGAGGATGAGTCACCAGATACAGGTTCACTAGGGATAAGGAGAGGGAAGAAGGGGCATATGTGAGCAATCATCTCGAGGCCAGGGAAGAATGACAACACACAAAAAAAGAAGAAAAGATGCTCAATGTTATTAGCTATTAAAAAAACTGCACCCATTGTCTTCGAGTTGACTCCAACTCATAGTGACCCTGTAGGACACAGTAGATCTAAATAAATGGAAAAACTTCCCGTTCATGGTTCAAAAGACTTCGTATTTTTAAGATGGCAATACTCCCCAAATTGATCCACAAATTCAACATAATCTCTATCAGAATCCCACCTGGCTATTTTGTAGAACTTGTCAAGATGATTCTAAAATTCATACGGAATTGCAAGGAACCCAGAATAGCCAAAACAAACTTGCAAATGAAGAGAAAAGTTGAAGGATTCATATGTCCCAATTTCAAAAATTGCTACAAATCAACAGTAATCAAGAGAGTGTGGTACTTGCATAAGGATAGACATATAGACCAATGAAATAGAATTGAGTCCAGAAATAAACTGATGTGTCTGTGGACTACTGATTTTCAACAAGGGTGCCAAGACCATTCAATAGAGAAAGAAATCTTTTCAACAAATTGTGCTGGGACAACTAGATACACGCGAACCAAAGAATGAAGTTGAATCCTTACTTCATAACATACAAAAAACTTAAAATGTACCAAAGACTTACATATAAGAGTTAAAACCACAAAACTCTTGGAAGTAAACTTAGGAACAAAGTCTTGGGTTTGGCAATGAATTCTTAGATATGACACCAAAAGCACCTGCTGATCATGGGGGACTGACACTCACTATTGATGGTGACCTTGCTCTCTCCCTTCTCTATGTGAGGAAAGCATTGTTCCATCCATTGTCTGTGTGTAAGTCTTGTTTTTGCTGGTGATCTTGAACCTCGACTGGACACAAAGCTATTAGCACCTTCCATGGCTCAATAAAGCACCATGCTTATATACAACATCTGATTTGTCACATAAATGTAAAGGAGCTAAAAATCCCTGTAAGATTTAGAAGGCTGAAGGGATGCCAAAATTCCAGTCAGAGGTGTTTTCACTAACCCAAAAAATGGTCTGGTAATTCACCATACCATGAAAGCAGAAACCTACCTCTATAATTCCTTGAGGTTCAGACAGCATTTATAGTTATGACATTCTACTTTCATGGAGAGGGACAAAAGGAAATGTCTGTGAGGGTGTTAATGTTTAATTTGTAATGAATCACAATTTTAACCCTAACATCTAAATAGCATGATAGAGCTTACAAACTGAACGTTGTGATTCTAATTTAAATTTTTTTGTGTCACGCTTTAGTCTTTGTTTCTTTAACACTGCCTCATAAAACAGCCTTAATTTATTTGTCAGGATTTATACAAAGTGCAATTCATTTTATGTAGAAAAATAAGATGACTTTGTGTTAGCGTGGTCAAATAACCTAGAGCAAGCACTGAATATCATACCAAATGTGATTTCCTTGACAACCTAGGTCAAAAAAAAAAAAAAAGCAGCTCTAAAAGTCACTGAACACATTAAAATAAAAACAGCATTTCCTTTGTTTTTCTCTTCCAATGAAATTTTACCGTGGCAGTAATTCAAAGATTATAAATGAAAGCCTTGATAATAGATACAAAAACTTTAAGAATACTTACCTATGAAGGCATAGGCATTATATATAGTCTTTCCATTGTGAGATTATCAAAACCACATTGTTATCAAAATTAAAGACAAAAAAATTAGTGACAATAGTCACTAATGTTTAATCCTTAGTAGTTTTAGTTTTCAACTATTCTTAGGTTCATAGAGTAATGTTACCCGGGCAATTTTTCATTATTGTCAGGCATTAAAAGCACTAAAATTACTTAAAGTCTGTGTGTTATGCACATTGCCTTAAAAGTCTAAATTAGTGTGAAGACATAGCACCACCTACAAAGAATTGTTGGAGATGCTATACAGAACACCATAACATAAAGTTTAAGGCCTTCTTCCAGTGTCAAATGAGTGTAACAGGAATAACAGCTATAGAAATTTAGAAGACTGTCTCAGATTCCTCTGTACAGATGTTTTTGTGAGGCTAGAATTTCTAAATATATTTCTTTATGCTGGACAGTTTAGCTGAAATTAGGGCTAAGATGCTATTTGTTAGACAATAGTGTCTTGGTTATTGTCTCATAGCCCTGGGACGGTTAATTATGTCAATCGTAATTCCTCCATACTTTATTAAAAGTTATAGCAATATATGATTCCCATTATCATATTTTTAAAAATAATACAATTCGAGCAAAGGTTAAAAAAATTAAATACCCAAATGCCGTATGGTCTTAATTTCTTAGCAGCTGCACATACTTTTTTCCCCTAAACTTCATGTGGCTTTCAGAAAAGTAAAAATCATTAAGTGAAAAGTCACATACACAGGGGAAACAATAAGATTAAACTCTGATTACCTGGAAGAAACAATGTAGACAAGAAGGCAATGGGATGACATACATAAAACCTTGAAAGAAAAAATTGCCAACCAAGAATAATATATCCTGCAAAATTCTCGCTCAGATATGATGGTGAAGTTAGGACATATCCAGAGAAATAGAAATTAAGGGAATATGTAAAAAACAAACCAAAATTACTAGAATTATTAAAGGGAGTCCTTTAAAGGGAGTCCTTCGGTTAGAGAACAACATCAAACAATAGCCTGAATCTAGGATGCAAGACTGCATCAACCAGATATCAACCTAGGTAATGAACTCTCAAAGATTACTCAAACCTAAAAGATTTACAACAGGGACCAGAGACGTTAATCTGTAGATGACAACAACATCAGAGCAATAAAAGAGGGAATAAATGGTATAGGTATAGAACTTTCAAATGGAGAGAAAGTCCAGGGGATACCAAGTAAAAAAAGACTGGTTCAAACTTAGGAAGATAAGGGTAAATTTCAAGGTAACCACAAAGAAAGTTAACAAACCTACTCATCAAAATAAAGAGAAAAACATAAAGTCTCAGTAAATAAAAAATCTACAAAAATGAAGCAAAAAAAATCCACAAACTAAAGGAATTCAAAAGGAAAGTAAGAGGAACGAAGAAAATGTCAGTACCACAAAAAAGCACTACAAAATGATAGCAATAAACTCAATAATTATATGTCATTATATCAATAATTTCACTGAACATAAATGGCCTAAATGCACCCATAAAGAAAGAGTGACAGAATGGTTAAAAAATACAGGATCCATCAATATGCTGTCTATAAGAAACACATCTTAAAATCAAAGACATAAATTTATTTAAAATCAAAGACTAGAAAATATATATATATATCAAGCAAACAGGTATCAAGAAAGAGCAGGAGTGGCAATATCAATCTCAGATAAAACAGACTTTAAAACAAAATCCACCACAAAAGACAAAGAAGGGCGCTATATAATGATTAAAGTGACAATCTGTCATGAAGACATAACCATAATAAATAAGTACGCACCCAGTGACAGGGCTCCAAATTACATAAAACAAACTCTAACTGCACTGAAAAGAGAAATTGACAGTTCCACAATAATAGTAGAAAGCTTCAACACACCACTCTCAGTAAAGCACAGAACATCTAGAAAGAAACTCAACAAAGATGCAGAAGATCTAAATGCCACAATCAGCTAACTTGACCTCATAGACATACACAGAACACATTTTTTTCCAATGCATATGGAATGTTCTCCAGAATAGACCACATCTTAGGCCACAGAGCAACCCTCGACAAAATCCAAAACACTGAGATATTAAAAAGTATTTTCTCTGATCATACTACCATCAAAGTATAATCAAATACATGGAAACTGAATAACACCCTGCTTTTTAAAAACCACTAAGTAAATGAACAAATAAGAGATGGAATTAAAAAATTCCTATAATCAAACAAAAATGAAAATACATCATACCAAAACCTTTGGGACACAGCAAAGGCAGTGCTCAGAGGTCAATTTATAGCACTAGATGCACACATCAAAAAAGAAGGGACGAAATCCAAACATTAGCTACACAACTTGAACAAATAGAAAGAGAACAGCAAAAGAGACCCACAGGCACCAGAAGAAAGGAAATAATAAATATCAGAGCCAAAATAAACAAAATAGAAAAACAATAGAAAGAATCAACAAAACCAAAAGTTGGTTCTTTGAAAGGATCAGCAAAACTGACAAACCACTGACCAAACTAACAAAAGAAAAACAGGAGAGGACACAAATAACCCAAATAAGAAATGAAATGGGGGACATTATAACAGACTCAACTGAAATAAAGAGGATCATAACTGAGTACTGTGAAAATATTTACTCCCCAAAAAATTGAAAACCTAGAGGAAATGGACAAATTTCTAGAACACACCACCTACTCAAACTAACACAAACTGAGGATGAAAATCTAAACAGACCCATAACAAGAGAAGAGATTTTAAAAAATAAGAAAAAAAAAAACTCCCAACAAAACAAAAGCCCTGGCCCAGATGGCTTCACTGAAGAATTCTACCAAACATTGAAAGAAGAGCTTACATCAGTAGTACTCAAACTATTTCAGAATATAGAAAAGGAAGGGATACTACTGAATTCATTCTATGAAGCCAGCATAACCCTGATACCAAAACCAGGCAAAAACAAAAGAAAATTACAGACCAATATCTCTCGTGAATATAGATGCAAAAATTCTTAACAAATTCTAGCCAATAGAATTCAGCATCATATTAAAAAAACAATACACCGTGACCAAGTGAGATCCATATCAGGTATGCAAGGATAGTTCAACATTAGAAAATCAATTAATGTAATCCACCACATAAATAAAACAAAAGAATCACGTGATCATCTCAATCGACGTAGAAAAGACATTCGACAAAGTCCAACACCCATTCATGATAAAAACTCTCAATAAAATAGGTATAGGAGGGAAATTCCTCAACATAATAAAGGGCATCTATACAAAACCAACAACCAACATCATTCTCAGTGGAGAGAGGCTGAAAACATTTCCTCTGAGAACAGAAACAAGACAAGGATTCCTTTTATCACCACTCCTATTTAACATTGTGCTGGAAGTCATAGAGCAATAAGAAAAAGAAATAAAGGGCATCCAAATTGGTAAAGAAGAAGTAAAACTGTCCCTAATTACAGATGATATGATACTATACAGAGAAAAACCAAGGCTCCACGAGAAAACTACTGGAAGTAATAGAAAGATTCAGCAGATTAGCAGGAAACAAGATAAACATACAAAAATCAGCTGGGTTCCTATACACCTATTAAGAGAATGACAAAAGGAAAACAGGAAAATAATACCATTTATAATAGCCCCTAAAAAAATAAACTACTTAGGAATAAACCTAGCCAGGAATGTAAAAGACCCATACAAAGAAAACTAGAAAACACTACTGCAAGAAACTAAAAGAGATGTACATAAATGGAAAAACATATATGCTCATGGATAGGTAGACTCAACATTGTGAAAATGACAATTCTACCCAAAGCAATCTACAAATACTATGCAATCCTGATCCAAATACCAACAACATTCTTTAAGTCATTAATTATATGGGAAGGGAAGAAGCCCCAGATAAGTAAAGCACTATTGAAGAAGAAAGTAGGAAGACTCGCACTACCTGACCTCAGAACCTACCACACAGCTACAGTAGCCAAAACAGCCTGGTACTGGTACAGCGACAGACACACTGACCAAAGCAACAGAGTTGAGAATGCAGATGTAATTCCATCCAACCTATGGTCACCTGGTCTTTGACAGTCCAGGCATAAAGTCATCTACTTATGAGAAGATGATATTTGAAAAAAGCCCGAAGTCTGTTAATTGGGGAAAAGACAGTCTCTTTAACAAATGGTGCTGGCATAACTGGATATCCATCTGCAAAAAAAATGAAACAAGACCCATACTCACACCATGCACAAAAACTAATGCAAAATGAATCAAAGATCTAAATCTAAAACAATAAAGACCATGGGAAAAAAAATAGGGACAATAAAGACCATGGGGAAAAAAATAGGGACAATGCTAGGAGCCCTAATACATGGCATAAACAGTATACAAAACATTACTAACAATGCACAAACACCAGAAGAGAAACTAAAAATCAAACACCTATGCTCATCCAAAGACTTCACCAAAAGAGTAAAAAGATTACCTACAGGCTGGGAAAAAGCTTTTGGCTACGATAAATCCAATCAGTGTCTGATCTCTAAAATCTACATGATACTGCAAAAACTCAACTACAGAAAGACAAATAACCCAATTAAAAAATGGACAAAAGATATGAACAGGCACTTCACTAAAGAAGACATTCAGGTAACTAACAGATACATGAGGAAATGCTCATGATCATTAGCCATTAGAGAAATGCAAATCAAAACTACAATGAGATTCCATCTCACTCTAACATGGCTGGCATTAATCCAAAAAACACAAAATAATAAACGTTGGAGAGGTTGTGAAGAGGCTGGAACACTTATACACTGCTGGTGGGAATGTAAAATGGTACAAACACTTTTACCTTAAAAATGTAAAAATGGAACTACTATACCATCCAGCAATCCCACTCCTTGGAATATATCCTAGAGAAATAAGAGCCTTTACACGAACAGATATATGCACACACATGTTCACTGCAGCACTGTTTACAATAGCAAAAAGATGGAAGCAACCAAGGTGCCCATCAATGGATGGATGGATAAACAAATTATGGTATATTCACACAATGGAATACTATGCATCGATGAAGAACAATGATGAATCTGTGAAACATCTCATAACATGGAGGAATCTGGAAGGCATTGTGCTGAGTGAAACCAGTCAGTTGCAAAAGGACAAATATTGTATGAGACCACTATTATAAGAACTTGAGAAATAGTTTAAACTGAGAAGAAAATATTCTTTGATGGTTAAGAGAGTGGGGAGGGAGGATGGGAGAGGGGTATTCACTAATTAGATAGTAGACAAGAACTATTTTAGGTGAAGGCAAAGACAACACACAATACGGGAGAGATCAGCACAACTGGACTAAACCAAAAGCAAAGAAGTTTCCTGAACAGACCAAACGCTTCAAAGGCCAGCGCAGCAGGTGCGGTGGTCTGGGGGCCATAGTTTCAGGGGACATCTAGGTCAGTTGGCATAATAAAATCTATTAAGAAAACATTCTGCATCCCACTTTAGTGAGTGGCATCTGGGGTCTTAAATGCTAGCAAGCAGTCATCTAAGATGCATCAGTGGGTCTCAATCCACCTAGAAAAAAAAAAACAAAGAATTAAGAACACCAAAGACACAAGGTAATTATGAGCCCAAGAGACAGAAAAAAAAAATCAGAGACTACATCAGCCTGAGACCAGAAGAACTAGATGGTGCCCAGCTACAACTGATGACTGCCTGACAGGGAACACAACAGAGAATCCCTGATGGAGCAGGAGAGCAGTGAGATACAGACCTCAAATTCCTGTAGAAAGACAAGACTTAACGGTCTGACTGAGACTAGAAGGACTCCAGAAGTCATGGTCCCCAGACCTTCTGTTAGCCTAAGACAGGAACCACTCCCAAAGCCAACTCTTCAGACAGGGATTGGACTGGACTATAAGATAGAAAATGATACTGGTGAGGAGTGAGCTTCTTGGCTCAAGTAGACACATGATATTATGTGTGCAGCTCCAGTCTCGAAGGGAAATGAGAGGGCAGAGGGGGACAGAAGCTGGATGAATGGATACAGGGAATACAGGGTGGAGAGAAAGAGTTTGCTGTCTCATTAGGGGGAGAGCAACTAGGAGTATATAGCAAGGTGTACATAAATTTTTCTATGAGAGGCTGACTTGATTTGTAAACTTTCATTTAAAGTACAATAAAAATAAAAAATAAGTGACCTCAACACAAGACAACCTCAGTAGTTTAAATATGGAATCTATTGAATGAGCAGTTCTATACTCATCTTAAACTAAGGATTTTCCCTTTCTTCTTTCCTTTTTAGTAAAATGTCTTGTATTATGTTCCTTTTTATGAAGTCTCTGACTCAGGTGAACAGCGGTGAGTCACTTTTGTCTTTAAGAGCATACAGTCCTCCCCCCCCCCGCTTTTTCTCTCCCTCTCTCCTTTTCTTCCTCTTTTTCTCCCTCCCTTCTTCCCTCCCTCCCTTCCTTCCTTCTATCATCACTATGTTAGTGATGGAGAAAGTAGAAAATTAATGTCAATATGAGATCCTTTAGTTGATTTATAAATGCACTTCTCTAATCTGCCCTCCATTCCCAGAGATGATTACAAGTTATTTGTATAAAGCCATTGTTATCAGTCTTAGGGAGATTAATACAAGCAAAACTAACAGTTCGCTTCTGTCCCAGTTAATGCCTGCAGTCAGAGGCTTCCGCATTTTACACACAAGAGAGGAGAGTCAAGACAAAAATCAGTCATCTTAGAAGATTTAACAGCCTAACCCAACCCAGTGCCCTCGAACAGCAGCCTAGTCTCTTTCAAACCTCAAACACTACCTCCCTTCTCCATACTTCAAAAGAAGATTAATATAGCATTTGAAATTATCTTTTCATTCCATTTTTATCATAATGTTCCCATTTTAAGTTACTATAGTAACCATTTTGGATTTGAGTGAAGGCTTCATTATTGTCACTTTAATTGTCAGTTTCGTTTTCTATCCTAGCTACATAGAAGCTTAAGAAATGGAAAATGGGTTTATATTTTACTATTCTCTAAATATTGTGGAACACAAAGACAATTCAGGCAATGATTCTGTATGACTATTATTGGAAATATCTGTTTATATACCAGTCATTGATGTCTGTTTTAGAAACACTGACATCACACTAAAGTAGACCATTGTTCCATATAATTTCATACAAGGGTGCTAGTAACTAATCAACACTCCACAGAAAAATATAAAACATGTAACTGCTTCTACAATATCTAATTTTTTAAAGTGTATTTTACCATCTCATTATATTTAGAACTATAGCAATAGTGGTCCATCATTACACAATTTATGTATTAGCAGAGAGAACTTCATAATAGATTAATCTGATTTTATCATCCTATTCATCAAAATAACCAATTATTGCAATTTAAGTTGTCCGTGTCTGATTAGCTTTTTAAATAACAACTCCATTCTTGGCCCAGTGCTTAACTAGAAAGAAAAAAAAAATTTGATTCCCAAAAGGACAAATCAGTAACATTGGGAACCACAGCTTTGAGGACAGTATTGAGATGAGAGTGACATTTTAGATTTTATACAGGTAAAACAAACCCATATTCACTAAAGACACACTACAAGAATTAATATACTTCCTAGTATAACCTTCACATATATCTAAAATGATCCAAGTTTAACCAAATGAAAGTATAGAAATGCATTCACAAAAGTCTAAAACCCCAAATATTTAAAATCACAAGATCATACCACTATTCCTTTAGCATATTAAGAGAGAGGTCATCTGAAATTCATGACGTATTAACTCATTGTTTGTGTGTGCACATAAATAGCATATTTTACCTAAGATATTGAATGTTTTGGAAAATAATTAGTCCCTTACAATTATTTCAAAGTCAGGGTTTCCAAGGAGTGCCTGGCTGGTGGTTTTGAACTGCTGACCTTTTGGTTAACAGCCAAGCTCTTAACCACTGGGCCACCAGGGCTCCCTTTAGAAATGAGTAGGCTAAAATGCAAAGCAAGGTCTATTTATCCATGAACAAATTGAACTAATTTTTTTTATTTATTAGTGAAACAAAATTACTAATCTTCTATAAAATAATATTTGTATTTGTGTACTATTCTATGGTTTATAAAGTAACTTACATAACATCGTATTTACTCCACAACAGCCCTGTGAGGTAAGCATTATTCCCATTTTACAAATTAAAAAACAAACTAAAGCCTTATTTAGAGTACAGAATGTATTTAAGGTAACAGAGCTAATAAGTGGCAGAGTGAAGTCTCAAATTCAGTCATCTGACTCACAATCTAGGGGCTTTTCCATTAAATTCACAATTTATAGTGTTCTCATCATAATATAATCATTACCAGTGCCACGCTAGGGAAAGGGCCAGTCTGTATAAGTATAGACCATGTGGGCAGATGAACAATGAAAAAAGACAAGTTGCTCGAATTTTCAGTTCAGGCTTGTCAACCAAAATGTTCTATGACTACAGATAGAAGCATTTCTTGCGACAAACTCATAGCAATGCCTAGAAATATTCTACCAATCTAAGTGCACAACCTTTCAACTATTTAATAAGGAAAATTTATCTTCTTACAGCATGATTATTTGCTTCCTTATAGGGGGTTAAATCCTAACAAATGCAAGGCTAAATAAATAGTAAAATTATTTTTTCCTCATCCTTCAATCTAGAAGTTGCTTTCTTAACTGAATTCCCAGCAGCAATCTACATATTTTGAGAATTTTTATTAAGTGTTACATTGACTTTCGCTTTTATTTTTATGGCTGAAATTTTGAACAGGCACCAATAAATCATGACCCAGATGAAACTGAGCAAGATTCTTAGAAGCAAAGTAATAAAGACTTATATGCATTTGAGAGACCTATAAAAAGTATAAATGAATGTTACCTGTCCCTTCAATTCTGTTTGTATCAAATTTATATTGATTCTGCCTAAAATAATCATTATTTAAGACTTGCATTTGACATAATTCCTAAGTCATTAGTGCTTAAGATGTCACACCATTTTTAAGAAAACATGTAAATATTATGTAAATATTTATCTACAAACTAAACATGGTTGCAAGAACTGTCTAAATACAGTTAATAATTCAGTTACATGAAAGTGTTTCTATTTTTTCTTACAAACTATGGCTTTCATCAAAGGCATTCATCTGTATCTCAATATAGTCACTTAATAATTAGATAAATTTCATATTTGTAAATTCAAAGTTAACTATACAATACATATTCCAAAGGAGCGGGCCAAAAAGACCTTTTTTTTCCCCTAATTGACATTAAAACAAAATGATTAGCATGCTACAGTACTTGTCTAACTCTTTTATATTCATTAATTATTCAGGATTAATTCTTTGAAAATCCAGAGAATGCTTATGATGATGAGCTTTTAAGATATACAACTGTTCTAGGAGATAAGAAATGTTCATGAATTTATCATGTAATGAAATACACTATAAAGTTCTTGACGGCTAGAAATGCCTCCCACCTTTATATTATTACTAAGTATTGGTTGAGAATGCATATTAACATTTGTCCATTAAAACCAGATTACAATTTTCTGAACTATTAAGTTTTATTAACCTTGTGCAAGGTTGCTTGAAAATTATTCAAATGCTTTTTATTTGTGAAATACTTTGTAGGTATATACATATGGTCTGTTTCACATGCATTGCTTCATCTAACCCTCCCAGCAACTCTGTGAGGTAGGTGGAGCAGGTAGGGAGGCCATTATGAAGGAAGAGAAGACACACTCAGAGGCTGAGCTGATTAGGTGCCAACGATATACCATGTACACTACTAGATGCTGAGGATATAAAGAACAGGCTAGATCATCAGGAAGCTTACAATCTAGCAGAGAAGCCAAAAACTAAGAATGAGCTGTGGTGAGCGCTATGATAGAGGAATTAAGGATGCCATAGGAGTACATGGAGCCCTGGTGGCACAGAGATCAGCTGCTAACCAAAGGTTAGCAGTTCGAATCCACCAGCCACTCCTTGGAAACCTTATGGGGCAGCTCTACTCCATCTATGATAGAGTTGACGATAATAGGTTTTTGTTTGTCTTGTTTTGTTTTTAATAGGAGTACATAAAACGGCGACCTAACTTGGTCTTGAAGGAGCCAAGGAATTGTCTTGAAAGAAGAGACATTCGCTAGGGGCAAAATCTGGACGTGCCTTGCAAGACATGCTCAGTGTTTTATGCTTTATTGTGAAAGCATAGGAACAGTAGAGAAAAATAAGAGGAAATGTTGGAAACATAAGTCTGGATTAAATTGCAAAACGAAAAAAGACACTACTATTTATTGACTACTCAATATGGACCAGGATTGCACTAAATTCATTTCAGCATTCTCTATTTCATTTAATCCTCACAGCAATCCTAGGAGGTAGTTACTAATGATAGTAGCAGTAGTAGTCTAAGGATAGTATTTGCCCTAATTGTCTAGATAATTGATGATTACTTAAACAAGTCATGACAGGTCACTAAACACCAAATATGGTAATATTCCATTTTATAGAAAATAGAGAAAACATCAGACAGAATCTGAAAGATAGGCATCCAGGTATTAACAGTGGCTGTTTCTGAGTAGGAGAGATTTTGAGTACGCTCTGAGGTCATATTTTACTTGTGTGCAAACGTGTGTGTGTAATGAACATGTATCATTTTTGTAACAAGAAAATGTAATAAACAGTAAAACAAAATTGTTCTTAGACATTTGGCTTTTCTCTTTCACAAAAAGCACAACAAAGGAAACATTAGATGAAAACTAATTTGAAATAAAAATTCAATATGGAGAAAGCATTCAGAAAAATGGACAAGAATGTTTAAAGATGCATAAAGCGTTGTAAAACAGCCCTATGTTGTACCCAAATCGCCAATTCTCAAAAAAGCAAGGATTGGAGATATTATTCATTTTCAACCAAATTATCTTATTAACCAACTTGCTTTCAGCCAAAAAAAAAAAAAAGCTGTTTTAGTTTTAGGGAATATTTTGCTTGTTTGTTTGCTTTGGGTTTTATGTATTTTAGTGAGGGGAGGGTGTAGGAGCAAAGGCAACTAAATCTGTGTTCAAGGCAAGACCATCAGAACCTGGAAGGGGAGTTGGGAGTCATGCTTTCGGGGGATGGTCATTGGCAAAGAATAGATCTGAATTCTATGTAGGAACTACAAGATGAAAAGGGCAGGTTGGGAAGGTCACATTTGGTAAGCCAGCCTGCAGCAGGAAACCAAAAACAAAATCAAGCCCCTTGCCATCAGGTTGATTCCAACTCATAGCGACCCTGAAGCAATAACATGCATAAAAATCCATTGCCGTCCAGTCGATTCTGACTCATGATGAACCCAAGTGTTACAAAATAGAACTGCTGTATAGGGTTTCCTTGGCTGTGATTTTTATGGAAGAGTATCGCCAGCCCTATCTTCCTCAGTACTGCTGGGTGGGTTCTAACCACCAACCCTTAGGTTAAGAGTAGAGTAGTAGGGACCTTTGTGGGCTAGTTGTTGTTGCTATTGTTGTGTGCCATCGAGTGGATTCCAACTCATAGCGACACTATATGACAGGGTTTCCTAGGCTGTGATCTCTATGAGTCAGAATTGACTCAATGGCAATGGGTTTGGAGGAGCAGATTGCCAAGTCTTTCCCCCTGTGAAGCAGCTGGTGGGTTCAAATCACTAACCTTTTTGTTAGCAGCCAAGTGCTTAACCCTTGTGCCACCAGGACCCCTTTGTGGGCGAGTAGAGACCTTTTTTAAAAGCAGTCTGGACAAAAGCAAAAGAATTTCTTCTACTAGGAAGAAGAAAGGGAAGGAAGGAAGAAGAGAGGGAGGGGCACAGGGAGGGAAGGGTATGGTGATAAAAACGACTCCTCTGAATTATCTGTCATCCATCATAGCTAGCTTTCCACTGAAATGTGGAGTAAAACTAAGATTGTTACCCATTATTCCACATACTGCCCTATGCTGCCACAGACAATATTTCAAACAATTTTATTTGCACATTCATCCATCCAATGTGACCCTGCATATCAAACCCATCTCCAGGGATACTATATGGTAACATCATTTCTTCTGACTTTTCATGTTTATTGTTTTATTCATTTGTAATAGGCACATAAGTATAGGAATTAAGACCCGCAAAATCCGGAACCAAATTATCTGGATGAAAATCCAAGCTTTGCCTCATAGTAGCTGTGTGACCTTGGGCAAGTTACATAAACTCTCTGTACCTCAGTTTCTGAGGAATAATAGTATTCCCTACCTCATAGGGTTATTGTAAAGATTAAACGAGTTAATACACATAAAACACTTAGAGTCATTCCAGGCACATGGTAATGCTCTATAACTGTTGGCTCTTATGATTGTTATATACGACATTAAACTGTGAAAGAGAGTCTATCAAAAGAAGGCTAACCTTCCTGAACCACGATTCTATTTTACTAGAATGCACCATTTTTTGATGAGATAACATAATCTACTATTAGTTTGTTTCTATTTTTTATAATAATATAATGAACATTGCTTCCTTATAATACAATGTATGAAGTATAGAAATATAATGCGTAGTAATATAACTATAAATAGCTAAATATAAAATTATTATATATTTTAGAAGGATATAAAGGATAAAAAAAAATCATGAATAGCCCCTACATGCAAAATAATCAGTATAATTTTTTTCAATTTTCTATTAATTCGTAAATCTGTTGTACAAATTTAGAATCATAAAATAGATCTACGTTTACTTTTACCTTACAGTTCTTGTCATAAAATATCATTTGTGAATGTAATTTTAATTATTGTATAATATTCTATTAAATAAACATACCACAATTTATTTAACAATTCGTATTTTCAGACATTGAAGTTGCCTCCTACTTCATCTTCTTTGATATTATAATTAATGCTTATATATGCACCCTGGTACCAAAATCTAAATGAACGTATGAATAAATAAATAAAGCTTCACTGAACATCTTTAAACACTGATATTTGTCATTATCTCTGATTATTACCTTAGGGTGAATTCCTAAAAGTAGGATGTCGGCATCAAAAGTCCTGATAATATGCTATCTTTCTCCTCCAGCTAGGTTGACCAATTAAATATTCATTCACAGTACATATGTTAAAAAAAAAAACTAGCATTAAAAAACAGTTTCAGTCGTGTCAATTACAACTTACGGTGATCACATACGTGTCAGAATAGAACTGTGCTCCATAGGGTTTTCAAAGGCTGATTTTTCCGAAGCAGATCCCCAGGACTTTTCTTTCCCGTCACCTCTGGGTAGGCTCAACTGCCAAGCTTTCACTTAGCAGCAAAGCGCATTAACCATTTGTGCCACCCGGGGACTCCCTCACAGTAGTAACTGTCCCTTTCCCTGCTTTACCAATAACGTTGTATATTATTGCTTCTGGCAAATTTTATGGCCAAAATCATATGCCAGCATTCTTTTAATTTGATTTTTTGTTACTAATGAAATTGAAATATAGCATTGCACATTTGTATCTATTTTTGGACTGTCATTTAATAGTTTTAGATGACTTTTGTTTCTTGTATTTTACACATATACACACATAAAGAAGACCAAAAAATAACTGATGCCTTTGAATTACGGTGTTAGCAAAGAATATTGAATACACCATGGACTTCCAGAAGAAAGAACAAATTTGTCTTGGAATATGTACAGCCAGAATGCTCCTTAGAAACGAGGATGATGAGACTTCATCTTACGTGCATTGGACATGTTATCAGGAGGGACCAGCCCCTGGAGAAGGACCTCATGCTTGGTAAAGTAGAGGGTCAGCAAAAACGAGGAAGCCCCTCAATTAGATTGACTGACTCAGTGGCTGCAACAATGGCTCAAGCATAACAACGATCATGAGGCAGTGTTTCCTTCTGTTGTAATGGGGTCGCTATGAGTCAGAACTGACTTGACGGCACCTGGTGGTACAGTGGTTAAGAATTACAGCTGCTAACCTTTTGGTCGGCAGTTCAAATCTACCAGCCACTCCTTTCCCCCATGTATCTGTCAGTTTGTGACTTGTGTGTTGCTGTGATACTGGAAGCTGTGTGACCAGTATTCAGATATCAGCAGGGTTACCCATGAAGGACAGGTTTCGGCTGAGCTTCCATACTAAGACAGACTAGGAAGAAGAATTCACCAGTCTACTTCTGAAAAGAATCAGCCAGTGAAGACCTCATGAATACAGGTGAACATTGATATAGTGCCAGAAGACAAGTGCCCCAGGTTGGAAGGCACTCAAAAGGCCACTGGGGAAGAGCTGCCTCCTCAAAGTAGAGTCGACTTAATGATGTGGATGGAGTAAAGCTTTCAGGACTTTCATTTCCTGATGTGACCTGACTCAAAATGAGAAGAAACAGCTACAAACATCCATTAGAAATCGAAACCTGGAATACACCAAGTATGAATCTAGGAAAACTGGAAATCATCAAAAATGAAAAGGAACACATAAACATCAATATTCTAGGCATTAGTAATCTGAAATGGACTAGTGTTGGCCATTTTGAAACAGACAATCATATAGTCTACTATGCCAGGAATGACAACTTGAAGAGGAATGGTACTGTATGCATCATCAAAAAGAATATTTCTAGAACTATCCTGAAGTACACAGCTGTGAGTGATAGGATAATATCCATATGCCTACAAGGAAGACAACTTGTCTGTTATTCAAATTTAAGTACCAACCACTAAGGCCAAAGATGAAGAAATTGAAGATTTTTTATCAGCTTCTGCAGTCTGAAATTGATCAAACATGCAATCAGGATGCATTGATAATTACTGGTGATTGGAATGCAAAAGTTGGAAACAAAGAAGGATCCGTAGTTGGAAACAAAGAAGGATCCATAGTTGGAAACTATGGCCTTGGTGATAGAAACAATGGCGGAGATCGAATGATAGAATTTTGCAAGACCAACGACTTCTTCACAGCAAATACCTTTTTTCACCAACATAAACGGTGACTACACACATGGACCTCGTCAGGTGGAATACACAGGAATCAAATCGACTACATCTGTGGAAAGAGATGATGGAAAAACTCAATATCATCAGTCAGAACAAGGACAAAGGCCGACTGTGGAACAATCAGCTGCTCATATGCAAGTTCAAGCTGAAACTGAAGAAAATCAGAGCAAGTCCACAAGAGCCAAAATATGACCTTGAGTATATCCTGCCTGAATTTAGAGACCATCTGAAGGAATAGATTTGATGCCTTGAACACTAATGACATCAAGGACTCAAACATGAAGAAAGCAAGAGGTCATTGAAAAACAGGAAAGAAAGAAAAGACCAAAATCGATGTCAGAGGAGACTCTGAAACTTGCTTTTGAGCGTCGAGCATCTAAAGCAAAATGAAGAATTGATGAAGTAAAAGAACTGAACAGAAGATTTCAAAGAGCGGCTCAAGAAGACAAAGTAAAGTATGATAATGACACGTGCAAAAAGCTGGAGATGGAAAACAAAAATGGAAGAACATGCTGGGCGTTTCTCAAGCTGAAAGAACTGAAGAAAAAAATCAAGACTCGAGTTGCAATAGTGACAGATTCCATGGGGAAAATATTAAACGATGCAGGAAGCTTCAAAAGAACATGGAAAGAATACACAGTCATTATACCAAAAAGAATTAGTTGACATTCAACCATTTCAAGAGGTAGCATATGATCAGGAACCAATGGTACTGAAGGAAGAAGTCCAAGCTGCTCTGAAGGCATTGGCAAAAAACAAGGCTCCAGGAACTGACAGAATATCAATTGAGATGTTTCAACAAACGGATGCAGCACTAGAAGTGCTCATTCATCTATGCCAAGAAATTTGGAAGACAGCTACCTGGCCAACTAACTGCAACAGATCCAGGTTTATGCCTATTCCCAAGAAAGGTGATCCAACCAAATGTGGAAATTATAGAACAATATCATTAATATCACATGCAAGCAAAATTTTGCTGAAGATCATTCAAAAGTGGCTGCAGCAGTATATCGACAGGGAACTGCCAGAAATTCAGGCTGGTTTCAGAAGAGGACGTGGAACCAGGGATATCATTGCTGATGTCAGGTGGATCCTGGCTGAAAGCAGAGAATACCAGAAGGATGTTTGTCTGTGTTTTATTGACTGTGCAAAGGCATTCGACTGTGTGGATCTTAACAAATTATGGATAATATTGCTAAGAATGGGAATTCCAGAACACTTGATTGTGCTCATGAGGAACCTGTACATCGATCAAGAGGCAGTAGTTCAGACAGAACAAGGGAATACTGATTGGCTTAAAGTCAGGAAATGTGTACGTCAGGGTTGTATCCTTTCGCGATACCTATTCAATCTGTATACTGAAGCAAAGTATCTGAGAAGCTGGACTATATGAAGAAGAACGGGGCATCAGGATTAGAGGAAGACTCATTAACAACCTGCATTATGCAGATGACACAAACTTCCTTGCTGAAAGTGAAGAGGACTTGAAGCACTTACTGCTGAAGATCAAAGACCACAGCCTTCTTTATGGAATACATCTCAACATAAACAAAACAAAAATCCTCACAAGTGGAACAATAAGCAATATCGTGATAAACGCAGAAAAGATTGAAGTTGTCATGGATTTCATTTTACTTGGACCCACAATCAGCACCCACAGAAACAGCAGTCAAGGAATCAAAAGGTGTATTGCATTGGGCAAATCTGCTGCAAAAGACCTCTGTAAAGTGTTGAAAAACAAAGATGTCACCTTGAAGACTAAGGTGCGCCTGACCCAAGCCATGGTATTTTCAATTGCATCATATGCATGTGAAAGCTGGACAATGAATGAGGAAGAACGAAGAAGAATTGACACCTTTGAATTGTGGTGTTGGCAAAGAATATTGAATATACCATGGACTGCAGAAAGAACAAACAAATCGGTCTTGGAAGAAGTACAACCAGAACGCTCCTTAGAAGCAAGGAAGGCAAAACTGTGTCTTACATACTTTGGACATGTCAGGAGGGATCAGTCCCTGGAGAAGGACATCATGCTTGGTAAAGTACAGGTCAGCGGAAAAGAGGAAGACCCTCAATGAGATAGACTGACACAGTGGCTGCAACAAAGGGCTCAAGCATAACAACAGTTGTGAGCATGGTGCAGGACCAAGCAGTGTTTCATTGGATCGGTAGTTGGAAAATATGGCCTTGGTTATAAAAACAATGGCACAGATTGAATGAGAGAAAGGGAGAGATAGACCATGGTTAAGAACATGGATACTCTGGAGCCAAGCTGTCTAGGTTCAATTCCTAGCTATGCCATTTACTAGTTGTGTGAACTTGGACAAGTGACTTTACCTTCCTTTACCTCAGTTTCCACATTTGTAAAATGGGCATCATAATAATACGTAATTGATTTGATATATATAAATTTCTTAGAACTCTGGCACGTTCTATGTGATATCTAAGTGTTAACTATTAATATATATGGGAGTTTGGGATCATCATATATGTATTATTATACTGAAAATAGTATAATAATATGCACATCTTTCTGGAGGGAGGAATATCTTGCTTTCCAAATAGGTGATACATAATACTGTATTTCATTGAATCTTAAAATGACTTTCATTGTAAGATGCATCATTTTTTTTTTAAGAAAGAAAAAGCACTACCAATGAAATATGACACAATGCTTTCTTATCAGTAGGAATCTTTGTTTTATTCTCATTGAAAGAGTCCTTTTAGATATATTTACACATAGAATTTTATCATATATTATTCTTTTGCATATGTACAAAAAGAAAATATAAATGAAGTAAATTGGTTGAAGCATTCTTAAAAAAACTTTTTCACATTGAGCCCTGTTGAATTTTACCTGAAACTTATGATCCTGGGAAACAATGATGGTTAAAGAAATCCCCCTACCTTTTGTGTTCAGGAAAATGGCTTACTTCAAGTAGCCACCCTTCCCACATGATTTAGATAAGACTCGTGGGTGTCCCCTTGTTTACCTTAGACAAGGCAAAACACAGTCCCTCCAAATTCTCATTCCTTGGATCATAAACAAGTAATGGAATTGCTTGCCCTCAGTGATCAATCAGAAATAAAGTGCTTGTTAACCAAAGTCCCTGAACTTTGACCCACCCGCAGCCTGAGTCAACATAGATGATAGGTATCCTGGAAAATAGGTTGACGTCAGGGCAAAACATTGTGATTTACTGTCCCCATGATGTCACCCTTTTATCCTACTTCCCCACACCTGGGTTTTTTCTGTCCTTGTTTACTCTCAGTCTCTAGAAAAGAAAATTATTTTTCCCTAATTCTTGGAAACACCTCCGAATTGTGACAGTCCTCCTCCCCCGCTATTATATTAGTCCTTCTCCCTCTTCCTTTCCCTTTTTCTTTCTGAATAAAGCTTCTCCCTACCTATCCAAGTCTGGATTTGTTTTTTATTTGACACCCCCAATATTTTGAATGACTTTCAATTTAGGGTCATCATCATCCATGTTTTTATACACAACATTGTCTTCTGCATCAGCAAAATTGGTAGTGAGGCGTTTCTTAAAAGTACTCCACTGTGGTCACCAGGATTTTATTTGAAGTCACTGACACCCGTTCTGTAATTTTTCATGCTGAAGTCTTCTGATCATATCAGACAGTGTCAATACGAGGTTTTCAGAAACACAATCAGGACTGATAGCCTTTTTTCCAGTGATTTTGTTGAGTGAAAGATAGAGGAATTGTAGCTGTCCAGCAATGCCTTCAGGAGTAACAGGCACCTTCGTGCATGCGCAGCAGGGATAACTATGTCATGACTGTTGCCTGCCATACGGCAATTATAAAATCACAACAATTCTAAGACACATTATTCCAATTTTAGAAATGAAAAACTTCAGGGGAAATGTGTTTTTCAATCAATGGAATATGGCAACTCATTTTGTTTTGTTTTTAATTTCCCTGACTACCAGTGAGCTTAGCATTTTCACGTCTTTTTTTTTTAATTTGTTGTTGTTGTTAGGTGCCATCCAGTCAGTTTTGACTCATAGTGACCCCATGTACAATAGAATGAAAAACTGTCCGGTTCTGCACCATCCTCACAATCGTTGTTATGCTTGAACCCATTGTTGCAGCCACTGTGTCAATCCACCTCTTTGAGGGTCTTCCTCTTTTCTGCTGACCCTCTACTTTACCAAGCATGATGTCCTTCTCCAGGGACTGATCCCTCCTGACAACATGTCCAAAGTATGTAAGACGCAGTCTTGCCATCCTTGCCTCTAAGGAGCATTCTGGCCGCACTTCTTCCAAGACAGATTTGTTCGTTCTTCTGGCAGTCCATGGTATATTCAATATTCCTCGCCAACACCATAACTCAAAGGCATCAATTCTTCCTCAGTCTTCTTTAGTCATAGTCCAGCTTTCGCATGCATATAAGGTGATTGAAAACACCATGACTTAGGTCAGATACACCTTAGTCCTCAAAGTGACATCTTTGCTTTTTAATTTATTCTTCTGTGATTTGTTCATTCATACTGTAATGCCAGCATTTTGCCCAAATCTATAATTTGCTTATTGACTTACTGTTGTATCTTTTGCCATCCAAATATTTTCATTTTTATATAGTCTAATAATTTTATATTTTTGTATAACTTCTGGTTCTCCGGTCTTAGCAATGTCTCTCTTTCCCCTAAGCTGTAAATGAAGTCTCATCTTTTCCCTAGCGTTTTTATTTTTGTTTACACTTTTTATTCAACCCATACGTAATTACTTGTATATGATGCGAGATAGGAGTCTAACTTTATTTTCTTTCCTGTGGTTAGCCAGTTGTGCCAGCAGCATTTATTAAATAATCTTTTTCCCTCTGGATTTGAAATACCATCTTTGTCATGTATCAACTCATGTATGCTGGGATCTATTACTTGGTATTTTTAATTCTTCAACTTAACTAGAATTTATTGTGCAGTTGGTTATCTAGTTGCTCCAGAGTAATTTATTGAATAATACTGCCTTCCCCACTGATTTAAAATGTCGTGTGTATCTTTTTCATTGCTCTTTCGTTCAATTTTGGTATCAGCATCACCTCATTTTATTTTCTGCAGCTTTATAGTATGTTTTTATACCTGGTTGACAAGTTGTCTGCCCCCACCCTTTTACTAGCTTTTTAATCAGAATTTAATTGGGTATCCTCTCATGGTTATTCTTTCAGATAAACTCTAAAACGCCCTGGCTACAACTCAGCCCTCTACCACTACACATAGGCACTAAACAAGCAAACAAAAATCCTGTGATGTGATTCTGGTTGAGTGTATTAAATGTATAAATGGATCTCCCCATCAATACATACTTCTTACAATATGTTCCTCCATTTACTAAAGTCTTCTCTTATATCTTTAATAGCCTTTTGTGGTTGTCTTAACTTGGTTGTGCACATATTTTTGTTAATTTTACAGTTTGGTATTTTCTATTTCATGTTAATATTGTGAAGAAATTTTTTTAATTTTATTATCAGACTGACTATTGTTGAAATATAAGACCTATATTGATACTAAAGCCAGATGCTGTCAAGTTGATCCTGACTCATGGCAACCCCATCTGTGTTAGAATTAAACTGCTCTCCATAGGGTTTTCAATGACTGATTTTTTGTAAGTAAATCACCAGACTTTTCTTCTGAAGTGCTTCTAGGTAGACTCAAACCACCAACCTTGTGGTTAGCAGCCGAGCACTTAACAGTTCGTACCACCCAGGGACTCCATATTGACACTGGTATATTAATATTATACTTTTGTACTTTGTTCTCTAAGTCTTCTCAGCTAGGGAATTGCGCCACCTACAAATAATGAAAATTTCCTATTTTTTGTTTATACTTGGTTTACACATTTATATTTTATGAACTCTTTGAGAAACATGTCCATAATTATATTAAATAATAGAGGTAATGGTGGACAAACCTGTTTGTTCTGAATCTTAATGGGAACACTTCTGATATTTCTCCATAAAGTATGATGCTAGTCTTGACCTGAGCTAATGCGTTACCTACCATATGAAGAAATTATCTTTTTTATTTTTATTTTACCAGGGATTTTCACTAGGAATGTCTTGAATTTTCCCAAAGTAGAGATAAACATTGTTGAAATATTTTTTCTCCTTTGACCCATTATTATGAGTTGTTTTTATTAGTCTCTAATATCGAGCCATCCTTGCATTCATGGTACATTTACTTGATCATCAAATATTAGCCTTTGTATATAAAAAAAAAAAATTGTATATATTACTATGTTAAATTTGCTAAGTTGTCACTTGAGATTTTTACATTAATATTTACAGTTTGTGATGGACATTGTCTTCTCTTTTTGTGCTCTCAAATTTTGGCAACAGATTTACAGGAGCCTTGTAAAATAATTTAGGATCCTTCCTTCTTTGTGATTTATTAATTTAAGATTTGAAATAACTTACTATGAAATTGCCGTGGCAAGCAGCTTTCTGCAAGGTGTTTTCTGTGACAAGTCTCAATTATAATCAAGTTCTCTATCTGTACTTGGGTTGGTTTTAATCATTAGTATCACCCTATAAACACAGCCATTACATTGAGATTTTCAGACTTATTTTTATAGTTTTTTTTTTAATCTCTGTCTTTAGATATACCACTTCTTTATTTTCTACTGTTGTATAGTTACGCTCTCTCACTTTTTTTTATTTGTTTGGCACTCCAAAAAAGTTTGCTTATTTAATTGGTGTCTTTGAAGAAATAGCTCTTGTATTTGTTCATCAATAGCACTATATATTTTTTTAATAGATTTATGTTTCTCATTTATTTCTCCTTTTTTCTGTTTTTCTTTTCTTTCCATGCCTTTTTTTGTGGGGGAGGGAAGTTTCTCTTTTTCTAACCTTTTAAAAAATGTTTCCTCTATAATTATAAAGGTGTTTAAGTTTTCTCTGAATGCAGTTTTAGCCTCATCTCATAATTTTTGATAGTATTGTTTTCACTGACATTATTTTCTAATTAATGATTTAATCTTGATTTTTTTTCTAGGATCCAATGGTTATTTAGAACCATGTGTTTTTAGTTGCTACGAGGTTTGATTTTTTTTTAATTTATAGCTCTGCTATTAATAACTGGTTTTATGAATTCTTGCCAGAATATGTGGTCTATACAATTTCCAATTTGGGTGAAGAATAAGATATTCTTTGTGGATTAAAATATGACCAATATTGGTAAGTGTTCCACAGGCATTTTTTAAAAAGGTATACTCTGTAGTATAAATAGTGTGTGTCAAGTTTATAGTTTTATTAAATTAGTCTTTTTCCTAATTTATTTTGTTTCCTACTGAATTTGTCGAAGATTAGGAAAGATGTGTTAAAATCTTCCTCATGGCTGTGATTGGGCAACTTTTCCCTTATATTCTAGCAAATTTTGCATTATATGTTTTGATACTACCTTATTTGATGATACATAAGCATTGTTTTATCACTAAAAAGCCATCTTCTTAATGTAGTTTTATACTTTTTATTTTAATTCTACTTTGCCTGGTGTTGAAGTTGTAAATCTTCCTTCTTTTCGTTTTTATTTGCCTGGCACAACTTTGTTCTCTTTATTTTTAAACTTTCTCTGATCTGGTCTTAGAATATTGATCTTGTATGAGGGAGGATTAATCCATTCATATTTATTATGATAAATGATAAGCGATGTATTTGGTCTTAATTCTGACCTGCTATTTCATTATTTTAACATTAATGTGTCTAGTATTTAATGTGTCACTGCTTTTTAAATGTGTTTCATTATTGCACCAGTTTTCCTTGTGCTCACTTTCTGTCTTTCTCTTTTTAACCTGATGATATGGAAGCATATGTGATACTTTTATCCTGTGGTACTCTAATAAACTGTTCAAAAAAAAGGTCTGATTTTTAGTATGGTGTAGTGTTCGCTGATTGTCGATTTTGCTGGTATAAATACTCCTGCCATGGCCTATTTCGGGTTACCAACATGATACCACTGAACGCAGAGGTGGCACTACATACATGCGACTCTCAGGAGCTGGTATGATCTGGCTTCAGCACACCTCTGAATGTATTCTATTAATGTTTATACTTGCATTTAAAAATTTGATCTCAGCATCTCTGCCAACACCAAAACCACAAGCGTCTATTGATCTCCTCTACATAGGATGTGAGATTTAACGTGCATTTATTCTTCGTCACCACCAACCCCCACAAACCTTCATGTTTTATTGAAATAACCTGATTTTTTAAATTGAGATCATTAAATCCTTTTTATGATATAATTTATTATTTAGTAACTGTTTTGAAATTACCTTTACACTTCATAACCACATCAATAACAATTATCTATATATTAACTATGTGGTTTCTGATATTCTTGAATTATTCAAATGATATTCATTTTCTAAATATTTTAACTTCCATTCCTGGATTAAGTTAGACTACCAGGAGGGTATGTATTTGTTGTATACTACTGTAGACCTTCAGAAATAACCTTCACCATGTCAATTGTGTGTTAACATCAAGCCAGTTTTCAAGGGACAATACAAGAAACAATAAGAATTAGAGATTTTCCTGGCTGTCCACTATGTCATTCAGTATTTCTGATATAAAGCCCCATGTCTATGAGTCAGAATCGACCCGATGGCAGTGGGTTTGGCTTTTTTTTTTTTTTTTGGTGTAGAATTTCTTTTAGGATCCAGCTGAAGCTTGGAAATCTTCCTTGAGGATTATGAAAATGAGTATTTTTTTCCCTTTGATTTCCAGAAATCTCCGAGCAAAATTGGAAGCTCAACTTCAAAAGTTACACAGACTCCTGTCCTACTTGTCCCTGATAGTGATTTTATATTCATAACTTTATTTTGCCTTGTCCTGATGATTTTTATTTACATTTTCTCATCATTTTATTTTATGTGCTCCTCAAACGGATGCTTCACATCCTTTGTGGAATAAGCAGAGTTAGAAAAAAAAAGGGGGGGTAAATAGAAACCCTATAATTTTGCTTTATGGTTTCTCATTTTTAAAGTGGAACTTCATGTTGTTTATATTTCTTCAAGTTCCTCATATAAGTCAAAAGCTACATTTTTTTTCTAGGTGTATGGGTATTTTGTGGAGTTCCTAGATGGTGCAAATGGTCAAGCACTGGGCTATTCACCAAAAGGTTGGATGATCAAGCCCATTCAGAGGAGGCACCATGAAAGAAAGTCCTGGTAATTTGCTTCTGAAAGGTCACAGCCCTGAAAACCCTCTGGAGTGCATTTCTGCTTTGAAACACGTGTCAGAATGAGTCAGAAGTGACTCGATGGCGACTGGTTACGTGCTTTGAGTATTTTGTGTGTTTGTTCATAAACTGTTTTCTTCTGTAGATAAGTGGTCGCCAAGAGAAAAAAAATGGATCGTCCACCCTTTATGTAGTGTGTTCCTTCATTTCCTTGACTGCTTCAACTAAAATTGGAGTTTAGGCTATTTTTGCTTTCATGCTGCTGTTATAGTATTTTGCTACGTAAACTATGCCAAATATAATAAAATGTTACAGGAGATACTGAGGATAAATCTTAAGTTTAGTGATTTGAGTAGTGGTGCAGTATAGTATAACGATCCCTACAATAAAAGTTAGGGATCTTGGTTCTAGTTCTAGTTAAGGTTCAGCTACAAATTCTCCTATTGATTTGAGTAAATCATTTTACCTATCATAGCCTTAAAATGAAAGGGTAAAATGATAAGCACTTTAATGTCTTATCCAGTTCTAAAATCTTGTTATTTGAATCATTAAAAAAATAGCTATTGAATGCTTATTGATAAAATATGTTCATTATACCTTTATTGTATCTACAGTATTCCACCTTCGGCCATGCCTTAGATTTATATGAGTAAGTGTGCATGTTATTATGGTTAAAATAAGAAGCAATTTTAATAATGAACATCTAATTCATGCATGCATAATTCTTGTCCTGATGACATTTTTTAAATCCATGGTATTACTACAAGTACTCTTTTTCCTGTTTCTATAATGACAAAATAACATTAATAATACATGCCTGGAATATTAACTATGTTGTGTTAATGAGAAGTTTAAAAGCCTGAAAAACTATAACAAATACCTCACAATTGTGTTTTCCAATGTTTTCTGATGAGATCAGTTACTTTTGTTGCTGAAATCTTACCTGAAATGCCATGCCTAAAGATGTGACTCCTATGTGTAAGATTACCATTACTGAAAAACACCTCATAGAAGGACAGGATAGGAGATTTCGAAGGACTCTTAGAGGTTATCATCCTCTATATTGAAGACAGATGCATCATTTCACCAAGTACAGAGTCAGAAATGTTCATATGACAGAAAGCATTTCCCACCCACATAAAATGTGAATCGAATTTGAGAATAAAGGTTTCCATTACTACTATCATTTCAGCGCCCTATCCTGGGGCCTACCACAAGGAAAAAAACTACATCATTTGTAAGATAAGTGACAGACAGAATGATAAATGAATTTATTTCTGATTTACTGCCCACTTAGGAAGAGAACATGTGGTAGCTAGCCCCCCAAATTATCCCTTGTGTTTCATCTCTTCTGATATTCATATTCTTCCATATTGTGCCAAAGTTGGTCTGTGTGACCAATAGTATATGGCAGAAATGATGATATATGACTTTCGAGATTAGGTCACAAAAACTACAACTTCTGTCTTGGCCCCATCTTCCTTAGAGCACTCGCTCTGAGGAAGCTATGCTATGAACAACCCTACGAAGAGACCCAGGTGGCAAGGAAGTGAAGTCTCTTGCCAACAGCCATGTTAAATGGGCCATTTGGAAGTGGATGCTGCAGCCCCAGTCAAATCTTCAGAGACTACAGCCCTGGCCAACAGTTTGAATGCTCCAAACACATTGCAATTACAGATAAAATATGAAATGATTAAAATTAAAACACACAACTAAGCTCGAAAACAAGAGAAACATCTCTATGGACCAGAAATTAAACAAAAATGCAAAGTGGTGGACAATTCTGCAGCTACTGGCCTGCTGAGTTACAGTTCTTCGAAATAAAGTAAGGATGGCCAGGAATTTACCTCTTGTTGAGTAAAAGAGGCTAAAAGTGCTATAAAAATAAAATAGAAAAATCTTCAAGCAAGATTTACTGCTTGAAGCTAGGATCTGAGGCAGATTTATTCTGCTCTAAAAATGAGGCTGAAAATAAAAATAAACTGCCTACAGCTTAGAAGAAGCTACAAGTCTAGTGAGGTGAGACACCAATGTGGCCGACTCTTTTTGTTTGCCTACTCAAAAACCCTTTCCTTTTTGATGAGTAATCTCAGAGAATATTCTGACAAAGATTGTGAATATGGTTAGAATGCTGAAAAAAATTAATGAAGGAATCACCTGGATAAAAATGAGTCACTAAATTATGGAATAAAACCAGACAAAACTGAAACAAGAACAGGCAGATGTGTCAAAGAACCAGCCAGAAATTCTGGAAATGAAATATGTAACCTTTAAGGAAAAAAAAAAAAAACTTCAATGGATAGAATAAACAAGACATAGTTGGATAATTAGTGACTTGGAAGATGATACTGAAAAAGCCAACCTGGAATGAGGCACGAAGAGAAGAAAAATATGATCAAGATATGGAGAATGGATTGGAAGGCCAAAACATCATTTTAACGAGTTTCAGAAGAAAATAGAAGGAGGGAATAATGAAGAATCAATATTTGTAGAGTTTATGGCTGAAGCTTTTTCCAGAATCCAAAGTCACAAATCGTTAGATCGAAAGTACAGTCTGAGTACTGAGTAAGACAAATATAAATAAAGGTCCACCTAGGCACATAGTGACAAAGCAGCATGACTTCAACATAACAATAAAATCATAAAAGTTACCAATAAAAAGACAGCACCTTGTAGGAGGCAGAGCCAACAAGGTGTCCTTCTGCATCAAAGACCCAAAAACTAAATAAAACAGATACAAACGTCAATCCTGGAACCCAAGCAACAAATGAAGGAATAAAGAACTCAATCAAGCACCAAATGGAATAAGAAACTGACAGAGAACAGAGAATGAGGAGAGCTATGGAGTGAAAGTCTCCTACCTGCTAACGTGGTCAGATTCATCGTCTTGGACTACAGCCACCAATGAACACAGACACGGAGTACGGGATGGCAACTTCACGGAGCTCCCAGCATGAGACAGAGCACTGGGTAACCAGGGATACATGCTTTCCCAGCCCCTATCTTTCTTCCTTCTACATGGCCTCTGCTGCTTTCCAATGGGCCACGGTTCCTCGGCCAGAGAGACACCAGCTCACTGCTGCCAGTGCCTACCCCACCCCCACCAGCTGGCCCCTCCAGCACCATTTTTGTTTGCTTTGGTTTGTATTTTTGTTTGTTTTTTGATATAGTATGTTTTTGGCCTTTTTTGTTGCTTCTCTCTCTTTCCCTTTCTTCCTTTCTCCTGCCCAGCTAGCCTGTGTGCTATCCACTCCCCCTCTTGACAGGCTGTGATTTTTTGGTTTCTTTGCTTTGTTCTTTTTTTCTTCTTCTTTCTTTCTGTTTCTTCTCCTTTCCTTCCTTTCCTTTCTCCCATCCACCCATCCCTGTGCACTGCCCTCGCCCCTTCTGCAGGGGCCGTGCTGCACAGCTTGGTTGGAGAGTCACTCTGTGCAGTCTCCCTGGGTCTGCCCCGCTGTCACTGACCAGCTCCCTCAGTATCATTTTATTTACTGTCCCTTTTGTTGTTGTTTCTTCTTTCCCTCTCCTTTCCCTCCATCCCTTTCTCCCATTCACCCAGCCCCATGTGCCACCCCTAATTTCTTGGTGGGCTGTGACATACTGCTTGGCTGGAGAGCCTCTGGCACACGGCCTCCCCAGGTCTGCACAGCTCCTACAGGTCCCTCCCTCAGCACCATATTTTTTATTTTTCTTTATATTTCCCCTTCTCCTTTTCCTTCTCCCTCCTACTTAGGCCCTATGCTGCCCCTGCCCCTTGATGTAGGGCCATGCCGTGCCACCTGGCAAGAGAGATATCAGCTCACCACCACCCTAACTTGTCTCCACCGCCAACAGACGGTTGCCCCACCACCATATTGTGTTATTGTTGTTTTTACTTTTTTTTTAATTTCTTTGTTGGATTGTTTTTTCTCTCTTTCCCTTCTCTCCTCTCCTTTCTTCCATCTGCCTAGTGGCATGTGCCACCACACCCCTTCTCAACAGGCTGACCCACACCACTCAGTTAGAAAGCCATCAGCACACAGCCCGTTTAGGTCTCCCCGGCCCCCACCTGCTGAATTCTACTGCACCACCAATTTATTTACTAATTTTTATTTTTTTTACTAGATTTTCTACTTTCTTGGCCTTTTTTTGCTTTTGTTTCTCCCTCTTCTGTCACCCACCCATTTAGCTCTGCACATCACATCCTATCCTTTCCCTCCTGCCTATCTGAACCATGTGCTGAGTGCCATGCCCCCCAGTGATACCAACGAGATCCCCCAGGACCCAGCCCTGCACTGCCCCCCAGCCCCATCCCGTAACTCCCAATTTGTACCACAAACTACCCATCCCCACCCCACTACCCCTGCTGGAACCACCCTCTTATACCATAGCTGAGTGACCAGCCTGTCAACCTGGACAAGATGGTGAGAAGTATCACACGCACAGGTGAGCAAGCAACAAAACACACCCAGCCTGCCTGCCCAGACATAACCAAATAAAACAAAACAGTCAAATCTACAATAAATAAACAAAGAATATAGTTCCTGAATCTCCCAGAGACAGCAGACAATATCAAAACATATCAAAAAAAAACAGGAGAGTATAGCTACAGAAAGCAACCGAAATAAAACATCAGATGACCTTCTGCTAGAAGGAAAGGTACTGGAATGGCCTGATAGGGAATTCAAAACTCTAATATTCAGGGTTCTCCAACAGATGAAGGAAAATGCAGACAAAAATAAGGAAAAAAATCATGGAAAAGACAGACTAATGGAAGAAATCAGAAAAAATAATACAGGAACAAATGTCACAACAAATAAACAAATAGAAATCATACAAAAACAGCAATTAGAAATCCAAAAGATAAACAAGATTTCAAAAACAGACAGGCCAATAGAATGTTTTAGGAGCAAATTTAAAACAATGGAAGACAGGCTCCACAAAATTGAACACAAATCCATGAATACTGCTTTGTTTGAGGAAAAATCGGAGAAAAGAAGGAAGAAAAATGAGGAAACCCTGAGAATGATGTAGGATACAATTGAAAGCAAAAATTTGCCTGTGATTTGAGTCCCATAACAGGGGGAGAAAACAGAAAACACAGAGAGGATCACTGAAGACAAAAAGCTGACCATCCAAGAAGCTCAATGAACCCCATAAAAGATAGACCCCAAAAGAAAAACACTGAGACATAATCACTCTCACTAAAACCAAAGACAAAGAAAGAATCCTGACAGCAGCTCAAGAAAAAAGAAAAGTCACATACAAAGGGACACATTAAAACTAAGCTCTGATTACTCAGCAGAAACCACGCAGGCAAGAAGGCAATGGGATGACATATATAAAATCTTGAAAGGAAAACTGCCAATGAAGAATAATATACCCTGCAAAATTCTTGCTCAAATATGATGGCAAAATTAGGATATTTCCAGATAAACAGAGATTAAGGGAATACATAAAAACCAAAGCAAACTTACAAGAATTATTAGAAGGAGTCCTTCAGATAGAGATCAGACAACAGCCTGAATCTGGGATGCAAGATTGTACCAGCTAGGTACCAACCTAGGAAATGAACTCTCGAGAAATATTAAAAACCTAGAGAATTACAACAGGAAACCAGAGAGGTAATTCTGTAAATGACAACAACGTCAGAACAATAAAAGGGAATAAACGGTATAGGTATAGGACTTTCTAACAGAGAGGAAGGCAAGATGATACCAAGTAATAAAAAAAAATTTTTTTTTATTTAGACTAGTTCTATTATAGAAGGGAAATTCCTCAACCCTAGGAAGATAAGGGTAAATTTCAAGGTAAACATAACAAAAGTTAACAAACTTTCTAATCAAAATAAAGAAGAAAAACAGTTTCAGTAAACATGAAATCTACAGAAACAAAAGAAATGAAAAAAAAATCCACAAACAAAAGGAATTCAGCACAGAAGAGTAAGAGGAACAAAGAAAATGTCAGTACCACAAAAAAACCACTACAAAATGACAGCTATAAACTCACACCTACCAATAATCACACTGAATGTAAATGGCTTAAATGCATCCAAAAGGAGATAGACAGTGACTGAATGGGTAAAAAAAAAAAAAAGACCCATCAAGATGCTGTCTACAAGAGACATACCCTAGAAACAAAGGCATAAATATATTAAAAATCAAAGCATGGAAAAAATATATCCAGCAAACAGCAACCAAAAAAGAGTAGGAGTGCCAAAACTAACCTCAGATAAAATAGACTTTAAGCCAAAATCCACCAAAAAAGACAAGGAAGGACATTATATAATGATTAAAGGGGCAATCCCCTATGAGGACATAACCATGATAAATATCACGTACCCAATGACAGGACTCCAAAATACATGAAACAAACTCTAAAAGCATGGAAAAAGAAATTAACAGTTCCACAATAGTAGTAGGAGACTTCAACAAACCATTCTTGGTAAGGGACGGAACATCTAGAAAGAAACTCAACAAAGATACAGATCTAAAGGCCACAATCAGCCAACTTGAACTCATAGACATATATAGAACACTCCACTCAAGAGATGCAAGGTATGCATTCTTTTCCAATGCACATGGAAGTTCTCCAGAACAGACCACATCTTAGGCCACAAAGGAACCCTCAACAAAATCCAAAACATTGAGATAATACAAAGCATTTTCTCTGATTACAACCCCATAAAAGTAGAAATTAATAGTGGGAAGAGCAAGGAAAAAAAATCAAATACATGGAAACTGAACAACACCTTGCTTAAAAAACACTGGGTAATAGAAGAAATAAAAGACAGAATAAAAAATTTCCTAGAAGCAAATGAGAATGAAAACATAGCATACCAAAACCTTTGGGACACAGCAAAGGAAGTGCTCAGAGGTCAATTATAACAATAGATGCACACATCAAAAAAGAAGAAAGGGAGAAATCAAAACATTAGCTATACAACTTGAATAAATAGAAAGAGAACAGCAAAAGACGCCCACAGGCACCAGAAGTAAGGAAATAATGAAGATCAAGCCCACACAAATGAAACAGAGAATAGAAAAACAATTGAATCAACAAAACCAAAAGTTAATTCTTGGAAAAGATAAACAAAATCAACAAACCACGGGCCAAATTGACAAAAGAAAACCAAAAGAGGACACAACCCAAACGAGAAACAAAATGGGGAACACTACAACAAACCCAACTGAAATAAAAAAGATCTTAACAGAGTACTATGAAAAAGTTACTCTGACAAATTTGAAAACTTAGAGGAAATGGACACATTTCTAGAAACACACTACCTACCTAAACTAACACAAACCGAGATCAAAACTATGAACAGACCAATTAAAAGAAAAGAGATTGAAAAGGTAATGGAAAAAATGCCTAACAACAACAAAAAATCCCTGGCCCAGGTGGTTTCTCTAAAGAATTCTACCAAACATTCAGAGAAGAGCTTGCACCAGTACTCCTCAAACTATTTCTGAGCATAGAAAAGGAAGGAATATTGCCGAATTCATTCTATGAAGGCATATTGCATAACCCTGATACCAAAACCAGGCAAAGACACCACAAAAAAAAAAGAAAATTACAGACCAATAACTCTCGTGAATATAAATGCAAAAATTTTCAACAAAATTCTAGCCAGTGGAATTCAGCATCTCATCAAAAACACAATACACCACAACCAAGTGAGATTCATACCAGGTATGCAAGGATGGTTCAACATTAAAAATCAATCAATGTTATCCACCACATAAATAAAACAAAAGAATCACGTGATCATCTCATTCGATGCAGAAAAGTCATTCAACAAAGTCCAACACCTATTCCTGATAAAAACTCTCAATAAAATGGTAATAGAAGGGAAATTCCTCGACATAGTAAAGGACACCTATACAAAACCAACAGCCAACACCATTCTTAACAAAGGCTGACAACATTCCCCATGACAACAAGAACAAGATAAGGATGCCCTTTATCACTGCTCTTATTTAACATTTTGTTGGAAGCCCTAGCTAGAGTAATAAGGCAAGAAAAAGAAATAAAGGGCATCCAAATTGGTAATGAAGAATTAAAACTGTCCCTTTTTGCAGATGATATGATACTCTACATAAAGAACCCAAAGGATTCCACAAGAAGACCACTGGAATTAATAGAAAGATTCAGCAGATTACCAGGATACAAGATAAATATACAAAAATCAGTTGGATTTCTATACACCAATAAAAAGAACTACTAAAAGGAAATCAGGAAACCAAGACCATTTTTAATATTCCCTGAAAAATAAAATACTTAGGAATAAATCTAACCAGGAATGTAAAAGACCTATACAAAGAAAACTAGAAAACAATACTGCAAGAAACAAAAAAGAACCACATAAATGGAAAAATATACCATGCTCATGGATTGGTAGACTCAACATTGTGAAAATGTCAATTCTATCCAAAGCAATCTGCAAATACAATGCAATCCTGATTCGAATACCAACAGCATTTTTTAATGAGATGGAAAAACTAATCACTAACTTTATATGGAAAGGAAGAGGCCCTGGATAAGTAAAGCGCTATCGAAGAAGAATAAAGTAGGAGGCCTCACACTACCTGACCTCAGAACCTACTACACAGCTATGGTTGACAAAACAGCATGGTACTGGTACAATGACAGACACATTGACTAAAGGAACAGAATCTAGAACCCGGATGTAAATCCATCCACCTACAGTCACCTGATATTCAACAAAGGCCCAAAGTCCATTAAATGGGAAAAAGACAGTCTTTTTTAACATATGATGCTGGCAAAACTGAATGTCCACCTGTAAAAAAAACAAACAGGGCACATACCTCACACCATACAGAAAAACTAATTTGAAATTGATCAAAGAACTACATATAAAACTGGAAACTATAAAAATAATGGAAGAAAAAAATAGGGTCAATACTACCCACCCAGTAAACAACCCAGTGCCCTCGAGTCGATTCCTAGGGGCCCTAATATACTGTATAAACAGCATACAAACCACAATTAACAATACACAAACACCAGAAGATGCACTAGATAAATGGAATGTCCTAAAAATTAAACTCTTATGTTTATCAAAAGATGTCACCAAAAGAGCAAAAAGAACCTACAGACTGGGAAACAATGTTTGGCAATGACAAATCCAACAAAGGTCTAATCTCTAAAATCTACTGGAAAATCCAACACCTGTACAACAAAAAGATAAGTAATTCCATTAAAAAATGGGCATAGGATATGAACAGACATTTCATCAAAGAAGACATTCAGGCAGCTAACAGATGCATGGTGAAATGCTTGCAATCACTAGCCATTAGAGAAATGGAAACCAAAACTTCAGAGAGATACCATCTCACTCCCACATTACCGGCACAAATCAAAAAACAGGAAATAACAAATGTTGGAGAGGCTGCGGGGAGTTTGGAACTCTTAGGCACTGATGGCAGGAATGCATAGTGGTATAACCATTTTGGAAACGATATGGCACTTCCTTAAAAAACTAGAAATAGAAATAACATACGATCCAGCTAACCCACTCCTAGGAATATATTCTAGAGAAATAAGAGCCATCACACGAATAGACATGTGTACACCCATGTTCACTGCAGCATTATTCACAATAGCAAACAGATGGAAACAACCTAAGTACCCATCAATAGATGAATGGATAAACAAACTATGGTATACACAGTGGAGTACTTATGCAATGGTAAAGAACAATGATGAATCTGCAAAACATAGATGAATCTGGAGGGCATTACGCTGAGTGTAATAAGTCAATCACAAAAGGACATTATAGGGTAACACTATTATAAAAACTCATGAAAAGTTTTTCACACAGAAAGAAACAATCTTTGATGGTTACTAGGGAGAGGAAGTGTGGGGAGGGGAAAACACTAAACAGACAATAAATAAGTGGTAACTTGGTGAAGGGTAAGACAGTACACAACTCTGGGGAAGTCAGCACAACTTCACAAGGCAAGACCATGAAAAGTTCATAGACACATCCAGACTCCCTGAGGGATCCAATTACTGGGCTGAGGGCCTTGGGGACCATGGCTCAGGGGACATCTAGCTCATTTGCCATAATGTAGTTTATAAAGAAAATGTTCTACATCCTACTTTGGTGAGTAGTGTCTGGGGTCTTAAAAGCTTGTGAGCGGCCATCTAAGGTACTCCACTGGTCCCGCCCCCTGTCTGGAGCAAGGGAGAATGAAGAAAACCAAAGACACAAGGAAAAGATTAGTCCAAAGGACTGATGGACCACAACTACCACAGCCTCCACCAGACTGAGTCCAGCACCACTAGGTGGTGACCAGCTACCATCATTGACTGATCTGACAGGATCACAATAGAGGATCCTGGACAGAGCTGGAGAAAAAAGTAGAACAGAATTCTCACACACAAAAAAGACCAGACTGCTTGGTCTGGCAGAAGCTGGAGAAACCCTGAAAGTATGGCCCCTGGACAACCTTTTAACTCAGTACTGAAGTCACTCCTGAGGTTCACCCTTCAGCCAAAGATTGGACAGGCCCTTAAAAAAAAAGGAGCCTAAATGGGCACACCAGCCCAGAGGTAAGGACAAAAAGGCAGGAGGGAACAGGAAAGCCAGTAACAGGGAGCCCAAGGTCAAGAAGGGGGGAGTGCTGACATGTTGTGGGGTTAGCAACCAATGTCACAAAACAACATGTGTATTAATTGTCTAATGAGAAACTAATTTGCTCTGTAAACCTTCATCTAAAGTACAATTAAAAAAAAGAGAGAGAGAGTACCTTAAGAACAGCTTTTTAGCGTTCTTAAGCATTACGAATACCAGGAAAAAGTAGAATTTTCTATGTATTAAGGGTGAAAAGTGTTATTACCAGTTAAACTATTATTCAAGAATGACAACAAATGATAGAAGGTTGGAGGGAAGGAAGAGGGAAATAAAGAAATTGGGACCCAGAGAGAAGACATGGGAGGGGGAAAAAAAATGTTCAACAAAGAAATCGTCAGTAAAATAAATTTTCTATAAAAATAAAATAATAACTATTATTGAGTTTAAAAACCCTGATACAACAATAAGAAGATGGCAGTTAGTGCACCCTAGGGTCTTTATTGTATTCAGGAAGAAAAGAACACCTGAAAAATGTGTTACAAAAAAAATTGAAAATTTTAAGTTTGACTTCCATATCTACAAATATGACAGACTAAATAACCTGATAACTCCTCAACTACAAAACAGCTAAAAATACTGGATAAAATATACAAACATCCTTTTAAATGCATAGCTGCGCTCCAATGAAAGTAAAGGAAATCCCCAGGGGGAAAGAATGAAGAGAAAATTGAAAGCTAGAGGAATAAGGTTCTGAGCCGATACAGCAGGCATGCCGGGGAATGTTGCTGGTCACAGCAATTTAGAAGTTTGTGTTTAAAGTAGAAGTAGGGACAGGATGTGAAGGCTAGAGTTGAAACTGATAAATCTCTTACAAAGAATGGATCTTGAAAAGCTACATTTTTTAATAACAGGGAGTAGAAGAAATGTAAACCACTGGCACAAGGAGCAAATAAAGACAATTGTCTTGCATTATCAGGAGTAGAGGCTTGGAGGGGCAATCTCCTCTAAGAATTCATAATAATAGGTTTGTCTTTAAATAAGGAGTCTGGAGTTTGAATTTACATTACCTGTTTGATCCAGAAATCACCCCCAAAGCTCATTGCATGAAAAGTGGTCACAAGCTGGTGATAACTTAGGAGCTTCTGACAAAAAACAAATGGAAAATCACTTTGGAGAAGAAAGCCTTCAAACCACAAGATGAAGAAATGGGAGGATAAAGAAATCCAGAAAGCAGGAAAGGAGAATGAAAGAAAACACAAAGCAAGGCATGAGCACTAAATTTAAATACAGGCAGTTCTCTGGTTAAAAGTAAGAGCCCTTCCTAAGTGTATCTTTAAGAATTTGTAGGTAAGTTGGAACAGTTTCATGCAGTTCTTATTTACCCTTGCTTTAGCGCTCTTAACCAAGAGGTCGGCAGTTCGAATCCGCCCAGTGTTCGTTGGAAACTCTACGGGGCAGTTCTACTCCGTCCTATAGGGTCGCTATGAGTCAGAATTGACTTGACGGCAGTGGGTTTGGTTTTTTTTTTTGTTGTTTTACTACAAGAAAAAGGAGCCCTGGTGGCACAGTGGTTAAATCGATCAGCTGCTAACCGAGAGGTTGGCAGTTTGAAATCAACAACTTCTCCATGACAGAAAGATGTATCAGTTGGCTTCTGTAGAGATTTATAGTTTTGGAAACTCTATGGGGTTGCTATGAATTGGAACCAACTTGACAATAGTGGGTTTTCAAAGCCTTTTCAATGGTTTAAAAGCTGCACATGCAGCAAGTGAAGGTAATTATGATGAAGAATTTGGACTTACTGCACATATGTAATCAGATCATTTTAAGTGGACTAAACTTGCCAGACAGAAGTGTTTTGACCTGTTGCCCTTGAGCCGAATGCGACTCATAGCGACCTTATAGGACACAGTAGAACTGCCCCATAGATTTTCCAAGGAACAGCTGGTGGATTCAAACTGCTGACCTTTTGGTTAGCAGTAGAGCTCTTAACCACTGTGCCACCAGGGCTCCAAACTTGACAGACAGAAGTGTTCAGATTATGAGAAAAAAAAAAAAAAAGAAATCCAGCTAAATGCTGTTTTTAAGAAATGCACCTAAATAAAGCTTTATGACAAAAAAAAAAACAAAAAACTAAACCCATTGCCATTGAGTCGATTCCGACTCATAGGGACCCTAAAGGACAAAGTAGAACTGCCCCATAGTGTTTGTAAGGAGTGCTGGTGGATTTGAACTGCCGATCTTTTTGGTTAGCAGCTGTAGCTCTTCACCACTATGCCACCAAGGTTTCCCTTTAGAACACAGAGAGGTTGAAAATAAAAAGACGAAAAGGGTTTTTCAGGTTAAAAACAGGCAGAACTGAAATAAGAACAGGCAGATGTGTAAAGAAATTAACCAGAAATAAAACATATAATCACTTTTTTAAAGCCCTCAATAGATAAGATAAACAGGACACGGTTGGATGATTAGTGAATTGGAAAATGATACTGAAAAAATCACCTGGAATGTAGAACAAAGAGAAAAAAATATGCCCCCCACCTCCCCGCTAAGGCCAGGCTTGGTATATGAATAGCAAACAAAAGATACTATAAAGGAAACGGTGGGGGGGGGGTGTTAGGAAAAAGGAGGTACTATACAATGATTTTAGAAGTCCCAATTTAATAGGAAAATGTAAGAATTCTAAACTTGCATGAGCCCATTATCAATGTTTCAAAATATATAAAGCAGAAAATGATAACTACAAAGGGATATAGATTCCTTTCGGAGCAAGACATTTTAAAAAAACCTGTCCCAGTAATTGATAGGTTAAGAAAACAAAAATTATTTAGAAATTTTGAACAATAAATTAACAAATTTGATCAAATGGTCACATCGAACCAGTATAAAAATGTTCATGATAATGACAAGCACAAAAGTCAAGACAGAGGTACCTTTATAAAGGAAGAGTAATTTAATTGGATTAGAGGACACAGGGGCTTTCTATTCTATTCATATTGTTTTACCAGTTCATATTTTTTAAGACCTGAAACAAAGGGAACATAGCAAATTGTTAGTATTTGTTAAAAGTGGGGTACATTATACTTTTCTATATATTTTTGATCAAAATAATTCATAGTTTTTAAAAAGAGAAAGAAACCAAAGCCAAAGTCAATGACAAACTGGAAAACATATTTGAACATATGACAAAATTAAATGCCTTTGAATTATGGTGTTGGCAAAGAATATTGTATATATACCATGGACTGCCAGAAGAAAGAACAAGTCTGTCTTGGAAGAAATACAGCCAGAGTGCTCCTTGGAAGTGATGATGGCGAGACATCACCTCATGTACTTTGGACATGTTATCAGGAGGGACCAGTCCCTGGAGAAGGACATCATGCTTAGTAAAGTAGAGGGTCAGTGAAAAAGAGGAAGACGCTTGTCGAGATGGATTGACACAGTGGCTGCAACAATGGGCTCAAACATAGCAATGATTATGAGGATGGTGCAGGACCAGACAGTGTTTCATTCTATGAGTTGGAGCCAACTAGACAGCACCTAATAACAAAAACAACATGACAAAAAGTTAATATTCTACAAATCGAGGAGCAAAAGACAAACATCTCAGTTAAAAAGATAAAAAGTGTTACAACAGATACTAACAGTTGATTAACTCAACATCTGTTATGGGATTGAATTATGTTCCCCCAAAATATGTGTTGTAAATCCTAGCCTCTATGCCTATGGTTATAATCCCATTTTGAAATGGGTTCTTTGTTGTATCAATGAGGCAGAATTAGTGTAGGGTGTGTACTGAGTCAATCTCTTGTAAGATAGAGATTAAACAAGTGAGGAAGTAAAGATGAGGAAAGATAGATGCAAAGCCACATGAAGATCACCCAGGAGCAGAAGCTCAAAGAGACAAGGACCTTCCTCCAGAGCTGACAGAGAGAAAAAGCCTTCCCCTAGAGACTGCTCACTGAATTCTGACTTCTAGCCCCCTAAACTGTGAGAAAATAAATTTCTGTTTGTTAAAGCTATTCACTTGTGGTATTTCTGTTATAGCAACACTAGATAGCTAAGACAGAATTCGGTACTAAGAGTGGGGTGCTACTCTAACAAATACCTACAACATGGAAGTGATTTTGGAATTAACTGGGTAATAGGCAGAGGCTGGAAAAGTTTTAAGGTGCCTGTCAGTAAAAGCCTAGATTGCCTTAGAGAGACTGTTTGTAGAATTATGACATCAAAGGCAATTCTGGTGGGGGATCAGTTGGAAGTGAGGAGAACTATAGAGAAAGTCTTTATCGTCTTAGAGAAAATATATGGTGCCAGCAACAGAATGTTGCTAGAAATGCGGACATTAAATGTGCTTCTGGAGCATCCAAGGTGCTTCAATCATTTCACAACATCCCTCTTACAACAAAGACCCAAGAAAACAAGTGCATTGGATATAGATGACAACTTTGGAACCCTGAGCATCAAAGACAAGGCTGAGCAATCAAACCAAGCACCAAGTGGAAGGAGAGACAGTATAAAAACAGCAGACATGGAGAATTACAGATCGTTGTGCCCTGCTAGCCAAACCTGCACAACACAGCCATACTGAGACAAAGCAAGCAGTGTTCCCAGCCATAATCCCTATCACCAGGTGCAGCCAAGCAGGAGCAACTCTGCACTCATGTCCAGAGCCAGGCAGGAATGCTTCCCACCCTGAGAAAGTTAAATGCACACCTCCCACCCACCACAAACACTCTAGCCCCTCATGCCACAGGCTTGTGGTCCTGTGAGCCCCCCCCCCCAGTTTCCTCAGGCATCTCCCTCCCCACATCCAATCACATTCTGGCAGCACCCACCACTGCCCTGCCCTCTAAGCTGGGAACCCATGGACTGGAGGCACTCGCCCCTTCACTTAGGCACTTGCACTGGAGGCCCATGGGCCTGCAGTGCCCCCTATTCCCTCCGGCCACCTGCTCTGGGGGTCTGAGATCTGGCAATGTCTCCGACTACATCCAGGTACCGACGCCAGGGGCCTGAGGGCTAGTAGTGCCTCTCACTCCCTCCAGCCACCCGCTCCAGGGGCCCAAGGACCAGCGGTCCCCCACTTCCCCCAGCCACCTGTGGTGGGGGCCTGAGGACTGGCAGCTACCTGAACATAGGGCCTGAGGGCCGGCGGTGCTTTCCACTCCTTCCAGCCGCCCGCGCTGGGGGTCTGAGTGCGAGTGAGCCCTGAGGAGTGGCTGCACAACGTCCCCCCGATGTGCTCTAGCAGACAGGGGTACACCATCCAAATGGCTACATCCTCTCAGCCTCAACCCCCACATCACCCTCCCCCACAATCAGAGGTTTGTGCCCACCCTAAACACTCCCGCACAGTGCTACCCACCTGGCACAACTGGTGAGAGTTTCTGCACCCCCACCCAATGACCAAAGACCCAGGGACCTTCACCATGAATACCCAGAAATTGGCAGAGCGTGCACACAACATCCAAACCAGCAGCAAGGGAGAATGCTACCTGCATCCATGGCCAGGCGCCCAGATGGACAGATGCTTCACCTCACCAGAAACATCAGTTACATCCTCAGCATTCCCACAGAACCAGTGAACAGAGACCCACACTCACACACCCAGTCACAGCCCCATTCACTCAGAGACAAGAGGTAGAGAGCTTCAATGTGGCCAAATTAGCAACCAGAGTAGCACACACACCCGGCCTATTAGAATATATGAATACAAAACAAAAGTTTAGGATGGAGCAAACAAACATACAATAAATAAATATAATAACTTCTTGATGCCTCTGAGACAACAGACAATATCAAATCACATAAAGAAGTAGGACAAGATAGCTCCAGCAAGTGACCAAAATAAAAAACCAGAAAACTTTCCAAAGGAAGAAATAGCAATGGAACCACCTGATAAAGAATTTTTAAAAAACCAATATACAGGGTTCTCCAAGAGATTAAGAAAGAAATAAAGGAAGACACAGACAAAACCAAGGAAAACATAGACAAACTCAAGGAAAACACAGACAAAGCAATAGAACAACTCAGGGAAATAATCTAAGAAGAAAAAAAAAATTTTTTTAAGAACACGATGACAAAATAAATTGACAATTAGAAACCATGCAGAAACAGCAACTAGAAATTCAAAAGACTGACAATAAAATTTCAGAAATGAACACCTCAATAGAAGGATATAGGAGCAGAATTGAAACAATGGAAGATAAAATCAGTAAGTTTGAAGACAAATCCCCTGACATAAATTTGTATGAGGAGAAATCAGAAAAAAAAAAAGAATGAAGAAAGCCTAAGAATTATGTGGGATGCTATCAAGAGCAAAAATCTGGGTGTGATCAGAGTTCCAGAACAGGGGAAGGCAATGGAAAACACAGAGAATTGTCAATGATTTGCTGGCAGAAAACCTTAATATCATGAAACCAGAAGATAGCCATCCAAGAAGCTCAATGAACTCCATAAAGGATAGATCCCAAAAGAAAATCACCAAGACATATCATAATCAAACTTGCCAAAACCAAAGACAAAGAAAAAGCCAGAGAGAAGCTCTGAAAAAACAAAGAGGAAACAAAAGACTAAGCTCTGATTATTCAGCAGAAACCATACAGGCAAGAAAGCAAAGGGATGATATACATAAAACTTTGAAAGAAAAAAAAAGTCAACCAAGAATTTTATATACAGCAAAAATATCTCTCAAATACAATGGTGAAATTATGATGTTTCCAGATAAACAGAAATTAAGGGGATTTGAAAAAACAGACTAAACTTACAAGAAATATTAAAGAGAATCCTTCAGATAGAGAACAAACATAAGACAGCAACCTGAGATTAGGACACAGGACAGCAACAATCAGATACCAACCTAGATACAGAATTCTTAAAAATAAAACAAAGCTAAAAGACTGAATATGGAGAACTAGAGACATCAAGCCGTAAATGAGGACAATGTCAAAACAAATAAAAGGGAATAAACGGTACAGTTATAGAACTTTCACACGAAGAGGAAAGCAAGGCAATTTCAAGAGATGAAAGAGTAGTTTAAATTTAGGAATATAAAAGTAAATTTCAAGGTAACTACAGAGAAAGTTAACAAACTTACTCATCAAAAAAATATATATAAAGACTCAGTAAATACAAAATCAACAACAGTAAAAGAAATGAAAGGAAAATTCACCAAAAAAAGAATTCAGCACAGAAAATTAAGTGGAAGAAAGAAACCAACAACACCACAAAAAAAAAATAACAAAATGACCGCAGTTAATTCAAACCTATTGATAATCACACTGAACGTAAAGGGCTAAAATGCATCAGCAAAGAGACAGAGAGTAGCACAATGGAAAAAAAAATGACCAATCAATACATCTAAGAGAGACACACCTTAGACACAAAGACATAAACAAACTAAACTCAAAGGATGGAAAAAAAATATATGAGGCAAACAATAACCAAAAAAGAGCAGGTGTGGCAATACTAATTTCTGATAAAATAGACTTTAAGGCAAAATTCACCATAAAAGATAAGGAACAACATTATATAATGATTAAAGGATCAGGACTCCAAAATACAAAAAACAAACTCTAACAGCATTGAAAAGAGAAATAGACAGTTCCACAATAATAGTAGGAGACTTCAACACACCAGTTTCGGTGAAGGACAGAATACCTAGAAAACAGTCAACAAAAATACAAAAGATCTAAAATGCCACACACACACACACCAACCAGAGACATATACAAAACACTCCACCCAACAGCAGCAAAGTATATATTTCTTTCCAATGCACATGGAACATTCTCCAAAACGGACTATGTTTTAGGCCACAAAGCAAGCCTTAACAAAATCCAACACATCTAAATACCACAAAGCACATTCTCTGATCACAACACCATAAAAGTGGAAATCAATAACAGGAATAGCAAGGGAAAAAAAAAGTCAAATACATGGAAACAGAATAACACCTTGCTTAAAAACCACTGGGTAATAGAAGAAATCAAAAATGGAATAAAAAATTCCTGAAATCAAATGAGAATGAAAACTCATCCTACCAAAACTTTTAGAACACACCAAAAGCCATGCTCAGAGGTTAATTTATAGCAACAAATGCACATATTAAAAAAGAAGGTCCAAAATCAAAACATTAACACTAAAACTCAAACAAATAGAAAGAGAGCAGAAAAAGTAGCCCACAATCACCAGAAAAATAGAAAAAAATAAAGACTAGAGCAGAAATAAATGAAATAGGAAACAGAAAATACAAGGAGTCAACAAGATCAGAAATTGGTTCTTTGAACAGATCAGTGAAATCAAAAAACAATTGGGCAAATTGACAAAAGAAAAACAGAAGAGGAAGCAAATGACCAAATAAGAAACAAGATTGGTGACATTACAACACAACCAAGTGAAATAAACGGATCATAACAGAGTACTATGAAAAACTGTACTCCAACAACTTTGAAAACTTAGAGGAAATGGACACATTTCTACATACGCATTATACCTTCCTAAACTAACACAAACAGATTTAGAAAAACTGGACAGATAACAAAGGAAAAGAATCACATGATAGTTTCAACAGAGAAAAAAGGCATTTGATAAAGTCCAACACCCATTCCTGATAAAGAATCTCAGCAAAATAGGAATAGATATTATACATAGAAAACCAAAACGATTCCACAAGAAAGCTATTAGAATAAAAGCATTCAGCGAAGTAGCAGAATGCAAGATAAACATACAAAAATCAGTTGGATTTCTCTACATCAACAAAGAGAACATTGAAGAGGAAATCAGGAAAACAATACCTTTGCAATAGCTCTCCAAAAGATAAAATACTTAGGAATAACTCTAACCAGAGACGTAAAAGACCTATACAAAGAAAGCTACAAAACGCCACTGCAAGAAACCAAAAGAGACCTACATAAATGGAAAAACATACCATGCACATGGATAGGAAGACTCAACATTGTGAAGATGTCGATTCCACCCAAAGTGATCTACAGATACAATGCAATCTTGATCCAAATACAAACAGCATTCTTTAACGAGATGGAGAAACAAATCACCAAGTTTATATGTAAAGGAAAGAGACCCCAGATAAGTAAAGTATTGTTGAAGAAGAACAAAGCATGAGGCCTCACACTACAAGATCTCAGAACATAGTGTATAGCCATCGTAGTCAAAAGAGTCTGGTACTGGTATAACGACAGACACAAAGACAAACAGAACAGAATTGAGAATCCAGATATAAATCCATCCACCTAAGGACAGCTGATCTTTGACAAAGGGCCAAAGTCCATCGAATGGGGAAAAGACAGTCTCTTTAACAAATGGAGCTAGAAAAACTGGTTGTCCATTTGTCAATAAATGAAACAGGACCCATACCTCTCAATATACACAAAAACTAACTCAAAATGGATCAAAGACCTAAACACAAAATCTAAGATGATGAAGATCATGGAAAAAACAGGGACAATGCTAGGAACCCAAACATATGGTACAAATAGAATACCAACCATGATAAAAAAATTCACAAACAACAGATGATAACGTAGATAAATGGGGCCTCAACAAATTAAACACTTACGCTTAAGAAAGATTTCTCAAAAAGAGTAAAAAGAGAACAGCCGGACTGGGAAAAAAAATTGGGCTACAACATACCCGACAAGGGTCTAACCTCTAAAATTTATAGAAAACTTCAACACCTCAACAACAAAAAAACAATCCAGTTAAAAAATGGGCAAAGTATATGAACAGAAACTTCACCAGGGAGACATTCAGACAGCTAAAGAACACGTGAAGAAATGCTCACGTCACTAGTCATTAGAGAGACACAAGTCAAAACTACAATGAGATACCATCTCACTCCAACATTGTTGTTGTTGTTGTTGCTGTTGTTAGGTGCTGTCGAGTCGGTTCCAACTCATAGCAACCCTAGGCACAACAGAACGAAACACTGCCCAGTCCTGCGCCATCCTTACAATCATTGTTATGCTTGAGCCCATTGTTCCAGCCACTGTATCAATCCACCTCATTGAGGGTATTCCTCTTTTCCGCTGACCCTGTACTTTACCAAGCATGACGTCCTTCTCCGTATACTGAACCCTTCTGACAACATGTCCAAAGTATGTAAGACGCAGTTTCACCATGCTTGCTTCTAAGGAGCGTTCTGGTTGTGCTTCTTCCAAGACAGATTTGTTCGTTCTTCTGGCAGTCCATGGTATATTCAATATTCTTCACCAACACCACAATTCAAAGGCATGAATTCTTCCTCGGTCTTCCTTATTCATTGTCCAGCTTTCACATGCATATGATGCGACTGAAAATACCATGACTTGGGTTAGGCGCACCTTAGTCTTCAAGGTGACGTCTTTGCTCTTCAACACTTTCAAGAGGTCCTTTGCGGCAGATTTACCCAATGCAACACGTCTTTTGATTTCTTGACTGCTGCTTCCATGGTTGTTGGTTGTGGATCCAAGTAAAATGAAATCCTTGACGACTTCAATCTTTTCTCCGTTTATCATGATGTTGCTCATTGGTCCAGTTGGGAGGATTTTGTTTTCTTTATGTTGAAGTGCAATCCATACTGAAGGCTGTGGTCTTTGATCTTCATTAGTAAGAGCTTCAAGTCCTAATCACTTTCAGCAAGCAAGGTTGTGTAATCTGCATAATGCAGGTTGTTAATGAGTCTTCCTCCAATCCTGATGCCCCGTTCTTCTTCATATAGTCCAGCTTCTTAGATTATTTGCTCAGCATACAGATTGAATAGGTATGGTGAAAGAATACAACCCCGGCGCACACCTTTCCTGACTTTAAAGCAATCAGTATCCCCTTGTTCTGTCCGAACAACTGCCTCTTGATCTATGTACAGGTTCCTCATGAGCACAATTAAGTGTTCTGGAATTCCCACTCTTCGCAATGTTATCCATAATTGTTATGATCCACACAGTCGAATGCCTTTGCATAGTCAATAAAACACAGGTAAACATCCTTCTGGTATTCTCAGCTTTCAGCCAGGATCCATCTGACATCAGCAGTGATATCCCTGGTTCCACGTCCTCTTCTGAAACCAGCCTGAATTTCTGGCAGTTTCCTGTCGATATGCTGCTGCAGCCGTTTTTGAATTATCTTCAGCAAAATTTTGCTTGTGTGTGATATTAATGATATTGTTCATCCAAGAAGAAAGCAAGAGGTCATTGAAAAGACAAGAAAGAAAGAAAAGACCAAGATGGATATCAGAGGAGACTCTGAAACTTGCTCTCGAACATCTAGCAGCTAAAGCAAAAGGAAGAAATGATGAAGTAAAAGAACTGAACAGAAGATTTCAAAGGGTGGCTCGAGAAGACAAAGTAAAGTATTATAATGACAGGTGCAAAGCACTGGAGATGGAAAACCAAAAGGGAAGAACACGCTTGGCGTTTCTCAAACTGAAGGAACTGAAGAAAAAATTCAAGCCCCGAGTTGCAATAGTGAAGGATTCTATGGGGAAAACATTAAAAGACGCAGGAAGCATCAAAAGAAGATGGAAGGAATACTGAGTCATACCAAAAAGAATTAGTTGATGTTCAACCATTTCAAGAGGTGGCATATGATCAGGAACCGATGGTACTGAAGGAAGAAGTCCAAGCTGCTCTGAAGGCATTGGCGAAAAAGAAGGCTCCAGGAATTGATGGAGTATCAGTTGAGATGTTTCTACAAACAGATGCAGCGCTGGAGGTGCTCACTTGTCTATGCCAAGAAATATGGAAGACAGCTTCCTGGCCAACTGACTGGAAGAGATCCATATTTATGCCTATTCCCAAGAAAGGTGATCCAACCAAATGTGGAAATTATAGAACAATATCAAGTGACCCTATAGGACAGAGTAAAACTGTCGCATAGGGTTTCCTAGGCTGTAACCCTTATGAGACCAGACTGCCAGGTCTTCTCTTCAGCAGAGCCACTGGTGTGTTCAAGCCTCTGACATTTCTGTTAGCAGCTGAGCTCTTAACCACTGCACAACCAGGGTTCCTCTCTACAGAGGCTAAACCAAAACCAAACCCATTGCTATCGAGTCGATTCCGACTCATAACGACCCTATAGGACAGGGTAGAACTGCCCCATGGGGTTTCCAAGGAGCAGCTGGTGTATTTGAACTGCCAACATTTTAGTTAGCCTGGGCTCTTAACCACTGCACCACCAGGGCCCCCTACAGAGGCTAGAGAAGGTAAATGTTTGCTTTCTCAGTCTTTAGGAATGACTAGAAGGGACCAGTCCTTAGAGAAGGACATCATGCTTGGTAAAGTAGAACGTAAGCAAAAAAGAGGGAGACCTTCAGTGAGATGAATTGACACAGTGGTTACAACAATGGGCTCAAACACAGCAAAGGTTATGAGGATGACACCCAGGACCAGGCAGCGTTTTGTTCTGTTCTATGTAGAGTCGCTTTGAGTCGGAACAGATTCAATGGCACGTAACAAAAACAACAACAGGAATGACTGACTATGTGACCCATATGTGATTGTTCAGACTTAACCAGAAGTCTGCTGAGGCAAAGGGAGTGGCTTCTGAAAAAGCTTTCATTATTTCGACTGAAGAAACATGTGGCTATCACTGCCCATCTCCCTTTTATCTGCCTTGAATGTGGACATGATACCTGGATCTGCAACACAAATCTTGCAACCACGAATTTGTTATATGCAAAGGATAACACAGCTGACAGAGAAAAAGCCTGGAATGTTGATGCTATATTGGTCAACTGCATGATCTCTGGACTGATTACTTACAGACCTCTTGTGGTGTGAGATTAAGTAATGTCTTTATTGTTTAAGTCACTCTTAACCAGATATCTTGATACTTGAAGCTAAAAGTGTTCCTAGATGATACAGATTTGAAGAGATATTTGAGAGAAGAGATTAACGTCCATTAAATATGCAAATGTACTCAATCTCATTAGTAGTCAGAAAAAAAGTTGTAATATTCAATGTTGGTGACAGTGCTTTGGGAAACTGGCACACTCAGACATTGCTGTTGAGAGTGTGAATTTCTGCAGCCTTTTAAAAGGCTAATCTGGCAATATCCAATTAAATATATATATATGTATAAAATTTAACCAAACAAGCCCACTCTGAGGAAACTAATCCAAAGAAATAAAAATTACCAGTATATAAGTGTTGGGAGGAAACCCTGGTGGCATAGTGGTTAGGTGCTACGGCTGCTAACCAAGAGGTCAGCAATTTGAATCCACCAGGCGTTCCTTGGAAACTCTATGGGGCAGTTCTACTCTGTCCCATAGGGTCGCTAGAAGTCGGAATCGACTCGATGGCAGTGGGTTTTTTTTTTTTTTTAAGTGTTGGGAAAAACAGTTCTCCATTTGTCTCTTATAATTCTACACATCTTGCTGGATATGCCAAGAAAGCAAAGGCCTGACTACTCTTTACTCAGATAATTTCTCAGGGTAATGTTTGCAGTGAGCAACCTTGAGGGATAAAGTAACATCTCCCTACAGGACAAACAGTAGGCTTGCTACTGTTTTGTACAGAAATGGTAGATCTCCCAAACTCAGTGCTCCTCAGCTGTGACAAAAACCCACTAAAGGTAATGCATCCATCTGGGCCCATACCAGGTCTTTCCTTGGGATTTGGAGGCAAGGGGAATTGAAGCAAATATGCTAATGATCACACTGCTTGTTGTGCTGTGAGTAATAACATCCATTGTCACTGAACAGGAGTCTCATATCATAATCCACAAAATTGTAACAGTCTAATTTGTTAGTTTGTAAGTAGGAGAAAATCTAAGAGCATGTAAAAATTATTGTTTTTCATTATTAGTTTTAGTAACAAACTTAAAAGGAAATTAATTTGTATTGACAGGGAACTAGTCATATAAAATGTTATATCAACAGTCTGGAATATTATGCCACTATCAAAACAAACAAGATCATATGTTAGTAAGTGATGTCAACAAGATGGTGGAGTAGGTAGCTGCAAGTTCCCATCCCTCCACAGAAACATAAAAAAAAAAAAAACAGAAACTGGCAGAATCAACTTTTTCAGAAATCTGGAAAATAGTCAATGTTTACAGCAAACAAGTGTACGCTGAATTGAGAAAAAGACAACATAAAGACAGTAGGAAAGCTTTTTTTTTTTACTTGCCCCACCCCCTCCCTGGTTTGGCAGCCAGCTTACATGCAGCAGCCCTCATTCCCAGTGTAACACCTTGGTCAATGGACAAAAGAAAAGTCACCTGGCTTTGCCTTTCTTTTTGGCAAATATGTTAGAAAGTTGAGGGTCCTTCAATCCCTGTACAGGTTCCTTCAATCCCTGTACAGGTTCCAAAGATAACAGACTCTCAGAATAATAAAACCTAATGTATAAAAAAAGGGAAAACTAACATACCTAGAGTTCCCCTACCACACTCCCTAAAATAATATAGTTTATCAGAAAATTCCCAGAGATTATTAGGATAATAAATGAATACTAACAAAAGAACTGACTTATATAGAAAATAAATGCATACTGTGATGATAGTTCATATTCCTAAAATAATTTGACACATTCCAGGACTGACATCTGCCTTGAAATACCCTTTTAGTTTTCAACAGTAAATTCTAAACTCCTTTCCTCCTTTGAAGTTTTCTTTTCTAAATAAAATGGTGAAGAATTATCATACCCAGAAGTTGCCTACTAATCTATTGCAAGCTTAATTACAGATAAATAAATAGGTGATCAAACTTTGGCATATTAAGGAAAACCAACTCTTTGAAAGCTGATGTCGTACCTGAACAGAGATTGGTAACTCAACTTCTGAGTATAGTTTAAAATACTCCCATTGGTCAGAAAGAAAAGCTTAACTTCTATTAAAAAAAAAAACAAATTAAGCAAAATAATATGGTTAATGGAAGTAAGACAGGGAACAGAGGGCGCCCAAATCTGCAAACAAAGTAACAAGAAATGGGCCAGGGCACAGAAACAAACCCATTCCCCAGAACAACGGGACAAGGTATCAGAAAATAACCTGCAAACTTCTATAAAGTTGTCTTTCAGAAGCAACTGGAGAAAACCAGCCCCAGGGACATGCACGGCACATCCATCTGTGACTGCTGTGTGACCTTCCACCAGGCGCAGTGAGGGGCTGCAGCAGCAGCTGTGATGCCCCATAATAAGCCCTTTTTTTATGAATCCCAGAGGCCTCCAGGACAGGAGCCATCTTGGGAAGCTGCTGTCCGTGCACCTTTGTTAACATATTCCCGCCTGTGCCTATGAATAAGCATGAATCTTTTCCCATCCAAAAACTTTAAAAAACCCAGGCCACTCCTTTGTTCTGTGAGATGGGGGTAAGCGTTGCTCTAGGCCCTCCTCGTCTACACTTGCAAGCCTCTTCAATAAATCTTTGCTCGCATGGATAATTCTGTGTGCCTTACCTGTTTCTTCTTGACCGGTGAGAGGCAAGAACCTTATTCTGGTAACAGGAGAATTGTAAACAGGGCAAATTTATTTTAGAGGGGATGAAGAATGAGTCCAATTGTGACAACAACAAACCCCTGATGTATCTAGAGGTTCCAAATAATCTAACAGCTCTCAAATTAGTCACGTTTAGCCCTGAGGTAGAAAGATGCAGTGTGCCCACAACACCATAAAATAAACATTTTCCTAGAGACTCAATTGTACCTGAAGGCTCAGGAGAAAGGAAAAAGTTATTTTCATGCAAAGGGATCTATACTTGGAGTAGAATACAAATGGCCACATGCAATTTTAAAGATAAAGCAAATAGACTTAGGAGAAATTCCTCACTAGCCACTTTGGACTACGGTTGAGAATCATTAAAAGTGCCCCAAATGATCTCCACCTCCTGGTATTAACCCAACGGTCTAATCCCCTTCTCTTGAGCATGGGCTGGACTTATTGACTCTCTTCCAACTAATAGAATATGGCAGAAGTAATGGAATGTCACTTCTTAGATTAGGTTACAAAAAGATTGTGGCTTCCAGCTTGGGCTCCCTCTTTCAATTTTTTGCTCTAAGAGAAGCCAACTGCCATGTTCCCCATAGCAGGGAACCGATGTCTCCAGCCAAAAACCAAGTAAGAATCTGAGACCTACCAATAGCCGTGTGAGTGAGCTTGGAAGTAGATCCTCCCCAAATTAAGCCTTGAAATGACCGCAGTCCAAGCAGCCTTCTGACAGGCCCTGAGCCAGAGACACCCGGTTAAGCTTCACCCAGATCCCTGAGATAATAAATGGTTGTTGTTGAAAGCCCTAAGGTTTGTGGTAATTTGATAACCAGCAATAAACTGATACAGCATGGAAAAATAAATAACATCTCCCAGCCCTCTCTCATTCAATTAGCTACAAAATAAACTATATTAGGATTTCTGGAAACCCTGGTGGCGTAGTGGTTAAGTGCTACGGCTGCTAACCAAAGAGTTAGCAGTTCGAATCTGCCAGGCGCTCCTTGGGAACTCTATGGGGCAATTCTACTCTGTTCTATAGGGTCGCTATGAGTCAGAATCGACTCGACGGCACTGGGTTTGGTTTTTTTTTTTTTTTTTTTTTTTTAGGATTTCTTATTTTCAAAGTTGATCCAACACAAAGGAGGAAAGGGAGAGAGAGAAAAGAGAGAGGGAACTAGTTTATTTTAAGCATTTAGGGGCATGCTGTTACCTTCTGCTCCGAACTCCTGTAACTCTTCAGAAATATAAAAGGAGAGAGGAGTTTGATTCAGTCCCTTTTCCTCTCTTCCAATTTCTGGAGTGATCACTAGCCAATTACGAGTTCCATATTGATTAAAGATTGAAATTACCTATACCTACCTTGGAAACCCTGGCAGCATAGTGATTAAGTGCTATGGCTGCGAACCAAAGGGTCGGCAGTTCAAATCCACCAGGTGCTCTCTGGAAACTCTATGGGGCAGTTCTACTCTGTCCCATAGGGTCGCTATAAGTCGGAATCGACTCGATGGCACTGGGTTTGGTTTTGTTTTGTTTTGGTATACTTACCTTATCCAATTATAATCTTAATCTTCTCACAGTTTCCAGGACTAACCAGTCACATTACAGAGAATGCCATGAAAAAACTATTTTGCTAGTCTTCATCCCTTTAAATAGAGCAGATACAGAGCTGAATTTCAGTTTCCTTATTCTGCTTAACACTCTGCGTCTTTAATGCTATATTCTGCATAAAGTCTCTTACGTGCTGTCATATAATGTGGTTATATATTATGTACACAATGGTACCCTTCCATAAAACGATGTGTGTACCTCTGGGGATATAGATGTTAAAATTTCACTATATTGTAATAACTACAAAAAAAAATCTGGTGTGTTGCAAAAGATCAAGTTTTAAAATATTTCTCACATACATTATTTTTTATCTTCAGGCACATAATTAAGGAAGTAAAATACAAATGGAAGTATATATTTAAGTAAAATGCTCATGAAAAATTGTCCACAATCAACTGCTGTATATAACACTGCATCATAAGTATCAGCATTTGGTTTTGGAGCAAAAAACATGAGGATTTCTTTCTCGTTCTTCAATTTTTTGATACCATGGTTGGATAAAATTGCTAGATTTGGACTCCCTTCTTTTTTTTTTAATCTTTAGTTAGATCTTAAAATTGTCAGTGGGAGAGATTTTGAGCATTTTCCTCAATAAGAATTATGCTAATCCTAAATCATTATAAATTCTAAATTACAAGTGAGCTTTTATTAGCAGATATATTCTGAAAGTTCTCACACACAAACCGGTATTTTAAAAGTTTCATCTGCTTTCTTTTCTTCCATGATATCTGTCAGTCTATTAAAATGAGGAAAATGAGTGGTAGCACTTAAATTAATATAAGGTGTTTGAATTTGAGTAGGAGCAAATGAGTAGGAAGGGTACATAGTACAAGTTGAGTAAGCTTGGCATTGTTCACTTAACAAAAGAGCGACCTTTGGAAGGCTAAGGAATTGTCACAATCATCCACTGGATCCTCTTTGAAAAACAATGTGTTAACAAGCCCTTTCAGTCTAGCTAGAGTTCTGGAACACATTACAAAGCAGTATACCTCACTGATGTACCCAGATATATAAACGACGTAATTTTACTATTGCACCAGTCCCTTTTCCACAATCCTTTACAAACCCATCCCTGATGGAAGCAGAATGGTGACCTTAATCCTTTAGTTTTATGCAATGTCATAATTCGGTGTTCTTACTCAGCATTGCTCTCTCACCCTCTCCCTCAATTTGACTAGCATACAACTTAATGGGGTAATTTTTCCATTATTAAGAATTACATATAACTTTTTTTGTAGTGTAGATATGCTTAGTGAATTACGCATGGGTCTGCCAAGGAAATTATAATTCTGACATTCCAGGAGACCTGGACTGGTTTAAAAGTACGCTGTGATTGTAAACCACTTTGGGATCCTTCACGATGAAGCACAATGTATAATAATGTTATATCATATAAAAACAGATGGGAACAAGAATGACAGAACCTTTGAGGGGTTAATCATTTAATATTATTTCTAAATTATTCAAAGTGATTCCCAAGACAAGTGTTATCTTCATTTTGACATCAAATCCATGTAGACTTGACAGGTAGAAAGCATACTGCTGCTTTATTCTTTCCCTGCCTTTTTTCTTCAGATTCATAAGTAAATAATAACTTGACTTGGTTCTTTACAAAAAATTGAGCTGCATCAATAGATATTATCCATCAAATAAAACTTAGATTGTACCCCAGGGAAACTGATTTTCCCCAGATACCCTTAAAATCCCCACAGTGATCAACACTCTGCTCTATCCTCTTCATCTTTCACATGGACAGAAATTGCTTTCTTTCTTGAATTCACAGAAATTTGGCTTTTTCTAAGGCAACCCTCTGGGGGATTCTGAAAGCTTTCTCAGGATTGTATCATTTATTTGTCTGCCACAAAGAAATGCAAGCAAAAAGCCAAGCCGTAAGTAACAGCTAGGCATTACATTGGAAGTCCTTCTTTCCTGCATACTCAGGTCAGATTGTCAGTTCTCAATCACAGCATAAGTCATTGTCGTTATTTGATAGAGGAAAGCAAACTGTCGAAAAGTGAAGCAACCCTTTTAGGGGAGAGAAAGAAATATCAGTGAAAATCAAGAGTCTGCTATCATCAGTTGAAAAGCAGGCTTTTATATCTTTTCTTTCAAGAATATAAATGGAATTGTTCATCCTTCCCTTCAATCATGTCAATGAAAAGTCTGCATGTATTGCTAATGAGAATTTGAAGACATTTCCAAATGAATTTTTACATCATCTTAATGATTAAAGGAAATATGTTTAAATGAATGTTGAGAAGATTACAGTAAGAAATCAAAACCAAGTTTAGCATTTCAGTTTAGGAGGCATCTCATATTAGTGTGTTAAAGGTTGTATTTTTAAAATCCTGTCTATTATACAGGCTATAAACTTCTGTGAGAGTATTTATTTCAAAGGTTGAGTGAGGCTTCAAAGAACTTAAGACCTAACACAACATAAGTGATAATCCACTGAATGATTCCGGGAACAGAGGACGCCATATTTTAGTTTTTCAAGAATTCACTAAATGATACTTTGCATCAAAAATGTGTCTCTCTCTGCAAGTGAATATACATTGATAGCATATGTCTATACAATTGAACTATATACGAATCACATCTAATTCTACTTCTCTCTTCTAATGCCTATATTTCCAGGAAGGTTCTATTCCATTCTCCATTTATCTACCTTTTCAAAGACCACTTCTCATGCTCTTTTTCCTTAAGATTTTGCATGTTGCATAGAGTGATCCTCCTATACGTAGGTGTCTCCTACTATACTCATAGGGTCGCTATGAGTTGGAATCAACTCAATGGCACTGGGTTTGGTTTTTTTGTTTGGCCTACTATACTATTTAAGGGAAGAGGTCATTTTATTTTGCTTTCTATTCTTATAACTTCTACTCTAGCATAGCACCCTACGTTTAACTCTATCACTCTGTATTCCAATTGCCTATTTGCTTAAAGAGGGCCAGTGTCCTTACGATATAACTTAAATCCCTGGGTCAAACCATTGAAGAACTTCTTCATTATGAGTCAATAAATGAAAACAAGACTGAACTGATTTTCTGTCCCTTGCAACTCAAAGAGTACTCATAATATTGACATAGATATCTAAAAGAAGTGTACTGGAAAGTGACAGATTCCAAAAGGAGAACTGGTTGGTTGCAATTGGAATGTAGGACAGTAAAGACTTCCCATCCTCGAGCTGGGAAATTGGCTCTATTTTGCAGTAGCTTGTTAAACTTCTCCTGTTGTACCTTAAGACTCAGATCTTGTGTCTACCAAAGTTGATGCTTTAGGAGTTTGATATAAATACTTCAGGATATTGGACTTTATTGACTACTGCTTTTGACCTTGAATAAGTGCCTATCAGGAGAATAAAAGCTGTTGTTCAAGTTAGTGTGTCTGAAAGCAGACAGGGAAGAAAATAGAAACACTTTATACTTATGCCTTACAATCCAAAATGGCTGAAAGTCAGATAATCATGAATCTGACTGAGCTAGAAGTGCTGTATACTCTGCTCCAAGCTAAACTTAGTGTGAACAAACTTTAAACCAAAAAGCAAACCCGTTGCTGTCAAGTCGATTCTGACTCATGGTGACCCTATAGGACAGAGTAGAACTGCCCCACAGGGTTTCCAAGGCTGTAAATCTTTACAAGAAGCAGGCTGACACATCTTTCTCCCATGGAGCAGCTGGTAGATTAACCACAGACCTTTTGGTTAGCAGCTGAGCACTTAACCACTGCATCACCAGGGCTCCTTTGAGCCAACTTTAGGGAACAGAAAATATAACAGGAGATAAGACTCATACTGATGCCCTAGGTTCTTACCAAGGACTTTATTCTGTGCATTCACTGTGTGGCAAAGGGCAAAATTACCTGCATTTTAAGGGGACATTGTTGGTTCAGTGACAAAATTCTCACATCCCTTTTCCATGCAGGAGACCAGGATTTGATTCCCAGCCAATGCACCTTATGTGCAGCCACCATCCATCTGTCAGTAGTGGCTTGCGTGTTACTATGATGCTGAACAGGTTTCAGTGGAGCTTCCAGACTAAGACGGGCTAGGAAGAAAGACCTGGCAATCTACTTCTGAAAATCAACCAGTGAAAACCCAATGGATCACAACAGTTCAATCCTCAAGTGACCGTGGGGATGGTGCAGGGCCACGCGGCATTTTGTTCCATTGTGTCTGGTGTCACCATGAATCAGGGGTCAACTTGTCAGTAGCTAACAAGGCAACAATTTGCATTTTAAAGAACTGTCCATTAGGATTCTGCCTTGGGTAAGGGACAGATTAACTGTGTCTCCACAACACACTAACCTACTATTACTTGCACTGTCCCGAGAAAGAGGCCAAAACAGATGTCATTTAACTGAGGGCTGGGTCAGTGGGCAGAGCACCTTGTTCTGTTGCTTAAAGACAGAAATTCTGAGGCCCAGATTCAAGGCCCATGACTTAAGAGATGATTTCTCTTTGGTTACCAGCCCTTGAAGCTGACCAAATACAACTTGGCAAAAAAAAAAAAAAAAAAGTTTTAAAAGGATTCAACTGATAGCCTGCCTAAAAATAAGCCAAAATAATGGCAAGCAGTGTCAACATTCTAAAGACATTGGTGGAATCACTTGAATTTTCCAGTTAAAATGAATAAACTCATTCCTTTTTTTAAAGCAGGTTTGACATGGGTTTTCATCACTTGTAACTAAGATTACTGACCAATGCAAGGCTGAAAAGAATGTGAGGAAATTAAACTATATTGAGTTCTTACTACATGTCATAAACTATACTATGTGTTTTTCTATATTCTTATTTAATGTTTACAATAACTCTGTGAGGTAGATAGTATCTTCCTTCATTTTGTTGGAAGAAAATTGAGGTTGAGAGACATTAAGAACATAATAAGTACTCATGGACACATTGTTAATGATGGATTCAGGATTCAACCCAAGTCTGTTAGCTGCTAAAACCCATGCTGTTGCTACTATACCACACTTCTTGCAAAATGTGCAAAATAATGGTGCCTACCTCATAGAATTGTTTTATGTGTTTAGAATACTGTGTGGCACATAGTAAGTGATAAATTGTTAAACAAAATGTAAAAGGGTAAAACAAATAAATAGACAAACAAATGGATCACGGGCATTCTCCTTGACATGAGAATTTAATATTGTCTATTAAAAAAAAAAAAAAAAATGAATGACATGCAGCTTGATCCTGGCAAATTCCATGATGTCTAATGGCTGCCATTATTTTAAATCCGTAATTGGAAAGTGGTTATATTCACTCATCAGCTTACGAGTGGATTAATTATAATTGCTCTAAACTTTTAAAATACAAAAGCTACCTATAGTCAAAAGTAGATTTAGTTGCCTTTTTTTTTTTTTTCAGGAATTCTAAAGAAAATTAAAATTAAAATACGTTTATTAGGGAAATTTTATTGTACATTACTAGTCTTTTAGAGTCCCAAGCTGGGAATTTTTAGCATTTGTTCTTGTTGTTGGATGCCGTAGAGTTGGTTCCAACTTATAGTGACACTATGCACAACAGAACGAAACACTGCCTGGTCCTGCGCCATCCTCACAATCTTTGTTATGCTTGAGCCCATTGTTGCAGCCACTGTGTCAACCCATCTCACTGAGGGTCTTCCTCTTTTTTGCTGACCCTCTACTTTACCAAGCATGATGCCCTTCTCCAGAGACTGGTCCCTCCTGATAACGTGTCCAAAGTATGTGAGATGAAGTCTCCCCATCCTTGCTTCTAAGGAGCATTCTAGTTGTACTTCTTCCAAGACAGATTTGTTCATTCTTTTGGCAGTCCATGGTATGTTCAAAATTCTTCACCAACACCACAATTCTTCTTCAGTCTTCCTTATTCATTTTTCAGCTTTCGCATGCATATGAGGCGATTGAAATTTTAGCACGAATAGTATAAACAAAGAAACATTAAATGCATGACTTTTGTAATGAAGTTTCTCACTTAATGTATAATAATATGCACATGACTTGAACTTACTGATATTTCAACTAGAATCTGCTTGAAAATTTAGTCAACATTGACTTTGCTGTATGCAGTTTCAAGCTATAAAATAAATTATTCATAATGAGTTAATTAACATCTCAGTGTACCATCATTCCTATTTTTAAAATGATATTCAAGAGATTAAACACCCAGGAATTTAATCATAATTTGCATACACTAGCTTTGAAAATAAGTAACAGTCTCTTGATCAGTGCAAAATTACAAAATCCTGCAGATGAAAGATAACCTTGACACAGTAGTACAAATAAAGGAAGAATTTCCCTATTAAAAAAAAAAGCTAATGACCACCCTCAATTGTTTGAGAACTTTTTACAGTTTATTTTAATAAATTGTCACATTCCCCTTTCCTATGAAAAAAGGAAAATTATATCTGTAACGCTGTGCAAACCTTTGATTTTCAGCACATGGCTTAAATAATTGTCTGCGTTCATGCCTCTACTGTCTTTTCCCCTGAATATATAGGTACTTGCTCATCATTGAATCACTTAGACACAAAACAATGGCTGATGTGCAGTGCTCTCCCCTTCAAATTACTTAGACCTGCACAGAAAAGAGAAAACCATTGTGGCATAGTGGTTAAGAGACACAGCTGCTAACCAAAAGATAGGCAGTTCAAATCCACCGGTCGCTACTTGGAAACTCTATGGGGCAGTTCTACTATGTCCTATAGGGTCACTTTGAGTCAGAATCGACTTGACGGCAACGAGTTTGGTTTTTTTGGTATGCATAGAGAAGAAACTATCAGATCATCACAAAACCAAAAATGCCAAACCCATTGCCTTCACGTGGATTCCGACTCATAGCAACCCTATAGGACAAAGTAGAACTGCCCCATAGGGTTTCCAAGGAGCAGCTGATGGATTCAAACTGCCGACCTTTTGGTTAACAGCCAAACATTTAACCACTGCGCCACCAGGGCTCCACCAGATCATCACAGTAATTATTATTTCCTTCCTGAAGCCACTACAAAACATAACAGCATAAACATGGACATCTCTGTTTCCTCCAATCCCCAGACAAGCCTTTAGGATAACTAATCTTGCAAGCACAAAAGGACTAAATATTACTAATTAGGAGAAACAACACCCCCCAACTTTGAAAATAATGTATTGATGTATAAAAACTTTATGACTTTTCATATTTAGTTTACTAACAGATTATATTTTGCTCTACTACTTATTCTTGCACAGAAAAGCATAAGTGAAACATGCTGAGAAATTACACAGAATCAAACCATTCAATTTTACAAGAATATTTATTCCTTGGTTGAACATGTTTCAGTTCACAGTCAAGCCTGGTTCTGATTATTTATCACTTGAACCTAGAGATGTATTTAGCCAAACTTTCACAAATTCAAAGTATAAATGTGTGAAGACTCTAACATTTTTATATTAACATTTATACTTTGTCTTTGACAGACAAAGAGACAATAAAAATCTGCATCCTATGATCAATAGAAATGTAGAGGTTTGGGTTTTACTATTTTTCTCTTGCTTGCCTTTAAAAAATAGAGCTTGCCAATGACTTCATCACACAAAGCACTTCTCTTCAAGGGAAGCATAATAGTTTACTTCACTGGCACAAAGCTATGGCATGTTCATCTTGGTAAGTAAAAGATGACATTGAATTAAAGAACTTAGTCCTTTATAATCCAACCCAGTGCCGTCGAGTCGATTCCCTAGGAATTCAATTATAGTCTTGTCTGATATTTTCCTGACTCAAATCCATAACCACATCTTGAGTTAAATTCTCAACATGCTCCCTTGGGACAGCAGTAAAGAAAGGTTTCTCTGCCCTCCCCTTTGATTTTCCTCTTCAATCAGGTTAAAACCTAACTTGAGATTTCTAACAGAGACAGATGTATGTACAAACAATTGCTAAAATAATTAAATGTTAACAAGCACCTCTCCAATCTTCTGAGGCCATCCTTTCATTTTATATTCAACTATAAAATGATGCAAATGAATTGCTTATATAATGGGAAGTCAAGCGCCCTCTCTAATCTCCAAAAATTCCTGGGGCCAGGAGAAGGGTGGAGAGGCAAAATCTCAGCCCAAAATCTTCCCACCACTGAATTCTCAATCCCTTTATCATCCTATATCTTGAAGTTGCTGCCTTCTCTCCTCCCCACTTTGCAGCCCCACACCATATATTGCACTCTCCCTCCTTGATTTCCCAAAGTACCACTAACTCATACAATATTGAGCTCAAGGAAGGCATGCTGAATCAAAACAAGCCAAAATGAGAAATGGAATAAAAAGAATCAAACGGGAAATGTCAAACCAGAAGTCCAAAAATGACAATGAAGACAGAGATACATCTCAGAAAATATAAAAAAAGACATGGTCCCTGCCTTCAAGGAATCTACATATAGCCTACTGGGGCGTTTTGAAACACATCTGAACACAACTTGGGGTCAAGCTGGGGCCTCTCCTGTATTCTTAATAACTTTTCAGGATGGTGTTTTTTCCTTTAATAAACCCAATGATCAGAGATCTGTCAAAGCAAATAGGAAGACAGAGAGTAACCAGGTAGCTAGTGATGTGTTTTATAATGGACAAGGTGATTGAAGACCTGCCTTGAGTGACAGAAAGTGGCCAGGGAGGGATAATGTTTTCAGAAGGTCTGACTGAGGGGGAGCTGTTTGTTCCCATTGTCTAAGACTGTGTCCAATATCTGCCAATCATTACTCATGAATAAGTAAGAAGGAAGGTTGTTCAGCCAGTTCAATTCATCTGTGTGATAATATTTTAATTCCTGATCAAACAGAATACACTTATATACTTGCTCTATAGGAAGCTGTGTCCAAATGAAGTTTTACTGTTTCATCTTTCTGTTTTTATTCCTTGTTCTGTAGAGTTGAAGAAGTGCTTGCTAAAAAGGCAAAAATTTTCTGAAATATTTATTGAGCTGAGAATTGAAATAGCTGCCAGATCCTAACTGTAAACTGAAAAAGTGGCAAGGAAAGGACATCATAACACTGGACAAGAGAAATATATAATCAGAGGTGGGAATATAGAGAGAGAAATAGGCAAGACTGTCAAAAAAGAATCTTCCATGCACCCTTGTAATCTACTTAGATATTTCAGTGTTTGACCTTGAAGCAACTTCTGGTGAGTTGGATGGAATAATTTCCTAGAATTTCATAGTGGATAAATCCATTAGCCTGGTGACCCTCACTTGGCATTTTCAAAGAAATTTACTGCTGGTAGTGATATAGTTGTGAATGCTAAAAGCTGCCTGGCTGATGAAATCTTGTTTGAAAAAAATAGGTAGATTTCACATGGGTTTTCCACCAAAACCATTCACGTACTTATACTGCTAAAACATATATCTTCTTAAAACATACACTAAGGTCTGAGGATATCATGGGTATTAAACATTCTATTTCAACTTTGAAATTATTTTAACCCAATCAAAATGTTTCGAGACCTACTATGTGCAAGGCATTACCCTAGGTGTACAGGGGGAACAAAGCTGAATAAGAGGGTCCCTCCTTCTCCCTTAGAGATAAGACAAGTAGGAAAATAAGTAAAGCAGAATAAGTAAATGCTAAATAGAGATATAGATGCCCTGTAGGGAGAGCTCAGAGAAAGAAGTGATTGATTCTGAAAAAGGAGGATTAGGGGAGGCTTAATTGAGGTGACAATTGACTCATAAACCACGTTAAATAACATCCCTTGTGGAATGAAACAAGAACTACATTCCATAGCTGAATTTAACTCATGATGGGAAACTTGCCCAAAGATTATCCATCCTACAATGGGAGGGATGTTATTAATGAAACAAAAGAGCTTTCCCTTCATGTCATTACAAATCATACAACCTAAAATTCAATCAATGAATAATATCCATTCCCATGGTAATTGCTACATGTAATAAAAGTATAAAATATTGAATTCAAGAAAAATGATGTTGTCTTAGTCTGAGTTCTCTAGAGGAGCAAAACCAGTGACACGTATATATAAATATAAAACCCATTGCCGTCAAGTCAATTCTGACTCATAGTGACCCTACAGGACAGAGTAGAACTGCCCCATAGAGTTTCCAACGAACGACTGGTGGATCGAACTGCTGACCTTTTGGTTAGCAGCCAAGCTCTTAACCAGTACACCACCAGGGCTCCATATATAAATAGAGAGAGAGAGATTTACTTCAAGGAAATGGCTCACACAATTGTGAGGAAATGGCTCATGTAATTGTGAGGGCTGGCAAGTCTCAAATCTGTGGATCAGGTAGCAGGCTGAAGACTTATGCTGGCTCACGTGGTTATAGGGACTGACAAACCCAAAATCTGCAGGTCAGGCAGTAGGCTGGAGGCCTCTGCTGGTTCACAAGGTTGCAGGGGCTGGCAAACCCAAAACCTGCAGGTCAGGTGGCAGGCTGAAGGCTTCTGCAGGCTTACATCCCAAGAGGTCAAGCTACAAGAAGAGTGCAGGTTCGACAGAGTGAGTGAGCCTTGCGGGAACAGCCATTTATATTTTGGAGGCAGGCCACAACCCCAAGGAAACTCCCCTTTCAACTGATAGGGTGATCACATCACAGAAGTGATTACATTATATTACATTATGGAAGAGCAATCAGTCCAATATCTGCAAAAATGCTGAGAGTCATAGCCTAGCTGAGTTGACACATAACATTAACCATCACAGATGTCATGACTCTCAGCTGTAGAAAAAGAGTATATAGAACACTGCCTAAAAGAGCAGGAGGACGTAAATATTCTATCACTAGGAAGATGCACTAGAAAGTAGAACAGGAGTAGTTTGCTAGACTAGACCATGACTGAGATGCACACTTCTATCAAGACTACCAATTTTTTTCCTATTTCATAATTACCTACTAACCTTTTGATGACTGTTACTGTGTACAGTAATCCCAGAAAGGAAAATGTTTTAAGGACCCCACTAATCTGTAAACTCCTTGAGGACAGGGACTATATGCTGGTTAGCATATGTCAATGTGTCAGTACTTGATGACCGCTTAAGAAAACCGACAAAATCACAATTCTAAGTATCAACAGAGCAGAATTGACTCCTAATTGTGAGTTAACTCTTACACAGCCTACCAGACTTATATCTACTATACAAGTATTTTCCAAAATAAAAGAAAACCAGTAGAAAATTATATAATCTGATATAGACTATGGGTCTATATTCTCAATTTGATCCAAATTATTTGAAATAAGAATGAAGTGGGAGACTTGATGGGGAAGGACCTATTTAAAATTTTTAATGAATCATGTCAGGAATGTTTTAATAATAAATATGATGAGAGAATGTATAATATTTTTCAAGTATGTGTCACAACTAGAGCACAAATGAATTTAGGAAAAAAAATTCCAATGAAATGAATATATTTTGACTCAATTAAAATTATTCTTGTTATGTCTAGGAAACTTCTATGCTTTTGCTATGGTCCAGTTGTACTGACTTCTCCTGTATTGTGTGTTGTCCTTCCCTTGACCAAAGTTAACAGTTGTCTACTATCCAGTTAGAAATTTCTTCTCCCCCTCCCCACCCTCATAATCATCAAAGAATACTTTTTTTCCTGTGTGTAAACCTTTTCTTGAGTTCTTATAATAGTGGTCTCATATAATATTTGTCCTTTTGTGATTAACTAGATAGTAAACAAATGTCAACTTCAGTGAAAGGAAGGACAACGCACAATATAGAGGAAGTCAGCACAACTGGACCAAAGCAAAAGCACAGAAGTTTCTTAGACACATCCAAACACTGTGAGGTACCAAGTAGCTGGGGCTGGGGGCTGATGACCATAGTCTTGGGGGATACCTAGGTCAATTGGCATAACATAGGTTTTTTTAGTTCATAAAGAAAATGTTCTACATCGCACTTTGGTGAATAGCATCTGGGATCATAAAAGCTTCCAGTCTAAGATACATGTTATTGGTCCCATTCAATGCAGAGGGAAGGAGAACGAAGAAAACCAAAGACACAAGGAAAACATTAGTCCAAAGGACTAAATGACCACATGAACCATAGACTTAGCAGCCTGAGACCAGAAGAACAACGTGGTGCCCAGCTACCACCAATGACAACTCTGACAGAGATCACAGTGGAGGGTTCTGGACAGAGTGGGAGAAAGTTGTAGAACAGAATTCAAATTCACAAAAAAAGACTAGACTTACTGGTCTGACAGAGACTGGAGGAACCTCCAAAATTATGGCCCCTGGGCATTCTGCTAACCCAGAACTGAAACCGTTCCCAAACCCCACTTTTCAGGCAAAGATTATATTGCCTGATTAGGGTCTGTGCTCTGGAGAGTGCCAGTGGCAGAACATCTGTCTAGGGCAGTCTGGTCTCTTGGCACAGTTTACTAAGATGACGTGTTATGGTCTTATTCATTCTTTCAACCTTTCCACTAGATTGGGGTCTCCTTGCTGTGTGGAGTTTCCGCTTTAGTCCTAAAGGCATTGAAACCTGTTGTACCTCTCTCTAGCCATTTCAGTCCGGCAGTGAAAAATCTCTACTCATCCTGAAAAAGAATCTACACACGCCAGTAAATATTTCATCAAATGTTTAGTTTTGAACACTTCACAAAAGTTAAATTTGATTTCTGTCAAAAGCTGGGTTTGGTATAGTGTTACCCAACTGGAGGTGAGCCACCAATGTCCTTTTTGTTCCAATACTACAGTCACTGCATGAGGGACAAACTCGATAGTATCATGTCTCAAAGTAAATTTATTAGCCTCTTTTACAATAATGTTAGCTGTGGCAACCACTTGGAAGCAGGCCGGCCAGCCTTTTGAGACAGTATCCAGATTTTTAGAGAAACACATGACAAGGCATCTCCATGGTCCCAACAACTGTGTTGATACGCCAATGGCTACTCCTCTTCTTTCATCTATATAATTCAAAGGGTTTTTGATAATCTGGTAGCCCCAGGGCTGGGGCTTTCATCAACTGGGACTTTAAATCACAAAGGGCTCTTTGACACTCAGGAGTCCATGGAAAGGATCTCTCTCTGCCCCCTGAGTAGCCTGATAGAGACATTAGCTTGTAAATTTCTTAAAGACACTTGGTCCAGAAAAATTAAGACAGTCACAGTATTTGAAATAGAGTCTTTTTCAGACTTATTCCCTACCAGGAGGTCCACATATTGCAGGATCACTCCTCGGTTGAAGGGAGGTTACCGCTCTAGATCTTGGGCCAGCGCTGTTCCAAAAATAATGGGGGAGTTCTTAAACCCTTGAGGAAGCGCAGCCCAATGGAGTCCAGTGGGATGCAAAAGACAGTCTTTTAAATCCAAAACAGTAGAAGGAGTACAGGAAGGTGGAAGAGCCAACAGTATAATAAGTGGGAGAGCCAACAGCAGGCTCCTAGAAAAAGCTTCTCCCCCCTTTGTATCTTGCCTGGCCCTTTTCCATTCTTTTTTTGAGGCACTCATTTTTCAGTGTCCCTCCTGTTTTCGAAATGTACTTTGGTTTTTCTTTTAGTTGGAGCCTATCCTTACTTTGGTCTTGTCATCTTCCTCCAGATGATCCTAGAGCAGCGGCCACTGGATTGGTCTGTTTCTCTATGTCCTGGTCTTTTCCTTTCTTTTTCTTGGCCTCTTTTCCCTGATCTCTGTTGGTAAAGACTTTAAATGCATTCCAGTCATGGCATGTGGGTCTGACTGATATTCTGAAAGGTTTCACCTCCAATTGTACAAAATGGATGCAAGGAACAGATTACGGACCCCCATTATCTGAGGCGGCCCTTCTGCAGCAGGGACTGGCACCTCCTGGCGTGGGTAAAGCCTTACTGGGGGAACTGGGCAGAATTGTACCCCACTCCTAGTATGGGGTAGGGACACCATGTCTGTCCCACCTCATGTATCCCCCCCCCTTTCAATGCCTTCCTGTACTTATCTTCTGATACCACCAGGAAGGGTCATGAATGGGTACCAAGGGGGTACTTTGAGGCGGGAGAATGAGAAGAACATTCTCCGGTTCTTTGTCTCTTACCCCATCATCATCATGGGCCTGTACAAGAGGGGCTAAAACATAGGCTTTATCTTTTTCTCATGCCATAAAGTCATAAAACATTTCACATACAGCTTTTCATCTCTCTTGCTATAGTACAGAACAGATCAAGCTTCATAATAGTACCAAAATCTCCAGGATCATTTACAGACCACACTTGATTACACAAAATTTTAAGAGGTCTCTTAGGGGATCCCCTCCTAAATAAGTCCAGTTCCTAGGGGACTCTCCACTGGAATTTCCTGGGTACCCACTTGCAATGGGTAACCTCACTGGTCTCTCATCCAATGTCATGGGACCTAGTCCACCTTTCTTGGAGGGAATCTATGAGAACTGACTCCCCTGTGGCTTTTACAGAGGATTTACCAGCCAATGAAAAAAAAAAACTTTTTTTTTTTTTTTGCCCAGTTACCTGTCATGGGCAAAGGAAAATTTCTCCCTCCCCCTGGAGCTCACTGCCCTGGAGTCCTCCCCTGTTGCCAGACCTCTGGGCCACCAAAGGTCGAGAGACCTCCACAACTTGAGGAGAGGTGCACCTTCTCTCTTCCCAGGTCCATCCCAGGGGCTCAATCCTTAGGGAGAATGAACCAGGGCCTGATTAATTCGAGCCCCATGTTGGGTGCCAAAAATTTGTTGCCCAATTAGGGTCCATGCCCTAGAGCAGTTGAGCCAATGAAAAATACTCCAAGTCAGAAAGAGTCAGAAAGTTATTTAGGGGATGTATACATCACCAGAACCCAACAGCAACACAGACTGTCTCTATGGAGTCTCAAAGAGCAATTTTACCTTAGAGCTTATATAGAATTTCTACAAGGGTTAGAAATGTCGTTGCAACCAGGCTTAATGGTCTGACTGAGACTGGAAGGACCCCAGTGGTCATGGCCCCCAGACCTTCTGTTGCCCCAGGACAGAAACCATTCCCAAAGCCAACTCTTCAGACATGGATTGGACTGGACAATGGGTTGGAGAGGGATGCTGGTGAGGAGTGAGCTTCTCGGATCAGGTGGATACCTGAGACTATGTTGGCATCTCCTGCCTGGAGGGGAGATAAGAGGGTGGAGGGGGTTAGAAGCTGGCGAAATGGACACGAAAAGAGAGAGTGGAGGGAGGGAGCGGGCTGTCTTCTTAGGGGGAGAGTAATTGGGAGTGTGTAGCAAGGTGTATATGGGTTTTTGTGTGAGAGACTGACTTGATTTGTAAACTTTCACTTAAAAGCACAATAAAAATTATTTAAAAAAAAAAAAAAGAAATGTCTTTGTAGCCTACAGATGGCATGGCCGGAGGAGTTCTTCATTACAAGATAGTGACAAAAGGCTCTTTATCAGACTAAAGAAATACATGCCAGACATCTCCTTATCAGGCTAAAGATATACATGTCAGACATCTGGGCTCTGATTTTTCTGTGGGTGGTTGTAAGTTACAGGTGGTCTCACAGAACAAAACAAAGTTATTTGCATCAGATCAAACAAAGAACAAAGTGATTAGCATTGGGTCAAAACAAAGTCATTAACAAAGGTATGTGAAGGAGGAGGCAGGCAGAGGAAGAAGAACTTACAGGTTCATCACAACATTAGTTATGTCAAGCTCTCAGTCGCCCATTTTGAAAAGGAGAAAACATGCTGGGGAGTATTAGGGTCACAATTAGACAGGCTATAAAAAAAATAACACATGTGAGGAGTGTGCTTCTTAGTTCAATCAAATATTCAAAATGAAACTGGCAACTCCTGTCCAAAACCAAAATAAGAAGGCAGGAAGAGACAGCAACTGGACAAATGAGCACAGAGAACCCAGGGTGGAAAGAGGGAGTGTGCTGTCAGTTGCATGGTTGCAATCTTGAGGACTGCAACCAATGCCACAGAAAAATACGTGTATAAATTTTTGAATGAGAAATTAACTTGAGCTGTAAACTTTCACCTAAAGCACAATAAAAATAAAATTATTTTTGAAGTATTTTTGTGGAACAAATATTTAGAAATGTTTTTGTTTAAGAATATTTTAATCCATTTATTCATTTAAGAATTATTTATTGAGCACCTACTAAATTCCACAGTGCCTACTATTTTTTACTAAATAGTAGGCACTGTGGAAAGCATTGGGTATAAAGTGGTGGCCAAAATCAGCACAGTCCAACTGACCGGGTATTAGTTGAAAAATCTACAAAGGACACAAATAGATTTTTTTTTTTTAATGTTTGAAGCCAGGGCCGACACCCATTAGGCACAATGGACACTGTGCCTAGGACTTACAATACTTCTTAAGAGCCCACAGAAATGTTTTAATTTCTTTTAAAATCAGAAGATGAATATACTCTGAGCTGAGTTGTATTCATCTTTATATCAATGCAGTTATAGAAGATAATTTTAATATTATTTTTGGAGGAAGGGGCCCACAAAGGCAGAAATGTCAATAAAAGTCACAGTGCAGGTCTATGTGAAGTTTAGAAGAGACTGACAAATAATTAGATAAAATACATTATTAAAAGTGCTGAAATAAGGGTAAATACAGGGTGCTATTGCTAACCAAAATGTTGGCAGTTCGAATCCACCAGCCACTCCTTGGAAACCTATGGGGCAGTTCTACTCTGTCCTATGGGGTCACTATGAGTTGGGATCGATTCCATGGCAATGGCTTTTTTTTATGGGAACACATCTCAAGGCATCATAGAAAGCTTCTCAAAAGCCTCAGCTGAGACGTGAAGGATGATAAGGTTGGAGAGGAAATGTACAGAGCAAGAATATGCAAAGGTCTCAAGGCAAGAGAAATCAAGGCCAGTGGGAGGAATGCCAAATACCTCAATATGGTTAAAGCAGAGGTTCTGAACCCAGGGCAATTTTGCCCTTCAGAGAACATTTGGTAATAACTGGAGACATTTTGATTGCCACAACAGGCAAGGGATGCTACTGGCTTCAAGTGGGTAGAAGCCAGTGACGCTGCTAAACACTCTGCAATACACGGGACAGCCCTACACCACAAAGAATTATCCTGCCTAAATTGCCAATTTGAGAAGGCTGAGAAACACTGTCTAGAGGAATAGAAGATTTAAATTTTTTTAATCTTTGCCAATTTGATAGCTATAAATGATACCCTGTTACTTAAATTTATATTTTCTCAATTACTAGTAAAATTGGACTTTCAAATATATTTATTAGCCATACCAAATATTTTATGCTTGTGTCCTTTGAAGATTTTTCAACTAATTTTTTTATTTTTATTTTGTGCTTTATGTGAAAGTTCACAGTTCAGATTAGCTTCCCATTCAAAAATTTCTACACGAATTGTTTTGTGACATTGGTTGCTAACCCCATGATGTGTCAACACTCTCCCCTTCTTGACCTTGGGTTCCCCATTTCCATTCATCCAGTTTTCCAGTCCCTTCCTGCCTTCTTGTCTTTGCTATTGGGTAGGTGTTGCCCGTTTGGTCTTGCATACTTGACTGAACCAAGAGGCAAGTTGCTCACTTGTGTTACTGTTTGTTTTATTTAAAAAAAAAATCTATTGCCATTGAGTCGATTCCAACTCATAGCAACCCTATAAGACAGAGTAGAACTGCCCTATAGGGTTTCCAAGGAGCGCCTGGTGGATTTGAACTGTCAAACTTCTGGTTAGCAGCCATAGCTCTTAACTACTACAACACCAGAGTTTTACAGGGCTGTCTAATCTTTGGCTGAAAGGTGGACTTTGGGAGTGGCTTCAGTTCTGAGTTAGCCGAGTGTCCACAGGCAGTATTCCCGGGAATTCCTCCAGCCTCAGTCAGACCAGTAGCTCTGGTCTTTTTTTGTGAATTTGAATTTTGTTCTATATTTTTCTCCTGCTCTGTGATCTCTGTCAGAGCAGATGGTGGTGGTAGCCAGAGGCCATCTAGTTCTCTGGTCTCAGGCTGGTGGAGGTTGTAGTTCAAGTCCTTTGGACTATTTTCCTTTGTCTTTGATTTCCTCCATTCTCTTTTGCTGTGGACGGAATGGGACCAACAGATGTATCTTAGATGGCCGCTCACAAGATTTTATTACCACAAACACTGCTCACCAATGTAGGATTATGATATTTCCTTTATGAACTATGCTACACCAACTGAAAGACACAGGAAAGGAACAAAAGCAGATGGAAGAAACACACTCAGAGTCACTGTACAAAAAAGAATGGGTTAACACTCAACCATTTCAGGAGGTAGGATATGAACAAGAACAGATGGTATTGAAGGAAGACATCCAAGGCATGGCAAAAAACAAGGCTCCAGGAACTGACAGAATACCAATTGAGATATTTCAACAAACAGATGCAGCTCTGGAGGTGCTCACTTCTCTATGCCAAGAAATTTAGAAGACAGCTACCTGGACAAACAACAGAAAGAGATCCATATTTGTGCTCATTCCAAAGAAAGATGATCAAATAGAATTTGGATATTATCACATAATATCATTAATATCACATGCAAGTAAAATTTTGCTGAAAATTATTCAAAATTGGTTGCAGCAATACATCCACAGGGAACTGTGAGAAATTCAAACCAGATTCAGAAGAGGACGTAGAATGAGGGATATCATTGCTGAAGTCAGATAGATCTTGGCTGAAAGCAGAGAATACCAGAAAGATGTTTACCTGTGTTTTATTGACTATGCAAAGGAATTCGACTATGTGGATCACAACAAATTATGGATAACATTGTGAAGAATGGGAATTTCAGAACACTTAATTGTGCTCATGAAGAACCTGTACATAGACCAGGAGGCAGTCATTCGAACAGAACAAGGGGACACTAAACTGCATGGTTTAAAATCTGGAAAGGTGTGCATCAGGGCTGTATCCTTTTACCATACTTATTCAATCTGGATGCTGAGCAAATAATCTGAGAAACTGAACTATAGGAAGAACTTTGGCATCAGGATTGGAGGAAGAATCATTAACGACCTTTCATACGGAGATGACACAACCTTGCTTGCTAAAAGTGAAGAGGACTTGAAGCACTTACTAATGAAGATCAAAGACTACAGTCTTCAGTATGGATTACACCTCAACAAAAAGAAAACAAAAATTCTCACAACAACCAATAAGCAACATCATGATAAATGGAGAAATGATTGACGTTGTCAAGCATTTCATTCTGCTTGCAACCATAAGTAGTGCCCCTACGTGCAGGAGTCAGGAAATCAAACAATGGGTTGTGTTGGGCAAATCTGCTGCAAAAGACCTCTTTAAAGTGTTAAAAAGCGAAGATGTCACTTTGAGGACTAAGGTGTCCCTGACGCAAGCCATGGTACTTTCAGTCGCTTTACATGCATGTGAAAGCTAGACAATGAATAAGGAAGACTGAAGAATTGATGCCTTTGAATTATGATATTGGTGAAGAATACTGAATATACCATGGACTGTCAGAAGAATGAACAAATCTGTCTTGCAAGAAGTACAGCCAGAATGCTCCTTGGAAGCAATGATGGAGAAATTTCGTCTCATGTACCTTGGACATGCTATCAGGAGGGCCCAGTCCCTGGAGAAGGACATAATGCTTAGTAAAGTGTGAGTCATTGAAAAAGAGGAAGACCCCCAACAACGTGGAGTGATACAGTGGCTGTAACAATGAGCTCAAACATAACAACGATTGTGAGGATGGCGCAGAACTGGGCAGTGTTTTGTTCTGCTGTGCGTGGGGTCGCTAAGAATCAGAATCAACTCTACGGCATCTGACAACAACAATGCCAATTGACCTAGATGCTTCCCATGACAATAGTCCCCAGTTCTCAGCCCCAGTAACTCAGTCCCTCAAGGTGTTTGGGTGTGTCTAGAAAGCTTCTATGGCTTTGCCTTGTTCAAATTATGCTGACTTTCCCTATGTTGTATGCTGTCTTTCTCTTCACCAAAGTTACCACTTGTTTACTATCTAGTTAGTGATTTCCCCTCATCACCCCTCCCCTCCCTCGTAACCATCAAATATTTTTTTTTTATGTTTGCGAACTTTTTTTTCAGTCTTTTTCTCTGAGTTTTATTTTGAGTAGTTTCTATTGCTATTTTTTCAAGTTCGTTAATATTTTCTTCTGCAGTGTCTAATCTTCCATTAATCCCAACCAATCTATTTTTTACCTCAGACATTGTTTTGTTTGGTTTAGGCTTTTCATCTCTTGTAAGTTCCATTTGGGTCTCTTTTTTAATATCTTAAATGTCTCTATTTAAAAAATCATATTCTTCTCTACCTTATTGAACATACATGATATATTTATAGTAACTTTTAGTGTCCTTGTCTACTAATTCCATCTGGATCATTCTATTCCTATTGCTTGATATTTCTCTTTATTATGGTTTGTATTTTCATGCTTCTTTGCATGCTGGGTAATTTTTTTTCTTTCTTTTTTCATTGTACTTTAGATGAAGGTTTACAGAGCAAGCTAGCTTCTCATTAAACAATTAATACATGTATAGTCTTATGACATTGGTTAAAAACCCCTCGACATGTCAACACTCTCCCCTTCTCGAACTTGGGTTCCCTATTACCAGCTTTCCTGTCCCCTCCTGAGTTCTTGTCCTTGCCTCTGGGCTGGTGTGCCCATTTAGTCTTATTTTGTTTTATGGGCCTGTCTAATCTTTGGCTGAAGGGTAAACCTCAGAAGTCACTTCATTACTGAGCTAAAAGTGTGTCTGGGGGCCATACTCTTGTGGTTTCTCCAGTCTCTGTCAGACCAAGAAGTCTGGTCTTTTTTTTTTTTATGTTGGAATTTTATTCTATACTTTTCTCCAACTCTGTCCAGGACCCTCTGTTGTGATCCGTGTCAGAGCTGTCAGTGGTAGTAGCTGGGCACTGTCTAGTGGTGCTGGACTCAGTCTGGTGCAGGTTGTGGTAGTTGTGGTCTATTAGTCCTTTGGACTAATTCTTCCCTTGTGTCTTTGGTTTTCTTCATTTTCCCTTGCTCCAGAGTGAGAGCAGTGGAGTATCTTAACATAGCGAATCACAAGCTTTTAAGATTCCAGACGCTGCTCACTAAAATAGAATGTAGAACATTTTCTTTATAAACTATGTTATGCCAGTTGACGTAGATTTTTCCCGAGACCATGACCCCCACAGCCTTCAACCCAGTAATTTGGTCCCTCGGGGAGTTTGGATGTGTCTATGGAGCTTCCATGACATTGCCTTCATCAAACTGTGCTGGCTTCCCCAGTATTTTGCACTGCCTTACCCTTCACCAAACTTACCACTTATCTATTGTTTATTTATTGTTTATTCCCTCCCCACCCCTCCACTCCCTCATAATCATCAAAGATTGTTTCTTTTCATTCTGCATCCCACTTCGGTGAGTGGCATGTGGGATCTTAAACACTAGCAAGCGGCCATCTAAGATGCATCAATTGGTCTCAACCCACCTGGAGCAAAGAAGAATGAAGAACACCAAAGACATAAGGTAAAGATAAGCCCAAGAGACAGAAAGGGCCACATAAACCAGAGACTACATCACCCTGAGACTGGAAGAACTAGATGGTACCTGGCTACCACCAATGACTGCCCTGACAGGGAACATAACAGAGATTTCCTGATGAAACAGGAGAACAGTGGGATGCAGACCTCAAATTCTTGTTAAAAGACCAGACTTAATGGTCTCACTGAGACTAGAAGGACCCCGGAGGTCACGGTCCCCAGACCTTCTGTTGCCCCAAGAGAGGAACCACTCCTAAAGCCAACTCTTCAGACAGGGTTTGGACCGGACTATAAGTCAGAAAATGATACTGGTGAGAAGTGTTTTTCTTGGCTCAAGTAGACACATGAGACTATGTAGGTCGCTCCTGTCTGGGGGCGAGATGAGAAGGCAGAGGGGGACAGGAGCTGGCTGAATGGACAGGGGGAATACAGACTGGAGAGGAGAGTGTGCTATCTCATTAGGGGGAGAGAAACTAGGAGTGCTTAGCAAGGTGTATATAAGTTTTTGTATGAGAGACTAACTTGATTTATAAACTTTCACTTAAAGCACAATTTTAAAAAAAAGCTTAAGTGTTTAAATTTTAGGAGCTCCCATTTATCTCGTTTATCTTCTGGTGCTTCTGCATTGTTAGTTATGGTTTGTATTGTATTTATGCCATGTATTAGGGCCCCAGGAATTTTCCCTAATTTTTCTTCCATGATCTTTATCATTTTAGGTTTTATATTTGGGTCTTTGATCCATTTTGAGCTAGTTTTTTTGGTATGGTGTGAGGTATGGCTCCTGCTTCATTTTTTTTACATATGGATATCCAGTTTTGCAAGCACCGTTTGTTAAAAAAAGACTGTCTTTTCTCCCATTTAATGGACTTTTGTCCTTTGTCAAAGATCAGCTAGCCATAGGTGGATTGATTTACATCTGGGTTCTTGATTCTGTTCCATTTGTCTATGTGTCTGTCACTCTACCAATACCAAGCTATTTTGACTACCATGGATGTATAACAGGTTCTGAGATCAAGTAGTGTGAGGCCTCCTACCATTGTTCTTTTTCTTCAGTAATGCTTTGCTTTTCCAGGGTCTCTTTCCTTTCCATATAAAGTTGGTGATAAGTTTTTCTATCTTTTTAAAGAATGCGCTGGTATTTGGCTCAGGGTTGCATTATATCTGTAGATCTGTAGGTAGAATTGACATTTTCATAATGTTGATTCCTGCTATCCATGAGCATGGTATGTTTTTCAATTTATATAGATCTCTTGGTTTCTTGCAGCAGTGTTTTGTAGTTTTCTTTATATAAGTCGTGTACCCCTGATTAGATTTATTCCTAAGTATTTTATTTTTTTAGAGCCCTGGTGGCGCAGTTGTTAAGAGCTTGACTATTAACAAAAAGGTCAACAGTTTGAATCCACCAGCCACCCCTTGAAAACCCTATGGGGTGGTTCCACTCTGTCCTATAGGGTCGCTGAGTCAGAATTGACTTGATGACAATTCGTTTTTTAGTTTATAAATGGTATTGTTTTTCTGATTTCCTTTTTGAAGTTATCTTTGTTGGTGTATAGGCATCCAACTAATTTTTATATGTTGATCTTATGACCTGCTGTTCAGCTGAATATTTCTATAAGTTCTAGTATTTTTCTTGCAGAATCTTTGGGGTTCTCTATGTATAGGATCACATCATCTCCAAACAGGGATAATTTTACTTCCTCCTTTCCAATTTGCATGCCCTTTATTTCTTTTTCTTGCCTTATTGCTGTAGCTAGGACTTCTAGCACAATGTTAAATAGGACTGGTGATAAAGGGCATTCTTGTTTTGTTCCTGTTCTCAAGGGGAATGCTTTCAGCTTTGCTCCATTGAGAATGATGTTGACTGTTGATTTTGTGTAGATACCCTTTATTATGTGGAGGGATTTCCTTTCTAATTCTATTGTATTGAGAATTTTTATCAGGAATGGGTGTTAGAATTTATCCAAAGCCTTTTCTGTGTCAATTGCAATAATCATGTGATTCTTTTCTTTTGTCCTATTTGTGTGGTGGATTATGTAGATTGATTTTCTAATTTCGAACCATCTTTGCATACCTAGTGTGATAGTTAAGGCTGTGTGTCAACTTGGCTGGGTCATGATTCTCAGTGGTTTGGCAGTTATGATGTAGTTTGGCAGTTGTATAATGATGCAATCATGTCCATAATGAGATGTGATATAATGTCATGACTTCCATGATGGGATCTGCTGTGAGTAGCCAATCAGTTGTAAGGGAGTTTCCTTGGGGGCATAGCCTACATCCAATATATGTGCACTTTCTGGCAAAGCTCGCTGGCTTTTTGTTTTGCTCTGGATCCTGCATTCAGCTCATCAAAATCCGACCTCCGGTTCTGAGGACTTGGGCCAGCAGCCTGCTGTTTTATGTGCTGATCTTGGATTTGTCAGCCTTCGCAACCATGAGCCAGCAGACTCCCATACGACCTACGGATCTTGGGTTCGTCAGTCCCTGCACCTATGTGAGTCAGGAGAAGCCTCCAGCCTGACATCCGACCCATGGACTTGGGACTTGACATAAGCCACTTCCTTGAGATAAATCTCTCTGTCTCTGTCTCTCTCTCCTGGTGGCATAGTGGTTAAGAGCTTGGCTGCTAACCAAAAACTTGGCAGTTCAAATCTACCAGCCACTCCTTGGAAACCCTATGGGGCAGTTCCACTCTGTCCTATAGGGTGGCTATGAGTCAGAACTGACTTGTCGGCACCTAACTGTATACATATATATACAGAGAGAGAGAGAGAGAGAAGCAAAACCATATATACAGAAAAGCAAAACCATTTGCTTTTCTAGAGAACCCAGCCTAAGACAAATGGTATGAATCCAGCTTGATCGTGGTTTTTTTTTTTTTTTTTTTTAATGATGCTGATTTCTATTTTAATTCTATTGGCTAGAATTTTGTTGAGAATGTTTGCATCTATATTCATGAGAGATATTGGTCTATAATTTTCTCTCTTTTTGTGGTGTCTTTGCCTGGCTTTGGTATCAGAGTTATGCTGGCTTCATAAAATGAGTTTGGGATCATTCCTTCCTTTTCTATGCTCCGAAACAGTTTGAGTAGTACTGGTATGAGCTCTTCTATGAATGTTTGGAAGAATTCTCCAATGGAGCCATTCGTGCCAGGGCATTTTTTTGTTGTTGGTATTTTTTTTAATTTCCTGTTAAATCTCTTCTTTTATTATGGGTCTGTTCAGATTTTCTATCTCAATTTGTGTTAGTTTAGGTAGGTAGTGTGTTTCCAGAAATTTGTCTACTTCCTCTAGGTTTTTTAATTTGTTGGAGTATACTCTTTTTATAGTATTCTGCTGTGATCTTTTTTATTTAAGTTGGGTCTGCTGTCATGTCCCCTATCTCATTTCTTATTTGGGTTATTTTCTCTCTCTCCAGTTTTTCTTTTGTCAGTTTGGCCAGTGGTTTGTTGATTTTCTTGATCTTTTCAAAGAACCAACTTATGGTTTTGTTGATTCTTTCTATTGTTTTCTACTCTTCTTTTATTTCTGCTCTAATCCTTATTTCTTCCTTTCTTCTGGTAACTGTGGTCTTTTGCTTTTCTCTCTCTATTTGTTCGAGTTGTAGAGCTAAAGTTTGATTTTGGCCCATTCTTTTTTGATGTGTGAGTTTATTGCTATAAATTGACTTCTGAGCACTGCCTTTGCTGGTTCCCAAAAGTTTTTGTATGATGTGTTTTAATTTTCATTTGATTCTAGGAAATATTTTATTCCTTTTTTGATTTCTTCTATTACCCAGTCTTTTTTTAAGCAAGGTGTTATTGACTTTGCATGCATTTGATTTTTTTTTTTTATCCTTGCTCTTCCCGTTATTGATTTCTACTTTTACGATGTTATGATCAGAGAGAATGCTTTGTAATGCTTTGATGTTTTGGATTTTATCAAGGGTTGCTTTGTGGCCTAAAATGTGGTCTACTCTGGATAATGTTCCATGTGCATTGGAAAAGAATGTATACTTTGCTGCTGTTGGTTGGAGTGTTCTATATAGGCCTTTGAGGTCAAGTTGATGATTTTGGCCATTAGACCTTCTCTGTCTTTCTTGAGATTCCTTCTAGATGTTCTGTCCTTTACCAAGAATCGTATGTTGAAGCTTTCTACTATTAATATGGAATTGTCTATTTCTGTTTTCAGTGCTGTTAGAGTTTGTTTTATGCAGTTTGGAGCCCTGTCATTGGATGTATAGGTATTTATTGGAGTTATGACTTCTTGGTGGATTGTCCCTGTAACCATTATATAATGACCTTCCTTGTCTTTTATGGTTCATTTTTGCCTTAAAGTCTATTTTATCTAAGATTAGTATTGCCATTCTTGCTCTTTTTCATTAATTTTTGCTTGCTATATTTTTCCATCTTTTGATTTTTAATATGTTTATGTCTTTGCATCTACAGTGCGTCTCTTGTAGACAGCATATGGATCGATTTTTTTTATCGATTCTGCCACTCTCTGCCTCTTCGCAGGTGCATTTAAGCCATTTACATTCAGTGTGATTATCGATTGATAAGAGTTTATTGCTGTCATATTGTTGTGCTGTTTGTGTGTGTGTGTATGTGTGTGTGTGTGGTGCTGACATTTTTTTTGTACCTCCTACTTCCCTGTGCTGACTTGCTTTTGTTTGTGAGTTTTCTTTTCTTTCATTGTTATAAGTTTTGTGTTTACTGAGTCTATGTTTTTCTTCTTTTTTTATTTTGAGAAGTATGTTTGTTAACTTTCTTTGTGGTTATCTTGAAATTTACCCTTATCTTCCTAAGTTTGAACAACTCTTTTGTTACCTGATATTGCCTTGACTTCCTCTCCATTTGAAAGGTCTATACCTACACCATTTATTCCCCCATTTATAGTTTTGATGTCATTTACAGATTGATGTTTCTGTTTCTCTGTTTTAAGTCTTTTAGCTTTGTTTTATTGTTGAGAGTTCTTTACCTAGGTTGCATCTGGGTGATGCTGTTCTGTGTCCTAGACTCTGGTTGTTGTCTGATGTTGTTGGTTCTCTAACTGAAGGACCCCCTTCAGTTAGAATTCCCTTAATTTCTGTATATCTGGAAATGTTCTAATTTTGCCATCATATTTGAGAGAGAGTTTTGCAGGATATATTACTCTTGGTTGGCAGTTTTTTTTTTTTTTTTCTTTCAAGGTTTTATATCTGTCATCCCATTGCCTTCTTGCCTGCACAGTTTCTGTTGAATAATCAGAGCTTTGTCTTTGGCTTTGCCAAGTGTAATTCTACTATGTCTTATTGACTTTCTTTTGGGGTCTATCCTATATGGGATTCTTTAGGCTTCTTGGATGGTCAGCTTTTCATCTTTCGTATCTGGGAAGTTTTCTGCCAGCAAATCTTCAACAATCTTCTCAGTGTTTTAAATTTTCTCCTCCTGTTCTGGAACTCCAAGCAAATGCAAATTTTTGCTCTTGCTTTTTTCCCACACAATTCTTAGGTTTTCTTCATTTTTCTTAATTTGTTTTTCTGATTTTTCCTCAAACAAAGTGGTGTCTGTGGATTTGCCTTCAGTTGCTGATTCTGAGCTCCACTGTTTCAAATTTGCTCCTAAAGCCTTCCATTGGCTTGTCCCATTCTGAAATTTTGTTCTTTATCTTTTGGATTTCTAGCTGCTGTTTTTGTATAATTTCTAATTATTTATTTTCATGTTTTGGCCTTGTATTATTTTTCTGAATTCACCTGTTGCATTGTCTGTGTTTTCCTTGATTTTGGCTAAATTTTCATTGGTTTTGTCTGTGTTTTCCATGATTTTGCCTATTTTTCTTTGGTTTTCTCTGAACTCTTTCCTAATCTCTTGGAGAACCCTTAATATTTAGTCATTTAAATTCCATATCAGGTAGTTCCACTGCCCTTTCTTCTACCAGAAGGTTATCTGATTCTTTATTTTGGTCACTTATTGGAGCCATCTTGTCCTACTTTTTATATGTTTTGATATTGCCTGCTGTCGCTGAGACATCAAACTATTATTTTCATTATTTGTTGATTTGTTCATTTGTTTTATCCTGGTTTTTTTGTTTGTTTGTTTTTGTTTTGATATATCAGGGAGGGTGAGCCAGGTGTGCTTTGCTGCTTGCTCATATGTGGGCATCAGAGCTCTTGGCACCTTGTCCAGGTAGGCAGGGCAGCAGCAGGCAGGGCAAGCCTGCTTTGCTGTACACTGGTTTGGCAATGTGGCTGAAGTCAGACACTGTGAGTGCTCTCTGCCTCCTGATGTTGGTCTGGTGGTGTGGGAGCATTCACAGTCCCTCGCCAGATGGGTAGGGGTATCCGACAGGGAGTGATATGGGCTTGCTTCCCACTATTCAGCAGCTGGTCAAGTGGCAGGAGAGGAGGGGCTGTGTAGGCTCCATGCAATAGTGGGCCTGAGTACTGGTGGCACTCTAGCAATGGTGGCATGGTGGGGCCAGTGGGAAGCAGGGGTGGTGGTGTATGGGACTAGATGGGAGGGAGAAAGAAAAGAAAAATAAAAATTTTAAAAAGGGGAGGCAATGCAGCCATAGCCAGCTGGTGGGGGAGGAGCAGACCCAGTTGCCTCCAGGAAGCAAGGGTGGTGGCATACAGTGCAATCTGAGAGGGAGAACGGAAAGAAAGAAAAAGAAATAAATAAATGATTGCTCAATGGAGGCCAGCAGATGGTGGCACGGTGGAACCAGGACAGCAGTGGACTGGTATGCTGGTAGCACTCTACACATGGTGGCATGTCAGGGTCCAGCAGGAAGTGGGGAAGGTGGCATATGGGGCTAGGTGGAAGGGAGAAAGAAAAGAAAGAGGGGGAAAAAAGCCATGCAGCAGGAAAAGGTGGAGTGGGCAAGGGGGTGGCTTGTACTGTGGGCCCTGACGGTGGGGGCTGCTGGGATGGAGAGGTTCTTGCTGACACCAGAAGGATGAAAGGTGGGAAAAGTGTGTTTCTCTTGTTACCAGGTGCTCTGTCTCCTGTTAGGAGCTCCGTGAAGTTGCCTTCCCATACTCCCTGTCCAGGGTGATTGCTGGCTGTGTTCCAAGATGGTGAAGCAGTGCTGTGTTAGTTGGCAGGACCTCTACTCCATATCTCTCATTCTCTGTTTTCCATCAGTTTCTTCTTCCATTCAGTGTTTGGTCTAGTTTTTTATCCCTTCAGTTGATGCTTAAGGTTCCAGGATTGGCGTTTGTATCTGTTTTACTTGGTTTTTCAGGTCTTTGCTACAGAGGGATGGCATGGTGTATCTGTCTAGAGTGCCATGTTGGTTCTGTCTCTCAACTAATTATTGATCCTTAGTGACCTGTAAAAAGTCATTACATATTAAACCAAAACCCACTGCTGTCAAGTCAATTCCAACTCATAGTGAACCTGTAGGACAAAGTAGAACTGCCCCATAGGGTTTCCAATCTTTACAGAAGATTGCCACATCTTTCTCCCTTGGAGAGGCCGGTGGGTTCAAACCACTGACCTTTAGGTTAGCAGTTGAGTGCTTAACCACTGCACCACCAGGGCACAAATCATAAATCTCTGTGTCATATATGTTACAAATATTTTCCCCACTTTATTATTTACCTTGCAATTTTATTTTTCTTTCTGTACAATTTAAAAATTTTATGTAATCAAACCTAATGTTACATCTCTTCATAGTTTCTGCCTTTATATTTATAAAAGCCGTTGTCAACCCAAATTGCATAAATTGATTATTTTAATACAATGTGATAAACAGTACAGTAGAAGTATGTATCATACCAGCAGTGTGGAGAAACAAACAAACAAAAATAGTCGATTAAAATGGGCAGAAGGTGCAGGACTGATTTATTTTTTAGTTGTCTGCCCACCCCCCTACCTGCTAGAATGTAAGCTTCATGGGGGTAGGGATCTTTGTTTATTTCATTTGTTGATATATCCTAAGTGCCTGGCAACATAGTAGACCCTAAACAAATATTTATTAAATATTGAATGAATAAATGAGTGCTAATTAATTTGGTTATATAATTGCAGCTCGTATAATAGTTTCAAACATATATACTTGCAAACATTCTTTGTGGAATCATATAAAGAGTAGAGAATAATACTTTTTATTCTTCCTAGTGTACTCCCTTCAAAGCTGTGTCAGAATACAGAGCTTCCAGGTTTTCAGTCTTTCTAGGAACATTCATCAGGATCAGGGATGGTCAAAATGACCTCTACAACTCCATAACAATCCAAACTGACTTTTGTTTTTGTTTTTGAAAGTTCCCCTCCTCTATCCCACTTCCCAGACATGTGATGTGTCCTTCAATTTTTTGTTAATGTATTTGTGATAGGAATGAATTTATTCCAGATCACTTAAATGCTCTCACATTCCTAGCTGACAGGCCATCTGCTATCAGTCATTATTGGAGCTCCCTCCCCCATCAGATCTTATACCAAAACTAAAAAAAACAAATTCATTACCATCAAGTCAATTCCAACTCATAGCGACCCTAAAGGACAGAGTAGAACTGCCCCGTAGGATTTCCCAGACTGTAAATCAGACTGCCACATATTTTTCCCATGAAGCGGCTGGTGGGTTCAAATCACTGACCTCTTGGTTAGCAGCCAAACACTTAACCAGTGTGCCACCAAGGCGCCTCATCAGATCATATAGAGTTTGCTAAATCATAGGAAAATAAGAGGGGAGGAGTTAATCCTTAGTGTTGCTATTGTATGCCATTGAGTCAATTCTGATTCATAACTGACCCTATAGGGCAGAAAAGAACTGACCAATAGTGTTTCCTAAGCTGTCAACTTTATGAGAGAAGTTCACCACGTCTTTTCTTCTACAGAACAGCTGGTGGGTTCAAACTACCAACCTGACCTTTTGGTTAGTAGCCAAGCACTTAGCCATTGTGCCGCCAGGGCTCCTCTAATCCTTAATGATCACCATTATTACTTAATGGTCACCATCATTACCTGTGTTTTTGCTATTCAATGATACTGTTGAATTCTGGTTGCTCTGGGTAGTGGCAAGAAGCAGTAGCAGTGTTTTCTCCATGTCTCTAATCACTCTAGGATTTACCTAAGGGACCATTCACTGTTCCTCTCAAGGCAAGGCCATGGATCTTAATGGCCAGTCCACAGCATATGCTTACCCCCAAAAGAAATCTTGAACACTGTCTCATGGAACATCCTCTTCTTCAGCAATTTGAGAGAAAGAATAAGCCTCTATCCACCCTTGCTATCTTAGTCATCTTAGTGCTGCCATAACAGAAATTCCACAAGTGGATGGCTTTAACAAAGAGAAATTTATTTTCTCACAGTCTAGTAGGTTACAAGTCCAAATTCAGGGTGTCAGCTCCAGGGGAAGGCTTTCTCTATTGGCTCTGGAAGAAGGTCCTTGTCCTCAGTCTTCCCCTGGTTGAGGAGCTTCTCAGGCTCAGGGACACCATGTCCAAAGGACGCGCTCTATTCCTGGTGCTGCTTTCTTGGTGGTATGAGGTCTCCAATTCTCTGCTTGCTTCCCTTTCCTTTTATCTCTTGAGAGATAAAAGGTGGTGCAGGCCACACCCCAGGGAAACTCCCTTTACCTTGGATCAGGGAGGTGACCCGAGTAAGGGTAGTGTTACAATCCCACCCTAATGCTCTCAACATAAAATTACAATCACAAAATGGGGGACAACCACACAATACTGGGAATCATGGCCTAACCAAGTTGATACACACATTTTTGGGGGGACACAATTCAATCCATGACACTTGCCTTCTATACTTTACCAACAGAGACCTGGGTAAGTGCTTTTGTTTGTTCGTTTTTGGATTGGTTTCCATTTGTGTGTTTTTCTTCTAGACCTGCTTCTAAATAAAATAAAGAGAAGGAAAGGAGGAAGGACGGAAGGAGGAAGGGAGAGAGGGAGGGAGGAAACATTTGCTTACTTACACTTTCGTCCCTCATTCCCAAGAAAAAGACCAATTCCTAAAAATTGGTGGGTTTGGGGCCAAGCAAGATGGTTTTAGGACTCCAGGTGTTGCACTCTAGTTGAAGAAGATCTTAGGAAGACTCTGGAATACAGAGCATTTTAAATAAACTTCATGTAACATATTTAAAATCTACTCAAAGAAAAAAAGTCAGAAGGTAGCAAAATATCTCCATCTACCCACAAGGTACACTCAATATAAAGCTCGCTAGTTTTCAAGGGACATATCTGCCATTTCTTTCACATTAGCAATGACCCAAAGACTTTTTGAGTACTCAAAAGAATAAGATCATGCGACCTCGTAGGAGATTTTCAATCAGTGAAAAAGAGCAGCAGGCACAAATGTCTGGAGTTTATCAAACAGGGAGGCAGCAACTGAAGATTTGGTTAGAGTGGATTTTCACTTAAAATGACAGCATCAAGCGGTCATTAATGGAAAATCCTTACAAGTAAGGATGAAGCAAAGCATGGACTACTTTAGTAATAATATACTTTAGAATCTTTTAGCAATAAGTGGAAATAAGTTATCCTATGATATCTTCACAAAACTTTCCTTTTTTGTAAATGCTCAGAGTTCCAACCAACTTTAACTCGCCTAAAATATTTTTCCAAGAATATTCTGACACTAATTTTGCATCAAGCTTATTAGCATAGTTTTTTGAACCTCAGAGAATCGGTTATTATGATCACACTCCCATTTAGGCTATCTACTGTTGATCTGTTTCACCAAAAGTCATAATTAGAAAAGTTGTGAGAAATAGTCAGCCACTTTAAAAGAGAAAAAGCCACAGTTTCGGGGACTGAATCAAGTAACTCATTTACATTAGTTAGCCTATTTACAAAGCTTGTGAAAATGAAATTATTATTAAACATTAGATGCTATATAAATAATACTTACTTCTTTAAAAGAGCTAAAACAATGCCATCATATACTTACATGCACTTTGACAAACACATACACCCAAATATCTTTGAGGAAAAAGTGCTTGCCAACACCTTTATGTAACTACAGCAGCTTTTCTCTTCTCTGCTCAGGGATGGGAACAAAAGTGAGGGATGAGTTAAGGCTTAAGACACCATCTTAGTTATCTAGCACTGCTATAACAGAAATGGCACAAGTGAATGGCTTTAACAAACAGAAGTTTATTCTCTCACAGTCTAGGAGGGTAGAAGTCCGAATTTAGGGTGCCACCTCCAGGGGAACGCTTTCTCTCTCTGTCAGCTCTGAGGAAATGTCCTTGTCATCAATCTTCCCCTGGTCCAGTAGCTTCTCAGTACAGGGACCCTGGGTCCAAAAGACATGTTCTGCTCGCAGCTTTACTCTCTTGGTGATATGAGGTCCCTTCCCCCTCTGCTCACTTCTCTCTTTCATATCTCAAAAGAGATTGACTCAAGATATAACCTAATCCTATAGATTGAGCCCTGCCTTATTAACATAACTACCTCTATTCCTGCCTCATTAATATCACAGAGGTTAGGATTTACAATGCATAGGATAATCACATCAGATCACAAAATTATGGACAGCCACACAATACTGGGAATCATGGCCTAGCCATGTTGGCACACATTTTGGGGGGACACAATTCAATTCATAACAGACCCCAATACCTATTCTCAACGGCACTTACTTGACACATACTGAGCTCCCTTGCCCAGACTGTCACTAAATAGTTATAAGACCTACAGTAAGTTATTACTCTGGATCTTTATCTTTTCATCTATAAAATAGGGATACTAATAAACTACCCTATCTACTATTGCATGAAGTTTATTTAACAATGAAATGAGATGATATATGCAAAAGTTATTAACAAAGTTTATATCATTTTTTTAAAATCTATTCCACATTCACTTAGCTGGGAACTGTGCTAGATGCTCAAAATACAAAGATGAATTAAACAGAATCACTGTTCTCATTATAAAAATGAATTTAACTGAATCACTTCTCAAGGGTCCTATAACACAAGATGTCTTATTTCAGCATCTAGTATTATGCTAGTCACTATGCTGAGAGACTTATGGAGATGAAGACAGTGTCCCTTCCCTCAAGGAGTACATTGTCTAAGCAAGAGCCATGCTCATAAACCAGCAATTACAAAATGTTACAGTAAGTGCTGTGATAGAGATGAGCGCAAAAGAATAACGTCTAAAATGCATCCCTATGAATGAAATGTGCGAAGACCTGGAGATAGAAAGCCAAAAAGGGAGAACATACTTGGCATTTCTCAAGCTGAAACAACTGAAGAAAAAAAATTCAAGCTTTGAGTTACAATATTGAAGGATTTGATGGGGAAAATATTAAACAATGCAGGAAGGATCAAAAGAATATGGAAGGGAATACACAGAATTACTGCACCAAAAAGAATTGGTTGGCATTCAACCATTTCAAGAAGTAGCATATGATCAAGAATCAATAGCACCGAAGAAGAGGTACAAGCTGCGCTGAAGATACTGGCAAAAAACAAGACTCCAAGAATTGACAGAATACCAACTGAGTTGTTTCAACAAACATATGCAGCACTGAAAGCACGCGCTCTTCTATGCCAAGAAATCTGGAAGACAGCTACCTTGCCAACCGACTGGAAGAGATCCATATTTGCGGCCATTCCAAAGAAAGGAGATCCAACAGAATGCAGAAATTATCAAACAATATCATTAATATCACACACAAGTAAAATTTTGTGAAAGATCATTCAAAAGCAGTTACAGCAACACATTGACAGAGAACGGCCAGAAATTCAAGCCATATTCAGAAGAGGATGTAGAATGAGGGATATCATTGCTGATGTCAGATGGATCATGATTGAAAGCAAAGAATACCAAAAAGATGTTTACCTGTATTTTATTGACTATGTGAAGGCATTTGACTATGTGGATCATAACAAATTATGGATAACATTGGGAAGAATGAGAATTCCAGAACACTTAATTGTGCTTACGGGGAACTTGTGCATAGACCAAGAGGCAGTCGTTCGAACAGAACAATAGGATATTGGGTGGTTTAAAGCCAGGAAAGGTCAGGGCTGGATCCTTTCACCATACCTATTCAATCTGTATGCTGAGCAAATAATCTGAGAAGCTGGACTACATGAAGAAGAACAGGGCATCAGGATTGGAGGAAGACTCATTAGCAACCTGTATTATGCAGGTGACACAGCCTTGCTTGCTGCAAGTGAAGACTTGAAGCTCTTACTGATGAAGATCAAAGACCACAATAGCCTTCAGTATGGATTACACCCCAACATAAAGAGAACAAAAATCCCTACAAATGGACCGATAAGCAACATCATAATAAATGGAGAAAATATTGAAGTTGTCAAGGATTTCCTTTTACTTGGATCCACAATCAACACCTGTGGAAGCAGCTGTCAAGAAATCAAACGACGCATTGCATTGAGCAAAGCTGCTGCAAAAGATCTCTTTAAAGTGTTAAAAAGCAAAGATGTCACTTTGAGGACTAAGGTGCACCTGACCCAAGCCATGTTGTTTTCAATCTCCTCATGTGCATGCAAAAGCTGGTCAATGAATAAGGAAGACCAAAGAAGAATTGATGCCTTTGAATTGTGGTGTTGGCAAAGAATATTGACTATACCATGGACTGCCAGAAGAACGAACAAATCTGTCTTGGAAGAAGTACAACCGGAATGCTCCTTAGAAGCAAGGATGGTAAGACTTCGTCTCACATGCTTTGGACATATTATTAGGAGGGATCAGTCCCTGGAGAAGGACATCAAGCTTGGTAAAATAGAGAGTCAGCGGGAAAGAGGAAGCCCCTTAGCGAGATGGATTGACACAGTGTCTGCGATAATGGGCTCAAACATAGCAACAATTGTGAGGATGATGCAGGAGCAGCCAGTGTTTCGTTCTTTTGTACACAGGGTTGCTATGAGTCGGAATCTACTCGATGGCACCTAACAACAACAACTTTAATTTCTAGTGTACTCGGCCTGCAATTAGGAGACACTGCCTCCATATCATTAATGACTTAAGTGTGCTCTTTTGACTGGAATGGTCATGTTCCTCATATATGTGGTTTATTGAGAAAGAAATTAGCATGCTTTGTACTTGATTATCCATTTTATGACTAAAAATCCAGAAATTGTTATTAAAATAGCTTAAGCACCAACATTAAAGAGTGAAATAGATAGTCATCAGTGACAAGTTTTTCATAACAACTCATAAGTAAAGTTTATCTTTGTCACTAAGGGTTAAAAAGCACTGCTTCACATTGATCTATACTTTTCACACTGCAATTTTCAAGATCGAAATATCTATTTCTTTTTGGGAAAATATCTTTGAGTAGAATTGCTTTTATTGAGAGTGTAACTTAACCTTACTGGAGATAGCTAAGAAAAATAACTTTATAATTCTAACTAGAAAGATGTACGACTTCTGTAAGGCAACTCCTATACTCAATGCTTTCTAAACTGATGTGAGATAGCGCTGTGCATGGGTTTTTGTTTTTTAATTAATTATCAGGTTTTTCCTAGACAATATCCCATGGGAGCTAGAAATTTATTTTTGAAGAGTGTATTTTTTTTTCTTTAAAATGCTGCTATAATTCTAGGACAATAGTCTCTCGGGGGCGGGGGAGGAATTCAAGTGGCTTCCATCTGTATAGCTCCATGTCAAATAATAAGAACAAGCTGGTTCAGAAGCTGGATGACAAATATTATGAATTTCAACCAAATCTAAACCTGTCATTCTTTTCAGCTCTGACGCCCAAGAAATCATTTAAAACATTTGATAACCATGTCATTGCACACCTCAAGGGGTGGTTTGATTTCAGGGATTACAATTACCTGAGAAACACAGAGCCACTTGCCTTGCAGAAGCTGTTTAGATTTGCAGACCTCTTAATCACAGCCCTGAAACTTCATCTTACATCATCTCCTGACATGAGCTGACTGTATTATGCGTGGAGCTGCACTGAAAGCTGCAGTACTACCATTACAGCAGGCTTGTTTCACTGACACATCTTGCAGACAGCATTAGCACAGTATGATGGGCTGTGGCACATACACAAATTTTTGAGAAAAGAGGTTAAATTCTAGAGGGAACTGGGTTTTGGGAACAAGCAATTTAGCAATAGGAAGGAATCAGCCAGCAAAGCAGAAGAACTAAACTGGTATTTAGCTCTTTAGGGAAACATCCAGCTATGTATCAAGGTCAAGGAAAAGCATGAGATCAATTAGAGTAGATATTTACAGGCACTTAATATTTGATGATGCTGATATTTAAAGAGAAAGGACAAGGAATTCATCTTTTCTGTGTGCTATTAATTTGTAAATATTCTGCACTTAAAAATAGTTCCTCACAGAAATGATATTCTTTTATCATCTTTTTCTTTTTTGAAACATGTTTCTTGTTTGATTTGTTTTTCAATAATTGAACTGTATTAGAGCACTCCATTTAAACTGCTTCTTCATTTAACCCCAAAGTAATTAAATCAGCAATAGGCATCTATTATGAATAATTTTATCAATCAATGTCAGCATTTCAAATGTTTGAAATTGTACAGTAATATCCAGGATAGTGATTTTAGAAATACAGGGGAGGCATCGTGATTCTTAATGTGTATTATGACATTTATGAAATGTTAAGGAGAAAAAAAAATTAGAAAGAAATAAAGAAAATGAGCTATTAAAGGCATGCATGTCAATTTCATGAAGTGGGTCAAGATTAGCATTTTATTCAAAATCAGCTAACTTTATTATTCTTTTATAATCCCCAGACCAATAGACCAGTCTGCACTTCAAGGATGTTCAGGTAACATTTTTCTAATTTAAGGTCGCATCTGGAAAATAATATTTGTAACAACTACAAGTCTCACTTATTTTTACCCTACTAACCAGATCGTTGTTTGAACCCACCAGCCACTTTGTGGGAAAAAAGACCTGGTGGCAATTTGCTCCCATAAACATTACAGCCTAGAAAACCCTATGAGGCAGTTATACTTTGTCACATAGGGTAGCCATGAGTTGGAATTGACTTCATGGCACACAACAACAACCAGTTATAGCCTCAAAAGATTCCTTGCCTTCCATGGCTTGCTTGTTTTTTCCAAGTCTTTTATTATCAAGGTGTTTTAATTGTTTCCTGGGATATATGGTATAATTAGATTAAAAACCCATTGCCATGGAGTCGATTCCAACTCATAGTGACCCTACAGAACAGAGTAAAACTGCCCCATCGGGTTTCCAAGGAGCAGCCGGTGGATTCAAACTGCCGACCTCTTGATTAGCAGCTGAGCTCTTAACCATTATGCCACCAGGGCTCCAAAATTAGATTAAAAAAAAAAAACTGCTGCCCTCAAAATCTGCATCCATGGCAGTGATTTTATTTCAAGTTTTAAAAGAAGTTATCTCATTAAAAAGTTCATTGGATATGAGTTTATCCCTGCCCCGCAAAAAATAGAGAATATATAAAATTATACATTGTGTTATTATTATAAACTTGGGATGTGGAGGACATTTCCAGTTTTTAAAGCTGTTTTGCTGATCTCTTGTATAATAAAGTGAAACTGGGACTTATATTATTTCATCATCATTTCCTTGTTTCTTTCTTTTATTCCTGTACTCAAGATGAATCATTCATTTAATAACCATATTGACTAAGCATTGTGGGAGACACAAAAGAAGTCTTTGTCCTCAAAGACATACATATTCTCTAAGAAGTTAAAACACATATTATTTAGGGTAAAAAATGAGTGTCAACATGTAAGGTACAGCAGAAGTTACAGTAGAAATTCAAAAGAAGAGGTTCATATTCACTGAAATGTACATAGAAGTTTTCATGGAGGTGATAGGACTTGAACTGGATCTTAAAGGATATTGAATTAAGTGGAAATGAGGGAAAAGGGTATGCACAAAGAAAAGTAAAGAAACAAAAGAAGGTGAATGGAGACTTGTTAAGATAAGTAAAAAGTCCCTGATGAGCAGTAGGGGAAGATAAGGTTGGAAATAAATTGGGGTGCCATTTTGGAGGCACTCAAATACAAAAGAGGAGAGTTTGGACTTGAGATTATTTGGCTCAGGCTAAACTGACAGTAAGAACAAAGTGGAAAGGATGAGTGTTAGGGGCCTAGGGGGAAGACTAACTGGTTTTCAATTCCACTGGCCTTTTTCTTGCCTTTGAATCATCTGGTTTCCAAGCCTCTCTTCTTTATCTGGCTCCTTTCCTACTTTGCCTTCGAACTTCCCAGACACCAGCTAGTTAATATCTTTCTGGATATTTCTCCCTCCCAGAGGTTCGGATATAAGCAAAGTCAAAGACATTTTTCTTTTTCTTGTTTGAACTGAGGACAAGTGGCTTGGACAAAAATTAGGATGTTTGGGAAGGCAGAAAATTAGGAAATTTGGTTGGAAAAACAATTGATTCTTTTGATTTTGAAATGATAGTGGGACTCACTATCAATTACGTGATTCCTGATAGAAAGTTGGAAATATCAAGTTGGAATTTAAGGTAGCAGACAAAGTGGGAATGCAGAGTTAAGGGTCTTCACCAATGTCAACTTAAAGTATCGCAAGGGAACTGGTGAGTTCTCCCTTCTCCTTTACCCCAGAATGGGTACCAGTGGTGAAGAAAAGGATCTAAGATATTATTTGAGGGCTATTATTTTCTATATGTCAGACCTTACTTCGTTAAACCCTTGAAACAGCACTAAGACATAGGAAAGTGAGGGAGAAGATATTTTATTTCTTACTAATGTTTTTCTTATTGATCAAGAGCTTGATTCATATTAATATTTATATACATATTCATCCCAGACTGATTTCTTCTAAGACCATGCACCACAGATGAGTATTTTCACCACTGGTCTAATTATTCCTAAAATAAGCTGTTTTCCTATCAGCATGCGCAATATTGCTCTTACAAAGGACTATGATTAGAAATTTTCATAGGTTCAAAAGAATACCAGCTAGAGGAAGTTTAGTCTATAACACACTCCACTCAGCTAAAAATAAAGAAAATATGTAAGGGAAAGCATTAAAGAGAAAACTGTTTGTTATTCTTTGAGCAATATGTTTTGAAACCACTGGTAACTATGCCCGGAAAAACAGTTCACTCTGAAAAATAATCTGCCTTTTTATTCTTTATATACTAATTATCTACTGAATGTACCATACTGTACTCAAGTTCTTTAAAAAAAATTTTTTTTGTCATATACAATCAAGAAGACCCATAAATACAATTGCAGAGGATGGCAGAACATTCAGTAGCTATAATGCATGGATGGAAAATTAGAAACATAAAGGGTTCTTACCCATCCCTTTGGATCACTGGATCATAGAATTGAAAAGAATTTGGAGAAAAAAATTTAGTTTAGGCACCCTCATTTTAAAGAAGAAACTACACCTCAGAGAGTTCAGCTCTCATTCTACTACACCACGCTGCTTATGCCAATTATGTACTATATCTTGACGAGATGAATGAATCCAAAAGTGATTATTGAGTTCCTACTATGTGCTTACTAATGTGGTATATTTTGAAGACAAAGCTAAAGTTTTTAAAAGGTTCTTAAAGTTTAAGACATGGCTCCTGTTGTCACTAGCTTTAAAATTTATGTGAGGTCATGTAAGAAGCAGGTAACAGGTAGTATCAGATAATATATAATCAGTGTCAAGTGCCAGTGGGGCATTGACTACAGAAGAATAAAGGGTAGGCCAGAAGAAATGGATAGGACAGGAGTAGGAAAGCATGTACTATTTGCTCCAAAGCTACTAGACATTGATCTGAGGAGGCATTGCTTGACAAGGCTGGCCATATGTCACCACCAATGTCCCAGGAATAAAAATATATCCTGTATTCTCCTTCCTCACAATGTGTAATTATTATCATTAAAATCCCTGCCAAAGCATTAAAAAAAAAGTTTCCTCAACTCTAAGACTGAGAACATAGATCTTGCTAACTAACATATAATAAATATTATATTCTCCTTTTATGGCAAATAACACATACCTTGCTTTAACTTCAGAAAAATATAAGAGTACCCTTTGAGGAGAAATCTTCATCCAAGTTGAAACAGTGTCCCAAAATTAATAGCTACTACAAAAATGCTAAGATGAAAATGTATACTTAGTAAATGATTTGAGGCCATCAAAAGAGAAAAAGAAAAAATGGCCAAGTAACCTTACTGTATGGTTTTACTCATTTTAAAATAAAATAATTATATTGCAAATATTGAACCTACCAATGTATATAACCTGTTTCAAGGAGAAGAAATTACATCATGTTATTTAGAAATTCTAAAATGCAATTTCTGTTAGCATTAAATAAGTTTTTAGCATAAATATATCCTTTTTTTGTCTTTGGTATATTTTGTTCACTGCTGTATTCGCCAGGGCCTAGAACTATGCTGGCGCATAGTAGGCACTCAGTAAATATTTGTTCAACTTCACTATATCAATACCTATTATTAGACTATTTTCTCACCCTAAATGTATTAACATTTAATCTTGATCATTGCTTAGGCCACAAAGGCTACACAAAAATACTAACTGCAATTTGAAAGCATACTTTCAAAGTCATTGCATAAACAATGCTAAAATTAGATATAGCCCTGTGGAGAAAAGCCATTTCTCTTCTTCCAGTGAAAAAATTAGGGATTAAAACTAGCAAGGCCCTCCAGAGCCTCAGTGTGGTTAAGAATAACAAAAAAAAAGGAGGTCAGCATAACACAGAATAAAAGAATCAAGTACCACTCTTCATCACTAATCCCCTGGAGAGAAATGAATAAACAAATATTGGTGGGAAAAAAAAACTAATACCCTTCTCTGACAACAGAAAACTGTACTTGTTGAAGCTGTGCAGCTGATATTCCTTACCTATTTGGCTTAAAGCAAATCAGAGGCAATGGAGTTTAAAGTTCAGACAGAGCTTCCAAAGGATTCATTCATGTTTAAACTCCTCATGAGAATTTGCATTTCTAACAAGTTCCCAGGTGATGTTAATGCTGCTGGTTAAGGACCAATTCTGAGAACCACTAGTAAAGCCCCAAACCAAACTCACTGCCATCGAGTCAATTCTGACTCATAGCAACCCCACTTGGTTTCCAAGGCTATAAAACTCCATAGAAGCAGACTGCCACACCTTTCACCCGTGGAGCCACTGGTAGTTTCGAACCACCAACCTTTCAGTTAGCAATTAACTGCCTTAACCACCGTACCGCCAGGGCTCCTTATTAGTAGAGCAGTTTTTCTCAAATTTTATTATACATAAGAATCACCTGGGAGAGGTGTAGCCAACATGGCACTATAAACAGAAGTGCAACGCTGTCCCTCCACAGCAAAGACTCAAAAAACTAAGTAAAACAGATGCAAACATCAATCCTGGAATCCTAAGTGTCAAACGAAAACCAAAAAAAAAAAAAAAATTCAAACCCGCTGCCGTCGAGTCAATTCTGACTCATAGCAACCCTGTAGGACAGAGTAGAACTGCCCCATAGAGTTTCCAAGGAGAACCTGGTGGATTCAAATTCCCAACCTTTTGGTTAGCACCCGTAGCATTTAACCACCATGCCACCAGGGTTTACCAAGCATCAAATGAAGGGATAAAGAACTCAACCAAGCACCAAACGGAATAAGAAACTGACAGAGAGCAGAGAACGAGGAGAGCTACTGAGTGGAGGTCTCCTATCAGCTAACAGGGCATGGATTCTCCATATTGGACCCCTCAGCCGTCAATAATGATGGACAGGGAGTATAGAAAAGCAACTTCACAGAGCTCCCAGCAGGGGAGAGAGCACCTGGTAACCAGGGATACATGCTTTCCAACCCCCTACCCGTCTTCCCTCTGCATGGCCTTTGTCAGCTCCTTCCCACTTGGATCCACCTTGTTCCCATCGGCCAGCTCCTTCAGTGCCTTTTTTTTTGTTGTTGCTGCTGTTGCTTTTTTGGCTTCTTTTGGTTTCTTCTCTCTCCCTCACCTCCTTCTTTTCCTTCCTCCCAAACACCTGATACCATGTGCCATCTCCACTCCTTCTTGATGGGCTGAACAGTACCCTTTGGCTGAGGAACCAATTCCACGGTCCACGCCACCAAGCCAATACGTTCCCTTGGAACTTTTTTCTTTCGTTTCTTAGTTTATCTCTCCCTACCTTTCTTCCTTACCTTTCTCCAAAAAAAATTGGTGCTTTGTGCCATCTCCGCTCCTTCCTGATGGGCTGTGCAGCACCACTCAGTGGGGAACCACTTCCCCTGTCCACACCACCAAGCCAGTGGGCTCCCTTGGGACTTTTCTCGGTTTCTTATCTCCCTGTACCTTCCTTTCTTTCTTTTCTCCCAAACACCTAGCACAGCGTGCCAGCTCCCCTCCTTCTAGACAGACTGTGCAGTATCGCTCACCTGGGGAGCCCCTTCCCCAGTCCAAACCACGACGCCAGTAAGCTCCTTAGGGCATTTTTTTTCTTAGTTTCTTGTCCCTCTCTACCTTCCTTCCTTACTCTTCTCCAGAACATCTGGCACCATGTGGCATCGCTGCTTCTTCTTGATAGACTTCGTAGCACCACCTGGCTGGGGTGCCACTTCCAGTAGGCTTCCTAGAGGCATTTTTTCCTTTTTTTCTTGGTTTCTTGTCTCTCTCTACCTTCCTTCCCTTCCTTTCTCCTGCCCACCTAGCTGCACGAGCCACCTCTGCTCCTTCTTGACGGGCTGTGCCACACCATCCAGCTAGAAAGCCACCAGCACAGGGCTTCCCAGGGTCTGCTCAACTCCAACAGCAGACTCCTTCAGCACATATTTTGGGGGCTTCTGTTCCTTTATCTTCTTTCCCACACCCACATAGCACCACACATTACATACTCCCCCATCCCTCCTGTCTATCAGCACTGCTCGCTGAGCACCAAACACCCAAGCAGCACAGACACAGACACAGACCACCAGACCCAGCCCTGCATTGCCCATCTGCCCCACCCTGTTGGCCCCAGTACATGCCACAAACGACCCATTCCTGCCCCTCTCCCTCCTCTGGACCTGCCTGTTGCACCATAACTGAGCAACTGGCCCTGTCCACCTGGTCAAGGTAATGAAAAGGGTCATGTCCACAAGACAAGCAAACAACAAAGAACGCTCAGACAGCCTGCCAGACACAACCAAATAAAACAAAAAAGCAAGAAAAAAACAAATAAATGTACAATTAATAAATGAAGAAAATAATTACTGAATGACCAAGAGACAGCAGACAATATCGAATTACATAAAATAACAGGACAGCATGATTCCAGTAACCATCCAACATAAAACACAAGATGACCTTTGGGTAGAATAAAAGGCACTGGAACTACCTGATAGGGAAATTCAAAATTCTAATATTCAGGGCTCAACAAGAGATGAAAGAAAATGCAGAGAAAAATAAGTAAAAAGCAGAAAAAAAAAAAAGGAAAACATACACAACATCATGGAAAAAAACAGACAAGACAATGGAAGAATTCAGGAAAATAATACAGTAAAAAAATATTTAAAAAAACACAAAATTAGAAAAAATACAAAAACAACAGTAAGAAATCCAAAAGATAAAAGATTTCAGAAATGGACAGTGTCATAGATGGTTTGAGGAGCAAGTTTGAAACAATAGAAGACAGGATCAGTGAAATTGAAGACAAATCCTAGGATCCCACATCCTCTGAGGAAAAACAAGAGAAAAGAAAGGGAAAAAAATGAAGAAACTCTGAGAACAATGTGGAATACAATTAAAAGAAAAATTTGGGAGTGATCACAGTTCCTGAACAGGGGGAGAAAACAAAACACAGAGAGGCTCTATTGAAGATTTGCTGACAGAAAACTTCCCTAATATCAGGAAAGATGAAAAGCTGACAATTCAAAAAGCTCAATGAACCCATACAGGTTAGACCCCAAAAGAAAATCACCAAGACATGCCATAATCACACTCAGTAAAACCAAAGACAAAGAAAGTATCCTGAGAGTAGCTCGAGAAAAATGAAAATTCACGTAAAGAGAGGAAACAATTAGACTAACCTCTGATTGCTCAGCAGAAACATTGCAGAGCAGAAGGCGATAGGATGACATGTACAAAACCTTGAAAGAAAAACATTGCCGACCAAGAATAATATATCCTGCAAGCTCTCACACAAATGTTGTTGTTGTTAGGTGCCGTTGAGTCGGTTCCAACTCATAGCAACACTATGCACGACAGAACGAAACGCTGCCGGACGGTGCCATCCTTACAATCCTTGATATGCTTGAGCACGTTGTTGCAGCCACTGTGCCAATCCACCTCATTGAGGGTCTTCCTCTTTTCCACTGACCCTGTACTTTACCAAGCTTGATGTCCTTCTTCAGGGACTGATCCTTCCTGACAACATGTCCAAAGTATGTAAGACGCAGTCTTGCCATTCTTGCTTCTAGGGAGCGTGCTGGCTGTACTTCTTCCAAGACAGATTTGTTCATCCCTTTGGCAGTACACGGTATATTCAATATTCTTCATCAGCACCACAATTCAAAAGCGTCAATTCTTCTTTGGTCTTCCTTATTCATCGTCCAGCTTTCACATGCATATGATGCGATTGAAAATATCATGGCTTGGGTCAGGCACACCTTAGCCTTCAAGGCGACATCTTTGCTTTTCAACACTTTAAAGAGGTCCTTTGCACCACATTTGCCTAATGCAATGCATCTTTTGATTTCTTCACTGCTGCTTCCATGGGTGTTGATTGTGGATCCAAGTAAAACGAAATCCTTGACAACTTCAATCTTTTCTCTTTTATCTGAAGGCTGTTTATTGGTCCAGTTCTGAAGATTTTTGTTTTCTTTATATTGAGGTGCAATCCATACTGAATGCTGTGGTCTTTGATGTCCAGCCGTAAGTGTTTCAAGTCCTCTTCACTTTCAGCAAGCAAAGTTGAGTCATCTGCATATGCAGCTTGTTAATGAGTCTTCCTCCAATCCTGATGCCCCATTCTTCTCCATATAGTCTAGCTTCTCGGATTATTTGCTCAGCATACAGACTGAATAAGTTGGTGAAAGAATACAACCCTGACGCACAACTTTCCTGACTTTAAAACAATCATTATCCCCTTGTTCTGTCCAAACAACTGCCTCTTGATCTATGCAAAGTTTCCTCATGAGCACAATTAAGTGTTCTGGAATTCCCATTCTTTGCAATGTTATCCATAATTTGTTATGAGCCATACAGTCGAATGGCTTTGCACAGTCAGTAAAACACAGGTAAACATCCTTCTGGTATTCTCTGCTTTCAGCCAGGATCCATCTGATATCAGCAATGATATCTCTGGTTCCAAGTCCTCTTCTGAATCTGCCCGAATTTATGGCAGTTCCTTGTCAATACACTGCTGTAGCTGCTTCTGAATGATCTTCAGCAAAATTTTGCTTGCATTTGATATTAATGATATTGTTCAATAATTTCCACATTCAGTTGGACTGCCTTTCTTGGGAATAGGCATAAATATGGATCTCTTCTAGTCAGTTGGTCAGGAAGCTGTCTTCCATATTTCTTGGCACAGAAGAGTGAGCACTTCCAGTGTTGCATTTGTTTGTTGAAACATCTCAACTGATAGTCAATTCCTGGAGCCTTGTTTTTCACCAATGCCTTCAGTGCAGCTTCTTCGTTCAGTACCATCAGTTCCTGATCATATGCTACCTCTTGAAATGGTTGAACATTGACCAATTCTTTCTGTTTTAATGACTCTGGGTGTTCCTTCCATCTTTTGATATTTCCTGCATCGTTTAATATTTTCTCCATAGAATCCTTCACTATTGCAACTTGAGGCTTGAAATTTTTTGTCAGTTCTTTCAGCTTGAGAAACACCAAGTGTGTTCTTCCCTTTTGATTTTCTATCTCCAGCTCTTTGTACATGTCATTATAAATACTTTACTTTGTCTTCTCCAGCTGACCTTTGAAATCTTGTGTTCAGTTCTTTTACTTTATCATTTCTTTATTTTGCTTTAGCTGCCCAACATTCAAGAGTAAATTTCAGAGTCTCCTCTGACATCCATCTTGGTTTTTTTTTCTTTCCTGTCTTTTCAATGACCTCTTGCTTTCTTCATGTATGATGTCCTTGATTTCATTCCACAACTCTTCTGGTCTTCAGTCACTAGTGTTCAATGCATCAAATCTATCCTTCAGATGGTCTCTAAATTCAGGTGGGATATACTCAAGGTCATATTTTGGCTCTCGCGGACTTGCTCTGATTTTCTTCAGTTTCAGCTTGAACTTACATATGAGTAATTGATGGTCTGTTCCACAGTCGGTCCCTGGCCCTGTTCTGACTGATGATATTGAGCTTTTCCATCATCTCTTTCCATTCATGTAGTCAATTTGATTCCTGTGTGTTCCATCTGCCAAGGTCAATGCCACGATTTATGTTGGTGAAAAAAGGTATTTGCAATGAAGAAGTCGTTGGCCTTACAAAATTCTATCATTTGATCTCCGCCATTGTTTCTGTCACCAAGGCCATATTTTCCAACTACCAACCCTTCTTTGTTTCCAACTCTTGCATTCCAATCACCAGTAATTATCAATCCATCCTGATTGTATGTTCGATGAATTTCAGACTGCAGAAGCTGATAAAAATCTTCAATTTCTTCCTCTTTGGCCTTAGCGGTTGGTGCGTAAATTTGAATAATAATCGTATTAACTAGTCTTCCTTGTAGGCGTATGGATATTATCCTGTCACTGACAAACACGATGGTGAAATTAGGACATTTCCAGATAAACCAAAAGGGAAAAACAAACTTACATTTTTTCAAGGAGAAAAACTGAAGAAAAAATTCAAGCTTCAAGTTGCAATATTGAAGAATTCTACAGGGAAAATATTAAATGATACAGCAAGCATCAAAAGAAGATGTAAGGAATACACAGACTCACTATACCAAAACTAATTGGTTGATGTTCAACCATTTCAGGAGGTAGCGTATGATCAGGAAATGATGCTATTGAAGGAAGAGGTCCAAGCTTCATGAAAGGCATTGGCGAAAAGCAAGCCTCCAGGAATTGACGGAATACCAACTGAGATGTTTCAACAAATGGATGCCATGCTGGAAGTGTTCACTCATGTATGCCATGAAATTTGGAAGAGAACTACCTGGCCAACTGACTGGAAGAGATCCATATTTATGCCTATTCCAAAGACAGGTGATCCAATTGAATGCAGAAATTATCGAACAATATCATTAGTATCACATGCAAGTAAAATTTTGCCTTCGTCCACTTCCCATAGTATTGCTAACCACAACTGGAGATACCAAGCAGGTCATCAAAAAAATGCGGGTCAAATAAATGCACTAAAAACTATTACATTTAGAAAACAGAATGGAATCCATATCAAAATAATGAAATCAATCCCTCCTTAAAAACTAAAAGTAATAGCTAACATAAAAGTATCATTTTTATAGAGTATACAATTTACAAACCACTTTACATAATCTCATTCAATCCTCATAAACCCAAGAGTTAAGCAGCCATTGTTTTGCACATTTTATAGGTAAGGGCTGCCTTGAGTCCCTCAAAGGCAACTGGTTTTACTGGATAGATAAGGAAATTGAGGGTTCAAAAGTGAAGAGAGGGAATTAAATTGATATGACACACTGGGAAATAAGAGCAAGTACCCTAGGGGATCAAAAAAATGAGAATGCTCAAAAAAATAGAAGTCAGATGGGCTCAAATTAAAGAAAGAAAAACATCACAGTCCAACACAGGAGGGGCTCCTGAAAAGTGGGAAGAGTTTAGGAGTAATTCTAGCACATATATGGCAGAGACTGGGAATATAAGGGGGCCACGGGGCAACCAAAATGATGACAGGTTTGATTACCACAGGACAAGATGCCACCCTAGTGCTCCTACCGTGATCTTGGACCAGACAGCAAACAGTAGTCTCCATTTCATCTCCTTCATGCTCTTAAAACAACTCTAATCTAAGTTCTAGCTCTCCTCTACCAACAGTATTCTCATCAAGGTCACTAATAGACTCCAAATAGCTAAATCTAATGGTTAATTCTCAATCCTCATCTTATTTGACCTATAAGGAAGACTTAGCACAATACTTGACATCCTCAGAAAAGGAGGGTGAGAATGGTTGCACAAGTCAAAGAATGCAATAAATAGCACTGAAATGTACATGTAGAAACTGTTGAATTGGAGAATGTTCTGCTGTGTGTCTTCTCAACAACAAAAAGGAAATAAAATTATTTTCTTTAAAAAAGAGAAACTAAACTTTAGCAATACCCCAGAAACCTTCCCCCTTTCAGTCACTAGTAACCAGCCCCCCACTCCCGCCACCTTCCGTCAAACCAGTAGTGTCTCTCAGAATGCAATGCAGGAATATAACAAGAAAGAAAAGTTGGTAGACAAGGAGGATGTATCCAGAATTTCCAGTGTCCATCTATTATAAGTACCAAATGAAACAAAGTGGATAGGAAGTGTCATGGATTGAATTGTGTCCCCCGAAAATATGTGTCAACTTGGTTAGGCCATGATTCTGAGTATTGTGTGGTTGTCCTCCATTTTGTGATTGTAATTTTATGTTAAAGAGGATTACAGTGGGATTGTAACACCCTTACTAAAGTCACATTCCTGATTCAATGTAAAGGGAGTTTCTTTGGAGTGTGGCCTGCACCACCTTTTATCTTACAAGAGATAAAAGAAAAGGGAAGCAAGCAGAGAATAGGGACTTCATACCACCAAGAAAGCAGTGCCAGGAGCAGAACGTATCCTTTGGACCCAGGTTCCTGCGTGGAGAACCTTCTAGTCCAGGGGAAAACTGATGACAAGAACCTTCCTCCAGAGCAGACAGAGAGAGAAGCCTTCCCCTGGAGTCGATGCCCTAAATTTAGACTTCTAGCCTACAAGACTGAAAAAATAAATTTCTCTTTGTTAAAGCCATCCATTTGTCGTATTTCTATTACAGCAGCACTAGATCACTAAGGAAGGAATAGACAAAGCAATAATAGAATAAAATTTCCCAGAATTAAAGAAAGACAGAAGCCCTCAGATTTCAAAGGCCCATCAGGCATCAGGCAGGATGTATGAATAAAGACCCACAGCTAGGAATACTGTGGTAAAACTTCAAAACAACAATAAATTTTTAAAAAATCCTTTTTAAACAGCTTCCAGAGAATAAAACAAATTGCCCTAAAGGAGCAAGAATCAATGATATATGAATTTTCATAGGCAACATTGCTAAGGAAGAAGAAAATGGGGTAATGTTTTTAAAGATTTTTCTTTAAGCTTCTGGGTCATCTGTTACATTATGTATCTGTTACATCTTAATCATATTTGTTACATTATTGCAAAAATATATTAAAATGTCTGCATTCCAAAATAAAATTGCCCACAATTCCAATACCTAATCAAGTCAATGTTTTCATTTAGCCAAGTTTCCTCCTAGTTCTTCTTCATATGCATTCAAATTTTGCATATGTGCAATAGCATTAAAGGCAGAAATTAAATTCTATATGCTTACTTAATAATGTACCATGGAAATTGTTCTTGATAGCCTTTCTTTATATCTTCTTCACTCCCTTCTCCTCCCTCCCTTACTCAGGGTAACCAATGTTAACCTAATGTATAAAATTCCACAACTCTGTATATGCTCATACAAACATATAGATCTATATGGCTTCTTTCCTTTTTTTGGTCAGATGTTTTAATTTTAAAATGGTGGCAATTTAAAAACATTAATCTGAAACTTACTCTTCTCACTTAACAAAACATTAAGAACACACATTTCTCCAGGTTGATAGTTTTGAGTTGTAGTCATTATTTTTAATAGCAGCATAATATTTCCTAATACTCAAATTTAAGCATAATTTCAGCTTGCTTCTAGTTGTGTCTGTTCATAATATTCAGATTGTTCCCAGTTTTGCCACTATAAACAATAACATAATAAAAATGTTTAGACATGTATCTTTACACACTTTTTTTTAAAATAGGTAAAATAGGATAGAGAGCTAGGCATGAGATTGCTGAAGTACATGTTTACATAATATTTTTAAGTTATTGTCTTACTTCAACAAAAAATATTGATATGTAATATGTACATTTGGGAAAAAAATTGAACAATAAAATTTCCCTGTTGGCCTCAATTTCCTTGACCGAAGTAAACCACTATCAAAATTATAACTTTCCATAGATATTTATACATAGTATATGATTTTCAATTTTAATAGTTATAGCCAGGTTACTTCCCTAAAATATAGTGGCAACTCAAATCTCTACTTACAGTATATGACAGAGCTTTTTTCCTAGTTAACTGGCTAGCACTGTTAGCACACTTAAATTTTCTCTAATTGGATGTTTAAAAAAATATCTCATTGCTACTTAAATTTTCATTTTCTTAGTTGAGGTTGAGGCTATTGCCATTTCTTTCTTTCAGTAATATTTTATTGTCTTTAAGGTGAACGTTTACACTTTAGGTTAGGCTCTCCTTTAACATTTCTACACATATTATTCAGTCTTCCTTATTCAGACAGAAAAATATGTGTAGAAATAAATAAGAAATAATATGTGTAGAATAATGAAGACTGAAGAAGAATTGACGCCTTTGAATCGTGGTGGTGACGAAGAATAGTGAATATACCATGGACTACCAAAAGAAGGAACAAATCTGTCTTGGAAGAAGTACAATCAGAATGCTCCTTAGAAGCAAAGATGGCAAGAATACATCTTACATACTTTGGACATGTTGTCAGGAGGGATCGGACCCTGGAGAAGGACATCATGCTTGGCAAAGTACAGGGTCAGTGGAAAAGATAAAGACCCTCAACAAGGTGGATTGACACAGTGGGTGCAACAATAAGCTCAAGCATAACAACAATTATAAGGATGGTGCAGGACCGGGCAGTGTTTCGTTCTGCTGCGCATAGGGATGCTATGAGTCAGAACCGGCTCAATGGCACCTAAAAACCACAACACATATTATTCAGTGATACTGGTTATATTTTTGAGAATATGTCATCATTCTCATGCATTCTGATCTGGTTGTACCACTACCAGTACTCTAGTTTCCCTGCCCTCTTACCTTTTCATCTTTGCTTTAGAGTAATTTTTGATCATTCAGTCTCATATACATGATTTTTTAAATGATCTCATTACTCACAGGCGATATTCTTTATTTTATGAGCTAATCTGTTATTTAGCTAAAAGGCGACCTCAAGGGATAATTTCAGTTTAAGGTTTAAAGACTATCTCAGGAGGCGGGGCCAAGATGATGGAATAGACAGACACTTCCGGTGAGCCTCTTAGAATAAAGACCTGAAAAAACAAGTGAAACAAGTATATTTATGGCAAGCTAGGAGCCCTGAACATCAAAAGCAAGGTTAGAAAATGAACTGAGAGGCAGGGGGAGGAAGAGACAGTTCAGAAGCAGAGAGGAGTTACCAGACCTGAATTGCTGGGATCACTCAAGCACCATTCCTGGAATGGCTGTGGAGGTCTGGTACTAGGGTTCTGCCAAGTTTCTTCAGGGAGAAGCAGCCAGCCACACAGCCTACCTCCGGAACCAGAGAAGAACGGAGCGCTCAGCAAAAGTTAAGTTCCTGTGTATATTTTACCACGCCCCCCACCCCACCCCCACTCCAAAGCCAGCTTCACTGGCTGATTTCCTTGAGCCTGAGAAAGGCCCTATTGAGCGCCTAGAGCCATCCTCCCAGAAGTGGAGAAGGAATAAACTTGCAGTTAGGGGAAAACGTAATTTGCCAGCTCCACTTAGCAGGGGAGCTCAGGACAGAAGCAGCTCCTGTCCGGGCATAAACAGTCTCTCTACATGGACCCGTGTGGGACTATTTCAGGAGAACAGGCTGTTGTTGGTTGACTACAACAGTTTTAGTGGTGAGGTGGAGAGGTGGGTGTTTGATGTTTGACATTGCTTTGCCTATTCAACAGGGTCCTCACCTACCCACATCAAGGGCCTAAGGCCTGGTGGCTCCACTCAGATCACCCAGCCACCCACAACAGAGTTCCAAGGATAACTGGTACCTCCCAGTCCTTACAACCAAAGACATTGGGTGCCCATGGTCAGTCTCCAAAACCCACCCACCTGCACACTCTAGGGAACAGAGACACGCTTTCCCCACAGACACATGGGGGATGATTCTCAGCGCCCTGCCTTGTACAGAGCATGACCCCCTGCTGCAACAAGATACTAGTACCTACACTAATCACCCCTGCCCCTCTAAGACTGTAGGACAGAGCTTGTACCACACACTTGATGATCAGCTATCTGGACACCTAAACTGAATTCATACAAGAAAAGTGAATGGACTCCTAGACTGATATACCTGATAACAGCTCTAGCCATCTGGTGACAGGACCTCAGAGCTCCAAAGGCAAAAATAATCAAGCTAGCTCACTCAAGCAACCCATCTGGGCATATCAAAACAAAACAAAGCAAGAAGCTATGACACAGTAAGCAAACATAAAATAAACTAATACAATAACTTATAGATGGCTCAGAGAAAACAGTCAACATCGAGTCACATAAAGAAACGGACCGTGATCTCCTCAACAAGCTCTCAAAACAAAGAATAAAGGGGTCTTCTGGATGAAAGTGCCTTTCTGGAATTCCCAGGAGCAGAATACAAAAGATTAATATACAGAACACTTCAAGACATCAGGAAGGAAATCAGGCAATACGCAAAACAAGCCAAGGAACACACAGATAAGGCAGTTGAAGAAATTAGAAAGGTTATTCAGGAACATAATGAAAAATTTAATAAGCTGGAAAATCCATAGACAGACACCAATCAGAAATTCAGAAGATTAACAATAAAATTACAGAAGTAGACAACTCAACAGAAAGTCAGAGGAGCAGAATTGAGCCAGTAGAAGGGAGAGTTTCTGAACTTGAAGATAATGCACTTGACACCAATATATTTAAAGAAAAATCTGATAAAAGAATTTTAAAAAATGAAAAAACATTAAGAATCATGTGGGAATCTATCAAAAAAAATAACCTACGAGTGATAGGAGTACCAGAACAGGGAGGGATAACAGAAAATACAAAGAGAATTGTTGAAGATTTGTTGGCAGAAACCTTCCCCGATATCGTGAAAAATGTGAAGACATCTATCCAAAATGCTCAACGAACACAACATAAGGTAGATTTTAATAGAAAGTCACCAAGACATGTTATAATCAAACTTGCCAAAACTAAAGATAAAGAGAGAATGTTAAGAGCAACCAGTGATAAATGAAAAGTCACCTACAAAGGAAAGTTGGTAAGAATAAGCTCGGACTACTCGACAGAAATTATGCAAGCAAGAAGGCAATGCAAAGACTTATATAAAAAATTGAAGGAAAACAATTGCCAGTCAAGAATCATATATCCAGCAAAACTGTCTCTCAAATATGAAGGTGAAATTAGGACATTTCCAGATAAATGGAAGTTTAGGGAACTTGTAAAAACCAATCTAAAACTACAAGAAATACTAATGGGAGATCTTTAGTTAGAAAATCAATAAAATCAGGTATCAACCTAAGACTAGAACACTGGGCAGAGTAATCAGAAGTCAACCCAGACAGGAAAATCACAAAAATAAATCAAGATAAAAAAAAACGTTCATAGGAGCCCTAATACAAGGCATAAACAGTATACAAAACATTATTAAGAATGCAGAAGAAAAACTAGATAACTGGGAGCTCCTCAAAATCTAACACCTATGCTCATCCAAAGACTTCACCAAAAGAGTAGAGAGACTACCTACAGACTGGGAAAAAGTTTTTAGCTATGACATTTCCCATCAGCATCTGATCTCTAAAATCTACATGATACAGCATAAACTCAACTACAAAAAGACAAATAACCCAGTTAAAAAATGGGCAAAACATATGACTAGACACTTCACTAAAGAAGACATTCAGGCAGCCTACAGATACATGCGGAAATGTTCACGATCATTAGCCATTAGAGAAATGGAGATCAAAACTACAATGAGATTTCATCTCACTCCAACAAGGCTGCCATTAATCCAAAAAACACAAAATAATAAATGTTGGAAAGGCTGTGGAGAGATTGGAACACTTATACATTGCTGGTGGGAATGTAAAATGGTACAACCACTTTGGAAATCGATTTGACGATTCCTTAAAAAGCTAGAAATACAACTGCCATAAAAAAGCTAGAAATCAAACTGCCATATGATCTAACAATCCCAATCCTTGGAATATATCCTAGAGAAATAAGAGCCTTTACACGAACAGATATATGTACACCCATGTTTATTGTAGCACTGTTTACAATAGCAAAAAGATGGAAGCAACCAAGGTGCCCATCAATGGATGAAGGGATAAATAAATTATGGTATTATCACACAATGGAATACTACGCATCGATAAAGAACAGTGAGGAATCTGTGAAACATTTCATAACATGGAGGAACCTGGAAGGCATTATGCTGAGTGAAATTAGTCAGTTGCAAAAAGACAAATATTGTATAAGACCACTATTATAAGAACTTGAGAAATAGTTTAAACTGAGACGAAAACATTCTTTAGTGGTTACAAGAAGAGGGAGGGTGGGAGGGTGGGAGAAGGTATTCACTAATTAGTTGGTAGATAAGAACTACTTTAGGTGAAGGGAAAGACAGCACACAATACAGGGGAGATCAGCACAACTGGACTACCAAAAGCAAAGAAGTTTCCTGAATAAACTGAACGCTTTGAAGGCCAGTGTAGCAGGGGCAGGGGTTTGGGGGCCATGATTTCAGGGGACATCTAAGTCAATTGGCAAAAAAGACTGCATTATAAAAGACATTAAGGATGGAATAAAGAAACTCACAGAATCCAATGAGAATGATAACACTTCCTATCAGAACCTTTAGGACACAGCAAAAGCAATGCTCAGAGGGCAATTTATACCAATAAATGCACACAAACAAAAAACACAAAAAGGATAAAATCAAAGAATTACCCTACAACTTGAACAAATAGAAAGAGAGCAACAAAAGAAACCCTCAGGCACCAGAAGAAAACAAATAATAAAAACTAGAGCAGAAATAGAAAACAGAAAAACAACTGAAATAATTAACAAGACCAAAAGCTGGTTCTTTGAAAAAATCAACAAAATTGATAAGCCATTGGCCAAACTGACAAAAGAAAAACAGGAGAGGACGCAAATAACCCAAATAAGAAATGAAATGGGCGATATTACAACACACCCAACTAAAATGAAAAGAATCATATTAGATTACTGTGAAAAACTGTACTCTAACAAATTTGAAAACCTAGAAGAAATGGATGGATTCCTAGAAACACACTACCTACCTAAACTAACACAGAGGTAAGAACAACTAAATAGACCAGTAACAAAAGAGGAGATTGAAAAGGTAATCAAAAAACTCCCAACAAAAAAAAGCCTTGGCCCAGACGACTTCACTGCAGAGTTCTACCAAAACTTTCAGAGAAGAGTTAAGACCACCACTACTAAAGTTATTTCACAGCACAGGAAAGGAAAGAACATTCCCATACTCATTCTATGAAGCCAGCATAGCCGTGATACCAAAACCAGGTAAAGACACCACAAAAAAGAAAATTACAGACCTATATCCCTCACGAACTCAAATGCAAAAATCCTCAACAAAATTCTAAACCTAATATAAATTCAACAACGTATCAAAAAAATAATTCACCATGAACAAGTGTGATTCATACCAGGTATGCAGGGATGGTTCAACATTAAAAAGCAATTAATGTAATCCATCATATAAATAAAAGACAAGAATCACATGATTTTATCAATTGATGCAGAAAAGGCATTTGACAAAGTTCAATACTCATTCATGATAAAAACTCTCAGCAAAATAGGAACAGAAGGAAAATTCCTCAACATAATAAAGTGCATTTATATAAAGCCAATAGCCAAAACCATCCTGAATGGAGAGAGTCTGAAAGCATCCCCCTTGAGATCGGGAACCAGACAAGGATGCCTTTTATCATTACTCTTATTCAACATTATGCTGGAGGTCCTAACCAGAGTAATTAGGCTAGATAAAGAAATAAAGGGCATCCAGCCTGGCAAGGAAGAAGTAAAAGTATCTCTATTTGCAGATGACATGGTCTTATATACAGAAAACCCTAAGGAATCCTCCAGAAAACTACTGAAACTAATAGAAAAGTTCAGCAGACCATCAGGATACAATATAAACATAAAAAATATGTTGGATTCCTCTACACCAACAAAAAGAACATTGAAGAGAAAACCACCAAATCAAGGCCATTTACAGTAGCCCCCAGGAAGATAAAATACTTAGGAATAAATCTTACCAGAGATGTAAAAGACTTACACAAAGAAAACTACAAAACGCTTCTAAAAGAAACCAAAAGAGACCTACATAAGTGGAAAAAAATACCTTGCTCATGGATAGGAAGACTTGACATTATAAAAATGTCTATTCTACCAAAAGTGATCTATAGATTTAATGCAATTCCATCCCAAATTCCAACGACATTTCTTAATGAGATGGAGAAACAAATCACCAACTTCATATGGAAGGGAAAGAGGCCCTGTATAAATAAAGCATTACTGAAAAAGAAGAACAAAGTGGGAGGCCTTACTCCACCTGATTTTAGAACCTATTATACCGCCACAGTAGTCAAAACAGCCTGGTACTGGTACAACAGACACATGGACCAATGGAACAGAATTGAGAATCCAGACATAAATCCATCCACATATGAGCAGCTGATATTTGACAAAGGCCCCAAAACAGTTAAATGGGGAAAAGACAGTCTTTTTAACAAATGGTGCTGGCATAACTGGATATCCATCTGCAAAAAAATGAAACAAGACCCATAACACAAACCATGCACAAAAATGAACACAAAATAAATCAAAGACCTAAATATAAAATCTAAAACAATAAAGATCATGGAAGAAAAAATAGGGACAACATTAGGAGCCCTAATACCTGGCATAAACGATATACAAAACATTACTAACAATGCAGAAGAAAAACTAGAGAACTGGGAGCTCCTAAAAATCAAACACCTATGCTCATCCAAAGACTTCACCAAAAGAGTAAAAAGACTACCTACAGACTGGGAAAAAGTTTTTAGCTATGACATTTCCCATCAGCATCTGATCTCTAAAATCTACATGATACAGCAAAAACTCATCTACAAAAAGACAAATAACCCAGTTAAAAAATGGGCAAAAGATATGAACAGACACTTCACTAAAGAAGACATTCAGGCAGCTAACAGACACATGAAGAAATGCTCACAATCACCAGCCATTAGAGAAATGCAAACCAAAACTACAATGAGATTCCATCTCACTCCAACAAGGCTGCCATTAATCCAAAAAACACAAAATAATAAATGTTGGAGAGGTTGTGGAGAGACTGGAACACTTATACACTGCTGGTGGGAATGTAAAATGGTACAAACACTTTGGAAATCGATTTGGCACTTCCTTAAGAAGCTAGAAATAGAACTACCGTACGATCCAGCAATCCCACTCCTTGGAATATATCCTAGAGAAATACGAGCCTTTACACGAACAGATATATGCATACCCATGTTCGTTGCAGCACTGTTTACAATAGCAAAAAGATGGAAGCAACCAAGGTGCCCATCAATGGATGAAGGGATAAATAAATTATGGTATATTCACACAATGGAATACTATGCATCCATAAACAGCAGTGATGAATCTGTGAAACATTTCATAACATGGAGGTACCTGGAAGGCATTATGCTGAGTGAAATTACTCAATTGCAAAAGGACAAATATTGTATAAGACCACTATTATAAGAACTCAAGAAATAGTTTAAACAGAGAAGAAAATATTCTTCGATGGTTACGAGAGGAAGGAGGGCAGTAGGGTGGAGGAGAGGTATTCACTAATTAGATAGGAGATACAATCTACTTTAGGTGAAGGGAAAGACAACACACAATACAGGCGAGGTCAGCACAATTCGACTAAACCAAAAGCAAAGAAGTTTCCTGAATAAACTGAATGCTTCAAAGGCCAGTGTAGCAGGGGTGGGGCATTGGGGACCATGGTTTCAGGGGACATCTAAGTCAATTGGCATAATAAAATCTATTAAGAAAACATTCTGTACCTCACTTTAGAGCGTGGTGTCCGGGGTTTTTACTCTAGCAAGTGTTCATCTAAGATGCATCAATTGTTCTGCACCCACCTGGACCAAAGGAGAAAGACAAACACAAGGTAATTACGAGCTCAGAAAAAAAAGAAAGGTAAAAAGTATCTCAGAGTGATAGTCTTGGGGAGTCCTCTAGTCTCTACCAGTACATCAAGTTTAGACTTTTTAAGAATTTGAGTTCTGTTCCTCATTTGTCTCCTGTTCTGTCACGATCCATGTACTGTGTCCCTAATTAAAACAGTCAGTAGTGTTAGCTGGGTACCATCTAGTTCTTCTGGTCTCAGGGTGGATGAGGCTGTGGTTCATCTAGACTATTAGTCCTGTAGACTACTTTCTTCTCTGAGTCTTTGGTTTCCTTCTTTCTCTTGTGTCCTAGAGAAGTAGAGACCAAAAGATGTATGTTAGATGGCCGCTCACAAGCTTTTAAGACTGCAGACACTACTTACCACATTGGGATTTAGAACACACATTTTATGAACTATAGAATGGCAATTAACTGAACTGCCTCTCGAGGCTATGGTCCTAAGCTTTCAAACACAGAAAACCTATCTTGTGAGGTGTTTGGTTTTGTCTAAGAAGTACCCATAACTGTGTCCCCTATGTAGTTTGTTATATATATATAGATATAAATGCATGCACACACATACCTGTACACACGTATGCCTATAGATACATCTATCCGTGCACACATAATGTACCCACATATTCATACCCATACGCATAACATATTTTTATGCAAATAACATGTGCCTTCTATATTTTATTGCCAGCTGCTCCCTCGCCCTGTGAGGTATTTTCGTTAAGTGAATTATGCTACTTTTTTTTTAAAGCAACATGTTAAAAAAAAAATGGCAGAGTGGCACTTATGAAAATAAGTTGTGGGGGGGAGAGCAGTTGGCAAAAAAATGAGAAGGCACATATTTTTTGCATAAAAATATGGTATATGCCTATATACATATTTGTGTAACCACACACATATTTTTGGTTGTTGGTGTTGTTGCAAAATTATATTTGTAGTATTTTCACCAAAACATTTTTTTTTTCTTGTGCACTTCTTCGTGACATCATTTACCTTGGTCAAGCTGTGCACAATTCACCCACATTCAATACTACATTTCCCATCACCAAAAACGATTGTCTACTATCACAAGAGTGCTTTGCCTTACCTTATTACTCTGCCACCAATCCCTGGAAAGCACCAATGAGCATTGATCTGTGTATATATATCTATTCTTGTCTTGTTATAAAAGTGTAATTGTACAATATTTGCCCTTTTGCAATTGACTTTTTTCACTCAGCAGTATGCCCTCCAAATTCATCCACATCATACTTCCAGGATTCATCACTATTCTTCATGGATGTGTAGTATTCCATTGCATGTATGTACTGCATTATGTTTATCCATTCATCCATTGATAAACATGTTGTTTCCATCTTTTTGCTATTGTGAATAATGCTGCAATGAACATAGGTGTGCATATGTCTGTCATTGTCTCTTATTAAATCTCTATGGTATATCCTAGGAGTGGGATTGCAGGATCACAAGGTATATCTATTTCTAGCTTTTTGAGGAAGCACCATATCATTTCCCATAGTGGTTATACCATTTTACAATTCCACTGGCAGTGTATAAGAGTTCCAATCTTCCCTCAACCTCGCCAGCATTTGTGGTTTTCTGTTTTTTTTTTTTTTGATCAGTGCATTATTTGCAGGGGTGAGACGGTATCTCACCATAGTTCTGATTTGCATCTCTCTAATTAAATTTTTTTTAATGGCTAATGATCATGAGCATCTTTTTGTGTGTTTGTTAGCCACTTGAATGTCCTCTTTGTTGAAATGTCTGTCCATGTACTTTGCCCATTTTTTAATTGGGTTGTCTTTTCGTTGTTGAATTGCTGAAGTATTCTATATATTTTAAAGATTGGACCCTTATCAAATATGTCATTCCCAAAGATTTTTTCTCAGTCTGTATATTGTCATTTTACTCTTTTCATAAACTCTTTTGATGATCATAAATATTTAATTTTTAGGTGGTCCCAGTTATCGAATGTGTCTTCTGTTGTTCATGCATTTGTGGTTGTGTCTGATCATCTATTATTTTTAACAACAGATGTCACAGTTTTGTATACTGAGAAAATAATCCAAGAAGCTGGACTATATGAAGAAGAACGTGGCATTAGGATTGGAGGAAGACTCATAAACAACCTGAAATATGCAGATGACACAACCTTGCTTGCTGAAAGCCAAGAGAACTTGAAGCACATACTGATGAAGGTCAAAAATTAGAGCCTTCAATATAGATTACATGGCAACATAAAGAAAACAAAAATCCTCACAACTGGACCAAGAAGCATCATCATGATAAGCAAAGAAAAGATTGAAGTTGTCAAGGATTTCATTTTACTTAGATCTACAATCAACATCCATGGAAGCAGCAGTCAAGAAATCAGACGATGTATTATTGGATTGGGAAAATCTGGCATAAAAGATTCCTTCAAAGTGTTAAAAAGCAAAGATGTAACTTTGAGGACTAAGGTGTGCCTGATACAAGCCATGGTACTTTCAATGCATGCATGCAAAAGCTGGACAATAAATAAGGAAGACCGAAGAAGAAATGATGTATTCGAATTATCGTGGTGGCGAAGAATACTGAATATACCATGGACTGCCAGGTGAACAGAGAAATCTGCCTTGGAAGAAGTAAAGCCAGAATGCTCCTTAGAAACGAGGATGGCGAGACTTCATCTTACATACTTTTGGACATGTTATCAGAAGGGACCAGTCCCTGGAGAAGAACATCATACTTGGTAAAGCAGAGGGTCAGTGAAAAGAGGAAAACTCTCAACAAGATGGATTGACACAGTGGTTGCAACAATGGGCTCAAACGTATCAACGATTGTGAGGATGGTGCATGACCGGGCAGTGCTTTGTTTTGTCATACATAGGGTCACTATGAGTTGGAGTCAACTCAGTGGCATCTAACAACAACAACAGTTTTGTTTCTATGTTATCATCCTGTATTTTTATAGTTTCAGCTTTTAGGTTTAGATCTTTGATACGTTTTGAGTTAGTTTTTGTGTATGGTGTGAGATATCGATCCTGTTTCATTTTTATGCAAATGGATATCCAGTTTTGCCAGTACCACTTGTTAAAGAGACTGTTTCTTCCCTCATTGAATTGACTTTGACCTCTTGTTGAAAATAAGGTGCCTGTAGATGGATGGATTTATTTCTGGGTTCTGAATTCTATTCCATTGTTCTATGTGTCTATCATTGAACCAGTACCAGGCTGTTTTGAGTATTGTGCTAGTATGATATGTTTTGAGATCAGGGAGTGTGAAGCCTCCTATTTTGCTATTCTTCAATATTGCTTTGGCTATTCAGGGCCTCTTTCCTTTCCATATAAAATTAATGATTAGTTTTTCCATTTCAGTAAAGAACGTTGTTAGAATTTGGATCAGGATTGCATTTTATCTATAGATCACTTTGGGCAGTAATGACATTTTCACAATGTTAAGTCGTGCAATCCCTGAGCATGGAATGTTCCTCAATTTATGTAGGTCTCTTTTAGTTTCTTGCAGTAATGTTTTATAGCTTTCATTGTATTTGGCCTTTCGCTTCCCTGGTTAGGTTAATTCCTAGCTGTTTTATCATTTTGTGGGCTATTGTAAATGGTATTATTTTCTTGATTTCCATTTTGGAGTTCTCGTTAGTGTAAAGGAACCCAATTGATTTTTTTTATCTTGTACCCTGATATTTTGCTGAATTCTTCTATTAAATCCAGTAGCTTTCTTGTGGAATCTCTGGGATTTTCTATGTATAGAATTATGTCACCTGCAAATAGAGATAGTTTTACTTCTTCTTTTCCAGTTTGGGTACTCCTTTTTTCCCTTTCTTGCCTTATTGCTCTGGCTAGGACTTGCAGTACAATATTGAATAAGAGTGGTGATAAAGGGAATTCTTGTCTCATTCCCATTCTCAAGGGGAGGGCTCTCAGCCCTTCTCTATTGAGAATAAAGTTGGCTGTTGGCTTTGCATCCAAAAAAACCAAACCAACTGCCATCTCTTCGATTCCGACTTATATGACCCTATGGGACAGAGTAGAACTGCCCCATAGGGTTTCCATGGAGTTTGCTGGTAGACTCAAACTGCCTACCATCTGGTTAGCAGCAGAGCTCTTAAACTCTGCACCATGAGGGGTTGACAAATTTCCCTCATATTCCTATTTTGTGGAGAGTTTTTACTGGGAAAGTGTGTTGGATTTTATCAAATGGCTTTTCTGCATCAATTGAGATAATCGTGTGATTCTTTTCCTTTGTTTTATTTACGTGGTGAGATATATTGATTGATTTTGTAATGTTGATCCACACTTGCATTCCGGCTGGAATCCCACTTGATCATGATGCATGATTTTCTTAATATGTTGTTGAATTCTATTCGCTAGAATTTTGTTGACAATTTTTACATCTACACTCATGAGGGATACTGATCTGTAATTTTCTTTTTTGTGATGTCTTTACCTGGCTTTGGTATCACGGTGATACTGGCTTCATAGAATGAGTTGGGCAGTATTTCCTCCTTTTCTGTGTATTGGAAGAGTTTGAATGTTTGAGTAGAACTTTTGTCAACTATTCTCTGAATGTTTGGTAAAATTCCCCAGTAAAGCCATCTGGACTGGGGCTTTTTTCTTGTTGGTAGTAATTTTTGATGACATCTTCAATCTTTTCTTTTATTATGGGTCTGTTTAGATTGTTATTATGGATTGAATTTTGTCTCCCAAAATTATGTATTATAAATCCTAACCACTGTACCTATAGTTATAATCCCATTTGGGAATGAGTTGTCTTTGTTATGTTAATGAGACAGGACTAGTGTATGGTGTGTCTTGAGTCAATCTCTTCTGAGATATAAAAGAGATTAAACAAGCAAGGAAAAAGCAGAGATGGGGAAAGACAGATGCCCAGCCACGTGAAGCTCATCCAGGGGCAGAAGCTCAAAGAGACAAGGACCTTGCTCCAGAGCTGACAGAGAGAGAAAGTCTTCATCTAGAGCCAGTATAACCTGAATTAGAATATTGGTCTCCTAAACTGTGAGAAAATAAATTTCTGTTTGTTAAAGCCACCCACTAGTGGTATTTCTACAATAGCAGTTAGATAACTAAGACAATTTTATGCCTCTATTTTTGTTAGTTTAGGTAGGTAGTGTCTTTCTAGGAATTTGTGCATTTCTTCTAGGTTTTCAAATTTGTTGGAGTACAGTTTTTCTTAGTATTCTGTTATGATCCTCTTTAACTCATTTGGATCTGTTGTAATTTCATTTCTTATTTTGGTTATTTGCACCTTCTCATTTTTTTTTTCCTTTGTCAATTTGGCCAGTGGTTTGTCTATTTTATTGATTCTTTCAGAGACCCAACTTCTAATCTTGTTGATTCTTTCTATCATTTTTCTGTTTTCTATTTCTTTTATTTCTCCTCTGATCTTTATTATTTCTTTTCTTCTGGTAGTTTTGTCTTCTCTTGCTCTTTCTTTTCTATTTTTTCAAGTTGTAGGGTTGTTATTGATATTGGACCTTTCTTTTTTTTAATGTATGCATTTATTGCTATAAATTTCCTTCTATGCCCTGCTTTTGCTGCATCCCAAAGGTTTTGGTATGTTGTGTTTTCATTGTCGATTGATTCTAAGTATTTTTTTTATTTCACTTTTGATTTCTTCTATAACCCAATAGTTTTTAGTAATGCATTATTTAGTCTTCATGTATTTAATTTATTTTCCTTATTCTTCCTGTTACTGATTTTTAGTTTCATACAATTATGGTCAGAGGAGATGCTTTGTATAATTTCAATCTTTTTAAATTTATTGAGGCTCACTTTGTGATCTAAAATGTGCTTTACTCTAGAGAATATTCCATGTGCATTGAAGAATTTGTATTGTGCTGCTGTTAGGTGATGTGCTCTATATATGTCTGTGAGGTCCAGTTTGTTAATAGTGTTACTCAGATCTTTCTGTAAATTTATTGATTTTCCTTCTAGTTGTTCTGTCCATCTCAAAAGCAGTGTGTTAAAATCTTCTACTATTAATGTAGATCTGTCTATTTCTCTCTTTGATTCTGTTAGAGCTTGCTTTATAAATTTTGGAGTCCTGGCATTGAGTGTATAAATATTTATAATTGTTATGTCTTCTTGGTGAAATGACCCTTTAATCATTATATAATGTCCTTCTTTGTCTCTTATAATGAATTTTGACTTGAAGTTTATTTTGTCAGATGTTAATATTGCCACTCCTACTCTCTTTTGGTTACTGTTTCCTTGGTGTATTTTCTTACACGCTTTGATTTTTAACAGATTTATGTCTTCGTGTCTAAGGTGTGCCTCTTGTAGACAATATATTCATGGGTCAGATTTTTTTAAACCATTCTGTCATTCTCTGCCTCTTGACTGGTGTATTTAATCCATTTACACTCAATGTGATTATTGATAGGTAAGAATTTATTGCTACCATTTTTTTATACTTTGTGTGTGTGTGTGTGTGTGTGTGTGTGTGTATGCTTTATTGGTTTTGCTTCTCTAGAGAACCCAGCCTAAGACATTTGGTACCAAGAAATGAGGCACGATGCCTAGTGGGTCTCTTTGGATTTTGGAAGCAACATATTCTCCATTTGAGTGTGTTACTCTGGCCTATTTATCAAGTAACTCAAAAAGCTGCTAGTTTTGAGTGGGGCCCAGAACAAGAGAAGGCTCTGCAACAGGTTCAGGCTGCTATATGATCCAGCTGATCCAGTGGTGCTTGAAGTGTCAGTGGAAGATAGAGATTCTGTTTGGAGTCTTTGGCAAGCCCCTATTGGTGAATCACAGCACAGATCCTTAGGATTTTAAGGAAAGCCCAGCCATCCTCTGCAGATAACTACTCTCCTTTTGAAAAACATCTTTTGGCTTGTTACTGGGCCTTAGTAGAGACTGAATGCATGGCCATGGGACACAAAGTCACCATACAACCTGAGCTGCCCATCATGAATTGGGTGTTGCCTAACCCACAGAGTCATAAAGTTAGACATGCGCAGCAGCACTCCATCATTAAATGGAAGTGGTATATACAAGATCGGGCCTGAGCAGGACCTGAAGGCACAGGTAAGTTGCATGAGAAAGTGGCCCAAATACTCGTGGCCTCCACTCCTGTCACATTACCTTCCATCTCCCAGTCTGCACCTATGGCCTCATTAGGAGTTCCTTATGAAAAGTTGACTGAAGAAGAGAAAAATTCTGCCTGGTTTACAGATGGTTCTGCAGGATATGCAGGCACCACTCAAAAGTGGGCAGCAACAGCACTACAGCCCCTTTCTGGAACCTCCCTGAAGGACAGTGGTGAAGGGAAATCCTCCCAATGGGCACCTGGTTGTTTATCTTGGAAGGAGAAATGGCCAGATGTGCGGTTGTATACTGATTCATGGGCTGCAGCCAATGGTTTGGCTGGATGGTCAGGGTCTTGGAAGGAACATGACTGGAAAATCCAAGACAAGGATTTATGGGGAAGAGGTATGTGGATAGACCTCACTGAATGGGCCAAAGAAGAAGTTAAGATATTTGCATCTCATGCTCACCAAAGGGTTACCTCAGCAGAAGATGATTTTAACAATCAAGTGGATAGGATGACACATTCTGTGGAAACCAGACATCTTTCCCCAGCTACTCCTGTCATTGCTCAATTGACTCATGAACAAAGTGGCCATGGTGGCAGGGGTGGAGGTTATGCATGGGCCCAGAAACATGGACTTCCACTCACCAAGACTTACTTGTCTACAGCCACTGCTTGTACCCAGTCTGCCAACAGCAGAGACCAACTCTGAGTCCCCAGTACAGCACCATCCCTAGAGGTGATCAGCCGGCAACCTGGTGGCAAATTGATTACATTGAACCACTTCTATCATGGAAAGGGCAGTGCTTTGTCCTTATTGGAATAGACATTTACTCTGGATATGGATTTGCCTTCCCTGCACACAATGCTTCTGCCAAAACTACCATCTGTGGACTTACAGAATGCCTTATCCACCATCATGGTATCCCACACAGCATTGCCTCTGATCAAGGGACTCATGTCACAGCAAATGAAGTGTGGCAGTGGGCCCATGCTCATGGAATTCACTAACTTACCATGTTCCTCATCATCCTAAAGAGTTGGCTTGATAGAATGATAGAATGGCCTCCTAAAGGCACAATTAAGTCACCAGCTAGGTGGCAATACCCTGCAGGGTTGGGGAAATGTTCTCCAGAAGGCTGTATATGCTCTAAACCAGCATCCAACATATGGTGCTGTTTCTCCCATAGCCAGGATTCATGTGCCCAGGAATCAAGGGGTGGAAATGGGAGTGACACCACTCACTATTACCCCTAGTGACCTACTGGCAAGATTTTTGCTTCCTGTCCCTGAGACTTTATGCTCTGCTTTCTAGAAGTCTTAGTTCCAAAGGGAGGAATGCTCCCACCTGGAGACACATCACTGATTCCATTGAACTGGAAGCTATGAATGTCACTTGGCCACTTTGGGCTTCTTATGCCTCTAGATCAACAGGCAAAGAAGGGAGTTACCATACTGACTGGTGTGATCGATCCTGATTACCAAGAGGAAATCAGCCTGATACTACACATTGGAGGTAAAGAAGGGTATGTCTGGAATGCAGGAGATCCCTTAGGGCACGTCTCAGTACTACCATGCCCTGTGATTAAAGTCAGTGGAAAACTACAGCAACCGAATTCAGACATGACTACTAATGGCCCAGGCCCTTCAGGAATGAAGGTTTGGGTCACCCCACCAGGTAAAGAATGAGCTGAGGTGCTTGCTGAGGATATAGGGAATACCGAATGGGTGGTGGAAGAAGGTAATTCTGAGTATCATGTGGCCAGTTGCAGAAACAAGGACTGTGATTGTTATGAGTATTTCTTCCTTGTATACCCCATTGCCATCAAGTCAAAAATATTTTTTTCTTCCCTTATAAAATATAAATGTAAATGGGGCTACAGTGTTTTCGGTTGTACGCATGTTAGTTGTATCACGTTAGGCAAAAGTATGACTTTGCAATTATCTTTATTCAGAAATTATGTATAGTTTGGGGGGATGCGTACAGGTGCCATGTTGACAAGGGGTGGACTGTGATGGTTAAAATTGTGTGTCAACTTGGCTGGGGCATGATTCTCAGTCTTTATATATGATCACCTCCATGATGGGATCTGCTGTGAGTAGCCAATCAGTTGAAAGGGAGTTCCCTGGGCTTGTGGCCTGCATCTGAATACAAGTGGACGTCCTGGCTTTTGCCTGCTCTGGATGCTGCAGCTGCCTCCTGTTCGTCTAACCTCCGGTTCTTGGGACTTTAGCTAGCAGCTTATGTGCCAATCTTGGGTTGACCAGCTCCTGCAGCTACGTGAATCAAGAGAAGCTTTTATCCTGATCCACAGACTTGGGACATTCCAGCCCCTACAATCGCATGAGCCATTTCCTTGATGTAAATCTCTCTCTCTACATATATGTATACACTTTACTGGTTTTGCTCCTCTAGAGAACCCAGCCTAAGACACCTTGTCAGGTAGTTCCATTAACACCTTTTCCTCAGAAAGGTTTTCAGTCCCTTTATTTTGCTTCTTTGCTTGAGTCATCTCATCCTGTTTCTTCATATGATTTGTAATTGACTGCTGTCTTGAGACATTAAGGTTCTATTTTATTTGTTTACATGTTTCTTATTGATTGCATGTTTGTTTGTCTTTGCATTGTTTTGATATATCTGGACCTTAGCTTCTTCTCTTTCTCCGTATATTGTCTACCTTCCTTTGTATTGTTTTAGTTCTTGTTTTGTAATATTAGGCTGTGAATGACTATGGTGCTGCCAGTTGGTTGGGAATAATTTTCTCTCACTGGTGGGTATGGTGGGTCGGATATACACAGAATCCACTGTCGTTGGGTGTATATGTCTTCCCTTATAGGATTGCATGGAGGTATTCAAGAGGCACCCTTCCCCGTTCTGGGGCTCCAGATGTCAGGTGGTCAGGATCCCTCCACAACTCTTGTGGGGCAAAGTGGTCCTTCTGTGTCAGCGCGTACTGTTAGTGCAGCCTCTGGAGAGCAGGATGAGTTGTCTTCAAAGACCCAGGTGACAGCACTACTCTAATGGGTGATGTAGACCCTCTGCTTAGCCACAGATTATTGTCCTAGTGAAGGGGGGAAGGCTGGGGGTTCTGCGTATGCTCAAACAGCCAGAGGGAATAGGTAGAGCATGGGAGGGGTGCACAGTGAGTGCAAACTGGGCAGAACAAAATGTGGGAAAGGTGAGCCACCTGAGTGTCTCAGTGAGTGGGCCAGGCAGGATGCATGATGGGTTCAGGGTGAGCCTTAGGCAAGTTGCTGGGTGCACCTTACTTCACAAGCCAGGCAGGGTGCACAGTGGGTGCAGGACAGGCGAAGTGAGTGGTGGGCAGTATGTGCAACCTGCGTGCCTAGCTGTACAGGCCGGACGGGACAACAGGGGGCAGGGTGAGTGGTAGGTGGGTTGCAAGATGCCTCACTGCATAGACCAGGTGGGGCAAGAGGTGGACCGGTCACCAGGGGCACCTGACTGCATGGGCAATGAGAGAAGGGGCCTGTTCAAGTGGGGAGGAAAAGGGATGGCACAAGGCTGGCTAAGGGGGAAATTTCTGATTATTACCCTGCTATTTTTAGTATTCAGTGAATGTATCCTGTCCATATAGATAGGCACCATCATGAATAGGAAGTCTGTCACTAGTTTCTAGGTCCCTCTCTTCTCTGCACTCACCAGGTACTCTGAGCCTCTTACCCACCTTCCTGTACTTACTCTTTTCCCTCCATAGAAGTTCACTCCCTGTCTCATCAATCCCCTGTCCTGAGGCTACAACAATTTGGTCTACCTCACTTTGCTCCAGTGGCACTTCTCTATGTTTTCCCAGTTTTAAAGCTATGGCACTCCTGTGTGTCTGCTTCTCAGGCTAGTTCAGGCACAGCACACAAGTGCCTAACTTGTTTCTTTCCAGGTTTGTTTATTCAGTGTCTCTACCTCCAGCTGTATTTTCTGTGAAGTTGCCTTCCTGGAGTCCTCAACTGAGGATGTTGTTTGCTGCCATTTCAAAATGGCCATGCTGTGCCAGGCTAGCTGACTGAGCATGGAAGCTCCGAGAACCTCTGCATTCCTGCTGATTTCGTTCTGAGTCTCTTTCCAATTGGCCCCTCAGCCCAGCCGCTACCCTGCTTGGACAAGTGTTAGAAAGCTCTTTTAGCTCCATCAGTAAGTGCCCCAGGGCACCCCAATCTGCCAGCAAACCTTGGCCCAAAGAGCTCAGCTCTCTCACTCACTCCTTGGGTCAGCAAGCCTAGCTCTGTCAAGTTCCCACAGGCACCCCACTCTGCCAGGAAGCCTCCTGCCCAAAGGCACTCAGCTCTCTTACTCCGTGGGTCAGCACAACCCCTGCAGCCACCTTGCTCCGTGGGCTGGAAAGTCCACCATGCCATCTCATGCCAGTGTCCTGGTCTCTGCTGCTGCTAGTTCTCTGCCACACTTACCGCTGCTTCTCACCATCTTGTGCTGTCTCTAGTGTTACAGCTCTCTGTCTCCTGGGTCTAGAAGGCTCTCAGGGAAGGGATTCCAGGTCCAAATTACATCACTGCATCATTACATAATGGCCAAACCACTGAAAATCATGGCCCTGCCAAGTTGACAGAATCTTAAACATCATAGATCCCATGCCTTATTTGCAGTAGCGGCAAACCGTGTAATCCACTTGGTGAGCCACATGCACATTATTTGCATAGTCCCACCCAATCATTGTGTGGAAGTCACAAAGACTATGGCTAGAAGGGCCATATTAAGTAGTTCATTGCACTGCTGCAGGTAATATTTTAACCGGAAGATCCCTATTTCCATTTCATTAATGGCCATTTGTATTCCCTCTTCTTTATAAAGCTTATTAATATCCTTTGCCTATTTTTTGATTGATTATCTTTTTCTCATCATTTCTCAAAAACTCTTTGTATATTATGGATATTAACCATCTGTTTGTCAAATGTGTGGCAAATATTCTTTCAGTGGCTTTTGAATTTATGATACCATTTTCCATAAAAGTTGTAATATTTTATGGATTCAAAATCTATAATTGCTGCATTCCACTTTGGTGAGAGGCATGTGGGGTCTTAAATGCTATCAAGCAGCCATCTAAGATGCATCAATCGGTCTCACCCCGCCTGGAGCAAAGGAGAATGAAGAACACCAAAGACATAAGGTAAATATGAGCCCAAGAGACAGAAGGGGGCCACATAAACCAGAGACTCCATCAGCCTGAGACCCAAAGAACTAGATGATGCTCAGCTACCACTGATCACTGCTCTGACAGGGAACATAACAGAGAGCCCCTGCGTGGAGCAGGAGAACAGTGGGATGCAGATCTTAAATTCTTGTAAAAAGACCAGGCTTAATGTTCTGACTGACCCTGGAGGGACCCTGACGGTCATGGTCCCCAGGCCCTTTGACAGCCCAAGATTGGAACCATTCCTGAAACTAACTCTACAGACAGGTATTGGCCTGGACTATAAGATAAACAGTGATGCTGGTGAGGAGTGAACTTTGTGGCTCAAGTAGACACATGAGACTATACGGGCGACTTCTGTCTGGTGGTGAGATGAGAAGAAAGAGGGGGACAGAAGCTGGTTGGAGGGACACGGGGAATACAGGGTGGAGAGGAGGAATGTGCTGTCTCATTAAGGGGAGAGCTGCTGGGAGTGCATGGTGGGGTATGTATGGCTCTTTGCCTGAGAGACTGACTTGATTTGCAAACTTTCACCTAAAGCAAAATAAATAAATTTTTTAAAAAATCTATCATTACCTATCAAATTTCTGGGTTTTCTCTACTGCTTAAGAAACTTTTCCAACTCCAGATTATAAAATATTCTCCCAAATTGTCCAATAAATTCCTGTTCTTTTGCTTTCTAAAATGGAAATATTTTTCTTATCTGTAAATTTGGTACCTCATAAGATTGTGTTGTTGTTGTTATGTGTCGCTGAGTCGGTTCGGACTCATAGCAACCCTATGTACAATAGAACGAAACACTGCCCCGTTTTGCATCATCCTCACAATCGTTGCTATGTTTGAAGCTATTGTTGCAGCCACTGTGTCAATCCATCTCGTCGAGGGTCTTCCTCTTTTTCGCTGACCTTCTATTTTACCAAGCAGGATGTCCTTCTCCAGGGACTGGATCCTCCTGATATCGTGTCCAGAGTACATACATGAGATGAAATCTCGCCATCCTCGTTTCTAAGGAGCATTCTGGCTGTACTTCTTCCAAGACAGGCTTGATCATTCTTCTGGCAGTCCATGGCATATTCAATATTCTTTGCCAACACCATAATTCAAAGGTTTCAGTTCTTCTTAGTTCTTCCTTATTCATTGTCCAGCTTTCCATGCATGTAAGTCGATTGAAAACACCATGGCTTGGGTCACATGCTTGCCCTTTAATGTTATGTAAACTTATCCTTACTTTAAAACAATTGAACAATTCCTACTCACAACAAATTCTTCATCACAATTACCTCCGCTTGCTGGATGTGCAGCTTTTAAATTATTGAAAAGGCTGCACTAAAGAAAAACAAACCCGTTGCAGTCCAGTCGGTTCTGACTCATAGCAAACCTAGAGGATGGAGTAGAACTGCTCCATAGGGTTTGCAAGAAGTGACTGGTAGATTTGAACTGCCAACCTTTTGGTTAGCGGCTGTATCACTTAACCACTGCACCACGAGGACTCTTAAGAAAGGCTAAATAAGAACCATATGCACCTGTTCCGATCTACCTACAAATTCAGCTTAAAGACACACTCAGGAACCCATCTCATTCGTAATCCGGGCACTACCTTTATTTTCTCCATTTATCATGATGTTGCTTTTTGGTTCAGTTGTAAGGATTTTTGTTTTCTTTACGTTGAGGTGTAATTCATACTGAATGCTGCAGTCTTTGACCTTCATCAGCAAGTGCTTGAAGTCCTCTTTGCTTTCATCAAGCAACATTGTGTCATCTGCATATCACAGGTTGTTAGTGAGTCTTCTTCCAATCCTGCTGTGTGTTCATTTTTTTTTTGATTTGTGTGTTCTTTTTCATATAATCCCAGCTTCTCAGATTATCTGCTCAGCATACAGATAGAATAGGTACGGTGAAAGGATACAACTCTGACACACACCTTTCTGATTTTAAACCAAGTCATGTCCCCTTGTTCTGTTTGAACAACTGCCTCTTGATCCATGTACAGGTTCCTTATGAGCACAATTAAGTGTTCTGGAATTCCCATTCTTCTCAATGCTATCCATAATTTGTTATGATCCACACAGTCGAACGTCTTTGCACAGTCCATGAAACACATGTAAACATCTTTCTAGTATTCTCTGCTTTCAGCCAAGATCCATCTGACATCAGCAATGATATCCCTCATTTGTCCCCTTCTGAAACCGGCTTGAATTCTGGCAGTTCCCTCTCAATGTACTATGGCAACCATTTTATAATTATCTTCAGCACAAATTTACATGCATGTGATATTAATGATAATAATCACAGGATTGTAGGGAGGATTAATTAATGCTTATAAAATGCTCAAAACGTGCCTGATGCAAAGCAATTGCATTCAGTATTAGCTATTATTAATATTATTAGTCTTTGCTTAATTCAACAAAGATTCATAACTAACCACTCAACTAGCTATTGATGATACTGAGTTGACTAAGAACAAGTTTCTGCCATTGAAAAAGCTTACACAATGTGGAATAGGCACATATGCCTACAGTGTTAATACAATGTGGCAAATGCTTTGAAAGTATAATCTCAGGGTGCTGTGAGCATACAAAGGAGACTCACACAACTGGGATTGGGGAGGGAAGGGTGGAGGAGTGAGGCACTTTAAATATGGAAAACTCTAATAACAACTTTTTATCTCTTCCCTTTTTCCATTAAAGGAGAGAAAGTCTTTGTAAGATTCCTCACCAAACCTAAAAGTGACCCACCAAATTTTATGATACAGCAAGATTTTCTGGTTACAACTCAAGCTTGGCAACAAAAAGTCATCATTGTGAGACATAACAGGGTTGTTCTGCAAGACAAGCTGGGAAACAACTGCAAATGGTGTTGTAAACCTCCCAGATAATCTACTCTATGTCACAGGATGCCAGCCTTTCATAACATAGTTTCCACATCCAGTGAGCATTTTATGGTAAGTTTCCAAAGTTTGCGTTTCACAACAAATATCTAACCTCCCTCTTCTGCCAAGGACTTGAGCTTCTATAAACTTTCAAGATAAACATGAGTCAGCACTACATCTCTCTCTCTCCTTTTTTAAAGGCATTCTAATGGCTTGTATTAATTGGAGTATATTATCTAGGAACTTTTAGGTGATCCTCAAACCATAGGACACAATCTTATAACATTCAGACTAAACATTTAAGAGAGAGACGTAAAAACTCTGACACTTATTTACAGACCAACATATAAGACTGCAAAGGGTTAAAAAAATGTTTTCTAACTGATTCAGTAAGTACTACCCACTCCAGGACAAGCAAAAGTAAGAGATTTCCTATCCATAAGAGCTCATGGTCTAGTCAGAAAACAAATGTACACACAGAAAATAGAATGCTATCAAGTCTTATACAATATGAACATTAAATACAGGATAGAGCAAGTGGGATTTTATCTAGATTTTTTTTTAACAAGGATTGAACATCCTATATGAAAGCTTATAGTGGCTCCTCACTGCCTGGAGTATAAATCTGTTTTTCTCACTTTATCACATACTATATCCTAATAGTAATCCTCTGGTATAGCTAGAATGACTTAATCAGTATGCTTCAAGTTTTCCCATCTGGAGTACTTACCTCTAAAAATCCTAACCATGAGTAGCCATATTAATTATAACCTTTTCCGTAAAACCTTCCTAGCCATAGCACACTATACCTTTTCCTTCCACTGAATATTCTTAGCATTTATTGTTGTTATTACTCAGGAGTCTTCAGTCAGATATCCCTTGGCAGTCCCTACCGCCACCACAAGAACTTGGTCATGAGTGAGGAAAATTACAAAATAAACCAGAACAAAACCATGCAAAGTCACCTTGTATGGTCAGAATGACTCACAGGACTCCAGCCCTTGACTGCATACTAAATAAGCTCATTTATATATGTAAGGAAAGCATGTTTTGATCAAAAAAGAATAACAAATCTCAAAAGCCAAAGCTGGCTTTGCACAGACAGAACCTTCCAGGGGAAAGGGAGCATTGGGTCAACATACTGACAAAATTCTGAAAATAAGATAAAAAAGATTGTCCTCTCAGACTTAAATTATATCACTATATAATGCATTTGATCAGAATTATAAAAAGCTACCTGACTTAATTGATAATATCTTCAAAGAAAGACGGTATTTCCCCAAACAAGGTCACATTCACCAGTAAAGAGGGTGGAACTTCAGCATATCTTTTGGGGGAGCACAATTCAATCCATACCAGTCATATTAGATTGCAAGTTCTTCGAGAGCAGATAAAAGGCCTTAACTTTTTTCATTCAAGTAGTAACTACAAATTCTAATAAAAAGCTGTTGAAATTAATGAAAAATATGAATATTAAACTGGAAGGATAAAAGAGACTATTCCAGATAGTGGAGACAGAAGAAGCAAAGCAATAAAGATAGGGATATAAGCGAAGACAACCAGTGAAGATAAATAACCCAAAGCCAAGAAGACTGAGGATGATTTCAAGGCTTCCTTAATTACATAAAGTGTTGTTTTTAAAGGGTTGCTGGCCAATTTTTTTTTTCTATCTTCACTGAATATAGAAAAGAAGAAAAAGTTTGCATTTTCCCAGAAGGGACTTAGATAACACATAAAGAATAACTTCTGGTAAACTTTAGATTGGGTTGCCAAACTAACTTGTTCACCAGGAGGATCTCTGAAAATATTAATACAAATTGGTCTGAACTATTTCAGGAGATCATGGTGGATGTGCAAGAAATATCCTGAATAATTCTTTAAAGTTCCTTTCATTTTCAAGGCTAGGAATTCACCATATTACCCATTTTTTTTCCAAATATAAACTCCATGTCTCTAATAAAGAAGTTCTAAAAAGGAAGCATAATATTTTGTTTAAAAATAATTGATACTTCAAATTATATTTTTGTGTCCAGTAAAAACATACTGTCTAAGATAAAGATTTTAAGACAATTATTCACTGTGATGGTTGACTAAGATTTAATTTAAATTTGATGACTTTAGCCTTAGGTCATAGAAATTTCCATTTGAGCATTAATACTTAAAGAGTTAGAGGGAGGAGAGTAGTTTATAAATATTGCAGAGGTGGAATATGAAGAATGTTAAATAAGTGGATTGCCAGTGTTCATTACAGCAGTATCGTTGTCATATGAAGACACATTCATACACTCATTTAGCCAATATTCGTTGAGCTTATCAACAATGTGCCAAGAATTGTGAAGCACAAGACGAATCAGTCATAACGCCTGCCTTCAAAGAGTTTATAATCTAGGAAGTATGTCAGACATAATGAATGAAATAATTACAACAGAGTAGCCACATTTTTACTACAGTTCCACAGAATATATTGGTGTTTTTCAAATGTGCCTTGCAAAAACTACTCAAGTAACTGTATTTATACCTTTTATCATTATTATATCTCCCTAGATTAGAAGAGTTGTCATTGCCAAAGAAAAACCAGCCTCTTTGGAATAACAGAAAGTTAATTAGGCTAATGTGAGCAACTAAAAAGCATGTCTAGTGGAAGAAAAGTAATGGAGAGCAAAATACAAATCTTTCAGACCTCGACTACTCCAACATGTTCCAATCTATACTTAATATAGAGCCAGTCCCATTATTTTTAAAAAAATCATTTAAGATCCATAGAAGTCATACAATTCCTAGCAAATTCTTGGCAGTTGAAATATTTACAAATGTAAAGAGAGCCATGTTGTGAAAGAACTATCTGCAACTTCCTTAATTAAATCAATTGCATATTGATTTATACATTAAAGCTAAAATGTAAAGCATAGGATAAGTTCATTCCTTTCGGGTACTTAATGGCTTTATTAACCATGAACATCATCATTAAAAGAACCTTTTAAGGCAAACTTAATATGACAATTTTGCCTTTTTTTTTTTTTTAGCCACCTTATATTTATGCTCAGCTTTCACAAAAGAGAAACACTTTGGTCAGAGCAATGCTGAATGCAAATGTGGTTAGCCCGCTGTGGCTTGTATTTGTATCTACCTGATCTCTAGATATAACTCAGAGTCATTAGGATTTGCTGTCTGACCCTATGCTTGTTCATACCTGAGGCCCAGAAACCAGGCATAATACACTGGCCTTTTAGTCACTCCCACTCAAGAGCTAACCTATTATTCAAGGTTCCTTACCAAAGCCTGAGGGCCTTGACTGGTTCAGCAACAACCTCCCTGCATTGTCTCTGTGTTTTCTTACTCACAATTTTAACAATCTTGCTCAGATTGCGTATTTTCTCTAGTTTATGATCTTGATTTTTGTCCTATATTCTTAGTATATTAACACCACCTCCTGGGTCTTAATCTTATTTCCAGATTGTGTTTCTTTCTGCCTTGTTTCTACCCAATACCTTGATTCTAATAAATGACTTTTATTCCCTAATCTAAACTTCAACCCCTGGGTTACCTATGCTCTAATTTCTGTCCCACGAAATACTGGTAATAATCATAATGACAAAATTTGTTTTCATTCGTTTATTCGACAGACATGAAGACACTCTCTTAGCTTTGATGATACAAAGATGAATAAGACAAAGTTGTCAAAGAACCTACAGTTTAGTGAAGGATAATTTTTTTTTTTTTTTAGTGAAGGATACAGAGAAGTAAATAAACAATTATAATAGAATGGGCTATAAAAGTCTTATGTAAAGGAAGCCATGCAAACACAAAGGGAAGTATTATGGAAGGCTTCCTGGGGGAGGTGATACTTAATCTGAGTCTTAAAAGTTAGATAGGCATTAACAAGGTGGAGAAAATGGGTAAGAAGCCAGGAAAGGTATTCCAAGAAGAGGGAGCAACATGTGTAGCAAGCGACAGCATAGAAGGCTGAACAAACTACAAATAATTTAGTACGGCTGATGCATATTTGCAGCAAAGTGGTAAAATGTGAGGCTGATTGGTGCCAGAGTATGAAAAGCCTTGTTATATTATATTCTATCTAACAGGCAATAAGAATCCACTGAAAGAGATTAATCAGAAGAGTACTGTGATCAGCTGTGTGTTTTAGATTACTCTCCAGGCTTATGAAATATGGATTGGAGATAAGTGAAAGAAGGTGACTAGAGAGCACACTTAGTATAATCCAGACAATAGGTAGTGAGATACTGAAATAAGATGGTAGTAATAGGACTGGAAGGGGATGGAAGTAAAAAGATGAAAGATATTGTAGCATTAGAGCGTATTAATAAAAAAAATTGCCGTTGAGTCAATTCTGACTCATAGTCACCCTATAGAACTTGACAAATCATTGGACACAGAACCAAAAATATTAAAAAAAAAGTCTAATCTAACTCTGAAGTTACATACCAGAGATATTAAAAGAAGAAAGTTGTTTGCAGTTGATAGTTTGATGCAGTAGATGATGACTTCTTTAATGATGCTGAGAAAGTGGTAGTTTATAAACACCCAAGTGTAGATATCCAGAAGGCAGTTGGGAATGCAATTCTGTACCTTAATAAAAGTTACGATCAGGATAGATTTGAAGGTGTCTGCCTAGAAGTGATAGTGAATAGGAATGAGTATAGAGAGTAAAGAAAATCTGAAAATGTTTTCAAAAGAAAAGTGAAATTCCAGATAAGGCTAGAGGTCCCAGCAAGTTTAGTATTGTTGATATACAACATGTGAGTATCAGAAGGAGAGTTATTACCCTTTTCTTTCTGAAAGGTTTCAACAAACCTTTTTCAAGGTACTTCCTCTTGCCTAGTTTCATATGATCCTCCTCAGAAGTGCCCTTTGAGTTATATTGAGTTAGATAGGTCAAGTGTTATCCGCTTTATAAGAACTTCTTGGTAATCATAGCACCTTGGTTCCTCCCCCAAGTCAGAGTCATGATCCTGCCCCCCCCCCAAAAAAACCAAACCCATTGTCGTTGAGTCAATTCCGGCTCATAGCAATCCTATAGGACAGAGTAGAATTGCCCAATATGTTTTCCAAGGAGTGGCTGGTGGATTCCAACTGCCAACATTTTGGTTAGCAGCCAACTCTTAACGATTGTGCCCCTGCCCCACCATGACACTCATTTTATAGCTAGAAGGGCTAAGGTACTAAGTGTCCAATATTTGCCAGAAGCCACACAGCAAACCAGTACTGAAAGAAAGTAAGAACCAGGACTGCTGACTCCATGTCTGGAAATTTTTGCACTACGTTTTATGATGAACTTTCCGAGAATCTATTTCACAAAGCAACACATAGGGTACTTACAATCTTAAATTTTTATATAAATATTGTTGTTGTTGAGTGCCTTCAAGTCTATTCTGACACATAGCAACCCCATGTGACAGAGTAGAACTGCCCCCATAGGATTTTCTTGGCAGTAATCTTTATGCAAGCAAATTGCCAGGCGTTTCTCCCATGGGGCCTCTGGGTGGGTTCGAACCTTTTGGTTAGCAACCAAGCACTTAACCGTTGTACCACCAGGGCTCCTTATATATATGCATATAGAGAAATAGATATGTTTACATAATTATTGAAATAATATATACTTATTAATTATTGAAATATATTATTCATAAACATAGGACCCCTGGTGGTGCAGTGGTTAAGTACTAGGCTGCCATCCAAAGGTCGGCAGTTCCAATCCACCAGCAGCTCTGAAGGAGAAAGATATGGCAGTGTGCTTCATTAAAGATTACAGCCTTGGAAACCCTGTGGGGCAGTTTTACTCCTCCTATAGGGTTGCTATAAGTCAGAATCGGCTCAACAGCAATGGGTTTGGGTTTTTATACACATATGACAAAAAGGTGGAAAAATTTAAACATTTCAGAACTAAGATTTATTTTCAGTTGTTAGTAACCACGTATTACTTTAAAATTGAAGTTAGTTTCTATGTGAAGTTTCTGTTTTTTTCTCTCCATCTCACATAAACAAGAATGCCCATTAGAAAAATATGAGAAAGATTCTAGCATTAAAGGACAGTAAAACTTCTATAAAAGTGACATAGTATACTCTAATGATAGCCAGGAAATTTTCACAGAACACAGAATGCAAAAAGTACAAAAAAGAGATCTTCAGTCTAAAAAATAAAGAGGTAAGGTTTCGTATGCTATAGAAGGTACATGGAGGAAAAGGGGGAGTGTTTATAAGGAATAGTAAAATACCTAATTAATAAGCTTGAAAATTATTTTATCCTCTAAGAGTTAAATTATAAAATCAAGGCCTAATGGATCAGGTCATAGATAGGTAAAGACATATTAAAGAAAGAGAATGGCTCCCAGGCCTAAGCAAGACTAGCAGAACAATCCATGAAGAAGGGTTGGTCAGACAAGAAATACTAGGAAGAGGAGAACGGTAGAGACTTTGGCAATGCCCATCCTAGCACTGTCCAGGGGAGAGAATATCGGGGCCATAGGGCACTTTAGTTCCTTCGGCAGATATATGCCTATTCCAGAAATGGACACATAATTCCTTCAGAGCTAGTTGTCATTACACATTAATTTCATCCCACTAATACTCCCTGCTTGCTCCTAAAGTTATCATCCTGTTTGGCAGCGATTCCTACGGGAAAAGAACACTTTGGTAATGTCAATGTGAACATTCCATCCACTCTGAGAGTTTATTTTTTGTTGCAAATTAATTATTTGGCGTTCTGGATTGTTGCAATATAATTTTCTTAAAATGCTGTCTTGACCCAGTTTTGAGATTCTGCCTGTGTGTTTCCACTTTTCAGCAACTCATTCAGTCCACTCTTCAACCACTCCCATATCAGGTTCTCACACTCTTGGGCCACTGTGTACCCATCCTAATCACCCAGGGGCCAGGTACCTAACACCTAGAGACTGCCTCTATACCTTGGAACCTGCAGAATTATTCAAAATGCACAATCCCCTGGAAGCCCACTAACCTAGCTCATCTTACCTTGCTTGCCATGCATAAGCCCTAACCTACAATTCAAGCTTGTTGTTACCTTGTTCCTGAGTGAAGCCCCCTGTGTGGCCCTGTGTCACGGCATGCTGTGCCTCCCTGTCTCCAGAAATGATGAGTATAATAAACCTATTTACTTTTCATGGCTTCCCTTACTCCTCTTTCCTATGTCACACCTGACTGACCCCCTCACAAATTCATTAGTACAATCGTCTTTTGTGAGTTTAGTCAATATGAGTCTATTGGTGGGCCACAAGCCAATCTCCATGTGTGGACAAATCAGATTTCTGAGGCTACACTGTGGATTCACCAAATCAACCTTAGAACATGGCTTCTATTTACACCTGAAGGAGAAGAGATGCACATAGGCAATACCTTAGTAATTTCTATTTAAAAAATTAGTTGTCATTGAGTTGGTTCCAACTCATGGTGACTCCATGTGTGTCAGAGTAGAACTGTGTCCCATAGGGTTTTCAATGGCTGATTTTTCAGAAGCAGATTACCAGACCTTTCTTCCCAGGTGCCTCTGGGTGGATTTGAACTGCCTACCTTTCAGTTATCAGCTGGGTGCTTAAAAGTTTGCAACAGCTATGGCCCCCAATTGCTATACGTCTGTATGAAAAAACCTGTATAAGTGATGGAATAGTGTGTGCCATTGATAGAAATGTGGAAGGGAGGATGGTTTTAGGTGGCAAGTTAAAAACAAATCAGTTGTCAGCTGTTAATTGGTATCTTTGGGCTGAATCCAATTCCCAGAGGTAGAATTTTCCACCTGAGATACACATGCCCCTTTAGCCCAAACCCAAACATACATATGCAACATTATATGGATCACGAGTCCATACTGTCCCATTTTCTTTTTTCTCTTTCTCTATGAAGAGTAGATTAGTGGAACATATAGAAGTTTTGGGTTTCATCTGGGTTTCAATCCCAGTTCCACCACTTCTCAGAAGTATAACCATGAGCAAGTTTCTTATTTTCTCTGTTCCTCAGCTTCTTCATCTCTTAAAGGGAGATAAAAATAATAAGTATCTCATATAGTTATAGAATTGCTGTGAATATTAAAGGAGATAATACATATATAGGAACTCAAATGTTGGTTCTTTTCCCGTTCCTTTCCGTGCTATGGCATGTTCAATTTAAAAATCAACATCACACACACATTTAGACACACATATTTCATGAGAATATAAACTTAATGAGAGCAGAGACTCCAGTCGATTTTTGTTTACCACTCCATCCCTCATACATGGCTTTTAGGGGGCACTCAAATATACTTCATATTATAAAACAAGGTTAGGATGAACACAATGTCACTGAATTATACATGTAAAGACTGTTCAAATGGCAAATATGTTGTTACATATATATTTACAACAAAAAAAAAATTAGTTAAGAAATTAAGGTTCAGTTTATCTGAATTTCTCAGTTAGCTTAGGGACCTCGCTTAATCTAAACAAATATCTACCATGCACACTAAAGGCTTTATCATGCGTCACTTCTGTAGACTCTGTTTTATGACCTTTGATTAATCAACGTAAAGTCTTTTAAAGTAACTTTTTAAGTTTTTTTTTTTTTTTGTCTGAAAACTTCAGATAGGCTGTTTCTTATTGTATTTAGCACTTCTGGGCATAGCCTGTCCCCTGGACTGCTTTCTTATTATTGCATATAGAGAAAAACCCTTGGCATTCACTGAACTAACAATTGAGAAGGTTTTCACTAGTATTCTCAAGTGATCTAAATATGCAGACTTGCCATGTGGTAGAGTGAGTCACTTAACTCCTGAGGATATTTAGCTACCTCCTAAGCAACTGTATCTTAATTGACTTTGTTGCTTTCTACTCTTGAGAACAGTGTTGTGTGTGTGTGTACGTATATGCGTGTGTAAAATGGCCGTCAGTCTAGGATTAAACCTCTAGTAAATTTTGAAAAGGCAGTATTTACCTATGTGAGGATATGTCTAAGAAAAGGAAATGTGATTCCAGAGAAAGCCAGGAGGCTGTTAACTCAGGAAAACATGTTCATGAATTTGGAGATAAGTGAATTTCAGAGGAATATTGAGAGGCTTCTGGACATAGGACAATATTAAGCCTCAGCCATAATTATATATGTCCGCTATATTGAATCAAAGGGCAGCTTTTCCAATTATTTCAGTCATCTTCACAATGGATTTGTATACAAATGAATTGATCCAAAGATTGATCTTTAAAATGGTTAAAGAAATTGCTTTTTTAGAGGTGGCAAAGAATTTCGTTGACTGAAATTGAAAGAGTTTCATTGAATATGTGATCTGTTTCCCGTTAGATCATGCATATCAAAATAAAGAACGAGTTTACTTTGCTTGATTTTGGGAAACAAAGGTGAATTGATGGCAGTAGTTTTATGAAGGATAATTTTTTTTTCTTTTTTTTTAATCACTACTGTATGCCTCATTGGCCATCACTCTAAGGAGGCCATTTATGTGTTTGGTACTCTGGAAATTGTCATCTTTATGCCTTACTTGACTTCTAAAACTCTTGAGTACTTTATAAAGTTATATCATTGTCTAAAATGAGAAGCAATTATGTGTTACAGAGAATCAAGTTTTGGACCAGAAGCGAGAACATCTGGATTATATCCCAACTCTGCCTTGTGACCTTGTGAAAGTCGCCCAACATCTCTTGGCTACAGTTCTGCCTCAGTAAAGAAAGGGGTCAGATCAGATTATATATAAGGTCCTCTTCAACTCAGAGGGTCTTTGAATCTATTATATATAAATGTTATTTATTATAATGTTTTCAGTAAAAAGCAAAATATGTCAACATAAAACAGGACCTGTCTTTCTTGGGTGTGGGATATGGGAATAGAGGGTATTCATCTGAAGAACTTTTTCCACCAGCTTTTCAGTCTGGTTATTTTCATGTTGTAGATCATAAAGTGCACCCATATAAAATGCAATCATGCTTTTAAATATTTTTGTATTTCACTCCAAAGGATCAAAATTCTTTTTGCTATGTCAGTATTCACCACAGTATAGCTGGATGCCACGTCGTCTTATTTTAAATATACCTTGGCAGAAATTATCAGTACTTTTGCCTTGGGTAAGTACCAGGTGCATTTGTACTGGATATATACCAACTGTTCTTTTTATTTTAAAACTGTACGTGAGTCCTATATAATTGATTGCCTTACCTATGTAATTACCCTTGATGATATTATAATTCTTTTAAATAATTAAATGGACTCTGACTAATTTTAATACTGATAACAAAATTTTAACTCAATCCTGCAATTTTAATATTGGCAATGTGATACTTGGACTGTAAATGCATTTAACTCTCATTCCAAGTGTTTCATTTTGTGACACTTACATTGAATAATAAAGTGTACAATATAATACAACATTTATAAATCTAGCTTTTTAATGAAGATAGGGCCGTATATTGACTAGTTTATGGGCAGAGTTTAATTTGTGAAGTATAATATTTAAAAACGGAAGATTAATTTTTTAACTCATGAAAATATCCACTTTATTACTATAGATCTTATTTTACCCTAATCTTATAACCAAAATTAAATGTTTTCAATTTGCTTCTTTTTTGCCTAATATGACAGCCAATAACCTCTTTAAAATAGAATTTTATTTTCATTTCTTAATGTGTTTCTCTTATATTCCCTGTTTTATTTGTTGTTGTTGTTATTAGTTCCAACTCATAGCGGCCCTATGTACAACAGAATGAAAACTGTGCCATCCTCACAATCCTTGCTATGTTTGAGCCCATTGTTGGAGCCACTGTGTCAATCCACCTCCTTAAGGGTCTTCTTCTTTTTCACTGACCCTCTACTTTACCAAGTTTGATGTCCTTCTCCAGAGGCTTGTCCCTCCTAATAACATGTCCAAAGTACTTGAGATGAAGATTCACCATCCTTGCTTTCAAGGAGCACTGTGGCTATTTTTCTTCCAGGAGAGACTTGTTCATTCTTCTGGCAGTCTGTGGTACATTCAATATTCTTTGCCAGCACCATAATTCAAATGCATCAATTCTTCTTCACTCTACCTTTTTTGGTGTCCAGCTTTCCCATGCATATGAGGCGATTGAAAATATCATGGCTTTGGTCAGGCACGCCTTAGTTCTTAAAGTGACATCTTTGCTTTTAACACTTTAAAGAGGTCTTTTGCCTCAGATTTGCCCAATGCAATACATCATTTGATTTCCCAACTGCTGCTTCCATGGGAGTAGATTGTGGATCCAAGCAAAATGAAATTCTTGACAATATCAATCTTTTCTCCATTTATCATGATGTTGCTTATTGGTCCAGTTGTAAGGATTTTTGTTTTCTTTATGTTGAGGCGTAATCCGTATTGAAGGCTATAGTCTTTGATCTTTATCAGTAAGTGCTTCAAGTCCTCTTTGCTCTCAGCAAGCAAGGTTCTGTCTTCTGCATAATGCAGATTGTTAAAGAGTCTTCCTCCAATCTTGATGTCACATTCTTCTTCATATAGTCCAATTTCTCAGATTATTTGCTCAGCATACAGGTTGAATAAGCATGGTGAAAGGATACAACCGTGGGGCATACCTCGATTTTAAACCATGCAGTATCCCCTTGCTCTGTTTGAAAGACTGCTTCTTGGTCTATGTACAGGTTCTTCATGAGCACAATTAAGTGTTCTAGAATTCCCATTCTTCACAATTTATCCACAATTTGTTATGATCCACATACTCAAATGCCTTTGAACAGTCAATAAAATACAGGTAAACATCTTTCTGGTATTCTCTGCTTTCAGTCAAGATCCATCTGACATCAGTAATGATATACCTCATTTCATGCCCTCTTTTGAATTCGGCTTGAATTTTTGGCAGTTCGCTGTTGACGTACTGCTGCAATCACTTCTGAATGATCTTCAGCAAAATTTTACTTGCACGTGATATTAATGACATTGTTTGATAATTTCCAAATTCTGTTGGACCACCTTTCTTTGAAATGGGCACAAATACTAATCTCTTCCAGTCAGTTGGCCAGGTAGCTGTCTTCCAAATTTCTTGGCGTAGACGAATGAGCACCTCCAGTGCTGCATCCGTTTGTTGAAACATCCCAACTGATAGTCTGTCAATTCCTAAAGCCTTGTTTTTCACTAACATCTTCAGTGCAGCTTGGACTTCGTCCTTCAACACCATTGGTTTTTGATCATACGCTACCTCCTGAAATGGTTGAATATTGACCATTTCTTTTTGGTATAGTGACTCTGTGTATTCCTTCTATCTTCTTTTGATGCTTCCTGTGTCGTTCAGTATTTTGCCTATAGAATCTTTCAAAAATTTTTCTTCAGTTCTTTCAGCTTGAGAAATGCCGAGCATGTTCTTCCCTTTTGGTTTTCTAACTCCGGGTCTTTGCACATTTCATTATAATATGTTACTTTGTCTTCTCGAGCTGCCCTTTGAAATGTTCTGTTCAACTCTTATTTCATCTCTTCCTTCTGCTTTAGCTACTCTACGTTCAAAAGCAACTTTCAAAGTCTCTTCCGACATCCATTTTGGTCTTTTCTTTCTTTTCCGTCTTATTAACAACCTCTTGCTTTCTTCATGTATGAAGTCCTTGATGTTATTCCACAATTCGTCTCGTCTTTGATCATTAGTGTTTAATGAGTCAAATCTATTCTTTAGATGGTCTCTAAATTCAGGTGGAATATATTCAAGGTCATACTTTGGCTCTCATGGACTTGTTCTAATTTTCTTTAGCTTCAACTCAGTCTTGTGTTCCTTTACTTTGTGCTGATTTTTAAAACATATTACAATTATTCACCCATTCATTTAACAAATATTTATTAAGCATCCACAGTATACCAGGCATTGTGCTAGGAGTGAGGAATACAACAGTAAAAAAAAAAAAAAAAAAAAAACCCTGCCCTCATGGAGCTTACATTCAAATGAGGATATAGGAATACAGACAATAAAAAATGAACAACTAAATATATAGTATGTCACGGTGACAAGTAATATTAGAGAGAACAATGCAGGATATTGAAAGTAAGAAATGTGGGGGGAATTGCTATTTTTTATATATCATACTTTCATGTAATTTATTTTGTAAAGTTAGCTTTATCTTTGTTAATAAATATTCTTCTAATCCATTATTTTATTTTTGCATATATATTCCCTTATATGGATGTATGTACAATACATATATAATTATCCCCTTATTGTTGGGCTTTTAGTTTTAGTTTTTTTCTCATACTAAGAAACAATACTAATAAGAGCATACTTATAGTTATCTTTTGGGGTACATCCTTGATTATTTCCATAGGATAAGTTCCCAGAAATGGAACTGTTGTAACTCCTTAGCTTTTGCCATGGAGAGCATATCGGAGTTCTCTCAAATCCTTTGGACACTATTGATGGCCACATTCTGAAAGAGTCAGCGCCAGAGCTTTGTTACTCCCACTGATCCTGGATCCACTCATTCATCTTTCTTTTTATTTTCCCAATGACACACATAAAACGTTCAACAAGCCTAGCAATGGAAGCCGCACAGATTATGATACCACCAGATGAAATTCTCCAGAACATAAGGAGTCTTTGTCTAAACCCAAAGGTATTGATCCTTGAAATCTTAAAATTTCTAGTGCAGGCATGGATGGTGTCAACCTTAAAACTGACTATAAAAATCTCCAGCTTTGCTTCAGCCCCATCTTCAGCTCCATACAAAACAATTTGAGATTTTTGACCTATTTGTGAGGTGTGAAATCACCTTGAAGAAAGCAACTTGGACATTGTTTTTGGATCTTTTCAGTGGTACCAACGCCTGAGGCTACTGAATGAGGGCTGATGACGAGACCAAGAGGGACCACCGGGGGGCCTGATCCTGACTGAACCTCACAAGGCATGAGGCATGATGTAATCTGTCATGGCCACATGGGGAGGCCAATAACAGCCCTGAACCCTAAAGCTCAGAGGAGCTTCCTGGTTAGTGATCATGCATGGAAGTGGGCAGCACTCCCTCTTTGAGACACAGAAGCTTTGTGCCATGACCTTTCCCAGACCTCACCCTATGTGTCTCTTTGTTTTTATCATTTTTGGTTGTAATAAAGTTGTGGTAGTAAGTACTGCCCATGAATTCTGTGAGTCATTCCAGTGAATTAACAAACCTACATGGGTAGTGAAAGCCAGCAGGGGCTGGTGTCTGCCTATTTGGCAGTGTGAAAAAAGGTGTCCTTCTAACGTGTGAGCCCTGATCCATCTCTGGGTTGCCAAAGTCCAAGAAATGTTGCATAGAGAGCTGGTCTGAAAGATGGTGTCTGTCTAACTCATGAGCTCTGACCCAGTTCTGCATGGCTAGGGTCAGGAAGAGGGTGTACCACGTGTGTGGCTGGTGACAAGGACAGAGAAGTGAGAAGACAGGGACTGTATCCATTTCCACATTTTGGAGATTGGATTCATCCTGATCCTTACCATTCAGTTAGCAATGAAGGTGGGATTTGCCCATTGTGCCCCTTATTTAGAGCACTATTTATTCCATGATCTTCACTCCCAGAATCTGTGACTTCCCTTTGACTTCATTTCTGCTAGATATATATCAACCTTCCTGAAATCTAGACTCCTGGCTGACTTTCTGGTTCTGATCCCTAGGCTACGCTTTGATCATACTTTTTCATTTATCTACCCTTAACAAGTGACTAGCCTGGGCACCATCCCGGTAGTGATGAATACAATCCTGATTTTGGTGTTGGAACCCAAAATAGGACAACACATCAATCACTGCCCTCTCTCTACTCACAACTACTTCCTCCTTATAGGTCAAAATTGTGCAAAAGAGATATAGGGAATTTAGAACGTCTCAACACACTAAGGGTATGTTTACACCAAAATCTTAAAGAAATGGTTGGGAAATGGTATGCAGATTAAAGAACATAATAATTAGTCAGTTTGGCTGTATATTGGAAGTTTTTAAAAAAACAAAACAATATGATGATTAAGGAGGATCAAGTTAATCATTAAAATAGTTTGAGGGCAGGAAAAGTTTGTGCTTTTCAATTATCCATGGCTTTACTTTCTCTTATAAGCACAGGTGATTACAAATTGTCTCTAAATAAACAATTCTATTTTTTCTATTAAAGTTTGAGTAACTCTAACTACAACTTTCGGGAAACTAACAGTCATGCTGGCATAAAAGACCATTCAAGTGAAAACATTTAAATATTAATTAGACTTTAAACATATGGACCCCATTGCAAGACCAGTTAATTTTAATCAACTCAACCTTAAGAACTAGAGCTTCGAAGTTACACAAAAAAAGGAAGAGCTTCCAGACACAGGAATTTTGGTACCCTGGAGGAAATATGCATACCTTAAAAAAAAGTATTCAATATTCTTGATCTGACTTTCAATAGGTTACTTTTTTCTTTTTCTTATTTGAATTAATGAATACACAAATTTACCCAGCTTCAGATGGTTTTTTCAAGGTGAGAATGGGCAAATCTGAAACCACAGAGCCACCCACAGATGTGGCTTGCCTGATTTTTCTGTGTTTTCTCCCTTCATCACTGCTTTCAACAGATGTTTTTCAAGAAAGCAAACCATGCTGTGGCATGATGTGTACCACAAGTTCACATTCTCACTCTCAACCTCCCAGATTGAGAACAAGAGTTATGGCTCATGAGTTTTCTTGTGAGCATCTTTTATTGTTTCCCTATCTTTTATTGTTTCCCTACTTTCATGGATATACAAAGGAAATAAACAACTTTAGTAGTTACGTGAGATTTACTCCACCTGGAAATCAATATACTACACAGTGTGAGCAAAGCCAACAGGCATAACGGGATTGTCCTAGAGATGATAAGTGGTGTCTTCCCATCTATAAATTATAGTTCACACTATCCATCTTCTCTATTCCTTGAATGATGCATTTCACAGGGTGCTGTCCATCATATAATCTATATACTAATTGTTATTTCACGTTCACCTGAAACAAATTTGAGCTCCTTTGGATAGTTCCTGAGGTCAGTGTTTGAAATTTGTTCTGACCCCCAGGCAGGCTCCTCCCAGCTCTCTCTTTCCATAGTACTCTTGGGCAAACTAGCAGGCCCACAATTTAGCCTATACCTCCAATATTTCCAGTCTTCTTCCAAATGTCTTTTGGTACAATCACCACTGTATATGAGTACCTTTAGGCTTGAACTTCTCCAGAGTCTGTGATGAATGAAGTCAGTTCATTCGGGAAGAGGTTACAAGCCATTTGTTTTAGAGTTTGCCTCTCCCTCAAGGCAAAATGTCTGAGCCAGGGGTCTCAAGCCAGGAGTGGGGACAATGACACACTTTGCTCTGAGAGACAAGCTAGTTTTAAGACCTGAGCACTTGGAAGGAGGCGGGAAGTAGCCTCAGGTCTCTTGGTTTCTCGCAGTCTCTCCTAATATAAACCATTGCCTTCTTAGGTGGGCAAAGGTAATTAGTGCCCCAGTATTCTCAGCAGTTCCACACGCAAAATAGAGCCTTCATCCCATGATTGGAGGCTGGGTGGAAGAATAGTGTTCCGGCCAGAACTTAGCCTCAGCAACAGGTGTCAGGTTAGCATGAGAAATGCTGATGTCCTGCCTTTCCCAGAAAGATAGCCCTCAGACTAGGAATGAGGGGTTGGGGAAGCCTTGTGTACTTGGCTGCACCAGTCTAGAGTAGAGTTTCCATCTAGTTGAGTTGGGAGTGAGGAAGCAGGCATTAGTCTCAGTTCAGCTACCACAGACTGTCACTGCTATTACCAAATGTTAGTAGATTTTCTTGAATAAATGTTTCTTCATTTGCTGTATATCTTGAGGACCATTTCCAGAGGCTTAAAATGGTAGTTTTTGTTTTTAATAATTTTCACCAGTTTCACGGGGAAGTAGGTCTGTGGAGCTCCTCGTGCTGTCATTCCTGCCCCGTTCATCTCTAAATCTCTCTTGAATCAAATTCCTGTCATGCTTCAAATCTCTCTCTAGGAAGAGCTTAGTCCCTTTTAAGAGCTCATGTGATTATTTCGGGCTCAGCCAGGATAATTTCCCTATATAAAAGTTAACTGATTTGAAGCACTGAATCCATCAATTTCACCTAGTTTCCCTAAACTACTATCATATTACTATTATGAATGTTATAATGAAAATAACCCCCCCCCAAAAAAACAAACATTGCCTTTGAGTAGATTTTGACGCATAGCGACTCTACAGGACAGAGTAGAGCTCCCCCACAGAGTTTCTAAGGAGCGCCTGGTGGATTCAAATTGCTGACCTTTTGATTAGCAGCCGTAGCACTTAATCACTATGCCACCAGAGTTTCCATAATCAGAATATTTGCCAATTATTCAATATTTGCTAGGTAATAAAAAAAAAATAGCTACCGTGTTTTTGATTCTTTACCCACATTAGCTTTTTTATCCCGACAATATTCTAATCTCAAAAAAGAAGCAATTATGGCTCAGAGAGAGTATGGAATTTGTCCAAGGTAATCCCTGGTAAGTGAGAGAATCACAATTTGAGCCTATGCCCTTAACCACAGGTGTTTCTACCTGCTGTTGGTCTCAAAAGACAACTTCTCTTCGAGAGCTACATCATATTTTGCTGCCACTCCCAAAAGAAGGCCCTGTTCACAAAAATGACTCACCCAAAGTATACAGTCCCTTGGCATTAGGGTTTTTCTAAGGAATGAAGAAGCCTGAGACAACGTATTTACCTAGTAACCACCTGCCAGATAACATAAGAACTGTTTTGATGTAGAAAGAAAGAAATTTAAAACCAGATAAATGTGAACCATATGCTATTGGCTACTTACAATCATTTACATCCCAGCAAGGGAAAACAGTTTTCACAACGATTACAAGGAAAAGATTGTTTCCTACTAAGTAAAAGCTACACCTGGGAATTTATCAAAGAAAGGGACCAAAAATATCAACAAATCTTTAAGTTCTGTAACCGAAAATCACGAGATCATCAGAGGAAGAAAAACGATCAAAAAATAAAATTAGCATTTAAAAAAAAAGAACAGAAAGTAACAAATGTTGATGAGGCTGCAGGGAGCTTGGAACTCTTATGCACTGCTGATGGCAATGTAAAATGATACAACTATTTTGGAAAAGGATGTGGCGCTTCTATAAAAAGCTACAAATAGAAATACCATATGATCCAGCAGTTCCACTCCTAGGAACATATCCTAGAGAAATAAGAACCATCATGCGAATAGACATATGCACACCCATGTTCATTGCAGCATTACTCACAATAACAAAAAGATGGAAACAACCTAAGTGCCCACCAACAAATTAATGGATAAATAAATATGGTACATACACACAATGAAATACTATGCAAGGATAAAGAACAATGATGAATCTGCGAAACATCTCACAACACGGATGAATCTGAAGTTCATTATGCTGATTGAAATAAGTCAGTCACAAAAGGACAAATACTGTATGAGACCACTATTATAAAAGCCCATGAAAAAGTTTACACACAGAAAGAAACAATCTTTCATGGTTGCGAGGGAGGGGAGGGGAGAAAAAAACACTAACTAGACAATAGATAAGTGGCAACTTTGGTGGCTCTGGTGGCATAGTGGTTAAGTTCTATGACTGCTAACCAAAAGGTCAGCAGTTCAAATCCACCAGGCGCTCCTTGGAAACTCTATGGAGCAGTTCTACTCTGTCTTATAGGGTCTCCATGAATCAGAATCAACTCGACGGCAATGGGTTTAACTTTGGTGAAGGGTAAGACAGTACACAATACCAGGGAAATCAGCACAACTTGACCAAGGCAAGGTCATGGAAGCTTCATAGACACATCCAAACTCCCTGAGGGACTGAATTACTGGGCTGAGGGCTGGGGACCATGATCTTGGGAAACATTTAACTCAATTGGCTCCCTTCAGGAGCAAGGGAGAATGAAGAAAACCAAAGACACAAGGGAAAGATTAGCCCAAAGGCCTCCACCAGACTGTGTCCAGCACAACTAGATGGTGCCTGGCTACCGCCACCGACTGCTCTGACAGGGATCACAATAGATGGTTCCGGACAAGCTGGAGAGAAAAGTAGAACAAAATTCTAACTCACAAAAAAAGACCAGACTTACTGGCCTGACAGAGACTGGAGAAACCTCGAGAGTATGACCCCCGACACTCTTTTAACTCAGTACTGAAGTCACGTAGGCCCATAAAACAAAAGGAGACTAAATGGGCACACCAGCCCTGGGGCAAGGACAAGAAGGCAGGAGGGGACAGGAAAGTTGGTAATGGGGAACCCAAGGTTGAGAAGGAGAGAGTATTGACATATGGGGTTGGCAACCAATATCACAAAACAATATGTCTATTAATTGTTTAATGAGAAACTAGTTTGCCCTGTAAACCTTCATCTAAAGTACAATAAAAATAAATAAAATTAGCTTAGTTACTGTAGCCTAATGTCCATGTTTTATAACCTATGAATTAAATCATATATACAGACTCAGGACTGGCTCCTGGGTTGGCACAAGTAAGTGTCAGCCCTCTAATTCTTCCAGTGGGAAGGCTAGTCTTATTGGCAAAACCTAAACAAGAAAAGATACTCAACTCAATACACCTGTGATTTATCAACTGCCCTCAAGAAATTGACAATCTACTTGGAGGGTTAAATATCAAATTCTGTCTTGTTTTACTTAAAAAAAAAAAAGTCAAATGATTTGAGACCTTAATTGCACCTGCAAGATCTCTTTTGCCATATAACATGACATAATCACATGCGTGATGGCTCATGTATTCACAGGTTCCACTTACTCTCAAAGAGAGATTATACAAGTGTGATAGTCATTAGGAGTCATCTTAGAATTCTGCCTATCATATATTCAATAATATTCATTATAAAAGTAAATAAATAATCTATCTGGCGTTATCTTAAACAGTTAGAAATAGAACTACCATACAACCCAGAAATCCCACTCCTGGGAATATACCCTAGAGATACAAGAGCCTTCATACAAACAGATATATGCACACCCATGTTTATTGCAGCTCTGTTTACAATAGCAAAAAGTTGGAAGCAACCAAGGTGTCCATCAACGGATGAATGGGTAAATAAATTGTGGTATATTCACACAATGGAATACTACGCATCAATAAAGAACAGTGACGAATCTGTGAAACATTTCATAACGTGGAGGAACCCGGAAGGCATTATGCTGAGCGAAATTAGTCAGAGGCAAAAGGACAAATATTGTATAAGACCACTATTATAAGATCTTGAGTAATAGTAAACCTGAGAAGAACACATACTTTTGCGGTTACGAGGGGGGGAGGGAGGGAGGGTGGGAGAGGGTTTTTTATTGATTAATCAGTAGATAAGAACTGCTTTAGGTGAAGGGAAAGACAACACTCAATACATGGAAGGTCAGCTCAATTGGACTGGACCAAAAGCAAAGAAGTTTCTGGGATAAAATGAAGGCTTCAAAGGTCAGCGGAGCAAGGGCGGGGGTCTGGGGAACATGGTTTGAGGGGACTTCTAAGTCAATTGGCAAAATAATTCTATTCTGAAATCATTCTGCATCCCACTTAGAAATGTGGCATCTGGGGTCTTAAATGCTAACAAGCGGCCATCTAAGATGCATCAATTGGTCTCAACCCACCTGGAACAAAGGAAAATGAAGAACACCAAGGCCACACGACAACTAAGAGCCCAAGAGACAGAAAGGGCCACATGAACCAGAGACCTACATCATCCTGAGACCAGAAGAACTAGATGGTGCCCGGCGACAATCGATGACTGCCCTGACAGGGAGCACAACAGAGGACCCCTGAGGGAGCAGGAGATCAGTGGGATACAGACCCCAAATTCTCATAAAAAGACCAAACTTAATGGTCTGACTGAGACTAGAGGAATCCCGGCGGCCATGGTCCCCAGACCTTCTGTTGGCCCAGGACAGGAACCATCCCCGAAGACAACTCATCAGGCATGAAAGGGACTGGTCAGCGGGTGGGAGAGAGACGCTGATGAAGAGTGAGCTAATTATATCAGGTGGACACTGGAGATTGTGTTGGCAACTCTTGTCTGGAGGGGGGATGGGAGGATAGAGAGAGAGAGAAGCCGGCAAAATTGTCACGAAAGGAGAGACTGAAAGGGCTGACTCAAGAGGGGGAGAGCAAGTGGGAGTAGGGAGTGAGATGTATGTAAACTTATATGTGACAGACTGATTGGATTTGTAAACGTTCACTTGAAGCTTAATAAAGGTTAATAAAAAAAAAAGTAAATTAACACATAGGAAATTAAGGATAATTTAATGGTCACCTTCAGCCACTCATTTCCATGGCCACATCTTAGAACTCATCATTACTCAGTACTGTTACACTTTTGAAATCTTAAATTGAGACATCCTACCCTAACCAGTCTCTTATCTTCATAGTTCTTTCACACTATTATTTCCACTTTCTTTGATCTGTGACCTTTAAGTCCTCTAGTCCCTTGGTTTTTTTGTATATACCGTCATTCTTCTTTCTTCACTTCCTTCCCCATCCAACTTAAACCTCATTTTACATGATTTCACTATCTTGTATCATCCCATAAAAAAAAAATTTTTTTTTCATCCCATAGTAACCCTTTTTTTGATAATTTATTTTATTTTTATTGTTGTTGTTGAGAATATATACAGCAGAACATACACCAACAATTTCTACATGTACAATTCAGTGACATTGATTAAATTCTTCGAGTTGTTCAACCATTCTCACCCTCCTTTTCTGAGTTACCCCTTCCCCATTAACATAAACTCACTGCTCCCTAAGTTTCCTAATCTTTTGAGTTTCTGTTGTCAATTTGATCCCATGTAGATAGACCTTAAAAGACCACAATGCTCAAGGTGGACATTCTTTACTAGTTAAGCTAAAAAATTGCTTGGTTTTAAGAAAACTTCAGGGAATATTTTTGGTTTAAGGTTTAAAGATTATTTAAGAGCAATAGTTTCAGGGGTCCATTCCAGCATCCATCCCCATAATAACTCTTATTATACTGTATCATCTTTTGTCTGTCTCCCCAACTACACTGCAAACTCTTTGAAGGCACAGACACACCTGATCACTCCTGTACATAGTGCCTGGCATATAGAGAAAACTAAATAAATATTTGTTAAAACAAGGAATGAATGATTGAGGTACTATCTATATGCATAAAAGGAATTCAGAGAGGAGAAAGGGAAAGATCAGTGGGTTGGAGCAGCCACAGAAGATTTGATGCAGGTGGTGGAAATTGAACTAGGCCTTGAGGACTGAATAAGATTTCAATAACTTGGAGCTAATTGAAGTCAGAAAAGGATGACTTCAAGGATGAGAATCTGTACAAGCAAAGACATGCACTAATTTGGGGAAAGAATAAGTATCATGAAGGAAACCAACTTGTATCATTAAGATGGAGCAATGGAAGGACTAGGAAATCAAGACAAATATCAGTAACAGTAAACCTTGAAAGGAAGACACATTCATAGTAGGAGGCACTCTCATAGATGCCAGTAGAAATCATGAAGAAAATCTATAAGTCTGGTGAGGTGAGGGTAAAAGCCAAAAAAGAAGTCAACTACTCTGTATGCAGGGGTCACCATGAGTAGGAATGGACTCTATGGCAACTAACAACAACACTGGGAACCAGACAGCTCTAGCATGTATCTGAAATTGAGAGTTATCCATCTAATTATGTGAATGGGATTTCTAAGCAAGGGTAGTTTTCACTATGCCTTCCCACTCTTAACCACTGATTTTCAGAGCTTTCCCTGTTGTTGTTAGGTGCCTTCGAGTTGGCTCTGACTCATAGCAACCCTACACACAACAAAACAAAATACTGCCCTGTCCTGTGCCATCCCCACAATCATATCTATCCTTGAGCCCATTGTTGCAGCCAGTGTGTCAATCCACTTCATTGAGGGTCTTCCTCTTTTTAGCTGACCCTCTACTTTACAAAGCATGATGTCCTTCTCTAGGGACTGGTCCCTCCTTACAACATGTCCAAAGTATATGAGATGAAGTCTTGCTATCCTTGCTTCTAAGGAGCATACCGGCTGTACTTCTTCCAAGACAGATTTGTTCGTTCTTCTGGCAGTCCGGGAGCCCTGGTGGCACAGTGGTTAAGCGTTAGGCTGCTAACCAAAAGGTCGGCAGTTCAAATCCATCAGCCACTCCTTGGAAACCCTATGGGGCAGTTCAACTCTGTCCTATAGGGTCACTATGAGTCAGAATCAACTCAACGGCAATGGGTTTCATTTTTTGGGTCTGGTAGTCCATGGTATGTTCAACATTCTTCACCAACATAGTTTAAAGGTGTCAATTTTTCTTTGATTATCCTTATTCATTGTCCAGTTTTCACACACATACAAGGCAATTGAAAATGCCACAGCTTGGTCAGGTGCACCTTAGTCCTTAATGTGACATCTTTGCTTTTTAACATTTTAAAGATGTCTTTTGCAGCAGATTTGCCCAATGCAATACATGGTATGACTTCTTGACTGCTGCTTCCATGGGCGTTGATTGTGGAGCCAAGTAAAACGAAATCCTTGACAACTTCAAACCTTTCTCCATTTATCATGATGTTGCTTATTGGTTTAGTTGCAAGGATTTTGGTTTTCTTTATGTTCAGGTGTAAGCCATACTGAAGACTGTGATCTTTGAGCTTCATCATTAAGTCCTTCAAGTTCTCTTTGCTTTCAGTAAGCAAGGTTGTGTCTTCTGCATAAAATTTCTTCCCTTTTAGTTTTCTATCTGCAGGTCTTTGCACGTTTCATTATAATACTTTATTTACTTTGTCTTCTCGAGCCGCCTTTTAAAGTCTTTTGTTCAGCTCTTTTACTTCATCATTTCTTCTTTTCGCTTTAGCTACTCTACGTTCAAGAGCAACTTTCAGAGTCTCTTCTGACATCCGTCTTGGTCTTTTCTTTCTTTTCTGCCTTTTCAGTGAACTCTTGCTTTCTCCATCTATGATGTCCTTGATGTCATTCCAGAACTCGTCTGGTCTTTGGTCGCTAGCGTTCAGTGCGTCAGATCTATTCTTCAGATGGTCTCTAAATTCAGGTGGGATATACACAAGGTCGTAGTTTGGCTCTTGTGAACTTGTTCTAATTTTCTTCCACTTCAACTTGAACTTATATATGAGCAATTGATGGTCTGTTTCACAGTTGTCCCCGAGCCTTGTTCTGACTGATGATATTGAGCTTTTCCATTGTCTCTTTCCACAGATGTAGTCAATTTGATTCCTGTGTATCCCATCTGGTGAGGTCCATGTGTGTAGTCACCATTTATGTTGTTGAAAAAAGGTATTTGCAATGTTGAAGTTGTTGGTCTTGCAAAATTCTATCATGTGATCTCTGGCATCGTTTCTATCACCAAGGCCATATTCTCCAACTACCAATCCTTCTTCTTGGCTTCCAACTTTCCCATTCCAATCGCCAGTAATTATCAATGCATCTTGATTGCATGTTTGATCAATTTCTAACTGCAGAGGTTAGTAAAAATCTTCAATTTTCTTCATGTTTGGCCTTAGTGGTTGATGCATAAATTTGAATAACAGTCATATTAACTGGTCTTCCTTGTAGGCATATGGATATTATCCTATCACTGACAGCATTGTACTTCAGGATAGATCTTGAAACGTTCTTTTTGTCGACAAATGTGATGCCATTCCTCTTCAAGTTGTCATTCCCAGCATAGTAGACCATATGATTGCCTGATTCAAAATGGCCAATACCAGTCCATTTCAGCTCACAAATGCCTAGGATATTGATCTATATGTGCTCCATTTCATTTTTGATGACTTCTGATTTTCCTGGATTCATATTTCGTACATTCCATGTTTCTATTATTAATGGATGTTTGCAGCTGTTTCTTCTCATTTTGAGTTGTGCCACATCAGCAAATGATGGTCCCAAAAACTCGACTCCATCCACGTCATTAAGGTCAACTTTACTTTGAGGAGGCAGCTCTTCCCTGGTCGTATTCTGAGTGCCTTCCAACCTGAGGGGCTCATCTTCCAGCACTATACCAAACACTATTTCACTGCTATTCATAAGGTTTTCACTGGCCAATTTTTTCAGAAGTAGACTACCAGGTTCTTCTTCCTAGTCTGCCTTAGTCTAGAAGCTCCACCAAAACCTCTCCACCAAGGGTGACCATGCTGGTATTTGAAATACCAGCGGCAAAACTTTCAGTATCACAGCAACATGCGAGCCATCACAGTACGATAGACCAACAGACACATGGTGGGAAAGTATTGACTAGCATCTGACATAAAAATGGGTTTCAAAATAACTTTCAAAATAAAGGAAATCACATTGGAAAGAGAAAGTCATGTCTGATTATGAAGGCCTTCAGTCGCCTGGCAGGGAAATTTAGATTTCTTCTTCTTTTTTAAATGGTGACTGACTTTATTTTTTTATTGTGTTAAATATATATCTAACAAAACCTTTGCCACTTCAACATTTTTTACATGTACAATTCAGTGACATTAATTCCATTCATCACTTTGTGCGGCTATCACCACTTAATGTGGTCCTAAACAAAGTAGGTGTCTGTTTCTCAACCAAGGGAGTAGCACAATAAAAGTCATGTTTTAGGACATTAAAAACCCACTACCCACTGCCATTGAGTCGATTTCGACTCACAGCGACCCCTTAGGACAGAGTAGAACTGCCCCATAGAGTTTCCAAGGAGCGCCTGGTGGATTAGAACTGCCAACCTTTTGGTTAGCAGCCATAGCTCTTAACCACTATGCCAAATTAGGGACATTAGTGAAGCTCTAAAATGTAGCATGAATTCATTACGATGGACTTTATTCACCCTAATTTTAAATCAAAGTCTTGAGAACATATTAACATTTATATAACCCATGAAGATGTGATTTTCTAAATAATATATCTATTTCTTAAACAGTATAAAGTAAGTCTTTTCCCCTGTAATTATATCAAACCCATTATGTACTTTCTTTTATATATAAAAGTTGAATTTTAAAAGTCAGCAAAATTACATATCAAAATGAGAAGAATATATATTACATTCATATTCTTGTTTTACCTTATTCATAAACATGGTGCTATATTTTTTTATTTCAATAAATTGATCTGAAGCTACAGCAAACTTAGAAATTAGTAATTTCTTCCAGGCTTTTCTAACTGTTCTGAGGGAAAAGATCAAAGCACCAAAGTAAGAAACTTTCACTGAGTGATATAATCACATGGGGAAAAAAAGCCTAGTAAAAAAAAAAAAGACTTTAAAAATTACTTAAGATTCTAAGATGGAAACGTGTTAACTTTATTTGATTCTATAATTGTTTATTTGTGTTTTATTTCCTGCTATACCATTAAAGTTATATATTTTTAGAAGGGATAAGATTCCCTTGAGTACTGAATTTGGGTATTTAAGAAGTGGATCCCAACTACATTTGTATTACTAGTTAATAGAAGTTCTTTGTTTGAAACACATTTTTATTAATTAATTTTACTATTCTGACAATTATTGTTAAGTAGTCCCAATAAAATTGTGCCTAAAACAAATGAATATGTCTCAGTCCACAGAACCACACAATTTCCCTAAATACAAAATGCAAATAGACATACTATTTATCAGTAGCAATGGAGCAACTACATAATTGGCAGGACCAGGTGACAGAGAGGCTGAGCTACTCCTTCAAGCATTAATTTTGCTATCATTAGAGTTGACACATTTGCTTCTTTTTCATTCTACTGGGATCACATTGCAGTTGTCAGAAGAGTGTGCGTGGGAGGTGGGATTTACCAGCACTCCCTTAACTACCTCTTACTTCTGACACCAATGACTGATCACTGGTGAATTCTTTTCAGTTGTCAAGAAATTCTCTCTTTTTGTGTGCACGCGTGTGTACGTGTGCATATGTATGTACTGACTGCAAAGACATATTTCTGGATTTATGACCCAGTGCTGATGCAGGTACCGCTCTTTTTGGCATTGGAAAATAAACAGTATCTAATACTTATTATATATCTTCATGGATTTTAAAAACCAACACATGGGAAGATTGGTTAACAAGACTGTCACTTAGTTACTTTTAATTTATACATAGCAAACACTATACAAAAGAAGGTACTGTATTATTTCATGGAAGTTAGTTATCAGGTAGCATGTGTTATAGATTTCCCATTGCTTCATAGTAGTTGGTCTGTTTTCAGAAAATGATTCACTTTTACATTTTTATCTGCAAGCGATTAATTGCTTTTCAGTATTTTTATTAGAAAGAATGAATTTTCACAACTTAAAAACCACATTCATCACTAAGCATTTCTAAACCTTCAGAAATATTTTTCACTCAAAATACATGATCATAAGCTCATTCCAAATGGGTTAGGTTAAATTACAGTAGTATTCTTCTTTAGTAAATTTTATGGGAGCTTGTAGAAACCGTCAAGGTTTAAAAAATGAATCTTGGTAAATGATTTGTGCTTTTTATATATCCCTACATTTTATTGAATGTAATTTGGCTGTTCAAATATGAATAAGATATTAAGACACAGGATAAGTGGCATGTCTTTCCTACTAGCGTATTATTCAAATGATTTAGGGCCTACTGCTTTTCTGGTCAGAATGATAGATAATGACTTTGTACAAGCTAATTTGAAATTGGATCTGTAATTTTCATTCATTTAATTACAAAACAGCATTATAAAATCCCTACCAAAATAGTTCACATAGCTGTCTGCAGTGAGGAAGCTTTTATGTGAAAGCACATTGTATAAGCTTGATCAGTTGCCAGAAGTGGTAGGATTTTGCTGAGCAAGTCATGGCATTATTAAAGGATGCTGGCATAAACAGAAATGCAGATCAGTAAATGAAATGGAGGACAGAGAGAAACTGATAAAGACGGTGTATTAAAATGGTTGAATATAGCTTCTTAGGATATATGTTTAATAGTTCAGTGTGAGTAAAGACCTGAGGAAATGACCTTTCACTTCAGCATAAAAGAAATGGAATTAGAATTTATTCCAACTGTGTTCTTTTACAGTAAAGTAGTATCCTCTGGCTTTACCCATGAAGAAGTGTTTTTATTGATAAGCTGGCACTAATGATAAATTAACTCTTTATAATACCAACATGTTGATTGGTAGAGAACTTATAAAAATGATGAGAAGACTTTTAAGAAAAACTGTGCCCTCCAGGAGAATAAAATAATAAAAAAAAAAATAATGGGTAACCTGTAATACTAAGAATGGGTCATCTTTTTATGATAATATTTATAATACCTACTTCAAAACTCAGGCTTTGTAACAGAAATTTCATGGCAGTCAAATTTTCTTTTAAAAGACAAAATGAGTCCTACTAACAACTAACTTGTTCAATTAAAACATTGACATTATTCATTTCCACAAAGATTTATTCATTGAAATGTTATAATCAGATACTTTACATGAAACGGATTTCATCCCTACATAACTGAATACGTAATTGGACACATACATTAGTAGTAGCTCATATAGGAAGAGAGATGGCTGGGATCCCAAATCTTCCAATCTTCAGATTCCATCATGCTACTCTTTCCCGTACTAGGTTCCTGAGGAATATATATAGTACATAGGAAACACTGGATAAATGGACACAATATGTCAGCTAGGGCCCTAAATTTTTACTGAAATAAAATGACTCTTTATATACCCATCCACCTCCCATCACAGCCTAGGGTTCAGGCTAGAAGTAAGAAAAAGTGATTTCTTAGCCCTTTTCCCGGGGACAAGGCCATAGTCTCCATTTCCCCCACCCTCAGGCCTTACCACTCTGATAGTGAAAGGAGGGGGGAAAAAATCCTCCACGAAAATCCTAGAGCAGAATTTACTTCAAATGCTTCCTGTGTCTCACACACTACTTATACGCTCATTTGGGTTACAGAAAAAAGGAATGTGAGAAGGATCCAACACGCAGAAGATCCATCTTACCACACCTTTCACATGAGAGCATGCCTGAAGCTTGAGCTTTTTACTTCATTGTTACTCACACCAAAAACTCCAGTGCATGAGAATTATGTGTTCTTTATCCAAGTTAGAGTTGTTTCTTCTAGACGATGAAGTGGTTGGGAGGAATGATTGACCTTTCCCATCGTGTGGAAGATGAAGTTCATGGGAGGAATGTTTGACCTTTCCCAGCAGTTAGAATGTACCACTAACAATGTTGTTGTTCTCGTTAGGTGTTGCTGAGTCGGTTCCAACTCATAGCGACTTTGTGTACAACAGAACAAAACACTGCCTGGTCCTACGCCATCCTCACAATCATAGCTATGTTTGAGCCCATTGTTGCAGCCACTGTGTCAATCCATCCCATCAAGGGTCTTCCTCTTTTTCACTGACCCTCTACTTTACCAAGCATGATATCCGTCTTCAGGGACTGGACCCTCCTGATAACATATCTCACCACCCTCACTTTCAAGAAGCACACTGGCTGTACTTCTTCCAAGACAGACTTGTTCATTCTCCTGGAAGTCCATGGTATATTCAGTATTCTTCACCAACACCATACTTCAAAGGCATCAATTCTTCTTCAGTCTTCCTTATTCATTGTCCAGCTTTCACATGCATATGAGGCAATTGAAAATAAGATGGATTGGGTGAGGTGCACCTTAATCCTCAAAGCAACATTTTTGCTTTTGAACACTTTAAAGACATCTTTTGCAGCAGATTTGCCCAATGCAATACATCGTTTGATTTCTTGATTGCTGCGTCCATGGGGGTTGATTGTGGATCTAAGTAAAACGAAATCCTTGACTAGTTCAGTATGTTCTCCATTTATCACGATGTTGCTTACTGGTCCAGTTGTGAGGATTTTTGTTTTCTTTATGTTGAGGTGTAATCCATACTGAAGGCTTTGGTCTTTGATCTCCATCAGTAAGTGCTTCAAGTCCTCTTTCCTTTCAGCAAGCAAGGTTGTGTCATCTGCATATCACAGGTTGTTAATGAGTCTTCCTCCAACCCTGATACCTCGTTCTTCTTCATATAGTCCTGCTTCTCAGATTACTGCTCAGCATACAGATTGAATAAGTGTGGTAAAAAGATACAACCCTGATACACACCTTTCCTGATTTTAAACCACGCAGCATCCCCTCATTCTTTTAGAACAACTGCCTCTTGTTCTAGGTACAGGTCCTAAAGAGCACAATTAAGTGTCCTGGAATTTCCATTCTTTGCAATGTTATCCATACTTTGTTATCATCCACACAGTCAAATGCCTTTGCATAGTCAATAAAACACAGGTAACATCTCTCTGGTATTCTCTGCTTTCAGCCAAGATCCATCTGACATCAGCAATGATGTTCCTCATTCCAGGTCCTCTTAAATTTCTGGCTGTTCCCTGTCGATGTACTGCAGCAACCATTTTTGAATGATCTTCAGCAAAATTTTACTTGCATGTGATATTAATGATATTGTTCAATAATTTCTGTATTCTGTTGGATCACCTTTCTTTGGAATGGGAGTAAATACGGATCTCTTCCAGTCGGTTGGTCAGGTAGCTGTCTTACAAATTTCTTGTCATAGATGGGTGAGTGCTTCCAGTGCTGCATCCATTTATTGAAACATCTCAATTTGTAACCAGTTAATTCCTAGAGACTTGTTTTCACTAATTACTTCAGTTCAGCTTGGACTTCTTCCTTCAGTACCATTGGTTTTTTTATTATGTTACCTCCTGAAATGGTTGAACATGGACCAATGCTTGGTACAGTGACTCTGTACCCCTTCCATCTTCTTTTGATGTTCCCTGTGTCATTCAATATTTTGCCCAATCCTTCAATATTGCTACCCAGGTCTTGAATTTTTTCTTCAGTTCTTTCAACCTGAAAAATGCCGAGCGTGTTCTTCCCTTTTGGTTTTCTAACTCCAGGTCTTTGCACATTTCAGTGAAGAATAAATTAAGACACTTCTTGTTAGAGTTACCTTCTTTATTCAGGGATACAAATCCTAGCTAACATTTTATTGACCTGGCACATATAAAGAAGCAGGGACTGAGATTTTTGAGTTCTACCTCCACTCCCATCACTTAGATGTTTCTAGAAAATAAGCAGTTTAATTCCTTTATATAGCAATATACACATTATGGCACATATTCGTGAAAATATCAATTTGTTAATTGGTCTGGCTTTTACAAAACTGTTCTACAAGCATGCAGATTTATTCATCCGTTCACTATTTCAATCTACACATACTTACTGGACACACATATAAACAACTTGTAAATAAAGAATATTATGATAAATATTGTAAGAGAAGCAAAGAGAGAAATGAAATAAACATTAGAAAGAAGGGCTACTCTTCTGGGGGAGAGGTAATTACTATGTGGAAGAGGTAGGATTTAAAGAGGTCTTGGAAATATATGCAGACTTTCTCAACAACTGAATTTTACCAATATAGTCTAATTCAGTAATTTGAAATATGTGGTTTGAGAGCAAGCAACACCAGCACTACCTACGAATGTGTTAGAAATGCAAATTCTCAGGCTCCACCACAGATTTATTGAATCAGAAACTCTGGGAGCAGGGCCCAGCAACCTATAATTTATCAATCCTCTGTGTAATTCTGATACATGCTAGAGTTTGAAGATCACTGTTCTAATCAATCAATAAGTCTATGTTTATTGATTAACTTATTGCACAGTACTAACTAAATAGACAGTTGGAGAATAAAAATAAGCATCAAAGAGAGTTCTTATTATTTGAAACATTCCAACAGAATTAGAGTAGTAATCTTACTAGACACACAAAAATGAAACCTAACAACACAAAGTCATTGCTAGGGCCTAAGTCAGGTACCAAAATCAAATGTGGCACAATGACAAGTAGAGATTACAGTGAGCTGCTACCTGACTGCAGAGTTCCAGTAAATACACAAGGGAGGTGTCCTAATTTACATCTTTTCACATTTGTCAAGCCGAATATTATCATTTGGTTGGTCCAGATGGCACTCAGTTTACTGGTCAAGGAACCAAAAACAGGGAAAAGTAGGTCTAAGAAAAATACAAATGGCCACTGTATTTATCCTGCTTGGATGAAGACGAACTTCTTTTTTTTTTTAATAATTTTTATTGAGCTTTAAGTAAACGTTTACAAATCAAGTCAGTCTGTCACATATAAGCTTATATACACCTTACTCCATACTCCCACTTACTCTCCCCCTAATGAGTCAGCCCTTCCAGTCTCTCCTTTCGTGACAATTTTGCCAGTTTCTAACCCTCTCTACCCTCCCATCTCCCCTCCAGACAGGAGATGCCAACACAGTCTCAAGTGTCCACCTGATACAAGTAGCTCACTCTTCATCAGCATCTCTCTCCTACCCATTGTCCAGTCCCTTCCATGTCTGATGAGTTGTCTTCGGGAATGGTTCCTGTCCTGGGCCAACAGAAGGTTTGGGGACCATGACCGCCGGGATTCCACTAGTCTCAGTCAGACCATTAAGTCTGGTCTTTTTATGAGAATTTGGGGTCTGCATCCCACTGCTCTCCTGCTCCCTCAGGGGTTCTCCGTTGTGCTCCCTGTCAGGGCAGTCATCAGTTGTGGCTGGGCACCATCTAGTTCTTCTGGTCTCAGGATGATGTAAGTCTCTGGTTCCTGTGGCCCTTTCTGTCTCTTGGGCTCATAGTTATCATGTGACCTTGGTGGAAGATGAACTTCTTGAATCTGTAAATTTATAGTTTGGATCAAATTTGAAAGATGTTTGGCCATTATTTCTTCACCTTTCCCTTCTTTAGGACTCCAATTACAATTACGCTAGAGTGTATGATATTGTCACTTCTTCATACGATTACTGCGTTTATTTCATTTTTTTTTTTTTAGTCTTTTTTTTTTCTCTCTGTGTTTCAATTTGGCTAGTTTCTATTGCTATGTCTTCAAGTTAATTGACTTTTTCTTCTGTAATTTCTAATGGCGTAAATTCCATCCAATGGAATTTTCATTTCAGATAACATATTTTTCATCTCCAAGTTTCATTAAGTCCTTTTACATCTTCCAGCTCTCTTTTCATGATGCTTATGTTTTCCTTCACCTCCTTAAGTGTATGAAACATACCTATTATAGCTGTTTTAATGTCATTGTTTGCAAATTTCATCACCTCTCATTTTACGGTCTGTGTTTCTCCTGCTTATGGGTCACATTTTCCTGTTTTTTCAGTACAGGTATTCCCCCGGTTGTGAACATCCAACTTATGTACAACCCGTAGTTATGAACCAATGCCCATAAAGAGCATTTTATTAAAAAGTCAAGGTACATACAATGGTCTGTAATCACAAATGGGCACTACTTTGTGATGTGCATCAAAACATTATTATTGTTCTTACCGTAGTATTATGTTCAAGATGTTTTAGTGTATCTGGAAGTGGCTCTTTAATGTTTTTATGCATAGAAACATACACTACATACTATATACTAAGACAAACATTTGACTAACTGATGTTAGATAGGAACCGTACCTAACTGTTTCGACTTGCATACAAATTCAACTTAAAGATAGATTAGGAATGGAAGTCATTCATAATCCAGGGACTGCCTGTACTCTGCCGCACAAATTCTAGTGGAATTCATCTGTCTTGAATTATGATCTCTATCTCCTCAACTCAGTAAGAGTTCCTCTCCCTGTGCCACTGCTGGAAAGTGCCTCCAGCAGAAAGCTGAGGTGGTTTCAGGGCTCACCTCATTTATTTCCTTTCTTTCAGGTATCATGGTTCTGCACAGCCTGTTCTCCAATGTCTGAAAACTGCTTTGCCAAGTTGTACATTTTCCTAGTTGTTCATGGCAGAAAGGCAAGTCCCATAGGAGGTATGACTTCATGGGTGGAATCAGAAGTCCTAAAATACCTACAGTAAAAACTTGCAAGAAAAACATAGACACAGGCATAAAATTTTAAGAATGGGGAACTGAGAGAGTTGTGCTGATATATATGGTAACTATTGTTTGGAGTAAATGGATTATTACTTCCCACTGAACCCCGGTTGGTTTTAAAGGTGTCATGACCCCAAGTGTGTAAGCATTTTATATACAATGACATTAAAAATTAATTTCTTTAGACATTAAGTGCTTCTGAAGAAATATCTAATTTGTTCTTCTTATCAACAAGTCAGATAAAATGCAGCATTTGCAGTATCTAGATTTTTCTTTTCTTTTTGAAAAAAGCCTTTTTATTATAAAAGTAATGTATGCTTACCATAAAAAAATCAAACAATAAAGAAATCTATAAAAACAGAAAGTAAAAATGAAATTTCCTCCACTTTATCTCATTCATTGTTAACAATTTGGTATATGTTCTGCCATATATATATATATATATACACACATACAGGATTTTTTCCACCACTATCCAGCCTCACTGAAGGACCAGTAATGGAACTTCCCTTACTATACCACCATCACCCCCTTATTTGGGGTGGGGGCTTACCAGAGTCTTGGGTCATTGCCAAGGAGAAGTGTCCACAAGCTGCAGCTTGGATGGAACCCAGAAAGTCTCAGGGTTTCCCTCTGCTGGATGAGCAGCAGTAAAGATCACAGGCACCTCTTAAAGGAAAGTTTTGTCTAACCGCTAAAAGAAGAGGTGGCATGATTACTCAGCATAGGTCATATACTCTCTTAACTAGTGATGAGTGTTTGCTGGCATTGATTCAGTTTTCATTTGGCTCCCTGACAGTGGTCACCCATGGAGTCCTTGGTGCCTCTCAGTGATGACTTTTTCCTCTAATCCATATTGTCCCAGCTCCTTTATTTTTGTGTTTACCTTATGACCACCTCCAAGGACTTGTCCCTTACAGACACACATCCTTCTGCTTAAGTGACCCTAATCTAATCTTTTCCCAAGGTTGTAGGTGTAGGTAGAGTGCATAGACAAGGTCCTTACTGCTTCTATTTTCTTTGTAATATTTGTATAGTAAAAAAAAAAAAAAAAAAACTCTATGTTCTGTTTTCCAGAGGGCCTTCCCTTTTGTTTAACCACTGAATAGTTTGGAAGTAAAAACAAAATGAACTAAAACAACAACAAAGTGTATATTAACTCTTTCCCTTTTCATATTTGCTATAACTATGCCCATTCTTCAAGCTTTTCATATGCCTCTGACTAGGGGAAGGGTCAAGAAGTTCAGGAAGTGAAAGAAAGGAAGAAAAAGCACAAGGATGGAGTTTAAGATGATAATATATTTGTACGTAGATAGAATTTTCTCAATAAAATATTATAATGCTAAATTTGCTATTCTGTAACCTGTTTTTTTTTCACTTAGTGTAGCATTGACATCTTTCAAGCTACTACATATAAAAATACTTCATAAATTAACATATTTCACTGTATGGTTTAGGATAATATAGTAAACAAATGTACTATTGATGGATACAATAAAAAATATTGTATCTGGTCAAATTTTGAGCAGCACATATTTGTATCTGTAGGAAAAATTGCTGAAAGTATAAATGCAGGGTCAAAGGGTATTGTTATTTAAATTTAATAGATAATATCAAATTACCTCCCAGAAAAGTTGTACTGATTTACACTTTCATAACATACACCTCGACATAAAGAAAGCAAAAATCTTCACAACTGGACCAACAAACAACACCGTGATAAATGGAGATAATATTGAAGTTGTCAGGGATTTCATTTTACTTGGATCCACAATCAATGCTCCATGGAAGCAGTAGTCAAGAAATCAAACGATGTATTGCACTGGGCAAATCTAATGCAAAAGACCTCCTTAAAGTATTATAAAAAACAAAGATGTCACCTTGAGGACTAAGGTGCACCTGACTTAAGCCATGGCATTTTCATTCGCTTCATATGCATGTGAAAGCTGGACAATGAATAAGGAAGACCGAAGAAAAATTGTTGTCTTTGAATTATGGTGTTGGCAAAAAAATACGGAATATACCATGGACTGCCAGAAAAAGGAACAAATCTGTCTTAAAAGAAGTACAGCCAGAATGCTCCTTAGAAACGAGGATGGAGAGACGTCGTCTCACATACTTTGGATATGTTTTTGGTAGGGATCAGTCCCTGGAGAAGGACATCCTTTTGGTAAAGTAAAGGGTCAGCGAAAAAGAGGAAGACCCTCAATGAGATGGATTGACAAAGTGGCTGCCACGATGGGTTCAAGCATAGCAGCGATTGTGAGGGTGGGACAGGACCCAGTACTGTTTCGTTCTGTTGTACAGGTTTCCCCTGCTATCCGAAAGTAGAGCGTTCCTGCGAAACCTTTCTTAAGCCAAGATGGAGTAAAGTTAAGAAGCAAGTACTGTTAACTTATATGGGAAACATTTTTGAGCATTCCCAGACCCAAAAAATAACCTATCAAATCATACCAAATAACACACAAAACTTAAAATGACACTAACATAGAGTAAAAGCAGGAATGATATGATAAACACGCAGCCTATATAAAGTAGAAATAATGTATGTACAGTGTAGCTTCACAGACACAGTTCAAAGCTATGGTGACTTGATGCTGAGATGCTGAGTGTAGCTCCCACAGAAGGAGCTTAGCGACACCACTCTCACTGCTAAGAGTGTGTGCTGCCTCTTTAACGGCTCGCCTCCTTAACGGCTTGCTGCAAAACAAACGCTAAATGTTATTTTCGCTTTTCACCTTTTTTTGTAAAAGCAAAAATTCTCTTCAGATTTCTTTCGGTTAGTGAAAACAGGTACTAATGTAGGTCTTCCATAAAAGCGAAGTTGTGTAAAGCAAACTTCCAAAAAGTGGGCGATACCTGTACATAGGGGTGCTATGAGTCAGAACCGAGCTGATCACACCTAACGACAACAACAATACACTTTCATTAACTGTGTATGATAATTTCAATACTGGCTATTAAAAATATTATCAATATTTGCCAATTGAATAGGTTAAAATATCTAATTTTTAGGTAATTAATTATTCTTGAGTTGAAGGAATAGGCATTAAATTTTATATGGAGATACTATTTTATTTTCATCTACTGGCGACCTACATAGAGAGAGATTTTCTAAAAATAAAACAAAATAAAATAAATCTCTGCATCTCTGAAGTAAGCCACATATAGTTGTTGGGTTTTTTTTATTGTGATGCAAATATACACAACGTTCACCAATTCTATAGTTTCTACATGCACAATGCAATGACATTGATTACACTCTTCATGTTGCAAAACCCTTATCACTATCTTTTGCTAATTATTCTACCACCATTAAAGTAAATTCAGTGCCCCTCTGAAGCAAAAACTCCCCCTTTACCCCTTCTTCCCACCCCTGGTAACCACTAATAAGCTTTGGTTTCTATATATTTGCTTATTTCATATAAGTGAGGTTATACAGTATTTGTCTTCTTGTGACTGACATTTCATTCAGCATAATGTTTTCAAGGTTCATCCATGTTGTAGCATGTATTAGGACCTCATTTCTCTCTATAACTGAGTAATATTACATTGTACGTATATACCACAATTTGTTTATTCATTCATCTCTTGATGAGCATTATGGTTCTTTCCACCTTTTCACTATTATGAAAAGTGCTTCAACGAACATTGGTGTACAGGTTTCTGCTTAAGTTCCTGCTTTCACTTCTTTTGGGTATATACCTAGGATTAAGATTGCTGGGTCACCTGGAGCAAAGGAGAACGAAGAACACCAAAGACGCAAGGTAATTATGAGCCTAAGGGACAGAAAGGGCCACATAAAACAGCCTGAGACCAGAAGAACTAGATGGTGCCTGGCTACAACCGACGACTGCCCTGACAGGGAACAAAACAGAGAACCCCTGACGGAGCAGGAGAGCAGTGGGATGCAGACCTCAAGTTCTTGTAAAAAGACCAGACTTAATGGTCTCACTAAGACTAGAAGGACCCTGGAGGTCATGGTCTCCAGACCTTCCATTAGCCCAGACTAGAACCATTCCCAAAGCCAACTCTGCAGGCAGGGATTGGATTGGTCTCTAAGACAGAAAATGATACTGGTGAGGAGTGAGCTTCTTGGCTCAAGTAAACAAATGAGACTATGTGGGCAGCTCCTGTCTGCAGGGGAGATGAGAAGGCAGAGGGCGACAGAAGCTGGCTGAACAGACACAGGGAATACAGGGTGGAGAGGAGGTGTGTGCTGTCTCATTAGGGGGAGAGCAACTAGGAGTATATAACCCACTGCCGTCAAGTCGATTATATATAAAAAAATATATAGCAAGATATATATAAATTTTTGTATGAGAGACTGACTTGATTTGTAAACTTTCACTTAAACCACAATAAAAAAAAAGAAAGAAACCAATATCAAACAGTCAACATTTACCCTAAAACAAAGACGAGAAGGTAAGGAGAGGCAAGGATGCTAGATTAATGGAAACAGAACAAACAGAATGGAAATGACAATGTTGACACATTGTGAAAAATGTAACCAGTGTCATGAAAAATTTGTATAAAAATTGTTAAATGGGAACCTAATTTGCTGTGTAAACGTTCTCCTAAAACACAATAAAATATCAAAAAAAAAAAAAGATTGCTGGGTCATACTGTAGTTCCATGTTCAACCTTTTGAGGAATAACCAAACTATTTTTCACAGTGGCTATACCGTTTTACATTCCCACCACCAATGGATAAAAGTTCCAATTTCTCTACATTCTCTCCAACAACTCTTCCATTTTTTTTTATCATTGTCATTCTGATGGGGGTGAGGTGCAATCTCAATGTGGTTTTGATTTGCATCTCCTTAATGGCTAACGATGTTGAGCATCTTTTCATGTGTTTGTTGGCTATCCTCTTTGGTGACCTGCCTGTTCAATTCCTTTGTGTATTTTTGATTGAGTTATTTCCCAAATAGTTCTGATGGATTGTTGTTATTACACATACTACTGAGTTTGATCTGTTAGGGTTTTTTTTTTTTAGCCTTTTTTAAAATATACTATTTTTTACAGCAGATTCATGTTTACAGAAAAATTGTGAAAAAAGTACAGAAAGTTCATGTACCCCTTCTCTTCTCTGCAAACTGTTTTTTTCTTTTAACATCTGGCGTTAGTGTGTGTGATGGTCAATTTTGTGTGTCAACTTGGCTAGGCTATGGTGCCCAGTTGTTTATCAAACATTAATATCGTTGTTGCTATGTAGTAGTTACATGTGATTAAATCAATTGGCCTTAAGTAAAGCTGATTACCTTCCATAAAGTAGGTGGGTTTCAACCAATCTGTTGTTGGCCTAATAAGCAAAAAGGAAGTTTCCCTAGGGTGTGTTCTGCCTTTGGAGTATAAACAGACTTTTTTCGAAGACTTCCGCCTTCTTTATTCTTCCCATCACCTGACCTACAGAATCTGAGACACAAGCCTGCAGGATTCTCTACCCTGTCACCTGACTTACAGATTTTGGACTTGCCAGCCCCAATTCCGTGAGCCAATTCCTTAAAATAAATCTCTTTCTCCTCCCATTTCTCTCTCTTGCTCCCTTTCTCTCTATATATAAACCCATTGCTGTTGAGTTGATTTTGGCTCATAGCAACCCTACAGGACAGAGTAGAATGGTCCCATAGGGTTTCCAAGGAGAAGCTGGTTGATTCGAACTGCTGACCTTTTGGTTAGCAGCCAAACTCTTAACTAAAAACCAATGCCTTGCCGTCGAGTCAATTCCAACTCATAGCGAACCTATAGGACAGAATAGAACTGCCCCATAGAGTTTCCTAGGGTGAAATCTTTACAGAAGCTGATTTCCACATCTTTCTCCTGCAGACTGGCTGGTAAGTTCAAACCGCTGACCTTTTGGTCAGCAGCCGAGCGTGCATATTCTCTGTTTCTGCAGAGAACCCTAACAAAGACATTTTGGTACCGAGAGTGGTTCTCAAGGAGAAGAATCTTAAAGATGAGTTTTCCAAATTGGTTTTGGGATTTCTGGAATTGGTTGTCAAATCTAGTGAGATTTAAAGGCACTAATGACTCTATTTCCAGTAGTAAAGAGGGCACTGATAATCCCTGGCATGATGTGGCAATAGAGATACACAAACTATCACCACTGGACACTCCTAATCAAATACCTATGAGAGACTAAGGCTCTGGGTGATCATGTGTATGAAACCTTAGAACATTTTTGTCAAACTGACCAGTCTAATGACATTGGGTGATTGCTCCTACTACTTTCACTGGAAAGAGTGGAGAAAGAAAAGGATGAGCTCAGGGCTTCAAATTCCCAGCTCAAGCACTGCATAAAGGACCTGAAAATTGCTATGTGGGCCCTGAAAGGAAACCTTATCTCTTGTAGTCACAGAGCTGAAATCTAAAAACCAAACCGAGAGTCTCATTCTACAAGTAACTGAATTATAATGCTAATTGAATTCCCAAACTTGCAAGGCGTCTGCTGTTAAAGTGAGGAGATTGATTGGGAAGAAATGGGATCCTGAAAATTGGAATGGAGACCTATGGACAGATGCTGATGAAGTTGGGCACATGATGCCCCTAAATTCTGCTGAGTTTTCTTTGCCAGTAGAAGCAGCCCTTCTGCCCCCAGAAGAGATTAATTCAGCTTTGCCTGAGGAAATTTTGCCTAAGGCATCTCCTGGGGCAAATGCCTTATAAGACTCAGCTCAATGTCCTCAGGAGCCACCCTCACCATCCCCCTTTGCTTCCAGCCCTATAAGATGAGGTACAAAGTGTGATCCATGAAGAGGTGTGCTACATTCTAAGAGAACTACATGATTTTTATAATTTATAAAGACAAATTCAGGGAATATGTACGGGAATGGATATTAAGAGTGTGAGATAATTGTGGAAGTAACAAAGGTGAATCAGTCCAAATTTACTGATGTGACCTCCCTAAGCACAGATCCTGCATTCAGTGTTCCAGCTCGAGTGGTTAAAAAGGGATCTAACTGGTTGGTTGGTTGGCTGGAACATGGACCAAAAGGTGGTTTACACTAAATGAAGCTGAAATACCAGAATTTCTTTGGTGTACTGTATGTTATGGATTAAATCGCGTCCCCTAAATACATGTATTGTAAATCCTAAACCCCTATACCTATGGATATATAATCACTGGGAATAGGGTTTTGTTAATTAACATAGGTTATGTTAATGATGCTGTATAAAGTGTCAAGTATGTCTCTTAAACCAATGACTTTTGTGACATAAAAGGAGCAGCTTAAGCACAGAAGAAAGCAAGAAGACAAACCAGAGGAGACTGATGTCATGTGGAGATAGCCAAGGAACCAAGAAACAGAAGATGAAAAGAGACAAGGACCTTCCCCCAGAGTGGACAAAAGAGAGAAAACCTCCCCCTACAGCCAGTGCCCTGAATTCAGACTTCTAGCTCCTAACTATGAGAAAACTAATTCCTGTTCATTAAAGCCAGCCACTTGTGGTGTTTCTGTTATATAGCAGCACTAAGAAACTAAAACACTACAAAAGAAAGTATCCAAAGGCTTAAAGAAATTGGAATTTTAGAATGGATTTATCATGTTAGACCTACCAACCCAACATGAGAGTGGACAGACCTTTCATCATGACTATGAGGAATACTTGTGAGGGGAGCCACAGCATTCTTGAAGAGCACTGTAATTTCTCTGCTCTGTACATTAGATATTACAGTGGAAATTGTCAGCAGTGAACTGGAAAAGCTGAATATAATGGGGGTGACTGAATCACAGGTGATAGGTGCCAAGTGGCAGGACTTAATTGCCAAAGACAAAGTGGGTGTAGTTACCCTAATGGACAGAAGGGTCAGAGCAGTAATCAGAATAGTCTGACTGGCAGAGACCTATGGCACTGGCTAATTGGTCTTAATATCCTAAGAGTGAAATAGATAGAAAATCTATTAAATATTTACATAATGTCTATAAGTGGAAGAGTTCTAGATCAAATGAATAGAAGTCTAGCTTGAATTGCCAAAATAGACAGTCATGATTCCCTCAATCAATTCCCAAATTTGAGCCAGCTTATAGACCCCCAACACCTTGAATGAAGGAGAAATCAGATCCTACTGAGGAAGGACTCCACTCCATTCCAAAAATTTATATTGTGCATTCAATGTTTCAGCTTCCCGGCCTTCCCCAAAAGGAATCTACAGCTTTTTACCAGGTTTACTTTTCATTGGGGAAAAGGAAATTATCAGATTTTGGGGGTGTTACTGGACACAGGCTCTGAACTGACACTAAAATGTCAGTGTGGTTCACCTGTCAAAGTAGGAGTGTATGGAGGTCAAGTTATCAATGGAGTCTTAGCTCAGGTTCATCTTACAGTGGGTCCAGTGGGTCCCAGAACTCATCCTGTAGTGATTTCCCCAGTTCTAGAACGTATCGTTGAAATAGACACACTCAGCAACCAGCAGAATCTTCACACTGAATCCCTGATATGTGGTTTGAAGGCTATTATGATAGGAAAAGCCAAGTGGAAGCCACTAGAACTGCCTCTACCTACGAAAAAAGTAAACCAAAAACAATTCTACACTCCTGCTGGGATTGCAAAGGTTAGTGCCACTATTAAGGACTCCAAGGATGCAGGGGTGATGGGGTGATGATTCTCACTACATTCCCATTCAGCTCACCTATTTGGCCTGTGCAGAAAACAGATGCATCTTGGAAAATGACAGTGGATTATCATAAACTTAACCAGATGGTGACAACAATTGCAGATGCTGTTCCAGATGTGGTTTCATTATTTGAGCAAATTAATACATTCCCTGGTATGCAGCTATTGACCTCAATTTTTCTCGATTCCTATCAGTAAAGACGACCAGAAGCAGTTTGCCTTCAGTTGGCAAGGCAAAAAATACACCTTCACTATCCCACCTCAGAAGTATATCAGCTTTTCAGCCCCATGTCGTAATTTTGTCCACATGGATCTTGATTATCTTTCCCTTCCACAAGACATTACACTACTCCATTACATTGATGACATCATGCTGATTGGACCTAGTGAGCAAGAAGTAGCAACTACTCTACACTTTATTGGTAAGACATTTGTTTGCCAGAGGGTGGAAAATAAATCTGACAAAAATTTAGGGGTCATCCACCTCAGTAAAATTTCTAGGGATCCAGGGATGTGGGCATGTCAAGATATCCCTTCTAAGGTGAAGGAGAAATCATTGCATCTGGCCCCTTCTATAACTAAAAAGGAGGCACAATACCTGGTGGGACTCTGGATTTTGGAGGCAACATATCCCTAATTTAGGTGTGCTACTCCAGCCTATTTATCAAGTGACTTGAAAATCTGCTAGTTGTGAGTGAACCCTCATGGATTCTGAATGATCAGTGATAATTTGGGGACAGTTACTTGTATTTGAATTGAAATCCATTTCTTTGGTTTTAAGCAAGAGCTAGGGTGCAGTCTAGAATATACAAGTGGGTTAAACAACTCACATTATATAAAACTAATTCATTTGTTCTCCTCCTATAGCATTTGCCATTTCTGCCTCTGCTGCTCCAGACCTGTGCCCTAATGTCAACTACTGCTTCTGTTATACCTCTGGATGACAGCCACAATACTGTGGTCTTAGTTGCTTTTCCATTCCATTCCAACGTCTCTGTGTTACTAAGCCACAAATAGCACTGCCTGGTGTTTTCAAGTTCTTAGAATAACTCTAATCCTGCAGCTTTTTTACTTGACCTATAATCTATCAGAGCCCACCACCTACTTTCCCAGTTATTACGGTTCCCATCAGAGTCCTCAGGCCCTTCCTACTCTTAGCTCTCTTCCCTTTTCCCCATAGTTTTATTTATATAAACAAACCCTTGATGGATCTGCTCTGCTGGGCATCCAGATATGCCTGGACAGGTCTGAATCCACACGTAGTACTACCACAGCTCAGTCTCACTCTAGGAATCCTCTTATACTTCAATAGCTTTTATAATTAAAAAAAATAGCAAGTAAGGCTGTGAGAACAAAATGAGAGCAAGCATGTGAAAGTGCTTTGAAAACTGCAAATGCAATGCATTATAATTAGTTTCTTATTTTTTGTTTGCTAAGAATCCGTGTTCACTAAGGAATTGACAGCATCATATAGGGAAAGTTAAAAAATAAAAAGACAGAAATCATTAATTGACAGAGAAATCAAATTGATAAACACATAGAAAATAATTCAAAATCAGTGGCCTAAATAGAACTTCTATGGGCCTATTTGAATATACTACACACTTACCAAATGAACAGAGATGAAAGTTGGAAATGTTTCTGGAGTTCCTAAAAAGTAGTCGTACTCCGCCTACATACTTTAGGCAACAGAAACCCAAGTAAGGCAATATAAAATGCAGAATTACAAAACTTGACACCAGTGCTCAATTGCTTGTGTTCAAATCTGAGCCCTACTATGTATGAGCTCTAGATGAATTTCAATAAATTACTTAATCTCAGTTTCTCATCGATAAACTCAAGATACAGTAGTATCATCTCCCCTGTGGATTTCTTGCAAGTATTATATGAGATAATACATATAAACCACTACCAGGTCAGGCACATAGTAAGTGCTCAATATGAATAGATTTTACAATTCATCTACTCATATCATTGTATTTCACAAAAGTAAACTGGGTTAGTTTACCCAAATTATTACTGAAGCAGAAACATATTATAGGGACTTGTATTTTTCAGTTAGGTAGAATTTAGGGAAGTTTATTTCTTCGTTAAGCAAGAGTTAGGGTATAGTCTAGAATATTCAAGTGACTTAAACAACTCACATTACATAAAATTAGCTCATATGCCCTTTTGCTCACAGTATGGGCAAAGGGACACACTAACACAGGACAAGATTAGGAAATAACAGTTGATATTAAAATGACTAAAAACCTCATTTACTCAAAACGACTGCTATAAATGGAGATTATGCTCACAATTGCTATAGAAAACATAATTAATATTCATGTGCAGATATAGTTTTAATTACAAATATCAGAGAGTTTACAGTGTACTTGTAAACTGTTGCCATAAATGGAAATCACTTGCACTACCACGAGAGTTACATTAATAATCATACATAGGTATAGTTGAAGCTCTGAATATTAGTGAGTGTATCAAGTAATTTGTCCTAAAGTACAGCCTTAAAAGAGAAAATTACTTGAATAACTATTTGAGCTTAATTACTAATCAAACATAGATAGTTTTAGTTATAAATATTAGAGTTTATTGTGTAATACTTGAAAATAATTGCACTCTAAATACATTTATTTTCAACAATTCTTGAAAACCAAATACTTAACATAAACCACAAAATGTTCACCATAACAATACATTCAAAATGCTGTTTACTAAAACATGAATTTTGAGCAATAATAAAAAAATGATTTGGATACCAGCAATGTTTATATTCTCGCCCAGAAAGGCATGGGAGTGAGTCAATAACATTTCCATTGGTCTAAAAGTAGGGCTATCTGCCAGAGTCCTGACTCATCAGCAGCCTGTTGACCACATTTAGCAGAGGAGCCTGCACTTGATTAGCTGTGCTCTGACAATAAATATCATTGCTGCCAATGAAAATCACCACAGTATAGAGAATTTTTAAGACTATAAAAAACCACAGTTCATATGAACCAAAATATAATATGCATACATGAAAGCCCTTAATATGAGGGTCTGATTTCATAACATATATCTTCACAGAATTTAGATAAGCAAATATTTAATAGCTGATCTTCACTGTAGTCAACTCAACCATTTTGAGGCTGGTTATCCAGTTTCTGGGCTATCCATGTTCTGCTTTTTCTTATACCACTTCCTTTGGCTGACAGCTTTTTGACCATTTCACTGTTCATTAGCACCTGCAAAGGATAACTGAAAGCAGATGAACTAAAACCACTCAATTATGCTTCTCATTAGCAGCTCTACTGAAGGGTTCTGTCCAGGAGGTGGTTGCAACTATTAGGTAAAATTAGGTTTCTGGATTATCAGTGGATTTTAATTATCCATGTTGTTTCTGTCCCTCGTGACCTTGCATAATCTAGAGTTGGCCATACATAATTTGTCTTGCCATATGGAGAAAAAAGTGGGTCTTCAGTAGGAAAAATTAAAGATATTGGCTTGGCTGTCTGCTTTCCTGTTTCTGCTGAGAATTTTTTCCCTAGTCCCTTTTTTGTATAGCTAACCAAAAGCACATGAGGCTCTGTGAGAAGCTACACTAAATGTTATTTGTTTAAATTACTACTTTTCTTGGCAAAACTCTGAGAGTAATCTTATGGACATGTGTCTTATTTAGTCACATTTGTTACATTTTAAGAGTTATACATGGCTGTTTTAAATATTTAATCTGGCAACTCATTACTTATACTAATCTCAACCAGAACTCTTGCCAGGGAGTGCCAATAATATACTGAGAGGTTTATCCTATGATACATGAATGAGGGTGTGTCTCCAGAGAAAACAAGACACCTGTCTTCCTAAATCATGAAATACTATTGTCTATTGTAATCTTTGTGATTCCGTGCATCTTGAACACTTTTATTATAAAAGTAATACATGTTTATTTTAGAAAATATAGTTTAACCCTAAAAATTGCCCACAACCCCACCAGTGATGACCAGTTACCATTTTGTGATATACACTTTCAGAACTTTTCTGTTCATGTATAGATTAATCCCTTGCCCTCCAGATCAAAAGTAATAATGTTTTCTAACTTAGTTTTTTCCCTCAATATGTCAGACAGATGTGTCTATACTAATATATGTACTTCTACAACATTCTTATAATTGGCTGCACAGTATTCCATTATATGTGTGTGCCATGCTATTGTTGTTAGCTGCTGTTGGATCAGCCCCCAACTCATAGAAACCCCATGCACAATGGAACAAAATGCTGCCTGGTCCTGTGCCTTCCCATGATTGGTTGGGAATCAAACCATCATAATCCATAGGTTTTAATTAATTTTGAGAAGTAGATTGTCAGGCCTTTCTTCCTAGTCTATTTTAGTCTAGAAGCTTCCCCGAAACCTGTTTGGCATCATATCAACATACAAGCCTCCACTGACAGACAGGTGGAGACTATGCATGATGTACACTGACCAGGAATCACACCTGGATCTCCTGCAGAGAAGGTGAGAATTCTACCACTGAACCACCAATGCCTCAGGAAACACACTTCTACAACATTCTTATAATTGGCTGCATAGTATTTCTTTATAAGATTGTACCATAATTTATTTTTTAAAATTCTAGCTTTGGATATTTAAATTATTCCCAATGTTTTGTTATTAAAAACAAAGTTAAGAGAAATATTCTGGGATGTAAACTTTGTGCGCATCCTTAATACTTCCTCAAGAGAAATCAGAAGTGGAATTCTGGATCAAAGGATATGGGTGTGTCTCCAAACATTGTTTGCTTAGCAAATGCCCTAATATTAGCCATACACTGATTGCACAGATTTTTCACACAAGTGAAAACAATAACATACTCCTTAGGATTTAACATTCAGGAAGCAGTGTAACTCCTGAAAGGTGTCTCTGTGTCTGTGTGTGGTCTGTGTATGTGTATGTATAACTTTTTCAGTTTAATATGGTGCAGCTGATTGTCACACTAATCTTGCTTTTGCTAGTGATTTCTACCCTATGCACATATGGGGATTTAATCTTTACCGTGTCTTGAAACCTATGTTTGGTGAATTATCACGTTAAAATACTAACTGAGAGGCAGAGTCAACATGGCACCCTGGACAGACACACCATGCCGTCCACCTGCAGCAAAGACCTGAAAAACTAAAATGGATACAATAGTCAATCCTGGAAACCTGAGCATCAAATGAAGGGATAAAGAACTAACTCAAACACCGCACAGAATAAGAAAATGATGAAAACAGAGAAAGAGGAGAGATAGAGAGTGGAGGTACCCTGTCAACTAACACAATACCACGTCACCATCTTGAAACACATCCAGCAACAACCCCAGACAGGGAGTAATGGAAGGCAACTTCACAGAGCTCCCAACAGGAGACAGAGCAGCCATTCACCAGAGAAACATGCTTTCTCACCCCTTACCCTTCTGCCCTGAACACCACCTCTTCCCATTTCTGCCAACCCCAGAATCCACCCCATCCCACCCACTGGCTCCCGCCATGCCACAGTTTTTTTTTCTTTCTTTCTCTCTCTTTTCTTTTTCTCAACACCTAGTTCCGTATGCTGCCTCCCCACCTTTCTCCTGGCCTCCACTCCCCGCTGTGGCTAGAGTGCCTTTGGTGTTCAGGCCTGCCACCACACCAGGCCCTCACTGCCCCTCCCCTCCCGCCACTTGACCAGCTGTTGAATGGTAGGAAGCAAGTGTGTACCACTCCCCATCTGACACCCGTGCCCATCTAGCAAGGGACTGTGAACATTCCCACACAACTGGACCAACATCAGGAGGCAGATAGTGCCTGCCCAGTTCGGCCTCAGCCACCTTGCAAAACCAGTGTACAGTGAAGAAGGCTCACCCTGCCTGCTGCTACCCTGCCCATCAGGATAAGGTGGTGAGAACTATTGTGCCCACAGCCAAGCAAGCAGAAAATGTATGCCCAGCCCACCTGCCCTGACATATCAAAACAAAACAAAAAAGCAGGGTGGAACAAACAAACACACAATCAATAAAGAAAATAATACCTCAGTGTCAAGGAGATAGCAGACCATAGCAAAATACAGAAAAAAGCAGGACAAGATGGTTCCAGCAAGTGACCAAAATAAAGAATCAGATAATCTTCCGGTAGAAGAAAAGGCATTGTAACTACCCAACAGGGAACTCAAAAGACTAATTATTTAGGATTTTCTAAGAGATTAGGAAGAGATCAAGGAAAACACAGACAAAACCAAGGAAAAAATAGACAAAATCATGGAGAACAGACAAAACCAATGAAAACAGCCATATTCAAGGAAAACACAAAGCAAAAGAACAATTCGGGAAAATAATACAAGAACAAAACATCAAAGTAAATAAACAATTAGAAATCATACAAAAAACAGCACCAAGAAATCTAAAAGATAAAAAACAAAATTTTCAAAAAGGAAAACTAAATAGAAGATTTTAGGAGCAAATTTGAAACAATAGAAGATAGAATCGGCAGTTGAAGACAAATCCATGGACGCTGCTTCGTTTGAAGAAAAATCAGAGAAAAGAATGAAGAAAACCTAAGAATTATCTGGGACACAATCAAGAGAAAAAAAATGCATTTGATCAGAGCTCCAAAACAGGGAGAGACGATGGAAAACACAGAGAAAGCTGTTGACGATTTGCTGGCAGAAAACTTCCCAAACATCATGAAAGACGAAAAGCTGACCTTCCAAGAAGCTCAGTGAACCCCATATAGGATAGGCCCCAAAAGGAAGTCACCAAGACATATCAGAATCACACCGGCCAAAACCAAAGACAAAGAAATAATCCTGAGAGCAGCTTGAGAAAAAGGAAAAGTCGCTTACCAAGAGGAAACAATAAAACTAAGCTCTGATTACTCAGCAAAAACTGTGCAGGCAAGAAGGCATAAAGACAAGGCAAGACAGACATAAAACCTTGAAAGAAAAAAAAAAAAACTGCCAACCAAGAATAATATATCCTGCAAAACTCTCTCTCGTATAAAAAATACAATGGTGAAATTAGGGCATTTCCAGGTAAACAAATTAAGGGATTTCATAAAAACAGAACCAAACTTAAAAGAAACATTAAAGGGAGGCCTTCGGTTAGAGAACCAACAACATCAGAGAACAACTAGAGTCTAAGACACAGGACAGCATCAGCAAGATACCAATCTAGGCAAAGAGCTCTCAATAATAAAACAAAGCTAAGGACTTAAAACAGGGAAACAGAAACATCAATTTGTAAATGACAAAAACGTCAAAACAATAAAAGGGGGAATAAATTGTGTAGGTACAGAACTTTCAAATGGAGAGTAAGTCAAGGCAATATCAAGTAATAAACACTGGTTTAAAGTTAGGAAGATAAGGGTAAATGGAAATTGAACAACACTTTGTTTAAAAACAACTGGGTAATAGAAGAAATCAAAGAAGGAATAAAAAAATTCCTAAAATCAAATAAGAATGAAAATACATCATACCAAAACCTTGGTCTAGTTTTCCTGTACCTTCTTGCCTTCTCATCTTTGTTTTTGGTCTCGTATACTTGATTGAACTAAGAAGCAAGTGCCAGTAATTTCGGGGTGAGATGGTATCTCATTGTAATTTTGATTTGCATTTCTCTAATGGCTAATGATGACCAGCATTTTCTAATGTGTCTTTTAGCCACCTGAATGTCTTCTTCGGTGACATGTCTGTTCATATCCTTTGCCCATTTTTTAAATGGTTTGTCTTTTTGTTGTAGAGGTGTTGAAGTATTCCATAGTTTTTAGAGATTAGATCCTTCTTGGATATGTCATAGCCAAAATTTTTCCCCCAGTTTGTAGGTTCTCTTTTTACTCTTGGTAAAGTCTTTGGATGAGCATGTTTAATTTTTAGGAGCTCCCAGTTATCTAGCTTACCTTCTGGTGTTTGTGCATTGCTTGTATTGCACTTTATTGATTTCCTAATGTTGAACCATCCATTTGCTCAGGCCAAAAATCTTGGCATCATCTTTGACTCCTCTCATTCTCTCATACCTCATATCCATCCAGCAGGAAATCCCATCAGCTCTATCTTCCAAATACAGCCACAATCGGACCAGTTCTCAAAACGTCCACTGTTAACACCTAGATCCAACCCATCTTCATCTATCTCTTGAATCATTTTAGTAGTTTTTTAACTCGTCTCTCTGTTTTGGCCAATGACTCCCTACAGTCTATTTTTTTTAAATAATTTATTTTTTGTTATTGTCCTTGAGAATATACACAGCAAAAATACACCAATTCAACAATTTCTACATGTAGAATTCAGCGACATTGATTACATTCTTTGAGTTGTACAACCATTCTCATCCTCCTTTACTGGGTTGTTCTTCCTCTATTAACATAAAATCACTACCTCCTAAAGTTCCTATCTAATCTTTCCAGTTGCTGTTGTCAACTTGATCACATTAGATATTTCTTTAAAAAGCACAATGCTCAAGGCAGACATTCTTTACTAGGTAAGCTAAATTGTCATTTGGTTTTAAGACTTCGGGGGTATTACTGTTTTAAAGTTTAAAGATTATCTTAGGGCAATAGTTTCAGGAGTTCACCCAGCCTCTATGGCTCCAGTAAGTCTGGAGTCCATGAGAATTTGAAATCCTGATCTGCATTTCCCACCTTTTAATCAGGACTCTTCTACAGAATCTTTGATCAAAATGTTCAGTAATGGTAGCCAAGCACCATCCAGTTCTTCTGGTTTCGTGGCAAAGGAGGCAATTGTTCACAGAGGCAATTTGCCTCACATTCCATTTCCTCCTCCTATTCCTGACTCTCCTTCTTCTGTTGCTTCAGGAGAATAGAGACCAATTGTTGTATCTTGGATCATCACTTGCAAGCTTTTAAGACCCCAGACACTATGCAACAAACTGTTAGGTAGAGCAGAAACACTAAACACATTCTTAGGCCAATTAACTGGGATGTCCCATGAAACCATAACCCTAAACCTCCAAACCAAGGAATCAAATCCCATGAGTTGTTTGGTTGTACATAAGCAGCCTCAGCAGCAACTTTTTTTTTTGTCTTTGTTATAAATATATCTATCACACGACTTTTGCCAACTCAACTTCTTACATGTGTACAACTTTTTGACAGCAATTACATTAATTGGCTATGCAAACCTACCCTTAATTAATGTGATTTTTCCATCACCGTAAACCGTAACTCAGCGCTCCATGAGCAATAATCCCCCCTTCCCCCTTCTTCTCAACCCTGGTAATCACTAGTAAAGTTTTATCTCTATATATTCTCCTGTTCTTGTCATTTTTGTATAAGTGAGGTACCTTAGTAATCTAGTGGTGCTAAAACAGAAATACTTCAAATGGGTGGCTTTAACAATCAGAAATTTATTTTCTCACATTTTAGGAGGCTAGAGAAGTCCTAATTCAGGGTGCTGGCTCTAGAGGAATGGTTTCTCTCTCTGTTGGCTCTGGAGGAAGGTCCTTGTCTCTTTTGAGCTTCTGCTCCTGGGTGATCTTCATCTGGCCTGGCATCTCTCTTTCCCCATCTCTGCTCCTCACTTGTTTGTTTAATCTCTTCTATATCCCAAAAGAGATTGATTTAAGACACACCCTACACTAATACTGTCTCATTAACATAACAAAGAAAACCCATCTCCAAGTGGGATTAAAACCACAGGTATAGAGTTTAGGATTTACAACACATATTTTGGGAGGACACAATTTAATTCATAACATGAGGTCATATAATATTTTTTCTTTTGTGTTTGGCTTATTTCACTCAGCATAATGTCTTACAGCTCCATTCATACTGTAGCATGTATCATGACTTCATTTCTCTTACTGGCTGGGTAGTATTCCATTTTATGTAGGTACACATTTTGTTTATTCATTCATCTGTTGATGGGCATTAAAGCTGTTTCCACCTTTTGGCTACTGTGAATAGTGCAGTAAGGAGCACTGGTGTACAAGTCATGTTAGAGTCTCTGCTTTCAAATCTTTTGGGTATATACCTAGAAGTAGAATTGTTGAGTCATATGGTAGTTCTATTTTTAGTTTTTTGAGGCACTGCCACACTGTTTTTCACAATGGCTGTACAATTTTGCATTCCCACCGACAATGGATGTTGTTGTTGTATGCCATCAGGTCAATTTCGACTCATAGTGGCCCTATAAGACAAAGTAGAATGGCCCATAGGATTTTCTAGTCTGTAATCTTTAAGGCAACAGATTGCCAGGTCTTTTCTCCCATAGCAATGGTTAAGGGTTCCAATTTCCCCACATCCTCACCAACATTAATTATTTTCCTGCAGTCTGTTTTTCACACAACATCCAAAGTGATTCAGTTGAAACGTAAGTCAGATCCAGTCATTCCTTTCATTAAAACCTTCCACTGGCATCCCACTTCACTTTTAGTCATAGCCCAAATCCTTACAATGGACAACAGGACCCTACAGAATATGTCATACCCTCGACCTTCAACATTTTCTTTGAATCCCTTTCCTGTTACTCTCTCCTCACTCCACTTCAGCCACACTGGTCTCCATACTATTTCTCTAACAAGCAGCAACCATACAGAACACATACTTTAAAATAGATTCTAAATGGCTATAAAAGTAGTAGTCAAAAAACAAGCCACTGCAATAAGCTCAGTGTGCTTTGTACACTTGGCTTATTAAGTCTGGAACACTTCCCATTCTTGTTTCATAAGCCTCACTTAACCCATTAATCCAGTCAGCAAATATTTACTGAGAGCCTACTATGTTCCAGACACTGTCATATATGCTTGGGATATATCTGTGAACAAAACAGACCAAAATTTCTACCCTAGCATAGTTTCTATTCTATGAAGGGAGAGAAAGTCATAATAAGTAAATTATGAAGAATGTTACAAGGTGATAATGCTATAGAAAAAAATATAGAGCGGGATGAGCGGTGCAGAGTGTGTGCATGTGTCATGCATGTGTCCATGCTGTGTGTGCACAGTTTCACTGTTGTTCCTTGCCACTATGTCATATTTGGATTTGACATATTTCTTGAGTTGTGTTTTGTACACGTCATAGATTCTATCTACATGGCAACATCTGGCTTCTGGCATGGTTCTCTCATAATTTGTCTGTTACATGTGGTGATCTTCCTGCACTTTTCAGCACAACCTTGTCTCTGTCCCTTGAATTTACTTACTCATTCCATTACTTTAACATCTAATGTATTTATTTCCCTGCCCTCTGGGCCATTGATAGAAATTATGGCTGGCACCTTAAGAATTTGTTGATGATCTTCTACTACAACCACTTCTCCCTTCCTATTTGGTCTTCCCTCTTGTTTATGCCTCAGGCCTGCCCATGGCAGTTAGTGACACCCACATGCATTCCTTAAGCCCAAAAGTTTGATTGAAACTGCCAGAGTCAGAAATGAATTATTGACCTGCAAGGGATTAGACATGGTGAGTCAACTGGTAATTTTCTTAGCAATATGTCCAAGTCCCATAAAAACCGAAAAACCAAACCCAGTGCCGTCGAGTTGATCCCAACTCATAGCGACACTATAGGACAGAGTAGACAGTATAGGACAGAGTAGAACTGCCCTGTAGAGTTTCCAAGGAGCGCCTGGTGGATTCGAACTGCCGACCCTTTGGTTAGCAGCCATAGCACTTAACCACTATGCCACCAGGGTTTCCAAGTCTCATAAGAACCAGTGTATTTAGGTTTGTATTAGTCCATCTCTGACCCAGAAGATGTCCACATATCCTGGGTAGCTCTGGGCTGCCTTGATTTCTCAATTCTGAGATTTTGTCTGACTGTGGGACAATGTTTTTGATTCCTCCTAACAAGCAAAACTGTATTTCTTAATCTACTGAACAGTCTGACTGTCCAGATAGGAGGAATTTAATTGACTTACCTATTCAGGAAAAATACAGGTCCACTAAGAACTTTTCACTTTTGTCTCCTCAAAAGTCTGATTTTCTCCTAGCCCAACCATGTTCACAGGGGATTTAAGAGGATTAATTAGTGCTTGAAAAGCACCTTTATAGATGAAAAGTAGCTAAGTACTAAGATAATCTTTTAAAACTCTGGGTGTTTGCCTTTTTTATTCATATTACAGTTCTAATTTCGTACTTTTTCATAATGTCACCAGATCGTAGCTGAGCCCCCAAAATAGACAGGTACTAGGACTAAAACTGTTGTATGATCCAATATGCAAAATAGCTCTAGGAAAGGAAAGCTGAAATTGACTTGATTGTAGCAATGGCCTATTCTTTTAAAATGATTCTTGTTTATTCAATGTTATCACAGTTTTTTAGGGATTTGGAAATGAAAGCATTTTGTATTTGGTGTAGTGCGAAAAAGGCTATTTATGTAACAGTCATCGCAGATTAGCTATAATGCCATAAGAAAGTTTGTTTCAAAACTCAGACTTGGAATTTGAGTTTAGCTACAGGTCAGATTAATTTTCATGAAAATCTTGGTATTTTCATTCCTCTTCCTCCTTCCTTAAACTTTTCATTAGATTTTCACAAATAAAGCTTAACAGGCTGTGACAAGATATTTCTCTTCCAAGACTGATTTAAAACTATTTATTTGGATTTCTAACCAAGTGTCTCTGAGACAAACAAGTCAAAATCTTAAACCTACAGGCAATGCAGAAACACCATTGAAATGTAATGATTTCCTATTTCACCTTTCCCAAATATCTTGCAAAAAAAAAAAAAAAGTAAAAGCTAGTAATATGAGCTGAAGCTACCAAATTTTGAAACAGGCAAGTTACTGAAAGGTGGCTGAAAATTATGTGGGTGTGTTATTGTTTCTAACTTCGAACAAGTTTCAACTTTGAGACCTACTCTATAATTAGCACATAGACTCTATAAAAAAATTTGTTAGTTTGCTGCATTTCCCTGAGCAGAGTGAGGATCTACTGTTTTCAGTCATGTAGATAATGATTACCTGATGGACTTTTGGACTAGCTCTGTGCATTAAAACATTAAGGAAGCCAAAAATTTGACTGCCCTCTCATATTAATTTATTAATTTTATAAATCTTTTTTTTTTGGAAATAGTGCTTTCCTTGTTTTTATCCTTTTAGGAATTGTGTAGTATAGTCTATGAAAGTTTAAGTGAAGAAAATTGGTATATTATATCACAAACAAAGATGTATATATTAAATTCAGATGTAGGTTTCCAAACTATCAATACACACGAAAATGAGTTGAACATTTATACTGTAAATAGTCTTATGAATAAGCTCTTCAATAAAAGAAGTGTTGTGTGCATTTTGTCAGTTAAAGGAACTAGAATAAATACATGAGCAGAACTGGAATATCAGACAAGCTGTTTTTTATGGAAAAAAAATCCGAAAATAATCACCAATGATTTTCATGGGTGAACTGAGTGGGTATCCTCTAGAAAAGTGTTTATCTCCATGAAAACAATAGTATGTTCACATCCTTTGATGCTTACATATTAAATCAATGGACTTAACGGTCAGGTGTGCTATTGGCTAGAAAGTATTTAAGAAGTGAAGAGCTAATTGTAAGAATAAATGACTTTCAGTGTGTAAAAAAAGTGAATAAGGAGGTACCACAATCCTATGTATGACTAGTGAGGTTTCAGTTACATCAATTTATTAAGAATCAAAAGAGGGATGAATATTAGAACTAGTCAAGATGGGGGGAGGGTTATAAAGCACTCCTGGGGAGCTAAGCAAACGGTATCATTGGGCAACAGATGAGCAATGACAAATACAATTTAAGATTGCTATGTACTAGTAAATGCACACTGGGAAAAAATTAAACTGCTTGCATACTCTGAAAGATTTGGAATTAGTACATCTTTGGGGGGGAACCCTTAAATGTGCACCACAGACATTTCAATGAGATTGTCTGCTGAATGTTCAGCTGTGTCAAAATACTGAGCAAAACATTAAAAAGTATTATGAAACAAGTGAAGAGTTATTCACAAAGATACAATGTTACACCACATACATATACCTAAACTTTGTGACTGCAGAACACAATAAATACAAAAACGATAGAAAGAAAAAGAAAGAGAGTCATTTGCCCTTGTTTAGAGCAAACAAATGTCTTTCGAATTTATTTTGTTATCATAAAACATAGTTAAGTATACACTTAGCATTTTAATGTTCCTTAGTGTCATAAAACAAAACAGAAAGGAACCATAGCTCTTCAGTATAAGTACATAAAAAAAACCCCACTGCTGTGGAGTCGATTCCAACTCATAGTGACCCTATAAGACCAAGTAGAACTGCCCCATAGAGTTTCCAAGGAGCGCCTGGCGGATTCAAACTGCCGACCTTTTGGTTAGCAGCCATAGCACTTAAACACTACGCCACTGGTGTTTCCATAAGTACATAAGGAGGAGAATATTTAATCTGAAGGTGGTACAGGATAGTGTTTATGAGCAGACACACCTAAACTGTAATCCCACTTCATCTATAAAATGGTAATTCCTAGCTCACGGGATTAGCCTGCTGTCTGGCAGGTAGTAAATTTCCAATAAGTGCAAGTTTAAAAGAAATTAGATTCTCTGTCATAGATATTCTAATAGCTTTTATAGATTTCAGTAGGTCGAATTGAATTGCTTCTAAGTTCATTTAATAAATGTTTGTATTAAATTAGAATAACATGCATTCTGAAAAATACATATATCACAGTATACAGCTCAGCGATTTCTCACAGAATGAAAATAGTTGTGTGACCACAACCCAATTCAAGAAATAAAGCTTTGCAAACTCAAGAAAGCCCTCTCATGTCCTCTTCTCCCACTCATTATCTCTCCTCCTCTCCAAAGGTAACCACTATTTTGACTTCTATTATCATACAGTAGTTTTGCCTGGTTTTGAACTTTATATAATCAGAATCAAAGAGTATGTAGTCCTTTCTTGTGTGTGTCTGACAGCTTTCATTCAATTTTATGTTTGTGAGATTCATCTATGTTGTTGCCTGTGGTAGTAGTTTGTTTATTTCCATAGCTGTAAAGCATTCAATCGTCCAAATATACCTCTTTTTATTGATCCATTCTCCTGTTGATAAACTTTTTTTTTTCTGGCCCTGGTGTAATGTGGCTATAAAATTTTCTGTACATGTTTCTTAGTGTATATATGTGTGTATATATGTTGGGTGTGGAATTTCTGGGTTATAGGTTAAGCATATATTCAGCTTTAACAGAAACAGAAAAGCAATTTTCCAAAGTGGTTATATGAATTTACACTTCTATTAGCACTGTATGGGAGTTCTATTTGCTACATATCCTCACAGCACTTGCCTTTGATGTTTTTCTTTTCTTTATTTATTTACTTTAAAATTTTTTGTCAGTCTGGTGAGTATCATCATTTGCTCTTATTTTTACCACCTGCACAGGAAAAACATGGTGGGAGTCTGATTATCCAGGCCAAGCAAAAAGAAGCACGTTAAGTGCAATTACCTAGATATATCTCTATGCTTATTCCATTTCTCAAACTCAAGTTTTATAATTGAAAGTTTTAAAAGTGAAGCAAAATTTCCTGGTTCTTGGAGGATATCATAAAGATGTGGCAAATATGGGCTTTAGCATCAGAGTAATAAAGGGCCAGGAATTGTAGGAATTTTTTAAAGTATGCAAGCTTTTGCTCAGATGCATCAACTTCTCAATTAAAATGTTTTTATTTTCTTCATTATTAAAGAATGGGAAGCAAATACTGGGAATATGAATCTGAGGCTCTATTTGTTTCCTAACTTATGAGGTGGGGCTGGTCTTTATGTAGATCTAAAACCAGTTGCCCTCTAATTGATTCTGACTCATGGTGATCCCAGGTGTGCAGAGTAGAACTGTTCCACAGGGTTTTCAAGGCCGTGACCTTTCAGAAGCAGATCTCCAGACCTTTCTTCAGAGTGGATTTGAATTGCCAACATTTTGGTTTGTAGCTTAACCTTTTGTGCCACCCAGGCTGCCATTATGTAGATTTACATTGTGAGAATTGAGGGATGTTAAGAGGCTACCTTTGACCTAAATATCTCACCTACCACTGTGTCTTGGTATTTCCTTCTTCCTCTCGGGCTTGAAATGAATCCTGCCTGCTATTCTTTTTTTTTTTTTTTTTGCTTTTCATTTCTAACACATCTAGTATCTTGCCAAATCACTGACACATAAAAGGTATTCAATAATTGTTGACGAATTGTTGATCTTGATTTAATTTTTTTGAAAAGGATAAACCATCCTCACCATCTAGAAAAAAAAAAGTTGAGTCCTCTTTTTTTCTACTTCTCAAGCTTGTCAAAGTTGAATTCTTAAAGCCTGACTATCTCACAACTCTGTTTCAAACTATTTTGTTTATTTTGCTTATTACAAGGGCAAATAACATGAGTTTGAAATAAAGAGTTTTTCAAAGTATGCTGACAATCCAGCTGCTTTTGAGTTCACTGATGTTGCAGTTAAATATACTCCTCCTCAAATGGGCTCATTTTCATACGTGGGCTAAAAAATACACATATAAATGAAACTTATTCATACCTTTTATTTAGTGTTTCTCCTAGCAGATATATCAGAGGGCACTCTAGAGCCTTTAAATAAAATGAAAGCTAAATTACAGGTTATTTCTGTGCGTTCAGCTTCATTTCTTATTCTTTTCCTTTCTTTTATACACAGTTCAAGGCATCATTAATTCTTCCAGTACCTTCCTGCTTTCATGCAAAGTGGCAGCATTGGAGCTCTTCTGTCATTATGGCCATTACTTCACCACCTGGTCTGACCCCAAATCACTATAATGCCTTTACAGACATACACCCATCCCATTTCTAGTTTCCTGATTGGTGAACCTTTGATTCCATACCAATATATAACTAACCTGCTTTGGAATTAAAATTGTTTGGGACTCTGCAAAGTACCCTAGGAAATGAAAGGCAGAAACAACAGTTGAGGTAAATCGAAAAAGGATCACACATTTGTATAAAAACCATCTGTGATGAGGTTGTGCTTGGGAAAGAGAAAAGTTAAAAGTAAAATGAGTCCTTGTCCTTCTGGGTATAAGATGAATGTAATCTGGATCAGGAAAAAATTCCCCTTGGGGTATTTTATTGTCCAATCTCAAATAGTGTGGGATTTGTGCTTCTCCTGCTATTGAGCACTGAGTCAGAAAAATGTGAATTAAACAGATGGCTAAAAATACATCTGATGCCTAGGTCTCTAGGCCTTGAAATGATAATTTAGCAAATACTACCCTAGTGCCTGACTTTACTCCAAGGAGTGTTTTATGAATTCGCTTAAGAGCATGACCTACAAACAAAAATAAATAAATTTTGTAAGGTAATCCTTTATTTTCAGGATTTTTTTTAAATGCTGATAAAGCTCAAGCAGCCACAGTTAACAACTTCCAAATCCTATTTCTAGCTCATAAGAACCTAGATATTCCACAAATATCCACCTTTCTCCCATCATACCAGTATCCTCATGTATCAGAAGAAGTGTTCCATTGTTTAAGAATAGCAGCACATATGTAGCAATGGCAGCTTTTCAAAGTCTTTTAAACTGTTCCCTTTAAATTAGTTTGAGTCAGAAGGCAGTAGCAATAAACCAGATCTTACCAAGATGAAATGAATGATTACCATGCCCTAATCGCTTTGTCCTAATACGGGCTCCAGTTTTACGCAATCAAAGACAGAAATGTGAGCTCAAATCATTCTTACCGGACTATGTGCCAGCCTACTCTGTCTAAGCTTGGCCTAACAAAACAGAGAACATCTAGATGGAAAAGGACGAAGTAGTTTCAATCCCCTTTACCACTGCCAGGGCTTCTCTTTAGGCTGGATTGAAAGAATGCAGTCCACAGTATTTGTGAAAATATTTTAATGAAACTATCAAGTAAAACTCAAAATTATATCATTACTTAATGGTGCCTGGAGCCTGCCTCTTCCTGCTACCATTATCACAGTAAATTCAGAAAGGTGTAAAACTATGCAGAGCTATGCCAGACACATTAAAATAACATCTGCTAAATGTCTCTTATGGCACATTTCTTTCCTTCTTATTTCGTTCCATTCATCATTTTCTCTTTACCGAGTTTGAACGGGGCTGAAATAGGAAACAAACAAACCAACAAAACATATTACCCCTTTCATTACTACATTTTTCCTTCTTAAAAAAATTTTTTTTTGATGGCATGTGTTTTCAGTATTGGAATGCATGCTTACTAATTGAGGTGTATTTAAATTTTTGATTGGTGATATGGATTTTGAGAAATAGATCTGGCAATACAAGCCAGCAATGAGGCAAGTGGCACTGTGGTGCCACAGATCTGTGGTATGACAATATACCAATGAGAGCTACAGAAATAATTTATTGCAGGCGATTTCCATTAGGTTATTTGGGGAACTTCTGGTTCTCCAAATTTGACACAGAAAAAAACCAAAACGAACCTATCAGGACTCCCTAACTATCACACAGGAAAGCCATAATTATGCTTGCAAGCCTTATCTCACAGAAATAAAAGGAAAAAATACAAAAGTTTACAAAATTTAACACATCCAGGAAGCATCACCTAATAGAATGCTCAATCTACACAACAAGGAGGCTCCAACTCTTCTCTGTTGTGCTTCACGCATTTCAAAAGGGACCCGCCTTCATGCTAAATGCTAAATGCATTAGAATCAGAATAACCATTACCTCTGAGGTCCAGAAAACTCTATGGGGCAGCTCTACTCTGTCCTATAGGGTCACAATGAGTCAGAATTGACTCCACAGCACTGGGTTTGGTTTTGGGTTGGTTCTGAGGTCCAGAGGCATAAAAAGTGGCTGATGTACCTTTAACCCAATGGTAACTATAGTTCCTGAAACATAGATGTTTTGATGGTGTTCCTGTTGTTTTCTTTTTTCTAACAGTAATTTAAGAAATATTAAAGGACAGCATAAATTACGTAAAGATAAAATATTATCTTGGTCTCAATCTTCTTGGGAATTTTCTGAGAATAATACGTTAATATAAATGTCATCTTTAAGAGTTGAGGCTGTATCATTGCTGGTTCTGAGAGACACTTTTACAATTGACAAAACATATTTCAGTTTGCTTTGGCTATCAGAGTTATCAGAGTTTGGATAATTACTTAACCATCATCTTCTCCTGTAGTCCCTATCTTGCAGAACTATCTGGTCACCCAAAACAAAAACCTGAGGATCATCCTTACGATGTCCTCTTTAAACCCCTACATACAATCTAGGTTTATCCTATTTCCTTGATATACTTTGACTCTCTTCTAGAGACCTGTACTTAGTAATTCCAATCTTGTCTATCAATTCCCATTTCCATTACCTTAGTTTTGATTTTTATTATCTATCGACGGCATTGGGTTTGATCTTATTACTTAGATTATTGTAAATCTCCTAACTAGTCTTCCTACCATCAGTCTCTCCTCTACCTAAACCCTTCTGAATACTCTAATAACGATCTTTCTCAAGCACAAGTATTATTAAATATATACATATATATTATTATGTTGTTTAAAAATCCATAAATGTCTCCCCATTGTCTTTAGGATAAAGGTCACACTCCTTATGAGGAACTGGTCTTTACTTACCTCTCCAACCTCATCTCTAGCCACATTCCCTTCATAACTCCAACCAGTTTGGTCTATTTAAAGTTTCTTCACCTTGAAGGCTTCTCGCTCTATGTCTTTGCACATATTATTGTTTCCTACACAGGGAATGCTTTTCTCAAACTCTCTACTACCAAACACCAGTATTCTCCTTCGTTATTCAGAATTGTGTTTAATGGCATGTTAGAAAAATGATGACAGTGGCATAAAGAAAAGTCCAGAGGACATAGAAGTTATATATTATCAGGGACTCGGATGCTTACTATCTTTTCATTTTACCATTACTATAATGAGACTTTTATTCTCATAGCTGCAAGATGGTGGTTCCAGCTCTAGGTTTCATAACTGCATTTCAAGCATGAAGAAAAGGGATAGTGAAGAACCTGCCAGTTGTGTTAGTTTTTATCAGGAAAAAAAAATGACTTTCAGAAAAGTCCTACCTAATAGATTCTTACTTACAGGGTCACTCATATCTCGAATGGTATATGAAGGAGTAAGTAGTTTTTAACTGGACACAGTGTTGTCTCAAAAAATTCAGGATTCTAATCATATGCAAGAAGAATAGATATTGTTTGCCACATCCTTTTACCTAGTTAGCTCCTACAAGATTCAGATCAAGCTTCACCTTTTCTTGGAAGTTTTTCATGACACCACAAGTCTAGGTTTCACAATCGTCCTCATGTGAGAACTCATCCTCTGTGTTCTCAGACTAGTGCCTGGAAAATGGAAGGCACTCAATATATTTGGCTGATTAGATAAATGAATGAACAAATGAAAAATTTTCTCTGTAAATCATTAGTTTAGATATCTTCACCAACTTATAAATTTTCTAAGGCTGATGCTTGTGTTTTATTTACCTCTGTATTTCAGTGTCTGAAATATAGTAATAAATGTTTCCTGAACGAATATGTAACAGAATACATTTTAAGATGAGATTGTATAAGCAAGTGGATATATTCAGTGGGACAGAAAGATTAAGTCTTTTACAAGATTTTATATATATACTCACTGCCCCCCAAAACTTCTCATTTATGATTTAGAGTTACTATTGCAGACCAGATTGACAATAGTAACTCTACATCATAAACGAGAAGTTTAGGGAGGCAATGAGTGTAGGTTATGGTGGTAAAACAATTTGAATAGAAATAGCAAGATTGTTGGCACAAAGTGAAGAATGTAATAAACGTCACTTAACTGTATGCAGAGAAATTGTGCAATGGGTACATGTTTTGCTCTGTATATTTTCACCTAAAATAAATGTTTTTTTAAAAGAGATTTTTCAAAAAGGTACAAACTCATATGCTCTTAAAAATTTTTAAAAACTCTTTTTTTAGAAAGTATTTTGCCTAGAAACATTAAGGGGTGATTAGTATATCAAAATGAAATTTTGTTTTCAAAATTGAAAAAAAAATATTGCAGCTCAGGGGTGGATAATATAAGTAGCAAGTGCTGGGCAGATTTGTCTAAGTTGTGCTACCCCTTATCCCATGCTGTTCTATGTCTTAGGACTACCTAATACCAGCTAAGCACAAGTGAAATGGACATGTGCAATTCTTCCATTCCTATCTTCCTACTCTCATATAAGTTAAATCTTTATTGCGTGCCTGCTTGGTCCTATGCAAGATGGAGCGCTATAAACAGGAAACTTACCATCTAGTTGGCTGGAAAAGAGGACAATGCTGTCAGTAATACTTAACAGCTAAAGACTTACATAACAACAACGTATGAGAAATCTAAAGCTCAGTTTAACCATCCAGTGGGAGTTATGCTCTCTAAAGAAAAAAACCCATTGCCATCGAGTCAATTCTGACTCATAGCGACGCTATAGGACAGAGTAGAACTGCCCCATAGAGTTTCCACTCTGGCTCCCCCTTAATAGGAAAGCAAGCCAGCCCAACTTACATGGCTTTTTGCAGTTGAAGAACTCTTAATATCAAATAATGAGATGGTTTCATAAAATATACACCATGACAAATACAAACATTCCCTTCATTGTTCAAATATCATTAAAAAGTATCCCTCCCTCACTTTAAAAAGGTCTAAGTGTTTTTTCAAATAGTGTCTACATTGTACATTTTGTTCTTGAATTTCAAATGCATTCCTAACATAATTTAACAATGAAGAATAATTCAGGAGTCAGTTCTGATACTGTCAGAGGAAACTATTTAAGCTCTGGTTGAAATAGACAATAAGAGGGCTTTGAGAAGTCAAAGCAAAAGTTCTTATATTTCAGATCTTTCCTATTTCTCGCATCCATATTCTCCAACTAAAAAAAAAGTTGCGTCTGCCAGTTGGTGGTCTGACCTTAGACCAGGTTCAATTAATTAGCAGATTTCTCCAACTGTCATCTGACCTAATTTGCCTAGGCTGTAACCACATCTCAGTACATTACTGAAGCTGAGACTCAAACCATGACCTTCTTGGTCCACTGAGCTGCAGTGACTCAACAGCTGATCAGATCTACCTTATCTTTCCACTGCGGCCCAAACCTCATTGCTTCTGTCAACAGACGTCAACTTTAACTTCCCAGTCTTTGTTGTTATTGTGTGATGATGAGTTGATTCTGACTCATAGTGACCCTATATGAGAGAGTAGAGCTGCCCCATAGAGTTTCTTACGCTGTAATCTTTGTGGAAGAAGCCCTGGTGGCATTGTGGTTAAGCTTTTGGCTGCTAGCTGAAAGTTTGGTGGTTCAAATCACCGTTCTGTGGGAGAAAGATGCAGCAGTCTGATTCCATAAAGATTTATATCCTTGGAAACCCTACGATGCAGTTCTACTCTGACTTACAGGGTCGCTATGAGTCAGAATTGACTTGATGGCAACGGGTTTAATTTTGACAGAAACAGATCACCAGGTCTTTTCTCCCACAGAGGCACTGAACTGCCCACCGTTTGGTTAGCAGTGGAGCACTTAACCATTGTGCCGCCAGGGCTCATAACCTTAGATTAGTGTTTCCCGAAATGTGGTTTATGGTCGAGTGCACTTCAAGGAACTTGGGTGCTTGTTAAAATGCAGATTCCAGAGCCCCTATTCTCAGAGATTCTGATATAGTAGACCAAAAAACCAAATCCACAGCAGTGGATTCCAACCCACAGCGACCCTGTAGGACAGAGAAGAACTGCCCCATTGGGTTTCCAAGGCTGTAAATCTTTATGGAAGCAGACTGCCACATCTTTCTCCCATGGAGCAGCTGGTGGGTTTGAGCCACAGACCTTTCGGTTAGCAGCTGAGTGCTTTAATCACTGTGCCACTGGGGCCTGAGAAGCTGATTTGAACATGTTCCCCTTTGTGAACCTCATGTTCACTAATTTTGGGACCCATTGATTGCTGTTGCTAATACAATAAGCCCTAAGGCTTGTAGGACAATTTAAATGTCGCACTAGTGTACTAAAAGGCCTGGATGCAAATAACTGTATTTGCCACTAACACCTTTGGTGTGAATCAGAATCACCTAGGAAACTTGTTAAACATACATATTACTAGGCCCCACCCCCAAACCAAAGGGTCTGGGCTTCTGTATGTTTACAAGGTTTGCTAGGTCATTTTGATATATTTTAACCTGTGAGATTCACTGCACTAGATCAATTGCTTCAGCATATCCAGCAGCTAGCGGAGTGAAAGAGGTTACTTGCAAAAGACCCAGGAAGCCCTTCCCTATTATTGAGGTCTACATGTTTTTTGGTGGGCCTTGCCCTTTTTTTTTTTTTTTAATAGACTTTATTTTTTAGAGCAATTTTAGGTTTACAGAAAAATTGTGCAGAAAGTACAGGGAGTTCCCATATACTCCCTCTTCTCCCTGCACAGTTTCTCCTATTATCAACATCTTGCATTACTGTGGTACATTTGTTACAATTCATGAACCAATCCAGAGTTTATATGAGTTCACCCTTAGTGTTGTACAGTTCTATGGGTTTTGAAAAATGCTTAATGTCATGTGTCCGGCATTACAGTATCATACAGAACAGTTTCACTGCCTTAAAAATGCCTACTGCTCCACCTATTCACCCCTGCTTCTCCTTTCCTCCCTCTACCCCACACCCCCCCCCAAAAAAACCCTGGCAACTACTGATCTTTCTACTATCTCTATAGTTTTGGCTTTTCCAGAATGTCATATAGTTGGAATCATACCATATGTAACTTTCTCAGACAGGCTTCTTTCATTAGCGACATGCATTTAAGGTTCCTCCATGTCTTTTCATAGCTTAACAACTCATTTCTTTTTATCACTGACTACTGCTTCATTGTGCAAATGTACCACAGTCGGGTTATCCATTCACCTATTAAAGGACATCTTGGTTGCTCCTTATTTTTGGCAATTATGAATACAGCTGCCATAAACATTTGTGTGCAGGTTTTTGTATGAACATAAGTTTTCATCTCATTTGGATAAATACCTAGGAGCATGGTTGTTAGATCGTATGGTAAGCCTATGCTTTGCTTTGTAAAAAACTGCCAGACTGTCCTATTTTATAGGACAAAGATGCACACATTTTCGCAATACTTAAGGAATACCTTATACTGAATGTGGATAAAAAATTAATATTATGTAATATTATGGAAAAAAGGAGGAGGGAAATAAAAGATACCAAGGTAAAAGGTAGGTGATGCCAGATTCTGAGATAGCCAAGTGTTTCTGCATCTGGCCTCATCCTCTCCATAATCACAGCAACCCCCTCCCCCATCACAAGGACCTGAGAATTAAGGAGTCCTTAAGTAAGTTTGTTTTTTTTTTCAGTAAAAAATATGACACAGTGGTTAAGAACTCGGCTGCTAACCAAAAGGTCGGCAGTTCGAATCCAACAGCTGCTCCTTAGAAACTTTATGGGGCAGTTCTACTCTGTCCTATAGGGTGGGAATCGACTCGATGGCAATGGGTAAGACTGTAACATAACATACGGAACAGTTTCACTGCCTTAAAAATGCCCATGTGAAGATAGTAGAGTCCTGTCCTCAGCAATTTTAGTCTTATCAGTTCTGTACAAATCATCAGAAGAACACTCTCTAGCTCCAGGAGCAAAGTGGGACTGCCTGACAAGAACCAGTGCTATCTCACATTGCTGCACATCTCATACCATCTGCTATTACTCTGCTAGTCTGTTGGAGTAAACCCATCTAGGGAGGCAGGTGCCATGCTCTCCTGGAGCAAGAGATCAACTTCCACCTCCACTGTCTATATCCTAATATTAATATCCTATTAATTCCCTCCCTCTTTACACTCTGGGTCTGGAAGGGTGCTTTAGGGGTGGAGGTGACAAGTGGAAGGGTAAAACTAATTTGAATCTATTACGGAGAGTCATGATATCTTAATAAATGTTGGACTAGCATCTCTAACACTACATATTAAAAATTAAGACTCTATCTACCAAACAAGAAGCCCTGGTGGCACAATGGTAAAGCTCTTGGCTGCTAACTGAAAGGTCGCTGGTTCGAACCCACCACCCATATCCGTTTGCTTCCATCAAGATTATAGCCTTGGAAACCCTATGAGGTACTTCTACTCTTTCCTAGAGAGTCATGGTGAGTTGGAACTGACTCAGTGGCAATGAGTTTTTTTTTTTTTTTTACCTACCAAACCTATTCCTTCTTCTGATTTCCCAATTTCTGTTAATGACTGTACTATCCTCCCAATTAGTCAAGCTAGAAACCAATGGGCTGTGTTCAATTCCTCCCTCTACCCCTAATTAAGACTTTAAACCATCACTGGTCCAAGCAAATAATTTCTAGGAACTGGGGAACAAGGAGGAAGGGATGAATAGTAGGGATGTTCAGGAGACAGTTGATAGGACAGCTCCTAAACAATACAAAAGCACATCTTCACATCTTTACTTCCAGTCTTCTGGTCTCCTTCCACCTAATTCTTCCCACACATACATGTGTTAATTTCCTCACCAAAAAAACCCCACTTGGTCCTCTATCTTACCTTCAACTCCTCCTCCAGCACACAAAATGATTTTTTTCTGGTTTCCTCTCACTATTCTTGTACTTACAACCTAAATTTTAGCCAAATTAGACCAGTCCTTTATTCCTGAACACATCTCGTTTTTCTTGCTCAAGATTTTTACTAATGTTGTTCCTATTATTTGCAAGTTTCTTCCTCTCTGTCTGTCAGATCCTTATTCATCCTTCAGGGCACACCATATTCCAAAAAAAAAAATATTCTTACCTTTTCTGGGCTAAAAAGCATTTTGTATTTTTTTTTATCACATCTGCCTTATCACACTCTTACTTCCGCCACCTGGTGGCAGAAAGGCTTGTATTCTCACATAGTTCCTAGCAGTGCCTTGCCCATAGTAATTACCCTAAAATATATTGAATGAGTTAACTTCCCCATCTTCAACTTCTAGGAATAGTCCTGAAATGAAAACTACTAGTGGTAAATATAAATAACAAAAGAAGCATTCACCCCAGCACGTGTCTTGGTGTCTTTCACTTTCTGTCCGTGCCTGTCTATCTCAGTCCATGTGTCTAGCTCAGTCTCTGTCTTTCTCTTTTTCCTTCTCTGTGTCCACTCTCCCTCCCCCTTTCCTTTCTGTGGCTCTGTTGATCTGTCTTTCTGTCTCTTTTTCCCTGTCTTTGCCTTTTTATTACCAGGGTGTCTTTGAATTTTTCTCTGTGTCTTCCTCTATCTATTTCTGTTTCTCTCACACCCTGCCCCCTCTAACGTGGAGGTCAATCGCTGAAGCTCTTTCAAAGCCCTGCTTAAACTGTAACTCAAAGTAGAGTGCTACTGGGCCTTTTCAAAAGAAAAGGCTAAAGTCTGAAAACCGTGTAACTCCTAGGAAAATTAACTTTCAGGCACAGGAGATAACCAGTGTTTATAGTAAAGGGTTTGAATTGGATTCCACAGGTGCTTTGAATGCTTAATTTACATGACAAGGCATAAGATGTAAAAGGTGGCCCACAAAAGCTATTCACAACAACAATGCTAATTTCTCTAAGTCTGGCTTCAAAGGTGAGACAACATATTAGAGGCAAACAAAAAGTTCTAGAAAACCACTGACCATTTTAGTACCTTGCCCAGGAGACCCTAGGGATTTATATATAAAGTATAAATGAACTGAAACTAAAGGCACTTAACAATACCAACTATTCTTTCCAGTGCCCACTGTGAGACAATTGTCTTGTGTACTTTAACTTATTTAATCCAAAAATAACATTTTATGGATATGGAAACTGAGGTTGAAGGTGGCTAAAAAAACTTCCTGATCAGCCATTACTAAGCAGAATAGCTAGGATTTGAACTCAGGTGTAGTCTGATTTCAAAGCCTAGACTCCTAACCTTTCCAGTATTTTTAAAACCTGTAAACTTTTAAGAATCACTTGAGTATTCATTAAACCTCCAGATTCCCAAGCCCCACCCTAAACCTTCCAACTTCCGGAGGAGGGGCCTGGGAGTCCATTTGTTTTACAAATGACCCAGGTCATTTTTATCTTCAAGTGGATTTGGGAAACAGTTGTTGTTCGTTGCCTTGAGTTGGCTTCAACTCATAGCAACCTTATATATAACAGAATAAAAGGTTGCCCAGTCCTTGGCCATTTTCTCGATCACTGGTATGTTTGAGTCCATTGTTGTGGACTCAATGAGTCCATCTCATTTAGGTTTCCCTCATTTTTGTTGGCCCTCTACCAAACATGATGCCCTTGGTGTTTCCTGATTAAGTGTGCAAACTAAGCAAGTCAAAGTCTCACCATCCTTGTTTTTAAGGAGCATTCTGGCTGTATTTCTTCATTCCTGAACACATCCCTTGTTTTTCTTGCTCAAGAGTTTCACTAAAATTGTTCCCATTATTTGCAAATTTCTTTCCCCTCCATCTGTCAAATCCGTATTCATCCTTCAGGGCACAGCCCCAATGCTACCTACACCATTCTCCAACTGAATGTATTCTTACTTTTTCTGGGCTAAAAGGCATTTTGTGTTTCTATGCTGCTTATCATATCTGCCTTATCACATCTGACTGATTTGTTCATTCTTCTGGCAGTCCATAGTATTTTCAGTATTATTTGCCAACAACAGAATTCAAATGCATCAATTCCTTTTTCACTGTCCAGCTTTCTCATACATATGCAAACCAAACCCACTGCCTTTGAGTCAATTTCAACTCATAGTGACCCTACAGGACAGAGTAGAACTGCCCCATAGGGTTTCCAAGGAGTGCTGGTGGATTCGAACTGCTGATCTTTTGGTTAGCAGCTGAGCATATAAGACAACTGAAAAGGCCATGGCTTAGGTCAGGCACACTTTAGTCATCAAAGTGACATCTTTGTTTTTTAAAACTTTAAAAACGTCTTTTGTAGCAGATTTGCCCAATGCAATACGTTGATTTTTTATTTTACTTTAAGTGAAAGTTTACAATTAAAGTTAGTTTCTCATACAAAAACTTAGACACACATTGTTATGTGACCCTAGCTGCTCTCCCCCTAATGAGACAGCACACTCCTTCTCTCAGCCCTGTATTTCTCACGTCCATTCAACCAGCTCCTGTCCCCCTCTGCCTTCCCATCTTACCTCCAGACAGGAGCTGCCCACGTAGTCTCATGTGTACCTACTTGACCTAAGACGCTCACTCCTCACCAGTATCATTTTATGTCTTATAAAGTTCAGTCTAATCTTTGTTTGAAGAGTTGGCTTCAGGAATGGTTTTAGTTTTGGGGTAACAGAGAGTCTAGGATCCATGACCTCTGGGGTCCCTCCAGTCTCAGTCAGACCATTAAGTCTGGTCTTTTTACTAGAATTTGAGGTCTGCATCCCACTTTCCACCTGCTCCATCAGGAATTCTCTGTTTTGTTCCCTGTCAGGGCAGTCATTGGTGGTAGCCAGGTGTTGTTTTGTTCCTTGATGCTGCTTCTATGTGTACTGATTGTAGGTCTAAGTAGAACGAAATCACTGACAGCTTCAATTTTCTCCATTTATCATGATGTTGCTTATTGGTCCAGTTGTGAGGATTTTCGTTTTCTTCATGTTCAGGTATAATCCATACTGAAAGCTGTAGTCTTTGACCTTCATCAGTAAGTGCTTCAAATTATCTTCATTTTTGGCAAGCAGGGTTGTGTCATCTGCATATCGAAGGTGGTTAATGAGTCTTCCTCCAATTCTTAGGCTGAATGTTTCATCATACGGTCTGGCCTCTCAGATTATTTGTTCAACATACACATTGAATAAAAAAGGTGAAACAATACAAACATGCTGCACACCTTTTTCAATTTTGAGCCACACGGTATCTCCTTGTTTTGCCTCTTGAACCATGTACAAGTTCCACGTGAGCACAACAAAGTGTTCTGAAATTCCCATTCTTCTCAATGTTATCTATAATTTGTTATGACTACACTATGCCTTCGCATAGTCACTAAAGCACAGGTAAACATCTTTTTAGTGTTTTCTGCTTTCCTCCTTCCACACTAAATGGCTTTCCTAACTACTATGTAAAGGAAGGAAGAGAATAGATTTCCCTGGTAGGTACTAGCATTCCTCACTCCACTCTTCTCCATTTTTTGCCTTTCCTGGCTTCTCCTTTCCAAAGAATCAAAATTAGCCCTGGGTTCTTTATTCAATCTATTATTTAAATATAGAGAAGTACCAGCGCCAGGAGCATCTGCGTTGTAACCTGACTAAAGTCAATAAAGAGATATAGATTTATTGGTGGAATGTAAGTTGAGTAGAAGAATATATTGTATTTATGTGGGACAAGGGGAGGTTGGGGCTTTGGAAACTTCCTGACACTTTTAAGATCACACCATGTAGGTGATTAACTATTTCACCTTTTTAAAGGTCAGCCCTTATTACAAAAAGGAATTTTCTTTTAACTAATAGAATGGACCTGATACTAAGAATAGTAAACACCAAGAAAATACACAGGGTGAAAAGACAAAATAATAATGGCTTACAACATATTGAATGCCAGGCCCTATACTAAATGATTTACATGAAACTTCTTGCGTAATAAAACAAATTTGTGAAATAGCTAATTCTCTGCAGATGACAAGAACGAGGTCTGTTAACATTACTTGTCCAAGATCTAAGACTCCAACCCAGAACTGCTTGACTGTAGAGTTTGTGCCCTTAAAGATCTGCTGCACAGCCTCCAGTACAAATAGGTAAATGAAAGATAAATTCACTGATTGCAGATCCCTGATGAGATATGAGGAGCCCTGGTGGCACAGTGGTTAACAGCTCAGCTGCTAACCAAAAGATCAGCAGTTTGAATCCACCAGTCGCTCCTTGGAAGCCCAACAGGGCACTTCTGCTCTGTCCTATGGGGGTCACTATGAGTCGGAATTGACTCAATGGCAGCGGAGATATGAGGAGTCCTTGGGTGGTACAAACGGTTAACATGCTCTGCTGCCAACTGAAAGGTTGGCTGTTCTAATCCACCCAGTGTTGCCTCAGAAGAAAGGCCTAGAAATCTGCTTCTGAAAGGCTTGAAAACCCTAGGGAGCAGTTCTACTCTGCATACACGGGGTTGCCATGAGTTGGAATCAACTTGACAGCAACTAAAAACAACGGCAACAACGAGATATGAAAGGATGTTTTAGGATACAGTGTTTTTAAAAATATTTTGAACTTTTCACTTTGGAGGCAAAGTATAGAGTTCTTCTAGGAAAACATTCCCTGGTATTACTTTTAGAGAGACACTGATTTAAACCAGTATGGCATTTCCTATGTTCTTGTGTTTACTAAAAAAAAAAGTAATTATTTCAGGCCATTACAGTACTATTTGGAGCAATTGGTTCAAATCCACAATAAATTCAGAGTTCTTGTTCTGAATCCTGAGAATCCCAGATTTCCCAAATCTATAGACTTTAAGACATACATTTACAAAAAATTTCCTTTATGGTGATTAAAGAGTTGCCCCAAAACAGAGTGACAAGAGAAGGACGAAGGCATTCTTTTCCTTTCTTTAACTGTGCGCAATTCTGAAAATTTTCTCCGTTACACAAAAAGAAATAATAGTGCTGTAGAATATAATAAAACGCTCCCACCTAGAGATAACAAGGTATTAAGATAATTGAGATACATGTGTATATACTAGTACGTGGAACCTGCACATGGACCAAGAGACAGTTGTTCAAACAGAACACGGGGATACTGTGTGGTTTAAAATCAGGAAAGGTGTGTGTCAGGGTTGTATCCTTTCACCATACTTATTCAATCTGTATGCTGAGCAAATAATCCAAGAAATTGAACTATATAAAGAAGAATGTGGCATCAAAACTGAAGGAAGACTCATTAACAACTTACAATATGCAGATTATACAACCTTGCTTGCTGAAAGTGAAGAGGACTTGAAGCAATTACACAAGAAGATCAAACACCACAGCCTTCACTACGGATTACACCTAACATAAAGAAAAATTCTCAGAACTGGACCGATAAGCAACATCATGATAAACAGAGAAAATATTGAAGTTGTCAGGATTTCCTACTACTTGGATCCACTACCAACGCCCATGAAAGCAGCAGTCCAGCTGCAAAAGACCTCTTTAAAGTGTTCAAAAGCAAAGATGTCACTTTTAGGACTAAGGTGTGCCTGATCCAACTCATGGTATTTTCAATCACCTTATATGCATGTGAAAGCTGGACAATGAATAAGGAAGACTGAAGAAGAATTGATGCCTTTGAATTATGGCACTGGCAAAGAATATTAAATATACCATAGACTGCCAGAAGAACGAACAAATCTGTCTTGGAAGAAGTACAGCCAGAATGCTCTTTAGAAGCGAGGATGGCGAGAAGTTGTCTCATGTACTTTCGATATGTTGTCAGGAAGGACCACTTCCTGGAGAAAGATATCATGCTTAGAAAGTAGGTCAGCGAAAAAGAGGAAGATCATCCATGAGATGGACTGACACAGTGGCAGCAACAATGGGCTCAAACATAGCAATAACTGTGAGGATGGCACAGGACCAGGTGGTGTGTTTTGTTCTGTTCTAGGTAGGGTTGGTATGAGTCCGAACCGACTAGACAGCACCTAATATTAACAACATACATGTTATCCGTGTATAAACCAAAACCAAAATGTTGCCGTAGAGTAGATTCGGACTCAAAGCAACCCAATGTGAAAGAGTAGAATTGCCCAATAGGGTTTTCTAGCCTGTATTCTTTACAGGAGTAGATCCCCAGGTCCATTCATATTATTTTATATATTCAACAAATTTTTCAACTCATAAAGCCCTACCAAAATTATATATTCTTAAATAAAAGCCTAATAGCTTTCAAACATCTAAGTACTTACAATTTTCAAATTTACAATTCCATTTACCACCAAAACTGTATTAGGAAGAATTAGTCAAAATAAAAATCTTCAGCTTTCAAAAAGTAAGTGATTATCAAAATGAGTAAATTTACTGCAGTTATCATTAACTGATTTATACAACTTAGTAACTTTACATGCGGAAGAACATGATTTTAACATGCATCTGATTTTGATTTAATAATTCTCCTTTTGCAAAATTGTTCTAATTTTTAACAAAGCAATACACCAAACCCGTTGCCATCCAGCCAATTACAACTCATACTGATCAAATAGGACAGTGTGGAACTGCCCCAAAGGGTGTCTCTGGAGCGCTTGGTGGATCTAACTGCCCACCTTTTGGTTACCAGCTGTAGCTCTTAACCACTAGGCCACCAGCGTTTCCAGGTGATACACAGACCAGGTAAAATTTAATCAGTAAAGAATAAAGGAGCCCTCATAGCTGAGTCTCTTTCCCACACACCCATTCCCTATAGACAATCACGTTCAAACGTTCTGGGATTTTAGTTCTGCTGTTAACTTAGTATGCTAAATTAATATCGCTTTTTTTCTATAATAAACCCCATATCCATCATTCAGCTTCACAAATTACCAACATTTGCCAATCTTGCTTCATTTACAACCCTCCTCCTTCCTTTTTTCCCCCCTGGGGTATATTTTTGTTTCAGGTTTTCTTTCCCTAGCTAACCAGTCACTGGGGCAGGGGCCAAGTGTAACTTCTAGCTCCAATATCTATCCCTTCCATGCCTTGTTCAATGCCTGGAAACCTTATACCTTTGCTGGGTTGTTTGCAGAGGAAACAATTAATGTTGTTGGGAACACAGGGTGTAAGGTGGAATCTGTAACATTGGGCCCCTTTTATTCCCCTAAACTGGATTTATTGGTTTTATTAACACTATTTTTTTGTGTAATTGACATATAATCAGCTGTACATATTTAAAGTGTACAATCGGGCAAGTTTTTAAATATACACATCTGTGAAACTATCACACAAGATAATGAACATATTCATTACCCCAAAATGTTTTCTTGTTCCCTCCCTGCCTCTCCTTACACCTGTTCTCCAACCCAGAAACCACTGATCTGCTTTCTGACACTATAGATTAGTTTTAATTTTCCAGAGTTTTATATATATGGAACCAAACAATATGTACTCTTTTTGTCTGGCTTCTTTTGCTCAGCATAATTATTTTGAGATCCATTCATGTTGTGCATACCAGCAGTTCATTCATTTTTATTGCTGAGCATTGTTCCACTGAATGGATATACAACAATTTATTTTTCCAATCACCTCTTGATAGACATTTGGGTTGTTTCCAGTTTTGGGCTATTACAAATGAAGCTGCTATGAGCATTCATGTACAAGTCTTTGTATGAACACATGCTTTCTTTTTTCTTGCTTGGATAAATACATAGGAGCGTAACAGCTGGATTGCATGGTACGTGTATGCACTACTCTTAAGAAACTGGCAAGCTGTTTATTTCCAAAGTGGTTGCATAATTTTATATTCACAACAGCAGTGTATGAGAGTTTCAGTTCCTCCACATTGTTGTTAACACTTGGTATGGTCAATCTTTTTTAATTTTAGCCATTCTAATAGGTGTATGGAAACCCTGGTGGCGTAGTGGTTAAGTGCTACACCTGCTAAACAAAAGGTTGGCCATTCGAATCCACCAGGTGCTCCTTGGAAACTCTATGGGGCAGTTCTACTGTGTCCTATAGGGTCGCTATGAGTTGGAATCGACTTGACGGCAATGGGTTTAATAGGTGTATACTAGTCTTTCATTGTGTGTATTTTTTTTGTATTTCTCAGATGACTAATGTTGCATATCTTTTCATGTGCTTATTTGCTAGTATTTTGTCTTTTATAAATTTCTTAACTCTCTGTTAATCTATAACAGTCCCCACAACCCCATTTTTCCAAGCCATTAAAAAATAAATTAATATCTTCTTTGGTGAACTGTCCAAATTGTCCATTGTCTCAGGGGTCTCAAGACCACAGTTAAGTTCACTGATTCACTAGTAAGACTCACAAGACACAATAGCAGGTTTTACCCATGGCTAAGTTTATTACAGCAAAATAACTCAGAGCAAGAGCAACAGGAAAAGATATCAATTGGGTGGAGTTAGGAGCAGTCAAGAACAGGCTTCCAAGTCCTCTCCCATACAGAGTCACAAGGGACAAACGTTCTCTCTGGCAATGAACTGTAGGGACACATCTGAAGGCTGTCTGTATAGGGAAGCTCATTCAAAGCTCAGGGTCCAAGATGTTTATGGAGGGCCTTGGAAACTCTATGGGGCAGTTCTACTCTGTCCTATAGGGTCGCTATGAGTCGGAATCGACTCGACGGCACTGGATTTGGTTTTGCTTTTTTCTTTTTTTGGCCACATAGGTACATTCTGCTATATGGAAAACAAATTTCAGGACCCCAACAATGAAATCGGATTTACATCATAAATATTGATGTGTATGCAAAGCAGTCCTGACATGGTCCATTGCTCTAGGTGTACACAATAAAATCCTCAATCATTGACTTAAAGAACTTCACAAGGGCCACATTCTCAGAAGTTGTCCAAGGATAAATAATGGTTCCAGGTTCTCTTGGAGATGTGTGAGAAATGAGCAACAAGACCTGATGTATTAACTCTTTTTCTAACACCCATTTTATTATTGGATTGCTCGCTTACTTATGATTGAAATTTAGGGATTTATTTTATATAGTTTAGATACAATACTTTATCAAATATATGCTTTGGAAATATTTTCTCCCGTTCCTTGGTTTGTCTTTGCAGTCTCCTAATAGAACATATATAAACAAAATCAGTATATTACATTAGGATGATATGTTTCTAATCATATCATCTTGGACCCTGAGCTTTGAATGAGCTTCCCTATACAGACAGCCTTCAGATGTGTCCCTACAGTTCATTGCCAGAGAGAACGTTTGTCCCTTGTGACTCTGTATGGGAGAGGACTTGGAAGCATATAGTAATCTATAACAGTCCCCACCAACCCCATTTTTCCATGACATTTAAAAAAAATAAACTGTGTCATTTGTGGCATGAAATTTCCCACATCCTGGATTTGGCTGATTGTATCCTTGTGGTGTTTGAAACATGTTTCTCTGTCCCCTGTATTTCTAGTAATGCTGATATTTATTGTTTTAATGGCTTTAGCCATTACCAGTATACATTTATTCTGTGCTATGAAATATGAGGATTTGGCTAACATACTACTCTACTCACCTTTCTCTCTTTATCCTTTTAATATCTTTGGTGATAGAATAACCATGAGAGGTTTTGAATATTTTATTGTGTTTTTCATGAAAGTTTACACAGTAGTTTAGATTCCCATTCAACAATTTCTACACAAGTTGTGCAGTGACCTTGGTTACATTCTTCACAATGTGTGAACATTCTCATTATTTCCATTCTGGTTGGTCCATTTCCATTAGTAACATGGAAGATTTCTGAGGAATCAATATGTACAATTCTTTACATTTTACCAAGTAATATTTTTATTTAGTCTTGGCTCTACCATAAACTAGCTTTTATCGACTGCTATTGTGGTGAGAGAGCAGAGAGTAGAGATTTAAGAAATAGCTCAAAAGAAATGGCAGCATTAGATTAGGGAAGGAGGAGGGAAAAGGTGTAGAATGACTCCTACCAACTAAGTACATGGTGGTGTCATTTACCTAAATAGAGAATAGAAGACAAGGAACAAACAGGCTTGGGGGATGGGTTCAGGATATAGGAGAAAAATAAGTTCTGTTCTGGACATTGAGACACAAGATACCTGTAAACAATCAAGTGGGGATGTCCAGTATACCACTAAAAGTATGGATCTGTAGTTCAGGAGAGAGATGTGGGCTAGAGGTATAGATTTGATGATCATCAGTGATAGAAGCCATGGCATGGATGATATTGTCCAGGGAATATGTAAAGAGTGAGAAAAGAAGCAGACAAGCAATAAAACCCTGGGGAACACCAAAATTTAAGAAAGAGACAGAAGCAAATAACTGCCATAGTGTGTGATAAGTACCATAGTAAAGACATGCATGATATACCCTACCCCACTACCCACTGCCGTCGAGTCAATTTTGACTCATAGCGACCCCATAGGACAGAGTAGAACTGCCCCATAGGGTTTCCAAGGAGCACCTGGTGGATTTGAACTATTGGCCTTTGGTTAGCAGCTGTAGCTCTTAACCACTATGCCACTTGGGTTTCCATGATATACTCTAGTTACTCAAAATGAAAGTGATCAACTTGGTGGGGAAAAGGTATAATAATAGGCTGTACTTTGATTCAGATATTGAAGGATGTATAGAACTATGCCAATAAAATGAGGGGCATAAAAGCAGAAAAACAAAGGACTTCATATTAGAGTTGCCCCAGCTATTCCCCACCCTAAACACTCATATCAAGAGCAGTGTTCCTCAAAGTGTGGTTAACAGTTCACCTGCATGAATCATTTAGCACGCTTTTAAGAATGCATATCATTGTGTGAATCGGAATCAACTTGACAGCAGCAAGATTTTTTTTTTTAAAGACCTAATGAATCAGAAGGAGGAGGTAGGGGGGAATGGGACCCAGGAATCGGCATTTTAAACAAGTTCTTTAAGTGATTCTGAAGCAGATGATTCCTGGGCTAAATTCTCTGCACGAACTGATTTAAGGTGTGACCATGGGAATGTGCAGCTAAAGTAGAGTGGTTATAGAAGTTTTTTTGCATTGAAGAGGTCAAAGAATTGTGACCTCCAAGTTGTTACTCTTTTCTTGCCCATTTTAGTAGGAAGACACAGTGGGAAAACTGGAGGGAGGGAGGTTTTGCAAGAGTATAATTGATTCAAGTTGTTCTCTTTCATTAGAAAGGAAAAACGATCTAAGTAGGACAAAGAGCAGAGCAGTTCTCATCTGAGCTGATCCCCAGTCAACAAGATAGTACATAAAAGGCACCTTGATGAGAAAGAAACCAACAGTTGATTTGATTGATTGGATGTGGTCATTAAAACACCACCACCACCACCATTAATTACCCTGATTTTGTTTTCTCTTTCAGCTGGTTATCTGGCACTTTCCCCTCAGCCCTTCGTAATGAGCTCACCTTACCTGAAGTCACAAAACGCTTAGTCTTTCACTTGATCAATACTGCCAGGGATAAAATTTCCACATATCCCATAATCTTTGCCCTGAAAAGAGGAAACCTCTAGTCAAGTCATTGTCTGTTGTTAAGTCAAAAAAATTTTCTATGTCTTCATAAAAAAGATAGATAACTGCAAGTCTGGAAATACATTATTTGAAGTATATCATGAACTAGATTACTCTTGAGAATTAACTCACTTGTGTGTTTATGGAATCCCAGAGCTGTACTGTCAAACAAAATTTGATGACCGATGAATATTCTGCTATGGCTAGAAATATTATTCTTCTGAGAAATCTGCTAATGTGTTTTGTTATTTTGTTAAAGCAGCTATCTACATGGCTTTCCAGAGCTGAGTAGTACCTTGCTAGAAATATACTCTCTAACTTCAAAAGATTATATTACTTTGTTTTCAGAAAAACTGCACAGTGAAAATTTCTGTTCATTCCTTGTGATTATTCTAGAAAATAACTGTATCTTATAAAAACAATTGCCTCCTTTGAAGATACTTCTATACCAGGCCCTTTCCTGTGATAAAATTAAGTCCATTCTGATCCCAAAATTAAACATGAAGAATGATAAGTTTCGTCAGAGGACTAGCTCTTCTCACTGTATATTCATTAATGCCTTTATCCTTAACACGTTTTCCAAGATGAATTTCCTGACCCACGTAATATGCTAACAAGTTAGTAATACATGGGAAGCAGATGATGGCCCCCAGTTAAACAGAAATTAGAAGATGCTGTAGGAAGTATAAGAAGAGCAATAGGGGAAATAAACTGTCACTTCTACTCTGATTCCACCTAGGAGCTGAGGAATTATGTTGCAAAGAAAAATCATGAAAACCTAGAGATTGGAGAGCTAGAGAATAAGAATTTTTCAGTGTGTGCAAATTTGTGTAAAGGAAAAATACTGAGAAAAGAAATACTGGGTCACTATAAAGTGTTATATATATATATATATACTTTTAAAAATCGGCACTCCTTGGAAACTCTATGGGGCAGTTCTACTCTGTCCTATAGGGTCGCTATGAGTTGGAATCGACTCAATGGCAGTGGGTTTTATATATATATATATATATATATATATATATATATATATATATATATATATATATACACATACATATACACTTTTTTTTTTTTTGTAGAGGAGAAGAGGCTCCAGTATAATGTATAAAAATATACCCTCAGGACCATGAAGTTTCTTTTTTTATATAATTACATACTTACGAAAACCATCTTTTAGTTACTATTTCAGTTTTCTATATATATTAATACTAAGAAAGGCTTTTCTAAATATATATCATCTAATATAAATCTAAAAATTTGATTTTTTGGTGAAATTTAGTCCACTGTGAGTTACCTTGCCAAAGGCCTGGTCACCCTGTGGAACCAACATCCATTTGCTTCATGAATGCCTACTCTGTTCCAGGCATTGTTGTAGGTGCTGGGCCTGGAGGCCATTCCCTGCCGTTGAGGAGTTTATAATGTAGAGTAGGGGAAACAATATAAACAAACAAATACAATAAAATGTGCTAAATATTATTAGAGGAATTGCAATGCTTAAGAAATAAATTCAACTAGACCCATGATGACCCAACCAAGGTAAATGAATATATTAAGCCCTAGCATACTGCCTAATTAACACCACTGCATAAAGTATTGGAGTTTATTATTTTTTAAAAAATTTATTCTTCTGTTTATTTTTTGCCTGGTCTTAAAATTCATTTGATGTAAATGGAAAAAAAAAAACTTTATAGGATGCTATGTTTATATTTGTAGAAAAATTCAGTAGAAATGTGCTAATATTTTTTTCTGTCATAATGATTATGACCTTGCAAGGTATGTTATCCCAATTAAAAATCACTCTTTATAGAACACTATAAGCTAAGCCATCATTGAACTCAGAAATCCAACGACAGTTCAGAAAGCTACACATGAATTTTTTGCTAAGAACTAGAATAATCCCTAGTGATACACAAGAACCAGGGTTAAAAAAAAAAAAGAAGTGAGAGAACCCATTTCATTATCAAGCACTGTATCACTTAGATAGCAGATATCTATCTTATAAAATTATCCTGAAAGTGTGATACATTTCAAGAAGCATTCAGTCTAAATTATTTTTCAATAATACCACCATTTTTCTTGATAACCAAGGATAAATTGATTATAAATCAAACATACACAAGTGAATCCTCTTTATAGATCTGTTTTCTTTTTAGTCCTTTGAAGATGCTATTGGATGCTGGACGAAAGGTTTTAGGTCAGCAAATGCCACCAAGAAATGGTCAGAGAATGAATGCTCTTTGCAGTTGTATATTCAAAACAATATTCTAATATGACTCAAATAAAAGGAAATATGGCATGAAAATAAGTAGTAACAACTAAGGACAAAGTTGTCTAGGATTGATAAGGCCATTCCACAAGGAAATTAACTTTTGCTTCCTATAGGTTTCTGCTTGTTTAAAACAAAATACATAGCTATATGATTTAGCTTTGAAATACATAAAATGAGAAAATTGAACTAAATAATTTTTATGGTCCTTGTCAAGAACTTTGAAGGGTCTGAGATTTACCCTGTGTACAAGTTAACAAGTTAGTCTGCTACAGTTACGTGGTTACTGGCAGATGACACAACAATCCTGGGTCAGAGACAAAGGACAGCCTATTAATCCCAGCAGTAACACTAGCCAGAGTATCAGCATTTGCACCAGTTTTCTGAGCCCCAGTCCCCACAGAGCAACGTGAAGTGTTCCAGGATAGGTGCATTATAGGAGAGAGAATCCTGAGTTTATCTTCTATAATGGGCAGTAAGCATGCCTGGTCTTGACTCTGGAGGGAAAGGCTATCTCTTCCATGGCTGTTTATTTTTATTGATATGTAATTCACAAACCATAACCCTTTTCAAGAGTACAATTCAGTGGTTTTGAGTATATTCACAAAGTTGTGTAACCATCACCACTATATAATTCCAGAACACTTTCCATCACCCCCAAAATAAACCTTGTACCCATTAGCAGTCACACCCCATCACCTCTGCCCCCAAGCCCCTGGGAATCACTGATTTTGTCTGTATGGATTTGCCTATTACGGACATTTCGCGTAAATGGAATTATACAATATGTGGTCTTTGTGACTGGTTACTTTCACTGGGCAAAAAAACAGTGTAGTATTGACCTAACAGTAGACAAATAGATCAATGGAACAGAATAGGGAGAACATAAATAAACGTACATATATATGGACAACTGATCTTTTACAAAGGTGTGAGATGGAGAAAGGTGCAAAGGTAGAGAAATTATAGTCTTTTCAGCAAATGATAGTGGGAAAATTGGGTGTCTGTCTATATGCAAAAAATAAAATGAAATGAATTTCAATCTATACCATGTACCATTAAAAAAAAATTACCTCAAAAGAATCACAGACCTAAATGTAACACCTAAAACTATAAAATTTCTAGAAGAAAATATAAAAAAAACTTTTTGTGACCTTGGGTTAGGCAAAGATTTTATAGATATTATATCTAAAAGTATGGTCCATAAAATAAAATTCAATAAATTAGACTTTATCAAAATTAAAAACTTCTGGTTTTCAAAAGACCTTGCTAGGAGAATGAGAAGACAAACCACAGAGTAGGAGGAAGTATCTGCAAAGCATATCTCTGATAAAAAGACTTGTATTCAGAATATATAAAGGAATTTCAAAACTCAATAACCATCAGCCCAATTAAAAAATTGGGCAAAAGATTTGAACAGATACGTCACAAAAGATATTTGGATGACAAATAAATATGCAAAAATATGCTCAACATTATTAGTCATTGTTGAGTGCTGTCGATTCCGACTGATAGTGACCCCATGTGACAAAGTGACATTGTGGTGCCCCATAGGGTTTTCTTGGCTGTAATCTTTATGGAAGCAGATCATTAGGGCTTTCTCCTGGGGAGTGGCTGGGTGGGTTTGAACCACCAACCTTTCAGTTAACAGCTGAGAAGTTAACCTTGAGCCACCAGGGCTCCTTCATTAAGTCATTAAAAAAAAGTGCCCTCGAGTCAATTCTGACTCACAGCAACACTACAGGACAGAGTAGAACTGCCCCCTAGGGTTTCCAAGGCTATAAATCTTTACAGAAACAGACTGCCACATCTTTCTCTCATGGAGTGCCTGATGGGTTTGAGCTGCTGACCTTTAGGTTAGTAGCCAAGTGCTTTAACCACTGGGCAACCAGGGCTCCTCTCATTAGTCATTCACTGACTCACTGAATTGCCATTGAGTCGATTCTGACTCATAGCGACCCTATAGGACAGAGCAGAACTGCCCCATAAGGTTTCCAAGGAGCACCTGGTGGATTTGAACCACCAGCCTTTTGGGCTTAGCAGCTGTAGCTCTTAACCACTGTGCCACCGGGGTTTCAGCAAAAGTTGTTAGGGAAATGCAAATTAAAATCACAATGAGATCTCACCACACACCTATTTTTTTTTTTTTGAACATCTAAAATAAAAAAAATGCCTATAGGGTCGCTATGAGTCGGAATCGACTTGACAGCACTGGATTTGGTTTTTTGGGGTTAGTAAGTGTTGCCAAAGATGTGGAACAACTGGAACTACCATCGCTGTAAATGTGCAAATGATACATCTTTGGGGAACAGTTTGCCAGTTTCCTGAAAAGTTAAACATACATCTAATGTATGACTCAACCGTTCTACTCCTAGGTATTTTCTCAAAAGAAATGAAAGCCTATGTATACACCAAGAACTGTATGTAAATGTTCAAATCATCCTTTTTTTTTTTTCCTTTGGTAATAGCCCGAAACTGTAAGCAATCTGCCTCAGTCATCTAGTGCTGCTATATAAAGGAAATACCACAAGTGGATAGCTTAACAAAGAAATTTATTCTCTCACAGTCTAGGAGGCTAGAAGTCCAAATTCAGGGTGACAGCTCTAGGGGAAGATTTCCTGTCTGTGTGGGCTCTGGGGGAAAGTCCTTGTCATCAATCTTTCTTCCTAAGTCCAGGAGCTTCTCAGCGCTGCAACTTACCTCATTTGCATAGTCTAATGACCAATCCCTGCAAGGTGCGTACCATTCACAGGGAAGGCTGCAGCCTAGGACTAGACAAAAAGTCACGTTGTTTACAGCTTACCCAGGAAATGTCAATCTAGATAAAAGTAACAAACCCTCTGGGATAGAAACTAGAGCAAAGGTAACTTCTCAGGGCTTAGGGGAAAATCTCTCAAGCTGTTTTTCCAAAGAACCAAAGCAAAAGGCCACATAAAGGAACTTATTTCACCATAGACTGTCAAGCACATCAGTTTCCCTAAACCATCAGAAGCAACTGATTACAACTCTTCTTTTTGCTCATCTACCCCTGCTGTGCTCTATTCCACTCCTGGCAGGGCCTGGATTTGATCCACCTCTTGTACCAGCTACCCTTGACTCTGTTCTCATCTTTCACTCAACATTTGGTCTCCCATTCCACTCCAGTTACTGCTGAATTTAAAATTTTCAGTTTAGTACTTTTACAATATTTGAAAGAATTGCTCTTGTGAAGGCAGTCAGAGTGATACCATTCCGTGTACTGCTCCTTCAGTACTTCCCTGTCATTCAGTATTGAAATCTCATAATCTACCATGGTAAGAAATTGTTAGGCTCTGTCCTTTGATGACTCTGTTCCCTCTGTTCACACTTAAAATGAGCTTTCCACAGATTTCTTTCTTTGACTCTCATTACCATCTACACTTTCTTCCTTGGCTATCTCACCTACTCCCACATCTTCAACTAATATTATTACATAAAAACCCATTGCTGTAGAGTCAGTTCTGACTCATAGTGACCCTAGCAGAGTAGAACTGCCCCATAGGGTTTCCAAGGAGCAGCTGGTGGATTCAAACTGCTGACCTTTCGGTTAGCACACAGATGATTCTAATTTTCATCTGTCTCCAACCTTTCTCACAAACACCAGAACTATTTCCTAATGACTTTACTAGACATCTCCACATGCACATTTTGCAGACACCCGAAATCTTACTTCTATATATAACTCACCATATTTTCCAAGTATATTTCTCCTAGTAGATTCATAATCTGCATTATAGTATTATCGCCCTTTCTGTTACTCAGTATTAAGATCTCAAAATCATCTTCTACTCTTCCCATTCCCCCATTGCCTATATTAGGTCACTAAACCCTGAGAATTTTATCTCTGACACCTATTCTCATTTTTCCATTCTCTTTTCTACTATCCCAAATCATTGCCTCTTTATTGTTTGTCCCTCATTGAAATATCTAACCAACTGCCCCTTCTCCCTGGAACCGGCCACCATACCTATGCCTCTCACATCCGCCAACCAATAAAGCTATAGATGCCTCCAAGCTGTCTCCCTTGATTCTCCTCTCTTCCTTCTATGATCCTCATTCCATCTTACAAACTTTGAATCCACAAGCCAAATCCAATGCAGACTTTAGTCCTCTGTATTCTATTTACGGTTTCCCCAGATTTTGACTCTTGGTTATTCTTGGCATAATTTGACTTAGCTTGCTGTTCCAGTTCCTCATTCCCCAGTGGTCCATCCAAGAGTATGGCTTTTGAAAATGGTGTCCTAACTTATCTCCTCGCCTCTAGTCTCTCATTTTACAAACTATCCTACACACCCTTGCCATTATACTTTTCCTAAAACACAGGGCTGATCTGTGTTTTTCCTGTTTATATATCTCTAGTGACTCTCTGTAGCCTATAGAATAAACTCAAAGATCAGGATGGCATTCAAAGCCTTCCTGATTGGGCCCCACTTTGCTTTTTCCAGCTTTATCTCCTACTATACAATCACAAGACCTACTCTCCAGCCCCATCAGACCACTAATCAATTTCCAAACTCAGCCCATATTTTTCTTTATCTATGCTGTTACCTCTACCTCTTCATCTCCAATTTTTGGAATCCAGCTTTTCTATGAAACCTTCCCTATTCTCTTTCTTCTATATGTTTCTGTAACATTCTTTTGCAGTTCTTGTGGATCTTTCAGTGCCTGGACTAGATTCTAAGCCTGCTGAGATCATGAATAGTGTATCATTCATTATTCTTAGCACAATGGCCTAGACATAGTTACTACGCAATTTGATAATATAATTTTATTTAATTAAAATTGGATGCATAAATTCTAATATGCTAGCTAAAATCTAATTATTTTATAGTCCTACGTCATATTGAATAATCAAAAATAGCTTGTGAAACAGGAAAAAAAAAACCCAACCTTCTAATAACAGCTATATATTTATTATCATAGGGCCACATACAGGACTTGTGCCTGCAATGGAAAAGCTTTACTCTGTGGATTTGCGCTCAAGCTCAGCCTGGGTGCCTCTGAATTTGGCCACTATTCAAGCCAAGGCTTTGAGGCTTTTTGGTGTGAAACAACAACATGATGAGCGAATAACGGATGAAAATTTTGATATAAATCAGGGTTGGTTCATAGGGTTTAGAGGCAGGTCTGCCCTTGCATAAAATCAGGGTGTGAGTTGAAGCGGCTAGTGCTGGTCAGATGGCATCTCAAGTTAGCCTTTCTGTTTTGAAGACAGCAGAAGGACATGTTACCAATTTGCGAAGATAATAAATAAAATAAAAACAGCAGCAAAATAGACATCCTTGCATTCGCTTCTCAGGAAATCATCCTGTGATCAAGTCTCTCCCCCAATTTTCTTAAAAATTCCTGTGTAGATCTCTTCAAAGAAAGCTATCTGAATGAATCCGATGCCAATGTAGATGTACTTTTTAGCATCTAATTTTCTGGAATAAAAGACTTAAAAATAAGCAAGCTAAGACCTACGAATTCTCTGCTACTGAATTAGGTTAAATACAATTTAATGTAATTAGTTTTGGGGTTGCCCTGTTGAAACAATTTATATAAACTCCTAAGAACTGTACTGGCACATGATGTGTAGTTGATTAAATATGGTATTTGTGGTCATTTCTATAAAACATCAGACATCAGGCACTGGGTCAGAAAGAAGTTCTTCTATTATATCATTGTTTCCATAGGAAAACCGAACCCAACATTTTCTGCCTTTCCCAGGAGAGGAGATGTGAGACTGGTGTTTATATGAGACTATTATTCTTGTGGAATTGTAAGTAGGTATGTTTGTCAGTGTGCATGTGTGCATGGCAGCAGAGGTGGCTTAAACACTCGACTTGTACTTGTGTGCAAGAAACAAATGGGTAACAATGAACAAATAAAAATTGGTGTGCAGTAGATGAACCTTAAAAGATTATACTAAGTGAAGGAAGCCAGTCACAAAAGATGGCATATTTTATGATTCCATTTATATGAAATATAAAGGCAGAAAGTAGGTTAGTGGTTACCTAGGGTGAGAAGGGTGAGGGAGGTAGGAATTGGGAATGACTTCTAATAGATACGGGGTTTCTTTTTGGGGTAATGAAAACATTCTGGAATTAGTGGCGATGGTTGTACAACTCTGTGAATATAGTAAAAACCACTGAGTTGTACACTTTTAAGGGGTGAGTTATCTCCATGTGAAATACATCTCAATAAAGCTGTTAAAAATTGATGTGGAAGAATATTTAAAACAAAAATAAACCTATTTTGAATACTTGCCAGATTATTGATGCCCTGGTATGAAAACATGATTTTTTTACAGATGTCAAGCATGTGTTCCTTTATTTTCACATAATTAATTAGATTTTTAAAGGTCAGAAAATAAATACAAATCACCAAATAAAATAAATAGGAGATTTTAATTGCATAATTTTTGTCTTGCTTTGGAACTATATGCTTCATCAAGACAGTGTTCATACTGATTTTTTTCAAAGTCTAAGCTTCATAAAATAAATAGCATTCCTATGAATACTATTGTATATCTCTCCGATCCATATAATTTAGCAAGCAAGCTGTTTAAGTTTTTCTTTCTCTGTTTATTACTACACCTATGTCTTAGTAATTTACAGATCAGAAAATTACAAATCACTATCTGTTAAGCTACTCTCAAAATCAATTTGGAGCTTTGGTTAATGTAGAACAGGGAGATCCGTTCATCGTTGGATGTGTATTTTCAAGATAAAATTCAAAAGGTTGGTTTTCAGTGTACTATATAAAACCATGGAGGCATGAATCTAGGGTATCTCAGTCTATTAGCCTGAACACTTTCTTCAGAAGGAGAAATTGGCACTGTGCTATTGTCTCTTTTTATTTTTTATTGTACTTTAGGTGAAGGTTTACAGAACTAGTTTCTTATCAAAGGGTTAGTATACACATTGTTGTATAACATTGGTTAACAACCCCAAGACGTGTCAACACTCTCCCTTCTCAACCCTGAGTTCCCCAACACCAGTTTTCCTGTTCCCTCCTTCCTTCCAGTCCCTGCCCCAGAGCTGATGCACCCCTTTAGTCTTGTTTTCTTCCATGGGCCTGTTCAATCTTTGGCTGAAGGGTGAACCTCAGGAGGTACCTCATTACTGAGCTGAAAGGGTGTCCGAGAGGCATATTCTCAGAGTTTTTCCAGTCTCTGTAGGTCAGCAGGTCTGGCCTTTCTTTTTGAGTTAGAATTTTGTTCTATATTTTTCTCCATCTCTGTCCAGGACCCTCTATTGTGATCCCTGTCAGAGCAGTCAGTGGTGGTAGCTGGGCATCATCTAGTTGTTCTGGACTCAGTCTGGTGGAGGACGTGGTAGATGTGGTCCATTAGTCCCTTGGACTAATCTTTCCCTTGTACCTTTAGTTTTCTTCATTGCTTCTGAAGGGGTGAGACCAATGGAGTATCCTAGATGGCTGCTCACAGGCTTTTAAGACCTGAGATGTTACTCACCAAAGTAGAACATATTCTTTTTTTTTTAGTTTTTATTGTTCTTTAAGTGAAAGTTTACAAATCAAGTCAGTCTCTCACATAAAAACTTATATACACCTTGGTACACACTCCCAATTGTTCTCCCCCTAATGAGACAACCCGCTCCCTCCCTCCACTCTCTCTTTTCGTGTCCATTTCTCCAGCTTCTAACCCCCTCCACCCTCTCATCTACCCTCCAGGCAGGAGATGCCAACATAGTGTCAAGTGTCCACCTGATCCAAGAAGCTCACTCCTCACCAGCATCCCTCTCCAACCCATTGTCCAGTCCAATCCCTGTCTGAAGAGTTGGCTTTGGGAATGGTTCCTGTCCTGGGCCAATAGAAGGTCTGGGGGCCATGACCATCGGGGTCCTTCTAGTCTCAATCAGACCATTAAGTCTGGTCTTTTTATGAGAATTTGGGGTCTGCATCCCACTGCTCTCCTGCTCCCTCAGGGGTTCTCTGTTGCGTTCCCTGTCAGGGAGGTCATGGTTTGTAGCCGGGCACCATCCAGCTCTTCTGGTCTCAGGCTCATGTAGTCTCTGGTTTATGTGGCCCTTTCCGTCTCTTGGGCTCATAAGTACCTTGTGTCCTTGGTGTTCTTCATTCTCCTTTGATCCAGGTGGGTTGAGACCAGTTGATGCATCTTAGATGGCCGCTTGCTAGCGTTTAAGACCCCAGACGCCTCTCTCCAAGGTGGGATGCAGAATGTTTTCTTAATAGATTTTATTAAGAACGCATTCTTTATAAATTATGTCAGTGCAGCTAGATATTCCCCGAGATCATGGTTCCCACAGCCCTCAGCCCATGTGCTACTGTCTCTTGGTCTAATTTTTGTGGGGCTGTATTTTAGCTGCCTTGCTCCCTGATCCACAAACTCTGTAATCATCAAACCTGAAGTCATTAGCCTTTAACTCCAGGCTCAGCCTTGCAACATTATTTGTCATATTGTTTCCAGGCCATTTCGTAGGCTGTCCTTTTTTTTCCTCAACTGGGACCAATCCAGTTCCTAGTCAGAGATGATGTAAGGAGCAGTATTTCAGTAGCTAAAGGAGCCCTGGTGGCACGCAGTGGTTAAAGCTCTTGGCTGCTAACCAAAAGGACTGCGGTTGGAACCCACTAGTTGCTCTGTAGGAGAAAGATGTGGCAGTCTGCTTCCGTAAAGATTTACAGCCTTGGAAACCCTATACGGCTGTTCTACTCTGTCCGATAGGGTCACTATGAGTCGGAATCCACTTGATAGCAATGGGTTTTGGGTTTATTTCAACAGCTAGAGGAGCCCTGGTGGTGCAGTTTACTTCAATAGCTTGGTGGCTTAGCATCAAGTAGACATACTGCTGCTGGTCCAAATCTAAGCTCACTGATCAGTTGAAGTATCTGGGTGTTGGGTACCAGTTTTATTCTCCTGTGTCTCCCTCTCTTTCACGGGCTTCATCTCATATGCTGGTGCCCTGCCTGCTCAGAACTGTCTTGCCAGGACTTCTTAAAAGATTTATCACTTGTTTCTTAATCCTAATCCTCATGGCTGAATTCCTGCTACATACTGCTTGCTTCAACCTCTGTCTATTGCCTGCCACCAGATTTTCTGGATTCTGTTCTCTGTCTGCCTGCCAGGACATATACTGCTGAACTTACAGAGTCTGTGTTCTTGCTTGCTTATTCCCACTGTTACACTCTCCTCTGGTTTACCAGCCTGTCCACACTCTTCTTATTACTGGCTACAGGAACCTTCTTAGTTTTCCTGTTCTACCCCACTTAGTCTCTTAAATTTCTGGGTACCAGGGCCCTTGGTTTGACTGATCCTACGTAGGCATCTATTGAGACAATATCTCCTAGTTAATCATCAGTCTTTTACTTCCTTGGGTCAACATCTTGGTAATCTTTTTTACTCTTATTTTATTCCCTGTATGTAATCTGCAGGAAGGGACAGTTTGTTCCCTTGAATCATCTCTTAGGTTCATTATTTTCTCTTCATTTCCTCTGGGGCCACTCTAGTTGGGGTTGGAGTAGACTCCAAGGCCACGGGTTTGGTTTTGGTTATGTAGCAGGAAGTTCAGCAGAGGTGCCTCAAAGGGTTGCCTCAGGGTATGAGATAAACCAAGAGAGCAGAAGGAGAGCTACAGCCTCCATTCCTACACCAGCTTCAAACAGGTTAGCTAGATTTAGATCTGGTTTATATATTGGGTTTCTGTGAAGGATTTTGTTTGGGGGGAAATATTCTGTATGAAAGGGAAAAAAAAGTTTGAAAATCAGGGTTCAAGTTATCCTGCATACCACTGCCAGAACCAGCTCCTTAAAATGCTTCTTTCATTAAAACTTCCTTGCTACAGATCCTTATCAGTTACTACTCCCATGTCTTGCATTCAAACCTGTTTACATACTGGGAAAACATTATGCAGGCAACAACGTTTCCTACTATTATTCGACATCTTTGTTCTCACCGTTTTAGTCAGGCCTCACCAGCCCTTTAAACATTATTAGTCATTATTATTTCCAGGCTAGGCTTTATGTCATCCTCTTTTGCTTGATTGCCTTTCTTTGCTTTTCCTATTCAAGTCTGATCTCTGCTTCATAGCTCATTAGCTAAAGTCTTACCTTCTCCTTAAAAAACTTCATTCATTCTAGGCCCAACTGATCACCATACTATGTTGAATTTAGAATCAATACCTCTGAATTAGGCAGCTAATTTTATGTCAGTTTTCTTGAGTAGATTTTACGTGCATTGATGGCAGAGGTTTTACCTTTTATAGTTCGTTCCTTTACAAGAGTTTGTGTACCACAAATAGCTTAATAATAATAAAAAAATTTTTTTTCAATTGGTAAATATGAATATGATGTCAGAATAATGTGGAAGTCTGTAATGGTCTGACAGAGACTGGAGGAACCCCCGAAACTATGGCCCCAGGATGCTCTGTTAACCCAGAACTGAAACCTTCCTGAAGCCCACTCTTCAGCCAAAGATTAGACAGGTGTAGAGAACAAAGAATAATACCTGTGAGGAGTGTGCTTCTTAGTTCAATCAGATACAGGAGACCAAATGGGCAGCTCCTGTCCAGGCAGGATGAGAAGGCAGTAAGGGACAGGAACTAGTTGGTCAAATGGACACAGGGAACCCAAGGTGGAAAGAGGGAGTGTGCTGTCACATTGTGGGGATTGCAACTAATGTCACAAAATAATCTGTGTATAAATTTTTTTATGAGAAATTAACTTGAGCTGTAAACTTTCACCTAAAGCACAATTAAAAAAAAAAAGAATAATGTGAAATTCTAGTTAGTTCACATGTGATTTTTCTTAGCAGTTTAAGTTTTAAAGTAAACGGGAGCAAGCTTTTTCACAATTAAAGAGAAGCCTTAGCAGTATATGAAGACTTCAAGCAAAAGTGAAGAATCCTGCACAAGACTGCCTTTACTGTAATTTTTTAGTGGCTGGTTTAGTTGCTTCAACAACTTCTAAGTTTTCTGAACATTAAACTATCTGGTGAAGCTGAGAGTATTGATAATGAAGTTGTGAAGACATTTCATCAGGTGTATTAAAAAAATGATTAAGAAGACTACTCCCTAGATTAGATTTTTAAATATGATAAAAATGGCATCTATTAAAATGAATTCCCTTGAGGACCCACATGGTGAAGTGGGAAGCAAAAAGGCTACTAAGAACTGATGGCTGTGATTCTGGGTGCAAATGCCAGTGGAGACTTAACTGTGTGAGTATTTTCTATTAGGATGGTTATTGTTTTAGTTAGTGCTCTGATTACAAAGTTGTATCAGATTTGAATTTCCTTTCCTAACCATGTTTTTTTCCATAAGCCTTGTTATCTTCAGTGTGCAATTTTGCAGGACAGAGAATTCTACATATATGGCTTTCTTGAAGAAATGTCTGGTAGTTTTTTATCAGCACAAAATCTAGATAGATGTTAGCTGCATAATATATGCTTAATAAATACTTGTTTATATGCAAAACCAACAGTCAACATCATTCTCAATGGAGAGAGACTGAGAGCCTTCCCCTTGAGAATGGGAACGAGACAAGGATGCCCATTATCACCGATCTTATTCAGTGTTTGCACTGGAAGTCCTAGCCAGAGCAATAAGGCAGGAAAGGGAAATCCAAATCAGATAAACAGAAGTAAAACTATGCATCTCTATTCACAGATGACATGATCTTACACATAGAAAATGCCAGAGAGTCCACAAGAAAGCTACTGGATCTAACAGAAGAATTCAGCAAAGTTGCAGAGTACAAGACCAACACACAAAAATCAGTGGGGTTTCTCTACACCAAGGAGAACTCTGAAAAGGAAATCATGAAAACAGTATCATTTATAATAGCCCCTGAAATGATAAAATACCTAGGACTAAACGGAATCAACTCAACGGCAATGGGTTTAAACCTTACCAGGGATGTAAAAGACCTATACAACGGAAACTAAAACACTACAAGAGACTAAAAGAGACCTACATAAATGGAAGAACATTCCGTGCTCATGGACTGGTTGACTTAACACTGTGAAAATGTCAATACTTCCCAAAGTGATCTACGGATATAATTCTATCCTGATCCAAATTCCAACAGCCTTCTTTATTGAAATGGAAAAACCAATCACCAACTTTAAACAAAAAGGTAAGAGGCCTTCAATAGCCAAAGCAATATTGGAGAAGAAGAAGAATGTAGGAGGCCTCTCATTCCCTGACCTCAAGACGTATGATACAGCCACAGCAATCGAAATGACCTGGTACTGGTTCATTGATAGACACACAGACCAGTGGAATAGAACTGAGAACCCAGAAATAAATTCATTCATCTATGGACAACTGATTTTAGACAAGGGATCAAAGTCCATTTAATGGGGAATAAACAGTCTGTTTAACAAATGGCACTGTCAAAACTGGATACCATTTGCATGAAAATGAAACAGGATTCATATCTCATACCATACACAAAAACTAACTCAAAATAGATCAAGAACCTAAATGTTAAACCTAAAACTATACAGTTCCTGGAAGATAACATAAGGACAAAACTATGGGACCTAAAAATAGATTATGAAACACAAGTACAAATGCACAAACAACAGAAGACAAATTAGAAACTGGGGCCTCTTAAAAATTAAATACTTACGCTCATCAAAAGACTTATTAAAAGAGTAAAAAGACAACGTACAGACCGGGAAAAAATCTTTGGGAATGACATAGCTGATTAGGGTCTAATCTCTAAAACACATAGAAAACTTTAACAACTCAATAACAAAAAGACAAACAACCCAATTAAAAAAATGGGCAAAAGACACGAACAGACACTTCACTAAAGAGCACAGTCGAGCAGCCAACAAACACATGAAAGAAATGCTTGTGATCATTAACCATTAAAAAAAAAGAGAGAGATGCAAATTAAAACTACAGTGAGATACCACTTCACTCCTGCTAAAACAGCACTATTAAAAAAACAGAGAACAACACATACTGGTAAGGATGTGGGGAGACTGGAACCCTAATCTACTGCTGGTAGGATTGTAAAATGGTAAAACTATGATGGAAAATGGTATGGTTCTTCCTCTAAAAACTATAAATAGAAATACCTTAAAAAAAAAAAAAAAAACTAGGCCAGTAATCCCTCTCTTAGGTATATACCACAGAGGTTTAATAAAAGAGACATGAGCAGACAAATGCACTCCTATGTTCACTGCAGCACTATTCACAATAGCAGAAAGATGGAAACAACCTTAGTGCCCATCGATGGATGAATGGATAAACAAAATGTGGTACATATATACAATGAAATATTACACAGCCAAAAAGAATAATGATGAGTTCTCAAAACATATTATAACGTGGATGAATCTGGAGGATGTTATGCTGAGTACAAAAAGGCAAATGTACGATTGCACTTACATAAAAATACAAGAATAGGTATACATACAGAGATCAACGTTCACCGATGGTTACCAGGGATGGGGTGGGGGAGAGGGCGAATTACTACTAGGTATTTTTTTTTTTATTAGACACTTAGTTTGAGTGATGGGAAAAGTAGCGCCGAATGTGGATGAAGTGTGCACAGCTTGACCAAGATAAATGATGCCACTAAGAAATACACAGGAGAAAACGACATTTTTGGTAAAAGTTAAGACATATGTAATTTTGCAACATCAACAACAACCAAAAAAAATGTTTGTCGCTACATATGTATATATAAACCAAACCAAACCTGTTGCCATCGAGTTGATTTCGACTCATAGCGACCCTACAGGACAGAGTACAACTGCCCCATGGGGTTTCTGAGGAGTGGCTGGTGGATTTGAATTGCTGACCTTTTGGTTAGCGGGCAAGGTCTTAACCACTATGCCACTGGGGCTCCATATATATGTATGTACATATGTATACACATACAGATATATCTGTATTTATATGCAGGTATGTGCATATATGTATATATTCATATATATAATAAACTACATGGGGGCACAGTTATGAATGCTTCTTAGACATAACCAAATATCTTGCAAATTTGGTTTTCTGAGTTTGAAGGCTTAGGACCACAGTCTCATGGGATAACTCAGTCAACTGGCATAATATAATTCATAAAGTTTATGTTCTACATCCTGGTTTGGTGAGTGGTGTCTGGAATCTTAAAAGCTTGCGAGTGGTCATTTAAGATATGACTACTGGTCTGGTAAGAAGCAAAAGAGAAAGAAGGAAACCAAAGACTCAGAGAAGAAACTAGTCTATAGGACTAATAGTTTATATGAACCATGGCCTCATTTCCCCTGAGACTAGAAGAATTAGATGGTGCTTGGCTACCACCATCAACCATTCTGATTAGAGCCAAAATAGATGGATCTGGACAGAATGGGATAAAAACGTAGAACAGAACTCAAATTCTTTTTTTTTTCTTATTGTACTTTAGATGAAGGTTTATAGAATAAATTAGTTTCTCAATAAACAACACACATATTGTTTTATGCCATTGGTTGCTAACCCCACAACATGTCAACACTCTCCGCTTCTTGATCTGGGGTTCCCCATTACCAGCTTGCCTGTCACCTCCTGCCTTTTCATCCTTGCCCCTTTAGTCTCGTTTTGTTTTAATGGGCCTGCGTAATCTTTGGCTGAAAGGTAAACCTCAGGAGAGACCTCAGAACTGAGTCAAAAGGGTGTCTGGGGGCCATATTCTCAGGGTTTCTTCAGTCTATGTCAGACCAGTAAGCCTGTTTTTTTGTTTTGTTTTGTTTTGTTTTTGAGTTAGAATTTTGTTCTACATTTTTCTCCAGCTCTGTCCAGGACCCTCTATTCAAATCCACCAGCCACTCCTTGGAAACCCCATGGGGCAGTTGTACTCTGTCCTATAGTCAGAGCTGTCAATGGTGGTACCCGGGCATCATCTAGTTGTACTGGACTCAGTCTGGTAGAGGCTGTGGTAGTCGTGGTCCATTAGTCCTTTGTGCTAATCTTTCCCTTCTGTATTTGGTTTTCTTCGTTCTCCCTTGCTCCAGACGGGGTGAGACCAATAGAGATGGCTGCTCACAAGCTTTTAAGATTCCAGATGCTACTCAACCAAAGTCGGATGTACAACATCTTCTTTTTCATTTTTTTATTGTGCTTTAAGTGAAAGTTTACAGTTCAAGTTAGTTTCTCATATAAAAATTTATACACACTTTGTTATGTGACCCTAGTTGCTCTTCCTATAATGTGACAGCACACTCCTCCTTTCCACCCTGTATTTCTCATGTCCATTCAATCAGCTCCTATTTCTTTCTGCCTTCTCACCTCACATCCGGACAGGAGCTGCCCATTTAGTCTCACGTTATCTACTTGAGCTAAGATGCACACTCTTTACAAGTATCATTTTATGTCTTATAAGAATTCAAATTCTTAAGAACTCCGGACTTACTGGACCAGTTGAGATTAGAGGACTCCTGAGACTATCACCCTGAGATACCCTTTAAACCTTGAACGGGAACTATCCCCTGAGGTTACTTTTTAGCTAAACAACAGAGTGGCTCATAAAATGAAGAATATAACCCATGAGTAATGTGTTCCTTTTAAAAATCACCTATATGGGACTAATGATCGACAATCACTCTAAAGCAGATGAGAAAGAAGGTAAGGGGGCAGGGAAACTAGACCACTGGAAATAGAACAATCAGAATGGAACTAATGAGAATGTTGACACATCGTGACAAATGTAGTCAACTGAATAATGTGTGTGAAAAAAAAATGTGTGTAGAAATTGTTAAATGGGAACCTAATTTGCTGTGTAAACTCCCCCAAAACACAATAAAACATTATTAAAATAAATAAATATTTATTCTTAGGCAAACTTTAATTCATAAATATTTGTCTGTAACCCTGGAGCTGATTATTTCTCATTTTTGTCTAATCCATGTTTCCTTTAATTTATTAATGACCCAGATTATTTAGATGAGAACATACAGTAAAAAGGGAGACACAGAAAACCAGAGGGAGTGTAAGTGGATAATACAAGGATCATCAGAAACCTCTAGGGTAACAGATTATTCTAAGATCAGTCTGAAAAAAGATAGAGCCTAGCAACCTTTTATCCTTCTTCTCTCCCAGGGCTGGCTTTTTAATGCTGACTGGATGCTAAACTCATGAAAGGCTGGGAGGAGAGATTGCAAGGGCAATGGTTCTAACATACAATTTTCTTATACAACCTGATCATGGTAGGCTTCTTTCTTCAGCTTCAGGGAAAAGATGTGCCTCCATTCCCCAACCTATTTGTGTGTCCCAGGAAGGTAAAAATAAAGGAATGAGGGTGCAGTCAGATCAGCCTAGGGCTGCAGTTGGCAAGGTGCCTGGTTTGTAATCAGTGGACAGTGTCCTTGTGGCTCCTGTGGCATGTTCACTTCCAAGAGAGGCCAATGACCCTAATGCCTGAAGGCAAGCTTTTTTTTTTCTTTTAATTTTAATTACTGTGTACATGAACTGGAGCAAAACATTGAAAAACAAACACCAAGAATTAAGGCAGGGGCAGAGATAACCACAATAAAGCCAATGTAAGCCTTATCAGGGACAGACTTTTTCACTTTTGGCACTACGGATTATGGCTCTTTTACAAATACCTCTAATTTCAAATGTAGTTAAAAAACCCAGTGCCATCGAGTCAATTCTGACTCATAACGGCTTAGCCGTGACTAACTTTCAAAATAACGCCAATCCATTTTCAGGTCTATATATACATACTTGAAACAGAAGTCAATAATATCACAGCACCCCCCCTTCCCCCCGCTTTAAAACAACTCTAATGAAATCTACAAGTAGGGGTTTTCATGATATGGAACTTTCTTATCTGTTCTGCTTCTTTTGCCAATAGTCCCTCTCCCACCACCAATTTCTCAACCACTGGGTCTTTGCATATGCAATTGTCATTTCCTTTACCTGGAATGCTCTTCACTCTCCTTCTCTGCCTTGTAATTGCTCAATACATTTTTGTTCAATATCTTTCCTAATAGCCTGAAAGCTCCATAAGAGTGGATGTCTGTCTTGTTCACCACTGTACCCACAATGCCTAGCACAATACCTAACGCTTAGTAGGTTCTCAACAAATGTTTACTGACTTTAATTAAACCCTTAAGACTCAGCTCTAACATCATTTCCTTTGGGAATGTTTCCCTGAGCCTCTGACACTCCATTAGTTACCTCTCTCATGTGCTCCATGGGTTCCTTCTCTGTCAGACAACGGTGCTGTTCTTTAATCATCTGACTATGAGGTTCTAAAGGGCAGAAACTGTGTAATCTTCATCCTTCTATTCCACAGTGCTCCGTATAGCACCTGGTATACTCTAGAAGCTCAATGTCTGCTGAGTAGATTATTGAGCAATGTTTGAGCTTGGAGGACCCTCAGCTATGGCTCGCAACCACATTTCTCAAACAGGAATTACCTGAAAGCACAAGGTAAACAGGTTATATCTTTCTGCAGTATCCATTTATAATATACATGAAATTTTAAATCAAACAGGAACTTTAACAAAGCAAAATTTACCTTAAAGTTTCTTGTGCACCCTGTCTGGGAGCACGCATTTCCTCTCCTCTGCTGTCCTCCAGTAGTTTACCACCATCAGAGTAGAGAAGCTACATCTGCATCGTTACAAGGAAAGTTAATGACAATGATAAAGCTGGGATTAAAACTGGTTTCAGATATCTAATGTTCTTTTCACTCTACTGTTGAATTTAATTGCCTCATCACACCTATATCATGGTCAAATTCATCCTAATGCACTCTCAATAAATATGTTTAGATATAAATTAGATTCAGCATAGCATTTTTTATCCAATCGAGGACATATAGGTTGAAGGGGAGAAGGGCAAAAGGAGTCATAGCCTGAAGATATCTGAGTAACTGGCATAGGCATATAGACATGTTTATAAATTTACCTAAATTTACATTCCAAATGTTTTTACTAGGAAATGTACTCTTATTCTGAGGTGGTGGTGAATTGAAATCCCACCCTGCCCCTCTGATGTTCTCAGCATGTGCCTTTATTTTTAAAGGACCCTGTTTAAAGGGGATGGAAAAAATATACCGCGGGCCTTGAGGTATGACTTCGGGACTAAAGACTAACAATACACCCACTGCCCTGTCGCTGCTGAACAAAAACACCTAGTGTTTGTCTAGGGATTTTTATTTTTAAGCTAAACTTGAACACACATGATCTTAATCAGTTCTCACAACCCTAAACTTAGTTCGGAAAGCTGCAATTCAATTGTTAGTTCTATATAGGTACTTTGGTTAAAGAGCCTAACACTCCTTGGGGATTAAGTGTTGAGTGTCTGCTGCTTAAACAATCTGTCAGCATAGGAATAAAGGAACGCCTGTATTTCTTTAGCCTCAACACAATCATGGCAACAGAAAACACCCACTCTTTCCACTTTGACCTATACAGTCTGTCTAGGCAATTAATCAGCGCTCCCCGTGGTTTATCTTATAGAATGCCAGTTGCCTTGCCAATCAAACTCTCCCACAGAGCATAGCAAGACCACACCCTCAGCAAGGCCTCTGGGAGGGAAGGTGCTTTGGCTTGCCCTGGCGGAAGCTGATACTATGGGAGAGCCGCCAGGGAAACTCACACGTGAATCCTCCAAGGTCTCAGTTTCCCCATCTCTAAAATGGGCTACACCTCCTTACTCTTAACTAGTTCCCTCCCATTTCACGCCAGGCCACTGGGAAGTGAAATCAGTGCTTAATCACAGCTTAAAGTCCTCTCACTAAGCTCCAGTTGCTGCGCCGGGCATGCTCAGTAGCTGGGGCCGGCTCGGCACCGGGAGTAGGAAGCAGCTTTCGGCGCCCGGGCGGTTGACTGCGGGCACTTTGATGAATCACGTGTGTTGAGGCCCTCTTAAAGAGATAGGCACCTACTTTCCCTCCACCCTAAACACCGCCCTGAGGGCGGTGGCGACCGTGGTAATTGCAGCTGCTCAGGGGCAGGGCTTGCCCCAGCACTGAATAGTGGCAACGGCGTGTTACGTCCGGGGTTCCTTGGAGCTAGGAGCCCCGGGGGCCTGATATCAGCAGCTCCGGAGGCAAACACTCCCTCACACAGGAAGAAGTGCTGCCGAATCAGCGCGGGGCAGCGTGAACGCTCCGAGGGGCTTCCTCAGTTGAGGAGAGGTGGGGTTACAGGGCACAGGTGATAGGGCCGGAGAAAGATGGAGCAACCCGGGGCGGCGGCGTCGGGAGCGGGAGGCGGCAGCGAGGAACCCGGTGGGGGCCGGAGCAACAAGCGGAGCACGGGGAATCGGGCCGCCAACGAAGAGGAAACGAAAAACAAACCCAAATTGGTGAGTGCTCCCGCAGCCCTCGCCGGCCTTGGGGACAGGGAGAGCCCCGGGATTCTCCTGCCGTTTAACACGGGGGGACCCGGGGCCCTCTCCCAAGAGTGACCGCGACCTCGCTGTGCAACTCCGGGAGCCGCTAAAGGAGCGGCCACGCCGAGGCGCGGAGACGGCGTGGGGGCGGAAGAGCACCCCCTTCTTCACTTAACCCCTTTCTCACTATTGTCAGTCGGAGAGGTAGTACGGGAAGGAGGAAGGCCCCGCCTCAACTTTAGGGGGACCCCGAGTACTGGGTAGAGTCTGTTGTTTGTCTAACTTGTGGACACGAACCTTCTTTGCGCGATTCCATTCTTTTCCCACCCCTTGTCAGTTGCTGTTTTGCCTATTAATGCTTAGGGTCCAGAGCAGGAGATCCTCTAGCCTTTTCTGTCCAAATACTTGGGAGCCCACCCACAGCCTTGCAAATCAAGAACGACACAACGTAGGCCCCCAGTCTTTCTACTTTACCAGAAATCTAAGGAAGAGGCGCCTACGTGCGTTTTGTCGCTTGCCTCTCCATGTGCTCTCTCAAGAAACATTTCTTTGCAAGGGAGGGGGAGCGTGGGAGTTGGAGGCTTGGTGAGGTACCACCAACTGTCGAGTGTGTAACAGGCATAGTCATACAGTACTGTTACTCAGTTGATTAAGAACGCTCAAAAGCAGTAGACAGGCTGTGCAAGTCTCAACGTTCTGATAGTGTGAACCAGTGGTAGCAGTCCATTTCCTGCCACCGACTTAATGTGCAGAGGAATGAAATCTATGGGGCCTGGTATTAGATTGGGAAATATTGGAGTTTCCGCAACTCATCAGTAAAAAAGTTCCTCTTTTTGTAAACTTTCTAATTCGGGTGGCATGAAAGGAAAGGGCTCTCCTGCACAAATTCAGCAAATACTCCTTATATCTGAGGATTCCTAGTCAAGATCTGAAGCACAAGCCACATGTTGCACGACTAGTTTTCAGTTTTAGCCAGCAATTCGATTATAGTAGAGAAGGGTATGGTGACATATAACTTAAAATGCGTTTTTCGGCATTTGACCATTTGGTGTGTACCTGTTGTACTTCTCTCTCTCTTGCCTCCCGTTTGCCTTTCAGTTATGAACTGTCCATATTGGAAAACAGTGGTCAAAGAGTTATCATTTCCGGAAAGAATTCAGTCTTCCATTATGTGGGAAGGGACATGGTGGGGTAGATTAAAATGACAAAACATTTTAAGTCTCATTAATTCTGTCCTAACTTGAGGCAAATAGGGAATTTGTTTAAGTGATGAGTACTGTTATGCAGTAATTTACAAGTGAAGAAATCAAGTCACAGGGTTTTTGTTACTTGTCTTTGCTGGCAGAGGTTTAATGAGTGCTTCATTACTACTTCTAAACTCTGCATCCCACGATCATGAAACTTAGAAAAGTTTCGGTAGTGTTTCACCAAAGTTAATGTATTTAAAAATTTTAATGTGATTTTGAAATGTGTCAGCTTGCCATAAGAGAGTGAGCATCTTTCCTTTTTTTTTTTGGTGTGGGGGAGGTCCAGTACAAAACTGGTTTCATCAGCAATTACAAGTTTTAAAAAGAAAAAGTCAACTGATAGTTTCCACAAATAGTTTGGTACATACAGCAGGAACTTAAGAAGCATGCTCTCAAGAAAAAGCACTTATCCGTGTCTGTTAGTAATAACACCTAGATTATATTATTCTCTTTCCTTTAGCCATTTGTCCTGTTTTATCTTTTATGTTTGACTTGCTTGGACAAGGTAACTAGATAGGAGATGGTATCACTTTCAATTCCTAACTAGCTTCACTGTTCGGTGTTGAACATGGCTTGATATATTAGAACAGGTATTTGAATCCAAGAGTTTATTGATTTCAATGTTAGCTTTCTTTTGCTCAAACTAAATTTTGAGCTTTACATGAATTTACAAGCAGATGGGTCAGAGATAATAAAAACAAATTTAGGACGACATTACAGCACATTGTAAGGCAAGCAAATTGACCAAACAACAAGACTTGGTAAATGTTTTTATAAGTGTCCTATTCCTTTTTTTTTTTGAGTTGTTTGGGTCCCAGTCTTTAGTGTTAGCACTAAAGTTCTCAACATGTTCTTCTGAGGTCTTTTAGGGAAGAGTTCATCTGGAATTCTTAACTTAAAATATTGCTGGTAAGATAAAGGTTTTTTTGTTTGTTGTCTGTCCTCAAGTTGATTCCGACTCATAGGACCCTATAGGACAAAGTAGAACTGCCCGCTACGGTTTCCAGTCCTTCTGGAAGATGATTGCCACATCTTTCTCCCTCAGAGTGGCTGGTGAGTTTGAACCATCCACTTTTCGGTTAGCAGTCGAGCACTTAACCAGTGCACCACCAGGGCTCCCATAAAGATTACAGCATTGGAAACCCTATGAGGTAGTTCTACCCCGTCCTATAGCGTTGCTATGAGTCTGAATCCACTCAGCGGCAACGGGAGAATCTTTATGGAAACAAATTGCTGTATCTTTTCTTCTGCAGAGCCGCTGGTGAGTTTGAAGCACTGACCTTTTGGTTAGCAGCTGAAAGCTTTACCTAAATTTTATTTTTTTGAGTACTACTATGTTAACCCTACTGGCTGCTGACAAAAAGATTGAGTCTACTCAGAGGTGTTTCAGAAGAAAGGCCTAGTGATTTGCTTCCGAAAAATCAGCCTTTGAAATCCCTATTAAGCACAGGTCTACTCTGATGCACATGGGATTGCCATGAGTCTGTGTTGATTCAGTGACAACTGGTGGTAATAGTCTTTAACTGTGTGTGTGTGTGTAAAGGAGTTGTGGTGTTGGGTTACAAAAAACCATATGGTAACATAAGTTATTTGTGTATGAGGATAGGGGTTCTTAAGCTCCTGAAATTGTATGAAAAAAAATTGAGTATATGTAGATACATTCATTGTTCTGGACTTCATAACTTCCCTCAGTTTCTCCAAAGCATCCGTCATGCATAGAAGAATAAGAACTATTGGGTTACAAAGGAGTGAGAGTAAAGGAAATGACTCAGTTTATTCCACTCCAAGTTACTGAGGAGGGTGTGGGTGCAGGGGCGGCGGGGGGTGGTAGTGAAGTTGGGAAAAGGGAAATTAGCATTGACCACATGGGTGATAGATATTGATGAAAATTTGTCTGGAGGTAAAAAGGGGTTGACTACATAATGACTACATAGTATTAGCTTCCACTACATAGAGTAATTAACTCAGTAACATATATAGTGAATTCATAAAGCGTAAGGCTTGTGATTGAGTGGTTTTCATTTAGTTCCTTGTGGTTCTGGAAAACTGGAGGAGGGCATGTTTTCTGTGGAGAGGAACTACTTTCATTTATACTCTCAACTTTTTGATAGGTTTCTGTGACAGTTTTTTCAGGGTAGCATTTCAGGACTTTAACGACTTCTGTTTAGGATTAATGAAACCAAAGTGTAAAGAAATTCACTTCAGTTTTCTTCATATATGCATCATCATAATGACCCTTTTATTTTTATTCTTTTTAAAGTTGGCACCACTGTCTTGCACTCATCACGTTTTGAAAAATGCGTTAGTAGTAGAGCTTTGGATTTCATGTAACCAGTTAGTTAGGCCCAGATTGTAGCACGTCATTAAACATCATGAGTCTTAGAATAATTAGTAATTTGATGTCAACTTTGATATGTATTTTCTCAAGTCGAGTAGGGGAGTGAGCTCTAGAAATGATATGAAGAAGCTGCATCTTGAATCCCACATATTTAAGGTATAACTTTAGTAGTGAGAGAGGCTAGTGTTGATGAAGAACACCCTTCCCCTCCCCCACACAATGGAGTAAGTGGCTTAACACTATTTGATGTTGTTCTTTATTTTGATTTTGTGTTTCTGTATAATTTTGGAAGCCTTTGGTTCTTTAGATTTTAGAGTCAAAATGGTAACTTAAAGTAAGAGAAATTAATTTTCTGGTTATTGTATAACTTCCTGAGTAGTTATTTGTTTTCAATTATATAAATCATGTTTTGATTTTTTTAATGATAAGATCTGAGTAGAATGATTTCATGTATGCTCCACAGGTTTTCTGAGCACCGACTATGTACTAGGTGCTATTCTAGGAGTTGGTGATATAAAGATGCTCATAGTCAAGTAACGGAGATAGACAAGTTTATTAATGATTAAAAAGCAGTGTTATAAAGCTATAACAGGAATATACACAGGAGGGTGCTATAAAAACGTCATGGAAAAGCATCTAAATCTGATCGAATGCTCAAGTGTGGTAAGCAAAGGTTTGCCAGAGTAGGTGACAGTTTTACCAAGGCTTGAAGAATATAAGGGATTAATTGAAGAAAAGGAAAGAAAGACATTACAGAATGAAAGAACAACATACACAAAGGTACAGAGATATGAGAGCATGCCCATTGAGGGAAGTGTGGGTCAATATGTATGGCTGAAACAAAGTATATATGGTGGGTCTGCCAGAAAAAGGCAGGATCCAGATCATGATGAATCCTTGTATGCCATGTTAGTTTCAGCTTCTTTTTGAAAGGCAGAGTGAGCCGTTGAAGGAATTTAAACAGGAGAGTGACAGGATCAGATTTATGTTTCAGAAAGAAACAATACTATGGAGCATTACTTGGAGGAGCACAGTGGTATAAAAGAGCTTGGTGTTCAGAGTTAGAGACCTGGATTCCAATGCCCGCTCATCAACTTATCCATGTACTAGCTGATCCACTTACTAGATATATCTCTCTGCACCTCAGTTTCTTTGGGCCTTCTCTGTTGGTTCTTCCTGTCACTCACCATGAATATCCTCACCAAATCTGAAATGTCCACACTGTTTCTCCTTTATAAATCTCACCTACCTTTCATAACCCAGCTCGTGCCTCACAGTTCTCCCATTCTTTCGTTAATACTTCACTGATTATTTCAGCTTACTGAGGGCTCTTCCTTATTCTGAACTCTTATAACAACGTTGTTGTTAGGTGCCGTCAAGTTGGTTCTGACTCATAGTGACTCTGTGCACAACAGAACGAAACACTGCCTGGTCCTGTGCCATCCTCACAGTTGTTGCTATGCTTGAACCCATTGTTACAGCCACTGTGTCAGTCCATCTCATTGAGGGTCTTCCTCTTTTTCGCTGACCCACCACCAAGGATGATGTCATTCTTCAGGGACTCATCCCTCCTAACAACATGTCCAAAGTATGTGAGATGTAGTCTCACCATCTTTGCTTCTAAGGAACATTCTGGTTGTACTTCTTTCTTCCAAGACAGATTCGTCCATTCTTTTGGCAGTCCATGGTGTATTCAATATTCTTCGCCAACACAGCTGTTCAAAAGCAGCAATTCTTCTTTGGTGTTCCTTATTCCTTGTCCAACTTTCACATGCATATGAGGTGATTGAAAACACCATTGCTTGAATCAGGCACACATTAGTCCTCAAGGTGACATCATTGCTTTTCAGCACTTTTAAGGAGACCTTTTGCAGCTGATTTGCCCAATGTAGTACGTCTTTTGATTTCTTGACTGCTGCTTCCATGGCTGTTGATTGTGGATCCAAGTAAAATGAAGTCCTCAACAACTTCATTCTACTGTGTTTATCATGATGTTACTTATTGGTCCAGTTGTGAGGATTTTTGTTTTCTTTATGTTGAGGTCTAATCTGTACTGAAGGCTGTGGTCCCTAATCTTTTATCAGTAAGTGCTTCAAGTCTTCTTTGCTTTCAGCAAGCAAGGTTGTGTCATCTGCATAACGCAGGTTGTTAATGAGTCTTCCTCCAACCTTGATGCCCCATTTTTCTTCATATAGTCCAGCTTCTCGGATTATTTGCTCAGCATAGAGATTGAATAGGTGTGGTGAAAGGATACAGTGAATCTAAATGTTATAAGCCAATCTTTTTTCTATAAAGAGAATACCTTGCTTTTGGACAAGGGTTCCATTTTATGCCTATTCTTGAATACCTCACATGCCAGACATTTTGGGAGTATTAATTTGTTGAAAAGAGGCTTTTTAAAAAACAAATGTTTTCTTTTAGGTGCCATTTTTTTCGTACTATATATATTCCATCAAATGAACATATCCGTGCATTCTTCTGTGTCCTTTCTCTTATTTTGAAATTAAGGTAACTGGTTTCTTTCTGCAGGGCTAAGAGAACTTATTGTTTGTTTGGATTCTTGTTACATAATCTGAATTTCTATGTGGAGGAACAGTATCAAAACCACTAAGCCAAGTAACATATTGCTGTTACTAGAGGAAGTTTCAGGGTATTGGTACAAGAGCCCGGAATAGAGAGCCAAAAGACCTGGGTTCCGTGTTGATTTTGTTGTTTGCTAGTGATCTATGATGATCCATTTAACACGAGAATTTGGGGCTTTTTGATTAACATCTGCCAGTAGGCGATAACTCTGCCTGCCTGATTGGTTTCTGAAGGTGGCTTATATAAAATTCTATGTTGCTGTACAAATATAAAGTATTATTATTAACCCGTTATACTACCTGAGGAAACCCTGGTGGTATAGTGGTTAAGAGCTATGGCTGCTAACCAAGAGGTGGGCAGTTTGAATCCACCAGGCACTCCTTGGAAACCCTATGGGGCAGTTCTGCTCTGTCCTGTAGGGTTGCTATGAGTCGGAATCGACTTGACGGCAACGGGCTTATATTACCTGAAGGAGCCCTGGAAGTGCAGTGATTAAGCACTTGGCTATTAACCAGAAGGTCAGGGTTTGAATCCACCAGCTGCTCCCTGGGAGATAGATGTGGCAGTCTGCTTCCGTAAAGATTTACAGCCTTGGAAACCTTATGGGGCAGTTCTACTCTGACCTATAAGGTCACACTATGAGTCAGAATCTGTTCGCTGGCAATGGGTTTGGGTTTTTTGTAGTTGTGGTTGGATAGTTAATTGGCTTCTTGCTGTTTGATAGCTCTAACATTATTATCGTATACCCACTGCCGTGGAGTTGATTCCAACTCATGGTGAGCCTGTGTGTTACAGAGTAGAACTACTGCACAGGGTTTTCTTGGCTGTAATCTTTTTTTTTTTTTTTTTAATAATTTTTATTGTGCTTTAAGTGAGAGTTTACGAATCAAGTCAGTCTCTCACACAAAAACCCATATACACCTTGCTATACACTCCCAATTACTCTCCCTGTAATGATACAGCCCGCCCGCTCCCTCCACTCTCTCTTTTCGTGCCCATTTCACCAGCTTCTAACCCCCTCCACCCTCTCATCTACCCTCCAGGCAGGAGATGCCAACATAGTGTCAAGTGTCCACCTGATCCAAGAAGCTCACTCCTCACCAGCATCCCTCTCCAACCCATTGTCCAGTCCAATCCCTGTCTGAAGAGTTGGCTTCGGGAATAGTTCCTGTCCTGGGCCAACAGAAGGTCTGGGGGCCATGACCACCAGGGTCCTTCTAGTCTCAGTCAGACCATTAAGTCTGGTCTTTTTATGAGAATTTGGGGTCTGCATCCCACTGCTCTCCTGCTCCCTCAGGGGTTCTCTGTTGTGTTCCCTGTCAGGGAGGTCATCGGTTGTAGCCAGGCACCATCTAGTTCTTCTGGTCTCAGGATGATGTAGTCTTTCGTTCATGTGGCCTTTCTGTCTCTTGGGCTCGTAATCGCCTTGTGTCCTTGGTGTTCTTCATTCTCCTTTGATCCAGGTGGGTTGAGGCCAATTGATACATCTTAGATGGCTGCTTGCTAGCATTTAAGACCCCAGATGCCACTCTTCAAAGTGGGATGCAGAATGTTTTCTTAATAGATTTTATTGTTTGGCTGTAATCTTTATGGAAGCAGATTTCCAGGCCTTTCTTCTGTTGCACCGCTGAGTGGATTCAAACTGCCAACTTTTGAGTTGGTAGCCAAGTGCAAACCATTCATACCACCTAGGAACCATGTACTATAATATGATTTTAAGTTGATTGATTCCTATTCTATTTTCCCAATTCCATTTGTCCATTTGGTGGATTATACATTCTGTCCTTTTACTAATAATTGTTCTCTTCAAAGAACATAAAATGCAGGTTTAACTTTTCTTTCCACTGTAATTTTGTAAGAATCAAAAAGAATATCTTTTTCTTTGAATTTATCAATTGGAGGCATTTAAATTTTTGTTATAAAACTTTAATTAGATTCCCCTGGTATTCTACTTTGTCAGGCAGCCTATTGCTGATATACAGATAAGAAAACTGAGTCATTGAAGTGTTAATGGACTGACTTAGAAATTTAAAGCTACCACCTCTGTTGTAAAAGTTAGCTATGTCACTGAGTCATTATGCTTCAAGGACTCTGAAAATGAAAAACTATTCAATCTTTTATTTCTTTTATGAACAATTATAATTGATCCACCTAAATTTTACTCCCAAGTATCAAGAGCTCTGGCAGGAGTGACACTTTTGAAATGAAATCATATCCTTTTCTAACTTGGTTTCAACGAACAGGATGCTCTGAAAACAGTACACAAACAGTATGTGCTAATTTCCATGAATTGGCACATCTGGGTATCACAAGCACCACGGGGATTATTATTGAAGACCTGTCTTTCCCCTATGCCTATATTCAATTGGCCATGCGGAAAAGACAAATTTCTTCCACCAGATTTGGGGTGTATGATGCTTCATTTTTTTAAAAAAACTGAAGAAAGCAAGATGGTGACTATGTGAATTGTAATACGGCTAATACTTGATATCTAAATGGACTTTTTGGAAAACAGCTGTTGTGGAAGATGAGACAACTTAACAGGAGTGGATTAACCAGTAATCAAGGTATGCACAGGCTTAATTGTGTTTATTTACTAATCTGTAGTGCATAATTTCAGATGGGTTTCAAAAATGTGCTGAAAAACAGGAGAAATAGTGTATTACAGATTAGTAAGTAAGCACAAGTAAGCCCGTGCGTACCTTGCTTATTGGGTAATCCACCCTTGCAGCTTAAAATTGATGTATGTAAAGGAAGATTGAAATACTGTTTCAAATATATATTTATTATGAATATTAGTAATAGAAAAATTAACTCATAGTATATTTAAAACTTATTTAACTGATCAGGCTAAATCTGTTTCAGTCCAAATGATGTACCCTGGCTGTAGCTTAAACAAACACTTAACTAAATCCTGACATGCTTTGTGTGAGGGGAGCTCGGGAAAAGAGTCTTGGTGCCTTTCTTATGAAAGAATGTAGAAAATAAAATTCTTACTAATCACCATTTATAGGGGGGTTGGTTTAATGAGGGTGTTACCGTATTGATTTAGGGAGAGTAAGCTACATTACTGGGGACATTAGTGGCTGACTGGTAGAATTCTCGCCTTCCATGGGGGAGACCTGGGTTCAATTCCCAGCCAATGCACTTCATGTACAGCCATCCCTCTTCTATCAGTGGTGGTTTGTGTGTTGCTATGATGCTGAACACGTTTCAGTAGAGCTTCCAGATTAAGATGGACTAGGAAGAAAGACCTGGTGATCTACTTCTGAACAATCTGCTAGTGAAAACCCTGTGGACCACAATGGTCTGACCCACAATCAATGATGGGGATGGCACAGGACTAGGCAGCATTCTGCCCTGTTGTGCATGGGTAGCTATCAGTCAGGGCCAACTCAAGGACAGCTAACGGCAACAAAAAGCTATGTTGCTACTGAATACAGACTAGCAAATTGGCCACCAGTTTCTCCTTGTGTCTAAGAGAAAAGTTTCTAGGAGGTTCTTCAGGCATGCCTAGGTAGGAATACAAGACTTCATTAGGAATGAATTATTCCCAAATGGCAATTGACTCAATCACTGCCAATTCTGATATTTACCTAAGAGAAAAGATTTCGGATAAAAACCTTTTTAAAATTCGATTTGTTGTTCTGTGGTAGATATCCACATGTGTTAGTAAAGATCCAGTCAAAACTATAAGGAGTTTTTATCTACCTTTAACTTGCTGTTTTGTCATCAAGCTAAAAATCAAAGACATCAAGTTTTTACTTTATAATATGGGATAGTTAATAAGACCCTCATAAAACTTAATGAAAACTTGGAAACATACTAAAAAGTAGAATAGTAAAATGAGCCTCCATATATCCATTACTCAGATACAACAGTTACCTAGATTTTGCTATAGTTGCGTCATCTATCCTTGAGTTTTCCTTGCTGAAGTATTTTAAAGCAAATCCCAGATAGTGTGACATTTTACTCCTACATCCGTGTGTGTCTCTAAAAATCTTTTATTTAACATGTCCACTATGCCATTGGAGCCCTGGTGATGCAGTGGTTAAGAGCTATGGCTGCTAATGAAAAGGCTGGCAGTTCGAATCCACTAGCCACTCCTTGGAAACCCTGTGGGGCAGTTCTACTCTATCCTATATGGTTGCTATGGGTTGAATCGATTAGACGGCAACGGGTTTGGTTTGGACATTGTTGCATCTTTAAAAAAAAAAACAACATAATATGTCTCCAATTGCCTCAAAAATAATTAGATTTTTAATCTAATGTGTGCCTAATTAATTTATATGTCACTGAACTCCTTAAACAAATACAGCTTTAAACTAATGGTAAAATGTTGTTAAAATTTACTCTGCGTAAAGTGCTATCATAAAGCATTGGCCCAAATTATGTTCACTTTTCTCTTTAATTTTGTGGAAGTGTCTGGGAAGGTTGAGTATACAAATGTGGGTAGACTCCTTGGAATAGGTGTTATGAACTGTAGAAAATAGACCAAATTAAGACTTGTGGCTCTATTGCCTGGGTGGGTGATGAGTCATTCTTCATTTTGCAATTTATGAAGTGGGGTGGGATTTATTTGTAAGGATTTTCCTTCCAGGGAAATGTTGTAGATAGCTGGGCAAAGGAAAAGTGTTCTTGAATTCTCTAGATAAAGGGTTCATATAACTCTTTGATACAGAACACACACACACAAGCATACATGCACACGCACACACAAAAATACCTAGGTTTGTATTACTAGCTTTAGTGGTTTTTTAAAATCAAAATCAGTATCAATTTGGTGCTTGAAGTGTCTATTTGTGTTTTGAAACCACTTTAATACAGTCTAGGTTGCTGAATCTAGATAATTGTTAAGCAAACATTTGCAAAGAACTCTGAACTATTATGTTGCCTTATTTAGATGTTTGTGGGGTTAAAATTGAAAACCAGGCTACACTAATGAGGTGACGGAATTGGGGATGGGTGGAGTGGGTAAGTATGAGAAATCTACTTGGGCAAATGGCCTAGACTCCACACAGATTTACTGAAGAAATTGTGTAACCGCTACTTTCCAGACAGCAATTTAGTGCTGTGACTGTGCTGGGAGGCAGTAGGCATATAATTTCTCTTAATTTTGTTAACTCAAGAGATTTAGACTAGTAATCCATCTCTACTCTACAATTGGCTGGCTAGGCTGGCCATTTTCTTACCCAATCAGGTGGATAATTTTCCTCAAAACAGGTAGATGAGTGATAATTGTTGTGGCTGGACAGGTGTTTTCTTCTTTGTTTTGCCCAGGGAAGGGAAAGCTGTAGAGGTATTGTTTTATGTGCTTTGAAATCAATCTCTGATAAAATCTTAAATGCTTAATAGCATATTATGGTGGCTAGAGCTGTTTAGGAAGTGTCTACATGTAGATAACAAGACCTTGTACGGGCTATACACTTACATTTTGAACTTTAATAAAATGTATATGTAATAGACACCAGGGCCACCATGTATAGTTAAGGGTGTGAGGCCATGGAGGTTGCACTGTTCACCAAATCGTGTGTCCAGACACAGGCTGTGTCTTCGGAGGGCTACTTTGTCTGATTCACACAAAGATGCCATATGGGATAGCTGCAGCATTTTAAACCGGATGAATTTTATTCTCATACCTCATAGAAAATTCAGCAAGGCACTAGACATAGTTTAATGTCTCATTTAGGATGAAGATTTTTCATTTCTCACTCACTCTGAAATAAGAATATAAGGTGTATATCTATGTAATATATTGCCCTAAACCTGGCTACATTTGCTTTTGGATTTTTGAAATCCTTAAATGTACATAGATGGCTGTACATAGATGTGTCCTTGAAAGCTTGAACATGGCTATAGGTCAGTATGTTCACTACCATCTCTAACTTAAGGGGCCTCCTTTTCTTCACCCCTCCTGGTAATTTCCTTGATACGTTGTTCTACAGTGTTTTACATGTTTACAGATTTTACTGATAAGACTGCATTCTTTTTGAAGTTTGTCATGATTTCATATACATTGCCCATGATATAAGACGAGAACCTACAGAAAGTTAAACCCCCAAACCCAGTTAAGATAGGTAAAAATAAATCTGGCAGAAGCATTTGCTCTAATAATATGCTCATGCTCTCTAGTCTAGTACCTCAAATTACAAAATCAATGCGTTCCCGAAGAGCCAGTGTGTGCATAAAATATTTGTGAGTGGAAATAATCTTTTCTTAGGCTGATCTCATAGCTTGTTTTTCATTGGCAGTGAATTAGCTTGCATCCTCCCCCTTCGGTTGAGTAGCTAATGGTCTTTAAACAGCCTACAAAAGGGAAGAATAATTTTATCAATGCAAAACAAATAAAAATGCTCTGGATTTTATCCATGTTGGTGGCTTGGATTTTCCTGCACTTGTTTTACTAAAGCAGGGCTTACCCATGTTCTCTAATTTCTAGGTTCTTAGACTTCTTTGGTAGAGCCTGTACTTGCTTGATCAAACTGTGATGATTTTTCTTGTGAATTCTCAGAGATAGAATTCTCCATTTTTATATGAGTAAGCCTAACTCCAAATACTAAAATTTATTGTGCTTTAGGTGAAAGTTTACCGAGCAAATTAGTTTCTCATTCAACAATTCATACACATATTGTTTTGTGACACTGGGGGCCAACCCTGTGGCATGTCAACACTTTCCCCTTTTTGACCTCAGGTTCCCGATTTCCATTTCCCCAGCTTTCCTGTCTGCCCCTGCCTTCTTGTCCTTGCCCCTGAGCTGGTGTGCCCATTTAGTCTTGAATGCATGGCTCAACTGCGTATGTTATTGCTTGTTTTATAGGCCTGTCTAGTCTTTGGCTGAAGGGTGAACCTCAGGAATGACTTCAGTACTGAGTTAAAGAAGTATCTGGGGGCCATACACTTGGGGTTTCTCCAGTCTCTGTCAGACCAGTATGTCTGGTCTTTTTTTGTGAGTTAGAATTTTGTTCTACATTTTTCTCCAGCTCTGTCCGGGACCCTCTGTTGTGATCCCTGTCAGAACAATTGGTGGTGGTAACCAGGCACCATCTAGTTGTGCTGGACTCAGTCTGGTGGAGGTGGTGGTTGTTGTGGTCCACTAGTCCTTTGGGCTAATCTTTCCCTTATCTTTGGTTTTCTTCATTCTCCCTTGCTTTAGATGGGGTGGGACAAATACAAAATTTTATGTGACTATATCTCTCTATAACATGAAATTGAGGTAATAGTTATACTTTAAAATAGAGATTGTACAGGACTCTGGGCTCAATTTTCCACACTTCCGCCACCAGTTCTTTTGTAGCTAATTGTGGAACAAGATATGTTACTGTTAAAAGTCCCTGTTTTCCAAGCTCCCTCACCCCCTTTTTAATCATCTATTATCAATGCATGTTTCTAAGTGAAGGTCATCATATTCCTTGTTGTTTTTACTGGTTTCTCTGAATATTATAGTGGGGTATCCTATTGCCTGAACATGGAAATAACATGCAGAAGGAGGGCCACTGGATGTTAAATCAATTACTGAATGTGACAAAGATTTATTTAAAAGCATTTCCTACCCACCCCCGTCACCAACCATTTTACCATGAACTTGTAGAAACAGCACTTTGATCTTAGCAGCACCACTTCATGTTTTTCAAGGTCCCACATTTTCTTTTATAGAATCCAAAATTGGTTTTTATATGCTTATAAGAGTTGATCCTATTATTATTGTTTTGAAGAGTTTCTGGCAATTTAAAGAGGTTATACAGAAAATAAATTGACTTTTTAAATTTTTTATTGTGCTAAAGATGTATACAGCCGATCCTCCATATCCGCAGGTTCCGCATTTGCAGATGCACTCAACTGTGGATCAAAAATATTCAAAGGAAAAAAAAAAAGTTCCTAAAAAGAAAAATTTGAATTTATCATGAGCGGAGCACTATGCTGAATCCAAGCGAATGAAGTGATGTGAGGTCATAGCCTCCCACTATTTTATAGTCTCAGTTTCTCAAAGCACTCATTGCATTGTTTGGACCTTGTCCTCCTCGCGTTTCGTTCATTTTTTACTTGTGTTGTGTGCACCCTTTGTTTCTGTGAAAAAATTACTCCTAAAAAGCAATGAAGTGGTCAAAGCAATCCCTCAAAGGCTAAGTGTGAGGGGGTTGAGGAGAGCGAGAGGAAGGAGTTTCAGGCTAATAAAGGATGGCTGGTATCTTAGTCATCTAGTTCTGCTATAACAGAAATACCACAAGTGGATAGCTTCAACAAAGAGGAATTTATTCTGTCACAATTGAGTAGGCTAGAAGTCCAAATTCAGGGCGTCAGCTCCAGGGGAAGGCTTTCTCTCTCTGTCAGCTCTTTAGAAAGGTCCTTGTCATCAGTCTTCCCCTGGATTATTGAAACTTCTCTGCGCAGGAACCCTGGGTCTAAAGGACATGCTCTGCTCCCCCAGCGCTGCTTTCTTGGAGGTGTGGTATAAGGTTCCCACTGCGTTTGCTTCCCTTTCCTTTTATCTCTTGTAAGAGGTGGTACCGGCCACACTCCAGGGAAGCTCCCTTTACAATGGGTCAGGGAAGTGACCTTAGTAAGAGTGTTACATTCCCAGCCTAATCCTCTTTAACATAAAATTACAATCACAAAATGAAGGACAACCGCACAATCCTGGGAACTATGGCCTAACCAATTGACACGTGTTTTGGGGGCATGCAGCAATTCAACCCATGACAGCCGGCCAGCTCTGGAAAGCACTATAGCCTCGAGAACTTCAAGATCACAGGCAAATCAGCATTGGCTGATGGCCAGGCAGCATCAGCGTTCTCAGAAGAGCCTAAGAAACTCATAGAAGAGAAAAGCCACCTTTCAGAACAAGTGTTCAATATTGAGGAAACAACTATTTACACAGCATTGACATTGTGTTAGTTATTATAAGTCATCTAAACCTGATTTACAGTATACTGAGGATGTGCATCGGTTTTACGCAAATACTATGCCATTTTATATAAGGGACTTGAGTGTCTGCAGATTGGGGTATCTGTGAGAGTCCTGGAACCAATCCCCTGCAGATGCTGAGGGACGACTGTATATAACAAAAAATGTGACATTTTGACCATTTTTAAGTGAGCAATTCAGTGACATTAATTATATTTACCATGTTGTGCAACCATCACCTCTATTTCTATAGGTTTTCATCACCCCAAATAGAAACTCAGTACCCCTTAAGCAATAATTCCCTATTGTCCTCACCCACCACCCCCTAATAAACTTTGGTATCTATGCATTTGCTCATTCTAGATATTTCATATAAGTGAGATTATACAATTATAATTATACAATTATACAATATTTGTTCTTTTGTGACTGACTTATTTCACTCAGCATAATGTTTTCTGGAGCCCTGGTGGTCCAGTGGTTAGAGCTCGGCTGCTACCCAAAAGGTCGGCAGTTTAAATCCACCAGCAGCTCCGTGGAAATCCTGTGGGGCAGCTCTGCTCTGTCCTATGGGGTCCTTATGAGTTGGAATTGACTCCAAAGCAACAGGTTGTTGGTGGTTTGTTTTTAAGGTTCAACCATGTTATAGAACTTCATTTCTCTTTATGGCTTTATATACCATGTTTTGTTTAACCGTTAATTTGTTGACGGGCACTTGGGTTGTTTCCACCTTTTTGCTACAGTGAACATTGGTGTACAAGTATCTGTTTGTGGCCCTGCTTTCAGATCTCTGGGGTATATATCTAGGAGTGGAATTGCTGGTTCACATGGGAATTTTATGTTTGGTTTTTTGAGGAGTTGCCCAACTGTTTTCCACAGTGGCTGTACCATTTTACACTCAAGCTGACTATTTTCTAAAATGTAACTCTGGGCAAATCATTTATTTATCTTCTTTCTAAGTGTCAGTTTATTCTGTAAAATAAAGGAGTTGAGATAGATGGTCTACAAGGTTCCATTTAGCTCTGATATATTGGGAGTCAAAGGTTATTGAAAACTGTAATGAATCTGCCCTAACATAAATACATGGCATTTGGGATTTAGTTAGACAAAAAGTTGATAGTCATGAAAGATGACTGTTAAGGCCGAATGCCAAAGAATGAATGTCTCAGTTATTTTCCTATTTTTGGAGTCTGTGTTAACTGAGTCCAGTGCAGGCGACATCAACATTTTTGTAACCATGGATTGTATGTAGGGCAATGTACTGAGCCCTAAGGAGAGCCAGCCTAGCTTTAGTCACCCTAATCATTGGGTGGTTGCCTTGGTTCAGTGAACAAGTATAGCACTCAAGCCTGCCCAGACTTGATTCTCAATAATAAACAATATTGATGGCTTCTGTGTTTTGAGCACTTAGAGCACATCAGTTGCTACTTGAAGCGATTTACATGTTTTTGCCAAGAACTGTGCAGGGTCTTGGATTTTTCCTACCTTTACAAGCTAAACCTGTTACTCTTTCGTGAATGACTGCAGAAGACTCAAGACCTCCTGGGTCAGAGACAAAAGATAGTTTATTACTCATTGCAAAAGCAGTAGCCAGAATGTCAGCATGATTCGCCAGCTTGCCATGGGCCCTGAAGATCTGACTCTTTGAAACCTAGGAGGATATGGCCCCACCCTTTGAAGCCCCAGAGGCCATGGCTCCACCCTTTGAGATTCCAGCGGTCAGGGCCCTACTCTATGAGACTGAGGGAGCTCTGTTTCCTGTGTTCCTTGTCTCTTCAGCTTCCGCTTCTTTGTTCCTTGGCGTCTTGGCCCCTCTGGCCTCACTCACTGCATCTGCCCTGCTGGGGTCCCAAAGGGTGGAGCCATGGACTCTGGGGTTTCAAGGGGTGGGGCTGCAGCCACCTTGGTTTCAAAGAGTCAGATCTTGGTTCCAGAGTGTGGAGCTGCCTTTCACGAGTACTGGTGGGATGGGGCCAGATCTGCTGCCCAAAGCTGAGGGGCAAGGCTGCCATGCCCAAGGGGCAGAAGAACAGGGTCTGCTGGGGCTGAGGGGGTGGAGTTGGCACTCAGATGGACTAGAAGGATGGGGCTGCTCAAATATGAGGGAGCAGAGTTGCCATTCCAATGGGCCTGGAAAGCAGAGCTGAAGCCCAGGGCCGATGGGCCTCTGCCCATAATGCAGAGTGTGTGGCCAGCACCCAAAGTCTAGAGGTCAGGGCCATCGCCTAAATGGTCTCAGAGAACAGAGGATTATTTTCAAGCCTTGTGAGCTAATGTAATATATTGTGCTGTCTTGTTTGGTGCTTGTTATCCCTTTTTTCCCTTCAGTTTCTCCCATTTGTAATGGAAATGCCTACCTTGTGCCTTTTCCACCATTGTGCTTTGGAAGCAGATAGCTCGTTATCCTAGATCTCACAGATGAAGAGGAATTTTGCCCCGGATGTAATTTGAACTTGGAGTTGATTTAAAACTTTTGCTGTGATATGATGGGGTGAATGTGTTTTACGTGTGGCAAGGACGTACATTTTGGGGGCCAAAGGGTGGGATGTTATGGATTAAATAGTGTCCCCCCCAAAATGTGTCTCAACTTGACTAGGCCATGATTCCCTGTATTGAGTGGTTGTCTACCATTTTGTGATCTGATATGATTATCCTGTTGTTGTTGTTAGGTGCCACTGAGTTGGTTCTGACTCATAGCGACCCTATGCACAACAGAACGAAACACTGCGTGGTCCTGCGCCATCCTTACAGTCGTTGTTATGCTTGAGCTCATTGTTTCAGCCACTGTGTCAGTCCACCTTGTTGAGGGTCTTACTCTTTTCTGCAGACCCTGTACTTTGCCAAGCATGATGTCCTTCTCCAGGGAGTGATCCCTCCTGACAACATATCTAAAGTATGTGAGACGCAGTCTCGCCATTCTTGCTTCTAAGGAGCATTCTGGCTGTACTTCTTCCAAGACAGATTTGTTCGTTCCTTTGTCAACACCACAGTTCAAAGGCGTCAGTTCTTCTTTGGGCTTCCTTATACATTGTCCAGCTTTCACATATATATGATGCAGTTGAAAATACCTTGGTTTGGGTCAGGCGCATCTTAGTCTTCAAGGTGACATCTTTGCTTTTTAACACTTTAAAGAGGTCCTTTGCAGCAGATTTACCCAGTGCAATGTGTCATTTGATTTCTTGACTGCTGGTTCCATGGCTGTTGATTGTGGATCCAAGTAAAATGAAATCCTTGACAGTTTCAATCTTATCTCCGTTTATCATGAGGCTGCTCATTGGTCCAGTTGTGAGGATTTTTGTTTTCGTTATGTTGAGGTTCAATCCATATTGAAGGCTGTGGTCTTTGATCTCCATTAGTAAGTGCTTCAAGTCCCCTTTCATTTCAGCAAGGAAGGTTGTGTTATCTGCATAACGCAGGTTTTTAATTAGTCTTTCTCCAATCCTCATGTCCTATTCTTCATATAGTCCAGCTTCTCGGATTATTTGCTCGGCATACAGATTGAATAGGTATGGTGAAAGGATACAACCCTCATGCACACCTTTCCTGACCCTAAACCAATCAGTATCCCCTTGTTCTGTCCAAACAACTGCCTCCTGATCCATGTAAAGGTTCCTCAGGAGCACAATTAAGTGTTCTGGAATTCCCATTTTTCTCAATGTTATCCATAATTTGTTATGATCCACACAGTCGAATGCCTTTGCATGGTCAGTAAAACACAGTTAAACATCTTATGATTATCCTATGTGTTCTAAATCTTCTATGATATTAATGAGGCAGTTATGCTAATGACACAGGAATCAATCTACAGGATTAGGTTGTGTCTTAAGTCAGTCTCTTTTAAGATATAAAAGAAGTGAGCAGGGAGGAGAGGGACTTCATGCCACCAAGAATGAAGGAACTAGGAAGATAGCATGTCCTTTGGACCTGGGGTCCTTGTACTGAGAAATTCCTAGACCCAAGGGAAGATTGATGGCAAGGACTTTCCCCCAGAGTAAACAGAGAGAGAAAGCCTTCCCCTGGAGCTTGCACCCTGAATTTGGACTTCTAAGCTCCTAGGATGTAAGAGAATAAATTTCTCTTTGTTAAAGCCACCCACCTGGGTATTTTTGTTATAGCAGCACTAGATAACTAAGACAGAAGTAAGTCCTACAGAGTGGACTGGGATGAATGCCTGTACAGGTGATGCGTTGAGTTACAGGAGAGGAATACTGAGCTTGGGGGATTTACCACTGTTATAGTAAGATAAAACAAGCTTGCTGTTTATATGGGAGGCAGATTTTACCTCATCTTCACAGTTGTCTCCTGCGAACACAACTGTGAGAAATGGCCTGGATAAAATGCTGTCAGGTCATTTCAGTCTTGGCATAAATGTGCAGCATAAATGTGCAGGGATGCTCAGGGCCCATGGCGGATTGACTCTTCAATCAGCATTAACTTATGTGATCCTCGTAACAATCATTTTGTAAGTGAGGAAAAAGGCTCAGAGCAGATAAATAACTTGCGCAAGGGTATGCAGTGGTCAGTTGGGAATTCAAGACCAGTCTGACTATAACATCTATGTTTTTAATGATGATTTTCTGTGTAAGACCTAGTTGTCCTCCAGACTGGTGATAGTTGGACCTGGCCTAGATTTGTACTATACTTACATATAATTTTAGAAGATAGAGTTCAGGGGCTATTCATTTTAGTGACACTGATAATCATATGTTAAAATTCTTTGAATCACTGCCATGAAGTAATGGATCAGATAGCTGACCACTTGCTAGAAAAGAGCCATGAGGGTGAAAGAGGTATGGCTCGGAATTTTAAGGATACGTGAACATAGTTCTAAAAAATACTACTCTGGCGCTCTGGCCTTTAATTAAATAATTTTTTGGTCAGCACAAGCCTGCTGTGCTTTACTACCATTGCATATTGCGTGTGATTCTCTTTTTTTGTCTTCGCTATGTAGAGAGTAACTCTTGAACAGGTTATATTATAAATTATACTGCCTGTTTCATCTTTTCGTTTCTTTCTATCTCGTCCTCCTCCACATTCTCCTTCTGTTTGTTTGTGAACTTTTGCGTGAAGTAAAACTGCTTTGGAAAAACACATGCTATCTCCCATTACATGAGTACACGATATGCATTGTTTTTTGTTTAGGGGAGTGCCAAGAACCACCTACCTTCTCCTGCTGCTTCCTGTGTTTGCTTTGCCCGAAGATTGGCTGCTGTAAAAGTGTGGCATGTTCATCCAAGTGCTATCTTTTTTAATTAGTCTGCAGAAGTGTTGTGACAAACTATTTTTGTATTGACGTGTGATAATAGAGCCCTAAACTCTGAGCTTAAGTGCCAAATAATACGGAAGTGTACATAATGTAGATTGAGTTTTAGTTCTCTCAGACTTAAACATCATCCTTCCCAAAATGATTTTCAGTTATAAAAAATGTGATGGATAAAATAGATCATGAATAAATACATCAGTATGTGCCTAGAATCAGGCTATTTCACAGTTATGATCCCCCTTTTTTAGTGAGTTCAAATTTCTATGTTGCTTATGTTCGTAGGGAAACCCTGGTGGTGTAGTGGTTAAGTGCTACGGCTGCTAACCAAAAGGTCAGCAGTTTGAATCTGCAAGGCGATCCTTGGACACTCTGTGGGATGGCTCTCCTCTGCCCTGTAGGGTCGCTATGAGTTGTAATTGACTCGAAGGCAGTTGGTTTGGTTTTGGTTGGTATGTTCGTAGAACTAAGAGGTAAAGGACATCTTTGTTTTTATTGAAGTAAGATTCACTTAACATAAAATTAGCCATTAACTATTTAAAAGTATACAATTTAGTGGCATTTAGTATATGCAGTGTTTGGCAACTACCACCTCTATCTAGTTCCAAGACATTTATTTCATCACCCCAAAAGTAAACCATGCGTCCATTAAGCAGTTACTACTCACCTCCCCTCCCCTTAGCCTCTGGCAACCACTAATTACTTTATGTATCTGAATTTGTTTTTTCTGGACGTTACATGTACATGGACTCATACAATATGTAGTCTTTTCTTTCTGGCTCCTTTCACTTAGCATAATGTTTCTAGAGTTTCATCCATGTTGTAGTATGTATCAGTACTTCATTCCCTTTTATTAATGAATAATTTCCATTGTATGGACATACCATAATTTCTTTATCCATTCATCAGTTGATGGACATTTGGCTCATTTCCACATTTTTCTATTGTAAATAATGATGCTATGAATATTCATGTACAAATATTTGAGTAGATTATATGTTTTCAGTTCTCTCGAGTATATGCTTAGGTATGGATTTGCTGCGTCATATGGTAACTCTAAGTTCATGAGAAACGGCCAAACTGTTTTTCAAGATGCCTGCAAGATTTTTCAGTCCTCAGAAATGCATGAGGGTTCCAATTTCTCCACATCCTCACCAATACTTGTTCTTTTTTTTTTTTAAATGGCCATCCAAGTGGGTGTGAAGTAGATTCTCATTGTGGTTTTGATTTGCATTTCCATAATGACTCATGACATTGAGAATTTTTTCATATGCTCGGCCATTTGTATATCTTCTTTGGAGAAATGCCTATTCATGTCCTTTGCCCATTTTTTAATGGGGTTGTTTGTATCTTGTTTGAGTTGTAAGAGTTGGTAAAGGATACTTTAAGCTCTCATAATGATGTAGACGTAACACGGAAAGCTGATAATTATATAGCCCAAGCCAAGCCCAGTGCCATCGAGTTGATTCCGACTCATAGCGACCCTATAGGACAGAGTAGAACTTCCCCATAGAGTTTCCAAGGAGCACCTGGTAGATTCGAACTGCCAACCCTTTGGTTGGCAGCTGTAGCACTTAACCACTACGCCACCAGGGTTTCCAACTATATAGACTTAAGTTTTTTTTTTTTAATTTCTATTTTTCAAGAGTTCCTCTTTTTTCTTCTTACAAATTCATTCTCCTTCCAAAAGTTATTCAGGTTGTTGATGTTCTTTTGTTTTTTACCTCATCTAATCCAAAAAAAAAAAAAAAAGGTTTTTGCTATGGGCAAACATATGAGGAAGGGCGTAGCATTCTTCTCACCCCAAAAGTGTATTGTTCTTTTTCTTCAAACCAGTGGTTCTCCGTAGTGGGAGATTTTGTTTGCCAGGGGTCATTTGGTAATGTCCGGAGGCATTTTTGATCATCGCAAATGGGGGAGGGTGCTAGTGGTATCTAGTAAGTAGAGATTGGGGAGGCTATTAAACATTCTACAATGCATAGGATGGCCAACTGCCCTCCACCCCGCCAAAGAATTATTCAATCCAAAATGTCAATAGTGCCAAGATTGGGAAACCCTGCTTGAGACCTTATGGGTTTTTTTTAGTATGAAAAATTCTTGTGACCCCTTAACCATTCTCCACTCTCCATTCTGTCTGTTCCTCTGTATTGAGACAGGGCCAGATAGATCAACCTTGTCTTCAGGGCAGCATTGTTTATTTTATTGACTCCCACCAGTCATATTTTTATTTTCTTTCTATCAGTGAAAATCTGCTGGACTGGACCGTTTACAACTTAGTAGTTGTAAACTATAACTCTTGTCACTTATCTCATGCCTGACCTTTAAGGAAAATATTCGTTATCATCTTACGAGTTTAAAAGGCTCTTTTTCCATCTGCCGATTCTTTGATATCTCACCAATTTTTGATGCTATCAGAATCGACTCCACAGCAACGGGTTTTTTTGGTTTAGTCACTTTTAACTCATCATCTGTAAGGATTTTAGATTCTATGGTAATTTTCTCTGGCAGCTTTTGCTTCTTGATTTATTGACTGCCAAAGTACAAGCTTTCCTTGCCTCCCATCTAAAAATATTCTCACTGTTTATCTGCTCTTGTTTACATACAGTTGTGGGCAATCATATGCCTCTTCACATACTACCTGAATACAAAGGATGCCAAACCTTTCTGTCTATTCTAATTAGCTAGTTTGATCCTTTATCTTTGATTGCTGAAAGGCATCTCCCAATTGTGGTGCATTTCTAGTAAAAACAGTAAAATGTCCTTAATTTCTGTCTCTATAAAAGAATCTTCTCAAACCTGAAATCTTTTACGGTGGCGGTGGTTTTAATATTTCCAAGCTTGTCAGGGCAAGTGAAAATCAATTTGATTCTCCCACAAATACACACAAACACACACATGTGGTAGTTGTCCTGTTTACTTTTTCAAGCTAAGGTTTACCCTTGCCATGCTTATCATCAGACTGTATTAATATAATATTAGTCACTGACCTTTATGATTTCTGGTTCAGTAGAGTCAAGGTTAGCTTCTCTGTCTGACGAGTGAAAGTCAGTGACTACTTCTCTCCCAGCTCATCAGGACCAAGTTAATTGTTATATTTAGAGTTATTATTAAACTGCCTCATCCTACCTTCTTATGGTCCATTTTTTATTTGCTGCTTAATTTATTTATGTGAGCCTATTTTCTGCATTCCCCTGTCTGCCTCAAATACTCTTTTATCCCTTTTTCTCTTAGTGAATTCTAAGTACTTTCCATTTCCTCATAGAACTCTTAAAACCTTTATTGCTTGATTGAAAATGACACTATCAATTCATTCTCCTTCAGCCTTCAATGTCCTGTAGAGAGCCAGCTTATTCTGCAGCATGCATGGCCATATTAACAGTTGTCTTATTAAATATGTGCTCTAGTGTAGAGTCATTCCATCAAATCCCCATTATGTATGAGGCATCTTGCTAGAGGTATGAACACAAGTATGCCTAGGTCTTACTCTTAAGGAGCTCATAGTCTATTGAGAAAACTCTTGAGAATGCCACATACTGTGCTTAATAGGGAGAGAAGAGAATTCACAAAGGTTAACATTTGATCTGGGTTTTGAGAATGAAGAATAGTTTGTGGTTAAAAGGGCAGACATTCTCATTAGAGAGAGCCTCATGTACACAAATTCAGAGTTCAGTAAAGGCAGGTTTTTTTTTTTTAGTACCATTGATTTAAAATGTTAAGATCTTAGAGGGCAGACAGTGATTGAACTTGCTTTGTAACTGCATATACGTGACCATATGAAGCATTTTTCTCCAACTCAGAAGTGGGATGGAAGGAGGGAATGTACTCCGTAGGGTTTTCCATGGCTGATATTTCGGAAGTAGACCAGCCAGGTCTTTCTTCTGAGGCATTCTGGGTGGACGTGAACCTCCAACCTTTCGGTTAGGAGCCAAGCATATTAACTATTTGCATCACCCAGGGACTCCTCACCAGCATCTAATTTGAATATGTGGTTAGTTTTACTACTGAGAGGATCTGGTCAAGCTATTCAGTTTGAAAAGTTCTAGCTCTGAAATTCTTCTTGTTTAACAATCTAATAAAAATTTTGGAGAAACCCACCCCAGCATTATGAGGATGTTCAAGTAAACAGCCCCAGCCTTCTTGGTACATAGAGTTGGAAAATCTGATGTGTACAAATATACAGAACAAGGTTGTTGTTATTAGGTGCCGTTGAGTTGATTCTGACTCATTGCAACCCTATGTGCTAAGTGTTACTATAGAGGTAAAAGGTACTATGGGAGTACCAATGGCATTAATCTCAAGTGGGAGTATTAGGGATAACATTGTGGAATGATTAACAATAGAGGAGAGTCTTAAAGAACAGGGATTTTTTTTTTCTTAACAGATACTGATAGTGGAGAAAGGACATTCTCTGTAGTGAGGGCAGTGTGCACGACTGTAAGGAGGAAAGGAGTTAGAGCAAGTTGGAGGAACTATGAATAGCCCACTGAAATCAAATATATGTATGGAAGTGATGGCAAATCAGTCTGGACAGGGGGATTAGAGTGCCATCACAGTGGGCATTGAATGCTTAGCTAAAAAGTTTGGAGTTCGTTCTGTAATCCGTGTGAAGTATTTGAGCCAGGGTAGTGATGTGATCAGACCTTACGGTCCTAACTTTTTAAAACTTTTTTATAATTAGAAATATCATGAAGTCTAAAATCTTTTGTCAAAACTTCACAGTAATTAGACTGCTTGTAGTGTAAATACAATAGGCATTATTCATCCTGATACCTTTTGGCATGTTTTAATTTGACAGGTTTGAACCTGTGAAATTAAACGTCTACTGTAAATTGTGTGCACTTTGGTAACTTACAGTTTTGTAGCTACTTAATTGGCCCTTGCTCCCAACATACCATTCTGTAGATCTGTGCCTCTAACTCATAAAGTCCTCTTACAAATAGATATTACTCAAAAGGTCAGGTAGCTTAGCATAGAAGGCAGCTGCTGCCAAACCGAATGTGTTGTGTCCAGGCTGAATTACAGTCCCTGGGATATTCTAAGTAATGGTGCAAGATTTATGACATATAAAATGAGATAAAATTACCCTCACTAAAGTATTGTCATGATTTGGTATTTTTGTTTCATTTTGTGGTTTTTCCTTTTTTGTGTATGAATTTCCTATTTTAAAAGAGGAAGAGGTACTTTGCTCTCAACCATGACCAAGTAATCTTAGGGCTATGCCTTGAATTCAAATGCCATTTGTATTACGAGAAACTGTCAACTCAGTTTTATTACTATAACTTAAAAGATGGGGTAGTTAAGAACAGGAGTTCAAATGAATTCACGATAAGAGCCAGAGAAATGAAAATTTTATATACTTTGGATATCAAAGTATGTGATATCTGTGTTCATATCTAATTCTTTCACCAAGGCTCATCTCTAGTATGCGAATGAAATAACATCTATTAAATTATTATTAATGATTATGTTGATTTCAACATTAAACTTTTCAAATACATGTAGGCTTTTAGGATTTAGCTTCTCCCTTAAAAGTAAAGGTAACCTCCCTTTCTGTATAGTACCTAATTGTTATGCATAGTTTTAGTTTAGTTGAGTGCAGAGATTCTTGGGCCAAAGTGGTATATTTTGTCTACTCGTGTTTAGTGATATCACCTATCATGTCTTTACTGCAACTGAATGATGACTTTTTTTGTGTAGTGGTTTGTAGCTATAGAAATGGGACGTTATTTTACGGGGTATAAAAAATCCATTGCTGTCAAGTCAATTCTGACTCATAGCGATCTTATAGGACGAAGTAGAAATGCCCCATAGGGTTTCTAAGGCTGTGATCTTTATGGGAGCAGACTGCCACATCTTTCTCCCATGGAGTGGCTGGTGGGTTAGAACCTCTGACCTTCCAGTTAGCAGCTGAGCACTTAACCACTGCACCTGCAGGGTATATATAGGTTGGGAAAAATTTCAAGCCCCTTGTTGGATTACCAAATTATTCTAACAAGACATAAATCTTTAGGACACAAATCATCCCTTGCTAGACAACTTTCTCATGAGAGATTTTTGGTTTTTTGCAAAAACCCTTTTGAGCCCTCGAAACACAAAGATTATTACTACGAAAGCAGAGGATAGCAACTTCCTGAGTTATAAATGTATGCCCTTACAAAAGGCCCTTGTGCAGGGACTCTCCTTGGTAATTGCTGGAGCCAAAAATATTGCCTGACCTTTTTTTTTTATCCCCCTTTCCGCTGATCTTGCCTTAGGACTTGGCGACCCAATCATGTGTAGCAATAGTCTGTTTTGCTTCTTTTCTCAGTGACCTCCATAAGTGTGGTGGTACCAGAAAATCTAGTTCACAAGCATCTCTCTCACCTGCCCTATCATATGACTATTGCCAAAATGCTGGGGCTTTTGATAAGCATGAGCTTTCCTCTGCTACCAGCCCCTGTCCCCCTTTTTTTGCATAGTAGTATGGGACACATTTTCACATAGACATTATTCCTTTATTCCATGTATATTGCAGTGCAGTTCAGTTTCCTAACATTTTATTTAGTTCTGAAGAATATATAGTTATGAGATATAAAACCTGGTGCCATTGAGTCGATTCCTACTCATAGCGACCCTATAAGGACAAAGTAGAACTGCCCCATAGGGTTTCCAAGGAGCACCTGGTGGATTCGAACTGCTGACCTTTTGGTTAGCAGCTGTAGCTCTTAACCACTGTGCCACGAGGGCTGCTTATTATCAAAGAGTTTATAATTTTATAAGGAGAATAGAATTTGTATACATATCAGTATTTGATAAGTGCTATGAGACAGGAGAGATTAATAATTTAGATTAAAATAAACTAGGAATCGAGTCACTAGATACCCCCCCATATACCCCATGGGGAAAATATATTCGGAATTCTAAACAGAAGACTTAAATATAATTAATGGATTACATACAGCACAGTCAGTTTCAGGATTTTAATATAAGAAAAAAAAAGTTTTTTTTTTTTTTTAAAGTTTAAGACATGGTGGGTCTACTTTGGTTAAGAAAATATACCAGCAGGAGATTTGAATTTACAAAGGAGACAAATTAGGGGGCAATGATTGCTTTTATAGGAAAGTCAGTGCAGACTTATTGTAACCAATTCCTTTTCTTCTTCTAAAAATTTGCCAAAATAAACAAGTAGTACTTGTTTAAGCACTATGTTTTAGTATACAAAATGTTGCCAACTATTTAGATGACACCTTGTATTTTTAATGCTTAGAACAATTGCCACACTATTGATGTGAAATGTCCAGTACATTCACATTGAAGAAAAAGTAATTTCTTCATAAATCTCACAGAACTTATGTTATAAAAATACATTTATGAATGAGCTCTATTGTTAAAAATTGAAACAAATATGAAATTAAGTTGTACTTTACTGGGAGAGAGTTGAAATAAGATCATTTAAAATATTTTAAATGACATTAGAAACATAGTTCCTGTTTTTTCCACTCTTTTAGTTTCTGATAATCCACTAGATGCCCTTTCTCACATATGCTAGTACAGATTTGTTAAAAAGTGGATTTAGGACCATTTGCATAAAAAACCTGAGTCCCTGGGTGGTGCAAACAGTTAAGCACTCAAATATTAACTGAAAGGTTGGTGGGAGCCCACCTAGAGACACATGAGAAGAAGGGCCTGGTGTTCTACTTTTGAAAGGTCGCATTCTTTTTTTTTTAATTTTTATTGAGCTTCAAGTGAACATTTACAAATCAAGTCAGTCTGTCAACATATAAGTTTATATACACCTTACTCCATACTCCCACTTACTCTCCCCCTAATGAGTCAGCCCTTCCAGTCTCTCCTTTCGTGACAATTTTGCCAGCTTCCAACCCTCTCTACCCTCCCATCCCCCCTCCAGACAGGAGATGCCAACACAGTCTCAAGTGTCCACCTGATACAAATAGCTCACTCTTCATCAGCATCTCTCTCCTACCCACTGTCCAGTCCCTTCTATGTCTGATGAGTTGTCTTCGGGAATGGTTCCTGTCCTGTGCCAACAGAAGGTTTGGGGACCATGACCGCCGGGATTCCTCTAGTCTCAGTCAGACCATTAAGTCTGGTCTTTTTATGAGAATTTGGGGTCTGCATCCCACTGATCTCCTGCTCCCTCAGGGGTTCTCTGTTGTGCTCCCTGTGAGGGCAGTCATCGATTCTGGCCGGACACCGACTAGTTCTTCTGGCCTCAGGATGATGTAGGTCTCTGGTTCATGTGGCCCTTTCTGTCTCTTGGGCTCTTAGTTATTGTGTGACCTTGGTGTTCTTCATTCTCCTTTGCTCCAGGTGGGTTGAGACCAATTGATGCATCTTAGATGGCTGCTTGTTAGCATTTAAGACCCCAGACGCCACATTTCAAAGTGGGATGCAGAATGTTTTCATAATAGAATGATGTTGCCAATTGACTTAGAAGTCCCCTTAAACCATGGTCCCCAAACCCCCGCCCTTGCTCCGCTGACCTTTGAAGCATTCAGTTTATCCCGGAAACTTCTTTGCTTTTGGTCCAGTCCAGTTGAGCTGACCTTCCATATTTTGAGTATTGTCCTTCCCTTCACCTAAAGTAGTTCTTATCTACTAACTAATCAGTAAAAAACCCTCTCCCACCCTCCCTCCCTCCCCCCCTCGTAACCACAAAGGTATGTGTTCTTCTCGGTTTGAAAGGTCGCATTCTTGAAAACCATAAAACCCCATGGAACACAGTTCTACTCTGAAACACGTGGGGTTACCATGAGTTGGAATACACTCAAAGTCAACTGTTTTTTTTTTTTTTTGGCATCAAAACCATGAGGAAAACTTGCTAAAAATGTACATTCTGGAGCCCCACCATGGACTTAATCAGAATCCTTCAGGTTGGGGGCTCTGGAAGCTGCATCTTTAATAAGGTACCTAGATGATCCTGTACTCTAAATTTGGAGAACTCTTAATCTTGTGCTCAGTTTGCAAAATGGCAGCCCTCAAGTCATATCCAGCCCACAGATGTGTTTTGTTGCCTTGCAGTGTTGGCAGTATGGTTTTTAAAAATTGACTTGGTTGCCTGCTCTTAAAAATTGGGAGTTTACACACAGAAGTCAAAACTTTTGGCTTCTCTTGAAACATCACAGTAATTTTGCAGTACTGGGCCCATGTTCCCACATGGCTAGTAGCTGTGATGGTTAATGTTATGTGTCAACTTGGCTTCGCTGTGATTCTCAGTGGTTTGACAGACATTGGACTGATTGTTCTTCCATAATGTAATATAATGATATTGCCTCCATAATGTGATTTGATGTGATCAGCCAATCAGTCAAAACTGGAGTTTCCCTGGGGGTGTGGCCTGCATCCAATATATATGGACGTTCTGGAAAAGGTCTCTCTCTCTCTCAGTAGTACATCCAACTCGTCATCGCCTGACCTCTGATTCTTGGGACGTGAGCCAGCAGCCTGCTGTCTGACCTGCCAGTTTTAGGTTTGTCAGCCACTGCAACAACGTGAGTCAGGAGAAGTCTCCAGCCTCACGCCTGACCCATGGATTTGGGACTTGTCAGTCTCCACAACTATGTGAGCCATGTCCTTGATATACATCTCTCCGTATATATATATTTATATATATACACTTCTCTGGTTTTGCTCCTATAGAGAACCCAGCCTAAGATGGCAGCAATCCACTGTACCTGAATAAGGTCTGCCTCATTTAAATGGACTGTGTGCTCCTGGATTTGCTACAGTCTATCTCGGTTGTATTTCACCCCAGGTCAAGTGTTAGCTGGCATGTATTATCCTACAGCAGGCCTGTATCACTCAATTATATCGCCTGCCTGGAATCCATGTGTATTTGAGTTTTGACTGATTCAGAGGTTAAAACCAGTGAGGAGAAATGGTTGGAAAGAGGTGAGCTTGGAGGCTAGGAGACCAAAGAAGTTACTTCAATAGTATAGGTAAGAAATGAACTGCTGGACTAGGTCAGTGGTACTAGGGATAGAGAAGAGGAGAAAGATTAGTATTTAGAGGCTACCAACTACAGGGTTGCAATGGGTAACCTTGGTGATTGACTGAATTCATGGGTAGGGTCTGGATGGGAGAAGAAAGAACAGGCATGGTAGAGTGGGGAGAAAGATGGAAGTAGGTGGAAAGATGGGTTTGTTTTTTGGACACATTGACTTGAGGTGATTGTGGGACATTGTTGCTTGGTATTGAGGTATAGCTTGCTATGGAGTGGAAACTCCCTACTTTGTTGGAGGAGAGGTTAAGTCTTAGGGGAGCTTATATCATTCTCCTGGGTATGTATGTTTATTTTGAAAAATTTGTTTTTCCTAATGCAAGCTAAAAAAGAAAGTGCTACAAAACCATGGCTAGCAGGAATAGGTAGAAAATAGCATATCGTCAACCTTAATCTAACTGGAGCAGAAGGGCACACACAATCCCTGAGTGAGAGCGAATCAGAATCACTGAAGTCAAAGGACCAAAGGAGTCAAAGGTTAGCAAAGGTTGAGACGTTTCTGTAAGATATGATGACACAGCGATTTAATGACAGCCACTTCTTTCTTGCAAATTGTCACATTGGATTCTTTCTCCCTTCGTGTCTTCTGCATTTTGAATTTTGTTCTGTGAGTATTCTTAAATTATGTGGATACTAGAAACATGCTGTATCTCAAAAAGTGTGCCAGGCATTTTATTTTTCTTTCTTTTTTAGATCTCCAAGAATACTACTTTGGAAAATGTTATGAATGGAGATTAGGTTCCCAGGGTTGCTCTCTCTTTTCAAATCCTACTTAATCCACATTGCAGATGAGCTGTTTTATTAATATCATGGATGTGAGCTCTGGGAGCAGACATGTATCATATGGTATAGGAACAATGAAGATGCAGGGCTGACCCTAGGCAATATTTTGAAATTGGTAAATTTTGGGGATTCCCTAAATCCCTTTCTGTACTCCTTTTCCATATAATGGTGCTTCTCCCTTCAGATGACACTACTCCTGTGATCTCTCTCCTGGGCCTTCCTTGTTCCTCAGTATTCCAAAATTACCTCCCCCTTTTTCTTCCAAAACTCCTCATTTCTGTCATGCAACTTAATCTCTGCTAAGTATCAGAATGAACTAAGTCATGTTAAAATCATTCATGGAGGTGCCATTATTATTATTTAAGGTGATTATTAACATAAGTGAATTGTTTGGTAAAATGTTCAATAGGATAGCACAGCGAAGTGAATAAATTCAGGCAGTGAAGGAGAATGTTTGGGGGAAGAGCATTTATGTAAGCAGCCCTTATTAAGGTTCTCTGTTGCAGGTAATTGTCTCTAAGTTTCTAGTTTTCAATTCTTGCCTTTTCCTTTTTTTTTCCCCACTTATGAGTTCATTTCTCTCAGAGCTTCTGCTTTTTTATGATTGCTTTCATGAGAGCAGCAGAGATACCTTGGGAGTGAGGGTAGGCCAATAGAGCAAGAAAAGTGGTTCTTTTAAGTCTGGCACTGCCTGTATAACCTTTTGAGTGAAAGTATATTCCACAATGGCTTAATTTAATCAGTAATCAATGAATAAAATCATTTCATGTACCTTACAACAAATAGTGACATAGCAGTTTCTTAGAAAATTTCATTATTGAGGCAAATGACAAATATTATTAAAAGCATACATCTCATTGGCTTCTAATAACTTATTAACTACACTCTGTTCCAAGCTGTGAATTGTATGCTTACCAAAGAAGAGTCAGTTACATTTGCTTCCAAAACTGTATATCCCTATGCGCTGGATGTTTAATTAATAGTTGTAATTGCTATTGTAATTATGTGATCTAATTAAACATGTAAATTGATGAAATGTGAGTGTGAGAAGAGCTGTTTCTTTGAAAATTAAATAGAAGTCTTTTGCATGAGTTGATAAAGTAGCTAAAAAGGTTTCTATTAAAAGTCAAGGCGGCTGAAAGTCAAGGAAAAATAAAAGTCTAGAAGGATTCATATGGCTTCACAGGTTATCTTTAAATTCTCTATTTTAAGAAAACGAAACTAAATAATAAAGATATACTAAAGGTGTGGTTTATGCAAGGAAGAGTGCTCTGAACTCAGGCTAACAAACCTATATTGAAAGTAAAGGCCTTAGCTCTACTTGAAAAGATTGATAAATGGATGTATATTTCTATGGTGTAGGTTACAGTAAAAATGTTGATGATAATTTTTACTTTTAATAATTCCTCACCTTAATCAACTTAAAAAAAATTAACCATTGCTGGACTTACCATGTGTTAAAGTACTGTAGAGTAAAAGCTTATTTTCCATGCTATGAAATGGAATTCTAGTTAGCACTTCCCTCCTTTCCATTTCTAGGCATAGTGAGGAACCAGCATGTCTTTGAATCAAAGTTTATTGATTGATCACGGTAGCCAAGCTAAATTTTTTATAATGCCTTGAAATTTACTAATCACAAATTGTTGCTTTGTTATGACATCCTTGCGATGATAGAAGAAGGCCTTTACTGAACATGGAAATTAAAATTTGGGGAAACGATAAAGCAAGGAATGATTTCATTATGTAGTGACTGCAACCTTATAATTACAGATTGTTTTTCAAGTACTTATTCAGAGATGTACTTTCTGGGACATTTGTTGTTCCTCTTAAGTAATCTTGAGGGTTTCTGTATATTTGTACCTTGCACATTTCAGTCTTACTTAGTGTTCCTTATTTTTAGTTAGATTTTTGTTTGGAAGGTTAAAGAGTATCATTTACAAGTGAAGTCTGATGGGGGGTTCTAGAACCATTGACATATCATAATAGTTTTTTTCTAATGCAGATAAACTGTCATTTAACTAAACTTACTTTATTTTGGCCCAGCCTTCAAGGTACAATGAAGGCAATATATTCCCAAGGAATTTGCTGGATTCAGTTTTTGTCCATGCTGTATTGGGGGAAAAAAAATAATATACTTCTTAGCCACTGACTATGTCTTTTTAATGACCGTATATATAGTAGTCAAATGGTTAGAATTTAGATGCAGAGGGGTATAGTGTATCACAGTTTCCGTTGTTAATTGCTGCTTCACTCTCCTGTCTGCCACATTCTCTCTGGTGATTTTAAGTTTGAGTTGATTACTTTTGATGGGCAATAAAGGTATTTGTTTTTCTCTTGTTCCCTTGCAAGGATTAGCCTTCTAAATTTGAAGAGCTAATGCTAATCTATCTTTGAATCACATATGAGACCCTTCACCCCACCCCAGCCATAGGATGTTGGGGAAAAATAAGCAAACGGTTAGGGTAATAAGTTTGGAACTTGTGTGTTTTGTAAATATTTTGGTGATACACAATGATTGGATGTCTACATGCTGGATATTTCATCAAATGGATGAACAGTCAGAGAAAGTATATGAGGTAGAAGAAAATGTATCTCATGTTTTTAAAATTCTCATTTTTTTTCACTTTCAGAAATGACTTTTTCTTTGCATTCTACTAATGCTGTGTCTATCTATATTAGTTTTAGATGCAAAAGTCTATTCAAATGTCATCGTAATATTTGCTAGCTTTTTCTGTTCTTGCACATAATCAAGATGGACATTCTATAGAAAACAGGTCTAGCAAAAACCAAACAAAACAAAATAAATCACCCAAAACTTCCAGTGGGTGACATCTTTGACAAACTAGTTATCTGGCTAGATATTGAATTCTTAAAATGTTGAACTCAGCAAAATAAGCAAGCTTATAAAGAGGTTGTAAAGGGGCAGAGTCGGGTTCTAATCTTGATGCTGTGACTTTAGCCACTTTTCACTACTTTGGCTTTCCTTTGTTTTCTGTTTCTGTCATCTTCTTCATAATCATTATATGTTTTTCTTTGCCATTTTGTTTCATTTGGCTTCCTCAAGTCTACCCACTATTTCTCTGTTTTTCAGATGTTTTAGTCTCTTTGTTGCTGTTGCTTCTTTTGTTGATTTTATTTATAATTTCTCATCCTTTCTTTCCAGATCTCTGCCAGGTTTGTTTTTACTTCCTTCTTTTCTTTTTTTATGTTCTTTCAAAGAGCCTTATTGTTATCAAAGTACTCTATAAAACTGACTCATGGAGAGCCTATGTGTGCACGTAATTAAAGTGGTATAGAAAGACTTACAATAAAAAAGCAACAATCTTATGCCCCACCCTTTCCTTTCCCTGGTTTTGCTCACTAGCTAAAAGGCAACCCTTTTTTAACTCTTTCGTCTGATAAAAAAAGAAAGTCTGATAGTTTTCTCTAAATAATATGCTTAAGCTGCTATGTTTTACCTTATCTGTCTTAGACATTATCTATTGACTTCCTACTATGATAGAAGAGGACTAAGCTTATTCCACCTCTCACCACCCCATCCTTAAATCATAGAACAGTTATCACTGTTTTTAGTTTCTCTGGTCTAAGGGGATACCTTCTTTGATCTCTTTTTACAAAATCACATGTAATGTATTTGCAATGGTTAAGCGCTACAGAAAGGTTGGAGAAAAACCTGGTGATCTGTTCCCGTAAAGATTATAGCCTAGAAAACCTATGGGGCAATTCTGCTCTGTTGCATGGGGTTGCTATGACTCAGAATCGACTCAGCAACATCTAACAACAGCAACAACATGAAGAACAACATCTAAAGTCTATCTAGAGTTTTTGCAATTTTTATGTATAGGTTTTCGACCCCTTTCTGATCATTTATCCTTGAATTGGTCTGGCTGCCTGCTGTGAAGAGTGGATACATGCACAAATGTAGGATGCATTCAAGTGCATATGTCCAAACTCATGTATGTGAGAGAACATGATAGAGGGGAGCTAGAGTTAATTGACAACCTGAACTTGAGTTTGTTTTCTTGAACACTTTCTCTCCTATTTTGCTTCTATTTCCTTTACCCTGAGAATATGCCATCCTCAGCTTTTTTGTAATCAGTGTTCTTCGCAGCAGTGTCAAGCTTGCTCCTGCCTCAAGGATTTTGCTTAGGCCATTCCTGTGGTCCCCAGCTTTTTTCTAATTAACCTCTACTCTTCGTTAAGACCTCAACTCAGTTCTCTCACATTTCTCATTGATTCAGTCATTTCGTTGCATTACGCGCTTTCATAGTGCATATACCTCTCCTTCAGTGGTTAAGAGCTCGGCTGCTAACCAAAAGGTTGGCATCTCAAATCCACCAGCCGCTCCTTGGAAACCCTATGGGCCAGTTCGTCCCTATCCTATAGGGTCGCTGTGAGTCAGAATTGACTTGATGGCAACGGGTATGGTTTTTGGTTTTCAGAGCATTTATTATAATTATAAGTTTGTGTGCATGATATTTTAATGCCTGTCTCCCCCACTAATTCATAAGCTCTATGAAAGCGGGAACCATTTTTCTTTTTTGCTCACTACTTTGTCTTTTTTTTTGTCTCTAGTACCTAACAGTGCCTGGCATTCTAGCAAGTGTTTATCAAATATATATTGAATGAATGACACCAATTCTTTCTTTTTCCTTGATGATTGATAATTATGTTTTGATTTGGCAAGTTTACTTTGCTTAAAGAATTTTACCTAGAAGACTGAAGAAAGAATTTTACCTAGAAGACTGAAGAAAAGCTGGGCAAAGCCATTTGAAAGTTCATATCAGAAGGGACTGACTTAGCAACAAAAGTTCTCTAAACCTAAACTCTCTGTATGCCTGTTTGTATACATGTGCTTGTGTATGTTATGTTTAAGTTTAAAAATAGAGTGTTTTCAAGTGAATTACTCAATTTGTGAAGTATTAGGTAACTTTTTGAGAAGTGTGGTCTGTTAAACAAGAGACATGCCTGCCTTTTCTAAAGTGGTATGAGTTGCTAAATAGTGAAGTGGAAAGTTCTTTTTTTTTCAAATTTTTTAACTCACCCAACTAAAATTTTGCTTGCATTCTTTTATGATAAATACATGTTGAACAATAAAAATACTTATTTATAACTTAGGTCTAGATGAAGACTTCTATGCAGTTTTTAATCACTTGATAACTGTTCATCCTGAAGGAAAAAAATCTAGGGAGGAAGGCATTCATTCAGGTCATTCATTTTTGTGTAACACAGTGGCCTTGCAGATGAAGATGAGTTTCAGAACAAAAAAATCTCAACTCAGGGCAACAATTATTGACTAATGATGCAAGCTGTTAATGGAGTCAAATCTCATTGAAAGTAATTGATGATACTGCAGTAATTCCCTTGTTATGACTGGATTATATATGCTTTTACATGGAAATATTGATTAAACAGTGAAGATTTATTTTCTGTCATCATCCTAGTTGAATAAGAGTTTCAGAACAAAGATACCTGGCATATTTAGGGTGGCTGGACTAGAAGCAGGCCCAACTCCCGTTTTGTTATAAGCTCTTGTTTCTGCATTCCAGAGAATATAACCTTGACTTCTTCCCATTCACATACATATGGACTCGGGGGTCTCTTTCTGGGTAGAACCAACAGACCCTAGCAATTATCTTGTTTAACCTGCCTGGCCTTTGTCCCAAAGCCACTTTTAGCAAATAAGGATGGGGGTCAGGAATGTGATTCTAGAACAACTTTACCCCAGAGATTATGTTCAGGAGCCCTAAACTCAAGGCACTTGACCAAAGTAGAGTGCTGGTTTAAAGTCAGAGGGAGACTCCATTTTGTCCCAGGCTCTGCTTCTGTTCTTGAAAAGGTACCCCTGTTGGTGGGTGAATGAGGGGCATCTCACCCTCAAGAAGAATGTGGTTAAAAGTAGATTAACAAGTATACAGAAAGTGTTTACTTAGGGAACTTGCCTGGGCATGTCCTTAATGATTTACCGAAAATAACCAATCAGAAGAACTTACATTAGCTAGCTAATTAGAATAGTTTTTAATGGTAGTGCCTCAGTCTGGCCTATATCTCCTCAGGAAACAGCCGCCTCTTGGATTCCTGGGTTTCACTGGCTGAGATCTCACGTCTTCCCATTTGAATGTTTTTGAGCTTTCAATAAATCCTTTTGTTTTATTCTAGCAGAGTCTGAGAGTTATACTCTAGGACAGAGTTAAGCAGTCATATAGTTAAGTTAAAGGGGGGCACAAACAGGATGTAATGTGATGCTTTTCCTCATGGTTATTTCTTTTTTAAACTTTGATGACCTAAACTAGAATATTTTGCAAGAAATTTTACACATAATTTAGAATGAGACTCTTCACATCTAATTATTACTGAGAAAGGGCTGGAGTTTGAGTGACTACTCTCCAGTGGAATTTCTTGGTGCAGCTATAACAGGGATACCACAAGTGGGTGGCTTTAATGAACAAAAACTTATTTTCTCACAGTTTGGGAGGCTAGGAGTCTAAATTCAAGGCACCGACTTTAGGGGAAGGTTCTCTCACTGTTGGCTCCGGGGGAAGTTCCTTGACTCCTTTCAACTTCTGTTTCCTTGGTTCCTTGGCAATCTTCATGTGGCCTGGCATCTGTCTTCCTCTATTTTGCTTGCTTGTTTCTGTGCCTAATCTGCTTCTTTTGTATCTCAAAAGTGATTGTCTTAAAACACACCCTACTTGGATATATAGCCTCATTGACATAACAAAGGAAACCCTATTACCAGATGAGATTATATCCACATGTATAGGGGTTAAGATTTACAACAGGTATTTTGGGGGGACAAAATTTAATCCGTGACAGTCCAATTTATCTATTTTGTTGGTTGTGCTTTTGGTGTTCTACAAAAGCAAGGTACTGAAATTTTACCCCTATGTTTTCTTCTAAGAATTTTATGGTTTTAATTTTTATATTTAGGTCATTGATCCATTTTGAGATGATTTTTATATATGTGAGTTACGGGTCCAACTTCATTTTTTTTTTCATGTGGAGATACATTTTTCCCAGCATCATTTGTTGAAGAGTCAGCTTTTTTTTTTTTTAAAAAAAATGTCTGCCATATCACTACTTTTTAAACATAATGGAGTTGAGTTAAAATCACTGTTTTAATGTTCCTGCCTGCTAATTTTAACATCTGTATCAGTTCTGGGTAAGTTTTGATTGATTGAATTTCTTTTTGTCTTCATGTTGGGTCATATATTCCTGCTTTTTTGCGTGCCTGGTAATCTTGGATTGAATGCTGGATTTTGTGAATTCTACCTTGTTGGGTGCTAAAAGCCCTGGTGACACAATGGTTAAGTGATTGGCTACTAACTGAACCCACCAGCAGCTCTGCAGGAGAAAGACCTGGCGATCTGCTCCCATAAAGATTATACCAAAAAAACTGGAGTAATGGAATCAGGGAAACCCTGGTGGCGTAGTGGTTAAGTGCTACAGCTGCTAACCAAAGGGTTGGCAGTTCAAATCCGCCAGATGCTCCTTGGAAACTCTATGGGGCAGTTCTACTTTGTCCCGTAGGGTCCCTAAGAGTCGGAATCGACTCGAGGGCACTGGGTTTGCTTTTTGGTTTTTTAATGGACACAGATAACCCAGGGTGGAAAGGGAAATGGAGAGAGTGCTGATACATTGCGGGGATTGCAACTAAAGTCACAAAACAATTTGTGTATAAATTTTGGAATGAAAAACTAATTTGGTGTGTAAACTTTCACCTAAAACATAATAAAAATAAAAAAAATTACAGCTAAAAAAACCCTATGGGGGCAGTTCTACTCTGTTACATGAGGTGGCTGTGAATCAAAATAGACTCAACAGCACATAATAACAACAATGAGTTATTTTGTAACTTTGTCCTGGGATGCGTGAAGCTACTTGGATTGATCCTATTGGGTCTTGCTTTTAAGCTGTGTTTTGGCAAGGCCAGAGCAATGTTTAGACTAGGACTACTTATTCCATGCTGCTTAGGCAATACAATAGCCTTCTGAGTGCTCTACCCAATGCCTCATTAATTATGAGGTTTTCTAGTCTGGTTGGTAGGAACAGGTTCTGTTCTTGTGTGAGCGCCAGGCAGTGTTCTCTCTCTCATTCTCTTGGATGGTTCTTTCCTATCCTTCATTAGTTTCCTTGCATGCAGGTGCCAGTCAATAGCAGTCAGTACTCAAGGGGAATTCTTCACAGGTTTCCTGAGTTCTTTTTCTGTGCAGCTCTCTCCTTTCTGGCACTCTGTCTTGTGAACTCTAGCACTCTTGTCTCTCTGAACTCTCAGCTCCTCAACTCAGGGGGTTTTCCAGGCTCTGCCTGGGTTTTCCTTTTCTTAACCATGGCCTGGAAGCACTCTCAGGACAGTAAACTGGAGCAGTCTTTCTCTTAGGGACCAGTGTCCTTTATTGCTTGAAATCCAGTGTCCTGAAAATGCTGCTTCAAATACTTTTTTTTTTTTCTTTTGGTCGCTTCAGATAGGACGGTGAATTAGATCAGAAGTGGAAGTCCTAGATTCCTTAAAAAAATACAAAACAAGCAAGCAAAAAACTACAGTGTGACATAGCTAATTAAATTGATTGGGAATTTTATGATTCTCTTTCACTACCCTTCCCCTCCCCCCAAGCACTTGGTCAATCTTGGGTGAATGTTAACCAACCCCTTCCAACCTTCTTGCTTAGTCTTTAGATCAAAATTGCCTATTCAACAGTTATTTTAAAGCCTGGCAGTCTCCCTTTGTTCTGTTCAATAGTTACTTGGCAATTATTTCCTTTATTGAACTTGTTTAAACCAAAAACCAACCAAGCCCGTTGCCACTGAGTCAATTCCGACTCATAGTGAGGCTATAGGGCAGACTAGAACTGCCCTGTAGTGTTTCTAAGGAGTGTCTGGTGGATTTGAACTGACATTTTGTTAAGAAAAATTCTGTACATGTAGCTATCCCAGTTTCTAAGGATTTTTCCTTCTACCTGTTCTCCCCTGCTCATTTGGTGTATCTATTCCTTTCTAGTTTATTAGAACACCTTCTCCAGCCTTGGTTAAAATTCCATCTTTCTGGGTTCACATATCAAAGTCTCCAGCTCAAACACATATTGTGTTTTTACTAGAAATATAGCAGAGAAATATAATTTTAGAGTTGAAGAGAACCTTACAGTTTATTACTTGCTCATGAAGAAATCGAGAGCAGCATACATTTCAGTCTTTTCTCTAGTAAGCAACCATCTAGATTTTGCCTTGTCACACAATTAATGTTCAAGATGTTTTCATTTTTGATTATTATAAAAATTCAGACAAAATCTTGTTAGAATAAACACATAATATAGTTTGAGGATTATTATTGTAACCTCATATATTCTTTAAGCTGAAACATTCGCATAGGTCATGCTGGCAGGAAGAGAAGGTATGAGAAAATCGAAGTTACTTTCAGTAAGAACAGATGTTACCTTGGTGTACAGTATAGTCACATTGACGTGGATTTTGTCAGAAAAGTTCCCATCAATTTGACAGATTTTAGTTGTGCTAAATGTACTAGAGGACTTAACAGCAAACCAGTCAGTTATAAATGGTTATTTCTGAAATAATCCTTTTTGATTGGCTTTCAGTTTCAGGGTTCCCCCCCCCCCCCGAAACTACACCTAAAAATCATGTCATGTAAGCAAATTGAATATACAAAAAAACCCCAAACCTGTTGCCATCGAGTTGAATCTGACTCATAGCGACCCTATAGGACAAAGTAGAACTGCCCCATAGAGTTTCCAAGGAGCACCTGGTAGATTTGAACTGCCCACCTTTTGGTTAGCAGCCATAGCACTTAACCACTATGACACCAAGTTTTCCAAATTGAATATAGAGACTAGGAAACTTTTTTTTAGTAGCATATCATATACAAGGCTACATTTTATGCTGGTTTTCTCCCTCCTGATTCCATTTAATAAAAGGTTGTTAAGTTATCTGAGTTTACCTTCTTGCTGAAATTCAAAGAAAGCTTATGTTTGACAAAGCTAAGTCAAAGAGATAAATTCTTCATTGTTGGCTGTCTCTAAAGCTTTTGTTGAAATAGTCAAGTTTTTGAGGGATTAAGTTAATATACTCAATTTTGTATGTTACTAGAACTAAACTTAGGTATGTAAAAGCAGAAACTGGGAAGGTTTTTGTTTTTCTTTTTTAGGATTTATTTAAGATGGGAATACCTAGTTTTTTGTCATGTAATTAAAAAAAATGCAATAGCCATTTTTAATCCAAACCCAAACTTAGAATTCATTTTACAGAGATCATTAGCATTTATGGCATTTTTCTTGTATATTTTTAATGCTGATTCCATGAGAAGGTCTCTAGTACATGCTCACGGGAGTGCATTTGTTGCTGACTATTTTATATTTTAAAGTTGGCTGGTCAAGTGCTAACTAATGAATGCCTGAAAAGGTCTGTGTGTTTTTGGTGTCAGAAAATAAATCCAGTAGGTTTTATATACAAGCTAACTTCCTGTGATCTTGGAGGCACGTGAGCTTTTGCTCTGTAGCTCTCACTGGCATTCTGAAAGTAAACTATGTACATGATCTAAGACTTCAGGCCAAAAACTTTCATTGGTTTTCAACCAAGGGAGCTATTGAATGAGCTGAGGTGCTTCAGCCTGTACTATTGGTATGGTATGTATGGTGAGTCACACTGTACCATAGTACTAGATTCGCTTTTTAGTTTTTGAAGGTATATTATTGATTAACACAGTCTTCCTGCATGTAAGTTAGAGAACATTTTAAATGGTTTTGTTTAACCTTTGTGTGCCTCAGTTTCTTAACCATTAAAATGGGGCTAATAATAGTACCTACAATACAGGTTTCTTGGGGGGTTGAATCATTTCAGTCAAAGCACATAGAACAATGTTTGGCACGTAATAGGCACTCAGTGAATCTTAGTAGTGATGTTCTTCCATAAAGTTGTTAGAAATCATAGAGCTAGGGAATATTAAAGAAATAAACTTTAGTTCTAGTTTTTCTTCATTTTGTTTGTTTTACTGTACAAATTGTAAATTAGGACCAGACTACAAATTATAAATTGAAGCCATTTTGTGGCTGGTACCCAACTCTACAATTTGGCAATTAAAGAGATTTATGCTTGCTCATGCACCTTTTCTCTCTCTTTCTCTTCACTCTTGCCCTTGACTTACTCTCCTGCTGGAGCAGTGATAGGCTCGACATGTAAATGTTCCTCTGTGAACCCTTTTAGTGTCACTAAGAGAGAGGATTTGGAGCCATATATCCCAGAAGAAAAGAGACCCAGATATCTCTTCTTTATGGTTACTGATTTTTTTAAATTAAAATTAGAGTTTCTAGTTTAAATGTATTAAAAAACTGATTTAAAAATAAACGTATTTTATCACGCTGCCTAACAAACAGTCATCACCTGGAGGGAGAGTTACCGTCCATAAAAACCACCATGACCTCTGAATATTTAGACTCCAGAAGTGTGTATGTGTAATAATTCTTTTTTGAAAGACTTCACCCCCCCCGCCATGCACCCACACTTTTTGTGGGCCCGGTAGGTAGTAGACCTAATCAGTTAGCTGCATTGTCAGTGGAAACCATAAACCAAAAAACAAGCAAAAAAAAAAACAAAAAAACCATTGCCATTGAGTCCATTCTGACTCATAGCAACCCTATAGGATAGAGTAGAGCTGCCACATAATGTTTCCAAGGAGCGGTTGGTGCATTCCAACTGCCAGTCTTTTGGTTAGCAGCTGAGCTCGTAACCACTGTGCCACCAGGGCTCTCCACCAGGGCTACAGTGGGAACCATAGAGATTACAAATATGTCTGAAGGTTAACGGTTTTGAAGGTTAAATGTTATCTCACTTTCTTAGGGTGCTGTTAAATTGTTTGCTAATCTTGATTCTTCTATGTAGATTTATTTTCTTGGTTTTAAAATTCTTCTCTATTTTTTTCTTTTATTACTAACCCCCCTCCCCTGTCACATTGCCTTTCAGCTGAATTGACTCTGGTCTCCCTAAATAAATGCCTAGTATACGTTCTCTGTCCTAAGGTCAGTCTCCTTTTTCTTTGGCTACTAATATTTCCTGAGCTTTCACTGAGTTTGTAGTTACTCTTTGGGCATTGACTTTGGAGACCAACAAACCTGAGTTTCAACCTTGGTTCCATATTTTACTAGGTATGTGCCTTGATTAAGTAACATTATCTCTATGAACCTCACGTTCCACATCTGTAAAATGGGGATAAATAATGGAATCTACATTATAGAGTTTTTATGCAAATTAGGTCTCATAGTAAATGTAAAACGTTTAGTATGGTGCCTGGAATAGAGTGCCTGGGTGGTATAAATGATAAGCACTCGACTACTAACTGAAACCAAACCCAAACTTGGGTTTTTACTAACTGAAAGGTTGGCTGTTCAGACTCACCCAGAGATACCTCAGAAGACAGGCCCAGCACTCTGCTTTTGAAAGGTCACAGCCTTGAAAACCGGATGTCCTTGTTGTTAGGTGCCGTCTAGTCAGTTCTGACTCATAGCGACCTTATGAAGAACAGAACAAAATGCTGCCTGGCTGGCCCAGCGCCATCCTCACAGTCACTGGTATGTTTGAACCCATTGCTGCAGCCATTGTGTCAATCTGTGCCATCAGGTGTCTTCCTCTTTTTCACTGACCTTCTATTTTAGCAAGCATGATGTCCTTCTTCCAGGGACTGGTCCCTCCTGATAGCATGTCCAAAGTACATGAGACTAAGATTCGCCAACCTCGCTTCTAAGGAGCATTCTGGCTGTACTTCTTCCAAGACAGATTTTGTTCTTCTGGCTCTCCATGGTATAATCAATATTCTTCACCAACACTGTACTTCAAAGGCATCAGTTCTTCTTCCGGTCTTCCTTATTCATTGTCCAGCTTTGTCATGCATATGAGGAAGTTGAAAATACCATGGCTTGGGTCAGGTACACCTTAGTCCTCAAGGTGACATCTTTGCTTTTTAACACTTTAAAGAGGTCTTTATTCCACTATTATAAAAACTCATGAAAAGATTTACACAAAGATAGAAACAGTCTTTGATGGTTACAAGGGAGGGGAGGAATGGGGAGGGAAAACACTAAATAGACAATAGATAAGTAGTAACTTTAATGAGGAGCCCTGGTGGCATAGTGGTTAAGAACTGGGCTGCTAAGCAAAAGGTCGGCAGTTCAAATCCACCAGGCACTCCTTGGAAACCCTATGGGGCAGTTCTCCTCTGTCCTATAGGGTCACTATGAGTCGGAATCAACTTGAGGGCAGTGGGTTTGGTTTAGTTCAACCTTGGTGAAGGGTAAGACAGTACACAATAGTGGGGAAGTCCGCACAACTTGACCAAGGTAAGGTCATGGAAGCTCCACGGTTAACATCTAAACTCCTGAGGGACTGAATTACTGGGCTGAGGGCTGGGGAGCATGGTCTTAGGGATCATTTAGCTCAACTGGAATAACATAGTTTATAAAGAAAATGTTTTACATTTTTTTTGTTTTTTTTCTACATCCTACTTCGGTGAGTTGCATCTGGGGTTTTAAAAGCTTGAGAATGGCCATCTAAGATACTCCACTGGTCTCACTCTATCTGGAGCCAGAGAGAATGAAGAAAACCAAAGACACAAGGAAAAGATTGGTCCAAAGGACTAATGGACCACAAGTACCACAGTCTCCACCAGACTGAGTCCAGCAACAAGGTGATGCCTGGCTACCACCACCGACTGCTCTGATAGGGATCATAATAGAGAATCCCGGACAGAGCTGGAGAAAAATGTAGGACAAAATTCTAACACACACACACACCACACACACACACACACCACACACACACACACCACACACACACACACCACACACACACACACACCACACACACACACACACACACAGACACACACAGACACACACACAGACACAGACACACACACAGACACACAGACACACAGACACACACAGACACACAGACACAGACAGACACACACAGACACAGACACACAGACACAGACACAGACACACAGACACAGACACACACACAGACACAGACACACACAGACACACAGACACACACACAGACAGACACACACACAGACACACACACAGACACACAGACACACACAGAGACACAGAGACACAGACACACAGACACACACACACACACACACACACACCCCCGACTTACTGGTTTGACAAAGGCTGGAGAAGCCCTGAGAGTATGGCACCTGGATTCCCTTTTAACTCAACACCGAAGTCACTCCTGAGGTTCACTCTTCAGCTAAAGATGAGACAGCCCCGTAAAACAAAATGATACTAAATGGGCACAGCAGCCCAGGGGCAGAGACAAGAAGGCAGTGGGGACAGGAAAGCTGGTAAAGGGGAAACCAAGGTCAAGAAGGGGAGAATGTTGACATGTTGTGGGGTTGGCAGCCAATGTCACAAAACAGGATGTGTATTGTTTACTGACAAACTAATTTGCTCTGTAAACCTTCATCTAAAATACAATAAAAAAAGGAAGAAAAGAAATAAAGAGGTCTTTATTGAAACCTTTTGGAACAGTTCTACTCAGGACGCATGAGGTCGCCATGAGTCGGAATCAACATGATAGCGCCTAACAGCAGCATGGTGCCTGAAACATAGTTAACAAAACAAAAACCAAACTAGTTGCCATCGAATCTATTCTGACTCATGGCAACATGATGTGTACAGAGTAGAGCTGTGTCCCATAGAGTTTTCATGGCTGGTACTTTTCAGAAGCAGATTGCCAGGCCTGTCTTCCGAGGCATCTCTGGGTGGCTTCAGGCCATTAATCTTTCAGTTAGCCACACATTTAAACATTTGTGCCACCCAGGGACTCTGGAACATAGATAACACTCAATAAGTGATAATTATAATTATGCTTTTGTTGTTGACATCCATATTATGGCTACCTAGCTCTTCTCTTTCACCATTTTAACTTTATGTCTGCCAGTGTTCTGACTCTGAGGTTCTTTATATGGTGGACTCCAGTGGTAGGAAGCACTCCATGCCAACCTGAGAGACACTCTGTTTAAGTTACGAGATTTCTAACTTCCAGTAATTTATTCAATAAATGTGTGCCAGCCCCAAGGGCCATATATGCTAGGCATCTAGAAATACATGAGACCCAGTCCCTGCCTCAAGAAGCTCACACTATCTTGTGGGAAATCAAATACCCTGGTAAGTGCTAAAAAATCAAAGTTTGAACTAAGACCTCAAGAAAGATACTCTCCAGGATTTAAAAAAGAAGAAAACAAACAAACAAAACAAAACACCAGTTTTGTGGTGTTTCCAGGTTCATTAAAACATTCTCTAGCTCAGGAAAACTCTTTATGTTGTAGCCAACTGGTCACTGAAACCATATTTCATAACTTTTAGAGTTTTCATTTTTTTTTCCAATAACTGGATTTAGGTAACCATCTCTAACGTTGATGTACACATAGTCTCATTTCTGTATTTCATGTGAAAGAAAATGCCTCTCTTAGCCTATTATGAAAGGGAAGCCTATTATTACAGAAAGGGAAGAAGTCATTCTAGTACTTTCCTAAAATAAATGCTGTTGTGATTAGCTGCCATCGAGTCAGCACTCGACTCACGGTGACCTCATTTACAACAGAATGAAATGCTGCTTAGTTCTGTGCCATCTCCATGGTTGGTTGCTAACTGGATCATTGTGATCCATAGGATTTTCATAGGTTAATTTTTTTTAACATTTTATTGTGCTTTAGATGAAAAGTTCAGAGCATATTAGTTTCCCATTCAAAAAATTTATACACAAATTGTTTCATGACATTGGTTGCAGTCCCTGTAATGTGTCAGCACTCTCCCCATCCACTCCCCCTTCTCTGTTTCCAATTGTCTGGTTTCCTGTCTCTCCGTGGCTTCCTTTGCCTTAGTCAAGTTGTGCAGACTTCCCCTATATTGTGTATTGCCTTTCCCTTCACCAAAGTTAAAATGTGTCTACTATCTAGTTAGTGGTTTCCCTTCCCCAACCCTCCCCTCTCTGGTGACCTTCAGAGATTGTTTCTTTCTACATGTAAACCTTTACTTGAGTTTTTATAGTAGTGGTCTCATACAATATTTGTCCTTTGTGATTGACTTATTTCACTCAGCATAATGCCCTCCGGCTGCATCCGTGTTGTGAGATGTTTTGGAGGTTCGGTATTATTCTTTATCCTTGCACAGTATTCCATTGTGTGTGTGTACCATAATTTGTTTATCCATTCATCTGTTGATGGGTACTTAGGTTGTTTCCATCTTTTTGCTATTGTGAATAATGCTGCAGTGAACATGAATGTGCATATGTCTATTTGTTTGATGGCTCTTATTTTTCTGGGATATATTCCTAGGAGTGGGGTTGCATGGTGACCCCATGTGTAACAGAATCAAATGCTGCCCAGTCCTGTGCCATCTCCATGATTGCTTGCGGATTGGGCCATTGCGATCCATAGGGTTTTCGTTGGCTGATTTTTGGAAGTAGGTTGTCAGACCTTTCTTCCTAGCCTATCTTAGTCTGGAAGCTCTGCTGAAACCTGTTTGGCATCAGTACAACATGGAAGCCCCTACTGACAGAGGGGTGGTGGCCGCACATGTTGTAATGGCCAGGAATTGAACTTGGGTCTCCGACATGGAGTGCAGGAATTCTACAACTGAACCATCAATGACCACATATTAAAAACTCAGCTAGGAGGATGTGTATGTATATTTTATGATTTTGAGGTATTCAGACAGAACTCAATGGATATCTGAAAATGGACAGACCTTTCAATTTGATTGATCAAGTTTGTACTTAAGCTCTTATCACTTTAAGTACTTTAGAGGCAGTTTTCATAAAGGGATTTAGATCCCAGGACACTTTTTCTATGGAAGGGGGAAATTGCTCTCTGTTTCCTAGTTAAGACACCTAAGGATCTTGATCTAGCGTGTTGTCTCCTCCTGTATTAACTCTCAGCACCCTTATACTGAAGTAAGTGGCCAGTTCTCTCTCTCTTGTCTCCTTATATAGCATTGCTATTGTAGCGAGTTCCACCTACCCCAAAAAAACCCACTGCCATCTAGTCGATTCCGACTCATAGTGACCCTACAGGACAGAGTAGAACTGCCCCGTAGAGTTTCCAAGGAGCGCCTGGTGGATTTGAACTGCCGACCTGTTGATTAGCAGCCGTAGCACTTAACCACTACACCACCAGGGTTTCCAGAAAGGGAAAATCAGGTTTTTGACATTTTGAGTTACAATAGGTATTTTCTACAAAAAGTGTTGCAAGAGGCTGGATTTGGGATACTACTAGCGTTAATCTGAAGGTGTACTATAGATTAAATAAGATTTTGTAAACTGGCTTGGAATTTCAACCATCATTGAGAACTTTGTTTCTGTAGAAATCAGAGTGGCAGAACTAAGTCTGTATATGGTGTCAGGGCTATAAAGGTCCCATGTGAATTGTAAACTTCAGTAGTATTGATTATGGCCATTAAATATGTAATTTCATTTATGATAAATATAACATGATTAGCAAATGAAATGGTACTTGAAAAGAATTCAAGATTTTCATTAAAAAAATCTGGCCATGATTCTGTGCTAGCACACATTAATTTGGAGCTAGTTTTTTTTTTTTTTTTTTTTTTAGAGCTGGTGACAACACAGTAAGAGAAATTCTACGTATGTTTACCTGTTGCCATGGAGCAGATTCCGACTCATGGCAACCTCAGGTACTACAGAATAGAACTCTGCTCCATAGGGTTTTCTTGGCTGTGCTCTTAAGGGAGCAAATTGTCAGACCTTTCTTCTGCAGCACTGCTAGGTAGGTTCAAACCTCTAGCTTTTTGGCTAGTAGTCAAGTGTAAACTGTTTGTGCCACTCAGGGACCTTCTGTATTTGTTTTTCAGTGATCTCCTGATATGAAATCATTCTGTCAGTCACATAGTAACATTGAAGTTCAAGCTTCCTCATCCCTAATTGGCTAAGATGTTACAAAACCAAATTACTGGAAGTGAGGAAACTAGAAACAAGAACACACATTATTAAATTAAGTTCAGAACGTCTCATATCTAGCCATCATAATTCAGACTTGCTCTGTTTTATCAAAGATCACCCTCTCATACTCTGAAGGTTATGGGCAAGTTTAACATGCCTGGAGTATTATGTACAGAGATATCTCTCATTGGTTTTTTTGAAACCCCTGTGAAAAGGCTTGATTTTGTGCTGGTTAGAATCCTTTTTTGTATTAGCAAAGTCAAAGATATATAGAAGACGTTAATAGCTCTTTCATATTTTCTGACTTTTTGGATACTATGCTCCATTATTCATGCATAAGGTACACTGTTGCTGTCTTAAGATCTAGGCAAAAAAGAAAAAAAAAGTATATTTTCTATATCAAAAATCTTTTGACTGAAAAATTTCTGTGATACCAAAAAAAAAAAAAAAGAAAAAAGTTTTGAATCATATGCCTTGGCCTGTATGTGTATGAGTGCCATTGTGTTAGTTCTTGGGTTACCTGTAATTTTTCAGGCAAAGGGACATACAGTTCATTGTTTTTCATGTTGTAACTGATATAGTGATTACACACTACGTATGAGGCTTGAAAGAATAAGTATAGTTGCTGATTTATTTGCATTTCCCACTCCAACTCAGATAATTCAAATACATGAAAAACCCATTGTGAATACATAGTGGTGTATAAATTGGCATAGAAGAAATTTGAGACCTATCAGAATTAACACTAATATGACTGCTGTTAGGCTAAAATCATTTAAAAGTTAAAAACTTAAAACTACCTCTGAATTGGTTATGATAGTATTTGTGAAACATGGTGGCATTAAGTGAATTTTTTTCTGCAGTGTGTTCTTTATATTGTTTTGACACAATTTCTGTCACTATCTTCAGAAAAAATCCTTTATCCAAATTAAAACTAAGTTAAAAACTATTTAAGGAACACTGGGGGACAAAGAACCCTGGTGGCCCAGTGGCTAAGAGCTCTCGAATCCACCAGCCACTTCTTGTAAACCCTATGGGACAGTTCTACTCTGTCCTATAGGGTCACTAGGAGTTGGAATTGACTTGACAGCAATGGGTTTAGTTTTTGGTTTATGGGACAAAAGCTATTAATGGAGTTATTACTATAGAATTTGAAGCCACTGGGGAAAAAAAGGAGTTTAAGAAATTTAATGATTTTTTTTTTTTTTGGTTAATACTGAATCATTTCAAAGACCCTTTTAAAGTTTTCTGACAACTTAAAAACATTTTTTGCCTAGGATACAATCATGTTTTGGTTAAGTTTTTAATATCTGTTTTAAGAAAGAATGATATTTAGTTACTTTAAAACTTCTACCTTGCAAGTTCAAATAAGCTGGTTTTGTATTCCTTGGATGAGAGTTGTCAACTTTCACTTTGCAAACCATTTTTACTGGTTGCACCTTTGGAAACAAATGTTGTACGAGCTAAACAGGTGTCATACAAATGAACATTTAGATCACATCCCACTTCTGAATTGAGGATTGTTTGCAAATTCAGAATACCAAACTGAACCAAACCCATTGTGGTTGAGTCAGTTCCACCTTATAAGTGACTCTATTAAAAACAGAGTAAAACCTACCACGTAGGGTTTCCAAGGAGTGGCTGGTAGATTCAAACTGCTGACCTTTTTTGTTAGCAGCCGAACTCTTAACCACTGTGGCACCATGGCTCCACATTCAGAATAGCAGTTAAAATTAGTAATATTAATATTAACTTTAATCATTAGTTGACTTTTATGTATTTTTTCTCTATAAAAAGTATATTATAATAATACCTTATTCATAACTCAGGTTTAATTTTCATTTTTAGGAGATTTATACTCTTAACTTTTTAAAGGAATGAGTCATTTTGTTTTGTCAGATTAGCTTTGCAGCTACATCAGAGAACTAAATGATGTGGTTATTTATAAAAGCTATTTGAAGTAGATACATGACAAATCATGGTGAGGTGAAGTATCTCCAGAGTGATAATCATAGCCATTTAGAGGTTATTTGTGTGTTATAAAGATGGTAATCACAACAACAGATATTTAAATTACCTTATTTAATACAAACAACAATCACATGTCTGGGTACATTGCATCAGTAACAAGCATAATTTTAAACAGAATTATATATAGTAACCGCCTTCTCCATTCCTATTGCTACCATCCTAGCCTAGGCCCTTGTCACCTCACAACTGGATCTGTATCCGTTTTAATTCTGTCATCAAAGTTCGAGTGCTTTCTGTGTGCTAGAAACAGTGCAAAAACCTGAGGACACAGTGGGAACCAAAAGAGACCTAGTCTGTACTACATTGAGTTTACAGTCTTGCAGGGAAGACCAATACTGATAGGTAATTGTAATTTGATAATTGGGATGTGTTACAAAAGGGAAAGGTCAGCAACCAAGGGGGACCTATCCTTAGCTGAGGCAAGAAAGGATGAGCTAATTGAAGAAGTAGGGGAGAGAGTGCTCTAAGCAAGCGAAGAAAACCTGGGAGGGCCAAGACTGAAACAGCTTTGCCCTTAACCAGGATTGTTATACTGATGGAGACTCTCATAGATTTCAGAATGTAGATAGAGGTTTTAAAGGGTTCGTTGTAGTTAGATCTAAATATTAATCCCAACTATGTGATTTACTATCTTTGTGACTTTAACACAAATGCCTTCATGACTATAAACCTTGATTTCCTAATTTATAAAATAGAATAGTAAATCTTTATCTCATGAGATTAGTGTGAGGATTCAAGTGAGGCAATGCATGTATGGTTTATAGCATGGTGCCTGGCACATAATAAATGCTCAATAAATGGTAGCTATTTTTTTTATTATTTAGATAGACTAGACCAAACTTGCTGATTCCTGCAAGCCTTCTTTTTAGTTGTTCTTCCTGCCTCTGATGCTTCTCCAGTCTGTCCTGAATGTTACAGGTCTACAATCATTCTCTGAAATTCTAAAATTCCAAAGCCCAGAAAACAGAATTTTATCATTTGGCTACAAAACCTGACCTGACTTGAGGCTGTATGTAGTCTTCATTTTGTGCAGTATTCATGTTTCACTGCTAAACCTGAATGCATTTGGGCACAGGATGCTATCCCAGATCCTGCTGGGGGTATTTTTTAATATCTGTTACATATACTCTATTCCTTTCTAAAACACGAAACAGTATGAATTCCAAAACACATCTGGCTTTAAGTGTTTTAGATAAGAGATTGTGGTCCTGTACCACAGGAGGTCATCTTTCTAAAATATCACATTCTCCATGTCTCTCTCTGAAACAGGAAATTGTAATGGTTCCCAACGGCTGTCAAACCTAATTTAGGCTACTCCTCCTGGTTTTCAAGACTGTCTCTAATCTGACCTCACCCTACACATCCAAAATTTAATACCCTTCAACTTGAGCCCTTTGTTTTATAAGGCTGCTCTTCTCACCTCTCCTAAAGGAATATATTAACTCTGCTTCTTCTGTCTGGGTTTTTCTCTTCCCTTCTTTCTGGCTATGCAAATCCTACCCAACCATTAGGACACAGTTCTTTATTGTTTCTTAATGAAGCTATATTTATCTATTTCTTCTCTGAAATCCAAGTGTACTTACATTTATTTATTCATCAAATATTTGAGCAGTTCTTATGTGCCAGCTACTGTTCTAAGTGTCAGAGATCCAGAGTGAATAAGACAGTTAAGATCCCTACTCTTAAAGAATTTATATTCTAGAAACCAAAACACAAATGAATAAATAAATCAGTGAACAAGATAATTTCTGATAGTAGTTAATGCTGTGAAGATAATAAGACAGGGTGATGTGATAGTGTTTAGGGAGGAAGACAAATTACATATCTCAAAATCTTAGAGTTTAGCATTTAATTTTCTATTTGTTCTATGTGTTTAGTTTTCACGCTTAAGGGCAGAATCATCCCTTAAACTTCTGTGTGCCATAAATTGATGGGCATAGAGTAGGTACTTGATTGATGTTTGATTGAGACATTTGTCTTTTATAAAAACCAAAACCTGTTGCTGTTGAGTCGGTTCAGTCCCATAGCGACCCCGAGGTAAAAATTCATCTATTAAATATTGAGCCCTGCTTGGCTAAGGTACTGGGCTAGGTTCTGAGTCATCTCTTTATGTAAAGGTAGTGGAACGTTCATATCCAAATAATTTTTCCATTTAAAAATTGTTTACTACAAAGCAAACAAACATTCTTCTTATACCTGCAGAAGAAGCTGCTACTGTTAAGAAGTAAGCTTATTCCTGCAATTGTTGCTGATTAATTCAGGTACCTAAGTGACTTCCTCCAATTCATTAGTGTGAACTTTTTTAAAGACCTAAGCTGCAAGCATACATTTCCTGAATGTTTCACCCTCAGTCCTGAAAGTGATCGTACTTGCTGTATGGAAGCAACTACAGGATTCTATTTCGTAGTCACCCCGCTTGGTAGTTAAAGATTACCTTTTGTGGCAAGACAGTTGTCTTAGTGATCTAGTGCTGCTGTAACAGAAATACAGCAAATGGATGGCTTCAACAAAGAGAAATTTATTCTCTCACAGTCTAGTGGGCTACAAGTCCAAATTCAGGGCATCACCTCCAGGGGAAGGCTTTCTCTCTCTGTCGACTCTGGTAGGAAGGTCCTTGTCATCGGTATGCCCTTGGTCAGATGTATAAAATTTAAAAAATTTAACCAGTGAAGGAACATGGCCTTTTGCTTCATGAAGAAAACCAAAACCCTGTGTTATGATGGCATGTTTGAGTTTCACTAGAACTTGAATTAAATAATTTTGTCTTGTAAATAAACTTTTTGTTCTTTATCAATTGAAAGAACATCTTGAGAAGAAAATTTCAAAAGGAATTTTCTCTTGTCATAACAATGATGGGAAGAATATTTGTAATAGCGACGAACTGTGGTGGGTTAAAATGTGAGGGCTTTGATTTGACAGTACTTCTGAGATGGTGTCCTTATTGTTACAAAAATGTAAAAGTATTTCTCCTTTAAAATGATGCCATGGACAGTTTGAGATGGTACAATAGCAAAGTAAGATGGAGAATTGGAGCTTAATATCTAAATTCTTTTCAACCCTAGTTTTGCCGATCCAGGCCAGGGGCATGTCTCTTCAAATCTCTAAAAAAACCCCTAGTGCCTGGCAATTGATCTGTCATCTCTTCATAAGTGCTAATGGTGATAGAGGACTACAGTGCCTAAGATTCTGACATGTGAGTGTCTAAAAATGATCCATACTGTTAGAAAGGAGATGAAAGAACGTTTGAGTAATTTAAACTCAGGCAGTGAGCCGTTTGATTTTGAAAGCCAAAATGTAGTTTCCCCCTCTCGTCTTAGAATCAAACCCCTACATTGATATAGTTTCTGAAACTCAGATTAGGTTTAGCTTTCTTGATGAAATAAATACAACTGAGAGGCACTCAACTAAGAAACAAATATGTTTATAATAAAATACTGGAACTTCTGAACAGAATGTTCAGCTTGATTACCAGATAAGTAAATAGCCTTGAATTGTCTTGTTTGGTTTTAAGTTTGGAGTGAGGACAGAATCTGAGAAGTTGGAAGACAGACCTTTTAATAGTAACTACTTCCTTCTGTGACTGCTGCTGATCGGAATAGGTATTGGGCAGGAATGGAGTCCAGGGAATTCAAACCCTGGGTGGGTGGTTGACGGATGGCCTTACTCAAGGCTCCTTCTAACCTGGAGAGTATATGGAGGTTACAACAGAGCTCTACTCAGAGCTCTCAGAATTCCTCTATCATGATCATTCCTTTATTCTCTGATCTCAACTAGACTGTAATCTTCATAAAGGAAAAGAGCATGCTTACTTTGTTTACCACTGGATTCCTTGTGTCCAGCACTGAACAGGTGCATAGTAGATGCTCAAATATTTATCCAGTTGAATTGAACAGACTTTTCTGTGTCATATTGTCCCCGCCCTTCTTGGAGAGCAAGAAACATAAAGCTGGATAAATTACAGACCCTTCCTCTTAATTGTTATTGCCAACGTATTTTTTTATGAGAGTAGTCAAATGGTGTGTCTAAGATTTTGAGTTGGTGGTGAGACTTTTGAATTACATACAATTTAGTTGGCCAATTTCTGTACTAGAGTGATTGCAGTGATGTTTATAAAACATTGTATTCCCATGGAACATTAGCCATAAGAGAGTTGAGTCTTTGCATTTTGCTGTTTTTGTTAATTTTGGCCTGATTGAGAAAATTAAAACTTAATTTTCTTGTAATAAAGACTCTTACAGTGCCGTCAGAACTTCAACATTAGAGTTTATAAGTAAATCAGCTATTTCTCTTATTCTTAAGGGGTTGAGACTCTGGAGTGATACTTTTATAATTATATAATATTCATATATACTGTACTAAGTTATATTTACTATAGAAGTTTAATAAACTCTGCTTGACTAATGTACAGTCTTATTGCTTTTCCAGAGTTGACTTTAATGAAAATATGTGGTCACTATACTTATTGGTACAATATGCCCTCACTGTAATTACCATTATCATTAGATAAAAACTCACTAAAATGACTTAATCAGTGCTTTTAATTCAGGAGTGTGACTTTAATAAAAGTTTTTTGTGTCATTTTTTAAAATTCCATTGTAGCTCTATAGTTTATATTCAGGGGTACAATCCGTGTCTGCTTGTATGTGATGTGAGAGACATACACAGCTATATAAATTGCATTCAGATATAATTTGAGAGCTTGTCCTTGTAGAATGTCATTATAAATGAGATTGTATTTTAATACAACTATTTACAAATAGTTTTTAAAGGTCAGTTCACATAAAAGTGACGACTGTATTTTTATGTATGGGAACCCTGGTGGCATAGTAAGTAGTTAAGTGGTATGGCTGCTACCCAAAGGGTCGGCAGTCCGAATCTGCCAGGCGCTCCTTGGAAACTCTATGGGGCAGTTCTACTCTGTCCTGTAGGGTCGCTATGAGTCGAATCGACTCAACGGCACTGGGTTTGGTTGGTTTTTTGGTTCTGCTTTTCTTTGCTTGCTGTGCCCTGTACAGCCAGAGACCCCCTTATAAGCACCGCCATGCCAATCCTCTTCCACATTTTGCTGTAAAAAAAAAAAAATACCATAGCGCCCTTAAGGAAAAATACCTGGAGGGAGGGCGTGGTCAGCAAACAAATGCAGAAGGCTTCCATTATTTGTGTAAAAACATGGTAGTGTAATTTACTCTTGTCAAAACAAATCAACCACAACAACAAAGCCCCAGCTTTGTGAAGCTCTCTAAACTTTTTGGCCTGGGTTTTGTTTTTGTTATTATTCTCAACTTCTTTTGCACCTTTAATTTTTAGCTAATGTACAAAGGTAATTGCGTGGTAGAAAGGATTTATTTTCTTCTACAGCAGATCATTTAATTGTAATTTATACAATAATCTCAATGCATTTGAATGTACAGTGGCCAAAAATAACCTCCTATGAAACTCAGCTTCTTTATATCTGTTTAAATAATTTCCTTTTCAGTAGACTAAATTTGTTTCTTTCTTCCGAACAGTTGTAAAGTAAGGTTTTTGAGAAGGTATTTGTAAAAGCAGATTTTTATATCAGAGAAACCTTTGAGAAAATACATTAGATCAGATGTGCAGTTTACGCAGGATATGTACCGTAGTTGAATAAAACTTATAAATTAAGAAATCAGAATGTTTTTCTTTATGGTTTTCTATCACAAGTAATTGGGATAATTTTTTACATGATTATAATTTCCTATGTGCCTTGGGGTACTCAATCATTCTTGAAGATACCTGTTCGGAAAAAAAAAATTTCTTTCAGAAAAAATAAACAAAACGCAGTTCTTTTCCAGTATTATTTTTGACTAAGGACCCACATTTGGTTTATCAATAACTAAACTTTAAACTCAAGGGAAGCTCTAGAAATAGAAATGCATGTGGTTAGATGGGCATTCCAGGTAGAGGGAGCCGTGGGTGCACAAATGGGATATAATGGGGGCATACATTGGGAAAAGTATTTCAATTTTTGTATTTTACAGCACATTGGTCATAAGGAAAGAAGTAGAAGGTGGCGTAGGGATGAATCATGTTGGACCTTGAATGCCATGTTAAGGATATTAACCTTTATTCTGTAGATCATAAGGAGGCATTGAATATTTATGAACAAGTGTGTGACATTCATTGATCACTTTATTGAGCTTCTACTACGTACCACGCCATACTCTAGGCCTTAGGGGTCCATCTGAACCAAACAGACAACAGTCCCTGCCTTCATGAAATTCCATGTTCAGTGGAGTAAACAGATAAAAACATTATAATAAAATAAATTATAGACTATGTTAGAAAGTGGTATGTTCTACTGAAAAAAAAGGACAAGTAGAGCAGGGTAAAGCAGGAGTGCATGGAGGAAGTTGATGTTTTAGTTTTAGGTAGGATGGGCAGAATAGGCCTCACTCACATGATTATTCATTCCAAAGCTTTGAAAAAATCTTGAAAGCATTTATGACTTTGCTGTGTACCTTTTTTTTTTTTTTTTTGCTTTAGAATACTATGATAGTGATATCTGATCTAGATCTGGCTTTGGGACATTGGAAGTCAGATTTAAAACCAACTTGAGGGAGTGAATCATAAGGGTATTTAAAGAGTATTCCAGGCAAAAGAGCCAATGCATGTGGTTTATTGCCTTATTGAGGAGCAGTGAGGTGGTCACTGTGACTGGAACAGTGTGAATGAAGGTGGAGTGTAGTACGAGATGAGGTCAGAGGAATATGGTGAATGAGCAGAATAATAAGGCCTTGTAGGCCATTGTAAGGACTTTGACTTGTGCTAGGAAAGTTTTGAGCAGAGGAGTGACAGAATCTAACTTTTGCTTGCTATGTTAAAAATTAGCTGTAGCAGAGAAAAGGTGGAAGCAGGGAGACAGGCTAGGAAGTTATTAAATTATTAAAGGAATCTAGGCAAGAGGCGATGATGGCTAGAACCAGAGCTTTGCTTTAAGAAAATGACTTTGGCAATAGGGAGAGAATGGAAGCCATGATATTCATTAGAAGGCTGATGACAGTGATTAGAACCTAAACTGGCATGGTTTTTGAGGGAAGTGCAGAAAGATTATCATGGAAGTTGACCACTGCTTGTCAAGAAGCAGGAGAAGACTAAGGTGACATGGAAGTCTTGAGCCTAGACAAATGGAATGTGGCTGGTACCATTAACATACATGTTACTCTCTTTTTTCAAGTCTTTCCTGACCCTCTGAGCCAACGGTTTGCCCCCTTTGTGCTCATGTAGTGTTTCCATTGAGTTATTAATTGTGTACCCATTTTTCCCCTCCTACCACTTTTTTTTTTTTTTTTTTTTTTACCACTATAGGGTCATTATGAGTTGGAATTGACTCCACGGCACTGGGTTTTTGGTTTTTGGACCACACACGGAGAGCTGAGAGAAGGGGCTCTAACTCTTAGAATTCTGGCATTATTAAGACAGAATTAGGAAGACTGAATAATCTCATTATGAAAGACTGAATAATCTAAATTTGTATGTAGTTTGTTTTTGGTAAATACCTAATTAATTAGCCACTCAAAGAGCATAAGTATTTTAGTCTAAGTGAATTCCGTACATGGGTAAGATGCATTGGGGAAGGACTATGGGTACCAGAGGAATGGTGTTTTGGATGATACGGTCTTGACCCCCTGTGCAGTGGGACAAAAGATAGTTACCCAAGGGGAAATGCAATTTATGGGAGTGGGGAGTTATTTGTGATTTTGAGATTATCATGGACTGTTTCATTTTATTAAGTCATTTTAATGTCCTATGGCTTGACCGTACCAACTGTAAAAGCCATGTTTTGACTAAGAGTTAGTCTATTGATAACCAGATCTAGGTTCTTTGGGCAAGTCCCTTAGCCTCTTTAGGCTCCAGTTTCTTATTTGTAACGTGAGAGGTTTTGACCAGAGAATTTCAAATTCTATCCTGCTCTAATAGTATATAACTCCATACTGTGTGATTTAATTTGGACCAAAAGTATATTAATTCTCAAAAAAGAGGCGTGGGGAGAGAAAGAGAAGAGGACTCAATCTCTTCCCATAAAACAAGTTGGAAATATTGGTAACAATATTTTTTTTCTTGTGCCTGTCTCCAGTGATTAAACTGTCAGGGTATATTCAGTTGCAATACAGATTTGAAGCATTCCAGACACATGTGCATCTGAAGTTAAAAAATTTCACTAAAGCAAATCATATTTTCTCCTAATCTGCATTCTTGCTTTAGAGATAAAGTTGTGTTTCCAATCTTGAGTTTTAACCCCAAAGGGTGGGAAGAAGGGGAAGGAGTTACTTGAAAAACTGCATGATCTTGCTCAAATCATAACACAGGCGAGGCAGGTATATTTCTGGATGATAGCAGGGTTAGTTGAGGCATTTTGGTATTTTGCCATTGTTTATTCTGATTTTACATTACAGGAAATCATGAAGCTTGTCACTGTGCATATGACAGTCTTCTGTAACCCACTGGGAAAATTAAAGAGAATATACCTGGCAGAAAGAGTCCTAGGGTGAATTGATCTCTCTTAAAATGGCTTCAGTTCTGATATAAATAATCCCCCCTCCTGTTTCTTTTTTTTGGGCAGTAAAGATCGATCGGGCTTTGTGTTAGCAGGGTGTAATGAAGACATAGTACAAAGATAAAGAAGTTTAGATCACTGAGGGAATCAATGGATTAAAAGTAGAAAAAGAGCTGTATATATAATTGTATGTTTGCCCCAGGTGACCCAGGTGGCAATGATCTTGAACAGCAATTGGTCGGTAGTATTCAAAAACAATTTCCTGAGATTCTGGGACCAAGTAATTCTCATTTCCTTAAAATTCATAATGGCGCTCTCCACACCAGTGAGATGACCATATTTTTCTTAGTATTTTTTAGCATGCATGAAAATACAAAGCATTATTAAGCTTCTGTTATAAGAAATAAATGTATGGAATGTGGCAGAAGGGTTAAATTCAATTCCTAGTAACCAGTATTTTAAAATCTGGTTCTTTCCTAATTATATCTCTTAATTGACACTTCAGCATATTTGTAATATAAATAATAACTGCTCTTCATGCTGCTATTATGTTATTGTAGGATCTTAAAATAACTTCTGAATCATGGAAGATTACTAAATTGTGAGGTATTTAGCTTTGTTGTGTTCTAATTCATTAAATAAGGATCACTATATATGGTATGTATTAGTTTTTATTAGCCACTGTATTTCATTAACTAGAACATACCATTTCCAGTGATTCTTGGTAGTAGAAGTAGAAAACTGTATGCAAAAATTGTGTTGGAGTTTTTGAGAAATGGGCATATATTAACAGAATTAGAAAGTTGATTTTATTTAGAATACTGGAAAAGGTGTCATTTAAATACCCATCAGGTGTAACACTGACTTCTTAGATCTAGTTGTTTCATTATACTGTTAAATGTGAGTTTTCTTGTTGTTCATGTCTTTTTTTTTTAATTTAGGTGTCTTAAAAACATTATTTATTACAATGCTTTGAAAAAAAATTGAGTTTATGACTTTGCTATATCTTTTTTCACTTTTTGACCTTTCAAGTTTTTTTTCTTTTATAAAGAATGTGTATGTTTCTATATTCAAACTTTTTAATTCTCCTATTTATAGTTGATAATATAAAAAAATGAGGATCAATTATTATTTTCTTGTTTGAGCTATGAATTATTTTTCTTATCTGACAGGTGTTTCTTTTTTTTGTTTCCTTTTGGTTTTAATAGAACATTCAAATAAAAACTTTGGCAGATGATGTGGTAAGGTGGTCTTAGCAGCATGTTATTGCATTACTCATGCATGTTGTCTTTTTATTAAAGTAGGTGGACATTAAAGCATTGATATATGTAAGATATAAGATGTCTGAATGTTTACAAAGTATAGTGAAATGGAAGATTGTCTTTAGAGTGAATTCTCTTCTTGAATATCAGTATAAACAATTATATGGAATCTCAGCAAAATTTTGATACCATCCTGATATGTATGCTAAACAATTAAAAAAAAAACCTCTACCTAAATCTAACTCTGGGAAACACAGACCTGTCCTTTATTGATAGTCAATTGACTGAATATGTTAAGCATAATATTGGAGGAAATTAATTGCAAATAGAAAGGGAATTACGTTTCCTTCCTATCAGATATGTGCTATTACATTTAAAAACCTTAAATATTTTCAAGCTGAGTCTCTCGTAGTAAAACTTATTAAAAGTTGTGGACTCAAAATTTAAGTGCACCATTTTATTGCTAGAAAAATTTAAATGGTGTTTTAAGCTATGTCAGTTTTTTCTTTGTGAAGTTACCTATCCACAAATAATGTTAATATTGCCTGTGCTTTAAGGAGGTCAGGGTATGTGGCTTAACTTCATTTTCTTATCAAGATATAGCTGAAGGCAAAAGCCAATTTTCTAGACAGAAATGAAGGACACAGCAAAAGATCAAATATATATGTAAATAATCCTACTCAGTAAAATGGCCAGAACTGCGAAAGGAAACAGTAAATGATATGAAGGGAAAGGAAAGAGATATGTTGATTTTTATGGTTGATTGCATATTTAAATGCTTTTATGTCCACCATATCTTTCAGTGAAATTTAACTGTTTGATATGTGCTCAGCTTATTTGGGATTACTTAATTTTTTTCTCGAGTTGTTTAAAGATAGTCTGCATCTCTAAAGCACCTTAATTTCCCTCAAAAAGTTAAAAGAAAATTTGAAAAAAAAAATAGTTCAAGATGATTTGAAGTACTGAATCTTAATGTGAACACTGGACTAGAAACTGGGGGCTCGTGACTTTAGGTGTCACTTTTTCTTTGAATTAAGAGAGTTGCTCTAGATGATTTCTCAAGTTTGTTCCCAGGTCTAAAATGTTATGGTTTAAATAGTCTCTTTGTGAGCAACCGTGTACTCAAATCATTTTTGTCATCCTAAATAAGCTGCTTACGACTGCTTGTATTTCTTTCAAAGTATACCTTTCAATTAAAAAAAAAAGTGTTTTTTGAATCAATAAAGTATAAGGTATATTCTTTTAATGAGAGTCAACGTAATTTTATATAAGCTGTGGTAATCATTTCTGTGACGCTTTGTGTAACGTTAAGGTAATTTGTGAGATTTCTGGTACCCGCGGCAGTGAAGATGCGTTGTCTTCATATTTAACACGTCTGCTTGTTTAATGTGAGCTGAAGGTGTGCATGTGCTTCTTAACAGAAACCAGAATAAAACTGAGTTGTGTTCAGTTTTATGTACGTTACTAATTTTTTACGTCTATTATTTTGTGGTTTAAAAAAGAATGCCTTGTTTACGTGCAGACGAAATCATTAACGTACTTTATGTGCAATAGCACGCTAATCATTAAGAGATTGTACATGCAATCAATGGCTCCAAGTCAATATCCATAAAATAACTAGTTCTTCATAATAATATTTGTAGGAATAAGATATATCTATTTATTTTTCCAGTTAATGGAAAGGTGATGTTTTATTTTTGTTTTTCTTCCTTGTTGGTCTCTTTTTTTAGGGGAGAAAAACTTGGGGGCAAAGGAAAATAATAATAACAGTAGTAACAATAAATAGCAGCTAGGCACACTAAGCATATTAATTTATTTAAACCTTTCAATAACCCTATGGTGTAAGTAGTACCATTTTCCGCATTTTAAAGATGAGGATACAGGTATGGTGAGACTAACTTGCAGAGGGTTACTCTGTTCCTAAATGGCAAAAAAACAAACAAAAACGTTACTGTGGAGTCCGACTCATAGTGACCCTATAGGGCAGAGTAGAACTGTCCCATAGGATTTCCAAGGTTGTAATCTTTACGGAAGCAGACTGCCATGTCTTACTCCCGCATAGTGGCTGGTGGGTTCAAACTGCCAACCTTTTGGTTAGCAGCCGAGTGGTTTAACCACTGCGCCACCAAGGATTCTTGTAAATGGAAAAGCCTAGATTCAAATCCAGGTAGTCTGGCTTCAGAGTTCACACTCTTAACCACCATACTGTACTGCTACACTGAGAAATTATTCCTACATATTTGTCCCAGTGTTTGCCACTTTGGAGAAGAGAAACATTCACATAATTTCCCCTTAGAATTGGGTATCAGAAGCTCCACTCATTTCATTTCTCTGTTTCTCATAGTTCTGAAGTTGCCATCAAAGATACATTTACCTTAAACAACCACGGGACTTTGATCTAAGACTTTTTTCACCTACCTATTACGGAAAATAAGAATGACAAGGGACTAAGTTTTACTTTTGAAGAATACTTTTCTCCCCCTCCACTTCTGAGGCTGAAGAATTACTTCAAGGTTTCAAAATAGTACAATCTCTAACTGGAGCTTGCTGCTTAAAATCACATTTTGTCAAAAGACAGTAATCATATATTGTACTAAGTGCCATTTTGTTGTTTCGATTCTTCATGTTCGTGGTTCTTGAGCTCTTTCTTAGGGCTTATTTTTTTCTGTTTGCAGCGTGACCGAATTACAAGTTTTAGAAAATCTACTGTCAGAAAAGAAAAACCTCTTATTCAACATCCTATTGATTCTCAAGTTGCGATGAGTGAGTTTCCAGCAGCTCAGCCATTATATGATGAGCGATCTTTGAATTTGTCAGAAAAGGAAGTACTGGATCTCTTTGAAAAAATGATGGTAAGTTACACCGCTAATTTTGTTGTAATTTAAAAATGTGCGTGCCCTGAATAGCAATAGGTTTTTAGCAGGTGCATTAGTATGGACTGTGTTTATATCACCTAAAGGAGAGACCAGAAACTTGTTGATCCAACGGAACTATTTTCTTAAGTATCTGTTTTTAGAGCTAAAGCATCTTACCTGTCTTTCTCTTCTACTGTGTGCTCCTAGAAGCAGGGGCTGACTTATTTATCTTTGCTCTCCAGCATTTATTAGTCTCTGGCACATTAAATCAGTTGTTCAATTAACTAATTTGTGTGTCTGTTTGTATATAGCAAACCAGACCTAATTCCACTTTGCTGAAAACAGCACAAGGTGTCTTGTTGGGTGTGTGAAATAGAGCTGGGAGGGCATATGTAAGAAGTAGTAGAAAGGACAAAGAAATGAATTCATCCAAGTTTGTTCTATTGGCAGCAGTCATACAACTTAAATTTTCTAGCATGTTTCCTATATTTTATAGCTTGTGGTCTGGGTTATTTCTTAGATTAGATAATAAATATGATATTTTGAGTATTCTGCAGTTTGTGTTAGGAGAGAGTTGACATGAGGCATTGGATCATATTACATTGGCACGCTTGACTAGAGAATAACTGGGGAACCTGATTCAGGATTCATTTGTTTAAAACTCTATCCCGCTTATCATTGTAAAATTTTTTATGGCTGTGTTTTTATCTGGAGGAAACCCTGGTGGCATAGTGGGTAAGAGCTGTGGCTATTAACCAAAAGGTCGGCAGTTCTAATCCACCAGGCTCTCCTTGGAAACTCTACGAGGCAGTTCTACTCTGTCCTGTAGGGTTGCTGAGTCAGAATCAACTCGAAGGCACTGGGTTTGGTTTTTGATTTTTTATTTATCTGGACTTAGAGTCCCCAGGGGCTTCAATGACCCTTCACTCATGCCAAAAGAGTAAGTTAAGAATTACTGAAATCTTAGGCCTTCTTACGCTGCCCACTATGGAACCATCTTATCACTACACCTACCACCACCCCCACTGTCTCCCTCCGGTGCCAAGAAGAGTTACTAGGCCTTCAGTGAATATTCCTGGCAAGTTTTTGAATGAATACTAACAATTTCCTTTTGTCTTTCAACTTGTCTACCAGTCCTTCTATCTAGCTACAACCCTTCCTTCCCGGTCCTGTGGTATACTCTTTTTCCCACTGCTCTTTCCATGGCATTTTCTTTGAACCATCATTTAGCCAACTTTTCTCCTGTTATCTGCTGACCTTTCTTGATGATAATAGCACCTGCTTAAATTTTTCTTTTCACCTTTTCTCTTGTTACTCATTTTGGTGATTTAAACTGTTGGTAACCTCTTCAATGCTTTTTTGCTCTTAGTTTCTGAATTTGCTAAACTCTGACCTGTGTATCTATTTTAAGATAGGCACAGAGATAGTTTTTTTTATATAGACACAGAGGCTGATATAATAAAGTATCACAAAATGGGTGACTTAAAATGACAGAAGTGTGTTGTTTCACAGGTCTGTAGGCCAGAAGCTCAAATTCAGGGTTTAAGCAGAGCTATGTTCTCTCCGAAGGCTCTAGAGGAAGATCTTTTCTTGTCTCTCCCAGCTTGTGGTAGTCGAAGGTGTTCCTTGGCTTGCAGCTGCAGCATTACTCCATCTTCACATAGCTGCCTTTCCCTTTTGTGTGTGTGTCTGTGTCTTCTTTTATAAGGTTGCCACTCATATTGGATTAGGACCCACCCTGCTCCAGTATGACCTGATGTTAACTGATAACATCTTCCAAGACCCCATTTCCAAACAAGGTAACACTGACACAAGTACTAAGGGTTAGGACTTTAACATATCTTTTTGGAGGACACAATTCCATCCATAATAATTACTTACAGGTGTGACTGCACGTTGGCCTGTGTCATCAACGGAAATGATTCACCCTCTAAGACGCTTAAATCTGAAATTCTCCTTGGAAGCTAAACCACCTATTTTACCTCTCTCAGACTCTTAATTCTACTGAACATATATTATGTATTGGTGGGCGGGTTTGACTTCTGGCTCTGCCATTAATCACATCACTTTGAGGAGGTTATATAACCTCTCTAAACTTTATTTTCCTTAATGTGGCAAAGGTATTAGTGTATCTACCTCATATGGTTATTTTTAGGATTAAGGGAGTTAAATATTCCTAGAACAGTATCTGGCATATAAGCTTTCTGTATAAACATTTTTATAAATGTTTGTTCCATTTCTTTCACTTTATCAAAGAAATCCCTGTTCTTTCTTTCATTGCTAGTATTTCCTGATCACCCCTTGCCTGGCAGCAGCTCTGTTGTCCTCTCTTAGCTTAACCCCGCAAAACAATGCCAACAACAATAGAAACATTCTTTGACATTATTAACACTTTTTATCACCATATTTTTTCTTCGCTGAAAAATTATACTGACAGTTTTAATCTGATGACCAATTCAGTTGCTACTTCTCATAGCATAAGTAGTTTCTCTGAGCTCATCAGTGGCATTGCCACACTCCAGTTTGCTTGAGCTCAACCCTTCAGGGCTGTCTTCCACTCCATTCATTTTCTCCCTCACTTCTTTATCTAATTGCTTGCCAAATCCCATTTGTTCTGCTTTTGCAGTGACTCTTGCATCTGTGTCCTCAGTTGTCCTCCAACTGCTCTTGCCCTAATTTAGACAATATCCCTCTCTAGTTGTTTCTCGTAGACTATTAAAACAGTCTGCAAACTAGTCTTCCTCCCATCCTCCTGGTCTTGCTCCAACCTCTAAATTTTGGAGTAGCCCAGCGATCAGTCCTTGGACATCTGTTTTCTGTCTACACTACTTTCTTTGGTAATTGCATCCAGTCCTATGGCTTTAAAATCCATTTATATGCTCACAGTTCTCACATTTATCTCCAGTTTCATCCTCACACCTGAACTCCAGGCTTATAATATCCAGCTCTCTAATTGACCTCTTTCCTTGAATGTCTAATTAAAAAACCAAAACCGTTGCCACTGAGTTGATTGTAACTCATGGTTATCCCATGTGTTACAGAGTAGGACTGAGCACCATAGGATTTTCTTGGCTGTAATCTTTACAGAAGCAGATTGCCAGGCCTTTCTTTTGCGGTGCTGCTGGGTGGGATCAAGCTGCCAACCTTTTGGCTAGTAGACAAGTGCAAACTGTTTGCTTCACCCAGGGATCTTTCGACGTTTAATATACCGCTTAAAAGTAGCATATGCAAAACTAATTATAGTCCCCTACAAGTCCACCCAAAGTCTTCCCCTTCTAAGTTGTTGGCATCTTCATCTTACCAGTTACTCAGACCAAACACCTTAGAATTGCTCTTGACTAGTCTCTCTCACTTCCCCACATTTGATCCATTATTAAATTCCATTAACACTACCTGCATTGGTGCCACATTGGTTGAAATCTCACCCACTACCACAGTAGCCTCCTAAGTGGTCTCACTATATCCACCCTTGACCTTCTACAGTATATTCTCAACACAGAAGAAAACTTGAGCAATATCATGTCACTGATCTTCTCAGATTCCTACAATGGCTTCCCAGTTCACTCAGTGAAAAAGTTGATATACCCCTGTCTTCTACCTTTTCCCCTTGCTCCTTCTGCTTCAACTTCACGAGTGGTTTTATGTAAATGTAGCCCTAAGCAAAAATTATTCTTAGTAATTTTTTCTTTTCAATTTGTGTACAACGTTTTCAATTTTTGTACATTTCTATTTTGTGGTTTGAATATTATTTTAATGTTTCATCAGAAATTACTATTTTCCTCTCTAAATTTGTTACAGTTTTAAAAGATTTGCTTGTTGGACTAATAAATATGATTTTAATATATATATATATACACACACACACAACTTGATGCCACGTTTTCCTTAATGGGAATCTTTCCTTCTATGGGAATTTTGGAATAGGAAATCAGAGAGAAATATGAGTTCATTAAAAGTAACAAACAAAAGATTAAAAAAAGAAATGTTTTGAAAAAGGGACAATGCCTTCTTTGAGAGAAGTCCACTTTTACCTTGAACATTATGTATTTTCTGTATCATTATCTTTGGTTTGACTGTAATCAGCTTACGGCGAACAGTTTATTTTTGTTAATAAGCATAGCTTTTCGCTTACCGTGCACTTATTAGCCATGCATACCACTAAACAAGCTATGTGTATTATTTCAGCCGATTCTTATGACAATGCCCCAAAGTAGGCAACATATTATGACCCATTTTACAGATAAGGAAATTGAGGCTTAGAAGGAGGTTAAGTAACTTAGCTCAGTAATTTGGCATTTTGGTAGCATGTATAATAATGTTTCCTTTAAGGTAAATGCAAAATTAATAAGCTTTCCTTGCACTTACACTGACTGGAAGTAAAAGGCAACTTGGGGGGGGTGTGTGCTGTAGCAGGTAAAGCCAGCCAAGGATTGATTATTTCCCGCTGATGATGGAAAATTGTCCGTAATAGCTTTTTCTAGATCGTAAATTGAAAAGAAAGAGGCTAACAGTTTAGTAATGGCAAACTGTTAAAATGTCATTATTACAGTTGATTGGGAGAAGGCACTTAAGTCATTCTATTTCTAAAACACAGAAGTAGATTTTCAGGTATGAATCCCTTTTTTATTTCACTCCTGTGAGCATCCTTCCTTGTACAAATAATGTAAAATATGTTCTTGTCCTACTGGATGGTTGTTATGACAATCTTGTTTCCCTTGATGTTACCCTTTATTGTGGTGTTCCTGTTGATTGGCTTTTTTCGATTTTAAATAACTGCTAAATGTTTAGACCATTCCGCCTAAATACTATGTATGTGTTTTAGGATAACACCCTGAGGAATAGAATGTTTTAAATAATTGCATAAAATAGTACATCATTATTCACAGTGGCTGCAGCAGTGGGCTCCAGCATAGCAACGATTGTGAGGATGGCGCAGGAGCAGGCAGTGTTTTGTTCTGCTGTGCGTAGGGGTCGCTATGAGTCGGAACCGACTTGATGGCACCTAACGACAGAACGATACATAGTAATAGCAAGTAAGATATTTGACAAGAAGCAAATTACCTTGAGATTGCTAATACAGTTTCTTTTTTGGAATTTCTGGGTAATGATATATTTTGGTGAAATTTTGGTGAAAAACTTAAAGACAGTGTTCAACATAATCCTTACTCTCTTAGTCCGATAATCGAAACTCTTGTTACACCTGAGGATCACATCTTTCAACAGCAGTTATTTTATAGGGTTGTAGATGTAGATAATAGGGTACACTGGGCTAAATCTAAAATTATCCCAGGATATGTTTTTTAAGTATTAGCTGTTTTATTTAATTGCTAATAACTCATTCTAAAAATCACTTGACTCTTTATGAAAAAAAAACCCAAAACCCATTGCAGCTGAGTCGATTCCAACTCATAGCAACTCCATCCAACTCATGGCGACCCCACAGGTCAGAATAGAACTGCCCCATAGAGTTTCCAAGGACTGCCTGGTGGATTTGAACTGCTGACATTTGGCACCAGGATTTCCTGACTCTTTATGGGTAAGTAAAATCCTGAAACAAGTCCAGTTAATTGAAAGATTTGAGTGGTTAAGTTTTGCTTACTAGTGTATTAAAAAAAAAATAGCAGGTTACTAATGTTCCATTGACTGACATCTGTTCTATGCATTGGTACATCACTTTTCATATTGTAGATAATCAGTGAAATTATTATAGATGGATCTTCTGGGTAATGGTATCAGTGGTTATTGCTGATAGATTTAAAGCTCCAGATTTGAAGTTTTTAGATGATTGTTTATTTTATAGAGCACAAGCTCTTTATTATCAGTGTGTCTTCCATAGTTTGTAAAACTGAATTCTGTATAGTCACAAACCAGTAATTGAAAATTGGAAAGTGATTCTTTCATTAAAACTTTGAAGATCTAAAAATACCTTGTTTTTTTCTATAATTTTTATAATTAACTGCATGGGGTAAATTATCATTGCTCTTCAAGACTCCTGCTCCTCCCCTCTGCCCAGAGTCATGTTTTCAAATCTTCCACTAGTAGGGAAAGGTAGTAGGACCACAACAGTACGGCTTCCTTTTTTTTTTTTTTTTTTGGCAACTTTAGAATTGACTGAATTATAGTGGTATTAACCATCATCTTTAACGCCTAATTCAAATTTAAAGGTTTATATCCATAACCTTTCTCTAATCGTATGTGTTAACCAGAGACATTTTGTATTGTCTCTCTTTAGCATTGGATGAAATGTCTCCTTTTTTCTACTTTAAATATAGGGAAATCAGTAATGCTTCAGTTGAATAACGTTTCAGTTGAATTCAACATTGTAAATTAGCATCGCCTTTGAGCTAACTGAAAATAACTGAACTGCTGTTTGTACACTGAATATACTGCTTAAAAAAATTTAGGGACTATTAAATGTTTAACAGTGATAACTTCTTTTTTACCCAAACAGAGTTAATGTAATTGGAGCAAGGAGTGAAATGCATATGGACTATTGCATTTCCTTTTGAACCTTATTGCTCTTTAGTATGCAATTGTTCTCTCTCTTTTTTTGAAAGGGAATAAAGGAGTTTCCATTTTAAGCTTAAAAGAATAAACACGGAAACTTCTTGGAAGTTCAAGTTGGATTTTGATTTATATTAGCTTTGAGTCAGAATCGACTCAATGGCAATGGGTTTGGGTTTTTTTTTTTTTCCTCTTAGCACAAGTATCTATTGAATCCAGGTCCAGTTTACCAATTGGTGACATTGGATTCATATAGATATGTCAATAAGGAATGTGTTCTAATACAGATATTTAAATAGTTTTGTCTTATGCAAAGGATGAGTCTAGTGATTTATAATGAATTTCTAGGCACACTTCATTTCAATCTCATTTATTAAAGGCAACTTCTGATACATGATTATATGTGCAAATGTGATGTTTTACACTTTGCTTTTATTCAGCAAATTTATATATTTCACAGTTTTGACATAATTTAATCATAGTATAGATATATGTGGAGAAAGATGTGGTGGTCTCCTTCTGTAAAGATTACAGCCTTGGGGAACCCTCTTTGTCAGTTCTACCCTGTCCCATATGGTTTCTATGAGTCGGAATAGACTCGATGGCAATGGGTTTGGTTTTCTTGGGTTTATGGTTATATGCAATAAATACTAAATTATCTATCCCATATTCCCTCTGTTAGAAGTCTCATAAATAATCTCAAAGCTTTTAATTTTTATTCTCTCACTTTTGCCTTTCACCAATTTAGTAGAATGTTAGACCTTACACATCAGGTGTTGTACACTAACCCAAGCATACTTGTTCTCCTCAGACTGCTATTATGAGTTTTCTGTCTCATCCAACCCCAGCCTTTCAGAAGCAGGTTAGCTTGGATGAGAACTGTTTAGTGCTCTTAGCATAAATAATTTTAATTAATTGTTGTTACCATAAAATAAATTTTCAGTAGAAGAGGTCTTAAAATCTATAATAAGCCATGAAATAATTTTCAGAAATGATTAGATTTTCATATATTGTCTGTTGTTGTTAGGTACCATCAATTTTGACTCACAGCAAAATTAGTTAGCAACTGAGCACTTAACTGTTGCATAATAAAAGATACCAGGGCTCCTAGAATTGTCTAGAGAGCATAATTTCTATTGGTTACATTTACATTTTCAATATCCCTATTCTGTATCATTAGACTAGCATCATTCCTATACAATATATTTTGTTTTCTTACACAAACTTCTAAAAGTTTATATAAGATGAGCAAATATTACCCAATAACTTCTAAAAGTTTATAAAAGATGAGCAAATATTACCCAATAAATAGGTCTAAATGGTACTAAGTCTGGGTCAGTTTTTGATTTCCTTAACCAAAAAACCAAACCTATTGCCGTCGAGTCGATTCCAGCTCATAGCGACCCTATAGGACAGAGTAGAAGTGCCCCATAGAGTTTCCAAGGAGTGCCTGGTGGGTTTGAACTGCCGACCCTTTGGTTAGCGGCTGTAGCACTTAACCACTACGCCACCAGGGTTTCCCTTTAATTTCCTTACCGTCTATAATTCTCACCTAAGGCTGACAATTGAAGGGGCAGGACAGGAGTTCCAGGAAAGGAATGAAGGGAACTAGGTTCTCAAATTTACTCAAATTGTAGCTGGTAAACTTAATAATTCACTGTCTCTATTCTTGGATTAGAGGAGTCCTGGTAGTGCAATGGTTAAAATGCTCAGCTGCTAATTGAAAAGTCAGCTGTTTGAACCCACCAGCCACTCCATGGGACAAAGATGTGGCAGTCTCCTTCAATAGAGATTTACAGCCTTGGAAACCCTATGGGGTTGCTGTCGTATAGGGTCGCTATGAGTCAGAATTGACTTGACAGCAGTGGGGTTTGGGTATTCTTGGATTATACCTAGAAATATTTTCAAAAATATATTTTTTCTGATATAAAATATTCTAGTATTTATAGCCATGAATGCATTTCAGCAACCATTTATTGAATGCATACAATGTGCTGGGTAGTATGCTGGGTGCTAAGGGTGCAAAGATGAATTCAACACATCTCTTGCCCTCATAGAGCCCAGAGTTTAATCAGGGAGACAAGCAAGTAAATGAATTATTTGCATAGTACTAGGATAGCTGTAGGAGCTCTGGTGGCACTACAGTTAAGCATTCAGCTGTTAACCAAAAGGTCTGCAGTTCAAACCCACCCAGTGGCTCCGTGAAAGAAAAGACTTGGCAAGCTGCCCCCATAAAGATTACAGCCTAGAAAACCTTATGGCGCAGTTCTGCTCTGTCACATGAGATCACTATGATTCAAAATTGACTCGATGGCACCTAATAACAATAATAGGATAGCTGTAAGGAACCCTGGTGGTGCAACAGTTAGATGCTCGGCTGCTAACCAAAAGGTTGGGAGTTTAAACTCACACAGCAGCTCCACAGGTGAAGGACCTAGCAATTTGCTCCCATAGTGATTGCTTCTTAGAAAATCCTATGGGGCAGTTTTACTCTGTCACATGGGGTCTCTGAGTCGAAATCGACTTGACAGCACCCAGTAAATACAACAGCAGGATAGCCGTAAAAGGCTACTGTGGGTACTTAGCCCAACCTAGGGGCTCAGGGAGGAAGCAGGGAAGATCTAAATATGCTATAAAACCTACTGTCCCTTCTGGAATTTCAGTATTTATTGTTTGGCATTTAAAATGTTCTGAAAGTCTGAACAATACAGCTCATCAAGGTTCAGTGCCTTCTATGTGCCAGTTACTGTTCTAAGCTCTGAGGAGAGAACAGTGAACAACTCAGAGAAAATCCCTACCATCAAGGAGCTTATGTTCTCTTGGGGGTGCTACATTAGAGCATAAAGTGTAATTGTAGAAACGTAAAAGAAAAGACAATTGCTGTGCCAAGGGGAACTTTATTTGACAACTCTCTGCTGAATACTAGCTGCTTTGTATGGTGCAGGGGACGTAAAGATGCCAGAGACACTATCCTTGCCTCAGGGGATTTATAGTCCAAACTAGAGGTTTGCAAACTACGGTAGCCTGTTTTTTGCACAGCCTACAAAAGCAGACTGTTTCCTAGCACGTGAAAATCGTATGAATTTTAGTGTTCATAAATAAAATTTTATTGGACACGACCCCACTCATTTGTTTATGGATTGTCTATTACTGTGTTTGTGCTACAACTGCGGAGTGGAATAGTTCAGACAGAGACTGTGTGACCAGCAAAGCCTAAAGTATTTACTGTCTGGCTGGTTTTTGAACCTTTACAGAAAAAAGTTTGCTAACCCCTGGCCCACTTGCAGTAGCCTCTATAAACTTTTTGATTTTCCACCCCATTGGAGAAAAAAAAAAAAAGATTAGCGCAAGTAATGCCAATATATTTTATTGAAAAATTATATACATGTTTATATGTACTAATATTATATAATTATAAAATACAACATAGTAAGTAAAAGATGAGAAAAACATTGAGATGAACAATATTTTAAATGATTTAAAATAATTTTGTTTATTAATGGTACAAAAGTCTTTGCTGTCATAATTAGTAACTCTTCAGTGAGAGCAGTGTCAATGTTTAAATGCTTAATTTTAAATTTAAATGTTTAAATGTATCTTGTTTAAAAACAGACAGTAATTAGAAGGTTTACTTCCAAGTTCATTTTATTTTGATATTTGGGTTAATGTCTGTCATAGTTGAAACATAAATTGGACAAAGATAACCAAACAAAAAAACCAAACCCACTGCCCTCGAGTCGATTCCGACTCATAGCGACCCTAGAGGACCGAGTAGAACTGCCCCATAGAGTTTCCAAGGAGTGCCTGGCGGATTGGAACTGCCGACTTCTTGGTTAGCAGCCGTAGCATTTAACCACTACGCCACCAGGGTGATAAAAAAAAAAAAAATTTTTTTTACACATAGGTCCAAATGGAACATTCTTAGCATCACTTATTAAATCATAGTATTAATACTTTTCTCAGTTCAATCCATGAATCAAGCAGAGGTTTCTTGCTCAACCATGGCTAGTAAATTTCCGTCTTCCTCGATGACAGTAAGTTGTTCTTGCAACTAATCTGGAATGTTGCTTTTTTTTAAATAAAAAAAAAATTAAATACATGGGTTCAAAATGGGCTTTAATAAATGAGTCTTCATGATATCAGGGACACAGGCTCTCCCTATTTTTACTTTCACATCCTTAAGGTGTTGACCGTCATCATCCTGTTTGTTTATTTACATCCACTCCAGCCATTGCCATCCAATACTAGAAAAGAGGAGGAAGAGGTAATTCAAACAAGGGTGAAGGGGCTTGACTGGGAAGTTGGGTCTGCCAGTGTATGTCTTTTTCAATAAAGTTCATTGGAAAAGCAGTTATTTTCTTACTAACTGTTAAAATGTCAAGAGGTTACTTGCCTTTTTTGTAAATGAAAAAGTCATGCTATATTTGAACAGTTTTTAAATTGTCTTGAGATAACCAGAGCTAACTCTTAAGTTATGTTTCCAGTCACTTCCTCTCTCACTTAAAAATATTGTAAATATTTGACTGTATTTAAAATATCTTGCTTTTATTTAAAAATAGTACATTTTTAACTTCCTATAATACTGTGTATTTCAGTTTAAACTTCCTTTTTGCAATGGCTGGATTTCACATGTGGGGTTACCTTATTCAAGAATCCTTCGCACTTAGAGTTTATGCATAACATTTTTTTTTTTTTGGAAGTACACATCATTTATTTTTGGTATCTTCTCTGTTAGATCTTTTCTTTAGTGATTCAAAGAAAAGTAGTTTATATATTTCATTGTTAAAACAATCTTGCACGTACTATAAGCTGAGATGTTTTTAAAGGCTGTATTTTCATCCAACTCTAGTAAACCTCCCACACTGAGTAATTTTTCTAATATCTGTTCAGCAAATTTTCACCAATGATTTCTATGTGTCTTCTGACAGTATTTGCTGACAAGGGAATGTGTTTCAGTTACTGCCATGTTTTACATGTATTATTTCAGCTGCTTTTACCAAGGGTTTCCCCAGCGTCATGGAACCTTTTGTCTTTTGCTATTAAAGAAAGAAAATAATTAAAAAAAAGGTTTCTAAGCAGTTGTCATTAAGTTTACAAAACTTCACTAACGTACTAGATTGAGTATCACATGATTGTAATTATTGCTGAGAAAATTGGAGAAGCCTTTCTTCATGATCTGGATACTTGGCTTTTAAATAGCTAATTTGAGGTAGCCTTTAAAGCGCTTGGCCGCTAACCAGAAGGTCAGCAATTCGAACCCATCAGTCACTCTGCAGGAGAAAGATGTGGCAGTCAGCTTCCAGAAAAATTTACAGCCCTGGAAACCCTGTGGGCTTGCTATGGGTCGAAATTGGTTCTACGACAGTGGGTAGGTTATACTATCCTTATCTAGTATTTCAAGGTACAATATACACTTAGATTGAGGGTCATAATTGATGATGGATATACATCCATATTTAAAATAAGGAATTATTTGGTAATTTCAATCTCGTGGGGTCAGTTTCTTATTAGTGCTAGATTTTAATTATTTCTACCATTTAACGTGACTGATGAGGCTCGTAATTATGAATTGGAGGTATAACAGCTTAGAATCTTCTTATTCTCTTGTTCTTGCACTGTTAGTATTATCTTATTATCCCAATCTGTTGTATTTGCAGGAATCTTTTTAAAACCACTTTTCCATATTATGAGCGTTGATTTAATTAAAACTGGATAAAATAATCTGTAAATCCGCTTAACGTATATAGTATGTTGCAATACTCAGAAAGTGAACAAACATGCATTATGAATGCCCCACTCTTCCTCTAAGATACCTCTTGTATCATTTGAGTCTGTGGATCCAATGAAGGCTGCATTGTTTATTTACATGTTAAATATTAGTAAAGATTATTATTTTTATTTTTTCATTAAAAAAAAAATATTTCCTTTCTAAGCCCTAATGGATCCTTTGTGTAATCTCTGGATTTATGTAATCTGTGGAAACCCCCGGTCCAGTGTTGAGCTCAAGATTAAAGATTATAGGAAAATAAAAATATCTGTTTTCTAATATCTAAATATGTGTTCTGTATTTCCACTCTTGATGACAGAGAGGTATATGTAGGTTTTCAAAGTAGAATCCCTCCAACAGGACCTGAAAGTAGAAGTAGATAAAGTTTTGTGCCATACTCAGTAACATTCACTTTTTTTTCTGCTTTGCCTCTATACTATTTTTAGAGATAACGTACTTAGACATTTTTTTCCTTCAATTTGGTTTTCCATCTAAGCTTCTCTATGTTATGTGGTTAGAATCTATAGGTAGGTAAAGCTAACTGTACCTTTTGAAAACACAAGGTGGTTAATTAATTCTAGATAGAATTGGCCAGTTATTTAATTATGTAAAAAAATCTCTGGTACTTTCATTGGAATTTTAAAAAGTAGAGAACATATCTTCAGAAAAAAATTAACAAATATGGAAAAATTTATGATCTTAAAGTAATTAAACGTAACTATAATCACTGTTCATGCTAGGGTATATTTTTAGTACAGAGTATCATTGGTTCATTCTCTTCAGGGTTACAGGTCCTCTCAGCACAGGAGTTGGAGGATATTTGAATAATTACTATTGAGAAGGAGAGGGAAGAGGGCAAACAATTGATGGTGAAGTCAAGTTAAGATTTAAAACTAGCAAGTAGAAAATCTAGCTTTAAACTGGGCTCAAGATGTGGTAGAAAGAAATAACACTTAATAAAAGAGCACATTTATAAAAAGAAGGAGTAAGTGTTATCTCTGTCTTATAGTGAAAGAAGAGATGTAAAAATGTAAACGTTTGACTATTCCTTCTCAAAAAGCAAATAATAATTAAAATAAAAAAATAAACACAGTAGAAGAGATAGGAAAATAGAAAATGATGTTAGAAGACCAGGGGAGAGTTTTAAAAATTGTACTGTCATCTGTTAAAAAATTTATGGAGAGAGAATGAGAGTGAAAATATGAATTATAATACAAATGAATAAATAGATAGCTAATTCAACTTTTAACCATCTCATTTCACTCTAAGGTTACTCCTGAGTAATAATTTTAAGAATATAGTATTTATTTTCTGAAGAAGTAAAGGAGTTTGTGTATAATGAAAAAATTGCATCATGGTATATGTAGAAGGAGAAAAATGGCTATTTACAAAAGTGACTTTAAAAATATTACAAGTGGCCAATTAATTATTTTTTAAAAACTACAAAATGCTACATTCCTCTCATGCATTGTAGAAATTATTAAGTAAATGTTAAACATAGTAAAAGCTTGCTTTTGTATTTTGAGTACTGTAAAAATTCATTGTATTTAAAAGTAGTTTCATACTCAATTTCATTATTTAGAATTATAATTGAATTACGAATATTGCTCTATTTGCTTTCATTATTGTATCATAAAGCTAGAGTTACATGATTTGGAAGTATTAGCTGCCTAATTAGTGGGAAGTATTAGCTGCCTAATATCTTACTTCTATAAGAATAAAATGAGTCATTGTAGTTGCTTCTCTTTATGTGAATTGTACGCATTCCCGATCAACTTACGCAGCAGATTTATAGGTATAAAAAATGTTGGTGAATGTAAAGCAAATAAAAATATTTAGAGGAAAAAAGTCCTGAATATCACTTTGGTTCAACGAATATTTATTAAATGCTTACTACATTCCAGGCACTATGTGCTAGGAGTACAAAGATAAGTAAGACCTTGTTCCTGCCCTCAGCTTATATAGTTCAGGGGACAAAGATTTATCAGATAGTTTCAATATAACTGCTACAATATAGGAATTTATTTGGAAGAATGGGATGTAGATAGTCATTTCCAAGTGAGGTGTTTTGGAGAAACTCTTCCTGAAAAAATTAGTGGCTTACTGAAGTTCTTAATTAAGAGTTAGCCAGATACGGGTTTGGAAAGGTAAGGTAGCAGGAGAGGTTGGTGAAGACAATGTTCCAGGCAGATAGAACAGCATCAGGAGCAAAGTAATGGAAGTGTGTAACCACATAGTGTATGTAGGAAAACTACAAACAACCTGTTGCTCTTAGTTGCTGTCAAGTCGATTCCATCTGATGGTGACCCCATGTGTGCAGAGTAGAACTACTCCATAGGGTTTTCAAGGCTGCGACCTTTCAGAAGCAGATTGCTAGGACTTTCTTCTGAGGCGCCTCTGGGTGGGTTCGAACCACCAACCTTTCAGTTACTGATTGAGCGCCTAATTGTTTGTGCTACCCAGGGACTCCTACAAACAACCTAGGACTATTAAAATATAAAAGGTAAGATGAAAAATGATAAAAATAATGAGGCTGGGAGGTGATAATATCAATAACTAGTATCCTTGAAGGCTAGTTAATATACACCAGGGCTTCATATGTGTGGTCACATCTAATCTTGACAGCATCTCTCTGATCTGTCTGAGGTATATACTCTTACATTCTCCTCACTGTCCTGGCTACCTCCCTACAAAGTAATTCTACTTTGATGTCGTGATCTCAGCAGTGTATGCCATTAACAATCGAATGGAGGTACATAGTAATAAGAGAAGTGTCACTGGAAGGAGAGGGAGTAAGCTCTCTACCTAGAAACTGCAAAAAGTGGCTCTATTACACTCTTAGTTCTGGCTGTGAACTATACAAATACAGAAACTCAACCTTAGGGTGTTTCAGAGTTGATTCCATTTGGGGGAGCAGAGTCATGCTAACTACATTTGCAGGAGACTGAAATTTAACCAGAATGTTTGGAGGCAGTAGATAAATAGCTTAGCATGTCTGTGAGCAGATTTTAGGAGTTTTAATGGAAATGAACAATATGAGCCAGTAGAATGGTGTGATTGCCAATAAGGTTATAAAGTCAGGGGCTGAAGTAATAGAGATACAGTATTTCAAGATGAAGGAGGTGGAAGCCCTTTCCTTCCTTGCATTTTTCAAACCACAGTTTTTGAGAGAGATAAACATGGATGTTAAGCCATCTCACATGAGAATAATTTGAAGGTCATAGGTCTACTTTAGCTTGAGAATGGTACCTTTAAATAACTTCTACATGGTTCTTCATTTTATTCCCTTTTCTCCAATCTGATTACCATCTCTCCTAGTTCAGGCTCTTATCACTTGTCCCCTGAATTACTTTAATAGCTCGAATTATTGCATATAAGAGAATCCACTCTGGCTAGTTTAAATTAAAAAAAATGTATATATATTATTAAAGGATATTAAGTAGCTCTTGAATCAGGAGGGATTGCAGAAATAAGCTCTAGTTAACCTTACAGGAATAATTTTCAGAACCGCTTGGTGAAACTGTCTTGATGAAAAAGATGTGTCTGCTGCCATCAATTTCAGAACCCTGTCACCTCCGTTGTTACCCCGACCAGCCAAATGATGGTCTAATCCTGGTCTGCTTCCTTACATAGTTGATTTCCGAATTGACACCTCTCCTAAATGTAATGCTTTGGCGGAAACTAAGACACATGCCTGTACTTCAGCTATAAGGGAGATTGAGAAATGTAATTTTTATGGATTCTGCCTTGATTTGGTGGTACTGACAATGTGAGGATGTATTAAAATGTAGAGGGGTTGTACAAATGATGTTAGGCAGTCAGAAATGACAGATGACCACTCTAGTCTCCTGGCTAGTCACTTTGCCTTCAGTGAGACTTTTATTATCCTTCAAGACCCAAAGCCTGGTGAAGACTTCTCTGACCTTTCCATCTGCCCGCTGTGTTTCCAAATCATCCTATATATGCCTCTATTATAATTATTTGTTTGCATATTGGTCTTTCCTACTAGACTGTGGATTATTTGTTTATATTTATTTAACAAAAAGATGAAGACTATAAAGTATTGGGCATTGTTCCAAATGCTTTATAAATAGTAACTCACTTAATTTGAGGATAGAAGCAGTATCCCTAATTTGTATTCCCCTAGCCAGCCTAGCGTTGTCTCTGGTGTATAGTACATAACCACTAAATAAGTGATTCAAAATATAGAAAATGGGGAAGGAAAAAAAAAAAGATATCACCCTACCACCTTAACACACTATTAGTATTTTGTATATGTTTTATGTCCAACTCTTCAAGGATAAACGTGGCAAAAATTAAAGAGCCCTAAGATGGGATGGGTTACCACCAGAGATAGTGTGTTCCCCATGAGTTGAAATAGACACAGAACATAGCTGAGCATCTGCGGACTGCATTAACAGTGTTTTCCAGCCTCTTTTCTGTGATTTTGCTGTGATTCAGTGCTTGAGAGAGAGAGGAAAAAGAAGTCTACTTCCTAATAATAGTCATTAACAAGTAATACATACAAATGAAAAATAAGATGGATAAGGTAAAGGTAGAGAGAGCGATAGAGGTGATTAGGAAGAGGGTTCACGTGCGCATGAGTGGAATCCCTTTGTAAGTCAGGGACTACATGTACTCACTACAAATATAGATCATGAGACTCTTGCTTTCAATGTAGCTGCTATTCAATAGATAGACACAGGTTGATTACTTTTAGTAGATTTCCACCCATTCTCACATGAATCAGTTAATTTCAGATTTGTTCCTTGTTTGCCCATTAGTTTACTTAATAAAACCAAAACAATATAAAACAAAACAAAAATACCAGGAGTGGCTAGAATTATTGAAAAAGTAAAGGGATAAAAATATTGATTTTTTAAAAATTAAGATATAATTCACATACCATACAGTTACACCATTTTAAAGTATACAATTCTGTGATTTTTAGTGTAGTCACAAAGTTGTACAACCATCACCTCTTTCTAAAGCTAGGACATTTTCATCACCCATAAAAGAAACCTCGTATCCATTAGTAGTCACTCCTCACCCCCCAACACCCCCATGCCCAGACAACCGCCAATCTAATTTCTATCTCTATAGAGTTGCCTATTCTGAATATTTTATAGAAACGAAATCATACAATATATGGTCTTTTGTGACTGGCTTCTTCATTTAGCATAATATTTTGAGGTTCATCCACGTTGTGGTATGTGTCAGTACACGTGAAGAATTCTTTCTTATGGCTGAAAAATATTACATTGTATAGATACACCACATTTTGTTTATCCATTCATCTGTCAACGAACATTAAGGTTGTTTGCATCTTTTGGCTATTGTGAATAGTGGTGCGGTGAACATTGGTGTACAGGTATCTGTTTGACTTCCTGCTTTCAATTCTTTTGGGTATATACCTAGGAATGGCATTGCTGGGTCATATAGTAACTCTATGTGTAACTTTTTGAGGAACTGCCAGACTGTTTTCCAAAGTGGCTGTACCATTTTACATTCCCACCAGCAATGGATGAGCTTCCAATTTCTCCACATTCTTGCCAACACCCTGTTATTTGATTTCTAGCCATCCTAGTGGGCGTTAAGTGGTATCTCATTGGGCCCTGGTGGCAAAATGGTTAAGCGCTTGGCTGCTAACCAAAAGGTCGAAGGCTCAAACCGACCAGCTTGCTCCATAGGAGAAAAGACCTGGCAATCTGTTTCCATAAGGATTACAGACTTGGAAACCATATGAGGCAGTTCTACCCTGTCCTTTGGGTCATTGTGAGTCAGAATCAACTTGATGGTAATGGGTGTGGTTTGGGTTTTTAATGACCAATGATGTTGAGCATCTTTTCAAGTGCTTGTTGGCTATATGTATATCTTTGGAGAAATTTCTGTTTAAATCCTTTGCCCATTTTTAGAATTGGGCTCTTTGTCTTTTTACTTGTTGAATTGTTAAGAGTTCTTTATGTATTGTGTATACACTTCCGTTATCAGACATGATTTGTAAACATTTTCACCCATTCTGTGGATTGTCTTCACTTGATGTTGTTCTTTGAAGCAAGGTCATTTCTAACTTGGTTTTGTGACCCCTTAAGGGTGTCTTCACATTTTGCAAGGGTTAGTATGAGTTTTAAAAGGTAGAAAAATAATTTGTCTAATGAAAATATTATATGTGTGTATATGACAAAATAAAGGAAAATTCCTGACAAAATTAGAGCTTATCGTAGCTCAAAAAATGTATACTTTTAACTAAATATTTTTCTCTCATAAATGATTTTTGTTATCCCAACTCAGATAACTATATTTCTGATTTCCTTTTTTTTCCTTTCCAAATCCAGCAACTGCTGGTGAATTTTTTTTCACTCACACGTTATAGTTGTATGTTGTTGTTAGGTGCCCTCGAGTCGGTTCCAACTCATAGCGACCCTATGCACAACAAAACGAAATACTGCCCAGTCCTGAGCTATCCTTACAATCGTTGTTATGCTTGAGCTCATTGTTGCAGCCACTGTGTCAATCCACCTCTTTGAGGGTCTTCCTCTTTTCCACTGACCCTGTACTCTGCCAAGCTTGATGTCCTTTCTCCGGGGACTGATCTCTCCTTACAACATGTCCAAAGTTTGGAAGACGTAGTCTCTCTATCCTTGTTTCTGAGGAGCATTCTGGTTGTACTTCTTCCAAGACAGATTTGTTCGTTCCTTTGGCATTCAATATTCTTTGCCAAAACCACAATTCAAAGGCAATATTTTTTTTTCAGAATAAATAGCTTAAGTAAGACTGTATGATGTATACGTATGTTGTAAAATGCCAGTTCCTTGGTGGAATAGTTAAACAATTTTTCTTTTTCTTTCTGCTCATTAGTTGACTAGGTAGAGGTATGAACTGTGGATATATGGTGAAATTTACGTACGATTATGATGTAAAGAGTTAAAATAATAGTAAAGTGTCCATTAAAATGACTATTGTTATTAGTCATAGCGTGACTTATTATTTTAAGATATTACCACCCTCAGGAACCCTGGTGACACAGTGGTTAAGCTCTTGGCTGCTAACCAGAAGTCAGCAGTTCAAACCCACCAGCCCGCTCCTTGGGACAAAGCGGTGGCAGTTTGCTTCTATAAAGATCTATATATAGCCTTCGAAACACTGTGGGGCAGCTCTACTCAGTCCTACAGGGTCACTTTGAGTTGAAATTCCACTCGATGGCAATGGGTTTTTTACCATCACCAGGAGCACTGGTGGCACAGTGGTTAAGAGCTCAGCTACCAACGAAAAGGTCAGCAGTCTGAATCCACCAGTTGCTCCTTGGAAACACTGTGGGGCAGTTCTACTTTATCCTGTAGGGTCGTTATGAGTCAGAATTAACTCGACAGCAACGAGTTTACTTGCCTCGGAGTCACCTCTGACTCATGGCAACCCCATGTGAACCAGAGTAGAACTGTACTCCATAGGGTTCTCAACGGCTAACTTTTAAGAAGTAGATCACCAGGCGTTTCTTCTGAGGCACCTTGGTGGACTTAAACCTCCATTCTTTGGATTAGCAGCTGAGCACGCTCCATTTTAAGATATAGAGAATATTCATATTAAACACTTTTGAAACTCTGAAGCAGAAATTTTTCATTGCTCACAGTATGTGTTCTTTCTAACAGGAGGATATGAACCTTAATGAAGAACGAAAAGCTCCTTTGCGAAATAAAGATTTTACCACCAAACGTGAGATGGTTGTCCAGTATATTTCTGCCACTGCCAAATCTGTAAGTAGTGAGACTTTCCCAGCACCAACATAATGAGCTTAGCATTATATGCTTAAAAAAAAGGGCTTTAAATCTTCACATTCTTGCCTCAATGTACTCATCTAGACTATTCAGAAAACAGTTTATACATGTATTTTTATACTTTTACTATGTATTTCAAAACTGTTCATAATTAGAAAGAAGACAACTCCATTATTATGAATAAGAAAGACTAAGGAGTGAAGGCTCTGAGTTAATCAAGTGAGCTTCGGAGCACAGGTTTGTGCACTTACTAAAAATTGATAGCAATTTGCAGGAATTCCGCTTAATACACGGTTTGTTTGATGGAAATTGTAGATTTTGAGGTAGGAGACAAACATAGCCTAGCCACAAGCTTTAACTAAATTTACATTAAACCTACATGTCTGGTGTCTGCTTGTATGCTATTCTGGCAATTTTTAAAAATATGCAGCTTTGTTCATTTTTTAATCATTTTATGTGATGCCAATTATGTAAACTGCCTCATAACTGTTGTCGTATAGCTGTATTAATCCAGTCTGTTTTTGTGAGTTTCAAAAGATTTGATAGTAGGGTTTGTTGAAAGGAGTTGTTATCAACAGGAAAAAACTTAGTGCTTTAATGGAATGTTTTCCTTCATTCACTTCCTAACATGATTCCAAAAATAGTCTTCATATTTGATTTTGTTTTGTAATAAAATGTAATTTTGAAATGGTGAAATGTATTTTTTACATTTCTGTAAAGAAACCTGTTCATATCTATAACCAAAAAAACCAAACCCAATGCCGCCAAGTCTATACCATGTAGGACAGAGTAGAACTGTCCCATAGGGTTTCTAAGGCTGTAATCTTTATGGAAGCCAATTGCCAGGTCTTTTCTCCTACAGAGCCACCTGGTGGGTTTGAACTGCCAACCTTTCATTTAGCAGCTGAGCACTTAACCATTCTGCCACCGGGGCTCCTTCCTTCCATAAAAATCACTTTGTGTATGTGTGTGTGTATATACATACACAATGGGTTTTGTCTGTGTGTGTGTGTATGTATGTATGTATGTGTATACATAGAAACCCTGGTGGCATAGTGGTTAAGTGCTACGGCTGCTAACCAAAGGGCTGGCAGTTCGAATCTGCCCAGGCGTTCCTTGGAAACTATGGGGCAGTTCTACTCTATCCTATAGGGTCGCTATGAGTCGGAATTGACTCGAGGGCACTGGGTTTTTTGGGTTATATATATGGTTTTGGGGGGTATATATACACACACAGACAAAACCCATTGCCATGGAGTTGATTCCGACTCATAACAATTCTATAGGACAGAGAAGAACTGCCCCATAGGGTTTCCAAGGAGCGGCTGGTGGATTCGAGCTGCCGAGCTTTTGGTTAGCAGCCGAGCTCTTAACCACTGCACAACCAGGGCTCCACAGAGATATGTATCATACATATTTTAAATTTAAAAGTTGATCAGTGAAGAAAATGTTCTTCATTGCCAAAAAAATATTTTAAAATTATTTGGATACCCTATTCTATTTCAGTACAGTAATTCCGGTGGCAATTGCTAATGCATTTTGTCCTGAATTCTGCGACTATATTGATTCTATATTGTACTTTCAGCCAAGCTAAATCTGAATGCTGAAGTATTTAAACATAATGCATTGCAGCTCTGCCAGAGCAGAGCAACAGCATGTTTTTTAATTTGCTTCTGGTATCCAAGGGCAGAAATATGTTTCAAGTGATAAGTGAAATTTGCCGTGAGCGTCGTTTTCGATAGAATTAGGTGATGCATAGGGTTTTACTTTGAAATTCTGATGAATCTCTTCTCATTTTTGCACTCAAGTTATTGTTCACAGAAAAATGCTTTAGGAAATGCAGGGTGTACATTCAGTGTTATTTTTCAAATACCTAAAGGCAAATGTGCTAGTAAATCAATATAGCTAAATCTGAGTGCAAAGTACAGATAACAATATATGAATAATCATGTGTTTTTAATGATAAGATTTTGTTAGTGCCATTGGCTCATTTGTTGTTGTATGTATGGAAGTGGGACTGAATATAATGAAGATTATATGAAGCTCTTATTTCTTACCCTTTTGATTTTTACTCTCCATCTCTCTACAAAGAACTAGTTTTCATTTTTTCCTATATTGTTTCCTTTTCAACTGACCAAAATAAATGCACATTTTAGGTTATATACTCATTTATCAGATTAAAATGCTACAATTTTGGTAAATATTTGATGAGCTCTCTTGAATTGCCTTATTCAGAAGTTAGAAACTGAATATTTCTCAAAAGACATGAAAATTCCATGCTTAAAGTATTAGCCTCATAATCAGTACTGTAGCTATTATGACTCTTATTTGTTCATTCAGCATGTATCTGAACACTTAATACATGCATGGTACTTTTGATAGAGTTCAAGCATTATACATTTTATTTGCTAATATTTTTTATGGAATGAATATTAGGAGAGTCCACTGACAAGATATTTTAAAACTTTCTCACTTTGGGTAGATATTGCTGTGTTCTCTGTCATTAAAACAAAGAAAATTGCTTACGTAATTTCCTTCTGAAGGTGAGAGGGATACTATTCAGTGACAAACAACACTCACTCTTTTCTTCTCTTCATGATCATGACACTGATTAAGTTTAATTAAGTTTACCTATGGGCTTATGTGTAGTTAAGGTTTCTGTCCTGCTGTCTTTCTGTGTGCTTTTGATATGTCTAGCATGTTTCGTACTTTTTTTTACACTTACTTTTTCATCTTATTGATACACTGATTAAGAATATTTCCTTGTTTAAAGTAAATGATTGTAACCACTTGTTTATGGAAATGCTTTATAAGTAGTCAAAACTTCCATCATGAAGGAAAAACAAAGTTAAGGGCTAGAGTCTCTGCTGGAAAAATGTTTTGTAGTCACATGTTAAACATGTAAGTGAGGAATACGGTTAAATTTATACATGAATTGTACATTTCCCCCTTTAAGTTTTGCATTAGTCATTTTGTATGGAATCTAAAAACAAAACAAAACATGAGCTCAATAAGAAATGCCCATCATTCTCCTGCATTCTAAGTAACTACGTTAAAGTAAGGTGAAACTATGCACAGATATATGGTCAAATTCAGTTTCTAAAGCATACAAGTCTTTTGCTGTGTAATTACTTTGCTAAAATTAGTGTGGAATAAGAATACATTAAAGGAAATTACAATGATAATGATGAAAATATTGCTTAGGTTTTTTCCCCTCTTAATTGAAAGTCACATGGTAGAGAATGTTAAGTTGTGTGAATGTTTACGGGCAAAAAAATGGCTTGGCTAACTGTATCAGTGATGAATGAACTTTTAATAGGGGGATGGGGTGGGTGGAGAAGAGCCTCTTCTCTGCATGTTATTTCCCATGAACTGAACTCACTGTAGGAAGTGTGGTTATGGACCTGACCTAGGGTGATTTGTACATGTGATAATTTGGCCACAAATAATCTGGAAGAGCCTGTATTTCAGAAGAGCAGCATATGTTTTCAGATATGGAAAATTGAGCTTTGTTGATAATGAAAAAGTTGTCATGCCTATCCATAATACTAAAACAGGCACAATATGTCAGGGATTTAGAGGAACTACACTTACCAGTATGTACATGTAGACATTTATGAGAAAAGTTTATTGACTGAAATCCTAACAGTCATTTGCCAGATGTCAATATCCTTATTAGAACATTAAGAATCTAATTTATTTCTAACTTAAATCACAATCTTTGAAGTTGAGATTTAAAAATATGTAAAATTATATATCTTTGAGGACGCTTGAGCCGTTCGGAATTATCATGTTTTTAATCTCAGTAGGCAATAATTTACAACGGTAATACAAAATACATCTACAGACATGATATCTTAATAACAAGCTGTTAAAATGTTGTAGTATCTCTCTCTGTGTGTGTGTATGCACGTATTAGTTTTGCTTTGCTATTGTCAGATAATTTCTTTCTCAGGTCTTCTTTTCTGCGTATGGTGCAACAGTTGTACTTAAATATAACCAAACTCCACTTTCTTTTTAGTTTCTTTTAGCTTCCCTTGGCTAGTCCAATCTACTAGTAGTGTGTGCTTGAGCTAAATGCAACAGTTTTGCAACCCGAGTGAATTATTAAATTGGCTGTATCCTGGTTGTTTCACGGAGTATATAGACCTGTTTTCATTGTTAGGACAGACTCACATTCTTTTTTTTTTTTAGTTTCAGGCCTGCCTGTGTTAAATAAAGGGAAAACATAAGACTTTGGTGAGAGGAAATACTTCAGGCCTAGATATATCTTCTAATACAGAAGTCTGTTAATGGCAGCAAAGCGGCTTTTATTCACCTAAATAATCACTGTCTGTAAATAGTCTGTTGAATGAATATTTAAGAAAGCTGCTTTTCTTGTTGGAGATTCATGGGTCCCTCTGAAATAATTTACTAGAAGCTATCGTCTTTTTGTGTCTTATGGTATCTTGTTCAACTTATGATTCTTACTGGGGTTTCAGTTAAATTTTATTTTTAAAGCACTAGCTGAAAAATATAACACATTGGTAGTAATGGCTGTCAGATTAATGGGTTTAAATTGTGATTAGCTCTTTTTGGAAATTTCTTGATATTCAAGTGTGGGAGTCTGATGACAACGATTTGACCTGTATTTGGATTTTGGCATATAATTCTGTTTGGGACCATGGTGTTACTTTTTGCTTTCTTAAACACTATTCTGCCTCTTGGAAATTCTCTTATCTCTTATCTGTTAGGAAAGCTCAATCAGAGTTGCAATTTTTGAACTGTTTCCTCTTTATGAATATGTGCAAGTTTGGATATAATACGCTTCTTTGCCTTCATATTATATAGAGAACTCTTGTAAAAGAAATGCTAGAATAGCCTAGAAAACAAGAATAAAAGGCAATCTATCATCTTTGTAATTTTCAGTTTCCAAACATAAAACAATATTATAGACGTTAAATTTATGGAAATATAAAAGATTCCAGTTTGTAACCTAAAGTTCACTTCCTAACTTGATGCATGAATTTAAATGCAGCATTTATATTCTGATATACCTTATTTCAACCTTAACAGTATTTCTGTCATAACACGGAAAGAGAAAAAAATAAATTTTCTATCCATACTTAGTTTTGAGGGGCTGTGAGCTGGTCAGATACCTAATACCTGATTGCATTTAATCATGCATTACTTGATGTTTAGATTGCACTATATGAGAAGCCAATTATAGTACATAAAAAAAAACCCTCAAATACTAATTATCTTTTATTTGGGAATCCTTCTTTCACAGACTTCATATATTTTTGAAATACGGTAGAAAATAGTACTGATATATTTGTTTTAGCCTCTAGATCTAAAGTTTTAACAGCGTAGGGTTAGCTATTTACTAATTTACTAAACACTAAACTCCTGTGAGAAGCTTCTGATTACTAATATTGTTGCTGTTTGTTCTTTTTTTTTCACACCATAACCACTCTCCGTTGACCACTGCATGCAGATAGTTGGAAGTAAAGTTACGGTGAGTACAAAAGATGTGTTTTACCCTTAGATATACATTTATGCTTTGGGGAATTGAGTGATTTTCACTTAAAATATTTTATGTGTTTGGTTCTTCTTTTGGTGTATATTTTGATCAAAGTTGTGTGAGACGAATATTAAGTTCAGGTGATTAGGATTTAGCTGTGGTAAGTATTTTTTTCTTCTGTGGTTTTGGGAAGTGCTTTTAGAACTACAATATGCTTGTATATTTTGTGTTGGAAATGTTTTGTTTTTGGAATTATGCCTGTGTTAGACTTTGATTCTGATGAAATTGTGTGTTTTCGAATAGTACTTTGCCTTTGTTTCTCACGATGGCAGGGACAGACCTATAACGTGTTGGTTTAGGCTAACAGAAGTTATTAAAATACCTCACTTTGATTTTAGTTTCATTGACCGTGTACTGTAAGAAAACAACCCTTGATGTGCAGTGAGGAGGCCTAGGTGCTTGCCTTTACTGGGTGCTACTAATTGGCTCAGTAACTTTGGGCAAGTCATATAATTTCTCTGAATTTCAGTTATTAAATGGGTAAATTGAGGTGCTTGGCTTGAATTATCTCTTAAGGTTCTTTTCCTTGCTGTCATTTAAAGGTTTTATACTCAAGGCATTGTATTTCGTTGCTATATTTACATGATACATTATTACATAAGACACCGAAAGTGGCCTGTATTGTGATTGAAAACTATTTGTGATTACCATGCTTTCATGACTAAGAATTCTATATTTAGAGGACAAGGCATAGAACATTATTGTTGATATCATCAAATACAGCAGTGTCTATAATAGTGAATGTCTTTTAATGCTTGTTTTGCTTGTAAAAGTTGATTTCTTCTTGGTTTTCTTTTTATTCATGTGTTATCTAGGGGTAAAAAACATCTCCCTTTCATGATAATTTGAAAAATCAACTAATATTTATGTATTGTTCAATATATGCCAAGAACTGTGATAGGCTCACTGATGACTGGAAAATAAGAATGAGATAAGACCTTATGGTTTTAATGATATATGTTGAAATAATTAAATCTTAAATTGTGTGTGCTGATTATAAGCGTAATGGGAATTCACATGTAGGAGAGAGAAGTGAGATTGGAGTAATTGCAAGTTTCTGGATTTAAGCTGGGATTTCAAGAATAGTTGTTATGGCTGGAATTGACTAGGGAAAGGAAGCTATGGTGAGGCTCCCAGGTTCTGTCAGTAATGTCAAACACAAAGATTTGGAGAGACAACCAAGCTGTGTGTGTGTGGAAGCCTGGAAGGGGGAAGTAAGAGATGAGGTTGGTTGACCTTGTTGGACTAAAAAATGTATATTGAAAAGATTAGAAAATCAAGTTGAAAGGGGACCTTGAAGTCCAGGCAGAAGATTAGAAACTAGTTTGAGCAAGGAAGTGACATGATAAATCCAGGGTTTTAAAAAAAAAATTTGATAGCAGTAGGTAGCCTAGATTAGGCTAATGGTTCTCAAACTGGAAAGTGCATCAAAATGCACATTTTATTCTCCTCTCCCAGGATTGTGATTCATGAGGTTTGTGGTAAGGCCAAGAAATTTGCCTTTTTTTTCTCCAAGTTCACAAGTGATTCTGAAGGAGGTAGTTTGAGGAGGCCCTTTGAAAAACTCTGGATCAATACAGGGAGAGACTTCTGTGGGAAGTTACCCCAGAGGCTTTCTTGTGGTAGTTGAGGACCTGTATTAAACTGGAGACCAGGTGTAGGAAGGGTGGAATTAAATAACGAAGTTTTGGGAAGTAAAGGCATCTTGAGTTTGTTTCTATATGGGATGGAGCCAGCCTTTGTTTCTGGACTTGGCACCATAAGCAACTTTGTTTCTGGACTTGGCACCATAAGCAATCCAATGACTTATGCTAAAAGCCGGAGAAATATTACTGATTCCTCCACATCCAATCAATAACCAAGTTCTGCTAATTATTTCTCCTAAATAACTCTCAACCCTCTCCTGTAATTACCCACAGTTACTTCCTTAGTTCAGACTCTCATTATTTAACATGCCTGTGATTGCTGTGGAAACCCTGGTGGCGTAGTGGTTAACTGCTACGGCTGTTAACTAAGAGGACGGCAGTTCGAATCCGCCAGGTGCTCCTTGGAAACTATTGGGCAGTTCTACTCTGTCCTACAGGGTCGGTAGGAGTCAGAATCGACTCCACGGCAGTGGGTGTGGTTTGGGTTTGGTGATTGCTGTAGCCTCCTAAGCAGTCTCCTTGTCTTCAATCTCTTATCCTGCCCATGCATGCTCTACACTGTTACCAGAGATCATGCTGTATTTCTTTTCTTAAAACCTTCAAATGACTCCCTATGGCCCTTTGTGATCTTATCCCTGCCTTCTTTTCTCATTTCATTTCCAGGGCATTCTGACATGTGCCTCTCCCTAAAGAAACACTTGGCAATTCCTTAACACCCTATTTTTTAATACCTCTAAAACAAGCACATTCTGTTTCTTGGAACTGGACTGCCCTTTTCTTCTTTAGTGTGCCCAGCAAGCTCCTAAACATCCATCAAGATTAAGTTTCATGTTACCTTTGAGAAGATGATGTCCCAGATAACTCCTTCCTTCCCACAGTACCGTGTATATAGCTCTGTTGTCATATTTAACCTATTATAATTAATCATTTACATGTCTCTCTTCCCCAATCAATACAACTCCTACCCTCAAGAAGTTCAGTCTAATGGGGATGAGAGACAGATAAACAAGACTGAAGATAGAACCTGAAATGCAATAAAGTAGAGGCTGCAAAATGGCAGGCCAGCAGGCTGTATGTGGTTCATGGAAAAGTTTTGTTTTGTTCTGCTTTGTCCAGTGTTTTAAAGACATACATGTTGTCATTGATCAGTAGTATAAACCATTTCATACCTATTGTTTTATCTATAACCTGCCCCTCATATTTGAGTTTGCAAAGCTGCTCTAAAGGAAGGAAACTATAGGAACCAGATTTTAGAGGAAGTGATGAGAGATGAATTCTAGAGTTTAGGTGATAGAGTTTCCTTAAGGAGGAAGATTTTTTGTTGTTCACCTGAGACTGGAGGAGGAACGAGACAACAATATATAAAATCACTGTGTGAAAATAAAGTACAGAAGGGCTCACACTGCATGGGCTCATCAGTCTTCAAAAGATGGGCAGTGTTTGTTCATTGATAAAATAGGCAGGTGAGACTTGCATAGAGGTTCTCGAATAACCACCTTAAATTTTATTACATAAGTTGGCCAAAAAAATGAGTGATGCAGAAGCCAGATGGAAATTGGAAAGATGAAATAAGCTAGGTTTACATGGCCCTGTTTTTCTTTTGTCTATCTGATGCTGATTAGAAGCAGAAATAGAGTTTGAAACCCTCTTGATCTAGAACTACCATCAGCCTTACTTTTTATTATTCTCTCATAGATTTTACTTTAAAATCAAGCTGGAAAACTGCCTGTTTCTGAACACAACCACCCTGCCAGCCTCATGCGGCCCTGCTTCTGACTTTGCTTGTGGTATTCCTTTTGCATAGAATGTTTTCCTTCATTTGTCAGCATTCTGCCCTTCCTCCACAGCTCTTCTAATAAAGCCTCTCCTCACTCACAGCCTCCTGATTCCTACCTAGTCATTTCTCTGAACTCTTACAGCACTTTATTTTTAATTCTCTTATGGTATCACTCTTCTACTTTATCATATAGTTTCTATTACAGTATATGTTTCTTAAAGGCTTTTCTTATAATACGTCTACTTTACTTTCATTTATAGTAATTTATATCATTGAATAATACTGTTACCTTTTGAGTCTGTCTTTTTAATTTCGAAGGATAGACTTTATAAAGGAATGCAATTTTTAATAGAAGTCACGGGTTTAGAGACAAATAGATCTGGTATCAGATTCTGACTCTGCTGTATACTAGCTATGTGACTTAATCTCTCTGAGCCTTCTTGCAGAGCAACCCCACGTATTACAGAGTAGAAGTGCTCCATAGGGTTTTCTTGGCTCTAATTTTTTTTTAATCTTATTCGGGAGGGGCCCTGGTGGCAAAGTGGTTAAAGTGCTCAGCTGCTTAACCAAAAGGCTGGCAGTTCGAACCCACCAGCTGATCTGTGGGAGAAAGATGTGGCAGTCTGCTTCTGTAAAGATTACAGCCTTGGAAACTCTATGGGGCAGTTCTACTCTGTCCTATAGGGACGCTATGATTTGGAATTGACTCCACGGCAGTGGGTTTGGTTTTTGGTTTGGAATCTTAATCAAAGCAGCTGGCCAGGCCTTTTCTTCTGTGGTACTGCTGGGTGAGTTTGAAATGCCAGCCTTTAGATTAGCAGTGGAGTGCAAATCATTTGTACCACCTAGGGACCTCTCTGAACTCTGAACCTTAGTCTCCCATAATTCAGATTGGGATAACAATATTAAATTCATGATAGTTTTTTTTTTAATCAAGCAAAGCTGAGTTTATCGTTTATCATAATAAGGTGCTTTAGTTTTCTAAGGCTGCCATAACAACAGAGTGAGTTGTTTTAAAGAACAGAAATTTATTTCATCATAGTTTTGGAGGCTAGAAGTTCATGTCAGGGTCTTTCTTAGCCAGGTCGATGCCTTCTGAAAGTTGCCTCTCTCCTCATTTCTGGTAGCTGCCAGCAATCCTTAGCATTCCTTTGCCTTTCCTGTGTGTGTGACTATTTCCATGTCTGTTCTTCCCTTTTGTAAGATACCACTGTGGAGGGATTAGGACTTTGACCCACCCTATATCCTACCAGTGTGATTTAACTGATAATATCTTCAAAGAAAGATCCTAAATTCATAATAGTTTTGAAGCTTATTGTTCATATTTAATATATTTAACATACGAGTCTTGCTAATAGTAGGCCCAAATTATTTCTTAAATGTATCGAATTCTATTAAAATCTTTAGTATCAAAAGATATAAAACATGAAGAGCACATGGGGAAATAGGATTTAATCTGGGTCAAGAATGGTGGGAAGGATTCAGCTGAATGGAAACAGGCAAATGCTCCACCTATTTATTGGAAGCTGTGTGTTATGTGGTATGGGTTATTGCTGGGCTTTGAGAAAAAAACCAACGATCCCTGTGTGGCCCCAAGGTAATATTGACTAAGTTATTTTAAAGATTTAGTAAAATAGTTTAGGATTTGGTATACTGTAGATACTGTTTATGAAGGGAAAGGTAAAATACCTTCCTGTGGATATTTAAAGTAGCAGAGAGAATTTTGAGTAGGGTAGAGATAGCCACTTTTCGGTGGCCTCTAGCTCTAAGTTATTGTTACATAACTTTTCAAACCAAAATAAGTTGCTTTTGTTGCTAACAGATTACGTAAAGCAAATTTTGAAAACGACTATAGTGATTTATTTGATTTGATTGTAACCCAGGGATAATGGATCTGCAGGTGGAAAAAAAAATCATACTTCTGTGGAAAAAGAGTAAGAGTTGACATGATTACATCTGATTATTGGAAAATAGCATGAAAGGCAACCAGACACTGAACTGCTAAATATAAGGTAGTTTAATGGCGTAAATAGTTGAGTGCCTAGAGCAGCAACAGATTTTTGAAAAAGTGTTCTGAGATCAAATAGACCTGTGTTTGAATCCTGATTCACCACTCATTTATTCCTTGGGACTTTGTTAATCTCTTTAGCCACAGTTTCATTCATTCCCTGAACAAAGAATTACTGGGCATCCATTATGTGCCAGGCATTCTTCTAGGTGCTAGAATGATGAAGAATACAGGTAAATCCTCATGGAGCTTACATTCTATTCAGGGAGACAGATGATAAGACACATCAAATATAATGGCAGGTAGTGGTAAAAGTGCTATGGAGGAAGACAAAATAGGCAAAATGAGAAGGCAGAATGATGGCGACGTGCTTTCAGATAGGTAGGCTGTCTGAGGAAATGGCATTTCACCAGAGACCTGAGTGAAATTAGGGAGAGCCATGCAGAGAGAACAGCAAGGGCAAAAGTCTTGAGGCAGAATTGTGCCTGGAATATTTGAAGAATAGCAAGGAGGCCACTATTGCCAGAATAGTATTAACAAAGGAAAGTATGGGGGTATTTAATAAACAGGGCTTCGAACCGGCTCTTCCCAGTTCAGTCATGGCTGAGGAAGCAACACTGGAACAGACCCAAATTTTTTAAAATACTGGGTGAACTGGAACCATAACGGGAAAAATTATGGGTTGAAGCCCTGATAGAAACTTAATCTCCCTCATAGAAAAGAAGAGCAGCTACGTGTCGCATAGCAACCAAGCGTCTTGCCCATTGGATTTTGTACAGAGTTGGAAACAGCAGTTTCCCACTCAAAAATGGTGGCTGACCACACCGCTTTGAATGTGTGTCGCTCTCCTAAGCCCTGGCAATAATTCAATCTCACACATCAGGTTCCTGAAAGGGCTCGCCATGCCCTTTCTGAGCCTCCCGTTCCAGGGCTTCGACTCATAATTTTTCCCATTCCAGTTATGGTTTTGAATCACTCAAATTTAAAAAATTCCAAGTCTGTTCTGACTTGACTTCATTGGCTATGACTGAACTGGTTTGAACGGTTTTGAAGCCCTGTTAATAACCAATCCCAAGAGCTAGTTAAGGGGATTAAAAACATATTAAACAGTTGTTCTGTGCTGTGGAGTAGATTCTGACTCTTAGAGGTTCCATATGACAGAGTAGAACTGCCCCATGGTGTTCCCTAGGCTATAATCTTTATGGAGCAGATTGCCAGGTCTTTCTCCCACTGAATCACTGGTGGGTTCCAACCACCAACCTTTTGGCTAGCAGCCAAGCACTTAACCATTGCGTTACCAGTGCTCCTGTAGTGTGTGGTAAATTTGGCAAGTTAGGTTGAGGTCATTTTAGGAGGGATAGGTAGAGCACTTAGTACTTTAATAGTGAGAAACCCTGGAAGGTTTTGAGCAATGAAGTGACAAAATCTGAGCTGTGTTTGGAAAAGATTAATGTGGCAGTGGAAATTGGAGAGGTTAGAGACCAAGGCAGGGAGATCAAGCTGGAGCTGTTGTAATACTATAAGTAATATGACGCTGAACTGGAGTGTGGTTAGTAAACTAAATGGAGGGTGTAGATGAGAGAGATTGTGGAAGTAGACTATATCAGCCTTAGCAAATGATTAAAAAGGGCAGAGGGGATGTGTGAATCAGTAATGACTGAAATTTCAAGCATGAGTGACTAGAATGATGGTGACTTGAGCATTCTTAGAGAAGTCAGGAGCAAGACCAACTTTGGAGCAGAAGATGATGCATTCATTTAGACATGTTAATCAAGGAGAAATTACTAAAATCACAAAAAGCAGAGATAAAATTATCACCACGCAAGAACGTTTCTTTAGCTCTTGTAGTATTAGCAGTATAATCTTATAATTTTGGTTCCTCTGTTTCAAACTTTTCAACTCATAGCAACCCTATAGGACTGAGTAGAACTGCCCCGTAGGGTTTCCAAGGAGCGGCTGGTAGATTCGAACTGCTGACCTTTTGGTTAGCTCCCTTCACCACCGGGGCTCCGTTTAAAATATACTCTGTGTAAATTGGTGCTGAGATTATATTGATTATTCTTATAACTTCACCTGTTTATAAACTGAAGCCTAAATATCTTTAATAGGCAGTAAAGGACAGATGTGCTTTTAAGTGATTCAGTGGACCGGGATAGAGAAGAGCTAATCATTTTGGTTGCCTGTAGTATTGCTTGCCAGCTATATAGCATCTTACATAATTCAGATGTCAAATATTTCCAAAGACTGTCGTATTTGCAGTGTTTCTAAATAATCTCAGTCAAAAGGACATCCCCATCGTAGGCGAAGGTTAGATACAAAGGTATGTTTCTTTGCCCTAATTGGGGCACAGGAATCATGGACCTTGATTAAATATTGCAGGAGTTTTTTTTCTCAAAATAGAGCCAAATGAATTTGTTCCTCCAGGTTGTCAAAGAAGGTCATAGCGAGAGTAAGTTCCTGTTGAAAGCGTGAACTTACAGCCAGGCTCAAACTAATAAATTGAAAGTGTTATTGATGTGTTACTTATTATAAGACCAAAACCAAACCCAGTGCCGTCAGGTCGATTCCGACTCACAGCGACCCTATAGAACAGAGTAGAACTGCCCCATAGAGTTTCCAAGGAGCGCCTGGTGGATTCAAACTGCTGACCCTTTGGTTAGCAGCTGTAGCACTTAACCACTATGCCACCAGGGTTTCCTTACTTACTATTAAAAAAAAAATTTTTTTAGTAGTAATATCTATAAAATACCTCTAAGCGTGGCAGTATGTTTTTGTAGGCTGTTATACTACTATTGCATTATTAAATTGAAGTTTTATTAGTTTACTTGACAGAATAGTATCTTAATGCTTACTTCATGTAAAGTTACATTGTGTAGGCCAATTATTTGAATCTGTCTTGTGAAAAAAGCTGCAAAGAAGATGAAATCTTACTTGGCTATTTTTTTTCTTTTAGTAATTGTGTAGTCCAGAAGGGGGAGACAAAACATTGATTATTGGAGTTTGAGGTAGCTGGTTCATGACAATAGAACTTTGCTTTCTTGTACTCCAATTTGATTTTTTTTTCTTATGGATTTAGAAATTGTAGGATAGTTGTTATTGTAAAATATTTAGCTTTATGGTAGTGATAATTTTGCTAAAAATCTAAATTCAATCAGAATAAAAATAATCAATGTCATTATTCTTAACTAGGAAATATAAAGTGGAAAAACTCATTTGGTAATCAGATGAAAATAAGACCCGAGACTGTTTAATGATGGTACCTTATAAGTGATCTTTTAAAAGTAGCACAAACACTATTAAAGTACCAATTTTGGTCTTCTCTAATTTCACATTCATTATGTGCAATGACTAGCTACTTTCCCATTTCCTAATGTTTTAATACTGCAAGCCAGTTTGTGTATTATACCTGTTTTGGATAGGGGTATCTGAGGCTTTGTTATTTAAATAATCATTTTTAGAACAATTTCTTATCTGTCCCTTCTCTTCTAGTGCAGTGTCATAAGTTGCATTGATTTATTACGCCAGATTATATTCATTGTTTAAGGAATAATAAGATAATGTAGATTATGAAATATTAACAAATCATCTTACGCTGGGCATTTGCAAGTGACTAAATGACAGTATGAATATTGGCATTAAGTTTAGACTTAAATTCTGTAAATTGATTACATTAATATTTATGAGTAAAGGGGTAGTTATATTTTATATCTCCTGATATTGGAAACAAAAGATGTATTTTTCATGCAGGATTCTGTATTGCAAGTTTATTAGTTGCGCATTTCCATTGTGTTGTGTTAGAGGTTTCTGTTGAGGCTATTTCTCTGTGTACGTAAATAGGCCAAAGAGTAGATTTAAAATCTTATGCATGAGATAAGGTACTCAAAGCTAGTATTACTATTTCATGTTGGGTTGATTTTTTTTTACTTTCCAAGTATGGCAAAAATTTTGATTGGCTATATAGATGAGATAATTATGATATGCCATATAATAATTGATTCTTTGTTTTTGCTTTATTAAATATATCCTCTATAACAGTAATCCCTTAAAAACTCTGTGTAAAATTTGCTATTGCCATTTTAAAACTTAAAGTGTTGTGACACAGGGATATTTTTCACGAAGCAATGCTTTTTTTGATCCAAGTTGCTAGCCTTGTCAGCAGGGGAAAATAATCATATGTGATCAATATTAAAAAATTTTGGGTCTTTTCTCACATACTTGATTTAATTTCCTATTTTTGTTAATTTTCTTTTATCTGTTTATGTATCAGGAAAGGACTATTTAGTTGAACCAATATTAGCTTATTTGAGTGGAAGAAGGGCAAAATGCTGTTCTGTGCCGTCAAGTTGATTCTGACTCACAGCGACCCTATAGGACAGAAAAGAATTGCCCCACAGGGTTTCTTAGGCTGTAATCTCCACGGGAGCAGATCACCAGGTTTTTTTCTACTGTGGAGTGGCCGGTGGGTTTGAATCGCTGACCGTTCAGTTAGCAGCTGAGCACGTAAGCATTGTGCCACTAGGGCTGAAGGGCAAAATAGGATGATCTTAATAATGTTACTTGAAAATTAGAAACTGCTTTAGCATTTTCAAAGCCCTTTCACATAATTTCTCATTTGAAGTTCATGTATATGTATTTCTGTAGGTTTGTGCATCAATTTTTCAGGAAGACAATGCCTCTACTCCCAAATTCCTGAAGGCTACTTAGAGTGTGGCCTAGTCTCATGATTTTTTTTGGTAGACAGCTATGGATGCATGCAGTCTTTTGGGTAGTATATAGTGGCCAAGTTATTTCCTGTCAGTGGTCAACCTATATTCATAACTTGAATTAGTACCTAGTTTATATGCTTGTATAAAATGCTTTGTGGCTCTGCATTTCTGAATAATGGTTACGTGACTGTTGACATTTAAGGTATTTTTTTTTCTTCCTGTGGTCACCATAATTCAGATACCATGATTACTGCATTAATTGCATGTGCTATTATATTTGTAACCACAATTACCTATCAAAACAGCATAGAAAATAAAAATGAATTATAAGAGCATCAATCAAAGATATAAAAAGCTCTCTGGGTTCAGTTTTTTGCTGATCTCTTTGTAAATGTTTACTAACCTCTCATGGTTCCATTCTTCAAAGAACTTGTGATCTAAGGAGAAAATAACTGCTTGTGTAATGTAATTCCTGTGCTTTGAGAATAGTGACTACCTTGTATACTTTAGGGAAATCATTTGTATTGATAATGATGCTTTTTAGGGGTGGGGAGAGAGTCTTTGATTTGGAGGGCAGTTCTACAAAAGGTCATTGACAACAGTATTCCAGAGAGAGTGTCTGTCTCTATCTATTCATCTATCTCTTTATACCCCCCAAAGGTAAGTAAGCTTAAATAGATTCACCCCATATTAGAAAGAAGTATGATAAGAGATGTGAAGCTTTTCCTAAAAATTATTTCAGATTTTCTTATTTATGTGGAATTTTTTTTAAATAAGAGAAGGTGTATAAAATTCATTTTGTTATGTTTAATACTTAATAACACTAGAGAGTCCCTGGGTAGTGTAAACGGTTAATGTGCTTGGCTACTAACCAAAAGGTTGGAGGTTTGAGTCCACCCAGAGGCACCTCAAAGGAAAAGCCTGAGATCTACTTCCAAAAAATTAGGCATCGAAAACCTTAGGGGGCACAGTTTTACTCTGATACACAAGGGGTCGCCATGAGTCAGAATTGACTGGATGGCAACTGGCTTCATTGCCAGGAACTGTGCTAAGCATGTCCGTGTAAAAACTAATCTTCACAATTACCACCCCCCTTTTAAAAAGGAATGTGAGGCTTAGAAAAGCAAGTATATTATCTAAGGTTATACAGTAAGTAATTGGAAGAGCCAGAACTTGAACATAGAATGATTTCAGAGCTTGACCTCTTAACCAAAGTAAGAATTTGGTGGACGTCACGCAGTTGTGGATAATGATCAACACCATGGGTGTGTACCCTCTGCAACACTGTTAACATTTAATCCTCTTTATGCTAATAGACAATTTGTATCTTCTGCCAGCTGGAGTACATTATAGTACATTATGGTCATACCTACCACACACAGAGAGCCCTGCCCCGTGGAAAGGTAACGGTATCCCAGAGAATTAAATACATCTCTTAGAAGAGGTATATGCAAATGTTGCTCTATGGGCCCAAAATGACTGTGCCAACATGGTCTCTTTGCTTTCATAGCAGATGTTCGGAAACATCAATGCAGAGAAAAAGAGAACATACTAAGCAACTTTAATGTGAGGAAAGAGATGCTGCTACTTTAGGAATTAAACAAATATTAGAAATAATCCCATTTTTAGCAATGGCCTTTAATGTTTTAAAGCCATTTTCCCCTTGTGTCTAAAGTAGGTTAAACATTGTGTCTCTTCTATTTTTATATCATCAGTATTCACCTTTCTTATGTACTCCTGCCTTTTATAATTAATTTCAATTAAACATTAGCTTTGTTTAATTAATACTGTGTAATTAAGTTGCTTATAAGCTCTCAGAGGGCAAGGACCATGTCTTTATGCACCTTAGACATTTTAAGTACACTACATTATAACAGTGATAAAATAATTCAATATCCTTTTCTTCAGTCTCTGTATATTCACAACTCTTCAGACACTGAACTGTATATAAACTGAAATGAGATACTTGCTAGTAATTTTACAATGCTTCTCGGAAGTGGAAGTTTTCCTCCATTGCAAATGCAGTCCAGCATCTTAAAATCTTATTTTTTTGCCTAGAGTAAAACTAAATTTATCCTGTTGCAATTTAGATCCCTTCCCTTTTGATAAGTTTTCTGCTTCAACTGAGGACAATTGTTCATCATCGCTCATGCAGTCTGTCTTAAGGTACTTGTAGGTATAAGTGGCCCCATTGGCTTCCTCTTTTCCCACTTCCTTTATCTTTCCATATAGTGCCACTTTCTTTTTAGTTTCATTTGAACTGTCTGTAGTTTGGGGCCTCAGAACTATAAGTGCTGCTTGATAACACAACCAATCTAAATGCTCTCATTCTCATTTTATTAAGCGCGTGCGCTTGTAGTTCCTCAGTTTTAGCAGTGACACTTCTTTTGAAGGTGACTGTGATTTTTGTATACAAATTCAACTAAAAAATATTAACAGCCTCCACCTCCCATTATTGAAGAAATTCCAAAAATAACTCTTCATTGTCTTAACTAGAAACATCCTGTATGTTCACCTGGATTTTTTGCCCAATTGTTTTTGCTCACAGGTTGATATACAAAGTGACTGATAAAAATAATGCTTAGAGAATAAATTATAACATAGTGAAAATTATAATGTTTAGACTCAGAAGACCTTGGTTTGGGTCCTGGCTCTCTTAGTTATTTGGGGTGAAACACTCAACTTTTCTTATGCCTGAGTCTCTTTGTACCTGCCCTGCCATCCTAATAGAGTTATGAGACACTTTGTAAACTGTAAAACACGCTACAAATTGAAGTCATTGTTAGAGTAATAATCAAAGTAATGATTCTTGTGGTTGTACCTAATATGCATTTTTGGAAGACTGTGCTAAACTAGGAAACCCTGGTGGCACAGTGGTTAAGTGCTACGGCTGCTAACCAAAGGGTGGGCAGTTCGAATCCGCCAGGCGCTCCTTGGGAACTCTGTGGGGCAGTTCTACTCTGTCCTATAGGGTCGCTATGAGTCGGAATCTACTCGACGGCACTGGATTGGGTTTGGGTGCTAAGCTACAACTAATGCCAGCTTAAAAAGATACAGGCATTTATGCATTCATTCCTGCGTTACTCTGTGTCAGTTTAGAAACCAGTGATTGCCATCCAACCTGCTGCCCTCGAGTTGATCCCGACTCACAGCGACCCTATAGGACAGAGTAGAACTGCCCCATAGAGTTTCTAAGGAGTGCCTAGTAGATTTGAACTGTTAACCTTTTGGTGAGCAGCCATAGCTCTAACCGCTATGCAACCAGGGTTTCCCTTATAGCTATAACCTTTGTAAAAGCTCAGGTCTTCTAAGAAGGCCTTTAGGCCACGGACTGCATTTAAATTCACCCTGTTGTGAAAAGGCTTAGGTAGTCGGAAAGATTCTCTCTAATCTTTCATCTAAATCTTAAAATATCTGCATTTTTAAGTTGCTCAGCCATGGTAGCTGTCATAGATTGAATTGTGTCCCCCCCCCAACAAATATCTGTCAACTTGGCTATGCCGTGATTCCCAGTATTGTGTGATTGTCCACCATTTTGTCATCTGATATGATTTTCCTATGTGTTGTAAATCCTATTACTATGAAGTTAATGAGATGGGTTAGCTGCAGTTATATCGGTGAGATCTACAAGATTAGTTTGTGTTGTAAGCCAATCTCTTTTGAGATATGAAAGAGAGAAGTGAGCAGAGAGACAGGGGGACCTCATACCACCAAGAAACAAGAGCCAGGAGAATAGCGTATTATTTGGGTCCAGAGTCCCTATGCTGAGAAGCTCCTCAATCAGGGGAAGACTGATGACAAGGACCTTCTTTCAGAGCCCTTTCCCTGGAGCTGATGCCCTGAATTTGGACTTTTAGCCTCCTAGACTGAGAAAATGAATCTCTCTTTGTTAAAGCTACCTACTTGTATTTCTGTTATAGCAGCACTAGATAACCAAGACAGTAGCCTTTTGCCATTTCTTTAAAGTTCTTTTCTCCCCAGAATATTGTATACAAACCCAAAAAAACCCACTCATAGTGACCCCATAGAATTTCCAAGGCTATGAATCTCTGGGGAAGCAGACTGCCACATCTTTCTCCAGAGGAGCCGCTAATGGTTTTGAACTGCTCACCTTTCCATTAGCAGTTGATAGCTTTACCACTGCAAGGTCACAGGAACCCAGTCAGAAGTGTGAGAGTTTCTAGGGTAGTATTTTGAGATTCATGATAGTAAGTAAGCATTTGTTTTTGTCTTAGTAGTTCTAAATGTTTAAATAGAATATGCTGTGTTTCCTTTAAATGTATGATTTAAATCATTGGTTTTTTAAAACAAATCTTTTTCCAGTTTATTCTTTTTATTTTAAAAGTCATATACTTTTCAAATTTGGATAGCGTAAAGAGAGGGAATTAAGAAAAAGTCACCCACACTCCCATAATTATAACATAATCATTGTTTAGTACTTTTGGTACATTTATATCCAGTCGTTTCTCCACTTCATAGGTGCTTTTTTTTAAAATATGGTTTCTACCAGTTTTTGTAGCTATACTTTCCCTTCAGAAATACGTCCCTGTTTTATGATGAGGTAAACTGATACTGATAATTTTTGATAGATGATAGCTCCTGATAGTAAAGTACTATTTTTTTAAATTGTGCATTTAAAAAAAAAATTACTGCATTTTAGGTGAAATTTTACAGCAGAAATTTGTTTTTCATTTATAAATTTTATATACAAGTTGTTTTGTGACATTAGTTGTAATATTCACAATGTGTCTGCACTCTCCCCCTTTCCCTTTCTGCCCTGGGTTCTCCGAGTTCGTTAGTCCAGTTTTCCTGTCCCTTCCTATATTATTGTCTTTGCGTTTGGGCAGGTGTTGCTCATTTGGTCCAGTATACTTGATTGAACTAAGAAGCATGTTCCTCACTCATGTGTGTTATTGTTTGTTTTCTAGGCCTGTCTAATTCTTGGGTGAGAGGTGACTTTGAGAGTGGCTTCACTTCTGAGTTAGCAGGGTATCCAGGGTACATAGTCTCAGGGGGTTCATCCAGTCACTGTGAGGCCAGTAAGTCTGGTCTTGTGAATTTGAATTTTGTTCTACATTTTTCTCCTGCTCTGCCCGGAACCCCCTTTTGTGATCCCTGTCAGAGCAGTTGGTGGTGGTAGCCCAGCACCATCTAGTTCTTCTGGGCTCAGGATGTGGTTCATGTTGTCCATTAGCCTCTTGGACTAGTGTTTTCTTTGCACCCTTGGTTTTCTTCATCGTCCTTTGCTCCGGACATGCTTGTACCAATAGATGTATCTTAGATGGCTGCTCTCAAGCTTTTTGGACCCCAGATGCTACTCACCAAAGTAGGATGTAGAACATTTTCTTTATAAACTATGTTATGCCAATTGACTTAGATGTCCCTTGAGACCACGGTCCCCAGCCCTTAGCTCCAGTAACTCAGTCCCTCAAGGTGTTTGGATGTGTCTAGGAAGCTTCTATGACTTTTCCTTGGTCAAATTGTGCTGACTTCCCCTATATTGAGTCTTGTCTTTACCTTCACCAAAGTTAACACTTGTCTACTATCTAGTTAGTGATTTCCTCTCATCACCCCGCCCTTCCCTTGTAACTATCAAAGATTGTTTTTTTTTTCTGTTTGTAAACCTTTGAGTTTTTATAGTAGTGGCCTCATGATATTTGTCCTTTTGTGATTGACTTATTTCACTCAGCATAATGCCTTCCACGTTCACCCATGTTGTGAGATGTTTCAAAGATTCATCATGGTTCTTTATCGTTGCATGGTATACCATTGTGTGTATGTGCCATAATTTGTTTATCCATTCATTTGTTGATGGGCACTTAGGTTGTTTACATCTTTTTGCTATTGTGAATAATGCTGCAGTGAACAGAGGTGTGCATATGTCTGTTCTTGTGATAGCTCTTATATTCCTAGGAATGGGATTACTGGATCATATGGTATTTCTATTTCTAGCTTTTTAAGGAGGCGCCATATCATTTTCCACAGTGGTTGTACCATTTTTCATTCCTACCAGCAGTGCATAAGAGGTCCAATTCCCTGCAACTTTCTAACATTTTTTATTTTCTGTATTTTGATTAGTGCCAGTAATGTGGGGGTGAGGTGATATTTCATTGTAGTTTTGATTTCATTTCTCTGATTGCTAGTCACCTTGAGCATTTCCTCATGTGTCTGTTAGCTGTCTGAATGTCTTCTTTGGTGGAGTATCTGTTCATATCCTTTGCCCATTTTTTAATTGGATTATTTGTCTTTTTGTTGTTGAACCGTTGAGGTATTCTATAGATTTTAGCGATTAGACCCTTGTCAGATATCTTGTAGCCCCAGGTTTTTTCCTGGTCTGTAGGTTATCCTTTTATGGTGAAGTCTTTTGATGAGTGTGTTTGATTTTTAGGAGCTCCCAGTTATCTAGTTTATCTTCTGATGTTTGTGCATTGTTAGTTATGGTTTGTATTCTATTTATACCATGTATTCGGGCCCCTAGTGTTGTCCCTACTTTTTATATAAAGTACTATTTTAATAAACATTGGCACTCTCATTTCATTTAGTTACAGTCTGGTTACCATATTCTCAGTATCTATAAGCATTTGATGCCTTGGAGTGTTGTAGCATGATTTTATCTTTAGCATTGTTTGAGTATATATTTACATTTATGTATATTTGAGTATATTATAGCTTTAAAAATCTAAAGAAAAATGCCCATGATCTATTCCATTATTGGATAAAAATAATACACAAATTGTTACCAACATATGAAATAACACTAAATCTTGATTATCTCAGATTGATAACCATGTATTATGATATATTTTCCTTATTTATGAGATAGGAATAATTTAGAGAAAAATCTAGGGATGTTGAATGCATAAATACTGGCTGAAAAAATGCATCAATAAGGTTCATGAAATTTTGTAAACCTCTATTTTCATTACTTTGGATGGTGCTGTTGAATTAGCCTTACAAATGAAGCTAGATCTTCATTTGGAAAAATTACTTGTATTAAACAGATGACTAGGCTGAAATAGCTGCTAATTTATCTACTTTGAGTAAATAGGATAAAACATTTCTGAAGTTTCATTCTATAAGCATTAGTTGATGCCTCTAAGGACAAAGATATTTTTTCAGTCACATTTTTTCAGTCTTACTCTGATACATGTGTGCTAAACAGCAACTGGTGGCTAGTAACTGACTTGAAAAGCCTAGTATTGTTGGACAGAAGCTAAAAGGGAAACTAGGAGACTGAGAAGAGAGAGGAGAGTTGATGTGATCAGTAACAGCATGAGTATCAATGGCCTGCAGATATTAACACCATCAGTGGCAGGTGAAAAGAGGAGATGGTGGAAACAATTTTCCAGTGGACTTTAGAAGTAGTCATTGAGGTGTTTGAATTGAGAGAAATGTACTAAAGACATAGATAGAAGAGCTCTGTGCATCAGCAGGTCAAGTAGCAAAGTCACAAGACATCTCCTTTGTGGTGGTTCTGAACTTCAGGTGAGGAATGTCAACAATTTGAGAAGCCCACCCCCTCTTCCCATCCTTGATTTAATTCTTTGGCAAATATTTGTAACTGGAGTCACCCCCCCCCACCCCAACCTCTTCCCCCTGTGGGAACCATCCCTCTAACTCTGTATGTTTTATGCCAGTAGGAAAAAAAAATCTGGTGGTACCTTAAGAGATTCTAAGGATATTGTGTGAATACAGAATCTGTAGCACACACTGGTCAGTCGTTTGACCCTATGTGCCTTCCATCTGCACCTGAATACCCCATTAAATCTATAGCATATTGTAACGTGTTCAGAGTACTGGGAAGCATAATAGGACATTGTACACAAACAGAGACATGTTTCAACCAAAAAACATAAAATAGACTGGGTGGAATGGAAATTTTAATTTCCTTGAAATTTTTTTCCCTAGAATGTCTCATTCCCTAGTGATTCTAGGTAAGGAAATATTTCGCTTTATTGATCAGCTTTCAGGCTGTTTGGGGTTTCAGTATTCCACATAGGTAAAAGTTATCTTTGTGAAAAACTGCACAGCCAAATTATGTAATCATAGATATAAAATTTTCACATGTTGCTAAAAATAATATCACAGTAGGATGAGTGTGTGTATTATCTTTAAGAATAAGCCATTATTTTATTAAGTTGTTAACATCCATATTAAAACCTTATTTAAATTTATTAAGACCTCACTGGTTTGTCTCAAGAAACATATTGTGGATTTTGATTTCTTGTAGTTATAAAAACCCAAAACCCACTGCCGTTGAGTCGATTCCGACTCACAGTGATCCTGTAGGAGTGAGCAGAACTGCCCCATAGGGTTTCTAAGGAGTGGCTGGTGGATTCGAACTGCCAACCTTTTGGTCAGCAGCCGAGCTCTTAACCACTGCATCACCAGGACTCTTGTAGTTATAAACCAAATAGAGGTATGGAATTGGCAGAAAATGTTTATTAACATATAAATCCAATCCTTTAGAATTTTGGCATATTCAGAGGAGATTCCTCTATATGCGCAGCCATTTTTCAAATCCGTGTTTTGTGTAAATCTAAGTAGCAACAATTAGTGAGATGGAAGTCATTTGTTTGACTGTTAGGATTTTAAAAAGATGTGCAGGATGAAAAAATTAATGTGGAGCTGGTCGTGCAGCCAGAAGCCTAAAAGAAGCATGTCTCTCCTGATTTCCCTGCGTTGTATATGATCACTACACAGTGGCTGCAAGAAGGAGCTCAAGGATAGCAACGATTGTAAGGATGGTGCAGGACCAGGCAGTGTTTCGTTCTGTTGTGCATAGGGTCGCTATGAGTCGGAACTGACTTGTCGGCACCTAACAACAACCACAACATATATAATCACTACACAGCCAGATGTTGTCAAGTCAGCTCTGATTCATGGAGACAGCATGTGTGTCAGAGTGGAATTATGCTCCATAAGGTTTTCAATGGCTGATTTCTTGGAAGTAGGTCACCAGGCTTTTCTTCTGACATACCTTTGAATGGACTCCAGCCTTTCAGTTAGCAGTCAAGCACCTTAACCATTGTACCACCCAGGGAATCCTGCACTATATATGAAACCAAAGCAAACCCATTGCCATCGAGTAGATTCTGACTTATGGTGACCCCATGTGTTAGAGTAGAACTGCTCCATAGGGTTTTCTTGCCCGTAACTGGAACTGACTCGATGGCACATAGCAACAACACAACAGTCTTTACAGAGAAGATTGCTGGGCCTTTCTCCTGCGGTGCAACTGGCTGGGTTCGAGCTACCAATCTTTAGGTTAGTAGTTGAACACAAACTGTTTGCATCACCCAGGGACCACGCTATATATTGTTGTTAGGTGCCGTCGAGTCCATTCCGACTCATAGCAACCCTGTGTACAACAGAACAAAACACTGCCTGGTCTTGAGCCATCCCCACAATCGTTGCTATGTTTGAGCCCATTGTTGCAGCAACTGTCAGTCCGTCTCATTGAGGGCCTTCCTCTTTTTCGCTGACCCTCTACTTTACCAAGCATGATGCCCTTCTCCAAGGACTGGTCCCTCCTGGTAATATGTCCAAAGTACATGAGAAGAAGTCTCACCATCCTGTCTTCTAAGGAGCGTTCTGGCTGTACTTCTTCTAAGGCAGATTTGTTCGTTCTTTTGGCAAGTTCATGGTATAGTCCATATTCTTCATCAACACTATAATCCAAAGGCGTCAGTTCTTCTTCATTCTTCCTTATTCATCATCTAGCTTTTGCATGCATATGAGGCAATTGAAAACACCATGGCTTGGGTCAGGTACATCTTAGTCCTTACCTTGACAATTTCAATCTTTTCTCTTTTTATCACAATGTTGCTTATTGGTCCAGTTGTTGAGGATTTTTGTTTTCTGTTGACGTGTAATCCACATTGAAGCCTGTAGCCTTTGATCTTCATCAGTAAGTGCTCTTCATTTTCAGCAAGCAAGGTTGTGCCATCTGAATAACACAGGTTGTTAATGGGTCTTCCTCCAATCCTGATGTCCTGTTCTTCTTCATATAGTCCAGCTTCTCAGATTGCTCAGCATACAGACTGAATAAGTATGGTGAAAGGATATAACCCTGACACACACCATTCCTGACTTTAAACCACGCAGTAGCCCCTTGTTCTAGTCGAACGACTGCCTCTTGGTCTATGTACAGGTTCCTCATGAGCACAATTAAGTGTTCTGGAATTATGGATCTTCACAATGTTATCCATAATTTGTTATGATCCAGACAGTCGAATGCCTTTGCATAGTCAATAAAACACAGGTATACATCTTTCTGGTATTCTCTGCTTTCAGCCAAGATCCATTGGCAATGATATCCCTTGTTCCATGTCCTCTTCTGAATCCGGCTTGAATTTCTGGCAGCGGTGTACTGCTGCAACAGTTTTTAAATGATCTTCAGCAAAATTTCACTTGCATGTGATATTAATGTTATTGTTCAATAATTTCTGCATTCTTTTGGATCACCTGTCTTTGAAATAGGCAGAAATACGGGTCTCTTCCAGTCAGGTTTCCAAATTTTTTGTCATTTACGAGTGAGCCCTTCCAGCGTTGCATTTGTTTATTGAAACATCTCGATTGCTATTCCGTCAATTCCTGGAACTTTATTTTTTGCCAGTGCCTTCAGTGCAGCTTGGAATTCTTCCTACAGTACCATTGGTTCTTGTCATATGCTACATCCTGAAATAGTTGAATGTCGACCAGTTCTTTTTGGTACAGTGACTCTGTGTATTCCTTCCATCTTTTTTTTGATGTGTCTTTTATCTTTCAATATTTTGCCTGTAGAATCCTTCAGTATTGCAACTTGAGGCTTAAATTTTTTTTCTTCAGTTCTTTTACCTTGAGAAATGCTGGAGCATGTTCTTCCCTTTTGTTTTTTCATCTCCAGGTCTTTCCACATTTTATTTTGATACTTTTCTTTGTCTTCTTGAGCCATCCTTTGAAATGTTCTGTTCGGCTCTTTCACTCCATCATTTCTTCTGTTTATTTTTAGCCACTCTATGTTCAAGAGCAAGTGTCAGAGTCTCTTCTGACATCTACTTTTGTTTTTTCTGTCTTTTCAATGACCTCTTGGTTTCTTCACGTATGGTGTCCTTGATGTCATCCCACAACTCGTTTGGTCTTCCATCATTAGTGTTCAGTGTGTCAAATCTATTCTTCAGATGGTCTCTAAATTCAGGTGGGATATACTTAAGGTTGTACTTTGGCTCTCGTGGATTTATTTTAATTTTCTTTAGTTTCAACTTGAGCTTGCATATGAGGAGTTGATGGTCTGTTCTGCGTTCGGCCCTTGACTTTTTCCTGATAGATGATATTGAGTCTCTGCATCACCTGTCTTCACTGATGTAGTTGATTTGATTCCTGTGTGTTCCATTTGGCGGGGTCCATGTGTATAGTTGTCATTTATGTTGTTGAAACAGGTATTTGCAGTGGATAAGTTGTTGGCCTTGCAAAATTCTATCCTGCGATCTCCGGCATAGTTTCTAACCAAGGTCATGTTTTTCAACTTCTGATCCTTCTTGTTTCCAACTTCACATTCCAATCACCTGTAATTACCAATGCATCTTGATTGCATGTTTGATCAATTTCAGACTACAGAAGTTGGTAAAAATTTTCAATTTTCTTTATCTTTGGCCTTAGTGGTTGGTGCATAAATTAGAATAATAGTTGTATTAACTGGTCTTCCTTTTAGGCCTACAGATATCATCCTGTCACTGACAGCGTTGTACTTCAGGATAGATTTTGACCATGAATGCAACACCATTCTCCTTCAGCTTGTCATTCCCGGCATAGTAGGCAGTATGCTTGCCTGGTTCAAAATGGCTAATACCCATCTGTTTCCACTCAGTAATGCATAGGATATCGATGTTTATGTGTTCCATTTCATTTTTAACGATGTCCAGTTTTCCTAGATTCATACTTTGTACATTGCACGTTCCTATTATTAATGGATATGTGCAGCTGTTTCTTCTCATTTTGAGTCATGCCACATCAGCAAATGAAGGTCCCAAAAAAGCTTGACTCCATCCGCATCATTAAGGTCAACTCTATTTTCAGGAGGCAGCTCTTCGCCAGATATTTTGTGTGCCTCCCAACCTGAGGATCTCATCTTCTGGCAGTATATCAGACAATATTTTGCTGCTATCCATAAGGTTATCACTGGCTAATACATTTTTCAGAAGTAGACTGCCAGGTCCTTCTTCCTAGTCTCCCTTAGTGTGGAAGCTCTGCTTGGTCTAGGTGACCCTGCTGGTATTTGAATACCAGTGACATAGCTTCCAGCATCACAGCAACATGTTCTGGTTATTAAATGGATGTTTTTAGCCACATCAGCAAATGAAGGTCCACTATATATATATGACTTGCTTAATTAGAAAGAGGATGATGTGACAGATTGGTCTTTGATTTTGTGTAACAGTGAGGGACATCAGCACTAGATGATAAAGCTGCACATAAAGTGGATTCTATCTTAACTGTCTTAGTATTGAATTATTGTAGAGGAAATCATCAGTGCAGAATGGAGACCTCGGTATTGCTGGCTGGTCGTTGATTGCAACGGGAGAGTAGCCCTTTATTTAAGCCTGGCTAAATTATGAGATAATTTCAAGTATGATGAGCTGCAGTGGTTAAGAGGGCAACGTCGGAGTCAGACTAGTTGAGTTGCCAATCCCGGCAAGCCGTGTAATCATGTTTTCCTCATCTGTAAAATGGGATGACAAAAACAGTACCTACTTCAGAGGAATGTTGTGAGGATTAAGTGTCAGCCACTACTGTTGTTATTAGGGGAGTGAAATGGATTTGGTTTTGGACACAAAAATGGATTTCATTTGTTCAAGTAGTTAAGTATAAGTAAAAATATCTGATAAGCCGTTGGAGAAGCTGAATAAGATTACATAAAAGGGGAGAGCTAGAGATGTTATTCTGGGAGTCCTCACATAGGAACCAGAGTCCAAATCTTAGAAAAAATTAGGATCCCTCAGGGGAGAGAGTCTAGACAGAAAAGAGTAGAGGGACAAAGTTCCTTATAGAGGAGGGCTCATATTTAGAGGGCAGTTGGATGACCTGGAGCTAATGGAGCAAATACAGGAGCAGAGGAAAATGTCCTTGGGGAATGAATGACAGAACGGGGAGGTGAGCCGAGTCAAGTGAAGGCTTTCACAAGGTTAAGGAAACCTGCTTACGTTTGAAGATGGAGCTGAAACTAAGGGATTTAATCCAAAATATGATTGTACCTGCAGGCCCTTTTCCACAGAAAAGGGCTAAAAGTCCCCTGTTGCCATCAGTGAAACTTTATACTATTACATAGTATAAAAGTTATTTAGTGCCATAGTAATCAAGAATTTGGCATCTGAAATGAACTCAGTGGCCCCTTGATAACCTCTGAAGAAGTTAGTATCCTACTGTAAGTGTTCACCTGATTATTAGGGAGCAATTAAAGTACTGTGGTGAATGGGGCTTCTGGTAATTAGAACTTAGAATGAGTCATGTCTGTTGTGAATAGCTGTGATTGTAAGCAGATTTTGTTAGATTATTAAAACTGGTAACAAATATAATTTAATTATTCTAAATGTCATTCTTACTCCTGAAAAGATAACAGATGTATTTAGATCAGCTTATGTTCGTGTTAAAAAAAGAAAAAAACAGTTAAACTATTGATTCCAATTTGATGAGCACTAGCAATGGTATTTGCATAGTTATTTAACAGAGGAAATAAATACTTACAGAAGATAAATGAGAGAGTCCCAAATGGAAATACCTCATTGTGCTTTTCTAAAAGTGATGACAACACTAATCCTTTTACTTTACTTCAGAACTAATTTAATGTTTTGTTTTGAGGACTAGACTCCTTACAGTATTGGTAAACATGAAAAAGGTAAAGGAGAACTCTTGGTCGATACTGCATATGTTATTGCTAGGAAATTTCCTTTTCATATAGCCTGTGCCAGATTTTAGAAAGTGTAATAATTGAAGCTAGTATGCAAGCCGTAGCTTCTGGAATAAAATAATTTTTTATTATGTACCATGATGTAAACCTTATTGCTTGCTTTGATTTATATGCAAATATCTTTTTCTTTTAGTTTACCCTGCTTTCAGCTGCTATCTTAGTTTTTGTGCTCTAGACTATCTCTATTTTTTCTATGATTTACTGTAATAAAATAAGCAAGCAGGAAAAATTATGGCTACTTCCTGTCTCGTTTTGTATATTTGTTTTAGTAGCAGTCCCAATCTTTTAGGCAACCAGTGTTGTCGGTGTCATGAATTTACAGTAAACCTGTGGAATTTACATATATAAAACATAGATGTCATGCTGGTGAATTCAACTTACAAGCCATGGAATAGAACTCATGCAGTGAGGCTGTTAGTTTCAGGTAATTTAAATCTCAGTGGGAACCAAGAAATGGATTTTGAACTAATATATTTTTGAAGTCTTCAAAGATAGGAGATTGTAATATTCTGTGTAAAGAAAAAAGAGTTGGTAATTTTTTTAAGGTAAAGAGGTTTAAATTTAATGAAGTGATTAAAAGTAATTTCAAGATTTATTTCCTCCTTATAAAAATGTTTTTGTTGGTTTAAAGAGAACTGGTTAAAAAAATTAGGCTCCTTTTCAACATACTGCCAAATAGAACTAAACATATCTTCCAATGATGGGAACTTTTTGTAATGGAAGGAATGCAGAATTGTATTTTTTGAGGACCTATACTGGTTCTGGAAACGCTGGTGGTGTAGTAGTTAAGAGACTGGCTACTAACCAAAAGATCAGCAGTTCAAATCCACTAGGCGCTCCTTGGAAACCCTATGGGGCAGTTGTGCTCTGTCTTATAGGGTCACTATGAGTCGGAATCGACTCGACAGCAGTGGATTTGGTTTGGTTTTGGTATACTGGGTCTAATGCATTTTACTCACCAATATCATTATTGATTAGAATGCTAGGCATCACTCTTAAGTGATATTTTAGACTATTGAAAAGCATTTAAAAAAAAGTTACTGTTGAGTAGATTCCAATTCATAGCGACCCTATAGGACAGAGTACAGCTGCCCCATAGGGTTTCCGAGGAGTAGCTGGTAGATTTGAACTGCCAACCTTTTGGTTAGAAACCACTGCGTTACCAGGGCTATGTTGCAAAGTATAAGTAGTGGTAATAATCTTACAGTTAACTTTAAGAATCTGTCACCCAGGTGTTGTAATTGTTAGCACCTTCTCACACATTAGTTTTCTAACAATAGTGGTGTCTAATGGTAGAGCTTGTCAGTTACATGTTCCTTATCTGCATTCTCTTGTCACTTCCTACATACTTCTCACACCTGTAGCCTGGAATGATAACGATTTATTTACTTCTCTGACTCTTTTAGGAGAGTGTGAGATCTTTGTAGGTTGGAATATGGTTTCTGTTTCTAGTCCAAGCAATTCTTTCACAGTGCTTGATACTTAGTTGATAACCGACAAATTCTTGGACTGCTCATTCAACAAACATCTACAAGGTCTGGCAAGGATCTGTCACCCTCCCCTTTTAAAATATTTTGAGAAAATTTAACACCCCTATTATTACCCAAGGAAGCATGTAAACTGTACAAGTCAAATTATAGGTCAGAGAAAATTAGAATGTCCATGATGGAATAGCTAACATATTTTTGTTTCTAGTATTTCAGGCAATGCCATTTCCAAAGGAGCTATTAATTATAGCATATAAGTTCTATTAGTGCTGTAAACCCCTTTATACAAAGGCCAAATTTACTTTTCACATTCCCATTATGTCTATTACCTAATGTTGCCAGGAATACAATAGATGCTCAGTAAAACTTTTGAATGAATGATGAGTGTTTACTGGTTTGTTGCCAGAACACTCTTCCCAATACTCCCACTACATAACCAATTTGAGGGTAGTTGTTGTGTGCCGTCGAGTCAATTTTTGATTCATAGTGACCCCATGTGACAGAGTAGAACTGCCCCATAGAGTTTCCTATGTTGTAATCTTTGGGAAGCAGATTGCCATGTCTTTCTCCTACGGAGCTACTGGGTGGGTTCTAACAGCAGACCTTTAGGTTAGCAGCCGAGAGGTTAACCATTGTACCATTAAAAAAAAATTATGGCATTGTACCATTAGGGCTTCTTAATTTGAGGGTAGGACCCAAGTATCAATTATTTTAAAATTCTTCTGTCTTCCACATTCAGTACAGTGCCACAAGTATAGTAGGCATGTATGTTGGGGGTTTCCAAGACTACCCCCACATTCGGAGATTTGTTAGAAGGACTCATGAGACTCAGAATATAGTTTTACTCACAGCTAAGATTTATTACAGCAACATTGTAAGGATACACAGCTAGATCATAAGGGGAAAAGACACAAGTAGAGTCTGGAGGAATTCTTGGGCAGGCTTCCTTATGCTCTCTCCCTTCCATGAAGGGTCACATAGAGCACTGTCATACCCCACCAGTGAAAATGCAGCAATATTTTATGGGATGTTTCTGTCCAGGGAAGTCCGTTAGAGACTCATTGCCCAAGGATTTTATTGGAGGCTGGTCATGTAGGTACCCTCTACCTAACATGTAACAAAATTTCATATTCCTAGAAGGAAAACAGGTATTCCATATAAGCCACATTGTTTGTATAGTCGAGACACAATAAACCATCCTTATCAGTTAGGAAGCGGTGAGAACACCCCCAAAATCCAAGTTCCCATATACTCAGCCAAGGGCCAGCCTTGTAAGGCAGCCTTTCTAAGGAGAGCAGTCTTAGGCCTACTGTATTAAATCTTTTCTACACAGTATGGCTTAGTATGAATACTACAAAAGAAACTGGGATTTCTTTTAGTATTTCAAACAGGCCTTATACTTACTTAATTCATTTGACAGGTAGATTAGAGCTTCTGTTCTTTATTATGGTTGCTTCCAACACCTTGGTGATTTAAGTGCCTCTTCCTCAACTTGCGTTGTTGCTAAATTCCCTTCTTGAGTTTTCTGTATGTATCAAACATACCTGTCCCTCACCCCCACAACAGAGATGGAAAGCATGCTAAACGTACAGTTTCTTGAACTCCATGTTCTCCTGGAAAAAAAGGTGAACTAGGCATAAAGTGGTACTCTGTGTTAATTCCTGGTTACAGATAGTTATGGATAACTATAGTACCTTATTGGTTTTTATTCATAGTGGGTTTCTTTTTTTTCTTTCTTTTTGCTTAATGGTTTGGGCAATTGTTCATAGGGTAGTACTTAAGAAAACAATAAAGCAAAGAAAAAAGTGAAGATTCCAGAAAATCTGGGCATGTCATTGTAGTATCACATGTCCTAAAATGTTCAAAGTTTAATTTCTGAGCTATTTAGACAAATCCCTGATAGATGGCATCTTCATGGGGATTGATAGAAAATCACCTTTGATTACTGCTTTATGTAGTTTTCTGTGATAACACATCTGATTATAAAGGTTTCTATAAATTGGGATTTACCTTCTGCTTTTTGGAATAAAATTATGGCAGTTTTGTATTCAGCAACAGCCCCACTTATCAGTAACTCAGTATTCTGACTGATCTCAACTATTTGAAGTATTGCCCGCATTTTTGCAAATTAAGGGGAAAAAAGACTCTTTCCTGTCTTAGAGAGTCGTAAGTGTCAACTCAGGCTCTCACCTAGTTAATCTTGTGTTTCAAAAAGAAAAAAAATAAAGGTGCTGTTGACAGTGAGATGTGACAGCTAACAGCAGAAGGAGGAACTATAAAAATATAGTAGTTTTCCGTGGTTTCACAGAGAGAAAAACAGCCCTGTGTTCTTCAGTGGTTTCGGAGGGCATCTCTGTATTATTGCACAGAATAGAAATTGATCTTGATGAGGAGTCATCAAAGGTAGATTCACTGAACTCTTCATTAGTGCAGCCTAAGTGCAATATATTTTCAAAAAGTTTCCATTAGGAATGGTTAACTTTTTAATTTTCCTTATGTTACTTAAAGACATAGCTTTCAAGTACACAGGACATATTCATGGATCACTGATTATGCAGGAGGAAAAAATCATTGTATTTAGCTCTCCTTATGAAAGCTCATGGGAAAAAAATATATATGTATGATTTATTCAACATTGAATACAACCGAAAATGTTGTGGGCACAACTACAGAAGAACTGCAAGAAATGAAAAGGAAGTTTCCAGAAAGACGTGGTCAAATTTGGAATGTGTGTTGTGTTTTCTCCCGTTATTACTGTTGTTAGCTGACTGTGAGTTGATTCTGACTCCTGGCGACTCCATATGTGCAGAGTATAACTGCTCCATAGGGTTTTCAAGGCTGTGACCTTGGAAGCAGATCCCCAGGCCTGTCTACCGAGGAGTCTCTGGGTTGGTTGATACCACCAACCTTTTGGTTAGTAATTGAGTGCTTAACTGTGTGTGCCACCCGGGCACTCCTTTTCCCCCATTGCCTCATGTTAATATTTGAGATTAATTTCCAAAGAAAATATTTGGTCATAAGTAAAATATGTTGTTTATTTAAAATGCCTCTTTTGGATGAGGCAAAAAAGTCTTAATATTTTGTGGCCAGAGAAAAAGTAATTTAGCATAGAAATAGGATAAAAGATTCTTGAACCCTGGTGCCATCCCCTAGGGAAGAAAAAAACAAAACAATTTTTTAGATTTCAGGAATGTAGCTCTTTGACAAACTGGCAGTTTTACTTATCAAGTGGGAGAAGAGTTATGCCAATTTTGGGTATATAAAGGCCCACTCCTGTTCCAGCGTCTCTGCTGGGTAACTATCCAATAACAACACTACTCACTGTGTGTGCCAGGTAATCTGATAAATGTTTTTTTGTGGATGACCTCATTTGGTTCTCAATATAACCCAATGAGGTGACCATTATTATTTTCTCCAGTTCAAGAGGAGGCTGAGGTTTGGAGAAGTTGACTTATTTGCCCAGTGTTAGTTGTGCCTGATGCTAAATCCTGATTTCTTAATTGCCATGTTGTGCTGCTTCCTATCCAAATGCACACACTGGATGCCACAATATGATCTCCAATTGGTTTTTCTCAGTCACTGTTGAGAAACAGGGATAATTATAGAGATAAAAAATGAAACAAATGCAAAAAGCCTCCTTATTACTCTAGGATTTTTATAGGGTAGTTTTTTTAAATCTACCTAGAGTGAATGAAACGCAGACTTATCATGCCTTACTTTTAAATTCATAACTGTGAAGCAACACTTTGCTTCATGGTATTTACTCATCTCAGTGTGGTTTTGTCAGTCAACTCCATGGCAATTGGTTATTGGTTATGTGGTTTTATACAGTTATTCTTCCTGTGTTGCTTTGATGCTTTATTGCAGGTAGTCCTTGATTGCTCATTCTACAGACAGTTCATTTGTTTTGCTGAACATGGTTGCTGGTACCACATAATGCTAGAACTTTCCTTAGTTGCTGTTGGTCTTCTACTGCTACCATAGTTGAGGCAGTGCTGCCTCCTTCTCTAACAAGCAACTCAGTTATTAAGGCTTCCTCTTGATTCCATCCCTCCCTGTCTCCAGTTGCAAGGATCATCAGGGCTTAGGACTTCTTTTGTTACCATAATATACTCTATTATGGGTTAAGTATGCTTTTGCAGAATAGCCTTGGCACTTAAGCATCTTATTTAAACTTCTTTTTCTATGTCCCAGAGTTTTCTTACCAAGTGATTTACAAAACAAACCCACTTGTAAATTGGAAGTTGCTTATATAACATATATAGGTTTTGGGGATACTTTTTCCATCAGATTAGATGGAATATTCTTATTAATTTGAATCTTGTGATGTATATGAAATTGTGTATGCTGCAGTTAGTTTAACACTTCAGTTGCTATAAAAGCATAATTTCAGTAGTATGTAAATTTAATGTAACTTTAGAGACTTAGAGTTGGTTTGTTCATTTCAATGTTAATTTATTTGAATTTTAGATATTTTGAATAAGTTTGTGTAGGACTGGTAATGTTTTTTTATTTCAGTATCATTACATTTTGAAATAAAAGTTACTTTAAAATAGGCTCAAAGGAGGTGTTAGTTAAATTATTAGTAATGAGTTCTGATGCTTTGAAAAAAATGTACTTGTCAATGAATAGACATACTGGAACAGCAGTAGAATTTCTTTATAATGCTGTGGTTACAAGGCAAACTACCTGTTATAAGGGCTAATTTGCCATATTAATGATTTTATTATGTAGAATGATAGTTTCAGGAGCAGTAGGACTTACCTAGGATATTCAAATCTGTTTGTTGAGTTATTGCATGTTAGGGTTCTACCATATTAGAAAGGAGCTCTCATCGCACAGTGGTTAAGCACTCGGCTGCAAACCCAGAGGTTGGCTGTTTGAACCCACTAGCCACTTCACAGGAGGGTATGGCAGTCTGCTTCCATGAAGATTAAAGTCTTGGAAACCCTGTGGGGCAGTTCTACTCTGTCCTATAGGGCCGCTATGAGTTGGAATCAACTCAATGGCAGTAGAATGTTTTTTGTTGTTGGTTTTTTTTTTTTTTTAAACATATTAGAATTTGTGTTTGAGGAAAGCATATTTGGAAACCTAGTCTGTAATCTTTTAGGACCATTGGGGATTGTTGGAAGAGGTCACTTTAGTTTATAATCCATTTTGCTTTTGTTCCCAGATGTACACTTTATTACTGATCGTGCTTGTATCATTCTTTCCTTTGTATTCTGGTCCACCAGTTAAAAAACAAAACCGTACAGAAGTAGGTCAACCTTACTGTAAAAAAAATTAGGAAAACAAACACCGCAGCCCCCCCCAAAAAACCCTTAAATCTCACTATGCTGAGAAAACCAGTGTTAACATATTGTTGACTATCTTCCAGACGTACATGGATGTATTTTGTATTTTTAGTCAACAATGTAGTATGATTGTTCTTCCAAGTGAAAAAATATAAAGCTTTGTAATGGCTGCTTATTATTCCCTTATGTGGGGATTTGGTGATTTCCTCCTCTTCTATACTTCACCTCTTTTTTTAATTGTAGCCAAACAAGAACAGAAATAGACAAATGGTGATCAAAATGTTATATTTATTATTATTATTTGGTAAAAGTATACATAGCAAAACATACGCCAGTTCAACAATTCCTACATATACAATTTGGTGACATTGATTATATTATTAAAATTATACAGCCATTCTCACTATTCTTTTCCAAATTATTCTATTACTGTTAACATAAATTCACTGCTCTCTAAGCATCTCATCTAACCTTCAATTTGATCACATACAAATAGTTACTTAAAAGAGTATAATCCTCAAGGAAACATTCTTTACTAATTAAGCTAAACTATTTATTTTTTTATAGTTTAAAGATGACTTTAGTGGGATAGTTTTGGTTTAAGGCTTAAGGTTTAAAGATTACCTCAGGGCAATAGTTTCGGGGGCCGTCCAGGCTCAGTGGCTCTAGAAATTCCACATTGCAGGAAAATTTGAAATTCTGTTCCAGAGTTTCCCCCCCTTTTGACCAGGATTCTTGCATATAATCTTTGATCAAAATGTTCAGTAATGGTAGTCAGGCACCATCCATTTCTTCTGGTCTCGTAGCAAAGTATGCATTTTTTCATGGAGGCAGTTAGACACACATTCCAGTTCTTCCTTCAATTCCTGACTCTTCTTCTTTCTCTGCTGCTCCAGGATAATAGAGACCCATTGTTGTACCTTGGATGGCCTCTTGGAAACTTTTAAGATCCTAGGTACTACACAGTGAACTAGGAGATAGAACAGATGCAGTAAAAACAATATGAGGCTATTTGATTGGACTGTCCCACAAAACCATGACACTAAACCTCTGGACTAAGAAAACAAAACCCATGAGGTGTTTGCTTGTACTTAACCAGCATCAGCAGCTGCTCTCTCTGTCTCTCTTTTTTGTAAAAATATATAACACAACATTTGCCAACTCAGCCTTTTTCAGGTGTACAACTTAGTGATAGCAATTACATTAATCATGTTTTAGAACCATTACACTTAGCTGATGCCAAATTTTCTATCACCATAAAGAGAAACTCACTACTTTCCAAACAGTGACTCCTCACCCTCTTTCCTGCCCCGTAACCACTAATAAATCTTGGTCTGTATATATTTGCCTGTTCTTGGAAACCCTGGTCACATAGTGGTTAAGCGCTATGGCTGTTAAACAAGAGGCCAGCAGTTTGAATCCGCCAGGTGCTCCTTGGAAACTCTATGGGGCAGTTCTACTCTGTCCTATAGGGTCGCTATGAGTCAGAATCGACTTGACGGCAGCGGGTTTTTTTTTGTGGGTCATTTCATATAAGTGAGATTATTCAATGCATGTCCTTTTGTGATTAACTTAGTTCACTCGGCATAATGTTTTCAAGCTTCATCCACGTCATAGCATGTGTCAGAATTTAGTTTTTCTTTATCGCTGAGTAGTATTCCATTGTATATATGCACGACATTTTCTTTATTTATCCTTTGATGAATATTCAGGTTGTCTCCATATTTTGGCTGTTGTGAATAGTGCTGCAGTGGACATTGGTGTACATATGTCTGTTTGTGTCACTGCTTTTAAGTCCTTTGGGTATATACCTAGGAGTAAGATTCCTGGGTCATATGGTTGTTAACTATTTTTAATTTTTTGAGGAACTGCCACACTGTTTTCTGCAATGGCTGTACCATTTGGCATTCCAACCAGCGATGGATAAGGTTCCAATTTCCTCACATCTTCACTGACATTTCTCATTTCCTTTTATCTTAGTTATTCTATTGGGAATGAAGTAGTATCTCATTGTGGTGTTGATTTGCATCTCTCTGATGACAAAAGACATTGGGTATATTTTTGTGTATTTGTTGGCCAGCTTGCAAGCCCTTTGTCTTTTTTTTTTATGTTTTTGTTAAGTTTTATGTATAGTTTTGTTTGTTTTTTATATAATTTTATTTTATTGTTGTTGAGAATATACACAGCAAAACATACACCAGCTCAACAGTTTCTACATGTATTATTCAGTGGCATTGATTTTATTCTTCAAGTTGTGCAGTCATTCTGACTTTCCTTTATTGAGTTGATACTACCTCATTGCCACAAACTCACTGCCTCCTAAGGTTCTTATCTAATCTTTCAAGTTGCTGTTGTCAATTTGATCTCACATACATAGTTCTTAAAAGAGCATAATGCTCAAGGCAGATCATTTTTATTAGTTGAGCTAAACAAATTGTTTGGTTTTAAGATGACTTCACGGGATATTTTTTGTTCACTGTTTAAAGATTATCTCAGGGCAATAGTTTCAGGGGTTCATCCACCCTCCATGTCTCCAGAAAGTCTAGAGTCAATGAAAATTTTAAATTATGTTCTGCATTTTCTCCCTTTTTCTCAGGGTTACTCTATGGGATCTTTGATCAAAATGTTCAGTAATGGTGGCGGGGCACCATCCAGTTCTTCTAGTCTCATGGCAAAGAAGGCAGTTGTTCATGGAAGCAGTTAGCCACACATTCCATATCTTCCTCATATCCCTTACTGTTTTTCTTTCTTTGTTGCTCCAGGTGAATAGAGACCAATTGTTGTGCCTTGGATGACTGCTTGTAAGCTTTTAAGACCCCAGGCACTACATAGTGAACTAGGAGGTAGGATAGAAGCATTAAACATGTTATTAGGCCAATTAACTGGGATGTCGCATGAAACCATGACCCTAAAACTCAAAACAAAGGAACCAAACCCCATGAGGTGTTTGGTTGTGAATAAGCAGCCTCAGCAGCTACTCTTTTTTTTTTATAGTCATTGTTACAAATATATCTATCGCACAGCTTTTGCCAATTCAACTTTTTACAGGTGTATCACTTATTGACAGCAATTACAGTAATAGAGTGTGCAACACTATCTTAATCAATGCAATTTTTCAGTCACTGTTTACTCCCTTTTCCCCCCTCCTTCCTGCTCCTGGTAACCACTAATAAACTTTGGTCTCTGTACATTTGCCCTTTCTTGTCTTTTTATATGAATGAGGTCATAGAATATTTGTCCTTTTGTGATTGGCTTATTCCACTCATCATAATGTCCTGAAGCTCCATCCACAGTGTAGCATGTATGAAGACTTCATTTATCTTACTTGCTGAGTAGTAGTCCATTGTATGTATGCACTACATTTTGTATATCCATTCATCTGTTGAGGGGCATTTAGGTTGTTTCCAAAGTTTGGCTATTGTGAATAGTACTGCAGTGAACATTGTTATATAAGCCTTTGAATCTCTCCTTTCAGGTCTTTTGGGCGTATGCCTAGGAGTGAAATTTCTAGGTTATACGGTAGATCTGTTTTTAGTTTTTTAAGGAACCGCCACACTGTTTTCTACAAAGGCTGTACCATTTTGCATTCCCACCAGCAATAAATAAGGGCTCTGATTTCTCCATTTCCTTACCAATATTTGTTATTTTCCGTGGGTTTTTTTTTTTTTAATCTTAGCCATTCTAATGGGAGTGAAATGATATCTCATTGTGGATTTGATTTGCATTTTTCTGATGGTTAAAAGGCTCTGAGCATCTTTTCTTGTGTTTGGTAGCTATTTGAATGTCCTCTTTGGTAAAATGTGTACTCAAGTCCTTTGCCCATTATATGATTAGGTTATTTGTCTTTTTGTTATTAAGTTGTCAAAGTTTTGTATATATTTTGGTTATTAAGTTCTCATCAGATATATGGTTTCCAAAAATATTCTCCCAGTTGGTAGCTTGTATTTCACTTTCTTGGTGAAGACTTTTTATCAGCAAATTTTTAATTTTTATGAGGGTCTATTTATTTATGTTGTCCTTTGTTGTTTGTGTTCCTGTTACTATGTTGCATAATCCAGTGGCTAGGCCTGACAGCATTGCCTCTGCTTGTTCTTCTAAGAATTTTATGATTTTAGTTTACTTATTTAGGTCCTTAATCCATTTTTAATTTGTTTTTGTGTATGGTGTGAAGCATGGATTCTGTTTTCATTTTGCTGCATATGGAAATCCAATTTTCCTGGCACCAGTTATTGAAGAGACTCGACTTTCCCTGTGGAATAGACCTAGGACCTTGTCAAAAATCAGTTGACTCAAAAAAAAAAATTAGTTGACCGTAGATATGGGGTTTATTTCTGGACTCTTAATTCTATTCCAGTGGTCTGTGTGACTGTTGTTATACCAGTAACAGGCTGTTTTGATTACTATAGCTACAGAGAGCTGTGGCTGCTAAACAAAAGGTCGGCAATTCGAATCCACCAGCTGTTCCTTGGAAACCCTGTGGCGTAGTTCTACTCTGTCCTGTAGGGTTGCTATGAATTGAAATCAGCTTGACAGCAGTGGGTTTCAGTTCCAGGTTTATGTTCTAATTTGCTGATCTTTCTTCTGCCTGATTAAATTTGTTGGTAACTCCTTCTATTATGCTTTTTCATTTCAGTTATTGTCCTTTTCTGTTGCACTATCTCCTTTTTTAGTTTCTCATTTTGTTCTTGCATTGTTTTCCTTATTTCTTTTATCTTTTTGACTATGTTTTCCCTTAGTTATTTATGTTTGGTGTTGCATTCTATTTTTTCATTATTTTGTCATTCCTAGATACAGTTTCACTCCCTTTGTCATGTTCATTTGTATAGGCCATTATTTCTCTGTTCTTTGTGTGTCTTGTGATTTTTTTTTTTTGGTTGGGACATTGGAATTTTCAAGAGTGTTAACTTTCTCAGTTCTCCCCAGTATTTGGTGGTTTTGCCTACACTATTTTCTGCCCAAAACTCTTAGGTAGGCAGTATCTTCAGCCTTCACTTACCATTTCCTGTGGAGGCTGCTTCTATCTGACCTGACTTTTAGGAGAAGCACATGTATGTAGCTTATCTCTGTTTTAGGAGGAAGAAGGGCTGACATCCCCCAGAGGATCCTCCAAGAGATCTGTCTTGTTGGTTTTAGCACCCCAGCGGCCCTGTGCTGGTTGTGGGGAGGGGGGCAGTCTTCCCATAGGTGACTGTCATGGATTGAATTGTGCCCCCCCAAAATATGTCTCAACTTGGTTAGGGTATGATTCCCAGTATTGTGTGATCTTCCATCATTTTGTCATTTGATGATATTTTCCTGTGTGTTGTAGATCGTATCACTATGATGTTAATCAAATGGATTAGTGGCAGTTAGATTGATGAGATTTACAAGATCAGTGTTTAAGCCAATCTCTTTTGAGATATAAAGAGAAAAGCGAGCAGAGAGACATGGGGGACCTCATACCACCAAGAAAGCAGTGCTGGGAGTAGAGCACATCCTTTGGACCTGAGGTTCCTGTGCTAAGATGCTCCTAGACCAAGGGAAGATTGATGACAAGGACCTTCCTCCAGAGCCGACAGAGAAAGCCTTCCTCAGGAGATGATGTCCTGAATTTGGACATGTAGTGTACTGAACTGTGAGAGAATACATTTCTCTTTGTTGAAGCCATCCACTTATGGCATTTCTGTTACAGCAGCACTAGATGACTAAGACAGTGATCCTCCTCCTGGCTCCACTGTAGGGGACCTTCTGTAGGAGTTTGTATCAGTCTGGAAGCTGACAGGTACTGGGTGGGAGAGGGATTGTCATGCTTCAGATGGGCCCCCAAGGAGGTCTGCCTTGTTGCTATCAGAGTCTGCCCTGTAGTATATTGACTGTGGGCATAGCCTCCACTCAAGATGCCTGCTTCCTAGCACACAGCAGCCTTAGTCAGCAGTCCTCAGTGCTGACCAGAAGGGGGAAGCAGACAGAACCAAGTTAATTCCCAGGGAGGTCTATCCTGTTAGTTTCAGAGGCCTAAACTAGGGGGTGCACAGGGATGCAGGTAGAGTGCTGGCTATGGGAACACACTCCACTGAAGCAGCCTTCTGTAGTTCCAACATCCTGGCAATAAACAATTACCAGGTGGGGGAGGTGGTGTCATGCTCCAGTTGGATACACACAGAGATCTGCCCTTTGCTATCAGTATCCCCCTCCACCCCATAGATTATTCGCTGTGAATGCAGCCTGCACTTAGGATGCCTACTTGCTAGCACACAGCAGCTTTAGACAGCAGTCCTCAGAGCCAGTCGGAAGTGGGGGTAGACTAACCCAAAATGACACCGAAGGAGGTTAATCCTGTTGGTTTTTAGAGGCCTGAATTATGGAGTGCCCAAAGAGGCAGGTAGAATGCTGACTATGACAGCAGACTCCACTGTAGGGGGCCTTCTGTAGCTGTTCACTGCAGACTTGTAGATGACAGCGTCTGGATGGGGGAGGGGTTGCCGTGCTTCTAATGGATGCCCAGGGAAGTTTGTCTTGTTGCTATCAGGTCTCCCTCATAGTATGCTGGTTGTGGGTATAGCCCCCACTCAAGGTGCCTGCTTCCTAGTACACAGCAGCCTCAGTCAGCATTCCTCAGTGCAGACCAGGAGGGGCAGCAGATAAACCCAAACTGGCTCCCCAGGAGGTCTGTCTGGTTGGTTTCAAAGGCCTGAGCTATGGCATGGGCAGGAAGGCAGGTAGAGTGTTGAATATGAGAGCAGTCTCCACTGCAGGGGACCTTCTGTAGCTTGCTGCTGACAGTGTCCAGATGGGGATGGTGCTGGCACACTCCAAATGAACCCCTGAGAAGGTCTGCCTTGTTGATTTTAGAGTGAAAGCTTGGTATCCTGTCTCTTTGTACAGGCAGAGGGTTTGGTGATTATGGAAACATGTGCCTTTCTGTTGCTACTTCCCCGGTTCACAGCAGCCAGCAGCCCTTGTGGCTGGATGGAGGGACAGGGACAGTGGGAGAAGCGGTTTTCCTACCACATACAACTTGCTGATTCATTGATTCTTACCTGTCTTCAGTTTCCTGCCGCTTTCCTCTGCTCCCCAATTCAGAGTCCCTCAAGTTGAATGATGTTTCCTTGTTATATTTCTTGTGTTTGTGTGGGAGGGTCAGAACAATGGTCTTTTTACACCGTCACCTTCCCAGAATGCCACTTCAACTTTTTTTTTTTTTACAGGTGTACAGCTTAATGATAGCAATTACAACGATCAGCTGTTCAATAGGACCCTTAATCTAGATGATATTCCCATCACTTTTGACCCCTCCTTCCCCCCTCCATTCCACCCCGGTAACCACTAATGAACTTTGTTCTCTATACATTTGTCTTCGCTTGCCTTTTTATATAAGTGAGGCTATATAATATTTGTCCTTTTGTGATTGATTTATTTTGCTCGGCATAATGACTTACAGTTCCATCCATATTTTAGCATGCATCAAGACTTTAGTTCTGCTACCAGCTGAGTAGTAGTCCATTGTATGTATGTACCACATTTTGTATATCTACTTATCTGTTGATGGACATTTAGGTTGTTTCTACCTTTTGGTTATTGTGAATAGTGCTGCAGTGAACACTGGTGTTCAAGTCTCTGTTTGAGGCTCTGCTTTCAAGTCTTTTGGGTACGTATCTAGAAGTGGTATTGTTGGGTCTTATGGTAGTTCTCTCTTTAGTTTTTAGCGGTTAAGTGCTACAGCTGCTAACCAAACAGTTGGCAGTTCAAATCCACCAGGCACTCCTTGGAAACTTTATGGGGCAGTTCTACTCTGTCCTATAGGGTCACTATGAGTCGGAAGCGACTTGACGGCACTGGGTTTGTTTTTTTTGGTTTGGAGGAACTGCCACACTGTTTTCCACAACAGCTATACCGGTTTGCATTCCCATCAGCAATGGATAAGGGTTCCAATTTCTCTACATCGTTGCAAACATTTCTTATTTTTTGTTATTTATTTATTTTTTATCTAGCCATTCTAGTGGGAGTAAAGTGGTATCTTATTGTGGTTTTGATATTCATCTCTCTGATGGCTAAAGATGTTGAGTATCTTTTCATGTGTTTCTTGGCCATTTGAATATCCTATTTGGTAAAATGTCTATTCAAGCCCTTTGTGCATTTTTTGATTGGGTTATTTGACTTTTTACTATTAAGTTTGTAAAAGTTTTATATGTATTTTGGATATTATTAAACTCTTGTCGGATAAATGGTTCCTCAAAATTTTCTCCCGATCTGTAGGTTGTCTTTTCGCTTTTTTATAAGGCCCTTTGATGAACAGAATTATTTGATTTTTCTGAGATCCCATTTATCTATTTTGTCTTTTGCTGTTCTTTCTTTTGTTATTATATCAGATAATTCATCGTTAAAAACTGAGCCTGACAGCCAGTGCTCCCCTATATTTTTTTCTAAGAATTTTATGGTTTTAGTTTTCACATTTAGGTTCTTAATCCATTTTGAATTGGTGTGAGCCATGGATCCTGATTCATTCTTCTGCATGTGGAAATTCAGTTTTCCAAGCACCATTCATTGAAGGGACTCTTCCTTTTCCATTAAATGGTCTCAGCGCCCTTGTCAAAAATCAGTTGGCCACAGATGTATGTGTTTATTTCTGTACTCTCAATTCTATTCCATTGATCTATGTTTATATTATTATACCAAGTACCACATTTATTATTGGTAAAGTTTAATTGGAGAATATGATGGGACCTTCTCCTACCCAGTGACAAATACAGAAGTTGAAGAACAGCAGACCATGTTTAGAGTGGAGTGGAATTACCTTAGGGACATAAAGCAGGTATGGAGGGTATAAACATTATTCTGGGGCATGTAGGTCCAAGTGAAAAGGAGAAATAAATAAGATATGGGTCAGTGCATAAGCAGTGATCTTTAATAAAATAAGCCTCTTCAGTATAGAATGGGGCCTTAATGAGTAACTGAGTTCCATCAGTTGCATTAATCAGATAAATCTCTCCTTCCATGGGAAGAAGAAAGTGAAGGGGTGGGGAGAAGGACTAAAGTCTTCTTACCAGTATTGTTCCCTACTTGAAAACAGTGAATGTCTCCTTCCTTCTAATGGGAACGTAGTGCATTTCTCTAGTATATTTTATGAATATGTGATAATTTATTTAATCATTTTACCAGTGAAAGACATTTGGATTATTTTCAATTTTTTTGCTATAATAATTCTAAAATGAACACCATTATTTAGACAACTTTGAGTGCTTGTCTAATTTTTACCTTTAAATAGGAGAAATAGAATTTCTGGGTCAAAGAGTATACTTATTTGAAGACTTTTGATAGCTATTACCAAATTGGCAACCCACACTCATATTTTATGTTCTGTTTTTATTAGGGAAGGAGAAAATAATTATTTGTTGAGCCTTTACTGTTCACCAGGGATTTATCTGTGTTTTCTCATTTAATATTTACAGCAATTCTGTGAGGTAGATGGTATTCTTGCTCTCTTATAGATGAAGAAATTAAAGCTCAAAGAGATAAAGTAACTTGCCTAAAGTCACACAATTCCTGAACTGGAATTAGGAGTTGAATCCATATGTGATACCAAAGTCCCTGGTCTTTTCATTGCAGCAGGTTGTGTCTCTCTTATTCTTCTTCTCATCACCAAGCTGTGCTTTGCCAAAAGAGGAGTTATTGGAAATGAGAGCATATAGCAATTTAAATCAATATCCCAGGATTTTATTTTTCTCTACCTCCATCCCATCGCCAACATAAACCAGTTAATAACTTACTTGGATCATCTCTTTTCTTTGACCAGAAACTGCAGTCTTCTCCTTCACCAGCCATGCCATTAGTTATCTTCTGTATCAGAAAGGGAAATAATGCAAGAAAGTAGATAATTCAGAGAACTCCCCAAGAAGGGGAGTATAGCTTTATGCCAACAAAAATCTGTTGGATGGGTGATTTTGTGCATTTGACTAATTTCAGAAGATTTATTGAACTTTCACATGAAAAACACTAGGCTAAAAAAAAATCGTATGATAGAAATGGAATCCCATTCGTACAAAATTTACAGTCCAGTTCAGAGAAAAAATATACATGCATAGATATACATATGTGTGTGTGCATGTGTGTATATGGTGTTTTCATAAGAATTTAAATAAATAATGTAAAACAATACATCAAAAAAAGTATAGTGTACCAGACATATTTAAGTATCATGGGAATATAGAGTAGAGGAAAACTGACAAGCTGGCAAGATAAATTAGAAAGACAGAAGGGCAATATGTTATTTATATATGTATCCTTAATGCTGATCATAGTGCCTAACACAAGGTAGACGCTCAGTAAAGATGTGTTGAATAGATGAATGAAAAGTCATAGAAATAATAGAGTTGGAGGGAGCTTTTAGAAGTTAGGTAGTTCAGCTCATTATTTTATAGATAACGGTTGCCCAGACCAGTTCAAAACCCCTTAGAACACTAAAGTAACAGAATCCCATTTCATATGCATTAAATTGGCCAAAAAACAAAAAGTCTGGCAATATCAGGCACTGTAAGTTCTCATTTTCTGTTCATGGGGGTGTAAATATGTACAATCACTTTGGAAAAGCAAGTTGGCAGCATCGATTCAAGCTGAAGATATGTAAATCCTATGATATAAGAAATCTTTTAATATAGAAAAATTCTTGCATATGTGTTTGTATAGTTTCCTAGGGCCTCAGTAACAAATTACCACAAACTCGGTGGTTTAAAACAACAGGACTTTATTCTCTCACTGTTTTGGAGGCCAGAAGTCCAAAATCAAAGTGTTGGCAAGGCTGTGCTCCTTTCTCTGAAAGGTCTAGAGGAGAATACTTTCTTGCTTCTTTCAGCTTCTGGTGGTTCCAGGCATTCCTTGGCTTTTGGCAGGATAGCTTCCATCTCTGCTTCTGTCAAATTGCCTTTTCCTCTTCTGTCTCTGTGTAATCTCAGTCTGCTTCTCTATTTTAAGGACCCTTGCCATTGGATTTAGGGTTTACATGGATCATCTAGGATGATCTCATCTTGAAATCCTCAATTTAATTACATCCCCAAACACCCTTTATCTAAATAAGGTCATATTCACAGGTTCTGGGAGTCAGGATGTGGACATATCTTTTCTGGGGGTACCATTCAACCCATTACAATGTTCAACAAGTGTTCATTGCAGCAGTTCTTATGCTAAAACTAACCCTGACCTCCATGGTGTTTGCTCTGGTCTTTTAAAACTTTCTGGTAAGTAGCAGGTTATTTTATTCCCCACCTCAACATTGAAAATTTGAAAGAAGATTGATTATAGCTTTATTTCATTACTTTTAATTCTATTGAAGCTAGTTTTATGGTCTAGTGTATAATCAGTTTTGTTGATCGTTCCTTGTGTACTTGGAAAATGAAGTATATGATATTCTGTAACTGTTCTATTAAATCAATTAGATCTATTATCTATTAGATCAAGTTGGTGGATAGTATCGTTCAAGTATTCTGTCTTCTTAATGATTTTCTGCCTACTTAATTTATCAATTATTGAGAGATGCATGTTTAAATCACTAAAATTATGGATTTGTCTATTGCTCCTTTAGTTCTGTCAGTTTTTGTTTCATGTGTCTTAAAAACAGCTTTATGAGTTATATATACATTTAGGATAGTGTCCTCTTCATTCATTGACCTTTTCTTAATTATGACATGTCCCTCTTTATATTTGGTAATATTCCTTGTCCAAAAGTCTGCTTTGTGTGATATTTATTTATCCACTCCAACTTTCTTATGACTAGTATTTGTATGACGTATGTTTTTCCATCCTTCTTATATTTTACAACCTGTACCTTTATATTTAAAGTTAGTTTCTAGTAGACTGTATATATTTGGGTCTTTTTTAAAAAATCCATTTGAGTAATCTCTGCCTTTTAATTGGTATGTTTAATCCATTCATATGTAATGTAATTATTAATATGGCTGTGTTTATACCTACCAACTTGTTATTTGTTGTCTATCTGCTCCATCTGTCCTTTGTTCCTTTTCTCTTTTTCTGCTTTCTTTTGGATTAAGTATATATATTTTTCCTATTCCATTTTATCTCATCTATTAAAAAATTTTTTTTTTATTGGCTTATTGGAAACCCTGGTGGTGTAGTGGTTAAGTTCTACGGCTGCTAACCAAAAGGTCGGCAGTTCGAATCCACCAGGCAGTCCTTGAAAACTTTATGGGGCAGATCTACCCTGTCCTATGAGGTTGCTATGAGTTGGAATTGATTTGTCGGCAGTGGGTTTGGTTTTTGGTTTACTGGCATATTAAATATACCTCTTTATTTTAGTTTTCAGTACCTTCAAATAATATTATTCCACTTTTTATAAAATGTAAGAACCTTATGATAGTACACTTAAAATCCTCCCTCCCATCCTTTCTGATATTATTGGTATACATTTTGCTTCTATATATGTCAACAGATCTGGCAATACATTGTATTTTTCTTCGATGAATCAATTATATTTTAAGAAAAATAAATTGAAAAAATGTCCTATGTATTTTCTCACTTATTTGGCATTTCTGGCACTCTTCATTCCTTTATGGTATCATTTTCCTGCAGCCTATAAATGTTTTTTATTTCATCTTCCTTTTGAAGCGTATTTGCACAGGATGCAGAATTCTAAGATGGCAGTTTTTTCTTCTGGCTTGTATTGTTTATGGTGAGAAGTCAGCCATCATTGTAAACCCTGCTGTTTTATATTTAACATGTCTTTTTTTCCTGACTGATATTAAAATATTTTCGTTATCATTGATTTTCAAGAATATAATGATGATGTTATCTCAGAGGGATTATCTTTATGTTTACCGTGCTTGGGTTTCATTGAGATTCTAATATTTGAGGGTTGTTTTTCAATAAAGCTGGAAAATTGTAGACCACTGTTTCTTCAAATATTTCTTCTAGACTCTCTCCTCCCCCTTTTTGAAACCTTTTGTTCTATGTTAGATCACTTTATATTGTCCCATAGGTCAATGAGGCTCTGATAGGTTTTTTTTGAACTCTTTTTGTTTGTTTTTTCTCTTAGTGCTTCCAGATTGGTATTTTCTATTGCCTTATTTCAAGTTCAGTAATCTTTTCTATTGCTATGTCTAATGTTCGATTTAGCTGATACAATGAATTTTTCATTTCAGATATAGTATTTTTCAGCTCTAGGAGTTCCATTTGGTTCTTTATTATAGCCCTATTTCTCTTCTTATTGTTTATGTTTTTGTTTAAGTCTTGAATATATTAATAATAGCTTTTAGAAAATATTTGCCTGCTGTTCTCAACATCTCTGTCATTTCTGGACTTGTTTCTATTAACTGATTTTTTTCCTGGCTGTGAGACATAATTTTCTGCTTGTTTTATTATCTAGTGATTTTTGGCTGGATGCTAGATGTTGTGACCATGACATTGTTGAATGTTGGATTTGGTTCTCTTAGAGGGTGTTAGATTTTATTCTGGCAGGAATTTATATGTAGATCAACTTGATCATTTCAAACTTGTTTTTAAGCTTGGCTTAGGTCAACCTAAAGTGGCATTTAGGGCTAGTTTAGTCCCACTTTTAACATGTGTCTTTTCCCTGGTCTCTGAATGCTCAATGATGTCTCTCCACTCTAGAGGTTAGAACTCAAATGTCTCCCAGTCCTGTAGGTTCTCCAGTAGATACTCAGTTTATTCTTCTCTAGTAGTCATTCCTTCTCTGATAGCTTCTTTGCCTATCCTTGTGGAGTCTTCCCTACACATACATAGATTGATATTAAGCCAGAGACTCAAGGAGACTGCTCTGCGAATGGATAGAGCTATTTTTCTGTGTGACTCCCTCTTCTCTGATACCACACCCCAGAAATTCAAACTGCCTCAGCCTCCCTGAGCCCCAGTTTCTCTCCTCAGCCCTGTAAGATCGCAGTGCTTTAACTTGTTTACTCCTCCCTGCACCATGATATGTAAAGTGCCTCCCAACACCAAGCTGGGGTGACCAAAATACTCACTTCATTTGTTTTCTTTCTCTCAGGGATTACAGTCCTGCACTGCCTGTTGTTCAGTGTCTGAAAACAGTTGTTTCATATGTATTTTTCTTTTTTTTTTTTCTGTTTGTTAACAGATGGAGGGTTAGTCTAATACCAGTTACTCCCTTATGGCCAGAAGCAGAAATCCCTAATGTAGCTTTTATAGATGGATGACATTGTGTTTGGTTGCTTTTCTTCAGTTAATAGATTCTTGAGAGTATGTTCATTTTTTTCTTAGGTATTGCATTTTAAAAGTAACCTTTCTTAATGTAAGGACAAAAACAACCATGAGTTAATCCTATGACTTTAATCAGACAGACTTCCTTGAGTTTTTTTTTGTCTTTTTTTTTATTCCCATATGTATGAGAAACATTTACATGCTGAATTTATATGTAGTATGTTTCAACTAAAAACAAATCATTAAAATTGTGACCTACTTTTTTTTGTTGGATTTTATTCACTAATAGCCAAGTGTTTTCATAGAGTGTAAAGCAACATTTTATTAGTTTCTTAAATCCCTTGCTATGCTTTTTCGCAGAATGAAATTTTTCACTACTTATGTCACAGTGCAGGATATAGAATATGAAAATATAATGTCCACTTCTCTTAACTGCAATAATAATTTGAATAGTCTCAAAAGATACATTTCTTTTCCCCCAGACATAAGTGAAGCCTCTTTTGAGTTCAGAGCCAAAATTAAGGACCATTTTAGATTGAGTCCCCAGGACACTCAGTTTTTCATCCTAGGTAGCAGTATCTCATTTTTACATTTCCTGTGTTGTCTCTGTAGATGGTTAGAAAAGCAATACTTCATCAGAACGATGGATTACTGCCAGCACCCCTCTGTGAGATAGTTATTAAAAGCATGTCCTTTCCTCTCCAATTCAGAGTACAAGGTTTTCACTGATGTTATATACTTGAGCTCTTCTGACACAAGGGAGAAGAGGGCTAAAGCAGCTTTCAAAACTGGGTTTACAGCCTTTGGTATCGTTCGTTGTTTCAGTGAACTAGGTGAGGTGGTTCTTAATCTTTTTCTACCTCTTTGTTGTTAAGGTGGTTGATTGTCAGTGAGAGCTGCAGTCAAACAAAAATGGAAACTTTGTAATTTATGTATAGCTTTAAAAAGGCAAAGAAACGAAGGATTATTGCAGTTGGTCCAGTCTCCGGTACAATTAATATCAAATGCATATAAATCCTATTAGAGTTCTGTCATGGGTGAAAAAGGAATATGAAAAATGCGTGACCTATCTTTATTAGATTCAGTTAGAGAGAGACCATTCAGAGCTAAGGAGCTTTATGAACTGCATATTAATCATAACCAGTCTTCTGAGATAAACCTATTTCTTGTAACTTATCAAAGCTGTACAGAAGATTAGTCATTCCCTTTGGTAAAGGAATGTTTTACATATTGTTCTGAGTTTTGAACATTGCAGCTTAAAAAAACTGATTAACAGATATTTTAATACTAAAATATATCTCATTGAATTATATAGCTTAGGCAGCTATTATCCTGTAATGCCACCTCAATAGGGAGATGGGCTCTTTGTCAAAACCTCTACATCACTGTTTTGTTGCATATTGAACAAGACACTCTCAGGAGTTGTATTAGAGACCAGACAAAAGAACTTTGCTACAGCAAGCAATCATTAAATCATGCAGAAATATTTCTTTCTTAAATCTTTACTTTTAGCAACAATTGGTAGATGCCAGCACCATTTTTTTAAAATGTCACTTTCAATTCCTGAAGTCTTTTATCTCTTTGAGAAGGAGGAGAATTAGCTTAAGGGGACTGTTAAGACCATTATGTTAACACACAGTATTACTAAAGATAGGGGATGAGTAACAGCTAAAATCTGACAAAGATAATTAAGATCCTATTTTAAAAACATGTGAGAAGGTTTCATAAGATTATGAAACTTGTAGGTAAAACATAAAGAACCCAAAACAACATAAAGAAGTAGGTATAAAATATGTTTTGCATTGTTGGTTCACAAAACTCAGAGACGTTGAGTGATTTAATTGTTTAGTTTCTGACCGTCTATTGTCACTTGAGTACCCACAGTGTATTAGGTCCTGTTGATTAAAATATAGGATGATTTCATTATGAAGATTTCTGTAGTTAATAACATACTGTTTATAGCTTTGTTTTCATACTTCTAAAATAATAGGCTTGTCTATAAAGCTCAAAAATATAGAAGTATATATATTAGAAATAAAATCTTCCCTCATTCTCCTTAGCCTACTCTCTAGGGGTAACCACTGTTAGTAATTTGATGTATGGTCCTCCTAAATATTATTAAAAACTCATTTACTGAAGGAATGTACATGCAGAAAAGTGCACAAATCATAAACAGACAGCTCATTGAATTATCACAAAGTGAATGTGCCCGTGTAATCAACACCCAAGTCAAGAAATAGAACATCGCCAGCTTTTCCCAATTCCTACAGCTTTCCTCTTCCCCAGAGACAACCTCTGACTTGAGTTGGAACGCTATAGTTAGTATTGCCTATTTTTGAACTTTATATATGTTGAATCAAGGAGCATGTTTTTTTTTCTGTGTGTGGCTTCTTCCATACAACCCTATGTTTGTGACAATCATCCACATTTGAGTATAACTGTAGTTTGTCCTTTTATTGTTCTACAGTGGAGGTCAGTGAACCTTTACTATAACCGGCCAGACAGTAAATATTTTATGCTTTGTGGGTCATATGGGCTCTGCCAGAACTGTTGAACTTGGCTGCTGTAATGCAAAAGTAGCCATAGGTAATATGTAAATGAATGAGTGTGGCTGTATTCCAATAAAACTTTATTTACAAAAATAGGCTATGGGCCACATTTGGCTATAGTTTGCCAAGCCTTGCTCTATAGTATTTGGTTGTATGAATGTATCAGAGAATTTACTTGCCTTCTTGAGTATTAACAGACATTTGAATTTTTCCTCTGAACATTCTTGTTACATGTGTTTTTGTATACATATGCACACATTTCTGTTCAGCATACCTAGGAATAGAATTGCTACATTAGAAGGTACATGTATGTTCGTCTTAAGTAGTAATGCCAAATAACAATTGTGATGGCTGGGTGGCACAGATGGTTAAGTGCTCGACTACTAGCCAAAAGGTTGGTGGTTTGAACCTGCCCTGAGGTTCCTTGGAGGACAGGACTGGAAGTCTGCTTCCAAAACGTCACAGCCTTGAAATTCCTCTGGAGCAATTCTACTGTGCACACATGGGGTCAACATAAGTCAGGATCAACTTGATGGTGACTAAAAACAACAAACCAGCGATTATATTCATCATCACTTGTAATTGTCAGTCTTTTTAAAAGATTTCTTTATTAATTTAAGCTACACATAATACATGATATTCTTATTTTTTAAAATTGAAATGTCAGTATTCACCTAATCATAAAACTCCTTATAGAAAAGCTGATATAATATGTTAAAAAAAAAAACCCACTGCCATCGAGTTGATTCCAACTCATAGTGACCCTGTAGGAGAGAGTAGAACTGCCCCATAGGGTTTCCAGGGAGCGGCTGGTGGATTTGAACTGCCGGCCTTTTGGTTAGGAGCCGAACTTTTAACCACTAATATGTTAGCTTCTAATTTAACCAATTAATTATTTTCCTTAATCCTAATATACTAAAGGTTCTCACAGTACATGTTATATATTTTATATATTCAACAGAACTTTATTCTCAACAAATGTCTAATAGTAGCATTAGTGTAGCCATGTAAGAAAAAGGAGAATACGTAAATTCTAGGTAACATAGTTTCTGCACAAGTACTCCAATAATAGCCTTTTCCAAGATTTTCTATGACCTTTATTTTAGAATCGAAATTCAAAGTCCTTTTCTAAAATGTCACCTTTTTCAAACTGTTTTTGTATCTTTTTCAAACCCCCACTACCCATTCTTTCTTGAAACCCCTGTGCTTTCTACTTATCTGTACCATCTTATTTCCTAACTTTTCATCTTCTTGCACAAGTAATTGTACCTAACTCCTGATTTTTTGTTCAAGACTCTCAGTTCTTCTCCGGCTATAATTTGCCTGCCGTGATGGGTTCATATTATCAGTCTTACGTGGATGCTCCCAAGTTGTTTACATCTCTGATCCAGATTTTTCACCTGTCTTCTGGTCTTATATTTCTGATAACTGAGAAGGTATCATCATTTCATCTCATCTCAAATTTAAATATCTAAAGTAAAACTTAAAATTCATTCTTTTTCTTTCACTCTCTTACTCTCTCACTTTCCTCCATCCCTCAAAAGTACCAACGTCCACTTTAGCTCATTTAGCAAATACTGATAGTAGAAATATATGTTTTATTAAGCTTTGATAAATAGCTAGGTATAGAATAATTTCTCTTTTCAGTTAAGTGATAGGGGAGAGGAAGGAAGGAATGACACATTTTATAAAACTCATACTAAGAAAGAAATTTGTAGCCATGTTCTAAATACTGTAAAATGTTATTTTTAAGATTTGTTCATTAATTGTAAATCATTTTGCAGCTATATTTTGAAATAGGCAAGTTAACTTTGGAAAATATTGCAAAAGAAATGCTAGATCATTCTAATTGAACAGTGAATGATTGTAGTTCAGTACTTTTTAGTGTTCTAAAAATAAACAGCTATAAATATACACTAAATTTTAAAAATAATTTATTCAGTATAAATAAGTGAAAATTATCATCTTGAAAAAATAATTGCTTCTGGGTAGTAAGAAAAAGCATGTCTTTCCATTGAGCCACTAATATCCTCTGAATCTAAATGGAGTTAGTTTAAAACTTTTGAGAAAAGCATATAATTTATCAGAGTGTCATTTCCAAATGTAGAAGCCCTTAATCTCGTAACAAATGAAGAGTTGCTGAAATTTTTTAATATTCCCTGACATACTGTCAAGAAGCAGGGTAGCACTGAGGTGAATTCCCCGAATGATAACCATAGTAACCTATTAGGGCTTATTATAAGTGAAATGACAACAAATAAATATTTGTGTGCCTACTGTGTTCCAGGCATTGTGCTATCAGCTTAGGAAGTACATTCAGGTGGGGGCAGGGAGAATATATCTCTGTGTTTGTGTGTGTGCGTGTGCATACGCACACGTACACACTACATACACATATACATAAACATGTTATTGATAGTTGTTGTCAAGTTGGCCCCTGACTCATGGTAACCCCATGCACAGTGGAACCAAACGCTGACTGGTCATGCACCATTCCCATGTTTGGTAGCAGATCAGACCGTTGTGATCCATACGGTTTTCAGTGACTGATTTTCTGAAGCAGATCGCCAGGCCTTAACTTCTGAGTCCATCTTAGCCTGGAAGCTCTGCTGAAACCTGTTCAGTGTCAAAGCAACACACAAGCCTTCACTGACAGATGGGTGGCGGCTGTGTGGGGGCAAAAATTGAATGTGGGTCTCCTGCATGGAAGGCAAGAATTCTACCACTGAACCACCAATGCCACACGCACACACGTACATACGTATATACCCATGTGTATATGTGTGCACGCACACACACACAATCACAGTAGGAGTGTCTTATGAAGAAGAGAAATAGAGGAGGGTAAAGACTATCAGGAGTGGAGGTTGCTACCTTAAATAGAATGGTTGGGGTAGACCTCATAGAGAAAGTGATATTTGAACAAACAGATGAACAAGGTAAGAGAATAAGCCAAGGGGATATCTGGTATGGTATTTATTTAGTAGGTTTTTATTTATTTCTCACGTCATTCCTGAGGAAACCCTGGTGGCGTACTGGTTAAGTGCTACGGCTGCTATCCAAAGGGTCGGCAGTTCGAATCCGCCAGGCGCTCCTTGGAAACTCTATGGGGCAGTTCTACTCTGTCCTATAGGGTCGCTATGAGTTGGAATTGACTCGATGGCACTGGATTTGGTTTGGTTTTGGTTTTCATTCCTGGAAGGATTTGGTACCTAAATTAAAGAAATTTTGAAGAATTTAGGCCATAACTAAAGAAAAAATGGAAATATTAACATTTTCTGTTTTTCGTAATATGATGGGATCATACTAGGGAGAACTTAGTCCACCCTGGGGAAATGTTTTGCCTTGACTTTTGTTTTACCGTCACTATCTTCCCTGGGGTAACATGCTGCCCACAATCACTCAGGGTAGAGCATTTTACTGTAATATTTCCACACCTTATAAAAATTGACTTAGATTGAAAATATTCCATCACATCAAACCCTGAATCTAGTTTTTCTAATCTAAATATCAAATGAGAGGGAACTTGAGAAGGTTTACTGGAGAATGTAACATACAACCATCGTAACAGTGGTTCTTTGGAAATCTCTTTTGATATCATTATGTATTCAATGGAATAATGGTGGTTTTTTTTTTTATTTTGGGCCAGGTAAAGAGGAAAGTAAATAAGACCTTAGGGTACCCCTTAAATCACACCATATAGGAAATTACCTATTCCAATTATGCATAATCTGCCCTTATTGCTGACTTTCCCCATTATTCACCATTACTATAGTTGGAGAGCCTGAAAAGCTTTTAGGAAAATAAGAATAATGAGTTACTAGTTTTTTTTATGTGCTGTTAAGGTGTGGTATTGCAGGATGTTTAGTGATTATTCTACACAGAAACGTAATGCTTGTGTTATGAATTTCTACCTGGATATTCAGAATTCTATAATTGAATATGACAATTTTCCTTTCACTTTTTCTGAATTTTACAGATAAATCTTCAGTTTGCAAATATGGCAGTGTATCACTTATATTCAAATGAAAACACCCAGGTTTTGTAATTTGAGAAAACAATGGGAATTGCATTTTATTTTACACGTTATATAAGATCTAGCACACTTTTACTTAGTTGTCTGACTTCTGGTTTCTCTCAGACTGTTCAAACTGGACATGCCACTTTAATATGAAACTCGTACATATTTTCTGGTTAGCTAACTGTGTTTTTTACTCTTGCAACAGGAAAGATAAGTGTAGACATCCTAGACTCATCGGTGAAGGAGGAGCCAAAAAAACAAAACAAAACAAACCTGTTGTCGGCAAGTTGATTCTGGCTCATAGTGACCCTATAGAACAGAGTAGAACTGCCCCATAGGTTTCCAGGCAGCGCCTGGAGTATTGGAACTGCCAACCTTTTGGTTAGTAGCTCTTAACCACTACGCCATGAGGGTTTCCAAAGGAGGAGCCAGGTCAATAATAATCTAGCTGGACCAGTGAACAACTTTAAGTAAGGCAGAGCATGTAGGTAGATATCATAGACCCACATACCAGGTTTCAGTGTTGAAAAAGAATAATTAATAGTCTGAGAATTTGGAAGACAGAGTCTGCGACCTCTGGGCTAAGAAAAGGTTCTAAACAGAAGTCATAGATGCTAGGCAGAGGAAAATGTATGTGTATGTATATGGAATTCACAAAAAATTGATAGGAAACCAAAGGTTTTATGAACCAGGGGGTTTCCTGCTGAGGATCATATTAGCACTGGAAGGACAATTTGAGGGCATGTGATCTATGAGGAAATGGAGGCTCAGATTGGGGAACGGAGTCTTTCCACATTTACTGTCCACCACAAATTTAGATTTAGAGTTGTAGAAATGCCAAAAGTAAACCTCATGGACCAAAAAAATATTGGAGCCCTTCTTGGGGTCAATTTTTAAAAATAAATTTAAAAAACAATAATTCTGTCTCAAAGGACAATGGGTGTAAAAACTGTTTATCATTTGGCCTATTCTTAAATGGGAGGATATAGTTTCATGATCATTTTATTACATATCATTCTAGTTTCTAGATGCTGTAATAAATATGCTATCCTTCCCATTCCTTTACATCTCCATAATGGTGCTGACTTGACAAATACTAAAGAAATATTAAAAAAAAAGAGAAAACCTTGCATTAACTGTAAATTCAAATGAGGCATACATGTGGAATAAACAAGATGTTGACTAATAGATTGTAATTGTAAAATTTTACAAAATACCATCAATACGACCAGTACCTATATCACTCAAAGACTAATCATTATTCTAAAGTTATAGTGGTGAAAAGTTTTCTGCTATGCAGAAGTAAAATTTTTGTGGATTCTTTCCCCATTCTACCTTCTATTTTGAGTATATCTGCAAAGCTGGTTAAATCTTGCTTAAAATTTTATATTAAAAATGTATGCAGTACACATAGGTGTGGTAATGCTTAATTGTCCATTGAAGAACACATTTCACATTTTCAGCATGATTGGTTTCCTACTCTAAACATTTTTATTAAGGCATTTATTCAACAAAGGAAGGCCTGCACAGAAAGCAACAGTGTAGATGTTTTTCAACTACTCCTCTGTCAGGAATTTAGGTAAAAATACATTTGAAATACCACATTGAAGAAAAGAGAATCTTTAATGGAAATCAAGTTAAACATCAAAAATGATCATTGCCTTTGGACTGTAAGATTAGTCTAGAGTTTGATTTTATGACTATTTAAGGATATCACCTATAGGTTCATATTGCCATTTCTACCATTTTCCCTATTTTGATGGTTGATTGTGTGTATGTATATTTTTCTTACTAAAAAAAAAAAAAACCAAACTCACTGCTGTTGAGTCGATTCCGACTCATAGCAACCCTGTAGGACAGGGTAGGACTGCCTGATAGAGTTTCCAAGGAGCGCCTGGCAGATTTGAACTGCCGACCTCTTGGTTAGCAGCTGTAGCACCTAACCACCATGACACCAGGGTTTCCATTTTTCTTATTATGGCAAGTATATATATATAATAAAACAATCGCCATTTCAACATTTTTTACATGTACAGTTTAGTGACATTATGTTCATCATGTTGTGTAACCATCACCACTACCCGTTTCCAGATTTTTCCATCACCTGTAACAGAAGCTCAGTGTCCCCTAAGCAATGGTTCCTTCTTTCCCCTACCTCCCATCCCTGGTAACCACCAATAAACTTTGGTCTCTATACATTTGCCTATTCTAAATGTTTCATATCAGTAGGGATCTTATTTTTATCCTCTTCTTCTACTCAAAAATGGCTTCTTAGATTGCTTTAAATAATATATATTTTAAAAGTGTTTAAAGACCTTATGATAATGATGTTTGTTATACATTGAATTGTGTCCCCCAAAAATATATGTTGTAAATCCTACTACCCTCTATGCCTATGGTATGGGTTATGCCTATGGTTGTAATCCCATTTGGGAATGGATTGTCTTTTTTGTGTTAATGAGACAAGATTAATGTAGGGTGTTTTCTGAGTCAGTCACTTTTGAGATATAAAAGAGATTAAACAAGCAAGTGGAAAAAAAAGCAGAAATGGGGGAAGAGAGATGTCAAGCCATATGGAGATTTCCCAGGAGCAGAATTTCAGGAGAGACAAGGACCTTCCTCCAGAGCTTACAGAGAGAAAGCCTTTCCCTTGAGCCAGCACCCTGAATTTGGACTACTACCCTCCTAAGCTGTGAGAAAATAAATTTCTGCTTGTTAAAGCCACTCACTTGTGGTATTTCTGTTATAGTACCTCGAGAGACCTAAGACAACATTATGTTTTCTGTATATTTTATTTATTAGCATATAAAATAAAATAATAAATTTTTAAAATTTTGGGCACCCAGCCACAAATTTTGTTTCCAGATGTCCAACTTTGCCACCGCTTCAATAAGTATTTGATTGAAACAAAATACAAGATAAGTCTCTCTTTCTCACTCTCCGTTGCTGTCCATTCTGTCTCTTCATTCTATCTTTTTTAAAGACTTAAATATGATTTCTGTTTTCCTCTCTAGTCCAATACTGGCTGGAAGGGAATTATTATTTCCCTATTCCAAAGTAGGAATAAGTTAGCATGTTTGTAGAACTGGGCTCTGGTCTTTATGGCTATCTTTTACATCAGTGTGTACAGCGAGAGCAAATTAATTGAAGAAGGAGAAAGACGGTCCTATCAGGACCCGTGGTTGTAAACCTCCCAATAACCCAGTGAGTGCGCTATATTTAAATGCAAGGGCCTTTGCATCAACTTTTGATATATCGGGTCTATGTTTGTAACAAAACGAAGTCACATACTGTGTTGCCCTCTTCGGAAATCAGGGAAGTGTGCTAACCTGCTAAAAGCTTAAGAAGTCCTTGGTTTAATTTTCTTTAAACCAGAGTTTCCCAAAGTTATGTGGTCAAGGGACCCCTTTTTGGGTGACGGGAATGATACTCACTAACCTCTTGAGACACCAGTTTTCTATAGCCCACAGTTAGGTAAATGCTCAGTGGTGTACGTGTAAAATAGTCATGTGGTACCTGTGGCTGTTGAAAAAATGTGAATGACTTAAAATTAAATAAAATTAAATATTCAGCTCCTCAGGTGCACTAGCCACACTTTAAGTGCTTAATAGCCACCAGGGGCTAATGACTCCTATTATTGGACAGCACAGATTATGGAATAGAGCATTCCCATCATCACAGAAATGTTTATTGGACAGTACTGATACAAATCAAGCTTATTAAAGCTTAATACTTAATACTAATTTAAAAGGATGTCAGCCCTGCTATTTGCTTACTTACCCTTTAAGATATGGACTTGTTCTTAATCAATAGCCAAGAAAATATGAACCACAGGCCCTGGAAAGAGGGTGTAAACTCAATCTGCCTAGTATTCAAATTTCATCAAAAGCCTCATCAAGAGAAATTACATTTATGGGGAACGATTTGAAGGAATAGTAGTCCAGACATCATTCTAGATCAGAAATTGGCAAACTACAGCCTATGGGCCAAATCTGACATGCTACCTGTTTTTTTTTTTTTTTTTAATATTTTGTTTTATTTTTGGTGAAATTATACATATCAGAACCTGCTCCCATTCCACAGTTTCTAAACATAGTGATCAATAACACTGGTTACATTCAGCACCTGTGTCAACATTTTAGGTATTTATGTCCTAATTGTTTCACTCCCATTTAACTTAAAATTACCACCCTCCTTCTCTATAATTTAAAATAGCTGTTGACTCTTTGGTCTTATATAGAATCTTTTTTTTAATGCAATACTCAATCTTTACTTTTTGAGCTAAACTATTACGTAGATTAAAGATGACATCAGGGGATATGTAGTTCCAACTCAAGCTTTGAAGAGTAACTCAAGGCCATAGTTTTGGATACTCCTCCAAACTCAATAGGTTCAGTAAGTTTGGGTTCTTTAAGAATTTCAGCTTCTGTTCCACATTTTTATCCCTTTCTGTTAGGATCCATCTATTTTGTTGCTGATTAGAGTGTTCAGTGGTGGTGGTCAGGCACCATCTAGTTCTTCTGGTCTCAAGATAGAGGAGGTCGTGGTTCATGGAGACAATTACCCCTATAGTCGGAACCTTCTCTGATTCTTGGGTTTCCTTCTTTCTCTTTTGTTCCAGATAGAGACCAATTGTTGTATCTTAGATGGCCGGCCACTCATAAGCATTTTTTAAAAAATTTAATTTTTTATTGTTCTTTAAATGAAAGTTTACAATTCACGTCAGTTACTCATGCAAAAACATAGACACACATTGTTGTGACCCTAGTTGCACTCCCTATAATGTGACAGCACATTCCTCCTCTTGACCCCGTATTTCCCATGTCCATTCAAGAGGCTCCTGTCCCCCTCAGCCTTCTCATCTCACCTCTGGATAGGAGCTGCCCACTTAGTCTCATGTGACTACATGAGCTAAGAAACACACTCCTCACCGGTATAATTTTATGGTTTTTTTTTTTTATTAACTTTTATTGAGCTTCAAGTGAACGTTTACAAATCAAGTCAGACTGTCACATATAAGTTTATATACACCTTACTCCGTACTCCCACTTGCTCTCCCCCTAATGAGTCAGCCCTTCCAGTCTCTCCTTTCGTGACAATTTTGCCAGCTTCCAACTCTCTCTATCCTCCCATCCCCCCTCCAGACAGGAGATGCCAACACAGTCTCAAGTGACCACTTGATATAATTAGCTCACTCTTCATCAGCATCTCTCACCTACCCACTGTCCAGTCCCTTTCATGTCTGATGAGTTGTCTTTGGGGATAGTTCCTGTCCTGGGCCAACAGAAGGTTTGGGGACCATGACCGCCAGGATTCCTCTAGTCTCAGTCAGACCATTAAGTATGGTCTTTTTATGTGAATTTGGGGTCTGCATCCCACTGCTCTCCTGCTCCCTCAGGGGTTCTCTGTTGTGCTCCCTGTCAGGGCAGTCGTCGATTGTGGCCGGGCACCAACTAGTTCTTCTGGTCTCAGGATGATGTAGGTCTCTGGTTCGTGTGGCCCTTTCTGTCTCTTGGGCTCTTAGTTGTCATGTGACCTTGGTGTTCTTCATTCTCCTTTGCTCCAGGTGGGTTGAGACCAATTGATGCATCTTAGATGGCCGCTTGCTAGCATTTAAGACCCCAGACGCCACATTTCAAAGTGGGATGCAGAATGTTTTCATAATACAATTATGTTGCCAATTGACTTAGAAGTCCCCTTAAACCATGGTCCCCAAACCCCGGCCCTTGCTCCGCTGACCTTTGAAGCATTCATTTTATCCCGGAAACTTCTTTGCTTTTGGTCCAGTCCAATTGAGCTGACCTTCCATGTATTGAGTGTTGTCCTTCCCTTCATCTAAAGCAGTTCTTATCTACTAATTAATCAGTAAAAAACCCTCTCCCACCCTCCCTCCCTCCCCCTCTCATAACCACAAAAGTATGTGTTCTTCTCAGTTTATACTATTTCTCAAGATCTTATAATAGTGGTCTTATACAATATTTGTCCTTTTGCCTCTGACTAATTTCACTCAGCGTAATGTCTTCCAGGTTCCTCCATGTTACGAAATGTTTCATAGATTCGTCACTGTTCTTTATCGTTGCGTAGTATTCCATTGTGTGAATATACCACAATTTATTTACCCATTCATCCGTTGATGGACACCTTGGTTGCTTCCAGCTTTTTGCTATTGTAAACAGAGCTGCAATAAACATGGGTGTGCATAAAGGCTCTTATTTCTCTAGGGTATATTCCGAGGAGTGGGATTTCTGGGATGTATGGTAGTTCTATTTCTAACTGTTTAAGATATCGCCAGATAGATTTCCAAAGTGGTTGTACCATTTTACATTCCCACCAGCAGTGTATGAGAGTTCCAATCTCTCCGCAGCCTCTCCAACATTTATTATTTTGTGTTTTTTGGATTAATGCCAGCCTTGTTGGAATGAGATGGAATCTCATTGTAGTTTTAATTTGTATTTCTCGATTGGCTAATGATCGAGAGCATTTTCTCATGTATCTGTTAGCTGCCTGAATATCTTCTTTAGTGAAGTGTGTGTTCATATCCTTTGCCCACTTCTTGATTGGGTTGTTTGTCTTTTTGTGGTTGAGTTTTGACAGAATCATATAGATTTTAGAGATCAGGCGCTGGTTGGAGCTGTCATAGCTGAAAAGTCTGTAGGTGGTCTTTTTACTCTTTTGGTGAAGTCTTTGGATGAGCATAGGTGTTTGATTTTTAGGAGCTCCCAGTTATCTGGTTTCTCTTCGTCATTTTTGGTAATGTTTTGTATTCTGTTTATGCCTTGTATTAGGGCTCCTAACGTTGTCCCTATTTTTTCTTCCATGATCTTTATCGTTTTAGTCTTTATGTTTAGGTCTTTGATCCACTTGGAGTTAGTTTTTGTGCATGGTGTGCGGTATGGGTCCTGTTTCATTTTTTTGCAAATGGATATCCAGTTATGTCAGCACCATTTGTTAAAAAGACTATCTTTTCCCCAATTAACTGACTCTGAGCCTTTGTCAAATATCAGCTGCATGTATGTGGGTGGATTTATATCTGGGTTCTCAATTCTGTTCCACTGGTCTACGTGCCTGTTGTTGTACCAGTACCAGGCTGTTTTGACTACTGTGGCTGTATAATAGGTTCTGAAATCAGGTAGAGTGAGGCATCCCACTTTCTTCTTCTTTTTCAGTAATGCTTTGCTTATCTGAGGCTTCTTTCCCTTCCATATGAAGTTGGTGATTTGTTTCTCTATCACCTTAAAAAATGACATTGGAATTTGGATCGAAAGTGCATTGTATGTATAGATGGCTTTTGGTAGAATAGACATTTTTACTATGTTAAGTCTTCCTATCCATGAGCAAGGTATGTTTTTCCACTTAAGTATGTCCTTTTGAATTTCTTGTAGTAGAGCTTTGTAGTTTTCTTTGTATAGGTCTTTTACATCCTTGGTAAGATTTATTCCTAAGTATTTTATCTTCTTGGGGGCTACTGTGAATGGTATTGATTTGGTGATTTCCTCTTTGATGTTCTTTTTGTTGATGTAGAGGAATCCAAGTGATTTTTGTATGTTTATCTTATAACCTGAGACTCTGCCAAACTCTTCTATTAGTTTCAGTAGTTTTCTGGTGGATTCGTTGGGGTTTTCTGTGTACAAGATCATGTCATCTGCAAATAGAGATAATTTTATTTCCTCCTTGCCAGTCCGGATGCCCTTTATTTCTTTGTCTAGCCTAATTGCTCTGGCTAGGACTTCTAGCACAATGTTGAGTAAGAGCAGTGATAAAGGGCATCCTTGTCTGGTTCCCGTTCTCAAGGGAAATGCTTTCAGGTTCTCTTCATTTAGAGTGATATTGGCTGTTGGCTTTGCATAGATGCCCTTTATTATGTTGAGGAATTTCCCTTCAATTCCTATTTTGGTAAGAGTTTTTATCATGAATGGGTGTTGGACTTTGTCAAATGCCTTTTCTGCATCAATTGATAAGATCATGTGGTTCTTGTCTTTTGTTTTATTTATGTGATGGATTTCATTGATTTTCTAATTTTGAACCAACTTTGCATACCTGGTATGAATCCCATTTGGTTATGGCAATTTTTTTAAATATTTTGTTGAATTCTATTGGCTAAAATTTTGTTGAGAATTTTTGTATCTATGTTTATGAGGGATATAGGTGTGTAATTTCTTTTTTTGTGGTGTCTTTTTTTTTTTTTTTTACCTGGTTTTGGTGGCAGGGTTATGCTCGCTTCATAGAATGAGTTTGGGAGTATACTATCCTTTTCTATGTTCTGAAATACCTTTAGTAGTAGTGGTGTTATCTGCTCTCTGAAAGTTTGGTAGAATTCTCCAGAGGAGGCGTCAGGGCCATGGCTTTTTTTTTTTTTTGCTGGGAGTTTTTAAATTACCTTTTCAATCTCTTCTTTTGTTATGGTTTATTTAGTTGTTCTACCTCTGTTTGTATTAGTTTAGGTAGGTAGTGTATTTGTCGAAATGTGTCCATTTCCTCTAGGGTTTCAAATTTGTTAGAGTACAATTTTTCATAGTATTCTGTTGTGATTCTTTTAATTTAAGTTGAGTCCATTGTGATATTGCCCATCTAATTTTTTATTCAGGTAATTTTCTTCCTCTGCTATTTTTATTTTGTCAGTTTCAGCAGTGGTTTACCGATTTTGTTGATTTTCTCAAAGAACCAGTTTTTAGTCTTAACAGTTTCAATTGTTTTTCTCTTCTCTGTTTCATTTAACCCTGCTCAAATTTTTATCATTTGCTGTCTTCTGGTGCCTGAGGACTTCTTTTGCTGTTCTTTTTCTATTTGTTTGGGTTGTATGGTTAATTCTTTGATTTTGGCCCATTCTTCCTTTTGGGTGGGTGCCTTTATTGCTATAAATTGATCTGTGAGCACTGCTTTTGCTGTGTCCCAAAGGTTCTGGTAGGATGTGTTTTCATTCTCATTCTATAAATTTCTTTATTCTATCCTTAATATCTTCTATAACCCAGTAGTTTTTGAGCAAGGTGTTGTTCAGTTTCCATGTGTTTAATTTTTTTCCTTTTCTTTTTCTGTTATTGATTTCTACTTTTATGACTTTATGGTCAGAAAAGATGCTTTGTAACATTTTGATGTTTTCAATTTTGTTAAGGCTTGCTTTATGGCCTAATATGTGGTCTATTTTAGAGAATATTCCATGTGCATTGGAAAAGAAAGTATACTTGGCTGCTCTTGGGTAGAGTGTTCTGTATATGTCTATGAGGTCAAGTGTTTGATTGTGGCATTTAGGTCTTCCATGTCTTTATTGAGCTTCTTTCTGGATGGTGTGTCCTTCACCGAAAGTGGTCTTTTGAAGTCTTCTACTATTATTGTGGAGACTTTTCAGTGCTGTTAGAGTTTGTTTTATGTATTTTGGAGCCCTGTCTTTTGGGTGCGTGAATATTTTATTACGGTTATGTCCTACTGGTGTATGGACTGATTAATCATTATATAGTGTCTTTCCTTATCCTTTGTGGTGGATTTTACTTTAAAGTGTATTTTGTCAGAAATTAACATTGCCACTTCTGCTCCTTTTTGATTGTTGTTCGCTTGATGTATTTTTTCTATTCTTTGAGTTTTAGTTTGTGTCTTTAAGTCTAAGGTGTGTCTTTTGTAGGTGGCATATAGATGGATTGTGTTTTTTTAATCTACTGTGTCATTCTTTGTCTCTTTTTAATTGTATTTTGTCTATTTACATTTAGCATTATTATTGATAGGTATGAGTTTAGTGCTGTCATTTTGATGTATTTTTTTTTGGTCTGTGTGTTGTTGACAGTTTGTTCCGCGTAATTTTCTGTGCTGAGTTCTTTTTCTTTATCTATTTTCTTTTCCTCTTTTTATTGTTGTTGATTTTGTACCTGTTGAGTCTTTGTTTGTTTTTTTTGATGCATAGGATTGTTAGTTTCTTTTGTGGTTACCTTAATATTTACCCCTAGTTTTCTAAGTTTAAACCAATCTTTTATTTGTTTATATCACCTTGACTTCCGGTTCATATGAAAGATCTGTGGCAACATTTTTTTTTATTTCCGTTTGTTTTATTGTGCTTTAAGTGAAAGTTTAAAGATCAAGTCAGTCTCTCATACAAATTTTTTTTTGTTTTGTTTTAATGTAGTCAGCTTTTACATAATAACATCTCCGTTTCCCTGTTGGAAACCCTGGTGGCATAGTGGTTCAGTGCTACGGCTGCTAACCAGAGAATTGGCAGTTCGAATTTGCCAGGCGCTCCTTGGAAACTCTATGGGGCAGTTCTACTCTGACCTATAGGGTTGCTATGAGTTGGAATCGACTTGACGGCACTCGGTTGGGTTGTTTGTTTCCCTGTTTTGAGCATTTTAGCCTTGATTTATTTTTGTGATTTTCTTATCTGGGTTGATATCTGGTTGCTGTTTCCTGTGTTCTAGTCTTGGTTTGTTATCGGATGTCATCGATTTTCTAACCGGAGGACTCCCTTTAATATTTCCTGTAAGTTTGATTTGGTTTTTGCAAATTCCCTAACCTTCTATTTATCTGGTAATGTCCTGATTTCACCTTCATATTTGAGAAACAGTTTTCCTGGATATATAATTCTTGATTGGTAATTTTTTTTTTCCTTCAAGGCTTTATATGTTTCACCCCACCGCCTTCTTGCCTGCACGGTTTCTACTGAGTAGTCCAAGCTTAGTCTTACTGACTGTCCTTTGTAGGTGACTTTTCATTTATCCCTAGCTGCTCTTAAAATTCTCTCTTTATCTTTGGTTTTGGCAAGTTTGATTATAATATATCTTGGTGACTTTCTTTTGGGATCTACCTTGTGTGGGGTTCGATGAACATTTTGGATAGATATCTTGTCACCTCTTATGGTATCAGGGAAATTTTCTGCCAACAAATCATCAGCAATTCTCTCTGTATTTTCCCTTGTCTCCTCCGTTCTGGTACTCTAGTCACTCGTAGGTAATTCCTCTTGATAGAGTCCCACATAGTTCTTAGGGTATCTTCATTTTTTAAAATTCCTGGTTTTTCATTCTTGGTAATACGAAGTCTTCCTCCTCTCTACTTGATTCTCCCTCTTATATCTCAGAAGAGATTGACTAAAGATGCAAAACGTAATCCTGTAGATTGGTACAGAATTCCTGAGAAATAGGAATATAAAATCTAACTGTAGTCTGTGTTTCTCTATATGGTTTCAGATTGAAGCTTTAGCTTCAATGTCACTAATTCTGACTTCTGTTTCTTCACTTCTGCTCTTATAACTTTCTATTGAGTTGTCTGATTCTGAGATTTTATTGTTCATCTTCTGGATTTCTATTTGCTGTCTCTATGGATTTTTGCAATGTATTTAATTTGTCATTATGCTCTTCTCTAATCTTAAGTTCCTCTTTTGCTTTGTGTGTTGCTTGGCTTGTTTTGCGTTTCGCCTGATTTCTTGGAGTTCTGTATATTAATCTTTTGTATTCTACCTCTAGGGATTCCGGGAAGTTCTCTTCATCCTGATAATTTCTTGAATCTTTGTTTTGGGAACTTGCTGAAGCCATAATGTTCTGCTTCTTTACGTGATTTGCTATTAACTGTTATTTCCCATGGAAGCCCTGGCTCACAGTGGTTAAGAGCTACAGCTGCTAACCAAAAGGTTGGCAGTTCAGACCCACCAGATGTTGTTTGGAAACTTTATGGGGGCACCTGTAGTCTGTTCTATAAGGTTGCTATGAGTCAGAATCGACTGGACGGCAACAGGTTTTTTTTTTGGGGGGGGGTCTCCCAGCCATGAATAAGTTATTGTATTTATTTAATGTTTGGTTACTATGTCTTAGCTTCTTGTTTGGTTTTGTTCTGATATGCCTAAATAGGCTGCTTGTGTGATGTGGTTTGATTATTGGTGCTTTTGAAGCTCTAACGTCCTGTCACCAGGTGGTTAGTCATGCTACTAAGTACATGAGCCCAGGAATCTGCTCACTTTTCTCGTATGGATTCATCTCAGGTGTCCAGGTAGTCGGTCACCGAGAGTCTGGTGCCTCCTCTCACCTACGGCCCTAGATGAGCAGGGGTGCTTGGTGTAGGCATAGGTATCTGGCTGCAGTAGGGAGTCACACGCTGACCAAGGCAGGGGTTTGATAGCTGTCCCTGAGTGTTTGTGAGAAAAGTGTGTCCTTGTTCCCTAGCGTGTGCAGGTGGGTGAGTTTTGCAGCCAGACTATGGTCACCTAATGTTGTTGGATGTGAGAACTGGGAGGTATCACTTATTCTTGGAGCCCTGTGGCAGGTGGCTAGGAGTCATGGGTGGATCCACCTTCCACAAGCCCCTGATGTGGGTATGTGGGGTTCTTCTCCACCATGTAGCTAAAACAGTTGAAGTTAGACTTCAGGTATATACCCTGTTGTAATGTGCTAATGAGGGCCCACACTGTTGTAATGGCTCCACACAGGTCTATGGAGGGGTGAAAGGCATTCAAATTCAAAGTCCATTGGCCCCCTTATGCCTGTGCTTAGGGAAAGGAGCTGTTTATACCCTGAGTTCCTGGCTTAGGGCAGCAGGCAGATTATTTTTTCCCTGTTTGTTAGTTTGCTCCCGCCCCATGCCTGGGAAGGTGGCTCCAGTCATGCGATGGGTCCTGCTTCAGGTCCAGGGAATGCAGCCATTTGGGACCCAGTGCAAAGCAGGAGGGGAGCATGTAAATAGGAGAGATGTTTTTCCAAAAGAGATGTTTTTTGGTTTGTTTGGTAGGTTAGACGTGAGTATTTTTCTTTTGCCCATTTAGCACCGCTTTTTGCTAATTCTGAAGGTGTGAGTAGACTCTCTGCCACTCCTGATGTGGAAAGTACGTCTGGAATGCCACTGCTTGTCTCACTGCGCTCACGCCAGCTGATCCGGCCTGTGAGGTGCCGGTTCCCACTGGGTCAGGCCTGGCAACTCCTTGCTGCTTCTGAACCATCTCTCCCTCCCACTGCTGCTGAAGCTGATTCCTCAACGTTGCCTTTGATTTTCAGGACCCTTAGATTGTCATATATAACCGACTCACTTGTTTTATCGGGTCTTTGTTGTAAGAGGGACCACAGGAAGCGTCTGAGTACTCTGCCATCTTTCCCTGCTTCCGCCATCTGTTTTTTTTTAAATGAAACTTTATCGAAACGTAGCCATGCCCATTTGTTTATGTATTGTCTATGGCTGCTTTCACACAGAATGACGGAGTTGAATAGTTCCTACAGAGACTGTATGGCCTATAAATCTCAAAATTACTATTATTATTATCCTTTATAACAGAACACTACATGCAATTTACCATGACTGACATTCATTATAAATCAATCTGATGCAAGACAAAACCAATTAGCTGTGTACTGTATATACTCCTGTATCAAAGCAAACTCAAATGGGTGTTATATATTCGGGTCTATTTTCTTACCTATCCCTTATATCCCAGAAGAGTTGTTTTTACTGATTTGTCGCTTGTTATTGTGGTTTTAGGTTACACCAGGGAATGTTAAAAGAACCAGCCTTAAAAAAATCTGTTACTACTTTTAATATAGAAATGTTGTAAAGGACATTGTCCACTATATCACTCTGTTCTTTGTATGAAATCTCACATGAGCTATTTTTTTTCCAGCTATAAAAGTGGAAAAACTTTTGCTTCCTTGAAAAATGGATTTTATTCCTATGTACAATTTTAAATATGTCACTGATTGTATTTTTGTATCTTTTTGTTTAGGTCACCAGAAAATCCAGTTAAATCTTTTTCTAACATTCTTCTTGATCTAGACCTATTCTGATTTACGTTTTCACTCTTCCTGTTTTCTATTTATATTGGTTTTTATTGTCTTGCAAGTCACTTCACATTATAAAGAACATGGCAAGGTATAAGTAAGCATTAGTGATTAACAGCCTTTCCATTTTTTCACATGATTCATGTAAGTGATTGTCTTAGTTATCTAGTGCAGTTTTAACAGAAATATCACAAGTAGAGCAGCCATCTAAGATACTTCACTGGTCCCACTCTGTCTGGAACAAGGGAGAATGAAGAAAACCAAAGACACAAGGGAAAGATTTGTCCACAGGACTAATGGACCACAAGTACCATAGCTTCCATCAGACTGAGTCCAGCACAACTAGATGGTGCCTGGCTACTACCACTGACTGCTCTGACAGGGATCGCAATAGAGGGTCCTGGACAGAGCTGGAGAAATATGTAGAATAAAATTCTAACTCAAAAAAAAAAAAAAAAAAGACCAGACTTATTGGCCTGACAGAGACTGGAGAAACCCTGAGAGTATGGCCCCTGGAAACCTTTTTAACTCAGTACTGAAGTTACTCTGGAGATTTAACCTTCAGCCAAAGAGTAGTCAGGTTCATAAAAAAAGTAACGAGAGTAAATGGACACACCACTTCACATGCAAGGATGAGAAGGCAGGCGGGGACAGGAAAGCTGTAATGGGGAACTCAAGGTCGAGAAGGGGAGAGTGTTGACACATTGTGGCATTGGCAGCCAGTATCACAAACAATATGTGTATTAATTGTTTAATGAGATACTAATTTGCTCTGTGAACCTTCATCTAAAAAAAGGAAATACCACAAGTGATACTTATTCTCTCACAGTCTAGTAGGTTAGAAGTTCGAATTCAGGATGCCAGCTCCAGCGGAAGGTTTCCTCATTCTGTCAGCTCTGGAGGAAAGGCCTTGTCATCAATAGGTGCTTCTCAGTGCAGAAACCCCAGATCCAAAGGACATGATTCCCTCCTGGTTTTTCATTCTTGGTGACATGAAGTCCTCCTCCTCTCTACTTGATTCTCCCTCTTATATCTCAAAAGAGATTGACTAAAGATGCAAAACCTAATCCTGTAGATTGAGTCCTGCCTCAATAACATAACTGCCTCTAATCCTAGGTCTTTAACATCATAGAGGTTAGTGTTTAAAACACATAAGAAAATCACATCAGATCACAGAATGGTGGAGAACCAGCCAATACTGGGAATTATGGTCTAGCCAAGTTGATGTACGTTTTGGGGGGACACAATTCAATCCACAACAGTGATCAATATCCTTGGATGTCCATTTTTATAGGACATTTGATGTTTGAGTCATTTTACCATTAAGAACATTTCTAGTTTTAGTAATAAGCCTTCTAAACTGTCTATAAGTTTTTTCTTGGTCAGGTACCTTATGATTAATAGTACATTGTACAGAATTCCTGAGGAGTAGGAATATAATTGCAGTCTGTGTTTCTCTATATGGGTTCAGAAGTAGATCAAATCTGTCTTCCGTGCGAATAAAGATGTTTGTTTCTAACTTACTATTTGCAATTTAGTGTATATTCATTCTTTTACTCTTCCATTCATTGATTTATTTAACAAATGTTTATTGAATATCTGCTGTGCACTGAGTACTATACTAGGTGCTGGAGATACAGCAGTAATCAAAACAGACAAAAACATCTCTCCCTTTAAGGAACTTACATTTCAATGAGATTAAACTTCAGTGCCTGCTCATTGAACTCTTAGTCATTGAGATGATTAAAAGGAAAGATTGGCTACTATTGCCACCTCTTCCCTACATACCCACCCCTGAAATTGCTTCATTTCTTGGTTGAGAATCATGGCCTTGTTTGCTGTGACAGTATGAGAGGCAGATAGACTTGATCCAAGTGGGAATCAAGAGCACGAACTCTTGTTCAGCTTTCACTGTATACAAGAGTATGTGTAAGAGAAAGCTGACTAGAAATATAGTTACGTTATCCTAAAGTGTTCTTGGAGCAGATGTATGTTCCAAATGAGACATAGTTGCAGATATACTGAGACCTAATCTGATCTTAACAGTAATCAGAATCATTCATATGTGATTGTTTTTAAAACAAAAAATGAAGACCATTACATGCATTCATTTGAAAAAAAAAATGTTTATATTGCACACATCCAAAAAAGAAAGAAAAGAAACCCAAACATGTTGCTGTTGAGTCGATTCTGACTTATAGTAACCCTACAGGACAGAGTAGAACTGCCCCATAGGGTTTCCATGGAGGGGCTGGTAGATTTGAACTGCTGACCTTTTGGTTCACTGCCAAGCTCTTAACCACTGCATCACCAGGGCTCCTCTGAACACATACCAAAAACAAAAACAAAAACAAACCCAGTGCCGTAGAGTCTGTTCCAAGTCATAGCAACCCTATAGGACAGAGTAGAACTTCTGCACAGAGTTTCCAAGGAGCACCTGGTGGATTCGAACTGCCGACCCTTTGGTTAGCAGCCGTAGCACTTAACCACTACATCACCAGGGTTTCCATTTAGTGTATTCCAAATGTTCTAGGTGCTGGAACTTGTAGTGAAGTGTAGAGAATGAGTGAACAAGTAATTTACCATGAAAAGAAGGCAGTGGTAAGTGCTATGGAGAGAATTAAAATGGATAGATGTGGTAGTGACTGGGTGACTCCTTTTTAAATTGATAGTCTGAGAAGGCTTTTTGGAAATGGTGATTTTTAACCTGAAACCTGAATAATATGAAGAAGCCAGTCATGAAAAGATCAGGAGGAAGACCCCTGCAGCAGAGGGAACAGCTAACACAAAAGTCTTAGTGTTAGAAAGAACTTAGAATGGAAAAACAGGAAGGAAACAAGTTTGGATGCTAAGTAGTGTAAGGGGCCACGGAAAAGCAGTTTAAATTAGAGAGCAAGGCAGGGTCCAGATCTGTCTGTGTATATCAGTGGCACTAAAACGGCTATCCTTATTTAAAATGGAACACTTTGTGAGTAGCCCTGAGTATTTTCCAGCTGCACATAAACCAGTAGAAAATCTTAATAGTTTAGGTTGACTTCCGTAGTGAACATAGGCAATCTCATGTTCTAGTGTTTCATTTTAAGTTATTTGCTTTTATAGTCTCCCTCACTCTTTCTTTTCCAGTCCAACAGTAGAACCCACTGACATTTTGCTTTATTCTGTATTTCAGTCTCTTACTTCCTTGCACATGTGCACACATATAGATCTGTGATAGTTCTTGAGCCCAGAGAGGTAGGGGAAGCAGGAGTCTAGAGGTTTCTAATTTGCTGGATGAATATGTAATCAGTGCTGGCCACATCCTCGTCCCACAGATGATTGAATCAATCATTTAACCTTTTTGAAGTTATAAAAAGCAATTGTAATTAAATTCTTCAAAGACTATTCTAGTAGCTTTTAAAATAATTTTTTTTGTTCTTTTAAGTTACCTTTTGTCTAAAATGTAGTTTTTCAGTCTTAAATCTAGCATCACTCACCCTCCCATAATTTAAGACTGGAGTATTTCTTTGTTTTTATATAGCTTTTATCACCTTTGAAATTGAGAGACTGAACGAACTTGGATAGTTTGCTGTCACTAACACTGGTATTGGGTCTGACTTTTAGCTCTTAAGTTATTCTCACTTTGGAAACACTTTACAGATGGATTGAATTTTTTCTCTAAAACTACAATCCATTTATATACATAAGACATAGTGTCATAAGTCTCCCACATACAAGGCTCACAACAGGCAAAATTCTATATGCCTGCTTTAGATTTTCCTGTAGGAGACACTGTGTTGGTTATTTCTAAAACATCAAAGACATAGCTGCTAAGTTGTGATTTTTTTTTTTTTTTGTCTTTTGGAAAGTTTCTATACTACTCATTCTTAGATTACATATAAATTATAAAGTGCAGTTAAATCCTGTGAAGGACATAGCTCCTGTAGACTTTCTGAATATATGAAATTGTCAAATTTGCCTCAAACTCTACTTCCCTATGTTGTCTATTTATCTTACTAATATCAAAGTAATCATTAGGTAATGATATAAATTAGAACAAAGGAATATTGGAATACTGTGTTCTCCTTTTCCCTACCTTCCCAATACCCACTGCCTTGCAAGTTTGCGTTTCCATGAAATTAAAGGAGCTTGAGTACAGAAACGGTGTTCTGGTATTGATTGAATAAAAACGAGTGTGCTAACTCAAGGGTGGCTTTGATGGCCTCAAGCATATATTGGAAAGTTTTTAAACAAATAGATGGCTAGTACTCACAACTGCTGCCACTGGTGTATTTGTGACAATGAAATATACCAGAAATAGAGGAAAAGTTATGGCAAAAGAGTTTTTCTAATATTAGAAATTGTGTTAGAGACATTTCAAATCAATATAGAAAAGTATTGGTGGAACAACTGGCAGATTATTTGGGGGAATATATAATTCAATTCCCTACCTCACAGTCTACATCAGAATAAATTTCAGAATAATTAAAGAGTTAAGTGTAAAGAAAAACAAACTACAGGTGAATATATTTAATATTTACTTGATCTTGAAGTATCTATAGCTTTAGTAATAATAAAAGGAAAAATAGAAGACGTAAAGGAAAATAAAAAGACTTTAGATAAATTAGGAGCTTTTGTTAATTGAAAACCATATACATTATTAAAATAGAAATGAATTTGGAACAGTTTTGGAAATTCTATTAATAGATTAATACCTTTATATATGTTAGCAGTCTTATACAGCAATAAGAAAAATAGCTATCCTCAGAAATATGAAAAATAATGAACATAATATTCACAAAGTAATGATCATCATACTCAGTGTTATGAACATAATATAAATATAATAATATAATTAATAAATTTTTAGTTTTGGTGTAGTATGTATATTATGTACAGGTGGGCTTGTATGGGTGTATATGAGCATGCCCGTGTGTGTATTGGTGTGTTTGGGCATGTATGGGTGTGTGCAGGCACACACGAGTATGCATCTGTTCAACCTCATTAGTAAAAAAGGAAATGCATGTTAAAAGAATGGTGCAATTAATAGAAATAAAGAGCTAAAATAATTATATGGGTGGTGAGAGTGCAGAGAAGTATGCACGCTCTTTTTTTTTAAAATTGTGCTTTAGTGAAGATTTACAGAACAAATTAGTTTCCCATCCAATAGTTGACAAACAAATTGTTGTGTGACATTGATTGCAATCCCCGAAATGGGTCAGGACGTCTCCCCATTACCACCCTGAGTTCCCCGTTTACATTTGTCAGATTTTCCTGCCCCTTCCTACCTTCTCATCTTTGCTTTTAGGCAAATGTTGCTCTTTGGGTCTCATATAGATGATTTTTCTAAGGAGCACTTTCTTCATGGGTATTATTGTTTATTTTATAGGCCTGTTTATAATATGGCTGAAAAGTGGTCTCTGGGAATGGCTTTAATTCCAAGTTAGAAGGGTGTCTAAGGGCCATATAGTCTTGGGAGTTCCTCCAGTCTCTCTCAGACCAGCAAATCTGTTCTTTGTTATGAATTTGAATTTTGTTCTACATTTTTTTCCCACTCTACCTGGGACCTTCTGTTGTGGCCATGGTCAGAGTACTCGGTAGTGGTAGCTGGGCACCATCTAATTCTTCTGGTCTTAGGGTAGTGGAGGCTGTTTCGTGTGGTCCATTAGTCCTTTGGCCTAATTGTTTCCTTGAGTCTTTGGTTTTCTTCACTCTCCTTTGGTTTGGATGGAAGGAGACCTATAGTTGTACCTTAGATGACCTCTCACAAGCTTTTAAGAGTCCAGACACTACTCATCAAAGTAGGATATAGAACGTTGTCTTTATGGTCTATGCTGTACCAATTGGCCTAGATGTCCCCCGAGACTATGGTCCTTAGCCTTCAAGCCCAGTAACTCAGTCTTGCAAGGTGTTTGGTTATGTCTAAGATGTTTCCATGACTGTGTTCCCTGTGTGTACTATTATATATATGACTATACATGTTGTATATATACTTATGTATGTAGAAATATCCACAGCTAAACCTTTATATGCTCTGGGTGTACTCCCATGTGCCCTCCCTCACCTATTCAGTGTACATATCTACCTATGTATCCACTCATAAATTATTATTACTGTTGTTTACCATCGTTGCCTTTTGTTCTTGCATACCTCTCAGTGTCCTCCCTTGCCTTGGTTACACTGTGCCGACTTCTCCCATATTGTGTACTGCGTTTCCCTTCACCAAAGTTGACACACGTCTAATCTAGTTAGTGATTTTCCCTCCCTCCCACTGGTAAACATCAAAAAATGTTTCTTTCTTTGTGTAAAGCTTTTCTTGACTATTTATACTAGCGGTGTCATACAATATTTGTCCTTTTGACATTGACTTATTTCACTAAGCATAATGTCCTTCAGGGAAACCCTGGTTGCGTAGTGGTTAAGTGCTATGGCTGCTGACCAAAAGGTCAGCAGTTCGAATCCGCCAGGCGCTCCTAGGAAACTGTATGGGGCAGTTCTACTCTGTCCTTTAGGGCCACTATGAGTCAAAATTGACTCGACAGCAGCGGGTTTGGGTTTTAATGTCCTCCAGATTTATGCATGTTGTGAGATATTTCGTGGATTCATCATTGTGCCTTATTGTTGCATAGTATTCCATTGCGTGTATGTACCACAGTTTGTTTACCCATTTATCTGTTGATGGGGGCTTAGATTGTTTCCATCTTTTTTTGTTGTGAATAATGCTGCAGTGAACATGGGTGTGCACATACCTAGTCTTGTCAGAAATCTTATTTCTCTAGAATATATACCTAGGAGTGGGATTGCTGGGTCATATGGTATTTCTGACTTTTTAAGGAAGCACCATACCATTTTCCACAGTGGTTGCACCATTTTACATTCCCACCAGCAGTGTATAAGAGTTCCACTCTCCCCATAACCTCACCAGCATTTTTTGTTTTTGTTTTTTTGATCATTGCCATTATTGCTGGGGTGAGATGGTATCTCATTGTAGTTTTGATTTACATCTCTTAATGGCTAATGATCTCGAGCATCTCTTCCTTTGTTTTTTACCTGCCTGAATGTCTTCTGTGGTAAAGTGTCTGTTCATGTCCTTTGCCCATTTTTTGTTGTTGAGGTGTTGAAGTTTTCTACAAATTTTAGTGATTAGACTCTTGTTGGGTATGTCATAGCCCCAAATGTTTTCCCAGTCTATAGGTTCTCTTTTTACTCTTGGTGAAGTCTTTTGATGAGCATAAGTGTTTAATTTTTAGGAATATTCTCATTTCTTTAAGTTTGATTTGTAAAATGGTAAAATCTTTCTGGAAGGCCTTTTAGCAGAATGGAATAAAAGCAATCCAAATTTTATACTGACACCTAGGAATTCCATTTCTGGAAAAATTTTCTACTGAAATAGATGTATAAAAAGATGTGTATAAGGAAGTTCAATGCAGTATTAATTCTAATAGTGAAATATCAGAAGGATCACAGATGCCCAATAATAAGAGATTTGTTAAATAATTACTGCATGGTAATTAAAGATAATATTCTATGGATTTAATATATGGAAGATGTCTACGATATGTTAAGTGATAAAAGGAGGTTATAAAGTATATATACAACATGTAGTATACCCTCAGTTTTTCAAAGAACATATATGTGCTTACACTTACGAAAAAGGACTGTAAGCAGAAATATTAACACAAGTTTGCCCTACATGGAGACATTTTTGTAATTTTAATTTTCTTCTTTTGTGTTAACTGTATTTTCCAAATTCACAATGATGAACTTGTATTAGTTTTGTAATGAGACAAAAGCAAATAATGATAAAGATGAGTGGGGTTAGGTTACGTTATCTTTATTCCTTCTTCGTGCTCAAAGTCTTGGATTCATTGATAGAATTAATAAACTATTTCTGCTTTGTTTACCAACTTTGAGTTTGTAAGATAAGTCACTTAAATTCAATTTTGTTTATAATTAATGGAAATACGATCTTTCTTGCGGGGTATAGGAGCAGGTGGTGAAGGAAGTCATAGCATTTCCTTTACTTATTATTTCTTTTAGATATTAAAAAAGAGACATGTATATCCTGCTGATTTGACTAAGGGAAAACAAGAAAATGGATATAGAAATACTACCAACTTTTCCCTACACCCTGATCCTTCTGACTACATCATGTTTTCAACTTCCGTCAGGCATATTATTAGCAGTTTATTTTGACCACGTTTGGGGAGGTTCTTATATATGGGGAGACTATAATGCTACTGAATTAACTTGCGTTAACATTTATAAATAAATTTATAGCCAGGTTTTGCATTTTGTTAATAGAATGGGAAGCTAAAAATAACGCCTTGTAAGGGAAAAAATTCTGAACAGATGAAATTTAACTGAGTACCAGACATTTAAAGTTGAAGAACACATATGGGGAAAATTGTGTGTCCTTAAACTTTCAACTTATTTGAACTGAAATGCTTTGGTACAGATGTGCAGTATAAAACATAAACAAGTCTGATAGTTGGTAACATCTTCCCATCTGCTCTTTGTATTACAAGTAGGAGACCCATTGTCCAAGCACATGGCAATAAACTCTTTAAAAATAAACAAATACATGGTTCACAATTTCAGTTTTAGACTATGTACTCAGAAAGAGATGATGACATCTTGCATAGTTGTAAGGGACAGATACACTAGTTTAATTTACCTACAGGTGTTCATCAGGATGCTTTTCTCTCACAGTGTTTTGATTTCCTCAAAAGATTAATTTTATGAGCTATTTAAGAAAATGTCAATTGATTTGCATATGTAAACAAATGTGATTTTAATCCCCTAATTATTTATATAAGGGTATAAATTGAACATACGCCACACATCACAAACCTATATGCTACGTATCAGCAAATGCATATTAGCAAAGACAACTGCTTTGCTTAGGTATATCTCTTAAAGTAAGACATTGAATGCTGTGGTAAGTAGTTGTTTATATGTAACTAAAATAAACTTTTCTCTCTCTCACCAGTATTTATGTTTTTGTAAAATTAAGATGGATGTTTTGTCCATAGGGACGATTTATATTCATATATTTCAATTTCTAAGTGCAAATTGTTTAGTTATTTCCTAATCCTAAAAACCTATTGAATGTGGCAGAGTATTTTTTCAATAAATATATAGGGTAATAATATCTTTTTTCCCCACTTAAAATGGTTTCTGCACTTAAGCCATGGCTCCCTTATTGCACGTGGCCCATTCTAAATGCTAGCCTATGAAATCTACCTTGCCACAAACATTGTGATATACAAATGAATTGTTTTTGATGAAAATACCTTGTTCCAGATGTTGGAGTTTGACTTTGTGTTTGGTAGAGTGTTCATTGAGAATGCAAGATTCTGACATCCCCTGTTTTGAGAACAAAGTAATGTATGGTATGTCCTCAGTAATTGTGAATTAGTAAAATGAGTACTCAGGAGAAGGAGTTCCAATATCCTCTGTTATTGTCACCTACAGAGGCAGATGGATGCCCACCCAAAATTTGGGTCTGAGGTTGAGACTGATGATGCCCCCCACCCCCACACACACTAAGAGAGTATGAGAAGTGTTATGCCTTACATAGTTGAGACTTCTGGGGAGAGCAGGGCAAGCTTGTCAAGCAAATCCACAGTGGCTTTAGAGAATTAGGAAAGGAGATGTGCCTGAAATTTTATTGTGATTAGGCGGTGAGGCCAGAGTGAGACTTCTGCATGTGGGCAGGGGTTTATATGATTTGAATCCCTTCCACTTCATGCCAAAGAAGGGAATACTCAGGTTGATCAGCTTACCCAGATGAGACACAAGGGAAAGAAAGAGGGTGATGCTTGAAAGCTCTCAGCAATCAGTTATCAAAAATGGAGTCAGACTCTTTATTAAGCACCCTTCTTTTACAGATGGGAAGGGAAGTGACTTGCTGGGGATTATGTTGTTGTGGTTGTTAGTTGCCATGGAGTGGATTCTGACTCATGATGACAATGTGTGTGTCAGAGTAAAACTGCTCCATAGAGTTTTCAAGGTGACCTTTTGGACTTGTAGAGCTACATAGCTAGTAATAAAAAATAGAGTAGTTCAATTTATTATGTGAAAGAGTTAATGTCTGGATTGTTTGGGGAAATAATCATTAGCTAAACATTTGAAATAGAATTATTTAATGAAGTAACAAACGTACATTATATTATGCAGTTGAAAATATTTTGTCAAAGATATTCTTTTATTTGAACATGGTTTTTGGTTACATATTAGTAAAAACATAGAATAACCATTAAAATGGAACATTTTTAGAAGATAAATTTAACCAGGTAACAGTTAATCTATATCAATAATTGAAGCCTGGATTAGATCATAAATTTAGTTAATTTCTTTAATAGTCCAAGCTCCACGTATCTTATTGTAAGTAAAAAAAAAAAAAAAAAAAAAGCAAGGGGAAATTATTAGCTAAGGACTTAAACGGAAGAAGCAAACCAAGGGCTTGAAAAGGATTTCTTGAATGGCAAATTGGCAGTCAGGAGGGTATTGCAAGAAAATTATTATTGTGTCTGTTATATCCCTGTTAAATCATAGTCTAGTAGAAGAGAGTATGTTAGGTTAAAAACAGAATTAAAACCCCAAAAGATTTTGGAGAGGTACCTTTTTAGGGCTAGAATAAAAAAAATTGTGTTAGAGGAATAAAACCCACTTAGGCCAAGAATTTTAACCCCTTTTAAGCTTATTGGTCTCAGAGCCCCTTTATACTCTTGGAATTATTGAGTACCTCAAATAACTTTTTAAATGTGGGTTATATGTATTGGTGGAACCCTGGTGGCACAGTGGTTAAGAGCTCAAATGCTAACCAAAAGGTCAGTGGTTCAAATCCACCAGCTTCTCCTTGGAAACCCTATGGTACAGTTCTTTTGTGTCCTGTAGGGTTGCTGTGAGTTGGAATTGACTAAATGGCAATGGGTATTTTGGGTTATATATACTGATATTTTCTTATTTGAACTTAAAAACAAATTTTTAAAATGCAAGGATAAGAATATACAGGCACGTATTCCATTTGCCACGAGAGCGTGGTTTCATTCCAGGTCATGTAGCCTCTGGAAAATTCCACTATACACTTGTTAGAGAATGGGAGTGAGAAAGCAAATAACATCTTAGAATTATTACGAGAATAATTTTGACTCTGCATACCAGCCTGAAACGGTAGCAGGGACACACAGAAATCCTTTGATTACACTTTGAAAACTGCTGCTCTTCCTAACGTTAGTCTGTTTATGTGGAAACAGCAAGGACAGAAGCGAAGCTTAAGACAACTAGGGACGAGAATGTCACTAGGATTTTGTCCTTTTCTCATCTCTGCTTCTCCCAGTGGATCAACCTCATCCTCTCCTGCTGCAGAGAGGCTTCTTGATCTGGCAGAGGTCTTGGTGGTCAGCAGCAGTAAGAGCGATAACAGCTGTAAATTGGCTGGAGAGCTTTCCCAGTTTTGGTGTATTTCAGTTGATTGTCAGTGCCCAGTGTGATAGTACTTGTTTGTATATGGATGTGGGATGTATCTTTGCCAAATAAATTTGAGAAATTTTGCATGTTGTACAGTTTCACTCCCTTTGAAAAGTCACAGTGCACATTAACATTTTAAGTACTCTGAAATGTCCTATAGTACAGAAACTAACTTAGCTCACCATTTCCAAATCTTGGGTGAATCCAGGGCATTTATTATCATCTCATGGTAAACTAGTGTCCCATAAAAGAGTTTGGGAAATCTTGTTTTTAGATGATATAAAATTTTGATTCCATTTTTATGTTATAGAATTTTCTACTCCCATTTTCCATACCAGGGAAGTGAGTGTGGATTATGTTAATAAGGAAGCAAATCACAGAAATTTATACAATTGTTCATCATTTGATAGAAAGACAGGACTTTTTTTGCGAGGGTAAATTGTGCCTAAATATAATGTTTAAATTCTTTTTGACTATAAATAGGCAGATAAATGGAATCCAGTAGATGTATTCTACTTAGACTTTTAAAATACCACAAAGAGAAGAAACAAAAGGCATTATCTCAATATGTACAGAAAGGTCTTTGATAAAATCCAGCATGCTTCCTGATTTAAAAAAAAAAAAAACTTAATAGAGTTATTTATTTCCTTTACATGATAAAAGTATATATCTCAAACCAAATGTCACTGTTATGTTTAGTGGTAAAACACTTCAGGAATTCTCGTTAAAGTCAGGAACAAGACAAGGATGTTCAAAATCACATGTATTTTTAAACTTTTTTTCCCTCCATTTTTGGGGGCAGTGTGTCTTAGGCTTTGCAATGAAACCAAACCAAACCCACTGCCATTGAGTCGATTCTGAATCATAGCAACCCTATGGGACAGAGTAGAATTGCCCTGTAGGGTTTCCAAGGCTGTAAGTCTTCACCTAAGCAGACTGCCACATCTTTCTCCCATAGAGCAGCTGGTACGTTCAAACCACTGATCTTTTGGTTAGCAGCTGAGCACTTTAACCATTGTACCACCAGGGCTCCAAATGCTACATTACAGACTGAAAAAAATATTTACAACACATGTGAGAAAGTGTTTATGCTTTTAATGTACAAAATTTTTTTACAAAATAAGTTTAAGAAAACTAAAATCACAATTTAAAAACTGTCAAAGACTCTGAAAAGGCAATTCACAGCTAAAGAAATACAAAAAAGCAATAAACATATTCAAAGGTACTTAACTTCAGAGTTAAATAAATGTAGATTAAATGAGAATGGTATGGGAAAAAAAAAAAAAACCAAACCCGTTGCCATCCTATGGATTCGGACTCATTGCGACCCTATAGGACAGAGTAGAACTGCCCCATAGAGTTTCCAAGGAGCGCCTGGTGGATTTGAGCCGCCAACCTTTTGGTTAGCAGACATAGCACTTAACCACTATGCCACCAGGGTTTCCGAATGGTATAATGATAATTTTTAATTAAAAAAAAACTTCAGCAGTTTGGCAAAGGTTAAAATATTTCATAATAGAGTAAGAGAAAGTATGGGCAATAAGCACTCTCTTTTACTATTGGATAGTTCCCTGTGTGGTGCAAATGGTTAAGTGCTCAACTTCTAACTGAAAGGTTGGTAGTTCGAATGTACTCAGAGGCACTTAGGAAAAAAGACCTGATGGTCTGCCTCCAAAACCCTATGGAGCACAGTTACACTCTGCACACATGGGGTCACCATGAATCACAGTCTACTCAATGTCAACTGTTTTTTTTTTTTTTTTTTTGGTCTCATTTTCTACCGTTGGTACCAGTTTTATCTCCTCCTATCTTTTTGGAGGGAAACTTCATGACATCTACCAAAATTTGGCCCAGTTCTTAGGATTTATTCTACACTTAATTCCAAAGATTTTTCATGTCAACCATATTTGTTACAGAATAGAACTGAGCTGCATATGGTTTTCTTGGATGTAATCTTTACAGAAGCATATCACCAGACCTTTCTTCTGCAGTGCCACTGGGTGCATTCAAACCACCAACCTGTAAGTTAGTAGTCTGACCCAATGGCGGTGGGTTTGGTTTGGTTTGATTTGAATTCTAAAGAAGGAGGAAAAGATGTAAAATAAATCTACCGTCAGTAACCCTGGCTCAGTGTGCTTCAGCCACATTAGCCTTCTTTCTGTTTCTTGAATATTCCATGTCATTCCCACCTTACAGCCTTAGGTTGGAATGCTTTTTACCACATTTTTTACAGGACTGCCTCTTTCTTGTCATTTTGTTTTCAAGAAGTCTTTCTTAACTACCTACCATAAAGTAGCTGTCACTCGCCATCAATTTACTCTGTTTTATTTTCATCATAGTAATTATTATTTTTTAAAATATTTTCTTGCATGTTATTGTCTGTTTCCTCATAATATGGAAAAGCAGCGTAACTTAGTCGTTAAAAGCATTGACTCTGGAGCAAGAGCTGGCTTCATATCCCAGTTCTGTCATTTACTATCTATGAGAACTTGGGGACAATTTTGACTTAATCTCTTTGCATATCACTTTCTTTATATGCAAAGCTGTGCATGAGAGTGGAAACTAGCTTTTGGGCTAATTGTGAGAATTGCATGACCTCGAACATCTAAAGGACATAAAGCAGCACTTAGGATATGGTAAAACCAGTTTCTGTGGAGTCGATTCCAACTCATGGTGACCCCTTGTGTGTCAGAGTAGAACTGTGCTCCCTAAGATTTTCAATCACTGATTTTTTGGAAGTAGATAAGCAGGCCATTCTTCTAACGCATCTCTGGGTAAGCTCAAACCTCCAACCTTTGTGTTAGCAGATGAGTGTGTTAACGGTTAGCACCACCCAGGGACTTGGACATGGTAGGCACTCACAAAATACTTATTGAACAAGTGAATTAAATTATTATTCAGTCATGCAATAGACTATCATGAAGCCATTTCAGTAAATGAAGTATATCTATATGTGTTGATATGAATCTATTTCCAGATGTGTAATATAAATTATTAGTCAGAGTAGGCCAGGAAATACTGCTGGTGGTATAGTGGTTAAGAGCCACAGCTACTAACAAAAAAGCTGGCAGTTCAAATCCACCACGCTCTCCTTGGGAACCCTATGGGGCAGTTCTGCTCTGTCCTATACGGTTGCTATGAGTCGGAATCGACTCAATGGTAGCGGGGTTGCATTGGTTTGGTTTTATACTGCAATGGTAACCCAAGAATCTCAGTATCTTTAAAAAACAAAGGCTTATTTCATGCTCATACTACTTGTCCATCACATGTTAGTCAGGGTCTGTGCTCCATGTTATCCTCACTGAGAGTCCTGGGCTTCACCATGTGGCAAAAGTGAGTAGAAATGGAGAATGGCACACTGGCTCTTAGATGCTTCCATCTTGAAGTGCTATCCTTCATTCTTCATTCTACTCACATTGCATTGGCCAAAATAAATCCCATAACCACACCTAAATTTTATGTTTGAGAAAGTGCAATTCTACCATTTGTCCCAAAGGAAGAGAACCAGATATATTAAAAAAAAAAAAAAACAAACTTTTTTTTTATTAGTTAGCAGTAATTATTATTTGAGAATATAGTAATTGAAAACAAAACAAAAAAGTACAAATGCATAGATATGGTAATAGCTTATTTTTTAAAGATGAAATTAAAAGTATTTGGATTTATGTTATAAAAGTGTATGGAATGGTCTACAAAAAAACTCTTAATAGTAGTCAGTTCTGGGAAGTAGTATGTTTACCTTTCACAGTATGTCTTCATGTACTGTTTGATTTATTTTTCATTGTGCACATGCATTACTTTCATAATTAAAAAAAAAAATCTACCAACTGCTCTTCACATATACTTTGACAAAGTGCCATGGTAAATACTATTAAACTTGAGTCAATATGGGATGGCTTATATTGTACATAACATGGAGAAGAAAATTGATTTAGAGATGAGAAAAACAGGGTGGCAATAAATAGGTTATTTCTGGATAGAAAGATATAGAGTGGAGTTCCTCAAGGACCAGTGGCAATACTTAAGTATTTTAAAATATAAGGTTTGGTTTTTTGGTTTTGAAAGATTAGGGCCATAGCCTCGTGGAACATTGAGACTACGGCATAATACAGTTTAAAAAGTTACGTTCTACATCCTAGTTTGGTGAGTAGTGTCTGGGGTCTTAAAAGTCCACGAGCAGCCATGTAAGGTAGAACTGTTTGTCTCTACTGATTCGGAGCAATAGAGAAAGAAGGAAATCAAAGACTCAAAGGAGAAACTAGCCTACAGGACAAATAGTCACATGAACCACAACCACATCTACCCTGAGACCAGAAGAACTAGATGGTGCATGGCTGCCATTACCGATGGTTCTAATCAGGGCAGTAGTAGTTGGACCCTGATAACAAAACCAAACCCACTACTGTCGAGTCAGTTCCGACTCATTGTGACCCTATAGGACAGAGTAGAACTGCCCCATAGGATTTCCAAGGCTGTAGATCTTCACAGAAGCAGAATGTCACATCTTTCTCCCGCAGAATGGCTGGTGAGTTCAAATTGCCATCCTTTTGGTTAGCAGTGAAACGCTTCAACCACTGTGCCACCAGGGCTCCTTGGATCCTGATAGAATGGGAGAAAAATGTGGAACAGAACCTTAAATTCCTCAATAAAATTTTTTTTACTAGACTGGTTGAGAGTAGAGGACTCCCGAGATTATTGCTCTGAGATACTCTTCAAACACTGAACTGAAACTAACCCCTGAATTTACCTTGTAGCTAAGTAACATATTGGCCCACAAAATAATGAATATACCTGTAAGTACTGTGCTCCTTTAAAAAATTACCAATATGAGACCAAATGGTCAACAATTATTTTAAAACAAAGATGAGAATATAAGGAAGCAGGGAAACTAGACTAAAGGAAACAGAACAACCAGAACAAAAATAATGAGAATGTTTATGTATTGTGAAGAATGTAACCAACGTTGCTGAACAACTTGTGTAGAAATTGTTGAATGGGAACCTAAACTGCTGTGTAAACCTTCACTGAAAACAATAAAATACTATTAAAAAAAAATCTTTATAACTATCTGGTGGGGGAGCACATGGCAAAATATCCAAGCTTACTAGTAACAAGTAAGTCCCAAACCAATAGGGGCAGACCAGTAAAAAAATTTTTATATCATTTTGCATCTGGATAGAAATGTGACATATGTAATATATTTCTAAGTAAATATTAGAGAAAAGTTGGAAGACTCCGAACTATGGCTTAAGAACCAGGAAAAACCCCTGAAGCTAACAGGATTTGGTTAAGATCACTGAATACTTAGTATGTGAAGGAATGTTTAATGTGAATATCGTTTATGAAAATCAGCTGCAGTTAGCCGTGTCATTCACCGTATACTTCTTAGCTGGTGATCTGCATCAGCTAATGAGAGAGTAATCCTGCTGAACAAATCGAGATGCTCTTGGAGAATATTTTGAAGCAGGTGCTATCAGTTCTCTTTCCAAAAATTTTTAGTAGTTCTAAGATTTGCCACTGAGTAGTCACTTTCACACAATTAATGAGTAAGAAAATTACCAGTTACGGTACTCTTTGTCTATCAAAATATGGTGAAAAATAAGAATGTAACAATAAACAAGCTTGCTGATTCTTTCCATATTTAATAAAAATAAAAGCCTTTATTTAAACTTCAGTAGTATGCTAAATTAGGAAAGAGGATATATTTGGTAAACTCTGCTTTTACTTTTTCATCGTATTTGCAAAAAAAAAAAAAGACTTTTTTAATAGAAACTAAAATTGAAAATATTAGATCTTGATCAGTTAACATTGATAGGATACTCTATTAGAGCATGCTTGGAAGAAACAAAGAAGAGAAGCCTACTAGTCAATCAACAGTTATTTATTAAGTTCCAGTTATTTATTCAACACTACAGTAAGGTGTAGTGAATACAGAAAAAGTATGAGACATCTTAATTGCAAGGAAGTTAAAATTTTACTGTTTCATTTGCTGAGAGATGTTAATTTGTCTAAGAGTATATAAATAGTGATAGAGCTGAGAGAGAGCTCAGAGGCACATTTTTTTAAATGTAAATACTTTTTTTGTGTGTGAAAATATATATACAGCAAAAGATAAATTATTTCAACAATTTCTACATGTACAATTTATTGACATTGATTACATTTAAGTTGTGCAACTTTCTCACTGTGGTTTTCCAAATTATTGCACTGTCGTAAACATAAACTTATTGTCCCTTAAGCATCTCATCTAACCTTTCTGGTTGCTGTTGTTAATTCAACCTCACATGGATAATTCTTTTAAAGGGCACAATGCTCAAGGCAGACATGATTACTAGTTAAGCTAAACTATCTTTCTGTTCGAAGAAGAATTCAGGGGAAAGTTTGGGTTTAAGATTTAAAGATTATCTCAGGGTAATAGTTTTGGGGGCTCCCTCAGCCTCAGTGGCTCCAGAAAGTTCCAAAGATACTTTTTTTTTTTTGGTTCTAACAAACAGAAATTTATTTTCTCACAGTTTAGGAGGCTAGAAGTCTGAATTCAGAGTGCTAGCTGGAAGGGAAGGCTTTCTCTGTAGCTCTAGAGGGAGGTCCTTCCTTGTCTCTTCAGCTTCTGCTTCCTGGTTCCTTGGAGATCTCCATGTGTCTTGGCATCTATCTTACCCCATCTCTGCTTGCTTGTTTAACCTCTTTTATGTCTCAGAAGAGATTGACTCAAGGCACACCCTACAATAATCTTGCCTCATTAACATAACAAAGACACCCCATTCCCAAATGGGATTATAACCACAGGTATAGAGGTTAAGATTTTTTTTTTTAACTTTTATTGAGCTTCAAGTGAACGTTTACAAATCAAGTCAGACTGTCACCAAAGATACTTTTAATGACTATGTTATACTTCTCCTCAACAGCAGGAAATAACTTCGTGGAATAGATGAGAGTTGAGTTGGATTTTAAAGGACGTTATGGGGAGAGGAACAACAAAAATAGATTCAGAGAAGTGGGGTTTTCAAAGGGAAATTAGGAAATGGGTCCAAGCCAAACAGAAGGTGTATGCTAGTAAGTAATGGCATAACAATAACAATAATAATAGCAGATAACATGAATTGAACCCTTATTATCAGTGGGGCACTGCTCTAAATGTTTTCAATATGTGAACTGATCTCATCCTCACATCAACCCCACGAGGTAGGCGATAATATTATTCCCATTTTACAAACGGGGAAAACGACATTCAGAAATGTCAAGTAACTTGATAAGGATTCCACATTCCATAAGTGGTGGAGCTGCGGCTTGACCTAGGTAGCCTAGCTTTGGAGATTATGGTCTTAACCTTTATGCTGTGTTGCCTCTGTATAGATTGGTAAGGAGTAGTAAAACCAAGCCAGTGTAGCCAGATAAATCCATTGGCTGTTAAGTGCTTATGAGTTGATGCTTTTAATAGTATTGATTGCAGTCTCTATGGTTCTTGTGCTTATTGAGTAAGTTTGCCACAAATGATTGCCAGAATTGTGCCAGTCGTACTTCTTATGTGGTGTGTATGAGGCCGGCATGAATGGTGATCTCTCCCTGGCATCCTGGTAGAAGCAAGAGCTGGGGCAGGCTCTAGCTAGATCCCTAAGTTTCTACTATTATAATATAGTCAAAGCATCAGCCCTACTTTCTATATCCTACCCACCTTGTCTCAAGTAGAGAGGAAAGGGATCTTTCAACCCCCCTCCCCCACAACCACGGGCACCTTGATCCCAGGAAGTCATTAAAAGTGACTAAAGATTCTTGCTATTCATAAGGACTTCACAGCTTATACACAGAATCATTATACCAAAAAGAATTAGCCAGTGATCAGCCATTTCAAGAGGTGGCATATGATCAGGAACCGACGGTACTGAAGGAAGAAGTCCAAGCTGCTCTGAAGGCATTGGCGAAAAACAAGGCTCCAGGAATTGATGGAATATCAATTGAGATGTTTCAACAAATGAATGCAGTGCTGGAGGTGCTCACTCATCTATGCCAGGAAATATGGAAGACAGATTCCTGGCCAACTAACTAGAAGAGATCCATATTTATGCCTATTCCCAAGAAAGGTAATCCAAAGGAATGCGGAAATTATAGAACGAAATCATTAATATCACATGCAAGCAAAATTTTGCTGAAGAGCGTTCAAAAACGGCTGCAGCAGTATATTGACAGGGAACTTCCAGAAATTCAGGCTGCTTTCAGAAGAGGAGGTGGAACTAGGGATATCATTGCTGATGCCAGATGGATACTGGCTGAAAGCAGAGAATACCAGAAGGATGTTTACCTGTGTTTTATTAACTATGCAAAGGCATTCGACTGTGTGGATCATAACAAATTATGGATAGCATTGAGAAAAATGGGAATTCCAGAATACTTAATTGTGCTCATGAGGAACCTGTATGAAGATCAAGAGGCGGTTATTCAGACAGAACAAGGGCATACTGATTGGTTAAAGTCAGGAGAGGTGTGCATCAGGGTTGTATTCTTTCACCATACCTATTCAATCTGTATGCTGAGCAAATAATCTGAGAAGCTGGACTATATGAAGATGAACAGAGCATCAGGATTGGAGGAAGACTCATTAACAACCTGCATTATGCAGATGACACAAACTTGCTTGCTGAAAGTGAAGAGGACTTGAAGCGCTTACTAATGAAGATGAAAGACCACAGCCTTCAGTATGAATTACACCTCAACATAAAGAAAACAAAAATCCTCACAACTGGACCAATGAGCAACATCATAATCAACGGAGAAAAGATTGAAATTGTCAAGGATTTCATTTTACTTGGATCCACAATAAACGCTCATGGAAGCAGCAGTCAAGAAATCAAATGATGCGTTGCATTGGGTAAATCTGCTGCAAAGGACCTCTTTAAAGTGTTGAAAAGCAAAGATGTCACCTTGAAGACTAAGGTGCCCCTGACCCAAGCCATGGTATTTTCAATCACATCACATGCATGTGAAAGGTGGACAGTGAATAAGGATGACTGAAGAAGAATTGATGGCTTTGCATTGTGGTGTTGGCGAAGAATACTGAATATACTGTGGACTGCCAAAAGAACGATCAGATCTGTCTTGGGAGAAGTACAGCGAGAATGCTCCTTAGATGCAGGGATGGTGAGACTGCGTCTTACATACTTTGGACATGTTGTCAGGAGGGATCAGCCCCTGGCGAAGGACATCATGCTTGTCAAAGCACAGAGTCAGTGGAAAAGAGGAAGACCCTCAACAAAATGGATTGACAAAGTGGCTGCAACAATCAGCTCAAGCGTAATAATGATCTAAGGATGATGGCACTGGGGTTTCTGGTTAAGGATGGTGCAGTGCTTCGTCCTGTCGTGCATAGGGTTGCAATAAGTCGGAGGTGACTTGACGGCACCAAACAACAGCAACAACAAAACAAAGATTCTTGGTTTAGATGAAGAAGCAACATTTGGTGATTTTTAAAGACTTTTCCAGAGTAGATGCAGTCAGGCGCATCTTCTAATGACTGTTCACCTTTCCCGTACTTCATGAGGCCTAATATTAAATCAGAAGGAAGAACTTTATATTTCATAAATTTTAAATATTTGTTACCTTGAAGAGTGTATTGTCTTATTAGGATTTGTTTTAGATTTTATGTTTAAATGTGTTTTAAGAACATAGTAGATGCTTGTTTTTATAAAAAAAAAAAGCTATTATTAATAGAGTTATGTACTTGTTATTCGGAGTTGATTCTGACTCATGGCGACCCCATGTCAGCAGTGTAGAACTGCTCCATAGGGTTTTCGAGGCCGTGACCTTTCAAAAGCAGATTACCAGGCCTGTCTTCCAAGGCGTTTTTGGGTGGGTTCGAACTGCCAACGTTTTGGCTCGTAGTCGAGTGCTTAAACCTATGATAAAATAGCTTCTTTGTGTTGTACAAGGGGTGAGGGGAATGGTGATGTCCGATTATCAGAGTTGACATCAGCCTGGTTTTTACAGTTTTACCACTGTTGTTAAAGATGGAATCTAACAACAATGGTGTTAAGGATCTTGAAAGCTAGGCAGAAATTTATGCCCAAAGTCCTTGTTTTATAGAATTATTTAATAAAAGAAAAATGATATAGAGAACTTTTATTATCTAGAGTTTAAGGTACTCATAAAATGCCATTTGGTTATGGAATGAATTCTCTCTTGATAAATGAGTGTTCTCAAAGGCATATTGATTTCCATATAATTATATAGCTAGTTATACTCTAGTTTATTAGCAAAACAGCCTTGGATTTTACATAATTCATTGAGTATAATTAATGAGTAACTATTCTCCTTTCCTCTGATAGGCTAAAGTAAGCAGGCTGACCTAGACCAATTATTTATAATCATTACAGAGCAGAAAAAAAGGGTACAAAATATTATTTTGCATGATGGCTCTATTTTTCTCAGCCTCCAGTCTGAGGCACTTGATTAATTTTATTTTAAAACAATACAGGTATATTTAGTACAAGGAATAGAGACATTGTAGCCAAAAGAGTGGTAAATAAAATTTACATGTAAAGTATCCCTTTCCTCATATACTTCAAAGTAAAATGATGTCACTAGGAAGATAGGTACTGACATTTTAGCTATTATTTATTTTATCATTTAATTATGAAATAGTTATTTTGTTTAATGAAATATAGATATGAAGATTCTGAACTATAAGTCATATTAGCTAATGACCAGTTTCCAAAGGAGTTTTATAAATAACTTGCAGATGGACATATTTACATTTTTTCAGTGGTTTATTGTATAAGAGAGAGAGTGTGTGCGTCTGTGTGTGCGCACGCAAGTGTGTGTGTGTGTAGCTGAGGGAGCAGCCAAGGAGCTTCAAGGTGAGGTGGCGCAAAGCCTTCTGGTTGATCAACTCAAAGTAAAGCAACTATTCAGTCAGCTCAACTTGACCTCAAAGGCAGAAAATTTTTTTTAATTTCTCCTTCAGTGCCTAGTATGGTTCCTTAATATACTAGGTGCTCAAAAATGTTGATTGTATGATTGTAAGTCTAAACGCGACTTCAATTTCATTTATGAAAAAGTAATGCTTACGTAACTTTTCAGGAGAGTATATATTGAATCAAATGCGATAATACTGTAATTAAAATGGAGCGAGACTTAGTTTTGTATCTATAGTGGGTTGAATCATGCCTCCCCCTCCAAAAAAAAAAAAATCATGTCTACCCAGAAACTCAGAATGTGACCTTATGTGGAAATAAGGTCATTGTAGACATAATTAAGGTAAAGATGGAGGTAAGATCATACTGGATTAGGATGGGTCCTAAATCCAGGGAGAGTGTCCTCATGAGAGACAGAAAAGGATACACAGACACACAGAGGAGAAGGCCACGGGAAAACAGAGGCAGAGATCACAGTTATGCTACCACAAACTGGGGGAACATCTAGTGCCACCAGCAGCTGGAGGAGGCAGGAAAGGGTTTCTCCCCTAGAAATTTTGCAAAGAGCATGGCCCTGTTGACAACTTGATTTCAGCCCAGTGACACTGCTATCAGACTTCTGGCTTCCAGAACTGTGAAATAATCAATTTCTGTTGTTTTAAGCCACAAGTTTTGTGCTAATAGTTTGTGATAACTCTAGGAAATGAATACCATATCGTTGTCAGCACATCAGGACTATTTTACTGTACTTAGATTTTTCATGTGTAGCTTCTAGAATGTATTTACCAAAGTGTCAATATGGTGTCTTTGTCTATTGATCCCTTACTTCCCATACCATGCTAGATACTCTTACAGATGTCATCTCATTTACCACATGTTCTCATTATTAATCTCCATTTTTTAAGTTGGGAGAAATGAAGATTATAATATCTCAGGATTTAAGTAAACTGCTCAATTAGTTGCTTGGGATATGTGCTGGGGCTTCGATTTGCACTCATATGGGGCTGCTTTTGAATATCCTTAATGGTAGTAAGTTTTCATCCTCTGAGAGGAGAAATAATCTTTGGAATTACCCAAAATTTTCTGCCTTAAACATGATGAATAAGATGGGGTGACTAAGTTGACCAAGCCCTGGCCCTAAAATATAAAGCAATGAGACATGTTTTATCATCTAGATGGTAAACTATCCCTGAAGGTATTCCAAAAAAGGATGTTCAGAAATGTTTTCAGTAGTGCCAGCATAATTATAGTAAGTATATAGCCCCAGAGATAACTGTGATAGACAATGCACGTTTGGAAGATTAAGTTCTGTTTGTTTAAAAAAAAAAAAAAAAAAAGATAGTTATTTTACAGTCACGTTTTGTGATGCCAAAGAACGTAAATCACTTTGATGTCATTATCTAATTGTATACATTGTTTTAAGAGATGTAAAGAAATATTATATTAGAGTATAAAATCACACCATTTATGTTAGTGTGGAACATTTCATCATTTCTATAGTGCAGGCTCTAAAGTCTCATTTCTTTAACAAGGCCTTGTGGGATGATTGAAACGAAAAGAAATGAGAGAGTCAAACAGTGTACTGTAATAGATGAAATGGAAAGTAATTATGTTAATGTTGACTCGTTATGAAGCTCTAACCATTTTTACCTGCTCATTTCTGTGTGGAAACTTGTGCAGCTGAGATGCTGAATAAGAAATTCTTGTACAAATGAGCCTAGAGGCATGTTTCTAATATTGGAGCTAAGCCTATGCAGAATTGTAATGAATTTCCCTAAGTCAGTATTTAAATGTGTTATCAGGGAAGATGGTTTTCCTGCCAGAAAATTTGGATCCTAATGTTTATCAAATTTTCAGCTATATATTTGAATCTTCATAGCTGCATATAATTCTTGTTAATCAGGGGGAAAATGTCTAAATTCCGTATTACACCTACTTTTATAACTCTAGTGTCAGATTTTACAAGATAATAGGTGCAACATTTTAGATAAATTGTAAGGAAGAGATTTATAAAGAAAGCAAAATGTAAACAGAGCAAAATGATCTAGATGAATATATCATGGCAAATATGTGCTCCGGAATACTTGGTAAGGAAGGAGTGGTAAGTTACTCATTCAAGAAATTTGGCTAAAGGGTGAAGATTGTGTGTATGTGTGTGTTTATATATAAATACATAATCATATATGTGTATGGGGATAGATGAACATGCTTCAGAACATGGCATTTAGAGCCAGGCAGATTAGATTTAAACCAAATTTGTCTGACTCCAAAACGGAAGCTTTTGTTCATGGTCAGATAATTTGAAAAGTGTCATTTACCTTTTTTTTTTTTACGCGCCCCCCCCCCCCCCCGCCCTTTAAATGTCTCTCTTTGGCTATATCCTGTTTTCTAAATCACTCATCTTTCAGTCAGTGTGTAATAAAGTTAAATGCTAATACCTCTTATAACTAAAATGTCCTGCCTATATTCTGGAAATTAAATATTGTAGAATAGATCTCTGACTATGTTAAATTGCCAACTATGGTTTAATTACTTCTTAGAGAAATGGTACATTGTCATTTTTAATTTAAAGAGACTTAATATTTTCTATGCAAATGAGTGGTTTCTAAAACAATTAAGCATCTAATTTTTGTCAAATTATGTTAAACATTAAGAGTTTAATTGAAGCTAAAGAATATTTTACATTGGGCATGAACTTTTCTTTTCCACTGTCAGAGTGAATTCTTCTAAGGGCTGTTTTCATTAGGTGCTGTTGGAAAGAAATATTACCTCATCCTGCACCATCCTCACAATCGTTGATAGGTTTGAACTCATTGTTACAGCCACTGTGTCCATTCATATCGTTGAGGATTTTCCTCTTTTTCGCAGACCTACTACTTCACCAAGCATGATGTCCTTCCTCAGGGACTGGTCCCTCCTGATAATATGTCCAAAGTTTGTGAAAAAAAGTCTTACCCTTCTTGCTTCTGAGGAACATTCTGCCTGTATTTCTTCCAAGACAAATTTGTCCGTTTCTCTGGCAGTTCATGGTATATTTAATATTCTTCACCAACATCGTAATTCAAAGGCATTGGTTCTTCTTTAGTCTTCCTTATGCGTTGTCCAGCTTTTGCATGCATATGAGGTGATTGAAAATACCATAGCTTGGATCAGGAGCGCCTTAGTCCTCAAAGTGACATCTTTGCTTTTTAACACTTTAAAAGAGCTCTTTTGCAGCAGATTTGCCCAATAGAATGCATCATTTAATTTTTTTTTAACTGTTGCTTCCGTGAGCGTTGATTGTGGATCCAAGGAAAATGAAATCCTTGATAACTTTAATCTTTTCTCCATTTGTCATGCTGTTGCTCATTGGTCCAGTTGTAGGGATTTTTGTTTTCTTTTTGTTGAGGTGTAATCCATACTGAAAGCTATAGTCTTTGATCTTCATCAGTAAGTGCTTCAAGTCCTCTTCACTTTCAGCAAGCAAGGTTGTGTCATCTGCATAACGCAGGTTGTTAACTAGTCTTCTTCCAATCCTGATGCCCCGTTCTTCATATAGTCCAGCTTCTCATATTATTTGTTCAGCATACATATTAAATAGGTATGGTGAAAGGATACAACCCTGACATGCCTTTCCTGATTTTAAACCACACAGTATCCCCTTGTTCTGCTTGAACAGCTGTCTCTTGGTCTATGTACAGGTTCCTCATGAGCACATTTATGTGTTCTGGAATTCCCATTCTTTGCAATGTTAGCCATAATTTTTATGATCCACACAGTTGATGCCTTTGTATAGTCAGTAAAACACAGGTAAACATCCTGCTGGTATTTTTGGATTTCTGCCACGATCCATCTGATATGAGCAATGGTATCCCTCATTCCACGTCGTCTTCAGAATCCGGCTTCACTTTCTGGCAATTCCATGTTGATGTAGTTGTGCAATCGCTTTTGAATGATCTTCAGCAAAATTCTACTTGGTGTGATATTGATGATATTGTTCAATAATTTCCCCATTCTGTTGGATCACCTTTCTTTGGAATGGGCAGAAACATGAATCTCTTTCAGTTGTTTGGTCAGAGAGCTGTCTTCCAAATTTCTTGGCATAGATGAGCGAGCGTTTCCAATGTTGCGTCCACTTGTTGACACATCTCAATTGGTATTTTGTCAATTTCTGGAGCCTCTTTTTTCGCCAGTGCCTTCAGTTCAGCTTAGACTTCTTCCTTCAGTACTGTCGGTTCTTGATCGCATGCTACCTCCTGAAGTGGCTGAACATTGACCAGTTCTTGGGGTACAATGACTCTGTGTATTCCTTCCATTTTCTTTTGATGCTTCCCGTGTCTTTCAATATTTTGCCCATAGAATCTTTCAGTATTGCATCTCAAGGCTTGAATTTTTTCTTCAGTTCTTTCAGCTTGAGAAATGCCAAGCGTATTCTTCCCTTTTGGTTTTCTAACTCTGTGTCTTTGTACATTTCCTTATAACACTTTACCTTGTCTTCTTGAGCTGCCCTTTGAAATCATCTGTTCAGCTCTTTTAGTCCATCATTTTGTCCATTTAGCTTTAGCTGCTCTACATTCAAAAGCAAGTTTTAGAGTCGCTACTGACATTCATTTTTGGTCTTTTCTTTCTTTCCTGTCTTTTTAACGACCTTTTGCTTTCTTTATGTTGTCCTTGATGTTATCCTACAACTCATCTGGTCTTCAGTCCTTAGTGTTCAGCCCTTCAAATCTATTCCTCAGAGGGTCTCTAAATTTAGGTTCAATATACTTGAGGTTGTATTTTGGCTATTGTGGACTTGTTTTAATTTTCTTTAGCTTCAGCTTGAATTTACACATGGAGAATTGATGACCTATTCTTCAGTTGGCCCCTGGCCTTGTTCTGAATGGTGATATTGAGCTTCTCCATCATCTCTTTCCACAGATGTAGTCATTTGATTCCTGTATATCATCTGACAAAGTCAACGTGTATAATTGCCATTTATGTTGTTGAAAAAGTTATTTCCAATGAATAGGTCGTTGGTCTTGCAAAATTCTATCATGTAATCTCCGTTGTCATTTCTAGCACCAAAAATCACTATTGATTTTTCTTGTTGCCAATTTTTGCATTTAAACCACCCGTAATTATCAATGCACCTTGATTGTATGTTTTATCAATTTCAGACTGCAGAAGGTGGTAAGAATATTCAATTTCCTCATCTTTGGTGGTAGTGGTTGGTGTGTAAATTTTAATAATAGTCCTATTAACTAGTCTTCCTTGTAGGTGTGTGAACATTATCCTATCACCGACGGTGTTGTACTTCAGGATAGATCTTGAAATGTTCTTTTTGACAATGAATGTGATGCCGTTTCTCTTCAATTTGTCAATCTCGGCATTGTAGACCATATGCTTGTCTGATTTAAAATGGCCAGTACCAGTCCATTGTACTTTTTCTTTTTAAAATTAGGGTCATGATAGACTAAAATTATTGAACATTAACACCAGAAGGAATGTAAAAAATTCATCTAGAGCAGAATTATACAGAAGAAATATATTCTGAGCCACGTAGGTAATTTTAAATTTTCTGTTAGTCATAATAAATAGTAAAAGGAAACAGGGAAAATTGATTTTTAATGATAAATTTTATGCAATCCAGTATATTCAGAATGTTATTTTATTATGTAATCAGTATAAAATTATTATTGAGATATAGTACATCCTTTTTTGGTACTAAATCTTACAAATCTGGTGTATATTTTATACTTAAACCGTATTTCAGTTCTGACTAGCTGCATTTCAAGTGGTCATTAGCCAAATGTGACTGGTGTATTGAACAGCACACATTTAGAATCTTGATTCATTTTCTGTCCCAATCTTCCTGATGACGTGGCTGAAAATCATTGCTAGTGGATCACCAAGTGAGGTGTACATCCCAGATGAAAGAAGCTTTTTTTCATAGGTTTTTTTTTTTTTGGTGGGGTGAGTGCAGGGGAATACATTCTCCATGATTCTGGTAGATTAGATAGGCTTATCTTCTTCACTGAGAATCACTGCATTTATTTGACCCACTTATTTTACCTAGGAGGGAACTGAGGCCCAGATGCATTCCAGAGCCTGTGTTCTAGAGTAAATTGTTTGGGTCAGATTTCTTTGTATCCTAACTTGCCTTTTCTTCCTATGCTATTTGTTCATTTTTTGGTATAAGTCAGTTTTTCTTCTCCGGTGTGAATATCTATGAGGAGCCCTGGTAGTACAGTGGTTAAATACTTGGCTGCTAAGTAGAAATTTGGCCGTTAGAACCCACCAGCTGCTCTGTGGGAGAAAAATGCTGGCAGTTTGTCTCTGTACAGATTATAGCCTTGGAAACCCTATGGGCAGTTCTACTTTGTCGTATAGGGTCACTATGTGTCGAAATCGACTCAGTACAACAATAACAACACGGGTATTTATTGGAATGGGGACATCACAAATTATTAATGATGGTTCTGTTGATGCTGTTTCTTACTTAAACATCCATTGCCTCTATTCTCTTTGAATCTCACTCCTCCCAGCCATTTAAACCATATTCTGTTGTAGCTTTGCATTTTGAAATGAATTGCCAGTGTAGTCTCTGGTTGCAAAACATGTTTTTCCCTTCTTATTAATTAGCACGAAGTCCCTGGATGGTACAGATGGTAAAGCACTTGACTAATAACTAAAAGGTTGATGGTTTGAACCTACCCAGAGGCACTTTAGAAGAAAGGCCTGGCAATCTGTTTCCCAAAGGTCACAGCCTTGAAAACTCTAGGGAGTGCAGTTCTACTTTGAAACACATGGGGTCTCCATGAGTTGGAATCAGCTCAGAAGCAACTAGTTTGGTTTTGGTTATTAATTAGTAATGTCCTTATTTTTCCCTTTGAACATGTATTTCTACTATACTACTACCACTAAAAAAAAAAGATAATAGTTATTCAGCTCTGACTGTGTGGTGGGTGCTCTTCTAAGCCCTTTGCCTGAATTATCTCACATAATCTTTTATAGCTGCCCAGTGAGATGGGTTCTGTTGTCTTCTCTGTTTTCAAAATAAGAAACTGAAGCTCAGAGAGTTTAAATGACTTGCACAAATTCACACAGCCACTGAGTGGTTAACTAAGACTTCAGGCCCAGGGAATCAGACTCCAGAGCCACACTTCACCATCATTCTTTGTTCTTCATTCTTTCCCCTGCTTTGCTTGATCTCTGGTAGGGTTAGACCTATATATATATGTGGACTTGTATTGAGTACCCTACTTAATACTCTCCATGCTTTTCTTCTATATCAGAGGGAAATGAATTAACTATTTGCCTGGTTCTTTGGTCTCTTTTAAACATTTGTAGAGTCTTCCTCTGTTCACCTTCATGGTTATCATATTATTAAATAAGGTATTATAAATCCCCTCCTGTGAGTGCTTATTGGGAATTGAGATATTTAGAATTGAGAAAAGGAGAACAAACATAGGAAAAACTCAGGAGGTGAATTAAACTGGCTCACTGTTCAATTCATCCATATTTCAAACTCTTACCAGTGAAATACCTCTCAAAATAATTGCCTACTCCTCTCATTCCCTTCCTACTTCTGTATTCTAGGCCAGGACTTTTAGAAGAGCCTTCTATATTGTACCTTCCATCCCTTGAAAGTGCCTCCAGAGTTATCATTCTAAAAATAAATCTAATCATGTTGTTCCTTGTCTAGCAGTAGTCCATCACAGTGTAATACACAGGTTCCTTAGCAACCTGGAGTCAAAACCTACCTGTCATTCCTTTCCCCTCTGGCCCCCATTCTCTGCAAAACTGAATATTTGGTACTCTAGCCTAACTCTGGAAACCCTGGTGGTGTAGTGGTTAAGTGCTACGGCTGCTAACCAAGAGGTTGGCAGTTCAAATCCGCCAGGTACTTCTTGGAAACCCTGTGGGGCAGTTTTACTTTGTCCTGTAGGGTCGCTATGAGTTGGAATCGACTCGATGGCAGTGGGTTTGGTTTCTTTTTTGTTGTTGTTTTAGCCTAAATCTGTTATCCATAATTTCCCCATGCCTCTGTCCATGATGTTCCTCCTTCCTGGAATGCCCGTCTTCCTCAAGCCACCCTAAAGGTCCTATTAGGTGTTTTATATACATTATTTCATTTAGTATTGGCAATAATCGCATCTAGTAGATGGAGTATCATCATTTTAATGAGGAGGAAATTAGAACTAAGTGAAGTCAACTAATTTACCCAAATCACCCAACTAATAAATGGCAGGGTTGGGATTTGAATCCAGTTGTGTCTGAAGAATGCCTCCTTAGATTTAAAAGTACAGGCTTAGAGTAAAAAAAACAAAAACCCTTTGGTTGGAGGACTGAGGTAACAGTCTTAACTAGATCAACTGATTCAAGTGTGTCAATGTATATTATGATGCAGGTATTTTGACCTGATAACTCTTACTTCCCCCAAGGAAACTGGTTTAATCCCGTCGCTTATATTTTCTTGTTCCTGTTTTGGTGTATACTAAACATTGGAAAAGATGTTACGGGTAGCATATTTGTGTGAAATTTAAGTTAACAAAATATGACTGTTAAAGGGAAGACTCTTCTAAGTTAGCAAAATTCTAAATTACAGGATTTTTCCTCAAATGAAATGCAATTTTTGGGAGTAGGCAAACAGCATTGGCTAGTAGAGGACCATAAGAAACCTGTTTCATTGTTGTTATTGTTGCTAGGTGCCATCAAGTCGGATCCGACTCATAGTGACCCTATGTACTACAGAATGAAACTGCATGGTCCTGCACCATCCTCACAGTCGTTGATATGCTTGACCCCATTTTTGTAGCCACTGTGTCAATCCATCTCCTTGAAGGTCTTCTTCCTCTTTGATGACCCTCTACCAAGCATGATGTCCTTCTCCAGGGACTGGCCCCTCCTGATAATATGTCCAAAGTATGTGAGACGTAGCCTTGCCATCTGAGCTTCTAAGGAGCATCCTGGCTGTACTTCTTCCAAGACAGATTTGTTTATTCTTTTGGCAGCTGGTGGTATATTCAATATTCTTCACTAACACCATAATTCAAAGGCATCAATTCTTCTTCGGCATTCCTTATTCATTGCCCAGCTTTTGCATGCATATCAGGCTATTGAAAATACCATGGCTTGGGTCAGGTGACCTTAGTCTTCAATGTAACATCTCTTTTGAAGCAGATTTGCCCAATGCAGTTCATTGTTTGATTTTTTTTTCACTGCTGCTTCCACAGGCATTGATAGTGGATCTAAGTAAGGTGAAATTATTGACAACTTCAATATTTTCTCTGTTTATCATGATGTTACTTATTGGTCCAGTTGTGAGGATCTTTGTTTTCTTTATGTTGAAGTGTAATCCATACCGAAGGCTGTAGTCTTTGATCTACACCAGTAAGTGCTGCAGGTCCTCTTCACTTTAAGCAAGCAAGTTGTGTCTTCTGCATATTACAAGTTGTAGCTGAGTCTTCCTCCAGTCCTGATACCAAGTGCTTCTTCATATAGTTCTTGATATTCTTCTTATAGGTTCTTGAATTAGTTGCTCAGCATACAGAATGAATAAGTACGGTGGAAAGATACAACCCTGATGCACACTTTTCCTGATTTTAAACCACTCAGTATTCCCTCATTCTGTTTGAACGTCTGCCCCTTGGTCTATGTACAAGTTCTGCCTGAGCATAATGAGGGTTCTGGAATTCCCATTCTTGGCCATTTTATCCACAATAGTTATGATCCACACAGTGGAATGCCTGTTTCATTAGCTTACAGTTATTAGTGTATCAATTATAAGTAAATAAGAAAGGGCTTTGAAAGTATTCAAATATTTGAAAAGGAGTAGAAAACTAGTATGAATTGAACAACATAATGTGTGCAATCCTCATATAACCCTATGAGGTAAGTTACCAGAGATTTGTAAAATGAGGCTTGAAGAGGGTAAATCATTTGCTTAATTATAAATAAGTAATTGATGAAATAGTATTCAAATACATGTTTCTCTGACTGCCCCAAGCAAATTTGCTTTCAGATATACAGATAGGTAATTGCAATATTCTTTCTGTAATATTTGTCGCTCCATTAATTTTGTTAGCAAACACATTTCATAAGTAGTACAAAGATGAATTTCAAAATTGCTCCGTCAATAGTCACCCAAAATCTACATTCATAATTCTTGACTGTATATGCTAAATGAAAACATATTGTAACCATTTAAACTGTCATCAATTAATTCCTTTTTTTTCCAGCTATGGTAAGGTTTAAGTAGGTGAAGTGGCTAATTTTCCCTAAACAAACTTGCTTAAATGCACAACTTAAAGGTAATAGTCATTCTGTCACAGCTTTTAAATGATTTTATTACTTTCCACTAAGGCGGTTCGCTTTTCCTTTAGTTTTAAGAAAGTCCAAATTTTTTATTCAGTTTGAGCCAAAGGGAGATAAATAAAAAGAAATCTCTTTTTTAAAATATAAATAGTAAAATCTCATTGATTTATATATAAACTCTGAAGATCTAAATGTTTATATATTTTTGGTTAGATTTCCTAACCTACTGTAGTAGATGGTGATAGCTTGGTTTCATGTGATTCTGTGGGTAGCAGTAAACCTGAATGATTCTAGAAAATTTATGTTGACACACAGATTTTTTTTAAGGGATATTTAGCATGTTGAGAGGAAATACTATTTCACATCAATATACTAAGCCTCTCTGAAGTCCCTATTCATTGAAAGCACCCAGTATACCATTTCTTACACAAGCTAGAGCTCTTAAAAGCTAGCAAGTGTTAACATTCTCTTTATAATTCAGTTATGGTTATGCAATATGAAAAATAATAGTTTAAAATGTATTTAAAAACACTTTGGTAAGGAAAACACATTTCTTCTTAACTCATCATTAATTTGGGTTTACAAATTATATATGGGCTGGTCCCACTTATGCTGGAGGCAGTTAATAATTTAACATTTTTACTGGTTAAAACCTCTCCTTATGAAAAGGTGGTTTTTGTCTTCCTGTCATAAATTCCTCATTTTTCTTCCAGGATTTTTTAAAAATAGAAAGTGCAGTAATTATCTTAAGGTAGCATTCCAGTTTTTCTGCCAGATTTAGATGATAGCTATTAACTGTTGTTTGTCCTTGTTTACCGGTTGATGACTTGTCTTTTCAGAGATATTTTGGCACAATTCTATGCAAATATACACCAACTACTTTTCACACTAGGTTTACTACCTGATTAAAATACCATTAATCCTAGTAGCCAAAACCAGTGCTAACTGTTGCTAGTGGAAAGAATAAGCTATCAATAAATTCAAGAATATTAACATCTGGTGGGCTTTTCCTTTAAGTATATAGTCAACTTACTGATGAGACACCATTTCCATGTTCAAAAGTGTGTTACTCTTTTATTTAATGAGATGATTAATAATTTTATCCTGTTTCTTTTGAGCCTGATTAACAAATAGCTATTCCATGTAGAGAAGCAAGGAAAATGTGTATTTGCAGTAATTATTTGGGGTGAATTTGATTCAGTGGAGTTCTTGACACAGATCTGAATATGGCAAGAATATTTTTCTATTTCAACTTTAATCTTTCTTATTTCATTTTATGTGCAGTATAAATTCAAGTGGAGCCCTGGTTGTGTAGTGGTTAAGCATTCGGCTGCTAACCAAAATTTCGGCAGTTTGAACCCACCAGCCGCTCCTTGGAAACTATATGGGGCAGTTCTGCTCTGTCATGGAGAGTTGCTATGAGTTGTAATCGACTCAAAAGGTGATTTACTTCAAGCGGTGTATTTCCTTGGATCTCTACAATAGTGCTGTGCTTTATATATATTTATTAGAGAAGCTTCAATTTTGAAACCTAGAATATCAACCAGAGTTAACCTTTGAACTAAAGCATATGTATAAGTTTATTCAATTATATTCATATTCACTTATTCCAATTTCTTGTTTCACACATTGAACAAAGCAGGCAGAGATAAAATTTATGCATATCTTGAGTATTATAATTTGCATTTGAAACTGCAGAATCTTTGGGCTGAATGAATCAATAGTGTATTTGCTCTAATTATAATGGTTAGTGTTCTTCAGTAGTATTTTGTATGTTTTAAAGTGTTAATGTAAAAGGTAATTTTTTTTTAAGGAACCTTGCAGAGATTTTGGTCTTCTTAAGTTTCAAAGTATAGTACATTATGTGTTCTGGTTGTGCAGTGATTCAGAGCTCAGCTGCTAACCAAAAGGTCGGCAGTTCGAATCCACCAGCTGCTCCTTGGAAACCCTGTGGGGCAGTTCTCCTCTGTCCTATAGGGTCACTATGAGTCAGACTCAACTCGACAGCAATGGGTTATTTTATTATTGTGGTTAAGCTATATGACAGTTTAAGTAGTTTTCTTGAGTCCACTATGAACTTGAGTCTATTATTTAATGTCCTGATTCTAATGAAAAAAAAAAAAAGCTATCGATAAATTCAAGAACATTAACATCTTGGTGGGCTTTCCCTTTAATTTCAATATGATTTGGAAATGTACTTTTGACGCATGGCTCACTCATGAGATGGCAATTGTATGCAATAAGAATAACCGTTTGGGTGTTTATAATGTTGTAAAAAACACAAATTTGGTCTTCGAGATTTTTAAGTTATTTTTTGTTTTTATGAAAGTAAAACATTCTCATTGTAAGATATTCAGGCAATACACAAAAGCTTGAAGAAGAAAGCAGAAAGTACTCATAATTAATACCCAGAGATAATAGTTATTAGCATTTTGATGGATATTGGTCTTATCTAGACTTTAATATTCCAAAACCTAATCTATTAAGAATATCCCTGATAATTGGATAATAATACAAAATAATGATCTTTGAGCAGCCAAAAATGCATATCTCAAAGGCCATAGAGATGCCTCTCAGGGCATATTTCATTGTTTTGTCAAGACATGCTAGGTTATGCTGCAGTATCAAACAGCCCCCCAAATGGTAGTGACGTAACACACAACAAAAGTACTTCTTGTTCAAACTATGTGTTCATTACAAGTCTCTCAAGTGCTTTTTCGGTTTTTCTGTTTTACTGATTGAGCAGTTTCTTCTTCTACCTACAGTTCTTTGAATGTCTGAACTGTATCCCCTTTCATTCTTGCCTGCAAACTGGCCAATTATTTTCTGAGTTCATTTCTTTTTTGTAGTAGCTTGCTGATTGCAGACAGCAGCAACCAATATATACAACTAACATTTTGTTTTCCAGTCTCTTCCTCTAGGGCTGTAAGTTCATTAAGTACATACTCATCTGCCTTCCAAGTTCTGGCAAACTACACATTTATCAAATGTTTTAACACTGTGTAATATGGATCACCAGCCTTCCAAGCTCTGATAACAATTTTCTTACCATCTACTACCTTGTCTCTGAGCTAATATCATGTATCTTAATTTATAATAACAGCACCCCACTTCTAAGTATCAATTTTTATCATTTGGGATAGTCTCGATTTTGGCGGGGTAACCATCAACCCCCATATCTCAGTGGTTTGAGCAATGAAAAGTTCATTTCTCATTCATGGTATAGTCCAGTGTGGATCAGCAGGGAGGCTTTACTCATCACAGTCATCAGAGAACTAGAATGAGGGAGACTGCATCTTGATGATACTACCATGATCACTATGGCAAGAGCAAAGGTTTGAGATAAGCTCTTAAACTTTCCACCCAGAAAAGATATACCTCACTTCTGTTTACATTTGTTTGTCCAAAGCAAGCCACACGGTCAAGCCTAACTTCAAATGGAATAGGGAAGGGTAATCCTACCCCATGTCTGGAAGCAGTGAACAGCTAGAGTATTTGTGACCCGCTCTGATGTCCCATTCTTGATATGAAGAAAATGAGGCTTAGTGTGACATTTTCTTGCCAAGTTTGGTATATAGCTGGAATTCCAACTCAAGTGGTTTGAGTATCATTGTACAACTTCTTGCCTTCTCTCCCTTAGAAAACTGGAATATGTAAAATGACTCATTTTTTTAATGTTTGGGGATACCTGAAGTATATGCCTAAAAAATGTAACATAGAATACAATTAAGAACACAGGTACTGGAGCCTACCTAATCGCTTTTGGAAAGTTACTTAACTTCTCAATCCCTACTTTCCCATGTATAATGGGGATTATAAGTACCTACTCATTAGGTTACTTTTGTTTTAAATGAGATAATTCATGTAAAGCACTTAACACAGTATCTGGCACACAGTATAATCAATCTATAAATGTCGGCATCTTTATTATTTGTCAACATCATCTTTATCCACTTCAAAGTAGTCACCTGGAGTAACTTTCTAAACGTTCTATGCTTTTGTTACTGCTATCAGGGTTTGAGTTTCTTCTTCAATAATGACCTTTCACCAAGCATAGCACATTCTCCTGTATAATTTTAAATAATTCCAAATTTTTCTCAGATGAGGGTTTATTTACTGTTTCGAACCACCCCAAAGTCATTCAGAGCCATGTGTAGCTAACTAAGGAGCTGATCCAAAGTAAGTGTTTTAGTGGAAGATTAGGTCAGCAGCCAAAGTAAAGGAATTGATCTTTTCATAGGGCTTGATGATTAATTCTAAGTATGGTTTTATAAACGAAATTCTGGCAACACTGTTGGGATGAGTTTATAGTAGTCTTTAGTGACTGCTTTTGTGGACAGCAGCCATTTAGGAGTGCATATTCTGGTTTTTTTCTTTTTCTTCATTGTGAAGTCCCATTATTTGGTAATCGTACCTTGTAAATGGTTTAGATGAATGTGAAATAGTAATTAACAATGATCTTTCAATTTGACCAACTAATTGCATGCAGCAGACTGTATGGAAGCATGCAGAAGACCATGGCCAAGATGGAAAGCTTCTTGAAATGAACATCAGCATTATTGAATATGGGCTTTTGCTACAGACTGAGACTCAACTTTTTTCCCCCTCTATCAGGAATTGTGTTTAAAGCCAATTGAGAAAATTCTAAGCATGAATATTTTCTTTTCACACAACGAGTTTCAGGATTCAGGTAATGTGCAAAGTAAGTTCAGGCCATTCTTCTGTTCTGAGTTTATACTGTGAATGCTATGAATATGAATGTTTCAGTTTACTATTTTGGTATTTAAAATATAGAAATGTATCTAAATGTACTCAGTTTATGGAAGAGAATTACAAAAAAAAAATATATATATATATATGTAATTTGAGGATCCCCAGTTGCTTTTGCTTTTCAAGTGTAGTGCCTAGAAAGACAAGATATAAGGACAACCTAGTAGAGGGGGCATTATAGCTAATTTGAAAAATCTCAAGGAAAGTGGTATAGAGGAAGAATTAGACTTGTTCTACGTAGGCCCAAAAGAAATAAGTAGAGCAGAGGAATAAGTCACTGTGAGGCATATTTTACATCAATCAAAAAAGAATAACTCAAGGTGCCTAGAATTTTAACAGCTGCCTTTAAAGGTACCGAGTGGAACGGTGAGGAGGCAATGGATATTACGGAAAGAATGTGTGAGCTTTGGAACTAGGCAGCTCTGTATTCCAAATTTGACTTTACCTCTTAATATCTGTGATCCATGAGCAAGTCACTAAGAGTGACAGAACTTCAGTTTCTTTATCTCTAAAGTAGGAGGGAGACAATGCCTACCTTGTGAGTTGGAGTAAGGGTTAAGAGCTGATGTACTTAAAGCACCTTAGCACAGTGCCCGGCATGTCATAGTCACTCAATGCATGGTAATTGCTACAGTCATTGTTTTATTCATTTTATGAGTGATCAAAGGCCACCCTTTAGAATAATGCTGAAGGACTGCACAAGGTAGTGAACTAAATTAGGTAATATTTATTGGCCTTTCTGTCTTGCTGATATAATCCTATATTGCTCTTAAATATATATGGTTGACTGGTAATGAGGATTATCCCCTTCTCTCTTCATGGTAGGTGAGCTAGGTCAGTAATTCATGTAGAGAAAACAGGATTGATGCCTTGCTTTCCAGACACTCATAGGCATTTTAAAGGAAAATGCGATTTGTCATGTAGGAATTTTTAAAAATTATTTTATTATTTTTTTGGCTGTGTCAACCACTTCTCTCTTGTTTCTTCTTCCAATAATCTAAGGTATTAGACCTGAAGCTATATAATAGCTCATGTAGCATTTTGAGGACATATTCCAAATCTTTATTTTCACAATGTGTAGCAATGTGCATGTTCCACAGAAAGCAATGGTGAATGTTTTTGTCGAATAATGGATGCAGAGGTTGAGTTATTTGGCAATTTGGTGCATTTTCAGCTTATTGTAAGTGAATTGACCATTTGCTCAAAATCAGTTAACATTAAACTATTAAAGTAATTTTCGTGTCTGTGTTGCTGACAATTTTTTTTGGAAAAAAGCATAAAATTGGGGGAGTCAGGATAAAATACATATACCTTTATTCTGCTTTTTCGAAGAGAATCTTAAAGGGCACAAGCCTCTTGGCTGAGAAATTCATAAGTGATAAATGATAGTGAGTGACGGGAGTGGCAACTTTTTTTCCCATCAGTTTTGGGGATCAAGGTATGTCAGAGAGTATGATATCCTAAATCTTAGCTTTATTAAATGCCAACAAAACTGTCCTTTTTTCTGTTCTTTGACTACCAGAAGTATTATCTTGAACATTATCCATAATGACTATAACTTTGAGATAATGGGTTTCTGGTTTTATGTAATATATTTCTCCAGCCTTTTTTTTATAGCTTTGATTCTTTGAAGCTAGTATGTGAAGTATGAACATTATTTTCAATGTTTGCTCGCCTTGAGGTGTTTCTTTTTTTCCCAAGGGTTCCCACTATTTGTATATGTCCAAGGCTTAATGATATCAAATTTTTTTTTCATGATTGCTATAAAAGATACTCTTACTATTTCTCACCTACCCTAATGACACCCCGGCAGCTCAATAGTTAAAACTGCTTGGCTGCTAACAGAAAGGTCAGCAGTTCGAACCCACCAGCTACTACACAGGAGAAAGATGTGACAGTTTGTTTCCATAAAGATTACAGCCTTGGAAACCCGTGGGTCAGTTCTACTCGGTCCTATAGGGTTGCTATGCTTCAGGACCAATTCGATGGCAATGGAATTGGGTTTTTTTGGTTCCTTTTACTCACCTGCCATTTGTCATTAGGAGAAGATACCTAATAAAATTAAAATCTCTCCTCATGAATGATGAAGTTGTCAGAGATTTGGAACACTTTTGAATTAGAAACAATAGCATGGTAAAATATTGTAAATATTATCTGTGAATAATAATAATAATAATGTACCACTAATATTTATATTTACTGGAAACATACATAATAAAAGTTGTGCAAAGAGTGCAGTAACCTTTATATTGCTTAACAGCTCAGTAACCTTTTATTTCCTCTACAAATACAGAGTACTTCCAGAGGAAATGTGGCAGAATAATCCAAAAAAAGCTCTATTATGTTTTTAATGTAGCACCAAAATGAGTCATATATGGCATTTTCCCCATTTTTTAATTTAATTCCCCTCTCTCAGTACAAAACCTAGAAAAAATTATTCCTAGTGACACTTTACTTCTTTAGGGTTAATGCTGCAGTTATATCAACAAGGTCCTCCTGGTATAGGCAGTGGTATACCTGCATTGGATCAGATCTTTATAGCACTGATTCTCAATAAAATACGATATATTTCCATAAAATTAATCTCATATCTAAAAAGGTATTTATCTTCATATTTAGTGTAGATGCAATCCAGAGACAGATTACTTGATTAAATAGCAATAATAACAATGCTTGATTTTTATTGAGCACTTACTATGTGCCAAACAATGTTCTAGGTGTCTTACATGTCTTAACTCACTTGTCACAACTCCTAATGAAGTAAGTAATGTTTTCTTTCCCATTTTTTAGAGGCGTAAACTGAAACAAAGAGGTTAAATAACTTTCCCAAGATTATGTAGCTAGCTGATTGAATTCAAACTCAGGTAATTTGGCTGGAGAGTCCATTATCTTAACCATTATGTTATACTTTTTCTAGATAATTTTAGGTTCTACGATGGCAGTGGGTTACTATGCTTCCTGCTTTTGTACCACTTGAATATTTCACTTTCCATTGCCCCTCATTCACAAAAAAAAGCATAGAAAGGGAAAAAGTAGAAGCTCTTTCATTTCATCTGCTTATTCCAGATTTTCATTCCATAGTTTTTTACTCTGTATGAACCATCTAAAGCTAAGAACTATTATTATGTCTTAATGTTTCTAATCATAGTAATTGCTTCATGTTCTGAGGCATACAACAGTTGAAAACCTATTGATTTTCTATATTTACAAATGCTATTTTTTAATTTTAAATAGCAATTGAAATATAAACTTTAATAAAGCAAATAATATTTAGTTTGCATGGTATCTCAATTCCAAGATTAGGTAATAGGAAAAGTAAAGATTTTGCCCAGATCTTGTCTTTTTTTTTTTTATTTTTTATTCTGCAGTTAGGTACAGTGATAATTTCTATTTGTAATGATGACCCTGAGAAGGCATCAAGATCTTCTGATCCCTAGAAAGTGCATATTTTTTACACAAATAATACGTGCCTTCTACTTTTGTTTGCCAACCATGCCCTCCCCCTTGAGATATTTTCGTAAGTGCCAGCTATGCCAATTTTTTTTACACGTTGCTTTAAAAAAAATAGTATAGTGTGCTTATGAAAATACTTGGCCGGGGGGGGGCAGTTGGCAAACAAACAGATGGCGCGCATTATTTGCGTAAAATAAGGTACTTATAAACAGGAATGTGAATGTTTTCGAAGTATTTTTCCTAATATGGGTTTAAACAAAAACTAACCAAAGAAAGGTAGTGTAGCCATGAAAAACTTAAAGTGAAACTTAAATTTACTAGAACATAGCATAACTCACACCAAACAGTCATTCCTGTTAATCATTGTTTGAATATTTTAAGTGAAGTAATTGTACGTATGCAGTAAGAATTCTACTGTAGATGAGTCACGGAACAGATCGATGATCATATTTTTTGTCATAGTAGTTAAAACTGGTATTTAGATTTTTATTTAGTAGTAAATGAGTTAAAAATGTGTATTACCTATCTGTAAAAACCCTTCTTATTTTAGCATGTGACCTATTTAGTCCATTCCATATTTTAAATCTGAAATGTTCATTTATTTTAATTGAAATTTAACGCATTAAGTAAAATAGACAGTAAGTTTCTCTTTAATTCATTTTAATTTAGCCGAACATCTTTTGAATTCTTACAGTGTGCTAGACACTGAATGTTTCAAAAACCTTTAAGAAATGGTTCCTATGCTTATAAGCTATTTCAAGTGGCCAGTTGGTAAAATTGATCGTATTTACCAACTTATCAAAACTTTGTTTTAGGAAACATCTACCTTGAAATTATTAAATACTGTATTCTTTGGAATCCATTCATGTCAAGTTTATAGCAGTTTTATTGAATGCAGTGCTTTGTAGGTGCTCGTGGTTTCCGTGAGGTTTTAGGTGGCTGGTCTTCATGTTTTCTTTATACTAGTATTTAAAAAAATATTTGTTTTTTACCCAGCTCCCTGGTATTATAGCTGGAGTGAGCTAGGGTACAAATGGGACTCTGTGTTGGGGGAAGGATGGAGAAGAGAGTTAATATGGGCTTGGGTTATTGATCCCAAAGAAGGGGAAATCTGAGGGCCAGAGTGAGATAGGAAGGATAGAGCCTGAAGTGTCCAAAAGCCTAGAGTCCTGGCTTTCTGCAGTTCTCTTTGGCTCTGCCAATTCATCCAATATGACTCACTTGAAATTTTTAAAAATAATTAAGAAAAGCAATTTTATATAACTTGTAAATTCTTGTAATTGATTTTTTTAGTGAATTTACCATTTGGCAGCAGGCTTTTCTGTGACTTGATCTAGAGCCCCAGCTATTGAAGGGATTCCAGTGCAAACGAAAGATGCTAAATTACCTATAGCAAGTTTCAGGTCAGAAATCACCTTAATTAAGTCGGAATCTCAAAATAACCTATTGAGGAGTGCAGGGATTGTTATCCCTATTTAGTATCCCTACTTAACACCTCAAAGTTCAGAGAGGTTAAGTGACTTGCCCTACGTCAAAAGATGATGAAAAGGAGGGAATCAAGACTGGACTCAAGTGTTTTGGCTATAAGGCCAGACAGTGTTTTCCTATTAAACCATTCTGAAGACGCACACTGTACAAATAATTTTATTTTTCAAATTTTTGAGGGCTGAGGCATAGAAGATGAATGAATACTAGAGTTTGCTTAATTTATGACCTATCTATTTATAAATTTCTCATGCTTATTAGTAATTTTATAAGAAATTGTTGCAAGAGTTTTAAACACTTATAGACACAAATTAACCTGTATAGTATTAGTTTGGAAACCCTGGTGGCATAGTGGTTAAGTGCTACGGCTGCTAACCAAGAGGTCGGCAATTCGAATCTGCCAGGCGCACCTTGGAAACTCTATGGGGCAGTTCTCCTCTGTCCTGTAGGGTCACTATGAGTCGGAATCGACTCGACTGCAGTGGGTTTTAGTATTAGTTTATAAAAATACCCCTAACACATTATTAGGATATTTGTTACTTTTGTAAATGGTAGTAATAGAGGTAATATTAAGTTCTAAATAATCCTTTGATTATTCTGGCTCATATCCCTGTTCTAGATGTCCTTTTCAAGTTTTCAAACTTAGGAGGACCACAGAGCATTTTCCTTTTTAGGCTTCTAGAATAGTTATCTTAGGAGAAAAAGATCAACCTAGATTCTGTTGGTTCTCACATTAAAGGGAAATTCCCATTTCCTGTTAATGTATTGAAATACATTCACTTTGAAGATGTCGATACTGCTAAGTAGATTCACTTCTGTGTGTTCTTATTCCCTATTTTAGGACTTTACTTTTCAGAAATAACTAAAATTTCTTCAGCATTATGAATATAATATTTCTGAGCCCATCTTCATTTACCATTTACTATTTGTGTTGTTAGGTATAGCTTCTAAAATTGTTTAATTGCAATTTGAGATTATAGCATTTTATTGATGCTCTTTTTTGAAAGCTGCTTTGTATTTTGTACTGTTTAATGGAAGATAAGTTACCAGTTAGATATGATAGTGTGCATATACTAGATTTAAACGTTTATTGCCTACTTTTAACAACTAAATAAAGAAGAAATAAAGAAGATCTATACACTCTAGATTTATTTTCAAAATTGAAAAATTATGGTTTTAAAATTATTATAGGTAGCTTCAATTACACGAGCACTAATACATTAACTAGTGTCACCTTACATAATGTATGAAACTATTAGGTACTGCAGTATTGGCAAAACTCTTGTTTCCCCTTCTGTTCTTATTCTTTTTAGTCCAAAGCTAAGTCTTTCTGCTGGTACTGGATATTTTCTTTGTATCACAGTGGGAGAGTCTAATAATATTGCATTGAAGTTTGTATTGAAAATAAGAAAAATACAAATGGCCTCATTCATCTTTTCAGCAGTTAAAGAAAACAAACTAAAATGTACATAGTAATGACATGCAGGATTAAAACATCAAAACCTTATTTTCCTTTTTTAGCCTAGCTTGTTCTATTATTGGTTTTATATGAGTATCCTTTGAAATGAAATGCTATTAATTGAAAAACAAAACCCCCAATTTCTTAAACAACAAAGTGGCAGGCTTAAAACACAATCTTTGGTTTTTTTAGGTAAACCTTACATGCATCTGAATTGAAAATTGAGCTGCTGAGTCAATGTGTTATAGCAGCTATCTTTTCTTTGGAAACACTGGTGGCGTAAATCTAGGCTTTCTTATTACACTAAAAATGTGATTCTAATTTGGACTGTCTTACATTTTTAATTTCTATTTTATATTTTATTATTGGTTCATCTTTCTCTTGTTTAGACTCTCATTCTCAGGTAATTAGGAATTTATATCTTCCTAGATTTTCTCTGAAAGGTTGGTGCAGTGTTATAGTCCTTCTTCATTTATTCAGTTAATCTATGTTGTTGTTAGGTGCCATTGAGTCGATTTTGACTCATAGTGACCCTATGTACAGCAGAAAAAAAACACTGCCTGGTCCTGTGCCATCACAGTCATTGCTATGTTTGACCCCATTGTTGCAGCCACTGTGTCAGTCCATCTCATTGAAGGTCGTCTTCTTTTTTGCTGACCCTCTACTTTACCAAGCATGATGTCCTTCTCCAGGGACTGGTCCCTCCTGATAACACGTCCAAAGCATGTGAGACAAAGTCTCGTGATCCTTTTTTCTAAGGAGTGTTCTGGCTGTACTTCTTCCAAGACAGATTTGTTCGTTCTTCTGGTAGTCCAGGATATATCCAATATTTTTTCATCAACACCATAATTCAGAGGCTTCAATTCTTCTTTGACCTTCCTTATTCATTGTCCAGCTTTCGCATGGATATAAGGTGATTAAAAATACCATGGCTTGGGTCAGGCACATCTTAGTACTCAAGATGACATCTTTGCTTTTTTTTTTTTTTTGTTAAAGAGCAAAAGAAACTTTGAAATCAAACCCACTGCCGTTGATTCGATGCCTACTCATAGCGACCCTATAGGACAGAGTAAAACTACCCCATAGGGGTTCCAAGGCGTAACCTTTACGGAAGCAGACAGCCACATCTTTCTCCTGCAGGGTGGCTGGTGGGTTTGAACTGTGGACCTCTTTATTGGTTAGCAGCTTAGCGCTGTAACCACTGCTCCAAGAGGGCTCCTGAAAAGAAAAACTGTAGTATAATTAAGTTAAGGATTGAACAGGTTTTATCCAAATTAGAACTGAGAGCTTAGGTTCTAGCTTTGGCATTAAAACCTCTAACATTTCTAACCCTTCTTATTGTAATACCCTACAAGTTAGAATTGGGTTTGTTACATAGTTTACGAGAATAAGAGCTATGTGGTCTTCTTGTTTGTAAACAAATATGAAAAATATTAAAAACATAATATGCTTCATTGTATATTCATTTATTAAATATACATTTCTCTGTTGAATATTTGGCATGCATAAAACCCGAACCTTTTGCTGTCAAGTCAATTCCGACTCATAGTGATCCTGTAGGACAGAGTAGAACTGTCCCCATAGATAGACTTTCCAAGGAGTGGCTGGTAGATTCGAATTGTTGGTGTATGCAACAATAAATAAGTATGGCATTGTCTCTGTTCTCATGAAGACAGGGAGACATATAAAAGCAGTATTCCATTTAATTATCCCAAATGCTTCAAGGAGACATCCAGGAGATCAGTGGTACTTAGTTTGGGAGGACAGGGAAGGCTTCCCTGAGGAAGCGATGTTGAAGCTGAATTTTGTGCCATGAATAAGGAGTAGATAGACAAAGAGAATAAGTAGAACACTTTTCAATGCGGGTAAGTTAGAGTCTAATACTTTAAAAAAGTATATGAATAGAATCTGAGATGTAGGATAATCAAAGTTAACTCAAGTTGTTTAAATACCGTGAGCACAAGAACAGCACGGGAATAACAAAAAGCTGCAGTATTAGAACCTTAAAAACAAAAACCAAACCGGTTGCCATTGAGTCGGTTCTGACTCACAGCAACCTTTTGGTCAGAGTAGAACTGCCTCATAGTGTTTCCAAAGAGCGGCTGGTGGATTCGAACTGCCGACCTTTTGATTAGCAGCCTGAACTCTTAAGCACTGTGCCACCACCCAGGGCTTCTTACTGAAATTTAATTTTAATGAATATAAGTTTTATTTTCGATGAGGCTTTGGAACACAACATTGGTTCAATTGGCTGTAAACGGAGTATTGGAAGGAAAGATGGCAGCCAGCCAAATGTCAGTGGCCTATTTGATTAAGAACAGAATGTGGAAAAACAAATACTTAACAAGTAATCCAGGAAGTTATTTGTGTAGGGGGAAAGGGGAACAGACCAAAACATGAAGGATGTTAATAAGGAGCCTCTGTGATATCTAACTCTCCATATCATTTAATAAGCAGACTAACCATGGTTGGGTATCTCACCTGTGGATTCTGGTAACTCATAGTAAAAGTTTATGAGAGATAATTTTCATCCAACAACAAATTTCAGTGTCTTTTCTTTCTAGGTAACTCTATGCCTGGGCCCTCTAGGTGATAAAAGGTATCTTATTAGCTGCTTTCAGATGCCCTAGTTCTTACAAGGTATAAAAAAGTTATATGACCGCTAAATGAGATAGCATAAGATTTAAAAATATTATTCAATTTCTTGTTTTCTTTCTCTAGTACTCTTACTGAGGTAACACTGTTTTTAAAGCTTATGCTGTTTTACTAGTGCCACAGGTCTTCATTAGTTGGATTCATATACTTCAGAAGAGTTGAGTATTTATTTGTACTAATATATTTAAAAAAAAAGTTTTTCAGAAACAGAGAAGGAGGAGAGGGAAATACAACAATGTTTCTGATAATTTAAAGCTGCCTGGATATACTCATTTGCTTTTTCAGAAAATATTTATTGAGTACCTCTGGTTTGTGGTGTTGAAAGAAGATCCTTAAGAAGTATAAAACTCAGTCTCTAAACTCAAGAAAGGAATCCTGGTGGCTCAGTTTTCCAGTGTGTATTATTTTTATTTTTATAGGAAAAAGTGAATAAATTCACTCAAAAATAATAGTTACTTATTTACAAAAATATTCAGAAATTGCAAGTTATTATTTTACCAAAAATTTAGACTAGGTTTTCCATGGTGGTGAAAATTCCAGAATGCTATTTCTAGAGATGTTATCTATTTTCAAAAAAGAAACACATAAAAATCTACTAAAATATAAATATATATTAATATATATTTTCAAAATATTTCCTACAATGTATGTCAAATATGCATAGAAAAATGCAGTATCTTTCAAGGGTATTGAATGAAGTAATCTTAAGAGTGTTTCAATTATGGAAAGTCATGCAGGTTTTATTATGTAGTTGGAAATTTTTTCTTTTTGGAATAACCAGGTTCTTCTCAAAAGGTCTGTGCCATGATATAGAAAACAACACAGCCAAGAGCAGCCAAGACACCTGGGTTCTATTGCATCCCGCATGAGATTTGCTAGTGCACTCAACTTACATGGACCTTATTTCCTTTGCTCTGTTTTATCTGCCCTGTATATCACACATGATTATTATGTGACTGAAAGGACATAAAATATGTGAAGAAGTTTGTAAATTATAGTTTACTATATAATTTAAGGTACACCTATTATTAAAGAAGCTTAGCTATCAGTATTTTATGCAGCAGAGGGAGTCAACTATATACATATTATAAAAATCAAATATAAATTCCTCCTACTGTTAAAATAATTTATTATAATCTTAAATATTTGAGGCAAAGAGTATGCATGTAATAATTTTTTTTGTTGATGTAACAATTTTTAATGATAAAATCTTTGATGAATGCAAAGGCATTTAAGTATATATTAAGTAAAATGGCAAAAATCATTTGATTCCCTTAAAGCACGTATCTAAATAGTTTTAATTTTATATTCTAGAGCACTATAGAAAGTGATTCATAGTGGTCACTGGTGTTTTTCTCCTATATATTGATCTGTTTCAGCCTTAAAGCTTACTGTGACCACTAATGTAATGGCCAGTGGGGAAAAGAGAGTAAATTGACAACCAGCGAGTCAGGAGTTTGGAACTAGGTTGATTCCTCCATGTGGGGTGACCATAGGTGAAATCAGGGTTTGAAGGGGTACGGCAAAATGACACTTCATCTGGCCTATTGACAATACCCAGGGCATTGATCTTATAATTAGGATGCCCCTATGTGATCTTCTAGGTAGGCCTTAGCAAGCATTGTGGTTCCAAGTGAGAAGTCAGGTTTGGTTTGGAACAAAACCCTCGCTAGGCTTTGAGAATCATTGAGCAGGAAGCTGTATTCAATCATTAGGGGAAAAGGCTAGCAGGATACCAAGTTAGCTAGGGTTTAGGGTATATTCCTGTCCTGGAGAGGAAGTTTATCTTAAGCGTACTGGACCCTAGACTTAGAACAGCAAAGCTAAATGTAGACACTCTTTACAGTCATGATGCGGATCCTAAATATTTTGAGTTCCCTATTCATAACTGAACCTGCAGATTGCAGGCATCAGTTCTTGGAAGCAGCCATTTGTAAACCTAATAGAACACACTAAAAACATGAAACTTGCATCTGAAATGTGACAGATATTCCACTTCTGTCTCTTTTTGTTGACTCATCTGAGGACTGATACAACCAAGAAACACTTGAAAAATGCTTCTAAAGGCAGCAAAACTCTGGACTAGAAATCAAAGAACCTAGGGTCACATATGTTATTTTTGTCTTATCTTCCAGTTGAGGGTTAGAATTTTGAAAGAGACAGGGATAAAAAAAAGTCAGTGGCTGAATGTGTACCTCAGTTTAAATGTTCAATTTTAATTGACTGTTAAGTGATCTGGTATCAATAGCATGTCTTCATAACAATAACAACCAGCTAGAAAACATAATGAAAGTGACCACGTTCATAATAGCAGCAAAGTATGAGATAATTTGAGTAAATTTAATAGGAGCTGCATCAAAAAACAAAACAAAACAAAACAAACCAAACCCACTGCTGTCGAGTCGATTCTGACTCATAGGAGCTGTATATAACCTATAAAAAGACATCTAATAGGTTCACTGTGAGTTGGAATTGACTCAATGGCAAGGTTTTTTTTTTGTTGCTTTTATAGCACTTAGAGAGCAAAAATAAAAAAAGATTAGAATAAATGCAAACAAAGTATAATTCTAGAAGGGATGAATAAAGATAACAAAAATAGAAAATTTCTCTTTGCCAATGTATATACATTTAACATAATTATAATAAAAAGAGGCATTTTAATTGAATTTTTGAATTTAACAAGTATTATTAAATATATGGAAAGGAAACCAAAAGAATATAAAAGACTATTTTGAGAGAACCAGGGCAACATTTTGGTGGTAAAAAACTAACCTCATAATAAGTTAAAGTGTTAAAAAATTTTTAAAAAGAGAAATATTCTATTTACACCAACATTCATGTAGATCAGTGGGAATAAAAAGAAAGTTAAACAATAGATCACATTTTTGAATATATATATAGTATAAGTATTTTGTAAGGATAATGCTGGAGGAGATGGTCACCCGAACACCATTTATTAAATTACCTGAGTAGTAATCTGGGGGAAAAAATAGGTTCATAACTCATATTGTATACCAAAATCATAAAGTAAATATCAAAGTGAAAACTTTGTAAGCTGTGAAATAAAGTCAAAAAAGAAAGATTTACTTGTTTGAAGAAATAAAAGGTAAACTGCACAAATATCAAATTAAAATTGCAGAAAAAAATAATTACAAGTTTGTCATATAAGGACTTAGTATTGTTAGCATATAAACACTGCATACAGCAGGATGGAAACATTTATGTTTAAAGTGAACAAAAACAGACAATACACAGAAAAGAAAATAAAATCAATAAAATGGAAAATTTAATATACCGATTGAGAAATACAAAACTTGAAAATCAGCTTATCATTTTACATCTATTCAATTTGAATTTATAAAAGTGACATTTCCTAATACCATGAAATTTGTACTTTAACATGCTGGTGATACCAAATGCATTATACAAGCAATTCGACAGAATTTAGAAATATCGATACCCTTTTACCTCTGTGTGTACTTCAGAGAGTTTATCCTCAGGAAATTATCCAAAAGAGGGAAAAAGCGATTCCTTTGTGGATTGTTTATTCCAATAAAAATTGGGGTGGGCAGAAACCTTAATTTCAAGAACAGAATGCTTAAATTATGGACCATGCACTCAGTAGAATATCAAGTAGACACTAAAATGACTTATGTAGGCTGTGTAGAAAAATGAAAAATATGTTCTGATAAAAAAAAAAGTGGCTAAAAGAAATTACCCATGTGGTATTTTATATGCTTTCAATTATGTGAATTGTAAGAAAAATTAGATGATGATATACAAAGCTAGTTTCTGGGATAGTGAGACTTTTAGTGACTTTTAAAAAATATATATATTCTGCAAACTATTTTTTTTAAGCGGTATAGGGAATGTGAGAAAGGCACAGACTTCTAATAATAGTGTCAAGGATGCTGAAGCTTAGTATGCTGAGGATGTTTGAAACCTGCTAATTTATATTGATAACAGGTTTCATTGAATCCCGTTCTATGATCAAGGTCAGTTTAAGGGTTTTGTATGTATTCTCTCATGCTGAAATATTTGAAAGCTGGAAAAGGAGGTTTAGGCAGGATATACATATATCCAAATATTTGAAGGCTGTGATATGAAAGTATAATTAGAATAGTCCTTTTTGATTACTTGGGTGTGTGTATTGGGGGGACTAGAATCAACAAGGTAAAAAATTTTAAAGTAACAGATCTTGACTTACTGCTAACAACATTCCTGATCCCCTGTAGACATTACCCATCCAGGCCCACCATCCATTTTGATGCCTAAACCAGGCTTTCATTCTTGATTCCTTTCATTTCTTCATTCCCTTCTTCCCATCAGTTAACTTAATTCTATTGATTTGCTAAAATATTTCTGAAATTCACCCTCTCCTCCCCATTCCAACTGTCACTTTCCCGGTTTAGGCCACTATCCTCTTTACCTATACCACAATGACAGCCTCCTAATTGGTTTCCTTTTTTCTAACTCTGCCCCTCCTTTCTTCCAGTTTCCACACAAATCTAAACATGCTACTCTCTTGTTTAAAACTCCTCAGTGATTTCATCTTGCTGGATAAAGTCGGAATCCCTTAATGGCGTTTTCAAGGTTCTTCTTGCCTTAGTCTTTGTTTACTTGACCAGTCTTTGTTTCTCAGCAAATAAATTCACACACCACACCTACTCACACACCTATAGCCATACTGAGTGGTTTCCATTTCCATGACTCTATTTTATTAGGCCCCACTTACCTGACAAACTTTTACCTGGCTTTTTCCTACTTTCTCTAGCTCCTGCTTATCATTCAGGTTTCATCTTAGACATTTCTTCTTCTAGGAAGACTTTTGCGACATCTGGGTTGTATCCTTTTATGTGTTGCCATACCCACATATGCCATCCTTTTTCTACTTATATTAGAAAATAAGGACCACCTGAGTAAAGACCATTGTCTACTTGGTTGGCAAATATATCCTCAGTGCTGGCAGAGTGTCTTGCACATAGTAGATGGCTCAATATGTATTTGTTAAGGGAAATGGTATGGTTTTGGCTTATAGTGAACATTGTAAACTCCTTAAAATGTATGTTTTCAATGCCTAAAAACTGAGCATTATCTTCTTAATCATCATATCATTAACAAAAAGCATGATGCTACACACAATACAAGTTCAGTAATGGATAGAAGTGAATGAATAACTCAATAAGTGTTTGAATGAATTAGTCCTTGTAATGGTGACACCTCACTGAGGTTAATGGGCAGTCCGCCTAGAGACTATCTCACCTGTCTCTGTTTTACCAACAACAGTACCTAACAGAGTGACTTAATATGTAGTAGACACTCAATGAATAATTGAATTCCTAAGACTGAACACTAGCTAGGGAGTTGCAGCTAATGCTAATTTTGACTCAGTGATCTTGACCATATTTGGAGTTTGGGCTTTAGCTGGTATTTCTCTGTATACTTATGTGTGCATGCACGCATATGCATGTCAACACACGTTATTTAAAAGAAGTAGACTGCTTTATTACTCATTCATACTAATGAGTGACCATTAAAAAGATGCATCACCCGACAACTATTCGAAGTTCTAATCTCATTTTTAGGTTTTTGACTTGTTTTAAACCTTTTTTTTTTTTAAATGTTGATCTTCCAAATAATCCTTAGTTGTTCTGTAAACCTGTGAGGCAAATGTCTAAGGCTTGTCATAATCATTCACTGTGTGATCAATGAAGAGGGTATTAAGAGTTGAGGGGAAAAAAAATTACTACAGGAAATATTTGTGAGACTCTCTCTATGGAAAAGATTATTTTTCTTTTTATCTTTTCTGCTTAAGTATAGAAGTTCAGGTGATGTTTTAATCTATGTTCTTTCTACTCCTCCTCCCTTAATCAATATGTTTTACTTATAAGTGTATGCCTATAAAGATGTGTCTTGAAGCCTATTTTAACACATAGAAAGAAGGTGGTACATACTTTAATAAACAATTTCCCTCTGGGATTAAGAGTGAAAGTCTTTTTTGGTTGAAACAGGTACAATTTTATCTGCTTTGTTGTGGGGAAAATGCTTTTTTTTGTTGCTTTCATTAATCTTTCATTTCTACACTTTTTTGGGGGTACCTTTTTGTGGCTCTCCTTTTATTATTATTTATATTATCCCTTCATCCCATAAATCTTTCATTCTCACCTTTTGTTTTCCTTGTCCAAGCCTTATTCTTACATGTACGAGTAAATTTGACCAAAGCAGATGGTAGAGCTGTCTTTTTAAAATAATACTTAATGTATTTTAATTAAAAAAATAATATTTCATTTAGAAAATCTGGAAACATAGCAAGTTTGAAAGAGGAAAATAAATATCTCAAATCCTATTGCTAAGGATAATTATCATTAACATTGTCATAGAGTTCCCTTTAGGTGATAAAAACATTTTTGCATAGATGAAATCATACTGTACATACAGTTTTGTATCTCATTTCACATACCATTGACTCAAAGATGTATTTCCATATTATTAAAAATTTTTAATGGCTGCATAATATTCCATTTTAAATAGTTACCATAGTTTACCTCTATTTCCCTACACTTTTTTATTTTCCCTACACTGGGATTTCTGAAAGTGTTTACCAATTTCCCTATTATAAAAATGATGTCACAGACAAAGCATAAAAGATATGTCTGTTATTGAAATTGCTTTTTATGATAGATTCCTAGAAGTAGCATTATTAGGTCAAAGAGAATGCATGCTTTTTGAGGCTCTTGGTTCCTTTTATCAGATGCCTTTCCTGAAAGGTAACGTTAACTGCGTGTTGCTACCAGTATTGTAAAAGAATACCAATATCACCACATGGACAGAGCTTTTTAGTTTTTTTAAACTTTCTTCTGCATCAGTAAGTGGATAATTTCTGGATTATGTGTACTGCATTATCAAATTTTAAATCCTTAAAATATTTTATATACATATTTGAATCTTGTGCTTACATTCTCTCAAGGCAGTTGGTATATGGTCTGTTTTTCTACATTTGTATTGATTGTGCTGGGTTATTACTCTGTGATATTGCATTACTCTGTTAAACTCCCAAACTAATTAATTTTTTTCTAAATTCTATAACTTTGTGGCCTTGACAACTGAGCCAGCCCTGTATTGCATGCTAAGACAATGAAAAGTGCCAAAGGTATGAGAGAAAAGACTAATGGGTAGGAAACTGGACTAGAAGTCAGATGCCCTAGGATCTGTTCCCAGCTCCATCTGTCACTGTGTGTCATGGCCAAATTTGATGAAGGAACTTGCCCAATCTGTAAAATGGGGGTAATATGTCTCACCTTTCAGGGATCCTAGAGGGATCAATGAAATACTTTTTTCTAATAATTTTATGTTCTTCCAAAATAGTTCCAATATTAGCAACCAAATACTAAAGTCAATCTAAAATTTGAATGGTAGAAATTAATTTTTATACTCTCAAACTTCTTACTCCCAGTTTAGCTTATTACTTAAGATATTTATTGGCTACTCACACAAAGTATAGACTGACCACTGGTGTTCTCCAAATGTAGCAAAAACTTGATACTGGATTTATGGGAAGTTATTTTCTGCTTTGTAACATAATTTACATATATTTTTTCATATTTACCATATATAAAAATTAAAAAAGGAAATCAATTATTTTAAAGGAAACACCATGAGTTATCACGGTGAGTCTAAAAATAACGTAAAATTGTTTTGCTTTCCTAATTTGTGATATTTTAAGAAACGATCAATGAAGTAGTAGAATGAAAAATAATTTAACCTCATTACTGGAATCAGTTTTTTTTCCTGAATTTGGCAAAGTTTTGTCTATAGATCTACTTTTTCTAATCTAGAAAGAGTGTTATGGTTAAAAAAAAATGGATATCTTTCGGATGAGCGTTAAGAGTTAGGTAACGAATTTAGTAATAACTGAGCCTCATTTAGAAATTTTCATTAAATGATCCCCTGGTAAAGAAACTGTTATTCTCATCCTCTTCAACCAGACTTTGAGGCTCCTTGAGGGAAGGGCCTATTTGAGGCTCCTTGAAGGCAGGGCCTGTGTCTTAGACATCTTTGTATATCCAGTGTCTAGCACATAGTAGATGCTTAGTAAATGTTTACTGAATGAATTAAATCTGCTGGTTCAGACAAAAAATAAAAGGAATAAATGAAAGTCATCTGCTTCCAAGATAACTAATACACTGTAGGAGCTACAAGGTTCTTTGAAATAATTAATGCCTTAGGTAAAATAATGGTACTTTGCGTGGACACTGTATTTTTGTAAGAACTCAAAGCATATCACCACTCTTCTTATCCTCAAATTTCACATGTCTGGTGTAGAGGCTATACTGTGTGCGGATATTTTAGATTGATACTATTTTGATCACCAAGAGTTTATGCTTCATGTAAAGTCATACCATTAATTATTTTCTGATACAGGATTTTGGCCTTTAGTTTTTGGTTTATTTTTGCTTTCAGGGACTAAGCCACTTTGATAATAGCTTTGTAAGAATTTTTTATCATTTCAAGAAAACCGCTTTTTTTGGAATGCTTTGGAATGTCAGTAATGTTGCAAATTACTTTTAAAGTTTTTTTTTTTGCCATATTTAGTGCTAATGACACCTTCTGTTTTGTTTGAATTGTTATAAATTAGGTGTGAGCTCTACATTTATAAATTTACTAATGTATGTGATATTTTTGATGAAAGTGCTTTCTGGTACTTCATGCAGATTTTTGTGCTTCAATAGGAATAATATGTGGAAGAAAGGAGCTCCGCTCCCAACCCTAGGATTTTCTAAAACTCTAGTTATACAAGTGTATTTGACATTGTGTGTGTGGTCTAATCGAATAAAGCAACCTGGTGACTGAGCAAGGCTTAAAACCTAAGTGCCATAATTTCTACTCCAGCGATTTTCCCCATTCAGCACACTACTTCCTTAGTATTACTGGTATTGTTTTAGTTTGCAACCTACTCTAGTAAAATCTGTTCATTTAAAATGATGGATATGGGACGTTGACTGGTCCAAGGACCAGAGAGAGATCATATGGAATGATTTATGGGTCCAAAGTGATTAAGAAGGGAGGGTTCATCGACAGGTTTGTGTAAGGTCAGGACTCTAGAGATGTATTTCCACGATGGACAGAGAGTATCAATTTACCTAAAAATAAGGGGATCTGACTCAAGGTGAGAAGTTTGTTCCTATTGTAGGCCAAAGAGTATATTTGGTGTACTATTCAGTGTGTTTCAGGGTAACATATCACAAATTCTTTCTACCAAGATTATTTGCGTCTCTTAAAAATCACCTGTAACTCATCTGCTTTCAGTATGTTTTGTGTGTGTGTATTTTAATAACTGAGTTAAAAACTCAGGTTGTGTATATATCCACCTGCTCGCTCGCTCACTCACTCGCTCATTCATTCATCTAACGAACAAATATTATAGGAGTATCTCTTGTGTTCCATGCACTATGCCACGGGCTGGCAATGCAGCTCTTAAGAAAATGGATAAAACCCCTGCTGTCATGGAACTTATATCTTAGTGAAGCAGGATAGATAATCAATATATGAATAAACAAAGAAAATACCTAATAGTAATAAGATCCCCCCCCAAACTAAAACAGAGTGATACTTTTTTTGTTGCTGTTGTTTTTAATATGGTGCCTTAATGGTGGGCTACATAGATAGAAAGATCAAGGAGGAGGTGGTATTTGAATGATGGGAAGGAGACACCATGCACAAAATCAGGAACAGAGCCTTCCAAGCCGTGGGAAGAACACATGCAAAGGCCCTATTATGGAATAGACTTGGGGTGTTTGGGTGCCAGATAATAGACCAGTGTGCCTGGGGGGTAGTGAATGGGAGTTGGAGATGGAATCAGATGAGGCTGTAGAGGTAGTGGGGGCAAGATTACACAGGGCCTTGCAGGCAGCAGAAAGGAGTTCACATAGTCCTGAGTTTGGATCTCTACTACTTATTACCTGTGTAACTTCAGATAAGTTGCTTAACTTTTGTGAGCTTCAGTTTTCTTATTTGTAAAACGCGGATAATTATTACTTCGCTAGGTTGTGTTTATAAGGACTGGGATAATAAATATAAAGTGAGTAGTACTGTGATAGGTATATAGTATACTCAATAAGTGGATTCCAAATCAAATTTCCCTGACTCTAGAGGCAGTTTCCCCCCACTATATCAAGGGAATAAAGCAATTATAATGTGTTGGTTGATTTTGTGTATAATTTAAAGTAGCGACTATACAAACTTTAGAGATGCAATAAATCTTTGGTATTGCATGAACAACAGCTCTTGCCAGGCAAGGAACTTTAATGCATGTTCCCGTTCTTCTCAGTGCCTCCTAGAAATTCTTATTATATTCATTGACTAAGTGGATCTGCATATCAACGTTACTACTTGCCAGCAACATGCCAAAGGTTTTGAAGTAACCTCAGGAATAGTCAGGTTTTTCCCAAAGGTGCACATCATTATAGCAGCCTCTTCTTTTGCAAATGTTTTCGCTTAATTGTACAAGTTGGAAATGTCAGAATAGTACGTTCATCGACTGAGCTCCAGATGGTAGGTTTTGTTTTTGTTTTGTTAAAAGGAGTGTGGAATGGCAGCAGAGTCCTCTGACTGAAGTTGGATTTGGGTTGTGTAAATTGTTGTGTTTAACATTGAGTAAACACGCACTGAAAAAAGTCACGAGTTATATATTTTTTTCTTTGGTGTACAAAACCCTTGCTGAATGTATTTGATAAGTCGAAAGCCTCATTCATTTTGGGAAGATGTTTATAGAGACATTACCTGTTATCGTAACTATTGATGGTATTTAACATCTGCAGTCTGCTTTAGGTGGTAGAAGAAAGAAATGAAGACTTTTAGAGATGTGTGCATGTATTTTGAATTGCTAGCTTATATTAATTTTCTCTGTGAGCTGTAATGACATGCTAAAATAATAACTCATAGAACATGGACCGTAAAGAAATGTTTCTAAAATTATTTTGTAGAACCAGAAATGTGTATTCTCTTATGTTCAAAATTCACAACTTAGGTCTTTATAGGTAAGAATGCTACCAGCAAAAACAGATGGTTAGTAATCTATAAAAGTAATGCCATCATGCTGGCTAATATTACACTGCTGTTTCTATAGGTATAACCTCTAACTATAACATGATATATAGCACTTACGGGCCAGAACACTGTTTGCATTTTTTAAAATGCCACGTAAAGGCTACATATTCAAGTACTAGCTTAGTATTCTTGTCAAGTCGTCCTTTCAGGTTAGACTAGGGCTTTGGGTAAGCTGTATTTTGTGATATTCATTGTATAGTATTTGGGAACTAAAATTGGTTCTCATGCAGCATAGATGAATTATTTAACACAGAGAAGCTTGAATAACTGTAAATCCATCACTCTTGTAGAAAATAAAAGCAAATGTTTGGGTTCGTTAGGTAAAATCAGTTTATTGAAGTGAAACAAATAAATAAATAAAATTCAACTTACATGCATTCTTAGAGTTTACATATACTAACCTAAATAAATCATTTCTATTTTAAGCACTAACCAGAAGAATATCATACTAAAATACTATTTTATTACAAAGATGTCAGTTTCTGTAATTAAACTGAAAATTTATAGACCAGCTGATTTTTTATTGTGAATTAGTGGTCACTGAAAATGTTGCAATTATTTCTTAGAGGCCATATCACATAAAGTGAAAATTGAGCATTCAGTTGCATATATACAAATTAAAACGCCCTCTCCCTCTTGTTCATTCTCACCTATCTGTAAGATATTCTATCTTGTATTTCTTCCTGTTTGCTTCTAAATGTAAGCACTGCTTAGAGTTTCTTACTTGGCCTTCTATTCTCACTTTCCGTATTCTCCTTGGAAATCTTGAACATAGATTTATTAGTACTAACACGTTGGCAGTGTTGCCAAGTGGTTCAGCATACAGTCCCTTGAGTCAGACAGACCTGGGATCAAATTCAGGCTCTACCACTTACTAGCACTGTGACCTCACTCAAGCTTTCTAAGTAAGTCTCAGTTTCTTGGTCTGTAAAAACACTGTTGTTAGCTGTGCCACGGATACCATGCACAGTGGAGCAAAACAGTGTCTGGTCCTCATTGACTGCAGATTGGACCTTTGTGATCCATAGGGTTTTCATTGCCTGATTTTTAGAAGTATATCGCCAGACCTTTCTTCTAAGTCCACCTTAGTTGGCAAGATCCACCGAAACCTGTTTAGCATCATAACAACGAGCAAGTCTCCACTGACAGATGGTTGGTAGCTGTGTATGAGAGGTGCACTGGCTGGGAATCCAAGCTGGGTCTTCTGCATGAAAGGCAAAAATTCTACTACTGTACCAATACCTCAGCTGTAAAAACCAAAATACTACTTATCACTTACCTTAGAAAAAACTTAGAGGGGCTGCTAAAACCTGGGAAGCATCTTAGTTCCTCTATCCTAACTGCCACACCATCCTCATTCCAATTTACTTACCAAGTGTATGTCCTAAAACACTTTCTGATCCAGTCTTTTATTTCTGACAGCGATGTTAATGTTAGTTCCTCATCAAATTCGCCCTTGGGGTGGTTTTAATAGACTTCAAGCATGTTTATTACTTCCATTCTCTCCCCAGTAGCTTCTACATACTTCTTTGCCCAAGCCATCATTTAAAACCCTGTGGAGCACAGTTCTCTACTCTGACACACATGGGATCACCATGAGTGAGTCCATTCCATGGCAACTGATTAGATTGCATTTGGAAATGGCACTGTTCAAGAGCCTTCCAGGCTTTTGTTATCCTACTCCTTCCTCCTTTGTTAACCTTATCTTCATTTAAAATTTATTTTACCAGTTTACATTCTTCAAGAACCAGATGTTCTGCCTGACCTCTGATAGCTCCACTCACCAATAGATAACTGTCTTAGTTATCTAGTGCTGCTAAAACAGAAATACCACAAGTATATGGCTTTAACAAACAGAAATTTATTCTTTCACAGTTTAGATGGCTAGACGTCTGAATTCAGAGTGCCAGCTCTAGGGGAAGGCTTTCTTTCTCTGTCAGCTCTGGAAGAAGGTCCTTGTGTCCTTTCAATATCTGTGGGTCCAGGCATTCCTTGTCTCCTCCTTTGAACATCTGTGGGCCTGGCGTTCCTTGTAGATCTCCATGTGTCTTGCCATCAGTCTTCCCCTGGGTCTAAGAGGTTCTCAGCACAGGGAACCTGGGCCAAAGGATATGCTCCACTCCCTGCTCTTCTTTTTTGGTGGTAGGACGTCCATTTCTCTCTGCTTGCTTGCTTCTCTCTCCTTCTCTCTTGTCATGCTCTAAGGAAACCTACTGCAGAAACAGGCTATTTTAGAAATCAACGTGTCATTAAAAAAAAACTAGAAATGATCTAATAAAGTGATAAATATTTAAAATGGGACTTTATTAAAGTGGCAGTGTGCCCGCAATCAATAGTTCTACAAAAGAGAGAAACAAAAAAACACAGATATGTTTTTTATTTATTCCATAACCTGAACCCATTCAGCACCTTCCTAGTAACTACAGCAGTTTCTCAAATTTGAGCAAAATGTAGCCCCCTTTTAAAGGAGAAGCCTTCTCAAAGATCCTAGGTGTTGACATAATTTTTTTTATTATACTGTTTAATTATGTGCCAACACAAAATAAAACATAAAGCATGCCAATAGCTCTTATATAACTTATAAAACAAAAAACAAACATACATATTAAACAAAAATGAAAAACCAATAAAATTTAAATCAACAACATTATTTTAAGCGATGAAGGATGTTTTGCTGAACTCAAATTGCGTCTCATAATGTGAATACACTACAGTGCAGGCACTTTTGAGTTCTCTGTGCCTAGGATGCTCTAACCAAACCAGTTGCCAAGGAGTCAATTCTGACTCATGCCAACAATATGTGTAGGCTGACCTGATTCTACCACAAGTTTTCTTTATTGGATCTATGGTGAAATTTCTATTAGTACAGCATACTACATTGTCATTTGGTCTTTATTTAGTATCAATGTATTGTTTTCATACTAACATTATCTGTATCCTCAATAGCTTGAGAAAGTAGTGCTTGCTGCTAACATTGCTAAATGCAAATGTGGATGCTGAGTTTAGGTGGCAGTACTTGTTATAAGGTTATAAGGTGGTTATCCAGGTGATCCAGCTTATGATTAATTTTATAACACCTATTTTAGAAATGAAACTGCGGAGTTTAAAATTATCTTATAGAGCTAAGGGACAATTAAGAATATTTTTGAGGTTCCCAGTGCTAAAAACATTAGCCCAGATTAAAATTTAAGTTCCTACACGGACTGGTCTTAATCTTATTTCCTAAAACCACCCTACACGCGCACACGCGTGTGCACACACACACACACACACACCCCACCCTGTACACACACACACACACACACATACACACACATACATTTTGAGCTCCAGGCTTGTTGACCTACTAGCAAATCCCAAACATGGCATGTTCTGTTATTCCCCAATATACACTGTATCTATTGATTAAAATTACCTCTCTCTGTCCTGGGAGAATACCTACTCATCTTTTGCCAGAACTTCTTCTCCTAAATAGAATTTGGTCGTGTATCCTTCACATTCCCATAGCACCCCATATTTACTTCTATTATGGCACCTACCACATTGTTTCGTACAGGTCTGCTTATTTTTCCTCACTCAACTCCAAAAAATATAACCTCTTCGATGGCAGGGGTTATGTCCTGGTTTATCTCTGTTCTCCCAGCCCCAGGAACCTCATGGGAACTCAATATATGTTGAATGAATATATTCTATTATGAAAAGGACACCATAGATGCCTGACTCTCTGTAGTGTTTTTCTATTCTTTTTTTTTTTTTTAAGGAAATGTAAACCTGGATAATCAACATGTGTTCAGAGAATATGGCGGCCAATTAAAATTTTATACTTTACAAAAGAAAAGCTTCCGCTTTAGAATGTACATGGTGCCATACTCTGAATCATAGATTCAAAAGGACAAGCCCTTAGAGATCATCTAGCTTACTGGGTTTAAAACATTATTTAACATCGTATGCAAAGGAAATCATTTGTGGAAGGAATATGAATATATAAAACAATTAAGCGTGTAAATAACCTCATTATAGGGGTAGGAGAGGACTTGGCACCCCCGCACCATGAGCCTTCGCTTGTACACATCCCCTCCTCAGCCCCCAAGGCAACTGCTAAAGGAACCCCGTGGCCCCTCAGGACACAGCTGGAAAACAATGGCATCATCTCCTACTTAAAATAGGAATTCTTTCTGAAAGTCTCTGACAGATGAACATCCCACTTCTGCCTGAATAATTTAGCTAATGAGAAACTGATAATTTCATAACACCAGTAATTCTTTCACTAGGCAATTTTTTTAAAGGAAAAAAACCCCACCAAATCCATTGCTGTCAAGTCGATTCCGACTTGTAGCGACCCTATAGGACAGAGTAGAACTGCCCCTTAGAGTTTCCAAGGAGCTCTTTGTGGATTCAAACTGCCAACCTTTTGGTTAGCACCTGCAGCACTTAACCCCTGAGCCACCAGGGTTTCCTTTTTAACGAAAGTGCTTATTAAATTAACAATAAAATAAGATGTAATAATAGGAAATGTTAATTGAGTGCTTATTGTATGCCAAGCACTGTGCTAAGTATTTTACCTGGATTCTTATTTCTTCCTTAAAACTACCCTGAAGGTAGATACTATATTATTCCCATTTTGTAGATAAGGAATTTGGAGTCCAGGAAATAAAAAAAAAATAGTGACTAAGTCCCTACATTGCCACAGCTATTAAGGGTCAGAAATCAAACAACTTATTGCATTGGGCAAATCTGCTGTGAAAGATCTCTTTGAAGTGTTGAAAGGCAAAGATATCACCTTGAGGACTAAGGTGCCCATGACCCAAGCCATGGTATTTTCGATCATCTCATATGCATCTGAAAAGTGGACAATGAATAAGGAAGACTGACGGAGAACTGATTCCTTTGAATTATGGTGTTGGTGAAGCATATTGAATATACTGTGGACTGCCAGAAGAATGAACAAATCTGTGTTGGAAGAAGTATAGCCAGAACACTCCTTAGAAGCGAGGATGGTGAGACTTTGTCTCACGTACTTTGGACGTGCTATAAGGAGGGACCAGTCCCTGGAGAAAGACACCATGCTTGGTAAAGTAGGTCAGAAAAAAAGAGGAAGACCCTCCCCGAGATAGGTTAACACAGTGGCTGCAACATTGGGCTCAAACACAGCTACAATTGTGAGGATGGTGCAGGACTGGGCAGTGTTTCATTCTGTTATGCATAGGAATGCTATGAGTCAGAACTGACTCAGTGGCACCTAACAACAACATTACAAGCAAGGAATATTCTTGAAACATATGTCCACTTTTTCTTTTTGTTATAACCATCCACTGAGAGCAAATTGTGCTCCCCTGAGTATGGTTTCATACTATGTAAAGAATTTAGACGAAATGGAACTCTAGAGTTTGAGTTGTTCTAGCCTTACTTCTGCCAGTTGTTTGCTTTTTATACAATTTCACAAAGTCATGATTTCTCTGTGGCTCAACTTTCAAAATTGCAACAACAACAACAAAAAAAGTTTTTAGTAAATCTTGCCCTATTGTTGGACTCAGATGAAATTGTATAACATGGAAGGTATTGATAAATGTTCATGGTGTAGAAATGTAAGGTATTGTTTATATCTAAATTTATGAATCCCATTCAGTGTCAAAGATGCACATTCATTTATTAACATGCCAGTTATTCTCAGATTTTTTACTTTGTTTTCCCATTCCATTTTGGATATTTTTGTATTGATGCACCTCCCATCAGCAGGTAGGCAAGGGATTGAATAAAATCAGATTGTTCATCTTGGATGATAGGACTTATAAAATATTTTGGCAGGTTAGGAGGTTGAAAATAATGGAGTGATTTTTTGTTTTGTTTTGTGGAAGGAATTTTTATTTCATTTACAATTTATAGCTTGATTATCTACTTAAAATGTAGTTTCTATCTAGGTTGTAGGAAATACTATATAACCTGCAAAAGTATTAAACTGGCTTTCTTACAGTGTCTTAAAGTTACTTTTGGAATTGGATCTATAAAGTAGTAAAGCAGGGAGAGAAAATGTTGTCATTAAGTATCTTCATAGTCTTTGCCCCAACATAACAAATTCTGATAAAATTTTCACTATTGATCTCTTCCTTCAGTGGTATGTTAAAGAAGCTGGCTGTACCAAATACAGTTAGTATCTCATAATCCTTGATCAAATCCTACCTAATATTTTAAGATGTTACTTAAACTTTATTTATAATGATTGCATGCTTTCTCTCCCTTCCTGAGGCAGAGTATAAATATAGTGTAATTACAAAATAGAGGAAACATGTTACCATGGGGGTTATTAACTTAATTTGTGCCATGGAGCCTTTTTGCAGTCTGGTGAGCCTATTGTATACCTTCTCAGAATCATATTTTTTAAATGTAAAGCATAAATTATATAGGATTATAAAGAAAAGCAATTATTTTAGAATATACTTATTAGTGTTTTAAAATTGTGATACATTACAGAGAAATGGAAACTTAATGCTTACCAAAAAACCTGTACATGAATGTTCATAGCAGTTTTACAATAGCCAGGACCTGAAAACAACCCAAATGTCCTTCAAGGTGTGAATGGTGAAACAAACTGTGGTATATCCTATATCCATGGCGTGGAGTACTACTCAGCAATAAATAGAAACCAACTCAAATGAATCCCCCGCCATTATACTGAGTGGAAAAAGCCCATGCCAACAGACTAAATACTGTATGATTTCATTTATATGACATTCTTGAAAACATGAAATTATAGAAATGGTGAACAGATTAGTGGTTGCCAGTGGTGGTTAAGAAAGGGCAAAAAGAGAGGTATTTGTATTGACGGAACTGTTCTGTTTCTTGATTGTTTTGGTAGATACATGAATCTGCACATGTGATAAGATTACTTAGAGCTAAATACACACAAGTACAAGTAAGTGTGAGGAAGTATGAATAACATAGGTAAATTTTTTCAACATCAGTATCCCAGTTGTGATATTGTTATATTGTTTTGCAAGATGATACCATTGAGGGAGACCAGGGATCTCTCTGCATTATTTCTTACAACTGCATGCATATTTATAATTATCTCAAAATAGAAAGTTTAATTAAAAAAATTGAGGCACAGCAATATTTACAATATGTGTTAAATAAGGGGTAAAGTAGTCTGTTATATAACTGGTAATTTCGAAGAAGTGATGGGCATAAACAATATTCAGAGTTATAGGCCCACAAGTGTAGTGTCTGGTGGGATATGGAAATAATTGTGATTTGTATTGGAGAGCAAGTCACAGGTGCTGCTAATACCACTGTGGTCTATTGCCTTCATTCATAATTGAACAAAATCCTAAATTTCCCTTAGAGGTTACTAAAAATAAAGATGTATTTTTTTCTTCTTCCATGGTCAATACCCCACTGAATTGGTATGCCAGATTAAGAACCCTTGGGTTTCTACCTAAATATCTATTTACATTTCTTTATCTGATACATCTAAGGGGCCTTTGTCAAATAAAAGATAAACATAATGCTCATACTATCCTTACCAAGTACTGTGGATGGTGGTAAGGACTCATAAAAACTGCTAGTAGGCATTGCAGATTTACTCGGTGTCATTCACTCACATGCACATTATCTACCATAATTGCTTAATGCTAGTTTTGAAAGGCAAATATGGGTAGATTCTTAGTATAGAGTTGTTGTTATTAGGTGTCATTGAGTTGGTTCTAACTCATAGTGATCCTGTATACAACAGAATGCAGCACAGCCCGGTCCTGGGCCATCCTCACAATCGTTGCCATGTTTGAGCATATTGTTGCAGCCACTGTATCTATCAGTCCATCTCATTGAGAGTCTGCCTCTTTTTTGCTGACCCTTTACTAAGCATGAGTAGACCACACGTATTAAGTCTGATATGAAAGAGAAACCTGTCAGACTGATTGCTTATTATACACATTACCTAATTTGAAATACCAATTGTTGTTGTTGTTAGGTGCTGTTGAGTCGGTTATGGCAAATAGTGACCCTGTGTATAACAGAATGAAACACCACCTGGTCCTAAATGTCAATAAATGTTTTAATTTGCTTTCACTAGCAAATCATTTAGTGGTGGTTTAGCCTGTCATTAGGGAGCCCTGGTTGTGCAATGGTTAAGTACACAGCTGCTAAACAAGAAGTCATTGGCGGTTCGAACCTACCAGCTGCTCTGTGGGAGACAGATGTGACAGTTGGCTTCAGTAAATGTTATAGTCTTGGAAACCCTATGAGGCAGTTCTGCTCTGTCCTATAGGGTTGCTAGGAGTCGAAATAGACTTGATGGCAGTGGGGTTTTGGGTTAGCCTTTCAGACCAAATGAAGTTGTGTTTTACAATAATGAAGTTCAGTGTTTTGGGATAAACATTCTGCTTTAAAATATCACCCTTTTGCTTCAGTTATTTTTAAAACTTCTTGTGTATTTAACTGAGAAATTATTTCAAGTATTCTCTCTAAACTCTCTAAATACGTGTTTTACAACAAAAGAAATAACAATCGAGTCATAGAATTTAAATGTGTATTTAGAGTTTCTTTGTGTTCTTGGCATTTCTAAGAATACATATGCTGAAGGAATGATTTAAGCATTTGTTTTGTGATGGTCTTATTTTTCTAATTTGGGAGTGAGATGCTTAATCTGATATTTAATATATTAGAAGCTTCAATAAGTACACAATAAACAATTTCGGTATAGGAAACCTTATACTTCAATTAAACATTTTGGCTAATCATACTTAAGTTCAGTTAATCAAAGCCTTTTGGGATAAATGGCATGTATAATCAGAATTATGACGGTTCTAAATTACTGTTTAAAAGCATTTTTTTCTCTCCTAGAGTTTGGAATATGTTCTCTTATTTTGAGTATTACTTTCAGCTTCTGAACATGCCTTAATTCATCACAGTGTGTCCTGCAAAGGGAAATGACAGTATATGAAGTTATCTCATGACAGTGATTTTCTGCATAGGTCTTTTCTTTAAGTCCTTGAATTGATAACATGTTAATTTTTAGTATCTTTTACCCTACATTTCTTTTATGCAATTATATGAATTCTCACTGCAAACTGCATATGAAATAATTTGAAATGTTTTAATGTAATAAATTCATTTTAAAATACTTTTTGCGTGTTTTGGTAAATGAGCTACTTAACTCTAATAGTCTCCCTTTAAGAGATGTTTTTCTTATGTAAATGGAGAGAAGCCATCTAAAGATTCAGCAACATTTTCGGAATTACATAGCCCACTAATATGCTACTGTCAGAATAAATAGGTAGATTGACGTGGATCGGGCACTTATTTTGTGTTTCCTTTCCCTACTCGAAGTCAAGGAACTGATGATGAGGAAAATTACTTTTCGATTTCTTATGCTTTTAAAGTGATAGAAGCTTCTCAAAGAACAGCACTCTGAACTTTTGTAGATATAATTCCAATTTTTTTAATCTATAACATCGCATCTTCAGAGACCTGCAGTGGTAGATAAGAAGCTGTCTTGATTGAAGTAGCCGAAGAAACATGACTGTCTTAGGGTTTATAAATCATGGTCGATAATAGTGACGATATTACTGTTTTCATGACAATTATATTGTCCTTCCTGTTTGAAAATACACCACTGATTGTAATTGCTATCTGTGTGCACTCTGTTGCTGAAAAGAACTGTGTACAATCCGTAGTTCCCATCTGCAGCAAGATACCTTTACAGCTTAGAACTGTCACGTCTTTCCTCAAATTATAAGTAAATCTGTATTTACATTAAATAATGACAGATCATGTTCAGAATGTCAGTCTGAAATCTGAAGTGGTATGTCCATTGCAAACTTAAAGTTTATACTGCTCACCTGGTTTTGATATTAACCAGAATATCAGAGTAGAGGAAACGTGATAATTAAACTGACCCAAAGTACCTTTTGGTTCTTTGTGTACTGTCTTAGAATAATGCAGGCATAGTCAACACTGACAAGTATCTCCATCCCAATGATTTTCAAATTAAAGAATGACTTCAAATTAGGAAAGCTTTTTGTTCACCTAGCTTTGCAATAGCATGATGTACTCTTAATTGCTAACTTTGTCTGCATTATTTTTTAAAGATCAAATGGGCACAGTGGTAATTTTCATTAATCTCCTACAGAGCAGCTAATTAAAATTTCCATTATTATCCATCCATTATCTAGTTGTTTCCTTTGTTCAGTATCAGGACAGGATGTTAATAATAAGCCATTCTTGTATTACAACCCTATTAAATATAGTGAGAATTAGTTTAATCTATTGCACTGTTTTGTTTTTAGATGATTGATATTATGTTGCACCATATTGATTATGCTGAAGATACTTTGACATTTTATAATGGAGATTTCACAATTAAATACTTGTTGAGTTTTTTTGCTCCACATTGGAAAAAGTGAAGTATAGTGGAAAAAGGAGGACCAGAATATTTATGTTTTAGTCCCGCAACCTCAGTAATTATATGAACTTGGGCGGTCACCTTGATTCTCTATCTCTGTAATGAGGATATTGGACAGACTGATTTTCGAGGGCCAGTCAAGCCTTAACGTTCTATTTACGTTTTCATAATGTTCACGTATGAGCTTATGTTGAAACCCCAAAGTCATTCTAAGCTTGGTAAAAGGTATTTGTTTTATAAGATGATGTGTTTTGACTTGTTCCATTAGATTGTTTGCTTCCATTCTCCTTACTCACAGATTATCCCAAATTACATAATTTAAACTCGTTTCTAAGACTTGGAGGCATGATCCCCAAGACTGTAGACAGGGAAACTGTTTCGTAGGCCTGATTAGACTAACCCTGTAGAAGACGAGTTGGAAGAAGAGAATTAAATTTGCTGAGCAGTTTATCTGTGTCTACAACACAACATATAATAAATGCCTGTTTTAGACGCTTTAAGTATAATGTCTTATTTAATTGTCAAAACAAACATGAAAGGTGGGAGGAGTTTATTGCCCCCTGTATCATGGATGAGCAAACACGTTTATAGAAATTAGTTAAAGAGCCTACCCACAGATTACCTACCAGGTAAGTAATGGGGCCATGATTCAAGCCCAGGTGGCAAAGTCTGAGCAGTTCTGAATATCCCATACACTTTCTCTATTTTTCTGCTCTGTACTCAGCATCCCAGAATATATTGTAACTGGAAGACTCAGATCTATAATATCGTGAAGTAAAGCTTAAGCTGAGCTTAGAAGTTTTAGCATGTTGAAACTCACTAGTTGTTCACCTCCTTGTTTCTTCATTCATCCATCCAAGAAATAAGTACTGAGTGCTTATTGTGTGTCAGGCATTGTGTTAAGATATGGGAATATGAGAATGAACAAGGCAGGCAAGATTCTTGTCTCATGTTGTAGTGAGGAAGACACAGGAAACAAGTAAATTACTAAAGATAAATTTAGATAGGGCTAGTACTATGAACGAAATTTTAAACGGTGTTGTGATAATATCTGGAGTGTGCCAGGGAGTGAGATGAGACTTGAGTGATGCGGAGCCAGCAATGGAGAGGTCTGGGTAAGAGTCTTCCAGGCAGAGAAAAAGGCAAATAACAAAGGTCATTGGGCAGGAATAAACTCTATTTACAAGCCTACAGGGGAGAATCAGTAGGGGCTTTTTATCCTTTAATTAAGAAAATCAGTTAAGGATTGTAAGAAAGTGATATGTGATTATAGCTAAATTTTAATTTTTTGTAATGGTCTTTTTTAGCATAATTTTATTTTGTTGTTATTAATATACATAGCAAAACATACACTAATTCAACAGTTTCTTCTTGTACCATTTAGTAACATTGATTACACTCTTCGAGTTGTATAAACATTCTCACCCTTCTTTTCTGAATTGTTCCTCCCCTATTAACATAAACTCACTGCCCCCTAAGGTTTCTACCTAATCTCTTGAGTTGTCATTTTGATCCCATATAGATAGTTCTTGAGAGAGCATAATTCTTAAGGCAGAGATTTTTTACTAGTTAAGCTAGAGTGTTTTTTACTTTTAATAAGACTTTGGGAGATATTTTGGTTTAAAGTTTAAAGATTACCTCAGGGCAACAGTTTTGGGGTTCATCCAACCTTCCTAGTTCCAGGAAGTCTGGGGTCCATGAGAATTTGAAATTCTATTCTGCATTTTGATCAGGATACTTCTATGAAATATTTGATCAAAATGTTCAGTAACAGTAACCAGGCACCGTACAGTTCTTCTGGTCTCATGGCCAAATTGTTCATGGAGGCAATTAGCCACACATTCCATATCCTCTTCCTATTCCTGACTTTCTTTCTTTGTCGGTCTAGTTGAATAAAAAAAAAAAATTTTTTTTTAATAGAGACCTATTATTGTGCTTTGGATGGCTGCATGCAAGCTTTTAAGACCCTAGGCACCACTCACTGAACTAGGAGGTAGAACAGGGGCACTAAACATATTATTAGGCCAATTAACTGGGATGGCCCATGAAACCATGACCCTAAACCTCCAAACCAAGAAACCAAATCCCATGAGGTTTTTGATTGTGCCTAATCAGCCTCAGCAATTACTCTTTCTTTTTTGTTGCTGTTGTAAATATATTTATCACACAACTTTTGCCACTTGAGCTTTTTACAACTTATTGACAGCAATTATAACAGTAGACTGTGCAGCCCTACCTTAATCAACGCGATACTTCCGTGACTGCTAACCCCACTTTTCCTCCTCCCTCCCGCCCTTGGTAACTACTACTAAACTTTGTTAACTATACATTTGTCTTTTCTTGTCTTTTTATATAAGCGAAGTCATACAACACTTGTCCTTATGTGACTGACTTAGTTCCCTCAGCATAATGTCTTCCAGCTCCATCCATATTGTAGCATGTTTCAAGACTTCATTTCTCCTACTGGCTGAATAGTATTCCATTGTGTGTACATACCACGTTTTGTTTATCCATTCATCTGTTGATGGGCTTTTAGATTGTTTCAACCTTTTGGCTATTGTGAATATGCTACAGTGAACACTGGTGTACAAGTCTCTGACTTTCTGCTTTCAAGTCTTTTGGGTGTATACCTACGAGTGGAAGTGCTGGATCATATGGTAGTTCTATTTTTTGTTTTTTGAGGCAGTGCCACACCGTTTTCCACAAAAGCTGTGCCATTTTGCATTCCCAACAGCAGTGCATAAGGGTTCTAATTTCCCCACATACTCACCAACATTTGTTGTTTTCTGATTTTTTTTTTTTTTAATCTTAGTGGGAGTGAAATTGTACTAGTAGTTTTTGGGGATATTTGGTGCATGTGGTAAATAGATCCATTCATTGTGACTGATAGACTTTCTATTGATGTAGAAAGTGAGTTGATTCAGCAAAAATAAAAGTATAATTTTAAAATTTCAAAATTTATGCTATAAATGTTTTCCTTGCTGTTATTTCTTGTGTATCTGTAGCCTGAAGAGATGGGTAATTAAGTTATGTTGTGTGCTGCCGAGTCGATTCCAACTCATAGCGACCTTGTTGGACAGAGCAGAACTGCCCCATAGGGTTCCCTAGGCTTTAATCTGTCTGGGAGCAGATTGCCAGGTCTTTTCTCCTGTGGAGCAGCTAGTGGGTTTGAACTACAAACCTTTCAGTTAGAAGCTAAGAGCTTAACTGTTGCGTCGCCCACCCATTGTCCATTGCCGTTGAGTTGATTCTGACTCATACATTTGATTCTGACTCATACAGACCTTATAGGACAGAGTAGAACTGCCCCACAGGGTTTCCAAGGATGGAAATCTTTACCGAAGCAGATGGCCACATCTTTCTCCTGTGGAGTGGCCGATGGGTTCGAAAAGTTGCTTTCACTACTGTCACTACCCAACTTACACTGTGTCACTAAAAACACAGTCACTAAAAAAAAAAAAACAGTCACTAGGGCTCCTTAAATAAGTTATAGGAATGTGGAAATGATTTCATGGAAATGTTTTTACTTACTGTGCCATGTATGGAGCGCTGGTGGCGCAGTGGTTAAGAGCCCGGCTGCCAACCAAAAGGTCAGGAGTTTGAATCCACCAGCCATTCCTTGAAAACCCTATGAGGCAGTTCTACTCTGTCCTATAGAATCACTATAGGATTGCTATGAGTCAGAATTAACTGGACAGCAATGGGTTTGTTTGGTATTGTTCCATCTATATGGTGACTCATGAAGTATAGTTCATGAACTTGTACTATTTATCCTAACAAAGTATGAAAACGATTTTCAAGTCAGTGGCCAATACACAAAATACGCATTGCCATCGAGTTGATTCTGACTCATAGGGACCCTACAGAACAGGGTAGAATTACCCCATAGAGTTTCCAAGGAGCAACTGGTGGATTCAAACTGGTGACCTTTTGGTTAGCAGTGGAGCTCTTAACCGCTTCGCCACCAGGGCTCCATAGATGAAATATGGGAACTAAAAGGACGAAATTGTATTCTTTGTTCTGTAATTGTTAGGGACAAATTCAGCAATAAACACACATTTATTGAAGGCTCACTAAATTCAGGCGCTGTGTTAGGCACTTGGCATACATGGAGTTCGCATCTAGGAGAGACTCTACCACAGTGTTTTAAGTGCTATCATAGTTATATTGCTATAGCGCTGTATGATAATAGAGTTCCCTACATGTTATAAGGATTTATCAGGCTTTAAGCATTTATTATTTAATGGATTTTTTAATTCAGAAAATTAAGTATGATCAACAATTTCTATATTGAGAAATCATTCCCAGTAAAAAGTCAAATAGTATGAAACCCTAGGGAATCCATTTCTCATTATCAGCACTTTTTTTTTTCTTTTTTAAAAATTTGCTATTCTTTAATGGTATGATTTCTACCAAATGGAAAAAAATGCCTTCCTTAATATAACAGAATATAACAGAAAGTGAGTGTAATTTTTATGAACTTGGAAAATGGGACTCGAGCGAGAGTCAGGGGGATACATTTATAATCCAGGAAAGGGGCAGTTATGGTGATATATGTCTAGAATATGAAACTGTGAGTTATTAGTACAATGAATGTGTTGATATTTTCCTCTCAGCCTTTTCCCCAAACTATTCATATAGTTATATCAAGGTGATGACGCTTAAGGAGCTGTGATGAGATAATGAGTTCTAGAAGTAATCCCAGGTATATTGACAATAAAAACTAGTTGCTGCCCTGGTTTCATAGTGGTTAAGTGCTTGGCTGCCAACCTGAAGACTGGTGGTTTGTACCCACCATCACCTCTGTGGGAGAAAGATGTGGCAGGCTGCTTCCAGAAAGATTACAGCTTTGGAAACCGTAGGGGGCAATTTTGCTGTGCCCTGTAGGGTCACTATGAGTCGGATTCAACTCGATGGCAACGAGTGGGTTATCAAATAAATGCCTTTAATGACTTTTTAAGATTAATCTATAACATAGAAGTAACAGGAAGGGATAGTTGGGAATTGGTGACTGCCTTAGACTGATTTGATTAACTAACATGCTAACTGGAGAGTGTATTGTTTGGTATTTTAATTACCCTTTTCACTTTTTTTTTTGAGATAGAGTGATACTATATTTCAGTAGAGTTGGGTTTTACATAATGTTTTATACTCATCTTCTTTATACTTTCCAATTCTCTCTACTGTCTTTTGTAGAATGTAGACATCTTAACTAGGAACATGAATTAGATGATTCTTAAATGTGCATCCTGTGGGCTAATGTTAATCCTGATGCCTGGATTATAAATTTAAGCACCCCTGTCATTGAGACTTTATACAATTAAAGTCCATATTCTGTGAGTCCCAGGACATAAGCACCAGCAGTGTATTTTTCTTTTAAATGAGGGTGAGGAGCGTGTTGTGATATATGCAATTTAACACGGTTATTTCTCTGATCAAGAATTGTTAAGTGCCTAGCACTTTGTACACTTTCTCAGATAGTAAATATTCAATGTGTTCTTATTCTTAAATCTTTTTACAAAACTGTTGTCTTTAATGGTATCATTTATTCTTTTATAGGGAGGGCTGAAAAACAGCAAACATGAATGTACCCTGTCTTCACAAGAGTATGTTCATGAATTACGATCTGGTATTTCAGATGAGAAACTTCTTAATTGTCTAGAATCCTTGAGAGTTTCTTTAACCAGCAATCCTGTCAGGTAAGTAGTTCTTATCATTTTGGTATGATTAATGTAATTTGTACTGTATGTAATTATTTGGAAATATAATCAGTTTCGTCATTTTAATCCCAAAATTTTGAGACTAGAAGCCTGATATTATTTAATAAGATTGTAAACATTTAAAAAATATAGTCACTATGACCTCCAATAATGTGCAACTTTAAGAATATAAACATTACTTGGATATTTAATTCCTCCTCAGTTATATAAAGTATAGCATCAGAAGTTAAATATCTATGTATTACAAGGAAACCTATTTCTGTACGCAGATGACTGTTACATGTTTACTTGTAAAACAAGTTAAGTATATTGGCTTTATGATTTTATTCCTTTTAAACCTGAGAAGTACATATAATTCTATATTTTTCTACCAGTTTTAGATACACTGTTCATGCATTTCTGTAATTTTGGGATAGCAAAAACTAAATTTTTTAACCAATAAAAAGAAATAAGAAAGAAAACACAACTAAACTTCTAAGATCTCTACACATGTAGACTATTGACTAACTACAAATGATTATTAAGGAAGAAGTCACTTGCCAATGGTGGATTCCGATAACTATTGTTCCTTTTTTAAGTGTAAAAAAAAAAAAACTTTCCATTAATAATAGGACGGAAAAAAGAAAAATCACCACCAGCTTCAAAAATCTCAGTTCAGTGGTTGGCTGATTGAATGAGTGAATAAGTCTTATCTTTTAAACAGTGACTATAGAAGAAGTTGTGGCATTCAAGAATTAAGAGAAAAAAAAAAAGATGCACTTTTTTTAAAGATGGCAGGAAAGGGTTGAAGTTGCACATGGAACTTTTCAAAAGTAGCTGTGCAACTGCACACTCCAACGAGTCATGAGAGCGGGTGAGAACCTGCCAGGTCCCAATTGGCCGAAGGCAGCTGCATTCTTGCAGCTGATTGGCTCTGGGGAAAGCGTGAGCCAATTGTGCTGCCAAGATCCAGGCAATCTGTTGTAGCCCTCAGTAGAGCTTGGAGCTGGCTTGGGGAACTCACTGTGGAGATCAGAGCCAAACCTCCTCACCTGCCAGAACTGTCGTTAAAGTGAGTAAGGGTAGATATGGGAGTTATAGAAGCTTGTCTGCTGTGGGTGGAGCCAGTGGGGGTAATGGCCAACCCTCTAGGGGAGGTGCAACTCCTCCTGCTAAGCCCGGAAGATCCAAATCTGGAATCCAGACCGTTATACATTGTTGTGTAAACCAGCTGCTCACCTCTACTCTCGTTGATAATGATTAGGGGAATTGAGATTTCCCAAGTCTCTATTGTGGGGATAATCAGGCAGGCTGAGAGGGCACCACAGTATATATATTCTTTACAAAATTAATGATATGACCTCGAAGCCTATCGAGGCGGGACAGTGGTTTGACAGAGATGATTCCGCTTCCAGTCAGAATATATGCCAAAGTGTTTGGCATCCTCAAATGTGCTGCCGAAGCAAAAAGCCTTGAGGTACTGAAAATTCATGTCGTGGAAGACATGAACAAGTTCACCACACGTGTTCTAGAAACTGTCAATGCGCACGTGATGCTGGATAAAGCCCACCAAGCCACCCTTGGGGAAAGTGTGCCTGTTGCCCCATCAGAAATGTATGACACCATCTATTACAGTGAGCACCACCTCAACTGCATCCCGTAGGAGGTGCTACGTTTTATTCACCAGTGTCCTCGACTTGAGGGAAAGAGCGCTCGGGAGCTCCAGATCGAGCTTCCCAGCGCGAGCATCAGAGCCATCAAGGAAGTGATTCCCTGACCATGGAGGGCCATGTCTGTTCTACTGTGGATAGGGAGCATTTTAAATCTGCTGACTGAGGCATCTAAAACACTCTTAATTTTTGGAAGACCCTTGTCTCCAGCTGTGAGTAATTTTGACCTGTTGACTTTTAGGAAGTAGGGTTTTTCAAGAAAAATATTAGCTGGCACCCTTTTGAAACTTTCTGCTTTTCCAACTGCTTTGAACTTTTCTGTTTTTCTAACTGTGTTTGAAACTCAGAAGGAGATAGTGATGGATAAATTGACTGAACGTTTTGAGGAATTACCAGCAAGCTAGTGAAAATGTTACAATGTAGATAAATTTGGTAGAGAAAAGGTACAGAAAGAGCTGAAAATTATTATTTAATTGTGTGGGAGCTTCTTTTTCTGAAATATCTATATATTAGAAGTATACATAGAAAGAGAACCAGCTAAGAGACCAAAAAAAAAAAAAAGTTTTCACACTAGACTTATTGTACACGTTTGGATTTAGCCTATTATGTTTTATCTCTTGATAAATATAATAACTGATTAGTTCCAATGTGTGCTAAAGATAGTGATTAATTCAAATGTTGAAGCGTTTATTGAGTGATTTTCTCTTATTACCATGGGTTTTTGTTTTTTAATATAAGACTATATGTCTAAATAATTACTTCACTTTTTGTAGGGTCATCTTTTAATATTTTTTCCCTTAAGGTGTGATGAAGTTTAACGATTATTTCAAATTCGATGTGATTATGTTTGGATGAAATTACTCTATTGTAGTTGCATGGTACATGGATGCCAGACTTTTTTGAAATTTTGATGTTCTGGTATATTATCTATGGTGCTAAATGCTCTGTTTTATGTACAACAGAGTCTTATAGTTCAGGCAAACAAATAAAAACCATTATTTTAGGAATATTAAGGTTACTAAGTTTAACAGAAATTTGTATTAAAATAGTTTTGCAAAATCTTGTTTGATTTTTTTTGTAAATACATTAAAAAGGCTTTTCTTGTATGTTCTTGAGTTTTAATAGTTTTACTTGTCCAGAAGAAATTTTTCTTTTCTATGTATGTTTTAATGATATATTTTAATGTAGCTTATATTAACTTTGTGAGATTTTAAAATAACTGACCTTTAAGTAAGCTCTCAGTTATATATTCACTAAAGATGGTGTTTTTCAATGTATTTGGTTTGTTATTTTTTTTAAAAAAAGTTACCATTGAGTCAGTCTGACTCATAGTGACCCAATAGGATAGAGTAGAACTGACCCATAGGGTTTCCAAGGAGCATCTGGCAAATTTCAGCTGCCTACCTGGTTAGCGACTGAACTCTTAACCACTGTGCCACCATAATATATATGTGTGTGTGTGTATATATATATATATGTACACATACATACACACACACATAAATACATATAGTTGGCCCCCCATATCTGCGGGTCATCCACAGGTTCTGCACCTGCAGATTCTACCAACTACAGATTGAAAATATTTTGAAAAAAAAAAAAGGAAAGTTCCGAAAAGCAAAACTTGAATTTGCCACAAGCTGAGCACTACGCTGAATCCATGTGAATGAAATGATGCGTAGGCATATTCTGCCTCCCACAATTTCACAGATGGCTCAGTCTCTCTCCAGCTCTCGTTGTTTGAGCGTTCTTCTCCTTGTGTCTTGTCATTGTTCCCTAAACAACACAGTGTAGTATAATAACTATTTATATAGTATTTATATTGTGTTAGGTGTTAGAAGTAATCTAGAGATGATTTAAAGCATACAGGAGGGTGTGTATAGGTTATATGAAAATACCACACCATTTTATATAAGGGACTCGAACAACCTCGGATTTTGGTATCTGCAGGGGGTTCTGGAACCAACCCCCTGTGGATATCGAGGGATTGTGTGTGTCTGTGTATATATGTATGTATATGTATGTGTGTGTGTGTTTACATATATATATATATATCAGATAGATAAAAGAGAAAAACTTAACTAGTTTTAATTGGATCATTAAAAGGGGGATGCAAAAACAGAAAATTCCTTAAATACACCATTGTCAGTATTCCATACTGTCAGGAAAACTATAAGTGCTTGCCATACCATGGGTCAGGTGGCTGTCCCAAATCCAGTCAGCTTTGTCTTTGGGGAAGGACAGTGAGGCAAGATTGTATGGTCCAGAATTTGTGCACATAGGGCTAATCCTTCACAAGGTGACTGTGTGGAGAACTCTCCCTAAGAAGGGGTTATGAACTTGTCAGGCACTAGCCAGTATAGTAACTTCAATAAAACGAGAAGAAAAGTTATTGCATAGAGAACCCCTTGAAGTCAAGGATTATGTTTTATTCATTGTATATATTCCGATTTAGCATTATTCCTTGTGGCATTCAAAGTTTAGTAAATGAGAAAAAGTAACACACTGCTACCATGAAGTGCCTCAAGTGTGTCTGTGTGTGTACATGTACATTTTGTAGAGAGGAGTAAAAAACAAGCAACACAAGTGTCCTTACTTTTCCTTTCAGTGTCCTGAGAATTCTTACCATAGCCTGGTAAACTACCTCCAAGCAGTGGTCTCTCCTCGACCTTTTGTATATCATTTGTCTCACTCTCTGTAAACTTTTTTTCTTCCTCCTCTCTGATAAGGGGATACACTCTCCAATCCACCCCTGCAAAAAAAAAAATAAAGAAGAAGGGTAGTGGTGGGATGTGTGCCTGTATCACGTATTTAAGTAAGTTTTGGAAGTCTTGTGTAATATTTTTTCCTCTTGGGTACTCACAGTGAATATTAGCATAGTTAAAAAAAACTTTTAGAAGTTCTGCAGGAAAGAACTTGTTTAACTTTGTCAACCCAGAGTTTCCATTTTTTTTCTGAATATATAAATAAAATCTCTTTTTATTCCTTGGAAATACCTGTGACCATTACCTAATATGGACTGTCATTCTATTTGCACCAGATTTAAAGCCAACTAACAGCCATAAGATTTTGCTGTCTATCCACCCTCTTCTTTGAAAGTCCCAATCTGCCTCACGGAAAACAACAAATAAACAACTAAACCAATATAGCAAACAACAGTGAACACTTGGCTACTAACCGAAAGGTTACCAATTAGAACCTACCACCCAGCAGCTCCACATGAGAAAGACCTGGCGATCTGCTCCTGTAAAGATAACAGCCCAGAAAACTCCATGAGGCAGTTCTACTCTGTCACATAGGGTTGCTATGAGTCAGAATGACTTGATGGCACCTAACAAGAACAACAGTAAACTTGGACCCAAACAAATAAAAGGAATTAAACAAGAGCTACCAAAAAAAAAAAAATCAGAAAAGGAGCTAACCAGTTTAAGAATAAACCCCCAAATGAGAGTAATTTATATAACAAGAAGGAAATTACACAGAAAATAAAAGCAAAATAGTCTGTAGAAGGATAAATCACCTTAAATGCACAGGGTCTTATATAAAGATAAAAAATTCCTGAAATTAAACAGGAATTGTCGGTTATTATACAAAGAAATATTTTCCTTAAGATCATTCAAATTAGAAAACTAAGGTAAATTTCATCTGGATAAAAAACATTAACTAGGATATATGAGGAAACCTTGGTGGTGTGATGGTTAAGAGCTATGGCTACTAACCAGAAGGTCTGCAGCTCAAATCGACCAGGCGCTTCTTGGAAACCCTATGGGACGGTTCTACCCTGTCCTGCAGGGTTGCAATGAGTTAGAATTGGATATGAGAAAAAGTAGAATTCTAGGTTTGAAGGAGCCCTGGTGGCGGAGTGACTAAGCGCTTGATTGCTAACCCAAAGTTCTGTGGTTCAAACCCACCAGGCACTCTGTAGGAGAAAGATGTGTAGTCTGCTTCCTTAAAGATTACAGACTTGGAAACCCTATGGGGCAGTTGTACTCTGTCCTGTAGGGTTGTTATGAGTAGGAATTGACTCAATGGCAATGGAATTTTTTTTTTTAATGTAGGTTTATCATCCCTTAAATTTTGTTGGCCTTGCTCCCATTATAGAGGAAAAATATTCCCTAACACTAAATTCTGAAAGACAATATGTTATATGATAGAGTCACACTGGACGGCGGGCCATGAGATCTGAGTTCTAGTACTTGATAGCTCACCCTGTTACCTCAGTCCTTCAGTGGACGTTTTTGGGGCTCAGTTTCTTCATATGTAAATAAGATTGGAGTTTTCAAGCTCTAAAATTCCATGGTTTTATTTCCATTTGCTTAGTTCCAATCCAGTTACCTTTGCTATTGGAACCAGATTAGTGTTTAGAAATATTTTAAAAAGTTAGAAAAATGATGATCCATAAAACTTAAAGATTTCCCAGCATTCTGTTATTTTCTTGCATTTAAAAATATTTAACTGATTCCAGACAGATATTTATAATTTCCTTTAAGATGTTAGAGACCTGGTGTCTGAATGGTTAAGCACTGGGCTGCTAACCCAAAGGTTGGTGGTTTAAACTCGCCAGCTGTTCCAAGGGAGAAAGACCTGGCAATCTGCTCCCATAAAGACTTAAAAAAGATTACAGCCTAGGAAACCCTATGGGGCAGTTATACTCTGTCTCAGTTGGAATCAACTGGATGGCAATGAATTTTTGGGGGGGGGGGAGGGCAGTTTAAGATCAAGAAGAAAGCAATTTCTAAGTCTCTGTTACATACTGTTTTTAGAACCTGATGTTCATTAGAACATGGGCATTAGCCCTCATGGCTGATTTTCTTCCTTACCACATTTTAACTAGTTTCTTTTCGTTCAGCCCCAGTAAAAAAAGGAAGTCAGCCCATAAATAAATAAATGTGTGTGTTTATATATGTGTGGGTGTGTATGTGTGTATAAAATATAGCTTTGTTAAACATACTCAAAGCACAGTCATTTCAGAATATGATATGAAGTCATGAGTTCCAGATTCTTAGGGCATTTAATCAGATGGTACAAGGCTCTGAGAAAGTCATTCATTATAGTACTTTCTGCTAAAGGCAAATATTTTTTTTTAATTCCTGCTAACAGCGGTTGTTAACTGGTGACATCCCAAATCACTCCCTTAGTATACATCTCCTCAGTATTTTTACTGTGTGTGTGTGTGTGTGTGTGTGTGTATATATATATATATAAATAACTGTATATATTCACCTGCACCTTCTTAAGCTCTATAATAGTTTCATGCATGCAGTCTGTTTTTCTCATTTAAATTTTAGACTCCTCTGCTAAGGGACCCTTTCCCCCTCTTGTTTGTTTCATTATGACTGGTACTGTGTGATACAATAATGTGTGATTTGATGTGGCTGTTGACCCACCATCAGTAACAACCTGTGCTTCCAACCTCTCCAGTACAGAAGATGAATTTGCATTAATCTGGCACTACCTTGTGGCCATGCATTTTTAGATGTAATCAGAAAAACAGAATGATGCTAACTTCCTCCTCACAGGAATGAAACCTATTGGTTAGATTCAAACCGTATTCATAAGCTACAGACAACTTAGCATGCTTTACACAACAGTCTTTTTATGGTTACATGGTGAATTAATGAAATTGAATGTTTACAAGTCTATTTAACACTCTAAAAATCCATGTGGTTTGACTGTAAAATAAATCCCAATCTGCCATCACAAATTGCATTAGACTTTGCACATACCATGATCTGTGTGTGATTTAGAATGTGGACTATGTTGTTTACAGATTTTTGCTCATATGCCTTTACTAAGGAAAGGAAGCAATGCCTCCTGAGAAATGACCACTGAGTTTGGACAATTTTAATCCCAGCCAACCCATTATAGGATGTGTAGGTAGTTGGTAATATGTTTTATGAAGATTCAAAGAAATAGGTAGCAAGAAATCTTTGTCACTAAGGTTTCTCACATATGACAGAAAAACAGCAAATGCTGGTTTGAAGAATAGTATCACAGAGTTGTGATCGTGTTGGATTCTCTTCAGAGTTGTTGCTGAAATTGCCTCACAGTTTGAGGGGTATTTTACCCCACTAGGAAACTGTTTTTTTCTGTTTTGTTTGGAATGTAGTTATCTGCTAAATTCATGGTAGAGTGTCTCTGTTCACTTTCTGTGATGATAGCTTCCTCAGCCGATGTTGCCAAGCAGGTGAAAACATATCCTTTAGAGTTTATAAATGTGCAGATATTTGCATTACTTCTGGAATACTTGTTTTTACTTGATATTTTCATTCCATTTGGATTTAAACATATTCTAGCATATTAACAAATACACATTTTATTATAATCATTGTAATGAAAATAGCTGACTCTTGACAGAAATACAAATTAGGAATGGAAAGCACTTTCTGAATTATGGGTGTTAGTAAGCATTTAAGCAGCCTATATTAAACTTATTAAAAGCTTCGCAAAGCAGCCACTACTTTCACTGCTTAGAGAGTTAATTTAAAGGTAGGTGCAGATTCATAATCTTAGAACGTTTTGCAGGGGACTACCTATAAAAAACTGAATAATGAGAATAATTTTTTACGATACAGAAGTGTGAACAGAGCTTAAAATTGTGAGCACATCTCATAAGAGCATTATCAGCAGTATTACTAAAGCAGGGCTGTCTGTTGTTGGTATTTTAAATTTGTTTGCTTTAGCTTTCAAGTGCATAAATCATTTTAGTAGACCACTAGTACATTTATCCCTAGAATAGAAAAATAGTGAATTCATTGCAGCTATGTCAATTTATATGCTTCTTTTTAAATCTTGGGCAACAATTTGAATTAACATCGGCCATATCCAACCTCATTTGAGTAAGTTGGCACTATAAATATTAAGTAACTTCAAATTTTTCATGATACATTATTAACTTCAAAATACAATTTTGACTTCAGGAAGATGCAGTTTATACCTCGGAATAAAAGCAAACTATATCTGTGTGTCCTATATTAGCCTTAAAGAATTAGAAACAGCAGATACTCATCCCAATTTCTGAAGTGTTGTTTTAGTAGGAGAAAATATTAAGACGTTTAATGTAAGCGGTAGCAGAGGTGAGGCAAAGATGGCAGAGTAGTCAGATGCTTCCTGTCATCCCTCTTATAACAAAGACCTGAAAAAACGAGTGAATCGATTATATATGACAATCCAGGAGTACTAGACATCAAAGAGAAAGTTAAGGAGTCGGACTGAGCGGCAGAGGGAGGGAAGGATAGTTTAGAAGCAGTGAGAATTTGCCAGACCTGACCTGGCCGACACACTGGTGCGCACAAGCTGAGACAAGCAGTAACGCTTGGGTCAAATTTTCCACACTGGGAGAAACCGAGTGGCAAAGAGTCTGCACAATCCTACGGAATCAGGGGAAAGCTGTGCTAGATCTGAAAAAATTAAGTGTAACTGTATAACCTATGGCACAGGATCAAAAAAAACCCTTGCCGCTCTGGGAAGTACCTCTCTCCCATTCACCTGCCCCCACCCTGCTCTGCTCTGGCTTCAGTGATAGCTGAATGGTGCTGGCATAACTGGATACCCATCTGCAAAAAAGTGAAACAAGGCCCATACCTCACAGCATATAAAAAAGTAACTCAAAATGGATCAATGACCTAAGTAGGAATCTAAAACGATGAAGATTATGGAAGAAAAATAGGGACAATGTTAGGAGCCCTAATATAAGGCATAAACAGAATATAAAACATAGCTAACAATGCACAAATACCAGAAGAGAAACTAGGTAACTGGGAGCTCCTAAAAATCAAACACTTAAGCTCATCAAAAGACTTAACCAAAATGGTAAAAAGACAACCTACAGACTGGGAAAAATTTTTGGCTACTACATATCAGATCAAGGTCTAATCTCTAAAATCTATAAGACACTGGAAAACCTCAACAACAAAATGACAAATAACCCAATTAAAAAATGAGGAAACGATATGAACAAGCAATTCACCAAAGAAGACATTCAGGTGGCTAATAGATAATATGAGGAAATGCTCATGATCATTAGCCATTAGAGAAATGCAAATCAAAACAATGAGATACCATCTCACCCCAACAAGGCTAGCGTCAATCAAAAAACACAAAATAATAAATGTTGGAGAGGTTGTGGAGAGACTGGAATGCATATTCACTGCTGATGGGAATGTAAAATGGTACAACCACTTTGGAAGTTGAATTGGTGCTTTCTTAAAAAGCTAGAAATAGAACTACCATACAATCCAACAATCCCACTCCTTGGAATATATCCTAGAGAAATCAGAGCTGTCACACCAGTAGATATATGCACACCCATGTTCATTGCAGCACTGTTCACAATAGCAAAAAGATGGCAGCAACCTAGGTGTCCATCAACCAACGAACGAATAAGCAAATTATGGTATATACACACAATGGAATACTCTGCAGCAATAAGGAACAGTGAGGAATCTGGGAAACATCTCACAGCATGGATGAATCTGGAAGGCATGCTGAGTGAAATTAGTCACAAAAGGGCAAATATTGTATGAAACCACTATTATAAGAACTCAAGAAAAGGTTTAAACACAGAAGAAAACATTCTTTGATGGCTCTGAGGGTGAGGAGGGAGGGAGAAGGGAATTCACTTACTAGACAGTAGGTAAGAATTATTTTAGATGAAGGAAGGACAACACACAATACAAGAGAGGTCAGCACAACTGAATTAAGCCAACAGCTAAGAAGTTTCCTGAACGCAACAAAACACTTTGAGGGACAGAGTAGCAGGGGCAGGGATCTGAGGACCATGGTTTCAGGGGACATCTAGGTCAATGGGCATAACAAAGTTTATTAAGAAAATATTCTGCATCCCACTCTCGTGAGTGGCGTCTAGGGTCTTCACAGCTTGCAAGCGGCCACCTAAGATGCATCAATTGGTCTCAACCTATCTGGAGCAAAGGAGAATGAATAACACAAGACACAAGGAAAATATTAGCCCAGGAGACAAAGGGTCAAATAAACCGGAGACTCCTTCAGACTGAGGCAAGAAGAATTTGATGGTGCCTGGCTATCACCAGTGATGGCCCTGACAGAGAACACAACAGAGAATCCCTGATGGAGCAGGAGAAAAGTGTGATGCAGAACTCAAATTCTAGTAAAAAGACCAGACTTAATGGTTTGGCTGAGACTAGAGTAACTCCAGAAAACATGGCCCCTGGACTCTTCTGTTAACCCAGAACTAAACCATTCCCCAAGCCAACTCTTCAGACAAAGATTAGAATGGAGTATAAAACATAAAATCATACTTGTGAAGAGTGTGTTTCTTAGTTTAAGTAGATACAGCAGACTAAATGGGCAGCTCCTGTCCAGAGGCGAGATGAGAAGGCAGAAAAGGATAGGAGCTGGTCGAATGGACACAGGAAACCTGGAGTGGAAAGGGGGAGTTTTCCTATCACATTATAGGGATTGCAACTAGGGTCAGATAATAATACGTGTATAAATTTTTGTATGAGAAATTAACTTGAGCTATAAACTTTCACCTAAAGCACAATAAATTAAAATAAATAAATAAATGGTGGCTCAGCTTTTGTGATGGCATTTTATTATTATATGACATTTATAAGCTCTACCAAGGCAATACATTTTCTCATGTAAATGATATGTTTTATGTTAGAAAGCCAATTTATATATTCAAAATCAGCTAAAATAATTAGAAACTTTTAACTGGACATGTGGTTATAAAGGTTATGTAGCAGCAGAGTCTAGGTGTACTATTTAAATGGATTTCTTAATGGAAGACTAACTTTCCTCTGTTTAAAAACATTTTACATGTGTTCTATTTTATATTCTATAATTAGTCAAAGTCAATCTTTGGAAGGACATGCTTATAAGTAATTGTCACTTCAAATATTTACATTTCCTGAACTATATAAATTAATTTTAATAAAGTCTTGGACAAAAGGACTAATGGACCACAAGTACCACAGCCTCCACCAGGCTGAGTCCAGCACAACTAGATGGTGCCCGGCTACCACCACCTACTGCTCTGACAGGGACCACGCTAGAGAGTCCAGGACAGAGCTGGAGGAAAATGTAGAACAAAATTCTAACTCACAAAAGAGACCAGACTTACTGGCCTTTGAGAGACTGGAGAAACTCTGAGAGTATGGCCCCTGGACAGACTTTTAGCTCAGTAATGAAGTCACTCCTAAGGTTTACCCTTCAGCCAAAGATTAGACAGGACCATAAAACAAAATGAAAGTAAATGGACACACTAGCCGAGGTGCAAGGATGAGAAGTCAGGAGGGGACAGGAAAGGTGGTAATGGGGAGCCAAGGGTCGAGAAGGGAAGGGAAGAGTGTTGACATGCCATGGGGGTTGGCAACCAGTGTCACAAAGCAGTATTTATATTAATTGTTTAACAAGAGCCAGTTTGCTCTGAAAACCTTCATCTAAAGTATATGTATTAAAAAAAGGTCTTTGACACACAGAGTTTGTATATTTCTCCTTTCCTTTTGGGGTTCTCACCATCAAGTGATCACTTGATATGCACTGCTACTAACTTATAATAGGAAATGTAGATCTCTGTCTTAGTCATCTAGTGCTGCTCTAACAGAAATACCACAAGTGGATGCCTTTAACAAAGAAAAATGTATTTTCTCTTGGTCTAGTAGGCTAGAAGTCTAAATTCAGGGCACTGGCACCAGAGGAAGGCTTTTTTTCTTTGTCAGCTCTGGAGGAAGGTACTTGTCATCAGTCTTCCCTTGGTATGGGAGGATCTCAGTGCAGAAACCTCAGGTCCAAAGGATGTGCTCTGCTCCTGGTGCTACTTTCTTGGTGCTATAGGATCCCTGTTCTCTGCTAGCTTCCCTTTCATCTCTTGAGAGATAAAAGGTTGTGCAGGCCACACCCCAGGGTAACTCCCTTTACATTGGATCAGGGATATGACCTTGTAAGGGTGTTAAAATCCCACCCTGATCTTCTTTAAGATAAAATTACAATCGCAAAATGGAGGACAGCCCCAGAATACTGGGATTCATGGCCTAACCAAGTTGATACACACATTTTTGGGGGACATAATTCAGTGCATGATGATATCCTACTACCATTAAGGCAGGGGTACAATTAAAAACTCCAAGTAAACAAGAAGAGAGGGTGGTATTAAAACACAAACAAAAGAAAACCTTAGGTCAGTGCCCAGTAATGATCTCAGTATAAAATAGTTGGAAGTTTCTTTGCAGCCAAAGGTAGGTTGGGGAAGACAGAATAATGAGAGACATCGCCGTTGTCTGATGCATGACCGTGCATCAGTCTGTTTCAGGAGACACAGTCTTCCTAATGCTGAACTCAGAGAATTTTATTTTGTGGTTCTTTAAATGAGGGATGTTGAACAACACAGTAGAGTGAGTTCTTCACAGTTTTGAATAGTGTACAGAGATTTTCTATGAGTGTCCATTTCCTCTATGGGGCTTTGATTTAAAAAAAAAAAATCAAGGTCATGGTGTTTTGACAAAGACCCAGAGTAACAGTACTGTTTTGCAGCTTTCTAGTAATGTATCCTGCCACCAAGGTGTGCTTGAGAAATATCCCTTTGGCTCTCTCCCTGGAACATCTGTCATCTTAGCTGGACTTTTGATAGGAGCTAGATAGCTGACAATTCACAATTAAGATGCCAGAAAGCACCTGGAGTGCAGGTATTCTTGTGAGGTAGATTGAAAGGAGATCCATGTGTATTAGATAACAGTGTTCGCTCTGTGACCCCAGCAGTTCGATTGGTGTTAGATAATGGACAGCTAATTTTGGGAGATTTCCCACCTGGTCAGCAAAGCTATATAGGTGCATCGCGTCTCACATTAGGCAGTTTAAACCTGAAAATCTTTTGTTGAAATTGAATGCATGATGTCAGAATAGAGAAGGCGGCATAACATTATAGTGTACTTTTTAAAAGTAAATCAGTGTTAAGTGATGTAGCTTACTGGCCTGACATATGAATATGAATCTAAACCTTGAAACACTCAGAATCATGTCACTCCTATTTGTTAGCTCTGTTAAACAACATTCAGTGTTACTGAAAATATGCAGATTGGTTCTACTTCTGTCTATTTTGGGGAATACTACGTGAGTACCAAGTACTGTTCTCGGTAAGGCTATGTGCCTAACCATACCTCCTTTAATACTTGATCCCAAGAGAGTTTCCTGGAGAGAATTTCTTAAAATGACATGTTCAACATTTATTTATCCAGAAGTATTTAAGACTAGAATGCTATAGTTAAACAGAATTAAAAAAAAAATTTATCATAAATTTCTGTTTGTAAATTAGCAATTGTCAAAGAATAATAATACCCTGATACGGATCCAGCATTAAAACTATATTAAACATTAATGAATTTTTCTTCAATGTAGAAAATGCTTATGAATTTTATAGTGACTTTAAGGTCTGTATTCTCAACGTTAATTAAAATGGCATAATACTTTAAATGTAAGTGGTATGGGACAGTGAACTGGGAGTATTCTGTAACCTTATGGCGTACTTTGTGCCTTAAAAATCTGTCAGTTTATTTTTTCATCATTACTTCTGGGAATAGAATGCAGAATGTGTTGTGGTGAGTTGTTATTTCGTGGGCTTTCCATTAATTTTATTTTCTGTTTTTTTTATATTATTCGCATATGATAGTTATGATTTTAAATGTTGAAATCATGTCTTAATATTGCTGATGACAGTAGTTTGACTCCAGTGTTCCACCTTAATACATTTCCCAATCCTTTCTAAGTATCTTGAAAAGTTGGAGTACTAGAAGTTAATAATAGACTGCTTTAGAATGATTAATTTTGATGAGCAAGAGAAAATTCAGTATATAGATTGATTTTTCTAACATGTGACTGAAAATTTCTGAAGCATCTCAACATGAGAAATACTAGATAGCACAGTGGAGAAATAAGCACCATACTGGACACCTACTCTGAAGCTATATATAAGCATGTTGCTGGACTTTTTTTAGTTTGTGGGCTCACAACAGGACATCATGCTTGGTAAAGTAGAGGGTCAGCAAAAAAAGAAGACGACCCTCAATGAGATGGATTAAAGCAGTGGCTGTAACAATGGGCTCAAACATAACAATGATTGTGAGGATGGCACAGGATGGGGCTGTTTTGTTCTGTCATACATAGGGTCGCTGTGGGTTGGAACCAACCTGACAGCACCTAACAACAGTAAGAACAATAGTATTAAGGAATGTTTTTTTTTTTTTTAAATAATCTCCTCTTTTATGTTCTTTGTCTTAGAGAGCTCATCCATCCATTCAGGGTTTGGCTCTGATCTCTGTGTATATGATTTGGAGTCTCCACTGACATTTGCTGTTCATCATTTTTGCCCATCTTTTCATTTGCAGTATCTCTTGCGTTGTTTTTACATTTCTATTGCCAGTAGTCTAATTCAGGCCTCACTCCGTTCAGAGACTTGAATTGATAAAAGACTCTTATTTTTCCAGCTAAAAGAGGCCATTAAACAAACAAACAAAAAACCCAAACCTGTTGACGTTGAGTCGATCCTGACTCATAGCAACCCCAGTGGACAGAGTAAATCCGCCCCATATGATTTCCAAGGAGCACCTGGTGTATTCAAACTGCCGACCTTTATGGTTAGCAGCCTTAGCTCTTAATCACTATGCCACTAGGGTTTCCAAAAGAGGTCATTGGGTTTATTAGTCAAAGTGAGTAAGGGAAAGCACAAGGCAATCAGAGAAGTCTAGAAAGTCAGGAGGAAGGAACCTTAAAATGGCTGACTGTGTTGTTCCTGCTGGTAATGATGCAAATAAGGCTAAGCAAGGATTTTTATTCCCAAATTAATAATAAGTGGCTCTATTTTTTCCAGGTGATTCCTAATTCTTGTATTTCGTGTCAGGGAAAATATCAATTAACAGTTAAGTAGAAGTTTACAGATATGTTTTTCAATGGCATGGCTAGATCTCATAAGAACGAATTGCAGCATGATAAGGCTCTGCTGTCAATGCTGAACAATTAAATATTTTATCACTACATGGGAAACAAGAAGTATTTTTGGCCATTCTTAATGTTTCTATTATCTTACTAAAGTTTCCCTTGTCTTGATGACGAAACCCAGAATAAATCATTAAAAAACAAACAAAAAAACTCACTGGTATTGCTTTCATTTCACAATATACCCACTGATGATATTTTTATGAATTCTAGGTTTTTTCCCATGTACAATCACAAATGGAAAATAACCAAAATACTTGAAACCATTAATTGACAATTTTTACATTAGTTGTTGATAATATAGTTGAATGAAAGGCCTGTAAAAGTTGAGGAGTGCTGGATTCTAATTATGCCATTGCCATTAACAAGCCCTGTGACCTAAGACAAGTCACTAAACTTTTTTAGTTTCCTCATATGTAAAATGAAGGACTCAATATGGGATAATTTAGTTTGATTTCACACCAATAAGTCTACTCTTATCAGTGTGTGTTCTTTCATGGAGGTTTGTTCATTCATTAATGGTAAATGAAGATAAAACCATGTTGTTAATTTAAATTGTTTGTGTTCATTTTGGCTTTCAACTGTTCCAGTTGAAAAAAAAGAGTGTCCTTGTCATTTTGAAGAAGGTCAAAGTTATTTCAGCAATTAAAACATTCTTTCTTCAAAAAGCATTTATTTGTTCTGAAAGATTTATCAAGTATGAATGGATACCTTTTATACATAGCTGTGTCTCTAGATTTTTTCTGAAAATAAGTGCAAGCCTGGTTGAAAATTATAGAAGGCTAATATTTCTTTCTTAGGTATTTTATACTGCAGCTAGTCCTATAAAGATTTTGTCTATATCTTATGAACATGTTTGTTATTATTGTTGTTATTCCTTTAAACCAAAACCAAGCCAGTTGCCATGGAGTTGATTTTAACTCATGGCTATCCCATGTGTATCAGAGTAGAACGATGCTCCATAGATTTTCAGTGGCTGATTTTTCAGGAGTAGATTGCCAGGCCTTTCTTCTGAGGCACCTCTTGGTGGACTCATACCACCAACTTTTTGGTTAGCTGCCTACCACTTTAACTATTTGCAGCACCCAGGGATTCCCCGATGGTATATATCACTGTGGTAGAGAAAAATAATTAGTACATTTGGTTTAATTTGTCTTAGATAAGCTTTAACAATTCACAAGTTGTCTAATGATGGACTATTAAATATTTTGAATGTTCATTGTTCAATAAGTATATTTTGAAAAAAATTTATTAATGTTGGCTGCATTAAGGCATTTAACCGTGGCTTGGTTTAAAAGTGCCTGTGAATGTCTCTGGGTGGTGCAAACTGTTTGCACTTGACTACTAATTGAAAAGGTGGCATTCCCTCCCACTGAGCAACACTGGCGATCTGCTTCCCTAAAGATTAAAAAAAAAATTACAGCCCAGAAAAATCCTATGGAGCTCAGTTCTACTTTGTAACACTTGTGGTCGCCATGAATTGGAATTGACTTCTTGGCAACGGGTTTTTTTTTTTTTTTAAGAGTGCACGTACGTGTGCATAGACACATACAAAATATCCATGCTTTCTTTCCCAGGTCTGGGTGGAAGAGGTTTTAAAATATTACATAAAAATAAAGCAGAAAAGACTAAAACAATTACCATTACAGATCGTTTCAGCAAGAAGAAAACATTTAGATTTGTTAAGATATATCCACAATGAGGAATTATAGAAATGGTTCTTTTTAGATTTGGTTGCAGTTATCCTGAATAAAAATATTCATGAGTGTTAACTTTCTTTGATCTTTGTCCATGTAGCTATCACACTCTATAATGAGTCTTTAATTACATGTTTTTGAAACTGCACCTGGCAAGTAAAAAGGACTGTTGCATTTCTGTTGTTCAGTCATCAAATAGCAATTACCCATCAACTCTCCTTACCCCTGTCACCGTGAAAGAAAATTCATTTAACTTCTCTGCTGCCCACCAGAATCAGACGGTATAACGTACAAATTAGTTTAGGGAAAAAAAAGGGAAACGTGCGGGTGGTATATGCTGATGCCTCTGTTTTCCGCCTTGCATTCAAAGAATGTTTTACTTACCTTATTCACAAAAGATAAACTGGGTGTCAGCTCTATTTAGTAATTTCCAGGGTTTATAGATTAGAATGTGATTTATTGGAGTAACTTCATTTTAACAAAATTTCACTAAAGTAAAAGAAATTAGATGTCCTGTGGAGTGCGTGGTGGAGTTTTCACTGTATTGCTTAAGGTAGGGAAGTAAAGCAGTACATTTTCCTTGTGTAGTTAAAATTTTAAGTTTGCCTAGTTGTATGAAGACACCTTTAGTAAGTGCCCTAACGTAATTATATTTATATTTCAAACATATGAAGAAAGTTTAAAATATGCCTTTAGCTTTTGCTTGAATATTTGGGATGCTCTTTTCCCACTTGTTTTCCCTCTATTAACTGCAGATTGAAGACTATTTTCATTTTCATTCACATTTTTTATAGATATTTTTGCATTATGAGGGAAGACAGTCTCTTATACTGTTCTAACAATAATTTTGAAGGGTGGTGGGGAGGAAAATAGTCTTTATTGCGTGACTTGTTAGACATTTTAACAGATTTGATCTTAAACCATTTCTTTGACTATATCCAAAGTAATTTAGACAGCTTAAGAAACTAATTTTAATGCTTAAGGAAATTTTATCCTTTCAGAGGGAATTTTTTTTTATTAACTTTTATTGAGCTTCAAGTGAACGTTTACAAATCAAGTCAGACTGTCACATATAAGTTTATATACATCTTACTCCGTACTCCCACTTGTTCTCCCCCTAATGAGTCAGCCCTTCCAGTCTCTCCTTTCGTGACAATTTTGCCAGCTTCCAACTCTCTCTATCCTCCCATCCCCCCTCCAGACAGGAGATGCCAACATAGTCTCAAGTGTCCACCTGATATAATTAGCTCACTCTTTATCAGCATCTCTCTCCTACCCACTGTCCAGTCCCTTCCATGTCTGATGAGTTGTCTTCGGGAATGGTTCCTGTCCTGTGCCAACAGAAGGTTTGGGGACCATGACCGCCGGGATTCCTCTAGTCTCAGTCAGACCATTAAGTCTGGTCTTTTTATGAGAATTTGGGGTCTGCATCCCACTGATCTCCTGCTCCCTCAGGGTTTCTCTGTTGTGCTCCCTGTCAGGGCAGTCATCGATTGTGGCCGAGCACCAACTAGTTCTTCTGGTCTCAGGATGATGTAGGTCTCTGGTTCATGTGGCCCTTTCTGTTCAGAGGGAATATTTTACTTAAAATATTGCCCTCAAGAGATTTTTGCATGTACCTTAGGCATTTATAATTTGTTGGGAATGTGTAAGAGGAAGTTGCTTTTGTATAATATACGCAACTAGAAAGAGCATACATCCTCCGTTGGAAGGAAGTCTTAAAAACGTGCGAGTAGCATGAAACAGAGCAGAATGTTTCCAATGAGACCTGATGGGGCAAATAAATGCAGCAAGGTGAAACCCTTTTAAGTGAGTAACAAAGATTAAAGAGAAAGATGCAATGTCTTTTTTGGTGTTTTTTGAGGAGAGTGAGATCTATCTCAGAATTAAGTCAAAACCATGAGAGAAGTAGCTGGACAATTGATGTATCCAACACTGCCATGAATCAGGTGAAAGAAAAGGGTCAGTGCACATCATGTTTCAAAGGTATATCTGCACATATATCTAGAAATGGCAATTTTGCATCTAATAATTGATCAGAGATAGTTCATGCACTAGTCTACCATAGCGAATAGTTTCCAAGGTCATTGAAGTACCCAAAATTATTGTACTTACTTTCATGTAGACAAACCTGAATGGAAATACATGGTTTTGTTGGACTAAGATCAAGTCAGTTGAAAATAAAACCGAAAAAATAGCATATACAAATTCATGTTGCTGTTTTATTTTTTAATGGATGCATATATTGACAGTTGAATTATCTGTGAAGCTCATTCATTTGAACTGAAAGAAGCTGAAAAACTAAGTTTTCCTTAGCTATTTTTGGGGCTATTAACCTTGAGCTGAATGCATAATAGTGCCTGCATTGAGTTATGCATTGGTTTTAATCACCCAGGTCTCATCTTCTTCCTGTAAGTGCATATAACTAGGCTAAGTTTTAAGTACATTCAAAAACATTGCATTTGCAACATTGGTATTAAAATTAGATGTTTTCTTGTAAAAACAGAAAATACACCCACCATTTACCGTAATTTGTAAAGCCTCCTCAACCCTTTGAATTAGTTGTTTCATGTGTTACAATTTTACCAACTTTCTGAATTCCCCCAAGAAATTCTGAACTATCATTTATTTTATTTGATGTTCCAGTGATTTGGATTGTAGTATGAGATTACACATGGGAATAGAACACCATTAGAGAGAAATACAGTCCTTTGTACAGAACACATAACCCTCTTTACTAGCCTTTAACACTGCACAAACAGTGATAAAGGGATGACATGACTAATATTGGGCTCCTTCACATGAGACCAATTGCCTTTACAGCTTAGGGGACTCAGTATAGAACTTTCTAATTTTAGCTTTAATCCTTTTGAAAGATATAAGTCAATGGAACAGTCTAATCATAAATGGGTATGCAAACAGTATTTGCTTTTATGGTTGTATTGTGTATAGTGTAATGAACTCATTTGTCCACTAAATCTTTGAATTTAAACTATATTTATATGAACAGTAACTAAGTAATTCAGTGTCTGAATCTCCAAATTATGGATGAAAGGTTGAGGTTTTGGAAAACCGTGAAGGGTTTTCTTTTACGTGTATCTGTGAAGGAGCAGAACCTCATTCTCTCCTCCAGTAGGTACATTTATAGAATTTTCCCCACTTTGTTTTGCCCTGGAGAGCTAGAAAGGGAGAGAACCTTGCTTTCTTTTGGATTTCTAGCTAAATGAATCCTCTGATATACTTTTATTAAATAAGATTTTCTTTCCTGATCAGTGTAAGTGAGCCTTTTAAAGATAGTGGCCTCAGAAGTTCTGAAGTCTTGGGATAGATTTGTTTTAAAACCTTAATGTTCATATATTTTGATAGGATACTTTCTCTCAGCATTAGTCTTGAACTATAAATTCATTCTTTTTTCCTTTCTCTCTCTACCATTGTAATTTCCATGGCTATCGTAATGTGAGTTGACCAGCACCAAATAGTTAGAATTAAATATACACAAAATTGAATAAACAAAAACCCATTGCCGCCAAGTCAATTCTGAGCCATAGCAACCCTATAGGACAGAGTAGAACTGCCCCATAGGGTTTCCAAGGAGCAGCTGGTGGATTTGAACTGCTGACCTTTTGGTTAGTAGTTGTAGCACTTAACCACTACACCACCAGGGCTTCCCCAAAATTGAATAGTAACAGCGAATTAAAGAAAACACATGAGCTAATATGAGTACTGCATATTTAAAATATTTGTAGTCTTATTTTTAAAATAAATCAGTAGGGATCTACTATATGTTTAGATTCTTTTGTATATTTCATATTAATTAAATTAATTAAAGTACATTTTACTAAATGAATGGTGAAAAGCGTTTGTGTTAATATTATTGAAAATAATTCTTTAACGTAGGTCTAAAATTCAGGATGTATTTTAGACTAGAAAATTCAAAGAGCATTCAAATTTTTGGTTTTTAACATTCTTAAAAATATCTTAATACTGGCTTCACTGTGCTGTTTCATATGCCTTGTTTTATTTAGTCCTCACAGAGACCTGCCGAGGTGTAGATACTATCCTTATCATCCCTACTTTGAAGATAAGAAAGTAAGCTTAGAGAAGTTAAGTAACTGATCAAAAGTCATACAGCTAGAAGATTGTAAAGATAGGATCAAAATCTAAAATCATCTTTCTCTAAAGTTTATGCATTTAATCATGCCAGTGTATGGTTTCCTAGCATATTCCATTGTTGGATGGTGGCATGCTTCCCTAATCTTTGAGTAAACTTGGGTGAGGGTCTTTAATTTTGAACTTCTTGAGCAGCGTACCAGATGTTGTGCTCCCTGATATATATATAGCCAAGCCTTTTATATGTATGTTTGGAAAATTCTGTCTCATTATGTGTCATTCCTCTTGCCTGCTATATAATCTCTCTGGCTTCTTTTTCAGTCTACAAACCTAAGCCTGATCTCTTGTTCACTCATATATTAATCCTCCTGATTGATTTTTCCATTGTTTTTGCTTGGGTGGTTCATTTTTTCTGAAACTTACATGTGAATGTTTATGACAGCTTTATTACTAATTGTCAAAACCTTGAAACAACCGAAGTGTTCACCAGCTGTTGAATGGATAAACAAATTGTGGTACATCCGTAGAAGAAAAAGGAATGGACTACTGAAATGTACAACAATGTGTTTGGCTCTCAAGAATTATACTAAGTGAAAGAAATCAGACACAAAAACCTGTATATTGTATGATTCCATTTACTCAGGAAACAGGGATAGGAATCAGAGAAGTGATTGTCAGGGACCAAGAGGCAGGGAAAAGGGATTGACTTCAAAGGGGAATGAGGGAATGTTTTGGGGTGATGGAAATGTTCTATATCTTGTTTGTTTTGGTGGTTACATCACTATATATGTTTATCAGAATGACAGATTTTATGATATGTAAATCATACCTTATAAGAGGAAAGTAAAAAAAAGTTTTTCGGGTGGTTATAGAAATTATGAAAGATCATTCTCCTCCACTTATTTCTTGTTTAGTTCTTCTTAATTCTCTTCTATTTGTCTCATATATTTGAAGTCCATGTAGAACTGCGATTTCTTATTTCAGGGCTGATATGCTACTTTTTTTATGCTACAGGAAATTTACCTATCTTTGCCTGAAATCCTTGTGTGCAGATTTTAAGTTGAGTCATTAGCTGTGCTTTTATAGTTCTAGATGTTCCAATTAGTACTGAATAACTGAGGTGAAATTTGCATTCTCTGTAAAATTATACCAAATATTCCTGCCTCAACTGGGTACCTGATCTGTATTCTGTGACACTGGGAGTACACAGTATGGCTGGGACAGTTTATAAAGCAGTCTTGAGTTCTGAGCCTGAGTCCTGCCTCAGAAAGACTTCAGCCGCTTCTCAGCCAACCATTGTTCTATACTAGTGGCTCTCAAATTGGATTGAACATCAGACTCTCCTGGAAGAACAGTTAATAATATACAGATTTCTGAGCCCTACCCCCAGAATTATTGATTCTGTAGGTGTGGGGTACCAAACCAAATCCGTTGCCGTCAAGTCTATTCCAACTCATAGCGACACTGTAGGGCAGAGTAGAACTGCCCGTAGGGTTTCCAAGGAACAGCTGATGGATTTGAACTGCTGACCTTTTGGTTAATAGCCAAGTTCTTAACCGTTGTGCCACCAGGGCTCTGAAGCGTAAATCAGTGGCTTTGGAAGTAAGCTCATCACCCGGGTAATTTTTAGAAATTTAGGTCTTGAGTGGGGGCCTAAGAATTTGTATTTTTAACAACAATTAACCCAGGTGATGCTGATGGTTTTGTTTTGGGGAGCTTACTTTCAAAACCAGTGATTTATGCTTGCTTCTGCTGTTGCAATATCAACTCCTGCCCTCATATAGGTGCCAGCATTTTGCTTTTAAACTGTTTCATCATTTCATGGCTACTCTTGTATAATATTCATTTGTTCATTCACAAATATTTGATTCCTGAAAAACACAGTGTTGCTGGCAAGAGAAAAAGGGGGGAAAAAAATGAATGTCTGCTGTTCGCTACCCTCCCCCCTACCTTTCTTCTAACATCTAGTGGCATCATGCTTACACCATAATTATTTTGTCTCTCTAACAACAGGCTCCTTTTGGGGTCCCTTTTCTCTGTGTTAAAATTTTAATGACTCCTACTAGGCCTCCTCTGCCCATTGGCCAAAAATATTCTTCAGTTAAGACTTTTCATTCCTTCGTTTGTAATAAATAAGCCCTGCCTCTTCACACTTAAGTTTCATGATTGTATCCTATTTTTTTTTCAAAGCAATAGTAATTTTTACTGAATGAAGCCAAAGTACCACAAACTGTACAATTTAAAGCAGTTTGGGATGTGTGAGTGACTGATTTCAAGAGAACACATATAAATCATGCTCTTGTGTCAAATGCTTCCCTAAACCACAGAAGAAATAACCGTAGTAATTTTAATAGTGTTAGTTATAAAAAGAACTTGAGTCCAATTTTGAATTAAAAAAACTATTTGCGAGTGCTAAATTCAAAGAAATCATAGATTATCTTTCCAAATGCCATAGCAGATATTGAGGCCCATATATATAAATTTGTTGAGGATTCCTATTATTTTAAGGTTGCTATAAAGTATTTTTATAAAAATATATTTTTATAAAAAAATATATCGCGCTGTAACGGCATCTGCTGATTTTTCCCTGGGATAGATTAAATACAGTATATTATTCTTAGAGCTGATGTCTTTTTATCCTTTTACTGCCACCCCGCTGATTATCAAGAGTCTTTAGAGAGAATAGCTCATTGCACTGGATTATTACATGCCTCAATTGAATAGTAACTTGCTGCCAATTATCGTTACAATGCCATATTGATTTTTGCTTATTTCCACAATGGAAATTAAAGGAGAATTTGTTTAAAATGAGTTTTTATATATCTTGTAGATGTGATTGGTTCTGAATATTTGAGCTATTTTTTGAATCTGTTTTCCTCAGTGGTCTGTTGTCTTTTACTGATATTCTCTTAGAAATTTAAGTCTTTGCTTTGTTGATAAGCTTTACTTTGTCAGATATGAAGTCATTGGTTTGAAAACTGTGGAATGAAATGAAGTTCTGGCTTAAATATTTAGAGTATAGAGTTTAACTACTGCTTCACAGGAGTCTTGGGTTGGTTTGGGTTCACAGGAGTCTGCTGTATATTAATGAAGCTCTTGGACAGTATGAGACTCACTGACTAAATGCACATTATTATTACCAGTGTTAGTCCAAATTTTCTTAGCCACACAAACCAACGAATGTAATAAAGTTTAATTTACCTATTTTTGACTATATGTACACCACTCTGCTAAGCACTGTGAGAGGTAGAAAGATGAATAAGATACAACTGTCTTCAGAGAATTTATAATCCAGAAAGGTTGATAAGACATGTGTTGCAAAAATCATAATATTAAGTGTAAGGAGATAAATAAAGATACATGGGAGTTCAAAAGAGAGAAAAAACAAGTACATTTGGTTGGAGGACCTATGGGGGAAAAACATTATTGGAGGAGTTGACAGTGAAATTCCACCTTGAAGGGTTTGGAGAGGTGTAATTGGGGTTACCTTCTGGAAAGAATAAATGAGCCAAAGCAGGGAAGTGGAAGGGGGACTTCAGGAAAGAAAATGTGTCTCATTTTATTGGGATATGTGGTATAAGGCCCGAGGCTGGAATCGTAGGTTGAAGCTAGTTCAGAATGTCAGGCCAAAGAATTTGAAATGTATTAGGTAGTCCAGTGGAAATTTTTGGACAGCTGACTGTAATTAAGTGCAACTTAATCTGGCATTTTGTAAAATGAATAAAAGAAGAGATAGAAGATGTAGAGACACTAGTTGGGAGTCTCCTGGCATATTAAAGGAGAGGTAACTAGGATAAACTAGGATTTTTAGCAGAAGCAATGAAAAGGAGGGAGGAGGCATGTATGGGAGTTATTCTAGAAAGTCAAACCAAACTCTACATGATCGGTCATCCAGCCTTCTGCCACACTCAGAACATCATCCCCTGCCACTCTCCCCAGGCTGCTTATTCAGCTCACTCCACACTGGTCTTCTGGAAATTCCTGAAACGTGCCAAACACTAGCTGCCTCCTCAGGAACCAATATTCTGTTACTTTAACTACCGTTAAAGCCCTCACTTCCTTCAGGGCTCTGTTCAAATACCACCTTATCAAAGAATCATTCCCTGGCAACACATTAAAAATTAGCATCCTGGTACTCCTTATTCCATCTACCAAGTTTTATTTTTAAGCCTAGCACCATTGCACTGATAACTTTATGTTTTTTTTTTAATCGTATGTCTCCTTCTTGTATCCTTGGCATCTGAAACATACCTGATACTTAGTAGGTACTCAATAAATAATTTGTTGAATGAATGAACAGAATAAATGCAAAGATGAAAGAGATAGGGGACCAAAAAATATGCCAATAGTTCAAGTAAAAACAATTCAGAGGGTAGTGATGTTATTTATACCACTGGAGGAGTTCATTTGGGGGGTGAAGGCAGGGTGAGAAATTTTTGATTTATAAATATATGATGCTGGCAACACAACCAAGACAGTACTGTCTAATGGGCGATCTGAAATGTGACAAGAGATCCGGGATTGAGGCAATGAACTCCAAGTCATCCTCATAGAGTTAATTCTTGATGCCATGAGAGTAGAAAGAATGCAGGCAATACTGTCAGGATTATGAGATTTGTAATTCAAAATTTCATTTTGGATATTTGGCGATTTAAATGTACAAACTTATACATATGTTTTTTGTTTATTTTTTAGCTGGGTTAACAACTTTGGCCATGAAGGTCTTGGACTCTTATTGGATGTGCTTGAAAAGCTTCTCGAGAAGAAACAGTAAGAATAAACACTTGATAAAATAGTCACCAAAGGGGAAACTTTTAAGCACAACATCATCTTTTTTTTTCCGCTTTATTTAGGCAAGAACATATTGACAAGAAGAATCAGTATAAACTTATTCAGTGCCTCAAAGCATTTATGAATAATAAGGTAAGTATGTAATGTTTATTTCTGCCTCTACCACAAAAGGTGAGAATTCGCCTGACAGTATGAAAGTATAAAACAGACAAACTAAAAAAAAACTAGTGGGTGCTTATTTGGTTCACAAAAGGGTGTTTCTCTTTATGATGCAAATCATCTTTAGTTTCATTTAAATATTATTTAAAATATACTTTGCTTCACAAAATATCTATTGGTAGGTTTTTGCAATCATGCAAACATATCATTCTTGTTCCCAAATTAGATAGCACTTTTTATTTCTTTTATTTTAGTAGGAAAATTTAAAGGTTGTATTTTGAGTACTGTTTCCTGATACAGAGTTTTATTTTAGTGTAAAGGAATATCCAAAGTTCTGATTTGACTTATTTGCTAAGAACATTGTAAGGGTAAGACTTCTCTTTTTATGTTCAGTTAATGACAGTGAGTTAACAGACATAAAAGACACGTCTAGAAGATAGTTTTTTTTTCTTTTATATATGTTAAACAACAGTTACACTTGACGGGGTCTATGAATTTTAAATAAATGTTTTTCTTCTAAAAATAGTCTGTTCAGGCTGTGAAGTCATTTTTTCTGTAAACTTATTTTGTTACTATCTTGAAAATGATTTGCTCTGTATGCCTGCAGGTAGCATACTGTTGACTATTTCATTTAATTACTTGAGTTCCCTTCAGATGGTGTTTTAAAATACTTAATAATTATAACAATAACCAGGAACTTGTCAGTTGTGAAATATAGCTATTAATAACCAATGCAAATAAGATTGTCTTTTTAACTAATCTGTAAATAGTCTTAAGTATATGGGATTATATGTAAGTATGTATTTATTACACACATGTATATTTTTTATATTAATAGAGAATGTTATTGGGAGGTAGAATGGGTGCTTGCTAGTTGGCATGACACTCTATCGTAGGATACACCAACTGTGTTGTCCTTGTAAGTTTCTTCCAGAAAGGTTCATGTCATAGACTTTCTCTAGTTCTGTGCTTTTAGCCTTTTACAAAGTTATGCAGAATGTGATGCTTAACAAGAAAAGACTTAATGAATATTGCTCCTTCCAAGGTCAGGATGGATCTGTTTCTTCAGCTGAGGGAAACAATGAAATAATGGAAAGAGAACACAATACTATAGATCAGGAAATAAGAGTTCTAGTTGAAGTTTTGCCACTAATGAGCTGAGTGACCTTTGGAAAATCACTTGACCTCTCTGGCTATTAGTCCCTTCATCTACGAAATTAGCTATGCAACCCTTTGTCTTAAATTCTTGCTGACTTGTGTTATTAACTGTCATAGTTTTCCATGATACCAAGTGGCTGAAATCAGAATAGTCACTATAGAAAGTCATATTAATGGGATTTCCTGTGGGAGCTTTTCCTTATAGGACGTAAGTTGATATGTCAACACGTACTTTCTTATCTCTTGTAAGTTTGGCAGTTTTGAAGAAACATGATGATTCGACTTAGATTATTTTAAACTAAAGCTAAGTTTTAGTTAGAATGTGTTAACATCTTGCACGTAAGTTTCTTAGAACATGAATAAATGGATCTTTTAAATTGTAGACATATGAAACAATGGGCATAAAGCATGCATTCAAAATTAAAAGCACAACAATGAGATATCCATTTCATCTTGGAATAAATTGTCCAGATCAAATAATAAAACTTTCATCTGAAATGACATAAACATTAATTTGTAGGCCCCGTGGAGTTTAGATTACCTATTTCAAAAATTATTTTCCCCTATCCAATGCATGTAAAAATAGAATCATAAAATCAACCCATTGTTGCTTAACATATATTGCTATGATAATTGCTCTGATGTTTGGACTGATGGTTTTTCAGATATATTTCTCATCTCTTCATTTTACTCTTCAGTGTTATTTTTATCTTCGTATTAGAAAATGCTTATTAAAAGGGCACGATAAATGGAAAATGCAAATGATTTCTCTCTCAGTCCAAATGATTTTTAAAGCTGTTGTTTTAAGTTTGGTAATTGCATAGTAATCATCCATCTTTTAGTTTCACACAGATTTATCACTTCTATTCCTTAGTATTATCTACTGGCCAACTTTACACATATTTACTGTATTTTTACACAAATAACACACGCCTTCTGTTTGTTTGCCAACTGTGTCCCACCTCCCCCGTAAGCTTCCTATGCTCATTTTTTTTTTTAAAGCAACAAGTAAAAACAAATGGCGTAGCAGCATTTAGGGTCAGAGGGCAAACAAACATAGAAGACTCGCGTTGCTTGCGTAAAATAGGTTATCCCTTTTGTTTTCTTTGTTCCATTTTACTCTAGTGTCTTCCATTTCCTTTTTCATCCTTTATTTATTTATTTTATCTCCATAAATTTCCTTATTTTTTATGATCTCTGATAAGGTCGTGTTTTAGAGCTTTAGCTATGTTTTCCTGAGTTCTTTTAGAAGTTAAAAGCCATAAAATATTCATGTTTTTGGTTATTAACTAAAGCTTAGACTGAAATGGTAATTGTGTTCCAATGAAATGGTGTAAGATTTCACCATTAGACTTTAGAAAGAAGCGAACATATTTCATAATAAATCTGAGAAATATTTTGTGGGACATATATCAAAGAAAATATTATCCTTTATGTAGTGAAAACCCAAGGTTTGGGCTTTTTTTTTTTAACCTAGTATAATGCACACACAGACACACATGCATGCAAACACACATGTATTAATGAATGAAATGAGAATAAATGACAAGGGTATCTCTTATGCCATAGTTGACCGTGACAGGCACCATTTCTTTGGGTTCATAGCTTTTGTAGTGCATCCAAGTGGCGTGAAAAGAGTGTAGGATAAGAAAGTTGTGGAAAAATCCAGACAGAGGTTTATTGCATCTTTAGCTGGCATATAGTATACAAAAGAATTTCTCAATGTTTTACTTTTTTTGTTCAACATAATTTTACACACTAGGATGTTGGAGAATTTATCCATGAACTCCAGACATCTCCATGGAGATCCAATGACATAAGTAGATTTACTTTAGAAAATCATATCAGTATGTGCTTTACATGCTCTTCTTTGTTGCAGAACTACTGATTATTCCCATATTTCTCCCAAATCGTTATGGAATTTTTAGAGCAGACTAATGGAGAGCATATCTGATCAAGGGGCGAAAACTCAAAGATGCAGTCATTTCAAAACAAAAATGAAGAACTTTCATACAATTAGGTAGAAAGTCATTGTGGGGGTATAGGTTTTCAGAAAATCATTGTAAGTTGCTTTCTTTAATTAAAGATAAATTCCATAGACATTTTGAGTGAAGGTTTTTTTTTTCTAGTTTGGACTACAAAGGATTCTAGGAGATGAAAGAAGTCTCTTACTATTGGCAAGAGCAATTGACCCCAAACAACCCAACATGATGACTGAAATAGTAAAAATACTTTCTGCTATTTGCATTGTTGCAGAAGAGAACATGTAAGTATTCCTATATTATTATATTAACTGCATGAAAAAATGAGACTTGAGAAATTAATAAGTCTTATTTTTCTTCTGTTACTTTTTATAACCTGCATGAAAGTGTGACATTTTTACTTTGTTTTAGCATTTTTGTTTATTTAAAAAAAAAAGACTTAAGCAGATAGAATCCTAACGGGGAATTCTTCAAAGTTGGTTTTAAAGGGGATGAATAGTGATTTTGTGTACCTGAAGGTAAAGCAATCAGTATAAAATTTGAAAAATTTTAGAGTGTTATTTTGGCCAAATGCACACATACACACCCCACATGTACCCACACAACTTGACTTCTTTAAATAACTGAATTGCCTAGATACTTTTATTTTAGAACAGTAGTTTACTTTATGTGCCTAGGGTAACTGAAAATATGAAGCAATTATTCATACTGTGAAATAAACTAAGCCTTTTAAAAAAAGGTTGTTGATAATTATTCAAATTGTATGCATGTGCCAAATTCAACAAGTTGTTGCTGAATATGCGTTAGATAATATCTTCTTATGGAAATAATATTGAATCAGAAGGAAATTTTCAGATTTGATGTCATTGATAGGCCCAGTTTGAAAGAACGTATTGTGATAAAAAATGAAATATCAGTTGAGAACCTAAACTGAAATATGTTTTTCTGAACACTTTGTGTATCAGTAAGAATTTTGTACCTGTTAGAATAAAGTGAGATGTTGTTTAGTGCTTTCTAATGTCCTTAGAAAGTAAATGAGAAACACTGCAGAAAAATATTATTGTATAGCATCAAGTCTTATCTCAATGAGATCAAACTGAAAATGAAATAACATATGCATAAGTAAGGTTTCCTTAGGTTTTTTAGAAAAAAAGTAGTTCATATATGAGTAAGAAAGATTTTTCTTGTCAATTAGATTTTCAATACTTAATTCATAAAATATGACCTACCTGGTGAAATTGTTAAGGAGCCCCAGTAGCACAGTGGTTAAGCACTCAGCTGCCAACCTAGAGGTCGATGATTCAAACCCACCAGCTACTCCATGGGAGAAAGATGTGGCAGTCTGCTTCCATAAAGATTGTAGCTTTGGAAACCCTATGGGGCAGTTGTACTCTGTCCTTTAGGGTTGGTATGAGTCAGAATTGACTCGACCCTAATGGATTTTTTGTTTTTTGGTGTAATTGTTATGATATAATTTTACTTTCAGATATCTCATGGTAAGAGGTTTATACTAAAAAAAAAAAAATTTATTTATTTATTTTTATTTTAGTACATAAGGTTAATTTGATTCAGATACTTTATGGTGATGGTTACCAATATTTTTCTTCAGGTAAATAATTTCTTATGCTAGGTAATTATAGACATGTCTTTATTTACTTGGGTTTTCTCTGATTATGGATATTGTATTATGAGGAAGTGGTATTAATATTTATTTTAATATACAAAATACCAAATCTAAAAACATTTCAGCATTTATCAGCCAAGCATACTTTAAAAAGTATCGCTCAGAAAATTCATTTTCTTCAAATGTTTTTAATTGTATTTTTATGTGCTAAAATAATTTTAAACAATAGTTGACTCATAGAAATAAGTGGACAGGAACACAGTTCTTAAATTGTAATGGTCTATGAAAGATTACAGCCTAGGAAACCCTATGGGGTAATTCTATTCTGTCACATGGGATCGATATGAGTCAGAATTGACTTGACAGCATTCAACAACAACAATATATAAACACCAAGCACCAGAAATTAAACGGGGAAGACTGAAAGAGATAACTCATACTTATATTGTGCATGTAAGATATATTTCTTATTTATGTTCCTTTTTTTTTCTCTACAGTCTAGAAAAACTGTTAGGGGCTATAACTACAGCAGCAGAAAGAAATAACAGGGAACGATTTTCACCAATTGTGGAAGGATTAAAAAATCATGAAGCCTTGCAATTACAGGTGAGTTAGTTTTGTCTAAAATTGGTTTCTAGGGTTTTATTTAAAGTACTCATTTTGTATGGCATCAACACCATTTTATCTGATATTTAGATAGAATGGAATTCAAAAATAAAATTCTTGCTGTTGCTTTGAGGATTTATAGAAGCTAGAAGTTTGTGAAAATAATAATTTGTTTAAAATTAGGAAAAAATACTTCTGAGATATTATAACTGGCATTTATGCTTATCATTAATATTTGGATAGAAATTCAGTAATGAATGTAATACACCAGGGGAAACTGAAGCCCTAGCAATAATCAGAACAAGAGATCAAGCAGCTTATGGAATGCCATTATCTTAACAAGTGTCAATGAAGTCAGAGGGTTTGTTGATGAAATTTAAGGTAACTAAACACATTTCTTTTGTTACATTCACACAACTTTCAAAGGTCCAATTCACCAAGATTGAGTGAGTTGCATAAACACATTTCTTTTGTTACATTCACACAACTTTCAAAGGTCCAATTCACCAAGATTGAGTGAGTTGAATTGCAACTGTTAGGTCAGGGTGTATATGATAGCCTTTTGTAGACCCAGCTTAAATGCCTTCTTTATAAGACAAAATCATCTTTTCTTAAATGGTTTCAGGAAATTAACCATTTTTATGAACAATAACTTTGTTTTTCAAAGGTGGGAGCTCATATTTATCGACCACATTTATGATGTGCGTTCCTGGGCTAAACATTTTAATTTACATATATATTCTGATTTAATCCTCACAACAATCCAACTATATAGACGCTCTTATTTCCAGTTTACCTCTGAGGTGATAAAGTTTGTTGTTGTTAGTTGCCACTGAGTTGATTCTGATGCATGTCACCCCATATGTGCAGAGTAGAACTGCTCTGTGGGGTTTCCAAGGCTGTGACCTTTTAGAAGCAGATTGCCAGGTATATGTCTTCCAAGCCACCTCTGGAACCTCCTACCTTTCAGCTGGTGGTCAGGCAGGTAAACAAATGCATAACCCAGGGACCCTTGAGGTAATTAGCCTAAGTGATATTAAATAACGTGTCTAAAGTAACACAGCTTATAAGTAGCAGAGGCTGAAGTTGACCCTAGGTTTTTTAGTCTCTGATGCACATCTCTTTATTTTAGACAGTTTTCCATTTAATATACCACAGAAAACCGTCTCTGGAATATTTTTATGTCATAATGTGTATGCAATATTATATTAAATATATTTTATCTTTTAAACCTCTTGTAGTGTTGTTCAACAAAGAAAAGATGGTTCATTTAATTCTATGAAATTATTTAGTACTGAGTGTTTAAATATTAAAATTCCTTAACTGGTGTAAAAGAAATACTATTGGTTTTCTTCTATTTTATCATATTAATAAGTATTGGTATCTCACCCCCTCCCCCGAATTTCAAACTACACCAGAGAGATGAATTGGCTTTTCGAAAGATAATTTGTAATGTTATAAAAATATAATCCCTTTCCAAATTTAAAGATCTTTGTTAATCATACTTCTCCTATTCCAAGTATGATGAGCATTTTTGAAAAACTTTTATGATGTGCATTTTATGTCAGTTTATTACATTTTTTTTTAAAAAGTTGAGGTATGTCTTTCCATTGCTTTGATTTTTATAATATACTTGTTATAAAATTTTCTCAATGAAATATAATGTCTGTGCTTAAAGGTTTTAGAACTGTCTTTTTAGATGCTTCTTGAATGTTTTGTTCTTGTTCCTGCGATTGAGCTTACCTAGCTTAATTTCGTTGACATTCAGACATAGGCACAAGTTTGTGACGTTTGTTTAGGAAGAATTAAAAATTTTGATTGTAGTAAGAGGATTCATTATATTTTATACATGGTTTGCCATACTTGGACCAAGCACTTTTACATATTTTAAAATTCTTATTTAAATTGATTTTTAAGCACAGCTCTGTGAGTTCGATATTACTATCTCCAGTTTACAGATCAGGGAATTGAGGAGCTGGGAGGCTGAATAACTCAGTATCCCACCAGTATTAAGCAATAGAGGTGTGATTTGAACTCAGATCTTTGTGATGCCGTCATTTGTGTACTACACTGCCAGATTTTTAAATGTGAAACCACCTTCAAAGAGCAGTTCACCCCCAATTAGATGGGATTGACAATGTGCTAGCCTTCAAGAAGCTAGACTAAATGGAATGATTATGTGGCAAGTTGTTAACAAGTAACATATGGAGTATTCATAGACATCTTGCTAGGTATTCAAGAAATTGTTGGATACTGATTATAGATGCATGCATATGCAAACCACAATATGAAATTTCTTATTTTAATGAGTACAAAAATTACTGATTTATTATATTTGGCGCCTATTACTCTCACAAGAATTGTGGAGTGGGCCTGTTTATTTGGACTACCTAATGTGAATGAAAAAATATCATCTAAAACATATTCAGAATACAGAAATGAAAAACAAAAGTTTAAATCTGTTGTTTAAAAAATATAATTAGTGCCGTATTTTAACAGAATTACTTTTCCTATTTCTGTAGTACCTTGAGACTTCTCAAAATGTTATTAGAGTCTCAGAAAGTAATTCTGTTAAAATACAGCACTAATTATATTTTTAAATAACAACTATATACCTATTCTTTCTTTTTTCTTTGGATCTCAAAGCAGATCATTAACTTCTTACAGATTTTTTTTCTAGTTCATCTTTAAAGTGAAATTTTGTTTCTGTGATAAGATTTTCATTATCTTTAGTAGTTCAAGAAATAGGTAGAAACTAAATCATATGTCTTCATATGATCTCTCTTCACTGACTTCCTTTCAGCTTAGTATCATCCTCAAGTCTGCTTTATACTATAGTATCTTCTGATCCTGTTTATACCTCAAACTAGCCTCTCATCTCCCTCTTTTACTTAATAGTCCAAGTCTCTAAAAGAATCAACTGTACTTACTTTCTCTGCTTCCTAAATTGCCTTTCACAACTCCACTTTTTTACAGTTCTCAAAAAGGTCGACAGTGATCCTTTAAATTCAAAATCATACTGCTTCTATCCAGTCCTGATCATTTGGCCCTGATCACCTCCCACCTTGAAAATTTTATATACCTTAGATTTCTAGGCACTCTTCTCTACATGCTCTCCGACTACCTCTGTTTCTTTTCTGTCTTTTTAATGTGTTTCTCTTCTTCTTACTCCTTGGGTATTTTGTTCCTTAGGTTCTATCCTTGGTCCTCTTTTATTGCCGTTTTTACATATATACATGCATATGTATATATGCATACACATATATGTATTCATATGTGTATATATATAATCATGTGTATGTACATACGAATATATATATTTTACCTCATGAATATACTTAATTGCTTCTCTGGCTTCAACATCCAAGTATGTTCTAGTGATTCCCCAGATTTATAAGTCCAGATTATACAGCTCTCTCTATTCACACGTGCATTTCCAAATGCCTGACTAGATGTCTAAGGAGCCCTGGTGGCAAAGTGGTTAAGTGCTCGGCTGCCAGCCGCAAGGGTTTTGAACCCACCACTTGCTCTGCAGGAGAAAGATGTGGCAGTCTACTTTCATAAAGATCACAGCCTTGGAAATCCTATGGGGCAGCAGCTCTATAGGTTTGCTATGAGTCGGAATCAACTTGACGGCAATGGGTTTGGTATTTTGGTTTTAACTGCATGTCTTATAGGCATTTTAAAAAATAAGAAATTAAAAATAGCATTTATAAGCCATGCACTGAGCAATGTTCTAAATACTTTACATATGTTATCTTATTTACACCCCATAGCAATTGTATGAGGGATAGAGTAGTAATATTCCCATTTTATAGATGAGTAAACTGAAGCTCAGAAAGTTTTAAATGACTTTCTTAGACTCACAAAGCAAATGGGAGGCCAAGCCTAGATTTAATAACAGGCAATCTGGCTCCAAAGCACATGCTCTTAACCACTATACTGTACCTCTTCTTATATTAAAACTGAGCTTGTTATCTCTTCCCCTTAACCTGATTCCCCCAAAATAAATGTACTTTCTTTCTGTGTTTCCCATTTTAGATCATCTTATTAATGGTATCATGTTTTACCCAATCTCCAATTTTCCTTATGACTTCATTCTTTGTCCCCTGAATCCAATCAATCATCAAGTCTTATTGATTAGTTTTAATCTGTCTTATTTTCTCTACTGCCACTGCGTTTATCTTCTCCCACTGATATTATTACAAGTTTTTTTTTATTAATACTCCATACTAACACATTCTCCCTCTTCAGACAAATGTTCTATCCTATTGTCAGTTATCCTTAAGAAATAAATATGATTCTAACATATTGACATTAGTAAAATCCTCTGCTCATGACCCATTACTATTGTGATAAAGGTGAAAAGCCTGATCTTGGAAGATGACTTTTTTCAGTGTGGCCCCATTCTTACATGCTGACCTTTGGACATATCACTCTTACGAATGTACCATATGTTTCAGCCATACCAAATCTTGTGTTTCGCAAATATGCTGTAGATTTTTATACATTTGATAGTGCAGATTCCTTTGCCTGAAATTCCTGTCTTTCCCCACCCATATCCCTTTTCTCCTGGTAAGGTTTAAAAAGAGCAAAAAGGAATGACTTAGCCAAGTCTTGCGTAAGTCCGGGAAAGCTTGAGTGATGAAGTGACACTTAAACTGGGCCTCGAAGGATAGGTAGTAATTTTCCAGGAAATAGTCTTTTCTTGGAGAGAAGCAGTATTATGGTAGAGTGGGAGTCAAGGAGAAAGGCTTCCAGTGGGTAAAAATAGAGGCCAGAGTAGTCTGCAAGTTACTTCAGAAAAGATAACAGAGTGAGATTACCTATACGTAGTTGTTGAAACTGATTTCTTCATAGCTCAGCAGGAAAAGATATTGAATACTGAGCATTAATAATAATTGTTTATGGAATGAGAAAGTAGTGACTTTATCAGAAAATGATGTATTATAAAAATTTATAATTTTTAAATTGCCATGTCTTAAAGTACATAAGGAGCACAAGTGTGTTTAGCATGATTTAATGCATTTTAAAAATGTTTTCTAACATGCTAAAAATAAATTAAAAAAATTAGTGCATGTCGTGATTAGATATGGTACGTGAAAATGACAATATACTCTTTACTGATAATGTAATCGGCTCATTTATCCAGAGCTCTCACTTAGTTAATAGATTTATCATTTTGGAATAGAACTGAGAACCAAAAAAGAAATAAAATAAAACACCCTGAGCAGCCTACAACAATGTCCCCAAGTCCATCAAATAAGGCTCACGTCGAGAAAAAACTTTTTGGCCTTTCAATCAGGGCTTTTTACTCTTTTTTCTTATGCTGTTTAATGAGCCTGATTGTCTCTTTTCCAGACACATGAGACTAGAAGCCCAAGTTGGAAGGCTGGGAGAGGGTTTATTCCAGACTGGTGCACGGAGATCATCAAGAAGTGATAACTAGCACACTAAAAGTAAGGGAGGAGGTAGAAACACAATGAAAGGCTGAAACTAGAATGCAAAAAATTCTAACATTTTATTTCATTTCGTGTCAGGGCAAATAGTCCTACATACCTCAATAGCTCCTAAGAGCATCTCTGTAGTACAGCATAGCTCATTAACTCACATATTTAATGATGCCCAGAGTCAGCAAGAAAATGTTAAATCCTACCTAGTATATTTTGTTTAAGGAGATGGAGCAAAAAACAAAACAGAACAAATCTGACCCTATAGGACAGAGTAGAACTGCCCAATAGGGTTTCCACGGAGCAGCTGGTGGATTCGAAGTGCCAGCCTTTTGATTAGCAGCTCTTAACCACTGCACCATCAGGGCTCCTCAGGAGGTGAGAATTATGTAATTCATTTCAAATAGAGTTCTGTGCAAAAATCAGTGTCTCTAATGCATGGACTCTTTCTCTGTAGTGGTTCACAGAGAGTAGAGATTTTACTCTCAGTATATTTGTTAAATTAGTTATTAGTATACTCTTATCACCAGTGAAGTAGTGGCTTGGGATATATCATTTGTCAGTAGAGGTGGGTTAACAAGAAAATTACTCATTGAAGCTTATGAGTTAGGTGAAAAGTTGTGGAAAAGTAAAGGACATATTAAATATTAAGTGTTGCATGGATGTCTGGTAATTCTTAGGAAACGTGTTCTATTTATTGATGGTTTTTATGTTACTACCATTTTTAATGTAGAAATACTACAGTGGAGGGTTTTATAGAGATATTTGTACAGTGTTATCATTGGTGCAGTAGCCAAGTGCTTGGCTGCTAACTCAAAGGTTGGCAGTTCCAACCCACCAGTCACTCCTCAGAAGAAAGATGTGATCGTCTGCTTCCCTAAAGATTTCAGCCTTGAAAACCCTATGGGGCAGTTCTACTCTGTCCTATACGGTCACTGTGAGCCATAATCCACTCAACAGAAGTTTTTTTTTAAGTCATTTTTCAGTGTTTAAAAAGAATAGTTTCTAACTTAAAGAAAAGATGCCTTTTAACTATTCCAAGTTAATTATCAAATGAAAATATCAGCTTTAGTAATAGAGAGCTACCGGTGACTTCCATAATATAAAAAGCAGTTGACATTTTTGAAGTCATCATATTGGTTTCTTCAGGAGCATTTGACACTGTTGATCACTCCTTTATAAAAGCTTTCCCCCTGCCCCAGCTTTCTGATTTCCCTGATACTAAGCTCTCCTGGTTTTCTCTTACCAGTTTGTTTTCACCATATCCTATCAATTCTATTTCTTTAGTGTTATACTTCCAAGCTTCCTTAGTATAGTATCCCTTCCTCCCTACCACTGCCTCTTCTTTATTTCAGGGTGGGATCACTTCTTACCATTTAATCATTTCACTGGACTGTTAAATGTCTTCTACCCTCCATTCCATTCTAGCTCCCTTTAAATTATCCTCCATTAAGTTATCTTTCTGAAATGTAATTCTTGTCATATCACTACTTAAATCATACAATGGCTTCCCATAGCCTGTAGGACTAAAGTCTGTTCCTAGCCCACACAAAATACTTCCTAATTTGGCTCCTGCTTTTGTCTCTAGCCTCATGTTCCACCTCTCTATGTACTTTTTGGTTTAGTCATACTGCATTTTTGTTTCCTGAACATGTTATGCTGTTTCATTCCTCCACCTCCATACTTTTGCACAGGTCTTCCTTTTGCCTGGAATCCTTCTCCATTTCTTGACTTAATTAACTTGTTCTGTACATTTATCTTTCTTGGTTGGTACTTTTTTGACTTAAACCATCTTTTTTTCTAAATCCTGCTGGGCTAGAATAAAGACAGACCTTGTTAATGTCAACAAAGTACTTAATAAGGTCAAGTATGTGACAGTGTCAATAAAATTTTAAAAGCACAATTTGTCACAGTTAATGGCAATATGGATAATCTATCTGGTAATGCCCTAGAGTTGGAATTATTATACTCCATAGCTCTATGAATTGTGATCAAACAGATAGATGTTTGTTTAGTTTTCAAAGCTGTTAAGTTAAAATAAATAAAAGGTTCTGGCATTTTTCCAGTAATTTTGTGAACATGTATCCTGTTTAAACATTTCACCCTCTCTACCACTTAGCAAGTAATGGAGCATATTTTTTTTTTGATGATGACATATCTCATGCCAATAAATTGTGAAATATTTAAATGCTCTTCACTCAACTGTATTTTAAGCATTTTAATGGGGGCTATTCTTGAGAAGAAAATCTTAAATACAGATAAGCCTTGGAAAGTTTACAATCTAATCAACACCCCCCCACACACAAATGGAGACAGTAACATCCTGTAAATAAGGAATGCAGATGAGTATTGAGAAACAGAATATATTATTTTAGTAAAGGAAGGCTCATAATGTGAAAAAGCAGTAGTAATTCAGTTTAGTATATGGCACAGATTATTGGATGTGTTATCACATGGGCAAAATTGGTGTATTTTTAATCTATGTATGTTTATGCATTTTCTCAATACTTTATTTAGATATCGTTAGAAATGTCCTGATTACATAAAGAGAACATTGAATAAAAATGCAAATAAAGAAACTGGTTATTTTTAATAGTTAAAAATCAGAATTGTGGGCCTAGCCTAGCATGCCTAGTTATTTATAATGGTGAAAATTCACTGATGTCTAGTGATTTTTAAATTTGAATTTGCATGGAAGCAATATTTAAAAACTGAAATAGATAGGACAGACCATTTTGAAATTTAAAGCTATTATACAGAAAGTAGGCCACAGTGTAAGGAGAAATGCTATTCAGTAGTCGCAGCTTCTGCATTATAGTGTGATAGAATCCAATGCTAAAAGTTGTGAGGCCTGAGTTCTAGAACCATCTTTGTGGTTCGCAAGCTGTGTAATCTTGGGCAAATCATCTAATCTTTCTAGGTTTTCAGTTTCTTTACCTTTAAATGGGTAGGTATGACCAGAGTATTCATGTTCTCTCAAGCTTTTAAATCCCATGATTCTTTATTTTCTATCTCTGGAGTTTTTTTTTTTTTTCTTTCTGGAAAGGAGATTGTTTTTACATTTTAAAGGGGCAACACAGTTCAATCATGCTCTTGAGGATTTATATTCTTGGAAGTTTAGCATACCAATTTTGAAACTTTCATTATTCAGAAATGAATTTTGTACTTTTTGGAGTTTAGGATTAGACCAGAAGCCTTTTTTTTTTTTTAAAGTCTTCAGTGTGATGCTGTCAAGTAGAACTTTCTGAGATGATGGAAATGTAATATGCTATATCCATGCTGTCCAATATGGTAGCTCCTAGCCACACCTGTGGCTTTCGAGCACTTGACTGTGACTAGTGTGACTATTAGTAGGGGTCGTTAGGGAACTGGGGAACTGAATTTTAAATTTTATTGAATTATAATTAAAGCTTAAATTGTGACTAGTAACTCTTGCATTAAACAGTGCAGCTGTAGTGTGTGTGCAAGTGTGAGTGCACACCCATGCTGAGTTGGGAATGGGTAACAGAAAGTAGAGAAAGAGGGAAGAGATCATTATTTTGGATGATGGGATACTGCCATGTTTCACTATTCAGGATGTGTTTAAAGTGGAATGTAATCCATTCCTGAAACTATTTTCTACTTTTCCTTTTGTTCGTCTGTTGTTTTTTTTTTTTCCATTGTGTATTATAGCAACCAAAACCCACTGCTGTTGAGTCGATTCTGACTCATAGTGACCCTATAGGACAGAGTAGAACTGCCCCATAGTTTTTCAAGGCTGTAATCTTTATGGAAGTAGACTTCTACATCTTTCTCTTACAGAGCGGTTTGTGGGCTCAAACTTCCAACCTTTCAGCTAGCAGCCGAGCACTAAACTGCTGTGCCAGAAGGGCTCCTTATGTAATATGATAATCATTATTATTTTTTTTATAGTTTTTATAGTTAAAATAACCTATGTTTTTCTAATTAATCTAGAGTTTCAAAGCTAGATATTTGGAGTGTATTAAGCATGATGCACAAGTTAAATTTTATTATCTAACACATCCTTAAACCTTCCGTTGTATGAATCCATAAATGGAGCTTATGAGACAGCTGGAATGTGCTGGTAATTAATCAGTATTTGGAGTAGCAATATACAGTATAGAGTCCTGAGTTTCCTCCTTGCTGTGTGGCCTTTTGTAAGTTATTTAGCTGCTTTTAACCTCAGTTTCATCGCCTGTGAAATAAGGATAACACCTTATGTGGTTTTTATGAGGGTGAGATTAAGGGTGAGTTACGGAAAGCACCTAATATATTATCAGACAACTAAGTAATTAAAAAAAATAATTACGATAACATTTTGGGGTCCTGTATTCAGCTATGAATTCACAATCTACCCAATAGGTGTTTCATTTTTATAATTAAATAATAATATTTTCTACCCTTTAAGCTAATTATATTTTTTATAATTTTGTAATAATAAATAGTAACACTTATTTCAATTTTTGATTGATTTTGTTTCTGTTCTCTGAAAAGGGCAGTAATAGTGTAGTAGCACAGAGAAATAGAAATAATTGAAATGACTTTTTTGCTCCCCACATTCATACTATATAAATATTTCTATAAAAGAATATTGCTTAGAAGATTATGGTGGAAATGACATGGTGGCATGACTGTTCATCTAATGTTATTTGTTATTAATTAAATATCTATTAGTGTTTGATAAACCAGTGCCACTACCTCTTGAAAATACTGACTTCAATGTGTTTGCTAATCATTTTACATTCTAGTCAAAAAATGAAACCTCATTGTTCTGATATTCAGTTATATGTACATTTACTATATGTAAAATTAGTACTTAATAGCACTGAAACATTTATCTGATTAAATGTAAAGTTATTTTGATGTTGATACAGACATTCATTTTATGGACTTTTACTATTTTTATTATATTCTGATCCAAATACTTCCATTAATGTAAAGGTACATTTGCAAGATTCATTAACTTCTTAACAGAAATGTTCTCTTTACTTGTAGGGTATTAATACAAGTCATTAAGCTAGAATTTCTTCTGGCAAAAACAATCCCAGCAGATGGCAACTTTTCTCTCTATTAATTTTGGATTAAGCATGTATTTTGACTTGTTTGGTCATGTTACAGTTGTATTGGTGTCAAGCAATACAGTGATAATATAGTAAAGCATGCAGACTTACGTCCCAGCCTATCAACAATATAAAGACTTAACACAGTTTTCTTACTGTAAATATGAAGTTTAAGTTATCCATTAAGGCTTCAGTTTCATAGTAACTTACTTGGCGTGTCTTTTAAGATAATGCCAAGTGTACGGCAAATAGTCAATTGTTTAAGTGTTTTTATCTTAATAATTGGGCATTTGTATAAGTTGGACTACTTTGTTAAAATATCATTTAGATATCTAGTATTGTTGGAAACAACCTGAATCATCCCCTTTAAAATAATCATCAGCTTTTGATTTTTGAACCTGGATGTGAGGTAGATGGGCTAATCTACCAAAAAGCAGCTTGAATGTACATGGTAAAGATATAAAATTAAAAAAAAAAAATGGAGTAGAACCTACAAAAGCTGGAACTTGTGTAAAGCAGAAACTTGGCAGAGAAGGAAAACCCACTATGTGTTTATGAGGTAGGATTCAGCACCCTGTCAAAGGCGGAAAACTTGCGAGACCCGGAAAAACAAGGCAGTGCCTTTGGATTTTGGCTCTTATAGGTTTCACTGTATGTTTTTATGTTATATCTGTACCTTGAAAGAATAACTATCATATTAATAGGCCTGGGTATATCTAGTCAAAATAACGTTTGAAATATTTCACGTTTGGCGATACGTTTTTTCCTTAGTAACTACTGATTTAATTTGTGTCCTCTTCTATGTATACTTAACATCTTCACTAAATCTGGTATTTTCCAGGCGTTGTCTTACAGTCTACTCTTTGAGCACTCTAGTACTACTTGCCTACATGAGCAGCTCTTCAATTAAGTTACTAGTTGCCTTAGACTTGAGCAGCATTTTCCAAAAAATGCTACTCAGTAATAACGGATGGAACACTGGGCAATTAGAATTTTGTTGATTCCCTTCTAGCTTGCAATTTCCAGAAAGTAAGTTCTGGTAATAGGGAACTTCAAAATAAAAAGGTAAGAAAAGCCAAACTCATTTTCCAGTATTAATACAATTAATGAAACGCTTTCACTTGAAAATAAGCCCTTATATTTTTTATTGTGAAATGCACATTAGTATTGGTGTCACAGTGGCTTCTAGTTGATCTTAATTTACTTGCATTCATTTTTTTCATACATAGTAAGTTAATTCATCTTAATTATATATTTAACGCTCTCTACGTATCTTGTGCAAATCCATCTGAAGAAGATGGAGAGAGTGTAAATCAGTTTAATTTCTGCAAGTTATCACTATTCCCTGTTTAAGATCATGATATTTTTTCTTTTTGATAACTATATTTGATTTATTTTAGAAAAAATTTTTATCATCATGTAGAACTGAGGCCAAGTGTACTCTGAGGACAGCTGCATATAAAAGATACATCATGATCTTTTTAAAGGGCTCTATATGCACCCTTTTGGAACGTTAGGTTTCTCAGAGGGAGGTTAATTTCCTTTATATTGTTTAGCAAAACATAATAGTACTTGACCAGCCATCAAATCTTCCTTGGAATTATTTCAGACATTAGAAAAGTTTGTTAATTTTGCTGTTTATACTCTAAAGTCATAATCATCATTATACTTGTGGAAAAATTTGCAATTCTTCTTACATTATGTATGTTTATAGGCCTTTACTGTGGGAAAATGAATACTTTTCTGAATGCATAATGTAAATATTTCCTAAATTATTTAAATGTCTCTTTTTTAAAATAAAATTTCCTTTCTAATTGCAGGTGGCCTGCATGCAGTTTATAAATGCCCTTGTAACTTCTCCTTATGAGCTTGATTTTCGAATACATTTAAGGAATGAATTTCTTCGTTCTGGACTAAAAACAATGTTACCAGTAAGTTGCATGTGTACATTTACTATATTGATGACCCTTACTACTTTTTCTCTTTAGACAGAGTACTTGAAGAAGAGTTAATAAATTGTTCCTTGTTATTTTCTTTTGTAAAGCATTAGGCATTTCATAAGCTTTTTGTATTAGAGTAATACCAATCACTATAGAGAACTGATGATTCAGAATTCAACAAATGACGTGTCCAGAAGTGATGCGGTTTTTAATTTGTTTTGTCACCTTGAAGTCAAAAGGGCCCCTCTTTTCTTTAAATATTGAATTTTGAGACCATAAAAGATTAAGATTTTTTATAGTTTCAATTTCCATTTGAAAATTTTTTGCTTTCCTGTTTGATAAGTTAGATTAATTTATGCTTAACATAACTGCATAGAATTTTGACTAGTGTATTCTATCTGTACACATCGCTTAAGAATGGTACCTTTGTTACAGTGGTTTAGAAACTTTTTTAAAGAAAAATAATTTTATTTAAGTTGAATGTGAACATTTTCTTCAACTATGCTAATGTTAAAAAATCTTTGAAGTAACTTTATAGGCTTGATCTGAGATAAATGAGCACACTAATTTTAAAAATATATGTACAAGTCTTTTGGCTTTATATTTTGCTAAGTAAGTAGACTTAGTACAGCAACATTGTTCAAGATCATGGCTTTGTTAATAGAAATCAGTAGAATCTCACTAGTCCATTTAGCTATTCAAGACACATCTGAGAAACAAGAAGTAAAAGTGAGGGAGAAAAAAAATGACTGAGGAAAGGAAAAAGATGTCAGTAAGCATGTATATAAGACTTAGGTTGCTAGAAATACCAAAATCAGAGACATTTCTAGGTGAGGAACTAGTATGATGCTTCTGTAACTCATGGTTTGTTAGTTATAGCTGGAAGTTGTTGAAACCCATTGTAATAAGATTTATGATTAAGTGTATTGAAATCCATTTATTTTAATAAGATATATGATTGGGTATGTCTGATTTCAGAAATTTCTGACCCACCTTGAGTGGCTTTTTAATTCTTGACTTTAATTACCAAAGAATTGGTTACAGGGAATCAAAGGAACATGTTAGGTGACTCATATAGAGGTTCAGTATGCAGTTAACTTAGGCTCATTTGACAGTTATAGTGCGTGCGATACATACGTATTGATAAAATTTCTTTTTACAAAAAGATTGGTAAAGACTAAGGCTGTAAAGAACTAGAAATAATGTTGTAGTCTTGATTCTAGTTTGCTTTGAGTTGCTTTCTTGTTGGTTTCTATGTTTGGCCTCAGGAGGCTGGTAAAGTAATGTCTTTAAAGCTTCCTGACTGCCAGAGATCCTTGTATCCTCTGTTCATTTACTAATACAAAGTTTTCTGCCTAGTTGTTGCTATTATTATTCCATCTTTCATTTCTCTGTGTATTTGTAGTTGAACATTTTCTGCTTTGTACTATTGAAATGTGACTCTTGTATTAATTTATTTTACTCATCAACTTTTCAGAAAAAAATATGGGGTAGTAGCTCTCGTTCTTACCTTCTACACTTTGATGAGTGTATTAATCTCTTCTGGACTTAGTGGTCTCATGGTACATTATTCATTTGGCTACAACCATAGCTGAGATTTTTGCATCAATATTTCCAAGCTATACTTTTCCATTGGCCATCTGGCTCTATGTAGAACTTTTTGTGGCACCATGTACTTCTTAATTTATTTGTTATTAATATATGCTTCAATCAAATTTTTCTTAACTGTCACATATCTTCAATATGCCCTACTTCTCAGATATTACTGATGTCTCAGCAAAAGTGGGAAGTGCCTGTTTCTGCACCTAAAAATTTTTAATAGAAGAAGACCCTAAAGGGATTCTCAAAGAATTTTTTGTCCATAAGACAGTGGACCTATGGCTTCCCCTTTCATCAATAATAATAGCTTAATTATGGCTTTGATTCTGAATAAAGAGGTGGGACATGTCTCCCTAAAGAGAGACTGGCAAAATCTTTATGAGTATCGCCAGAGATGTTTGGTTTGGAAAAAAAATACCCTCCCCAGGTAAATCTGACAGAAACATGAGAATCAGAGTCTAGGCAGATAGTCCCTGAGAAGATTGGAGATCATCCCTTTAATACCATAGATTCCACTACTGGTGTTTTTGTTGTCGTAGTTTTATTATCATGGTTTTGAGCAAAGGACAGAATGATCATGCGTTAAAATATGCTAGTTGTACCTAACATGCCTCCTATGCCTGCCATCCATAATTAACTAACTAACCAACTAGATATTTAAATTAAATATTTAGAATTTATTGCAACATTAAGTGTCTTTTACACATACAATAAAGCTTAATAATACATTCATAGATGAGCCCTTAAAAGACTTTTTTCAATTTAGTCTTACTTTACATACAATTCTAACAGGAGATACTCCCAAATTTTCTAGAATATAACATATTCAAAGTAGCAGATTTGAAGTGGTTAGGGCTAATATTAACATTAAACAAAATGGATGTAAGACCTAAATATTAAATCTAAAATGATAAAGATCATGGAAGGAAAAATAGGGACAATGCTAGGAGCCCTAATATATTGCAGACAAACACTGGAAGAAAACTAGATAACTGGGAGCTCCTAAAAATCAAGCACTTATGCCTATCAAAAGAATAAGACAACAACCTACAGGCTAGCTATGACATATCTGATCAGGGTCTAATCTCTAAAATATACAAGATACTTCAACACCTCAACAACAAAAAGACAAATAACCCAATTAAAAATGGGCAAAGGATATGAACAGGCACTTTACCAGAGAAGACATTCAGGCTGCTAACAGATACATGAGGAAATGCTCACGATCATTAGCCATTAGAGAAATGCAAATCCAAACTACAATGGGATACCATCTCACCCCAACAAAGCTTGCATTAATCCAAAACACACACCAAAAAATAAATGTTGGAGAGGTTGTAGAGAGACTGGAACGCTTATGCACTGCTGGTGGGAATGTAAAATGGTACAGCCACTTTGGAATTTGATTTGGTTCTTCCTTAACAAGCTAGAAATAGAAATACCATACAATCCAGCAGTCTCACTTCTTGGAATATATTCTAGAGAAATAAGAGTCGTCACACTAATAGGTATATGCACACCCATGTTCTTTGCAGTACAGTTCACAGTAGCAAAAAGATGGCAACAACCTAGGTGCCCATCAACAGAAGAATGGATAAAAAAAATGGTATATACACACAATGGAATACTATGCAGCGATAAAGGACAATGAGGAATCCACGAAACATCTTACAACATGGATGAATCTGGAAGGCATTATGCTGAGTAAAATTAGTCACAAAAGGACAAATATTGTATGAAACCACTATTATAAGAACTCAAGGAAAGGTTTAAACATAGAAGAAAACATTATTTGATGCTTATGAGGGTGGGGAGGGAGGAAGAGGGGAATAGATAGTAGATAAGAATTATCTTAGGTGAAAGGAAGTGCAATACACAATACAAGGGAGGTCAGCACAACTGAACTAAACCAAAAGCTAAGAAATTTCCTGAACACAAACACTTCGAGGGATAGAGTAGCAGGGGCAGGGGTCTGAGGACCCTGGTTTTGGGGGACATGTAGGTCAATGGGCACAACAAGGTTTATTAAGAAAATGTTTTGCATCCCACTTTGGTGAGTGGTGTCTAGAGTCTTAAAAGCTCACTAGTGGCTGCCTAAGATGCATCAGTTGGTCTCAACCCATCTGGAGCAAAGGAGAATGAAAAACACAAGACACAAGGAAAATGTTAGCCCAGGAGACAAAAGGACCACATAAACCAGAGACTCCATTAGCCTGAGACAAGAACTAGATGGTGCCAGGCTACCACCAATGACAGTTCTGACAGGGAACACAAGAGTCCCTGATGGAGCAGGATAAAAGTGTGGTGCAGAACTCAAATTCTAGTAAAAACACCAGACTTAATGGTCTCACTGAGACTAGAGGAACCCCAGATAACGTGGCCCCCAGACTCTTTGTAACCCAGAACTAAAAAAATTCCCGAAGCCAACTCTTCAAAGATTAGGCTGAACTGTAAAACATAAAATAATACTCGTGAAGAGTGTGTTTCTTAGTTCAAGTAGATACAGCAGACTAAATGGGCAGCTCCTGTCTGGAGGCAGGATGAAAACCACTGCCGTCGAGTCGATTCCAACTCATAGTGACCCTATAGGACAGAGTAGAACTGCTTCATAGAGTTTCCAAGGAGCGCCTGGTGGATTTGAGGCAGGATGAGAAGGTAGAAAAGGCTAGGAGCTGGTTGAATGGACATGAAAAACCCAGGGTGGAAAGGGGTAATGTGCTGTCATATTATAGGGATTACAGCTAGAAAAAAAGGGTCACATAATAATATGAGAATAAATTTTCATATGAGGAATTAACGTAAGCTGTAAACTTTCACCTAAAGTACAATAAAAAAAATAATAATATTAAGGAGTCCTGATGGCACAATATTAAGTGCTTTTCTGCTAACCAAAAAGTCGGCAGTTGGAACCCACAAGCCACTCAGCTGGACAAAAGACCTACTTTTGTAAAGATTACAGACCAAGAAGCTTTATGGGACGGTTCTACTCTACCCTGTAGGGTTACTATGAGTCAGAAACAACTCAGGGACACACAACAACAGGGCTAGTATTAGTACTTGGTACATGGATCAAAAATTATACCTCTCTGGAACTGTTAATGTTACAGAAGACTAGTTCTTAGTATTTCTTTAGCCCGAGACCATCATAATATAATTAAAAACAAACTGTTGCCTTTGAGTCGATTCCAACTCATAACGACCCCATAGGATAGTGTAGAACTGCTCCATAGGTTTTCCAAGGACCGACTGGTGGATTCAAACTGCCGACCTTTTTGATTAGCAGCCAAACTCTTAACCATTATGCCATCAGGGTTCCACATCATAATGTAATAAACTAAACCAAACCCATTGCCATGGAGTCGATTCCGACTTACAGCGACCATATAGGACAGAGTAGAACTGCCCCATAGAGTTTCTAAGGAGCTCTTAACCACTACGCCACCAGGGTTTCCATTGTATAGCAGAGTGGGTGTTCTTTCTAAGCAGTTTTGTCCAGTGGATGGCTTTCTCTGTTGGCTCTGGAGGAAGTCCTTGTCGTCAGTCTTTGATCTTAATAGTAGAAATTACTGTATAACTAATTAAAAAACCAAATCCACTGCCATCGAGTTGATTCCGACTCACAGTGACCCTATTGGACAGAGTACAACTGCCCCATAGAATTTCTAAGGAGTGACTGGTGGATTTGAACTGCTTACCTTTTGGTTAGCTGCCGTAGATCTTAACCACTACGTCACCAGGGTTAGAGTGAAACGTTTTTCCTAGTAATTATCTGGATCCTGGAGACAAGGACAATTGTTTTAAATATATTCTGTAACATAATTATTTTCAAGGTCTTTCCCTTGTCCCCCATGGTTAAATTTGGTGTTTAAATGGAGTTTATACTTCATCTGGAAAATTCACTGTTGATAATTTTGCTTTAATCATTTTAAATAAAAGAGTTGTTACGTAGATTTGTAAACTAAATATTTGCTCTGTACTTAACTTACATGGACTTCTTGTGAAGTTTTTAACTTTTACCTCTTATTTAGTTAAAGAAATTAAGTAAATATTATGTTAGTGAGATATGTGAAGGAACAAGATAGTAAGAGGCTGTGTCTGTGGCAATTTAAGAGACTGACAGTGCCTGCTGATCAGTAGTGTGCTGGTAATAGACTTTGATATCCTTTGAAGTACAGTACACTATAGAAACTTAATTATATTTGCAGGGAATTAGCAAAAATAGTTCAGTATCTATGTATACAGCACCAAAACCAAACCAAATCCATTGCCTTTGAGTAGATCCCGACTCACAGTGACCCTATTCGACAGGGTAGAACTATGCCATAGGGTTTCCAAGGAGCAGCTGGTGGCTTTGAACTGCTGACCTTTTGGTTAGCAGCTGAGCTCTTAACCACTGCACTATCAGGGCTCCATCTATACAACAGGTCTCTTTAAAGAATTCCTGAAATATATTTACAGTATTTCACATAAAATAGTGTAATTCAATCATTTTGATATTCTACCTTCTAAAATATAAAACTTTACTCATACATTTCCATTTTCTTTTGTTGACTCATATTGTTTTTGCTATACATAAATATTAGTAATTTATTAAAATGTTATTTTTAATAAAGAATTTATAGATGTATCTTTAAAGGTTTGACATTTGACCAAAAGGAAGTATATATATGTATGCATACATATATATTTATTTTAATAAGCTGGGAGCATTGTTAATCAACAGTATTTATAATATATTACATTTGAACATGCGTGTGCTTTATTTTGTGTTATATGTGTTCACATGTTATATATGTTGCATAAATGTCAGATCCTAATTGAAAGCCAAATTAAACATTTGACCAGTTATTTTTACAGAAAGTATTTTAATCTCGCAGACTGATTTCCACCTTTTATAAAGTTCTGATGCCAATTAAGTGAAAATATTTAACTTAGATTTTCCTGTTTTTCAAAAAATTGAATGTATTCAAGTTTTATGATGAGTGTGTAAGAGAACATATTGTGACATAAAAATAAGAAAAATCCATTCTCAAAGATACTTGAAAGGTTCTTTCTTCAGTGATCAGTGTATTGATTGCATCTGGTTTCAGTTACTTTCTAAGTAGAGTTAAGAAATCACCTGATAATATGACCCACCAATTATTGAATTCTGCATTCCAGTAACTTCCTTCATTCACTTTCACAGTGGATAAGTAGACCTAAAAGCAGGTTATTACTAAACAGAGAACAGTGTAAATATAATTATTTGTTATATGTTTTATGTAAAATTATGTAGAAACCTATTATTATTTGCATATGCTTTGGAGGCAAATCTGTAGTAAATTATTGTGTATGTGAATATTAGGAAAGAACATCTAGAATTTGCTTAAATTTGTTTGGCTTTAGTAATAGCAATTTATAATTGTCCTGTTGAATGAAAATAGAAACAAGCAATGCATCCCATTTTGTTTATCTACCTAATTTGAAGTACGCCATGCTTGCATTTCCTTTTAGAGTTCAAGCTCAGCTCTGAACATCCTAGTCCCACTTTTCGGTATCACCCTTGAGCATCCACAGTTGTGATTATCGATTTGGGTTTTGAAAGCTGCAACTTAATGGACACATATTAAAAGATCTTCCAGGTGATATATATTAAGCCCAACAATCTCTAGTGTGGCATGCTTCCAAAGTTTTTTTTTTTTTGAATTATTATTTTGAAAATTAACAGGGGTTTGTAATGCATGTGCTTCTAATGTATTACAAAAACAAATTTTCGATGCCCAAGTTGGTATTTTGTGATTAGACTAAGCAAAAATGAAAGCTGGGGGAGAAGACTAGACATGTAGCTTGATAATAAGTTCTAATGTCTTTTTGCTTTAAAATCACAAAATATCATTTAAAAATAAATTTGTTTATACAACTTTTTACGCCATACTTGGGACTGTTGTGCTTGAATATATCCTTGCATTTGTTCTTCATTAATACAATTGATCTATATTTGCATATTTTGCCAGAGGCTTATGTGAATGTTCTAACTGCATGAGTTCTTTTGAGATCTTTGATTAGTGTGTTTAGTCAAAATGACAGCATTTAATTTGAGTTGTTAGCAATTAGTTTTTTTTTCCCATTTTAAAAGTGATAGTTAATTTTTTTTTATGTGAATAATCAAAATCTGGGGCATGGACAGAAAATGCAATGAATGCAAGGAGATCCTTTAATTTGAAAGAGAAACAAATTTAGTTACATTTATTTTCTTTCAGGAAACCAAGTGCCTAGGTCAATATTTGAAATTGCTTCTCTGCGTGCAAATGAATAATAATATTCTGGCCTTTATTATCAAAGTATGCTGTTGTCAAACTGTTATTTGTCTGTTAAGTTTTGTGTTTATGTATTAGGATCTAAAAGAAAAAGAGAACGATGAGCTTGATATTCAGTTGAAAGTATTTGATGAGAACAAAGAGGACGACCTAACTGAATTATCACACCGCCTCAATGACATTCGAGCAGAAATGGAATATCCTTTGACAAACAACAAAATAATTTTGCATGTCTTGTGAAAGAGGGATATGTGGGAAATTTTGTGAACATTATTAGAGTTTTTGTTGCCAAGCCAATTTATATCCATTCTTTTACATTAGAACCTCACTATGATACTGTTCTTGAGATTCATGCTGAGGAATTGTCAGACTGTCCTGATGATTTACTACACAGACTGTACTGAAATCTTGCACAATGGCTTGCTCTATTAGAGATATACTCTGCTCAATGGTCTTGAATAGACAAGAGCCTAAGGCAGTTTACCTTATATATTAGGATTTTTTGGGGAAAAGTTCACTGAGTTCCTGTGAATCTATAGGCAATATACTTTTTCAGCTTATTAAATGTGTATCAATGCTTTAGAGATAGAATTCAATTCAAATAAATGACTTATTCCTTATCCAAATATTTTATATTCTTTAACAACAACAACAAAATGTTCAAGTAAAGTGGTATCTGACTATAACATGGTTGTATGGTAAAAGCATCCAAGTCACATACAGCTGGCATATAATCTTCCTATGGCAATGATTTTATATGAAATAATTTTAGATCTAAGAGATGGTCGTCATAGCATTGCTGGTCATTTGTTTTACACCCATTAAATTTCTTGTCTGTAAATTCTGGGAAAGTTGAGAAATACCTCAAAACCAAAGTGACATTTGAGCAGAACTTTTCTGTATGAAGTCGTCTTTTCATCCCCACTCCACAATCTAGAAGTAATCACTCCCTCCTTGAAACATCCGCAGTACTTTCTTTGTATCTTATTTATGTACACTTCTCTGCCCTTGTGAGAGTGAGAATAGAATTATTGTGGTTCATCTTTTTCCTCCAGTGCTCCTATCAAAGTGTCTTACACATAGGTATTGTGTATACAATGAATAACTGAATGTTGTTATTATGTGGAATAATTTCTAGTAATTTCTTATCCATCATTGATGATACCAGTCTAATGTTAAATGTATTTCTATTAATTAATATATGTCTTCCCTTTTTGCTTTGTGTAGACTTCTTTTATAGTTGAACTTCACCATAAAATTACTTTTGGATTCATAATTGAACTTCACTGTAAAGTTACTTTTGGATCCATTCTGTAGCTAGTTAAAAGACTTTATGAGACTTTTACCTCAACATTCTTACACGGGGCCTAAGAAGTAATCCATCGTATAATTAATTCTACTTTGGAGAAAATGTTGATATTTCAACTTATTTTTATGATGTTGGATTACATTTCAGATTTAATAAGTATTTCATCTGGACAAAATAAAACTGCTTTTGTGATTTTGTAGTATTCCACAAAGTTCGAGAAGTTTCGTTTGCCCTCTATCTTATGTGACAGCGAAGATAGAGGAGTATTGGCTTGCATGAATAACATAGTCCTCTAGCATAACCACATCAGTTGTTGGGTGGCACGAACTCTTAAGTGCTGAACTACTAGCTGAAAGGTTGGCAGTTCTGACCTACCCAGAGTTTGCCTGGGAAGACAGGCCTGGCGATGGGCTTCTGAAAGATCGCAGCAGGTCTACTCTGCACACAAGGGGTCTGGGACCGCCATGAGTCAGAATTGGCTCAACGGCAACCAACAACAACAACATAACACTCACAGAGAGATTAAGAAGAAATCATTTTCATTGATGGCATTGCTGTTCCAATGGTACCAGGTATAATCTGTATTTTAAACTGCAAAGAATAGCTTATCATTTAAGGCTATGAAAAATAGTCTCGGAAATATGTTTAGGTCTATTTTTCTACTTAAAGGATTAAAATGATCCCATAGATTAAATTTGTTTATGTAAATGCTTAAATATTGGATCTTGGAGTTAAAGGTTTAGAAGCAGCATTGGAAAGAAAATGATAAATCTGTATTTTTAAGAAAAATTAAGCAACTTTTCATCAAGAATCTTTGGGTTTTTTTTCCTTTACTTACTTTCCACTGACATGAATGAGGTGTACCATCTTCTGTATAATATGTTGAAGGACACTGATGCAGAAAATTACTTATTATCCATTCTACAGCATTTTTTGCTCATCAGAAATGATTATTATGTCAGGTAAGAGGCAGTTCTGAAAGTCATATATTTGTAATTTGAATTGGATATTAAAGGATAATGAACAATGTACTGGGGCCTAGGTAGTATATGAATAGATATATAAGGAAAGTATAAGAGTTTGACTGTTTTAGGTCTATATTTTTAAAGGTATTAATTTATTTTTAATTGGACCAGAAGAGAGAACCTACTTATAAAATTGGGGTATCCCAATGATAGAACTTTTAGTAGCAATGAATCCAACAGATTTTGTTGTCCCCATGATGAATTTTCTTTGGTAAATAATGGTAGCACAGAAGAAGTACTGAAGATTTTATGGCAGAATTTTTAAATTCTTATCTTGTATATTTTAGTAAGTAAAGGTTTACTATTACTTTTCTTGTATTTATCTCATAATAGATGTGATCTTAGCTTCTAAGAAAATAATAAGTCTAGTATTTCAGTTTTATGTCCAGTAATGTAATTTTTTAAAAATGAGTATGGTAATGACCTGTAAAGTTAGAAGTTTTAGAGTCTAGTAAGTGGGAATATATCTGAAAAATAAAGCATTAGAAAAAAGGTCTCTGAGTAACTGAAATTACCCATAAATTGGTGACCACAATCTTATATTTAACTGTTCAAGCGACTTTTTGTTGTGCTTCATTGATTCTTAATTTGCATGAAATTCTGACAACCTGAGTTCTCTGATCTCTCAAATTCTGTTTGGTTACTGTATTTTTATGCAGATAACACACACCTTATATATTTATTTGCCAACCATGCCCACCTCCCTGTGAGTATTTTCATAAGCACTGCTATGCCAATTTTTTTACATGTTAATGTAAAACAATTAGCATAGTGAGCTTATGAAAATACCTCCAGGGGGAGAGCATGGTGAGCAAACAGTCATAAAAAGCACATGTTATTTGCGTAAAAATACAATAACGGGAAAAGGAAGGGCACCATGAAATCAGGTATGGTCTAAACAAGAAGGACAGCTAAAAGGAAGATAAAGAATTATAGCTCAGAACAGTACAGTAACTGATGGGCATGGTAATGTTATAGATTCATAGAAAAATGTTAAAAATATCAAATTATATGTTATTTAATGCAGGAAAGATGGTATGCATTTAAAATGATGTTTTCTAATTTAAATTCTGGCAATTAAAGGGGTACTAAGGAGCCCTGGTGACACAGTGATTAAGTGCTTGGCTGCTAACTGAAAGGTCGGCGGTTTGAACTCACCAGTTGCTCCATGGGAAAAAGATGTGGCAGTCTGCTTCTGTAAAGTTTACAGCCTAGGAAACCCTATGGGGCAGTTCTGCTCTGTTCTATAGGTTTGCTATGAGGTGAATTCTATTTGACAGCAACAGGTTTATGCCCATGAGTACTTAGTTACCTGCGGAAATCATTTGTGTGACACTGTACATTTCTCAGTAACTTTGAAGAAATGAAAAAGTTATTCTGTTATCATATTCTTTTCATCCTGAGAACATCCATGGAGGTAGAGGTATGACAAGCACTTTTATTCCATCAGTGGTTAAGAAAACATTTCTGTTTTCCTTATATACCCAAAGAGTTGAAGAGACTGAGATTATAATCCAGTATTATCTACTCTAGACCTGAGGATGACTTGAAATTGATCCAAAGGTGTAATATATATTACGATCTCTTTTTGGTTTGGGGATCGACTCCATGACTAAAGATATTGCTGATAACTAACCAACCTACTAAAAGTTTGAAAATGAAGCCTAAAGGATTCTAATTGCTCTTTTATATCTTTAGTCATGGAGCAATTAGAATCCTTTAGGCTTCATTTTCAAACTTTTAGTAGGTTGGTTAGTTATCAGCACAGTGTTATATAGGGATGTTTATGCCATAATTTGTCTACAGTAGTGGTTCTTATTGATTTTTTCCCTCTTTTGAATTTATTAGCCACTGACAAAATACTAAAATTTCCCCAAATTTTAATTTAAGAAATACTTTTAATTTTTTTATTTTGTAGTATGTGAGTGGCCATGTTTTAAGGCCAGAATTGCCTTGATAGATGACAGAATTAGGATATGTTTTAAAACCTTTGACACTTTTTAAACAAATTGAGCCTGTAGCCATGCATATTAAGTGTGTATACTTCTATAAAATGGACCTTTTAAAATATGCGCATAAATAGATCTTTGGAATCATCTCTAACATAAGTGGATCGATCGGTCCAGTTTTGTAAGTTGTTATAGCTATATTGAGTAAAAATGCTGCAGTAAATTCAGTATGCCATTTTCCACCTCATCCCTTACTGAAACTGGGAACTTGGGGAAGCCTAGAACCATTTCTGTACCCACAGACATAGGGCTAACAGGTCATTTTCATTAACTTTGGGAAAAATACCTTAAGTAAGTAAATAATGTAGGTAAGTATCTTTGAATACAGGCATGAATGTCAGCAAACTCGATTATTAAGTCACTAAGTGTTCACTGTCGATTACATCACAATGGGTTTTACACTATAAAGTTCAGACCAGTTTTAGGCTTAGGCATTTTTTTTTTAAGACCTAGAAAAAATACTCAGTTCTTTTACTGTGCTGACTCTGTTCTTAAGAAAATTGATTTGTGTATGTAGAAAAGGCATTCAAGAATACTCTCATCCTGTTTTTAGGCCACAATATTACAAAATAATTGAGGAGTGTGTTTCACAGATAGTGCTGCACTGCAGTGGTATGGACCCGGACTTCAAGTACAGGCAAAGATTAGACATTGATCTCACACATCTGATAGGTATGTAATATAATCCTCAATGTTCCTTTAATTGTGTTTTCTCCCTTTTCTGTATAATAGATATTTTTTAAAGGTAATTCTCCCACTGAACCTCCTCTATTAGTATCTGGTAAGTCATTGTGTCCATGGGTGCCCAATAGCTGTAACTGTTAATTATGATGATCATGAGAGTTTTGCTTGTGTGATTGGAAATATTAGTCTATTTGATAAGTTTCGATACCCCTGAATCCGTTAAAACTCAATGCTCCATAAAAGATCATTATGTTATTATAGCTGAATGTGAAGCATGGTTTTCTGAAATCTTTTAATTCAGTTTCTGCTGGCACCTTGGTGCTTTTGTAGAAATTTAGCCAAAGAAATACAGGCTTATTTCAGTAACTTGAGAACTTTTAAGGCTAAGAAAGTAGATCAGTTTATATTTTCATGAACTTTAGAGCTAGGAAAGAATTGGAGGTGATAAAGTTCATCTCTCTGTATTGCTGAGGAAATGATTTTATATCATCCCAGGCTAGCAGTTGGCTGTACTTTCTAAAACAATTTCTGAAGGATGATGTGAAACTTGCCTTGTGAAATGTACTATGTTATATGGCCTAATACTTAAGCAGTTTTATTTCTATCAAATTGAAATCACTATTATTAAAGTTCAAACATGAACTCATTTGTCTTGTCTTTAAAGAAACAAGACAACAGCTGTTGAATGCCAATTATGTATTATTCTTTTATTCCGTAGTTTTTTACAGGGAAGGCTCACAGTAATAGTCAAAGATGAAGACCTTTTTTTATTATTTATCTTTTATTTTCTGATTTATTAAGTAATACATACTTATTGTAGGTGATTTAGAAACCTATATAAGGGATAAAATAAACGACCAAGCACATCACCCAAGAATTACATGCTTTTAAGCTTGGTACATTCATCTGTCTGTCTGTCTGTCTGTCTCTGTCTGTGTCTTTCTGTCTATCTGCTGATTTTTCATGGAGTATTATGAGACTTTTCTCATGTTAACCATCAAAATGTGAATATTATAATCGGCTTAAGTAGTCCTTTCTTGTTATATATCTAAATTGTTTTCAGGTTTTTCTTATAAATAAATCTGCAGTGCACATCCTTATGTTAAATTTTTGGGTTTTTGTTCTTATTTAATTAGAATTGAAGTGAGGGTGTGAACTTTCAAAGGCCAAATGCTTTTTCAGAAAGGTTGTGTTAACTTACTTTGCCCCGGCAATGAATGTGAATGGTAGTCTCATTGTATATTTTTTACGCAGCGTGATAACCTCAGTTGTTTATTTCAAATTTTATTGAAGGGAGTCCCTTATTTCCAAATATTTTCATTGGCCTATCATCTATTATTGATCATAGTTGGCACATATACTCCACTGTTGATTTTGGCTAGCTTGTTCGGTGTTCAACATTTCTTTTTATGATGTGTGCCAAGTACTTATGATTGTGTACTTTTAATCAAAAGCATTGGGGTGAGGAGAGATGAAGGGACCAGGTGAGAGAGGATAGCCACCATCATGAACCCATTATGACCTCATCTACGTGTCATCTCTGTGATTGTGAACAAATCATTTAACTTCTCTAGGTTTCAATTTCCTCTGCTTTCAAATCGGATAAGTAAAATGTATGAGTGCCTCCTAATATTTAATGGTCAGAGGCTTTTTTGAGAATCTGATGAATGCTGTGGAACTTTCATTAAAGCCACACACATAAATATGAACACACACGCAAAAATTCGCAGGTGCTTTTGGAACTTCTAGGACATATGTGGGTCTCAGTTTTACAATTACCTGGACTCAAGGAACTCAGTCACTCCTGATTTTATAATACTATGATTGTATTATCTTTCATAAATCAGATCATATCAGACCCCTGTATAAAATACTCAACTACTTCCCAGTGAAATTTAAATCAAAATCTCATTTCCTGCCATGGCCAGCAAAGCACAAGATCTGGCCTCTTTCTCTCTCTCTCTCTTTTTTTTTTTAACTGTGCTTTATGTGATTGTTTACAGCTCAAGTTAGTTTCTCATACAAAAACTTACACACGCATTGTTATATGACCCTGTTCGCTATCCGTATAATGTGACAGGACATTCCTCCTTTCTACCCTGGATTTCCTGTGTCCGTTTAACCAGTACGTATCCCTTTCTGCCTTCTCATCTTGCCTCCGGACAGGAGCTGCCCATTTAGTCTCGTGTATCTTCACAAGTATCATTTTATTTCTTAGAGTCCAGTCTATTCTTTGTCTGAAGAGTTGGCTTTGGGAATGGTTCCGGTTCTGGTTTAACAAAGAGTCCAGGGGCCATGTCCTCCGGGCTCCTCCAGTCTCAGTGAGACCGTTAAGACTGGTCTTTTTACTAGAATTGAGTTCTGCACCCCACTTTTGTGTTGTTCCATCAGGGTTTCTCTGTTGTGTTCCCTGTCACAGCAGTCACTGGTGGTAGCCGGGCACCATTCTGGCCTCTCTTTAACCTCATCACTTACTGCTTTCCTCCTTAGTTGATTCGCTCTAGCCACACAGGTCTTTTTTATAGCTATATTGAGATATACTTGATGTAAGGTAAACTACCCACATTTAAACTATACAATTCGATGAACTTTGATATTTGTGTATATCTCTAATACCATTATCACAATCAAGTTTATGAACATATCTATCACCCCCTGAAGTTTTTGCCTTCTCTTTGTAGTCCATTTCACCTTCCCACCTCTCCTCATCCCCAATCACTGATTTGTTTTTTCTTAGTATAGATTCGTTTTCATTGTCATATATATATCTATATCTATATATAGATATATATGTATATAAAGAAACAGCATATACTCTTTTTGGTCTGGATTCTTTCATGCAGTATAATTATTTTGAAATCCATTTATGTTGTTGTGTTGCATGTATCAATATTCCATTCCTTTTTATTGCTGTAGTAGTATTCCATTGTATAGATTTACTACAATTTGTCCATTCACTTCTTGATGGATATTTGGGTTATTTCCAGTTTTTGCCTGTTTAAATAAAGCTGCTATAAATATTCATGTATAAGTCCTGGTATAGACATATACTTTCATTTCTGTACGGTAAATAGGAGCCCTGGTGGCGTAGCAGTTAAGCGCTCGGTTGCTAGCCACAAGGTCAGAGGTTTGAATCCACCAGCTGCTCCGCAGGAGAAGGATGTGGCGGTTTGCTTCTGTAAAGATTTATGGCCTTGGAAACTCTATTGGGCCATTCTACTCTGTCATATAGGGTCACTATGAGTCAGGATTAGCTCAGTGGCAATGGTTTTATGGTAAATAGGAGTAAAATGGATAGATACAGAATAGACTGTATATGTAGTAATGAGAAATGTAATATTGCTCAAAAGATGTTCTTTAGTTATTTGTTTTATGAATCAATAGAAATAATTTATTAGGAAAATATACATACATGCATGTATACATTCTTCTAGAATGCTTGTATCTGAAATTTTGAAGTTCGTTTTATTACGTACATGATATGATTTGCCCCGGATTAAAAATTAGTAAAATAAAATATTTCACTTGAAAACCTAAATTAATGAGTGATTTTTTTATCTTCTCCTTTAGGTTTTTTTAAGGGGCATTTTGAGATTTGATAATTTTAAACATGGAGTTCTTTTATACCTCTCTACCCACAATAAAGTATGAAAAACATTTAAAAGAAGTCTATAATTGTCAAAGTTGAAAACTAATTGAATTCTTCTAAAATATTAATGATTTGATCAAATAGATTCAGGGATGTTTGGTTTTGTGCCTGAACAAGCTTGAGATGGAGTTCAGTGAATATGCTAAAGAAAGAAAATGTGGTAGTTTGTTTTATGTGTAATATAGGTCAATTTCTCTTTAATACCAATTGACATAAAAATGATAGTATACGTAGGAGAATTATTGGCTGGCAGCAGTCCTTTGCCTAGAGATCCAATGTGATAATGTCTAATCATTTTTGGTCAATAGATTCGTGTGTGAACAAAGCAAAAGTTGAAGAAAGTGAACAAAAAGCAGTGGAATTTTCAAAGAAGGTAAGGCTTACGAAATATGAGTCATAATCGTTAATTTTCTCACAACACATATTCTATCTTTTTTTCTCTATGTGAGGCCTTATAAATGTTGCTCCATTTACATGCCTAGTACTTGATATTTCTGGAACTAAAACATAACCACAGAATATGATTTGTTTCCTAATAAGATAAGGTTCTCTCCTCATCACGTTTAATCCTTAATGGAAGAAAAACACTAGCCATGTTATGCTAAAGTGATAAATGAACAAAAATTAGGTTGCCGAAAGAAAATACTTAGATGCAGTCAACCAAAATTATTTCCCCCCATTGCTTCCCATAGCTTTCACTTACAATAGGTAGCTCTTGGGAGAACTGTGAGATGTTTAGCTAGTCATATCTGTTCTGGTTTTTAAAGTCAGTCCTATTGGCAGCAACAGAATGATGCAATGATCTCTCTCTGTGTGTCTCTGTGTCTAAAATTAGCATCTTTGAATTTTCTAATTAGCATTTTAAAAATGATGCTGCTAGTTCATGTACCCTTCGTGGAATTTTTGTTAACTTTCCATGTTAATGCCTTATGTAAAGGCCTTTGAGCAAATGCCAGTGCTACGAATCTCTTAATTTTATTTAGATCCAAGATTGTCTTTTCTTTGCGTCATGAAAGCATAGCTGCAGTTATATTAGCTTCTCCCAAAAGTTTCACTTCTTTTTGTTCTAGATCCTAAGAAGCTTTAGTGTAGTATTTCTCTCCTGTTGGTGGCAGGGAAAAGGATTGAAGCACAAGTCTAAAAGCTCTCTAGTTTTCAGCCTTCTGACAGCAAGATAAAGTGCTTACATATTGCTGTCTCTTCAAAGTTATGACTTATCTTGAGATTAGATAATCACTTTTGCTCTCACTGTAGAAATTATAGAGTATTACTGATGTTACTTCAGGGCATCTGAAGAAATGTCTTTGCTCTTTCAGTTGCTAGAATAGATTCTAAGAGCTGGAGCATAAAATGTTTGTGTGAAACTGTCATTTTTATTGGTGAAAGAAAATGCATGCTTTTTGATTAATAAAAAATAGACCTTTATATTTCTAATGTTCCTGTTTTAAGTAGCATATTTAAAATTCCCTTTGAAAATCTTAGAATCTCCTTAATGCTTGACTGGCACTGTGATTATATACCGCAAGACTAGAGCAAATTGTGATTATCTATCTGGTAAAAGTTTTCCTTAAGCATATATTATGGGAAATGGAATACTGAAAATAGTAATAACAAAGAAAATTTTCAGTGTTTGATGCTTTATCGTCATCACCACATTTAGAATGAAAACATGTATGATCTCCTATGTTTTATCTGCCTTTCTTCTTTTGTTTTGGGTCATTTTATAAGGCAGTATAAATCAGTGTAAAAAAAATAAAGAAAGATCTAGAATGACAGATAGCTGAAAGATCAGCTTTGCCACTGATTAGCTGTGACTTTAAGTAAGTCAGATATTCTCCTTGGATCTTAGTTTATTCATCATTAAAGGAGAGGATAAGATTAGCAGACTTCTAAGAAGGCCTCTTCCAGCTCACATATTTCAGGCTTCTGTGATTCTGCTTTTATGTGTTTACAAATTGTTAAGATAATTTTAAATTATGGGCAGAAAGATTGTGTTCCTCTCTTCAAATGTACCAATAATCCATTTATAGAAGGAAATTGTGGACAGTGTGCTTGCATGTGTATTATGCTCGAATAGCACATATGGAGCAGCTGGCTTTGGGAAGAGGGGTGGCAATGGATTCAGGTAAACATTACCATGGAGAGTAAGTGAAGTCAGATAAGCTCACATTGGAGGGCCTCCATCTTCTCAGTCAACTATGAAACAAGGTCATTTACTGACCATTGAGGATCTGGGTTTGTTCTGAAATTTCAAGAGCTAGAAAAGATTTAGATTAGCCTCTCTGGGACATTTTCCAGGGGCTCAGGTAGGATGAATAAAATAATTACTAAGTAGTGTTTTAGGTTTGATCTTTGGTCAGAGTTATATCTGAATAACGGTATATTAGAATTTGCAAAGGTCAAATCCACTCTGAGAGAGAATATTTTATTAACAATGAATGCACTTTTTATTGTTCCACAAACTCTAAAGACAATTCTAGACAACAAGATAGATAATTTTTCAAAACAGAAATAGAATCGTTGGAATAATATACAGATTTCTACAATGACTTGAGGCAGCATTGGCAAAAATGAGCCAATAAAATGGAAATAATATCTTTGTATAGCTGGACATACACATTGTTCACTTTTAAGAATTCAATTTTGTTTGAACCTGTTAAGAGGCTTGACTGAGGTGAGGGCTGAGACTGGGACTCAGTAGATGAGTTCAGAGACCATTCAGATGGTCTCTGACTTAGTATACTGTACTTTAATATCTCACGTTATACAAGTGTTTTGGTTAGCCATCTGAAGGAGAATGCCTTGACAGCATATATTATTATTCCACCATGAGATTTCATGAAACATTTATTTTGGGATGGTAGACAATTAAGATTGTAATAGAAATACTCTAATTTGTATAAATGTACATCTATTTGAGCATTCTAAAAGTGCAATCTCTTGTTAAGGTTAAATATAGTTAAGTTGAACTTCTTGACAACTCGTTTTTAGTTTTCATTTTCTAATTCATTAAACTTAAATACATGGTATGAAACGTTAATAATCAGTATTCTGAGATCTAATTTTCAACCAATAATTGCCCATTATATGTGAAGAGAAACTTCTCAGTTCACCCATCTTTTAGTTTGTGTCTTCTTTTCAGAATTGAAAATGGGTTTGTCTTCCTTGGATCAGGGCGTATTTCTTCATTACTACCACTACTAGCATTCACCCCACCCTGACATGGGTGCTTAGTTGTCATGAAAATAATCAAGAACTTTTGATTTTCCTTGTAGTCTAGGCAATCAAAAAGCAAACAAACAAAAAAACCAGGGTATTATATAAATTTATTTAAAACTTGTTTTGAAATTATGTTATTAAGTGTACATTTATGGTGGTGATCATTGCAGTTTGATGAAGAATTCACAGCTCGGCAGCAAGCTCAAGCTGAGCTTCAAAAAAAAGAAGAAAAAATCAAAGAGCTCGAAGCAGAAATCCAGCAACTTCGAACCCAGGTAATGAAACAAGATATAGACTTTGTGTCATGTCACAGTGAGTTCTACAGTAGAAAATTATCTTTTTAGATGGAAGGTAAAAATGTGACCAGAAGCAGACTTTTTTGGCAGTTTCACATTTTAGTTTAAATAACTCTACAAATTTGATTTCCCAGGACAATAAATCATTTTAATGCTTGGGAAAATAAGGCATTAGTTATTTAAACTGCCCAGAATATTTTCTAACAGAATATATTACACAAGCAAAAACTGTTTTTGAGATGAAATTTTCATGATGATTTAAAACATCGAGTACACAGTATATTTTCTTTCAAAAAGAATATAGACGTGCTCATTAATTTTAATTGTCCCGAAAGCTTTTTGAGACCTCTTTAAATGTCGACTATCTAATTTCAAAACCTATAAGCTTTGCATTTCTACTTACATTCCCTATGATGAAAAGTTCCTATATACATGTAAAATCTAAAATAGGGTGTCTCACTTTAGAGCTCATTAAGTACTATCTTCAGCACAGTTTAAGTCTTGAATGAATATTAAGAAATTACAGTTTAAGTCTTGAATGAATATTAAGAAATTGAAGTTTACCTCTTAACATAGTGGATTCTCAGTAGGTGTTTGTTGATTGAATTGGTCTGTTACCATCAGTCTATTGAAAAAGTTATTTAATAGTTGCTTGTCAGCTTCAAATTGCACGTTAACAGTGGCCTTTTCCTATCCTTAGCCTATTTCACTTATATTTAATCATTTCTTTTTGCTATATAACTCTCTTTCTCTCTTTCACTCTCTATTTGGCATTATCTTCCGTTTTTACAGCAGTTTATCTACTCAGTTTCTCTGATTTTTCACCCCCCAATTGGAAAAATTTCCCATTGTACTGTCCTCTGCTCTTTCCTTTTCTCTGTATGTCTTTGTTCTGATATCCCATTATCATGAAGTCAAATGTCACCTTTTAGAAAGTTTCCAGTCTTCTGAGCTTATCTTATGTTTTCAACTCTTACTTAGCTATCCCATGGGAAGGTCCTGCTGCATGTTGAAATTAAATCCATTTATTTGTGATTTCTTATCTTTCCTCAGGTCTCTGGTTCAAAACCGGGTGAAAACAACAACTTGGTCTTTAGGAGCCCTGGTGGCGCAGTGCTTAAGCATTTAGTTGCTGACCAAAAGGTCAGCAGTTTGAGTCCACTAGCCACTTCTTGGAACTTACAGAGCAGTTCTATTCTGTCTTACTGGGTTGCTACGAGTCGCAATGGATTTGACGGCAATGCATTTTTTTTTTTTTTTTGCTTATTTTTCCTCAAACCAGCTTGGTCTCCATTCATATTTGTTTAAATTTTACCACTATTCTTTTAAATGAATGAGACTGAAATTTTCTATTTCTTTTCTCTGTCTCACCCCCTGACAAATTCAGCTAGTCACTGTTTTATGTCAATTCTTTCTCTTTCTGACTTATTTTTCCCTGTTACATCAAAACCCACTACCAACCACCCAGGTCCACTCTGTCGTTACATCTTGCCTGGAATATTACAATTGTTTACTAACTTTTGTTCTTGCCTATAATCTCTTTCTCCTCAAACCCATCCTTTGTGTCAGTGGCAAATTAATCTTGCGAAAACACTGCCCTGATTATTGTCACTCCAGGCTCTAATATGTTCAGTGTTGTCTGTTGCATTCATGATTAAATAAAAATCTCCTTACTAGGACTTCTAAGGCCTTCCATCATAGCCTCCCTTATCTTCCCTTTCCAGTTTAGCCTGTGACTGCTTCCCTAACTTCAGCTGGTGTTGGAGCTAAGTTACCATTCCTCCCTTCACATTTGAACTTTGCTGCCTACACACTTTTCCTTCTGCCCGCATTTCCTAGACATTAGTTACGGAGATGCTAATAGGTCTTCTGTGAGGAACTCATTCATAGTCTAAGAAATGTGGTAAACGCAGAATTCTCCCCTTGGAGATTTTGCTGTACTCATTAGCATATCCAAGAGTCCTAGATGTCCTACGTGGAAGAAACCTGTCTAACCTTCTCTCCTGCAACTTTCCTAAACTGAATTCACAGAACAGAACGCTTTATCTCAGAACAGCTGTTAACATCTACTGGAAACAGTGTTTCTTGGAACTTAGTTTGAGAAACGCTGGCTTATATTATTCTCCGTTATAAGTGTCCTTCATTGCTCATCTGTGCACGGGAAACATATCCTTTAAGGTTAAGCTCAATATAGGATATCCTTTGGAAATCTTCACCAAAGGCCTCATTAGGCAATTTCTGTACTACTTTTTCAGACCACTTGTATTTATTTCTGGGCCTGCTTTATTTCTTCCACTTGAATGTAAAGAGTTCTGAGGGTAGTGTCTTTATTTCTGCTTCCTACTTGTATTTGTATTCTTACTTTTGTTCTTATCAAGACCCTTCTGCACTAAGGTAGGCCTTGCAATTTCTTGAGTAGTTGCTTATTTATTATTAAATTAACTGGTCTCTAAAGGTGCAGAATCATACAGCACATTCTAGTGCACTAAGATTGTCAAATACAGAATTATTCATTTGTCATATTCAATTCGCAATACTATGTTGTGGCCTAATTTAGTCACGCCATTCTTATTTTTTCATGGGAGGGAAGAAAAAAGATGCAGTGACTTGATTTCTGAAGGTCTGTGACATTTAATATAAGCATTGGAGATTCTGTATTAAATCTGTAAAATATGTGTTTAGCTTGAGTAAAATTCTGTTTTAAAGTAATAACATTTTTGTGGTGGTACCAGTTTAATAACATAAAAAATATCTAATAGAGACAAAAGTTGACCGATGTTTACAAAGTTTATGACTTTAATTTTGCTATCCATTGATTAAAAAAAGGGGACACACATTTTGTCTTTCAAATTATTCAAAAAATCTATTTATACAAAAACTTGTAGGATGAATTACTAGTTTCCTGAAATGTTTCAGAAAAAATATTCCAATTTTTCCCAAAATTTCCTTGATTCCCAGTCAAATTTTTTTTGTGTGTAATTTTGCTACATTACAAGTAAAATGAAAACAGCTTCACATATTTTAATCCTACCATTAATTTCTTCCTAACCTCAGGAGAGGACTGTCATTGTTTAAGTATACAAGCACTTTAGTTGTGTATATGCATATTTACACATTAACATTCACGTATATGAATAAAACATTTGGTCAGTGCTCTGCAACTATTATGGAAATATTTCCATGATAACTTCCAATGATTGTTAACTTTTAATATTTTTGGGAATAGGTAAACCCTTTAAATTGATTGTTCCAAAAATGTGCTTCAAAAAAATGTACTTCAATTTATTTATTTTGTAATTGTTAGTACAATTAAATAATCCAAGTAGAAAATTCACATTAATAAAAATAAGGGTATTTTCTTTCCCCCCAAAATAACACTATGTCAAGAAATTTTCATTAGTTTTCAACCTTTCTTTCAATCAATACAATGTCTTTTCTTATTTACAAAAAATGCCTATTCATTCATAGGGGTTTCTTAGGAATATTCGTAATGAATTATTCCACTTTTACATTCGTTTATTTTGGAAAGCGAACCATTGTTAATAGAAACACGTATGGATTAATCATCACAATAGATGACTATATACAATGCAATGCTCTCCATCTGCCATCCATTATCATTAGAGAATGAACTTGAAGTTGCTTTCTGGTAGTAGAAGTACATTGTTGTTTTTAGGTGCTGTTGAGTATATTCTGATGCAGAGCTACCCCATGTACAACAGAATGAAACACTGCCTGGTCCTGCGCCATTCTCACAATTGTTGCTATGCTTGAGCCCATTGTTGCAGCCACTGTGTCACTCCATCTCATTAAGGGTCTTCCTCTCTTTCACTGACCCTCTACCAGCATGATGTCCTTCTCTAGGGACTTGTCCCTCCAGATAACGTGTCCAGAGTACATGAGACAAGGTCTCGCCATCCTCGTTTTTAAGGAGCATTCTGGGTGTACTTCTTCCAAGACATATTTGTTCGTTCTTCTGGCAGTCCATAGTATAGTCAATATTCTTCACCAACGCCATAATTCAAAGGCATCGATTCTTCTTCGGTCTTCCTTGTGCATTATGCAGCTTTCACATATGTATGTATATGAGACGATTAAAAATACCATGGCTTGGGTCAGGTGCATCTGAGTCCTCTAGATGACATCTTTGCTTTTTAACAATTGAAAGAGGTCTTTTGCAGCAGATTTGCCCAATGCAATATGTTGTTTTATTTCTTGACTGTTGCTTCCCTGGGCATTGATTGTGGAACCAAGAAATACATTGTACTCTGTAATTCAGTCTGTGTGAGTTAATTATCTTCATGGCAAATGATATGCATTCATAAGGAGGTAGTCTGCTGTAGATGGAGTCCTTGGGAGGCACTAATGGTTAAATGTTAGACTAGTAGCTGAAAGGTTGATGGTTCTAACATACCCAGAGGCACCTCTGAAGGCAGGCCTGGTGATACGTTTCTGAAAGGTCACACACAGCCATGGAAAACAGTTCTACTCTGCACACACGGGGTCACCATGAGTCAGAATCAACTTGATGGCAAATAACAACAACAAGAAGTCTGCTTTAGAGGAAAGAGTACTGCCTTAAGTGTGAGAACTCTATTCAAGTCCTCATCACGTTTCAAACCGTGACCTTTGGTTAGTCTCTTAACCTTTTGCAGTTTATGTTTCTTCCTTTATAAGCAGTGAAATAAAACTACTTTCACTAAGTACATTAAAAAAAAAACGAAAATAAAACCCATTGCTATGTTTGTTAATCCAACTCATGGTGACCCCATGTGTGGCAGAGTAGAACTGTGCTCCATAGGATTTTCAGTGAATGTAATCTTTCAGTAGTAGATCGCTAGGCCTCTCTTCTGAGGCACCTCTGGCTTAATGTAAACTGTGAGGTTTTTTTTTTGTACTGGAGCACTTAACCATTTGTGCCACTGAGGGCCTCCTCTACCATATAATATGCATCAAGAGAAATAATAGATATAAAAATGTTGATAAGCTTACATTATAATACAAATGAATGTTACTTAGTATTAATTATTGGTATTAGAAAACAGTTAAGTCACTGGAAATGAGAGACAGACTCTTTGTGTAAAGCTAATTGGCTGCCAAGGGGATCAAATCTATGACCTTGTATTAATTATTCTGTATTCTACCCAACTAGTCTAATAGGCCCAAGCCATATAGAGTACTTCTTCTTTGTGTGTGTTTATAATAAAAGATGATTTTTTAAAATGATTTTTGGAAGAATATTTCACAAAATCTTTGAGAATGCCAACTTTGCTGGCATTAGTATGTTGGGAAAAGTCATTGTCCAGAGTTTATAATTCTTATCAAAGGTCTACACAAATTTATTTCATGTGAGTTCCTGTTTAGTACTTAGATGTTGCTAAATTAAATAAAGAACATACTGTCTTAAAAAAAAAACACAAAAAAACTGTAAATGTCCATTATACGTATTCTTGGTTGCTAAATTATATTACAAGCATTTAAATATTGAATTATTTATATTTCAGGGGCATGCACTCTCCGGTTCTACAGGAGTTGTGGTCCCTCCTCCACCACCTCCATTGCCAAGTACTGGGCCACCCCCACCACCACCTCCACCACCACCACCTCTACCAGGAGGAAATCCTCCTCTGCCTCCACCTCCACCTCTTTCAACGGGAATGAGTGGCATACCACCACCACCTCCTTTGTGTGCAGGACCTCCTCTGCCACCACCCCTTGGAGGAATTCCTCCTCCTCCTGGGGCACCACTTGATCTACCTTTTGGAATGAAGCAGAAAAAACTATATAAACCTGAAGTGTCCATGAAAAGAATCAACTGGTCAAAGGTAATGCTATAACTAGAGAGTTTGTTTTTTTGTTTTTGTTTTATGGCTTTTTTTAGCCATTGGGGATCTTTAATCTGTGGATAACTGTATTGTTATGTACAAGTTTTATATAATGTTTGAGAATGTAACTGTTGACTCTTTTGCTTTCCTTTGTGAGTTCACTATCTCATGCTTATCTTTCAGTATAGTATCTAGATAACTGAAAACTTCACAGAGAATTTTAAACTAATGTGGAATACAAAATAAATCAATAAAATGGTATAATGAATAATATTACAAAATATATCCCCAAATAAAAAGCAATGTTGATTCTTTTACCATCATTAACTTTTAAGTGGTATAAAACCAGAAAAACCAAACCCAGTGCCGTCGAGTTGATTCCGACTCATAGCGACCCTACCGGACAGAGTAGAACTGCCCCATAGAGTTTCTAAGGAGCGCCTGGTGGATTCAAACTGCCAACCCTTTGGTTAGCAGCCGTAGCACTTAACCACTATGCCACCTGGGTTTCCCTTAAGTAGTATATCATTCTTAAATATAATCTTTTTTTTAAATTGAGCCTTCTTATTTTAGTTGTTCTTGCTCTTAGAGAGTGCTTTCTCTGTTGAGTTTTAAACTTTGAGATAATATGGAATAGGTGACAATATCCAGTGGGGACATAACCTTATTGGTTTTTGATAATGTATGGAGAATGTGTTTTTCTCTTGAATCTTCTTTTTGCTTTGTCATTAAAATGTGTTTTAAAAATATGTTTATTAAAAAGCTTATAAAAGTTGATAAAGTTCCCATTAACTAGGAATGAACTGATCTTCTAATGAAAACTTAATTCCCAGACCACCATTTGGGAGAAATAACTCATCTAAGGGCAAACTTCTAATAATATCTGACAGTGTGTATGTGGTAAATTGATTGTACTAGAATGATAGCAAAATCAGTTTTAAAAGCTAAGTATCCGTGTATGCTTTGTTCATGAAAGTAAATGAGGAATTAATTGTTCTGGAATGTGTTTTTTTATAAGGCAAAATTCACCAAAATATAGGTTCTAGAAGCTGTTGGTGTGATTATGTGTGTGTGTGTCAATGTAATGATATGTTTGTTAATTTAGCAATTTAGCATGCAGCCATATTACGGACCATCATGATATACTGTAAGGAGTACCATTCAAATTTTGGGTTTCAGTGTAGTGGTTAAGAGCACAATTCTCAGGAGCTAGACTGCCTTAGTGTATATCCCAGCTCCACCTCTTACAAGCTATGTGACCTTGGGCAGGAACTTAAACTTTCTGACCCTCAGTTTCAACATCTTCACTTTGGAGAGAATAATAGGACCTGTTTCAGAGGATTATTGTAAAGTCTAGATAAATTAATATATGTAAATTGTTTAATATATTACCTGGCACATGCAAGAATTATGTATCAGCTATTATTATGGTTATTGCCTTCAACCTAGTCCATGAATTCTCAGTTCTGAGTCTCAGCTTTGCCTTTTTTTTTTTTTAATCTGGGAACAAGAAGAATGTATGTGATTTGGAGGAGGGATTTACTAAATTATTTTCAGACTTCTTCCAGTAGAAGATTTTTTAAAATATAACTTGCTATATGGCCTATTGCTATATGACTATTATAAGACTGATTTCGTGGATAGCTGAATAAAGGAGCTGTCATTCAACCTTGGTGAAAGTGAAAGTTAAAAAAATTAAATATGAAATAATAATTTAGAAACATACTTTAATATTGTTGTTTCAGATTGAGCCCAGAGAATTATCTGAGAACTGTGTTTGGTTAAAAGTTAAAGAAGACAAGTTTGAAAATCCAGATCTCTTTGCAAAATTGGCGCTGAACTTTGCTACCCAGATGAAAGGTACTTTTTATTTTTTTAATGTAAATTCCTGATTCTGATATATTGAGATTCAGTGCTTTGCTAAAAGTTCCCAGTAATGTGTGTAGGTGTAATTTTTTCCCACTGGACAGAGTCAAACATACATAGATTAGCATATTAGCATTATCTATATTTTACCTGGAAACTAAAGAAGAATAGCTGTTTCCTGTGAAAATTTATTTTGTGTAAATGTTATTGTTCATTTGAAAATATGTCATTTCTGTTGTTGAATGTGTGTGTTACTTCTTTATAATGAAATTTCCATTTTTACTGATAAGCAGAGGAGGGGAAGTTGATTCACCATAGAAGAGAGAATAATGTAACTGAATACTTAGTAATGGGTCAGAAGTTTGAATGAAATTGGAATTAGATCAACGTCATGGTGCTAAAATAGTCCTTCTTCTTACATGTGTACTACTTACCAGTTTGGTTTCCTAGGAAATTTTCCATTTTCCTCTGTAAACAAATAATGTCAATATCTACTATCCGTCTAATAATTATAGTTTAGTGATTTGATAGTAGAGTGCCTTGTTTATAAGTAGATCCTTAACATCTTGTCAATTTCACCCATATTTTTGGTACTATATAGGTAATTCTCAATCTCAGAATTAATCGTGATGGATCATGAGTTTTTTGTTTTTTATTTTAGCATTGCAATTTTACTCAGTGATAGTCCAGGCAAGCATAGAATTTTTTTTTCTGTATGAATGAGTCAATACGAGTAATAAATTGATACGCTCCACACTGTCATGCACTTAGAATTAGCACCTATGCCATTTATTTTGTCTGATTTGTCACAACATGGCCTAGAATGTGAGAATATGAATTTTGGAAGACTCAAGAGAGCAAAGGAAGGATGAAAATTATTCCCTTTCAACCCTTCTTGAAACCTAGGGGTGATTGTGCTCTGTTTGTTATCCCTCATAGACTGAAGTTCCCCCCCACACAGACATCTGAGGTGATTAGAATACGCTGAAGAATTTTGACTTTTTCTTTTTTCATTCCTGCCATTAGGTCTATTTTTTTCTTATTTGATATGTATCTCACTTTTAAAGAGATCTTCAGTGACTCCAAAAAAAAAAAAAAAAGCATCGCCGTCAAGTGTATTCCGTCTCATTGTTACCCTATAGGACAGAGTAGAACTGCTGCATAGGGTTTCCAAGGAGCACCTGGTGGATTCAAACTGCCGGCCTTTTGGTGACCAGCCGTAGCACTTAACCGCTTTGCCAGCAGGGTTTCCTCAGTGACCTCAGAGATTACTATTTATTATAATCCCTTTTTAAATTTGAAAATGTAATACTGACGGCACTGGGTTTACTGGGAATACATGCTTTTAGAATAGTACTTATGTATTGAAAAAAATAAAAAGATACGTAGGTAAAAAAGTAAATTGTTCAATCCCAAACATGAAGTTTCTTCCCCAGAGAATACTATGATTACTAATTTCTTGAGTTACCTCCTAGAAATTGTCTATGCTTCTTGAAGCTTATGTGTATTATTCATTCATTCATCTATCCCTCCGTTTATTTTTCTGTAGTAGCATGTATTTATCTACTGTGTTCTCTTTACATGCTGCATACAATTCTGTTTTATATGCACGTCTTAATTTATTCAAGCAGTCCCCTAGTAATGGACATTTTGGATATTTCCAGTCTTTTTTTTTTTCCAAACAGCTGTGAATATGTTTCTATATATGCCCTTAGGAGTCTATGTGTAGGATAAATTCTAAAAGTGATGTTGCTGGATTAACTACTGCGTGCATTTAAAATTTTGTTAGATATTGCAAAATTGCCTTCCAAAGAGTTTGCGTCAGTTTGTGGTCCTACCAAGAATGTATATGAGTATCTTTCCTGACAATTTTTGCCAATCTAAGAGGGGAAAATGTAAATCATTGGTGCTTGAAATTGTACTTCTAAAATTATAGGTGAGGTTGAGCAGCTTTTCATCCATTCATAATCCATTTGTATTTTTATTTTCTGTGGACTTGCTTCTCATGTTCTTTGCACATATCTTATTGAGCAGTTACTGTCATACTTATTGATTTGTTGTGATTCCCGAAAGAATCAGATTCATAAAATTTTAGAGTTAATCTGGAACTTAGAAGTAGCTAAACCCAGCCTCTGTATTTTAGAAATGAAGAAATTGAAATCTGAGACATAAAGGTCATAAAATCCATTAGTATGTTTCTAAAGGTAGTGTGATATAGTTAGTGGGAAAAGTCAGACAAAATGAAGTCACACGTATTTGCATTCCAACTATGATACTTCTAACCTCTGAGACTGTATTTTCTTATCCATAAAATGAATATACCAATGTTAACCTAGTAGTATTGTGAGAATTAAATGAGATTGTATTTTTAAAGCACTCAACACAGTGCTTGATGTCTAGCAGGCACTTGATAAATATCCCCTCTCCTTTTCCTTTAACTTGATACTTTTTTTTAAAGGATAATTATCATTTTATTAACTTTTTTTCTAAATTTTGTTACGTTATTGTTATTGAGAATAAACAGAAGAACATATGCCAATTCTAGTTTCTACATGTACCATTTAGTGATATTGATTCCATTCTTTGACTTGTGCGAATATTCTTACCCATCTTTTCTGAATTGTTATTCCCTCATTAACATAAGCTCACTGCCCTCTGTGCTTCATATCTAATCTTTCACGTTGCTGTTGTCAACTTGATCCCATATAGATAGTTCTTAAAAGAGCATAATGCTCAAGGCAGATCTTTTTTACTAGTTAAGCTAAACTATTGTTGGGTGCATATTATATTTACGATTGTTAAATCTTCTTGATTAATTGACCCTTTTATCGCTATATAGTGTCCACTTTTATCTTTTCTAACAGATTTTGTCTTAAGGTCTACATTGTCTGATATTAATATTGCCACTTCATCTCTCCTTTGGTTATTATTTGCATGGAATACTTATTTCCATCCTTTCACTTTCAACCTATTTGTACCTTTGGGTCTAAGGTGCATCTCTTGTAAACAGCATAAAGTTGGAGCATGCTTTTCTTTCCATTTTGCCACTCTGTGCCTTTTTGATTGAAGTGTTTAATCCATTTACATTCACTGTAATTACTGGCAAGAATTGACTTACTTCTGCTATTTTTTTTTCTTTGTATCTTACGCCTTCTTTGTCTTTGTACTTTACTGCTGCTTGCTTTTGTTTTGTTGGTTTATTGTAGCGAGCCATTTTGGTTCCCGTCTCCTTTCCTTTCGTGCATTTTTTTTTTATATATTTTCTTAGTGGTTACCATGAATATTATATTTAACAAGCTTATTTTTTTTAACATTCTAGGATAAGTTGGTGCCAACTTAATTAACTTCAATGACATAAAGGAAGTTTTATATATATACCATTTTGTTATTATTATCACTAATTACATGTGTATTTCATATGGCCTGCAAGATAATGTTATCCTTGTTTTTTTATATACTTGTTATTAAGAAATATGAAGTACAACACAATTAGTATTATCAAGCATGGATACCTAATTACTACCCATTATAATTGTCCATGCATTTTCCTTTATTCAGGATCTATCTTTTTATGTATTGCTTTGCATTTCTTTCTAGTGTGTTAATTCCCCTCCATCTACAGGACTCTGATTAGTATTTTTTGTAGGGCCAGGGTGGTAGAGATGAACTCTCGTAGCTTCTGTTTACCTGGGAATATTTTAATTTCACCCTCATTTTTTCGAAGGATAGTTTTGCTGGGTATGTTACTCTTCATTGGAAGTTTTATTCTTTCAGTATTTTAAATATATCATTCCATTGCCTTCTTTCCTCCAATGTTTTGGATGATAAATCGGTGCTTAATTTTGTTGGGCATCCTTTGTATGGGAATGTTTGCTTCCCTCTCACTGGTTTCTCACCCTGATTCTCTTTTTATCTTTAATTTTTAAGAGCTTTGATTTGCCTTGATTTAGATCTCTTTGGGTTTATCCTGCTTGGGGGTCTTTGCGCTTCTTGGATTTGCAGATTCATGTCCTTCATTAGATTGGGGGAAATTTCTATCATTATGTCAACAAATATATTTTTTCCTGTTACCTTCTCTCTCCCATCTCCTGGAATTCCACAATGCACATGTTAAGTCCCTTATTGTTGTCTGGAAGCTATGGTGGTGCAGTAGTTAAGAGCTACAGCTGCTAACCAAAAGGTCGGCAGTTTGAATCCACCATCCGCTCCTTGGAAACTCTATGGGGCAGTTCTGCTCTGTCCTATAAGGCCTCCATGAGTCAGAATCAACTCGACAGCAATGGGTTTGGTTGTTGTCCCATAATTCCATTAAACTGTGCTCAGCCTTCTTGGTCCTCCGTTCTCATTGCTGTTTAGCCTATGTAATTTTAGCTATTTTATCTTCTAATTCAGAAACCCTGGTGGCATAGTGGTTAAGTACTACGGCTGCTAACCAAAGGGTCGGCAGTTCGAGTCCACCAGGTGCTCTTTAGAAACTGTATGGGGCAGTTCTACTCTGTCCTATAGTGTCCATATGAGTCAGAATCGACTTGATTGCACTGGGTTTGGTTTTTGGGTTTGGATCTTCTAATTCACTGATTCTTCTGCCTGACAATCTGTTGGGAAGCCCTTCTAGTGTGTTTCTAATTTCAGTTAATGTCCTTTTCAGTTGTAGTATCTCTTTTTTTAGATCCTCGTTTTGTTCTTGCATTGTTTTCCTTATTTCTTTTAGCTGTTTGTCTGTTTTCCCTTAGGTTTTTAGTTATGTTTAACATTGTTGTATTTTATTCTTCTATTTTTTTAATTTTTTGATCATCCCTAGGTGCACTTTCATTCCCTTTGTCATGTTCATTTGGATGGGTCATTGTTTCTCTGTTCTTTGTGTGTCTTGTGATTTTCTGTTGGGGCAGTGGAATTTTTCTCAGTTCTCCCCAGTGTTTAGTGATTTTGCCCACACTACTCCCTGCAAAAAACTCTTACGTAGGTAGAGCCTTCAGCCTTTATTTATAGTTTCCTCTCCTTTTTTGTGATAGCTCCTTTTTACTCCTTGGTTTAATTAGGATCCAAAAATTTCAGATCTCAGTTTTCAACTTTCAGCCTTTCTCAGTCACACCAGAAAACATGCTGTGATCAATTCATTCACCAGCTGACATTTCCACTCAGGCTAAATATTGTATAGTAATCAATTTGACCTCCAGAGGGCTCAGTCCTCTCTCTTCGGTTGTTGCACCCTTCCCTTCTCTGTTTCTGCAACCACATTTTTCAGTCAGAGAACCCACACCCAGCGAGCCCCTTTTGGGGCTGGTTATTCCCTCTGGTTTTGTCTGAGGCTTCCTTCCCTGTGCTTTGGGGGATGCTGGCTTTCCGGGGAAACACAGGTAGACTTTCCTCTATTTTAGGAGAAGGAAGGGCTTGCACTCCCTAGTAGAACTTCCAAGAGATATATCATGTTGGTATCAGAGCCGCAGTGGCCCAGTGGTTGTTGGAGTGGCGGGGGTAGTCGTCTTAGGTGACTCTCCTCCTGGCTCCACTGTATTGGACCTTCTGTAGGAGTTGTTATCAGTCCAGCAGTCAACAGTTACCGGGTTGGGGAGGGATTGTCACTCTCTGAATGGACCACCAGGGAGTTCTACCTTGTTGGTATCAGAGCCTGCTCTGTAGTGTGTTGACTGCGGGTATAGCCTCCACTGAAGATGCCTGCTTCCTAGCATATGGCAGCCTTTTTCAGCTGTCCTTAGTGCCAACTAGAAGAGGAAGCAGACAGATCAAAGTTGATCTCCAGGGATGTCTGTCTCATTAGTTTCAGAGGCCTGAGCTATGGGGTGCATAGGGAGGCAGGTAGAGTGCTGACTATGGGAATAGATGCTACTGAAGTAGCTTTCTGTAGCAGTTTGCAACACCCTAATAATGAACAGTTACTAGGTGGAGGAGAGGGCCTCACTTTTCGGTTAGATCCCCTTGGAGATCTGCCCTGTTGCTATCAGTACCCCGACCCCTGGAAGATTATTGGCTGTGAATGCAGCCTCCACTTAAGGTGCCTGCTTCCTAGCACAAAACATCCTTAGACAGCAGTCCTTAGTGCCAACTGGAAATAAGTTCAAACTGACCCCTAGGGAGGTTTGCCCTATTGGTTGCAAAGTACTGAGCTATTGCATGGGCAGGGAGGCAGGTAGAGTGTTGAATATGAGAACAGACTCCACTGTAGGGGGCCTCTTGTAGCAATTTGCAGTAGGCTTGCAGCTGATAATGTCTAGGTGGGGGGTGGTGCTGGCACACTCCAAATGGACCCCCAGGAAGGTCTACCTTCATGATTTTAGAGCAGAAGTATGGGATCCTGTTTCTTTGTACAGGCAGTGGGTGTGGTGGTTAGGGAGAGAGGTTCTTTTTCAGGTACCACTTCTCTAGTTTACAGCAGCCAGTGGCCCATGTGGCTGTGGGGAGGGGTCGGGACAGTGGAAAAAGCGATTTTACTACCATATGTGATTCGTTGATTCTTGCCTGTTTTCAGTTCCCTGCTGCATTCCTCTGCTCCCCAATTCAGGGTCCCTCAAAGCTGAACACTGTTTCCTAGTTGTATTTGTGGGGGAGAGTCAGAACAATGGTCCGTTTACACTACCATCTTTCCAGAATCCCCTCGATGCTGTTTTGGTGTATTAATTTCCTAGGGATATAACAAAGTACCACAAACTGGGTAGCTTAAACCAACAGAAATTTTTGTCTCACAGTTCTGGATACTGGAAGTTCAAATTCAGGGCATCAGCAGGATCAGATTCTAGGGGAAATCCTTCTTTGTCTCTTACAGCTTCTGGTGGTTTCAGCGGCTCCTTGGCTTATAGCACTATCACTTTAATCTCTACCTCCATTATCATATGACATTCACCCCATCTGTTTGTATATATGTCTCTTTCCCTCTTTTGATAAAAAAACATAACTCATAATGGATTAAGGCCCACCCTTGTCCAGTATGGCTTCATGTAAACTTAACTAATCACATTCACAAAGAGGATATGTCCAAATAAAGTCATACTCACAGGCACTGTTGGTTAAGTCTTAAGCATACCTTTTTGGGGGACATGAACCAACCCATCACAGTGTGTTGATTTTTTTTTCTCCTTCCTTAGGTTTTTGTTGTTGTTTTGCTGCTGCTGTTGTTTTATTTTAGGTATTGACACTTAATATAACTGTTAGTTCAGCAAAAGAGTTTCCTGCTCTTCAGTGCAGCAGCTAGTAGAGCCGATCATTTACAGTGGAAGCAATTCTCACTGCTGCTGCCTACATCAATGAATTCAAAGTAAAACCCAACAAAAATAATGTAAAGATTCTTAGGTACTCACTGCTTACAATGCTGGATTTCCTTTACTCTTAACTCTGATTCTGTCAATTTTCTGTGTTACTACTTCTACCTTCCTAACGAATCAGGACCTAAGCATCTTTTTATATTAAGCATTGTAGCATACTACAGGCATGTACAGTGTAGCCAAACCAAATTTTAGTGATAACCAGCTGCCATTTTTTAAACATAACACTCAATACATGGCAGGATTAGTAAGAAATCAGTGTGAGGTTCTGTCACCGTGAGCATAAACCACACTGCCCTAACCTTCCTAGCCTCAGGGTAACACTTTTATCCCCAGTCTGCTGCTCATCTCTACACACTCAGCTGCATTCTGGAAAGAGCAAACACATCCACTGTTTCTAAAACCCATTTCTAGAGCCCTTAGACCCTGTTTTCTAAAACCTCTGAGGACTTCCCCTACTGCAAGGGAGTTTGGTAAAGCTCACGTCTTTGTTCTCACTAAATGCATTGCCAAAACTTCATTAGTCTGTTTTCCAGAAAGCATTCAGCTTAAGAGTCTAAAGTGGCTTAGGAGTACTAAATAGAAAGAATCTTTTAGAATACACTAATTTCAATACCTATAATATTTCAACATGTAAATTATTTAAAATGTAAAAAGTACCATGATATTATGCTTTTGGGTTGGTGGTGGATTGGAATTACTCTTTGAGTTTTAGAGAAATTTACTTTTTTGTGGGATAAATATATATGTAACAAAACATTTGGCATTTGAACATTTTTTACATGTACAATTCAGTGACATTAATTACGTTTATCATGTTGTTTAACCGTCACCATTATCTGTTTCCAGTTTTTTTTTTCCATAACTCTTAACAGAAGCTCAGTGTCTCCTAAGCAATAAGTTCCGCTTTCCCCGTGTCTCCTGCTCACCCCTGACAAGCACTAACAAACTTTGGCTTCTATACGTTTGCCTATTCTAAATATTTCATATCTGTGAGATCATACAGGAAACCCTGGTGGCTTAGTGGTTAAGTGCTACAGCTGCTAACCAACAGGATTAATGAGAAGATGTATAGATGTTAGAGGCAGTTGGAGAAAATCCTATTAGTACTTTTGAATATGCATTGTATATGCAACTGTCGAGATTTGTATGTGTTTTAGTTTCTTTTATTATTCAATTTGAAGATATTTGGGTAAGTATAATCATCAAGGCTATAAATACAGTGTCAACAGTGTCACTTCCTTAAAAAAAAAAACAAAAAACTACAGTAATTATAGATAATAAAACCCAGAACCCATATTGTAGATAACAGTGATATTATATAAGAATTAAAGTAATGATGGTTAATAGTAACTAAACATGAAATAATAATAAAACATGTAAGTTATAACTGCTAATTCTAATGAGAATTTCTAGGGTTCTCTAGAGGGTTTGGGAAAAACATAGATAGTGTGTGTGATTCTTGTAAGCAGTTTCTTTTGTTTTAATGTTGCTTGGAGGAAATGTAAGAAATAAGCATGAGAGGTTAATAAAATTTAGCTTCTTCAATAACATATTTCTGTAGTGTAATTTAGTTTTAATAATAACAAAATTCAGGTGTTATAAATATTTCACATGCATATAAATGTCATTCTGCAATTGCTTGAAATATTGGGCATAGCTTCAAATTATGGTAGAACTGAGTTTGAAGATGTATTTATGTAAAAGCACTTTTCCTCTAGCATTGTAAGTTGTGTTGTTTAGTCTTTGAATCAGCTGGCTTCTTTTGAAAATACCCATCTTTGCTTGATTGCTGAATACAGTCTTCTATATTTTGTGAAGCAATGAAAAGACAAGAGTAGTAAAATCTAATTCATCTCTGTCTTGATAATATAGAAATTCTTGGAATTGGCTCAAAAATAATGAGATGTCAATCTCAGAGTGCACACCTCCTATAAAATGGTGCTAAAGTGTCCTGAAAGACCTGGTGTCTTAACAAATAATTTGTCATTTTAGTGATTCAGCAGGCATGATTCTTTAGTGTAAACCTTTATACATAAGGGAACAAAGCAAGAATGCTGAATTTTTCAGGTAGTGAACTAGAAACCAATGTACTGGTTCTACCTATATATAATTTCATCATTTGTATAATATCTGAAGTTCTTTGGGTTTCTGTATATTAACTGATTATCTTTATGCCTATCACTTTACCATTTTTCATTTATGATTATTTTAAATGTTTCACATAAGGACGGATATAGTTTCCAATTGGTATTTTCTAGCATCCAAAAATCATTTCCTTTATGTATGAGAGGGAGCCAGGAATTTGTGATTGCCATTTTTTTTTCATTATAGGAATCACCAATTAGAGAGAGATGTTGAGGACAGGGTTTCTTCAACTTTCTAAGTGAGTAGGGTTCAAAATACCTCGATAAAGATAAGGGGATACAACCATTTCCGCTACCACCGTCACTACTATCACTACTAGTAATAGTAATAACAGCAATCATCATAATAAAAAAAGCACATTTATTAAGCACTTTATGTGTCCCAAGAGCTATGACAAGCATTTTAAACCCATATCTCATTTAGTCCTAACACAACCCTGGGTAATATTATTATTTTTTAAGTGAGGAAACTGAGGCTAAGGGAGATTAAGCAACATGTCTTGGCTACATAACTAGTAAGTGACAGAGCTGGGATTTGAACCCAGATTTGTTATTAATCACTCCCCTATAATGTTACAATGACTTTTGATGGCTTTTATGGCCCTAGGAATTTTTACGTTCAGCTGCATAACTAACATCCATTTTTTTCATACAGTTATAATATAGTTACACATGTATTATCTTGCAAAATGTATAATATAATTATCATGGCACTGAAGACAGTTCTTCAGAGCTCAAAATAAAGCTAAGAAGTTGTATGTTCTCCACTTTAGGAGGTAAGGTTATTCTTTTTATGACTATTTATGTACACCCTGTGTTCTTTTAAGATGATGCTTTTAGCTATGAGTTAGTGAGTCTGACTGTCCTCATTTCAGTGATTTCCGCTGATAAACATTGTATATATTAAGCACCGTAATGAGGTATTTTGTTGATAGCATTTACAGATCACACATATTCTCATTTATATTTGTTATAACTATTCTTGCTAGTTTTATATTGGAAAATACAAATTATTTACATTGAAACCCAAAGGGAATTTTTAACACCAAAAATCCATTGCTGTTGAGTCGATTGCAACTCATAGTAACCCTACAGGACAGAGTAGACTGCCCCATAGTGTTTTCAAGACTGTAATCTTTATGGAAGCAGACTGCCACATCTTTCTCCCATGGAGTGGCTGGTGAGTTCAAACCGACTACCTTTCAGGTAGCAGACAAGCTCATTAACCACTGCCCTACCAGGGTTCCATTTTTAGCACAGCTATATAAAATGACCAAGGGGTGTCTTTTGTTCCCATTGGATATTAATGGCAGGTAAAAGCAGCCCCCGGCTATATCATGTATGGCCTAAGAATTCAGCACAAGAGATTTCTCTGACTCCATAAAAATGCATTTAATTTAGAGAAGTTCAAGTCTGCTGGCTTTTCTGAGGAATTATATATAAGTAATCCCTTTAGTCAATTAGTCATCTTATTGATTGAGAATACATTTAACTGTCTTTTTATAGTTTATTTAGTAATATATGCCTTCACTTAGTTTTTCCTCATTTTAAACTATGCTTATTTATATTATTATCATTGTATTGAAACAATATTTAAAATCTTGTAAGATGGGTGTATAGATTGTGTGAACAAAATTTTGTTATTAGGTGCCCTTCAGATTCTGTATGTGAGATGACCCAACAAATCCAGAATTATAGTTCAGAAATATTGCTTCCATATTAATGGCTGCTTCTTGGAATATAATTGTACATCGGAACCTGTTTCCAGTCAGAAACCCTATGGGGCAGTTCTTCTCTGTCCTGTAGGGTCACCATGATTCTGAATCGAATCAACGGCAACAGGATTATGTTGAAAGAATTTTAACTTTTTTAATTTTATTATTTAAAAAGAGCCCTGGTGGTGCAGTGGGTTAAGCACTCAGCTGCTAACTGATCGGTTCGAACCTACCAGCCTCTCTGTGGGAGAAAGATGTGGCAGTCTATTTCTGTAAACATTTACAGCCTTGGAAACCCTATGGGGCAGTTCTACTCTGTCCTATAGGGTCTTTATGAGTCAGAATAGAATAAATGGCAATGGGTTTATTTTATTGTGGGTATTATTATTATTATTTTATTATTTAGCTATCTATAAAAAAATGTATAGCTAGGTAGCAAATTACCCCTAAACTTAGGAATTTAAAAGAACACCCATTTATTATCTTACGGTTTCAGGACCCTGGCTACAATTCAGTTAAGTCCTCAGTTTCAGTGTTCTTCACGAGGATATATGGAAGGTAGCAAATTACCCCTAAACTTAGGAATTTAAAAGAACACCCATTTATTATCTTATGGTTTCAGGACCCTGGCTACAATTCAGTTAAGTCCTCAGTTTCAGTGTTCTTCACGAGGATATATGGAAGGTAGCAAATTACCCCTAAACTTAGGAATTTAAAAGAACACCCATTTATTATCTTATGGTTTCAGGACCCTGGCTACAATTCAGTTAAGTCCTCAGTTTCAGTGTTCTTCACGAGGATATATGGAAGGTATTAGCCCAGATGTGGTCTCAACTGAAGGTGCAACTGGGGAGTCATTTGTTCCTAAGTTCACACATGTGTTGGTTGACAGGATTCAGATACTTGGACTGAGAGTCTGTATCATGTGCTGATTGTTGTCCAGAGGCTGCTGTCAGTTCCTTGCCACTGGGGTGTCTCCATAGGGCATTTCACACCATGGCAACTTGTTGGCCTCATCAAAGAGAACAAGCCAAGAAGAAGAGTGAATGAAAACAGTTGAAAGTCAGAGTCTTTTATAGACTAATCACAAAAGTGATATTCCATCACTTTTGCTGATTGTATTCATCAGAAGAACATAAATAGGTCCAGCCCCTCACACACGGAAGGGGATTACTCATGATCATGCATACCAGGAGACAAGGATTATCGGAAGCCATTTCAGAAGCTGCCTACCACATCTTGGTAATTACAATTGCTATGACATCTCTCTCCTTGTTGCCTTCAAAAGCATCCTAATTGGTCTCTCTGCCTTCTTTCCTATTTCCCTCTGATCTGATTTCTACAACCTAGGCAGAATTATCTTTCTAAAATGTAAATTATCATGGCACTTCTATGCTTAGTACATTTTACTGACTATCCATTATCTGCAGGAAGATATCTAAAGTCTTCATGCCTTACAAGGCCACATCTTTAAAACAAACAAACAAAAAAAAAACAAACATGTTGCTGTTGAGTTAGTTACAACTCATAGCGACCCTATAGGACAGAGAAGAACTGCCCCCATAGGATTTCCAAGGAGCAACTGGTGGATTTGAACTGCCGACCTTTTGGCTTGCAACCGTAGCTCTTAACCACTATGCCACTTAACTCTTTACTCACCCTGAACTGTACTTAGACTGAACTATTTTATCCCCGGAAGAGAGTTGCTTTCAAGCCTTTGCAGTTTCTCTCTGAGCATACTTTCACTTATTCTTCATTTGGTCACCATTTAGATGCAGAATGCGATATTCACAATATATTATAATTTTGTTTACTCATTTGTGCCCCCCATTAGACCCTGAACTTCTTGCAAGCAGGAAGAAATATTTCCATTTTGTTTACTATTGTTTTCTTAGGATCTACCACAGCTTCTGACAAGCTTAAGTTTGTTCAATGAACTACAGTTATGTATATTTAGTTGTGTAGTACCAAGGCAAATCAAATAAAATAGTCTTACAAATAACTAGCCCAGTATTTAGGCACATATTAAGAATTCAAACCAAACCCATCAAGTTGATTCCAACACATAGCGACCCTATAGTGCAGAGTAGAACTGTCCCGTAGGGTTTCGAAGGAGCAGCTGGTGGATTCGAACTGCTGACCTTTTGGTTACAGCCCTAGGTCTTAACCACTGCAACACTTGGGCCCCTAGTGGAAACTCAGTGTGTGTTTAGTCATTCACTCAGTGAGGTACATAACTAACCCTAGCTCTTGAAAACTCTTATTACTGATTAGTACCAGAAACTACATCTTTAAATCTGGCTGTAGTAGTCTGCTAATGTTAATTTGCACATTTAAGTTCACATGGCTTAGTAATTCACTTCATTTCTTTTTCTTTAATATTTTATTCTTCCAGATATTTTCTTTAAAAATTTCAAATGTGAAAGCTAGATTTTTTCAAAAGTGGCCTATAGTTGATTTAGTCAATAACATTTTTAAAAAGTTGATTCACTTAGGTAGTACTTTATACTTATTGCCATTGAGTTGATTCCGAATCATAGCGACCCTATAGGACAGAGCAGAACTGCCCCATCGGGTTTCCAAGGAACGGCCGGTGGATTCGAACTGCCAACTTTTTGGTTTGCAGCTGAGCTGTTAACCATTGTGCCAGCAGGGCTCCAGAGAGTAGTACGCTAAAATAAATGTCTATTTCTTGATTTGTTGTTTGTCCATGAAGAAACCATTTGATTTCTTATTGTCTCTATTTAGCCAACTGTAAAATAGAATAATGATCAGGAAAAAACAATAACTAACAATGAGATTTTGTAAAAATGAACATATATCACAGACTAATAAGACTGACAATTTCAGCAACTGTAATTGTTAATATTTGTTGTACACTTACTTTGTTAAGGCACTTCGTTAAGTGCTTTACTTGGATTATGTCATTTAATTTTGTCATCTAGCCCATGTCGTAGGTACTGTTACTCTCACCATTTTGCATATGAGCAATGTGAAAAAAAAAAAAGCTGGATGTAAAGCCCAAGCATGCTTTCTCCAAAGACAACGCACTTCACCTCTTTGCTGTACTTCCTAATATGAGCAAAGACATGGTAGCGGGGTTCGGTAGAACAAGCTTGAATCCATTGTCCTTGCTTTTAAACATTATACTGTACTATCTCTTCCTGCAGTGTCATTGTGCGTGTTAAAGCTCTGTTATCAAAAATCTTAATTCAACCCCCCCCATCTCATAGGACGAGTATAGGCCTTTTATATGTGAATTCTTGCCCTTTAAATTTCCTTATTTTTGCCTACCCCATCTTGCCTAGCTTATAAAAAAAAAATGTCGAGTATTAATGTGTTTCTATTAAACGGACCCGATAAAAATGTATCATAAACAAATGAATTAATCAATTTGCCTAGTAAAATAATAGTTGTTTGCAGTGTTTTGAGCACATCTCTCACTATAAAACCAGTCTAAAAAGTGAAAGTATGGTTAAGTTTTCCACTTGTATGTGGTCTGCCTTTGGTTTATCCATGGCCATACTAGAAATCAAACGTACTAGTCTGCTTTCTCCCTGCCTCCCAGCATTACATATTTCCTGTTGTTGATACTGGCTTAAGGATCGTAATTTTTAATTTAAATTAATTTTATAGGTGCCTAAGCAAAATATGTGATGAATTCAAGTGGCAAATAAAACTATTGTGACTTAACAATATCCCATCCATTAGAATGGCTTACTAAGAGTTGACTATGTCTTGCTTAATGTGATAAGAATAGATAACATGCTTCTGGCAATGTGTGAGGAATGTGTTGTTTCCTTGCATGTAATTGCTTTTAATAGAAGGCAATAAAAGTAACTACTTTGTGACATGTGATGCTATTAGGATATTTGTAATTTTCTTTGAAAAGAGAGGCTGGTGTGATTAGGTACCTTTTGTTCCTTTAACAGCAATAATAAAGATGCTATCACTCCTTTCCTAGGTTTTACTTACTATTTGCTCTTGCAGTATCAGATCACATCCCTGTTAACTATTGGCATTTTGATTCTGTTTTCGCATGCTTTTGTTTTCTTAGTGCTGACAACTTAAGTGTTTTAATAATTGATTGTATTATAAAATGTAAGTAGCTAAATGATGGCTCAGAATATGGTTCTAAAATCCTTGTGTCATTGTTCATAGACATGCATTTTATCAATCATATTATGACTTGGCATTATACAGTTTCTTAATCCATGTTAGGGCATAAAGTAAATGTATGCAAAGATAAAATCATAGGAAATCAATTTCTTAGATTTGAGACAGGATTTGGGGACATGAGTCCACTTTTTTGAATATTTTAGACTAAGACATAATTTAGCTAAAGGATTCCTTTAGAATTCTCTGCCCTTTCCTGAGAAGACATCCAATCAGACTTTTTTTTTTTCCATGTTCACTCATGTCTAACCTATGAAAGCACTAGAATTTTTTTGTTGTGTTTTTGCTTGAATGTTACTTGGTCTGCTAATGTTATCATTGTTATATAAAGATATTGCTACCCATTGTAATTAGTAGGGCATGATGTTATTTTGATTTCCAGTAGTGGCATTTTTTTGAACTGATTGATATATTTTTGCCTAATGTTTCTTGTGATCAGTGACACTCATTTGTGATGACAGTGGACTAAGGATATCGTTTGTACCCTTGGTGCAGAACAAACTTAACTGACTCAGTAAGCATTGAACCCATGACCTTGGTGTTATTAGTGTGATGTTTTAACTGATTGGCTACAGGTAGGTATCCTGAGTAGCAGCCAGCTCATGCGAGAGTTATAGATCTACTCTCTCTTTTTGGCGATCTTGATTGTAGTGCTGGGGGTTTGTTCTCTTGCTGGGTCTGTAGTGCTCTAGGTCTTGACATGGAGGGAGAGACTTCAGGTTGCGGAAGAGTCTGTCACGTCGTGTATCTGTAAAGTGAGTCAAGTACCCCTGCCACAGAATACAAATATTGTTTAATAGAGAATTAGCTTTGTGCATGTCTCTAGCCTCCAAGGCATCCTCAGGACCCAGAGTAATGAGGCCCTCCCACATGTTATGGAGGAGGGGACGCCTATACATAAGCTCAAAAAGGCTTACCTTAAGTTTGGTTTGAGGTACAACCCTAGTCTTGAACAGAGCCAAGGGAAGGGTCTTAGCCTATGCTAATTAGGTTTTTTGGGGTAAGGTTTGGCCTGGTAGGCTTCAATAGTTCAGTTTACCTTTTTCTTACAATCTTTTTCCGGAATATATTCCTGGTGCTTAGTCTTTTATTACGCTGCCAAGATCTTTTTGTCTCTTTTTTTTACGTAGTGGTCTTTAATATTGAGAGGGACCATACAGAATGACAAGTGGTGCAGAGCTAGCTGTTCACAAGACTCTAAAACCTGATTTAGTAGCAGAATAAATCAATATATTTACATTTAGGTTTTTCTGGGAAACCCAGGACAGTCCAGTTGGGAACCATCCCTCCTTTTCTTCTCTACCTTTCTTTTCCTTTCTCACATTTTGGTTTTCTCTTCACTCTTCTTACTCTCTACCCTTTTATTCTTTTAAGCCTCATCAGTTTTTTTCTTTGTTGTCCGGCCCCTATTTTTATAACTATAAAGGTCTTTTGTAGCTTATGGAAATCTACAATCAGTCACTATTATTGGGGTCACCGTTCTCACTGCTCCTTTGGCCTATAAGTCGGCCCTTTAGTGGACTTGGGCCACTACTGTATCTTCCTGTTGATGTCCTTTGCAGTATACCACAGCCAGATGGGCAGGCAGTGACACTGCCTCGAGGAGTTGTAAAATCTGTTGGCTGTGTTTGATTTCTTTACTGACTCAATTTAAAAGGTCTCTTTGCTTCTACAAAGTCTCATATACATGTAAAACTGACAACACGTACTCTGAATCTATATAAAGGGTCACTCACTTGGACTTGGCCAGCCACAAGGCCTGGATCACCGTGACCAGCTCCGCTTATTGGGCTGAGGTTCTATTTGGGAGAGCGTTTGTCTTGAGGACCTCAGTGTGGCTGACAATTGTATAGCCCACTTTCCTTTGGCCACCCTCAATGAAGCTATTTCCACCTCTGAAGATCTCTAAACTGGCATCTCTTAGAGGTTGATTTTGTGGGTCTGGACAGCTGGTATGGACCAGGCCCACCGTCCAGACATAGTCTTGGTGGACAGAGTTTCCCAGGGACAGAGTGGGGAGAGGGGTGGCTGAATCTGGAGCGGTAACAGATTGGACCGATGTGCTGGGATTACTGACTAGAGAGGTCTGGCATTGAGTTACTTGGTACTCACTCTCTCGGGACACTCTCTTTTTCAGTGGCCATCATGCTTACATTATGCACACTGGTTCTCTCTCAGCGGGGGTCAGGGCCGGGCCTCCCTAGAGCCTGTGGGTCTTTCCCTCTTAGGCGGCCTGTACCGTTTCTGTACTGTTGTTGCTGTTGCCAGTAGGGTAACCTGGCACTTCCTGTCTTTTTTCTTCTTCTCTGTTGATATAGGCCTTGAATGTCAACTCAACTAGATGTTCGACATTCATAATTACTCCTCTCTCTATTTTGTGAACTTGGTTCCCAATATCCAGGGCACACTGTATTATAAAAATATTACTGACCATGTGAGCATTTGTTAGGTCTTTTGGATCTTGATCAGTACATTATCTAAAGGCTCTATAACTCTTTTGAGGAAGGTTGCAGTGTCCTCATTTTTACACTGGTTAATTTCATATACTTTGTTCTAACCTAAGAGCTTAGGCACTGCACATCTAAGGCCCACCAAAAGACAGTCCTGATATCGGGTGAGCCTACCTTATTCCACTGTGCAATTGTGGTCCCAGTGGGGTCTTGAAGGGGGAGGATGCCATTGACTGCATCTCTGGTCCATCGAGAATAATGTCTCCTCTGGGATTCCTCTCTGGCCCTGTCTAGGACCATCTTTTTCTCTTCCAGCGGGGAGGAAGGTGATTAAGAGAGATTGACAGCCTGCCTAGGTGGAATCAAAAGAGTTAAAGATGGCAGTAAACAGTTCATACAATTTCTTTGGTCTCTCTCGACATCTTGAGGTGTTATTCTTCCTGTTAATCAGGTCTGCTGTACTAAAGGGAACCGGCCCCTCCCTATTTGCCACAGAAGTTGTTTGGTGGAGGGGATATTGGCCAGGGGTTAGCCCTCCCTGTTGGTTCTGTACTGGTTTGAGGCACCCAGGGCCACATTTGTCCCTCTATAGGGCATCCCCCTGCCTTGTATGGGGCGATGGTAAGTGAAAATTCCCAGAATATTTAAACTGCCTTCCCTGGTTAATTCTTCACCCTTTCTCCATGCCTGGCACAGGTCCAGGAGGGAGCTGTGCACACTGCTGGAGTTGTAAGGGCTGTTCATCACTAACCATGGTGGCGGCAAGGTGGACTTTTTTTTTTTACAATTACAACTGAATTTATCTCAGTTCTCTGAAGTACACCTTAAGGGTGAATGCTTTGGAATGTTTTTTAGGATTATCCCTGTTCCTACACCTACATACCCACATGAAGACACACAGACAGACAAAGAACACCAGTTTTAAATGCATTCAGACAGATGGATGCCCCCCCCACAATCTAGAGGAGAGCCCATCAGACAGACAAAGAATAACAATGCAAAAAGGATGTCCCCTAAACCAAAAACCAAAACCAGGACTTAACCAGAAATCAGTGACCATAAACTAAATTACCTGTTTTCTGCTGTAGGAGAGCAGAGAGAGAGAGAAAGAAAGGGAAAGAGGAAAAGAGTGTTCCGAAAGAAAGATTGTCACAATGGCAGGGTGACTGCCGAGGGACTTTTTTTTATCAACTACCGATTAACCTTGAGTGATCACAGATGGACAAAGATTGTCACCGATGGCAGAGTGACCTGATACCCTTGGTTTCAGATGGGGCGAGGGACCTCAGCTAGGCAGAGGATGGGTCCCAGGGGCCACAACACCCACTTCCCTCATTTTACATCCCTTGGTGTCGGGTCTTAGGACTGTGCTGTTGCCACCCTCTTCTTTGCCTAGCTCTCCAGGGGGACTGTAACCCCCCTCAGGTGGACCAGTGGAACAACCTGGTCCCACGCGTGCTTACCTTAATTCAGAGGCTTTTCCCATCCAGTTTCCAGTTTCTGTTTCGGAGCTGAGGTGGGGACCCGGTGGACCTCGTCCCAGGGCAGGGATCACGGTGGCCTCGCAAAACTCCTTACTGACCAAACAGGGTTGGGGTGCGCCTTAAGGGGTTGCGGGGGTCCGGAGGCTCACCGCCCTGGTTTCGGAGTCCACAGCTCCCGCCAGAGTCACCAAAATCTGTAACCGAATGAGGGTTCTTGTCCTGTCCTATTAAAAAAAATATATATATATATATTTTTTGTCCTGTTACCCGATCGAAATAAGATGGACGCCAAACCACCAGTTGCAAGGGAAATAAAGTGGAAATTTATTGTCTCTGCAGACAAAGAGCAGCGTAGGGACTAGTGACCATAAGGCCACGTGTTCACGGTCTAAGGGGGCTGGGGAGCTGGAACCCGGAACTCTCCACGCTTAGCCCTCCCATGCCCATACTTGGAGGTCCGGATATTAAATCATCTTCTGTCGGATGTACGTGTAGTGGGACCCGTTGCCTATAAAATGGAATCGGGTGAAATCGTGGGCTGGGAAATATCGTTCTGTCCAGTGACAGTCGTGTCCGGGATGGGTTGAAGGACGTGATCTCTTCAATCTGCGCATGTTGAGCAAGCTTCACGGTGTAGCTTGGGGCTGGTTCAGTAGATGGAGCCACTGCCTGCTGCAACTTCCTGAAAAATGTTGCTCAAAACAAGCTTGTGTTTAGCAAGACAAAGAAAGGGTGGCGGGGGAGGGGTATTGATTGAGGTTTTCATGATCGCAAAAATAACTGTTTTAAGCAGCCATTTTTTGTAGTAGACATGAACTTGGTGTTATTTGCTTTCACCAATAGCAACGTCTGAGAAAAACTTCATAGTATAAGAAGCCCTTTGAACGTGTTTTCTAATTAATACCTTACTGGATCAGGATATAACAGTATGTAATTGATCTTATGGTGTAGTGGTTAAGAGCTTGGCTGCTAACCAAAATGTCAGCAGTTCAAATTCACCAGCCACTCACTGGAAACCCTGTGGGGCAGTTGTACGTTGTCCTGTAGGGTCACTGTGAGTCAGAATTGATTCGATGGCAATGGCTTTAGTTTTAGTTTAATTGATCTTATAAAACAAAACGAAAAAATGCAAGTCAACAAATTCTTAATTATTTTTTTCAGGGACGTAGCTGAATACATTTTACTTAAGTTATATTGAAACGATTGTCTGTACAAAGCTTTTTTGGCATTATCCTAATATTGTATAATTTTTGCTTTATTTCAGTAATAGTCTATGTTTCCTCTTATTCTCAGACATATTGAGACAATTATTTATCATTTTCGGCTCTCAGATTTAATAATGTTTTTGAAAATATCGTTATCAGTTTCCTTGGCATGGCGATTACATTTATGCCTCAACGTTTATATATTACATAATATTATTTAATATTTGAGAATGAGTGCCAATAAATATGTTTAATTAATTACCGTTGCACCCCAATTAGAACCTAATAAAGTAGCAGTCTTAAGAATTTTCTGTGATTTTTATGAATACCGATGCAGGAGTTTTAATCTCCCTAAAATCCACATTTCTGGCTTCCATGGAAGTTGGGGTAACCCACACAGGTCATTGTCCTTCTGTGTCCTTTTGAACCTTAAGCCTTGAAAAAACTGTTTCCTAAAAGCCAATTTTGAGTCAAACAATGGTCCAGATAAACTTGAAAGACCATTTGGTTTTGGGCTTTGGGCTCTTTTGAAGAATTCAGTCTGTTTAGGGAAAACAGACTACGAGGATCAGACCGAGAGCTATGTTTAGGGTAAATGGCTAATTATTTTAACTGTTCTTCAAGACGGTGCTGTATGAAAATCCGTTCTGTTCCCACCCTTTTTTCATGGCGATACCAGTAAGATTTGGTATAAGAATTTTGGAAGTTCTTTTCATCTTGGGAACATTTCTGACACTGTAGTCGAAATGTTACCCCAGTTTGCAAATCGTATTTAAATAAACTTCAGTCAATTTCTGTTATTGACTTAATATGATTTTTGTTTTAATAATATTAAAAGTGATTATAAATGGGTTATTTTTTATAATTTAGTATTTATGTGATATATGTAGCTGCTCTCAATTATCTTAGAGGTGAATAAATACATGGAACTTTGGAGGTACACATAGATGAGAAAGGCAGTTAAATATTTTGATAGTAGTCTTTTTCTTGAGTCTCAGTATTTTTAGCCTAGGCTTGTTTGTGTCATCCTAGACTAGGAGTGGAAACCCTGGTGGCGTAGTGGTTAGGTGCTATAGCTACTAACTAAAATGTCGGCAGTTCAAATCCACCAGGCACTCTTTGGAAACTCCATGGGCAGTTCTACTCTGTCCTATAGGGTCGCTATGAGCCGGAATCCACCCGATGGCAATGGGTTTGCTTTTTTGTTTTAGACTAGGAGTAAGAAGTAAAAGAGGTGGGAGAAATCATTATATGTTCAGATCTTCCAATAGGGATTATTTAAAGATTGTTCAAAGATAATCTGAAACCTTCGTTATCAGAGTGAAAAGGTACTCTTGGCCTTTAGGAAACATGCTTTATGAGCCTTCTCCTAGGCCATAAGTTTTTCTTGGGCCATGTATTGCATAAAATTACTGTTGAATTCTTCCATGGTTGTAAGAGTTACAATGGATCTACATGTTTTAGATTTTAAGTTGTAAAAAAACTCTGTTTTTGGAGATTATCTTAATTCCCCCACCTTGATTATTTCTTTTTTGCAGCAACAATGATATTGTTGTTCAGAATCCAGAACCTGAGGATTAATATAATTAATTAGAGTTGTAATGTATGTAAAATGAATTAATTTGTGAACTGTGCTAGGTTGAGTTTATGAGTTTTCTATTGATTGGATGTTGAGGGTACTCTACATCCTTAGCCACGGGGCAATTGCAAACCCGGAATGTGCATATGAACTAGAAATTCAGCTATTAATTTAATAGGAGAAAGATAAATAATTAGTCCATCAAGCATTTGTTATATACCACACATTTTTCTAAAAAACTTTACATATATAATTTAATTAATCCTCACCAAAGAACATCTGTGAGATAATGTTAGTATGTTTAGTTCTATTGAAAAAGTAATTGGGTAACAGGAAGATTAAGTTACTTGCCTGAAGGTCCCAAAGATAGCAAAGCTGGGTTTGAACCCAGTGCCCTTAATACTATGCAAACTGCAGCCTCCAGTTTATTCACAGAATGTCAATTATATAACTTGCAATCTAGGTTCCTTTTATGTAAAAGGAGCCCTGGTGGTGCAACAGTTAAGCACTCAGCTGCTAACTGACAGGTTGGTGGTTCAAACCCACGCAGAGGCTCCACAGGAGAACGAGCTGGCGATCTGCTTCCATAAAGATTATAGCCTAGAAAACCCTATTGTGGGGCAGTTTTTCTCTGTCACAAGGGGTTGCTATGAGTTGAAAATCTACTCAAGGGCACCTACCAACAACAACCTGAAGTACATAGTATATAAAGTGCAGTCCTATTCCACCTGCCAGATATGTGCGCAAGCAGGTTTGGGGTTTATCCTGAAGCAGGAATGGGCGTGACATCAAGGAAGAGGGCCTAGAGAGGGGATAGAAACTAGCTGTGGGCTGTGGGAGAAATTCTGTACTATCTGCGTTTCTGTATCTGAGTTGTTTCTATGTCTAACCAGTATCATTCATTCTTTGCATCTAAGTGTGTTAATTCTATCATCAAAGCTTGGAGACGACATTTGCTATTTGGGAGGGACTGAGCACTTTAACAGAAGTTGCTATTGATTTAGTTCCTCTAACTGTGTATTAATTCTTATCAAAAATAGTCTTTCTTATTGAAATTACTCTATAGGAATTAGGAAGTCAAAAACATTTTAGAATTCCTTCATAAGGAATTCCTGTGTTTTGCAAATTTATTTCCCTGTTATGTTAATAGAGTGAGAATTCTACGCCATAATCGATATGTCTTACTTTTGAAATAGATACTGATCATTATTCCTTTACCATCCATCCTTACTAAAAGAAGGGGTCCTATGGTGTTAGATATGCTTAACCTTACTGTAAGCCTCCTGCTCATGTGACTCCTAGAAATGCTAATCTAAGTACCTAAATTATATTATCATGCCTGCAATATAACTATTCATACTTTACTAATAGGCTTTTGAAGGGTGTGGAATTTTGAGTTCCAAGGTCATATCCAAATGTCAACTAAGCGGTGACTGTGTATAGCAGTTGTAGGCATGACAGCATGCCTTTTTGACTGGTTGAAAGGAATCGATATGTCAAGTTATTAAAATATGTTTTTTATACTGTTTTGAATAGATTGCTTTAAAAAAAGTCATTGAAAAAGTATAAATCATATTATAGGCTTTGGAAAGTATAATTCTATAATTCTTTTATCAAATTTATTATTTCGATTGAAATTGTGCTGTGTCACTTTTTGTGTGTTTATGAAATGCAGTGATCATTTATAAGAATCATTGTATGTAATGCTCATCAGTACTGTCTCACTAAAATGCTTGGTGAACATAAGCATCCGTTTCCAATTTTCTATACTTTTCAATTTTGAATTAGAAACAGATTAAAGGGCTTGTAAGAAATACTCTAAATTTGAATTATCAAAATATAAAGGGGTTATATAAATGGGCATTGATGCCTGGTGACATTAATAACATGTGCATTTACATATATATTAATAGTTGTGCATTATGAATAATTAAAAGTATCAATAATTACCTAGAATCAGGTTGCTTTGAATACTTTGGAACAAACTTCTGCCCTAACACTGCCATTAATGAAATTCACCTTGGAACCAAGCAACTTTGTATGTAGAGAATAACAGAGTTGCTAAGACATGGGAGCCTGTGGAATGGTTGCTTATAGAGCATCAGTATGTTACTTATATTGAAATCCATCATTGCGCTCTTTGAAGGGGGAATGAAAATATGGTCTGCTTTATTTGCATAATTAAGTACAAAACTTAAAGAATGGATGTTTTAAATGCTTTACTCTTAAAAAAAAACACTGCTGTGGAGTTGATTCTGACTCACAGCTACATAGTATAACTCAGAAGACACAGTCGAACTGCCGCATAGAGTTACCAAGGCTATAAATATTTACGGAAATAGACTGCCACTTCTTTCTCCAGAGGAGTGGCTGGTGGGTTCAAACCCACTACCTTTTGCTTAGCAGCCAAGTGCTTTAACCACTGTGCCACCTAAAAAAAAATCCTTAATTCATTCTTAAGGACATGTAATTTATAGAATTAAAGCAACCTATTTCCCGTACCATATAGAGGTGGGCAACTGTTGAACATGTAATATTAGACAGATCTTTGCCAGTCATAGTAGACAATATTTTGATGTACTAATAAATTTTAATTAAGGCACTAGCTATGAGTTAGATAAACCGTCCAGTAGACTTAATATATCAATATGCTAACCACGGTGCAGAATTTGCTTGTTTTGGGCAGTAGATATTTCCCAAGGGACACTCTGTGCTAATCTTTGTTGCTAAGCAGCAACTGCAATTTTTTTAGACTAAATTTTCACAAAAGATAACTTTTATAAGCCTTGCAGATAATATCATAAGCCTACATTCAGTGTAACTAAACTTCGTAAAATAGTTTTCCTTCCATCTATTTTCCTCAGACATCTCCCTTCTCTCACTGTACTCAGATACCTGTATAATCGGCACAGTTAAAAATTTACTTCGTTTCATGTGTATTGGATCAACTGATGTTCAAGTGTTGGTAGCTACATTTTGTGCATGGATATTAATAGCTAATAATGTCCTACATAGAGACTAATTCAGTGTAGAAATGGGGTAACGGCGTTATTCTAGCGAGTCTTCTAAGCTGCCATTGAGGCTGTCCTCCTTGTTTTATTTTCTCATTCAACAAATAATGCATTGAATTTCTGTCATATGTCATACACTGCTAGTTTTCACAAAATGCTTATTGCACCATTAGGCCTGTGACCCACAGAGTGAGTTACTCTGAATTCTCAGTGGTGGAAATGGATTTTTCTTACCTTGTGTTGTTATGCCACCATCTCTGTATTTCTGCATTTTAGGTCCTGCCTGATTAACTAAACTCAAGATAACTATTTCTTCCTAGTATCTTTAGAAATGTCCTGAAATCCAAATTATTATTATTATTGTTGTTTTTACGTGCTTAAACTTTTGGGTGTTAACTGACCCATTATGTGTTATGATGGACAGTATTTTCCAGAGACCTTCTGCTTAGTTATTCTCTTATTCCTGGCCTATTTTGAACTGAGTCTTCTTGTTGTCTCCTGAAATGCAATATGATAAAAATGCAAACATGGTCAAACACTGGACTTTGGGGTGGAGCTGTATTTTGAGGAGTCCTGGTGACCCAGTGGTTAAGAACTTGGCTGTTAAATCAAAAGGTTGGCAGTTCGAATCTACCAGCCGCTCATTGGAAACTCTGTTGGGCAGTTCTGCTCTGACCTCTAGGGTTGCTATGAGTCAGAATTGACTCGATGGCAACAGGTTTCTGTATTTTAAAGTTTAGAAATAGGAGTGGAGAGGCAGCAGGTAGCCCGTTCAGTAAAAGGAAAACTAAGATTGTGGTAAAGATTGTTAGGGGTGGAATAAATAAAATGCTTTCTGCCTCCGTAGGCATTTGGCTTATAGAATTAGTAACTGAATTTTTGTTTGAGAGAACTGCTCATGTTTTCTCAGAATTTTTTTTTATTTTAATGTTCAAGATGTAGTGAACAATCTTTTGTAGAAATGATGGGTCTCTTAATAGTAATCAGTAAATTTACTCACCTGTGCATTCTTATATTCACTCCTACTAAAAAGGTGTGAATACACACACACACACACACACATTCAGAAAACCAAAACCAAACCAAACCCATTGCCATCAAGTCAATTCCAACTCATAGCAACCCTATAAGACAGAGTAGAACTGCCCCATAGTATTTTCAAGGAGTGGCTGGTGCCCTTTTGGTTAGTAGCCGAGCTCTTAAACCAGTGTGTCACCAGGGCTCTCTCTCTGTATGTATATATATATGTATATACATACATATAAAACACTGTGCCAGATGCTAACGTAGGCCTTGATTAAGGCAGATGTAATTTTGACTCTTCGAATTTAGTCTAAAAAATATATATATAATAATAAATACGTAAATTAATAAGCATTTCAAATAGCATTAAGTATTCTAAAGGAGATAAAATACAATAATAAGATAATTACTTAGGTGGGGCCTTAAATAGGATAGTTAAGGAAAGTAGTTGTAAAAGTATATGAATCAAGAATATCTTTAGAAGCAGACGCCAACAGGAGTTGTCGATAGATTGAATGCAGGGCATAAGAATAAAGCAAAGACTCAAGGATCACTCCTAGGTTTAGGTCTCAAGTCAAAAAGAAAAAAAAAAAGTACCATTCGGTAAATATAGTATTCGAGCCACTACATCAGAAAAGTCTGGGGAGGATACTGTTGATAGGAAAAGTGATCAGAGGCTTAAAACGATGTGCTAATTAAAATAAAACTCCCTTTGGATGTGGTATACTAATAGTTTCAAAGTTAGGAAATACAGTACAGCTTGGGCTAGTCCAGTGTTGATACAGAGAAGTAAAATGTATTGCTTTAGCATTAACCTTGGCCTCAGCTCTGCGGGTTTGTGCTTCTTTTGATTTGACTGTAAAGAGAACCCTTCCTTTTATTCTCTGTGCTTAACTGTTTGGTCAAATGAACATTGCACCTCTAAGTCTTTCTTTTGATTTATTCTAGGCTGAGGTCATACTGTGTACTAGGCATGAATTAATTACAAATTGAGCAGTTTTGCTCTAGAGAATTTTATCCTCATTCCAACTAAATCTGTGATCTAAGAAAGATCTTTACATTCTTTGTGTGCCTGAGGGGCACTGAAAGTGTACTGATAAAAACCCTGTGGAATTCAGAAGGAAATGTAGGTCATTTCTTTTGGTTCTTCCACTGAATGCCTTGAAGCATCATATTCCAAAGTCCTCTTTCCAAATTAAAGTAAAACTCCTTATTGAGGAATTTTTAAAATGTTTTGCATTACCTTGTTCTAGGAGTTGAGAACAAATTTAATATTTATTAATTAATTATTGGAGAAATTACCAAAATGGAGTATAGATATATGGCAAATAATGTTTCGTGTAAATTTTGAAGTATTCTAACTGTAGCTGTATTATTATTTACGGTACATAAGAAAGGACCCTCTCATTCATTTCTTAATGTTCCATGCTTAGTCCTACAGAATGCGTAGAATTATATAAAGCAACTGTGATCTTCAATTCCAAAAACCAAACTAAACCTTTTGCCCTCAAGTTGATTCCGACTCATAGTAATGCTATAGGACAGACTAGAACTGCCCCACAGGGTTTCCAAGAGTATAATTTTCACAGAAGTAGACTGCCACATCTTTTTCTTGCTGACTGGCTGATCTTTTAGTTAATAGCTGAGCTCTTAACCACTGCACCATCTGGAAAGCCCTACAACCATATCTGAAGGCTCAAGAGGGATTTAAGGTGGTTTTGCTGAGCTTTCCAACTTTATCCAGGACATTGATGTGTCTTCAACTGTAATTCACTTCATTTCAGTTTGGCAAGGATATATTTTAGCACCATTATTCAGTAAAAGGAGCCCGGGTAGTGCAGTGGTTAAGAGCTTGGCTACTAATCAGAAGTTCAGCAGTTCAGATCTGCCAGGCACTCCTTCGAAACCGTATGGGGCAGTTCTGCTCTGTCCTATAGGTTCACTATGAGTAGGAATCAACTCGATGGCAACGGGTTTAGTTTCTGGTTTTATACAGTAAAACCTGTGAAAGCTAGAACCTGTTCAGGCAGAAACCTGTCAGAGAAGAGAAACTGAAATACTTTCCACTGAAGTGAGCAATAGAAAAGTGGTAAGACTGTACCCTGTCAAAGGTGGAAAACGTGCAAGGTCCGGAAAAACAAGGCAGTCCATCAAGTTCTAGCTCTCACAGGTTTCACTGTAATACCTTCATTTATGAAAGAAAGTATTGGAGAATTGCATTCAAGGAGATAATGCAAGTTCTTTGTGTGATAATCTTTTCAATCAGCATTCTAGTACATATTGATAGTATATTGCAACTCAGATTTGCTAGCCTGCATCTGAGATGGCTTAGTTTATTTGATTTGTGAACGCCAAAGAAATCATTTTGGAAGACTTCTGTGAAGTACATAAGGAAGTTTAAAACCAATTATTTTAGGCATATGATGTGATTGAAAATACCATGGCTTGGGTCAGGCACACCTTAGTCTTCAAGGTGTCATCTTTGCTCTTCAACACTTTAAAGAGGTCCTTTGCAGCAGATTTACCCAACACAACGCATCTTTTGATTTCTTGACTGCTGCTTCCATGGGTGCTGATTGTGGATCAAGTAAAATGAAATCCTTGACAACTTCAGTCTTTTCTCCCTTTATCATCATGTTGCTTATTGGTCCAGTTGTGAGGGTTTTTGTTTTCTTTATGTTGACGTGTAATCCATACTGAAGGCTGTAGTCTTTGATCTTCATTAGTAAGTGCTTCAAGTCCTCTTCACTTTCAGCAAGCAAGGTTGTGTCATCTGCATAATGCAGGTTGTTAACGAGTCTTCCTCCAGTCCTGATGCCCCGTTCTTCATATAGTCCAGCTTCTCGTATTATTTGCTCAGCATACAGATTGAATAGGCATGGTGAAAGAATACAACCCTGACGCACACCTTTCCTGACTTTAAACGAATCAGTATCCCCTTTTTCTGTCTGAACTACTGCCTCTTGATCTTTGTAAAGGTTCCTCATGAGCACAGTTAAGTGTTCTGGAGTTCCCATTCTTCGCAATGTTATCCATAATTTGTTATCCACGCAGTCAAATTCCTTTGCATAGTCAGTAAAACACAGGTAAACATTTTTCTGATATTCTCTGCTTCTAGCCAAGATTCATCTGACATCAGTAATGATATCCCTGGTTCCACATACTCTTTGGAATCTAGCTTGAAATTCTGACAGCTCCCTGTCAGTGTACTGCTGCAACCATTTTTGAATGATGTTCAGCAAAATTTTGCTTGCATATGATATTAATGATATTGTTCAATTATTTCCACATTCTATTACCTTTGTTTGGGCTAATCTTCCATGTCTGTATTCTCAGCAGGCTTCTTCTAGGGGCATGCTACTAAAGGTCCAGAGATGCTTTTTATGTTTGCTCACTGTACAAGGGTGACCAGATGAGACTCTGGCTAGAGGCTGAAATTTGGCAAGAGCTCTACTTGCAGAGCTGTGTACACATAGGCGTACATCCACCCAGAGGAACTGCCCATTTGTAAATTGCACAATAGTGCCGTACAGCTTGGAGACAGCCCATGCAGGCTGTAAGCCAGGCAGCTGCTGAACATGATTCTCCGGGCCTTCAATCCCTGTACTCCCCTCAAAGAGCTTTCTCTTCTGTGCTTTGTTTTTTCCTCTTCTTTGTTTTTCCCTTACCAGCAGGAAGCCAATTCCACTAAAGGTGATTAATTATTTCTCTTTGTTGGGAATAAGGCAAGTGTTTCCCTGAAGAGTTATATTTGCTGTAATTACTATGCCAATATCATTGGAGTCTGGAATATATCTCAGCATTTTGTCTCTTTTCTCAGCTCCTTCTTCCTTTACAATGCAGCATCTTTAACTACAATTTGTTTACCCTCTGACCTTGGGGTGAGTGATTATTGTCTTCTACATTTAAAAAAATCCAATTTAAATAAACTTAATAAATTGAAGCTTAGAAAGAAATGATAGTATTAATAGTTCACACAACTCTTTTATCTTCTCAATAACCCTGGAGGTTATTATTATTAGTCCCATTTAATAGATGAGGAAAATGAGGTGCAGAAAATTTTTGTAATTTGCCCAAGATATCATACAGAATAAATTGTGGAATCGCAGTTCTAACTGAGGCATTCTGTTTCATAGCCTTTTTTTTTTTTTACTGTGTTATAATTTATGGATTTGCTAATTGCCTCTCTTTAACTTTTCATCAAGCTCTGCAATAAATCAGCAGTTATTTTTTTTCCTCGTATTCAGAGGGGATAAAATAGCAGCATATCAGTAGCTATAAAAGTGTGTCCTTTTAGTCAATGCAGTGCCTTTAAAAGTTACTAACGTTATAAAAGCTCCATTTCCTTAATGGATGACTAGAAACACCATCTATATATACATATATGTTGGTTATGTACCCATTACTGTCGAGTCGATTCCGACTCAAAGCGACACTCTAGGAACAGAGTAGAACTGCCCCATAGGGTTTCCACGGAGTGGCTGGTGGATTTGAACTGATGACCTCTTGGTTAGCAGCCATAGCACTTAACAGACTTATATAACCAATGGAGACCTGATGGCATCCTGGTTAAGAGCCCAGGTTGCTAGCCAAGAGGTCGGCAGCTCAAACCCACCAGCCACTCCTTGGAAACCCTATGGGGCCGTTCTACTCTGTCATGTAGGGTCATTGTGAGTTAGAATCAACTTAGCTGCTCACAACAACAGACCACTTTGTAGCCTGAAATGTTATTAACTGATGAGTATAGGGAGGTTTCATCCATTTGGACCCTTTAAAGAGGGAAGACGATTGACAGTGGTATTTGGAATTATTGTTTGACTTTAAACCTCAATAGAACTTTCCAAGGGACATTGGATACAGGGAAGTGATAAGCAAGATAACAGAAGGGTACAGCAAACAAGGATCTACACTTTGTCTTTTTAATGCAAGCCCTGTTACCTCCCATATTTCTTTTGATACTTTACCACTTTCTCCTAGTTGAAAGGATGCTGGAAAGGAGATCTAGAGCAGATCTTTTCTTTACAAAATGCAGATAATAAATGATGTTCACATCATGACTGCTTTCATTGTCGTAGACAAGGTGTTATGCATTTGTCCCTGTGCTGGCAGTAACTCTATCATTTTTGTCTCTCAAAAGACATTTTAGAGTGCAGGCAAGTTAGAATATCTTTCTTATAGGGAAAACATGAAATCTACTTTGTTGCTTTGTTAAAAAGTGAATGATTAACAAATTCCATTAAAATATGCACAAAAATGTAAAAAATTTTTCTGTCTTACCTCAGAACTGATGATTTCACAACAGTGAGGCAAGACATTCTGGTTTTGGTCCACTAGGGGGCGTTCAGTGCTAATGAAGAGAGAGAACTTTCTACTGTGTATTTATTGGTGAAGAGGCCAATAAGGCAACTACTTTGACTCGTTAGGAGAGAATATATTACCTCATATCACTATGTTTTCAGCAGTTAGGGATATCAAGATGAATAATATACAGTTTGTGTCCTCAGTGAGCATTAATTATTAAAAGTGAGGCAGATACATAAAATAATTGCTATAATACAATGTGGTTACTGCTGTAAAGAGGCATGAAAGAATTAATATTCATATCATTGAAGAATAAAGATGGATTCAGAAGTTTTCAGACAAAAAGTAACATTTGAATTGGGACTTGAGCTCTATGTAGATTTTTTTCCCCCTCCAAAAAGAAAAGGGCATTCAGGACAAAGGAAAATACGTGAACAAGTGTAGGTATGATAAAGCATGACATATTTGGGGAGTAATGCATAAAGTATGTGGTTGGAACATTGGTGATGTGAAGGTCAGGAGGACGATCACTTGAAAGGCAGGTTGGAGTCTATTGACAAAGGACTTTTTTACTGCGGCCTTTAGGTAGCCTTTACTGGATTTTTAATTAGGGGGTTGTGAAGGTGTGATCATATTGCGTTTTAGAAAGATCATATTAGGTAGGAAAGTGAACGATTGATGGGAGACCATTTAGGAGGCTTTTTATTGTATTCTAAGTGAGAGAACAAGGCAATGGCAGTGGAGATGTAAAGGAGGGAACTATATATTTAGAAAGTGAAATTAGCCATTATTAGTGGCATATTGAACTTGGGAAGGTGAGAGACAGGAAGGAAAGGGGAAAGAGAAGTCTACGATGATTCCCATGTATCTGGCTTATACAGCCAGGTAGATTATGGTGCTACTTACTGTGATAGGGAAAAACAGAAAGAACAAAACATAAGTTTCAGATATTCTAAGTTTGAGATATAAGACAGTTTAGTGGTTATGTTCTGTAGGCAGATGGATGTCGAAAATTGGAGCTCAGAGAAGAATATCTGGGTTTGAGAGAGAGAAATTGGGAGTTCATCTACAAAGCCATGAGAAGGGATGAGATCATCTAAAGAGGAATTGTAGAGGAAGAAAAAAGAGTCCAGGATTAATCCCTGAGGAATGTCAACATTTCAAGGACAGTGGAGTAGACAGTGAAAAGAAATGCCAACAAAGAATGAGCAAAACCAAGAAAATGTATCACAGAAGCCAAAGAAGGGAATATTTCAGGAAGAAGGAAGCTGCTGGTTCAACCATATTCAACATTGCTAAGAAGTCAAGTCAGGTGAGGACAGAGGAAAAAAAAAAAACATCTTTTAGGTTTCGATTTGGCAATAAGGAGAATGGTAGTGATCTTAACGTAAGTATCTTTTAAGGGTTGGTATGAATGGAAACGAGACTGGAGTTCTTTGTAGTCAGGGCCATTGTAGGTATTGATGGTGGAGTTGTTGGGATAATATCGAAGGAGTAAAGGTTTTATTGGGTTAAGAAAGAATGGACGATGAGTCCTGTTGTGTGTTATACTCAGCTGGGGGTGTTCAGCAAGGATGAAGACATGATCAGAAGCTCATGAGAGCACTCTGGCCTGAACGTAGGGTTTTGGGAGGTTATTCAGCAGTTAAAGCTTCATGGATATCCTCAGCAACATTTTGACATAAAATTGCATCCAATAAATTATGGAAGATTGGCTAGTTTTAATAATGTATAATACATTATACAAATACATACATCACAGTTTACAAAGGAGACAGTTGTCAAATTAATGAAGTGTGTTAGCTTAGCCTTCTCCGAAGACTAATTATCTGAATTATTTAAATATCGGTTATAGCACCCAACACCTGAAGAGTGTTTTCTGAGTCTAGGATCGTAGTTAATTAGAAAAAAAAAAAAAGTGAAAATCAGGCATCCATATAAAATCCAAGCGTAATCAGACAGTTCCATTTAAATGGCTAGGCTTGGACCTCCCCCCCCCCCAAAAAAAAAAAACACAACTAATGGCTTAAAAAGCACAAATCATTAATTGTTTCAGTTGCACCTACACCCTAGATTTCCATGAAGTGTCACATTAAGTTATATACTTATTTTCTCTAATATTCACGTAGAAGGAGCCCTGGTGGTACAATGATTAAGTGCTCGGCTCCTAAGCAAAAGGTTTGCAGTTGGAAACCCAGTGGCTCTGTGTGAGAAAGACATGACGATCTGCTCCCTGGAAGAAAATGCTGGGGCAGTTCTACTCTGTCATGTGGGACGGTTATGAGTAGGAATCTACCCCAAGGCACCCATCGACAACAACATTTTAACCCAGAAGTAAAGTACCATCAGACAAATTGCTGAAATCCTCTGAAATTCAGAAAAGTTCTTTTAGAAGTTATTCACTAGTAATAAGTAGAGAACCATTTTTTATTTAAATTATTTTTATCACATAGTTTTTGATACTAGTAAAGAAAACATTGAATATGATTGACCTTATTAATTTTAATTTTATACAATTTAATGAGTTGTGTTAGTGATTTTACAGAATGAAACCTTTATCCATTTATGCTTTTGAAAAATGACCTTGTAAAATGTCAAAATTGCTATTGTATGCTTTTATTTAATGATTTGCGCTTGATGCTTTTAAACTCTTTATTGAAGGTCAAGGATTCTATTAAGGCATTTTTGTCAGTAAAATGTTGACAGAAATTAACTTGGTGGTTGAACTCTCACTGACAATACTGTCACATTTTTAAAGAAATTGTCTACTGATAAGGCCAGAGTTTGCTCATTATTTTTCTTAGTAACAACTACTAGTTCATTAAATATTGCCTTAATTAGTGTGTGTGTTAAGTGTCAAAACTTAGTGGTCACAGTTAAATTCTTACTTAATAGATATTTAGTTTAATTTCTAAAGTTATGTTATCCTTAGTGACTATGTATAAAAAAAAAAAAAAAATGTATATAGGCCAGATATTTGTATGAGATGAAGCTGGGTGGATTAATTTCAAAAGCATTTATAATTATGTTTACCTTAATGTATTTTTGATATTTGATATTGATTTTAGACATTCATAATATGTTCTATAAAGTCACACTCTAAACCTGTAGAGCCACACAACAAAAGCAGTAAAGAAAAGCTGAAACATTGTCTTATTTTCTTACTCAGAACTTTTTCCTGTTCCCTGTTCAGTGCAGTATGTTTCAGGGTCAATCAGATTTGTTACTTACCACCTAAACAAGATTTGGTTATGATATGTGGTGATCACTTTTTCTGCCAGGCCGCCTTTAAGGACATGGCTATAGTTAACACAGTGTTTCAAAAGGCCGAATGTTGAAACATAATGAGTATATGGAAATGTGAGCGTAGTGTTAACATATCACAGGATTACCACTTTTGCTGATGTCAATAAATACTTGAATGGAAAACTCTTAAATTAATCTGTACAAAGGTTATTTTCTCTCCCTCTGTGGATGTTTGTCTACCCATACTTGAAGAATGCACACACATATATGTCATGTTGGTATAATATATGGAGAATTATCTCACACTTATGGTTTCTTGAAGATGTCATATTTATGGTGTCTAGGAGTTATGGAAACCCTGGTGGCGTGGTGGTTAAGTGCTATGGCTGCTATCCAAAGGGTTGGCAGTTCGAATCCACCAGGCGCTCCTTGGAAACTCTATGGGGCAGCTCTACTCTGTTCTGTAGGGTTGCTGTGAGTCGGAATCGACTCGACGGCACTGGGTTTGGTTTTTGGTCTTTTTTTAGGAGTTATGTAAATTGTGAAATTATCCTTCAGAATTCTTTTGCCTTAGTGTGTGAGAGAGGCTTGGGTGGTATATGCACCATCATATTCACCATAAGTGCTGTCCCATGATGTAAGTGACCTTTTAATTCACATTTAGCAAATTGAAACGTAGGGTATGGCTCTCCAAGACCTTGGAATTTTAAAAAATATCTTCATTGAAATATTCAATCCTATTAAATTTTGCGTGGCATACAGGAATCGTGACCTTTCGGTCACTGATGATTGCAGATGTACAATTCAGAGTCTCAAAGCTCTGAATACAACTGATCTTCGTTTCCTCAGAGTTTGTGAGATTTCTTCTACATCAAAATCTCATAGGTGTTGAAAAGACCTTGAGTCATCCTTGCCCTTTCTCTAGGCAGGGCTGTATTCACGCTCCCACTTTGATAGTCATCTCCATTTTGTTAACAATCTTCAATGTCTTATGTACTTTGTTGCATTTTCTCACTTCATCTGATGATTGTGATCATTTTGATTATATTAAATGTCATACTTTTTATATTTTTGCTTTGAAAAGCTATCTCAATGGACAGTATAAACTTTAAAGGTAAGATGGTGAATTTACCGCTAAAACGACTAAGGTAGGCAACCAGCTCATCATTTGCGCAGTTCATGCCTTTATATGTTAAAAATGTCAGTGTCCAGTAAAGCTGGCTTAGTTTTTATGAGATTATATTGTAGGACGCTGTACTCATCATTAAATGATAGTTGTTTTAGGAAAAGCAAGTGCTTTTTTTTCTTAAAGGACAACCTTAACTTCTAGTTCCTATGATTGGAGTTGTACGTTTTGTCAGTAAAGAAAGATGGTTGTACTCTGATGAAATTTTTGTACTGTGCCTCAATAAAAATAGTAAATAATATATATTAGCCTTTAACCTTTGTGATATTTCTGTTTAGAATATGTGTATAGGCTCATGTGACTTATCACAAAACAAGAAGAAAAGGAAAACCCTAAAATCTATTTCACCCACAGGTTTTCTGGCATGATTTGTTGAGTATATTTTTTTACTTTGGGGAAAAAATGTTAGCTGTATTAGAGAGAACCAACTCATTTTAATGATTTTCCTCCATAAGGAGAAAAAAATGATTATTCTCTGTTTTTGGAGGACACAGTAATTATTTTAAGTGTGAAACTGTATTCCTTCAAAATTAGATAATAATTTTGTTGTTATTGTTGAGTGAAGCCAAATTCATATATTTTCTGATTGCCTTTGATAGTAGACATGAAAGATTGTTTAATATGCATTTCTCCACTAAAGAGATCTTTATGATAGAGTAAAAACAGTGAATTTTCACTTGCTTTATTTGGACCTTATGCCCATCAGCAGGGATTCATGGTAAAAAGTAAAACAAAGATCTACTATGAAATAAACAAACCAAACCCATTGCTGTCAAGTTGATTCCAACTCATGGTTACCCCATTTATTACAGAGTAGAACTGTTCCATAGGGTTTTCTTGACTGTAACCTTTTCGGAAACAGATTTCCAGGCCTTTCTTCTGTGGCTCTGCTGGGTGCATTTGAACCCCCAGCCTTTAGGTTAGTGGTTGATTGCAAACCATTTGTGCCACCAGGGACCTTTCCTATCAAATAGCGCTGGATTATTTAGGGAAGCAGGCCTCTGGATAGCAGAAGTGGTTTGTGATTGGCTACTAACCAAAAGGCTGGCAGTTTTAATCCACTCAGCGCAGCCACCGGGAAGAAAGGCCTGGTGATCATGGAAAACACTATGGAGTGCAGTTTTACTCTGAAACACGTGGGGTCGTAGTGAGTCAGAATCAACTGAATGGCATCGGGTTTGGTTTAGTCAGAGAAACAGATGTAGAAATGCAGGCTCTAGAGCCAGACTGCTTAGGTTCAAAATCTACTTCTACCACTTCCTAACTAGTATGAGCTGGGGGGCCAAACCAAAAACCAAACCCATTGCCTTAGAGTAGAGTCCAACTCATAGCACCCTGTAGGACAGAGTAGAACTGCCCCTTGGATTTCTAAGGCTGTAAATCTTTATGAAGGCAGGCTGCCACATCTTTCTCCCATGGAAATGCTGGTGGGTTTGAACCTCCCACCTTTTGGTTAGCAGCTGAGCTCTTAACCATGTCGCCATCAGGGCTCCTTGATGCTGGGGAAGATACTTACTATCTAAGTCTCCTCATCTGTAAAATGGGAGTAATAGTAGCTACTTCTTAAGTTTATTTTGAAAATTGAGTTAATAAACATAATGCATTTGAAATAGTACCTATGCACGGTAGATATAGGAGTTATTGTGATCATTTTGTCACTATCAATAATGATCACTTATTATAGCAGCAGGCATTTTTTTAGCTCAGGGGTATAGTCAATTCTTTGTCATCTGTTTACAGTAAATATGGTCAACACCTTTGACAATGTTATTACCTGTTCAATGTTCCTGTAGAGAGTCCTGTGGAGATGAAAAAACTGCAGGCCAGAAATGCATTTGCTTGAGGTTATAGAGCTGGTAATTACGAGTGTGATTTTGAATACAGCTCTTCTGACAGCCTGTTGGATACCACTTGTTTTTCATGCTTGTTTATCTATGGGGTTTTCTTCTATTTTTGAATAATGAACTCCTTTGGGTAAAGGTCCGTGTAGTAAATGTTTAAAACAATAGGTATTGGTTTTTTGTTTTCCCAGAAAAAATGTGAACTCTGAAATACCATTTTTGGAATTATCTTTCAGTTGATGACCATTATGAAACTGTATATATGTGCACCTAAGATTTGATAAAAGACACACTTAAGAGTACAGGGGGATAAAGTTAATGCAAAATAGAAAAAAAAAGAAACAGGGATTGCCTTTAGCCAGTATGAGTAGAAGATGTAGGCCGAAAAAAGAAATCAATGATAGGAATGCAGTACAGTATTTGGCCACTTCCAAAGTAAAGAACTGAGAACTGTTGGTGGAATATTTCTATATCTTTGTTGAACAGAGAAGGCTGAAAGTTTCAAGATGCATTTTATTCCTACAGCTTTTAGCTGGAAAGTGTTGATATTTTCTCTCTCAATTCTTAATGTAGAGATTCATGTTTTCATAAACATGAGTTTCTGTAAAACATTTAACATATATGCCTACTTCATGAGTTCTGTAGAATTGTTGTTGTTGTTGTTAGGTGCTATCAAGTTGGTTTTGACTCATAGCGACCCTTACGTATGATAGAACGAAACACTGCCCAGTCCCGCACCATCTTCATGATCATTGTTATGCTTGAGCCCATTTTTGCAGTCACTGTGTCAATCCATCTTGTCTCAAATGAAAAATACGTATAGCACTATTGACTATAACAATAACAATAATTCCTTATATGTTCCTGCCATTGTTACATACCAGTTCACCATTTAACCTCATGGTTATCAAACTCAGTGTTCAGTACGTTTGAACCATACTCTTGCTTCAGCCCGGCCAATCTGGTTGTCATCACTTGTGCATATGAGTTACATAGATGTGCCTGTCACATACCACTTCCCCAAATGACATGTACCTCTGACTCCACTAACCAGGGCACCTACTTTCTTTACAATTTTGTTCACTTCTAATTATTCTTGATACCAGCTTTGAGAATACTGCGGAGAGCTAACTATGCCCAGCTGGAGCCTTTCATTTTCTTAATATGCATTCTATTAACAAGTGTAGTTTGCTTTCTAAACACCTTTGAGTTCCTTTTAAATGTTCTCTTTGGTGTACTCCACCTGTTTCTAGCATCCTGAGGGCAGGAAGCAGGGCATCTATTTGTTTTGTTCCCTTTAGGAAACCAGTGGGTGTTTAGTTCAAGCTATTTCCTAACTATCTTCCTCAGTGGGGAAATGCTCAGAGTAAGCAAATTTATTTAAAATTACCTTAATTAACACAAAACTAGGTAAATGCAGGGGTTGTGGAGATTTATGATCTCTTTAAAAACTCCAAGCCAAAGGTATTTATTAGTGGTATGGAGTGTATTAATGTTGATCTCTCCCTTTGTGTATTCCTTATTTTTCACCCTTAATAATGGTGGCAGATTCTAAACTTTAGGCATTGAAGGTTGTACCTGTAGCTTTGAATTTTTTCACCTTGCTTGGCAAAGGTGATCCTATTTGGTGACGTGTTTAAGTGGGTCTCTATTTGGAAGAACGGTTATTTACCAAATTTGGTTTAGTTCAGTATTTTATGTAGGCTTAGTTTTTTTTCTTACAATGAAAGCAAACTTTCTAAGATCATACAGAGACATATATCATAGATATGTAATTAGCTTTTCTGGGAAAAAATACTCATGAACAGATACTGTCTTGATAATTCAAGTCTTTAATCCATGAATGTATATTAGTCTCACTGACTGAGAGTATGTTTTCACTCAGTAGGTCAAACCTAATCCATGTATCTATAGTCTTAACTACTCATTTGCACATTGGCTTAACTGTGTGTATTTAAGCATTACATGTTTTTATATATCTAAGCTTGAGTACGTTATTAAAAGTTTTATCCATTATCTTTACTGTCCAATGAAATCTGACAACTTATAATGAGTATATATACTTTTGTATCAGTGCCATGTGGCCCACCCCATTACAGAGTGTAGCAAATACGATGAGTGTATCTGAGTAGAAAAGCCTCAGTTTCATTCACACTTGTTGAAACACCTAATCCTAATAAAGCAAACAGATAAAATTGACATTTTCTTAAAAGCAATGGTAGATTGACTCCATAGAAGATTTTAATTGTTAATTGTTAGTTTTGAAATTTAAATACACTCCTTTTTTTTCTTATTTTTTTTTTCACTCATCATATCAGTGTGAGCACTTCCCAATACATAATTATCAAATGGGACAAATAAATTATGTTCTCATTCCCATTTTATTTGCTCCAAAATCACCAAGAACTGGAAGAGGGAAATGACAGATAATGATTTTCTCAAAGAAAAAATGTTATGTGGAGTTTTAGGGAATTATTTATATTGTCACGAAGTAAATTTAGTACTTTTGAAAATTGTCACATGGGTCAGTTCTTAGATCTAAGCTGGGTGGGTAACTTTATGGTGCAATTTAAGATGACAAATAGATCTTTCCTATTCTAGTTTTCTAATACAAACCACACCTCTTTCCTGTATTTACCTGCGTCTCTGTATTTTTCTTCTCCCTCCCTTCCCGTTTTCAACTTTCTGCCTATCTTCCCAGTCATTGCTTTGCTCTTCTCTATGCAAATAAATGTATATACTAAGAGGAAAACTTTAACCTGCACTCAAGGAGGAAGGAATTTAAGTCTTTATCTCTCTTTTCATAACCTACTCCCATATAATATTATTTACAATTATGCTGAAATTTTCAAATGGTTCTGCTTTATAAACAAGACAAGAAGAAAAATCTTATTTGCCCTAACTCCAAATATCTACCCACTTACGTATGGTTCCTGTTATCCTTCAAACTTAAATAGCCCATGAATATGTGAATTCTTCTCTAAATATCCTTCTTTAATAATTATAATAGTCAAAACAATTCATAAATTGTGACTTGAAGTCTAGTTACTTCATAATACTTTAAACGCCACTTACGATGTCCATTATACATTGTTTAGCCCTTGCTTGCCTTATTTATTCATCAGTCATTCATCCAAACAAATAGTTCTTGAGTATCTTTTATATGTTATATTCTGCTTTCGCTAGAGCTTAAACAATAAATAAAACAGGATTTCTCACATGGAAGAGTTCATAGTCCAGATAGAGAGATAGGCATGCAGATGGACAGATAAATTATGCTAAAGTATTATAAGCACTATAGTTGAGGTGTGAACAAATTGTTCTGGGAATCTTCACTTTGCCCAAGACAATTGAGAAGGCCTCACATTGGAAGGGAAAATTTTGTTTATGAAGAAAGAATAGGAGTTTGTAGGCAGAGAAGACAGTAAAGGGTATTCCAGGCAGATGAATTGATTCATGCGTGTAGGTACTCTTAGATGATGATGTTACAAAATCGAGTAAGATGGTCTGTATTGAATGAATACTCCATACAGTGTGGGAGATGGATGCTAAAGCAGATTACCCCCCCCATTTGATAAGTGCTGCAATAGTGAAGCTTAAGATGGAATAAGAGAACAGGGGGAGGTATTTCTAACTGCCTCTTATGGTAACGCTTTGCAGGGCAGATAACCATAGCACTGAAAGAAGTAGTTGCTGAGATGAGTAACCTCAAAAAATCACAATAGAAATATTCACTAACATTTATTGAAAGGTTATTCTGTCTTAGAAAGTCTGGTAAAAACTTTACATGCATTCTCTCATCTGATGCTCACAATGAAGTAGGTACTATTATTAAACTCTAATTAAGAAAAGAAAAAGGTGAAGTTCTAGGAGATTACCTAACACCCCCAAGCTCTCATGGATGTAGCAGAACCAGGGTTCCAGCCCAGACAGTCTGACTCTAGATGTTGCATTCAGTGTTGAAAATCTTCTGTCCACAGGCAAATTCCATGCAATGAGCCATCTCATACATTATAGTGGCGAAGTACAACTATTAAATAAGACACAACTTCCGTTCTTGAAGATTTCACAATCTAAGACATAGGTAAGACAGCTCTTATAAATAAGTGTAGAGTAAAATGAGATGTGGTATTCTAGGGATATGCGTCCCTGGATTGTGGAAATGGTTAAGTATTCAGCTGCTAACCGAAAGATTGGCAGTTTGAATCTACCCAGAGGCACCTTGGAAGAAAGGTCTGGCAATTTGCTTCTGATATATCAGTGATTGAAAACCCTATGAATCACAGTTCTACTCTGACACAAATGGGGTCGCCTTGAGTCAGAGTTCACTCAGTAGCAAATGGTTTTGATGCTAGGGATATTTTAGAGTGATGGGGACAGCTGTGGAAGAGAAAGGAACCACTGGATTTAGTGCAAAAGATATGGGCTTAAACCCTGTTTTTGCTATTTATTGCCTGTATAACTTCAACAAGTTAGCTAGCTTCTTTGATGCTCAGTTTCCTACTTTGTGTATTGAGCTTAATAATACCTGCCCTACTAAGGCTGTAATAAATAGCAAATGAGATAAACTACCTGGCCTGAAGCATCTCACAACCTGAATGAATCTGAAGGGCATTATGCTGAGTGAAATAAGTCGATCACAAAAGGACAAATATTGTAAGAGACTGCTACTATAGAAACTTGTGAAAAGGATTACACACAAGAAGAAACAATCTTTGAGGGTTAGGAGGGAGGCGATAGGTGGATGGAAAAACACTAAATAGACAATAGATAAGTGGTAACTCTGGTGAAGAGTAATACAGTACACAATAGTGGGGAAGCCAGCACAGCTTGTCCAGGGCAAGGTCATGGAAGCTCCATAGACACGTTCAAACTCCCTGAGGGACTGAACTGCTGGGCTGAAGGCGTGGAGACCATGGTCTCGGGGAACATCTAGCTCAATTGGCATAACATAGTTTATAAAGAAAATGTTCTACATTCTACTTTGGTGAGTAGTGTCTGGGGTCTTAAAAGCTTGTGTGCAGTCATCTAAGATACTCCATTGGTCTCACCCCTTTGGGAGCAAGGGAGAATGAAGAAAACTAAAGATACAAGAGAAAGATTAGTCCAAAGGACTAATGGACCAAACTACCTCAGCCTCCACCAGATTGAGTCCAGTACAAATGGATGGTGCCTGGCTACCGCCACCTACTGCTCTGACAGGGATCACAATAGAGGGTCCCAGACAGAGCTACAGAAAAATGTAAAACAAAATTCCAACTCAGAAAAAAAGACAAGACTTACTGGCCTGACAGAGCCTGGAGAAACTCCGAGAGTTTAGCCCCTGGACATTCTTTTAGCTCAGTAATGAAGTCACTCCTGAGGTTCACCCTTCAGCTAAAGATTAGACAGATTCATAAAACAAAATGAGACTAAAGGAGCACAGTAGCCCAGGGGCAAGGACTAGAAAGCAGGAGGGACTGGGAAAGCTGGTAGTAGGGAACTCAAGGTTCAGAAGGGAGAGTGTTGACATGTTGGGTTGGAAACCAATGTCACAAAACAATATGTGTACTAATTGTTTAATGGGAAGCTAGTTTGTTTTGCAAGCCTTCATCTAAAGTTCAATAAAAAAAAAGATTGAAGATTTCTTGACCATCCATTAACTGGGATATCCCATGAAACCATGATCCTAATCCTCCAAACCAAGAAACCAAATTCCATGAGGTTTTGGTTGTACATAAACCACCTCTGAAGTAAAAAATAAATAAATAAACAAACTACATGTCCTGTAGGAAACACTCAGTGACTGTTGGATCTGAATGTCTACACATAATAACAGAAGTTCTTGAGAAAGCATAGTATTGTTGGAAAAAACAAGGCCTTTTAAGTAAAACAAAACTTAGTAGATCCATGACCTTGGTAACCTGGAATTAGAGTTCCCTCAGGTATGAAAAACAGGGATAATACCAGTAACCTCAAGTGGCAGTTGTGCATTTTCTTATACATGTGTCCCAGATGTTTAGGGAAAAAATCAGAAAGGAATAGATGTGGACCTTGGAGAATAAGTTTATTGCAGAAAAAAGTAGTTTAAAGGAACAAGGTGATGCTTTAAGTATTCTCCGTAGGCAACCATTTGTAATTGGTCAGCAAAGTTGCAGAGATTTGCCTTGGTCTGTTATATGGGCATCTTTAGAGGGAAAGAGAGTCATGGACTAGACAGAGAAAACTGAAGAGACTGGAGAAATAACCCCTCCTCTGTGCTTCCTTCATGTGTTCCTTGAGCAGAAAATAGTCATGGAGAAAAGGGGTGGACAGCTTCTCTGTTCTTGCTTGTCAGTTTTCAGTTGGAGAGGAATGCATAGAGAGAATACCAGGAGAGGCTTGTGGTCCCTGTCTGCTGTCATTTAATAGTTTTTGTGTCTGCTTTTTATAGGTATTTTGTCTTCTCTCGCTGTCAGCTGTCATTTCATACAGTTATCAGTGTGTCTGCCATACATCAGTAGTGGGGGCCCAACTGCTAGGATTAAAGAAGTTAAAGGCCGTAACACCTTTGTTTCTAAGTTATGGAATTAGCTTGGTTGCCTGAAGTTTCCAGCACCAATAGGCAAGCAGCAGCAGAAGCAGCAGCAAGAAGAGACTATCTGAGTACAGAGGGGGAGTAAGGGGAGTAAGATTACCTGTGGCTTTCAATTTTCTTGAGAGAGGGAGCAAGCAAAGAAAAGGGATAGAAGTAATGCAACGTAAACTTTGGACTTAGGTTCTACCGTATGACCTTGGACAAATAGTTTAACCTCACCACTTTTCCTTAACTATAAAATTGTTTAAAAATTTCTGCTTTGCAGTATTGTGATACTCACCCAGCACAATTCCTTTTCCAGGTTATCCATAAAATAAATGTTAATTTTTCATGACCACATATGCCAATAAAGAAGTAGATGCAGTTAACTATTCAAAATACCCAGAGTCTTGATATTTTAAATTGTTTACTTTTAAAGGCATAGAGAGAGCATATGAGATGAAGTGCACGTGGGATGGGAGTATACAATTGAGTCAGTGTCACTGGGTTAGGAAACGCATATTGAGGAATGGTGAGAAATGCATTTAATAAGGAAGTGGCAAGGGGAAAGGAGGGTAGGGGAATTTGTCAAATGGTTCTTTGAAAACAAATTCTGGAAGTTAGGTTGAAGTTGAATGTGATTGGCATTAGGAAGGCATGATTTTTCTTCCCCAGGGATGTTGAAGATGAACTGATCTGGCAGCTGGACATGGAGTGTGAAGAAACTTTGGTCAGGGACATGAGCTATGTGACTCTTTTAGCAACTGAGATGTAAGGTAATGAAAGCTTAGAAGAGATGCTGTGTTAATAGCAGTGGAGATAGAAAGGAAGAGACACATCTTAAAAGAAGTAGGATTAGTTAGCATTGACTATGGCACCAAAGAATCACTGGCTGAGAAGGTTAGGGAAGTACAGAATGATTCTGATAATGGAGAAATAGAAAAGAGCATTTTAACGATTGGAAACCCTGGTGGCGTAGTGGTTAAGTGCTACGGCTGCTAACCAAACAGTTGGCAGTTCGAATCTGCCAGGCACTCCTTGGAAACTCTGTGGGGCTGTTCTACAAATGATACAGTGTATTATTTCCACTTTTACCATGTTTACTTTTATAACACTCAACTACTCCTGTCAAGTCGATTCCAACTCAGCGACCCATAGGGTTTCCAAAGTTGTAAATCTGTACGGAAGCGGACTGCCACATTTTTTTCCTGCTGAGCTGTTGGTGGTTTCAAGCTGCCAGTCTCTCGGTTTGCAGTCGATCTCTTTAATCACTGCGCCACGGTGGGATATATACAGTAAAACTTGTGAAAGTCAGAACCTGTGTTAGGCGGAAACCTGTTGGAGAAGGAAAACTCAAATATTTTCCACTAAAATAGATGATAAAAAGTGGTAATACTGCACCCTGAGAAAGGCAGAAAACTTGTAAGCATTGGAAAAACAGGACAGTTTCTGTTGAGTTCTGACTCCCACCGGTTTCACTGTAATTAGAGATGAGTTTTCGGAAACTAAAAATATACCCATAGAAAGGCGAGCTTTCTAAGATGGTCAGTGAGGAGAGAGGAACCAGAGACAGTATTGAACCATGGGGAGTAGCCATGGTTAATGGCAAAAGGAAGAAAAGTGGGAATCGTGATCAGTGTTTATGGTTAGATAATTGTTCAGGGAGAATGAAAATGGAAAAGAATTCAGGGGGAATTTATGGGCAAAACTAGTAGTTTCAGTCACATGGTGAATCGGAGAACCACATTGTTGGAACTTAGAGATGGAGTGGCATTTGTTTCTTGGCCTTGCTTCTTAGAGTCATTTTTTCTTTTTATAAAATTTACTTTTTGTTTCAGATTTCTTGAGTTATTACTTTTGTCGTGTACTTTGCCTCTATTTTTCCCCACACTTATTTCCTACTGTTCCTCATGAAACATCCTATTTTTTCTAATCCTGTCATAAATCCTAAGCATCCACCTTTTCAACAGCTTGAACCAGATCAATTCCACAGTCCCTACTCCTCTGAGAGGTGGTTACAGACATTTGTCAGTTAAGAAACAACTGTGAGATACCATCAGCTTTTTTCACAGTGGGTAGGTGATTCTGAAACTCCAGTGTAGTGCTTAAAAGGAATGAACATTGGAGGTGAGGATGCTTGGTTTGGAACCTGGCACTGGCACTTAACTGCCTGTAAATGACCTGAGGTAAGTTACCTAAACTCTTGTGCCTCAATAGGAGAGGCAGTAGCATTACCTCATAGGGTTTGCGAGAGGATTAAAATGGTTAGAATACTGACTGGCCCATAGTAAATGTTATAGAAGTGGTGGCTGTTATTGTTGTTTCGATTTACTGTTACATAGACTTGAAGTATGGCCATGAGTTCAGATCATCCAACCTTAAGACCTGATTTAATTTTTTTTTTTTGTATATTGGAGACATTTAGCTTCAAAATATATATTTTTTTTATTTTTCAAATAAGATACTTAATTCAGTCTCTTAAAGATTAGAGTGATCACATTAAGAATATTTTTGAAAGGATGGGGTAACTAGCACTTTTATTTATTTGAAGAGTATATAAGTAATATGAAAGTTGTACCAAAAAGAAATAGGTTATGTGTAATGTCATTGGCCATCAAAAGGTACCATATTTTGTTTAAAATATTCTCTAATCGTAACTCTTATGTGAGAATCAATAAGTATTTTTAATGAACATTATATTTTAAAAAAGGCATTCTTTGATTATATGCCATTTCTTATTATGTAAATGAACTGCCCTCAGTAAATACTCTGGTGTTTCATATTGGAGAAGGTCTCATTTTTATTTCCATGAATGCACAATAAAAAGTGACTCAGTTTAATAATTTCCATTCAGTTTTTCCTATCTGCATTCACTCTTCATTTTTTCAATATTTGACTTCTGACAAGCCTTCCAAGCTGCACATTAGTAACAAATGTTGTCCAATATGTTGGTCTTATGCGAAACTCACTTTTTTTCTTTCTGTTTTTTTTTTTTTTAAATTTATTATCTATGCTTAAGGACACATACAAATGTGAGTCTGCGCAATGCTAACATGGCATTTTTTATATGAGGTCACTTTGTAACACATCTTCAATTAAAACAACTCCTGTCAGAAAATCTCTCTTAAAAAAGAAAAAAAGCCTTTTCATCTAGCAGCTCACAGCAGATGATCTGTGTAAGAGAAAAATTAATAGCTGTGCCTGGAGTTTTCTACCTTCAGATTTATATACTGAAACTATGAAAAAACAAACAAACAAACAAAAAACAAAAGCAGTGCCCGACTCATAGCGACCCCTACAGAACATAGTGGAACTACCCCCCATAGAGTTTTCAAGGAGCGCCTGGCGGATTTGAACTGCCAACCCTTTGGTTAGCAGCGGTAGCACTTAACCATTATGCCACCAGGGTTTCCACTGAAACTATAGGATGGTTAATTCGTGTGTGCTTTCTTTAGTTCTGAGCAAATTATATTTACACAGTCCTGGAAACCCTGGTGGCGTACTGGTTAAGTGCTATGGCTGCTAACCAAAAGGTCAGCAATTCGAATCCACCAGGTGCTCCTTGGAAACTCTACAGGCAGTTCTACTCTGCCCTATAGAGTCGCTATGAGTTGGAATTGACTTGATGGCAATGGGTTTGTTTTTGTTTTTGTCGGGAGTAGTTGGGAATGTCTTAAAAGACACTCAGTCAGCCCTTTTGTTCGAAGTAAGTAAAACAATAATGTCAGGACCTAGTGTTAACTTTATGTATAGTAATATATTATCTTCAAACTAGAATACTGGTAAAAAAAAAAAAAAAAGGTGTGTCTTGAAACAAATCACAAGCTGCCAATAAATTGGTGATGGATTTTGTCTGTTTTCATTTGGATCAGTAGGTGGGGCAGCTCACCAAGTGCGAAATTGATATTTAATCTTTCTTTCTATGAAATGCAAACCCACCAGTGGCTAATTCAAGAAAAATTGATGCTGGTCTTTTCTTAAGGCTAAGTTGTTCTCATTTGTCTTGGTGAACATCTCACTTAGCCCGTAAGTTTATACAATTTGGCAGACAGTGAGAACATATTTGGCAGTATTAAGATGAACTCATTCTTGACCTTTTGTTTTGGAAAACTGAGTTTTTATTTTCCTTGTATACTGTTAATGATGTATCATCAGAGAGTCTTTATGAAAAAAAAAATCAAAATTAGGAAAAACAGATAATCAGCTTTCGCTCTCTATTTTAGGATACACATCTTCACTATTTCAGGAATTGATCTTGTTTGTGGAGTTTATTCTTTATTTAGGTATAGTCTTAAATATGGCATATGGCAGTCATTTGTTTTTCTGACTAATTTGAAGCTCTCACCACTGTTTATAGGATGTGAAGCTAGTGATACCTCTGATAAGCTGGTTCAGTCTCTTCTCAAAGAAAATTGTTCAAAAGGAGCCTCTCGATTCTTAATTGCTGTGTATTTAACTGTGGTTACCGCTTCTATTGTTTCCAAGCTGTCCACCACAATGCACTTAGCTTTATTCTCTTAAAGTATATTTTAAAATCATTGTTTCCATCTGCTGTGTTTGTAATTGCATAAGGTCAGGATAGGGCTCTTCAAGGTCTTGTGGTGAGCAGGAGAAAATAGATCAGTTTATAACAAACTTGGTGATCTCATCTTGCTTTGGTAATGTTAAATGTGACATTTTTATGCTTGGCACAACTGGGAATCTGTGGAGTCTGTCACAGGTTCCCATTGTGAGGCTATATATGAAGGTGTGCAGCACTTCTGTTTTTAAGACCTTTCTTGGAGCTGCTTGAAGTAAATTTCAGGAACTTTTTGGGTATATCAATTGGAACATGCTTATTTAAAACACACACACACACACATATATACACACACACATATATATATATATATAAAATAATTTCCTAGAAAATCTTAACATTGAGATATGTCTGTGAATACAAAGTTGAGAATCACTAAGTCTTTTTAATATAGTTCATTAAAGAAAGGATTATGGTTACCATTAATCATTTTCCTGTTTGAATTTTACTGTGTATCAGTAGCTCTTTAAAAACAGAATTTGTTCTTTTATTGTTTGCTTGGTTTTATTGATGGAGGTGAGGGTAGGACACTTAATTGTCAGATATTATAAATAGTACATTAACTCTAAGGTCATAAATACAGGAAAGCCTTGGTGTAAAGCACCGTATAATGACATGAATTCAGATACAATCTGAATGAGGAGGAAAGGGTTAGGAAGTGACTCACTCAGGATCATTTGGGACCTTCTTAGTTCCTTTTACAGCCATTTGTGTTTAGTATTAGCTTCCCTGTCTATGTTTTAATGCCTTTTTGTGACAGTGTAGATGAATTGGATGATGTTCTTTCTAATTAAACTCATGATAACATGACCTTCCATTTTATGCAGTTGATTTTTTTTTTAACCCACACAAAGATGCCTTAGAAGAAAAGCCTGGTGATCTGCTTGCAAAAGGTCACAGCTATAAAAAGCCTATGGAGAAGTTCTACTCTGTAACACATGGGGTCGCTATGAGTCAGGATCATCTCGATGGGAAAGGTTTTTTTTTTTTTATAGTCTTGTGGTGCAGCTTGATGGTAATTGGAAGTTAAGTTGTTGTGTGCCATTGACTTGATTCTGACTCATAGGGACTCTATATGACAGGGTAGACTTGCCCCATAGGGTTTCCTAGGCTTTACTGGTGATGCTGAACGCTATGCCACCAGAATTTCTCAAATACCGGCAGGGTCTCATGTGGTGGTCAGGTTTCAGGGGAGCTTCCAGACTAAGACAGCCTAGGAAGAAGGATCTGGTGATCTACTTCTGAAAAAACTGGCCAGTGAAAACCTTATGAATAGCGGGAAACATTGCAATGATTTTAAGGATGGTGCAGGACTGGGCAGGGTTTCATTCTGTTGTATATAGGGTCACTATGAGTCAGAACGAACTCGATGGCACCTAACAACAACAGTCTTTACAGGAGCAGATTGCCAGGTCCTTTCTCCCATGGAGCTGCTGGTGGGTTAGAATTGCTGACCTTTCCGTTAGCAGCCCACTGCTTAACTATTGCACCACTAGGGCTATTTGGAGGTGCAAGTATTTTCTATTAATGAGTTCCTTTAGCACTTTTTAAATGTATCAATGATGATGAGATAAAACAAACGAATAGAAAGTTACAGTGTGTGACAAAAAAAAAAAGGGGACTGGGCTGCCTCTTCCCTAGATTACAGCAGTCTCCCCTTATCTGTGGGAGATATGTTCCAAGACCCCGTGGATGCCTAAAACTGCAGATATACTGAGCCCTTATATATACTACATTTTCTCCTATACTTATGATAAAGTTTAATTTATCAATTAGGTACGGTAAGAGATTAACAATAATAATAATAGAACAATTATAACAATATATTGTAACAAAAGGTTATGTGAATATGATCCCCAGTCAGGATCCAGTGGGAGGGTGCGAGATTTCGTCACACTACACGTTTTACATTTTGGGACCATGTTTGACCTTAGGTAACTGAAAGTGCAGAAAGCGAAACCGCAGATAAGGGGTAACTATGGTACTGGAAAAATCTTCATGAAACCCTAAAAAAACTTTAATAGAAGGAGGAAAATTCATGTAAGTGGAGCTGACCTGTTGCAAATTAATTGTACTTAGTACTTTGTGCCATGATGACAGGGTGGAGAGCCAGGATCTACCAGAAGCACATAAATACAGCAGAAGCTTGGTTTCCTAGGTGAGCAAGGAAATCGATGCATGTCAAACCTGTTGGAAGTTATTACTTAGCAGAAGACATTGTACCATTTGCATTTATAAATCTGACTTTTTCATTTATAATATATTACTGTGTTTTAAACATCAGACCAGATCTAGAGGAAGCTAAATTCCCCCCAAGTTTCCCTTAACACCAGCATCATATTGTCTTCTATCTTCAGTTGACTGATTAATCATTTTAAATAAATTGCTGCTGTCTTGTCATATGAACAAACATGTAATTGTATTTGCCTGTTCATATGTGAGACAGGAAAGGCTAGCATCTCAGAAAACTAAGTATAAAAGTTTGTATATACATGTTTATTTTATAAATTTGTGAGGTGACTTTTTTTAAGTATCCTTCATCAATTGAAAAGTGGTAGAACAAAATTTAATTAGTTATTAGTTTTTATTTTTATGACAAGTATTGTATTTACTTTGGTATGATTGTGACATTACCAATATACCAACATATTCCATCTACACTTACTCTTCTCTTACTGACATGGTTAGGTTCCAAAGACCAGGTTGTTATGCGAAAATCAGCATTATGCAAGTGTTGGCGTCACGCCCTGTCTTCAGCGCCAGTGCCCCCGCCCTATCCCTCACCACACATGGGACACCCCTGGTGCGTTTGGGGATGTACATGGCACGATGGGCCCCCCGTCCGCACCACCACAGAGCCCGCTGGAGGTTAGGGGTGGTGGCTGGGGTTGTTTCCCGCCTCCTCTGGAGCAGGAGGGGCCCCGCATTACCTGGCCATGGTCCTCCACACTGACCCCCACACCTCGTCTCTCCACCTTTCCACTCTGCCAGTCCCAGAAACGATGGAGGCTGGGGAGGTAGCAAAGAGGCTTTTTTGGAAGAAAAGATTTCTGAGCCTCCCCGCCCGATTCCTGTTGCCCAGGCTCCCAATGCCTACTGCTTGCCACCTGGCTCACAGTCACCAGGGCCAGCCTAATTTCTCCGCCTGAGCCAGGTAATAGGAGCAGCTAACCTTGCTCCTTCTCCTAGGCCTCGTCCTTCTCGCCCCGCAACCTCAGCTCCTCCTTAATGTACAAAACAGTCACATAGTAGATGTTTTATTATTGTCGTAAATGTGAACTGTCAGGTAATTAGGTAGTTGATAAGTGAGGAGTAGATGTCTTATACTTTTGTTTTTAAATCATGCTTTGTGCATTGACTTTAATAGAGAGAAATTAGTCATATATTATAAAGCCACGTTGTTAACTAAAGAAAACCAAAACAAACCCGTTGCCATGGAGTCCCCGACCCTATGGGACAGAGTAGAATTACCCCGTAGGGTTTCCAAGTAGTGGCTGGTGGAATTGAACTGCTGACCTTTCAGTTAAACTGAGCTAAGTAGGCATTGATAAATGGCTTGTTGTTGTGTTGTTAGGTGCTGTTGACTGGGTTCTGACTCACAGCGACCCTATGTACGACAGAGGCAAACACTGCCTCCCTCTTGTGCAATCCTGGTTGGTGCTATTTTGTCTGTTCTCTTCCTTTTTTTTTATTTTTGGACCTCAGTTGCACGGATTTGGACTAATCACATCTTCTTAGTTCATAATCCATTTTTATCATTGGTTCACTTTTTATTATTTATCATTCAATAAGTTATTTAACTAATTATTTTTGATAATGTTGTAAGTACCTCTGACCTCACCACCCAAAACAAATGCTAGGGCCTTGATGCTAATTTATAGCTTAAACATGTACAACCTTTTATGAGCCATTCCTTTATTTCCCCCAACTTGGGACCAGTGCTATTTCAATTCTAGGTTTAATAATGGTTCCAGATGTATGTTTATGGTTTAAAAGTTAATTACTTAGGACATGCTTCCCAGAAATAGTCATCCAGATAATTTCAAACAATGTTATCCTTCCAAATGTGTAATAGGCATTAATAAATTTTACTTAACTGTCTAATGTTAGTTTTATCCATTTTGAGCTGTTCCAAATATTAATTTTATGTTTTCCATTGGCAAAATAAAAAGAAAGAGTCTTCTGCTAAAAAACTGAGACTGTTAGTGAAGGTATAAAAATCAGAAAAGATTGGGATTGTCACATGATTATGTGAAACAAATCCTTGGGGAAATACGTCAAATTGTTAATGCCAATATGCCTGTATTTTAAATCTACCTGCACCCTAAAGCTAATGGAATAATGCCAGCTCACCTCAAACATCAACTGGGTTAAAAGAAATCCTGAAGAAGAAGGAAAGTTTAAGCTCTTGGCTATGTGGTGCTGTGGTTGGCTCATTCTCTTCTCAGTTCAGGTAATCTAGTTACTACCAGCTTCTGTATCAATAAATTTTAATAAAGGATAGTTAATGTTATTGTATGAAACATTCTCTAGTGAGAATGAACCTGAAGCATACTATAAGTAAACCCCTGAGGTCTCAGGAACACAATTTCTGACTTACTCAGTACTCTCTGAATAATTCTTTGTGTGTGTATGCCCAAACCCAGTGCCGTCGAGTCGTGTATAGCTATGTATATTCCGGGTCTTCTTTCTAATTAACAATAATTAACATTTAGACTTTTGTTTGTAATAGCAAGGTGATTTTGTAGTTACACCTGTTATCGCTCACTGAAAAATGTTATTGTACATAAGGAAGATTATTTGAGCTGTCACAAAGGAAGTTGCAGTCAAGATGAGTACAACTGTTTTTCCCCCTAGAAAGTGAGATCTTGATGGGTAAGTGATCATTGTCTATTTCTCTTAGTGTCCTTAGGGACTTCTGCAGAGAAAGTTTAAAAATTAGTTTTTTGCAAGGCTATTGAGAGACTTGAGTAATGTATTTATAGTAAATATTACAAAGGAATCTTGCAAAGACCAAAGAATATAATGTGAACAGTGGTAAGGTCTAGAAATGAAATTAATGGTCAGTAATATTGAAATGTAAGAAGTGAGTATTAAGTAGAATGTGAATTGGTTAGGGAAAATAGTTAATAGTTAATTAGTTGTTAATATGTCAATATGTTTGATTAAAAAAAAAAAGCAGGCTGAAACTGGATAAGTAGAATATACTGTATGCATTTAAATTGCAGTTTATTTGTTCAGAAAACATTGAATAAGCACTTCTTTTTTGCACAGTACTTTCTCTTTTGTTTGATATGATTAATGTCATCAGGGAGATTATAATGTAGAGGGGAGAGGTTTATGAAGAAAGAATTATGTTATACAGTTAGATTGTTGTAATGGAAGTAGGCACTGCATTTAAGACTAGTGGAAAAAATAGGTAAAGAAAATTTAAGTCTGTCTGACTGGATTTAAGAGGTTGCAAGTACATTTTAGAAGGCAGTGGACTATAGGGACATGAACAGAGTAGTATCACTTATAGACTGAGAATTAGAAGATCTAGGTTCTAATCCCAGTTCTGTAATTTTCTCGTCCTGACATCAAGCAAGTCACTTTACCTGTTTGAGCCTTTTTTCTCAAATGTAAAGTAAGGATAACAATACTAGATCTGCCTAGTTGTAGGTTTATTTTAAGGGTAAGGATAAAGTGTGAAAATTATTAACCTAAAAATGCTATATACATTTTCACATACATTGTTCTCACTGTTGATAATATCCAGTGTTGTCTGTCCTGAACACCTTTGTTTGAAGTGCTGTAAAATACTATTTTTCTTCTGTTAGGTGAAATAGGAAAAGTTCAGCAAGGTGCTTGTTATGATGAACTTTGGTGGAAGAAGACCTGTATGTAATCTCTAGGTAGATGTCTTCACGGAAATACGAATTTTCTATACAATATAATATTGCTTACACTGTTAGTTTTTTCTCAGATAAGGGTTTAATATCCAGTATATATGAAGAACTCTTAAAATTTAACAAGAAAAGGACAAATAACCCAATCAAAAAATGGGCAAGGGGCTTAAATAGACATTTCACCAAAGAAGAAATTCAAATGGCCAACAAGCATATAGAAAGATATTCAACCTTGTTAGTCATTAAGGAAATGCTAATCAAAACCACAATGAGATACCACATGGCACTCACTAGGATGGCTCTTACTGAACAAAAAGAAAAGGGAAAACAACAGGAATTGGCAAGAATGTGGAGATACTTGTACCCTCATCCATTCTGTGTGGGAATGTAAAACCGTGCAGCTGCTGTGGAGAACAGTTTGGTGGTTCCTCAAAAACTGAAACATAAAATTACCATCTGATCCAGCAATTCCATTCTTAGGAATATAGTCAAAAGAATTAAAAGCAGGAATGCAAATAGATACTTGTCCATCAATGTTCTTTGCAGCCCAATTCACAGTAGCTCAAAGGTAGAAACAGCCTAAATGTATATCAACAGATGAATGGATAAAGAAAATTGGGTATGTACATTCAGTGGAATATTATGCAAACATAAAGGGAAATGAAGTTTGGATACATTCTACAGCATGGATGAACTCTGAAAACTTTACGCAGAGCGAAATAAGTCAGTCAAAAAAGGACAAATATTGTATGATCACAATCATATGAAATATCTGGAAGAGACAAGCGTATAGAGATCAAAACTTCATTAGCTGTTACCAGGGGTGGACAGAGGGAGGGGGAAAGGAAGACACAATGCTTAGGGAACACTGAGCTCCTATTAAGGCTGATTGGAAAATTCAGGAATGACTAATGGTAACGATTGAACATGATGAATGTTATTAATGTCACTGAACTATGCAAGTGAAAATTGTAAAAATGCCATGTGTTCTGTTACCTATACACTTTGTAAATTTAAAAAAGATATTGAAGAACAATTCTTTTTTAGTAATATTTTTATAAAATTAGTACTTGGGCGGTGTTTCGTTCTGTGGTACATAGGGTTGCTATGAGTCGAAACCGACTTGATGGCACCTAACGACAACATATAAAATCTAGAAAAATCATTTTGAAACTTGGAAAAAATATTGCATAAGGATAGAAAAATAGTTTCTTTTGGAATGTAGCCATCATAAGATAGTGATTTTTAACTTTTAAAAACATTCTTAAAAACCAACTTTGCAGACAGATGTATGTGAAAGACTTAGTATGTTCCTTAAAATGTTACATATATGTATTGATACATAGGGATGCATTAGGTATTTGGCAATTACAAACATTCATATTCATAGTTTTTATTATTTGCTCTTCTTTGCTTGTGATTCACACTTACTAGTAGTTTTAAATAACTGATGAGAACTGTTAACATGTCTTTCACTAATGCCATTGGGAATGATGCAGATTTTATTTTTACATTTTCATTGCTTTATGTTGGTTATTAGACCTACTTTTTTTGCTTCTTTCATTCTTTCTAACATTTTCTTTTCTCTTTCACTTTATTGAAAATTCCCTAGTTTTAGAGTCTTTCTGTAATATCTATTAATTAGATTATTTGAAAGGTTATAGTAAAAATAACAATAACAATAGCCAATACGTATCTAGTACATAGTATGTGCTAGATTTCATTTTGTTTTGCACGTATTGACACATTTAATTCTCACAATAATCTTATGACAACTGATACTATCCACATTTACATGAGAAAAGTGCAGCACAACGAAGCTAAGTATGTTGCCCAAGGTCACACAGCTAGTAAGGGACTGAGCTAGAGTTTGAATCCAAGCAGCCTGGCCCTGTAGCTTATACTCTAACCTCCGTCATTATACTGCTCCTCTTGACTTACTGAATATTTGATCAAGTGAAAAGAATTACCAATGCAGGAATTTCTCATTTTATGTTTTCTATAGTAAGTACCGGAAACCCTGGTGGCGTCGTGGTTAAGTGCTATGGCTGCTAACCAAAGGGTCGGCAGTTCGAATCCGCCAGGCACTCCTTGGAAACTCTGTGGGGCAATTCTACTCTGTCCTATAGGGTCGCTGTGAGTCGGAATCGACTCGACGGCACTGGGTTTGGGTTTGGTTTGGATAGTAATTACCCACCATGTGTCTGTTAGTTTGTTGTACTCTTGTGGTTTGTGTGTTACTGTGATACTGAAGCTTTGCCAGCAGTATTTAAAATACCAGCAGGGCCACCCTTAATGGACAAGTTTCAGCAGAGCTTCCAGACTAAGACAGACTGGGAAGAAGTTCCTGGCAGTCTGCTTCTGAAATATTGGCCAGTGAAAACCATATGAATATCACTAGAACACTGTCTGATATAGTGCTGGAAGATGAGCCCCATCACGTTGGAAGGCATTCAAAATACTACTGTTGAAGAGCAGCCTTCTCAATGCCTAGATTCAACCATAATGATGTGGGTAGAGTCAAGCTTTCAGGACCTTCACTTGCTGATGTGGCACGACTCAAAATGAGAAGAAACTGCTGCAAACATCCATTAATAATAGAAATGTGGAATGTATGAAACATGAATCTAGGAAAATTGGAAGTCGTCAAAAAGGAAATGAAATGCATAAACATCGATATCCTAGGTGTTAATGAGCTGAAATGGACTGGTATAGGCCATTTTGAATTAGACTTTTTTTTTTTATATGCTGGGAATGCAAAATTGAAAAGGAATCAATGAAAATTGAAGCAGAAGCATTCATCATCGAAAAGTACATTTCAGGATCTATCCTGAAGTATAGTGCTGTTAGGGATAGGGTAATAGCCATATGCCTACAAGGAAAACCAGTTAATATGGCTATTACTGAAATTTATGTACTAAACATTAAGGCCAAAAATGAAGAAATTGAAGATTGTTACCAACTTCTACCTTCTGAAATTGATCAAACTTGCAACGAAGATGCATTGATAATTACTGGTGATTGGAATGCACAAGTTGGAAATGGAGAAGGATCTGAAGTTGGAAAATATGGCCTTGGTAATAGAAACTATGCTGGAGATCGCATGATAGAATTTTGCAGGACCAATGACTTCTTCATTGCAAATACCTTTTTTCAACAACATAAATGGTGATTATACACATGGACCTCACTGGATGGAAAACACAGGAATGAAATCGACTATACGTGTGGAAAGAAATGATGGAAAGGCTCAATATCAGTAAGAATAAGGCCAGGGGCTGACTGTGTAACAGACTGTCAGTTGTTCCTATGAAAGTTCAAGTTGAAGCAGAAGAAAATTAAATCACATCCATGAGGACTAAAATATGACTTTGAGTATGTCTCAACTGAATTTGGAGACCATCTCAAGAATTAATTTGTAACAGTGTCAGAGGATTTCATTTTACTTGAATCCACAGTCAATGCACATGGAATCAGAAATCTTGAAATCAAACAATGTGTTGCATAGGGCATATCTGCTGCAAAAGACCTCTTTAAAGTATTAAAAAGCAAAGATGTCACCTTGAGGACTAAGGTACACCTGAACCCAAGTGATGATATTTTCCATTGCCTCCTGTGCGTATGAAAGCTGGACAGTGAATCAGGAAGAGCAAAGAAGAATTGACGCCTTTGAATTGTGGTGTTGATGAAGAACATTGAATATACCATGGACTGCCAGAAGAACAAACAAATCTGTCTTGGAAGAAGTACAACCAGAATGCTCCTTAGAAGCAGGGATGGCGAGACTGGTCTAACATTCTTTGGACATGTTATCAAGAGGGATTACTCCCTGGAGAAGGACATCATGCTTGGTAAAGTAGAAGGTCAGTGAAAAAAAGGAAGACCCTCAATGAGGTGGATTGACACAGTGGCTGCAGCAATGGGCTGAAGCATAACAACGATTGTTAGGATGGCACAGGACCGGGCAGTGTTTTGTTCTGTTGTGCATAGGGTCGCTATGAGTTGGAATCTTAACAACAAGAGCAACATGATGTAGTAATAACAGACTTGAATAGTTTTACTTATACTTTTATTTAATTCTCCTGAGTATGATCTGACAAGAAGAGGTAAAGAAATGTAGCAATGGGCAATATGAAAGGATAAGTATTGGTTTTTGAATAAAATCTGATTTTTTTTAATTTGCATCTGAAAATAGCTGCTCTCTCAAGTTGAGGATGATCCGAGCTGTTAGACAGGTCAGCTCATCAGCTGTTACCCTTCATTCTGTAAAAAGTCATTAGGCTCATAATTGATTTGCCAATCCTCCCCATATTTCATTTTTCTAACATTTTGTGTAGGGGAGATATTGTTACTCCTGGGGAAGTTGGCATATGACTGTATGCAGAACGTTTGCTTGTGGTGGTAGCAGTCTTGGTGTTCTGTCTTGTTAGGTTTTAACAGCTACTGATAGATTCAAGGAAACCCTGGTGGTGTAGTGGTTAAATGCTATAGTTGCTAACTAAAAGGCCGGTTTTTCAAATCTACCAGGCGCTGCTTGGAAACTCTGCTCTCTCCTATTCGTTATGAGTTGGAATTGACTTGATGGAAATGGGTTTGGCTTTTGGTTGATAGATTCAACTCTGGACTTTGGTAACTATGCAGAGGTCAACTGAGAATGCAATAATCTGTAAAACAAAACTTTGATTTGCAACAGTCTCTATAGGTTTTTTAAAATATTTCTTATAAGTAGTAATACAGACTTTTAAGCCATTGATGTTAGTTTTCTACTAAATCTCAGGTGAAAGATTTTTCCCCATTGTGAAAGCTGAAGATGGGAAATATTGTAGAATCATTGTCATGCAAACCTGAAAACAGAAACTTCACAAAATATAGTATAATTCTATACTTTGATAGTACTCAAAACAGTTGAAAATTGCTCTTAGCAAGATATTATATAATATGGTTACATAGATGTTTGAAAGGAAATATAATTTATAATACAAATCCAGCTGCCATTTGGTTAGGGAAAAAAATAACCAATGTATTAGGTGTTCAACAAATTTGTTTTGATTAATTGTTGAGTGCATTAATGTACAATTATTTAAAAAAAAAACCTCAGATTGAAAGGATCATAGAATTCAAAAGGCAAATAATTACTTTTATAATACGTCTGAGTTATATCATGATGTGTTTTCCTAACCAAATCTGACTTAATCCGGGCCTCTAGGAAACTCATCCTTAGAAGCAATGCTTTTAAATAAAGGGTCAGGGGAATTTTCATATTTCTGGATTTCAGACTGCAGGTGGCTCTCTCAATCTTTCAGTTCTAGCTTTTGGTTTAAAACTATTGCACTACCTTCTTATCCACTTACTGCTTGAGAAAATATTTTCTTTCAGATTACCAGACCTCCTCTTGGAACATCTGATAAGTGTATTATTTGTTTGTAAGCAACATAACTTGGTTTTCTCACATATAGAAGATATTTTTTTTTAAAAACATATTGCTTAGCCTTCCTTTAAAATGTCTCTGTTTTTCCTTTGGCTATGAGGATTTCTTAAATACCAACTATAGTGTTGGTAATGTTTCTGTAAGTCCATACCAATATTCTAGCATCATTTAAAATGTATGTTTCAGTTAATTCTCCTTCCTCTCATTGTCAGAGTAGCTTTGCCTTTTTAGTCCATAATTTATTTTGGACACAGTTGGCACTACAGGAATCTCAGTAGTACCAAAATAAATTAAGATGAAAACCTGTTGATAAAATTTCAGATGGGGACCTAAATCTCATCTGTATCTTTTATTCATTCCAGTGGTTATTTTAAAGAAACTACCGGAGACCATGATAGTGTAGAGATAGAAACACTTAAGCAAATCATTTCCAGAAGTAAATTAGAGATACATAGCCCTTAGTGTGGATTCTGGAATTGTCATCAACAATAATATTACTTTACATTTTTATAAGCTGCAAATCTAATTCTTCCTTTTCCAAAGTAAGTAAAATATATGCACTGCTACTTTTCAAAATAATAGATTAACCTAAAATATGATGGATGATAGAGAAAGTGCTATAAAGATATTTCTTGCCAATATTTAATTGTGTTAAAGTTGTAAGCACCGACAGCCAAAAGGATGTTTGCAATAAAGGTCTTATACTAAGACATTTATCAAGTAATGAAATATAACACCAAATGTTGAATTCTATGTGATGTGTGTCTTATAAATACACTTGTAGTAGTGCCATAAAAAAGGCACCGATACCAGACTGACCTTAAGGATGACACATGTGGCATTACTGCAGCTGGGCTATTGTCTAGGAAATTCACAGAGGAGGCCTCCCAGGAACTATTCATATGTTCCTTTTATGTAAAGTTTTTGTCTGCAAAGTCGGTGTGCAAACAGTAGCTGTTTGATAGCACCTGCTTCTGTTGAGGGAGAGTGAGTCTTTTATTTAGAGAGCATCAGCAGCCATTTCATTCATCACTGCACAATGGACCTACATAGAGCAGCATTCCAATGACGCTAAAAGAAACCAGAGCTTCCAACTATCAGGGGCACTTGTAAACACTGAGTCTGCCTATGTTCCTTTGTTTACTATTCATGCAATTATATCTAGGTCTTCATTTTGAGGGAAAAATAGTTGATTCAGAACAATAATGGGAAAAGTTTTAAACTGCGATTTTTTAATTTAAAAAGCTATATTACGTAAACTAAGTGACAGTGTGATATATAAGCTTGGTCATTTGAATAAATGTTACTTTAATCTTCTTAAGGTATTAGGAAATTAATTGCATTATGGAAGTAATGATGCCAAAATATCCCATAGAATGCCTTTTTAAAATGTTCATGGAATTGCCTTCCACCTGCCTATAGTCCTTACATCTAAATGGTTTTGATTTTATATTCCCATTATGGTGGCTAGATCCATTGCCTCTACTTCTTCCTACGTCTTTCATTGACTCCTGGCCCTGTGATGCCCATGCTTGTCACTCTGTCAAAACTACCCTGGCAGCCCCTGATCTACTTTCATCACTATGGATGTGCGTATTCTACACATTTCATAGCAATGGAATCATCCAATATATGATCTTTTGTGCCTGGCTCTTTTCACTTAGCATAATATTTTAAAGGTTTATCCATGTTGTAACACACATCAACATTTCATTCCTTTTTATGGCCTAATCCTATTCCACTGTATTCATATGCCACAATTTGTTTATCCCTTCATCACTTGATGGGCATATGGGTTGTTTCCACCTTTTGGCTATTGTAAATAGTGCTGCTATAAACATCTCCGTTACATGCTTTTGTTTGAACACCTCCTTTCCTTTTTTTTTGGGGGGGGGTAGATGCTTAGGAGTATAATTCCTGGGTCATATGGTAATTGTTTCTTTATTAGGAACTGCCGACTATTTTCCACAGCAGTTGCACTATTTTAAATTCCTACTAGCATCCTGGACAACACTCATTATTTTCCATTTCTTTGATAATAGCCATCCTAGTGGTATCTTACTGTGGTTTTGATTTGCATTTCCCTAGTGCCTAATGATGTTGAGCATCTTTGCATTTGCTTATTGACAATTTATATATCATCTTTGGATAATTGTTCAGATCTTTTGCCTGTTTTTTAAATCGGGCTATTTGTCTTTTTATTCTTGAGTTGTTGCAAACATCATTTCACATTCTGTGGGCTGTCTCAACACTTGCCTGATTATGTCTGTTAAAGTGCAAAAGTTGTCATATGTAAGAAACCATTGTCTAATTCAAGGTCATAAAGATTTGCTTCTGTGTTTTCTTCTAAGAGTTTTATAGATTTAGCTCTTTATGTCTTTGATTTACTTTGAATTAATTTTATGTATGCTGTGAGGAAGGGATCCAATGTAATTCATTTATATGTGGATATCCAGTTTTCCCAACATCATTGGTTGATAAGCCTATTATTTCCATGGTTGTCTTGGTACCCTATACTACAATGTCTTGATTACTAAAACTATGTAGTAAGTTTAAAAATTGAGAAATATGAATCCTTTTTTTTTCTTTCTTTGATATACTCTCTCTTAACTTTGCTCTTTGCTCCTTTTTCCACCTGTTTATGACTACTCATTTTTCAGGCTACTTGTCAACACTCTTTTCTGTTCTGCCATCCCACCAAACTCCCACTATCTTTACTTTTTCTCTCGGTTTAATATAATCTCATTTTTTTCTCTGAGAAAGAAAATTACAGATTTAACAATCCTGCTTATTTTCTGTGAGCTGAGGAGTAGCAGATGAAGGAGAAAGACAAATAGTGTTTTGCCACCTCTGTATTGCCCAGTTAGTAGTAACTGAAATGTGAAGTGAGATCATAGAGGAGGAGGCAAAGATAGTGGGGATGGAGAGAATAATTTGCAAGATCCTTAAAAGGTAGAATGAACAAGACTATTCTTAAAAAATAAATAAGTGAGTACTTGAGAGAAAACTGAAAAAATTTTAAGTTTTGCTATATTTTGGCAAAAATCATAACTACCACCAGTTTCTCTCCAATCAGTTATGTTTAAGAGCAGTATGACAAAATATTATTTCAGTTCACAGTGCTAATACATGATGCAAATATTTTTGATGGTTTTGTTATACTTACTAGTAATTTAATATGATAAGGTTGTACCTGTGTATACCATGATGCCCATAGGATATAAACTATATCTGGCAACAAAGGTAAATATACAAATCACAAGAATAAAAAGCTCATGTTTTTACAGCTTCATTTTCAAAATGGCTTAGTGTTTCCCCTCATGTTTTCCGGATGTGTTGGATTTGCCATACTGGGATGTAATGTAGTATGTACATAATTTGTCATCAATTTCATTTCAAAGTAGAAAATCACATTAACCCTTTTGGATTCTTAGTGAAATGTTTTTCATGGTAGCATGAAAATATAACGGTGCCAATTGTACCGTGATGATATAATTAATTATTTTGAATTTACACATGACTTTTATGCTTTTTTAATGCTAATTAGTAGAGACATATGCTTAAAATAATTTTAATACAAGAGAAGAATGTGCTCCATATTTTTATGCAAATAATGTGGCCCTTTGTCGTTCATTGGCCAACCTTGCCCTCCCCCATGAGATATTTTCATAAGCACACTATGGTAATTTTTTTTTTACAGTAACGTAAAAAAAAAAATGGCACAGCGGCACTTATGAAAATACCTCCTAGCCAGGAGGGCATAGTTGGCAAACTAAGGTAGAAGGTGTGCATTACTTGTGTAAAAATATCATAGTCACAGTTATTCTTAAAAATACAATAAAGTACACTTTACAGATCTCTTGTCTTTATTTTCCGTATTTTTGAGCATTGAGTTTATTTCCTGCTTAGTTTAGCCAAGCCCTTTATTCAGTACTTTTAAAATACCTGTCTAGCTCAATAGTTGGTACTTCTTTCACATTCTCTTTAAATATCCATCTTGACTTGCTTTGGCTTTCCAAGGTCCACTGATGAACCATTCTTTGCAGCATTTTTAAGCCCTACAGTGTGATTTCGAGGAACACTACTTAGGGGGAGATTAGTTATTTGCTGTCATCAGTGTCCTTAGGTCACCTCAAGGGAACCATTAGCTTCCAGAGTACCCCACAAGAGGTCTCTGTAACTAGCTTTCATCAGAATGTGAAATGATGAAATTTTTAGGACTGACCTTATGATGTTTCTTTCATTACTTCCTAAAGAGGTGGGGTGAGGGAAACTCTGATAATAGTATTACCGAAAGTAGGGGAGATAATGAAAAAATCCCTAATTCCATTAAACTTGCTCCCATACCCTAAAGGGATTTATTTTTTTTTTATAAGCATAAATATCTCCATCTTTTTGTTCATGGATTTGTAAATGGGTGTATAACAAAAACTGCCTTTCAAGCATCATTCTGTGTGAGGGTCCCTACCTGGTCTGTCCAATCTTGTTAATGTAGTCTTAGTCGTAAATGTTAGTTGTGCTTTTCTGATTTCTTAATCAATACACATTTATTGAGTGCCTTCCTTATTCTTCGCATTGTGCTGAGCGTTGAGGTTACAGAAATAAGATTCTGTATCCTTTGGGAGTTCATGTGTAGTGGGGGAGATAGGCAAGTAAATAGATTATTATGATAATCTGTGATAAATGCCCGAATAGAGATAAGAGTACCTAAGAGTAGGGTATAAGCAGGTCACAGAGGAAGGAGAGCCACTGAATTCAGAGGAAGCGGAGTAAATAAAAATTCCCTGTGAAATGTTGATGCCAGGTCTGAGTTTCAAAGTCTTAATAGGGATTAAAAAAATTAGCCAAGTGAAAAAAGGAGGTTGCAGTAACCCTGGTTACACAATGATTAAACTCTTGGCTACTAATCAGAAGGTGGGTGACCTGGACTCACCAGCCACTCTACAAGAGAAAGACTTGGCAATCTCCTCCCATAGAGATTGCAGCCTAGAAAACCTTATGAGGTTTTGTAACATGGCATCACTGTGAGTCAAAAATTGACTGGATGGCACCTAACAACAGCAACAAGGAATTCTAGGTAGAGTAGAAGTATATTTTGAGGCATATGTTAAGGTATGAGAAATCATGGTGTATTTAGGTATACTTTTGGGGAAAGTATTAAGAAATGAGTATGTAGGGGCAAGAAGGGGCCAGCTCATTAATGGCCTAGCATGCAGTATTGAGAAGTTTGGATTGTTAATCTAAATGCAACATGGAATATGAATTTTAAGCAGAGAAGTGACATTTTCAGATTAAAATATTAAAAGGATCATTCTGATTATTGTATGACAGGTGATTGAGAACTAGTTGGGGGTATAGAGGAGGTATTTAGAATTGAGGCAGAGAGATCTGTCTGGAGCTTATTGCAGTGTAAATCTAGGCAAGACATTGCAGGGGTCCAAACTAAAGTAGTGAGAATAAGAGGCTGATACATATGTATAGATGTAAAAAATATAAAATTTAGTTCCTGGAATGTGGTAAGTGTTGTTATAGTATTCAATCTACTAAATTATAGTTCTGTTTCCTGAGGTTATCCCTGCAAGCATGATTGGAATTATTGAGTGTTGACAAACAATTCAGTGCCCAAGTCTTTGAACTAACGTCTAGTTTTGTGTCACTATGTAACTAATAATCATCATTATGCGTAGGCTTTTACTAGCCTTGCTTCTTTAATTTTTAAACTTTTGGAGGCTAGTGTAGCACCTTACTCTTGTCCTCTTTTTTTATCTCCTACTACTGGCATGTTCCACATAAAAAAGCACTATAAATCTTAATGTAAAAGAGATAATTTTCAAGAGATTATCCCAGTTACAAAAGGACTTGCATAAATTTCCTAAAATAGCTTTAAAAGAGTATATTATGATAATGGTTTTGTTTGCACCATTTCAGTTTTGCCTGAAGGATGGATCTCCTTTATTTAGGAGAGTTTGACTTAACATGACTAACTACTTTGGGTTTTTTAATGTTTTTTCTCAAGTGGTCTTTCAATATAGTTCAGTACACCTATTTTTGGTCAAAAAGATTTAATTTTCTTTGCTAGCATCTCTATTGAAATCATTAATTGTTCATTTCAAACAACCATTTACCAAAAAAAGGGATACAATGCTAACTAGACACCTTGATGCCCTTAAGGAATACGTGTAAAACTGACATGTGGTATCCTTTCCAAAAGTTCTAGATTCTGTATTTTGAGAGTTTCAAACCTACTATCACCCAGGCACATAGACTTTTCTTCTTTTATCTGCCACAAAACAATTCCTAATATGGTATTAAAATTTTTTGAGAATGTTTGAACTTCGATATAGTTGTTTCCATAGATACATCTAGATTATATATCCATTCTATGTCAAAAAATGAAAATGTGAGAATTTTATGAGCAAGATTAGAAAACAATTACAACCAGGTAGCAACTTTAAATATTTGGGATCTTCATTTTTTAAAATGTATTTATTTTTTAAAGTAAGATAATAGTATTGGAGACCAGAAAGACTGCAGATGTAATACAGAGGAGAACTGCCCCTGTAGGATTTCCAAGTCTGTAATCTTTATGGAAGCAGACTGCCACATCTTTTTCTTGCAGAGTGGCTGGTGGGTTCATACTCCTGACCTTTGGGTTAGCAGCCGAGCACTTAACCACAGCACCACGAGGCCTCCTTAATAAACTGAGTCAGTTGCACTGGAGTGCTAATAAATGTCTTTTTCAAAGTTCATCTGCATTGGTTCCTCTGTTGCTATCTTTGTGGAGCTCAGTCGGTTTCTCTTTCCTTCTGTCTCTCTTTTAAAATGATCACTATTGTACCATAAATTACTTTCAACCAAATACAGAACTTTATGAATTATTTAAAACCCCTTTAGTTAAGCAAGATAAACCCATAGGTTATGTCCAAGTAGTGTGACAATATGAGTAAATGTATACTTTCTTTAAAGATGATTGCCAGAAAAGAGCTGAAAACTATTTCCTGTCACACAAATTAGTAAATTCCCTCAGGGTCAGTTACTTTATAATACATCTGAGCCTTCTTTCTTTTTTTTTTTGAGAGTGGATGGGTCAAGGGGACTTTTTTCAAACTCAAAAAAAAAAAATAAAAGAAAACCTATAAATGTTGTATAAGTCCATACCTTGATGATCATAAAGTTATGAGTAGATAAAAAAAAATACACATAGGTTTGAAGGGCCAAAGTTGTTTAAACTTGCCTTTTTGGTGACAACTCCTTATATCGTATGCCTAGGTTGTTCTAGTAATTAGCATGAAGTGACCTGCCCTATCAGCTGGAAATATCTCATACCTGGAAATGTCTTAAAGTGAGCCTCTTACTACCTTATTCTATTAGAGGTTATTGATAATTGAATGTTGTTGTAGTTGCCATCCAGTGGATTCCGACTCATGGTGACCCCATGTGTGCAGAGCAGAACTGTTCCATAGCATCTTCAAGGCTGTAACCTTTTGGAAGCAGGTTGCCAGGTTTAGGTTTGTCTTCTAAGACGCCTCCCAATATTTCTGTTAGTAAACAAACAAACAAAAAGACAAACCTTTTGCCTTCGAGTCGATTTAGACTCATAATGACCTTATAGGACAGAGTAGAACTGCCCCATAGGGTTTCTAAGGATCACCTGGTGGATTCGAACTGCCGACCTTTTGATTAGCAGCCGAACTCTTAACCACTACACCACCAGAGTTTCCTTCCATTAATAGTTTAGCACTTAAACATTTCTGCCACCCAGGGACTGCATTGATAACTTTATAAGAATTTTAAATTTAAATGATGCAAATTCTTTTGATTATTTTGTTAATTTTTATAGTCATTCTTAGTCTATGCTTTTCCTTGAATGGGATACTGTTTTATGAATTAAACTTAATAATGGCAAATATATTTATTATAGAAATGTAAAATAAAAGGTCACAGATAATATCAAATAGCATTTGTTCACAAATCATTGTACATAGAAATTAGGATTAAAAATGTCAATGAGAAGTATAATGTAGTTATCGCAATAAGCATTGCAGTCTATTTTTATTTTTGTTATGTAGATAATGAACAGTTTCAAACATTCTGAGTAGAAACACATGCATGATATAGATTGGTCTTTAAAACTGTCTATAGGGTATATATGAGAGAGGATTTTTTTTAATGTTGTTAGCCTAAGGTTCCAGAAATAGGAAAGTGAAAATCAATGTGGAGTTGTCAAGTCTACAGAATATCTTACCTTGGGATTGTACAGAACTGGTTCTGAAAGGAAAGTAAAAAACTTCATCCTCCAGTAATGCTCTTTCATAACATAGGACTAGAAACAGGGTAGAAATCAAACTACTGCCATGTAACAATTTGAAAATTAATCCATACTTGAGAGCCCTGTACCACTGTGTTATTTTAACATAACCTCCTCCACTTATAAAGAACTGGATTGAGAACATTATAGTTCAGGCAGGAATACATTACCATTGTAACTACTGAACTCTCTCTGCTACTTAATTTTAAAAGAAAAAAAAGTATACCTGTCTGTGTGTGTGTGTTTGTGTATGTGTGTTTGAGAGAAAGAGAAAGAGGCCTGAGTATACAGTAATCTAGGAAAAGTCTCTGTGTAACAGTGAGCATGGTATTTTTCTCGACATTGTTGGTCTCAGAGGCCCCCATTAAAAAGAATAAGGATTGCAACGTCTCAAACCTTGTCAGATACTGGGCATATTACCTGCATGCACAATGGAGGCATTGATGGTACTGGTCTACCTTTGTGGTAACCTTGTTTATACATTTACAGAACACATCGACTGCTGTATGCATTATTTCTCCAACACTACCAGAGCTTTGCTTGTAAAGATTTTGTAAGAAATACACAAGAGGAAGGAATCATAGGCTTTGGATTCTGAAATGTCTGATTCAGTCACTGTGGTGCAGTGTTCAAATGAACTATAGCAGATTTAATGAGCAATCTAGGACAGAGACACATGTACTGGACACACTAGGGAAAGAGATTATGTGTACAGGGACTAATTAGCATGAAATATGAATACATTCATATAAGTAGTCTTGATCTATGGGACTCCTCCATTATTGGGAATGATTTTTACATGAAGTTAATGAAGAGAAATTCAGAAGTTATGCTGTATAAAGAATTTTTAAAAAGTATTTTTAACTTTTTGATTCTGCAAAATCTCAATTTCTGGAGCAAAAAAGAAATTGCATACTATAAAATGGTACAATCAACTGAATACGGACTTATTTTCTACGAAGTCTCAGATAAACAAGGTGGAAAATAGTAGCCATCTTTCATATAACCAGTTAACAGAATTAGAGTAGTTTTCCTTCAGTCTCTTGGATTAGAGGTATACTAGATATTGAGTATCACTTTGCTGTTTTAAAGAAGGTCATGTGGGGCACATTGTATTCCAGAATTATGTACCTCTAGGTGGAGAGGTGAGAAGCTTGGCTTCAGTTCTGTGGGGATTCTAAGAAGCCTTTACTAAGGAATTGAATCTGGAAAGGATTTACAGAGAGAGTGGAATTAGCTTGTAATTTGTTCAAGATTCATGGGAAGAGGAAGAAGTGTTAGGAACAGTATTTAAGAATAGATTTAATTCCAATTGAAGAAAAATCCAGGAATGTAATATCAATTTTAATATTAGACATTTTATTCAATTTAAATCGTATTTTATTTTTAATTCAATGTATGAAATTTAAAATATGAACACCAGGAATTTAAAACTACTTCTGATAAATAAACCGAAAAAACTAAGCATGTTGCCGATGAGTCGATTCTGACTAAAAGATTTAAACTTATTTCACCATTTCCACTCCACTTAAAAAAAAATTCAACAGATTGATTGCTTAAATAATGTAACTAGATTTTATGTAGAATACACAATTAATGTTAATATTTTCTTTTGTATCTGACTCAACATTTTTCATGTGTTCATTTCCAAACATCTCAGAAAGTGCTACAGAAACCAGCATTCTTGAAGAATAAAGTATTTTGAGATGTGAGATCTTAACAAAAACAACTAAAATATTCTATAAATTTATTTCATAGAACAATTATAAAAAAATTAATTCTATTTCGTAGAATTATAAGGGTATGGAACATCTAGAAAAATAATAGGCTGTACAGTGCTTATCAGTGTTCAGTGCGCCCATGGTTGCCTAAATATCAGACTCGTACCTTTATATTCGTAAAGCAGGGGGTTAGCAGGATTGCCGGTAAAAATAGAACACGACTAGGCTATGAATGGCTATCATTCTGTCTCCTACCTTTGAACCAGTAAAAAAGGTTTTTGTTTTTGTAACTTTCACTGGTAGGGCATCTTTTGAGGAAAGTGTTGACTGACCAAAAGTAGAGCATGAGTCAGACTAATTCTTTGTTTTACTGTTTTTGTATTTTATGGGAACATAGTTACCTTTAGGGAGGTTAACTTTAGGGAACTGCAGTAGGGACATGATGATCACTCAGATGGAGGTGCCCTGGTGGGGAAATAGTTAAAACGTTCGGTTGCTAACCGAAAGGTCTACAGTATCCCACCAGCTGCTCCATGGAAGATGTGGCAGCCTGCTTCCAGAAGCATTTAAAGCCTTGGAAACCTTATGGAGCAGCTCTACTCTGTCCTTACACAGTCACTGAATCAGAGTTGACTTGATGGCAGTGGGTTTGGTTTTTTGGTGACACACTGCTACATGAGTTTACCTAAGTCTTTTCATCTAATGCCAGCAGATTCCTTGTGAGGTATAAACGAAAAAAACCAAACCCATTGCTGTCAAGTCGATTCCGATTCATAGCGACCCCATACGGTTTCCGAGGCCGTAAATCTCTATGGAAGCAGACTGCCACATTTTTCTCTCGTGGAGCCGCTGGTGGTTTTGAACAACCAATCTTATGACTAGCAGTCAATCATTTTAACCACTGAACCACGAGGGATCTCAAGTTTGTTGTTCAAGACAGAGAAGTTTGAAGTGCTAAGTATTTTGTTTCAAATCACACAACTTCAAGTGGAAGATCGAGAATTAAAACCTAAGCCGTTCATACAATTTAATGTATACCTCATTTTTATTTGTAATATAATCTAGTATAATTAAACATTGAGATGAACAAAAGTTTCTCTTGAACCAACTGGCTCTGATATGTATACCCTGCTGCCTCTCCATGTACCTTTTGCTTTCACAAATGCTTGGGATTTGGGCAGTTTGTCCTTTTACACTATAGTTGCTACAACCTAGGTCCTCTTTTCACCAAGGGTTGCCTTGAAGAATGTTTTCATGTTCCTCTTCACATCCACTTCTGGTACATATTTCATTTTATACCGTTTAAGAAGACTAACCAGTAAAAAACAAAACCCAAACTAAAACCATTTGCATTCCTACTGATTGCAACTCCATGTGTATCAGAGTAGAACTGTTTCCATAGTGTTTTCAGTGGTCGATTTGTCAGAAGTAGGTCTCCAGGCCTTTACTCCAAAGCACTTTTGGGTAGACACGAATCGCCATCTTTTCAGTTAGGAGCCGAGTGAATTAACAGTTGGCACTACTCAGGGACTCCTTAGAAAGAGCAGAAGAGGCTTAAAAAAAAAAAATCTTTTGAATTTGTATCCCCCAGTGTGATGGCCAGCGTTGTCATTTTGTTACATATTCTTTCAGTGGTGGTAGTTTCTCTGTGTTTTTTCTTGCTATATGTGTGTGTATCCTTATTTAAGTGTTTTTATAAAACAGTATCCTATTGTGTATATCGTATATACTATACCCTGTTTATGGACCTAATAATATTATTTTGGGACACAAACACTATTGCTCTGTAAATACATGATCTTAATCTTAGATGATAAAACTCCCTTGTAAGGGTATACCATGATTAATTTATTAACTATTCCTCTATTATTCAATATTTAGATCGTTTCCAATTATTTGATCTTATGATGCCACCTGGAATAGTCTTGTATATAAACCTTTGTGTAAATTTCTGAAATTACTGATGAAAGAGTATGAGTTATTTTAAACTTTTTAAATTTTTTTTAATGTATAGCCAAACTGTTTCTAGAAAAGTCGTTCAGATATGTATTCCCATCAGGGGCAATGCTGTAGAACCATTACCAGTATAATTTTAAAAACCTGCCAAATAAATGGATAAAGGTGATATTTCATTGTTTTTATTTGTATTAATTTGATTACTATTTTAAACAGTTGTCCTTTATTCATAGTTTCTTACTCATTTTTATATTACAAGCTTAGTATTTTCTTATTTTTTTGAAGATCTTGTTAAAAATGTTTATATTAACCAGCTGTCACCTTTGTTGCGGTATTTCCCAAGGTTTTCATTTGCCTTTTAGTTTTGTTTTGAGATAAGTTAAGATGAACTGAAGTTTTCAATTTCAGCGAAAAGTTGGTAGAAACAATTTAAATGAGAATGTCCCTTTTAAATAGAAAAAGTTTTACTTTAGTTACTGCAGGGAAACAGAGAAGAGTATAATAATTGTATTATGGACTGAAGAGAAATTACACAAGTAATGCTATTTATTATCCCTGGATTCCATTCAAATGGAACTAGATTTGTTATTTTCATATTCTCCTTTCTGAGGCTCCATCTGTGACAATCTCTTGGCAGAATTTCAATCCACTTCTATCTTTTATACTTTGGGTTGGAACTGAGCCAGCTTTTCTCGCTTTCTGGGAGGAGTTCCCTATCATTGTGTATCTAGTGGCTTGGAGATCTTGTGATGGTGGAGCAATAGATGCAAACTTGTAGGGTAGTCAAATCTCCTAAGATTCAAGTGGATCTTATCTGTGTCATAAAATCAAAGCATATTAAATCTGAAAGGGACCTCAAAGCTCGTGGTCCAAAAATCTCACTGGGTAGATAAATCAAATTCAGAGAAACTGCCTTTGCTTTCTCTCTCAGGTACACAGACACTTCTACAGGAAAGTGAACTTGGTTGATTCCTTGACAGCCAGGTTGTATTGTTGAGACTTTGTTATTATTGATCACCTTTGCATATTTAATTTCTACTGATCTAGTAAAACTGTATTGCATGATTCTTCATTGTCATGAACTTTCTAGGATGAGGCATGGCAAATAACCTAGTCATTTGAGCTTTTTCAGAATGTGGTGTCTGCAGTGGTATTCTGTCTATGGCATTATTACAAAAAGCATTTATTAAATATATTTGCATGCTTGTTAACATAGTGAGATAAAAGAAACTGTTTTTCACAGTTTACATAACTTAAAAAAAAATCCCAGCCAATTTGAGTGCTATTTAACATACAGGTCTCACAACAATTTTGACTAGCCATCATTTCCCAGCTTGGGATATTGTAAGCTAGAAATATGTTGGGCCCTCAGATGAAATACATTATTCCTTTCTGACCTGACAGAAGTGTAGCTCACATCATCAGATGTTAGAGCTTTGAACAAGCCTGGTTTTTGGGTGTTTTATCTTTTCTAGTGATTTGAGATTTTCTTTACATTGAGCATACTTTGATATTTCATGTCTATCTCAGCTTTATTTGTCTGTATTTGGGTTGTTTGGGAGCATTTTCATTTTAATATGTAGATTGACATGTTTTTAGACACGCTGATGGAGGTCTTTTGTACTGCTGTTTTTTAGAAATCACAATAATAATACATATGGTGTTCCTTGTTTTTCTCTTCACTTTTGACGACTGTTCCCTTCCATTGGAAGTGTTAGGAAGATTTCCTCTTCCACCTTTTTTTTTCTTTTTACTGTTCTTAAAATAATAGTAATTTAGAAAAAAAGATTAGATTTTCAGTCAGGCCTGGCATTTCTTAATTTGAAAATATACTGTTCATTTTAACCAATGTACTTTACTAACTTAGAAAGTGACACTAAATGACACATATTTAAGATTATGTCCTCTTGGAATCAAAAAGGAAGGAGTCATTTATAGAAAGGCTTATGTGCCTGTGTACACAGATGTGTGTGTATGCACCCATTCATACGTACATGAATGTAACCAATTAGAGGTTAGCATTGTATTAGTCATTTGATGTTGTAGTGTATAATTTTTGTATGTTGCAAAAAGTTTTTTTTGTTTGTTTTTTTTTGGGAGGGGAGGAGGCTTCAAACATTCCTTTATAGAAAGTCTAATTGTTGTGATTAGATTGACAGGCCTTAGTTTTAATGCAACTTATATATTCTGAAAAACTAAAAAAAAAAAAAGGCACCTATAATAATACCTTAACATTTTCCTTTTTTTTTTTTTTTTATTATGGAGCAGCTAAATAATTTGTTACATGGATTAGGTTGGTAAAAAGTATATGTCTATAAAAAAAAATTTTTTTTTTTGAAGGCGATAATTATGCCCTTTTTTTTTTTTTTAGCATTTGCACTTTGTCCTTTAACTATTCTCATGCAAACATAGAACTGGGAAAGAAATAAGATAATTGGTCTAGTTTCATAATATAAATAAGGAAATTAAAAAAATGATTTATTTTTACTTACGTTTCACTCTTTGGACCAGTGTTCTGTAATGCTCTGAATGAATTTGTGTCGGTATGTATAGGTCAGAGAAGTGCTAAACATCAATCCTTTAGCCGTTTGAGAAATTCAGAACATACACACTAGGTAAAAGGTATTTTATTGAGCTGTAAGAAGTGTTACAGGGAAAGGTCAGAGTTGCTCAAGCTTGTTGACCTGGCCTCCTGTTAAAAACTGGCCGTGTTCATTTCCTGGACCCAGTACCAAGTACTGTTATGTTCAGTTGTATGTACCAGGAAATCTAAGATGACAGAGTTTTTTTTTTTTTTACAATAAAAATTTCACACAATAAATATATGGCAGGATAGACAATCCAGATTCAGTTTGGTAGCTCCACAAAGTTAAAGGACTCAGGCTTTTGTAACTTCCTTTCATCCTTGGTATATGCCTTCCATTCTCAAGGTTACTTCATTGTCCAGGATCACCAGTAGAGCGGCAGTCATCCTGTCTGTCTTCAAGGCAGTAGGAAGAAAGAAGGGAAGAGGGACACTAAGGATACTTTTATCCTCCCTCCCTCTTTTAAGTACACTTTCTGGAAGTCATTTCCAACTCCTTTTGCTTACATCTCATTTATCAGAACTTAGGCATGTAGCCACATCTGGGTATAAGGAAGGCTGAGGAATGTAGTATTTTTGTTAGGCACACTGCCACCCCCCAAAATGTTGAGGTTATATTAAAAAAAATTATTTATTTATATTTAGTAAGGAAAAAATGGAGAATGGATTTTTGTAGTCAACTAGCAGTCCGCACCATTCTCATGCCATTTACACACACACGTATTTGTTGTTCTTAGGTGCCGTTGAGTCAGTTCTGACTCATAGCGACCCTGTGCACAAAAGAATGAAACACTGCCAAGTCCTTCATCATCCTTACAATCATTATGCTTGAGCTCATTGTTGCAACCACTGTGTCAATCTGCCTCATTGAGGGTCTTCTTCTTTTCCGCTGACGCTGTACTTTGCCAAGCAAGATGTCCTTCTCCAGGGACTGATCCCTCCTAACAGCATATCCAAAGCATGTAAGACACAGTTTCGCCATCCTTGCTTCTAAGGAACATTGTGGTTGCACTTCTTCCAAGACAGATTTTTTCGTTCTTTTGGCAGTCCATGGTATATTCAATATTCCTCGCCAACACCACAATTCAAAGGCATCAACTCTTCTTCGGTCTTCCTTATTCATTGTCCAGCTTTCACATGTATATGATGCGATTGAAAATACCATGGCTTCAGTCTGGTGCACCTTAGTCTTCGAGGTGACATCTTTGCTTTTCGACACTTTGAAGAGGTCCTTTGCAGCAGATTTGCCCAATGCAATGCGTCTTTTGATTTCTCGACGGCTATTTCCATGGGCCTTGATTGTGGATTCAAGTAAAATGAAATCCTTGACAACTTCAATCTTTTCTCTGTTTATCTTGATGTTTCACATTGGTCCAGTTGTGAAGATTTTTGTTTTCTTTATGTTGAGGTGCAATCCATACTGAAGGCTGTGGTCTTTGATCTTCATTAGCAAGTGCTTCAAGTCCTCCTCAACTTTCAGCAAGCAAGGTTGTGTCACCTGCATAACGCAGGTTGTTTATGAGTCTTGCTCCAATTCTGATGCCCCGTTCTTTTCATATAGTCCAGCAAATTATTTTCGTTACTGGAACAATAATGCCACATAAATAAATAAATATCCACATAAATAAGGAATATAAATATAGACTTTATATAGTTCATTCATCTTCTTTTCTGATTGTATCATTCCCTTTCTCCTTACTTGTAATATTATACATTGACTAGCTCATAGTGATGCCTCTAAGGTAGACACTTGCACAATTTCTTGGTAGGTTCTAATAGAATTTGCTAGATATTTCTTTTGCAGAAGCTGGTTATTATTGTTCTTACAAAGTTTGAGGAAATATGATTTGAAGTCAGAATATCTGAGTTTAAATCTTCACTGCTATGCAAGCAGGATCAAGTATCTTAGCCTCTCTGAATCTCACTTTCTTCTGAGAGTCATGATAGTAATACTTTTCTCATATTGATGTTACTATGATTAAATAGAATAACATATGTGAAAAAGGAGCCCTGGTGGTGCAGTGGTTAAGTGCTTGGCCGCTAACTAAAAGGTCGACAAACCCACCAGATGTGTCAGTCTGCGTCCTTAAAGATTACAGCCTTGGAAAACTATGGGGAAGTCCTCCTCTGTCCTATAGGGTTGCTGTGACTCACAGTCCACTTAATGGCAATGGGTTTGATCTTGGTACAAGAAAAACTTTGCCATTTAGCATTTGTTGTGATGATAATTGTTATTATATTGCAGTTGACCAAGGTAGAGTTCTTGATCCATGAGTACATTTCTTATGTTTCTTAGAAGTATTTATTTATTCTTGGAGAACTTTCTTTTCATGACTAACGACTGCTTTTGAGAAATTTCGTGTTAAATATAGAGCTACAAACCTCTTTTTGTGTGAAATGGGAAGTTGGCACTTTATTCTCTCTCTCTCAGGCTTCTGATCTTTAAGACATCCTAATATGTATGTTTTATTGAGTGAATATCGGACCATTGGTAATATCATAAGAAAATAAATTCCAGAGGAAGTTGAGTCAGTCATCGAAAATAAAGCCTGGTCAAAATTTCTTCAACCGTATTTTATTTTAATATAAGGAATGCTTGGTCTTTGAGTTTTACTATTTTAATACCAACTTTTTCATGTGGGCATGTTAACCTAAACAGTTGAAACACCATATCGGCTCATTTCTGTTTTGTGAGGGCAATTTAACTTTGATAGTCCTTTAAGAGTAAAAGAAATGAAACAATTATTATCACTAAACTGGAGAAGCTATTGCTCTTTTTCATCTTGTTTGTTGTGTTTGGTATTTAAATTGGTGTTAAGGAAAAACTTAAGAATGTGTATGCTGAAATTTAGAATTCATCATAACTGGTTAAAACATATCCAGAGAAATCCGTCTTCCAAGCAGCTGCTTCTAAGTAGGTAAAACACAAAATCTATTAAAGATGCTTTAAAAAAAAAAAAAAACTGTATAGTTTGATTTTTTTGAGCCTTCTTGTCTGCCAGTATTTATACTTTAAAATATAAAATACCTGGACATTAACTCTGGTAGTTTAAATTTACTTCTTTAAACCAATAAAATAGTAAAGTGGACATTGTTTTTTGGCAATAAAGTCCCTCAATTTATGGTTGCAAGTGTTACTGGGTTTAGAATTGTTTTCCATACTTGTAGCTTCTCAAATGAGTGAAGTGCCTTTTGGTGAATGTGAGTGAACTTCACCAGCTTTGGCATTTCAATTTTTGAGAACCTATAGCTTGAGGTGTTTTAAATTTCATGATGTATTTTATATTTACATACTGGGAAGAGGTTTAGATTCTGATATTATTCATTTTTGTATGTTGGGGAAGTCAGTTGATAAGAATATCAGTTTGCGTCTTTATATGAAAATAGTAACATTTTGATTCTGGAAGATAATTTTAATGGTACGTCTCAGAGATTTAGTAGAGATGATTGCAGGCATGCTTTAATATTTATAAAGTATTTTGAGGAGCATGCATGAAGGCTGTATGTAAATATACAACCAATAAAATAACACCACTAATACAATTGAGATATTAAAAAAGGGAAAAAAAATCTTACCATCTAGTGAACAGACTTCCTTTCTAATTTGCATTTAGAAAGCTCTAAATTAAAATGCTAAAAGGGCAAACAATTTCAGCCACTGCTGCTGGTATTGTAAATACAACTTGCTTACTTGATATAATTTTAAATAAATACTCTTGACTTTAAGACATCAGGCTTTCTGATCATGTAACGGTAAACCACAGAATAATAGAAACGTGTTTGAAATGGGCATAGTTTTTACCACAGTGCAACATTAATTCTGTGTTTCTACATCTCCAAATTAATTTATGACATCTCTATTCAGAAATATGCTTGTACAAAGAAAAATGAATAACTTGTTATGAGTTACAAGAGTACAGAAGTGTCATTTCATTTGTGAATTATTACAACAGAGTTTTATGTTTGAGCATATGAGAAACAAAATATGTAATGTTTTATCTTTCAACACTATTTTATTGTATAATAAGAAGAAGTAGTGATTTTGCACCAAAAGAAAATAAAAATCCAGTAAACCAGTAGATAAGTGAGTTTTTTGGGTCAAACCCTACAAATGACCAAATAAGTTCTGAATACTTCATTGAAACTTTCCTGGTTTCTTTTTTTTTTTTTTTTCCTGCTCTTTAACAAAGCTATTTCATACATTTTCTCTTCTTCAACTTTCCATTCCCTATTCCTAAGTCTCCAAAACCCACACCATGCAAACACAGAGAGCCATAAACGTATATACATAATCCTGGTTACCTGCCTCCTAACTCATTAAGAAATCTAAATACAATTAAGAGCCCCCTTCATCTTCTTGCACTAAATCTACCAAACTGTCCTGCATCTATATCCATACTATTTACTATTACTATGGATACAAAGAGTCTCTGTGCCTATGAAAGCGCAATCCGTCCACTCGTGTACTGGTTCCCAGTCCCCAGTAATTTAGCTCCTTTCCCCGTGCCTTATTTATTTTTTCTACTCAACTAGATCATGTCCAGCAGCATACTAATATGCTCTAATGTCTCCTCTCTTGAAAAAAAAAAAAAGAACCACTCATGACCCCATATTCCTATCCAGCTTCCTTGATACATTTCACTTAGCCTATCAGTCACTGTCTTTGCGTTCTCATCTTATACTTTCTTCAGTCCTCTTGAATTAGGTTTCTGTCCTCATCACTCTACAGAGTCTATTGTTCTGAAGATCTCCAGTGGCCTCCAGTGTTTGCTTGTCAATTCTTATTTTATCCTCTCAGCAACTTTTGATAGAGTTGAGCACTCCCAGTTTCTTAGAGCAAATTTTTATATTGTCTCTTGACTCCACACTTCCTTGGGTTTCTTTCTTCTTCACCAGCTCACTCTTTCTCGGTTTGCTCTGTTTATTGCTTTGGTTGCTTTTGAGATATATTTTGGGGATAGAGACAACAAGACTTGGTGATGAATTGGAAGTGTGAAATAAAAGACAAAAAGGAATAAAGAAAGGCTCCCAGCTGTTTGGTCTGAGCAACTGGATGATGATGCCATTTATCGAAAAGGGGAAGACTTGAGGAATAGGACGCTCAGGGATCAGGCGTAAAGATTTCTGCTTTGACTGTGGTAAGTTTGAGATACCTTTTAAACAAAAATCAAAGTGGAGGTATCAGATAAACAAATGGATTTGAGCCTGGAATTCCAGGGATTACTCATGATCACAGATAACAATTCGAGATCATTAGCACATGTTGTTGTTAGGTGCTATTGAGTTGGTTCGAACTCATAGCGACCCTGTGTACAACAGAACGAAACACTACTCGGTCCTGTCCCATCCTCACAACCGTTGTTATGCTTAATAGCATTGTTGCAGCCACTTTGTCAATCTGTATCATTGTAGGTCTTCCTATTTTTTGCTGACACTCTCCTTTTCCACGTTGGCGAAAAACGATGTTAACCTAATGTGTCTGGATGAAATCACTCTGTGGAGAAGAGAAGAAAGCACAGCATCAAGCCCTGGTATATTCTATCAATTAGAGATTGAAGAAAAGAAGATCTGTCAAAGCATATTAAGGAAAGAATAGCCAGAAAAAGTAAAAACAGAATGGCATAGTGGAACCCAGATAAGAGAATTTCTCAAGAATGGAAGTAAAATCAAATGAGTCAAAAGCTACTGAGAGATTAGGTTAGAGAAGGACTGGTGTCCATTAAATAGACAACACTGGGGTTCGTAGTGGCCTTAGGATAGTTTTTGCAGAGAGTTTGACCTACATACCGTGTTAGAGTGAGTTAAAAGTGAAATAGAAAGTGTGGGAGTGAAAACAGTGGCTAGACAAGCCTCAAGAAGTTTGGCTCGGGAGGAGAGCAGATAAACTGGTATCTGAAGGGGGGTATGGTATTAAGGGATTTTATTTTTATTGTTAAGATGGGAAATACTAAAGTACCTTTGTATGCTGATGGGAATAATATAGTTAGGAAGGAAGGACTGAAGATGTAGGGGAGAGATAAGAAAACAAACAAACAAAAAAGAAAATGAGTTGAAAAAGGAGGAGTTCTAGATTCTCATGTGTAAGGAGTGGCTTTTGATAGGAGGATCCTTTTCTGCTTTGTAATAAGAGAGAAGGATATGTTGGAAATGCAGGCCTATTTTGTCGATTGTATAATTAGGGTGTTACCATTTGATGTTTTCTCTTTTCTCATGAGTCGTGCAGCAGGGTCATCACCTAACAGTTTAGTAAAAATTTGACTTAAGTTGCTGAGGAGTGGACTATTTGGATAAATATGAAATAACTATCAGTATAATGTTGGCATCATTACTGGGCAATATTGAGTTCTCATTTGAATTTAATGATTATTAAGTTAGAGTGACAACACTCTTCCCAGTTATGTTATTTTCTCAGGAATACTCAGCTGTATAAATCTAGTCCTGGAAAGGGCAATAGAAACATAAGAGGGAAAGATCACTGAGTGTGGTTGTTAGACAGTGATTTCTAATATCAAGAAATGATTATTGGGGCATAGAATTTAAACTAGTTGGAGAGGGAAGTGAGGACAAGAGAGGAAAAATGCATGGTGGCTCAAAGGGCTGCTGGTTTCAGTGATACCCAAGAATTCTTTTAGCATTATTACTTGATAAATTAAACTGGAACTATATAAGAAGAGGCCATCAGATATTTTGATTAAATTAAGGTTTGAGAAATTGTGTTATTCATGATGACAAGGGTGGGACCATGGGACTGAATGGTGGAGGCTGAATTCAGGAAAAGATAGATACAAAGATCAAGAAGCTAAGAGGCTAGATAGGCCCAGAATGTGGATGATGAAATCACAGCGAACAATGGAAGTTAGAGTGGACAAAAAGACTGAGTCAGTTTCTGCTGTCTTTAATAAATGAAGGGGAGTGACTAAGAAATGTGAAAATGAGATTGAAAAGGTGGTATAGCTGGATTATGCTAGCTAGTACCTATTTCTTTCACAAGAATAGTATGAAAATTAAATATTAGGAAACCAATTACCTTATAAACCGATGACTGAATGAAAATGACTTCATGCATTGTTAGAAGTAGCCCAGTGAAAATGGATTCCATTGTGTTTATCTAGTTCAGATGGTGCATTTAATGAGGGTGGTTTAAGTGGAACGATAGTAATGATGGCTAGCAATGATTATACTGAATTTTTAAAGCTTAGATTAAACAATTATGTTTACATAGTACTCTATATAAAAAAGCATGTTGTAAAGAAAAAAAAGTATAAACTATTTGAAAATATAAATACATCATATATGTAACAGTTTATGGGATAAAATATGATTTCTGCTCTGTTTCAAAGGAACAGTATATAAAAAATTTATTTGAATCATTTCAGATGGTCCAAGTTAGTCAAGCAGATACTTTGAAAAGTAGACTCAAGACGAGGTTTGGTGTTTTAGCCTTGGTTCTCTGTGACTTTGTGACCTCAGTTCTTTAATATGAAAAACAGGGGAGTTGTTTTAGATATTTTCAGGGAATCCTCTGACTCTGATTCTAGAATCCTCTGTTCTATGATTCAAAGAAAACAAATTTGAAACACTGCTATGGAAATTATATCTGGGCTTTTATTGTAGACAAATAAAAACAGTATATGCTAGATATATTTGTATTCCCTTGATATAGGATGCCAAGCTGTTAGTGATGTTGTGATTTAATGTTTCTGGTTTTCCTTTTATCTTGTAGTATTATTCAAATAGGTTTCTTTAAAGCAACACCAGTAAAATAGCATAATATAGTAAACTAAGAGTCAATAAGAAACACAAGGTGTATATTAACTTCTCATTTGAAAATCATTTCAAACTTACAGAAAGTTGCACAGATAAGAATAATATAAGGAACAGTTGTATCTATCGTTTACTCAGATTTTCCCACCATTAACATCTTTCTCCCTTCCCCTTCTCATTCACTCTCTTCTTCTTCTCCCTTCCTCTCCCCCTCATTCTCTTTCTCTTCCTCCCCTCCGCGTGCGTTTTTTCTTCCAGCCTCCTTTAATCTGGAACATTTCCATAGCCATTCTTTGTCTTTTATGACATTGACATTTTTGAACAATATAGTTCTCATTTTTTAAAAGAATATTCCTCATTTTGGGTGTGTCTAATGTTTCCACATAATTTAATTTAGGATGTGAATTCTTAGCCAGAATACTGCAGAGGTGATGCTGTACTGGGTATCACATCAGGAGCCCACAATATCTGTCCCTTTTTGGTGATGACAATCTTGATCACTTGGTTAAGTTATTACACAGTTTCTCCAGTGTGTATTTACTATTTTTCCCTTTTATCCTAATAAGCAGTCTGTGAGGAGACACTTCAAGACTATGCAGATATCCTGTTCCTTATCAAAATTTTGCCCCAGGTTATCCAATATTTACCATAATGGTTGCAAAATTATGATTTTCCAACTCGGGCACTGTTTCCACACGTTCCAGTTGGTGTTCTAACTGAAAACAAGGCCTTTCCTTTCTCGTTTGTCCGTCTATCTCTCTCTACTTACTGATTGATTTGTTACCAGTATAAGCTTAATGAATTCATATTTTTCAATGGTTTATAATTTGTTACTATGCTGAATTGTTTTGGTGTTCAAATTTTCCCAATTTGCCCAGCGAGAGCTCCTTCAATCTAGCTCCTGTGTCCTCATGACATCCCCCATTTTTTTTTTTTTTTTTTTAGCATTGCGTTACTTTCTGACGTAAAAATATATTCTCATTTCATCTTGTGCCTACCCTTCCGCAGCCATAGAACCAGCAGTTTTTCCGGGGAACCTGGCTCTTTTTAGTGGAGAGTGGTACGAGACCAATATCTAGCTGTATGCTTATTGCTACTGCAATGCAAGAAAAGACAAGTTAGTTTTAAAATAATTATTTTAAGTATTTTAAAATAAAATAAAACATAAAGGATTAAAAATGTAATTAGGACACTATTTTTTAGCCAAATCATGGACTTTTACTTTTATATATATCCCATTGATATGATCCAGTTGTGAGATGATTTCAAACGCATCTGTGGTATACTAATTTTAGTTAATAAGTTTAATTAAAAAAAAAATCTGTATGGTGAAGTAACAGATATCTGTTTTCCCTACAGTAAACAAAGTACTGCCACCTTAACTTAAAAAAAAAAAAGTTGCAAATTGATTCCAATTCATGATGACCCCATGTGTGTCAGTGTAGAACAGTGCTCCATAGGGTTTTCAATGGCTGATTTTTCAGAAATAGATCACCAGACCTTTCTTCTAGATGCCTCTGGGTGAACTCAAACTGCCAATTTTTTGGTTAGCAGCTGAGCATGTTAACCATCTACACTACTTAGGTACTGTACTGTATTACCTAATGTCCATATATTCATACTCTAGTTATATTCTGTCAGTGACTCAATAAAATCTTAAACAGAATTAGACAAGGATTTTTAGTGAAAAATACTCTATTTTTAACTCAAAAAATGTTACAGATAAATAATAGCTTTAACGATACATTCTGGAGTGCTGTCTTGTTTTTCTATGTCATAAAGTCAATTGCAACTCATAGCAACCCTATATGACGGAATACAACTTCCCCATACGGTTTTCTAGGTTCTGATCTTTATGGACGTATAACAACCCGGTAGGTCAGTGAGTAGAACTGCCTCATGGGGTTTCCACGGAGCAGCTGATGGATTTATACTGCCGACCTTTTGATTAGCAGCCGTAGCTCTTAACCCCTTCTCTACCTGTTCTCCTATATAGGGTCACTATGCGTCAGACTTGACTCGACGGCAGTGAGTTTGGTTTTTGTTTTTTAATCTGTATGGAAGCAGATCTCCAGGTCTTTTCTGTCACGGAGCAGCTGATGGGTTCAATCCACCAACCTTTCAGTTAGCAGCTGACCATTTAACTTTGTGCCACCAGGGCTCTTTATGGAATCCTATAGATGGACACAATTCTTGAATTTATTTGTATTTTCGGTTTTAAAAATTATAGGGTTCCGTAGAGTTTACTGCTATGAGTTGGAATCGACTCGAAGACACTGGGTTTGGTTTTTTTTGGTTATAGAGTTTACCCTATGTGTGAGCAGTACTTTCACTGAAAAAAAAATTGTATTTGGGAAATTATATTTGATGACACAGGCCCTACATAGTCAATATTTTTTTTGTTGCTCTATTTTCTAAAATCATTCATGTGTAATACCTTTCCTCCTCCTAAGCATGTGAATTTCTTCTCTTCCCTCTTGAATTGCCTGATAATTGACCTTTATAGAAATAGCATACTCTGAGCCACAGGAACAGAAACTTAGTTCACACTCTTAGATATTTTTTGTTATGCTGAGGATATTAATTGAGCACTTAATATATGCAAGGCACTGTGCAGGGAGGCCTGTTTCTTTAAAAGTTGTTTGAATTGCTGATGTTTCCAATGCAGCTGATAGTAGAGTCCTCTTCCTCCCCACCGGCCTGTGGTAGACCACCTTGTCAGCTGCATTACTCGTTTGGTCTCTGAGGCATGAAGTCAGAACTTGAAGTTCATAGCAAAGTGACATTTGACTTTTTTCTTCTATGCATCATCAGTGCCATACATGATAATGAAAATAGATATACTTTTTATCTATCTCTTTCAAAATATATTATTCTAAAATCTCGTATTTTTAATTCTCAAGTTTTCTCTAAAACAGATCTTCAAATTGATGGCATATATTTTACCCCTTTATTATGACAGTGATGATCAAATGCTTACTTTTTGAAACATTTTCTTGACATGTCCAAATGGGTTTTTTTTGTTGTTGTTAACGAGCACATCCTTTTGATTCAGCTTTTCCTTTTATTGCTTCTTCCTGTGTAAATAATCGTGTATTCTCACTTGGTTCATTAAGTAGCAGTAACATAATTCTGAGAGCATATTAAAAGAGTTTCTTTTAGATTGACCCTATCTATAGGAGACATCAACAATTTACATATAATTGAACCCTGTTGTTTTATTTTTTGTTTTTTCCTCTGAAAAGGAAATGCTCTTATTACTAACATTGAAACTGAAGTCATCTTTGGACTTTATTCAAGTGTGTCAGTTTTGTGAAACCATGGAAAGATGTTTGCTTAGCTTAAGGGTACAGAAGAACTTTGTTATGCTCTTTGAGTGTTACATTAAACTAGATCATTGCCTAAGGATCCTATTTAATATGTCCATCTAATTTAGATTTTTCGTAGTCCCTTTTCTTTTGATTTGTTTCCTTAGGAAACTTGGCATTTATTTCTATTTTATTTTTTATACTGTCTCAATGATTATCTGTATATAAATTATTTTCCATAATATTACTTGGTGAATTTAGAACAAATTATGTGGAATATTATGTTTTGAGTTTTCAATCATGTGGAGTAGAGAGAGCATGATTTGTAGGTTTACAGAATGAATTATATTCTTTTTAAGTATGGAAGTTCCATAAATTCCTGAGACACTTGAGCAGTACGGATGAGCATGAATCTAATCCTCAGGGTATCCTCACATTTTTCCACTTCTCCATCCTCATCACCAGCTGCCTCTGCAACACTCTCTCTGGCCCTATCCACCTGGAGCTAGGTCAGAGCTCACAAGTTAAAAGGACACTGTCCTTCAGACTTCCAAATAGGCACACGCCAGGTGCAAATTTGGGGAGCCCACACAACACCCCAAGCTAGCGACCTGCTGGCCACCAATTTGGTGCTGTTTTCTCGCTACTCTTTCAGGAGGCCAGCTGCAAGTTTAAGAGTCCACACAACACCCTTGTTGGTTTCTACTACCCATTTGTGTTTGATAATTTGTTGGAATGACTCTCGACTCACAGAGAGCATAATACTTAGGACTACAGATTTAATAAAATGAAAAAGATAACAAATGAAGAAATGCATAGGGTGAGGTCAGGGAAGGTTCCCAACATGGAACTTTAATGTCCCAAGGCATGTGCTGCCCTCCCAGAGCAGGTGTTCTTGTCAACCGGGAAGCTCTGAGCCTCTGCTGATTTTTTTTTTTTTTTATATAAATCAGACCTCCTGAGGCTACTTGATATTGACCGCCCAGGTGAGTCTTTTCTGGTCTGGCCAGGCCCCCTCACTAGCACAGATTCTCAGGTGTGGCCTGGAAGTCCTAGACCAAGTTACCCCAATTACTCTCAGGGTTATTTCTCTGGAACTAAGGACAAAGTCCACCTTACTTAGGATAAAACTAGGTCCTTTACCCCACACACTGTATTTCGTTTTGGTCTTATATAATACCTAGAACAGTATCAATGTTAAATATAATTTTATGTATATTTTTATTATTGATTTAAAGAGACTTTAAATTTCAAAAGCAGAACATATATCTCCCTTCCTGGCCATTTATCATATAATTAAAGTGATACCAAAAACGGATTAGAATATTTAAGTCATTAAAATTTTAATTCTTAATTGTTCAATCTTCCTTGCCAGGTCTGTTAACTTTTATAGTACAGAGAGGGTAGAAATTCAGCAGAGACTTTTTTATAAGAACAGGGCTGTACAATTTCTTTACATTTTTTTTTCCTAGGTGGTAGTGGAAATGTGTGGATAGATCACACAGCTTCTGGCTTGGTGGGAATGGGATCGTGGTGTAAGTTTAGCAGGTGTTTATGGAATCTGGAATTTGAAGTATTCTCAGATATATCTAGGGAAACATATTTATTCCGTGGTTTTTATGATATTTCAGATGTTGTCTATTTCTTTGGCGTTTTGGTGGCAAATAACTGTCTTGTTTTGTTTTCTGTTTTTCCCCCAGCAGACATTTTAATAGTTTAGAGGACATGTGTACACACACACACACACCATAACCTTTGAATTAGGTGGGCATTTCTGTTAAGTAACGGAATATATTTTTAAGGATTATTTGGGATTTCAAGAATTAACTAGAGAGTTTAAGTACCTACAAGAAGGAAAATGAAAATTTCAACCAGCCTCAGTTTCATGGCTCATATCAGCAGTAGAATCACATAACTGAGCTAAAGAAATTTTTGCAATTGATCTAAGACAACCTGTTAAGAACTTGGGTCAACCTGATTGTTTTTAGCAATAGTTCTTTTGGTTAAAAATAAAAGCTGACGGATGAAAGATGTGCGATGTTCATTACTCAGTTTATAGGGCCTTCAGTATGGTAGTTACTGAATATAGGTGCTTGTTAGTTCCAATTTATGTGTTAAGTCAGGGATATTTTGAGCACCTATTACATGAAAGTTACTTTGCAAAATATTGTGAGGTCTACAGACATGATGAAATTAGACTCACATTTTTACATCTAGGAACTTAATGTTTAAGAATAAGACATGTATGTAACTAATAAGAATATAGTAACACATAAAAGTCCTATAAGTGAGATAGAGATGAAGTGCTGCTGGTTTTGAGGGGATGAAGGAAAGAGAGACAAAGTGAAGGCATCATGGGGGAGAAAGTAGTTTAATAGAGCCTTTTAAGAATGTGTGTGATTTAGGCATTTAATAATGTGGCCAAGGGAAGAAAGATGTTTTCAGTAGAATATATTGTATGTTGAAAAACAATGGAGCTTATAATGCCATTTCTCCCCAGTTAACAGAAGGTATATAATATATGGTTGGACTATAGGGTTCATGTTGGAGATGGAGAGGTGGTAACTTCCGGGAAAATGGAAGAAAATGGTGTTAGAATGGTATATTTGGGCTGGAATATGAGGACCCTTAAATCCTAGACTAAGAAACATAGAATTTAGTTGATAAGAGATTTGGAATCATTAAGAGAGTTTAGAAGACTGACATGAACAGATCTATATTTAGGAAGTTTAATTGAGTTTTGTAAGGTAAGAGGGAGTGAGTGCCTGGATCAGGATGGTGCCACTGGGGATGAAGAGAAGAAGAAGAAGAACACAATTGCTGAATTAGCATCCTCAGGGCTAGGGAATTGGCTGTTGTGCAACAGAGTATTGGAAGGAGTTAAACATAACTCTGGAATTTCAAGATTATATGACTAGGAAAAAGTGATACTTTTAATACAACTAGAGAAGGAAAAGTAAGAGGAAAAACAAGTTCAAAGGAACACGATGAATGGCTTTAGAAACCATGATCCAAAAGAAAATTTCCGGTAGACTTGAAAGTGCCAATCTGGTCTTGCGTAAGAATTCTTTTAAAGTATACACCTGAGAGTGAATTGCTGGGTTATAGGGTATGCATGTCATCAACATAACTTGTGTTGTTATTGTTGTAATTGTTTTGTGAAGTCAGATTTGTCCACGTATTTGCTGATTTCTTTGCTGAACATGCCTTCATATATTTTATAACTTTCTTTTGAGACCATTTTCCTTCATCGAAATGGATCCTTTAAATTTCCTTTAGTGAGGATCTATTGATGCGTACTTTCAGGTTTTGTTTTTCTAGAGATTCCCTTTTTTTTTTTTTTTTAATCTCTTTGAAAAATATTTTCCCTGGATATTCAATTCTAGGTCACTGTATTATATTCTCTCAGCACATTCCTCACTTTGTTGCTTTCATTGTTGCTGTTAAGTTAGCTCTCAATCTATATTTTTATACTTTTAAAGTATTTTTTTTCTTTGTATTTGCTTTTAAGATCATCTTTTTATCTTTGGTGTTAAACACTTTTGCTTCACAGTATTTAGGTGTGAATTTCTTATTTTTCCTACTTGGAATTCTTTTAGCTTTGTGGGTGGTTGTGTTTTTCTTCAATATTGGAAAATTCTCGGCCATTATCTCCTCAAATATTGCCTCTGTCCTATTCTTCCTTTTCTGATCTTATGGAATTCTGATTATATGGAAATTGCACCTTCTTATTCTGTGCTCTATATGTCTTAATCTCTGTTTCATATTTTTCACCCATTTATCTCTTAGTGTTACAATTTAGAAAATTTCTTTAGCTATGTCTTTTATTTCATGAACGTCCCTTAAGCTCTGTCTAATTTGTTGGTAAACTTAGTTTTTTTTTAAATTATTACCTTTTTAAAATTTCTATAAATTCTGTTCGGTTCTTTTCAGATCTGTTTATTCATTTTAATAGTATCTTGTACTTTAGTCATATTTTCAGTACTTTCTATTTCTTTGAACATGTTAAACAGTCGTACTGTTTGTTATACATTTATCTACAGGAATACTTTAAGACCCGTTGTGATGGGTGATATCCTTTAGAGGATATACACTTTCTTTTTTTCTTTTTATAAAGACTATTAAGGTATCATGGGTTCAGGTGTATCAGGAGAACTTTTGGGTAGTAATTTTCAGAAAAAATTTTTACCTTCTCCATTGAGTACCAAGGTTTGATACGGGCAGTTTTCTTCTCAGGCCTTCTGTGAGGTGAACAGGCTCATTATTATTATTATTGTGCTTTAAGTGAAAGTTTACAAATCACGTCAGTCTCTCACACAAAAACCCATATACACCTTGATACACACTCCCAGTTACTCCCCCCTCTAATGAGACAGCCCACTGTTTCCCTCCACTCTCTCTTTTTGTGTCCATTTCACCAGCTTCTAACCCCCTCTGCCCTCTCATCTCCCCTCCAGGCAGGAGATGTCAACATAGTCTCAAATGTCCACCTGATCCAAGAAGCTCACTCCTCACTCCAACCCATTGTCCAGTCCAATCCATGTCTGAAGAGTCAGCTTCAGGAATGGTTCCTGTCCTGGGCCAACAGAAGGTCTGGGGGCCATGACCACCAGGGTCCTTCTAGTCTCAGTCAGACAACAGGCTTATTTTTAATTTACTCTTAAACTGGGATGTGGTCCTCTGGGGTTTATAGGTCCGTTTCATCTTACTCTTTCCACTTTGTTCAGGCCCTGGGCTTGTTTTGCATCCGTTCATATCTGAGGACTTGAAAACTGAAACTCAGGTTTATCTGGGTTTAGTAAATTCACTCAAGCTCAAAGCTGGCTCTAATGATGTTTACCTCTCTGAGTTCCTCTTTCACTTAGTTTTTGGCCTCCAGGTATTCCTCACTTTCTTACTAGATTATCTTATACATTTTGAATAAGTTTTTTTAAGTATTCATCATTTTTAGTTTTTTCCAGTTGTAAGGTATATATTCTACCATACTTTCACATATGAAAGTTCAGATGACCCACTTTTATGTGGATGTGTGTCATTCTTAAAATGACTTTATTCCTATGTTACGGTTTCTAAAATGTGAGATATTGATTGGTACTTGAACACAGAGATAATGGTTCTCAGTGTTTTTTGATCCAGTTTTGCTACTTACTGCTAATCATTTTTTTTTTCTTTTAGAATTGAGAAAGGCATTCTTAAACACACCTGTTGAGGAATGAGAGTGATTCAGGTGATTTTGTAGACAAGAGCTATGTTCTGCAATTTGTTGTAGTTTCTATTCCCTTTCTCTCACACTTTTCTGCCTTCCAATTCATAAAATAAGTTTGAAAAAGGAAAAGGCGAAGAAAAAATCAATACACTATACACAGGGCATTATCTTATAAATGGATCCTTAATAATGAATGCATGTGTGCTTCTGTGTGTTTGTGTGTGGTTTATGACTTTTCAGTTCAGAACTGAAGGGCACAGAGCGAGAGCTTTCTGCACGCAATTGCTTCAGGCTTTAGGAGTGCTCACAGAGATTCTGCTTATCATGTAGAGTGACTTGACATTGAAGGATTTTGCCATCAGAAAATTTGTCCTAGTTGTTATCTGCTTGCAATAATGGGTTTTACCAGGGAAACACTTGTGCCAGCTGTGAAGTTTCATGCCAGTGATGGGAACAGAAAACATAAATAAATCATGGGATAATCATTATCAAATTTAGAATGCTACAATAAATGCAATTTAATTACACGTATAAGGGTTGATATTCAATAACCATAGAAACACTATCTTTGAATATGTTATATTAGAATGCATTCTAACTTCTAAATTATAAAATTTAAGAATCTTTACAGCGTGGCAATGTCGTACTTTCATTTAATTCAACACTCATTTTTTTCAATGGCTGTTATTTGCCAAATCGCTAGTCGTGTCTGGAGATGCAAAGATGGTTGATGGCTTTAAGGAGCTCACACTTAGAGAAGCCGGATAGTATAAACTAATAATAAGGCAGTATATTAAGCGCTACATCCATGATAGGAGCAAAAGGCAGTAGAGACTCAGAGGGTGGAGTAATTAATTGTGTTTAGAAGAATCCAGGAAGACATCTCAGAGAGAATCATATTTTAGCCTGGCCATATTTTTCCAGCTTGAGAAGGAGTGGGATGTAAAGAACTTTCAGCAGAGGCTTAGAGATCGGGGATTTCCTGAACATGTCCCGGACTGGTGAGTATTGTGGTGTGGCTGAAGCACTGGGGTACCTGGGGGCTATTATGTGAATTTGGAGCCAGATTATGAAAGGTCCTGGGTGCCCTGCTTATTGCTTAAGCTTCATTCTTTAGATATTGAGGGAAAAAAATAAGGATAAGTACTAACATCATAACATTTCTAAAAGTTAACCCCATTAACAAACGTGTAGAAGAAATTGGAGTAGTTAGGGCGAAGGGGAGAAAAAAAAATGCGAAACAAAAAAATCCAGGAGACTGCTCTGAGTTCCTGGCCCTTCTGTCTACCTTAATACATCGTCGCAGCTGTTCTTTTGCTTCTTGAGACCAAGATTGTGCTTTAATCATTCTTGCGTTCACATTGCCTCCCATAGTGCACGTTACGTTTGTGGAATCAATGAACTAATGAGTAAATGAAGGAATGGTCTAAGCAAGAAATGTTGAGGGCTTTAAACAAGGCAGTGGGAATGGAGGCAGAATTTGTGTGGGGCAAGAGTTAAGCGTATGGGTGGCTTAGGGAGAACAGGAGTCAAAGATTCCTTAGAGGTCTCTTATTTGTATGATGTATATTATATTATATGCCTTTAGGGAACAGACAAAATAATTTTCAGGTATTGGAGGTTGCGTTTGCGTTGGATCGTCTTTGTCGGAAGGGCCTCTGGAAGCGGTAAACCATTGGGTTCATGGGTCTGTGGCTCAGGAAAAAGGCGTGGGCTGGAAATACAGATTTAAGATTCATAAACCCCCAGATTAATGATCTAAGTCATGAGAGTGGACCACGCAGGGCAAGAATATAAAGCAAAAAGACTAGTGTGTTGGAACTTAGAGGTCACAAAGATTTATCAGGTAGGTAAAAGAAGAGAATGTAATTAAAATACTAAAAGACCAATCGAAAACATAGGACTGAGTATCAGGGAAGTAAGTGCCCAGTCTTTGAAGTCATTGAGGAGAAAGTTTCAAGAAAAAGCTGTGTTGATAATGTAACATATTCTGTACTTTCCAGTATGGATGTGTATGTATATATATATAGGTATATATTTAACACATACGTTACTGTAGATTTGAAAGATACCAAGATCACCCCTATCTGGTATAAAATAATTTCAGACCTCAAACCAAAAGGACAGTTTCTAGGAAGGAGTGATAAGAACAAAGAGTAAACAGTTCTTGATTTGTTTCTCATCTAATAGAACTGCACTCTCATTTTTCAAGTGATCCACTTGAAGTGTTTTTTTTTCTTCTTCTTCTTCATTCTGTGTGTTTATGCATTTCAGTTTCATGGATTAAATGCTTTAAAAGGTTTTAACGTGGCCAAGTATTGAGAATGCAGCTGTAAGAGCCTTTATGTGATGGTAAACTCTAGCATTTAATAACTGCTGAAAATGCAGTGACTTCTCCCTTATTGTATTTGACAGGTTTTTTGTTATTATTTTGATACTCTATTTTTGCCAAGAGGAAACTCATTCCCAAAGGTACTTTATGACAGGGAAATTTCATTCCTCTTTGTGTAGAAGACTAGGTTTTATATTATCTTTGGAGTGTGCATTTTTACTGTGGATTATTCATTAGTGGAATCACTTAAACAAAATTCATACAGAGATTCTTTACTTTAAAACTGGTAATGACCATATGCATTAAAAGTCTAGCCCAGAAAACTGCCAGTGAATAATTATCCTTGCCTTTGGGAAACAGTAAAGTCATCGCATCATGCTTGAATTACCATCAAACTTATCAGTGGATATACTCATTGATTTCTGCTCTTTGTTAAACCAAATTTTTTTTCATTATTGTCTTTAGTAATGAAATTTGATATGTCTGGTATGCTTATCTGTATATTTACAGAACTCAATTTCTTTGTATAGCCCCCTATGGTAGACTGCACATAGTACAGTATTTGGATAATAACTATTAGGGGGCATTGAATGGGATTTGCTATTGACGGAGGTGCCTATTAAGTACCAGTCACTCTGATCTGTGTTTTGTACATGTTAGTTCATTTAATGAAATGATATGTAAACACGCTAAGAGAGGCAGCTTGCTGTGGTGGAACGAATATGAATTTGAAGGCTATATTGATCTGGATTTGAATCCCTCATTTATTACTCATTAGGTGGACAGAGTTACTTCACTGCTCTCATCTGACGTTTTTGTACAATGAAAAAGGGGTACTAACCTTAAAGAGATAATTGGGGGATGACGATATATAATAAAGGGTACTCATTAAATAGGAGGCAATATAATAACATAATGTTGGTACGAAAGAGGGAATTAAGTGTTTACTTTTTTTTTTTTTGGGTGCTATTACTAAATAGTTCATGCATGGCATACAGAGACATGGGAAGGTATAGGCATTCCCCTTTTAGATAAAACTTAAAAATTTAATTGAAATGTTTATTTGGCAATCATGTTGGATACTGTAGCCTTCTTAAGGTCGGTGACTGTTTCTTGGAACTCTTTCACTTCCTAGGGTAACACCTTGACCTTGCTAGGGACTTAACTATTTCTTTAATTTTATAGCATTAAAATTGTTTGAACCAGCATGCGTCTGTTACTAACTTGACCCAGAAAGTTTTATTCTTTCATTAGAATATTTTCTCTTAATAAGACTACAAATGCCGTAAGTAAGTTTAGAAAGCCACCTATTGGCTAGTTGGCAGACCAGCTAGCTGCCCTGTCTGTACTTGGTGTGGAGGGAAACTTTATTAACTGCCATTAGGTCTCCATACTGTCAGATTTCACATATTTGTGACGCCATAGGTAATTGGGTAGCAGCTAGTTTATTTCCTTCAGCTAATATTGTAGATAAATACTTCATATTTTATCTTAGTCCTGTTTGGACATACTTAAAAAGTGTTCTAATTTTCATCAGTAGTTTGTTATCCATTAACTTTTTGTATTCCAATCAAAATGGTCTAGGCTTTTGCTCTGTGATATTCACCAATGAATATACCAGTTTTGTTCATCTGTTGACTCATAGATCGAGTTGTCACGTTTCTTTGTCAGAGGTGTTTACAGGGTTTTTTCGCCTGTGCTTGTTGTATAAAAACGTTTGGTTCTCTAAACAATAATTTCCAGCCTAGTTCTGTTGGTACTGCTACATGCTACTTTTCTTTTGCTATGACATTGGAAAATTCTACATTGTCATCAGTAAAGAGAAGGTGTTGTATTTATTTATTGTCAATATGGACTCTATTTTCCTGGTTGATTTTGTTAAAGAGGAATTCTAGGGAGCTTTGGGCCCTTGTATCACCTTGTCTCATTCCACTGTAGATATCGATGCAACATGGATCGCTGAACAGTATAATCTCCTTTGCACAGTTTCTATTGATCTTTTCCAGTAAATCATTGTATGTTGGGTTTGGTCTGAAATCAGTTTGGGCATAAAATCTCTTCTTGAATTTGACAATCAGGTTTCTTGTAACAGGCAATCTTATACAAAACTGGGATTCAGCCATGTTGTTAATGTCTTCTTTGCTCTATAAATATAGTTATTTTTCCTACTAAACTCGAATGATCTCACTGTTTCCATTCACTTCTACCTCACTTCCTGTAACATGGCTTTTGTCATCATTGCTCTCTTGCAATTGCTTTCTAAGGTCTGAAATGGCCTGTTCTTTTGGTCTTTTTTTTTCAGGACTATGCTTGATTTTCCTGCTACAGTTGACACTGTTGATCACATTCCCTTATTAAAACATTTTCTTTCCTCACTTTTGGGACCGTGTACTCGATCCTGTTTTTCACACCTTTCTGATTATTCTTTTTGTCCTTGTAATTGGCTGTTTTTTCATCTGTAGTCCCAAGACTTGGAGCATCCTCCAGGATCTAACCTTCTGTCTTTGTTGCTTTCTCACTATCCATGCTTAGAATTTAGTGAAATCTTTTTTTTTAATAATATTTTATTGTGTTTAAAGTGAAAATTTACACAGCAGATTACATCCCCATTTAACAATTTCTACTCTAATTATTCAGTGATACCGGTTATTTGTTTCACAATGTGTCATCATTCTCATTTATTCCATTCTGAGTGTATCATCTCCAGTACTCTTGTTTCCCTGACCGCTTACCTTCTCATCTTTGCTTTTGAGTAATTATTGACTGTTTGGTCTCGTATTCATAATTTTTTAAAGGAGCTCATAACTCACAGGTGATATTGAATGTATGAGCCAATCTGTTACTTAGCTAAAAGTTGACCTCAAGGGATAATTTCCATTTAAGGTTTGGAGAATATGTCGGGGCAATTGTCAGTTGTCTCAGGGAATCTTCTTGTCTCAACTGGTCCAGTAAGTCTGGACTTTTTTTTTTTTTTAAGGATTTGAGTTCTTTTCTACCTTTTTCTCCCGTTCTATAAGGATCCATCTATTGTGGCCCTGATCAGAACATTGCCCAGTGGTGCAATGGTTAAGAGTTTTGGCTGGAAACCAAAAGGTCAGTAGTTCAAACCCACCAGGGGCTCCTCGGGAGAAAGATGTGGTAGTCTGCTTCTGTAAACATTTACAGCCTTGGAAACCTTATGGGGCAGTTCTGTAGGGTGGCCTAGAATCGTAACTGACTCAGTGGCAGTGGATATATATTATGGAGGCAGGACTAATGTATATGTATTGTATTTCATATGCTTTGTATTTTTTTTATATTATTGTTTTTCTTAGGTGCCTTCGAGTTGGTTTTTTAATAGTGTGCCAAATATCATATGCCATCCCCACCCTTTTAAATGTCTTATCAGACTTAGTTCCATGAGATCTAAGTGAAAAATTCAATACATTAGTGCTTCTTTAGTTCTTCATGTATTGTCACACCAAACTTCAGAGTTTATATTTTCTAATTGATATTTTAGTACAGTTTTCCAGGATGGAATATGAATCCATCATTTCTTATTAGCCAGTATGAAGCTTTTAATTTGTTTGTATTTCTTTATTACACCTCTGTTCCAAGTTTTACATATTGATTTCAGGCTTTGTGTAGTAATAACCTGTACTTGAGTTCAGATTCAAAGCCTTCTAGGAGAAAAGCAGAGCCACGCTTTTGGAGGCAGCCATGATGGGAGTCACAATGAGTCCCTACAGTGATGGGACTGAAGTGGCTGGGGTGAAGTAAAGGCTAGCCTATTGTTGAGCATAGCAGGTTTGAAATAGATTGCTAGGAAAAAGAATCAGTAGGTTGCTGTCCCGATCCAATCAAATTTATTTACTGTCTTTTTTTTAGTATTAGCAACTGCTTCTTAGTTGGGCTATTACTTTCTCTTTAATCATCGGTAAATTTCAGCTAAAACTTTCAATTCCGAGGATTTCCGATTTTTTTTTAAACAGGATTCAAGTTTCATTCGTATCTTTCTGAAAATGTTTTACTGTTTACAGTAATAGTTCCATCTGCCTTATGCCTATTTCAGAAAATTAGGAAGAATTTTGGGGCAGTACAATGGGGATACAGGATATATTTGAATTTTACTTTGCCCCGAGATTATTGTTTAATCTTAAACAATACATGCATCTTATATATGACTTTTTAGTCAATGTAGGAAGGCTCTATCTTCTAGTGCTTGGCCTCAAAAATTAATAAAAGGTAAATATTAGGCAATTACCAATTGTTCTATAATAAATTTTGAGCTTATGTTCGTGTATTATATCTTTTGCAGTTATGCTAAAAATGCTCTGTAGCACTGTATAGAATATATTAAAAGGTGGCTCTCACAGGAGACAGAATCCCTCAAAGCTGGGCCCTCATGCAATACATTTTTTTAAGTTCTTAAAAGCTTACAAACAAAACTGTTTCACAGAAGTCGATTCCATTTACTTTAGTAAATAGTTTACATGTTGAACTCACGTTATCATTATTCTCATTGTTTACAAGTTGTATCAATAAGCTGCTAGGTAGCAATATAACAGAAAGTGACTTTCACAGAAAATAGACTGTAGGCATAAGTCGAAGATATCGTGGGTTTGGTTCCAGACCACCAAATAAAACGAATATTGGATAGAGCAAGTCACATGAATTTTTTTGTTTCCCAGTATACATAAAAGTAATGTTTAAACTATCCTGTAGTCTATTAAATGCACATTAGAATTATGTCTAAAAAACAAGGTATATACCTTAAATAAAAATACTTTATTTTTAAAAAAATTTTAACCATCATATGAGCCTTCAGTGAGCCGTAATCTTTTTGCTGATGGAGGGTCCTGCCTCGATGTCGATGGCTGCTGACTGATTAGGGTGGTGGTTGCTGAAGTTTGGGGTGGCTGTGGCAATTTCTTGAAATAAGACAACAGTGAAATTTGCCGCATCGATTAATTCTTCTTTCACGAAATATTTCTCTGTAGCATGTAATGCTTTGATAGCATTTTACCCACAGTAGAACTTCCTTCAGAATTGGAGTCAATCCTCCCTTACCCTGCTGCTGCTTTATCAACTAAGTTTATGTAATAAAATAAATCTTTTGCTGTCATCTCAATAATGTTCACAGCATCTTCACCAGGAGTAGATTCCATCTCACAAAATCACTTTCTTTGCTCATACATATGAAGCAACTCCTCATCTGTTTAAGTTTTATAATGAGATTGCAGCAATTGAGTCAGATCGTCAGGCTTCGCTTCTTGTTCTCTTGCTATTTCCACCACATCTGCATTTACTTCCTCCAGTGAAATCTTGAACCCTTCAAAGTCATCCGTGAGAGTTGGAATCAACTTTTTCCAAACTCTTGGCAAGGCCGATATTTTGACCTCCTCCCATGAATCACAGATGTTCTTCATGACATCTAGAGTGGTGAATCCCTTCCAGAAGGTTTTCAGTTTACTTTGCTCGGATGCATTAGAGGAATCACTATCTATGGCAGCTTTAGCCATACAAAATGTTATTTCTTAAATAATGACTTGAAAGTCAAAATTACTCCTTGATCCATGGGTTGCAGAATGGATGTTGTGTCTGCAGTCTTGAAAAGAACATTAATCTCCTTGTATATCTCCATCAGAGCTCTTGGCTTAACAGGTGCATTGTCAGTGAGCAGTAATATGTTGAAAGGAATCTTTTTTTTTTCTGAGCAGTTGGTCTCAACAGTGGGCTTAATATATTCAGTAAACCATGTCGTTAATATATGTGCTGTCATCCTGGCTTTGTTGCTCCATTTATAGAGCGCAGGCAGAGCATATTTAGCATAATTCTTAAGGGCCCTAGGATTTTGGGAATGGTAAATGAGCACTGGCTGCAAGTTAAAGTCACCAGGTACATTAGTCCCTAACAAGAGAGTCAACCTGCCTTCTGAAGCTTTGAAGTTTTGATGCCAGGCTTTGACTCCTCTCTGCCTATGAAAGTCCTAAATGGCATCTTCTTCCAATATAAGGCCGTTCCATCTACATTGAAAATCTGTTGTTTAGTGTAGTCATTTTCATCAATTAGCTCAATCTTCTTGGATTTAGTTGGCAGCAGCTTCTACATCAGCACTTACTGCTTCACCTTGCACTTTTATGTTACGGGGATGGCTTCTTTCTTTAAACCTCATGAGCCAACCTCTGCTGGCTTCAAACTTTTCTTCTGCAGCTTCTGCACCTCTCTCAGCCTTCATAGAACTGAAGAGAGTCAGTGCCTTGCTCTGCATTACACTTTGGCTTAAGGGAATGTTGCGGCTGGGTTGATCTTCTATCCGGGCCACTGAAACTTTTTGCCTGTCTACAGTAAGGCTGTTTCATTTTCTTATCATTCATGTATTCACTGAAGCAGCCCTTTTAATTTCCTTCATGAACTTTTCCTTTGCATTCACAACTAGGCTAACTCTTTGACTCAAGAGGCCTTGTTTTAGCCTATCTCGGCTTTCTACATGCCTTTCTTATTAAGCTTTAGTAATTATTAAGCTTTACTCATTTCTAGCCTTTGATTTAAAGTGAGAAACGTGCAACTCTTCCTTTCACTTGAACACCTAGCAGCCGTTGTAGGGGTATTAATGGGCCTAATTTCAATATTGTGGTGAGTCAGGGAATAGGGAGGCCCAAGGGGAGGGAGAGAGATGGGGGAATGGTCTATCGGTGGAGCAGTCAGAATTCACACATTTATTGATTAAATTTGCTGTCTTAAAAGGATGTGGTTTGTGGTGATCTAAAACAATTACAATAATAACATCAAAGATCACTGATCATAGATCACCATAACTGACATAATATTAACGAGAAAATTTGAGATATTGCGAGAATTACAAAAATGTGACACAGAGACCGGAAGTGAGCGCATGCTATTGGAAAAATGGTGCTGATAGACTTGCTTGACACGTGGTTGCCAGAAACCTTCAATTTGTTAAAAAAAAAAATTGTGAAGTGCAATGAAATAAAACATAATAAAATTAGGTATGCTTGTATTCTATTTAAATTTAGGAATGTGTATATTCACTAGAATTTGGTTCTTGATTGAGATCTATTGGTCTAAAGATCAAAACCTTTAAAATGGTTACATGGTGTGCAAAAGCAACGAAACCAAGCTATGGTGTGTTTGCTTGGCATTTGTCTAGCTGAACTGTGGGTTTTCATTAGGCTGAATTATCCTTTTTTTTTTTTTTTGGAAGACTCTAGTTCCCACGAAATAAAAGATTTTGTCTCATCCTATTCTGCATGGTCTATGTGCTTACTATCCCTGGTTGTTTTTAGTGACCTGGCCAAATAGGAGTATATTTATTTCATGAAAAAAGAAATCTGTTCTTCAACTATATTTCTCTTCTTTTTCTGATAACAAATCATTGGCTTGTCTTTTCCTTGTCTTCAAGCTTTGTGATAGCTGCACCTATAAAAAGGGGGAAAGATGATGATATGTAATATTTGTTTTAACATTTATAATGTGCATATATAGTTGTAATTAATGTATGAATTACATTCTTATTTATTCCCCAAATGTCTATGTACTTCGCAGAGTGACAGATTGTAGGAATATATGACAATATCCTTGCCCTCAAGATGTATATAGTTTGTAATTGATTTAAAAATAAACAGTGTTCCTTGAGGGTCCTTTGATTTCTCTTAAAATATCATTACTTGTCACTATTATGAGACCTGTGGTTCACCAAATATTGCCTTCAGTGTTAGATTCTGAAATTTTGAAGAAATCACAGAGAGGATTTTGATGAGTTATTGTTGCTAGTGTTTGAGCTTTCCAAATTGACAACTATTTATTGATCTATTACAGAGTATATAGAAGAGTTGTTTTAAAACTTGTATCCACAACTACCTGGGGACTTTTAAGATATAATGGTCGAGGCCCTGGTTGTAGAGATTTTGGTGTTCTGATTCAGTGGGTATGGGTATGTTAGAATCCATGTAACAAGTATATGAGAGAATAGAAGGAAAAGAGAAGGCATTGGTGTCAAGTATTCTTCTAAGAAGTATTCTTATAAGAGATGATGGTAGATTGAGAAAGGAAGAGAGGGTAACTAACAAATTTCTTTGTCCTAAGAACAAGAAAACATTGAGTATGTACGACTGATGGTCTTATCATGTTTTTTTACATTTCCGAAGTAGGCTCGAATATTGGTTTTCTGTTTTGAAATAGAAAGTCACTAGCAGACTAAACTTGACGTTAAAACAAAGAAAGAAATGAAAAATTCAGGTACACCCTATCCTACCTTCTCAAATTGTTTCTAATGCTTCCTTTGCCTTCAACAAGATAAGCTGATGTGGTTTCTGAACTAAAGAAAATTACTGCTGAAAGACAAAATTGAAACCAGTTGGAATCCGAATGGGGAAAACAGAGACAATGTAACTTTGGTTGTCCCCCCATTGAGCTCAGCCAGCAACAAACTAAATTGAGATAGTCAGTATTATTTTTACGTGCATAAAGAGAACTGTCTTATATGAAATTCAGAGGCCTAATTTATGTATGTGTTTTATAAAACTCAGTTTTTCATTTTATCATAAGCCAGAGTATCCCAAGTGAAGCGTTACCAAACATTGTAGCTCCTTACGAGCTCTCATTCTACCCAGATATTGATGGGATGGTAGAAACTACTTTTATAATTTTATTAACGCTGATTTTCCTTTATGGCCATTTTACATGCAGACATATGATAAAGTCATTTGAGAATAATATGTGGAGAATAAAAGAAGGGACAGTTACACATTGGGAGAAGTGACATGTTACCTCATTTAAAAAGGAGGATAAATATGTTTCATTATGTGAACAGTATTTGAAAAACAAAATTATCCATCAACAGTGATAGCAACACACATCTAAATGCTCTTTAGCAAAATATCTTTTGAACATCCACTCACATTTCCAAAGGTTAAAGAAAGAGTAAATTGACCTCACTTATAAGGGAAGGTGTAAGGGATTAGACAATTAAGCGCTTACTTTGTGAGGGGTTGGAAAACTATGGCAGGTCACCTATTTTGTCACTAAAGTACACAGCCATGCCCGTTCATTTACTTATTATTTATGGCTGATTTCATACTGTGATGGTAGAGTTGAGTAGTTGCAACAGAGACTATATGAGCCACAAAGCCTAAAACTTTTAATCTCTAGCCATATGCAGCAAAAGCTTGCCCACTTCTGTATTTCGTTACTAGAATGTTACATGTGTGCTCCATTTATTTCTCACAGCAACCCTATGAAACAGATGTTTTTGCCCTTGTGGTCCCAAGTAATTTACATTTCCTATGTTTCAAAGCTTTTAAATGCTGTCCTGTTAATACATTTCCACAGTCCTGAACCCCCACTTACACAATTCTTAGCATTTGTTTCAACTGACTTTCAAAGGCTCTCCTAGTTTACTCTGGGAGTTCATGAGGGTGGAAGTGATGAGAAACTAGTCAGCTAATGTTCTTTGGCTTGGACTTCCTCGTCAAGCCTATGCTTTCTATGAGCATACTGCTCCACTCTGGATGACCATGTCATCTGGTAACTTCTCTGAACCCTCGGGTCTTTGAATAAATGTCCAAGCCACTCACTGTAGCCCTTCCTTCATTGGATACACAAAAATTAGTTTACCAGCATGAACTAGATAGTTATAGAGCATGGACTCCAAGCCATTGTTCCATCTGTAGTTATCTTCTTCATATTCCCATGTCAACTATTTAAAAAATCAATCACGCCCAGTAGCTCCTGCAAGAATCACTGACCACCAAATTCAGAATTCCAGTTTGGGAATGTAAGGACACCCTGACATTTATTGAAAAAGAAATCATGGCTTTGGTCTTCTACTCAAGAAGGAACAGCAGTACACATTTTAGTTAGACCACAAGAAAGAACTCTACGCGAGATATTAAAACCATGGGTTATTTTTAACATTTCTAATGAATCCTCTTATCTCGAGTTATTTAGTAATAAATATGCGGGAGACAATGTAAGGCTCCTTCTGTATCTATATGGAGAATGGTGGAGCCTGTTGTCAAGAACATTGGTTTTGGAGCCAGATAGCCTGGGATTGAATTCTAGGTCTTCAGTTTAATTTTTTTCTGAGATCTTTTGCAACTGTTTGGGAACACCGGTTTCCTAATTTTTAAAACAGAAATAAATATACCAGCCTTACACAGTGCACTGCCTGGTGGTGGTTTGTATGTATATACTTTTAATTATGATATAAGTCCAATATATCCCCGGTTATATGAGTCTGGGATAGAATTAAAAGCACAGAAACTGTTACACAAATAATATATCTGAATGGGTCTCTGCCTTCAATTGCAGGAACTATAATCTTCAATTCTCCCTAACTAGTTTTGGAATTCTCTAGTGGAGGCTCACTTGTTTATATAATATATATGTAGACCTTGACTTTTGTATGTTTAACTTCCAGAGTACTCTTTTCAGACATTGTAAGTCTTGGAAACTCTCAAATTGCCTTTTATACAAGGAATTCAAGCATTTTTATAGACATAATTGTGCTTTCCACCAACCAACAGCTCTGTTTTTGTAGCATTGCTATTTTTTTGTTGGTACAGCAAATGTTTTTGCATTTATTTTAATATTTTTATTGAAATTTGACTTTCTTTTTTCTAAATTGTAAGTCAGGAATAGGAAAATGAATTTGATACTATTGATAAGAAATATGCGTATGACACATTATATAATTGTGAAGATGGTGGAATTCATTAGGCCTGGTGAAAGCAGGAAATCTTTAGCCTCCACCACATATAATATGCAAGTGTGTTGTTCAAATTTTGCATATATGAATTTCGCTTACGTATATCAACATGCCTTCAAGGCTAGGCCACCATTTGTTCTGTGTAATTTAGTTCTTCCTCTGCTCTGACTGTTGATGGTGCTATTCAAAAACCTCAAGTGGGCAAAGGACTTTCTCTCTGACTTGTACTACAAAGCATTTCTGTTCTCATGCACTTTATGTTAGAGACGTTTTAGTGGTGTCACTTTCGTTTATTAACTTTTAAAATTCATTTGTGTGGAAATAAATTTGTTTCTAAATTCAAGAGGCACAAAATAGTGTATAGTAAAACATCTCCCTCTCACCTCTGCCCCCAGCTACTCAGTTCTTTTGCTAGAAGTAACCAATCAATTTCTTGTATATCATGCTGGAAATGTTTTATGCATGTCTCAGCCAAAATATGTAAATATCCTTCCCTTTTTTTTCCATAAGTGGTAGCATATACTGCATACTTTTGTATACCTTTTTTTCCCCATTTAACAATATTTATTGAAGAGCATTCCATATCCTTACACAAAGAGCTTTCTTGGTCATTGATACAACATCAGAGTAGTCCATTGAGTGGATGTTTAATGTTTAACTTGATGAGCTTTTACTTCATTTCAAATCTTTTGCTGTTATAAACACTCAATGTACAAGGATTTATTAAATCTGTCTCCAATTGATGAACGTTTATAATTTTGCTATTAACAATACTGGAATGCATAACCTTATACATAAATCATTTTGTACAAGTAAGATTATATATGTAGGATAGATTCCAAAATTATTGGAGTACCTCTTCCATCCTGGACACTTTCCTAGCTGCTAATACGTAACAATAAATGAAACAGTTATACATCTCTGTTCTTATGGAGCTTACGTTATTATGGAAGGTATAGATAATAAAAACACAAATAAAGAATATATTATGTCACATGGTAATAGGTTTTATGAAGAAAAGTGAAACAGGGGATGAAGGAAAGGAGTTCTAAGAGGGAGGGACTGTGATTTAGAACCTCCCAGTCAGAGAAGGTCTCTGTGAGAAAGTGACATTGGAAGATCTGAAAGAAGTGAAGGAAGATGTGGAGAAAACAGACCGGGAAGTGCAAAGGCTCTTCTGTGGGAGTTGGTCTGGTATGTTTGAAGAAAAGCAAAGGAGCTAGTGTAGCTGGAGCAGAGGGAATGAAAGGAAAGCAGTAGGACATGAGGTCAGAGTAACTAAGGAGAGATCATGAAATAAAGTAGGGTGGCCTAGACCATTGTGAAGACTTTGACTCCTACTGTGAATAAAGTGGAAAGCCTTTGGAGGGTTTTGAACATAGGGATAGAATGAATTGTTTGACAGAATATAAAGAAGAGGGGCAAAGGGAGAAGGGAGACTGGTTTTGAAGCTACAACAATGACTGAGGGTAGAAATGATGGTGGCTGTGGAAGTGGAGGTGGTAAGAAGTGGTCATATACTGGATATGCTGAAGAACTGGGTGTGGCCTCTGAGTAGAGGAGTCAAGGATGACTTCACAGGTTTTTTTTTTTTGAATGAACTAGTGCTTTATGCATCAGCGCAGAAAGATTGCACAAAAACACAAAAATGACTGAAAATACCAAGTTGAGAACATTACATTTGGTATGGTATTTGTGTAAAAATAGGCTGTGACATGTCCAGTAAACACACAGAAATACATAGTTTTATAGACATCACACCAAATTCATGTCAGTCATGAGAAAGAGGAGAATGGAACTGGGGAGGCGTACAACGAGACTTCAGTTGTGCTGGAGAAGAAAACTGAAAGAAACTATGGCAAGAGTAGGCTTGGGAGGAAAATCAGGAGTTCGATTTGACATATGCTAAATTTGAGAAGCTTATTAGACAATCAAGAGGAAATATCCAGGAAATGAGAAGGAGGTAGCAAAGTAGTTTCTTTTAGGATAAACAGTTTCCCAGTGGTCCTTCATTTGCACAGACTCAAGGCAGGATCCCCAACACTGACCTTCTAGACATGCTGAGATTATTATCTGAAACCTAAACTGAAATGTTCTACATTGGCAAGTTGAGACCCCAGTTACAGATATTTTCGGGTTTTATTTTGGTTAGTCTTGGTCAACAAGTTTTAACTACATTCTGAATTAAACTAAATTGTGTGTAAAATTTGCACCAGTCTGAGAAGGACCACACTGAAATAGGAAATCTGGATATGATGAATATTCAAACTGGAGTCTCACCAAAAAAATGCTGTATTAGCTTAGTCACAATGGTCTTTAGCATTATAAGTCCCACTGCTATGCTTTTCTTAGAACACCTGCTTTTCTGAAAACTCTTCATGGTTATGGTTTATTACTGCACTCATTGGTTTGTGCCATGAAATATGAAATTTAACGTAACATGCATTTCTCTGTGAGTGTCTGGAAATGGCTGGAAAAATATCAGTTTTTCCATACGGACAAAGCCAGAGAAAACTTGTCGGTAAAAGGATTAACTATAGTTTGAACCATATAGGTTACAAGTTAATAGGAAGTGCTTTAACTACCCCTTGTGTCAAATGCTAGGTCGAGGTAAGAACCAAACTTCAGTTTTGATGTTTAAATTATCATTTCAAACAAAGGAAATTTTTCCCTAGAACCTTTAAGACAAACTTTTTTTGTCTTTCATAAAATATGCATTACCTGGTGAACTATCGAGGCCCATTTGAAAATATACAGCGTTCGCCGTGCACATTGTTAAACCTAGTGTTCTGGTGCCATTTAGCAGAGTTCGGTAATTGGCTTAATGAACAGGTGTGCAAGTGTATTAGTTATGCAGACGTTAATTTGGAGTAACGTGTGCTTCCTGATTTGGGGGGTTCTTGTGTAAACTTCGACCAGTAACATGTTTTTTCCCTTAATTAGGAAATCATTACAGAGTATGTGTGTGTGATTCCCACCATTAGAACCATTATTCTTGTGTAATATGCTCTAAAGTTTAGGAACACTCCTGGCAATGTTATTCCTATCACTTCAGATATTATGCAGGTGTCAGAATGAAATCTACCGTTATGTGGAATGCCTTAGTGTGCAGCTGTGGACAACAGGGAAAGGGGAAGCTTCACAGCTGTGCTATGTAGCATGTAAGAGGAAACAGAAATGCAATCTCTTATTGCATATTGCAGTGGCTTTCTCTCAAGGTTTGGTAAACTAATGTGTTATTCCTCACAAAATCGGCTCACAAACAAAGGAAAACGAAATTGTGGTTTCTCACCAAACTGAGCAGTATTTCCCTGTATTTTTTATTATTCTCTTCAATATTGTCTCTGATGATTGTCTGTGCCTCGTCCTTGGGATTTCCAAGGCTAACAGTTTATAAAAGGGATAGATATGTTTATGTAGTTTAGTCATATGAGTTTTATGATGAACAAATGGAAAATCACCAAGGCCAATATAACAAAAGCCCATTTATCAGTCACCTAGAATGAACAAATGCTAACATTTAGTTGTATTTGCTACAAATTTTTGCTTTTAGGGAAATAAAACATTATAGGTAATTTTGACATTTTCAAGATTCGGCTTGCCAGTATCACTTTCCTTCCCCAAGGCAACCACTGTCATTGATTCACTATCTATTTGAGATTTTTATAATTTTTCTACATTTATTTGAGCCATAAATGATATGTTTTTATTTTTAATTTAGGTAAATGATTAATGTACTATTTGTACATTTTCCACCACTTATTTTTTAATTTTTGCATTGTATTTGGGTTTTATCCCTTGTTGAAATATTTAGCTGCAGTACAATCATTGTAGCTGCAGTGTGGAATTCCATTTTATTTATCCTAGACATGTGGGTTGTTTTCAGTTTTTGTGCTGTTATAAATGCTACTACAGCAAGCTTCCTTGTTTTCTTGACCGTTTGACCTAGAAGTGGAAATGTGGAATTATATTCATGGTAAACACACCTTCACTTTATTTTTTATTTTGATAAAAATATATATAGCAAAACATGCATAATTCAGTGGCATTGATTACATTAATCATGTTTTGCAACCATCACCCCTGTCCTTTGACAAATTTCCCATCACCATGAACAGATACCCAATGCTTTGTAAAGAAAGATTTCTCCTTTCCTTTTTTCCCTCATGCCCCTGGTAACCACTAATAAACTTTGGTTTCTGTGTATTTGACTATTCTGGATATTTCATATAAGAGGGTTCATAGAGTATTTGTCCTCTTTTCACTGACTTTTTTACTCAGCATGTTTTCAAAGTTCCTGGGTGTCCTAGCATGTGTCAGAACTTCATTTTTCTTATTGGTGGAGCAATGTTCCAATTGTGTGTATGTATGTGAGTATGTATGTATATATATGTATGTGTGTGTGTATATATATATATATATATATATCACATTTCATTTGTCCATTTATCTGCTGATGGACATTTGGGTTGTTTCCACTTTTGGGCTATTGTAGGTCACAACTAAGCTTTTGTTGGCATGTTACTGTGCGTCATTCATCATGTCTGCCTGGGGGATGCTTGAAGAAGTGAGGAGGTGTACGTTCAAATTTATTTGATGTTAATACTTTTTATTTAAGTTATCTTAAGTTTTATGCCACTCTTGGAATAATCAAATTCTTATTTCTCCACATCCTCATCAACACTTGGTATTATGGTATTGTGAGACTTTTTTCGTTATTTTCAATATGATGGCTGTGCAATAGAATTTCATTGTGTTTTCATTTGAATTTCCCTGACTACCAGTGAGATTTAGCATGTTTTCATGACTAGTTGTTTAATCTTGGGCAAATCACTCAATTTTTCTGTTCCTTATTTTCCTCATTTGTAAAATTACAATGGCAATACCTATCATATAAGATGATATAAAGGTTAGTAAGTGGTAGATACAGAGCAGATAGTATAAGCTGATTTTCATGGTGGTTGTGATCATTGTGGTGGTGATTACTACTACTGATATTATTACACTTTCCATTGTTGTGTGTTGCTCACGCACACATACACTTTGCTCATTTTCCACTTAGATTGTGTATTTCTAGAAATTATATTGAAATAATAATTCAATGAAAAATCATTGCAGATATCACACACTGGAATCACAGATTTTTCCCGTCTGCCATTGTTATATCTGCACTCATTTTAACATCATCAAATTGTTAATTGAAACTACACTAACACCTTTTTCAAATAATACATGAAAAATTATTTCTATATAGTTAGAATATCTTCTGTAGTTGTTTATACATGGCCAAAATATGTATATAAATATGTAGAGATTATAAATTCTTATATTTGTATGATCCAAAAGAATAGTTGGGTGTTTACTTGTTGAATATAAGTATGTATATTCATGAAGTTACATACATTTTGCAGTGTGTTTTTTCACACTGCTATAATTAGCTTTATTTGTCTTAGCTTTGTATAAAGTGCACTTAATAAGAATACTTTTACTCCTCCAAATATCTCTTATAATATGATGGTAGTACATTACTTGCTGCTGACTCAAAGATAGAGAATTCTCTAATACTGAAATACTGCTTCCATTAACAAAAAGATAGTTCACTAAGTGATATATACATATTCATCCAGACTATATCGGATAAATAAAATTTAAAATGTTATCTAACTTTTGGGGATACTTCCATAATTAGTAATTTACATATAAACACATTTAAAAGATACAGATATACACTTAAGTAATGCGCTCTAGTGTGTGTTTATGCTAGGCTAACACATAGTAGGTTTTCAGTGAATATTTGTTGGAGGAATGAATGAGTCCCTGCCACTGGAATTGCAAAATAAATTGGGTACACAAATTTTATTATGTTTTATGCTTAGCTATAGGGTCTTTTTTTTTTTTTTAATAGGGTCACTATGAGTTGGAATTGACTCAGTGGCAATGGGTTTGGTGTTTTCGGTTTAGTACTATGTAAGTCGTTCAACATTACCCAGTTAAAATATCTTAATATATGCTGCAGATTGCAGCCATATTGTCATATGTTCTGTGTGTCCACTGGGATAGTGGAAATTAAAAGGAGATTCTTGAACATCACCTAAATTAGATTGGGAAAATAATATAACCGTGTTTACTTTATGTATGCTGATGAGCACCCCTTGGTTGTAAAGGAATAAATTTATAGCACGATTTCATGTAAAAACTCTGTGTGTTAATGGAAATATTAGAATGCCTGTTGGATGTTTTAGATAATGAATATCTTGATTTTAACATATCTTTCTTAATTATTAGCATCATTGTCTTTCTACAGACAGTATTTTATAATGTTCCCTTATTATTCTGTAGATTATCAGTGCCAATTTAATTGCTCAAATTGATTTAATCCAGTTGGTGGATGATTTTTCGTTTGTTCAGGGAGAGATGACATGTGACTGGAGAACTCTTTCTGAGTCTGAGGACTATAGGGCCATTAATTAAAAAAAAAACTTGAAATTTTTATATAAAGACTATTAGAAAAAAAACTCTTCAGTCCCATCCAAGTTATATTAATAAATATAGAACTGGTATAGTTCATTTAGGTTATGTAAACATTAGAAATGTGTGGGAGAAAGGCAAACCAGGACAAACGGCATTTTGTACGGTGTAAAACCAGGTGGTTTTTAACATATGAAAACTTCGATGCTACAGGATTAAGTTTCAAGTCTCACGTTACTCTTTAAATTCTCTATCTAAGCCTGTAGCTGTGATTCTTAAGGAATGCGTGGCCGCCTGAAGCAATAATAGCCACTGGTCAGTATCTAAGGATCAGGGCAGAAACATGATTGTTTTTGAAAGCTTGTCTGTTTAAAGGGCTGTTTTAAATTTACTTTGCTCTAGTGATTCTTAAAACAGCAGTGCCCACTCATAGCATCCTCATCTTTCTTTCTTGAACCCAAGAATTGAAGCCACGTTGCATAACACTAGAAATATTAGGATTAAAAAAAAAATTAGATATATGAGACATCTAATCCTATCTTTTTTTAATCCTAATTTTAAACTAGTTTGTGAATTTGACTAGGGGAAGAGTAGAATACAGTTTAATGAAAAAATTGGAAAAGCATGAAAAAATGCAGAAGAATGAATGTTATCTATCTATGCTTGGGTTGGTCAAGAGCCTGTTAGTCAATTTGTACCCGTGGCTGCAGAGTCGATTCCAACGCACAGTGACCCTATAGTCAATTTATAGAATAATGTTAATATATTCTTCAAGCTATAGCATTTTCATCTTGTATATACTTGGTTACCTGGTTTGCCTAGTGGAATTTAGTGCACACCGAGAAATTATGATAATTTTCTTATTCTTGTCTGGGTAAAATTTTTGAATGACTCTAGAAGTAATTTCAGCATGGTTCAGTTTATTATTTTGTTTATAGACAGAAGGCATCAACTATTGGACTGTCATTTCTTTATATAGAGTTGTCTTAAACTAGGAGTGACTGAAAAATTAAGGTTAATTAAAATGCTAATGGCTCCATAGGAAAGACATTGTGCTCTTAGAAATAACCTGTAAGGAACATTTGTGATGATTTTAAAAGAAGTGTACTACAAGTCATGTTTCTTCTAATCGTAGAATGATGCTATTGTATTGAGTAAACATGACAAACTATTTGGCATCTCTCCTAAGACCTTGATTGTCAAGTGTAATTATAATCTAGCCTCCTTAGACAGTACATCACTTTAGATTGATCATATGCGTAATGCTTTAAACTCCCTGTCAGACATTAGCTATTTAGGTAATTTATTTTATCTTTTATTTCTCTAGTGTTCTTTTTTAATTTTCCTATATTTTGTGCCATTAACAAAAAGACAGTCTCAGTGTATGTGCAATATTTTGATATATTCTATGTTGGTGAAGCTTCCCAGATGCTAACATCTCTGAACATGTAGCCCTTGAAAAAATGTGCTAAGTTCGTGTATTCTTTTTCCTGTAGAAAAGAAAATTTATACCTTGTTTGTGATCTCATTAACAAAGATTAGATGAATGAAAATAGTAAAAATAATTAGTATGTCAAAATGAAGTTGTGTTTTTAGTAGTAATAAAGTATCAGCATGGTTATGACCATATGATTCAGTGATGATATTTAGCAGCCTGAGTTTGGAGGGAAGAGTATTATCACTCTACTTCATTGAAAAAATGTTGGCTTTACTTTTTTCATATTCTTTGATAGCCCCATTATGTGTAACAGAATTTTTTTTGTTAGAGGGGGTAAACTGCCAACACTTGACTACTATGGCAGCTGTAGAATTTCTATATAGGAGGGGTTTAGAGATTTGTCTTGACATTTCGTTTTCATAGTAGAGAGGTACATTGTTTTTATTTTGGGAATGGCTTATTTGGTGGGAGGGCTGATGGAGGTCATGTAGGGTTAAAGCCACTTCTTGGCACTGCCACTTCTCAGGTTTCCAGGTAGTTCTAACTGTTTTGCACTAGAGGGTTACCTTCTGATTAAAGCAAAAGTAATATTTTGTTTCAAGAAAACGAATTGCATTAAAAAAAAATTGTGAGGGCCACAAAGCCAAGTTACTCAAAACTAACTTGAAGTTTTTAAATTATGTGTATGCAAATAGATGCTATTATTATGTAACTTGCAAATAATTCATACTTATTCTTCAAAGCAGTCTTAGTAGCAATTCTTATCTGACAGCTTGTTTAGCAGTTAATTAACTTAATGTACTTAAAAGAAGTCTCGGTGGGTTAAAGATCTGTCTGAATTTTAGCATGTTTCAGGAAAAATTCATGTCCACCTTCTTCTCAATTAGTCCAAATTAGTGAGATTTTACTATATGATTAATTCCAGTGCTTCTATAGGTACCTGGTAAAGGAGTAATTAGTGTTGCACATTAGGGAAAAAGCAGCAATTGATTTTTGGTTCTATTTGGCTTATCTGTTTGGCTTAAGTGCTGATATTTAATTTGTAGGGAAACCTCTAAACAGGTCTATATTTTTATGTTTATCCTTTTCCTTGAACTAATGAAATAAACACATTTATTGATTTCAGAATGAGATGTATTAATGTAGTTAATATGTCTTACTAATGTTATTCTGTGTACTTGGATTTGTACCATTATTGTTCATGTATCAACATTTTTCTTTCAGTTCAAAAGAATGTAGAAGCTTCAGAAGAAAAGAAGATCACGCCTGTAAAGAAGAGAGTGAAAGAATTGAGAGTTTTAGATCCCAAAACAGCACAAAATCTGTGTATGTAATATTTTTTGCATAGGGAGTGGTGGTAGTGAGAGGTTATTGAATGTATTTAAGTAAAGTTGTGACTTCTTTGATCACATGAAAGTCTTTGTAATAATCTGGGACAGTCTCAGTTCTGGTTTAGCTTTTTCTCAGTCAGCCAGTATGGAGAAAATCGTAATTTAGGCTTCATCAGGCCAGATGAAGCTTATGAGTTATAAAATGTTGGAAAGTACCGAAGAAAGAATTGTTAGAGAGCATAGTGAAACAGAAGGTAGAATTGAAAGAAAAAACATAATTTTTTTTTTATTTTGCCTAGTCCTAGAATTGATATTTTTAGAGTATTCACTAGTCACATTGGGCAAATCCTTTTACTGGGTGGTCCTTTATAATCAGCTGCATGATTAAATTCGTCTTCATTTAAGGAGGCCTGAAGTTTTACTTTGATATACTTCCCTCTATGTTGAAATCAGAAGAATTTTCTTCTTTTTTTTTTTAATCACCATGGTAGACTATGTTTAAATTCCGAGAATACTGAACACTACACATGAGAAATTTCAACATACCAAGCATTTCTAATTGCACAAAGAAATACCATGGGATGTATATTTTGTTAAGGAATGCAATATAGGGAAAAAGATTAGAACAGGCAATGCATCGTTCTTGTATAAGTAGGAATGTTACTGTCGGGAAAAGTAGTTTACTAATAGCTATTGTGAATGTGTACATTACTTACTGGATAATACGTTTTGTTTATAAAGCTGATGTTTACTACTTTTTTCAAAACACAGTATGATTTTAATTCCTAATTGATGTCTGTCAGCATTATTTTTTAGAGTATGGAAATCGAATTTGGTCTTTTTGTCTAGGAAAAAAAAATTTTTTTAAGCATTATGCTGGATCGTGAGGATTTTTTTTCTTTTGGTAGCAGTTAAGTAATATAGACCTTTTCATGGGTCAATAAAAGCCATACAAATATATTCATATTCAGGTGATAAGAAGGAATCCCTGGTGGCGTAGTGGTTAAGTGCTACGGCTGCTGATCAAAAGGTCAGCAGCTCAAATCCTCCAGGTGCACCTTGTAAACTGTACGGGGCAGTTCTACTCTGTCCTATAGGGTCGCTATGAGTCGGAATCGACTCGATGGCACTGGGTACTGGGGATGATAAGAACACATGTATGTGTTCTTTAAAGGGTATGTTTAATTGGTATTATTCTGAAATATGTTGTTGGAAAATACCTTCTGAATAATTATGAGCTCTGCCAGGTATAATTTGTTGAATTATTCTAACATGATATAATACATATCCAATTAAGAAAAACTTGACAGGGGAAATCATGATTCAACATACAAAACAACTAATGGTATATACCACATGAATGTTAACGGAGAAACAGAGAGCACTCATGATGCTGACACCTGGACTTTTCCTTATGTGGGAAAATGGCAAAGTTGACTGATAAGATATTTTTATTTGGTGATTTTATCATTATTCCTGAGAATGATTGCGTTGGATACACCTGATAATCTCCCCATTAAATTCTGCCTTGAATTAAAAGGCCAACTTGAAATAAAATCTCAAAGTTTTCATGGGTCATGTTGTATCAGCTCAGTCTAAAATGCATGAACATATATTCATGAGTGCTATTAGTAGAAATTATATTTTGTGTATTAATATGCATGAATTGTAAACATTAGAGCCAGAGATAATAGGACATTTTCCCTAGGTGAGTAGAGTAGTCCATCAAATGGAAATTACTTTTGTTTGTTCATAACTCTGAAACTTAGTATTAGTGACATAAATTTTATATTTTGAGTCTACAAAAATGGGAATCAGGTATATATTGACACTTAAATAGTGATGCTCTTCTCTTTTTAAATTTTAGCTATATTCCTGGGATCGTATCGAATGCCGTATGAAGATATAAAAAACATTATTCTGGAGGTTGATGAAGGCATGTTGAGTGAGGCCTTAATCCAGGTAAACTGGATATTTTCCTTTTTAAATTCATGTTCAGCTAGCTTATGGTTTACTATGACAGGAATGACAAATTGAAGAACGGTGTCACATTTATTGTCCAAAAAACATTTCAAGATCTATCCTGAAGTACAGCACTGTCAGTGAAAGGATAATATCCATACGCCTACAAGGAAGACCAGTTAATACGACTATTATTCAAATTTCTGCACTACCCACTAATGCCAAAGTTGAAGAAATTGAAGATTGTTTTCCAAATTCTACAGTCTGAAATTAATGAAACATGCAATCAAGATGCATTGATAATTATTGGCTATTGGAATGCAAAAGTTGGAAATGAAGAAGAAGGATCCGTAGCTGGAAAATATGGCTTCGGTGATAGAAATGACGTTGGAGATCCCGTGACAGAATTTTGCAAGACCAACGTCTTCTTCACTGTAAAAACATTTTTTTCAACAACAAACAAGTACTATACACGTTCACCTCACTAGATGGAATACATAGGAATCAAATCGACTACATCTGTGGAAAGAGACAATGGAAAAGCTCAATATCATCAGTCGGAATAAGGCCAAGAGCCAACTGTGGAACAGAACATGAATTGCTCATATTCAAGTTCAAGTGGAAACTGGAGAAAATTAAAACTAGTCCACCAGAGCCATTTTATGATCTTGAGTATATCCCACCTGTATTTAGAGATCATCTCAAGAAAAGATTTGATGCGTTAAGCACTAATGACCGAAGACCAGACCAGTCATAGAATGACATCAAGGACATCATCCATGAAGAAGGCAAGAGGTCGTTGAAAAGACAGGAAAGAAAGAAAAGACCAAGATGGATGTCAGAGGAGACTCTGAAAGTTGCTCTCGAACGTCGAGCAGCTAAAGCGAAAGGAAGAATTGATGAAGTAAAAGAACTGAACAGAAGATTTCAAATGGCGGCTCGAGAAGGCAAAGTATTATAATGACACGTGCAAAGAGCTGGAGATGGAAGACCAAAAGGGAAGAACACACTCACCGTTTCTCAAGCTGAGAGAACTGGAAAAAAAAAAAAATTCTAGCCTTGAGGTGCAATAGTGAAAGATTCTATGGGGAAAATATTGAACAATACAGGAAGCATCCAAAGAAGATGGAAGGGATACACAGAGCCACTTTTCCAAAAAGAATTGGCCAACGTTCAACCATTTTTAGAGATAGAATATGATCAGGAACTGATGGTACTGAAGGAAGAAGTCAAAACTGCACTGCAGGCATTGGCAAAAAAAAAAAAAAAAAAAAAAAAACTTTCCAGGAGTTGACAGAATCTCAATTGAGATGTTTCAACAAACGGATGTAGTTCTCACCTACCCCACGAAATTTGGAAGAGAGCTACCTGGTCAGCTGACTAGAAGAGATCCATATTTATGTCTGTTCCCAAGAAAGGTGATCCAACTGAATGTGAAAATTATCAAACAATATCATTAATATCATACGCAAGCCAAATTTTGCCGAAGATCGCTCAAAAGCAGCTGTAGCAGTATATTGACAGGAAACTGCCAGAAATTCAAGCCAGATTCAGAAGAGGATGTGCAACCAGGGATATCATTGCTGATGTCAGGTGGATCTTGGCTGAAAGCCGAGAATACCAGAAAGATGTTTACCTGTGTTTTATTGACTACGCAAAGGCATTTGACTGTGTGGATCATAACAAATTATGGATAAGATTGTGAAGGATGGGAATTCCAGAACACTTAATTGTGCTCATGGAGATACTGTTATTAGACCAAGAGGTAGTCATTCGAACAGAACAAGGGGACACCGCATGGTTTCAAGTCAGGAAAGGTGTGAGTCAGGGTTATATCCTTTCACCATAGTTATTCAATTTGTATACTGAGCAAATAATCTAAGATGCTGAAATATATGAAGAAAGGAGCATCAGGATTGGAGGAAGTCTCATTAAGACCCTGCGATATGCAAATGACACAACATTGCTTCCTGAAAGTGAAGAGGACTTGAAACGCTTATTGATGAAGGTCAAAGACCACAGCCTTCTGTATGGATTACACCTCAACATAAAAAAAACAAAAATCCTCACAACTGGACCAATAGACGGTATCATGATAAATGGAAAAAAGAGTGAAGTTGTCAAGAACTTTATTTTACTTGAATCCACAATCAACACCCATGGAAGCAGCAGTCAAGAAATCAAACCACACATTGCATTGGGTAAATCTGCTGCAAAAGACCTCTTTAAAGTGTTGAAAACAAAGATGTCACCTTGAAGACTAAGGTGCGCCTGACCCAAGCCTTAGTCTTTTCAGTCGCCTCATATGCATGTGAAAGCTGGGCAATAAAGAAGGATGACCTAAGAAGAATTTACGCTTTTGAATTGTGGTGTTGGTGAAGAATATTGAATATAGCATGGACTGCCAAAAGAATGAACCAATCTGTCTTGGAAGAAGTACACCCAGAATGCTCCTTAGAAGCGAGGATGGCGAGACTTTATCTCACGTACTTTGGACATGTTATTAGGAGGGACCAGTCCCTGGAGAAGGACATCATGCTTGGTAAAGTAGAGGATCTTGGAAGAAGAGGAAGGCCCCGAACAAGATGAAGTGACACAGTGGCTACAACAATGGGCTCAAGCATAACAATGATTATGTGGATGGCAGAGGATTGGGATGTGTTTCGTTTTGTTGTATGTAGGACCGTTGGGTTGGAACTGGTTGAATGGCCCTTGACAACAGCAGCGGCTTTATTATCAGGACATACCTATGTTAATCTCAGTACGAATTATGATTTGATAACATAACCCTTTATGCAAAAATTTTAGGCAAAAAAAAAATTGTGCTACATGCAGGTCCTTAGTTCTCTGACTTGAAATGGGAGCTGATCATGTTTTCCTATCCCTCTTAATTATAGAGTTATTTGCACACTATGTAAAATGAGCTAGGTACGAAGCCTAAACATGATTTAGTTTGCTGTTTGTTTTTTCAATCGGAGGGTTTGGTTTTAAAATATAGGAAGGCAAATTATCTTTTGACTCCTATTCAAGTATTGAAGGTTTCTAATCTTTTGTTTATAATCAAATTAGAGTAAAAAAAAGAAGGAGATTTTGAAGAGTTAATCCATATAGCCAGTATTTTACTCATTGAAACAGTGTAGCTTTTCCCTCACTTGCTTTGGTAAAGAAAAGAGACGGTAAATATGTAGAATATATTGTGGTATTTGTCAGTAATAAAAATATTTATTTTTTTTAGTCATGTCTTTAACTCTTTAGGGAATGTAAGACAGAAACAGGGAGATTATCACTTTTAAATGTTCCTCAATATCTAGCAAGCTTTTAAAGAGTGTTTATAGAAATGCATTACCGGGGAATTTTTTTTTTCTTTTCTGATTCACTTTATTTTTGTAGAGTAAACAGTATATATTTGTTTCTGTCTTTAAACTGAATACACCTGGTCCAGTTGGGAGGAATGAATTGCTTACAATTTGGAGATTGCAGTAAATTAAGCTTTTGAATTCCTTGGTTTAATTGTATTCAATGGGCAGTCATAACAACTGCTTTTATTGTCACATTGTTATGCTAAATTCTTTTGGATTGTACTCTAGGATGTGTTGTGAAGGAGAATGGCAAAGTGTAGATTCTGGTAGGCTACTTTTGTGCATGTTACTTGCAGTCCACCACCATACTTTTCCAGATTTCTGTTTATGCGTTGACCTGGACCTGTCTCATCTCTACCTGTTTCTAGACCTCTATTTCTTTTCTTAGACGTTTACTAAGTGCTTTTTTCAAGGTACTTGCTTTCTTTCTCAATGCGAGATACTCTGAGATTTCATCTTGTTCCTTACCGTGCTCCAGCAAAACTTATTTTCTTAGTTCTACTTGAGGTAGAAAACAATTTAACATGTAATTTATTAGTTTGCGTAATTGGAGTTGTGCTGCTTGGATAAAATGCATAAATGGTAAGTAACTCACCTAAGTGATTAGGGTTAATATTGCTTTTATCAAGACAAATTAAACTTCTGGGAATCTTTTGGAAAGGAGGATGGCCCTGGGTTGAAACAATTATTTTGTTTTCCAGCCCTTGAGGAGCCCTGCTTGCTCAGTGGTTAAGTGCTTAGCTACTATCGGAAAGGTTGGCAGTTCAAACCCACCAGCTGTTGCACGGGAGAAAGATATGGCAGTCTGCTTCCATACATTTTACAATCTTGGAAACACTGTGGGACAGTTCTACTCTGTCCTTTAGGGTCACTGTAAGTCTAAATTGAATCCGCTCAACTATAAAGGGATTTTTTGTGTGTGTGTTCATTTGTTTTTTCAAAGGGCACTGCTGCCTTCAGGAAGAAGAGAACACTAAAATCACCAGTGTCTCTTCCCTCCCCTCCAGAGACATTTGTTTCAGTGATGCAAAAGGAACATCGCTTTTCCATTCATATGAGCTGTTTACTGTTTGTCTAATTACCGTGTTGCACATCTATAATGCATAGCATTAAATATGTATCATCAGATTAAATTTCTTGTAAGTTCTGTTTGATTACAGTGCTAAACTCTATCCGTGCATAATCATAGTTTATTGCTGGTATACCATGGTTGTCTTCTCCTAACAACAAAAACAACCAAACAAAAACAAAAACAATTAGGGAAACATCATTTCCCAGAGACTTGGTTTAATGCCAGTATTATCTCTCTTAATACGGATGAATAAGCTCTTCCCTGCTAGATAACTAAGACATTCTCATTATTTGGCAGGATAAATGTGTACGTAAAATAATAATAATAATAAATGTATATTTATTTTATCAATAAGATTAAGCCCAAATTTTGAGGTTGTTAATAAAAATACTTCAAAATATCTAAACTAGAAACTGAGTTGGCTATGTGGAAGAAGTTAAAATGTGTTAAAATGCTTAGAGTTGCACATAGAATCGTTTAAAAAGCTCACCATATCTTAAGGTTGTTGAGTTTTAATTATACGCAATTACAAAAAAAATTACAAGTTAGTTTCAAATAATGTGTAGTAAGTTTCGGTGAATTTTGGAATCATTTTTTCAGCTTTGGAAATCTGCTTCAATTTAATTTAATTTGATCTATTGAGAGAAATAAAGGAAATCTAAGACCAGTCTGTTTATCGGTTATCAGTGGTAAATACATACTTTCAGGTATATTTACATGTAGAGCATTGACCAAGAAATGAAAGTAGCAGTTTAAAAAATTGGTGTTCTAACGGAAAAAATAAAAGTTTGTTCCGTTTTACATCATTAGTGCATGGACATGATTTTTAAAATGCCGAGAAAATTCATTTTGGTAAGGAGCTTAAGCTCACATACACAAGGCATATTGTAAAGAGTGGTGATTAACATAGAAGGTAGTGTAGTATTTCTGCAAAGTAATTTGCAAAACTGTGTATAAACAGGGGCTAATAACCAGGGGTCCAAAGCCCTCTATGGGAATCCACTGATAGAATTCAAGAGGCCTTGAACATGCATATGAAAACATATTTAATCTTTATTTTCATTAACCTGTAACTAATTTCCTTTAAGAATGTAGGCAACAAACCAAAGTAGTATTAGCACTACCTCTAACTTTGTCACTAATAAAAATAATGTTTTCATATCACATTGTAGTTGTGACATGTATCTAGAAATATTATTTATGCTCATTACTACTTCAAAATTAGAGTAGTTATTAGAGCTGCCACTACATCGTAGTTTTTTTAATGCTTGATCAGGAACCACATCTGTTATATCACAATTTATCTTTGTAAACATTTTGATAAATATTTCTATATAAGTGCTTTCTTTTGCAATAGTACAGAATTTATTGTATTCTGTAAGGGATTCATAAGCTTGTGTCAAAGAGGTCTATGGCACAAACAAAAAAGACTAAAAATTCCTGCTTCAGGGTCCCACTGAAGTGGAATTGTTGCTGGGGTAGGCTGTGGTTAAGGTAGTTTTCCAGAAGAAGTGTAATTTGAATGGGACTTTGAAGCACTGGTATGATGCAGGGCTAGGAAAAGGGAATTGTGGGAAAGGGCTTGAAACATATAAAAAGTAATGTTCTTATTATTGTCGCATAGTTCAACGCTATCATAGGGTGGCAATAAGAAAGAACATATAAAAGGTTGGTTAGGGTCACACTGGAGAGATTATAGAGGTAGCAAACTGGTGACCCATAGCCGAGATAGATAGACAGATAGATAGGTATGATGTGTTTTCTTTGGTCTTTATAGTCTCAAAAAGTGATATTTTAACATCACACATTTCCTAGTTTGCCACAGAGCCTCCCTTCTCCATTGCAGTCTATCCACTTTGATTGAGTCCTACATGATGTAGACATCAGAGTTTTTGATCCACTGTCGTGGAGTCGATTGCGACTCATAGCTTCCCTAGTAGTTACTTTTATTCCCAAGCTGTTGAGCTTGGATGTGGTCAAGCTGTGTGTTTATGAAGGTTATCTGTAGTATATCAAATGGCTTGGCATAAAAAAACTAGTAATGGGGGGATAATTGTAATTTTAAGTGTAAGGCATGATGAAGCCCTGAAATAGGTTAGGGGTAGAGGAAAAAAAAAAGGAAATATTGGTAAAAAAAGGTAAAAACGATTCATTGAAAATTAGAGAGAGTGGTGTGCCACTGACAGAAAGAGGCACATCAGCTGGAAGTGAACATACTTCTAGGGCAGGGAAAACTTGTTCAGATACGTTACATTAGTATACGTATTGAAAGGTTAGAAGTCAGGACTGAAAATAAGGTACTTCCGGAGCCATAAGCAAAGAAGTGATTGTCGGACATATGAGAGCCTGGGATATTCTCTTGAGGTTGATTGTGAAAAAAAAGTGAAAAATGGAAGGCTAAGGACTGCATTTCTGAAGATTGCACAGGTTGAGGGGATGGGTAGTGCTAGAGAATCAGAGGAAAAGGAGTCAGCGTATCAGGGAGAGGGCCAGGATACCATAGTGAGTCCCAGAAGCCAACACAGAAGAGAGTTTTAAGGGGTGATGAATAAGAGAATGAGGTTAGGGAGAGATAGACCTCTTTTGATATTCCGAATTGCAGTGACTATTTAGTTTAAGTGTTTTTTATTTTCTTGTAGCTTTTTAAAATGAATCCACACTAAACTAGACACCTGCATTCCTTAAGCAAATGTTCTATTTATTCTTGGTCTTTTGGTCTCTCTCTCCCTTATGTTTAAGGGACGGATGAATTCCTGCTGGGCATGCATCTCGTCTAATATTCTAGCTCCCCACCCTCACCCCAGCTTTATTCTTTTCCTCTCTTCCATTTTAAACTAAGTCTTCCTTTGATAAAAGGCCAGAATCATCCCTTTTAATACCCCAGGTGAAATATATCTCTAGGGTACCTTCTTTATACGTGGAAACTATGGAAATATCTCTATAGATGTCTCTCTGTACTTCATGTTTGCGTGTATTCCAGCTTGCTTTTTTTCCCCAAATAATTTCCGCTTATGTAATTATATATTAGTTTTCTGAAACCCATTTGGCTATCCAGCAATGTACCCCATGTGCAGGGTTGACAGATTGACACATGATTATGTTTTTCCAAATGTGATTTTGCATTTCTAAATAGATTATGTGATCTATGTAGCTTTTTACTGGGTAAAAAAAAAAAATACTGGCGAAATAATTAGAATGAAGCAAAGGTCACCCCATCTGTTCTCTTGATTCCAGGCAGTGCTACACCTAAGTCATCAAAGATAGATGGGTATCTATTGATTCTGCAGGAAAAAAAGATTCTTCAACTTCCCGCAATTAACCAGTTCTAGAGTATAATTATTCTTATAGTCAGGAAGTTCATGCATGTGTAATAGTAGAGCTCGTTTTTGTCTCCTCAATCCACTTTGTAATCATTGATCTATTTACGCGGCTATCGACCATCTGTATTTTATGCAGGCTTGTGAGTCTGCATGTGTTCGTGCACTTTACAAGGGTTGATGTCTTTAAAAGACTACAAGTATATCAATTAAGGCTATAATGGCATCAGTTTCGCAGAATCTGAAAATGTTTTCCTTTTAAATAATAACTTGTATTCACTACGTTCATTTTCATAATTCTTTAGGGAAAATGAAACATTAACAATGGCAGTAAAAATAATGAAACATCTCTTTCCAGTGTCTCATCATGGTGGAATAAATAATTATATTATGGCATGCTGTTGCAATCTGAACATAATTTTATCTGTGTGCTACTATTCTTTTTCATCTTTTGCTTGTAGCTGCTTGAATGGTCTTTTTTTATTTTTTTTTTAAATATTTTCCGTTGCCTTTTTTGACTGGTTTTCTTTGATCCTGGTTTGCTATTTTGTGTCTGTTGTAAAAATCATACCTAACTCCTGAGCAAATACAGGGACTGCTTCTCCTCCTCCTCCTCTCTCTGTCTATTGTTAATTAATTCCCGTATTTTTATTTGTTACCACCTCCCTTGGTTGTGTTATTGTCTACAAATATTACCAGACTGTTTCACACAAAAAAATTAATTTTTCTTTTTCTAATTAGGTCATAAAAGTTATTTTAATAATGCAAAATATTGAGCCTGTTATACTTCAAACAAAATGTTATTGCTGTTGAGCTGATTTTCGAATCATAGAGATCCCATGCGACAGAGTAAAACTGCCCTGTAGGATTTTCTTGGCTGTAATCTTTATGGAGCAAATCACCAGGTCTTTCTTCCGCAGAGCTGCTGGGTGGGTTCCAACTGCCAACCTTTCAGTTAGCAGCTGAGTGCTTAAGCGTTGTGCCACTGGGGCTCCTTGAACAAAACATAGGTCTTATTAATAGTTGAGTAAGATGTGGGCTCAGAGATCTTTACTGCTGCTTAGTTGATTTTATTCCAGGATGGCACTTCATTAAAATTTTGGTGTTTTCTTACAATAGACCCATCAGACTCATTGACGTGCACTGATGTTTGAGGTAGACCAGGAATTCTCTTACAATTATCGAACTTGAAAAGTACCCTCTTTCCTCACTTAGCGTTTTACAACCCTGAACTTTGAAATGAGGAGCAAGGTTATACCATTCATCCTACTCTAACTTTCAGCTGTGGGGCAGATGTCTGTACCTCTAGACAGAAAGCAGTAATACCTTAGCCAAGCCATAGGGAGGCCAGGAAGTCCAGGCCTCAGTGTCCTCAATGAAACTAAGAGTGAGAGAGAGAAGGAGAATAATCACACTTTTTCTTTTTGTCTACTAGTTTCCTACTCATTTTCTTTAAAGTACAAATTTGCTTTGAATCTAAAAATTCTTGGTTAGTCGTATCTTTAACCGATTGTAACACCTTTGTAAGTAATTGCACCTATAAAACCTCTTCTTCTGTTACGTATTCAAGAGGTAATGTAATCAAAACAACATTCCTTTCTTTATACAAGGGATTCTATATATACAAGGGAAATTTACTTGCTCTGTGATTTTCTTCATTTACTCTGTGATTTTTTTTCAGTGCTCTATTATAATTGTAGATTTCCTATGTAAAGTAGGAGTGTACCTAGTCTCAGTTCTATTAAGTTATATGATAGTTATAGTACAACTTAGTGGAATACAGTGTAATTCACATGACACACATTTTTAACATGATATAAATATAATAGTATTTTAACCAATGTCTTTAGAAATAGCTGAGAGAAGCAGTCCAGAAGGAATACACAAGGAAAATGGAGCTGTGTTGTTTTTATTTTTTAAGCTCTGTGATGGTCACATAGACTTGTCTTATGTATACATTTTTGTATGTCTTAAATATCACACAATAAGTAAATGTAAAAGTATTTTGGTGAATGCTGAAGACACGCTTAAATCAGGGTTTCTCAATCTTGACGCTATTGACATTTTAAGCTGGATTAATTCTTTATTGTGGGGGGCTGTCCTGTATGTTGTAGAATTTGAATGACATCCCTGGCCTCTACTTACTAGATGCCGGTAGCACTCCCACACATACCAGTGTGAGAATCAAAAGTATCTGCAGACATTATAAATGGTCTCCATTAAGAACCATTGCCTTAAGAATAACTTTTATTTCTGAAATTTAAGTAGTAAAGTTTCAAAATTTAATAAGCTTTCATTTTGTATGTTCATTATACATACAAAGAACAATACACAGAGGCTTTGCACATTTGGTTAGCGTAGCAGAAAGCAAACATGATGCCATGTGTTTTCTCTATTTCCTAGGAATGTAAAGTATTCGTAAACCCATTGCCATTGAGTTGATTCTGACTCGTGGTAAGCTTTAAATCTGACAGAATGCATTGGCTGTTAATTTGCAAATATTCATAGTCAAGCAGTGTTTAAAATACAGGCCATAATCATTTTTCATTTGTGAATGTAGTCCATCGTATTAGCATGATTTGGCTTTTTTCCTTTATCACGTAGCAGATTTTTGTTGTTGTTTATTTTACATTAACAGCTGAATAGTGTTGAACAATTCATTTTATGCCACCATCTTTAGAACCTTATGTTTGTTTTTTTGGTACGTCATTTAGGTAACTCAAATGATACTATGATAACAACTTCTACTTTGGAGTCAGAAGGGTGGGTCTGAATCCCAGCTCTGCCATTTGCCGGCCATGTTAGCTGAAGAAAGTTACCTAACCTCTCTGAGTCCATTTTCTGTAACTTTAAATAGATGGTAGGGTAGCTGTGAGGATTAAATTGAATGACATAAGTAAAAGTCCCCTAGTACAGTGCTGGTGGTCATAGGGTAGGCACTCAACAGATGTCTTTTAGTCTGAGTGGGAACAGTTCAGTGAGGTTTGGTATTTTGAAACATTTTTCTGCAAAACTTGCAGTTAAAACAGTCAGCTCTCAGTTTTCTCCATTAATGGAAAGGATTAGCAGCAGGGTGATAGTTCTCCTCAGGCTTCTTTCCTTCTATGCACTGTCTGAGTCTCAGAAATAAAGATGTCAAATGGCACAAAGGAAGTCTCTAGGAATAGTCTACTATTTTTTGAGGCGATAATTCTGAAGCCTCACTCCAACCTCTTTGATTTTTTGTTTTGCATCCCTTATTTGTATTTATGTTCATTTGCATGTTGGAAAGTCAAATGCAGTCTTCAGAGTAGGTAGATAAAATTAAATTACAATAGAAGTAGTAAGTTGCCTTTTGATAAAGTAAAAGAATTCTATAGCAAGAGCCGCTTTGGGGCACTGTGTTGAAGGGAAGGAGAACTCCATAAGGTTATCAAAACCTTTTAATACTTATAAATATTTTATAGATTTTTAATATTCCATTTGAAAAAATCAAACGGAACTTTATCCATCAATTGTTAACCATAAGTTTGAATGTATTGTTAAATTTATATTATTATGTTGCTTATTGTCTTTGGTGTTGTGAAATTTAGCTTTTAATAGTTTTACTATTATTAAACACTGAGATAAGGTATTGTCTTGGTTATCTAGTGCTGCTATAACAGAAATACCAGAATTGGATGGCTTAAACAAAGAGAAATTTATTTTCTCACAGCCTTGTAGGTTACAAGTCTAAATTCAGGGTGTCGGCTCTAGGGAAAGGCTTTCTCTCTCTGTCAGCTGTTGAGGAAGGTCCTTGTCCTCAATCTTCCCCTGGTCCAGGAGTTTCTCAGGCGCAGGGATCCTGGGCTCAAAGGTCGTGCTCTGCTGCTGTTGCTGCTTTCTTGGTGGTATGAGGTCCCCAGCTCTCTGCTTGCTTCCCTTTCCACTTATCTCTTGAGGGATAAAAGGTGGCGCAGACCACACTCCTGGGGAACTCCTTTTACCTTAGATCAGGGAGGTGACCTGAGTAGGGGTGGTGTTATAATCCCATCCTAACCCTCTCAATTAAAAGTTATAATCACAAAATGGAGGACAGCCACACGTGGCCTAACCAAGTTGATACGTACATTTTTGGGAGGACATAATTCAATCCATGACACTTATCATATCATAATGTGAGTTCCTGAGACCAAATGATCTGAAAACGTTTTAGGTAGGTGCCTGGCATTTAATTACATATTGTTTATTCAAGATTGTTTTGTTTTAGTATACTGGGCAATACTAGAATTATATACTCTATGTTTAGAATAATGTAGAATATGTGAAAACATGAAATCATTGATTTTTAAAATTATCCACCTTTATTATGGATGAAATTGTAGTTTTTAGTGTGATCATCAGTAGACAATATTATGTAGAAATCAAAGTACCTGAAATTGAGACAAGACCTTTTTTTAACGATTTTATGGTAGAGGAATTTGTCATATTAAAGAGGTAATTAGAAATAGTATAATGCATTCAGAATAATTAGTAATAGTTTAATATCTACTTTAGGAATTTGTTCTAATAAAGAATTACAAAAAGATATTTAAAGGCTAACAAGCTTTGGTGACAGTGCTACAATGTAGCTTCATAGGTGTTTTCCTCTGGCCAGAAAGAGGAGGAAGGGATGCTACATGACAGCAGGGAAAGGAGAAATTACATTTCAGATGGGTATAACCTGGACATGTATGGCTTTACAGGAAAGATTGCAAGCAGGATTGCCTCCTTAGAATAGCGAGCGCACATATGGATAAGGGTAGATATTATAAGGAAAATTCTACCTGGTGGAATGCTTAGAAGCTCTTGTTTTTTCTGCTCTTCAAATTGTGGAACCTGTCTTCTATGACAGAATGCTAAGGGTGTTAGCATTCTCTTCCAATTTATACACATTGTACTCCAATTTAATTTTCTCTTTGTATTTCTATCATGGACTTAGAGGGCATCAAAAGTTAGGGCTAAAATAAACTTTATTAATTATCTTATTCTTTTCCTTTCATGGAAAGAGAAATTGAGACTCAGGAGGTTTAAGTCACAAAGTCAGTCTGGTATAACAACTCAGTTCATATGATACACAGTCTGTTGATTTTTTTTTTTTAGCCCTACTGTTTGACCTGTTTTTGTTGTTGTTTGTTTTCTCGCTGTTGTGTCTATGTAGGTGGGTGGGTTACAGGTTTAGTGTTGGACAGTAATAAAAAAACAGCCACAAAAATTTTAAACCAACTAAAGAATTTGTGGAATGCCTATCATTGGACGTCAAAGTAGAAATTAAATTATCCTCTAAAATTTCTTCTCCGTGTACTCAAAATAAATGTCTTCATTGACATTCATTATTGTTTGTGTTGTGAAATATAAAATTAGGTGCCAAGGAATAAAATCTTAATCTTACTTGATGCAATACAAGGAGCACTGGATTTTATTTCTTTTTTAAAAAATAGTATTTTACAAAAGCAAAAGTGTAGTTTAATTACTGAAAAGACCATTTATTTTATCCTGTATGAATTTAGAGTGATGGAACCATTTAATGAAATAAAGTCTTTTATCTTTGTGAGAAAAATAAGATTAGATATTTTGGTCTTCACTTAATTTTTTTTTGAATATGTATAGCTGAATAGAGTAGAAAAAATTGGGTACTTCTCAGGAAAAGCAAATATGATATCTGCTTTTTTTCCTTAAGTGCTATGGCTCATTTCCAAATTGTCTTCTTGGAGTTTCTACTCTTTAGTGGTTTATTCTTTAAATACCATCCTCAGTGCAGTGGAAAAAGCATTGTGTTTTGGATTTCAGTTACTTTCTGTGTGACCTGGACAGGTCGCTTACCTTCTTTGAGCCTTAAATTTCTTGTGTATAAAATAAGAAAATATATATTCTTCCAAATCCGGGTTATTATAAAAATTCAATGTGAGCATATATAAAAACACTTGCAAAGTGTAAAAGGCTAAACAAATAGAAAACAAGTGCAGGTGAGTTTCTTGGATATCTATTTAGCCCTACCCTTTTATGTTTTCCTGGCCCATTATCTAAAGCTGAATAACTCTCCACTTGAACATTCAAATGTCACTTGAAAGACCATCCCAAATAGAACTCATTTTCTTTTTTCCTCCTCCAAGTAAAGACTTTTTTCCTATCTTCCTTATCTCCTGGAGTCATTTTCATCTCTTCTCTCTTCTTGCAACTTGCCTGCAACTCATCCCAGCTCATCATGAATTCTTACAGATTCTTTCATGGAAGTTTTCTTAGGCCCACTCTTACCTCCCATTCCCAGAGAACTAGACTAATTCTTCATCACTTTAATAATTTTATAGCTCTTTTCTCCTAGTGGGTCTTTTTGTCTCTAGACCACCTCCAATCTAATGCATCTTACTTTGTTCAACCATTTTCTTGTTTTCCTCCCTCAGTTCATTTTCTTAAGAAGCAGTAGCAGTGATTGCTTTTTTTTTTTTTAAATACTAGAGAACATCTCTAGTTAGTCTCAAAGATTTGTTAAATTTCTCAAAAAGTCTTGGTTTTGAATACTATTTTATGGGGTAAAGGACCTATTTTTGCCATAAATAAGGTGGGCTTTGTCCTCTGCTCTGGGTCAGTAACCTTTGGAGCAATTCAAGTGCCTTAGTCTGGGACTTTCAGGCCACACTTAAGGATTTGTGCTGCTTCATGGGGTCTGGCAAGACCTGAAAAGACTCACTCAGGAGGCATGATTTAGCTTTTAATACAGGACTGTTTGATAAAGACTGGAACATTCAGACTCAGAGAGTTCCCTGGACAGTGAAAGGAGGGTAACGCACCTTCTGTGAGACATGGCAGCTGCACGTTGGGAACCTTCCCAGACCTTGCCTGTGCATCCCTTCCTTACCGATGATCCTGGCTTATATCCTTTTACTATAATAAAACCGGTAGTCATAAGTATAATATCATCTGTGAGTTCTGTGAGTTGTTCCAGCAAATTAATGAACCCAAGGATGGTGTCTTCTTCCTTAGGAAATCTGCCCTAGCTCTCAGTGGCTAGGATTAGGCGGAGTATGTGCTAAATAAGTTGGTGTTAGAAATGATGGAGAAGTGGGAAAGCGAGGATATGATTGATCTGCTCCTCCTGGAAATAGGCTTTATGCTGATTCTGATCCATGAAGCTGTTGTCATATATGTTCATGATTTGCCTTTGCATTTCTCCATGACTCTGCATGTGATACTCCATATTTTAGGTGTCTTTCATATCTTTTAAAACATGTCTTAAAGCTCACCTAAATTCTCTCCATTCTTCATCTGCTCATTTGTACTATGATATCCATAACTTTTGGAATGGATTTTGAAAATAATCTTTACATATGATTTTGACATTCTGAGTGACACGGTAAGCATTCTCTATGTTAGACATTCTTTTAAGTTCTTTTAGATAGTGTTCTGTTCATATGTAATTTGGTGGTAATTTATATTAGCGACTGTGTAACTGTTAGGTTGGCCTTCGCGATAGGGGCACATTGAATGGATGAGCAGTCTTTGCTAAGCTTAGTGTCAGTTTCATGGATATCCCATTCTTAAATATTTCAGCCTGTTTCAACTCTCAAGAATCTCTGAGAGTTAGAAGAGCTACCCCAGCCACCTTTTGGGTGGGTTACCCCAGCTACCTTTACTGAACAAAAGAGCTTTATGAAAACAACCACAAGGATGGCTTTTGCAATGAATATCTGAGAACAGAAGCTTGAATTATGTTTTGCAAAAGGATCAATATGAAAATAATACTTACATAGAGGCATAATTTGTACTTGGTATTTTTGCCAGTCCAGTTCTGTCACGGATGGCTGTTCTCTGAATGTTCTTTTGCACTGATTGGTGAGAATATTTTCAGTCCACATAGTTGCCCTGAGACTCATGTGCCTATTTTGGGAGATGTGATAAAGCCAAGGGAGTACTATTGGTCTCCATTAGCCAAAAATGCAAATAGACAGTAGATTTGGTACAAGAAATCCCAAGGGACTGCATCTGAAGTAAAGCCAAGATTTCCGAAAATGATGAGCTCTGCTTAACCAACTTAAAACCAGTCATGGGACAACAGAAGTATTCGATTTGAGTAATCACTTTGTTTTTGTGTAGTTTGGCATTTGCAGATCTTGCTGACCCTGTGTACGTGTAATCTATCCCATTGCTTGTATTTGATGGTAAAGTGGTGGTAGCATTTGCTTAGTGAATGTTTATAAGTGAACATGAACTCATATCTCTAGTTAGGAAAACAATAAAATTTTGCTCAATGCAGTGAAGATTGGTGTTGTCTTTATATCTGTTAGAATCTCAGTGCCCCAGGCCAAATACACTTTTGTGGGTTATTTTCATAAGAGAATTTGAATACAAATTTGTGGGGAGAATATCCCAAATAAAACTGGTTTTGTGTTTTATTGTAGGATTTTTTCAATTTTTGTTTGACTGGCTCCCCTCACTTCATGTTGCAAATGAATGTCGAAGCTTAAGAGTTGTTCAGGATCATCTGATTGTCTCTTATCTCATGTTCATTAAACTCAATCAGTGATTCTTCATGTGTAAATATAAGGAGCATATGGAAAGGGTCCAGAAAAAGCAATAATTATTCTTCTTTAAAACAAACTTTGAAACAGAGGAGTTTACCCTTGGGGATTATTACTTTGTTTGTTTGTTTGTTTTTTATAGTGTAGAAGCAAACTGAGGAGTGTGACTGCACATTGTAAATGTAAAGTGTCACTATTTAGATGATGGTGCCTAACTGAAAAATGCCTCTGGCTGACTTAACAAAATAAATCAATATTTAATTGGAGCAGATGAATGGAAGACTAAGTCCTAAACTATACAATTTTAAGCCAACAATGTGAACTCTTCAAGAGTGATGAAGAGTGCCTGAGAACAGAAGGTTGAATTGTATTGCAAATTGATCATCTTGGACACTTCTCTAATATTGAGTTGTAAAGTGTATAGTTCAAAGTATAGCATTAATAAAATATAACCGTATGTGCCCACATTACTAATACCTTTGAAGCCCATTGTGTACTTCTTTGTGCCCTGAAGAAACCACTATTCTAATTCTTGGGCTGATTATCTCCATGCTTTTTTTTTTTTTGGTAATTTTACCACTATAGATGTATCCCTAAAATGTATGTTGTTCAGTTTTTGTGTTTTTTAAACTTCTTATAAGTGGAATCTTACCATGTACACGTTCTTCTACTTCTGTATTTTTCACTTTTTTTTTAGATTCATCCATTTTATTTATTTATTTTTGCTGTAGTATAGCATTTCACAGTATGAACAATCCATGGTTCATTTACCCATTTTCCTGTCAGTGTTGTTCTTACATTTTTGTTTTATTATCATTAGAATTCTGATTATTATTGTTATCAATATCATCGATGCTGCTAGTATAAACAATGTGGCCACTGGCATTCTCAATGTATGATGCCTGAGCCAGCAGGCTGAGTATCACTGGGCATGTGTTAGAAATAGAAAATATTTTCCCCCCACTCCCAACCAACTGTATCAAACTTGGAGTGTGGGGCCCAGCAGCCTGTGCTTAACTAGCTTTCCATGTGATCCTGAAGTACACTACAGTTTGAGACTGGTTCTCGGGTCTCAGATCTAGGTTTCTAGACCTTGAAATAGAATTGTTGGATTACTGAGGGTGAGCATCTTCAGCTTTATGAAGTAATGTTAAATTATTTTCCAGAGCAGTTGTACCAATTTATATACCTACAAACACTGTATGAAGATTTCCATTCCTCTGAAGTTCTGATTCTCAACGCCAGCTATGTATCAGAATCATTTGGGGAATGATAGAAAAGTACTGTTGTGTTGACCTCTCCCAAACAAGTTAAATAATAGTTTAAGACCATTCTTATTAAAAGCTTCCCAGGTTATTTTTATGTGAAGATTAGGTTGAAAACTACTTTTCTATATCCTGAACATCACTTAATATTACATGCCTTTTGTATTTTTGCTAGCCTGGTAGGTGTGAATAAAGCATCTTGTTTGTGTGTTCATTTGGCATTTTCTTGATGACTAATTAGGTTGAGCACCTTTGGGGCCATTTTTGGGCCATTTATAGGCCATTTGTGTAAAACACTTGCTGGAATCTTTTTCTATTTTTCCCCCTATTTTGTTGCTTATCTTTTTCATGTTTACTTGTATGAGCTGTTATGTATTTGGAATAGCAAAATTTTTTGCTAGTTATGTATTGCAAATATTTTCTTATCTTTTTTCATTCTTTTCCTAGTATCTTTTTACTAATAATTGTTGCTAATTTTGAAGCCCATTAAAACCAAAAGTTGAATCCATTAGCCTTTTCTTTTCAGCTTTGTGTTTTTGTGTCTGATATAGGAAAATTCTTTGTTATGTAAGATCATAAAGGTATTTTCCTTACATTTTCTTCTAAAATTTTCATGGTTTTAGCATTTACGTTTCAGTCCTTAATCCACCAGGAATTTATTTCTGTGTATACTGTGAAGAAAAGGTTCAATTTCATTGTTTTCCAATACGGATAACTGTTGTTTCAGTGTTGTTTGTTATGTAATTGACTTTTTTCTCAATTTTTGAAATGTTGACTTTGTCACATACTGAGTTTCCAAGTATGCATTGCTCTGTGTCTAAAGTTTCTCTTCTGGTCTATTGGCCTATTTGTGTATGCTTGTACCAATTTAGGCTGGCTATGAGTTGGAATCAACTTGGCAATGGGTTTTAGTGCCAACATCATACACTTTTTAATTATTACAGAATTATAATAAGTCTTAATATGTGGTAGAGGACCTCAGCCCACATTCTTGTTGTTCAGGAGGGTCTTAACTACTCTTCATTATTTGTTTATCTACATCATTTTTAAAATCAGTTTGTCAAGTTGTAAGAAAAACAAAAAAGTTATTTTAGGGTATTTGATTGGAATTACATACTTGTATGGGCAAATTTGGGTATATTGTCATCCATATATTTAATTCTTACTATCTTTTAATGTAGAATGTTTGTCTATGTATTTAAATCTTCTTTAACATCTTTTTAAAACCTTTATATTTTCCTTAATAAATAAAACACTCCTACCTTATATATCGTTGTTCCATATTTCAGTTATTTTTTAACCCAACAAGTTAGATATTGATGTTGCAGTTTTGAGGCAGAATTCCATTTTCTTTCTGAAACCTCAGTTTTTTTTTCTCTTAATACCTTCAAGTGATTGTATGAGGCTGACCCAGGATAATTTCCTTAAAGTCGACTGGTTGTAAATGTAAACATCTACAAAATACCTTCACAGCAACACCTAGATTAATGTTTAATTAAATAACTGGGCACTAAACCCTGGTGGCGTAGTGGTTAAGAGCTACGGCTGCTAACCAAAAGGTTGGCAGTTCAGATCCACCAGGTGCTCCTTGGAAACTCTATGGGGCAGTTCTACTCTGTTCTGTAGGGTCGCTATGAGTCAGAATGCACTCGACAGCATTGGTTTTCGTTTTGGTTTTTTATAGCGGTTTTGGAGCCCTGGTGGCGAAGTGCTTAAGAACTCAGGCTGCTAACTAAAAGGTCAGCAGTTCAATCCACCAGCCGCTCCTTTAGAAACCCTGTGGGGCAGTAGTTCTCCTCTGTCCTATAGAGGCACTATGAATCAGCATCGACTGGAAGGCACAGAATCACCACAACCATAGATGTTTTGGAAACCCTGGTGGCGTAGTGGTTAAGTGCTACGGTTGCTAACCAAAGAGTTGGCAGTTCAAATTCACCAGGCAGTCTTTGGAAACTTTTGGGGGCAGCTCTACTCTGTCCTATAGGGTCGCTATGAGTCAGAATCAACTCGACGTCAAAGGTTTTGTTTTTTTGTTTGTTAGCTGTTTTTAAGGAGCCCTGGTTGTGCAGCGGTCACAGCACTCAACTGCTAACCGTCAGCCACTCCATGGGTGAAAAATGTGACGGTCTGCTTTCGTAAAGACTACAGCCTTGAAAACCCTATGGGACAGTTCTACTCTGTCCTGTAGTGTCACTATGAGTAGGAAGCGACTCGAGGGCAGTGTTTTTTGATGGTTATAGCTGTTTAAGTGTTCTCTACAGAAAAAGAATCAGTCAGACTGATATAGATGTATGAGAGAGAAAGAGAGTCTGATTTACTTCAAGGAATGGGCTCATGTGATTGTCAGGGCCTGGCACGTCTAAAATCCATAGATCAGCTTATAGTCTGGAGACTCCTGTAGGCTTGCATCTAAGGAATATTTTTCATAATTATCTTTTAGATTAACTGTAAATCACATCAATTATTTTAGAAAGCAGAAAGTTTCATCTGCAAATAGGATCATGACATTAGTAGGAGTTGAATTTGTTATGTACAAAGTAGTCACATTCTTTCCTTTTATAATTACAGAGATTGTAAATGTATTCGTGGTCTTCATTAATCAATTACCGAACTAGAATATGTTGAAGAATTTAATTGAACTTAACGTAGGAAATATTTTAATACCATGTGACTCTCCTGGCCAAGATTTTTGGCTGTGGAATATAAAGGAAAGTTTGAACCTCCAAAAAATATTTTGCCGGGATGAATTGTTAGAACTTGTCACTGAAAGATAATTGCCTGTTTGAAAGCTTAGAAGATGGAGAGGTTGCCAGTCCTGTTGGCAAAATGAGGCCATTAGGAGAAGCTGATAAGTGGTAGAGATGAAGGGTCAGAGGAGGATGAGTTCCGCTTGGATTTATTAAATTTGAGTTAAGGATGGGATATTTGAGTGGGAATGCCAACTGGAAGCATGGAACTTGAAGATGGGCTAGTGTGGTCATGGCTAGAGATGATCATTTGGCATAATCAGCACTGAGGTGGTATTGATCCTAGGAGAGCTGATGAACCTTCTAGGGGGCTGAGTATAATATGAATGTTAATGCTCAGGATTTAGAATAATTTCTTTAGGAAAAGCTTTCCTGCTTGGGCCAAGTTGAAGATTAAATAGGTAGTAAACCTATAAAAGGCTGCTTGTTTTTAAGACATAATTGTTGTACTTCCAAGGTCAGGAATTTTCTCATCAGGTTTTCAATTCTTGTGTGTCATTTTATCAACTAACAGTATTTGAAAGTGGCGGCTCCATGTATAGGGCTATCGAAGATACTCCTGAATGCTTTAGGCCTATTAGTCAGCATTTTACCATGCTTTTGTAGATTCTTGGAGTCCAATTTAAGAGCTACAAAAATGTTAGTTATTTCAGGCCAAAAGGAAAAAATTATACCATGACCACCTAATAGGAAGTATATTTTGGGTCAAATGTTACACAAATTCGTGTCAGTCACATGTTGATTATTGTTCCACTGTATTCATGGCCCTGTTGCTCCTGTCATCTTTCTGAGGTCGAAATCTCCAGTGGTTAACATGCTGGCCATCACATAGTAGACAGCCAATATATATTGACTGAGTGGATGGGTGAAACACAAAATAAGTAGAGAAAATGTTTATCATTTAACTGAAAATAGAAGAATAAGAACACATGAATGTGATTTAAGAACACTTAAATACACACGTAGTAATTTAATAACTATATCATAAGAAAGTATTGAGAAATACAGCATAATAAATTATAATAGTTAAAGGATAAAGATTTCTAACTAGCTCACCTTGTCTGGAGTAAGGGAGAATGAAGAAAAGCAAAGATACAAGGGAAAGATTAGTCCAAAGGATTAATGGACCTCAATTACCGGAGCCTCCACCAGACTTGAGTTCAGCACAACTAGATGGTGCCCAGCTACCACCACCGACTGCTCTGACAGGAATCACAATAGAGGGTCTCAGACAGAGTGGGAGAAAAATAACGTAATAAAATTCAAACTCACAAAAAAAGACAGAGACTGGTCAGGCAGAGACTGGGAAACCCTGAGAGTATAGCCCCCCAGACACCCTTTTAACTCAGTACTGAGTTACTCTTGAGGTTCACCCTTCAGACAAAAGTTAGACAGGCCCATAAAACAAAATGAGACTAAACAGGCATACCAGCCCTGGAGCAAGGAAGAGAAGACAGGAGGGGAGAGGAAAGCTGGTAATCAGGAGCCCAGGGTCGAGAAGGGGAGAATGTTGACATGTCATGGGGTTGGCAACCAATGCCATAAAACAATATGTATATTAATTGTTTAATGAGAAACTAATTTGCTCTGTGAACCTTCATCTAAAGTACAATTAAAAAAAATATTTCTAACCAGGCAAAACGGGGAGGGTTGATGTTAAGATCATGAAGATTTAGCCAAGACTTTGGGGGAAAATGTTTCTTATCTGGATTAAAGAATTAAAATCTTTGTCAATATCAATTAAAATAATACCGTATATATTTTTAAAAAGAAATATTATTCCCAATCCATTCATGTGTGGAATGATAGATTTTTGCTGTATTTTTTCCTGAAATAATGCTCACATTCTACATTTTTTGGCCAACTGTGCCCTCCCCCTGTGAGGTATTTTCATAAACCCCGCTATGCCAACTTTTTTATATGTTCTGGTAAAAAATTAGCATAATGTGCTTACAAAAATGCCTCATGGGAGGAGGGCACATAGAAGGTATGCATTATTTGAGTAAAAATACGGTAATTATAGTGACCCTACCTCGCCTCTCTAGTACTGAAATGACTTAATGAGATAAAGGACAAAAAAGAAAGGTTATGTTTTGGCAAGAAGGAAAGGGCATTATGGTTCAATACCTTTACTTATCTAACCTTTAAGTGTACAGTTAACATTTAAAGGAGCTAAAGTTTTTGAAGTATTATAGAATAATTGTAGAAATTTAAACAGTAGTTAAAAGCCTATGGTCTGTTAAGAGAAGTTCCTTCAGATAACACTGATAGTCATCAGAAGGTGAATTTGTGATGAATAAAAGTTAAAGAAAAATCTCCTCATTTGGTGACATACTTGTTTCTTTTTCCTTTGTTGTTTTGTTCCTGAATTTCAGCTCATTGACATTTTCTAGGATGAAGCTTTCATACTGACCCAGGATTGATCTTTTAAATACAAATCCTAAAATATTTGAAATAAGAGGCTCAGTAGTAAGCAACAGCAGGGGGACAGAGAAATGGAAGGCCTTGTGCCTTCCAACTTTATGGAATATTTAACAATTTATAGTTTGTCAGAGTCTAAATTGTACTTAAAAATGTATAATGGATAGCCTCTTCTATTATGAAAAGCCTTTCACATATGGCTTAGAGGTTGTCTGAACTATCAACACATCTTTGCAATATATTTAGAGAACATAAGCATTTGTAGTATAAACACGGTACCTAAGGTCAAAAGCTCCTTAAACTTTTCTAAGTGCAGAGTCCTTGAGCAATAAGAATTTAGTAAAAATATGGGCCTGATGCACATCAGTTCACCTGTATTTTTCTTTCTCTTGTTTTTAGCTGCTGTTGCAGGACTCTCTCTTCTAAAATCACTACATTAAATGTCTCTAGAGGTCTCAGAATATCTTAAACACTCCATGAACTAATTTGGTCAGTTTCCATGTAGTAGCTGTGAGTTTTTTGCTTGTGCACTATTTTGAACCCCTCCACTAGGGGCCACTGTGTGTGGGATAGGCAGTGGGGTGGCAGTTTCCTATGGAGCATAGCTGGCGATATACTGAAGTTCTCCAGGTGCCAAGGATGTAGAGTGTTCTGTGTCAAAATAGAGACAAATGTCTGTCTTCTCCTCTCCCCTTTTTTTTGTTATATATTTGATAAGAGGGGTACCAAAGCAGTGTTCTTCAAACAGCCACCTTTCCCAACTACTCTGACATCTGCCCGTGTTGGGGTTAGGTAGGCTAGATGTAGAGACACATGTAAGGAGCAGATATGCTGCACTCTGAATCACCCCGACTGTTCCCAAATTGTAAACTTTCTTACTGGACCAAGCCTATTTGCTTGATATTTGCTCCTCTTTTTTTATACAGGACTGTTCCCTTCTAGGTGGCCCCTTAGTCTACCATACTTCAAGCCAATTCCTAGGACTGTACACATTAGTTTCAGGCTGTGCCTTGAACCCCTAGATATATATTTTTCCATTTTTTTCTTGATATGTTTTTGGTTAGTAGGTAAAGAAAGGTGGAAGCAAATTAACTATATGTCTCTCAAGCCCTCTGTGTCTTCTTATCTTCCCTCTTCTATTCAGGAATTTATGGCTATGAAAACATATTTGTCTGCAATATTATACTACATCTTTATCTAAAAAGTTTAGTCTGTACGTAAAAGAAAAAATCATATTTTTATGCAATGACTACCATAACCACTTGCATCATGGGACTCTAGGGGAAACTGACTCGTTAAGGCAATGAGTACTGTAATAGTGGTCTGCATCTGTCACGCATTTGAAAGAGTGCATTTTATTCCAAATCTTCCTTGCAAATAGAACCTACTAAGCATTGTTATATACGCTCATCAGTGACTCAAAATGGAACCCAGAATCAGAATACATCCAAGCCCACCGACTGTGTTAAATATTTCATGTAGCTGAACAGAGAAAGAAAAGATATGTCACCTACCACTGTGGCGCCTACATTCTGAAGATGAGTTAACAGGTTACCTATAGCTAGAAGTGAAACAAAATAACAACAGAAAGTTTCACATTCTGAGCTAAAATTCTACTTTAGACTTGATTCATTCCATACTGTTTATTTCACAGAGTTAAATCTTATAATTGAGATTGAGAATTTGACATATACAGAATTGATTTTTTAAAAATAATTTTAATAATGTTTTTAATTTTCCTAATTTAGTTTTACTGTAGTGATTATTCAGGTTATCAAACTGAGTCTTTCTTTTTCTTAATAATATACTTTAGAAAAAATCCCATTAACAGAGAAAATTTTTAAAAAATTGAATAATTTATGTGTATGAAATATGTTCTGGGAAAATGGAAATAATACTTCAGTCTGTACTTAGCTTTTCATCCTATAAGTGGAAATGATATTAATGAAAAAAAAAATGGATGGTCTTTTTTTTAACCAGTTATATGTGATTATGTCCAAATCTATACTTCTTTGGAGTCAATGGGCATGATATTTCAAAACATTTAGGCTATGGGTATCACTGCAGGCCTAAAGCTTAATGAAAAAGGCAAAAATGAGTGGGAGGAAAGAGAAAATAAATAGGGGAAAGCAAAAAGGGCACCCACAGTGGGGTATGATACAGTTGTCCTCCATGGAAAGTCTGTTATAAGTTGCCTCCCTCACGTCTTAAATCTTTTGTTTCCTGCTTACATCCCTTTTACATGTCTAGAGAATAGGAGTCCTCAATATGTTGGTTGTAGGTTAATGTAATGATAATTCTATCTACCAAAGTCTGGGATAAACTAGACAGAGGTAAAGTAATGAATTTTGATTCTATTAGGTATTAGACTTGAACATGCAAGAGACCTCATCATTTTTGCTTATTTCTTCTTTAAAAGTAGGGATGCATTGCATACTTAAATATAGAAATTGTAAATAATGGGAGACTTATATACAGGCCAGGTGTGATTCCAAGTTTTGCAAAACTGAATAGTTTTAGCATTATTATATATGAGCTAATTCTACACAATATTTTTCTGTTTGCAGTTTAGAACGATTAAGTATCATGACAGGGAATAAAGTTTAAAATATTATGCTACATGTTTTAGGCCAGAAGGTTAGTCAATTTTGGAATGCCTTTTATTTCTGCATGATCTTTTTATTTAACATTTGCTTACTGTAATGCATAGAAATGGAATAATTTTATACATTTTATTCACCTTTAATTGTAATTCATTCTAGGTTTATTTCATGATGATTGGAAGGATACATTCGTATTATAACAGAACCACAATCAGATATTTACCTACTATCCTGGTTAATCACCTTTAGAGTTGTTAATAAATGAGTCCTGGTGGTGCAATGGTTAAGTGCTCGACTGCTAACTAAAAGGTCAGCCATTGGAACTCACCAGCTGCTCCAAGGGAAAAAGATGTGGCGCTTTATTTCTGTAAAGATTTACAGCCTTGGAGACCCTATCGGGGCAGTTCTACTCCACCTTATAGGGTCACTATGAGTCAGAATCGACTTGATAGCAATGGGTTTGTTTTATTTGGTAAAGCTGATAACGCATGTTTAATTCATTATCTTAATAATAAAATGCTATACTCTAATTTCTTTTTAGAACCTTGTAAAACATCTTCCTGAACAGAAGGTACTGAATGAATTAGCACAGCTTAAAAATGAATATGATGACCTCTGTGAGCCTGAACAATTTGGAGTTGTGGTATGTATCTAGCATAAGGGCCCAAAAACTCATATAGGAGTTAACTCTTGTCTGAAACAATAAGAAGAAAGATATTTCAATTGTTAATTCATTTCTTTATTGTATAATAACTGCATAATTTAGTATAGCATTGGCTGTCAGAAAAAATAATTCATGTTTATCTATTTTTATCATGGTATTGAAAAATTAAGAGGTTAAGATTTACGTCCTACTAAATGCCTCAAGATACTTCATGAAGTCTTCTCTCTAGAACAGTGCTGACATTTAATTCTGTTAATATATACAAATTGGTACACACGTTTTCATTGGCTATTTCTTCTATTTAGATTTTGATATTAGAATTTACTTCCCAAAAACGTAGGGTAAAAGAAAATGGTAATAAGTAGATAAATAAGAAATTATTAGAGAGTCTTTTCTGTGGTATATATCGTATCAGAAAAAGCACAAGATTTTTCAGATTTCCTTTATAACATCATTAATTGATCTTGAAAGCTTTAAATACAATGTTTTACCAAGGAAAAAAATCTCATAAATACACATCATGCTTTAGTATGGTTAGATCATTATTGGAGTGAATTATGTTTTCTTATTCCCCCTTCATGCTAAGGGGTATAAAAGAAAACTAGTTACAAATTCTGAATTTATAGTTACGTATTTTTTTTTTATTTTAAGTAGTCTCCATACCTACTTTTCAAATAATCGGTAGGAAAAAAAATGTGGGAAAGAGGGCATGATTTATTCACTTTCTTGGAGAAAAAAGCTACTTAGGGCTTACGTGTTCAATACAAGTTTGTTCATTCTATGAATGAATAGTTCCATTATGGTTACCAGCTCTACCTTGGTTCCCTGACCATTTTCAATCTACACACTAAGACTTTTTAAATCACAATCAAACCTAATATTCAAACAGTATGTCTGCTTCTTTCAAAAAAAATTTATGTCCTTTTTAAGAGTAATATATTTGAACGGATCTGATTTGGTACTTTGTAATTTAAAAGTTTTGTTTAAAGTTAAATTATGATAGATGGGATAGAGCCTGTTCCTTTTAAACATGGGCAGTAACTGCTTACCAATATTTAGAGTTTATAGAGTCTACGAAATGGTTTGCTTATACTAGCGTAAGAAAAAAAAAGCGTAAGAGGATTCTGTCAAATCCTTGCTATCAGAGCACATAAAGGTACTTTGGAAAAAATATTTCTCTAATTTTTGAATTAAGCAAAATTAATCAACTAAGTTGGCTAGATATTATTTATTAACTAGCAGCACTTTCAGATGGTATTAAATAATCTAATTTTCCAGACCAAGGTCCATACTTAAAATCCAAGCTGTTTGAATTCATATTATAATTGAACCAAGGCTATATACCATCTGAGAATTCAGCTGTGTCATGATGGTTATGAGTTTTACAGTAGGTACACTACACAGTTTCTCTGAAGCCAGTTTTTTTTTTTCCTGAATGCAGTTTATCTTAGAAGATGTATTAGTTTGCCAAGCAAGTCCTTCAGGAGGAATATCCTTGGTACAACACTGAGGAAATGAAGTTTGGGGATATAAAAAGCAATAGACCTTCTGAACTGAAAGCAAAATAGAAAATGGAAGAGATTTCTTGTTTATGCACATAACCATAAATAACTCTGGGGCTGTGAGTACATGAATAGCCACCTGGCCTTCTTTTTTGCTCTCACCATCCTTAGCTACACACTTGTGGGGGGAAAAAAGTTAAGGAGATTACAAGGTGGTTTACACTATGTAAATAACCTGAGACAGCATCAATCAAGACTTTCCAAATGAAGCCTAAATAATCTCATATCTAGGAATGAACTTTCTATAATAATGATATGCCTTAGTCTTTTAAACATCTGTGCTTTGCAGTGCTTAGAGCAATATCTTGTATAGACAGTAGATAAACATTTATTGAATTGAATTATAGAGTAATGATTAAATCCACATGTGAGCTTGAGATTAAAAATAGCATGTTTTAGATCTATAAACGTATCAAATATGCTAAAACATATTTCTTCAAAGTTGTGCTGAATATAAATTCACTTATGTGTGAATACACCCAAATACTTTTTAAACTTCCAACGTGTACCAACAGCCTAAAGTTCGAACAGCTTTGGAATTGGGTAGAGGCATGTGCACTAATGAGAGAGGCTCCAAGCTAGTTTCCTTGCCCTGCTTTCCTTTTTCATCAAATCTTTTAGTGTGTTCTTCTCAAAATCTATATTCATCTTATGATTTCCATTTCAGAATCAGTTGGTGGCTCCCAGAAATTACAGAGTAATACCCAAGCTCCTTAGCATTCTCATTCTGTCTCTAACTCACTGGTTTTATTTTTCCCTATTCCTTTTTGTGAACTGAGTGAATTGACATCTTTATGACATTTTGGCTTTTAACCTCAGTGGGACTCTCATTGCCATTTCAGCAGTCATTTAACTTGTTACGAGTCAGTGGTATTTCCGTTTTCCATAGTGGCTGTTCTATATCTTATCTACTCTCCTCAAATCTTCTCTCCATCTCCCTTTCCCCATATCTTTTTGACTCACCACAAACAGCCTAACCTACTTGCCAGAGTAAAAGGAAGGTTCTCAGGCTTCAGAACCCCCACTGTCTCTTCAACCTACATTTTATCTCTAGCCATATCTTTTATTAACCTACTGTCTGTCAAACTTCAGAAAAAGATATGCCTTATTGCCAAGAGTCGGAAACGACTCGACGGCACTAGTTTTTTTTTTTTTTTTTTTTATTACTTATAGGAAATCCTGGCAGCATAGTGGTTAAGAGCTACTACTGCTAACCAAAAGGTCGGTGGATCGAATCCATCAGGCAATCCTTGGAAACTCTATGGGGCAGTTCTACTCTGTCCTGTAGGGTTGCTATGAGTCGGATTCGACTCAATGGCAACGGGTTTACTACTTACATTATTATCATCACTATTGTTGTTGTTAGTTGCCGTTGAGTTGATTCCAACTCATGGCGACACCATGTGTGCAAAGAAAACTTCTGTATAAGGTTTTCAAGGCTGTAACTTTTCAGAAGCGTATTGTCAGTTCTTACTTCCAAGGCATCTCTGTGTGGATTTGAACCACCAACCTTTTTGTTAATAATCCAACACTGAACCATAGTGCCGCCCAAGAAGCCCTGGCACTATTATTAGTCCCATAACCATATGGGGCAGTTATACTCTGTCCTATAGGGTCACTGTGAGTCGGAGTCGACTCAACGGCAGCGGGTTATTGTAGATGGGAAAACAGGCCGCGGTAGACTAGATAATTGCCTGAGATCACATTGTAAGTGGGAGATGCAGAATTGAAACCTAGAAAGTTTGGCCTCGTAGACTATGCTTTTAACCCTGTACTATTCTGGGGGTTTTATGTGTGTACTGTCCTACTACAGGCTAATTTACTTACCTGTTTTCGACACCAGTATCTCCTGCCTACTTTACGACTTATTTTTGGTAATCATTCTATTCCCTTTTCAGCTTGTCAACCTCCACTCTGTCTTTCTCTCTTCGGAACATATTCTTAAGGTACTTCCTGCCTAGAAATGAATTAATGGATAGATAAAAAAAATTCTTCATTACCCCTGAGATCCCCACGTGTTACTGCCTTCTCTCCATTTTCCAACATTAGTTTTGAAAGATTAGACCATTTTGCTGTCTACTCCCTTACCTCTCACTGGCTGCTCAACTCACAGCAATCATGAGTTTGCTTCCAACAACAGCACATTGCTTCAGCCACGTTGTATTTTATCATTCAGTACTTTGCATTTCCTATGCTCTTTTCCACCTCAGCACCCTTACGCATGGTATTTCCTCTTACCCCTACTGGCTGCCTCCTCTCTCCTGCTTAGTTTTAGGAATATTAGCTTAAATTTCACTTTCCAAGTAATGCCTTCACTTACCTATCAATCAAAATTTGGTCTCCCTATTAAACTCTCAGAGAACCTGTTTTCTTTACCTTTCTAGAAATTATCATGGTTTATAATTAAATGTTTATTCGTGAGATTACTTATTGAATGCCTATAACCCCCTCTATATTGCAAGTTCCAAAAGGTCAGGCATCATATTTATTTACATTAAAAAAAAAAAAAAGTTTTTGTTGAGTCAGTGCTGACTCATAGCAATCCTGTAGTGACCCTCTAGGACAGAATACAACAGCCCCATAGGGTTTCCTAGGAGCTGCCGGTGCATTTGAACTTCCAACCTTTTGGTTAGCAGCCTGAGCTCTTAACCACTGCACCACTATGGTTCCATTTTTTTACATAGCAGGCACTTAACTAGTCTTTTTTGAATTTATCATGAATAGGGTTCCTGGTTGGTGCAAGAAGTTAGCTGTCAGCTACTAACCTTAAGGTTGTTGATTTGAACCCACCCAGTAGCACTGTGGAGGAAAGACCTGGTGATCTGCTTCCATAAAGTTTGCAGCCAAGAAAATGCTATGGAACACTTCTATTCTGTAATACATGAGGTTGCCATGAGTCAGAATCAACTTCATAGCGATGGGTTTGGTTATGGTTTATTAGCATGAATACAAAATCAAGTGGACTTTTTTTAGTCCTGTCATATTCTATATTTATATGGCACTTGATGCCATGGAAAAATTTAGCCTTATTGAAACTTTTCTTTCCTTCTGTAACAATAAATACAATTGTGGGCATTGTCTCACAGAGTTTGCATTATTTTATAACTTATTTTCTGGAAGATAAAAACAATTTTCATCAGTTAGGGGTAGACATATACCAGAAGTGGGATTACTCCTGCAAGATTCATTAAAAAAAAAATCAAACCCACGAAAAATTAAACTGGCAAAATTTTGTTCTTGTGGAAGGAATAAACTTATCTCAGACAGTGACTGGGACTGATAAGCTTTTTCTAACCTTTTTTTGTTGCTGTTGTTAGCAGCCACATCACCAGTTTGCTTATATTCACATGTAATCGGTTAAAAAGAAAGAAAGAAAGAAGAAACAAACAAACAAAAAAATAAACCATGGGACTTTTCCTCTGTCCAGAGGCAGACTTCCTGCTAAGAGGGATATGCTAGTTCCCACACCTTGTATGATCAATAATCCTCTTCTTTAGCGGGGTAGATTGGCTGCATAGCTCCCCACTGACTTGTCGTCCAACCTGCCTCCCACAGAATTGAATTTGGTACATCGTTGTAATTATACGCTGTACCTTTACAGGGAAAAAAAGCACAGATCTTTGAAAGCTCTGGCAGTTAGAACCCACAGCAGGAGCTTTTAGACTCTTCGGAGTGTGTTTGCAGCTCAGCTGTTCTAAAACCTCAGAGCTATAGAAATTCCCACTTGTCTTGCACTGGGGATGGAGACCCATACTGTGTGTATCTATTAAACTAACACATCTTCTGAGAGAAAGAAGGCAATAATTAGTTCTCTTAGTAATCGGTACTTTGTTTTTCTGACTTCAAAATTACCCATATTTTTCAATTAAAAACCGTGTAAAGCTATAATCTAACAAAAAGACATTGAGATAGCCTCGTGCATAAAAATCTTTATAATGAAAAGCACAGATTATGTGATGTTGCTGACAGCACATTTAATTTTTTTCTTTTTTTTACATAAATATATGAAGGTGGGAGGAGCGGATTTATAACTATAGTTGGAAATACAAGTATAAAGTCGGTATGCTTTTTATTTTTTTTACAGCTCCATAAGAGCTTATGAGCTCTCTTCAAGATAGCTTAACCAGGTGAAAAAGAAATTTTTAAAAGCTTTTTTTTTCTTTTTCCTCATACATATCATCAAAGGCAATTAGTTTGGATAGAAAATTATAGCTCCTATGTTCCATTAATATTAAATCATTTTTGAGGTTTGCATATTCATTGGGAAAATCACATTTTTCTTTATTTTATCTGCTTGCATCCTGCGTGATCAGTGTTTCGATAGGTAATGCACTGATTGTTTCTATTTTTCTTTCTGTAAATATGAATGTTGGCTTTTACTCCCTAGATGTGAATTCATTTTTATCTTAGCAAAAGTTGGTCTAATAATTTGAGAATAGGTAAAAGAAAACTCTCCACGACTCATTCTTAAATCCATGCATTCATATTCTTGTTCATTTCATTAACTTCACATAATAATCCATTTTGTGACAGGATTGCTTATTTCCATCAGTTTTTGCAGTCAAATAAGGCAAGATAAAACCACCTGAATGAATATTCAGATTAGGTCTATGGATGTCAGTTGGTTTTGCTATTGGTGGCTTTTTCATTAAATTCAAAGAAACCAAAAATTAACCTTTTACTTTTTTCATGTATCATTAATCTCACATAAAATAATACAGTAATATGATAGTAGTTTTGGTGAATCTTTTAAATATGGCCATTCTTGGCCTCAAACATTTGTTTTCAGAAAGACGTTTTGAAATCTTGCTCACTTTCTTAGTGTGAATCTTGCAAGCTCACGGTGGCTTTTCCAGTGAACCATTACTGTGCTCTGTTCCAGACTAGAGGCAAGTACTTGTTTAGTCAAGCACAATCTCCACATATCACTATCTTTGGGGAAAATATTCTCTAGTAGCATATCATTATTTTTGTTATAGAGTCAGTTTTCAACAGTCTATTTTTCCAAAGCCTCATTTCACACATTAACCCAGTCTCTTATTTGTCATGGCATCTGATGCACACACGCTCACTGTTTACCTCATGTAGCGGGTGCGCTTTGATTGATTGTCTTGTCCAGGACAGGTATTGTAAGTGCTGTAGAAAGTATAGGTGTGAACAGGAGAGATCCTGCCCTTGAGAAAGTTACTGTTTAAAAAGAGGATAAGAGATAATTTACCATAGAATAAAAAACATGCCTCCTTTATTTCCATACTTCCAGTCAGGATTCAAATTTAGCCATCCACTCTGAATCTCTTTCCCTGTAGACAGTTCTGCCAGATGTCTAACTTAAATCCACCCTTCCTTAATGTGATTTTCTTATCATTCCCTCTATCATAGTCACTGAACCAAAATCATTTCTGTGTAATTAATATGAAATAAGTCATAATAATAAATCCAACCAGCGGGGCAAACGCTTTGTGATAAAGGTATATTTCTTAAAAAAAAAAATACATTAATTCAAATAAACTCGTAGCCTTTTAGTTTGAAAAGTCTAGAGGCTTAATTATGCTCACATGGTGATGGTAGTTAAAGGTGTATTTCTTTGCAATATAAAAAATATAAAAGCAGTATGATAGAAATAACCTTGATGTGACCTGTGGCTACGTGATTGCTGCACGCGGCCCTCTTTCTGCCTTCACCTGTGGTTTTTACATTCGCGCCTTTTTCTCTTTCTCTGTGGGTTCATATGGTAGTTTGGTAGTAGATCAGTATTCCCCAGCTGCCTAGGTAGTGAAGCGTGGAAAATTCAAATTATATCAACAAAACTGTATCTAACTCTTTGGGGAAATGACCCACTTGTAGCTGCTCTCACTAAAGCTGTCAAAGTACTTTTTCTTTTTTTTAATAGGGTGCAGATCAGCTGAAGAAATGAGAGCTACTTGATGCGATTTTGATAGACGGGTACCTCGTAACACAAATAAATCCCCTACATAATATAACCCCATGGTCAGCGTCCCACAGCACTTCAAGGAATGAATTATAAAACAAAGGTTGCCAGTCAACCAAAATGCTGTCAGGTACCACAAGGAGAAACAAGCATACATTTCAGCATAGTTTTGGGTTTTTTTTGCTCACATCACTTAAATAAATGTACTGAAGTGCCCTTATGAGACATGAGCCTTTTTAATAACTGTATCTGTGGCTGGGGAATGTTGCTCAGTGCTTCGTGTTATTTTTAAACGTAGGTATCCAAGACATTCCCTTACATATTCAAGTCCTCTGATGGAGACTGAAGTGTTGTCTCACAGTGTCCCTGTTCTGATTAGAAAAATCCACGCGTATTATGACTGCAGCATTTTTTTAGTATGAACAATACGTAGTGATTTGTGACTTTTATTAAGAGGTGTGTTCATTTAGGTGCACCACCTCCATAGCTTCTTGACTTTGCAGTAACACATTTTCAATGATAACATTTCTACTAGTAGATGCACATTATGCATTAAAACTGGCTACTTGGGAGCACAGCACGGCGTTTACAGTATGTTCAATGGATGATGAGCTCTGTTCTTCATGAGCCCTGGAAACACACATTCTCTAATTATGGATGAGAGAACTTTTCCTCAGGTCGGGGAGAACAATTAGGGACCATCATTCCTTCTTTTTGAGTGTTTCTGAGGATGAGCAGAGAGGGTAATAACAATAATGGCTATTGTTTTTAGAGTGTGTGTTGACTATGACAGGAGCAGTACATATATCTCATTCAAGTCTTAGTGCAGTATGCAAGGATGATATAAGGAATGCATTCTAGTGCTGAGAAAATTAAAGTCTTAAAAACATTACATAACTTGCAGTAGGTCATACAACTTGTATGTGACAGAACTGTAGTTCAAGCCCAGGTCTGTGTGACTCAAAAGCCCTGATTTCTTCCACTACAACGGACATTATGGTTCTGGAGAACGCAGAAAATTGTTTCTCTCCCTCTCCTGCGGTTAGGATAAAAATCTCTCTTTAACCCTACCCATCAAAACAGTCAAATGGTACTCTGAATTTGGACTGAAATTGAGCCTGGGCAGGACTGATGGAATGGCCTGCCTGGTAGAACATGACCTTGCATAGGCACCCCATCTTTCCTGTCGTCAGCCTACTATTATCCTTCTGCAAGCTGTGCATTCTTTTCCCAACTGAGCTCTTTGCTAAGTAATATTCTGTTTCCTATATGCTCTTGCAAATATATTCATTCATTCACTCATTTATAATTACCTCTTTATCGCCTACTATATTTATCACCTGCCATGTGCCAGACCCTGTTCTAGCTGCTAAATGGATGAAAAAATTTTGTCAGATCAAAGATCAAAATTTCTTCCCCAAATCAGGCTGACTTCTGATAGATTAATCTCTGGTAATAGCAGTTCAACAAAGTTAATTCACTGGCATGTCTGCTTTGACACCTTAACTTGAAGACATCATTTTGGGGAGAGTAAAATATTACCATAACTTGTTAATTTTATTCAATAGACAATCTCTTTGTCCTACTTGGAGATGATCTTGGAAAGAGTCAGCTAAGGAGTGCTTTTAAAATCAATCAGCAAATATTTGAATGCCTAATATATGCATGACCTTGTGCTTGGTGCTGTACCTATTCAGATATCTCCCAAATCAGCCAGCTCTAATTATGTTTTCCTAACTCCAGGACTATATTTCCAAATGCTGCCAGCTCAACAACTCCATCCATCCAGATATCAGAATAACAACTAAAACTCAATACGTCAGTATCTTTTCCCTATCATGGAACTATCATTCTACTATTTAAGAGCATATTTGGAAGTGGAAAGACTATTTTAGTAATCCGTTCTTAATGTATATAAAATTTGAGGTTGAATGGTGAGCATGGAAAATAAGGGACAATTCCAAGGAATTTTTCAGGTTAAAATAGTGTCAGGGATTGGTTATAAATTACGTTGTGGTTACCAAGAGTTAAATATCACAGCAGGGTTTGTAGCCTTAATAATGGGAGGGTAACAGTGCCTTTGTTGGTAGTCGGGCACAACTTTTGGTGTCTGAGATGATGGTGAACCAAGTTCATTTAGATGCTAATCAGAATTTTTTGGTAATGGCCAAGTAATATTTATGTGTGGATTTATTATTGTTTGTCCCACCTTTCCACAAATCTAAGGAGCCCTGGTGGTGCAATGGTTAGGAGCTACAGCTGCGAACCAAAAGTTCGAATCCACCAGTCGCTCCTTGGAAACCCTATGGGGCAGTTCTGCTCTGCCCTGTAGGGTCACTATGAGTCGGAATCAACCCGATGGTAATGGGTTCTGTTTTGTTTTGTTTTTTGAGGGGTCCACAGTTCTAAAGGCAGAGACTGAAAAAAAAAGGAAGTAATGTGTATGGTTGGAGTCTCTGGGTGGTACACACAGTTAATACACTCGGCTGCTAATCAAAAGGTTGAAAGTTCTAGTCTACCCAGAGGTGCCTCAGAAGAAAGGCCTGGTGATCTACTTCTGAAAAACCAGCCATTGAAAACCCTATTGAACATAAATCTACTCTGGCACACATGGCATCGCCAAGAGTTGGATCAACTCAACAGCAAATGGAAGTGGAATGTTTATGGATCACTTACTTTGCTTCTATGTAATCATTCAAACAAGGCTACTGGACAGAAATTTTCCCTATTTATCTATTTATATAAATGGGGACACTGAAGACCAGAGATATTAGATAGAATAGTCTCACATAGTCAGAATATATGAAAGATTCTGTGAGTAAAAGTTCTGGATTCAGTCATATTTGATTGAATTTGTTATTGAGTTTCACCCTACCTCCCCCTACCCCCTTAGGTCCTGATTGGCTTACTGAAGTGTAGGTAGCAGTAGAGCAGGGGAAACAAATTTATTGTTTCCTGGAACAAAACAAGCAACAAGTCAATAAACACAACAAATTAGTACCTCCATTTGCCTTCACTGATGTTAACATCATTCTACCTCATAACAGACTTAAAACCTTAGATCCATGTATAACTTTTTCTTCTCATAACTGATCAGTTGCTACATCCTGCTGTTCCCTTCCACTTAATGTGTGACAAACACTTCACATGGACTAACCAATTTAATCCTCAAAAAATCGCACCACTTGGCTGCTCTCGTTTGTCTATTTTATAGATAAGTAAACTGAAGTTTGGAAGGGTTAATTCGCCACAGCATGACAGTGGTAGAGCCAGAATTTGAACTAAGGCCAACTCTAGAGCCTTGTCTCTAACCACTATGCATTCTGCTTCTTGCCACACTGTAGAATTGAGGGCCCTCCTGCAGTGTGCAACCAAGGAGAAAGGTCTTGAGGGGAGAGAAAGGCGAATATTTGTTGTTCTGGGTTCGGAACTAGGCATATATTGTTCCTTCCTTAATACTGTCTCTTGCATCCATCTCTTCCTGTCTTTTCCTGCTGTTGACATTGTAGCTCATTACCTATTTTTGATAACTTACTGATGGTCTCCTTACCATTATTACTCCTTTTTCAAGTAATCATACTTCTCCCAAGAAGTCTCGAGAGGTACTGTGGTTTACTGCTACGGAGTGTGGGATCTGTAGCCTAAAAGCCTAAGTTCAAATTCGCAAGTCTTCAACATACAGTGTGGCAAGTTCCTTTGTATTTCTGTGCCTCACTTTCCACATCTTTAGAATGAGAATAACAATAATATCTGTCTCTTAGGATCGTTTTCAGAATCAAATGGTTAATACATATATAGCTTTTAGAAAAATGCTTGGCACAAAGTACACAATAAGTGGAAACGCTATTATTATTGTTGTTACTAATACTGTTAAAGTACACTTTGGTCACAGTATTTCTGTGGAAGCTGGGATCAAAAAAAAAAAAAAAACCCATGCCCTCTGGGTTTGTAGGCCAAGGATTGAAATACAAAGTCCAGAAAGGAACAAAATAAGAAAGATGCTCGTGGTCTTAGAAGTGAAGCAAGAGTAAAGTCCCTTGGAAGCCTAAGGTTTAAATTTCTTGTCGATCTAGATCAAGGTCCCTCAGGTGACTTGGCCCACTTCATGACCTATAAAGCATTGTCACAAGGTACGTAGTGACCAGCAGCTGGTAAATGTGATTCTGTGGCTTTCCATCCACCATGGAGACTGTAAAACTACTCCCTAAACGTATAAAATGGTAGAAAATGCTCTTCTGTTGTTAGTGATGGCTGGCTGTGAGGGGATGGGATGAAAAAATAAAGTGGGGAAGGATTTGGAGACAGAGATGGAGGCAGATATGAAGGCAGAAAAGTGCATATAGAAATTCAGATTCTCATGCAAACACATACAAAGGAGACCTGTACCTTCATCACTTCGCTGTGACATAACACTTCAGTATGATTATCTTCCAATTGTGTGGTCTTTACATGAATTCTTCAGATAATTTGGTCTAAATTATGTCCCTAGAAATATATCTTGGATATTCTTAACCTGTAAACTTTTTCTTACGCCATTTTCTCTCTCTGCACCTTCGTTTTGGCCTTGGTTCTGTCAGTGTGTGTGTTCATATATATTGTTAAATAAGTTGGTATGGTAAACTCACATGAAATACATATATTCCATTATATCTCCTTTGCTCTGAAACTTTCATTAAACATGATAGTCATAAGAGTTTAAAGCTTTCTTTTCTTCCGGAGAACATCTGTAGCACCTAATTTCTGTTTACTTATCTAGAATCATGTCCTGGTTGTATTATTAGCTATAGTTTTCAAGCATCTGTGCTGAGTTTTAGGCTACATTTAAGCTTTTCTTTTCTTGTTTTTTTTACAAATCACATAAATTAACACTTCATTAAGCTATATCTGTTTTCAAGTGTCTGAATTACAGTTTAGGTTAAATATTTTCTTCTAAGATGAGACTTAAATTTGTTTTTGTAAAATTGATTAACAAATAATATTTCCACATATCACGTGTCTGGGATTAAGTATATTTTCAGTGAAAAAACACCCAGACTGATGGAGGTTGATGGGTGCCAGTGCCATCATGAACTTGAAGACACAGCATTATCGGAATTTGTAATTTTTACTCTGAATATATATATATATATATGTTTTCATTTTCAATCCTTGTCCTGTAGTTATGCAGACTTCCATTTTTGCGATGGATGTGCATATGTACAAGAGTCTGTGGTATTGAAGTGAAGTACTCTGTGCTGCAAATGGCCCCAATCTAGGCTTCGGGAAGACTTGAGTAACCTGGTGCACTCCTTGGAATCTGTAGTTATGTGGCTCAGAGCCTTAGCTTATGGGAGTTCCAATGGCAAACTCCACGAATTTCATCCCCTCTGGTGAAGACTCTTGATCGATAAGGGTTGTGCCTGTTTCAGCTTAATGTGTGGGAACACCCCTGGAAGAGGCTTGTGGCTAGATAGAACCTGTAGGCACAGGAGCAAGGAGTGGGGAACAGTCACAACTTCAGTAGTGACAGCACATTCTCTCTGGGCCTGGCCATAATGGTCCTCACTCGTAAGGATGCCAGGGCCTGTGCCTGGGTGCTGAGCCCTGGCCCGTAGCACCTATGCCACCCAGAAGCCTTGTCTGAAGGGCTAGATTGTAAGCTTTTTGTGATTAGGGGTGGTGTGTCTTTTCCTTGTCATGTGAATTTTGAAGAAACAATAGATTGATTTATATAATAACAAATACAGGGAATATATATAATGTGCACCAATATTATAAAACAAGTAATTAAAACCAAGTTGAACTTTTTTTGAACAACACCAATATATAATTTTTGAATAATGTACTTGAAAGTGAGTTACTGTGATTTCACCATGACCTAATTATTTAATATCAACATTCTGTCAAGTTGGGGAAATTCTTTAGATCATATATAAATATTTATTACATTTTTTATGAATAGAATTCATAGGTTTAAAAATTATTAAATGCTGAATCAAAGCTAGCCCACTGATTTCAAACAGCATAGTAATGGGTACTTTCTTAGGAAATGTGGTTCCACTTATATTTTCTGTCATCGCGTACAGCTTTTATCTGTGGCCCTAATATTCGTTCAGTTTCAAATATATACACTTTCCTGGTTAACCTCAGGGAAAGATCTTGGCAATTTGAATGCTACGGATGGCCCATGATCGTACACTTAATATATAGCAACGATTTAGCTTCAATAATATTTTCTTAACGGTATAAGGATGCCTTATGTGTTTAAAACTGAACAGCTATTTTTTTAACTTCGATAAACTATTCCATTTGAATGTCTAAAATAAGGAAAAATAGCATTTTTTAAAACCCAGAGAGAATTAATTTTATGCAGAAATTTTACAATGTTGTATATGAAATTATCTCCAATAAAGGGATAAAGAGGTTTTGAATGTGTATTCTTATGGAGCATTCTTTGTTTTACAGATAAGCTCAGTGAAAATGTTACGACCTCGTCTCAACAGCATTCTTTTCAAGCTAACGTTTGAAGAGCACGTAAACAACATCAAACCAAGCATCATAGCAGTGACTCTTGCCTGTGAAGAACTGAAGAAAAGTGAAAGCTTTAAGAAACTTTTAGAGTTAGTTCTTTTGGTTGGAAACTATATGAACTCAGGCTCAAGAAATGCCCAGTCAGTGGGGTTTAAGATCAACTTCCTTTGTAAGGTAAGATGATGTTTTATAATGCTAATTTACAACGATAATCTTCCTTTTGTCTAAGAGAGAGGATACTCTGAATAGAAATAGTACTTAAAGCACGGAATTGCACACCCTGAAGGGTGAATTTTATGATATGTGGATTATATCAGTTGAAACAAACAAATAAGTTCTTTTTTTTTTTTGAATCTTATTAAAATCCAAGAGATTATGCAAATTCTTTGGTTAGTATACTACTGTCAAAGTAAAAGTGTACTGGACAATGTTAAAACAGGCAAAGATGACTTTATTAAACGGATTATTGGAAAAAGGGAAAGAACTGGAAAGGGGGTACATTGCAGTGGGAGGGAGTAAAGAACTAAGTCTCTTCAGAAGTAGAGGTTGGGATGGAAAAATACTGGAGTACTGAAGGACATTTGAGGGAAGCTAATCAATGAGGCATATGGATCACTTGGAGTTATCTTCTGAGATCACTGTTAAGAGTAGATGAAACATATTCCATCTGGATTCTGTATGGGCCAGGGAGAGAAGGAAGTCAGGGACCTAGAGTCAGGAAGAAGCCTGAGGGGCATGTTAATGTCGTCTTGGTCAGCCATTTTCCAGAACGCAAAAGAGTAAGGTTTCCAGGGTCGTAGGGCTTTGGTAACAGTCCGCGTTGTCAGTACTAAGCTTTTGTTGATTAAATCTTATTGGAGTGTGTAGATGGAAAAAAATACTCTTATAAAATGGATGCAGTTTTTTGTTTCAGTCCTTTATATTTGTGTTATATCTACAGAAAGTATGAGGAACTATATTCAATGAAGTAAATGGGCAGAAATTTCTTTGTTTAATATGTTTTCCTTATTCTACTTTAAGCAAATATTAGTCTTTATTTTTGAATATTGTTGTCTACTAAGCTTATACTAGGTATGTAGTGCATTTACTAAAAGGTTAAAAAAAAGACTAACACTAAGTAAATATCTTCTTATTGTTTTGATTGGGACATTTCATAGTATTATTTTTGAGACTTAAATTCTTAAGGAATGCAACAAAACAGAGGAGACCAAAAATGATCAGATATGTCCATTTCTATGCTAGAGCAAACTACCTTATTTAAGGAAAAGATCTGTCTGTTACAGAAAGAAAACTGAACAGACTCTGAGGTGAGGGACTGTAAGACAAGCTAGATAAGAAAATAAATCTGAAAACAAGCAATCTATCTTTGACATCTCACCATTCTTTTTTTTCTCTCTCTCGTATCTGAAAACATCATAGAACTTTGGTTAGTTCTTGAAGTATATTAAAACAAGAATTCCAAATCTAAGAATGGATATGATATTCTTTTCTATTCATGCATTAAATAAATGTTCATTGCATATACATGAGCTAGCATTTTCATATGTATCAGAAATGATTTGCTCCTGGTAATTCTAATCCACATAGACATAGAAAATACCCTTTACAGATAATAGAATGTATAATGGAATTGTGAGTATATGTTTACTCCTGATTTGCTTTTGAGGAGTACAAGGCAAGAGAACAAAGGAGGCTAGGGATGCTAGATTTGGTCAAAAAAACATTTTTACTCCTTCTATTATATCAGGGGCATGTGGAATTATTTGCTAAGGCCTGGGAGAATAAAGCAATATTTGTAAGAAATTGGAATAAATCATAGCGAGATTCGTAGGATAAAACTTAGTATTTTAGGACTTTTTCATTGTATCACATACTACATAAAATATCCGATACAGATAAAGTCATCTCTTACCAAGATGCTATCTGTTTAGAGCGCATGATATACACACAGTGAGTGTCCTTGGTTGAAGATTATTAAAGTATTATTAATGAAAAAAATACAATTAGAAATTTATATTGTATGGCTATTTCACATTTAATTCATTTTTAAAAAGACATTTTATGCAAACTATACTAATTTGAACAAATTTATATCCTTATTTTTGCGTCTTAATTTCATGCTATTCAATTAATTACATGAACTGACTCTTTTGAAGCAAAAATGAGTGAGTGATTTATACACAGGAACAAAAGATTACATTAATCTTACAGAAGGGTTTTGCAGTCATATCTTATATTTTGAGAAAGCCTTCTCCCTGTCATCTACCTGTCAAATAAAAGTTCTTCTACACAACGCTGTTCTGACATCTATCACTAGAGGTATGCTCAAAGGATTTAGCACAAAGACTTTTGCCAACTTCAAATAAAATAAAAAATAATCTTGTGGGAAATAGTATCATTTAGTAATAGGTGTTTTATAAGAGAAAGAAGCGAAGGTTTTAAAATCTCTCCCCTTTGTTCCCCTCGCCCCCCCCCCCATTTTTCAGTAGGATTTTTTATCTTCTGGGAAAGATTTCTAGGGAACTACTTGTCATTAGGAAAGAGAAATACCCTGTACATGCATGAGAGTGCCATAATGTTTAGAATTAAAAGGCCGTTCCTGGAATATAAAGGATTCTGAGTAGATGTAAATGTCTAAAATGACAGAAATTTACTGAAGTACATAGAAATAGTTAGCTTAGGTCTGTAATTTGTTGAAAACTGAATTAACTAACTACTGATGTATGATTAACTAGAGTGGCTGTCAGATTTCAGTTATATTATCAAAGATTACTTTTTTCTTTTTTTAGTGATTTCTTAAAAAAAGTGGTGCCAACTTCCTTTGTAAAGTTCTTATTATGCTTTTTTTTAATTTTATTGTGCTTTAAGTGTAAGTTTATAAATCGAGTCAGTCTCTCATACAAAAATTTATATACATCTTGCTATATACTCCTAATTGCTCTCCCCCTAATGAGACAACACACTGCTTCCCTCCATTCTCTATTTTTGTGTCTATTCCGCCAGCATCTGACCCCCTCTGCCTTCTCATCTCCACTGCAGACAGGAGATGCTAGCATAGTCTCATATGTCTACTTGATCCAAGAAGCTCACTCTTCACCAGTATCATTTTCTATCCCATAGTCCAGTTCTGATTATGCTTTGAAATATTTTTTACCTGTCTAAATTATTCTAATAATAATTTCCTTTCTCAGTGAATTGAAGCTGTATTCATGGCTTTTCAGAAGAAGCTATAGTGTATGTTAAAATATTCATTTAGTTAAAAGGGAGACATGGCATAAGCAGTCAAAGTTATCAGATATATCTTGTAATCAGGTATTACAGCAGTCCCCGGGTTACTTGAAGAAGATCCCATCCTGAGTGTATCTTCAAGTCGAATTTGTAGGTAAGTTAGAATAGGTACATATGGTTCTTATTTAGTCTTACTTAAAAAAAAAAAACAAAAATTAGCGCAAGGAAAAGCTCAGGGTTGGTTCAATCGTTTCAAAGTGAGGGCAAATTTAAATAACATTGAAGGGCAGATAGGAGTTATCTGTAAGTCAGACTTTCCTAACCCAGGGACTTAGTGTGTAAAAAATTCAGATGCTCACGATTGGCTGCTGTGATATTTGGGAAGAAAAGGAAAACAGATGGGCTAACCAAAACGTCAAGTAACACTGAAGGGTGTCATTACTATAAGTACAACCCTCACCACAGAATGCTTTGTTAATTTGCAGTAGTGAATTATCACTTTGTGAGTCACCAAACCAGTGTGCTGAACTGTAATGAAAATAATTTCAATGAAGATGAGTTCCCAGTGTTAGCCTGGCCCTTGCCTGCCTGTAGGTTATTAAAATTCCAGCCAATAGTACTGCCACTTATTTATCATTTTTATTTTTGCAATGTAATAACGTATATAATACAGATAATTTGCATAACAGCAAAACATTTAAAATACTGAGCACTTTCTGTGTACTAAGCTTTGTGGGTATATCAGATAAGGATCTTTGTTTGCAAGCAACAGAAACTGACTTTGCTTGACTTCAACGAAAAGGGAATTTATTTTAAGGATTTGAGGTAACTGAGCCAGAAACTGAGGAAAAGCTGAATAACTTGGCCTGTAAAAGGACTTCAACTATGGCAACGCTAAGAAACCAGGTAGCAGGAACTAATGGAAAGTCTTTATAGAATATTGCCTTTGGGATAAATCCGCTCCAACCGCTGTCTTCCTCCTTTTCTCTGTGTTTGATTCAAATTCTGATTGGCCTAGTGTGGATTACTAGAATATCCCTTGTCCAAGGGAAGTCAGGAGCCTTGATTGATAGTGCTACCAAAACTACATATGATGAGCAATTGGTCTTGCCCTTAAGGATGCTGTTACCAAAGATAGAGATACCAAAGGTTAGGGGTAGGTGGAGGGATACTAGACAGGAGCAAAGAAAAACAGAATATTAGAGATGGTTAGTATGGGAGATACATAGATACCTAAAAGCACACGCAAAGACCTCAAGAAGTTTGTGATAGAGTTGAATTGCCAGGAAGTATACATACGGAATATTTAAATAACTTCGCAGGATACATTGTCAGTGAATCCCAGAATTAATGGCTACTGAAACTGTGGGGCAGCTCTACTCTGTCCTGTAGGGTCGCTATGAATCAGAATTGAGTCCATAGCAAAGGGTTTTTTTTTTTTTAAGGGAGATAAGCAAGGGTTCAGAGGAGTGAGGACTCTTTGGTGGGTGGAGGCGAGTGGTGCTGGTAAATTGAAACAGAAAGACCTTGTAGGATTGGATATATGAAGTGAAGAAGTCATAATCTTACAAGAAAGGAGAACACTTGGGTTCATTCAGAACCTACATTTTAGCTCCCACTTTTCCAATTACTAGCCAAGTTTTTATGGCTAAGTCACCCTCTCTGAACCTGTTTCTTTATCTGTAAATGGGGATCTATACTGACTCCTGTTTATTGTCAAAGAGTTGTTTTCAGGGTCAAATTAAATAATCTCTGTCAGAGTAGATATATAAATATACTTACCAGAAATGTTTTTTTTTTTTTCCTGAGAATAAAGGTGTTTTATTTATTTGTAAAAATCTTATCAAGAATAGTTTGAAGTGCTTGCCTCCTTTTCATGGTATACATTTTATGCCTTGGTGAATTGTCACATCCTTATTTTTTTTTTCTAAGTTTGGATTAGCTTCCAATCTTTAATCCCTTATGCTTTCAATGTCATGAAATATTTCTAAGAGTTCCTTTAATGTGACTCTTTTTGCTGGTATCACTTTATCCTTTTTGTCATAATCACTTTTCTCATTTATGTAAAAAAGTTCACATTCACCTTCACTAAGTTTCTCTAGGTGTATATCAACAGTTATAAAAAAAATTATCAGAAAATTTGATTTATAAGAAAAAAATAACAGTTGTCCTATCGCAGAATAATTGGGAAATATGTAATCCAGGAGAAATTCTACAAAAGACCTAAGGAAAAATCCTACATAATTATTCCAAAAAACTGCAGTGTTTAATTATTTGTATCTGAAATGATGTGGATTATATTTATATAAACTTGGAATCTTAGCCTAAGAAAGTGTCTGGTGAAGCCTCCTCAGTCTGTAGATGAGAAAACTAATGCTCAGAGAAGTAAAATGCTTTTCGGTTAGATTCATAAAGTTGGATAGTATGGTCTACCTGATATGTTTGCCTGTGACTAGGGGCTTTCCTGGGATTCAGGAAGCTAAAATCGTGACAGTCCGAGGCAAACTGAGAAAGTTAGTTACCCTAGTTATGGAACTAGAAGAAGGACCCTGGCCTCCTAATTACACTCCATTAACAAAACCCAAAACCAAACCTGTTGCCGTCAAGTTCATTCCGACTAATTGTGACCCTAGAGGAGAGAGTAGAACTGTCCCATGGGGCTTCAAAGGAGAAGCTGGTGGCTTTGAACTGCTGACTTTTTGGTTAGCAGCCTAGCTCTATATTCCATTATTATTATTTAATATGTAGCTGGAGGAACTTGCCTTTTCCTTTTCTTTAAATGTACCTTTCTACTCTTCTTCATCTAGTTTTTTGTCCTTCAGCTCACCTAGTTTTACCTGTCAGCTACCCTTCTCTGGTCCACACTGCACTTTGTGAGGGTAATTATTATAGTACTTTTCACACTTTGCCAGAGCCCTGGTGGCACCGTGGTTAAGAACTAAGCTGCTAACCAGAAGGTCATCAGTTGAAATCCACAAGCAGCTCCTTGGAAACCCTATGGGGCAGATCTGTTCTGCCCTATAGGGTCACTATGAGTTGGAATTGACTCAGTGGCAATGGGTTTGGTGTTTTGGTTTGATATTCACACAATACTATTACTATTTTGTTTTGCTTTATCCTTCAGAGGACTCAGAACTCCTTGAACCCTGGGTGTATATCTTATCCTACATTATATCCCCAGCATCTATTATATAAAAGCCAGGGAATTTTGACTAAATAAAGGATTTGTTTCGACTTTTTTTTTTTTTTTTATTCAGCATAGGTGTTAACTTTTTTTTTAAATTGAGAGAATTTTGTTCCTTACAGATATGAGGGATATATGTATATGGAAACCCTGGTGGCGTAGTGGTTAAGTGCTATGGCTGCTAACTAAAGGGTCGACAGTTTGAATCTGCCAGGTGCTCCTTGGAAACTCTATGGGGCAGTTCTACTTTATCCTACATGGTCGCTATGAGTTTGAATCGACTTGATGGCACTGGGTTTTTTTTTTTTTTGGTTATATATATATATTTTTTTCCCAGCAAAACCATTGAATATTTAATTATAAGACTTTGTTATGGTTTATATTTAAAAACATAAAAGTAATATTGTTTCCTACAATTATAAGCCAGCTATTCACTCTCAAATATGGGTTAATAAATGGATTAATATATGAGACTACAAATTTAAAACCAAAGATATTTTTTCAAATAACCACTATCCCATAACAACAAAAAAAAAAAAAGGATATACTAAAAGACACTCTAGCAAAGATCAATAAATCAGTAGTCCACATGTTTGGTTGCTTGTGTTTTTACAGTTTACAAAGTGCTTTCCTTGTGATTCAGGGAGGTTAAGTATTATTAACCCAAGATTTAACCCCATTTTGCAAATTAGGATCCAAAGCCCAGCGACAGTATGCAATGTTTCCCAAGATTAAAAAGCTAGTAAATGTCCAAGCTGGAACTTGAATCTAGGTTTTCTGTGTCCAAAACCTGTTTTGTTTTCAGTGCAGCACGCTGCCTCTCATTGCATTGTTTAACCGAAGGTTGGTGGTATGTGCCTCATTTCAAAGAAGCATTATTGGGGAAAATCCACATGTGGATTTTCTTGCTTGTTGGCAGCCTATGAAACTTAGAATCTATCATTTTTAATTTAAATTCAGTTAGACATACTTCTAGGCATATTAATAGAAGGTTCCTCTTCTCCTAATAGATTGTAATGTATCCAGGCAGCAGAGCTTATGCATCTGTAATAAACTAGCACCTAATAATCTGAATAATCATAGAGGTATTGCTGGCTTTGTACAGGATCTCAGAGCATATGAAGTTTGCCTGTGTAAAGTTGACTGCTGTTCTCAATATTTTGCAAATGAGGATCAGCTGTCCAGAGAGATGACTTACCCAGGATCACTTGGTGACAGAGACAGAATTATGATCCAGCCTTTCCTGGGACTCTAATTATTGCAGCAAGTCATGCTCATTTTGGAATTTGCATTGGCTTTCGCTTCACTGACATATGCTTTCTGCTATGAGACAATGTTTAGCATTAAATGAATTTGGGGATGATGAGGAGCCTTGGCTAAGCACTAGGCTGCTAACCAAAAGATCAGCAGTTCGAACCCCCAGCCACTCCTCAGGAAATAGATGTGGCAGTCTGCTTCCCTAAAGATTACAGCCATGGAAACCCTATCTCACAGTTCTACCCGGTCCTAAAGGGTCACTATAAGTTGGAATCGACTCGACAGTAACAGGTTTTTTTTTTTTTTTTGGTTTGTTTTGGTGGTTGATAATTAGCTGGAAAAAAATGACTTTGTGGGATGTAATTGGTCTTGGAAACATTGTATGTGAGGGAAGATTAGACTACCATCAAGTATGGGATCAGATGGGATGTTATATCCTCTTGCCAAACTCTCCTTTTTCTCTCTATAGGCCCTTTAAACTTTCCTTCCTGTCAAGCCATTTATAGCAAAAAGTTTTCAGTTGGTGATGTCTCCAAATAACTGGTTGGTACTCAGTAATATAAGATCCAGTGCTACTGCAAAATGCAGAGGAGCTCATTTGTTACTTTTCATTTAAAAATGGCATCTTATGATACAGGGACACACTATACCCTTTCTACATAATTCATGACCAGTGGACACAAGCATTCCAATTTAAGGGTCTGCCTATGCCTCATTATATTACATCGAAGCAAGAACATTTGCCATTTCTGACCTCTGATATAACTAAGCAGCATGAATGACACAAGGACAGTATATCATTCTTAATTTTAAATAGTTTTCTTTGTTCAGCTTATTTGATGGTTGACCTTTATTTAAGTCCATTGTATTTTATTGTATCATGCTTAATGGTCTCTCATCATTGACAACCACTGAATGGTTGCTTGAGCTTTTGTGATATTGTGTCAGTGGTGGTATTTTAAATTCAGTTTTTATAATCGGGCCACAGGTTTTTGTTTCCAGCAGTTCTTCATGTAAATCAACACACCAAAATTTGTAATTTTGAAATAGCAAGCTCTAATATTACTTAAGTCAGGAAGTCCAGAAGTGTTTAAATTTATAGAACTAAATTGACTTTTTTAAAAGAAATAATTCTCAGTAAAGTCTTTTAGTTCCCATATGTTACTTGTTATATACCCTAAAGCACATACCATTAATCAGTACATGCGGACTTCAGCAAGTAGGCCAGTGTTAATACTGAAAGATTGTTTCAGTCATTTAGTTCTTCCAGTAATAAAGATACTTGGATACCAGCTTAGGTATTTAATCCGGAGTCCTCACATTAAATGCTCTTCATCCCATTTAAAATAAGAACAAAACACAGACCACTTCCTCTGGGTTTATCTTTTTTAAAAATGCAGCCCTCAAAAAATTGGAAACTTAAAATCACAGCTCCCTGATTTTGTAATCCCATGAATACAGTACCATGTATTTTGAAGATTATTCTTCAGTTCAAAAATCAGCTTTTTTCCTATTTATAAGATGTAGGATACCATCTATCTTTATATTATAGCAGTCTACACATATGGATTAACTGAGTGGAAAGAAATTTGGTGAAGGTAGTGTTTATTTCTGTCTTCCAAAACAGTAAATCTCAATTTTCCCAAACGGTCACATTTTCTACATTTATGTTAATGCGGAGATGCATTATATCTTTCTCATCCTCCATAGTCTACATTAAATAATTGAGATGGGAAAGAAGGTTAACCAGTAAGTCAATCACAGCAAGGGTGAACTTGTTGGGCATAGGAATTAAAGTGTGTGGATGTACTTCTTCAAGTTGGTATCGTTATAAAAGCATGTGCCTAGCAGAATCTTTTTGGAAACTTGAGCCCTGGTTAAAAGAAAGAGACAAATAAACTCATACCTTTATTCTTCTACATGCTTCTAAAAATACAGAGGTCCCATGAACTTATTTAAAGATTTTTCTCTAAGGTGAAATATTCATTAATTTACATTCATTGGTGCAAATTAGTCAGCTAATACTTTAAATGTAACACTGGTTTGTTTTCTCAGAATTTGATTATATCTGTTTAGATATTATCACATTTACAACATTATAGGTTGTGTGAAAACTTCATCCCCCCCCCCCCCATTTTCAGTTTATTAAAATCTGTGGAGAACTGTAGTCTATAAATGTCATTTGTCTGATGCAGACTTCATTAGTATTCCCTGTCAATACTGACTGCTTTGGAGACTCATCTTTTTTTGTCTGTTTCTTCAACATTTATTTCTGCCTATATAGTAAAACATTCTGCTCTATAAACTTGTGCACACATGTGGACACACACACCCACCTACCCCCCACACACACCCAAGCCCTTAACTGTGATTTTTAGTATTATGAAGCCCTAGTGGTGTAGTGGTTAAGAGCTATGGCTGCAAACCAAAAGGTCAGCAGGTCAAATCCACCAGCTGCTCCTTGGAAACCCTATGGAGCAGTTCTCTGTCCTGTAGGGTTGCTATGAGTTAGAATCGAGTTGATGGCAATAGTTTTTTTTTTTTTTTTTTAATACCACTATCTCTGATTTTACCTTATATGATACAGTTATCTCTGCCTCCTGCATGTTTAGTTAATTTGCTGTGGGTGGGTGGCATATATGAATATATTTAGTACACCCTTGCCATGTGTATTGGCTATGCCTAGTTATTGTATTCTCTTACAAAACCACATGACCTTGTTAACTGGAAAAGCTTCCAATTTTTAGAAACTTTTGTATTGGAGGAAGTCCCAGGGAAAGGAATTCAGAGAGAATGAGAAGTGAGAGCCAGTGGTGATTTTCAGAATTGCATAATCAGAGAGAAACAGGATCAAATTAAATATCTCTTTCTTTTTATGGATAAATTGACAGACTTGTAAAGGGCATTTAAAAATGAAAGGAGTTATTAAATTATATATCTCATCTTCTACCAATAGTAATCATTCAAAAGTGAACAATATATATTTGTGTATAAAACTACAGTGAGGGAAATAATTTGTTTCCTTGGAGGACCCATGTCTGCTTGGTTTATGACTTGTTTAATACAGATAACTTTCAAGGAAACAAAACGAATGAATATATATTTTCTTTGATTTTGTCATTTTATCCTCATAAGGTGATATAAGAAAACCCAATCAAATCAATCCTGTGCCATAACTATACTTGTTCAAGTTATTGTGACCAAATAATAAAAAGATATAGTTAACTGCATTGTTGGGTAGTATAGCTGGAAGAGATTAATAATGCTCTCGTTTACAAAAAAACTTTTTTTGTTTCTTGATGAGTCCCCATATATCAGCGGTGGCAATAAACAATTACAACAATGTTTTGAAAATGATGAAAAAAAAATGATGATATATGGGAATAGCTGTAGGTCTTACTTGGTTCACCACAAAGGCTGTTTCCCTAGAGGATTTAAATGAACCCAGCTGGCTTATATTCTGTGAATTGCTGTAGTCATATTCTGGCTTTAATCTTATGACTGATTTTGCAATTCTCACAGTGGGAGAAAGTTGACAACAGGAACAGCATTTAGTGAATATAATTAGTAAGTTTGAAAACAAATCCGTTTTTATTGTATAAAAGCCCTATTTGGAGGAAATATCAACCCTGTATGAGACTGTCGTTCAAAAAACATGGCTACTGTGACTGATTGTATTCCATCATCCTACAAACTGAGTTTACTGTCAAAGTAATCCTAATGAAGGCATTGTATAACTTTAAGCCTCAGATCTGACAACCATGGAAACCTTGGAAAGAGGGTTAAAAAGTGGCAATTAATGCTAAAAAAAATTCTGACACCCAGTTATCCCCATGATGGTTTTAGAGAATATAAGAACTATTTATATATACACACACACACACACACACACACACACACATATGTGTGTGTATATATGTATGTGAATACACTATATATACGCATGTACTTTTTAGTGAGTAATCAGGCAGCAAGTTGACCACCATTATTGAACCCTTACTGCCTGTGTAAACCTGTGCTAGATAGATACTTTGCAAGGATAAAGAGAGATAAAACATACATCTCTAGTCCTTGAGGAGCTTACATGCTACTTGCAAGATGTAGAGGGAGATAGGGAGAAGAAGAGTGGGAGGAGGGACGGGAACAGCTTTTATATAATAGGATACACACACAATAAGTTATGTTGCCCATAAACACTGGGTAACTAAGTAAAGAATGACAGAGTACTTTGGTAGATGAAATCCCATCCTCTAAAGAGTCCCCACTTCTCTGGAAAGGAAAAGAACAATACCAGCCCCATTTACAACATGGACTTTGCCTTTCTTCCCCAGACAAGCTCTTAGACTTTGCTTTTCCTTGCTTCTGTCATGGGAACAAGCACAAAGCCTTGCCATTCTTTTTTTTTTTTTCCTTTTCCTTTTCCTTTCTCTATCTGTACTTGGAATACTCTTTTCCTTTTATGGTACCGTAAAGGCGTCTTTATGGAGCTATGGTGGCAAAATCGTTAAGCACTCCACTGCTAACCAAAATGTTGGTAGTTTGAAACCACACAGCCGTAGCTCTGGGGGAGAAAGACCTAGCAACCTGCTTCCATAGTGATTATAACCAAGAAAACCCTATGGGGCAGTTCTCTTTAACATGGGGTCACTAAGAGTCGGAATACACTTGATGGCACACCGACAACAAAGATGTCTTTAAAATTGCTTTTCACAATGTTACGGCTACTTTTTAAAATTTTTGCTAAAGTTTATCGGTACTTGTTCAGAAAAAATAATATAATGGAACTACTGTATGACCCTCCCTGATTCATTAGTTGGGCCAAAAAAAAAATCAAATAATATTTTCTTTTCACTACAGGATGTCATGAGATTTTTAAGATAAATAAAAATTTAAGAAAGTCAGTATTCAATGCTCAATATGAGAAATCACTCTAGGACTCAAGCAATCTAATATGAGAAAATATAAGCTATACTAGTCTGATTGGTTTTAGAGAAAAGGGCTGAGTCTTAAAATACAAGCAAGTAGCTAGGTAATTAGAAGAGAATATTTTACATGAAAACTTGTGCTGCAGGAAGTGAGCAGGTCCTGTAAGGTATATTTGAAGCTTTTGGGAGAGATATGGATACATGATTCTAAGGATTTTTTATTAATCATAATATGGTCTTTCAGATCCCTGTATGTTTCTAAATTTTAGCTTTTCTGAAGTATAGGAGAAAGGCCAGGGTACTCAATGACTTCTTAAAGCGTGTTCTTAGGATTTTTGTCTGTTTGTTGAGTTATCATTTTAGAAGTAAAGCGCATCAGTGATTAAAAGGGACTTGAACTTACCCTATAATATTTTAAAGTATCTTTATTGAGGTATAATTTACATATTATAAACTTTACTCTTTTACATTTTATGGATTTTGTTAGGATTTCAGGTGGGGCGGTGGTTAAGAGCTTGGTTGCTAACCAAAGGGGTGGCAATTTGATCCCAACAGCCACTCCTTGGCAACCCTATGGGGCAGTTCTGCAGGGTCACTGTGAGTTGGAATCGATTTGACAATAACAGTTTTTTTTTAAAGATACAGTATGTAGCTTCTATCACAACTGATATAGAACAATTTTAACAACCTACATCATTTCCTCCTGTCATTTTCCAGTTGATTCCCTCTCCCAGCTTCAGACAACTACTGATCTACTTTGTATCACTATACTTTTTCCTTTATCTAGAATTTCCTATGAATGAAAACATATAGAAATATATTCTTTTGTGTTTGACTTTTTTCACTTAGCGTAGTATTGTAGCATGTATCACAGATTCATTCATTTTTATTGTTGAGTAGTATTCCACTATAGGGATATACATTCCTTTTATCCAGCCACAAATTGATGCATAAATGGGGTTATTTTTACTTTTTGGCTATTAAAAACAGTGCTGCTGTCAACATTCATGTACAGGTTTTCAGTTACTTAGACAAATACTTAGGCGTGTAAATGCTGAGAATGGAAAGTATATATCATAATTTTATATGATACTGTTTTCCAAAGTGGCTGTACTATTTTGCATTCACTTCTGTGATGTGTGCAAGTTCTCGTTGCTCAACATTCTTGCTAACACTTGGTATTGTCAGACTTTTACCTTTAGCCATTTCAGTGGGGTTTTAGTGAATATGTTTTATCTTTTAAAAGATAATTATATTTTCCTACTACTAGGGATGAAAAAATGTAATTTTTAAATTACATTTTAAATGTGGGAGAAGATACTTGTAACAATACATTTAACAAAGATTTACTGTGTGAATGTATTTGTATATGTGAATGTCCTTTGTTTTTCATAAAAGAAAAATTGAAGGCACAAAAAAACCCCAAGGGCAGAATACATGAAGAAACCTATCACAGAATTGGAAATACAGATGGCCAATAAACATATGGAAATATGTTCAGCCTTAATCAATTGAATTAAATTAAATAAACCGTAATATCATTTCATGCCCACCAGATTGGCAAAAATCAAAAACTCTGATATCAAGTGTGGGCAAGAATATGGAACAAAGAAAATTGCTGGTGGTAGTATAACTCCTATCAATTTTGGAAAACAATTCAGCACTATTTAGAAAAGCTGAAGATATAAAAAAAAAAAAAATTTTTTTTGAAGATCTAGTTCCCAGAAATTCCACTTCTAGTATGTACTCTAGATGATCTCTTACATAAGTACTCTAGCAACACAGGTCAGAGTGTTCACCCCAACATTATCTGCAATAACATCTGTGATAACCATCCCCACATCATCCTCGGTGGAGACCAGAAAGATTGAAATGTTCAGTAGAGGAATGGATAAAATAGGTAAACCTAGTTATATTCATATGGTGGAATACTATACAACAGTGAAAAGGAGTGGATATAGCTACAAACATCACCATAGTTAAGTAACGCACCCATAAACAGCTGTTCCTTAATGTTTGATTCTTGCTGTCCATTAGCAACATTACCTGTCTTGGACTTTCAAAGTTATTTTTAAATAGCTAAAGGCCACTGATCTTAAACCATCAAAAGCCATTTATTTACAGCGTACAAGGTAGCAAGATTAGTTCTATGCACCCTTTCGGTGGTGGTGATAACGTTTAAAAGTATGTATATTTTAAAAGAAAAAAACCTAGCCCGCTCCCTCTCAAACCTCATATATATAAAGCAGTTTTCTTAATTGCTCATGAGAATAAAAGGTAAAAGTGTTAGTTAAATGCTTAAGCCATTTCTGAGAAAAGACCATTTAACACTTTAGAGAGAGTCATGTCAATTTAAAATAATTTGATTTTTGTTAGTACTGTTCTCAGAAGAATTTCTCTTTGGTAAGCTTACTATAGACATGTTGATTAATTAAAAACACTTAAAAGTATCAGATCAGCTTTTCTGTTAAAAATTTAAACATATTTCATCAACTAATTCTGTCCTTACCTAAAATACTTACCAGTGATTGTTGATTGACTACTGATCCTGGTTACCTCAGGTCTATGCAGATGCAGGGCATTCTCCTTGGATAAGTGGGCCTGGATAGGAAAATGCTGAAAGGGAGGACAGGGAGGGGAGAAAAGCAGAATTTGTCTTCTCTCAGGAAACCAACATCACTAATGCCTTGCGGGGCCTGAAGGTGGCAATTGAGATGAATACTTACTCCTTTTAATGTTGTCATGGTTTCATGCTTAAGCTCTCCTTCCACAGATTGCTAACATAAATTAAGCTACTAACTGTAAAACTCTCAAATTGCTTGACTTTTATACAGTTGATCTCATCTGTTCCCTTTTTGTTGGAAATACCATTTTAATATCAAAATCAAGAGTGTAAAAATGAGACGATCAAGCTTACACAGAGGATTAAGACAACTTTCCACTCCAAATTACATTTGGCTGAATTAATGTCAGTCCTGGTCATGTAGTGCCCAGAAAAGCATTTTTGGTGACAGATTTAGAAATAAAGCCAGGAAATCGTGTATTAAACCTGTCTGGTACTAGCTATAGAGCTAATGTCTTTATGGTAATTGCAATCCTTAAAAATACATTATCTTTCTCAATGTTATTGCAGTGTGTGTTGGTGTTGAAGAAAGCAATAATTTGTAAACAACCCTTGGCAGAAAGCACAGAACTTAATTTTGTTTAAAGAAAGGAGACTAAGATTAGAATTCATGTGCTGTATCAAGACTGGCAAGCAATAGTAGCTGTTTTGATATATGCACTGGAGCATTCATGATTGCTTAAATATTAACTGTTCCATGAATATATAAATATAATAGAGAAATAAGAAGTCATGATTAGGGAAAATTTTTACTAAAAGAAATAAAGTAGAATTATCTGATCATATTAGTAGTTTAGATGATTTTATTCCAGTGACTCAACCAGATTCCTTCACTGCATTTCAATATCTCATTTCTTTTTAAGGACAATCCAATAGAAATGTGAATTGTGTATTGTTGCTGTGTGTTAGAACTGTTTCCTTGACACAGAGGAATTAGGTAATTCTGTTTTTTCTGAGTATAGGACTTATTGATAAGTTTGCTGAGGTTCATGTGGGCATTTGTGCGAAGACCAGAAAAGGGGGCATCTGAAAAAGCTTCTTCAGATGTAGCCTATAAACATGGTCTTTTATCTCACATATACACTATAAGGATTGACCTGCTTAAATGTTTCTTGAATGTTTTTCTTAAGCAATAAATAACTCCCGCTGCTTTACCACTTTGTTTTCTGTTTTTAGAATATTCTTTACATGGCAAATGATAATCATTTTCTGTCTCTGATAAACATACATTGTACAGCAGTTAGTGCAAGAAAACCTGGTGCTTCTTTGCATATTTTTGTTTCATCTGTAGGAGAGAACTGTTCTCCTGCAGCTGGCTGGATATTTGTTCATTTACTCATTGTAATACTTCTCTGTGCTGCTCTTCAAGTGACGTGTGAGATTGCTTTAGGCAAGGGCATAAGGTCCTTTGCTTTGTTCCTGTAAAATGTATGGTAATGCATGAACCTAGCCATATTCTCACTTTTGGCCTTCCACCCCAGCTAAGTATGCTGATACAGGAAATACAATATCAGAATATGTCTGTGTCACGGAAAGGGTTGATGTGTCCCTCTTTTGCCCTCTTTTTCTTTTCCTGTACCGACTGTGATATGACCTCTTCAAGCTTATATGAATAAACTCTTTTTGGCATATGGTACAAGGCATTAGTCTCCTTAGAGCTGATACAAATCAGGACATCAAAGCGGTTTGTTCTGGTTCGATCCCATGCCAAGAATTTGTATTTCCATCCCAGAGATACTGAATCAGAATCTACATCTTAACAAGTGGTTCTAAGGATTGGTCCCTAACCAGCCACCTTAGCATTCCCTGGGAACTTGTTGGAAATGCAAATTCTCAGCAGGGGTTCGAATCTGAAGGAACAGGTTTGAAGCCCTGATACAAATTAGTCTTGAAATTAAGACCTGTGAAATACATTAGAAATGCAAGACTTTTATTGACAGCACTGAAACCTGATGTCGGCAACTTAAAACTTGGTATCCTAATACATAATTTCTAAATAAGTATCTATCAAACTAATCAGGTTTACTGACAAGAAGTAAATTTTCACCTTGAGTTAGAGTTGGAAGGCATGACTGATGTGCGAGTTTATCTAATCCATCACTCTGATAATATATAGTAGACAAGACACACTACAGTATCATTTAAGTGTATTTTCAGTACAGTTTTAGGTGAAAGATGAGGGACAATCTAGAAGACTTATAAACAGTGTATCTGGAATCGGCACAGCATGGAACATGCTGTTTGGCTCATCTCATCTTGGATAAGTAGATGTTAAATTATATAAATCAGTCTCATTTCTTAACAAATTGACCAAGAACATTCAGAGCTGCTCTGTCCTTCAGATGCTACAAATAGCTAGACAATTCCACTCTAGTTTTAAATTGACACTAAGTTTTGAAAACATGGTGACATTTTCTCTTGTTATATGTTAAAAGTAATTGTGACAAGCCCCAGGCAACAGGCAAACTGTGAACAATTGCCAAGCTCCATCTCACCTGGAAATATTCTTCAAAGTATTCCTTGGATTCTCAGATTTTAGTATGCATCAGAATCAGCTGGAGATAACTGATTTTTTTTCCCCCAATCTGTTCAAACACAGATTTCCAGACTCTAGCCTCAGTTACTGATTTAGTAGATTTGGGCTGAGGTCTGAAAATTTGCATTTCAAGTAAGTTCCTAGGTGATAGTAATATTGTTGATCCAGGGACCATCTTTTGAGAGCCAGTGAAGTAGTCAGTGCCTACGAATTTGTCTTTCTCATGAGTTTTCATTCTTACCACCTATTCCCTGATGCCTAAGTATGTTGAACTTATAGGAAGAAATAATTATTTAATATTTAATATCACCAACTATGAAGCACTTACTAATAAAGATCAAAGACCACAGCCTTCGGCATGGATCCCACCTCAACATAAAAGAAAACAAAATTCCTCAGAACTGGACCAATAAGCAACATTATAATAAATGGGGAAAAGATTGAAGTTGTCAAGGATTTCATTTCACTTGGATTCACAATCAATACCCACGGAAACAGCAATCAAGAAATCAAAGCATGCATTGTATTGGGCAAATCTACTGCAAAAGACCTCTTTAAACTGTTGAAAAGCAAAGATGTCACCTTGATGACTAAGGTGCTCCTGACCCAAGCCATGGTATTTTCAATCACCTCGTATTCATATGAAAACTGGACAATGAATAAGGAAGACCAAAGAAGAATTGACACCTTTGAGTTGTGGTGTTGGTGAAGAATATTGAATATACCATGGATGGCCAAAGGAACGAATAAATCTGTTTTGGATGAAGTACACCCAGAATGTTCCTTAGAAGCAAGAATGGCAAGAATAAGACTAAGAGACTTTGGATATGTTTTCAGCAGGGATCAGTCCCTGGAGAAGGGCTTCGTGCTTGATAGAGGGTGAGTGAAAAAGAGGGTAACCCTTAACAAGTTGAATTGATACAATGGCTGCAACAATGGGCTAAAAGATAACAATAATTGTGAGGATGGCACAGAGCCAGGTAGTGTTTCGTTCTGTTGTATGTAGGGCCGCTATGATTCGGAATCTACTGAACCGCACTTAAGAGCAACAGTCTGGTATAGGAGGAAGGGCGTTCTAACGCGAAGTGAAACAGAAGATGCAAATGGATAGAAATGTTCAATGCATTAATTTTTGCATTCAACAAATATTTATTGACTTCCTTTTATGTGACAACCATTGTTATAGTTCCTGTGGATATAAGAGTGAACAAAGGAGACAAACACATACAAAAAAAATCCTTGTACTCACAGAGCTGTCCTTTTAACAGAGACAGATGATAAATACATAGAATATATATATATATATAGTATATTTGAGGCGATTGCTATGGGAAAAAGTAAGAAGTACTGGGTGAGTTGATTGTATTTTACATAAAGTGGCTAGGGAGGAGCATAATGAGAAGGTGACATTTGAGTATAGGTCTGAAAGAAGTGAAAGAGCTAGCCATGCAGGTTTAAGTAGGAGTGAAATGTTCCAGGCTGAGAGACAGCACATGCAAAGGTTCTGAGCCAGGTGCATGCCCGGTGAATCCACGGAGCAGCATGGTTGCCAACATGGCTGAAGCAGAGTGTGGGTAATTGCTAGAAATAAGATCCTAGTGGTAACAGGGAGACAGGCCATAGAGGGACCTTTAGGATATGATTTAATCTGGGTGAGATGGAAAGCTAAGGTAGGCCTTCTTCACTTCTAATCTGGGTGATGATCATGGTAATGAAAATCCATTATTATATTTAATATTCCAAACAAGCCTATGAGGTAATAAGTACTTTTCTAATGCTTATTTTATAAATAAAAAAGAAAACCGAGTGTACTTAAATAACTTGCCCAGCAGTATGTACTTAGTGTGCTTTGTATACAACCTGTGCTCAATAACTGTGTTCTTATTATGAATTTGAACTTTAGTGTATGAATTATAGAGAACCATTGATTTTGTTCTTAAAGGAAAGAATTGATATAATCATATCTATATGTAAGAATCAGAGGTAATATCATTTAGGATCAAATGGAGCACAGAGAGTGGAATGATCATGACCACCTTCTCGTAGAGTATTTCCACCGTAGCTAACACTTAATGTTTGAAACATGAAGTCATCTCTTTCCTAAAGACAGCTCATTTTAGAGATATTGCTTCCCTTGTTCCAGAAAAATGGAAGCAATAGCTAGAATGAGCTGTCTTTAGGAAAGAGATGACAACATGATACAACCCTTCTTTTAATCATCAGAACTTAAAACTTCTGGAGTCTTTGTTTTTTTCCTGTTCCCTTATGTATTCAGTAACAGTCCTAAACCTAACAGTGCCTCTGCTGGTTTTTTTTTAGACATTATACAAGAAGTCCCTAGATTCAGAATGAGTTCCGTTCCTAAGTCTGTCTTTAAGTTGAACAGTTCGGTATGGTTCATGTCTAATGTTAGTCACATGTTTGTCTTAGAATATAATATATAGTGTACTGTCTTTGCATAAAAACTTAAACACTTCCAGACATACTAAAACATCTTTAACATATTACTACAGTAATAACAATAATAAGAATATTTTGATGTGCATTGCAATGTAGCACCTGTTTGTTTTTACCAACCATTTTCTGCACCTCGTATTTTTAATATAATAGGTTTTACGGGGGTTGGTTTATAACTGTGGGTTGTACTCAAGTCTAGGGACTGCTTGCGTTGTGCCCTCACAAATGGTCTCCTCCTGTACTGGGATGGTGTGGGAGTTCCCTCTCCTGTTTCTGACCTAGCCCAGTTCACCTCATTAAGCTGCCAGCAGCTTGCCTGTTCCAAGAGATCAACAAATGTTGCTTAATGTTGAGAGGAATTTCCAGTGACAGAGCACAAGGCAGCCCAGGATTATTGCTTGAACTGTATACAAGTTAGGCAAACAGCTCCTAGAATTTGAGGAATAAAATGTACCTTTAGTCCGTTTCTTGCCCCGAAAAGCACCCCCGTCCAAGGGAAAAAAGTACAATGCCTACTAATGTTGTTTCTGCCTGTCATTACTTGCCAAAGCTTTGTTCTAGAAACATGGCCTTTTTCCTGATCAAAATGTTTTGAGTCTACTTATTTGTCTCTTTCTCCTATTATTTGCATTATTTTCTTTTCCTGAGAGAAACTATGCAAGCTGATGCCTGAGTGATAAACCTGCCTTTTGGAGGTATAAAAATCTTTTAATAACCAAACCTCCAAAGAGCAATGAAAAGAAATTAAGTGAGCATTAGAAAAATTGGATATATCAGCATTAAGTTAAAAAAGAAATGAGAAATGAGCTCTTTAACAATTTAGCTTGTCTTTTTCTTTTTTCCTTTCACTAATTTCAATAATGTCCCTGAATCAACTGCCACTTTTACCAAAGGAGTGAGAACATCTTATATGTATTTAGTAACATTCAATTTGCTTCTAACATTTGGCTTGAGGTAGTTCTTGGCAAACAGAAATACAAAATGATATAACACAGTTACATTCTTGTTTGTTATTTCAGGGGTTTGAAAGAGACTATGATCTGGAGCAGACTATGAGTTGTACTGGAGTTACATTTAACTCTTTAAATCAGTGGTTCCTAAACTTTGCTACACATTGGAATTACCTGGGGTTCTTGCAAAAATACCGATGTCTGCCTTCAATTCCTAGAGATTGTGATTAAATTGGTAGGGGTTGTGACCTGGGCATTGCAAATCAGAATTTTAAAAGGTTATCAGGTGATTCTTCTATGTAGCTAAGTTTGGGAACCACCACCACTTGTCATATGTATGTGTGTACCTATGTGGAGTACCTGGGTGGTGCAAATAGTTAATGTGCTCAGCTGCTATCCTAGAGGTCAGAGGTTCAAATCCATTCAGAGGTGCTTTGGAAGAAAAACCTGGCGATCTACTTCCAAAAAATTAGTCACTGAAAACTCTATGGCACACAGTTCTACTCTGAAACATGGGATTGCCATAAGTCAGAATCAACTCAACAGCAACTAGTTTAGTTTCTGGTTATATATCTGAAAACTAAAACCCATTGACATCGAATCTATTCCAGCTTATAGCAACCCTATAGAACAGAGTAGAATGGCCCCATAAGGTTTCCAAAGTTGTAATCTTTATGGAAGCAGACTACCATGTCTTTCTCGTGCAGAGTTGATGGTGGTGGATTCAAACTTCCAACCTTTCAGTTAACAGCCAAGAGCTAAACCACTGTGCCACCAGAATTCCTTTTTGTTATATATCTATAGTTCCAAATATCTATTGTTGTTAGGTGCCATCGAGTTGGTTCTGACTCATAGCGAGCTCATGCACAACAGAAAGAAACACTGCCCCGTCGTGCTGCGTCCTCACAGTTGTTCTTATGCTTAAGCCCATTGTTGCAGCTGCTGTGTCAATCCATCTTGTTGAGGATCTTCCTCTTTTTTGCTTGCTGACCCTCTAATTTACCAAACAAGATGTCCTTCTCTCGGGAATGATCCTTCCTGATAACATGTTCACAGTGTGTGAGTAGTCTCGCCATTCTTCCTTCTAAGGAACATTCTGGTTTTACTTCTTCTATGAAAGATTTGTTCGTTCTTCTGGCGGTCCATGGTGCATTCAATATTCTTTGCCAACACCACAGTTCAAAGGCATGAACTCTCATTTGGTTTTCCTTATTCATAGTCCAGCTTGGGTTAGGTGCACCTTAGTCCTCAACGTCCATATATCTATATATCGTTATATATCTATCTACACAATGATATATACATATCTACATACACTTGCATATTTCAAGAGTAGATTTTAATTTAGAAGCATTTCTCTATAACCCACATAAGTGGGAGTTTATATGGAGAACACTCTTCATTCAGAAACATTTATTGACAACCTGGTATATTCCAGAATTTTTCTAGGTAATGCATATGGAGCCCTGTTGGCTCAGTGGTTAAGTGTTTGGCTGCTAACCAAAAGGTCAGCAGTTTGAATCCACCAGTCACTCCTTGGGACCCTAAGGGACAGTTCTATTCTGTCCTCTAGGGTTGCTATAAGTCAGAGTCAACTCGACCAATGAGTTTGTTTTTTTGTGTGTGTGTGGATTTTATATGTATATATATATAATATACATATGTTCCACCAAAAAACCCAAACACATTGCCCTTGAGTCAATTTTGACTCATAGTGGCCCTATAGGACAAAGTAGAACTACCCCATAGGGTTTCCAAGGCTGTAACTTTCAACAGAGGCAGGCTGCCACATCTTTCTCCTGTGGAGCTGCTGATGGTTTCAAACTGCTGATCTTTTGGTTAGCAGCTGAGCTCTTTAACCACTGCTCTTCAACTCACCAGGCCTCCATATGTGTGTATGTATATGTGTGTGTGTGTGTGTGCACGTGCACATGTATACATACATGTATGTATATACACACTTATGTCTATATAATCTAAAACAGGGTCTCTACTATTGAAAGACTTCATAGTGAGTGGAAGAAACTATCGCATTGAAATATTTATGGTGAAGAGACATTGAAAGAGGAGCCATTGATTGCTCCTAATGATAAAGAATTCTTAGAAATGAGGTGGTAGTTGAATATTCTTGAAATATAAGTAGGTTTTCACTTGGCAGATAGAAAAAAATGAAGGGAGAAGGTGAGGGAGTCTTAGACAGAGAAACATGAGTAAAAGCACAGTTGTATGACATTGCATAATATACACAAGCAATTGTAATGAGACTGACAAAAAGGGTATGCGTCAGAAATCAGCGGGAGGCAGGTTAGAAAGGTCAGCAAGGACCAGCTCACAGAGGGCCTCCTATATGAAACCTGGAAGTTTTGTTTGCTTTTTTCAGTAGATGGGGAAGCCACTGCAATGGAAACTTTGAATAAATTCTAAGGATGATGAAGAAAATGAAATGTTTGGAAAATAAACTGTGTGGAGAAGTTAAAGTTACTGAAATTGTTTAGGTTAGAGAACAGGACAGAAGAGAAAGGAATTTTCACTCTGTGAGAGGTTGTTACACAGAGCATAGTGACCAGTTATTTTTAGTTGCCACGGAGGACAGAGCAAGAAGAAATGTGCTTAAATCTCAGCAGAAGGGAAAATTACCTACAGAAGGGGTTCTTCGCAGAAAGATTGAGTGTGACTGACACTGGTAATTTAAATGTTGTCTCTTTTGCTCTGGCTATGTGTGTTGAGCTCTGTGCACTCAAACAGCCTGATTTCAAAGACACAACTAAGACTGCAAATTTTCAGGCTTGAATGAAAATGTTTGGAATTAAAACCATCTTATCTGTCATTTGGATACCCTGGTGGTGTAGTGGTTAAGTGCTACGGCTGCTAACCAAAAGGTCAGCAGTTTGAATCCACCAGGTGCTCTTGGAGGGAAACTCTATGGGACAGTTCTACCCTGCCCTACCAGGTTGCTATAAGTTGGAATCCATGAGCTTCTTTGTTTTATGTGTCAATTAGTTATTCAGCTATTTTGCTATTTACCTGACTAAAGTTTTAGAAATGTATTTAAAATGTCAAATATAAGGGTAGAACTGCCCCATAGGGTTGCCAAGGAGCAGCTGGTGGATTTAAACTGCCCACCTTTTGGCTATCAGCCGAGCTCTCAACCATTGCACCATTAGGGTTCCTTCATAATATAGCATATATAATTATTAGAATAAAAGTGAAGTCATCAGAGTTAGCTATAGAAGTAAATGTTTTTCTATTAAAGGTATTTTATATTCATGTACCATTTCAGAAAGTTATTAAAGAATCCAAAAACAAAAGAACCAAACCCATTGCCGTTGAGTTGATTCTAACTCATAGCGACCCTGTAGGACAGAGTACAACTGCCCCATAGAGTTTCCAAGGAGCGCCTGGTGGATTCGAGCTGCCAGCCTTTTGGTTAGCAGCCAAAGCACTTAACCACTATGCCACCAGGGTTTCCTATTAAAGATTAGGTAGATACAATAATAAATTCAGTTATTAATCTTTTTATGTAACATTAATTGGTCAGAAGATGGTTACGATTTAATTTTCTGTATGCTTTATTAACTGATGGCATTTTATCAGTTAATAAAGTAAATTACTCTATCATTTTTATTGTTATCATTCATTGATAACTTATTAAAATAGCATACGAGTTTTTTTTCTTCTTTCAATTTCTGGAACTGATGTCTGTGTCTACTTTGAATATGTATACAAGGCAAAAGATTGTAGGGTAACCATTTTGTTCATCCTTTTACATCTTGTAAAAAGAAGTCATATTTCTCTGTCATGCCCTGGCCTAACTGTTGCTGGTGGTTAATGGAGAGAACACAGTACAGGCAGGGATTCCAAAAGGTACTTGGCTTCTTGCTTGATCCCATGCTTGTAACATAGCCACTACTGAGATACAGGCAATCTTGGCAAATATTTAAATATTGATGTTAGTGTAAAATCAGCATGATTTCAAGTTAACCAGGTATCAAATATAAATCAAGTTTATTTCTTCATAAATGAACCCAAATACTTTGGAAGTGATTTTGTATATACTCATATTAGATTACTTTTGTTCTTCTCCAAGGAATGTAGATATTCAAGTAGTCTACTTGGGAGAGCAAAATAAGGCCTGAAAAAGAGAAAATTGCTGTTGTATGAATTGTGTATTGTTGTTGTTGTTAGGTGCCGTCGAGTCAGTTCCGACTCATAGCAACCCTATGCACAACAGAACGAAACACTGCCCGGTCCTGCGCCATCCTCACAATCGTTGTTATGCTTCACTGCATTGTTGCTGCCACTGTGTCAATCCACCTTGTTAAGGGTCTTCCTCTTTTCCGCTGACCCTGTACTCTGCCAAGCATGATGTCCTTCTCCGGGGCCTCATCGCTCCTGACAACATGTCCAAAATATGTAAGATGCAGTCTCGCCATCCTTGCCTCTAAGGAGCATTCTGGTTGTACTTCTTCCAAGACAGATTTGTTCGTTCTTTTGGCAGTCCGTGGTATATTCAATATTCTTCACGAACACCACAATTCAAAGGCATCAACTCTTCTTTGGTCTTCTTTATTCATTGTCCAGCTTTCACATGCATATGATGCAGTTGAAAATACCATGGCTTGGGTCAGGCGCACCTTAGTCTCCAGGGTGACATCTTTGCTTTTCAACACTTTGAAGAGGTCCTTTGCAGCAGATTCAGCCAATGCAGTGCGTCTTTTGATTTCTTGACTGCTGCTTCCATGGCTGTTGATTGTGGATCCAAGTAAGATGAAATCCTTGACAACTTCAGTCTTTTCCCTGTTTATCATGATGTTGCTCATTGGTCCAGTTGTGAGGATTTTTGTTTTTTTTTATGTTGAGGTGCAATCCATACTGAAGGCTGTGGTCTCTGATCTTCATTAGTAAGCGCTTCAAGTCCTCTTCACTTTCAACAAGCAAAGTTGTGTCATCTGCATAACGCAGGTTGTTAGTGACTCTTCCTCCAATCCTGATGCCCCGTACTTCTTCATATAGTCCAGCTTCTCGTATTATTTGCTCAGCATACAAATGAAATAGGTATGGTAAAAGAATATAACCCTGGTGCACACCTTTCCTGATTTTAAACCAATCAGTATCCCCTTGTTCTGTCCGAACAACTGCCTCTTGATCCACGTAAAGGTTCCTCATGAGCATTACAATTAAGTGTTCTGGAATTCCCATTCTTCGCAGTGTTATTCATAGTTTGTTATAAACCGCAGAGTCGAATGCCTTTGCATTGTGTAGATGTGGTAAAAGAAACTGAAGACATGTAATGACAAAGTAAATAAATTTTAATAAATGAAAATTAATTCCTCTTATAATGTAATATCATAAATTTATTTAAAAATAATTGGTCTAAGGGTGATACCAAAAAACCATACCAAGCAATTTGCCATTGGGTCGATTCTGACACATGGCATCCCCTCGTGTGTCAGAGTAGAACTGTGCTGCATAGGGTTTACAATGGATGATTTCTCAGAAGTAGATTGCCAGGCCTTTCTTTCAGGCACCTCTGGGTAGACTGAAACCTGCAAAGTTTTAGTTAACAGCTGAGTACTTAACCATTCTGCCACCCAGGGATGCTGTAAGGGCCATATACATACAGAAACATAAAAACAACTATGTATTTTCTCATGATTTTCTAACAGTTTGACATATTAAAATAACTGTTTGTGATGTTTTTGAAAAGTAAGTATTGCAATACAGATTTAGCAGTTTGTCCCAGACCAACTAAGATATTTCTCAGCTTTAGAAGACAAGCGCTTAGCCATGTTTGCCCAAGCTTAAAAGGGAATATTCAGATTCTAAGAAGCACATGCATATTCTATGTACAGCCCTTTCGATTTCAACACACTTATTTATCTGAAATGTTACATTTTCTTTATCCTTTTTCAATATAACCATTAATGATACTAAATTTCTGTGGAGAAATTACATTGTCAATGGACATGATTCTAGATGGATATAAATAAATAGAAACAACTATTTTTGTAAATTAAACACTCATGATTATGCATGCTAAAGCTGAATAGCTTTTTTTTAAATGTAAAACAGTATTAATACCTTAGTTAAGAAAAAAAAGCATAAAATGACATATGAGCACAATGTTATTTTCCTTTCCAGTGTTGGCTATGTGTGTACAATTTTTATTTTAAAAAATCCTAATATTCTTGTACAATTCGGTATTCTGAAAAAGTATGTAAATTTTTGCTGTTGTATTGTGTTCTTTGTTTTGTATTTGTCTCTACAGATTTCATAAAATACAGATCATTTTCCTTTCTTTTAAGAAGATGTACCTTTGATTTTCCCTAAGTACCGAATATTTTTAGGATTTAGGATTTTAGTAAGTTTGTAAGGAAAATGAAAATGTTAATTGCCTTACCATTTGGAATGTCCAGCGTACTCTGGAGATAATGTACTTTCTCAACATATAGCCCAGTAAACCCAAGTAAAGACTTCACTTTAGGAATGTCAACCCCCCGTTGACTCCTCCACAGCTACATACCTTACTTAAGACTAATTGCCCTTGAGATTTTTTATTGCTTTTTGTTCTTATAGTTTGTCCTTGAATGGTGTCATTTCATCCTTGTACTTCAAAGTGTTTGCAGGATCAGCATGATAATGTAAAATTTTAAATATTTTATTATGAAGGATAGGACAATCTGAGAAATTCTTAAAGAAACAATTACAGCCACATAAACCAGAGACTCTGTCAGCCTGAGACTGGAAGAACTAGATGGTGCCAAGGTACCACCAATAACTGCACTGACAGGGAATACAACAGAGGATCCCTGAAGGAGCGGTAGAAAAGTGGGACACGGACCTCAAATTCTAGTACGAAAAAGAAAAAAATTTTTTTTTTTTTAGTACGAAGACCAGACTTAATGGTCTGACTGAGACTAGAAGGATGCCGGAGGTCATGGCCCTGGGACTCTCTGTTAGCCCAAAACTAAAACTACTCCCAAAGCCAACTCTTCAGACAAAATTTAGACTGGACTATAAGACATAAAATGATACTGGCGAGGAATGTGCTGCTTAGCTCAAGTAGACACAGGAGACTACATGGGCAGCTCCTGTCTGGAGGCTAGATGAGAAAGCACAGGGGGACAGGAGCTGGTTGAATGGACTCAGGGAAATACAGGGTGGAGAGAAAGAGTGTGCTGTCATATTGTAGGGAGAGCAACTAGGGTCACATAACAATGTGTGTATAAGTTTTTGTCTGAGAAACTGACTTGAATTGTAAACTTTCGTTTAAAGCACAATAAAAAAAGAAAGAAAGAAAGAATTGTAACCACTTGAACTGTCAAAGGAGCCCTGGTGGGACAGTGGTTAAGAGCTCCACTGTTAACCAAAAGGTTGGCGGTTTGAACCCACCAGCTGGGAGAAAGATGTGGTAGTCTGTTCCATAAATATGACAGCCTTGGAAACACTGTGATGCATTTGTGCTCTGTCCTGTAGGGTCACTATGGGTCAGAATAGACTCCACAGCAATGGTTTGCTTTGGGTTTTTGAACTGTCAGCATCACGCCTTCAGTGGCTATTACTTTTCAACCTTTAAAACTATTCTTTTAAGTTCATATCATTGGAACTGAAATACCTGTTAAAAAGTTCTAATACAGAACATTCAGTATGGGCCTGATTTATTAAATGCTGTTTTGTTTTTTCTTATTCACTAAGACAATGAGGATTAAATTACTGTGCAATTATCTAAATATTCTCTGCAGCCCTTTCGTAAGCCTGTTTGTGAAAAATACTCTTTTGTTCTAAACAGACTAATCCTTAAAGCTAAAAGCTCCAAATCAGTTTGAACATCAGTGGACAAACCCATCATCTAAGGATTACAGAATTAAAACATTTAATAGATTGAGAAAACCTGATACTTTATGCCATGCTTATGCTTTGTTTCTAAGTAAATCTTTGATTTCATTTTTAGCCTGTCTAGTATGTGAGTTACAGGAAGGAAAACACTAGAATCTTAGTGCCGGTGTTTTTTTTTTTCTTTTCTTTTTTTGTCCTCTAAAGGTTTTTATCATTCTAACTGTGGCATCTCTTTTCTAGAGTATCTGAAAAAAAGATGCAATATGTAAGAAGACAACCAAAGTTTTTATTACCATCATGAGTGTGTGGTCAGATTCTTCTTATAAATAATAATTAAAAAAATCTTATTCTTTTCTGATGGCCATGAGAATAGAAATTAGGGTAAAATGTGCTTATTGTTTTATATTAATTTGCATCAGTGTTGGAAGGTGTAAATATAGCTTCACAAATGAATGCAGAGTTCAAGAACACATTTTTTGTAATAAAGCAAATAGCACAGAGTACTGGTTATATAACATAAGGGCACATTAACTTGGACTGTTCTATTAATACTTAAATGAATGTTCTTGTAAAAAGAAAAGTTAATTTTGTCATACTGTTTCAGATTTTTTAAATATAAAATTTAATTTGTCTTGTTTATTGGTGATTATTCTCTCATTTTAAAATCCAATCATTGCTATTAGATCGCATCAGAAACCTACTCCAAAGTTTTAGAAAAATTTCTCAATCAATTATAATGTATTGAATTTGTTCATTCATTTATTAGTTTCACCTGCTTAAAGGAAAAAAAACCCTGAGTTTTAGTTACTGAGAAACACTGGGCTTTTTGTTTCCTTTCAGATTAGAGATACTAAATCAGCAGATCAAAAAACAACCCTTTTGCATTTTATTGCTGAAATTTGTGAGGAAAAATACCGAGATATGCTGAAATTTCCCGAAGAACTGGAGCATGTAGAAAGTGCAAGCAAAGGTAATTGATTTGTAATTGTTTTGAGACTCTTTCTTGCCATAGTATTTTATTTTAAATGGTTGAATTAAGGAACCTATAAGCATTATTAATTGTTGTAAAAGTATTTCTGTGGTTATAACTGCTCCAAGAAAAGCAGTAGAATAGTTTCTATTAACTTATATTTGACAGTATAGTGCATTTTAATTACCTACTTGACTCACTTTATATGTGTCATTGTTATTTTTTAACACTGCTAGCTTATTGAAGGTTTCATCTCTCTGATCAGGTAATGCATTGATTCATTCATTTGGTGAATGCTTTAGTATTTATTGCTTGCATAGGAACCATACTAAGGGACTTTTGGTGATATCAAAATGATTGTGAGACAGTTCTTGCCTGAATGTGTTCAAAATCTAAAAGGTGAGGAAAGACATATATACACATACTTGATAAAACAAGGATGAATGCGAAACATGCTACAAGAAATGATAATGTACTGTAGTTCAGATGAAGGAGAAATTAGTTTTTGCTGTATAGGTAAGAAAAGGCTTTCTGGAAAAGGCCAAAAGGGTGAAACTTGAGGATCTGATTTTTACAGACAGGGAAAAAGAGGCAGGCTTTCCAGAGGAAGAACAGCATGAGCAAAGCCTAGAGGAAGAGCACTTTAGGACAGGTGATGGGACTAATTGATTGTAAGGCTGGCGCAATAAGGTGGACTCTCAGAGAGACTTCAGTGTCATGCTGAGGAGTCTGGTCTTGATGGAGTAGTCAGACAGACATCACTGAAGGAAGAGAATGGGTGGGACTTGGCACCATGAGGGAGAGGAGAGGGAGTATAAACAGGTCTCCAAGGCTTTAAATTGGAGAAATGAGCTTCGTCAGGAAATTAGCAAGTATTGCCTACTCCTATAAGATTGCAATGAGTTTGGGTATAGGAGGCTGGAAAATGAAAGGATAGGAGAATCAAGGAAATATTTTCTGAAGCTGAGATTATATATATGGAGAACTACCTTTTTCCTTTTACATAATAAAAGCTTGCCATAAATCTTATATATGAAATTGCATTGTAATAATACCATTTCCCTATAACTCTGAGGACTTTTAGTAAGGACTCAAAAGCATATATGTTTCCCAAGTTTATTACAAACTATCTAAACCTGTTAGTGTCCTTTGAAGGAAAAAAAAAAGTGTGTCTATAAAACCCAGAATATTGATTTTGTTACATCATGCAATGGTTATCTCTGCTGTTCTCATATTTTCAACCTAACCCTTAAAAATATTTCAGTTTCATTCAGTTTGTCTTGTTTTATATTTCAAGGAACAGAAAAAGACTAGGAGACAAAGTATGACTCTACAATACAATTTATTTTCTTTTTTAAGAAAACTTTTAGAATATGAACGGAGGTTATGCTCACTATTACTGTAATAGCATTCTGGCAGTTGCTTTCCTGAAGATCTATACCTTGTCCCTTGTATTTTAAAATACACCTTTGTGACATGAGGCATAATTATTGACATGTAACTGATATCAACATTTAGAAACTTAGTGCTGTAATTTGAAACATGTGAAATGTCATAGAACCAATTCTGAAATTAGATCATTTCAATACTGTTATTACCTTTTTTTAATTGACCTCTATCAGAATTTTTTTCTAAATTTTACGATTGTTCATTATGTTCATCCAACTTGAAAAGATTTTGGAATGAAGTGTATCAAGAATATGTTCAAATAAACTGTCAATTTTATGGTAACAGTTTTTAAGTCTTATATGGAGGATAGTTTACCTGACCATATCTGTTATATATATATATATATATATTTAGTCAAAATAGCCTGGAATGACTGAAATGAAGCCTGGAATGAAACTTATATCGGCTTTGATTTTCTAAGTCAAAATACTTGTATATACTCATAGAGGTAATAGACATTAAAACACATCATACGCTTTTAGTCACCACAGCTACTGGTGAAGGTCGACTCTGCAACACAGCCTTTTGGGTTAGATGTTTTGAAGTTCTGATTTCAGCTTTACTACTTACAAGTTGCGTAATATTGACTCAGTAACTTAAATGTCCAAGTTTTTGTTTTCTCATCTGTATGTTTTAAAATAGGAAGGAAAGTAACCATAAAATTAAATGAGTTAGTATATGTAAAGCATCGAGTAAAATGCTTGGCACATAGTAAGTAAGCAGCTGCTACTGTCACGACTAACACCATTCCTTGTTGTCGAGTCAACTCACCATGGGTGGTGCAATCAGTTAACATACTCAGCTGCTAACTGAATGGTTGGCTGTTAAAGTCCACCCAGAGGTACCTCGGAAAAAAGGCCTGGCAGTCTACTTCCAAAAAATCAGCTATTGAAAACCCTGTGGAGCACAGGTCTACTCTGACACACATGAGATTGCAGCTACTATACAACTATCTGTACCATAATTATTAATAGTAATAATTTATATACTACACAATTTTTTTTTTTACTAATATTTTAGTTTTGCTTATCTTATTAGAAGGGAATTGTCATAGGGACACCATATAGTTCCTCCATTCTCATCTATGTATGTATTATCTTCAATTACATTTGTTTGTTTTGTATATCTGGGCTTTTGGTGAATCCATTTATATTTTTCTTTTACAATATCTCCAACTTCTTTCTCTGTATCCATTTCAAAAGCAAAATCTCTTTGTTATATTTTACGCATCTCTGCTTTCGAGTAGTCTTTCTGCCAGTGAGTTTAAAAGACTGTTGCCAAAATTTCCCTTCCTATATCACTGGGCCACAGCAATCCCTATTCTCGAGTTATTTTGACTACTGCACCCTCCCCTCCCCAAGGTATTTTTCAGCAACTTGTAAAAAAACTTGGCAGAGAGTTGCTTATGAAACATGGAAGGTACTTGTTATTTGCATAAAAATATGGTAGGTCTTTTCTTTCCCTATAAAATTCAGACTTAGAGTTCTCAGCTCAAATATGTTCTTAAGCACATTCCACCTGCTTGCGATCCCTCTTTAATTTCCTCCTAGTTGTCATTGCACTGTGCCCAGACATATTTTCTCTTGAGCCCTTTTTATTCCTTTATAACACTGCTGTCTGTGTACGATTTAACACTGCATCTCATGTCTGAAGTCTCACCTGTCCTGTCCTCTAAGATAACTGCCTATCATACGTCAAATCACTGCTCAAAATCCATTTTTTAAATGTTTTGTTACTAAAGCCTTAGGAGAAATGCTTTTGAATTTAGTTTGAAGGGAGAAATAAAACATTGCAAAAGGTCAAGCCAATTACCTCTTATTTATAGTTAAAAACCTCCTCTTGGTATTTGAATCTAACTTGTCTTGTTTCCTTAATATACGTTTCAGTCCTGTTTGAATTCCATTCTGTCCCCACCATTACTGTGTTTAGCATATATATTCACAGTCTACCAGTGAAAATAAAAAATAGGTCAACACTATATAATTCATTTTATTGGATGATGTACAGCCTCTTGTGAAATGATTGCCTTTTGTTCAAAAATAAAAAGTACCTTCCTTTTTTAAACTGTAGGGCTATAGGTAAGATGAAACAATTTGGTTTATAAATAGGTTATAGAACTTAAATTTAAAGAACAATTACATGACTACCAATACCTTTTTCCATGTTTTTGTATTAGACTCTAAGTACCCATTTCTATAGAGTAAGGGTCTTTTCTGCCTGGTATAGCACATAAATTTATTTGAGCTCATTACTAAAGTTACAGGCATCAAAATTACTGACAAACATAAAGGCAAAAAGAAAAAAAAAAAACCTTAACATGAAAGGAAAACTGAAGGAAGGAAATACATGGGATACTTGGAAAAATTTATTTCATAATTACTTTTATTTCTTGTAAAGCTAAACTCCTAAAATTGTGTGTGTCTTGGCAGATGTGAAGCTATGGTATAAATTTGGCATGTACTCCTAGAGCTTTGTATCTCAAAGATATTGGGAGAAAACACATCATTTTTACATTAAAATATATTGTGGAGTAGAATGTAAAATTTACATGAATTTTTAAAATAAAACAGATGTCTTCAAAGAAATTTCATACTTGCAGCAAATCCCTAGGGGTGTGCATTCAATCTTCTCTTCCATTAGGGGTGCTTTGGTGGGAAAAGATGAAGCATTGCCTAAAGAATTATAGAGTATGTTTCTATTTTTGGAGGATGTGATTGGTTTAGTATTTTAGTTTCGTAGGTAGTTATTGCAGGGAGAAGTGGAAGCAAGCAGACAGGGTGAGGGAGGAGATTGCATAACTTTCTTCTGAACAGATATATGCTCATAGTCCTTATGAAGTTCAGAATTAAATGGTACTATGTAATTTTATTGCCAATAAAATTAATAAAATAATATACTTTGGTAGTTTTATTCTGTGTGAAATTATAAATCTGCAGGTCTTCTCATTCGTGTCTGACATGCCAGTGAGTCTCAAGAGAGAATAATGGTTTCTATAGAGACTCTGAATGCCCTTAAAACATTGAAAACACACTTGATAACCCCCAACTACTCCCCCCCATGATTAATTTTAAAATCAAGCACACATACATTGTATAAAGCGTTGCTGCTTTACTAGACATGTTTGATAGATCCTTTATTCCACCCCCTTCCCATAGGTAGCACTTTAACATTCAGCTTTGAGGATTTTTACAGTTTGATTTAAAACCTCTAGTGTTTTATAGGTTGGCTGCAGGGGTTAAATGAAAAGGGTTAGTAAAGTTTAATTAAAACCATTTCATCGAATAGGGGAAAAATCATGTTAATGTATTTGAAGGTACTATTAATCGTAAGATTTTTCATAAATCTGAAATGGTTTTCACTTCAGGTAAATTAATGCCATCGTACAAGATAAAAGCTGGTTAAATTTCCTGTAAACAGTGTTAATTTCTTATGAATTAAATTATTATAAATTTTAATGATTAAATTATACCTTTGATATCTGCCATTCTCCCGTGTCATATTAGTAACTGATTGGCTATTTATTTAGCCACCTTAACTTTTTAACAGGATTAATTAAGGTGAAAGTTCAGATTAGAGAAAAGAATGTAGGAAAAAAAAATCTATTAAATAAAGAAAAAATATCAGAGTGAAAAAGTGGAGAGGGGAAACAAAACAGGATTTTCAGAAACTTCAGAACTAGAAGCTTTGGAGATTGTCCAGGCCCTGTCAAAAGGACCCAAGATGGCTTTAAGTCGGAACTCATCATTTTACAGATACTGAGGCCCAAAATGATGAAGGAATTGCCTAAGATCACACAACTGGGTGGTAGAGGTAGTGTAGGTTTGCAGATGCTGTCCAGAGTTATTTTATTACATATATTTCAGCTACATTTTTACTTCCTTTGTGGTCTAAACTGTACAACAGAGATTCATGCTCACATATTGAAAAGCATACAGAAAGTAAACGCTGAGCAAGTAAAAGATTTACTGGAAGTGTAAATGCTACTTCCTCTCCGTAGTTGTCCACAATCTCTCTAGCTCTGTTTTGGCAGAATTAACCTCTCCTTTCTCTGTGCCACAGTAGCACTTAAGCCTTATTGGGAATATAGCACATACCAGGTTGCATTTTTTCGTATTTGTTTGCTTCTATCCATACATCTAGGCTGAGTTCCTTTGTGGCAAGAAGTATGTCCTATTTATTGTATGGCCTCAATGCTAGCACAGCATCTCAGACAGAACTAAATGCTCAATAAATGGTACAGGCAGTTCCTGGATTACCAATGAGTTCTGTTCCTAAGTCTGTCTTTAAGTCTAATTTGTATGTAAATCGGAACAGTTGGGTAAGGTGTGTATCTAACGTCATTTAATCACGTTTGTCTTAGTGCGTAGTATGCCTTTCTATACATAAAAAACATTAAAGAAACAATTCCAGATACACTAAAACATCTTAACATAATATAGCAATACTACTACTACTACTAATAATAATGTTTTGATGCATGTAGCAAAGTAGTGCCCATTTGTTATTATGAACCATTGTATGTACCTCAAATTTTTAATGTAATAGGCTTTACAGGGGTTGATTCATAACTGTGGGTTGTACATAGGTCGGACATTTGTAACCTGGGGGCTGCCTGTGATTGCATGTCATTTTCTTACAGCGGTATATTTCAGAATAAGACATTATAGGAAATTAACAAATAGAGAATACCAAAGATCAAAAACCCGTTGCTGATCAAGTAAATTCCCACTCATAGTGACCCTGTAGGACAGAGTAGAACTGCCCCATAGGGTTTCCAAGGAGTGGTTGGGCGACCTTTTGGTTAGCAGCTGAGGTCTTAACCACTGTACCACCAGACAACTTGAAAATTAGTTGTAAATAGAAATGTGTTGTAAATACAAAAGGAAAAACAAGATAACCTAGAATAAGGAGAACACTGGGGCTTAACATTAATTTTGGGGCCCTATTTTATTTCTTTCAAGGAGAAAGTTAAAATTGGAAACAATGGAATTAATAATGGGGAGGGCCTAAATTATGGAGGCCACAAACCATAAAAGTTTATGGTGAATAGTAAGGACTAACTCGCTTAGGAAGTAATGGGAGTCAGCTGTCTAAATGTAATATATACCTAACTGTTGAAATTTCTTCTATTTTTTATTCTAATGCCTGAAAAAAAATGCTTTTATATTGTCTACTATTAGTTTTATTGAAAAAATTCTTTGAGTTATGGAACAAAATCCTACTGTTTTTAGAGCATTTAACACAAGATGTGAGAAAATGTTAAACTGTAGGATCTCCTAACAGATTTAAACTTTGTGCTCTAACCTAACTTTTTGGAAGCACAGAATTATTATTAGCCCGTGTAACAAAATGTCAGTAAAATTGAATTTACATAAATGTTTGCAGTCTGAATAAAATAGAGTACACATGTACCACTACATCATTTTAATAAAAAAATTAAATTGTTTGGCTCCGTTTGGACTTTTTTATATATACTGTTTGAAATAACTTAAAAAATAATTCTTACTATATGAATTGTATTGCTGTCATATCAACACCATAAACATCTTATAAAATTTAAGGGAATATCATTAAATTTTAGAGAATCCAACACATATTTATCCAAGTAAAATTTTCCCTTTTTGTTATGCTTCTTTCGTCTTTACTCTCATGCCATTTTTTAAAAGAAATTAAATTTCTTTAAAATAATAGAAACAATAAGAACTCCAAAGTATGTATAGAAAATGTATTTTTAATTTGAAATGTCAAAAGGACTTAGGAAATACTGTCTCACTTTCTTTGTGCTAGCTAGTAATCTAGTCATTACCAACCTGTCTCAAACTTATAACATATAAACACTAATTCATTTTTATTTCTAGAGGAATCTTTTTGGTTAAAACTTTAATATCTTCAGGTAGCTGTGAAAAGAAGCAGGGGCCACAGCCATTTGGATTTCAGTGAAATGTTTCAGCATATTTCAGCAATTATTTATAGATTTATATAGGCATCTGTCAGGATACCTAAGCTTTTGCATTCCAGAATCTTTTTTTTTTTTGCTAGAGAATTGTATTCCTTGCTTATCTGACTCACACCTTGGCCCTGTCTGTCCCAGAGCCTTGGCTTCTGTGCTTGTTCCAAACTGAAATACTACCCTGTTCTATCTGACCTTTTGAACCAAATGTATCTCTGAAGGCCAAGCTTAAGTCCCACACCTCTATGAAGTCTTCCTCAGCTAGTCCAGCTCTCTGTGATTTTTCATTTCCCAATCTACCATAATGCTTATCTCAACCTTTTCTTTTGGTATTTGATCCTATACTATCTTGTATTACAATATACTGGTTTCAGTGTTCCTGACTGCATCCCGACAAGAGAGTCTGCTTTTGCAGGTCAAAATTTATCACAATATTGACATAGTAAATTCAGCTCAGTGAATGTTTGTTAAATATCACCCTGATTCTACCTGCTGTCTTTAATCCCAGATTAAAATTTTCTGGGTACTTGAATCAACTAAAATATATTTGCAGATATTTAATTTCAACTTCTTCCCCATTAACTAGCCCGTAGAAAACCATGTCTTCAAAAAGTTTTCTTTAAAGTGGTTGTTTAAGGCAAAACTAATCAGTGGTATTAGAATCATTATAATGGTTACCCATGGAGTGGGTAAATTACTGAAGGGATCATCGGAAGGTTTTTGGGGATTGGCCATGTTCAGTTTCTTGATCTGGGTGCTGGTTACAAGGGTATGTTCAGTTTGTGAAAGCTCATTCAGCTGGTCACTTATGTGTACTTTTGTGAAAGTATGTTATGCTTTACCAAAGCATTTTTTAAAAGTCAGTCATTCAAATTTTAAAGATGTCTAATGACTTATAAAAAGTGAGGATTGCACTGCATTTTAATTTAAAAGGTCCATATGTTGTTACCCTTGCCGAGCTATAATGATCACAAGCAGTTCAAAAATATAAATAGGCAATGCTGTCAGGATTGATCTGACATTATTGTAAATCATTATTGTTTTTAGCAAGTTGTTTGTCACTTAAGGAATGTATCAAAGCATGTGTTAGTCTAATAGAGGATGGATGCACTCAGCATTAAATAGAGAAGAAAATAAACACCAACGACGTTCTCTACCACGTAAATATTTAGAGCGATCTTCACTATATGTGTTATCAATATTATGCTGTCGTATCACTGAGAAACCCTGGTGGCATAGTGGTTAAGTGCTACGGCTGCTAACCAAAGGGTCTGCAGTTTGATTCTGCCAGGCACTCCTTGGAAACTCTATGGGGCAGTTCTACTCTGTCCTATAGGGTCATTATGAGTCAGAATCGACTCGATAGCACTGGGTTTGATTTTTTGGTTTTGGTATATATCATTGAATCCTAACATGTCCTTAGCACATACAGAGTTAAAAATTTCACCAAGAGACTGTCACTGCTGTCACTTTTATTATTGTGTCATTGGCTTCAATGTCAGGAAATAGAATGTGTAGGAATAATGCTCAGCTGTATGTTATTGTTGATTCAAGCTAGTTAGTGAAAAAGTGGATATTCTTACATCAAATGTACTGTGATTGATTCTTGAACTACAACACAGAGATATGCTCAGTACAAGAGGTTAAAGGACTAATGTTGAGTAGTAATGTCAAGGTAGAGAGGGGAGGATGAAGGGAGAGGGAAAAATGACAGAAATGAAGTTGGAACTAGCTTTGTGCTCCCATAGCAGAGAAATAAGAAGAGGTTGAGCACACCTTGATTCCCTAGCAGTACTATGGAAAATGAGCAGAATCAGGCAATCAACTTAGTTACCATTACTGCAGTTTTCTCCTCTACTAATGCTTGTGATGTATTCAATAAGGATGAGCTTGGTTTAAGTGTGTAGGGGTTAGGGATTTCAGGAGTGGACCAGAACAGCATGAGGGCTACCTTAGCATTCCCCTGTATTCTACACTTTTTACACATTTCAATCATGGCTTGAACACAGAGCCAAGTCACAGAAGTCTGCACTGCTGGCATGATTTTTTCGAAATTGTGGTGGGGTCTGTTCCTGGAATTTAGATTTTATAGTGTTATGAAGTAAATTTAGTAAAAGCAGCTGTAATACTTACTTGTGTCAGTTTTATATGCCCCAAACTCCTTAACTGTATTTCCATATATAACAGTGAGAAGGGAGCTGACATTTTTCTTTGCAGAGTCATTGAAGGAGTAAGAACAAAACTCTGATGCTTATTGGAAGATAATAGTTCTGTGGCAGATTTCTGGTGTGATCACATCTGAAAGAAGCTTGCTAGAAATAATGTGTTCAGAAATGAGAATCATTACATACGCATTATAGTTTCAGCTTTGCCACTAGCTACTTTGATCATGGTTTGACCATTCAACTTCTCAGTGTGTATTCCTCATTAGTAAAATAACATTTCTTAATTTAAAATTAGAGATGGTGCTATTTAGCCTACTAACTGCTCAAAGTGATTGTAATAATAAAATTAGTTACAGGCATACCTCAGAGATATTGTGGGTTCGGTTCCAGACCACAACAAAGCGAATATTGCAATAAAGCAAGTCACATGAATTTTTTGGTTTCCCAGTGTATATCAAAGTTATCTTTATACTGTACTGTATTCTCTTAAGTGTGCAAGAACATTATGTGTAAAAAAAATACATATCTTAATTTAAAAAATTGCTAAAAATGCTAACCATCGTCTGAGCCTTCAGTGAGTTGTAATATTTTTGATGTTGGAAGGCATTGCCTCATTGTTCATGGCTGCTGACTAATCAGGGTGGTGGTTACTGAAGGTTGGGCTGGCTGTGGCAATTTCTTAAAATAAGACAGCAATGAAGTTTGCCACATTGATTGACTCTTGATTTCACAAAAGATGTCTCTGTGCATGCGATGCTGTTTGATAGCATTTTACCCAAAGTAGAACTTCTTTCAAAATTGGAGTCAGTCCTCTCAAACTCTGCCACCTTTATCAACTAAGTTAATGTGGTATTCTAAATACTTTATTATCATTTCAACAATCTTCACAGCATGTTCACCAGGAATAGAGTCTATCTCAAGAAACCACTTTCTTTGCTCATCTGTACAAAGCAACTCCTCTTCCGTTAAAGTTTTATCATGAGATTGCTGCAATTCAGTCACGTCTTCAGGCTCCACTTATGATTTTAGTTCTCTTGCTATTTCTGCTACATCAGCGGTTATTTCTTCCATTAAAGTCTTGAACCTCTCAATGTGATACATCAGGATTGGAATCAACTTATTCCCAATTCCTGTTAATGTTGGTATTTTGACCTCCTCCAGTGAATTATGACTATTCTTAATGTTATCCAGAATGGTGAATTCTTTCCAGAAGGTTTTCAGTTTGCTTTGCCCAGATCCATCAGAGGAATCACTATGTGTGGCAGCTGCAGCCTTACACAAGGTGTTTCTTAAATAATTAGACCTGAAAAGTGAAATTACTCCTTGATCTATGGGCTGTAGAATGGATGTTGTGTTAGCAGACATGGTAAGAACATTAATCTCCTTGTACATCTTCATCCAAGCTCTTGGATAACCAGGTGCATTGTCAATTAGCAGTAATATTTTGAAAGAAATCTTTTTTTTTTCTGAGCTGTAGGTCTCAACAGTAAATATTCAGGAATCCATGTTGCAAACAGATATGCTGTTTTCCAGGATTTATTGTCCATTTATAGAACACAGGCAGAGAAGATTGAGCATAATTCATTAGGGCCCTAGCATTCTCAAAATGGTAAATGATCATTGGCTTCAACTCAAAGGCACCAGCTGCAGTAGCCCCTACCAAGACAGTCAGCCTGTGCTTTGAAGCTTTGAAGCCGGGCACTGACTTCTCCTCTCCAGCTATGAAAGTCCTAGGTCGCATCTTCTTCCAGTATAAGGCTGTTTTGTCCGCATGGAAAATCTGTTGTTTAGTGCGGCCGCCTTCGGTGACCGTAGTGACATCTCCTGGATAAGCTGCTGCGCCTCTACGTCAGCACTTGCTGCTTCATCTTGCACTTTTAGGTTATGGAGACGGCTTCTTTCCTTAAACGTTAGGAGAAAGGTGATAAACATAAATAATGATCAGGTTGTCAGCAGAATGTTAATTCCAGTTAATTTTGATCAGATTTTTTATAGAGCTGTACTCAGTCCTATTTTATAAGTGGTCAGAATCCAACATGCTAAATTATAATGCTTTCTGTAATAAAGTATAATATTATTTTTATTTTCTTTACGTGTAGTCTTTTAAAAATAAGACTCTCAGTACAGCGTCATAAAGGCTGATCTTATTTTGAATGACATCTCTAAACTTTGATGGAGGAATTGTTGCCCCACATCCAAGGGATGATTGTAAGAGTTCCAATGCCGTATTTTGTTAAGATATCCCTTTTTCGTTAGTATGTATAAAGGTGGTAGAAAGAAGTAGCACATAGTGTATAATTTGAATATTCTAAAGCAACTGATAGTACAAGTTTAGGAGAAAATAAAAAAGACATGAATTTAAAATATTATTATCATGACTAATAAAATAATAGTATTTTCTTTTATGTGCATTTTAAAGAAATTGATTCCACTTGCTTTTGTAGCAGAAAACCCAAGGCTAATATTTATGCTAGCTACTGCTTCTACACTTAATTAGGCATTTTCTGATCGCTAATAGTGATAATAATAATAGCTACCAATTATAGAGAGCTTACTAAGTTCCAGGTACTGTATTAAGAATGATTTTATGGAAAAGCAAACTGAGGCTCAAAAATGTTAAGCACTTTAGGTTACATAAAGAGTAGAGCTAAGATTTTGTCTGTTCTGTATCCCTTGTCTTTTCCACTATAACAAGAGTAATGTCAAAAACATAGGTAAAAAAGACCTAAAATATGACAATTTGTTAATAAATTTAAGATAAAGAAATATAAAGCTTGGTAAATTCTGTATTTTAATGAGAACATTATTATTATTTGAAACTTCCAATAGACTCGAAGAGATAAAAATGGTTACTATGCACTCTAAAACTACAGGAAAATATTAAATATATATAAATTGTGCTTTTAGAATTTAGGGATTCACTCAGTTGAATGACCCCCTCCCTGCGACACGTGTCCACAGAGAACATTTATGCACCCTATCATGGTGAACAAAGATAATACATATTTCCATTGCCCATCCTTCTTGAGGGACATGATGTTCAACTGAACACTTGTTCATTTAACTCTACTAATATAAGGAGCTGAGATACCTCAGTTGCACATTTATACCCATTGGGTTAAGTGCATCAATTCCCTTCAGTTATCTATTCTATGGATGTTGATGTATTGTTGTATTAACTTGTACATTTATTCATGAAGCTTTTACTATTAGAAACCATACTGAATAGGTGTTCTTCAGAGGAAAATGAGCTGCCTGAAACATTTCTGTTAATTACCTCAGTTGATAGCTTACATACAGATTCATCAGATGCTTAACTCCTAAATAAGCAAATGGTACACAGAGAGAGTATTCTCAGGAGAAAAACATACCAAAAATGTTCAGCCTCATCAGTAATTAAAAAAAAAAATGCACTTAAAAGAATAAGATACAAGTTTTCAGCTATTGAATTTACAACGGTTAAAAACAAATGAACAAACTATATCACGGACTTAATATGGGCCCAAGTTCAAGCTGTCATCAACTTTTAGGAAATCAATATATATCAAGAGCCTTACATTAATTTCAACACTTTAATTTCTCCTAAGAAGGTGATCAGAAATTGGCACCAAGATTTACGCACAAATGGTCTTTGCATCATTACAGCGGTGGAAAATTGGAAATATCCCAAATGGCTAAGAATTAGAAAAGTAATAAAATGAATCATAGAATGTACATATACTACAATATGTTGTAAATAAAATAAAATCTTGAATGAACTTTAATGACATGGGGAATGCAAGTAATATAATAAATGTAAATAAAATGATATAATTATTTCCTGAAGAAATAATTATTGAGCACCTATCACATGCCTAACACTATTCTTGACACCAGGGTACAATAGTGAGTAAAATAAAGTTCTCATTTTCATGGGAGAAGCAGACAAAAAGTATTATAAAGAAAAATAATGGAGGGCAAGGGAGTAAAGACAGAGGGTGCTGTATTACCCAAAGTGTTCAAGGAAACCTCTTTGAGGAAACAGCAGTTGACCAGAAACCTGATTAAAATGAAATAACAAACCATGTTGATATCTCTGTGAAGGGCATTCCAGTCAATTGAAACAGCAAGTTTAAAAAGACCCTGAGTCTTATATGTGCTTAATGTATTTGAGGGAGAGTAAGGGAGCCAGTGTGGCTAGATTACTGTTTGCCAGGGAGGAAATGACTGGAAAAGAAGTTGGAGATGTTGTAGGTCCTGGAATGGACTTTGGATTTTATTGAAAGGTTGCTGGGAAACCATTAGTATGTTGAGATCTACGAGTGATAAGATCCCTTTACTTTTAAAGGAATCATTTTAGCTGCTATGTGGAGAAATGGATTGCAGTAGGGTTAAGAGTAGAGGGATAACAAAAGGTTATTGAAATAGACGTTTCCATGGATTAAGGTGTGCATGGATTGGTGGTGGAGGTTATGAAAAGTAGACTTTTTTTTTTTTAAAGATGAATCCAACTGCTTTTGTTGATAAATATGATGTGGAGTATGAGAGAAGGACTTCCTCAACAATGATTCCATAGGTTTTGGTCAAAGCAACTGAGAAAGGATGGAAATGAAATGGAGAAGACCATAGAAGGATCCCATTTTGGGGATGGGAATATGAGGAGTTTTGTTTTGGTCATATTAAGTTTGAGATGTCTCTTGATGTCAAAATGGAGATATCAAGCAGGCAGTTGGATATGAAATTCTGGAAATCAGAGGAGACACTGGGGCTGGAGATAGAAATTTGACAGCCATGGATACATTAATTGTATTTAAATCTGTGTAAGTAGATGAGATCACCATGAGAGCCAGTGTAGAAAGGAAAGAGAAGAGGCTGAAACATGGAAGCCTGGGCCTACGTGTGCAGGCATAGGTAACCTATATGGTAGTTTTATGTAAATTTGAAGAGGAGTATCCTTCTGAGACAGCACAGAAGGTCTTGCCTTTGGCATTGCCAGCATGTATAGGGATTTCATTTGATTCAAAATGGCAAGAATGATAGGTACAACTTTTAAGTTATGCCTTATTAAACCAGCGTACCAGATGTTGTTTTGTCATGCATATTGTTTGCATTACCTGTGGAGGAGGTTTTGTTTTAAAGAAAAAAAAAATCAGTCATGCATATATGCATGCAAAAACAAACACATATTTAATAATCCTGAAAATTACCTACTTCTCTTGATATTCATAAGCTCTTTTGATCATCATAAACTTAATATACAGTGTTTTTGAGATTAGCACATGGAAAATCGGATGCATTGTTTTGGGATTTAGAGGATCTGCAAGTGTGCAGAGATTTACCCTCTGGAAATTCTTGTGGTTTTGTGTATGTCTGTTTTTTTTTGGGGGGGTGTCATACAATTTTAGTTTTATTCTTTATTTTTTTAATCTTTGGTACTGATACTTCCAATGAGAAGTCTGAGCATGTTGGAATTCTTAAGAAAAATACATAGAGAACAAGAGACTGTTTTTGCAACTTTAAAACTCTACCTCTATGGGCTCTTCAACATATTTTTAACAGTAAAAGTCCCCTCAATACACAATGAAAATATCTTCTTGTAACCAACAGCTTTTTTTTATTTAATTTTTATTGTGCTTTAAGTGAAAGTTTACAATTCAAGTCAGTCTCTCACACAAAAACTTATATACACCTTGCTACATACTCCCAATTGCCCTCCCCCAAATGAGACAGCCCGCTCCCTCTGTCCACTTTCTCTTTTTGTGTCCTTTTCTCCAGCTTCTAACCCCCTCTACGCTCTCATCTCCGCTCCATGCAGGAGATGCCAACCTAGTCTCAAGTGTCCACCTGATCCTAGAAGCTCACTCCTCACCAGCATCCCTCTCCAACCCATTGTCCAGTCCAATCCCTGTCTGAAGAGTTGGCTTTGGGAATGGTTCCTGTCCTGGGGCAACAGAAGGTCTGGGGGCCGTGACTACCGGGGTCCTTCCAGTGTCAGTCAGACCATTAAGTCTGGTCTTTTTAGGAGAATTTGGGGTCTGCATCCCACTGCTGTCCTGCTCTGTCAGGGGTTCTCTGTTCTGTTCTGTTGCAGGGCATTCATCGGTTGTAGCCAGGCAACATCTAGGTCTTCTGTTCTCAGGATGATGTAGTCTCTGGTTTACATGGCCCTTTCTGTCTCTTGAGCTCACAATTGCCTTGTGTCCTTGGTGTTCTTCGTTCTCCTTTGATCTAGGTGGGTTGAGACCAACTGATGCATCTTAGATGGCCGCTTGCTAGCGTTTAAGACCCGAGACACCACTCTTCAAAGTGGGATGCAGAATGTTTTCTTAATAGGTTTTGTTATGCCAATTGACTTAGATGTCCCCTGAAATCATGGTCCCCAAACCCCCGCCTCTGCTACGCTGGCGTTCAAAGCATTCAGTTTATTCAAGAAACTTCTTTGCTTTTGGTTTAGCCCAGTTGTGCTGACCTCTCCTGTATTGTGTGTTGTCTTTCCCATCACCTAAAGTAGTTCTTATCTACTATCTAATTAATGAATGCCCCTCTTCCACCCTCCTTCCCTTCCTCCCCCCTCTCATAATGATCAAAGAATATTTTCTTCTCTGTTTAAACTATTTCTGGAGTTCTTTTAATAGTGGTCTTATACAATATTTGTCCTTTTGCAACTGAGTAATTTCACTCAGCATAATGCCTTCCAGATTCCTCCAAGTTATGAAATGTTTCACAGATCCATCACTGTTCTTTATCGGTGCATAGTATTCTGTTGTGTGACCACACCATAATTTCTTTATCCATTCATCTGTTGATGGGCACCTTGGCTGCTTCCATCTTTTTGGTATTGTAAACAATGCTGCAGTGAACATGGGTGTGCATATGTATGCGTTCGTGGAAAGGCTCTTATTTCTCTAGGATATATTCCAAGGAGTGGGATTGCTGGATCGTATGGTAGTTCTATTTCTAGCTTTTTAAGGAAGCGCCAAATCAATTTCCAAAGTGGTTGTACCATTTTACATTCCCACCAACAGTGTATAAGTGTTCCAGTCTCTCCACAGCCTCTCCAACATTTATTGTTTTGTGTTTTTTGGATTAATGCCAGCCTTGTTGGAATGACAGGAAATCTTATTGTAGTTTTAATTTGCATTTCTATAATGGCTAATGATCACGAGCATTTCCTCATATATCTGTTAGCTACCTGAATGTCTTCTTTAGTGAAGTGTCTGTTCATATCTTTTGCCAATTTTTTAATTGGGTTTTTTGTCTTTTTGTAGTTGAGTTTTTGCAGTATCATGTAGATTTTAGAGATCAGGTGCTGATTGGAAAAGTCACAGTAAAAGCTTTTTCCCAGTCTGTAGGTAGTCTTTTTACTCTTTTGGTGAAGTCTTTGGATGAGCATAGGTGTTTGATTTTTAGGAGCTCCCAGTTATCTACTTTTTCTTCTACATTCTTTATGTCTTGTATACTGTTTATGCCACATGTTAGGGTTCCTAGCATTGTCCCTATTTTTTCTTCCATGATCTTTGTCATTTTAGATTTTATATTTAGGTCTTTGATCGATTTTGAGTTAGTTTTTGTGCATGGAGTGAGGTATGGGTCTTGTTTCATTTTTTTGCAGATGGATATCCAGTTATGCCAGCACCATTTGTTAAAAATACTGTCTTTTCCCCATTTAACTGTTTTGGGGCCTTTGTCAAATATAAACCGCTCATATGTGGATGGATTTATGTCTAGATTCTCAATTCTGTTCCTTTTTTTTTTTAAGAAGACTGATGCATCTGTCTGTATTTTGATTGTATTTGCATGTACCAAAAATAATCATTTTGAAGGAAATTAAAGGAGGCAGGTAATTTCAGGAAGTGGATACAGTTTAAACGTGGGTACAGATCAAGTAGATAGTAAACAAGACATTTTTGTGCTAATGATTGGTGTGACATTTTCCAAGACCTGACACCACCACCATGCGGCTTTGAGCTGCACATTCCCAATGTTTTTCCATTGCTAACAATGATGTTAGACAGCTGTGCTTCCAAAAGTAAGTGAGCCAATCACCAGACCTGCTAATTGCTTTGCTTGAGAAATGCTACTTACAAAATAAAGCCCAGAAACATGATATTCAAATATGAACCTAATAGGTAGATAACCAGCTAATCTTGAATTATATTTGGTCCAGGAGCAGAAATATGATCTGGTTTGTGAAAAAAAGTGATCACTGATTTGACTGTTTTACAAAAGCAGCAACGTAGGTTACAGAATTCTCCAAATTGTCAGACTTTTAATAAATAGATAAACTCATACCAGGGGAATTAGAATTAACCTCCAAAAGGAAAAATGTTTCTTAGTCTTGAGAGGTTTTTTGATTGTTTGTTTTAGGGTTTACAAAGACAGCTATACAAATGGGACCAAAAAGGAGAGGCAAGATCTAGAAAACTGTAAAATTTAAATATGTACTGGATTTTTTTTTTTTTTTAGGTATAACATGAGTGGTAGGTGAGGACGCCACCCATGAAGGGGAGAGGAGACAAAAACAAGAGGAATAACATTTGTATGCAGATATTGCTTCTAAACACTATATGTACTAAGTTTAAATTAACTATTTTTCAAAGCACCCATGATTCCCTGAATCAGTTTGTCTTCCAGTGTCATTAGTGCCATTCCGCTAGCCTTTTAAAGTTCCAAAATTCTCCGTTATTTCAGATTCACTATCATCAAGTTTTGGAGTAAGCATAAAGATATTACAGTGCTTATTCTAACTCATAAAATTTCAAAACAAAGTGTATAGCAGGGCCAAAAAATGGGCATACTTATATTTGGCCTTCTATTTATATTTGTATCCTCAAAACTAATTATTTCTTTAAGATCCCCTGTCATTTAGAGTGGTTAGCACCTGAAAGTGTATGTTGAATGTTAAAGACTTGTGAAGTTCAAAAATTTTGCAAACCATAATTTTCTATGGAGATTAATCAAGGTAGTATCGCTATTCTTTAAACATACTCTTCTGAAAAGTTGTATCACGGTCACAATTTATTATATATGAAAAAAAGTGTATGTATAAACAGTTTTTTGTTTGCTTTTCTAAGATTCAGAATCAGTTAATTATTTTCATCGTATTGCCTTGTCGTTAGCCTTCCATGGTCTTAAAGAAATGGGAAATGATTGTGATTAGTGAAGCTGTTTGTAAGATGATTTTGAGGATTGTGTTGACGTTAAATATTGTAATGTTCAAATTATAAGTAAATATCTGAGATTTGGAGGATATAAAAAGAGCTGTATCTTCAATAAGTCATTTCCAAATTAAGGTAGAAACAGTTAATATAAGTTAAATCAATCCCTATTTCATTCTTCAGATTCTTGGCTAGGAGCAAACTAGACTGGAGGAAAGTATCTCTAGACAAAAGCAGCACCCCGTCACTTGTCAGCATTGTTCTCTTCAGCAGTGTTTATTGCCAGCATTCCAAATGTGTTGTGTGTGTGTGGTTGGGAGCACTCGAGTACTGTTAACACCTTAATTAAAAAATAAATAGCAACTGTCAGTGTTGCTTTTGCTAGAGCTTTTTGACTCAAGTGCTTGGTTTCCTCTGCTTTTTATTATTTGCATGAAGGAAAAAAGAAATCACTCGTTTGACATTTCTCGTTAAAAAAAATGAAGTGCTAATTAAACTGTTGTGGGACAATATTATCCTCTTTTGTTTTACACTGACAATTCTTATGCAGAGTCACCTTAAGCAGCTTCGCAAATCAGAATTTGCTGGGCCTCTTATTCTTTCTCAAATTCACTGAACAGGTCCGTTCCAAGGGACATTGAAAATGCAAGGCAATGCAAGGCCAGGCAAAAATAACATTTATTTCATGAAAGTTTCATTAGCACTTTCACTAGCTGAAGATAAAGCGAAAAAAATGTTTCACAGGGAGCCATATGAGATATTAATATATACAGATTTTTAAAACAAAACACAGAAGTCTGTAAAGCCATGAGGTATTGCTGTGAAAGAATACAAAATTATATGGATTTTGAATATGTTGAAAAATGGCTTAAATGTACTGAGCTGATCTCAGCCCTTGGCTTTTACTTTTTATGTGAGTGATATCTGAACAAGGGTTTTATTATAGTCATTTTTGTTCATGCTGCTATAGTTAAGATTGTCAGCATTTCCATTACAACCCCACTATTTCATTTGGGGTTCATAACTCAGCTATACATGTCACCCTGGGCTAAAGGCTTGCATATGCATTTTCAACTTGTGGTGGTAGTGATGGGTATGAGTGTGATTAAGTATGTATGTAGTAAATAGGGTTGGTATGAGTGAGAATCGATTTGACAACAATGGGTGTGGTTTCGGTTTTTTGGAAATATTCAAATTAACATATACTGTGTTTTATGGTATGAAAGATTTTAATGGAATCGTACAGTGTGTTTCCTTAGTTACACAAACCATCTGAGAAATGTTCACTCTGTCAGTATAACTGATTAACCGAGTTAAAGAAAACTCTTTTCAATCTAATTAGTTCTTGTAGCCAAGAAGCTCTGAGCTTGTCTTGGAGCCATGAGCCAAAACACCTTCTGCTACCAGTAGAGTAAGGACTTCTAAAAGGCACTCTGTGATGTATCACCATTATAACAAAACAACTGGGGATAGAAAAATTGATACCAACAGTTTGACATTTGTATATGTAGCAATAGCCACAGTGTTCAGGTACCTAACATATTTTTTAAAAATTGAAATCTGCTTTCTTTTGAATGAATCCTATTTTCTGGGTGTAAAGTTAATGACTGTTTTTCCTGATTATAAAAAGTAAACTATTAAAAAAAAACTATTACAACTTAGTAAATTGGGATGACGTAGTTCACAAAGATAACATTCTACATCCTAGTTTGGTGAGTAGTGCCTGGGGTCTTAAAAGATTGCGAGTGACCATCTAAAATATAACTGTTGTGTCTACCCATATGGCAGAAAATAGAGTGGGGGAAATCAAAGGCTCAAAGAAGAAACTAGTCCATGGGACTAAAAGCCCTCAGGAAGCACAGCCTGTTCTAACTAACCTGTGACCCGAAGAACTAGATGGTGCTTGGCTACCACTACCAACTATTCTGACCATGGATACTATAGGATGTCCTGGATAGAATGAAAGACAAATGTAGAATAAAACTCAAATTCCTCAAAAAGATCAAACCTACTAGACCGATTATGATTATAGGAACCCCCAAGACAATCTCCCTAGGATAACCTTTGAACATGGAATTGAAGTTATTTCTGCAGGTCAACTTTCAGCCAAATAATAGGTTGGTTTATAAAATAGTCAGTAGTACCTGTAAGTAATGTGTTGCCTTAAACAATGAACTATATGAGACTAAATGGTCAACATTTACCCATAAGCAAAGGTGAGAAGGCAAGGAGGGGAAGGGGAGCTAGATCAGTGGAAACAGAACAAATAGAATGGAAATATTGGGAATGCTGACACATTGTAAAAATTGCAACCAATGACACGGATTAAAGGGGAATCTAATTTGCTGTGTAAACTGTCACCAGAAACACAATAAGTATAATTAAGAAAAAAAAAAGTTAAGCTATTATAGAATTTAAAAAATACAATAATTTAAAGAAAAATGAAAATAATAAAGAAGAAAATAAGTTACCTATAATCCCTCAAACCAGGAATAGCTACTGTAAAGATTTTATTGTATATTCTTCTAATCTTTATCTCGTGTATACACAGAGATACATATATTACAAAACTGGGATCATAAGCCCAATCACAATCTGCCTTTTTTTTTTTGTGTGTGAGAGAGCACAAGCATGTGATTAAATATTTTTCTGAAGCATAATTTCCCAGACTTCACAGTATTCTCCTCTAAGGGTGCACCAAAGTTTAACTTATTACCTACCATCAAGGATTTTGAAATCTATTAATGGTTTAATCTTCCTTTAGAGTGAAGATCCGATGCAACCGTTGTGCAGCTATTTTCACAGTAACCTAGTTACTCCATTTTGTACATGTTATGAATTCTAAATTTTTGATTGAAAAAAATGTATTAGAAATAGAGCATTTGTTATACATTGATCCCATAGAGATATGAAGTACCAATGAAATCATCATATCCTTTCAATTCTTGCTATCTTAACTTGAGGAACAGGCAAGGAAGACATTTTGTTGCAAATAACGTTTCTCCCTTTATTTTGGGAGGATTCTGCATAGGCATAGGATATTATTTATTATAAAGAGTTCTGTAATCAGAAGATCCAGGTTTGAATTTCAAATCTCAACTGTGTTTTCTAACTTCGTATGTGATTTTTCGACAAGGTATATAATCGATGTGAGCCTTACTTTTTTTTTCTTTAAGATGTAGGTAATACCTACCTCCCAATGTTCTCTTAAATACTAAATGGATTATTATACAAAACATTAGTCACTTATTCAGGTCCTTGGGTGGCACAAACGGTTTGTGCTCCATTGTTAACCTAAAGGTTGGCAGTTCGTACTCACCTAGTGTCACCACAGAAGCAGCGCCTTGTGATCTGCTTCCATAAAGATTTCAGCCCTTGTTGAGTTTATATTCTGATGGGAGACAATGAGGACAATAATTATAAATTGTGATAAGTGCTATGAAAGGAAATGACAAATGCTCCTATTTTAAGTTGGGTGAGTCAATGAATGTTCCCTGAGGATGTGACATTTAGGATTTCCAGGTAGGAGGAATCACAAGGACAATGGCCCCAAGGCAGAAAGAGTTTAACATACATTTTTGTTAGCTGCCTTTGAGCTCACCCCTGACTCATGGGGACCTCATGCACAAGGAGATGGCATCACTGTGATCCATAGAGTTTTCATTGGCTGATTTTATAGATTGTCAGGCTTTTTTTTTCTAGTCCATCTTTGTCTGGAAGCTCCCCTGAATAGTATCATAGCAACACAAAAGTTTGCACTGAGAGACAGTTGTTGGCTGCTCATGAGGTGCATTGGCTGGGTATCCAAAGAGGCCTCCCACATAGTCTATGAGGATTCTACCACTGAGCTACCAGTGCCCTCTTTAATATATTCTAGGACTTGAAAAGCAAGTGTGGCTAGAAAGTAGTAACCAAATGGGAGAGTGGCATAAGATGAGAGTGGAATGCTAAACTAGGGCTAGGTCATGATGGAACTGAGTGTATAGCAAACTATGTGACAGAGAGGAGGCCCCCAATAAATACACTTCCTTCCTTCTGGATTTTAGAAATAATTTTGGCCAAGATCTTTTTCGTTCAAAGTACGTTGTCTAGGTTGTGTAAATGTTTCCTGTCTTATCTGGATGATCCTAAATGATATCTGTCTCACTTAGTTTTGACTTTTGTGTAGGCACCTCTTTTCCTTTTCTCTAGTACCTCTTCCCCTTACCTTTTCCTCCCGTGCTACCCCATTTGCCCAAAGCCATACGGCCATTTTGCCTCTCTATGCTGTTCTACTTCTTTGGCTTTCTTATTTTGCCGTATTTCCTGCTTACTAGCCCAATGTTGGTATCTTCTTTTACCTGGATTCATCTCCTCTCCTTTTTCTGATTCTTTTGTAGCATTTGATTAGAGTGTGTAGTACGAATACTGCAAATCAGTGAGAGGTCAATAAAACAGCAAGATGCACAGGTAAAAAGTTCTCATAGCTATGAATCTTTAAAGCTAAGTCTTTCTATCAGAAAGGTTACCCCCATCTCCATGGAACTAATAAATAAACCTTATACAGACTTATGCCAGTAAAAATAGTCGACTAAAGTAACCAATGGAATTCATGCCTTAGATATCTTTGTATAAATCGAAAGAGAGAAAGGGGCAAACATTTAACAAGATTATCACAAAAATAGCATTGGCATTAGGAAAGTGTTGAGTTACTGTAGCTTCTTCTCTGTGTGTCTTTAGGTATATTAACAAAAGACTTAACGAAAGAAAACAATGTACAGCATAGGCAGTTCTTGTGCCTGTAGCGCAAGGGTACATAATTTGGGCATGTGTGTAGATGTGGATGTTTTTATTACTGGCAGTAGTGAATTCTAAAGGACCAATTTTGGTTGAGTTTTCTTGTCTTAAACAGTTGTCTCTCAAGCACTATTAATTATTCTTATTGTTATTATCATTAAATTATACTTAAAAATGCCAGACTGTTTTCCATAGCAGCATTGTTTGATATAAAAAATAAGAAGTGCTGTCTATTTTTTTAGTGATCGTTAATGTTTTTCTTTATTATTTTGGATTTATCGTTTCTAGTATAAAATATCTTTACAAGTTAATTAATTACATTTGGCATTAAATGTATCTGCCATGTATAGCACAATGTTATGGAAGTGGGTAAGAAAGAGTTCGTATATATAAGGTGCTTGCAGATTTCATCAGTGTTTTATTTTTACTAAATCTTCTGTATCTTTAGCATCATTGATCATGTTTTTAATATAGATATGATTATCTGGAACTTAAAGACTGCCATCAAGAATAGTTTCTGATACAACATTTCTTTCTTAGTATTGGTGGCATTGGGATATAGATATAGAATATAATTCAGTTAAATGAATAATGCCTATAGTATGTAGTACTACTCTCTGCTAGGTACTGAGTGAAATTGGATCCCTAACCTCCAGAGTCTCAATCTAGCTATAAATACCAAAAATAAAATAAAAATTAGGAGGAAGAATATTAACCTTTATTGAGATCCCACTTTATAATAGGCTGTCATGATAAATACTTTTTACATATGTTGGCTCTTTTGAAATTTGAAACATTCCTGTAAGATATTGTTTCCCCTATTTTGGAGGAAAGTAACGAAATTTAGAAGAATGAAGAAACTCACCTAAAAGTTACATAGCCAGGATGTGAATGACTTTCATACCGATGTTCTAGAACTATAAGGAACACATAGGGCCCTAGAATCAGAGATTCTTAAGACCATAAATTCTGGAAACACATCCTAAAGCCAAAGTTTACCAGAACTATAGCACTAAACATCAAGCCATATTGTCCTGAAATCTTTATTACTCTATGTTATACTGATTATGAAATTTCAAATAAGGTAACAATTAATGTGGGCTAGAGATGGAGTTAGAATACCAATAGAGATGTTTCAACAAATGGATGCAGTGGTAGAAGCGCTCACTCATCTATGTCAAATTTGGAAGACAGCTACATGGCCAACGGATTGGAAGAGATCCATAATTATACCCATTCCAAAGAAAGGAGGTCCAAGAGAATGCAGAAATTATCGAAAAATATCTGAACATCACACACAGGTAAAATTTTGCTGAAGATTATTCAAAAGCACTTAGAAGAGTACATCGACAAGGAACTGCCAGAAATTCAAGCCAGATTCAGAAGAGGACATGGAACAAGGGATATCACTGCTGATGTCAGATGGATTATGGGTGAAAGCAGAGAGCAACAAAAAGATTTTTACCTGTGTTTTATTGACTATGCAAAGGCATTTGACTGTGTGGATCATAACCAATTATGGATAACATTGCAAAAAATGAGAATTCCAGAACACTTAAATGTGCTTATGAGGAACCTGTAATTAGATCAAGAGGCAGTTGTTGGAACAGAACAAGGGGATTCTCTGTGGTTTAAAGTCAGGAAAGGTGTGCGTCAAGGTTGTATCTTTTCACCATACTTATTCAGTCTATATGCTAAGCCACTCATCCGAGAAGTTGTAGTGTATGAAGATAAATGGGGCATCAGGATTGTAGGAAGACTCATTAACAAGCTGCAATATGCAGATGACACAACTGTGTTTATTCATTGTGAAGAGGACTTGAAACACTTACTGATGAAGATCAAAGACCACAGCCTTCAGTGTAGATTACACCTCAAAATAAGGAAAACAAAAATCCTCATAACTGGATTAAAAAGAAACATCATGATAAACCAAAAAAAAAAACTTGCCATCGAGTCAATTCCACCTGATAGCAACCCTGTAGGACAGAGTGGAACTGCTCCATAGAGTTTCCAAAGAGCACCTGGTGGATGTGAACTGCTGATCTTTTCATTAGCAGCCGTTGTACTTAACCGCTACACCACCAAGGTTTCCAGCATCATACAGAGAAAATAAATTGAAGTTGTCAAGGATTTCATTTTACTTGGATCCATAGTCAATGCCCATGGAAGCGGCAGTCAAGAAATCGAATGACACATTGCATTGAGTAAATCTACTGCAAGCGAAAATGTCACTTTAAGGACTAAGGTGCTCCTGACCAAAGACATGGTGTTTTCAGTAGCTCCATATGCATGTGAAAGCTAGTCAATGAACAAGGAAGACTGAAAAAGAATTGATGCCTTTGAAATATGTTGTTGGCAAAGAATATTTAATATAACATGGACTGCCAGAAGAATGAACAGTGTGGAAGATATACAGCTAGAATGCTCATTAGAAGCAAGGATGGTGAAACTTCATCTCACATACTTTGTGCATGTTATCAGGAGGAACCAGTCCCTGGAGAAGGACATCATGCTTGGTAAAACAAAAGTTCAGCACAAAAGAGGAAGACCCTCAACCCTCAATGAGATGGATTGACACAGTGGCTGCGACAATGGGCTCAAACAGCACCGATTGTGAGGATGGCGCGGGACCAGGCAGTGTTTCTTTCTGTTGTACATAAGGTCAGTATGAGTTGGAACCAACTCAACAGCATCTAACAAGAAGAACAAGAGTTGGAGAAGGAGGTGACATTTGAACTGCTCTGTGGATATAAGCATTGGGCAGCAGAGACTGAAAAGAAAGAAAACTGTTGTTAAATATACATTATCAAGAAAGTAAAGAGACAACCTAGAGAACAGGAGAAAATTTTGAAGTACCATATGTCTGATTAGGGCTTAATAACCAGAATATATTTAAAAAAAAAAAAAACTACAACTCAACAAAAAAGAAAAACAACCAAATTTGAAAAAGCAAGCAAAGGCATTGAATAGACATTTTTCCAAAAAAGATATGCAAGTAGATAATAAACACATGAAATGATTGTTAACATCATTCATTTGTCACTGAAAACCAAAACGAAACCCATTGCCACTGAAGTCGATTCTGACTCATAGGGACCCTATTGGACAAAGTAGAACTGCCCCTAGGGTTTCTAAGGAGGGGCTGGTAGATCAGAACTGCTGACCTTTCGGTTAGTAGCTGAATGCTTAACCACTGCACCATCAGGACTCCTCATGAGTCACTTGGGAAATATAAATCAAAACCACAATGAAATACCACTTCATGTTCACTAGGGTGGCTATTATGTAAAAGTGGAAAACAACAGGTATTGACAAGATGTGGAGAAATTGGAACCCTCTTGCATTGCTTTTGGGAATGTAAAGTGGTGTAGCTGCTGTGGAAAACAGTGTGACATTTCCTCAAAATGTTAAATATAGGATTACCATATGACCCCGCAACTCCGCTCACATTGATACTTTTTCACCGATGTTCATTTCAGCATTATCCACTATAGCCAAGAGGTGGAAACAATCCAAATACCCATAAACAGATTAATGGATAAATTAGATGTAGATTATCTATACAATGGAATGTTATTCAGCCAAAAAGAGAAACAAATTTTTGATACATGGTCTGACATGGATGAACCTTGGAAACATTTTGCTGAGTGAAATAAGTGAGACACAAAAGGACAAATATTGTATGATCCCACTTATATGAAATACCTAGAATAGGCATTTGCATAGAGGTAAAAGCTTATTAATGGTCCCTAGCAGCTGGGAAAGGAGGAATGAGAAGAATTGCTTAAAAAGTACTGAGTTCCTATTTGAAGTGATGAAAAACTTTTGGAAATGTGGAGTGGTGATATTGACAACATGCTGAATGTAATTTATGTCACCAATTTGTACATTAAAAAAAATTTTTTTTAATAGCAGACTTTTTGTTATATATGTTTTACCACAGTAAAAAAAAATTAAAACATCAACAACAGCAGAAACATTTTTAAGGGCATTACTGTGTTAGTTCCATGAAGGATTCAAAAATATTGTTAGCTTTAAGATACTTACAGTCTAGTTGGAGAGAAGGAATAAATGAATGAAGCATATAAAAGGTACTATTGTGACAATGCAAAACAGCCATTCGATAAGAGTGTAGACCATAGAGTCACCGGAGCTGGAGTACCTTATACTGGTAAGTCACACAACTATACTTATACATATAAATGCCTAAGGCACACCTATCTTTCCTACTTTCTACAAAGAAATTATATAAAATGCACCCCTCCAAACAAATGTTTTTGTCTGTCAGCAAAAGTGAAACAGACTTAAGTTTCTGAGAGAGCACTACTTTTTTATTTTTTAAATCAAAAAAGAGACTGAGTTGCCTTAGGTAAACTGAAATTGTCAATTCCTAGTCAAAGCAATGCATCAAATTTAGAAAGGTATATCCCCTTACCCATTTGCTTTACTATTTAACGTGTATGTCTGCTTTCAGCTTTCTCATGCTAAGGAAATCTTTGCATTCTTGGACATTAATTCCTAACAAGTCTTTGTTGTTACTTTTTTTTTTGTTTTTAAGAATGCATTAAAATTTTCTTCTTTATCCTTTCACCTAGTAGTGTTTTATAACTTCTCTGAATATGAGTAATGGGTTAGCATTTTATATGGTCATTGGTATAAAAGATTACTGGATTTTTTGTTGCATGGTCCTCTGTCAGTTGCCTATTTTCACTGTAGTCTAAGGTATTATATAAAGACAAAATGGGAACTATGACAGAGGACCAAGAGAGAAATATTTTAATGTAAATAGTAATGCAGGAGGAAGACACATTACATGCATTGTATTTGATTATTTCAACAAATATTTATTGAGTTCTTACCAGGTATTTCACTAGGCAGTGTTGATACAATGGTGATAGAGAAGTAGACACTGCCCTCCTGGAGCTTACAACGTCATAGGAGAGACAGAAAATTAATAGCAGTTATATAACTGTACATTTTGATATACATAGTAGGAAAGAAACAGGAGTCGCTGGGTGGTGCAAATGTTTAAGCACTTGACTACTAGCCAAAAGTTGAGCAGTTTGAACCCATCCAGACGCACCTCAGAAGACAGACCTAGTCATCTGCTTCCAAGAGGTCACAGCCTTGCAAACCCTATGGAGTACAGCTCTAGTCTGCACACATGGGGTTGCCATGAGTTGGAATTGACTGGATGACAACTAAAAACAACAGGGAAGAAACATACTGTATGCAACAATGAATAATAATTCTATGGGATAGGAGCAGCTGGAGGGTTACTTATGATAATATGCTCAGAGATGGCTCCTCTTGACGAGGTGCCCTTTAGATGGAGGCCTAAAGGCTGAGAAGGTGATTGGTGTATTTTCTGTTTGCAGGGTAAGTGTTCCTTGGAGACATATAAAATAAGTTCAAAGAAATATTACCAAAATAGCATTACCTGGGTGGCACTAACAGTTAAGCAATCAACTACTAGCTGAAAGGTTGGTGGTTCGATCCCACCCAGAGGCACCTCAAAAGAAAGGCCTGGCAATATACGTTCAAAACATCCGTTATTGAAAAGCCTAGGGTACATGTTCTACTCTGCACATGTGGGGTCACCATGAGTCGGAATTGACAGCAACTAACCAAAATACGTTTCTTTGAATTGTAACCCTTGAATTGTGCTGTTTGTTTGTTTTTGAACATTTCATTTTGCATCCATTCTTCATACACTGATGTGATTTGAGAATAAACAAGTATAGGCAGTGATCACAAGGTATTCTGCATGACTAAAACTGCAGCTCCTTATAAAACCCTTCTCTTTTTATCTGTCTCTTACCTCTCCCATCCTTTTCCTCCTTCCTTCCTGCCTTTGCCTTCAGCAATATTAAATCTTTCTGCATATTGCTTGACTGTCCCTACATTTGAAGAGAGTTTTTAGTTCTGTGAGCTATTTGAGAATAACCATAAATGTTAACATTATTCTTCATTGAAATCTGAATATTTTATTTTTTCTTATAAAAATATATTTATCAAAAATTCCTCTTTAGATGAATATTTGTTAATTGTCTCTTGTCTTATGTGTTTTATCCTTAATACTTATATAATATCAAAAAAGGCAAAATAACAATGCTAAATCTTGTTTTATGGAAAAGAGCCTTTGACATTACTATAATGCATACAACTGCTTATTAAGGCCTTGAATATACAATAATGTCTTATAAAATGGTGAATGTTGACAGCATTACACATGATGCATTACACATTGTTAAATAATTTATTAAATGCTTAGGTAGGAGAGAGTGAGAGATGTGTCTATTTTTGAAAGCAGGTTAGAATGTAATATAGAAATAGACAAGTGAATATAAAAGTGTAACCTTGAATATCTTTCTGTGATATACAATAATATCTTACAAAACGGTGAAGGTTGACAGCATTACACGTGATGCATTGCACATTGTTAAATAATTTATTAAATTCTTAGAAATATCTATTTTTGAAAGCAGATTAGATTGTAATGTAGCAGGAGACAAATGAGTATAAAAACCAATATAGGAGTACAGGATCATTGAATATTATCTGACCCAGCTTCATTCCCCCCAGGAAAGAGAAGATACAAAGCTTCTAGGCAGACAATTGTCTTTCATAGTTTTGAATGTTGTTTAGACATCTTAAAAATATCATTACAAAATATTTCATGTTTATAGAAGAATGCACACAGTATATCAGGTATAAAGAAGAATAATAGTAATTTATAATCCCATGAACCCACCACCCAGCTAAAGAAATAAAGCGTTATCAATGTCCTTGTAGTGCCTCTTGTATGCTCCTCTTAAATCTCATCCTCTTTCCCTTGCTCCAGAGGCAACCACTGTCCTGAACTATGTGTCTGGCATCCCTTTGATTATCTTTATAGTCACTAGTGGCACAATCGGTTAGTGCTCAGCTGCTAATTGAAGGGTCGGCAGTTGAAACTCACCAGTGGCTCTGTAGGAGAAAAGACCTGGTGATCTGGTTCTCTGAAGATTACAGCCTAAGAAACCCTATGGGGCAGTTCTACTCTGTCACAGGGGGTCACTATGAGTTGGAACTGAGTCAGCGCACATAATAACAACAATATTTGTCCCTAAAGAATATATCATCTACTTTTGGTCAGTTTTGAACCTTCATGTACATGTAATCATAATACATGCGTTTGTCTGCAACTGTTTTTTTTCTATAAACGTTTTGTTTTTGAGATTTAACAGTGTTGGTGTATGTACCTGCATTTCATTTCCCCTGCCACATAGCATTCTATTGAATGAATATACCATTACCAACTTACCCATTCTCTTGTCAGTGTACACATGGTTCCCCGCACTCCAGTCTTTTGTTAATACAAATAAAGCTGATGTGGATAATGTTTTATTTGCCTTTTTATGTACATATGCCAGGATTTTCTCTACAGCACCTATTCTCAAACTTTTTGATTTTGGGACCCTTTTAGATGCTGAGAGGCCCTGGTGGCAGAGTGGTGAAGACCTCAGTTGCTAACCAAAAGGTTGCCAGTTCAAATCCACCAGCGTCTCCTTGGAAACCCTATGGGACAGCTCTACTCTGTCCTGTAGAGTCCCTATGAGTCGGAATCCATTTGACTGCAATGGATTTTTTTTATGTGAGCCATCCTCACTTCCAAGGAGCACTCTGGTCTGTGTCTTCCAAGATAGACTTGTTCTTCTGGCAGTCCATGGTATATTCAATATTCTTCACCAACAACATACTTCAAAGGCATCAATATTTTTTTGGTCTTCCTTACTCATTATCCAGCTTTCACATGCATATGAGGTGATTGAAAATATCATGGCTTGGGTCAGGTGCACTGTCTTTGTCATCTAGTGCTGCTATAACAGAAACACCACAAGTGGATGGCTTTAACAAAGAGAAATTTATTCTTATAGTCTGGTGGGCTATAAGTCCAAATTCAGTGCATCAGCTTCAGGGGAAGGCTTTCTCTTCACTCTCAGATCTGGAGGAAGGTCCTTTTCATCAGTCTTCCCCTGGACTAGGAGCTTCTCTGCAGAGGAACCTGGGGTCCAAAGGACACACTCTGCTCCCAGTGCTGCTTTCTTGGTGGTATGAGGTCCCCAAGTCTCTGCTTGCTTCCCTTTTATATCTTGTAAGATAAAAGGTTGTGCAGGCCACACCCCAGGGAAACTCCCTTTACATTGGATCAGGGATGTGACCTTAGTAAGAGTGTTACATTCCACACTAATTCTCTGTAAATACAGGAAGCGATTATGATTTATAACACATAGGAAAATCACAAAATGGAGGACAACTACACAGTATTGGGAACCATGACCTAACCAAGCTGACACATATTTTGGGGGAACACAATTCATTCCTTGACATGCACCTTAACCTTCAAGGTGACATCTTTACTTTTCAACACTTTAAAGCGGTCTTTTGCAGCAGATTTTCCCAATGCAATACATCGTTTGATTTCCTGACTGCTGCTTCCATGAGCTTTGATTGTGGATCCAAGTTAAATGAAATCCTTGACAATATCAGTGTTTTCTCCATTTATCGTGATGTTGCTTATTGGCCCAGTAGTGAGGATTTTTGTTTTGTTTATGTTGAAGTGTAATCTATACTGAAGGCTGTAGCCCTTGGTCTTGATAAATAAGCGCTTCAAATCCTCTTCACTTTCAGCAAGGTTGTTTCACCTGCATATCACCAATCTTGATGCCACATTCTTCATATATTCCAGCTTTTCAGATTATTTGCTCAGCATACCAATTGCAACAACTACTTTAGGGTAAATTAAGGATTAGAATTTTGAATCATGGGTCTCTTCAAATTAAATAATGCCTGATTTTTTTTTTCAACTTGGTTGAACCAATTTATACTTTCAGTAGCAGGATATAAGTATTTTCTTTGCTACATCTGATTAGTATTGTTTTATTTTAAACAGATCACTGTAGTTGTTGTTTGGAATGTACTCTGTTAGGCAAGCAAGGGTACAGGTGGAACAAACTTAGGTACAGGTGTAAGGAGTTCTTTTTGGACATGTTAATTTCTTATGCCTATCGTTTTCCAAATACGGAAATCAAGAAGGTAATTAATTGGACATACAATTCTGGACTTAAATGGAGAGGTCCAGCCTGGATATGCAAATTCGTGTGGTATTAGTGCATATAGACAGTCTTTGAAGTCACGAGATTAGATGAGATTACCAAGAGGGTGATTATAGATCCAAAAGAGAAGATGCTAGTGGTCTGATCTGTGGGATACTACAATGTTTTGAGGTCCGCTAGAAGACAAAGAAAAGCCAGCAAGGTAGACTAAGCAGTGACCAATAAAATGAAAAGATACTTAACTGGTGTCCTGAAAGCTGCCTGAAGAAAGTCTTTTTGTGCAGATAGTGATCAATGTTGTCAAATAAAATGAGGGCATGTAAAATCAAGACTCAGAATTAAATATGGGCTCTAATAACATGACTTTGACAGGTGTTATATGGGCAGAAAAAAAACAAACCCTGGTGTTGTAGTTGTTAAGAGCTATGGCTGGTAACCAAAAGGTTGCAGTTCAAATCCACCAGGTGCTCCTTGGAATCTCTGTGGGAGCAGTTCTACTCTGTCTTATAGGGTTGCTATGAGTCGGATTCGACTGGACAGCAGTGGGTTTTTGGTTTATTTGGGCAGAGTGATGGGGTTAAGAGCCAGATTGGCGTTAGTTGAGGAATGAAAAGAGAGGGAATGGTAATAACATGTTACTTTAAAGCATTTACATTTTTACCACAGCCTTTAAATACATTGTGATGGCACATTTAAGCACTGAGCCTACTAATGGAAAAGTGGGTGGTTTGAATCCACCCAGAGACACCTTGAAGGAAAGGCCTGGTGATCCACTTCTGAAAAATCAGCCACTGAAAAACCCTATGGAGCACAGTTCTGCTCTGACATACATGCAGTTACCATGAGTCAGAATCAATTCACAGCAGCTGGTTTAAAGTATACTTAAAAAAAAAAAGAGGGAGAGAAAGACTGAAGATAAAAGGAGAGGGAGAAGAAGGAAAGACTGAGAAAAAAAAAGATAAAAAATAGTTACTTGACAGCCATTCTTAAGAACAATGTATTCAGAGTAAGAAAGAACTCCTTTCCTGATGTTGAATGGTAATTGTGACCAGAGAAAGAATGTGTGACTTTTACTATCAAATAGAGAGGTTTGCAATTTTACCCTGTATCTTCAGGAGTCTTAGGGTGCAGGTAATTCATAGAGCAGCAGACTAACATACACAAACTTGTAATCACCTCATTTGGTGACATCTTCTGAACATACTCTGAAGGGTAAACCCATCAATTGTTCGACAGAGTAGAGAAATGATTCAAAAATACCAGAGAGGATATGTTGTTAGCTAATTTACATAGTCATCATATACCTGAAAAGCAACTGACTTTTCCCACCGAAAATATTTTTAGTTCAGCTGGCACTAATCGTTGCAGTCTTGTCAAATGTTTAGAATGAATTTACCAGAGCAAGTAGCATCTGGCTAAACTAATCACAGGCAGTTGTCAGCTAGTTTATTGTAAATTGTCAGTAGAAATGACCAAGGGGGAGGTGGATACAAAAAAAAGGCGGCAATTCCAAAACAACCTGTACTTTAATACAAATACAGTAATTAATCTCCACATGGGCTGACATCAAGGTTACAAATAATGTCATTTGCCATTCTTGCCCCAGCATAGTGACTGCCATTCTGGCTGTCAGCAGAATCAAAAAGACAGTAGAGGCATTTTACTAACAGAGAATGGAGGAATGTAGCACTTTGAAAAGGGTTTCGTTGTTCATGAATTTCCTAAAAGAAGGTTCAGAAGCCTTTTTATATTTTTTGTCTTGCCATTTTATTTCACTGGTCAATAACTCTTTATATTTTCCTGTAACATCAGGCAGTATAGAGGTATGGCACCACCTGTTGTGACATTACTTAAATGCTGATATCAAATGACAGACTATTAACTATTGGGGAATATAACAGGAAATGTAAATGATTATTTATTCTTAAATAGTTCCTTCAGAGACCAAAACGATATAAAGAGCAGTTGCAAAAATGAAGGCTCAAACCTGTTATAACTTTTGTTTCTTAATCTGTTGGAAATAGTTCGTAATCTTAGTGTGTGTACATTAGGTAGCTGACAGACAATGAGCACATAGCAACATTCTTTCATCTGAGTGGCCAAAAGCTGTGTCATTGGTAACTATAATCTTTTGGGTAGACATCTCCTTCAGGGTATTCAAAATAAATTCCTCTCGCCCTCCCTCTTCCCTGCCTTCCTTCCTCCCTATCTTCCTGCCTTCTTTTCCTTTCCTTTCCTCCCCTGTCCTTCCCCTCCCTGCCCTTTCTCTTTTATTTCCTTCCCGCCTTCCAGAAACACAGAATAATATAATGGGTAGCATATCCTAACTGATACAGTCCTTGCTAAGCCACTATTCCCTAAAGGGTGGCTGCTTGTCTGTTTAACCAATGGGAGCCCTTCGATGGTTATCTGCAAATGTCAGGTTAAACTGTCTTAGATACTTCTCCTTAATACAATTTTTAAAGAGGTTATTCTTATTTGGAACTTAGAAAGCAGGCTTAGTAAAAAATAATTAAAACAACAGCATGAATGAAGTGTTTCAGTTTTACTAATAGTTCTTTGAAACAGGCAAACACTCTTAGAAATCTAACTCCAGGACTTAGGTTTCTATAGAACCCCACTGTAGGTAGATGTGCATATGGCGTTTGGATTTAAAAGAGTGGTGGAATTAGTAATGACCTTTTTTTTTGCAAGTATCTACAAAAAGATAATAATTAAAATTATGAGATTAGGAGAAATCACTAGGGGAGAGAGTGTAAGAAAGAAAGGAGGAGAAGTAAAGTACTATGCTGAATATCACATTTGGATACAGAGAGAAGAGTTGAGTTGCTAGAGAAGGATAAGTCAGAGAAGCTGAGTAAGAGAAATTGTACTAAGGCAGCGTTTAGGAAACAAACCTATGTTGTTTCTGTTTTTGAGTGTCATCAAGTGGATTCTAACTCATAGCAGCTCTGTATGACTGAGTAGAACTGCCCCGTAGAGTTTTCTAGGCGGAAATCTTTACAGGAGCAGATGTGCCTGGTCTTTTCTCCAGTGGAGCAGCTAGTGTGTTCCAAAGGCCATCCCTTCTGTTAGCAGCCCAGCACTTAGCCATTGCACCCCCAGGACTACTTAGAAAATCTACTGAAGAGAAGACTTCAGGTAGAAGAAGTTAATCAGCAATTGAAAATTCTAAACAGAGAGCAAGTGTGTTGAGGATTAAAAAGAAAACCATTGAATTTTATTGGCCTTGGTCAGATTGCTGATGCTAGAAGAACAATTTCAGTAGTGTGAAAAGGACAGGGATCAGATTGTAAGGTGTTAAGTAGGGGCTAGGTAATAATGAAGTGAAATATAATGTGTGTAGTTTGCAGTCTTTTCAATAGGTGAACATTGCTTATTTTTGTTTTCATAATGTTATACCGAGTCTAGCCTAAATTTTAATATCACATTTTGTAACAGATTTTTAAAAGCTATAATTTCACATTTTGAACTGATCAGCATGAGACAGATTCTCTTTAGCACCATTTTTGTCCTGGACAAAATTCGAGCTGGGTATTACTGATTACTCTGAAATGCAAATAGTGCCATTTTGTTTTACAACTATCATTTAAAAAGCCATGTACTCATTAAGAGAAATATGTGCTGCATGAACAACAAAAAATGAGAAAGAAAAGGGACAGTATTTGTATTTTGTAGGCTCTCTGATATGGAACTGAATGCACTAATATTCAAATACTAATGAGTAGCAAAATGTAATTTGCCAGTGCACAATTAACTTCTGGCTGGCTTCTGTTGATTTGTAGTGTTATAACCCCATACCAGGTGAAACTTTCCCTTTTAGAGATTTATTTGACCAGTATTTCTAGTTGTGGGCAAATAATGAGATGATTATAATGGAAAAATGTTATGTCAGAGGAAATCATACTTCCATGGAGCTTCAATCGTAGTTTCTCTATTAAATTTTCTGCCACCCAGGCAATGAGCTTTGATTTTCCTCTTTCCCCTTCTGTTTCTTCTTTCCTTTTTTCCCATCATAGACAGGCTAGCACTTTAATCCTCTAAGATTTCAATTTAGAAAACTGCTAGTAGCTTATCCAAGTTGTAAAGAATGTGTTATAGGGCTATATCATCACCTTTCTCTCCTCTTCATTCACCTTTATTCTATTTCTATGTCATATACATAACAGACGTACGTATGTGCATATATGTATGTATGTATTTACACTATTTACACACACATACATACCTTAGAGTATTGTGGGAATGATTGTAAAGCTTAAAGTTTATTTAGTTCATGGCCTATTGAGACAGGTGTTGTCCCTTACTTAGCTTCATGTGAGGATATTTCTATTCCACAATCATAAACTGAAATCCTAAATTCAGCTAGTGATTTTGCAAATATGCCTCTGTTACCTGGGAGACTGGGTAAAAGCATGTATTCATCACTGAGACCAATCATTATGATTGGCAAATGAACCCAAAACATGATTGTAGTAATATAAGGGCAGCTAGGAATTTTGTTTGCATAACATCCAAAACGTAATACCCTGAATGCGTAGTAGATTGACAAATTGTAGTAAACTTTGAATTTGTCACTCTCATATGATTTTGGTTAATACCTGTTTTGAAAAATAATGAAATCTTGTTTGTTGGAAGGGACCTGAGAGGACCATCTAATTTAATCTATTTTCCCATTGCAGCAATACTTTCTGTCACACCCGGATAGATAAACGTCCAATGACATGGAATTGCCTACTTTCTGTGGGCTCCTTTTCCATTTAAAATATATTCTTCACACTGAATTGAGATCTGTGTTCCTGTAAACTCTCACTCAGTTCTGCCCTAGGGAACAGTTACAGAAGAGGACCCTTAACACTTCCTCATAATAGTTATTCAAATATTTAAAGCTCTTTCCCTTTTGCTCACTTTTCCAAAGTACTTATCCAAGGTGCATATGCCTATTTTCATCAACCACGCCTTGTTTCTTGACCCCTCTAGAAAGTTGCTTGCTCCTTTTCTCATTTACTGTAATTTGTCATATGTTCTTTAACCTGATATTCCAAATAGAGTCTAATCTTTGCAGAATACAGTTGAACAGTGCCTTGTACATTACAGGTTTAAACGTCATCCTTTAGATTACAGGTTCCCATCCTAGATTATTGATGACAGACTAAGATTTTTAGCTTTTATACTAATTATATATTGCTGTGGACACACATTTACTCTGTGGTCAACTAAAATCCTGACTCTTTTTTTTAAAACATACTGCAGTCAAGTTAAATTATCCCATATCCTGCATCTATGCAATTATTTAAAAAAAAAATAAGTGGAAGATTTGTGTTTATCCGTGTTAAATTTAATTTTGTTTTGTTTCAGTTCATCACTGCTACCTGTTAGAATAATTTTGAATCCTGATTCTGTCATCTATTAGCAATCCCTTTGGGTGTTGTGTCATTTGTGAATTTAACAAGTATGCCTTCTTCAAACATCTTCTAAGTCATTGATATGCTGAAAAAGACAAGATCAAGAAGAAATGCCTGTGACTAACTACCAGAAACCTCCTACCAGGCTGACAACAATCTAATTAATTAATAGCCTCTGAATTTAATTTTTCTACTAAATTAATATCTACCCAACTGCACTGTTATCCAATCCATATGACTTTTTCTTTCCCACAATGATATCAATAGCGAATTTTCCCAAAGTCATCATGAAATATAAAAATATTCTACATATTTTCTTACGATTGATTTCCTCTAAGAAAGAGTTGCCAGTAATTTGGCATTGGTTATTTTGCATAACCCATGCTACTTCTTTGTTTTAAGCATGACATTTAATAAGTACATGGAAACCTTTTGTCTAGTATGTCCAAACACTGGTGGGGTAGGGGGAGCACTTCATTTTCTTTAGCACAGTTGAGATAGACTTTTTGGTAAGGGAGAAACAAGGAGGGTATAAGAAATAAAAAAAAAAAAACTGGCTTATAAAATATAGGGTTCTAATGTCACTCCCTCTAGCTAATGTGGCTTATTGGGTCTGACCCATTCCACATGGAGATCTACAGAAAGTCAAAGGCTTTGCCTTAACTTCTCATTTCTAGTATTTTGGCCCCCTTTATGTTTTTTTTATGTTTTTAGTGTCATTTGATAGTCATCATCCAGGATATTCCTCCTGGATTTTATGACCCTGGAATATAGACCAGGACAACCAAAGTTCTTTGCCTGTCTACCAAGGCCCCTTCTCTTAATTCCTGTTTCTATAACGAAAGCCTTGTCTTTTCTCAAAACAGTCTCCTGATTGTCACCAGGAATGACCTCATCCTGTCTATGAGATCCTACTCCAGCCACATGTTTGTAGTCTTTTCACATATACATTCAGTAGAATAGTAACTTAATACAACATGATGACCAGAGCATTCATGCGGTAGGAATTACCAATCTGCAATAATAGGGAATATGATTATGCCACTTAATGTGGCAGCAGCCTGCACATGTATCAGAGGAAGTGGTAGGAATTGAACACCAGTTAAGTAGCCATTATTGCCTTCCATGTGAGATGTGATGAGTACCTTAACTGATTGGTAGCAATGTGAATAAAGTGGAGAGGATGAGTGTTAGAGATAGTCCAGTAGTATAATGAGAAATTGACAAAATATGAGAAACAGAGTGTAAAGAATCAAATACAAATAAGAGATTTGAGCCAGGATGAGTGGAAGTTGATATTCTTTTTGGAATCAAGGAAGTTAGGAATGATATCTAATGTGGTGGGGGGGGGCAGGGTGAAAATCATGATCTGTTAGAATAGTGGTGACATACTCTGGATGGAGATTGTCAGTATGCAATTAGAAGTTCCTACCTAGAGAGTGAGTTTTGGGAGTAATTACCAAAAAGACAATAGGTGAATTCAAAGAAGTGTCTTCAGAGCAGAAGAGGAAGTTCTTGCAGATAAAATCTTAGAGACTAATGACTACATTTAGGATGGAGGTTGAAAAGGACTTGTGAAGAGAGTGTTAAGAGAGGAGAGAATAAACAAAACTGATGTTATGTCCGAGGAGCCAGGGGAGGACATTTTCAGAACAGGAGGGAGAAAACAACACCGTCAACTTTCATAAAGGATTTGAAAAGTATAAACTGAGATCAGGCCTTCAATTTTGGTGATGACACCATTGTTGGAGACCTTCCACAGAACAGGCTCAGGACAGTATAAAAGTCAGATTGGAAGTATTTACATAGTAAGAGCAGGAGTGGAGGAATCAGAAGCAGTAGACTACTCTGTCCGATATAAGTAGCTGTTAAGGTGAGAAAATAGCTTTACTGTTTCTTCTTGTTGTATAAAATATAGTTTTGTGGATGAAAGGAAAAAAAAGAGTTAGATAAACTTATTCGTTGAAAAATTTGTTATGTTGTTTTAATTGATTTTAACTTCAGACTATTCAATAATAAATATATAGTTACACCATCACAAGAATGACATTAATTGAGTTTTTGGCTTTGCATAACTTTAATAACAGACAGATGTTACTTTTCCAGTAAAAGCAACAAAGGCTGTTCTCTAAATTACTTTGGATTTACAATGCTACAGAGCATTTTAATTACATTCATATGTGCATATTTTAAAAAAATTATTTCAAAACATTTTATTATGGTAATTGAAGCACATTTATGCTACATCATGCAACATAGAAAGCATTCTATCCATAGAGTGGTGTAAAATATAACTTTTGCATTTTTGTGTCCCTTGCTTTGAAACTGCTGCCGTCATTTACATGCTCTAGTAATCCAATTTTGAATTCCACGGGTATATATGAGCATATGCTGGACAGGGTGCCAGCGGAAAGCTTAGAAATGAAAAAGGTAGATAACAGGCAGAGAAGTTGGCAAGATTACTTTTTTTGCCCTGTGCTAAGGCAGCTATTTTAGCAGAAAATAAGGGGAAGGGGTTCACAGGGATTTAAAATTAGCTAGCTATGGAAACAGAAAAGTTTGGTAAATAATTCTATATATAAGCAAGTCAAAGATATGAATGAAGACATTATCCTGGTTGTTGAGAAGAGGAAGTCAAGGGAAGGGCTGACTAACAAAAAAGCCGTATGTGAATCCAGGGTAATCAATAACTGGGACTAAATAGAGATCTTGTAGCAGCAGTATATGGAAGACCAGAAGAAAGATATGGCCTCATAGGTCGTGTTAACCAGAGAGAAGGCTCTGAGAAACAAGCCCAAAAAGAGATGAGTCTCTGAAAATCTGTTTTACTTTTGTCCGGGGCTTCAAACCAGTTCTTCTGGTTCAAATCCCACCTGAGAATCTGGATTTCTAACAAGTTTCCAGGTGATGCTTATGCTGCTGGTTAGGGACCAATTCTGAGAACCACCAGTAGATCCCAAAAAACCAAACCCATTGCCATTAAGTCAATTCCAACTCATAGCGACCCTGTAGTACAGTGTAGAACTGCCCCATAGAGTTTCCAAGGTGCGCCTGGTGGATTTGAACTGCTGACCTTTTGGTTAGCAGCCGTAGCACTTAACCATTCCACCACCAGGGTTTCTGGTAGTAGAGCAGTGGTCGTCAAGATTTATTATACATAAGAATCACTTGGGGATCTTGTTAAACTGTAGATTCTGATTCTGTATCTGGGGGTGGAAATTCAATTTCTCAGCGGGGGATCAATCCGGACCCAACGATTGGAAGCCCTGACTTTGCCAGGTTCCTTCCTTCCTCCCTTCAATGCTCAGTAATGGCTGGACACTATAAAACTAGTGTATATCCCCAGGTTTATCTCAAGAATATGGACATTGAGTTATAAATGGCATCTAAAACTACCTGTTGCCATTAACTGTGTAAGTAAATCTGTTATGTTCATTAAAAATTGCCAACCCGAAATGGCCAATAGTACCAAATAAAAGAATCAACTAAATGGAATAAAAAAAAAGCAACTGTAGAAAGAAAAAAAAAATCCTGCCCTTTGCATAGCCAAGAAAGAAAAAATAAAAGAAGTAAGGGAATTTACTGTTAGAAAATGTAACCTTTAAAGCTAACATGCAGTGTGTGTTACCTGCCTCTGTAGGGCAAGGCCCTTGAGAGATGCTTAACCAGGCAGGTGTGATGAGCGCCTAGTTCTTAGGGCAAAGCAGAGGTGAAGACTGTCAACACGTGGGCAGTAAATACTGCCTACTCAAATTCTGAGCACTTTGATTCGGCTTGTTTAGTTGTGTAGCTAGGTGCATGGGTGTTTTGACTCAGGAGAAAAACTCCAGTGCTGTTAGTAAATGCCTGTTTCACATAGACAGTACTGAAATGACTTTACAAGTCGTAAATAACAAAGAAGTAGCAGAACAGAATTTAATCCCTTGGTTTCTAGTCACTTGCTTAGCCTCTGATGATGAGCTCTGTTTTGCAACCAAATTCCCTATGCATTCATAGCATTTGTAGCCCATTCTTTGTGTTTATGTAATGCACTGGTCTCCAGAGCTTCCCTGCCTTGAGTAATACAAGTTTTTAGTTATAGTGGCACATGTCATCATCTGGGTAGATGGAGAAATTTGTGATTTTAAGATGTGCTATCCCTGATTGGGAAAAGCTTCTCAAGGTTTGAATGTTTTTCTGTGGGCCTTCTTTTGTTTCAGTAGAGTGGTGAGAATTCAAAAACAAGCACCATGATAGTATAAGTTGAATTTAAACTGAATATTGTGTAACTTGTGGAAACTTTTCAAAGTACTCACGCATGTAAGCAGCTTCAAAAGAATGGCACGGGGTTCAGCCTTACAGGCAAGGGCATGAAAGTCGAAGGCACAGGCCTCCGAGTGAGCTGGAATCTAAAAGATGAATCACTTCCAGTCCTCATCCCATTCAATTATGTGAAATCAAAAGGCAAAGTTCTTTGTCCCAATCCTATAAAACCGCCCCCCCCCAAATTCTCTGTGTGGTAGCCCCTTCTTCCCCCTGCTAAGAGGACCTGGATCTCATACATAGAAAGTTACATACTGGTTGGATTTTTTTTCCTGTAGGCAGTTTGAGTAAAGTTCTTCCTTTCAGAATCTCTAGCTGGATAGGTACTGAGAAAGCACTTAATATCTTCACTGAGGAGTAGAGTTAAGGAGTGTGGACTAGGGCCTCACCCAGCTCTCAGCTCTGCAGAGTAATATTTAGGCTGCAAACTACTCAAAATGTAACTACATTTCCATTTGTATTGGCACAGTAATTCAATTACCTTATTAAGTAAACCTACTGTTGGTTCATTAGTATTCTCTGCTAATATGACCCCTGATCCCACGTCTAATATAAACAGGTTATATTTTAGACTTTAGGCCTCCGGACTTTCTGTTTGCATAATTTTGGCAGTTTGTAATTAATTATTAGGATCCCAGGTGGCACAATGGTTAAGTACTCGGCTGCTAACTGATAGGTTGGTGGTTTGAACCCCTCAGCTTCTGCATGGGAGAAAAGACCTGGCGATCATTCTAGGAAACCCTGTGGGGCAATTTTACTATGTCACATGGGGTCACTATGAGACAGAGTTGACTTAATAACACACAACAACAGCAATTAGTTATTGGGGAAATTAAGGAGGAAGAAAGTAAATGAGTAGATAGTAGCATAAGCTTTGTTTCCCTCTAAATTAGGTTTGACAGGGTAGATACGAGTCTGCTAGAGGCATCTCACAAGGGCACAATGAACAACTAAAGATTAGTATATCCAATTAACCTTATATTAAAATGGACACACATACACACACACACACACACATTTTTCCCATATAAGACTTTTTGCCTTGACGCAATGGAAAATAAGTTCTTTTGTAAAAAGTAGAAATCCATGAGCCCAAGAGACAGAAAGGACCACATGAACCAGCGACTACATCATGCTGAGACCACAAGAACTAGATGGTGCCCGGCTACAACCAATGACTGCCCTGACAGGGAACACAACAGAGAACCCCTGAGGGAGCAGGAGGGAAGTGGGATGCAGACCCCAAAATCTCGTAAGATCAGACTTAATGGTCTGACTGAGACTGGAAGGACCCCGGTGGTTATGGCCCCCAGACCTTTTGTTAGCCCAGGACAGGAACCGTTCCCAAAGCCATCTCTTTAGATGTGGATTGGACTGGACAATGGGTTGGAGAGGGATGTTGGTGAGGAGTGAGCTTCTTGGATCAGGTGGACACTTGAGACTATGTTGCCAACTCCTGCCTGGAGGGGAGATGAGAGGGTGGAGGGGGTTAGAAGGTGGCGAAATGGACACGAAAAGAGAGAGTGGAGGGAGGGAGCGGGCTGTCTTCTTAGGGGGAGAGTAATTGGGAGTGTGTAGCAAGGTGTATATGGGTTTTTGTGTGAGAGACTGACTTGATTTGTAAACTTTCACTTAAACCACAATAAAAATTAAAAAAAAAAAGTAGAAATGCTCTCCATCCCCGCCCCTAATACCGAACATTAATACATGTTTTTATACATGCATGTGCCAATTATGTTGAGTGTGCAAAAAAGAGAGTTGAATCATAGAAGTGACAGCTTTAGTCTGTATTGGTTCTAAAACTCTGGTCCATGAACAAGTGTCAGTCTGTATTGAAGTTTTCACCAGTCTCTAGTTAAATATTAAAAAAAAAAATTACAGACTAAATGTATTTAATGTAAACATCTGTTCCTTTATTCTGCGATTATTCCCCTTCTATCTTTTTTCACCAGAAAATAGCCTACACTTATGAGATGGTGGCGATCATAAATGGTAGGGGTTTCCTCCTTAAACTAATATCCTAATTTGGCTGTATACAAAGTCAATCCCCATTTTTAAAATTTCACTGCCTTCTGAAATCCTAACCCCTGGGAACAACTGGTCTAGTTTAATCTCCTTATTTCATAGTTGAGAAAAGTTAAGACCTAGAGAAGTCAAGAGAGTTACCCAAGATTTATTTCGGTAAACTTACAGAATTAAAACTAGAACATAAGCATCCACATTCCTAGTTCAGAGCTCTAAATAAAGCAACAAATACCTGTTCTTTTTCCCTAAATGACACATTTATATTTTTAAATTTACCTTAACTTGTCAATTTAATTTTTTCTTTTATTAGATTCATACTTTCTATGTTGTGTTGGTGTGGTGGTGCTGCATTTGGGTTCCTTCATTATTCACTTATGTAGTTAGACAAGTACCTTTTAGTTATTGATCTGTCTCATTTTATTATAATCAATTTAAGGTGCATTTGTCTTGTCAAAAATTTAAGGCCTTTTATTGTCCTTGTACTAATTGCATTCTACTTGGTTGCTTCTTGGTGCTGGAAAAGATATTTCATTTTCTGTTGATGTTATGCTGAGGAGTTGAGTGGAATGGATACTGGTATAATGCATTTAATTACATGTTGCATTCATTTATTTTATTTTGCTGTTTATCAAGCAGAATTTTAGTACCCTCACAAATTATGTTCTGACCCAAGGAACTGCTTAATTTCTCTGCTGGAGTTAAGATACCAAGTCAAGTAGAAAATTTAAATCCATGTATGATGGGTTCTAATTCCTGATGTATAAATAAGTTGGTATGATTATAATATTTTTTGTATAATATTTTATATAATAAATACGTGTTTATTTCTTTTTGGCTTTCAAAGCATCTTTTACACACATTGTCAAATTTTGTGTTTCTCAGTAACCATGTGAGGACATATTTGCTGTTATTCCCATTTGTGGATAATGTAACTGAAACTCAGATATCTTAAAGCTACACAACTAGCTAGCAAGTAGCAGAGTCAGGACTAGAACCCCAGGTCAGTCTGACTCCAAGTGTTGCATTTGTTCCATATCTCTGCGCCATACTAGTGCCTCTCTTTGTATATTATTATTAAAACATGGCTTCCCCCTTCTCTCCCTGATACTGATACCATTCTTGGTGAAGTATCCCTTTCCCATTTTAATATCTAAGAAATGTGTTTAAATAGTTGAATTTGTTTTAGTGCATCCACTTTCTAGAGTAACTTCCCTCAAACACAATAACAAGAGGGGAGGGGAGAGAACAAATAGTATTGTTCGAGTGTTTAAGCTTGAATTAAGTACAAACTCATAAACTTAATTAAATGTGATTAATGAGCCATTGTATAGTGTCCCACCTTATAAAAAAAGAACATATTAATTATGTCAGCAAGAGAGAAAGTCCACATTCAGGTTAGAAAAGCCTATTTTTTATTTTAGATCCATCTAAATTGTTTCCCAAAGTCTATAACCACCTTCGCCAAGGATCGTTTACTTAATCAATAGTTCTGTGATGATCACTTAAACCTTTTGAGGAGGTAGGAGAGTTAGGTCCCAACCTCGTACCATATCCTTAAATAAATCTCATATAGACTAAAAAAGCAAAAGTTAATAAAACGAAGCAATGAAAGATAGAAAAGAAAACAGAGGTGGCTATTGTCTTTTCTTAGGGTAGGACCAGGCTTGCTAAGTGTGAAAGCTTAGGGAAAAAAAATACAGGTAAAGTGTGCTAAATATGTATAAATTAGTATATTGTGATACTGAAAAAAAAGGATTGGACAAAATTGAAAGACAAGTGATAAACATGGGGAAATAGTTTATATATATGTGACATTCAAATAAAGAGCAGCTCAGAAATAATGGGTATCATAATAATTTTATACTTAAAGTATGACTTAAGTGTGGCGTGGTCCTTTGAGGTGCATGTCAGAAAGTACCACTTTGCTGCCTACTCTTGTCAGGAATCTTGAATTGTTGGGGAAATGGGAAATAACTGAAACTAGATAGTCTACTGGCAAATGGAAAGTAATATACACCCTAAAGTAGCCCACACCAGTCTACCATGTTGCAAATTCTTGGAATTGAAATATTTAATTTAGTGGCTATGATCTGCATACTAATGAAATAGAAGGGTGATAAATATTATTGTTAGGTTCTGTCAAGTCGGTTCCAACTCATAGCAATACAGGTAAACATCTTTTTGGTATTACCTGCTTTCAGCCCATGATCCATCGGACAGGAACAATGTTATCCCTTGTTCCACACCTTCTTCTGAATCTGGCTTGAATTTCTGGTACTTCACTGTCGATATATTGGTGCAACCGTTTTTGAATGGTCTTCAGCAAAATTTTATTTGAGTGTCATATTAATATTGTTCAATAATTTCCTTATTCTGCTGGATCACTTTTCTTTGGAATGGGCATGTATATGGATCTCTTCCAGTCATTTGGCCAGGTAGCTGTCTTCTAAATTTCTTGGTATAGGTGAGTGAGCGCTTCCGCTGTTCCATCCATTTGTTGAAACATTTCAACTGGTATTCTGTCAATTCCTGAAGGCGTGTTTTTCCCCAATGCCCTCGGTGCAACTTAGACTTCTTCCTTCAGTACTGTCAGTTTTTGATCATATGGTACCTCCTGAACTGGTTGAATGTCAACCAGTTCTTTTTGGTACAGTGACTCTGTGTATTCCTTCCATCTTCTTTTGATGCTCCCTGCGTCAATAATTTTTTTTGCCCATAGAATCCTTTAATAATGCAACTTGAGCCTTGAATTTTTTCTTCAGTTCTTTCAACTTGAAAAATGCTGAGCATGTTCTCTCTTTGGTTTTCCAACTCCAGGTCTTTGTATGTTTCATTATAATATTTTGCTTTGTCTTCTTGAGCCGCTCTTTGAAATCTTCTATTTAGCTCTTTTATTTCATCATTTCTTCCTTTTGCTTTAGATACTCTAAGTTCAAGAGAAAGTTTTAGAGTTTCTTCTGACATCTATTTTTGTTTATTTCTTTTTGGTCTTTTTAAAAACCTTTTGCTTTCTTATGCATAATGTCCTTGATATTATTCCCACAACTCGTCTGGTTTTAGGTCATTAGTGTTCAATGCGTCAAAACTGTTCTTGAGGTGGGATCTAAATTCAGATGGGACATAACCAAGGTAATACTTTGGGTCTTGCGGACTTGTTGGAATTTTCTTCAGGTTAAACTTGAACTTGCATATGAGTAATAGAAGGTCTGTTCCGCAGTTAGCCCATGGCATTGTTCTCACTGATGATGTTGAGCTTCTCTGTTGTCTCTTTCAACAGGTGTAGTCGAATTGATTCCTGTGTAGTACATCTTTGGAGGTCTACATGTATAGTTGGCATTAATGTTGTTCCAAAAATGTATTTCCAATGAATAGGTCGTTGGTCTTGTAAAATTCTATCGTGCAATCTCTGGCATCTGTTTCATCACCAAGGCTATATTTCCCAATTACCAATCCTCCTTCTTCACTTCCAGCTTTCCTATTCCAATCACCAATAATTATCAATTCATCTTGATTGCATGTTTGATCAATTTCAGACTGCAGAAATTCGGTAAAAAACTCTTCAGTGTCTTCATCTTTGGCATTAGTGGTTGCTGCATAAATTTGAATAATTGGTCTCAGTTGTGGGCGTGTGGATATTATCCTATCACTGATAACGTTGTACTTCTAGTTGTATCTTGAAATGTTATTTTTGACAATGAATGTGACACTGCTCTTCAATTTGTCATTCCCAGCATGATAGACCATAGGATTGTCTGATTCAAAATGGCTTATATCAGTCCATTTCAGCTTACCAATGCCAAGGATATCGATATTCAAGTGTTCCATCTCATTTTTGACAACTTCGAAGGCAAATATGCTATATTATAAAAAGGCATAGACGTCCATGATTAACTTAAATGGAGCAATGGTGAACATGATTATGCATACAGCAGAAAAGCCTATATTAGCTCTTGTTAGCTACTGCATAGTCAGCTCCAACTCAGGGCGACCTCATATACTACAGAACAAAGCGTTGCCGAGTCCTACACCATCTTCACAATGGTTTGTGTGTTTGAGTCCATTATTGCAGTCACTGTATATTTTGACTACCTTCCAATGTAGAAGGCTCATCTTCCAGCACTTTTCAGACAATATTCTATTTGATCCATAGTGTTTCCAATGACAAATTTTTAGAGGTAGATTGCCAAGCCTTTCTTCCTTGTCTTTCTGTGGAAGCTCTGTTGAAATCTGTCCACCATGGGTGACCCTGCTGGTATTTGAAGTACCAGTTGCATAGCTTCCAGCATCATAACAACAGGCAAGCCACCACAGTACAGCAAACTGACAGATGGGTCGGTGACCTATTTCAGTTGTGGATAATTAATTTATAGGCAATTTTTTAAAAGGCATATGTGAAGAAAACAAGTATAGTTATTCGATATGATACCATTTATTTTCAAAATAAAATTTCAAAATAAAATAGAGTGATCCTGCCAGGCTTTGATTACAATAAAAAAAAAAAAACTGACTAAAATCTTAAGTACAATTAGTTTTAAAATGTGGGGAAAAGCATATGAAACAAATGACAATAATGTGTTAAGAAACTATTAGTCATCTGAAACATGGTGATAATCGTACAGGGTAGCAAAGCTTGGTAGGCAATCACTGGAACCAGAATACAGAATAGAAGTTATAATCATAAACATTGAAAAATCAGCAAATAATGTATATATGTACTTTTGTTATATTGCAGTGTGTGAAGAAAAACAATAAGGGGAGGGGATAATTTTGGTAGTATATTTTACCTGCTTTCATTCAGTTCCTCATTATAGCCTTCTTACCTGTTTTGAAGCTAAGCGGGATATAACAGAAGATTGTAGGCATTAGGATATCATCAGATGCTAACAGAAATTTGTTGAAGGAAAATATGGTGCTAGTGGTGTCAGATCCACAAAACTGATAACTAGGGATTTGTCATCAAATGTTAGTAAACAGAAGTGGCAGAGATACCAAGAAAGAAATAACATGAAATGCTTCAATTATGAGCTAGTAATGGAAGTTTGTTACTGAAAAAGAGGGAAAATGTTCCCCACTACTACCTTTACAGCCAACTTCTTTCAAAATTAAAATATGGAAATGGATAGCTATTTATAAGGCAATTTCTACATTGAAAATATATATTAGAAGGTGGTACACATATGTTGATTCATTTTGCTCGTTACCAAAAAAAAAAAACAAATAAAAACCAACCCGTTGCTGTCAATTCCGACTCATAGCGACCCTATAGGACAGAGTAGAACTGCCCCATAGAGTTTCCAAGGAGCACCTGGTGGGTTCGAACTTCCAACCTTTTGATTAGCAGCTGTAGCACTTAACCGCTACGCCACCAGGGTTTCCATTAGTGACTAGTATAGATTGAATTGTGTCCCCCCAAAAGATATGTTAAAAATCTTGATCCTTATTCTGCTGAATTTGGCTTTATTTGGAAATAGGGTCTTTGAGATATTATTAGATAGGTTAACATAAAGTCATACAGTTGTAGGATGGGCCCTAATTCCTTTTGCGTAGTATCTTATAATAAAAGAGAACAGACATGAAGACATAGACAGAGAGGGAGGATGCCATGTGACCATTCATCTGTAGGCTGAGGAATGCTGAGGATTGCCAGGAGCCACCAAAAGCTAGGAGACATGTAACAGTTCTCTCTTAGACCCCTCTGAAACACACAGGCAATTATTTATTTCATGTAAAGATAGAGTGTAAATTATTCTTATAAACTTCCTTCAGGTATCTAACAATTGATTTGATATAGAAGAAATTTGATCAGCCTACTTTCTTGGAAAAATATTCTATAGTAGAAAATAAGCTAAATCTGAATTTTAAGCATACACTTAAGGTACCTCGCTTACGTTGATAGCATTTGTTTCAGTTCCTTTTGTTTACCATGCTGGGTAGGATGGTATTTATATATACAACCTACAGAACGTGTAGCTTCAGGTTAATGAATGCTACTCTTCAGCCTCTTCCCTAGATTAAGTTTGAAGCTTGCATGCCATTTGACTTCCTTGACCACAGCCAAGTTGAGTGTCATGGGCTAGGATATTTGCTAATGCTGTTTGGTTAGCTTGTACTTTAAACACCAGTTGTTTTATTTTTTTTTCCTATTTCCCAAGCCATGTGTATTTCTAATTGAGTAAAAATAAATAAGAAAGAAAAGTCTACTCAGTGTTTAGAAGTAAGCCAGTTATGTTTACATCATTTAGACAGCTTTATAGGGCTCAGACAGAGAGGCCTTTATCAGAATCAGGAGAGTCAGCTGAAAGCCATTTGTTTCTTTTAAAAGACAATGAGAATGAATGATTCTGGTGCATGTATCATGAGTGTCGAGACGCTCATCTTAGGGTAAAAATACTTATTTGTTGACTCTAGGGAGAGATATAAGAACCTAAGAATGTTATGTTTTACCTGAATCATAAGGGGATACTTGGTCAAATTAGTGAGGGGAAAGAAAAGAAAAAATTTCTTACAAGTATATATTTCATATACATATGGGAAAGAAGAGATAAAATATGTATATATTGTAAAAGGTATTTCATATTTTAATATTCAGTTTAAACTGAAATTGTCCAATATTGTCACTAGTCATCAAATTCTTTCCCATAAAAACTAAAGGGTATGAAACTAGAACTTACTTAGTTTTAATATGTTTACTATGAATATATATATAATATACATTTGAATTTATACTAATGTATTTGGATTTATAGTCTATAAGTATTTATCCTTATGTGAAAAGTCTTTATGAGTTTGCGGAATCACCAACAGTGCCCTAAGTGCATTGTTTATTCTGATCTTTCATTCTATGAAAATTATAAGCGCTTCAGGAAAATGCTCCCATATTAGGTAACATATTTTTATCTGTTAGTGCAGTGCTGAGCAGAGCGAAGTATACTTGATGGGTTTAATCAAATATATTGAACTGCACCTACATCCTTTAAGCAGTGTGACCCTCTTTACCACAAAGTTAGTGATTTCCCAACACATTCATTTGGTATTTCCATCCCAGACAGCACACAAATTCCCTCATAGTTTGACAGCATTATACTCTGTGAAGACAGGAAAGCAGGGGATATTCTTTATATAGCAAATATATTAGGCTGGCATGTGAGCTGTGGTCAACTTTATTAATGGCAAGAAGTGAATATAGAAAGAAGAATTAACAAGTAAAGAATAAGGTGGCTTGGGAGGGTTGGGTCAAGGCAGATAGAAGATGGGAGAAAGAAAGCCTGCCCTCAAAATAAGGCATGTTTCAGAGGTAAGGGAGTGCTCAATGGGTTTTTCCCTTATGCTGTTTTTACAGTCCTCCTTTTTTTATGATAGTCAGCCAGCCTTGATCTAAAAAGAAGTGTCCAAAATTCTAACTGCTTAACAACATCTTCTTAGAGGGTTGTTATTGTTGTATTTTTGAAGATTAAATTAAATAGTATATAAAACAGCCCAGGAAGTACTAATACACGGCCCATGAAAATAGTTGTTGCTTTATCATGATATATAATTTAAATGGCTTTTTTTTTCATATACACATATATGGAATATATGTATATGTGCATGCATATATGTATATACATATGTATATATTTATGTATGTGTGCATATATGGCTGAAAGCAGAGAAGAGCAGAAAAAATGTTTGTATTTTATCGACTAGGCAAAGGCATTCGACTGTGTGGATCATAACAAATTATGAATATCATTGCAAAGAATGGGAATCCCAGAATGCTTTATTGTACTCATGTGGAACCTGTACATAGACAAAGAGCCAGTCATACTTACAGAACAAGGTGATACAGCGTGATTTAAAATCAGGAACAGTGTGCCCCAGGGTTGTATCCTTTCACCATACTTAAGCAATCTGTATGCTGAGCCAATAATACGAGAAGCCTGGACTATGTGACGAAGAATATGACGTCAGGATTGGAGGAAGACTCTGACAATCTGTAATATGTAGATGACACAGCCTTGCTTGCTAAAAGTAAAGAGGGCTTGAAGCACTTACTGATGAATATTAAAGACTACAGTGTTCAGTGTGGATTACACCTCAACATAAAGAAAACACAGATCTTCACAACTAGATCAACAAGCCACATCATGATAAATGAAGAAAGATTGAAGTTGTCAAGGATTTCATTTTACTTGGATCCACAATCAACAGCCGTGGAAGCTGCAGTCAAGAAATCAAAAGACGCATTGCATTGGGTAAATCTGCTGCAAATGACCTCTTTAAAGTGCTGAAGAGCAAAGGTGTCACCTTGAAGAGCAAAGGTGTCACCTTGAAGACTAAGGTTCGCCTGGCCCAATCCATGGTATTTTCAATCATATGCATGTGAAAGCTGGACAATGAATAAGGAAGCCTGAAGAAGAATTGATGCCTTCAAATTATAGTGTTGGTGAAGACTATTGAATATACCATGGAGAGCCAGGAGAATGAACAAATCTGTCATGGAAGAAGTATAGCCAGAATTCTCATAAGAAGCGAGGATGGGAAGACTTCGTCTCAAGTACTTTGGACATGTTATCATTAGGGACAGTTCCCTGGAGGATTACACTTTCTTAGGCTGGGCTCTGTAGAGAAATACACACAGATACACACGTGTGTGCACACACACACAGACACACACAAAACCCTTGTGGCGTAGTGGTTAAGAGTTTGGCTGCTAACTGAAAGGTCAGCAGTTCAAATCCACCAGGTGCTCCTCGGAAACCCTGTGGGGCAATTCTAGTCTGTCCTCTACGGTTGCTATGAGTTGGAATCGACTCAGAGGCAGTGGGTAGACAGGAATATAAATATATATATAGAGAGAGATTTATATCAAGGAAATGGAGGCCACTGGCTCACAGGCTGCAGAGGCTGACAAATCCTAAGACTGACAGGTAAGCTGCTAGCTCAAGTTCCAAGAACCAGAGGTCAGATGAAATACCAGCTGCAGGATTCAGAGTGGGCAAAACCCTGTGAGCTTTGCCAGAAAGTCCAAATATATTGGATGCAGTTCACACCTCCAAGTAAACTCCCTTTCAACTGATTGGCTGCTTGTAGCAGATCTCATCATGGAGGTGACTACATTATGTCAGATCTCATTATGAAGATGATTACATCATTACATAGCTGCCAAACTAAATCATAACGGCCAAACCACTGTGAATCATGGCCCAGCCAAGTTGACACACAACTGCAACCAGTACAGACTTTATGCTTGGTAGAGGGTCAGTGAAAAAGAGGAATACTCTCATCGAGATGGATTGACACAGTGGCCACAACAATGGGCTCAAACAGCAACGATTGTGAGGATGGTGCAGGACCAAGCAATGTTTTGTAATGTTGTACATAGGGTACATATGAGTTGGAGTGCACTCGGCAGCACCCAGTAACAACAATAACATATATGTGCATTTATGAATATTAATTCTAAAATCCAGCCTCCCATGCAAGCATTTATGGAAAGCTTTCTTTGGGTTCTTTGGGGGCATTTCTTCCCTTAGTATTGTACTCCCTACCCATTATTGAATCAGTACCTATTTTTATTCTTTATTTCACAGACTTCTAGTTCTAGTGACTTATTAGTCTTCTCAGCACTCAGGCTGAGACCTTTGCATGTAACAACTGCTGTTTTCAGTTTTGATTTGAAACCAGTGTCTAGTGGAGGGTTAGAGAAAGGGGATTTCCTCAACAGTTTTGATATTAATAGCAACTTAGTGCTTTGGCTTTTCTCTGATTTCTATGGACTATAGGTTCATCTCCTTATCCTTGAATTATCTTAAATTTTTCAACCATGAAAAAATCTGAATATATAGTCTCTTATATCTACTTTCTTGCCCTAAGTACTTTTTAAAGGTTACCTACTTTTAAAAGACCTAGACTCAGTATAATAAATATATACTCCTTTTTTATCAGCATTCTCCAACTCTGCCTCTTTTAGGCTACTTGTGAAAATGACACATTTTTACAAGACCAACCTATTTAATTATACTTGGCATGGATTTCTAAAATGCTGCTTCATAGTCAGTGTGGAGTTTAATACGGATAATGTAAAATCCTTTCTAATCAAATGCATGGAAAGATTTGGATCTTATATGGAAAAAAATGTAGAGAGGTATACATAATTAATATATTTAAATGGTAATTTATAATACCCATAAATGTTTGTCATATCTACTGTGATCCTAAGCAAGAGTTAAATATATTCATTTAGCATGTGACCCATATTAAGCTCTGCTGAGGTTATGCTAAAACTAATCAAAACAAATGTAGTGACTTTAAGTCACCAAAAAATATGTTCAACCAAAAAATCAAGATGATTGCACCTGTCTAAGGTGAGTCCGTCAGTCATTTTAATATGAGGAACCCTCGGGTATGTATACTAGTAACATATTAACAGCAGTCTTAGGAGGAATGAGGTCATTTGACAGTTATTTAATGGCATTTGAGTCTGTTTACCTATCTCTATTGTCATTTACCTTGGGTATATTTTAAAAATATATAATATACTCTGGGTTTTTGGCTCTTGTCATCTTCATTCTAATCTGTTCATTTTATAACGACCTCGTATTATCTCCTCTTTGCCTCCAGTGTCTTGGACCATAAATTGAACCTACTGCAATCACCTTACTGAATTTTGAGATTGATCATAACCAATTCTTATCATTCTAACAATATGTTTATTGGCGTTTTTGGTCAAAATTAATAGTTGAACTTGATATTTGCATGTTTAGTCTAATTACTTATAAAGTACTTTAGCAACATGGTAAAAAATAATCTGTTATCAGTCACGTAGGTACCATATAAGAATGTCTACAGAGTTCAGTTGAAATTCTTTAACATTTTAAACATAGTTAGACCAAGTTAAAGCAAGTTCAGACTGAAAGCTACTCATTTAATAAGTGTTAATGGATAGCTTCTAAGATTGTCTGTGGGAGGTTTGTAACACTAATAATAATGACAGTAACAGCGATAGTGATGATGATAACAGCTGACAGTTATTGAGCTCTTTGTATATGTCAGACTCTCTTCTAAGCAGTGTATATGAACCAGTTTATTTAACTCTTAAAACAACACTATGAAATAAGAACCATTATCATCTCGTCTCAGATTAAAAATCTGAGGTACCAAGAAGTTTAGTAATATGCCCAACTTGGCAAAGCTGTGCAGTGTCAGAGCCAGCATTTGGCCCCAGTTTTTTACATGCATCATATTGGCACAGTAAGATTTGTCCTACCTTTTGCCCAGTATTTGATTAATAAACTTTAAAAAGCTATGCAAAGATAACACTTTCATTAAGTGTTGCTTACCAATCATTACCCATATATACAGAGGATTAAGTGGCACAATTGTGATTTTCCTTCTGAAATTCTTGTTTCAGTTTGTAAAAGAAAGAAGTCTGCCATCAGGGCGAATTGTCATAGAAGTGCCAAACTTGTAATACTTACTCTCAGAATATTTTTAACATCTATCTATGCATCCATCCAGAATTTATTGTGTGACCAATAGTATAATAGGTAATAAGAACACAATATTAAACAAGAAAAGACTTACTCTAATTTAAGAGAATAAAAAAAAAAATTATCCTTGTTAGTTGTATATTCACCTACCTGTAGGCAGATTAACTCTCGAGGACTTAACCAGCTCTGTGATTCAGACTGTAGGAATAAATTTTACTTCAAAATAGAATTTAATTTGCTCGATTGATTTGTCTATTTTCAGATTTGTTTGGCTCTAATTAATGTATTAGATACTATTAGATAAGGATTACTTTCCTCTGTTCCCTACTATTGCCAGAAGGGCCTGTTTGACAAAATTATATATAAATTTAATGTGCAGATTAGTCTGTTTTCCATGGCAATATATATTTAGAGAGGAATGTGTAGAATTTCTGTGCATTTCAAGATAATGAAATATTCTAACAAATGTTCTTACCAAAAATATCTTTTGAGTAGGATGCTCATTCTCTTGGCCCTGACTTAAGTGGACTATTATGTAAGCTTTTGCAATATTGAAATTTTATCATATTTATTTTCCTAAACAACATCAGGCAACAAGAAGGATCGTTTCAATATCCCCTCTCCCAACAATCTAAGACAATGATCAGTTCTTTTTTGTCTCCATTTGTAAGTTTATTTTCCCCCCCGCCACAGTCTTTGTCCGTAGGGTCGCTATGAGTCAAAATTGACTCGATGGCAGTGTGTTTGGTTGGCATTTGTCCATAGGCAGTGCTTACAGAATTATATGTTCCTCATTTTGCATTTAGTGTACTTAGATTTTTTAAAAGCATGATATACTTCCTGTGGTGCTATATTTTCTTAAGAATTATTTTAATTATTGTGTAACCTTGACTCAGGTTGATGTGCCAAAATTTATCAAATCAGCTCCTATTATAGGGCACAAAGATCTCTAACTTTTCACTGTTCAAATAACTTTATAATTTTCATCTTTAACTATATATCCCTTTCCCTCACTTAATTGTTTCCTTTTGTTGTGTCAAAATCCGTAAACATTTTTCGGCTCCTAAATTTTCTATAAAAAGCATTTTCCAGGAAGATTGTACACCATCACCAGGAATAAATAAGTATATGAGTTTCACCACAATGTCAAAAACAGAAATTTTTATCTATTTTGTTTATGTTTCCTCTACTTCCAAAGATTTAGACAGCTGTTAGTAAAAACAAAACAAACAACAGTAACAAAATAACCCAGTTGTCATCGAGTTGACTCTGACTCATAAAGAGCCCACGTGTGTCACAATAGGACTGTGCTCCATCAGAATTTTCCTGGCTGATGGTCTGGAGATAGATCACCAGGCCTTTCTTCTGAGGGACCTCTGGTGGAACCCAACTGCTGTCCTTTCGGTTAGCAACCGAGCATGTTAACAGTTTGCAGCACACCCGTCAAAACAAATGAACACACAAATCAATAAAAGTTTAAAAATGAAAATAAGGATTTTTAAAATTTTGCCAATAAATCCATGTTGGGAATCTCTTGTTAAAATTTAAATTCCTATGACTATGAATTTTTTCCCCTTTTTAAAATTAACTTTATCACTTGTTTTGTGAATGACTACTTATAGCCTTTGTCCATTTATATTTGTGAATAATAGTAATGCATTTAAAAATTATTCTCACTTAATTTTTAAGTGAAATAACTTATTGGTTTGGAATCACATCACTGCTGAGTTTATAGGTTTATCATAGTTGTCCTCTCCCTACCAGTGTCTGTATACCTCAGGCATTACAAGCCAAAGTATAGGCCGACTGCGTTCTATTGTTGGGATCATTTATTATCCTCCTTTGCATATGATTCCAGCAGAAGTCTTTTCTTAACTAATATAGCTCTTAGTATTTCTTTAAGACATGCCACACTTACCTTACTTTCATTGTTCTTGTAGGAAAATTTTACTGTTTTCTACTTCTGTTTTTCAACATTGTATTTTCCCTGACTTTATTAATTCTGAAGTTTCATACACTGTCTGTTTTTATGTGGTTACAACAATGATGAGACTCTGAGTTATGGAATTAACAGAGACATGTGGAAACTATTTTATAGAACCAAAACCAGTTCTGGGCCATGATTGAGACCAGGAGCTACTGAGGTTCAACAGCTTCTATTCCATAGAGTGCCATTTTGTCCCAAAAGATTGATGACATTCTCCTGCCCTATCCTCCACAGATTATAAGAACACTATTGCAATCTGGAGCTTCTGTAGGTACCCGCTTCATTAAGCATGATCCCAAAATGTCATTTAATTTATTTCTTAGATTGAATGTCTCATTAAACTCTGATGAGGCCAGGAGCTACTTTGGGCTGGACTTACTATGAAGCAGTCTTATCTTAAAGTTTTGTTCTGTTCCTGTTGGCAAAGGAAATGGACAAGACAGTGAAATCAATGCACAGTGCACTTTATCTTTGACTAACTGAAATATTGTTTTTGTAATATAGGTCCATGGGGTAGAGATTAAAATCACACATAAACTAGATCAGCAAAAAGAGAAAATCTATAAATTTATGCTTTATTTGGTGTTTTAATCCCACTTGCCTTATCTGAAGAAACAGAACATATCTACTTAATTAAACAAGATCTGATCTCCCTCTTCTTGCTGTTAGTTGCCATCCAGTCAGCTGGAACACATGGCAAACTTATGTATAACAGAAAGAAACAGTGCCCAGTTCTGTGCCATCTTCATGATTGTTGGTATGTGGGAGCCCACCCTTAATCCTATTTAAAAAGTAATGTTTTCATTTTGTAAGTTATACAAGATGAGTGGAGGGTATAGGAAATGTGTCCATTTTCAGCAAAAAGGATATCTCAATAGTTTATCTTCTTACCTTATGGAACAGATGTATTTGAAAAATCAATGAAAAGAAACAACAAAACCTTGTAATAATTGCTGTAGTGTTGTGTGCCATTGAACCTATTCCATCTCATTATGACTCTATATGACAGAATAGAAATGCCCCATGGAGTATCCTAGGGTGTATTCTTTATGGGAGCAGATTGCCAGGTCTCTTCTCCCAAGAAGCCACTTGTGGGTTGGAACCACAGACCTTTGGTTAGCAATCACATGTTTAATCATTGCACCACCCGGGCTGTTTTGCCTTTATTTTCCATTGTAAAATCAGGAGCATAGTCATAGATTGGTATGAGTGGTAGGTAAATCCTTCAGTATACTAAATTGAGAATACTTTTTGAGTAGGAATTAATATGTTGGCCAGCCCTGGGTCATACTGGCTATTGAAGTACGACTGTTGGATACTTCTTTGTGATTGAGAAGTACCATCTAGCAACTGATTTTTCTTTTTGGACTCCTTCATCCCTCTACTTTGCCACTTCTATATTGCCCACATGGAACATATGAATTTCACCCCTGTGTATGGTTCCCCTGACTCAACACCAGAATTTGTAGAACTCTGCTCTTTTTTTTGTCTTTACATAGCATATTAGACAGCTGTTCTGCAGTCTAACCCTTTGTAAACAAGTGTTGTCATTTTATGTACTGTTGCCCAAAATGTCTTGGATTTGAAGCTTTTTGCCTTGTAAACTGTGTTACTTCCTGTCTTAGTTATCTAGTGCTGCTATCATAGAAATACCACAAGTGGATGGCTTTAACGAGCGAATTTATTTTTTCATAGTTTAGGATGCTAGAAGTTTGGCTTCAGGGTGCTTGCTCTAGGGGAAGGCTTTTGTCTCTAGGGGAAGGTCCTAATCTCTTCAGCTTCTGTTTCCTGGTTCCTTGGTGATCTCCAGGTGACTTGGCATCTATCTTCCCCAATCTGTGCTCGCTTGCTTGCTTGCTTAATCTCTTTTATATCTCAAAAGAGATTGATGCAGGACAACCCTACACTAATCCTGTCTCATGAACATAATAGAGAAAGACAGCCCATTCCCAAATCGGATCATAACTACAGGCATAGAGATTAGGATTTAGAACTCATATTTTTGGGGAACACAATTCGATCCGTAACAGTTCCGTACTTAATCAGAGTTGAAACTTTAAGAAGTCACCCTTGTGTACAGGAATAACTGCAGTCTTTTAGTATGAAAATAACACGTAAGTTAAAAAGATCACAAAAGTGAGACTCAAATACATGGAGCAATTGGACTAAAATTTATCAATCAGCCTTCATGTTTTATAACAGGGGAAGGAAAAAAAAATCTGACAGCATTTTAATACGTATTTTAGTTGTATCTTGGGATTTTACCTTTTTGTGGAATGATAAATGTTCTAAAATCCTTAAGCATTGTTAATGTGATTTGAAATCATATGGTATACCCTTCTTTATTCTGTCAGCTGCTGAATAGAAAATATCCCTATTCAGTGTCTAAAATACCATGTGAAAGAAAAATAAGTAAAAATAAAGGTGTTATTAAGTGGTTTCTGTTTTTTTTTTTTTTTACAATTTGGGTTATTAAAGATGAAACAGTGTTAGGGAGAGGGCACTCCGCAGGCTTTAGAGACATAGGACTTGACTTTGAGAGCTTGCTTTGCAGTTGACTAGTTATGTGATGCCTGAGGAAAACCATAATGACCCAGTAAAACTTTCTCTCCGGGGAGCTGAGTGATCATGTGTGATTTATGCCGCAAGTGGTAGGGTGGAATTGCTTTGGCATGTTTAAAAGAAGGGATGTTGGCAGGAACAATCCTCTTTGGCTGGCTGTGCCGGCCCTAGCTCATCAGCCTGGACCACAGCTTTGGTTCCCTACTCTGGTCTGGGCCTACCCAGGGCTCTACACAAATGTCTGGTGCAGATGGAGTGCTGACGACTGCTGGGAAGAAGGGTTTGATATGGTTCGGCTTCTTTTCCTCAAATAGATGTATCTATTTGTGGGTTCATAAAGGAGCCCTGGTGGGTCAAGTGTTAATTGCTTGGCTACTATCTGAAAGGTTGGTGGTTTGAACTCACCAGTGGCTCCGTGGAAGAAAAGACCTGGTGATCTGCTCCTGTAAAGATTACAGCCTAGGAAACCCTATGGGGCAGATGGACTCTGTTCCGTAGGGTCGCTATGAGTCAGAATTGACTTGACAGCACATGACAACAACAGTTATGTTATATTAGGCAAGTTTATAATTTTTCACCACAGCAGTCTCCTTATCTGTGAATAACTATGATGGTCAAATTGGTTTCACTGAGGGTATTGCTAAGATTAAATGAGATGGTCTACATAAAAAGTGTTTGTTTTTTTCCTGCATACAGAAGAACATCTGTGACTCATCACAGTATGTGACTTCTGTAAGGTTTTTGTTGGTTGGTTGGTTTTTAATTAAAGTAAGAATTCAACCCATCTTTTTGCAAGTACTTTGCTTAGGACCTTGGTCTTTGTAGCCATTTGTACTTATTTATAGAATTGGGGAGCCTTGATCACATGAATTAAGCATTTGTTTATGTATTGCTTGTGTTTTCCTGCAGTAGATTTCTCCATATAAGTTTCGTTTCACCAACTAGATGACTGTCTTCTTGAGGGAAAGTCTGTGGAGTGAGGAAACATTAGGTTCAAATCCCAACTTTGACACATACTGTGTAAAAAAAAAAAAAAACAAGTAAATTACTTAATCTCTATGAGTCTTAGTTTCCTCATCTGCAAAATAGTAGATAGAATGTATTTTTACTGGGTCGTGATGGGGAAGTCAAAGGATAATATAGTACAGAGTTTGGTACTTAATAAGTGTTTAATAACTTTCTTTCTCCTGCTTTTATATCACTTTTAACATATCTCATTATGTTAGGAATGCAGTAATATTGGTGACCTGACTTACCAAAATAGAGAAGTTGTGGAATCCCTTTAGGAGAGAAACTGAAATGTGTTTATAAAATAGCTCCCTTTCCCAGGCATCTAGAACATTGGGTGCACTAATTAAAATTAAAATGCGTACACACGCACAGAGCATTATTATGGTTCATGTGTAGGCTTTAAAAGAATGGTTAAAATGTGCATCAGATGTGATTTGATGGTGGTGGTTAGAATTTAAAACATAAAGCAAGATACGTGGAATTCACATGAATCTTTGATAATAGATCAGTGTTCTGTTTTCTGTAGAAATTACCTTCACTAAAAAAAAAAAGGAATTGCTCATTTTTCTTGTTGGAGCATGCAAACTTTAACAAGGCAACCTGAGACTAATTACTAAGATATGAGATGAAAATATGCTAAAATAATAGACATATTTCAGGGTCTATCTTCAGTTGAAAATGTGGATCACATTTTGATTTCTCCAAATCAAAGGAGGAAAGATTGTTTCTTTTTTCTTATGCTTTGTTTCCTTTTTGTGTAGTTCCTTGTATTTGCTCAAAAACACTTCTGTTTTCACTTATTCTCAAAATAAGAAATACATTTTCATTAAAGAGTTAAAATATGTACACTGAGTGACATGGTGTTAATATCATCAAGAGTAACAACTAAGCCAGTTCATTCATTTCCTTTATTAAATTATCAAAGCCATCTATCTAAATACTATTATATTTCCTGTTTTAGAGTTTTGCTTTCCATTATTAGAAGTTTAGATGCAGGAAATGTTGGTTTGCATCTTTTAAAAATGTTTCCAATAACTCTTAGCTATTTTAAGTATTAATAAAGGACTGACCTATTTTTACTCAATGTGCCCCTTCTATGGTTTCTTGCCAACCTGACCCTCCCCCCATGAGGAATTTTCATAAGCATACTATGCTAATTTTTTTAGCAACATGTGAAAAAAAAATTGACGTAGTATTGCTTACCAAAATACCTTGCAAGGAAGGTGGCAGTTGGCAAACAAATGTAGAAGGTGCCTGTTATTTATGTAAAAATACAGTAGTCAATATGTAAATATACTCTTGACTTAGCCTTGAATTAGAGAATCATTTTGTTAAAGTGGTTCTATTTTCATTTTCAAGAATGTGTTCAATAAACATTTATTAAACCCCAACCATATATCAAACATTTCATGATACAAAGATAAATACTGCATAATACCTGTCATCCAGAACAATCTAGTAAGGGAAACATATCTATACAAGTAAATTATAGTACACCCTGTTAACTCATAGTATATCAATATCAACTTCAGTGCTAGGGAACTTCAGTGGACGTAACAACCAACTCCCTGCTTAACTTTTGATCTTGATCTTGAAGGATGAATAGGAAATTTCCCAATAAAATGGAAGGAATAGGGCACAGAATTACATGTGCAGAGAAATTAAATCATGAGAGGCCTAACATTTATAGAATATAAAGTAGTTGCTGTTGAGTTGACTCCAACTCATGGCAACCCCATATGTTACAGAGTAGAACTGTGCTCCATAGACTGTTCCGTAGCTGGCTTTTTGGAGGTAGATTGCCAGGCCTTTCTTCTGAGGCACCTCTGGACAGACTCGAGCCTTTTAAATGAGCAGCCGAGTGCACTAATCGTTGCACCAACCAGGGACTCCATCCATAAAGTAACCAAAAAAATAAATAAATAAACCAAACCCATTGCCATCGAGTTGATTCCAGCTCATAGGGACCCTACGGAACAAAGCAGAATTGCCCTATAGGGTTTCTTAGGTCCGCATGGTGGATTCAAAGTGCTGACCTTTTGGTTTGCAGCCAAAGTCTTAATCACTGTGCCATCGGGGTTTCCATCATAAAATAGAGAAAGGGCATAGTTATTTGTAGGAGCGTAGACTGAAATCTATAATGCTTGATAACTTAAAATCCATTCTTCTATTGTGATTCCACAGGTCAACTACATTAATTGTAGAATTTGAATATAACATTGTTCTCACTAAAAAGTGAGAATAAAAATATTTGTTTTGTTTGTGGTGTTAAAAATCACAATCTGACTTCGTGATTTTGCTAGAAACTTCTTTCTAAAAAAAAATTGATCCTAAATTTATAATTCTTATTGTAAACTTGGGTATTGACTTGCTGTTTTTCTTGAGTTATTCAGGTTCCTCTCTACAATAATAAGCACAGTTTAGATAAGAGCTGCTTAACTTGGTCAAATTTTAGAGGTTCCAGTAATGAAAATGATGGAGTTGGTTTAGTTTTCTGTAATCTTGCTGAAGAGCAAATCCCCTGATATTCAATTTATATATAGCATGCAATCTAGATGAATAGGTTTAGTTTTTGTTTTGTTTTTAATATCAACCTGCATGAAGGAAATTTAATGATCTCAACAAATCTGTCTCCTTTAGAAAGACAGTGGCCTCTTGGTCTTCCTCTCAGGATCATTCTAATATAGTTTTCTTGGATATTAGATGGTTTTGTTTCATTGAATCTCAGCAGTTTATTGCTTTAGAAGCCTTTTACTGAGCTTGGTCAACATTCCACATTGAGGAGATTTTTCTTCCCTAGTCATGCAAGAATTCAACTGTTATTAACTGTGATATGAATCATTCATGTACACTAGGAGGGAAATAGGTTCCAGTTGTTTCAAAAACTGTTAATCCCTAGTTCTAACCATGGGTATCTCCGTGCAGTAAATCTCATATCTGTCTGTGGAAAAGAGAGATGGGAATTAAGGTCTTTGCTCACCACCAACCGTGTCATCACGTGTCATGACGACGAAGGCTAAAGAGAGAAACCCTCCCCTGAGTCTTCTGCCATTTATCCAGTAGGCCTTCGTAATGCTCTTTTATCCATGAGATTGTATAGTATGGGACAGAACCTTTATATTTTATATGGAAGTGAATTGTTAAAATCTGTTAGATAAAGAATAGGGGTTTATATGACTGCTTGTTTTATGCTTTTAAATAGAAGTTACCCTCTGCTGGCTAAATTAATTGCATTCCTGAAGTGGGGAAGAAGTATGTACCTATACAGACACACATATATACATATGATTCATACACTTATAGAACACATATATATTGGTAGTGAGGAAGATTTGTAGTTTATGTTCATTTATAGTTCATATACTTTAAAAGGTTTTCTTTCTGAATATTGTTGTGTGCCATTGATTTGATTCCAACTTATAGCAACCCTATAGGACAGAGTAGCACTGCCCAGAAGAGTTTCCTAGGCTGTAGTCTTTACAGAAGCAGATCACCAGGTCTTTTCTTCCATGGAGCGGCTAGTGGATTTGAACTGCCAATCTTTGGGTTAGCAGCCGAGTGCTTAACCATTATACCACCAGGGCTTGTTTTTCTGAAGATACACATATGAAATTGATACAGTAGGTTCAATCATCAAATCTTAAGACAAAAATTAAACTACTTTCATTTATTTGTGTAACAAGTAACCCCTTCTGATGGTGTGAGACTTTTTCACTGGACTCACCTGTCAAAAAATTTTTTACTTAACAACTGCGTCAATCTGCAGGCAGGTGAATTTACTTCACAGATACTATGTATAGTGGAGCCCTAGTGGCGTAGTGGTTAAGAGCTCAGCTGCTAACCATAAGGTAGGCAGTTGGAATCCACCAGACGCTTCTTGGAAACCTTATGGGACAGTTCTGCTCTGTCCTATAGGGTCGCTATAAGACGAAACCGAGTTTTTTTTTTTTTAACAACAAGAACGACAGTATGTATAGAGTTTATTGGCAAGGAATGCTATCACATAAGTACAGATACTGTGATTGATCTCAATCAATGAATCTTCCACGTGAAGCCTTTTATTTTATTATTATTTTTTAATTTATTTTGTTATTGAGAATGTACATGGCAAAACATACACCAATTCAACATGTACATCCTACTGTACAATCCAGTGGCATTGATTATGTTCTTCAGGCTGCACAGCCACTCTCACCCTCCGTGTCTGAGTTGTTCCCCATCTACTAAGACCCACTGCCCTCTAAGGTGCCTATCCAATCTTTCTAGCTGCTATTGTCAGTTTGATCCTGTATAGATAGTTCTTAAAAGAATATAATGCATAAGGCAGACATTTTTTACTAGTTAAGTTAAACTATTGTTTGGTTTTAAGAAGACTTCAGTGCATAATTTTGGTTTAAGGTTTAAAGATTATCTCAGGGCTATAGTTTCATAGGTTCATCTAGCCTCCCTGACTCTAGAAAGTCTGTAGTTTATGGGAATTTGATATTCTGTTCTGCATATTCCCCCTTTTGATCAGTATTCTTCTATAGAATCTTTGATCAAAATGTTCAGTATTGGTAGCTGGGCACCATCCAGTTCTTCTGGTCTCATGGCAAAGGAGGCAGTTTTTCATGGAGGCAATTACCACACATTCCAAATCCTCCTTCTATTCCTAACTCTCCTTCCTCTGTTGCTCCATGTGAATAGAGACCAGCTGTTGTGCTTTGGAAGGCCACTTGTAAGCTTTTAAGACCCCAGGCAGTAGGCAAGAAACTAGGAGGTAGAATAGGAACACTAAACACGTTATTAGTCTAATTAACTGGGATGTCCATAAAACCTTGACCCTGAACCTCCAAACCAGAAATCCAAATCCCGTGAGGTTTTTGGTTGTATATAAGCAGCTGGAAACCTCTTTACAATGATGTTTACTGTGTTAAAAATAGTTCTTTATCATGTATAGAAGTGTCATATGGGTCATTATATAGGCTATAAATTTTCTTTAAAAACCAATAAATGTTTGTTATGAAAGAAGGGGGTGGTCAGGAAAAAAGAATCTGGCTGCAACATTTGTATGATCCTGACAAAGGAATTACATGTTACAGATAAAATTTACCCATCCTTTGAACCCCATCTCAAATGGTATTTCTTGAGTGGCAGTACCCCTACTGGACGAGATAGGGTCTTCCTTCGAACATTTGAATACTTTTCTTCCAATTCTCATGTGATACTCATGATTCTTTACCTTGAATTACATGCTCGTTTTCCTTATCTCTATTCATATCTATGCTGGGGGGGTGTAGGGTGGGGCACGAGGGGGCAGAGACTTCTGCCATACCTAAAATAATACCTCTCTCACAATAAGTGTTGAATTAAGTTTAATAATATTAATCAGTTAAAAAAAACTGTTATACTGGAGTATACATTAAAGTCCAAGAAGCTGAGAAGGGCAGAAATCAAGTAGAATGGGAAATATATTCGATTTCCGTCTTCTGAAGTGAAGTAAAAAGAAACAGCTATAACTGTCACCTCCCCTGTGCTGTTGTTCGGCTCACCAATACAGAGGGTTAAGACTTACACATTAAAAACTATAATGATACTTTTTCATTGCATATCAAATTCATCTTGTTTCCTGATACCACACCATCCTAAAGAATAATTTAAGTTCCTATCATACAGACTCTACTACTTATTTCCTTTGGCCTCCTGGTTTGTTATTATGAACCATCTCATGTACCTTTTCCACAGTTGAAGAGATACCTACAGGGAAAATGTTACCCAGAATACTCAGAAGATTCTATTCCGTAAAATCTTTGAGACCAATTAGATACTTTGTTGTAGACTCTGAACTAAAAAAATCTATCTAGTACCACCAGGACAGGAACAGGTTACCCTATAAGCAAGGTATGCACAGGTTTACTTGTAGTGTACAATTTCACATCGGTTTCACTACGATTAAGCCCATGCATTCCTTGCTTACTATATGCCCATGTGGACCTTCTTTACTGGTTAATTTTCTCCTTCACCAGGTGGCATTTCTACTTGGTTTTGAACCCTTCTCAGCAGAGGCAGCGAGGGTTTCGGGCATGGGTAGGATGGTGCTGGAGTCAGAGGGATCATTCCCCCACCACCTCCTCGCTAGACCTCTCAGCCCCACACACCAAATATAAGATCGCTGCCTCAGGTTGCAAGGGAGGAAGCGCCACTTAAGATGTGCTAAGAGCGAGCTGAGGATGTGCTAAAGCTAGCTGGGGACCAAGGGTTGGGAAGAGGATGTTTAGGGAAACCCATGTCTGAAGTTCTCCATGGACTCCCGGAAACCATGTGGACATACAGATGTCGGGAATGTAAGATTTCCCTCACTTCCAGCCACCAAAAGGTCAAGAACTGCCGCAGTAGTGAAATCCTATAGTATAAGGTAGAGGGAATAGAACCCTAGAGACATGTTGCAATGGCCCTGGGCTGCACAGCACAGAGGGCCCAGCAGGATGGGCTGGGGCAGAGCTGGGTAAGGGGTGCTGCGGAAACCTGGCCGTGTCCTTAGTGCAAGGCACCGACTAGTTGTACTCAGAACACGCAGAGTGCGGCACCCATGCCCTGCCGCTTGCTGCCACCACCTGCGGGCCTGCCATGTGAAGTGGAGTGGCAGTGCTTGGGGCACGCAGATGGTCGGGGGGCCCTCTCCAAGTGCCAAGGGAAGCAGGTGCATGTGTGTTCTCTGCTGGCTGGTTCTTTGGCCATTTGCTGGGCCCACCATGTCACAGGTGCCCACCCGCCTCCACCATCCACCTGAGGACCTGCTGAGGCACTTGCACTTGTGGGAGAAGCACAGCCCATTCTAGGAGCCAGGGAGCCTGAACACTGAGTTAATTTTTTCCTGATAGCCCTTATGGTGGTTGGTTCTTAAATATGGATTATATGTAGATTATACACAAATCAGATGTTGATAATTCAGGGACTCCCTATATTCAAATATTTGCGAATAATTTTACATACCTGTTAATTCATACCTTTTTTTAATGCAACAACAGTGCACATTTATTTTTGAGAAAAAAAGTGAGGATTTGTCAAAAATTAAAGCCGAGATGTGCTCTAGCAGTTCAAAGGACAGAGCGCCTTACTTCTGTCTTGAGAAGATATGACAAGCTTTTCATATGAGATGATATTGGAGCTGGTTCTTGAAGGTAACAACGTAAAAGAATAAAAATGTGCATGTAATAAATTATATTCAGTTATTGAAATACCTCATATATATCTATGCATTTCATTCCACCAGTTTTATCAGTCTTCATAAAGACAGCATCTTGAACAAGCCAGAATAATCGAATATTGCCTGCTAATACAAGAAAAATCAAACTAAGTATATATTCTAGCAATAGACTTACTTATATCAGATGCTTGCATTTATCTTTAAAACAATAAGTTATTAAAGTCAGAATGGGATATCTTACATCCCTTCCAAATCAGACTGCTGGTAACAGAGACTTTGGAAGAATTACTGAAACTTCATGTAATTTTCTGAGTATACAATGCATATGTTTTATATGCATGGAATTAGCAGACTAGCGTAGGCTAAACTGTGTGTAGAAACAATGTTGTTTCTTCTGTTTAGCAGGTTCTCCTGAGAGCAAGCCATGGGGAAAGGAATATAATTACTTCAATAGTTAAATTACTATGCTGTATTTTAATATTTTAGTGACTTCTGTTTAAGGCACTAAGCATACGTAGGTACATTTCTCTATTTGACTGTTTTTATGGGAAAATTAAATGTAGTTTGCTTGTTGGCTCTTTAAAGTGAATGACAGGAATATTTCTTTTTTTTTTCCCTGGGAAAAATAAAAATAAAAGAAGGGGAACAGATTTTCTTCCAGGAGACTTTAGAAAGTTTAAAAAGTAAAGATAAAGAAAAATGTATGCATAATCTGATAGTGCTTATAAGCGTTGTCATCATCATTGCTCTTAATCATATCCTAGAGCCACATTTTTATTCTTAGGAATCCCCAGCTTGAATTATAATGAAAAGTCATTGAAGAAATATTGGTAAATGTGCATATAAACCAAGAAACTAAACCCATTGCCGTCCAGTGGATTCTGACTTACAGAGACTGCCCCACAGAGTTTCTAAAGCTGTAAATCTTTATGGAAGCAGAATGCCACATCTTTTTCTCTCGGAATGGCTGGTAGGGTTTGAACCACCAGCCTTTCAGTTAGCAGCCAAGTGCTTAATCACTGCACAACCAGGGTTTCGTATATATATTTTTCAGGAATATCAGTAATACATATGTGGAGGGTAGTGCACTGAAGAAAAACTACCCTGGTGAAAGTAGATGCCTGCCTATAGTTGTAGCCTTATTGTTATCCCAAGGTAGTCTTTTTCTGTTTCTGTACCATCATTTTTCATCTTACTCACCAACTGAATATCTCTTATAGATGTCAGAATGATTAGATTTACCGTCTGCAAAATACTGATCGTTGAGAATTATAGACCACTTAGAAGATTGGCAAGGACAAGTTAAAACTGAAAATAGGCCTCTAACAGGCATGTGAAATCATAGCAGTGATTCAGTAAATTCTCAGGGATGTTTTCCCTTCATGATATGGGCAGGGAGTAGTTTATATTTTGGGCGCGTTCACAGAATAAACACTGGGAGCAGAAAATAACACCGGAATTCTATGTCAAATTACATTTGTTATGTAATGCATTTTCCTCCTTCCCAGTTGAACCTCACCTTTTGTCAAATCATTATTTCCTTTGGTATCCTTTGTTGAAAGTATTTCCTTCAGTTCAGGCCTTGCTCTTAGGAGTCGGCCAATTTTGTACTTCCCTGCTAGAGAAGTGTAAGTTTTGTTTTTAAAAATCCTAAATGCACACAAGTTTCATTCTGACAAGCCATTTTTTTCAGTATGACCTTATCAGTGCTTACAAATTTTAGAAGGAAAAAAAAAAAGGTAAGAAATTGGAGATGACCTTTAATGTCATTATTTAACCTGGGTATTGAAGAGAGTAAATAGAGCAACAACTTGAAGATGTGGGTTTACCGGCAAACACTTCTGTTCCACCATCTGCTCCCCCACTACACAGATAGCAGGGTTGCAGTGGAATGAGATAACAAGGAGGGGCGGGAGGGGGCATGGTACAGTGAGGGTGAGGTGAAAGCAGGCAAGGTGGTGTGGGAGCAGATGGTAGCTGTGAAGAAAGGAGCTCCATGGCACTGTTGGCATGGTTACATAGAGGTAGATGTGCTAACAATCTGTGCCAATTTCTGAATGTTTCAAAACTCCACTTTGTGGCTTATGGCCTCAAACCTTACTCGTTTGCTTTCACCATGTAGCTTTCCCTGTTGCAAACTGTTTCTATAAAAACATTCTTTTCGTTACATTGACTAATTGCTATTTAAATTGTAATGTTGTAATTAATATTTTGAAATGTAGGAAAAAAAAGTGTTCACTGTCCCTGGTCTCCAGGTGAATAATAATACATGTACCAACACTGATAATAATGTATGTAGTAGTCATTATCAATAGCTTTGCCATACCTGAGAAATCTATTTATGTAACAGGAGCGAATACTGCTAAAAACAGTTCTGGAGATTCTTTTTCTTTTCTTTTCTTTTTTTAACATTCGTGTTGTAGGACTATTATGAGCATTTGCTTATCTCATCTTTAGTTGAAATTCTAGTTTCTATTAAAAAATAATAATAAAATGGCCTAATTTAAGTTGAAATAGGTCCGTGACTAAAATGCATCCATTGCAAATGTTACTGCTATTTCCAGTTTTTTAAGTGCCCTTAGAGGCTACGCGGAGTCAGTCGGGTTGCGGTTTTCAGCCATATGGCGTGGGTGAAGCAAAAGCATATTGTATTAGGTCAAACCATATGTAATTGCCAGTACTCAACCATTTTTGAAGTATAAAATAGCAATTTCATATGTAGTTCCATCTGATATATAATTTTTGGATTGCTCTGTTTAGTTTGGGTAAAAAAAATAATAACTCATGTACATGTTTGTTTGGTCTTACAGGTAAATAAAGATAAAATACAATTCTCCAAACGTTCCGAGAGTCTAGCTCAATTAAAAATATTGTTTGTACAGGTGTTGAGATTTGTAAAATATTGTTTGTACAGGTGTTGAGATTTGTCTCTGTAGACATGCTCCAAGAGAGTTGGTTGATATGCAGTTTATTAACCAAAGAAAGCTTCTTTTGCTAATACATCTACTCAGAGGTAACTCTGCTCTACACACAAAAATATTTGATGGAACAGACAGGCAACTAAAGAATGTCTTTTTTGTTTAAAAAAAAAAGATTAAATCTTTTGCAGATCACTAGGCTTTCTCACTCAAAACTTTGCCCAAAGGACAGTAAGTCCCTGGGTTAAGAACATCTGGACCTCTCAGACTTGCCCTTTAATGTTATGTAAATTTGCCCTCACTTTGAAATGACTGAACCAACACCTACTTGCGCAACAAATTCTTCATCACAATCACTTTCTCTTGCTGCATGTGTAGCTTCTAAATCATTGAAGAAGCTTAGAGCCTTTTCTTGCACGAAATTAAAGCTAAATAAGAACCGTGTGCACCTATTCCGACTTGCCTACAATTTCAACTTAAAGACAGACTTAGGAACAGATCTCGTTGGTAACCCAGGAACTACCTGTAATAGTATTAAACTTTCCCCACAATTTAACAGAATGATTCCCCCTTTTTTTTCTTTCTAGACTGTTTTTAGATTGGAATGAACTGAGCCTATAAAGTGCACAAATGATTGATGTTAAATGTCTGTCCATTTAAACTAAAAATGCTTACTTTGTGAATAAATATGGAAATTGAATTGAGTTTTGTAGCAAAAAATTATATTTAAATGAAGTTATTCCCACAGTATGGAAGTGTTAACTGCATTTCTGTAGCAAACCTCATCGTATTACACTGAAGCAAGCATCATGTTTGAGAAGCATGTCAACCACATCTAGGCTTTTTCTGCCTTCCTTCCTTCCTCTCTTCTCTTCTTCCTTCCCTCTTTCTTTCTTTCCTTCCTTATCTCCCTCCCTCCCTCTTAACTTTCTTATCCCCTTACTTCCCTCCCTCCCTCCTTTCTTCTTCTTTTGGTTTACTTCAGTATTTAAAGGATAAAAAGAAAGAGTAGCCTCGATTATTGAATATAAAGGCATGTGTTCAGAATCCCAAAATGTTTCAGACCAAAGTAGATTAACCCATATATGAAATTAAAATACATTTTTAATGAGAAGAACCAATTAAATATGAATCATCTCTTGGATTTCTCCTAAATGTATTTAAACATATGATAATATGTTATAATTTTTAAAAAGAAGATCTCTAGGTCATATAATCAATGTCTTCATTCTTTTACTTTCTTAAAACATAGCACAGTGCTAGTGTAAATTGACCCCTGAATTCTTAGAGAATTGTCTAGAGACTATAGTTTTGTTTTTGTCTTAAAAGTACAGAAGGATGTTTTGTTCTTGTCCTTGAGCTTTCTTTGGTTCTGAGTTTGAAGTGAATTTTTAATCTTTTTATATTGTTTCATATTTTAAATAAACAGATGTCATTATTGTGTATATGATTCATTTTCTCCTCTAATTTCTACATAGTTTATATGTCCTCTTGCCACTCAGATTAATTTCCAACCCCCTCCCTAAATTTAGCTCACTATTATTGTTTTTCTTATTTTTTCAAATAGATGTGATTCATACTAACTTATATGAGCTTATATTTTTTTCAGTGTTTTACTCCCCCCCCCACACTTTTATTGGTATAAAATGGTAGATTTATTTTCTGATGTTTTCACTTATTTGATTATGCATTTCTACAAATATTGTTGAATATTAGAAAGATCATGTTTGATACCATTCATAATGACCATCTCCATTTTTCACCTTATATTTTCTACTTACTAAAACATGTAGGACAACTGATATTTTAATAAACATTCCCTGTGGTATAGTATCCACCATCCGTCTCTCGGTTTGTCATACTGTGGTAAGTTGCCTGTTACTGTGATGCTGGGAGTTATTCCTCCAGTATTTCAAATACTAGCAGGTTCACCCATAGTTTATGGGTTTCAGCAGAGCTTCCAGACTAAGACAGTCTAGAAAGATGGGCCTGTTAATATATTTCTGAAAATTAGCCAACGAAAACATAATGGAGAGCAACAAAACATTTTCTGATATAGTGCTGGAAAATGAGATCATAAAAATGGTACAGGACTGGTCAACCTGTCATTCTGTTATACCTAAGATCACTGTAAACCTGTGCGGACTCAGTGGTGACTAACAACAACATGATGTACTAATACCCATATTTCTGCTGAACTCAATTAGTAGTCTCCTGTTATGAGCCATAATCTTAAGCCAACTCTCAATTCGTTGTAGTTTAGTAGTTTGAACAGTTCATAGGGCCAAATATATACGGATGGAAGGGTTTAGTATTAGCAATTCAATAAATAGCAGTGACAAATATCTGGGTTTTTTGTTTGTTTTTGTCTTGAAAAACAGATCATGTGTCTTTTTCTAAGTAGAGAAAATTATTGGTCACTGTAAATGTTATCTTTTTTATTTAAAATGAAATAAAAATCTCAAGAGTAGATTAGCCTTGAATATCAAATGGAAGAGCATGTACTCATGAAAAGCAAATATTTCCTGACTCTTAGCAACTATAAAAACATGATGGTATTTAATTTGCTTGGGTTCTTTTTACCCTAATATCCATCAATTTCTCAAAATAATCAGCTTTCAGCATTCCAAGGTTTTCAATTATACTATAGTGACAAATGCCAGTCTTGCTAATTATCACTGAGTTTAGTCTAAAATTAAGAAATGGTCTTTTTAAACTATCGTCAGTACACTTAGTATCTGCTTAATCTTTTTACGCTTTAATAAACTAAGGGAAAGATTGAGACCATTAGATAGCCAACTGTAATTTACCACTGTCAAGATTAAGGAGGGGATTATGGTCATTAAGAGCAAAATGGTTTCATTTATGGACTGAGAACAATGAGGCCCATCAATAAACCAGTTTCTGCCTCTAATGATCCTACTTCTCTCTAATTGTGTGCGTATCCAACAACAAACTCATTTTCTTCTTTCATTCTCGATAGGAAGATCGTTTAAAGGGAAATGTTTTACAGTTCATCTTCCTTTTATTTCTTTGAATTTCGTTATGTGCTTATGAATGTAATAAATTATACATAGGTGAATTGATAGGTCTTTTTAAACAGTTTTCTTGAGATGTAATTTACAGACTATAAAGTGTACAATTCAATGGTTTTTAATATATTCACAGAATTGTAAAACCACCACCACAATCTAATTTTAGAGTATTTTCTTCATCCACAAAAGAAACCCCTGTACATATTAGCAGTCATTCTTAAGTCCTCCCAGCCTCTCAGCCCTAGGAAATCACTAATCTACTTTCTATTTGCGTAGATTTTCCTGTTTTGTACATTTCATGTATAAGGAGGCATACAATAGCTGGTCTTTTGTGCCTGGCTTCTTTCACTTAACATAATTTTCTTAGGGTCAGTCCATGTTGCAGCATGTATCAGTACTTCATTCCTTTTTATGGCTAAATAATATTCCATTGTATGGATATACTAGATGTGTTTTTATAAGTTAAAGAGTACTTTACACTTACCTATATTCCTGTGTTTGGGATGGAAGAATACATTTAGCTCTATTCTTGGTGGATAGGAGAATTCTACACTGTTCTCACGGATTATAATTGTAGCCTGAATCATCTGCCAGGAGATACAGTTACTGTGTACATGCACCTAACATTACCCAATTGTGACCTAGGGTGAGAAGCACAGAAGAAGTAAAGGCAAAGGGAATGAAGGCATGGGAAAAAAGAAAAACAGGAGGTAACGGGAATAGTTCAGCAGCAGAGACCAGATGACTGAGTGTTAGGGATGCTATATAGGAAATTTTTGCAATGGGCAAGAGGTTGACCCTGGCTCCTTAACAACTCAAAAGAATTGGAAAATCTATTGAATCACACCTTAATTTATTTCCTAATGATTTTTATTTTATTTCACCATCAGCACAGGTTTTGTTATTAATCTAATAAATATAGAATGAATAAAAAATAAAAATCTCAGAATTTAATAATTCTGTATTGTTCTTAAGTGTCATCGAGTCAGTTCTGACTCATAGTGACATTACATATAACAGAATGAAATGTTGTCTGGTCCTACGCCATACTCACAATTGTTGCTATGCGTTAGCCCATTGTTGAAGGCATTGTGTCAATCGATCTTGTTGAAGTCCTTCTTCTTTTTTGCTGACTCTCTACTTTACCAAATGTGATGCCTTTCTGCAGGGGCTGGTTCCTACTGATAACATGTCCAAAATATATAAGACAAAGTCTTGCCATCCTTGCTTCTAAGGAGCATTCTGGCCATACTTTTTCCAAGACTGATTTGTTTGTTCTTTTGGCAATGCATGGTTCATTCAATATTGTTCGCCAACCTATAATTCAAATGTTTGAATTCTTCTTAGGGCTTCGCTATTCATTGTGCAACTTTCACATGCATATGAGGCAAGTGAAAAGACCATGGCCTGGGTCAGCTGAACCTTAGTCCTCAAAGTGACATTTTTTACTCTTTAGCGCTTTAAAGAGGACTTTTACAGCAGATTTACCCAATGCAATACATCATTTGATTTCTCGACTGCTACTTCCAAAGACATTGATTGTTGATCCAAGTAGAATGGAATTATTGACAACTTCAATTTCTTCTTCCTTTATCAAGGTGTTGTTTATTAGTGTAGTTGTAAGGATTTCCACTTTCTTTATGTTCACATGTAATCCATAGTGAAGGCTGTAGTCTTTGATTTTCATCAGTAATTGCTTCAAGCCCTCTTCACTTTCTGCAAGCAAGGTTATGTCATTTACATAACGCAGGTTGTTAATGAGTCTTCCTCCAATCCTGATGCCCTGTTTTTCATATAGTCCAGCTTCTCAGATTTTTTGCTCCTATCCCCCAAACCTGTGTATGCCAGTAGTATTAGTCATTGCGATTATGTACTTCAATTGAATATTACGTGAACCAAGAAATACTGTAAAAAAAAAAAAAGTGTCATTTTTATAAAAGCTATGTTGAATGCTTTGGAAATACTTAATAAAGTTATTTTAAATTTACTGTCTAATCAGGTATGGCTAAGCAAACTTAAAAGATAGTAACCTATTTCAAAAGTCTTCTGTACCCAGATTGTTTCATGAATGTATTTAATTCTGGCTTCTTTCAAGAAGCCCAATCTAAAAACTAGTTTAAAAGGTGCATTTTGTGTATGAATTACATGCAAACAAGGCTCTGTAGAGCACCAATCAGAGGATCCAAACACAAATAGAATAGCTTAGATCTACATCAAAAAGTTTGGCAAATAAATATTATTTGTAAGTTTTTGGTGAAAATATTTAAGATGTGTATCCAATTTTATGAATGCCTGCTATAACTATACATAATTGTATTCATGTGGAACCTGTATGTAGATCAAGAAGCAGTCATTCGAACAGAACAAGGTTATACTGTGTGATTCAGAATTGTAAAAGATGTGTGACAAAGTAGTATCCTTTCACTTAATTATTCAATTTGTAAACTGAACAAATAATATGAGAAGCTGGACATAAAGAAAAAAAAATCTTCACAACTGGACCAATAAAAAACATCAGGATAAAAGAAGAAATTTTAAGTAATTCCATTCTACTTGGATCAACAGTCAATGTCCATGGAAGCTGCAGTCAAGAAATCAAACAACATTTTGCATTGCATGAGTTTGCTGCAAAAGTCCTCTTTAAAATTTTCAAAATGCAAAGATGTCACTTTGATGACTAAGGTGCATCTGACCGCAGCTAAGGTATTTCAGCAGACTCTTAGGCATGAGAAAGCTGCAGAATGAAAAAGGAACACCAAAGAAAAATTGATGCATTTGAATTACGGTGTTGGTGAAGAGTATTGAAGATACAGTGGACTGCCAGAAGAATGAACAGATGAGTCTTAGAATAAAAACAATTAGAATGCTTCTTAGAAGTGAGACTTCTGTTTACTTACTTCGGAGACGTCATCAAGAAAGATCAGTCTCCAGAAAAGGACATCATGGTTGTTAATGTAGAGGATTGGTGAAGGTGAGATAAATTGACAGAGTAGACGAAACAACAGATCAGATATAGCAAATATCATAAAGATGGCTTAGCACCAGACAGTGTTTCCTTCCGTTATGCGCAATGTTGCTGTGAGTTGGAGCCCGATGGATGGCAGCTAACAACAGCAATAGCACTTGAACTGACCTCTTTGATTAATTGACCTTTGCCGATTTTCTAGGGTCCCTGGGTGGCACAGGAGCCCTCGTTTTGCAGTGATTAAAATTCTTGGGTGGTAAAACAAAAGGTCAGTGGTTTGAACCCACCAGCTGCCCCGCAAAAGAAAGATGTGGCAGTCTGCTTCCATAAAGATTACAGCTTTGGAAGCCATGTGGGGCAATTCTACTCTGTCCTATAGGGTTGCTATGAGTCGGTATCAACTCAATGGCAGTGGGAGGCTGGCTGGTGCAAACGGTGTGACTACTAGCCTAAAGGCAGTTCAAACCTACCCAGAGCCATGGAGGAAAGGCCTGCTTACCTGCTTCTGAAAAGACTACATTGAAGAAAACCCTATGGAGCTCAGTTCTACTCTGTAACACATGGGGTCGCCATGAGTCAGAATCGATTTGAAGGCAGCGTTTTTGGGGGTTTTCCAGATTTTCTAATGGTCTTTTCTAGTCATGTCATGGAGCCGCCCTGCTGGCACAGTGATTAAGATCTTGGCTACTAACCAAAAGGTGTTGGCAGTTCAAATCCACCAGCCGTTCCTTGGAAACCCTGTGGGGCCGTTCTACTCTGTTATATAGAGTCATTTTGAGTAGAAATTGACTCAACATCAATGGATTTTTTTTTTTTTTTTTTAAATTTGTTTTTTCGGTCACGTCATATATAAGAGTTTTAGTGTATTAAAAACTTTTGCTGTTCACTCATCTTTACTAGAAATATTACCTGTATAGACTAAGCCCATCATTTTCTCTCCTTTCTACAGTAGAAAAATGGGCCATTGAGTGTTTATACATTGAAGATTCTGTGTTTTTTCCCCCCATGATTTAACTACATCAATCTTTGGATCTTTAGATCACATAAGCAAAGGCAAGTTAAGGTATTAAAACACTGAAGACATCTGTCCTGTTTCTCTCTATCACAATAGAGAGTATTATGTTACCTGTAGCATACGGACTGTCTGGAAATGAGAATCTAATGGTGACCTGAGCATAATTTTGTTGGCAATCTTAATTCTAATATCAGAGATAGAGAGGGCTTCCAGTTGTGCCTAAGCATAATAGATGATATATTAAAATTGGGATTCCATTTGCTGTAGAGGAACTTGTATTCCTATTGAAGAGATAGAATTTACAGATAATAAACACTTAGCAAGTAATATACTAGACTCAAATACTTAGCTGGTGCAGGAAAGCTTATAAGTTTTCTAGGAACAAAGAGAATGAAGAGCTGAAAAGCGTAATTATGGTAGCAAACCTAGAATGTTTGTGTATGTTTGATGAGGGAAAGAAAGAACGGCTCAGGAAGACCTGGAATTTTATAGGTGTTATAAGTGAAATGTCCTTTTCACTGTGCATTAGAGAATAACTGATGAAGTGTAGGAATATAAAAAGAAATACTATTTTAGGAATTACATGATCTAACTAAAATCATACTAGGGCTTGTTTCTGAAGGGTGAGGAATGCGTTTATGTTTAAATGCATGTAATTTTTTTTTAATGTATTCAGGTGGACAATACTGTCAGAATTCTGCTTAGTAGAATAGAAGTGGAACTTGTTTCATCATCTATACCTTGTATGGATATATTGACTATAGAAATGGCAATTTTATAAAGTTCAACCTGCATTTACTTTTATACTCAAAACCTTCCAGGAGTTTTATCAGTAGAAATGCATATATATTCTAATATTCATGCTTAATGTATATATGTACCATAACAGTATAGAAAATATGTTAATATTAAAATTCATAGAACATTTATTCATTCACCAAATACACTGAGCATACCTTATACCTTAACTGTACATGGCACTGAAGTGTTCTAAGCAGAGTATTAAATAAAAGAACCTGTTGCCATCAAGTCGATTCTGACTCATAGCTACCCTAAAGGACAGAGGAGAACTGTCCCATAGGGTTTCCAAGGAGCACCTGGTGAATTCAAACTGCCGACCTTTTGGTTAGTAGCCGTACTTAAATAATTAAAGGAACGAGTGAGTTAACATGATACGTGAACATCATAAGAATACTTCCCCATTCTGTCGATTTATTATTTAGGACTCTAAATAGTTTATTCTTAGCTGGCTGACAATAGGACTATTGAACAGAAACATGTCCGTTTTACCCAATGCTTATTTATTCTTACCATTTGTAAGGCACTTTGCTAGATCCAGTGAGAAGTGTAAAAATTAGCCCCTACCTGTTTTAAGGAGGTGACAGGAATATGAGTATCCTGATAAAATGATTGCTAAGGATTTATTCAGGCTGATTCTAAACAAAGTTTTTGAAGACTGATCTCCATCACGTCCTAGTTTATTCTAACTCCTGCAAAGTCAAAGTGGCATATGATGGTTAATACTAAGGCAAAAGAAACCGATTCTTTATGTCATATAAGCAAAGGCAATGAACACAGTCAAATCCATTTGTTACATTCAGGTTAGTGAATCTAAGGCATAATTACATAAAAAATAATTACATAAAAAACTTGAGATCCAGTTTATCAAAGTCCAGGTTATTCCTAAGCAAGCAAATCTTTAGGTCATTAAACTACTTATGTTATTAAATTCTGCCCCTGATTTGAAATTAGAAAATGTATCTGATGTCTGTAACACTTCTAGGGGGAAGATACTAGGTTTCCTGCCTCACGCTGAAACTTCTGACTACAAATAATGTGAGGTTATAAGCCCTAAATTGATTGGGATCAGATGATGGATTCTGTGTGTGTGGTGGAAAATTTGAAAATACGGTTTTCGTGAGGAGAGAATTCATGTAGAAAATGAAGTCTGTTGATGTATAATGAGTAAGACAAGCCAAAAAAAAAGTGTTTGCCAATTTTGCCTGTTGTTCTGGCACTACTCATTAGTGTATGCTTACTTTTTTCTTCCTGAGATCATACCCTTTATTAGGCAGCAATATTCTGCTGATGGAGAAAAGAAAATGAGCAGTTCACAATTATGTAAATAAGACGTAGTTTTTCTATTTCTGAGAAGTAATAGAGAGAACTTTCCCTCTCCTAAATGAACAAAACCTCAAATAAAATTAGAATCCTTGTACTTCGCTACCCATTAAAGGGTGACAATAGTAAAAATTTGTAAAAAGAAAACTGTAGAAACATAATAAAACAAGATTATCTTGGCAACATTGAGATATCTGTATATGTGTCATGCTAAAAATCTAGCTAAGAACTGATCTTTGCAAGATCAGTGGTGGATCTATGCATGAAATGTGATTTGTATACTTAAATAATTGATTTAACTTGTCGTTTATAACCCACACAGCAGAAAGAAGTAATGTAATACTGATGCACCCTTGTCCTTCCATGTATAGCAGAAAGCACCTGTTTACCAAAAAGTCACAGGTGCATTTTCCCTTTCAGTCCCCAAAGACAGACTGTCGTGTGTAGTTTACAAAAGCTGTTTGCTTCTGTGTCCGCCATGGAGATTGTGACTACTTTTTATATGTGGGGTATTCCTGCAGTTTCTCATTCATTCGTATTACTTTAATGTGTTCTATTGTTTTTTTTTTTTTATTATCGTAAAAAGCCACTTCATTTTTGTTAAGGGTATTAGTCATATTCCGTAGTTTCTAATTTCATTTTGTAACCTGTGTTAACTTTTGGAATTTCAAATATAATTGAAGGTTTTAATTTTAACTCATAAAATCAAGAAATGATATGGTGGTGTCAGTGTTCTAAGAATTTTTTTTTTCTTCCCCCGTAAGGCATTATGTGAGGCAGAGTGAAAGCATGGAGACAATGGTGAGAGCTTTAAAAAAGTGGCAGTTGCAACATAAAGGCAAAGATGGATGCTAAAGGCATTTTGAAAAGTAACAACTGATGAGACTTTGTGAATGGCAGGAGAAGCATAATTAATAAAAAAAAAAAAAAAAAAAAGGAAAATCTAACTCTGTGGTGTTAAGCAATGATAGCTGAAAGAATAGTGGTGCCATTGGGGAAAACAGGATAATCAGAAATAGACTTTAGTTTCTGGGGGGAAGATGGTCAGCTCAAATATGAATATGTTACTTATGAGGAAATGGGTTACCCAATTGAACATATTTAGTTGGTATTAGAGAATATCAGACTGTTTTTCAAATAAGAGGATGGGATCCTCAGCTTATATATAAAAATAAAAACCTTGATGTAAAGGCGATGTATCAAGATAAAGAGTTTATAGACAAAAGAGCAGAGGGTCTTGGGGAATGCTCCCATCTGGATGATGAGAAGAAGCAACAGAGAAAGAACGGCCATGTTCCTTTATAGAAGTATTCAGAAAAAAAGAAATTTGTATTTGGAGTTGAAGCAGCATTATACAATTGGCCTCAAATAATCTTTCCAAGTGTCAGGTAGTGTTTTTCTTTTCAAATAAAGAAAATTCTCACAAATACCACAATAAAGGTACACAGAATTATTCATATCATATAATGTGGGTCTCAAGTCAACCATATTGACAAAATTTTAATAAGTACAAATGTCTCTTGCTATAGAATATTGGCATTCCTGAAAAGCTTCCTATGAAAAATATATTCCATATATTGTGTCTTGTTTCTAAATATTGAGCTGTTTTCGCCCCATCTTGATGCCAAACACACAATATCACTGTAGCAACATTTATAACACCATCACCTAATTTTTTTCTACTACAAACACTAGTTACAGAGTTTTCACAACTCATTTGTATCTTTATAACCATCCATGAGGTAGACAGGCAGGTAGTATTATTCCTGTTATACAGGTAAGAAGATTGAGGCTCAAAGCGGTTAGGTTTTTTGCCCAAAGTCACATAGAAAGTGAGTGAGACTTGGGTCTTCTGATTCCAAGACTAGCATTTCCTATGTTTTTGCGCTGTCTCCCCTTTGTTACTCTTTCCTTTGAGGCTCTTATAAGAGAAACTTTAGAATTTCATCAGAGCAGATTCTAAAGTCTCATGATGATTTTTCTCTCTGTTTTACTCAGTAAAAATTCATTTAGGCAAAATTCCATACATCTGGTTAGAGATCTGCGTATACTGTTGACCTAAATTTACTGTCTATGAGACTCTGTTGAGTGTATTTTGAGGCATATTAATTCTTTCAGGCATTTTTGAGTAAACTATCTTGAAAGGGATCTTAATTGGTACCCTCCAGAGACCCAAAAGAGTTAATTGACTTACAAAACATATGTGGATTGCACTTAGGGAATAGTTCATTCATCTGTTAGCATCTGGATGTATGTTTCTTTGTTTTTTTACCATTATACTGTATTTTTACTCAAATAACACACATCTTCTACAGTTGTTTGCCAATCGCTCCCTCCCCCCATGAGGTATTTTCATAAGCGCCACTGTGCCAATTTTTTTTTTTTTTACATGTTGTGAAAAAAAAAAAAAGGCATCGCATACTTAGGAAAATACCTCATGGGGGAGGGAGCAGTTGGCAAACAAACATAGAAGGTGTGCATTATTTGTATAAAAATATGGTATATGCATTCCTGAAAACTATGGCTGTTTAAAAATATAGTACGTAAACAATATGCTTATAATTAAGAATAATTCACTGTAGCTCTGATACTTTATAAAAATGTAAAAAAAAACCCTTCAAATTCACAATGCCATGTTAAAAATATCCCCTGATATCTATGTAACTTATGCATTTAATGTAATTTGAATAACTAAAAAAACTTTTTTACAGTAAAGCACTATTCACATTTTGAAAATATTACCAATTATTTTTATATCATCTATTTGGAAATATGGGAAACAAAATTGTTCAAGGTGTTTGTGTATATGTCATTCCAAAGAAGCAAAACACTTTTTTTGTCAGTCTGCATTCCTCCAGAGAGACAATAAAATATTGTTTTGCTGAAATCTGATTTTCACCTTATGTTAATCCTACTCCTTTCAACAGTTGGCTTCTTCTCCTGCTCCCTTCTAAACATAATCCTCCATCAAAGGAAGAAACAAAACAAAAAATATTCCTCAAGAAAGATAATTACAAATACATAAAAGCAATACAAACACTATAAGTAAATATAATGAAAGTGGCAATAGGATATAGGAGATGTATGTTGATGACTTCACCATTCAAAATGATATGACCCATCCTACAACGCCATCTCAGCATTCCTTACCCTCTTTTCCATCAACATTGCTCTATTTTTCTCTCCATTTCACCTCCATAAGCATGTAAATATTAGATTTCATAGTCACTTAGAATATGGCTACCACCAAGACCCCAAGCTTTGAAACATGCCTTTCTGCCCACAACCATCCTCTCGCAGCCCTCTGGAGGCCATTTGTTGCCCTTACCCCATGACCTTATCTTTATACTTCCTAACCCCTTCCTTTTCTCCAAACGTATTAGATCCCTTCTAGTTGTGTTTGCCACATAACCTGTACATTTTAACCACACAAGCTCTAGCACTGTAGAATCCCCACACTTTTCCTGAAGCCCCCCTCCTCTGGCTTTCTGCAGTATGTACCCTACCAATTCCATTCTCCTCCAATTCCAAGTTCTGTAGTCTTAGTCATCTAGTGCGCCTTCAATAGAAATACCACAAGTGGATGGCTTTAACAAAGAGAAGTTTATTCTCTCACAGTCCAGTAGGCTAGAAGGCCGAATTCAGGGCGCCCGCTCCCAGGGAAGACTTTCTCTGTCGGCTCTGTAGGAAGAGCCTTGTCATCAGTCTTCTCTTGGTCTGCGAGCATCTCTGCAAACGAACCTAAGGGCCAAAAGCCTCACTCTGCTCCTGGCACTGCTTTCTTGGTTGTATGAGGTTCCCATGTCTCTCTGCTTGCTTCTCTCTTTTATATCACAAAAGAGATTGGCTTAAAACCCTATCTAATCTTGTAGAACTATCAATTTAACTACTGCTAATCCATCTCATTAACATCACAGTGATAGGATTTACAACACACAGGGAAATCACATCAGATGACAAAATGGTAGACAATCATAAAATACTGGGAATCATGACCTAGCCAAGTTGACAGATATTTTGGGGGGACACAATTCAATCCATGATATCCATAAATTAAAGAAGTCATACAATCCATCTGACAGGATCCACTATTCAAGATTTCTAAATTTAGGCCCATAACGGAGTCCACACAGCCTTTCATTTAACTCTAATTATCCTTTTTTCCCCACGACAATAATTCTAAACTGTGTTTGTGCTCCTCAGTTCCCCGCGTGTATACTCTATACTCCCAGAAGATCATCTTTTCTCATTCTTGACTAAGAAGATAGAAATCATCCCTTTCATTCACTGTCCCATGTCTCAAGGAGTACATTATTCGCCCCCCTTTTAAATTACTGTTTGCTCACTCTTTAATGCCTTATAATCTTTTTACAGTCCCATCAATTTATATAACATCTTTGTATGTTCTTATTTTAATCTCCCTACGAAATGACAAGCTGTGTAAGGGCAGGCACTGTGCTTTCATATCCTCTTCTGCCCTTTGCTATTGCAATGTTTTGCCATTTGTTGTCGTTAGTTGCTGTCAGGTTGGCTCAGATCGTGGTGATGTTACGTATAACAGAACAAAACATTGCCTGGTCCTGTGCCATCTTCATGGTATTTTCTGTGTTTGAGTCTATTGTTTTGTCCACTGGATCAATCTGTTTTACCAAGGACCTCCCTCGATGTTCTAGTTTACCAACCATGATGTCCTTTTCTATCATTTGTTCTGTCCTGGTGATGTGTCTAAAGTTAGTGGGCTAAAATCTCACCATCTTACTTGTAAGAAGCATTCCGATTGTATTTCTTCTATGACTGATTTGTTCACTCTTCTGGAAGTCCATGATATATTCTTTGCCAACCACACAATTCGAATGCATCAAGTCTTCTATCTTCCTTTTTCATTGTCTAACTTTTGCGTGCGTATGAGTCGATTAAAAAGACCATGGCCTGGTTGAGGCACACCTAAGTCCTCAAAGTGATATCTTTGCTTTTTAAAATATTAAAGAGATCTTTTGCAGCAGATTCACCCAGTGAAATATGTTATTTGATTTCTTGACTGCTGCCTCCATAGACATTGATTGTTGATCCAAGTAAAATGGAATTATTGACAATTTCAGTTTCTTCTTCATTTATCATCATGTTGTTTACTGGTCCAGTTGTGAGGATTTTCATTTTCTTCACGTTCAAGCATAATCCATACCGAAGGCTGTAGTCTTTGACTTTCATCAGTAAGTGCTTAAAGTGGTCTTTTCAATAAGTAAATATGTTTTAAATTAAAGGCATAAAAGAATTTCGGGTACCAATTTCGGCTTTTCCTGCCCATACTTGGAAATGCTGCTTAACTAGAATTTGCCTTACTTATTCCTGAGAGTCAGTAGAGCATTTTTGTTTAAGAGCCTAGACCGAGACTGCCTAGGTTCAAATACAGGCTCTGCCACTTACTGGTTATATGATTTTGAGAAAATTATTTAACCTCTCTTTGCCTCATGTTTCTCATCTGTAAAATTTAGATAATAACAGGATATATGTCATAGAATTTTTATGAGGATGAAATGAGTGTGTGTGTACTCCTACTTATATACTTATAATTTTAGTATTTATATTAGTGGCTATTTTCATTATCCTTTCCGTTATTTCATAAATGATCACAAGGCATTTGAAAAATTCAAAGAACCTTTGCCTAGACTGTATGTATCTCTGTGCTTTTATGTGTTCTTGCCAAAATACTTGAAAGTCTCTGACATTTTGATTCAGCTTTCATTTGGATAGTATTTTCTCACCTGTGTAGACAAATGAAAACTTCCTACAGCCTTTCTTTGCATGGCATTCAAGAGTAGTTGCTACTTAAATTGCACAAAAGTGTCAGCCCTTTCTCATTTATCTGATTATTCTTTTTTTGCAGGAGTGGAGAGACTTTTCAGGAAAAAGTTTGGATAGATATCAGAATTCTGCAAAACATAGTCTAGATATTTATTTCAGTCTTACAGAAGACATATCTAAAGCAACCTTTCTGACTCTGAGGCAGGTTATTTTATTTAGAACTGAAGGCATATCCAGTGATTTTTCTGGATAGATGTAGCTTCAAAGAATCTCCCTATACATTTAAAAAGGTTCATTTCCTTCCTCATTAGCTATTAGCTTGCTATCAAGTTTATTCTCTTATTCTAGCCCCTAAAATACTGAAATGAGCATGTGAGTGGTATGGGGGTACCAATCAAAGTTAGGGAATTTCTTTGCATTTGCAAATGTATTACACAGTTAATATTCAAACTGTTTATAAATATTCATGGGATAATATTTTTTACTTGAAATCAATAACAGTCATTTTTTTATGGTATTAAAAAGTTTTTATAAGCTTCACATTAATCCAGTTGCCATCAAATCAATTTTGACTCATGGTGACCCATGTATGTGAGTAGAACTGTGCTCCACAGGATTTTCATGGCTGTGAACTTTGGGAAGTATATCACGAGGGCTTTCTTCTGAGGTGCCTCTGGGTGGACTCCAACTGCCAATCTTTTAGTTAGTAGCCCAGTGCTTAACCATTTGTGCCACACAGGTAAACCTAAGCGTCACATTAGAAACTATGTAATAATCGTATGTATTATAATACTAAGGTTTGCTGAATTATCCCCTTATTGCTGGTCATCTAGGTTTATATATACATATATATATATACACCACTGTAAATAAGACTGTATCAATTTATTTGGCCAAAAATCCTGGTATCTTTTTCAGACTTTTTCTTGGAAAAAAGTTTACCAAAACTAGTATTAATGTGTAAAACATTATAAATATTTGTAAGCCTCTTGGTATTTTTTTCCAGAAAAGTGTGCCGTTTTTTTCCTGTTAGCACATTACATAAGAGTTCCTGTAACTGTACCCTCAAAGGTACAAGGTAGTCTACTCTTTAAAAATGCATTTGCTAGTTAGACAAATGAGAAGTGGTATCTCAGGTCAAACAACATTTATTAAGCACTTATTATATTGCCAAGGAGCCTTGGTGGTGCAGTGTTAAAGTACTCAGCTGGTAACCAAAAGGTCAGTGATTCAAACGCACCAACAGCTTCTCGGGAGAAAGATGTGACAGTCTGCATTTGTCAAGATTTACAGCCTTGGAAACCCTAAGGGGGATAGTTCTACTCTGTACTACAGAGTTGCTATGAGTCGGAATTGACTTGATGGCAATTTTTGTGTTGGTTTTTATTGTTTGGCAGTTGGAGTGAAAGATTTTTTAAAGCCTTACTCTGCTTTTGAGAACTAAAATTCTCTTGGGAAAAGTAGCCATAGAAAGTATTAGAATGCAGTGAAAAGTCCTAGAAAAATCAGACATACTGTTGGAGCACTGAGAATGGAGTTAACTATGTCTAGAAGAGTCGTGAAAAACTTCATAGAGAGTTGATTGGGCAGAGGTACCAGAAAGATATTTCAGGCATGGGAGACGTGACCCAAGGCAGGGAGACATTAATGAGTGTGTTCAGTATGGCAATTCATGAGTATTAAGTTTAGAGGAATGGCATGAGATAACAATCAAAGATAGATAGATGATAGTCTTTTCTTGAATGGCCTTGCACATTTTGTTCCTGTGCATCCTGGAGCTCGGAAAAAGCTAACGTGTATCTTTTTTATAATGTTCTAATTTATATAATTCATGTTTTGTATATATTATTTCATTCATCATCATAACAACCTTATGAAGTTAGAACTGCTTTCCGTGTTTCACAGCTCAGGAAACTAAGGTTACAAAAGCTAAGTAACTTGCTCAGGTTCACATAATAAGTGGTGGAGAAATAATTCAAAATAAGTATGTCTAACGCCAAACACTGTGCTTCTTCTACCGTACCCTAGCAAACTACTGGAATTACTGAAAGATCTTAAGCCTTGTATTGGCAAAATCAGATTTTTGTTTTTTAAAAGATAACTCTGGCATGCTGTGGAACCAGATTTTGTGATCCTATTACTAATTTTGCTGTGTATTTCTGAGAGGACTATTTAGGAGAATATATTGTTCGTTCAGATTCTGATTTGGGTTCAACTGACATTTAGTCAGCAGTATCTATGTGCTGGGCACTCCGCTAGGTGTGTTTCACTATATTATCTAAAAAACATCTAAAGTAACATTAATTGTGATTGAATACATTTTTGAAAAAATGTCAAAGTATGTTTGATATTGTTTGGCAAGTTTAAGCTACTAGTAAAACTGTTTTGGAAGAACGTATGTGATATCAAGTGCTAAATTTTTTTTGTCAGTATTACCAGCATGATGTCTGGTTGAGTGTCATTCATAGAATTTCCTGTGGTCGGTCACATCTTAAAAAAATCTATTTCTTCAACTTTTAAGCAGCCAACCATATGTGATACTGATATAGTAAGTGCTTTAGAATTTGGTGAGAGATTGATAATCTTATATAAGGAAGGTTAAATTCTAATTATCCCAGTTTGAAAGTAATGACCATTTAAACGGATTTCTTATTTGAGTTTTCCTACCCATTAAAAAAGGGCCCCATAAAAGATACCTGAATCCTTTACAAGTTAGCAAAATAATTTGAATAAAAGCACCATGTTAAACCTTTGTTTTAGAGACTAAAGGCTAGAGGTTACAGTGGCAAATATAACTTTTTAACTGGAGAGGTGATGATAGACCGTTTGAAGTTGATGGAAAGATATAGTCTTAAAAAAGGAAAAGAGGAGAGCTTCTAGAAGGACTTTATCATATTCAGGACAGCAACAGAATTAATGACTGGGGAACAAAAGCAGATGTGTGCAGCGTACATGTCAACTCTGTGTACTCAGTAGTGGTAATTATGTTGTTCCTTTTTGATTAAATACACATATGTATTGCTGTTGGCCTTAAAAAGAAGAGTTAATTGCAATGACTGTTCAAAGGAAAACAACTAACATTGAAAGCTAGAAATGTATATACCCTATAAAAAGATTGTAGAGCTACAACCAGGAAGAAGATAAACTTACTGTTAAATGCCTCAACTGGGAGCCAGTAGGAGAGAGGGACCATAGAATGACAAAACATGCATTGTTTTGGCTAAATCACCCTTAAGCCCTTCCCCTCTGTAGTAGTGTAATGTGATAATTATGTGCACTGTGAAATGAAAAAAAAAAATTAGGTCTTTCAAGTTTCACCTTCTTCTTTAGGGGAAATTCTGGCAGATCTTTTCAGGACTTCGTGCTTTACAAGGCCTGCAGATTTTTAGTTTGCGTACTCATCCCACCTCCAAATGCAGTTAGCTGTGTGTTCATTATTGGCAACATTTGTCTCAAGAGAAGTATGTAAGGGAATTCTAAAACTTGAGGTACCTGAGACAATCTGAAACTTGAGGTTTGAGTGCAACTCTTCTGTGGCTAGTTCCATTTCTATCCGAGCAACAGCCATTTGCCATGCTGTTTCTAGGGAAGGAATGTCCAGTAATCATGATATAACTATACTGTAACTCTTCCCCCCTTGCCACATACCCTTGTAATTACCACACGGTTTTTTTAACCAATCTAAGGAACCTGTATATATTCTTTTAAGCCAGTCACCTTAGGAGTGCGCATTACAAGAAGTCCCACCCTAAAATGATCTACCACCAGTCAAGTAATGTTTTTCAATGATCTAAGCCTGTAATTACCCATCAAGTGATGCCTTTTACTGGTCTAAGTTTGTAAATACCAATCAAGTACTATACTTCAGGTCCTTTGTTTCCCCCTTATAAAATGTCACTGCTTCGTTGCCATATTGTATTACTGGATTCCACCACATGGAATTAATTCTGTTCCCAGTTTGAGCTGTCTCTTTTCTTTCAATAAATCTCTCAACTTTACATTAATCAGAGTATGAATAGTTACTCTAGGACAGAAGTGAAATAGCAAAACTTTTGAAAAGGAAGTTTTAATAGAAATATTCATGGTACCTGTAAAAGTTTAGAGTAATTCACAGAAAAACCAGGTAAAGAGGAACAATAGGAATGAATTAGACAAGAAAATCCCTACTTAACCAACGTCTAGAAATGCGTATGCTTATAATAAGTCAGGAATGCGGGAAATATTACCTACATTTATACAGCCAAAAAACTTAACTATAGATGATATTTTATCATAACAGTGTAATGAAAGAATTTAACTATTCTGAAGTAGGATCTATATGCTAAAAACTTCCTATTTTATGTGGCCAGCTCAGACTTTTCTTCAGTGGTCTGGATCTGTATTCCAACTGCCTACATGAAATCTCCACTTGTATAGTTCATAGATTTGAAACTTGTTAGGTCCAAAGCTGACCATTGATGTTTTCCTACAGATCTCTCTTCCAAGCTTCTCCATTTCTGTTGTTCATGCCAGAATGCCAGGAATCATTCCTAACAATGCCCTCTTCTTCCCTTTCATGTTTTATCCACCCCAAGCCCATTCAGCTCTACTTCTAACATAGACGGCGAAAACATCTGCTTGGCACCATCTCTTTAGTGACCCTAATCCAAGCCACTGTCTCCTGTTTGGGCTACAATAATTGCTTCCTAAAGGGTCTCCCCATTTACTTTCTTGACCCTCCCCATCCATTGTCAACATAGCCAGAGTTATCTTTTTTAAAGTGCAAATTTTCACAACCCCTCCTCCTCCACTACACTTAGAGTGCAACCTAAACTCCTTATCATGGCTTAGAAGCCTCTACCTACCTCTCAAATCTCATCTGCTTTCATTAATTTATTTTTTGGTTATTAGGGAAAATTAGGTATAATAGATTTATGAGATGATAATATCCAGGTAATTAATCAAGCCCTGCTTTATATATGTACTGATTTCAGTGGTAAGGAACTTAGAAAATTATTAGAATTATATTCCTATAGTTGTATTAGTTTGTATTGCCAGTCCCTTATTCATGAGCATATAGTAATTCTGTTAGTATCCATATTCAGTTGGGAAATAAGCACAGTGCAAACATACGCTTAATATACCTTTACAAGCATCTTTTATTTGACCTATAACCCTGTTACCAAGCAGCATAATTGCTAATGCAGGCAAAACTATAATAACTTCAACATTATATGACCCCAGCACTAACACTTATGACAACTTGCATTCAGTTCATGTGAAAATATATTGCTTTGAGTATGTACATACTTGTAGACTTCATTATTAAACTTTTCTTGGCAAAACTCTGTCAAATGCAAAAATATATACTCATTGCCGTCGAGTCGATTCCGACTCATAGTGACCCTATAGGACAGTGTAGGTTTCCAAGGAGCACCTGGCAGATTTGAACTGCTGACCAAAATTTTAGTTAACAGCCATAGCTCTTAACTACTACGCCACCATGGTGTCCAAATGCAAGAATAAGTATACCAAATTATATAGTTCTATTAATTTCCTTGATGAGCTCAGGAATACAGTTTTTAGAAAATTTTGCCACAACCACAAAAATTAAACTCAAGAAGGCTAATGTTCTTTCAGTGTAACATTAGAGCTTTGTGAAGATGCTGTCTACATGCATTTAATTCTTGCCAAATAGCATATGTGAAAGTAGGTTTCTATTCAAATGGTTTATCAATCCATATGGTCTTTTCACATCTTATTAAGACTATGATATTACAGAAGTAAGGGCATGTTAGTAAAATAATCATTAAGTGATTGTATAGATTAAAGCATTTGTAAATGCCGATTCAAAAAATGCATAGTTGTTTGGTGTGAAACAGTGTTCATCTATCACATCTAGTTTATAGAACTTTGTTTGGTAGTACAGAATATAAGTTGTCTACATGCTTTACCAAGGAGTTGTTATTGTGCAGTGGTTAAACACTCAGCTGCTAACCAGAAGGTTGGCAGTTGAGACCCACCAGACACTCTGTGGGAGAAAGATGTGGCAGTCCACTTCTGTAAGAACTTACACCCATGGAAACCCTACGGGGCAGTTTTTCTCTCTCCTGTAGGGTCACTATGAGTCAGACTCCAGTTGATGGCGATGGGTTTGGTTTTACATATTTTATCTTTGGAATTTTTCAATAATATTTACTCAATTATTATTTAAAACTAATCACACACTCGTACAAACATATGCTCAAGCTTGTAATTTCAGGTTTCTTCAACTAGAATTTTTTTTCGTTCTAGCCTTAGTTAACAAGTTTGCATTTTCCATAGCCCTTAAAATTTTTCCATAATTTATGTATTTTATTTTAAGCCTTTCTATTGTAATATTCGGAAACCCTGGTAGCATAGTGGTTCAGAGCTACGGCTGCTAACCAAAAGGTCAGCAGTTTGAATCCTCCAGGCACTCCTTGGAAACTCTATGGGGCAGTTCTGCTCTGTCCTATAGGGTTGCTGTGAGCCAAAACAGTAATGGAAGGCAAGGAGTTTGGTTTGTGGTTTGGTATTGTAATGTTCAGTAGCCTCCTTTGACAAGGTTCCCTTTTACCACTATGATTCTAATTCCAAGGAGAAAGAAGAATGCATTATATATATTTGACAAGTGAAGGCGTTAGTATAGAATTGTTATAAAGGATTTATCAGCATCTGATAAGCTTTTTTTATTGAGAAGAATGCCATTCCAGAATTTACAAAAAATCCCCAGAGTAGGACAATTCAATATAGCATGACCTCAACTCAGTAAAGACATGACCTATTAAAATTATTCCAGTTTGAGAAATGGAAGTGTGTTGAATCTTTTATTTATTGCAAGGAAAACAAATGAGCTTTAAAAAATTATTCTTCATGATGAGAACAAAGTATTGCAACAATGCTGTATCCTGCATTGCTTTATAGAAGCTTCAACTTGCATATGTACTTTCCAATCCTGGCCTTAAGCTAAGACTGTGAACAAGAGTAGGAGATTGCAGTTTGTTTTTTAGCCTTCCATTTTAAAATTCACACATACTCTTTGCTACAGGCAGAATAACAGTTGGAGAGGAGACAGCTTGACTGTCCACTGCTCTTGGTTCCCTGGTCAGGCTACAGAATTTTTGTTATTGGAAATCATTATTTAGAGGGTTTGAAACTCTCACTTCTTCCTCCTCTACCCCAGCTATCTGTTAACCATATCTTCCAATAGTTATTAGTAAGTTTTCTTTCTTCCCCCCGCCCCCCCCGAGGCTTTATTTTAAACAAATGCATTTGGACTGAGGTTTTCAGGCTTAGAGCTTGTACAAATGTGTGAACCCATACGTTGAAATATGCTTAGTGAAGTTTTTGCAGTTAAACTATATAATGTAGTTTTCATATTGAAGTTGCTCTGATTCAGTATCAGTTCAGGCTGTGTTATATATGAATCCAATGTAGAAAAACCACACTTTATTGCCAAGGACACATGTTAGAGGAACAAAAGATGATGCTTTTGAACTCATAATGGGGACTCATAGTCTTAACATTTTATTTAATAAGAGTTCTAGTTAAATTGTGCTTTCATTTACGGTGACTTTTTAACATGTTTTTCTCCTAAGAATGGGTCATTTTCTAATAGATTTTTTTTTTCCACTATAGAGATTTCTTACTTGGCCGCCATTTACTATTTCTTTTTTTTTTTTTAAGGCCAAAGAAGCCCACGGTGATGAGCTTTTGCTATTGTTATTGTATAAACACATTTGCTTCATTTCCATGTACAACATTCATATAAAATGAGACTATTCATGTATCAATGCAGTTGAGAACGAATACAACTGTGTTCAGGCTGCTTCTAATGTTCCTTCTCTTTTTTCTGTCTCCTTTCTGGATGAGTCACTTTAATGCTCTGCCACTTGGCTGATAGTAATTCTTCAACTAAATATATTCAGTTAAGAAAAATTACAGTGTGCTTATAATCGTGTTGGGGCCTATCCACATATAGCCTTACAACAGTAAATTTTTGCTTGGCCTTTGTTAGTGCAAAGAGGTAAGAAGTGCTTTGTTACTTGGTCAATGGTTAAAATTAATAAAAATTAATAGAAATACTTAATTCAGAGAAAAAAACCTTAAGTTCCTGGCAAAGCTTTTATATTTACATAAAATTACATATCCTGAACATGGCCTTGAGAATGTCCCCAGAATAATGCAATTTATTTTTCTTAAATACTTATCGGTTCTCGTATATACTGTGTCAGTGAAGAGTCTTCCCATTCAAAATGCCACTTAAAATGTTTCTTTTATTATTTAATTTTTAAAACTATGAATTAGAGCCAGTCTGTCATTTAAAATGTTTCAATGAAGATCACACTACTATTGTGTATTTGCGTGAACCCAGGAAAAAAGTATATGAATATTTTTCAACTGAAGCAAGTAGATAAATAGGATTTGTGGGGAAAGTTTCTCCTACATATAACTCAAGAGAGTATACTGAGCTTAAAAGGTTGATGGAGTATAAGGAGAAAGCTATAATAAAGAACCTGATAGCTATAATTTCATTTTTTAGGATTATAATTCAGATTTAGTAATTCTGTAGCAGATATAAAAAATGAAATGAGAGAAAAAAATTAAAGTGCCACCAGACTGACTAATTAATCAGTCATTGAAAATGCCTGTAGTGGGAATTTGCTCAGATAGAAAATGTTTGCACTGTCATTAAAGACTCTCTAATTTATATTAGTAAACTAATATAAAGACAGGCACAAAAACATACTCCGAAGCTGAGGTTATACAGGAGACAAGCATTTCTAACCCATTCTTGTATTTGAAATGTTCTTGGAGCTTCAGGTACTCTATCTTCACACAAACTGTGCTATAAAAATCTGTATAGACTCCCTTGCCCTCCTCTCTCTCCCCTCTCCCTCTCCTTCTCCTCTTCCTCTCCTTCCTCTCTCCCTCTCCATCAACCTGCCCCCACTCATACACCTCTATTGAAAGTAAGATGGACTGGGACCTATTTAGTTAAATAATCATAATATTGACTTCCAACTCTTAATGATTGAAGCAAGAGTATCCAAGGCAAGTATTCAGGCAGGCATACACATGCTAATTCTTTTCCAACACTTTTTTTTTTAATTTTAGTCTCTTGGATCTCTGGTGGCACAGCCATTAGGAGCTATGGCTGCTAACCCACAGGTTGGCAGTTCGAATCCACCAACTACTCCTTGGAAGCCCTGTAGGGCAGTCCTACTCTGCCCTATAGAGTCGCTGTGAGTTGGAATTGACTCCAAGACAACAGGGTTTCTTTTGGTGGGGGAAGGGTAGGGGTCTTTTAGATAAGTCTAGAAAGCCAGAAAATTACTAACTTTTAACTATGTTCAAAGAAATATGGCACAAGTTTTAATTTTCAGAAATATTCTTTAAAGTTGGGACCTGATAATGTTGCTTAGAAATTGTCTGTTCATTAGTGTAATTGTAACTAGTTGGCACACCTAAATCTCCATGTACCCTATAAAATCTACAAAGAGAAAACACTAAGTTTAGTTCCCTTGGTTAGAAAGAAGACCAAGACTATATTAAATCAGTCCTTAGTGGAGGTCGGGGATAGGGAATATCTGATTTTTATTGCTCAAATTGCATCTGAAGTGTTGCTTAATTCTTAGTAGCACGTATACAGTAGGGATTTGTGTGTTGGAAGGTAGAGTGTAGGGAGAGAATAATGAAATTTGAAGCTAATGTTTATAGATTATCTATTATGTACCAGGAAACCCTGATGGCATAGTGGTTAAGAGCCACAGCTGCTATCCAAAAAGCCTGCAGTTTGAATCCACCAGGCATTCCTTGGAAACTCTATGGGGCAGTTCTACTCTGTCCTGTAGGGTCGCTGTGAGTCAGAGTCAACTTGATGGCAACCGTTTTGGTTTTTTATTTGTTTCTTTTTAATTATGTACCAGGTATGATTATAACCAAAAAACCAAACCCAGTGCCGTTAAGTCGATTCCGACTCATAGCGACCTTACAGGACAGAGTAGAACTGCTGCATAGAGTTTCCAAGGAGCAGGAGTGCCTGGCAGATTTGAACTGCCGACCTCTTGGTCAGCAGTTGTAGCACTTAACCACTCTGCCGCCAGGGTTTCCAAGGTATGATTATAGGTATTTTGTATTTATTGACTCATTTAATTGGAATGAATATCTTTTGAAGAAAGTATTATTATCTTCATTTTGTAAAGCAGGAAGTGGAGGCCCAGAAAGGCTATGTAACTGGCCTGTAATAATTGGTATGGATGGCTGAAATTAGAACCTAGGTTGATCTGATGCCTAAATCCATTCTTACTCTCCTCTGCACCCCTACAGGAGAAGGAGCCCTGGTGGTACAATGGTTAAGTGCTCAGTTGCTAACCAACCCAGAGGTTGGTGGTTCAGACCCATCAGCCACTCCATGTGAAAAAGCTGTGGCAGTCTGCTACCGTAAAGATTACAGCCCTGGAAACCCTATGGGACAGTTCTGCTCTGTCCTATATGGGTGCTATGAGTCAGAATTGACACCAACAGGTTTTTTTTAATCTTTAAGGGAGCAGATTGCCAAGTCTTTTCTCCTTCAGAGCGACTGGTGGATTCAACCTACAGTCCTTTAGGTTAGCAGCTAAGCGTTATAGCTATATATAAGAGTAATATGCCCTTGTGTCAAAGAGTGATAAAGAATACAGATTTTATTTCAAGATGCTAGCCTTCCAGGTATTAGGGATACTGCTTTACATTTACAATTTCCGGAGAAGTAATCAGTTTGCTCATATCATACCCGTGCGTCAGAGTAGGGCATACCTCGTACCGTTTTTGTGAGGTTTAAATTGTGTTAATACATAAAACTCCTCAGGATACTAAAAAAACCCTGTTGGCATCGATTTGATTCCAGCTCGTAGTGAACCTGTGAGGTTTCCAAGAATGTAAATCTCCATGCAAGCAGACTGCCCGATCTTTCTCCCATGGAGTTGCTTGTGGTTTTGAACCGCCAACCTTTGGGTTAGCAGTTGATAGCTTTAACCACTGTGCCACCAGAGCTCCTTATTAAGTATCAGTTATTACTTAAGAGCTCAAGTAATGACTAACCCTTGTATCACAGGAGGACTAGTTGATGCAATTGGGTGTTTGTATCCTGGCAGATTAAGACGATATGATTGATACCTTTCCTATAAAATAGGTTGACTTGATCAGGATTGCTACAAGGCAAAATAAAGACTGAAGGGTAAGAATTCAAGTAAGCTGATTGTGACTGTAAATAAACAAAAAAAAAAAGGATTATATAAACTGTCAAAATTAAATAAGCCCCTTAGGATGCAGTGAATATTTTGATCTAGTTTATCCACCACCCCAAATTCATTGGGCACCCCTTCTGTGCCACACTTCACCTCCAGGCCCAGTCCACTTAGTTGTCTTGCTTTCCAGCCAGAGTGAGAATTTAAGACCCTATTATGCATTGAATTGTGTCCCCAAAAAATGTGTATAAATTCAGCTAGGCCATGATTCCCAATATTGTTTGGTTGTCCACTATTTTGTCATCTGATGTGATTTTCCTATGTGTTGTAAATCCTACCTCTATGATGTTAATGAGGCAGGATTAGAGGCAGTTATGTTAATAAGGAAGGAGTCCTGTTAGGCTCAGTGGTTAAAGTGATCAAAACCACCCAGAGGCTCCTCGAGACAAGATGTGGCAGTCTGGTTGCATTGAGATTATAGCCTCGGAAACCCTACGGGGTCACTATAAGTCAGAATCGACTCAAAGGCTGTGGGTTTTTGGTGGGTATGTTAATAAGGCAGGACTCAATCTACAGGATTAGGTTTTATGTTGATTCAATCTCTTTTGAGATATAAAGAGAGAAGTGAGTGGAGAGGAGGGGTACCTAATACCACCAAGAATGATGAACCAGGGGGAAGCACATCATTTGGACCCGTGATACCTGTGCTGTGAAGCTCCTAGGCCAGAGGAAGATTGATAACGAGAACCTTTTCCCAGAGCCAGCAGAGACAGAAGAAGCCTTTCCCTGGAGCTGGCACCCTGAATTTGGACTTCTAGACCCTAGACTGTGAGAGAATAAATTTCTCCTAGTCAAAGTCATCCAGCTGTGGTATTTCTGTTATAGTAGCACTAGATAACTAAGACATACCCCTTGAAGTAGAATTTCACCAATGAGAGAACAGAAAATGGAAAGGGCCAGTAGGTGAATTGCTCACCACCTCCAATCACATGTTCCAAGTTACAGTTGTTTCATTTGGTTTCTTTGGAAACCAGGACCAGCTAGATAATTTGCAAGGCCCAGTGCAAAATGAAATTGTGGGCCTCCTTGTTCAAGAATTAGTAAGAGTTTGAATAATGCATTAAACAAAGCACAAGACCCTTTTAAGCATTGGGCCCCGTGTAACCGCACATATGGCATGCTTATGAAGTTAGCAGTGATGGAGACAACCTGAGAGACTAAGCAACGAGCTGTATTTTTTGTAAAGCTGTGGCAGTTCAGTAACTTAACTCTCTTGTATTTGCTTGCTTTTTTTCTCTCTTCCCCATTCCTTCATGCTTGTTTCCTTGGAATTAGGCCTCACCCTCAACGCCAATAGGGCCTTACCATGTAATCTTTGTCTTAGGCTCTGTTTTCTGGGAACCTAGACTATGATAGGAAACCCAGGTGGCGTAGTAGTTCAGTGCTGTGGTTGCTCACCAATAGGTCGGCAGTTCAAATCCACCAGGCGCTCCTTGGAAGCTCTATGGGGCAGTTCTACTCTGTTCTATAGGGTCGCTACGATTTGGAATCGACTTGATGGAAACGGGTTTGTTTTTTTGTTTAGACTATGATACTGTGCAACCTGAGTTTTTCAGATTTCAGAGGCTGATGCTAATCGCCTGTTATGTCCCTTGTAAGGTAACATAGATAGCTCTTCCAATTTAATGTTATTCATTTTATATAATGATATTGTTTGCTTAATACAGCCATAAATTTGCATGTAAACTAGAATCCTTGGAAACAGCTCATATTTTATTCTCTTTTATTCAGGCATAATATTATTAATTCATTAGATGGGAAGAGTAGAGGAGCTTAATAAGGAAAAGTATCCTTTTTCTTATGCAATTTCTTCAGTTTCCTTTTTGTCTAGGAATCTCCTACAACCCTCCTTCCCATATATATTACTAGGTATATTGCACATAATAATTGAGATGGTACGTTTCAACCATAATGATTATATTTAAACCGCTACATGCATATGCATTTGCAGGAATTGACATTAATTTAAATGTGAACCAAAACTTCTTGAAGCATTCATATTCATTCAAAAAACATTGAGTACCATGTGAAAATCCATTGCTGTTGTGTTGATTCCAACTCATAGGACAGAGTAGAACTGCCGTATATGGTTTCCAAGGCTGTAAATGTTTATGGAAGCAAACTACTGCATCTTTCTGCCATGGAGCAGCTCGCGGGTTCGAACTGCTGACCTTTCAGTTAGCAGCCAGGCACTTAACCACTGCACCACCATGGTTCAGCCATGAGTAAAGCTCTGTGACAAGTACTGAGAGAAATGCAAAGAATTAGGTAAGGATCTTACCATTAAGTAGCTTGATGTTTTATAGAGGAAACTCTGTGTATTTATGTACATGAGACAAAAATAATTCTCATTCAGAGCAGAAGGTGATATATGGAAGATTGCTTCAACAAACAAAAAGTTTCTATAAAATCGTAGTGAATTTAGCAATGCGGTGGGATTCTTAAAGGCAAAGGATTTACTGTGTGAAATTGGGGAGAATGGCAGATGTCTGTGAAACATTGTTTTATTCAGAATTCACTTTTAGAGAAAAAAGAAAATTCACCGAGTTAAAAAATAGTACATCTTGTTATTTGAGGTATCTAGGCTTTTGTGTGCAATACATTTCTGTATTGAATAATCAGAAGATGAAGTCATCATTATCACCATAGCTTTTTATTATTAGTATTATTACGGTGGTCAATACATATGTAACAAATTGTTTACCGTTTCAACATTCTTCACATGTGGAATTCAGTGACGTTAGGTTTACTTATTATATTGTTCAGTCATTACCATTATCAGTTTCTACATTTTTGTATCAGTCTTACCAGAAGTTCAGTGTTCCCTAGGCATTTGGGTTCCTCTTTTTCCCTGCCTGCTGCTCCACCCCTGGTAACCACTAATAAGCTTTGGTCTCTGTACACTTATATATTCTAGATCTTTCATATAAGTGGAATCATACAGTAGTTGTCCTTTTGTGATCGACTTTCTTTACTGAGTGTAATGTTCTCAAGGATCATGCATGTTGTGGCATGTGTCAGGACTTCATTTCTTTATGGCTGTGTAATATTCCATTATATGAATATACCACATTTTGTTTATTGATTCATATGTTGATAGACATTTTCACTGTTTCCACCATTTGGCTACTATGAATAGTGCTGCAACGAACGTTGGTGTGATGAATTACTATTGCTTTTACTAGAATACTTACTGTTGTGATCTAAACCTGCTCTTGGGACATATTTTTTTTTATTGCAGAATATTATTGTGAGTTTATTTCTTCCTGTAACCTAAATGACTTAATGATCTATTTCATGTCTTCAGTTTTTCCATCAAGGAAATGGGAATGTAGAAATCTTTGGACTAATTAGGTAGACTATACAGGAAAAACCCAAGTGAAAGAAATTGAGTTTAAAATCAAAGAAAATGGTTTCCTCCACAGCAAACTCATCCTTTAAATAAACCAAGCATGATTGCCAAGGCATTAGGACATTTTTGGCAAGACAAAGCTGTCTTAGATTTCTCCAGTAAAGAATGATTTCCAAGCTTGTCCGATCTAAATAAATGGAACTAAATTAGACAGAGCTATTTGAACTGACAGATGCATAGGAAAAAAATTGTCTTTAGTGTTGCTGTTTGATTTTTAGTCTCTTGAGCTTCCATGTATATTTAAGGTGATTTCTTCTCACCAGATTATGAAGGTGTGCGTGTCAGTGTGAGGAATTTGTATTAGAATATTTTGGCTGAATTTTTGCTGGGGGGTTGATTTTGTCAGTCTCTTGAATTTTTCACTGTAATACTTATATGTCTCTGAATGAGACAGAATTTCCTTTAAAAAAAGAGTTGTTTTAGTCTATTTCTGTTACAGAGTCCTTTAAGGAAAAGTCCTGTTATATTTGAGAGGCCTGGATTTTTTACTACCTATCAAATTGTAACACTTACTTTGTCCCGTTTTGTCCTTTTTCAGCAAGAAGCCCCTTCCCTGAATTCTGTTAATATTGATAGAACTGACTTTATAGATGATTGGCAGACATGCATTAATAGAGTATCCATAAAATAGTTATAAGTTAAAAAGTACATATCTCTAGTAAAAAGGCATCAGGAGAGATCTGGAATGTGGACATGTATTTAGGAGCATATTGAATACAACACTTAAATTATTGGTTGTCAATGCGAAGGGAAGAGAAAGTCAGGGGTAATTAAAGCAAGTAATAATAGTGCTTAAGGGCATGTTGAAACTTTTTGGTGTATATATATGCATATGTGTTTGCTGGGGTTTACTCTAAATTCTCTATGTATCAACAGTTATTTTTCACACCTCTATGTATATGAAAAGAACTAAAGAGAGGAACTTTTACCATAGATGTTGGTTTATAAACATCAGGATATTTCAATAAAAGAAAAATATTTGATCAGATTTTATATAATTTAACCTTAAGTCATTTATATAACCGAGAACATGCATTAATAAGATCCCTTTGAACCTTAGTTTCTCTTTAATCTTCAAATTAGATTTTAAAGAATGAAATATTAGGATTTCCATCAATAAATTTAGATAGAAATGGATTCATTTCAACTAATGGCTGAGGAAAATGGTGACATTCCCATATTAAACGTGATGATTTGGTATATTATATTACACATTTTCACTTATTTCGGGGAGAGTACAAATTTTATGAGCAGTAATTTAGAAAACCGTGATTTGACTTCATGAAACTCTTCTGCACATTAAAAAAAAAAGAAAGGTAAAAATAACCGTAGCTGATATTGTTTTCTTTTGGTTGTTTGTGGAACACTTGTTAAATATTGTTAATGTTTTACACATTTTTTCTTTAGTTTCAGCTCAAATTCTGAAGAGCAACCTCACAGGAATGGAACAACAAATCATTCACCTGGAACGTGACATCAAGAATTTCCCCGAAGCAGAAAATCAACATGATAAGTTTGTGGAAAAGATGACAATATCCTTTACTTATTTAAGCGTTTAGCATTTTTGATAGTGTCTATTAATTAATTAATTTGCTAAGTCTGTGGTTAGTTCTAGATTTACCAGTCTAGCCACACCACCTGGACATACTTGCACATGTGCCATTTTATATTAGCAGCGTAAATTTTATTTCATGATATTTTCAACTAGGTAGAGTAGGCAAAGGGCAATTATATAAGGAAAAATGCCATTTCTCAAATAATAATTTCATTTGCAGATCAACAAGACATGCAAGGTAAGCCGTATGAGGCTTGATTTGAAGTAAAACATAACGAAGAACCTTCTTATGTAACCAAATGCTTAAAGCCAATGATCAACAGAAAATGTTCCTGATCTGATTTGTTTTCTCCTTTTATATGCATGCAGTTCTCCAGGGCATACATGTATCTGCAAGGGTAATCGGGGCATGACTAATATCAATAGACTGATCGGACTGTGAAGGATCAATGGATGCATGAATGGACGGGTAAAGGAATTGATCAGTAGAAGATATATTTAAATAAAGTGAAGTGGATATCTATATAACGTTAAGCATTTCTTGCTATATAATTGCTTTTTTTTATATGTAGTATGTTCATATAAATTTCAAAAATAACTGAAAAGAGAACTTGAGAAATACTATTTAGCTTGAATTGTTTAATGTTAAATCTGTTGTCTAAAGATAAACTACATTAGAGCTGATTTTATTTTGTTTTGGTTTTCAAAAGTTAAGACCATATCATCCTGCGCTAGGTTTAAGTAAATATCTTGAAGTGCAGATTGATTCATCATTTTATATCTCTACAGGGAATAAATACTGTAAATTCTTTATCTGATAATAAGGAAATTCCTTCAACAACTATATGGCAGTCGCCTTGTTTCAAGGTTAAACTTGTAGCCTTTTTCTTCTTTGATGCTTTCTTTCCTGGCCAAACTTGGAAGACTTGCAACTGAACTGCAATTACTTGAGAATGGCAGTTTTTACAATTATGTAAAATTGAAATTATGTAAAATTGAATTTTTTCACTCAGTGTTTTGGTTCATGAATTAGCACTGTTTCGTGTATTCCTTTAGCAATGCTGAGTACTTTCATAAATATAAATATTAGAAACACAAATTTGAGGGTGATTGGAGTTAGGGAATCCTAAAAAACAGCCTTGGCTTGCATGACTGCCCATGCTGGGATACTTAATGTGAAAGTTTCACTTTATTGTTTGTTAGATTTTTTCTTTAAAATGTGTTGTATTGCCCTGTGGTAGGAAACACCACCTACATCTTTCACCTTTATATTTTGGTTCTTGCCTCATATACTTGAATTAAATCCCTGATGCTCTTCTTCTTTTTAACATTTTCTTCTTCCATTGGCACATAGCCACATAGCAGCTTGTAACATTGAGGAGTCTTTGTTGCTCATTTAGAAAAAGAAAAGTAATTTCAAACCCTCATGAACTTGGCCTGGACTCCTTATTTTATTTCTCTCTTTATGCTTGTAATTAAGGCACTTTAAAATGAAAATCCAGAGCCTTCTGTATCTGTATTTTACAGATGAATGGTTATTCTTCATTTAAGTGGCACTAACGTGTGACTGTTTGTCCACAAGGGGACTGAAAAGTATATTAAAATGTATGGGGCTCTTACTTTGCATATCATAATTTAAAAGAAAACAAAATATACAGCAGTTTATTTCATGGGAAAAAAGTTAGAATATTTAGTTGAATTGGCTACAAACTACAAATTAATGAATTATAGTGATAAAACATTTCCCAAAATTATCTTGCTTTGGAAGAGATCATGGGCAGCTATTGAAAATTTCATTATTTTGGGAAAAGACAAAATGCATCATCATCATATGTATATAATACGTTACGTGAATTCAGGTGCCTACTTAATAGTTTTCTACTTGTCTGGTAATTCCAAGAGTGAAGAATATTTAATTGTGGGATAATTGAAATAAAATAATCCTGTTTTAAAATTAGAACCACCATTCTATTTCTAGTATAGAATTCTTTGTACTGGATGATCTTTCCAATGTTTCTGTCCCCTGCCAATGAATTGTTTTGCTTTAGGTTACTGGCCCTTTAAATTCAATAACTAAAGACATAAATACAGAAGTAGCCTCCTTTTAAACTATGGTAACCTTACCTACTTAAACAATAATCTCTCTATAAGGACTGTGAGTTGAAAAACTAAATAGTACTGCCACGTGCCTGGACATTGAGAACAGCAGTGGTGCTATACCTGTTGCCGTCGAGTGAATTCCGACTCATAGCAACCCTGTGGGACAGAGTAGAACTGCCCCATAAGGTTTCCAAGGAGCACCTCGTTGGTTCAAACTGCCAACCTTTTGGCTAACAGCCATAGCTCTTAACCACAACGCCACCAGGGTTTAGCACCAATGCCATGATGGCCAAAGAAATAAACGTGCAGATTGAATCTCCACCAAATCGCCAGGATGGGCTAACTCACATAGCACCCTATATTCGTCCTTACACTTTAATGATATAGGTTAAACACTTAAAATGTGCTAGGCATTGTCACGGCTTAGAAATACAACAGTGCACATGATAGAAAACTTGACCTCAAAATTCTTACAGTCTTAACATCTACACACTCTTTCTTTCTTTCCCAATAGTGGAAGCCATGTCTGGTTTGTTCATTACTTATGCCTATTGCAATGGTAACAAGCAAACCCTGATTGCCTGATTGTGAGGATTGCGCAGGACAAGGCAGTGTTTCATTCTGTTGTACATAGGGTTGCTATGAGTCAGAACTGACTCAATGGCACCTAACAACAGCAACAACATGCCCATTACAATGCCCACCACCTAGCACAGTGTGGGCACTCAGTAAATGTGTTTATTCACAGGATATTACAGCTAGTCCAAGCCCATATTTCTACTTAGCAGTTTGAAAAGGATATTATCAAATAATGGTAATCTCTGTTTAGAGTTATAAAATTTTTCTTTGTATAAGTCTTCTCAGGGATCTGAGTAACAACGAATCATATTTTAGAGCATGCTTGTAAAATATAATCATTTTTAGAAGAGATGATCCACACCTTTTAATGTAAATGTCAAAATATTGACCAAAAAAAAAAAAGAGCAAAATCTCTCATGAAAGGAGTTGCCCCCTGGTTCTTTCCTGCTTCCTGAAGTACTAGTCAGTGGCTCTAGATGGAAGCTCATCACCCCTGTCTGCCTCTCTACCCAAAATTGGCTGCTTGTTCCAGACTAAGAAAAAATAGATGAAAAGAGTGAAGCAAGAAAAACTAATTTTAACAGACTATGATTTTTTTATGAGAGAGAGAAATGGGGGATGTTCTCTCATGAATCAGGAGGGAGGCTGTAGGATCAAAGACGATGGTGTATAATGTGCATAATAGCACTACATATCTTGAAAAGTACATCATTCAAAAATCTAAATAACCTTGTGGGGAAATTATTGCAGTTATCTAAATTTTTTTTTTAAAGAGAGCTCTTAGTATTTTTCATGCTGATATGTTCACCATAATAGTATTGGATGTTTTAGTTCAATTAGTTGTACAATTAATTGAAATTAGTTTATAGTAAATAATAATATGGTAATATCTTCTCTCATTTATTGAATGTTCACTATGTCAAGCATTGCCTAATTTTATATACCTGAGCTTATTAAAAAATTTTCCCATTTGTTAAATGAGGAGTATTTTCCATATCTGATGATAGAATTGACCACAGTTTTTCCTGTGTTATTGTAGTGAACTAGAGTTGTGTCAGGGTAAGTTCAACAACCCATACATTCACTTGTTATAGTCCCATTCTTCATTCCTTCATTTGAGGCCACCTCTTTTTTATCTTTCAAGATTACTGGGAATTATGTAGTCTGTTTCTGTGTTTGACGTGTATTTGAATAGGTGGTATGAAATTCAGAATCACCTCCAGTTTCCCAGTTTTGAAAAAATAGCCCATTCTTAAGAGAGCTAAAAGGAAGCATTGTGAACGGACTGCTTGCCAATCATTAGACTTATTCTCTTTGACTTGGGCACTCCTGGCTCTGCAGTTTTCTGTCTTGATCAGTAGTGTGGCAGCAAAAGTGTTTTTCTTTTTTTTCATCAAAACATCACTGTGAGTTTCTGCTCCTTGCTTTTTGCAACAGGAAAAAAGACTATTCTTAAAAGAGGGCTTCTCAGATTTTTAAATTGTGTTGTGGCCCATTCTTAACATCTTAAACTGTCTAAAAAGCACATTAACCACAATGTTGACCTTACTGCTTCCATCCTGTTTACAAATTTCTTTCCACATTTACTCACATAGATTTTGTCAATGGAAGGGGTGTTTGATGCCAGGAATCAGCTTAGCTCGTTGATTGACTGCTGGCTAAATCATTTTAGCAACTGGAGGACAGGGAGTGACTGAGCAGCAGGGGCACCATTAACACATTGACAAGAAGTGCTGACAGAATGTTAATGACATTAACACCCTGTCAACTATCAACACATGGGATTTCCTCCTAGTATGAGGGAAAGTCATTTGAAGTGGTTAGAAATCAAGTTACTGAGAAAGCACATTTTCCTTTCCAGACGATTCAAAACAGATTTGGGATCTCCACTACACTGAAATTATGTTAATGTTTTATTCCACTATTCTTTATTGATAGAATGATTTTTAAATAGATTAAAAAGAATTATTCAACCACAAGTAACATTAAATCACCTTTAAGAACTTGCCAGTAACAGGTTTTAGAGGGATAAAGTCCACATTTTTTAAAGTAAATGTCAAATAAAATTGAGGAAAAAAAATCGAGTAAAACTTTTTTTTTTTTCATGAACGAAGTAATCCAGGATATTTTCTGGCTCCTGAAGAAAAATCGAGGACTTTATGTAGACTGGTGGCACGTTCACCACATCTGACTCTCTTTTCATCCTCAATTGCCTACTGGTCTCAAACTTTGAAAATTAAGAAGTTCAAAGCAAAAAAAAAATTATGTAATTACTCAAGGATGGAGGGTACAAGATCCAAAAAGGATGGCCAATAATGGAGATAATGCGTTCGTTGAAAAGCAAACTGTTTTTGAAAAACAGTTGTTGTTGTTGTTAGGTGCTGTCAATTCGATTCTGACCTGTAGCCACCTAATATGACAGAGTACAACTGCCTCATAGGGTTTCCTAGGCTGTAATCTTTATGGCAGCAGATCACCAAATCTGTTCTCCAATGGAGCCACTGCTGATTTACTTCTGATAAATCAGCCATGGAAATCCCTGTGGAGCACAGGTCTACCCTGACACACATGGGTTTGTCATGAGTGAGAATCGACTCAATGGTAAGTGGTGTGTGTGTATTCTCTCAAGATCTTTCAAGTGATCCCCAAAGCAATCCTATCAGGTAGTGCTATTATTACTCCATTTTAAATATAAGAAAACTGAAATTGGAGACAAAACCCTGGTGACATAGTGGTTAACTCCGCCAGGTGCTTCTTGGAAACTCTATGGGGTAGTTCTAGTCTGTCCTGTAGGGTCGCTATGAGTTGGAATCGACTCGATGGCATTGGGTTTGGTTTGGTTTTTGAGGTTGCAGAGGTTTATCCATATGTATGAGATCATGCGTGTAGTAAGTACAGTAGTTTTAAGGGCCATAATTCATGTTCCCAACCATTGAATTGTGCTGCTTCTAAGATCATAAAGCTTGATAAATCTGAGATGAATTTCACATTTTTTCATTATGAAATGATTTTATTGCTTCCTTTCTAGTCTCCCTCAAATGGAGAAAATATTTCTTTTTGAAAGAATTATAAACTAATTTTAAAATTAGGTGCTCATTCCATTTCCCCCAGAAAGCCTTCCCTAATAATAGCAGTCAAAATTAATTTCCCTGTCCCCTGTGTTCTCATAACACTTTAATACTTTGATGATTGTACTTGCTGGTTTGACTATACTTTGCTTATGTACATGTCTGTTTTGCACACTGTGTTATAAACTCTTTTGAGATACAGATTCTTAATCCTCTTTGAGTAGTATACAGCAGTCCTAGCACAATGCTTTGAAAAAGTAAATGCTTAATATGTATTTATTTAATTAGGTTAGAATTCCCTGTGTAATGATTAATATTAAATTTAACATTCTGGCAAGTAAATAGAAAACACTGGCTTTGTTATTCTGGCATAACCTCATTTTGACAAAAGTGAGGGCTCTAACATATTTCCAATGTAATTCCTTTATTATGGTTTGATTCAAAATGCAGATATTGAGAATTACCTCTTGACCAACTCTGCTTAGATAGAAAGTATATTCTAAGAAACTGAATGGAGCATTTTTTTTTTAATCTCTATTAGTATAAAAATTTTCTATTCGAAGACTCTTGCTTGTTTGAAATTCAGCCTAAAATCTTCTGGGCTATGAGCTATGTTTTTCAAACTTTGTTTAGGGAACTGATCGGCGTTTGGTGGCTGATGCTAATGGTGAAAAGAATATATTGGTCAGTGGCAGTGGGTTTCATTTTTGGATATAGGATGATATCCGATTCTTTTGTCCCAGCTCATTAGTGAAGTTAGAAATGGAGGGAAGTATATAGCTAACATTACTGAAAATTATCCAAATGACTTTTTATTGTGGCAGTGTATATATGTATGTAGGAATGTCTAGCACATAAAGTATGTCTAGAATTATAACCGACTGGAGAAGATTATATATTAGCTACTCATTTAAGGCTAAGGGACTCACCAATGGTAAGAATGGAAAATCAATGAGGGGGGAAAAAAAAGAACTATTGCAAAGGTTTCTGTGGACCATCAGTGAGAAGGAGAATAGGACCTAGCAACCAATTGATGTTTTCTGGGCAGAGAAAAAAAAAACATAGTAACTGAGTTAAAAGTGGTTTCGAGGAGTAAGGTTATCAATTCCTCTTAACCTCACCAAAAATAAATATTTAGTCAACTTTTCTTCATATCTGCTAAGACATGATAAAATTTATGCACAAGAACCCTGTACAGTTACTGATCCCCAGATTCCTTTATCATGGGCCTGACTCAGAACCTAGAATTCCCATCTCATTTTGAACACTACTAAGAAACACTCTTCCCCTTTATTTGCCCCACGCATTTAAAAGTACATTTTGAATGTTAATGATCTACACAAATGCAAAACATTTTTATTAATCCACTTGAATGGAAAAATATTTGGACTGAGGATTAATAGACCTACGTTCTAGCTTTAGTCTTTGTGACCTTGGGAATGTTGCCCAGTTTTCCCATTTGTAAATCTAAAACATTAACACTTGGCTTGCCTGCCTCACATATGTTGTTGTTAAGATTAGGTGTAGTAAAATGGAACGTGCTATCCATGTATAAGGTGTTATTTATCATTCTTCCGTAAACCTCATAAATGGGAAATAAATTATTTCCCCCCAAGGAAAATGTTGCTTTTTATAAATAATCCTGGTCTACTTTTGTCCATCTCCATTTTATCTTTTTTTTTTTTTTAAATTTAAGATCTGTCTATCTAAGTTGGGTTTGGTTTAGGCTGATAGAGAAAAATATATATTATTTAAAAAGCAGTGAATGCCTGTAGGGGAAACAAAATACTTACACCTCATTATTGAAAGTGTATCTAGATTTTCACTTGGGTAGAAACGAGGAAGATATAAAAAATAGAATTCAAAGATATTTGTATACTCCATGCAAGATGATATTCTAAATGCTATGACACCTATAAAATAAATTTAAGCTATGTTTTCTGCTTTCAAAGAGGAATATAGTCAGGGAGATAAAATTGATAGAGGACAACAAAAACTACCAGATGATTTAATTATGAAATGGCTGTAGCACAGAATAAAAATGCAATAGGCATTACTAGTATTCCATCTCATCTTTTTGGTGGGTGAGATAGCTTCCTGGCTTTGGCCAGAGTTGGGAATTAACATTGCAACTTTATTATTTTGTTGAAAATGTAGTTTCAAGCCAATCAGGAGACCCAAATTCAAAGTTTGGTATGGAAATGCATTTCAAACAGAAATGAGAATGACTTGCAGATTATCCTTTGTTTTCACTATCTCCTTAGCAGAGATAATTAAGAAGTGGCTATATGGACAGTTTCTCTAGGTTCAAAAATAATTTTTTTTCTCATGTTTTTATCAGTCAGTCGGCATATATTTATTAAGCAACCACTGCAGTCTTTAGCAGTATACTAGGTGTTACGGGACTGAAGCATAAAAATAAAGTACAAAATAGTCTGTCTGTTCTAAAGGGTTTAACGCTTAGTTAGGAGCACACCTATGTGAAGTAAGTCACTGAAAGGGTGTCATTTAATAAGGTTTAATTGTGTGGCTTTGGCTATAAATATACTAAGTGTTAACAATGTAGGGAGCATTGTGGTTTAGAGCATTTGAGGGAAGCTTCATGGAGTTGATGAGATTCAACTCTTGCTAAAATATAAGTTCTCTGTGTGCAGGAGTTTTACTGTGTTGGCTTTGTGGGTGTTGTCCTTCAAATGCTTTGCACATAGTAGGGCTCTATACATGTGTGGTGAATGAATGAATACATGACTTGCTCTCTGCTGACATTTCATTTCAAGGCTGTAAGATTGTGAAGTGTGTTATAGAGGCAATGGGTAAAAATATTTTGCTATATCCTTTTCAAAAAGCAGTTCTATTTGACTTCAAAATTAATTTAATGTCTTTGTTTAAACCACAATAACAAAAAACCCTTCACTAATTATATCTTTATTCAATTAATATTAAAAATGATTTTTATATTCCATGAACCCACCCAGACTGGACTATATGAAGATTTTCTAAAAACATGCTGGGTTGAAGAATTCCTGTTTTAAGATTTGAGGTGAACAGTCAACATAGAGATTATTACACACTACAACATTTGTATAAACCTATTGCTATAGGGTCAATTGCAACTCACAGCAAACCTATAGGACAGAGTAGAACTGCCCCATAGGGTTTCCAAGGAGCAACTGGTGCATTCAAACTGCTGGCCTTTTGGTTATCAGCCAAATTCTTAAACACTATGCCACCAGGGCTCCAAAATTTATACAGAATTTTCTTTTTTCTTACTAACAGGATTTTTTATTATTAAACTTTGTACAGTGATTCCCATATTATGGAATTAAATAGCTTGGATTCACAGAACAGGTAAAAAATAATCGATTGATTATAGGCATTGAGATCCCATATGATAAGGAATATGTGTTAGGTCTGCCTAAATATTCAGATATCAATAAATACTTGACACAATTAAACTTGCACTCTTGGGCATATCTGCGTTTTGCTAACTAGTATAGTTAATCCTCGATATTCATGGGTTCCATATTTGCAAATTCACCTCCTACACATTGCTGTCCAGTTGATTCCAACTCATAGAGACCCCATAGGGTTTCCAAGGCTGTAATCTCTAGGGAAGCTGACTTCCACACCTTTCTCCCACAGAGCCCTTGGTGGTTTCAAACCACCAACCTTTCAGTTAGTAGCCGATCACTTTAACCACTGCACCACCAGGGCTCCTTGCAAATGCAACTACTTGTTAAAATTTATTTATAACCTCAAAATCAGTACTGGCAGCATTTCATGGTTTTTCATAGACATGCGCAGAGAGGCGACAAATTTGAGTTGCCCAATATACTCGTTTCCAGCTGCCGTCAGCAAGGTGATCCTTTGCCTTCTTGTTTCAGCTCTCAAAGTGTACACAAGGTCCTTTTCTCAGTATGTTTAGTTCCACATTTTTATGCTTTTTTTGTTAGTGATTTTACTTTTTTTAAATGCCCCCCAAGCATAGCGCTAAAGTGCTTTCTAGTGTTCGTAAGCAGAAGAAGGCTGTGATGTGCCTTACTGAGAAAATACGTTTGTTAGATAAGCATCATTCGGGCATGAGTTATAGTGCTGTTGTTGATGAATTCAGTGTTAACAAATCAACAATATATAATTAAATAAGTGTATTTAAACAGAAACAGACATAAAACAAGGTTTTGTATTGATTAGTTAATGAAAATGTTGTGACCAGAGGCTCTCAAGAACCTGACCCTGTATTTCCCCAAGGAGCAATGATCCGGTATTTGCTAATTCAATGTTACTGAACATAATAACTACTAGGACTAATGAGAACTGATTATATTCAGTCATTCTTTTAATGCCTGAATTTAATTTGTGTACAAAGCATTGGGACTCTGAGGTATATAAAAATGAACAAGACATGGACCTTTAGGTTTAGAAACTTAGCATGTAATAAAAGAAATCAACAATATACCTGAATGACTATAAGACATTATGTATGTGAGAAATGCAAAATGATAGAAAATTTATTCCATAAAATAATATAACCTAGTATTTCCATAATGGTTTTCAATGTACACAATGGGTTCATATTCATTGTCTTACTTATAGTTCATGAGCAGTGGAAGACCATTTCTGACCTAATACTTTGGGCAAGGTTTTATGGAGAGTTGCAGTTCAGACATAAGCAAAGACCCAGAGTGAGTGAAGATGAAAAATGTTTTGAGAGAACATCAACCTGTCTGGCTGTGAGTAGTGAGAGTTATCACTAGGAAAGAGAGTAAAAATCAGATCTCAAAAGATCAGGAATACCTGTCTAAAGAATTTAAACAATGGTTCAAGGGGTGGTAAAGAGTCAAGAAGTAAGGAACTCTTATTTCTCTCTAGCTTTCACCTAGTGCATGGTATTTGCTTGAACGGGGTAACATTTGCCTCCTGTCAACTACTGATCCAAGTAAGGACTAAAGTCAGAATTGTTTCCATCATTATAAAGGTGTGTGTGTGTGCGCGCCTATGTGCATACGTGCGTCTGATAGGACAGATGGATATTTTTTAACCTTCAGTAATGCATTTAACTGCTCTCTAGTTTAGATTTATAACAGAATATTAATAATACATATTTGTATAGTGTTTTACTATTTACAAAACTGTCTGCTCATATCTACTCTGAAAAGTGTTGTAATGACAGCTATTATATTATGTCTTGCATGTAGTTGATGCTTTCAAGGATTCATGTAACAACTTTTTTATGTTTTGAGCACTTGCTATGTGGCAGACACTGGGCTAGGAACTTGGGATACAGTAGTGAGAAAAAAGACATAATATTACCTTCAAGGAAAGTTCATTCTAGTAGAAGAGAGGGACATTAAACAAGTACACAGGCATAACAATGAGAGGTGATATGGAAAAGATTTATAATGCCATGCCAGTTGATAACCTGAAGGAGGGCTGGATAAAAGTTCATTCAGGGAAGAGGTGAAGATGAATCTTTACTACTTCTGTCTGTATATCTACAGGTGTTTAAAATGTTTGACAGCAAGGCACCTCAGCAATGGTTAGTTCCATTTCTAATGCATATAGTTTCTTGTCCATGGTCTTAGTGGATTTACACTCATAGAGAAGTTTTAGAGTTGGAGAGTTAGGTATAGTCAGACTGAGCCAAATACTGAGGACATTTTCTATTTCAAAAACTCTGTTAACTTTACTATTGGCTAGGGATTGAATGTGGGTATTTTTGAAAAGCTATGTCAGATTCAGTGGAAAACCTAAAGCTCTGCTAACCTTGTGGGAGCTGGAATTTTTCAGTTAAAGATGTTCGAATAGATTTAGGTATTTATCCAAATCGAACTTTCAAACCACCAGAGATTTGCCCATTACTCGTTTACGAAGAGCTTAACTACAGTGGTTTCCTCTTTCAACATTTACTTTTTGTATTTAAACAGCTTAATCGAGAGCTATAAAAACACTGGATCAGTCTTTTCAAATAAAAATGAAATGCAGCTGCCATGGGTTAGTCTTACAGAAGAAACCCTGCTGCCTGTAGGCAGTTTAGGTGTTAAAATGATGGTTTTTTTTATACCAAAGGTCTAGTGTTTGATTGTAAGGTCATATCTTTGAATTGCAAGTTTATAAAAACCTGGCAATTCTTTTGATTTGTGTCCTGTGTGACATACCAAAAGAGTAAGGAGATTAACATTATTGGTGTGTTAATTAACGGAAGATGTCGGTCATTTTATTAACTCAGTCACACATTACCCCACTGTTTGTTATTCTGCACATATTTTATGTTTTTAGTACTTCATATTTTGTTATTTATATTATAAAATGCCCAATATATGCGGCTGCTTATTGTTGGGTGCTGTCAAGTCGATTCTAACCCGGTGTGACAGAGTAGAACAGCCCCTTAGGGTGTTCTTGGGTATAATTTTTACGAAAACAAATTACCAGATCTTTCTCCTTTGGAGCCACTGGGTGGGTTAGAACTGCCAGCCTTTCAGTTAGCAACTAACCACTTAACCATTGTGCCACCAGGGCTCCTTAAGATGTGCTTTGGCAAATATTAATATTAATCTAAAAATCTTTAGACTTAAGAAATGATCTTTTTTTTCTATGAGTCTTTGCGTTTAAATATTGATGTTATCAGAAACAAAATGTTTTAGTACTGATTTCATTTAAAGAAAATAGAAGTGTCAACTTTCAGTAAATTAGCCTGAAGACAGACGGTCAGGGAACTGAAATCATAATTCCAAGTTATGGAAATAAATAAGAACTAAGTGATTATATTAGATGATTTTGAAGGTCCCTGTCATCTCTAAAAAGTTCTCATATTCCTAACCTTATATGGTGTTTCCATCCTTGTTCCATTCATACATTAAATTCTTAAACTTTGAATTAATATCCTCTCTGATTCAATTCGCTAGTATTGATGTAACAGTGCAATGGTAGTCTCACTGGTAACAAATCTATTTGTTCAGCAAATATTTATCAAATCTTTTCACTGAGGATTTAAGGATGAGCAACTAAAAAAGCATGTCCCTCTTGGAGCATATATTATAGTGTGGTATACAGTCAAAAAACGAAATATATAGTATATCAGACAATGTTAAGTGATTAGAAAAATAAAGTATGGTAAAAACAGAGTGATTTTTTTCTTTCAGTTGCTGTCTAGTTGACTGGAACTAATTGTGACCCTATGTGTGTTCAGAGTAGAACTGTGCTCCATAGAGTTTTAAATGGCTGATTTTTTGGAAGTAGATTGCCAGGCCTTTTCGTCTTTGGGTGGACTCAAACTTTTTTTTTTTTTTTTTAAGAAAAGTTGGTCATTGTCGTACTCCAGGTTCTCTAGAGGAGCAAAACCAGTGAAGCATATAGATATATATGCTTATATATATAGTATAAGCATATATATATGTATTTGTGTGTCTGTGTATACGGCTGCTAATCAAAGGGTCGGCAGTTCAAATCCACTAGGCGCTCCTTGGAAACTCTTTGGGGCAGTTCTACTCCGTCCTATAGGGTTGCTATGAGTCAGGATCGACTCTATGGCACTTGGTTGGTTTTGTGTTGGGTGTGTATATATATATATGTGTGTGTGTGTGTGTGTATACACACACTCACACATACACAGATACTTACTTCAAGGAAATGTTGCAGAATATTGTCAGCGCTGGCAAGTCCCAAATCCGTGGTTCAGACAATAGGCTGAAGCCCTCTGTGGGCTCAGGTAGTTGTAGGGGCTGAGGAGCCCAAAATTTGCAGGTCAGATTGTAGGCTGGAGGCTTATGATGGCTCACAGGATTGTGGGGGCTGGCAAATCCAAAATCTCCAGGGGAGGTGGCAGACTGAAGACTTCTGCAAACTTATGTCCAAGAACCAGAGGTCAGGCCACAAGAAGAGTTTAGGATCAAGAGAGAGAGCTCGAGTTTTGCTGGAACATCCGTTTATATACCGGAGGCAGACAACACACCCCCAAGGAAACTCCCCTTTCAACTGATTGGCTGATCACATCAGAGTACTTTATGGAAGTGATTATATTACATTATGGAAGAGCAGTCAAACCAGTGTCTGCCAAACCACTAAGCCTGCCACATAGCCTGCCAAGTTGACTCATAACATTAACCATCACAAAAACTTAACAATGTTAAGATGTCAATAGTACCCAAAGTGATCTACAGATTCAACGCATTCGCAATCAAAATTCCAACAGCCTTCTTTATGAAAATGAAAAAAGCATTCCTCAACTGTACCTGGAATGGCAAGAGGCCCCACATAGCTAAAGCAAAGTTGAAAGGGAAGAACAAAGTAGGAGTACTCATACTTCTTGATTTTAAAGCATATTATACAGCTACAGTAACCAAAATAGCCTGACTCTGGTATAACAGTGGACACAAAGACCAATGGAATAGAATTGAGAGTCCAGAAAAAAAAAAAAACACACACACACATCTCTGGTCAGCTGATTTTTGACAAAGGTTCTAAGTCCATTCGATGGAGAAAGAAGAATGTCTTCAAGAAATGGTGCTGGGAAAATTAGATCTCCACTTGCAGAAAAATGAAATAGGATCCAGGCCTGATACCATACACAAAAACAATTTCAAAATGGATTAAGGGCCTAAATGTGAAATGTAAAACCATAGAAATCTTAGGGGAAAACACAGTGGCAAGACTGTCACATCGTGCTATTAACAATGAATTATCTAATACAATAAACAAATGCACAAACTGCAACAGACAAAATAAATAAATGGGACTTCATAAAAATTTAAAACTTATGTTCCTCAAAAGACTTTACCAAAAAAAAGGTACCAAATGGCAGAATATTTTTGGAGACCACACATCCGATAAGAATCTAATAGCTGATGTATATATAAAATTTTGACAACTTAACAACAAAAAGAGAACCCAATCATAAAATGGGCAAAGGCTTTCAATAGACAGTTCACCAAGGAGGACATACAGATGGCCACTAAACAGCTGAAAAGATGCTCAATGCCATTAGCCATCAGAGATTGAAATCAAAACCACATTGAGACACCATTTCACTCCCAGTAGAATAGCTAAGTTAAATAAATAAAATTAAACCAGAAAATGACAAATATTGGTGAGGATTTGGGGAAGTTGGATCCCTTATCCATTGTTGGTGGGAATACAAAATGGTATGGCTATTATTGGAAACAGTGTGGTGGTTCCTTAAAAAACTAAAAATAGAACTACCATAATGACTCGCTAATTCCACTCCTTGGCATGTACCCAAAAGACTTGAAAGCAGAGACTATAACAGAGGCTTGTATACCAGTGTTCATTGCAGCACTATTAACAATAGCCAAAAAGTGGAAATAAACTAAATGCCCATCAAAGATGAATGGATAAACGAAATGTGGTACCTATATACACTGGAATACTACACAGCCAGTAAGAGACATGAAGTCTTGATATATGCTGCATTATGGATGGAGCTTGAAGACATTATGCTGACTGAAATAAGTTTATCAGAAAAGGACAAATATTGTATGACCTCACTTTTATAAAAGGACAAGAATGAGCAAATGTATAGAGACTAAAGTTTATTAGTGGCTACCACGGATAGTGTTGGCGAAGAATATTGAATATAGCATGGACTGCCAAAAGAACGAACAAATCTGTCTTAGAAGAAGTACAACCAGGTTGCTCCTTAGAAGCAAGGATGGCGAGACTGCGTCTTACATACTTTGGACATGTTGTCAGGAGGGATCAGTTCCTGGAGAAGGACATCATGCTTGGCAGAGTACAGGGTCAGCAGAAGAGAGGAAGACCCTCAAGGAGGTGGATTGACATAATGGCTGCAGCAGTGAGCTCAAGCATAACAATGATTGTAAGGATGGCTCAGGACCGTGCAGCATTTCGTTCTGTTGTGCATAGAGTCAGAACCGACTCGACAGCACCTAACAACAACAACAGGGGTGGGAAGGAGAGAGGGTTACTGATTATAGAGTACTGACTTTCAGTTTGTGGTGATGGAAAAATCGTATTGTTTCACAGCCCATTAATGCAATTGCTGTCAATAAGTTGTACACCTATAAAAAGTTCAATTGGCAAAAGTTGTGTGATAGATATGTTTACAATAATTACCAAAAAAAGAAAAAGAGTAGCTGCTGAGGCTGCTTATGTACATCCAAACACCTCATGTGATTGGATTCCTTGCTTTGGTGGGTTAGGGTCATGGTTTCATGGGAGATCCCGCTTAATTGTCCTAATAACATGTTTAGTGCTTCTGTTCTATCTCCGAGTTCCTTGTGTAGTACCCGGGGTCTTAAAAGCTTGCAAGAGGCCAATAAGGATACCACAGTTAGTCTCCATTTGCCTGGAGCGGCAGAGGAAAGAGAATCAGCAACAGGAGGAGGATATGGGGTATGTGGCTAATTGCCTCTGTGAACAACTGCCTCCCTTGCCATGAGACCAGAAGAACTAGGTGGTGCTCGGCTACCATTACTGACCATTTTGAGCAAAGATTGTATAGAAGAATCCTGATCAAAGGGAGGAAAATTCAAAATAGATTCTCAGATGTTCATGGACTCCTTTGAGGCTGGATGAACTCCCGAAACTATTGACCTGAGATAATCTTTAAACCTTAAACAAAAAATATTCCCTGAAGTCTTCTTAATCAAGACCGAATTCTTTTCTGCTTTTAATTTGTTGTTGTTGTTGTTGATACCATGTGTTTTCATTAATGGAATGCGTATTGAATCATTGAGCATGTTTGAATTTTTGGTAGGTACTATTTTTTTTTTTGTAGCCTCATCCCACTTATCCTACCCTCAGAGTCCGGAGGGACAATATGTCCCACTAACTCTACTCCCCATGCCGCAGTCCAGTGGGGCATATGTGTTTCAGAAAACTTTTTATCAAACTCCATATTTTTCATACCACAAATAATGATTCAGTCCCACCTCATACCAAACTTCTTGTCATCGAGTTGATTCCAACTCATAGCGACCCTATAAGATAGAGTATAAATGCCCCATAAGGTTACCACAGACCAGCTGGTGGAGTCTAACTGCCAACCTTTTGGTTAATAGCCATAGCTTTTAAACACTGTGCCGTCAGGGCTCAATAGCCTGTAAAAACAGTAATTGGCAGCACGTGCCCATTTTTTCTGTTTCAAACTGTCATACAGGTCTCGCCTGGAAGCAGCATACACTGTCAATGAGAAAGCAAATTCCTAAGAAACCCTAGAGGCAGAAAATATACACAGGCCATATATGCCCCTCGGGTCATGAAAGGATTAAAACTAAACGATAGTTTAGCTTAAGTGGTAAAAAATTACTGCCTTGAACATTGTGCTCTTTTAAAATCTGTCTATATGGGATCAACTGGGAACCCCGGTGGCATAGTGGTTTTAAGAGCTATGGCTGATAACCAAGAGGTCGGCAGTTCAAATCCGCCAGGCGCTCCTTGGAAACCCTATGGTGCAGTTCTACTCTGCCCTATAGGGTCACTATGAGTTGGAATCGGCTCGACGGCAGTGGGTTTGGTTTTGGTATATGGGATCAGCTGTAGAACAGCAAGTGGAAAGATTAGAGAGGAAATTTAGTAGACAATGAGTTTATGTTAATGGGGGATGAACAGTTCAGAAAAGAGGGTGAGAATGGTTGTATGACTCCAAAAATGTAATCAGTGTCACTGGCTTGTAGATACAGTTGAATTGGTGGATGTTTTGCTGTGTATATTCTTAATTTCAACAACAAAAATATATTATATATGCATATTAAAGAACGTTAACCAACAAGTCAAGGAAGGACTTCTCTGAAGGGATGACATTTGAGCAGTTGTTTGAATGGAGTGAGGAGATGATTTGCGTGAATATCTGAAGGAAGGGCTTTTCTCAGAGAGGGAGCAACTGTAGAAAGACTCTAAGGTATAAGCATGCTTGAACTATTCAAGGAATAACAAGAAGACAAGGGTAATGGTGAGTGAGGGAGAGAGTAGAAGGAGAGATGACTTGGGATTAAACCATGTAACGCCTTGTATGATGGAAAGCTATATGAGAGTTAAAAAGAGGAGAGAGACAATTACAGAGATGAGGAACACTGGAGGAAGAAGACTGGTAGTTGTAAGGGTGGAGAATCAAGAATTTGGTTTCAGGCATGTTAGGTTTAAGATGCCTATTAGGCATCCAAGTAAAAAGACAAAACAGGCATTGGATATTTGAGTATAGGGGAAAGGTCCAGACTAGAGATATAAATTTAAGAGTTAACAGCATATAGATGATATTTAAAGCTATTAGACAGGATAAGGTTACCTAGCAAGTGAGTACCGTGATGAGAAGAGGTCCAAGAACTAAGGTCTGGGGCACTCCAATATTTAGAGGGTAGGAAGATGAGAAGAATTTTAACAAAGAGCTGGGGAAATTTAAAAGGTACAACCAGTGTAGAAGGAGTAAAACCAGAAAACTTCACTGGCTCAGAAGCCAAGTGAAAAATATGACTGAAAAAGGATGCTTTTTTTAGTACACTCATTTAATCTAAAAGGTTAAAAGGTATTATGTGTAAGGCATTTAGCACAGACAGCAAAGATAAGCTAGTGACTTCAGAACCCTCTAAGCATTTTATTGACAAAATGTAGACTCATGTCATGCATGTCTTCTTTTACTTTCCTATTTGTTCAGATAGCACACTGGGAAAGTTATTTCAGAGTTTTTTTTTCCTTCTATCATAGCTGACTCTCTATATCCAGATCAATCAAAATGTCCCCATTAAGTTGTCAGTTAAGTCACAAATAATTGCCATGAGCCATTCACTTCATGTTTTTAGAATCTTGTGCATTAAAGGCTATGAAATGTTTTGAACAAGTATTCAGTGAAATCTCAATTATCTAGAATTCCATTAGCATGCCTCTTTGTAAATAATCAAGCATTCCTATGTTTAAGCATTAATCATTTGAATGCTGAAAACATACAAGTTTTTTTTTTCGTTTTTTTTTTAAAGAAAATCTTTCTAAAGTTCAGTACTATATTGTCTACCACCCAAATCCGAGGTATTTTATTAGGCATGTAATTATACTCTCATCTGCCTTCTTAAACAGAATGTTCCAACCATGATTTAACCGTATCCTAATGATCTTGGATTATCATCATTTCTTGTATACTGACAATGCTTCTTTTCTTCATCCCAGCTTAGGTTTGAAACTTCATTTTGTTGTTTGCTCTCTACAATATCACATTGGTCCTTAACAAGCAAGAATGATTGTTAATCCCCTTGGTGTGAATGCTTGTACACACTCATGTCTCCATCTTTCTCATACTTTGTCTTTTTTAGTGTCTCTACATACATGTGTGTCTGATGGAAATATTCAGGTGCAGACCGACTGACCTCTCTACACACACATGCACACCCTGCACACACAATATGCCCTACACTGAAGGGTGGTGTATTGAAGCAAGGATCGCTGTTCATTTCTGTAGATGTGTGTGTACATGCCTCTCACACCATTAAGGGCACCTGGGCAAATCATTAATTTGCCCTTGCACACATACATTTTAGAAAAGTTCTATGGTTATAAAGTTCTATGACTGTGTTACTGTTTGCCCTCAGTAGTTCTGAACCTTTAAGAATTCAGGAATGATTGATCTTCTGTCTTTTTCAAAGAGACTTTAGTTTCTCTTTTTAGTGCATGCCACCCTTAGTATTGCTCTTAATTTCTCCTAATGTTTCTATCATCATTTTTGTTCTATTTCCTCATTAGTCCAAATCAGTACAGAGTAAGAATATCAAAGCTGGAGGCAGCTGACAGTAGTGGAGATGAGAGACCCACTCAAAACCTATTCTTGTTTCTTGCTAGGAAGATGGAGCTTTGCATGCCGGAAGAGTGGTACTTTGATAAGATTTATCTGCCAATGGCATGCAACTGATTAAAAAAAGGGAAACTGAAAGCAGGAATGTCAGTTAAGAGAGTCGAATATTATATGCCAGGCATTATTCTAAGCCCTTAGGGGTTGTGAGGTTAATGAAACAGATGAAATCCCTGCTCTCATGGAGGTTAAACTTTAGGTGGGGAGTGAGGGAAGTTCGGTGCTATATAGTGCTAAGGCACATCACATGTAACACTTGTAACAGGGGGGTGCTACTTTCGATTTAGAAGTCAGAAAATGCCTTTTTGTCAAGATGACTTTTGAGCTGGGGCTTAAACTTTAGAAAAGTTCTAGCTATGTGAAGATCTGGGAAAATATTTTGGGTAGTGATAATAGCTTGTTCAAAATTCTGAAAATGGGAAGCAAGCTTCATATGTTTGAGGAACAGAAAGAAGGGCCATATGGCTGCTGTGTAATTAACGAAGGGACAATTAATATAAGATGAAAATGAGAAACAGGTAGAGAACAGATTATGTAGGGTCTTGTTGACAAGAATAAGGAGTTTGCACATAACTGCACCAATCTAGGTATTAAGCGATATTATTATTCCCATTGTGTTGAGTTGTAACTAGCCAGCTCTAAAAGGTACTCAGTCAGCATTTAGGACTAACTTTGAAGGTTACCATGGTCACAGCCGCATCGCTAAACATACACCACAAAACCAAAAACGAAACCCACTTCTGTGGAGATGATTCCAACTTCTAACGATCTCACAGGGTTTCCAAGGCTGTAAAGTCCATGGAAGCAGACTGCCACATCTTTCTCCCAGGGATCTCCTGGTGGTTTTGAACCGCTGACCTTTTGGTTAGCAGTCAAACGCTTTAACCATTGCACCACAGGGCCCCCATAATTATAACACGTATAGGCATAGTTGAGATTCTTGAAAGAGCATTTCTTTTTCTGGTACTACAGCATAGGACATTTGTGTGTATGTGTGTATGCATGCTGTATCTGAAAAGTTGTTTGATTTATTTTTATTGACCGTCTATTCATTTCTCAAACAGTATCTTTTAACCACCTTTGTGCTGCTAAACACTGTACTAGGTGTTAGCGATCCAGTAGTGAACAAGTCATAGTACTTGCCTTGAAGGAATTTACTGAATAAATAACAGCTATTTTTAATTTAAAAAAAAAAAGAATTTTTGTCCACACTTTAAGAACAAATATTAAGTATTTTTCTTTTTGTTTTATGCATATTATTTTGTCTCCTAAGAATGTGTTGCTAGCATTTAATTTATCATGGACTTTCAAAGTATGAGTTTCATTCGTCCTCAGTTTGGACAGTATTACCTTTATGTGTCATTCCTGAAAATTAGTGCAGTGACTGTCATCATCCTTGTAGGATTACTGGTAGGACATCTGGCAAGATATCTAATATAAAGCAAATAGGTCGTCTTCTCATAAATAGATTTTTTTTGGTGATTGGGTATCCTCTAACTTGTACACTTATGTAATTATTGACCATAATGTAATCTGTAATGTGGAGTTGAAGAAAAAGAAAATTTAGAAACAGCACACAAACCTCGTATCCTGGTAAAGCATTTTACATTTCAATTTGTATTGTTTCCGTAAAGTATAAAATAAAAATAGGAATATAAAATAAAAATAGGAGTATAAATACAGTTTTTGTTTTTTACTCTTGGTAGGAATTTTTTGACCACCACATGCACTTGATTGCCAAATATATTGTGGTTTTACCTTTAAAGTAAAATTACTGCACTTTGCTGCATTTGTCAAAAATGACAGGCTCATTCTTTGAGCCAAAACATTGTACATGAAATGTGATTTTTGGAAGTGTAGCAGAATTCGTGTTTTGACACATCCTTTACTGTGGTTAAGATTCCCGTTGCAAAAAACAGACAGCGTATTTGAAGGTTGCAAAGTATAACTAATCTGCAAGAATGAGATTTCTAATATCTGCTATCAAACCAGGAGATGATGTCGATCACTGGAAATGTGCACATACAAAAAACTGATTTTGTTACACAGGATGTTGTGACTTGGACTATTTGTAGAGTTGATTTGTGATATGAATTAACTTGCCAATTATCAATCGTCCCATCTGACTTTATACATATTAAAAATCTGCAAAGAGTTTCCGAGTTATCAATAATAAGAATACTGTATATGAAATGTAGTAGGGTGTGTCATCTGGACCCGTGTGAGATATTGCAGTAAATGTTGCTCAGCTTTGCCATCTGTCACATATTCTTTTTGTATAATTTTTTAATCCATTAAAACATATCTTTTTTTTTTCTTTTAAAGAAATTAGTTTATTTTGGTTACAGTGAAAAACCTTTAAGAACTAGTGCCTGACCGCTGGCCTTTCCAGTGTCCTAAGTTTTTTTTTTTTTTTTTTTTTTTTTAGCATTTTTTGTCTTTGTGCCCTCATTAAGATGAAGAATGACAATCCCTAGAAATAGAACATGCCAAGCTCTCAGTTGCACGGGTAACAAGTAGTTAGTCCCATTAACTTCTTAACCTCTCAGACAGAAACTAAATTTGCCCATGAGATATTGTTTCTGAAACTACTTCTTGTCCTCAGGAGCAGTGATTGAATGAACTTAGGACTTGCTTTCACTAAGTGGAATGGAAAATTCATGTCACGGTGTGTCAATCCCTGCTTCGTGAATAAGATATTCCTTGGGGTATAAATTAGGGACTTTACATGCATGAATCTTTTAGGGTACCCAGACCCCATTGATTTCCTTGTGACCTCAGTGTGCAGAATTGTACCCATGTGACTTAAAAGAATTATTGTACAACCAGACTGCCCAACTTTGACCCTAAGAATAGTTTACTCACCTGAGAGAATCTGGTTCAAAATGGCTTCTTCCCCCTAATGCAAAAGTGAGGTCTTTGCTCCCCACTGGCTCATTGTTCTCAGGCCACTAAATAAAAGGCACTTGGGTGTCATTTAGAACCATTTACCAGTTGAACCACTGTGGCCTGAAAAAAGTGAAGCACTACCAGCTCTGGCAATTCATCACAATGAGAGTTACAGCAGAAAATATGCAAGTTCTGATTTCAGGCCAATTCGTGTTTTTGCAGTGTTCTTGCAGCTGTGACTAGCCCACTCTTCTACTCCTCGCCTTGTTATTAATTTGTATAATGAAACGAATCACTGACCCTTGAGTTGTGCTATTACACATGCTTGAGTACTTTCATTTCATTTACAAACAACTTCATTTCACTTATTTATTATTTACACCCTACCTATTTCCAAAACAATGTGTGCCGGTTTATTTTTAAGTCATTCTAATTCAAATCAACTGAGTATTTCTTCCAAGGGCCATCCCAAAGAGGACCTATGTCATCATACATAATTTCACATTTACTGTGCTATGTCGATTATTATAGCATATTTCTGGCCACCTAAAAATGACTGTCTTTATTAATAAAACATTGTGCCCAGGGTCTAATATAACTTCTTGTTAGGTGGTATAATCTATTGGAAACGAATGTGCGGTTTATCTTAGATTAGTTACGTGCCTAGTTTTACCAATTATGTTACCTTGGAAAAGTCACTTGCCATTTCTGTGCTCAAGTTTACTCATTTTTTAAATGTAGGAGGTAATGTTTAGCTCCTCAAATCCTACAGCTGTAATTACTAGAGAGTTCTGGATTTGAGCCAAAATCTGTCTTTCCTGTGACTTCCAACCGTTGATTCCATGTCTGTTTTCTGACATCACACAAAACAATTGTAAGCCTTCTTTCACGTGATTACTGTTAAAGTACGTGAAAATATCTCCTATGCCTCCTGCTTGAATTCTGCATTGTAATTTTCATTTGTTGGGCATCAAAATTAAAAAAGGAGGTGGTATTTGAGAGTAATTAGTAGATACCATTTTTTCATTGAGCACTTATTCGTGAAATGCCTGCTGTGTGCAAAATGCTGTACCAGGTGCTATCAATTGGGGAGAGACTCAGTAGAACCAGACTCATAAATGTTAAATATGTATTCTGCCACTGAGTTATTCCATTGCTACCCAAAATGTTGTAATTATCTAAGATACAACATGATGAATAGAACTATTGTCTGTACTTACTTAAGTAAGACTTAAAATTGCAAACAGTGGCTTGTTACGTGTACATATATATATATATATATCCAAAAAAAAAAAAAAAAAAAACCTCATTGCCATCAAGTTGATTCCAACTCATAGTGACCCTATAAGACAGAGTAGATCTGCTCCATAGGGTTTCCAAGCAGCAGCTGGTGGATTTGAACTGCTGGCCTTTTGGTTAGCAGCTGAGATCTAACCACAAAATATGAATATGTATATGTCTTAATTACCCTACAACATTACAAACCCGTGGGCAGGGACTGGTAATTCAGCCAAGTATTCCAGAGCACCTAGCATCAGGCCTTGTACAGAGTAAATGAGTATTAATATTTCTGAATGAATAAATGAGTGGGTGAATGGGAGAAATGCTGTATTCATTAATGCAGTGCTTCAAATAATTACCCATATGATATTCACATGCAGTCATAAAAATAAGATGGTTCTACTTTGGCTTTTGAATTTTTTTCAATTTTGCTTGGCAAGTTAAATAATAGCACTGGAGTAGCAAATGTTTCTGGAAGAAACGCTTGAGTAAAATGTGGCAAAGACAGCAAGGTGATTCAGCAGTAAGAAGTATAGGATTTTATAGTATTGATCAGTCCTCAACTCTGAAGATCCACTGACTATTAAATCATCTGAGAAACTATCTCCATGTGAGCCAGCAGAGCCATTTCCTAGGTTACTCTCATGGGATGCTCCTTTGGTACCAATTCTTCAGGCTAATATTACCATAGTGGAGAATGCAGCAAAAACATTGAATCTGTGTCCTGACCATTCAGTTGCCATTTGTATAGAGCATCGCACTGTCAGGTTTAGATTAGGTTTTACCCCAGTACTTTGCCATTGGCTATGCTTTTTGAGGAGGATGCAATGGGTATATATAGTAGATATGTATATATATAAATATACACATATATATGGAAATATATATATTTCCATTCTGTACTCTGAAATTTATATGAGTGACAGTGTACCATAAGTAATAAAATGATGCATGGCCACATTAAAAATTTCGATTGCTTATTTTTGTACAAATCATTATCCTTTCTGCTGTCTCATTTGGCATAACCTTAGCATCATTCATTTATTTGTGTTTCTTTTCTGATAATTAGCTATGAAAGAAAACTTCAACTTAGCATAATGTTTAAAAAAATCATTTTAAGACTGCTTTTTGTTGTTAGTTGCTACCCCTTTGTACAATGGAATTGAAACACTGCCTGTTTTAAGATTTAGTTTGTGTTTTATACGACAAGACCTTTGTGAGATGACTCTAGGATGAGAACTAAAATATAATGGGATGGGAGAGGTTCTTTCATTATGTTAGAGATGTTGATAGTGCTAGACCTGCAATTAATTAACATTTTCATTAATGATCTGTAAGGTGTACCAGTAAACAATGCTTTAATTAAGTTCATGGATTATAAATTAATAGGTGTGGAAAATACCAATGAAGACAGGAAAATAATTCAAACAGACCTAGAGTATTTATAAGGTATAGAAATGTTAACAGGAATCCCATTGGCCACATATAATCTGCAGAGAAAAGGCAGTTTTTATTGCATCCACGGGGTATAGAAAATCAGTACACAGACAAAAAAATAAATAAATATTGTGGTCAACAATGTAATGGCTATAAGGTGCAACAGCTTTTTGTGATGAGGTTCTGTATGTATTTCTACATATAAATGTTTCAGCTTGTGCATCTTAGAAACAAAACAATTAGATCATCTGAATGGCAGCGATTATAAAGAAACTACCATTTATTTAATGCGCCTTACCAGCCAAACAACCAAAAAAAAAAACCCTGTTGCCATCGAGTTGATTCCGACTCATCGCGACCATATAAGACAGGGTAGAACTGCTACATAGAGTTTCCCAGGAGCTCCTGGTGGATTCGAACTGCGACCCTTTGGTTAGCAGCCGTAGCACTTAACCACTATGCCACCAGGGTTTCCAAATTACTAGCCAGTTACTGTATTTAGGCACTTTAAATACATTATTTTAATCAATGCTGTCTTGTCTTATAGTCTCCAGAGACATTATAAAAATTGCCACAATCTCATACTGGTAGACCCAAAAAAAACCCAGTGCCGTCGAGTCAATTCTGACTCATAGCGACCCTATAGGACAGAGCAGAACTGCTGCATAGAGTTTCCAAGGAGTGCCTGGCGGATTCGAACTGCCGAATAATGGTAGAACTGGGTTTAAATCAAGATCCTCCTGGCTGTTCTACACTGTGCTGCTACCAATAACAGTATGCAAGATTTTGTATCTGTGTTATTGTGTCTATGTGTGTGTGTAAAATAGGTTTGGAAAAATTTACCATCAGCTCAATGATATACTACTCAGAGATACTCAGGTGTTTTCCTGTAAGCTTTTGTTTAAGGGGGAATTTTTCCATTTAAGATGGCTCCGGAAATTCTGTTTGACTAATTAGGCCACTGGGCGCTAGGAGAATAGGTAGTTTAGGTTTCCATAAGTTTCATGTGTGATTTGACATTGGCCATGTTAATGAATACTTGAACCTTAGGAGACTTTATCCACTATGCCAGTAATTCCACATATTTATTTTTGGCCTTGACATCATTGTTATCAAGAAGGAGAAGTGGTCACTGTCAGGAAACTTTGAAACTTTCATAGCAAAAAAAACTGGTGATCAGAGAGAGGTGTGTGTGTGTGTAAGTTTATAGAGCTTTGAAACAATTTTGTTTTTCTTTGTGCCTAGAAATCATGACCTAAAAACAGATACTGAAAACACATCTTGGAGTTCATTAACACTGTACTACTGGAACACACTTTTAAGATCCCGGAAGAGTGAGGATAATTGTGACAATCTATTTAGACTACTAGAAACATAACTAAAAGTCATGTATACTATTGCCTGTAGGTCAGTAGAGACATGTCTGCTTATAAAGGGCACTATCTTTTCTTCCATTATCTTTTCAGCCCATCTTTTTAAAATATTTTAATTTTTTTTCTTTTCTTGGTTTTAAGTCCTAAAACTATATGTGGTGGGAAAGTTGGAGACAAATTTAGAATTTACCTTGATAATCTACTGTTCCTTTCATAACTCAACCAGGCACCTGTTGATTAGCCACAAAGTTCCAATCCTGTCCAGTTCCTTATGAGATGGAGCACCCCAAATGAGGTTTCTTTGCTGTAGAACCAGAAGAATCTGGATTTCTAGAAGTTGCCAGTCAGCTTTCTCTCCACTATCAGCAATGACCTCAGAATCCTTCTCAATACAACACTCCAGGCAGTCTTTTCCATTTGGTTTAAGTTGTCATGCAAACTGAAACATACTTGTTCTCACCCCAAGAGCTTGCCATTTAAATTTCTCCTCATTAATGAAAAAGGCCTGTAGCTATAACTCAGTGTCACACTTAGTAGTTTGAACTAAATATATATTTTAGATATGGCAAATAGAATTTAACAGTTTGTACCTGAAGTATATAAATTGTGTTGTGTCCGTTCCATAGTAGAAGAATGATTTAAGTGGCTAGATGTTTAACGTATCGAAGTTATAAAAACGGATTGAAATGAAACTGTTAAGAAAAGTCTACACTGCTCAACATATGATAATATATGATCCCTGTCAGAGCAGTTGGTGGTGGTAGCCAGGTACTATCTAGTTGTGCTGGACTCGGCCTGGTAGAGGCTGTAGTATTTGTGATCAGTCAATCATTTGGACTAATCCTTTTCTGGTGTCTTTGCTTTTCTTCATTTTCCCTTGCTCCAGATGGCGTGAGACCAGTGGAGTATCTTAGATAGCTGCTCACAGGCTTTTAAGACTCCCCGACGCTGCTCACCAAAGTAGATTGCAGAATATTTTCTTTATAAATTATATTATTATGCCAGCTGAGCTAGATGTTCCCCGAGACCGTGGTCCCCACAACCCTCTGCCCAGAAATTCGGTACCTCAGGGAGCTTGGATGTGTCTATGGAGCTTCCACGACCTTTTCTTGTACAAGCTGTGCTGGCTTCCACAGTATTGTGTACTGTCTTACCCTTCACCAAAGTTACCACTTATCTATTGTCTATTAAGTGTTCTTCCATCCCCACCACTCCCCTCCATTGTAACCATCAAAGATGGTTTCTTTTTGTGTGTAAACGTTCTCATGAGTTTTACAGTAATGGTATCTATTTGCCCTTTTGTGATTTGACTTATTTCGCTTGGTATAATACCCTCCAGGTTCATCCATGTTGTGAGATGCTTAACAGGTTCATTATTGTTCTTTATTGTTGCGTTGTACTCCATTGTGTATAGGTGCCATAGTTTGTTTATCCATTAATCTGTTGATGGGCACTTAGGCTGTTTCTGTGTCCTTGCTATTATGAACAATGCTGCAGTGAACGTGGGTGTGCATATGGATATATCGAGCTTTTTTCAACTAGCTGTTTTATCATGCCTGAAATATAACTCTGATTTGTGAAAATGTTCCCAAGGCATGTTCTTATTTGACTTTCCCCCTGGCACAAGTTGCACATCCGTGTGGTATAATATACTTTTACAACCATAGAATCCAAGCCACTGAGATGAGGAAGGGATCTGCAACATTGGTTTGCTGGACATAAGGATGTTAGTAGGAGAAGATGCAAGGCAGGCTCTCAGGTATCGTAAGTCTATGCCTGTGCTCTGAAACCTACTGAGTGTCTTAAACGAAGCAGTTCATATCTCTAGACTTTGGTTTCTTCACCTGTAAAATAAGAGGAGGTTGTAGATAACTTGTAAAGTTCCTCTCAAGTCTGAAATTTGAGCATCTGGTCTAGTCCCCTGGTCTTAAAGGTAAGAAAAGAAACCACAGGGAAATTACAAATTCAAATGGGATAATGTAACAAAATATTGGCATTATTCAGACTAGAATTCTAGTCCCTAGATTTGATCTAGCATTTTCCCCCCTCATTTCACCCTGTGCTTCCTGATTTCCTTCTTGTAAGAACTTAAAACAATCTTAGTGTTAGAAAGATTGATTACAAAAAGTGAATTGGTTCAGAGAATGGAAATAGGTAAAGAGAAAGGAAGTGAATCCTTTATTTGCACTTTGACTGCATAGGAAATTTCCATCCAGCCTTCTGTTCCTAAAATATGTGATTCTACATCATCCTGGAGGTCAACTTTTTTTTACTGTACTTTTAGTGAAACTTCACAAATCAAGTCAGTGTCTCACACAAAAACTTACATACACCTTGCTACATACTCCCAATTGCTCTCCCTGTAATGAGATAGCCTGCTCTCTCCCTCCACTCTCTCTTTTCATGTCCATTTTGCCAGCTTCTAACCCCCTCCACCCTCTCATCTCCCCTCCAGGCAGGAGATGCCAACATAGTCTCAAGTGTCCACCTGATCCAAGAAGCGCACTCCTCACCAGCATCCCTCTCCAACCCATTGTCCAGTCCAATCCCTGTCTGAAGAGTTAGGTTTGGGAATGGTTCCTGCCCTGGGCCAGCAGACGGTTTGGGGGCCATGACCACCAGGGTCCTTCCAGTGTCAGTCAGACTATTAAGTCTGGTCTTTTTAGGAGAATTTGGGGTCTGCATCCCACTGCTCTCCTGCTCCGTCAGGGGTTCTCTGTTGTGTTCCCTGTCAGGGCAGTCATAGGTTGTGGCCGGGCACTATCTAGTTCTTCTGGTCTCAGGCTGATGTAGCCTCTGGATTATGTGGCCCTTTCTGTCTCTTGGGTGCATAATTAACTGGAGGTGAATTATTTTTATAAAGTTTTTCACCACTGGTGTGGTTGTTTCCCCTTACCATGACAGATTTAAAAGGATAGTAAATATGTATTTGTATCCACAATACTGCATGTAGAACAAGGCTAGTGAATAAAAATGGAGGAATACGCTTAATGGGGGATCTCTTCGCTATTCCCACTCAGGCTACAAGAAGTCTTCACTAGTGAGAGGAAAGGTAAACAAATTAGCCTTTCAGTTGACTTGGCTGCAGTTTAAGTGGTTCTCCAAAATCTCCCGCTTTCCATTCATAAATATATAAAGATTTCGTTCTCTTAGCAAGTACAAAATCCTTGAGTTTTCTTTGTCTTTAAACATCACCAGCTCTCTTAGTCTTTTTTCGTGTTTAGCCTCTTAGATATGAGAGGTCAGTAGATGTACACCAAATTATGATTACATTACAGTAGGTATAATGAAATCTGAGAATAGTAGCATTTGTTATAATATATTTGCTACATTGAAATTTTAAGTGACCATTTCTAGTAATCAGTTAGGGTTACAATGTTTGTTTAATATGATAGTCAATGAAAATTTTGTTCAAATGAGAGCCTGGTTACTAGAATTGTTATGTCTTCAGGTTGCCTAAAAAAAGTGCTAAAACTTGCGAAGTGAAATAATTTCTCATCCTTGCAATCATATAGTTTAGATTTAATTAACAGAGAAACTCTGTATACACAAGAGGTGGTAGTGTGGATTTTATTTCTTTAATAGTTTGACTAGCCTATTACAACAAACAAGGCATTTGGAAGCCCGTTACAGTCCCAGAGACCTTATAAATATGCAGTTCACTTCTCTGTATTTCCCCAGGTCCCTGAGGTACAAAGTGATGAATAATATTAAAACCACAAGATCCTTTTGTATAGCTTTCAGCTATCTCTAATTTAACTGAGTAATGACGATTTTACAGGTGTACCTTTAGTAGTTTAAAAAGTGAAATGTAACAGTGTGTTTTGACTTTGTACTAAGTTTCTCTTAAAATGAAACATTTTTACTTTCTGTGTCATGATACATTGGCTTTAAAGCCAATTCCATGAACAAAACTCTTTATGCCCCGTTAGGATTGTTTTATACTTAATAATGTTATTGATACTCACATAGGACATAACATGTAGGTAAATTATTTCTTACAAAGTGATATATATTTATGTATGAACACATCATTGGAATAACATAATCCATCTGGAACAAGTTCTTCAGAATGTTTTTTTCATAGGTGAACATCCTTACTACTACTGTATTTGTCGCTATTCATGATTGAACAGATCTCTCTAGTCCCTTTTCAAGGATTTCTTCAAACTTACTGAGATTCATGGATAGATCATTTAAAGCTCCTGATCTTTTAATATATTATCTAAAAATGGTGGGATATACTAGAACTAAGAGAAAGACAAAAGTAAAACACAGTTCATTGTATATCCATTTGTAACAAAGTCCAAAGAAGTCTGGAAAAAAATTCCTTAGCAAAGCTCTTTAGCCTGATATATAAGACCATAAAACAAGCATATAGCATTAATATTAAATATACTGAGCAATACAGTGGGTTTTTAGTCGGTTATACTGAGCAATATTGGGACTGGGTGTTCATTAATTGAAAAGGCTAAGAGAAGGAGTTGTCTCTTGATTGAAAGTCCACATTGGTATGTTGCTTATAACAAACTAACACCCTTGAGTTTTATTTATAGTTTTAGAATTCAGTTGTGAAGTCTGAGGAGTGGGGGAAATTTATTAATCAAATTTTACTCTCACAGTTCAATAATAAACTCGATGAAGTCCCTCAGGCTTATATATAGAATAACGCATTTGTATTTTGTCTTAATATGCCTATGTCTTCACAACTACAATTGAATCGCACCCGAAAGTGTTAAATTGCAATTCCCAGTAGCCACTTTTTAAAAAGAATGTATCCAAATAACAGGCCATGTGAATTAAGGAAAACACATTCTTTTACTGAATCCATCCTTAATCTTTTCTTTTATTTGCCCCTTGATAGGTGTATGTAAATCCTGGTGGGGTAGTACTTAAGTGCTACGGCTGCTAACGAAAGGGTCGGCAGTTCGAATCCGCCAGGCACTCCTTGGAAACTCTATGGGGCAGTTCTACTCTGTCCTGTAGGGTCACTGTTGTTGTTGTTGTTAGGTGCTGTCGAGTTGGTTCTCATAGCGACCCTATGCACAACAGAAGGAAACACTGCCCGGTCCTGGGCCATCCTTAGAATCGCTGTTATGCTTGAGCCCGTTGTTGCAGAATGGTTTTAGGTAGGATTTGTTATGGAGAATGAGACTGTGAGCTAGGTGACAGAGAGCTCAATAATGAAGTACGGCTGAATTTTCTGCAGATTTGCATCAATGGAGTGAAAGTGGGTTGGTGTTATAGCTGAATAGCATGCCTGTAAGAAACAAGAATGAGTGTGGAGAGGTGAGAAAATGGAAGCTATATTAGGGAGAGAAGACTAACGTAGTGTCTTCAATGACTGAACTCTTCACATTTATTTCTGATTTTTATCTTAACCCATCTAGGTACATGTTGTAACTCGTCTTTATGGAAATGTTAAGCGTATACAAAAGTAAAGAAAACAGCATAATGAATCACTGAATCCCTGAGTGGCTCAAGGAGTTGAGCACTCAGCTACTAACCAAAAGTTTGGTGGTTTGAACCCACTCTGAAGCACCTTGGAAGAAAGGCCTGGTGATCTGTTTCTGAAAAGTCACAGCCTTGAAAACCCTGTGGAAGTGCAGTTACCTCTGTACACATGGGGTCGCCATGAAATAGAATCAACTTATTGGCAACTGGTGGTTATGCCTGTATCTCAAATTCAACAATTATTTTTTTGCCAAGAATAGTTATTGTTAAAACCTTTTTTAGAGGAAGAAACATATTCCTAGAGTTTATACAATTTGCCCAAGCCTGTAAGTGACTGAGCTAGAACTCAAACCCACATGTACCTGACCTCCAAGCCTATGTTCTTTCACTGCACCATCTTCTTTCCCTATAAGCCATCATTTCTCTTTCTCTCTCTCTCTATATGTATTTAATTCTAGGAAGCAGTTTCCTGCAGCATTGGAAATCCAACCATTTATAAGGGGTTAATCTCCTCATTCATCCTTCTTGATTATTTAGCACCCTCATGTACTTCACATGTCATTTGCTCCAGGTCTTCCATTTCTAATTTTATTGTGAGCAGCATTCCTTCTCTTGCAACAATTTTATTATTTAATTCATTTTGATAAGTAATGTTTTCATATTGAGGAATTCTTCCAGAAATTTTTTGAGCTCGCCATTTTTTTGTCATTGTTATGCAGGGTGCTACTGCTCCCATAGTTATTTTGCAGGGGAACATAGTACTTTTTGCTCAGATGAATTGTGAACGCTTTCAGCCAAATGCAGGATTGTTGACAGAGAAATTTGGGTATTCAGCAACGATGTAGAAATCTTACTTTCTGAGTTAATGTTAAAATATATCTATAATTACATAACATTTGTGTATAATCTTGTCAGGTGTTGAAATGGTAGTTTCACAGTGCTTACTTTTCAGCTTATATGGGTATTGCTTAACCCTTTCAGAAACTAAAAATATCCATGAAAAATCACAAATATATTTATTTACATACTGTAATGGCTCTATTTTTTTTTTCTTTTGATTTGCTTTAATTAGTAGTCTTTTTATGTCTTTGTTTACGTTGTCCATTTAATAGGCTTCCCAAGCAGCCCTGTTCTGATAATTAGTTGGCTTATTTATATCTCAACACCTTGAGCTTCTACCTCTCATTTAACTTACTGCTCTTTAAAGTTTCTGTAACTTCAGTGGTTCACAGCCCTGGATACACATTAGAATCATCTGGGGAACTTTTAAAGCTTACGGATGCCTGGGCACCATCCCAGACCAATTAAGCCAACCTCTGAGAGCTGTAGCTCTGAGAACCATGGTGGTGGCTCCTACCCTTTGACCAGTGCTACTCGGAAAACTGTGCTCAATGTGAGATTCCAGCAATAAAAGTAACAACAGCCTATTTCTTTACCTCTTCCCTTCCACTTTTATTTTTGTTTGCTTTGCAATAGTTTTTAAAATATGATTAGATACCATCACATGTGTGGGCTATCAAATCTTAGTGTTTGTCCACTGGTCTCAAATGCCATTTGAAAATGCAACAGGATTCTGGAAGTAAGATTGTATTTGAAGACTTAAACTAGATCCATTTCCTCTTAACTCATTTCATTGTAATGCTAAGGGATAAGGGCATTACAGTGTGCAAACACAAAGGAGCTTGAAAGAGCATGGAACATTTGGGAAGCTGAAAGTAGTTTGGTATGATTGAGCTTTAGAATAGGGTCAGAGGGAACAGGGGAGGTGAAGCTGGAGAGACAAGCATGAGCCACATTTTGAAGGACTTTGGCGCTCATTCCAAAGGGTATGATGAAGACCAGCTACATAATTTGTGGGACCCATTGCAAAATGAAACCTCCTGTTCATATATGAATAATTTCAAGGTGGCAACAGCAGAGCATTAAACCATGTGCAAAAACCAAACCTGTTGCCTTTGAGTCTATCCCGACTCATAGTGACCCTATAAGACAGGGTAAAACTGCCCCATAGGGTTTCCAAAGAGTGGGTGGTGGATTCAAACTGCCAACCATTTGGTTAGTTCTGTAGCTCTTATCTACTGTGTCACCAGGGCTCCAAACCTGCAGGGCCCTTCTGATTGAAGGAAGCCTGTGTGACTGCACTGATTGAACCACTGTGAAACTAGCCCTGGGTTTGATTATATCCTGAAGGTGATGAAGGACTTGAAAGATTTAGGCAAGGGAATGACGTGAGATTAACTGAAAAGATTGTTCTGACCACTGGTTGGAAAAATGGGTTGTTGAATTCGGAGACAAGGTGCTACCAATGGCTTTTATGAAACCTGGTGTATCTGTAGATTTTCTCTGTGATGGTGATAGTACTGATTGTAATAGTAATAGCTTTCTTTATTATAGCACTTAAACATTTTCATATACAATATCATCATTTCATCCTTCAGCCCCCGTGGTTGTCAATCAAGGTATATATTGTTATCCTTGGTTTACAGATAAGTAAATAGTTACTTGCCAGAACATGAGTAGTGATTGTACATGACTAAGTTTCACATACACAAGATTTATATTAGACTTTTTGACATATGGAGCCCTGGTGGTGCAGTGGTTAAGAGCTCAGCTGCCTACCAAAATGTTGGCAGTTCAAATCCACCAGCTGCTCCTTGGAAACCCTATGGGGCAGTTCTACTCTGTACTCTAGTATCATTATGGGTAGAATTGACTGGACGGCAAAGGGTATGGTTTGACACACTTCTGTTATTTCTACTCTACTAATACTGCTAATTTTATTCTTGGTAGCTGTCTTAGTCATCTACCTCTGCTTTAACAGAAATACCACAAGTGGATGGATTTAATGAAGAGAAATTTATTCTCTCACAGTCCAGTAGGCTACAAGTCCCAATTCAGGATGCCGGCTCCAGGGGAAGGCTTTCTATCTCTGCTGGCTCTGGTTGATAGTCCTTGACATCAGCCTTCTCTTGGTCTGGGAGCATCTCAGTGCAGGAACCTCAGGTCCAAAGGATGAGCTTTGCTCTTGGTACTGCTTTCTTAGTGGTATGAGTTTCCATCTCTCTGCTCCCTTCCCTTTCCTTTTTATCTCTTGAGAGATAAAAGGTAGTGCAGGCCACACCCCAGGGAAACTCCCTTTACATTAGATCAGGGGTGTGACCTGGGTAAGTGTGTTACAACCCCATTCTAATCTTCTTTAACATAAAATTACATTTCCAAAATGGAGGACAACCACACAATACTGGGAATCATGGCCTATCGAAGTTGACACATGTTTTTGGGGGACACAGTTCAATCCACGACAGTAGCCATTTACAGAAGGAAATTTTAAGGCATCAATTTGTACGGTATTTCAGTGCATTTTACTAAATTGTAGTTGAAGTCATTGTCTACTGTGCTTTCAAAGCCCTTCATCCTAAGGCCCATGTAATGAATTTTTCAGTTTAATGCCGGGAAGTTTTTTGTGTAGAAACATGTATGTTTTCTTTTAGTCAGAATTTAAAAATTATGTTACTTCTATCACTCTTTAGCCTAGCTTCCAGGGAATTTATATTCAAACTCAGTAGTCAATTAAAAAAATTATCTCACCCATCCCCTAGTGTGTATTGTTTTTATCCTCAGTAATGCCGTTTTCACATTATAATTCATTTTCTTATGTTAAATTTTATGAGTTACTTGAATTTTACTTAATTAACTGAATAATAACCATTTGGAAATGTATGCAAAAGAAAGAAAAAAACACAAAGAAGTGTTTAAGGGGCTGAACAGAAGCGATTCAGGCTTATTAAAGCAGGAAGTAGCTGACAGGTTAGATAAGCATTTCCTAATGAAAGAGAAGATTGAGTTATCAACAGGAGAGTTAAAAAGGATGTGTGAACCTGCAAAAGACTTAGGCCAATAAACCTACTCTTAGCAATTATATAATGTCACTGTAAATTCCACTACCTCTGTGTCGTAGCCAACATTTTTCTTTATGATATTTATTTTTGCTCTCGCTTTTGGTGACATTTCTTTATTTTTATTATATTGTGTATACCATGACCAAAGCTTTAGATATTTAAAGATCTTGTCTTTCATAGGAGAGTTATAAAAACTAAATTTAGGAAATGCAAGTTTTATAAATATTTGATTATTTTCGTGGGATCACTATGTTTAGATTGTTTTAGGTGTTCGTTCCTTTGTTGTAATTTAAGTAGTTAGACTTCATTACAGCCCAGGGAAAAGCAACATTCTTTTAATAGTCTTGGTTTCACATTTTCAGAAGTCTCTTCTCTTGTAGTTTGTTCCTAATTCGTACATGAATAGTGATTACAGTTTAGTGTGTCTATTATAAGAGATAATAATTGAATTTCAACCCTACCTTATTACTTTTGTAATAATAAGCAATTTCATTTGAGTCAATTCTGACTCATGGTGACCCCATGTGTGTCACAGTAGAACTATGCCCCTTAGGGTTTTCAGTGGCTAATTTTTCAGAAGTAGACTGCCAGGGCTTTCTTCCAAGGTGCCTATGGGTGGACTTGAACCTCCAGCCTTTCAGTTAGTAGCCAAGCTTGTTAACTCTGTGCACCACCCCGAAAATAGTATGTTAAAAGTATCTGAGGTAAAAATCTATCATCTAAGACCAAGGGAAATATAAGCTTCTGTGTACACAGGAGATTTTAGAAAAACAGCTTGAAGGGAGATATTTAGCAGAATTTATTGGCTGGACCCAATCTCTCATTTGCTATTGTTGATGTTATTGGGTGCTGCTGAGTTGATTCTAACTCAGAGTGACCCCATGTGACATAGTAGGACTGCCCCATAGGGTTTTCTTGGCTGTAATCTTTATGGAAGCAGATTACCAGGTCTTTCTTCCACAGAGCCACTGGGAGTGTTTGATCTGCTAACCTTTCAGTTAGCAGCCGAGCATTTAACAGTTGTGCCAGCAGGGCTCCTTTCTAGTCCATTAGTTATGCCTCTACCTGACCAGATTCCCTGGCTTCTTTTCCTGGGTAAGCTCACAGTTTATCTTGTTACAAGCCCTCTCTTGCCTTCTCCTCTGGACTTCACCTTTTACTTCACAGACAGCCCCTGACTTTCACCCATGGATTATCTGATGGTGACCTGTCCTGCCCTCTGGTTTGTTTTACTTCCTGGTGCTACACTATACAAGCTCGATTTTTATAAAGTTTATGTCATTATTTATTCAGAATGAAAATAAATTTAGAAATATTCTAGTCCATTGGTCTTAATTTGTGGATCAGGGTACCGAGTACCAGAAAGAGGAAGTGACTTGTAGACTATCATATGACTAATACTTATAAGAATAGGTAGTACAGGACTCTCTCAGTATCTGCATCGAATAGCATTTTGTAAACCTTTGATTGAAATTTGAAGATACAGATTGTTTCTATAGAACCTTGTAAACTTTTGAAAGAAATTTTATTTTCCTTTGAGTTATTCAAATTTTATTTATACATATTAGTTAAAGGAGGCAGGCTGGTTTTTCTTATTTTATTTCATGTAGATAATTATAGGAATGTAGAGCAACCGCAAGGAAAAAGTCTATAGTACTTAATATAATTTAGGTATTATAGTCTATTGACTCTTGAAACTTTTTGTTCTATACAATCATTATTATATTAATTTTGTAGAAAATATGTAAGTTATATAATTGAATTAGAAAATTGAGAATACTTCTTATAATTCAGCACATTTTCAACTAAGTCTTATATAGTATAAAAAAAAGTCTTATATAGTATAGTTACATTTTATTTACTCTATTCTGAACAGCCCTGGTACGCAGCAGTTAAGCGCTTGGCTGTTAACCAAAAGGTCAGTGATTCAGACCCACCAGCCACCTCTCATAGTTGACTTTGCTTTTAAATAGGAAACACTTTATCTACTTTTATAATTTCCCTCCATTCTTCATTTCTATTGGCAGTCCAACCACTCATTCAACATACATGACTATTAGGTTTATATCTCAATTTTTGTTCTCTCTTCCAAATAGCAGACCTAGTCTTATAAGCATTAGCTGCACATTCCTACCTTCGTATATATCAGCAGTCACCAAACTCAGTGTATTTCATACGAAACTCATTCACCTCCTTCTGGAACCTCTTTCGTCTAATGTCGTCACCACCCTCCTTGGTTACATAGGTTCAATTACTGGTGATGTTTTTGACTCTTCTGTCTCCCTTACCTCTCATATATATTCAGTACATACATGAAGTTGTCAACATTATGTTTTTTATTTATGTATAAGATTTTATAATTATCCATATTATATGTTGTTCTATGTGCATATATCTCTGGACAGTATAATAGCCATCTGTCTTGGTTGTCTAGTGCTGCTATAACAGCAATACTACAAGTGGATGGCTTCAACAAATAGAAGTTTATTATCTTACAGTCTATTAGTCCAAAAGTCAAAATTCAGGGCATCAGCTCCAGGGGAAGGCTTGTTTTCTCTGTCAGCTCTGGAGGAAGATCTTTGTAATCAGTCTTCCCCTGGACTAGGAGCTTCTCAGTACAGGGACCCCAGGTCACACTTCTCTGGGCACTGCTCTCTGCTTGCTTCTCTCTTTTATACCTCAAAAAAGATTGACTGAAGACACAACCTAATCTTGTAGGTTTAGTCCTACCTCATTAACATAACTGCTGCTAATCCCATCTCGTCAACACAACAGGGATAGGATTTACAACACATAGGAAAATGACATCAAATGGCAAATGGTGGAGAATCGCAGTATACCGGGAATCATGGCCCAGCCCAGTTGACAGATATTTTTGGGGGACACAGTTCAATCCATGACACCATCATATGTGTATATTACTTGTTTTCCCTCCGAGACCTTTAAAAAGCTCTCACATGTAAGCACATGTTGTTGATTTATTCTAAAAATGTTTGTAATGTGTAATTGTGATTGCAGTCTATAAATAATTTTGCAGTGTTTATTTGAGCATTGTGGAAAGTCTACTCTCTATTTGAACATGAAAAAACTATTTAGTCACTATCATTAGGACATGTGCTTTAGGGTGTCTTTTCAGCCCATCTATACTTTCTCTGGTTCTTCTTTTTACCAAGGACATGAATTTGTTCCCTGGCTGACTGGAGTTATAGGTACTGACTATAGAACCCCCCCCCCAATTTTTTTCTCCTTTTTACAAAGCTAACTGGCTCATGCAAAGATTAGGCTCATGACCTTTTCCTCATTAACACCATGAGCTAACCAACTCCGACATATAGAAATTACACAAACAGCAAATTATAAAAGAAAATAGAACTATAAGATTGCCTGCTGGGAAATAATTTTCTTAAAGAGCATACCCAAACTGAGACCTGCGTTTAGTAGCTCATATGAAATTCTTGATCCTGCAGTGTTGTTTTAAGAGTGCAGCACAGTGTAACAATAGCAGTAGAGACTGAAAGCAGGGAAGTTGTCCTCACATACTATTTTCTTTCTTCTATACTGTAGATTTATATAGAAACACAGACTCTAACCACCTGTCAGTAATATGTTTTTGTCAATTTTCCTGTAGATTTTTATTCATGAAAATAGCACTAGTTGCAAACCTGAGTTAGTGACTGCAAGTGTCCTACACAATTCCCCACACAAATCTGCTGGTTTATTTCAATGTTGATTTGTAGTGCACTGGTTTTTGTTTCATTTTGTTTCCTGTGTTGTTGGACTAAAGCAAAGAATAAGTGAAAAATTGCTATGGCTGTAGTGGTTTGAACAAATGGACAAGTGCCAAAGATTATCATTGGAGTGATTTTTTTTTCCCCCAAGATAAGCATTCCTATTACTATTTTGTTTCTACCTTAGAAAATGTATGGTGGAATTTGATAGAGTTTTTATTGCTAAACCAAAACCATACCCGTTGTCATCAAGTTTTCTAACTCATAGCAACCTAGCTAAGGCCTGCCTATTCCTGATTCTCTTCTGATTTACATAACTTCTAAAAAATCCTTTAGTTTCTTAATTGCAGTTACTAGGAAAAAAAAACCAAGCCCACTGCTGTCAAGTCGATTCCGACTCATAGTGACCCTACAGGATGGAGTAGAATTGCCCTATAGGGTTTCCAATGCTAGAAATCTTTACGGAAGCAGATTGCTGCATCTCTCTCCCTTGGAGTGGCTGGTGGGTTCGAACTGCCGACCTTCTGGATAGTAGCTGAGTGCTTTAACCACTGCATCACTGGGATTCCTTCTACCACGGTTGCCTCCTCCATAATATAAGGATACAAAGATGTTGAGGTTAATTGTGAGTTTAACGAGCCTATATGTCAACCATCTGGCCAAACACAAACAGAAGACGTTGGCACAGCCATAGTTGTTTCGGAGCACGAGAACACTGTTAAATCCTGGATATACTTCTGCTCATGATTTTAAGGGCTTAAGGCTTTTTCCTTTAATTATGATTAATGTCATATTTTTTGACTGTGGTTGTTACCTTAATTAAATTAATTTTATCCTCATACCTGATGCTAAGCATTTAGGATTTAGTAAGTAGTTAAAATTTTAATAAATAGTGAATATGATACAGCTGAAGATTTTGTGCAGTGGCTAAAACAAATAGATTGAACACGGTAGCTCACATTTTTGATACTATACTCAGTAATAACAAAGAATAGCCAGTGAATTCTTATTATGGTTTCCTTTTTTTCAGTAAGGAAGTAAATCTATTATATGATATGTACAACATAGCTTATCTAACTCTAAACCAGAAAAACAAACCTGTTGCTATTAAGTTGGTTCACACTCGTAGTGACCCTACAAGACAGAGTAGAACTGCCCCATAGGGTTTCTAAGGAGCAGCTGGTGAATTCGAACTTGTAACCTTTTGGTTAGCTGCTGAGCCCTTAACCAGTGTGCCATCAGGGCTCCTATCTTACTCTAGTTAAATTTAAAAGAAAATTAAAATTAAATGGTAAGATTTAGGAAGTCATGCTAAAAACAGAAGTACAGAAATTTATCTTTGGCAACCCAGCATATAGAATTTGTTATTAGTCTGTGTAATTACAGGCCTGATGAATGTTTTTTAATATTCATGATCAACGAAGACTTTATTCTTTTCTCAGCTTTTTCTGGGCTTGTGCCTGCAACACAAACCAGGAAGAATGTTTATTTGCTGTCCTACCTCCCTCGAGCTGTTCTCCACATTTTTGAAATAGTATAGATGTAATAAACTTAAAAATATTTCCTGGCCATTTGAGCTTTCATCTCACTACTTTTCAGACAAGCAAGGAATGATCTGTAAACATGGAAAATAAAAAAAACTACCTTAAGGAGTTGTTGTGAGTACTAAATGAAACATATTATTTGTCTTTTGCCAAGATTATTACGGTAGGAGTTTTAACCAGATGTAAAAGGTCCAGCATAGTATGTGGCACATAGCAAGTGTTATATTAGCAATAATAATAATGAATATCTTTGAATGAAAGTCTTCATTCAAAGACCTTGAATAAAATTAGGCTGGAGACCTTGAATTATCATTGATATTATTAATAGGAATATTAATAATTAGTATTAATACTCTTATATTTTAGGGTGACAAGGTATACACATGAAAACATAAACAACAATTCAGGCTTAAATTTGATGAAATGCCCAGTGAAGGTTAAGACCAACTCTTCTGGATAAGATGCTTCATTTTTGAGATTGCTGGTAGAAAATGCTAGAAGGATAAAATCAGGGGATCCTGCGTTACAGGCTGTATAGCTTAAACTTTATCTTGTAAATGCATTGCTGCAAAAATATTTAAGGAAGAGCTAAGTCATATATTTGAGTTTTCAGGTACTTTAGACATCACTGAGCCCTTTTCGCACAGTGGTTAACTGCTTGGCTGCGACCCAGAAGGTCGGCAGTTGGAACCCATTAGCCGTTCTGCGGGAGAAAGATGTGGCAGTCTGCTTTTGTAAAGATTTACAGCTTTGTAAACTCTTTGTGGCACTCTTCTCTATCCTGTAGGGTCGCTATGAGTTGGAATCAACTCCAGCACAGGGGTTGATTTTGATTGGAGTATAACTCCCACCTCATTTTTGAGTTGCTGAGAGTTTTAAGTGATTCGCCCAATGCCACACCATTTGACAGTGGCAAAGCAAGGTCTTTCCATGAAAGTAGTCTAGTGCTCTTTTCATTTTAACAACCTGACAGCAGTATTCAAGATGACTTTCATAAAAGGAGTGCCAAATGTCACTCTAAAGCAAAAAAAAAAAAAAATTTTTTTTTTCTGTATTTCAATTAAAGAATGTAGAGTTAGGCATATACATTAAAGATGATGTAACTGTAGCAAAAATAGTAAACAGAAATTTAAATTTAAATTAAGAGTGTTTCATCAGAGCTGTATAACAAACGTCATTTATTAATTTATTCCGTATGTCATACATTTAAAAAGGCAATCAAAACTAAACATTAAGTCTACATTGTACTCCCATTGAAAAAGCCGTGACAGTTTTCTTTTTGTTTAAATACCAGTTGACGTTTTTTTATTGCACCTGTTTCTTTTAAACAATAGCAACCTGAGATCTATGCTTGGTAATATAAATAGAAAATATTATTATAGATATAAGTGATGTAATGAGAATTTTGCCCCCAATTATGTGTTATAAGAATAACATACATTGGATTAATGTTGAATAGGTAATTTGAAATAATATGCTTTTAGCAAATATATCTTTTTTTGCTATTCTTAGGAACTTGCATGAGTTGTTTTTGGAGGTTTTCTGATACCCTAAAGACCTAATAAAGGACGATCTACATGTAGTAATTCATGGAGGAAATTGTATATTTTTCTTCCTAGAACATGTAACTCTCTGTTTAAAATATATGGGGATATAGTTTCTTAGGGTGGTTAATGACACATAAGATATAGAATAATAGATGTATACTGATTTGAATGTACGAATGTATGAATAGATGTACACATTGGAATTTGGTCATACAGTGTGATTAATAATGACCAAAAGCTAAAAGATTTGGATCGGCTGCTTGATTTGTTTCTTGGTGGGAAAATTATCACACTCCAGAACATAGTATAAGATTTATGTTAGTCAGACCTCTTGTCATTTAGATTTCTGAACAAAAAAAGCTGTCAAGTGAGTAATGTAGATTGATACTTAGGGCATGAATAAGACACCTTATCCTACAAGTCTTAGGAAATTAGTCTGTCCCTGAACCTATTCTGAGGATAAGTTAAAGATGTGAAGCCTTAAGCCTCACATCTTTGGTCATTACTGCAAAAAAAAAAACACACAAAAAACCTTTTTCATACTTTGACATAGAATGTATACCATTGATAGGGAAATGCATACCTATGATAACTATATAAATAGCTATATAGAGAGGGAGAACAATTCAGTGAGGCTTCCCAACTTCACTAGGACCCAACTTCTACATCCTACTAAGTCTAAAGCCAAAAAAGAAAAAAAAACAAACTCATTGCCATCAAGTCGATTCCATTCATAGCGACCCTATAGGACAGAGAACTGCCCCATTGGGTTTCCAAGAAGTGACTGGTGGATTGAAATTGCCAACCTTTTGGTTAGCAGCTGTAACTCTTAACCACTGTGCCTGAAGGGCTCTACTAAGTCTACATTTTAAAGTGACTTACTATACTTTTAACTGGTAATAAATTAGCATATTTTTTAAAGAAGTAAGAAGAATGGCTCTATATTTATTGATAACATAATAATTGTGAAAATTTAATTGTATAAGTAGCTTTTGTATAAATTTAATATGTATTTGATGTCTTCATGGTGTTCAGAGGGCCAAGATATACATACAATTAGACATGGTTCATACACTATATTAAGAGCTTAAAAATCCAAATGAAATGCTTGTTACACATTATACCTTAAATGCATTATATTCTAAGTGTTATGAAAAGAAATAGTTGTTATAACAACAGAAAAAGCAAAATAGTCAAAATTCTTTGGAGCAGGGTGCTGAGGCCCATGAAGGACTAGCAGATTGTTCTTTATACATCTCTGATTCAGTCTTAAATGGGTAACTTTCAGGGAATAAGTACAAACTATATTAGATAAAATAATGATGCTTACTTTTTTTATTTTTTTGCTGAGATGTTTTTCTTAAGCCCAGAGATAAGTAGGAACAAAATGATGAAATAAAAGAGAAAGGTACACTTCATTTACTAAAAAATTTTTCATTACCTAGAGTTGACTGGACCAGTGCCAGCAATGAAATGTTGGATACTTATCCCCACGTCGTGACAGGTGATTTACATTCTTGGTGCCAGGTCTCACAATGGATCAGGCTTTTGAGTATGAGTATATTAGCTGATCTTAGTTGTTACGTGCTCAGAGAAGAACCATAGAACCATATGCCCTAGTAATTATGGTAGACACTTATTAAACCCTTTATAAAAGTATTCGACATTCATTTTACTCATTCTATGCGGAGTCAGGAAACACTGGTGGCGTAGTGGTTAAGTCCTACAGCTGCTAACCAAAAAGTCAACAGTTCGAATCCACCAGGCGCTCCTTGGAAACTCTATGGGGCAGTTCTACTCTGTCCTACAGGGTCACTGTGGGTCAGAATCAACTCGATGGCAACGGGGATGTGGAGTCAGTGAATCTTTGTGAGAAAAAAATATCTTCTTTCTTATCTATACCTTAGGTGCAGCTCTGATTTCTGATGCATATGCTTGCTTGCTATAAGACCAGGTATTAAAAAAATTATTCTGGGGAGATGTATGTTAACTCATTCAATCACCTATCCCCTATACCTTGCATACCCAAATGATGAGAGAAATATTGTTTTAATAAGATCTCATGTTGTTTTGTTTTGGTGCTCTTGACGTTCTTAGTACTTGACATAACTTATGTTTTCAGCTTTGTATGTCATTTTTTTAAATTAATTTCTATTGTGTGTTAAGTGAAAGTTTACAAATCGTCAGTCTCTCATACAAAAATTTATATACACCTTGCTATAGACTCCTAATTGATCTCCCCCTAATGACACAGCACACTCCTTCCCTCCACTCTCCATTTTAGAGTCCATTCGGTCAGCTACTGGCCCCCTCTGCCCTCTCATCTCCCCTCCAGACAGGAGATAGCAACATCATCTCATGTGTCTACTTGATCTAAGAAGCTTATTCTTCACTAGTATCATTTTCTATCCCATAGTACAGTCCAATCCCTGTCTGAAGAGTTGGCTATGGGAATGGTTCCTGTCTTGTGCTAACAGAAGGTCTGTTAACCGTGACCTCCGGAGTCCTTCTAGTCTCAGTCAGAACAGTAAATCTGGTCTTTTTATGAGAATTTGGGGTCTACATCCCACTGCTTCCTTGCTCCCTCAAGGATTCTCTGTTGTTTTCCCTGTCAGAGCAGTCTATCAGTTGTAGCCAGACACCATCCAGTTCTTCTAGTCTCAGCCTTTTGGAGTCTCTGGTGTATGTGGTTCTTTCTCTCTCTTGGGCTCATAATTACCTAGTGTCTTTGGTGTTCTTTCTTCTTTCTCCAGTTGGGTTGAGACCAACTGATGCATCTTAGATGGCTGCTTGGTAGCGTTTAAGACCCCAGACGCCACTCTCCAGAGTGGAATGCAGAATGTTTCCTTAATAGATTTTATTATGCCAGTGGACTTACATGTCCTCTGAAACCATGGTCCCCAAACCCCTGCCCCTGTTACACTGACCTTTGGAGCGTTCATTTTATTCAGGAAACTTCTTAGCTTTTGGTTCAGTCCAGTTGTGCTGACCTCTCCTGTATTTTGTGCTGTCTTTCCCTTCACCTAAAATAATTCTTACCTGCTGTATAATTACTGAAAACTCCTCTCCCTTCCTCCCCCCGCTCATAACCATCAAAGAATATTTTCTTCTCTGTTTAAACTATTTCTCCAGTTCTTACAATAGTGGCCTTATAGAATATTTGTCCTTTTGCAACTGACTGATATCACTCAGCATAATACCTTCCAGATTCCTCCGTGTTATGTTTCATGGATTCATCATTGTTCTCTATCGATGCATAGTATTCCATTGTGTGTATATACCATAATTTCTTTATCCATTCATCCACTGATGGGCGCCTTGGTTGCCTCCATCTTTTTGCTATTGTAAACAGTGTTGCAATGAAAATGGGTGTGTATATACCTGTTCATGTAAAGGCTCTTATTTCTCTTGGATATATTCCAAGGAGTGGGATTGCTAGATCGTATGGTAGTTTTATTTCTCATTTTTTAAGGAAATGCCAAATCGATTTCCAAAGTGGTTATACCATTTTACCTTCCCACCAGCAGTGTATAAGTGTTCCAGTCTCTCCACTACCTCTCCAACATTTATTATTTTGTGTTTTTTGGATTAATTCCAGCCTTGTCGAAGTGAGATGGAATCTCATTGTAGTTTTGATTTGCATTTCTCTAATGGCTAATGATTGTGAACATTTTCTCATGTCTATTAGCTACCTGATTGTCTTCTTTAGTGAAGTGCCTGTCAGTATCTTTTGCCCATTTTTTAATTGGGTTATTTGTCTTTTTGTGGTTGAATTTTTGCAGTCTTATGTAGATTATTGTGATCAGACTCTGATGGGAAATGTCATAGCTGAAAACTTTCTCCCAGTCTGTAGGTAGTCTTTTTACTTTTTTGGTGAAGTCTTTGGATGAGCATAGGTGTTTGATTTTTTAGCATCTCCTAGTTATCTAGTTTTTCTTATGCATTGTTAGTAATGATTTGTATACTGTTTATGCCATGTATTAGGGCTCCTAGCCTTTTTCCTAACTTTTCTTCCATGATCTTTATTGTTCTAGATTTTATTTTTAGGTCTTTGATCCATTTTCAGTTCGCTTTTGTACATGGTGTGAGGTATTGTTTCATTTTTTTGCAGGTGGATATCCAGTTATCTCAGCACCAATTTTTTTTTTTTTTAAGAGACTGTCTTTTCCCCATTTAACTGACTTTGGGCCTTTGTCAAATATTAGCTGCTCATATGTGGATGGATTTATGTCTGGATTCTCAATTCTGTTCCATTGGTCTATGTATTTGTTGTTGTACCAGTACCAGCCTGTTTTGACTACTGTGGTGGTATAATAGGTTTTAAATTCAAGTAGAGTTAGGCCTCCCACTTTTTTCTTTTTCACTAATGCTTTACTTATCCAGGGCCTCTTTTGTCTTCCCTATGAAGTTGGTGATTTGTTTCTCCATCTGATCAAAAAATGTCGTTGGAATTTGGTTCGGAATTGCATTGTATCTACAAATGGCTTTTGGTAGAACAGACATTTTTACAATGTTAAGTCTTCCTATCCATAAGCATGGTATATTTTTCCACTTACGTATGCCTCTTTTAGTTTCTTTCAGTAGTGTCTTGTCGTTTTCTTTGTATAGGCCTTTTACATCTCTGGTAAGATTCATTCCTAAGTATTTTATCTTCTTGGGGGCTACTGTAAATGGCATTGATTTGGTGATTTCCTCTTTGATGTTCCTTTTGTTGCTGTAGAGGAGTCCAACTGATTTTTGTATGTTTATCTTGTATCCCGATACTCTGCTGAACTCTTCTATTAGTTTCAGTAGCTTCCTTGAGGATTCTTTAGGGTTTTCTGTGTATAAGACCCAAAACCCTGGTTACGTAGTGGTTAAGTGCTACGGTTGCTAATCAAAGGGTCGGCAGTTTAAATCCGCCAGGCCCTTCTTGGAAACTCTGTGGGGCAGTTCTACTCTGTCCTATAGGGTCGATATGAGTCGGAATCGACTCGACGACACTGGGTTTGGGTTTTTGGTTTTGGTGTATAAGATCATGTCATCTGTATATAGAGATACTTCTTCCTTACCTATCTAAAAAAAAAATATGGATGCCCTTAATTTCTTTATCTAGCCTGATCGCTTTGCGTAGGACCTCCAGCACAGTGTTGAATAAGAGTGGCGATAAAGGGTATCCTTGTCTGGTTCATGTTCTCAAGGGTAATGCCTTCAGAGTCTCTCCATTTAGGATTATGTTGGCTCTTAGCTTTGTATAAATGCCATTTATTATGCTTAGGAATTTTCATTCTGTTCCTATTTTGCTGGGAGTTTTTATCATGAACGGGTGTTGGAGTTTATCAAATGCCTTTTCTGCATCAATTGATAAAACTATTTTGTTCTTGTCTTTTGTTTTATTTATATGATGGATTACATTAATTTTTTTTCTAATGTTGAACCATGCCTGCATACCTGGTATGAATCCCACTTGGTCATGGTGAAGTATCGTTTTGATATGTTGTTGAATTTTATTGGCTAGAATTTTGTTGAGGATTTTTGCATCTAAGTTTATAAGGGATATAGATCTGGAATTTTCTTTTTTTGTAGTGTCTTTACCTGGTTTTGGTATCAGGCTTATGCTGGCTTCATAGAATGAGTTTGGGTGTATTCCGTACTCTTCTATGCTTTGAAATGCCTCTAGGAATAGTGGTGGTAACTCTTCTCTGAATGTTTGGTAGAGCTCTGTAGTGAAGCCGTCAGGGCTAGGGCTTTTTGGTGGGAAGATTTTTGATTACCTTTTCAATCTCTTCTTTTGTTATGGGTCTATTAAGTTGTTGTATCTCTGTTTGTGTTAGTTTAGGTAGGTAGTGTTTCTAGGAATTTATCCATTTCTTCTAGGTTTTCAAATGTGTTTGAGTACGATTTTTCATAGTCGTCTGATATAATTCTTTTAATTTCAGTTGGGTCTGTTGTGATATCGCCCATGTCATTTCTTACTGGAGTTATTTGCTTCCTCTCCTGTTTTTCTTTTCTTAGTGTGGCCAGTGGTTTATCAATTTTTTCATAGAACTAGCTTTTGGTCTTGTTAACTCTTTAAATTGTTTTTCTGTTGTCTATTTCATTTAATTCTGCTCTAATTTTTAGTATTTGCTTTCTTCTGGTGCCTGAGGGTTTCTTTTGTTGCTCTCTTTCTATTTGTTTAATTCGTAGGGATAGTTCTTTGTTTTTGGTCCTTTCTTCTTTTTGTATGTGTGCGTTTATTGATATAAATTGACCTCTGAGTACTGCTTTAGCTGTGTCCCAAAGGTTCTGATAGGAAGTGTTGTATTCTCATTGAATTCTATGAATTTCTTGATTCCATCCTTAATGTCTTTTTTGAGGAGGTTACTGTTCAGTTTCCAAGTATTTGATTTCTTTTCCCTGCGTTTTCTGTTACTGATTTCTACTTTTATGGCCTTACGGGCAGAGACGACGCTTTGTAATATTTCAGTGTTTTGGATTCTGCTAAGGCTTGCTTTATGACCTAATATGTGGTCTCTTCTAGAGAATGTTTCATGTGCACCTAAAAAGAAAGTATACTTGGTTGCTGTTGGGTGGAGTGTTCTCTATATGTCTACAAGGTCAAGTTGGTTGATTGTGGCATTTAGATCTTTCATGTCTTTATTGAACTTCTTTCTGGATGTCCTGTACTTCACCGAATGCGGTATGTTGAAGTCTCCTACTATTATTGTGGAGCTGTCTATCTCACTTTTCAATGCTATTAGAGTTTGTTTTCTGTATCTTGCAGCCCTATCATTGGGTGCATAAATATTCAATATGGTTATACCCTCCTGATATATAGTCCCTTTAATCCTTATATAGTGTCCTTCCCTATCCTTTGTTGTGGAGTTAACTTTAAAGTCTATTTTGTTAGAAATCAATATTGCCATTCCTGTTCTTTGTTGTTTGCTTGATATATTTTTTTCTATGCTTTGAATTTTTGTTTGTTCATGTCTCTAAGTCTAAGGTTTGTCTCTTGTAGGCAGCATATACCTGATTATGTTTTTTTTTTATCCATTCTGCAACTCTCTTTCTTTATTGGTGCATTTAGTGCATTTATATTCAGCATTATTATAGATAGGTATTAGTTTAGTGCTCTCATTTTGATGCCTTTTGTGTGTTGTTGACATTTTCTTTTTTCCACTTTTTTGTGCTGAGGTGTTTTTCTTTGTTAATTGTGTATTCCTCTTTTTCATTGTAGTTGAATTTGTTTTTGCTGATTCTTTATGTTTGTCTTGTTTTTTTTATTTTGAAGTGAGGGATTGTTAGTCTTCTTTCTGGTTGTCTCAATATTTGCCAGTATTTTTCTAAGTTTAAACCTATCTTGTATGTCCCTATATTGCCTTGATTTCCTCTTCATATGGAAGATCTATGCCTACTTTAAAAAAAAAAAAACTTTATTTAGACCCTCTTTATTGATTATTGTCTTGTTTTACATAATGACATCACTGATTCCCTGGTTTTTTTTAATCTTATTTTGTTTTTTTTTTATTTCCCTATCTGAATTGATACCTGGTTTCTCTGTTTTGTGTCCTATAGTATTGTGTTGATATCTGATATTATTGATTTTCTAACCAGAGAATTCCCTTTAGTGTTTCTTGTAGTTTTGGTTTTGTTTTTACAAATTCCCTAAGCTTTTCTTTATCTGTAAATGTCTTAATTTCGCCTTCATATTTGATAGATGGTTTTGCTGCATATGTGATTCTTCAATGCTCTATATATGTCATCCCATTGCATTCTCATCTGCATGGTTTCTGCTAAGTAGTCTGAACTTATTCTTACTGATTCTCTTTTCTAGGTCACTGTTCGCTTATCCGTGGCTGCTCTCAAATTTTTATTTTGGCTTTGGCAATTTTTATAAAAATATTCCTTGGTGACTTTCTTTTGGGATCTACGTTGTATGGGGTTTGATGATCATCTTGGATAGATATACTTTCATCTTTCATGATTTCAGGGATATTTTCTGCCAAGAAAACTTCAACAATTCTCTGTATTTTCTGTTACCCCTCCCTTTTCTGGTATTCCAACCACTCGCAGGTTATTTTTTTTGATAGTCTCACATGATTCTTAGGTTTTCTTCATGTTTTTAAATTCTTTTATCTGATTTTTCTAGAAATATATTGGTGCCAAGTGCCTTATTCACCATTTCCTTGATTCTGCATTCCAGTTCCTCAATTCTGCTCCTCTGACTTTCTGTTGAGTTGTCTAATTCTATCATTTCATTGTTAATCTTCCAAATTTCTGAATGCTGTCTCTATGGATTCTTGCAGCTTATTAAATTTTTCATTATGTTCTTGAGTAATCTTTTTAATTTCTTCAACTGCTTTATCTGTATGTTTCTTGGCTTTTTTTGTGTATTGCCTGATCTCATTTCTGATGTTTTGAAGAGTTCTATATATTTGTTTTTTGTATTCTCTATCTGGCCATTCCAGGAATACATCTTCATCCGGGAGAATCCTTGATTCTCTGTTTTGGGAGTTTGTTGAAGCAATTATAGTCTGCTTCCTTATGTGATTTCATAATGACTGCTGTTTCTGAGCCATCTATATGTTATCATAATAACTTATTTTATATTTGCTCACCGAGTGCTGTCTTTTTGTTTTGTTTCAGTATACCCATATGGGGTACTACAGTGAGCTAACTTGATTATTGGAGACTTTTAAGCACTAATGTCCTGTTACGAGATGGCTAGAGTTGTTACCAGATATATGATCCTAGGAGTCCATTCACTATTCTTGTATACATTCAGCTCAGGTGTCCTGAGAGTCAGTTACCTAATGTGTGGTATAGGCTCTCACCTACTATCTTAGAGGAGCAGTGGTGATGGTTGTATGCAGTGGTTTCTGGTAGCGGCTGGTGGTCACACTCTGAGGAAGGCAGGGTGCTGATAGCCCTCCCCCAAGTGTCAGTGAGGAAGGAGTGTCTCTGTTCTCTAGAGTGCTCTGGTAGATGGGCTCTGCAGCTGTACCTTAGGCGCCTAGTGCTCATACTTGTAAAACTTGGTAGGCACCACTATCCTTGGACCCCTGCTGTGGATGGCGAAGTGGCGTGGATGGAGCCTTGAGCCTTCCGGTTCCTCCTGTGGGTAGGTGAAGGCCCTGTTTAACAGGTAGCGTACTATCAGACCTCCAAAACCTGCCTCTCCACCACACAGCTGAAACAGTTACAGTCAGACCTCTAACATATTTGCCCTTGAGAAATAATAGCCACCTGGATCCATGTAGGAGTGTAAACCCAAGTCTGTAAATCGGTTATACCTGGACTGGAGACAGTTCTTCTCTGGGCTTCCAGATTTAGGGGAGTTGGGAAAGTATTTTTCCCCCGCTTGTTAATTCGTTCCGTCTCCCAGGCAGGAGAATGGCTCAGTGAGAGCGCAGCAGGTTCTATCTCATGCCCAGGGAAAACAACTGTTAATGAAGCTAGCTGGGGCAGACGGGGGAGGGATCAGATAGATAGGAGAGAGTAGTTTCAAAAGAAGGAGCTATTAGATCCCTGAGGTAAATTTAAATTAGACAATCACTTATTTTGTGTCAAGTTCGCTGGGTCCCCTCCAACATTGCCTCAGGGAGTTAGTCCTGCGTCTTGCACTTGCCTTCTTTCACTGCAGCAGCTGCGTCCTAACCTCTACGTCACATCCCGGGGTTGTCATCCCAAGTGGTTGGGGTGCCAGCAGTTCGTTTGCCTTTTTTCTCTGAAGGAGGTGATTCCTAAAGCCATGGCAACCCCTGATGTAGACACGCAACAGGGTTAGCTTGCCTTCTTTCACTGAAGCTGCCATGTCTCTGGAAACTATATTCAGCCCCACTACCGTCGCGCCAAATAGTGGCACTAAGGAATTGGAGCTGAGGCGCTGTGCAGGCTTAGCAACTCATCACTGCTTCTACACTGTGTCACTCTCCCCCTTCATTCAGACCAATTCCTTAATTCTGCATTTTATGCTTCGTGTTCATAGACTGTCGTATATGTAATCAATCCACTTGGTTTTTCGGGTCTTTGTTGGAAGAGGCTTCAGGAGTAGCTTGTGACTTGCTCACCATCTTGGCCTCACCTCCATGTCATTTTTTTAAACTTTATGTGGATAAAAGATTTATCCCCTATTGGCTTGAATTGTAGTGGTCAATAATGAGAAATAATTTGGCTAACACCCAGTGGATTATAGTCTATTTTTTAATTGCTTTAGCTTTTAAGCTCCATCTACATACTGGAAAAATAGATCATTTTGTTTTCGTTATTATCAAGTGATACCCAGCCATAACCTGCACATGTTGTAAGACATACAGAGAAGGTTGCAAATTACCAATGCTGTCCTCTATTTCTTAGTTCCATACTATTCAGAAAATGTTTCAAACCATTCTTAATCAACTAGTGTTCCCAAGAAAGAAGGTTGTGATATGTTGCTTTTTTGAGATTTTGAAATTATCTTAAATTATACACGGGAGATATTATTCATTTATTGAGTTTAGCGCTCCAAAACTGTGTTATACAGAATATTGTTCCATGTGATGCTAAAATAACTTAAAAAAGAAAAGAGAAAGTGTGAGAGGGTAGTGAGGAGGCGTTGTTTGTGGTAAATAAGTGTTGGGAATGCTGGGTTAAACAGATAAATAGGTTTATTTTTAGCAGAGCATCTCATGCCTTTTAATATGCTACTGTTTGTTATAAATCTCTAACAGTGACTATGGTATGAAGTAACTCCCTAACTTGTATAGCCATTGTAGTGTGTGTGTTGGGGAGGGGTGGTGTTTGATATTTATTAGAATTTCAAACATGGTACACAGTTTTATATGTGTAAGCCATAGGTGAAGTGGACATAGGAAAAATTGTTGAAAATTTGTTATACAGCATGCCTTAAGGTGTCTGCAGGACATATTAGCAAAGCTCCCTGGTTACAGGAATTCCAAAAACAAAGAGGATTATTCCAAAATGGCCTTGGAAGTATATTCAGTGTTGAATATAGGAAAGAATAGAATACGTATAGCTGCTATATAAATAAACGATATGTATTATACTCAGGACATCAGAAATTTATAAAGCTAAGTATGAACATGAGCCTGATTATTGTCAATTAGTAAAGAGGATGTTGCTTTCTGAGCATGTGACGCAGTTACATCCACGTGCCATTAACACTGTCCGAGGGTGTTCAGATTGTAAGCATATTATTTCCTTGTATGAGTTACTTAAAACATTCAAAAAGTGTTTAACAATATAATAAGATGACCTGAAAATACATCGCAGTAGCTGAGCTTGAATATCAAAGATGGAGGACCACGATGAAGCTGTGATCATGCAAGATCCTCATGTTATAGCATAGAGCCCTCTGTGAACCATTACTGAATGAGGAATAACGCTGAAAAAGTCCCAGATAGCTATATTGCTGAAATAGTTGCTCTAGTTCTTTAGTTTTAAAATGAAGTAGCAGAGAATCCCATATGGGAAAAGCACTTGTACATATCTCTATGATGGTGTTCAACTCATGATATTTGATTCCATTTTGATGGGTTTGTTCATAGCACAATTCCTGCTGTCAGTATGATTTGTGTTTATTATAGCTGTTTCCTTTTTAATAAAGGATGTTGTTGCATATAAACATTGACATGAAGCTGTCTTTTCAGAAATTGTGTTCTGTATACGGCTATAGTCATTGCAGCATGGTAAAGTGGTTATTCTGCTGCCAACAGAGCAGGATTATATTGCTTAATATATCGATTTGTGTGTTTTGTTGTTTCATTATAAAAAGGATCTATAGTTATTTTTATTTTGCACTTGTTTTTAGGTAGTGTGCTTTCAAGGAGAAATAGCCATGTAGGCAATACAATGTGGCTGAAACATACCTTGATAGAAGAACAAATAGAGGACTGGGCAGAGTTGAAAATGAGTGGGTCGGAAATAGAAAGTAGGAGGGCATCAGATTCAGTGTTGTCTAAGAGTCATGGGAGGAGAGCATCCAAAGCCAATAGGCATCATTTATCTTAAGCTGAATTGAGGTGATGTCTGAAGTCATAGTTAAGAGTAGGAGCTCAGAGATCCTGGGCAGAGAAAATAGCTGAAGAGTGGGAGGCAAGAAGGCAGGGAGTTGTCACTAAAGTAGTTTAGCCAGCTTGGCGAAATAGTGTTTTTCTCACCTGGAGCTGCTTTTAACAACCTCTTAGCCAGTGGCATTTTAAAGGTGCTGTCTGGCCTTAGAAAGGTTTGCCTGTAAAACAAATAGAACAAGTTGGAATAGAAAATATGAGAAAAACAATTTCAAGAAACCTGGTGTAATTAATTTATAGTGTTCTAGCAAAGTGTTATTGCACACATTTCTGATCAGGTACAGATTGACAGTAAACCCAAGCCTACTCGTCTCTCCCTCTCATTCTTCCCTCCCTCTCTCTCTCTTTCTCAGGTTAGAAAATGTTCCCAATTTAATTAGCCAAGAATACACCATGTTGTAAGACATAGGCAGAAGTACATGCAGCACAATTCAGCATAGCTCTTCTTGTGTCCCAGAATTGCCCTAGGAGGTGAGAGAGATAGTGGAGGATGAGATATTGGTAGGTAAGGATAGGCTTGCTGTCACCACATCTGGAAAATTCAAATTTTTTTGCATCATTGCTCATACAGACCTACCATTATACACAATCTATACATACATTATACATTCTCTTTTAAGTACAAACACTGTCTTTCCTCATTCCTGAACCAAATTCAGCAACACCAAGACTATGTGCTCAATCTGTAGGGAGACAACAGAGTAAATGCCAGGTATTCTGAAACAATCTTTCTCTGTTTCCCTGCAGTCAAAACCAAAACCAAACCCATTGCGGTTGAGTCAGTTCTGACTCATAGTGACCCTATGGTCAGTTGCCCTCAAACCCCACCTCATAACTCTAATTGCCTTTTATCTGTGGTGTTATGACACTTCCTTGTTTTATGAGGACCACAATCACAAAGCCATTTCTCCATGGCTATTTTTCTGTTTATCCAACATAGCTTTGCAGAAGCACATGTGATTAACACTTGCCTTGGAACTTAATCTTCTACCTCAGTGAAAGGGGCTTTCAGCTATGTGTCTGAAATGGAGCTAGGAGAGAGAGGTGTTCCATGCCAAACGGACACTGAACAAAAGCTGAGAGGTGGGAAAATCTGAAAATCAAGGATCAGTGAATTATTACATTTAATTGGATTATTGGGTAGGTAATGAATTATGAACGGGACAGTGATAGATAAGAATGGAAAGGTAGATTGATATCAGACCCCTCTGGCCTTGAGTGTCTAAGGGAGAAGCTCTTATTATGTGAGTAAATCAGGTTTTTGAATAGGGCTGGACTGGGAGGGGCAGACATGAACAAAAAGCCACTATTGAATCATCAAGACGATCTTACCAGTTACAGTACCCTAGCCATGTGAAACCCAAAGTTTATTTCTGTAAGGTACAAAAAAAAAAAAATTCTTTTTTTTTTTTTGAAGAGTATTTGTGCAAAAGGTAGAAGTGTTCACCTGCCTTTCAGGTTTAATCCTTCTGTCTCGTTTGGCAAACCAGTTTTGCCTTTCCTCTGAAACATTTTTACCCCTTGTCAGGAAGGGAAACCCTTTCCTGAAAGAGTGATAGTAATCTTTTATTAGATTGAATGATGAGTTGATTAGAGGAAGACTATCCTTCAATGGGATTTATAAGCAGTAGTTTTTTTCCTGAAGAAAGTTCGGAGCCATATAAAGGTTTTCTGTTTTATTTATTCTAAATTCATTCTGAAAAGGAAATAGAATAAGCATTAGTTGTACAAGTGTCATTAGCACATACTGACTGTTAGGCATAGGAAAGCATTATCATACATTGGATTCACATAACCACGTTTAGGTTTTTGTCTAGGGTCGCTATGAGTCGGAATTGACTCGATGGCACTGGGTTTGGTTTGGCTTTTTTAGTATTTAATGCTTGCCATTTGAAGACCTGACACCAGTACAGTATTTGTGTCTAGGGTGGCTTGAAAGGCAGATCATCATGTAAATTCTCTAAAAGTAGCCAAATGAGTCCCAGAGATAACATGGTAGTCTACCCTTCAATAGGCTTTTTTTTAAATATAAAAAGGAGTTATTTTCAAACAGTATCACTAGTGTCTAAACACTAATTAGTTATACATGCATGTTAGCAAAGATTTTAAAAAGTACAGTTTGATTCAGGGTTGACAAGAAATAGAATGACCTAGGCATAAGTCATATACCTACCTAATGAAACAAAACAGTATTTCATCACTGCTTAACCTAGTCTTGTCTTACAGACTGACCTGGACTCACTCCCAGGTCAAAAGTCTGCCCACACTGTGGTTTTTAAGGTCCCTGGTGTTTGAAGTGGCAGAGGTGCTCTAATCCTCAAATCCTACCGTTTAGATTCGCTTGCTAGACTCCTTTTTCCTTCACCTCTGTACCACCTACAGTCCCTATGTGATAAAAAGCTTCTGCTTGCAAATTTCTGTTCAACGTTTTCTTAGTGACTTACTCAGTTGTACCTTTTTTAGGCCCAATTTTTCATTGATGTGTTCTCAAGGCTTAAATAATAATGAAGGACCTGCCATATGTAATATTTCCTCATGCTGCGTAGGTAGCTGTGCCATAGAAGTACCTACAGGAACTGTAGTTACACTTTTCAGATAGTTTGTTTTGCTACTATTGCTATAGAAAATGCTTTATAAATAACATTTAAAGAGCAGTATTTCTCTGAATCTCCTTATATCTGCCTGAATGTTTCCCAGTAACTTTTCTGAAGTCTACTGAGAAAGTGCTGTGTTTACATACTGGTCAGTTCTCAACCGTTTTCATAGCTGACAGCATTAAGTATCAAGTATAGAAATAGTAGAAAATCTAAGATTGTATATCCTCTTGTGAAGGATACGTTTGAGTCCTTGAAATATAGACCCATTGGAGTGAGGAAACCCAGGAACCAGTTTAAGGCCCAGGGTATCATGAATTCACAAACCTGTTTCTTTGCTGCCATTTCTAATCTTGAAGTAACAAGAAAGTTGCCGGTCAAGCAATCATGACTGTTCCGGGGGGGAATAGAAAAAGAAAATGTTAGGCTGGTTTTCTCTTCCTAAAAAATGTCATAGATATATTTAGAGAAATCCATACTGTACTGCTTTACCTGGTCCCCTTGTGGGTTAACACTTACTGACACATGAGGCAAACAAGATCCACTCTCTCTGAATTGGAAGTCCACCTAGTTGCAGAAGGGCAAGATTGCCACCAAAGCATCAGGATGAATGGGATTTGAAGAATAGAATAAAATAGTGAATTAACTTACTGATGAGCATGACTTCTTTTTTTAAGACGAAACAAGTCCTTTTTTAATTGCTCATGAAAAATAGCTAGGCCCTCTAGATGGTGCATTGCCATGAGATTAGATAAAATGTATATCAAATTAGTGTATGGTCCAATTCTGCACTGTATTTGTAACCTAATTATAACTGTGAAGTAATTCAGTGTGGAAGTATATGTTAAAATATGGTTATTGCTATAGTATGGTTTTTGAAGAATAAGTTATATTTCCCTATTTCTTTTTGGGTCATTGTTGGTGATTTCCTGCCTTTGGTCTGTGAGTCAAGAGGCCATAAGGTTCCTTCTTAGCAAAGAATATAAGAACTCTATGAATCCCTTTCCATTTGTTTGCAGGTTATTTTTTTTTTAACAAGACATTTTGTCATCCAAAAAGCTGACAGGGCTCTACACAAGTATTTGGTTCCCAAATCCTGTGTTCATCTGAGTCCTGCTTTTTGGGGTGGTGGATTTGCAGTTTGGGTTTTTAGTTACAGGATGTGCCTCAATTTCCAAGGTGCTTTTTTTTGTGTGTTAAGGGACAGGGACTGGCATCCTCTGGCAGGCACATCTGTCTATAGGGGTGGACATTGCAAGCTTGGTGCTCTGTGGTAGACCCACATCTGGTGTAAAAAAGGGAACCAGTGAGAGAGGAGAAGGAAACTATAGAGACGCCTTCTGTATACCTCAGCCCACAGCACACCCTTCCCCCAACTCAGCCCAACCCCATGACTGACTTTCAGGGCCTCAGGATACATGCAGTTGAGGGATGTCCAACTGAGCGGAAAGTCTCAGCTCTCTCTCTCTCTCTCTCTGTTCACTTGTACCATCCCACCAGAGTTTGACCCAGTTTTTCTTTTTAATAATATTTTATTGTGTTTTAGGTGAAAGTTTATACAGCACATAAGGTTGGCAGTTTGAATCCACCAGCCGCTCCTTGGAAACCCTATGGGGCAGTTCTGCTCTGTCCTATAGGGTCGTTATGAGTTGGAATCGACTCATCGGCAATGGGTTTGTTTTTTGGTTAACAACTTTATACAGATTTTTCCATGTCATGGTTATAATTTTCCCAATGTGTCAGCATTCTCATTATTTCCATTCTGTTTATTCTGTTTCCATTGATCTAGCTTTCCTTCCCCTCCTTGCCTTCTCATCTTTGCTTTTGGGTAACTGTTGACCCTTTGGTCTCATATAGTTCATTGTTTAAGGGAGCACATTATTCTTAGGAGATATTGTTTATTTTATAAGCCAGTGTGTTATTTGGCTGAAAGGTGACCTGCAGAAATAGCTTCAGTTCCAAATTCAAGGGTATCTTAGGGTTGTAGTCTCAGCAGTTCCTTTAGTCTCTGTTGGTCCAGTAGGTCCAGCCTCTTTTAGGAATTTGAGTTTTGTTCTCCATTTTTCTCAGTCCATTCGGGACCTTCTATTGGGTCCCCGGTCAGAACTGTCCGTAGTGGTAGCTGGGCACCATCTGTTTCTTCTGGTCTCCAGTTAGAAGGGGTTGTGGTTCGTGTGGACTATTAGTACCATGGACTAGTTTCTTCTTTGAACCATTGATTTCCTTCATTCTCTTTTGCTTCAGATGAGTAGAGACCAATATTTATATCTTAGATGGCTGCTCACAAACTTTTATGAGCCTAGACGCTACTCACCAAACTAGAATGTAGAACATTATCCTTGTGAACTATGTTATGCCAGTCGACTAACTTGTCTCCCAAGGTTTTTGGCTTAAGCAACTGGCAAAAATAGAGTTGCTATAGGTGAGATAATAGTGACCTCAAGGCTATTAGTTTGACACTTGTGTGAGCTATTTGGCTTTGCTCTCTTCCCAATCACTGAATTTTTTAATTTTGACCAACCATTGTGGTTACAGTGTATACTAGATAATATCATATGCATGATTCATTATAACTGTGTCCTCATTGCTAGTAAAAATAATCAAACTTTCCTGTTACACTAATTGACAGAGGATCAGTATGGCCATCTTCATGTAAGAAGGAAAGCGTGTTACTTGTATGTCTTACATAATGTGGTTTGAAATATATTATTTCAATATTTTTTTACATCATCATGCTGTTTCTTTCAACTTTTATGGTCTATGTTCATTTTCTTTCTGTTTTATTATCTTCTTTCATGACTTCCTGTCACTCTAAATCAGTTAAGATTCAGCTAGAATAAGTATATGTTGGTACATACAATTTAGAAAGATTGTCTTTATGTTCTATGTTCAAGTCTGGAAAATAGGATCATGGTGTCAGGGTAGAGGTAGGCTGTACCATTCTGTAAGGCTATGTTCAGGAAGGAATGAAGGTGGATACATAGAAGCCCACACTGAAAAAACATTACATCTCGCTTACTTGACTGCCCTTGTTAGTAATAGTGTATATATCCATAAAACCCAAAAGTAAAATATTTTGCAGTATATTTTCTTTAGGTGCATTAGGATATGAGGCAAGTTCATCATGGGAAAATATAATAATATGGAAAATCTGTACTGTTTACTTGCATTTAAGTCAGAAATTAACAAACATCTGTAGCTATTTGTAAAAAGTGGTGATAATATAGTTTTTAAAGGGATCACAGTATTTGCTCAGGGTGAATAATACATAAGGGTGTATCAGTTTGCTGTGACTTTATCTTTTTGTCTGAGTAGCAGTCTCTGTGATACATATCTCTTGTCTCCTCTGGGGGCTGATTTCTTCTTCTGTATTTGGATTTATAAAAGGAAAAAATAGAATTGGTTTGAAAAGGTGTTAGATAATTTATAGAAATATATAAATGAATCATTCATTTGGTCCAAATTTAGAAACCAGAAAAGCTGTTTGTTCAGGCTACTATTTGCAAGATAACATGTGTATGAACATAAGTAGTACCCCATGTTGCTGGAAGAGCCAGGCTTGTTTTGTTGCTGAGAAATATTTCAGTTGAGGTGCCATTTTAAGCAGAATTGGTCCACATTCTTCACATTTGCCTGCCCTAGTCACACTTGTGGGGAGACAGGCAGGGATGATGAGAAACAATACTCTGCCCTTATTGTAGAAATAGGGCTTTAATGTATGACTACGGACTGCATACTCAATTTTATTTATTATTCTCTTTTTTATTAGCCTTTTACCTTTCTTCTCACTGCCCTTAAAAACCCAGTAAAAGAGGGAAAACAATACACAAACAAAGCAGTTACTGTAAGGCATGATGTGGTGTAACAGAGACGTGTATGCTTGTGTTTTAAATATTATTTTTACTGGAAATTAACATTTGAGTGGATGTGCATTTTAAGATATCATGATGCAATGCAATAATTTCTCAAAATGTGTGCCAAGGTGCCCAAGGGAGTCCCATTAAAATGCATGAGAAGTTGATGGAATGAGAAACTTACCCCTCCACACCCACAATTCAACTAGAGTAGCTCAATGTTCATCTGTTTTCTAAATTGGGTTTCCTTGTAAGACTTTGAAAAGAAGGCATTCTTTTGATTTTTTTTTTAAGCATAGCTTTAGTAGAAAGAGCATGATCTGTGGAGTAAGAGAAACCTAGGTTCAAATTTTAATTCTGCCCTTAGATAGGAGGATTATATGCTTACATCATCCATCACTGTAAGCTCTCTCTGTCTATCTTTCAATTGTGAAGATCAAATGAGAAACATGAACACTATTGCAGTGCCTGACCAAAGAGTCCTACTGAATCCGAATTATGTGGATTCTGTTCAGCTATCTTCTATATCATGGATATTCTTTCAACCTTGGAAAGAGCAGCTTCACATTTTTATTAAACTGGTGATTATTGTTTTCTAGCATGTCTATCCCAAGCTTCTTCATATGATTTTGCCTAAATGACCATGTCCGACATCCATTAAACTAACTAGCTAGCTAGCTAGATATCTTTGTATTTGTTTCTGGTCCCCACAAAACAGATAAGTATTTCAATTACATTTGATTCTATGGTGTTTATCATTTGCCTTTCTAAGTTATGTAGAATTTGTAGGTCTAGAGCAGAGGTTCCCAAAGTTTTAGCCTCACTGTGCTGAGATATAAATCCCCTTATCCTTTGGGGTATCCAAGGCCCTCTAGGTGGTTGCCTTAGTATATGAGCAACCTTGTCCATTTACCCTAGTGTACCTTACGAATATTATCATTTCCTATTACCTTACAAATATTATCATTTTTCTATGTATATACTACGGAGAAACTGACTTAAAGAAGCATAGATGGTCCTTCTCCCCCTTTCTTTTCCTTTTTTTTCCCCTTCCCCTCTATTCCCCTTCTTCTCACTTTCTTCTCTTCAAAACCCCTGATTTGTAAAGCCAAAGAAATAAGTAGACTAGAAGCAGGGAGCATAGGCCATTTGGTGAAAGGAGACAATCGAGTTCTTTTTTCTGCACCTCGAGTCCTATTTAGAGAAACTTTATTTATACATTAAGGAAAAAAATGTATTTTGACAAGGTGACTAGTTTCCCTCTGAGTTTCCATTTGCCTTGAGCAAAATCTACAACTGGCTTGTGTAGATGGGAGAAACGAGTTTATGTGTTAGGGCCCATGCCAAATGAAAAAGTTAGATGCACACTAAAAAAAAAACAAAAAAACCCAGTGCCATCGCTAGCTTCCGTAATAAGAACAGCACGAATTGAAACAGAAAGGTAATAGAAACCAGTGCAGGGTGCCTGGGCAAGATGAGAAAGCAAATTGCTCGGAATATGAATTGCATGATGACTATTTTAGTGCTCCCATTATTTTCTGAAAACCTGGGATGACTTTATGTTGAGCTTCAACTAGAAGGATTACTGTGTCCATTCTAGGTGCAATCTTTAAGAAATGAACTAAAGCAGGTGAGCACTGAAACTGTTAAAATATCATCATTTGCCTTACAGCCCAACCACCACTTTTCTGATTGCAAAGTAAGTTCTTCAGTCATTGTTTGTCAATAGTTCTTCTGATTAACTTTTTTAACCTCAAATAACCTTGAAATAATGCTTTAAAATAAGCATTGTTCTAGAAGTTCAAGGGCTTTTTTAAACGCCTTGGCTTTTCTTGCCTAGGAAATGAAAGCAAAATTTAGACTTGAAATATCATTTACCTTTCCTATGAGTGATTGTTCATGTGTTTTAGTTTTTTAGAAATACATATTGTTCGTGTACTCATTGTTACCTGACAATAATTCAGGTAAAATCAGCCACATGTTAAAAATCGTACTCTGATTTGATGGGAGAATTATCATTTTTAATACCAAGCCATGTTGAACTTGGTCTTAAAAATATGAGATCTTTTGTGTAATATATTTTTCATCGATAATATCAGAGGTTAATTAATAGAGATGGTGAATGTTTTAATTTGTATTTACAGAGAAAATGTGATGATGGTACTACTGTCTGTATACATGAATATGACTGAAAGGACCAGTAATTATCTGCAACCCATTCCACTTTAGGAAACAGTATATCCTGACCTTGCAAGTGATTATAATCATTCTACTGTAACTTGATTACTGTTTTTAAAGATGTTAAATCATCATCAATGACTTAACTATCACCCAGAAGTGGACAAACAATAGTGATAAAACTATAGAAACAATAAACTTGTCAATTTTATTATTAATATCCCATATCTCTGAATATGGGGTTCTATCACATAAGGACTCAAACACAAAAGAATCTTCTAGAAACACCAGTACCTGTATTTTTTCCCTTTTGAGGAAAAGGTAAAGTTAGGAATATTATATTTTTATAAACTCCTTAAGACACCGTTTTCTCTTAGTTCTTTAAATCTAGAATTTTGAGCATGAATATTTTTCATTCATAATCTCAAGAATTTTCTAAAATTGATTAATAAAGAGGTCACACAGTTAGAAAAACCATGTATAGAAATTGAAAAGGGATTTACTTGTATCTCTAGCTATCCCTGATGCTTTCTATACTGCTTTTTCCACAAACAGTAAGTTTCAAACCTATCTTTTGAAATCGAAGGAATTTAACCATTCTATAGACCATTTTATAGACCATTAGGGAAACCCTGGGGGTGTAACGTTTAAGTGGTATGACTGCTAACCAAAGAGTTAGCAGTTCAAATCCGCCAGGACCTCCTTGGAAACTCTATGGAGCACTTCTACTCTGTCCTATAGGGTCACTATGAGTCGGAATCGACTCGACAGCACCGGGATTGTTTTTTTTTCTTTTTGGTTACAGACCATTAGATGAGGCCTGGTGGTGCAATGGTTAAGCGCTTTGCTGCTAACCAAAAGGTTAGCCAATTGAACCCACCAGCCACTCTGTGGGAGAAAAGTTCTGGAGATCTAGGAAACCCTACAAGGCAGTTCTGCTTTGTCCTACAGGGTCACTATGAGTCAGAATCGACTTGATGGCACACAATAGAAACATAGAAGTGCCTCTAGTGTTGTTGTTGTTAGGTGCTGTCAAGTCGGTTCTGACTCATAGTGTCTTTAATGTATAACAGCCCAGAACATTGTCCAGTCCTGCTCCATCCTCCCAGTTGTTGCTATGTTTGAGCACATTGTTGTAGCCAGTGTGTCAATCCATCTAGTTGAGGGTCTTCCTCTTTTTCATTGATCCTCTACTTTATCAAGCCTGTTCTTCAGGGACTGGTCCTTCCTGATAACATGTCCAAAGTAGGTGAGATGAAGTCTCACAATCCTTACTTCTAAGGAACATCCTGGCTGTATTTCTTCCAAGACAGACTTGTTCCTTCTTCTGGCAGTCCATGGTATAGTCAACATCCTTCACTTACACCATAATTCAAAGGCATCCAATCTTCTTCGTTCTCCCTTATTCATCGTCCAGCTTTCACATGTACGTAAGGCGATTGTTATTCCCAACGCTTGTGTCAGGTGCACCGTAGTCATCAAAGCCTCTAATATAAAACTACCGTAATATTGTTTCAAAAAAGGATTGGTCCCTAGCATAGTACCTTGTTACTGAGTAGGGAATCAGTTAATATTTGCTATAAGAAGGAATTGATTGAGGGCATTATAAATCTAATTGATAATAAATAGGTTAATATATTTTAGAAAGTTATTTTTTTCTGATTATTAACATAATATTGCTTCCTGCCCCCCCCCCCAAAAAACCTGCTTATTCATTTTTGGGAAACATTCAGACAGAAATGGTTAAACACCCCAAGGACCATATGTCTGAGTATTACCTCTAAGGTAAACAACCCTGCAGGTTTTGCCAGGGACTGAAATGTTTCCTGGGACACAGGGCTTTCAGTGCTAAAACCTGAAAAGTCCTGAGAAAATGGAACAATTTGGCTACTTTCAAACTTGTCCTTTAAGTTGAGGTTGCATTTTATGTAACTAAACCTGAGCTTTTGGATAATTTTTTACATTAAAACCTAAGAGTCAAACAAAGGATTTTCCCTTTTACTTGAAATATTCAGCAGTATATTTAGTATAGAAAACATTTTTTTAAAAGTATAAAAAATTATTTTCATTAAAGACTATATCTTTAATTTCAAATGGTATTAGCAGAGATTTTATTACTAATTCATTTAGTATTTATGAATCCGCTGTGGTTTCCAGTTATCCTTTATGACATCATTTTTTGATGACTGAATAAGCAGCACATTTTCTAAGCTGAAGCATTTAGAAGAGCATTATGCAGTTCTTTAATAGCTGAAGACTGGAAGAGAGTGCCGTTTGGAGAATTAAAATCTGAATCATTTTCTGTAGAGAGTTTGGCTTACATGTACAGTATTCTGCAAACACATTTTAGAATATGTTGTTGCTGCTGTTGTTAGGTGCTATCGAGTCGGTTCCAACTCATAGCTACCCTATGCACAACAGAACGAACACTGCCCGGTCCTGAGCCATCCTTACAGTCGTAGTTATCCTTGAGCTCATTGTTGCAGCCACTGTGTCAATCCACCTTATTAAGGGACTTCCTCTTTTCTGCTGACCCTGTACTCTGCCAAGCATGATGTCCTTCTCCAGGGACTGATGCCTCCTGACAACATGTCCAAAGTATGTAAGACGCAGTCTCGCCATCCTTGCCTCTAAGGAGCATTCTGGTTGTACTTCTTCCAAGACAGATTTGTTACTTCTTTTGGAAGTCCATGGCATATTCAATATTCTTCGCCAACACCACAATTCAAAGGCATCAGTTGTCTTCCTTATTCATTGTCCAGCTTTCATATGCATATGATGTGATTGAAAATACCATGCCTTGTGTCAGGCGCACATTAGTCTTCAGGGTGACATCTTTGCTTGCTCTTCAACACTTTGAAGAGGTCCTTTGCAGCAGATTTGCCCAATGCAATGCGTCTTTTGATTTCTTGACTGCTGCTTCCATGGCTGTTGTTTGTGGATCCAAGTAAAATGAAATCCTTGACAACTTCAATCTTTTTTCCATTTATCATGATGTTGCTCGTTGGTCCAGTTGTGAGGATTTTTGTTTTCTTTTTATGTTGAGGTGTAATCCATACTGAAGGCTGTGGTCTTTGATCTTAATTAGTAAGCGCTTCAAGTCCTCTTCACTTTCAGCAAACAAGGTTGTGTCATCTGCATAACGCAGGTTGTTAATGAGTCTTCCTCCAATCCTGATGCCCCGTTCTTCTTCATATACTCCAGCTTCTTGGATTATCTGCTCAGCATACAGATTGAATAGGTATGGTGAAACAATACAACGCCGACGCACACCTTTCCTAACTTTAAACCACTCAGTATCCCCTTGTTCTGTCCGAACAACTGCCTCTTGATCTATGTAAAAGTTCCTCATGAGCACAATTAAGTGTTCTGAAATTCCCATTCTTCGCAATGTTATCCATAGTTTGTTATGATCCACACAGTCGAATGCCTTTGCATAGTCAGTGAAACACAGGTAAACATCCTTCTGGTAGTCTCTGCTTTCAGCCAGGATCCATCTGACATCAGCAATGATATCCCTGGTTCCACGTCCTCTTCTGAAACTAGCCTGAATTTCTGGCAGTTCCCTGTCGATATGCTGCTGCAGCCGTTTTTGAATGATCTTCAGCAAAATTTTGCTTGCGTGCGATATTAATGATATTGTTCTATAATTTCCGCATTCGGTCCGATCACCTTTCTTGGGAATAGGCATAAATATGGATCTCTTCCAGTCGGTCAGTTGGCCAGCACTCATTTTGTATACATCAGAGAACAAAGTATGTCATGTGAATTTTCAGGAGAAATCTTAAGTAATGGAAGTAGCACATGATACAGGCATTATCATAGCCCTTAAAAAAACCAAACCCAGTGTCGTCGAATCCATTCCGACTCATAGCAACCCTATAGGACAGGATAGAACTGCCCCACAGAGTTTCCAAGGAGCTCCTGGTGGATTCGAACTGCTGACCCTTTTGTTAGCAGCCTTAGCACTTAACCCCCATGCCACTAGGGTTTCCATCATAGCCCTTAGCACATAACAAAAAGGGTTTTACTATCATTAGCATAATGTTTTCCTCCTAATTTTTCTTTGCTTTTAGAATATTATTGCAGAGTAAGAAGTAATATGTTAAATGCACTTACATATGATTTGATTTAAATTCACATACATAATACTCATATGTATATTCACATATTTTATATATGTATATTTTTTAAATGGCCATTTGCCAGATGTTTAAAGTGGCTCTCCAATCTTAGTTTAAAATCCTATTGGAAGTTCTTTAGATTTTATGCTTATTCAAACAAATGACATGTTAACTTATACCTTTGAAAATATATTTGCATGTGACATAATTTGGAAATGAGACAATTTCATTAAAGTGTTTGGATTAACAAATATTAGTGTCAAGTACAAAAGCCCACAGCAATAGAGTTAAAAATTTAATTGTAACTAAATTTTAATATATTCCTTAAATATATTCCCCATTGTATTTAATGAAAATATATTGTTTATATTCCTCACTTTGGAGGTCCCTTTGAAGACAATAAAAGCATACTTTTAGGACAGAAAATAGTCTACAAAGGCTATGAATTGGAGACAATGTTCTCCTGAGTTTATTCTCATTAATTTTTATGCAATTTAAAAAATGTACTCAGAAGCCTAATATTAGCATTTATGGCAAATTTCTGTGAGTTTAAGCATCTGATTCTTTGTAGGAGAGTACCAAATAAATAAAATGCATTTTGTGAGTTGGAGGGAAACCGAACATATGATATAGAAGGGGCAGTGCCAAAAGGAAAGGAAATGAGTCCTGGAAAATACCATATTTTCAATTATGTCCAAAGGGCACTGGTATATGTTTTATAACCGTTCATCTCTGTTTTTATGAAGTACTAACGCCTTGGAGCACAAAATTATGTGTACATGCCTATAGGCATATGGAAAGAAAACACACAAGAAACAGTTGCTGACTCTTAGCCACTGGTTTAATATGTACAGTCTTGGAGAGGTTTGGGAGTTTAGATGAGTCTACAGACTTTGATTAGTTTTTCAAGACAGAAAAAATCAAAAAACAAAAAAAGAACCTTTTAAATGAAAACCCACCGCTCACATTTTAAGTTAGATTAGAGATGGTGCATTGAGATTTTCTTCCCAATTAAAAAGTAGGTTGTTTGCAACTCTAGCATCTGCTTTAAATTATGACATATCCTTACAAATAGAAATCTTACTAACATCATTCTTAGATTTTTTTCCCCCGTGCTTATAAAGCAAGCTCCAAAAGGAGAGGATCTTTACAGGCCAAACCAAATAACTTTTTGAACTAGTTTCTAAAAGTTGGCCCTCAGTTCTGTGAATACTGAATAGCATTTAAATCTTAAAATTTCACTCTTCTAGTAACCATCCTTAAGTTAAGCAGTTACCCTTTGCTGCCCAAATATGACCCACATTTAGTGAAGCATATTTGCAGGGGTAAGTGTTTTACTGGTAATTCACAGCCTCCAGTGATATTCCCATTTGGGAAGCTTCTGTCTCTAATGATTCTGGCAAGTCTTCAGCAGGGGGTAATGGACTGAGGAGAAAGACTGCATTGTTTACTTCTGTATAGAAAGCCATAATATAAGGAGCAAACAAATACTTCATGTAGCTAAAAGTCAGATGTGAGACAGTATTGTCAGGTGGCATCTGCACTGTCATTTCATATAAAATTTCTTTCATTAACTATTTAAAAAACCATGACTGCCTGCCAGGCTTTGAATGTCCTTCTTTTAACTATAAAAGTAAACAGTAATCACACACTTCTAGTGGCTATTTAGGATAGATTTACAAAAAATACTGCAGAGAGCCATTTATAGTTTACTAGCATTAAATAACATTTTACTTATTTGGAAAGAACGCCATGGTGTTTAGAAAGCACCGAAAGACTAGTAAAATGACAAAACAGCCAGCCTCTCATTCGCAGTAGAATGAACTATTCAAATAATAAATTTTTAAAATCTGTCTTTTACAAAAAGAATTTTGCTTTTCATCTTTTACATCTTTTAATGATGGTATCTCAGTTTTTGTTCTTGTTGTTTTTCTGTCTAATCTAAGAGACATATTCCGTTCCTCTGTACTCAGACACAAAGGTTTGAAAGATCTAGAAGAACCTAAGTATAGTGAAATACAAAAGGCCTTGCAGCTTAAGACTGGAAGGTACAGATGCCCAATGGAAAATGCTACTGATCAGCTCTGTCTATATTCTCTACTCAAGCTGTCACACCGTAACCCATCTATATGAGACTGCTGGAGAACTGTGAAAGTACACTGTTTTTCCTAAATATATGTCAGTCATCTTAGAGTTTAAAGACAGTGACCCTAATGATAATCATTGTTTATCACATGACCATGGACAATGTGATAAAAACCTACATTGCCCGCTTTATGCGTACAAACAGGCTCTTCTGTGATTGAAGTTGTGCCTGCTTAATGCAAATTCTGTGCCTGCAACTCTTCCTCTTGAATCATAATGCAGTTGATAGCTTTGCTCAGGAAGAGCAAATTCATAAGCACATCTTCAGGAATATACTGTAGGGCCTTCAAGAGTTAGACCATCTAGTTGGAATGCCTTTTAATGGTGACATGGAATATTAGTTGTTGATTACTAATACAGAGAGGGAAGGAAGGACATTGTAATAACACTGTAGTCCACCCTGGATTGTTACTCAAATGTCTCAGGCAAGAGAAAATTTGACAGTGCTTAATTCTTCTTTGTAATGTTATCTTAGGCATTTTCGATGTGGTGACTGGTTTTCAATTTGCGCTAAATATTTCTAAATGCATAGTTCTAGGAGGCATCATTTTAACATGGCCTACTTTATTTGATCTAAGTCATTTGCAGTATTGTTTCTGTTCTCTGATTTCATCAAGAGAAAGTTAATTATTGTACTCTGGAGAAGTAGGGCTTTGCGGAATTTAAATATTCGTTGTATATAATTCTGGCAAACAAAATATTCTTTTTCAAATATGGTCAAATACCAATTGAAAGCAGCTACCATCTGTAGAAAATTTTCCTTAAAAATCATTGACTGAAGGAACAAAAGCATGTCATTGTATATACCAACATTTTCTTTATGCATTATCCAATAAAATGACATTTCAAAAGATTCACAGTGGGTAGCATATGGAATACTCCGTAAACACGGATTAGATTTAATAATGTTTGTATCACTGTTTGGGAACATGTACGAGGAATGCGACAGCCATATATTATTAACATCAAAATAACACAGAAGAAAAGCTCCTAATTAAAGCAGGACTGATTTAGAAACTTAGCAAAATTGCAGCCAGAAATAACCATCTACCCACCTGCCCAGGACTTGAGACCTTCTTTTATGCATGCAAAACAGACTTGATTCCTTGGGCTGCGAGATGGCTGCTATGAAAATTATAATGGGCTGTGACAATACCATTTTCAGCTTGTCCAGAACTGCACAAAACCTAGTCTCAGAAGGACAACATTGCCGCCTGATTTGAGGTTTCAGCCAAATGGCATCAAAGGAAAGCAAGATGTGGCCTGCAGTTGTGCTGAGCTGCACTCAATGGCTTTCTGTGATTGATTAATATCCTCTTGCTCTGCAAATGTGCATCTATTAAGTGTAGCATCACAATAGCTACGATTCGCTCATGGCCTGCCATTGTGTTCGATGTACACCTGTCCTGGGGAGCAGTGTATGTTGTTCTTTTATGTTTTCATAGAAGGGGTCTCTGTGGTATTTTCAATCGGTCATTTCTAGAACAGTGAAACAGCAGCAGATTAAAATTAAACAGGAGAAGGAGGCTGCTTTATTGGACAGTTTGAAACTCTGAGAAAGCTCCCCACTGCTTCTAAACTGAGTAGTTATTCTGTAAGTAGTTTCTGTCCCTGCATTCGAAAATATAAGAATGCTCAATGGGTTTTATTTTTATAGGCAAGTATCTGTGGGCTTAGGAAATTTCTGTGTTACGTGTTGAACCCTTTTTCTAAGGTGAGATTCCCTGATACTTGCATGGCCTTTGTAAATAGCATTTTTCATACCCTTCCCTACAATCCATTTAATTAATTCCTCGTCCAGTCACATCAATATACCAAAGGCCAAGATGCTCCCCCAGAGGCAGCCACTTTCCTTCTCTACTGTTGTTAGCTTGAGGCATGTGTTTTCTTGTTTAGTAATAACATCAAGACATATAGGTAAATAGTATTTTGGGGTCTAGTTCAATCATATCACTATTTTGCCCTAGAAACATACTGTTAGTACCTTAAGTATTAGGTTATCTTATTTTCTCTACATTTGGTATCTGTCATTGCTCATGTGTAGTTTATGCATTTCAGTATCAGTCCAATTTAGATAAAATGTCATTTTTATTAACTTAAAGTCCTAAATCAGTAGCAACTGTACAAATATTTTAACAGTTATTTTCCAGATGTTCTTTTAAATACTTATCCCTATTTTTCTACTTTTATTTTGATAAAAAGAAACAAAAATAGTTTATAAACTGAATAATGTTAAAATATATAAATATTTTGTTAATTTGATTCATAAAATGAGGACAAGATTAATGCACAGCCATAGTCATCATTTTTTTTTAGTTAATACATTTGTATTTTTATCTAAATTAGTTATAATCTCCTAATGAGTATTAGGAAGTACTGTACATCATTAGAAGTCTTTACTCCTACATTAAGTATTTCCTAAAATATATTACTGTATAAACATATTCCTTCCAACACCCCCCTTTCCCATTAAAAAAAAATTTAGCTTTAAAGCATCGTCATAAAAATGATTATTTATAGAGCCATGATAAATCAAAAGCAGTAACGATGAAATAGTCAGATTAGACAATCCATTTGCTTACTCAATATGGTGTCTCTTGTGCCCAGGTTTCCATCTTTACAGCACTTATTGGGTATGTTTCACCCACACTGCAATCTGACTAACTTTCTTTTCTCTGCCATCTGCTTCTCCGCTGATATGTTTGGATGTGTATTTTATGCAAAATAACTAGCAGCCTAACATTTTGGCACACTTTGTTCTTATGTCTTGACAATGTCTGGGCATTTGTATATAAAAAAGTTATATTTTTGTTTGTACATGTAAGTGTGTGAAAACTGCCCCCAACCACATAAAATGAGAATACATCGGGAGGCTTGAAGGAAAGAGCTCATATTTTTAAAAGTAAAAAACGCTACATCCTTATTCAGAGTGATTAAATTATTGATACTCAATAGAAGCATGCATTAATAGCTACAGTGTTTTGCCTTTTTTTGTCTGTTTTACTAAACTGGGCCATGGTATATTTAACCTGTTCTATCTTTTTTTTTTATCAGTTTTTTGGAGCTCTGATGGCTCAGAGGTTAAGTGCTTGGCTGCTAACCAAAAGGTCAAAAGGTCAGCAATTCAAATCCACCAGCCACTCTTGGAAACCCTATGGGACAGTTCTACTCTGTCCTATGGGGTCGGTATGAGTGGGAATCCACGCATGGCAACTTGTTCGTCTGTTTTATCAGTTGTTTGGAGCTTATCTTTACATCTGAATTTCTTTAGACCAGCCAATAGCTATTTATCCTCCAGGACATATTCTCCAGGACACCAGAGTGTAATAAAGGGAGAGGAGAGGGGAGGGAGCCAGCCAGGTTATGTACTTCAGGTCAGCTTAATCACAGTATTCCTCTGTTGTAGCTAATAGTTATGACTCCGTTGCTGTTCCCTGGGTAACGCTGCGTAACACTTAGGAGCCATGTTTTGGCATTGTCATAAAGTGCCTCTTAAATGTAGATCTCAGAGTCTATCTGGGCACATGTACTGGCCATTTCTCCTCCCTCTCTCCATCTCTAGACACACAGAAACACACACATACACACACACCTGTGTATACTGACATTGCCCAGGGGAGAAGGAGAAAGTCACTGACCCCTCTATCTTGATCTTGCACAGAACCATCAGACTACTCAGATATACAAGTACAAATTTGGAGATATACGTACATATACACACACAGACACACATATATATGCATACATAGATAGATATATACATGCACACATATGTACACACATATATACATATATATATCTCCTGAATAGAAGATCTAAATAGAAAAAGCTTGGCTTTCTTTTTCCCTTTTAGTCCAAGTGCTAGCTTTGAATAACACTTTGGCATTGAAACATATATGGCTCCTAAGATCACATAATTTTTTGAGATATCAGAAACACCTAGAGACAGCAAACACATTAAAGATAGATTTGCAGTCCTAGTTTATATCCTTGTCACAAACTGAACACTATTGAAGCTGTTTTTTTATTGTTTTCCTCAAGCAGAAAAATTTCACAGGGCACATTTTTTATCTCTCCAACAAAGGAAAGAAAAGAAAGGGAATGTGTTCTTTAGAAGTAGTGCCATTGTTCTCCCACATAAAAGATCTAAAATGTCTTTCAGAATTAAATATTGTAATTTCTTTAGACATACAATAAATTGATACTAGGAAAAAAGACAGACTTTAGTAGCGACTCAGTAAAATTAATAAATTCGTATGTATGTATGTATATACACACATATACATACATACATATATACATAAACACACACACCTGCATATATAATATATAATAGGGATATTAAAAAATTCAGAGCTGATGTAGAGTAGAGTATAAGAAAAAAAAAGTCCAGTGGAAATAACAGATTTGTCTGAGAAAATTCTTCTTTAGCAAAAATAAATTTTCATTATAGGGCAGAGTTGACTTATATTGGATAAATCCAGGGAAACATCTTGAAATGTCTAGTTGCCGTAACTGGGGTATTAGATTAAATATCTTTATATTCTGAAATGTACTTGTTTTCGACTATGCAAGAACTTTCAGTTAGTAAGGAGGAGATGAGGTTTAGTATTAAATGATCGTCTGAAGAAAATTTATACAAGCTGGTGGCATTCATGGATTCTGATAATTGAACATAGCTCTTCAAAACTTAGAAAACTAGGAGTTGAAAGTTAAATGTCAGCCGTGACAAGAGCCCAGACTAGAAAGACATATGAGGCTTCAATAAGGAATTGGGTTAGAAAATATAAAGTTTTGTTTCAGTGACATTATTTTATTTTACAGTAACATATCTGTCTTTTAGGTATTTTATTGTAGGTTAAATTCAGAATGAGATTGCCATGTATGTACTAGGTCCTTAACCCTGTTTTAGAAATCATACGACATACAGAAGGTGAGCAAAATAATCTTTGCCACAAAATGCCTTCAGTCTAGCATAGGAAGACTTACACAAGTTAAGCAACTAGATTAATCAATATATTCAGATATTTCTGTTAAAGAAATCAAAGTGTTCTCTTTTTCTGAAGATTTTTGATTCTTCCTTTTTACCTGTGAATACTTATAGGATCTATTTTTTTACTATTGGAAGGAACGTCACAGAATTTCTTCCCTAATTGGTTTATTTTGCAACTGAGGAAAGTAAATCTCACCGAACACCCTGTCCACGCCAAAAAGGGACTCAATCTCTGACCTTAGTTCCAAAATCTTAGAAGTAAACTTGATTTAGAAGACTTTTGCCTTTTGGCTACCACTTCTTTACCCATTGATGATTTTAGTCAAGTAAGGAAGGCTAAACAAGAAATGTTAAAGCAATACCAGCTGAATTTGAAACTACTCCTTGGATTGGAAAAGCATGATTGGAAACTTTCTACAACTCAGTGCAATAATTCACAAACCTGATATGAGGCATTTGAAAACAAATATAAGAAAAATGCTTAGAAAGAGGGTAGAATAGAAAAATATAGTATCCAAATAATTCAGAGAATTCTTTTAAAAGGGCCAGTCAAACCCATATACCTCAATATTCATTCCAAAGCAGCAGACATATCAAAAGTACTTGCAGACATATCAAAATTTCCTGGTGCAGTAAAAATAAAAGGAAGCACCAAAATGGCACAGTAATGAGAAACAGTGGTCCTTAGGTCCCTGTGTGGCGAACAGATGTGTGCTAAACTACTAACTGAAAGATTGGCAGTTTGAACCTATGTAGCAGCTCCACGGAGGAAAGGCCTGGCCATCTGCTTACATAAAGATTACAGCCAAGAAAAGTCTATGGAGCAGTTTTACTGTATAATATATGGGGTCTCCATGAGTTGAAATCTACTTGAAGGAAACAGGTTTTTTTTTTTAAGTGATCTTCAGATACTTGATATCACCATTTCTAACTAATTTCACAACTGTATGCATTTATTCTTGAGTCTGTAATAACATTTTTTAAGCCACTTTATACCTTAACTCTATCACTATTCAAAAAATAAAAAATAAGACTCACTTTTCCAGGAACCTACCCTGTGGCAAAATTCACATTGATTATACCTTTGCCTAGGACAAAATAAGCCCTTCTTAACATCTGTAGTAGAATGGTCTTTCATGATCATTGGAAACTCTCAGCACATACTGTGGAGGCTGATATTTTGCTGTCTTAGTTAGACCTGGAAACCCTGGTGGCGTAGTGGTTAAGTGCTATGGCTGTCTACCAAAGGGTCGGCAGTTCGAATCTGCTAGGTGCTCCTTGGAAACTCTATGGGGCAGTTCTTCTCTGTCTTTAGGGTCGCTATGAGTCGGAATCCGACTCGACGGCACTGGGTTTGGTTTGGTTTTGATTAGCTATACTTACAATTCCGGAATATTCTGTATTTGGGGGGAGCATATCAAGGTCAAGCATATATAGATTAAAGGGATATTCACTGACCCACCAAGAGTGTTAATGGAACATCGTCAAAGTATTGTTCTAACCTAGATCTGATTGAATAAGATGAAGTATTCCTGCCTTTGCTTCATTTGCCTTGGCTTTGCACTCGTCACTACTGCCATAGAAGTTGACCTCTAGTTTACAAAGGGATTCACATGTTTCTAACTGTCTATTAGATTTTATCATCCCAGTGTTCCACTGATATCTCAGACTTGTTCTTACTCGCCATAATGTCAGCTTCCACTCATGGTGACCCCATGTACAACAGAACAAAACTTTGTCTGGTCCTGCCCCATTTTCTCGATTATTGGTGTGCTCGAGACCATTGTTGTGGCCACTCTGTGTTTTGAGTGCCTTTCAACCTAGGGAGCTCACCTTCTAGCAGTAAATCAGTGTTCTATTGTGATCCATGGGGTTTTCATTGGGTAAATTTTGGAAGTAGATCACCAGGCTTTTCTCCCTAATCCGTCTTGTCTAGAAGCTCCGCTGAAATGTGTCCACCATGGGTGACCCTGGTGGTATTTGAAATACCAGAGGCATAGCTTCCAGCATCACAGCAACATGCAAGCCACCACAATACGACAAAACTGACAGACTGGTGGCAGATCTCAAACTTAGTATGTGTAAAACCAGTCATTATATTCCTCCCCACCCCCCACCACCAAAAGTGTTCCTCTTCTTGTCTCTCAAGTTTATTTAAAAATACAAGCATACACAAAACACACTCTAAGTTACCCAGGCTAGAAAACTCAAATGGCCTCCTCAATACTTCCTTCACTCTAACCGCTAATACCTAGTCAGTCGCCATGTCCCATGCATTCTGCCCCTTGATGTTTCTTATATCCATCCCTTTCTTTCCATTTTCACTGCTCTTCTGTTAACTTCTTAAGGGCTCCCCGTGTCCGATCTCTCATCTCGCCACATTATCCTTCCCACTGTTGCCAGCATAGATTATTAAAAAACTGGTCAGATCATATTACTCCATCTACATAGAATCCACTGATTACTCCTAACCTACAGAGAAAACTTGAAAACCTTAGCATGCATTTAATACTTTCCCAGGCTTGTCCCCCTGGATGCATACTTCTGTGTGCCCAAACTGTGTTATTCCAAAATAATCAAAATGCCCCGATAGCTCCAGATGCATTTACACCTTTTCTTAGGCTGTACTCATTGCCCAGACTGTCTTCTTTCTGGATAGAAAAATATTCAAGATCAAACGTTAAAGTAACTTCTTATTGAAACCTCTTCCAATACTCTTCATTCAGAACCAGTCCTTTCTCTGTGTTTCCTAATCTTTCTTGAATTCCTTAGTGGGGCTTATTTTATTTTATCACACAGTTACAAAAAAAGGAAACCTTATGACATACTGGTTAAGAGCATAGTGCTGGGGGAAAGGGAAGAGGGTACCCCATGGAAACCCTGTGGGGTAGTTCTACTCTGTCCTATAGGGTCACTGTGAGTAGGAATTGACTCCATGGCAATGGGTTTGGTTTGGTTTGGTTTTTTCTCATCAGTAGACAGGAACTAGCAAGAAGACTTATTATTATTTGGACAGTATTCTATTTTCCTTTAGTCCTATGTTCGTTGTTTTTTTGTTGGTGGTGGTGGTGGTGATACGTATGTGCATTTTAATTTAGCTGACATTTTTTATGCCTTTGATCAAAGGAAATGTTATCCTATCACTTCTCTGTTTAAAATTCTTCAATGACTTACATTTTTTTGAGGAAGAATTTCAAAATTCTTAATAGACCTATAATCTAGCCTATATCTTCCAAAAAAATTTTTTTTTTTATATCTACCTTCAGGGACTATCTCCCTCTCTCTGCCACTTACTCCTTAGGCTCTAGCCTTATGGGCCTTTTCCCTCTCCTTTGTGTTCATAGAATATCTTTCAGAGCCTTTATTCCCATTCCCCAAACCCCCTTTTCCTGGCTCTTACCTTTCAGGTCCCAGTTCAAATGTCTCATTCTTCAAAAGGCATTCCCAGACTCCTGACTGCCTGGCGCAAGAGAAAGAGAGATAGAGAGACAGAGAGATTTTAAAAATGTTATTTGTTTAATGTACGTATTTCCCAACTAATTTGCATTCATTCTTTTTTTGCCCCCATTAAACTGTGCCTGGCACTAGTTTTTTTTTTTTTTTTTATTAAACTGTAATCCACATGAAAACAGGGACCAGTGACCTTGTCTGAATATTCATTAATATATCCACAGCACCTTGTTTGAATATTCACTGCTGCATATCCTGAGCACCTAGAAGATATCTGGCACATAGTAAGTTCCATAAATATATTTGAATCAATGAATGAAAATAATCACTCTTGGGTGTCCAAGAATGCCGAGATAGATTCTGTCTCTAAAGAAGGGCAAAAAGAAATATCTACAAAGGGGGCAGAGACAAGAGTGTTGAATGCTGGCTGAGTATACTTCTTACCTGTATAACAACCATTACATTTGTGGAACGTTAATTTAAAAGCATTTTCTTTATACCCAGCTGTCTTAGTTATTTAGTGCTGCTGTAGCAGAAATACTACAAGTGGATGGCTTTAACAAACAAATTTATTTTCTCACAGTTTAGGACACTAGAAGTCCAAATTCATAGTGCTGGCTCTAGGGGAAGTCTTGTCTCTCGGCGGGCTCTGGAGGAATGTCCTTGTCTCTTCAGCTCCCATTTCCTGGTTCCTTGGAGATCTCCAGATATCTTGGCATCTATGTAACCCCATCTCTGCCTCCTAGCTTGCTTGCCTAATCTTTTATATCTGGAGAGATGGACAAAAGATATACCCTATACTAATCCTGCCTCATTAACATAAAAAAGAGAACCCATTCCCAAATGGCAGTATAACCATAAGCATAGAGGTTAGGATTTACAATAAATATTTTGGGGGACACAATTCAATCCATAACACCAGCTGACTCAGCCCATCTGTGGAAAAGTGAGGTCATTAAAAAATATTTTCATCTTTCCCATAGCATAATTGTCTCCTATGTGTTAAAAACTGGGAACTTTGGTTCAAAATCTTTCCCATTGGCTATTATCTTTGTTATATTATTTAAATATCCTAAGAGCTACGGTTGCTAATATACTGAAAATAATTTAATTCTGCTCTAAATGGGTGGATTGTATGGGAAACCCTGGTGGCGTAGTGGTTAAGTGCTATGGCTGCTAACCAAAAGGTAGGCAGTTCAAATTCACCAGGCCCTCCTTGGAAACTCTATGGGGCAGTTCTACTCTGTCTTATAGGGTTGCTCTGAGTCGGACGGAATCGACTCGACAGCAGTGTGGGTTTGAGGTTTTGGTTTTATGCCTCAATATTTTAGTTTGATTTTTAAAAGAAATTTGTAAGTCTTTATCATGAATTGGAAACCCTTGTACTATAGGGTCGCTTTGAGTCGGAATCGACTTGACAGCAACAGGATCATGAATTATTGTAAAGTATGTGTGTTGAACTCATATGAGGATCATGAAGTATGTGTGTTGAACTCAGATGAAAAATATTTGCATTCCATATTGTCCTTGTTAATGTTTCACGGTTTAAAACACTTGTCAACCCGTATTCATCATACAATATGTGGTTCATAAGTATCAGCTACTTTGTTTATGCCTTAACATTATTTTTAAATGCTATTTCGTTGAAATATTAATAATTACTGACTAAAAATGATTTATTCAGCTTAAATGGAAAAATTCATATTTTTGTTTTTAACATTTAGAGGAGTCTTTCCTGACAGGTTATGGAAAGAAAAAATTATATGTATATTCTTCAATAGATTATATATTTGTGACTTCCTTTTATTTAAATGGATAATTATGCCATGTTGCTAAGTAAAGCTTGTGTGAAGGTTAAGTGGATCTCAAGTTGATTTTTCCATGTTCTTCAACAATTCACCAGTAATGGTATTTTATATTTGATGCTTTTAATTAAAGTTGTAAGTAACTAATACATTGCCTATAAAGATGAGAAATTATGGGAACTGATTTGACTCAATTAGCTGTGGGATACATAAAGTCCTTCATTTCCAGTTCTAATGGAACAGATTTTCTGTGTTAGCAGTTGCTTTTGATATTAAAATTAAGGAAAATAATAAACAGTTTTCTCTGTCTAGTTTTTTTTTTTTAGTGCTTAACGAAGCAATGCTATTTTACCATGTAGAGGGCAAGGGTTATAACACCTACCTTCACCCACCTTACAGATAGGTAGGTAGAGGTACCTAAAATAGTTTAGAAAACAATATAAAATGTATATAAAAATGTGAAGAAAATACTTGTTCTTTGGATACATGCCTTTGGGTGAATTATAGTTATCTGAGGTTGAAATTTAAGTCCATACTGTTCTGTTACTGTAGTCTAAGTAATATAATCTTATCAATTTCTGTATGGTCACACAAAAACATAGATGATGAAAGTTTTAGACAATTTATAATAGTACATAAATACCCAAGTAATTGTGAAAACTGCTTCCCTAGTTCAGATTTTCACATGAATTAGTATAAAAATGCTTTGTGGAACTTATGTGATAGGTTTTATAAACTAAGTTTCTAGATTTACGATTGAGACCAAATGGCTTAAAATTAATGATATTTTCAAAAGGGTTAGCATTTTAGTAGATAGTGTTTTAAAATGATGCAGATATTTTAGTTTATCAACCTTGCAATGAACACTTGTCCTAAAAGGGATTTTAGTTTCTTAAGTGCCCATGACCCATTCTCCAATACATTGTTATAATGAGGCTTTTCCTTTTCAACAAATGTTTAACAAGAAGCTATACTGCATAGCAGTTAAGTTCCTGGGCTCCAGAACCACACTTCAGTTTGCTTCTATTGCTGTGACTTACCAACTATGTCACCATGGTCAAATTCTTATCCCAGAAAGCTGCTGAGAGGATTAAATGAGTTAATACATGGAAAGCATTCCACAATGCCTGGCACAGAGTAAATTAAAAATAAAAGATATTGTCTTTATTATCATTGCTGATTTTAGTTCTACTAAGGTCCCTGGGTAACACAAACGTTTTGTACCCAACTCTTAACCTAAAGGTTGGCATTCGAACCCACCCAGCAGAGCCACAAAAGAAAGGCCTGGTGATCTACTTCCCTAAAGATTATAGTCAAGAAAACCCTGTGGAGCAATTCCACTCTGTAACACTACTGTTTCTGGTATGTGCCAGGCACAGTGCTAGGTGCTGATGAGTCAATGGTCAAAAAGACAGGCAAGGTCTACCTTCATGCACTACATTTCTAAGTGGGGCAACGTGGGCAATAAACAAGTAAATACAGTAAAATCTGTAAAAGCTGTGACCTGTCAGAGAAGGAAAGCTCAAATATTTTCCACTGAATAAAGAACAATAGAAATGGGGTAACTGCACCCTGTTAAAGGCAAAAAACTTGCACGACCTGGAAAAACAAGGCAGTCCTTCCGAGTTCCGGCTGTCACAGGTTTCATTGGATATATAAAAGAGATATCAGAAAGTACTAAGTGCTCAGAATGAAATAAAGTAGGCCAGAAAAATAGTGATGGGGGCGGGCATTTTAGATTGGATATATGGGGAAAGCCACTTTAAGAAAGTGACATTTTGCATTGAGATCGAATTACTTGTTGGGAAAGAAACATTCTAGGCAGAAAGAACAGCATATGCAAAGGCTTAGTATGCTCAAGGAACAGAAAGAAGATTAATGTGGCTACACATAGTGCTTAAGAGGGAAAATAGCATAAGATTAGGTTGCACAGGTGAATAGTAGCCAGATTGTATACTAAAATACCAAACCAAACCCCTTGCCTTTGAGTCAATTCTGACTCATAGTGCCCCACAGGACAGAGTAGAATTGTCCATAGGGTTTCCAAGGAGTGGCTGGGGGATTCGAACTGCCAACCTTTTAGTTTACAGCTGAGCCCTTAACCACTGTGCCACCAGGGCTCCAGAAGAGATTGAGGCTAGATACATAAATTTGATAGTCATCAACATATGACCCATTCCATCAAGTCAATTCCAATTCATAGCAACCCTATAGGACAGAGTAGAGCTACCCCATAGGGTTTTGGTTAAGAGCTGTGGCTACGAACAAAAGGTCACCAGTTCAAATCCACCAGCTTCTCCTTGGAAACCCTCTGGGGTAGTTCTGCTCTGTTCTATAGGGTCTCTATGAGTTGGACTCAACTCAGTGGTTTGGGTTTTTGTAATAATCTTTAAGGAAGTAGACCGCCATATCTTTTTTCAGTGAAGTGGCTGATGGGTTCGAATTGCCGACCTTTCGGTAAGCAGCCACTGGCCACCAGGGCTCCTCATCAACATATAGGTAATGTGTTTAATGCCATGAGAATGGCTGAGACCAGCTAACCAGAGAATGTAGGTGTATCAAGATCAAGCCTTCAGGAGGTAAGAGATAAAAAAAACTTTTTAAACCTGTGTGTGTGTGTCACAGAAACTAAGAGAAGTGGCTAAATGTGGAGGCTGTTGCCGAGATATTCAAAGGAAGATAGAGGAGTGAACACTGGATTTGGCAACATAAAGGCCATTTTTATTGTAAATAATATCCATGCTACGTAATGGAGGGAAAGGCATACTGTAAATTGGAAAGCCCTATACAAATGCAAGTTAATAATTGTAAAATTATTAGTAACATTAGATCATAAACTTGTTGTACGTGGGGATTAGGTTTTAAAGATCATTGTGTCAGTCACAGTGCCTACCAGCCAGTACCTTTTATTTAGTGATTGCACACACAAAAAATAGAAAAATAGAATAAAAAGTAACAAAATTTCCTAAATGAAACAGAGGGTTGTAAAGGACAAATGTTGTCCAGTTCATTTTCACCTGTAGTCTCAAGTAGGATTCGGTGCTGTATTTGTAATTGTGAAAGATGACGGTGCTGATTCATGCCACCTATACCTTTTTTAACCTTGAAGATAAGTGAAGGACTTGGAGATTAGGTTGCTTTCCATTTGTTATTTCTAAGATTAACCGTTCCCAAAATTTTTCAGATTTTCTCACTTTGGTACGCAGACAGAATTTCTGAAATCAATTTTGGTTCTCTGAGAACAAATTTTTGAAATTGTGTATCACTTAAACGACATTTTTTAGCTGGTGAAAAATTGTGTTATGATAAACGGGCAACCCATAGTTTTGCCTTTTTTGTTAGCATTCGCTTTCTCTCTGTGTTGTGCAGATGTCAAGCTTTCTGAAATACACAGTTTAGTACTTTTAAGTGACCTTTGAAAAATGTTTCTGCCTAGCACGTCCCTGGCTTGGGTCTATTTTATTTAGGGAAAAGAGACTAGAAAAACAAAATCTTACTTTTATTCTGTTTTAAGAAATGAGGAGTATGGTCTTGTTTCTGCAGTACTTAAACAGGATGTTTAACATTTCCTTAAAAACAGAAAATTATATAGTGATGGTCTTAATGGTAAAATCAGAATGCGTATGAAGTATTGTGCATCCTTTTTTTTTTTTGTAAAGAGAATGTAGAACATGTAAAAAATGCATGAATTCTTTTAGGTCTGTTGACATCCAAATGGACTTGAGGATTGAAAGATTTAGTGTCACTTGTTAGCAGGGAAGGAGTTATATTGCTAATGTGAATGCTAATACTTGAGTAGCATAAATAGAATATAGGGAGGGCGGCATCTCACTTTTAAAATCCAGGTGGGTTCCATAAGTGTCAGCTGCAAAGTAATTTTCCAGAAATGGTCTTATTTCCCCCACTGACCTCCATTGTAAAACTGGAGCTGTGTTCCCATGGAAAATAAATTTGGTCCTAGGCTAAAATAAAAAACCTTGAGGAATTCAGAAAACTTTATAAATAATCAAGTATTTCAAGGCACAGTTATCAGTGGCTGATAGAATAATACCACCACAAAGCAGTAACACTGTATTGGATCTTAAAATAGTATGCCCCAAACTGTGCTATTATTCTTATTTTAAAATTCCAAGTCTATTGCTTTTCCAACTAAAGAAATATTTCTTCTGTGTTCATTATTGAGTGTTTAATGGATTTACCTCTAATTTTAAAATGTTGATTTGGTTTATTTTATTAGTTATTCAGGGTTAACCAGCTTAATATTCTCTGAAGCACTCTTGTCATTTAACATGCAAAAGTTATTAGCTGCATAAGAAAGACCAGAAAGAAATGCTCCAAAATGTTCGTAATACTTATTTCTGAGTTGTCGGAAATTGTAGTTGATTTATTTATGTTTCTAAGTTGTCTATAAGGATCATTATCCATATCTATATCTTCTGGAATCAGGAAAAAAGGATAACTTATTTCAGTAAGTATAAATTTTTATATAGTGAGATATCGTTAGTAGGAATATATATACCTACTCCTCACTTATCGACTGTCTTGTTATCCAACATTTTGTATTTACGACAATGGTAAATAATCTATTCTCCGACTATTTTGCCCATTAAGGACGTATGTCTTACAGTAATGAATACCAAGGTGTATGCGGCAAGTGTAAAGCTGGCTGTTATTGTTATGTGTCAACTTGGCTGGGCCATGATTCTCAGTGGTTTGGCAGTTAAGTAATGATGTAATTTGGGAATATTGTAATGATGTAATTTGGCCATATTGTAATGATTTAGTCACTCTCCATTTTGTGATATGATATGGTCATCTCCATTTTTGCATAATGCCAATTTTCGCATAGTGACCTGGTCTTTGGAACCTGACCATGTCAGTAAATGAGAAGTGGGTGTATTAGGTTTATTTTATACGTTGGTAATGGAATGTGATAGTTAGTTTTATGTATCAACTTGGTTAGGCTATAATAACCAGTTATTTGATCAAACACTATTGTAGGTGTTGCTTTGAAGGTATTTTATAAATGTATTAACATCCACAATTGTTGCCAGGTGCCATCGAGTCCATTCCGACTCACAGCAACCCCATGTACAACAGACGAAACACTACCTAGTCCTGCGCCATCCTAACCACCTTTGCTATGTTAGAGACCATTGTTTGAGCCCACTGTTGCAGCTACTGTGTCAGTCCATCTCGTTGAGGGTCTTTCTCTTTTTTGCTGGCCATCTACTTTACGAAGCATGATGTCCTTCTGCAGGTACTGGTCGCTCCTAATAACGTGTCCAAGGTATATGAGACGAAGTCTCTTGCTATCCTCGCTTCTCAGGAGCATTCTGGCTGTACTTCTTCCAAGACAATTTTGTTCATTCTTCTGGCTGTCCATGGTATATTCAGTATTCTTTGCCAACACCATAATTTAAAGGCATCAGTTCTTCTTTGGTCTTCCTTATTCATTGTCCAGCTTTCGTATATGCATATGAGGTGATTCAAAATACCATGGCTTGGGTCAGGTGCACTTTAATCCCCAAGGTGACATCTTTGCTTTTTAACACATAATAACTACAATTAGTTGACTTTAAGTGAAGGATATTACACTTTATAATGTGGGTGGGCTCCATCCTGTCATTAGAAGGCCTTAAGAGCAAAAACTAAGGTTTTCAGGAGAGGAAGAAATTACGCCTTGAGACTGCAGTATAAAATTCTGCTTCATTTTCAGCCTGCTGGTCTGCCCTACAAACTTCAACTTGCCAGCCCCCACAATCTTGTTAGCCAGTTCTTTAAGATAAATCTCTCTTGGTTCTGTTCCTCTGGACAACCCTGATTGATGCATGGTGGTTATTATTAATATTATCATCATTACTTATTTGTCGAAATTTTCAAGACAATTGCGTATTTATTTTACTTAGTTATTTAATTTTCTAAAGCAGCACTACTCCAAATGTGGTCCTTAGACCAGCAGCATTGTTAGACATGATAATTCTCAGGTTCCTGGGCTGTGGCCCAGCAATCAGCAATGTGTGTTTTAACAAGCCTACTGGATGATTAAAATTCTAGGGCTGGGCTACTAATCAAAAAGTTAGCAGTTTGAGTCCACCCACAGATGCCTCAGAAGAAAGGCCTGGCAATCTACTGCCAAAACATGACAGCCATTGAAAACACTATGAGGCGTAGTTCTCCTCTGACACACATGGGGTCACCATGATTCGGAACCTACTCTACAGCAACTGGATAGCTATATCTATATCTATGTAGAATATGTGTATTCAAAAAAGATATATAGATACACATACATGCTAAGTTTTTTTCTGTTGTTTCTACTCTGCCTCATTCATAGAATACAAGGCCGTTTTCTGGTACTTATACGTTTTTTCATTTAACAGACATGTTCTAGGTTATTTCCTGTCTGCACGGCTCTACATTAAAGAGTTCTGCTGAATATATAGATACTCAAAAACTTACTAACCAATATGACTATAACAAATATTTACAGAAATGATAGTTTAATTCAGTGTTAATATCTATTGATTGCCTTTGAGATATAACTGGATCATTTTCCTTAACACAAAGCTACAGCTTTACAAAGAATGCCAGAGACCAATATGACAAACTATTCACCATGCACAACAACATGCTGAAGCTCTATGAGAATCTTGGCGAATACTTCATTTTTGACTCGAAGGCAGTGAGCATAGAAGAGTTTTTTGGTGATCTCAGCAACTTCCGAACTCTGTTTTTGGTGAGTAATACATCTCAAAGCATTACAAAGCCTGTTGCTTTTATTTTTAAATAACTTCTTTTGTTGGCATTTTGTGTACCTATTGACTTTTTTTTTTTATTGACTGTATCGATTTCATGTTATAGTCCTATAACGGGAAATGACAGATATTACATACCTATGACATGTATGTATAATGGGGCCTAAAGGAATTATCTTTAACTTTATGTGCATGTGGGAAATATACTACTGAAACTTTATCGACAATGAATGATTTGGTTCTTAAATAACAGTGATATTTGCACAACGTAATATTTGAATTTCACCTAACTTAAAAAATATTCAAATCGTCTTTCATTTAATACTTAAAAATGTTGTGATTTATGAACAAGTTTCTTTCATAGCCTAAATGAGAAACTGATTATGAATTGGACTATGTAAATGAACTTGAATACCTAAAGTTTCTTTTAGTATATGGGCTCTTGTTTTAAACTGTAACTCTTGGGGATAACAGTAAATACCAGCATTAATTGGAGGCAGGAAATTAGGGTATAAGTTATGATCCTAGAGGGAAGCAAAGGCTTTGCTGTAAAAATCCTGTGGAAATACATCTCCTCTGCATCCACAGAAGGAGCTGAAGGAAAAGCACAGGCTTTGATTATGGTGGTAACAGAAGGACATGTAAAGAGGTGCTATCAAACAGGCAAAAGTCCATATACTTCAAGGAAGGAACTCAAACAGCTAAAGGTCCATGTAATTTCAAAGAAGGAACTCAAGCAATTACCCTTAGCAGAGAAGATCAATTAACAAACCAATTAGTTGCAGTTCGAGGCATATTTCTATTCCCAAAGCAGTTATTGTTTAAGAAGGCTCCCTCAATGGTGTTGCCCCATGAAAAAATTTGATTTCGGTTTGAATTGCACAATTTCTGAAATGCAATTATGTTTATGGAAAGCAAATTGTTTTCATCTGCTAACCTAGGAGCTATAACCTACAACACATTCCCACAGTTAGAGAAACAGCTTTAGTAATAGAAGCTACACCAAAAATTTTAATAAATTCATTTTCCCCTTTTTGCTGTGATATTATCTGATTTTCATCTTTGGTTTTTACTCTTTAATATTTTAATTTTTAGCTGTCCAGTAACTAGCGGAATATGTTCTACTAGAAATGGGAAGAAAGCTAAGTGAAAATGGTCAAAACATCTTTAAAATTTAAAAGCTATAAATACAACAGGAACACTTGCAGTAATTTAAAAAAAATATTGACACATCGAAGGAATAAATCCAACAAATTGTTTTTGTAACATCACTGTGGGTGTATAGAAATTTAAAAAGAATTATATATAATTAATATTGCCAATCTTCATTAAAAAGTACCTTGTTCTAACATGGATTGAGCCCTAAAACACTACCTGTCACATCATGTGTCCCCTCACCCCTGTTGTACTTCTCCCATGTTACAGCATATATGCAAGGATAATTCCTATGTTACAGCCTACGTGTATTCATAGAATTCAGCTGCTAAGACTTGCTAAGGACCATTCTTGTATGAATTCTTAGTGCTGCTGCAACAGAAATACCACAGGTGGATGGTTTTAAAGAACAGAAATTTATTTTCTCACAGTTCAGGAGGCTAGAAGTCCTAATTTAGGGCACCGGCTCTAAGGGAAGGCTCTCTCTCTGTCATCTCTGGGGGAAGATCCTTGTCTCCTTCAGCCTCTGCAGCCTCAGGATTCCTAAATCATCTTCATGTGGCATCTGTCTTCCTTAGTTTGTCCTTTTTTTTTTTTTATTTCTGTGCCTAATCTACTCTTTCTATATCTCAAAAGCGATTGGGTTAAAACTCACCCTACAGTGATATGGCCTCATTAACATAACAAATATACCCCTGTTTCCAAATGGGATTACATCCACCAGTGTAGAGGTTAGGATTCCAACACATGGTTTTGGGGGACACAATTTAATCCATAAAAACTTCTAAATCTTAACTTGTTAAAAATGTAAAGATATCCGTGTTAAGAAGACCTAATGTTGTGCCCTGGTGCTTCCCTAACAAGCTATGTGGCTTTAGGTAAGTCATTTATCCTTTCTATCTAAGTATCCATTTTGTTTTGTTTTGTATTTTAATGAAGAGGTGAGAGTAATTGCACTCTAAGAACTTAGTCCTCTTTAATAGTCTGAGTCTTGATCAGAATTTCAGAGATGGCAGAATTATGCATATTACAAACATATAGAAGGCTATATTTTGTTGTCTTTTTCTCTCGACTGACTTCACTGCCCATGTAGCTTGAATACAGGGAAAGAATTTGTCTCAAATCTTTCTCATTGTAAATAATTTGGCATTCTGATGTCTAGTTTTATGGGCATTTAAGTTAACTTCTTGAGAACCTGTTAAGATTGAGTTTCCGGGCTTTGAAAACAAGTAACCAACCACATTCTAAAATGTGTCAGCCATCTGAAGTACTTACCTGGTACAGTCCTTGGCAGCCATGAACATCCTTGCCTTAAACATGTAACTACTACTATTACTCTTACCTACAAATTTTTATCAACTTACTAACATGAGAACAAGGTGTACAACGTATTAGCTGTTTTGATCTTGGTCATGTAACCTCCCTGGCATTGGTTTTCTCATCTCTAAAATGTGGATGATAATTCCTGCCATAACTTCCTCATTGGTCTGTTGTAAGAATGAAATAAGAAATTCAATGTGAAATTACCTTATAGCATATGCTGTGCAGATGTAGAGTATTATTAGCTATTCTCCATCTATCCATTCAATTGTTATTGTTATTATTTGAGAACCTACTTGATTTCAGTAATGTTCTAGGCCAGAGATAAAACGAGGACCGTAGTCCCTCTCTAGCCACCAGTGGAGAGAGACAGACAAATAAATGCAATATTATTTGCTAAGTGCTGCCATAAGCCCGCTGTCATCAAGTTGATTCCAACTCATAGTGACTGTATAGGACAGAGTAGAACTACCCCACAGGGTTTCCAAGGAGCAGCTGGTGAATTTGAACTGCTGACCTTTTGAGTAGAAGCCAAGCTCTTTAACCACTGTGCCATGGGTATATGTTAAGGTGATATAGTAATGCAACGGAAAAACTGCTTAACTGCCTGAGGTGGCTGGAGAAGCCTCTGGAGAGAAAGTGACATTTGGAAAAATCCATAGGAATTTGACAAACGACTTTGACGGACAAGTTTAAGGGTTTTACATCTGACCTAGAAGCCTAAAACTCCTAAATCAACATCACCAACTTCAGTCAATCGTTTCTGTTCACCATGTTCTTGATTCATAAAGTGATTTCACTCTCCCAGGGAAGGAAAGAACCCTGAAAGAGAGACAAAAATTGTAATTGCCAGAAGTTCCTATTTTCTTAGTGCTTTGTGTGTTTGGCCTCAGGGTTCTTAGTGCTAAAAGCATATTGGACTATAGATGGAAACAATAAAATACCAGTAGTGCTGAGAAGAAAATAAGAGTTCTGATTCATGTGCTACCAAAAATTACTTCCAGATGAACTCAGAGTTTCATCTTGGGAGATCTATTTGGCATGTCTAGCATAAACAAAATGCACATACCAAAAAATCTTCCTCAGAGAGATCGCCTCTAAAAGATGGCAAAAATGGAAATAAACAAAAGGAGTTGACATTATGGATTAAGACCTTTGACAAAATAATCTCATTTAATGAAAGAAAAATCAGGTAATCTTTATGAGATGCTGTTATATTAATTATTAATGTCATTTATATTATATATTACTCAACTGGAAAGGATATTAAAGATATTCAATATGAATGTTGGTATAAAATTTGGTATAATTGGGAACATGTCTAAATTCTGAATTAGGACTTTCTTTCTGGTTAGTTTCTCTGAGATTTCATCTGAGTTCTTAAAGCTACATATAAATAAAAAAAAGGCATGATTAATTAATAACCCCTAATTTTAAATTGGAGTCCTGGTCTCACAGTGGTTGAGACTTGGCTGGTAACCAAAAGGTCAGCAGTTCGAATCTACGAGCCGCTCCTTGGAAACCTTACGGGGCAGTTCTGCTCTGCCCTATAGGGTCTGTTTGAGTCGGAATCAACTCGATGACAATGGGTTAATTTTAAATTGAATATTTTGTGGAATAAAACAAAATTTCATATTTATGTATTGTGTAAACATCTTTTTTGCTTATCCTCCTTTACGCTTCATTCTCCTAGCTCAAATAGTTGACTGCACAAATAGTCTTTTTCTTTTGAGATACTTCAAATAGAATATTCAAAATCAGTGAACCTCATATGTTTCACCACCATGTGGTATCTTGCTTAAGCATAAAAATTAATTTCAGCTTTTGGGAAAGTGTTTGAGGCAAGTATTATACTTCAGTAACTTTCAGATCTCCAAATAAATGACAGAAAATACTTTTTTCTCTCTTTTGAATCTGTCAGTGTCCTGCTGCTTCTGTGTGTCTTTGTTTTGTTCTTTAAAGAACAATATGTTACCCAGGTGCCCAATAAATATTTGTTGTGTATGTGTCCTCAATCTATGTCTCATATACTAGAAATACAGGAACAAGACCTGAGAGAATTACTACATCCATTATATGACTTAAAAATAAAATGTTACCATTACTATTAGTCACACTAGCAGATATCCTTTCAACAAAATATTTACCACTGTTCATTTGATAAATGAATTTTAACATTTAATTCTTATTTTTTAACAGTAAAAAAAAATTTTTTTTTATTGAACAGCTCTTAGATGAGCATTAAAATGGCCAAGTGTTAGGAGGCTAAGTGATATCTATAAGTCATGGGATTTATGCCATTCTTTTGTCTTATTGATTCTACCTCTTGAATATCTTTTGAATCCATTCATTTCTCTCCAGACCCACTGATACTATTTCAGTTCCTGGGCTCCACCATGACTCAGCACAACTCTTACATTGATCTCCTGACTGGTACCTGTGTCTACTTCTCTTATCTTTTTCTAACTTCTAATCCAGTTACCACATTGTAGTCAGACTGAAATTAACAACAAAACAAGATAATTTTTCTGTCCTTGTTTAAGATTTTTTAATGACTTCCCCTTGGCTTCAAGATAAAACCTAAAGTGTTTAAAATTGAAATGGTTTACAAACTCAAAAGAGCTATGGCTACTTAAAGGTCAACCATCTGAATGGGCCATAATCATTTAGAGTGAACTGTTCTCCCAGATTGGGAAAAGTCAAATGTGGACAGTAGAAACAGCAGAACAAGATATATATAGTAAGTACCCAAGAGGACATGGGTATCTTAGAACAGAGAGGAATTTTAGAACCACAGTATCAAAACCAGACGAAGGCTCAGAGGCAAGTGTCTGATTGTTACTAAGCCTCAATTTTCGCTTAGCCAGCATGACATGGGGAGTTAAGACAACCACTTATGTTAATTCTCAATTAGTAATGTTCTTCCTTCTGTCTTATGTCCTTTTGAAATCTAAACTTGCCTGAGAGTTCCCTGTGTAGCCATGTTGGCTTATGGAGATACTTAATTTTGAGAAACTCTCTTCTCTCTTAAGCCATCTTCCCCTGTACAAGGCCTCAGTCATGTCTAAATTTAACAGGATAATTGGAACGCCAGTGTGAGCATCTGCATTTAGTTAGACTCAAAAGACTAAATTGATAATACACAGAAAATTCTATTCATTCATTAAGGGCAATTTGCCTTTAAAGAAATGAGGATTAATTTTTGCATAAAAAGATCGTATATATAATTCCTGACCCAAGAAGACAAGTTATTTTGACACATTTTTACACCGTCAACTCACAAAGCACTTAACATTTAAAGGAAATTTTAGTGCAAGTGTAAAAATGGTGGACTTCTCTAAGAAAGCAAATATGTTGTTTAACAAATTAGACTTAATCAGTACTGTAAACTCTGTTATGTAGAACTCCATCATCAAAAAATCTGTTAGATGCCTTGTGAGTTTGTGCCTTTGCTTGTTTGCCAATAAAATGGTCGTTAATATTATGAAGAAGATCTTGAGAAACTGTAAGACCTTGATGTGTCTTTTGAATAATATAATTTTATTTGTAAGCTAAATGTCTCCAGGTCTCATCACCTGTGAATTCAGATGGGGGTCACCTTAGTGACAACCCAAATATCCCAAGTTATCTCTTCTTTACTCCCACTTGCTGAAATAGGACTCAAGCTCTGTGCAAAATCTCAACAAGTATATCTGGAGTCACCTCCTACATGCTTAAAAACGTGCCATCAATATTCAGCATTTGACATTTGCCCAAAACTACTGGGTAAGGAGCCCTGGTGGCGCGATGATTATAAACACTCAGTTGCTAACTGAAAGTTTAGCTATTTGAAACCACCCAATGGCTACGAAGGAGAAAGACCTGGTGATCTGCTCCTATAAAGAATACAGTTTAGGAAACCCTACGGAGCAGCTCTACTCTGTCACATGGGTTCGCTATTTTAACCAGATAGTTCCAGGTCTGCTTGGTGTGGCCATAGAGACATGGAATGGGTGAAAGTGAATGAAGAAGCTTTATTTGTTTGGCCAAGCTAAGGAGCACACTGGGACTTGTGTCACCAAGATGGTTCCCAGAACAATAGCTCAAGGGGTTTATATGGATGAAGTAAATCGGGTCTGGGGTCTTCAGGAGTGCCTCAAGTTAGGGCCAGCTTGCTGATTAGTCTGGCCTGAAAAGGTGCTCCGGGGGTAGTCTAGCCTTTCTGTGCTTGCTCAGTCTAAAAAGAGTGTTCTCTCAGACTGGATCTTAGGTTCAGACCCTTCACTTCTGAAAGCCTTCCACCAATCTTGCACCACTAAAGTTTGGCTCCGTCTGGTAGGAGAAGGGTTCCAGGGTCACCCAGAGGATGGGATTGATGGTTCTGTGCATGTCAGGCAGGCCAGATCTACTTCTTGCCAGTTTCAGTGGGTCCTTCAGCCCCAGTCTCTTGTTTTCCTTACCTTGGCTGGAAACAGGAAGAATACCTAAATAAGGAAATAGCTTAAAGACAGGGAGTTATTTCCTATATCACAGAAGATGGCAGGCACAGCCCTTTGCCTATTCAAGATGGCAGGCAGACTGCTGGTCTCATTCCTTCCTTTTTTTTTAGGATTTGGATATTCATACCAAATCTTGACTCTCATTGGAAGTAAGGACGAAGATCATTCTTTTGTAACTGCTTCAGGCTGGACAGGGGTGATGGTAAGAACTGAAGTCTGGCTTGTACAGGTTCAGGAGGGATAGGTCTGTAACACTAAATAATATACAGGACTGAGGCCCCTAACGCTTTTCTATAAATTGAATAAGTACTTGTAAGAGGCAGGGTCCAAAAAAGCTAATGACAAAAATAATTAATCCAAGAGTTATTATTGGCCAAACCCATTTGAGCAAAGTGGATACCCAACTACTTGCCATTTCAGGGTTGAAAGGAGGAGACAAGAGGTTTTGCTTGAGCTGATGTAGCCAAGCAGCTTTCACATGGGTTAAAACGAGGAACAAACTAATAAGATCCACATTTTCTTACTTAGAACAAGGAGCTCCAGCAGCAGCAGTTTAGTCCATTGGAAAGTAGCTAAAGGTTTCAAGAGTTTATCAAGAGCAGGAAAAGTGATTAAATTCCCACTGTGTAGGCACAGTAAGGAGAAAAGGTAAAAGATTAGAACAAACAGCATGCAGGCTAATACTTATGCACCACGGATCAACCATTGAGCAAAGTGGAAACCGAACTACTTGCCGTTGTATGAGTGTCACTTATCTGGACTGTCTTCTTTGAAAAGCCACTGCAACCCTTTTATTAGTTCAGCCTCTCAGTTGCTGTTGTTTTGCGAGGTCTTTTGTTCAAGGTCAGGTGTAGGAGCCCACTTGATTCTCGTGTGGTGAATGTAGACGCTGTTCTAGTTGACCTTCACAACTGTGGGTGTCGACATCAGCACTTCATAGGGACTATTCTGTTTCTCAGACAAGGTCTTAGTGTCCCAGGCTTTAACGAATATCCAGCTTCCGGGCTTGGTAATGGAATAGTCTGCCAGGTGGGACTGGCATACCTATGGAGAGACACAAGTGTTTCCCCCGCAAGACACAGGTACTGTTTTATAAACAGTTTACCTTGATTATGAATATTGTCAGGAAACTGTGGCCGCATAGTGGTTAAGTGCTACGGCTGCTAACCGAAAGGTCAGCAGTTTGAATTCGCCAGGTGCTCCTTGGAAACTCTATGGGGCATTTCTACTCTGTTCTGTAGGGTCCTAATATTGTTGACCCCTGAGTCTCTAGTAGTCATTATAGGGCCGTCCATAAACAAGCTCACATGGTCTTACCTTGAACTTAATTCTAGGAGCAACTCTTAGCCTCAACAGAGCTAAGAGCTATATATAAAAAAAAAAGAGCTATAGGGAGGACTTTATTCTAGGTCTCTTGACACAACTTAGCTACATATGTTTCAATGGTCTGGTTTATTCTTTCAACTTTTCCACTGGATTGAGGCCTCCAAGCACTGTGGAAGCCCCACTCAATCCCACGGTGTGTAGTGACTGAGTCATCTGGGCTGTGAAATGGGGCCCCTGCTTTCTTTCAATAACTGGGACAAGCCGTCTTTGAGTTGGTATATGCGTTCACCTGTTTTGCCTTTGTCAGTCTCAGAGCCTGTATCATGACGATCAGCTCAGCTGTCTGAGCTGAGGTACCACTAGGGAGAGCATTTGCCTCTAGAATTGCGGTTAGGTTGGTGATTATGTAGCCCACCTTGTGTTGTCCTCTTTCCATGAAGTTGCTCCCTTTGGTGAAGAGCTTGAGATTGGCAGTAGTCAAAGGCTGGTTCCTTGAGTTGATGAATGGCCACCTGGGCTTCTTGGTTCAGTCTGTACTGTCTGACCGGTGGTGGTGTGATGTTGGGTAGCAGTTGGACCTTGACCAGTACCAAGGTCACGTTGTGGGTGTGTCCTGGCCAAAACAATAGGATTAATTTTCTTTTCTAGACACTGGTTTAGGAAGAACACTTTCCCCTGACAGTGAGGCTCCATATCTCAGCAGAACAGGAGACGGGCCTTCAACCATGTTCAGCGGGAACATCAACATGTATCTGTCCTTGCTCAAAATAGATTTCAGCCTGTAGTTTACTAGGTCCCTCCCCAACAACAGGACAGGGCATTCAGGCATATACAAGAAGGAGTGGGGTCAGGGTCTTTGCCTTTCCTGGGAGAAAGCAGGTTAAAGACTGGAGAAAAGGTCGGGTGTCGTCTTTCTCTGATACTCCCACCACAGAAATCTTTTTCTTAGAGGTTGGACGCACTAGGTGGGTTAAAACTGAGTGGGTGGTGCCAGTATCTACCAAAAACTTAGTTGGTTTTCCCTGCACATTCATTATAACCAGAGGTTTGGGTGGAGAGCCTGCCTGTGGTTCTCTCTAATCAGAGTCTTCCTCTAAACTTAGGGCTGGCAGCTAAGTGGTTTCCATGTTAGACCTCAACAGCTTTGGGTGCTCTTCCAGTGGTCTTCTTCTTTACAGTAGATACACTGGTCTTTGCCCAAGTAGGCTTTATTGTGGGCCCCACCCACTGGGGCCCTCCTTTTCTTTGCCTCTGAGGACCTCCCTGTAAGGCTGCGGCCACCAAGGTCACCTGTCTTTTGGCATCTTGTGCCTTTTCTTTCTCCTTTTCTCTATTGTTATAAACTTGAAAGGGCAATTCAGCTAAGCACCTGATATTCACAGTAATGCTTCCTTCTGTTTTCTGAAGTTTCTTAATGTCTGGGGCATTTTGTCCAATAAAGATAACATTAACTGTCCTGATATTTTCACACTGTTCTGGGTCTAAGTCCGTATACTGTCTGAAGGTGGAGGAAATTTTAAGCAGGCAGAGGGGTCCTTATCTGATTTCTGTCTGTCTTCATAAACTACACTTAAACTCTTTTGCTTTGGGACCCCGTTCTTAAGCCCCACACGTAAACAATATGGATACTGAGTGAGCCTACCATACTCATCACCGTTGTTTGGCTTCCAGTGAGGGTCCCAGAGAGGGGCAGAGGCGTCAGGTTACCTGGCTGATGGTTCTGTCAGCGCTAGGCCTCCTCTTGGGCTTTCTCAATCACCATTTGTCTCTCCTCCGAGGTTAAAGGAGAGTGACAGTCTGCCCATGAGGGGTCGAAGAAGTTGAAAACGGAGGTGAACAACTCATACATTTTGACTGGGTCCTCACAGTAACCTGGGGTATGATTTTTCCAGTTGTACAAGTCAGGGGTGGTGAAGGGGATATAGATCCTCACCATGGCCGCTGGCTGGTCTGGATTGGCCATTTGGGGTCTGCCGGAGAGGGTATTGCCCTGTTGCTCCCTGATCATGGCTCTGTCCACATATGGGCTCTTGTCGGGTCAAATCAGGAACCTGATAGGGCGTCCCCTGCCTAGAATGGGATGGAGAGAGGGGTTCCTCCCTGCCTCTGGGGTCCCAGCAGCCACTGCCTCTCCGGGACCCTGATATGGCGCTGGAGGGTGTGGAGGGAGCAGCTGTGGTGGTACCAGTGGATCATAAGAATCCTCTCCTGTTGATACAGGGCTGAAGGCTTTTTCCTAGCATCTTTTTGAATAAGGATTTTACAAGATTGTTGAGTTTCTTCATCATGGGGTCATAACCAAACTTATCCCAATGTTTTAAAATGCACCCTAAGGGAGAACATTTAGGGATGCTCCCAGTGTTTCCCATTTTCTTCTACCTAAAACAAGTTCTTCTATCTAAAACAAAATGACTAGTCAAACTAAAATACCAAGATTTCAAAACTAGCTAGTGACTGACAAGTTAAACAACTTAATGGTTAAACAACTTAGTGCTTATTGCTTCCCTTTTCCTGCTCAAATACCAGACCCCAAAGGAGCCCTCAGGGCCAGTCTAAATAGCATCAGGTTGAGTTACAAACCAAGTCCCAAGCAAATTAACCAAGTCGTAATTACCCGTGTTTCTGACGTTCTTCTCTCGCTTTCTGAGGGCCGCCATTGGGTTCAGGACAGGTCCATCTCTGGGATTGGGGGTGAAGTCCCTCTGGAGAAATCTCTGGTGCACGCTGCGTCTTCTCCTCCGCTCCCAGGCAGGCCACTCTATACACTGAGCAATGCCCTCCTGGCTGGCTCACCAAAAACGTAACCAGACCTTTCCAGGTCCACTCGGCACAGCCATAGAGACACTAAATGGGTGAAAGCGAAAGGAGCTTTATTTGACTGACCAAGCAAAGTAGCACAGCAGAACTTGCGTTGACAAGATGGTCCGAGAACAATAGCCCAAGGGGTTTACATGGGTGAAGTAAATCAGGTCTGGGGTCTTCAGGAATGCTTCGAGGTGGGGCCAGCTTGCTGATTGGTCTGGCCTGAAAAGGCATGGGTCAGTTCAGCCTTTCTGCGCTGGCACAGTCTAAAAAGGAGGGTCTCTCAAACCAGATCTTAGGTTCAGATCCTTCCCTTCTGAAAGCCTTCCCCTATCTTGGGCCACTGAAGTTTGGTTCTGTCCTGTGGGAGAAGAGTTCCAGGGTCACCCAGAGGATAGAGTCAATGGTTCTGCATATGTTAGGTATGATAGCTCTAGTTCTTGTGAGTTTCAGCTAGTTCTACAATCCCAGTCTCTTGTTTTCCTCAACTTGGCCAGAAACAGGAAGCTTACCTAAATAAGGAGGTAGCTTAAAGACAGGAAGTTATTTCCTATATCATGAAAGATGGCAGGCACAGCCCTCTGCATATTGAAGACGGCGGACAGACTATTGGTCTCACTATGAGTTGAAAATTGACTGAACAGCACAGAACATTTAATGAGTGCCTACTATTCAATGTGATGGTAATACAAAACAAACAAAACAAAACAAAAAAACAGTTGCCATCCAGTGGACTCCCACTCATGGCAACCCCATGTGTGTTAGTGTAGAACTGTGCTCCATAGATATTTCAGTGGTTGATTTTTCTGCAGTAGGTCACTAGGCCTTTTGAAGTCAATGGACATGAACCTCCAACCTTTTGGTTAATAACTAAGCATATTAACTATATGCACCACCCAAGGACTATGGCTTTGAACAAAACAAAGCCCCAGTCTTCCTCTCCTGCTGAAGTTTCACTTCCCCTCTACTAATGCTTTTTACCCACAAAAGTTCTTAGGGTTGCCCTCAGTGAATATGCCTATGTCTGGACCAGGGGTGCAGTCTCCTACTGCTCCAGTTTTACTAACAATCCTTGAAGTACTGTAGTGGTATTATGCTCTACGCAGAAGTTGCCTATTCTGTTTCACAGAACCCTTCATGAAAGGTTCCCTTAGCTTCTGTTCTGATCCCTTTTTCTTTGGAGGTTGTAAAATATTTTAAAAGTTCTAGAGACCAGAAGAAGATGCTAATACTGTAAACCCCTCAGTTGCCCTCTTTCCTCCCTTTTGTCTAGGCACTTAGGCATGTATCTTCTTTTTCCTAGAAGCCCAGAATAAATAAAGTACCAGCATAAATACTTTCCTGCAAATAGAGCCCTAAGGGCCCACCAACTCCCTCTATTTAATCACATACACCCAGATAAATTCTCTTTGAGCTCAGCTGGGACACATAGCCTTAGGTTTATTTTGATCTGTTCAAACTCTTTGAAAATAGGTTATCCATGTAAAATATATGGTAACTCTATTAAGCAGAACATTTGACCAGAATACCTCATTCCCCAGCTGTCCCAGAGAGCAGACTTTACGGTGTTATACAGACATCATTGAATTCTTCTTTAGAAAAAGATGGCACCTATCAAATGTTGTATTCTGTTTGACTGTTTTCTTTGGGCCAGAAGTGAATGTCCTGTTTTTCTGATATGATTGTTCCTTGTATAAAAAAGCTAAATTTTATATCATAAGGAACTAAAGGAGTATGTAATAATGGCATACGTAGTTTAAAGAAAACCCAAATTTGCCAACATGATAAAAATGTCTACTAGTATAAATGGTTTTAAAATATATATACATTTTAGATTACTATTACAAAACTTAAAAATATCAGGAGTGTTTCTAAAAACATTTCTAGAAGTTCTCAAAATTGATTATGGCATGCTGAATGTTGCCCTTTAGAAGTCTAAGACAGTGTGATAGTTAACAATGAAAATAATAAAATCAACTCAATGTCTGCTTTTCTTATTAAAGTCTACTAAGAACCAGGAAATAAAATGCACCATCTTTGCTTCTAGTAATAACTCCTCACATAGAATTTTTCAGGGAAGTGTTCTCCATAAATAAGTTATTATTGAGTTATGCCCAAACACCAGGAAGTAGGAAAGCTATAAGATAAGCAATATGGGATACAAGCTGACCTTTTCCAGTGGCCTTGAGATTGGCCAAAGCTATTGATTGCTATGAAAGCATGCATGTTGCAGCCTGAGCTTGAAGCTCCCTAAAGGGCAACTCTGCCACTCTCTCAGCTTGCTCACTTTGGCTTCATTCTGCTGCTTCCTCATTTTTCCATTTGCTAATCAAGGTTTCATTAGAAATGATCCCCTAGCCACTGTGCAAGGAGTAGGAGGCAGGACAGTCCCTGGAATGGTACCCATGGAACTCCTTATGTCTAGTATGCCCACTCCTTTTTCCCCCAGCACCTTTGCTGTATCACCTTGTTAAGTCACTTCGTCTAGGACTAACACACCTATTTTGGCCTAAATACCTCTTTGATGTGCTTCCATACCTCCATCTTAGCACATTCTAGCCTTTAATGTGTTCATCTCCGTATCTTCGGGAATTAGCACAAGTCGATTCTGACTCATAGTGACTCTGCAGGACAGAGTACAACTGCCACATAGGGTTTTCAAGGCTGTAATCTTTATGGAAGCAGACTGCCACATCTTCCTCCCTCGGAGTGGCTGGTGGGTTCAAACTGGTTAGCACCGAGCACTTAACCAGAGTGCCACCAGGGCTCCTTCTAAGTCAAACACATTGCTAACTACTAACAATATATATGAGTTATTTGGTGAACTAACAAAGGAATGAATGAACCAAGCAACCAAAGATGAAAAAAATCAAAATGCTTGCCATCCAAAGCTCACATTCTAGTGGAAAATGCAGTCAAAAGAACAAATAGTAGAAATGAAATACGATACATATATACAAAGTGTTTATGAACACAGAGGACAGAGGCATTAATTCTCTCTGATTTAGGAAAGGCTTGAAGAAGGATGTGCCAAGTGAAAAAAAAATTTTTTTCCTGCCAATGGATGGTCTTTCACATTTAAAGGAGTCTTTTCCTTTGTGTTTTCCCCACCTTCTTTGGTGTTTAAGTTTAGTGGGAAACATACATTGTTTCCAAGTTTTCCATGCTGAGTTCAGAAGAGGAAAAACAGCTATTTCATTGTGAGCCAGCAACTATCAGCTAACTATTATGATTCAAAGGTTATCTGCCATAAGCTTGAACAAGCAGTAAAGAAGCTTCAGTTAGTTCTTGGTGACAGAGTAGTAGGACAATTGGTGCAGGTTATCTAGGACGAAAACAACTGCTTAAAGACTGATTTGTCTGCTGTTACTTTAAGACAATGATTCTCAATCATGAACAATTTTACCCCCCAGAGGACATTTGAAAATGTCTAGCGACATTTTTAGGAGCCCTGGTGACACAATAGTTGAAGCAGTTGGCAGCTAACTAAAAGGTCAGCAGTTCAAACCCACCAGCCATTCCGCTCCGTGTATGAAAAGACCTGGTGATCTGCTCTTGTAAAGATTACAGCCTAGGAAACCCCATGGGGCTGTTCTACTCTATCCTATAGGTTCGGAATGAACTTGATAGCACACAACAACAACAACAACAACAGAGACATTTTTGGTTACCACAACTGAGGAGGAGGTGTTACTGGCATCTAGTGGGTGAAGCCAGGGAAGGGGAGCTGCTAAACAACTTACACAGAACAGCTGCCTACAACAAATAATTATTCAGCCCAAAATATCAGTTGTGCCAAAGTTGAGAAACCCTGCCAAGCATTATCTGCTAAGGATTTTTTTTAAATTAACCATTTGAAAAACAATGAGAAATGAGCCAAATTAGTAATTAAAAATCTGTACTACACAATTTAACAGTGCATCTATTTGTCACATCAGTTTAATATTTTAATAATGATTAATTACTGATTTGCTCACTGAAGTATTGTTTTCATCTGTTGCCATCGAGTCGATTCCAACTCATAGTGACCCTATAGGACAGAGGAGAACCGCCCCATAGGGTTTTCAAGGAGCACCTGGTGGATTCGAACTGCCGACCTTTTTTGGTTAGCAGCCTTAGCTCTTAACCACTATGCCACCAGGGCTCCAAGTATTGTTTTAGCTAATAATGTTTTCTGTATCATTGAAAAATGTCCAGATTCATGTGGCTTGCAAATTTTATTAAAAGTCATGCATGCAAAGTGTAGGAATATTGGAAAATATAGACACACACGTAAAACATCAACTGAAATTTCACTACCCAGTAGTAATATTAATATTTTAGCATATGTCCTTTCAGGCATGCACATATGTATATTTGGATTGTGAATATGTGTTTACTAAAGGTTTATAATAATAAAACCTCTTGTGAAAATTTAAGTTCTAAAATTTATCTTTCTGTATTAAAATGTTAGCAGTTTATATCTCTATAGATATGATCCTCATTCAGTGCATAGTGCCATGGATTATGTCTTTAGTTGTGATTAAAAAATGTTAACTGGCTCATTTGATGATGTTTTTTAAAAAACATATGGGTGTTTGGTGTCATGCTAACAATCATGGCTATTGTAAGTTACCTGCAAATGGGCCGAGGGAATCTTGCCTTCTCTTTTTGTTTTCTGCATAATAAACTCATCAAACTTCCCTGTGGTAAGGGGCCTTAAATTGGTAATTGATGACTCGTGAGTTGGGCCCATTTAGACTAGTGTTTCATAAGCATTCTTCTACCTGTCCCTGCAGTGCATTTTGATTTAAGAACTATTATTTACTTCAACCTGGGTGTCTTTCAGTTTACAAATACAAACTGTTTGTTAATTATGTAAAGATTTGTGGTTTAATCCCAAAAAGCCATATTATGATTTACAATCAAAGCAAGTGTCCTTCTGAGTATATATCTACATATATGTATGTATGTATATATGTATACACACACATACACTTGCATCAATGCCATAAAATATAGTCTCTTAAACCATTATTTTTTTCAGACCTGAAATGTGTTTTAACCCTGATGATGAAACAGCTGCTGTTTTTGCTCATCTCTTTCTGTTGATTTCAGTTTCTGCAAGCATTTGGTCTCATGATGTTCAGAATTTCCTGTCTTTTTTTTTTTTGTAGATTTTATTTTGTTGTTGTTGTTGGAAATATGCACAGCAAAACATGTACCAACTCAGCGGTTTCTACCTGTACAATTTAGTGACATCGATTATATTCTTCACTTTCTGCAACCATTCTCACCCTCTTTTTCTGAGTTGTTTCTCATAATTCCCTGTCATATTTGATGAGGCTCATTGGCAAATCAGAGAATGTGTGGTATTCCTGACAAGACCAGTCATCCATCCAAATCTTGGCACTTTGAAATGGAAAATACTCAGAGTCAGTTATTTGTTCAGGGGTCTTATAAATTCTGTGTTCAAATTAATGGATTATCCAATATGATGGTTTAGTTGAAGAAGTTTCTTTTTCTTTAAATTTCATTAATAGTATATAAGACAGCTAAACTTAACTTATATTGTAGATGGTATAGTTTGGAATAGTGTGTAATTTATTTTTCCTCAATTGTCTTTGGTCTAGAAATGAAAAAGATTGAAATATTTATATACATTAAAAAAACATATTAAAAAACTGATTAGGAAGTGAATGAATAATTTATAAAGATCAGCACAAAGCTGGTCCTTATGAGGCAGAAGTTAAAGATATCCCAAATGTCCAACCTTTCCAAAGTGCTGTACCCCTCCGTCATCTCTAACATCAACTACTTCTCCCCTCAGTACTCCTTCCATCCCTGGGTTCTGTAATTTACTGTACCGTCTCACAGAACTCATAAACCATGCCAAGGAAATGACTCACATGTTTGAGAATCAGGCAAGTCCCAAAGCTGTGAGTCAGGCATAGACTTCTCCTGACTCATGTGGCCACAGGGGCTAACGAACCCAAATCAGCAGGCCAGCTGACAAGGCTGCTGCCCCATGGGGCTGCAGAAGCTGGCAAATCCTAGAGTTGGCAGGTCAGACAGCAAGCCGCTGGCTCAAGTCCCAGGAACCGGAGATCATATAGTGGCTAGCCAGATGCAGGATGCGATGCAGAGAGAGAGAGAGAACCCCGCCAGAGGACCCACACATGTACACTGCATGTACGCCACACCCAAGGAAGGGATTTGACTTGAGTAAAGGTGGTACCCAAGCCATGCCCTCCTGCAAGGCTGTGACTCAAGATACACCCTGCACTAAACCTGCCTTATTAACATATAGAGGTTATCATTCACAACAAATAAAATGGAGAATAATTAGATCACATAATTGAGGACAGTCACACAATACTGGGAATCATGGCCCAACCAAGCCAACCACAGCACCAACCATCACAGTTCCATATACCTTATTTGCATAGTCTCATTCAGTCATTGTGTGTGAATCACAAAGCCTATGGCTCACAGGGCCATATTAAGTAATTTATTGCACTGCAAGAAGCAAAACAGATGATTACCGAAAATGTGAATGAAATCATAAATATAACTAGAATGACCAGCAAAATCTCCAGATGTGAGATGTCCCTCCAAAATTTAAAACTTTATTTCGAAGCGTAATTAGTTTTAGTGTTAAAAGCCATTTGTCTTCATCACAGGCTGTATACCAAAATTATTTACCCAAGTATTTGCTCCTTAGTTTAAAATACATAACTTATAAATACCTCCGCACTTCTTATTATATGAGAGAGTAAACCCATATTCTTAAGTCAGTTTTAGTTTTCATATATTTGGCAGCCAAAAGTATCCTGATATACTATGAAAAAGAACAAATAGCAAAACATGAATAAGCCTTATAATATAGTTGTGAAGTTGGTCTTTCATGCTATATTAAATGTCTAAAGCATATACTATTTTCAAAGACATATACTTTTATTACATTCAGGAATTATTATTAGGCAAAATGTGTTTTTAGGTAACCCTTTATATTCTTATAATTATTGCTACAGCTATTTGTTTATGTAGATATTATTACTCAGGTATTTTTAGTAAGTGCCTGAAAATAATTGGTTTAAGTTTGCTTTTAAACACAGTAGCATATTTTGCTATTTGCTCTTTTTCATAGTGTATCAGGATGCTTTTGGGTGCCAAAGAAATGAAAGCATAAGTAAAGCTGGCTTAATAATGTGGGTTTACTCTCTCATATAATAAGAAATACAGAGGTAAGGCAGTTAAACAGAGTTGATTAATTCAATGGCTTAGTGATATCACCTCGCACTCAGGACTTTCCAAATATGTCTTTTCTGCCATCCTTGGTATGTTGACTCTTGGATGCAAGATGGCTGCAATTGTTCCAGACATCACATGTGAATTTGTTGACATCTCTTGCAGTTCTTTTTATTGTGGTAGAAAAAATTTTCTAGAACCCTCTAATAGATTTTTACCTCAGATTCCATTGTCCAGGATTGGGACACTTTTCATCCCTACACCAATTACTGGCAAGGAGAATCTTAGACTAATCCTAGTTCACTCCCTCCGGTTGGGCCCTTTCCTGAGCACGTGGCTGTGCAGAGTGTGCAGCAGAACCAAACCAGGGCTCTGTCAGCAGTTAAGAAGGCTGGTGTTGGGTAGATCGGGGTAGGTAACCAACAGTATCTGCTAAAATAATCTAGAAGTAAACTGCTGTTCAGCATTGTTTGAATTGTCAAAAGTTCCAAATTGGTAAAATAGAAATTAATGAAATGTATTTTTTTTCTATTATATTTGTGGAATGTACACTGCTACTCATTTAAATAGATTTTTTTTAAACATTGGGGCATAGAAATGTAAATAGAAAATATTGTTATCCCTCCCTATTTGTATCCTGTCTTCAACTGGAGCATACTTAGCAGTTCTGCTTTCACAGCTTGCTTGCCTACTTGCTTATTTTTTCTTATTCATTCAACAAGTATTTATTGAGTGCCTACTAAATGACAGACACCTCTCCTAGCCACTGCTTTATTTAATTCAGCAAACTAAAACAGATAAACATTCCTGCCCTCATGGAGCTTAATTTATAGTAGAGAGTGATAGACAATAAACCATAAGCATAATTATTAGGAAAATTATATCATGTGCTAAAATAATAAAGCCTATGGAAAAAAATTGTGCCAAATGGAATGGCCACATGACAGTACTAGAAATGTTTTGGCATTAGTTATAATGTTCCATTGTACAATCAATGTTTTAAATTAAGATTTAGATTTTAGCATTACAAATTTTTCCTTAAATAGCAGGGTAGGATTTTACAGAAAATCATTAAGTTTTTCTGTTTAGGAAACTTCACTGGTACTTCACTGGTTATGATTACAAACCTTACATACAAACCCTGTTTCATAGCTCGTGTATCCTAACGTGGTATAGGAGAAATAAAAATGAATTGTACCCCACTTGAGGGAAAGAGTATTGCCAAAAGTTTTATCATCTCAGTTAAATAATGATAATATTATCTTTGGGAGCAGGAAGGATATAGAAATAAAGCACTTTACCTAGAAGAAGGGTGGCCATTGCCTACTTTAAGACGTAGGTCAAATTCAAAACCTAAAAGATGTCTGTTCTTTTCCTGATATCATTTCCAAATCTCTGGCTCTTGCCCTTGTTAATTAAGCAAGTTAATACCTTTCCTTTTTTCAAAACAAAACGAAAGAGCACTGCAGAGAAATGCTAATTCAACTTCAGGGACTACTTCCCCAAGGCAGGAAGGTCACCTTAGTTAGGAAGACTGGCAGGAAGCTCTCACAAAAGAAGGGATGTATAGCAGAGCATGTAGTGGAGGAAAAGCATATTTTTAGTGCCAAAATATGAAAAATTATAAGGAACTTACAAAGACATTTAGTTCGTCTTGGATTCCATTTCCCCTGGTCCTTGTTTGCTGCCAGCTGTCAGCTAGTTGATCTGATAAGGTAATGCAATACTAATGTGTCATTCATTCTGTACTATATATGTGCCCTTTTAAATTCAGGACAATGCTGTAATCCAGTGGAGCAATTCTACTGTCAAGAACTTCTTGTGGCATGGCTTGCTGATAGAGGAAATATTTGGGAGAAAGGCACCCTTTCTTGTATCTCTGAGAAAAAAAAAGCAAACAAATGTGGTTGCCTAGTTCGATGGCATTGGGGGGTGGGGAATCTTCCTGGGTCTAGGATATTTTTTTCCCTAAAGAACATTCCATAACTTAACTGCCTGTTGTGATCTCATAATCTTTGTTTTTCAGCTGGCACCCTTCTGGACGTGGCCTCCCCCTTGGTATAGATCAGGGGTTGGGAATGTATGACACATAGGCCAAATCCAGCCCACTCTCCAGTTTCGTATTTGTGTATTGTCTATGGCTGCTTTCACACTACAGTGGCAGAGCTGAGTAGTTGAAACTGAGTCTGTATGACCCAAAAAGCTGAAAACATTCACTTTACTAACTTTACAGGGAAAAGTTCACTGGCCTTTCATGTAGAGCATGCAAACAAGGGTGCTAAGGTAAGATTCTGATAGGGCAGTCTTAGAAACAGATATAGTCTCTTGAGTTTTTGCCTTTCAAATGCAATCCCTTTTAGAGGAGACAGTTTTTGAGAGGATAGGAACTTGGACTTTCATTGGAAGAGATATGACATCAAACTGGCTTTTGATTTCCCTTTTCCTTTCCAGGTAGCATATACTTTATTACAGATTGACGCTTACACAGCAGTACTGCGCTTGCCTTGCATGCTAAGCAGGATGACTATAGGGGGTAACTCTAGGCTTAATGTAACCAAAACTTGTAATCAGCTGTTTTTGTGTCATTTCCAACTCATGGAGACTCCATGTGTGTCAGAGTAGAAATGTGTTCCTTAGGGTTTTCAGTGGCTGATTTTTCAGAACTAGACCACCAGGCCTTTTTTCTGAGGCACCTCTGGGTGGACTCGAACTTCTAACATTTCAATTAGCAGCCATTTACACCACCCAGGGACTCCAAGCTTAATGTATAAGACCCAAAACATGCTCCGCCTATAGCCCTGATCTCACTTAGGCATACATGGAGATAAAAGACATTTAGTGCCTATAATATTGTAGGTATACAATGTATGTTTTATACCCCAGTTTTCCCCCCTACTCTGCCTTATAGTCTGTTACACATACAGCATGATGGCTAGAACAATCTTTTGTCATAATGAGGGCACGTTTTCTTTGTTTTGATTTTCAGTGAAAATGTCTTCTCAAGTCTATTTCTTTAGGTCCTCATCCTTTGATCTTAAAAATAAACATTACCTAGGGTCTACCCTTGGTCCTGCATAATTTTTCCTGGGTAGTCATATATCTGTTCTCGTGGTTTCTAGTGTATCCTGAGTTGTGATATTATTTTTCAGCTCTGGACTCAAATCTGCTATCTGTTGGATGCCTTCAACTAGACTTCCCACAACTACCTCAAACTCAGCGTATTCAAAGTGGGACTTAGTGCATCTCTTTCCAAGTTCATCTCATATTCTCTGTTTTGGTTAACAGTATAACTTGATATCCTCCTGTCCCTCACCATTCACATCTATTCAATCTCCAATCCATGTTGATTCTGCCTGAAAAATATTTCTTAAATCCATCCTATCTTCATCTTCTCTTTAATTGGTGTAGTTTTGGTATCTGTCATCTCTCCCTAGAGTACTGTAGTAATCTTGTCAGTTATCATATCTTATCTTGACACCCTCCAAACTGTCTTCATGCATTACCATATATTTCTTTCTAAAACGTAGGTCTCATTGAGATACTTACCTTCACAGAATCCTTCAGTGGTCTCTGATGGGTGACAGTAAAGTCTAAACTAGCATTTGGAATCCTTGGCTATCGATCACTGCCCACCACCACTACTATCACAAGATTATGTGCCCTAACATATTCCTTTTTCTCTGCTTGGAATGCAGCCATACTTGCATTTTCCCATTCATATGATAAAATTATTTTCATCCCTCAAGATTCTATTTAATGACTATTTTCTCTGTTAAGTCTTTCATAATACCTCTTGCCAAGCTCCAAGGAGAAATAATTGCTCCCTACTCTGTATGCTCATATCACATTGTTAATGTGGTTGTTGTAACACCTCACTCATTATAATAAGTGGTGTGCAGACCTGCTTTCTTCTTTATGCTGTGAGTTTCCCTGGAGTAAGTGTATCTCACTTATCTTTGTGTGGCACATAGAATTAGCCAGCAAATATTTATCGATTGGTAACCATTTTCAGGGGCCCTGGTGGCACAGTGGTTAAGAGCTATGGCTACTGACCAAAAGGTCAGCAGTTCGAATCCACCAACTGCTCCTTGGTAAACCCTATGGGGCAGTTCTACTCTGTCCTATACGGTCACCGTGAGTTGGAATCGACTCAAGTACAATGAGTTTGGTTTTTGGTTTAACCATATGCAGAACTGGTAATCATGCTCCTCCTATACCAGAAAACTATATAATAAATGATATTTTGGATTAAGTGTTTTGAAGTCCTCTTGCGTGTGTACCCTCTCTCTCTGTGTCTCTGTCTCTTTCTCCGTCTCTGTCTCTCTTTTAGAGGCAACTTTTCAAAACCGTTCATTATTTTAATGACTCCTTTGACTCCTCGTCAACATTGACTTGGCAAATATTTAACTGAAGTACTTGAACTTGTCTACAATCACCCCATCAAGTAAAACCACAAAGTAAACTTAGAATAGCCACAGTAAGTACCTCATGGTTGTTGTTGTTGTTAGTGCCTTTGAGCCGGTTCCAACTCATAAAGACCCACTGTATAAAAGAATGAAATGTGGCTTGGTCCTGTACCAGTCTCACAAGTGTTGCTGTGTTTGAACCAATTGTTGTAGCCACTGTGTCAATCCATCTCAGTAAGAGTCTTCCTCTTTTTCATTGACTCTACCAAGCATGATGATGTCCTTCCCCAGGGATTGGTCTCCGTGATAACATGTCCAAGGTAAGGGAGACATAAGTCTCGACATCCTCGCTTCTAAGGAGCATTCTGGCTGTCCTTCTTACAGGACAGATTTCTTTCATTCTTCTGGCAGTCCATGGTATATTCAGTATTCTTCGCCAACACCATAATTCCAATGTGTCAATTCTTCTTCGGTCTTCCTTTTCCCATTTTATTTGTGTATTCTAGTTGTAAACGTTTCGTTTGTCAACATCACTTTGTGATTTACTGTTCACTTATGACTGACGATCACCCCTTAAATCTTCATTATTTATCCATAGCCCACCTACTCCCCGGCTTATTTCTCTAGGATTTTTTTTTCTTCTTATGATAAAATTCCTTAGAAAATGTATACTCTTCAAACATATACCTGATCTTTCTACCTTCACTAAGCCTTGCCATCTTCAAAGACCCTTTGAAGAAAATTAAAAAAAAAATCTCAACTTCTCTCGTTTGGGGTCTTGCTATACTTTAAAAAAGTCACATAGTCATAAGGTTTACCTTTGCAGAAACTTTAAAAATAAATCAAATCCTATTACATTTCTTAAGTATTCATAGAGTGTCATGTTTTACCTGCATTCATGTGCTTAACTATAAATATATGCACAATATACAGAAAGTAACATTGAGATTTAATTGTACTGGAATATCCATGAGTTAGAATGGCATTATACAGAATTTCACATTGAAAGAAGTCAAGTCTAAAACATAACCCTTACTATTGCAAAGTTTTGTACAGGAAATAAAATCCAGTGTATCTGTAAATTCCCTAAATCCCCTTGTAAGTTATTTTTTCAACATGTAAAGCCTAATGGCAAAATCCCTCTATACCAATAAATAAGGCAACTTAAGCAGAAGATTCATGATGAAGCCAGAAAACTCCTCTATAAATAATGGTTAGTACCCAGGGGAAAAGAAGATAAAGGAGAGGGCAGTAGATCATTAGCATGGTAAGAAAAGAATATTCCCATCAGTAAGTAAGCAGTGATAGTTGGCCAAATCTAGGTCATGATCAAATATATAATCACAAATGAAATGCATTTTACATTCTGGAATGTAGCTGGAGTACTCATATACAGATGGAATGGATTGCTTCCCAGAATGCAATCGCAGCTGTATAACAACACCCTTATTATTTCTAGATTGGAAAAGAGGATCTTAAAACAGAGTATCTCTGGTTTCTACCTCTAGCCCCTCCAAACCCAATTTTTAGATGATCCACACTATAATATTATTTTCAGATGTTTTCACAGATCAACTCTCTGCTGTAGCATACCCAAGATTAAAGATGTCAAAGAGACACATGAAATTGTGTATTTATATTATTTTTCGCCTTTTATAAATTAATAACCTATTTAGAGTGAAAACTTCCCAGAATAGAAACTGAAGAATTCTCTATGGTTTTATCTCATATCTCAGGCGTCTGGCATATTTTCCCTAACTGTTTAGCAGCTAACTAGCTAATCTTTTAAATCATTTTCTAGAGAAAGCAGTTTTATAATTTCACTTGGTTCCTTTACCTTGTCATTGTCTTAGTTATCTAGTGCTGCTATAAAAAAATACCACAAGTGGATGGCCTTAAGAAAGAAATTTATTTTCTCAGTTTAGGAGGCTAGAAGTCCAAATTCTGAGCATTGGCTCTAGGGGAAGGCTTTCTCTCTCTGTCGGCTCTGAAGGAAAGTCCTTGTCCCTTCAGCTTCTGCTTCTTGGTTGCTTGAAGATGTCCATGTGTATTGACATCTGCCTTACACCATCTCTCTCTCTTGTTTAATCTCTGCTGCAAAAGACCTCTTTAAAGTGTTTAAAAAACAAAGAAGTCACTTTGAGGACTAAGGTGCGCATGACCCAAGCCATGATATTTTCATTTGCCTTGTAAGCATGCGAAAGTTTGACAATGAACAAGAAAGGCTGAAGAAGAATTGAAGCCTTTGAATTATGGTGTTGGTGAACAATATTGAATATACCACGGACTGTCAGAAGAATGAACAAATCTGTCCTGGAAGAAGTACAGGTAGAATGTTCCTTAGAAGCAAGGATGGTGAGACTTTGTCTCATGTACTTTGGCATGTTATCAGGAGGGACCAGTCCCTGGGAGAAGGATATCATGCTTGGTAAAGTAGAGGGTCAGCAAAAAAGAGGAAAATGGGCTCAAACATAGTAACAATTGTGAGGATGCCACAGGACTGTGCAGTGTTTAATTCTTGTGTATATATGTGGTTGCTTTCTTTATGAGTCATAAGAGATTGGAGAACACCTAACAACAACATATCTCAAGAGATTGACCCAAGATGCACTCTACACTAATCCTGCCTCATTAACATATCAAAATGGGAATATAACCACAGGAATAGAGGTTCAGATTTACAGCATATATTTCTGGGAACGTAATTCAATCCATAATAGCCATCCTGACTGTAAAGTTCTTTTTAATTTTCAGTTTCTCTTCTTAAAAGTTAAATGCAGGGCCTATTATTCTGACTTGTGGAAATCTGGATTATATCTGATAAGCCTTGCCCTTTAAATAAATATCCACTTCATGTCCATACCAAACCAAACCCATTGCCATCCAGTTGATTCTGGCTCATCGTGATCCTAGAGTACAAAGTAGAGCTGCCCCATAGAGTTTTCAGGTAGTGCCTGGTGGATTCGAAGTGCTGACCTTTTGGTTAGCAACCATAGCACTTAACCACTACACCACCAGGGTTTCCATGGATACGGTTATATCCCTTAGTCCAGTCTTCCCTGAGTTTAATTATCCATCATTTTGTTCATGGTTCAGCATTCTCAAAACTTTTAGCACTTCTTTTTTTCTTCATCAAACTTCTTATCAGGTTTTTACATATCCCTTAAACAGGGGCAGGTCCAGATTTGTGAGGCCTTAGTTTGTACAATTCATGCACACCCATTTAAGAAAAAGAATATCTTTCTTTTGTAAATTTTACAATAACACATGGCCAGGTGAACACATTGCCAGGGCCCCTTCCATGCAAGAGAGGGGTCCTAATGCTTTTGCTTCTTTGGCTTCATGGTAAATCTGCCTTTGCCCTTCAAGTTGTTCCACTTGTAAATTAGACACAGCTCTTTAAAAAAGGCCAACTGTCAAAAAGGATAAACCAAAGTGAGAATGTTGTTATCATATGTGCTAAGTTCCTGTTTATACTAAATTAATCATCGCTGTCTTCATTAATTAAGAAATAGCTATTGCTCGCCTCCTTTGTGTAAGATGCTGTGTTAGCGCGTATGGGAGGGTGTGTATCTGAATATACTATCACACCGGAAGCAAACTAAACCAACATAGCACCTTAACACCTGCCCTTTCAGAGCATGATAAACTAGACCAAGACTGAACCAAACATGCATAAAGGAAATATAGGGATATCTGAATGCATGTGAACTGTGTAACAGATGTATTAATTTTATGTATAAGAAAGGATGAGTGCATCTTGTGGTGAATTAGCCCTTACAAAAAAAAAAAAAAAAGCAAACTCGTTGCTCTCAAATCAACTCTGACTCATAGCAACCCTATAGGACAGAGTAGAACTGCTCCACAGGGTTTCCAAGGAGTGGCTGGTGGATTCAAACTGGCATCCTTTTTGGTTAGCAGCCATAGGTCTTAACCACCATGCTACCAAGGCTCCCGAAGTAGCCTTTAGAGTCCCTAATTTAATCCGAGGGAAGAGTGGTTGAAAGGTATGCTTTCTGTCTTCTAACTAATGAAAATTACATTTCCCTCACCGGTAATATAATGTGGCCGTGTCAAGATACTTTAAAGACCACTCTGTGTTGCCATACTTCTCCATGCCTTGCCAATGCTCCATTTTGTATTTGAGTTACTTCGTTTCCACTTGTTTTTCAGTGTTATATATATTTTTTCTATATAAGAAAACTATTCTGATTGTTCAGACAACATCAGTAAAGGGAAAGGTGCTACCCCACAATTACTGGAAGGACAGCTTGCTGTCAATATCTTGGAAAAGAGGAAAACAAATCATCAAACAATCACTTTGCTACTTAGAAGAGCATAGAGTTCTGACTGGCAATCAAGATGGCTTTGTGAAAAGAAAATTGAGCAAAACCATTTTAATTTAATCCTATGCAAGAATCGATCTCCTGTAGTCCAAGAGGAAGAAATATCTATTCATTAAGATTTTGATTCCCTCCCATGTGATATTCATTCTCAAGGATGACTGGGCAAAAAAAAAAAAAAAAAAAAAAGACCTAGACTCTAAATTCTAGAATATCACTTCAAATGAAAGTAGAATAGTGCTCCTGGCAAGGCTAGAAGAGAGACTAGAAGAGGACTAATGCTCTCATGCTTCTTTGGATGGCTTGTAAATGCCATGCGGGCAAGGGCCTTGTCTGTAGTGCTTATTATTGATTCCCCAGGGCCTAGAACAGTATGTAACAATACATGGTTGATAATAAATGAATGAATGTTTCCTGCTTCTTACTGAAGGTACAATTTGCTGGATACTATTCAGCCTTTATTCAGCCTACTTATCTTTTTCTTAGCTTTTCTGCTCCCTTGTCCTCTTCTTCCCTTTCCCTGCCTCTCCCATCACCCCAAAGGGCAGGTGAATTGCTTAATGTCATTATGTCCAGAGATGTTTCTAACACCTCATTAAAAAAGAGAGATCGAGTTTCGTTGGATGTGTATGCTCCCTCAGAAATAGAATCAAGTTCAGTTCAGAAATAGCAAAATATAAAATAGCTAAGGGCATCAAGCAGGTAGCATATAGACAAGACCATATATAAATTTAGTACAAAAAGATTCTTGATTCTTAGTGGAACAAAACTAACTGTGAATCAGAGTATGTAAAGTGTGACTATTTTTTAAAGAAGACAAAAAAAAAAAATCAGAAATGTGTAGAGTCAAAGGAATGTTGCCCCTCCAGTTTTCTTAATCGAAAAATAATGACATTGCCCTAAATAATTTGGAAAGTCCTAGTTTGGATTTTCCCTAAGAGTTACGTAGCCTGTGTTTTCAATTTTTTCAGGGGCACTAAATCGTTACAATTCGAGAGCAGATTTGTTTTCTTCAAACACCCAAAAGTGATATTGAGCCAGGTTTTGTGAATAAGATGTATGATAAAACAGTGTAATGAAATCTCTGGTCAAAAATATTGTCACTCTAAAATAATGAGACTGATTTCCTTTGATTCAGAGATCAATTCTGGAAGAGGAGTTTCAATCACAGATGAATGGCCCTCACCAAAATAAATTTATGGCTTCCCAAGGTGTCTATCTGAAGGCCAGGTTAACGTTTTCAACAGATATATCAGAACTATTCTTATGACTTTACAGTTGCACCTTAAAATATTACTAAGGAAATGCTATAACATGTAAAGAGAATTAGAGCATGGGAAACTGGTAGTATCCTTACACTAGGTATTGGCTAACACATCTCTTGTAGTAGCATTTCCAGCTTATGACTTCCCAGTGTGGCTTTGTCCTCTTTTTTTGCAGGGGAGAAGGCATGTGAGGATGAGAAGCTCATAATTTTTTAAAATATAACGTCTGAAGGGGGAGTCACTGCTTAGGGGGAACTGAGTTTCTCTTAATGATGTGGAATAATTTGGAAAAGGATAGTGGTAATGATTGTACAATGTGATGGACATAATGGCACTGAATTATATATGTAAAAATTGTTCAATTGGTGTCATGGGTTGAATTGTGTCCCCCAAAATACGTGTTGAAATCTTAACCCCTTACCCTGTGAATATAATCCAGTTTGGGAATAGGGTTTTCTTTGTTATGTTAATGAGGCTATGTCAGTGCAGGTATGTCCTAATACAAATCTTTTCTGAATTATATGGAGCAGCATAAACACAGAGTCAAGGAGCACAAGCTGGGGGAGGTAAGTGTCCCATGAACATCGCCCAGGAACCAAGGAACACCAGCTGAAAGAGACAAGGATCTCCCCCAGAACCAATAGGGAGAGGGAGCCTTCTGCTATATCTGATGCCCTGATTGCAGTCTTTTAGCCTCCTCAAAAAAAAATAAAATAAAATAAACCCTTGCCTTCAAGTAGATTCCAACTCATAGCAACCTTATAGGACAAAGTAGAACCGCCCCATAGGTTTTCCAAGGAGCAGCTGGTGGATTCGAACTGCCGACCTTTTGGTTAGCAGCGACAGCTCTTAACCACTGTGCCAACAGGCCTCCTTTAGCCTCCTAAACTGTTGAAAAATAAATTTCTGTTCTTTAATGCCACCCCGCTTGTGGTATTTCCATTACAGCAACACTAGGTAACCAAGACAGTTGGCAAATGTTTTGTTATATGCATTTTTACTACAATAGATAAAAAACTCTTTAAAAAATAATAATGTCTCCTAAAAATCAAACACCTATGCTCATCTAAAGACTTCACCAAAAGAGTAAAAAGACCACCTACAGACTGGGAAAGAATTTTCAGCTATGAAATCTGCGACCAGCGCCTGATCTCTAAAATCTACATGATTCTGTCAAAACTCAACCACAAAAAGACAAACAACCCAATCAAGAAGTGGGCAAAGGATATGAACACACACTTCACTAAAGAAGATATTCAGGCAGCTAACAGATACATGAGAAAATGCTCTCAATCATTAGCCATTAGAGAAATGCAGATTAAAACTACGATGAGATTCCATCTCACTCCAACAAGGCTGGCATTCATCCAAAAAACACAAAATAATAAATGTTGGAGAGGCTGCGGGAGAGATTGGAACTCTTATACACTGCTGGTGGGAATGCCAAATGGTACAACCACTTTGGAAATCTATCTGGCATTATCTTAAACAATTAGAAATAGAACTACCATACAACCCAGAAATCCCACTCCTCGGAATATACACTAGAGAAACAAGAGCCTTCACACAAACAGATATATGCACACCCATGTTTATTGCAGCTCTGTTTACAGTTGCAAAAAGCTGAAAGCAACCAAGGTGTCCATCTACAGATGAATGGGTAAATAAATTGTGGTATATTCACACAATGGAATACTACGCATCGAAAAATAACAGTGACGAATCGGTGAAACATTTCATAACATGGAGGAACGTGGAAGGCATTATGCTGAGCGAAATGAGTCAGAGGCAAAAGGACAAATATTGTATAAGACCACTATTATAAGATCTTGAGAAATAGTATAAACTGAGAGGAACACATACTTTTGTGGTTACAAGGGGGGGAGGGAGAGGGTTTTTTTACTGATTAATTAGCTGAAAAGAACTGCTTTAGGTGAAGGGAAGGACAACACTCAAGACATGGAAGGTCAGCTCAACTGGACTGGACTGGACCAAAATAAAGAAGCTTCTGGGATAAACTGAATACTTCAAAGGTCAGCGGAACAAGGGTGGGGGTTTGGGAACCACGGTTTAAGGGGACTTCTAAGTCATTTGGCAAAATAATTCTGTTATGAAAACGTTCTGCATCCCACTTTGAAATGTGGCGTCTGGGGTCTTAAAAGCTAACAAGCGGCCATCTAAGGTGCATCAACTGGTCTCAACCCACCTGGAGCAGAGGAGAATGAAGAACACCAAGGTCACAAGACAACTAAGAGCCCAAGAGACAGACAGGGCCACATGAACCAGAAACCTACATTATCCTGAGAACAGAAGAACTAGTTGGTGCCTGGCCACAATCGATGACTGCCCTGACAGGGAGCACAATAGAGAACCCCTGAGGGAGCAGGAGATCAGTGGGAGGCAGACCCCAAATTCTCATAAAAAGACCATACTTAATGGTCTGGATGTGACTAGAGGAATCCCGGCGGTCATGGTCCCCAAACCTTCTGTTGGAACAGGACGGGAACCATCCCCGAAGACAATTCATCAGACATGAAAGGGACTGGTCAGTGGGTGGGAGAGAGATGCTGATGAAGAGCGAGCTAATAATATTAGGTGGACACTTGAGACTGTGTTGGCATCTCCTGTGTGGAGGCGGGATGGGAGGATAGAGAGAGTTGGAGGCTGGCAAAGTTTTCACGAAAGGAGAGACTGGAAGGGCCGACTCATTAGGGGGAGAGCAAGTGGGAGTAAGGAGTAAGATGTATATTAACTTATATGTGACAGACTGACTTTATTTGTAAACGTTCACTTGAAGCTGAATAAAAGTTAATAATAATAATAATAATAATGTCCAATAAGCTGAGAAGACCCAAAGGAAAGCCCAACCATTATTACATTTATGGAAAGAAGACTCTATAAGAGAGTTAACTAGTCTAGAAAATAGTATTTAGTGACTTAGACTCCAAGCAAATTTTCCTAAGGTCCTATCCAACCCCATCTCTTCCCCCCAACCTTTACCCTACAAAAGGAAGAAATTTCCCTTTCACTGTGCCACCAAGGCTCCACACCTCCATGAAGAAAAATTTTTTTAAGATGTTGACCAGGTTTGTATTTCCACAAAGGCCAGTAGACAAAATATGGGTGTAAAAAACAAAAACAAAAAAACCTGCCAGCTTTTGGTTAGGCATAAGGAGGTATTTCTATTTAGAAGTGATTAAGTATTAGAACCGGTTGTTGATGGAGGTCATGGAACCCTATCCACTGGCAAAAAACTAAAGCAAGCATTTCTTGAAGCCTCTTCCTATTTCTGTGGGTCTGTAATTCTACTTGTCGAGGTAGTTTGATATTCTTATCCTAGTCTCCAAATTGCTTTTCACCCCACCCAAATTGTTCTCGTCACTAACCTTATCGATTGAACTGCCTCTTCCATCTTCTAAGATGGTGACAGGATTAAGGCGGTAAACTCAGGCCACAGATCGGTAACGTACCACTCGTTTTGCCCTCTTTCACCCATACCTCCTGAAGATGTTTTCCCATTAAACTATTGCGTCAGTCACTTTAGAATTTCATTTTGTTTCTTTGATTCAAAATAAAATTTAAAACCCCAAAACTTATAGATTAACTTCCTATAGGCACTCAAAGCACTTTGTAGATTTTAATCAAGTCAAGGTCCGTGGAGGCAATTGTTTTCCTTTCCCAGATGGAAAGAGGGATAATCAGATACCTACTAAGAAAAATACGTCTGCAGAAATCCATAGCATTCTAAAAGCTTTTCCATGCTACAGTTTGCAGATTAACTTCTAGCTAATCAGGGTTCAGCATTCTAATGGGCCATGACAGGAGAGGCAGTTTTTCCTCCAACTTCAGATCACGTGTTTTTGCAGTTGTAAGGCAAATTTTAAAAGAAGGCCTTGGGGATCACAGCCAGCCTTCATTATCGGTGCATGACCGCGTTGTAACCAACTGCAAGTTTAATATCCGAGGAGATTTGCACATAGCAGTCTTTTTTTTCTTTCTTCTCACTTTTAATAATTTACCTTTGAGATTCTCTTCACGATCACACTAGTGTGCAAAGATCTGTTTGTCAAACCTCCAGATATGTACAGCATGTGAAAGATACATTAATCTTTTATTTGTTTCCTAAGGAGGTTGAGCTGGTTGTACTGCGTACAGGAGGGCTACTTCAGTGAACATGTACTTGAATTCACTTCAGCTAACTCCCTTATAAGCAGCAGATCAGTTTTTTTCTGTGTGTCTCCCATCTACCAAAAGGAAGTCATTTATGCAAATAAACTTAATAAACTTTTCATATAAACCTTCCAGCCAAACCTGAGAAGGTTTTGTCTTAAACCAAAAGATTTCATGAAAAGCTCAAAAGTACTAATATCTGTGGCTTCTGCGAATATCTCACTAAAAATAAAGATCTTATTTTCAAAATTAGAATGCAACTTTTGTTTTAGCATTGGAAGTTCCCTGTACACAGTAATCTCTACAAGAGTGAATTTTCTCAGCAGAATGTTGAGCTATGTCAGCGTGACAAATATCACGGATATTAGACCTCAGAAACACTAAGCACTGGTATTGTTTAAGAAAATAAATGTAGATATCAGTGCACAATAACCTATGGGCGATTAGGAAGAAACCCACTTTTCCAAGGTGGATGATGTTTTTTCAAGGCCCCAAAGTGGGACTGGTATTTCCACAATAAAGAAATAGGGAGTATTTAGGGAACAGTGTAGAAATGTTCTTGGGAATTTAATATTTTGAGAACTCCCAGGCTGAAAACTGTTGTTATGTAAATCAGCTAGCTTCAGTAATTTATGTTACTAATTTTTAGAAAATGTGAAGATTATCTAAAGTTTAACTGGGTTTTGACCATTTATGATATAAGAATACAGTAGGGAAGAAGGAGATAGAAATTTTGTCAGGGGGTAATTTTATATAAGGTGGTCAGGAGAGGCCACCCTGATAAGGAGAAATTGAAGCAGAGACTTGATGGGAGTGAGAAAGAAGCCATGAAGATAATCTGAGAGCAGAGGGGACAGAAAGTGTAAAGGCCCTGATGGAAAAGTGCCAAGTGTTTTTTAGGAAGAGGAAGGAGACCAGTGTTACTGAAACAGAAGCGGCCAGAGATGTAGTGGGAAACCAGATCACGTATGGCTTTGTAGGCCATTGTAATAGCTTTTTATTTCTACTCTGAGTAGGAATTGATGGATTCTCTGACAGAGGGAAAGTTTGCAAGAGTGAGAGGAAGAGAGAAGAAAAGAAAGGAAGAGGAAGAAAGAGGGAAAAGGGGAAGGAAAAGGAAGAGAGGAAAGAGATGAGGATGTTAGGGGAAGACAAAAACTAAAGGGTGGGAGAGGAAAGTGTAGACTAGAAAGGAGACGTGGAAAGAACAATACTGCCTGTAGGAAAGAAGCCAGAAACATAGTATCTCAGAAATCTAAGAGAGGAGAAAATTCCTATTTTGTTTGATTTGGTTGAGCAGGTTACGTATGGCTCATTATACATCTATGATTCATACCACATTTACATGTGTTAATAAGCATACTTCAACCCCCATCTAACTTCAGTATCAATACATTTGTTCAGTGTCTGTTATTGAGGAGCCTGTGCACTTGAGCAAGCTATTCAAGTTTTCAGTTACCCCGGTGAGGAAGAGTTATGCCTCTCTGTTGCAATTGTAGTTGATTGGTTGATGAAGTATTTGTAAGATTTTTCATAAGAAGAACTTTAGAGATCACTTGTACCATAACAGGAACCTTGGTGGCAGAGTGGTTAAGCCCTTGGCTGCTGATCAAAAGGTTGGTAGTTGGAAGTCACCAGCTGCTTCTTGGAAACCCTATGGGGGCAGTTCTGCTCTGTCCTATAGAGTCGCTATAAGTCGGAATCAAGTCGATGGCGGTGGGTTTTTTGGTACCATGACAAGTGGAAATCTCTGGGAAAGAAAAGTTCAGTAGCATTGTAGTGCTGATAAGGTCTTCAGAGGTACCTTACAACTCTCAGAGTTTAGTTTCTACAGCTGAAATTTTTTGTCACGAGCGTTTATCATGACTACTTCAATCCAATATGCCTTTTAAACACATTAAAATATGAAAAAGGAATGTTTTCTAATGTTATTTAAGAAACCCTGGTGGCATAGTGGTTAAGTGCTATGGCTGCTGACCAAAAGGTTGGCAGTTCAAACCCACCAGGCACTCCTTGGAAACTCTGTGGGGTAGCTTTAATCTTTCCTATAGGGTCATTATGAATTGGAATGGACTCGATGGCAGTGTTTTTTTTTTTTTTTGTAATGTTGTTTAATATTAATTTAAGAGTAGATTTACTCCCTTTCTTTAATGGAAAGCCTTAATTTGTCACCAGTTGCATTTGAAAATTCTAGTGAATCACTGCCATTATCTTATGTAGGTTTTTTTTTTCTTTTTTCTAATCATCAGGCTGTTTAATTCTTTGTTCAAATGTTGAAAAACTCATCTTGTATCGAGTGTAACTCGATACGATCACTCTCAAATGGGAGTGAGAAAGGTCTGGAAGAGCATATGAGTCCTGAGTTATCAATACCTTCACTATTCTTTAGGTTTTTCTCCTACTTTTACTAACAGATAAGATCCTCAGACCAAGTTACATATTACTTAGTGTGGTAACCTGCTTTTAGGTCTGTGTTTCCTAACAACTTTTCATCTTTGGTTTTAGGCAAGTGCAGCGAATTTCAAGTGTCACTAGAAGCTAAAACAATTCAAACAAAGAATGCTTTAGGTACCTATGAAGCACAATGGAAGGGAAGGAAGGAGAATTTTTTTTAAAAAAAAAAGCCTTTTTGCAGAATGATGGAAAGATGTTACATATAAATAAATATACATAATATAAAATAAATATAATAATAGTCTTTTCTTGTCATTGTCATGCTCAGGACTTTATCTTTGAGACAGGGAAAAGACATTGCTGCTATAACACTAGTTTCCAGGTCTGGAAAACCTTTTCCCCTCAAACATGCACAAAGGACCTATGAGAAAAAAAAGGAAAAATTTAGCAAGATAACTTAGCAAGGCCTGTGTAGGCTATTTCTCCTGACCCCTCCCTAAACCTTTAGGCTGACCAAATGAATCCCCCATTCTGAGAAAAATGCTCGCTAAACATATAAAAATGAACTCCTGATTTCCAAATGAAATGACCTTATGCTCTTCATTTTCTCAGAGAGACTATAGAGCTAACTCCAGATGTTAAAAAGCAAACAATAACACATATGCACACACTTCACTGCCTTTCCCAAGGAAACTTCATCCCTCAGTTTATGCTACAGTCCAATAAGGTGTTGTGTTGAGGTCATATGATGTATGAATTACATTATAGTTCAAGTAGCAAATTATTGTGTTTCTTGGATTTGACAGATATAGTAACTTAATATCACGATGTTTTCCCCCGTAAAACTTCCTGTTGTTTTTTTCTACCTATATATATATTTTCTCTTGGCTCAGGAAGACAAGTCCTACTGTCTGTTCAAAGTTTGTGGGTATGAGAGAGCATGTGTTTTCATTTTCTTCGTATTTTTACATGATATTGCAATTGTATTCTGAACCTTGCACTGAAGGAGATTGCCATATAAAAAGGATTTTTCTCTGCAGTGTGCGTGCACATAAGAAGGTACACTCCTGGATTGTTGGAAATGGAGTATAGACCCTGAAATGCATGAGACCTTAGTATTGCCGAAATGTGGAATAATATAACAGTAATCACCACCACCATTCATTGAACTCTTTCTATATGCCAGGCATTGTGCTTGATGGCTTTATATGCAATATTCCATTTAAATCAGAAGCCAGTACTATCAAGTACAGGTATTTCACAAATCAGGAAATGAGGCTTAGCACGGTTAATGGCCCAAGGGGATAAAGCAGGATAGTTGATAGAGGAGCTAGGATATAAACCAGATCTCTTAGCCCCTAAAGGCTATCCTCAGTTTATTAGGGTATGTTGTTCTACTTCCAAACTTTGGATTATAGGTCCTGGCTTCAAATGAACAAAATAAGCAAGCCTCTTTCCCATTATTTTTACTCTGGGCATAAAATTACAGATGAGAAAATTTTTTAAAATCTTATCTAGAAGATGCATTAAAAAGAAAAAAAAAACAGAATCATTATATTTCTCTGTGAAAGTAGAACTCGACAGTATCCAGGTGAGGGGTTCTTTAATTTAAATGTTCAGTGTTGTATGTTATTTAAAAAGAGGTTATTAAAAGAAACAATTTTAAATGCTGATGTGGCTAGCATAAAATATAAAAAAGTTAAAAAAAAAAAAACCACACAACTCTAAAAGCAATTTGAATTAAAGTTGAGAGAGAATCAGGTGCTTAGAGAGTTCCAGAAAAAAAATGTGAAGAAAATTTCACCTGTTTCACTGAGTTTGTATTAAAAACCCTATCCTGGTGACTGATGTTTAGTGTATAGAAAGATTTTCAGTAGAATACACACCAAGTTCCTTTATATTGTTGCCAAATCATGTGACTCAGTGTCACTTATGAATCCTTCTAACATCCCTGATGAATACGCAGCAGCGTGATCACAGTACGCCTCTGGCATCAGTTACCAATTTATTCACCAGGACATTTCCAACTTACATTATTTTAAGGTTATGTGACTCTACTATCGTAGAGCTTCCAATACTGTAATGAACTGAAAGTTTTCCCGAAAATATTCACTCGGGTAAATAGAATGATCCAAAACCCAAGACAGAAACCACATAGATTTCTAGGGTTGGTTGGTTGGTTGGTTGGTTTTCACGAATGTCGAGAGATAACGATATATATATATATATATATATATATATATATATATAGACTGTTAAAATCATCTTAGATGCCAATAGCATGGTACAGTTAAAAATCATGTTCCATAGGCTTATGAGGATAGATGCTACATTTCTAATCATAGACCATGTCCTTGTGAATTGGAAAAGAAAAAATGTGGGGGTGGGGGGAGCAGGCAAAATAAACCATTGAAAACAAATGTGGTCATTTGTGCCTTAATGACCAAATTCTTACTGACCAAAATTTCAGGCATTTCTGTTAGACGTAATAATTACAGCTACCAGGTACTGAGCATTTATTCTGTACCAGGCATTGTCCTAAGTGGCTTATATAAGCATTATTTCGTTCAATTTCTTTAACAACTCTGTGATTTAAAGTAGTAATATCTCCGATCTGCAGATGTGGAAACTAAAGCCTGAAGAGATGAAGTAACTAATTTGTTCAGGGTCACACAGTTTTTAGTGTTAGTGATGGAACTTGGATTTGAAAACAAGTTTGTCTGATTCTAAGATCCAGACTCCTACTTGCTCCACTGCTCTGTCCCTCAAATACACCTTCAGCTTGCAGTGAGGTCAATCAGTGCTTACAAAATGTTTCTGTAGTCAGCAGTGGCATAGGAAGCCATTGAAGGCAATGGAAGTTAGGGATGTTTTGTTATTGTTGTTGTGTTGTGTTGGTGGTTGTTTGTTTTCAAATAACACAAGGTGAGAAGGTGCTTGCTTGATGTAGGCCTGACATAAATGAAGCTGGCATCTGAGCCCCTTGAAATTTTCTGAGCCAGTTTCATCCATTTCTTAAAGCTTAATTGGAATAAATGACAGGTCTTCACATTTACATGAACTTTTTTTCCTTTGCATGTGACATTTTTAGTCCGTAGGTCTCATTTGTTAATTATTCACAGCAAGGGAAATAAGATTTTTATTGTATTTATGTTTTTCAGCAAGGCAAGAGAGATTTCAAATGAGGTTGGTGAATATATTTGCAGTAAATCCTGGAGACATTTTCTTTTGTAGCTTGCTTCTTTTGTACTTTTTACTGACTCTTGAAAAATATATATGCCAGTAAAACTGAATTTTTTTTCCTGTAAACATATTTCTTGTCTTGTATGAGGTTACTATCAAAACACTTTCCCGATTAGCATCCTTTAACAGAACACAGTCCTGGGCAATGACAAAATTTAGACAATTGGCATTCCCAACTCTAAGAAATTAATGATTGATGCTTACTTTCAAATGAGTTAGTGTTTTAAAATGTTTAGTGAGGCTTGACAAGTATAGAGTGTTGTTAATCACAATCAATTGTTTAAGAGTTTTTCTGTTTTGTTTTCACTGACCTTAAATGTGCTCTCGTTGCTTATATTATTTTCAATATTTGTGTGTGTTTTATATGAATTAGAAAAAGAAAACAGGCCATCCCTCAAAAGAGTTCTCGCCGCATCAGCTTTGACACTTTCAGCAGAGTTAAACAAAATCTTGAAATTTCTTACTTTCTCTCTAGTAAAACTGAAGACTGTTAATATGAAACCATAGTTAAGATTTTCCATTCTTCTTTTTTCCCCCGAAGGCAAGAGAATAAAATAGGCATGTGTTTCTCATCCTTAATTTCCTAAAGCCAGAGACTATTAGTACAATCACCTAGAGGGCTATTGTCTTCTTTTCAACATGAAACCTTTTCATGAAGACAGACCTAGTGATGTCAGGACCAGAATCTTACTCCACAGTGTGTGTTGCTTCACAGATTTATGCCTTTGTAGATGCTTTCATTTATTTTCATTAATGCCAAACCACAGAAATTATTTTCCCCTTTTGTTTTGGTCTCTTTAGGATTACACATATCATTTCAAATTGTGTGATTGTAGTTAAATCTATTTCTGAAACATTTCATATATAAACTGATGAGCCGATTACTTGGTCTGATTCATTCTTTACTAGACCTATGTTCATGCTGTGTGTATAGTGTAAGTTGCAAGCCTCCCTCTCATACGTACTGTACGTACGTACCCGTTGCGGTCAAGTAGTTTCCGACTCATAGCGACCCTGCAGAATAGAGTAGAACTGCCCCATAGAGTTTTCAAGGGGTGCCTAGTGGATTCGAACTGCCGATCTTTTCTTAGCAGCCGTAGCACTTAACCACTATGCCACCAGGGTTTCCATATAGAAATTTAATCTATTCAAATATACTAAATTTGTCCATTAGTGATCCTTTGATATTAACCATTGCCTTATTTTCTTCTACCCCAAATTATATCAGTTTAAGTTTTCTTTATAAAACATATTTTTTTTACTATATTCTGAAGAGATAATAAAGAAAGAAATATGCGAAGAATTCCACAGACATAGCCACATAATACCCATCAGTTATCCATATCAACATTTCTGCTTCCAAATATGGTTTAGATTTGGATTTTTTAAAAAATCATTTCTGCTATTTTCATTAGGTGATCTTAGTCTTTCAACGGTTCTTATAAAATGTCAACACAGCCTTGGGAATAAGGTTGCCAGATTTATCAAATAAAAATACAAAATGCCTAGTTAAATTTGAATTTCAAATATTCAATGAATGATTTTTTAGTATAAATATGTCTCAAATATTACATTTGTTTAGTATGCATGTGTCCCAAATGTTGTATTGGGAAACACGTATCCTAAAAAGTGTTCATTTCTCACCCGTATTTTACCTGTCATCCCTACTTGGGAAGCATCATAGTAGTGTAAATGAACATAGGTATGGATGCCAAACAGCCGTAGGTCATTCTGGTACAGGCAGTCCCCGGTTATGAGCAAGATCGTTCCTAAGTGTGTTTTTAAGTCGAATTTGTAGGCAAGTCAGAACAGGTGCATATGGTTCGTATTTAACCTTACTTTATTTATTTATTTATTTATTTAGTGCAGGAAGAAACCCTGGTGGTGTAGTGGTTAAGTGCTACGGCTGCTAACCAAAGGGTCGGCAGTTCGAATCCACCAGGCACTCCTTGAAAGCTCTATGGGGCAGTTCTACTCTGTCCTATAGGGTCCCTATAGGGTCGCTATGGGTCGGAATCGACTCGACGGCAACGGGTTTGGTTTTTGGGTTTTAGTGCAAGAGAAGGCTCCAAGCCTTTTTCATTGATTAAAAAGCTGCAGGTGCAGCAAGTGAAGGTGATTGTGATGAAGAATTTGTTGCGAGTAGGGGTTGGTTCAGTCCTTTCAAAGTGAGGGCAAATTTCCATCACATTAAAGGGCAAGTACCAGTTGTTCATAAGTTGGACACTGCTAACCTGGGGACTTACTGTATTTAAGTAGCTCTGTCTCCTTGGGCTTGTCACTTAACCTACCTGAACTTCAGTTTCATTGTCTGTAAAGTGAGGGCAAATAATACTTAGTTCGTAGGTTTTTTATGAGGGTTTAAAACACCTTTCATATAATGGATTTCCGATAAAGAGTAGCTGTTAGGCTAAAGCATTAGATTCAAAATAGAAGAGTACAGCCAGATATTGGTGACAGTTTACCAGATCGTAGGGTTGACCAGTAATAAAATATATACAAGCATTAACCTCCTTTTCTACTCTGCTGCTTGCTTCCTCTCTCATGTTACTTTACAAAGAGCACGCAGCTTGTTTTTTAGTGTCAGGGCCTGGATGCATGTTGCTTTTCCACATTGCCTTTTTTTCTTTTCTAAATTGCCATTTTATTTCAGTTCTGCCTTCCTCAATTTTTTAAGTTATTATTTTTTAGCGTTTTAAAATATATATAACATTTGTCAGTTCACCTTATTTCAGATGTACAGTTTACTGATCTCAGTGACATTAATCATGTTGTTCAATCATCACTCTTAATTGTTGCCAAATTTCCTATTTCAATAAGGAAAATCTCACTGTTCCCTAAACAAAAGTTCCCCCTTTTTCCCTTCCTCCCACCCCTGGTAACCACTAATAAACTTTTTTATATGGAAACCCTAATGGCCTAGTATTTAAGAGCTCAGCTGCTAACCAAAAGACTGGCATTTCAAATCCACCAGGCACTCGTTGGAAACCCTATGAGGCAGTTCTATTCTGCCCTATAGGGTCGCTATGAGTCAGCATCGACTCAGTGGCAGCGGGTTTTGAGTTTGGTTTTATTATTTCATGTAAGTGATATCATACAATATTTGTCCTTTTTTGATTGACCTATTTCACTCAGCATAATGTTTTCAACTTTCATTCATGTTGTGGCATGTTATCAGGATTTTATTTCTCTTTGTGGTTGAGTAATATTCCATTGTATATATATACCACATTTTGTTTATCCACTTTTCCACCGATGGTCATTTAGGCTGTTTCCACCTTTTGACTAACGTGAATAGTGCCACAGTAAACATTGGTGTATATGTTGTATTTTTACGCAAATAGCACACACTTTCTACATTTCTTTGCCAACCTGTGAGATATTTTCACAAGCACTACTGCACCAGGTTTTTTTTTGACGTGTTGCTGTAAAAAAATTAGCGCAGCCAGTTTTTTGACGTGTTGCTGTAAAAAAATTAGCACAGCACGCTTAGGAAAATACCTCAAAGGAGGAGGGCGCGACTAGCAAACAAATGTAGAAGGCATATGTTATTCGCATAAAAATACTATATGTTGGTCTGCGTTCCTGCTTTCTCTTGGGTATATATGCCTCAGAGTGGAATTGCTGGGTCATGTGGTAGTTCTGTTTAACTTTTTGAGGAACCTAAAATTATTATTTTATTGTGATATAATTTATATACCATAAAATTTTCCATCTTAAAGTGTAAAAACTTGGTGGTTTATAGTATATTCACAAGATTGTGCAACCATCACCACTAATTCTAGAACATTTTCATCAGCCCAGAAAGAAACCCCATACCCATTATCAGTATCTTTCTATTCTCGCCTCCCCCATCCCGTAGCAACCGCTAAACTGTTTTTTGTCTATGTAGATTTGCCTATTGTAGACATTTCATATAATTGGAATCATACAATATGTGACCCTTTGTATCTGGCTTATTTCACTTAGCATAATGTTCTCAAGGTTCATCCAGGGTGTAGCCTGTATCAGCTCTTCATACTTTTTATTACTGAATAGTATTCCATTGCACGTATATACCACATTTTGTTTATTCATCAGTTGATGGCTAGTTGGTTTATTTCCACATGTTGGCTATTGTAAATAATGGTGGTGTGAACATTTGTATTCAAGTTATTATGTGGACATATATTTGAAATTATCTTGGCTATATACTTAGAAGTAGAAATGTTATGTCATATTGTAACTGCATGTTTAACACCTGGAAAACTGTTAAGCTATTATTCACAGTGGCTGTACCATTTTACATTCCCGCTGGCAATGTATGAGCGTTCCAGTTTTTCCACATTCTTGTCAACCCTTGTTATTATCTTTTTGATTATAGTTATCTTAAATGGTATCTCAATGTGGATTAGATTTGCATTTACTAATGCAAAAATTTCTTTATAATTTTCAATGAATAAATTATCTGTATAAAATACTCTAGGTTGTCAGCTTAGAGGTGATTTTGTCCCCCAGGTGACATTTGGTAATCTCTGGAGACATTTTTCATTGTTTCAACTGGAGAAGGGTGTTACTGGCATCTAGTGGATAGGGGCCAGGGATACTACTAAACATCCTACATTCTATAGGACAGTGACCACGACTAAGAATTATTCAGCCCCAAATGGCAATAGTGCCAATGTTGAGAAGCCCTGCTCTAAAATTATGATTCTATTATTGCAGTTCATTTAAAGTGACAGTTTTCGAGTTTGCCTGCAGGAGCCAGGTCATTTTGTAGTCTTAGCCTAATGCTAGAGGCATTAGCCTAACAAAGGCAATAAAACAGGAAGGTACCAGTACCAGTAAAGGTAGAGACATTTGGATTTTGTAGAATGGAATCAGTTCTTGCAAGTAAGAAGATTTTCAGAAGTGTTTTCAGGGCTATTTTAAACTACTGTATCTTTTAACATGAGGAAAAAATATATTTACAGATAGACTCTTCTAGCAAAACCATATATATATATTCTCGTTACTGAGTCCTTCAGAGTTTCGGGGACAAAATAGTTTTTTATGAAACAGTTTGTGTATGCTCTGAAGTATATCCGATCAATCATAGTGGGTAGAAAAAAAAAAGAGCAACCTGATGGAAGGAACTTGCATACGATATGTCTCTATATTAGTAACTCGCCCGAACTCAGAGGAAGTTAATATTGTTATTCTAGCTAATCACTTTACATCAGATTTCTCCCGAAGCATCTGTTAGAATGTACTAATTCGCTTGAGTTCCACAAATAATCTATCCAAAATAAAACAGACAATAGCTTAAAATATGTTTCAGGACTTACAAAGTTTCTGGCATGTAAAAAGCTATTAAACTTGTAGGTGTTTCTTCTCTGTGATAACGCTGCCCATGTTTCGTGCCCCGAATCACTTAGATGTAATCATTACCACGACCACCAACATCATCATAAACTATAGCTAAAATTTCTTAACCGTAAAACCTCAGGCTGTGTCCTAAATACTTCATGTGTGTATCTCAGTGTTATGGATTGAATTGTATCCCCCCTCCCAAATACGTGTCAGCTTGGCTAGACTATGATTCCCAGTATTGTGTGATTGTCTGCCATTTTGTCATCTGATGTGATTTTCCTATGTGTTATAAATCCTATCTCTTATGATGTTAATGAGGTGGGATTGGTGGCAGTTGTGTTAATGAGACAGGACTCAATCTACGAGAGTAGGTTCTGTATTAAGTCAATCTCTTTTGAGATATAAAAGAGAACAGGAAGCAGAGAGACATGAGAACTTCATACCACCAAGAAAACAGTGCTGGTAGCAGAGCACATCCTTTGGACTCAAGGTTCCTGAGCTGAGAAGCTCCTAGACCAGGGGAAGATTGATGACAAGGACCTTCCTCCAGAGCTGACACAGAGAGAAAGTCTTCCCTTGGAGCTGGCGCCCTGAATTCAGACTTCTAGCCTACTAGACTGTGGGAGAATAAATTTCTGTTTGTTAAAGCCATCCACTTGTAGTATTTCTGTTATAGCAGCACTAGATAACTAAGACACTCATTTTTCCTCATGACGATCCTATGAGATGTTTTTTTAAGCCCCATTTTACAGATGAGGGGAAAATGTACAACAAAGTGGTAAAATACTTGATGAGTCGTATGTCCATATTAAACCTTTTCTCATGTACCAAAACTATTTAATATTTCAACAATAGATGAAGTATGTTTATGTTAAATCTGTAACATCGATGTCTAATTTTCTGGGAAGCCAGGTAATGACAATTGAATCCTAAGTCATTTCTAGTTTTTGTTTTACATGAAGAAATGTTTTTAGATTATTTATTTCTCTCAAAATTATATGTGTACACTTTGAGACTGCTATAACACCTTACCATCTCTCTGCATTTATATAATTTTTCAATTGTGCAACTCCTCAATTTTTAAGTAATGAAAAAAGTTTTGTTTAATTTTGTTTATATGTACAGGAAGCAGTGAAAGAAAACAGTAAGAGAAAGGAAATGGAAGAGAAGACTAGGAGGGCCAAGCTCGCCAAAGAGAAGGCTGAGCAAGAAAAGTTGGAACGCCAGAAGAAAAAGAAACAACTCATTGATATAAACAAAGGTATGAAACGATTTCCAATTTTGTACAATATGTATAAAGTGCAAAATAACTATATTTAATATTGAAGTGGTTATAAAGTGAATAAGTGCCATGTTCCTGGTAGTAAATCTACAACATAATTAGTTTTTTGTATCACATTTTTTTTCATAATACTATCTTTTTTTTATTGTACTTTCGATGAAGGTTTACAGAGCAAATTATACAATTAATACACATATTGTTTTGTGACATTGGTTGCCAACCCCATGACATGTCAACACTCTCCTCTTCTCAACCTTGGGTCCCCATTATCAGCTTTCCTATTCCCTCCTTCCTTCTCATCCTTGCCCCTGGGCTGGTATGCCCATTTTGTCCCATTTTGCTTTATGGGCCTGTCTAATCTTTGGCGGAAGGGTGAACCTCAGGCATGACTTAGTACTGAGCTATCTGTATTTCTTATCACCTCATACTGAGCACTCAGGATTTTTGATAACCAATGCCAGGTAGTATATTGTTGAAGTAGTCTTTCCTCTTCTTTATTTTATCAAATTATATTATGGAGTGCTGAGGGTAGAAGAGGGTGAGATGAGAAGGGAAAAAGTCTTATGGGGAGACGAGTTTTGTGGCTTTTAATTTCATTTTGTTGACACATGTCTGTTAAGGGTGCAGTAACAGTTACTAAATAGTTTTTGGGAGGTTGAAAATTTCAAGGCATCGTGGATATTGACAGCACTATTACAGGTTGAGACAAATAGAGAGGAGCATCTTGTTCAGTTGTGAGCCTGCAAAATGCTGGTATGTCCTCATAGTACAAAGTAAGTTGTTCCCTTCGTTAGCCAGTATGACTGTATATTAACGGTGGGGTTTGTTTGTCTGTTTGTTTGTTTTTTAAAGAGAAGGGGAAAAGAAGAAACCTTTTGGCACTGAGTATCTGTGCTCTTATAATTTATGAGTCGAAATTAACTTGACAGCACCTAACAACAACAATAACAGTATCAATATTTGAATCCAAGTAGTCTGGCTGTAGAATCTTTGCATATATCCATGCCTCTGTCAAGTGATGATGAGAATGATGATGATGATGATAACAAGAATAAGAAAAACTAACAATTACATTGTACTTACTATGTGCCAGGAACTATTCTAGGAGCTTTACGTATTTGAACCCATTTAATCTTCACAACAACAACCACCCTATTAACAAAAAAAAAAAAAAAAACTCATTGCCACCAAGGCAATTTGAGTAATAGCAACCCTATAGCACTTTCCTAATAGGATTGTTTCCTTATGCATCAAACAACCCTGTATGGAAAGTGTTATTATTTCATTTTAAGATGACGAAACTGAAGCTCAGAGAAGCTAAGTAACTCGCCCAAGGTCACTGTCTTAGTCATCTAGTGGTGCTATAACAGAAATACCACAAGTGGATGGCTTTAACAAAGAGAAATTTATTTTTAGACTAGAAGTCCAAATTCAGGGCATCAGCTGCAGGGAAAGGCTTTCTCTGTCGGCCCTGGGTAAAGGTCCTTGTCATCAGTCTTCCCCTGGACTAGGGGTTTCTCTGCGCAAGAACTCCAGGTGCAAAGGACGTGCTCTGCTCGCTGCACTGCTTTCTTGGTGGTATAAGGTCCCTAGTCTCTGCTTGCTTCCCTTTCCTTTTATCTCTTGTAAGATAAAATGTGGTGCAGGCCACACCCCAGGGAAACTCCTTTTACATTGGATCAGGGATGTGAACTGAGCAAGGGTGTTATAATTCGATCTGTGACATTCCACCTTTTGGCCCCCAAAAATTCATGTCCTTGCCACATGTAAAACACATTTGCGCCATCATATCATAGCAAAAATCTTAAATCAACTCCAAGTCCAAAATCCAAAAATTCCTCTCCATCTGTGAAATCTAGAATACAAGTTATCTGTTTCCAAAGTATGATGGCAGAACAGGCACAAGCTAGACATTTCCATTACAAATAGGAGAAACTGGAGGGAAAGAAGACAACATGCACCCAGCAAGTAAGCAGAAAACATTACGTTAGCCCTCAAGGCTTTGAAAATAATCTTCTATTTTCTGGAACCATTTACACAATACCCTGCCCTCCAGATTCTATGTATTGGCCACATTCTCTGGATTCTGAGTGGAGTCCCTGGGCCCTGGGCTTCAGCTCCACCTTCTAGGCCTGCTGGGTCAGCAGCTATGCACCCTTGGCTTTAGATGCACCATTCTCGTTGTCCATCTTAGTGGTGACTCCACCCTTAGAAATACCAGAGGCTGTGGCTCCACCGTTTGAAACCTCAGAGGCCGTGGCCATACCTTTTGAGACCGAGGCAGCTCTGCTTCCTATGTTCTTTGGCCTCTCGGCCCTTTGGCCTCATACCCACATCTGCCCTGCTGGAGCAAGTTTTTCAAAGTTCAGTAGCTCCACTGATACATGTCCGGATGTACCCCACTCTGTCAGGAAGCCTCCTGCACACAGGCACTCAGCTTACTCACTCTGTGGGTTTGCTCCAGCACTGTGTGGCACTGGTCTCCTGGTTCTGCTGCTTCTGGTCCTCTGCTGCTGTTTCCCACCATCTGCACCTTCTCAGGTGTCAACAGTTACTCCTCATTTCCATCTGAGTTCTTCTATCCATTCACAGTTTCAAAACCATTTCCACATTTTAGGTATCAGAGCAGCACCCCACTCTCTGGGTACCAAATTCTGTCTTAGTAGTCTAGTGCCGTTATAACAGAAATACCACAAGTGGATGGATGTAGCAAACAGAATTTTATTTTCTCACAGTCTAGTAGGCTAGAAGTCCAAATTCAGGGTGTCAGGTCCAGGGGAAGGCTTTCTCTCTCTGTTGGCTCTGGAGGAAGGTCCTTCTTGTCAATCTTCCCCTGAACTAGGAGCTTCTCCACGCAGGCACCCTTGGTCAGAGGATGTGCTCTGCTCCCATGCTTCTTTCTTGGTGGTATGAAGTCACCTGACTCTCTGCTTGATTCCCTTTCCTTTTACCTCTTGGGAGATAAAAGGAGGTGCAGGCCATACCCCAAGGAAACTGCCTTTACATTGGTTCAGGGATGTGATCTGAGCAAGGGTGTTACATCCCACTCTAATCTTCTTTTAACCACAGGCAGAGATTATGATTTATAACATATAGGAAAATCACAAAATGGAGGACAACCACACAATACTGGAAATCATGGCCTAACCAAGTTGACATATATTTTGGGGGGGCACAATTCAATTCATGACAGTCATAAAGACAGTAAGAGGTAGGACCAAGATTTAATACCAAGCAGTCCATGACCATAGTTAATGATGCCCTGGTGGCAAAGCAGTTAAGCGTTCGGCTGCTAATCAAAAGGTCAGCAGTTTGAATCCGCCAGCTGTTCCTTGGAAACCCTACGGGGCAGTTCTCTGTCTTATAGGGTCACTATGAGTCAGAACTGACTCGACGACAACAGGTTTCAGTTTGTTATTATGCATTTTAATTATAATAATTAATTTTAATTATTAATCATTATTAACTGTTCTGCAGTGATGCCTACTTAATAGCTCATCTGAATTGATATCTATGCCATTACATTTATTCTTCATATCTTTAAAATATGTAAAACATTTCAGGAATTGACTATAGCTTATCTTTTCTACCCAGTCAAGTATAATTTTAAAGGAAAGAAAAGAAGTAACATATAGATAGCCAAGGTAAAATATAGTACCAACATAATTTAGCAAACAGATCTCACAAAATTAGGGTCAAGAGAACTGGTCCTGACTAAAGGTCACTCAGTTAGGAGGTAGACACTAGAGCGCAGCCTGGCAATGTATGTTGGTAGGCAGTTAGCACTTAAAAGGTGATGGAGTCAATAGAAAAGTGCTGAGAGGTAGCTCCCTTGTGTACATTTAGGAGTGCTGGGAGAAGAGGCTGGAGAGATAGGAGGGGTCAGATTGTAAGCATTCCTTTGTGTTTGCTCAGGGCCTACCCTGAAAGCTATGGGAAGCCTGTAAATGTTTATAAACTGAAAAGTGATGTGCTCAGATAGGATTCTTTGGAAAATCATTTTGACAGATGCATAGAGAATGGATTGGAAAGGGAAAGGCCCGCAACAACAGACATTATGAGGATTTTTTCCTAATTCTGAGAGGAGATGATGGTGGCCTGCATGCCCTAATATTGTAGTGGTCAGATGAGGGGTGTTAAAAAGATGGCACTGAGAAACTCTGATGGCTGATTAGATGTGAAAATTGAGGAAAGGAGGCATTGAGAAGGTGGTGCCCTTCACAGACAAAGAAAATTCAGGAATAGAACAGAATTGGTGGGGAAGGTTATAATAATTAGTGTCATTTTGAACATGTTTAGTTTTCAGTTGCTTTGTAAAGACTGGAAATGTCTAAGAAGCCATTGTTTAAGCAGGTACGAAAATCAGGAAAGAGATCTGTACTAGGCACACTAACTTGAAAATCACTGGTTTTTATTTAATGTTTAAAGCTATGGGTTTGGATGAGGTAGTCAGGATAAAGTATAAAGCTATTTGATCTCAGGAACTATTTACACTCTTAAAAATTATTGAGAACCATAAAGATCTTTTGTTTATGTGGATTATATCTGTTGATATTTACTATATTAGAAATTAAAACAGAGTTTTAAATTATTTGTTAATTCAATCGAAAATAGCAATAATAAACCTATTACATGTTAGCATGAGTAAGTTTTTTAATGAAAAGTAACTACTTTAAAAAAGTAGTGAGAAGAGAAAAAATTCGTGTTGTAAATCTCTTCAAAGCCTGGCTTAGTAAAAGAGCTTGATTCTCATACCTGCCTCTGCATTCAGCCTAAAGCAGAATTACTCATCATGCAGACTCTGTCTGATGAGTGATACTGTAACTCCACTACACAGTCATGAAAAAATGAGAGAGAAAAAGACAAAAAGGTGTCAGTATTTTTATGAAAATAGTTTTGACTTTACACACAGATCCTCTGAAAGGGGCTCGGGGACACGCAGGAGTACTTAAGACCACGTTTTCAGTATCTCTGGGGTTAACGGTGAAAAGAGCAAGCAGTCAAAACAAGGTCTATCCAGTTTTTTGCCAAGAACATAATATCTCTCCCACACCACAGTCCACGCTGCACCCCCGAAATATTTATCAGCCTTTCATTATTTCCCTAAAAATATATTTTTAACTAAAAATAAATTATATAGTCTATATGTTATCTATTATATATTTTTTTTTTTTATAGTCTGTAGCTTCATTTGCCAAGATTCGGTTAATTTCCTTTTGAAATATGTTGAAGCCATAGGATAAGCTTTTGTGTTAATGCTCAGCTGAGTGATCTGAACACGAAAGACACATTTTTAAATAGCATTTATGTCTTGTGTGTTTTTACCTTGTCTCCATTAGTAGATCAAATAGTAAGCTGCACCATTTGATTCTTGATTTGTGGCCCATGCATTGTAAAATTATTTATTGTAGCATTATTTTACACTTGGAGTGTATGTATATTAGTACTTATAAATATTTCAAAGAGAGGTCCTTCCTTTGGAAACTTGCACTCTTAATTAAGAAAATGAAATGATGCAAAAAAGAAAGAATATGAACAGAGTTGAGTGTCAAGAAAGAGTTCAGTGTCAGTGAGTTTTTCAAACAGTACCTTATAAAAGGTGCTGTTGTTAATTAGGTGGAAGACAATTGCAAACACCCTGAGAGCAGGAAAGGAAGCGTGGTCAAGCCATATAAATGTGAATTCATGAGTTGTGAAAGCCTATAGAAGACATGAGAATGAGCTGTAGTCAGAAAGTGATTTAGAGACATTTGAATATGTCCAATTAGACTGTTGTAATCACCCTTTCCATTGAAAGACAGATGATATAAAACATTTGATTGCCATTATGAGATACATATTATATAGAGAACGTAGATATATTTCATGCACAGATGACTGGCGATACATACCATTAGAACTGGGAATCTTGTCTGTAACAAAAGTATTAAAGAGTCCCTAGAGTAAAGAAAGTCACTTTGAAAATTATGAACAACTTTAAAAGCACATGTACTCTTTCAGGAAAGTTTCTATTTCATATCAATTTAACAAAATTGCATACTCCTTTAAAAAAAAAAGTGCCCAATTGGCATAACAAAGTTTATTAAAAGAAAATGTTCTGCATCCCATTTTCGTGAGTGGCATCTGGGGTCTTAAAAGCTACCAAGTGGCCATCTAAGATGTATCAATTGGTCCCTACCCACCTGGAGCAAAGGACAATGAAGAACACCAAGGACACAAGGAAAATATTAGCACAAGAGACAGAAAGGGCCACATAAAGCAGAGACTCCTGCAGCCTGAGACCAGAAGAACTAGATGGTGCCCGGCTACCACCAAAGACCGCCCTAACAGAGAACACAGCATGAAGTCCCTGACGGAGGCAGAGGAAAGTGGGGTGTAGAGCTCCAATTCTAGAAAAAGACTAGACTTAATGGTCTGACTGAGATGGGAGCGATCCTGGAAGACGTGGCCCCCAGACTCTGTTAACCCAGAACTGAAACCATTCCCGAAGCCAACTCTTCAGACAAAGACTAGATTGGACTATAAGACATAAAATGATATTTGTGAAGAGAGTGCTTCTTAGCTCAAGAAGATATATGAAACTAAATGGACAGCTCCTGTTCGGAGGCGAGATGAGAAGGCAAAAAGGGACAGGAGCTGGTTGAATGGGTTCAGGATTCCTGGGGTAAAAAGGAGGAGTGTACTATTACATTATAGGGAGAGCAACTAGGGTCACATAACAATCTGTGTATGAATTCTCGTTTGAGAAACTAACTTGAACTGTAAACTTTCACTTAATGCACAATTTTTTTTTAAGTGCCCAATAAGTAACAACAAAACCCAAAAGACCAAATCCATTGTCGCCGTGTCGATTCTGACTCATAACGACCCTATAAGACAGAGTAAGCTGCCCCATAGGGTTTCCAAGGAGTGACTGGTGGATTTGAACTGCCAACCTTTTGGTTAGCAGCTGAGCTCTTAACCACTGTGCCACCAGGGCTCCAGTAACAACAGTAAGATATTTTTATCTAGCATGCAAAATTATATACATTCACCAAGGAGAAACATTTCAGAATGTAATTATTCAGAGGAATAATAGGATAAAGCGAACACAAAAGATTATTTCTGTAATCTAGATGTCATCAGTTGAGCTCAGAATTAAGTAAAGATATCATGAAAACCAAGCAGCCAGAGAATTATATCTTTAAAGTTAAATCCATAAAAATACCGTGTTCTGAGGCTCCATTCTGAGAGAATTGGAGATCGGAAAGCAAAGGCTATGATAAGAAATAGTGTTTTCTTAATTGTAAAGGAGGAAGGAGACATGATTATATGTTAACGAGACAGTCATTTTGTAAACTTTAAGTGCCATGACTAAAAAGTTATTATAGCCTGTACTTTAAGAAGTGGAGATCAGTCATAGCTCTGTCACTTACTAGCTTTACGACCTTATCCTTTTCCTTTATTTCATTATGCCTCAGTTAGCTCATCTGTAATATAGGATAATGACATTTACATCCTACAGTTTAGTGAAGATTAAATGAGACAATTAAGTACAGTACATAACATGGGACCTAGAATATATTTGCCACTGCTGCTGATGAAAGAGTTGTTTTGTGCTCACTGAAGAATTTAGAAAAAGTTCAAAGCATAGTCCCCACTCTTAAGGGACTTACAGTTTTGCCAGAGAGATGAAACAAAGTCGAACTAGCCAACAGTAAAGTGTGTAATCAAGTCCTGATACATAATAGAGATTACTTGTTCTGTAGAACTATCTAGAAGGGGAGATCAATAAGGTCTGGTGAAATGAGGTAAGGCACCATGGAGAAGGCTCTGGACATATCAGTCAAGCTAGACTGTAAAAGATGGTAATATTTGGATGAGCAAAGGAGAAACTATTTAAGTCAAAAGGAATAACATTAGCAGTAGTGCATATTAGCGCGTACGGCAGCAGAAATTACATAGGATATACTTCATGGCCTACAGGAAAATATATCAAAATGACTAAGAGCATGGGTCCTAAATTCAAGTCCTAGCTCAACAAATTTTTTTACTGTTAGCTGCCGTAGAGTCAGCCCCTGATTCATGGAGACCCCCATGCACAATGGAACTAAAAGCTGCCCAGTCCTGCACCTCCCCATGATTGGTTGTGGATTAGGCCATTGTGATCCAGAGTTTTCGTTGGCTGATTTTTCAGCAGCAGATCTCCAGGTCTTTCTTCCTAGTCTGGGAGTTCTGCTGAAACCTGTTCAGCATCATAGCAACACTCAAGATTCCTCTGATATACTGGTGGTGACTGGGTATGAGATGCACTGGCCAGAATCAAACCCAGGTCTCTTTCATGGAAGGCAAAAATTCTACCACTGAACGACAAGTGCCTCACTGCTTCACAACTTACTAGCCATATAGCCTTGGACAAAATATTTCATCTCTCTGTACCTCAATTTTCTCATCTATAAAATGGAATAATATTAATACCTGCCTCATGTTATTGTGAGGGCTAAATTGAGGTAATTCATGTAAAACACCGGAGACGGGTGTTATTTATGGTCTAGTCTGTTTACCAACCATATATTAATGTTTTGGGTGCCTATTACCAGTCTCTGTTAGTTAAATGTTCAATAAATATTTTCTGTTGTTGTCATTGTTAGAGGAAAGTTTGAACTGGAAAACTATTGGAAAGGTGTGATAGAGCCAGACTGTGAAGAGCCTTCAAAGTCAGATAAGGGAGTGTGATGAGGTAGGAGAGCTAAGGCTATTATGGGAATTTGTTCGGGGATTACCAAGGCAGTGAGCCAGAAGCACAAGAAAGGAGAAGTGAATACATGGTAGATACAGCTGGAAAAGAACAGTGAAGGGTGAAGAAAAAGGAGTTAAGTCCTACCCGATTCTCTCTTCAAAGAAGGAATTTAAACCCATGGCAGTTTAAGAAGGTGGTAACAGGAAGGAAGACTTTCATAAAAGAGGTGAAAAAAAGGTAGTAGGAGTTGCAAGCAACAGAATCACTGATGGGCAATAGAATTCTTTTTTAAGAAAAGCACGTCTTACCAATAGTTAATTATATATTTATGTCTTTTGGCATATTTGGCTATTTCATTCATCCAGTCCACATTTATTGCACCATTTCCCAAATAGTTATAATTAGAGCATGCACAGTAATATACCATTTATTTAAACGTACAATTAAGAAAACGAATTTGAATGCTAAGGAACCCTAGTGGTATAGTGGTTGAAGTGCTTGATTGTTAACTGAAAGTTCGGCTCCTTGGGAGAACGATGTGGCAGTCTGCTTCTGTAAAGACTAGCAGTCATGGAAACCCCTGGGGTCACTATGAATCAGAATCAACTCAATAGCAATGGGTGGGTAATATAAATTCAGCAAAAACATTCACTAAATCAGTAAATATACTCTAGAATGTTTGCAGTACTATGTAAACTATGCAAAGTACTCGATATAATCTTTGTTCTCCAACCTTTGGTTATATTGGTATACATAATAATTAGCTTAAAACCCACTGCCTTTGAGTTGAATTCCAACTCATACCAACCCTACAGGACGGCATAGAAGAGTAGAGTTGCCCCATAGGGTTTCAAAAGCTATAATCTTTTTTTTAAATTGCATTTTAAATGAAGGTTTACAAAACAAACTTGTTTCTCGTTAAACAATTGGTACACATATTGTTTGTGACATTTGTTACCAACCCCATGACGTGTCAACACTCTGCCCTTCTTAAACCTTGGGTTCCCTATTACCAGCTTTTCTGTCCCCTCCTGCCTTCTTGTCCTTGCCCCTTGGATGATGTGCCCATTTAGTCTAGTTTTGTTTTATGGGCCTGTCTAATCTTTGGCTGGAGGGTGAACCTCAGGAGTGACTTCAGTACTGAGCTGAAAGAGTGTTTGGGGGCCATACTCTTGGGGTTCTCCAGTCGCTTTCAGACCAGTAAGTCTGGTCTTTTTTGTGTGAGTTAGAATTTCGTTCTACATTTTTCTCCAGCTCTGTCCGGGACCCTCTATTGGGATATCCCTGTCAGAGCAGTCACTGGTGGTAGCCGGGCACCATCTGGTTGTGTTGGCTCAGTCTGGTGGAGGCTGTGGTAGTTGTAGTCCATTAATGCCTTGGACTAATCTTTCCCTTCTGTCTTTGTTTTTCTTCATTCTCTTTTGCTTCCAGGGGGGTGAGACCAATGAGGTATCTTAGATGTCTGCTCACAAGCTTTTAAGACCCCAGATGCTACTCACCATAGTAGAATTTAGAACATTTTCTTCATACACTGTTATGCCGATTGAGCTAGATGCTCCCCAAGACCATGGCCCCCACAGCCCTCAGCCCAGTAATTCAGTCCCTCAGGAAGTTGGATGTGTCTGTGGAGATTCCATGACCTTGCCTTGGACAAGTTGTGTTGGCATCCCCAGTATTGTGTACTGTCGTACCCTTCACCAAAGTTACCACTTACCTCTTGTCTATTTAGTGTTTTTCCATCCCCAGCCCTCCCCTCCCTCATAACCATCAAAGATAGTTTCTTTTTGTGTGTAAACCTTTTCATGAGTTTTTATAGTAGTGTTCTCATACAATATTTGTCCTTTTGTGATTGACTTATTTCACTTAGCATAATGCCCTCCACATTCATCCATGTTGTGAGATGCTTCGCAGATTCATCATTGTTCTTTATCTTTGCGTAGTATTCCATTGTATGTACCATATTTGTTTATCCATTTATTTGTTGGTGGACATCAAAGCTGTTTCCATCTTTTTGCTATTGTGAACAATGCTGCAATGAACATGGGTGTGCATATGTCTATTTGTGTGACAACTCTTATTTCTCTAGGATATATTCCTAGGAGTGGGATTGCTGAATCATATGGTATTTCTATTTCTAGCTTTTTAAGGAAGCACCATATCTTTTTCTAAAATGGTTGTACCATTTTGCATTCCCACCAGCAGTACATAAGAGTTCCATTCTTCCTGCAGCCTCTCCAACATTTATTATTTTCTGGTTTTTTTTTTTTCTCCTTGTCAAGGCCCTAATCTTTATGAAGGTAAACACCACATCTTCCCCCTGTGGAGCAGCTGATGGGTTCAAACCGGTGACCTTTCGGGTAGCACCTGAGCATTTAAGCACTGCACCACTAAGGCTCCTAAAATTAACTTAGAGACCACTAAGAAAAAATAATAATTCTGTAAGTAGAAAGAAACAAACAAAAAATATTTGCAATACTTGCAAATAAATCTTTCATGTTTATGGAAGTTAACAAATTAACTGCAAGGACTTGAGGGAAGTAATACAAAAGAAATACATTTTTTAAAAACTGGTGTTTTAAAATTAGAAACTACAGGTATGAGGCTTATGCAGATGTTGTTTAATAAGGAACAGTTTTACTTCTCCCTATATATGACTATATGGAAATTAGAATTGCCTATTTGCTTCCAGTATGGTGATAAAGAATGAGCTCCCTTAGTCACATTTAATGATAAATCAGTCTTCTGAGAGAGATTTAGCAAATTTTACCAATAAACCTAACCTTTTAAATTCTGTTGGTAACAGTTGATAGCAATTTTCTTTTTCTCAGTTTTTCAAGGTTTAAAATAATTAAATCTTATAAGTGAACAATGCATTTCACGTTACATTGTTTTGATCTGAACATGTCAAAAACTATTTTGTTTCCTAGTATCATACCCCAGATATTAAGTTATGGTAACCAGAATTACAGATTAGAAATAGAATTGTCCCAATTAGTATTAAAACAATAAGCCATGGTGTACAATGGTCAAGCACTTGGCTACTAACCAGAAGGTTGGCGGTTTGAAACCACCCAATGGGTCTGTAGGAGAAAGACCTGGTATTCTGTTTCCCTAAAGATTACAGCCAAGAAAACCCTATGGTGCAGTTCTGCTTTGTCACATGGAGTTGCTATGAGTCAGAATAAACTTGACAGCACTCAGCAACAACAGTATTAAAATGCCCTACATGAATATAAATTGCTTTGATAATATAGATGGCATCGTGTGTGTGTGTGTGTGTGTGTGTGTGTGTGTGTGTGTGTGTGTGTAGAAAGAGAAATTCAAGGAAATGGCTTATGCAGTTGTAGAGTCTGGGAAGTCCCAAATCCATGGATCAGGTATCAGGCTGGAGGCTTCTCCTGACTCACATGTTGTAGGGGCTGACAAACCCAAAATTGGCAGGTCAGGCTACAGGCTGCTTGTGCATGGAGCTGCAGGAGCTGGCAAATTCCAAAATCTGCAAGTCACATGGCAGACTGCTGGCTCATGTCCCAAGAACCAGAGGCCAGAAGATACCAAATCAGATGCAGAAATCAGAAAGGGCAAGCTTTGCCAGAACATCTATATATATTAGGTACAGGCCACACCCCCAAGGAAATTCCCCTTTTAATAGATTGTCTGCTCAGATCAGTTCAGAAAATGGAGGATGATTATATAATATATGCCAAACCACTTAGAACCGTGGCCTAGCCAAGTTGGAACATAACGTTAACCATCATAGTCCACCCCTTGTCAACTTGGCACCTGTACACATCTCCTTAAACCATACATAATCTCTACATAAAGACAATTATAAAGCCATACTTGCACCTAGCATGATGCAGCTAACGTGTGCAAACGAAAATGCACTAGCACTGTTTACATTTAATATTTTATAATAAGTAATAGGTTAAGGGAGGGGAGAAAACAAAGATATTTGCACTATAGATAATGCACCCATACATGTATGACAAAACAAGGAAGAAATACTAAAAACAAGTACAGTCCTCATTCTGTAACTGGTCACATGGTTGTAGCTGGTATTTAGAACTACCTTCTTGCACCACCCATTCCATAATCCCTTTGCCCTCAGCAAGCACCTCAGCTGGTCTTGGCTCTTTGCCTGGTGGGGTGACCCAAACCTTCATTCCTGAAGGCTCTTGGTCATTAGTAGTCGTGTCGGAATGGGGTTGCTGTAGTTTTCCATTGACTTTAATCTCAGGGCATGGTAGTACTAAGAATTGCCCTAAGGGATCTCCTGCATTCCAGGCATACTCTTCTTTACTCCCATTCTGTAATATTAATCTGATTTCCTCTTGGCAATCAGGATCAGTCACACCAGCCAGTGTAGTAACTCCCTTCTTTGCCTGTTGATCCAGAGGCATGAGGAGCCCAAAGTGGCCAGATGGCATTCTTAACATCCAATTCAATGGTATCAGTGTTGTGTCTCCTTGTGGAAGCATTCCTCACTTTGGAATAAGACCTCTAGACCCACAGAGCATAGGGTTGCGGGGACAGGAAGCAAAAAGTTTGCGAATGGCTCACTAGAGGTAATAGTGGTACCACTTGCATTTCTACCCCTTTATTCCTGGATCCTTGAATCCTGCTACGGGAGAAATGCAACACCGTGTATTGGATGCTGGTTTAGAGCATATACAGCCTCCTAGAGAACATTTCCCCAACTCTGCAAGATATTGCCTCCTAGCTGGTGCCATAATTGTGTCTTTAGAAGGCCGTTCTATGGTTCTTTCAAGCCAGCTGCTTCAGGGTAATGGGGAATGTGGTAAGATGAGTGAATTACATGAGCGTAGGCCCGTTGCCGGACGTCGTTTGCTGTGAAGTGAGTTTCTTGATACTAAGGTAATGCTGTCTGTGATACCATGACAGTGTATAAGATATTCTGTAAATCCACAGATGGTAGTGTTGGCAGAAGCATTGCATGCAGGGAAGGCAAATCCATATCCAGAGGAAGTGTCTATCCCAGTAAGAACAAAAGTTGCCCTTTCCATGATGGAAGTGGTCCAATGTAATCAACTTGCCAGCAGATGCTGGCTGATCAGCCCTAGGAATAGTGCTGTATTAGGACTTAGTGTTCACCTCTGCCGCTGACAAATTGGGTGGGTACTTACCAGTGGCTATAGCCAAGGTGGACTTCGTGAGTGAAAGTCCGTGTTGCTGGGTCCATACATAGTGTCCATCCCTGCCACCATGGGCGACTTTGTTCATGACCCCATTGGGCAATGCCAGGAATGGCTAAGGAAAGAGGCTGACTGGTTTCCACAGAATGCATCATCTTACCCACTTGATAAAATCCTCCTCTGCCAGTTTTATGCTTCGGTGAATATTCACATGAGATACAAATATCTTCACTTCTTTGGCCCATTCAGAGAAGTCTATCCACATGTCTCTTCCCCATACGTCCTTGTCACCGCTTTTCAAATCATGTTCCTTCCAAGTCCCTAACCATCCAACCAAACTGTTGGCCACAGCACATCTCTCAGTGTACAGCTGAACACCCGGCCATCTCTCCTTTCAAGCAGAGTGAACAAGCAGATGCACTACTTGAAGTTCTGCCCGCTAGGGGGATTTCCCTTTACCACCATCCTTCAGGGAGGTCCCAGAAAGGGGCTGCAGTGCTTCCACTGTCTACTTCCTAGTGGTGCCTGCATATCACACAGAACCATCTGTAAACCAGGCACTAGTTTTCTCTTCCTCAGTCAACTGATCATAAGGAACTCTTCATGAGGCCATAGGCGCAGACCGGGAGGGGAAAGGTAATGTGACAGGAATGTGGACCATGGGCATTTGGGCTACTTCCTCATAAAACTTTCTAGCTCAATGTCATATATACCACTTGTGCCTTCAGGTCCTGCCCTAGTCCGATGTCATACATACCATTCCCATTTAATAATGGAGTACTGCTTCGCATGTCTGACTTTATAACTCTGTGGATCGGACAACACCCAGTTCATGATGGGCAGCTCAGGCAAACAGTGAATTGGTGGCCCACAGTTAAGCGTTCAGTCTCTACTGAGGCCCAGTAACAAGCTAAAAGCTGTTTCTCAAAAGGAGAGTTGTCATCTGCAGAGAATGGCAAAGCTTTAGTCCAAAATCCTAAGGGCGTGCACTGTGATTCACCAATAGGGGCCTGCCAAAGACTCCAAATAGCGTCTTTGTCTGCCACTGACAATTCAAGCACCACTGGATCAGCCGGATCATATGGTCCAAGTGGCAGAGTGGCTTTCACTGCAGCCTGAACCTGTTGTAGAGTCTTGGTCTTGTTCTGGGTCCCACTCAAAACCAGCAGCTTTTTGAGTCACTTGATAAATAGTTTGGATTAGCACACCCAAATGAGGGGTATGTTGCTTCCAAAATCCAAAGAGGCCCACCAGACATTGTACCTCCTTTTCAGTTGTAGGAGGTGCCAGATGTAACAACTTATCCTTCACTTTAAAAGGAATATCTCAACATACCACACACCCCTGGACCCCTAGAAATTTCAGTGAGGTGGAAGGCACTTGAGGTTTTGTCAGATTAATTTCCTACCCTCTTGCATGCAAATGGGAGACCTGGTGGTGATGTGGTTAAGAGCTCAGGGTGCTAACCAAAAGGTCAGTAGTTCAAATCCACCAGCCGCTCCTTGGAAACCCTATAGGGCAGTTGTACTCTGTCCTGCAGAGTCACTATGAGTCGAAATCAACTTGTCGGCACACAACAACAGCTTGCAAATGTCTTACCAATAAGTCCAAAGTTATCGATGCTTCTTCCTTACTATATCCAATTAGCATAATCTCATTAATGTATTGGAACAGTGTGATGGCTTGTGGAATGGAAAAGCAATCAAGTTTCCTGCAGACTAAATTATGACATAGGGCTGTAGAGCTGATATACCTCTGAGGTAGGATAGTGAAGTTGTATTTCTGGCCTTGCCATCTGAAGGCAAACTGCTTTTGGTGTTCCTTAGAAAGCAGAATGGAGATAAAGGCATGTGGACAGATCAATAGGTGCATACCAGGTACCAGGAGATATAATAATTGGCTCAGGCAGTGAAACCACATCTGGAACAGCAGCTGCAATTACAGTCACCACCTGCTTAATGTTACGATAACCCACTGTCGTTCTGCAAGATCCATCTGTTTTTTGCACAGGCCAAATTGGCAAATTGAATAGTAATGTGATGGGAATCACCACCCCTGCATCCTTCAAGTCTTTGATGGTGGCAGTAGTCTTTGGAGTCCCTCCAGAAATGTTGTATTGCTTTTGGTTTACTGTTTTCCCAGGTAGGGGCAGTTCTAATGGCTTCCACTTGACTTTTCCTACCATAATAGCCCTTATTCTACATGTCAAAGATCCAGTGTAGGGGTTGTGCCGGTTTCTGAGTATGTCTATTCCAAAAATGCTTTCTGGAAGTGAGGGAATCACTGCAGGATGGCTTTGGGGACCCACTGGACCCACTGTGAGATGGACCTGAACTAAGACTTCATTAATAACCTGACCTCCATATGCCCCTACTCTGACTGGTGGGCCACAGTGACATTTTGTGTCGCTTGGAATTAGTGTCAGTTCAGAGCCAGTGTCAAATAATCCCCCAAATTCTGATTATTTCCTTTTCTCTATTAAAGAGTCACTCTCGTAAAAGGCCGTAGATCCTTTTGGGGAAGGCTGGGAGAAAGATTAACAGTATAAATTTTTGGCAGTGCAGTAGGGTCCTTACTCAAGGAGACCCAGCCTCCCCTTCATTTAAGGTGCTGTGGGTCTGTAAGCTGGCTCAAGTCTGGGAAATGATTGAGGGGTCATGACTCTCTATTCCAGAAATTCAAGTTAGACTGCCTTTCTCTTGGCCTAGAATTATTCTACTTGTACAGATCAAGTAAATATTTAGTAGATTTCCCATCTATTTCACTCCTAGCACTGCCATCATGGCTAAGTAACCAATGCCATATTCCATAAGACTATTCTGATTACTGCTTTGACTCTCCTGTCAATTATGGTAACCATGCCCACCTTGACTTTGCCAATTAAGTGCCACCAGTTGGCCCCTACCACCATGGAGTCCAATCGAACCCATTATAGTTAGGTGTTTTAATTTTTTTTTTAGGGCAGTTCCCACTGTCAAGTCTGACTTACATAAAATAGGAATCACAGCAGTCCTCAAGGATGCTAGGGCTCCCTTCACAAATTTGTTCCTCACCATTGTGGTGAGAAGTGTGTCCTCTGGATACTGCATGTGTGGGTCTGCGGGTCCCACCTGATAAATCAGCTCTAACGTGTAATTTCCCTAAGTCTTTGGATACCTTCTCCTACAGGATACCAAGGCAGGCCTGGGATTTCACCTTGATTTAGTGTAAGCCACTGCTTAATCCATGCTTTAGTGAACAAACCAAATAAACTATTAGATCCTTTTCTAAACCCTTGAGTTGAAACATTGAATGAAGAATCTGAGCTTAGTGGATCCATATCAGTAAACTCAGACTGATCCAACTTGATGTTCCTTACACCATTATTCCACACCCTTAATGGCCATTCCCACACATATTCCCCAGTTTCTGTTTGTATATATTAGAAAAATCAAGCAGTTCTTTTGGAGCGTAGCGTACCTCCTCCTGGGTCACACTTTGTACTTCACCTCTTGGATCTCACTGGGACTTAAGCCTAGTTATAGGTCTAGAACTAAAAATGTGTGGTTGGTCTGGGTCCTGTGGACATTTAGCAATGTCTTGTAAGGCATCGGCCTCAGGTAATGCACCAAATAACGTCCCTGGAGATATCTCACACAAAGACACTTCAGGCACAGCTGAGTTAATCTCATCGTATGGGCCCAATCCCATTGCCATCGAGTCGATTCTAACTGATAGTGCGTCATGTGGGAATGGATGGTTTTACTGGGGAGGGTGGCTTAGCAGACGAAGATGAATTAATCTCTTCAGACGGGAGTAAGAGGGATGGTTATGTTGGAAGGAGTGACGCAACGGAATTTAGCGGCCCATATGTCCCCATCGCAAGTTTCTGGATCCCATTTCTTCCCAATTAATACCCTCACTTTAACTTCAGACACCATGTGAGGTTGGCAATTCAGTTGGCAATGTAATTTTTACGATAAGACTCTGAGTTTGGTTTTTGCCAATCTCTGCTCTGTGACTACAAGAAATAAGGCTTTCTTTCAGGGCACAAGTGGCAACTTTCAGTTCTTTTATTCGGTGTTTGAGCTGTGACTCTGAAGCCCTGAGCTCACCTCTTTCTTTCACCCCTTTGTCTAGCGAAAGCAGGACCAACCAACCAGCACCCCTATATTTCTCATTCTGACAAAATTGTGCAAAAGTATCAAATATGCAATCACCTAGAGCCTTGTTTCTCACAAATATTTGATCCATTGTTGATGATATTTTGCATATTCCTATTTCCACTTTAGCTGTGTCCTCTTTACTACCAGTGGCAGAGTCATCAGCACCTTTACGACTACCCAGACTTGAGAACCAATTCAGAAAACTCATCCTTCTGATTTTGTTCCTCTAGAGCCAATCTCAGTACCAGATGTCTCAGGTTGGGTTCTCTAGAGAAGCAAAACCAGTGAAGTATATACATGTGTATGTGTGTGTATATATATATATATATATATATATATAGTTTGGTTTTGGGGGTTTTATATATATATAGAGAGAGAGAGAGAGATTTATTTCAAGGAAATGGCTTGCACAGTTGGGAAGCTGGCAAGTCCCAAATCCATGGGCCACATGTCAGGCTGGACGTTTTTCCTGATTTATGTAGTTGCAAGGGCTGATAAACCCAAAATTGGCAGATCAGATGGCAGGCTGGTGGCTTATGAGGCTTTGGGAGCTGGAAAATCCCAAAATCTGTAGATCAGACGGCAGCTGCTGGCTCACTTCCCAAGAACCGGAGGTCAGAGGATGACGAATCAGATGTGGATTCCAGAGAGGGTGAGCTTTGCCAAAACACCTATATGTATTGGATGTAATCCACACCCCCAAGAAACTCCCCTTATCAAGTGATTGACTGCTCATATCAGATCATAAAATGGAGGATGATTATATAATATTTGCGAAACCACTGAGAATCATGGCCTAGCCAAGTTGACATATAGCCTTAACCATCACGGATACTAATGAAAAGCTATAAATATATTTGTATAGTAGATGGACTTAGAAGAGAATCATTGAGCTAGTAAGGCCTTATCTATGAACATTGGCTGATAATCTGTTTATTTAAATTGCCTCGCTACCCACATTAGCAAGCATTGCAATAAAGATATATTTATTTAAAATCAGAAATTTTTCTCTGTTTTCTGGGTTTGATTTTTTTCAGTGGAAATTTGAAGTTTGTTTTCCCAAATAAAATGATTCAGTAAAGATTTGCCAAAGCCTTTGGAGGTTTTAGAAAACTAATGTATTTAGTATAAATTTGGGGCTTTGTTATTTTAAAGAGACATCTTTAGACACCTTTTAAAGAAACACCATGTGCTGCTGCTGCCACTCATTCAGTAAAGGCTTCTTGAATTTTTAAGTCTCAAGCAATGGGTTTAAGTCATTAAGATGCATTGTAGCAATAATCAAATGATAAATATTACACCGTCCTTGTTACACCTGCTGACCCCCAATGACATGTCATTTCAGGCAGACCTCTTCATCCTTCATTCATCTGCAATTAAAATGAGTTCAACCCTCTTTCTTTTGGGACCAGACAAACCTGAGTTCAAATTCTTACTCTGCCACCTAATCAGTGTGACCTCGGGTAATTCACCTGACCACTCTGATCTTCAGTTTCCTCACATATAAAACAGGGAAGGAAATGGCATATACCTCATAGGGCCTTCATAAGGATTAAATGAGAGAATACACATAAATCTCTTAGCACTTGCTTAGCACATAGTTAGTACTTCTTAAGTGTTAAAGGTTGTTGTCCTGTTAATAATAATAGATGATATTTCAGTGAAGTTATCAAGGTAAACTATTTGTGGCAATAATCATTACAGTAAAATCATAGTTGACTAGAATGCCTAGGAGAAGAGGTGTTTTGATTAATATGATTTTATGATTGTATAGAAAGCTGTTTGTGCCTCAGTCTATTATTCATTATCTTTCTGAGCACTATTAGTCTTCAATTTTCCTTTCACCCTCCCAACCACCTCTACCCTCCCCAACAATATTTTTGATTTTACATATTACATAGGTGAAAATGTGTAGCATATAGTGCTTAAGTATAATTTTGGATATATAGTTAAGATACAATATATTTACTGGTAAATCATTAGGACTTTTTAAAATTGTTTTTGGGCTATTCAGAGCATCAGGGACCATTGTACACTACTGTTGGAGACTGGGTTTAATTTGTATTAATTTCAGAATATACTACCATGTTTTTACACAAATAACGTGCACCTTCTAGATTTGTTTTCCAGCCGTGCCCTCCCCCTGCGAGGTGTTTTCATAAGTGCTGCTATGCCGACTTTCTTTTACTTAGTGTTGTAAAAAATGATTAGCATAGCACACTTAAGAAAATGCCTCATAGAGAAGGTCGTGGTTGGTAAGCAAATGTAGAAGGCCGGTGTTACTTGTGCAAAAATATGGTAGTTATTTTTTCCTGTAACCTATTTGAGCCACTTATAACTAGTAATTTTTTTTCTGACCTTATACTAAAATAATTACATTTCTGGCATCAATTCACTGGGAATAAATGCTAAACTTTTATTCTGTCTGCCTTAGCTGGGAAACAAATTTCTACATCTACTAAAAATATTCTTTTAAATAGAAGACAAAAATAAATATGTGAAACAGGATAGGTAATATGTTTTAGATCTTGTTAAAAGTTCTTATATTCTAAATGTAGAAACTCAGATTTGCAAAAAGTATAAGAGCTGTCTTCAGTGTGTTGAACATTTAACAAGATATTACCATTTCTTATGTAGAAGATGAGTAACGCTGGCAGTTACAAATCTGGCTTTTCTCTACAGTATATGCTAGTTGCCATGTACGCCTTATCCAACTTTACTAGGCAGAAAACCCCAAAAGTGTTGGAGCAGGTGGATGAAAAATAGTAAAATTGACTATATAAGAAATGACCAAAATACAGTGTAGGTGGCCTAATCAGTTATTAGAAGCATGCTTTGGTTCCATACTTTAATATTCTAATTCTTATTACAGAAAAGTGTCAAATGAGTAACAGCTGTTAGATACCAACATTGCAATTAATTTGGCTCTGTTCTCAGTCAAATGCATTTAGATTCATGTCAGTAATTACACCTAGCAGACTCACAGTACCAACAAACTCTACTGAACCCTAGTCTCTAATAAGACTTTTTTTTTTTTAATTATATTTATTCCACCCACATCGAATCTCTGAGCCCCTGGGCTGCTTCAGAATCAGAACAAAAATCTATTGTTACACTAAATGTGCAAAAAGATTATTAAAGAAGAAAACCTTTCAGTGATTTTTAATTTCATTCTACAAGTATTTATTGAGTGCCCACAGTGTGCTGAGCAGGGGTGACACGCCCTAATCATAGTATTGTTGTCTGATAACTCAGCACCATTAACCTACTTGATAAGGGGTTATTTAACAATCAGCTTTTTTCCCTTTCTGAGTGTGCCTCTTCTGTAAGAAATAATGGCTCTTGCTGCATGTGGTCCACACGCATATGTGTGCGTGTGTGTGTGCGTGTGTGTACACTCACATAGGCCCATATGCAGCATATAACATGCATAGTTCATGTATATTTTCACATATTTCATATACATGAAAAACTTTTATCTTTCTTATGTATAGTCAACCCTCATCCTTAATCACACTGTTCACAGCTGAAGAACTTATCTATAAATTGTATGATACGTTGACTTGTTAGTGGAAAAAATGGAAAGGAAAACATGTCTTGTTTTAAGAAAGCAGTTATGCCTTTGTTGTAATGGTATTAAAAAAATGATCACCTAAACTTAGAATATCTGATTGTCCTGGAAATCAACAATGAATTTTACTTGCTGTATCATAATAGCTCAGAAGATGATGGTATGATTCATTCAGGAATCCAAAAACAATTATCTTTTTAAATGTGCAGTTAACTATGGGTGCCATAAGATGTTATTTGTTTAACCAGTATTGGAATCCACTTTATTATTTTTTTTGTTTCTAATCTACTTTAAATGTACATTGTTTTAAAAAAAAGTCTGTTTATTAGAACAGATATTTCAGAGCTCCTGAATTTAATTTTATCCTTTTCTACTTGCGATGTCCTGGATGGGGTTGTCTAGGAATTATTTGGGGGCATCATTAAGCAGGATGGTTGCTTATAGGTTTAGGAAGACTCGGGCATAGCCCTTTTGAGGGTTGGACAGGGTCCCAGGAGGTTCTTTTCAGTGCTGTGTGATTGATTCAGTGGTATAAAACAACTGCTTTCTCAGAGTATGCTGGCTGAGGTTGTGTGGTAATCTGAAAATCATGTTATTTTGTTTGGGTATTTAATCCCTCATTTTTATAATGTAATCCCCATTCCAATTGTTAAGCTAGTTATTTTATGCAGTTGTGTGTTTAAAGTTGAAGGAATGTTCCACATTCTATGTTTATCTCACCAATACCTATGCATTCCTGGTTTGAGTTGCTAACTTGTGTGATTTTCTAGAACAATTTTTCTGTGAAAGGGAAACTGTGTTCCCTCTGGTCCTCTTTTGTCAAAACCCCTTTGCACTTGCTTTCTTTTGCCAATTGAACAATTTTTGAAATGCATCAGTAGGGAGAGCTTGCCAAGCCTTTGCTAGACAGGAGTAGCTTAGGTGCATTTAAACAATCCAGCTTGAAAAGGGGATTTCTCTTTTTTTATTTGAAAACAATTGAAAATGAAAGGTGTATGTCTCAGGACAGAGTGCTTAACTGACCTCGTTCTACTGAACTTCAGTACGGTATATGAAACTGCCTCCCCTGTGTCTTCTCCAGTGCTTTAAAAAGATGTTTTTGTTGTTTGAGGCAACTGAGTCAGAGCTCTAGCTGGCATAACCGAAATCCATTATATTGTTAGTTTTTGTTATACTGTTCTTTGCATCTCTTTTTCTTCACTCACAAAGTCAATGCAGCTTTGTTGTAAGGGCTATCTGATCATGTTTTGAGGAAAAAATCAAGATCTAGCTATAAAGATGGGCTATAGCTACATTAAGCTCTAAAAATAAGCATGCTTCATCCCCCACAGTACATATAGCCTGTGAGCGGTAATCCTGTAAGCTCCTGTGTGGCTAAAGCATGTTGAAACTATCTGGTTTCACTTGAGTAACCATGACAGTAAATGAAACCCCCAAAAGGCACCTGTCCCTTCATGGACTGAAATGGGTGGGTGTACAAGGGTGAGGGCCTGGTAGTGCAATGCCAGCCTATCATCCCTTATCCCGTCTCTCATTTTAAGACCCCAGAGGAACAAACTAAACATTTTATAAGGAAATGCATGGATTCTTCCTTTTAAGATCATAGCAAATTATAACCTTAGGATAGGAAATCACTGTGCCCTGGGCTTGAGTAGTTAATACTTCTTCTGAAGGATGTGGGCCTTTAAAGACAAAGTAACTAAGGACTAATTGGTGCTTACATAACAATGTAAATCAGAAGTCTGTAGTTTTGAGGAACCTCCTCAGAAATTTACTGAGAGTACACTATGTCTTAATGGAAAATAAAAAAATATATATATATTATTTAAATGGAAAGGGGGCCGTTAAAAATAGAATTTCCACAAGATTAAATTTGTATATAAACTCATAAGATTTAATTGTAATTTATGAATGCGGGGACGGGGGCACCTGGTCTAGAAGTCAGATGAGCTCCAAAGGACAAGTGGAAGAGACCAAAGTTATGTGGGCAAAGTGGCGTAAGAAAAATGAGTGGGCAAGGAAAATGAAGTAACTCTAGGTAAAAAGTGATTAGAAATTATAAGTTTACTTTCCTTACATGGCATATTGTGGAGACTTAGTGGCACAGTGGTTAAGAGCTACGGCTGCAAACCAGAAGGTTGGCAGTTCAACTCCTTCAGCTGCTTCTTAGAAACCCTGTGGGGCAGTGCTACTCTGTCCTATAGGCTCGTTATGAGTTGGAATCAACCGGACAGCAGCAGGTTTGGTTTTTATGGCATATTGGGTACCTTAGTAACCAGGTCGTATGCTATAGCTGAGGCAGCAAATGTGGATTGGTTGACTTAGGTTTTGTCTCCCGGGAAAGTCAGGCATTTACAGGAAATAGAAACTAATTAGGTCTCAGTTTACTGACGTGGGGCTTAGCGTAAGTGACTCCATTTTAGGCTTAGCATAGTCAGATTAACAGGGCTTTATGCCAGTTTTGTTTTGTTTGTTTGAGGGGGAAAATAAAACACCAGTTGCCTGTCTCACAAATATGTTAGGAAAAGGAAACATTTCTGTAGAGGTCCACCTGCTCTAAAAATCTCTGATATTTAAGAAAGATCAAAGTTCAGTTCAAAAAATTAAAGTCCTTTCTCATCAGCATGTTTTTGTTTGTTTGTTTGTAGATAGTTTCTGAAACAAGGTTCAGATTTCCATGTGGTGTGCTTTTACATGATATCCATAAAATCATATAGACTTTTTGAATTGCTGGTGCCTTGCTATCATTCTGCTGCACCTCCCTCCTCTTCTTTAGGATTGTTGCATTGTTGTACTCTTCCTGATACATTGCTTCCTGGTGGGTGACACCATGATTAGTGAGCAATCTGATATATAAATAAGGTGGTGAGAACTGCCTCAGCAGTTCGGTTTCTATTTGAAAGGAATTAAGCTGTCTCTTTGTGTTTTCTCACATTTTCCTCTACTTAGTGTTTTCACAATTATACACTATAGGAGGGCCCCTTTTCTCTCTCACTCCATGTCTGAAAAGAAACATTTGGTTGATTCAGAATTCTCCTGGCAATGTGATTTCCCATATGTTATACTTCTTATACTGTATATATTTTATCATGCCAGAATATGGACTTCACCAGTAGTTAATAACTACTGATTTCCTGGGAGGATCCTAGGAATGTGGATGCTTTGAGAAGTTTTTTTTTTTTTTCTTATTTCCACTGATATTAAAGGAATGTTTCTATAGGAATAGCAATAAGAAAGAATGCATCAAATTTTGAACTTAATTCTTGACTATATAGACATTGTGTATTTGTAGGTGTTTTGTGTGCTTTGGTAGGTGTCTTAGTTATCTAGTGCTGCTGTAACAGAAGTAACACAAGTGGGTGACTTTAACAAACAGAAATTTATTTTCTCACAGTTTAGGAGACTAGAAGTCTGAATTTAGGGCACTGGCTCTAGGGGAAGGTTCTGTCACTGTCATCTCTGGGGGAAAATCCCTATCTCAGCTTCTGTAGCCCAAACATGTCTTGGTTCCTTGGGGATCTCCACGTGGCATCTATCTTTCCCCCATCTATGCTTGCCTGTCTCTGTGTTTAATCTGCTCTTTTTATATCTCAAAAGCCTCTAGGTTTAAGATGCATCCTACACTGATATGGCCTTATTAACATAACAAAGAAAACCCTACTTCCAAATGCAATTTAATCCACAAGTATAGGAGTTAGGATTCCAGCACATATTTTGGAGGGACGCAATTCAATCCATAACAATAGGCATGGAAATATGTTAGGTCATTACAACTTTAGCATGTTCAAAATTGAGTATGATTTTAATAGCTTAACTCATTAGCAAAGATGCCTTTTAAGTATAGCAAAAGTTACAATATGTATATATATATATATAATGTGTACACTATATATAAGCCCGTTGTCTTATATATATACAAGACAATTCCAACTCATAGCGACCCTATAAGACAGAGCAGAACTGCCCCTTAGGGTTTCCAAGGAGCAACTGGTGGATTCGAACTGCTGACCTTTTTGTTAGCAGCCAAGCTCTTAACCACTATACCACCAGGGCTCCACACTATATGTATTTGTATATGTATATTTGTTGTCATTAGTTGTTGTTGAGTCAGCTCTGACTCATAGCCACCCCTTGTACAACAGAAGGAAACATTGCCCAGTCTTGCACCATCTTCACAATCACTGGTATATTCAAGTACATTATTGCAGCCACTACGTGCCTTCCAACCTAGGGGCTCATCTTGCAGCACTGTATTGGGCAATATTCTGTTGTGATCCATAAGGTTCTCATCAGCTAATTTTCAGAAGTAGATCACCAGGCCTTTCTTCCTAGTCTGTCTTAGTTTGGAAGCTCTGCTGAAATCTACCATGAGTGACCCTGCTGGTATTTGAAACTCTGGTTGCATAGCTTCCAGCACCATAGAAACATGCAAGCCACCACAGTATGACAAACTGATAGATGGGTAGTAGGTGTGTGTGTGTGTAGTGTGTACATATGATTTCATAGACTCCCACAAATAGGTATTTGTGTGTATGTATGTTATTAAATATTTAACTATCATGACTCCTGTTTTGTAACTCCACTGAAGTGTAAAGCTAGTTAGAAAGACATACAGTATTGATGTCAGGGTCTCACGTTACCCAACCTTATAACAAGATAGTATGATAACTATTTTTATATAGTCAGTGTTCCTTTAGACTTACCCACACATTTGCTTTTCATTCCTTTTTGCATTTCAGACCATCCATCTGGAATAACTCTGAAATACCCTCTTTAGAATTTCTTTCAGGGGAGGAAGGCAAACTATTTGACCTCTTTAGGACCTTTTTGGGTCAAGACAAACACAAGCCTTATGCTACCCCAACCCCAAGGCATGGGACCTTTGCCCTTGTTAACCACATAGGAGCTCTCATTCCTATTGTCCCATCTCACCAAACCTACCCCTCACATTTCCTGGCTCATTGCTTTGACCAATTCTTTCCCATTTTAGTTTACAAGCCAGAATGTTTCATTTAGCTTTGTGCTTTACCTGGTTTTGTTTTCTGATCTAGGGCTTTGCATAGTCTTATCAGCTTCAGGTCCCAGCCTTCTGGTTTCCTGGTGACTCACTTCCCACTGCCCCCATTCCGGCCTACCTCCTCACCCTCGCTCCTTAACCCAATGCCCCATGCTTTCCCTACCGCTAATTGGCAAGCTAATGTACTTCCATCATCCAGAAACACTACTGAGCTGTGTTGGTGCCGTGTGGCGCTTTGGCAATTGCCTCAGGAACCGTACCACCATTTAACACTTCAGATTCTAGTTTTGGAATTCTTCTAGGACAGTGGTTCCCAAAGCATGGTTCCCTAGACCAGTAGCTTCTGCATAAGGTGGGAATTTGTCAAAAATGCATATTTTCTGGCCACATCGGAAACCTACTGAATCAGAAACTGGTCGGGCGAGGGAGAAAGCAATCAGTTTTATAGCAAGCTCTCTAGGTGATTCTGATGCAACTGAAGTTTAAGAACACCGGAATCCAGTGGCTTGACTTACCCTCTTATGTTACAGGTACGGCACGAAGAGCGCTTGGCTAGTTTAGTGCTAAATAGTAAGCTGGGAGCTGAACCTCCTTCAGCCCAGTGGTCTCTCTGCACACACTACTCCACATTGTTTGTACTTAAAATTGTTTTTAGTTAAGTATTTAAATTGAGCCATGTGCATTGAAAAATGAGAGGCTTATCTCTTGTATTCCTACATTTTTTTTGAGCCCACTGCAAGTGGCGGGATCAATCAGAATCAAGTGACTCTTAGTGACAAGGTGGGAGGATCCCATTGGCATTGGACACTTTACTCAGCAGAATCTTCATGTGTTGTCCAGTATGGCTTCGACTGATTGATATTGCCATATTTTCTAAGCAGCTACATATCCAAATGAACTCAAACAACTGATGTATTAATGATTTTTTATTTCATATATATGTGTTTGTGTGTATGTGTGGTTGAGGGGTGTTTAGCTTGTAAAGGAATAACCAGAGAATTTCTGAGTACCAGCGTCCCTAGTATAGTAAAATAGAATTCCTTGGTAGTGGGGAGGGGGTAGATAATAAATTACATAACTATTCAGGAATACATTTATTGAAGAACAAATTAATCTTTTATAAGTTATTAGTACACTATTACTATACTCATTCTGTAATTATCTCCTTATTCACATATACCTTTTGTCCTCTCTTGATGGATGCTCTCGCATATTCTTCTGATAGCAAACAAACATGTGTGAGTTCCCATTTGTTCCAGTTTGGCATCTTTGCCCCGTACACCCTCATGGATCCGAACTTAGAAGGAAGGAATCCAAAGCTACAATTTCAATCTTTCCTCCTTTCAATTTTAACAATCCAAACACTTTTTTCACTGATAAGCAATTGGAACATCAAGAGCATTTTCTTACTAAATTATGCTCTAGTTGAATGAAAGTTAGTGCTGCCTCTTAAGGAACTCACTTAGCCTCTGGGAGATTCTTCCTTGATAAGATTTTATAAACATTAAAGAAAACAGTATTAAGAGATTATCAGGAAAAGTATTACATCATCTTGAAGACCCTGTAATCTTTTTCAAATGTTAATAAGAAATGTGTGAAAAATGGACAATCAGGATACTTTATTATACTGCAAATGGCTTTTGTCTTACCAAGACCAGCAAGATAATTTGTAGGGCTCACTGTACAATGAAAATATGGGTTCTCTTGTTTAAAAAATTGTTAAGATTTTCAAGACAGCAACAACAAAGCGTTAAGCCAAGTGTGGGGCCCTTCTGAGCGTTGGGCCCTGTGTGACTGTGTTTTACCTAAGTGTTGCAATTAATAGAAGCAGCAGAATTCTCAACACTTTGTACATGGAATGTAAATAATGTTTTGCCTTGAATAAAAGTGAAAACCTTTTAACAAGAATCCACTTCTAAAAAAAGTCTCTCCCTGGAAGTGACCTCTTTTATTTATTTCAAAATGTCTGTCTTTTCCTATCAATTTCAGCATTATCTCTGCAGCAAATAAAAAGGGGAGCTTTTCCCATGAGAACTTCTGTCAAGAAACAATCTTCTTCAGCCCTCTTCTGATATATTAAATAGTTCTCATTTCACCTAAGTAGCTTAGAACATTTTTCCGTGTCGAATACTTTACATACTCTGAACAAACTATCAAATTTCTCATATATGTTGCTGAAGAGATTTCCACTTCTCTTTTTTAATCCCTAGTGGCTTAAGGTATCGTATCTACAGATAGTTTAAACTGCATTCTCTGTAAGTGAGGTAACGCTGCTTGGAGTATTGCATTTTGTAGCATATCTTTCGGTGTGTTTGCATTTGATGTTGAGTTCGCTTTGAGTAATATCAGTCCTTTGGATTTGTTCTCTGTGATTTGGTTTTCATAAAACATTAGGGTGCTCTATAGAGTATTCAGTCCAGTCTCTGCCTCTAGGTATGCCTGCATGTAAGTCTCAAAGACAAATGGTGAGGCAGCATGTTCCTCAGTGTCCCAGGAGAAGAACAGTGTAATAGCACAGATAATCCTTATATAGTGAGGTATGTTCAGGGAGACACCAACTGCGTTTATATTCCTCGCAAGTTCCCTCGTTCTTGAAAATAATCAGTATTCATTTTTTAATTGAAATTATGTGCTATGTCTTATTCCTTTACCTTTAGTCAAAGATTTTTTCTTCCTAAATCTATCCTCAATTATATTCTTGTTGAGAAAATAGAAAGCAGACTTCTCTGACAGGTTTATTCTACCATGCAAACTCTGTCATCAAATTTGTCAGCTCTCTCTGATACATAGACAAACCTTGGTTAATCATTATTATTGTGGACTTTTTTTTAATGAAAAACTATTGAATTATTCAGTTTTTCTTAAAAGTTCAGTGATTTTTATATTAAGATGCTCTTTAGTACTCAATATATTCACAGGATGCTCAGAGTTTGCCTTACCTGGTCCACTGGCTCTAATATTTATTAGAATAATTTTATTTACAGTATGTTTGTGTCATACTGGAAATGTTAGAAGAAAAAATTGAATTTTGACTGTGAAAGGTCCTTTCTTCTCTTATAAAAAGGAAAAAATGCATTGTCTGACATTAATAAAAGTCATGCTGACGTTCTCGTACAACAAACTCACTAAAATGACAAAGAACATGAAAAATGTAATTAGATGTTTGGTTGAACTGAGTAAGTGGATTTGTTTTCCTATCTGATAAATTCTAATATACAAAAATAAAATTGTAATTAATAAAAAAGGGCAAACATGGCAAATAATATTGATTTTCTAGGTAATATTGAAGCAATTGCCATTAATTCATGTGCTCACAATAGAAACTATAGACTTTTTTGCAAATATTGCTGAATTTTCCTCTGAAATGTATTATAACGAGTGGATTTATTTATTCAGTTCTCAGTAAGGTACTGGCTATATCAAGGTTTTAGGAAAATAAACATGTATTCTCTATCTCTAAGTATATTAACTAATCTATAAAGGCTTGACATTCATTAATGCTTGCTGATGGAAAAAATAAGTTCTACAGATTGTGTTTTGCTCAGCACTGCATAACTTACTTTCACAATCCCTACTTAAGCTTTGATTTCTAAATCTCTCCCCAGTGAAATCATACCTCAAAGATGTTTCATTAAAATGACAAGAGAAGCTGTCTTGCATCCCTATGTTGGGGTGGAGGCAAGGGACAGAGTTCGGGGAGATCTTGCAAAACCACTCCTCAGCTTTAGGAAAAGAAGTGCAGATTATCAACCTCTGAAAAACCAGCAACATCTCCGACATGAAGATAATGGCCTAAAGAACAAGACTACTATGAGCCAGGCATCAGCTTGTCTTGATCTTGCTCTCAAGGTTGTATTGGTGACTCAAACAGAGTTAGAACATGGAGGTTGAAGTTATGTTACATATGAATTTTTAGAAAGACTGTGCTTTTAAAGTGAGGCATTTTAAAACATATTTAAAATTTTTCATTGTCATAACCTTCTGCAGTATGTACTCTACCACTTTTCTTGATCTACCCTACTTCCATTTGGAAATATTTTCTCAGAATGTTGGTAGTAGGTCAAATGTGGTTTAATTATATTCTCTGAATATTAATTTGAACCATATAAAATTGTTAGTACTTACCTCTTTTCGACTAACAAAAATATTAATCTTATATGGTTCAATCTAACAAAAAATACATTATTCCCAACAGAAAGGTAATAGCCTACCATTACTTAACCAATGTTTGTTGTGGATGAAGCTCTAACTGTAACCTTAGCTGATCATTCACTTGCCAAGGCTGACATTGAAGATATTTTTGCTGGCAGGTTTTTGGCATATAAAAAGAGATTTCAAATAGGAAAAAAAAAAAAGCTCTTATTCATGCAGGGCCACCCTGGGAAACAGGCCTTAATAAAGTCACCTATCAGTAGCCTGGTCCCCTGTGAATCATGGTTCTTCCATTTTCATGGTATTTTTTGGAGAAAATACAATGTAGTTTCTTAATTTATCATTTTCTTTATTTTTGTTCCAAATGAATATGCCCCGGTCATTCTAATTAGATCAAGAGACACTGTATTCTCTTGGATATAGCTGAATGTAGACAAGATTTCCTCAGAAATCTATTTCCAAATCTCCTCTTAATATGGACGATTAATCTGTTCAGTATGCGTTGATTCCTCTAAGCTTGATTCTGATGTGGGAGTGAACTCTTCTTCATTTTATTCCCCAGTTCAGGATGCACCTTAAAATAATTTCCTTTAGGCTGACTATAAAGAAGTTTGCAGAAATAAATAGGTTCTCTAAATATACTTTTCCTCCTTTACCGAAGAAAGTGCTAATGCTAGTGCTTCGTTACTAAAACAAATATGACATTTTTAAAGCCTCACGATGTGAGTAATTGCTTTAAAGAAATCATGGTAAATTTTTTCTACCTTTTCCTGAAATAGAAAATCATAGTCCTGTTGTAGATCCAGGATTGCATACATCATAAAAGTATAAGTAGTGTATTTCTTCTAAAGGATAGGGGATAAATTTCCCCTATACTGAAAATTACCAGCTGCCACAGAAGAGCTAAGTGAAAAATTGTACTTATCATTTCTTTGTGAACCACAATTTCTTCCTGTTGATATAGGAAATAAACAGCCTTGAATGAAATCAGATAGTTTGCAAAAAATTCACTGATGAGTTTTGATGTGCAAATAATTAATACAAATTTTATATATATGTACGGCACTGGGTTTATATATATATATATCGCTCATCTATGCCAAAAAAAATTTGGAAGCTGGCTACCTGGTCAGCGAACTAGAAGAGATCCATATTCATGCCATTCCAAAGAAAGATGATCCGACAGAATGTGGAAATCATTGAACAATATCATATGCAAGCAAAATTTTGCTGCAAATAGTTCAAAAATGTCTGCAGCTAAACATCGACGGGGAACTGCCAGAAATTCAAGCCAGATTCAGAAGAAGACATGGAACAAGGGATACAATTGCTGATGTCAAATGGATCTTGGCTGAAAGCAGAAAATGTCAGAAAGATGTCTACCTGTGTTTTACGGAGTATGCAAAGGCATTTGACTGTGTGGATCATAATAAATTATGGATAACATACAAAGAATAGGAATTCCAGGTGATTTAATTACGCTCATGGTGGAACCTGACATAGACCAAGAGGCAGTCGTTCGAACAGAACAAGGGGATACTGCGTGGTTTAAAATCAGGGAAAATGTGTGTTGGGGTTGTAGCCTTTCACCATACTTATTCAGTCTGTATTCTGAGCATATAATCAGAGAAGCTGGACTATACGAAGAAGAACGTGGCATCAGGATTGGAGGAAGACTCATTAACAACCTGCCATGTGCAGATGACACAACCTTGCTTGCTGAAAGCAAGAAGACTTAAAGCACTTACAGATGAAGATCAAAGACCACAGCCTTCAGTATGGATTACACCTCAACATAGAGAAAACAAAAATCCTCACAACTGGACCAACACACAACATCATGATAAATGGAGAAAATAAATATTGCCTGGGCCTAAATTTTTGCCAAGGAGCATTTAGTAACCTCCTCACTCTCCACCCCTTTGGAAAATTCCGTACTTCGTAACCTCATTTTTATGACAGGTAATTAAAAAAAAAAATCAAAGCTCAAGGAGACACATCAACTTAAAATAAAGCACTTAGGAAGTTAAACTCCAAGGAAAGACAATCTTTACATGCCAGTATTTGCTCTGGTTTTACCAGCTTTTAGCAGGTTATTAAGCATAATTGTCATCCATGACTTTATTTTAAAAGTACTACATAATGTTCCGAAATTGACATAATTATGTCTCTGAGGTATTGGTGCCTGATTTTGTAATTCTATACCATTTCCTCCAAACTGATCGACTTCCATGTAATTCAATGGCATCCATATTATTTACTCAGTAATCTGTAATTACATACTTTCTGTAATGAAGCACCTTATGTTTTATTGCCCTGTGCTCTCAGGAGCTCTGTAGGTCTCGATTTTAGAAAATTTGAAGTTGGAAGAGCTATTTTTTTTTCCCAAATGAGCATAATAAAGTAATGAAGAGGTTAATCAGTGTTTCCTTGATTATTTGAGGCAACCAAAAGGCAATACCACCTAATATACAATTACCATATTACTTTTAATATGCCTGCTTTTTTAATTTAAAGGTTGAATTCAATTAATGGTGGTAGCAGTATGTTAAATTTACTGTGAACATCTGCCTTAGGGAGTTTTTTTTTTATTTATTTTGAAATTAATTTTTTTCTATTGGAGACCAGCTTCTTTTTTATTTAATAAAGTGTATAATTAAGGTTATTTTTTTAATAAAATAATAAGTTTTAATTATTTAATAGATCACAATATTATTAATATATATGCACATAAATTATTCCAGATTACCTGAATTTAGATCATTTAAGTTTCCAAAGCATTCACTCTAGGAATTTGATTCCTTGAATAGATTTGGTGAGCTAAAGTATATCCATATAATCATTCTAGAAGCGTTATCCATTTAAAGTTATAAATGTAAAGTATCGTATTTGTCTTTTTTTTCTTTCTGCTTTTTTTTTCAGAATTTTCATTAATCTTTGTTTCCTTAATTAAGCACATGAGGGAGTATGTATAGGTATGAACACCGAGGGCACATGCGAAAATGATAAAGAGAAGTAGCTTGGCTGGTGTAGTTAGAGGAGCCAAAGTAAAAATTAGAAGCAGTTGATGAGACTATTGGAGTTTGGATTGAATCTGGTGAGCCCTGACTTCAAAAGGGATAATGTGATTAAAGTTATAGTTTAGTAATGGGTGAGACAGTAGCAGAAAATTCAACTTGTTGATTCATATAGCAGTAAGCCAGGAATGAGTGGTAGACTTGGGGAGGAAACTCTGATTCTGAGAGAGATTTCCTATGAAGGAGTAGTACACTTAGTTACTGTTTGAATTTGGAGATGAAGAAAAAATATCAAAGACCCAGAGGTTCCAAGCCTGGCAGATAATCAGAGATGAGAAAATTGTGATGCAGTCATTGGGTGTGTTTTTGCGTAGGGAATCTACATATGATTAAATCAGTTTTAGACAAGTTGGCTCTAAGATGATGGGATATCTTGTAAATAACATTATTCAAGAGTAGCTAATGATTTGGGCCTGAAATGGGAATAAGAGTTAATAGTGGGGATGTGACTTAAGGCGTCTCCATCATAGAAAGGACCTAGAAGTCTTAAAACTGAGATAACTTCATGGAGTGCAAGGAAACAAAAGCCACAGATTGTCCAGTGCCACTTTGGTCTTATTTCTCTCTCAGCAGCTTGTTTCAATTTCATCAGAAGGCAGCAATGGGATTGCTAGGTGGACAAATATATTCTCATCAATTGAGAAAGAACCCATCCATGCTCAGTCATACGAGCTCTCTTTTGGAGCATATAATTGAACTACTCTTAAGAAATTATTGAGGGATTGACACCTAGGCTTAAAGGTAAATCCTTCCCTCTTCCATATTGAAACATCAGTGTAAATTACAATATTGAGTTACGATAATGCATATCAGCATTACATACCTTTAGTTTCTTAAGTCAAGCAAGTGGCGATTGATAGCCTCTTATGCATCGCTGACCATGGCTTGTACCTTGTAATCCTCTACTGCTTTCAAATTGGACAAGAGATTGATTCTTGACCCAGAGACAAATATTTATAGATCGGTCTATTGCATAAGAGCTAGGTAGTCTTGAGTGCATCTCCCCCCTAAAAAAGTTGTTTTATATCAATCAAATTAATTTGATTCTCTTTCTTGGGGAATTTGACTCAAAGACACAAAGAGGGAGAATTAGTTGGCAAATGGCAGAGAAGAAATAAAAACAAACACTAAGAGTAGGCACACATTTGTATACTTGGTGATGGTCTACCATTACTGTTGTGGTGTGTGACTGCATTCTCCTGAGGGCAGTTCTCAAAAATCCACTTCTATCCCACACTTAACCTCAAACTTGTTCTACTATGCACTGAGGAAGATACAAAGATGCATTTGACCTCATAGTGGTGCCCTGGAAACTAAAACTATTTCTTTCCCTGTCCTCTCTCCCCCACTAGGATTGTGTCTTATGAAGATGTTTAGGTTTATTATATGATTTTATATTCTGATATGGCAGTCCAGTTGAAGCCCAGAAGTAAGGAGCAAGGTCTTCTGTAAAAGAGTTGAATTTACCCAGTCAGTGTTAGTGAGAGGCAGATTCTCAGATAAGAAGTTAAAACTTATCAGGAGGTTTCCCACTGGTCTTTGAAAAAACTCTCTTATATTTTTCTGACCATTCTTTTGGAACTGGACTTCAAGGACTCTTAATGTAAATCCACATAGAAGTGTGTGTGCAATTGTTGCTTCATTATTCTCTTTTTTTTTTATTGAAATGATTGTTACCAAGATCTTTCAGCACCTTAGAGGCAGATTGTGAGCTCTAATGGTGTCTGTACCAGCATGGCATTGACATTGAGAGGGTGTACTCTAGAGCAGGAGTTGTTGTTGTATGCCATCAGGTCGATTTTCTAACCATGGCGACCTCATGTGACAGTAGAACTGCCCTATAGGGTTTTCGTGGATGTAATCTTTACGGGAACAGATTGCCAGGTCTTTGTCCTGTGGAGCTGCTGGGTGGGTTTGAACCACCAACTTTTCGTTAAGCCGCCGAGCATTTAACAGTTGTACCACCAGGGACCCAGAGAACAGGGGTAGGCAAACTTTTTTCTGTATAAAACCAGATAGTAAATATTTTAGGCTTTAGGGGCCATATAGTCTCTGTCACAACTACTCAACCGCCCTTATAACACAAAAGCACCCACAGACAATATGTAATGAATGGGTGTGGCTTAGTTCCCACAGAAGTTTATTTATGGATTTTGGAATTTATGGAATTTGAATTGTATGAATTTTTCATGTGTCACAAAATATTATTCTTCTTTTGATTAATTTAAACCATTTAAAAATTTGAAAACCGTTCTTAGCTCTTGGGCCATGCAAAAATTAGCAACAGACTGGGTTTGGCCCCAAGGGCCATAGTTTTCCAGTCCTGGAGCCCTGGTGTGCAGTGATTAAGAGTTCGGCTGCTAACCAGAAGATCGGCAGTTCAAATCCACCAGCCACTCCTTGGAAACCCTAGGGTGCAGTTCTATAGGGTCACTATGAGTTGGAGTCGACTCGATGGCAACAGGGTTTCTTTTTTAGGTTCTAGAGACATGTCCTTTGGGTTCTAATGCTGTTCTGTCACATACCAGCGATATGACCTTGAATTAGTTACTTCACCTAAATATTCCTCAGTTTGTTTACCGATAAAATGTTTGGATGTGGGTAGTAAATGTAAATCCCTAGAACAGTGCCTGACATATAGTAAGTTATCAATAAATGTTAGTTATCGTTGCTCTTCCTACCTCCAAAACATCTTTCTTTTGAGAAGCTTAGATTTACTTTTTTTAATGATTTTGAATTGAGTTAAATTTGTTCTTCTTCCAAGTTTGTTTTTTCTTAGTTTTCCCTTCACAAACGTTCCATTCCCTTAGTAAATGATTCATTCTGATAAGACACACAGAGTATTTCAAAGATCTTTTTGAAATATTAATTATTTAAAATACTGAATGTGAGATATTTTACCAGAGGCATCAACAGTGGTTTTTCTGGTAAGCGTTAACATTCGGGTTTATTGGGTGTTTGTTTATTTATAGAATGTGTAATTTTCTTCTCCCAATCTTCTAGCATATAGGTAACTGGAAAAAAATTGAATAAGAATAAACAGTATTTTTAACTAAAGTTTACTATCAAACAGTTTTACCTCAGGCAAACTGCCAAAAACGTACCTCCAGCCAAAAAATTTCTTTTCTGAATTCTACTATTAGAAATCCATTCATCCAAGTGTTAACAAACTCCCCTTTAAGATGCAAATACATCAGGGAAGGTTAACTAACTAATTTAGTTCCCCTGACAAAATTTTAGGAAGCACAAACCACATAAATATTTGGAGAGAAATCACCATGCCTTTCCTCATTCATCACTTTGGTGTGGAATATCCATTTACCTGTGACCCCCTAATACAGTATTTATCACAGGATAAAATGTGCCTGAAATTTAACCTTAAATAACAAAAAAAATTTAAGGAAGAGTAACATTCACTATGAAGCTTACCTGCAATCTGATTATTTACTCACTAAAAAAAAAAAAAAAAAGGAAACTTAATTTCCTCTTCCGGCAAGGAGATGAGAAACACAACAGGATGAATGAACTCCCTAACCAACATTTTCCCCTGTAGTTTTATTTTTAATTGCTCTGAGATTGATTTGGCTTTCTGGTGCATACCACTGCACAAGACCTCACCTGGGAACATAATGGTTCTCTGTTGTGTTCTACAAATTTTCAACTACTGCATAACGTAATTACCACACTGCCCCTAGCTCATAGTGGGTTTCTGGTAATTTCTTCTAAACTCCTGTGTCCTCTTTTTCCTCTTGTAAGTTTTCTTTTGAGCAGGAGCATCTGCCTTCATTATTTCACTTAGAATTTTATACATTCTATTTAAGCCCTCTTTTAATCTCTTTGGAATAATATCTTGATTTTCTTAAGCTCTTCTCAATGGCCATAAATAGCTTCATAGTCTATTATCTTAGTTACCATCTGTTGGTTTTCCAAGTCACTGTTATCCCCATTATTCACCTACTTCCAATTAAACCCCCGAATAAACACAACTTTCCCATCAGGTAGAGACTTGTGGCCTGCTGTACAAGTTGCTCAGGCCTTTTTTTTTTTTAATGTCTGTTGATACAGTGCTTTGCCAACTGGTCTGATTTCTCTCCGACTCATTTAATGATATTACTAGTACTCTTACCAACAGATAGTAAGGCCCTGCAGTGTAATGTGTTATTTTCACCATATTGTGGTAGCCTTTTACTTAGTCTTCATTACCTCTTGTTGCTCCATGCTAAATTTTAAGAGCTATTTGTCAGCCCTGTGCCTTCATGTTTTTAGATCCGAGAGAAGGGATTTTGTTTCTCTCTTTTGTGATAAGTGAGCAGTCATCTAATTTTGTGTCGTCTACAAATCCATACATCGTGCAGCATGTTCTTAATCTGGACCATGATAGATAATGTGAAAAAGATTGAAGCTAATACTGACTTTTTTTTTTTTGCTCTCCACTTGTCACCACCTTCTTATGCTGTCACCTTCCATTTACTACTGCTGATGACCTTGCTCACAGAACCAATTTTCCTTTTCTATTTAGTCTTTCATCAATAATGCCAAAATTGACCATCCTACGTTGCCCAGGGTTATATGAAGAATAATATTTGTCACTGCAGATTAAACTCTATTCTTTGTATAATTCATCTCTCTCCCACTCTGGTCTGTTTTGCATACTACTATAAAGCTGATCTTAAATTCCACCTTCATTACATTACCGTCCTGTTGAAAATTCACCAATGGCTTTTTAGAGCCCATTGACGCAACTACAAGTTTTTTACCTTGGCATCTAAGGCCCTTGAGAACTCTGGCCTTACCTATATAACTGTAACTCCTGTCTTTCAAGTCTGTTGCTGTCTTCCTGGTTTATCATTTACACCATGCTTATTTTATTTCAGGGAGCTACACTGATTCAAAATGACCTTGCCTTTTTTTTCTCACTTAAAAGTATATGATATAAATAGACAAAACTAATATTTGAAGATAGAAATCAGAACAGAGGTTGTCTCTGAGTGCTAGGGGCATGAGAGAATTTTCTGGGGTGATGGAAATGTTCAACATCTTGATTGTTTTAGCGGTTACGTGGATGTATGTATTTGTCAAAACTCATCAGACTGCATACTTAAACCGCATTTCACCATTTGTAAATTTTAACACACGCAGAGAGAGAGGGAAAGAGAATACTAGGAGTTAAGTAATCTAGATTTTAGTGTCTTTTATCCAGTCATTTTGGAGCTCTGGTGGCATAGTGGTTAAGAGCTACGGCTGCTAACCAAAACGTTGGCAGTTTGAATCCACCATCTGCTCCTTGAAAACCCTATAAGGCAGGTCTACTCTGTCCTAAAGGGTCTCTGTGAGTCGATATCAACTCGAAGGCAACAAGTTAGGTTTTTGGTTTTTTATCCAGTCATTATTCAACCTTTTTTTAAAATCTGATTCTGTGCCATGTACGTGGAATAATAATACCTAAAAGCCAATAAACCAAACCCATTGCCATAGAGTAAATTCCGACTATAACAACCCTATAGGACAGAGTAGAACTGCCCCATAGGGGTTCCAGGGAGCAACTAGTGGATTTGAACTGCCTACCTTTTGATTAGCAGCTGAGCTCTTAAGCACTGCGCCACCAGGGACCCACAGTAATACCTAAAGTGCCATAGAAATGTAATGTTTTCAGAGGCTTAACTCCTATTTCCTCCATGAAATCTTCCCTAACCCCTCGAGCGCATAGACAGCATAGTTTTATTTTTTAAAATGATTTCATATGCATAAGTGTTATCTCATGCGGGAAGTGTCCCACCCTTACAAGAAACATTCAGGTTTTTGGGGGTCACTTAATACCGGTTGATAGCAACTTTCTCCAACTTTACGCAGCTCAACTTTTCAGAAAGTCGTAATTATGCAACTGAGAATTCAAGGACGCCATAGTAGTGAATTAAAGCCATTATGTCCTGGCTGTTAGAATTTTAGGAAATTATTTTTATAGTACTGGCTTTAGTTCAGTAATTTTCAAGACAGAATGAAGTAGAGTCTTAGGTAATAAGAGTGTCCAAGATATTAAGTGCTTAGTTTCCTAGAGGAATAAGGTTATCCTAATTAATAATTTTTTATAAAAAGGAAAGGGAACTCAGAGTATTTTCAAGAACTGTGACAGGTTTGAGATTTAACACCATTTGCATGCTAACAAATTAGCCAGTCATCTTTTCAAGGATTCTGACAGAAGACATGAGACTACTGGGTCAGAGACAAAAGACTTTATTCCTCGTGGTATAGCAAGCAGTATGAGCTACATACTCACCTCGACTTCCCTTGTCCCATAACTCCTATGGGATAATGCAAAGGTGGGCCCAGTTGGATGCTACATGCACAGTGGGTTGTCATCATTTCTGAGGGACCCCAGGCTTAGGAAACTTCAAACTTTATAATGTGCTGAGAGCAAACCAGCCTGATATATTCCCTGGAAGAGGCATGGTCTGTCTTTGAAGCAAACAAACATACCCTCTGCTTTAGAGGGAGACTCTATCACTGTCTTCCAAGGCTGTTCATTGTACAAACATCCTTGAAAAGATAGCCCAGAACACAGGCCATTAGTACCTCTATTCCTCAGATGTGCAGAAATGTTAGAGACCCGTAGAAGGTTATGTTTAAATAAGTACGTGCTAGCCATTGGGTATTAGCCTTGCACCAAGGATGCAGCAGATGTAATTAATTTACTTAGTGTCAATTTTAATTTTTAGCGTCTCCAAACACTTTTTTTAATGGTTGTTTAATTAATTTTTTTATTGTACCTTAGATGAAGGTTTATAGAACAAACTAGTTTCTCATTAAACACGTATTGTTTTGTGATGTTGGTTACCAACCCCACGACGTGTCAACACTCCCTTCTTGATCTTGGGTCCCCTATCACCAGGTTTTTCTGTTCCCTCCTGCCTTCTAGTCCTTGCCTCTGGGCTGGTGTGTCCCTTTAGTCTCGTTTTGTTTTATGGCCCTGTCTAATCTTTGGCTAAAGGGTAAACCACAGGAGTGACTTCATTACTAAGCCAAAGGGTGTCCGGGGGCTATACTCAGTCTCTCTCAGGTCAGTAAGTTTGGTCTTTTTTGTGAGTTAGAATTTTGTTCTCCATTTTTCTCCAGCTCTGCCTGGGACCCTCTATTGTGACCACTGTCAGAGTAGTTGGTGATGGTAGCTCGGTACCATCTAGTTATGCTGGACTCACTCTGGTAGAGGCCATGGTAGTTGTGGTCCATTAGTCCTTTGGACTAATCTTTCCCTTGTGTCTTTAGTTTTCTTCATTCTCCCTTGCTCCCCAAGGGGTGAAACCAGTGGAGTATCTCACCAGTGTTGAATGTAGAACATTTTCTTTATAAACTATGTTATGCCAATTGAGCTAGATGTTCTGTGAGACCATGGTCCCCACAACCCTCAGCTCAGTAATTCAGTCCCTCAGGGAGTTGAGAACTATCTGTGGAGCTTCCATGACCTTGCCTTGTACAAGTTGTGTTGGATTCCCCACTATTGTGTATTGTCTTACTCTTCACCAAAGTTACCGCTTATCTATTGTCTATGTGGAAACCCCAGTGGCATAGTGGTTAAGAGATATAGCTGCTAACCTAAAGGTCGGCAGTTTGAATCTACCAGGCACTCCTTGGAAACTGTATGGGGCAGTTCTACGCTGTCCTGTGGGGCCGTTGTGAGTTGGAATTGAATCGACAGCAATGAGTTTTATTGTCTATTTAGTGTTTTTCCATCCCCACTCCTCCCCTCCCTCATAACCATCAAAGATTCTTTTTGTGTGTAAACCTTTTCATGAGTTCTTATAGTAGTCATCTCATACGATATTTGTCCTTGTGTGATTGACTTATTTCCCTCAGCATAATGCTCTCTAGATTTATCCATGTTGTGAGATATTTAGCAGATTCATCATTGTTTTTTATTGTTGCATAGTACTCCATTGTGTGTATGTACTATAGGCAGTTTATCCATTAATCTGTTGATGGGCATCTAGGTTTTTTCCATCTTTTTGCTATTGTGAACAATGCTGCAGTGAACGTGAGTATGCATATGTCTATTCGTGTAACAGCTCTTACTTCTCTAGGATATATTCCTAGGAGTGCGATTGCTGGATCACATGGTATTTCTATTTCTAGCTTTCTAAGGAAGTACCATATTGTTTTCCAAAGTGGTTGTACCATTTTGTATTCCCACCAGCAGTACATAAGCATCTCCAAATACTTTGGGGAAATTAAGTCAATACAACATAGGTAAATGTTGATGCTAAAAATTTAGCTCAGCAGGCATTTAGCATCTACTGAATGACTAACACTGTAGAAATATGAAAAAGAAGGTATAAAAATGGCATAGCAGAGGCACCTGACCTCCTCATCTAACTTTACAAGGGGGGAGGGAATCATCAGTATCAACAGTCTAAGGCTTATTGCCGTGAGATAGAGGTCAGACATACCTCCACCCTCCAACCTTTTTACTAATTCTGACACCAGCTGTTAACCCTCCCAAGGTACTCTCTACTTCTCTGCTGGGTTCAATGATTTGTTGCAATGGCCACACAGAACTCACAGACCACACTCTCAGTTTTAGGGTTTATTAGAGAAGTAACAGGTTACAATTCAGGATCAGAAACGACTCAGTTTACAGTTATTCAGTCAGGACAGCCTTTTCTCGCCATGCCCACAGGCAGGCCTCTATCTGGCCCTCAGCCCCTCGGCCCAGCCTCTGCCCTGCTCAGGCAAGTGTTATAACGCTCTTTAGCTCCACCAGTAAGTACCTGGAGGCACCCCACTCCACCAGTAAGCCTTGGCCTAAAAGCGCTCAGCTCTCTTGCTCTGAGGGTTGGCAAGCGGAACTTAGCCAACAAATGCCTGGAGGCACCCCACTCTGCCAGAAAGTCTCCTGCCCAAAGGCACTCAACTCTTCTTGCTCAGTGGGTTAGCACACTTTCTGTAACCGCCTGGCTGTGTGGACTGGGAAGCCTACTGTGGTGTCTCACGCCAGTCTCCTGGTTCTGCTGCTGCTGTTTCTCTGCCGCTGCTGTTTCTCTGCCACTGCTTCTTGCCATGTGGCACCATCTCTGGTGTTACAGCTCTCTTTCTCTGTCTCCTGGATCTAGGAGATTCTCAGCTCAGAGACCCCAGATCCAAAGGACGCATTCCACTTGCATCTCTTCTTCTTAGTGGTAGTGAGGTCCCTCCTTCCCGTCTCTCGGATGGCTTATTTTAAGCCTAGCTGGATGACAAAACTAACCAGTTCCCTCATTAGGGCTCCATACACCTTATTTGTATGGTCCTTTTTCTTCACAGTGGTGCCATGCACTTGATTTGCATTGTTAGCAAGCTGTCTAATGCCCTTGGTGTGTCACAAGCATCTTATCTGCATGGTCCCACCTAGTCATTTGGTGGAAGTTACAAGACCATGCAAGAAAGGCCATATAAAAACAATTCATCACACTGCAGAAGGTACAACCCGAGCCTTTCATTTTACCCTATGATAAGCAGCTCACGTAGAGCCCACAGGCTGCTTGTGGCCCACCTAACTCTTTAATATTATCTGTAATTAATTTTAGAATGAAAGATTAAAAAGTTGCCTCTGAATTGTTACTTCTCAGATATGTCCATATGTTATCATTTTAGTGGCTAAAAAGCATTACCGCATTTCTCCTAGATATTCTTTTACTGAGTAAAGAGGTATGATAAGTTGTAAGAAAATACATTTCTATGCAATTCAATAAAGTTATTTTCTTTTTCAATGAAAAAAAGAAACATAAAAAATATTTTTCATGGGTTTGTCTTCATAGATCCCCCCCATAAAAAAAAAAAAAAAAACTCACTGCTTATCACATCTAAGTAGGAATTAATGGTTCTATAAACTTGGAAATTCTAAGTGAACTGTCAACGGTCAACATACGAAATTTCACTGAAACTCATTTAAAATGTAGGATAACTTCTTTCAAATGATCATGTTGGTTTCTGTTTTGTTTTAGGAAGACAAATTGCAATATAAATTGATCCTGCAATATATTCCTAAAACCTTGATTTAGTAGGGTTCAACATTTCATGCAAATCACTCAGCTCCTTTGAAAGTTATCATGGAACAAATAAAAAATTAATGGTGGACTGAAAACCTGGATCTCTTTTCTTTAATCCATCAGTGATATTTACAAAGATCTGGCTTTTCTAACAGAACCATCTAGTACATGCATTCTCAACAGGAATGATACCAACTCCAGGGATTATTGGGGAAGGGACAGAGAAAAACCTTAGATATTATAGTGATTTGTGAGTGAGAGTATATAAACAGATATACATTATATATGAGGTATTAAATTTTAATGGAGGGGGAGGGGTTGGGAAAAAGATACCTAATAGGGCCCCTTGGTGGAGAAAGTTGTGATAATGGGGAAAAAATGTTTGAGAAACACTGATCTAGCATAATAAAATTCTGATAAGTGTTATCAAGTGGCAACCATTAAATTAAGCAAAGGAATTTATTTTTAACCCCTCTGTACTTTTACATATTTTTCCCATCTTTTTAGTCTATACACAATATAATGGTATTAAAGATTTTTAATGAAGCAACATCTATGATGTCATTATGCTATATAATTTTTTCATGTTTACATATTATTTATGTAAAACCACAAATACATACTGTTTTTATTCTGTTCTTTGCACTTATATCATATTTTCATCTTTCTACATAGTTTTCATAATTACTATTTTAATGACGATACATGAAATTCAGTTGTGCTATTGTTCTTTCCCAGTCTATACTTCTGTAGCTACAAATTACTTCCTTGTTTTCTCTGCAGTTCTGGCTCTCCTGACTACCTCTTAAAAGTTGAGGTGCTCCTCACAAAATGGTGCTCTTCACAAAATGTCCCAGTGCAATCTCAGCCATCTCCTTATCACACTGAAATCTTTAGCTCCAGCCAAGACTTCAAATCTGAATTCCAGACATTTCCAACTTCTTACTGGATATCTCTACTTAGATATTCCTTAGACCTCTCAAACAGATCATCACCTTTTCTCAAATCTGTTCTTCTGTTTATTCTTGGTCATCTAGACTACTTCCTTCCTCTTAATCTCACCCTTCCAGCTAAGTCCTATTGATTGTATTGTTTTTATTGTATTACTGTCTTCAAAATATCCATCTTCCCCATTTACTCTGCTGTCACCTTAATTCAGGCCCTTAGCTCATACTTAGACAATTGCAGTACATTCCTAAAAATCTCTCTGCCTTAATTCTTGCCATCTTCCATAATGTTCTCTGACTATTCTTTCTAAAGCATAAATCCGATCAAGTCACTTTCTGTTCCTTATAGCTGTGCTGCCCAATGTAGTAGCCACGAGCTACACGTGGCTATTGAGCACTTGAAGTGTGGCTAATCTGAATAAGAATTTTTGAACTGTAAAATACACACTAGATTTTGAAGACTTAGTCTGAAAAAAAATGTAAAATACCTGCTTAATAATTTTATATATTGGGTTAAATAAAATATTTAATATATTAAAATTAACTTTACCCTTTTCTTTTACTTATATAACATGGCTACTAGAAAATTTAAATTTCTTATGTGACTCACATTCGTGGCCTGCATTATGTATCTATTGGACAATACTGGCTTATAGGATAGAGTTTAAACCCCATATCATAGATTACGATCTTTTATCTGACTGAATGTTCCTAGGTGGCACCAGCGATTTGTAATGGGCTGCTAGCCTAAAGGTTGATGGTTTGAACCCACCCAGCAGCCCTGCAGAAGAAAGACTTGGCAGTCTGCTTCTGTAGAGATTACAATGGAGAAAACCTATGGAGCAGTTCTGCTTTGTAACACATGAGGTTGCCATGAGTCAGAATCAACTCAACAGCAGCAGATTTGGTTTGGTTTTGGATCACCTGCCAGCTGCCATGCAAAGAGGGCTAGTCTTTTTTTTTTTTAAGAGGGCCAGTCTCAGTGTCAGATTGATCTGAGTTCATACCAGGGCCCCATCACATACCAGCTGTGTGATATGGAACCAGATGCTTAAACTCTCTAAATTTCAGTATCTGCAGCTGATAGAGAGAGATGATACCTATCTCAAAGTACCTAATGCATAAAGTTTAATTCCCCCAGATACATCCTAGCCATGCCAAACTACTTTCAGTCCCTCTTTTCTTTGTATTGAAAAGAGCAGGTGATGAGTAACATGTATCTGTGACCTTATAATATTCCTAAAAGTGTACAATTCCCTTCCTTATCACTTTCCATTTGTTTTTCCTACTTTCACCACATATTAGACCTGAGAACCTCTGTTTCCTTTTATTGTTTCATTTAATATCCTGTCCTAGAGAGTTCATTTTAAGAGTATGTTATTGTAACATTGAAGAAGTTTCAAGTCAAATGAAGAGCGAAATCAAAAAGATTTTATCTTGTTCTTGCCCCATAAGAGAATATAATTTTATTCTGTGATCTGATATCCCATAGTCAATTCTTTAAACAAAGTAGAATTTAAATTTAACCTTGGAATACCATCTGAAAAAATGTCTTCTCCCTCATTTTCCTTTTTTCTTCTCTGAACCCTCCTGCCTACAAATATCCTCTACCTCAGAGTCACACGTTTAGCTACCGCTCAAATAAGTCACCTAGTTAAGGACGTTTATTTCAGTTAGGCCAATGGGGAAAAGGGAGCTCAGCTCACAGTGGGTTATCCACAGCGCAGTAGAGACTTTATGGCAATTGATACCTCAAGACAAACGTTCTGATAAATCTTAAAAGTGTTTTTGATGGCCTGATTTGTCAAAGATAAGAGTATGGTGAAATGTTTTAAATGCGTTTCTGTTAGGAACATCTTTTGAGTACTCCGCTCACGGATTCTTAACAGTTCTTTCCCATAGGCAACGTTTAGAAACACAACAGCATTTTAAAAGGGATGATGAGACTCAGAAACCTCTGGCTGATGTCTCTCAAATGGAAAATGTGGCCTTTCAGATAATGTGGTCACCTTTTCCTTACACAATATCAGCATTTTGAAATGAGGAACGGATATGGATTAGGTAGGAACTGAATGCAAATGTATTTTGCAAATAGTGTCTTTTGAGATAATCGCAGATGATGGCTGAATGCTGAAGGTATTAATACAATCAGTATTTAACCTTGTGTAACTCTGCTTCATCAAATCACACCCTGCGCATTGATTGCATTAAAGCTGGGTCAGTGGTTTCTTGCTTAGGAATATCTTATAAGAATCTTAACAGGAAGGCAGCAGTCGCTGATCAGCTACTGTTTATTTGCATACTGAGCATGTCATCAATAAGACAAAAGACAAGGTCTTTAAGTTGAAAGAACAGTGGGATTGGCATGAATTTTGCTTAATGGTGCGTAATAAGCAAAGTAGTCTGTGGTGCCAGAAACTGACAGGATCCATTATGTTAAAACAGATATATGTCTTTAATTTAGGGGTATATGTAAAGCTGACAGGAGTTTTTCCCTTTATTTTCCTGTAGTTTAACTTTAATTGCTCCAAGATTAATTCCAATGTCTCCCTTCCTGCAGAGGGTGATGAGACTGGTGTGATGGATAATCTTCTAGAAGCCCTACAATCAGGTGCAGCATTCCGAGACCGCAGAAAGCGAATCCCAAGGAATCCAGGTAAAAGCCATTCCAGTTCACATAGTGTTATACATATCAGTGTTCCTGTAGTATATGAATGTTCAAAGCCAAGAATGAAACAAAAAAAAGAAACTTCCCCATGAAGATTTTCTTTTATAAACTGATCTCAGTTCATGTGTGAAGTCTCAGCAGGCTTCAACATCTATGTGATCACAAGTTTCAACTTGGTAAGTGTATCTTCAAATAACGGTAGACTTTGTAAAAAGAAAAAAAAAACTCAGAAACAAGGATTTCCATTATGTTTAATATTAAATTTTTTTTTATTGTTATTTTACAAACGTGGTAGAAGGTGGTTTACAACTGTAAGTGTAATTAAATCACCAAAAGTAATTGGCCCTAAGGATGTCACCTTCTCTATTTACGGGTAAGGAAGCTAAAGACTTGCTTTCAGAGGCTATTTTGGTTTTGCAGTACAGATCGTTCTTGATTATTCATGTTAACAGTGAGAGGGGAGGCACAGATAATCCAAGATCCTAAAAATTCCCAAAACATTGGAATAAAATTTTATGTGTATATTTGAATAGTAACAGATAAAGTCACATTATGAACATTGGCCTCACGGGAGGAAAAACCATTTAAAAAAAAAAAGCCTCCCTCAATCAAGAGAATCTAGAAAGTTGTCCACCTTTTCTGGTCATACCCTATGGTTGAAGTAAATAAATAGCTCCTGTCCCAATAATCCAAGTAGGTTGAGCTGTCTACCTCCTCTAAGTAAGTTTTTATATTTTTAGTTTATACCATAACTTGAAGTAGAGGAATAAAGTAGGTATATTGATTTTAAAAAGCCTCTTCATGGGCTGTAAAGCTATATGGAGAAATGAATTTTATGAAAAAGGGAAAATGAATAGTAAATATGTAAGCCGTATAATTTAGATTAATAGGATTTGCCTTGAATAGCCTACAGTTCAAAAAATGCGCTATATTAGAATGGAAATTGGTAGCATTCAAAGCCATCATACTCCAACAAACCATTGAAAGAAATGGAGCCCAGTACAGAGTTATGAAAGCTGATGGCAGGAGGCAATATGCATTATATTCATATTTTTCATGTTTTGGCGACACTTGATTGGTATTTATAAACATTCCACCTCTGCTATTCATGGGCAGTCCCTGGGAGATTAGCCTAGAGGTAAGATTTGGTAGAAAGGAGAGAAGTGTTTTGGTTGAAGTATAAGACTGTTTTATGTATATAAAGACATTCAAGATGGTCTAAAATAAGAATGGAAGAATGGAGAAAAGAAAACTGAAATCTGTGTTTACATGCTCGTATTCGTTTTTTAAGGTAATGCTGCATGGCACAACATCAGGAGTGCTGCTAAATCTGTAACCATGAGGCAGCCATTCCACCTATCCTATCCTCTGTCTTTATCTTAAAATGAGAATGTTCTACCATGTTATCAGAGGTACCTCCCACTTCTTAAAGAAAATAAGAACCTTCACTGCTCTTTCTTGAACTATCAGAGCAAAATAGTCAGTGAAAGGCAGACTGAAATAATTTTTATATCTATTCAGTTCTCCGTTAAGCAACTGATAAGTAAAAGCATGTTATTCTGGGCCTTTAAAGAACTGCTATAATCTCACTAGGCTGTTTATTTTTAAAATACATTTGCTGGCCTCTGTCTGATTAGTCTCACAGCTCACATTGACTCTACAAAGACTGTACTGAGAAAAAGATCATTCCATGGGGTTTCTGTGAGTTTGGCACTCAAGGGAATATAGTGTTGTCAACTGTGAAACACCAAGGATATATTCACAAACTGCATAATTTTACATTACTGATTTTGAGTAATCCAAATTGAGGTGTACTTTAGCTGGAGTGTCTCCATGAACACATAGGGTCAAAAATATCAGCCTCTTTAGCTCTGGCAGTCATTCCAGGTGGCAGCAGCCAAAGCAAATGTCCAGAGGTGAAAAGAAGCTAGAAGTCAGCCGGTGACCGTAGTTGGTAAAGCATGTTGGATACCAGTAGAGGAAGAGGGAAAACAGTTTAGAAGTCTGCCAAAAATCTTTTCTGTCTCTTGCTTCTTTATAGAAGCAGTAGAAATGAGGACTTGTTCAAATTTCTTCATTGTCTTTGCCTTTCATAGCTAGATCATCATTTCCCTTTGGTCCCCTTTTGTTGTCATTTCCTTAGGCACCTTATTTCATTGTTTCCAAGATCCCATTGTCTGTGTATTTTGTTACACTTCGCCTGTTCAACATTGGCATCCTTACTCCTTTCCAGTAACCTTCAAAGTGATGAAATAAAAGCAGAAAAACCAAATTATAAAGAAGGCTAATTTCCCCCAAGTAAAATAAGGCGAACAGCCAGAAATTCTGAAATCAGAGTAGACCACAAACAGCAAAGATGTACTGCTCTGCTTGCCATTACCACTGTCATTCCTTACAGATGGAAATTACTTATGTACAATACAGAGCTCTACAATTGTGTTTCTGATTGCAGTGTTCAGTTCCAATATTTAAACAAAATTAGGTGATAGGCTATATTTTTCATTAGAAAATCCAAATATTAATAAATGGTATGATTAGTCACATAAATTATAAACCTTTCATACCGAGCCTATGCCCCATCCCCAACAGATACCACATTAGGTTACTTAGAAGGAGCCCCCAAATATTGCCTCTGGCCCATTCAGCTGAGTGTCCTGTCTCAGTTAAGGGTACTGAAAAGCATCTCATGGGAGGCTGTTATATCAGGAGTGATACTCAAAATATTAATAACGAATAAATAGCCAGTATGATGTATTCATGCATACTGTCTGAGTATCAACCAACATTATAGGCTTTGCTGATGTCAAATGCATAGACTGGGAAATGAGCCCTTACATATGCATTAATTTATTGTATATCTGCTCTGTGATACGGACTATGCTAAACATCATTGAAAGTACAGAAATAATTGAAATAAGATTTTCTTACTTATAAGCCCTTTATGTCTAGTAGGAAAGATTTTTATTAAAGTAAGGAAAGAACTACAGAATAAGGCAGAAAATAATAGGTATCATACAAGAGGTATCAATAACATACTGTGCGAATACAGAGGAGGGACATATACCTGATAGGAAATATCAGAAAAAGAATCATGGAGAAAAAGACTTTGAAAGATGCATAAGGATTTATGCAGAGGGAGGAGGGTTTGGAGGTGGGTAGAGTGGGCATTTTAGTGAAATAAAATGTCATTAAGTGTAAAGCATTTTGGGGGAATAGCAAATAGTACGATAAGTAAGAAAATGGGATATATAAAGTAGAAAAGTATGGCGATAATGCTGAAAAAGTTGTTTGATTCCACAACATGTAATGCTTGAATAAAAAAACTAAGGAGTTAGCTTATAATCCTTTAGGCAATAGGGATCTATTGAGGGTTTTTAAGTAGTGAAGTGGCATAATCAAAGTAACATAGGGGCAGAGGAGCAGCCAGGAATCAAAGATAATCCTAGAGTCTTTAGTTTGGCTAGGAGGAGACTTGGTTTACAAGAGAAAATTCATAAAATCAGGAAAAGGAGCAGTAATAGTAAAAAAATTCTCTTTTGGGCAAGTTAACCTGAAGGTGGTAGCAGAGCATTGAGGTCAAGATGTCCAGAAGATGCTTAGAAATATGGATATAAATTTGACAGAATGATTGGGTTGATGCAAGTTTTGGTTATAGTGTAGAAATGGAAATGATTTTGTTAGAGGCATTATGAAGAGAAAAGAGCCACAGAAAGAACCTTAAAAATGCCTCCACTTAGGGGCTAAAAGTAGAGCTAGCAAAAAGATAGACAAGAAGCAGTTAGGTAGGAGGAGAATCAAGACATCGTTGTCCTAGAAGCAAAGGAAGAGGGAAGAATTAAGAAGGCAAGAAAGGTGGGCATTTAAAAAATGACATGCTGCAGTGGAATCAAAAAGGATAAGGACCAATGAATTTGTCAATTGGAAGCTTTCTATTAACTTTTTGAGAGCACTCTTTCAATATTGTGTTGGAAGTGGGACCCAGAGTATAGGAGCTAAGCTATGAGTAGATGGTGAGGCTATAGGGACAGATAGTATTCATTTAACAATTGAGCAATTGTATTGAAGGTCTCCTAGGTGCCATATTCTGGGTTAGGTATTGAGATGCAAAAACAAACAGAACATTTGCCTCAAGAAGCTTTCACAGACTATTTGGAAAAACATGTATGTAAACCATGTGAAAAAATCACAATGCAGTGTTATATGTGCTGTCGTAGAGATAGGAATATTGTGGTTGTGCAGCACAGGAGTTAGATTAACTTCCCTCACCCACTTACTTCTCCTTTGTGTTTCCAGAATATGGACTATTCTTTCCACACATTTGGTGGGTGAAAGGAACATCTCAGTTTCCCTTAACAACCTATTATGGGTCTATCATTTATGAATTTTGCTAAATCTTTCTTGGCCTTCTTTATATATATTCCCAGCCTTTACTATCACTTAATGTAATAAGTTCCATATGTTTACAGTCCACTTTGTAAAGAATTGCCTGTCCAGTATTCCTGACATTGTCATCGTAAGATCAAAGGTAAGCCTTGGAGGAAAAAGACACAGAGAAAAAACTCACAGGAGTGAAAACTACATTTAAAATATAAATAAACAACTCCATATCTGTTTAATTAATTACTGCAGAGCTATAGACTTAGAACTTGCTTCTCTTCGTTCAACCAATATGACATTTTATTCTTTGCTCACTGTAAGTAAGTATAAAAGGACTTCTCAGCAGTAGATCTCACTAAACTCAGTATCTAATTTAGCTACTTTGACTATGACTAGATTTTGATATATCATTCTAGACATTTAAAAAAATACACAAGAGAAGCATTATGAAGAAATAAAACCAGGAAATACATGTATTTTGGCTTTAGATCCACACAGGGCAACCAAGAAAACTAAAGTTGAAAAACAGTAAACTCAGGAGACACATGATCCTCCTGTTTTATGTATCAGCAAGAAAACGGTATAAATGAGAAGGTGTAATTTCCTATTTGAGAACAGATAGGGGACAAAAAACAATAATACACAACAAAGAGAAAAAATAAACTCTATGTATTAGGGGAAATACCTTGGCAGCAAAACATAACCTACATTTTCCCTAGGCCTCTCTGTCTCACATAAATGACAAAACCCAAATTTCCCTGGCTCTTGTCTCTAAATACACATGCAGGACCCCAGCTGCCTGTAAGGGATCTCTGAAGCATTTCTGAAAGTTCTCAGGGGGCGTTTCACAACCATAAACACGTTGCCACTTTTCTTCTCCCTCCACCTATGATACCACCTATGATTTCCATGCCTGCTGTTTCCTCTAGCAGGCCTTCATAATGCCCGAGCTTGACAGTGGTCAATGGCAAAGTGGGGTAAAATGCCTCTCCTCTTTCAGTGACACTCCACCAGAGTACCAAGCAGTACTGCTTATGCCTCAGAGCCTTACCTGCATTCCTTTGAGTAACGGCTTCCAGCTTTAAGTTACAGCGCTCTAATCTCCATGACTCGTCGGCACTGGGTTTAATCTCCATGGGGGCTTTGGCCCCATGAGCAAGGGCTAAAGACAAGGCTGTGACAGATAACATTTAGTACTCAGTATCATTCTCCGTGTTTGATGACCAAGGTCTGTTGGGGTTTTTTCTTCATTTTATTATTCTAGTTTTTTTTTTTAGGTCAAGCTGGTCATTCATTCAAAGCCGTTTCTTTCTTTCTTCCTTAGAATGAGTTCTTTCCCATGAGGTTCCGCAGTCTATCATATAGACAGACTTCTAGTAGGTTTACAATCTAGGTTTTGCTTTGACCCTTACACTAATAACTAAAATTTGTTGGACACATAAAGTGAGTACAGTATTCATAATTGAAAATGGTATGTAAAAAACTGAGTGATGTGGAGAAAATTGATGTCATATTTTTCTATACAATGTAATTATGAAACAAAATCTGTATATTTTGCTCATTCAAGAGTTAAAGCCGGAAGGAAAAAAAAATTAAATTTTAGAATGCTGTTGTTTTTGTTGTTGTTAGGTACCATCAGTAAACTTACATGCTTCGTCTCACTGCTCTAAGTAAGGGGCACAGTGGGCAAATCCTACCATCATTGCTAACTTTCTGGTAAGGATCAGTGTGAATACAATTCCCACCCGGAAATGGATCCAGTCCTCATCTTCCCATTTCTCCATTCTCCTCACCAGCTGCCCAAGAGGCACTCTCTCTCTCCTACCTCAGCCACCCAGAGCTGAGTCACAAGTTATATGGACACTGTCCATCTGACCAGGTGCCCATGTAGCATTTCTCAGACCTAGCCACTCCAAGCTAAGTCAGAGCACACAAGTTAAAAGGACATGGTCCTTCAGATTGCGAAATAGGCAGACATCAGCCCCTGCTGCCTCTCGCTGCCCCTGTGGGTTCCTTAATTCCTTAGAATGACTCACAGAATTCCTGGAGAGTATCTATACTTATTGCTACCTGTTTATTGTAACCAGAAAGGATATAAACAAAGAGACACACAGGGCAAGGTCTGGAAGGGATCCTGGCACGAAGCTTCCATTGCCCTCAGGGATGCTCCACCTTCCTGAAAGCAGGTGCTCTTGCCAATCCAGGAAGCTGTGTTCAGGACCTTTTATTGGCTTCATTACATAGTCATGATTGGGGCCTCATTGCACAGTCATGATTGATTGAATTGTTGGATATGCATGATTGAAATCATGCCTGCTTCCAGTTACTGAGGTTAGCTGACCAGGTGTGGTCTCTGTAGCCTCCATATATTTGCAAAAGTTTTCAAGTGTTGCCTATTTGCCATTTTGGATAACAAAGATACTTCTATTCCTGGGGAAATTCTAAGGGCTATTTTTCAGGAACCAAAGATAGAAGTCAAATCCAGTTCTTTGTCTCACACTCACTTTTCCCCCACTCACTCAGACTGGTCATGTAATAAGTTTTTGTCGCTTGTTTTTTTGTTTGTTAATGACCTCCAAATCACTTATAACAGCTCCCGTTTCCTTTTCATCTTCAGAGTAGATCCTTTGTAAGATGATTTCAGTAATTATTTGGTGAATACTGTGTAGTGTCATTAAGATATAGTGCATTAAACTAGAGACTTAGTTCATTTATAGATAAATGCCCACCTTTTTGATGATAAATAGATTATATTGTCACTGTAGTGATGGTTGCTTTGCTTTCAGTTTGCTATAATGGATTCTTACTGGTATTTGGGTTATTTAAACCTGCAGTTTTGATCACCTATGATTTAATAGATTTAATATTAGAAAATTGACAGGATGAAGTAAGAGGACAACGTAATGGACTGTAATCCCAGGTCCGTACATGCAAAGTGGCTACTTCTTGCATAATCAAATCAATTATTCAGGCCCTTTCTCTACTACTTCATTCCTGCATAACGGTTAACAGTGATTGGGTGGGCCAGGTGCAGTATGGTAACCTTATTTTGCAAGCAGCCCAGGAGAGTGGATGCTTGAAAGTGAGCAGTTATATAAAAGAAAGTCACAATTTACAAATGAGTTTGTTTTTAAGCCTATGGAATATATTTTTGTTAGAGAACATTATTTTGTAAGTGTTAGGATCTCAGACTAGCCAATTAAACCTCATTTAGTCTATAGTATCGTTGCTGTAATGTGCAATTAAAATCTAGTAAAAACCAATGTAATGTAAGCAAATAAACAAAACAAACAAAAGCTTGACATCGATCCAAGTAATATTTATTTATCAAATACTGGGAACCAGACAACATGACCAGCGCCTGGGAGTGGAAAGATGGATAAAGCATGAGCCTTGCCCTTAAGAACTCAGAGTCTCATGGGAAAGACAGATGTGTGTGTGTGTGTGTGTGTGTATAAATGATGTGATGTTGTGCACGTAGTACTGAAAGAACAACTAATTGCCTAGAGAATTCCAGAAAGGTTTCACAATGAGAATGTCATTTGAGCTGTGTTTTGAAAGATGAATGGTAGTTTGGGGGAGAGAAGGAGGACTAGGCATTTCAGTTAGGGGGAATGGCAAATACATGTGATAGAGTACAGTGGCCATGATGAAAAATTCATTTCAACAAAGCGCCAGTAAGGATTTTTAAGTAGAGGATCACATGATTACACACACACACACACACACACACACACACACACATAAGCTAGAGGAATTGAGATTAGAGATAACAGTTTTAGACCATCTGCATGTATATGGTATTGAAGCCTTGGGATCACCAGGAAGAGTGTGTCAAAGGAAAGATAAAGGAAGGCCAAGGATAGCACATTTGAGTATCACAGTTTTTTAAGGGGCAGACAGAGGAATCCACAAAGACTGAGGGAAAAAAATGGTCAAAAAGGGAGGAGGAGAACCACTAAAAAATGCTATCTGAAATACCGAAGATAGAATTTCAGCATGAAGGGGATAGTGATCAGGGCTTCATCCTGCAGGAAGTCAAGTAGAATGATGACTGAAAGTAGACTAATGGGCTTTTCAATTAGAAGGTCATAATTGACCTTTGCCGGAGCAGTTTTGGAAACTGGTGACGTAGTGGTTAAGAGCTGCGGCTGGTAACAAAAGGTCCACAGTTCAAATCTATCAGGTGCTCCTTAGAAACTCTACGGGGCAGTTCTACTCTGTCTTATAGGGTCACTATGAGTCGGAATCGACTCGTTGGCAACAGGTTTGTTTGTTTCTTGGTTTAGAGAGGTTTCAGTGGAATGGCGAGGACCAGAAACTAGGTTATAATGGCTTAAAGAATGAGGAATGCTTTTTGTACCGTGAATGCTGGAGGCTTGAAGCAAAGAAAGGTAGTTAGAAGAGAATGAAAAGATAAATTCTCTCTCTTCTAGAAATTCTAACAGGAAACTCTAGACTTTAGACACTTTTAAGGGTCTCGAATAGAGTTGTCAATCATTCATTTTTATTCCTAATTTTACTTCCAAATATGAGCCCTTCCTTAATCACATTTATTTTTTTTTTGTACTATGTGATGTGGTTAAAATATCTTAGCATGCCTAGTGCTTTTTACAGTTATCAAAGGACTTTCTCAGCCATTGTGTAATATGAAATTCATAACCACCCAATGAGGAGTTTTAATGAAAAACATTTGTGGCTCATGCAGAGAAAGACTGGATTGGGGGTGAAGGAGAGATATTCCTGAGCAGAAGTAGGGGAAAAGAATACAAAAGGAATGGGACCACCTTCAGAAAATCTTTGTCAACTTTAGAATTTACTGGTTTTTAAGTGGTGAACGTCAGGAATAGGTAGGCCATAGTATATATATGATTTTTTGAGAAGAAAGCAGATGGTGATGAAGAGAGCCAAATCAATTAATCAGGTCCACCACTTAGTGGTCTCAGTAGCGTAAGTTAGTTTGGTTACCTCTTGGCAGTAACCAGAGGGGGAGTACCAAGAATCTTAGAGAAGTGATCCACATTCAGGTGGTAGTTCAAAATATGAGAATGAGTAATATTATCTGGGAAGAATGAGTAGAAAAGTGGCCAAAGACAGAACGTTGGAGAAAACCAACATTTGTGGCACTAGTTCTCAGCCCTGGCTACACACTGGAATCACTTGAGGAACTGCTTCCTCTCTGAGCCAAATTAAATCAGAATCTTTGGGGTTGGAGCCTGGGCAGTAGTATATTTTAGAAGTTATTCAGGCGATTTTAATGTGCCGCAAAGGTTGAGAACCACCAATTTATTGAGCAGGTTTGGAAACTGGAGTCCATGAAAGAAATCGTGAAGGGGCTGGTAATGGAGCTGTGGGAAAAAAAAGAAAGTGTGGTATCACAGAAGCCTAGGAAACAGGTCTTTTCCAAAGGGAAAGTGCTCATTAACATCAGATATAGCCGAGAGCATCAATAAAAGAAGAACTGAAAAGGATCCATTAGATTCACCTATTAGGAATTCATTGGAGGACCTTAGCAAGGAGTTTTAGGAGGGTATGTTCAGAGGAGGGTGAGAGTAGGGTACACTCCAGATTGCACTGAGTTGTAAATGTTATTAAGTTTTAACACCATATAATTTAGCGTCTTTTATCACTTCATGTGAATCTGTATTTGTTACACAGTTTTTGGTTTTCTTTTTATTTCTTAATGGAAATTAAATTTTACCTTTGGGACAGACATATTCTTGTATTGATCAATAAGATCTAGGTTTGCATTATGGAAGCTAGAAGCAAAAGATTGCTATGGAGTCCATCCTGGATCACATTCTTTGACAACTAGAGAACAAATTGAACACAGACCATTTATGCCCTATTTATATGCACAGTTGTTCTAAGCAAGCACTGATGATGTTCTCTATAGAAATTTCAATCACTTTTGCTTGTCTCTTCCCCTGCACAGCGTAATCAGCTCTGCTGCACATTTCTTCATTGGTGATCTTTGCAGGACAATAGAAGATAAGGTCAATTTCAGTTGATGTTTATGAGAATATGAATTTAGCAGCCTTCCTTTCAGTATTGGAATCTGGGATAAATTAGGACAAGCAATTTTTATGCAGCAACAAATTTCTCTAGGTAGTTTTAATTCCATGTCAAAAATTCACAGACATGCTAATGTTGGTAGCTAAACTCACACAACCACCTGCTTATTTACAAACCCTCAATTCAGGGATAAATGGCTGGGACCCTATATGTCAGATGCGTGATACAAATCTAATGTGAGCATACTCTCTGTGCATTTGTAACTATAAAACACAACAAGGTATTCATCAGACTGTCATAAGTGCCTTAAATTTTCTAGAAAATTAAATGCTTTCATGACTATAGAGAAATAATTGTTTATTTTAATTGGTGGTCGTGATTATGGGCTCAGTTCTCTGATATAGGCCCAGTAGTATATTATTAAGGATTTTTGTAAACAGGGATAAGAAATTATAAGCTGTGCTTTCTCCTCAGCAGAATTCTGTATGCTGCCCCAGTGGTAACAAGCAACCAGATTTTCCTGGAAGTGAAGATACTCCCCACCCCCTAGTTTTTGTTAAACCTTGAGGCATACCTCCCCTGAATATTGAAATTTAAACCTTACTCCTAATAGTTCCTTTCATTATGTCCATAACAATGAGAGGAGTGGAAGGTAAAGGAAGCAAAGAAGTCAGGGAGGAAGAGAGCTGTGGGTCTCATAAACTGCATGGTAAGTTTTGAGATTCATTGCTATCTTTTGCATTTGCAAAAATGTGACCCCAGATACCTTGAACCTAATATAATGCTTCATCTACTCCAGGAAGCCTCTGCGGTACACTCAATTTCAACTCTAGTAAAGATACAGATGATACAAAGTGTTAAAATACTAAAAAATAAAATACTACAAGGGTTATATTTCCCTATTAAATGACTGATTTATTTTTAACATCTTACACGGAACTCAGTATAATATATGCTCTTGATAACTGCTTGTTGAATACTTCCCAATTACCCCCCCAGGAAAACACACATACACACACACACACACACACACACATACACATACACAATTGAATCTACATGAAAGCCATTTCAGTATATTGTACCTAAAGCTATCTCTGAAAAGAATGAAGGAAATAGAAATTTCATTCTACATTTCTGTAAATGGAATTTCATTAGAGCTGAGTTTATTTTATGGGCAAACTCAAATGTCCTGTGCATGTTACCTTCACATGACCCTTTTACTCAGTAATGCTCAGGCTTGACAAGGAAAGAAATCTGCTGAGTTTATATATATATATATATATACATACACACACACACACCATTACTCTTACTCTTATGTCCATTGTGCTCGCATTTTATTGCCGCCTCTTTGTCACTCTCAAAATTTCTTACGCTCCCACGTAACTACTTAGTAAAATTCCTAAATGCTTACTAGAAAGCATAAAGGGAAAATAGAGTGACAATAGCAGCCTTTTGTTTAAGATTTATAAATATTCTCATCAGTCTTTGCAAATATGCCGTTAGACAGGGAAGTAAACGGGATTTAGTGAATCTCTTTAGAATAACATTAAGTAATTAGTTGTTTTTCCAACTTTCTCACGAATTTACTCAGGGGAATAGATCTTTTTGAAGTTTACAGGATTCTTATCCAATACACAGGAGTATTCGAAGGATTTGAACTGTTTCTTTGAGGGACTTTTGGAATCCAGGATGGTATTTTCTCTTTTCACTGGAAAGGTTTTAGCTTGAGATTTCTGGGTTTACTGGTCTTTTTTATTGTTTGTCTAGCATATAGTATACAGCAAGCAATATAGTACTCTCTGGGAAATGAACAGGGATTTTTTTTTTATTTCATACATTATTCACAACTCTGCAGTGGTTTCAGAAAGTCAGTGTATATCCTGGACACAAAGAAACAAAAACAAAGATATGATTTTCATATGCTGCTTGGAAAGTTAATACTATTGTGCTGGAATTTCTTTTTATTGCAAGTTATGATGCCTGTTAGATCTTTAGCAGCCTTATATCAATCAAAGTTGTTCACGTTTATCTTGTTTCTTAATAACCTGATAGGTTATTTTCAAATATTTGGATGTAACCTATGAAGGGAAGCTTATATCAGGAAGGATAAGCAATGTGATTTTGCCTGGATCATTCAGTGTTTACTTTGTTTGTGACATCTCAGTTGTCTACATCTACCCTAAATGGCAGAGATCACAAGAGATGACTACCTTTTGTACATAATATTGGTGGATTTCATTGAGTTGTACTGTCAACAGATAACTGAAATCAAATGTGAGCACTTTTTAATCAAAAAGACAAAAAAGTTAGAAAAAACTTTTCTTTTTTATTACGTAGATATCATTTTATGGCCCAAATTTAAATGAACTCTCATTCGCCTATTGTTAGCTGCTATCCAGTCAGCCCTCATCTCATGCCTATGCACGATGGAACAAAATGCTGCCTGGTCCTCTGCCATCCCCGTGATGGTCTGCACATCAGATTATTGTAATCCGTAGAGTTTTTCATTGGCTGATTTTCAGAAATAGATCTCCAGGCCTTTCTCCTAGTACATTTTAGACTGGAAGCTCCATTGAAGCCTGTTCAGCATAATAACAACACAAAAAGCCTCTACTGGCAGATGGATGGTAGCTGCACATGAGGTGCATTGGTTGAGAATCGAACCCAGGTCTTTCACATGGAAGGCAAGGATGGACCATTGAACTACTAACATCTTAAAACAAGCTTGGCTTGCCTTAAAATCCCACGTGAAAGCACCAAGAGGATGACCACCCTTAGTAGCTGTGTATAACGAACAAGTAGTGGGCCAAGATAGGAAATAAATTTAGAAATGAAGTTCCATCATAATGAGTTTCTCAGAAATTATTGGAGGATGTTTTTAAGGTTGAATGAGGTCAGTCGTATGTTGGAAAGGAGAAATGGGAAGAAAAATACCATATCTAGCAACTTGAACTTTTTAAGTTGCCACATATAGTATTGATCAGTTTGCATGGCTTATTTAGAACTAAAACTTCCTGGAAGAGGAAAGTGTAAACACTGAAAAAGTATTATGGTCAAGTTGAATGCTGTCCACACGGATTCTGTGCGTTACGGATTATCCTTATGCTTCAATTAACCTGACTTTTCACTTTTTTCCTTCTTAACATGCTTTGTGGTCCTGGGGCCCTTTGCACATCACTTTCCTCACTTCCCTTCTGCTGCTTCAGTAATCCTGTTTTATCTGTTTATTTCCCTCGCATCATTGTTTCTTACCTCCATTGTCTCAATCTGCTACTCTACACAGTAATTGTTGATAAGAAAGTCTGGGGAAAATGGGGGAATGTTCAGCATTGTTTGAAGTCTGTTTTATTTCTCTTAAGTCTCAGCATTCTGTTTCTTAGAAAAAAAAAGCAAGACTGATAATACTAATAAAGCCTCTCTCATTTTATACAGAATTGTTCAGGTCTTAGTGGGAGGAAGGGGGGCAGTGAAGGACGTTTCAAAGGGATAAGAGGAAAGTGCTTGGATAGACTCTTGGTTCACAGCCTTTTGAGAATTATGACCTCATCACCACTGGAATTTACAAGTACTTGTGATTTTTTTTGTGATAAGGCATCAAGTAGATAATAAACCTTTTGTACTGCTATGTAAATTATTTCATCAATTAGTATAGCCAATTGTGAAAAGACTACATCATTATTTTCTCTAAAAAATTATACACTCTGAAAAGACCTTAAAGGGGAAAATATCTTTTCACAAAAGTCTCTCAAACCACAGTGCACACAGCTTGACAGGTATGAATGTATACAATGAAAAGGGGGAAAAAAATTTCTGGATTTCAACAAGTAGAGCAGTTTGGTAGGTTTAGTTCCCCCCTCCCCCTGCCCAATTCATTCAAGTAAAAGATTAGTTCTTACTGGAACAGGTCGTAATTAAGTTTTGCTCTAAAGACAGTTCTTTATTATTAACATGTGAAACAATTTTTTTTTAAACCCATCATTTTCCTTTTAAGCTAATTGGTAGGTTATTTTTTTCTCTAATATTTTGAAAATATATGCCTATGTTCCTTTTTTTTCTTTTTCTTACACGTGGAGGCTAACTCCAATAAAAGTGGAACTCTGCAGCACACGCACTTACCTGTTTACCCCTACCAAAGCATGGCCCTTGGAAGTTAGCATCTTTAACATAGTTATTTTTAAAATCAAATCGTACAAAAACATTTTTATTATACATTATGTATAACTTGAAGCTACTACTTAACTTTCATTCTTTACCATCAAATAGGTGTTGTTCTCCTAGGATATTGGGATATAAAAGTTAAATGTAGTAAAAAAAAAAAAGAAAGAAGGAAAGAAAAGGAGCTCAATTTTGAAGTATGGCTTCTTTTCTGGGCTCTATCACATGTGGTACATGTCCTGGCATAATTGAAGATAAAAAGGGTACTGGTTGGGTGGAATTCATCACAGAGTATCACTTCCTAACTTTGTGTCCAACTTGCTTTTTTACCAATTAGCAATGACCTTTTCTCCTAGCCTTGGGATATGAGATTATTAGAGGCAACTGTTGCAGAAATATTTTCTTTCTAATATTAGTTTAAGCAAAATTTCCTTGCAGAGCCAACTGTTCTTTTATAGTTGTTTTTTCTTCCCCCTATGCTGCTTCTTTCCACTAAGCTGCTAAATCTTTCTTTGCAAAGGAATTAAATGTAATGTTTCCAGAAACACTAATAGCTTGTGCCCTTTTCTGAGTGTCCTCCTTCAGAAATACTGCAGCTGCAGTGGTATTACGTGCCATCATTTCTTCCTGTTTCTCTCTCCAGGGCAGCCCCAGCTTTAAGGTAGATACAAGTTCTTTTATTCCTGGGCTAAATTTCCAATATTTTCCTCTTGTAAATGATGTGAATGCTTCCGTCAAGTTTTTAAAGCACATTGCTTCTTTGTCAATTTATTTCACATCAGTTAACAAATCAGCTCGTAGATACAATGAGACTGGGCACGTCAATCTCTCCCTGTTAGAAAAACAACTCAAAGCAAAGGCTCCATGAATAGTATTATAGTGACATCATCTTTGGAGATGAAGCTCGGTATGTTAGCTATGCGTGTAATACAAAGAAAATTCCCACAGATCATAAAGTGTCAAAAGAAAAATGCAGCTAAATTGAAAACAGTCTACTCTTACATTTTCCATGGTGGCTTTACTCATAGGCCTGCATCGTTGACAAATGGAAAAGATTTTATTTGCCCAGCATTTGGGGCAGGGAATGACAGGTCTTTGCTGTGGCTTAACTTGTTTCTCCCTCCCCCTCCGAAGTCTTTTATTTTAATAATTCTTCTACTTTGCTTTCCCACCCCACTTGTCATTTTATTTGTTTTCACTTTGAATATCACGTTATGTATGAACTGGCCACTATTTTTAAAGTTCGTTTTACGGAGCTGTTTTATTGAGAAGAAAATAATATTAAAAAATAGGTAATAAAAAAATTAGTCGAGTTCCATTAACATTTTTATTTCATTCAAATAATGTGAGAAGGACAACTTAACTTACTAAACTTTGACTTCTAATATGAATCTTTTGTGTGTACTGTCTTGAAAGCTGCAACCACTTGTTAAATTTGAGTAAGAGAGAACCAAACATAGTAGAATATTACTTCTTTTTCACTAGGTTAAAATTAATTTTAGATTACACAGAACCACATCTTCATTACTGAAGTGAGAAATCCAATAATGTATCCCAAAGTGTTCTACCCCTCTTACTCCTTTAATAATGTTGAGATTCTGCATCAGAATGAGGGAAGTAATATTTTGTTGTCATATAAATGTTTTTCTTTCTAAACTAACGGGAAGTTAACAATTCTTCTTTATTCACATTTATGATTCTTTTCAGACTGATCGAAACAGAATTCTCATCAGTAATTTATGTTACTGACTACCTGCTCCGTAAACATTCATGGAAGGAGAAATCGTTTTCAAATAAAAAGAAACAAGCCTGTTTTGAAAAGGCTGCATATCATTAACAATTGTTGTAGTTTATATTTTCCGAAACAAGCTTGTTTTGGAACATTTAAATACATTAAGTTGGAAATCAATCTTACTTATACTGCCACTGTTTACAATTCATCGTGAGCACTGGTACAAGCTTTAATCTGAAAATTTCTCTTATTTTTATGGCTATTTGTACCCATCTATGTCAGTGTTACAAATGATAAAATAATAATCAAAGGACTGATGGCTTAATATAATAACTATTGTACCCCAAATATCTTTTATGCTTTGACATTAAATATCTCTCTTGCCTTGGTATCTACTTTAAAAAATCTACTCCCCATTTCTGATGCTATTTAACATATTAGTCCTTTGACAGTACTGTATGCTGTTGACAGTATCTTTTAATTTGTTTAATATCCTGACATTTTCTATGTTAATTTTTACTTTGGGATTTTTTTTAATGCTAGATTTGTGCTTAAAATAGAAAAGCCATCTACTATATCACCTAAGTAGTATAGAGTTGTCCCAGATGTAATAGGGAGAGATAAAGAAGGGATCACAGATAATAAATTTGCCCTGCTTTCTCCACAAAGTTATTACTGCAAGCTTTAAGTCTCAGCTTTTATTGATAAATATAAATATGGGTTATGTAAGGAAAGCCTATGCCTATTTATAATAGCATTCAAATCTGGTTTTAGTAATTGCTTTAGGCCAAACAGCTCCGTAAACAGTCTCAAGGCAATTTGAAAACAGGTACTTGTTGCATAATCCGTTTTTATTGCATATGCATTTTATTTTATGATTTTTGTAATTAAATTAATAAAACCAAATAACATTTCCTAATTAAGTAGAAACAGCTTTGCACAACATGATCTTACTTTGTAAAAGAACTGATGGTCATTCAAAAGGAAGATTATTGGGGAGGGGTGGGGGAAGGATGAGGGGAGGGTGGTATTTTCAATTGGTTACCAGGCTTTTAACAGAACAATTCCCATTATAATCCTAGGGAATTTCGTCTGACTAAATCCCCACTCAAATGACAAGCAAGGAGTGAGAGCTGTAGCCAAAGGAACAAAGGGGAGGTGGAGGGGAGGGGGTGAGGCAGTATCTGAATGAATCCCACCATGGTGCCCTCTGGAGGGGTTCCATTGTGCCTTGGGTTAGCACCTCTCACCATTGCTTATGAAAATACTCAGCATTGGATGATGCCGCGTGTCTTACCTTCTACGTACTACAGTTGCTTATGCAATTTCAATTGGCTATGGTATTTATCACGTACCATTCTCAGCATTATGGAGCTGCGTGGTTAAGCCTATGAAGCAGCTGCCCTTTTTTTTTTTTCAGTGAATCAAGTGATTGTTATGTATTGTGTGAATATCAGTTCAAGTTTCTTGAGTGCTGTGGCATCTAGATGAAGGGTGGTAAATAAACAGTTTTTCGCTGGGGGAAAGACTTTTCTGCTATTCTTCAAATGCTAAGTTGCCTGGAAATAAATAAAAAACCCAGTGCTATAAAAAACTCAGTGCCGTCTAGGACCCTTTTATTTCAGTAAAATTGAGGTGTATACAGCCGTTGGTGGGCATATAAAAATCTGCACTTTAATGTTGATGGAAGTTATCCATGGGTATCAAAAGGTAAGAATTCTTGAGGATATTATAAAATGTTAGATAGCTCGGTTTTTACAGTGGTTCAGACCTAAGGGGCTCTTTGCAGGTACAATGAATTAGTATGTATACAATCTTTAACCTACAGCACCCTTGAAAAAGGTTCTACACCCCAGTAATCAACAAGAAAATGGCTTTAGAACCATAAGCCTGTTCAGTTTCTTTTAAAGTGTGGGGGATGAATTTTAATTATGAAAGTCTCTTTGAAAATCAGACTTGATAAAACAAGCTATGTATACATATATGTACCATACCTTTTAGTATCTAGTAAGAACACTAGGTGCCATTGTGGTATTTTATACTCCCCCCTTAAGCTACTTTCCGTTTAAGACTTTCTCACTCTGCAGCCCCCAGGTCCCCACAACTTCTGCCCTGATCCCTTCAATTGCATTGTCTGCATCCTTTCACTTTGCATTCACCAGGAGAATCTGGGAACTCTTATGTCCCATAATTTATTGAAGTGCTGCAATTATAGTGTGTATTTTTTATTAACATACCTACATGCTATGTTTTATTGTGGGAGTACAGAATATTAATGAGATTAGCACCATTCATTAAGATGTACTGCCCATTTTGAGTGACAGCCTTAAGTCACAGGATAAGCCTTTTACACAATGGTCTACATTTTTAAAGGGAAAATTTGTAATTAAAAAAAAAGTGAAAAACCGCAGAAAATCTACCCAACCCACCAAAAACGAGAGAGTTTTGGCATTGAGGCTTGGAGAATTTTCATATTAATAGACTCTTTTTCATACATGGTTAATCACAAAGGAGGATACCCTGCTTATTTCCTATAGTAGCTGTGAAGTGAGATGATAAATGTGAAAATTTTTTGAAACTTTTAACATATACTTATTTGAAACTTGAAAAAAAAAAAGGTTTTAAAATGTTATAGGTTATTATCACTGCTATATTAAATCAGGAAACCCTGGTGGCGTAGTGGTTAAGTGCTATGGCTGCTAACCAAAGGGTCGGCAGTTCAAATCCTCCAGGCGCTCCTTGGAAACTATGGGGGAGTTCTACTCTGTCCTACTATAGGGTCGCTATGAGCCGGAATCGACTCGACAGCAATGGGTTTGGGTTTTTTTTGGGTATATTAAATCAATGCCACTTAAACCCCATTACACCTAGGAAAAAGCTGAATTTTTTATGGTGGCTGGAAAGGCCTTCTGTGACCCAACCTGTACGTATGTTACCAGACTCATCTTGAACAGTTCAAGGCTGTGAGGAAACCTGCCCCCCCCCCAGCTACAAAACTGTTGCTATTAGAAAGGGAAGCATTATTTTGAATGAAAAGATCTTCCAGTATTCATCCCAGAAACTGTGGCATTAGCGTAAAATTTGAGTAATATTTTGAGATTGAGAAGAAGTGAAGCCAGATAAGTTTTATTATGATTGTTTTGCCATTATTATGAAAATAGGTAAAATGTTATTGGTTTCATTTATATCTACAATTGATTAAGGTGATGAACAATTAAAACGTAAGCCAGACTTTATGGGGTGTTTAATTAATAGCAATAAATTTAGTATATTGAGCTTCCAGTTGCATTGCCTATCAGAATCTTTCAATATATAATAACTCATATTTTCTAAATGGAACAATTGGGACAAATCTTATTTAAATTAGCTCTCTCCTCCATACTTCAGGTTTTAGATAATTATAATGAAACCTACTGCTTCTGCTATTTTAAGTTTACAAGGCTGTGGGAATATTGCCTCTGTACCCTTGCGTTCATAGTTCAACCTTTGACTTTTTTTGTATGTGGGGCTATGCCTATAATATGGAATGCGTTATGTTTTTCTGGCTAAACTTTGCTATTATAATACATTTTTTTTAAAGAAAAATTATTTGGAATCAAGGATAAGCAACTCCAGGAGTTTAGTCATTTTTTTTCTCTTTTATTAAAAGTCTCAGCAAATTTTTAAAATATATAGCACCAATATTTTTCTTTGATAGATTGAAGCTTCAAACATTTTAGTTATTAGTGGACTGCAAAAGTGGTATCTCTTTCTTTAGGAAAAAAAAAACCTAAATAGTCAAGTATTAAGAAATACAGCATGCTCAAACTTCTAATAGTATCTCCATAAAGATTTTCATGTTGTTATTCTCACTTAAGTGTCCATTACTGGAGACATAGTATTTTTAAGTCTCATGATCAGATGGGCCATAGCTCTGTAGTAAGCAGAAACAGAATATTAATATTTTAACTTTCCTTTTCCTTTTATGAAACCTATGAACACAAACCCTCAGTGTCTAGGAGCAGTCTTCAGATGACAAATTCAACATGCTATAAAAAGTGTTACTAGGGTTTCCTGCTGAGGTTATCCAGAGTTTGGCCATCCTGAGAAACACTAGGTGGATTCTCATTTTCAAGTGCTAGAGTTTCTTGTTCTCTTTTTATATTTGATTTTGATGGTGATGAATGTGAGTGTGAAAAGGAATTATACCACATGAAGAAGGACATTACTTACAGAATGACAAATTGGTCAGTGATCCTTTGCTAGTATTCCAGAATTACCTGACTAAAAGAATATGTTTTTGTTCCATTTTCTAAAAGATAAAACACAAAACAAAGGGAATGAATTTTTGAACTATTCTGAGTTGCCTATATGAAAAATACTGGCTAAGATTGCTTATCCTTTTCATGGCTGGTGGGATATACGGTTGCCCACCAGCGTTTTCTGCCTCTCATGTTCATTGGGAAGTGCTTTCCCACTGACAGTACATGAAACCGAAAAAATGGGTGTGTGCTGCAAATTAGTGTTTCTACCGAGTACTGTATGAGATATGTGCATTTTTAGCAGGAAAAATAGAAATTTTGAAAAAAAAAATTTTTGGAACACATATGTCCCAGTAAACTTGGAGGTAGAATTAGTAGGACAATGTATGTCCCTCTGGTCTCAAAGGTAGGCTTGTGGGAAGGGACAAGAAAAAAAATTCCGTCCTACCTACCAAAAAGTCAGCAACACTTAATGATTCAGCACGCTCCCATTAGTAAAAACACACAGTATCAGCAAAAAATTCAAAGCAAAAAATAAGTGGGTCTTGAACGAGTTAGCACCTGGCACAAAGTATGTCCTCAGAAAAGATTTGAGTGAACAAATAAATTATCTGCATAAAAGTATATTCGTTTTAATTTATCTATTACATGCCCCTTTTGCCTACCCTCTTTCCTTGACCAAATAAATACAAATATCTTACCATTAATACTTTTTTCTCTTTGAAGTGATTTATATTATAAAAGATAATACATACTTATTGTAGAAAATTTGGAAATATAGACAATCTAAAGACAAATACCATCTACAGTGTCAATATCCGGAAGCAACCACCATTAACAATTTAGTTTATTTCATTCTATCTTGTATTTCTATGCACAGTTTACATTGTTCTTATATAGTTATGTATCCTATGTATATAGTTATGTATCCTACTTTGTAAGCATCTTTATATATTAATGAGTCTCTTTATAAGTCTCCTTTTTAACAGTTGCTTATTGTTAGAGTATATGGATGTATGCTAATTCACTCTGTCAATCCCTTGAATTGTACATTTAGTTCATTTCTAATTTTTGCTACTGTAAATAATCCTGTAGTAAATATTTTTCTACGTGTTGAACATATACTTAAAAAGAAAAAAAATATTTTTTTATAATAAATCAGCACAATTCAATCCTAGAAGGAATTCAGAAAAGTAAACAAAGTGAAATGGGAATTCTTTACTGCTTACCAGGTACAAAGCATCATGTACCTAGGTCAAATCAGAGCATAATAATACATCTCTTAATTTACCTTCTTTAAACAAATATTTTAATACATTATAGCTAGATCCTGAGGGCATAAAAGATGGACCTTACTCCAAAGGAATCTATTGTCTAGTGCGGAAAAGAGAGACACATGAAGTTAACTGTTTGGTTGAGCCATACGAAGTTGTCGATTTTTTGACCTACAAAAATGGCAATTTCATATGAGTCAACCTTGTTTAATACAGTTTGATAAAGATTCATATTGAAGCAAGTACATGATAGTGTGGGAACCCAGATGCGGACACAGTTCTTCTAAAGAGAGATAATACATAAAATTATTGCTGCTTATTCAGAAAAAATAACTTTAAGTGGGGTCCTTTTTTTAAATTTTATTTTATTTTTGGTGAAAATATACACATCTAATCATACTCCCATTTAACAATTTCTGCACATATTGTTCAGTGACATTCTTTACATTGTGTCAACATTCTCATTATTTCCACTCTAGTTTTTTCGCCCCGATTAATTTAGACTCACTGCCCCCTAAACTCATCATCTGTTTTTTAGAGCTACTGTTGTCCTTTTTGTTTCATATAGATAAATTTAAAAAATTATCAATACTTAAGGATGACATTCTTTACTTTTTGAGTGAAACTGTTTTTTGTTTGGTTGGTTAAAGATGACTTCAGGGGACAGCTTCCGTTCAAGGTTTGAAGAGTATCCCTGGCCAGTAGTCTCAGGGGCTGCTCCAGCCTCAACGGGCCTAGTAAATCTGAATTCTTTGGGAATTTAAAATTCTGTTCCACATTTTTTGACTTTCTATCAGGATCCATCTTTTGTGTTCCTGATCGAAATGGTCCGTAATGGTCGCCAGGAACCATCTAGTTCTTCTAGTCTCATGTTAGAGGAAGCAGTGTTTCATGAAAGCTACTTGTCCTGTAGTCCTGTTGCTTCTCTGATTCTTGGGCTTCCTTCTTCCTCTGTTGTTCCAGGTGCATAGAAACCAATTTTTGTATCTTGGATGGCCTTTCTTGCAAGCTTTTAAGACAAATGACGTCCTTTTTTTTTTTTGTCTAAGTGAATGCTAAAAAGATGCTAGGTCAGGCTCATGCATCAGATTTATAGTATTTGGTAGCATTGCAGCACAGCAACACTTCACCTCTCAAATTCAGCTATTCCAGCAACTGTTGCCATCGAGTACACTTCTGACTCATGGTGACCCCACATGCATTAGAGTAGAACTGTGCTCTACAAGGTTTTCGATGGCTGAGTTTTTCAGAAGTAGATCGCAGGCCTTTCTTTTGAGGCATCTCTGGATGGACCCAAACTTCCAACCTTTTGGTTAGCAGCCGAGCATGTTACCCATTTGCACTACCCGACAACTATAAACCCGTTGCCATCAAGTCAATTCCGACTCATAGCGACCCAATAGGACAGAGTAGAACTGCCCCATAGAGTTTCCAAGGAGCGCCTGACGGACTCAAACTGCCGACCTCTTGGTTAGCACCCGTAGCACTTAACCACTACACCACCAGGGTTTCCCCCGATAACTATACCTATCTGGAAATGCTATCCATCTTTTCACCAAAATACGGCCATAAACCTGGAAATAAGCAAAAACAAAAGAAATATTTTCCTGAATAGGCAAGAGGAATGTGATCAAGTCCCTAAACTATAGCATGTGTACTTTCATCTGAAGGAGCCTCCCAAGTCCCTCTTATGTTAGATATCACCAAAAAAAACACACCCACTGCCTTCAAGTCAATTTCAACTCGTAGCAACTCTATAGGTGAGACTGCCTCATAGGGTTTCCAAGGCTATAAATCTTTGTGGAAGCCGACTGCCACATCTTTCTCCTGCAGGTTAGACACAGTTCTATAAAATTTGGCTTTCTACTTTTCCACCCCCCAGAAAATGGGCAACTCTATGTTAGTAGTTGGGGAGGGAGGAGGAGGTTTATTTTAAGGCCCACTGGCAGCAATAAAGCGATAGGTAATGTCGTGACCACAATGAAGGAGATGAACTAATTATCAAAGCAGATAACATACTAAGAAGCAAAAATGTGGGATACAAGCTGTGTTATGATTGATCTCAACTAAGTGAAATATATGTATATGACCAGCCAAACCCATTGCCATTGAGTCGATTCCAATTCATAGTGACCCCACAGGACAGAGTAGAACTGCCCCATAGAGTTTCCAAGGAGCGCCTGGTGGATTCGAACTGCCAGCCTTTTGATTAGCATCAGTAGCACTTAACCACTACACCACCAGGGTTTCCATATGTATATAGTTTATATAAAAAATTGGGATAAAATACACCAAAATATTAAGACTTTTTGGCTACAGTGTGATATTATAAGTGATTTTTATTATCTTCATACTTTTCAGAATATTTTGCTATGACCATTTGCTGATTAGAACATTAGAAAAAATGATCATTTAAAAATAAGTTCTGTAAATGAGGAACTTTTAAGAGTAGAGCGGTTTTGGTCTATTTGGAGGAGAAACAACTAGGTACACCTCAAGTATGCCCTAAAGAGCTTGTTGTATTTAGAGTACAGTGCAATATTTGATGTTCATGATAATTATTTAAATCAGCAAAAATGTATGTTCAATAGATTCTCTTTATGAAGGTAGCAAAGTGTATATCTTCGAAGCATTTCTATGTGAAATGACTAAGATAAAAAAAAGTGTGGCTATTTAAAATGTGTAAACCCTCAGCTATCCAGATCAACTCATTCTCTGAGGTTTCTGGATAGCTGAGATCTTATTTTAGGTTTTTCTATTTTCAAATCAAATTACCCTGAAGCTATTTGTCCTATTAAATTATGCAATAGTATTATATCTAAGCTTCCTCTCTTAAGTGTCCATAGCTATTTATTGAGGCATTATTCTCAGACGGTCAAGGAAACAAATGTTTAAGTGATTGTCTTTATTCTTTTGTAAGTGGCCCAGTTATGTGCTAATATATGTCTTCTTTTCTCAAATGTGAGGCTTGTACTATTTGATGTTACCTTTGTTGATTGACCCTTGCTTTTTTCAGACTTTTACAAAGTAGAGAAGAAATATTTACATATTTCCAAACTATTGCAAGGTATCAAAATCAAGTCACAAATTATTCAACCTGTTTGGGAAGTTTTCTGAGACAGTTTGTACAACATAAAGAATATAGTATTAAGAATCATATTTCCCTGCTGTAGTGTTAACAACTGAAACACAATTGCTACTCTTTTCCTCTTAAAAAAAAATCAAGCAAATAAAAACAATGGAACAAAATAAATACTAAGTAGAGATTCATTGGCCCTCTGGAATAATCTCCTATATCATCATTTTCACCTTTTATGTATGAAGTATGTTTGTAGCATTAGTTAGGCCTTCATTACTGCTTCACAGTTTTCTTACTTGTTATTCACTGAGTCGCATGAGTTCGTAGTTGTTCCAGATTTTCTCTACTCTCCTCAAACTCTCAAACCCAAATTCACACCCATAAATCTCAACAAATTAACTGATCTTCCAAGTTCCCTCAGTTTTCCTCAGTTTCTCTTCCTGAGATAAGCCCTTTTTGCTCCTAATCTCACTCCTTTCACCTCCTCCATTACCATGCTTCTTTAGTTATCCCCTGCTTCTTTTCTTTTTAATGCCTTGCTTTAAATTTAAATTTTCCCCCTCTACAGAAATGCTTGTCTTCCTTATACTTAAGTAACAAACAAAGAAACAAAAAATCTCAGTGATAAATAAACCAAACAATAAACAAAAAAATCCCCAAGCTATTATCCTGTGTCTATTTGGGGAGAAAAGGCATGGACACACCCAAGAAATAAATGACAAGATGTGTATTATCTATATGTATGTACAATACATGAGTTTACATGCACTGGCACCCATAGGTAAGGAGCCCTGGTGGCACAGTCGTTAAAAGCTCTAGGCTGCTAACCGAAAGGTCAACAGTTTGAACCCAACAGCTGCTTCTCACTAGAGAGATGCGGCAGTCTGCTTCAGTAAAGATTTACAGCCTTGGAAGCCTTATGGGCAGCTCTCCTTTGTCCTACAGGGTCACTATAAATCAGAATCAACTCGATGGCAGTGGGTTTTGTTATGTTTTTGGCATCCATAGGTGAACTTTATATGGCTGTTGGGAACTTGCCTCTCCTGATTGAATAGGTTAGTTGGAATTGCTTCATCTGAAGTGGGGCCTCTATGGCTGGTCAGTGGTTTTTTGTTTTTGTTTTTCTTTTGAAAATTGCAAGTGTATATACAATAGAATAATATAACAGCCCCCATGAACCTACCACCCAGCTTCAACAATTACCAATTCATGCTCAATCTTGTTTTACCTATATCCCCACTCTTGGATATTTTGAAACAAATCTCAGACATTACATTATTTTATCTGCAAATATTTCAGTTTATATCTACTAAAAAATTTTTTAGTATATCCAAGTACTATTATTATACCTTACCAAAAAAAAAATTCCATAATAACAAATACCCACTTTGTCTTTTTTTTCTTGTAATTTTCTGTTGTTGAAGCAACCAGGCCATATATCTGATAAAGTTTATATTTTGCTTTCTATGTCCCGGTGGTGTCATTTAACATGTTTATTTGCCCCTCTCCCTCATATTTCATGTTTTTGACAAGAAATTGTTGGAGTCGTGTCCTTTTATAAGGTAAGCGCATGGTTAGTTGACTCTTGTTATATTGGCAGCTAGTGATGATCATTGCCTAGATCCATTAATTTAAAAGAGTGATATTCTAATTCTGTCATTCCTTCTTTATTTGTCGATATACTTCAATAAAGGGAAATGCCCCCTCATTAGCTATTTGGTTACTCTGAAGTATATTTCATATAGGGAAAGCAGCGCAAATGCTTGCTTCTTTCCCTTTACTTGCCAGTTTTCAAAATAATTCGTTGGTTCCCTATCCTCCCCTGAAGGTGACAAGTGAGGTCTGGAACCATTATAGACATGCTGAAGTAGAATCTTCAGAGATGGGTCCTGGGCATGAGAATTTTGAAAAAAGCTTTCTAAGTGATTCTGATTTGCTGCTGTTTTATCGTCTACCAGTCCCCATTCCCAGAGTCTATTTTGGTAGGTATGGGATGGGGCCCAGGATTCTGTTTTTGTTTTGTTTTGTGTTTTTTTAATTCTCTAGGTAGTTCTCTCGAATTATAAGTTTAGCAACACTGCACTAGATGACACCTTTTAGTATGTACTGTAAACACATGCATCTATGTTATACTCTCATGACATGGGTTTCTCAAGTTTGCCCTCCTACAACAGACTGTTACATTGAGAGACTGCCAGGCACTGCAGTTAGAGCATAGACTCTGAGGTTAGATTGCTTGAGTTCAAATCTTGGCTCTGCCACTTATTAACTTTGTGGCTTTGGGGAATTTAATTATCTCTCTGCCTCAGTTTTCTCATATATAAAGTAGAAATGATAGTAGAACTCACCTCATGGTTGTTTTGAGGACTAAATGAGTTAACATTAGTAAAGTACTTAGAGGAATGCTTGCTAAGAGTTTCTTTAAAGCATCATAAAGCTTATCTCCCTTTGGGAGAGTGATTCCTGAATATATTGTTGATAAAAGCTAGGTTTGGTAGTTATTATTTTCATAATAATTGTATTAACTGTCACTTATTGGATGTTTTATATATGTTAGGTGTGGTAAATTACATAGATTCTCTAGTTTTCTTAATCCTCATAGCAACCCTACAAGATTAGCAATATTATTCTCATTTTGCATATCAGGAAACTTAGTCTCTGAGAAGTTAAGTAAATTCCCCCAACGTAATAGAGTTAATATGTGATGGTATAGGTACAACATATTTTAGTGACAGCATGATGGTTAAGAGCACAGAATTTGCAGTTGAACTGTCTGAGTTCAAGTCCTGGCTCTACCACTTGTTAGTTGTGTATCTTGGGCAAGTTATTTAACCCCTCTGTGTTTCAATTTTCTCATCTGTAGAATGAGGGTGATAGTAATACATAACTTAGAAGGTTGTTATGAGAATTGTTAATACTTGAGATGCACATAAGAGTATCTGGCACATAATAAGTACTTTGTGTGTACTAGCTAGTTGTTGTTACTGCTATTATTAAAACTATTATCAATTATTGTTATTAGTTTGAGTTTAAAGACAAAGCAGCATTGAAGAGAGAGAAATTGAAGGTGCTAATAAGAAGGGGAATGTAGGAGCATTAACCTTCAGGTGGGGAGAAAAGGAAAGCTATCTCTACCACAGAGATGAACGGGATAAAAGATGATTGTTGTCTAGCCGAAGGCAGATGGTGAAACTCATTCTTTTTTTCTTCTTTAATTTTTATTATGGTGAACTATATATAACAAAATATTTGCCAATTCAGCCATTTTTTATGTATACAGTTCAGTGGCATTAATCACGTTCACCATATTGTACAGCCATCACTACTATCCAGTTCCAATTTTTTTTTATCACCCTTAACAGAAATTCAGGACCCCTTAAGCAGTACCCTCCATCAGCCCCTTCCACCTGCCCCTGGAAACCACTAATAAACTTTGACCTCCATGCATTTGCCTATTCTAGATGTTTTATGTAAGTAGGATCATATAGTATTTGTCCTTTTCTGACTGACTTATTTCACTCAGCATAATGTTTCAGGGTTCATTCATGTCACAACATGTATCTGAACTTCATTTTTCTTTATGGCTGAATAATATTCTTTTGTATGGATATATCACGTTTTGTTTATCCATTTATCTGTTGATGGATATATGGGTTATTTCCACCTTTTGGCTATTGTGAATAGCTCTACAATGAACAGTGGTGTACAAGTATCTGTTCGAGCCGCTGCTTCCAAGTATTTGGGGTATATACCTAGGAGTGGAAGGAGCCCTGGTGGCATGGTGGTTAAAGTGCTTAGCTGCTTACTGAAAGGTGGGTGGTTCAAACCCACCAGCCACCTCACAGGAGAAAGATGTGACAGTCTACTTCCGTAAAGATTCACAGCCTTGGAAACACTATGGGGCAGTTCTGCTCTGCCCTATAGGGTTGCTGCGAGTTGGAATCGATTTGACAGCAGAGGGTTTGTTTTTTGTTTTGTTTTATTTTAAGCCTCAGAGTGGAATTGCTGAGTCATATGGTAATTCTACGTTTAGCTTTTCGAGGAATTGCCACACTGTTTTCCATAGTGGCTGTACCATTTTACAATCCCATCAGTATTAGAGGAGGGTTCCAATTTCTCCATATGCTCACCAACACGTTTTTTTCAATTTTTAGACAGACTCATTCTTACAATAAAGTAGAAATCATGGTCATCCTTTAGGAATAAGGAGAGGAAGGTAGGATTGGAAGTCTGTGGAGGCAGGAAAAATTTCACCACACTTTGGGGAGTAAGCCGAGGAGCGCAAAACAGACACAGGCAAGATAACTATTATTAGTGTGCGATCATAGCTTAATGTCACATGACTAAGAAAATTAATGCCTGGGGGAGAGAGATCCTAGATTATTGAAGGGGTTAGTTAGCTCAACAGCCTAAGGAGGCCAACCAGTTTGGACATGGTTGAGTGGGATTGTTATCATGGTAGGTAGAAGTGAAAGAGCACTCAACAGGTGATCAGGAGATTTGGAGCCACTCTCCAACTCTGCTATCAAGTAGCTTATACGACCTTGCACAGATCACTTAGCCTTTGGATCTCAGTTACTTTACTTGTGCATTGAGAGAGCTGCCTCAGTTTACCTCCAACATCCCTTCTAACTCTCAGAATTTATGACCCTAAGGGACTGATCTTAGGCTCTAACTGCAGAAGGACGGAGTCGATTGAAATGCCAAAAGTAGGAAAGTAATGAGAAGGCCCAAGGAAGTTGGGATGCAGGTTCAATAAAAGTCAAGGTAGATGAGTTTACTTAAGCTAGTCAGGCTCAATCTTTTTAGGCTTTACATTTTTTTTCCTGTGTTCAAAAAAAATTTTTTAAGACTACTTTGTCATTTTTGTAGCAAATATTATAGATATTGTGAATTTACTAGGCTATGATTGACACACACAAAAAAAGAGTAAATGTTATTTAGTTTTGCGGATTGAAAACGTTCATTAACACATCAAAAATAAACAGTTTACTTGTAGGGAGTTATTTTTCTGCTTTTAAGCAGAAGATAACAAAAGAATATTTTATGCTTTCCTGTGCCCGTAATACCATTACAATTTGGAGTAACTAACTCGGTTGCTTGAAGATGCTGTTACAGAACTGGTTAATCCATAATTCAGCAGGCTCTCGGCTTCCAAGGTGCTTTATTGACAAGCCTGAAGAAAGTGGATGGAACTAATTAGCACTCAGCATTATAAAATAGGAAGAATTAAATCAAGCAGCTTCAATATTAAACTCAGACCCCTATGAAGATGCTCTCTTTAGTTATGGGGATTTTGAAATGATGGACAGGCTAAACCAAAACTCATAATCCTATTACAGTCTCCTACACCTGCCTAATAAGCTTCAAGAGCTGTTTCCTTAGAGTCTGGGATATTTCCATCTTCCTCCAGGCTTTTGCATATATAGCTTATAAATTCTTTACTGTTCCCACTAAATACTTTGTTATTTAAAATAGCATAAAAGAGAGTATATAAGTATATATACATACTGATGCATTTTGACTGTAATAATACCCTTGGCCTGTAGGGAACTTCAAATTATTAATAATTTCAGAGGAAAGCTTTTTAAGAAAAAAGCTCCAGGCTTAGCTGTAATGAGGCATTTGAAAAGGCGGAGGGAGTATGTTTGTGTGCATAATGAAAATATTGAACCCTTTGGGATGTTATGAACCGTGGTGTACTAATAAATGGTCCTTCCATTTCAGTGTTCCAGTATACATCCTTGTACCCCTAATGTACCCTTGCAAAATGCCTTTAGCTCACATTTCCTTTTAAATATTTCCATCTCCTGACATTTGCTACTGGGAGTGGGGGGTGCAGCAGGGTGAACCTGATGGAGAGAAGAGGACAATACTAAGAAGCAAAGTTGGCGGCTTAGAATAATGAGCTCATTTTCAGCTGAGCTGTGTGGTTCATATGAATTAATTAACCCCTTACAAACATTTGTCTGACAATCCTAATTCTCATTCAGTTCAATGAGTTTTATAATTATCATTTAACTAAATAGCTCTAAAAACTGTTTATATCCTGACATTAAGGACGCTTTGTAGAATTCTTTTCCTATAAATCATCTGAAGTTGTTTACAATTTGCAGTAGTCTAATTTTCTTCTGGTTCATGCTCAGGTTGCTGTTTTGCTGTTTTAAAAAATATTTTCAGGGTACTAATTATAGAATATCCTCTAGAGTTTGGTTAGCTTTGTAAGGGTAAAAGACTTCAGTAAAGAACACTTTCACATTATAATTGGTAGAATTTAGGCTTAAGCTATTATCTATCGTGTTAAACAAAATGAATCCAATGATGCTAAGTGGATACAGAATGATTAATTACTCACTCCTAAGACCTGTGCCATTTAGTTCCTGATGATAAGATGGTGATAAAGCACTTTTACCCAGAAAGAGAGAAATGACAGTAATGTATTGAAGATGCTAGAAAACACCAACATAAAACCAGGCAAGTACAGACAGATTTGGTAAGTCTATTTTGCTAAACTTCAGCTACCCTCTCTGGGGCTTTTTCCTGGACTTGTAGCACAAATTCTGTATTACTATGGTTAAAAAAAAAAAAAAAGAACAAAACAAATAAACAAAAGGTTAATTAAGTTGGCTGATTCAGGAGGTAATCTGTATAAGGGTGTTCTTCCCATTCTTCTAAAAGCTCTAAATTCATCTACTTAGTTTTAAGTGTTCCCAAAGCACTTTAATCCATATTTTTTCTATGTGGGCAGAAAAGAAATACACTGATCAAAGGTTAGAATAGTTGAAGTACATGGGAGATAGAATTCTTCTGCTTAACACTTCAGTAAAGAGTCCAACCAAAATTTTTTTTTAAAGTCTCATAACTGGCTAACTATAGATTTAACTGGGCATTTGTATTTTACATATTTTCTTATAATTTTTTTTTAGCCTTGTGCTTAGAAGGAGACTTTACTTACCCTGGTTTATCTGACCCTTCTACCTCCTGAAAGACACTCGTGGGTAATAATTCCTCGTTCCTGTGAGATGAATATTATTTGACTATCATATTTTTTGTACCAGGCCCCGTCTCTCTCCAGCCATTAGGTCAGGTTCCTCCCTTGGTTCAATCATGTACTACTATTTGTATCATATGGCAACTAATTTAATTCTAACAAAAATTCTATGAGGTTGGTTAGATACTATTATTATACCCTCTTTTATAGAGGGGGCAATGGAGGCAAGGAGAGGTTAAGTAAGATTTTCAAGGTCATATAACTAGTCATTGTGACTCCAGGGTCTGTGTTCTATCTGAATAAGAGCACCCTTCTGATATGTGCTATATGCTGAATTTAGGAGACCTGGGTTCTGGTCCTTGACTTGCCACTATGTGAGTGTATTGGAGTGAATCACGTCATCTCCCTGGGCATCCGGCCATTTCAAATGAACAGTTGAAAAGTTATGTTTTCTGTTATTATTATTTTTTTCCTTTTTAAAAAGCAAAACAAAAGGAAGCCCATTAACACATTGTCTTAAGGCACGCTTGGTTGCATGGAATAGAAGTCTACTTAAGCTAGTTTGAATGAAGGATGGTGTACAATCCTTTGGACATCCAAGGACAGAGAGCCAAAACTTCAAAAATAGAAGTTGCTTTTTCTGTCCTTCCAGGGAGGCATAGCCTTGTTCATCTCCACCTTTTCTTTCTCACTCTTGGTTTCCCTTGCTTGTGCATGGCTGCCACACCTGGGGTACAGTATGACCCTTACTTCAAGTGCCTATTTTTATGTGACATTGTTCTTTTCCAGCACAAATTATTGTGACAGAATCTAAATGGTCCAGCCTAGCCTATGAATTTGCTCCCCTTGTGTCAGGTATCCAATCTGTTTCCAGTCAATCAGCCAGGGCAGGAGCAAAATCACACAGTGTATAGGGGGACTGCCTCTTCCAAGGATGGTATGAAAGAGTAGATTCTTTGAGAAAGAGTTATGGGAAGGGTAGACAAATGGACTGACAAATTTGCTACACCTGTAATCCCAGCACTCTAACAATGTTTTTAAATAGATTGTATGTTTCCCCATAGATCATCTTTTTGGCTACATAGATAATACTTTACCTCTAAATAAACACTTGCTGTATACCAGATACCATATTAGGACTGTATTAGGTGCTGCGCCTCCATTTCCTCATCTGTAAAATGGACAATCTTGTCCAGCTTTAGAATTCTGTGATATATATATAACCCAGTACCGTATATATATGTATATGTATGTAACTGTGCACACATGCACATGCATGCGATAACATTGATGTATTTATTTATATTTTACTGAGTACACTCTATTGCTTTTATTGCCAAATCAGCCAAAATTTATTTATCTAAATATATGTTCTTCAAAATTCCTTGAATTTGAGCTAGAGATGACATTCAGTACCTATTCTTTGTAGTTACACCTAGTTTTTAACCGGACATCAGTGCGGCACAGTTTAATTACCCAGCACGTTTACTTATCTGATTTGACTCTGAAAAACTTGTCTGTTTTCCAAAACTCAAAACTACTATCAAGGGTCAAAGATTTGCTGTCATCAAGACTATTCAAAAGACTGTGAGGCTGACTCTAAAGATGTTCCATAGAAGCACTTCACAAATGTTTCATGCAATGATAGAATCACTGTTTGATTCTCTAGCTCCCAAAGCAACTACATTGAAGATGACAGATATTATTTACCAACATATATAGGTTGTTTAAAAAATCATTCACAGGAGTTGGGTAAAAATTATAGGAAAATATGTAAAATACAAATGCCCAGTTAAATCTATAGTTAGCCAGTTATGAGACTTTAAAAAAAAATTTGGCTGGACTCTTTACTGAAGTGTTAAGCAGAAGAATTCTATCTCCCATGTACTTCAACTATTCTAACCTTTGATCAGTGTATTTCTTTTCTGCCCACATAGAAAAAATATGGATTAAAGTGCTTTGGGAACACTTAAAACTAAGTAGATGAATTTAGAGCTTTTAGAAGAATGAGAAGAGCACCCATATACAGATTACCTCCTGAATCAGCCAACTTAATTAACCTTTTGTTTATTTGTTTTGTTTTGTTCTTTTTTTTTTTTTAACCATAGTAATACAGAATTTGTGCTACAAGTCCAGGAAAAAGCCCCAGAGAGGGTAGCTGAAGTTTAGCAAAATAGACTTACCAAATCTGTCTGTACTTGCCTGGTTTTATGTTGGTGTTTAGTTGCTGTTTTATTGTGATAGCTGTATAGCTTGAATATGTATATATATGTTTGTGTGTGTCTGTATGTAGGTAAGTATTTCTGCTGACAATTTCAGAATCATTGGATTAAATATGCTTTCTTTAAGAAGTGATTTGTGAAAAGTTTCTTAAGTGTTTTTTCTCTTTTCCTGTGGATGAAAATATCTTTATTTCTGTGGTTGCTTTATTATTATTATTATTATGTCTGGATTAGTCATTCTAGTTTCTAAGAGGAAGGGAAGATAATTTTAAGGCTAAAAGTAGAATTCTGTTTAAGCAGTATAATCTCATGAACACACTATCTCCAATTTAGAGCAATAAATGTTTCCCTTAATTTGAGAATAACTGATATGAAAAGTCCATCATAAAAGGATTTCAGAGCTTTGAAATGTCAGTCCCAACTTCCAAGTGCTAAATAAAATTCCATGATCCTCATTTAATTCTTTTGTGTTCTTGTTGCACAAATATTTGAAACAAATGCTCGAAGTCTTTCCTCTTTCTAATAGACTAGTGTACTAGTTTCTACACCTTTCCTGCAGCATTATACTTTAAGATCCAAGACATACAGTGTTGAAGAATCCTTCTCAAAGTGACCCAGAGATTCCCTTTGTACAGGACATATTTTTTGGTGGTAATCACAATCCTGACTCATTCCTGCCCTGTTGTACATTTGTAAGCTGGCTCTGAGGACTAAGGAAGACACAGAACAATAAAATAACCAAAAGATTTGAACAGTAGATTTTTTTTTTAAACTTTAATATATCACATTCTACAGAGGATTAAAGAGGCAATATTGTATATATACTTGGGTCTATATGGTGCTTTCTTATACCATAGCTTCCCCCTTTGGGAAATCACAGCAGAGGCCATGTAGTATTTTCTATGGGGATGCACAACCAGATATTTAATCTAAAACTGGAACAGTGTGTGATTTGAGCTGATTTGCAGAGGGACTGTAAAAGCTGAAAAATCAGTTTGACAACATTCCCACTGGGATTGGCCTTCAACAAATCTTTGCAGTGGTATTTGGAGGCCATGCCACTTTAGTCAGATAGCCGGGGTTTAGGAGATGATGCCTAGAGTAAAACTTGAGTTCACTGCTTATCAGGGACTGTGTGAAGGCTCTCAGGCTGAAGGTTCATTAGGTCAGTCTGTAAGAGCTGTCAATCACACCAAGCTGGCAGGGGAATTTTTTATTTTTTAAGTAGAGAAGTAAAATTTTCTCACTTAGAATTTTTCCACTTTATATCTGACTGTCATCACATTGTCCACACGAGAGGCAGTTAATCCAAGGCAGTTCTTGCCAGGGAGTGAAATACAAGGCCATTACAATGTTCTGCAGGTTAGCCTCTGGCCACCATGTGGCTGCTGCTGACCTCTTCATAATCACTGTGGTCACCAGGGGTGAATAGGATAGAATGGCTTTTAAAGTACAAAAGACAGTAGGAAGGTAGAGACTTATGTCATTTTCATCAGCCTCAGTCTGACCAGAGTGATGAAAACATAGAAGGTGCTCAGATGTTTGCTATTCTTAACTGATCACCAAAAGCAGAAACTGCAGTGCAAATCTACAGTATGTATAGGCTTTACCATCCCATCGCCAATGCCTCTTGGTCAAACAGAATATGGCAGAATTACTTCTTGTATCTCTTCCATATTGTCAAGTATGCATTATTTTAAATTTAGCAAGCCTATGTTATTTAAGTTTGATTTTGATGTATCTTTTGGTTGAGCATGAATGGAATATCTCAAAGACCTTTTTTTTTAATGGATTATAACTTGTCAAGGACACTAAGAATGTTTGAATATGTACACTTTATTAGGTTTTATGTAAACATTTATTTAACACAGACACGTTAGTTAATATTTACTAACCATTTGGATGATCATGATACTGAGATTACACCTGTGTGACTAATCACTAGATCAAAACACAGGAGATCTGTTGTTTATACCTGTTGTAACTTGAACAGACTGGCTGCACAGTTGACCTCATCAAATATGCAAGAAACCCCCGCAGAATGGCTAAAACCAACTGCTCAGCTAAGAAAATGTCAAGTTGCTGATGATGTGCAGGCCCTAATTATTAGTATCATTGATATAATAAAGTGGATGTATAGATAATTACAAGGAGATTGTATAGTTTTTGTCCAAACTTTCTTTTTAATCAGCACCCAATTAAACTACAGTTGACTTATGAATCTATGTTCAATTCTAATATTTAGAATTAACTACTTCTTGAAGCAGTACCTTTCCCAGAATGGAGCTTTAGGAAATCTATTCCATTAAACATAAGTTGATTTTATTTCCAGGTGGCATCCATTAGGACAAACATCATGAAAAGCCCGCTGACCAAAATGTTGATTTCTTGGCTGACACCTAGAAGAAAAATAAACTTATGTTTAATGGAGTAGACTGTCTAAATCCCTGTCTTGAGAAGAGTGCACATTCATGAACATGTATTCATTGCTGAATTCAACAGATTCTAATAGTGAAGGACATCCGTACCATAGAAAGTTGCATCCATTCATTAACTTACAGCTTCCCAAAGAAAGAAGCAAGAATGCCCCTTGAGATGGAGCGTTGGCAATAACCAGTCCATTCCTTTATTATGTGACACGTTCATCATGACCAGCATGATAAACCAGTGAGCTAAAAATGATTTGTGTATTAACCGTAGTCTACTTTGCTGAAATTCCCACTTTAACTCAAAGCAGCACAATCCTGTGCAAATAGTGTAAATGAGCTGTTTTGTGGTTTTGTCTTAGTGTTCTAGGCACAGTATAATGTCTATTTATTTATGTATACATCTCAAAAGTCTTTATTTTTTCTTTTCTGCAATGACCAATCATCCCTGCATGACAAGGGCTAATCTTAGTTATATAAATGGTCTGAGTGCTGTTTCAATCAGGATTGGGTGTTTGTACAACATGACTTCTTAAGGTAATAAAATCACAAAAGTTTCCAATAGAAGCAAGATACTGCATTTCCCCAGCCCCCTTTCATTTCTACTTAAGGCTTTCTGGTAAAATATATGCTATATGCCCCTTAATACTACTTCATGACAGTTAGCCAAATACAGACTTGGGAAGGAAACAGTAAAACCTGCAAAAGCTGGAACCTATGTAAGGCAGAAACCTGTCAGAAGGAAAACTCAAATATTTTTCATTAATAGAAAGCTATAGAAAAGTGTGAGACTGTACCCTGTAAAAGGCAGGAAACTCGCAAAACCCAGAAAAACAAGGCAGTCCCATTGTGTTCCAGCTCTCACAGGTTTCACTGTATCTGTTTATATATTACATGTTTATGTATATAATGCATATATATAAACATATATATGACAATTATATGTCCAGCTTCCGCTCATTTGACACTATATGCCTACTATATGCAGAACACTCCACCAGGCATTGAGCAGGATATAGAAGATGTCTAAAAGATGATCTCTGTCCTCTGATAGCTGTGTTTTAAAAGATGTACACTAGTCCTTATTGAAGTGTGAGTCAGAATCGACTCGATTTCAGCAGGTTTGGTTTTTGTTATTATGTAAACTAAAGACAAAAGCCACTAGGGTAGCTACGTTTTTTTGCCTGTTACTAGTGGAGGTTATCTCTTTCTACTCCGTTCTGGAGAGTCATCAATATTTTCTTAACTCTGATCTCATTCTTTTTAATTTTACTTTCTCATCTTGGTACACTAAACTGGAGCAGAATTGACTTCTTTTTTCATGGTGACTTTGAAAGTTTTGCACTTCTGTTATTTTTTAATTTCTCTACCTGTCACTGCTATGTGTGTGTGTAATACATAATTTCAGTATATTTTAATTAATCCACATTTTCCAGAACTTCGTTAATTTGAACAACTAGAAATATCCTGGGTGTTTTTGTTGTTTTTTAATATAGTGGTTCAGAATAACTGGTTACAGTATTCACGTTTTTTCTGTCTTTGCATGTCTGAGGTTTGTGCCCTCAGACTTGTGCACATGCGTTTCTGTTGCGTACCTAAACCCTTGATTATTTAAGCTTTCCTGTGCATGGTCTCAGCCCCTCAGAGATGATTAACAGCATTTCGATTTCTTTACCTATTGGCGTTCTACCATGCGGATATTTTGGAAATCCTGTGAATTGTATGAGTGGAGATAGAAACTTGATTTTATTCTTAATCCTTTCAAAAATCATTTATTGAACAGTAGCACTGCTGCATGCATAGTTAATAGCAAACAAGGATAGAATATTTGAAGGTAATGCAATAGAATGAAGGTTTCAAGACTATGCAAAAAAAATGCAACAAACTCAGTTCCAAAGTATGTGAAGCATCCAGGTTAAGAACAGAACCGCAGGAAGCACTCCTAGGCCATGGGAGCTGCTATTCACAAAAGGAGTATGTATGGTCTAGCTCAGAGAGGCTTCTAAATATACTATTCACTTAGGAATCCTAATGCAGAATAACCAAAACCAAAAAGCAAACCCACTGCCCTCGAGGAGATTCCGACTCATAATGACCCTACAGGACAGAGTAGAACTGCCCCATAGGGTTCCCAAGAACGCCTGGTAGATTCGAACTGCTGACTTTTTGATTAGCAGCCGTAGCTCTTAACCACTACGCCACCAGGGTTTCCTACTGCAGAATAGAAAAGCATAAATGACATCCCCTTCACAAGCAGTAGTATTGATGTTAGAGCATTTCTAGGGGGTGGGAATGAGTTTGGAAAGGAACTGAGAAAAAGCAAAGAATATTGTTTAACTATTGTAGAAAATGGAGGGATTGCTAGGTAAATTATATTTTCCTCTGGATTTTTTCACCATTTATTTGTCCCTTCACCGAGGAATGGTCCAGAGCTGAGATAGCATTACAGCGAGAGAGGAAAGGTGGATAATGTGGATGCATGTTTAGATTCAGGAGGAAGGGGAGGTTCAAGAAGAGCCTCCTGTTGTTGTTGTTAGGTGTCCTAGAATCAATTCTGACTCATAGCTACCCTGTAGGACAGAGTAGAACTGCCCCATAGTATTTCCAAGGAGCACCTGGTGGATTTGGACTGCAGACCTTTTGGTTAGCGGCCATAGCTCTCAACCTCTGTGCCACCAGGCCTCCTGTGGTAGAGATGGTTGTTCACTAGCACTGTGGATGTACTACCCACAACAACCACCTAAGAAAAGTTACCTATAGACAGGCCTCCTTCCCACTTTTATGCTCAGTTACCTCTCCTGACTCCTTTACTCTACAAATGACATCTTTTTGCCTGCTTCTCAGTGTCATTGCCCTAAAAACAGTTGACTTGGGGCTCTCAAGAAAGAACTGAGGAAGTTAACATTTATAGAATACCGGCGGTTTGCTAGGCACTGTGCTGGGTGCCAAATGTACCAAGTCTCACTCACATCTTCACAACATCCCTGAGCATTACGTTTTCTTTTCACAAGTTTACAGGTAAAGAAGTGGAGGATTAGAGAAGTTAAGTAGCTTGGCCAAGGTCACAGCTAGCGAAATGGTTGAATCAGAATCTGGACACCGGTTTGTCTGATTCCAGACCACATGCGGTTTCCTTACAATGTTGTCTTTCATTTAGGGGCTCATGCAAAAGATTTATGAGATTGCCCATTTTTTCTTTGGTCTTACTCCTAAGAACACTTGCAGCTGAATATTTAGTTCTTCCCTCATATGAGAGTAGTAACATCACCACATTTTTTAAAAATGCGTGATTAATTTGTGGAAATACTCATTGGAATACTTTTAAGAATTTTCAAATCATAGGGTTGAAATTCATGCTGTTCTCTAGGCTCTATTGATTCTGAACATCTCAAGCAAGTAGCTATAAATCCTTTTCATAAAGATCTTTGGTGAAAAACACTCCAGGTTCTTCCATAGTAATTTACCTCACTGCTGAAAAGGTTTACAGATAGGTGTGTGTACTTTGTTACGGCTGAAGACATAATGCCCGGTTCCAGTGAATCAAGCCAATAAAATAATAATTCTTTTAAAATTATAATCTTCAAAGGGACCCTGTAATTAGTTATAGGAAATTTATGTAATTTTACCATTTCTCTAGGAGAGGCAGTTAAGTCTGAACATTTAGGGTATGTCACAAAGAGATTTTTATTTTACATTTGGATTCCCTGTGTGGTTTATATCACCGATACGGACCCTAAATGTAAATGAGGGGAATGTTCAGAATCAACATTATTTTTTAAATTATCACAGTAGTTTTCAGATAGATAGCTTTACTCTTCAGTATAAATATCCTATCCCCTGTATTATAAATATCCTGTCCTCTGTATTGTAATTGGAAACCCTGATGGTGTAGTGGTTAAGTGCTACAGCTGCTAACCAAAAGGTCCACAATTCAAATCTACCAGGCGCTCCTTGGAAGCTCTACGGGGCAGTTCTACTCTGTCCTGTAGGGTCGCTATGAGTCGGAATCGACTCAACGGCAATGGGTTTGGTTTGATTTTGAGTATTGTAATTGCTTATTGGTGCTTTTAACAAGACTGAGGAATTGGAGGAGAGGAATTGTGTCTTACTTATCACAGTACCTCTAGTCTTTAACGTAATGCTTGACACTCAGAAGTGATCAATACATTTCTGTCAAATGAATTAATTAATTTCTCCAATTGACACTGCTTAGATAGGCCTTTCTCCTTGTTTCCTACAAAGGCAACCTGCTAATTCACGTTTTCCTATCTCAGTTCGTTATTCCTCTCACTTACAGTGCTCTGTCCTCTTCTCCACCTTTGTAAGTCCAACTAGTGTTTCTTTGTACAATTGGTCACTTCATGTGTCCTGTTCCAGCTATTCTAGCTATCATAGAACCATACCGGCCCCCCCACCCTTTAGTCCCTTTGGTCTTTCCACACACCTTAGCCCTATATTATGTGCTGTTTTATACTATTTGTCAGTCTCCTAATGTTTTTGTCCTTGTTTCCTCAACTATTATGAAAAGTAGCTGTGTTTCATACACTCTTCTATTTTCTTCGTAATGACTTAGGTATTAGAATAGACCAGGAGACAACAAACTATGGCCCACAGGCCAAATCCAGCCTGCTACCTGCTTTATATGGTCCGTGATCTAAGAATGTTTTTTTTTTTTCTCTTTTACAATTTTAAGTGCTTGAAAAACAACCCCAAGAACAGTATTTTGTGACATGTGAAAATTATAGGAAATTCAACTTTTTAGTGCCATAAATAAAAATGTTTTGGAATACAGTCACCCCCATTCATTTATATATTATGGATGGCGGGTTTGGGGCTGCAACAGCACAGTTGAGTAGTTGCACCAGACACCATATGACCATGAAGCTTCAAATATTTACTATCTGTCCCTTTACAGAAAAAGTTTGTCAGCCACTGGAATAGATAATCACTATTGGTTAAATAATTGACTGTCTTATAACTATTTCATTATGAAACAAGATACTCTGAAAGGACTGGTAATTATGTTGTCTTATCTTAAATAAAGAAAAATACTAATAAAAGGAACTCCTAGAGCACAGATTGTTCTTGCCTTTTTAGGTGGTGAAGTACAAAATGTTTATTTTCTCCATCTCTGGTAAGCTGACTTACAGCACTCCTAGAGGATTGAAACCTTTTCAACATACGCAAAACCTCTTCCTGTAGAGACTTTTAAGAACAGGGTAGATGATTATCATTCTAGAAATGGACCAGATAACCTATAGAATTGTGCAGCCCAATGATTCCTTGAATTTCTTGTTGTACACCTTGCTTCATTAGAAACCAGAAATCTGATTTGTGAAAATAAAGTTCCCACATCTCCAACAACTCCCTGATTCTCCTTTGCTGGGACTACCCTCCTTTCCATTTTTGGTTTCATCTGGTTCTTTTAATTAAACATGAGATATTTAAAGTTCATAGAGTCTAAGCCCCGCAGGTTTGATTTAGTGATAAAAATCTATGGTTTGTCAGCTTTTCAAGGCATAATCCTGGCTTCAGCTTTATCTGACAGGTAGTCAGCCTAGCAGGTTTGATGATGAAAACCACAGCATTTCATCTTTTCAGGCATGAGTTGCTGTTTATCTTCTGAGGCATAATTTACAGTTGCCCTGTAGGAAATGGATAGGGCTAAATAAGTGGAAAAGGCTCCTTTTTACTTTGGCACAATTAATTCATTTAATATGCAGTTGTCAGTAACTATACCCATAACGTGCGTAGGTATATTTCAAGGGAAGGGGGGAGGAAAATCTCCCAAACGTAGCTTTTTTGGTTAATGTAAATTATTGCCTTATTCATTGAATATGCAATGTATGTAAATTCAATCCTGCTGTCAAAGGTAGCTCTGTGCCATTAGTTTCTGCAGCAGACAAGGCTTGCTGCATCCTGTACTGTGTCTTCAGAGAGGTAACGCTAATGACAGCTTGAGAAATGCCTTAATGAGCCAGAAAGGTGTTCTTTTTTATTTGTGTTTAGCTACTTACCAAAAACCAAAACCAAACCCACTGCCGTCAAGTCAATTCCAACTCGTAGCGACCCTATAGGACAGAGTAGAACTGCCCCATAGAGTTTCCAAGGAGTGCCTGGTGGATTCGAACTGCCGGCCTTTTGGTTAGCACTACAGCACTTAACCACTACGCTACCAGGGTTTCCTAGCTACTTACAGTCATCTGAAATAGAGATCATCTTTAGGTATCACAGAGTGAAAAAAAGGCATGGGTTATCTTATTAATGTGTTTCTCCAAACATGTTAAGAATTGAACCATCAATCAGTTATTTGCCAAGAAAATGGCTTGTTGTCAGTGCTATAGAGGTGATATGCCATCTTGAAATGCAAGTTTTAGATTTTAATTATCACGCTAGCTAAGTAAATACAGTTGTCAGACTGCATCTCTATATCATTCTGCAAAAAATTTGCAGAGCTTCCCAAATTGATCACAAAATAGCATTAATGTTGGAAACCTAAAGTGAACAGCATGACCCTTTTTAAAAAAAAAATAAATAAAGCCTCGTACATAAATCATCAGGAAGACTTTAGAAATCCACCTAAGTGCATCATATTATGTGTAAAATTTGGCACAATTGCAGCTTTATTTTGTGTTGTTTTACCTAACATTAATATTTAAGACAAATTTCCTGTGATCTAATTCTTCCATTCTAGGGGAAATTCCATATTTTCTCATTAATTTGAGTCTGTTTAGAGATAAGCCACATCACATTAACATAAAGATTGCAAAAGTCATGTTCAAATTTTGGTTACAGTCAGGAAGCATCTACCTGTAATTTACTGTGGTGTTTTGATTTGGTCGTAAAATGTAGCTATACTTTTCACACAGAGTTAAGAGGAATGGGCTTTAACACATGAGTGATATAAAAGCCTAAGTTTACACTGAAACCACTACCACAGCCAAGACTTGCGTAACAAACTGGCAAAGCTCAGCTTGGGCTTATGTTAGAAATGAAACGGGAAAGGGATAAGCACTCTAAGCTAAAGTTCCTTTCTGTCACCGTTGTGTACGATCCATGCCTGCATCTTGCCCAATCTTAAGTCAGTCGTATGTCTCCTGGGTCTGGGAACCCAAATTCTGAAACTCATTCAGTATTTAAGAGCTTAAAAAAGTGCTTTTGTACAGAATTCGTAGTGTGAGATATGACTTCAAAAAACATGGGCTGTAGAATTATCATTTTTTTTAATTGAATGAGTAAGTGCTACTATATCCATATATAGCTTTTTCGGATTAAATAATCCATTGTGACAGAAAGAAAAAGTTATGCAAGTGAATCATCTCTACAGTTTGCAGAATGTGAATCAACTAAATTACTAAAATGAAGCGCATTTGGTCTTCCACTATCATGTGGAATTACATTTCTGTATAAATTTCTTATTGAAATCTTGCATTGATTTGTGTGTGTGTTTGACCAATAAAGTAAACTGTGGAGACTGTTATAAAATTTAGGTTTAATGATGAAGTATCGGGTACCTTTCCAATTACAGATCTCCATGAAGTTTCTAATGAAAAAACACTGAAGAGCTCTTCTCAGCTATATCAGCAGTGACAAAAACTTAGCTCTGTAGACATCAGTCAGTGATAAATGCACGAGTGATTCTTCTGGTTAGGTACTCATTTGTGGAGCTTTCCAAAGTTAGCTTGTATTGTAACTTTCTTATGATGAGAATCATTTCATGAGCATTAATCTTTTGGTATTGTCACAATTGTATAATGATTCCCAAAGAAGCATGACACGCATACACTTAAAGCGTTCAATTCGTATTGCTTAGTGCTAGTAAAGCCAGAAATTCTATTCCACAGTTATATACTCTTGGAGATGGTACTTATAATGCATTATTTGTCAAATTTTATTATTTTTCAAAACCTGAAATAAAATGTGACGTTCTACAATGTCTTTGAATCTCTGACTATGTAAATTTGTTTATGTTAATCTATAACACGTTACTTGGTTTTTCTGCAGCTCTGTTTTCAAGCTGATGATGCTAAAATTTGTGTTAATTCATATCTAGGCATATAGGTGTACTTGAAATCACCTAATTTGAAATTGCAGTTCTTAGAGTTAGCTCTAAGAAATGTGATTATGTAAAGAATATTTTGAATGAAATACTGAATAAATTAGTAGAAACATATTTCATTTTCCAATGCGACTGAAAATAGTAGGCTTAGAAAGTGGTGCTTTTCTACCTTAATTTTTAATTTTGTACATTTTATGGACAAAAAGTAAGCTTATCCCTATATATATTAGCCAAGTCAGGTTAAACACGGGTTCCATTAATTCAGAGAAACTAGGCTCCATTGATGATGATTTAATGCTTGATGAGAAATAAAAAGATAGGTGAAGTTTTAGTTCATTCTTGTAGTTCCCTATCTTTTTTTTCAGTTTTTTGTTGGTGGGTTTTGTTTTGTTAAATCTTTAGTTAGATTATGATAGAATGTCATGGCATGTCATGGTGCTCTTAAGTCCAGTCGTTGGTTGTAATGCCATTACTTGCAGTCTTTTTTAAGCTATTAAGATTTTCTGTAAAAGGAGAAAGGAAAGAAGGGCTTTGATTTACAAACTGACTTGCAAGCTTTTCCAGCGATTTGGTTGTATTTTAAGTAAGCAAGTCCCCCTTTCTTCAAAATCAGTTAGTAGTAGTGCACATTTCCTTTTTGAAACAGGAAAGAGTGAACTGTGTATTACAATTCTCTTATCTATGGCGCACCTAAAATTCCTAAGTTCTTTCTCTCTGCCCCTACCCCCTTATGGCCTACCTCTTCCCTATTAGTTTGTGGTCATCAGAAAATTACAGCAGGCAGAACAGCACAGCCAAGAGAACTTGTCAACCTTTCTACTGTCAAGGTTCTGCTTCCCCAGAGACCTGAGATTTGAGCTAAACCCATGCCCCAGGAAAAAGTAAGCTCAGGGAGTCATTTTGCTTTCTGGGAGACTTCAGAGATCAGTGTAGAGGAGAAGAGGGGGTGCCTTGTTCTTTGTTCCAGAATTGTTCTTGACTGCTAGACTTCAAAGTAATCTCTCTGTGGCATATCATCAACATTAGCGTGTGCCTCATGCATGAATGCAAAACACTAGCCATTGCTCTGTTTCTTTAAAATTTTGCACCCTTCATTTGTTTCCCTTTCACGTTCTATTTCCCCAATTAACTTTGTGAGCCCTGGGCCAGTTAGTTAACCTCTCTGGGCCTCAAAGGTCTCATCTATAAAATGAGTGGTTTAGAATAGATGATCTTTATGATGGCTTCCATTGTGAACATTCTATGCTGTGAAACCTCAAAGGTGTAAACTATATGAGAGAAGGAGCTGATTTTTTTTTATCATTTTTTATCTCCCCACAGGGTCTAATGTAACTTTGAGTGCACCACCTTGCTCCAGCTATGTGAAGCAGAGAATAGATTTTGAAGACAGCTCTCATAATGTACTAAACTAGATTAGAAATTAGATATTCCATCTTAGTTAAAAGTTGGGCTATTTATTAGGTATAGATGTTATATGGACTTGCTTATTTCAAGAGAAAAAAGTTGCTAGAAATGAATCATTGGGTTGGGATTATGTAATATCATTTAGGGAAATGATACTGTAGTAATTGACTGTGAAGGGGTAGACACTGGCATAGAAAGAGTCCCCAAGGGATACAGCTCTGGACTGGAACAGTCATAGATTGCAACCACCGTAGGACATCTACTCTCAGCCCAGACCATTTTCATAAATCTGGATAGAACTTGACCGTTAAGATCTCCTTTGGAGCAACTCAAAATTCCTTAAGAGATCAGGGACTATCTTGTAAAAACTCTAGTCAACCTGAACTAGAATCACATTTGTTATACCTCTTATGGCCCCTTGACAGCCACCTTTGACCCAGCACATCATACCCACAAGCCTAACAGTAAGCTGCAGAGAGACTGTTCCTTAGAGTTATTGTCATGTAACTGAGTGTCATTGTGTAGAATATCCATTTATTGATATAACTTTTTCTACCTCATGCAGGTTTATTTTGTTCCTTTTTAGGTAATCATACGTAAAGTTAGATACTAGTTTGAGCTCAAACATAATTATTCAAAGAATGAAAAATGACTAAATTTATATAAGCTGTTTACCTCCCCATTGTGAATGACCCTTCTACCTGTTCTTACGTCACCCATGCTGGTGGCATCATTGACCACCCCATTTTGAAGTAATCTGCTTCCTGCAATTACATCATTTATATTTTCTATGTAACTCTGTAGACACTTAGAAAATACTACACGTTATCATTTGGTTTTATACGTATGTGACTTATCCCCTCAATTAGATTGTTCCTAGAGGATAGAAATTACAATTCGTACTCTTTTGTATCTCTACCCCTCACCGCCCCCCCCACACACAAAGAGCATTGCAGGCCTGTCATAAAATAGGTTGTGATGAGTATTTTTCAATTATGGTAGACTCATTCTGACAGAATTACCAATTTAATTTACCAATTAAACTGGTTCTAGGCATAGCCTTATGTAACTAACTCATCATTATTTGACTAAATAAAGGCCATCTATATTCTGAGACTCTGGCCCAGAATTTCTGGCTAATGGTGGCTGGCATAATTTATTCTCTTGTCTGTTATTTTCGAGTTATGTTATCACTTTAAACTCATTTTTAAAAGCAATATTTATCAATATAATTGGTAAAATCAGAGCATCATTGGCCAATGAAAAGAATTGCTGGCAGTATGAGAAAAGAAACGTAAAGCACTGTAGGATGCTAAAAAGTGCAGACCTCCTCACAAAAGTGGTGGATTAATGATCACACATAGCATTATGAAAGCTAGTTATAGTTTGCTTAAACCAGTCTTTCTCTTTATGGCATTCTCAATCTTTTTAAACAGCTAGGCTATAATAACATTTTAAAAATTAAAGTATTTCACATGGCCAAGAACTTGATATGAAATGAGCAACATTAAGCACAAAACAATTGAAGCTTCAAATACTGGAGCAGGCAAGAATTTTAAACAGTCCAAATGAATAAAGATGCTGTACTGTTGTGCTTCTTCGGCTGCAGTAATAATCAGGCTCAGAGGTTAGCAGGAAGAGTTCTTATAGCAATAATGGCTTCCAGTACCATTTTTCTCTAGTGACTTTGACTCGCAAAGGTGAAGCTTTTATTCGAAGATTTGATACAATGCAGTCGCAGACAGCAGGGGGAAAATTTGGTCAAACAGCTGGCCCCTCACAAACATCTATGAGGGAGGGAGATTGATTGAGAGAGACCGGGAGAAATTGAGAGAGATAGAAAGGGAGAAAGGGAGGGGACAAAAATAAAAAAGATTTACATTACCAATGACAAATCAAAGCTGAAAGTTTGCCTGGCCTGTTGTCATTCATTGCCATTCATATTTAGAAAGCAGACTGCTGTGATAATTGATTTGATGGTCCAGCTTGAGTGGAAGCACTTCTGGGCATAGCAGGCCTCAGAGATGCCAAAAAAGAAGAAAAGGTGGGAATGAAATAATGCACTACTTTCTCCTCAGAGGCATGTGGCCCAGTTTTTAAGAACAGAAAAACATGCTCTGGGGTGGGGGTGTAGAACGGGGAGGAAGCCTAAAGAACTTGGTAATAAATACAAAAATGACCATATAGCTCCAGTCAGATAAAAATAGGCATTCAAACTGAGACAATGAGAGGACATATTTTACTGACAGGTGAATAATAGGGGAGCGTGGTGGAAATAATCTGATTTTTAACGGACTCTGTCCTTGGGAGTACCTTTTTTTGCTGTTCTTTTGTATAGGGACAAAAGTGATTTCTTTTTGAAAAAGGCTTTTAATTTTTTAAGCTTTTTCATACTAGATTAATAGTTCAGAAAGAGAAAAAGGAAACAATAATTGAGACTGAAAAGCTCTATATGTGCCTGGATTATCTAAACGTCATTGAATTTATTGCCTTGAAGCAAAAGGTAATAATGAAGCTTGTTCTTAGATTTGTGAGTAGTGGGTGGTGTTAGGCTGTTGCTTCCTGCTGATTAGTTAGGAGACAAAAGTGCCAGTTGAAGGGGGGATGGAGAGTTTTTTGTTTTTTGTTTTTTTTTTAACATACTGAATTCACTGCCTGACCTATTAATCACAACTGCCAATTGAACTCTGTGCCATGTCTTCAATGTAGGGACCAAACAAAACCAGATAAAAGACATGGGCGGTCAAAACATAAATTCTAATCAGAATTTGTTTGTCTTTTGAGAGAAAGGTGCTTATCTTGGATCAAAAATAGCTTAGTCCTTTAATTTTGCTCCCCTTTTCTCCCTTCTACCTTAATTTCCCATTTCTCTCTTCTTCCGCTGCTTGCCTATTTACCTGCCTTTCCTTACTGCTACAGAGAAAGCCTGTTGCCTGGCCTCACTGAATCATAAATATGTAGCCATTATGCAAATATCAATAACCTGTACATCACATCACAGTTTTTGCTCTTTTGGCACATTTCTTAACTATAGTGTGACACTGAGCATTTTGAGATTAAAAATAAAAAGCCTCAAGTATGACTTAAAAAAAACTCATAAAATTAATACTGAGAAAACAGTGTTAACTATGGCAGTATATAATACATGACAGAATTTCTCAAAGCTTGTAAAAAAAAAAAAAACAGCATCAGAAATACCTGAGGGGCTTATTAAAATTTAGATTCCCAGGCCCCCTTCCGAATCTACTAAATCACAATATATGGTGCCCGGGAATCTACATTTTAATAAGTACCCCAGATCGTTCTACATACTACTGAAGTTTGAACACAAGGGCATAATTGTGAAAGAGCAGTGTTTAGTTAGATAAACTGGATTGAGATCCGATAGCCACCTGTTACTAGTTGTGTTAACTTAGACAAATTACATAGCCTCTCTAGAACTTAATTTCCTCATCTATAAAATGGCTGTAACAATGCTTACCTGGTAGGGTGGTTCTGAGAATTAAATAAGATAATTAATATAAAACCCTAAGCATAGTAGCTGCTGATTATAATATCAATACATAGTCAATATTGTTTTTTTTTTATCCTTTATGATTTAGAAATAGATTCTTTTCTATGGGTGGTTAATATTGCTTCAATTTAAGGTAAATATTAGGTTCTACTTCAATATTATATTAATCCTCAATATTATCTTAACCTATGCAGTACTTTTTCATGCCTCCAAGAGTTTATAAGATTAGAAGTTATACCCTTAACTTCATTTTACTCAGTGGGGAAACAGCTATCTTAGACTAAAATATGTCATGTGTTTGCTAACATAGAATAAAATATCATTATTAATATTAACTATATGTGGGCAACTAGATATACACAGTATTCATATGTGAATGTGTAATTAAAGAGCATCAAAGTACTGAACTTGATGAGTGGGGGGTACCTAGGATGCACATGCAATACTGTAAATACCAAAGGCAATTCACACTGTGACTAGCAGAACCACCTGTGTCACACCTAAAGATAGATAATAAATGTTACCATGTGTGAATGGGGAAATTATTTGTCTTTGTAAACTGGTAGAGATAAAAATGACTAGGTTTTTTTTTTTAATCCAATCCCAATGCTTGCTAACTCTGTTACCTTAGATAAGTCTCTTGTCCTCAGTGCCCCCGTCTATAAAATGAGGATAATCATATTTGCCCTACTTCAAAGCCTTAAGGTGAGAAGGAAATGTGGTAATATATGTAGAAATCATTTGTAAACTCTAAAGTGCTATAAAAATGTATGGTAGTATTTCACACCTCTTTTTTTCAGAAATAGGACTGAAAATCAGTTTTGAAACTGTAGTTATCAACTTTGGACCATGATTGCATCCTGATTTTCCAGGGAAGCTCAAAGAATAGATGACATTAGAATTCATTTATCAAACACTTATTTTGCCTTTCTGATTTTTGTTTGAGGTGATCAAATTGCACTGATGCATTTTACACAGCTTTTGTTGAATATTCCTTGGTCCAAAAGCTTTCAGCTTTGTGGCTTTGAAGCTCCAATTCCCTGATCAATGTCTGAACTTGTGAAGCTTGAAATTTGTCATTTGGCATTGACTTATGTGTAAATTTGAGTCAAAATGCAAAGTCCTTTAAACATCTCGGGGCAGATTTTCAGCATGGCCTCATTTTTACTGATACGGTTATGTATTTGTAAGTACAAATTGCCACTCTTGTCCTCAAAGAGCACAAAGTGGTCATTGCACCTGCCATGAGGTAATTGAAGGTGCAAAAAACACTTCTACAAAAAGGTCTTTGTAGCACTTCCCTGCCCCCACACCCCTTCCCTCCTTTTCTCTGTGTGTAGGGAAAGACATGGAGAAATAGGCTATTTGCAGGCTCTGAATAGAGCTCAGCAATTCTTTTCAAGAAAAATAAACTGCATCTGATTTGTTTCATTTTTCTTAAAAAAAAAAAAAAGGAAATACGCAAGAAGAGACCCCAAGTAATTTAAAACGAGAATGTTCATAGAAATGGTGATGTCTTTCAGAATTCCTATGTAACTGCAATATTATATATGTTTTAACTTGAGTAACTGAATAGTTTTGGCTTTTGAGAAATAGTTTTTGAGAGTCAATTATGGAAATTACAGCTCACATATAGTTTTAGTTGCCTAACACTTTATCCTCTGAGGTTACTCTGGATCAAGAGAGAGAAATTTGGTTTTAATATGCTGTTCGTTCTTGGCTCTAGTGTTCTCTGGATCCTTTTTGAATTCTAGAGCTGGAGAAAACGAAAGAACTATAAGAAATGAAAGTCACAAACAACCTAGAGCTTATCTGTTCCCTAAATAGGATATGTTACAACTGGCTTGTAAAATCATACAGGCAGTGGGAACACTTCCTAGCCATTTGCTGGTATATTACTTGTGGCCATTCTAAGCATTGCCTGGGAATTTTTACAGAGTTTTATATTACACTTTTAGTGATTTCATATATATATATATATATATATATGCATGTGTGTGTGTATGTGTGGGTATGTATTTAGCCCAGCACTGGTTGACAGTCCCTTTTTTCTCTCAGCAACACCGAACTGTTTTTAAATGGGCAGTCTCTTTATTTAAGTGAACAGCATAATTTAATGCAGGTTGATCTATGCCTTTCCCCTTGAATGACTAAATTACAAAAGGCCATCTGGAATTCTCTCTCTACCCTCCACTGTTCAAGCCAAAAAGTATTTAAGTGGCACCCAGGTACCTGGAAGGATCCCTGCAGGTAGTTTGAGACCTAATATAAAAGCAAATACTCCTTATAGGCCACTGGTCTAAAGGGAATCCCCAAGACTATTAAGCATTATTAATGAATGTGAAGGAAAATAAGATCTTGGAACTTGACCGAAAATGTATTCAAGGTAATGAGAGGGTAAGAAAGAGAAGTGACAAAATCTTTGAAAGCATTCTTTCCGAGGAATGCTGTCACATTAAATATACAGTTTGAACCCTTTCTCTTCCTGGTGACAAATGCCTGAGCCATGATTACTGTTTTGTTTCATATTATTCCTTCCCCTCCACAGTAATATCTATAGTGATCACCAGTCTTAGAGAGTGTAATTCTGATATGTTAGGAAATTATTGCCTATTTAAAAACAAAACATTGCCATCAAGTCGATTCTCACTCATAGCAACCCTATAGGACAGAGTAGAACTGCCCCATAGGGTTTCCAAGGAGCAGCTGGTGGATTCGAACTGCAGACCTTCTGGTTAGCAGCTGTCAATCTCTTAACCGCTGTGCTACCAAGGCCCCCATTGTCTATTAGGTAGCCAAAATGTAAGTGAATAATAGCTCGCTCCATATTTCGAACTATAGGAATAGCAACAAAGCAGGGCTTCAAACCTGTTCTAACTGATTCAATCATAGCTGATGATGCAAAACCAGAACAGACCTGAATATTTACAATTTGGGTGATCCGGAAGGTCGAAGCCCTGGAATGGGAGACTTGGAAGAGGCATAGTGAGTACCTTCAGGGGCCTGATGCATGAGATTGGATTACTGGCAGGACCGTGGAGAGTGACAAACATTCTGAGTGGTGTGGTCAGCTTCCATCTTTGAGTGGTGCACCGTTGTTTCCAACTCTGCTCAAAATTCAACAGGCAAGAGATTTGGTTGCTATGCAATGCATATGCTGCCCTTGTTTCCTAAGAGGGAGATTAGATTTCTAGCAGGACTTCGCCTCCTAATTTTCCTGTTCCGGTTGTCCTTCTGATTCGCCCAAATTTTAAAAATTCGGGCCTGTTCCGGTTTTGCTTCCTCAGCCATGACTGAACCAGGAAGGACTGGTTCAAGGCCCTGCAACAGAGATACCTAAATCAAACAAGCTCCGGCCTTTACAAAATCAAAGAAGTGCAAGAAAAGCATTGAATTTAAGGAACAGAAACTATCCTAGGAGGTTACTGCTAGAATTCATATACTCAAGAGAGTGATAGAATTACACATTTACAAAGATTAAGAATAACAAATTGGATTTGAATTGCTACCATTTTGAGTCTTAAATTCATCCGAACTTTTAAAAAAAATTGTATAACCATGTTTTAGTTCCCCATCTTCACAGTAGGTGATACAGCCAGAACCTGTGTAAGGTGGAAACCTATCAGAGAAGGAAAACTCAAATATTTTCCACTAAAACAAGAGATAGAAAAGTGGTTAAGACTGCAGCCTGTCAAAGGTGGAAAACTTGCGAGACCCAGAAAAACAAGGCAGTCCCGTCGACTTCTGGCTCTCACAGGTTTCACTGTACAATGAATGAAAGTACAGTAGTTCTCCTCCTCTAACTCCCTCACACAAATTGGTACATTCCATGGGCAAGTAGTCCCTTTTAACCCTGAAATAGGAGAAGCTTTTGACTGATAGTTTTCTCTTTGAAAGAAGAAAAATAATTCTGTTTTATATTTCACAAGTGAAATTTTAAAATTGACTTTCACCTCAATCAGAATAAAAAAAAATCTACTAGGAGAAAAAAAGAAAAAGAAATATCACTACCACTTGGATTTACCATTGGGGGAAAAAAGAAATTTCAAAATGGGTACTTCTTATATTAAAAAATTTCAAAATACAGAGAACACACAACTTTTTCAATGCTCAATCTGAAGAGCTTGGGCCCGTTTAAGGTACATTGAACAGGGAAAACAGCACCCTAAAAAATGTTGGCTGAGCAGAATTCCTTCAAATAAGTGGGAATACTGTTAGATCTGTTGTCTGAGAGGAAGGCTGAGCTTGATTAGTCCAAGGACAGTTTGAGGAAAGGAGGTGAGTCTACCATGGCCTCTCCCGGATTTATTGCTAGGGAAGGAGATTAAGAGCCAGATCTTAGGAAGCAGCGTTATTTGCTGGCCAGGGCCCAATAACATACCAGCCCTGGAAAGAGACTGTGACATATAGTAATGACCCCCAAAAGATAAAAAGTAGAAATAGAGTGGAGTTGACACTCAAGTTTTTGAGCTTATCCGCACTAAGCACTGCCTTCTCTCCCTGGCTCAGCCACTTTGTAACTCTTATTACATTTCTTACCACATTCTCTTTGTACCCTATCTTTTGCTTTCTTGCAGTTCATTAATACTCTCTAAAGGGCTTTTTCTAGATGCAAGGAACAGAGACATTCTGAGGTTTTCTTAGGTGGTAGAGGGTTAAGCAAACATGGGGAAGAAATATCACAGTGGTTGCCAATCCTTGCCTCATCAAAACTAGAATGTTCCAATTACAACATTCTGGCTCTGGAAATCATTACACAATAACCATCCTGCTGGTAGTCATCCTTTAGGAGCAGGTTTCTGTTATGACTGACTCTAACTGTGCCTTACTATGCAATCTCTTTACTCTAGTGCTTTGCCACTATGGTGACTCATCTACTCCATTTTTTGCTTTTCTGTCAATTGAATTTTTTCTTTATACACCCTTACAATGAATGAATTCACTGTTGTCTTTCTTTCTACATCAAGGCATCTGCTTATTCACGGCTTCTACTGCCACATGGCTTTTGATTAACATCTTCTCTCTCTTAACTTCTGCTGCGTTCTACCAAGTATATCCTTTTCTGCATATGTCTCCTTAAATTCCCCAAGAAAGATTTGGTTGGTTTTGTTTAGAACAGAGGGTTCCTGCTGCAAAGAGCTCTCGTGACAGTCTATAGACGTTGTCTTTGGCACCCACTCATGATCTAATCTACTGTGATTGGGGTCATATGATACTAAGCATTGTGACCTAATTTAAGATACTCTTAGAAGGGTGAAGCCCTGGTGGTTACGGGCTATGGCTGCTAACCAAAAGGTTAGCAGTTCAAATCCACCAGGCACTCCTTGGAAACCCTATGGGGCAGTTCTACCCAGTCCTGTAGGGCTGCTATGAGTCAGAATTGACTCAATGGTAACGGGTTTTTTTTTTATGTTTTCTTAGGGGCACTCTGAGAGATCTCAGAAGAGGGTAGTGCAACCGACAGGCACCTTTTCCAGAATATTCTGTATATTGGGCCAGTACATCAGGGAACTTGAGATACTAGATGTTTAGATCTGTCATATATCATTGAATCTAAGAAGTTATCAGTTGTAAGATAGATCATTAGAAAGAAGTACCAAAGAAAGCAATAAATGCTGCTAAATAAACCGCAGCACACCATTAATTATTATATCGATCCCAGTTTCAGAGATGTCAAAATGTGAAAAATTATATTTTAGAAAAGATAAAACATGGCATATGTCATGTATCTGAGATTGTTAGTAGATCAAGCGGGTCAAGGGAGCCACGAAGAGATCGTCAGTAAGGACTGACCCATACGTAGAGTGAGGTAAATGCTAAAGGCTAGGGACTGGGTCACTGATCTGGGAGGCCAGAGGGTAGTATCTAGAGACTATCTGCAAGTGGGGAGAGGCCAGTCACTTATCCAGAGTGTGTTTTAGGTCAGCAATCTGACAGAGATCAGAAGGCAGATCCAAGGGAGGGAGGAGTATATTCCCATTTTTGGTTTAAGTGATGTGGACATGTTGTTAAGTGCTGTTGAGTCAGTTCTGACGCATAGTGACCCTATAGGACAGAGTAGAACTGCCCCCATGGGGTTTCCAAGGAGCAGCTGGTGGATTTGAGCTGCTGACCTTTTGGTTAGCAGCTGAACTCAAGCTTTACACCACTAGGGCTCCATGGATATATTAGGGAGTTCCATATCTGTTAAATCCTCACTTATAGTCTGGGTGTTCCTTTTGTCTTCTAAAACACCTCATTTATTATTACTTGTACATTGGCTATATCTCTGAAAGTAGGGTCATATTATAAAACAAATGCTGTGTTTTGCTTTTGAAGCACCTAAAATAGCATGGCCAGGGAGAGTTAAGCACACAATTGTGATACATTAATGAATAATCTCTAGGTGTTGACCCCTTTTTTGTTATTGGGAGGGTAATGTAGCTTTATAAGTCAACATACCTATCTTTTAGTCTCTACTATGTTAATAGAGCACAAGTCCCATATTTATGTGATTAGCATGGAAGAAAGTCCTTATCAAATTCTCTTTGCCTTGCCACCAACTGGTCAGAGGTGGTTGTCTAAGGAAAGTCCTCCCAGGTGATCTCCACAGCATTCAGAGATATATTTACTCCAGGTTTGTAGATGTGAGATGTAGGAAAGTTGTTGACTGGGACTGAATTTTTCAGTTTGTTTCCACTGAACATTTTTTTTATTGGATGTTGCGGCATGTCTTGTGTGAAAAGGGTAAATAAAATAAAGCTGGGTAAAATAAAGGACTCTGAGAACTATGTACATAATGTATTTAGATTTCTTGCTGAACATCTGAGTTCTGTTCATAGATTCTAAAACTGTTATAGCCTGACAAAGCTAGTATGATACTAAGGTTGGTCTCGTGGGGGACCTTTCACCTTCTGAGACCCCAAGGCCTAAGATAGTAACTAATCTGTCCCTCTGTCTTTCAAGACTCCTGTGGTCCCAGCTCAGCTCCAAGGGAACTCTTGGAACTGTGAACAAGTCTGGCTCAGGATGATAGCAAAGTGCCTAGTTACATGTGTCAATGCACTAGACACTTCATAAGGGTAATTTCATAAGGCGACCAGTTTGGTTTCTGAGACTAAAACTATACTCTCAGTTATACTCCGGGGGAAAGAATTCAAGTCTCAAACATTGCTCTTCTTAGGGTGCACTTGTTGAGCCAGACCTATTATTCTGGGCTTTACATATCTTAAGGATGAACTTAGTCTTAACAATAAAAGGCTCTTTCTCTTTTCTTTTGCACAGTACTTTTCTATCCATTATAGCATCACTGACCATACATTTTCTACACTAGTTTAACAATGTCTATAAATACAATCTGACTTCACAGCAGACATTCTATGATTTTTTTGGTGGAGTTGTGATGAAATACTAAACACTTTCTAATCTGACTTATATGGTCAATATTGGTCCTTTGTGACATATATAAGTCTTAATCCTTGCAGGTTCATTGTAAGAATACTGGCATGTAAGTTCTTCCACTTCTGCACATCTACCAGATAATTTTGAAATGCCCTCCTTATATTGTCTTCTTGAATTCACCCTTCTATTCCTTTCGTTCCTTTTTATGCCAGCCTTCTATTTCCTACCTCTTTATAAACAGCTAACCTGTAGGAGACATTGCAGACTGTTATTATCTAAAATTAATTTAGCAGGCGCTCCCCCACAATGTCTCCTGCTCAAGTCCGGCATCAGGAATAAAAGACTCATCAATCCTCTTGGTAGCATTTAAGTGGACATGCCCCATGGCTTCATGCTTGCTAGTCTGGGTTCTCCTTTTATAGAGCTAGTCACATTTACAGGCCACTGTACCAAGATATATACTATTATTTGGGATCACGGATTTTCTAAGTAAACTAAGGATAGTAGCTGAAAAGCAGATTACCTAGAAGTCTAGAAGGAAACTGCATTGAATGAACTGATCCAGCCTCTTTCAAAACCACTATGTATTTTTCAAGTTTTAGAGTTTCTAGAGATAATTAGCATGTAGGAGTTTCAAGAAAAAAAAAGAGCATTTGTGAGATGTATAAGCTGTATGACTTGCATTTACTCATACCTCAAAGTTTAGCAAATACACACTGACATTGTTTTTAAAAGACAAATATGTGTTAAGCAGTTTGTCTTCTACATATTGACATGTTTCAAAGTGAAGAATATAGCCTCAGGTTTGTTTCTTTGTTTTTTTAAGTATATACTAAAATATTGCTATATATTGTAGGATGGTAATTTATTTCCCTGCAACAAACTTTGTACTATGGAAACCTGACTTCTATTTATATCTATATTGCAGTGTGATTGAATTTTTTTTTGAAGGGGTGAGTTAGAAATATTTTCTGCCTTTTAATAAATGTGGGCTTTTAAAAATAATTATTTTTGTTCAGCTTTTCACCTCTTACAACATAAAAATTTTAAACTTGGATCTTTTTTCCCCCTTATTTTAAACATAGCTCCTGAAATATGTCAGTTTCGTATTGAAATAAATGAATTCATGAAGTTGCTTTCTTCGCAGCATGAGGGGCTAACAGCTAGAATGAAAATAATCAACCTAATATTTCTTGTTACTGGAAAATAATTATGAGAATATTACACAGAGGAAGCCATGCTTAAAATAAAGGCTTCATATTGCATTTAAAACTCAAGTGGGACTCTCAAGTATTCTGTTTAGTAGAATAATATATTGATGAACCCTTGGAGAACTAATTATGTTGTTTCATATGAATTACAAATGCATCATTTCGCTGCATTATAGTCTTACATGTGTCCTTTACAATTAATCATCGTTAAATGTTAGAAATGAAAAATTTAAGATGCAAAAAAGCATGCTTTTTAAACAAATTGGTCCAAACAAATACCGGTATTTTAATTTGAGATTTGTACTTTGTCTACAGATTTTCTTTTGCCTTTTTGTAAGATCAATGTATAAATCTGAGAACTTTGTTTAATGGAGTTCCATCACTAAAATTCTGTTGTTAATGGCAAAAGTAACTTGTGACAGTAATTTTTATATTAATGGGAAAAGTAACTTGTGATAGTAATTTTTATATCACTTTAGGCTTACTTCTGGAATTTAAGCAACAGAAATATGTTATTTGAACTTTTTATTTCTGTAGCTGCCTTTTTAAGTGTGTTTGCAAAAGTTATGGCTTTTAAGCCTTTGACTCGAAAGTTACAATTTCATGCAGGAAGTGAAATTCTGGCAACACAAGTAATGCAACAGTACATAGAGTCCTAGCAGTAAACTGTAGTGAATTATTTGGGAAGTGAACATTGATTCCCTTATGAGTCAGTCCAGTCTTTTTCTGAAAATAGTTTTTGTACCCATTAGCTTTAAAATATTATATTCCAAATAACTTATTTTTGGTAACTAAGTAGGCAGAAACCATAGACATCGAATAGTTTGTTATAAATGTGATATAAACTTCTACATACAAACATTTATGGACAGAAAATGCTGTGAGATGAGAAAACGCAAAGTAGAAGGAACATTTACGAACTGCCACAAAGTGTCAGGCACTATACTAAGTGCTAGGGATACCAAGATGAATAAGAAATGGCCTCTTTCCTCAAGAAATTATACATTGAGTAGAAACACTGCAAAAGAACAATGGTGAAGGAGTTCACAATGAGTTGTGACATTATGGACTTAACAGGTCTGCTCACAGACTAAGATCTACAGGCAAAGTCAGTACATATTTGAACTGTGCTGCATAACTGTTATCCTATATGACTGCTGACAAAATTACAGATGAGGAATGGTAGAACTGGAAGGGCTTTTAGAGATCATTTAGTCCAAATCCCTCATGTTCCAGAAGAGGAAACCTAGGCACAGAGTAGAGAGGGTGAAGTAATTTATTCCAGGTCACACAGCGAATTAATGACAGTGAGGTTTAGAAGGGTAGAAACACAAACCTTTTCCCTTAAACTCCCTCCCCACTCTCCCCTTTAGTGGTAAAAGCAAGAGCACAAGAAGTCTGTGGGAAAATGAAATTCCATAAATGAAGAAAAGAAGCCCAGGGTAGAATGCTCGTGAGAGCAGTAAAGAAATGAGAGGATGGATTGGGGCGAAAAAAAAGTTAAATGAAGTAGAAAGCAGATATAGATCAGAAAGAAAATGAAGAAAAACCCAACCGCAAGAATGAGAGAATGACAAAGAAAGAGGACTGAAATAATTATCCAGCAACAATTATTTTTATAGAAGAACAGGCTAAAATGCCATAAGTCTAACTTTATGCAATCAGCTTCAATTTTTTTTATGGTTTTTCAAAAGAGAGTCATCTATGTGAGGTTAAAAAAAACAAAAAACAAACCCATTGCTGTTGAGTCATTTCTGCCTTATAGCGACCCTATAGGACAGAGTAGAACTGCCCCATAGGGTTTCCAAGGAGCAACTGATGGATTCGAACTGCCCACCTTTTGGTTAGCAGCTGAGCTCTTAACCACTATGCCCCAGGGTTTCCTATGTGATATTAGGCTCATATTAAACTGAAGAACTCTTTAATATCCAGCACATTTGTACAACTACAGTGTAGTGATGACTGACGTGTGTAATGATGGCACTGAGCCAGTCATGCCCCGAAGTACCTTTTGAACCATCAAAAAATATTTTTATTCTATTCCGCCTTGTTTCACTGTCAACAATATTTTATATTTGAATTCTTGGAAAATGGGGGATATGTTTATGATCATATCTCCAGTAATTATCTACAAATAAGTTGAAGTTCATCACAGCACTTCCTTTCTTAGCTAGGCCACATGGAGATTGTCTTGTAATGAGAAAAATCCTGTGTTGTTTTCCTGTCTTCCCAGATGTTTTTCTTTTTAGATTCTTTTGGCTTTTTTGTTTTTCTTGCTCCTTTTCTGATGCTATGTGGAATCTGTAGCCTGTCACAGTTCCAGGTTGCCCTGCCCAGTTATTGACCATCTCAATCCAACAATGCTTTTAAAAATATACGTTGTGTAAACAGATTATTTTACCTTTTGCTGCCCTACAAGTCTTTTTCGTATGGTAGCAAAGGAGGAGAATAATGTTGTCATTAACTCTCACATGTCTTTTTCATGTAAGTCAGCTCCCAGGCAAGCATCCTAGATCTGCATCCCTGTGAATTTCTATGATAAATAAGTTACTGCTCCCTGGAGCTGCCTTTATGAAGCAGATCCTGTACTTACTGTTTTTTTTTTTTACATGCGCAATGACAGCAATCAACCTAATTGACTATACTTGGTCAGTTTCTGTGTCAGAAGTGACACCAGGTATAATAGGGAAGAGAAATCCAAATTCAAAGCATTTCTTCTTTAAGCCTGGAAAGATTTAGTAATAGAAAGAGCTACACTAACTTGAGGCTTTGGGGGAATCAGTGTTCCCAAAGGATAAACTTGCAAACACCATATCCTTTCTCACAACCTTAACTGGATTCCTATGTGGGCTCTGAAGGGTGAATCGCTAATAGACACGTTGGCACTATAAACCATGTCACATGGCAGTAATAAACATATGCCAGTAAAGACCACGTGGCTGTAATAAACATAGGTCAGAATTGTGGTTCAATTAGTCAGATACCAGGAAACTCTTTATATACTGTCTTTCCTAATTGGAAATCTAGAGGATCAAGTATAAATAATTATCCCTATCAGTTCAAACATCCATAAACAATTATGTCTTTCAAAGTCCTGCAATTATACGTTATAATTAAAGAGTTTGTGATCCGTACATAACAGAGCCAGGCCTCTTCCTCTATGACTGATGCTGCCCTTTCTTTCCTGTGTCATGTCTGCCTTGGAATCATCATCATCATGGGCCATGACACTAGTCATGTTAGGCCTTGCTGCTGACAATGGTGACTTTCAACAGGGAGCAATAACCAGGGAAAGGGCATCCATCATCATGTAATCTAGGGGAGAAATCCCAAGACCCAGAAGCCACGTTAGCAAAGGCAACTGGATGAAAGGCAACATCATAGAATGTGCAGATTCACCCTTGATTGAAGGAAAACAAGAAATGAAAAAACTACTTTGTGTAAATGAGCATCCTGGAGTTTGCAGTAATGGAGCCAGTAGCTTCATCGCATTTTGAATTCATTTGGATGTCATGTAAAGAATGAGCATATGTGGTACTTAATAAAGAAAGGTCACTTCTGCCATAGTGATCGCTGAAGCATAATGCAGCAAATGAGGTAGGCCTTTTTTTTTTTTAAAACTTATCAATTCTAGAACATTCAAACTTATGTTTTCAGGAAGTTGTGGGATTTTTAAAAAATCTGTATCTGTTCTAACCTAAGTGAACAGCAGTTTAAAGCCAATTCCACACCTGCACTGACATATTGAAAATGTCAAATAATTTGTATAAAAATGCTGATATGTGGTTTCACTAACAGGGTTTCTGTTTTGTCACTGTCCTTCCTATTTATCAGACTCTGAATGGATTGTTTAGTTGATGTGGTTCTGTAGATCTGCCAATTCACTCTTATTTTAGGGAATGTGCTGCTTTGATTATAGTTAACAACCAGCCTTGCAAGATTATCTTGGCTACAGAGCTTTGTTCACCTCATAGCATTAACAGTGGCATTTGTATGTTACCAAAACCAGACCACTGAATTCAGCATCTTCATCCAAAGAAAAATAGCTTTCTTGATTTTCAGCATAATTTTTATGCATATCCAATGGCATTTTTGCAGATGGTGAACTAGAAGGAAATAAAATTATAACCTCAGCATGTGCCATAACTCACTCTTGGTTTATAGTTTCTAAGAGGTGTAGAAATTACTACATGCGTATCTATGAGTTCCAAAAATTGCCTTTCCAATTCAAGTCATTAGAACTGATTTCCACGTAGAACTCATTCCAACCCTTTTTTGTTTGAAATTCCTGTCCATGACTCAGTTCAAATGCCACATTCTTTGGTCACTCTAACTTTCCACCTTTGAGTCCTTCTAACCTGTCATTATTTCTGTGTGTAGATATGTCTACTTGTCTCTTTTCCTTATCCATTAGTTCTTGGAGGGCATAACCATGCTATCTTTTTTATCTCCACATTACTTACAGATTGTAGCAATTGAATGCATTCATCCTTTTTTTTAACAAATATTTAATGTGCTCTTACTAGTGCTCAGTAATAATCTAGATCAAGAGTTGGCAAATTATGGTCAGTGGGACAAATTCAGCCTATAGACTAGAGCTAAGAATGTTGTTTTTTTTTTTTTTTTACATTTTTAAAGGGTTGTAAAAACAAAGAAAAATAAATGACAGAGACTGTATGTGGCCTGCAAGGTCTAAAATATTTGCTATCTGGCCCTTTGCAACTGAGGTCCTTGGGTGGTGCAAATTGTTTGCACTCGACTGCTGACCTAAAGGAACCCTTGTTGCACAGTGGTTAAGAGCTTGGCTGCTAACCAAGAAGTCAGCAGTTCTAATCCACCAGCTGCTCCTTGGAAGCTCTGTGGGGCAGTTCTACTCTATAGGAGCCCTGGTGGTACAGTGGTTTAGAGCTTGGCTGCTAACTAAAAGGTTGGCAGTCCAAATTCTCCAGCCACTCCTTGGAAACTATGAGGCAATTCTATCTTGTCCTATAGGGTCGCTATGAGTCAGAATCGACTTGAAGGCAATGTTGGTTTTTTGGTTTTTTTTTTTTTTTTGGCCCTTTACAAGGAAAAGTTTGCTGGTCCCTCTTCTACATGCTGAAAATACATCAATGAACAAAACAGACAAAAATCCCCACTTCAGGTAAAAAAAAAAAAAAAAAAAAAAAAAACCTGCCTAAATTTTCTTTATATGTCTATTTTACACAGAATAGAAATCCATCTTTTTAATCTCCATAGTACTTACATATAGTATGTGCTCAATGAATATTGTGAAAGGAATGAATGAAGCATAAATGGAATCTATCCTTTGTCCTCTAATATCACATAATATAGATAAACATTTCTATATAATATAGCAAAAATGTCCTTATTTTTAAACCCTTATAATTTAAAATTTTCAAATGTAATTTTAAGTTTTTAAATCCTAAGAATCTTTGCCTAAATAGTTTTGGAAGAAAAGACTAAAACAATACTTGCTTATCAAAGACATTTTGTTCAGGTACTCACTCAATAATGGTTTCCCTTCTTAATGTAAATTTTATTAGTGATAAGGTCCTAATTTTCTAGTTGTAATTATATTACATTCTGAAAAAAACCTTTTAAATAGTGGTTGTTCCATAAAAGATCATTTTGTTTCATAAAAGATCATTTTGTTTGTGTGGCAGTTAAAACAATGAGTTAATCTTCAGGGACTTTGCATCCTTGAGCTCTCCAAGTTTGTGATGCTAAGAGCTGGAATTCAGATGAAACTATTTTATCCATTAGAAGAGACAATCTTTTGCTTTGGACCCAGTTGACTACTATTATGGCAACTTTTCATAAAGTCAGGCTACAGATACAACTAATTCTCTAACAAAACACATAACTCTTTGAAGCTGATGATAGAACACTGGGAGTAGTTTGTGGAAAGCTGGCAGGAGAGTGTAAGGGACCATTTGAGTTGACTCTGACTCATGGTGACCACCATGTGTCAGAGTAGGACTGTGCACCATACGGTTTTCAACGACTGATGTCTCAGAAGTAGATGGCCAGTCATTTCTTCCGAGGCACCTCTGGGTGAACTTGAACTGCCAACCTATAGATTCCAAAACCAAAAAACCAAACCCGTTGCCATTCAGTCTATTCTGACTCATAGTGACCCTATAGATTAGCAGCCGAGAAAGTTAACCATTTGCACCACTCAGGGACTCCAAATGGAATGGAAGAAGAGGGCAAAGTGAAAGGAACCCTAGAAGTGGAAAGAGTTTGATTTGTAGAGCCAGTCAATTCCTGAGTGGCAAAATTCGACACTCAGTGCCTTTTCTCCATCCCAGCTCCACCCATCCAAATCAGTTATCTGTTGTGACACCCATCTATACCCACTCCAACCCATCACTAAAACCAAACCTGGTGCTGTCAAGTCAGTTCCAACTCATGGCGACTTCATGTGTTACATATTAGAACTGTTCCATTGGGTTTTTTTGTTGTTTTTTGGGCTGTAATATTTATGGTAGCAGATCACCAGGGCTTCCTTCCATGATACCACTGGGTGGGTTCAAACTACCAACCCTTAGGTTAGTAGTCGAGTACAAACTGTGCCACCCAGGGACATAATCCACCACTAAAAGCAAAACCTGTTGTCATCAAGTCAATTCCGACTCAAAGCAACCCTATAGGATAGAGCAGAACTGCCCCATAGGGTTTCCAAGGCTGTAATCTTTATGGAAGCAGACTGATACATCTTTATACTGCAGAGGCTAGTGGGTTTGAACTGCCAACTTTTCAGTTAGCAGCTGAGCGCTTAACCGCTTTGCTACCAGGGCTTCTTAAACCATCACTACCCAAAACCCAGTAAACCATCACTACTACCAAGTAATTCCCTATCTTCTGTCTTTTAAATATTTTAAATGTTTCAACATTAGAAGTAGATGAGATACCAGATCTAAAAAGAAAAACCAAAACCAAAAAAAACATCTTTTGTTTAAATTTTATTTGGAACTGCCCGTACTCCTAGTATCCTGTACACTTCTTAGACACCGCACTACTGTTAATATAAACGCTTTGTTAAGGAACTGCTCACTCCCCACTCCTTGCAAAGACTTAGGATTGACAAAATGAGAGTTTAAAATGCAATAATGGAGAGTCTTAATTATACATGAAGGAAAGTGAAACATAATACTGTACATACTGATTTACTTTCAGTTTCTTGACCTCTGTCAAGACTAATAAGATTACGTATCTAATATAGAGAATGGATAAAAATTGTAGTAGACCTGCCTAATTTACTTTAGAAATGCTGTAAAATGGAGAGTTAAGGGAGCAAACCTGCATGTGCTGTCTCTTTAATGGCATTTACTGCTATCCACCCTTATCCTCCCATAAATACGAGTAATAAATATGAAGTCATTATATTATAAAGGAACAAATATAGGAAGCCCTAGTTTTGTTCTCTGAATGCAGATAGCTCATACCCAGCAAAGTTTATAATTTACAGAGCTTAAACTTTCCTCTGGAAAGGGCTGGAGTGTTGGGTAAAAGAAGCTGTCGTGGCACAATGGTTAAGCACTTGGCTCCTGACAGAAAGGTCAGAGGTTCAAACCCATGAGCCACTCCATGAGAGAAAAGACCTGGTCATCTGCTTCTGTAAAGGTTACATTCTTTGTGGTGCAGTGAATTACTTAAAATGACCCTTCTAGCCATAGTCTTTATGACTCCCACACAATGATTGGGTGAGACTATGCAATGAAGGGGTTTGTGGCCCACTAAGGTAATTGGGTAATTGGACAGCCTACTAATAATGCAAATAAGGTGCATAAAACCCTTGTAGGGGATTGGTCAGTTTTGCCGTCCCACTAGGCTGGAAAAGAGAGCCAATCCCAGAGCAGAAAGGGGACCTCACTACCACCAAGAAGAAGAAGAGCCAGGCGTGGAGTGCATCCTTTGGACCTGGGGTCCCTGTGCTGACAGAAGACCTAGAAGGCAGAGAGAGCTGTTACACCGGAAACATCAAGAAGCAGCAGCAAGCACAGTAGAATCCAGCAGCAGAGAAAAAGCAGCAGCAGAACCAGAAGACTTGATGTGAGACAGTCGTGGTGGGTTTTCCAGCCTACCAAATGAGGCAGCTACAGTGGGCATGCTAACCCACGGAGCAAGAAGGCTGAGCGCCTTCAGGCAGGATGCTTGCTGATGGAGTGGAGTGCTCCAAGCACTTATCACTGGAACTAAAAGATTTTTAACACTTGCCCAAGCAGGACAGAGGCCAGGCTGAGGGTCTAGGGCCAAAGGCTGAGAGGAACTTGCCCTGAGGGGACTGAGAGGAGCCTGTCCTCAGGGGGCTGAGAGAAGCCTGTCCTCAGGGGGCCAAGAGAAGCTCTGCATGGCTGAGAGAGCTGTCCTGCACTGAAAAAAAAAAACCGGTTGTCGTCGAGTCGATTTCGACTCATAGCGACCCTATAAGACAGAATAGAGTTTCCAAGGAGCGCCTGCTGGATTCGAACTGCTGACCTTTTGGTTAGCAGCTATGGCTCTTAACCACTACACCACCAGGGTTTCCTCCTGCACTGAAGAAGAGGGAATTTGCCTACATGCTTTTCCTGATCCTGATTCCGAGTCGTAGCCTGTTGATCCTGATCCTGGGTTGTAACCTGTTACTTCCCTAATAAACTCAATAACTGTGATTATGATCTGTGAGTTCTGTGTGGTCATTGCAAGGAATATCAAACCCAGCAAAGAAGTAGAGAGGGCCATGGGAGGGACGGCTGGTGTCAGAGTTGGTAAAAAGGTTGGAGAGAGGAGGTATGTCTGACCTCCACCTCTTAAGAATCAGCCCTGGGCTGATGATGATGGTGATTCTCTCTCCTTCCCCTTGTGAAGTTAGGCGATGAGGTCAGAAGCCCCCATGCCATTTCTTAGAGCCCAGGAAGCCCTATGGGGTAGTTCTGTTCTGTCTTACAGGATCATGATGTATCTGAATTGACTCGAAGGCACACAACAACAACAGTGGAGTGGTGGGTAATGATTAAAAAGCAATATTTGTTAAATCTAACTTTAGTGCAGGACTTGTTTCTGTGCAAAGCAGTCTTTCATAATACTGGTTTGCATCTGTTTCCCTCGTGTAACAAAAAGAGAAGGGATTTCTCACTCCAGAAAGGTTCTAGGTCACTGAACTGTACTTCTGAAGGATCACACTCATGCATGTAAAATAACCCATAAGAGCATGAATGTACTCAATCAATAGGTATTTATTAAGTACCATATTGTTATGCAAATAACATGTGCCCTCTGCGTTTGTCAGCCCTGCCTTCCTCCCATGAGGCACCCTCACAAGCGCTTCTATGCCAATCCGCTTCCACAGGTTGCTGTAAAAAAAATAATTAGCATAGCACACTTAGAAAAACACCTCACAGGGAGAGGGTGAGGCTGGCAAACAAATGCAGAAGGTGCACATTATTTGTGTAAAAATACAATAAGTATCATGAGTTTAGTACTGTGGGAAATATAAAAATATAAGGCATGCTGCCTTTCCTTGGGGAGTCAAGACTTACGAAAATAAAACAATTATATAGAGCAATAAATACACACTAAAATGTGGTTCTATAAAAACCAGTTGCTGTTGAGTTGACTCTGGCTCATGGTGACCCCATACTTGTCAGAGTAGAACTGTGCTCCACAGGGTTTTCAATGGCTGATTTTTTGGGAAGTAGATTGCTAGGCCTTCTTCCAAGGGGCCTCTTGGTAGGCTTGACCCTCCAACCTTTTTTTTAGCAGCTGAGCGTGTTAACCATTTGCTCCCCATCCTGGGGGCTCTTGTTGTTCAGTAGGTTCTTATATATCCTAGATTTTCCAACATAATCTCATTATGAGATCACTTGTCAACATTTTTCATGCAAAAAACTAGTCTCTGCTAATAGGACCACAAAGAAGTACAAGATCACTGTGTTGTTTTTATTGTGTGCCATTGAGTCGATTCTGACTCATAGTAACCCCACGTGCCCGAGTAGAACTGCCCCATAGGGTTTTCTTGGCTGTGAACTGGAATTGCCTCAATGGCAATGGGTTAATCTCTATGGGAGGACATCACCAGGTTTTTCTCCCATGGAGCCACTGGATGGATTTGAACTGCTAACGTTTAATTTAACAGCCAAGTAGTTTGTAATATTCTGGGAAGGCTTCACAGAGGAGGCAGGGCAGTTTGTTTATTCTACAAATATTGTGTCATCTCTTTTCAGATAACTTTTAATTAAATTTTGGGGTTTTTTTCTCCTTGAATTTAGTCTTGATTTTTTAAAATTTCTCTTCCTTTTCACCTATTTATAATAACCTAAAATTGGAAGCAGTTCCACATCTTTTGGATTAATTTTTGTGCTATTCAACATCTTTTATCGGAGTCCTCACTCAAGCACATTTCACTGTGGTAGTTCACAGTAACATGGAATAAATTATTGCAGAGCATTTGAACTCTGGAAGTTTACCCATTCATTGTGATCTGACAGCAAGTCTAATTCTGTAGTCATTTTATAAACATTTGTTCATGGCTTGAATAAAATTATTACTTAAAGACCTCAACAACCTATTTGATTCTTGTTTGTTTTTCTTATGAACAAAATAATAAAAATGAGCAATTCAAACCATCTCTCTCACAACTTTCACAAAGCACAGCAATGATGTATAATTTATGTATCTTTCACCTGTAAGGCTGAGAATCACTGACAGGACCAAAACGAGGGGAAAAAAAAAAAGATAAAGTGACGATAGTTTTTCCTAGCTTAAAATATATATATATATATATGCCAGGATTTATTTTTTTAAAAAACCATAGCATTTTTGTATATTGTCATTAAAATGCATTGCTAATAAAAACTTAAGCCCATTGACCTCATGTGAGACGCTTAAAACATTGAGCAGCTAAAGCTTTAGTCAGATATATTCCTGTAACTTCTTAGAAACCAATGGCTTTTATGATTTTTTAAAATCTATTTACAAACATCATTTCTATATTCCTCTAGTCCTGTTTGTATTAAAGGAAACCCTACAGGCAAAAATGTAATTTTTCCAAGGTTGAACATATGGCTGATGTCAGAACTAGCAAAATAACGTTATATACAGCCAAATGCTGAGTTAAAACTCCCAATGCTGACGTTCATCAGACCCCAGAATAGGTGTCCGTCACAGGGTAAGCAAGATGTTAGCCACAGAGGTGGGACTCTGTGGTGATATAACTACTCACCTGAAAAATCAGGTAACTCTGAAAATGAATGGCACTGCAGTATTGGGCCAATTCTTGCTGACCCTGGCACTGGGAATGCAACTTTATGTAGCAAATCGAATGAGTAAGTCTGGGGGCCAAAATCCTGCCAAGCTCTTCTCTAACTTTAAATGGATGAGAATTCCTGCTCACTGTCATGAGACTTGGCACGTATTCTAAGTGCCTAGTAAGCCATTCTATTCTATTCTACCCTTTTTAAAAAATATATATATATATATGTATTTTTTTAATTGTGTTTTTAGTGAAGGTTTACACAGCAATATAGGTTCCCATTCAATAATTTCTACACAAAGTGTTCAGTGTCATTGGTTACATTCTTCACAGTGTGTGCACATTCTCATTATTTCCATTCTAGGTGTTTTGTTTGCATTAATCTAGTTTCCCTTCCCCCTTACCTTGTCATCTTTTTTTTTTTTTAATTTTTTTTCTTTTAAAGTAATTGTTGACCTTTAGGTTTCATATAGATAATTTTTTAAAGGAGCGTAGTACTCATAGTGATATTCTTTATTTTGTGAGCCAATCTGTTATATAGCTAAAAGGTGACCTCGGTATACTTTTAGTTCAAGGTTTAAAGAGTATCTCCAGGCATAGTCTCTATGAGTCCTCCGGCTTCAACCGGTCCAGTAATTCTGGATTTTTTTTTTTTTTTGAGAATTTGAGATTCTGTTGCACATTTTTCTCGCATTCTCTCAGGATCCATCTATTCTGGCCCTAATCAGAACGACTGGTAGTGGTATTATTCTGTTCTATTTTATCTTAGTTTTGGTAAGCGAAACTGGCAGTGGGAGGTAAACTTTTCTCATATAGATCTAAAGTCAGTAGCTTCATTTACACGCAGTTCTAAAACTGCAGGAGATAAAGGCATAGCATAAGAATATGTTGAAAAAATCAGGATGGGGAAGAATCACCGGAACAGTTTAATATTGTATTAATCCCTACTGGAAAACATATTGCCAAAAAAAATTCCTTCTGATTGCTTATATATATATGTTTTTCTTTTCTTTCTTTCCCTCAGTAGTATGCATTTAATCTGGCTGGTTTCTCAAGCCATGGATTAGATTTTGCATATTAGAACACAAGTGAAAGTAGCTCCAGTTCTTAAATGAGCTAGGAAACTCTGTAATGAGAGAATATGGAATTTTCCAAGAAACTTTTCTACTACCATCCTCCCCCTTCCCTCTCTTCCTATTCTTAAGCTTTTCTCTCTAGCCGAGGATAATAGCTGCACACCTTCTAGCTCCCCCAGTTCTAGCAGCAGGAATAATAAAGCCTTGAGAATCCATAAAGCAAGATTATTTAGCCCTCAGAATTCCTGATGCCAGCTCAGTTTGTAATCTTCCTGAATAGTGACTCATACCTCAAAGATAATTTTGGATTTAAAATGGCTCTCCAAATCTACAAAAATAATTTCTGGATTATTTGCCATTTTAAATTAGCCATGCCACTCTTCCCCCCCATTAATCACCCCAGATAATTGAGAGTTGGCTATATATTACCTGATAACTATAAAAAGAAGTGAACATTCTCAACAGTACATTTTTATGGCAGCAATTTCAGGTGCCAAAGCCAGGCCAAGCCACTTCATTTTTGCTTACAATTATATACAGATGGACCCCTACTTAAACATACCCAATATATGAAAATATTATTTTACAAAGTTAATAAAATAAGATGATTTTTTTTCCCTCAAGGATCCCTTACTTTAAAAAAAGATTCACTGTAGGGTTACTTTAGTCAGTCACCTCTTGATTGCATTTAAGACATCTCTGTTTCAATAATAATAATATCAAATTTATGGATAATTTTCTCAGAGCAAATATATTGAAAGTCACCCGGATATGCAAGAATAGACTAGAAGATAGTTAATATTGTTTACCACTTAGCTGTTCTGTCTTTTAAAATGCTTAACCAAAAAAGAAAAAACCAAACCCATTGCCATCAAGTTGATTCTGACTCATAGTGACCCTATAAGACAGTAGAACTGCCCTATAGGGTTTCCAAGGAGCACCTGCTGAATTTGAACTGCCAACGTTTTGGTTAGCAGCCATAGTCCTTAACCATTGTACCACCAGGTCTCCAGTTAAAATGCTTAGATTCTTTTAAAACGGGTTAAAAAATTGTTTTTTTTTTTTTAATGCTTAAAGAAATAGTGGTAATCAATGCATAGCCTGCCGTACACCTCAGAAGCTGAAGTATACTTGTGACTGTGATTGATAAGGATGCTGGGAATTTTCAACAGAGGTTACTGTTTAAAGGGTGACCCAGACATCCATCTGTCAGTCTTTGTCAAATAGCTTATTTGTTATTCATTTTTCTACAGCCCCTTAGACTGTTTATGTTCTTTCCACACATTCAACCTCCTCCTTTCCCCAATGTTCCATTCTAAAAGTGAATCAAGAAATTCACCTACCAAATCTGGATAACAAGAATGTTATTTAGTTTAAAACTTTAATCTTAGCTATCCTTAGACCTTCTTTTCTTCTTCGTCTTTTCCAATTAAACTAAGAAGGATTTTTGATGTAGGTAGAGAGTGTTTTCTTTTCTTTTTTTTAAGGAAACTCAAAATTGTACAACTTCAAAAGAGTTTCCAAATGTTACATTTTCAAAAATGTTTCATCTTGTTTCTCTTTAAACTTCCTGTTGCTCTGTGTAGTTCCAGGGATGGCTGAAGGCAGTGAATTTTACATTCTGTATTAGTTTCTGTGGTCCACATGTAGTTAGCAGTTACAGCTTTTCCCACACAAAAACTGGGCTTGTATGAAAATAATTACTTAAAGCTGAATCATTCTAATGAATTTTTCAGACCATGATTTTAAAGCATCTTCTCATTTCCACGTATAGAAGTGTTTCCCCACTCTGTTTAGATAGGACATGAATACATGTTGATTGCATCGTAACTGGATACCTACCCTTGGTCATTTTGTCAGGTTATTATTCCTGATTTAAATTGAAGGGCTATTTAGTTAACCTCTCTCCTCCCATCTAAACTGAGCTTCTTTTCTTCCTTTCTTCCTTCTTTTTTTTTCCCTCTATATGCGTTAATGGAAACCCTGGCAGCACAGTGGTTAAGAGCTACGGCTGCTAACCAAAAGATTTGCAGTTTGAATCCACCAGGTGCTCCTTAGAAACCCTATGGGGCAGTTCTTCTCTGTCCTCTAGGGTCGCTATGAGTTGGAATCAATTGGACGGAAACGGGTTTGGTTTTTTTGTATGATGCATGAATGTATTTATCCCCCATCTACTTCCCGGAAAAAATTCAGGTAGTTTGCAACAAAAAGCCATTAAAGTAAGATTAAAACTTATAGGAAACTTTTAGACAGTTATTCCAGATGCCTAAATTAAGGATAGATACTGTTAGTGAGTAATAAATGTAGCTTTGTAGAAGCCAAGACAGAAAGGAAAACATATATTTTATAGTTGTCATTATGAAACAAAACCAAAGAAAGTTTACAGTAGAAGGCAATGAACAACACTGCCTCCAATAGCAGTTTTAGAGATGATCTAAAAATGTTCTTCATGATCACTTATTTAATCAACAAACCAAAACCAAGCTTGTTGCCAGAGTCAAGCTGATTCTGACTCCTAGCCACCCTATAGCACGGGGTAGAACTGCCCCACAGGGTTTCCAAAGAGCAGCTGGTGGATTCGAATTTGGTTAGCAGCTAAGCTCTTAACCACTGTGCCCTTAGGGCTCCTTTAATCAACAAGCCACTTTCATATTACCTTTGACTGTGTTCATTTGTGAAGCTCAATTAAATATGGTTGCATTTGTGGAATACATTTGCAAATGTTATACAAAATATTATTACGGAATAAGTCCTCTTCCCACTTACTCCCCTCCCTCCATACACAGATTCCTTGCTTTCCTCACTCCCAAAGTTAAGTGGCTGATGATTGTTCTGGGACAGGAAAAAAATACATTTATTTCTAAAAATTATTAAATCTCAATTCTGCTTGCGAGCACTTTGTACATCTGTCTTTTCAAATTATAAATGATTTTAAATATACAGCAAATGTTAACACTAGAGCTGTTTGACCAAACAGCCTTTCTTGAAGGATGACTACTTACATGTCTGCCAACAGAAGTCATGTGCATATAGATCCTAGAGTTGTAGAAATTAAAAGGTGAACGTGATCTTAGAATCTGTTTAATGACTCCTTCCTTGTATCTAAGTTAAGGACTTATACAGGTTCACATACCGAGTTATAGAAGAGTTGAGGCTAGAACTCACATCCTCTGATAACAATTCTAGTATTTTTTCCTGCTACACCATAACTTCCCTTTATAGGGTTGCAGGATTATCTATGCACTCAAACTGCTGCTGCATCCCCATATGTGTTCAACCTGAGCCTCACATAATCTTGTCCTTCTATACAGAACTTGTATTCTTTGTTATTATATCAACTCACCGTTTTAGATCTCATAATGAAATTAGTAGAACTGCCTCATAGGGTTTCCAAGGAGCGGTTGGTGGATTCGAATTGCTGACCTTTTGGTTAGCAGCCAAGCTCTTAACCACTGCCATCACCAGGGCTCCTATGTGGTAGATGAATGACTCTTTGGTGCATTCAGTCAACAAATACTTCTGAACTATATAATTCATAATTTGAGGTCCATTTGGTTAAAAATCATGACTGCTTGAAATTAGCACTTAGCCTAATTCTGTATATTTTCACAGAGGGAAAACGAGGAAGTAGGTTTACTAATAATTGAGTTGCAGTATGCTGCAGATGGTTATGTGCTGCACTACAAGCTGAAAGATTGGTGGTTCGAACTCACCCAGAGGAGCCTTGAAAGTCAGGCCTGGTGATCTGCTTCCAAAAGGTCACAGCCTTGAAAACCCTATGGAGCAGTTTTACCCTGCACACAAGGGGTTGCCATGAGTGGGAATCATCTCAAAGACAACTAACTAATGACAACAGCAATGGGCCTTTTAGGCAAGTGGAACCCTATTTTTTCTTAGAGTAATTATTAATGTTCTGTTCTTGCTTTTACTAGGAGAAGGCGCACCATTACTACATTACCACAAACAGTAAATGTTTACCTCCTTCCCAGGAACACATTACCACAAACAGTAGATATATTCGCCTCTTTCCCATCAGCACCTCCTTCCCTATTACCTGTTGCAGTTGAGTTGATTCTGACTCATAGTGACCCTATAGGACAGAGTAGAACTGCCCCATAGAGTTTCCAAGGAGTGCCTGGTGGATTCAAGCTGCCAGCCTTTTGGTTAGCAGCTGTAGCACTTAACCACTACGCCACCAGGGTTTCCCCCTTTCCTTCCCTATGGAAGGAATAAATGAAGCTTATGTTTGTTCACCCCTGAACAGACTCCCTAGTGGTCTGTCTGTGCAACAGCAGCAGTCCTGAACTGAGGGCCCAAGAAAGTGAAGCTGGTGACCACAACCAAAGAATGGAAGGATTTTTTTTTCACACTTTACACAACAAATTCAGGCAGGGCTTATCTACTTTATTATGTATCCACCAAAAAAACCCACTGCCCTCCAGTTATTATGTAAGGCATTACTATTTCCTTTCATGGCTTTGGAGGTCCCAAAAAGGGAAGCCAGTTGAGTAACACTTCTTTCTCACAGTTCTTTCACAAACAATGGAAATTCATTTCAGCCTGGAGGTAGAGAGGGTGCCTATTCTTAAAAGATTTTTGGTCTAATTGCCTGATGAACTTTGAAATTGCATTAGAAGAAAATCTCGGTGTTTTTCTCTCTCTGTCCTTTTGCAGTTCATTACTCCCCCACCCACTTCCTCAGTATTTTTGAGACCAAATAGAGGCAAATAGACTGATGGAGGATCCCTTTGTCTCTAACACTGATCATATTGTGTTTCATAAAATTTCTGATTGTTTTTTAAAATAATTTTTATTGGCCTTTAAGAGAAAGTTTACAAATCAAGTCAGTCTCTCTCACAAAAACCCATACACACCTTGCTACACACTCCCAATTACTCTCCCCCTAATGAGACAGCCCGCTCTCGCCCTCCACTCTCTCTTATTCATGTCCATTTCGCCAGCTTCTAACCCCCTCCACCCTCTCATCTCCCCTCGAGGCAGGAGATGCCAACCTAGTCTCAAGCGTCCACCTGATCCAAGAAGTTCACTCCTCACCAGCATCCCTCTCCAACCCATTGTGCAGTCCAATCCCTGCCTGAAGAGTTGGCTTTGGGAATGGTTCCTGTTCTGGGCCAACAGAAGGTCTGGGGGCCATGACCACCAGGGTCCTTCTAGTCTCAGTCAGACCATTAAGTCTGGTCTTATGAGAATTTGGGGTCTGCATCCCACTGTTCTCCTGCTCCCTCAGGGGTTCTCTGTTGTGTTCCCCGTCAGGGCAGTCATCGGTTATAGCCGGGCACCATCTAGTTCTTCTGGTCTCAGGATGATTTAGTCTCTAGTTCATGTAACCCTTTCTGTCTCTTGGGCTCATAATTACCTTGTGAGCTTGGTATTCTTCATTCTCCTTTAATCCGGGGGTTGAGACTCATTGATGAGTCTTCAGTGGCCGCTTGCTAGCATTTAAGACCCCAGATGCCACTCTTCAAAGTGGGATGCAGAATGGTTTCTTAATAGATTTTATTTTGCCAATTGACTGAGATGTCCCCTGAAGCCATAGTCCCCAAACCCCTGCCCCTGCTTTGCTGACCTTTGACGCATTCAGTTTATTTGGGAAACTTCTTTGCTTTTGGATTAGTCCAGTTGTGCTCACCTCCCCTGTATTGTTATCTTTCCCTTCACTTAAAGTAGTTCTTATCTACTATCTAATCAGTAAATGGAAACCCAGGTGGTATAGTGGTTAAGTGCTATGGCTGCTAACCAAAGGGTCAGCGGATCAAATCCACCAGGCGCTCCGTGGAAACTCTGTGGGGCAGTTCTACTCTGTCCTGTAGGGTTGCTATGAGTCGGAATTGACTCGACGGCACTGGGTTTGGTTTTTAATCAGTAAATAACCCTCTCCCACCCTCCCTCCCTCCCCCCTCTCATAACCACAAAAGAACGTGTTCTTCTCAGTTTAAACTGTTTCTCAAGATCTCATAATAGTGGTCTTACACAATTTTTGTCCTTTTGCAACTGACTAATTTCACTCAGCATAATGTCTTCCAGATTCCTCCATGTTATGAAATGTTTCACAGATTCCTCACTGTTCTTTATTGATGCATAGCATTGCATTGTGTGAATATACCATAATTTATTTATCCATTCATCCATTGATGGACACCTTGGTTGCTTCCATCTTTTTGCTGTTGTAAACAGTACTGCAGTAAACACGGGTGTGCAGATATCTGTTCGTGTAAAGGCTCTTATTTCTCTAGGATATATTTTGAGGAGTGGGATTGCTGGATCATATGGTAGTTTTATTTCTAGCTTTTTAAGGAGGTGCCAAATGGATTTCCAAAGTGCTTATACCATTTGACATTCCCACCCAGCAGTGTGTAAGTGCTCCAATCTCTCCACAACCTCTCCAGCATTTATTATTTTGTGTTTTTTGGATTAATGCCAGCCTTATTGGAGGGAGATGGAATCTCATTGTAGCTTTAATTTGCATTTCTCTAATGGCTACTGATCGAGAGCATTTCCTCATGTATCTGTTAGCTGCCTGAGTGTCTTCTTTAGTGAAGTGCCTGTTCATATACTTTGCCCAGTTTTTAATTGGGTTGTTTGGCTTTTTGTGGTTGAGTTTTAGCAGAATGTTGTAGATTTTAGAGATCAGGCGCTGGTCAGACATGTCATAGCTGAAAATTTTTTCCAGTCTGTAGGTGGTCTTTTTACTCTTTTGGTGAAGTCTTTAGATTAGCATAGGTGTTTGATTTTTAGGAGCTCCCAGTTATCTGGTTTCTCTTCATCATTTTTAGTAATGTTTTGTATTCTGTTTATGCCTTGTATTAGGGTTCCTGACGTCGTCCCTATTTTTTCTTCCATGATCTTTATTGTTTTAGACTTTATGTTTAGGTCTTTGATCCATTTGGAGTTAGTTTTTATGCATGGTGTGAGGTGTGGGTCCTGTTTCATTTTTTTTGCAGATGGATATCCAGTTATGCTAGCACCATTTGTTAAAAAGACTATCTTTTCCCCACTTAACTGACACTGGGCCTTTGAAAATCTCTGACCATTTTTATATTAGAAATATGAACCAAGTTGATTTAAATAGAAAATGTAAAAGTGTTCCTACCCCTATAGTCTTTACCCCTTTCCTACTTTATTTTTCTTCCCAGCCTGATCCTCACCACCTGACGTATGTTTGTTTGTTCATTATCCGTCTCCTCCTACTCCCCCACTGAAATGTAAGCTCCATGAGGGAAGAGAATCCCCACTGCCTAAACCAGTGCCTGACAAATAGAGTAGATATTCAACATTTGTTGAATTGATGATTAGTGTACATGAGCTATACAACTTGCCCATTTCAAGTGCCAATGATGAATATTCTCCTACACCTGAGAAATCTTCCCCCAACTGAATAGTTACTGTTATCTTCGGTTGCCATTTGAGTACCTACAAGATAGTATCCCAGGTGCCATAATAAAAATGGTTTAAATGTTTTCCATATCCATATGCCTTTATATTTTACTTAATAATATACAGTCTTCATTTTAACATGCATTCATTCATTCAATAAATATTCATTGAAAACTTACAATGGTCTGGACACTTGTCCAGAAAAAGACACACAGATAATTAAGATATTGCTCCTTTGTTGTAACTCTGTTAGAATACAACCCTACCCCCTCAAAAAATTCAGAATCTCTACTGTCTTGATAGTTGTTTGTGTATTTCTCCAGAAAATTTTAGTTTCATGTATTTTTGGTTAGTTGGTTTTTTGTGACATCACATTTTTCCTGATTTTTCTGATACTTTTCGATTTCTCCTCTATCATCAGTTTCCTTTTTCTGCCTCTAATACTGTTGTTTCCCAAGGTTCCATCCTTAGCTCCTCCTCTTCTCATTCTACGTGAGACTCTCTCTGTGTCGTCTTAGCCACTTTCATTTCTTGGATGTATCACTCCTGTGCCATTCATTGCCATCCCTTGCTGAGACTACTGCAACAATCTTCTAAATAGTCTTCCAGCTTCCAGTCTTGTTCCCTTTTTAATCCACTCATCCTTTCATGACTTTTCTCACTGTGTTCTTCTGTCTGACTGCCCTCCACCTGAATAATTCCTGCTTATCTTTAAAACTCAGTTTCATCAGGAAGAAGAAAAGGATGCCCACTTTCACCACTGCTATTCAACATTGTACTGGAAGTTCTAGTAGAGCAATTAGGCAAGAAAAAGTAATAAAAGGGCTCCAAATCAGAAAGCATGATCTTATATATAGAAAATCTCAAAGAGTCCACATGAAAGCTACTGGACCCAATAAATGAATTCAACAAAATGGAAGGGTATGAGATCAACACACAAAAATCAGTTGTGTTTTTATATACCAGCAATGAGCAATCTGAAAAGGAGATCAAGAAAACAGTTTGATTTACAATAATATCTAAAGGAATAAAATACATAGAACATGGAAGTGAAAGCATTGTGTACTGAAAACTATAAAACTTTGCTGAAAGAAATTAAAGACCTAAATAAATGGAAAGACATTCCACTCCTAGGTATATACTCCAAAAACTTAAAAGCGGGGACTCAAACAGATGCTTGTACACTAATGTTCTTTGCAGTATTCACAATAGCTAAGAAGTGAAAACAACTTGTGTCCATTAACAGATGAATGGATAAACAAAATGTGGTATATGCATACAATGGAATATTATTCAGCTATAAAGAGAAATTAAGTCCTGATAAGATGCTGCAACATGGATGAGCTTTGAAAACTTTATGCTGAGTGAAATGAGTCAGTCACAAAAGGGCAAACATTATATGATCCCACTTACATGAAATATCTAGAAAAGGCAATGCATAGAGCCCAAAGGCATTGCATAGGAGCCTTGGTAATACAATGGTTAAACATTCAGCTACTAACCAAAATGTTGGTGGTTCGAACGCACCCAGCAGTTCCATGGGAGAAAGACTTGGTGATCTGCTTCCGTAAAGATTACAGCCTAGAAAACCCTATGGGGCAGTTTTACTCAGTCACATGGGGATGCTCTGAGTCAAAATCAACTTGACAGCACCCAACAACAACAGAGACCAAGGTTTATTAGTGGTTACCAGGAGTTGGGGAGAAAGGGGAAAGAGGGGCTATTGTTGAATGGTAATAAGTGTCTATTTGAGATGATAAAAAAAAACTTTTAGAAATGAATAGTGATGTTGGTAGCACAACATGGTGATTGTAAATCCACTGAATTGCATACTTAAAGATGGTTAAAATGGCCTTGTTTGTTTGTTATATACATTTTATCACAGTAAAATTATAAAAACAAAAAACCTCAGTTTGGCCCCACCACCAGGAGGTTTTTCCACACTGGGCTGAATTCACTTCCTTAGTTCTCCCATAATACTTTCAGCATATTGCTGTCACTGAATTCCCATACTGCTTTATATTTGTTTCTTTATCTCTCTGTCTCCTATGAGACTGTGAGCGTGTTGGGGCACCATGTCTTATTTATCTTTGTATATTCAACCTCAAGCACAGGCCCTCAAAAAAGTTTGAATGAATGGGTAGATGAATGAACAAAAGAACAACAGGCAAAGAGTGGCTTTGAGGTGTGGTAATAGAATGTCAAAGAATATAATATATTCTTTCTATTTTATATTTTAACCATATATGTTGATTAGGAAAAAACACAACATCAAAGAGCTGTAACCTACCAGCCCACCCATAGTCTTATGTTCCAGTATCTTTTCATCTGACTTTGCCTTTTTGACACTGATGATGCAGAGAGTATCTAGGCCTGGATAAACAGCTAGTGCTCCAGAATATATTTTGAACATTTTGACAGAAACTCTTCTTTGCCCGTGGCTTGGATCCTTGTATGCCCCTGACTGTGGAACTAATTTGCATGACTGCTGTAAATGAAAAATGCTTCTTAGCTCCTACTTCGTATACACACATCTGACCTTGATCAATGTCAGCAAACCAGGCCTCTGGCAATCACTTCACAGTTTTAACTGTCCAGAGAAGTTCATCGTCATCTTTCCACAACTATAACCCAGAATGGCAGGTTGAGTTAGTATCAGTGGAGCCTTGTCAAACCTGTTTCCTAACAAAAATGACCTCAAGCAGGAGTGTGTACTTTTCTCTAAGAAAGCTTTTCTTCCCCTGAGCAGATTGTAGCCTCCACGAATGTCTTTGAAACAGTCATGCAGAGGTTGCTCTATACAAATGATTGTGACACTGAACATGAGGCTAATTCTGATGGTTATCCTAAAGTAACCCATCAAGTGGAAGGGTAAAATGCTACTTGTTCTTGAGGTCTTAAAATAGAATGTCTTGCTGAATTCTATGAGAAACGAAAGTTTCTGGATCAGGTCATTTGAGAAGAATGGCAAATAAAAGACAGTGTCCCCATATCCGTTAGTCACTTGTTAATAAAAACGCTAGGAATAGGCATTGAATCTTACATGGTATCCTCCCTACCAAACCGAGTACAGGGTTGATTATGTCTTCAAGCTATAGCATGTTACTCCTTCTATCTTTCCATGTCTAACGATGATAAGCCCAGTCACCTCAGTTCAAACCCTTGGGGTCAGCTTTAACTCAAGCTTCTCATAGATTCCCTAGGACCAATTGATTACCAATTTAAATTTTATCACTTGAAACTGTCATACTTCTAGGTTCTCTAAAATTATCTTATTTGAACACTGTCACTTCTTCCACCTTGCTAATCCACCACTCCCACTGTACTTGTGCTTTTCCATGTGGTGTTCTACAAGCCTTTGTCACATTCAAGTTTTCCCTCTTGACCCAATACCCAGCTATGACTCTGCTGTCGTCCATTTCAGCACTGTACTCAAGAACACTCCTGATTCACTCACTACTAAATTTTTCAATTGCTTCTGGCTTTACAATCCTAACCCTGGAAATAGACATTGTCCATTTTCTCCTGTACTGCTCCCAAGCTAATTAATACTGCTAGGCAATAATATACAATAATAATATGCTGACTGGGCCCACTGCTAGTGTAAAAAAATGTAAAATTCATTAGAATTTTGAAAACTAAACATCTGTCCCAAAACATCTACTTGGTTCTGAAAAACTGTGATTACTGTAATTATTGAGAGGTTTCTGTAACCTGAATACTTAACTGGTTTCTTGCATGTTGAAAATCATTTTAAAAGATTAAAAATGGAGCATCTGTTGTACTGACAGAATTTTCTTTAGGATTTACATGAGTCTAATCTGGTAGAATGGAGGAATGTAATTGAAAACTAGGAAGAAGAATCTAGGCTGTAACCTCATCATCCTAACATTTTTTTCCCCTGATTAAGAGCAACATACCAGCATGTGTTTTTTCAAATGCAGGCAGTCTCCATCTTACAAATGGCTTGTAGACAGATGTAGGGCATATTATTGTTTGAATCCTGATTACTCAAGTGGGAAAACTTTGTTTGGATGTCAGTTGTTTGGAATCCAGAGAGCATTTTCCCTCAAAAGCAATGTTATAAATGGTGGTTAGCTCCCCCAGGATAGCCGGTAATGTCAGTGAAATACTACGCATTTGCGGTGAAATAATAGCAAATACTTTTGTGATACTAATAATTAAACAAAAGCAATAACATCAAATAAGAGAATTTTACATTTTTGTCATGTATGGTGGTACTTGAGGAAAAGCAGGTTTAATTATAAGAGGATGAAGAAGTAGATGAAGAATGTGTGAAGTCTCCAGATAGGACTCATGAATATTTTTAAAGACTTTAAATCACACGTGTTCTTTATCAAGTCTAACTGAATTTTAAAAGTTGTGAACTTTTACTTCCTTTTTTGTTATAGAGATTTTTAGTGGGCTTACTATATTATGATTGAAGTCAGTTTTTCACGAGTGATCAAAATAAAACAAGGTCGAAAGATGGAGATACTTCGACGTAGTGACAGAGGAAAATGTTGAGAGGCAAGGACTTATACACAAATGTGATATATAAAATAACTAAACTGTGTGCTTTAGCAATTCACAAGCACCACCTTTACAGAAGAAGAGTTCTTACCTGCTTGGCCAGTTTACAGGGCCTTAGTCTGACCTTTATATACAAATAGATGAACAGAAAAGCTGAAAGAAGCTAGAATTGTTAAGCTGAGCAACACTATAAAGAGATGTTACAGGGAAGGGAGAGTAAACTACAAAGCTTTAGGTAGACAGAGTGATTTATAGATCTTGGAATGAGGAAACAAATGTTAGAAGTGTGCTGCCTTGAATGTGAAAGGTTGAGTAAGACAGAGATGTAGAAAAAATTTTTCTCAGTTTTGTTGCACCTTATAGATGGGTTGTGTTGTGTTCGTGTATTGGAGAGAATTCAGTGTTTACATTGTGCTTTTTCAATCATGTTTTACTCAGAGATTGAGTTTTGCTTGAATGCAGCTCCATGCCAGTAGGAAACAATGGGGTAGCTTGGCTTTATTCAAGTATACAGGTGTGATAGATTTCCTACAATAGCATTAACTGAGCTGTGAGTGATGAAAGGAGATGAGGAGCTCCTCTTACCATGATTACTCTGGAGAGGAAGAAGAGTGGTGATAGAGGAAAGACAATAGTCTGCATAGTTCCTTTGCTGCTCACAAGCCAATGTCCATACATTTATTCAGCAAATATTTATTGAGTACCTCCTGTGTGACCAACGCTGTCCTAAGTGCTGGAAATAACAGTGGAAAGAGTGCTGGAAACACAGTGTCAAACATGATTTCGTATCTGTCCTCACATGGCTTACAGTCTGAGGGGGTATTGATAAGTAAATAGGAAAGTATAATGAATTGTGATGAGTGCTGATGTGGAGGTACTATAGAGTATTAAGGGCATACATAGAAAAATCACCTATGCAGCTTTTTGGAATTAGGAAAGGCTTCCCATAGACCACTATGTTGACACCCAAAAGATGGTTTGGACTGAAATAGGAAAAAAGAAGTGAGGTGAGAGGCAAATATCCCTAGCAAAAGAAATAATATTTAAGACTCAGTCATTTGACAAGGAGACTGGAAAAAATTAGCCAAAGAGGAATTTCCACTCTGACAATGATGTAGTCACTTATGACAGAACAGTGTCCTACCAAGAATGTCTGCATAAGCGAAATAAAAAACAAAGGTTCATTTAAAGAGTTCGGGAGGCTTCCGAGGCATCCAGGGCTTGAGAAGTCAACATCAGGAATAAGGAGAACTACAGAGAAATTAGTCATATTGTCCTTTGGGGCATTTGCCAATTCTTGTTGTACGATGAGAGGCTCAAAATCCCAGCAGAAGGCCTACCACTAAGACACAGAAAAGCCAGCAGAGGTCTCAGATGTCTCACAGGACTGGGGAGAGGAAAAAATGTTGAATTTGGGCCTATTAATTCAGCCAGTCCTTGAGGGGCCAAAATCCTGAGGAGAAGGGATAAGTAGAAGAGTGAACTTGGCATTTAGTAGTTGTTTTTTTCTTTTTTCTCTCAAGACGTTTGTCAAATTTTTAAACTGTGCAAAGCACGAAAAAGCCTAACTAGTCATACAGAAAGTGGATGGAAATCAAAGTGGAGTTTTCCCGAGTCTCATCATACTGAAGAAAAAAAAAATAGTAAATTTCAGGACCTTCCAAGGAATGGAGAACCCAGGAAGCATTCCAGCATTTCAGTTGGGACCTTCGAAGAAATACATTCTAGAGATAGGGGTGAACCAGAGATTAAAAAAAAAAAACCTCTGCCGTCGAGTCGATTCCGACTCATAGCGACCCTATCCAGAGATAGAGCCCTTTAAAGACAGCAACACAACCTCTAGACATTCTACTCTTTTTTTTTTTTATTGTGCTTTAAGTGAAAGTTTACAAATCAAGTCCGACTCTCATACAAAAATTTATATACACCTTGCTATATACTCCTAGTTGCTCTCCCCCTAATGAGACAGCACACTCCTTCTCTCCACTCTCTATTTTTGTGTCCATTTGGCCAGCCTCTGACCCCCTCTGCCCTCTCATCTCCGCTCTGGACAGTAGACATTCTACTGTTTGATTAAATTAAGGTGATATACCTCTGCTCTACTTGCCTACAAATTACAGGTGAAATGCTCTCTTGAGAAAAACGTCATCCAGAGCTTCTACAGTTTTTTCATAAAAATTCTATATTCAATCAACCATTAATAGGCATATGTAGAAAATAGACTGAGCAAAAACAGACAATGGAAATAGCCCTACAAATGATCCGTATGTTGGCATTCTCAAACATAGAATTCAAAATTGCTATGACTAAAAATATTAGTATGATTAATATGTTCAAGAAAATAGTTGACAAGATGAGAATTTCACCAGGGAACTGGAATCTATTTAACAACAAAAATAAATAAATAAAAGACTAGTCAGAGAGGGAGGAAGAGAGTATCATAAAAATCAGTGAAGAATGTTTCAAAAAGGGGGTAGTTGATAATGACTGATGCTTCAGGAGGCCAAGTAGAGTGAGAAGTCCTTCGGATTTAGTAACAAGGAAGGTCAATATTGAGAAGTTCTTGGGATTTTATAACAAGAAGATTGTCAGTGACTTTGGATGCAAGCAGTTTCAGTGTAGTGGATATAGAAGCTGTGATGGTGATAAAGTCATAGATTTGAAGTGAGTAGGAAAGATGACTGTTAAAACATAGAAGGCTTGATGGGCTTAGTTAAAGTTGTGGTTCGTGAATTTATAAGTGCTATTTTTTTTTTTTTATTAAACAGTTCTTTGATTTTCTCTGGTAACACTCATCAATTTGGGTAGAAATATATATATATTTTTTTATAGGGATCAGTTAGACTATTATTAGGTTGAGTCAGGGTTGGAGCTTTGCCAGAAAAGTTAAACCGAAGTACAATGGGGCAAGGGAAATGAATTATTAGCAAAAGAGAGGTTAAGAATGCTTTTGGTTGCAAGTAACAGATAACCCAACTTAGAGTAGCTTAAATGTTTACTATTCTTACATAACAAAAAAGAAGTGTGGAAATAGGTGGCTCCTCCCTGTGGTTCAGTGCCTCAAATGTTTTAGGGCTGGAATCTCTTTCATTCGTTTGACCTTTCCTTCACTGTCACAAGAGAGCCTACCATAGCCTCAGGCATCATATCTGCATTCAAGAAAAGAAGAAGGAAGAAAGGGGAAATGCCAACTCCATCTATTGCCTTTATCCGGAAGACTTTCACTTGTATCTCACTGGCAGCAACCGTGTTACATGTCCACCCCTTGCTGCAAGGGTTGCTGGCAAAGTAAGTGTTTCATTGATTTACCTCTGAAGGAAAGAGAGAAAGAGATTTGGAATTTTGGGGGGTTAGCCAACCACAAGGATCTGTAACAAAATATATAGACCATGAATTCTAGGCTGGAGAGGGGAAGATGTTAGGATAGGAAGAGGCTGATACCTAAGAAAAAAGTGGAGGGGTCCAGAAACAGGAAATACCTATTAAACTGAAAAACAGGTATAGTGAGAGTTACGAGTGAAAGAGCTGGAAGCATAAGAGGCTGTGGTCAGAGAAAAGGATTCATGAAGTTGTTATTTATTTTTTCTGATGTAGAATTAGTTGAAACCCACTCCCACTGCCGTCGAGTCAATTCTGACTCATAGCGACCCTATTAAACAGGATAAAACTGCCCCATATAGTTTCCAAGGAGAGCCTGGCAGATTCAAACTGCTGACCTCTTGGTTAGCAGCTGTAGCACTTAACCACTACACCACCAGGGTTTCCAGAATTAGTTGAATTAATTTTAATTACTATCTTGACTGAGATGTCTGGAGCCTCTAACTGGTACAGGTGTGTGTTTGTGAAGGGGGAGAGTAAGGAGTGTCCCGTGAAAGATATGTAGGGTTATTGACCATATCAGTAGAAAAAATAATCTCCAAATATATGAAATAAACTTTTGTTAAGATTCCTTTAGAAATCATATAACAAATTCATAATCATGTTCTCATCATCATCTATTTTTTTGTAACACAGAGCTACCTATTTGCTTTTGATCTTTTTCTTACTTACCTAACCCAAACCGAACCCAAACCCATTGCCTCCAAGATGTTTCTGACACATAGTGACCCTAAAGGACAGAGTAGAACTACCCCGTAGGGTTTCCAAGGAGCGCCAGGAGGATTCGAACTGCCAACCTTTTGGTTAGCAGCCATAGCTGTTAACCACTATGCCACTAGGGTTTCCAATTTGCATTTGATCTTTGTCTTACTTACCTAGTGCTGCTGTAACACAAATACTACAATTGTCTTATGAAAGGCTTCATCGTTCATCTCTGTTACGACACTATTGCTTTAGATTAGAGTAAGTTCATTTTAAAATTACATGTCAAATATAATTTGCCCTCATTAAGCTTACATTGAACCACACCTCCGTAGACATAACCTTAAATTGTTAAGAGAATTAAGAATATGCCATGGCTTTATTATTATAGCTTTAAGTGTCTAAAGCTAACAGGCTGCTTCTTTGGAGGAGCAAAAAATTGTTTAATATAGATATGATTATTTTATTATTCTTGAAGATGATATTCAGGTGTTCATCTCATTGTCATTTGGAAGATACCTTTTACTATTAGAACAGGTTATGATAAATGTGTATAGTTGGGAGTTATATAAAATTTCTTAGATATTTGAATATTAAATCTGTGATTCATATTATCAGAAATAACAGGTTAAGTGTTCATTATTCAAGAATGAAACTCTTTGCAAAATATTGTTACCTACTGCCCTGTGAATACAGAGATAAATAAAAAGAGACCACAGTCCATAAGTAGTTTATAATCTAGAAAGTGGTATAGGACAGAGACACACTATATCCCTAACATCAAGAATAGTGCTTATCACATAGTAGGTTATCAGTAAATATATAGTTTAATGGATGAAAAAAATGCTATTGAAAATTTTGGTTATGGCACTTAGTCCCAGACAGAATTGTCATATTCTTGAAGGTTGTGAAAACTCACTTATACCAGTACATTGACCGTAGAAAGAATTATAGCCATTAGGAAAATACATGGTAAGTACCAGAATGCTCCTTAGAAGCAAGGATGGTGAGACTTTGTTTCATGTACTTCGGACATGTTATCCGGAAGGACCAGTCCCTGGAGAAGGACATCATACTTGGTAAAGTGGTTGCTGCTGTTAGGTGCCGTCGCGTCAGTTCCAACTGGTAGAGACCCTGTGTACAACAGAATGAAACACTGTGTGGTCCTGCACCATCCTCATAATCATGGTTATGCTTGAGCCCATTGTTATAGCCACTGTGTCAGTCCATCTTATCAAGAGCCTTCCTCTTTTTCACTGACCCTCTACTTTACCAAGCATGATATTGTTCTCCAGGCACTGGTCCCTCCTGATAACATGTCTAAAATATGTGAAACAAAGTCTGGGCATCCTTGCTTCTAAGGAGAATTCTGGCGGTACTTCTTCCAAGACAAGATTTGTTCGTTCTTCTGGCAGTCCATGGTGTATTCGATATTCTTTGCCAACACCACAATTCAAATGCGTCAATTCTTCTTCTTAGGTCTTCTATATTCATTGTCCAGCTTTCTCATGCATATGATGTGATTTAAAATACCATGGCTTGGGTTAGGCACACCTTAGTCCTCAAAGTGGTATCTTTGCTTTTTAACACTTCAAAGAGGTGTTTTGCAGCACATTTGCCCAACGCAATACGCCCTTTGATTTCTTGACTGCTGCTTCCATGGACATAAAGTGGAGGGTCAGCAAAAAAGAGGAAGACCTTCAACAGGATGGATTGACATAGTTACTGCAACAATGGGTTCAAGTGTAGCAAAGATTGTGAGGATGGCACAGGACCGGGCTGTGTTTTGTTCTGTTGTACAAAGGGTTGCTATGAATTGGAACTGACTCGATGATACGTAACGACAGCAACAACCATGTAACAGGAATAAACAAAGTGCTACGGGTGGGAAGAGATAATAAAGAATTAGAGACAGCATAGATAGATGGCTTTTTAAAGAACTTTTATAATGAATGGAATGAGAAAGATGATTGTGGTTTGAAGAGGACAGACAGAACGAAAGGTTTCCTTTCCTTTCTTTTCTTTTTTCTTATCCTTTCCTTTCTTTTCTTTTTTCCTATCCTTTTCCACTTCTGCTTCCATTTTGCATCCTTTTTTCCTTTCATTCCCTTCCTGTCCTGTGTTTTCCTTCTTTGACTCTAATAGTGAAAATGGGGGTAACGATTATAGATTGAGAAGGAGGGAGCCTGTATGCAAAGAGAACTGCTTAGCCCCAAATCATGCCGTCATAAATCTGAGATGATTTTTAGAAGTAATGTGTATTCCAGTAAAATCTTACACTGTAACTCTATTACCTGAATTTTTACATTACAGTTAAAATGCCTTTTAGAGTCCCATTCTGTTTTACAAGTCCATAAGTAAATATAAGTATATATATATATATATATATATACTGTTTATTTGTTATATGCATGTATTTATCTGCATCTGCGTGTATACCCACACAGTATTTGACCAAAGTAAATTTCCTGGGTTAAAAAAAAATAGCCTTCTCTACTCATATAGAAAAAAAAGCTTATTAAAACATTGTAATCCAATTTTTAGAGAGGTGGTTATTACAATTTATTAGTGCATCACCCTTTGAAACAATAGTTGTTCTAATGTAATTAACCATCGAAAGAAATACACTAAAAGTGTTCTAAATTGCATTTCTAATTACTTGTAGCTAAAACTCTCTAGAATTTTAAAATCCATTTTGTCTTATGAAAGGCTTCATTGCTTATCCCTGTTGTTGCAGTATTGCTTTAGATTAGAGTGACTTCATTTTAAAATTACATGTCAAATATAGTTTGCTGGTAGTAACATGAAATGTATTGCTTCACTTTGAGGAAGAAAGCCCATTCAGCATTTTTTAATATTATCATATACCTAAACAGAACTTCCAGGATGATTAGATCACATCTGGCACAATGTATTTGTACTTGCATAATGCATGTACATGTACACACTGTTATATTTTATGACTATTTGGGTACATTGATTTTTCTATAAAGAGAACTATTATCCACGTTTTTTCACACAGAATTACACTTAAATACTGGCACAGGCAAACAACTTAGTAACATAAAACCTATGCTTGGCACAACTATTACTGGTGTCACAGATTTTACAACTATAATATTTTTGAAAAGCTAACTTGAATGTTTTGGAACACTTTTTTTCTGTGTGAATGCAGAGGCAGTTTGTTGAGCTGCAAAACTTACACATTTCATTTTGAATTCTAGTCTAGTCCAAATCTTAAGTATCACTAAATCGGATTCCATCTTGAATTGTGGTCTAGTTTCATCCCCAGAAAGAAGCTTCTCCCCCACACTGGATAAGTGGGCTGTTTGACACAAAGGAAGTGGCTCTGTCATCAGGCAAATATTAAGAATGGGTAAGAGTTAGAAATAATTTATTTTAACACTCCAGAAATCCAAAATCTACATGTAACAGGCAGCTGTAACTCTGCATTATTTTTCCCTTGTGATCTAGTTTGAAGAAATGTATCAATTTATTATAACTAAGATAAAAATCACCAGCATACCAAAGAAACAATCTTTTGCTGGTAAATATTCCCTCCACTCATTAGGCATAAAAAAAAACTGGCTTTAAGACATTAGTTCCTCCTTGTCGGGAGGAGGAGCCTCTATATAGACTGCTTAAATATCCTTAGGATGTGGTAGTTAACTTCCCCCAGAGTCAATATCTTAAAAGACTTGAGACTGACATTGAAAAGTTTGTTTTTGCTTGCCGTGTTACTATGTAGAGTAATTAGTCAATTTTGATCTCAGCGGACAAGCCCTCTGGTTTGGGTTCCCAAAACGCTTTTTTTTTCCCCCTAATTTTTTGCTTCAAAAGTAAAGTGTGTCCTTCTTAGGGTTTCACGTCTGGAGATACGCTATTTCTGTCTGCCACTCATTAAAAAAACACTTTCTGTCTGCCACTCATTAGAGATATAAATTTTGACCACTTGTTCCATGTGTTGTCTGGTGTCTCCATTCTATATTTTACCCCTGTCCCCCCTCCCCCCAACTAAATGAGTCAGAATCAACTCAATGGCAGTGGGTTTGGTTTGGTTTGGTTTTTCCAACGAATAAAGCAGTCTGTGGGGAGATATTTTAGGACCATGTAAATATTTTACTTTACATCAACCCCCACCCCAACTAGATTTAACAACTATTGATGGTTTTTGCCTGAACCAGTCTTTACCATGATGGTTGCAAGTCACCTTGTGTTAATTTCTTTTGGAACAGGGAAAAATAAATAATTTATTCTGGTAATTTTCTGAAGAATACAGTTGATTTCCTTTGCCCATGTTCTAGTAGAGGAAATCGGTCTCTATGGAATCACAGAGATCTGCATCCACTGAGTAATCTTGTTCAATCTAAGTCACTTGAGGTGAGCAGGAACTGCAATCAAATGATTTTTTGCTCCAGGATCATTATAAATGTGTACGAACTCCCCAACAAGTTTTAGAATGCAGGTAGTCCTTGACTTACGATGGGGTTCTGTTCGGACGACTCTGTCATAAGTCAATTTTGACATAAGTCGAATACTTCTTTTTTTTTTTTTTTTTTGGTTTTCATTATTATTACCTTTTATTATCAGGCAAGAGCCATCAACAGTTGTTAAATCTAGTTGGGGGGAGTTGATGTAGAGCAATACATTTACAAGCTCTTAAAATGTCTCCCCACAGATTGCTTTATAAATCCAATCATTTTTTCTCTTTGGGGGTTGGAAAGATTACATATAAACTTATGGATATATTTTAATAAATATATAAAAAATACACAGATCATAAAAATTTCCTCCAACGATGAAGAAGAGTTGGACAATGTTGCCATTTTGTCAGATGTGGTAATAACTCCACTTGTGGGAGGTACTGGATCATCTGAATTATCCCTGGGAATGGGGACAGTGTTTCTAGTCAGAAAATTCATGAGAGTTGCTTGTGTCGTCCTTTTCTTTTTTTCTTCATATGTTTCACAGTAGCATCTCACTGTTCCTGAAACTGCCTGTTGACTTTAGGAAAGTGATCAGCATTTAGGTCCATGTTTTCAAGCAACTGAAGCCCCTGATTTAGTTTAGAAAACGAAATCTATACAGCAGTGTTTTGGACAGTAAATCGTAAAATTGAACACCTGTGAGTGAGCATCTGAGAATGATGACATCAGCAAATTACGCACTGCAACATTGTATGTAGTACATGTAACAATAAGATGTAAAAAAAAAAAAAAACAGAAGGTCGTAAGTGCAGTTACTTGTAACTGAGATATGTCATAAGTCAGGGACCACCTGTAGTTAAACTCTCCTAAAGTTGCACGCCAGGTATATATGAACACAATTTCAATGCTTCTGGAAACAAAGTATTTTCAACCTGGTTTTCATTCATACCTATTTTTATAAATTATGTGTATCATTCATTTAATAAATATCTTGGCCATATTCTAGAATTGAAGATGACAGTTTTCAGGCACCGCAATGTGAGAGATTAAGGCCATATTATATTATAAAATATTTGTATAATAGTTGTCAATTGGTATTTTATATATTTAATGAACTGTCCAAAAGGCAACTTCTGTTCAGGGCAACAATACCTATATCCTTTCTATTTAGTATTCTCTTTTTTTTTTTTTATAAATAGCCAATGATTTTAGTATTTCCATGAAAAACATATTTTTAACTCCTCATGAACCCTGACTACTTAGTATATATATATGTAAGGTAAAATAGGTGAGATAAATGGTTTATATGACAACTTTCTGGTTACTTCATTAAGTTTCTGGTACATTTTGGATTAAAAAAAAATGATGAAAATCAGGCGTACCGGCTATATCTGCCAGGTGATCAAGGTGATAAGACATGTAGGTAGTATGTACCCTTGATGTGATAAGAATGGCACTTTGCGTCTCTGGTCTTCCTCCCAAAACCACATAACCCCAGTCTAATCATGAGAAAGATATCAGACAAACCCAAATTTAGGGACATTCTACAAAATACTTGGCCAGTCCTCCTCAAAACTGTCCAGGTGTTCAATAAACAAGGAAAGTCTAAGAAACTCTTACAGCCAAGGGGAGCCTAAGGAATCCTGACAACCCATGTGGTATCCTGGATGGGGTCCTTGGGGAGTGCAAAGGTCAAGCACTGGACTACTTGCCAAAATGTTGGAGGTTCAAACCCACCCAGAGGTGCCTCAGAAGACAGGCCTGGCAATCTGCTTCCAGAAGGCCACAGCCTTGAGAACCCTCCAGAGCACAGTAACACTCTGCACACATGGGGTGACCATGAGTTGGAATTGGCTTAACAGCAACTAACAAAAACAACAACAAACCTGGATGGGATCCTGGGATGAAAAAAAAGGACGTTAGGTGAAAGCTAAGGAAATCTGAAAAAAGTATGGACTGTAGTTAATAATAAAGTATCAGTCTTGGCTCATAAATTACGACAAATATACCACAGAAATGTAAGATATTAAGAAAAAGGGAAACCAGGCATGAGGTATATGAGAACTGTCTGTACACTCTTTGTAAATTTTATATAAATCTAAAACAATTCCAAAATAAAATTTTATTTCAAAAAATAGCATTGGGAAAATTATTATATTTGATATGAGATGTGAAGTTGGAATTATTAAAATCAACCGAAAGTTCTTGAAAATATGAAATATAATAAAAATTTTCTTTTACACTTGCTATATAATAGATTGGGGGCCCTGGTTGTGCAGTGGTTAAGCGTTTCACTGCTTGTCAAAAGGTCAGCAGCTCAAATCCACCAGATAATGCCCAGTTGCTAGCATCTAGCTTTATATTTTTAAAATAACAAAGTATGCAAGTATAATTTGATATTTGCTAATATACTGATTACATTAGTTAGTATTTTAAGTAATGTATGTTATAGAAAAGATGAAAATATTAGAAAATGATTGAAAGTCTAACATAGTCCCAGTACATGGTAACATGGGTGAAGTCAATTTATACAAACAACAGAGAATAGAGGGCTCACTCCAATCTTTTAAACATCCTTAGAGTAAAAAAAAAACCGAAACCAAACCCAGTGCCATTGACTCGATTCCGACTCATAGCGACCCTATAGGACAGAGTACAACTGCCCCATAGAGTTTCTAAGGAGCGCCTGGCGGATTTGAACTGCCGACCCTTTGGTTAGCAGCCGTAGCACTTAACCACTGTGCAACCAGGGTTTCCTTAGAGTAAGTGCTATGTAAATGAAATAACTGCTTTATAATTCATGGAGATGCCATACAAATAAAATACTTTTAATAACAAGGAATTCTAAGAATTTCAAGGAGTTTACTAAATGAGGAAAATGCAACTAAAGAGAGTTTAAAAATGGAAACTCAGCCTTAGCTAGTACAGTAGGTTGGATTTTATGGACAAAGACAAAATAAATCTCTGAGGTTTGACTAAGAACTTAATACCATTTTTTACCTTGAATACTCAATGCGATATTTTTCATGAGTGAGAACCCCAGTTATCATCAACGGGCTCAGATGTATTTTTGACCACATGAAGACACTTTAGCATTTCTGGCTCTTTAGACCGAAACTTTTATGTGACTCAAATTTTTAAAACAAATTTCCATAAGTCTGATCTTAACACATTGTAAGTACCTGAGTGTTATCCTCAACCTTTGATCAGCTACATTTAAATGTAATATTGTGAAAGATAACAAATGTCCTAAATGACAAATAGTTATTTCATACTTTTATCAGAGTATGCTAAATTACCAAAGCCTTCCACGTTAGAGGAGTCCTGGCGGCACAGTGGTTAAGAGCTTGACTGCTAACCAAAATGTGGGTAGTTCAAATTCACCAGCAGCTCTTTGGAAACCCTATGGGGCAGTTCTACTCTGTACTATAGTGTTGCTATGAGTCGGAATCAACTCAATGGGAACGGTTTTGGTTTTTGGTTTTTCCACATTAGAAATACCTTTTTGTAGAATCCCTGCACTGGATCATTTACCTTCTCTTTCTCTGGCATTTTGCCTTCACCCCCTACTCCGATAAATCCAACAGCCCACTTACACTTTTTTCAAGTATGCGTTTAAATAATGGATTGAGAATCATGTACCCTGCAACCTCATAAAATAAACCAAAAAAAAAAAAAAACCCGTTGCCATCGAGTCAATTCTGACTCATAGTGACCCTATAGGACAGAGTAGAACTGCCCTATAGAGTTTCCAAGGAGCGCCTGGTGGATTCAAACTGCCGACCTTTTGATTAGCAGCTGTAGTTCTTAACCACTACACCACCAGGGTTTCCACCTTATAAAATACTGGTGCCAAAAACTATGTCATCAGATTGAATGGGATCCAATATAGAACTGCATTATACAAAATTGTATACAACTGAATAAGTCTAAAAAGCATTTATTTATATTGTATTATAAGCAAGGCACTGTGCTTAGGTACTGTAAAATTGGAATAATAAAGCTAAATAAGCCATGATTTCTATCTTCAAGGAGCATACAGTTCATTGGAGACCAACATATATGTAAATAGTTTCAATATTGCACATATTCATAATTCTATAACAGAATCCAGTAAAAAAAATTGGAAATATGAAGGAGAGAAGGTTTGAGTTTCTCTAGGGGCACCTCAGAAGGGTTCAGGCAGAAAAGTATTTGAACTAGGTCCTAATTTTAAAAAAACAAAAACAATTGTTGTCGAGTTGAGTCCGATTCATAGCAACCCTGCAGGACAGAGTAGAACTGCGCCATAGGGTTTCCAAGGAGCAGCTGGTAGATTCAAACTGCCCACCTTTTGGTTAGTAGTCATAGCTCTTAACCACTGCGTCACCAGAGCTCCAGGTCCTAATAAGTAGATTAAAACTACAACATGTAGAAATACAATAGAAGAGGGAAGTAAGTGTGATGGGGGAGGCATTTCAGACAGAGGGAGCCTGAAGATAGAAAGTACAGTGTTTACAAGTAGTCCAGTGCAGCTAAAGTGAGAAATCAGATCATGGAAGACCAAATGTATGCAGCAGGGAATCATTAAAGATTTTTGAGCAGAATTTCTAAATTGCACTTGATATTTGTATGGTTTATTGGGCAACTATACAATGATGAATTAAAAGGAAGAGAGACCACGGTGGTGTTATAATAAGGCTCAAGTTTATTTAAGTAGATTTATTGGCTTAATTTTAATGGAGTAGTAGGTGTGGTAAATAGCCTCTAAAATGGTCCCTAAAGATTCTAGCCTCCTAGTATTCACACCCTTGTGTAACCCCCTCCCTTTGAGTGTGGTTTGGGCCTAGTGGCTTGTTTCTCAGAATAGAAATAGAAAAACTGATGGAATGTCACTTAGGTTACCAAAAGACTATGGCTTCCGTCTTGTGCATGCTCTGTGTGTCTAACTCTCTCCTTCCCTCTCTCTTTTTTTTTTTCCTTCTTCTTTCATGGATCACCAGTTATCATGTTGTAAGGATACTTAGGCAGTCTGTGTAGAAGTTCACAAGGCCAGTAACCAAGGAATGCCAGCAACCACATGAGTGAGTTTGGAAGCAGATTATGTCCCAAATGCCCACCCCACCCCGGCATCAGTTGAGCCTTCAGATGAGAAAGAAGCCCCGGCCAGTAGCTTGATTCCAACCTTATAAGAAATCTTGAACCAGAGACACTATCTAATCCATGCCCAGATTCTTGACACACAGAAACTGTGAGATAATCAATGTTTGTTGTTTTAAGCCATTAAGTTTTGTGGTGATTTGTTTGGCAGCAATAGATAAGTAATAGAGTAGGTCGAATTCAATATCAAGACTGGCTTATCTTTATGGGAAACCGTCAAATATTTCATCTCTGTCATCTCTACACATAATATGGCTTAAAGATCATTAGATTATTAGTAGAATGCAGTATTTTCTGCCTTTTGTTTTCTATACTGTTGACTATTCTGTTGTAAAAGCCTTTGTTTGTTTACTGGTAATAATTCTGATTGTTTGGACTTCGTGTAAAGTGTTCATTACGGATACCGTTGTGATCTCTTAACATTTACAGCTTTTAGAAAAAGATACGGGATTTATATATAAGGGAGGTCTTAAGAACCTATTTTGAAATTAGACATTTCTCATATTTTCTGTTCATCTTCTTTAGGAAAACAAATTGGTTTTTGAAGTTTTTGGAGTGCCACAGTTAGAGTACAACAACTTTGAGGATTCACAGCAGCTTTGATAAAGAACTACTGGAAAATAATCAAAGAAGTTGCTAATCAGTTCGTTAATTAAGTGTATCTGTTGCACATTACACCGAAACAAATTGAAAAGGATGCTGTGCTAGCTAGAAACACCCTCTCAAATAAAGTCAAAAGTGAAGATAAACTAAATTGACTTTTCCTTTGTGGTTGATTTCTATTTAAGTAGATCCATCTCTAAAACACTGAGTAAAGAAAGTAAAGAAAGTTACGCCTCTGCTGAGATTCAAGCCTCTGCTGAGATTCTACGCTTGCAGTCTCTGGATACTCTACAGATTAATTGGAAGAATATTTAACCAGTCTGTCTTTAGTTCTTGTTTTGTTTTTTGTTTTATTTTTGCATTTATAACCCACAAACCACTTTCATTTTTACAACGCTAAGTATACTTAGAAGAAAGACAAAAAAAAAAAAAAAGAGAACCCACCTTGCTCACTGAATTAAGACAGCTGGTTTTGTGACTCAATGAAATGGATTAAATACCTTTATATATACCAAAAACCACCAAACCCGTTGCTGTCGAGTCGATTCTGACTCATAGCAACCCTATAGGACAAAGTAGAACTGCCCCATGGGGTTTCCGAGGAGCGCCTGGTAGATTCAAACTGGTTTGGTTAGCAGCTGTAGCCCTTAACCACTATGTCACCAGGGGTTTCCCTTTATATATAGGCTACCACACACACACACAAAAAAATATCAGTGAACGAAAATATATGTCAGAGGCCAGAATGATTCCTGTTCTTCCCACTTTTTGTGGAACCTTAGCTATATAATAATGGCAGTGAAGCATTGTAGCCCGTAAAAATATGTAGTTAGTTTTCAATTATGATTAGAGTAGCTCTCCCCAAAAGGTTTCTGAAGAATGCCTAAGGTTCTCTTAAAGGGTAAAAGGACTGACTAAATTCTGACTTAAAACAATACATAGGCAGTCCCTGAATTATGAACAAGCTCTGTTCCTAAATCTGTCTTTAAGTCAAATTTGTTAGGTTTGGTTCATATCTAATGTCAGTCAAATGTTTGTCTTAGTATATAGTATGTAGTGTACACTTATATGCATAAAAATATTAAAGAAACACTTGCAGATCAACTAAAACATCTTTAACATAATAAAACCAAACCCATTGTCATTGAGTGGATTCCAAATCAGCAACCCTATAGGACAGAGTAGAACAGCCCCATAAGGTTTCCAAGGAGCTGCCGGTGGACTTGAACTGCAGACCTTTTGGTTAGCAGGCTTAGCTCTTAACCACTACACCAAAAGGGCTCCATAAACATAATAATACGGTAATAATAATAACAATGTTTTGAAATGCATTGCAAAGTAGTACCCATTTGTTATTAAAAACTACTGCATGTCCCTCATATTTTTAATATAATAAGATTTACAGGGGTTGGTTTGTAACTGCAGGTTGTAAGCAAGTCAAACATTTGTAACCCAGGGACTTGCCTGTAGTCCTTCCACTAATTTCTGTTTACTGACCTTCAAATGTATTAGGCTTTTTAAAGCTTACTCCTAGGAGAGTTTGCAGGTTGAAAATTGGAATTCACTTGAGTTTCGTTAGGTTTGAGCCAGACACCAGCTTGTGGCATTGACTGAAACCAAAATAGTTTAGATTTAAAGTAATAAAAAAAAGACAAAGAAACAGGTGCCCTGGCAATTGTATTAAGACTCCTGTGGTGTGGAAAGATGTATATGATAGCGCCTTTTGACAGATTCTTTTATTTACTTATTCAGTTCATTGTGGCACTCAATTTTAAAAGTGCCAAATGTTAGACTTTTGATATACGTAATGGGTATGAATCCAAAATCCACAAACTCAAGTACATAAGAAATGTAATTTTCTTTATTTTTTTGTAACTGAACTTAATTCTGTCTTGAGACCCTCCTACTGGCTGGTACCATGGAAGATGAGAAAAAAAAAATAGAGAAAAATGCATGATTTTATGCTAAGTGAAATAAGTCAGTCACAAAAGGACAAATGTTATATGATTGCACTTATATGGAATAGGCAAATGTATAGACACCAAAGGTTATTAGTGGTTACCAGAGATGAGAGCGAGGGGGAAAGAGGGAGTTATTGCGTGGGGGGCACTGAGTTCCTCTTAATGGTGGCAGAATCATTTGGAAACAGCAGTGATGGTTACACAGCATGAAGAACATAATCAGTGTCATTGTAAAAACTGTTGAATTGGCCAACGTCTTGTTATACATATTTTACCACAGTAAAAAAAGAATACAAAAAAGAAGAAAAATACGTGAATTTATACATTATATACTATCCCAGTGATTACATGTTTATTCCACTATAAGTTATTTAGCATTATACCGAATTTACAGATGAAGACAATGAGGGAAGAAATGCTGCTGGATACAAAGTATTTTGCCTTCCAGAAGCATTAATTCGAAGTGATTGGCCCATGATTATCCATCTGCTCTAGCACTGAAAGATCCCTAAAGACAACGCTTAGTCTTCTATCCTTTTCGTGTTCGGTACACTGTTGGCATTAGCAAATATTTGCCAAAAGGGGCTCAATTCAAGTTCCAGAACAGAAATATATGAACCACAATGAGTCACTGAGAGGATTTGAGTGAAAAATCTTTACATTTTTTTTTTAAGGCTTAGATGAAAGGACACATTTTCCTTTTGTTTGTTTATCATTGTTCTGAATTACCACTTCCACGCACAGGTGCGTATGTGTGTTTAATTAAACAGAACAATTCTAAGAAGTTGGAGATGTCAACTATAAATGGAGACCTTCACAGCAGTTAAGATGTTCTGTCCTTTACCCTTGTGCACAAATGCAAACCTGATTTGAATGGTTTTTAGTTAATTTACCAAATCTGCAGTAGAATTTTCCAGTAATAAACATCTTGCGAGATTAAGTGAGGTACTAGTTAACTTCAGAATGGTTTAGTAGACTTTTTTTAAATCATATTTAATTGTTTCGTGTGTTTTTAAAAAAAGCAGGTTACAAATTAAAAATGCAAAGGAAACCTTAATATCACCAAATTGTTAATAATTAGAGAATTGATCATTATGCAACTGATTAGAAGATATAAATATTCAAATCAATCCATGTGTAAAATAGTAGGTGCTACAGAATGTTAAGTCTGTGAAGGCAAGTGCTTAACAAATAATAATTAGCTATAAAGATGGTTTAGAAGCATGCCATGTATATTCTCAACAACAACAAAATTAATTATTAATAAAAATAGATAGTTTAGAAGCAAAACAGTGGCTTAATAGCTTTGTTGGAAACTATCTCTAGACGTGAAGATGTATGCCATTCAGCACCTTTGTCAATCATCAGTCATGTTGTTGTTGTGTGCCACCGAGTTGATTTTGACTCATGGCAACCCCATGTGACAGAGTAGAACTTCCCCGTAGAGTTTTCTTTGGCTGTAATCTTTATGGAAGCAGATTGCCGGGTCTTTCTCCTTCAGAGCCACTGGGTGGGTTTGAATAAACAGCCTTTAGGTTAGTAGCCGAGTACTTAACCATTTCGCCACCAGGGTACTTAAAATTTTATATTTACAATAATTCTGTAACTTTCTACCAGATAATCATAAAAATAAACTTATTACAGGGGATATGTTCATGTATCTGTCTTAAGCTATGGGGGAGGGGGAGGATAGAAGAGAGAGAGAGGGAGGGAGGGAGGGAGGACAGGGAAATATGAAAAATAAACTACCTTCTGTGTATGGGCATGGAAACCCTGGTGGCGTAGTGGTTAAGTGCTACGGCTGCTAACCAAAGGGTCAGCAGTTCAATTCCGCCAGGTGCTCCTTGGAAACTCTATGGGGCAGTTGTACTCTGTCCTATAGGGTCGCTATGAGTCGGAATCGACTTGACAGCACTGGGTTTGGTTTTTTTGATTATGTGTAGGCATAGAAGAAATTGCTCATTCCGCATGGGTAAACTAGCTCCCCAATTGACCATGACATTTCATCCCAAATATTAAATGTCAAACTAGAATTCTGTATCTGAAGCAAAGGAGATTAAAAATGGAGTCACGAAGATAAGGAGAATAGAATAGAGTTAATTACATTTAGCAAGGGTCCCAATTGACTTAGATACATACTAGGGTACTCAGCACTTTTTCACTGTGTCATTTGCATTTAGCACTTCTAAAATTATGATGAAATGAGTGTTATACTTGCTAGTGGACTCATTATGAGATCACAAAGTAATATGTACTGTAATATCATAACTGAAGCTGGGGGAAGGAAAGACAAATTTATATCACAAAGGAAAGTAAACTTCCATCCTCTCAAGTCATCTTTCCAGTCAACATTGCCTACGTATCACATGCAGTGTGTGAGCTAGATTATTGAACTACTCAACATGAGGATATCATGGTCCAACATAATTCTTTTGCAACTCTATCCAATTCCACCATATTCTGAGGGAATGCATATATTTCTAGATTGCCATGCCATTATACACTTGAGCTGGAAGTGAGAGAACAAACCCAGATTGATGGTTCTTTTTTCTGGTGTGCATACATGCTGTTGTGTGTGGGTATGTGTGCATACCCCAAGGCAATCTGGCATCGCTGATGACTTTCTAGAATATTCTTTCCTTTATATACCTTGGGCAACAGGGCTGAAGGGGTCCTAATAGCAAAAACAAAGATAAATGTGGTTCTACATGTCCCTGGGTGGCACAGAAGGTTAAGTGCCGGACTACTAGCCAAAAGGTTGGCAGTTCAAACCCACCCAGAGGCACATAGGAAGACAGGCCTGGTGATCTGCTTCCAAAAGGTCAGTCTTGAAAACCTTATGGAGCAGTTCTGCTCTGCACACATGGGGTCACCATGAGTCAAAATCAACTCTACAGCAACTAACGACAACAACAAAGAATTCTAAAGAGAGAATGTTCTATTGCATCTTAGGAGAAATAAAATGTATCTGTTTTAAATGACCAATTGGGATCATGTTGGGCTTTAAACATGCTTTGTAAGGATTGTGGAAGAGGGTTGCAAAGGGAGATAGGGAAATTTCCTTCCAAAATGTGTTGAGAAGATAATTGATGGTAAGCTTTTTGGTATTTTCTGCAGATAGGCCTACTTGGAAGCCTGGTGTGGACCTATATGGCTACAGTGCATCACCAGAGAGCTGATTTGAAATGTGTTCTTTTATCTAATAGACGTAAAATGAAACAGATTGCTGGGCATCTGGGAGCTGCTGGCAGAGCATGATTAATTTTTAACATAGTCATGTGGGAACCAGTTATGCCAACCTCCCAGTCAGAAGACCCTCAGTAAATTTTTCTGACTCCAGGTAGAGGTATGGTTAAGGGTATGAATGACCCCAGCTGAGGTTAATATGAAAATTTAAATAGTAAATGGTCTAGAGGCTGAGAATAGCAAGTGATTGCTTGGAGAACTCAAATATATAATGAATACCTTATATGTATTATGTGTAAGTAAATAGAGAGATGGTTTTGATCGTTTAATCATATTCTGATTTGGCTCTAAGCAAAGGCAGTCCTTTCGATTATCTGCTCAAAAAAGGTATTATACTATTACATACACGGTAAGTGTGAAGAAGCAGTGTTGTCTTTCATGGTAGTGTTTTAGATTCAAAGCTGACAGTTTAACTTGTTGCACTTTTAAACTAGATACATTCTTACATATCTGTGACATCATAGCCAAGACAGACATAATCCCCTTACCTGACAGACGTTTAGGTATTGAACTTAAACATATATGTTATATTATGGCAAAAATGCAACCAGTATATGGTGGAGAAAATGACAAGGAGGAGGAATTTTTAAAAGATAAGAAATATTGAATAAATAGGCTAAGACCAAGATGACAGGTGAGAAGAACCAGCAAGATAGAGTAGAAAGAACAAGGAGCTCAGGGACTTAGGCCATGTCTAAAAATGATACGATTATTATTAGAAGGTAAAAAAAAAAAAAAAATTTATATCCTTTATCAGCTGCTGTGTATCTAACCACCTAAAATGTAGTGGCTTAAAACAGTTGTTCACAGTTCTGCAATTTGGACTGGTTTCAGCTGGAAGGATTCACTCCTAGTCTCACCTGAGTCACTCATGCACCTGCAGTTATCTCAGGCTGGGCTGGAGCTGAATGGTCCAATTTAGCCTCACTCAGATGTCTGGTGGTTAGTTGAGGCTGTCAGCTCAGCTCTTTACATCTTATGGCCTCTTCAGAAGGAAGTTTAGGCCTCTTAGGTGGCAAATAGAGTGTTCCAAGAGGTCGAGGGTGGAAGCTACAAGGTCTCTTGAAGCCTGGGTCAGAAGTCGTACCATGTTACTTCTACTGCATTCTATTGGTCAAAGCAAGTCACAAGGCCAGCCCAGATTAAAGGGATGAGGAATTAGATTTCATTTCCAGAAGGGAGAAACTGCACATAATATGTGGCCGTATTTAGTCTATCAAAGAATTTAAAGGACTATGAAAAAAAAAGAAACCATGGCAAGTCTGGCAAATGTCCACCAACTTAAAATATTCCCACCGATGCCCCTGCTAAATACATGTTTACATGTTTTTACATATTTTATTCTTGAATCTTTTGTTAACTAATAGAAATGAAAAATATTTATAGTTTATTCATTTTGTAAACATTGAGCACCTATTGGTGTTAGGCATTATGATTTATGTATCACTCGCAGATCTACCAGTAACCTTAGATGTAAATTGAGTCTTTGCACCTCATTGTAATAATAATTGAATTTTCTTTGTAAATGCATTATTAACCTTTGCTAGAAAAAAAAATCACTTCTATGATTCTTGTTCATTAGAAGCTCGAGAAGTGTCCTTCCCCATTAAACTCCTTCAATGGCCACCCCTCTACTGCCCCAGAGGTACAAACTGTAAGTAACACATGAAGTCATGGCTGGAAGGGAAGGGGAAAAACTGGTAAGGCTTGTTTAAATTTCATTCCAAGCATATAAAACATACTGTCTTAAGAAACAGAAAGCTAGTAGAACAATAAATCAGTAATATATAATACTCAAATGCATATTATTTGATGTAATATGTTAACCATTGCATAAAAAAATAGAGTATCTAAAATCAAAGTGATGCAATTCTCTTTACAGTCCGCAAAATGAGACTGACAAATGGATTGTCACTAGCTTCTTTTTAGTTTGTTGTAGCATGTTTCTCTAAGGAGAGAGGCGGCCAGAAATAAAATCAATGCACAAGACGCAAGAGTTTTTGCATCTCCATTTTTCCACACCAATTTTAGTTTTGATGCTATTTCCCTATGGAGGCTATCTGAAAGCTAAAAACCTATATAAAAATCACTTAGGCCAGGTCATTTTTACTGACTAGAAGTCAGTTTTCCTATAAAATGTACCACAGGGTATGACTTTAACAGTTTTGGTTCAAGGGGCACCAGGCTGTACAGACCACCTGAACTACAGCAGTGGCTTTCTTTTAGGCTGGATTCTAATAGTTGTCTAAATCATTGGGTTAACATTCTATTCATGTTTTCACCTTCAAAAGGCAATTTAAAGTCTATTTATTTGTAAACAAGGTTTAAGAAGAAAGCTTAAGAAAAAGTAAAAAAAAATCCACTGAAAATAATTTTACAAGCCGTTCAATTCCCTCAATGTTTATTGGCAAACCTACTGTATACCCAAGTATGATGTACCCAGCTGCTATGGAAATAGGAAGGACATATTTAAACAGTCCCTGCACCTGAGGTACTTAGAATCTAGTTGATGAGACAAACACAAAACACTTATCTATAGACTCATCAGCCTGGTATTCAAGACTCTCTGGATATGGTCATGAACAGACCTTTTCTGTCTATATTTCCTACTCTTTCCTTCAGCTACCCTAAACTCAGCCCAACTGAATGATTCCCTTTTCTCTCACCATACACTTAACCTTTCTTACCTCTATGGAGTTATTCATCTTTTTCATCTTATCAAGTTTTCAAGCCTCATTCTGAATACAACTTCGTTCATGAAGACTTTTCTCCTAAACCCACACTCTGCTACCATCCACCACCCCTGAATCGAATGCTATTTCTCCTTGTTCTTCTCTTACTGCATTCCATTGTTGTTTGTGTCACAGTTTTCTTTGTATCTTATCTCCACCATCCACTAGATTTTAAATCTCTGAAAGTAGAAATGCTGTTTTGCTGTATCTCTTCACAGTACTCTGTAAGAGGTATAATAAATGTTTAGTTGAATTACAAATAAATGCAAGAAAATGTGTGGTCATCTGTCAGAATGTATAAGTACCAATGTTGGAAAAGAGGTGGCATTTTATTTCTGTAAAGTTTGATAAAAAATATATTCCATAAAATTCACCACGTGTCCAAAATTTAACACCTAAACTAACATTTACTGTATGTTCGTTACTCTGCATGATGTATTTCTCATATATTATTTAGTCAAATCTATTGTATTAAATTTCCTCTGTAATTCCTAAGGGCTGTCAGCTGCTCATTAAATCTTGATTTTCTGTCAGGAGGAATTAATAATCTTGCCTTTGAGTGAATTTAGAAGCAATGAGGGATTGAGCAGAAATATTTGAATACCCTCTTGGTGGTAAATTGGATATCCAATTTTTAGCTTAGACTTAATGGGGAAAAAAGAATAAATTGAATTCAGAAGCTGTTCTTTCCTTTTTAATATTTCCTCCCCTTTTAAACTGAGTTAAAATGGAAGACTGTAGTTGTTTCTCAGCTGTGGTGGGGGAATCTATTTTCATTCACTTAGGTTTCTCACAAATTCGAATGAGACTTAATACGTGAACGATCCATATGGCTAAGTCTATAAAGTGATCCTCTGGAAATCAAAAGAAAATTCAGTACAATAACAAAGAAATTTATTTGAATGAGGTTTCAGTAGTCCCTTTCCTCCCTCCTCCAAATGAATGTTTTTGTCAAGTACTGGTACTAACCATTACTAATGTAGCAACTCAGTCTCTAAAAGCACACTGTCCCGTTATTGCCACAAAGATGTTAACTTAAACTAATAAAATATAGCTCTTAATATTTATCTTCCACCGCACATGTCTGTATCTTGACCTTAGATTGAAAGTTTTAAAAAGTGTAGAGACATCAGTAAGCAGGCATAAAGCCTTGTGGGTTTTTCCCCCCTCCAGTCACTCTCCCTTTTTCACCAAAGTTACCTCAGGTACCACCCAGCAGTATGTTTAGCTCTCATAAGGCTGCTGATAGAAGATGTCCATCCACTTGGCAGTACAGAATTAAATCACGTTCTTAGCGAGGCAATAATGTGGAGAGTGTTTTCTATCTGTGTTGTATAACTGTATGACCTTGTGTGTGTCACTCAGTTCTACTTTTTTTAAAATACCAGATAGCAGTTTTTTTTAACTTAACTGTTTTTTTGTTTTTCATGTGAGTAGTCTAAACAACCGCAAATTATTTCTTTTCACAACAGTGTTCTATAGGGAACATTTCAATATGGATGTGCCTCATGTTCATGACATTCATTATAGTTCATAGAAAAGAATGAGGTCAAACTTGAGAACCCTGATCAAAAAGAGCTGCAGACCCATGGATACCTCATTCTGTCTCCCTGCTTCTCCCACTCTTCGTAGGAATCAATGATATCACCTCTCCTTTACAAAACCTTTACAAGGAGTTACCTTCTGTCCATCTCAGACACATTACCTTTCTAGCTCAAACTCTGTTTTGGGTATGAAAGGTTTTATCTGGTTAAGTTGAATAGACCTTCTCTTGTTGCTTTTGCTGAAGTAGAGCAAAAAAGAGTATAAACATCAACAAGCAGAACAAGTGATGAGTATTACAAAAAGTAGAAAGAAGGAGTAAAACCCAAAATCTGTGGAAAATTAAGAGTTGCCAGTAACTCCCTAAACAATGCTGATGGAAGTGTTCAAGTGGTGCTTAAACCTAACTGAGGTTTGAACTCAAACCTGTGCTGTAACACCTGCCACCAGAAACCACTCCCCTCTAGAAAAAAGCACAGACCTGAGGATGCAGGAATGCTTTGTGTAACCCAAAGCCGAACTTTCTAGTGATTCTTCATTCCCACAGTCTCTCTCATTGCTCACTGCCATGCATGTGTGTGCGCACACACACACACACACACACACACAAAATTTTTGGTGAAAACATAAAGGTCTTTTTTTTTTTAATCTGGAGAATTCTTTCGTGATTACATGGCCATGCACCCTGCCCACAAAAGTATGGCTCACTGTCTGTGACTCTCCTGAGGTCCTCTGTTGTGCCTCCTTTTTGAATATGTTTTAAAGAGCAGGAATGGCCTTTGGCTAAAAAGAATGGCATCTCAGGAGGGTTGCGTGAGCCTTTTTTTTTTTTTATCATGCGAAGTCACCACTACTCAACGACGTGGCCCAGTTTTTTAATCGAATTTAGTTGAATGTACAATGATGTGGGATTTGGGGATAAAATACAACCCCACTTCAATCCAAAATTCACAATGCTTATAAAGCAAAGTGCAATATTTTGCTAATTTCTTGTGCATGGTCTTAAGTATATGCCATATGTAATTTTCCTTGTATTCTCTGTGCAAGTTGATACTTTAAAAAAATTACCTGGAAAAGACTAATATAACTTCTGGAATATGGCTTGATTTGATAAATTGAAGATTTATGTTGCTTTTGAAAGTTTTTCTTTGTCACAATAAGAATTTAAGGTATATCAAAACACAGTACAAAGTTACTTGAAACTGAAATAAAATGAATCTGTATGTTTTATTTTATTTTTAAAGAGAAGCTCACTCAGAATTTTGTTGAGTTACGTATATATTAAAGCCCGTATCGAGAAACCTACCATTTTCCAAAATGATAGGTAGAGATTTTCCCAGGTACCAATCTAAATTTTTTAAAAAAGTAAAGACACTAATTTTGAAACACTTATACTTTATTATATTTTGTGGCTTAATGTGTGTTTGGTTTTATTTACCTTACTATGATCCAATTGTAGATAGGCTGGCTTTGCTTAATGGCCTCAGCTTAATTTGGTTTAATTTACTATAAAGTGGGTCTTAGGAATTAAAGTTTCTAATTGAAATCCGACATTCAGGTCTCCCTGCTTAAGCATATGTGTCATTGTCAAAACAACTTGACATGTGCATAAACACATTTAAAACATTGTATAGTTTGTTTCTATATTTATTTTTTACTTTGAAATAATTTTAGATTTACAGAGAAGTTGCAAAAATATTCCAAAGATTTTGAATTACCCTTTACCTAGATTCCACAAATACTAATGTTTTACCACATTTCCTTTATTATTCTTTCTCTTTCTACACACACACACGTATTATTTTTTCTGAATGTTTGAGAGTGAGTTGCAACATGATGCCTCTTTATCCCTAAATACTTGAATGTGTATTTCTCCAAAAAGGGCACTCTCATATAACCACAGTAAATTTATCAACATCAGAAAATTGACACTGATACGATACTATCTAATCTACACATTTTATTCAAATTTTACCAATTGTTCCACTCTTATCATTTATAATAAGAGAAAAAACACATGTTGCATTTAGTAATTAGGTTGTCTTCAGTTTCCTTTGATCTGGAACAGCTCTCCTGCTAAAAATGCGTAACCTGAATCTAAAGATGATGAAACATCAAACAGACCCAGATTGAGGGACATTCTGCAAAACATTTTTTTTAACTTATTTATTGTGGTAAAATATATGCAACATAAAATTTGCCATTTTAAACATTTTTAAGGATACAATTCATTTATTGCACAATGTTGTGCAACCATCACCACTATTTATTTAAAAAACTTTTTCATCACCCCAAACGGAAATGTATTCTTTAATAAGCAGCAACTCCCCATTTCACCCATGTCCCCATTCCTCGGTGACTACCAGTCTACTTTCTGTCTCTCTGTATTTGCCTATCCTAGATATTTCATATAAGGGGAACCATACAACATTTGTCCGTTTGTGTTTGACCTATTTCATCTAGCATAATGTTTGCAAGGTTCATCCATATCATAGCATGTTTCAGAACTTCCTGTCTCTTTATGACTGAGTAATATTTCATTGTATGGATGTAACACATTTTGTTTATCCATTCAGCTATTGATGGACACTTGGGTTGTTTCCACCTTTTTGCTTTTGTGAATAATGCTGCAGTGAACATTTGTGTACCAGTATCTGAGTCCCTGCTTTCAAGTCTTTTGGATACATACCTAGAAGAATTGCTATCATATGATATTCTATGTTTAACTTTTTGAGGAACCACCACGCTGTGTTCCATAGTGGCTGTACCATTTTACAATCCTACCAGCAATGGATGAGGTTTCTAATTTTTCCACATCCTCACCAGCACCAGTTGGTTTCTGTTTATTTTTATCATAGTCATCCTAAAGGGTGTGAAGTGATATCTCATTGTTGGTTTGATTTTCATTTCCCTAATGATGAGCCCTGGTGGCACAGTGGTTAAAAACCATAGCTGCTAATCAAAAGGTCTGCAGTTTGAATCCACCAGCCACTCTTTGGCAACCCTATGGGGCAGTTCTGCTCGATCCTATAGGGTTACTATGAGTCGGAATGAACTTGACAACAAAGGGTTTTTTTTTTTTTAATGACTAATGAGCCCTGGTGGCACAGTGGTTAAGAGATCAGCTGCTAACCAAAAGGTCAGCAGTTCAAATCCACCACCCACTCCTTGGAAGCCCTATGGGGCAGTTCTACTCTGTCCTATAGGGCCACTATGAGTCGGAATCAACTCAATGGCAACAGGTTTGGGTTTTTTGGTTAATGAAATTGAGAATCTTTTCATGTGCTTGTTTGCCATTTGAATTCCTCTTTGGTGAATGTCTATTCAAGTCCTTTGCCAGTTTTTTAATTGGGTTGTTTGTCTTTTTGCTGTTGAATTATAGGAGTTCTTTATATTCTGGTATTGAACCCTGATTAGATATATGGTTCCCAAATATTTTCTCCCAATACGTAGGTTGTCTCCACTTTCTTGATAAAGTCCTTCAATACACAAAAGTTTTTAATTTTTATGAAGTCCAATTTATCTATTCTTTTCCTTTTATGCTTGTGCTTTTGGTGTTATATCTAAGAATCCATTTTAAAAAAACATGGTCTTGGAGCTTTCCCCCTATGTTTTGTTATAAGAGTTTTATGGTTTTAGTTCTTACATTTAGGTCATTGATCATTTGAGTTAATTTTCATATATGATGTAAGGTACTGGTCCAACTTCATTGTTTTGCATGTGGAGATCCAATTGTCCCAGCACCATTTATTGAAGAGACTATTCTTTCCCCATTGAATGGACTTGGCATCTTTGTCAAAAAACAATTGGCCACAGATGCATGGGTTTATTTCTGGACTCTCAGTTCTATTCCATTGGTCTGTATGTCTATCCTTACACCCGTACAACACTGTTTTGATTACTGTAGCTTTTTAGTATCTTTTGAAATTGGGAAGTAAGAGTCCTCCTACTTAGTTTTTTTCCCAAGATAGTTTTGGCTATTTGGGACCCCTTACAAGTCCATATGAATTTGAGGATTCCCCCTTGCTGTTGTGAGTGTACATAGTTTATTTTCTGTAAGATAAACCAAAAAGAAAATCTCAGCATGGCTAGAGTTTTTCATTTGTTTTTATAACACAATTTCATGTGGAGAAGCAATATATTTCTTCTATCTGAACAACCCAAAAGGAAAAGAACTTCTAGGTCATATAACTTTGAAGGACTTGAAATAGTTGTTGGCTTTTTAATCATTGCTAAATGTATTTCTATATAAGGGATATGTTGTTGTTGTTGTTAAAAAAAACAGTGCCATCGAGTGCCATCAAATTGGTTTTGACTCATAATGACCCTATGTACAACAGAATGAAACACTGCCCAGTCCTGTGCCATCCTAGCAATCATTGTTATGCTTGAGACCATTACTACAGCCACTATGTCAATTCATCTCATTCAGGGTCTTCCTCTTTTTTGCTGGCCCTCCTATACTTTACCAAATGTGGCGTCCTTCTCCAGGGACTGATCCCTCCTGATAACATGTCCAAAGTATGTGAGACAAAGTCTCCCCATCCTTCTAAGGAGCATTCTTTTTTTTTAATACTTTTTATTGTGCTTTAAGTAAAAGTTTACAAATCAAGTCAGTCTCTCACATAAAAACTTATATATACACCTTGCTACATACTCCCAATTATTCTCCCCCTGAAGAGACAGCCTGATCTCTCCGTCCACTCTCTCTTTTCATGTCCATTTCTCCAGCTTCTAACCCCCTCTACCCTCTCATCTACGCTCCAGGCAGGAGATGCCAACACAGTCTCAAGTGTCCACCTGATCCAAGAAGCTCACTCCTCACCAGCATCCTTCTCCAACCCATTGTCCAGTCCAATCCATGTCTGAAGAGTTGGCTTCAGGAATGGTTCCTGTCCTGGGCCAATAGAGGGACTGGGGACCATGACCACCAGGGTCCCTCTAGTCTCAGTCAGACCATTAAGTCTGGTCTTATGAGAATTTGGGGTCTGCATCCCACTGCTCTCCTGCTCCCTCAGGGGTGCTCTGTTGTGTTCCCTGTCAAGGCAGTCATCGGTTGTAGCCGAGCACCATCTAGTTCTTCTGGTCTCAGGATGATGTAGTCTCTGGTTCATGTGGCCCTTTGTGTCTCTTGGGCTCGTAATCACCTTGTGTCCTTGGTGTTCTTCATTCTCCTTTGCTCCAGGTGGGTTGAGACCAATTGATGCATCTTAGATGGCTGCTTGCTAGCATTTAAGACCCCAGACGCCACTCTTCAAAGTGGGATGCAGAATGTTTTCTTAATAGATTTTATTATGCCAGTTGACTTAGATGTCCCCTGAAATCATGGTCCCCAAACCCCTGCCCCTGCTACACAGGCCTTCGAACCATTCAGTTTATTCAGGAAACTTCTTTGCTTTTGGTTTAGTCCAGTTGTGCTGACCTCCCCTGTATTGTGTGTTGTCTTTCCCTTCACCTAAAGTAGTTCTTGTCTACTATTTAATTAGTGAATACCCTCTCCCACCCCCCTCCCTCCCTCCTCTCTTAACCACAAAAGAATGTTTTCTTCTCAGGTTAAACTATTTCTCTCAAGTTCTTATAATAGTGGCCTTATACAATATTTGTCCTTTTGCAACTGACTAATTTCACTCAGCATAATGCCTTCTAGGTTCCTCCACGTTATGAAATGTTTCACAGATTCCTCACTGTTCTTTATCGATGCGTAGTATTCCATTGTGTGAATATACCACAATTTATTTAACCATTCATCCGTTGATGGACACCTTGGTTGCTTCCATCTTTTTGCTATTGTAAACAGAGCTGCAATAAACATGGGTGTGCATATATCTTTTCATGTAAAGGCTCTTATTTCTCTAGGGTATATTCTGAGGAGTGGGATTTCTGGGTTGTGTGGTAGTTCTATTTCTAACTTTTTAAGAAAACACCAGATAGATTTCCAAAGTGGTTGTACCATTTTACATTCCCACCAGCAGTGTATAAGAGTTCCAATCTCTTCTTTTATGTAATATAATAACATTGGTGTTACCCTGTTTTGAGCTTTTTTTTTATATATATAATCTTGTGTTTTTTTGGATTTCCCTGTCTGGGCTGACTTCTGGTTGCTCTGCCTAGTGTTCTAGTCTTGGGTTGATACCTAATATTATTGATTTTCTAACCAAAGAACTCCCTTTAGTATTTCTTGTAGTTTTGGTTTGTTTTTTTTTTTTTTTTTTTTAATTTCCTAAGCTTGTGTTTATCTGGAAATGTCTTAATTTCACCTTAATATTTAAGAGACAGTTTTGATGAATATATGATTCTTGGCAGGCAATTGTTTTCCTTCGATTTTTTTCAATATGTCATCCCATTGTCTTCTTGCCTGCATGGTTCCTGCCGAGTAGTCGGAGCTTATTCTTATTGGCTCTCCTTTGTAGGTGACTTTTCGTTTATCCCTCGCTGCTCTTATAATTCTCTCTTTATCTTTGGTTTTGTCAAGTTTGATTATAATAAGTCTTGGTGACTTTCTTTTAACACTTACCTTATGTGGAGTTCGATGAGCATCTTGGATAGATATCGTCTCATCTTTCACGATATCAGGGAAGTTTTCTGCCAACAAATCTTTAACAATTCTTTCTGTATTTTCTGTTATCCGGTAATTCCAGGAATGCACTTATATCTAGAAGATCCCTGGATTTTTTGTTTTGAGAGCCTCTTGAGGTGATCATGGTCTGTTTCTTTATGTGACTTGATATTGACTGTTGTCTCCAAGCCATCTGTAAGTTATTGTATTAGTTTATGCTTGCTTACTGTGTTGTAGCTCCTTGCTTTGTTTTGTTTCGGTATACTCTTATGGGTTGCTTGAGTGAGCTAGCTTGATTATTTTCACCTTTGAAGCTCTGGTGTCCTGTCCCCAGCTGGCTAGAGCTGTTATCAGGTATATCAGTCTAGGAGTCCATTCACTTTTCTTGTATGGATTCAGCTCAGGTTTCTAGGTAGCTGATCATCAAGTGTGTGGTACAGGCTCTGTCCTACAGTCTTAGAGAGGCATGGATGATTGGCATACATACCGGTATCTGATTGCAGCAGGGGGTCACGCTCTGAAAAAGGCAGGGGGCTGAGAACCGACCCGCAAGTGTTTCTGAGGAAAGCGCGTCCCTGTTCCCTAGAGCATGCAGGTGGGTGGGTTCTGCAGACAGACCATGGGCACCCAAAGTTTTTTGTTGTAAGGACTGGGAGGTGCCAGTTATCTTTGGACCCCTGTCGCTGGTGGCTGAGTACCCTGAGTGGAGCTACCAGTCCTTAGGTCCCTGATGTGGGTAGATGAGGACCTTGTTTAATAGGCAAAGCAATGCCAAACATTAAACACCCACCTCTCCACTGCACAGCTGAAATGGTTGGACTTTGCCAACAAGGGCCTATTCTCCCGAAATAGGCCCACACAACTTCATTCAGAAGGAAAAGGTGCTCAAGGTCCACGGACGGTTTATGCCTGGACAGGAGCCGCTTCTGTCCTGAGCTCCCCCAGTTAATGGAGCTAGCAAATTATCTTTTCCCCCCATTTGCAAATTTTTTCCTTCCCCAAGGCCCAGAGGATGGCTCTAGGGGCTCGACAGGGCCTATCTCAGGCCCAGGGATTCAGCCACTGAAGCCGGCTTGGGGGTGCGGGGGTGTGGTAATATATAAGCAAGTAGTTAGCTTTTGCCGAGAGCGCTGTTCTCCTCAGGCTCCGGAGGTGTGAGTAGGCTGTGTGGCTGGCTGTTTCTCCCTGAGGAAACTGCAGTGAAGCCTGCCGCAGCTGCCGCTCCAGGAATGGTGCCTGAGGGTTCCCCGCGATTCAGGTCTGGTAACTTCTCTCCCCTTCTGAACAGTCTCTTCCTCCCCCTCCCCCTCAGTTCCTTTTCTAAGTTTGCCTTTGAAGCTCAGGGCTCCCAGCTTGTCACAAATACACTCATTTCACTTGTCTTTTTGGGTCTTTGTTGTAAAGAGGGCTCGCCGGAAGCGTCCATCTATTCCGCCATCTTGGCTCCTCCTGTCTAAGGAGCATTCTTGCTGTACTTCTTCCAAGACAGATCTGTTCATTCTTTTGGTAGTCCATGGTATATTCAATATTCTTTGCCAGTACCATGATTCAAAGACATCAATTCTTCCTCGATCTTCCTTATTCATTATCCAGCTTTCGCGTGCATAGGAGGCGACTGAAAACACCATGACTTCGTTCAGGTGCACCTTAGCCTTCAAGGTGAAATCTTTGCTTTTTAACGCTTTAAAGAGGTCTTTTGCAGTAGATTTTCGTAACACAGTGTGCCCTTTGGTTTCTTGACTGCTGCTTCCACGGGTGTTGTGAATCCAAGTAAAATGAAATCCTTTACAGCTTCAATCTTTTCTCTCTTTATCATGATGTTGTTTATTGGTCCAGTTGTGAGGATTTTTGTTTCCTTTTTGTTGAGATGTAATCCATATTGAAGGCTGTAGTTTTTTTGTATTGTACTTTAGATGAAGTTTTACAGAGCAAACTAGTTTCTCATTAAACAGTACATGTATTGTTTTATGATATTGGTTAACAGTCCCATGACATGTCAGCACTCTCCTTCTCGACCTTTGGTTCCCTATTACCAGCTGGCATTTCCATGTCAGTGCATTGTTACAAACCTTTTTGAATGATCTTCAGCAAAATTTTACTTGCATGTGATATTAGTATTATTCAATTATTTCCACATTCGGTTACATCACGTTTCTTTGGAATAGGCACAAATATGGATATCTTCCAGTCAGTTGGCCAGGTGGCTGTCTTCCAGATTTCTTGGCATAGACTAGTGAGCACTTCCAGTGCTGCATCTGTTTGTTGAAACATCTCAATTGGCATTCCATCAATTCCTGGGGCCTTATTTTTTGTCAATGCCTTCAGTGCAGGTTGGACCTCTTCCTTCAGTACCATCCGTTCCTGATCGTATGCTACCTCCTGAAATGGCTGAACGTTGACCAATTGTTTTTGTTATAGTGATTCTATATATTCCTTCTATCTTCTTTTGAAGCTTCCTGCGTTGTTTAATATTTTCCCCATAGAATCCTTCAATACCGCAACTCGTGGCTTGAATTTTTTCTTCAGTTTTTTTCAGTTTGAGAAATGCTGAGTGTGTTCTTCCCTTTTGGTTTTCTAACTCTAGGTCTTTCCACATGTCATTATAATACTTTACTTTGTCTTCTCGAACTGCCCTTTGAAATCTTCTGTTCAGTTCTTTTACTTCTTCATTTCTTCATTTTGCTCCAGCTACTCAGCTTTCAAGATCAAGTTTCAGAGTCTCTTGTGAGATCCATTTTGGTCTTTTCTTTCTTTCCTGTCTTTTTAATGACCTTGTGCTTTCTTCGTGTATGATGTCCTTGATGTCATTCCACAACTCGTCTGGTCTTCCGTCATTAGTGTTTAACACATCAAATCTGTTCTTGAGATAGTCTCTAAATTCAGGTGGGATATGTTCAAGGTCCTACTTTGGTTCTCATGGACTTGCTCTAATTTTCTTCATTTTCAGCTTAAACTTACATGTGAGCAATTGATGGTCTGTTCTGCAGTTGGTCCCTGGTTTTGTTCTGACTGATGATATTGAGCTTTTCCATCGTCTCTTCCTACAGAGGTAGCGGATTTGATTCCTGTGTATTCCATCTGGCGATGTCCATGTGTATAGTCGCCGTCAATGTTCTTGAAAAAAGTTATTTTCAATGAAGAAGTTGTTGGTCTTGCAAAATTCTATCATGCGATCTCCGGCATCATTTCTGTAACCATGGCCACATTTTCCAACTACTGATCCTTCTTTGTTTCCAACTTTAGCATTCCAATCACCAGTAATTATCAGTGCATCCTGATTGCATGGGACATAGATTTATGTTATTCTACTAGTGTTTTTGCACTAAAATATATTTTAACTTTGATTGTATGATTGCCTTACACATACATGAGCTTTTCACAATATGCCAAAGATATGAAATGTATTGCTTCAAAATACATCTCAATTAGGATAATTAAATATTCACAACATTTTCATAGTATTTGATTTTTTCCCTGATTAAACATCACAGAGCACTGGATGTCATTCACATATTATAGATCAGCCAATAAACCAGTAATTTTTAGCTTATTAACGAGTAGGCCAAAAAAAATTGGGAAAATGTAAATGTAAAAGAGTTTTAAGAAACTATAAAGATGCATAAGGCCTAACTCAAATTATGCATAATAGATCATATGGGTACAATGGCAGACAACCGGAGTTTGTGTCTTAACTCTTCCTACTTACTTACAATGCTTCTATGCACCTCAGTTTTCTCATCTGTAATATAGACTTAATAATACCTCTATTACAGACAGACATGTGATAATTAAAATAATTCACATAAAGCACATGGCACAGTGCCTGGCATATGGTAAACAATTTCCTGCTATGTATTAGTGTGAGTATGCTTATGTATGTATATGTACCTGTGTATGTGTATTTGTATGTATGTGTATGTATCTATTCATAATATGTATACATATTCACATTGATTTTCATATTCTTCAGCCCTCCTTTGGTATACTACTATAGTGTATGTATTTCAGCTAACAGCTATTCGTGCTGTCATAGTGGATAACATAGCAGAGACCGAGTCAGCTGGAGAAATTTGCCTCAAATGGTGCATCTTCTATTAACAGACCTGTAACATCTGTAGCAGCATGTCTAATGATTGCCTCACAGATACTACTTCTAACCTGCATAGGGAATTGTTGCAAAGAATTCAGATCCCCTCCTACCTCTTCTCTCAGTACTTGAGCAATCTCTTGATATCATATACAGCTTTGTAAATGCCCCTTAAGTGTTTCTTTGTCTCCATAAGGTTGTTATGCATAACTAATTTTTAAGCTCTCAGAGAACAAAGACTATATATGTCACACATACAATTTCAGTAGCACCTACTATAAGCCTTCCCACACCTTAGACACTGAATAAATCATGAGGTCTGATGGGATCCTGAAACTAACCCATAATTCAAGAAAGTGAGAAAGGCCAAAGATCATCCCGGCTCTGGACCCACATTAGTCTAGAAGGTTCAAGAAATCATGAACAGCAGGATAGAATCGTGGTTAGTAAGTAGAGAAACTACAAAGCCAGACTACCCAGGTTTGAATCCTAGTGGGAGACACTCTCGGGTTGTCCCAGATTTCTAAATAGCCAGAGGGCCGTTAGATAAAGGGTACCAATCACTAAGTGTGATTATTCCATGAATATCACATCCTTCTGATCAGATCCTGAACATATTAGCACATGGAAAGTAGTTTTTATTACTTACAAATTGAGGCAGACAGCATAAAACAGACAAGCAGTCCCCCTTGGCTCAAAGCCGTCCATGTGGAGATGGAAAACTTCTACGTACTCCCTGCTATGCACCATAGACAAGGGACTCTAAGGGACAAGTTACATGACACGCCAGTCCCCCCTGGCTTCTGGAAGCTGTCCCAGGGGAGAAAGAGAACTCTTTCGTGCATGCCTGCTCCTGGCATCTTGGGTGAGGGTTCAGGTAGGCTTAATTAGGTGGGCTGAGAATCTCTGCTATGCTGCCTGCCACTAACACCATCGCTGAGGGATACCCTGAGGTCCCCTGCCCAGTCATTTTTATACCCCAAAGCTCACATGACATACTACATGGCCAAACATCAGACCTCGGAAATTGGAGGGGCTGTTGGTTTGTTCTGAGGCCTCATCGTGCCCTCCTCCCTTCCTGGGGTCTGTTGCCAAGGTGGTAAGTTGGGAACTCCCAATTCATTTGCACATATTTATGTGTTGCCTGGCTGTTTTAGAAAACCAGGGGCACCTTAATTCCTTAGGCTATTTTCAAAAACCAAAGACAAAAGGCCCAACCTAGTTCTTTGTCCCAAACCTAACACTGCAACTTACGTCATGAAAGAACATACCAAAACTAAACCAAACCCATTGCTGTCGAGCATCCCTCAAAAAAGACAAGGAGTGTGGTGTAACTGAACCATAGGGTTAGTTGCAGGGATTGGCAGAATAAACTGGTAGTAGGTGGTGGAAAGCCATCTGTCTCATGCCAACGAATTTGAGCATTATGATATGTAATAGAAAATCTCTCCTAATACCCTTGTGAATTTTTTTAATCCTTAAAATAGTGATGAATGGATTTAAGTAGTGTCATAATATGAAGTAAAGCAGTAGCTAATAAAGCATCTTGTAAATTGTAAAGTCCATTTTGATTTAGAGAAAACTATTTGAATTATAGAATAATTTTAAGGACCCATGTTTTTATTTATCTCTAGTATATATAGGCGAGGAGCCCTGGTGGTAAGGCGAGGAGCCCTGGTGGTGCAGTGGTTAAATGCTCGTCTGCTAAGGTCAGCAGTTAGAACCTACCAGCTGCTCTGTGGGAGGAAGATGTGGCAGGCTGCTTCTGTACAGATTTACAGCCTTGGAAACCCTATGGGGCAGTTCCACACTGTCCTATAGGGTTACTAGGAATCGGAATTGACTTGACAGCAATGGGTTTGGTTTTGGTTAGTATATATAGGAGCTCAAACTAAGTTAACAGGAGTCATTCTTTCAAACCATTGCCTAGTAAAAAGGTCCTTAATGACCAAATATGGCTAAATTGTAATTAGCATATCAATTGTTTATATGTAAATTGATACTTATAAAGTACTTGAAGGGATTTGGAAATTTTGTTCTCTTAAGCATTTTAAATATTCTCCTCTTAATCTTATTCATGTTATTAGTTTTATATCAATGGCACCTAACAACAATATGGGGAAGAGGGTTGCTAAAAAAAGGTAAACATCAATCCTAGTCCCTAGGCAACTATGATGAATTCAGAATTAGTCAGTTTTTAATTTATCAGCAAGTATATATTACTTAACATCTGCGAGTCAGATTCTATCCTAAGTAGCAGGGATTCAGAGACATGACAGAGCACATCCCTGTCCCCACATAATTCACAGTCTAGATGGGGAGACCAAGATGAAAACAAATAATCACATTAAAGCTTCTTGAGTTGGGTAATGGTGGTGTATACAGGGTGCTGGGGGAACACAGTGGAAGGAAGAAGGCTATCAGGGAAACTTTTATTTTTAGGTTGTGCTTTGAAGGATAAATAGTACTTTTCCTGGTGGACAAGGAGCCTAGGCTGTGTAGTTCATAGCCTAGGTATTGGGCAGCAGTTTCTCCATCAAGCTAACTCTGGGTCATGGAGACTCACGTGCATCAGGGTGGAACGATACTTCATAACATTTTCAGTGGCTGATTTTTCAGACTTTTCTTCCAAGGTGCCTCCTGGTGGCCTTGAACCTGCAAACTTTCAGTTAGCAGCTGAGCAGATTAACCATTTGCACCACCCAGGGACTCCAGCTCTTTAAAAAGCTGAAAGAAATGAAGGATATGCCAAAGTCTCAGAACTGCAAGAAATTACAACTGTACGGCCCTAGGTTAGGATGTGAAGGGACAAGGTGGGATATGAGGCTGGGGAGTTGCACAGCTGCCAGATCAGGAAAGGTCCTGAGAGAGAAGAGTTGGACCTTTTATATGGTATAGAAGTCATTGACAGGCTCTGAGCAGAAGAGGCCCATGATTAGACTTCGGCTTTAGAAAGAGACTTCTGGGAGCAATCTGGAGGAAGAGGCTAAAGCAGTGATTTTTGTTTCTTTTTCTATGCAGAGAAAAGTTTTCCAAATCTTGTAGATAACTAAGATAGATAAAAGATAAACCAGTTGCTTTTGAGTCCATTCCAACTCCTGAAAACGCCGTGTGTGTCAGAGTTGAACTGTGTTCCGTAGGGTTTTCAACGTTTGTAATCTTCTGAAAGTAGGTCATCAGGCCTTCTTCTGAGGCACCTCTGGGTGGACTCAAACCTCCAGCTTTTCAGTTAGCAGCTGACCACATTAACTGCACCACCCAGGGACTCCAAATAGAAAAAACCAGATAAGAGTAATAGATTTATTAGGATAAATGTCTAAGCTCAAATCTATAACATTTATTTACTATGAAGTCAATGAAAAATAGGCAACTTTGAATTCAGAAGTGTGAAATTGGAGCCTATAGATTAAAGCTGTATGTTACATCAGCCTCAGCATCAAAATTATATCTGTATTTATTACTGTGCCACATTGAGACAATTCTGATTTGCGGTGATGAGTTGTTGTAAATAATAGCAGCTTTGAACAGGACACCTTGCCATGTCAGGGCACTCCTCAGTTGAACTGTTGTAGGGAAAAAGAAAAAAAAAAAGGACTGAGTGGGAAAACAAATTCTTAATAGTCACACGGTTTATATTCTTTACTATAAATATAGGCATTCAAAACTTAAAAGAAATGCTGAAATAATACTACGTTATTACATCTCTATGTAGTCACATTTTGTTTCTGTGCATGTGGCAGACAGTAAATATCTGTTGAATTAAACTGATTAAGAACAAAGTAAAGATTTGACCAACAAAGATGAAATCACAAGGATTTAAAGTCAAAAGTAACCCTACCCGACAGCAAGACATGCCTTCATTGGCATTTGTCCGCTGGTCCAACTTTCAACCCTGATTTATAATTTTGACCTATTGGAGAATTTAGAGAGATACCATGTCACGGGAAAAGGGGTCATGCTTTAAGAAAAAAAAAGACTCCTATAAATTTGTATGGGGTTAGAAGGTGTTCCGCTCTAGTCCCATTATAAACTGCTGCTAAGAAGGGTTCAGAACAAACCTATTCAAATCTTAACTGCTTTTCAAAGCCTAGATCAAATTTCACCTTCTTTGTGAAACAGACTGATACCTCACGATTTCCTGAGGGCCTCACATATGCCAGAACAGCACTAGATGCCAGAGATACAAACTTGTAAAAGAGAGTCCTCGTCAGCTCTCATCTAAATTCCTAGCATCTACTGTTACCCATTTACTATTTAATCGTGTATTTCCATGTATATATGAAACTCTAAGTCCCATGATAGTGAAGTTCCTGTGACTTTAACTCAACATACTTTTATTGGCAACGAACTTTGTGGCAGGTCCCATGCTACCTTTAACAAAGATGTAGGAAAAAGCCTTCAAGTAGCTTACAGTCTAACCTGTATAAACCCCAGAAGACTACTATAGTGTACCCATGAGTAGCCAATTAGCTGTGTAGGCACATTATTTAATGCTCTGTCCAGATTTAAAAAATGATATTAAAAAGTATATTCTCTTTTCCTAATGTGAATGTGTCATGTTAGATTTCACTTTCTTCTTGAGACCCTGCTGATGCCACATGAGAAACATTTAGGTCCAACTCCAGTCATACTTTATATCCTAGAATGGACTATTACGCTAACCAGAATTTTATTACGCTAATCATTACAAGTCATTCATGTTATGGATGTATAGGACTGAACCGCCGACCTTTTGGTTACCAGCCAAACTCTTAACCAGTCTGCCACCAGGGTTTCCTTTTACACATTTTTTTTTTATATATATTAAACGGAGCCCTGGTGGCACAGTGGTTAAGAGCTCACACCACTAACCAAAAGGTCAGCAGTTCAAATCCACCAGCCAACTCCTTGGAAACCGTATGAGGCAGCTCTACGCTAGGGTCACTATGAGTCAGAATTGACTTGAGGCCAGTGGGTTTGGTTTTTCAGTTTATATATTAAACATTCTCATTGTTACTTGGAACATGTGAGAGGGAAAAATCTTTAATTTTCTATTCATGGGAATGTTTTGTTATTGTTCTTATTGTGTTTTTTCTCTCTTCCTTTTAGTGCTTACCATTATGCAACTGCCATATTTGATGATGTGTCATTTGATTTAGTATCACTGACTGGGATCAGTTCTTGTTCCAGATGTCTATATTTTCTTTTTTGTTGTTGTTACTGTGTGTGTGTGTGTGTGTGTAGTGCTTTAGGTGAAGCTTTACAGAGCACATTAGTTTCACGTTAAACAATTAATACACATACTGTTTTGTAACATTGGTTGCCAACCCCACAACTTGTCAGCCCTCTCCCCTTCTCGACCTTGGGTTCCCCATTTCCATTCATACAACCTTACTGTCCTCTCCTGACTTCTCATCCTTGCCCCTGGGCTGGTGTCCTCATTTAGTGTCATACGCATGGTCGAGCTGCTTGTATTATTGTTGTTTTATGGGCCTGTCTAATCTTTGGCTGAAGGGTGAACCTGAGAAGTGACTTCAGTACTGAGTTAAAAGGGTGTCCAGGGGCCATACTCTTGGGGTTTCCCAAGTCTCCATCAGACCAGTAAATCTCGTCCTTTTTTTGTGAGTTTGAATTTTGTTCTACGTATTTTCCAGCTCTGTTCAGGACCCTCTATTATGATCCCTGTCAGAACACCCAGCGGTGGTAGCCAGGCACCATCTAGTTATGCTGGACTCAGTCTGGTGGAGGCTGTGGTAGTTATGGCCCATTAGTCCTTTGGGCTAATCTTTCCCTTGTGTGTTTAGCTTTCTTCATTCTTCCTTGCTCCCAAAGGCGTGAGACCAGTGGAGTATCTTAGATGATCGATCACAAGCTTTTAAGATCCCAGACACTACTCACCAAAGTAGAATGTAGACCATTTTCCTTATAAACTATGTTATGCCAATTAAGCTAGCTGTCCTCCAAGACCATGATCCCCAGGCTTCAGCCCAGTAACTCAATTCCTATGGGAGTTTGGATGTGTCTATGAAGCTTCTGTGATTTTGCCTTGGTCAAATTTTGCTGGCTTCCCAGTATTGTGTACAGTCTTACCCTTTACCAAAATTACCACTTATCTATTGTCTAGTTAGTGTTTTTCCCTCCCCACCCCTCCCCTCCCTCGTAACCATCAACGATAGTTTCTTTCTATATGTAAACCTTTTCATGAGTTGTATAATATAGTCTCATACAGTATTTGTCGTTTTGTGATTGACTTATTTCACTCAGCATAATGCCCTTCAGATTCATCCATGTTATGAGGTGTTTTGTAGATTCATCATTGTTCTTTGTCACTGCATAAGTATACCATTGTTTGTATGTACCATTATCCATTCATCTGTTGATAGGCACTTAGGTTGTTTCTGTCTTTTTGCTTTTGTGAATAATGTTGCAGTGAACATGGGTGTGCATGTGTCTATTCATGTGATGGCTTTTATTTCTTTAGGATATATTCCTAAGAGTGGGATTGTATGGTATTCCTAGTTTTTTAAGGAAGCGCCTTATCATTTTCCAAAATGGTTGTACCATTTTGCATTCCCACCAGCAATGCAGGAGTTCCAGTCTCCACGCAGCCTCTGCAACAATTATTTTGATTCATGCCAGTAATGTCAGGGTGAGATGGTATCTCATTGTAGTTTTGATTTGCATTTCTCTAATGACTAGTGATTGCAAACATTTCCTCTCGTGTCTGTTAGCTGCCTGAATGTCTTCTTTGAAGTGTCTGTTCATATCCTTTGCCCATTTTCTAATTGTGTTATTTGTCTTTTTATTGTAGAGTCGTTGGATTTCCCTATAGATTTTAGAGATTAGACCTTTGTTGGGTATGTCATAGACAAAAATTTATCCCCAGTCTGTAGGTTCTCTTTTTAATCTTTTAGTGAAGTCTTTTGATGAGCGTAACTACTAACTTTTAGAAGATCAGATGTCTATATTTTCTTGATGCATGCATTTGTTTTTCTTTAAAAGAAAAATCAGCAATTAAATTGCCAGTGACATACCGGTAGAACCAGTCTTAACGGACATGTAGAGATAACTTTTCTTCCCTCAAATTCTGTAAATTATCCTCCACTATGGTACCTTTTGAGGTCCCTGTGTGGTGCAATTGGTTAATGATCTCAGCTGCAATCCAAAAGGTTGGAGTTTCAGGTCCACCCAGAGACACCTCAGAAGAAATGCCTGGCAATCTACTTCCAAAAAACCAGCCAGTGCAAACCCTATGGAGCACAGTTCTACTCTGACACACATAGGGTCACCACGAGTCGGAATTGACTCAAGGGTAACTAGTTATAGTGCCTTTTAAATGCTCCTCAACAACAGTAGGCTACTGACTGCTGAAGACTTGGCTACTGCCTAAGATATGTTTTCAGCTGTTGTCTTTTCTAAGTAATTATTTGTCAGAAAGGAAGAAGAATGGAAGAAAGTATCCATTTTAACACCTCTTGAAATGGGAGTGTTAGTTGACTATGTATACTGTATCACTTTGTACCCATTCAGCTTCACTAATCACAATGCTAAGTGACCTTTTACTTAGTCGGCATTAAACTTGTGCTGCTTGACCTTTCAGCTTCAAGCAGGCCCTTCGCCAGCACTGTGCTGTATCTTTAGTACTGAACTCTTGAATCATTATCTATCTTGAGGATCTGCCTTGCGTTAGAGGTACTCTGACATTTGCTAAGACTTCCCTTTGGACTTTGCAGACATTTCCAAATCATGACAGTGTCATTTGATATCTTGGTTTTAAACATCATCAGTAGCTTGTGCTGAAGAACCTGAACTAAAAAGAAAAGGGTAAAAGAAAAACAGGACTGTTTCCACTGTGTTTATTTTTTAAATGGCATGGAAACATACTTAGAAAGTTTTTTCACTATGAATAAAGCCATCAAACCATGAATATTTTTCAAGGAAGCATAGTATAAATTAGAAAACCAACAGCAGAAAAGATAAAAGGTAGCTCATTTGAAAAGGGGCCTATCTTTATTTATTTTTTTAAACTGTACTTTCGATGAAGGTTTACTGAACAAACTAGCTTCTCATTAAACAATCAGTACACATATTGTTTTGTGACATTGGTTGCCAACCCCACAACATGTCAACATTCTCCCCTTCTCATCCTTGCCCTTGGGCTGGTGTGTCCCTTTAGTCTCGTTTTGTTTTATGAGCCTATCTAATATTTGGATGAAGGATGAACCTCAGGAGTGGCCTCATTACTGAGCTGAAAGGGTGTCCGGGGGCCATACTCTGAGGGTTTCTCCAGTCTCTGTCAGGCCAGCAAGTCTGGTCTTTCTGAGTTAGAATTTTGTTCTACATTTTTCTCCAGCTCTGTCCAGGACCCTCTATTGTGATCCCTGCCTGTCAAAGTAGTCAGTGGGGGTAGCCGGGCACCATCTAGTTGTATTGGACTCAGTCTGATGGAGGCCGTGGTAGATGTGGTCCATTAGTCCTTTGGACAAGTCTTTCTCTCGTATCTTTGGTTTTCTTCATTCTTCCTTGTTCCTGATGGGGTGAGACTAGTGGAGTATCTTAGATGGCCTCTCGTAAGCTTTTAAGACTCTACTCACCAAAGTAGAATGTAGAACATTTTCTTAATAGACTATGTTATGCCAATTGAACTAGATGTTCTCTGAGACCATGGTCTCCACGCCCTCCGATCAGCAATTTGGTCCCTCAGGGAGTTTGGTTGTGTCTATGGAGCTTCCATAACCTTACCTTGGACAAGTTGTGCTGAAAGAGGGTCTACCTTTCGATAGACCTTGCATTTAATAAAGCCAATCTAATAAAACCTTACAGCTCCTTAGAAGCAAAGGTGGCAAAACTATATCTCACATACTTTGGACATGTTATCAGGAGGGACCAGTACTTGGAGGAGGACATCATGCTTGGTAAAGTGGAGGGTCAGCAAAAAAGAGGAAGACCCTCAACAAGATGAGTTGACACAGTGGCTGCAACAGTGGGCTCAAGCATAACAACAATGGTGAGGATGGCGCAGGGCCAGGCAGTGTTTCATTCTGTTGTACGTATGGTTGCTATGAGTCAGAACCGACTCGAGGGCACCTAACAACAACAATGTAAGCTATTGTTTAAACTTTAATTTTACAATATCTTGTTTGATACTCATAAGAAACATGTAAACATAGTAAGAGAGGCTTGCTCTCCTCATTTTGCAAGTGAGGAGACTGAGGATTAGAAAGGTTAAGTGACTTGTTCTAAGTGTCCTGGCTGAATGAAGCTAAATCAAAATTTGAACCTAGGGCTCCTGAGTCTAAATTTAATGCACTTTTCCACTACATCATGTTGCTTCTACATGCTCGTTTAGGCTATAGATGAGGAAGCCTGGTTGTGCAGTGCTTAAGTACTCGATTGCTAATTGAAAGGTTGGTTGTTCAAACCCACCAGCGGCTCCACAGAAGGAAGATGTGACAATCTGCTTCCATAAAGATTATAGCCTTGGAAACCCCACGGGGCAGTTCTACTCTGTCCTGTACGGTCCCTATGAGTCTGAATTGACTTGACGGCAAGGGTTTTTTTTTTTTTTTTTTTTTGGTTTTGGCTGTAGATGACAGGAACACCTAGGTAGCATTATTACTACCTACTCCAACACCATCACTTGGTGGTACAAATTCACACAGACTCCCTCCTCCCGCAAAGTAAGCACAGTTAGATTATGCAAATTAACTTTGTACTGGGCCTAAATAAAATCCTTAGAATTATATTTCCTCTGTGTTACCAAAGGAGACCTCACAGCACAGTGGTTAAGCCCTCCACTGCTAACTGTGTCAGGTCAGTGGCTCCAATGCATCAGCCACTCCACAGGAGAAAAATGTGGCAGTCTACTTTTGTAAAGATTACAGCCGTAGAAACCCTGTAGGGCAGTTCTCTTCGGCCCTACACAGTCACTGTGATTTGGAATCGACTCAACAGCCATGAGTTCTGTGTAATAAAGCAACTACAACTAACAGAATTTTTTAAAAATCTTTCCTTCATTACTTTCTGTTGACATAGCTATAGGAAAATTAGAATTCTGCTAATTGATTTTTTTTTAATTCATTATAACCCCTCATACAAGTGAGACATATCTGAGAAGACTAGAAATCTGTTTTATTTTACAATCTGAAAAGGGAATATTATAAAAATTAATAACACCTCCAGAGTAGGAAATAAAAGTTTAAAAAATTAAGTAATGATAAACATTAGACTCTTTAAATATGTTAGAGGCATACAGAATTACAAAGTAATCTGGAGGGGGGGACCAATTGGAAGGATTGTTGACAATGAAAGGTGCATTTTAAGGTATTTGGCAGATTAATTATTCGGTTTTATGGCGTCAGAGATAGGAAGGGCCAACAAACAAACACAGCCCCCCCCCCAAAAAAGAAAATTGCCATCTAGTAGATTCCTACTCATAGCTACCCTATAGGTCAGAGTAGAGCTGTTCCCATAGGGTTTCCAAGGAGTGGCTGGTGGATTCAAACTGCCAACCTTTTGGTTAGTAGCTGAGCTCTTAACCCCTGCACCACCAGGGCTCCAAAGGGCCAACAGCATGTCTAAATCCAGCCTCATATTGCAATCTACTTTTCACCACTGTGAAGAAGAGTAAAATTTGTGGGGGAGGGGAGGGGAAACACATACTATCACTGCATGGAGCGTATTTTTTTTTTAATTAATTGGAGGATAATTTTACACTTAGTATTTCTCCTTCGGTTTTAAACATTATCACTTTAATTACTTTGAGGAAGTAGTTTATCCTATCAAAAAGTTAAGCAAACTGAAGTGCATGAATTTTCAGTTGAACACTAGCTGTTCCAAGTTCATTGAAAGTGAAATGCCAGGCTGCTGGGGATAAACTGCAGGATGCTCTCTTGAGGCTCATGAGTGGGCTGCAACGTGGCAGATGAGCTTCACTGTGGGGAAGGTATGCATTTAGGAAAAAAATGAAGGTAAAATAAGTCAGTCTGCATTCACAGACTGGCTGGCTCTGACTTACCAGTTGCAATCTTGAAAAGGGAGCTAGAAGTCACTGGTAACTGTTCCGTGAAAAGAATTTGCTCACAAAGGTGCTGTAGCCACAAAGGTCAAAATTCTGCTGGTCAGCATCAGCAAAGAGATTCGCATGCAAACAGAAAACATTCTACTACCTTACTACGAGATCAAGGTTCTTCAGACTTGATGAAATACTGTGAGTAATTCCGGTCGCTGCTGCTTTCAAAAAAAAGATGCTGCTGCTACATCCGGCTGTTGTTGTGGTTAGCTGCCATCATGTCAGCCCCCAACTCATGGTGACTCCATGCAGCACAGGAACAGATCGTCGCCACCTATAGGGTTTTCACTGGCTGATTTTTTCAGAAGTAGATCACTGGGCCTTTCTTCCTAGTCTGTCTGGGTCTGGACGCTCTGCTGAAAGTTGTTTAGCATCATAGCAGCATGCAAGCCCCCACTGACAGACACGTGGTGGCTGTGCTCGAGGTGCATTGGCCAGAAATCAAACCTGGGTCTCCCACATGGAAGGCAAGAATTCTGCCACAGAACCACCAATGCCTCCACATCAGGCTAGAGAAGGCCATTTGTGATGAGCCTGGAAGTGGAGGAGATTCCCTCTCAGGAAAGGCTAAAACAGTTAGGGTTCTTATGTTGGAAAATATAAAGGCTGACTGAGGCTATACTCAGAGCCCATGAAATCATAAATGGTTTAGATAGGATATTGCAAACCTGTTTACCAAACCCAAGAGTACTGGAACTAAGGGGTACCCTTGAAATGTTACAGTGGTGAAGGATGGGGAAGAGAAAGTAATGGACTCACTTAACCCAGACGTTGTAAAGAAATAGCATGCTTAAAAAAACAAAATGATTCAGGTCAACTCATGTACTGTAGACACACAGTTGCTTCAGAAGAAAAGCAAAGGAAGACAAACCATTCCTTTCTACAAAGCATCCCTTGGTGATTCATACCAGAATCTTGAGGCTATATGAAAGCATGAGTGTGGTATTCTTCATGTTCTTATTTTAAAATGTATTAAAAATTAAAAAAAAATGCATTGAAAAGGTTAGTATTGAAGCTAGTAATGCATTTATGGATTACAAATCTTTTTATTTTTGTCCTACTTTTGACTTTAAAAAAAAAAACTTTTTTTTTTGACTTTACCTTTGTTTATATACAAAGTGCCATCCTATCAAAGTCAGGGACCTAGTAATGCAGTCTCAGTGCTTGTGGAGACTATCTGGTATGGTGGTTTAGGTTATGGATTTTGAAGCTGGACAGATGTCCACCACTTATTACCTGCCTGATCTTGAGCAAGCTGTTTAATTTATGGGAGGTTCACTCTCCTAATTTGTAAAATGGTTGCATAAAAGCTATCCTATAGGGTTGTCTGCATAATCAGTGATGTATAATACATTCAGGTCACTTAGCACCGCACATGACACCAGTAAATGCTAGTTAAATGGCAGCTGTTACTATTGTGGGCTAACTGAGCCATGTGTACAACCCTGGATTCAATAGGATGTGCCAAATGTGATTGACATAGGGTGAGCCTCCTTTTCCTAATAATATTTTTGAAATGTTTTTTAATCATCTTAAATATAGACTAACTTTTAGAAATGTAGATGAAACAATAAAATGTCTACTTATGATATTTATTTATACAGATGTATCCAAAATTGCATAAGGTATAGAATAATATTTTAGTGTAGAAATAATGCTTTTTCTTCCCACTGTCTCATTTTATCAAACATGTTTCTTCAAACTCTTTATATGCATTTCTGACATCCATGTTTCTATAACCACCAGTGCCAATTTTTTGAGACATCTAACACTTTTCTGGAGCACATTTTATCTAGTACATTATGTCCATCTAACTACTTAGAAATACAACACTTTAATCTGTGTGTCATACCGTCACTGTCATTTTTATCCCAAGCCACAAATATCTATTTGCATAGCACTAGGTCAGTTAGTTTTTTTAATTCACCCTATATGTGTATATTTGTCATCTTCTTTAGGCATTTGCTTCTTTAGGCATTGCAATTTTAAGTAATAATTTCAAAGGCTTGTTTACAATGATATCCAACACTCTGAGGTCATACCCTGTACGTAATTGTTAAATCTGTGTTAAATTTCATTGTCTTCACCCCTCCCCCATTCTGTAAATCTACCTTCATAAGCATCTCAAAGTCATGTAACTGTCACAGATTTATTTGTGTTCTCCAAAGAGTACATTAATGTTAAAAATAATTTAGAAAATACCCCTTAACATTAAAGACTTTGTAAGGACTTGAATGTAAGACATCTTTGTCTTTTCTGAGGAATATTTGGGAAGGAAGGCTGCCTTATACTTAAAGAAAAGAAATATAGATTTTCTTGAAACATTTATGCAATTAGATGTCTCTAAAATCATTCAATTTTTTAAAAATTATTCATTTCCGTACATATGTATGAACCAAAGTTCTCATTGTTATAGGAGCTTTCAGACCTTGGAGACAATTCCATTCAAGGAAAAGTATATTGAACACCTACTATGTGCAAGGCATTTACAGAGAGAAAGATGTGAGTTGCAGCTCCTGTCCTCAACAGCTTGCAAGCTGTTCCAGGGGTATAAAATATACAGATATTTCTTCTACTTTGGTATGTTCCAAAAGAAAGCTACAAAGTGCTTTGGGGTTCACAGACAGGAGAAGCCATATCCAGTTGAAAGCTATCAGGAAGACTTTAGGAATTCAGTCACATTTGAGATAGAACTTAAAGGATGTGTAAGGTGTTCCCTGGCATTTGAAGTATAGCAATGAGAAAGAGGACTCAAGTCTACTAGGAGGGTGAAACTGTATGAGCAAAGTCATGGAAGAAGAAAAGCAAGAAGGATGTTCAGGAACAAAGAGTAGTCCATTTTAAATGTGACATAAATTTACGGGAACAATGGGGAAATGAGACTGGGTGGCAAGTGAGTTTAGGCTGTGTTGCAAAAAAAGGACTTGCTCTTGATTTTCTTATCTTTCTTCGAGTCAGCCCCAATTCATGGCAGCCCCATGCACATTGAACAAAACACTGTCCAATCCTGCACCATCCCTCTGATTGGTTGCAGATCAGACGATTGCAATCCATAGGAAAGGACTTCTAGGCTGGGTTAAAAAAAAAAAAAGGTTTATCCTGTAAGCAATTGACTATTGAGAACGATTATTAACTGGAGACTGAGTTACAGAATCAGATTTGTATTTTAGTCATCTTTCTAAATTGATTTCTGGAAGTAGCTGTGGAGCGACTGAAGGAGTCTCGAAGAGATATGAATAGATTGGAATGATTTTAGAGATAGATCACAGAAACTGGAGACCATTTGGATATTGGATTTAAATATCCAAGCCCATAGGATGGCATAGGAGGATCGAGAATGATTAGGCATATCACTATCCCATTTAGGAACAGATTTGTTGGAATAATCGACAAATGTGGTCATGTTTCTATTGGACATAATGTGTTTGAGGGGACTGCATACATTGTTCACAAGGCAGTTCACGTAGGGAAAAAAGGAGTTAAGAAAGTTTACATGTTTATATAGGTATATATATGTGTGTGTATACATATGTAAAATCATTACATGGGAAAATACACTTTTCACAAGCAAGTAAGGAAATGAAAATTAAAGTAACAGTAAGGAAACCCTGGTGGCGTAGTGGTTAAATGCCACAGTTGCTAACCAAAAGGTGGGCAGTTCGAATCCACCAGGCGCTCCTTGAAAACCCTGTGGGGCAGTTCTACTCTGTCCTGTAGGGTCGCTGTGAGTTGGAATTGACTTGACGGCAAGGGGTTTGGTTTTTGTTTGTTTTGTTTTTTGGTTAAGATAGCAACATGTGTTTATTATAATGTCTAAGCACAAAGTGAGATGTTGGAGGAGCTGTGGGGAAACAGGTACAGTTTGATGGTGATGTTATTGTATGACAATTCATGGAAATGTATACACAATGTTAAATGAAAGAATTAGATTGCAAGTGAGTATATGAACACTGATTATATCTGTAATAATGTGTGCTCGTTGACATATATTGGAAGAGGATTTGAAGGAATGTAAGTAGTTTAATGTTCATTTGCATTTTCTTTCTGGAACAGTTATTTAAGTGCGTACTAATTTGAAAAGAATGCAGTGAAAAATGATTCCCCATCACACCCCTAACACACACACGGATGCATCTTTGCAAACTGGGGTGGAATCTGATGTTCATTGTCGGTGATATTGCACCGTTATGTATGAATCAGGGACGTAACTGAAGCTGTAGTTCCCTTCTTTCTCTCCCATAAGTCTGGTGAGGCATTTTTTGATCATTGTTTATTATAGTAATGAGAGAAGAGGAAATCTTTTTCTCATAAATTCTGGTAATCTGCATTTTAAATCTTTCTATAATATAAATTCCTCCCACCACACACACACACACACACACTAAATATGTAAATACAGAAAGTGTAAGCTTTTTATTGCCTTACACCCCCTCCTTTCCTCTCAATACGCAGTAGCTCTTCCTTGACCTTTACCTGTCAGTTTATAATTTTTTTCACCAAGGTCGATACAGTGAGATGTGTTTATTAAGCATCCACAGCTAAGGTTCAGATTTATACGCAGATAACACAGTGAATGAACTGCATGTCTGCTATGTGTCAAACATCATTGCCTGGCACTCGACACATGGAGTATCCTTTGATCTTGATAATAACCATTTGAGGTCTGAAACTTAACTATACAAAAGTTTTCCGATTCATCATATAACATTATTAAGACTGCGTTAGGATGATTGCAATACTAGCTTCTATGTGACTGCTGGAATGTTATGGAGATTGAAAATGTCTACCAGATGATAACCAATACTTCTTTTTAAAATTTTATTTATTTTGTTGTTGCTGTTGAGAATGTTGCAGTAAGACGTACACCAGTTCAGCAGTTTCTGCAGGTGCCAGTTAGTGACACTGATTGCATTCTTTGAGTTGGGCAACCATTCTCACCTCCTTTTTTGAGTTGTTCCTCCCCCATTAACATGAATTCACTGCCCCCTGAGGGATAACCAATATTTTAAGGTGGAGGCATTAGGGACTAGTGGTATGAATCATGTAGAAATGTTAATTGGAAAACCATCTTGTTTAAGAGAAGAAAAGAGGGAGTCTGGGAGAAAGGGGAATGATTTAGAAATAGGAATTGTGGCTTTATATAATGTAATGAGATTTTTTTACATAAAGCACGTAAGTACAAACATCCATCTCCTTTTGCTCTAGTCACACTATGTTTGGAGCTCGCAGGAATAAGAAAGCTGGATGAGGAAGAGAATTGTTCAGAGAAAATAATTAGAGTGGAAATCAATGAAAGGCACAGCATCTTATAATGTTTTAAAACAGATACCCAAAAGTAAGTGGCATAAAGAATGCAAGCAAAAAAGGTATTGCTTTCCAGTCAATTTCTAAATACATCTATTGACTATGTACAGCTCATTCAGATTCCAGAGAATAATTGAAAACACAGACTTTATGAAACAGCTCCCATTTAACTTGTTCACCTGACAGTTGGCTTTGAATTATGTTTTATTACCAATCAACCTAAATTAAAACACCCAGCTCACAGCAAATCTCTCAGATAGTGTCTCAAATACTAAAACACCTACTTGTGTAAATAACATTAAAGTTAGGACAAAGATTGACAAAAGCAGCGGTGGTGAACATTAACTTGATAGCAGCAGCTTTGAGCGCCTTCTATCCACAATGTGGGGCAAAATGAAATTACCGGAGAAGGCAGTACGGTTGACTTTTCTAACTTGCATTTAGAAATAGAGAGCTTTTAACTTTTCAGTCTGAATTATGTAAAAGTCTAATGCCTTTAATAAACACACGATCTCAAATAGCAAGTATATAAATATATATGTATGTCCATATATGTATGCATATGTATGTATGTATATGTGTGTAGGTATGTATTCATGTCCATCCATCCACCCCAAAGTGCATCTAGCCCAGAAAACTCTGTTCTTTTCTTATCAAGTCTTTGTATAAATGTGTACTTAACCCTTTCAAGAGCTAATTATTTTCTGGTATCAAAAATCTTTTCTGCTTGAATCGATGAGAGATGGAGGGATTTGCAAATGTTTAGTCTAAGCAAAGGGAATATATAGGGATAAGCAGGCTTCAGGTTTATGATTGCATAGTGACTAGCTTTCACTGTCTTGGTAAAGGACAGACTAAGAGGGAACAAGCTGTACCAAATCCCAAGGTTGATGATGTGGTGAATCACCAAAAATTGCTGTGGAAGTGTAGGGAAGGTAACCATTCGATGAAAAATACCAACTTTTTGAGCCCAGAAGTCTAAACATGAGGGGATACATAGCAAGACTAGAGGGCTGTTTCCTATAATTTAACAGGAGGGCACTTTATTATTTAGTTAGTTATTAATTAATTGATTGATTGATTTTTCTGAACTTCTTCTCATAAGAGAAACCTTTCAGACCTAGCCTGTAGAAAATTTATCATTGGTATTAAAACATGTATCCATCGCCATTGCTACCTGAGTTAGCATGCGTTTATATGTAGTTGGTTTATATATATATATATGTATGTATGTATACCAAGATGTGAAGACAGATTAGGTTCCTTCCCTTTTCCTCTACACTAATTAATTTACAATCTGAATGGGTGAGAATCTTTTGAATTATGTTGTATCTTATTAAACATAAGAGCAGCACATTTTATAAAAACGAACAGACTTTCATTCCAAATAATCATGAAATACAAGTTTAAAATTGAATAAGTCACAGTTGGTGGGCCTGGAAACAGGGATAATAGGTAATAATGGGATCATCCTGCTGACAATCTGAGTTTTTTCTTTAATGTTATACAGTGGTGGTAATGGGCAGGCGGTAAGGATGACTACCCAATCAAGAAAACACCAGTCTTAAAGTTCGCTCTTTTTTTTTTTTTTAAGTTTTCTTATAAGATATTCAATTCCATTTAAATATTGCAAACAGCTGAATTGCAAATGTTAACCTAAACATGAATAAAAAATGTTGATATTTTATTTAACCTAAAAATAATAATTATGAATAGGCTGCTTTTATGAATATTATATTTAAAATGTATCATTTTGCATTGAGAGTACAGAGGATAAGATATTCAATTCCATTTAAATATTGCAAACAGCTGAATTGCAAATGTTAACCTAAACATGAATAAAAAATGTTGATATTTTATTTAACCTAAAAATAATAATTATGAATAGGCTGCTTTTGTGAATGTTATATTTAAAATGTATCATTTTGCATTGAGAATACAGAGGATTGTCCCTGTTATTTCGTAATAAGAAAATTTGTTTTTGGTGCATTAAAAATACAATAGATGATTATTACAGTATAAGAGAAAAAGTTGTTTGCTTTTGACAGTCTGTCAGTAGATGAAGCCTAGGAAGAAAAGTATGGTAGCCGCTTTATATATTTAACAGTAGGAGAAGGACACAAACTCAGAGAAATTTTTCCAAGCTACAGTTATTAAAGAAATTCTTTTATAAAAGAGAGGCTGCTTTTTTTCCCCCTTCCATCTTTGCTTCCCTCTCAGAATCCATTGCTTTCATGTGGTGTTCAAAGGGGAAAAAGCATTTGTGCATGGCAGCCTGGAACTTCTGTTAAACTGCCAACTGCTAAAATGGAGGAGGAGAATAGCCCCACTGAGGCAAATGCATTTTTATGCCCCTCTTTAATAAAATATTGTAAGGAATGCTAGAAAGTTTCCCCTCAGACTTTCATCTAAAGTTGTTAGATTGTAGCTGTGTGAAAGAATCATTATTGACTCCTGTCAGGCAGCTTTGGAGAGGAGGTGAAGAGACTTGTCTCCTGACTTTCTGTGCGCTTTGTCAAATCAGGCACTTTGAGCAGCAGTACGAAGTGAAGGCTGATGTCAGGGAATGCCTTGAAGCAGGAACTTGTGTTAGTCTCTGGTGATTTCCTTTTTTCTGTCTTTATTTCTTTATTATTTTTTTTAAGGAATCAGATTGAATTGTAATATGATGGGAATATGACTAGACATAAACAAGTTTATTGCAGCCTCAGCAGCCATTACATATCATTACTGAAAGGAGGCAAGGGGCAAGGGGGACCATTTCATGTCAGTTTCATTCTTTTTAAGGACAAATGCATTCACTGATGAGAAATAAAACAGCATTTGTAAAACTTTAGAGACCAGTAATACTTTTATGCCTCCTTCTTTTCCTGTACGAAAACATGCGACTCTTTAATAGTCATCAGTGTAGACTGAAATAATAAATAATGTTGCAGTTGCTTTTAAGGACAGCAATTATGAAGAAACTGTGACTGATCAGAATCACTGTGTTTCTGTTTCAAAATGGTGTATCTTTTTCTTACCTAGATACATACCATTGCTAATGTACCACTTCTGCTAAAGTTAATGCCAAAATCCAATATTTCAAGGTGGTATGCATTTTATTAAGAAATATAAATTGAAGCAAACAGTAACCAAAAGAGAGCAAGAGTGACAATAATAATCTCTGATAAAATAGACTTTAAGTCAAAGTCCATTATAAAAGACAAAGAAGGGCATTATATAATGATTAAAGGGTCAATCTACCAAGAGGGCATAACCATAATAAATATTTATGTGCCCAAGGACCAACCAAACACCAAGCACACTGCCATCGAGTTGATTCCAACTCATAGTGACCGCATAGGGTTTCCAAGGTTATAAATCTGTATGGCAGCAGACTGCCACATGTTTCTCCCGTGGAGCCACTGATGGTTTTAAACCATTGACCTTTCAGTTAGCAGTCCATCACTTTAACCACTACACCATGAGGGCTCCTTAACCCAATGACAGTGATCCAAAATACATTAAAAAAAAAAAAAACTCTGACAGAATCGAAAAGAGAAATAGACAGTTCTCCAAAAATAGAAGCAAACCAAAAACCCAAATCTACTGCCGTCAAGTCAATTCCAACTCATAGCCATACAAAAATAGAAGCAGACATACCACTTTCGATGATGGACAGAACAACTAGAAAGAAACTCAACAAAGTTACAGAAGATCTAAATACAGTCAGCCAACTCGACCTCCTAGACATATACAGAACACACCACCCAACAGCAGCACAGTACACATTCTTTTACAGTGCACATGGATCATTCTCAAGAATGGACCATATTTTAGGCCACAAATCAAGCCTCAGTAAATTAAAAAATATCAAAGTTAATATGAAACATCTTCTCTGATAATGCTATAAAACTAGAAATCAATAACAGAAAAAACAAGTTAAAATACGTAGAAATTGAATAACACCTTACTTAAAAAACAGGGATAATAGAAGAAATTAAAAATGAAATTAAACAATTCTTAGAATCAAACACAGCACATCAAAACCTTTGGGACACAGCAAAAGCAGTGCTTGGGGGGGAATTTATAGCAATAAATGCACACATTAAAAAAGAAAGGGCCAAAATCAATAGCTTAAACCTACAACTCAAACAAATAGAAAAGGAGCAGCAAAAGAAGTCCACAGTCACCAGAAAAAAAAATAAATAATAAAGATCAGAGCAGAAATAAATAGAAAAGAGGAAAACAATAGAAACAACAAGACCAGAAGTTGGTTCTTTGAAAGGATCGTTAAAATTAACAAATCACTGGCCAAACTGACAAAGGGAAAAAATGAGAAGACACAAATAACCAAAATGAGAAATGAGATGTATGACATTACAACAGAACCAACTGAGACAAAAGGATCATAACAGAATATTATGAAAAATTATACACCAGCAAATTTGAAAACCTAGAAGAGGACAAATTTCTAGAAACACACTACCTACCTAAACTAACACAAATAAATAGAGGTAGAAAATTTGAAAAAAGTATAATAAAAGAAGAAATTGAAGATGTCATTAAAAAAATAAAAAACTCCCAAGAAAAAAAGCCTAGCCCAGATGGCTTCACTGGAAAATTCTATCAAACATTCAGAGAAGAGCTGATACCAATTCTACTCAAACTATTCCAGAATATAGAAAAGGAAGAAATACTCCCTAATTCATTCTATGAAGCCAGCACAATCCTGATACTAAAGCCAGGCAAAGACACCACTAAAAAAGAAAATTATAGACCAATATCCCTTGTGAAGATAGGTGCAAAAATTTTCAACAAATTCTAGCCAACTGAATTCAACAGCATATCAAAAAAATAATAATACATCATGATCAAGAGGGGTTCATACCAGGGATGCGAGATGGGTCAACGTTAGAAAATCAATATAACCCACCACATAAATAAAACAAAGGAAAAGAATCACATGATCATCTCAATTGACATAGAAAAGGCATTTGATAAAATCCAAAAACTCTAATCAAAATAAGAATAGAAGGGAAATTCCTCGACATAATTAAAGGCATATATGCAAAACCAACAGCCAACATTGTTCTCAACAGAGAAAGATTGAGAACATTCCCCTTGAGAATAGAAATGAGACAAGGATGCCCTTTATCAACACTCTGTTTTAATATTGTACTGGAATTCCTAAGTAGAGCAATAAAGCAAGGGAGGGAAAAAAAGGGTATCCAAATTGGAAAAGACGTAAAAATATCTTTATTCACAGATGACATGACTCTATACAAAGAAAAATCCAAGAGACTCCACAAGGTAGTTACTGGAACTAATAGAAGGATTCAGCAAAGTGGTAGGGTACATGATGAACACACAAAAATCGGTTGGGTTCCTCTACACTAACAAGGAGGACTCTGAAAAGGAAATCAAGAAATCAATGCCATTTACAATAGCAAACAACAGAAAATAAACTAGATAACTGGGACCTCCTAAAAATTAAATACTTACGCTCATCAAAAGACTTTACTAAAAAGGGTAAAAAGAGAATCTACAGACTGGGAAAAAAATTGGCAGTGACATATCTGACAAAGGTCTGATCTCTAAAATATATAAAAAAATGTGAATACTTCAACAATGAAAAGACAAACAATCCAAGAAAAAAATGGGCAAAGGACATGAACAAACACTTCACCAAAGAAGACATTCAGGTGGCTAACAAACACATGAGGAGATAATCGTGATCACTAACAATTAGATGCAAATCAAACTACAATGAGACACCATCTCACCCCTGCAAAAACAGCACTAATCAAAAAAAAAAAAAAACAGAAAACAACAAATACTAGTGAGATATGGGGGTGGTTATTGGAGCTCTTACACACTGCTGGTGGGATTGTAAGATGATACATCCGCTATGGAAAATGGCATGGCACTTCCTCAAGAAGCTGGAAATAGAAATACCATATGATCCTGCAATCCCACTGGAGGTATATAACCTAGAGAAATAAGAGCAGTGACACAAATAGACATATGCACACCCATGTTCGTTGCAGCATTATTCACAATAGCAAAAAAATGGAAACAACCTAAGTGGCCATCAACAGATGAATGGATAAACAAAATGTATATATATACAATGGAATACTATGCAAAAAAAAAATGCAAGGATAAGGAATAATGGTGAGTCCACGAAACATAACATGGATGAAACTGGAAGGCACAATACTGAGTTAAATAAGTCAATTACAAAAGAACAAGTATGTAAAATACCACTTTTATAAAAAAAGTCAAGAATAGGTTTACAAACAGAAAGCAGTGTTCTTTGATGGCTACTAGGGATGGGGGGCAGAGAGGAAGGGAGAATCACTCACTAGATAGTAAAATTCTGGCGAACGGAAAGGCAACGCAGAATATGGGGGAAGTCAGCACAACGTGACCAAGGTAAGTGAAGACACTGAGAGCTACACAAGAGTAAAGGACAACTGTGGTTAATGCTATAACATATACAATTCTGCAACAACAGTAATAACAACCAAAAATTTGTGATTGGTTACGTAGGGAAATACAGGTGTGGAAGGGCATATGGGAGTATATGTGTATGCATATATAGGTATAGTCGTGAGCATTTGTATATACATTTTTGTATGTGATACATATATATTCATATATATATGCACATATATATATGAATATATAATACAGCACATAGACACAGTTATGGAAGCATATTAGACATATCCAGACACCTTGTGGGACTGAGTTACTGGGCTTGAAGGCTAAGGACCATAATCTGGGGGGATGTCTAGGTCAATTGGCATAACATAGTTCATAAAGATAATGCTCTACATCCTAGTTTGGTGAGTAGTATCTGGGGTCTTAAAAGCTTGCGAGTGGCCATCTAAGATACAACTATTGGTCTTTTCCCATCTGGAGCTAAGGACAGTGAAGGAAACCAAAGACTCAAGGAAGCAACAGTCCACAAAACTAATGGCCCACATGAACCACAGCCTCCTCTAGCCTGAGATCAGAAGAACTAGATGGTACCCAGCTATGGCTACCTACCATTCTGACCAGGGACACAATAGAAAAGCCAGTTAGAATGGGAGAAAAATGTAAAACAAACAAATTCATAAAAGAAAGACCAGACTTGACTGATAGAGACTGTAGGAACCCCCGAGCCTATCGCCCAAAGACATCCTTTTAATCTGGAACTGAAGCCACCCCTGGAGGTCACCTGTCAGCCAAATAATAGATTGGCCCGTAAAATAATAACACCTGTGATGAATGTGCTCCTTGGAACAATCAACTATATGAGACCAAATGGGCAACATTTGCCTAATAGCAAAGATGAGAAGGGAATCAAATAAATGGAAACGGGGAAGGCAAGGTAGAAATGGGGAGAGTTGCTGACACAGTGTGAGGATAGAAACCAAAATCACGGAACAATCTGTGTATGAATAGTTGAATGGGAAACTTATTTGCCGTGTGAACTTTCACTTAAAATACAATAAAATGTGAGAAAGAAAAATGATAAAAACAACAACAAAAACAGAGTCCTTGATGGAGCAAGAAAAAAGTGGGATAAGGAACTCAAATTCTAGTAAAAAGAACAGACTTAGTGGCCTGGCTGAGACTGGAGGGACCCCAGAAAAAAGGGTCCCCAGACTCTGTTAGCCCAGAACTAAAACCATTTCCAAAGCCAATTCTTCGAACAGGGATTGGACCGGATTGTAAGACAAAATGATACTGGTGAGGAGTGTGCTTCTTAACTCAAGTAGACACATGAGACTAAGTGGGCAGCTCCTGTCCAAAGGCGAGATGAGAAGGCGGGAAGGGACGGGAGCTAGTTGAGTGGACACAGGAAATCGGGATGAACAGGAGTGTGCTGTCACATTATAGGGATAGGGTGACATAACAATGTGTTCATAAGTGTTTGTATGAGAAACTAACTTGAGCTGTAAACTTTCACTTAAAAACATAATGATAATAAATAAAATAGCTACTGCTTCCACCAAAAAGAGCCATATTTCTTACACATCACCTCTAAATTTCGTCCCATTTTCTGACTTTTATTTTGCTTTATCGTCCTTGCCAAAGAATCTCTGTAATTGGCTTTCTCCTCAAAATGTTTTATTTGCCTTTCTGAACATTAGCTATTTTAAGGATCTGAACGAATTATGGCAGGGAACACAAAATTTAACTTCAACTTTCCCCCTCCCCCATGCCAAATTAATGCTGTTTCAAGTGTTACAGGGAAGAATGAAATTGCTAATGTTTAACTGGTCCCAAGGAATAATCTAAGCAGAAGAGCCATTCGAGGGTAGCACAGTATCTCTGTCGATCTTGACCCTGCCCTACTTCCAAGCTTCTAATATATCCTCATAGTCATTTCTTTTGTATTGTGATTTTTTTTTAAGTGAAGCACTTTTAGGTGTCCCATATGGTTTAAAACAAATCAGAAATTCATGTCCTAAATGTTTCGTTAGTCAGAATAATTAAGTTGATCAGTTCTGGGAGCAGTGGAAGCAAAATAATGGGGTCATTGAAGCAGTCAGGCTCCAATGGGAACCTGAGCTCATTCAGATATCAAATCTAATAATTGTTCTACACCTGTATGCACAGTCCCATTGAGCAAATTCACATTAAAGGTTTAGTGGAACAGTTTCAATGCTGTGGTCCAAAGGGACTTGCTACTGTTTTCACAAGAAAGCACTGAATATTTTTTGGCAATATACTTTTAGTGATGTGTTAACTAAGCTCTGTGTGTTCAATGTTGGTGCCCTAGCCCCACCTAGGGAAGAAGAAAAGGGCGCTATGCATTTCCAGGAGTGACTTTCTTACCTTTTAAAGATAATCAAGATGCTCTCGAGCATTAATCATCTGGAGGCAAGAATATGGGATGAATGAACTCAACTGGATTGTGTGTATGTGGAGAGGGAAAGTTTTGTTGAACCCACGCACCTTACTAGAAATGAGGGTCACTTAACCCTTTGCCTTCATAAAATAAAAAGGTATCAAGCATGATTTCGATTATTGAAGTAGAAAGTAGCAGTTAGGCATTCTATATTAATGGAATGTTTTTTTTCTCTTATGTCACTATATGACTGTAGCAGTAAGTTGATGGCTTTTAGTCTTCTACAAGATATCTGAAGAGAGTTGACAGACCTAAAAACAAAAACAGATCCAAAGATGGATTTAATTCTGTCCTGTAGTGACCACTGGACTAACAGAACTCTAATAGAACTCTTTCATTGGAGGTTTTAAAGCACACAGGAAAATGATAAGATTTGCAGTATATCCTGAAAAATTATGAAAGACAGATATGGCCAGCCCTTTATACCAAAAGAGACAATCAAAGCTGATTTAACTTACCTAATTTTTTTTAAAGACTGCTTTTTAGTACGCACACACAAACTTATTCATCCAATGAATTAAAAAACAAAAAAAAAAAACTCGTTGCCTTCGAGCCGATTCATACTTATAGTGACCATATATGGCATAGAGTAGCAATTGCCCCATAGGATTTCCACGGAACGCGTAGGTGGATTTGAACTGCTGGCCTTTTGGTTAGCAGCCATAGCTCTTAGCCACTGTGCCACCAGGGCCTCATGCAGTGAACAGTACACTCTAATATTTTTGCTTTCTTTGGAAATAATTCAAAGAACACGTTCATTTGAAAATCATTTATTGGGTACTTATTATATTCCAGGCACCAAGGAAACAGAGATGAAAATGACAGTGCCTGCATTTATGAAGCTCACAGTGAAGTGAAGGGTGACAGACTGCACAGGGACAATCACAGTATAAAGCTGAAGCTGAATTTTAACAGACGAGTTGGAGTTTCTTGAGTAGGAAAAGAAAATGGAGGAGAAGCATGTCCCAAGAAAGGGAACAGCATTTATGGAGACCATAGGAGAGCTTTGTATATATTCAAGGAATAAGAAGCAATTCAACTTTGCTGAAGTATGGATGACAGGCTGGAAAGATGAACAGGCATGATAGGCCCTATGTACTAAGGAGTTTGACTTTTTTTTCTTGCATGGGTGATTAGGAGCCATTTCAGAGTTTAGCTAGCAGTGGCATGGTCAGACATACATTGTAGAATGACTGTCTCCTAGCAACATGGAAGGCCGATTAGGTTCAGGGTAAGGCTAAAGGCAGAAGACATTCATTAGGGGTCTGTTGTAAGAGTCTGGACAATAGAGGAGGAAAGCCTGCACTAAAGCAGTGGTAGTGGAGATGATAATGAAGAAGAAAGAGATTCAAGGATGATTCAGGAGTTAAAATTGAATGAACTTAAGCACAAAATCTGGAATATGTATAAGTGTGTTCATTGAACAGTTATGAAACCAACCCAACTAAATTCTCATTCACATGAGAATGAATACAGGGAAGGGGTCTAGAATGATTCTATTTTTTAATTGGAATTTTGGTGTATGATGGTCCCATTCATCAAACTAAGGAAGCATGAAAAAAGAGGGAGCAGGATCAAAGGGAAAGAAATCGGTTTAGTTTGGATCTTGAGTCTGAGGCAGCTCTGGAACAATCAGGAGAAATATTCAGAAGGCAACTGCAGCAGTAGTAGCCTGAAGCCTAGAAAATGTACATTTGCAATCTGTTAGCATAAAAGAGGTAGAGTAGTTAAGTTTCATTTAACTACCCACTGGAGAGTATCTCATGGAAAGTATATGAAGTAATAGGGGAAAGGGCCAAGAATAAAACCCTGGAAGTGACTAACATATAAAAAATATATATATATATATATATATATATATAAGGGACAAGGAAAAGAGTAGCAGCTTATAAAAGAAACTGACGGATCAGCCAAAGAGGTAGTTTGAGAAGGAAGAAAGAGTAGTGGCTTAGTCAAGTTTCTCTAGAGAAACAGAGCCAGTTATACAGATATGCCCGTTGCTGCTGAGTTGATTCCAACTCATGGCAACCCTATAGAACAGAGTAGAACTGTCCCATAGGGTTTCCGAGGAGCGCCTGGTGGATTCGAGCTGCCGACCTTTTGGTTAGCAGCCAAGCTGTTAACCACTGTGCCATATAGGTATCAGTATATATTTCAAGGAATTAGCTCACGAGATTGTGGGGAGGTGGCTGGCAATTCCAAAATCACTGAATCACTGTTGGGAAGCTGCCTTTTGTTCTTTGGGCCTTCAACTGATTGATTTAGGCCTGCCCATACTATGAAGATAATCTCCTTTACTTGAGGCCAGCTGATTTAGTTACATGTTTAACTACTACTACATAGAAGGAGCCCTGGTGGTGCAATGATTAAGTGCTCAGCTGTTAACTGGAAGGTTGGCAGTTCGATCCCACCAGGCACTCCGTGGGGGAAAGATGTGGCAGTCTGCTTCTGTGAAGATTTACAGCCTTGAAAACCTTATGAGGCATTTCTGCTCTGTCCTGTAGGATCGCTTTGAGTTGGAATCAACTCTACGGCAACGTGTTTGGTTTTTAGTTTGGCCCCCAAGATCATACCAGTTAGGAAGTGGTAGAAGTGGATTTTGAACCCAAGCAGTCTGGCTCTAGGGCCTACATTTCTAATCCTATTTCTCTAACTAAACCAGTAAAGATGACAGCCTTGGAAACCCTGTGGGGCAGTTCTACTCTGTCCTATAGGGTCGTTATGAGTCAGAATTGACTAGACAGCAAGCAGTATTAACTACCCCGTAACAGCAACTAAATTAGTGTTTGACCAAGCAACTGAGCACCACAGGCTATCCAACTTGACACACAAGTTCAACCATCACAAGTAATAATATGCAAACCAAGAGAGGAAAGAGTTTCATGGGCGAATTGTCAACAGTGACATAAGCTACACTGCAGAGAGGTCATGGAAAATAAAGACTGAAAGAAAAATCCTAATTATTAGGAAAGGAATGTGGCATAGAGTCAGATTAGGCCTATTCATAAATGCAGCCATCATGGAACATATCCTGTATTTTCAGTAGAGTTTCACTGTATTTGTATTACTAGAGAAAAGAATGAATTTATTTATACAGTATAAAATTCCATACTTATCGAAATTACATTTTTTTAGATCATCTAGTTTTTCTGATCCATAAGAAAGTATGCACTGTTGGAGTATCTTTCAAAAAGTAGTTAAATAATCTTGACACAGAATCTTTTAGAAGCAATATGTACAAATTCTGCTCTAGTCTTAAAAATTTGATGTTTATGGTTATTGTATTTTGTGACTAGTTCTCAGAATAGGATAAAACAGCCTCTCAGGATAAGATTGTAATGTGGTTAGTCAGAAGAGAGTCTTCTAAGGAAGTACCTTTCACTTCAAGTTATCGTGTGTTTATATGTGGTCAATGCTGGAGCTGGCAACGTGGCTAAATGTCATTTTATGTACTAGGGCACAGCCAAACCATGCATATTACCTTTTTCCCTCAGTTCCCCTAAAAAAAAAAAAAGCTATTCCTGGAAACAGTTTCACAGATAGATCCATAGTAAAAGCAAGTATTGAAAAGATAAGGTAGAGTGTATAAACTATCTATCGTTCCATATTAATGTGTCTATATGGGAACAAATGACATATTTATATGTCAGTAAATCTTCATAAAGGTTTTATTCAGAGAAAGAATCAATATATACTTATTGAATGACTGTTTAGTTTTGAGAAGGATAGTGAAGAGGTAGAAGAGACACATTCTCTGCTACCAAGGGACTATCATCTGAGAAAGGTGTGAAACTGGCTATAATTAAATGCTGAATTGTATGGTGCAAATAAGTTGGTGCTATTGGAGTCCAGAGAAAGAAAGATATATGAAGGCTAGAGTGATCCGGGAGGTGGGATTTGAGTGGGCTTTGAAGGATGAGTGGTCTTTAATAGAGGGGAGACAGAGGCAGAAGTGGCAACATAAGCACAAAATCTGCAATATATTTAAGTGTGTTCATTGAACAGTTATGAAACCAACCCAGCTAAATTCAAGGGTGAGTAGTACAGAACAGGAGGAAATCTGGTTGGATAGAGTGGGGACCTTGTGTGTGTGGGGGGGGGGGGGGGGAAGAAACCAGAAAGTGTGTAATCCATAAATTTCTCTTTACTTTTTTAGCTGTCACAAATTTTAGAGCCAAGCTTATTACTAATACGTTTTAATCTCCCTGAGCTGCTTCCTTTAGACTGAGCCTGTTTACTTTTATCTTCATATGTCTTATCTTGCAGTGAATTTTAATTTATGAACCCTCTGAAATCCTTTTGAAAGTTAAAATGCTCCAATTTTTATTGTTGTTTTGTCTTTTTTTCACCACTTGAAATTAGGATTGATCCAGGTTACTCTTGTTTTACATCCACTGCAGCATTTTGCGCTAGGGAATAAGAGGCCACTCTTAGTCAATATTCAGTTGAATTCAATAAGAGACCACTCTTATTTAATAAGGGTGACTAGAAGAGAGGAAAGGCTAGGCATAGTGAAAAGTCTGACAATGCATTATTTCTCAATTTTTAGTAGTGCACAGACCCCTTTTAGTGGAAGCTAACTCTTTTGGATTCCCACTGCCATGGATTGAATTGTTTCCCAAAAAAATATGTGTCAATTTGGTTAGGCTATGATTTCCAGTATTGTGTGGTTGTCCTCCATTTTGTGATTGGAATTTTCCTATGTGTTGTAAATTCTAATCTCTGCCTGTGGTTAAAGAGGCAAGATAAGGTTATGTTAAAGAGGATTAGGGTGAGATTGTTACACCCTTGCTAAGGTCACATCCCTGATCCAATGTAAAGGGAGTTTCCCTGAGATGTGGTCTGCACCCCCTTTTATCTTACAAGAGATGAAAGGGAAGCGAGCAGAGTCGGGGGGGACCTCAAACCACCAAGAAAGCAGTGCCAGGAGCAGAGCGTGTCCTTTGGATCCTGGGTTCCTGCACTGGGAAGCTCCTAGTCCAGGGAAAGGTTGATGAGAAGGCGGACAGAGAGAGAACGCCTTCTCCTGGAGCTGACACCCTGAATTTGAACTTCTAACCTACTAGACCCTGAGAGAATAAATTTTTCTTTTTTAAAGCCATTCACTGGCGGTATTTTTTTGATAGTAGCTCTAGATGGCTAAGGTACTCAGTAACTGACTAAAAAATATTTTTATTTAAGTATGTGCAAATATAAAAATAGGCCTAAACTCCTTATGCGTTAACATTTTTAACAAAGCTATAAAACACATAAAATTAATATTAATTTACTTTTTCTTTTTTTTTTACTGGTGCTAGATTTAAGAGTAGAATGATTTGACTTTAGATCCAGTTATATATTTTAACCTCATTGATGCTAATGCAGAGAATCCCTGTTGTATCAATAGGCTGGACAAAATAGTATTAATAACTTCAATGCTGTGTAATCTAATTCAGGATAATCAGACTTCATGTGAAATGAAAACTATGGTAGTGAGCAACTCTCAAATGCCATTTTTAATGGGATGTTAACGCAATAACTTTGTAAAGTTGTCTTGCTCACACGAAGATAAGGTTAGGATTGAAATCTGTGTAACATGGGTATCTAATCCACTTATTGCTGGAATCAGAAACAGAAAAACTCTTCAGTGCATATCTACCACTCTATTTACAGCTAATTAACAGTTGCAAGTTGGTCCACAAGGAGTGTGTTCTTATAGTGCATCTGTTCACACCATGAAGATGGTACTAACTGCTACGTCACAGGTTCTTGTATGTCCAGGTTGCCTGTAATATTGCGTGTGCTGTGATGACTCAACTCTCTGAAAGATTTTCTCTATTTAAATTATTGTGGAACCTTCATTGGTACAGTGCACCATGATGTGGCTAGGCTTTCATGTAATACAAAAACAAACATATGCATAAAATGCATAGGCGCTGATATATAACAATGAGCAGTACTGGTTACTTGTAAATGATAAGAATATGCTTGTATCAACATTTTTTACCATACAATAAAAAAGAGAACACAAAATTTTAAGAAATAATGGCCTAGTAAACTTCATTGACTAATTTTTTAAAGGAAATTGGCCCCAACATTGTAGGTTACATTATGTAATCTTTGTTATATTGTATGTATTTTTGTTATATTGTTATAATCTTTGTTATATTGTTATAATCTTTGTTATATTGCACTCTTTTAAAATAGAAACTTACTCAGGACACCTTAAGAAACAATTTTTTTTTCTTCCTTCTGTGCATCTGTTTTATTCTCTTTTCTTTCAACTGACTTATCACCCTATTTAGCAGTACCTTTCATCACAAGTCAATTCATGCCAGCCTGTGGATTGACTGCCCTTGAGGGGACCGGATATTCATCATGGTCCGTTCAGTGGTCACTGTTGCAAGAAAAAACAAACAAACCAACAAAAAATAACTATTTCATTCTATTTCCCTAAGTAAAAACTCTGGGCCAGGCAGTTTGACCTATAAGTGGTAATGGCATGTCAGGCACAATAACCTGGAGTGACTGTTTTCACTCTATGAAAATATCACCTTTCTCAGGGTCATGGGAAATGTAAGTATAAGTTATATCCATTGTCTCCACTTGCTCCACAACCTTCTGCAATCCTACTTCTGCTCACTTTATTTCACTGAAATTGCTCTCACTAAGGTCTCTAATCCACCACTCATCTGTCAGTTTGTCATACTGTGGTAGCTTGCATGTTGCTGTGATGCTGGAAGTTATGCCACAGGTATTTCAAATGCCAGCAGGGTTACCCATGGTGGACAGGTTTCAGTGGAGCTTCCAGACTAAGACAGACTGGGAAGAAGGATCTGGCAATCTACTTCTGAAAAAATTGGCCAGTGAAAACTTTATGAATACCAGTGCCAGAAGATAAGCCCCTTGAGTTGGAAGGCACTCAAAATACAACTAGGGAAGAGCTGTCTCCTCAAAGTAAAATTGACCTTAATGACATGGAAAGAGTAAAACTTTCAGGACGTTCATTTGCTGATGTGGCACTACTCAAAATGAGAAGAAACAGCTGCAAACATCCATTAATAATTAGAACATAGAACATACAAAGTATGAATCTAGGAAAATTGGAAGTTGTCAAAAACAAAATGAAATGCTTGAAGATCAATATCCTAGGCATTAGTGAGGGAAAAAGGAGTAGTATTGGCCATTTTGAATCAGACAATAATATGTTCAACTATGCCAGGAATGACAAATCGAAGAGGAATGGTGTCACATTCACTGTCCAAAAGAACATTCCAATATTTTTATTGAAGTACAACACTGTCAGGGATAGGATTATATCCATACATTTACAAGGAAGACCAGTTAATATGACTAATATTCAAATTTATGCACTAACCACTAATGCCAAAGATGAAGAAATTACAGATTTTTACCAACTTCTGCAGTCTGAAATTGATCAAACATGCACTCAAGGTGCATTGATAATCACTGGTGAATGAAATGAAAAAATTGGAAACAGAAGGATCAGTAGTTGGAAAATATGGCCTTGGTGATAAAAATGATGCTGAAGATCGCATGATAAAATTTTGCAAGACCAACGATTTATTCATGGCAAATGCCTTTTTTTTCCAGCAACTTAAATGGCAACTGCACACGTACACCTCACCGGATGGAATGCACAGGAATCGTGTGGACTACATGTGTGGAAAGAGATGATGGAGAAGCTCAATATCATAAGTCAGAACAAGGGGCTGGGGTCAACTGCAAAACAGGCCTTCAATTACTTATATGCAAGTTCAAGTTAAAGCTGAAAATTTTTAAACACGTCCACAAGAGCCAAAGTATGACCTTGGTTGTATCCCACCTGAATTTAGATCCCATCTCAGGAATAGATTTGATGCATTGAACACTAATGATCTAAGACCAGACGAGTTGTGGGATAACATAAAGGGCATCATACATGAAGAAAGCAAGAGGTCATTAAAAAGACAGGAAAGGAAGAAAAGACCAAAATGGATGTCAGAAGAGACTCTGAAACCTGCACTTGAACTCAGAGTAGCTAAAGCAAATGGAAGAAATGATGAAGTAAAACAGAAGATTTCAAAGGGCAGCTCTAGAAGACAAACACATGCCGTTGAGTCGATTCTGACTCATGGCGACCCTATAGGACAGAGTAGAACTGCCCCATGCAGTTTCCAAGGAGCACCTGGTGGATTCAAACTGCAGACTTTTTTTTGGTTAGCGGTGGTAGCACTTAAACGCTACACCACCAGGGTTTCCTGAGAAGACAAAGTAAAGTATTTTAATGAAATGTCCAAAGACCTGGAGTTAGAAGACCAAAAGGGAAGAACACACTTGGCATTTCTCAAACTGGAAGAAAAAAATTCAAGACTTGAGTTAAAAATATTGAAGGATTCTATGGGTAAAATATTGAATGATGCAGGAAGCATCAAACGAAGATGGAAGGAATACACAGAGTTACTATACCAAAAAGAATTGGTTGACATTCAACCATTTCCGGAGGTAGCATAGGATCAAGAAACAACGATACTGAAGAAGTCCAAGCTGCACTGAAGGCACTGGCAAAATACAAAGCTCCTAGAATTGATGGAATACCAACTGAGATGTTTCAGCAAATGGATGCAGCACTGGTGCACTTACTCATCTATGCCAAGAAATTTGGAAGACAAGTATTTGGCCAACCTCGTGGAAGAGATCCATATTTGTGCCCATTCAAAACAAAGGTGATCCAAAAGAATGTGCATATTATTGAACAATATCATTAGTATCATAAAAAAACGCAAGTAAAATTTTGCTGAATATCATTCAAAAATGTTTACAACAGTACATCAACACAGGACTGCCAGAAATTCAAGCTGGATACAGAAGAGGATGTGGAATGAGGGATATCATTGCTGGTGTCACATGGATCTTGGCTGAAAGCACAGAATATCAGAAAGAAGTTTACCTGCGTTTTATTGACCATGCAAAGGCATTTGACTGTGTGGATCATAACAAATTATGGATAACATTGTGAAAAATGGGAATTCCAGAATACTTAATTGTGCTCATAAGGAACATGTACACAGACCAAGAGGCAGTTTTTCCGAACAGGACAAGGGAATACTAAAAAAAAAAAAATCCTTTGCCATCTAGTTGATTCCAACTCATAGCAGCCCTATTGGTCAGAGTAGAGCTGCACCATAGGATTTCCAAGGAGCAGCTGGTGGATTTGAGCTGCATGGTTTAAAATTAGAAAAACTGTATGTCAGGGTTGTATTCTTTCATCATACTTTTTCAATATGTATGCTGAGAAAATAATCGAAGAAGCTGGACTGTATGAACAGTGTGGCATCAGGATTGCAGGAAGACTCATTAATAACCTGTGATATACAGATGACACAACCTTGCTTGCTGAAAGTAAAGAGGACTTGAAGCACTTATTAATGAAGATTAAAGACTACACCCTTAAGTGTAGAGTACAGCTCAACATAAAACAAAAATCCTCACAACTGGACCAATAAGCAACATTATAATAAACAGAGAAAAGATTGAAGTTGTTAAGGATTTCATTTTACTTGGATGCCCAGTCAAGGCCCGTGGAAGCAGTAGTCAAGAAATCAAGCATTGTATTATTGCATTGGGCAAATCTGCTGCAAACAACCTCTTTAAAGTGTTAAAAAGCAAAGATATCACCTTGAAGTATAAGGTGCACATGTCCAAAGCCATGGTATATTGTCACCTCATATGAATGCGAAAGCTGGACAATGAATAAGGAAGACTGAAGAATTGATGCGTTCGAATTATGGTGTTGGCAAAGAATATTGAATATACCGTGGACTGACAGAAGAACAAACAAATTTCTCTTGGAAGAAGTATTGCAAGAATGCTCCTCAGACACAAGGATGGTGAGACTTTGTCTCACATACTTTGGACATGTTATCAGGAGGGACCAGTCTCTGGAGAAGGACACCATGCTTTGTAAAGTAGAGGATCAGTGAAAAAGAAGACACCCCTCGAAGAGATGGATTGACACAGTGGCTAGAACAATGGGCTCAAACATAGCAAGGATTGTGAGGATGGCACAGGACCAGGCAGTGTTTCATTGTGTTGTACATAGAGTCCCTATCAGTCAGAATCAACTTGACGGCACCTAACAGTAACAACAAACAATGATTAACAACAGATATGAATTAAGTGCTGTCATTTTGTTATACTTTTTTTGTGTGGAGTTTATGGTTTCTTTTTTCCTGTTAATTTTCTGTGCTCAATTCTTTTGTGTATGGGTTTCCTTTTCCTATCAATCATTGTTGTTTTTGTTTTTACCAGCCTTTTTTATTTTCTTCTTTTCTGTTTTGGTGAGTAGATTTATTAATTTTCTTTGTGGTTACGCCTAAATTTAGTTTTGGCCTCATAAATTTAAAACAGCCTGTTGTATCTCGAAATCACCATGACTTCCTCTCCATGTGGAAGTTCTATAGCTGCACCTTTTATTTCCCCCTTTTTGTTTTGAAGTTGTCATCGCTTATAGCTTAACACTTGTGGTTTGCTGTAGTCAGTTTTGTAGCTTTATTTTACTTTTTTGAAATCTTTATCTGGGTTGGTATCTGAGTGATGCTTTTGTGTGTCTTTATCTCAGGCTGTTGTCCGATGTTGTTGGTTCTCTCTCCGAAGGGCACCCTTTAACATTTCTTGTTAGGCTTGTCTGGTTTTTATAAATTCCCATAATTTCAGCTTATCTGGTAATGTCTTAGTTTTGCCATTGTTTTTGAAAGACAGTTTTGCTGGATATATGATTCTTGGTTGACCATTCCTTTAGGATTTTAAGTTATCACATTGCATTCTTGCTTGTGTGGTTTCTGATAAGAAATCAGTGCTTAGTCTTATTGGTGCCCCTTTGTATGTGATATTTCATTTTTTACAAGCTGCTTTCAGAATTCTTTGTCTTTGGTTTTAGAAGTTTTGATTATGAAATGTCTTGGTGAATTTCTTTTGGGGTCTTCCCTGTATGGGGTTTGTTTGGGCTTCTTGGATGGAAATCTTCTCATCTTTTGTGATACTTGGGAAGTTTTCTGCCAATATGTCTTCAAAAATTCTCTGTACTTTTTTTCTCCTCTTCTTCTGAAATTCTTATTACACATAAATTATGTATTTTCATTTTTTTTTCTGATTGTTCCTCAAACAAATTAGCATCAAGGGATTTGTCCCCTATTTCACTGCTGCTGTCTTCATTTGATTCTATTCTACTTCTATGTCCTTCCATTGTGTTATCTATTTCTGATATTTTACTGTTAATTGTTAATCTTCTAAATTTCTAATTGCCTTTTGAGTCTGTCATTTTCTTCTTGTATTGTTTTCCTGAATTCTTCCAGGGTTTTGTCTATGTTTTCTTTGATCTCTTTGAGGATCCTAAATGTAAGTATTTTGAATTCCTTCTCAGGTAGTTCTATTATCATTTCTTCCTCAGGAAGGCTTTCTTCCCTTTATTTTGCTCAGTTGTTTGATCCATCTTATACTGTTTCTTCATATGATTTGTTATTGTTTGCTGTCTCTGAGGCATTAAGGTGCTATTTTATTTATTTATCTATTTATCTATTGACTGTATGTTTGTTTTGTCTTAATTTTTTTGTTTTGATATACCTGAGCAGGCAGGGCTGGTGTGCTTCACTGATAAACAGTCTGACAACACAGGAGTGCTTGCTACCTATTGTCAGGTTGTCAGGGTGATGGTGGGGGTGGGGTGTTAGTGGGGGAAGTAGGGGCTCATATCACAGTCCCTGGGCAGATGAGGCAGTGGGGATGCTGGGGGCTCACAATGCTCATCACTGGGAAGGTGGGGGGAGGGTCACCAGGCATGGGTGCTAGGGCACTCCGCATAGGCTATAGCCAGCAATCAGGGCCTGGCCCCGACCAAATGTGTGTGGGGGGGCGGTGCAGCCCAGAGTCTGGTTGGGTGGAGACCTCCTGCAGACAGTGTATGTATCTACTACTTTGTGTTCGTCACCCACCCTAATGGTCAGGGACTGCCACTGGTGAGTGACCCTGTCTCTGGTTCCTGACCCTCTCCCTCCTCTATGGTTGCCAGGATCCCTGGAACTCTCAATCACCTTCTCGTACTTTACCTTCTTAGATGTGGTTCATGTCCTGCTCCCCTTGATTTACTCCAGGTTTGTCTATACAGTTTCTCTGTCTCCTATTAGAATCCATGTAGTTGCTTTCCTGCGCTCCTCCCCCATGATTGCGGCTCGCTTTGTCTCCAGATGGTCATGCTGCCCTAAGCTGGCCAGCAGGGCACCTCTCCTATCCATAACTCTCCTCATTCCCTGTTTTCATTCAGTTTCTCCTTCCAGTCAGTGTTCGATCTAATTATTCATCCTTCCTTTTGATGCTCAGGCTTCCAGGATTGTCATCCGTATCTGTGTTATTTGGTTTCTTGGGTCTTTGCTGTAGGGAGACAGCATGGTATGTCTGACTAAGTCACCATCTTGGGTCATCTCCTCATCAAACTGATTTCTAAGCTAAAAGGCCACAATCACTGTATAATAAGTGGCTTGAGAAAAGACAGACTCATTCATGTATGTATCCCCCTAGCACTATGCCAGGCACGTATTCAGTGTTCGAGTAAGGTTTGTTGAAATAAATTGCAGTCCAGTTTTTGGACAAAGGGAAATATGCTTCACATGGGAACAGACCCTAGTCATGAAGATAAGCCTCCTTCTTTCCAGTAAGTAGGTCTACTCAGGAAATCAAATTAAAGGTTATCATAACTCTAGGAAAAAAATGAGTGATTAGTTTTACTGGATATATCATTCAGGCCAGGGTGGAATCCCTAGAAATAATCTCTTTCTACCCTAGGGGGCAAATCTGTCCAGACAACTGGAATCCTAAAGCAGAAGAGTAATAGAAAGCAAGCTGGCAACATTTCTGTACCCACTAGAGGACAATGAGAAAATAAATAAATAAATTGCTAGAAAATATTTTTCATTGCTTCCCAAGAGCATTAAAAAATACCCTGCCCATGGTAATTTTTGAAATAAATAAAAAGTCAGAACCTTGATAAAATCTGATTTCCTGGCTGATGTTTATTAAGACTTTATTTTTGTAGAGTAATATGAAGACTTTTATGAACATCTTTTTGCATCTTATCACACTGTCCTAAAACGGGCTAAGAAATTTCATAGTCACCATAATGAGACTGTCTAAACCTTTAAAAGTACATTAAGACCTTGATGCTAAAATCTTTGGGATTTGATTCTTATCAAATATAAAAAAAAAATCAAGCTTTTACTTTGTATCAGGTACCATTCTGGTCCTTTTTTGTTTTTCTTTCATGTAGTCTTTTTAACTACCCTGTTAGGTAGGTCTTTAATATTATTTTCATGTTCACAGTTAGAAAAACTAAAGTTTAGGAAAGCAGTGCTATTATGTGGCAGAACAAAGATTTAAACCCATATGGTCATACTCTGTAAACTTTACTCTTTCTGTAACAGTGAATTGTGGATATCAATTGTAGGTAGAAGCAGCTTTTCTCTTGAGGCTTGTTGACTAGTGTGTGTGTGTGTGTGTGTGTATATGTGTGTGTTCGTGTGTTTCACATCTATCAGACGATTAACATGGACCAGGTACTGTAATAAGAGCTTTACCTAGATTATCTCATTTAATCCTCATAACACCCTACAGTAATGTAAGCACTATTATTATCCCCATTTTGCAGACTAGGAGACTGATGTTTAAAAAGGTTCATTTTGCAAATGTATAAATTTGACCGTGGCCTGGTTTTTTAGACAAAAATGTGTCTAGTAATCTGCATTAACAGGTTCAAAGAGTACATATTCCTCATAGCTTTGCATTACTTCATTGTCATATGTTTCACCAGTACAAATGGTGGTGAGAATTAGTATAACGCTTAGTGCCAAGACTCCCCTCGCCACCTCCATACACTACCACATGCATTATACTGGAAAAATAACTCAGAATGCATGCCCTGATGGAAATGGTTTGGTATCATTTGCTATCAAAGCACAGACTCTTTTTTTCAATTTTAATACGTCATTTTTAGGTAACACGTTACAAAGCAATTTTAAAGTCTCATTTAATTTTACCATTGAAGTAAAGCTATCACCAGATGATGTAATGACGTACCTCCTTGTCTTTCTGAGTTTTACCCATCTTTTTGGAGAGAGAAAATGTCTAGCTTCACTTCTTAAAACTATATCTTTTAGAACTTACAATTTAAGATATGTTAAATACCCTTATAAAAGATAGTAGTGTGTGAAGATAAATTTATTTATGCTCTAAAACCAACTTAGTTGTATGCCACTTTCCCATTTATTTAAGCAGGACAGAAAATGGCACCAGCTTGCTTGCTTGCTATCTTTCTTTCTTTTTTCTATTATAGTGTATTTGTTGTTATTGTTGTCAACCACCATTAAGTCAGCTTCTGACTCATGGTGACCCCATGCACAATGGAACAAAACACCGCCCAGTACTGCACCATCCCCATGATCAGACCATTGTGATTCATAGGGTTTTCTTTGGCTAATTCTCAGAAGTAGATTGCCAGGCCTTCGTTCCTAGTTCATTTTAGCCTGGAATCTTTGCTGAAACTTGTTCAACATTATAATAACGCACAAGCTTCCACTGATAGACGGGTGGTGTCTGCACTTGAGGTATATTGGCCAGGAACGAACCTGGGTCTCCTGCATGGAAGCCGAGAATTCTACCACTGACCTGTCACTGCCCCTATAGCATACTTAGTGATCGTATAAACAACGAGTTAATTCAGATTATTGAATCCTAAACTGCTGTTTCTTTGAATTGAAAACAGTACAACATTTTTAGCTAGAGACTGATTAATCTAACCTCTTATCTAGTTTTTCCACCTAATTTGCCAAGTTAATCATGTTTAATACCAAAAATTCAGATAATATGGGGAAAAAAAATAATGGCCCCACCATTCAGAGATACTACTCTAAAACTCCCATCATCAGCAAGAAATAGGTAGCTCAGATTCAAGAGATAGGTTGATGTATAGTCTTATAGAGTGATTCAGAAACAAAAGCAGATGACAGGTAAGGATATTCCAGGTCACCATATCAGCAACAATGCTCAGGCAGATCACAAACAACTGCCACTGAAAATGACAGAGGATTGTCCATCATATGATCCAAGAGAAATGGCTGATGCCTAGTATTTTTAGTCATAGGGATCTATGCCACACATGGAGTAGAAAGACACAGAGATGACAGGTGATAGTAACGAACTGACCTTGTATCCACAGTGCCATTTAACAGCTAGTTTTTTTTTTTATTCTGTAACAACCCAAACGGTTGCCCAAGTTCTCACCCCCGCCAAGTCCTCTTGGCCTAGGTCATTGTGATCTACACCTTGATCAGCTCTTCTGTCACTGTCGATAGTGTGTTATCTAGGCTTCAACAACAGAACCTCACCAAACAATTTCAGATGACCCATTTCTGCTTCAAGGTGGTTAAAAAATTAAAAATAAAATCACATGTTTATGAAAACAGCTACCACTATATTTCAGTCCTTATAACTCCGAATCTGGCCAATGTGCTTTCCTTTCATTAGTTTTTTTTCCCCCCTAGAAAAAAGAAACTTAATATGTCTAAGAATTCGGATTTTCCTTTTATACATTCATTGCTGCTCATGCCCACCAAATAGGAAAAGTTTGGTAATTCAGTGGTCACCAATATAAGGAACTAGAACTTTTTTTTCTAACTAATCAAAAATGAATAGCTATCTTTCCATTTCTTCTCTTTGAAATCGTACCTATCTTTTCAGACCTAATTGGGATGATGTTGTACTTAGAATGCGATACATGCCACAAGAGGCATAGAGTTTCATGTTATAGTTGTTCGTACATTTATCCTTTCCACCCTAACAACTTATAAGGGTGCCTACTGTGGTACCCTGCAGATCGTTTCCACCCAAAACCCACTGCTGTTGAGTCGATTCTGACTCATAGTGGCCCTATAGGGCAGAGGAGAACCACCCCATAGGGTTTCCAAGGCTGTAATCTTTTCGGAAATAGACTGTTATGTCTTTCTCCTGTGGAGCAGCTGGTGGGTTGGAACTGCCAACCTTTTTGGTCAGCAGCTGAGTGCTTTTAATCACTGCACCACTATGGCTCTTTGCAGATAGTTTATGAAGTAAAATTTTGTGGAAAGAAGGAAGGGAAAAGGAGGGAGGGGCGGAGAGAGAAAAGGGAGGGGGTGGGAGGAAGGAAGGCAGGCTGGCTTTCCTTTCCTTTCCTTTCCTTGTTTAAATGACAAATTATATTCCCTGCGTGTAAGCAGTATAGCTGAAGGTGAATTCAAGGATCAGTTCCTGATTCACTGATTGGATGATTGGATGATTACTTAATCAACAGACAGTTTTTGAGAAACTGCTATGTGTAAGCCACTGTGATAGACACCTTGAGCAGCTCTGTTATACTTTAAATTTGGTTTCTATTTGTTTGCTCTTTGACATAAATTTCATATATAATTTACTTGGAGCTTTTTTCAACTATTTTCTAGCATTCTTCCATGTTTTTATTTGCTGCCCTTTCTCATATTTTCCAGATACACAGGCATTTTCATCAAACTTTCAACCTCATAGAGAGCAAATTTGTCTTAGGGTTGAATTGCATTCTCTAGCAAAGAAACAAGCATAATGCATGGCTAATGGACAAAATGAAGGACATTAAAAAAAATTCTATTCACTAGCTTTGACATTGAGTGCAAAGATAATCAACAGCAAGGTCTGTGGCAATTGAAATACTGAACAACATACTGGTTTTATTTTTTTCTGAGTCATACTTTTCTGAAACCCTTTGAAATATTCAGGCTATCAATTATGTAAATGCTAGTCAGCTAAAATCCCAAGAGGTTGGCTTTATGTATTATGAAAATATCATGTTTATTTTGGGTATGATAGATAAAAGTAAATATTATATATTTTCTACATGCATAGCTTAATATGGATTAAGTTTTTAATGCCTTGAAGCAATATTATTGTACTGTGTGGTTTTACTTTTATCATGTATTTCAATCTTCCTAAAGTTACTATAATTGAGTTTGTTTGATAATGTACCATTATATTACTACGAGACTTGATAGTTTGCAAAATATGAGGTTCATAATAGAGATAGAGAGTAGAGTTACTACCTGGCAGGGAGGATAAGAAGAAAGTGAAATATAGAAAAGTGATTTAATCTCACTACTGCAGTTTTATAAAATATAATTTGTTTTTCCTCTAGCACAGCCAAATTTCCTGCTGATAACAAGCTGCTGAATTAATAAATCCATTGCAAGTATTGAGACTTTTCCCTTAATAAGATAATGAATGCTGAACATTAAGAAGAGAAAAGGAAAGGCATTCTTTGTGCAGACATTACTGCTAGCAGATCTACATCCCTAATCCCTAAGAACAGAAAAAATACCAACATCATAACCCTGAACAATATCAATGTGAAAATAATTTGCACATCTCAATTAGAATACCGTATTTTCTACACAAAAACACGCTGTTTCCTGGAACACATTTGCTTATTTTCCAATTGGAAAGACATTTAGGGGTCTATTTTGTTATCATTACATGTACTTAACTCCAATTACAGTTAATGGGAGTTGTGTGTCTATAGTCACAGTAGCCTCTGAACTACTTTAACATTATTGCTTTCCATTATCATCCTCGTTAAAATAACTTTCATCTCTTCTGCCAACCTGAACTATTGTGGTAATCTAGGTTTCTATTTTCTTTGCGTGGATTTATTTGCATGTAATGAAGGATGTAGATTACACAACATGGCCTGTCTCTACTGTTAAAAACAGTATGATGTCACTGAGATTCAAATAGAGCTAGAACTATTTACTTGTTAAGTGGAGGTAATTGACTGGCTTCTAGACATGCATTTCTGCACAGCACCCTGGGTATACAACACTGTTGGAATAAAACAGTTCGATATAGTTTACTACCTGTGGTATCTAGTAGAAGCCAAATTTATAAAACATATTGTACAAAAATATGAGGGAATAAGGTGTACAAAGTAGAAGCACTAGATTTTATCATCAGAAAACGAAGCTATACATTTAATTGCAATTATTATTCAAATTTTAATGAGGTAGAAATGATGAGAACAGATGTATGGGGCCCTCTGTGGGTGGTTATAAAATATCTATATATAATTGGTAGTGCTCTTGTGGTTAAATGCTGGGCACTGCTGTGTTTCCAGAAGAAAAGGGATCAGCTGTCAGAAAAAGTGATCAGAAGACAGGAAAAGATGCCTTGTTAAGTCTTTAAGAAAATGAAGAACCTGAGGACAACTCTTAAAAATATCATTAGGGACCTTGTTGTCACTTGGCTCATTGGCACCCAACAGACAGCTGTCTTTGCTAGGACCAGCCTATACCCATTAGGTTTATCAGCTGTGTTGTTTTCAAGTTGTTTGGTGATGTAGAGTTCCAAAGTGGGCCCTAAAAACACACATTTGAAATGAAAATATAAATTATAGGGGATTTGCTCTACCAGATATTAAAACATATTATAAGGCTGAAATAATGAAATCAGGAGGTATTGGCATCAAAATATGGGAACAATATATGGATAAATGGAACAGAGATAGACCCTAGTATAGATCATTTGGAGCCCTGCTGGCACAGTGGTTAAGAGCTCAGCTGCTAACAAAACGGTCAGCAGTTTGAATCCACCAACCACTCCGTGGAAACCCTACGGGGCAGTTCTACTCTGTCCTATTATAGGGTCGCTATGAGTTGGAATCAACTCAATGGCAAGGAGCTTTGGTTATAGATAATTTAATGTGATAATCTTAAAATTATGAATCAGTGTAGAAATTCATGATTATTCAACTAATGGTGCTGGGGCAATCCATTTCCTCTTTGCAAGGAAATAAAAAACAGAAAACAATGTAGAAACTTACCTGATATTGTACAACAAAATTAATTGCAGATAATTTAAATAGTTAAATGTAAAAAAAACAAACCTTAAAGATCAAGAAGAGATACAATTCAGTGTTTATCTAATCTCTCTTACTAGAGAAGGGCTCTCTAAGTTTAAAGGCAACGGGACAAATCACAATGCAAAAGATTGATAAACTACATAAAAATGGTAAAAATAAAGGCATATGTTTCTAAAAACTCACAACACAAACTGAATAAATATGCAATCAACCAACTAGGAAAAATATTTCTAATGAGTAGTTCAAGTGGTTAATAGCTTTAATATGTAGAGTTCAAAATAAAACCAAAGGCAAAAACCTAAGACCCCAGTAGATAAGTGGGCAAAGAACACGACCATCATTAAAAAGAAGAGATATAAATGGATAATAGCATATGGAAAGTCCTACCTCACTATAACTTGAAGAAATGCAAAAAGACAGAATTGTTTTACTTTTCATATTAGTACATTTTTGGTGAAAAAGTAATACCTAAGAACGAGGTAAGGTAGACACATTCACATACTCCCAACTGGGATTTAAATTAACATAATTATGGAAAATATTTGGGCTTAATTTTACATGCCCTTTCATATAGCAGTGCTGCTTGGTTACATGGCATATGTAAAGAGGTAAAACTATAAAGATGTTCATTGCTATGCTGTTTATATGAGCAAAATATTGGGAGCAACTGAAACAGTAAAATAAATTATAGTGGTAGAATAGTATGTGGCCATTAAACATCATCTTTTTGATATCATGTTTCCCGAAGTTTGTTGTTGTTGTTGTTAGGTGCCGTCAAGTCAGTTCCGACTCATAGCGACCCTGTGCACAACAGAACGAAACACTGCCTGGTCCTGCACCATCCTTACAATTGTTGCTATGCTTGAGCTCATTGTTGCAGCCACTGTGTCAGCCCACCTCATTGAGGGTCTTCCTCTTTTCTGCTGACCCTGTACTCTGCCAAGCATGATATCCTTCTCCAGAGACTGATCCCTCGTGACAACATGTCCAAAGTATGTAAGACTCAGTCTCACCATCCTTGCTTCTAAGGAGCATTCTGGTTGTACTTCTTCCAGGACAGATTTGTGCGTTCTTTTGGCAGTCCATGGTATATTCAATATTTTTCACCAACACCACAATTCAAAGGCGTCAGTTGTCTTCCTTATTCATTGCCCAGTTTTCACATGCATATGATACAATTGAAAATACCATGGCTTGGGTCAGGCACACCTTAGTCTTCAAGGTGACATCCTTGCTTTTCAACACTTTAAAGAGGTCCTTTGCAAACAATGCAGTGCATCATTTGATTTCTTGACTGCTGCTTCCTTCCATAGGCGTTGATTGTGGATCCAAGTAAAATGAAATCCTTGACAACTTCGATCTTTTCTCTGTTTATCATGATGTTGTTTAATGGGCCAGTTGTGAGAATTTTTTTTTCTTTATATTGAGGTCCGATCCATACTGAAGGCTGTGGTCTTTGATCTTCATTAGGAAGTATTTCAAGTCCTTTTCACCTTCAGCAAGCAAGGTTGTGTCATCTGCTTAACGCAGGTTGTTAATGAGTATTTCTCCGATCCTGATGGCCCATTCTTCTTCATATAGTCCAGCCTCTCGGATTATCTGCTCAGCATACAGATTGAATAGGTATGGTGAAAGGATACAACCCTGACACACACCTTTCCTGACTTTAAACCAATCAGTATCCCCTTGTTCTGTCCAAACAACTGCCTCTTGATCTATGTAAAGGTTCCTCATGAGCACAATTAAGTGTTCTGGAATTCCCATTCTTCACAATGTTATCCATAATTTGTTATGTTCCACACAGTCAAATACCTTTGCATAGTCAATAAACCACAAGTAAACATCCTTCTGGTATTCTCTGCTTTCAGTCAGGATCCATCTGACATCAGCAGTGATGTCCCTGGTTCCATGTCCTCTTCTGAAACCAGCCTGAATTCCTGGCAGTTCCCTGTCGATACACTGCTGCAGCCGTTTTTGAATGATCTTCAGCAAAATTTTGCTTGCGTGTGCTATTAATGACATTGTTCGATAATTTCCGCATTCGGTTGGATCACCTTTCTTGAGAATAGGCATAAATATGGATCTCTTCCAGTCAGTTGGCCAGGAAGCTGTCGTCCGTATTTCTTGGCATAGATGAGTGAGCATCTCCAGCACTGCATCCATTTGTTGAAACATCTCAGTTGACATTCTGTCAATTCCTGGAGCCTTGTTTTCCATCAATGCCTTCAGAGCAGCTTGGACATCTTCCTGATTATATGCCACCTCTTGAAATGGTTGAACATCAACTAATTATTTTTGATATAATGACTCTGTATTTCTTCCATCTTCTTTTGATGCTTCCTGCGTTGTTTAATATCTTCCCCATAGAATCCTTCACTATTGCAACTCGAGGCTTGAATTTTTTCTTCAGCTCTTTCAGCTTGAGAAACGCTGAGCGTGTTCTTCCCTTTTGGTTTTCTATCTCCAGCTCTTTGCACGTGTCATTATAATAATTTACTTTGTCTTCTCGAGTTGCCCTTTGAAATCTTCTGTTCAGTTCTTTTACTTCATCATTTCTTCTTTTGTTTTAGCTGCTTGACATTCGTGAGCAAGTTTCACAGTCTCCTCTGGCATCCGTCTTGGTCCCTTCTTTCTTTCCAGAAGTTTAATGACATGGAAAATTTCTACAATACAATGTTAAATGAAAGAGTAGAACATCAAATTGCATATAATTTTTCAGCTCAACATATATTTTTTCTAGAAAGTTGTCCATTTCCCCTAGACTTTCAAATTTGTTAGAGTACAATTATTCATACTATTCTCAACACATTTTTTTTTTAAGGCAGTATTCTGGTAACAGGGAGGAGAATGAACCTGGTCAACTAATAGAGGAATTGGCTGACCTCCACTAAGAGATTACTCCCAAACCTAATTAGGCTGCTACCTTCCAGTTATTTCTAGTGAGTGAGAAAGTGTATCCAACTCAGGCTCCCTAAAATGACAGAGAAAAAGATAAACAGTTTTGAAATTATGGAACACAAGGGGAAAAAATATGTGTTCATACAAGATAATTTCAGTATAACCGTCTAACCTAAATTATATTTCTTTATCAGTGTTCGGGCTATAAATAATACTCACTAGACATTTAGGGAAGCAACCTAAAGTTATCTTGGTTTCCTTAGCCTAGGCTGCATAGACCCAGACCTCCATTTGATCAGTTATAACCAATGCCTACCCATGGATGCTAAATCTGCCACAGGATCAGTTTTGAAGAGCTTTGTTTTCTCAAAAGCTCACAGTAAATTACGGAGAGTTTCTTTTACTTTGTTTGCTAGCCAAGTAATTTGCATTTAAATGGGATATTTTGTAACACAATGTGCAGTATATACTGGACATAGATTTATGTTATCCTGCTGTGAGGGAGTAGTGTAAGGTTGAATTCCTGTTTGTGATCCCCATTTTATATTATGTTAGGTCAACACTGATACATCTACATGTCTATGAAACACCAGGGAGGAAACAGTCCTTCCACAGATAACAGATGGACACCAACTTAGGGGGATATGAATAATGGACATGGCCTTTTTATCACAGTTTTCACAGTCTCACCTTGACCTACTGTATTTTTCACAAGTAACATGCCCACACGTATAATGTGCAGCGTAGCTCACTTAGGAAAATAGCGAGGAGGGGGTTGCATGGTTGGCAAAAAACACATGCTACATGAGTACCGTATTTTTACGTGCATTATTTGCGTAAAATACGGTGCTCATGCAGTATGCAGGATACGCCTTTGTACCTTTTGTAGTTAGTAGTCATTCTGCTAGAGGATTAATGACACAGTCTCAGGCTGCATACCACAGGCTTGAGTCTATCTCACGTCATTTTTTGTTTAAACTTTATGTAAGATATGCTTATTCCTCAGTTATTTCATTTGACAAAGTTTGCAGTAAGAAGGAAATTCATGAAGTAGATTTAGCTATGGATCTGAAACTTTGTGATATCCAGAGATTTCGTGGATGATGTGCTTTGTACATAGGTGCTGAATAAATGATTGAATGGATGAATTCTGGAGCAGTTCAATAATGGGTTTAATACATTCGCTACAGGATTCAGTTGGGAAGGTTTTGAAATGAATACTAAATCAATTTATGTTTAGATTAAGCATAAAACATCTTGCTGTTATGACTGTGTAGAAGGCCTTGACATAGATTTGAGCTGGTAGAGCTGATAGTCAGAATGTATGCAACCATATTAAAGCTGGGCTACATATTTAAATTCTCTTTTGGTGACAGATTTAAATTTTATTTTAGTTTTGCCTACCCCTCCTCCATAAGATGCACATTTTCATATAACCATGTCCTGCTCATCAACTTCGTGCTTTGACCAGAATATCTTCTGTAATATCAGAATGTGTTCATCTTCACATGCAGCATATTTCACAGACAAGCCTTTGATGACCAAAGAGAATCTGTTAGAGTATGTGTACCCAACAACAGTGAATTTGAAAGGTACATCTTGGGACTGACATCTCAGGCTTTCCTGCTGCATTAATCCTTATGTCTGCAAATAACAGAAATCTTTCATGAAATCTTAGACCATGAAGATATATTACAGACCCTCTAGACTTTCTTGTAAGGAGCCCTGGTGGCACAATGGTTAAGTGCTCAGCTGCTAACCAAGAGGTCAGTGGTTTGAACCCACTAGCTACTCCATGAGAGAAAAGACCTGGTGATCTGTTGTCTTAAAGATTTCAGCCTAGGAAACCCTATGAGGCAGTTCTACTCTGTCTTATAGGGTCACTGTGAATCAGAATCAACTTGACAGCACACAGCAACAACAAGACTTTCTTGAGTCTCTGGGTAGTGCAAACGATTAACACACTAGGCTGCTAACCAAAAGATTGAAGGTTCAAGTCCACCCAGAGGTACCTTAGAAGAAAGCCCTGGTGATCAGCTTCTAAAAAATCAGCCATTGGATCTACTTCCAAAAATCAGTTCTATTATGACACAGATGACGTCACTAAGAGTCAAAAGCAACACGATGGCAACCGGTTAGACTTCCTTATTCACTATAACATGTTACTCTATGCGTTAAAAAAAGCAGAGGAAAAATCATGTTCCCCCATCCTACAATGAAATGTATTTTCCTGTATCTCATTGCACAATGTCCCCAACAAATAAATACAAATAGACAACCCAGTCTTTGATTCCAATAAGACAACAGGCAAATTGGAAATGGATGCCACTGCGTTTAACAAATCCCTTCATATCCTCTCCGGGTATATTTTAATGTAAAATATTAACTTTTTGGAGGTTAGGTCCCAATTTTTGTCATCTAAAGTAGACAAGCATCACTAGTGTTGGGAGAATGAGACTAGTTAGAAAAGTGAATTTGGATCAGGCTAGGTCTTGTGGACCTCTCAAGTCACATCACGTGGGTGCCCACTTCCTCGACCTATGTCCCCAAATATGAAACTCAATCATTCTCACAGTCACCCAAATTACTTACTATGTCACCTCTGACAGCAGTGACATCTGACATTTGCTCCTTTCTCATAAATATGATGCCAGCTATGTGTCTTGACCTTACTGGGTCAGGCCACTGATTTTTTTTCCCATTAATATTTAATACTACAAATATAAAAGCTGTCTTTCAAAGATTTCAGTGATTCTCAACCTCTGCTTCAAAGAAGACATGGATCCAAGGGTGAAAAGTTGTTATCATTTGATTGCTAACCATTAGGGTGTGAAGACAGATTAAATATATATATATACACACACACTAGGTATTATCCTTTAAATCCCCCTTCTGGCTTGATCTATCATATATATATATATATATATATATATATATATATATATATATATATATATATATATATATATATATATATATATATAAATTAGGTTTAATCTACATACAAAGAATTGGAAATAAATCAAAAGGTCTGGATCAGCCATTTTGGCCATTGTTTTTAATGGCATATTTTCATAAATAAGATTGCAGCTTGACATTTCAAAACTAAGTGGTAAGAAAAAAATTTTTTAAATGTAAGTGGTGATCTTTGCAGAATTGCCTCTTCTTAGAATTATTTATTTAGGAACCAATTTGGTACCAAAAAAAGGAAAGAAAGAAGGGAAGGAAGAAATACAGAATAATTCTCTTTTGTGCATGCCAGAAGCTAGATTTGGGTCCTGACCCAGTGCTCATCCTGCCTTCCAAAAGCTTTCGTATCCTTCTTTAGTTCATTTTGACCTGAAAGTCTCTTTATTTTCTTACACTAAATGTTGCCAGTAAAGTGCAGGTTGATATGAATGCTCATGCCACATCATTTAATGCTGCCAGGCTGGGTTTGGGGATGTGGTTCTTTTCTGGCATCCAGTGGGCAGAAAGTGATAATTTGGGGTAACAGTGGCATTCCCGGGCTGAAGTGCAGACGCCTGATGACCTTAGTGTGTAGGATCACCAAGACACAAGGCTTTGTCTGAGCTAGAACAGTCGTTTGGGAATGCTACCAACATTCTCATTTCTGATAGCTTTAATTCTGCGTGCTTAAATGCGAGCAATGCAGTGATAACCATTATATTATAATCTCATTTTTTAATGTTTTCTGTAAAGTCCCAAACCATTCTGTATGCGAACCAGTGGCATCTAAGTTATAAGCCCTTTATCCAGGAATGTTATCTTCACATTTTTAGCTGAATTGTGATCCATATCACAAACTAAATAATGGGTTTTTTTTAAATGGTATCTTTAAAAGGATACCCAAATAATTCATCACTCAGCTGTATCTCTGAGTAGAGAAAATGCCTCTTTCTTTCTCACCTCTCAGTGATATCAGTGCATCATAAAGTGCTCTGTAGGCTTTAAGCATATGGCTGCTTGGCTCAATGCACTCATGCCATGGTGTTAATGAGGCCAAGGTTGTAAGGGCCAGTTAGTTTTGCCCTGCGTACTGACCATAGACTACTGGGAATTAGTGAAGAGATGGTAACACAGACAAGAAAGGCACCATGGCAAAACCTCAGCACCTCTTGGTCCATCCTCCCCATGTGACAGGCAGGATGTGTGTGTTCAGCATCTTCTCAGGGGAGGAAAGGAGTAGTAGCTTGGGAGGCCCCAATATCTACCTCTGAACAAAGGGGGCCTGACATTCACACATTAACTTTGCATTATAATCCCCCGTCATACCATTGATTTGCTGTGTAACCTTCCTCAGTAAAGCAGAGATAATAGGATAGAATGAAATGGGCTTACCTCCTGGGGATGTTGTGTGAATTAGCAAATTAACGAGTGTAAAGTGTTAGCATTTATGTAAGTGCTAGTGGTTGTCATTATTTCTAGGGACCTAGTCTCATTCTAAATAGAGATTCTAAGTATATTATGCTTTTTTCAGAGAGGGATTTTCACCCACATCAATTGCATTTAAGCTGAGCATAAAACAGAGGTGATAATAACGTAGTAGTGATCATCACAATGCAGAGCTGTAAACCTTTTTCCCATTAAAGCTAAAACTATTTTCAGCAACTTTCAATGCTTTTAAACTTTGCTTTCTAAAAAGCTTTGTGCCAACAGTCATCTGTACAGTGATTATTCTTCCTGTGACAGGTGGGGGGAATGGGACCTATTCATTATTCATTCCTGTAATGACTATATAATGTTTTGAATTTGTTTGCATCACACAATCAGGCAAAGACTTGGTAGCTGGTTTGATTGCCACATATTGCAATCATTATAAAAAAATAAAAACTCTTCTGCTCTGCCCACGCTGCTGTCCTCTAGAGGTAGCCAACATACAGACTGAAAACTCGTGGGGAATTGACGTGCTTTCCAACAAAAGGCACTGTACATAGATTCTTTCAATTTAACATCTTTACCAAGGAATTTTGTTGTCGCCTGCTATTTCCGAAGAGACTGTGTGTGAAAGAATTCTTCCATTTCTTTTATCACTCCAACTTCACTTACCAAGAAAGTCATTTATGGCTGATTGCAGAACTCTTGAACTCAGCCTGGCAGCTGCAGTGTGAACTCCTCAGATCTGGGATCCTTGTTACTTATTTGCATATTCATTTGAAGTGATTTTTCAGGGTTATTTGAAAACCTCTTGACCTGACATCCTGTAATAGCCGAGATCTAAAGCACTCTGTGTTTTTGGTTCTTTTTCTCTTTGTCTTACAGATAACAGACGGGTACCTTTGGAAAGGTCACGCTCTCGCCACAATGGAGCTAGCTCATCTAAGTGATTCCTGATGCCAAAGAGTATGAAAAATATTTAAGTAAACAAAATCGTGCGTTTTGAGAAGAACAAAACATGCACTCAAGGGATGGAGAAGAAATAAGTGCATTTCGGCTAAGATCAAGCTAAGCTGGCTGAAATAGTGTGCATTTGTGAAACTTGGAAGATTCCTCCCGCAATTATACTAATATGAACACAATTATCAGGATTATAAAAAGTGTGTTCCTTTGCAGTGTAATGATGTGTGTTATTTGTTATTGTATGTGATCTGATGGTGATGATGAAAATATAAAACATCAAAGAGAGCTAAAGCTGTTCGGAAACATTCAGTTTGTCAAAAATTTACAAGCTTACTGAAATTTGCCAGTCATCAAATAAAAACAGCAGGAAAGAGAAGAAAGACTAGAAAGAAAGAATTATTCAGTGTCTGGTTCTGATCCCTATTATGTAAAAAAGAAAAGATCCAAAAAATGTGCATGTTTAAGATTCGGGATATGCACTACTATTGTGCACACTGTAAGAGAAGCCATTTTGGGAACTCAAAAAAAGCTCTGCTTAACCCCAGTCAAGTTATTTAGAATCTTATCTCAAGTGAAAGCTGATGAACTCATCTGCTTTGGCTGAAATTAAACTTATCATTAATCTCGAGTTATGGCATGATATTGCAGGCACTTATCATTGCTAAAAATAAACCAAAGTTTAACAGAATCAGTTACGGAGAGCAATTTCAACTTTATTTAAAGAGGTATTTTCTAATTATGCACATATATCTACTTTCTACAAATAAGGCAGATCTACTTTCTACAAATACTTTGTATGGCTATTTTTGAGAAAAAAAATCCACATTTTAATGTTTATGCTAGGGAAGAATCTGAAAATTCTATTTCCTTTAGATTGTAAGCACAAATACTGATTCCTGTACTCCATGGTTTATTTCCTCTTCTATTGCTTCTTTCTCCCTAGACCCCCTCGAAGGCAGGGAATAGAGTTCTAGGAGACCTGAGAGAAAAAGGTTTCTCTCTGCAGGAGGTAGCAGAAAACTGTCTGAAAGGTCAATTGTTTTATCAAACTTTCTACTCCCATTTCCAATTCTGCTTTGGTGGCCTGAAGAAGAAAAAAAGAGAAAGAAACTCTATGTATGTATGTATATATATATGTGTATATATTTATATCTCCTGCTACAGTAATTCCATATCCCATTAGCTAAGTGAACTTCTTAATCATCACCATTCTTACCACCTCATGTCAACAAATTAAAACGATACTGCCAAAACAACTCTAGGGGAAAAAATCAAGCTCTACGTTTTTCTTAAATAGTCGAGGGAGTACAAGTTACGCTTAACTTGTCTGTTATTTTAAGGTATGCATTGAAATAATGTGGTACAACTTCTCTCAAGTGCAGTTTTAAGACTAATTCATGCCAATGATTGTGATTATTGTAATGGATTTCTTATATGTATATTTCTTATACAGAAAATCCTATTTCTACTTCTCTATAGCACATTATAACATTCAGAAAGATCAAACAACTCGCTTGACAAGTCACCATCTGAAAAAAATGTAAACAAGTGACCAACAGTTTACAGATTCCTTTATAGAGATGTATAATGATTCAAACTGCTGCCTTTTCCTCCAGTGCGTCCTTCCTTGGGTGTTATACTTCCAGAACTCTGAAGCTGCTACAATAGAGAAATCGAACAGAGTAACATTATCCCAGATTTTACAATTTTATCCTATCTTAAAAGACACACACGCACACACACAACCTTAAGGGATATATCGATTTCACACATTTTTTTAAACAAGAAAAGTTTAGATTCTGCTAACTTATGTACAGGCCTAATGTGTATATTTTTTGACTTTACAAAGTCTTTTTTGAAACCTTCACGCAGTGGCTTCTTTGAGTCTTTTGGTAGCTTTTCCGGCTGTAGGAAAGTGATATTTAAAAATGTTAACCCTGACTAAAATTTAAAATTTGGGGGCATTTACCATGCCATGTTATCAAGCTGGTAAGGGTAAAAATACTGACTTACCAGCATGTTTTACCTTTTCCAGATGTGTGAAGATGTCTTATTTTTCAGTTTGTGAAAACAAATGAAGAACTATTATTGATAAATTATATATTTGTATTTAGACCAATCCCACGTGCTTTTCACAAAGATTAAAAATCGTTCGGAGTCTTTCATGAACTTCCAATAATTGAATTAAAGGGCCTGCTTTCCAGATTTATATTGGTCCTGCTCTAGCCATTTGCAGTTTTGTTTTACACAGAAAAGTATCATTAAAAAAAAAAAAGCACACAGTGATGTTATTAGTATATTGTTGTTGTTAGATGCCATCAAGTCAGTTCTGACTCACAGCGACCCTACAGGACAGAGTAGAACTGTCCCATTTTTAGTATAGAATCAAATAATACCAAAGTCTTATGTTGGGTTTATTATTGCCATGTATGAGAAGCTCCATTTATGCAGATTTTTTCCAGAACATTATTTAAAATAGGTGCAAAACCCTTAAAATGTTTACTAGTTATATTAGTTTCCTGTGGCTACTGTAACAAATTACCACAAACTTGTTGTCTTAACACAATAGAAATTGATTCTCTCATAATTCTGGAGGCCAGAAATTTGAAATCAACATGTCAGCAGGGTTGCGTTCCCTCTGGAAGCTGTAGGGGAAAATCCTTTCCTTGCCTCGTCCAGGCTCTGGTGACTGTTGACATTTCCTGGTTTGTGGCCAATTCATTTCAGTATCTGCCTTCATGGTCACAGCCTCCTCTGTTTGTTCCCCTCTGTGTGTCTGTCTCAAAGCCCCCTCGGCTTCTCTTTTATAAGGACACGTGTCATTTATTTACAGGATAAACTGCTCCTTTCAAGGTACTTAATTTTACTTACATCATTTGGCATATAAGGTAACATTCATAGGTTCCAGGATTAGGAAATGGACATATCTTTTGGGAGGCTACCATTTAACCTACTACAGTCTTCTCTCTGGTCCTCAAAATTCCATGTCCATCCCATGTGAAAAACACATTTACCCCATCCCAATAGCCCCAGAAGTCTCAACTCCTTATAGCATCAGCTCTTAAGTCCAAAGTCCCTCCTAAGACTTATCAGCTCAAAAATCCCAAATCTCAATCAGGTATGGATGAGATTCTGGGTATGATCCAGCCTGGGGTGAAATTCTTCTCTATCTGTAGACCTGTGAAACTAGAAAACATATCATCTGCTTCTAAAATCCCAACAGTGGGACAAGCAGGGGATAACTGGTAGAGACATTCCCCTTCCAAAAGGAGGAAAATGGAAGGTAGAAAGGAGTCACTGGTCCCAAGCAATTACTAAACCCAGTACAGCAAATTCTGTTAGGTTTCAAGACCTGGGGATAATCCTCTGTGGCTTGAAGCTCTGCCTTCTGGGCCTGAAGCTCTGTCTTCTTGGCTGATAGCTTGGACCTTTGCCTCTGGGCCTGAGACCTGCACATCTGCCTCTGTTGCCTGTGACTTGTGCCTCTGCCATTGCACCCATGGCTCTTCCCTTAGGATGATCCGTCCTTTATTCTTGAAGGGTAGCACATGCTTGCAGATGAATAGTCTTATCAGACTATTTCCTGCCTGTAGAATTTTGGGAGTCTGACACCCTTATAACATTTTGTCTTGTCTCTGCCCCTTTCAGTTCAATCTGAAAGTGTTTCTGCTGGTATAGCATTCTTTAAAGCCTTGTGAAGGGGGGGGCGCTGTGTGTCTCTCATGTGTGTCATGTTGATTCACACCATTAGATAAGAGGGTCCTCCACAAAACTTTCTTGTGTAACCTCGTCTCTATTCCTGTCATCTGCTGAGATGGTTGAGCGGCTCTATGAGTCACACACCTAATCTCTTCAGAACTAGGCAAAGGTTGTCAACCTACACCCTTTCCTTTCTCCCAGAGCACACTTTCCTAACAGTGAATCTCCTAATTTTAGCATTTTTTGCAATCTGGATAGGCTCAGAATTTCCCAAATCATTGGGTTCTGGTTCCTTTTCCCTTAACAATTCCTTCCTCAATTTATCTTTCCTCTTACATTTTACTCTAAGCAGCAAGAGGAAAGCAGGCCATACACTTCAACACTTTGCTTCGAAATCTCAGCTAAATATCCAAGTTTATCACTTACAAGTTCGTCTTTCCGTACAACTATAGAATAACTGAACTTTTTGCAACTATATAGCAAGGATTGCCTTTCTTCCAGTTTCCAATAGGATGTTCACTTCTCTCTGAGTCCTCACCAGAAGAGCCTTTGATGTTCATTTTTCTACCAACATGCTGCTCATGACAACATATACATATACTCTAAGACCACAGAGACCATAGGAGCTTTCTCTACTGTGCTCATCATTACTTTCTAAGCCCTCATCAGAATTGCCTTTAACGGCTATAATTCTAGCAGCAGTCTGTTTAAGGCAACCTAGGCTTTTCCTATTTGCCTCAAAATTCTTCCAGTCTTTACCCATTATTCAATTCTAAAACCACTTATGCATTTTTTAGGTATTTGTTACAGCAGCACCCCACTTCCCAATTCTGAAATCTGTATTAGATTCCTGTAGCTGTTGTAACAACTTACCACAAACTGGGTGGCTTAAAACAATTTATCCTGTCACTGCTCTGGAGGCCCGAAATCCAAAATCAAGGAGTTGCAGGGTTACAAATCCTTTGGAGGCTCTAGGAGAGAATCCATTCCTTGCCTCTTCAAGTTTCTCATGACTGCTTCCTTTCCTTGATTTGTGGTGACATCTCTCTCTGCTCTATCTTTACGTGACCTTCTCCTCCGTGTGTCAAAATCTCCCTCTGCCTCTTTCTTATAGGGACACTTGTGAAGGCATTTAGGGCCCACCAGAATTATCCATGATAATCTCCTCATCTCTAAATCCTTAATTACATTTACTAAGACCCTTTTTCCAGATAAAGTATAACATCATAGGTTCCAGGGATTAGGATATGGACATTTTTTTGAGGCGTATCAGGGGCACCATTCAACTCACTACACTACTCATTGTACATAAATGTACTTTTTACTTTTTAAAATGCATCCTTGGTGCTCAAGCCAAATTTAAGGCTGTCTCTAAAAGCTATTGTCTGAACAGGCTACTGCATGCTTTGATGTTAAGTAGATAAACAGGCTACTGTAATGTTTGGTTGATATTTTGCCACTATAGCCAATTATCTTGAAAACACAGTTGATCCTAACTCTGAGCTCTGGGTATCTCTTTTGCCTCTTTTATGGAATTTTTGACCAAATGTCTTTTATGCTTCATAATGCAGGCACAAAACTACCTCTGACACAGAGGGGCTCTTTATAAGCTTATTTGAGATATTGTGAATCCCTCAGCTAAAGGGAGAGGTGACAGCAAAGCCTGCTTTGAATGGGTATTGAGGGAGATCATGCCCATACCAAGCCACCCAGAAGAAATATTTTAGTAGCAGTAGAACCATGGATATGTGCCCTCATTTTGTCTTGGAACAAACAACCTGTCTCTAAGCAGGACCAAGAATGACTTTCAATCTATGTGTAATGCATACTTACTTATTCAATAAAGTTACAATGTACATTAAATGTTGTGCTGCTTATGATAATAAATATTAAGGATACATGGAAAGATACAAACTGTGAAATATCAAGACAGGATGTGAGAACATTCTAGAAAGAGAAGCTTCAACTGAACAGATGGGCAAGAGGTTTTTTCTGTTTTTTCATTTGTTTATTATGCACAGGGGTATGGGGCTCAGTCCTTCTTGGCAGCTGTCTTCCTCATGGTGCCAGGTTGCTGGTTGCTCAGCTCCTCTTGCTTCTTCTTGGTGCAGATGTGTGTCCTCACCATTTTCTTTGTTTATTGTACTTTAGATGAAGGTTTACAGAACAAACTAGTTTCTCATTAAATAGTACACATACTGTTTTATCACATTGGCTAACAACCCCAGGACATGTCGACACTCTCCCTTCCTGACCATTGGGTTCCCTATTACCAGCTTTCCTGTCCCCTCCTGCCTTCTAATCCTTGCCCCTGGGTTGTTGTGCCTCATTAGTCTCATTTTGTTTTATGGGCCTGTCTAATCTTTGGATGAAGGGTGAACCTCAGGAGTGACTTCATTACTGAGCTAAAAGAGTGCCAGGGGGCCATACTCTCAGGATTTCTCCAGTCTCTGTCAGGCCAGTAATTCTGGTCTTTTTTTTGTGAGTTAGAATTTTGTTCTACATTTTTCTCCAGCTCTGTCCGGGACCCTCTAATGTGATCCCTGTCAGAGCCGTCAGTGGCGGTAGCTGGGTACCATCTAGTTGGACTGGACTCAGCCGTAGTAGATGTGGTCCATTAGTCCTTTGGACTAATCTTTCCCTTGTATCTTTAGTTTTCTTCATTCTCCCTTACTCCCAATGGGGTGAGACCAGTGGAGTATCTTAGATGGCCATTCACAGGCTTTTAAGATGCCAGATGCTACTCATCAAAGTAGTCACCTTTGTCTTGATGAACCTTCCTGTCCTTGGAGACCTTGAGCAGCTCCATGGTGTGCCACTCATATGAGACAAATCCACACACTTCTCAGATCATGTCCCGCATAAACTTGGTGTGCTTGGTGAGGCATCTTGGTGGCAGCAGTGCCTCAGCTTGCTCATGATTTTGGTCACGTCGTTGCCCTTGTTGAGACCCACCACCATGAGGTAGCACAGAGCCAGGGTCTCACCCACAGCACAGCCCTAGGGCCCTGATGGCAGTGGATCCCACCCATCTGGGACCACACTTGGCAAGGTTTTTATAAGGACCAGGTCAGAATACATGGAATGTATTCAAAGACACACTTACCTGTGGGAATCATAAGGTTTTCTTCAAGTATTCTTTAACACTGCTTGCCAGAGTAGTGTAAAGATGTTCGTTCGCACAACTAAAATTCCAGAAAAAATTCAGAAGAGTGATTTATAACCTCCAGAGAAACAGTTTTTACAGAAAAGACTTTCTGACTTGAGTGTAGAACTAAAGCAAATGGGCTTCAAATGCCCAGAGGGGTAAAAATCTGGAATGAAGAGCTAAGAATTGTAGATAATTATTCTCTGGGAGGCTTTCAAAAGAATCTGTCATCACGGGTGAGCTGACTTGAAGATGGAGGGGTGGACAAGGTAATAACCAAGTCTATAAATGATACGATCCAAAGTACCTGACAAAACTTTGGAATGTTTTGCACCAGGAATCAAATACATTGGCTTTTTCTTCTCCCTAAGGCTAAAAAAAAAAAAAAAAGGCTAAGGGAGTCTGAAAATCTTAGTATCCACCACTAGGGGAATTTTTACGTAATACCAAAAGCTCAAAGGAAAGTGGAAATCTGAGAACTGATATGTAACATGCTGTATAATAAGAAAACCGTAGTCAAATATCCCATTTATAGACTGTATTTAGATGTCTAGAGTCCCAATAGCTTCAGATAAAATATTATTACGGTTAGTGTCCATAGCAGGGAAAAACAACTCACAAATTCATGAATTATGTGAATCATGACGTTGTTCATAGTTCTTGGAGATTGGCCAGACTTTAGTCTTTAGCCATGATGACCTTTTATCTTGGCTAATTGAGGTTCAGCCAATACTTTCACCTATATCTTGGCTAATTGAGATCTAGCCAATGTTTTCACCTTTTCGTGATTCTGATTGAAACACAAGAGCTGTTATTATTAGACATAAAATAAGAGCAACAACAATAATAATATAAAACCCTCAACTTTTCTACCTTGCTAAAGTCTCCCCACAGTGTGTCTATTCTGGTCATGTGGTGCCCATTCAGTGGAAGCTGCTTTTCAAGACAATTATGAATTAAACATAGAGCCTGTCTTCAAGGATTTCGCATTGTAGTGGGAGAGGAGATATGTACAAACAGAATTATAATCTAAGGTAGCAAAAAGGTGACCAGTGTCATAAGGATGGTATAGATGAGGACTATGGGAGTTTAAAGTCCCTGGGTGGTGCAAATGGTAGAAGTGCTTCACTGCTGCTAACTGAAGGGTTGGAAATTTGAGTTCATCTAGAGGCACCTCAGAAGGAAAGCTTGGTGATCTACTATTGAAAAATCAGCCATTGAAAATCTTATGGAGCACAGTTCTACTCTGATACATGAGGTCGCCAAGAGTCGGAATTGACTCAATGGCAACTGGATGGGAGTTCAGAAAATTCAAATTACTTTCAGTTTTGGAAAGCTGGGGTAGGAAGCAGATATCAGTGTAGATTTTTTGCAGGGAGTGACATTTGAGCTGAAATGTAAAAGGTAAGTAGACTTGAACATGTGTAGCTTTTGTTCACTCAGTTGGTATTGAATGAACATCTACTTTGTGCCAGACGCAATGCTGGGCTCTGACAATGTAACAGTGGACCAGATAAATGTGGTCACTGTTATCATGGAGCTTAAACGTCTTTTTGAGAAGGGAAGGAAACCATGAACAGAGGTACAAACTTGGAACTTCTTAGTGCCTATGCAGAAAAACATTGAACAATTTGGCTAGGGTGTAGGGTCCATGAAAGGCAGTAGTGGTTGTATGGTTTTGGTTTGATTTTATAAAAGACAGGGAAACGCTGAAGGGTTTTGAGCAAAGAAATGACACAGAGCACTTAAGATTATTCTGGAAGCTCTGTGTAGGATAGAGAGGGACAAGGCCATAGATGGAAAAATTTGTTGGAGGTTGTCTTTATCTAGTGCTGCTGTAATATAAATACCACAAATAGATGGCTCTGACAAACAACAGAAATTTATTCTCTCACAATTTAGGAAGCTAAAACTCTGAATTTAGGGCACCAGCTCCAGGGGAAGGCTTGCTTTCTCTGTTGACTCTGGGAGAATGTCCTTGTCATCAAAGTTCCCCTGAGTCTAGGAGTTTTTCATCACAGGGACGCCAGGTCCAAAGAATGCAGTCCACTCCCAGCTCCTCTTTCTTAGTGGTGGGAAGCCCCTCTCTCTCTGCTTGGTTTTCTTATATCTCAAAAGAGATTGAGTCAAGATACAACCTAATCTTGTAGATTGTGTCCTGCCTCATTAATTAACATAACTGGCTTAACCCTGCCTCATTAACATCATAGAAGTTAGGATTTACAACATGTAGGATAATTACATTAGATGACAAACTGGAGGAAAACTACACAATACTGGTAATCATGGCCTAGCCAAGTTGACACACATTTTTGGGGGACACAATTCAATCCATAACAGAGGTTATTGCAATCATAGTTTTGAGGAATAATGAGGGCCTAAACTGAGAAACATCAGGGGGCAGATCAAGGTAGCATCTAAAGAACTGCCAATCAATTGGGTATTGAAGGCATGAGGATGTGGAAGACCAAGATTTCAGACCAGAGTGATTGATGGGCTACCCTCAACAGGAAAATTGAACACAAGAGCTCATCTTTTCAGCAGTACCATGACTATGCACAGTTGCAGTTCTGACACTTGGTATGATCCTATTATCCGTATTGTTAAATGATGCATACAAGCCTTATATACAAGTAGCATCAAATCATAAAGACATAGAGCAGACAGGAGAGCATGATTTCTGAACAAGAACTTATTCAGTGATATTAGAGTGATGATGGTATAAGGGCAAGGGTAAGTTTTCTGGGTTGCTTCTCTTTTCTCTCTTCTTTTTTCCTTTCCTTTTTAATAATATAAAAAGTCAAAACACTGAATGGCTATTCAAAGAAACAAACAGAAAACAGACTGAGTGGACATTAAAATGTACAGATTCAGTTTCATACTGACAGGGAAGAAAGGCATTAAGGAAAAAGTATAATTTTTGGAAAAGCTTTAATTAGTTCATAGCTAACCCAGTACCCCGTGCCGTCGAGTCAATTAAGTTCATAGCTAGAGTTTCTTAAATATCTGATTAATATTTTAAGGCATACAAATTAAGAGGTTCTTCATTTAGGTATTGGAACAATTATTACTCGAAAAGAACAGCAAATTCTCCCCTTTTACTGCTTTCCCAGGAATCTGTCAGACTTCCTAACGGACCGCAAATCTGTCCCCTTTGTGATAAATACATTTCTACTCAGAGAACCCTACCATACATTCAACTGCTGGGGTACATGTGACACTGAATGGCCTTATTGTATCCCATATTCTTTTATTTTGGAGAAGGACCTGGTTTCTGAATCTGCTCTATTCTGCCCCAATACTTTGTGTTACTGCTCCTCCATTTTTCTACAAAAACCTAAATATGACAGTGAAAATAAAATTGAAAGTACTCAAGTATTACAAATTTTCTCTTTGAACAGATTTTGGAAGCCTATGATATATATAATAGCACAGGGCCCTAGACTTTCTGACAAAAATCAAGCAATGAGGTGCTCTTCCTGGCTAAACAATTCATAGCAATTATGATGGTGCTTGGGAGTGGGAGTAAGGTAGGGGAAAGGAAAGGGGTCATGCACTAAGCCCCTGTCTTAGTTGCCTAGTGCTGCTGTAACAGAAATACCACAAGCGGATGGCTTTAACAAAAAGAAGCTTTTTCTCTCACAGACTAGTAGGCTAGAAGTCCAAATTCAGGATGCCAGCTCCAGGGGAAGGCTTTCTCTGTCAGCTCTGGAGGAAGGTCGTTGTCATCAATCTTCGCCTTGTCTAAGAGCTTCTCAGTGCAAGGACCCCAGGTCCAAAGCATGCACGCTCCTGTCTCTTCTTGCTTGGTGGTAATGAGATCCCCCTATCTCTCTGAGGGCTTCTGCCTTTTGTATCTCAAGAGAGATTGACTCAAGATAGAACCTAATCTTGTAGATTGAGTCCTGCCTCATTAACATAACTGCCTCTAATCCTGCCTCATTAACATCATAGAGGCAGGATTTATAAAACCTAAGAAAATCATATCAGATGACAAAATGATGGACAGTCACACAATACTGGGAATCATGGACTAGCCAAGTTGACACATATTTTGGGGCAACACAATTCAACCCATGACACCCCCTTAGCAGAATTCAGTATAATGATAAAAATGAAAGTTCCTCTTTCAGATGTCAATGGCATTTTGACTCCAGAGCATCGAGAGAGGGCTGGATACTGAGTTTCTGGCACTGTATAGTGCTTTGTACTTTTGAAATAACTTTCAATTTTCACATGCATTATTCCATCATCTCATTTCCCCTCAATCTACAAACATACTCAAGTTCCCCTCATCCTATTACAAACCAACCAACCTTCCCTTGAATCTCTCCCCCTCAAGTCCACCAGTGACCACCTAATTGCCAAATTCTTGTTGTGGATTTCAATTGTGTCCCCCAAAACTATATGCTGTAAGTCTTAACCCCTTTACCTGTGGAGCCAAGCTCTTACTAAAAAAAACTTTGGCATTTTGGATCCACCAGCCGCTCCCTGGAAACCCTATGGGGTAGTACTAGCCCCATAGGATTCGACTCAACAGCAACATTTTTTTTTATACCTGTGGATGTAATCCCACTTGGGAATAGAGTTTTCTTTATCATGTTAATAAAGCCATATCATTGTAGGGCGTGTCTAAAGCCAATCACGTCTGAGATATAAAAGGAGCAGATTAGCAGGAACAGAAGCAAGTAAGCATGAATGGGGGAAAGACAGAGAAGCTGAAAAAAGGATTTCCTTCCAGAGGGACAGAGAAAGCCTTCTCCTAGAGCCAGAGCACTGACTTTGGACTTGTAGCTTCCTAAACTGTGAGAAATTAAACTTCTGTTCATTAAAGCCACCCACTTGTGGTATTTCTTTTATAGCAGCACTAAGAACTTGAGACACCTATGAACTCCCCTCAATCCTCATCCTACTCACTTTTTCCCATATCTTCCACGAAGCACACTTGGCCCTATCTTCTACTTCTTCGGAAACTCACACCCCTTAGTAATAGTTATGTTCATGTGGCCCCTAAATATAGACATTGTCTCTAGTCTTCTTAACTTGCATTCTACTCACCCCGAGGGTGATGTTAGCCATTTCCATGGTCCAACGATTTATTTCAAGCAGATGACTCTGAGATCATTTCTGAACCTCAGACCCACCTTCCCACTGTAAATAATGAAAAAAAAAATAGCTCACACAGAAAACTCAGGTCTTAGTCTTCTAGTGCTGCTACAACAGAAATACTACAAGTGGATGGCTTTAACAAAGTGAAGTTTATTCTCTCACAGTCCAGTAGGCTAGAAGTCAGAATTCAGTGCACCAGCTCCAGGGGAAGGCTTTTTCTCTCTGTTGGCTCTGGAGGAAGGTCCTTGTGATGCATCAGTCTTCCCTCGGTCTGGGAGCATCTCAGGGCAGGAACCTCAGGTCCAAAGGACACGCTCTGCTCCTGGCACTGCTTTCTTGGTGGTTCCCATGTCTCTGTGCTCGCTTCTTTCTTTTACATCTCAAAAGAGATTGGCTTAAGACCCCATGTAATCTTGTAGATCTCATCAATATAACTGCCACTAATCCATTTCATTACATCATAGTGATAGGGTTTACAACATATAGGAAAATCACATAAAATGGTGGACAGTCATACAATACTGGGAATCAGGACCTAGCCAAGTTATTTTGATATTTTGAGGGGATGCAATTCAATCCATGACACTCAGTGTATTCTGAACCAAATCAGTTCTCCAGCAAACTTACTCTTCTACGTATGTTGCCTGTCTTATTACTGTACTATCCTTTTCCCCATCTCTAAGGCTAGAAACCCCAGAAGCATTTGTGTTATTCCCTCTCCCCTAGTATCCAGTCAGGTGCAGAAGTTGGTCTCAGCGTTTCAGCCTTTTAACTCTATAATCCATGTTTCACACTGCCAGAGACAGCTTCCTAAAATGCCTTTCTTGTCCCACTTCAAAAATCTTTTGTTGTTCCCCTTAATTAACAAAACTAATGTGGCTTTCAAAGGCCCTAGGAGTAGACCCAAATATAACTTTCAAACCTCTTCTACTCCATCCCTCTAGCCATGCTGGAACATGCCAATGATAAATAAACATATGATTACATCTCCAAACGTACATATTCCTTCATGCCATTAGATGCACATACAGTTTACTCTGACTGGTATGGCCTCATGGCCCAACTTCATCCCTTTTCTCCTATTAATCTTTCAAGGACCAATGCTGACTTTGTGAAGCCTTTCTTAGTTCCCCCCCCCCATTGAAATAAATTGTGTTATCTATGTCCCCACAGCAATTTGTTCATACCTCTATTATGGCCCTTATTTCATTCTGCCTTCTACTAAAGTTAGTTGTCTGTGTCCTTGACTAAAGTGTAAGTTCCTTGATGGCAATGACTGTCTCATTCATCTCTGGGCTTTTACACAAAGCAATTGCTCAATGAATTAATGTGTAATGTCAGCTCTCAGTTAATTAAATAAATGAAAAGGAATGTTTGGTACAGGTAATGGAAAATCATAGCTACTTTCCTCATCCAGGTGAGAACACAGCCTTGATTCCTGTTCTGGTAACTGAGGACCTGTGTAAGGTCAGCACTGAGAACAAGTCCCCCTAAACTGTGGATGCCTGGAAGTTGACTTTAAAGGAGTACTTTCAGGAGCTGATGACTGATTGACGACAAGCAGGAAGTTATTTCCTCCAAGGTCAAGCTTTTAACAAGTGTCTGCAATGTACACTGAGGGATTTGGCTGTACTCCAATTATGCTAATGTGTTTTATATATGGGCCTCCAGCATCCAGGAACTACCTCCCTAAACAATTTAATAAGTGTAAATATCAAGGCAGAGTTGTAAATGTGGAACTTATTTGTAATGTACCAACCTTGTTATTATCAAATGTCATGGGGTATAAGTCATGGCAATTATCCTGCCTGCTTTTCATTACATTTATTTTATTTTTTAAAAGTACAGTATATCCTCATAAGCTTCCGCTGTTCTGCCCTGAATGAGGAACGTAGCCTGGCTGTGTGCTCTGGAGTCATTGAAGGCAGGGACTTTGGAGTCACAGGATTAATGGGCAGCTCTTTTTCTAGTAGGAGACGGATCTCGTAGGCCGTTGACTCCAGCCCCCGACACTGTATCCTCTGCATTAGGTTCGCTGTGTGTTTCTGCTAACAGTTTAAGTTGTGCCACCTCATGGATTTCTCCCTGTACCAGATTCCATAACCTAAAACGCACAGTTGCTCCTTCCTCCACCGTCCTACCATCTCAACATGAGGATATGCGTGCGTGTCCCTGTCATGGAGAATTTGGCAATTTTGCACAAAGCCTTCAAACACTTGATTGCCAGTTTGATGTGATACAGTCCAGAGCCACCTCTTAAGTGGTCTGTTGTTAGGTGAGAGTGAGGGGAACTAGGCCTGACTGTTTGGTTTTCGACCAGAAAGGCATTCACAACCCAGCCCATAACTTCTATTTCCCAGTAGTTCCTTTCCCCTTCTCAGGGAGCGTCTCTCACTAAGTTGCATCAACCACTCAGAAGGAGGAAGGGCAGGTGAATCTTTTACACCGTAAAACTTAGCAAAGACTATGGTAACCTCCCTCTTTTCTTTCAAAGAAAAAGTCCTTCTATTCTATGTGCAGGCTCTAGCTGGCTTCTCTGGTATCAGGCAGAAATCCTGCCAGGCCATAGAAGTCTGTTGGTAAATGAATCTGTTTTTAAGGATTTTGAAAAGTGCCACATCTTTGAAAATTGTGTTTGAAAAAGAAGGAACCAAAAAGAAAAAAGGTAGTTAATCCCTCTCCTTGCACCCAGGAGGTACTTTAGGAGCCTTATTTCCCCAAATGGCACTACCCCACCTCCCGCCTCCCTCCCCCCCCACAACAATGTTAACAACAAGCTATTACTTTGTCCATCACTGATCCCACAAATATCCACTGAACATCTACTGTGTGACAGGCACTGTGCTAGACGTTATATAATAGTGAGCAAAGGCAGACATGATCCGGGCCCTCATGGAACTTGCAGTCAGTGGAGCATGCCAAGGATAAACAAACATGATTACAGTTGTGTTACATGGCTAAGAAGGAAAGACTACAGCTACTGTAGGAGAAAATAATGGTTTATGTGGGTGATGGGAATGGGGGCCTAATTTAGATTGGGTGATCAAGAGCAACTTCTCTGAAGAAGTGATACTTAATTGGAGCTGACCTACACTTGGTGTCAGGAGTCAGAGTTAACTCAAATAACTCAACAGCAACAGTTTTTTGTTTTGTTTTGTTTTACTGATAAAGTTAACCAGATGAAAAGTGAGCGTTTGTGTAGTCAATGTAAAGGAAATAAAGCACACATAAAGGAGTAGCGTATTACTAAGCTTTTGCTAGGTTGTTTTTTGGTTACAAACAACCCCCAAATCTCAGTTACAACAGCACAGGTCCCTTGTGACAGTTACAGGTCATCTGTGGCTCTGCTCCATATCTTCTTCTTTTAATAATAATATTTTATCGTGTTTTCACTGAAGGTTTACACAGCAATTTAGGCTTCCATTCAACAATTTCTACACAAGATGTTCAGTGACATTGGTTACATTCTTCACGATGCATGAACATTCTCATTATTTCCCTTCTGGTTGTTTCATTTGCTCCATGTCTTCTTCATTCCAGGATCCAGAATCTTGGATGAAGGAGGAGTCCTTATTTGAGACAGGCCATTCTAATGGCAGAGGGAAAAAAGCAAGGGCTGAACTATGCCACGGACCTTACTGCTTCAGATCGGGTGTCCAGAGGTCACTTTGGCTCACATTCTATTGACCAAAACAAGTCATATGAATGACCAGGTTCACATCAATGCCACAGGGCACGGCAGGAGGGAGTATGCCACTTACAAACAGACATTTTTGAATTTTACTTACCTTCCCAGGGCCTCAGTTTCCTCATCTATAAAAATGATGTTTAAAACAGCTGAATGGAACCTAATATAATTTCCTAGGGTTGAGCCCAGCCCTCAACATAGGCATTAGTTTGGAGGAACTGAAAATGTATAATCCAGAGTCTAAGATTTCTCTACATGCTACCTTGGCAATTTTTTTTTTCAATTACTGTGATAGAAAAACAGTTTTGTCAAGATTCTGCCTTGGCCACTAACTAGCTGTGTGACCTTCAGCAAGTTACTTAAACTCTCTGAGCCTTAGATTATTGTAAGGATTACATAGAATAATCTGTGTGAAAACATTTTGTACGGTATAAAGCCATACAAATACTAATCATAATTATCTGAATGCCATGATCATCTCCTCTAAGACCCCAAAATATGTATCTCTAGTACCCTCAATCCTATGTTTCTATCCTAAAAAATTCTATCCAGTCCCCTCAAACTCACTAGGTCAAAAATCAAAATCATCATCTCTCTGAAATTGTCATCATCCAGCTCCCCTCCAGACTTCATTATGTTTATCACTGACACAGACATGCTATCTTTGACATCTACTTCTATTCATTTAGTCACCAACTCCTATCAAGTCTCCCTTCATAGTATGAAAAACCAAAACCAAACCCGCTGCTGTGGGTCGCTATGATGCTGACTCATAGCAACCCTAAAAGACAGAGTAGAACTGCCCCATAGGGTTTCAAGGAGCGCCTGGTGGATTTGAACTGCTGACCTTTTGGTTAGCAGCTATAGCTCTTAACCACTACGCCACCAGGGCTTCCCTTCATAGTATAGTTCACATTAATCTCTTTCCTGTTTTAAAGCCACCACCTAAGCCCAGAACCTAGGTACGTCACTCACTGATTACTATAATAACTGCTCTTCCTGCTTGTGCTTCACCTCTATCCAAAAGAGCCATTTGATTATGTGATTCCCACACTCGAAACGCTGCAGTGGCTTGCCACTGAATAAAAAATTCAAGTCCAGAGTCTTCACATGAATAATCAATGTCCTCCACAATTTGGCCTGACCTCTTTTCTCAACCTTTACTCTGCTTTTACCTATACACGGAGCCCTGGTGGTGCAGTGTTAAGAGCTCAGCTGCTAACCAAAAGGTTGGCAGTTTGAATCCACCAACCACTCTTTGGAAACCCTATGGGGCTGTTCTGCTATGTCCTATAAGTTAGCAGCTTTTTTTTTTTTTTTAAACCTATGCACCCTCTGCTGTGGCCAGATTGGCCTAACTCACCATTCTTTAGAAATGACCTCATTATCAAGATCAACACTGTCCATTACAGCTTTTATGCGAACCACATACGTAATTTTAATTTATCTAGCAGTTGCTTTTAGAAAAAGTAAAGAAAAACAAGTTAATTTTTTAAAATAATTTTTATTGTGTTTTAAGTGGAAGTTTACAAATCAAGTCAGTCTTTCACACAAAAACCCGTATACACCTTGCTACACACTCCCAATTACTCTCCCCCTCTTCAATGAGACAGCCCGTTCTCTCCCTCCACTCTTTTCGTGTCCATTTCACCAGCTTCTAACCCCTTTCACCCTCTCATCTCCCCCCCGCCCCAGGCAGGAGATGCCAACATAGTCTCAATTGTCCACCTGATCCAAGAAGCTCACTCCTCACCAGCATCCCTTTCCAACCCATTGTTTAGTCCAATCCCTGTCTGAAGAGTTGGCTTCGGGAATGGTTCCTGTCCTGGGCCAACAGAAGGTCTGTGGGCCATGACCACAGGGGTCCTTCTAGTCTCAGTCAGACCATTAAGTCTGGTGTTATGAGAATTTGGGGTCTGCATCCCACTGCTCTCCTGCTCCCTCAGGGGTTCTCTGTTGTGTTCCCTGTCAGGGCAGCCATCAGTTGTAGCCGGGCACCATCTAGTTCTTCTGGTATCAGGATGATGTAGTCTCTGGTTCATGAGGCCCTTTCTGTCTCTTGGGCTCGTAATCGCCTTGTGTCCTTGGTGTTCTTCATTCTCCTTTGATCCAGGTGGGTTGAGACCAATCGATGCATCTTAGATGGCTGCTTGCTAGCATTTAAGACCCCAGAAGCCACTCTTCAAAGTGGGATGCAGAATGTTTTCTTAATAGATTTTATTACGCCAATTGACTTAGATGTCCCCTGAAACCATGGTCCACAGACCCCTGCCCCTGCTACACTGGCATTCAAAGCATTCAATTTATTCAGGAAGCTTCTTTGCTTCTGGTTTAGTCCAATTGTGCTGATCTCCCCAGTACTGTGTGCTGTCTTTCTCTTCCAAGTGAAGTTAATTTTAATGTATTTATTCAACTAATAGGAGTTCCTTGGTGGTGCAAACAGTTAATTGCTTGGCTACTAACTGAAAGGCTGTGGTTGGAATCCACCCAGATGTGCCTCAGAAGAAAGGCATGGTGATCTACTTCCATGGGATCACAGCCACTGAAAATCCTATGAAGTGCAGTTCTACTCTGAAGCACATGGGGTTGCCATGAGTCAGAATCAACTGGTTTGGTTTCGTTTTTAGTATTCAACCTAATATATCCAAAATAATATCCTTTGAACATGTAATCAATATAACATTATTAATAAAACATTTTGCATTCTAGTTTTCATACTAAATCTTCAAAAACCCTTATGTATTTTATACTTCTACCACCTATCTGCCAGTTTGTATTACTTGCAGTGGCTTGTGTGTCGCTATGATGTTAGAAGTTATGCCACTGGTATTTCAAATACCAGCAGCATCACCCATGGTGGACAGGTTTCCGCAGAGCTTCCACACTAAGGCAGACTAGGAAGAAAAGACTGGTGATTTACTTCCAAAAATTAGCCAATGAAAACCTTGTGGGTCACAACAGAATATTGTCCAAATTGCTTACTTTGGACAGTCATCAGGAGAGATCAGTTGCTTGAGGAGGACATCCTGTTTGGTGAAGTAAAGAGCCAGCGAGAGCAAGGGAGACCCTCAGTGAGATGGATTGGCACATGCTGGTAATCGTGAGGATGATGCAGGACCAGGCAGCATTTTGTTTTGTTGGATAAAAGATCATCTTGACTGGTAGTCAACTTGATGGCAGCTATCATGTATCTATCTATCTGTCTGTCTGTCTGTCTATCATCTATCTATCTATCATCTATCTGTCTGTCTGTCCATCATCCATCTATGTATCATCTATCTATGTATCATCTATCTATCTATCTGTCTGTCTGTCTGTCTGTCTATTATCTATCTGCCTGCCCGCCTGCCTGCCTGCTGATCTATGTTACACTTATAGCACATCTCAGTTCTCACTCAGTAGGCACATTTTCCAGTGCCAATACCCACATGTGGCTAGTGGCTACCATATCGGATGCACACACCTAGCCCTCACCCTTTGGCTCAAAGCAAGATTTGTCCTGTGCTTGAAATGTCTCTGGCTCAAATCATTACTGGACTCTTTCCCTTCAAGAACTCAGCTTTATATCCCACATGCTCTAAGAAGCCTTCCCAGATTCTCTCAACTGAAATTCATCTTTCCCCTTCCCATACTACCATATATTTTTAACTCTTTCGAGTAGGTAATACATTTATTTGGTTCAAAACTTGAAGGGTATCAACAAATATGCATAGAACGCTCTCCTCCATCAGCCGTCCTGATTCCCTTCCCTGATGGCAACCAGTTTTATCAGTTTCTCTGTATCCATGCATATAAATCTTATATATATACAAATGCATATGTAAACACACATTCCTCTCCTCTTCCTGTTTAAACCAGTGGCAGCATACTAAACATACTCTTCTGTACCTTACGTTTTTGCACTTAATAGTCCGTCTTGGAGATCATTCCATATCAGTACGTAAGCGTTCCATAAACCTTTCTACCATGTATTAAAGATAATTATATTTGTGTCTGTCTCCCTGACAAGGCTTTTAATTCTTAAAGGGTATGGATTTTCTTTTCTTCTGTATCCTTGCACAGCCCTGCACCTTGGGCTCTGGTGCTGTGTGTAATACTCAGTAAATGTTTGTTAAACTGAATTGCTTAAACTGTTACCAGATTAATCTTTCTAACATGCTTTTTTGCATATGGCACCCCATCCCCATCAAAATGTCATTAACTTCTAATTGCCAACAGCATACATTTCACCTTCAAAGACCTTCACAAAGCAGGCCCAACCTCCCTTTGTAGCTTAATGTTCTTTATTCTCCAGAGACATACCCTTTGCTTTAACCAATTAGTCTCCTCATTGGAGCTTTGCCACAGGTTGATATGTATGGTTACCTATCTCTTTGCGTGTGTGTGTGTGTGTGTGTATGTGTGTGTTTCTAATGTCTTCCCTACTAGACTATAAGTGTCTGAAACAGGGGTTATGTCTAATGCCTTTACTTACCCTAGTACAGGCCTACTACATGGTAATATTCAATACATACTTGATGGACTTGAAAATTTCTTTGATCAGGCCTTCTTCCCTCCTTTCCCTTTCCTTAAGCCTCTTCTGGCCCAGGCTGGATGATAATTGCCCAGATTGTACATTTCCTTTTGGCAGAGACCAAAGACAGTTTGTTTCTCTAATCCTTTTTTATTTTTAAATCATTCTTTCCTCATTCAAGTGATTCTCAAGCCAGAGAAGTTGTAGGCAGAAGCGGTGGCAGAGGTCAAAGCACAAAAATCAACAGAGCTTCTGTGATGGAGTTTCTCTTCTTATTTTAACTCTTTTTGTCTAGGATTCCATTTATTTAAATCAGAAATCCTACGATTCTTCTGTCTCAAACAATTGAAGCTGCTTGAAGATTCACATCAAAAGCCAAGATGACACTGCCATGGCTGGCTAACATTTCAATAAAGTCCAGTACTATTTAAATAATATAACTCAGAGATGGGAAGCGTTACAATAGTTATACATAGTTGAGCCCTATGTGGCAGGCATTATCCTAAGGCTTTACACTTTTTATTCCATTTAATCCTCAGATAGGTTCTGCTATTCATATTTTATAGATATGTGAACTGAAGCTCAAAGAGGTAAGGTGGCATGAGGTGGAACTCTAACCCAGGCCATATGACTCCACAGCACATGCTCTTAACCACTAGGTGTCTTTCTCCCTTAGCTTGAGAAAAATAACTGTCTTTCTGGTATATATTGCTTGAAACCCATTATATTTAAAGCTCATGGGAGCGTGAGTGTCATTAGCCACTTTTGTTTCCTTTGCCTTTCACTTGGTCCAGAAAGAACTGCCCTAATTTTACCCTGAGCCTCTTGATAGTTTCAATGTCCCTAGCCAAAAAGGGCTTGGTATCTAGGCTCTGTATCTAGAGTGTTCCTTGCCACTCAGAATAGGCTCCATGGACCAGCAACAGCAGCATCACCAGGGAACTTGTTAGAAATGAAGAATCTCAGGCACCACCTCAGACCTGTGGAATCAGAATCTGCATTTTAACAAGACGCTCAGGTGATTCGTGTGCACATTAAAGGGTGAGAAGCACTGCTCTACATCTTCTGGAGTACTTCCTTAGTGATTCTTTGCTGGAGTGTTCTGAAAGCAGAAGTCTAGAATCTGACTTGAAAGGGAAGGATTCATTTAAGCTTCTCCTGGTTCTCTGGCCTTGAGGAACCCCAGGGTCAGTCAGAGGCCATGTTAAGAGTAGGTCTTGTAGTCTTTAGAATTTATATATATATATATATATGTATATGGGTGAAATTAAAAGACAGCCACATGTTAGCCATCATTTCATTTCCATATTTCTTTCATACTCTCCTGGTGCCTCACACTGACACAACACAGAGTCTTTCTTTTATATAGTGGGAAAATTTTTAATTAAAAGCAGTGGAAACTTTGAGCATAGATAATCCTTTAAAAATTAAGTTTTTCTGTATTTACAAGCTTCCACTTATTTGGTAGTGACAATAGGATTAAAAGAAAAACCCCACCTCCAAAGGCATATAGAGGAATGATTAAACTAATTTATAGTACTTGCTTTAATCTTGGTATATTGAATTGTAGTGTCTAACTCTTTAAGTTCTCTTGGTCTGAAGTAAAGGAAAACTGTATCACCATCTTCTACGTTGTATCTGTGAATCACAGTGGAAATTCTGCCCCCCTGTAGTGCCAGCCTACCATCCACATTATCCCTGTGATAGATTGGGAAAGATCCGGAAGCATCTCCTCACTCCACCCCTAACATTTAATTGCCATTCTACTCATTCCTTTGCTTTAAGACTGGAAAGCCCATGTTCAGAGCAAAGCCATTAGGAGCTATTAATTTCTTAGCTCTAATAAATCAATCAGACCAGCATTTCATTGGGGAAGGTGCTTAGGAACAGGACACAAGGCAAGGCAATATGAAGGAGAGGAGGAAATGGGTTGAAATCTGGGCAGCCAGGGAGACCAGGAAGGGCCCGGGATAGGGAGAGGGTAGCTGAGATATACAGATATCAGTTTTGCTTACTTTCAGATTATGGTTCAGGCCATCTCTGCTGCCTGTCATATCTAAAGATTGCTATGGTTTCTGTCTTAGTCATCTAGTGCTGCTGTAACAGAAATACCACAAGTGGATAGCTTCAACAAAGAGGAATTTATTCTCACAGTGTAATAGGCTTTTTTTTTTTTTATATAGGCTAGAAGTCCAAATTCAGGGTGTCACCTCCAAGGGAAGGCTTTCTCTGTCGGCTCTGGAGGAAGGTCCTTGTCATCATCTTCCCCTGGACTAGGAGCTTCTGCATGCAGGAACCCCAGGTCCAAAGGACATGCTCTGCTACTGGCACTGCTTTCTTGGTGGTATGAGGTCCCCAACTCTGCTTGCTTCCTTTCCTTTTACCTCTTGTAATGTAAAAGGTACTGGAGGCCACACCCTGGAAAACTCCCTTTACATTGGATCTGGGATGTGACCTTAGTAAAGGTGTTACAATCCCGCCCTAATCCTCTTTAACACAAAATTACAATCACAAAACGGAGGACAACCACACAATACTGGGAATCATGGCCTAACTAAGTTGACACATTTTTGGAGGACACAATACAATCCATGACAGTTTCACTCCTATACCTTTTGAGGAAGCACCTAGAATAGGAAGAAGAGTGGTATTTGAGGTGAGGTGAAATATTTCTTCTTGCTCCTGGCACCTCTGCCCACTCCTGCCTGCCTTGAGGTTGGCCTTTTCTCTCTTCGATGAGACTGGCTGGGTCAGGCCTGGTTTTGCTTTCTGAGCCACTCAGATCAGAGTCACCGATTAAGAGGAGGGAACCCTAATCACAGGTACAGCCCTTTTAAGTCAGAAGAGTGGGATTACTTTGAAAGGGACCATGCATCTCCAAGACATTTGGCTGAAAGTTATTCCATTATTTTAATTTTAGAAAAACTACATTCCTTATCTTTTGCCCTTAGTGAGCTCTGCTCCACCAGGGATATCAATTTTGATGTTTCCTGAAGGGCTCTGGCCAGATGTAACTAATAGCTCATCATGATCTGATATCTGGAATATGGCCTCAAACAATAGGAAGATGATGATCATTGTATCCTTGTGACGTTTACGTAAGTGTCTGTCTCTAGATTTTGGCAAGAAGAGTTGAAGTTTTTTTTAAAAAAAGAACCATTGCTCTTGAATTTGAAACAAAGTACTTGGCAGCTAAAAACAGGGCAAAGCAGCCAGTTTGCAATGGTTGGAGCACATTGTGTGTTGGGCTGGCTTAAGGCATCACCAGCGAGAAGCAGATGTGAATGATTATTATTAACATTTCTGTAAACTCACTTCCTTCTGAGGGGCTTAGTGCATTCTCTATCGATTATCTCACTTATCCTTAAGGGCTTTTGATTACCTTCGGGGGCTGGGAAAGAAGGGGGAGTCAACACACAAGCACATACCCCTTAAGAGTTTACTAAATGCTTTTACATCTCATGTCTTGTTTGAGCCTCACAAAAAGTCTGTGAGGTCTACAGAGGTTATCATGCCCTCTTTGTGAAAGAGCAGCGATTGAAAACCAGGGCTTCCAGCTCCATTAACTTCTCTGCACTACATCCCAAGTGCCCCAGAGCAGTAACTTTCAGCACCAGTTGTTGCTGTAGAGGGCATGCCCTGTCACCTTTAACTCCCAAGGAATAAAGGTAGCTGTCTGTTTGGTGGCGTAGTGGTTAAGTGCTACGGCTGCTAACCAAAGGGTCAGCAGTTCAAATCTGCCAGGCGCTCTTTGGAAACTCTATGGGGCAGTTCTACTCTGTCCTATAGGGTCGCTATGAGTTGGGATCGACTTGACGGCACTGGGTTTGGTTTGGGTTTGGTGTGTTTCAGAAGGGGGTGGGTGCATCACCAGGCTCCTTCTTCCCCTGCCTCATTTGCTCTTTATTTCTTACACCCTGGATCCTTACTTAATGTCACAAAACAAACAAACAGAAAAACAAACCCAATGCCCTCAAGTTCATTCTGACTCATAGCAACTCTATAAGACAGAGTAGAACTGTCCCATAGGGCTTTCAAGGCTGTAAATCTTCACTCTCTCTGAACACCTGGTGGGTTCAAACAACTGACCTTTCCGTTAGCAGCCAACTGCTTTAACCACTTTGCCACCATGGCTTCTCTTCTTAAACTTGGGCAACTCTAAATGATACATTGTTTCTATATCTGTGTCCTTCCCTCCAACCCCAGGTAGTACATGTGCCTTCATAGTTCCCACACGTCCTTCTTCATACCTACATTCAAAAGTGTTTCTTGACTTTTTAAAATCCCTTTGTGATAAACGTCTTTCATGTCCTGCCCTTGCCCCCACCCCCCTCAGCTTCCTACCCCAGGCAAAGATACTGGTGTGCACATGCATACCTAATTGATAGTCCCTCAGACTCCTGATTTGGATAACCATCATTTTATCCCTGTTGTTATTAGTTGCCATTAAGTCTATTCCAATTCATGGCGACCCCACGTGTGCAGAGTAGAACTGCTCCCTACGGTTTTCAAGGATGTGACATTTTGGACGCAGATTGTCCGGCCTGTCTTTTAAGATACCTACCGGTGGGTTCAAACCGCCAACATTTTAGCTAGTAGTTGAGTGTTTAATCTTTTGTGCCGTCCTGGGAAACTTATCTCTGAAAAACCTAACGCCAAACCCATTGCCATCGAGTTGATTCTGACCCATAGTGACTCTACAGAACAGAGTAGAACTGCCTCATAGAGTTTCCGAGGAGCAGCTGGTGGATTCAACCTGCGGATCTTACGGTTAGCAGCCATATCACTTAACCACCATGCAGTTTTTACTTATCTTTATTTTCTGCCTTACCAAATCAATATGCTTATTTTTTCCTTTGCTAAAGACAAGATGATTACAATACCGATATAATCTTTCAAACTATATCCTCTCCCATCTTAATTCTGAAACATAGCCCCTTGAGAATCACTGCTCTATTATTACCTATCAAACTTGATTATATTTACAACTGTTTCCATGTCTGTCCCACTACACCGTGATCTCCTCGAGGACAAGGATACAATCTGGTTAATCTTTGTATCCACATGTACCAAGCACCGTGCCAGGTGTGTACTGGATGCACAACAGGACTTATTCCATGCTAGTGCATCACTCTCCCCATGTCTCACTCCCTTTTCCACAAAAGTACAAATTGGAAGTGTTTAAAGTTCTTTTACACCCGACTCTGTGAACAGTGTCAAAGAAAACCACAAGGGCTCCCTTCTCCATTCTCCCCATTCTATCATCCCATCATATCTTTCCTGTTCAGGTTCCATATGCCTCGGCTTGATAAATTATACACTCCTTTCTTTCATCCTGAACGTTTAAACTGACAGTAATTGCCCAGAATTGAATGCATGACCTCTAAGGATCTAAATCTACGAAAAAAGGGCTGGTTTCACACTCTAATCTGCTGTCATAATAATCCTCAAGAGGGTTGATTCTGTAACTTAGGTGTGGCTGGCATGTCAAAATAAAGGTTCCCATCTGCTCCACTGGTCAGCCCACCACCTACAGCTGAACTTGAAAATACTTTTGTATTGCTTGCTGTTTACGTGCCTGTTACATTCACGAGAACCATTCACACAAAGCACCTGGAGTGAAGGACCACACTTTTTGTTTTGTTTTAATTTTATATCTATTGATATTTTTGTAAGCTATAATAAAATAAGTTCCTAGAAAAATATAACAAGAAATTTCATACAAAATACAAGCTCCATTTTTTTTATTAATGTCGACAGACATTAAGTTACTCTGTCAAATTGCTCTAAAGGTTTCTAAATGTTTACTTTCAGTAGCTACATTTACCTGATTACAGACCATCATCAGCCTGGATAGGAAGATTTGAGGAACACTGTATGAGACTATGAGCTTAGCCAGGTTTCGACCACGCATTATTGAGGCCCGAATTGTCCTTGAACCCCAGAACCTAGCATCCATCATGAATAATGATCATTACGTTTGAATGAACAAATGTGCTTTCCTTAAAGGACTACCGACCCATGTGGACATACATAAGATGTGAGTGGCCCAACACTGTAACTAAAGGGGAAGCCTCTAGAGGTAGGTGGACCTTGGTTAAAATCGCTATTTAACCACCTACCAGCTCTGGGACCCTGAACAAGTTATTTAACCCATATGTGCCTCAATGTCTTCATCTATAAAAGAGAAATAATTATAGTATCTATCTCATAGGGATACTGTGAGGGCTAAATGACAGGATGCGTTTAAAATACTTTGCCAAGTGCCTGGCACATAGTACAAACTCAGTAAGGTTGGGTATTATTACCATCTGACTAACAAATGGTGTTAAGTGACACACTTAATGCTCCATTCATTTCACGTGTGAGAGAAGTTACCCGTTGACATTCCCACAAGCACCTCCTCCCCAGAGTGGGGATTTCTGAAATTCCTTCATCCAGTCTACCTTAGGTTTGGCAGGACTGCTCTCTTAGTGGAGTCATAACTAAGGTATGGCAGGTAGGGTGACACTTAAGGAAGAGAGCTGATGAGTAGTTTCTATTGGCCATCACAGTTTCCATTGCCAGCTGTGAGAGATCACTCAGCATTTTAACACTAATTGCCATGGGCACTTTTTCCCTAGATAGGCCCCTGTCTCTTAGGCATGCTGTCCCTTCTCTTCCTCCTTCTACACGAGTTGATCTCTCATTGCTGTCAACAAGTTTCCGGTACCCTAGCCAAGTCAGTCTGCTCACTACTCTTACCTTGCACTCAGCTGGCTAATTCTCACTTCTGGGCATTTTCTGGTGCCTGCCCTTAACTTGTAATTCCCTGATCTTTCTTCTCTGTCACAGGCGTTTTGCCTTCTTTGAAGCCAGTCTCTAAATTAGCCTCTGTAAACAGTGGTTCTCCAACTTTGGTCATCAGAATCACCTGGGGAACCTATGAAGAATGCGATTTCCTGAACTCTACTCGCAGATTCTGATTTAGTAGGTTTGGCATAGGGCACAGGAATTTGATTTATTATAAGCCCTGCCCCCTTCCTACCGACTTCAACCCCCAGGGAACTCTGAGGCAGGAACTTCTTTGGACCACAGACTGAAAAATACTGTTGTATAAGAAAACAGTAGTTAATATCACTTGAATCAATTCTTTTTCCAGATTCCCTCAAATGTTAATATTTTAATAAAGTAACACCTTATTAACTCAGCTCCATTAAATTGGGATTCTTGATAATTGGACAGAAGCCACATTGCCAAAAAGAGAGGTGGGAGGCTGAAGATGAATCTCCCTTCAAAATGATGAGTAGAGCTAGCCATGCATATTTAGATTAAAAAAAAATTAGATAGGTACCAAGTAATTCCTTGCTGATTTATTCATTGACTGAAAGTTCCTTGATTAGGCCATTCAAGACCTCATTTACCATTTTTTCTCACTTGAATTATTGCACTAACCTCTTATCAGCTCTCCCCACTTTCACTCTTGTTGCCCAATAGTCTGTTCTCCATACAGATATCCACCATCTGGTGATCTTTAAAACACACACACACACACACAAAATTCTGGTTGTATCATCTACTTAAATAAAACCTTCTAATGGTTTTCAGTGATCTTAGGATAGAGACAAGATGCTCTATCAAGGTCTACAAGTCTCTGCATTGTCTGTGCCTGCTTACCTTTCTAGCCTCACCTTATTGCACTCTCCCTCTTTTAGACATACTGACTTTCTTTCAATTCCATGCCCAGAACATACTTCTTCCTGCTACAGAACCTGTGCATATGCTCTTCGTTCCATTTGGAATGTTCTTCACAGCATTCCCTCCCCCCCACACACACCCACACATATGAACACTTAGTTAACTCTGACTCATTTTTTGGATTTTTGGCTCATATGTCTCTCAGGGAATCTTCCTGACTCTCTGCTCTAGGTCCATTTGCTTTGTTATATGCTTCAAAGAATCATATTTCTTTTTCTTAGAATACTTGTCCCGGATAGTGATTATTAACCATTATTATAAGTGTAATTAAGGAGTCCTGGTGGCACAACAGTTAAATGCTCAGCTGCTAACCAAAGTACGATGCTTCGAACCCACCCATTCACTCCACAGAGAAAGACCTGGTGATCAGCTCCCATATGGATTACAGCTTAGGAACCCTATGGGGCAGTTGTACTCTGTCATAGCGGTTCTGTATGAGGCAGAATCGACTTGAAGACACGGAAAAACATTAGTATAATTATTTGATTAAAACCCATCTCCTCTTCTAGACTGTAAGCTCCCTGAGGATCCAAAGCATATCTATTTTTGTTCATCACTCTATCCTTAGTATCTAGCGTATGCTGTTAGGTTCTGTTAAGTTGATTCTGACTCATAGCAACCCTATGTACAACAGAACAAAACACTGCCTAAGCCTGAGCCACCATCACAATTGTTATGCTTGAGCTCATTGTTGCAGCCACTGTGTCCATCCATCTCGTTGAACATCTTTCTCCTTTTCACTGACCCTCTACTTTACCACACAAGATGTCCTTCTCCAGGGACTGGTTCCTCCTGATAACATGTCCAAAGTATGTGAGATAAAATCTTGCCGTCCTTACTTCTAAGCAGCATTCTGTCTGTACTTCTTCCAAGACAGATTTGTCCTTTCTTCTGGAAATCCATGGTGTATTCAATATTTTTTGCCAATGTCATAATTCAAAGGCATCAATTCTTCTTCAGCCTTCTTTATTCCTTGTTCAGCTCTCACATACGTATGAGGCGATTGAAAACACCATGGCTTGGGTCAGGCGCACCTAAGTCCTTAAAGTGACATCTTTGCTTTTTAAGACTTTAAAGAGGTCCTTTGCAGCAGATTTACCCAATGCAATGGGCCTTTTAATTTCTTGACTGCTGCTTCCATGGCTGTTGATTGTGGACCCAAGTAAACTGAAATCCTTGACAACTTTGATCTTTTTCTCCATTCATCATGATGTTGTTTATTGGTCCAGTTGTGAGGATTTTTGTTTTCTTTATGTTGAGGTGTAATCCATACTGAAGGCTGTGGTCTTTGATCTTCATTAGTAAGTGCTTCGAGTCCTCTTCACTTTCAGCAAGCAAGGTTGTGTCATCTGCATAACGCAGGTTGTTAATGAGTCTTCCTCCAATCCTGATGCCCCCCTCTTCATCACAGAGGCCAGCTTCTTGGATTATTTGCTCAGCATACAGATTGAATAGGTATGGTGAAAGAATGCAAACCTGACGCACACCTTTCCTGACTTTAAACCAATCAGTATCCCCTTGTTCTGTCTGAACAACTGCCTCTTGATCTGTGTAAAGTTCCCTCATGAGCACAATTAAGTGTTCTGGAATTCCCATTCTCCACAATGTTATCCGTAATTTGTTATGATCCACACAGTTGAATGCCGTTGCATAGTCAAGAAAACACAGATAAACATCTTTATGTTTAAGAAGAAGGATTGGTAGTTGGAAAATATGGCCTTGGTGGTAGAAACGATGCCAGAGATCACGTGGCAGATTTTGAAAGACCAACAACTTCTTCATTGGAAATACTTCTTTTCAACAACATAAATGGTGACTATACATGCGGACCTCACCAGATATAAAACACAGGAATCAAGTTGACTACATCTGTCTAAAGAGATGATGGAAAAGCTCAGAGTCTTCAATATCAGCCAGGGAACCAGGCAAACACGACACTGATTACCCCTGCCCATTGGCCTCTACACTGAATAATTAGCTTGTTCATAGGAGCTGCCCGGGTATCAGATGGGCATGATGGGATCCCCGTTGAAGTCATTAAGTTTCTGTTTAGCATTGTAAAATCTTGTAGGCTATTACCTTAACCAGCTCTAAGTATTTCACGGTTTTACTCTGGTTAAGCTATCTATCCTGGTCTTTCCGGTATGCATGTAATTACAGTTCTTGAAGTGAAATTAAGGAGAAGTGGTAGCAAGAAATTGCTGGTGATGGTGATGGTGATGGTGATGGTATTGGGGGAATGAATGGTGATGGTCCTGGGGGAATGAATGGCTAGTGTAGTATAATATGTGTTGCTTCTTAGTACCAGATGCCATTCAGAATTTGGCATAAGAGCCACCTTAGCAACCTGGAAAGCTTCAGCTCAGATCACATTTATGTCTAGGAGTAGAAATATATTAACTACCTATCCCTACGCTTATGGGCCCCCCAGTAAAATCATAGACATAAAAAGATTCGGGACATTTGGGCTAGGGGATGATTGAAGATGTGGATTTTTTAAAAACTCAGATTGACTAATTAGGCTGCCTTTGCTTTTTTTTTTTTTTTGCTCCCAGGATAGGTAAATGCCATGTCAAATCCTATGACTCCAGATGGGTAGAGGCATAACATGCTAATGCTTCTGTCAGTGACAACCTTAACTACAGAGCAAGAGGAAAATTTAGATGATTTTCCAATTGGTCATAATTCTCCAAACACTCTAATATCACATGTTGTCTCTGTAGTCCATCTGCAAAAAGGCATGTCACAGAAAGTGCATAAATTGACTGACCTCACAATTACTCTATCTGCTCAAATATTCTGCTATTTTGATTTTTTTTTTTTTTTGGCAATTGTGGCTATTTTAACTGTCCTATCAAATCAAATGATGCAATAAGTGATATTCCTCAGCATCTGAGATGCTGTTGGCAGGACCTGTGGATTCTGAGTAATTTGGGTAGATTTCTGCAGGCTTTGCAAAGCCATTTTAACATGATGACTTTTCAAATGAGTGTGCCTGTGTGTGTGTGTGTGTGTGTGTGTGTGTGTGTTATGGCTTTTCCTTTTTTAGTTTTAACTGGCAAATGATATAAAAGCCAATCAAAAGTGGAGTTAATCTGAAAATTATAAAAAGGAAATATCCTGTCAAATTGCTATACTTTTCAGATAATCTTCGCTCATCCTCTATATCATAGTTATCTAGTGGTGCTAGAACAGAAATACCACAAGTGGATGCTTTAACAAAGAGAAATTTATTCTCTCACAGTCTAGGAGGCCAGAAGTCTGAATTCAGGGTGCCAGCCCCAGGGGAAGGCTTTTTCTCCCTGTCATCTCTGTCATCAATCTTCCCCTGGTCTAGGAGCTTCTCAGGGTGGAACCTCGGGTCGAAAGGACATGCTCTGCTCCTGGAGTTGCTTTCTTGGTGGTATAAGGTTCCCCTGTCTCTCTGCTCAATTCTCTCTTATACACCTAAAAAGAGTTTGGCTTAAATTGTAGATTAATCCCATCTCATAACATCACAGAGATAGGATTTACAACGCATAGGAAAATCACATCACATGACAAAACGGTGGACAATCATACAATACTGGGAATCATGCCGTAGCCAAGTTGACAGATATTTTAGGGGTACACCATTCAATCGATGACACTCTGTAAACTTGTACGTATTTATAATTTACATTAGTCTTTATGATTAGGAAGCCTGTTGGAGAATTTCTTTCCTTGATAATACTCAAAGTTTTTGTTCACTATATAAATTTAAATTTCTTAATAAAAACCATCAGTTATATAAAATATCTCCCCATCTGTTAAAAATTCACTTGGAAAATGTTTGGAAAGTGTCCTCTAGATATAATTATTCTTTGCCTAATCTCCTTTCCCACTCACCCATTAAAAATATGCATAACGATTTTCTAAAACTGAGGTCGTAAACGAGATGAGACAGCCAAGGATTGCATGATTACTTTGCCATAGATAACTGGACTGTGCATCAACAGTGGACACAAAGGCAGTATTTATGGGGTGACCAGTGGCCTACGAAGTTGTCTGGCATAAGAAATCCTAGCCAATCAGATTCTTGCTCTTGGGGAGTTTCAATCTGAGCCTCAAAAAGAGCCAGTTCATTGGTCAGTAGTGGAAGAAGTAGAGGCAGAGACAGAATTGCTGAGCTAAGCTAATAGCAGAACAGTACAGTATGGAGTAATAACAACGGGCAAGTTCTTTGGATGGCTTATGTAGCTTGTTTATTTACAATAAACTTTCATTAGCTGAGATATCAGAGCATGCCACTATTCTTTGTAACTTGATTGTGTCTAACACATGGGTCAATTTTTTTAATTTTCTGTAGTTGTCAATGTAGAACAAATTGAGGCTGAACAAAGAGGGGAATCTGGGTCTACTCATTCCTTGACCTGTTGCCATTGAGTCAATTTCGACTCATAGTGATTCTATAGGACAGAGTAGAACTGCCCCACAGGGTTTCCACAAGGAGCGGCAGGTGAATTTGATCTGCTTACCTGTTCATTAGCAGCCGAGCTCTTAACCACTGTGCATCCAGGCCTCCATACTCATTCCCAGTCTAATGGTATTTGCAAGGTCAACTTTATGTCCTATCAGAAAAGCTTTCATGCTCAAATAACTGAAAGTTATTTCAGAATTACCTGAAAAGTTAATTCACAGCCTAGATACTGTATTTCTTTATGCATGCTGCTATCAATTGCATCAATAGTATGATGCTGTCTTGTGTGTGGAAAAGACTGGTGATGATTCTGTGAGATGACAAGTACATTTCCAGGTTGATATGTATAAGATGATTGATTGACAAAACGGAACTCCTAGGAATTAGTTTGAAGAAAATCTACCTGTGGTCATTCAAAGCCCTGGTGAGGGAAATCCACAACCGAGACCACACTTAATCCTTAAACCTTCAAACAGAAAACATGTTTCTCAAATGTTTCAGAAGAAGATTAAATATGCTTTGCATACTTGGCTTTTTTCTAAAACGTGCCTCTTCTGGATGAGTTTGCCTGACTGCCAGATCTGTGCAAGGTTCTGGGACAATGCCACCATTTACCTCACTTCTTGGGATAGAACACAAGACTCAACTTTTTAGCACTTTTTATCCAGAGACAAAAAAAGACTTCACTTAAATTAACCAAAGAAATCTAACGTCTAATGCTGATCTTCAAATTCCACACTGTCCTGCCTCCTTGCGAAATGTTTGTATACCATGAAGACTCTGGACTGGTGAAACCTTTCCTAAGACTTTCCACATACTGGTTAATTCAACTAATCTACAGAACCCAAACCAGTTGCTGTAGAGTTGGTTCTGACTCATAGAAATTCCATGTGTGCAGAACAGACCTGCACTCCACAGGGATTTCAAGGCTGTGATCCCTCATAAGCAGATTACCAGGCCTAGCTTCTGAGGCACTGCTGGGTAAGTTTGAACCACCAACCTTATGGTTAGTATGTAGTGGAGCACTTAACAGTGTATTTGCACCACCCAGGGACTCCTCCACAGAACCAAGCCAGCTTAAAAGAAAACTTGACTCAACTTTGAATCTCTGTGGTGCACCTGTAAAATGAGAATGATAAAACCTGCCATGCCAGCATGATGCCCCTGAATCCTAGGATATGAGAGGAGGAAATGCTTCCCCCACATCATCTCATTCAGCCTCTTTCCTTTACCTCATGAGTAATATATGAGCTTCAAATGGGACAACGTGGATACATTTAGAAGAATGCTACAAGGTATTAGCATCATCACTCTTCGTATTCATTTGAATGATGCTGTTACTAACTGTTCCAAAGGACCTTCTCGGTTTTTTAGTTACTGGTAACCTTGATTGGAAACGCTTTCTATTTTTCAACCCCCCCAAAACTCTCTGCCTTTGATGGTTATATCTAAATTCATCTTCAGAAAAACTAACCAAACCACTAAAGCCCAAACCAAGAAGGCACTTTCTGAATTTGCCCTAGTTAAGGTGTCATCATCTTTCTAGAATAACAGTATGGCTTATTTGGAAAAACTTTGAAAGGTAATCTTGTCTAAAAACTCTCCAGTGTCAATCTGCAAACCAGCTGCACCTGAGTTACCTGGGAGCTTTTGACAAATACAGACTTTTTTTTTTTTTTAGTTTTACTAACCTTTTTTTTACTATGAAAAATTAAACCATTAAAAAAAAATGAGAAAACTCTGAGATGTACATCATCAAGCTTCCACAATTGACCACCTATGGTTGATCTTCTGGAAACCCTGGTGGCGTAATGGTTAGGTGCTACAGCTGCTAACCAAGAAGTCGGCAGTTCAAATCCGCCAGGCACTCCTTGGAAACTCTATGGGGCAGTTATACTCTGTCCTACAGGGTCACTATGAGTCGGAATCAACTCGGCTGCAATGGGTGGGTTTGGTTGATCTTGTTTCATCCATATTTTATCCAACTAACCCTCCCAGTAGGTTATTTTGAAACAAACTTCATCCATAAATATTTCAAAATGCAAATATAGGTTCTTTTTCTTAAACAAATACAGATTCCTGAAATTCTGATTCTGTGGAACTGGAACGGGGCCCAGGAATCTGTATTTGTAGTAAGTGACCTTGATACACAAATTTGGGAACAGCTGCACTTGATATTCCTTTTGATATATAGAGAAATAGAAGTTAGGCACAGGAAATTGCTCCATTGCTTTTTCATAGAGACAGGCTACTGTTTTGAGTAGAAAAATATTCTGAAGCCCATTTGGAAAAAATACCATTTGAGTAGCAAGTGCTTTGAAAATAATGGACCAGATCCCAGAGGTGAGGAAATAACTTTCTTAGATGTGAACTAGTAAATGAAGACTTTCCAGTCCCCACTGAAGCCTCATGCCTTTGAGCCCAGCCTTCTATTGACTGGACTACTCGTTTGGAAGTTAATCACAGACAGCCTTGTGACAGCTCATTTATTATGGAATTGATTTCATTCTTAAACTGCCTTAACTCTTGAACTAAATTGTAAGCTTATGAAGGGTAGAGACCTTGCCTGATCTGGCTTTGTACCTGTATCCTCCCCACTCCCTAAGAGAACCCTGCATTGTGTCCTGTCACATGTCGCATTTACTATAGTGCATTGCTTCTTACCTTACCCACACCACTAAGAGATTCATTCACCACATTTTTATGCTAATATATTAAATGTGGAGTTCTAGAGTGGTGCAAACAGTTAAGTGCTTGACTACCAGCTGAAAGGTTGGTAGTTTGAACCCACCCAGAGACGCCTCAGAAGACAGGCCTGGAGATCTGCTTTCGAAAGGTCACAGCCTTGAAAACCCTATGGAGCAGTTCTACTATGCACACATGGGGTTGCCATGAGTCAAAGTCAGCTCAACTGCAACTAACAACATGCTAAATGTAGTGAAAAAGTGAGTGTTCCTCATATATGCCTAAAGACAAGGAGACCCAGGTGTGGTGATTTGAAATGTCCTTTTGCAATGTCCTGCACCAAAACCATTTTTTAGTGGCTTGCCACATTGCTCCTATTCACCTCTTTAAATGACTATATTGAAACTCCAAGGTTCAAATAGCAGTGTTAATTTAGGAGCTCCTTAGCATTAGCTGACAGAAATGATTGCATTCAGAATGCAGATCCTTTTGATGGCATAAAGGGATCATAGGCATTGCTTCAGGTGGATAAGCCCAATTGAGATTTTCTATGGAGGCCATGGGGTTGTTGAGTACCAAAGGGTGGAAATGAGTATACTTAAAGAGGTCACAGTATAGCATCGTGGCTAAGAATGCAGGTTTTGGAGGGAGATAGATCTAAATTTCAGTCCTGGCTTTACTATTGTGTGATGCTGGAGTGGTCACTTAACTTCTCTGGGCCTCATTTCCTTAATCTGTAAAATAGAAGGTTAATAATAACACCTACTTTATTTATTCATTCGACTCAATGGCAATGGGTTTGGTTTTGGTTTTCTATGTGCTATGCACTGTCCTAGGCAATGAGGACACCACATAAAACAAGACCGGTAGGGTCTCTGTACTCCCGAACTTAAATTCTATATTTTAGGGTTGTGCTGTGGCTTAAATGACATCATGTACATGAAGAACTTAGCATGGTGGCTGGTATCTGGGAAACATTACAAACATTAGTTATTTGTATGGTTATTATTACTTATAAAGGAGGGTGGATGGCACCACAGAGAGGTATTTTACAATTTGCCCAAGGCTTATGCTGTATGTATAGTGATAACAAAAAACTATAGTTGGGATCCCCCAAGACTGTGGGAAGGCTAGGATCAACCCACAAAAGGGCATATGAGGAATGGAGAAAAATCTTCTTCAACCAAGAAGATATTCTTATTTCTGCTTAAAACCACAGCAGACCAAAAGAAGCCCTCTTACCACAGCAGCAGATGCCATGCCAGGGTCTATGCAAGTCATAAAATTTATATCACATGCATTTGTATAATAGCTAGAGCAGCAGAGATATGATGAGTGAGCTTGGTGTAGTTGAGGCAAGAGCCTCTGTCCTAAGGACTAACATTTTCACAACTGCAAGCAGAGAGGGCGAGAACTCTTTGCAATGAGCACCAGCAGTCCTGATAATAGGAAAAGATCACCTGGTGAGAAAGTAACGTGGAATTCAATACACAGAAAACAAAAGGTAAGAATAAGACGATGAAGAAATGAATGTTAATGGAAGAGAAGGCTACAAGTCTTCCCTCTGAAGACAAGAATTGAAAATTCATTGAAAACATCCAGGGAGGCATGATGACCTTTGCCTTGGTTCAGACAGGAATTGATAGCAGAGAGGTTCAATCCGAAAGGGGAGAGGTGGAACAGCAGCACTCAGGTGTCCGAGGATTGTGCCAGATAATGGGCCTAAGACAACAATACTAACTTTAGTCCTCATCTGTTACCACAGTGGTTTTCTGGGTGGTACAAATGGTTAAAGTGTTTGGCTATTAACTGAAAGTTTGCAGGTTTGAGTCTACCCAGATGCACCTCAGAAGAAAGGCCTGGCTGTCTGATTCTGAAAAATTAGCCATCGAAAACCCTATGGAGCACAGTTCTACTCTGACACACATGAAATCGTCATGCATTGGAATCAACTCAATGGTAACTTTTTTTCTTAGCTTGGTCCACCACCCATCTGTCAATTTGTTGTACTGTGGAGGTTTGCTTGTTGCTAAGATGCTGGAAGCTATACCACCGGTATTTTAAATACCACCAGCAGCAGGGTCATCCCTGGTGGACAATTTTCAGCAGAGCTTCCAGACTAAGACTAGGAAGAAAGGCTTTGAGATCTACTTTTGAAAATCAGCCAGTGAAAACCCTATAGATTACCACAGAATATTTTCTGATAGAGTGCTGGAGGATGAGCCTCCCTAGGTTGGAAGGCACTCAAAATACACAGTGGCTGAAGTGCTGGGCTCCAGGATATCAACAATCATGAAGATTGCACAGGACTGGGCAACGTTTAGTTCTGTTGTACATGGGGTGGCCATGAGTCAGAGCTGACTTAATGGCAACAAACACCAACAGTAATATTATTATGGTTGAAGCTTCTAACATATTTTCTGCCCTGGTCAGAACTAGTTTAGTAACTTGGCAGGGCTGAGCCTGCAGATACCTTCCCTTGGTGACACCGGTTAAATAAGCTTGGTATCAGGTGTCTTTGTTTTATTTGGTCCATAATATATGAGGAGAGATATAGCTCACAAGCTAAAGGGTCAAGCTTAGCAGGTGTGTATAGAACTATCTGAACACACACACCAGTATTCTCACTTAAAGATTCAGACATAGATCTAGAGACAGGTATTCAGATCCACGTTTGAGTCAATATCCAATCATTTTTCAAGTGGCTGCTTCTTCCTACCTTTCCTTAATTTATTTAGAATGCCAATACTTATGTATAGCATATTTTTATGGTTTAAAATAAAGGGCCATTGAATAAATCTAAAGATGAGTTTTGAACAGGTCTTTGACTATGTTCTCCTTCTCTCCCCGCAACTGACTAATGCTAGATTCCAAAGGTCACTTGTCTGTAGCAATTACCATGAAGCACTACATCCTATCTGCAGCCGTTTAAAACTCTAGCCTAAAGAGGATTCATTCTATTTTCTTGGAAATAAATGTGAACTGTCAATCGAATACCACTAATAAACGTTTCTAATTGATGCTCGAGGAGAGGAATTTTTTTCCCTTAGGCATGCTGCCTTTTATCTTGGTCAGTGGCCTTGTTGTTTATAATGTGTATATATATATATATATGTTTGTGCATTCATAAAGCACTGGATGAGAGTTAAAGGACAATACTTCACTTTTCCTTTTGTAAAACTGGATAAAGACACCATTAGTATTGAAGGGTTTTTCTCTTCCCATGACTATATTATAAATAGCCAAATCAAACACAGATTCAGATGTTGATTTCACTTTAATGGGATAAAAATCTCTACCCCTTTCAAATGCTTAAGGCCAAATAATGTGTTGGGAAGTTTCAGTTTTGCTCCTTCCACCCCCTACTTCAGTGCTCCATCACTTTTTAGCTGTAAGATGGGGATTACAACACCTACCTCACGGAGGTAGTGCAGAGATTGAAGTAAATTGGATAACTATTGTGGTTGTGGCAGGGGGGAAATAATTAACATCTGATTTCAAAGTCAATTGAGACATCAAACACATGTTTAGGGAAAATGAAGATAAAAAAAAATTAGCTTTAGTACCAATAATTCTAAATTCAAGGATATGATTTTGATAGGTGGCAAAATGGTCTCACTATTTATCCCCTCTCCATTTCTAGACTTTGAGATGCCCCACCTGAAGGACAATTTGATTCTACAGAGAAGACAAACTTACCCAGGATACCTGCTTCCCACATGTCCAGGGCAGAGAGGAAAAAAAGGGAATGACCACTCAGTGCTTGCAGCTTTATGAGAAATTAGTTCAATCCAATAACAAAATATGGGCCAATGGATCTATTCTGATAATTCATTCTTCCTCCCATGGGAAGGACTGACAAATTTAGCATACAAAAATACAGGGCACAGAATTAAATTTGAATTTCAGATAACCAATAAATAATTTGTAATGTAAGTATGTTCAATGCAGTGTTTAGAACATACTTATACAACAAAAATTGTTCATTGATTATCTGACATTCATATTTAATGGGGCATCCTGTGTTTTATCTGGCAAGTCTACTCATGGGATGAAAGTGAGTACGGGTGGGAGGAGGTTTTAGGAGTGTTATTCATAAGGCGTGGGAATGAAGGGTTCTCCTAACAACCATATAGTATTGATCACAGTGCATAACACACAGTATGTGCTAAACACATGTTTATTGCTTTCCTTCATCCCCATAAGGGCCATCCTGGTAGACTCATTTATTCCAGGGCCTTAGTTTCTTACTGTGTTGTTCTTCTAGAAGTATTTTTACTTTAAAAAAGGTCCAGGAGGGGATCGATGCTTAACCCACAGAAATTATTCTCTAATGATTGATTTAATTCAGCACCAGAATGCCCTTGGGAGCTTGTTAAAAATACAAATACCCAGCATCCCCCTCCTCAATTTTGATTCTGGTGTAGAATCTCGGCATTTGTACTTTTAATAAGCTTCTGCAGGGGGTTCTGATGCACATCAACGTTTAAGGTATATCATTCCAACATATAAATGTCATCTCAGGGAGCAGAGGAGGGTGCACCCAGGGAAAACTATATGCCTCCTCTCAACTAATTACCTGGGAACTACTGTGCTCTCACATGGGCTGATGGTTTAGAACCATTGTTCAAGACCACAGACAGAGGAAAACATGCCTTACCTCCCAAACATTTTAGTAGCAATAGGCCTAGACTCCACCAGTAAAATTATGAGTATTGAAGTATCTGAGTAGAGGTTCTTTTAATCAAAGGGTCTTTCTAGTACTCTTCAACTACATTAGACATTATGTGTGACTTATTCTGAGAGCCAACCATGTCAACCAACCTGTTCCTTCTCACTGCAGATTACAGTCCAATGTGAAAAGGCTACAAGATAGGCAAGTAAAGGAAGTAGGAAGTCAGGAAAGAGTGGGGAGGCAATGTCAAGGAAATCTCCAGAAAAGGTGACTTGTCCTTAGTTCTTGAAGGGTGAGTAGAAATTCATCATGGAGAAAGACAGAAAAAGACAGATGCATAGAGACTAGCAGGCAAGAGACTAAGAGCCAGGGAAAGACTGAGAAAAACAGTCACATACTCTAAAACTAAAAGGAAGGCTCAGAATAAGACAGAAATAGATAGATATAGGAGGAGACGGAAGAGAAAGAAAAAGGGAAAAAGATACACACACACATACACATACACACACAGTTGCATTGACAAAGAGAGATCCTGAGAAAAAGATTGTGGAAGCAGAGAAGTCACAGAGAGGGAGATGCAAATCCAGACTGTAAAAATAGTTACAATTACCCGTACTGTAGGATTTTCACTGCTGTATAAACATGGCAGTGTGGTGAAACAAAACACCCAATTTACATATACTTTCTCAGAAGACTAGCTCATGGCTGTGGGGGATCTGAATGTATAGGAAATGAACACCATGTCTGATAATTTTTGATGACATTTGCTACTTACAAATGGTTGTTTTCAGGGGAAATATTGATTATAATTCTAAAAGTAGGCAGATACATCATTAATATATTTAATAATTACGAGTAGAATCATAATACAGTATTGAGAAATAAGGCAGCCTTTTTCCTGCGCCGGATCTAAAAGTAGAATCTCAAATAGCTGCCGTTGCAATTCTCCAGGACTAGAATGTGTTTTTATCCACATTCTTTGTCATAATTTGAATTCATTTTCTTGTTTGTATAAAACTTTTGGAAAGCCCTTTGCAGCTGATGAGCCCAGCCGTTAAGTTGTAGGTGATTTGGCTGCTGCTCTGGGCAATGTTGTTGAGCGTACCAGCTTCCTGGAAGAAACACAGTAGAGGGAGATCAATTTTGCTTCATGGTGCTTAATATCACCTCAAGGTCTTTTCCCTTCTGTTTCTTTTTCCTCTTCCTTTTGAATCATACATTCAAACAACCACATGTGTGAACATTCAAAAGAACACATCTCAGCATGTCTTTGTGAAGGTACAGAAGACAATATGGCATTACACATGCTCAATATGCTGTTTTGAGCTCTCTAGAACTTTGTTGCTCCAAAATCGAATATCTTCAGATAAAGGGAAAGTATGTTGCTCAGTCAGAAACATGTAGGTGCCAAGTTTGATTTCTCTTCTGTGTCTTTACTATTTTCAGCATCCATTTTGCAACCTGAGGGGTTTTTATTTTTTTCCCCCTTTTGGAGTTTAAAAAGTAAGCAGCAGGTGAGGAATTACTGTATCTGGGGAAGGGTGCTGGGTTATATCTCTTTGAAAAGCTTGCGTTTGCTATGGACATAAACCTAGGATGGGAACAGAGTGGGTGATAGCTGGCATATGCATGACAGCTCAATGGAAAAAATAAAATAGGCAAGCAAGAAGGGGTTTGTCATCTTCCTCCCTCTCTTGACTCAGAGGAAGTGGTCACTGTACTTGAGTGTGGGAAATGGAATTAGAAATGTCCTAAGCAGGATCCTAACTACAAAGAGTCTCCTACTGTTTTCCTGTCACAAAAACAAAGTGTCATTCCACAGTAGTGCAAGCAGTTCCCAAAATTAACAGCCTTTTTCCAAAGGTTCCTGGTAGCTTACAATTTCTACTGCAGTGACATTTGCATCTGCAATTCTTGTTTTTGAATGTTACAGAGTTTATCACTGCTTTCTCTGCCACCACCACAGATTGTGTCTTCATTCTATTACAGGGGCATACACCACTGCCCTTATTCCTCTACTTGTATTCTACATCTCCCACCTACGTCCTCGTTTTGCTGCCCTTGATTCTGGAAGAAAGTCTTTCTACCAAGTGGTTCTAGCACATTCATATGTCCTTAGGTAGCCTGAATTGTCAATTATTCTGTTAGTATCTCCAATCATTGTCAATTATTATGTTAGCATCTCCAACCCAAAGTAGACTCACTCCTTCACGTTGATAACTTTCTAAGGATTAGAACAATTTCCCCTAAAGAGAACCATGGAATATTTGAGTAACTCTTAGCATTTCTCATTGGTTTTTAACCAGTCTTCCAAGGCAAAGAATATGTAAGTAGTTCCCTCTTAATCCAAGGTGAATAATTTCCTTTTCCACAACACTTTCCTCACTTAACAAATCATTCATCCATCAAATGTCTATTGAACACTTGTGCTAGGTAAAGTGATGAACAAGACATACAAGGTTCCTACCCTCACAGAGGGTTACAGTTTAGCAGAAAAACAAACAAGTAATTACATACAAGTGTAATAAGCATTATGGAAGAAAAAACAGATTTTGCAGTAGAACCTAACCTAGCCTCTCTGAGGAAGTAACACTCGAGATAAAACATGAAGACGTTTGCTGGAAGGAAAAGAAGTGACGTAAAAGTAGAGACTGTTCCCAGAAGTTGACAGGTATGAAAGTGCAGGGGGAAGATAGAACCTGGTAATTCTGAAGAACCAAAAAAAAAAAAAAACAAAAAACTTAAGTATAGCTAAAACGTTGAGCACAAAGGGAAGTGTGGTGAGACACAGGATTGAGTAATCAAGAAAACTCTAGATGATGGGGAGTCTTGTAACACATTCCCAAAACTGTGGACTTTATCATGAGGTGACAGGACGTAACGTAAATAATATAAACAAGGGAATGACATAATCATGTCTGCCTTTGAGAAAGACCACTCTGACTGTAGTGTAGTAGAAATAATTGGAAAAGGGTAAGATGGGTGAGGGGCAAGGTAAAAACAGTTAAAGGGTTGTTGTCATAGTAGTCCAGGCTACAGGTTATGGTAGCCTAAGCTTGGCTAATGGCATGAAGATAGAGCAAACTGGGCAAATTTGAGAGGCAGAGTTTACAGGTGATTGCTCCATTAGAGTTTGGGATTTGAGGTATCTTTAAAACGTCCAAGTGGAGATGCTAATTAGACAGTCAGATATAGGGAATTCTATCACAAAAGAGAGGTCAAGGATGAAGCTATATTTTTGTGGTTATTAGCCTTTAGATAGCAATTGAAGGCATATAAGTACATGAGCTAGTTGAGAAAGATTATGTAGAATTAAAAAGTAGAAGACCTAGGATATAGCTTTGAGGAAAACCTGCTTTTAAGGACTTGGCAGAGGAAGAGAAGCTTGCAAAAAGTCTGAGAAGGAGTGGCCAGAGAAGTGGAAGAACAATGAGTAGAGGACATTGTAACAGAAACCAAAAAAAGAGAGAATTTGAAGGAGGAAAGTCAAAAGTCAAATACTAAATGCTGATGAGAGATCAAAAAACACCAAGACTCAAAAAAGCTCTTTGGGTTTTATTACATGCAGGCCACTGGCTACTGCAATTAGGACACTTTCAGTGGAGTTGTGGTGGGGTAGGGGAAGCTGCTAGGACTTGGAAGGAAAACCAGAATGCAGTGAGCTGATGAATGACGTGGACACAAGCTAATGGAGAGAGCAAATCTAAACTAGACCACTCTTTTGAGGGATTTGGCTGAGAAGGAAGGAGAAAAATAGAATGATATCAAGAGGGGTAAGTAGACTACAGGGAAGAGTTTTGTTATTGTTGCTGACTGACTCTGTCAGAGAAGTGAACTATTTTGATTTATACTCATTGATTATGACATGGATTTATGTCCACTGTGAATTTCTTCTTTTGAGGGAATGAAACCTAGGGCAATACAGGAAGAAAATAGAGAGACTTGACCATGTTTTAAAATTCAAGGGTCTTGACTCTAATTTCCCAGAAGCCAGTCAATTGGAGACTCTTTCCTCATCTTTGCCATGGGACCAAGGGACCCATATGCAAACAGGGCTTCTAGTGGTATTCCTTACCATTTAAGAGTTTCTGTAGTGAGTAAATAGATGATACCCCCAAGAGTACTCTTGGTGCACTACTGTTTTAGAGATATTCCTAGCAACATTCACTCTTTTCTTCTACTGGGAGGATAAACCACTAAAAAACATTGTTCCTGTTGCTAGTTGTCTTAGTTATCCAGTGCTACTATAACAGAAATACCACAAGTGGATGGCTTTAACAAACAGAAATTTGTTCTCTCATGGTTTAGGAGGCTAGAAGTCCAAATTCAGGATGCCAGCTCTAGGGGAAGGCTTCCTTTCTTTGCTGGCTCTAGGAGAAGATTCTTGTTTCCTTTCAACATCTACGGGCCCAGCTTTCCTTGGAAATCTCCATGAGTCTTGGCATCAATCTTCTTCTGGGTCTAGGAGGTTCTCAGCGCAGGGACCCCAGGTCCAAAGGAAGTGCTCTGCTCCTGGCTTTTCTTTCTTGGTGGTAGTAGGTCCCTCCCTTTCTGCTCACTTCTCTCTCCTCTTACCTCTTGTAAGATAAAAGGTGATGTAGGCCACACCCCAAGGAAACTCCCCTTACACAGGATCAGGGCTTTGACCTGATTAAGGGTGTTGCATTCCACCCTAATCCTCATTAATATGGCCTAATCCTGCCTTATTAATATAACATACAGCTCACTCCCAAATGGGCCCATAATCACAGGCAGAGAGGGTAGGATTTACAGTACTTCACAAAATTGGAGGATAGTGAGATCATGGAACGGAGGCCAACCACACAATACTGGGGATCATGGCCTTGCCAAATTGACACACATTTTGGGGGTATACAATTCTTTCCATGACAGTAGTCATTCAAGTTTTCCATGATGATGAAAACACATTTTTTGCTTTGATTCCTGCATTACCTTAGGCTTCAACTCTCCACGAGAAGGAATTCAGTGTCAACATACATTCCAGGCCATAGTCAATGATTACAAAGCATCTACCTACAGGCCAACATGGCACTATAGACATAAGCAACATGCCATCCCTCCACAGCAAAGACCCAAAATACTAAGTAAAACAGAGACAAACATCAATCCTGGAACCCTAAGTGTCAAATGAAGAGATTAAAAAAAAAAAACAAAAACTCAGCCAAGCACCAAATGGAATAAGAAACTGACAGAACAGAGGACAAGGAGAGATACATGCAGAGGTCCCATGTCAGCACAGACTCGCCATCTTGGACTCCTGTCGTAGATTGGCGGGCAGGGAATATGGGAAAGCAGCTTAATGGAGCTCCCAGCAGCAGACACAACAACTGGTAACTAGGGATATATGCTTTCCCATACCCCACACTTCTTCCCCCCACTAAACCTCTGCCATTCCCTGTTTGCTGCAGTCTCTTGGCTGGGAGGCACCGGCTCCGGCCCTGTGCTGCTTGGATTTCCTCCACATAGACTGGCTGGCTCTATCAGTGCCATTTGTTTATTGCTGGCGTTGCCTTTTCCTGATTCTTTTAGTTTCTTCCCTGCAACTCACCACCTCCCCCTCCTTTCTCTTGAACACTTGTCTTTGTGTGCCAGCTTTCGTTCTTCTTAAAAGCCTGTGAAGTTCTTCTCTGCTGGGGAACTGCTTCCCTGGATTGTGCTGCCATGCTCGTGGGATCCCCGGGGCCTTTTTTCCCTTTTTGTTTTGTTTTGTTTTGTCTTTTGTTTTCTTTTTCTTTTCACAGATTGGGAGCCCCTTCTAGCTGGGCTGTACTGCCCAGCTTGGGAGCCACTTCCCCGGTCTGTGCAACAGTGATGGTGGGATCCCTGGGGGCATTTTTTTTCACTTTTTTCCTTTTTGTCTTTCTTCATTTCTCAGTTTCTCATCCCTCTATATTTACCTTCTTTTCCTGTCTCCTGAATACCTAGCACTGTGTGACACCTTTTCCCCTTCTAGCTGAGCTGTACTTTGCAGCCTGGGAGCCACTTTCCTGGTCTTCACAGCTGCACTGATGGGATCCCTGGGGGCTTTTCTTTTCTTCTATTTATTTATTTTTTCTCCTTTTCCTTTTTTTTTGGTTTTCTCCATTTTTTGGTCTCTCACCTCTCCAGTCCAATGGCAAGCTCCCTTAGAACTCTTTTTTCTGTGTGTGTTTTGTTTTGTTTGTTTTAGGCTCCTGTTTCTCCCTCCTCTTCTTCTTTCCCATACCCATCTTCACTCCACACATCACAATCTCCCCTCTCCTTCCTGCCTACCTGCACCATGTGCTGAGCATCACACCCCCGAGAAGCACAGGCATGGCCTACCAGAACCTGCCCTGCACTGATTCCCAGTCCACCCTGTTGGAACTAGTACGTGCCCAAAGCAACCCATCCCAGCCCCTTCCCTTCAGCTGTACCTGCCCTGTTGCACCATAGCTGAGTGACGGGATCTGTCCATTGGACGATGAGGTGAAAAGCATCCTGCCCACAGATGAGCAAACAACAAAGAACACATGGCCTGTCTGCTCAGACATAACCAAATAAAACAAAAAGAATGAAATAAACAAATCTACAATCAAGAAATGAAGAAAATAACTACTGAATGTCCCAAAGACAGCAGACAATATCAAAACATTAAAAAAAAAAAGAACAGGATGGTTTCAGTAGGCATCCAAAAATAAAACACCAGATGACTTTTCAGTAGAAGAAAAGGCACTAGAAATATCTGATAGGGAATTCAAATCCCAATATTTACAGCTATCCAAGAGTTGAAGCAAAAAGCAGACAAAAAATGAGGAAAAAACAGACAAATTCATGGAAAAGACAGTCAAGTTCATGGAAAAGACAGGCAAAAAATGGAAGAATTCAGGAAAATAATACAGAAACAAAACGCCAAAATAAATTCACAATTAGAAATCACACAAAAACAACAATTAGAAATCCAAAAGACAAAAAACAAGATTCCAGAAACAGTGTCTTAAAAGAGCTGAGGAGCAGGTTTAAAACAATGGAAGACATGATCAGCAAAATTGAACACAAACACTTGGATACAACTTTGAGGAAAAATCAGAAAAAAAGAATGAAGAAAAATGAAGAAACCCTGAGAATTATGTGGGATACAATCAAAAGCAAAAATTTATGAGTGATCAGAGTTTCAGAACAGGGGGAGAAAACAGAAAACACAGAGAGGATCGTTGAAGAATTGCTGACAGAAAATTTCCTAAATATCATGAAAGATGAAAAGCTGACCATCCAAGAAGCTCAACAAATCCCATATAGGATAGGCCCCAAAAGTAAATCACCAAGGCATATTAAAATTACACCCACTAAAACCAAAGGCAAAGAAAAAATCCTGAGAGCAGCTTGAGAAAAATGAAAAGTCACATGCAGAGGGGAAACAATAAGACTAAGCTCTGATTATTTGGCAGAAACCATGCAGGCAAGAAAGCAATGGGATGATATATACTAAACCTTGAAAGAAAAAAAATTGCCAACCAAGAATAATATATCCTGCAAAACTCTTTTTGAATATGATGGTGAAATTAGGACATTTCCAGATAAACAGAAATTAAGGGAATATGTAAAAACCAAATCAAACTTACAAGAATTACTAGAGGGAGATCTTCGGTTTGAGAACAAACATGAGACCATAGGCTGAATCTAGGATGCAAGATCATACCAACCAGATACCAAACCAGGAAATGAACTCTTGAGGACTATCCAAAACCAAAAGAATTACAACAGGGAACCAGAGAGGTTAATCTGTAAATGACAACAATGTCAAAACAATAAAAGAGGGAATAAACAGTGTACATATAGAACTATCTAATGAAAAGGAAGAGAAGGCAATACCAAGTAATAATACACTAGTTCACACTTAAGAAGATAAGGGTAAATTTTAAGGTAAACACAAAGAAAGTTAACAAATACACTCATCAAAATAAAGAAGAAAAACATAAAGCCTCAGTAAAAACAAAATCTACAAAAACAGAAGAAATGAAAAAAATCATCAAACAAAAGGAATTCAGCACAGGAGAATAAGAGGAACAAAGAAAATGTCAGCACTACAAAAAAAAGCACTACAAAATGACAGCAATAAACTCACACCTATCGATAAACTCACTGAAAGCATATGGCTTAAATGCACTGATAAAGAGACAGAAAGTGACAGAATGGATAAAAAAGAGGATCCATCAAAATGCTTTCTGCAAGAGACACACCTTAGAACCAAAGACATAAACTTATTAAAAATCAAATGATGGAAAAAATATATCAAGCAAACAGCTACCAAAAAAGAGCAGGAGTGACAATACTAATCTCAGATTAAATAGACTTTAAAACAGAATCCACCATAAAAGGACAAAGAAGGGCACTATATAATGATTAAAAGGACGATACATCATGAAGACATAACCACAATAAACATCTACGCACCCAAAGACAGGGCTCCAAAATACATAAAACAATCTCTAACTGCAATGGAAAGAGAAACTGACAGTTCCACAATAATAGTAGGAGACTTCAACACACCACTCTCAGTAAAGAACAGAAATTTGGAACTCAGCAAAGTTACAGAAGAGCCAAAGGGCACAATTAGCCGACTTCACCTCATTAAAAAAAAAAAATATATATGTATATAAAACAATCCACTCAACAGCTGCAAAGTACACATTCTTTTCCAATGCACATGGAACATTCTCCAGAATAGACCACATCTTTGGCCACAGAGCAACCCTCAACAAAATTCAAAACATTGAGATAATACAAAGTATCTTCTCTGCCCACAACACCATCAGGGTAGAAATCAACAACAGGAAGAGCAAGGAAAAAAAAATCAATTACATGGAAACTAAATAACACCCTGCTTAAAAACCACTGAGTAATAGAAGAAATCAGAGATGGAATAAAAAAATTCCTAGAATCAAATGAGAATGAAAACATATCATACCAAAACCTTTAGGACACAGCAAAGGCAGTCCTCGGAGGTCAATTTATAGCAATAGATGCACACATCAAAAAAGAAGAAAGGGACAAAATCAAAACATTAGCTACACAGCTGGAACAAGTAGAAAGAGAACAGCAAAAAAAAAATTCCACAGCCACCAGAGGAAAGGAAATAAGATCAGAGCAGAAATAAATGAAATAGAGAATAGAAAAACAATAGAAAGAATCAACAAAACAAAAGTTGGTTCTTTGAAAGGATCAACAAAATTTACAAACCACTGGCCAAATTGACAAAAGGAAAACGGGAGAGAACGCAAAGAACCCAATAAGGAATGAAATGGGGGACAGTACAACAGGGTTTTTTTTTTTTGTATAACAGAGTACTATGAAAAACTATACTCCAACAAATTTGAAAACCTAGAGGAAATGGACAAATTTCTAGAAACACACTACCTACCCAAACTAACACAAAATGATGTTGAAAATCTGAACAGACTCATAACAAGAGAAGAGATTGAAAAGGTAGTTAAAAATACTCCCCCTACCCAAAAAAAAAAAACCCCTGGTCGAGATGGTTTCACTGGAGAATTCTACCCAACATTCAGAAAAGAGTTTACATCACTACTACTGAAACTGTTTCAGAACATAAAAAGGAAGCAATACTTCCAAATTCATTGTATGAAACCAGCATAAACCTGGTATCAAAACCAGGTAAAGACACCACAAGAAAAGAAAATTACAGAGCAATATCTCTCATGAATATAGATGTAAAAATGCTCAACAAAATTCCAGCCAACAGAATTACAGCGTCATATCCAAAAAAAAAAAAAAAAAACACACACACCAAGACCAAAGAGTATTCAAATCAAGTATGCTAGAATGGTTCAAGATTAGAAAATCAATCCACTGCATAAATAAAAGGAAACAAAGGAATCATATGATCATCTCAGTAGACTCAGAAAAGGCATTTGACGAAGTTCAACACCCATTCCTGATTTAAAAAAAAAATCTCAATAATAAAGGACATCTATTAAAACCAACAGCCAACATCATTCTTAATGGAAAGAGGCTAAAAACATTCTCCTTGAGAACAGGAACAAGACAAGGATGCCCATTATCACCACTCCTATTTAACATTGTCCTGGAAGTCCTAGCTAGAGCAATAAAGCAAGAAAAAGAAATAAAGGGCATTCAAATCAGCAATGAAGAAGTTAAATGGTCACTATTTGTAGATAATATGCATCTTAGTTTTCTAGTGCTGCCATAACAGAAATACCACAAGAGGGTGGCTTTAACAAAGAGAAATGTATTTCCTAACGGTAAAGTAGGTTAAAAGTCCAAATTCAAGGCCTCAGCTCCAGGGGAAGGCTTTCTCTGTTGGCTCTGGAAGAAGGTCCTTGTCCTCAATCTTCCCATGGTCAAGGAGCTTCTCAGGTGCAGGGACCCTGGGTCCAAAGGACACGCTCTGCTCCTGGTGTTGCTTTCTTGGTGGTATGAGGTCCCTAACTCTTTGCTTGCTTCCCTTTCCTTTTGTCTCTTGAGAGATACCGGGTGGTCCAGGCCACACCCCAGGGAAACTCCCTTTACCTTGGATGAGGAAGGTGACCTGAGTAAGGGTGGTGTTACAATCCCACCCTAATCCTCTCAATGTAAAATTGCAATCACAAAATGGAGGACAACCACACAATACTGGGAATCATGGCATAACCAAGTTGATACACACATTTTTGGGGGGGACTTAATTCAATCCATGACAATATGATACTATATATAGAAAACCCAAAGACTCTGCAGGAAAACTACTGGAACTAATAGATTCAGCAGAGTAGCAGGATACAAGAGAAACATACAAAATCAGTTGGATTCTTATATACCAATAAAGAGAACAATGAAAAGGAATCAGGAAAACAATACTTAGGAATAAATCTAATCAGGGATGAAAAGACCTATGCAATGAAAATTACAAAACACTTCTGCAAGAAACCAAACGATATCTACATAAATGAAAAAAACATACCATGCTTTTAGACAGGTAGATTCAAGTTTGTGAAAATGACAATTCTACCTAAAGGAATTTACAAATACAATGCAATCCCGATCCAAATACCAACAACATTCTTTGAAGAGATGGAAAAACTAATCATTAACTTTATATGGAAAAGGAAGAGGCCCTGGATAAGTATAGCACTACTGAAGAAGCATAAAGTAGCAGTGCTCACACTACCTGACCTCAGAACCTACTATACAGCTACGGGAGTCAAAACAGCCTGCTACTGGTACAATGACAGATACGTCGACTAATGGAACAGAATTGAGAAACCAGATGTACATCCATCTACGTATGGTCACCTGATCTTCAACAAGGGTCCAAAGTCCATCAAATGGGGAAAAGACAGTCTTTTTAACAAATTGTGCTGGCAGAACTGGATGTCCACCTGCCAAAAAAAAAAAAAAAAAAAAGAAACAGGACCCATACCTCACACCATACACAAAAACTAATTCAAAATGGATCAAAGACCTAAATATAAAGCCCAAAACTATAAAGGTCATAGAAGAAAAAATAGGATTAATGCTAGAGGCCCTAATAAACAAAAAAACCAAACCCAGTGCTGTCAAGTCGATTCCGACTCAAAGCGACCCTATAGGACAGAATAGAACTGTCCCATAGAGCTTCCAAGGAGTGCCTGGCGGATTCGAATTGACGACCCTTTGGTTAGCAGCCATAGCACTTAACCACTACACCACCAGGGTTTCCTAATAGACGACATTAACAGGATACAAACCATAGCCAACAATACACAATGTCCAGAAAATAAGCTAGAAAACTGGGATTGTCTAAAAATTAAACACTTAAGCTCATGAAAATATTTCATCAATAGAGTAAAAAGAGAACTTAAAGAATGGGAAAAAAATTTTGGCTATTACAAATTAGTCAAAGGCCTAATCTCTAAAATCTACAGGAAAATCCAACACCTCTACAACAAAAAGACAAATAATCCAATTAAATAATGAGCAAAGGAAATGAACAGATACTTCACCAAAGAAGACATTCGAGCAGGCAACGGACACATGAGGAAATGCTCACGATCACTGGCCATCATAGAAATGCAAATCAAAACCACAGCGAGATACCCCGGCATTACTGGTACGAATCAAAAAAAAAAAAAAGGAAATAACAAATGTTGGGGAGGCTGCAGGGAGATTGGAACTCTTATGCACTGCTGGTGGGAATGCAAAATGTTACAAGCATTTTGGAAAATGATATGGTGCTTCCTTAGAAAGCTAGCAATAGAAATACCATATGATTCAGCAACCCCGCTGCCAGGAATGTATGCTAGAGAAATAAGAGTCGTCACATGAATAGACGTATGCACACCCATGTTCATTGCAGCATTATTCACAATAGCAAAAAGATGGAAACAACCTAGATGCCCATCAATAGATGAATGGATAAACAAACTGTGGTACATACACACAATGGAGTATTACTCAACAATAAAGAACAATGATTAATCTGTGAAGCATCTCATAACATGGATGAATCTGGAGGGCATTATGCTGACTGAAATAAGTCAATCACAAAAGGACAAATATTGTATGTGACCACTGCTGTAAAAACTCATGAAAAGGTTTACACACAAGAAGAAACAATCTTTGATGGTTATGAGGGAGAGGAGGAGTAGGGATGGAAAAACACTAAATAGACAATAGATAAGTGGTAACATTGGTAAGGGGTAAGATATGGCATAATATTGGGTCAGCCAGCACAACTTGTCCAAGCCAAGGCCATGAAAGCTCCATAGACACATCCAAACTCCCTGAGGGACCAAATTACTGGGCTGATGGCTGTGGGGACCATGGTCTTGGGGAACATTTAGCTCAACTGGCATAACATAGTTTATAAAGAAAATGTTCTACATTCTATTTTGGTGAGTAGCGTATGGGGTCTTAAAATCCTGTGAACAGCCATCTAAGATACCCCACTGGTCTCACTTCTTTGGGAGCAAGGAAGAATGAAGAAAACTAAAGACAAAAGAGAAAGATTAGTCCAAAGGACTAACGGACCACATCTACCACAGCCTCCACCAGACTGAATCCAGCACAACTAGATGGTGCCCGGCTACCACCACTGACTGCTCTGACATGGATCAAATAGAGGGTCCCGAAAAGAGCTGGAGAAAAATGTAGAACAAGATTCTAACTCATAAAAAAAAACCAAAAAAAAAAAAAAAAGACCAGACTTGCTGGCCTGACAGAGACTGGAGAAACCCCAAGAGTATGGCCCACAGATGTTCTTTTAATTCAGTAGTGAAGTCACTCCTGAGGATCAAAGATTAGACAGGCCCGTAAAACAGGAGAGACTAAAGGGACACGCAAGCCCAGGGGCAAGGGCTATAAGGCAGGAGGGGACAGGAAAGCTGGTAATAAGGAACCCAAGATCGAGAACGGAGAGTGTTGACATGTCGTGGGGTTGTTAACCAATGTCAGAAAACAATATGTGTACTGTTTAATGAGAAACTAGTTTGTTCTGTAAACCTTCATCTGAAGTACAGGAGAAAAAAAAAAAAAAACAATCTACTTCCATTCCAGAGCCCTGCAGATAATGTCTTTCTTTTCTAGCTTTTCCAAAGGCTCTAAGCCCCTCACTGGAGAGGAGGCAGGAGGGAAATTTTCGCTATTCAAAGCATTCAGATTAACTTTCCCTGTCAAAACCCCAATCAGAAAACTATTTTTGAGTTAGGGTAATGCAAACGTTATTTCTCATCAGCATGTTATCTCCCCTCTGATCTGTCAATTTTAAGACATTTTTTCTTCCTCTATTCCCTAAGTAGGCATAGCAATTAGCCCTCAATAAGGATTTGAAATGTGCCAAATTTCAGGCTTTCAGAGGTTTAGAGTTTAATTCTCATAATCAATTGAAAAAATAAAAAAACTACCTTCTTAATGTTTCTTAATGTTAAAGTTTTCTATATACTCAAATTGCTGATCTACTTTGTCGTAGGAGCTTTAATATTAAAAGTATGGAACAAAAAATTTCCCGTTTTACTCCAAGCATAAACACTTGACCCCTAAAGAATTTCTCACCTGGTAGTCCTGTGACACCGTATTTGTAAGGGAGATAATGTTTTTCTTCTTTGGCTTTTCCAAAGCTCTAAGTCCCTTACCGGAAATGAGGCAGGAGGGAAATTGATGGAACTCAAAAGATTGCAATTACTCTATTTGCCAATCTGTAAAGGAATTTTCCACCATCTCCAAGTGTTTCCTACCTACCAAATTTACCATGCACACTCCAACTCCACTCTCCCCAAACTCACAGGACTGGCTTGCAGCATAGGACAGAGATAAGCAGCGGCTACCACCCAGGCCACTGAATAGAGTCATAATTAGCTGCAAATGCCCCTGCCTACTTGCCTAGACAGTTTCATTGCTTCACCTGCTATACATTTGACATGCCCTGCAGGCTTGTGCCTGGGCACTGGCCATCTTCCTTGAAACAGCCTTGCCTCTCCAAAAGATATTCCCATTTGAGCTACCTTTCCATCATGTGATTAACATGACGCCACCATATAATCTGTAACAGATGCTGACACACCATATACGCCGCTTACAAGTAGGAGCGGAGCGTCCTGCCGTGCAGAACGCAACGCTGTGGTGAAGAGACCCCGTCTCCAGCTCGAAATGCATGGTTGATGTTGGCTCTGGTAGTAAAAACCGCTTTCCTGGATGGATACTAAATTGCCACCACAGGAGATGATAATATTTGTGAGCCTTACTAACAAGTTTGAATTCTAACATGAGGCAGTTCATTGTTATGCTGCAGAATGTGAAATCTTAATGCCTTTGCTATTCAAACTCATCTTATTTCACAACATGATTTACTGCAGCTCTAAGGAGCCAGCAGAAGGGGAAAAAAATAAGGGAGGTGGGAGGAAAAAGATAGTTGGGAGTGGAAATGCTGACGAGCCCAGCTTTGTGAGCAAATTTCATTGCCACTGATAGTTTAATATTTTGTTTTGGTTAAAGCTCTATTTTGTTGAATGTGTGAAGTGCTCTAAATACTGTCAGATGCCTTTTTTTTTCTGGAATCCAGTTTCAAAACAGGATTGTGCTGTGTGCAAAGCTGGGAAGAAAGGAAGGAGAAAACCACCACAGGAGCAGTGTGCTTCTGCCCAAAGAAATACTTGAAAATGTTTGCCCTAACAGATTCATGTTCTCCTATCAGAAATTTCCAAGCAGATGGTGAATGAATTGGTGGTTGATCGCACAGTTGGACAATCAATAATAGAAACTGCTTGTCATAGAATTCTCTAATGGTACCTATGCTGACATTCGGTGGCAAAACGTAAGTTTTTTTCTACTGGTATTCAGTGCTCTCTTCAGCGAGACAGTTAAAAGAGCTAATTAGGTGAATATTTCTAGGAAATACTGACTCACTTCAGGAGGACACTGTTTCAAATACAGTCAGATGTGCTTAGAGACAGTCCACCCTGTTCCAGGTGGCTGGCATGGCTGTTGAAATTATCCACTTGGAATGAAAAGTGGCCTTAAAGTTATTCTGTGGCCATTAAACTGAGAACATTTCTAAAGTCCTGGGCTTCTGGGATGACCCTGAATAAAACAAACAAACAAAAAGTCCAAGGAGCTAAATATAAATTTTTCAAGTTGAATAATGTGCTGAAAACCCTTGTCTTCCTTAACAGAGGTTTTCAAAATTTTGGATTTAGACTGCAGTCAAGTTCGGTGGATGAGTCCCCCCACCTAAATTCCAAGTGCCAGTTTTCCTGTGGATGTACAACGAGTTCAGGGAAAAAAAAAAAAAAAAAAGATCTGGTAGGGTAGGCAGCATTTCCAGAAGCTTTCATGATGTAGTCCTGAGGTGAATCTTGGTTAACTCTGAAGACAAAGAAAAAAACTTTATTTGAAACAATTGCTTTTCAGAATTTGGACAAAATAATAGGCAAAGTTGCTGGGTGTGCCCTTATAAGACTTTTTTTTTTTAAGCTTGACTTGATTTGTAAAATAATATCCATTTACATATTCAGAGGGCATCAGAGACCTCTGTTTCCTGGGAGGTGCAAATACATATAAAACCACATATTTTCCAGCTGCCTTACTGTGAATAGAAGCAGCTTTGAAGGCATAAGCCTCTGCATCCGTGCTTTCCTGAGAGATTAACTAAAAATCGCCCTATCCAAGTTTGTGTCTCTGGATGTGACAAACGAAATTCACTTACACCTTATTTGTTACATCAGACTGTTGAGAGGCTCTTTGCCAATAGTTATGGATTGAATTTTGTCCCCCCAAAATATGTGCTGGAGTCCTGAACCCTATACCTGTGGATGTAATCCTATTTGAATATAGGATTTGCTTTGTTATGTTAATGAGGCCATATTCATGTAGGGTGTATCCTAAATCTAATCGCTTTTGAGGAATATAAATAGTAACATAGATACAGAGACAAGTAAGCACAAACAGGGTAGAAGATAGATGCCTTGGGAGATTGCCAAGGAACTGAGGAATGCTGGGCTAGAGAAGCTAGACAAGGAGCTTTCCCAGAGCCAACAGAGAGAGCCTTCCCCTAGAGCCAGCGCCCTGAATTCGGACTTCCAGCCTCATATACTATGAGAAACGGAGCCCTGGTGGTGCAGCAGTTAACAGCTTGTTCCTAACCAAAAGGTCTATTTTTCAAATCCACCAGCCACTCCTTGGAAACCCAATGGGGCAGTTCTACTCATTCCTATAGGGTCACTATGAGTCAGAATCGACTCGGCAGCAATAGGTCTGTTTTCTTTTTTTTTTAATACTGTGAGAAATGAATTTCTGTTCTTTAAAGCCACTCACTTGTACTATTTCTATTACATCAGCACTAGGAAAGTAAGACATCAATGTTAAATTATTTCACTATTTCTCTACTTGTACGACCTGGAGTAAGGAGGCATTTCAGAAGGAGGTAAAGGAGAGGCCTCTAATCTTTGCACAGGCCGTTCTATGGCTAAATGATTCACCCAACTGAACAACTGACATTGTTTGTATTTGTTTGTGACTGTACTCCTTACATTAAGATGTGATTGTTCAGCAGAATTTCAAATTCTCATGGACTCCAGACTTCCTGGAGCCATGAAGTTTGGTTGAATCCCTGAAACTATTGCACTTAGATAATCTTTAAACCTTAAACCAAAAATATTCCCTGTAAGACTTCTTAAAACCGTATAATAATTTAACTAGTAAAAAATGTCTGTCTTGAAAAACTACAAAACACTACTGCAAGACACCAAAAGAGACTTACATAAACAGAAAAATATACCATGCTCATGGATAGGAAGACTCGGCATTGTGAAAATATCAATCCTACCCAGAGTGATCTACAGATATAATGCAACCCTGATCCAAATGCCCACAACATTCTTTATCGAGATGGAAAAACTAATAATGAACATTATATGAAAAGGAAAGAGGCCCCAGATAAGTAAACCATTACTGAAGAAAAAGAACAAAGTAGCAGCCCTCACACTACTTGATCTCAGAAACCGTTATACAGCCATGGCAGTTAAAACAGCCTGGTACTGGTACAGCGACAGACATGCAGACCAATGAAACAGAATCAAGAACCCAGATGTAAATCCATCCACCTATGGTCAGCTGATCTTTGACAAGGGACTGAAGTCCATTAAGTGGGGAAAGGAAAGTCTTTTTTAACAGACGGTGCTGAAAAAAAACTGGATGTCCATTTGTAAAAAAAAAAAATGAAGCAGGACCCATATCTCATACCATAACACAAACTAATTCAAAATGGATCAAAGACCTAAATATAAAACCTAAAACGATAAAGATCATGGAAGAAAAAATAGAGTTAACAATAGGGGTCCTAATATACGGCATAAACAGGATGTTGTTGTTGTTAGGTGCCAACCAGTTGGCTCTGACTCGTAGCAACCCCATGTACAACAGAATGAAACGCTGCCCAGTCTTGTACCATCGTCACAATCATTGTTAACTTGAGCCCATTGTTGCAGCCACTGTGTCAATCCATTTCATTAAGGGTCTTCCTCTTTTTCACTGACCCTCTACTTTACCAGGACTGATGCCCTTCTCCAGGGATTGGCCTCTCCTGATAATATGTCCAAAGTATGTGAAACGTAGTTTCACCTCCTCGCTTCTGAGGAGCATTCTGGTTATACTTCTAAAACAGGCTTGTTCATTCTTTTGGCAATCCATGGTATATTCAACATTCTTTGCCAACACCACAATTCGAAGGCGTCAATCCTTCTTTGGTCTTCCTTATCATCGTCCAGCTTTTGCATGCATATGAGGCAATTGAAAACACCATGGCTTGGATCAGACTCAGCTTAGTCTTCAAGGTGACATCTTGGCTTTTCAACACTTTAAAGAGGCCTTTTGCAGCAGATTTGCCCAATGCAATGGATCTTTTGGTTTCATGACTGTGGCTTCCTTGGGCATTGATTGTGGATCCAAGTAAAATGAAATCCTTGACAAGTCCAATCTTTTCTCCATTTACCATGACGTTGCTTATTGGTCCAGTGGTGAGGATTTTTTTTTTATGTTGAGGTGTAATCTGTACTGAAGGCTGTGGTCTTTGATCTTCGTCAGTAAGTGCTTCAAGTCCTCTTTGTTTTCAGCAAGCAAGGTTGTGTCATCTGCATAATGCAGGTTGTTAATGAGTCTTCCTCCAATCCTGATGCCCTGTTCTTCTTCATATAGTCCAGCTCCTCAGAGTATTTGCTTGGCATACAGATTGAATAAGTGTGATGAAAGGATACAATCATGACGCACACCTTTCCTAACTTTAAACTAAGCAGTATCCCCTCGTTCTACCTCTACTGATTGCTCTGACAGGGATCACAATTGAGGGTCCCAGGTAGAGTGGGAGAAAAATGTAGAACAAAATTCAAATTCACAAAGACCAGACTTACTGGTCTGGGATAGAGACTTGAGGACCCCTGAAACTATGGCCCCTGGGCACCTTGCTAAGTCAGAACCAAAGCCACTCCTGAAATTCCCCTTTCAGCCAAAGATTAAACAGGTCTATAAAACAAACAATAACACATGTGAGGAATGTGCTGCTTAGTTCATCCAAGTGTATGAGAGCAAACGGATAACACCTGCCCAAAAGCAAAGACAAGAAGGTAGGAAGGGACAGGAAACCTGGGTGCAGGGATGCGGGGAACCCAGGGTGTAAAGGGAAAGGGGGAGAGTGCTGACAGATTGAGGATTGCAACCAATGTCATAAAACAATTTGTGTATAAATTTTTGAATGAGAAACTTATTTGTGCTGTAAACTTTCACCTAAAACACAATTTAAAAAAAGAAAAAAAAGTCTGCCTTGAGCATTATGCTTTTTTGAGAACTATCTATATGGGATCAAATTGACAACAGCAGCTTGAAAGATGAGATAGGAACCTTAGGGGCAGTGAATTTATGTTAATGGAGGAACAACGTAGTAAAGGAGGGTGAGAATGGTTGAATAACGTGAAGGATGTAATCAATGTCACCAAATGGTACATGTAGATGCTGTTGAATTGGTGTATGTTTTGCTGTGCATATTCTTAACGGCAGCAAGAAAATAAATAAAATTTTAAAAGAAAAAAGGATGTGATTGTTCAGGAAGCACTGTGCTATCATCTGATTTCCGTAGATAATTGGAAATGGGCCACCCTTTTCTATTGACTGGGAAGTGTTCATTACATACTTTCTCCGGCTTATAATACTATGCAACACAAATTAAAACAAAAAAATTTTTTTAGTAGTACAGTAAAACCTGGCTGTGTAAGGCAGAAACCTGCCAGAGAAGGAAACCTCAAATATTTTCCACTAAAATGAGCACTAGAAAATTGTTAACACTGCACCCTGTCAGAGGCAGAAAACTTGTGAGACCCTGAAAAACAAGGCAGTCTTATCTAGCTCTGGCTCTCAGAGGTTTCACTGTATATGCACAACGACACAGGAAATTTCAAAATTTATTTTAAGTATTTGGTGCAAACATTATATATGTGTTATTTTTTAAATACGGGCTTGCATTTAAAAATAAGAATATTAGCAAGTATTTCATTTCAACTATGGAGAATCTTAGAACAACATCATGGTGCACTGCATTCCAATAGGATTCTTATAATGGGCATCCTTTGTGCTACGTCACCTTATAGCTTCGTTTTGAATAGCAGGATCAAAGCTAGTGTTTTATTTGTCCCTGGTGAATGTAGCAGAAATAGAACCTGTGATACCAATGTTAATAACTCAACAGGAATCCCATCTGTTACAAAACACATTTGTTTCTTGTTCACTTCTTAGAACTCTGCCACAGATCCATCAACTTCTGTGACTAGAGGAGCACTTTGCCTTGATTACAGTAGTTTAACAACGAGGAAGTAGAGGGTATCTTTTTTTGTAGTTATCCTCCTCCTTCTGGGCCTGAACAAAAGCTTCTGGTTGTACCAGTGGACAGAAAGCACTGCTTACAGAGCGGGAGGAGACTGCGGGAGTTATGGTGGCCAGGAAGACAATGGCATCAAGGGACCTCGGCAGCTGCCAGCAGATTCACCCGCAGTGCTGGCAATCTCAGGTCTGCTGGGGGTTTCACACCGAGTAACAGCATCGCAGTGAAACAGAGGAAGCGGCTGAAACTTCAGCCAGGATGTGCAAAATACTTATGATTTTGTCTCAGGTTCGTTATCACAACCATTTTCATCAGACGCACCAGTGAGATCAAACCTCTCTTTATGTGCAGTTAGTATAGGTCTTATCAGCCCTAATTCCCCCAGTAATCACAGGAGAGATGTCTGCAAGTACCTTATAGCAAGCTCCAGAAAACCCAGCAGAAAAGGCAGAAAACCTTTATCTGGCTCTTGGCCCACCACCTGTTTATTATGAGATGATGGCCAAGTGGCTGAGAGCATGAATTTTGGCATCAGGCCTCACTTCAAGTTCTAATTTGGCCACTTCTTGGGCAAGTTACTTAACTGCTATCAGACTCACTTTTCTTACTTGATTAATGTAAATCAATGTAATTCCTCATAGGATTGTTACAAGGATTAAGTGAAACAACTCTGAAAAACAGCACAGTGTTAGCACACATACTAACTGCTCAATAAACGGTAGTTGTTATTATGAGTAGATAATGCTGCACCCACTTTATCAACTGGGGCTAGTGGTACTACTCTAAATCAGTCTTATGCTCTCTCGAACAGTAAGTTCTTTCTTGAGAGAAGCATAAAGGGCAATATACTGACTTGTCTTTCCTTCTATAGTCAAATAATTTGCAGTGATTGCAAAACACTGGTCCACTGCTTCCAAAACACTTAGGAAGCCTTTGAAAATGCACGCTCCTGGGCCCTACCCTCAGAGAGTCTAAAACAAAATCATACCAAGGAATCTCCACTCGTAAGATATTGTACTAAGTGATTCTGACACACAGCCACAATTGAGAACCGTTGGTTGAGTGTGGTCTTCCAAGGATTTCCAATGACATAGCATAAAGCAATAGGCTATGGTAAGAGACTTGATGCTAACTAAGGAAATGGATAGTGGTAAAGATGGCAGCCACCACCCATCTGTCAGTTTGTCATACTGTGGTGGCTTGTGTGTTGCTATGATGCAGGGAGTTATGCCATTGGTATTTCAAATACCAGCAGAGTCACCCATGGTGGACAAGTTTCAGCAGAGCTTCCAGACTAAGACAGACTAGGAAGAAAGACCTGGTAATCTTCTTTGGAAAACTGGCCAGTGAAAGCCTTATGGATCACAACAGAATGTTGTCCAACTTGCTTGCTTTGGGCACGCCACCAGGAGGTATTAATTGCCAAAGGAAGACATCATGTTTGGTGAAGTAGAGAGGGGCAAAGGGAAAATGGGAGACTCAGTGAGATGGATTGGCACAATAGCCATAACAATGACTCGAACATACAGGTGATCATGAGGATGAAGCAGGACTGGGCAACATTTTGTCCTATTGTATATAAGGTTGATGTCAGTAAGAGTTCACTCAACAGCAGCTAACAACAACAACAAAGATGACAGAGAGTGAATATTGGGCTGGCAAGATTAAGAAAAAGAGTGGAGATGGAAGACAGGCAGCTAGGTGGACACCTGAGAAGTAACCAAGAAGGCCGTCAGCTAGCCCATTCAAGGTGCCAGTGATTCTGGAGAGTTGGCCAAGGAGGATGAGCCAGGCTAATTATAGGGCTACTGTAAACTGAGGCTCGTGAGATAAATTGTGCACCTATCTCCCCCGGAAATTAAAGGCCCTAATAAAAAAAAAAAGTTGCCGTGGAGTTCAGTCTGACTCATAGCAACCCTGTAGGATGGAGTAGAACTGCCCCATAGGGTTTCCCACGATCGGCTGGTGGATTTGAACTGCCGACCTCTGGTGAGCAGCCATAGCTCTTAACGACTGCGTTGCCAGGGCTCCTAATAGGATGGCATTTTTTGATTCTCTTATTCAGCCATACTAGTTTTTTTTTTAATTGAACTTTAGATGAAGGTTTACAGAATAAACTAGTTTCTCATCAAACAGTACACATATTGTTGTATGACATTGGTTAACAACCCCACATGTCAACACTCTTCCTTCTCAACCCTGGGTTCTCTGTTACCAGCTTTCTTATTCCCTCCTGCCTTCTAGTCCCTGCCCCAGGGCTGGTGAGCCCCCTTTAGTTTTATTTTGTGCCATGGGCCTGTTCAATTTTTGACTGAAGGGTGAACCTCAGGAGTGACCTCATTAGTGAGCTGAAAGGATATCCGGGGGCCATACTCTCAGGGTTTCTACAGTGTCTGTCAGGCCAACAAGTCTGGTTTTTCTTTTTGAGTTGGAATTTTGTTCTACATTTTTCTCCAGCTCTGTCCAGGACCGTCTATTGTGATCCCTGTCAAAGCAGTCAGTGGTGGTAGCCAGGCACCATCTAGTTGTACTGGACTCAGTCTGGTAGAGGTTGTGGTAGATGTGGTCCATTAGTCCTTTGGACTAATCTTTCCCTTGTATCTTTAGTTTTCTTCATTCCTCCTTGCTCCTGAATGGGTGAAACCAGTGGAGTATCCTAGATGGCCTCTCACAGGCTTTTAGGACCACAGACACTATTCACCAAAGTAGAATGTAGAACATTTTCTTTACAAACTCCATTATGCCAATTGAGCTAGATGTTCCCTGAGACCATGGTCCCCACAGCCCTCAGCCCAGTTATTCAGTTCCTCAGGGAGTCTGGATGTGTCTATGGAGCTACCATGACCTTGCTTTATACAGGTTGTGCTGGCTTCCCCAGTGTTGTGTACTGTCTTACCCTTCATTAAAATGAACACTTATCTATTGTCTATTAAGTGTTTTTCCATTCCCACTCCTCCCCTCCCTCATAACCATCAAAGATTGCTTCTTTTTCTATGTAAACCTCTTCCTGAGTGTTTACAGTAGTGGTCGCATACAATATTTGTCCTTTTGTGATTGACTTATTTCACTCAGCATAATGCCCTCCAGATTCATCCATGTTATGAGATGCTTTGCAGATTCTTCATTGTTCTTTGTCGTTGAGTAATACTCCATTGTGTGTATGTAGCATAGTTTTTTTTATCCGTTCATCTGTTGGTGTGCATCTAGGTTGTTTCCATCTTTTTGCTATTGTGAACAATGCTGCAATGAACTTGTGTGTGCATATGTCTATTCATGTGACAACTCTTATTTCTCTAGGATATATTTCTAAGAGTGGGATTGCTGAATCTTATGGTATTTCTATTTCTACCTTTCTAAGGAAGCGCCATATAATTTTTCAAAATGGTCGTATCATTTTGGATTCCCAATAGCAGTGCATAAGAGTTCTGATCTCCCTGCAGCCTCCCCGACATTTGTTATTTCCTGTTTTTTTGATTCATGCCAGTAATGCTGGGGTGAGATGATATCTCATTGTGGCTTTGATTTGCATTTTTCTGATGGCTAGAGATCGTGAGCATTTCCTCATGTGTCTGTTGGCTGCTCGAATGTCTGGTGAAGTATCTGTTCATTTCTTTTGCCCATTTTTTTATTGTATTATTTGTCTTTTTGTTTGTAGAGGTGTTGGATTTTCTTGTAGATTTCAGAGATTAGACCTTTGTCTGATCTCTAATAGCCCAAATTTTATTCCCTGTCTGTAGGTTCTCTTCTTACCCTTTTGGTGAAGTCTTTTGATGAGCATTTAAGTGTTTAATTTTTAGAAGATCCCGGTTATCTAGCTTATCCTCTGGAGCTTGTGTGTCGTTGGTTGTGGTTTGTATTCTGTTAATGCTGTGTATTAGAGCCTCTAGCATTGATCCTATTTTTTCTTCTATGAACTTCATAGTTTGGGGCTTTATATTTAGGTCTTTGATCCATTTTGTGTTAGTTTTTGTATATGGTGTGAGGCATGGATCCTGTATCACTTTTTTGCAGATGGACATCCATTTTTGCCAGGACCACAGCCAGCCTAGTTTTAAAGGGCTGTAGTTGTTGGTTGCTTGTGGAGTCTATTCCAACTCATGGCGACCGCATGTGTGCAAATTAGAACTGTTCCATAAAGTGTTCATGGCTGTGACCTTTTGGAAGCAGATTTCCACTGGAAGCAGATCGCCAGGTCTGTCTTACTAGGCACCTCTGGGTGGTTTCAAACCACCAAACTTTCAGTTTGTAGTTGAGCAGATAACATTTTGCACCACCCAAGGAACCTAGTGGTCTTATACAGATCCTAAAAGACAGACAGAGGAAAACAAAACAAAACAAAAACACCAGCACAGAAGAGTAATCGTGAAAGAAACCGTCAGACTTTCTACTTCTTTTGGTTTAATAGAATCGTTAAGCTTTCTTTACCCACCTAAGACAATTGATTTTGCTCACATTTTCATCCCAATAGTTAGAAATCGCCCTATCAAACATATACTCCTCAGCATACCCACGCTGTAAATTGCCTGTGGCAATTTTGCAGAGCCAAGTGCTGGGTTCAATAGTATCTATTCAATATTTGGAATTTACTCATTGAGTGGATCGTACATATTGAGGTGGTGCTTATTTTTTTGTACGCTAGAGGCTATTTTTGTGGGATATTTCCGTTTTCTGCACAGTGCAGTCAATAATTTGTGCTGATTGACTGAGGCTAAGACTACATAGGGCCGCTTGATCAACTGTTTTCACAGAATTAATCAGTGGTTATTATCCTGTGTACACAGCTTGAGCATGTGTCTGTGCTCAGAGCCTGACTTGGCTACTTATGTGGCTTCTGGCATGTCCCAGAGCTTTAATCCCAGCTTGAACAGCTAAACTGCCAATAAACTCTTTCTTCCTTAACATATGAATGGCAAGACTTGAAGGTATGTGTGTAGTGAGGCTCAAATGTTCCATTACGATGGATTCCATCAAAATTGTTTAGTAGCCTAAGGTATTCCACATCATCCTCTAATTCACTACTATCCTGACATAAACTGTCATTTCTCATCTGAACATCTAACCAGTCCCTCTTCATGTACTTGTGCCCTCTCCCCAAATCTGATACCCACATTCAAGGCATAGTCATGTTTTCTAAGTGAAGATCTGATCCTGCAAACTTACTTTCCCTCCTTCCCGAACCTACGCTAAATATTTTTTAAAAAGCTTCCCCCACTCTTCAAAGACAAAGCTCCAGTGTTCCAAAGGGCCTGTCCTCTGCCTATCTGCTTCTGGAATTTCATCATGCACTGTGATTTTGCTCACTCTCTGAGCATCAGCCACATTTGAGATTTTCGTTCCTGTTAGTTTTGGCCATGATTTAAGATGCAGATATAGTTTCACGCATGTGCAAATAAATGCCCAGTGTTGTGAATGAGCATGAAACTGTGTGATTATTTTTATGACCATTTAAATGGTATCTTTGCTCCCCACTAGAATGTCAGTTTCACCAAAGTAGAGACTGTTTCTATATCTCTGGGGCCTAGCATAATGCCTGGTACATAATAGTCAATAAATATTTGCTTAATGAATAAATGAAGACTCTGTATAATTAATACCTTGTTAGGCTTCCTCCTCCAACTTTCTGCAACTTCAACACATACCCAAGCATCCAGAACCAAGGCAGGCCCGTAGACCGCTTACAACCATCTAGACATATCCTCTGTGGGCATCATTCCATGTTCCAGACCACTCTATCTCCAAAGTGAGACTATACCTATTTGGTGTCCTATTTCCTTAATTCTTTAGTATTGAATAATCAGAATAACTCATCAAGAGTAGTGTTTAACTTGTACCTAACCTTTCAGACATCATTAAATAAGTTCTGTTGTTATAAAAGCAGAGGTTCTTTGGGGGTGGGGTGTAATGGGGCCTGTCATAGAACCTATCATAAGCTATAGATCCTCCTTCTAGAAAAAAAATTCAAATGCATTCAGACATACTCAATTTTATACATACTTTTAGGGGAGTTACAAAAGAAAGCTTATCTATGAACCTCCGGGATCCAGAGTTAAGCACCCTTGTTAAAAAACTGAGCTATTTGGAGAGTTTAGTTTTAGGCTGTATTGTTGCTTGAGTCCCTGAGAGGAACAAACAGTTAAGCATTTGACTACTAACAGAAAGGTTGGCACTTCAAACATACCCAGAGGCATCTTGGGAGAAAGTCCTGGTGGTTTACTTCCAAAAATTCAGCCTTTGAAAACCCTGTGAAGCACAGTTCACCTCTGACACACGTGGAGTCCCCTTGAGTTGGAATTGACTCCAGTGGCAACTGGTACCGGTTCTGGTTGTTAAATCAGAAACCTGACTTTGGATATTGATAATTGTTGAAGCTGGGTGATGGGTGGAAACCCTGGTGGTGTAGTGGTTAAGTGCTACGGCTGTTAACCAAGAGGTCGGCAGTTCAAATCTGCCAGGCGGTCCTTGGAAACTCTATGGTGCAGTTCTACTCTGTCCTATAGGGTCGCTATGAGTCGGAATCGACTCGGCGGCAGTGGGGTTTTTTTTTGGGGGGGGTTTGGGTGATGGGTACATGGGGGTTCAATATATTATTATCTCTACTTTGTATATGTTTGAAATTTTCCATTATAAAGAGTTCAAAAAGTTAAAGTGTCAATCCACATTTTTTTTCTTTAAACAGAATTAAAAAGATGCACGGTTCTTTTAAAGAAATACTTGACATTTTAAGATATCTTTAAGTGGGAAATTGATCCTCCCATTCACCCAGGCTTAAAAGTTCAGCATCAGCTTCAAATCCTCCACATCTCTCTTGGCCCCTCAGTCAAACAGTTGCTAAATCCCACCAATTCTCTCTCTCCAGCTCTTGCATCCACCCACCCTCTCGATCCCCCCCGACACTGTCATGGTTCTATACTTCCTTACTTCTCACCAATTCCTTTGCAGAAAATCTTCCAACCTTGAATGCCACATATCCCTCCCTAAACTGTCACTGATTCCTTCTACTTAAAGTGACCTCTCTCCTCCTCTGGACACCATGGCACTGATCAAAATCTCCCTCAAATACATTAACTGTGTTCACAAACATGTGTGCACGTACCTTTATGGTACTTAAGCTGTTTTGAGTCGCAGAACTTTTGAGATTCCCATAAGCATTACTTCCATGCCCCACAGAAAACTGCATGTAACATCCCCATCTAAAGACACAATTCCAGAGGTTTTGTGCATCCCCTGGACAAAGAACCCCTGGTTTTCAAAGTGCAGAGTCCTACCTACCCCAACCCCAGGCAGTAAATGTCCGAAGTAGAGACATTTCAGTATCACACAATGCCTTACTCACAGGCCCAGATCATGAGTGGCTCCACACCAATTTCTCCTTTATATATCATCACTCTTACAAATGAAGTATTTATTTAATTTGGATTATCAGGCAATGAGGAAGAAAAGAAATTTCATGATGACCACAAAGAGAAGAAACAAATGAGTCACAAAAAGGCAGCAACTTTGTTCTCTTCTCCTCCTCCCCACCACTTTATGACCCAATCTGAAAGTGATCTTTCCTCTGGAGTGCAATGGACAGATCATTTCCTAAAATTACATTACCAAAAGAGCAAACAAACAAAAAAACAATACCATTGCTTCGAGTGGATTCTGGCTCAGAGTGACCTTATGGGACAGAGTAGGACTGCCCCATAGGGTTTCTAAGGAGTGGCTGGTGGATTCCAACTGCCAGCCTTTTAGTTAGCAGCTGAGCTCTTAACCACTATGCCATGAGGGTTCCATATTAAATTGTCATTTATCTAGTGTTTTTGACTTACAAAAATGGTAGTATCATATGGTTCAATCTGATAACCATGGGTAATGACAGAGCGACCAAATCTGTTTTGGAAGAAGTACAGTGAGAATGCTCCTTAGAAGCAAGGGTGAAGAGACTTCGCCTCACTTACATTGGACATAATACCAGGAGGGACCAGTTTCTGGAGAAGGACATCACGCTTGGTGAAGTAGAGGGTCAGTGAAAAAGAGGAAGACCCTTAACGAGATGCATTGACCCAGTGGCTGTAACCATGAGCTCAAGCATAGCAATGATTGTGAGGATGGCGCAGGACCTGACAGTGTTTGTTCTGTTGTACATGGAGTCTCTATGGGTTGGAACTGACTTGACAGCACCTAACAATAACAACAACAATGAAATCTCATTACTGGAGTTTGAACTTTATAAGGTCAGGCCTGGCAATCCTTCTCCCCAAGCTAGATCTTGCGGATGATTCCTCCTCAATGAATATACATGGAATGAATGAAGAATATTTCTTGAGACTTCTCAAGTTAAAATACACTATTGCTGTTGAATCGATTCTGATTCATAGCAACCCTATAGGACAGAGTAGAACTGCCCCATAGAGTTTCCAAGGAGCGGTTGGTGAATTAGAACTGCCAACATTATGGATAGCAGCCTGAGCTCTTAACAACTGTGCCACCAGGGTCCCCAAGTTAAAATAAGAAATTTCATTTAAAGAGATACTGGTGAATGGAATTTGAAAAAAAAATGTTTGACAATACTTGACCCTTTTGGGAGCCCCTTCATTAAAAAAGATACTTTAAAATGGGTTTTATGAAAAACATTGACAAAACATACACCTACCACTTTCAGGTCATTTAATGGAGACTCTTCTGGGGTGATATTGCACTAGGCAGCAGTGACTAGTACACTTGCCTCTAAATAAATGTTTCCTACAAATCCACCCCCCCCGACCCCCAGCTAGCCTCCTCAGAGTGGGAGAGTTCAATGTTAGGAAAATAAAGGCAAGCCATTTGATCTTGTACCCCAGGAAGCCACCAAACCAAACCACACCTATAGCCACAGAGCCGATTTTGACTCATAGCGACCTTACAAAGACACAGTAGAAATGTCCCACAGGGTTTCCAAGGATTGGCTGGTGGATTCAAACTGCTGAACTTTTGGTTAGCAGCCAAGGTCTTAACCATTATGCCACCAGGAAACCACCAGACAGGTCAGAACAAACAGCCACAATACTGGAAATGTGGGCTATTATTTTCAGGGCTAGCGCTGAGCTTGAAAGCAGGGGACCAAAACAAAGACCAAATCCACTGCCTTCGAATCAATGCCAACTTATAGCAGGGGATAGGACTAGAGTAAATTAAAACCACACGTAGCTCTTTATTCTTATCATGAACGTGTGTGGATTTTATCAAATGATTTTTTTCCTATGTGTAATGAAATGATACGGTTTTTTTCCCCTTTTTTATGGTGTTAATGTAGTGAGTCATAGTTTAACAAACTTTCCATTTTGTTCCTGGGATAAAACCTACTTAGTCATGGTGTATTGTCTTTTTTATATCTTTTTATATTAAATTTACTAACATTTTGTTAAGGATATGTGTGTCTGAGTTCATGAGGGATGGTCTGTAATTTTCTTGAAATGTCTTTGTCAGATTTTGGTATCAGGTTTATGCTGGCCTCATAAAATTAGCTGGGAAGTGTTTCTTCCTCTTCTCTTTTTTTGGAAAGAGTTCGTGTAAGACCAGTATTTTTTTTTTTTTTTTGTCTTCTAATATTTAGTAGAACTCATTAGGGAAACCATCTGGTCTTTGAGTTTTCTTTTTGAGAAGGTATCGTGTTACATATTAAATTTTGTTAACATCAATTGACTATTTTTCTTATATTAGTTTTGACTAGTTGTATTTTTAAAGAAATTTGTCCATTGCGTCTAAGTTAATGAATTTATTGGCATAAAGTTATTAATAACAAGTTTTTACTGCATTTTTTAATACTAGTGGGATCTGTAGTGATAGTCCCTCTTGCATTCTTGATATTGATAATTTGCACTTAATGTTAATTTTGGTAGGGCTTTATCAATTAGACTAATCTTTAAAAAAATTTTGTGCTGTTTATTTTCTAAGTGAAGAGGACTTGAAGCACTTACTGATAAAGATCATAGACCACAGCCTTCAGTATGGATTACACCTCAACATAAACAAAACAAAAATCCTAACAATTGGGCCAGTAAACAGTGTCACGATACACGGAGAAGAGACTGAACTTATCAAGGATTTCATTTTACTTGGATTCACAATCAACACCCATGGAAACAGCAGTCAAAAAATCAAACAACATATTACATCGGGAAAATCTGCTGCAAAAGACCTCTTTAAAGTGTTGAAAAGCAAAGATTTCACTTTGAGGCTTAAGTTGTGCCTGACCCAAGTTGTGGTGGTTTCAATCGCCTCATATGCATGTGAAGGCTGGGCAATGAATAAGGAAGACTGAAGAAGAATTGATGCCTTTGAATTATGGTGTTGGCAAACAATATTGAATATACAATGGATTGCCAAAAGAGTGAACAAATCTGTCTTGCAAAAAGCACAGCCAGAATGCTCCTTAGAAGCAAGAATGGCTAGACTTCATATCACGTACTTTGGACAGGTTATCAGGACGGACCAGTCCCTGGAGGACATCATGCTTGGTAAAGTATAGGGTTGGCAAAAAAGAGGAAGACCCTCAAAGGGATGGATAGACACAGTTGCTGCAACAGTGGGCTGAAGCATAACAACAATTGTGAGGATGGCACAGGACCAGGCAGTGTTTCATTCTGTTGTACATAGGGTCGTTATGAGTCAAAACCAACTTGATGGCACCTAACAACAACAGCATTTTCTAATCCACTAATTTCCCCTCTTAGCTTTATTGTTTTCTTCCTTCTACTTACCTTGAGTTTATTTATCCCTTCTTTTTCTAGCTTCTTAAGGTGAAGTTTAGATTATTGATTTTAAACTTTTCTTTTTTTTTCTAATATAAGCCTATAAAGCTATAAGGTTCCCTCTAAGTTCTGTTTTAGCTTCATCCCATAAATGTTTATATGCTGTATTTTTATCATAGCTTAGTTTAAAATATTTCCTAATTTTCCTTGTGATTTCTTTTTTGACCCAAAGGCTAAGTGCTGTAGATTCAAGTGTGTCATTTAATTTCCAAATATTTGAGTATTTTTCTATATATCTTGTTATTGATTTCTAATTTGATTCTATTGTGGTTAAAGAATATGCTATGTAAGGTTTAAATTTTTGAAATTATTAGCTTATTTTATGACCTGGTATACAGTCTATCTTGGTGAGCATATTATATGTGTGCTTGAAAATAATATTTGTTTTTCATATGCTGGGCATAGGATAATATCCATATGCTTACAAGGAAGACCAGTTAATAAGACTATTATTCACATTTACACACCAACCACTAAGGCAAAAGATGAAGAAATTGAAGATTTTTATCAACTTCTGCAGTCTGAAATTGATCACCAGTGCAATTAGGATGCATTGATAATTACTGGTGATTGAAATGTGAAAGTTGGAGACAAAGAATGAAGGAATGGTAGCTGGAAAATATGGCCTTGGTGATAGAAATGATGCCAGAGACTGCATGATAGAATTCTGCAAGATCAACGACTTCTTCATTGCAGATACCTTTTTTCACCAACATAAACAGCGAATATACACGTGAACCTCACGAGGCAGAATGCACAGGGATCAAATCAACTACATCTGTGGAAAGAGATAATGGAAAAGCTCAATATCATCAGTCAAAACAAGGCCAGGAGCTGATTGTGGAACAGACCATCAATTGCTCCTATGCAAGTTCAAGTTGAAACTGAAGAAAATTAGAACACGTCCACAAGAGCCAAAGTACCACCTTGAGCATATCCCACCTGAATTTAGAGACCATCTCAAGAATAGATATGACGGGTTGAACACTAATGACTGAAGACGAGATGAGTTTGGAAGGACATCATACATGAAGAAAGCAAGAGGTCATTAAAAAGACAGGAAAGAAAGAAAAGACCAAAACGAATGTCAGGGGAGAATTTGAAACTTGATCTTGAATGTTGAGTAGATAAATCGAAAGGAAGGAATGATGACGTAAAATAGCTAAGCAGAAGATTTCAAAAGGCAGCTCCAGAAGACAAAGTAAAGTATTGTAATGACATGTGGAAAGAGCTGGAGATAGAAAACCAAAAGGGAAGAACACGCTCAGCATTTCTCAAGCTGAAAGAACTGAAGGAAAAATTCAAATCTCGAGTTGCAATACTGAAGGATTCTACAGGGAAAATATTAAATGACACAAGGAGCATCAAAAGAAGGTGGAAGGAATGCAGAGTCACTATATCAAAAAGAATTGGTCGACGTACAACCATTTCAGGAGGTAGCATATCATCAGGAACCGATGATACTGAAGGAAGAAGTCCAAGCTGCTCTGAAGGCACTGGCAAAAAACAAGGCTCCAGGAACTGATGGAATACCAATTGAGGTGCTTCAACAAACAGATGCAGCACTGGAAGTGCTCACTCGACTATGCCAAGAAATTTGGAAGACAGCTACCTGGCCAAATGACCAGGCCAAATGGCCAGATGGAAGAGATCCATATTTATGCCTATTCCAAAGAAAGGTGATCCAACCGAATGTGGAAATTATCGAACAATGTCATTAACATCACAGGCAAGTAAAATTTTGTTGAAGATCATTCAAAAGCGGCTGCAGCGGTATATCTGCAGGGAACTGCCAGAAATTAAAGCCAGATTCAGAAGAGGACGTGGAATGAGGGATATCATTGCTGATGTCAAATGGATCATGGCTGAACCCAGAGAATACCAGATAGGTGTTTACCTGTGTTTTACTGACTATGTAAAGGCATTCGGCTGTATGGATCATAACAAATTATGGATAACACTGCGAAGAATGGGAATTCCAGAACACTTAATTGCGCTCGTGAGGAACCTGTACATAGATCAAGAGGGAGTTGTTCAGACAGAGCAAGGGGATACTGTGTGGTTTAAAGTCAGGAAAGGTGTGCGTCAGGGTTGTATTCTTTCACCATACCTATTCAATCTGTATGCTGAGCAAATAATACGAGAAGCTGGGTTATATGAAGAAGAACAGGGCATCGGGATTGAAGGAAGACTCCTTAACAACCTCCATTATGCAGATGACACAACCTTGCTTGCTGAAAGTGAAGAGGACTTAGAGCACTTACTGATGAGGATCAAAGACCACAGCCTTCAGTATGGATTGCACCTCAACATAAAGAAAACAAAAATCCTCACAACTGGACCAATAAGCAACATCATGGTAAATGGAGAAAAGATTGGACTTGTCAAGGATTTCATTTTACTTGGATCCACAATCAACACCCAGCAGTCAAGAAATCAAAAGATGCATTGCATTGGGTAAATCTGGTGCAAAAGATCTCCTTAAAGTTTTGAAAAGGAAAGATGTCACTTTAAGGACTAAGGGGCGCCTGGCCCAAGCCATGGTATTTTCAATCGCATGATATGCATGGGAAATCTGGGCTATTAATAAGGAATACCCAAGAGGAATCAACGCCTTTGAATTGTGGTGTTGGCAAAGAATATTGAATATACCATGGACAGCCAAAAGAACAAACAAATCTGTCTTGGAAGAAATACAACCAGAGTACTCCTTAGAAGCAAGGATGGACGTATTATCCGGAGGGATCAATCCTTGGAGGAGGACATTATGCTTGCTAAATTAGAGGATCACCGAAAAAGAGGAAGACCCCAACATGCTGCGACAATAGGCTCAAGCATCACAACGATTGTGAGAACGGCACAGGACCTGGCCGTGTTTTGTTCTGTTGTACATAGGGTTGCTGTGAGTCAGAAAGGACTGGACGGCACCTAACAACAAAGACGTGTTGGGTGTAATGTTCTGAAATTAGCAATTAAGTTAAGTTAGTTGAATATGTTGTTCAAATCTTCTATAGCTTTACAAACTTTTCTCTAGTGTTTCTAACAGTTACTGAGAAGGGGTATTCAGATCTCCAAATATTATTGTGGATTTATCTTTTCTCCCTTTGGTTTTGTCAATATTTGCCTCATGTATTTGAAGCGATATTAGTAGCTATACTGATATATTATTCCTTTAATAATATGGAATGTCCTTTATCTCTGTCTTGAAGTCTACTTTGATAATAACATAGACAAGCTTTCTTGTGATTACTGTTTTCACAAGTATAACTTTTTCTATGTGTGCAATCTATCAGCATTTTTGTATTAATGTATATTACTTATAATAGTGCAGGGTAAGGTCTTTTTTTTTTAGTCTTTTTTTAGCCAGTCCAAAAATCTCTGCCTTTTAATTTGAGAGTTTACTCTATTTGCGTGTAAAATAATTATTGCTATGGTTGCTTTTAGGCCTACCAGTTTGCTTTTCAATTTGTTTTCTATTTGTCTCATCTTTCCTTTTTTATTGCTGTTATTGTTCCTCTGTTCATTTCCTGTCTTTTTTTTTTGTCAATTAATTTTTTAAAGTATTCGGTTTCTCTAATGGCTCTTTAGTTTTGCCTTTTTGTATTTTTTTAGTCATTGCTTTAGGGAATATGCTATGTAGCTTTAAATTTCAGTCTACTTAGCATTGATATTGTAAAAAGAGTTATTTTCAAGATTTTCTATTTATCTTTATCAGCAACTTTTAATTATGAGGTGCCTGGTTGTTTTGTTTTACTTTTTTATACTTCTTGTGGTTCGCTGAGGTTCTTGGATCTATAAGTTGATATATTTTTTACCAAATGAAGTCAATTTTTAGGCATTAAATCTTCAGATACTTTTCTGCTCTGTGCTCTCTCTCCTCTTCTTCTGCGAATGCAAATACATGTGTGTTAGTTGCTGCAGTCTATCTGCTTGAGGTGTTAGAGCAGGGGTAGGTGAACTAATGCATGCCAGCTAAAGCTGGCCTCTTTTTGTAGGACCATCAAGCTAAGAGTTAGTTGTTTTTACATGCTTACAAGATTGTAAAGAACAAAAACAAAGAAGACTATGCAACAGAGACTGTGTGTGGCTCACAAAGCCTAGAATATTCACTACCTGGCTCTTTACAGAAAAAGCTTTGCGGTCCCCTGTGTTAGGGGATGGAATTTGGGGCTGCCAGAGTGGCTGAAATTGGAGGGGGATGTCTTCTAAAGGAGGGAGCGGTTAAGGGACCTTGCAGATTTTCTTATAAACTCCCCTCTGACCTCATGGTGCCGAGACTGGGGATTAGTCTCAGGGGAAAAGGTCTATGAAGAAGGTGGTCCTCAACCATTGTGATTTCCTCCTTTCCAAGGTCTAAGTGCCCTCCATTTTCTCCCTGTTTCTTCCCCCCTCCAGTTCCTTGAAATAGTAGTTATTTTTACATTCTGCCCAGAATTTATGACTGTTATCTGCAGAAGCTTTAGTCAGATGCAAGCCACTCTTCTATGACCAGAATTTGCTGGATTCATTTTTAATTAAGTACAATATGAATTAGTTCAAAGGGGATGATAAAATGGGGAAATTAATGGACATTTCCGTTCAGTCTGTTTTCCTAGGGGTTTTGTTATAGAGTCTGAACTACGGCTTGTCACCTTATCTCAGGGAGCATCTTTTAATTTGCGCATGGGTCTATGGAAGAACACTGTCAAAATCAGCAAGATAAGACTCTACCAAAATCATAGAATCATAGGCTGGAATAAACTTCAGAGGATACACCTGATAGAGAAATCTCCCTTACGGGTGGCCATTCAGCCTCTGATTATTTAATTATGACGAGCCCGGTTGTTTTACATATTTATACTTGTGGTTCACTGAACTCATACATTTATACTTGTGGTTTGCTGAGCTTTTTGGATCTGTAAGTTGATGCTTTTCACCAAATTTGGCCAATTTTCAGCCATTATATCTTCAAATATTCTTTAGTTCCAAGAATTAAAAGTGTCACAGTTATTATGTTTTCTATAATATACCGATGCCCTTTGATTCCCAAAGCTTCTTCCTCCGCATGATAAGGCCGCTGATGTAATTAATGTCAAGCTTCAGTAGCTGCTGAGCTGTGATTCAAAGCAGTATTCTGCCCTCCTCTGCTTGGTTAGTTTTAGCCTTTGGACTAGGAAGGCAGCTCTGGTTCAGAACAGAGCCTTCTCCTTAAAAAAAAAAAAAAAAATGTGAATGAAACCCAGGAATTCATGGCCATGTTCGAGGGCTGTTCTAGGTTTTGAGCTAAATCCTTCCAGGTATACTTTGGATTGAAGAAGCAGCCCACACTGGATGCCCAGAGAAGGCAGTAGGAGGACTATTTTTCTGATTTATCTTTCTCCAGTTTAACAGTAGGCTGGAGCACTTGTGACATGTGGGAAACCAGAGATATCCACTTATAAAGAAACTCTATAGTAAACATACCAATTTAGAGGTGGCAAATGCATGCTTCAAAGAGATTTGCAAGATGGTTCTGTTCTTCCTTTTCCATCCACTGAATCTTTTAATCCATTAAAAAGGTTCAAATTAAAATAAATATTTCCAGCATGAATCAGTCCCTTCAATGCAAATCTTTTAACCACTTGACTAGTTGCATGGTTAGGAACTTTAGTTACCCTGCATTTCTATCTACGTATATCTACCAATGTAACTTAATGGGGAAAATGGCCGTCAAATAATAACTTGTGGCCCTAATTTCAGGTACAGGTTTATGCTGCTGATCTGGCATTATCATCCTACAGCTAGATAAAAACTATATCTTAATGTTTGTTCTCTAATTTCATTGCAATATGCAGAGAAGTTGTTAGTAGTATGAAGATTTACAACTTGAAAATAAGTTCCTAGCTAAGGCAATTTATCACCCAGAAGAGTTCTAGGGAAGAATGCAAACTAATTTCATCTGTGTTAATTACTGTGCTATCTTGCTTTCATTTTCCATTTATGTGCCTGGAAGATTTGCTTGCTCACAATTCACTCCATTTTCTGTGTCTGAAAATAAGATATCTCAGAAATGCCCAGGCCCTGTATTCCTCAAATGAGAAACTCAAAGATAACAGGGAATCTGGATAAAAAGATTCAAAACACTTAACCCAAATGTTTAGGGTGGGGGAGATAGAATTCAATCATAAATCTTAGATTTAGAATACATTGATCTACGATTTCTGGATTATAAACCAGAGAACCTTTCAATGTCTTAAGTTTCTCTTCTTTTCAAAAGGAGAGAGTGAGAGGGAGTGGGAAGGAGAGAGAGGGAGAGAGATGGAGAGAGACCACAAGGGACAATTTTGTGTCATGGTAAATATAGTATTAAAATTTAAATGCTAAAACCATAAAAGTCTCTTGAAAATTATTTTTCTAAAATAGAATGTGGGAGGAAATGGTGTTTACTTGAACCTATTGCCAGTAGAAGGGTGTGTGTGTATGTGCACATAAGCATGTGCCAGGGCCAGACCAATTGGACATTTGAACCATTTCTCTCATGAGTGCTGTCTGCAAAACTCATGCAGTGCTTTACATATGAAAGAGAGAGAAGAAAAAAATGTTCCTTTTCTTTCAAGAGTCAAACCACTCCTCCTAGTGCTACTTTAATAACCCTTTGTGTGCACATCAAGGGGTTAGGGGTGGGGAAGACAGTTCTTGATCCCAATGGCCTAACCCAATACCAAAAGAAATAAAATTATTTTTAACAATTACCCAAACAGAATGACAGCACCTTTTTAATTTGTTCTGAAAGCTTGATTTCACACCCATTTGGCTCCATTGTTAGAACTTTATAAGATTCATTCTCACCATTTGTTTTGTGTATGAAGTTCAGGGAGCATCAGTGGAGAGAGTCTTCTTGGGGTCCTTAGCAAAACTGGTTCCCCAATTGTGACATTACTGGAGACGCTCTAGTAGTCACACACACTGACTCCCCTCCAACACACATACACACTCCAAGAATCAGAACAGAAAGCTTTGTTTGCAAGGGTGATGTAATTTACTGCTAAGTTTCTCTAACTTCATAGAAATAGTTATTTCCTAAGCAGCTCTTGTAAGTTTTGAGATACAGAGATCAACCTAGAGGGCTAGTCATTGATTGCTGTTATGGGTTGAATTGTATCCCCCCAAAAGATATATTGAAGCCTTAACCCCTGGTACTTGTGAATGGGACCTTGTTTGATGTTATCACTTGGGTTAACATGAGGTCATACTGGAGTGGAGTGGGTCCTAATCCTATATGACTGTGATCCTTATGAGAAAGGAGGCAATACATAGAGACTGGGAAATAGAGGAAAGATGCCATATGATGTGGCAGCTGCAAGCAAAAGAATGTCTGGAGTTATAGATGCTAGGAGAGAGTCATAGAGCAGATTCCCCTCAACCCCTCAGAAGGAATGAGCACAGTCAATACCCTGATCTTGGACTCCTAGACTCCAGAACTATTTGACAATAAATTTCTGTTCTTTTGAGTTAGCCAGTTGGTGGTATTTTGTTACAGCAGCCCTAGGAAACCAATACAGTTGCCTACATACTAGTTCAAAGCTTTTTTAATCTTCAGAGGAATATTTACAGATCATTGGCAAGAGCTGTTAAAGCTCTATTAAATACATATTGCCCATTGCCATCAAGTTGATTCTGACTCATAGTGACCGTACAGGGCAGAGTAGAATTGCCCCATAGGGTTTCCAAGGAGCAACTGGTGGATTCTAACTGCCAACCTTTTGGTTAGCAGCCACAGCTCACTGTAGCTTACATATTGGTGGTAACTAAACTCTCCATGCTTATATGAGATGTCCATAAAATATCAATCACCCAAGAAGTCACTAGTTATTGGACATTATCAAAATGCCTTAGTCTATACTCATCATATTGGGCATAAGCTATTAATGCTCTGGTCTGCCTAAGGAAAAATTTCTCTTTTTCCCCACTCCAAGGGCACATATGACCTGGGTCAAATTTCCACTGCAGGGAGTAAGAGGGATGGAACATCTATTTCCTCCTTAGTGGAAAAGGCCAAGGGGTTCTTTTGCTTGAGGTACGAAATAATTAGCTGTGATGAAACCTGACTTAATAAAAAAAGAGCATTGATTCATACCATTTAAATGACAGTCTTCAGCTGAATAGCCTTCTGATATGTACCACATTCATAGATTGGCTGACATTTAAAATAGATGGAGATGGACAATAAATAGATTTTAATATGATTTTCTTCAAGGGTGTGGATAAAAGTAAATATTTTAGGGGGATTTTATGCACAAGTAATTTAGTAGTTTTTATAGCATTGTTGGAAACCCTAGTTTCATAGTGATTAAGAGCTATGGTGGCTAACGAAAAGGTTGGCAGTTCAAATCCACCAGGTGCTTCTTGGAAACAGAATGGGGCAGTTCTACTCTGTCCTATAGGGTCACTATGAATCAGAACAAACTCAACGGCAATGGGTTTTTTGGTTTTTATAGCATTATTGGGAACACTGGTGGTGCAGTGGTTAAGAGTTTGGCAGCTAACCAAAAGGCTGGCAGTTTGAATCCACCAGGCGCTTCTTGGAAACCCTATGGGGCAGTTCTACTCTGTCCTATAGGGTCACTATGAGTCAGAATTGACTCAACAGCAATGAGTTTTTTTTTTTTTTTGATTTATAGCGTTATTGGGAGCCCTGGTGGAGCAGTGGTTGAGAGGTTGGCTGGCAACCAAAAGCTCAGCCGTTGAAATCCACCAGTCGCTCCTTGGAAGCTCTATGGGGCAGTTTTATTCTGTCCTATAGGGTCGCTATGACTTGGAATCGACTGGACAGCAACAAGTTTGTTTTTTTTGTTTTGTTTTGTTTTTTTGTGGGGAGGAAGTTTGGTTTTTATAGCATTATTAACATATAAAGCTCTAAGTCCCTGATTTTCTTTCCCAAAAGTGTGCTGCGTTTCACCACAGGTGCTGAAAACCTGCAAATTTGATAGATCAGGCAGGCATTAGAAAGAACAGCAGCAATAGATATTTCTTTCTATTTTAGTTGCCTTTGTGTGTCACTCATCTGTTGTAAAAATCTACCCATTAATATTAGTTTTATTGCCTGTAGATGTCTTTCTTGGTCTGATTACCCAAGGTGGTTAATCGAATGATTTTTACAGTTACACAATGCTGGATTAAAAACAAAAACACATTGCAACCTAGTGACCAGATATGAAAGGAAAATTCACCCCCCCACTGTAAAAATGATTCAGTTAATACTTGAAGACATCTTAGTAATTTATTTTATATAACATTGGCCCTAATATCCCATGTCTAGGAATTCATCCTAATTAAATAATTATAGCCATACATAAGATACAGTCACAAAGTACTCATCTGAATGCTGCTTTCAGTCACACAAAATTGAAAACCTAAATGCTCCGCAATAAAGCATTGGGATTAAAAAAATAATGGTGCAACTACATAGTGGGATACTATTTTGAAGACACTACAAGTGATGCCATTCCACTCCACTGCTGTCGAGGCGATTCCGACTCATAGTGACTCTATAGGACAGAATAGAACTGCCCCATAGAATTTCCAAGAAGTGCCTGGCGGATTTGAACAGAAATACATTTTATGACCAGGAAAGATGTTGAAAATTCAGTACATATACCTCAACATGAGTGTGTGTGTGTGATGTGTACAAGCACATGGTCATATGCACACATTTATACACACACACAACTTGCATAAATTCACAATTGGTCCCTCTGAGAGGAAGAATTTTGAGTGATTTTTGTTTTCCTTTTTCTGGCTTTTTATATAATTTAATTTTCTGCAATGAGCATTTGCTACATTTTTTTTATTATGCTAGGTATATATATAAAACACAACATTTGCCATTTCAACATTTTTTACAAGTACATTTCAGTGACATTAATTATATTCATCATGTTGTGCAGCCATCAGCGCTATTTGTTTCCAAATTTTTCCATCACCCTTCACAGAAACTCAGTGCTGCCTGAACGGTGAGTTTCCCTTTCCACCCTCTCCCTCCTGCCTGCTCCTGGTAACCACTAATAAACTTTGGTCTCTATACACTTTCTTATTCTAGATATTTTATATAAGTGGAATTATACAGTATTTGTCCTTTTCTGACTTATTTTACCAAGCATAATGGTTTCAAGATTCATTCACGTCATAGCACACATAGAACTTCATTTCTCTTTATGAATGAGTAGTATTGCATTGTATGTATGTATGTACCACATTTTATTTATCCATTCATCTGTTTATGGACACTTGGATTGTTTCCACCTTTGGCTATTGTGAATAGTGCAGCAATGAGCATTGTTGTACATGTATCTCTTTGTTCCTGTTCTAATTCTTTTGGGTCTATATCTAGAACTGGAAATGCTAGATCATGTGCTAATTTTACTTTTAACTGTTTTTTTTAAATTGAACTTTAGATGAAGGTTTACAGAATATACTAGTTTCTTATCAAACAATTAGTACACACATCGTTGTATGACATTGGTTAACAGCCCCACGACATGTCAACACTCTTGCTTCTCGACCCTGGGTTCCCTATTACCGGCTTTCCTGTTCCCTCCTATCTTCCTGTTCCTGCCCCAGGGCTGGTGCATCCCTTTAGTCTTGTTTCATTCCATGGACCTGTTCAACCTTTGACTGAAGGGTGAACCTCAGGAGTGGCCTCATTACTGAGCTGAAAGGGTGTCCGGGGGCCATACTCTGAGGGTTTCTTCAGTGTCTGTCAGGCCAACAAGTCTGGTCTTTCTTTTTGAGTTAGAATTTTGTTCTACATTTTTCTCCAGCTCTGTCCAGGACCGTCTATTGTGATCCCTGCCAGAGCAGTCAGTGGTGGTAGCCAGGCATCATCTAGTTGTACTGGACTCAGTCTGGTGGAGGTTGTGGTAGATGTGGTCCATTAGTCCTTTGGACTAATCTTTCCCTTGTATCTTTAGTTTTCTTCATTCTTCCTTGCTCCTGAGTGGGTGAGACCAGTATCCTAGATGGCCTCTCACAAGCTTTTAAGACCACAGACACTATTCACCAAAGTAGAATGTAGAACATTTTCTTTACAAACTCCATTATGCCAATTGAGCTAGATGTTCCCTGAGACCATGGTCCCCACAGCCCTCAGCCCAGCAACTCGGTCCCTCAGGGAGTTTGGATGTGTCTATGGAGCTACCATGGCCCTGCCTTGTACAAGCTGTGCTTGCTTCCCCAGTATTGTGCACTGTCTTACCCTTCACCAAAGTTACGGCTTATCTATTGTCTATTAAGTGTTTTTCCATCCCCACTCCTCCCCTCCCTCATGACCATCAAAGATTGTTTCTTTTTGTATGTAAACCTTTTCATGAGTGTTTACAGTAGTGGTCTCATACAATATTTGTCCTTTTGTCATTGACTTATTTCACTTAGCATAATGTCTTCCAGATGCATCCATGTTATGTGATGCTTCACAGATTCGTCATTGTTCTTTGGTGTTGTGTAATGCTCCATTATACGTATGTACCATGGCTTGTTTATCCATTCATCTGTTGATGGGCATGTAGGTTGTTTCCATCTTTTTTCTATTGTGAACAATGCTGCAATGAACATGGGCATACACACATCTATTGGTGTGATGACTTATTTCTCTAGGATGTATTCCTAGACTGGGATTGCTGGATCATATGGTATTTCTACTTCTAGCTTTCTAAGGAAGCACCACATTGTTTTCCAAAATGGTTGTATCATTTTGCATTCCCACCAGCAGTGGATGAGAGTTCTGATCTCCCCGCAGCCTCTCCAACATTTGTTATTTCCTGCTTTATTGATTTGTGCCAGTAGTGCCGAGGTGAGATGGTATCTCATTGTGGTTTTGATTTGCATTTCTGTGATGGCTAGTGATTGCCAGCATTTCCTCATGTGTCTGTTGGATTATTTGTCTTTTTGTTATAGAGGTGTTGGATTTTCTTTTAGATTTTAGAGATTAGACCTTTGTCTGATTTATAATAGCCAATTTTTTTTTCCCAGTCTATAAGTTCTCTTTTTACTCTTTTGGTGAAGTCTTTTGATGAGCGTAAGTGTTTAAGTTTCAGAAGATCCCAGTTATCTAGCTTATCCTCTGGAGCTTGTGTGTTGTTGGTTGTGGTTTGTATCCTGTTAATACCATGTATTAGGGCCTCTAGTGTTGATCCCATTTTTTCTTCTATGAACTTCATAGTTTTTGGCTTTATATTTAGGTCTTTGATCCATTTTGAGTTAGTTTTTGTACTTGGTGTGAGATATGGGTCCTGTTTCATTTTTTTGTAGATGGACATCCAGTTTTGCCAGCACCATTTGTTAAAAAGACTGTCTTTTCCCCATTTGATGGACTTTGGGCCCTTGTTGAAGATCAGGTGACCATAGGTGAATGGATTTACATCTGGGTTCTCAATTCTGTTCCATTGGTCAATGTATTTGTCGTTGTACCATTACCAGGCTGTTTTGACTACTGTAGCGGTATAGTAGGTTCTGAGGTCAGTTAGTGCAAGTCTTCCTACTTTATTCTTCTTCTTCAGTAGTCTTTTACTTATCCAGGGCCTCTTCCCTTTCCATATAAAGTTAATGATAAGTTTTTCCATCTCTTTAAAGAATGTTGTTGGTATTTGGATTGGGATTGCATTGTATTTGTAAATCGCTTTGGGTGGAATTGTCATTTTCACAATGTTCAGTCTACCTATCCATGAGCATGGTATGTTTTTCCATTTCTGTAGATCTCTTTTGGTTTCTTGCAGTAGTGTTTTGTAGTTTTCTTTGTATAGGTCTTTTACAACCCTGGTTAGATTTATTCCCAAGTATTTTATTTTTTTAGGGGCTATTATAAATGGTATTGTTTTCATGATTTCCTTTTCATCGTTCTCTTTATTGGTGTGTAGGAATCCAACTGATTTTTGTATGTTTATCTTGTATCCTGCTATATCTGCTGAATATTTCTATTAGTTCCAGTAGTTTTCTCATGGAGTCTTTTGGACTTTCTTAGTATCATATCATCCACAAATAGGGATAGTTTAAATTCTTTATTACCAATTTGGATGCCGCTTATTTCTGTTTCTTATTGCTCTAAGACTTCCAACACAATGTTAAGTAGGAGTGGCGATAAAGGGCATCCTTGTCTTGTTCCTGTTCTCAGGGGGAATGTTTTCAGCCTCTCTCCATTGAGAATGATGTTGCCCATTGGTTTTGTATAGATGCCTTTTATTATGTTGAGAAATTTCCCTTCTATACCTATTTTATTGAGAGTTTTTATCAGGAATGCATGTTGGACTTTGTGGAATGCCTTTTCTGTGTCCATTGAGATGATCATGTGATTCTTTACTTTTATTTTTGTGGTGGATTGTGTTGGTTGATTTTCTAATGTTGAACCACCCTTGCATAAAAAAAAAAAACTTTTTTTGCGTACCTGGTATAAATCCTACTTGGTCATGGTGTATAATTTTTTTGATATGATGCCAAATTCTATTGGCTAGAATTTTATTGAGAATTTTTACATCTATATTCATGACAGATATAGGTGTGTAATTCTTTTTTTTGTGGTGTCTTTTCCTGGTTTTGGCATCAGGGTTATGTGGGCTTCATAGAATGAGTTTGGGAGTATCACTTCCTTTTCTATGTTCTGAAATTAGTTTGAGTAGTACTGGTGTAAGCTCTTATCTGAATATTTGCTAGAATTCTCCAGTGAAGCCATCTGGGCCAGGGCTTTTTTTGTTGGGAGTTTTTTTTTTTTATTACCTTTTCAATCTCTTGTTATGGGTCTGTTCAGATTTTCAACATCAGTTTGTATTAGTATGGGTAGGTAGCGTGTCTCTAGAAATTTGTCCATTTCCTCTAGGTTTTCAAATTTGTTGGAGTATAGTTTTTCATAATACTCTGTTATGATCCTTTGTATTTCAGTTGGATCTGTTGTAATGTCCCCCATTTCATTCTTTATTGGGTTATTTGTGGTCTTTCCTGTTTTTCTTTTGTCAGGTTGGCCAGTGGTTTGTCAGTTTTGTTGATCCTTTCAAAGAACCAACTTTTGGTTTTGTTGATTCTTTCTATTGTCTTTCTATTCTCTATTTCATTTATTTCTGCTCTGATCTTTATTATTTCCTTTCTTCTGGTGGCTGTGGGCTTCTTTTGCTGTTCTCTTTCTATTTGTTCAAGTTGTGTAACTAATGTTTTGATTTTGTCCCTTTCTTCTTTTTTGATGTGTGTACCTAGTGCTATAAATTGATCTCTGAGGACTGCCTTTGCTGTGTCCCAGAGGTTCTGGTATGATGTGTTTTCATTCTTATTTGATTCTAGGAACTTTTTGATTCCATCTTTGATTTATTCTACTACCCAATGGTTTTTAAGCAGGATGTTATTCAGTGTCCATGTAATTGTTTTTTTTTTTTCCTTGCTTTTCCTGTTGTTAATTTCTACTTTGATGGTGTTGTGGTCAGAGAAGATATTTCGTATTATCTCAGTGTTTTGGATTTCGTTGATGGTTGCTCTGTGGCCTAAGATGTGGTCTATTCTTGAGAATGTATGTTTAACTTTTTGAGGAACCACTATACTATTTTTCACAGTGGCTGTACCATTTTACAATACCACAAGCAATGGATAAGGTTTTCAATTTCTTCACATCTTTGCCAACACCCGTTGTTTTCCTTTTGGTTTTTTTTATCATTATCATCTTACTTGGTGTGAAATGATACCTCGTTGTGGTTTTCATATGCATTTCTCTAATGACTAAGGATGTCGACCATCTTTTCATGTGCTTGTTAGCCATTTGTATTTCTTTGGTGAAAGGCCTATTCAAGCTGTTTGCCCATTTTTAAATTAGGTTGTTTAAAAATTGTAGAAGTTCTTTATATATTCCGGACATTAAACCCGTATTAGATATACGGTTCCCCAGATTTTTCTCCCAATCTATATGCTGTCTTTTCACTTTGTTGATAAATTTCTTTAATGAGCAAAAGTTTTAAATTTTCATGAAGTCCTATTTAATCTACCTTTTCTTTTGTTGCTTGTGCTTTTGGTGTCATATCTAAGAATTCATTGTTAATTACTAAATCCTGAAGCATTACCCTTATGTTTTCTTCTAAGTGTTTTATCGTTTTAGTTCTTACATTTAGGTCCTTGATCCATTTTGAGCTGATTTTTGTATATGGTGTGAGGTATGGATTCATCTTCATTTTTTTTTTTGCGTGTGGAAGTCCAGTTGTCCCAGCACTGTTTATTAGACTATTCTTTTCCCCATTGAATGGGCTTAGCATGCTTGTCAAAAATCAGTTGACCATAGATATATGGGTTTATTTCTGGACCAGTTCTGTTCCACTGTTCAGTATGTTTATCATTATACCAGTACCAGACTATTTGATTGCTGTAGCTTTATAGTATGTTTTGAGATTGGAATTGTGAGTCCTCCTACTTTGTTCTTTTTCATGATTGCTTTGCTTATTCAGAGACTCTTGAAGTTCTGTGGAGTTCCTGGGTGGAACAAATGCTTAAATGCTGGGCTGCTAATGAAAAGATTGGAAGTTTGAGGTCACCCAGAGGTGTCTTGGAAGAAAGACCTGGCAATCTACTTCTAAAAAATCAGCCATTGAAAACTCTATGGAGTACTGTTCTACTCTGACACACATGGGGTCACCATGAGTTGAAATTAACTCAATGGCAATTTTTTTTGTATTTCCTATAAATTTAAGAATGGCTTTTCCATTTCTGCAAAGAAGGCTGTCAAAATTTTGACAGGTATTGCACTGAATCTATAAAATTGCTTTGGTAATATTGATATCTTTGTGTCCCTTGTGATTTTTTTGTTGTTGAAGTCTGGATATTAGAATATTGGAAGGTGTTAGCTTTCTCAATTCTTCCAAATACATAATGCTTTCCACAGCCCAAATTTCTGCAAGCAACTTTTAGAAGTACATTGTCTTTAGACTTTGATTACCACTCCCTCACTCTCCCTGTGGTGTCTCCAGCTCAGGCCAGACCAAGGCTTCAGTTTTTTGGTGACTCCCAGACAAAGACAAAAAGACACAGTAATCAGTCTTCAGCAGGGGCAGCCTTCAGCCTTTGGATTACTGCTCTGTCCTCTGCTCTGTGACTCCCAGACCAAGCGAAAAGTGCGCATCGAATAGACTACCCTCAGGGAGTATAGCCATTGGCCTTTTGTTGCTACACCCTTCCCTGCTCCAGAGGGCTCCTACTCCGGCTAAACAGCAGTTTAAGTCTTTCAGGCCCTCTCCAGACCAGTCGGAACATACTTCCTGAACAGTCTACTAGAAAGATTTGTTCTGTTTCTTTTTTTTTTCCCAGGGCCAGAGATCAGGGCCCTTCACCATGCACAGGAGAACTGTGGGACAACTAAGGCTGTGGCTGTTGCATTCTGTCTGCCACACCAGAAGCAGCAGGGGAAAGGGTCATCCTGAACGGTCTACCTGGGAAATCCATGCTATTATTTTCAGAGCCAGAGGTCAGGGCCCTTTCCAGGACTCAGGAGAGTCCTGTGTTGGTTGGTGGTGCAGGAGTGGCTGTGGGGCTACTGGCTCTGTCTGTCAGCAGTGCCAGAAGGGGGAGGGGCAGGGACATCCTGATTTCTGCTATTAGTTTCAGAGCCGGAATGGGGTTTTTCCCAGTGCACAGGAGATCCATGTGTTTGGCTGGTGGTACCTGAGCTGCTGGAGCAGGCTGTCTGCTGTGCCAGGAGAGGGAGGGGCAGAGATGGTGGAAGAAGTGCTTTTCCTACCATATGATTTGTCCTTGTCTTTATCCAGTTTGTAGTTCCTTGCTGCTGTTCTTTGTCCATCATTTCAGAGCTCTTACAAGGCTGAACATGGGGTTCTAGTTGATTCTACTTGTGTTCTTGTAGGGAGGGTAAAGATCATGCCGCCATCTTCCCAGAATCCCAGTACTTGTGACTTTTGTATTAAAGAAGTTACTGGGAATAATAATAACAACAAAAACCAAGTATCAAGCAAGTTATTGCAACAGGCAGAAGGACTAATCATGAGTGGCTCCATAACCTGTTGCTGTCAGTTGAGTCCAACTCATAGTGACTCTATAGGACGAAGTATAACTTTCCCATAGGGTTTCCAAGGCTGAAAATCTTTAAGGAAGCAGACTGCCACATCTTTTTCCCTTGGAACAGCTAGCGGTTTCCAGCTACTGATTTTTTGATTAGCAACCGAGCTTAACCACTGTGCTAATGGGGCTCCTTCATGAGTGCCTAGTTGGGGTAATTTATGGGTTGGGGTAATTTATGAGTTGAGCCACCGCCCTTGTTTACGAACAAACACTTGAAGAACAATGAAGGCAGCACATACAGAAGCAACTTCATTCTAAACCAATTCACTTCTACCTCTTGTGGATCAATTGGCTAGGGCAACTTAAAGCAGGGCAGGCAGAGGATTATGGTAAGTAAGTGGAGCTGAGCTGGCACTGCAGCCTTGAAACAGTAACAGCTTGTGTCCTAAACCCTTGTGGGATACTTGGTGATCCTGCCCACAAAATCTTGGTCTGGATACTGCAAATGATTGTTCTCTTAGGGATTTTGATATTTGGAAGAAAACTTTATTATGTAATTAAGGTTTATGGCTTTTATCTGACCAATTCAGAAGAGGTAGCTAGCTAAAATCACCAATAATTTTGTAATCTAGTTTTCAAGAAATGCTCTGTAAGCATTTTAGGGTCCAATTTTGTGTAAAATAAAGATAAGCAAAGAAAAACTCACAACAAGATTTTAACTTAAAAAATCCAGTCAAAAATTTAAAGCCCCAGAGTAAAATGGTTGATGTCAGTGTAGTGGATTTCCCAAAGGTCTGGACTGGTGACAATACTAGCAAGCTTGCTAGATGGAATCACTGCCCTGAGAGGTAATAATGGGGAATGATGGCATTCAAACCTCTTAACTGGGAATGTTCTTTTCTCGGAGGACAGGCTAACATAACAGCGTGATCTGAGCAGGTGTACGTGTTCCTTCTACAGATGCAAATGCAAACTGTGGACATGTAATTAAGGGGAAAGAATACTGGGTTCAATGTGCCAACCATATGTATGAATAGTTCTATTTTTGCTTCTGAATTCTTTCTTTAGTGAAACCCTGGATAGCACGCATGTCAAAATCTCACATTTGGCCTTATTACACTAGAAAACTTTTCCCGTAATGTCCTGCCCCTCACCCTCACTGTCATCTCATTTTCAGTACTTTTTTCTTTGTGTTGCTGTTCCATTTCTCTCTTCCTCCTTCATATTCTAATACATTTACTGAAACTGCATTCTAGGCCATATTATGTTCTCTCCCCTCTCATGCATCTCACAGTTGTTTTTTTTTTCCCTTGACCTGATAAGCAGCACTTTATGACTAGCTTATTATCTTACAGCTGTAAATTTTCAATCTCATTTTCAATCATTCCCTGCAGTTTTGACTATATCATGTCTCAGCTCCTTTGTTTTGGTTCAGCAACATTGGTTTGGTGTCCATCTACCTACAACATTAATATTACCCACCTCCTCTTCCTCCTGACTTATTTCCTCCGGGACAAATCCATCTAATTATCTAGTCTTGTCTTTTGCTTTCTGTACCACAATGCTCTCTGCCTCCTAAGATCAGTGTCTTATTTCCTTTCTTGAAAGATTAGCTTTTTTTTTTTCTTTCCTTTCTAGCCACAGAGCCTTGCACCACATTATTATATGGTTCGCCCTCATCCTTATTCTGTCTCCCACCTCTAGTCACTGGTTATGGATCACAGTATTGTATTAGCGTCTGATTTTTTTTTTTTAACTTTCTTCTCCCCCTCTTGTGGCTTATATAAAGTAATATACCCCTTAAGGATGTATTTTTTCTATTGTTCCAAAGTAAGAATGAACAAACATTAAGTAATCTATCATTCTATAGCCATTCTCCATTTCCCTCCTCCAACTTCAGGGCTCTCTCTTCTCTGGTGAATTCCCTCTGTCATATGTTTATTTAGTGAGTTTTCACATTCAAAGCATTTAAGAAGCTAATTAATCCTTGGACTACCCTTCTGGGACTCACCCAGGTTATAAAGGCTGTTGACAGTAAGGCTGAAAGCGAAGCGAAAGAATTTCTGCTTTCCAAGTCACTGTTCAGACCACGTTTTCTTTTATTCTGCCTCTCCACAATTGTAATAGATACCATCATGAATAAATTACTTGGATTTCGTTTACAAGGAAGCTGCCAGAAATTGTGTGACCTTCCTGATACTCCAGGTTACTCTATCAAATCCGTGCTAGTCCTCTGTGAGATGCTCTGGAGCAGCTGTGAGTCCAACTAAGGAAAAAAGATTAATGCATATCATATGTTTTTCTCTCTACTCGAGAAAGACAGAATTATTCATCCAGATCTATTATTACAACAAGTCATTTCCAAGAATACAGTGAGGAGATCATGTACGTGGGTGCATGTACAAGTGTCCAAGGGCGGAAGTAGAAGAGGAGGAGGAGGACTACATTTTGTGTGGTCTGGTAGGCTGCATTATTACACAGACAATGAGATAAGAGAAAGAGTTCCCTTATCCTTAACTCTTACTAGGATCCTTTTCTTTTTCTTAAAAAAGAAAGAAAGAAAATATACCGTGTTTAGCCCTATGGCTTATAAGCTATCTGAGGCCATTTGAATTTTATTGTTTGGCTTTTAGGTATGGAAACAAATTATTTGGTGTTAACTCGCTGGTTTATCTGACTGTTAGTACATTATCAAGGACTAAAGAGGGGCTGGTCTATGAGTCAGAATTGACTCGACAGCAACGGATTTGGTTTTTTTGATTGGTCTATTATGAAAGTCCCTGGGTAGCACAAGTGGTTTGCAACTGGCTACTAGTCTAAATGTTGGCTATTCGAACCCACCCAGCAGCTCCATGGATGAAAGGCCTGGTGAACAGCTTCTCTAAAGATTACAGCCAAATAAACCCTGTGGAGCAATTCTATTATGTAACACATGGGGTCACCATGAGTCAGAATTTACTTGATGGCGATGAGTTTGTTTTTGTTTTTTATGAGAAAGGAAACCATGGTAGTGTAGTGGTTAAGTGCTGTGGTGCTAACCAAAAGTTCGGCAGTTGGAATCCACCAGGGGCTCCTTGGAAACTCTATGGGGCAGTTCTACTCTGTCTTATAGGATTGCTATGTGTTGGAATCGACTTGACGGCAATGGGTTTTTTTATTACAAGGTAACTCTGGTGGTGTAGTGTTTAAGAGCTATGGCTGTTAACCAAGAGGTCGGCAGTTCAAATCCACCAGGCACTCCTTGGAAACTCTATGGGGCAGTTCTACTCTGTCCTATAGGGTCACTATGAGTTGAAATTGACTCAACAGCAACAGGTTTGCTTTTTGGTTTACTGGGAGGAAAAATTACTAGCAATTGATGATCATTATTATTTAAGAATTATGCAATTGCACACTGAAGAAGCCAGCTCACTCAACACTTTTTTGACTGAGGTACAAAATATGACAATCTTAAACATATTGAACTCTTTTCATTTCTATTACCTTGCACTGTTGTGGACGTTGTTTTTCAATCATAAAGTGGAATACTGTAATGGTTGGAAAAAAAGCCAGGTTTATTGAAACTTTCCTTGTTCACAAACACTATTTTATAGAAGAGTAGACCACCACTTTATTTTGAGAGGTAAAGAACTTACTGTGGTCCTTATAAAAAAACGCAGGAAATTTGCCACAGCCATCTTAAGTGTAAAAACCATTTTTTTTTTACATTAAGTAATGCAATAACAAATAACCCTGACCTTATACCGTCATTTCTGGGGCTCAGTTAATGGTACTAATAATTACTATAAATAATTATTATAAGAGCAACTACAACTAAAATTTGTTATGTGCTTAAGCGCCAGGCGCCATGCTAAGCTTGTACTTTACATGCATTATCTAATTCAATATTAATTTATCTCCATTTCACAGATGAGGTGAATAAGGTTGAGGGATTAAGTGACTTGACAAATATTGCACATCTGGGAAGTGCTGGCGCAGGACAGCTTGTTCTTGACTACTGTACTATGTCACCCCATCCCAAACTCAGATATGGAAAAAGGCCCAGAGTTGTGTTTATAACCTATGCTTTTGGGGTACAGTCAGGAATACTTCCCACACATAACCAGACATCTTACTCAATTGGTTTACTGGGTTTGATAGTTAAGGTTGTGTGTCAACTTGTCTGGGCCATGATTCTCAGTGGTTTGGCAATAATGACATAGTTTAGCATCATAATGATGTAATCACCTCCGTGATGAGATTTAATATAATGTGATCACCTCCATGACGGAATCTGCTGTGAGCAGCCAATCAGTGGAAAGGGAGTGTCTTTGGGGGTGTGGTCTGTATCCAATATAGGCGAACTTTCTGGCAAGTTTCATGGGCTTTTGCTCACACTAGATCCTGCAGCTGGCTCCTCTTCTTATGACCTCCAGTTCTTGGGACTTGAGCTAGCAGATTACCTATTGTCTTGCCTTCCGATCTTGGAATTTGTCAGTCTTTGCAGCCTGTGAGCCAGAGCCCTGCTGTCTGACTTGCCAATCATGGGTTCGTGAGGCCCTTCAGCTACATGAATCAGGAGAAGCCTCTAGCCTGATCTACGGACTTGCGACTCTCTAGCCTGTACAACCTCATAAGTCATTTACTTAATATAAATCTCTCTATATATGTATTTGTACGGTTTACTGGTTTTGCTTTGCTAGAGGACTCAGTCTAAGACAAAGGCTAAGGACCACTGTATCATGCAAAAACCAGTCAATTGGCACACCATGGTCCATAAAGTTTATGTTCTACATCCTAGTTCGGTAAGTAGAGTCTGGGGTCTTAAAAGCCTGCAAACAATTGTCTAGGATACAACTATTGGCATCTACTCGTCTGCAGCAAAAGAGAAAGAAGAAAACCAAAGATACAAAGAAGAAACTAGTCTACAGAATTAATTGTGTACATGAACCACAACCTCACCTGTCTTGAGACCAGAAGAACTAGATGGTGCCTGGCTACCACTACTGACAGTTCTGACCAGGGACACAACAGAAGGTCCCAGATAGAATGGAAGAAAATTATAGAACAAAACTCAAATTCTTAAATAAAAGGCCAGACTTAACTGGAAGGTAGAGACTAGAGGAACTCCTGAGATTAGTGCCCTGAGATACCCTTTAAACTTGCAACTGAAACCATTCCTAGAGGTTACCTTTCAGCTAAATAACAGAACGGCTCATAAGATAAACAATATCACCCACGAGTACTGTGATCCTTTTAAAAAAAGATCATCTATATGAGACCAAGCAGTCAACGTTTACCCTAAAGCAAAGATGAAAAGGTTGAGGTGGGGACAAGGAAGCTAGGTTAATGGAAGTGGAACAACCAGAATGGAAATAATGAGAAAGTTGACACAATGTGGAAAAGGTAACCAATGTAATTGAACAAAATGTATAGAAATTTTTAAATGCGAACCTAATTTGCTGTGTAAACTTTTACCCAGAACAATAAAATATATTTAAAAAACCCAAAAACCTAAGCCTTCTTTGAAACATGCGTTTAATATTTTTCTTCTCAGAATACATAGAAATGTCCCAGAGTAAATTAAAGAATATATATATAATACAAAACATCACTATTTCGAATTGCCACATTTCCTCATCTATTCATCTCTTTGCTGAGGTTCAAATCTTTGCATTTACTTGGCAAAGATAATTAAGAAAAAAAAAGCAGTTTAAGAAATAAATAAAGAAAATCAAATTCATGGCCGTCAAGTCAGTTGTGACTCCTAGTGACCCTATAGGACAGAATAGAAATGCCCCACAGGGTTTCCAAGGCTGTAATCTTTACAGAAACAGCCTGCCACATCTTTCCCCTGTGAAGTAGCTAGTGGGTTCAAACCACCAACCTTTTGGTTAGCAGCCGAGCACTTAACCACTGTGCTACCAGGGCTCCTCGGTTTAAAAAATGCTACCCTATTAAAGTAATATCCTGATAGAAAAATATTATTTGTAAACTCAACAAGATAGTAGTCAATATTCTCAGAAGATATTTGTAATTCACTATCTGCCTAGATGAGCTGAGTATGCTCTTTAGATCTGTGGTATAGAAATCTTAATTTCTCTAACAACAAAAATGCAAAAACTCAACAACAACCTATTGCGATGATCAAGGAAGCCATGGGAGTTTCCTCTGAATCCTACATTCTCGGAGCACAGATTTCTATGATTATTCTCTCATCTCCTTCCCTCTTTTTCATTTCCATAACACTGAACCCTGGTTGCACAGTGGTTAAAGCGCTCAACTACTAACCAAAAGGTCAGTGGTTCAAAACCACCAGCTGTTCCACTGGAGAAAGATGTGGCAGTCTGCTTCCGTAAAGATTTACAGCCTTGGAAAACCTATGGAGTCAATGTGAGTCAGAATCAACTCAACTAGCATTCATTAATTTTTGATTTGGCTCAACAATGTTATCTGTGTGTGTGTATATGTAGTACAGGTGAGTTATCAAGAAAGTTAGGATATGCAGATCAGGTCAGAGACAAAATGAAAGCAGGAACCTAGACAGGTGTCTTAGTTATCTAGTGCTCCTATAACAGAAATACCACAAGTGAAAGAATTTAACAAGGACAAATTATTTCCTCACAGTAAAGTACGCTAAAAGTCCAAATTCGGGGTGTTGGCTCCAGGGGAAGGCTTTCCCTCTCTGTTGTCTCTGGAGCAAGGTCCTTCTCATCAACCTTCCCTTGAACTAGAAGCTTTTCCACACAGGAACCGCAGGTCCGAATGACACACTCTGCTTCTGGCACTGCTTTCTTGGTGGTATGAGGTCCCCCAACTCTCTGCTTGCTTCCTTTTCTTTTTATTTCTTGTAAGATAAAAGGTGGTACAGGCCACACTCCAGGGAAACTCCCTTTACATTGGATCAGGGATGTGACTTGAGTAAGGATGTTACATCCCACCCTACTCCTCTTTAACCACAGGCAGAGATTATGATTTATAACACATATGAAAACCACAAAATGGAGGACAACCACACAATACTGGGAATCATGGCCTAACCAAGTTGACACATATTTTTGGGGCACAAAATTCAATCCATGACAACAGGTAAGCTTGCTTTTGCCTTGAGGAGATTTGCCAAACTCCATGAAGTTGAGCTTTCAGGTTTATGATCTTGTAGAGTGTGGCAGACAGGAGGCAAAGACCAGAGCCACCAGGTAGGGAATCTATTATAAGATTCACACTCCCACATAAAACTAGGATCTCAAAAACCTATGCCCCCAGTATAAAGATTAACTAGAAATAAATACACTCTTCCTCACACACTAAGGTATTATAAAGAAAATTGCCTATTTCAATGCTTGATGTTGGATGGAGGACAGGAAATCTCCCCTGCAAATTAAGTTTAAAGTGGTCCTTTGTCAGGTTTTAGTGGGACAATTGAATATCCATATGCGCAAAAATAAATTTGGATTCTGTGGCAGATTAAAGATTAGTATTAGTATCCAAAATGAATATCTATATCCATAAAAAAAAAACAAAAACAAACCCATTGTCTTCAAATTGATTCCAACTCATGGTAACCCCATATGTTACAGAGTAGAATGGCTCCATAGGGTTTTGTTGACTGTAATTTTTATAGAAGCAGTTCACCTGGTCTTTATTCCATGGAGTGGCTTGGTGGGTCCAAACCAGCAACCTTTAGATTAGCAGCCAATCACAAACTTCTTGTGCCACCCAGGGGCCCCTTCTGTATCTATATATCTATATATCTGTACCTATGTCTATGTCTATATATCTATATCTACACCATGGTCACCCATGATGGACAGGTTTCAGGTGAGCATCCAGACTAAGGCAGACAATGAAGAAGGACCTGAATTCTTCTGAGAAGAATTAAGCAGTGAAAACCTCATGAATAGCAGCAGAACATTGTTTGATATAGTGCTGAAAGATAAGCCCCTCAGGTTGGAAGGGACTCAAAAGACTACTGGGGAAGAGCTGCCTCAGCAGAGTCGATCTTAGTGATGTGGGTGGAGTCAAGCTTTTGGGATCTTCATTTGCTGATGTGGCACAACTCAAAATGAGAAGAAACAGCTGCAAACACCCATTAATAATAAAACCTGGAATGTACAAAGTATGAATCTAGGGAAATTGGAAATCGTCAAAAATGAAATGCAACGCACAAACATTGATATCCTAGGCATTGGTGAGCTGAAACAGACTGGTATTGGCCATTTTGAATCAGACAATCATATAGTCTACTATACCGGGAATGACGACTTGAAGAGGAATGGCATTGCATTCATCACCAAAAAGAACATTTCAAGATATATTCTGAAGTGCAACCCAGTCAGTGACAGGATAATATCCATATATCTACAAGAAAGACCAGTTAATGCAACTATTATTCAAATTTATGCACCAACTACTAAGGCCAAGGATGAAGAAATTAAAGATTTTTGTCACTTCTACAGCCTGAAAGTGATTTAACAAAAATGCAATCAAGTTGCTTTGATAATTACTGCTGATTAGAATGTGAAAGTTCGAAATGAAGGACTGGTAGTTGGAAAATACAGCCTTAGGAATAGAAACGATGCTGGAGATTGCATGATAGAATTTTACAAGACCAAAGGCTTCTTCACTGCAAACACCTTTTTTTTCACCAACATAAATGGTGACTGTACACGTGGACCTTGCCAGATGGAATACACAGGAATCAAATCGGACTACATCTGTGGAAAGAGATGATGGGAAAGCTCAATATCATCAGTCAGAACAAGGCCAGGGGCAGACTGTGGAACAGATCATCAATTGCTCATAGGCAAGTTCAAGATGAAGCTGAAGAAAATTAGAACAAGTCCACAAGAGCCAAACTATGACCTTGAGTATATCCCACTTAAATTTAAAGACCATCTGAAGAATAGATTTGACGCATTGAACACTAATGATGGAAGACCAGACGAGTTGTGGAATGACATCAAGGACATCATACATGGAGAAAGCAAGAGGTCATTAAAAAGACAAAAAGAAAGAAAAGACCAAAATAGATGTTGGAAGAGGCTCTGAAACTTGTTCTTGAATGGTGAGTAGCTAAAGCGAAAAGAAGAAATGATGAACTAAAAGAGCTAAACAGAAGATTTCAAAGGGCAGCTCAAGAAGACAAAGTAAAGTATTACATTGACATATGCAAAGACCTGGAGTTAGAAAACCAAAAGGGAAGAACACACTCGGCATTTCTCAAGCTGAAAGAACTGAAGAAAAAATTCAAGACTTATGTTGCCATACTGAAGGATTCTACGTGAAAAATATTAAACGACACAGGAAGCACACACACAAAAAAAGATGGAAAGGATACACAGAGTCAGTATATGAAAAAGAATTTGTCAATGTTCAAACATTTCAGGAGGTAGCAAATGATCAGGAACCAGTGGTATTGAAGGAGCAGGTCCAAGCTGCACTGAAGGCATTGGTGAAAAACAAGGCTCCAGGAATTGATGGAATACCAGTTGAGATGTTTCAACAAACAGACGCAGCTCTGGAAGTGCTCACTCATCTATGTGAAGAAATTTGGAAGACAGCTACCTGGCCAACTGACTGGAAGAGATCCATATTTATGCCTAATCCAAAGAAAGATGATCCAACTGAATGCAGAAATTATTATTAATCTCACATGCAAGTAAAATTTTACTAAAGATCACTCAAAAGTGGCTGCAACAATACATACACAGGGAACCGCCAGAAATTCAAGACGGATTCAGAAAGTGTGTGGAACCATGGGTATCATTTCTGATATCAAATGGATCATGGCTGAAAGCAGAGAATACCAGAAAGATGTTTACCTGTGTTTTATTGGGTATGCTAAGGCATTCGACTGTGTGGATCATAACAAATTAGGGATAACATTGTGAAAAATGAGAATTCCAGAACACTTAATTGTACTCATGAGGAATCTGTACGTAGATCAAGAGGAAGTCATTCGAACAGAACAAGGGGATACTGCAAGGTTTAAAATCAGCAAAGGTGTGCATTGGAATTGTATCCTTTGACCATATTTATTTAATCTGTATGCTGAGCAAATAATCCATGAAGCTGGTCTATATGAAGAAGAACGGGGCATCAGGACTGGAAGAAAACTCACCAACAACCTGCTTTATACAGATGACATGATCATGCTTGCTGAAAGTGAAGAGGACTTGCAGCGCTTACTGATGAAGATCAAAGACCACAGCCTTCAGTATGGATTACACCTCAACATAAAGAAAATAAAAATCCTCACAACTGGACCAATAAGCAACATGGTGATAAAGTGAGAAAATATTGAAGTTGTCAAGGATTTAATTTTACTTGGATCCACAATTAATACCCATGAAACAATATCAAAAAATGAAACAACACATTCCATTGGACAAATTCGCTGCAAAAGACTTCTTTAAAGTAGTAAAAAGCAGAGATGCCACCTTGAAGACTAAGGTCTGCCTGACTCAAGCCATGGTGTTCTCAGTTGCCTCCTACGCATGCAAAAGCTGGACAGTGCATAAAGAAGACCAAAGAAGAATTGATGCCTTTGAATTTTGGTGTTGGGGAAGAATATTGAATATATCATGGACTTCAAAAAAAAAAAAAAAACCAACAAATCTGTTTTGGAGGAGGCACAGTCAGAATACTCCTTAGAAGCAAGGATTGTGGGAGTAAGTCTCACAGATTTTGGACATGTTAATCAAGAGAGATCAGTCCCTGGAGAAGGACATCATGCTTGGCAAAGTAGACGGTCAGCAAAATGAGGAAGACCTCAATGATATGGACTGACACAGTGGCTGCAACAGTGGGCTCAAGCATAACAACGATTGTGAAGCTGGCACAGGACTGGGCAGTGTTTTGTTCTGTTGCACACAGGATTGCTAGGAGTCAGAAATGACTGGACGGCACCTAACAACAACAACATATCTGTATCTCTCTCTCTCTCCTACATATATGTATATATAAAATCATTAACATATGTTTTATATGTGTATGTATATATATATATGTTATGGGTTGAATTCTGTCTCCCCAAAATATATGCTGTAAATCTTAAACCCTACACCTTTGGAATGTATTTTATTTGTTATGTTAATGAGACAGTACCATAATTTTAAACAAACAACGTGTGGCTTCTATATTTGTTTGTCAACCATTTCCTTCCCCCTTGAAGGTATTTTCTTAAGTGTCACTACGTGAATTTTTTTTACAGCAACATATAAAAAATTGGCACAGTAGCACTTATGAAAATACCTCATGGGGAGAGGGGTTGGTTGGGAAAAAAACATAGAAGGTATGGGCTATTTGCATTTTGTTCTCTTGTACATAGGGTCCCTATGAATCGGAACCCACTTGACAACTCCAATCTACAACAACATATAGCAGTGAAAATTAGAGAAGTGGAGATTCACACAACCACATGGATGAATCTCAGAATACTGAATGAAAAAAAGCAAGCTGCAGAATACATACCTTCTCCTTTTTTTTAATCATGCAAAACTAAAGAAGATATTGTATAGGGATCTAAATATATGTGACAAAATTATAAAAAATGCAAAGGAGTGATAAACACAAGGTTCAGGATAGTGATTCCCTGTGAGGGGCACGAAAGGGGATAGGGTCAGAGAAAGGCACTCAGGAACCTTTGAAGTTAATAGTAATGATTTATATTTTATGTTCATTGTATAGTTGTTCTTTATAACTTATTTTTAAAATACTATTTTGTACGTCATTATTGAATATATGGAAACCCTGGTGGCATAGTAGTTAAGAGCTATGGCTGCTAACCAAAAGGTCGGCAGTTTGAATCCACCAGGTGCTCCTTGGAAACTCTATGGGGCAGTTCTATTCTGTCCTATAAGTTTGCTATGAGTCAGAATCGACTCAACTGCAAGGGGCATGGTTTTTTGGGTATTGTGTATATATATATATATATATATATATATTAAGGTGTAGGAATAACATTGATCAATACAGGCGAAACCAACTCAAATTCTGTGGGTCAAAAGGAATTTTCTATGCTGATCTAATACTTCATTTACAAGTGCTTCCTTATTCTGCAATGCAACCATTCAGCCATAATGTTCAAGCATGAGGAATACGAAACCTCTCTTGACCAGATGTTCGACCCAATGAGAAAGGCAGAAAGCTGAGTTTGTGATTAGTTCATAGGTACACGCTAATCTTGCATCTTGGACAGGTATACATAGATAGAAAACTAAGTGTATATTCTGAAAAGTAAAACAAATATTAAATTAAGGTTTACTCAGACCTAGGTGTTCCTGCTGTAAGTCAACTAATTGCATTTCCAGATGGAATTTGCAGCATCTCTTCCTTTACCCTTTCCACCCTAATCTCCTTTCTCAACCTCAGGCCCACACTGACACTTTCATCAGAGCACCCTCTTATTTACCATTAGTTGCCACCATATTGCTGGGGAACAGACAAAAAACCAACAAGGAGCAATGAATCTCAACAGTCAATGATAAATTTATCAGGAAGGCATAAAAAGACCCCCAAAATTATTTCTGAACAGCAAATTTGCCATGAACGCTAAAAAAAATGACTGGTTTCCTCTGATGCATTTACAGTGCCAGAAATGATAAATGAAGCAGCAAACCAAAAACCAAACCCAGTGCTGTCGAGTCGATTCCGAATCATAGTGACCCTACAGAACAGAGTAGAACTTACCCATAGAGTTTCCAAGGAGCGCCTGGCAGATTTGAACTGCCAACCCTTTGATTAGCAGCTGTAGCACTTAACCACTACGCCACCAGGGTTTCCAAATGAAATAGAGATTCCATTATTCACTGTTCTAGGTGAATTATGATTATACTACTTCTTAGCATTTATTTAGCCCCTTTAAAAAGCTCTTACAACTCATCGATAAAAGGGGAGGTCACTGTTATCTAGCCCATCTCATAATTGGAGAAACTTAGACTCTTCCATTATTATACACACAGTGAGTTGCCCAAACCAGGGCATGACCTTGGGGCATAGGTGGAAATACTATTCTCTGTGTCTGTGCTTAAGCTTTACCATTTACCCCAAATAAACTTCTATATTTTCTACCCAAACTTTCCATACCTCAACATAAGTTGTTGAGGAAATGTGAATTTATTTGTGCATCTCATTGTGGGGCCATGAGGATTCCAGAACCATGTAGCCTCACCCAGAAAAAAAGAATGGAAGAATTGATGGGTATTGCCATGCATTGAATTGTGTCCCGTGAAAATATGTATCAACTTGTCTAGGCCATGATTCCCAGTATTGTGGTTGTCCTCCATTTTCTGATTGATATAATTTTCCTATATGTTGTAAATCCTAACCTCTAAGATGTTAAAAGAAAGAAAAGACCAAAATGGATATCAGAAGAGACTCTGAAACTTGCTCTTGAACTCAGAGTAGCTAAAGCAAAAGGAAGGATTGATGAAGTAAAAGAGTTGAACAGAAGATTTCAAAGGGCGTCTCGAGAAGACAAAGTAAAGTATTATAATGACGTGCAAAGAGCTGGAGATGGAAAACCAAAAGGGAAGAACGTGCTCTGCATTTCTCAAGCTGAATGAACTGAAGAAAAAATTCAAGCCTTGAGTTGCAATATTCAAGGATTCTATGGGGAAAATATTAAATGACTCAGGAGATGGAAGGAATAAACAGAATCACTATAACAAAAAGAGCTGGTCCACGTTCAACTATTTCAGGAGGTAACACATGAGCAGGAACCAATGGTAATGAAGGAAGAAGTCCAAGCTGCACTGAAGGCCTTGGTGAAAAACAAGGCTCCAGGAGTTGATGGAATACCAACTGAGATGTTTCAACAAATGGATGCAGCACTGCAAGTACTCACTTGTCTATGCCAAGAAATTTGGAAGACAGCTACCTGGCCAACAGACTGGAAGAGATCTATATTTATACCTATTCCCAAGAAAGGTGATCCCACTGAATGTGGAAATTATCAAAAAATATTAATATTACATGCAAGCAAAATTTTGCTGAAGATCATTCAAAAGTGGCTGCAGCAGTATATTGACAGAGAACTGCCAGAAATTCAAGCAAGATTCAGAAGAGGATGCAGAACCAGGAATATCATTGCTGATGTCAGATGGATTGTGGCTGAAAGCACAGAATACCAGAAAGATGTTTACCTGTGTTTTATTGGGTATGCTAAGGCATTTGACTATGTGGATCATATCAAATTACGGATAACATTGGGAAGAATGGGAATTCTAAAACACTTAATTGTGATCAGGAGGAACCCGTACATAGATCAAGAGGCAGTTGCTCGAACAGAACCAGGGGATACTACGTGTTTTAAAGTGAGGAAAGGTGTGTGTCAGGGTTGTATTCTTTCACCATACCTATTCAAATCTGTATGCTGAGCAAATAACCTGAGAAGCTGTACTATATGAAGAAGAATGGGGCATCAGATTTAGAGGAAGACCCATTAACAACCTGTGCTATGCAGATGACACAACCTTGCTTGTTGAAAGTGAAGAGGACTTGAAGCACTTACTAATGAAGATCAAAGACCATAGCCTTCAGTATGGATTACACCTCAACATAAAGAAAACAAAAGTCCTCACAAGTGGACCAATAAACAACATCATGATAAACGCGGAAAAGATTGAAGTTGTCAAGGATTTCATTTTATTTGATCCACAATCAACACCCATGGAAGCAGCAGTCAAGACATGAAAAGACACATTGCATTGGGCAAATCTGCTGCAAAAGACCTCTTTAAAGTGTTGAAAATCAAAGATGTCACCTTGAAGACTAAGGTGCGCCGGACCCAAACCATGGTGTTTTCAATCACCTCCTATGCATATGAAAGCTGGATGATGAATAAGGAAGACTGAAGAAGAATTGATGCTTTTTAATTGTGATGTTGGAGTAGAATATTGAATATACCATGGACTGCCAAAAGAAGGAACAAATCTGTCTTGGAAGAAGGATAACCAGAATGCTCCTTAGAAGCAAGAACGGGGAGAGTGTGTCTCATATACTTTGGACATGTTGTCAGGAGGGATGAGTCCCTGGAGAAGGACATGATGCTCAGTAAAGTAGAGCATCAGCGAAAAAGAGGAAGACCCTCAATGCAATGGATTGACACAGTGGCTGAAACAATGGGCTTAAGCAGAATAAGGATTGTGAGGATTGCACAGGACTGGGCAGTGTTTGGTTCTCTTGTACATGGCATCGCTATGAGTCAGAACTGACTTGATAGCACGTAATAACACCACAGCACGATGTTAATGAGACAGGACACAATCTACAAGATCAGGTTGTATCTTGAGTCAATCTCCTATGAGATACGAAAGAGAGAAGCGAGCAGAGAGGCACCTCATTACCACCAAGCAAGAAGAGCTGGGAGTGGAGCACATCTGCTGCACCCTGGGGTCCCTGCACCGAGAAGCTCCTAGGCCAGGGGAAGATTGATGACAAGTACCTTTCCCCAGAGCTGACAGAGAGAAAAATTCTTCCCCTGGAGCTGGTGTCCTCAATTCGGATTTCTAGCCTCCTAAACTGTGAGGGAATAAATTTCTATTTTTTAAAGCCATCCACATGTGGTATTTCTGTTATAGCAGCACTAGATAACTAAGACAAGTATGTTTTTACATTTTGGTAAAAATATAGATTCTAAGAATAAAGCCCAGATATAAGGTCTCGATTCGATGGCAGTGGGTCAGTGGGTAGACTTGAAAGAGTCGGAGGTAGCAATGAGGAGGGTCAGAAAGGAGGATAAAATGAGAAGCTCCTAGCAAGACAAAGCCGGTGGCATCAGGTGACTTACAGTGTACTCTATCTAAGCCAGTAGCTAGCGATCTTTTTTTTCCCAGTTGCAACATACAAGACAGAAGATGTTGACATATAGTCATGTACCTTTGAACATGCCCAGAGTTATGTGCAATACCTTGTTTTCCGTGTGTTGCTCTGCCCCTTTCTCTACCACTCAAGAAAGCATTATTTGAATGCAAGTAAATGAAAGTGACATTATTAGAGGGGTAACTGCTTTCATCATATCTTTTAAAAAATTTTATCATATGCAAACATCAGTACTTTAACTATTCTTTTCATCTAATCACTCCTCACACACCTAACAACTCAGAGATGCACCCCAGTTGGGGTAGCTTCCAGTTCCATTCTCTCTCATGTGACAAATTTAACCTCTTAATTTGCATGGCTAGAGTTGGGGGAAGAACTGATCTCATTTTTTAAATTTGTTACGTACACCTGGAACTTGTCCCATAGGTAGTGCAGTGATAAATACTTCTGAAGACACAGAGATTGGCGAATGATTTTTACAGTGTTCTTCGATTAAGATACTGAGAGAGAATAAAACACTGCTTTTTGAAAGGTTTCCCATTCAGCAAGAGACCACAAAGAATGTGCTTTTCCTGACTGTCTCTAGACAGACTTTCACCCGTTTTGTTCTGTTCAATTGATGCTGTATATGGCTTTTCTGTTGGACAATGGTGATCTATGAGCATGTCTTTAAAAATCATTGAAATGCCTCGTGGCATACGGAGAGTCTAGGTGGTGGGCAATTTGGATAGTAGCCACGCTCACTAATTAGAGGGCCGACTTCAGATGTGCTTAGTTTGGAATGTACTATTGATCCCACAGTGACCTTTTCAGTTACACTCACACCTAGTTCATAATGGGTTTTCTAGTAGTGTCAATGCGTAAAAGGTTAACTAAGGTTTAAACACTGTGCAATGACTAGTAGCTAAGCTTGCTGCATGTCACAACCAATGGGACTGTCTGTCTTCTTTAAAGATGTTTAGTTTGGTTACATTACTACATAAATCTGGCAAATATTATTGCTAATAATTGTGATAGCTAGGGTCGCTTTGAGTCAGAATTGACTCGACGGCACTGGGTATGGTATGGCATAAGAATTATTAATTTCCCAGGCGCTGTGTTAAGCCTTAACTTGGTGAGGTAGGGATTATATTCCTTATTTTACAAGTGAGGAGAATGAGTTTTGGAATGCTTAAGTTAAAAGTAGAAAAACGGGGGTTTGAACTATGTTGTCTTGTGTTCTTAACCAAAATAAAATACTGCTTCCCCAGGGAGTCTATTAGGTAAGCCAGGAGACTCTTGGGACTTTAATAGCAGAGCAGTTAGCTGGATTACAAGATCCACTTTGGCAAAAATCCATTAATATTAAATGTATTATAAATGCTTTGTTGTTGTTGCTATTGTTCTAAACATAGTTACTTCCATTTGTGACTGGGCTGACCACGTCTAGGAAAAAAAAACTTTCAATGTCACTTTAATATATTTAAGGTCATTGGCTGTGACTTGATATAATAGGACTAGATTCCAAGCCTGGATGTCTAACGAGTACCTTCATTGATTTCTTTAAGAGTTTGTAAATATCTCAGTTAGTTTTAAATTATCCTGAATGTTCTTTCTCAGGCAGGCAGAGCTAGTCGGCCCATTTGAAGAATAGTCAGTGGTCTATAAATAGGTTAGTTTCAGCCTGTGGATGCCTAAATATATCTGTACACACACAGATAAACCTCAGTGATACAGGCCAAGTAGGGGGAAGGTCAATTTCGCTTGTGAAGGGTCTGAATCACGTATTTAAAAAATTTGATACAGTTTTGTTATTTGTAATAGTAACACACTAACTGGTAACAAAATGAAGTACTGCTATAAGTGTTTCAATGACTAGCTAAGACTTATTTGAGATTAGCAGCACTCATTTGCATGCAAATAATTAATGTGTCAAAGCCCTCAAAAAGAGATCAATCCCTCCTAGGTTAAACATGCCCCTTTGTAATCTTGTTTACGCTATTACTTTGCTTAGCTAACCGTTCATTCATAGATAGTGCAATGGTAATTTGAACAGGAACTGGGAAGAAATTTAATCAAAAAATTTGAATTACAGGGGCCCAAAATAATGAGGCTTCACTGTATAGTCATTTCTTGATTATCCACATCAATGAATATGACACTGATAATTTTTAAATAATTTCTTTTTTGCCTTGCATATTATTTGGGGAAAAGTTACCTTCACAATTATATTTTGCTTATGCTCCTGTTAAACTTAAATTTGTATTCCCTCAGCACACACAAATGGGCAGTGGAAGAGACAGTCGGGAAGCATATAACAGAGAGTTGTGAGATGCTTCTCTGGGATGAACCATTAAATGCAGTTAATCCATAGGCTGAGAATCACCCTTATCAGGGATTCTTTCTTTTCTAAAGATGTCAACAGACCTTCTCAAACAAATGGAAATTCTTAGTTCCTAGTAAAGGATTCTCAAGGAAAAGACTTTCTTCAATCCCAGGGGAACTCAGTGAACCCAGAACGGGGTCCTGAACACTGGGCACATGGTTCAGGGCCACGTGTAGACTTGAAGTTTCCCTGAGAATCCTCCTTGGCACCTGGGTCATCTGGATAGTCAGGTAAATCTGATATCCTTTGGAGGATCCAAAATCATAGGTAAGTTACCTTTATAGAAAAACAGCTCAATTGGTTTGCTTAATGAGAGTTGCAAGTACATGGAAAAGAAGTAAAATCAAATCCTTAGCTTATCAAAGATGAGCTAGAGCTGATGCCCAGACTGTGCCATGTAATCAGGGGAGAAAAGCCGATGTTGCATATACCCTTTCCCCCTACCTAGTTTTTGCATGTGTCTGTGTGCATTTCCACTTTATTTAAATTGCTGGAAACATTTTAGTTGGGCTAAGATAAGGAAAATGGAGAGTTGTTGATACATGATGGCAGGGGGAAAGTAAAAAAGCTTGACTCCGTTTTTCTATCTAATACACACAGCACTTGGGACAGAGATAGCTAGTTGACCCTCAATATCTATTTTCTCCATTTATAGTTGAACTTTGAGTTTTAGCAGAACACATGCTAAATACTGTGTTTCTCAGCCTCCCTATAAGTAGTCAGTCCTGTCATGAAGCTAGGTTATGGCCACTGGCATGTAAGTGAAAGTTTCACATGTGACTTCTGGAAAGTGTCCTTAAAGGACAATGGTGCACTCTCCTTTGCCCTCTTTTTCCTTCCTGGTGTCTGGAAGGGTAGCATGACAGTTGAAGTTTAAGTAGTTATCTTTCGTCTTAAGCATGAGAGACACACCCTAGAGATGATGGAGCAAAAAGCTGGAAAGAGCCTATGTTCTTGGTAACTTTCTGGAACCGCTAACCCAGCCCTGGATTGTCAACCTCTAGATTTCTTATGTGGGAGGATTAAACCTTGTGTGTTTAAGCCATTGTTAGTTTGGGGTTCCTGTCACTCACAGCTCTACCTAATTCTAACTGATTCAGCATTTAATCATGTCCTTTCCTTAAAGAGGGTATCTATTGCATGAGCAAAGGATAGAGAAGGCCCTTTGGAAAAGGATTTTTTGTTGGTGATTTTATTGCCACCAGGTCAAAGCAGTGCTATGTCCATGAAACATCTCCTCGGCCGTGGGGATTATTTTGGCACTCGGCCTCCATCTTTGTGTCAGTAGCTTCATAATGAAATTTTTCTTCTGTGTGTACCTCTTGCTGGTTTGCAACAACAGAAGCCACTATAAATCCTTCTCTACCTGTATACTAGCTGCCTGAATGCCAACAATACCAATCTGTCCATTTTTTAATGACTGCAGTCAAGATGGCATGGGGAAGAAAGAGTGGATTTTCAGCAACCCAGCCTATAACCATGCCAAACACTCATAACTGCATATTTCAGCACCACACAGGAAATGGCCTGTAAGAGAAAAGCAGACCTACTTTCCTTGCAAATTGGTAAATGCTCTTCCTCATGTCACCATTCTGGAAATGTTGAATTACATCCAAACTCAGACTGCACACTATGGGTTAACAGGGTTGACAATTGACTGTGCTTAAATGGTATTAAGATAATGCATTTAAACATCAAAAGTTTACAACCCAAAATTGATCACCTTGGCCAATTTACACAAGAAGGATCAATATAATCAGCTCCCCCTCTTTAAATGCTAACAAATGCTTTAACACAACACACCCATACATGGGATGCAGATTAAAATTAGATACGGAATTGAGTTCCTTCTACAGAGTAAAAGAGCCAATTTGAAAATCCTGATAATCAGCCAGAGCTGCCCACAAGGCTTGGTTTTATAGCATTTAACAAGAAAAGAAGCTTGCTCCCCACAAATCTAATGATATTTTTGTTCAGCAATGGGGACACATGCCTATATTTGCATCAACCAGGTTTCTGATTTTCTAGACCAATGATGCCATCTTGTCTTTATAGATTTCTTCTCTTTCTTCATAATCAATGAATTGCAATGGCCTAGTTGTTAAGATGTGGAACATCATTTTAAACAGAGAATTCAAGTGTTTTGCTTCAAGGACCAAGTTATCTTTATATGAGCTGCTTAAATGAGAGTTAGTGATTGTGCTACACATTGCTAGGGAGGTGTAGTAATACTAGCTTGAAGGGTCATTTACATAGAAATAATTTGTTACGCTCCTCCTTCCCCCCACCAGTGTCTCAAATGGGAAAGATTTTAGTGGGTGCTGTGTTTTCTCTCACTTCACAGGATACCTCTTTCCAAAGCCTCTTAATATAGCATGAGAAATAAGTGTCCAAAAAGGGATGGGAACTGGAACCAATGCATGTCACCATTGACCGCATGGGCTGTTTGTCAAGTAGAAAAGCAGAGAGTTTTAAATGCAGTTTTATTTTAAAGAGTCAGTGTTTGTAGATGCAGCCCATGTGGCTGGGGCTAAGCTTGTAATAACTTCGCAAGTGCTGTGAAGAAGCCCCAATTTCTCTCTGAAAGTGGTTTTGTCATACTGTAATATAGAAGGATAAGGGAGTAATCTTACCATGTGTTGCTGGGTGGATGCTGTTGCCTGCAGTTTATTATATTTAGGTAATGCTTAACTGCACACTTGATAGACATTACTTTTATGTTGTGGGTCCTGCACTGTTTTATGCTCCCTGGTCATTATGCTAAGAAATGAGGCTCTCTTACCTTTCAGAGTCGAAGTCCACTGCTCTTACCCCATGTCCTAATAAAAAATTCTGGCAGTGTAACTACAAAACTAAGCTCTCACTTTTTCAACTAAAAAGAGAATAAATCTACTTGGAACAGGTTTGGGACCCTTAAAATGGATAGATTTGCCAGCAAAATAGCAAGGTATCAGTTGAGTCAACATCATTAATTAAGTGCTGGTATACAGAGCAGTACTCAAAGTGTGGGGCAATTGCCCAGACACTAAGTGGGGGGTGCCTGGGGGAGGGTAAGAAGGCAGTAAATAGCCTTGATAAATCCCTAATCACATCTCTCTTCAAAGCCAAGTTTGGAGAGTTGTGCCTCCCGTCCACATGGCTCCTTCTTTATGCAACATTATGTTTTCTGACTTCTCCCTTCACCCTCAATCACTTGGTAATGATCTATGCCATAAGTAACTTATCCCAACAAAAGAAAGACAATTACCATAAATGATAGAACTGATCTTTTCAAATCATAGCCCGGACGCTATAGTCTGATTCTCACAAGTCAGATGTTGCAGAATGACATTTCATACACTTGAAGAATAGCACCTTCAATAAATTGGCTTTGGCTTTCTTGCTCTTTTTATTATTTATTTTCTTAAATAGTCTCAAACTTACAAAAAAGTTGCAATTACAGTACAAATGATTGTTTTCTCTTGAGCCATTTAAGAGTAAGTTGATGCCCCATCACCTCCCTAATACTAGTTTAGTGTTTTTCCTACACACAAGGACATTATCCTACATAACCACTGTACAATCTTTAAAATCAGGAAATGAATGCTGATTCATTAAAAACAAAGCAAAACAAACAAACCAGATGCCTTCAGTTGATTCCAATTCATGGCGACTCCACGTATGACAGACTAGAACTGTGCTCCATATGTTTTACAATGACTGATTTTTTGGAATTAAATCATGAGGCCTTTCTTCCCAGGCACCTTTAGGTGGAACTGAACCCCTGACCTCCGTTAACCTTTTGCAACCCTCAGGGACTCCTGCTGATTCATTACTACCATCTAATCCTCAGACCCCCACACATCTGTCAGTTTGTCTTCCAGTGGGGGTTTGTGTGTTGCTGTGATGCTGGAAGCTATGCCACCAGTATTCAAACACCAGCAGGGTCACCCATGGTGGACAGGTTTCAGTTGAGCTTCCAGACTAAGACAGACTAGGAAGAAGGACCCGGCATTCTACTTCTGAAAAGAGTTAGCCAGTGAAAACCTTATGAATAGCAGTGGAATATTGTCTGATATAGTGCCAGAAGATGAGCCTCTCAGATTGGAAGCCACACAAAAGATAGCTGGGGAAGAGCTGCTTCCTCAAAGTAGAGTTTACCTTAATGACGTGGATGGAGTCAAGTTTCAGGACCTTCATTTGCTGATGTGGCACAACTCAAAATGAGAAGAAACAGTTGCAAACATCCATTAATATTCAGAACCTGGAATGTAGGAAGTATGAATCTGGGAGAGTTGAAAATCACCAAAAATGAAATGGAACATGTAAACATCGATATCCTAGGCATTAGTGAGCTGAAATGACTGGTATTAGTCATTTCAAATTGGCCAATCATATGGTCTGCTATGCCAGGAATGACAATTTGAAGAGGAATGGTATTGCATTCATCATCAAAAAGACTATTTCAAGATCTATCCTGAAGTACAATGCTGTCAGTAATAGAATAATATCCATACACATACAAGGAAGACCAGTTAATGCTATTATTCAAATTTATGCTCCAACCACTAAGGTCAAAGATGAAGAAATTGAAGATTTTTACCAACTTCTGAAGAAATTGAAGATTTTTACCAACTTCTGCAGTCTGAAATTGACCAAACATGCAATCAGGATGCACTGATAATGACTGGTGATTGGAATGCCAAAGCTGGAAACAAAGAAGGATTGGTGGTTGGAAAATATGGCCTTGGTGATAGAAACGATGTCAAAGATCGTGTGATAGAATTTTGCAAGACCAAAGACTTCTTCATTGCAAATGTCTTTTTTCACCAACATAAATGGCAACTGCACACATGGACCTCACCAGATGGAATACACAGGAATCAAATTGACTACATCTGTGGAAAGAGACAATGGAAAAGCTCAATATCATTGGTCAGAAAAAGGCCAGGGGCTGACTGCGGATCAGACCATCAATTGCTCCTATGAAAGTTCAAGTTGAAACTGAAGAAAAGTAGAACAAGTCGACGAGAACCAAGGTATGACCTTGAGTATATCCTACTTGAATTTAGAGACCGTCTCAAAAATAGATCTGATGCGTGGAACACTAATGACTGAGGAACAGATGATTTGTGGAATGACATCAAGGACATCATACATCACAGAAAGCAGGAGGTCATTCAAAAGATAGGAGAGAAAGAAAAGACCAAAATGGATGTAAGAAGAAACTCTAAAAGTTGCTCTCGAATGTCGACTAGGTAAAGCAAAAGGAAAAAAATGTTGAAGTAAAAGAGCTGAACAGAAGATTTCAAATGGCGGCTCGAAAAGATAAAGTATTATGATGACATGTGCAAAGACCTAGAAATAGAAAACCAAAAGGGAAGAACATGCTCAGCATTTCTCAAGCTGAAAGAACTGAAGAAAAAAATCAAGGCTTGAGTTGCAATATTGAAGGATTTTACAGGGAAAATATTAAAAGACTCAGAAGGCATCAAAAGAAGATGGAAGGAATACACAAAGTCACTATAACAAAAAGAACTGGTTGATGTTCAACCATTTCAGAAGGTAACATATGATCAGGAACTGGTGGTACTGAAGGAAGAAGTCCAAGCCGAACTGAAGGCATTGGAGAAAAACAAGGCTCTGAGAATTGACGGAATACCAATTCAGATGTTTCAACAATTGGATGCAGCACTGGAAGTGCTCACTCACCTATGCCAAGAAATTTGAAAGAGAGCTACCTGACGAATTGACTGGAAGAGATCCATATTTATGCATATTCCCAAGAAAAGTGATCCAACCGAATGCAGAAATTATTGAGCAATATCATTAATATCACATGCAAGCAAAATTTTGCTGAAGATCATTCAAAAGTGGCTGCAGCAGTATATCAACAGGGAACTGCCAGAAATTCAAGCTGGATTTAGAAGAGGATGTTGAACCAGAGATATCATTGCTGATGTCAGATGGATCCTGGCTGAAAGCAGAGAATACCAGAAGGATGTTTACCTGTGTTATTCACTATGCTAAGGCTTTCGACTGTATGGATCATAACAAATTATGGATTACATTGCAGAGAACGGGAATTCCAGAACACTTAATTGTGCTCATGAGGAATCTGTACATGGATCAAGAGGCAGCCGTTCGAACAGAACAAGGGGATACTGCATAGTTTAAAGTTAGGAAAGGTGTGTATCAGGGCTGTATCCTTTCACCATACGTATTCAATTTGTATGCTGAGCAAATAATCCAAGAAGTTGGACTATATGAAGAAGAACGGCGCATCAGGTTTGGAGAAAAACTCATTAATAACCTGCATTATGCAGATGACACAACCTTGCTTGTTGAAAGTGAAGAGGACTTGAAGCACTTACTGATGAAGATCAAAGGCCACAGCCTTCAGTATGGATTACACCTCAACATTAAAAAAACAAAAATCCTCACAACTGGACTAATAAGCAACATCATGATGAACAGAGAAAAGATTGAGGTTGTCAAGGATTTCATTTTATTTGGGTCCACAGTCAACACCTATGGAAACATAAGTCAAGAAATCAAAAGACGCATTGCATTGGACAAAACTGCTGCAAAAGATCTCTTTAAGTGTTGAAAAGTAAAGATGTCACCTTGAGGACTGAGGTACGCCTCCCCAAGCCAAGGTGTTTTCAATTGTCTCATATGCATGCGAAAGCGGGACAATAAATAAGGAAGACCCAAGAAGAGTTGATGCCTTTGAATTGTGATATTGGCAGAGAATATTGAATGTATCATGGTCTGTCAAAAGAACAAACAAATCAGTCTTGGAAGAAGTACAACCAAAATGTCCCTTAGAAGCAAGGATGGCGAGACTATGTCTCACATACTTTGCACACTTTATCAGAAGGGATCAGTCTCTGGAGAAGGACATCATGCTAAGTAGAGAGTCAGCGAAAAAGAGAGAGACCCTCAACAAGATGGATTGATACAGTGGTTGCAACAATGGGCACAAGCACAGCAACAATTGTGAGAATGGCGCAGGACGGGGCAGTTTTTCGTTCTTTTGTACATAGGGTCGCTATGAGTTGGAATCGTCTCGATGGCACCTAACGACAACAACAACCCTCAGATCCCACTCACTTGTACCACTGGTTCCAATAATGTCTTCTATAGTAAAAGGATCCAGCTCAGAATCAAGTGTTCCATTTAGTTGTCATGACTCTTTAAAAAAAAAAATAGTCTCCTTTAAAACAACATCTTAAAATAATTTTATATTTACAAAAAATAAATATTCTAGAGTCCCATATATTCTTTGCCCAGTTTTCCCAAATGTTAACATCTTAAATGACCATTTTCATATTTTGTGGGCAGGTATTTTGAAACCATGTGGAGATCCTGCTCCTCATTAAACTTTTAATTCATTTTTTATATTTATATTACTGTAGGCTCATAGCTTCCTGTTTTATTCAATGGGTTGTAGTCTATTATTACAAAAATTTATTTTGATGCTTAAATTTTTCCATATTTAGCCAATGGGAGACTCATTCAAACAGGCTCCAGTGTTCTTTGAAATATCCTCTTCATCATTCTTCGAGCTCACCCTTGCTTTCTGTTACAACAAAATATTCTACGATCATGTTGCACTTTCCCTACCTCAGTCTTGGAATTAGCCATTTCTTCAAAGAGTCATGATTCCTTTCGGTGGTGAAGGGTATTAAGAAACCAAGATTCCAGTGCTAGATTTCCTTATTACTGTTGTGATGTTGCTGTTCCCCAGCTTTCTCAGTGGGTAGGCCTAGGGAATGTAGGCATATATGTAAAATGTACACACACATTAACATCTATTTGTATTTATATTGATAACCATGAGTTCATACCAATAACTCTAATTCCAATCCAACACCATAGAGTTCATTCTAGTTTTTTCCCTTTCCCTACTTTAACTTTTCTCAGACATGAGAAACCTGTCTCCCATTATCCTTAACGTATTTACTTATTTGATAAATATTCCTGTGTTTCCCAATCTCCCACTGTTGCTGTCATCCCTTTTCCCCGAGAAAATATTATTTTTGGCCCACTTGAGCTTTGAACTCTATGCCAAGCTACCGTTGCTGCTCCCCATATGGATTCTTTCTAACCCTGCTCATGCTCTGACAGACCTTTCCAGGTTGACCCCCTGTGTGGTCTCTGACACCCTCACTGGGCTACCTCTTGTCAGGCTGCCTCTCTGCAGAACACCCTCTTTACCCTGTGTGTGTCCTGATATCCCTTTCTGGGCCACCTATCTGTGTGGGTACCCTCCTCACCCTGTTGTGACTCTTGCATCCTTCTCTGGGCCCCTCAAGTGCCCCCACCCCTCACCATACAGATGCCTACTTTGTTTGGCCCTTCCTAATGATTTTAGGACTAAATAGTTCAGGGCAAAAAGGGAAAGGAAGAGGAAGGCGAATGGTTTGCTGGTTTGTTTTGCTTAGGCAACACATTAAACAATCAAGATGCTCTGGCCTCTTACTGGCACAACCTATATTGAAAGGAGTGATGGGAGTATCTAGCCTCATTTGCTATCAAATACTGTGTTGCTTGGATAAAATCTCCGAGCAGGGGTCACCTGGTTACAGCTTGGACCCTTCACAGCTGTTATAATAGAAAGGATTCACATTATATGCATATTTAATGTAGGCAAATTTAACCAACAGCACTTAGATCAGAAAGGAGTGGAAAAGAGGAAGAGAAAAAGGGGTAACAAGGAGGGAGATGAAGAGAGAGGGAGACAAAGACAGAAAGAGAGGAAATGGGAGAAAGTTGTTAGTTGCCTTAAAGTAGGCTCCGACTTATGGTGATCTTAGGTATATAACAGAAGAAAATGATGCCTGGTCCTGTGCCATCCTCATGATCTTTGGTATGTTTGAGTCCATGGTTGTTGCTATTGTGTCAGTCCTTCCCACAGAGGGTTTCCCTGGTTTTCGTTGGCCTTCTACTTTACTAAAAATGCCATATTTTTCTAGTGATTGGTCTTTCCTAATGCCATTTCCAAAGTTATAACAAGCCAAAACCTCGTCATCCAGGCTTCTAAGGAACATTCTGGTTCTACTTCGTCTAAGACTGATTTGTTTGTTCTTTTGGCAGGCCACAGTATTTTCAATATTCTTCACCAACATCATGATTTCAATGCATCCGTTCTTCTTCTGTCTTGCTGTTTCATCATTCAACTTTTCGTATACATATGAGGCCACTGAAAAGACCATGGCTTGGTCATTTGATTTCTTGACTACTGCTTCCATGGACTTTGATGGCTGATCCAAGTAGAATGAAATCCTTGACAACTTCAAAAAATTTTTTTTCCATTTATCATGATTTGTTTATTGGTCCAGTTGTGAGGATTTTGCTTTTCTTCATATTCAGGTGTAATCCATACTAAAGGCTGTAGTCTTTGACCATCAGTAAATGCTTCAAGTTGTCTTCATTTTCAGCAAGCAAGGTTGTGTCATCTGCATATCTTAGGTCGTTAATGAGTGTTCCTCCATTTCTGATGCCGTGTTCTTCTTCATATAGTCCAGCTTCATGAATTACTTGGTCAGCATACAGATTGAATAAGTAAGGTGGAAGGATAGAACTGTGCTGTATGTCTTTTCCGATTTGGAACCACACAGTATCCCCTTGTTTTCCTGAGCCGCCCTTTGAAATCTTCTGTTCCACTCTTACTTCTTTATTTCTTCCATTTGTTTTAGCTACTCTGTGCTTAAAGCAAGTTTCAGAGTCTCTTTTGACATCCATTTTTGGTCTTTTCCTTTCTTTTAAATGATCTTTCACTTTTTTCACATACGATGTCCTTGATGTCTTCTCACAATTTTGCTTTTTTTTTTTTTTTAGTAATTAGTGTTCAGTGTGTCAATTCTATTCTTTAGATGATCTCTAAATTCAGGCAGATGTATTCAAGGTTGTACTTTGACCATATGGACTAGCTTTGATTTTCCTCAGCTTCAACTTGAACTTGTGTATGAGTAATTGATGATCTGTTCTTCAGTTGGCCCATGGCTTTGTCTTGACTGATAATATTTCACTTCTCCATTGTCTTTTTTCACAGATATAGTTGATTCCTATGTAGTCCATCCAGCAAGGTCCATGTGTATAGTTGTTGATTATGTTATTGAAAAAAACATATTTCTGATGAATAAGTCATTAATCTTTCAGAATTCTATTATGCGATCTTGGAGAATTCTATTATGCAATCTTGGTGAATTCTATTATGTGATCTCTGACATCGTTTCTATCACCAAGGCCAGTGGTATAGCTTCCAGCATCATAGAAACATGCAAGTCACCATAGCACAACATACCTACAGACAAATGGTGGGAACATTCCCATTAGGTAGCCACTATTACCTGTATTTTATGTATGAGCAAATTGGGAAATAAAGAGTTTAAGCGTTGCCCCAGGCCATACAGTTAGTGTACGGCAGAGCTGGGATTCTAACCTCTGGTTGACTCAAGAGCTATGCATCCTTGCATCTAGGGATGTGAAACCCACTTCCTACTGAGGCAGCCCATTCCAGCCTTGGATTGCCTTGACTGTTAGAATCTTTTACCCTTTTTATAGAATTGAAAATATATCTCCCTGAAGTTTTTCCACCCATTGATCTTGGTTTCACCCCTTGGGGATGTATAAAACAATTCTAATTGCTCTTCCACATGACAACCCTTAAAATATTTGTAGATAGCTATCATATGTCCCATGTTTTCTGTTCGCTAGGCTATATATTTCTAGTTCCTTCAACTACTCCTTTTATGAACGGGAAAATGTCTTTCCTCTAGTTTGTTACATTGTACTAGTCTTCTAAGGTAGGTAGAATTCAGTTCATGCACCAAATATATTCTATTATATCCAGGGCAGAAGGAGAGTTTGACACTTGTTTTTGAACTGAAACGTCAAATATGGAATTCAACCTATCTTCTATTGCAGATGTTTATTACTATCTGAGACATAAGTAGGGGTCTCTCTTTTTCACGTAGGCCTTTTTGTATGTATAAGGCCAAGCCTATTGGTCTAGGCCTCATTCTTCTTTTGGAGAACGTCGGAAATTTCCGTGGAAGATTACTAATCAATTGTCTGTCACTACTGTTGTTGTTAGTTGCTTTTAAATCGGTTCTGATTCATAGTGACCCCTATGTACAAGAGAACGAAACACTGCCCGGTCCCGCACCATCCTCACAGTCTTTGCTGTGCTTGAGCCCATTTAGATGAATAATTTCTTTTATAAGGATCAGCATAAAGTTGGTTTCTATGAGGCAGAGGTTAAAGATGTCCCAAATGTCTCACTTTTCCAAGCTGCTGTACCACTCCATCATCTCCAATATCAACTACTCCCTCTCGCCTTAGTACTCTCCCTCCTGCCTTTGGGTTTCCTAATTTCTCACAAATTCTCACAGAACTTATGGACCATATAAAGGAAATGGCTCATGAGGTTTTGGAGGCTGGCAAGTCCCAAACTTGTGGGTCAGGCATAGATTTCTCCCTGGCCCTCAGTCTCTGCCCAACGGCACTCAACTTTCTCGCTCCAGGGCCAGGAAGCCCATCTCCTGTGGGTCTCTGCTGCCGGTTTCTGGTGCTGGTTGCTCCTTCTTTGGTGGTGGTGGGCTCCTTTTTGCTCCAGAATGGGCTTTATTTTAAGGCAAAACTGACCAATTGCCTTAAAACCAAAAAACTCAAACCCATTGCTGTTGAGTGGATTCTGACTCATAGCAACAGTATAGGACAAAGTAGAACTGCTCCATAGAGTTTCCAAGGAGTGCCTGGTGGATTTGAACTGCCGACCTTTTGGTTGGCAGCCATAGCTCTTAACCACCCCTCCTTAGTAGGCCACAATTACCCTATCACACAATCAGCTGGGTGGGGGTTACAAGACCATGGTTATAAAGGCCACACACAAAAGTAAGTAACCCACCATACCATTGTTGCAGCCACTGTGTCAATCCCTCTTGTTGAGTGTCTTCCTCTCTTTTGCTGACCTTCTACTTTACCAAGCATGGTGTCCTTCTCCAGGGACTGCCTCCTCCTGACAACGTCCAAAAGACGTGAGGTGAAGTCTTGCCATCCTCACTTCTAAGTGTGTCACTGGAAATGTCCAATAATGCAGCTAGTTCAGGGCATTTAAAAATTATGCAGAGCTTTGTGACTGGTGAGTGGAGGGTAGAGGAACAAACACAGTGTTTTCCCCTACTTCTGTCATTCAAGGCTGTTACTTGTTTCAAAAGATGTTCTAAAGAAATAGATGAAGCTGTAGCTGAAATCGTGTTAGCTTAGTAATATGGTAGCTGTACATTATCTGAGCCAGAATATGTGTTTTCTAGCCAGATTGTTCTGAACACTATGCTAATTAAGTAAAATAATAATCAGAACAAAACAGCCACCAACATCAGGCTTTATGCATGAGTACATTTATTATTTATGCATATAATTGTTCAGTCTGGGCATTTTCTCCGTTATATACCATTTTGGATGAAACTAATCCTTATTTTTCTAGAAGAAATCAATTTTAACTAGAACCATTGCATTTCAAATTTCCATGCAGTTCAGGACCAACTTAGTACTCATTAATATTTGCCATACATACTTTTACTCACAATGTGTTATTTTCCTGGATTCAATGGTTTATCAGAGAGCTGTGAAAAGGGACCATGAAAGAGACAAAACCTCAAACTGCACCTAAGACAGCCAAATTTTGCCTCTGTTCCACATTCATTGAGTGAACCTCACATATCTTTCATTGCTAATGAGTCAAGTTTTCCAAAGGCTTACATTCCTCCCTGGGTGGGAAGTTAGATACTTGGAGAAGCTGCATCAACTTACAGACCATGAGGGTGCCATTTGGCAAATTATAGTTCTCATGTTCTGGGAGCTTAGAGGAAATTAATATAGTTCTGCAGACTGTCAAACTTCTCATGTAGAGACGGGAAAATCAGTTAAAGTATTCAGTAAAACTTACATGTACTATTTTAGATATTCTGAGTCAAACAGCTAAAACTAGATTGTTGTCTTGGAAATAAGTGGACCTTCTCTGAGTGCCATGGGTAAGGTAAGTAACTTTTTTAATTTCTAAAGGGCCAGGAAAAAATCTGATTTTTTTTTTCTTCCTGTAGTTGAAAGGTTGCATGGGAATTCTTTTAATTTTCAACATCATCTCCAGCAAAACCATCTTTTCAGTCATGAATTCCATCACGGACATTTCACCAGACTTTCACCTTTTGGTTACACAGAGCACATTACACTGGTATCTATCCTAGAAGGAGAGGTGGCAATTAACTGCATGGGCAATTTGCTATCTAAGTCAATCATTTTGTAAGGGGCATATGAGTATCAAAAGAACTTACAGTAACTATTGTCAGTTAGTAAATTAGGAGGCTAAGCCATTATATCTAAATTGATTTTCTCTTCTTCCTTTTCCTTCCCTTCAATTGTCTACAAGCATATTCTTGTGATTATACATCATTACAGACTGACAATCACTGAGTAACCAAAACAATTTCACCAACAAATCCATCATCTGGCTCATTACCACCATGATTCATACACGGCAGCAATGAATACAGAAAGCACTGAATAAAATGGTGTTGCTCTAAAGAAAGGCTAGATATATTTTTAAGGAAAAAAGTAAAAAGATTACAGTTACACATAATGTATTTTCTCATTGCATTTGCTTTGAGGCTTTGATTCTTAAATCTTTTTGTTCGTTTTTTGTTTTTTGTTTGTCAATAGCCCTTACATTAGTATAAAATGACACCAAGAAAACAGGAAATGATGAGACAGCTAGAAGTGGCTGAGACCAAAAGTGGTAAGTACCAATATCAGTTAGGATGGTGTCATGGATTGAATTGTGTCCCCCTCAAAAATGTATGTCAACTTGTCTAGGCCATGATTCCCAGGATTGTGTGATTGTCCACCATTTTGTCATCTGATGTGATTTTCATTTGTGTTGTAAATCCTACCTGTATGATATTAATGAGGTGGGGTTAGAGACAGCTATGTTAATGAGGCAGGACTCAATCTACAGGATTAGGTTGTGTCTTAAGTCACTTTCTCTTGTGATATAAAAGAGAGAAGCAAGCAGAGAGACATAGGGGCCTCATACCATCAAGAAACAAGAGCCAGGAGAATAGCGCATCCTTTGGGCCTGGGGTTCTTGCACAGAGAAGCTCCTAGACCAAGAGAAGATTGATGACAAGGACCTTCCTCCAGAGCTGACAGAGAGAGAAAGCTTCCCCCCCCCTCCCCGAGCTGGCACCCTGAATTTGAACTTCTAGCCTCCTAGACTATGAGACAAAAAATTTCTCTTTGTTAAAGCCATCCACTTGTAGTATGTCTGTGATAGCAGCACTCACCCAGTGCTATCGGGTCGATTCAGACTCATAACGACCCTATAGGACAGAGTAGAACAGCCCCATAGAGTTTCCAGGGAGCGCCTGGCAGATTCAAACTGCCAGCCCTTTGGTTAGCAGCCATAGCACTTAACCACTCCTAGCAGCACTAGGTAACTAAAACAGATGGGTTTGCAAATTTGCTTCCCATCTACAATCTATTGCTTATGTTTGCCCATCTTGCTATCCTGTTGGTGAGCTGGATATACAGAATTCCTTTAGAGGTGTGCTCTTCTGGATTGCTTGTACAGTTCATATCGTAACTTCCTTACAGCAGATTTTGAGGTTACTTATTCTGTTCCATTTTCTATCACTACATAACAAATAACTCCAAAATTTAGTGGCTGAAAATGATGGCAATCATTTTATCATCTCTCATGGTTTCTGTGGATCAGGAAGTTAGGTAGGGTTTGTCTGGGAGGTTCTATCTCTTGGAGTCTCCCTTGCAGTTGCAAGAAGCTGGCGCTGTGCAGCAGTGGGTTGGAAGAGAGGGGGCTGACTGGGCATCTCTCTCTCGCTCTATGCAATTTCAGTTCTTCTCCATGTGGTCTCTTCATATAGGCTGGTTTGGGCTTTCTAGAAGTCTTGGGGCAGTTGGATTGCTTACAGGGTGGCTGAAGGCTTCAAGAATGATTATTCCAGCAAATGAGACAGGAGCTGCACTGCCTTTTACGACCTAATCTTGAGAATCCCACAGCATTATTTCTACGTTATCACTGGTTGCAAGCAAGTCAAAAGCCCAGCCAGATTCAAGGTGGCGGAAGGGGGGAGGATTAGAGTCTATGTCTTCTTGGGATAGTAAGAACTTTCTAGAGAGCATATGTGATGGGATGACAGATACTGTTGAGGCCATCTTTGGAAAATACAGTCTGTCACATTTCCTTTGACCACAGCTCTTCCTCTATTCTATTCTTCTCTACAATCTCAGTCAATTGAGGTTTTCCCTTTCATAATCAAAAGCAACATCATGGTGAAGTATCTATTAGGCTCTGTCATGTATATGGTGCTGTGCCAAACACTTAAGGCTTGATACAAAAAAAAAATCATGATCCCTTCCCTCTAAGAGATTATCTTTAAATTAAGAGAATGTAAACATAAGTAATATACTTTCTTTTCCCCTCTTTTTTTGTAAAATAAAAGAAGATGAGAAAGACTAATAAATTAAACTTACTGCATTCTTAAGACCACACCTCCAAAATCCCTTTCCTCTAAGAAAGAGACTATAAATGTGTTTATTGAAATTTTATGTTATTAGGTATTTCACATAGGAATTCTCTGTTGAAAGTAGTGGCATACCAACTCAATCTATGTTAAGTGAAAAAAGAAGAAGGAGGTAGTTTATAATAAGGATAGAGGAGTGTTTCAGGGAACCCAAGGACAGAAATGTCACTAGGCCATAAGAACAAACTGGAAAAAGAGCTCAGGTGTCATCTGAGATTTCATATCTCTGTTCTTTTCTGCATATCAGCTTTCGCTGCCTTTTTTTTTTTTATCAAGTCATAGAATACACGGCTTCCTTAGCGCTCAGGATTCCATGTTATTATCCAGTCAACCAGAGGGAAACTGGTTTCTTTGTCATCTTCATATCTAAATTGGCGTAGCTCACTGTTGATTCAACAAACCTGGTTACAGGCTTAGGTCACAATGTGCAGTTATAACAGCTTCAGTTGCAATTTTGTAGATTAAAGAGGGGCTAATTCCTAGAAAAGGTGTGCTGGGTAATCAATCCAAAAGGTACCTACTAAACCAAGATTGGGGAAGTGCAAAGGATTGATCCTGTGCATAGGAATAGTAAGAAATTCTCTGATATTATTTGAAAGCTAGTAAAAGGCTCTGTTAGGTTCAAACATATCTCCCAATAATCTATCATAGTGCTACTCTTTTCCTATACATGCTATCACAGTTATTTTGAAAGACAAAGGGAAGCCAGCTCAACATTTTTTAGCAAATGTTCAATCCTCAGAAAAACTGGTTGACATATTGACCAGAATAGTGTATTCAAGTGTTTCAATATATTGGTGTTTCACAGTCTTTTGTGAGATATCACAAGTCATACGGTGCATTAAAAAAATTCTAAAGTTTAAATGAGTTACTTCACAAATAAAATAAAATCAGAGCTGATTCAAAGATAGTCCTATGATATCACCACTTCTATGTCTTTGCGCTCGGATATGATTCCTAAAATGGAAAAGAGTTACAGATTTTGCACAAGGAATTGCACAAATCCTGGTTTGTTATGGTAGTTGTGTCATGTCTGTAAACACCATGAGATACAGGTGTTTCAGTGGAGAGAATGTTGAAAACCCTGAAATTTAGTACCCTGAGGAACTTAAAATAAGAAACAGGACAAATCTGTTTCAATTTGGTTGGGTGATCTAGGGAAATGTAGCGAGAGATGCCCTGGGCATGCTCTAGGGAAGGTGTGGGTGAGAAGCTGTATTATGGACCGAGAGGAGAGAATCAGAACAGGTCCCTGGAGAGAAGGCTGCTGAAGGAGAGATGAGGTACTAAAAAGAAGGAAGAAGGTAGGGCACTGAAGAGAAGCTTCAACTATCTTATAATTTTGCCCAGGACATGCCCTGATTGTGCAACCTCATTATCATATACTTAAGATTTTTCATTGGGACAAACTTTTATATAATGAGATTCCACTTGTCTCATCAACAAGTTAATCACAGTACTCACGAGCCATATGAACAATCCCACAAGCTCGCCCACACCACAGAAACACTGGGCAATCTGTAGAGCACTTGGAAAAAAAAAAAAGATTCAATACACGTGTCAAGGCCAAATTATCTCAAATTAGCAGCCAAGAAAATAAATGTAAAGAGTAAATGGTAGAAAGGGATCACAATAGTCTATTTCTATAGAAAAATCAAACCCGATGCCATCGAGTCGATTCTGACTCATAGAGAGCCCATAGGACACAGTGGAACTGCTACATAGGGTTTCCAAAGAGCAGCTGGTGGATTTAAACTGCGGACCTTTTGATTAGCAGCGGAGCTCTTAACTACTGCGCCACCAGGTCTCTATAAGAAGGTGGACTAATACGTGACCACAAATGAGCTCTAAGTGCCTGGATAAATATATTTTCTGCCTTTTGTATTTCTAGTTTTGCATTTTTGACCTTTAAAGGAATATTCATATTGTCAAAAAGAAAAAAAAAAAAAAGAATATTCACATTGTCAAAAAGAAAAAATAAGGTCTTGCAAATTCTCCAATTAGGTATGCTGCCACCAGGTGGTGGTAGTATGGCACAGCTAAGCAATAAAGTACAACTATCCCGGATGGGGGTTGTGATTAAGTGCTGCGGCTGCTAACCAAAAGGTTGGCAGTTCAAATCCACGAGGCACTCTTTGGAAACTCTATGGGGCAGTTCTACTCTGCTCTATAGGGTCGCTATGAGTCACAATGGACTTGATGGCAATGGGTTTTCCCTGGTGGCATAGAGGTTAAAGGCTAGGACTGCTAACCAAAATGTCGCAGTTTGAATCCACCAGGTAGGTGCTCCTTGGAAATTCTACAGGGCAGTTCTACTTTGTCATATAGGGTCGTTATCAGTTGGAATTGACTGGATGGCAACTTTTTTTTTTTTTTTTGGTTTATCCTAGAGAGAAGGATCCTAGTCCAAACAATAAGGTACAAACTATAAGCATGTATTCTAGGGAAAAGATTACCACACTCTTCCCATCCTCTATTTTAAAAAAAGTTAATATGACAAAATAACTTTGCTAAAACCTATGAGCAGATAATTTATTTATAGATTTCAAGATTTTGTTTTGTTTTAGTTTTCACTTTTTAAAGAAATGTATGCCTATGTACAATGCGGTATCAGTTTTGCCAATATTTAATTTTATGATATCTTTCTGAATTATAGCTCATAGTCAAAAAGCCATCCTACAGGTTTGGCCTCAACCTCCCAGTTGCACTGGAGGTCAAAATGACCAGGGTACTTATCTCTTAGCAAGGGCTAATCTTTGTCTTTTTGTAGGCAGCCAATTCAGCTTGCCTGGCTAGTCTAAGTTCCTTCTGACTCTTCAATTTGTAGAATTTCTGCTTCTTTTCTCTAAATCTAACTAAAGAACAAGAAAAGCACCTTGATATTTAGAGCAATAGCTTGTCTTCTCCACAATATTATTTGCCATATTTCCTCAAAGACATTTATTGAAGGAAACATCATAGATTTATTAACACTTTTTTTTTTTTTGGTGGGGAAAGGGGAGAAATGTACACATTCATTATATGGTACACTTCTAATTTGAGACTGCTGAAAATGTATATATATATACACACACACACACACAGAGATGTGTATTAGTTCAAACCACCAAACCAAATGCGCTGCCGTCGAGTCAATTCCAACTCATAGCGACCCTATATGACAGAGTAGGACTGCCCTTTGGAGTTTCCAAGGAGCACCTGGCGGATTGAACTGCTGACCTTTTGGTTAGCAGCCATAGGTCTTAACCAGTATGCCACCAGGGTTTCCATATATTAGTTAGAATTTATAAAATCAGGTAATACTTCCATCTAATTAATTGCTTTGAGTAAAGCTACAGGTCGTTTGATTTGCACAAAACGCTGGCTTACTTAGTATATTGCTTTTAGCTATTTAGTTGAGAGAGTGGCCAGAGTGATGTTTCTAAAACTGCATTTTTAAAAGGCTAATATTTTATACATAAAGCAGAAGATTCTGCATTAAAAATAAATTGGTAGAAAGATTTATATTGATTACATAATAATATGTCTAAGTTGGATTATATGAGAATAATATCATCATCATCACCATCCACCATTCTGTCAGTTATTTCTTGAGCAATAACTACTCACCAGGCTCTACGCTAGGTGCTACCTAGTATTGTTATAACAGAACTTGACTAAAGATATCCTCTTGGTTATTCAAAACGCCCTCACAGGCGCAACCTTCTTCATGTTGCCAACCACATGCAGTGGATTTTCTTTACAGCTTTCCATGACAGAGAGCAGTTGTTGTAAGTTTCCCCAAAGGTGAATCTAAAGAGTTATAGTCTTTAATGTAATGCAAATTCAGGACTCTGGACTTGGCTATGGGAAATTCCATTTTGGTGGAATGAAATGTTTCTGGAGCCCTGGTTTATCTGCACGCTTATCTTGCCATTTTCTATGCACTATCTTGTACAGGCAATGTGTGTAAATAACCCACTTTCCTGAACTGGCATTTGTTACAAAGGCAATTTTTCATGGCGGCATAGTTAAGTGATTAGCATGCTGGTGTGATGTACATCTGGGTATTGATCTGAACACCATGGACCTCCCACAGACAGTTTATCCCAAAGCAGTGGCTTCTGCCACCCAGATATTTTTTTGTTTTTCGAGGGTAGTTCTCCAAGAGATGATACTGCAGAGATAAAGAACGTGTATCCATGATTTTCAGAGAGAGTCATTTAGCAGGATGACATGTGTTATCTGGGTTTGTAACTGGAGTTCTCTGTCTTTTGGGTTCTAATAGTCAGATAAGAATAGTGTGACTTGGTGTCTTAGTTTCTTAGTGCTGCTGTAACACAAATACCACAAGTGGGTGGCTTTAAAGAACAAATTTATTTTTTCACAGTTCAGGAGGCTAGAAGTCCGAATGCAGGGTGTGGCTCTAGAGGAGGTCCTTCATTGTCTATTTCAACCTCTACCAGTTGCCATCAAGTCTGTTCTGACTCACAGCAACCCTACAGGATAGAGTAGTACTGCCCCATAATGTTTCCAAGGCTGTAACCTTTACGAAAGTAGACCGCCACATCTTTCTCTCTCTGAGCAGCTGGTGGGTTCAAACCACTGACCTTTCAGTTAGCACCCAAGTGCTTTAACCATGATGCCGGGAGGTCTTCTCCTTTCAAATTCTAGTAGCTGGCAATCCTTGGAGTTTCTGGGCTCGTAGATTCATCTGCCACTGTTATTGACAGAAAGCGTCCATCTTCCCCCTGTGTTTGTGTGCAAGTCTCTGGTCTATGTCGCTCTTTATATAGCTCAGAAGTGATTAGGTTTAAGATCCACCCTACACTGGTATGACCTCAATGGATTAATTACATAACACTAGATGGCAATATAGGTGATTACATTACATTGTGTAATATCATATCCACAGGTATTGTGGTTAGGATCCCAACACATATTTTGCAGGGACACAATTCAATGGGTAACACTTGGGAAAACAATTGAGCAATTGCTGTGGAATTTCTTGATTGAACCATAATTTTTCAGTTATCAAGCTTTGGTATTAAGTGAAAATTTACACTAGGGACTGTACTGAAAACAGGGGTATTAGTTGAATATTGAGATCCTCAGCCCTCTCCCACCATTCATCTCTCAGAACACTGTCATCTAGGCAGGAAACCTGAAGTGTTTTCTCTGGTGAATTCATCATAATAGGAAAGAACTAAAAATACTAAAATCAGGGGTTCTCCAAAGAAATGACTCAACCAGAGTGCTCCATACTGAAACTTTAAGACTCAGAGCTTATAATTGGCTTTTTAGTTTCTAATTTTTCATTTTGAACAGATAGCCAAAGACAGACACTTGAGGAAAGCCTCTAATATGAACGACAGAGACCAAAACTACGAAAAACACATATAAAAAATTTGAGCAAAAGCAGGTGAGAAAAGATCCCTGAAACAAGAACAAGTCATGTGTGTGTATACATACACACATATATATATGTATATACACAAACCAACCAAAACCAAACCCAGTGCTGTCAAGTCAATTCCGACTCATAGCGACCCTATAGGACAGAGTAGAGCTGCCCCATAGAGTTTCCAAGGAGCACCTGGAAGATTCGAACTGCCGACTCTTTGGTTAGCAGCCGTAGCACTTAACCACTACGCCACCAGGGTTTCCATATATATATATATGTATATACATAAATACATACACACATCATTCAGAGAGTAATGAAATTCTAGAAATTGAAAACATAGCAAAAAATCACTCAAAAGAATAGAATATTTTAAGATAAATTTGTGGAAGTCTTTCAGAAAGTAGAGAAATGAAACAAAAACCAAGTAAGAAAACAGGAGGCGGAAGGCAATGAAATCAGAGGATCATCACAGGAAGTCCAACATCAGAATATTAAAGACTTTTAGAAAAAGGGGCCAGTGAAAATGTAGTGAAGAAAATCAAAGAAATAATTTAAGAAAAACCCAGGCCTAAAAGACATACATCTTCGGATTGAGAGGGTCCATTGTTAAAACACATCACTATGAAATTTCAGATACCTGGAACGAAGAGAAGATCCTACAAGCTTTCAGAGAGAATGAACTGGACTCTGAAGGGCAAAAAATTCTTATCTGCAATATTGGAAGCTAGAAGGCAATGGGACAAACCTTCAAAATGCTAAAAGAAAAATTTCAAACTAGAATACTATTCGTAGCCAAACTATTAATCAAGTGTGAGAGTACAATAAATACAATATCTTCAGACTTGCAAAATCTCAAAAAGTGTGCCCCTCTCCGCATGCAGCACTTATAATTAGGGCTTATCTTCCATCCAGAAAGAGAAAGGCTTGTCATAAAAGTCACACAGGGACTTAAAGTCCAACTTAGAAAACAGGCAAAAGGAATTCCCAGAGAGATGGTGAAAGACATTCTTGGCATACTCCAATTTAAAGGCTGTAGGAAAGATTTTTTTTTTTTTTTTTGCCAAGAAGAGGAAATTAATGGAATACTTGATATAGTAAATGTATTTAGAGGAGATTTTCACACAGGGAAGAATAAGTGCATAGAAAGTGTGATGGTTAATTTTATGTGTCAACTCAGCACGGCTATGATTCTTAGTGATTTGGTCAGATACTGGACAGGTTGGTGTTCCATAATGTAATGTAACGTAATGCAACGCAATGCAACACAATGGAACGCAACACAACACAATGTAATTACTTCCTTGATGTGATCTGATGTGATCAATCAGTTGGAAGGGGAGTTTCCTTGGGGGTATGGTCTGCTTCCAGAATATAAATAGATATGCTGGCAGAGCTTGCTCTCTCAACCCTGCACCATTCTCATCGCATGACCTTCTGTTCTTGGGACTTAAGCCTGCAGAAGTATCTGGCCTTCCACTTGATCTGCATATTATGAATTTGCCAGGCCCCACTATCCCATGAGCCAGCAGAGGTCTCCAGCCTTCTGCCTGACCTATGGATATGGGACTCGCCAGCCCCCACAGTTGTGTTAGCCATTTCGTTGAGGTAAATCTCTCTGTATATATTCATATATATATGTCTCACTGGTTTTGCTCCTCTAGAGAATCCAAAAGCTAAGGTGGGGGGGGGAGATACCTATTATCTATCAATGTTGATTTAACTAAAATTATATGATTATAAGGAAAACAGGAAGAGAGTATGTGTATATGTGTGTGGTTGCAGTTGATAAAAGAGAGTTAAGTTTTATTTTTAACAGTGGAATGTTGATAGATTATATCTAAAAATGAAAAATAGCAATATAATAATATTATTTAGACCTGCATTGCCCCATACAATAGACACTAGTCCCCTGTGTCTATTGAGCACTTAAACTGTAGCTAGTGCAATTGAGAGACTTAATTTTAAAGTGTATTTAATTTTAGCCAACTCAAATTTAAAATCCTATACTCAGTTTCATTATTGGAAAGCATTTAAATGTGTTTAGAATAAAATGGGTATGTGAATCTCCTTTTTCAAATTTTGGGAACACAGAGCAAATGTTTCTGATAAAAATGTAATGTCTGAATTGAGATGTGCTGTAACTGTCAACTACACATCGGATTTCAAAGACAGAGTATAAAAAAAGAATACAAAATATCTCATTTTTTAAATACAGGAGACATCTTGAAATGGTAATATTTTGGACACATTGGATTAAATAAAATCTGTTGTCAAAATTAATTTTACCTTTTTCTTTGACTTTTTAAATGTTGCTATTGGAACATTTTTAATTACATATGTGGCTCTCATTATACTTCTATTGGACAAGGCTGATTGAGACTTATGGCACTATGATGTTAAGTGTCAAAAACAATCACTAAACTAGATGAAAGCTGTTACCTCTAGGGAGCAAGATTTGAAGTATGGAGGAGGTCGAGGGACCGCTGTTTTTTCATATAAAATCATATTATATTATATAGTTAATATAAGTATAGAACTATGTTATATTATTTGACACTTTAATCTTTGTGTGCATAAAAATACTTGATGAAAAAAAGAAAGAAAAAACGAGTGGCAAAGAGATTTCAGAGTATTTTTTCAGCTTCACAGGACTACGACTATGCCTATTTTCGTTTTCACGTGATGTTATTCTTTGGAGCTAGAGAAACATTGGAAATAATGTTTTCAAAAGAACCAAAGTGCCAAGAAACTACCCAGTACTGATAGACTATGTGTCCACTCTGCCAGCTCAATGTGTGCAGTAACTAGCAAGCTGTGCTTTATGCAATATTTTTTCCCCGTAGGAATGACTGGAGGCTTAGGAACTAAAGGTACAAAAACATAATAAAAATTCAATTTTCTGAAGCATTCAAGCTGTATAAATAAACAATACTCCATGACAGGTTACCATTAAGGTATGAAACTTCCTTTATAATTTCCTCCAACCTGCCCACAATCTACAATCCTGTTTAGGGAAACCCTAGAATATTGTCAAAAATCAACTATCCTTGCAAATCAAGAGCAGTCAGCAGGTCTGAGGTTCTGCCACTCCAATGAGAAATCACAGTCAGATTTGTGATGTTTCTGGTCAGCTTCAGTACTGCAGCAATTAGAAATTATCATCTTGATTTTTCTTCAGTCTTACGAGGTAATAGGACTCCCTAGAGAAAGAGAGAGGTGGCAATTTGCAGTTCAGCTAACAGGCACAACAATGCATTTGAAATAGCAGTCTCTTAGAGAATTGTTAGGCATAGACTGCAAGGGGAACTGAAAAAAAATTTATGTGGGAAAACAGGAAAAAAAAAACGGCGACAACAACTCTGGTCTTCACTTGCTGCTCCATGCCAAATACCCTTATTTTTTTGTGTATTTGCATTTGAAATAGATTTTATTCTAAATTCCATTTACATTTTTGTAATCCTTTTAATATTCGACTTCTGTACAAAGTGGTTTTAGTACTGAAGAGGGACAAGAAAAACTTTGGGGTTCCAAAGGAGAAACAAGAAGATGACTAAAAAGTCAAAATGGTAAAGATTATTCAGGCTAGAGAAAAAGACAACAGAAGAACAACTGAACATTGACCTTCGAAGACGCAATGAACTTGCGAGTAGTGCAAATGACCCTCCCTGAGGATCTAGCAAAGGAACGTTCCTGAGCAGTGAAGGTCATTAGTGTTTGGGATACCTAGCTACAAAGGTTGTGAATTTTCTTCTTTGAGAGCCTTCAAGGAGCCTTCAAGAACAGGGTAAATGTGCATTTTATACATGATTCAATATAGCTTTTAAAAAGTTGGGGAAATTAATCATAGGGCCTTTCTCAAGGTTTTTTTTGTGCCATAGGAGTCCCTAATCATTTATGTGTTGGAAACTATTTATTGAACACCTGGAGTCCCTGGGTGCTGCAAACGGTTAAGGTGCTCGGTCTGAGTCTACCCAGAGGAGGCTCAGAAGAAGGGTCGGGTGATCTACTTCTGAAACCAGACACTGAAATCCCCATGGAGCACAGTTCCACCCTGACACATATGGGGTCGCCATAAATCCACATTGACTCGACAGCTACTGGTATTGAACACCTGTGACAGGCTAAACATTGTGCTGGCTCTGGACAAGAAAAACCATCCTCGTCCCCGTGGAGCTTATTAAACGATTACTCCATGCTTTATGAAGGAGTGGGGCTAAGTAATTTCTAATGTCCTTTCAGCTTGAAAATGCAAAAATAGTTTGGAAAGGTCATTTCTCATCAATGGCAGAGGGTGAAGCACAACCCAGAATAGCCAGTTCTAAGGTTACCCAGTAGGCTAGATTTTATTAATGGGAATTTCTCGACTTTGCCTAAAAAAGATCAATGTTGGAATTTTTGTCATTTAAAAATCTTTCCAGTGTGATATTTAGGAATATAGAAGTACTTTATCATTTCAAAGCACTTAATGATTATGACTATTTCCCATAATCCAGGAAGTATGTGGCCCTTGGAAGCCACTCACAAATATTTCTCAAAATTATATGGTCAGTGCTGCATAAAGCAGGCTTCTTACAGTTAATTAAAACAAACAAACAAACAAACAAACAACAGACCTGTTGCCGTCAAGTCGATTTTTGTCTCAGGGCAACCCCATGTGCTACAGAGCAGAACTGATCCATAGGGTTCTCAAGGCTCTGACCTTTCGGAAGCAGATCACGAGGCGGAGATGCTGGGTGGGTTCAAACTGCCAGCCTTTAGGGTAGCAGCAGCTGAGAGCAAACCACTTGTGCTACCCGGGGACCTTTCTTAGAGTTAAGGTATATGAAAATTTCATCTTTGGAATTGTATTGCTCTTCAACCTTCTGCTTCTATTTGGGAAAAGAAAAGATTCTGTTTAAAACAATTCTTGATAAAGAATGAAGGCAGCCAAAGTTGATAACAATCAGTTCAAGTAAGCTTGGACGAGCAAGGCAGGATCAGGTGGCTTGTTCAGAAGTCAGACAGATCGCCATGATGCCAGGCTTTAGGGCAGAGTTTTTAGGGCTTCAGTCCACCCTTACTGTCTACTCTGATAAGGCCATTTTCCTTCTTCTCTCTCACTGAGAACAGTAAGTGAGACCAGTGTAGAACATACCCAGCTACTGTGAAGTCTTCTAGAGACCTGACACTGGGGACCTGAGAGAGAGGGTAAGGTTCCCTGGTTCTATTCTTCATGGAATTTTTTGCATCCCATTTGGAGGGCCTCATGTTACAAGAAAGATGCGGCTGTCCCTCAGAGATATCCCCTTCTGGGGAATGCTCATTCACGATAAACTGTTCTTGCAGTAAACAAATGATATGCCACCCTCCCCACCTCCAATATTCAAATGGTAATAAAATCCAGTTAGTAATACCTGTCATATGTTTGCTTCTATCTCACTTTGAGTGAACCATGCAGAGAAGGAGAGGGACAGGGGATCCCTACCTTCTGGCATACCTTTCTGGTACTACAGTGTAATGGTTAAAAGTGTTTTAGCTCACGTTCTGCATCCCACTTTGGTGAGTGGCGTCTGGGGTCTTAAATGCTAGCAAGCGGCCATCTAAGATGCATCATCAATTGCTCTTAATCTACCTGGAGCAAAGGAGAATGAAGAACACCAAAGACACAAGGCAATTATGAACCCAAGAGACAGAACGGGCCGCATAAACCAGAGACTACATCAGCCTGAGACCAGAAGAACTAGATGGTGCCCAGCTACAAGCAATGACTGCCCTGACAGGGAACATAACAGAGGACCCCTGAGGGAGCAGGAGAGTAGTGGGATTCAGGCCCCAAATTCTCATAAAAAGACCAGACTTAATGGTCTGACTGAGACTAGAAGGACTCCGGAGGTCATGGTCCCCAGACCTTTCATTAGCCCAAGACTGGAACCATTCCTAAAGCCAACTCTTCAGACAGGGATTGGACTGGGCTATAAGATAGAAAATGATACTGGTGAGGAGTGAGCTTCTTGGCTCAAGTAGACGCGTGAGACTATGTGGGCAGCTCCTGTCCGGAGGGGAGATGAGAAGGCAAATGGGGACAGAAGCTGGCTGAATGGACACGGAAATACAGGGTAGAGGGAAGGAGTGTGCTGTCTCATTAGGGGGAGAGCAACTAGGAGTACATAGCAAGGTGTATATAAATTTTTGCATGAGAGACTGATTTGATTTGTAAAATTCCACTTAAAAAAAAGCACAGTAAAAATAAAAAAATAAAAAAAAACAAAAGAAGTGTTTTAGCTCAGGAGTCAGATTGCTTGGGTTCAAATTTCAGCTCTGCCACTTACTAATAGCAGGCTACTAGTGTGTAACCTAATCTCCTGTTGCCTCAGTTTTCTTGTTTCTAAAGCCAAGACAATAGTAATACCTACCCTCATAAGACTGCTGTCAGAATTAAATTAGTCAATCCACATAAAATGCCCCAAATGAAGGCTGGCACACGGCTAATACTAAATGTTAGTTATTATTAAGCGGAACAACAAAAAGGGATATCTTTGCATCTATAGCATAATTTAAGGCAAGTAGCCCATTGGTCCCTGACTTTACTTGAGACCGGAATCAGGCCTTCTGTTCATTTGGCTAAAGATTTGGATGAAAGTAGGCCCCAGATTCTGCCCTGAAGGGGCTTCCATAACCTAGGGGACCTGACGGGGATGTTGGGACTTGCTCTTTGGTGGGCATGGGAAAACATGTCTGCCTTCCCCTCTAGAGCAGATTATTCTACTAAGAAGTTACTCTTTTTGCCCTAGGTTGTGAATCGTTCCTGTGAGCATTGGTTTAACTTTATTATGCACCATCATAATCTATCAGTTTGTAATAACATAAGTTTTATAGATTCTATATATCAGACACTGTAGAATATAAAAATGTAATGATTTTAGCACATGTGAATTAATTTTTTTCTAACTCTATTAAATAAAAAATGCACTGGGCTAAGCAAAAAATGGGTTAGCATTTCACAGGAGAGTATTCTTTTTAATGAAGGAGTATTGCTTATTCTTCAGGAGCAAGTGATGTGCATGCTTTCAACTAAACTAATGAAGTTGCTTTATACCAACTGCATTTAGTACTACTGATGTCTTATAATGACGCTTTCCTTCTAGAGACCATTAAAATTATTGCTTCATACTCCTCCGGAAATCTGAGCATGGGATAGCATACCCTTTTCTTATTTGAGGATCACAAAATGGTTGCTTGTCCCCAAATCTTCCTGGCCCTTAGCCTCCCAAAGTGTCTCAAGGACATTACTAATGGAAACTTCTCTTAAAGTGCACATAGGTGATATGGGTGAGTTATCACATTGAGTGACCCATTATCACTCAACCTCTCCAAACCTCTATTTTCTTAACAAAAAAATAGGTACGATAATCCCCACTTTGTAAAATTTAAGGGCTTGTTTACAAGGGCCAAGTAAAAACATGGATAACCACACACTGTTCTTTGCTCACTTACTATGCATTAAACTTCCTGAGAAAGTCTTTGCATGTATTATCTCATTTAAGTCCTCAAAATGACTCCATGAGGAAGATACCATTATTATCCAAAACCAACCACTGCTGTCGAGTCGATTCCGAATCATAACAACCCTATAGGCAGACCATTATTATACTAAAATATATAACCTGCCACCACTTGTCTGTCAGTTTATTGTACTGTGGTGTCTTGTACGGTGATGCTGGAAATTATGCCACTGGTATTTCAAATACCAGCAGGGTCAGCCATGGTGGACAGGTTTCAGTGTAGTTTCCAGGCTAAGACAGACAAGGGAGAAGGGCCTGGCAGTCTACTTCTGAAAAAATTGGCCAGTGAAAACCTTATGACTAGCAGCAGAACATTGATATAGTGCTGAAAGATGAACCCCTCATGTTGAAAGACACTCAGAGTATGACTGGGGAAGAGTTGCCTCCTCTAAGTATAGTGATCCTTAATGATGTGGTTGAAATAAAGCTTTTGGGACCCTAATTTGCTGATGTGACATGACTCAAAATGAGAAGAAACAGCTGCAAACATCCATTAATAATCAGAATGCGGTGTACTTCTAGGACAGATTTGTTTGTTCTTCTGGTATATATTCAATATTCTTTGCTAATACCATCATTCAAATGCTTCAATTCTGCTTTGGTATTTCTTATTCATTGCCCAGCTTTTGGATGCATGTAAGGTGATTGAAAATACCATGGCTTGAATCAGGCACAACTTAGTCCTCAAATGGACATCTTTGCTTTTTAACACTTTTAAGGTCTTTTGCAGCAGATTTGCCCAATGCAATATGTTGTTTGATTTCTTGACCGCTGCTTCCATGGGCACTGATTATAGATTCAAGTAAAATGAAATCCTTGACAACTTCTGGCACATAGAGGGATAGAATATTTGTTGAATGAAGTGATACGTGGCTGGATATGAGACTTTTTGGTTAATTTAAAAATTGGAGTTAATTTCAAGGTTTTGCCATAATTATCAGAGATTTTTTTTTTGGCTGATCATAAGAGCTGATTCTGGGAAAACCAAGGGAGAGTTTTAATTGGGGAAAGTTTTTAGATGCACTACCTTGGTGGGAAACTCAAGTAGGATTTTGCAGTGAGGAGAAAGAGGGATCCTAGGAAAAGTGTTGAAAATAAATCTTTGACTGTACTTCAGTTTTACCTATGATGTGTGGAAAGCACCCTTAGAAAGCCTATTATTTTGGTGAGAAATATGATTGTGGGACAAATCATAACCTCTCTGAACCTAATAAATTGATTAAATAGCGGGAAATACCTGTTCTATAGAATTTCACAGAATCAGTATGAAGATCAAATGAGATAATCTGTATGAAAGTGCTTTGTAAAATTTAAAATCCTATGGTACAAGTGCAAGGTAGTAGTATTATGTTAATTTTATCTACTTAAATTCCTATTTCAAAAGGCTACATATAAGTTATTTCCTGGAAAATCTTTCCATAGTGGTATGATTATGGAAACTCTCCAAATGGCATTGGCTTGTTGTATCAATCGCAGTGCTAGAAACAATGGTCTTTGCAAAGGAGTGAGTGTAAGAGACTTAACTGTGGTGGTCCCTGTGTAGGGAACCTGAGAAGACTGGGGGATGAATAACTTAGGGTAGAAAGGAGACTTACTTTTCATTGTACACTGCTTTGTACTGTCAGAGATTTAAAAAAAACCATTTATGTAATATCGTAAAGAAAACAAGTGAAACAAAGAAGCAATAAGATTATATAAGAGCATGAACATGATCAGAGCTAAACTAAGCCAAGAAGTTTTCTAATGACAGGAGACATCAACCCTTGCTCTCTGTTCTAGTCAGATTGGTCTGTTTAGTAACCCCTGCATGCCCCATGCTCATTCTTGTGTTGGTGCTTATAGTAGACAATTTTAGGGCAGATTCCCTGCTCAGAATTTTTCCTTCTTTGGGAATGACCCTAGATATAAAACAGTCTATCTTCTGTCCATAGCTGATTGGTTTAGGGATAAAAAAGAAACAAAAAACAAACCTGTTGCCATCGAGCTGAATTCCGACTCATAGAGACCCTATAGACCCTAGAGGAAAGAATAGAACTGCCCCGTAGGGTTTCTAAGGAGCGCCTGGTGGATTTGAACTGCTGACCTTTTGATTAGCAGCCAATCTCTTAACTACTATGCCACCAGGGTTTCCGGTTTAGGGATAGATGTGAAAATTGAGAAGCACAGTCTAGAAAGAGTGAAGCCCTGGTGGTGCAGTGGTTAAGAGTTTGGCTGCTAACCAAAAAGTTGGCTGTTCGAATCCACTAGATGCTTCTTGGAAACCCTATGAGGCAGTTCTACTCTGTCCTTAAGAGTTGCGATGAGTTGGGCTCAACCCAATAGCGATGGGTTGACCTCTAGAAAGAAGACTCATTAATGAGTTCTGTCTGTAGCTACCTTAATTCCTGGCCCTTTGAGTTGATTCCTCAATAATTCCAAGGAACATTCTAGTGATGCTTTAATAAGCACCGCCCCCCCCACCTCTTACTGCGTCCCACCATTTAAGCTACCTCTCGGTCAGTGTGAGTGAGATCCAGTATCTTTTAAAAAACTTCCTAGGTGCTCCCAATGTACATCCAAGGCTGAGAACAGGTGGTCTACTTTAATATTACTCAAACTTTAATGTGTATATGACTCACCTAAGATCTTGCTAAACTGCGGATTCTAACTCAGTAGGTCTGGGGACCAAGATACTTCATTTCTAACAATGTCCCAGATGTCATGGATTGAATTGTGTCCCCCCAAAATATGTGTATCAATTCGGCCAGGCCATGATTCCCAGTATTGTGTGATTGTCCACAATTTTTTGTCATCTGATATGATTTTCCTATGTATTGTAAATCCTCTCTCTATGATGTTAATGAGATGGGATTAGTGGAAGTTACGGTAATGAGGCAAGACTCAATCTACAAGATTAGGTTGTGTCTTGAGCCAATCTCTTTTGAGATATAAAAAAGAGAAGTGAGCAGAGAGTCAGGGGGACGCCATACCACCAAGAAAGCAGTGCCAGGAGCAGGGCATGTCCTTTGGACCTGGGGTTCCTGCACTGTGAAGCTCCTAGACCAGGGGAAGATTGATAACAAGGACCTTCTTCCAGAGCTGACAGAGAGAAAGCCTTCCTCTGGAGCTGGCATTCTGAATTCAGACTTCTAGCCTCCTTTACTGTGAGAGAATAAATTTCTCTTTTTTAAAGCCTTCCACTTGTGGCACTTCTGTTATAGAAGCACTAGATAACTAAGACACCAGATGATGTTGATGCCATTGGTTGAGGGGTCACATTTTGAATAGCAAGGCTCTGGGTGGTTTCTGTTGCTAACACTGGAAGAATCTTATTGAATATAGTATCTTTTTTCAGATTGCAACCCCGCCTGTAAGGCCCTTACCCACTTTTTCATCTATTCAGATCCTACCCATCATTACAGGGCCAATTGTAGCCCTATCTTGTTTATGAAATCTTCCTTAAATCATTATAACCACCTCCCTTTTTGTTGATGGCCCATGGCACATATAGCCTCCTTCATATGACATTTAATTGTTTAGGATGTAGCCCACTTACAAATGTTGACACATGTACAATTATTTCTGTGTAAATCTCATCTCTCCCCAAAGAGTTGTATTTATATCTCAAGAAATTATATATATCTCTCCAACCTACCGTGACCTCCATTCCAGTAGTGAGAACATTGCAGGTATTTAATTAGTACTTGTTGAATTGAAGGCATATGAGAAAGCAAAGTGTAACTACCACCATTACCTAGGACATATAAAGGAAAAATAAGTTGGAGTGATCAAAAAGAATTTGGAAGAATGACCTAACATGGCTTATGGCTCTGGGCCCCAGAGAAAAAATACATTTGTGTATACTTTTGGTGAGGATAGTGGTTCACTGCCCAGAAAATAAAGATGGATCTGGGCATACATAAGCTCAGGTTATATGTGCAGAGCCCAGATGTCTTATGGCAGAGGCACTGAATCAGACATTCCCCTGGGCTCAGTGGATTGCTTCAAACCAGAGGAAGAAGAAGTGGAGGAGGAGGGAAACAGTACAGAATGCTAGGGCTGCAAGATACCACAGATATCATCTTTTATCCCATCTTCTCATTTTAAGGATGAGGAAGTTGAAACTGGGAAGTCACCATGTGAGACAGTAACAAACCTCGGCTTAGAACTCAGGTCTCCAGTTTGCAGGACAAGCTTTTCCATTGCAGCAATCCTGAGAATTCTTAATCTAAATTGCTTGTTAAAACATCAAATTCCTCTAGGATGGTGTAATGGGATGGCATCAGACCTCCTCATCTAACTTCAGGGGTAGAGATAAAAATCACAATTAGCATCAGCCCAAAGCTGATTACTATGAGGTGAAGGTTAGACATACGTACACTCTCCAACTTTTTTTACCAATTCTGACACCAGCCGTTCCTCCCACGACACTCTCTACTTCTTTGCTGGGTTCGATAATTCTTTGCAGTGGTCACACAGAACTCACAGACCATATTCATGATTATGGAGTTTATTAGGGAAGTGACACGTTACAATCCAGGATCAGGATCAACTTGGAAGTAACAGGAACAAGCTACGATACAGTTTTTCGATCAGGACAGCTTCTTGGCAATGCTCGCAGGCATGCCTCTGTTGCTAGGCCCTGCTCAGGCCTGACCTCTGCCCTGTTTGGGCAAGTGTTACAGCTCTTTAGTGGCACCAATAAGTGCCCACAGGCACCTCACTTCATTAGGTACCCTCCTGACCGAAGTTTTGTTGCTCCATTGGTTGGTGAGCCCAATGCATTCACCTCATGTCATGGGCCAGGAAGCCTACCACGGTTGTCTTGTGCTGGTCTCCTGAGTCTCGCTGCTCATGCCATCTCATGCTGTCTCACACCATCTCCAGTGTTATAACTCTCTCTGTCTCCTGGGTCTAGGAGTTTCTCAGCACAGGGACCCTGGGTCCAAAGGATGTTCTCCATTATGAGCTCTTCTTGATGGTAGTGAAGCCTCCCTCAACTTGTGGGATTGGCTCTTTTTAAGCCTAATGGGATGGCAGAATTGACCAATCCCCTTGGTGGGTCACAAGCACCTTATTTGCATAGTCCCAGCCAACCCTGGTGAGAGTTGTACACACCTTATTTGCATAGTCCCTCCCAGTCACTTTGTGGGAGTTACAAGGCCATGACCAGAAAGGTTATATAAAAAGAGAAACCCATCGCTCTGCAGATGGTGAAACTCTCCTTCCAGGGATCTCTAAAGTTTCTCCACATGCTCTTTCTAGGGTGGTGCTGAGTGGGTTGACTAAAATGGGCCACTGGAGCCTGTATACTATTTAGTGACTCAAAGCGGTCCCAGAACAACTGGAGCTAATTCTGAGAAGCAGGTATACAAAGCCCTTCCAGTAAGTCCATCCATTGTTAAGAGAAAACAGGGAAAGAAGTTTCTAGCTGTGGATTTATTTCTGCACATGGAGTAGGAATAATACCTGGAAACAAAGGGATGGCCATTTTGTTTAGAGAGAATGGGGAACTTCCATTTAAATTGTTGGGAATCTTCTCCTGGAAGTTGTAGTGCATTCTGCTTTAGCAAGAAAAAGTAAAAGAAAAATTGAGTAGAAGACTCAAGGAGAAATAAAATTTTGATTTTTTAAAGTCAAATGATATAAGTCCAACATGCTTTCTTTTCCTACACTTTAGTTTGTCTTGCTCTAATTTTAACACATGTATTCCTGTGTTCTAGCTCAGCTCCACAATAAATAGCACCAGTGCTTATCAACACATCAATAATTTTTGTGAAGGAAAAAAAAAGAGTCATTGGGGTAAGCTAGTGTGATGTTTAGCAGTATATGCCAACTTGGTTAGGCTATGATACGCAGCAACTTGGCAGACACTGGACTGATTGCTCTTCTGTAATGTAATATAATGTAATCACCTCCATGACGGGATCTGCTATGAGTAGCCAATCATTTGAAAGGGGGGTTTCCTTTGGGGGCGTGGCCTGCCTTCACTACACCCACTACTCACTTATAGACCTGGCTAGGTTCCAAAGACCAGGTCTTTATGTGAAAATTGGCATTACATGAAAACGCAAGATTTTTTTTCTGTTTTCAGACCTTCCATTTGTTCAATTTTTTAATTTAGAAAATATGATCATAGAAATAATAACAGCTAAGATTTACTGATAAAGAAAAGAAAATCCTCACAACTGGACTAATAACATCATGAAAAATGGAGAAAAGATTGAAGTTGTCAAGGATTTCATTTTACTTGGATACATAATCAACACCCATCGAAGCAACAGTCAAGAAATCAAACGACATATTGCATTGGGGAAATCTGTTGCAACAGACCTCTTTAAAGTGTTAAAAAAACAAAGATGTCCCTTTGAACCTAAGGTGCGCTTGACCCAAGCCATGGTATTTTTCAATTGCCTTATATGCATGTGAAAGCTGGACGACGAATAAGGAAGAACAAAGAACATTTGATGCATTTTAATTATGGCGTTGGTGAAAACTATTGAATATACCACGAACTGCTAGAACAATGAACAAATCTGTTTTCGAAGAAGTACAACCAGAATGCTCCTCAGAAGCAAGGATGGTGAGACTTTATCTCATGTGCTTTGGACATTTTATCAGGAGGGACCAATCCCTGGAAAAGGATATCATGCTGGGTAAATTAGATGGTCAGCAAAAATAGGAAGATCCTCAACAAGATGGATTGACACAATGACTACAACAATGGGCTATTGTGAGGATGGTGCAGGACTTGGCAGTGTTTTGTTCTGTTGTACATAGGGTTAGTATGAGTAAGAACTGACTTAAGGGCACTTAATAACAACAAGATTTACTGATGTGCTTATCACTGTGATGAGTCCAGTTATGGATTATTCCTCTTTGGAGAAGTAGGCTTAGGGGCGACAAAGCTGGATAAAGCTGGGCTGTGTGACTGGAGAGCCCATGGCTTAACCCCTTCGCCTTCCTCCTGTGCTGGGCTGGAGCTTTCCTCATGGAGCTGCTTCCAGGGCTCCACTCCCACCCCTACAAGCCCTGAGTTCACCATCCCGGAGCCTGCTCTGCCCTCCAGGCCTCGCCAATCACTGAGGCTTGAGGCTTCCTGGGAGGGTACTGGGAACCTGCCCGAGCACCCAGCTCCACTGAGGCAGAGGCTTCAGGCTCAGTTCAGCTTACGTTGGGATGTCACTAAACTCACATGCATTCCTTCCAAACACCTGCTCTGATGCCTCTTTCTTCCCTCCCTTATGACCTATTATGAATTGAATTGTGTCCCCCCCAAACTGTGTGTGAACTTGGCTAGGCCATGATTCCCAGTATTGTGTGATTGTCCACCATTTTGTGATCTGATGTGATTTTCCTATGTGTTGTAAATTCTACCTCTATGATGTTGATGAGGCAGGATTGGATGCAGTTATGTTAATGAGGCAGGACTCAATCTACAGGATTAGGTTGTATTTTGAGTCAATCTGTTTTTTTTTTAATAACTTTTATTAAGCTTCAAGTGAACGTTTACAAATCCAATCAGTCTGTCACATATAAGTTTACATACATCTCACTCCCTACTCCCACTTACTCTCCCCCTCTTGAGTCAGCCCTTTCAGTCTCTCCTTTCTTGACAATTTTGCCTGCTTCCCTCTCTATCCTCCCATCCCCCCTCCAGACAAGAGTTGCCAACACAATCTCAAGTGTCCACCTGATATAATTAGCTCACTCTTCATCAGCATCTCTCTGATGAGTTTCTGATGAGCTGTCTTCGGGGATGGTTCCTGTCCTGTGTCAACAGAAGGTCTGGGGAGCATGGCCGCCGGGATTCCTCCAGTCTCAGTCAGACCATTAAGTTTGGTCTTTTTATGAGAATTTGGGGTCTGCATCCCACTGATCTCCTGCTCCCTCAGGGGTCCTCTGCTGTGCTCCCTGTCAGGGCAGTCATCGATTGTGGCTGGGCACCAACTAGTTCTTCTGGTCTCAGGATGATGTAGGTCTCTGGTTCATGTGGCCTTTCTGTCTCTTGGGCTCTTAGTTGTCGTGTGGCCTTGGTGTTCTTCATTTTCCTTTGCTCCAGGTGGGTTGAGACCAATTGCTGCACCTTAGATGGCCGCTTGTTAGCATTTAAGACCCCAGACGCCACATTTCAAAGTGGGATGCAGAATGATTTCATAATAGAATTATTTTGCCAGTTGACTTAGAAGTCCCCGCAAACCATGTTCCCCAGACCCCCACGCTTGCTCCGCTGACCTTTGAAGCATTCATTTTATCCCGGAAACTTCTTTGCTTTTGGTCCAGTCCAATTGAGCTGACCTTCCATGTATTGAGTGTTGTCTTTCCCTTCACCTAAAGCAGTTCTTATCTACTGATTAATCAATAAAAAACCCTCTCCCACCCTCCCTCACTTCCCCCCTCGTAACCACAAAAGTATGTGTTCTTCTCAGGTTTACTATTTCTCAAGATCTTATAATAGTGCTCTTATACAGTATTTGTCCTTTTGCCTCTGACTCATTTCGCTCAGCATAATGCCTTCCAGGTTCCTCCATGTTATGAAATGTTTCACAGATTCGTCACTGTTCTTTATCGATGCGTAGTATTCCATTGTGTGAATATACCACAATTTATTTACCCATTCATCCGTCGATAGACACCTTGGTTGCTTCCAGCTTTTTGCTATTGTAAACAGAGCTGCAATAAACATGGGTGGGCATATATCTGTTTGTATGAAGGCTCTTGTATCTCTAGGGTATATTCCGAGGAGTGGGATTTCTGGGTTGTATGGTAGTTCTATTTCTAACTGTTTAAGATAACGCCAGATAGATTTCCAAAGTGGTTGTACCATTTTACATTCCCACCAGCAGTGTATGAGAGTTCCAATCTCTCCGCAGCCTCTCCAACATTTATTATTTTGTGTTTTTTGGATTAATGCCAGCCTTGCTGGTGTGAGATGGAATCTCATCGTAGTTTTAATTTGCATTTCTCTAATGGCTAATGATCGAGAGCATTTTCTCATGTATCTGTTAGCTGCCTGAATATCTTCTTTAGTGAAATGTGTGTTCATATCCTTTGCCCACTTCTTGATTGGGTTGTTTGTCTTTTTGTGGTTGAGTTTTGACAGAATCATGTAGATTTTAGAGATCAGGCGCTGGTCGGAGATGTCATAGCTGAAAATTCTTTCCCGATCTGTAGGTGGTCTTTTTACTCTTTTGGTGAAGCCTTTAGATGAGCATAGGTGTTTGATTTTTAGGAGCTCCCAGTTATCGGGTTTCTCTTCATCATTTTTGGTAATGTTTTGTATTCTGTTTACACCTTGTATTAGGGCTCCTAGGGTTGTCCCAATTTTTTCTTCCTTGATCTTTATCGTTTTAGTCTTTATGTTTAGGTCTTTGATCCACTTGGAGTTAGTTTTTGTGCATGGTGTGAGGTATGGGTCCTGTTTCATTTTTTTGCAAATGGATATCCAGTTATGCCAGCACCATTTGTTAAAAAGGCTATCTTTTCCCCAGTTAATTGACACTGGTCCTTTGTCAAATATCAGCTGCTCATACGTGGATGGATCTATGTCTGGGTTCTCAATTCTGTTCCATTGGTCTATGTGTCTGTTGTTGTACCAATACCAGGCTGTTTTGACTACTGTGGCTGTATAATAGGTTCTGAAGTCAGGTAAGGTGAGGCCTCCCACTTTCTTCTTCTTTTTCAGTAGTGCTTTGCTTATCCGGGGCTTCTTTCCCTTCCATATGAAATTGGTGATTTGTTTCTCTATCCCCTTAAAATATGACATTGGAATTTGGATCGGAAGTGCGTTAAATGTATAGATGGCTTTTGGTAGAATAGACATTTTTACTATGTTAAGTCTTCCTATCCATGAGCAAGGTATGTTTTTCTGCTTAAGTATGTCCTTTTGAATTTCTTGTAGTAGAGCTTTGTAGTTTTCTTTGTATAGGTCTTTTACATCCTTGGTAAGATTTATTCCTAAGTATCTTATCTTCTTGGGGGCTACTGTGAATGGTATTGATTTGGTTATTTCCTCTTCGGTGTTCTCTTTGTTGATGTAGAGGAATCCAAGTGATTTTTGTATGTTTATTTTATAACCTGAGACTCTGCCAAACTCTTCTATTAGTTTCAGTAGTTTTCTGGAGGATTCCTTAGGGTTTTCTGTGTATACAATCATGTCATCTGCAAATAGTGATAACTTTACTTCTTCCTTGCCAATCCGGATACCTTTTATTTCTTTGTCTAGCCTAATTGCCCTGGCTAAGACTTCCAACACGATGTTGAATAAGAGCGGTGATAAAGGGCATCCTTGTCTGGTTCCCGTTCTCAAGGGAAATGCTTTCAGGTTCTCTCCATTTAGAGTGATATTGGCTGTTGGCTTTGCATAGATGGCCTTTATTATGTTGAGGAATTTTCCTTCAATTCCTATTTTGGCAAGAGTTTTTATCATGAATGGGTGTTGGACTTTGTCAAATGCCTTTTCTGCATCAATTGATAAGATCATGTGGTTTTTGTCTTTTGTTTTATTTATGTGATGGATTACATTAATGGTTTTTCTGATATTAAACCAGCCTTGCATACCTGGTATAAATCCCACTTGATCAGGGTGAATTATTTTTTTGATGTGTTGTTGGATTCTATTGGCTAGAATTTTGTTGAGGATTTTTGCATCAATGTTCATGAGGGATATAGGTCTATAATTTTCTTTTTTTGTAATGTCTTTACCTGGTTTTGGTATCAGGGAGATGGTGGCTTCATAGAATGAGTTGGGTAGTATTCCGTCCTTTTCTATGCTTTGGAATACCTTTAGTAGTAGTGGTGTTAACTCTTCTCTGAAAGTTTGGTAGAACTCTGCAGTGAAGCCATCCAGGCCAGGGCTTTTTTTTGTTGGGAGTTTTCTGATTACCGTTATCAATTTCTTTTTTTGTTATGGGTCTATTTAGTTGTTCTACTTCTGAATGTGTTAGTTTAGGTAGGTAGTGTTTTTCCAGGAATTCATCCATTTCTTCTAGGTTTGCAAATTTGTTAGAGTACAATTTTTCGTAATAATCTGAAATGATTCTTTTAATTTCATTTGGTTCTGTTGTGATGTGGTCCTTCTCATTTCTTATTCGGGTTATTTGTTTCCTTTCCTGTATTTCTTTACTCAGTCTAGCCAATGGTTTATCAATTTTGTTAATTTTTTCAAAGAACCAGCTTTTGGCTTTGTTAATTCTTTCGATTGTTTTTCTGTTCTCTGATTCATTTAGTTCAGCTCTAATTTTTATTATTTGTTTTCTTCTGATGCCTGATGGATTCTTTTGTTGCTCACTTTCTATTTGTTCAAGTTGTCGGGACAGTTCTCTGCTTTTGGCTCTTTCTTCTTTTTGTATGTGTGCATTTATTGATATAAATTGGCCTCTGAGCACTGCTTTTGCTGTGTCCCAGAGGTTTTGATAGGAAGTATTTTCATTCTCGTTGCTTTCTATGAATTTCCTTATTCCCTCCTTGATGTCTTCTATAACCCAGTCTTTTTTCAGGAGGGTATTGTTCATTTTCCAAGTATTTGATTTCTTTTCCCTAGTTTTTCTGTTATTGATCTCTAGTTTTATTGCCTTGTGGTCTGAGAAGATGCTTTGTAATATTTCGATGTTTTGGACTCTGCAAAGGTTTGTTTTATGACCTAATATGTGGTCTATTCTAGAGAATGTTCCATGTGCGCTAGAAAAAAAAGTATATTTTGCAGCAGTTGGGTGGAGAGTTCTGTATAAGTCAATGAGGTCAAGTTGGTTGATTGTTGTAATTAGATCTTCCGTGTCTCTGTTGAGCTTCTTACTGGATGTCCTGTCCTTCTCCGAAAGTGGTGTGTTGAAGTCTCCTACTATAATTGTGGAGGTATCTGTCTCGCTTTTCAATTCTGTTAAAATTTGATTTATGTATCTTGCAGCCCTGTCATTGGGTGCGTAAATATTTAATATGGTTATGTCTTCCTGATCAATTGTCCCTTTTATCATTATATAGTGTCCTTCTTTGTCCTTTGTGGTGGATTTAAGTCTAAAGTCTATTTTGTCAGAAATTAATATTGCTACTCCTCTTCTTTTTGGCTTATTGTTTGCTTGATATACTTTTTTCCATCCTTTGAGTTTTAGTTTGTTTGTGTCTCTAAGTCTAAGGTGTGTCTCTTGTAGGCAGCATATAGATGGATCGTGTTTCTTTATCCAGTCTGTGACTCTCTGTCTCTTTATTGGTGCATTTAGTCCATTTACATTCACGGTAATTATAGATAAATAAGTTTTTAGTGCTGTCATTTTGATGCCTTTTTATGTGTGTTGTTGACAATTTCATTTTTCCACATACTTTTTTGTGCTGAGGCGTTTTTCTTAGTAAATTGTGAGATCCTCATTTTCATAGTGCTTGACTTTATGTTAGTTGAGTCGTTACGTTTTTCTTGTTTTTTATCTTGAGTTATAGAGTTGTTATACCTTTTTGTGGTTACCTTATTATTTACCCCTATTTTTCTAAGTAAAAACCTAACTTGTATTGTTCTATATCGCCTTGTATCACTCTCCATATGGCAGTTCAATGCCTCCTGTATTTAGTCCCTCTTTTTGATTATTGTGATCTTTTACCTATTGACTTCCATGATTCCCTGTTATGTGTATTTTTTTTAATTATCTTAATTTGTTTGTTTTTGTGATTTCCCTATTTGAGTTGATATCAGGACGTTCTGATTTGTGACCTTGTGTTGTGCTGATATCTGATATTATTGGTTCTCTGACCAAACAATATCCTTTAGTATTTCTTGTAGCTTTGGTTTGGTTTTTGCAAATTCTCTAAACTTGTGTTTGTCTGTAAATATCTTAATTTCGCCTTCATATTTCAGAGAGAGTTTTGCTGGATATATGATCCTTGGTTGGCAGTTTTTCTCCTTCAGTGTTCTGTATATGTCGTCCCATTCCCTTCTTGCCTGCATGGTTTCCGCTGAGTAGTCAGAACATATTCTTATTGATTCTCCCTTGAAGGAAACCTTTCTTTTCTCCCTGGCTGCTTTTAAAATTTTCTGTTTATCTTTGGTTTTGGTGAGTTTGATGATAATATGTCTTGGTGTTTTTCTTTTTGGATCAATCTTAAATGGGGTTCGATGAGCATCTTGAATAGCTATCCTTTCGTCTTTCATGATGTCAGGGAAGTTTTCTGTCAGGAGTTCTTCAACTATTTTCTCTGTGTTTTCTGTCCCCCCTCCCTGTTCTGGGACTCCAATCACCCGCAGGTTATCCTTCTTGATACAGTCCCACATAATTCTTAGGGTTTCTTCATTTTTTTTAATTCTTTTCTCTGATTTTTTTTCAGCTATGTTGGTGTTGATTCCCTGGTCCTCCAGATGTCCCACTCTGCATTCTAATTGCTCGAGTCTGCTCCTCTGACTTCCTAGTGCATTGTCTAATTCTGTTATTTTATTGTTAATCTTTTGGATTTCTACATGCTGTCTCTCTATGGATTCTTGCAACTTATTAATTTTTCCAGTATGTTCTTGAATAATCTTTTTGAGTTCTTCAACAGTTTCATCAGTGTGTTCCTTGGCTTTTTCTGCAGTTATCCTAATTTCATTTGTGATATCATTAAGCATTCTGTAAATTAGTTTTTTATATTCTGTATCTGATAATTCCAAGATTGTATCTTCATTTGGCAAAGGTTTTGATTCTTTTGTTTGGGGGGTTGGAGAAGCTGTCACGGTCTGCTTCTTTAAGTGGTTTGATATGGATTGTTGTCTCCGAGCCATCACAGCGAAACTAGTTTTTCCAGAAAATCTGCTAAAAAAAAAATGCAGTCAGATCCCTATCAGAGTTCTCCCTCTGGCTCAGGCTATTCAGATGTTAATGAAGCCGCCTGCGTCCAGTCCAAATCCCTGCAGGACGGTTCCCCGGCTCGGATGCTGCTCTTTGTGCCCCAAGACCAGTCACTGCCTCCCGGGGACTTCTCCTACCGGCTGCGTCCCACGCCGCCCGTGGAACCGGCTGGTCCCCCTCCCGGGGTTAGTTCAGGGGGGTGGAGCAGGTCTCTGTGCTTGTGCCGTACCTGACTGGTATGCTGGCTCCAGGCTCTGGAAACAATCGCTGCTTCCCCATATTAGTTCGTTCTCCGTCTCTAAATCTGTGTTTGTTGTTCAGGGTTTGTAGATTGTTATGTATGTGATCGATTCACTTGTTTTTCCGTGTCTTTGTTGTAAGAGGGATCCGAGGTAGCATCTGCCTAGTTCCGCCATCTTGGCTCCGCCCCATTGAGTCAATCTGTTTTGAGATAAAAAAGGGAGAATCAAGCAGAGAGGAAGGGGGACTTCATTACCATCAAGTAAGGAGAGCCAGAAGCATACACATCTTTTGGATCTGGGGTCCCTGCACTGAGAAGCTCCTAGACCACAGAAAATTGATGACAAGGACCTTCCCCCAGAGCCGACAGAGAGAAAGCCTTCCCCTGGAGCTGGCACCCTGAATTCAGACTTTCAGCCTCCTAAACTGTGAGAGAATAAACCTCTGTTTTTTAAAGCCATTCACTTTTGGTATTCTGTCAGCAGTGGAAAAATAAGATACCACCCCGCCACATATTGAGCTGCAGGGCCTCGGGCTGCATAGAAGCTGGGAATCCAGGACAGGTGCCCGCCTGTGTGTCCCTTCCCACCTGTTATACCTGTGTGTCCCACCTGAGGCCATGGCCACAGAGAAGGCAGGCCCCACGTGGCAGCTGGATGTAGCCCCTGCCAGCAGGAGGGAGTGGAAGGTGTGGAGTAGTGTGGTCCAGCTTCCCAGAGACCCTCCTCAAAGGAGGAAGTGCCCTGTCGCCATGCCCATCACCTCATTAATATGCAAAATAGTCAGATAATAGATTTTTTACTATTGTCATAAATTTGAAATGTCAGATAACGGAATAGTTCATAAGTGAGGAACGTTGTTGTTATTAGGTGCTATCACATCAGTTCCAACTCATAGAGACTCTATGTACAACAGAACAAAACACTGCCCGGTCCCACGCACAATCTTTGTTATACTTGAGCCCATTGTTGCAGCCACTGTGTCAATCCATCTTGTTGAGGGCCTTCTTTTTCAGTGATGATCTAATTTACCAAGCATGATGTCCTTCTCCAGGGACTGATCCCTCCTGATAACATGTACAAAGTATGTGAGACAAAGTCTCAGCATCCTTGCTTCTAAGGAGCATTCTGGCTATACTTCCTCCAAGACAGATTTATTTGTTCTTCTGGCAGTTCAATACTCTTCATCAACACCACACTTCAAAGGCATCAATTCTTCTTCAGTCTTTCTTATTCATTGTCCAGCTTTCATATGCTTATGAGGTGATTGAAAACACTATGGCTTGGTTCAGGGACACCTTAATCCTTAAAGTGACATCTTTGCTTTTTAACACTTTAAAGAGGTCTTTTGCAGTAGATTTGCTGAATGCAATGCATCTTTTGCTTTCTTGATTTCTGCTTCTATGGGCATTGATTGTGGATTCAAATAAAAAGAAATCCTTTACAACTTCGGTATTTTCTTCCTTTATCATCATGATTCTTATCAGTCCAGTTGTGAGGATTTTTGTTTTCTTTTTTAAAAAGTTTTATTGTGCTTTAAGTGAAAGTTTACAAATCAAGTCAGTTTCCCATACAAATATATATATACACCTCGCTATATATTCCTAATTGCTCTCACCCTAATGAACAGCCCGCTCCTTCCCTCCTCTCTCTTTTCATGTCCATTCCTCCAGCTTCTAACACCCTCTTCCCTCCCATCTACCCTCCAGATTGGAGATGCCAACGTAGTCTCAAGCGTCTACTTGATCCAAGAAGCTCATTCTTTTTTTTATATAATTTTTATTGTGCTTTCAGTGAAAGTTTACAAATCAAGTCAGTCTCTCACACAAAAACTTATATACACCTTGCTACATACTCCCAATTACTCTCCCCTTAATGAGACAGGCTGCTCCCTCCCTCCACTCTCTCTTTTCATGTCCATTTTGCCAGCTTCTATCCCCCTCTACCCCCTCATCTCCCCTCCAGTTGGGGGATACCAACATAGTCTCAGGTGTCCACCTGATCCAAGAAGCTCACTCCTCACCAGCATCCCTCTCCAACCCATTGTCCAGTCCAATCCACGTCTGAAGAGTTGGCATCCGGAATGTTTCCTGTCCTGGGCGAACAGAAGATCTGGGGGCCATGTCCACCGCGGTCCTTCTAGCCTCAGTCGGACCATTAAGTCTGGTCTTTTTATGTGAATTTGGGGTCTGCATCCCACTGCTCTCCTGCTCCCTCAGGGGTTCTCTGTTGTGTTCCCTGTCAGGGCAGTCATCGGTTGTAGCTGGGCACCATCTACTTATTCTGGTCTCAGCATGATGTAGTCTCAGGTTCATGTGGCCCCTTCTTTCTCTTGGTCTCCTAATTACCTTGTGTCCTTGGTGTTCTTCATTCTCCTTTGATCCAGGTGGATTGAGACTCATTGATGCATCTTAGTGTTGAAGACCCCAGATGCTACTCTCCAAAGTGGGGTGCAGAATGTTTCCTTAATAGATTTTATTATGCCAATTGACTTAGATGTCCCCTGAAACCATGGTCCCCAAACCCCTGGCCCTGCTATGCTGGCCTTCGAAGCATTCAGTTTACTCAGGAAACTCTTTGCTTTTGGTTTAGTCCAGTTGCGCTGACCTCCCCTGTATTGGGTGTTGCCATTCCCTTCACCTAAAGTAGTCCTTATCTACTATCTAATTAGTGAATACCCCTCTCCCACCCCCCTCCCTCCTCCCTCTCATAACCACAAAAGAATGTTTTCTTCTCAGTTTAAACTATTTCTCAAGTTCTTATAATAGTGGTCTCATTCAGTATTTGTCCTTTTGCAACTGACTAATTTCACTTAGAGTAATGTCTTCCAGATTCCTCCATGTTATGAAATGTTTCGTAGATTGCTCACTGGTCTTCATTGATGCGTAGCATTCCATTGTGTGAATATACCATAATTTATTTATCCATTCATCCTTTGATGGGCACCTTGGTTGCTTCCATCTTTTTGCTATTGCAAACAGTGCTGCAGTAAATAGGGGTGTGCATATATCTGTTCATGTAAAGACTCTTATTTCTCTAGGATATATTCCGAGGAGTAGGATTGCTGGATTGTATGGAAGTTCTATTCCTAGTTTTTTAAGGAAGTGCCAAACCGATTTCTAAAGTGGTTGTACCATTTGACATTCCCACCAGCAGTGTATGAGTTCCAATCTCTCCACAGCCTCTCCAACATTTATTATTTTGTGTTTTTTGGATTAATGCCAGCCTTGTTGGAATGAGATGAAATCTCATTGTAGTTTTGATCTGCATTTCTGTAATGGCTAATGATTGTGAGCATTTCCTCATGTATCTGTTAACTACCTGAATGTCTTCTTTAGTGAAGTGTCTGTTCATATCTTTTGCCCATTTTTTAAATTGGGTTATTTGTCTTTTTGTAGTTGAGTTTTTGCAGTATCACGTAGATTTTAGAGATCAGGTGCTGATCGGAAATGTTAAAACTTTTTCCCAGTCTGTAGGTAGTCTTTTTACTCTTTTGGTGAAGTCTCTTTTTTCTTTGGATGAGCATAGGTGTTTGATTTTTAGGAGCTCCAGTTATCTAGTTTTTCTTCTGCATTCTTAATAATGTTTTTTATACTGTTTATGTCATGTGTTAGGGCTCCTAATGTTGTCTCTATTTTTTCTTCCATGATCTTTATCATTTTAGATTTTACATTTAGGTCTTTGATCCATTTTGAGCTCATTTTTGTGCATGGAGTGAGGTATGCATCTTATTTCATTTTTTTGTAGATGGATATCCAGTTATGCCAGCACCATTTGTTAAAAAGACTGTCTTTTCCCTATTTAACTGTTTTGGGGCCTTTGTCAATATCAACTGCTCATATGTGGATGGATTTATGCCTGTATTCTCAATTCTGTTCCACTGGTCTATGTATCTGTTGTTGAATCAGTACCAGCCTGTTTTGACTACTGTAGCGGTATAATAAGTTCTAAAATCAGGTAGAGTGAGGCCTCCCACTTTGTTCTCCTTTTTCAGTAATGCTTTATGTATCCGGGGGCTCTTTCCCTTCCATATGAAGTTGGTGATTTGTTTCTCCAACTCATTAAAGAATGTCATTGGAATTTGGATTGGAATTGCATTAAATCTGTAGATCGCTTTTGGTAGAATATACATTTTTACAATGTTAATTCTTCCTATCCATGAGCAAGGTATGTTTTTCCACTTGTGTGGTCTCTTTTGGCTTCATGCAGAAGTGTATTGTAGTTTTCTTTGTATAAGTCTTTTATGTCTCTGGTAAGATTTATTCCCAAGTATTTTATCTTCGTGGGGGCTACTATAAATGGTGTTGATTTGGTGATTTCCTCTTTGATGTTCTTTTTGTTGGTGTAGAGGAATCCAACTGATTTTTTTATGTTTATCTTGTATCCCGATACCCTGCTGAACTCTTCTATTGTATAAGATCTTGTCGTCTGCAAATAGAGATACTTTTACTTCTTCCTTGCCCATCCGGATGCCCTTTATTTCTTTGTCTAGCCTAACTGCTCTGGCTAGGACCTCCAGCACAATGTTGTGTAAGTGCGGTGATACAGGGGATCCTTGTCTGGTTCCCGTTCTCAAGGGAAATGCTTTTAGGCTCTCTCCATTTAGGATGATGTTGGCTGTTGGCTTTGTATAAATGCCCTTTATTATGCTGAGGAATTTTCCTTCTATTCCTATTTTGCTGAGAGTTTCTATCATGAATGTGTATTGAACTTTGTCAAATGCCTTTTCTGCATCAATTGATAAAACCATGTGATTCTCGTGTTTTGTTTTATTTATGTGGTGGATTACATTAATTGTTTTTCTAATGTTGAACCATCCCTGCGTACCTGGTATGAATCCCACTTGGTCAGGGTGAATTATTTTTTTGATATGTAGTTGAATTCTATTGGCTAGAATTTTGTTGAGGAATTTTGCTTCTAAGTTCATGAGGGATATAGGTTTGTAATTTTCTTTTTTTGTGGTGTCTTTACCTGGTTTTGGTATCAGGATATGCTGGCTTCATAGCATGAGTTTGAGAGTATTCCGTCCATTTCTGTGCTCTGAAATACCTTTAGTAGTAGTGGTGTTAACTCTTCTCTGAAAGTTTGGTAGAACTCTGCAGTTAAGCCGTCCGGGCCAGGGCTTTTTTTGTTGGGAGTTTTTTTTTTTTTTTTTTTATTACCTTTTCAATCTCAAGAAGCTCCTTCTTCACCAGCATCTTTTTCTATTCCATTGTCCAGTGTAATCCCTGTCTGAAGATTTGGCTTTGGAAATGGTTCCTGTCCTGGGGTAACAGAAGGTCTGGGGGCCATGACCACCGGGGTCCTTCTAGTCTCAAGTAACACCCTTAAGGCTGGTCTTTTATAAGAATTTGAGGTCTGCATCCCACTGCTCTCCTGCTCCCTCAGGGGTTCTCCATTGTGTTCCTTGTCAGGGCAGTCATCGGTTGTAGCCAGGCACCATCTAGTTCTGGTCTCAGGCTGTTGTAGTCTTTGGTTTATGTGGCCCTTTCTGTCTCTTGGGCTTGTAATTACCTTGTATCCTTGGTATTTTTCGTTATCATTTGCTCCAGGTGGGTTGAGACCAATTGATGCATCATAGATGGCTGCTTGCTAGCATTGAAGACCCCAGATGCCACTCTCCAAAGTGGGATACAGAATGTTTTCTTAATAGATTTTATTATGCCAATTGACTTAGATGTCCCCTGAAACCATGGTCCCCATGCCCCCACCCCTGCTATGCTGGCCTTCGAAGCATTTAATTTATTCAGGAAACTTCTTTGCTTTTGGTTAAGTCCAGTTGTGCTGACCTTGCCTGTATTGTATGTTGCCTTTTCTGTCACCTAAGATAGTTCTTATCTGCTAATTAGTGAATACCCCTCTCCCTCCCTACTCCCTCCCAGCCTCCTCTCATAACAATCAAAGAATATTTTCTTCTCTGTTTAAGCTATTTCTTGAGTTCTTATAATATACAATTATACAATATTCATCTTTTTTGCAACTAATTTCACTCAGCATAATGCCTTCCAGATTTGTCCACGTTATGTAATGTTTCACAGATTCATCATTGTTCTTTATCGATGCATAGTATTCCATTGTGTGAATATACCATAATTTATTTATCCATTCATCCGTTGATGGGCACCTTGGTTGCTTCCATCTTTTTGCTATTGCAAACAGTGCTGCAGTAAATAGGGGTGTGCATATATCTGTTCGTGTAAAGGCTCTTATTTCTCTAGGATATATTCCAAGGAGTGGGATTGCTGGATCATATTATAGTTCTACTTCTACATTTTTAAGGAAGCACCATATCGATTTCCGAAGTGGTTGTACCATTTTGCATTCCCACCAGCAGTATATAAGTGTTCCAATCTCTCCACAGCCTCTCCAACATTTATTATTTTGTGTGTTTTGGATTAATGCCAGCCTTGCTGGAGTGAGATGAAAGATCATTGTAGTTTTGATCTGCATTTCTCTAACGGCTAATGATTGTGAGCATTTCCTCATGTATCTGTTAGCTACCTGAATGTCTTCTTTAGTGAATGCCTGTTCATATATTTTCCCATTTTTTAAATTGGGTTATTTGTCTTTTTGTAGTTGAGTTTTTGCAGTATCACGTAGATTTTAGAGATCAGGTGCTGATCGGAAATGTCAAAACTTTTTCCCAGTCTATAGGTAGTCTTTTTACTTTTTTGGTGGAGTCTTTGGATGAGCATAGGTGTTTGATTTTTAGGATCTCCCAGTTATCTAGTTTTTCTTCTGCATTGTTAGTAACGTTTTGTATATTGTTTATGCCATGTATTAGAGCTCCTAACATTGTCCGTAGCTTTTCTTCCATAATCTTTATTGTTTTAGATTTTATATTCAGGTCTTTGATCCATTTTGAGTTCGTTTTTGTGCATGGCGTGAGGTATGGATCTCGTTTCATTTTTTTGTAGATGGATATCCAGTTATGCCAGCACCATTTGTTAAAAAGACCGTCTTTTCCCCATTTAGCTGGTTTGGAGCCTTTGTCAAGTATCAACTGCTCATATGTGGATGGTTCTAGGTCTGGATTCTGAATTCTGTCCCATTAGTCTGTGTATCTGTTGTTGTACCGGTACCAGGCTCTTTTGACTAATGTGGCAGTATAATAAACCAAAACCAAATCCAGTGCCATCGAGTCGATTCCGACTCAAAGCCACCCTGTAGGACAGAGTAGAACTGCCCCATAGGGTTTCCAAGGAGTGCCTGGCAGATTTGAACTGCCGACCCTTTGGTTAGTAGCTGTAGCACTTAACCACTATGCCACCAGGGTTTCTGGCAGTATAATAGGTTCTAAAATCGGGTAGAGTGAGGCCTCCTACTGTTTTTCTTCTTTTTCAGTAATGCTTTACTTACCTGGGCCTCTTCCTTTCCATATGAAGTTGGTGATTTGCTTCTCCACCTCATTAAAAAGTGTCGCTGGAATTTGGATTGGAATTACATTAAATCTACAGATCGTTTTTGGTAGAATATACATTTTTACCATGTTAATTCTTCCTATCCATGAGCAAGGTATTTTTTTCCACTTATGTAGGTCTCTTTTGGTTTCTTGCAGAAGTGTATTGTAGTTTTCTTTGTATAAGTCTTTTACATCTCTGGTAAGATTTATTCCTAAGTATTTTATCTTCTTGGGGGCTACTGTAAATGGTATTGATTTGGAGGTTTCCTCTTTGATGTTCTTTTTGTTGGTGAAGTGGAATCCAGCTAATTTTTTTATGTTTATCTTGTATCCCGATACTCTGCTGAACTCTTTTATTAGTTTCAGTAGTTTTCTTGAGGATTCTTAGTGTTTTCTGCATATAAGATCATGTCATCTGCAAATAGAGATAATTTTACTTTTTCCTTGCCAATCTGGATGCCCTTTATTTCTTTATCCAGCCTAAGTGCTCTGGCTAGGACCTTCAGCACAATGTTGAATAAGAGTGGTGATAAAGGGTGTCCATGCCTGGTTCTCGATCTCAAGGCGAATGCTTTCAGACAATCCCCATTTAGGATGATGTTGGCTATTGGCTTTGCACAAATGCCCTTTATCATGTTGAGGAATTTTCCTTCTATTCCTATTTTTCTGAGAGTTTTTATCATGAATGGATGTTGAACTTTGTCAAATGCCTTTTCTACATCAATTGATAAAATCATGTGATTCTTTTGTTTTATTTATATGCGGAATTACATTAGGATTTTTGTTTTCTTTATGTTGAGGTGTAATCCATACTGAAGGCTGCAGTCTTTGATCCTCGCCAGGAAGTGTTTTGTTCCTCTTCACTCTCAGCAAGCAAGATTTTGTCACCTGCATATCACAGGTTGTTAATGAGTCTTCCACCAGTCTTGATGCTGCGTTCTTCTTCATATAGTCCAGCTTCTCAGATTATTTGTTCAGCATACACATTGAATAAGTGTAGTGAAGTGATACAACCCTGATGCACACCTTTCCTGACTTTAAATCATGCAGTATCCCCTTGTTCTGTTCGAACGGCTTCCTCTTGGTCTAAGTACAGGCTCCTCAGGAGCACAATTAGGTGTTCTAGAATTCCCATTCTTCATAATCTTATCCATAATTTGTTATGGTCCATACAGTTTGAATGCCTTTACATAGTCCATAAAACACAGGTAAACATCTCTCTGGTATTCTCTACTTTCAGTCGAGATCCATCTGGCATCTGCAATGATGTTTTCTGTTCCATATCCTCTTTTGAATCTGGCTTGAATTTTTGGCAGTTCCCTGTCCATGTACTGCTGCAACCCCTTTTGAATGATCTTCAGCAAAATTTTATTTGTGTGTGATATTAATGCTATTGTTCGATAATTTCCACATTCTGTTGGATCACCTTTCTTTACAATGGGTATAATATGGATCTGTTCCAGTCGGTTGGTCATGTAGCTATCTTCAAAATTTCTTGGCATAGAAGATTGAGTGCTTCTAATGCTGCATCCTTTTTTTTGTTGTTTTTGGAAATATCTCAGTATTTCATCAATTCCTGGAGACTTGTTTTTCACTAATACCTTCAGTGCATCTTGGGCTTCTTCCTTCATTAACATCTGTTCTTGATCATAAGCTACCTCCTGAAATGACTGAACACCAACCAATTCTTTTTGGTACAGTGACTGTATTTTCCTCCTGTCTTCTTTTGATGCTTCCTGCATCGTTTAATATTTTCCCCATAGAATCCTCCACTATTGCAACTTGGGGCTTGAATTTTTGCTTCAGTTTTTTCAGCTTGAGAAATGCCGAGCTTGTTTTTCCCTTTTGAGTTTCCAACTCCAGATTTTTGCACATTTCATTATAATACTTTGTTTTCTAGAGCCACCCTTTGAAATGTTTTGTTCAGCTCTTTTTACTTCATCATTTCTTCCTTTCGATTTAGCTACTCTACAGTCAAGAGCAAGTTTTAGAGTCTCTTCTGACATCCAATTTTCATCTTTTCTTTATTTCCTGACTTTTCAATTACCTCTTGCTTTCTTCATGTACGATATCCTGATGTTATTCCACAACTCATCTGTTCTTTGGTCATTAGTGTTCAATGTGTCAAATCTATTCTTGAGATGGCCTCTAAATTCAAGTGGGATATACTCAAGGTTGAACTTTGGCTCTTGTGGACTTGTTCTAATTTTCTTCAGCTTCAACTTGAACTTGCATATGAGCAATTGATGGTCTGTACCACAGTCGGCCCCTGGTCTTTTCTGACTGATGGTATTGAGCTTCTCCTTCGTCTCTTTCCACAGATGTAGTCAATTTGATTCCTATGTATTCCATCTGGTGAAGTCCACCTGTATAGTCACCATTTATGTTGTTGAAAAAAAGTATTTGCAATGGAGAAGCCCTTCATCTGGTAAAATTCTGTCATGAGATCTCCGGCATCATTTCTACCACCAAGGCCATGTTTTCCAACTACTGTCCCCTCTTCTTCATTTCCAACTTTCACGTTCCAATCACCAGTGATTATCAATACATTTTGATTGCATTTTTGATCAATTTCAGACTGCAGAAGTTGATAAAAATCTTCAATTTCTTCATCTTTGGCCTTAGTGTTTGGTGCGTAAATTTGAATTATAGTTGTATTAACTAGTTTTCCTTGTCAGTGTATGTTATTATCCTACCACTGATAGCATTGTACTTCAGGATAGATCTTGAAATGTTCTTTTTGACAATGAATGCAACGCCATTCCTCTTCAATTTTTCATTCCTGACATAGTAGACCATGTAATTGTTTGATTCAGAATGGCCAAAACCAGTCCATTTCTGTTCATGAATGTGTAGGATATCGAAGTTTATGTGTTCCATTTCATTTTTTGATGATTTCCCATTTTCCTAAATTTATACTTTGTACATTCTACATTCCTATTATTAATGGATATTTTCAAGTGTTTCTTCTCATTTCAAGTTGTGCCGCATCAGTAAATAGAAGTCCCAAAAGCTTGACTTCATCCATGTCATTAAGGTCGACTCTGCTTTGAGGAGGCAGCTCTTCCCCAGTCATACTTTGATTGCCTTCCAACCTGAGGGGCTCATCTTCCAGCACTATATCAGCCAATGTTCTACTATTCATAAGGTTTTCACTGGCTAATTCTTTTCAGAAGTAGACCACCAGATCCTCTTTCCTAGTCCATCTTAGTCTGAAAGCTCAGCTGAATCCTGTCCATCATGGGTTACCCTGCTATTTGAAATATTGGTGGCATAGCTTTCAGCATCACAGCAACAGGCAAGTCACTAAAGTACAACAAACTGACAGACGTGTGGGGAAGTGATGAAGAAGTGTATATAAATTGACGTTTCATCAATGCTCACTCTCAATCTGGATCCTGCATCTGACTCATAATCTTCTGACCTCTGGTCCTGGAATGTGAGCCAGCAACCTGCTGCTTGCCCTGCAGATTTTGCTTTCATCAGCACCTGCAACCATGTGAATCAGGTGTAGCCTCCAGTCTGATTTCTGATTCATGCATTTGGGACTTGCCTGCCTCCACACCTGCATGAGCCGTTTTCTTGAATTAAATCTCTTTCTATATGTATTTACGTATATACGCTTCACTGGTTTTGCTCCTCTAGAGAACCCAGCCTAAGGAAGCTAGGTTGATGAGGGGCCAGCTGATTTAATTTCCCTAAAATGACTCAGCCCCTTTAAAAAAAAAGGAAGGAGAAAAAGAATCTGAGTTGGCATGAAAAATTTCACTATAGTGCACCACTACTCGAAAAAGATGGCAACTCGAGTTTTACAACCCAGATAAAACCTATACTCTGTCTTTATAAAACAAAACAAAATGAAAACAAAAACCCTTGGTTCCCTCTAGAATGGAAACCTTGGTGGCATAGTGGTTAAGTGCTATGGCTGCTAACCAAAAAGTCGGCAGTTCAAATCCGCCAGGCGCTCCTTGGAAACTATGGAGCAGTTCTACTCTGTCCTATAGGGTCGCTATGAGTCGGAATCGACTTGACGGCAGTGGGTTTGGGTTCCTCTAGAATGGTTATTTATGTAGTAAACACACCTTTGCCACATGAGGCACATTAGAGAATAATTAAACTCACTAGTTTATCTCCATTTTGAAGCCAACTTGATTTAATGCTGCATAGGGAAGTAATTAGATGAATTTGAAACCATAGTCTTAGGAGAGAAAAATAGGGACAGAATGTATTCCAAGAAGGGATTTCAGGCATCCTCAGCTACCATATTATACAGAAAAGATTCTAAAAATAAAAATGGAGAACAGGCTGTAGAGTACTTTGTACTCAGGAGTTTATGACCTGGCTTTTCAACCTGGTGTCTCTGCTTGCAAATTCTGAGAATTCTCTGCCCTCAGTGTCAGCAAATGCTTTGTAAAGAGCCTAATTCTAAGTTTCCACAGCTGAGAGAGATTTGAAACTTGGCTCTATAGGGGCGTGGGATGTTAATCTTTTTTTATTTTAATTGTCTTCCCCTCCAGTTTCCCCTATAGTCACAGTCCTAACTTGAATTTGGAACAGGTAAATAGAAGGGCAAAATAATTTTCACTGATAAGGTTGCACTCACATATAAGCAAACCGCAAAATGAGGGGAGATAGTAAGGGTATATAGTAGTTATGGTTTGGGTCCTGAAATCGAATAGACTTGGGTTCATGGCCCCGTTCCACTGTGTGCCCTTGAATTTAGCTCCCAGTTCAACTCCCCTTGTAGGCCACCTCTAAGTCCCATGGAGAGCAGGGGGTGGCTATAAGTCAAAGCTGAGAGAGCCTTTTTGCTTAAATTCAAGTACGTTATTAGTTGCTGTTAAGTCAGTTCCGACTCACGGCAACCCCACGTGTGCAGAGTAGAACTGCTTCATAGGGTTTTCAAGGCTGTGACCTTTCAGAAGTAGATCTCCAGGCCTGTTTCCGAGGCATCTCTGGGTGGGCTCAAACCACCAGCCTTCTGGCTAGTAGTCAAGTGCTTACCCATCTGCGCCACCCAGGGCCTCAAAATTTGAATATATTGCAGAACTTGCAGTTCCTACATCACCAGGTGAGAGTGAGAAGCAGAGAAACTTAGGTCATTGTCATTAAGTGACCTCATCTGTTCTTGTAGTTTTCTGAGGCTTGGGAAAATTTGAATTTGGGAAACGTTTCTTTATAACAACACTCTCTCCTCTTTGAGGGCAGGAGCTGTGTCTAATTACCCTTTGTAGTTTTGGTAGTGCCTTTCTGCAGTGCCTGGCATGTAGTCGGCACTCAACGAATGAATACATGGAGAAAGCAGAGAGCCAGGATCTCCCATGAGAGAGAGTCATGCTATATTATCTATGTTCTCCAAGACATAAGAACTGAGGAGTGTGGGGACAGAGTGATGCTGGGGAAATACAGGAGTAGGCTCAACTGCTTGAATCTTGAGATAAAAATACAGTTGCATGATGCCACTGACTGCCAAATATATGTGCTCATGACTAAAGTAAACTGGATTTAATGTTCATGGGACATAGTTCAACATGTTACATTGAACATGAGAAAAAGGCATGGACCTTCTTGGGGAGCAACTATCATCTTGGGTTCTCTGGAGCATCCATTTCCCATCTGACCCATTTTCCCTCCTGGTGCATTTTATTCAAGACTCTGGAAGGTACTTTTGTTTGCACTGATTCCTTGGCCATGGGGAGAATAACTTGGTGACCTGCAGAACTCTTGCTGACCCAGAGCCTCTAGACTCCTCTGAGGAGGGTAATTGTGTTTCAAAGGGCAGGCACTGAAGCAATCTTGGCATGCTAGGATAGAATCAGCAAGAGCAGCCATCAAGGATGGAACTGTGCAGGAAAAGCAGGATTTCTTTTTACGATTTTGTGCACCTGCTACCAGTCACTTATTCACCTGCTCATTGGTGTGTTGGCTGAATTTTTTTTTAAATGAGGCTTTTACTAGGTGCATTTGGCAAATGATGTGTAGAAGCTATTTATTCTCCGCCTCCAGTCAACCCTCAGGTTCTCCTCAAATCATCCAGGCCTATGCTGTTTCCTTCCTTATTTCTTGCCACCTGGTGTCCTGTCAGGTCAATTTTTGACTGCAATGGTTTTTATCTGTTGAGTTCTGCCTGGCGGGACTACCTATCCCAGCACAGCTATGCTCAAGAGAAAGTGGCATAGCCATTTAGGCAGTGGCCTGTAGGGCCACAGCCCTGGGGTGGAGTGTGATGTGCAGTCACTGAGCACATTCAGGTCATGTGCTGCAGAGCATTGCTAGGACAATCTCCAGCATTAGCAATCTTGCAAAAGTGGCCCCCACAATTATTTCTCCCCCACGCTCTGTGCAGACAGTGTAGTGTAGGTCTTGGGGTCATGGGCTCTGGTGTCAGACTGCTTGATTCCAAACTCTGGTTCGGCCCCTTGTTATTTCTGTGACCTTGAGCAAGTCACGTAGCTCCCCTTAGCCTGAGTTTCCTTATTGATCAAATGGGGGGGAAATAATAGTGTCTACCTCCTTTTTTTTTTTTTTTTTTTTTACCTCCTAGGCTATTGTGGGGATTAAATTGGGTAATCCATGTAAAGCACTTGGCTCAGTGCCTGCCAAATAAGAAGTGCAGTACAAATGTTAACCATATTTTAAAATTCATGGAACTGTCTTTAGACTTTTGGGATTTCATATCCGTTGCTTCTAGTTTGTGTTTCCCCCTTTGGTTTTCTTGTCATCAGTCTCCCGGGGATGGGGCATTTCAGGCAGAGGTTTGGGAGAAGTGAGGCAAAGCTACTGGAATGTACTTTGAGGGCCTGAAATACCCACTCCCCGGCCCCAAGCTGGAGGCAGAACATTGGGGGATTAGGCTGTTTACAAGCTAGGAAATGATGGTCTCTGGGCTCTGCCAGCATCTCCTGTAGGCTGAGTACTCTGTTCTGCCTAAGGCCTCCCCTGGCTGTTAAAGCATCTGCTTAACTGTATTTGTCTAACTGCCAGATCCTGGGGCATTCAGATGCTTATGTTCGTCTTGAAGCTGTTTTAGTATTTACTAGCATAAAAAAAAATCCTTGGAATTTAAATATGAAAACCAACAGTAAAACAAGGGTAATGATCCAAAATCAAGCATGCAACATCAGAAGGCATCAAACTTTTAACTGTGTACCAAAACAAACACGTACAAGTTAAGGTAGCAATAGAAAATGTTACAGAAAGAGCCAATTCACATTGCCATGGGCAGCAAATTGCAATGTTTGACATGTCTCTAGCAGAGCTTTATCAGCAATATCAATACTATGTTTTTAACCTTGAGTTTCATGGGTCACGGGATAATGTATTCCTGCTTCCTTTCTTGGGGGTGAATCAGAAGCTCTCTTACTTTGGTCATTGTTTCAGAAAAACCATTACTAAAATGGTCATAACAGGTAAGACAAATAGATTAATTTGCCAGTATAAAGCTACACTTTAAATACTCAATGATCTAAAAGTTTTCCAGATTCAAAGATGTTTTCTTGATCTCTTTTAGATACTCTGAGGCCCTAAAGGATGTTTTGCAATTTTCCAAAGAAAATAAAAACAGAGCTCATCAGTCTGGCACCTGCTTCAAAGGCATATGCTGGTGAATCCCCAAGCCTTGTAGACCTTTGAGATTGAGGCTGGCACTAGGACAGAACGGCCTGGACGTGAGGAGTGAGTTGGTGTCCCTGTCTGGAGCCTCCTTAGGAAGTCTTACATAGCTCCATGTCACTTTCAGAACTTCTGGTTACACATTTACATATTGGAAAGAGACATCCAAGAATGTTAGACACCTAGAGACGATTGAAATTTATTGGAATGGGTTTAGAAATTAAATAGCATGAGCTTAGATGGTCTTTAGCAGAGAGAGTGGATCTAAGAGGCCCTGAGCTTAGTGTTTATCAATCTGCACTCAGGAAATAAACTAAGGCCAGAGAGTATCCACCTCTACCATCTGTCCGATAATGTCTATGCTGATCTCCAGTGGTTCCTACCTAGTCTTCAGCAAGACCTGTTAAGATTCCTGTCACTATAGTTCTGTTTATAAGAAGGTGATCTCCATTTTCATGATCATTTTATAATTCTGAATTCTAACCTTCAGGTCATCCAGAAATTGCAGAGAAGGAATGGGTTTTGAATATCACCCAGTCCAAACCTCTTTATTTTATAGATGGGGGAATGATGCAAAGAGAGAAGGAGTGATTTGCCAAAGGTCTCAGAACTAGTCCACAGAAGGGTCTGGGCTACGATGACTCTCCATGCAATATTCTTCGAAGCACCCCAAAAGGTGAGGCTTTGTAGCCTCACCAGCCTAGCCTCTTGCTTTGATTATATGCAAACAAAGCATGTTTCAACGGTTTTGAGGAGCTATTGAAAGCAATGAACACATTAAAGTGTGGAAATGAAGTCTAGAGTATTTTGATAAAGTTGCCATTTTTGTTTTTCCACTGAGGATTTGCCTCTGGAACTATCTCAAGGAGTTAAAATTCTCTACAGTTGTCAGTAATCATATATATGCATAATAGGCAACATAATTCAATAGAGGAGTTAAATATGTGGTTAAGAGATATCTTGAGATCAGTGGGAAATTGTCCTAGCTTAGTATAAAAAGTGTGTGTTTTGTGGAGAGAGGCTTGTTTTCCTTTAGTATTTTGGTGCTTTATTAATTGTGGTAAGGTTAGTTAAAAATAATATTTTCCTCACAGGGATGGCATAGTCTTAGAAAATTTCAGCTTGCTTAATATTCAGTAAGTTTAAGAATATTACACACAATATTGAGACCCATATACTTTTCCTCATAACCTTGATATGAACTGAGTCCAGTCATCTCTGTTTCACCATGATGTTACTAAAGTGTGACCCTAGAAAAAAATGTCAACAAGAATATGCCTTGTGAAAAAAAAGGAAAGCTAACAGAGAGTAGGCCCTCAGGAAATGAGATATTTATTAAGCATATGCCCTCATTTTTTTTTTATGCATGTGATAGAGCAAAGATTTTCAAACTTTAGTCCAAAAAAAAGCCCGTTGCTGTAGAGTCAATTCTGACTCACAGTGGCCCTAGAGGACAGAGTAGAACTGCAACATAGGGTTTCTAAGGAGCAGCTGGTGGATTTGAATTGCCAACCTTTTGGTTAACAACCATAGCTCTCAACCACTGAGCCACCAGGGCTCCAAAATCAAACCCGCTGCCCTCGAGTTGATTCCAACTTATAGAAACTTGTCTAGCGCTTGTTAAAACAGAGTGATGGGCCCCTCCTTCAGAGTTTCTGATATGATAATTTTGGGACAGGGCCAGAGAATTTGCATTTCTAACAAGTTCTCAGGTAATGCTGATGCTGCTGGTCCAAGGGCCATACGCTGAAAATGCCTAATGGAGATCATTGGGGAAAAAAGAAAACAGTGTTTACCCTTCAGAGAGTACTTAGAGAGTCACACTACTGAGAGCACTGGAGGAGGTACATGACCTGGGGTCAGAGCAAAGAGGCCATCATGTGCAGTGAACCCAGGGCTATAACATGGACAGTGGGTTACAAGCAGGGACCACACTTTGAGAACCTCACTGTAGATGATACAGAGGCAAGGAAATAGCCCCAGACCTTAAGGAGCTCCTAGCTTAGCAAAGGACATAGGTAAGGAAGCAGATGATTATAACCCAATGTGATGATAAGGTGATACATTGGGTGTAGTCTTTAGGTATGAATTCTATATTATACAGATAGCATGAAAAACATAATAGCTAATGTTTTGAGTGTTTCCTATATATCACAGTATATATCTGATATACTGTGATAAGTATTTTATTATGGATAAACCATTCAATCCTCCCAACAACCTTGGGGTAGGTACTATTATCCCCACTTTACAGATGAAGAGACTGAGGCCCAGAGAGGTTAAATAACTTGTTCAAGGTCATATAGCTAGTAAGTAGTAGAGGTAGGCTTAGAATTCAGTCCTGTGCCCTTAGCCACTACACTGCCTTATCAGAAGAAGGTTGTGATTATTTTGGGGAGACAGAGAGAGGAAGGAAGGGAATGAGGGAAGAAGTGAAATAGAGAGAAAGAGGTGATTAGGGAAGAGTTTCTAAAGATAATATCTGTCTTAGTTATCTAGTGCTGCTATAACAAAAATACCACAAGTGGATGGCTTTAACAAAGAGAAATTTACTCTCTCACAGTTTAAGAAGCTAGAAGTCCAAATTCAGAGTGCTAGTTCTAGAAGAAGGCTTTCTCTCTCTGTCAGCTCTGGGGGAAGGTCCTTGTCATCAATCTTCCCCTGGTTTAAGAGCTTCTCAGTGCAGGGACCCTGGGTCCAAAGGACATGCTCTGCTCCGGGTGCTTCTTCTTGGTGGTATGAGGTCCCCATCTCTCGGCTTGCTTCTCTCTCCTTTTATCTCTTGTAAGATAAAAGGTGATGCAGGCCACACCCCAGGGAAACTTCCCTTACATGGGTTCAGGGCTGTGACCTGAGTAAGGGTGTTGCATCCCACCCTAATCCTCTTTTAACATAATCTAATATTTCCTCATTAACCACAGACAGAGATGATAGGATTTACAACACATAGGAAAATTAGATCACAAAATGGAGGAGAATCACACAATACTGGGAATCAAGGCCTAGCCAAGATGACACATAATTTTGGGGGAACACAATTCAATCCATGACAACTTCTGAGCCAGGTCTTAATGAAAAAATAGAAAAGATTAAATTTTTTGTGTTAGAGAGGAGAGAGAAGCATTCCAGATATAGGTGGAGATGATGGGAAAGAAAGAGCAAAGCACAAAATACGTAGTTTAGGGTCAAGGCACTACTGAGATGGAAGGCAGCAACAAATTTAAGTAGTCACCTACATAACCTCTGGAGTCAAAGAGATTAAAATAAATTTGCATCTCTGCCATTTACAGGCTATGGGGCCTTGGCCAATTTTCCCAACCCTTTTAGATGCTAATTTCTTTGCCTGTAAAATAGATACTGGTCACAGTATCTTCTTTAGAGCATCACTGTAATGTTTAAGTGTAAGGTAATGCACATAAAATAGTTCCTACAATGCCTGGTACACAACAGATGCTTAATAAATTGTAGTTGTTGTAATTTTATAAAATAATAATTGCTAACTTACGCTATGTTAAGCACCATTTTGAGCTAGTGGTTCACAAAGTGTGGTACCCAGACCAGTGACATCAGTATCACCTGGAACCTTGTTAGAAATGCACTGAATCAGACACTCTGGGGGTTGGAACCCGCACTCTGCTTTTAGCAAGTGCCTCCAAGTTATTCCGATACACACAAAAGTTTGAGACTATTGTTCTAAGGATTTTGCATAATTTAACTTTATTCATTCCTCATATCAAATCTATGAGGTAGGTACAATTATTATCTCTATTTTATAGATGAAGAAACTGAGGCACAGAGAGGTAAAGTAACTGTCCAAGGACACACAGCTAGTAAGTAGTGGGATCTGAACCTTGTCTTAGTCCTCTGCCTGTTGCCGTCGAGTCAATTCCAACTCATAGTTACCTAGTGTTAATGTAAAAAAATACCACGAGTGGATAGCTTGAAAGTATAGAATCTTTTCCTCATAGTTCTAGAGGTTAAAAGTCCAAATCCAGGTCTCGATTGTGTTGACTCTTTCCTTCTTGGTAGCCACGGATGTTCCTTGGTTCCTTGGCATTCCTTGGCTTGTAGATGATCCTCACATGCTGTCTGTCTTCCCCTATGTGTGTGTCTCTGTGTCTATTCTGGTCATTTTATAACTCAGAGGTAATTTGGTTTAAGATCCACTCTACATTTCATGACCTCATTAACATAACAAAAGAAAACACTATTTTCAAACTGGGTTATATTTACAGGTACAGGAGCTAGGATTTTAACACATACTTTTTTTGGGGGGGTGGTTTCACAATTCCACCCATAACAAATCCCATTTCAAAACCTTTCTCTCTTTTCACTTCCTTCCTTCCCTTTTCTCGATCATATCATATTCTGTTCCCTGGTTCTATCCTAATGCCTTTAGTTTCCTGCAGCAACAAGAATTTGTAGCTTTATCTACACCCTTTTGGACCCATTGCTTTAACATCCATAATGTTCTGCGTGGGGCTAGTAAGAGATGAAAGGGCAGGTATTGCACAGGTTGCCCCATTGAATGATTCCTTCTGTATTACTTAATAAGGTGAAGAAGTCCGACATAGAAAACACCATTGTCAGCAGTGTTAACTTAGATTACAAAGGACAGTGACTGTTTGGGGAACCATTAGACAAAATGATTTTGACCTGCTCTAACAATTTAAATAGCTTTCATTTTATTTTGCAAAAAAATTGAATTTCATAACTTGATCATACTACCAAACCACCTTTGGGCAGAAAGTGCTATCCTCAGTGACCTTAAGGGATCAGACTTTCAATAAGATGCTCTTAATCAGCAGGCATATTAAGAAGGTCTGAACAGCATACACTATCTGCAGCCTGAAACGGTGATGGCAGCTGCTCTTTTATTAGCAAGCATACCTGATCTTCTTTATTCCTTAGCTACTTTGATGGCTTCTTTTCAAGGCTGGCCAATACATCATTAAAAAACACAGAATAAGCACTCAGAGTCAGATTCCAGAGATTCTGATAATTTTGAGCCCTACTAAAAGCCAGTTCCTTCTGAAGAATTAGAACAATTACCCTCCAACTTCAGCTCTTAAATAGTCAGATAGTAAGTAACCACACCTGATCTCTATAAAGACAAAGGGCTTCCATTGCCATGAGAAGACTAAGACTCTTTAAAAAAAAAAAAAGACTCTTTAGGGAGTACATATTTGGTAGAAGTGTCTTGTTGATTATGATTTTTGTGGAGAGAAATTGAAAAGCTATAAAATATGTAGTAAGATATGTGATGTTGTCATATGAGGCAAAAGAAAGGTGGGGAGAGGGGGCCAAGATGGCTGACTAGGTAGACGCTACCTTGGATCCCTCTTGCAACAAAGACTCGGAAAAACAAGTGAATCGATCACATACATGACAATCTATGAACCCTGACCAACAAACACAGATTTAAAGAGTTGACCTGAGAGACAGAGACGAAGAACGAACAACTACAGGGAAGAAGGGACTGTTTTCGGAGCCTGGAGCCAGCGTCCCAGTCAGGAAACCTTGGCGCCGGGCTTTGGACTGGGTGCAGGGGAGCTGAGCATGGCATCCTGTGACGGCGAAAACACGGGGCGCAGCCCTACCCCCCTGAACTGACCTTGGGAGGGGGCCCAGCCGGTCCATGAGGGCGGTGCGGCGATGTGGCTGGTGGGAGAAGTTGCCGGGAGGCAGCACTGGTTGCGGAGCTGGGAGTGCAGAGTCCCAGCTGGGGAAACTTGGTGCGGAGCTTTGGACTGGGCACTGGGGAGCTGAGCACGACATCCTGTGACGGTGCAAACACAGGGCGCAGCCCCAGCCCCCTGAACTGACCTTGGGGGGGCCCAGCCATCCACGTGGGGGGTGGCACTGCAACGCGGCTGGCAGGAGGAGAAGCCAACGGGAGGCAGCGACTGTTTTTGGAGCCGGGAGTGCAGCGTCCCAGCCGGGAACCTTTACGCTGGGCTTTGGACTGGCAGCGGAGGAACTGACCGCAGCTTCTGAGACAGTGCAAGCACGGATGCGGGCCTGACCCTCAGGGGCAATCTCTACCCAGCCAGCGCACACAGGCGATGCGCCCCTCGGGAATCTCAGATAAAACAGTCATCCCAACCAAGATAAGTAACTTTGTCTATATTCCGGGGTGCTACTCTCTCCCGTTTTTCTGAACCCTCCCCTCCCCTTCCCAGGCGGCTTCATTAACACTGGAATTTCCTGAGCCAGAGGGGGAACTGCTCCGCGGTTTTTCTTTTCCTTTTTTTGTTTTTGGTCTTTTCCTAATCCATTCTTCTGGCCTGAGAGAAGCAACCACCAAAAACCCAGGGACCAAAAATCCTTCCCTAATTGGACTAAAAACACAGAACCAGCTCCAGCCAAGCATATGCGATCCACAGTCTTGGGCTTTCATCCCTACAGGGAACAAGGTGGCTATTATAATGCAAAGGCTTTTCTGATAGGGATCTGACCTCATTTGTTTTAGCAGATTTACTGGAAAGACAAGTTTCCCAGGTCAGATATCTCTGCGTATTCAACAGAGCCCTCACTGACCCACAACAAGGAACTGAGGGCTGAAGCTCCCACCAGACCACCTAACCTCCTGCCTTAGGGGTCTAAGGAGGGTGACACCTACCAATCTGTAGAGGTACTTGCATTGGGGGCCTAAGGTACAGCTGCAGAGTCCACCCACCAAGGTGCTTTAGGAATAGAGACACACCTACCTCACTGACACTTGGGGGAAACCTGTCAGCATCCTGCCCCCCTTGGAGTGTGAACCCCAGCTGCTACTAGAATCTGGTGCACACAACTATTACCACTACTTCTCAAGGTGCATAGGTGACAGTGTGCATCACACACTTAATGACCCAAAATCAGATTCTACTCAAGAATAGCGGATGGACTCAGGCATATATATCTGGTAACAGCCCAACCCAGCTGGTAATAGGTCATAAGTGAGTCAATGGCTACAACAATCAAGACAGCGTAATCTAGTAGCCCATCTACATATATTGAAAGAAAACAAAACAAGATAAGACTCAGTGAGCAAATATAGAATAAATCACTACAATATCTTAGTGATGGCTCGGAGACAGCAGTCGATATCAAACCATATAAAGAAGCAGACCATGACTGCTTCTACAACCCCCCAAACAAAAGAATCAAAATCTTTCCCAAATGAAGATCCTGGAATTGCCAGATACAGAATATAAAAAACTAATTTACAGAATGCTTCAAGACATCAGGGATGACCTCAGAAATGAAATAAGGCAATCTACAGAAAAAGCCAAGGAACACACTGATAAAGCAGTTGAAGAACTCAAAAAGATTATTCAAGAACATAGTGGAAAAATTAATAAGTTGCAAGAATCCATAGAGAGACAGCATTCAGAAATCCAAAAGATTAACAATAAAATTACAGAATTAGACAACTCCATAGGAAGTCAGAGGAGCAGACTCAAGCAATTAGAATGCAGAGTGGGAAATCTGGAGGACCAGGGAGTTAACATCAATATAGCTGAAAAAAATCAGATAAAAGAATTTAAATAAATGAAGAAACCCTAAGAATCATGTGGGACTCTATCAAGAAGGATAACTTGTGTGTGATTGGAGTCCCAGAACAGGGAGGGATAACAGAAAACACAGAGAGAATAGTGGAAGATCTCCTGGCAGAAAACTTCCCTGACATCATGAAAGATGAAAGGATATCTATCCAAGATGCTCATCGAACCCCATTTAAGATTGATCCAAAAAGAAAAACACCAAGACATATTATCATCAAACTTGCCAAAACCAAAGATAAAGAGAAAATTTTAAAAGCAGCCAGGGAGAAAAGAAAGGTCTCCTTCAAGGGAGAATCAATAAGAATAAGTTCAGACTACTCAGCAGAAACCATGCAGGCAAGAAGGCAATGGGATGACATATACAGAGCACTGAAGGAGAAAAACTGCCAGCCAAGGATCATATATTCAGCAAAACTCTCTCTGAAATATGAAGGCAAAATTGAGATATTTACAGATAAACACAAGCTTAGAGAATTTGCAAAAACCAAACCAAAGCTACAAGAAATACTAAAGGAAATTGTTTGGTCAGAAAACCAATAATATCAGATACCAGCAAAACACAAGGTCACAGAACAGAACATCCTGATATCAACTCAAATAGGAAAATCACAAAAACAAATTAAGATTAATTAAAAAAAAACGCTCAAAACAGGGAATCATTGACGTCAATATGTAAAATATCACAATAATCAAAAAGAGGGACTAAATACAGGTGGCATACAACTGCCATATGGAGAGTGATACAAGCCGATAATGGACAATACAAGTTAGGTCTTTACTTAGAAGAATAGGGGTAAATATTAGGGTAACCACAAAGAGGTATAACAACTTCATAACTCCAAATAAAAACCAAGAAAAACATAACGACTCAGCAAACATAAAGTCAACTACTATGAAAATGAGGAACACACAGTTTACAAAGAAAAATGTCTCAGCACAAAAAAGTAAGTGGAAAAATGAAATTGTCAACGACACACATAAAAAGGCATCAAAATGACAACACTAAACACATACTTATCTATAATTACGCTGAATGTAAATGGACTAAATGCACCAATAAAGAGACAGAGTCTCAGACCGGATAAAGAAACACGATCCGTCTGTATGCTGCCTACAAGAGACACACCTTAGTCTTAGAGACACAAACAAACAAAAACCCAAAGGATGGAAAAAATATATCAAGCAAACAGTAAGCAAAAAAGAAGAGGAGTAGCAATATTAATTTCTGACAAAATAGACTTTAAAGTTAAATCCACCACAAAGGATAAAGAAGGACACTACATAATGATAAAAGGGACAACTGACCAGAAAGATATAACCATATTAAATATTTATGCACCCAATGACAGGGCTGCAAGATACATAAAACAAATTTTAACAGAACTGAAAAGTGAGATAGACACCTCCACAATTATAATAGGAGACTTCAACACACCACTTTCGGAGAAGGACAGGACATCCAGTAAGAACCTCAGTAGAGACATGGAAGACCTAATTACAACAATCAACCAACTTGACCTCATTGACTTATACAGAACTCTCCACCCAACTGCTGCAAAGTATACTTTTTTTCTAGCGCACATGGAACATTCTCTAGAATAGACCACATATTAGGTCATAAAACAAACCTTTGCAGAATCCAAAACATCGAAATATTACAAAGCATCTTCTCAGACCACAAGGCCATAAAAGTGGAAATCAATAACAGAAAAATTAGAGAAAAGAAATCAAATACTTGGAAACTGAACAATACCCTGCTGAAAAAAGACTGGGTTATAGAAGACATTAAGGAGGGAATAAAGAAATTCATAGAATGCAACGAGAATGAAAATACTTCCTATCAAAACCTCTGGGCCACAGCAAAAGCAGTGCTCAGAGGCCAATTTATATCGATAAATGCACACATAAAAAAAGAAGAAAGAGCCAAAAACAGAGAACTGTCCCTACAACTTGAACAAATAGAAAGTGAGCAACAAAAGAATCCATCAGGCACCAGAAGAAAACAAATAATAAAAATTAGAGCTGAACTAAATGAATTAGAGAACAGAAACACAACTGAAAGAATTAACAAAGCCAAAAGCTGGTTCTTTGAAAAAATTAACAAACTTGATAAACCATTAGCCAGACTAACTAAAGAAATACAGGAAAGGAAACAAATAACCCGAATAAGAAACGAGATGGGCCACATCACAACAGACACAACTGAAATTAAAAGAATCATAGCAGATTATTACGAAAAATTGTACTCTAACAAATGTGCAAACCTAGAAGAAATGGATGAATTCCTGGAAACACACTACCTACCTAAACTAAAACAATCAGAAGTAGAACAACTAAATAGACCCATAACAAAAAAAGAGATTGAAACGGTAATCAAAAAACTCCCAACAAAAAAAAAGCCCTGGCCTGGATGGCTTCACTGCAGAGTTCTACCAAACTTTCAGAGAAGAGTTAACACCACTACTACTAAAGGTATTTCAAAGCGTAGAAAATGACGGAATACTACCTAACTCATTCTATGAAGCCACCATTTCCCTGATACTAAAACCAGGTAAAGACATCACAAAAAAAGAATATTACAGACCTATATCCGTCATGAACATAGATGCAAAAATCCTCAACAAAATTCTAGCCAATAGAATTCAACAACATATCAAAAAAATAATTCACCATGACCAAGTGGGATTTATACCAGGTATCTTTTTTTTTTTTTTATGCAAGGCTGGTTTAATATTAGAAAAACCATTAATGTAATCCACCATATAAATAAAACAAAAGACAAAACCACATGATCTTATCAATTGATGCAGAAAAGGCATTTGACAAAGTCCAACACCGATTCATGATAAAAACTCTCAGCAAAATAGGAATTGAAGGAAAATTCCTCAACATAATAAAGGGCATTTTATACAAAGCCAACAGCCAACATCACTCTAAATGGAGAGAGCCTGAAAGCATTTCCCTTGAGAACGGGAACCAGACAAGGATGCCCTTTATCACCACTCTTATTCAACATTGTGCTAGAGGTCCTAGCCAGAGCAATTAGGCTAGACAAAGAAATAAAGAGCATCCGGATTGGCAAGGAGGAAGTAAAATTATCTCTATTTGCAGATGACATGATCTTGTACACAGAAAACCCTAAGGAATCCTCCAGAAAACTACTGAAACTAATAGAAGAGTTTGACAGAGTCTCAGGTTATAAGATAAACATACAAAAATCACTTGGATTCCTCTACACCAACAAAAAGAACATCGAGGAGGAAATGACCAAATCAATACCATTCACAGTAGCCCCCAAGAAGATAAAATACTTAGGAATAAATCTTACCAAAGATGTAAAAGACCTATACAAAGAAAACTACAAAGTACTACTACAAGAAACTAAAAAGGACCTACTTAAGTGGAAAAACATACCTTGCTCATGGATAGGAAGACTTAACATAGTAAAAATGTCTATTCTACCGAAAGCCATCTCTACATACAATGCACTTCCGATCTAAATTCCAAAGTCATTTTTTAATGTGATGGAGAAACAAATCACCAACTTCATATGGAAGGGAAAGAAGCCTCGGATAAGTAAAGCATTACCGAAAAAGAAGAAGAAAGTGGGAGGCCTCACTCTACCTGATTTCAGAACCTATTATACAGCCACAGTAGTCAAAACAGCCTGGTACTGGTACAACAACAGGCACATAGACCAATAGAACAGAATTGAGAACGCAGATATAAATCCATCCACATATGAGCAGCTGATATTTGACAAAGGCCCAGTGTCAGTTAATTGGGGAAAAGATAGTCTTTTTAACAAATGGTGCTGGCATAACTGGATATTCATTTGCAAAAAAATGAAACAGGACCCATACCTCACACCATGCACAAAAACTAACTCCAACTGGATCAAAGACTTAAACATAAAGACTAAAACGATAAAGATCATGGAAGAAAAAATAGGGACAACGTTAGGAGCCCTAATACAAGGCATAAACAGAATACAAAACATTACCAAAAATAATGAAGAGAAACCCAATAACTGGGAGCTCCTAAAAATCAAACACCTATGCTCATCTAAAGACTTCACCAAAAGAATAAAAAGACCACCTACAGACTGGTAAAGAATTTTCAGCTACGACATCTCAGACCAGCGCCTGATCTCTAAAATCTACATGATTCTGTCAAAACTCAACCACAAAAAGACAAACAACCCAATCAAGAAGTGGGCAAAGGATATGAACAGACACTTCACTAAAGAAGATATTCAGGCAGCTAACAGATACATGAGAAAATGCTCTCGATCATTAGCCATTAGAGAAATGCAGATTAAAACTACGATGAGATTCCATCTCACTCCAACAAGGCTGCCATTAATCCAAAAAACACAAAATAATAAATGTTGGAGAGGCTGCGGAGAGACTGGAACTCTTATACACTGCTGGTGGGAATGTAAAATGGTACAACCACTTTGGAAATCTATCTGGCATTATCTTAAACAGTTAGAAATAGAACCCATACAACCCAGAAATCCCACTCCTCGCAATATACCCTAGAGATACAAGAGCCTTCATACAAACAGATATATGCCCACCCATGTTTATTGCAGCTCTGTTTACAATAGCAAAAAGCTGGAAGCAACCAAGGTGTCCATCAACGGATGAATGGTTAAATAAATTGTGGTATATTCACACAATGGAATACTACGCATCGATAAAGAACAGTGACGAATCTGTGAAACATTTCATAACATGGAGGAACCAGGAAGGCGTTATGCTGAGTGAAATGAGTCAGAGGCAAAAGGACAAATATTGTATAAGATCACTATTATAAGATCTTGAGAAATAGTATAAACTGAGAGGAACACATACTTTTGTGGTTACGGGGGGGGAGGGAGGTAGGGAGGGAGAGGGTTTTTTTTACTGATTAATTAGCTGAAAAGAACTGCTTTAGGTGAAGGGAAGGACAATACTCAATACATGGAAGGTCTACTCAACTGGACTGGACCAAAAGCAAAGAAGTTTCCGGGATAAACTGAGTGCTTCAAAGGTCAGCGGAGCAAGGGCGGGGGTTTGGGGACCATGGTTTAAGGGGACTTCTAAGTCAATTCACAAAATAATTCTATTATGAAAACATTCTGCATCCCACTTTGAAATGTGGCGTCTGGGGTCTTAAATGCTAACAAGCGGCCATCTAAGATGCATCAATTGGTCTCAACCCACCTGGATCAAAGGAGAATGAACACCAAGGTCACACGATAACTATGAGCCCAAGAGACAGAAAGGGCCACATGAACCAGAGACTTACATCATCCTGAGACCAGAAGAACTAGATGGTGCCCGGCCACAACCGATGACTGCCCTGACAGGGAGCACAACGGAGAACCCCTGAGGGAGCAGGAGATCAGTGGGATGCAGACCCCAAATTCCCATAAAAAGACCATACTTAATAGTCTGACTGAGACTAGAGGAATCCCGGCGGTCATGGTCCCCAAACCTTCTGTTGGCCCAGTACAGGAACCATTCCCGAAGACAACTCATCAGACTTGGAAGGGACTGGACAGTGGGTAGGAGAGAGATGCTGATGAAGAGTGAGCTATTTGTATCAGGTGGACACGAGACTGTGTTGGCATCTCCTGTCTGGAGGGGGGATGGGAGGGTAGAGAGGGTTGGAAGCTGGCAAAATTGTCACGAAAGGAGAGACTGGAAGGGCTGACTCATTAGGGGGAGAGAAAGTGGGAGTACGGAGTAAGGTGTATATAAACTTATATGTGACAGTCTGACTTGATTTGTAAACGTTCACTTGAAGCTCAGTAAAAATTAAAAAAAAAAGAAGGAAATGTGAGAAATACGGTCATAAGAAAACAGTTCTAAAAAGGTCACCTTACATCATATAATTTATTTTTACCTCAGATAAATACCTCAGAATATCCTATAAGCTTCCTTATGATAGATTTTTTATTGAGGTGAAATTAATATAAAATTAACCATTTTTTAAGTGAACAATTCAGTGGCATTTAGTACATTCACTGTGCACGATCACCACATCTATCAAGTTCCAAAACATTTCATCACCCCAAAAGATAACCCTGTACCCATGAAGCAGTTACTCCCCATTTCCTCCTCCTCCCAGCCCCTAGTAAACACTAATCTGTTTTTGTCTCTATGCATTTGCCGTTTCTAGATATTTTACATTAAGCGGAGCGCACAGTATTTGTCCTTTTGTATCTGATACTTCACGTAGCATAATGTTTTCAAGGCTCATTTGTGTTGTATCAGTACTTCATTCTTTTTATGGCTGAAAATTATTCCATTGTGTGGATTTACCACATTTTATTTATCCATTCATCAGCCAATGGACATTTGGGATGTTTCCACTTTTTGGCTGTCATGAGTAATGATGCTATGAATATTCATGTATATGTTTTTGTGTGAATATATGTTTTCTACCTATCAGTGGAATTGCTGGGTCATAGAGTAACTCTGTGTTTCACTTTTTGAGGAACTTTCAAATTGTTTTCCATAGAGGCTGCACCATTTTACATTCCCACCAGCAGCGGATGAGGGTTCCAGTTTCTCCACATCTTCACGAACACTTGCTATTTTCTGTTTTTTTTTTTTTTTATAATAGCCATTCTTGTGGATTTGATTTGCATTTCCCTGACTACTAATGCTGAGCATCTTTTCATGAACTTGTTGGCCATTTTTATATTTTCTTTGGAGAAATGTGTGTTCAAGTTATTTGCCCATTTTTGAATTCAGTTGTTTGTCTTTTTGTTGTTGAGTCGTAAGAATTTCTTTATGTATTTTGGACACTAGACCCTTAGCAGAAATATGCTTTGCAAATATTTTACCCTATTCTGTAGGTGGTCTTTTTGTCATAAGTAATTTGATTCTTCTCTTTTTAGTCATATGATAAGACTATACTTCTCCATCCCCCCTCAACGGGAGCAGAAGTGATATTCATCCCTTTAGGTGGAAGCTCTAGGAGCTAGTGTGCTATTTGCCATGCCCTCTTTCCTTTTGCCACAGCAATGGGTTACGCTCTAGATCATGGCTGCTCTGTCAGCTTGGATTTTGGAGTGAGGATGACATGGAACAGAGAGTCTGCTTGACCTAACATGAACATGTAGTGTAAGCAAAAAAAAAAAAAAAAAAAAAAAACCTTTGTTGTTTTGAGCCACTAAGGTTTGGGGGTTGTTTGTTACTGCAGCATAACTTAGGCTTTCCTGAGTAATACAAAGGGTCAAATAAAGCACTAACTTAATCATCATAGGTAGTAGTTACTACACTGCAAAATGCTCTCTGCAGATGAAAGCATAGGGTAGAAAAGCTGTGGCAACTTGCCTCCACTCTTGCCCTTCTCCCTGTTTTCTATATAATAACTGGTGATATTTTCTAGAAAACACTAAATCTGATCATGCTATCCTTCTCAAAATCCTTTAATGGCTTCTCACTGTTCTAAAATTATTAAAATGTTTCAAAATCTTTAGCACCATCAACAAATCCCTTTATGATATAACCTCTGCCTGCTCCTTAAGCCTCATCTAATATCAGTTATGCTCTCTGTTTCTTCAATTATTTTTGGTAAATATAGACTTTTTTTTCTAGAAAACCATTCATTCTATCCAATATTTCAATTGTTTCCACCTCAGGGCCTTTGTACTTGTTCCCTTTCCTTGAAATGTTATTCACCACTACCCTCACCAACTCCCCACCTCCCTCCGTGCTTGATCAATTTCAACCCATCATATGGGTATTAACATCATTTCTCAGGGAGATCTTTCTTGGTTCCCCACTCTGGGCTAAATATTCTATATCTGTGCTCTCATAGTACTGTACTTTACCTGGCCTATCACTTATCGTATAATAATTATATTGTGATGCGTATTATTACTCATCTATCTTGCCCCAATAGAATATAAATTCCATGAGGACAGGAACGTTGCTTATATTTTTCACCACAGTACCCCAAGTGCCTTGAACAGCGTCTGGCATGTGGTAGGAAGAGGGAATGATTGCATCCTTTATTTTAGTCATCTGTCTTTTGCAAATGAGTCAGGAACCAAGGTAGAACTAGGGCTCAATATCCAATCATATAACTGACATTATGCTAGCTTTCATGAACCAATCTTGTAGGTTGGAATCACAATTCACCTCTGGTTCTGAGTATTTTTGAATATATAAGAAGGCTGCATCTTTCTGAGTAATTGAACTTTGAGCTTTCTGATATTGACAGGCTCTGATTTTTTTTTAAAGTGCCATTTGTAAGAAATAGAGTTCAGAGTTGCCTTATTAGTCTAGGGCAGCTCAAGCGTGCTTAAGTCCCTGAGCTTTTTATGAATATGGCTATGATTACAGATCAAGGGTATAGTCTACCTTAATAGTCCTTATGTGTGCTTTTAACAGCAAATGTACCATTCTAGTTTCCCGTATTTTGGGTTTATTAATATTCCATCTTATATCTTTTATGTAAGAGAACACATAAAATTACAGGAAGTAGGAAGTGCACTGAATTTTTCCCTCCTTAAAAACAAAGAATTATCCAAAACATTCAATCTTGCTTTATTGCCTGGCTAGACTGTTACTTTTATTCCACATTCACAAGCATTTATTGAATAGTCTAGACTTAGCCCTATTCCAGGTGGGACATACAAAGTAGTATGTGACATGGTGGTCCCTTTGACAAGTTCACCCTTTTGAGAAAAAAAAGTCAGGTGTGACTTCCTAAGTGAACACTTTCATCTCTAACTTGGATCCTTATAAGAGCTTTAGTGATCAATATAGACTTACAGATCTGCTGTTGTTACACTACAGACCAGTAATGTGATTAATGGACACACACGTGTAGTTAAAGGATATTAAGTTTGTTAAGTGACAACAGATATAGAAACATACCTACTCAGGGACTATTACTTAAAGTAGGAGATAAGGCATCATAAACTTGGATGGAAGTATAGACTTCCGAGTTCTTCCTATGTTTTCCATAGGGTCTTATACTGCTGATGACAACATGGTATGAGGAATCTCTCAGGTGTGAGCAGCCCACCTTTGCCAGTCTCATGGGTGTTTCTATCCACTTCTGTCTCACCTATTCACTCTTTTCCCAAGTGTTGTAGAGATTGATTATCCTGAATTATCTGAGTGGTACCAATCTAATCACATGGGTCCTTAAAAGTGGAGAACCTTTCCCAGCTATGGTCACAGAGAAATTTGACTATGGAAGTAAGGCACAGAGAGATGCAATGTTGCTGGTTTTGAAGAGGGAGGAAGGAGGCCATTGGCCAGGCAATGTGGACAGCCTCTTGAAGCTGGAAGAACAAGAAAATAAGTTCTCTCCTAGAGCCACCAGAAAGGAATGCAACCCTGCTGACACCTTGATTTTTGCTCAGTGAGACCCGTGCTGGACTTGTGACCTACATAACTGTAAGGTGATAAGTTTGTGTTATTTTAAGCCACTAGCAAATAGAAAACTAACACAATTTGGAAGAAAATAACACCAAGAAGAGTGTTATTAAGAATGATTGTCTTTGGGTGATGGAATTATGGATGATTTTTACTATCATGATAATGTTTTTCTGTGTTTTCTAAATCATCTGTTAAAAAAGGAAGAGAGGAAGGAGATTGTTATTTTTTCTGATCTTATGTAAAAAATCTTATGCACATTTGATTATTTCCTTAAGATAAGTTTCTTGAAGTGTAATTACTGAGTCAAAGGGTACAAATAATTTTAAGGTCCTTGAGATTCATTGGCAAATTCCCTTCAGAAAGATTGTACCAATTAAACTCCTACCCAATATTTACCTTCACTGCAACTTTTGGTGAATTTGTTATGCTGGTTCTCCTTCATTCACTTTATAAAGCTCAAGCAAATAAATTAAACAACATTGATATACAGAGCCAAGAAAAAGGAAACAAAACTGAAATACAAGTTTAGTGCTATATTTTCATGCTATCTTGAAACATACACTTGGGGCCACTTCACCTTTCTGAACGTGTTCAAGGTTATTCACATGCCACTCAAAGTTCTCTTCTGACTCCAAAGTAACATTATCTACTTTCTCACTACTCTGTTGAAAATCAGAAGGGCCAGCAGCTTCTTCAGCATTTCAGAATAGCCAGGATTCTCTTTCTGGAACATCCTGAAGTGCCCCTCCTTGTAAAGAGTCATTTCTTTGGATTATAATGTCCCTTAAAGCCTTTTTTTCCCCCTTTCTGGCATCAAGCTTCTCTCCATGAGATTCTCTCTGCAATAGATTTCCAAAACAAGTCTCTAAGTACGTGTGCTTGAAACAAGTCTGCACTTCTCTCCAATTTGAGTCTTTTCTCTGCATGTGGGAAGGGCACCATCACTCAGTTGATTTCGTCAAGGTATTCAGGCTGGTAAATAACTTTAAAATGGGGCTTTGAACTAGTTCAAACCCCTGCTGGGAATTTGCATTTCTAACAAGTTCCCAGGAAGTTATACATAAGAATCACCAGGGGACCTCGTTAATCTGTGGATTCTGATTCAGTATATCTGGGGTGGAAATGCAAATTCTCAGCAGGAGACTTGTTAGGGATGCAAATTCCCAGCAGGGGTTTGAACTGGAAGGAACCGGTTGGAAGCCTTGCTTTAAAGTCTGTACTTAAGGGATAGATGCATTTTGAAATAGAAACAAAATATATGTGAGACTTATTATTTGCTGTGCGTTCCTGGAGGTTATTATAAAACGAATTAAATTTCCCATAGGAGTAATGATTATTGGGGTTCATAGCAAAAAAGTGATAGCTTTAAAAGTAATGATAAATAATAAATACGTCTTCTAAATTTTTTTTTTTTAAATAACTTCTCTGACCTCAGAACTATTTTCAAAGTAATAAGTACTCGACAAATGTTTGTTGTGTTGTTGAAGATGGTGGTATTTATCAGATCAAGAAAACCATTTTCAAATATTTAAGGGCTAACTCACCATCTTTCCCTTTCACCCTCTCTACCTCCCTCAGTTTATTCAAAGCTACAAATAGAACTAGTCAACCTTGGAGTGAAGTAATGTCACTAGGAAGCCCTAAGTGCTGTTGTCATTTTTTTATTACCCTTTAATGCCACAGCGACAGAGCACCAGCTCTATTCCATGTGATCACAGTTATGCATAACATCCTTTCAGGCAGCGTCCAACTGCATATATGTCCGTGGTCCCTTAAGGTTATAATAGGGCTCAGAAGTCCTGACTGGAAAATGGGAGGTAGCAGACATAACCAGACATAGTGAATGCTACAGCTTCCTGCACACAACACTTGTTATCTCATGTCTCTTATATATAAAGCAAGTGTGCTACTAGGTGTATAATGGTACAGTACATATATAATCTGTAACATATATGTCTTCACAGTCATAATAAACACCTGTGTTACTGGCTTATGTATGTACTATATTGTAATTTCTACCATTATTTTAATATGAACTTCCCCTAAAACCAAAAAACCAAACCCATTGCTGTGGAGACGATTCCAACTCAAAGCAATCCTATAGGACAGAGTGGAACTGCCCCACAGAGTTTCCAAGGAGCAGCTGGTGGATTCAAACTGCCCACTCTTTGGTTAGCAGCCAAAAGTTTGCCATATAACAGTGCATGCTTCCAATCGTAGGCAGCAGCATCCAATCTCATGTATCGCACATCTCTTAAGTGTTGTAGCATTATCACTCTGTTTAAATTTCTTTCAAAAATATTGCCGTGATGTGCATCATGGTTCCCAGATGCAGCAAAACCGGTGCAAGTGATAGCAGCAGCAAGAGGCAAAGGACAAGTATAGATTTGGACAAGAAACAAAAAATATCCCATATGGTTTTGCTAAGTATATAATATGGTGTTTGCACAACTTCCAAATCAAATACTGTCCTATTTCACAGAACGTATTATGGACATTAAGCAACATGTGACTGTATTTCAATTTGACTACCCTACCGTAGGAGATTTCAGCAGCCCACCCTCTGTTCTCTGTTCTTGATCAGCTCCCAATCTCAATCCAGAAGAAATCCGTTTTCCTAACAACAAACAAGCAACAACAAAACACTAGGTAGACTAGCTTTTAGCAAATAGAAAAAAAAATATTTCCTACACAATCACCACGTTGATTGATTCAGTAAGATGCTCAATGATTTACCTACCCATTTATATTTATCAATCACCTGGTATAAAAAGGAAACCCTAGTGACGTAGTGGTTAAGAGCTATGGATGCCAACCAAAAGGTTGGCAGTTCGAATCCATGAGCTGCTCCTTGGGAACTCTATGGGGGCAGTTCTACTCTGTCCTGTAGGGTTGCTATGAGTCAGAATCGACTCAACGGTAATGGGGTTCTTTTTTTTTTTACTATAAAAGATGCAAAAACAACTTTAAATTATTTTTGAGATGCATCCTGAGCAATTCATACTTTGTTGAGAGTTGTAAAAAAACAAAAAAACCTAGCAGGTCATGAGCATTATCTTTTAAAAAAGGAAATTTCAGTGTTTTCTCACTTGCTAAGACAGGCATAAAACAGTATCCGATTGAACTAGAGGCTATGTGGAAACATTGAATGTCTTAAGGTAAAGAAAAAGTTGGAAGCATGAGGTGGGACATAGTACAACTTTGAATTCCACATCTTCATCTTCTCTACAGATGCCTTGATTCCTTCTATCTTATTAAATAATGATCAGCTCTTCCTCTTCTCTCTCTTAAATTTTTCCACTTTGCCCATTCCATTGTCTTTCTTACCTACTTCCATGCAAGAAAGAAGCCATTCTCATTCAACCCCATGCTTTCCAAGACTATGGTCCATCAGTAATTGACCACTTCCATTCCCCCGCCACCCCACCTTTCTTACATTTTCACTCTATTCACTTCAGTAGCTTATTCCCCTTACTTTTTAGGCATGATCAAGTATTCCTTTTCCTAAAAAACAACAGCAAAAAAAAAAAAAAAAAACAACCCAGACACCTGTTTTTTCAACGCTGTGACTTTTTAAAGGTATTCATCCTTAGGTACGTGTCTGTCAGTTTGTCCTACTGTAGGGGCTTGCGTGTTGGTATGATGCTGGACGTAATGCCACTGGTATTCAGACACCAGCAAAGTCATACATGGAGAATAGGTTTCAGCTGAGCTTCCAGACTAGGAAGAAGGACCTGGTAGTCTACTTCTGAAAAGAATTAGCTAGTAAAAACCTTATGAATAGCAGCGGAACATTGTCTGATATAGTGCCGGAAGATGAGGCTTCCCCGCCCCCCCCCCCCCCCGCCAGATTGGAAGGCACTTAAAAGACGACTGGGGAAGAGCTGCCTCCTCACAGTAGAGTCGACCTTAATGACGTGGCCGGAGTTAAGCTTTTGGGACCTTCATTTGCTGATGTGGCACTACTCAAAATGACAAGAAACAGCTACAAATATCCATTAATAATCGGAACAGGGAGTATACCAGGTATGAAACTAGGAAAATTGGAAATTGTAAACAATGAAGTAGAACGCGTAGACATCGATATCCTAGGCATTAGTGAGATGAAATGGACTGGTACTGACCATTTTGAATTGGACAATCATGTGGTCTACTATACCAGGAATGACAGCATGAAAAGGAATGGCGTTGCATTCATTGTCAAAAAGAACGTTTCAAGATCTATCCTGAAGAGCAATGCTGTCAGTATAGGATAATGTCCATACGCCTACAATGAAGACCAGTTAATATGACTATTATACAAATTTACGCACCAACCATTAAGGCCAAAGATGAAGAAATTTAAGGTTTTTACCAACTTATGCAGTCTGAAATTGACTGAACATGCAATCAGGATGCATCAATAAATACTGGTGATTGGAATCTGAAAGTTGGAAACAAAGAGGAAGGATTGGTAGTCGGAAAATACTGCCTGGGTGATAGAGAGGGTGCCAGAGATCACATGAGAGAATTTTGCAAGGCCAACGACTTTTTCACTGCAAATACCTTTTTTCACCAACATAAATGGTGACTGTACTTTTTTTTTTTATATACACATGGACCTCGCCAGATGGAATACACAGGAATCAAATCAACTACATCTGTGGGAAGAGACTATGGAAAAGTTCAATATCATCAGTCAGAACAAGGCTGGGGGCCGACTGTGGAACAGACCATCAATTGCTCATACGGAAGTTCAAGTTGGAACTGAAGAAAATTGGAACAAGTCCATGGGAGCCAAAGTATGACCTTGAATATATCCCATCTGGGTTTAGAGACCATTTCAAGGATAGATTTGATGCGTTGGACACTAATAACTGAAGACCAGACGAGTTGTGGGATGACATCAAGAATATCATACATGAAGAAATCAAGAGGTGATTAAAAAGACAGGAAAGAAAGAAAAGACCAAAATGGACGTCGGAAGAAACTGAAGCCTGCTCTTGAATGTTGAGCAGCTAAAGCAAAGGAAGAAATGTTGAAGTAAAAGATCTGAACAGATTTCAAAGGGTGGCTCAAGAAGACAAAGTAAAGTATTATGATGACATGTGCAAAGACCTGGAGATAGAAAACCAAAAGGGAAGAACACGTTCGGCATTTCTCAAGCCGAAAGAACTGAAGAAAAGATTCAAGCCTTGAGATGCTATAGTGAAGTATTCTACGGGGAAAATATTAAACGATGCAGGAAGCATTAAAAGAAGATGGAAGGAACACACAGGGTCATTAAACCAAAAAGAATTGCTCGATGCTCAACCATTTCAGGAGGTAGCATATGATCAGGAACCTATGGTGCTGAAAGAAGAAGTCCAAGCTGCACTGGTGGTATTGGTAAAAAAGAAGGCTCAGGGAATTGACTGAATATTAATTGAGATGTTTCAACAAATGGGTGTAGCGCTGGAAGTGCTCACTCATCTATGCCAGGAAATTTGGAAGACAGCTACCTGGCAAACTGACTGGAAGAGATCCATATCTATGCCTATTCCCAAGAAAGGTGATCCAACCAAAAGCAGAAATTATTGAACGATATCATTAATATCACACCCACCAAAAAAAAATTAATATTACATGCAAGCAAAATTTTGCTGAAGATCATTCAAAAGGGGCTGCAGCAGTATATCAACAGGGAACTGCCAGAAATTCAGGCCGGATTCAGAAGAGGATGTGGAACCATGGATATCATTGCTAATGTCAGATGGATCCTGGCTGAAAGCAGAGAATACCAGAAGGATGTTTACCTGTGTTTTATTGACTATGCAAAGGCATTTGACTGTGTGGATCATAACAAATTATGGATAACATTGCAAAGAATGGGGATTCCAGAACACTTAATAGTGCTCATGAGGAACTTGTACATAGATCAAGAGGCAGTTGTTCGGACAGAATAAGGGGGTACTGAGTGGTTTAAGGTCAGGAAAGGGGTGTGTTAAGGTTGTATCCTTTCACCATAGCTATTCAATTGTATGCTGAGCAAATAATCTGAGAAGATGGACTATATGCAGAACGGGGCATCAGGATTGGAGGAAGACTCATTAACAACATGTGTTATGCAGATGACACAACCTTGCTTGCTGAAAGTGAAGAGGACTTGAAGCACTTACTGATGAAGACTAAAGACCACAGCCTCCAGTATGGATTGCACCTCAACATAAAGAAAACAAAAATCCTCACAACTGGACCGATAAGCAACATCACGATAAATAGAGAAAAGATTGAAGTTGTCAAGGATTTCATTTTACTTGGATCCACAATCAGCACCCGTGGAAGCAGCCGTCAAAACATCAAACCATTCATTGCACTGGGCAAATCTACTGCAAAGGAACTCTTTAAGTGTTGAAAAGCAAAGATGTCACCTTGAAGACCATGGTGGGCCTGACCAAACCATAGTATTTTTAATCTCATCATATGCATGCGAAAGCTGGACAATGAATGAGGAAGACCAAAGAAGAATTGACGCTTTTGAATTATGGTGTTGTTGAAGAATATCGAATATACTGTAGATTGCGAAAACAACGAACAAATCTGTCTTGGAAGAAGATGCTCCTTAGAAGCAAGGATAGCAAGACTGAGTCTCACGTACTTTGGACATGTTATCAGGAGGGATCATTCCCTGGAGAAGGACATCATGCTTTGTAAAGTACAGGGTCAACAGAAAAGAGGAAGACCCTCAACAAGATGGATTGACACAGCAGCTGCAACAATGGGCTGAAGCATAACAAGGATTGTGAGCATGGTGCAGGACTGGGCAGTGTTTCCTTCTGTGGTACATAGTGTCACTATGAGTCAGAACCAACTCAGTGGCACCTAACAACATCAACAACAACATCCTTAAGCTAGCACTTACTGAGCTCTTAGTATGTTCCAGAAAGTGTACCAAACTTTTTACATGCATCATTTCATTTAATCCTTACATCAACCTTATAAGGTAGGTAATATTATTAGCCCAATTAACAGAGAAAGCTGAGGCTCCAGAGTGAAGCAACTTACCCCAAATCCTGAAATTATTAGTGGTGGAGCTCTGACTTAAACCTGTAACAGTCTGACTCCAAAGCACATGCTTATTCATTTTACTGTGCTGATTTGTCTTCTCTCTCTGTCTTTCTATCCTCTTTATCAAAAAGATACAGTGTCTATGCTTCCTTACCTCACTATTACCTTCTGGCAGTGCTTTTTGGTTCCACAACTATATTACAACTCCTGTATCAAACAATCTGTTATGAATTGAATTGTGTTTCCCAAATATATGTATTGTAAATCCTAACCCCTATACCTGTGGTTTTGGAGCCCTCATGGCACAGTGGTGAAGAACTTGTCTGCTCACCAGAATATTGGCAGTTTAAATCCATCAGCCACTCCTTGGAAACCCTATGGGGCAGTTCTACTCTGTCTTACAGGGTCACCAGAGTCAGAATTGACTGCAAGGGTTTGGTTGGTTTGTTTTGGTATACCTGTGGTTATAATCCCATTTGGGAATGGATTTTCTTTGTTATGTTAATAAGGCAGGATTAGTGTAGGGTGTGTCTTAAATCAATCTCTTTTTATATATAAAAGGAGCAGATTAAGAAGCACAGTTAGGGGAAGAGAGATGCCAAGCCACATGGAGATCATCCAGGAGGAGAAGGTCAAAAGAGACAAGGACCTTCCTCTAGAGCTGATAGAGACACCAAAACTTCCCCTAGAGCTGCCACTCTGAATTTGGACTTCTATTGTCCTAAACTATGAGAAAATAAATATCTGTTTGTTAAAGCCACCAATTTGTGGTATTTCTGTTATAGTAGCACCAGATAACTAAGACATCTTCTAAACACCAACTTTGATGTTTCTTTCCTCTGTTCTTTTTAAATGTCTCATCTTCTCCCACTTTGCTACACTACTTGATAGAGAGATCTTATCCTTGTTTTTTGGTAATCTTTTTCCTCTTGACCATGGTTGTTGTAGTAGTCCTTAAAAATTCTAACTCATAGCCACCATATGTACAACAGAACAACACACTGCCCAGTCCTGCTCCATGCTCATAATCGTTGCTATGTTTGAGCCCATCGTTGCACCCACTGTGTCAATCCATCTCATTGAGGGTCTTCTTTTTCACAGACCTCCACTTTACCAAGCATGATGTTTTTCTGCAGGGACTGGCCCCACCTGATAACATGTTGAAAGTGCATGAGGCGAAGAAGTCTCGCCATACTAACTTCTCAGGAGCATTCTGGTTGTACTTCTTCCAAGACAGATTTGTTTGTTCTTTTGGCAGTCCGTGGTATATTCAATATTCTTCAACAACAGCACAGTTCAAGGGTGTCAATTCTTCGGTCTTCCTTATTCATTGCCCAGCTTTCACATGCATATGAGGCAACTGAAAATACCATGCATTGGGTCAGGCACACCTTAGTCCTCAAAGTGACATCTTTGCTTTTCAACCTTTAAAGAGGTCTTTTGCAGCAGATTTGCCCAATGCAGTGCATCTTTTGTGTTCTTGACTGCTGCTTCCATGGGTGTTGATTGTGGACCCAAGTAAAATGGAATCCTTGACAACTTCAATATTTTCTCCATTTATCATGATGTTGTTTATTGGTCCAGCTGTGAGAATTTTTCTTTATGTTGATGTGCAATCCATACTGAAAGCTGTGGGCTTTGATGTGCTTCAAGTCCTTTTCACTTTTAGCAAACAAGGTTGTGTAATCTGCATATTGCAGATTATTAATGAGTCTTCCTTCAGTTGTGATGCCTCATTCTTCTTCGTATAGTCCAGGTTCTCAGATTATTTGCTCAGCATACAGATTGAATAAGTATGGTGAAAGTATACAACCCTGACGCATACGTTTCCTCATTTCAAACCACCAAGCATCCCCTTTTTCTTTTCGAACTACTGCCTCTCTACCTATGTACAGATTCAGCACGAGCGTAAGTAAGTGTCCTGGAATTCCCATTCTTCACAATATTATTCATAATTTGTTAAGATCCACACAGTTGAATGCCTTTGCGTAATCAATAAATTGCAGGTAAACATCTCTCTGGTATTCTCTGCTTTCATCCAGGATCCAACTGACATTAGCAATGATATCCCTTGTTCCATGTTCTCTTCTGAATTCGGCTTGAATTTCTGGCAGTTCCCTGTGGATGTACTGCTGCAGCCACTTTCGAATGATCTTCAGGAAAATTTTACTTGCGTGTGATAGTAAGAATATCGTTTGATGATTTCCACATTTGGTTTGATCACCTTTCTTTGGCATGTGCACAAATATTGATCTCTTCCAGGCAGCTGGCCAAATAGTGCTTTCCAAGTTTCTTGGCGTAGATGGGTGAGGGCTTCTAGAATTTTCATCCCTTTGCATATCAGTTGGTATTCCATCAATTCCAGGAGTTTTGTTTTTTGCCAGTGCCTTCAATGTAGCTTAAACTTCCTTCAATATCATCGGTTCTTGATCATGTACTACCTCCTGAAATGGTTGAATGTCGACCAATTCTTTTTGGTATAGTTACTCTGTATTTTCCTTCCATCTTCTTTTGATGCTTCCTGCATCATTCAATATCTTGCCCATAGAATCCTTCAATGTTGCAACTTGAGGCTTGAATTTTTTCTTCAGTTCTTTCTCTTGAGAAATGCTGAGCGTGTTCTTCCTTTTTGGTTTCCTAACTCCAGATTTTGCACGTCATTATAATACTTTGTCTTCTCGAGCCACCCTTTGAAATCTTCTGTTCAGCTCTTTTACTTTATCATTTCTTCCCTTCACTTTAGCTATTCTATATTCAACAGCAAGTTTCAGAGTCTCTTATGAAATCCATTTTGATCTTTTCTTTATTTCCTGTCTTTTTAATGATTTTTTCTTACTTCATGTGTCTTAATCATCTAATGCTGCTATAATAGAAGTACCACAAGTGGATGGCTTTAATAAAGAGAAATTAATTTTCTTACAGTCTAGTAGGCTAGAAGTCCAAATTCAGGGTGTGAGCTCCAGGAGAAGGCTTTCTCTCTCTGTCAGCCCTGGAGAAAGGTCCTGTCGTCAATCTTCCCCTGGACTAGGAGCTTCTCTGTACAGGAACCCTGGGTCCAAAGGATGCACTGTGCTCCCAGTGCTGCCCCCACTCTCCACTTGCTTCCCTTTCCTTTTTCTCTCTTGAGAGATAAAAGATGGTGCAGGCCACACCCTAGGGAAACTCCTTTTATTTTGGCTCAGGAATGTGACCTGGGTAAGGGTATTACAATCCCACCGTAATCCTCTTTAATATAAAATCACAATCACAAAATGGAGGACAACCACGCTAAACTGGAAATCATGGCCCAGCCAAATTGATACACACATTATAAAAAAAAGGGGGGACTTAATTCAATCCGTGACATCATGTTTGATGTCCTTGATGTCATTCCGCAACTCATCTGGTCTTTGATCATTAATGTTCAATGCATCAAATCTATTCTTGACATGGTCTCTAAATTCAAGTGGGATATACACCAGGTTGTATTTTGGCTCTCGTGGATTGCTTTAATTTTCTTCAGCTTTTTTTTTTTTCAACTTGAAATTGCATATGAGCAATTGAGGTTCTGTTCCACAGGTGGCCCTGGCCTTGTCCTGACTGATGAAATGACCTTCTCCATAGTCTTTTTCTACAGATACAGTAGATTTGACTCCTGTGTATTTCATCTAGCGAGGTCCACGTATATAGTTGCTGCTTATGTTGTTGAAAAAGGTATTTCCAATGAATAGGTCATTGGTCTTGCAAAACTCTATTATGTGATCTCCAGTATCATTTCTATTGCCAAGGCCATATTTGCCAACTACTGATCCTTCTTTGTTTCCAACTTTCACATTCCAATCACCAGTGATTATGAATGCATCTTGATGGCATGTTTGATCCGTTTCAGACTGCAGAAATTTGGAAAAATCTTCAATTTCTTCAACTTTGGCATTAGTGGTTGGTGCACAAATTTGAATATTAGTCATATTAACTGATGTTCCTTTTAGTCATTTGGATATTATCCTATCACTAACAGCATCATATTTCAGAATAGATCTTGAAATGTTCTTTCTGACAATGAATGTGATGCCATTCTTCTTCAATTTGTCATTCCCAGTATAGTAGACCATATGATTGTCTGATTCGAAATGACCAATACCAGTCTGTTTCAACTCACTAATACCTAGAATATCTATCTTCAAGCATTCTGTTTCATTTTTTACCACTTCCAATTTTCCTAGATTCATACTTTTTACATTTTACGTTCCTATTGTTAATGGAATCGACTCGACGGCAGTGGGTATTGTTAATGGATGTTTGCAGTTGTTTCTTTTCATTTCGAGTCATGCCACATCAGCAAATGAAGGTCGCAAAAGCTTGACTCCATCCACCTCGTTAAGGTCCACTCTACTTTGAGGAGGAAGCTCTTCCCAGTCATATTTTGAGTGGCTTCCAACCCGAGGGGCTCATTTTCCAGCACCATATCGGACAATGTTCCGCTGCTATTGATTAGAATTTCACTGGTCGATTTTTTTTAGAAGTAGATAGCGAAGTCCTTCTTCCTAGTCTGTCTTAGTCTGGAAGCTCCACTGAAACCTGTCCACCAAGTGTGACCTTGCTGGTATTTGAAATACTGGTGGCATAGCTTCTAGCCTTACAGCAATACACAAGCCGCCATGGTACCAAAAACTGACAGACGAATGGTGGCTCAACCATGGTAACACTGCACTATGCTAGCTCTGATTTTACGTCTCCATAATTTCATTTGTTCACTCATTCATCCATCCATTTTTTTTTCAATAAATGCCTACTGAATATCTATTATGTGATAAGTCTTGTTCTATATTCTGGAAATACCACTGTAACAAAACATAATTCCTGCTCTCAGAGAGCTTACTTTTAATGGAGGATAAGAGGCAAGAAACAAACAGATGAAAACAGAAGAGTAAAATATAATGTGTTATTAAAAAAAAAAAGAGTATTTGGAGAAAGAGCATTCAGGGAGAGGAACAGAATATATGAAGTTTTCCAGATAGGAACAGCATGGAATCCATTGTTGGAGCACAGTGAGCAGGATGACAGAGGTAAATATGAAAGAGATAACATGTGAAAGAGGTCATCAGGGGCCAGATTTCATAGAGACATATACCCATTACTGCCAAATTGATTCTGACTCATGGTGACCCCCTGTGTTACAGAGTAGAACTGTGTTCCATAGGGTTTTCTTGGCTATAATCTTTATGGAAGCTGACCACCAGGTCTTTCTTTCATGGTGGCACTGGGTGGGTTTGAACCACCAACCTTTAGGTTAGTAGATGAGCGCAAATTGTTTGCACCACCCAGGGACCAAGAGACATATAGGACATTGCAAAAACTTCAGCTTTTGTTTGAGGTGAGATGGGAAGTTATTGGAGGACTCAAGCCAAGTAGTACCATGATATGACTTTTGTTTTAAACAGTCACTTTGTCTGCTATGTCCAATAGACTGTAGGAGAACAAAGTAGAAGCAGGAAGACCAGTGATTATGATTTGAAGTAGGGTGGTAATGGTGGAGGTTGTGGCATGTGACTGAGTCTGTGATATGTTTTGAAGGTAGACCTAATGGCATGTACTGATAAACTAACTCTAGGGTGTGCGACAATGAGAGGAGTCAAGGGTTTTGGACTGAGTTGGTGGAGTTCCAGGAGTTGTGGAAAATGAACATTATACAAGTCATAAACACAAAATTAGAAATGAAAATAAGAAAAGCAAATATATATTTATCCTGAAAGTGTGATGGCCTGCCTCCAGGACGGTCCCCAGTGATGTTGACTGCATCCTGCAATATCTTGACTGAAATGTCATGAGAGACTCTGAGTCAGAACCACCTAGCTAAGTCATTTCTGTATTCCTGACCCACAGACACTGTGTCGATAATAAATGTTTCTTCTGTTAATAAGCCGGTTAGTTTGGGGATAATTTACTATATGCAGACAAGGAAATCTAATTCAGATTTTGGTGTCAGGAGTAGAGTAATACCATAACTAAAACCTAAAATATGGAGTAGTTTTTGAAATCTGGTAGTGAGCAGAAGCTGGAATGATTTTGAGGAGATGTTAATGAAAGCTTAAAGAACGTTGAAGAGACTGTTATTAGAAGCTTGATAACCTTCAAGGAGGTTGCAGGTAAGAGCTTAAAAAAATGGGAAACTTAATGAAAACTGAAAGAAAGGGGATTCTCATTATACGGTGGTTGAAAGTTTATCAACACCATCACTTGTATAATGTGGAAAGTGGAAAATTTACCTAATCAACTGGGTGATCTAGCTAAGGAGATTTCAAGGCAGAGTGATGAAGGTGCCTCCTGATTTCTTCTTGAGGTTTATAATAAAATGTGAGAAGAGAGAGAAAAACTTAGGGAAGGACTCTTAAATAACAGAAACCTAGCTTGCTGGTTTTGAAAAGTCTCCACCTTTCCAGAAAGCAGACAGTGATAAAGCAAACTGCTCTGGGGCAAGGATTGATTCCAGGTCGCCATCAGAAAAACAGGGTATATAAAGATGAAGCTGAGGGTGTGGCTGTAAAATCCTTTGTTAAGACCTCACAAAAATGTAAAAGCACCTCAGAGAACCATTCAGTTCAATAATAAAGTAAGCTTAAGATCAGTGTCCCTTGGCAATCTCAGCAGAAGCCCTTGGTATAGAAAGGGTTATCTCAAGATTTGTGTCTAATGGAGTGAATCCCCCCAAAATTTATAGACTATGCACAAAGTTTAAAAAAAAATATTAGCAGTAATATTACTATCTTGGACTGAAATGAACAGAAAATTACACAATGAAAAGGGAACTTTGGCTTCCCCAAATTCTGCAGGCAGAAAGCCGGCTGAGAAAACCATGCAACTTCAAAAATGGACTCAGAGGGAGGAACCAAAAGCACAGAAGGCAAAGCAAAGAACCATGGAGAATAATTCCTGGCAGAAGTAGGAGTAGGCCTAATCAAGGTACTTCCAACACTTGCCCAACCGAATTTCAAAATTTCTTTGGTTCAGTATACCTCTTGTTTCCTCCCTTTTGGAATGTGCGAGCCTATAGTGGTTGTCTTAGCAATGCTTCTCCCACTACACCCACTCCTCATTTACAGACATAGTTAGATTCTAAAGACCAGGTCATTATGAGAAAGTCGGCGTTATGTGAAAATGGAGGATGACTACTTCATTACATAACTGCCAAATTGCATCATTACCTAACTGCCAAACCACTGAGAATCCTGGCCCGGCCAAGTTGACGCATAACCTTCATAGCCAGCTTTACTCTTGCCTCACACCCTGGTGTTCGTTACTGCCAGATGTATGTCATTAATGTGCAAAATAGTCAGATAGTAGATTTTTTTACTGTCATAAATGTGAAATGTTGGGTAACAAGATAGTTGATAAGTGAAGAGTAGGTGTATTGTATATTGGATATGTGGAAAGCAGACAACTTTTCTGTTTAGTTGACAGGTATTCAGATCAAGAGGAACCGTTCTTTTTTATTGTGGTAAAAATATTTGTAACAAAACATTTGCCAATTGAACAATTTTTACATGTAAAATTCAGTGACATTGATAATGTTCATCATGTTGTGCAACTATTACCACTACCATTTTCCAGATTATTCCACCACCATTAACAGAAACTCAGTGCCCCTTTTCTCCTCCCACTCACCATGGGTAACCATTAATGCTTCGGTCTCTATGCATTTGCTTTTTCTAGATATTTCATATAAGTGGGATCGTATAGTATTTGTCCTTTTGTGACTGACTTATTTCCCTCAGCATAATATTTTCAGGGTTTATCCATGTTGTGGCATGTATCAGAACTTCAATTTTCTTTATGGCTGAGTAATATTCCATTGTATGTATAGACTACATTTTGTTTACCCATTCTTCTGTTGATGGACATTTCGACTGTTTCCATTTTTTACTATTGTAAATAGTGCTGCAATGCGCATTTCTGTACAAGTTTCTCTTTGCCTTCCTGCTTTCAATTTCTTTGGATATACACCTAGGATTGGGATTGCTGGATCATATGATAGTTCTATGTTTAACTCTTTGAGGAACTGCCAAACTTAAGAACTGTTCTTGAGGAACTATACCTCAGGAACTATATCAGAGGAGCCTCATCCACACCAGAACAGGATTTAGATGAGGAGATTCTTGACTTTGAGTTAATGTTGGGACAAAATTCAACTTTTGGGGCCCTGGGATTGAGGTAGTACATTTTTGATATGGGAGGGGCATGAATCATTGAGGGCCACAATATGGTAACAAGCCTCCAAGGTAACCTTCAATGATTTTGTTTCTTGATATTTATGCTCTTGTGTAGTCTCCTCAGGAAACTCTGGTGGTGTAGTGGTTAAGAGCTACGGCTGCTAACCAAAAGACTGGCAGTTTTAATCCACCAGGTGCTCCGTGGAAACCATATGGGACAGTTCTACTCTGTCCTATAGGGTTGCTATGAGTTGGAATCGACTCAATGGCAGCGGGGTTTTATTTTTGTTGTTGTTTTGTAGTCCCCTCATACACCAAATAGGACTGATCTGTGTAACCAATAGGACAGTGCAGAGATGACATTGTGTGACTTCTGAAGCTAGATTGTAAAAGACATTATGACATTTGCCTTGGCCTTTCTTGAATCACTCACTCTGGTGGAAGTCAGCTGTCATGTCGTGACGACACTTAATCAACACTATGGAGAGAGCCATATTGAGAGGATCTGAGGCTTCCCACCAACAGCCATAATAATTTTCCAGCCATGTGAGTGAGCAACCTTGGAAGTAGGTCCTCCAGCCCCAGTCAAGCCTTCAGATGAGTGCATCCTGAGCCAACATCTTGATTGCAACCTTATGAAAGACCCTGAGCCAGAACAACCAAATTGAGCTACTTCTGAATTCTTGACCTACAGAAACTGTAAAATAATAATTATGGTTTAAGCCACTAAGTTTCTTTTTAATTTTTACTTTATTATGGTGAAAAATATACCTAACATATAATTTTACATTTTATTCATTTTAAGTGTACAATTTAGTAAGGCACTAAGTTTTGGGGTAATTTGTTATGCAGCAATTGGTAACTGTTACAATGAGAAAAGAGATCACAATAAATTTTTTAAAACCTGAAAAATACCACAAACATGACAAAAATCCAGGAAAATAGCAAAATATTTTTATTAATTACCTGCTTGTTATATTGCTATAATATCTTTTTTCCTATAGTTTTTGTCTGCATACTCTTTAAGAAAAGTCAATCTTTAGCATGGTTGATCAATTTTTAAAAATTATTGATTGTTTTTACACAATTCTTTTCAGTTATACAACATGTTATTGGTAATGTCATGTACAATTTTAGAATTGTCAAATTTGGGAAAACTTCTATGGAGTTTCTTTCATTTATGAATTGTAAGATATGAGAGCATTTCAAGTTTTCTTGTGCAGTGACTAACATTAAATACCATTTGTATAGACACTCATTAACCAGTTTTGCATCTATGTGTTCGATATAGTGGCATTGTTATGACTTTTTTAAAAAATAATTTTTATTGTGCTTTAAGTGAAGTTTACAAATGAAGTCAGTCTGTCACATATAAGCTTATACACACCTTACTACATACTCCCATTTACTCTTCCCCTAATGAGTCAGCCCACTCCCTCCTTCCAGTCTCTCCTTTCATGACCATTTTGCCAGTTTCTAACCCTCTCTACCCTCCCATCTCCCCTCCAGACAGGAGATGCCAACACAGTCTCAAGTGTCCACCTGATACAAGTAGCTCACTCTTCATCAGCATCTCTCTCCAACCCATTGTCCAGTCCCTTCCATGTCTGATGAGTTGTCTTCAGGAATAGTTCCTGTCCTGGGCCAACAGAAGGTTTGGGGACCATGACCGCCGGGATTCCTCTAGTCTCAGTCAGACCATTAAGTCTGGTCTTTTTATGGGAATTTGGGGTCTGCAACCCACTGTTCTCCTGCTCCCTCAGGGGTTCTCTGCTGTGCTCCCTGTCAGAGCAGTCATCAGTTGTGGCTGGGCACCATCTAGTTCTTCTGGTCTCAGGATGATGTAGTCTCTAGTTCATGTGGCCCTTTCTGTCTCGGGCTCATAGTTATCGTGTGACCTTGGTGTTCTTCATTCTCCTTTGATCCAGGTGGGTTGAGACCAATTGATGCATCTTAGATGGCCGCTTGTTAGCATTTAAGACCCCAGACGCCACACTTCAAAGTGGGATGCAGAATGTTTTCATAATGGGATTTATTTTGCCAATTGACTTAGAAGTCCCCTTAAGCCATAGTCCCCAAACCCCTGCCCTTGCTCTGCTGTCCTTCGAAGTGTTCAGTTTATCCCAGAAACTTCTTTGCTTTTGGTCCAGTCCAGTTGAGCTGACCTTCCGTGTATTGAGCATTGTCCTTCCCTTCACCTAAAGTAGTTCTTATCTACTAACTAATCAGTAAATAACCCTCTCCCACCCTCCCTCCCTCCCCCCTCTCGTAACCACAAAAGTATGTGTTCTTCTCAGTTTATACTATTTCTCAAGATCTTATAATAGTGGTCTTATATAATGTTTGTCCTTTTGCATCTGACTATTTTCACTCAGCATAATGCCTTCCAGGTTCCTCCATGTTATGAAATGTTTCACAGATTTGTCACTGTTCTTTATTGATGCGTAGTATTCCATTGTGTGAATATACCATAATTTATTTACCCATTCATCCATTGATGGACACCTTGGTTGCTTCCATCTTTTTGCTATTGTAAACAGTGCTGCAATAAACATGGGTGTGCATATATCTGTTCGTGTAAAGGCTCTTATTTCTCTAGGGTATATTCTGAGGAGTGGGATTTCTGGGTTGTATGGTAGTTCTATTTCTAACTTTTTAAGAAAACGCCAGATAGATTTCCAAAGTGGTTGTACCATTTTACATTCCCACCAGCAGTGTATAAGAGTTTCAATCTCTCCGCAGCCTCTCCAACATTTATTATTTTGTGTTTTTTGGATTAATGCCAGCCTTGTTGGAGTGAGATGGAATCTCATCGTAGTTTTAGTTTGCATTTTTCTAATGGCTAATGATCGAGAGCATTTTCTCATGTATCTGTTAGCTGCCTGAATATCTTCTTTAGTGAAGTGCGTGTTCACATCCTTTGCCCAATTTTTAATTGGGTTGTCTGTCTTTTTGTAGTTGAGTTTTAACAGAATCATATAGATTTTAGAGATCAGGCACTGGTCAGAGATGTCATAGCTGAAAATTTTTTCCTAATCTGTAGGTGGTCTTTTTATTCTTTTGGTGAAGTCTTTAGATGAGCATAGGTGTTTGATTTTTAGGAGCTCCCAGTTATCTGGTTTCTCTTCATCATTTTTGGTAATGTTTTGTATTCTGTTTATGCCTTGTATTAGGGCTCCTAACATTGTCCCTATTTTTTCTTCCATGATCTTTATTGTTTTAGTCTTTATGTTTAGGTCTTTGATCCACGTGGAATTAGTTTTTGTGCACGGCGTGAGGTATGGGTCCTGTTTCATTTTTTTGCAAATGGATATCCAGTTATGCCAGCACCATTTGTTAAAAAGACTATCTTTTCCCCAATCAGCTGACACTGGTCCTTTGTCAAATATCAGCTGCTCATATGTGGATGGATTTATATCTGGGTCCTCAATTCTGTTCCATTGGTCTATGTGCCTGTTGTTGTACCAGTACCAGGCTGTTTTGACTACTGTGGCTGTATAATATGTTCTAAAATCAGGTAGAGTGAGGCCTCCCACTTTCTTCTTCTTTTTCGGTAATGCTTTCCTTATCCGGGGCTTCTTTCCCTTCCATATGAAGTTGGTGATTTGTTTCTCCATCTCTTTAAAAAATGTCTATTATGACTTTTTTGTTTTCGTCATCAATGTCAGTATTTTTGTGTCAGTTCAGCCGGAAATTTAAATCCTTTTCCAGTGTATTCACATGATTCACTTCTCTTCACTATTTGGATTCTTAAACAATCCAAGAGCCTATTCATTACTTCTATTCAAAATTTATCTCTTCCTCTTAATGGATTACTGCTTTTGGCATATCTAAAAAAAATGTTCCAACTGACTTCTCAATGTCAGAATAATTTCCATTGATTTAATCACTCATCTTTATCACTTTTGCTTCATATTTCATTGATTTTTTATTTGAATTCTCTCTGTGCTTTAATAAATAAATTTAAAGATGACAAAACGATATCTTTCATATATAGCCAAATCAGAAGTCTCTAAATTTCACTTCCTTTATTGAAATGTTCTTAAACATCTTTTCATTTTTTTCCCAATATCAGAAAAATTTGTATCTTAATAAATTTTATAATACCAAAGACTTTGTCAATACATTGCCAAGACCCATTCCTAGGACGTTAGAAAGCTCCATGAAAGCAAGGAGCCCTGAAGCCTTTATTAGTTTCATGATAAATTCACCTCTGATCCTGAGAAACTGTGTGAATGGTGACACCATTTACTGAGATGAAAAAAATTTTGAGAGGCATAGACTTGAGGTAGAGTACCAGGAGTTCACTCTTGGACATGTTCAATTTGAGATGTCTACTAATAGAAAAGATGGATTGACACAGTGGCTGCAACAATGGGCTCAAGCATAACAATGACTTGATGGTACCTAACAACAGCAACAACTAGTAGGGTGACCATATAATTTCTTATCCAGACTGTTACTGGCAAGGATACAGAGGCCCTCCAGACTCAATGGGTCCTTGTCTTTCTCTTGTAAGAATACACAGAGGAGACAACTTTGGGTTCAGCTCTAACAGGTTTATTTTACTTGTGACAAGTAAAAGGAGTCAGTAAGGGCTTATGCCTCTCCAAAAGACTGACTCAAAAATGGAAGCAAGGCTAGGGCTTATATGGGTTCAGTGGAGACAATAGAGTAATGAATATTTAGTGAGTTTCTTTCAAGGGGTGGGTACTTCTCAGAATGGCAATGCATACTGATTAGATTGCACAGGCATCTGGAATCCAAGATAGTATCTGCTGATATTCAACGTGGAGTCCTCTCGGAAGCCCTTGGCATCACTTATTATGGGATATAGTGCAGGTATACGCACTGATCTTCAGCACTTACATCGCTGTCTTTTGTGGGCTAAGGAAGGTTAAACAGTGGTCATACTTTGTTCTTCTGCTCATGCAGAACCTGTAAAGGGGGAAGGGACTAGAAAAACATTAAGAAAAAAAAAGGTAGTAATTCAGGGGTTGTTTTAACCTTATTTTATGTTGACAGGGTGTGGTTCTTGTTTACCCAACTTCTAGATGGTAATCTTTTAACAGCTTTTTTGTTCTTCCAGCACAGTTAATCCTGTCTCAAAAGCATTACACTTATGAGTGTGAAAGAGAGCATTATTTATAAACAATAGACAGAAGTTGGGACTGTCTCAGGCAAACTGAGATGTATAATCACCCTACATATTCAACATCCATGTAGAGATATTTTGAACAATTGGCTATAGAAGGTTATAGTTCAGAGAAAAGTCTGGAATTATAAATTCATGTGGGGATGCATTAATATTTAGATGCTTTGTCTCACATACTTTGGACACGTTATCAGGAGGGATCAGTCCCTGCAGAAGGACATCATACTTGGTAAAGTCAAGGGTCAGTGAAAAAGAGGAAGACCCTCAAGGAGATGGATTGACGCAGTGGCTGCAACAATGGGCTCAAGCACAACAACGATTGTAAGGATGGCGCAGAACTGGGCATTGTTTCGTTCTGTTGTGCGTAGGGTCTCTATGAGTCAGAATCGACTTGACAACACCTAAGAGCAACAACAAACATTTAACATCATGGCATTAAGTGAAATCACTCAAGGAAGGACTATAGAGGGGAACACTGAGATCTGTACTCTGGAGTACTCATTTAAAGGTCAAGAAGATGAGGGCAAACCAGGTGAGAAGAGGCAGTGAGATAGTAGAATGAAGACAGCATGGTGTTCATGAAGACATGTGAAGAAAGAGTTTCAAGAAGTGTATGACTGATTGAGTAAAATGCTGTTGATAAGTCTAGAAAAATGATAACTTAAAATTGACCTTTAGATAGGACCAGCTACATAATTTGCTGGGTCCAAAATGAAAACCTGGGGCCCCTTGTTCAAAAGTTATTAATAACTTCAAGATGGCAATAGCAGAGTATTAAGCTAAGCATGGGCCCTGTGCAGTTGCAGAGGTTGCACACCTATGAAGCTGATCCTGACTTTGGGTCTTAAAATATGGAGGTCTTTGGTGATTGTGAGGTGTGGAACCCACTTGCAGTAAGCAATTTGACTTTTGGTCCTGATTCCTGGGAACTGGACCGCACCTGAGGACAGTTACTGAGGCCTGACCAGACCAAGAGGGACCATGTGGGGGTTTGATGCTGCCTAAGCCTCAGGGCTCATGAAGTAATCTATAATGGCCATGTGATGAGGCCAATAAAGGCCTAGGAAGATGGAGACTCAGAGAGTTTTTGGAGTAGAGAGAGCAAACACCTGTTCTAGGGAGAGTAAGTGTGTCCCCTAGGGACATGGAAGGTTTGTGCTGAGCCTATCCCAGACCTCACCCTGTGTGTTTGTATTCTTTTTCTTGCTAGATTAAAGATAGCCCTTTCCCTGAAGTTCGTGAGTGGTTTCAATGGACTATCAGACATAAGAAACAGAGGAGGGGCCAGTATGCTCTGATCTAGCCTTGGGTGGTAGGGGATGAGAGAGAGAGGGGCTGCTTGGAGCAGCTGGAGTTTGACCTGACCAGAGAAGGGAAGCTAAGACCTCCACAAAATGTAATTGGCCTCTGGAGTGGGATTTACTATCTGCCCTTTGGCATCAGGGGTGGATGATCTCAACCTTCCTGGACTGGTTTGATACAAGCGGCGCAGTGAGCAGGGCTAGGTAGAGAGAACCCTGATAGCGTAGTGACAATTACAAGAGAAGTTCTGGTAGAGTTGTAGGGAGAAACAGCCTAACTGGATTGGTTTCTAGAGAGAATGAAAGGACAGAAAGTACAGACATCATGTGTAGATTGAGGAGCTCAACTCCAGGCCAAATCATATGTGTGATCCTTCATACCATAGGCAATTACTAAGACTTTGCCTTGCAGGCTTGGTGAGGCGAAGCTGCCCTCTCCACACCAGACTTGTGGCACAGCCAGTGCATTGCAGTTTTCTGGAAGGAGTCACAGTCGAGGACTCAGCACCCCGCCCCGCAGCCATGATCATACAGATCTCTGCATTCCTAGCCCCAGGTACCTCCATTTGGAGGCCTTCTTATCCTGAGGCACTTCCCAAGCACTTCTGCTGAGATCTCCTTATTGGGGGCCTTGGCAGAGGCACTTTACTTTGATTCAGTCACTTCTAGTTCTTTTCCCTATCTCTCCTCCTGGCCCATGTATCCATAAAAAGTAAGGAACCTTTTGTTCAAGGCTCCTCTGTAGTGAGACAATTTCTCCCACCTGTGCTGACTCACCTGACCCTCACCTGGTGCCTTTTCGTAGGGAAAAATGGAACACTGAGAAGTTGACACCACTTTTTGCCTCTTGATTGCCCTGTTGCAATAAGTGAGTAAAGCCTTGATTGTTACTTTCAGTTGGTCTCGCTGTCCTAATTGACCACCTGGACACCTGATTGCTCAGCACAGATAACCCTATCAATGATTCTTTTTTTTTTTTTTAACTTTATCAGAGAAATGGGGTGTTAGCTGGAGAGAGTTTAGCTCAAGGGAATGATTGTTTAAGATGAGAGTACAATAGGATACTAGTATACAGATTGGAGCCCTGGTGGCGCAATGATTAAGAGCTCGGTGCTAACCAAAAGTTTGGTGGTTCGAATCCACCAGCTGCTCCTTGGGAACCGTATGGGGCAGTTCTACTCTGTCCTATCGGGTCGCTGTAAGTCGGAATTGGTTTGTAAGAAATGTGTTTAGTGTTTTTTTTTTTTTTTTGTACACAGATTAGAAAGATCCATTAGAGGAAGAAAAGTTGATGATGCAGAGGAGGGGGGCAATTGTAATAGTGATGTCCTTAAGGAGGTGACAGGTGATTCAGGGCATGTGTGAAGCAGTGGATGCATCTCCCATTTTAACAGGAACAAAGAAGAATATACGGTAGAAGGTGCAGGGGGGTTAGCAGATTTGCAGTTGGAGTTGTGAGAAAGTCTCTTCTGATTGCTTCTGTTTTTCAGAGAAATAAGAAGATCATCACTGGAGAGTAAGGAAGGAGAGAGGTTGTGTTGGAGGTTTGAGGAAAAAAGGTAAGGTGTGTTTTATTTACTTTTGGACAAACTACACTAGCATAGTATCTAGTACATATTAGGTGTAACTATACATGAAGGGGGGCCCTGGTGGTGCAGTAGTTAAGAGCTTGGCTGCTAACCAAAAGGCCAGTAAGTAGTTCGAATCCACCAGCCGCTCTTTGGAAACCTTATGGAACAGTTCTACTCTGTTCTACAGGGTCGTTATGAGTAAGAATTGACTCTCTGGCAATGGGTTTGGTTTTCGGTATACATGAAGAATCATCCAGTTCTGTTCTTTATACTCTCAGGATATATCTTGACTCTGCTCCTTTATTCACATTCCCACGTTAACCACCCTAACGTAGGCCTGCATCTTTCCTTGCCTCTTTCTTGGAGTACTGTAAGAATTTCCTAACTGGTATTCCATCTTTAGTTTTTTTCTTTCTCCAAACTATGCCACACACTGAGGTATTACTATGCCTATGTCTTAGTTTCCTAAGGCTGCCATAATAAAATACCACCAAGTGGGTGACTTTAAAGAACAGGAATTTATTGTCTCCCATTTTTGGAGACCAGAAGTCTGAATTCAGGGCATGGGTTGTAGGGGAATTGTCCTTCTTTGTGTGTTTCAGCTTCTAGTAGTTGCCAGCAATCAGTGTTCCTGGGCTTATAGATTCATCTGTCCCTGTCTTCACATGGCGTATCCTCCTGTGTATGTGTGTGTAATCCCCTTTATAAGACACCACTCAGAATGGATTCGGTTTAGGACTCACCTTATTCTGATGTAACCTCATTAACATAACAAAAGAAAAATCCTGTTTCCAAACAGGGTCATATTTACAGGCACAGGGTTTAGGATTTAAACATATCATTTTGGTGGACACAATTCAAACCGTAACAACCTGATTTCCTCTAGAAGAGAATGTTGAGTAAGTAAATGAATGAACAAATAAATAGTTTTAGAAACATTATCATTTGACAGTACTAAATATAGTGAATCTCTTTACAGGGGAAAGCTAAACATGATGTGAAATGGGATATCTCACGCTTGGGTCTATAGAATTCTCAAGTATAATGGTTATATACCTTGACAGAGAGAGAGCAAGAGAAAGAGAGAGAATATGAAATGGAAAATTCTGTTACTCTTGGCCTTATGTCAAAGTAACTTTTGCTTTGTCTCTATAAACATTTTTTAAAAAGATTAAAATAAGTCATTATATACACTATTCTACTGAAAAGAAACACAAGCCTTTAATTTATCTTTTTAAAATGTTTATTATTCTTTTCTAATAGCAAAACAAATATATCTTCATCCTAGAACATTTGAGAAATATTATAAAAAGTAAAATAAAAACCACCACCCAGAGATACTGTTAACATTAACGTTTATCTTTTTTTCTTCTTATATCGCTTAAACTGAGCTCACACTCTCAGTTTAGTTTTGTACTCTTCTATTTTTATTCATTTATATTATGAGCATTATCTCTGTTGTTAAATATTACTCTAAAGCATTCATTATAATGGCTACAGTATATTCTATCATATAGATGTATCGTTATTTAAGTATTTCTTTATTGTTGGTCATTTATATTAGGACTTTTTTCAGGATAATCTGAAAACATCATGAAACAAAAGTACAGCCGTGATCATTATCTTTCCATCACATGATAATTTTTATGAGCTCAGGGGAGTGGAATCCAGCAGGCACTTATCAGCTTCTTTAATTTTCCCCCCTGATCTTTGTTACATCATCCTATACCCTCTATCTAAAATAAATTTTATACCTTCCTTTGTAAGGAATAATTCTGGGGAAGCAGTCTACATTTTTAAAACATCTGAGCCCTGGAGAAGACACATTTTTACTACTCTCTCTGTCTCTTTTTTAAATCCTTTAAGATAACACAGCAGGGACAAAAACTTGAAAGAAAAATACTGGTATAAAAGCAACACAATCTTTTTTAGATAATGTTTCCAGACCTCTTTTGAAATTGGACTCTACTTCTAGTTTATAGTTTGTCATAGCTGACGTTGTTAAGATGCTATGAAGATGGAGGTAATGTGGGGAGCTAAGAGTAGACACCTCCTACTTTTCTTGTTTCTATTCCTATTTGCATGTGACTTGGAAATTCCCAAATTACAGAGAATAACTACTTTGTATTAGAGAATTTGCAAATTCCCAGAATACCTGTTTTAAAGGCATGCTGCTCTGTTGATGAATCACCCAAGCTTTATAAAATGATTCATCATTAATCATTACAAAAAATAGGCTTAACAATTCATAAGCTCAAAATAAGACTATTTTATTAGCTCCATATTTATTAAAACTATATTACTTTGACTAAGTTTGGAAACAGAAAATTCAAAAAATTTACCCCTGAAAATGACAGACCTTTCCATTTCTCCAATGCTCTATTTAGTCATATCCTTCAAAGTGACATTTAATAGCAGAGGAAAAATTTGATTAAAAAATTTTTTTTTTCTAAAGGGGAAGAGCATTTATAGGTCTTTTGGCTAAGCATGTACTTAACTCTCTACAGCACCATGTGTTGTTGTACACCAAGGAAGAGAGTGTAGTTTCTTGAAACTTCCTGTCACCTGGGATTATTTCGAAGGATTCCATGTCTTCATTTCTAAGTCACAGATGAGTAAACTGAGGCTAGCATGGTTCAGTAGAGAGATCAAGGTCAAACAAACCTGTGAGGAGAACTAACAGCCCCTGGGTTTCCAATCTGTTGCTGAGCCAGTGAATGAATCTGTCAGTGTTTTCCAGTTACTGTATATTTCAGCTCTGCCATTCCACACCTGCCTGGGGCTTTTTCTAATCAGTGTCAGACCAGGAGTTTTAGTGCTAATGCCCACAGGCTGGCATATGTCTTTACTTTTGTGCCTTAGAAGGGTGCTGTATACAGGGCAAGCTGTAGACTGGGAATGGATGAACACATGGGACTCTATAGTCTGTGGGCTTTGGGGCAATGTTTGTAGGAGCTTCATCGCTTACTGGGTAAAATCATTTAATCTCTTTGAGCCTTAGTTGCCTCGAATTTTAAATGGGGATGTCTTAGTTCCTGTGTTTGAGCATTTTGTAAGTACTAAATGAGTTAACTTATATGTATAGTGTTGCTATGGGTTGGAATCGACTCGACGGCACTGGGTTTGGTTTGGTTTTTTGTGACACTTAGCACCATGCCTGGCACATACAAGCATTGCATATCCCTGGTGGTACAGTGGTTAAGAGCTCAGCTGCTAACCAAAAGGTCAGCAGTTGGAATCCACCAGGCACTCTTTGGAAACCCTATGGTGAAGTTCTACTCTGTTGTATAGGGTCACTATGAGTCAGAATTGACTCAATGGCAATTTTTTTTTTTTTGCTATGAAGGAATATGCATACTATTGTGCAGGCAAGGCATTAGATTGCAGATCCATCCTTTTTTTTTTTTTTGCTCTGTGAATGAAATTTTAAAGATTGATTTAGTGTTTTCTCTAGTATGAATGGATGAAACACTTAGTTCCAGGATTAACATGGTAAGTATATGACTCCTAAATGCAGTTATTTTTCCAGGAGCCTAATAACATTGCAATTTTCAAAAAAAACTTCAAATTTACCCCAGGGGGAAAAAAAAGCAGTAACAGGCAGAGCTTCAGAGCTTCTTTCTCATGCTTCTGTTTCATTAAACTTGAAACTAGAAATATAAGAAATGGTAAGAGAAATCACCCACTCATTTTATTGAAGCTTCCCCCTCCCATGGCATCTAAATGCTTCTTGAATAGTTCCAGTGAATTGCATTTAAAAATGTGACTTTATGTTTCTAAAAGCATTTTCCATATCTGTGACAGAGAAGGATATGAGGTTACATCAAATTTACACTTGCTCTTTGGCTTAAAATGCATGCACTGCACACAACAGACTAATAATATTGAAACAAATAACAGGTCTCGAATCAGAGAGAACTCAACTACTTTATCACTGCACCTTGCTGTTAGCCACCTTGGACTCTGGGTAATTTCTCTTAAGGGAGAAAACGTCGGAGCTGCGAGACATAGGATTAATTACTTTAACCTACTTCTGTTTACAAACGCACAATTCCTGTGGATTACTCTCAACCCCACTGCTTCTGAATAGCAAAACAGCATAATTTAGGCTCACCCACTAAGGTCCTGTCCTCATTACTACAAACTAGACCAAGAACAATCTGTTTCCTGATGATGGCCTTTTCCTGGCCATTTTGGTATTGTTTTAAGACTGTGTTAAGACAGTTTTTCATTAATTACCAAAAGATTATTTTTTACATCAAATTGTTGAACAACGTAACAGCATATCAAATTCTTCAGAAGAAAGGAATCCTAGCATATATAGCTATGTGAAAGCGGCAAGAAGAACATCAGTTGGCTCCAGCATCTTGCATGAGGTATATTTTTACTCCCTTTGCCTAGAAAACAACCAGGATCAGCAGAATCCAGACTTTAGTCCAGTCATTGGAAGGTGCTTCTTCTCTTCCTAAAAAACTTGGAGAGATATGTTATTAGGAGCCGACTCATGGGGAGCCCATGCACAATGGAACAAAACGCTGCCCCATCCTGTGCCATTCCCACGATGGGGTGGGGACTGGACGGTTGTGATCCATAGGGTTTTCTTTGTCTGATTTTCACAAGTAGATACACAACAACATGAAATCCACCACTGACAGATGGTGGTGGCTGTGCATTGGCCAGGAATCAAAACAGGGTCTCCCACATGTACGGAAAGAATTCCACCACTGAACCACCAGAAAATATGCCGGAGAAGAGCAGGGTGTATGGACTTAAAGTCCAAAGGCTTTACCAAAATGAAGTGGCCTTCTCCAATCCTCAAATATGCAACTGTTAAGTGACAGGATTTACAGTAAGTCCACACCTTCTATAGAAACTTTTCCAGATTTTTTGCTGATGTCTCAAATTCTATCAGGGATAATTAATTCCTTTGGTTTGGGGCATGGTCCCTTATTCAAATGTAGAATCCCCTAGGGGATTAAACCCAAAGCAGGCTTTTGTTTTTAAAGGGATTGGGTTACTAGGCACTTGCCAGCAGGGAGATGGGTATAGAAAGAAGATTAAAGGGCACCAAAAGGGAAAGGGGGGTTGTAATTGTAAGGAATGAAAAAGGTTCTTTGGAGGGTGTGGAAAACAAACTGAGAAACGGAATGGTGAAAGATTGTTCTCCCTGCAGGCAACAGGAGACCATGAACCAATGGTCTACCTTTGTAGCAGAAACCAAAGGTTTCAAAATAGTAAGAGCACTTTGTGCTGGGGGTGGGAGTGGAGATGGGGTGTAGGCTGACAATGCAATTTTGGGGAGCTGCTTTTAGAACAAGGTAAAACCAGTGAGATGCATATATATGTGACGGCGTCAAGGTGGATGTGGGCCTGGGTTCTATAAGGAGAGACTGGTTGGTTAGTAGCCTAAATTCTTTTTGAGGCCAGGGCATCACAATGGAGCTGTAGCTTTCTACACCTTATACTTTGTATGTTAGTATGGGGGAAATGTTACCAAATTGTAACTCAGATGTCTATTGACTTGCTAACTTCCAACTGTGTAGAAGTAGCATCTCAGCCTTACAATCTGTAAATGTTCCCCAGTTATTTCTGAGAATCCCCAGAGGGGTACTTTACATGTATCTGCAAATCAGCCTGTCATTTACTCCTGTTAGTGGGATCTGCTGTATTCTTTCTATCGCCCATTTGTCTGTATCCACTGCCCTTATAAGTATCCTGGAGGAACTTCACTGCTGTTGTACACCATAATGATAAGCCCTTTGTCTATGTCAAGGATGTTGCCTCTGGGTACCAGGACTATGTTGTGTCCCTCAGTTTTTGCCTCTAACCCACTTTCTCTATGGAAGTGTTAAAGCCAGTCCAAAGGACCCAGTGTAGATGGAGCTCATTCCATCCCCTTGGGCCTTCACTTTAGTTCCCCTCAGTCAGCCCTCTTCTCCCAACCAAGACATTTCTTTCCCTACCCAGTTGCAAAACAAAAGCTCCCATGCATATGACTGGAAAACATTCCCTGTAGTTTGGCAAAGAGTGAGTGTGTGTGTGTGTGTGTGTGTGTGTGTGTATGGAGGGGTGAGTATGGGTGAAGTTGTGATGGGGTATGAGAGGAAAATGCCAGTGAATAGGACTACTCATTTCTTCAATCGGCTGACTTATTTCAAATGACCAAATGACTATGATGGATAATTCCTGGGTCCTCTTGCTGTGAGGCGAACAGCTCCTCCATATTTGTACATAGCTGGGTGACACAGGTTAACCATGGAGCCAGTAACCAGTGGCTCCATAGAAACACCAGCACTTTCACTTCTTTTTGGTTTGTTGTCTAAAGTTCATAGGTCTTCTGTGGCTCTCTTGGCCCCCTCTTCAAATGTTGGACATTTTCTTTGTTTAATTGAAAGATATAGACACTAATACCATCCACATTTGACTTTTCTGAGGTTTTTAAATATTTGGAAACTTCCAACAGCTTCTAGTTTTTCTAGATGAGAAAAGTGAGGCCCAAACTTTTTCCTATCTTCTTCATCAGTATTAAAATATCCTAGGAATCAGATGGAGTCCATGTACAGACTAGAGGCACACAGTAGGTACTGAACGAATGTCTGTTGGGTCCAGTTGAATGGGGGACTGGCATTTCATCTCTGTGTTACTTTTGCTCCTGGATGTGAATCAAAGCAATTCATAAGCTCAGTGTATAAATACCATGGATGTGTTTATCCCATTTGTTTAACAATTGAAAATGTTAAAACCATAGACTTGTCCAAATCAATATCACAGAAATGATGTCAGAGTATAGAAGACTGTATTGCATTCTCTATGCATAATTCAGTGGTTCTTTGCTGAAGGATGGAAGGATCACCAGTTAAAAAAATGCCATTGAGTCAGTTCCAACTCATGCCAACCTCATGTGTGCCTTAGTAGAACTATGCTCAATAGGGTTTTCAGTGGCTGATATTTTCAGAAGTAGATCACCAGGCCTTTCTTCCATGGTGCCTCTGGGTGGACTTGAACCTCCAACCCTTCAGTTAACGGCTGGGTTCATTAACCATTTGCACCACTCAGGGACTCCAGGTTGGAAGGAGGGGGTACAATTTGTAGTATCTTTATCAACCTTATCAGCAGAGGGAGTGGATGCTCCATATCTCAGGTGGAGATACTGAGACAATCTCCACTTTCCAAATGATTTCAACGCTGATGTTTCAAGTTGCTTTTAATTTACAGGATAGCAACTGCACAGAAAATGTGGTCCCTGATCACCTCGTAAAATAAGAAACAAAACAAAATTCTCTTAAAGTAAATAAGAAGTTTTTAAAGGATCCCTACCACCAACACCGCTATGAAAAAAAGGAAAAGAAAAAAGTTGGAGGGCAAGAAGTCACTATTTTTAATATAACCAAGTGTGTATAGCCAAAATAGTCGAGTAGGAGGAATAAGCAAGGATGTTTGTAGTGATACTCAGAGGTTAACTAAAAAGTAACAAAGCCAGACCCCAGACGAAATGATTATGAAGCAAGAACAGCTAGATGTGTGGGAGTGGAAGAAAGGCTTTAAAATGCTGAAACCCCAGTAAAAGTTCAGGCAAGAAGATTGAATCCAAAGTATTAACACCCACTAAAAGAGCTAATAAAGTCTTGTGCATTAAACTGGAAACAGAAAATTGAGATTTCACTGAAACTATCTCCTGAATGGGAGAGAAGTGATACTGCCAACTTTTAGACAACAAAGAAAAAAAGTAAAAAAGAAAAAAGGGGGATAGTATGGACCCACAATTATGGTACTACTTAATTGTGAGAAGCATACAAAGCAAAATATATGTTAAGGAGTACGACTGAAAAATGATTGCTGCTGTTTTAATTTGTATAACCAATCCTGTCGCTAATGAGAAACAAACTTTAAACAAAATCTTATGGGAGAAAGTGCTGTAAAAGCTGAATGAGGGAGATGGGCAGAATTGTCTGCCATGTCACTTATGCAGAAAGCAAACTTTGCAACTGCAAGATGGGAGACCAGGAATGCTGTGCAAAAGTGTTTTTCTATAAATAAATACTACAAAAAGGGGAAAAAACAATCATTGGACCACTGTTGGAATACAAGCCAAAAACATAGTCCTGATATGAAAAGAAAAAGGACTGTAAGAAGGGAGATGGGAGGGTACTATGGCTGGCTAGGGCTCTGGAGGGTGGAATGCAATTCACTTTAGTTGACACCTGGGCCACTGTTGTAGGCCCTATAACTACACTAAGTTCATCTTACTTTTGTAGAGGGCACTGCAGTTTTGGTGGTAGAATTCTCTCCTCCCATGCTGGAAACCTTGTCTGATCCCCAGTCAGTGGCACAGGACTAGGCAGGGCCTTTGTTGTGCATGGGCTCACCACGAGCTTGAGGCAGACTCTACAACAGCTTACAACGACAACAGCAACAACTCTGTATAACCACCTAATAAGGTGGGGTGAAATGACCCGCCCAAGTTCACACAGCTAGTAAGTGGCAGAGCTGGAACTCCGCCCAAGTCTCTCTGACTATAATGCCTGTGTTCTTTTCATTAAACTGATGTATATCTAGCAAGCACATGATAACCATTTCAATATACTCAGCACAGTGAAGTCATCAGAACAATGTTTTCATTTCTTGACTCCATAATCACAATGATTGTTATGGATTGAATCGTGTCCCCCCTCAAAATATGTGTTGGAGTCCTAACCCCTGTACCTATGATTGTAACCCTATTTGGGAAGAGGGTTTTCTTTGTTATGTTAATGAGACCATAGCAGTGTAGGCTGTGTCTTCAACCTCATAACTTTTGAGATGTGAAAAGAGCAGGTTAGACACAGAGAGAAGCAGGCACAAATGGGGGAAAGGCAGATGCCACGTGGAGATCTCCATGGAACACGGAGATCACCAAAGAAGCTGAGACAAGGATTTTCCCCCAGTGCTGACAGAGAGCCTTCCCTTAGAGCTAATGCCCTGAATTTGGACTTCTAGCCTCTTAAACTGTGAGAAAAAATTCTCTCCATTAAAGTCACACACTTGTGTTATTTCTGTTAGAACAGCATTAGCGAACTGAGACAATGATATTAAGAACAAGAGGAGGGCTAGGAGTCTTTCAAGTCTGTAAAAAATTTTTTCTAAAGCAATTAATAAATTCTTATTTACATATAAGAAAGGATAGATCTGAGGATGGCATAAAATGGGAAAAATATCTCCTCCCCCCCCAACACAAAACAGTTTAATAAATGATGGAGATGGAATGCTCTCAATTGCTAATTTAGAGACAAGGAGTGCTCTTAGTTGCTAATTTAGAGAGAAGGTAAAATTGGGTTTCAATACAGGGCATTACAAGGATATCATAAAAAAGAGTTCTGTATAAGAAAGTGGTTTCTATTTTTCGTATGATGGTTCGAGCTAATTTGATATGATTATAACAAATTGTCTACAAAAAAATAATTCCGTAGGTCAAAATTTTTTTTCTACTCTTTAAATTTGTGTTAGCTATGATGGCACTGGGTTTTTTTGTATCCTTTGTAAACAAGGGATTGTATGTTTTTCGTATTGTGTCCTGGGAGAGTGGGGAGAGAGCTTTAGCGTATTTTGTTGAGTTGACATATATAATAAAAACTCTTCCATTCAACTCCCACATTTCCAATAGCCTCAAAACTCCAGTCCAGACCTCCTTAGTCCCACCCATCATATTGCTGCCAGAATGAACTTTGTAAAACACAAATCTGACAGTGTCAGTTATTTGCTTGGAACTTGTCAATGACACCTCATTGCTGGAGCCTGCCTTTCCAGACTCATCTCTTGTTGCTCCACCTCAAGCACTCTTCACTTTAACTCTCCCAAATTACTCACTGTTCCCAAAGGGAGGAAGGTGTGCTGTCTTTGTGCATGCCATTCTCCAAGTCCAAAATGTCTTTTCCCAACCTTTTTTTTTTTTTTTAACCTTACAATGCCATCTTTCCATTAGCTCAAATGACATGTCCTCGGTGAAACCTTTCAGAGCCTATCAGGCAGAGTTACCACTGATTTTTGTACATTTTTCTGATTAATATTTCTGAAATCTGGATGTATCATATCATCAATATATACATTTATTATAGTGGTGATCCCCCACCTCACTGAAAATCTGTTATTCAATAGATAGTACATCTTAGAACCACGGAAGTATTAGACTTGTTCCCACATTGTTGTTACCATAGCACTGTCATTTGTTGATTTAATAACTCTTTATTAAGTCCCTATGAAGTACCGGACACTATACCAGGTGCTGGGAATGCAATAGTGAAAATAACAGATATGGTCATTGTCCTCAGTACATTCTTGTTAGAGAAATATTAGAAAACAAACAAGAACAAAAAAACTCAAGTCAACCAACAGGTAATGGCATTTTATGATAAGTGTTATAAAGTAAATAAACAAGGTGCCGAGATAATGGGTGTTGGTGAGGCCCTTCTTTACTTAGGGTGGGCTAGGGATATCACTCTGAAAAGGAGACATTTAAGCCGAAACTTGAAAGATGAGATGGAGCCAGGCAAGCCAGTATGATGTGTGGGGATGGTATAAATGAAAAGAACTTTCAAGAATGAGGAATCTATTGAAAATGTGTTGGGATGTGTTTTGAATTGTGGTTGCGTCAAGCACAAGTCATGCACTCAACACACCCATCTCCTTTCCTTTCTTTGGCATATTATTAGACTGAAATCTATTCCCTTTGCATCTATGTGGGGCCATGTGACAAATTCCTGCCAATGGAATGTGAGTGGAAGTGCCGTGTGTCATGGCTTGGCTAAGGGGGTTAAGAACAGTTGAACCTTTCCCATACTTTCTCTCTTGTCACCCAGCCAGAAGCAGAAGATCAAATTGAAGACTGCAGCACTAGGCAGAGCCAAATCATAGGAGAAGTCTGGGTTTCTGAATGGCTTTGTAGAAGGCTTACCCAATTGGATTATATGGTGAATGAGCAATGAACCTTTATTCTGATATCATTGAGATATCAGAGTTCTTTGTTGAAATAGTTGTACTTATGCAGTGATCATAGCTTCCCATGGGCCAGTGTCAACATAAGATCCAAGAAAGTGATTTTGCTATCTCAGAAAAGCATTATTCCCACTTGGAAGCTGTCACAAAGAATCTTGTTCCCACAATTCAGGAATTACTCTGTAGGTAATTCAGATCTTCCCTTCACATGTCCATTGCTCTATCAAGGAAGTGACATTAACAACATACCAAAGCCAAAGAACGCTGACCTGTCCCAGAACAAAGCTTACTGGTTAGCTAAGCAAACCTCTTAAGTGTCTTTTGTCCTTCTGATGGATAATTAACTAATTATTGCTGTAGACACTCATTACGGCACTTTAATCTTCCTTATAACCACTAAATAGTAATAATATGTCAATTGGAAACTTGAACCAAAATGAGATGAAAGATTTGACCTCAGTCTTGGTGTGATGACCCATTTGAACAGACACTACTCCAACAGGAACTAGGATGTAGAAAGATATTCTACCTGTCCATTAATTAAGCCCATGGTTTTTCAGTAGTCTTGGTTCATGACATACAGGCTAATCTGGTCAAGCATTATCAATTATAGAGAAACGTTTGCTGCGACTGGGGCAGAAATAGTGTGATTGCATCCAAGTTGAGCCACACATGTTCTCGAAATAAAGAACCGAGAATATGGCCTCTAGCCCACTCTGCCTAGGCTAGGCCACTTCTGCTGGATGAGAAATAGAGAATGTTATTTTTTCTAAATGCCTATGTATTTACTGGATTTGTTACAACAAAAATGGGTGGGTTTAATGCATTTAGTGAATATTGCTCAATTCAGTATTTTAGAATATGCGTTGGTGTGATGTGGCCTTAAAGTGAATAGGGAGGCCATGTGGACTATTCCTGTGAAAGAAGCCGAAACAGTGTCATGGCTTTTAAATTCTCAGTAAAATCAAGATCATAAAATTTAAAAACTTCACTGAGAACTCTTAAAGTGAACATCTGCACAGTGAATAGCACATTTCTAGAGTTCAATAAATGGCAGACACTAATAATACTACCTTCACAAATGAACTTTCTTTTCACTCGCCCTCTCGTTCTTCTACCCTGTTCTCAATACACATGGATACACACTTGTAAAGTTTTATCAAATGGACTAAGTAGGAGTATTGTGAAGCATATTTACAAAGTTAAGTTATAGCAATTTCATTTTTTCAAAATATTTTAAATCAGTGCTGGAATGGGAAATAGACATGTTAGTAATTAAAATACAATAAGATTTTGTGGATAAGTAAGTTGTCTTCTTTTTGGAAAGGTAAACCTGTCGTCTTTGGTCTTGAACAAAATCACAGATTGACTAAAAACCTCAGAGAATAAATGCAATTATTTAAATTAGCCTCCATAACTCTATATTTCATAATTATGAGAAGCTGCTTATTCAAAATTACATGTAATGGTGTGGTTGCAGAATTTTCTTGCTAATAAGGATAAAATACTAATAAAAAACCCATTTTTCATCAGTTCTGTGGTGCTTATCACAGTAACCAATCTCAGTGGCATTATTTCACTAATACTAATTGAAAGGGGAACAAACTTTTACAGATCAGGCTTAAATTATGTGGGGGAGCTTTGAAATAGCAGCTGTAAAAAACAAACTGCTCTTCTGTTTGTCACTACTGCATGAAATAATGCGGTCTAATAGTTTTTCACAAAACCAAAAAACCAAACCCATTGCAGTCAAATTGATTCTGACTCATGGCGATCCTATAGGACAGAGTGGAACTGCTCCGTAGGGTTTTCAAGGCTTGTAAATCTTTACGGAAGCAGACTGCTACATTTTTCTCCTGTGGAGCAGCTGGTGGACTCCAATTCCTGACCTCTGGGTTAGCAGCAGAGCTCTTAACCACTGCACCACCAGGGCCCTTAGCTTTTTCATGGCGGGGCCATTATAAGGTATATTGGACATTTCTTATGTACCATTTCTAAGCCTCTGGCTTCATCTTCCACTCAGTCACACCTGGGCGACCAAGAAGGCTTTGACCAGCTTTCTGCAGGAGCCACCTGACAGCTCCTCGTCTTTGCCCAGGCACAAGTGCCTCTCGCTTCTGGCATTGGAGCTTCTCTGATTGCTTGGCAAGGTATGTTCTAAGAAGGCATTTGACACTCAAGTAGAAAAAAAAAAAACAAGTAGAAGCGACCTACAAATAGGGTGGGGTAAGTTAATAGCCCGCAGCCAATGGGGAACAGAGCTGATGGTTAAATGCTATCCCCTTTCTTCTAGGTGGGCAGTCTTGAGTTGCATCTCATGAGACAAATTCGATGGTCCTATGTGACTGAACACATCATCAGGAGGGATCAATCCCTGGAGGAAGACATCGCGTTTGGTAAAGTGAGGGTGAGGGAAACACTTGGCGAGATGGACTGGCATAATAGCTGCAACAATGGACTTGAACATGCTGGTGATCATGAGGATGACCCAGGACTGGGTGATGTTTTGTTCTATTATACGTAGGATGCCATGAGTCAGAGCTGGCTTGACGCCAAACTATCTATCTACCTCTCTACCTATCATCTATCTATCTAGCTGTCAATCATCTATCTATATATCTATCATCTATCCATGACTGAACACCCATAGTGGTGGCCCGGCTGATAATGCATTCTTGTATTGTTTTTCTCCTTCTCGGTTTCATGCCCCCGTCCCACATTTTTGCTCCCTGATATCATGCTTGCAAATGAACTACTCACATATAAGCTTTTGTTTTAGATTCTGCTTTTGAGGAAACCCAGACTAAGGTATAAGGCATAGTAGACATCTTTCAGAACACAAAGGTAACTCAATATCAGTGAAGGTAAGGTTAAAATACAATGCATATTTGTCTCGATTTTTTACATTACTCAAAAATAAGGCAATATTTCTATTATTCAAGTTTTATCTGTTCCTAATATTTGAAATTTGATTTATGTAGGCAAGAATACAAAATAAGGTAGAGATTGAGTGCAGGGCACTGACACCCTAAAACAGCTCGACTTTCTAAAATCAGTGCCCTTGTTTATCTTGCATAGTCACTATGGTATATCACCTGAATCAGAAATAACTGAACCAAGTGCCTGACTAGTCTAGTCTTCTAACCATTGGTGCTAACATACATGGGCTAATGGCCAAGATTTGGTGGCATTTTGACCCCCTGTGATAATGGCTGTGATTCTTGAGTTACTTTCCTTCCAGTGAGTCTGGGTAACTTTGATACAAAGCAGAGGCGGAAGAAAGTTACATGACAATCACTGTTTAGGAAAGGTGCAGCTCCAAGTGAGGGCAGGCAAAAACATGTTTGGTGGGGAAAGTGTCTGGAAAAGCTTTTAATCACCCAGATCACCTTTATCTTTTCTTCTGAGGCCCATTTGGCTCTGGAACAAGAAACTAAACTGTATTTAACTGTAATAATAATTGCATTTCAAACACAGACACGAGTTAGATTATATTTATGAGGTCTAAGGACATTGATGACAAATACATTTACCTCATAAACCAACTCTAAATGTTTGGTAATGACCTCCGGAGCCCTGCGTTGGTTTCTGGTGCTCAGTGAGAGTCAATGATCCATTAGTTCAACGAGTGTTTTCCATACCTGATTTAGGGGTTTCAGATTGTCATCTGAGGGATTGCTTCCTTACTGAAATCTACCCAATACATGAGCATTTTAATGTAAGTTTGATATCTTATAAAGCCTGGTAGATTCATCGTCACAAAAATTCGAGTTGAATATGTTTTCTGAAAAAATGTCTGGCCAGAACTGCGGTTATCTTCAAGGAGCATGACTTGCTGTAGGAGTCAGGTCTTATTCACTACTCTTCCTTCTGAAAGTTAGTTCAGAAAAACCCAGAGTATGTGAAATGATTTTTATCAACTTTTGGATGAGTTGTGCTATTAATCTGATTTACTCAGTAGAACAACTAAACATTTAGGTGAACTATTTTTTATTTGAAGACACTCAACAAGATGGATTGACACAGTGGTTGCAACAATGGGCTCAAACACAGCAATGATTGTGAGAATGGTGCAAGACCAGGCAGCATTTGGTTCTATTGTTCATGGGGTCACTATCAGTCAGAACTGACTCAACGGCACCTAACAACAACATTTTGGATTTGGTATCTTTTAACACATGAACACACCCCAAAGCTCAGAGAAAATTAAAGTTCAATCAAATTTGAGTTACAGCAAATTATATTCCCTGTATCCACCTCAACCTACATCACTTGGATGAGTTATAATATAAGCAGCACAACACAGAGTCTAGATGCATTTTAGTTATTTTACATAAATTATTTTTATCTAAAATTTTTTTTTTAATTTGGAAAATATATGGTGTGGGTGGCTGATCTACTAATCCTTGAGTGAATCCTTCTTGCCTCTTAAGAAGAGCTGGAAAAGGCTGACTTAAATGTTTTCTCATATTTAAAAATTTTACTAACAGATTTAATACAAGTTCCTTGTGGGGAGGCAGCAGTTGCTCTCTGCAAGATTCATGACATGTTTATTGCTTTTTTTTTTTCTGATGGACATGTCTACACTGCAAGAGACATAAGATCCTGGGTATTTGAAAATTAAAGAACAGCAGCAAAGGGCCAGATGCTGTAGTTATAAAAGTTGCAAAAGTATCATAAACACCAGGTGTGCCATATAAATGCCCAGGTTTTTTTACCCTGCCACACTATTATCATATGGTTCCAACATCTGCTCATTCCTGTCCGGGCTTCCCACAGACAGTATTTATTAAAATCAAATGCGCACTAACTCTCACTTATGTGCCTTGAGGAGGAAGTGCCACAGTGGCCTTATTATGGAGTGTAAGTGAGCCAATAAAAATTGATTTTTATCAGTGAACTTGCAATTATCCTTATAAGCCAATACAGTATCGTCTGGCTTTGGTACTTGCTAATTACTTGTGGTTTCTATGCGGTCGAGCCAATACACAAAAATTTCACTAATTCCAAATAATTGGGGCATGAACCAAAAAAACAGACCCACTGCCATCGAGTGGATTTCGACTCATAGCAACCCTATAGGGCAGAGTAGAACTGCCCCATAGGGTTTCCAAGGCTGTAAATCTTTTATGGAAACAGACTGCAACCTTTTTTTCCCATGGAGTGGCTGGTGGGTTTGATCTCCCAACATTTTGGTTAGCACCCTTGCGCTTTAACTACTGCGCCACCAGGGCTCCTTTCTAGGGCATGAAAGGAGAGGTCAATCAAACTTTCTGAAGAATCTGTAGTAGAGAATAATATTTAAAGAAATGTTATTTTCTTACTTTCAGCTAGAAAACATATACCAAAAAAAACCCAAACCCACTGCCCTCGAGTCGATTCAGACTCATAGCGACCCTATAGGACAGAGTAGAACTGCCCCATAGAGTTTCCAAGGAGCGCCTGGTGGATTTGAACTGCACACCTCTTGGTTAGCAGCCGTAGCACTTAACCACTATGCCACCAGGATTTCCAGAAAACATATAAAAAAAAGTATTAAAAGTCATTACAGGCCTGTATTATAAAATTATGTACTAGAAGAAGCAAGCAACCTAGTATAGAAGAAATAACAGTGGTCTGGAAATCAAGAGCCCCATATTTTGCTTCTTAATCTATCCCTGCCATTCTTTGGGCCTCATTTTCCTCATTTTGTAAATGAGGAGACTGAAAACATATACTAGTTTCCCTTACAGTTTTGACTATTTCACCCTAATGGTAAAAAACAAAAATAAAAACCTTCAATAGCAGACAGTTCTTTTTCCTAGCCTTTGATTTGATAAATTCTCCTGCTTTCGTATTATTTTCTTCATAGCTGGGTATACAAGAAGATATTTCAGATCTGATAACTAATACAAAACATCTACATTTATCTGAGATATCAAACACCAAACAAGTAGATTTCCAATTTATGAGTTCTTTGACTGTGATTAAAAAAAAAAAAATGTAAAAAATATAAGCGAGAAACAATGGACTATCAAGCAAAAGTTGGAAGAATTGGCTATCAATTTGAGAAGAAAAGTCAGAACTTCTATCTACATCATATCATATGTAAAAATAAATCCCAGATGGATTAAAGACTCTAAATGTAAGAAAACAAAATATATATATATATCTGTGGTAGACACTGTGAAGCACTGCCCAGATATCTCTTCAGTGAAGGAATTCCTGCCCCAGCTGCTGAAAACGCTGTCAGTAGATAGCCTTCAGATGTCAGCCCCTTCAGTGATTGCGTCAGCTACAGAGAGCTACCTTGCCCAAGATCACACCCCTTTCCCTGGTGGCCCACATCCAATGACTGATCAAATGTAGGAATATATAAGCCTGGCCATCTCAGCCCAAGTCCAGAAAATTCTGAAGGGCCATGCTATCACCAGAGCTGCCCACAAAATTGGCTGAAGTTGTCATTGGGTAAGCACGGCAGCTTAATTTCTTCCTCTGCCCATTTTGCTTCCATTCCCTCTATTCTTTCTTTCTTTTTATTGCACTTTAGATGGAGGTTTACAGAACAAACTAGCTTCTCATTAAACAGTTAGTACACATGTTGTTTTACGACATTGTTTAACAACCCCACGACATATCAACCCTCTCCCTTCTCAACCCTTGGTTTCATATTACCAAATTTCCTGTCCCTTCCTGCCTTCTAGTCCTTGCCCCTGGGCTGGTGTGTCCTTTTGTCTCATTTTGTTTTATGAGCCTGTCCAACCTTTGGCTGAAGGATGAACCTCAGGAGTGGCTTCATTACTGAGCTGAAAGGGTGTCCGGCGGCCATACTCTCAGGGTTTCTCCAGTCTCTGTCAGGTCAGCAAGTCTGGTCTTTCTTTTTGAGTTAGAATTTTGTTCTACATTTTTCTCCAGCTCTGTCTGGGACCCTCTATTGTGATCCTTGTCAGAACAGTCAGTGGTGGTAGCTGGGCACCATCTAGTTGTACTGGACTCAGTCTGGTGGAGGTAGTGGTAGATGTGGTCCATTAGTCCTTTGGACTAGTCGTTCCCTTGTATCTTTAGTTTTCATCATTCTTCCTTGCTCCTGAAGGGGTGAGACCAGTGGAGTATCTTAGATTGTCTGCTCATAGGCTCTTAAGACCCCAGACGCATTCCCTCTATTCTTGAGTGATGGCAAGAGCACTCCCTGAAAAACATCCTAAAGATTAAACTCTGTCTCAGATTCTGAATCCTGGGGAAGTCAGCCTATGACAATATAGTAAAAAAAAGGTAAAATAATATATATCTTTAAAACAATCTAGGGTGTGGCAAAACTTTCTTAAACAGAGCATAAAAGTCAGATGTCATAAAGGAAAAACAAAAATCAAAAGATATGACTTGTTGCTGTTGTTAGGTGCCTTCAAGTCGGCTCCGACTGATAGCGATCTCATGCACAACAGAACGAAACACTGCCCGGTCCTGATCCATCCTTACAATCTTTGTTATGTTTGAGCTCATTGTTGCAGCCACTGTGTCAATCCACCTCGTTGAGGGTCTTCTTCTTTTCCGCTGACCCTGTACCTTGTCAAGCATGATGTCCTTCTCCAGGGACTGATCCCTCCTGACAACATTTCCGAAGTATGTAAGACGCAGTCTCTCCATCCTTGCCTCTAAGGAGCATTCTGGTTGTACTTCTTCCAAGAGAGATTTGTTCGTTCTTTTGGCAGTCCCTGTATATTCAATATTCTTTGCCAACACCACAATTCAAAGGCGTCAATTCTTCTTTGGTCTTCCTTATTCATTGTCCAGCTTTCAAATGGATATGATGTGATCGAAAATACCATGGCTTTGGTCAGGCGCACCTTAGTCTTCAAGGTGACATCTTTGCTCTTTAACACTTTAAAATGGTCCTTTGCAGGAGATTTACCCGATGCAACGCGTCTTTTGATTTCTGGACTGCTGCTTCCATGGGTGTTGATTGTGGATCCAAGTAAAATGAAATCCTTGACAACTTCAATATTTTCCCCGTTTATCATGCTGGTGCTCATTGGTCCAGTTGTGGGGATTTTTGTTTTCTTTATGTTGAGGTGTAATCCATACTGAAGGCTGTGGTCTTTGAACTTCATTAGTAAGTGCTTCACGTCCTCTTCACTTTCAGCAAGCAAGGTTGTGTCATCTGCATAATGCAGGTTGTTAATGAGTCTTCCTCCAATCCTGATGCCCCATTCTTCTTCATATAGTCCAGCTTCTCAGGTTATTTGCTCAGCATACAGATTGAATAGGTATGGCGAAAGAATACAACCCTGATGCACACCTTTCCTGACTTGAAACCGATCAGTATCCCTTTGTTCCATCCGAACAACCGCCTCTTGATACATGTAAAGGTTCCTCATGAGCACAATTAAGTGTTCTGGAATTCCCATTCTTCACAATGTTATCCATAATTTGTTATGATCCACACGGTCAAATGCCTTTGCATAGTCAATAAAACATATGTAAACATCTTTCTAGTATTCTCTGCTTTCAGCCAGGATCCATCTGATATCAGCAATGATATCCCTGGTTCCAAGTCCTCTTCTGAAACTGGCCTGAATTTCTGGCAGTTCCCCGTCAATATACTGCTGCAGCCGTTTTTGAGTGATCCTCAGCAAAATTTTGCTTTTGTGTGATATTAATGATATTGTTCTATAATTTCCATGTTCGGTTGGATCACCTTTCTTGGGAATAGGCATAAATATGGATCTCTTCCAGTCAGTTGGCCAAGAAGCTGTCCTCCATATTTCTTGGCATAGGCTAGTGAGCACCTCCAGTGCTGCATCTGTTTGTTCAAACATCTCGATTGATATTTCATCAGTTCCTGGAGCCTTGTTTTTTTGCCAATGCCTTCAGAGCAGCTTGGGCTTCTTCCTTCGGTACCATTGGTTCCTGATCATATGGCACCTCTTGAAATGGTTGAACATTGACTAATTCTTTTTGGTATAGTGACTCTGTTTTTTCCTTCCATCTTCTTTTGATGCTTCCTGGGTCTTTTAGTATTTTCCCTATAGAATCCTTCACTATTGCAACTCGAGGCTTGAATTTTTTCTTCAGTTTTTTCAGCTTGAGAAACGCCGAGCATGTTCTTCCCTTTTGGTTTTCTATTTCCAGCTCTTCACACATGTCATTATAATACTTTAGTTTGTCTTCTTGAGCAGCCCTCTGAAATCTTCTGTTCAGTTTTTTTACTTCATCAATTCTTCATTTTGCTTTAGCTGCTCGACGCTGAAGAGCAAGTTTCAGAGTCTCCTCTGACATCCATCTTGGTCTTTTCTTTCTTTCCTGTCTTTTCAGTGACCTCTTGCTTTCTTCATGGATGATGTCCTTGATGTCATTCCACAACTCGTCTGGTCCTCAGTCACTAGTGTTCAATGGATCAAATCTATTCTTCAGAGGGTCACCGTTTATGTTGGTGAAAGAATGTATTTGCAAGGAAGTAGTCTTTGGTCTTGCAAAATTCTATCATTTGATCTCCAGCATTGTTTCTGTCACCAAGGCCATATTTTCCAGCTATTGATCCTCCTTCTTTGTTTCCAACTTTTGCATTCCAATCGCCAGTAATTATCAATGCATCTTGATTGCATGTTCGATCAATTTCAGACTGCAGCAGCTGATAAAAATCTTCTATTTCTTCATCTTTGGCCCTAGTGGCTGGTGCATAAATTTCAATAATAGTCGTATTAACTGGTCTTCTTTGTCGGCGTACGGATATTACCTTATCACTCACAGTGTTGTACTCCAGGATAGATCTTTAAATGTTCTTTTTGATGATGAATGCAACACCATTCCTCTTCAAGTTGTCATTCCCAGCATAGTAGACTATATGATTGTCTGATTCAAAATGGCCAATACCAGTCCGTTTCAGCTCACTAATGCTTAGGATATCGATGTTTATGCTTTCCATTTGACAATTTCCGATTTTCCTAGATTCATACTTCTTACATTCCAGGTTCCAATTATTAATGGATGTTTGCAGCTGTTTCTTCTCATTTTGAGTCATGCCACTTCAGCAAATGAAGGTCCTGAAAGCTTGGCTCCATTCATGTCATTAAGGTCGATGCTACTTTGAGGAGGCAGCTCTTCCCCAGTCTTCTTTTGAGTGCCTTCCAACCCGAGGGGCTCATCTTCCAAGGCTATATCAGACAATATTCTGCTGCTATTCATAAGGATTTTACTGGCTAATTTTTTTCAGAAGTAGATCACCAGGTCCTTCTTCCTAGTATGTCTTAATCTGGAAGCTCAGCTGAAATCTGTCCACCATGGATGACCCTGCTAGTATTTGAAATACCAGTGACATAGCTTCCAGCATCATAGCAACAAGCAAGTCACCACAGTATGACAAATTGAAAGGTGCATGAAATTTTATAGAGATGATAAAAAGAATGAGGTTGGTTCATATGTATTCACATGGAAAGATGTTTTTGATTCACTGCTAGTTGAAGGAGAACTTGCATAGAAATTCATACTACACACGGATACACACACACACACATATATATAAATGCATGGGAAAAGTTCTAGAAAGGGACACACACTAGGAAAGGGGAGTTATCTCGGATTAGTGCTGTGGAAAGCAGACATTTACTTTTACTGTATATACCTATGAATCATTTAATGCTTTTATATAAAATTTACATTACTTCTATAATGAAAGCTATTTAAAAGAGAAGAAATAAAATATATTAGATGAGCAAGGCTTGATGCTCTTCATTTATTCGTATTATATTATTATTATATAGAGTTACTAGAGACAGTCACTTGGAATTTTCTTTAGTCTAAATACTTCATAATGCAGTCTATAGAAATAATATTTCTAAAAATGATCTAGTTTACATTATCCAATAACACTCCATCCTTAACCTCTTTCACACAAATATCTTGAAAACCAGATAAATGATGTGGGCTGCTGAATCTTGTAGAAAATAATTCATATTTTAAAGTTTCTGGAGCCCACCACCCCCTCCAGAGAGTATGATCATTTAAAACCCATTGCCATCAAGTCAGTTCTGACTGTCTTAGTTAACTAGTGCTGCTGTAACAGAAATACCACAAGTAGATGCCTTCAACAAGCAGAAGTTTATTCTCTCACAGTGTAGTAGGCTATAACTCCAAATTCAGGGCTTCAGCTCCAGGGGAAAGCTTCCTCTCTGTAGGCTCTAGAGGAAGGTCTTTGTTATAAATCTTCTCCTGGACTAGGAGTTTCTCAGCACAGGGACCCTGGGTCCAAACAATGAGCTGTTTTCCTGGCTCTCGTTTCTTGGTGGTAAGATGTCCCCATGTCTCTCTGCTCACTTTTCTCTTTTATATCTCAAAAGAACTTGTAGCTTGAGTCCTGCCTCATTAACATAGCTATCTCAAAACCTGCCTCATTAACATTATAGGGGTAGGATTTACAACACAAAGGAAAATCACATCCCGTGGCAAAATGGTGGCAAACACAAAATGCTGGGGATTATGGCCTAGTCAAGTTGACACACATTTTTGAGGGACACAATTCAACCCATAACACTGACTCATAGCAGCCCTATAGAACAGAGTAGAACTGCCCCATAGGATTTCCATGGAGTAGATGGTGGATTCAAACTGCCAACCTTTGGCTAGCAGCTGTAGCTCTTAACCAATGTGCTACCAGGGCTCCACGATCATCTAAAAGTGAATGAAATACCTAGAAGACAGGAATGAGCTCTGAAATGCACAAAATAGGGCTTCAGAATATGAGAACATCTATAAAGTCACTTCTTCATGGAATATAATGAAGTGGAAATTTGGAAATGCCAATGGTGAACTTGGAGTGAGCATACAACTTGGTGCTGTATAAACCAGCTTTAAGGAAGTCATTGTTGAGACGTGGGGTTTATACCTTCATCCTTTATTCTCTAATGCTGAATTAAAACCCCTACTTCTTGGAATTTCTTGCCCTCTAGCTATGCTATGCCACAGAGCCCTGGTGACATAGTGGTTAAGAGCTTAGCTGCTAACCAGAAGGTTGGACGTTCAAATCCACCAGCTTCTCCTTGGAAACCCTATAGGGCAGCTCTACTCTGTCTGACAGGGTCGCTGTGAGTCAGAATCAACTCGATAGCACACAACAAGAACAAAAACAGCTATGCCACAATCAGTTCCTCTTCCCTCTCTTACATACTAACTTTCTGGTCACTCTCTCACATTCATTGAAGACCTTGGCTTCTGGTCTTCCCAAATTCTTCCATCATCTTTAGACTTCAGACCTTGCATGGACAATCCATATCATTTCAGATGAGGAGTTCTCAATTTGACTTGTGCATTAGAAGCATCTGTAAGAGTTTTTAAAAGTACATAGCCTAGGCTCCACCTACTACATCAGAATTTCTCAGAGTGGAGGGCCTAGCTAGCTTCTGTAACTTTTTAAAAGTGCTACAGATGATTCTAACCTGTTGCCGTCAAGTTCATTCTGACTCATAGTAACCTTAAAGGACAGAGTAGAACCGCCTCGTACGGTTTGTCAGTTTGTCGTACTGTGGGGGCTTTCATGTTGCTGTGATGCTGGAAGCTATGCCACCAGAATTCAAACACCGGCAGGGTCACCCATGGTGGACAGGTTTTAGCTGAGCTTCCAGACTAAGACAGACTAGGAAGGAGGACCCGACATTCTACTTCTGAAAAGAATTATCTAGTGAAAACCTTATGAATAGCAGTTGAACATTGTCTGATATAGTGCCGGATGATGAGCCCCTCAGGCTAGAAGGCACTCAAAAGATGACTGGGAAACAGCTGCCTCCTCAAAGTAGTAGAGCTGCTCCCACTTTAATGATGTGGATGGAATAAATCTTTCAGGACCTTCATTTGCTGGTGTGGCATGACTCAAAATGAGAAGAAATAGCTGCTAACATTAATTAATAACTGGAAGGTATGAAGCATGAATCCAGGAAAATTGCAAATCATCAAAAATGAAATGGAACACAAAAATATCAATATCTTAGGCATTCGTGAGCTGAAATGGACTGGTAGTGGCCATTTTGAGTCAGACAATCATATGGTCTGTTATGCTGGGAAGACAGCTTGAAGAGAAATGGCATTGGATTCATTGTCAAAACGAACATTTCAAGATCTATCCTGAAGTACAACGCTGTCAGTAATAGGATAATATCCACACGCCTACATGGGAGACCACTTAATATTATTATTCAAATTTACGCACTGACCACTAAGGCCAAAGATGAAGAAATTGAATATTTTTACCAACTTCTGCAGTCTGAAATTGATCAAGCATGCAATTATGACACATTGATAATTACTTGTGATTGACATGTGAAATTTGGAAACAAAGAAGGACTGGTAGTTCGAAAATATGGCCTCAGTGATAGAAATGATGCTGGAGATTGTATGATAGAATTTTGCAAGACCAATGACTTCTTCATTGCAAATACCTTTTTTCACCAACATAAATGGTAACTATACACATGGACCTCACCAGATGGAATACACAGGAATCAAATTGACTTCATCTGTGGAAACAGATGATGGAAAAGTTCAATATCACTAGTCAGAACAAGGCCAGGGGCCGACTGCAGAACAGACTATCAATTTCTCATATGCAACTTCAAGTTGAAACTGAAGAAAATTAGAACAAGTCCATGAGAGCCAAAGTATGACCTTAAGTATATCCCACCTGAATTCAGAGACCATCTCAAGAATAGATCTGACATGTTGAACACTAATGGTCAGACGAGTTGTGGAATGACATCAAGGACATCATGCATGAGGAAAGCAAGAGGTCATTAATAAAGATAGGAAAGAAAGAAAAGACCTAAATGGATGTCAGAAGAGACTCGAAATTTGCTCCTGAATGTCGAGTAGCTAAAGCAAAAAGAAGAAATGATGAAGTAGGAGAGCTGAACAGAAGGTTTTAAAGGGCGGCTCAAGAAACTAAGTAAAGTATTATGATGACATGTGCAAAGACCTGGAGATAGAAAACCAAAAGGGAACAACACACTCAGTATTTCTTAAGCTGAAAGAACTGAAGAAAAAATTCAAGGCTGGAATTACAATAGTGAAGGATTCTACTGGGAAAATATTAAATGACTCAGGAAGCATCAAAAGAAGATTGAAGGAATACACAGAATCACTATACCAAAAAGAATTGGTCAACGTTCAACCATTTGAGGATGTAGCATATGATCAGGAACTCATGGCACTGAGGGAAGAAGCCTAAGCTCTGCTGAAGGCATTGGTGAAAAAGAAGGCTCCAGGAACTGACTGAATACCAACTGAGTTGTTTCAGCCAACGGATACAGCACTGGAGGTGCTCATTCGTCTATGCCAAAAAATATGGAAGACAGCTACCTGACCAACCATCTGAAAGAGATCCACATTTTTGCCTATTCCCAAGAAAGGCGATCTAACTGAATGTGGAAATTATTGAACAATATCACAAATATCACTTGCAAGTAAAATTTTGCTGGAGATCATTCAAAAACGGCTGCAGCAGTGCATTGGCAGAGAACTGCCAGAAATTCAAGCCAAATTCAGAAGAGGATATTGAACAAGGGATATTGCTGATGTCAGATGGATCTTGGTGGAGAGCAGAGAATATCAGAAAGATGTTTACCTGTGCTTTATTGACTATGCAAAGGCATTTGACTGTGTGGATCATAACAAATTATGGTTAACATTGTGAAGAATGGGAACTCCAAAACACTTAATTGTGCTCGTGAGGAACCTGTACATAGATCAAGAGTCAGTCGTTCAAACAGGACAAGGGGGCATTGCATAGCTTAAAGTCAGGAAAGGTGTGCATCAGGGTTGTATCCTTTCACCATACTTATTCAATATGTATACTGAGCAAATAATCCGAGAAGCTGGATTATATGAAGAAGAACAGGGCATCAGAATTGAAGGAAGATTCATTAACAACCTGCAGTATGCAGATGATACAACCTTGCTTGCTGAAAGTGAAAAAAAAAAAAAAGAGGACTTGAAACACTAAAGAAGATCAAAGACCACAGCCTTCAGTATGGATTGCACCTCAACATAAGGAAAACAAAAATCCTCACAACTGGATCAATAGACAACATCATGATAAATGGAGAACAGATCGAAGTTGTCAAGGATTTCATTTTACTTGGATCCACAATCAACACCCATGGAAGCAGCAGTCTAGAAATCAAAAGACACTTCGCATTGGGCAAATCTGTTGCAAAAGAGCTCTTTAAAGTGTTGAAAAGCAAAGATGTCACCTTCAAGACTAAGGTGCCCCTGACTCAAGCTATGGTGTTTTCAGTCACCTCATATGCATGTGAAAGCTGGATGATGAATAAGAAAAACTGAAGAACTGATGCCTTTGAATCGTGGTGTTGGTGAAGAATATTGAAGACCAATGGACTGTTAAAAGGATGAACAAATCTTTCTTGGAAGAAGTGCAACCAGAATGCTCCTTAGAAGCAAGGATGGGGAGACTATGTCTCACATACTTTGGACTTGTTATTAGGAGTGATCAGTCCCTGGAGACCAACATCATGGTAGACAAAGTAGAGGATCAGTGAAAAAGAGGAAGACCCTCAACTAGATGGATTGACGCAGCAGCTACAACAATGGGCTCAAGCATAACCAGGATTGTGAGGATGGCACAGGACCGGGTGGCGTTTCGTTCTTTTGTATATAGTGTCTCTATGAATCGGAATCAACTCCATGGTATCTAACAACAACTACAACAACACAGGTAATTCTGATACACGGAACTGTGAATCACAGGTAGCATCGCACTTTTTTGTCTGCTTCTACTTTAATGACCTCTACTTGTGTTTAAGGAGTCCCTGGGTGTTGCAAAAGGTTAACACTCTCGGCTGCTAACCAAAAGAATGGAGGTTTGAGTACACCCAGGGGCGCCTTGGAGGAAAGGCTTGGCAATCTGCTTCCAAAAAATCAGCAATCGAAAACCCTATGGAGCAGAGGCCTACTCTGACATACATGGAGTCGTCCTGAGAGTGGGAGTCAACTCGAAGGCAACTGTTTTACTTGCATTCAACTTCCTTTACTTGCATGTACCTTCGGTGGCTACACTGTAGACTTTTTCATTACCTTGAACCGCACTATCTGTGAAATCTTAAAATCCCAGAATCCATTGTCTAGTTATAACCTTCTGTCTTTCAACTCACTCTTTCCTCAATTCCACTATGGCTAGTCTTTGGTATAGTGAGATTTCACTACCTTGCTAGTTCTATTTTCTTCCAGTCTATTTGCCCCTTAACTAATTGTAGTCGAGTCGATTCTGACTCGTGGCAACTCCATGCGTGTCAGAGCAGAACTGTGCCCATAAGTTTTTTAATGGCTGATCTTTTGGAAGTAGATCTCCAGCCTTTTCTTCTGAGGCACCTCTGTGTGTACTCAAATCTTCAAGCTCTCTGTTAGCAGCCAAGCACTTAACTGCACCACCTAAGGACTCCATTTGACCCTTACTGGCCTCTGAAAAGTCATGTAACCTTTCTCTTCCCCTGTGCCAGTCCAGCAAAATTCCAATATTCAGGTGTACAAAATGGTCTCAACTCCCTGCCTTTGGGCCCATCAAGTGAATTTTCTGAGTTGCAGCCTGTATAACCGTTTCAAATGCAAATTAGACCACATAACACCCCCTCCCCCAACCTGCCTTGCTTTAGGTGGCTCTCAGTTTTTTTTAGGATAAAGTCCAAACTCCTTGACATGCCATACAAGACCAGCTGTAATTCATGCTCTGTGTACATTTCTCATCACCTAACTGCCCTTATCTCAAAATCTATGCTTCATGCATTCTGAGATATTCACTGTTTCATCCACACTCATCATGGTGTTTCTTAATTCTGAGTGTATCCTCTCTTTCTAGAATGTCCCCAGCTCCCTTTGCAAGGCTATTTCCTATTTATTCTTTAAAAACTCATCTCAGCAGGCACCTCCTCCCTGATTGAGTCTACAAAGGTGATAGTTTTTAAAACTCAAATTCTCTATGCACTTTATATAATAAATGTGGCACCTAGATCCAGGGTGATATTAAAATATTGAACAAACAGAACAGATGCCTAACGAATGCAAACTGTTTGTGTATCGACCCTGCTTAGATCATAAAATACCTTAATATTTAAAGAGGTTTTTCTCCTGTCCTGCCTCTTCTGCTCATTGGCTATACTTATCAGCAAGACATGGGCAATTTAGCTGAAGCAGAATTAGCAGCTGAACCCTCGTTGTGCACCATTATATACGTCAATAGAATTCTCAAGGCTTAACTTTCCCCATCCTCACACATCATTGCTAGCATGCTCTATCAGATCACTTCCACATTTCTGCCTGCTCTATCCTGGTAATCTTCAATCACTTCTTCACCTGAATCAGTGCCCTACATGCGATGGTAGGCCCTAATTTAGGGAATAATTTATTTTCAGGAGACATGACTGACAAGAAGAATTTTTCAGGGACACAAATAAATAAATCAAAACACAAGGTCAATATATTATACAGTAATGAAAAGGAAATTTGTTGAATTGAAATAAAAATCTCATAATTGGCGTGTGTTTCCCTTTTGTTCTTTTTTAATATAACCAGTTCCTTTGTGTCTGTCATATCTGTTAGAATGTAAGTTTTAGAGAGTTTTCAAGCCCTGGTGGCACAGTGGTTAAGAGCTCAGCTGCTACCCAAAAGGTCGACAGTTTGAATCCACCAGATGCTCCTTGGAAACCCTATGGGGCAGTTCTACTCTGTCCTATAGGGTCACTATGAGTTGGCATTAACTTGATGGCAGCGGTTTTTTTTTTAAATGCTCCATTTAGCTCTCTGCATTGCCACTGTTTAAAATAGTACTAGACAAGTAATAGGTGTTCAATAAATGTTTGTTGAATGACTGAATGAATGGACCATTCTATAGCAGAGAGGAACACTTATTATTTGGTGGAAGAAACCGGAAGCTATGGAAGATGTTATACTCCTACTAAGAAAACTACAAAAATTGGGGATAGGGGGCAATTTAAAGTTAAGCTGAAATTCTTTAGTATTGTTATCTCAAGTGTCACAATAAGGAATTCATTCTTTTGTACTGTGAAAACTCATTTGGGCGATACCTAGCATGTAATCCCAGACTGTTTGCATGCTTTTCAAAGAAGTGTTCTGCATATAGATTGGTTTGTGTGCCCATATGTTTAAAAATTCAATTTAAAGGAATGGCTGAATTGCTCAATGAGATTGAAGTTTCTCTTCAACATTCAGTTCAGGTGAAAGGGGAAGTAGCCCATATTCATTTCTATGTTTAAAGCAGAAAGCTGAGGGATATTCAATGCATATCTTGCAAAGAATACACTGAATATTAACATTTTCCCTGTTGTTTGTCATTGTTTTCTCCCTTGCTTGCTCTCTGAATTGAAGATGTTGTGGCTACATCTTGATGGCTTTTCAGGCTCCAGTTCATTACGACTCCTGCAATTGGTGCCTCTACTGTGGTTTCCAGTACTATCTTTCCACTAGCAGGCACATAGGTGAATATGCTGCTAAATCACATTTACGCTTACTTCAGAAGTACAACAGCTGGATTATCTGACGCTGTACTGTCTCTCTTCTAAAATGAGTAAATGAACTCAGAAGTCTCTTCTGGAACAAAGCCAAAATAGCTAAATGTTTCTACCAGATTTCAAAAGTAAAATACAGAGGTTCCCCGGCAACACCCCCCCACCCCGTTTTATTTTAAACAGGGAAAAAATTCTGAATTTAAAATATTGAAAAAAATATTAGATAAACTCAAGCATGAAATAAAATTGTTTTACAGTACCCCATAGCTATCTTTTCCAATGCAGCATAGGTCTCTCTTCATTGATCTGCTTCCTTTTATTACATGGTGTTCTGGGAGAAGCAAAGCAATCTCAAGCACCACAAGGGTCAAAGAAACTGTGAACTTGTGGATTAAATTTGCAACAATGCTGCATTGGTGAGGACTGTTTGTCTTTCTTGGCTTCTAGTAAATCTCAATTTGCAAATTAAAACAGACCCTTCAAGGCCTTTCTGGTATCAGCTCGAATTCAAAATGGAATACAATCTCCAGATTCTTTTAGCTGACATTCTAACTCATTGTACTGCTGCTCAAAGCTGCCAGAACATGTTTTCCATTCTGCTAAGTGAAACCAATCCCTTAATCCTCTTCAAAATGGCTAAATAAGCCGGTGTGGAAAGCAGTGTCATCGGAAGCTGTATCATGGACTCGAAACTAAACAGATTTAGGGTAAATTAGTTGAGTCCCCGCGCCTCAGACGGTGGGGTTGTTTTCCCTAACGAGTCACTCTGTTGGCATGACAGGTAGATGATGAAAAACAAAATGTCTTCGTACTTCTCAATCTGGATTTCTTTATACAATTTTTAGCTCAGCCATACCTCATGGACCGACCATATTTTTATGCCAATAAAGTGCGCCTTCTACGTTTGTTTGCAAGTCGGGCCCTCCCCACAAGAGCGAGTTATTTCCATAAGCACCACTATGCCAATTTTTTTTTTAAAGTGTTGCTGCAAAAAACAAAGAGCCTGGTGCGCTTACAAAAATACTTTGCGGGGAGCAGGGAGGGAGCAATTGGCAAACAAACGTAGAAGGTGCACATTATTGGCGTAAAAATATGGTACATATTTCCATCATAAAATCCAAAGAAGATTTTTCGTTGTGTGGATTGTCCTTTTGCATCAGATTAAAAAAGATAAGAAGATGAATAGAGGTTTGCATTTACACAAGGACAGAAAAGGAAAGGAGAAATGGGAACAAAAGACACACTAGTGCCAATGCGACTTTTTTTCCTTTCAATAGTCTGTCAAGGCATGCGCCTGGATTGTGCTCATTGGGTTATTTTGGACAAAGAAGTCCTTGTGGGTTCCTCTGTTGAAAAGAATACAAATGTGTGTGAACTGCAGCAAGCTTTACCTGGAGTAAGGTCAAGATGAGACCTTGGTTTCTTGTGCTATACAGTCTTCTACCTCAAGGATCGGCAAATAATGGCCTCATTGTTTTTGGAAATAAAGCTTTATTAGAACATAGCCATGCTCATTTGCTCAATTGTTTACGGCTGCTTTTAAGTAGGTGTGACAGAGACAGCATAACTTGTAAAGCCTAAAATATTTACTATTTGGCCCTTTAAAGGAAAAGTTTACCACCCTGTTCTATTTGACAGAGATCAAGAAGAGATTTAATTGTCCCGAGAAGTGGTCAAGAGGCATGCCAGAAGAAAGACCTGGTGATTTGCTTCCGAAAATTCACAACCATAAAAACTCTATGGAGCACAGATTTACTCTGCAACATATGGAGTCACCGTGAGTCTGAATGGACTCGATGGCATTTGATTTTGGTTTAGTATAATATCTAAATTAAGAATGTTAGTTACAAGATTTTTTTTTTTTAAATTATAGTGGTATACAGTTCGATGGCAGTGGGCCTGGCATCAGTTGTTAATGATTTGTTGCATTTTATATCACATGTATTATCAATATAATTTACACTATGGATTTGTTTTGCTGTTGTGTTATACAGATTCTGAGGTCACAGAAAGGCATAGAAACAAAGGTACTACCTACAAGTTATTAATATTTAATATCAGTCAGTTGAAGCACTGGTGGTGCAGTGGTTAAGAGCTCGGCTGCTAGCCCAAAAGTCAGCAGTTCAAATCCACCAGGCGCACCTTGGAAACCCTATGGAGCCATTCTACTCTGTCCTATAGGGTCACTATGAGTCGGAATCGACTCGATGGCAACTGGTGCAGGTATCAGTCAATAGCATTTACTGGGCACCTGCTTGGCACGGAGCTCTATTCCAGGCCCTGCAGGAGGCGAGAGCACAAAAGAAGTAGATGTTGTATTCGTGGGGAGGATTTATGGTCTAGTTTAGGAAACTGTCGTATATTTCTGTGATAACTTCGGAAAACACACAGAGCCATATAAACTCATGAAAACAAATAAAAAGAACTCAGAATCTAGGACAGAGGGAAATGAGATGGATTGCCTGTTTGTCGATTACTTGGATTATTTTGCAGGCCTCAGTCCTGCAGATTTGCCGTGGTGGTTAAGTGCTACGGCTGCTAATCAAAGGGTCAGCAGTTCGAATCCACCAGGTGCTCCTTGGAAACTCTATGGGGCAGTTCCACTCTGTCCTGTAGGGTCGCTATGAGTCTGAATCGACTCACCGGCACTGGGTTTGGTTTTGGTTGTGGCTTTTGTTTTAGGTGTTTGTCTAAACACAGATTTCATACTTTGGCTTTTGTAGTTCATCTTACTGATTTTTGCTCATCATCGTGTGTGTTGAGATTATTTTGGGACTTGTATCTAGAATTCAATGTAAAGCTGTTTCATGCTGAGTTTTTATTCCCTGAAAAATGTAATAAGCATGACTTGCTTATCTTCATTCAAGTGTTAGAGGCATAAGAGTCCTAGAGTTAGCTGTGACCTTGAAGGTGATCTAAAGTAGGTACTTCTCAAATTTAATGTGCGTATGAATAACCTGAGAAGGTATTAAAATGCAGATTCTGATTCAACAGGTGGAGTAGGGCCTGAAAAGTCTGCAGACCAGACTTTAAGAAATAAGGTGCTAGAGGATCAGCTGGTGATACTTCTCTCTGCAATATCTGCAGATTTTCATTTAGCTTCCGTGTGAACACTCCTAGTCACAAGGAACTTATGGCCTTTCAAGGCAACCCAGTTCATTGTGGAGAACTTTAATGGTCAGGAAATCCTTATATTGTCTATTTCATAGTTTATGATGTTTTTCAGAAGGACAATAATGGTGCATATTGAATTGGCCCTGTGAGATCATTGGTCAATTACTTCTTGTTGGTCACAATTAAGCCTACCAGAGGACTCTGTGCCGTAAATTGCTGCCAAGGTTGTTGGATGAGGGAAGTAAGTGGTGATGAGAGAGGTTGGTCTTGGAGCTTCATTCAGTGGCTGGCTGACTACCTCCCTTGCTCCATATGCTCCCCTTTCCTGCTTCTCTCCTCTTCTCTAAACCCAGCACACATCACAAATACACTTTATCATATGCATACTTTAATACTATTTAGAGCAACTTAAGCACAAGGAAATCCTAGGATAGTATGTTATCTGATCTCAGTGGTGTGCTGGTTCAATGACTGGCTCTCTGGGGAGGAGGGGAGGGGCTGAATTATATTGTTTGCCTATTTCCATGGTGTAAATACCCCACCATGACCTATTTCTAGTTACTGATGGTTTAACAACCAGCTGGAAATTTAACAGCCAGTAGGAATCTGGTCTAGCACACTACTACCTCCCCCCATTATATCAAATAACAGTTAACATTTATTGAACACTTATTATGTGAGAGGCACAGTATTATGGGTTTTATATATGGCCTCTAGTAAAATTAAAATGAGACCCTATTCATTCATTTAACAAAAAGTTAATGATTCCTTTCGTGCTAGGTGTTAGAGAAACAAAAATGAATGGGAAACAACCCCTGACCTCAAGTGGCTCTTGGAGTCTAGTTGGGGGTGGGAGAGAGGGCAGAAACATAAGCAGATAAATTGCAGTGAAATATAATAAATAATAGAACAGATGGTGTTAAGTGATTTAGTACTCCCTCTGGGCCCTGCTGGGGGTAAGGGAAGCTGAAGGGAAACCATTTTCTCTGCTGCCTGGCAAAAGTCTGTGCTGACCGTGTCAAAATATCTTCTGTGGATACATTTTATGTAGATATCTTTTAGATTGAATGGAATTGAAGAACACACCAGTTCCTTTAAAAAGAAAATCTTTGACATGCGTGTTCCATCTTATAGTTAGAATTGGGTCTAAATTATCTGTCGTATTTTTTTTTTTATAGGTTTAGAAAGAGAATATGGAATATAGAGAAGAAACCTTTTGAAAACTGACAATTTACAGACCTCAGGAGTGCTATCCTTATTCAAATTCAATTTCTTTTTAGAAAGCTTGAAGGCATCAGACTGTTGCAGAGATAAAAGAGCCAAGTATTAATCTTTTGAGTTAGTGTCTTATTCAAGCTGTTGAACCTGAGAAGAGTTAGCAGAACTCTTAATTTATTTCTAAACTAAAGATGAAGCAAAATAAGTAAGAAAAGGCAAGATAATGGCTACTCTTCATTTGATTATTGCTAACAATGGTTGTAATTCATTACAGCACCTGCTTATTTATTTTATTGTTCCAAGTTCTTTATGGAAGTTGGATGTGTAGAAATAATAAAATACTAATTTATTTTTCTTCCAACCTTCTTTGTCCTGGTACTTTATTTGCCCATCACTTCTACTTTGGCTTACACAGACCAGAATTATATTTTAGCGTTATGGTCAGAGTGTGAAAATTGGGCTTGGGGTGTATCAAAAACCAATCTCGATGTGACAGAACAGTGTGCTACAAAACAAAGTTGCTATGCTTCTTTCTCGCCTGTCTGCGTGAGTGAGGTGATGATTTAGTGCAGAATTCTTGATATTTCACAAGGAACCCTACTAAGCAAGCTTGCTTTGGTTTCTCATAGGATTATAGAAGACAGAATGAAGGATGACTCTTTGAAAGGGGAACAGTCAGGGACCCAGCAACCAGCCACAACCTTCTAATTCCCTTCAAGGCCTTGGGGCACTCTTGAAATTTTTAAGTAGAAAGGAACAGTAAGACTTTAAAATATAGTGGGTTAGTACATAAGAAGAACAAACTTAATGGGAAGAACTCAGTAATTATTTGAGGATCATGTATAATTTGGTATGTTTCTATGTTATTAAATCATTTACCTCTCTGTTCATCTTAGATAGCTTTCAATTCTATTTTACTTTTCTACGGGCTTTTGTGGAAATCCTGGTGGCAGAGTGGTTAAGAGCTATGGCTGCTAACCAAAAGGTCGGCAGTTTGAATCCACCAGGTGCTCCTTGGGAACCCTACTGGGCAGTTCTACTCTGTCTTGTAGGGTGGCTATGAGTCAGAATCGACTCAACAGCAAAGGGTTTTGGTTTACAGGCTTTTGTACATAAACAAATATCTCTTGATTCATATTCAAAAGATGAATTTACTGACATTTTTATGTTCCCTTCTTTTTCTGAAGAGTAGTCAAATGAGAAGGCTACTTTTGAGATATAAACGGAGCAGATAAGGCACAGAAACAAGGAAATGCGGTTGTGGGAAGATACATGCCAGGCCACATGAAGACTGCCAAGGAACTGAGTAACAGAAGCTGAAAAGAGACAACGACCTTCTCCCAGAGCCAACAGAGAAAGAAAGCTTTCCCTTAGAGCCAGTGCCCTGAATTTGGGCTTCTAGTGAAATGGGAAAATACTGCTTGAACATCCAGATGGTAGAATAGTTAATGTTTATGGGAACCGATGAAACCCTTATGAGCTATAGCATGCCTTGCGATTCTTTTCTCTCTGATTGCTCTCTCATGACGTTGTAAAAGTTTAAGATTAACCTATGTTTTCTTCCTAAAGATAAAAAACAAGTGATAGGCTCTGGGAACCAAGGAGTCAGGAGATGGTGATACCAGAAGACCAAACTTCAACGATGCCAGAATGGACCCTAAGAAGACCTTGAAAAAATCATCACACCTGGCAGGCGGTTTGCAAGACCACCTCAAAAGGAAATTAAAAATTCTCCAGACTCCTCAGACTTTCTTTCCGTATAAAACCCTCCAGCTGGCCCTTTTGGGGCAGACAGAATTTTGGTGGAATCCATTCCTTCTGTCTCTTGCATACCAGTATTCAATAAAGCCCTCTTACTGCTTAGCTCCCTCTTATCTCACTATTGGCTTTGCGCCAGGCGGCTCAAACCCACGATTTGCGGTAACACTAGCTTCCTAAAGTGTGAGAAAATAAACTTCTGTCCATTAAAAGCCACCCATTTGTGGTATTTCTGTTATAGCAGCACTAAGCACCATTCAAACAAGGGCACTTTTGAGAATGAAAAGAAGTTCTATTATTAATGTACTATAATAATTATGCTGGGAGATCAGGAAAAAACAGGGACTATCTCTGACCAAGAAGTCCCTGGATGGTGCAAATGATAATGCATTCAGCTGCTAACAGAAAGGTTGGAGGTTGAGTCCACTCAGAGGTGCTTTGGAAGAAAGGCCTGGCAATCTACTTCTGAAAAAGCAGCCATTGAAAGTCCTATGGAGTACAGTCCTACTCTGCCATACATGGGGTCACCATGAGTCAGAGTTGACTTAATGGCAACTGTTTTTTTTTTCAATCTTTGTGCAAAATGGGATGTATAGTCATCCGAATTATGGGTCACTTTTTTTTTTTATAAGCACAGTTATTTGGTTACCATCTGGATTTCATTGATACATCTGAAAAACCCGTGTGACTAAGTAATTTTTTAAAAGTTGCAACCAATGTCACAAAACAATATGTATATTACTTGTTTAATGAGAAACTAATTTGCTCTGTAAACTTTCACCTAAAGCACAATAAAAAGAAAAAATAACGTTGCTGGAATTCATGTGTGTTCACATCATGGAAATTAGAATGGAGCCAAGTAGCAGTGATTCTCTCCCTTTTGATGGAAAGAAGACAATGAGATGAAGGTACTCTGAAGCTCTCCAAAGCCAGGCGATGCTTTGCTCTCTTGAGCTTATGTACTTGTACTTCACAGGGCTCAGAAACCTTACCCTACTCTACATTTCTATTCCAACTGCCTGAGTGCAGGCTTTTTTCATATCTCACTTGGACTACAGCAAAAACCTTCTAACTGATTTCTCTACTTTCAGTCTTTCTACATGTCAGATCCTTTCTCTGTATCACAGACTGGCTTATCTAAAACGTAAAGCTGACCATATCATTCTCTTGCTCAAAATCTTTCAAGAGCTCCCATCCCCTACAGAACAAGGTGAAAATCACTTTGCAGGGCATACAAAAATACAAAGCCCTCCATAAATTCATTCCTGTCTACTTCCTCAGCATCACCTCTTAGCAATAATAAATTGTCTGCATTTCTCCAGTGCACAGCATAATTTTTTTACCTACTCTTATTCATCCTTGAACTATCTTCCTTTTTAGACAACTACGCGAATGTTTTATTATTTATTTAATTTTTATTGTGGTTTAGGTGAAAATTTACAGAGCAAATTAGTTTCTCACTCCAAATCATTGATCTAGTGTAATGTGTAGCACACTCGTTTTATTCTACAAATATGTTTTTTTTTATTATTGTACTTTAGAAGTTTTACAGAACAAACTATCTTCTCATTAAACCATTAGTACACATATTGTTTTGTGACATTAGTTACCAATCCCATGACATGTCAACACACTCCCCTTCTAGACCTTGGGTTCCCTGTTACCAGCTTTCCTGTCCCCTCCTGCCTTCTAGTCCTTGCTCCTGGGCTGGTATGCCCGTTTAGTCTTGTTTTATGGGCTTGTCTAATCTTTGCTGAAGGGTGAACCTCAGGAGTGACTCTAATACTGAGGTAAAACGGTGTCTGGGGACCATACTCTCGGAGTTTCTCCAGTTTCTGTCAGATCAATAAGTTTGGACTTTTTTTGGTGAATTTGAAATTTGTTCTACATTTTTCTCCTACTCTGTCTGGGACCCTCTATTGTGATCCCTGTCATAGCAGTCAGTGGTGGTAGCTGGGCACCATCTAGTTGTACTTGACTCAGTCTGGTGGAGGCTGTGGTAGTTGTGGTCCATTAGTCCTTTGGACTAATCTTTTCTTTGTGTCTTTGGTTTTCTTATGCTGGCTTCATAGAATGAATTTGGAAGTACCCCTTCCTTTTCTGTTCTGATATAGTTTCAGTAGTACTGGTGCAAGCTCTTCTCTGAATGTTTGGTAGAATTCTCCAGTGCAGCCATCTCAGCCAGGGCTTTTTTTTTGTTGGGAGATTTTTTTTATTACATTTTCAATCCTTTTTCTTGTTATGTTTTTTGTTTTTAATTTATATACAACACAATTTGCCCTTTTTCATGACAGCTCTATGACTTTGGACAAATGCATAGAGTTATAGAATCATCACCACTACAGTTAAGATACAGAACAGTTTCATCATCACCCCTCCCCCAAAATCACTCATGTCACCTTTGCAGTCAGCTCTTATCTCCTTGCAACCACTGATCTGTTCTCAGTCCCAATAGTTGTTCCTTTTCCAGAATACCAATCATATAAATGAAATCACACGGTATATATGTATCACTCAGTATAGTGAATTTGAGAGTCATCCATGTTGTTTCATGTATCAGTAGGTCATTTCTTTTTATTACTGAGTAGTGTTCCATGGTTCCATGGTTCCATGGTATAGATACACCATAGTTTGTTTATCTATTCCCCAATTGAGCTACATTTGGATTATTTCCAGTTGCAAATAATTGTGAATAAAGCTGCTATGTACATTCTAGTATAGATTTTTGCATTAACACAGTTTTCATTTCACTTGCACAAATGCCCAAGAGTGAGATTGCTGGGCTGTATGGTAAGTGTGTTTAAGTTATAAGAAAACTGCCAAACTGTCTTCCAAAGTGGTACCATTTTACATTCCCAATAGCAATATATGAGGATTTCACTTACTCCACATTCTCACCAACAATTGATATGGTTAGTCTTTTTGATGTTAGCCATTCTAATAGCTGCGTTGAGGTATCTTATGGAGGTATTAATTTGCATTTTAATAATGACTAATAATGTTGAGCATCTTTTCATAAGCTTATTTGCTTCCGCTTACCTTCTTTGGTGATGTGTCCAAATCTTTTGCCTGGGTTGTTAGTTGTGTTAGTTATCTAGTGCTGCTGTAATAGAAATACCACAAGTAGATGGCTTTAACAAACAGAAATTTATTTTCTCCTACTTTAGGAGGCTAGAAGCCTGAATTCAGGGGGCTGGCTCTAGGGGAGGGCTTTCTGTCTCTTTTGGCTCTGGAGGAAGGTCCTTGTCTCTTCAGTCTCTGTTTCATGGTTCCTTGAAGTCTCCATGTGTCTTGGCATCTGTCTTACCCCATCTCTGCTCTGCTGGTTTTCTTGTTTAATATCTTTTTTATCTCAAAAGAGATTGACTCAAGACATACCCTACACTAATCCTGCCTCATTAACACAACAAAGACAACCTACTCTCAAATGAGATTGCAACCACAGGCATAGAAGTTAAGATTTACAACACATATTTTTGGGAGACACAATTCAATCCATAACATTAGTCTCCTTACTGTTAAGTTTTGAGAGTTACTTATATATTCTTAATAGAACTTTTTCTGTCAGAAATATGACTTGCAAATATTTTTCTCATTCTTCGGCTTGTTTTCCATTCTCTTAAGAATATCTTTTGCAGAGCAAACATTTTTACTTTTGATGAAGTTCAGTTTATAATTTTTTTCCTTTTATGCATTATGCTTTTGCTGTCATATCTAAAAATTGTTTGCTTAACTTAAAGTCACAAAAATTTTCTCCTATGTTGTCTACTAAATGTGAATGATTTTAATAAAATTGTAAAGTTATTTGATGAGGACAGAGACTGATTTGTTTAATGCTGTATTGCCAATGCCCGGAACAGCACTTGGCAAGTAAAAATGTTTATCAAAATTTTGCCGAATAAATGAATGAGTGAAAATGAAAAGAGAATCACATCCAGTATTCCATTTATGCTTTCTGAATCTCAGAGAATAGCTTGCTTGTAGCTGTCTCATTGAAGGATCTTTATGGCATTCATTAGATTCAAATCATTGCCTAAACATCTTTCAAAAACTATTTGAATTTGTCCATTAGGCAGTATCTATTAAAGACAAACATAAACTTACTCTATGATTCAGTAATTCTATTCCCATGTCTATACCTCACAGAAATGAGTATGTATGGTCACCAAGACACATATACAATGTTGTTTATAGTAGCACTGTTCATAACAGACAAAACTGGATGCATCTGAAATGTTCATCAACAGTAAAATCAATATATTCTGACATATTAATACAATGGAATACTATACAGCAATGTCAACAAACATATTACTTATACATGCAACAACATTAATGGATTGCAAAACAAAATATTGAACAAAATATATTAGACCAAAAGAATGTATATTTTATCATTTTAGTTATATAAAAGTAATAAACAGGCAAAGCTTACCTATGCTGATAGAAATAATGACAGTGGTTACCTTAAGAGAGGAAGAAATTGGAAGTGAGTATGAGAGTGCTTCTCTGGTGCTGGCAATGTTCTATTTGTTTATATGGGTGGTTGGGGTACCTAGGTGGGTTGACTTTGTAAAAAAATAATTGAACTGTGACTTATGATTTGTGCTTACTAAAAAAAAAAATTACTGAATGTGGACATGGCCCTGTTATTTCTGTACAAGCTGTTAGAAAACTTGGGAAGGCATTTTACTGAGCCTTATTGAAAAACAAAGCATGGTATAGATTATTTTTCTATGTTAAAATGTTATCTGTTTCTCTTTCCTCTTCTAGACTTTTCCATACATGACTTCATTATCAGAATTCTTCAACTGTGGAAACAAAATCTGAAAAATAAAAGGAAACAACACAAAAGGGAAAACTCTCTTTAAAGAATTCTCCAGGAAACTCTGGAGTCAGGGCAAGGTTATATGATCTTACCTTTTGACTACCCATAGTCTGGTCACAAATAGCAACTCAGGTCATCACACAAAGCTAAATTTGTCATACCAGCTGCCTTTCTTAATAGTAGTCAAGGCATTGAATCATGTGCTTTTTCACTGTTGGGCTGTTTGTGATTTGCACTTAAATTTCAATAAAAAAAAGGAATTTTTTGTAAAGAGGCATTCAACATTATGCTTATGAAATGTTGAAGAATGATGTTTTAAATTACTTCCTACCTGGAAACATGGGACTTGCTTATTTAAGGTTGGGTATGCGCTTGGCTGAAGGAGCCCTGGCAGTACAGTGATTAAGCACTCAACAGCTAACCAAAAGTAGGCGGTTAGAACCCACCAACTGCTCTGTGGAAGATGTGTGGCAGTCTGCTTCCATAATGATTACAGGCTTGGAAACCCTATGGGACAGTTCTACTCTGTACTATAGGGTCACTATTAGTTGAAATTGATTGAACAGCAATGCATTTTGGTATGCTTTTGGCTAAGAAGCCCTGGTGATGCAATGGTTAAGAGTTTGCCTGCTAATCAAAAGACTGACAGTTCTAACTTATCAGCCACTCCACAGGAGAAAAGACCTGGCTATCTAATCCCATAAAGATGACAGCCTAGGAAATCCTATGGTGCAGTTCTACTCTGCCATGTAGAGTTGCTATGAGTCATAATTAAATAGATGACACACAACAACATGTTCTCAGTTACAACCCTAATGGTTGGTGGTTTGAACCCATCCAGCAGCACCATGGAAGAAAGGCCTGCTGATCTTCCATAAAGATTACAGCCAAGAAAACCCTATAAAGCAGTTCTACTTTGTAATATATGGGTCATCATGTGTTGGAATAGACTCGATGGCAATGGTTTTGTTGTTGTTATTATAAAGCCAATATTTCTTGGGACTCTTAGGGCACAAGTAGAATAAATGAATTTTGAAAAGCAAGGCTGTTGAATGTCAGGAGATGCCATATGTACGTGTGTATATGTGTTTTGGAAGACGTGAATATTAAAACTTTTGTCTGTTCTAAGAACATCTTACTTTGATACATACATCTAGAGAAGTTAAGGGAATGTTCTTCTAAATCCAAATCTTTACTCAATTAGCTCTCAAAATTAATCCAAATTATTACAAGAAAGAAAAGAAAAAATGAAATACCACTGTCACCATTTAAAAGAATCATTTTTTATCGTGGTTTTGTAGGGTATCACATTGGTAAATATCTTTCTCTGTATAGATCAAGAATTGGCAGAATTTCTTTGTAATTTTAACCAAAGAATTTAGTCTAGTTAATATTTTTAAATGGGCTAATAAGGTGCTTCATAATATAATTGTTTATTGGTGTACACAGTTTGCTTTATCAAATCACATTTTAATTGATTATATACAATCAATCCCATTTCACCAGAGGGATTTTTACCTTCTTAATACCCATATGAGGTTGTTTTGGGGATGATATAATCAATGATTCAGCAAGCTTCAAGGGGAAAAAAAAAATGACGACAGACTTCCCATTCTTTCCTGTGATATCAATAAGTGAAAATGAAAAAATAGTTAAATTATCAAATTGTTATGAAACTTCTCAATGACTACGATCAGCTCACAAGTTCCTTTTAGACTGTAATTAAAATACTGTTTGAACGTCTGATAAGGACAGTGAAATGAAGTGGTTGTGTGAAACCTTGTGCAGTTTATAAATATAAAATCTGAAATATATATATATTTTAAACATTTAAAAATATTGAAAGATGTCCAAGAAGGAGGAGAGTTTACCCTTGAAAATACTGCAATTGGAAGTTTGTGGCTTTCTTTTCTAAGGATGTTCCCCACATCCAAGTACAGCAGCAAAATAATGACATTATGATAGCAGAGAAGAGTTCAAAGCTGGAAAAGCAACTGTAAATTTAAGGAAGAAATCTTGGAATCAAGAGGACTGCAAAAAGGAATGACACAATGAGTATAAACTGCCATAATGTTGCCTGACTTCTAAACTATGCATGTGTCGGGAGACTTCAGGGGTCCTGGTGAGAAAGAGGCACACTACAGAGAAGAATATGCCCTTGAAAATCAGCTGCACTAGGAGGTTTATGAGTTCACTGCATATATATATATATAATCTGAGTGTGTTCCCCAAACCGTGTACAGTTCATGTGGCAGAAACCTAAAGTTTTACTGACTTGAGGTGTCAGAGGACAGAACCCAAGGCTGGCAGAGAAATTTAGGAGGAAAACTCAATAAGGAAGAGAACTAAAGAGAGGGTGAGCCCCCAAAATGTGAGCATAAACTGTGCCCAAATCCTTGGCTGACCACCAAGATATGCAGGTGGAGAAGAAACTCTCAGGAGACCAAGGTAAAAACAGCAGCACCAAGAAGCTGTAAGAACTAAGAAAATATATCAGCTGGTGCACACCAGCGGGGAGACAGAGTTTGCAGTTTGAATCTGCACGAGTTAACTGTCTGTTAAAATAAACAAACAACAAAAAGCATGCAACATAACTCATAATCACTACAATGTATTATCTACAACTTCTAGTTTTAAGAAAACATATAGATATACAAAGAAATAGAAAAGTACACCTCTTATTCAGGAAAAAGTAGCTAATAGAAAATGCCTCCAAATGGGTCCAAATGTTGGATGTAGTGGACAAGGCTTCAAGGCCACTATTATAAAAATATTTAAAAAATTAAAAGGGAAGTAGAATCAATAATTGAACAGAGAGGGAAACCTAAGAGAGAAAAACTATTTTAAAAATGGAAATTCAAGAACTGAGAAGTACAATAATAGAAATGAAAATCCACTAGATGGGCTCAACAGCATATTGGAGATGGCAGAAAAAAGAAATAGTGAATTTGAGGGTAGATCAATCAAAATTACACAACCTAAAGATGAGAGAGAAAAAACTGAGGGAAAATACACTCTGAGACTTGTGGGACAATATAAGAAGAGGAAACCACACCCTAAAAGACAAGGAAGGGCATAATATGAGGCTTGAAGGACAATCCACCATGAAGACATAACCACAGTAAATATCTATGCACCCAATGACAGGGCTCCAAAATACATAAAACAAACTCTAACAGCACTGAAAAGAGAAATTGACAGTTCCACAATAATAGTAGGAGACTTCAACACACCAATCTTAGTGAAGGACATAACATCTAGAAAGAAACTCAACAAAGATGCAGAAGATCTAAAGGCCATAACCAACTTGACCTCATAGACATATATAGAGCACTAGACCCAACAGCAGCAAAGTACACATTCTTTTCCAATGCACATGGAACATTCTCCAGAATAGGCCACATCTTAGGCCACAGAGCATCCCTCAACAAAACGCAAAACACTGAGATAATACAAAGTATCTTTTCAGAGCACAACACCATCAAAACAAAAATTAAAAAGAAGAGCAAGGAAAAAAATTGAACATATGGAAACTGAATAATGTCTTGCTTAGAAATACACTGGGTAATAGAAGAAATTAAAGATTGGAATAAAAAAACTCCTAGAATCAAATAAGAATGAAAATGCATCATACCAAAACCTCTGGGATACAGCAAAGGCAGTGCTCAGAGGTCAATTTATAGCAATAGATGCATATATCAAAAAAGAAGAAAGGGACACAATCAAAACATTAGCTATACAACTTGAACAAATAGAAAGAGAACAGCAAAAGAAGCCCACAGCCACCAGAAGGAAGGTAACAATAAAGATCAGAGCAGAAGTAAATGAAACAGAATAGAAAAACAATAGAAAGAATCAACAAAACCAAAAGTTGGTTCTTTGAAAGGATCAACAAAATCAACAAACCATTGGCCAAAATGACAAAAGAAAAACAAGAGAGGATGCAAATAACCCAAATAAGAAACAAAAAGGGGGACATTAAAACAGACCCAAATGAAATAAAAAGAATCATAACAGAGTACCATGAAAAACTATACCCCAACAAATTTGAAAATTTAAAGAATGTTGTTGGTATTTGGATAAGGCAAGAAACAGAAATAAAGGGCATCCAAATTGGTAATAAAGAATTTAAACTCTCCCTATTTGTGGGTGATATGATACTCTACATAGAAAACCCAACAGACTCCATGAGAAAGCTACTGGAATTAATAGAAAGATTCAGCAGAGTAGCAGGATACATGACAAACATACAAAAATCAGTTGGATTCCTATACACCAATAAGAGAGAACTATGAAAAGGAAATCAGGAAAGCAATACCATTTACAATAGCTGCCAAAAAGATAAAATACTTAAGAATAAATCTAAACAGGGACATAAAAGACCTATACAAAGAAAACAATACTACAAGAAACCAAAAGAGAACTACATAAATGGAAAAACATACCATGCTCATGGATAGATGGGCTCAACGTTGTGAAAATGTCAATTTTACCAAAGTAATCTACAAATACAATGCAATTCCTATCCAAATACTAATAATATTCTTTGAAGAGATAGAAAAACTAATATGAAAAGGGAAGAGGCCCCAGATAAGTAAAGCGCTATTGAAGAAGAAGGATAAAGTAGGAGGACTTGCATTACCTGACCACAGAATCTACTATACAGCTATGGTAGTCAAAAACAGGCTGGTACTGGTACAATGACAGACACACTGACCAATGGAACAGAATTGAGAACCCAGATGTAAATTCATCCACCTGTGGTCACCTAATCTTTGACAAAAGCCCGAAGTCCATTAAATGGGGAATAAGACAATCTTTTTAACAAATGGTACTGACAAAACTGGATATCCATATGTTAAAAAATGAATCAGCACCCATACCTCACACCGTACACAAAAACTAATTCAAAATGGGTCAGAGACCTAAATATAAAACTAAAAGCTATAAAGATCATAGAAAAAGCTAAGGTCAACACCAGAGTCCCTAATGTATGGCATAAATAGCATACAAGCCCCAACTAAAAATATATTAACACCAGAAGATAAGCTAGATAACTGGGGTCTTCTAAAAATTAAACACTTATGCTCATCAAAAGCCTTCACCAAAAGAGTAAAAAGAGAACCTATAGACTGGGAAAATGTTTTTTGCAATGATGTATCCAATAATGTCTAATCTCTAAAATCTATAGGAAAATTCAACACCTCTACAACAAAAAGACAAATAATCCAATTAAAAAATGGGCAAAGGATATGAACAGACACTACTAAAGAAGGCCTTCATGAGGAAATGCAAATCAAAACTACATTGAGATACCATCTCACCCCAACATTACCGGTATGAATCAAACAAAACAAAACAAATGTTGGAGAGGCTGTGGGGAGCTTGAAACTCTTGTGCATTGCTGGTCTAAATGAAAAATTGTACAACCATTTTGGAAAATGATAAAGCGCTTCCTTAAAAAGCTAGAAATATCATACGATCAGTCAGAATCGACTCAACAGCAATGGGTTTTATTTTTATTTGGTTTTTGTACAATCCAGCAATCCCACTCCTAGGAATATATCCTAGAGAAATAAGAGCTGTCACACAAATAGTCATATGCACACCCAAGTTCATTGCAGCATTATTCACAGTAGCAAAAAGATGGAAAAAAACCTAAGTGCCCAACAACAGATGAATGGATAAACAAACTATGGTACATACACACAATGGAATACTACTCCACAATAAAGCACAATGATGAATCCATGAAACATCTCACAACATGGATGAATCTGGAGGGCATTATGCTGAGTGAAATAAGTCAATCACAAAAGGTCAAATACTGTATAAGACCACTATTATAAAAATTCATGGAAAGGTTTATACACAGAAAAAATCAATCTTTTATGCTTATGAGGGAGGGTAGAGGTGGGGCAGGAAAAATACCAACTAGACAATAGATAAGTGATAACTTTGGTGAAGGGTAAGATAGTACACAATACTGGGGAATTCAGTACAACTTGATGAAAGCAAGGTTGTGGAAGCTTCATACACACACCCAAACTCTCTGAGGGATCTAATTGCTGGGCTGAGGGCTACGGACCATGGTCGACGGGGACATCTAGCTCAAGCGGCGTAACATGGTTTATAAAGAAAACATTCTACATGCTACTTTGGTGAGTAGCATCTGGGGTCTTAAAAACTTGTGAGTGGCTATCTAAGATATTCCACTGGTCCCACCTGGAGCAAGGAAGAATGAAGAAAACCAAAGACACAAGGGAAAGGTTAGTCCAAAGGACTAATGACCACAATGACCACAGCCTCCAGCAGACTGAGTCCAGCACAATTAGCTGGTGCCCAGCTACCACCACTGACTGCCCTGACAGGGATCACAATAGAGGGTCCGAGACAGAGCTGCAGAAAAATGTAGAACAAAATTCTAACTCACACGCACACATAAAAAAGTACCAGACTTACTGGCCTGACAGAGACTGGAGAAACCCCAAGAGTATGGCCCCTGGACACCTTTTTAACTCAGTACTGAAGTCACTCCTGAGGTTCACCTTTCATCCAAAGATTAGGTACGCCCATAAAACAAAACTAGACTAAATGGGCACACCAGTTAAGGGGCAAGGACGAAAAGGCAGGAGGGGACAGGAAAGCTGGTAACAGGGAACCCAAGGTGGAGAAGGGAAGAGTGTTGACATGTCATGGGGTTGGCAATCAATGTCACAAAGCAATATGGGTATTAATTGTTTAATGAGAAACTAATTTGCTCTGTAAACCTTCTTGTAAAATATGATAAAATGTAAATTAACTAAAAAATTATAAAAAAGAAAGCTTGACCCCTCCCCTTCAAAAAAAAAGGAGAGAATTAAAAAGAGAAGAGAAAAAATTTGAAGAAATAATTGCCAAAATCTTCCCAAGTTGGATTAAAAAACAAAACAAAATGCATTATCTTTCATTTATAAGAAACTCAATGAAAGCCAGCAAGAAAAATACAAACGCAAAAGAAGTATTCCCTGGCACATCAATGATAAAATTGCTTAAAGCCAAAGTGAATGTCTCGAAAATAGAAAAAATTGATACATTACACAAAAGCGAAGAAAATATGATTAATACGATGTGATTAATACATGATTTTTCCACAGAAACCAAGGAGTCCAGAAATGTTTAGAACAATATTTTCAAAGTACTAAAAGCAAAAGAAAAACAAATACAAAACCAAAAATAAATAAAACAAAAAAACCCCTGTAATCAACAATTCTATATTCAGCAAAAATATTCTCCAAAAATGAAAGCAACATAAATACATTTTCAGGTAAACAAAAAATGAGAGAAATTGTCACCAGCAGACCTACACTACAAGAAATGCTGCAGGAAGTTCTTCAGGATGAAGGGAGATGACACCACAGGGTAGCTCTAATCTATGGAATTAAAAAACACACACACAAAAAAACAAAGAAAAAAAATCCTGTGCGTATAATTTTTCTTTTCTCCTATTAATTTTGCAAAGACACATGATGTTTAAAGCAAAAATTATACAAATATATTGTTGGGGGGGATGGTAAATGAAAAAAAACTGTTGGAAAATTTCTATATTTTGCCTAAAGTAATTCAACATTAACTCTGAGGAGATTGTGGTAGGTTAAAGATGTGCACTGTAATCCTCAGAGCAATCATACACACACACACACACACAAAAAAAAAACTCCCCCAAAACTAGCAAACAAATGGAACAAAACAAAATGTAAAGTGATATAGCTTGAAAACCAAAAGAGGAATTAAAATAGGATACTAAATAATTTCTTAATACAAAAGAAGGCAGGAAAGGGGGAACAAACATCAGATAAAACAAATTGAAAACAAATAACAAGATGGTAGACTTAAATACAAACTTATCAATAATTCTGTTAAACGTAATTTTTTTTAGACTTAAATACAAAAAAAAAATCAATAATTCCGTTAAATGTAAATAAACTAGACAGTTCAATCAAAAGGCAGAAGTTGTTAGACTGGATATAAGAAAGAAGTATACACTGTAAGGATGGAAAAAGATATACAATGCAAACAGTGAACATAAGAATACTGGTGTGGTTATTTTAACATCACAGCAAGTAGATTTCAGACAAGGTGTATTACTCGGCCCAAAGAAGGAACTAGCAATAATAAAATATAGGCCCCTAATGTTAGAACTTCAAACTACATGAAATGAAAACTGGCAGAACTAAGAAGAGAAACAAATTCACAAATGTATTTTGAAATTTTAACATACCATTTTCAATAATTGATAGAAAAACTGGGCTAAAAAGAAATAAGTATATAGATCTGAATATCACTTTCACCTAGCTTAACTTAATTGAAATTTATAGAACACTACATTCAAAAACAGCAAAGTCCACATTTTTTTCAATTGTACATGGAACATTTGCCAAAATAGACCATATTCTGAGCCATAAAACTAGTCCTAATAAATTAAAAATATGTAATCATACAGAATATTTTTTCTGATCACACCAGAATTAGAAATCAACAGCAATAGTACATCTTGAAAGTTCTCAAATATTTGAATAATAAACAATTTCTGTAAAGACTTACAGCCTTGGAAACCATATAGAGCAGTTCTACTCTGTCTTATAGAGTTGCTATGAGTTGGAATTGGCTAGATTGCAAGGGGTTTAGGTTTTTTCCTTTGTTTGTTTTAAACAACTGACTTCTAAATGACTTATGGATCAAAAATAAGCCACAAGGGAAATTAGAAAACCTTTTAAGCTGAATGAGGATAAAAGCTCAAAATATCAAAATTTACGGGATACGAATAAAGCAATGTTAGGGGAAAACTTAGATCATAAATGCTTATATTAGAAAATAAGGAAGGTTTAAAATCAATGTTCTAAGCTTCCACCCTAGGGAGCTAGAATATGAAGAACAAAGTAACAGTAAGTAAAGAGTAAAGATAATAGGAGATACTTATGAAATGCAAAATGAATGTATAATAGAGAAAATCAGTGAAATCAAATTTGTTGACAGGATGAAAAAAATTAGTATAGACCAATCAAGAAAAGGAAAGATACAAATCACTAATAATAGGAATTAAAACAGGCATCACTATAGATCTTTCAGACAGTAAAATAATAATATAGAAATTTTATAATGAATTTTATGCCAGCAAATTTGACAACTTAGAGAATATAGACTGTATCTTAAAAAGCACAAATGACCAAAACTGACACAAGAAGAAATAAAAAATTCAAATAGCTTTAAATCTACTAAAAAAAAATTGAATCTGCAAAAAAAAAAAAAAAATCTTCCGAATAAAGAAAACACCAGTCCCAGATGGTTTCACTGATGAATTTCCTCAAACAAGTAAAGAAGAAGTAGTATCAGTCCTTGAAGAGAGGTCAGTTGAGATTACTCAGTTTCAGGAACAGAAAGAAAAATTAATGAAGAAAAATAAACAGAACCTCAGGAACCTGTAGGACAGAATCAGGAATAACAACATACACATAATGGGAGTCCTAGAAAGAGGGGAGAGAAAGGGACAGAAGAATATTTAGAGAAATAATGGCCAAAATCTTTCCATATTTGATGAAAAAATTAATCCATGCATCTAAGAAGCTCAATGAACTCCAAGTAGGATAAACTCAGAGATTCACAACTAAACTGAAACCAAATGCTTTGCTATTGAGTAGATTCCAATTCACTAGACACATCATAAGCAAATTATTGAAAGCCAAGAATAAAAAGAGAATCTTGAAGACAGCAAGAGATAAGCAAGTCATTATATATAAGAGATCCTCAATAAAATTAACAGCTTATTTCTCATCAGAAATCATGGAGGACAGAAGCCACTGGGCTGTCATATTCAAAATGCTGAAAGAAAAAGTCTGTCAGCCAAAAATTATATATCTGGCAAAACTGTCATTCAAAAATGACTGATAAATTAAAACATTCTAGGATAAACAATAAATGATAGAATTTATGGCTAGTAGACCTGCTCTACAAGAAATACTAAGAGAAGTTCTTCAGGCTCATATGAAAGAACACTGGACAAAAACTCAAATTCACATGAATAAATGAAGAGCAATTGTAAAGGTAACTACATAGGTAAATATAACAGAGGTTATAAATATATATCTATTTTGTAACTCTTTTTTCTCCTATCTGATTAAAAATTTTTTTTATATAATATAATAATTATAAATCTGTGTTGATAGGCATACAGCGTGTGAAGATATAATTTGTATGACAATAGCACAAAGAAGGATGTGAAGGAATGCAACTATAAAGCAGTGAAGTTTTTGTATGCTATTAAAATTAAATTAGTATTAATTTGAACTAGATTGTCTTATGTTATGATGTTAATTGTAATCCTCAGGGCAGCCACTAAGAAAATCGTTTAAAAATACAGAAAAAGGAACAATAATGGAATTCAAATGGTACACTAGGAAATACCTAACACAAAAGAAGGCAGCAATGAAGGAATAGAGGAATAATAATAATAATAAAAAAAAAGACATATAGCAAACAAATACCAAAATGGCAGATATAAATCCTACCTTATCAGTAACTATATTAAATATAAGTGGATTAATCACTGCAGTTAGAAGGCATAGAGTATCAGAATGAACAAAAAATGATCGCACTCTATCCTGTCTACAACAGGCACACTTCAGATTCAGAGACTCAAATAGGTTGAAAGTAAAAAGATGGAAAAAGATATACTATGAAAACAGTAACCAAAAGAGAGCTGGAGTGACTATACTAATAACAAATAAAATATACTTTAAGACAGAAATTGTTACTAGAGACAAATAAGAGCATTTTAAAATGATAAGAGTTAATCCATCAAAAGAGGTATAATAATCATAAACACAGATGCATCTAACAACAGAACTTCAAAATGCATGAACCAAAAACTGACAAAACTGAAGGGAGAAATAGGCAATTCAACAATAATTGGAGACTTTAATACCTCATTTTCGATAATTGGTAGAACAACTGGACAGAAGATCTGCAAGAAAATAAAGATTTGAACGACAATACAAACCAACTAGACCTAACAGATATCTTTAGAACAAACCATCCAATGACAACAGAATACACATTCTTCTCATCACATTTTACATTCTCCGGGATAACCCGTATGATAGGGCAGAAAACTAGCCTCATGCACCAAAGAGAGATTCATTAGGTCAAGGTGCACCTGGATCTAGGATCTCTGACTCTCTCTCACTCTCACTGTCTATGTCATTTCTGCTTGCTGTCTTTCTCATATGGGCCTCTCCACAGAGGCATAGGAGCGGCAGGATGGCCTTCACCTACCCCAGACTCCATAGAGCAATTTCGGCAGAAATGCCCTGGTAAATATTTTAATTACACTGACTTGAATCATGTGCTTACTCCTGGACCAATCATTAGGATCAGAGAGATGGAGGTACCCTGATTGTCCAAACCTGGGTCATAAACCCACCTTTATGATCAGAACAGGATTAAAACCTATAAACTGTGATTTTCTATAAGAAAGAAAGGTGCAAAAGGTGTTGGACAGACTAAGATATCAGAGGTCCACTATAGCAATTCATAGCCTTAGGAATGGATACTTTGCTTCAGATAGGAACACTATTCTGTTGGTAAAGAGGAAATTCAGACAAGTTCTATATGAAACCCAATTAAAACACAATGAAAGAGAATTTTCTAGAGTAATGTGAAATTCCTTGGAAAGTACAGTGCTACTTTATTGTATAAAATATATAGATGGAAGAGACCCTGCAATGATTCAGCCCATCCATCAAGCAGTACATTTTAAGCCCTTATTCTGCATTTCTGCTTCTCAGTCTAGTCTAGCTTGAGTCTCAAATTATGCCACTTACGCCACTTTTCTTAACTTAATAATTCTCAGTCAGGAAAGTTTTGGCTGATCAAACAGCATTCTAAGCTCATGCAAGTCCACAGCGAAGTGAGCTTTCACAAAAGTATAAAAGGATTGGGAGGGAAAATGCAAGTGGTATATGTGGATTGTATAAATCTTAATAAAATTTTGAGCATCTAAAGTTACAGACAGCTATGCTGTGATAACTTTAGTGTGTTCTGCAAGCCACTCCTGGGTTAATGTCTATGAATTGTCAGGGGGTAGAAGAGGGTAGTAGTGGGGATTAATACAATGTGCAGGCATCCTTAGGTGTCATTCAACAGTTTGGGATCTGGAGGCATCCATTTAGTGTCTACTGATAGTGGTCTTCTTTCCCAAAAGAGCTCAACACTCAGGTGACCCAGTGTCTAAAACTCTAACTTTGGAAATTCGTGTATTCGATTTAAGCATTGTCCTCTCTCCACAGTGCTCTTTCAAAATGATCACCATTCACATCCCCAGAGGTAGCATATTAAGTCATTCCATATATCAGCGGTATTTATCTAATCCCTTTCTCACTGACAGGAGGGACACGTATATTCTGAGAGCTCAGGGAACCTGGAGCTAGAGGTGGCACAAATAGGGTGTCATAGACAAGTTTTACATTTGGTCAGCTTGCCAGAGGCTGGCTCTGCTGCTAATCAGCTTCTCAGCTCCTCAAGTGGAGTTTTCTTGAGACCCAGTATGAACTCTTCTATAGAGCTCCTAATGTATTAGGGCCACTAGGTTTTCCTCTATAGGAGTGTAGAAGCAGAGCAACTTTAGAAGGAGTATTGGAGGTAATGACAGCCACACAAGCCTGGGAGTTTGGAGTGTGCTCCAACAAAGAGACAGAATCTAGAGCAATGCTCGGGACTCTTAGTTCTGGGAAAGAGCAGAAGAACGTATCCCTTAGTGCAGAAGTTGGACACCACATGCAGAGCAAAAATGCTGAGGCTGAGTTATATAGAATGAGAATTTGGTCAATTACGTCCCCTTAATGTCTAATTCCCGGAAACACTGGTGGCGCAGTGGTTAAGTGCTACAGCTGCTAAGCACAGGGCCGGCAGTTCGAATCTGCCAGGTGCTCCTGGGAAACTCTATGGGGCAGCTCTGCTCTGTCCTATAGGGTCGCTATCAATTGGAATCGACTCAATGGCACTGGGTTTGTTTTTTGTTTTGTTTTAATGTCTAATTCAGCCCTGGTGGTGCAGTGGTTAAGAGCTTGGCTGCTAACTAAAAGGTCAGCGGTTCAAATCCACCAGCCACTTCTTGGAAACTCTGTGGGGTAGCTCTGTCCTATAGGATCGCTATGAGTTGGAGTCAATTTGATAGTAGTGGGTTTTGTTTTGTTTAGTACATATAGGAGCTCAAACTTGGTGGCAACAGTTTTGGCAATGGGTAATGTCTAATTATCCCTCCTTGTTCTTGCTTAACAAATTCCTCTTCTTTTTGGTATACGATTGAAACATTCCTAAACTGTTACCACGTCCTTGCTTAGTGATCCCTTAGCAAAGCCACATTGTAAATTCCTTTCATCTTTTCTTGTAAATCAATCTCTTTTTTCCATGAACCATTTTGTTCCCGCATTGCTGGAAGCCTTTCTTTCTGGTTTTCTTTCTTTCTTTCTTTCTTTCTTTTAAATCTCATTCTGGTATTAAAATGTCCTAATTAAATGCAGCGCTGTACCTCAATCTTCAGGTCAAAAGCTTTAACCTAATTCTCAATTCTCCTTCCACTCTTTCTTTCAGCTTCTCTTTATCTATAGAGCTGCTGTAGTGTTGGATTCAGTCTTTTTCAATAATTGCTGTAATATAGTCCTGGTTATCAAATTCTATTGTTCATCAGAATCACCTAGGGGTGCTTCTGAAAAATGTAAATTATTTGGTCCCAGTCCTCTGATTAAGTAGAATTCTTTGTCTCCCTATTTTAAAACAAGGACCAATAGGTGATTCTGATGCAAGTGATCTAGAGGCCACACCTTGAGAAGCACTGCTACATAGACTTTAGGAGAACTAGACACCATGCATTAATCACTACACCTGGATTTTCCCAAAGGCGGCAGTCCAGAAAACTGTTTCAGGTGGTTCACAAACTGTATAGGAATCAAATAATACTGAATCACACACTGGGATTGTTTTCCCTTTTCAATTCTTTTCCAGTTCTTACTTTGGTGCAAGTTTGCCTTGAATATTTCTTTGACCCTTTCTAATCAAATATTCTAACAAAGAGAAAATAGGTCTCAAAGTCACAGGCTCTAGAGCCTCTGCCAGGCAACAGTAGACAGATTTTATGAAGGTTGTTTTGCTTTCATTGTATTTGTTTTTATTCTTCTATTTATGGCAAATGATATTAGTTTCCATTTAATGTAGTAAATAAGTTAAAAAATTAAGTTGTTTTAAAGATAAAAGATGTTAAGTAAATAATAGTAAAGGTGGTATATGTAGAAAGCAAAAATTGTAAAGGAAGTTTTTGGTGGTATACGGAAGTAGCAAAAACTTGTGAAGATGATTCAGAGTAATCTGCAGTGTAGAACTACTCCTTAACCCGGGCCTACTTAGCATCATTAGTTTGGCCATTTTTTGCTGAATCATTTGTTGTAGTCATCAATATTGTCAAGTAAAAAATCAATCACCCAATTATTGTCTCTTGATATTTATAATTTATCAAAAATCAGTCATGCTGTTTGACCTGTCCCATTAATGTTTAATAAACCCAATCTTTTCATGGCTTCTGAGTCCATAGTTCTATTTGATTTTCTACTATTTGCATGAGGGCTTGTTCTGTTGTTGCTTCCTTTGACTTTGAGTTATTCCTATCTGCATGTATTATAATGCTAGGCACTGTTGTGTGTTGTTGTTAGGCGCCATCGAGTTGATTCTGACTCAGGGAAACCCAATATGACAGAATAGAACTGCTCTGTAGGGTTTCCTAGGCTGTAATCTTTATAGAAACAGCCAGGTCTTTCTCCCACAGAGCCACTAGGTGGGTTTGAACAGTTAAACTTTTGGTTAGCTCCTTGCACTGTTGTATAGAGAAAGAAATATAAGACCTGTCATTCATGAGCTTACAATCTAGTTTGAGAGTCAAAAAAAAAAAAACAAGGCTAGCATTTATTGAACAATTACTATGCCAGCATTTTCTATACTGAGCTAAAAGTTTTTTCCTTCATTATCTCATTTCGTCCATGTAATAAGCTTTTGAAATAGGTACTAATGACTTATTTATTGAGCTCTCACTAGGTGCTTGTATGGGTTTCATAATTTTCACAGAAGTCCCTGGGTGGCCCAAGTGGCTTGCACTTGACTACTAACCAATAGGTTGGCAGTTTGAACCTACCCAGCAGAGCCACAGAAGAAAGCCCTGACCATCTGCTTCCATAAGCTTTTTACAGCCCTGAAAACCTATGAAGCAATTTTATTCTGTAATACATTGGGTTGCCATGAGTTGGAATTGACTTTAAGGCAATGTTTTTTTTTTTTTTGTTTATAATTCTCACAATGGCCCTGTGAAATCACGACAATTATTTTATTGAAAGGGAAACTGAGCAACAGAGGTTAGGCAATATGCTCAAGGTCACACTACCAGTAAGTGGTGGAGCAGATTTGAACCCAGTTTGGCTCCAAAGTCTGTACTTTTGCTGCCTTACTATAATCCAGTTTAACAAATGTGGAAACTGATACTTAGAAAGGAAAAGCAACCTACTCAAGACTACATGGTAAGTGGTAGAAGTGAGATTCAGTTTGACTCTAGGGCCCATACTCTTAGCCTTTAAACTATACTGTCTCATAAAATAATAGGCTAACAATTTAAAAGGGCAATAAAGCAATATCACGCAGCAGGGTATGGTGATAGCAAGTTTGGCAGAAGAATTTCCTTTCAACAAAGAAAGCTTTTTTTTTTTTTTTTTTTGCAAATTTCCCCATTTTCTTGTATTTGCTGTAATACTTGAACTTTTTTTTTTTTTTTTAAAATCAGGGCAACTAGTTCAACACCCAGATCCCTCAGTGCTCTGAGCTAGTTGTTTTCCTGCCCTGATGCTATGGATGTGCTCGATTTTCTTGTGTTCCATTTGCTGTTTCATCAATATATTTATTAATAAAAGAAATCTTCTTGTCCAGCTGTATTCTCTGACCTTAAACTGACTTGACCGGTGGACATTACCATTGGACAATTAACCCCTTTGGTAGCAAAAGCCTTTCTAAACCAAGAGCACACACAATCTATTGATGCTAAAATCTCCAGTGCCTTCAAATTGATTCTTTTTACTGGCTCTTAAGCTTAACAGCTTTTTGGTTTTATTTTTGCCCGAGAGGTTTCACTTTCAGTTACTATTGTTCCTTTGTTCAGTTAATCATTTTTGCCACTCCCCTTCAAAAAACTGAACATGTCCCAAACAACAAAGCCCAGAAAAAAAATTAGGCCATGAAAGATGAAGAACATTGCCACGTGCATAAATGGTAGGTATGGTGGTGGTGGTGGTGGTGGTGGTGATGTGTGTAGGTGTATGTGTGGCGGAAGTAAGTGGAAATAAGAAGAAAAAAAGTGAAATGGCACAGGCAACATGAACAGAAAAATCTAGTTGTAGTTTTGCTCATTATAGTCAAGGGGGGCAGATTATCCAATAGGAAAGGTAAGCACAGTGCTTAGCAAAGATGTGGTGAAACTCATGTGAAATTGTTCACTGCAGAGTAGTAAAAAAAAAAAAAAGCATAAATAAGCCTGTGCTTACCTTGCTTACTGAGTTATCCGCCCCTGTCAGGGACTGTAAATTTGAAAAGATGCTTTGATTCTGTAGGAAGGTGCTATGGGATTGGGAGAGAAAGATGTCAGCCATACCTAGAAGTAGAATCTTGGGTGTGGTAAAAAAATGTGAAATGGTTCACTACAGATGATCTGCCTATTGGATAATCTGCCCCTGATTATAGTTCTTCTCTTTATGTATGCTGCCCAATCTAGGATTCTCTTGAAGGGAGGTTCTGTGTTTCTCTACTCATTAGTACTATAGGAAGAAAAGTATTCCATGAATGCTGTTCTAATTGTACATCAGATGAAAACAGTGCTTGCTTTCTGGCACTGAAGAGAAGGTTTTAGGTCCCTGCCCTACCTGGAAATAAAAGTGCATATTCCTCATTTATGTAATAAAAATAGAAAGTAGGTTATGCAAATCTTCTTAATGAAATGAAAAGTACCAGTTGAATACTGTGTGTCAGTGTTCCTTTAAAAATGTTCTTATGGAGTCATAAAGGACGGGATAATTAAAACTCCATGCAGAGTTTAGTTCTTTGACCTCTCATTAGTTTCAGTACTATGAATTGCCATTTGTTAGAAGCCTAATTTGATTATTAGCCCCTCTGAGCTTACAGCATGCATCCAGAAGAGTGGACTCTGTGTGACTCGGAATGCATGCTGCTTCCGCATGCCTGAGATGGAAAATGGAGGTGCAAAATTGCCTTGCTCCTGTATGTTCATGAGTTTGTCGAAAAGAAGTGGTTAAACAAAGGGAAAGCAGTCCTTTCCAACATACACAGCTACAAGTTTGATAAAAGAAACTCAGTGTGCACGCTGACTATTTCATTCGTGGAAGGAGGAGGAGAAAGAGGGAATTTTAGTCCCTACAGTTTTATCATTAAAAAAGAAAAAAAAATGGTATGTTGTACTCCCTTATGCCACTCTGCATAGTGAAATAAAAACTGACTTACTTTCTTAAGGTGTTTCCACAAATTATTGCAGAAACTTAGAGCCAAGAACTACTAGTATACTCACTTTGTCTCTCTGGATAGGTACTCTCATCTCAGCATTTTAATTAATTCCTCAATATTGCTACTAAGAGGCTTAGGAAGTGTAATCAGGCTTCTCGCCAAAGCCAATGCCTGTAAAACAATCAAACTTCTATTTTTTTTAAGTAAGCAAGCTGAATTGGAGAGTTGTGAGAAAGCAGAAAAACTACAAAAATAAGAATATGTAAGTTAAACACCCTCCCCTCAGAAGCCCCGTGATTGCCAAATATAAGTAGCTGAAAAAAATTGGTCTACCTCTTCCTTTACTCTCCAGGAGATCATTTGAGACAAGTATAAAAGTCTCCAACTTTCCCAAGTTTGAGATTCCAAAAGAGGATTAATTGAAGTCAGAGTTAAAGTCTGAAAAATGTAGACTACAAGAGTAATAATAATACAGCAGACTCTCTTTTAGTGAACTTCCACTTAGTCTGCTGGCTGGATTAATTTACACTCAGACCCAGGGATCAAGAGCCATGGTACACTAACTGCTTGTGGTTAATAGTGTAATGTGGTTAGATGTGTCTAGTTTTCCCAGACGGTTCTGCTTCAGCCATTTGAGTTGTATGCTTACCAAAAATCAGTTGAGTTTGTTCCAAAATCTATTTATGCCAGTTGTACATAATAATGTAATTATGTAATTAAATTAAATATTATGTAAACTGATGAAATATAAATGCAAAGTGAGCTGTTGATTCAATGAAATCTAGGCTGGATGCCTTTGTAAGAATTAGTAATATTGGTATGCTAAAAATATCTGTCAAATTAGGCATGGGTGAGAACAAAAATAAAAGATAGGGGATATTGTAACAATCGGGAAGATTCTACATTCAGATTGCTTCACATTTTATTTTATAATTTATTTTATGGAAATTTCAAGTATATCTAAATTATATATAAAAAAAAATTAGCATGATATATTCATCACCCAGCTTTAGCAATTATCCATGCAGGTACAATCTTGTTTCACCTGTACCCTACTCACTCTCCCATCACAATTACTTTGAAACAAATCTCAGATATCATAACACTTCATCTAATAGGTCTTTTTTTTTTTTTTTTTAGGAAACCTTGGTGGTGTAGTGGTTAAGAGCTACGGCTGCTAACCAAAAGTTTGGCAGTTCAAATCTACCAGGTGCTCCTTGGAAACCTTATGGGGCAGTTCTACTCTGTCCTATAGGGTCACTGTGAGTTGGAATCGACTCAATGGCAATGGGTTTCATAGGTCTTTTTTAGTTCTCATTCCACTTTACCCCCACACATCTGTCAGTTTGTTATACTGTGGGAGCTCGTGTGTTGCTGTGTTGCTGGAAGCTATGCCACCAGTATTCAAATACCAGCAAGGTCACACATGGCAAACAAGTTTCAGCTGAGCTTCTAGACTAAGACAGACTAGGAAGAAGGACCTGGCGGTACACTTCTGAAAAGAAAGCCAGTGAAAACCTGTGAATAGCAGTGGAACATTATCTGATATAGTGCCGGAAGATTTGGCCCTCAGGTTGAAGGCACTCAAAATACGACTGGGAAAGAGCTGCCTCCTCAAAGTAGAGTCGACCTTAATGATGTGGATGGAGTAAAGCTTTTGGGACCTTCATCTGCTGATGTGGCATGACTCAAAATGAGAAACAGCTGCAAATATCCATTAATAATTTGAACCTGAAGTATGAAACTAGGAAAACTGGAAGCTGTCAAAAATGAAATGGAGCACATAAAGATAGATAATCCTAGGCATTAGTGAGCTAAAATGGACTGGTATTGGTCAATCTGAATTGGACAATCATATGGTCTACTATGCCGGTAATGACAAATAGAAGAGGAATGGGGTCGAATTCATTGTCAAAAAGAACATTTCAAGATGTATTCTGAAGTACTACGTTGTCAGTGATTGGATAATATACATACGCCTACGAGGAAGACCAGTTACTATGACTATTATTCAAATTTACACACCAACCACTAAGGCCAAAGATGAAGAAATTGAAGATTTTTTACCAACTTCTGCAGTCTGAAATTGATCAAACACGCAATGCACTGATAATTATTGGTGATTGGAATGTGAAAGTTGAAAACAAAGGAAAAGGATTGGTAGTTGGAAACTATGGCCTTGGTGATAGAAATGATGCAGGAGATCACAGGATTAAATTTTGCAAGACCAAGGACTTCTTCATTGCAAATACCTTTTGTCACCAACATAAAGGGCAACTATACATATGGACCTCACCAGATAAAATACACAGGAATCAAATCGACTGTATCTGTGGGAAGAGATGATGGAAAAGGTCAATATCATCAGTCAGAACAAGGCCAGGGAATGACTGTGGAACAGACCATCAATTGCTCGCATGCAAGATCAAGTTGAGGTTGAAGAATATTTGAACAAGTCCACAAGAGCCAAAGTATGATCTTGAGTATATCCCACCTGAATTTAGAGACCACGTCAAGAATAGATTTGATGCTTTGAACTCTAATGACCAAAGACCAGACAAGCTGTGGAATGACATCAAGGACATCATACACGAAAAAAGCAAGAGGTCATTAAAAGGACAGGAGAGAAAGAAAAGACCAAAATGGATGTCAGAAGAGTCTCTGAAACTTGCTCTTGAATGTCGAGTAGCTAAAGCAAAAGTTAAAAATGATGAAGTAAAAGAGCTGAACAGATTTCAAAGGGCTGCTCGAAAACACAAAGTAAAGTATTATGACATGTACAAAGACTTGGAGATAGAAAACCAAAAGGGAAGAATATGCTCAGCATTTCTCAAGCTGAAAGAATGGAAGAAAAAATTCAAGACTGGAGTTGCAATATTGAAGGATTCTACAGGGAAAATACTAAACGATGCAGGAAACATCAAAAGAAGATGGAAGAAATACACAGAGTCACTATGCCAAAAAGAAATGGTCGATGTTCAACCATTTCAGGAGGTAACATATGATCAGGAATCAATGGTACTGAAGGAAGAAATCCAAGCTGCACTGAAGGCATTGGCGATAAACAAGGCTCTGGGAATAGACACAATACCAACAGAAAAAGTCCAACAAATGGATGCAGTGCTGGAAGTGCTCACTCATCTATGCCAAGAAATTTGGAAGACAGCTGTCTGGCCAATTGACTGGGCAAGATCCATATTTATGCATATTCCCAAGAAGAGCGATTGAACTGAATGTGGAAATTATTGAACAATATCATCAATATCACACGCTAGCAAAATTTTGCTGAAGATCATTCAAAAGTGGCTGCAGCAGTATGTCAACAGGGAACTGCCAGAAATTCAAGCCGGATTTAGAAGAGGACATGGAACCAGGGATATCATTGCTGATGTCAGATGGATCATGGCCGAAAGCAGAGAATACCAGAAAGATGTTTACCTGTGTTTTATTGACTATGCTAAGGCATTTGACTGTGTGCATTATAATAAATTATGGATTGTATTATGGAGAATGGGAATTACGGAACACTTAATTATACCCATGGGGAATCTGTACATGGGTCAAGAGGCAATCCTTCGAACAGAACAAGGGGATACTGCATTGTTTAAAGTCAGGAAAGGTGTATGTCAGCATTCCTTTCACCATACCTATTCAAACTGAATGCTGAGCAAATAATCTGAGAAGCTGGACTATATGAAGAAGAATGGGGCATCAGGATTGGAGGAACACTCATTAACAACCTGTGTTATGTGAATGACACAACCTTGCTTGCTGAAAGTGAAGAGGACTTGAAGCCCAAACTGGTAAGATCGAAGACCACGCCTTCAGTGTAGATTACACCTCAACATAAAGGAAACAAAAATCCTCACAACTGGACCAATAAACAACATCATGCTGAACAGAGAAAAGATTGAGATTGTCAAGGGTTTCATTTTACTTGGATCCACAATCAATATCCATGGAAGCATCAGTCAAGAAATCAAAAGAGGCATTGCATTGGGCAAATCGGCCAAAAGACCTCTTTAAAGTGTTGAAAAGCAAAGATGTCACCTTGAGGACTAAGGAGCACCTGACCCAAGCCATCGTGTTTTCAACTGCCTCATATGCATGCAAAAGCTGGACAATAAAAGAGGAAGACCCAAGAAGAATTGACTCCTTTGAATTGTGGTGTTGGCAAAGAATATTGAATAATACCAAAGACTGCCAAAAGAACAAACAAATCTCTCTTGGAAGAAGTACAACCAGAATGCTCCTTAGAAGCAAAGATGGTGAGACTAAGCCTCACATACTTTGGACCTGTTATCAGGAGGGTTCAGTCACTGGAGAATGACATTATGCTTGGTAAAGTAGAGGTTCAGCAAAAAAAGAGGAAGAACCTTAATGAGATGGATTGACATAGCAGCTGCAACAATGGGTACAAGCATAGCAACTATTTTGAGAATGGCGCAAGACCAGGCAGTGTTTCATTCTGTTGTGCATAGGGTTGCTATGAGTTGGAATCGATTTGATGGCACCTAACACAAAATAAATAAATAAATAAAAATAAAAAATAAAATAAAAATTTTTAATTTTTTTTTTAACACACAACAATTTATTTGCAGGAATATGCAGAAGCACAAGGGTTGGATATGTGAACTATACCAAAACTTAGGACTTGAAGCACTTACTGATGAAGGTCAAGGACCACAGCCTTCAGTATGGATTACACCTCAACATGAAGAAAATAAAAATCTTCGCAACTGGACTGGTAAGCAACATCATGATAAACTAAGAAAAGATTGAGGTTGTCAAGAATTTCATTTTACTTGGATCCACAATCAACACCCATGGAAGCAGCAGTTAAGAAATCAAAAGACACATTGCGTTGGGCAAATCTGCTGCAAAAGACCTTTTTAAAGTGTTGAAAAGCAAAGCTGTCACCCTAAGGATTAAGGTGCGCCTGACTCAAGCCATGGTATTTTCCTTTGCCTCATATGCATGCAAAAGCTGGACAATGAATAAAGAAGACCGAAGTAGAACTGATGCTTTTAAATTGTGGTGTTTGCGAAGAATATACCTTGGGCGTGTTATCAGGAGGGATCAGCCCCTGAAGAAGGACATCATTCTTGATAAAGTACAGGGTCTGTGAAAGAGAGCAAGACCCTCAATAAGATGGATTGACACAGTGGCTGCAACAAAGGGCTCAAGCATAGCAACAATTGTGAGGATGGCGCAGGACTGGGCAGTGTTTTGTTCTGTTGTGCATAGGGTCGCTATGAGTTGGAACAGACTCGACGGCATCTAACAACAACAACATTCTACTTTAAGGAACCCAAACTGGAAATTATTGTTTGTTTGCAAGAAAGATAATGCAAAACTCTAATAGTCAACCCTTACTTAAGGAAAAGACTGGAGGTTAGGGAAAAAAATTATATCTATCCAGGTACTCAAAAGTGCATGTTAAAATAAAATATTTAAGATATACAGGATATGTTCATGACTCTTTGTTTCACTTTTTTTTTTTTTTTTACTAACCAATGAACTACTGAGTCCTATTTGTTGGATGAGAGGGTTTCTAGCATAAGTATGACAATGACAATGACGATGACGATGATGATGAAATGTGATTGGAATGATTTACATGTCAAGGTTAACATAAATCAATAACTGGGTAATGCCATGTTTTTGAGGCTTATTGCATTTGAAAAAGAAAAACATAACTTTGTTTTATTTGAAAAATCTTGGCTTTGGGAACAGTAACAATATCATTAATTGCGTTGTTTTCTAAAGTCCAATTTCTCTTAGCATAGCCTGGTCCATTCATAATAGTGGAAAGAACAGCCATGAATAATTTAGTGACTCTGTGGCACTCCACTTCCAGGCATACCTGATTGGACTAAGGATGAACACCTCAGGAAGCAAACTCAGTAGTTAACCGGTGTCGATCAATGGTTCTTTCTTACAAATTTGAAATATGATATAAAAATCTGGTTAGCAAATGGATAGGTGATTGATGTAAATGGCTGTTTTAGCCAAAATGAACCATACGAAAGTAGAGGAAGCAAGTTGAGAGAGAAAGAGAGAGGAGACAGAGATGAGAGAGGCATTTTTGAAACAAAGTGAGCAACCACGCGATTTCTAACTTAACAGGAACATTTCTAGTTCTTAGGGTCCTGACTGGGCTTTGATGGTTGGCCTTGGATTTCCATGAAATTGCTTGTTGCAACCTTATATTAAATTCTCTTTTATTTAAGCTCACTTAGGTGGGTTCCCATTCCTTGAAACCAACTGACTGAGAAACTCAGTGTTCTCTGATATAGAAGGTTCGAGTGGAGAATCAAAAGGTGTAGATCATAAAACCCCTCATAATTGAAACCAAATATAGCATTAGGCTAGGATTTCTCATGACAAGCCCCTGTGTATGTATGTGTACGTGCCTGTACACTCATATGTATAGGTATGTATGTGTGACTGCTTAATATCAACTATTATCCATATGGAGTTCCTCGGTGGTGCAAATGGTTAATGAGCTCAGATGATAATCGAAAGGTTGGAGGTTTGAGTCCACCCAGAGGTGCCTTGTAAGAAAGCCTGGCAATCTACTTCCGAAAAATTAACCACTGAACACCCGATGGACCACAGTTCTCCTCTGACACACATGGGGTTGCCTTGAGTCAGAATAGACTTCACAGCAACTGGTTTGGTTTAATACTCATACTGTCTGTAAAGCAGCTCAGGGCTGTGTCAGTTTAAGATACTTGATTGACATGTTATCTCACAGAGGAAGAAATAATTATCTATTAGTAAACCCAGTCCCATGGAATAGGGCAGGGTTACACTATCTTATTCAGTTTTTTAGTGCTGTGCTCTTCCATTGTCTTAAAGTTGCTCATGAGTCTGCAAAATAGCATTCTGTTTTTTTTTTTAATTCTCCATGAACCTATTTCAGATGGTAATGTTTCCTGTACATTCATATTTGACCACTATATATATATTCAACACTTACTGACATGTCAAGCACCATTGTATACTGATCTTATTTAACCCTCTCTGCAAACTGCATTTTACATATGAGGAAAATGAAACTCAGAGAAACTAAGCATCTTATCCAAGGTTTGCAGCTAATATGTGGCAGAATGAGGTACTCTTTCTATGGCAAGTGTGGTATTTCTTGCCACAGAAAGGCTGTTTCTCTTCCAGCCGTTAGTGCAGTAGCATTGAATACAAAAAGGGGAATGGAGTACATGGATTAGAATAAAGCTAAAAGTAACATTCTTCAGTAATAAAATAATCAGTAGTATTGCAGATGAAATTCCTTTGATTTATCACTTGGGCTATTTAACGGGAATATTACTATATTACACTTTATGCAAGACAGAAAGAAGATAATCACAACAACATGCTCAAATTTTAAGAACACACCTTGGTTCCCATGGGGTTGAATTTGGACTTAGGTCATAAGTATATTTGAGTCACCCCTGATTTGATAGGCTCTTTTGTATATGTCACTATTACATACAGTATCCACTCTGATTTCCTCATGAAATGTCCTGAGTAGAAAAGTCAGAGGGTATTGTGAATAAAAATATGAGGCCTCCAGATGGAGCAAAACGTGGAAGGTCTTCAGGACGGGTGGTTGGAATATTTTGCAAACAGCTTTACTAGGCTTATGTATATCCAACACTCGTCAGACAGATTTTTTGCTTTTCTATGAACCCACCTAGAGAAAGTCACATTGCTTCTCTGGGTCTCAGTTCACCTGTTTATAAATAGAAAAACCTTGTCTGGATTATTCCTATGTATCTCTCCTAACTTGACAATTTTGCATTTCATGAAATACACTTTTCAAAAGCAATAGCTCGCTGAAACAGAATTATCTTTTTTTCTTTTCATAAAATCACTTAATTGGATGGCAATGCATTTCCTAGAAGTGGGTGAATTGAATATCTGATGGATACTAGACTAGTTTGTTCTGACATCTTGTGTGGCTTCCCCTCGACATTACACAATCTGATATGACTCTTCCATACAGCTCATCTGGCCCAGAGGTTAAACGTGTTCATTTGCTTATTATCAGGGCCCTGCATACACATGTCCGCCAACACTTCTGGCATTTGGAAAAAAAAATGAGTTGTGTAGAGACTTGGCATTTTACCTTTCCGTTTGTTCCTAGCAGGATTGTTATTTTCCCTTTGCAATTTCATGAGCATTGTATGGTCTTTATTGAGTGACTAAAATGTATTTGTTTCTAGAGTATGACAGAGGACTCATTTTCTTTAAAAAAAAAATCCTTTGGGAAATAGTCTGTTCAATTTCTAAGGCTGCCATTCACTCAAAAATATTAAATGCATTTAAAATAGAGATGAATTCTTTGTCTCAAAATGAAGGCGACTTTTAGAAAATTGCCTATGGCCAATCTATAGTTTCTTTTAGGAAATACAGAGCCAAATACCCCTCATATCTACCTTAATCATCCAGTACAAGACTCCCTCCCAAATTCATTCACTGTAGCTTTTCTCAGTCTAACTTCTCTGTCCTCATAAATCTACTTTCAGTGTTAACGACAGAACTGAAGGAGAGGTTGTAGGGGGGCAGTCAGATGTGTGCGATTTTTCTTGGATCCTTTACATATCAATGGTCCACTTTCTGAGTCCTGGGAAAAATTGAAACAATAAGTTTTGTCATCAATGCTGTCATTGTCATTATTTGCTGTCAAGTCTTCAATAGTGGCTTCATTTCCAGGGATAATACTTTTGGTTTCCGTGGCATTCAAATTGATGTTCCTACTCCAAAGCATTTCGCTCTTTGTTTTTACATGAGTTGTCTTTTCTCACACCAGTTTTTCTTGAATAAACCCTTGATGTAATTTGTATGCTCCCTTATACATTTCCTAATACAATGTGTATTAATTGAATGTGTACTATATTTACATATATCTCCAGTTGTTCAATTGTTACTAAGAGACTGCAACCTACTAGGGATGGTGACATTTGGGACACGTATGGATGTGCTATAGATTATATTTCTGGCATTTCCATTCACATGTTTGTTTCAGTTTTTGAAAACCTTAATGTGTATCGAAAGGGCCAAAGAATCACCTGTGACTTCAAAATCATCCCACTCTTTTCTAGCTTATATCACTTTCTAGATAATAGTAGATATGACAGTGTAGGAAATATCAGAGTAATGGAATAGGTGACCTCTATTTCTGGCATCTAGAAGTCTAAGGAAAAACTTAACATTACTATTTCTGTGAAGATTTGATAAACCGTATACTATCAAGTACTGAGTACAGAGGTGGGGCCAAGATGGTGGAGTACTCAGACGTTTCCTGTGGTTCCTGTTACAACAAAGACCCGAAAAAACAAGTGAATTGATTATATATGACAATCTAGGGGCCCTGAACATCAAAGGCAAAGTTGAGGGATTGGACTGGGTTGCAGGGGGAGGGAGAGACAGTTCAGAAGCAGCAAGAATTTGCCAGACCTGACCTGGCTGGCATCCTGTAGGCTGGAGCAGGCTGAGGCAAGCAGTAGAACTCCAGAAGCGTTTTCCACGTCGGGAGAGACCGAGTGACGAAGTCTACTCAAGCCTCCAGAACCAGTGAAAATTGGCGCTCAATCAGCAAAAGATAAGTACACGCATCTAACCTACCACATAGATCAAAAAACACCCTGTTTCGGAAGAACCACTCTCCCATTTATCTGCTCCCTCCCTGTCCTTCACAGATCTGGGCTGGGCTCAATGATTTCTGCTTCCCCTGGGCCGGAAGTAGGACCCATCACATGTCCTGAGCCATTCTTCCAGCCTTGGAGAGGGAACAAATTAACAAACAGGAAAAAAAAATCTGCCAGCTCCCCTAAACAAGGAACTCAGGGCAGGCACAGCTCCTTTGCTTAGGCACAGGTATAAGAGGTCCATTGACTTTCAATGCCTTTCACCCATGCATAGACTTGTGTGGGCCCGTTTCAACAACTTAGGCCCTCATTAGCACATTACAGCAGGATATATACCTGAAGCCTAACTTCACTGTATCAGCCCTATGGTGCAGTGGCAGGTGTGTGACATTTGACACCACTCTGCCATTAAGCAAGGTCCTCACCTACCCACATCAGGAGCCTGAGCACTGGTAGCTCCACCAGAGCCACCTAGCCACCTGTGACAGGGGTCCAAGAATAAGTGGTGCCTCCCAGTCCTTACAGCCAATAGCAGAGAAGAGCTGAAGGCACTGAAGGAGGGAGGGATGTGCTCTCTACTTCAGGGGCGTCTTCCAGACCTCACCTGCATCCTTCCTGATCCTGATCCTGAGTTGTACCATGTTACTTCCTTAATAAGCCACTTAACTGTAAGTATGATCAGAGTTTTGTGTGGCCATTGCAACAGATCATCGAACTCAGGAGAGGGAGGGACAGCTAGTGTCAGAATTGGTAAAACGGTTGGAGAGTGGAGGTATGTCTGACCTCCACCTCATGGGAATCACCTTTGGGTTGATCCTGGTCATTATCCTCCCTGAAGTTAGATAGGCTCTGATGCTACTACTACTACTCCCACCATTTTACAGTGGGGCAGGCATTGATATATGTGCACTTACCCCAAGTTTTTCCCACAGACCATGAAATTGGGATTGTGGGTGTTTCTTTTAGAAAGCTTTTTCTCCATACGTGGCTGTTGTATCCTTTCTAAACCATTCTGACCTAAACTTTCATTCAAACTGGTCAGCTATTGTTCTGCCCACTGGCAGGAACAGATTCTTCCATGTCTTTGCTGCTGTGGGACAGAAACTTGGTTAATTAGTTCGGTCCAAAGTTACAACTGATGTTCTATAATGGTTTTGTCTTTACGTGTCTGGAAATAGCCCATATCTAATTTCTAATTTCTTTGTGTTCCCTATTAGATCACAAGTTTCTAGGGTTTAGGAAATTTACCTTTTATTTTAATCAAGAACTGTATCTTTTATATTTTGATAACTGTACCCATTATTTGTTGTATATCACAACAAGTGTAATTTTACCAGTGGTCCTAATTGTGCCTAACTGACATTCACGTACACCTGACTGCATCTGATTAGCTGGCAGGAAAAATCCACAGGGTTTACTTAAATGAATTCAGTAGTTTGAAGAGAAAAGGCTAAGGATAAAGAGAGGAGAAGGAGGATGGGAAGGAGGAGTGGAGAAAAATGGAAGGAAGAGTCTTGTAAGCGGGCACCTTGTCAGCAAAGGTGAGATGAGGGAGAAGGATGGGAAGGATAGCTCAGTGTCTGTCCCCTGATCTGTTGCCAAAGACTTCTGTCTGGAATTTATAAATAGAGGCATTGAAGGCAGAAGCTGAAGGCTTGTATTTACAAAGGATTTGTGAGATACATGGTGTGGTATGCCATGGTCAGGCTTCAAGTAGCCTTACTGATACAGTAAACAATAGAACACCAACAAACCAACCAACGACCCCTTCGCCATAGAGTTGATTCCGACTTGTGGCAACCCCATGTGTTACAGAGTAGAACTACTTCATAGGTTTTTTTTTTTTGTCTGTAATCTTTATGGAAGCTTATTTCCAGGCCTTTCTTTCATGGCACTACTTGGTGGGTTTGAACCACCAACGTTTAAGTTCGTAATCAAGTGCAAACCATTTGTACCAAGCAACAGAACACAGAAGTATGTAATTGTGATATAGCAAGAATTTCATTGATAGTAATGGATAGACTCTTGAGTGCTGATGTAGGCCCTCCCCCAGGTTAAAATAGTATAACAGGCAGCTAGTTCATTGTCTCTGACTCCTCCGAACTTGCAGATCCTTTGTTCTGCATCAGGTGCATTCACCACTGATGTTCTGGCCCCTCCAAAGAAATCTGGGAGGCATCATTTATAATCATATCTGGTGCATATCCTTCCAGTCTTGTTTGCTGGTTTGGTAATAACAAAAAGCAAAAGTAAACTTGAAAAAAGTCTAAGTTATCATTGTTTCCAGTCTTTCATGGCCCAGTCATTGAGGTAAGCTGGCAAAAAAAAAAAAATGGAGGAGAAGGACCTCCTGTGTGAACACAGTGTGGCCTGAGGTCAATGAGAATTGAAGGAATTATAGCATTTATTTTGCTCCTCTAGGGTGTGTGTACGGAAACCCTGATGGCATAGTAGTTTAGTGCTACGAGGGTGTGTAGCTATGGAAACATCGGGAGAACATGGCTTGGACATGCAGGGAACCATACCAAAAAGCAACAAGGTCATGGAAAAATGCTACCCTCGAGTAGCTATATGTTAGCTCAATGAAGTTGCTCAGAAAATAGAGTCTGAGAGGATACTTCGTAAGTTCTCATGAAACACCACTAAAAATGTCCACAAATTGCTTGATAAGGCTCAGTACGTGGGGACTGGTAGGATGCCTGTACCTCATTCATTATCTACTATTTAACTTACTGTTACCCCTCCACCCTTATATTTGTATAGCCTTTGCAGTTTACAAAGTGCTTTCGTATGCGTTTGCTCATTTAATACTGAGAACAACCCTGTAAGGTTGTTACAGAGTACAGCCATAACAGATATTATAATCATTATATAGATAATCTATGGCCTAGACAGTTGAAAACATTCTCCTAAGGTTACATCTCTAGAGAGTTGTAGAAACAGATACAGAACTCAAGCCTTCTGTGGTAGGCAGAATAATGGCCCCCCAAAGCTGTCCATATCCTAATCCCCGAACCCTGTGAATAAGTTGCCTTACATGGCAAAAGAGACTTTGCAGATGTGAGTAAGATTAAGGACCTTGAGATGGGGATATTATCCTGAATTATCCAGGTGGGCTCAACTCAATCATATGAATCCTTAAAATCAGAGACTTTTCCTGGCTGAGGTCAGAAGGAGATGTGACAATAGAAGGAGGTTCAGAGAGAAATTTGACATTACTGGTTTTGAAGATGAAGAGGACACTGGCCAAAAAATGTGGGTGGTTTCACGAAGCTAGAAAAAGCAAGGTAACAAATTGTTCCTGTATTAGTTTCCTGAAGGAGCCCTGGTGGCTCAGTGGTTAAGTGTTCGGCTGCTAGCCAAAAGGTAAGTGGTTGGAATCCATCAGCTGCTTTGCACCAGAAAGATGTGGCAGTCTGCTTCCTTAAAGATTTACAGCTTTGGAGACCCTATGGGGCAGCACTACTCTGTCCTATAGGGTTGCTAATGAGTTGGAACTGACTCAATGGCAATGGGTTGGGGTTATTAGTTTCCTATTGCTACTGTAACAAATTATCACAAGCCTGGTTAAAGCAACAAAAATTTATCATCTTACAATTCTGGAGGTCAGAAGAAATGAATCTTATGGGCTAAAATAAAAATGTTGGCAGAGCTCTGTTCTTTTAGAGGTTCTAAGGGAGAATCTGTTTCCTTGCATTTTAGTTTCTGGAGTCCATCTGCATTTCTTAGTTTGTGGCCCTTTCCTCCATCTTTAAAGAGTATCACTCCAACCTCTGCTTCTGTTGTCACATCTTCTCTCTCCCTCTCTAACCTTTGCTTCTGTTATAAGGATCTTTGTGTTTACATTGAGCCCACCTAGATAATCAAGGTTAATCTTCCCATCTCAGGACCCTTAACTTAATCACAGTGCAAGGTGACATTCGCAGGTTCTGGGAATGTAGCCTTGCCAGGGTTGGATTAAGGCATGTGAAGGACCTAAACACTGATAATCTGGGGTGCCCCCTTCTCTGCTTACTCATGCATCAAACAGAATATATGAATTATATATATACATATGTGTGCGTGTCTTAGCTGCCCATGAGGTAACTTCTCTTAAAATGTGACTGCAATATTAGCAGTTGAACGCAATCAAGAGGAATAAGCCATTTTAGTGGAATGAGGTGAATTGGATTATGAATTTTTTTATTGTCCTTTAAGTGAAAGTTCACGAATCAAGTCAGTCTCCCATACAAAAATTTATACATACCTGTCTATATACTCCTAATTGCCCTTCCCCTAATGAGACAGCACACTCCTCCCCTCTACTCTCTCTTTTCGTGTCAACTTGGCCAGCTTCTGACCCCCTCCGCCCTCTTATCCCCTCTCCAGACAGGAGATGCCAACATAGTCTCATGTGTCTACTTGATCCAAGAAGCTCACTCTTCACCAGTATCATTTTCTATCCCATTGTCCAGTCCAATCCCTCTCTGAAGAGTTGGCTTTGGGAATGGTTCCTGTCTTAGGCTAACAGAAGGTCTGAGGACCATGACCACCGGGGTCCTTCTAGTCTCAGTCAGACCATTAGGTCTGGTCTTTTTATGAGAATTTGGGGTCTGCATCCCACTGCTCTCCTGCTCCCTCTCTGTTGTGTTCCCTGTTAGAGCAGTCATTGGTTGTAGCCGGGAACCATCTAGTTCTTCTGGTCTCAGGCTGATGTAGTCTCTGGTTTATGTGGCCCTTTCTGTCTCTTGGGCTCCTAATTACCTTGTGTCCTTGGTGTTCTTCACTCTCCTTTGCTTCAGGTGGGTTGAGTCCAATTAACGCATCTTAGATGGCTGCTTGCTAGCCTTTAAGACCCCAGACGCCACTCTCCAAAGCAAGATGCAGAATGCTATCTTAATAGATTTTATTATGCCAATTGACTTTGATGTCCCCTGAAACCATGGTCCCCAAACCTCTGACTCTGCTATGCTGGCCTTCGAAAAAAAAATTTTTTTTTGGCCTTCGAAGCATTCAGTTTATTCAGGAGACTTCTTTGCTTTTGGTTTAGTCCAGTTGTGCTGACCTCTCCTGAATTATGTGCTGTCTTTCCCTTCACCTAAAATACTTCTTATCTACTATCTAATTAGTTTTTTTTTCCTCTCTCTCCTTTCCTCCCTCCCCCCTCTCGTAACCATCAAAGAATATTTTCTTCTCTGTTTAAACTATTTCTCGAGTTCTTATCATAGTGGTCTTATACAGTATTTGTCCTTTTGCAACTGACTAATTTCACTCAGTATAATCCCTTCCAGATTCCTCCATGTTATGGAATGTTTCACGAATTCATCATTGTTCTTCATCGATGTGTAATATTCCATTGTGTGAATACACCATAATTTATTTATCCATTCATCCGTTGATGGGCACCTTGGTTGCTTCCGTCTTTTTGATATTGGAAACAGTGCTGCAATGAACACGGGTGTGCATATATCTGTTCATGTAAATGCTCTTATTTCTCTAGGATATATTCCAAGGAGTGGGATTGCTGGATCCTATAGTAGTTCTATTTCTAGGTTTTTTTAGGAAGTGCCAAATCATTCTCCAAAGTGGTTGTACCATTGGACATTCCCACCAGCAGTGTAGAAGTGTTCCAATCTTTCCACAACCTCTCCAACATTTATTATTTTGTTGTGTTTTTTGGATTAATGCTAGCCTTGTTGGAATGAGATGGAATCTCATTGTAGTTTTGATTTGCATTTCTCTAATGGCTAATGATTGTGAGCATTTCCTCATGTATCTGTTTGCAGTCTGAATGTCTTCTTTATTGAAGTGCCTGTTCATATCTTTTGCCTATTTTTTAATTCGGTTATTTCTCTTTTTGCAGTTGAGTTTTTGCAGTATCATGTAGATTTTAGACATCAGGCGCTGATCGGAAATGTCATAGCTAAAAATTGTTTCCCAGTCTGTAGGTAATCTTTTTACTCTTTTGGTGAAGTCTTTGGATGAGCATAGGTGTTTGATTTTTAGGAGCTCCCAGTTATCTAGTTTTTCTTCTGCATTGTTATTAATATTTTGTATACTGTTTTTTTTTATGCCATGTATTAGGGCTCCTAGCAATGTCCCTATTTTTTCTTCCATGATCTTTATCGTTTTAGATTTTATGTACAGGTCTTTGATCCATTTTGAGTTAGCTTTTGTGCATGGTGTGAGGTATGGGTCTTGTTTCAGTTTTTTGGAGATGGATATCCAGTTATGCCAACACCATTTGTTAAAAAAGATTGTCTTTTCTCCATTTAACTGACTTTGGGCCTTTTTCAAATATCAACTGCTCATATGCGGATGGATTTATGTCTGGATTCTCAATTCTGTTCCATTGGTCTATGTATCAGTTATTGTACCAGTACCAGGCTGTTTTGACTACTGTGGTGGTACAATAGGTTCTAAAATCAGGTAGAGTGAAGCCTCCCATTTTGTTCTTCTTTTTCAATAATGCTTTACTTATCTGGGGCCTCTTTCCCTTCCATATGAAGTTGGTGATTTGTTTCTCCATCTCATTAAAAAATGTCATTGGAATTTGGTTCAGAATTGCACTGTATCATAGATGGGTTTTGGTAGAACAGACATTTTTACAATGTTAAGTTTTCCTATCCATGAGCAAGGTATGTTTCTCCACTTATGTAGGACTCTTGGTTTCTTGCAGCAGAGTCTTGCAGTTTTGTTTGTACAGGTCTTTTACATCTCTGGTAAGATTTATTCCTAAGTATTTTATCTTCTTGGGGGCTACTGTAAATAGTATTGATTTGGTGATTTCCCCTTCGGTGTTCTTTTTGTTGGTGTAGAGGAATCCAACTGATTTTTGTATGTTTATCTTGTATCCTGATACTCTGCTGAACTCTTAGTTTCAGTAACTTTCTTGAGGATTCTTTAGGGCTTTCTGTGTATTAAGATCATGTCATCTGCAAATAGAGATACTTTTACTTCTCCCTTACCAATCTGGATGCCCTTTATTTCTTTATCTAGCCTAATTGCTCTGGCTAGGACCTCCAGCACAATGTTGAATAAGAATGGTGATAAAGGGCATCCTTTTCTGGCTCCTGATCTCAAGGGGAACGCTTTTGGACTCTCTCCATTTAGGATGATGTTGGCTGTTGGCTTTGCGTAAATGCCCTTTATTATGTTGAAAAATTTTCTTCTATTCCTATTTTGCTGACAGTTTTTATCATGAATGGGTGTTGAATTTTGTCAAATGCTTTTTGTGCATCAATTGATAAAATCATGTGATTCTTGTCTATTCTTTTATTTATATGACGGATTACATTAATTGTTTTTCTAGTGTTGAATCCTCCCTGCATACATGGTATGAATGCCACTTGGCCATGGTGAATTATTTTTTTTATATGTTGTTGAATTCTATTGGCTAGAATTTTGTTGAGGATTTTTGCATCTAAGTTCATGAGGGATATAGATCTGTAATTTTCTTTTTTTTCTGTGTATTTAGCTGCCTTCAGTATCAGGAATATGCTGACTTCATAGGATGAGTTTGGGAGTATTCCGTCCATTTCTATGATCTGAAATACCTTTAGTAGTAGTGGTGTTAACTCTTCTCTGAACATTTTGTAGAACTCTGCAGTGAAGCTGTCCGGGCCAGGGCTTTTTTTAGTTGTTGTTGTTGGGAGATTTGATTACCTTTTCAATGTCTTCTTTTGTTATGGGTCTATTTAATTGTTCTAACTTTGTGTTCATTTAGGTTGGTAGTGTGTTTCTAGGAATTCATCCATTTCTTCTAGATTTTCAAATTTGTTAGAGTACAATTTTTCATAGTAATCTGATATGATTCTTTTAATTTCAGTTGGAGCTGTTGTAATATTACCCATCTCATTTCTTATTGAGTTTATTTGCTTCCTCTCCTCTTTTTCTTTTGTCAGTTTGGCCAATGGCTTATCGATTTTGTTAATTTTTTCAAGGAACCAGCTTTTGGTCTTGCTAGTTCTTTCAGTTGTTTTTCTGTTTTCTATTTCATTTAATTCTGCTCTAATTTTTTTTATTTGCTTTCTTCTGGTGCCTGAGGGTTTCTTTTGTTGCTCTCTTTCTATTTGTTCAATTTGTAGGGATAATTCTTTGACTTTGGCCCTTTCTTCTTTTTTGAATGTGTGCATTTATTGATATAAATTGACCTCTGAGCACTGCTTTCACTGTGTCCCAAAGGTTCTAATAGGAAGTGTTTTCATTCTTTTGGACTCTATGAATTTCTTTATTCCATCCTTGATGTCTTCTATAACTCAGTCTTTTTTGAGCAAGGTATTGTTCAGTTTCCAAGTGTTTGATTTCATTTCCCTGCTTTTTCTGTTGTTGATTTCTACTTTTATGGCCTTATGGTCAGAGAAGATGCTGTGTAATATTTTGATGTTTTGGATTCTGCTAAGGCTTGCTCTATGACCTAATATTTGGTCTATTCTAGAGAATGTTCCTTGTGCACTAGAAAAGAAAGTATATTTGGCTGCTGTTGGTTGGAGTGTTCTGTATATGTCTATAAGGTCAAGTTGGTTGATTGTGGCGTTTAGATCTTCCGTGTCTTTATTGAGCTTCTTTCTGGATGTCCTGTACTTCACCGAAAGTAGTGTGTTGAAGTCTCCTACTATAATTGTGGAGTTGTGTATTTCATTTTTCAATGCTGTTAGGGTTTGTTTTATGTATTTTGGGCCCTGACATTGGGTGCATAAATATTTAGTATGGTTATATCCTTCTGGTATATTGTTCCTTTAATCATTATATAGTGTCCTTCCTCATCCTTGTGGTGGATTTAACTTTAAAGTCTATTTTGTCAGAAATTAATCTTGCCACTTCTGCTCTTTTTTGATTGTTGTTTGCTTGATATATTTTTCCATCCTTTGAGTTTAAGTTTGTTTGTGTCTCTAAGGTGTGTCTCTTGTAGCAGCATATAGATGGGTCGTGTTTTTTTATCCATTCTGCCACTCTCTGTCTCTTTAGTGGTGCATTTAGTCCATTTACATCCAGCATAATTATGGATAGGTATGACTTAAGTGCCGTCATTTTTGTGTTTTTTTTTGTGTTATTGACAGTTTCTTTTTCCCACTTAATTTTTTGTGCTGAGTAGTTTCTTTATATATTGTCTTTTCCTCTTGTTCATTGTTGTTGATTTTGTTTCTGCTGAGTCTCTATTTTTTCTCATGTTTTATTTTGATGAGTAGAATATTTAGTCTACTTTGTGGTTACCTTAATATTTACCCCTGTTTTTCTAAGTTTTGTCTTCCTCTCCATTTGAAAGATCTATGGCTACAGTTCTTAGTCCCTCTTTCTTGTTTTAATGTTGTCTTCTTTTACACAACAACATCGCTGTTTCCCTGTTTTGAGCGTTTTTTTAATCTTGATTTATTTTTGTGATTTCCCTGTCTGGGTTGACCTCTGATCGCTCTGTCCAGTGTTCTGACTTGGTTTGATACCTGATATTACTGATTTTCTAACCAAAGAACTCCGTTTAATATTTCTTGTAGTTTTGGTTTGGTTTTTACAAATTCTCTAAACTTTTGTGTATCAGGAAATGTCCTAATTTCACCTTCATATTTGAGACACAATTTTGCTGGGTATAGGATTCTTGGCTGGCAACTTTTTTTCCTTCAATGGTTTGTATAAGTCATCCCATTGCCTTCGTGCTGGCATGGCTTCTGCCGAGTGGTGTGAGCCTATTCTTATTGACTCTCCTTTGTAGGTGAGTTTTTGTTTATCCCTAGCTGCTCTTAAAATTCTCTCTTTATCTTTGGTTTTGGCAAGATTGATTATAATATGTCTTGGTGACTTTCTTTTGACATCTACTTCATGTGGAGTTTGATGAGCATCTTGGATAGATATCTTCTCATCCTTCATGAGATCACGAAATTTTTTGCCAACAAATCTTCAACAATTCTCTCTGTATTTTCTGTCATCCCTCTCTGTTCTGGTACTCCAATCACTCGTAGGTTATTTTTCTTGATAGGGTCCCACATGATTCTTAAGGTTTCTTCATTTTTTAAAATTCTTTTATCTGATTTTTCTTCAAATATGTTTGTGCCAAGTGCTTTATCTTCAAGCTCACCAATTCTGCCTTCCACTTGCTCAATTCTGCTTCTCTGACTTTCTATTGAGTTGTCTAATTCTGTAATTTTATTGTTAATCTTTTTGATTGCTGTCTGTCTATGGATTTTTCCAGCTTATTAGATTTTTCATTATGTTCCTGTAATCTTTTTAATTACTTCAACTGGTTTATCTGTGTGTTCCTTGGCTTGTTCTGCATATTGCATCATTTCCTTCCTGATGTCTTGAACGGTTCTGTATATTAATCTTTTGTATTCTGCCTCTGGTAATTCCAGGAAGGCACTTTCATCTAGAAGATGCCTTGATTGTTTGTTTTGAGGGTTTTTGAAGCAATCATGGCCTCTTTCTTTACGTGATTTGATATCGACTGTTGCCTCTGAGCCATCTATAAGATATTGTATTAATTTATTTTATGTTTGTGTACTGTATCCTAGCTTCTTGCTTTGTTTTGTTTTGATATGCCCAAATGGGTGGCTTGAGTGAGCTAGCTTGATGAATTTTCCCCTTTGAAGTGGTGACGTCCTTTCACCAGATGGTTAGAGCTGTTATGAGGTATATCAGTCTAGGAGTCCATTCAATTTTGTTGTATGGATTCAGCTCAGGTGTCCAGGTAGCTGGTCATCAAGTGTGTGGTACAGGCTCTGTCCTACAGTCTTAGAGGGGCAGGAATGATTGGTGTAGGTACCGGTATCTGGTTGCAGCATGGAGTCACGGTCTGAATAAGGCAGGAGGTTGAGAATCATCCCCCAAGTGACTCTGAAGAAAGCACGTCCCTCTTCCCTAGAGTGTACAGATGGGTGGGCACCCAGTGCTTTTAGTCGTAAGGACTGGGAGATACCAGTTATCCTTGGAACTCTGTTGTGGGTGGCTGGGTGACCTGAGTGGAGCCACCAGTCAGTCCATAGGCCCCTGATGTGTGTAGACGAGGATCCTGTTTAATAGGCAAAGTGGTGTCAAACATCAAACACCCACCTCTCCACCACACAGCTATAACAATTGCAGTCTGCCAACAAGGGCCTATTCTCATGAAATAGGCCCACACAGGGCCATGCATGGGGGAAAGGTATTCAAAGACCATGGACCTTTTATGCTGCTTCTGTCCAGAGCATCCCAGGTTATTGGAGCTGGCAAATTATCTTTTCCCCCAACTGTGAATTTATTCCTTCTCCAAGGCCACGAGAATGTCTCCAGGTGCTCAACAGGGCCTATCTTAGGCTCATAGAAATCAACAGCCTCTGCAGCCAGCTTGGAGGCGAGGGGCGTGGTAAAGTATACACAAATACTTAGCTTTTGCCGAGAGCGCCATTATTCTCTGGTTCTGGAGGTGTGAGTAGGCTGTGCAGCTGGCTCCTTCTCCCTGAGGAAACTGTACCCAAATGCTACTACCAGCCTGCCGCAGCCACTTTCGGGTATGATACCTGAGGGATCCCAGCAATTCAGGTCTGACAACTCCTCTCCACTTCTGAACCATCTCTCCCTCTCCCTGCCACTCAGTCCATTTTCTAACTTCCCCTTTGATGTTCAGGGCTTTTAGCTTGTCATAAATATAAACGTTTCACTTGTTTTTTTGGGTCTTTGTTGTAAGAGGGATCATTGCAAGTGTCTGGCCTTTCTGCCATCTTGGCCCCACCTCTGGATTATGAAATTTTTAATGGATGAAGGTACTAAGATTTTTACTATATACCACATCTTCTGCAAAATATAATGTCCCACATATTCTACAGCAATAAAATGAGTCAGTGAACTTAGTTATTTCAACTATCAATATAAAATTCTGTTGATTAGCACAATGAAAAATTGACTTTCACCAATTTTACTTTAAAATTGGCTCATACCTCAATTTTGATGCTTGTTTCATAATAAACGCTATAAATTATAAACGAACAAATCAATAGATGTCATAAAAGAAAATTTAATGACCAGAAAACAAATATTACAACAAATTACTATGTATTATTTTTAGATAGATCTTTCATCTCTAACATGTTACAATTAAAAACATTTCTATTCTTTTGCTTTCACAAATTCTTCAAAGATTTCATCACAGTTAAGTTGCTGAACAATACCCACTTCCATACATAATAAGGATAATGAATAGAGTCTTTCTTGAATCATTGTTGTATGCTGGGTGTTTTTGAGTCTCTTTAGAGATGAAAATGAGTGTTTCATTCAGTAGTTTGTGATCATTAAAGTTAGAAATATGGGTAATTTCCACATTGGGAAATACATATTGTATTTAATCTTGTATTACGGAATCTTACATGCCTATTAGAGTAAAATTTGTCTTTCCTGAATCTGTAAACTTAATTCTCAGAATGAAATTTTCAAAGTTGACAAGTTTCTTTGTAAAAGTTTGTATTTAAATCATTGAGATAAGCCTGAATTAATTTCTTGGATGCCTTCATGAGTTCTTCATCAGGTATATCCCCATTGTTTAAGAAGGAACATCTATTTGAAAGAACTTCATACACTTTCACCCTTCTTTTCATGCAAGATTCAAGTGTGTTAATGATGGTGTAGTATGTGGTTATGTGAAATTGGTCTCTGGTACTCAATGATACATCTGGAGCACTTCTGTCATTTATTGGTTTCTTTCTAATGCTTCTTTGATGGTGTACTGCTTTATAATCAGTATTTGGCAGTATTTGTTTTGTTGTGTTTTCAAAATTTTCACTTAAATTACATAAATACCTTGTTAATGACTGTAGAGATCTGTGCATGTCTTTAAATTTACTTCTGAATCTTGAAGAACTTGACTTGTCTGATGAAAATGCTGCAATATAGTTCTACATAACCAACATAAATACATACTCTAGTGTTTGCATTTTGTTGGCAATATTTTCAGCTTCTCTTTTGGTATCTCCTTCTGTGTCTGGTTTTCAGCAATACTTTCTAAGTCATCTAGAATCTGAGTGTGTGATTCCAGGATTGTACTCACTGCTATAGCATGCACTCTCTAACATGTATTAGAAAAATATTTTAATACTCGATCACTGCCTAAATATGTTTTAAGAACTGCTCATCAGTGCGTAGAGGCAGAAAAATTTGTAGAGTAACTGAACTGTAGAAAAAAAGCAATTGCTTATAAACAACAATCTACTGTGCCACGTCCTACAAGTTAAGTGAACAAGCAGCACATGGTATGCAAATGGCATATTAATTACTTTCTGACATATTGGCAGCATTGTTATAGGACTGGCCTCTGCACTTAGAAAAATAAATTTTGCAAACTTGACATAAATAGTAAAGTATTTGATTTGCAATTTCTTTACCAGTATGACTTTTTAAGCGAGTAAATGTGATAAATCGCCCGACTGGCTTTCCATCTGTTGGAGACACGTATCTTAAAATTCTTAGCTGATCTGTATGAGAAACATCGGGAGTGTAATCTACAAACTGAAATATCATGCTATACTTATTTCACTGAAAATAGTTGATCAAACTTTTTCACTAATTAAGTTTATTATTAATTCTACACATGTTGTTTTAGACATATACAATGGGTTGCCCTTTTCTGTGTTACCATATTTTGAGATGTGACTTGCTAAAAATGAATCAAACTGAGCAGCCAGTTCAAGTAAACCCCCAAAATTTCGATTTCGTGGAGACTCAAACACTTCATTCTTCCTTAAAAATATAGCCCACATTCAGCAATTGTTATAATGACAGCAACAACACATTTCAGAATGTCTTTCCAGTACTGACATTCTTCATTAATTTGTGTTCCCAGTTCATGAGTTAAGCCAAAACCATGTCTTTGGTTTAATTATGACAACATACAGTGTCTGTGAACTGAACTGTTTTCATGTTTATCAATCATATTCGAGTTGTACCAATTACTAAATAAATCTATCTGTGGCAAATCAGGAAAACTCAAGTTTTCAACAGAAGAAGCCTCTTCTGATTCATTTGGTTTTAAAAAGAAAGTTAATTTTGGAATTGTCTTTAAGAATTCACAAATCCTTTTCTTTTTATCTTCTGCAAGCTTTCGTTTTTTGCACTTCACTTAGTTGTTCGTGTTTCATTTTACCTGGATATAAAATTATGTCACTTTAAAAATTTTATTCTACTGTAGCAAATGAATTGGAATAACTTAAAACAGATAAAATTTACAAAACAAGTAAAATTTACAAAATAAAATTTACATTTGAATTTGGACGTTGACAAAAATTTATATTTAAAAATTAGTAAGTAAAAAAATTGATTTAGAACATGTAATTTTGTTCTTCAGGTCTGAGACAGTAAAAAAAAAAAGAGTACTTACAACACAGTCAGAAATAATTCATTCATTTGTTGTATGATGTTTGTGGGCAGGCCCTTCGTAGATCATGATGAGTGTGTTTTGTCTTGAAATAATACTGAAAAACTTGCACACTCATTTTCCATTCTCTGATGCTGCGCCTTCACAGTTCATTGGACTACTGCTGATACCCAGCAGGGGAGAGAGCAACTGCAAAAAGCATCATACAAGTACAAGGTTATGCTCAATCTGAAGACGAATTTTGGTTCTGTTTGTGCAGGACCAGTCACTTCACGAGTCATGTGATTATAGGGCTGCTGGAGCGTTCTTATGTGGTCGACGAGAGAAACCTGAATGTGAAGTTATACTCTATCGGTTTGAAATGAAAAGGAAAATATAATTGTAATCATATACAAAATTTATAAAATGGTATCAATTTCATTTAGTGCCCAGCCAGTGGCTTCCACTGTGTTACACGCTTTTCCTTGTGTTCTGTCTCTTGGCACCTATGGGTCTTTGCTTTGGACAACTGGTTCCCCTGTTTTGTTGATATCCTAAGCACAGGCTCACCTTGCTTATTAGGTAATCCGTCCCTGAGCCCTGCTGACATTTTGATTTTAGCCCACTGAGACCCGTGCCAGACTTCTGATCCACAGAAAGGTAAGGTACTACATTTGTATTGTTTAAGCTACTAGGTTTATGGTAATTTGTTATAGCATCAGTAGAAAACTAATATGCCTTCTAAATCTCACACGGGGAGTTAAAGCACCATACAACATATTTTCCCCAGGCTTGTACAGCTTTGGTGCATTTGAGGACTATCACCTTGATATCTATTAGTTACTTCAGGGTGGACCTCTGGTTTTCTAAATCTAGCACCTTTCCTCCTTGTCAGGGATCTTAGAGGGCTCTGCACATTTGCAATCATTTTGAATTTATATCATATTATACAGTTTCATTGATTTTTACTTATATATCATCTGTATTTTCAGTTCCATTTTACAGATGACTGAACTGGTCACAAGGGTATGAAGCACAGACATCAGGGATTAGAATCACAGCACACATTTCCCCGGATTGCTATTTAATACTCTGAGCCATGCTCCCTTCTTTTATAAAACTCTGGGAGTATAGCTAAAGAAAATACTGTGCACAAAAATTGTGGTGGAGAAAATTAAGAGAATGGAAGATGCAAAAATATTTTTAAAATGGAGAGGGATTCAAAGTGTGTAAAGTGCTGCATATGTCGTGGTTACCAACTATGTTTTATTTTCTGTTTGGTAGTTAATCTTGCTTGTTGTATAAATGGCATAAAATTTGAAGAGAAAGATGTAGAAAAATTAGAGAAAATTGTGATTTTAATTTGAATAAAACTCATTAGGTGAGATGATTGGTTTGTATGTTTGGGTATCAGATGCATTTATACGAGCATTGATTTACAAGTCAGTTATGCCACAAGTTTACAAGTTCCAAAATAGCAAGTTAGCGATCTGGAAGCTGTCGCCCTATCTTACCACATCCCTGGGAAAAGAGGTTCAGCAGTCACAATCTAACTGACGAAATTGTTGCTGCTGAAGGCAGAATACAATTCAGTTCCCCCTCTCTCATAGGAAGACTGGCTCGGCAGAGCCAACAGGAAGAAAAAAAATGCATTTGTCAGTAAATGAAAGAGATAGGCCTCAACAGTACACAAGAAAGATATGGCTGTAAAATGAGATTTGTTTCCTATGTTATCACTCTACAGACCAACACAATGATTACTTGGAAGATTTCAACACAAGAAGCAAAATTGTGCTAATATGCACAAGCCAGTGAATTCACTGCAACAGATTGTTTAGAATTTACTGCTCTTGAAACCAGCTTGTCAGATTCCTTTTAGGAATATATGTCTTCTGTAGACAAGCTCTACCCTAAAGAATGGTCAGATTAAACAGAAAGATAACTAGATGAGCAAGTCCAGCCCTTACTGCCAGCCTCACTTGAACCCTCATGCCGAAGGCAATTGCAGGTACACTTGCACAAAACCTTGTACAGCAGGCACAGATACTATGTGTTCTTGGATCTATTATTCTTCCCATTTTGTAGATGGGGAAGCTGAAGTTAAAGTCATAGCTATCTAACTAGTAAATGACAGGGTTGGCATTTGAACCCAGGTCTCTTTGGCTCTTAGTCTATTGCTCTGCTTGTTCTATAGGGGAAGTGTTAATAAGCCTCACTAAAGTGGTGATGGGAAATTCCGGTATTGTAGTGGTTAAGTGCTATGGCTGCTAACCAAAAGGTCGGCAGTTCGAATCCACCAGGTACTCCTTGGACTCTATGGGGCAGTCCTACTTTGTCCTGTGGGATCTCTATGAGTCAGAATGGACTTGATGGTGATAGTTTTTTTTTTTTTTTAGTGGTGATATAGAGACTTTAACTGAGGAGAAAAGGCTAATAATATGATATAAAAATAGACTGTGTGTGTGCAGTAGCAAAGGTGCTGTGGTTCACATCCTTCTTACAGAGGAGGAATTTTTTTCCCTTAGCTTTAGAGAGTTGCTTCTAAGTTGGTTGCTACGTGTTTTGTGCTTCACATATCTCACATCATCATTCTTTTCACTGCAAAGAAAACTAACACATTTGAGTAAAAAGTGTTTCCCAAGAAATTATTCTTCTGGGCAAGAAAGTTTTAAAAGAAATTCTATTTTTATTTGTATCATTCCAAATTAGGATGAATATCCATGCCAGTCAATATTTTAAAACTTTTTATTTTGAAGTAATTTCAAGCTTACGGAAAAGTTGCAAGGATAGCATGGAAAACTTCTGATTGCCGTTTATCTAGCATCACTCTTTACCAATGTTCAATATTTTGCACATTTGTTTTATGGTCTGTCAATAGATAGAAGAGAGATAGAGAGATAATTAGATAAATATAGAGATATAGAGATAAATGTATATATACATTGATTTTTTTCTGAGCTATTTGAGACTATATTGCATGCATCATGTCCCATTACCCCTTAATTGTTCAGTGTGCTGTTCCTTAGAAAAAGAAGATTCTCTTACATAACTATCCAAACCAAAAGCCAAACCCAGTGCCATCGAGTGATTCTGACTCACAGCGACCCTATAGGACAGAGTAGAACTGCCCCATAGAGTTTCCAAGGAGCACCTGGTGGACTCAAACTGCTGACCCTTTGGTTAGCAGCCATAGCACTTAACCACTACGCCACCTATAGAACAGTTAAAAAAATTTCAGGAAATTTAATGTTGATACTTAACCTACAGTTCATAGTCTTCTTTTGTCAGTTGACTTATTAGTGTCCATTTATAGCATTATTTTTCCTCCAGCCCGGAATCCAGGCTCACGTATTGCATGTAGTTATTACGTCTCTTAGTCTTCTTTAATCTGAAACAGTTGCTCAGTATTTCTTTGTTTACATGCTATTGGTAATTTTGCAGAATATAGCCCTTTTTTCTTTTTTCAGTAGAATATGCTTTGATTTAGGATCCTCTATTATTTCCTCATAGTTAGATTTAAGTGAGATCCCCTTGGCCAGCATACTACAAGATGGTGTTGAGTCCTTTTCAGGAAAGAACATCCAGGGACAGACATCTGTTTTCCTCTCATTGATGAGGAGTTAATTTTGATCAACTCGTAAAAGTGTCCTGTTTTTCCCACTGTAGAGTTACAGTTTTCCCCCTTGTAACTAATAAGAAAACTGCGGGGAGACATTTTAAGACCTGCAAAATACCGTAACTCTCATTGCCCCACTTGGAATCAATTGATGATTCTTCCCTGAACCAGTCTTTACTATGATCGTAACAAAATGGTGCTTTTCTAAATTCGTCACTCCCTCCATATTTATCAGTTAACATTCTATCTGCCTGTCTAACATCTATTATCACTATGGACTCATGGATTCTTATTTTATTCAATGGGTTATTATTCATTACTTTCTTAATTATTTTGAAGCTCGAATTGTGCCAGATAGGCTCAGTAGGGGTCATTTCAAGCTTATTCTTTCGAAACTACTCTGATCTTTTTTTTTTTTTTTTTAGTACTCTCTGGTAAAAAAAAAAAAGCTATTCTAGAATCGTCTGTGTTTTCCTTCCCCTAGCCCTGCATCAGCCTTTCACCCAAGGAGTAATCAAACCCACTGCTGTCGAATCAGTTTTAATGGGAAATTGTAGTTAGAAACCAAGATCGAGACACTAAATACGTTCACTGCTAATGTGATATCATTGCTCTAATTCCAATCTTATCTTCTCCATTCCTTATTATTATCTCCCTTTTTCCACAGTAAGAAACCTGACTCCCAACGACATTTACGCATTGTACAATCCTTGTGGTACAATGAATTACTTAATATGGCCTTTCTAGCCAAGGTCTTTGTGACTCACACACAGTAACTGAGTGGGACTATGCAAATAAGGTATATGGAACCTGTGATGGTTGAGGTTGTGTGTCAACTTGCCTGGGCCATGATTCCCAGTATTGTGTGGTTTTCCTCCATTTTATGTGTTGTGGATCCTGACCTCTACATGTCGATGAAGCAGGATTGGTATGAGGTGTGTCTTAGGTCGCAGCCTTAAAGAGGGCTTGACTCAAGCCCCACTCTTACTAAAGTTATCCTCTTCCCTGGAGTGTAGCCTGCATCTAAGACACATGTGTGTGTCCTGGTGAGGCTCTCTCTCTCTTTCTCTGTCTCTGCATCTGGATCCTGCATCTGGTTCGTAACCAGTTGATCTCCCCAGAGGCCTGCTCTCTGAACTGCTGATTCTGGGATTAGCTGGCCTCCACAGTTCCTTGGGCTGGCGGCCTATTGTGTGACCTAATTTGTCAGCTTCCACAGCCTTGTGAACCAGCAACCTGTGGTCCGAACTGCCAGTTTGGGTTCATCAGACCCTGCAGCCCTGTGGGTCGGGAGAAGTCTAGGCCTGACCCACGAATTTGGAACTTGCCAGCCTCCACAACCATGTGAGCTACTTCATTTGTAGGTTCGTGAGTTCTGTGAGACATTGCAGCAAATTAGGGAACCCAAAGACAGGAGGGAGAATAGTGAGGGGAGAGGGAGTAGTTGATGTTAGAGATGATGGAGTGGTACAACAGCTTGGAAAATTTGGACATTTGGGACATCTTTAACCTCCACCTCATAGAAACCAGCATTGTGCGTTGTGCTGTTCCTTATAAATGAAATTAGTTGGTTAATCCTATAGTGCATGCAAAAACAAATTTCAGAATTTTTATCACAATAAATATGTTGAGAAGAGTTTCAGGCAAATTTTGAGTCCACATTTCAGGTATGAGTATTCTCACAAGAACTACGAAAATGGTTTGAAGAAAGGGGTAGAGTCTAAATCACCACTCAGGCTTGGACCATACCAAACCTCCATCTTTGTCTTATTGACGTGTCAAGTCCATTGGGAAAGCAATCACCAGTCTGCCACTTGCTGGCATTTCATGTTAGTTTTTTAATTAATAAAATTTACACTGGTGATTTTAAACAACACATTTAAAAATGATTATATAACATAGAAACATTGGAAGATATTGTATTGGGACTGCTGAAGCACCATTTGGGTGTCTATGCACTGAACATTCAAAGCTTTTATTACGAAGATCCAGAAAAGGTTAAGCTTTGAAAAATTACAAGGAAAAACTATTCCAAATTCAAATACTCAAAGGAGATCCAGGTGCTCTGGGACAGCAAAAGTTGAGACAGAAACACTAACCCTCAAAGAAAGAATTTTATAAAAGCTGTAGGCTCCACCTTTTGAATATGAAATGTTGCAATACATGAGGGCAAAATAAAACAACCTATATAAAACAAAATAAAGACGTAAACAAATGAACAAAACAAAGCAAAAAAACCTCATAGGCTCTATTACCAGAAGAATGCTCCAGGTTTGCATGAAAATTCAGAGGACTTTCAGAATCCCCAAAACTGTCTATAGTTGTATAGGATGCCTCATCTCACATTCCTTTGAACCACAGATTTTATAGATTACAAAACTTGGCAGGTTTTATGATCTGCTTTCTGAGCAGGTCAGGATTCTTGTGTGTTCTGAGTACTGTTGAATTATATACTTTTAGGGTGTGAAAGGACTTTGGGGTTTATTTACTTTCTTCTTACAGTTGGAGAAGAGAATTTCACAGTGGGAAATGCCTTAGCCAAGAGCACAAAGGTATTGTGGGACAGAGCCTGAAGAGTTCTTTTTGTAGAAGGGAATTTAAGCACAGGATGGATGGTTGAATTGGATTATTTTATGGTCCACTTCTACCCTTATATGAGTAAGTTTCCTGATCGCCAGTACAGTGGTCTTTACACTCTACCCTCACAGATCATTGGGTTTGGGGGAACTCTGGAGAGCAGCTCTACTTTTCACTCTTTTATATATTGATCTTCCAGGAAAGGTTTTGCTTGAAGAAAGGAGTTTTGGAACTATAACATGATTCAGCTGTAATACTGTCCATGACTACATTGCATTACAGTGCTTACCGTATGTAAGTACATCTTTAAAAACACTGAAGTATCTTTGCCACTAGGAAACTTGATGATGGCCAAAAGTAGGCTGAGAATGTATGTCAATTTTTGGCAGCTTGGTCACTGCTTGCTTTAGCATGGTTCTCTCTATGGCCGATAGGCTACTTAGTCAGACAGCCCACTAATGTTTCTAATCACTTCAGAAATTCTTCAAAGCAGCACAGCCTATTATTCTCTCTTACAATGGTGTGTAGAGCTAAGACACTAATTGTTCTTAGGAGAGAGCCATGTGAACATTTCTTCAACAAGATGAAATACAGCTAGGGGTCTTCTTTAGGGTATGATGCCAACTCTCAGACTACATGATAGCTGTTTTTCAATAATTTGACTAGCATTAATTTCTCTTGTGAGTCTTTATTCAAAATAGTGTTTCCATTATTACAAACTAGAATGACAGTAAATGTGCACAATTACGAGTTCACGTAATAGCTGCTGAGATGTCTTCTGCACATATTACCCACTCTCTGGCTTTCTAGTGTGTAAATGTTCCAGATGACGATTTGAGATGCTGAAAACATTTTAGTTTATAGAATGCAACATACAAAGGTTGACCATCAGTTTACTGGGAAATACCCTTTCCACCCTGTCCCTCCCCCCAAAAATAGTGTTATCTTAGCAAAAGGGTCCATGTGGCCTCCCACTACCTTACTTTATTTCACGAATATTTCATTACTGCCTACATATGTCAGATACTGTGTTTAACATTGGGGAAATGGTGGTAAACAAGACCTACAGACTCCTTCACCTTTTGATGCTTAGAGTTTATTGGGATAATATTTATATATATAAAAAAAGAAGTAAAATACAAATTAGCTACGATAGGGAGCAGAAGTAAGGGGGACCTATCCCAGTTATTGAAATATTGGAAGTGACATTTAGACTGTGATATGCAGGATGAGGAGTTACACAGGTGAGGGGTGACTGGGAGAGAATGTTCTTTGAGACAAGAAAACAAAACAAACCTGTTGCCGTAGAGTCGATTCTGACTCATAGCGACCCTATATGGCAGAGTAGAACTTCCCCACAGCGTTTCCAAGGAGCCGCTGGTGGATTTGAACTGCTGACCTTTTGGTTAGCAACTGATAAAGACCATAGGAAAATGCCCAGAGGAGAGAAAAACAGCACGAAGAAGATGGCATATAAAGGGACTACAACAGTACAGTTTAGAGTGTAAGTTTGTAGGAGGTAGAGATTGAGGCTAGTTTGTAAATCATTTCCTCTGAGGGCAATAACCTTGTCTATTTTGTTCAACATAGCATTACCGTTGGAAACCCTGGTGGCGTAGTGGTTAAGTACTATGTGCTAATGAAGAGGTCAGTAGTTCGAGTCTGCCAGGAGCTCCTTGGAAACTCTATGGGGCAGTTCTACTCTATTCTATAGGGTTGCTATGAGTCAAAATTGTCTCGATGGAAGTGGGGTTTTTTTTTTTTAGCATTACCATTATCTACCACAGTTCCTGTCACACAGTAAATATTGAAAAAAACAAATCGTTGAATAGCAACAAAGCTAATAATAATTTATTTAATTATGAGCCAAAAATGATTCTAAGTACTGTGTTTGTGGGTAATTTTATTAAATCCTCAGAAAAAGACTATGAAGTATGTATGTAGGTATGTATGTATTATTATTGTTACTGTTGCTATTACCGTCTTTATTTTACAGATAAGGAAACTGGTCAACCCAACAGCACAAGGTTACCTAGCTAGTGAGCGACCCATCCAAGGTTTATACCCAAGTGATCTCAGACTCCCCTCATTCTGAGGGGCTAGATTATATTGTTAAGGAGTTTTGAATTTCCCCTAATGTAATGGGAAACCACTGAAAGGTTTAAAGCTTTGAATTTTACCAAGATAACTGGTGGTAAAGTGAAGAATAGGTTTAAGTGGAAGAAGATTAGAGGTAAGGAGACACTATATGAAGGTGTTGCAATAATACATGATGATGGATTGAACTATGGTTGTGGCAATGCAGCTGGAGAGAAATAGCCAGATGGAAATAGAGAGTGTGTTAATAATCAATAGGGCTTGGTGATTGATTAAATGGGAGTATAGGTGAGGGGAACAAATTAAGTTTCAGGTTTCTAATCTTTGCAGTTGGGTATTTGGTAGTGCAACTCACTAAGACAGAGAACAGGAGGAGGAGGAGCAGCAGGTTTGAAGTGATAGGTGAAGAGAGAGCAATTTAATTTTTGGAATGATGAATATGAATATCTGGAGGGCATTCAAATGGAAATGCCCAAAAGACATTTCAATTCTGCTTCCATAAAGATTTACAGCCTCAGAAACCCTATGGAGATAGGATCTATGTTTTAAACCGTATGTCCTATAAGATCGTTATGAGTAGGAATAGACTTGGTGGCAGTGGGCTTGGTTCTTGGTTTGGTCTGTTGCTTAAAGGAGAGTTCCAAGATGGAGGAAGAGATTTGAGAGCATTTGCAGCTCTGGGGACAATTGTAACCATGCTAGAAAATTGTATACATTGACAAAAGCAGAGAACCTATGACAGAGCCCAAATAAACACCAAGAACTTAGAGGCAGATAGATGAAAAAGGGTCTGTAAAGGAGATTGGGAAGTACAGACAAAGAAATAGAAGTAAAACCAGTAGGCTGAGTGTAAGGGAAACTGGAGTAAAAGAATTTCTCAAGAGGAAGTAAATGACCAACCCTTTCAAATATTGTTGAGACATAGAAACTGAAGGGCTTCCATTGTGCCCAGCAACATGGAAGTCTCTAATGACCTAGGTAAGAGCAGTTCCACATGGGTGTGTGTGGGGCTTAGAGAGAGGTAAAGACCATATTTTGGGGTGTTACAGGGTAAGTGACAGGTAAGGAAGTCAAATAAAAAGTCACAAAAATAAATGCTAGTGACTTCCATCAAAACAAGATCCAGGGACATGAGGGATTTGGGGTAAAAAGAGAAATCGAGTCCCAGAAAGATTGTTAATTTGTTTTAAAGAATGAAACTTAGGAGTAGATGGCTTAAACAATAGCAAGAAGTAGCAATAAGGATGGGAGAAGTGGGCCAAGAAGTTCAAAGAGAGCTTCAGGGAATGTCAACGGACATGTGACCCACTGACTACATTAAATTTAGAATAAAAATTAAGCAGTAGATATACAATGCCCGACTCATATGAGTCAGAATCGACTCGATGTCACTGGGTTTGGTTTTTTTGGTTTTATACAATGCCCTGAAAGAATTCTTTTGTCCTTTAACTTCAAAACTTCCTGGGTAAATCCAGAAGCAACGATTGAAGTGAGGCTGGTGTTACCTTAGGACTAATGGAGGCTCTGTCTAGTTCTTGTTTTCCTGAATCTTCCTAGGAAGCAAATCTATACTGTGAATCTCTGTGACCTGGATGCAGACCTTTACATCATTCCTTGGGCCTTGGAGGAGTAAGTCATCTCCAAGGACAGGGAGCAGTTTCTTGTGTTACTAGATTTTGGGAGCCTTTCAGAATTCCTGGGGTTTTTTTCTTATAAAGAAGTCTGGGATTTTCTCTTTTCCAGGCTTTCTGTGCAGTTCTCTCTGCCCAAGACTAAGAGTGGAGATCTCCTGGAACACAGATACTGAGAAGCAGCAAAATGTATTGGCTGTAAAATGGGTTTTGCCATTAGTTCTGAATATGAGTCTCAGCTACACCACTTAGAGAAGCAGAAAAAGTAGAGTGAACTATAAAGGCAAAGGTTGATAAATTGGACTTCATTAAAATGAATATTTAATATAATTATAGATATGTTTGCATTTAGGTCTACTGTTTTATTATTTGTTTTACATTGGTCCTCTGTTATTGGTGTGCCCATTTGTTCTTTCTTGCCTTATATTGGCTTATTGAATATTTTTCAAACCCATTTTAATTTATCTATTGGTTTTTACACAACATCTCTTTGCATTATTTTTTAGTGGTTATCCCAGAGATTACAATATGCAACCTTAACGTCTCAGTCTACCTAGAGTTAATATCGTACCACTTCATGAAAAATGTAGAAACCTTGAAGCCACATTGGTCCATTAACCTCCCTTCCACCATCCTTTGTGTTAAGTATTACATTTGCATACATTATAAACTCCACAAGACAACCTTATAATTTTTACTTTAAGTGATCAAAGTATCTTAAATAAATTAAGACAAAAATAGGTTATATATATATATATATATACACACACACACACACACACATACATATCAGCCTTGGAGTCCCTGGGTGGTGCAAATAGTTAAGCACTGGACCACAACCCAAAGAATGGTGGTTCAAACTCACCCAGAGCCTCTTCAGAAGACAGACCCAGCAATCTGCTTCCAAAAGGTCACAGTCATTGAAAACTCTATGGAGCATAGCTCTACACTACACACACACACACACACACACACACACAGGGTTGCCACGAGTTAGAATCGATTCGATGACAAGTAACAACATATCAGGTTTGGGGAACATATAATGACTAATAGAAGGAAGAAACTGGCAAAGGAGATGGAGAAGAAGCAGCCACAGTGTTGGAAGAGAAACAAGAGAGTGTGGTCTCAGAGAAGCTAGTGGAGAAGAATGTTTCAAGAAGGAGGGAATGGTCAATAGTGTCAGATAAGAGGACTGAAAACTTTCTTGGATTTAGGTACCTGGAGGTAATTGGTAACATTAGTAAAAGCTAATTTGGCGGAGTAAGATGGGTGTAAGTTAGATTTGAGTGAGTTGAGTGAGTGGTGAGAGAGAGGAAATAGAAACAGGGAGTAGAGACAGCTCTTTTGAAAAATTGTGGCTAAGAATGGGAGAAGACAGATAAGTTAATAGAGGGAGGGGATGTGGGATCAAGTGAAGGTTTTAGTTACTTTAACCGCACAGTTTAAGAAGATACGAAAGTCAGTATGAAGACTCCAGTTGAAAGAATGAGGTTAAATATATAGGATAGTAAAGGAGTAATTGATAGTGTAAGATTCCTGAGAAGATAAATAGGATTCAAAGCACAGGAGAAGAGTTAGCTCTGGAAGACGGCAGCATGTGCACAGAGGTTGGTTGGTATATTTGATGTTGGGAAGATATGATGGCCTCTTTTCTTTCCCTGAAAAATAGAAGGTGGTATCATATCATCGTCTGTGGTGTATTTGAGAAGGGTGTGAAGGAGAAAAAAGAAAATTTAGAACAGTTGTTGTAAGTCGAGAGTGAGTTGACCAGAGAGATGTCATAACCTCTCAGACCACATTGTTGTTGTCGTTAGGTGTCATTGAGTGGGTTCTGATTCATACTGATGCTATGTGTTACAGAAGGACACACTGCCTGGTCCTGCACCATCCTCACAGTTATTGTTATGCTCGAGCCCATTGTTGCAGCCACTGTGTCAATCCATCTCACTGAGGATCTTCCTCTTTTTCACTGACCCTCTACTTTACCAAGCATGATGTCCTTCTCTGGGGACTGATCCCTCCTGATAACATGTCCACAGTACGTGAGACTTAATCTCTCCAGTCTCGCATCTAAGGAGCATTGTGGCTGTACTTCTTCCAAGATAGATTTGTTCATTCTTTTGGCAGTCCATGGTATAGTCAATATTCTTCACCAACACCCTAATTGAAAGGCATCAATTCTTCTTTGGTCTTCTTTCTTCTTCTTCCAGCTTTCACATTCATATGAGGTGATTGAAAACACCATGGCTTGGGTTAGGTGCACCTTAGCCTTCAAGGTGAAATCTTTGGTTTTGAACACTTTCAAGAGGTCTTTTGCAGCAGATTTGCCCAATGCAATGTGTCATTTCATGTGTGTTATTAGAAGACATTGTGTTTTGGCTTTTGTTTTAGAAACAGCTTGGTGATATTGATTACTTTACAAAAAGAAATATAACTATCAAGTAACCTGTATACTAGCAGTGGCACTATGACAGAATAGATATTATGAACCTGGAGCCAGATTGCCTTGATTTGAATCCCAGCACCACCACTTATTATCTATGACCTTGGAAAAGTTAGTTAAACTTTGCATACCTTGATTTCCTCACCTGTAAAATAACAACAATGATAGTAGTCCTTATCACACAGGATTGTTGTGAGAATTAAGGTTACTTAATAAGTGTAAAGTGCTTAGCCTAGGACATAGTAAGCACACACTTGCTCAATAATTGTTAGTTATTGTTTGCTGATCAGCCCATTCTCATCTTATTGTTTAGTCTATGAGGTACCCTAAGTATAGTCAAAAGGTTCCTTGGTGACTTGAAATCAGGAAATAAAGAGTTAGTTGGATGTCTACACCCACTGGTGTCCTAAAGCTGTGATAACCTGATGTGTCCATCTCTACTGTACCTGCTGCACCTACTGTTACTCATGTCTGTGGGTTAGAGCCCTTAGGACACACTTTATAGAATACTGCATGCAAATGAGTGCTTAATCATTGACTGGCATGGTGAATTTCGACAGAGACAAGTTGACATATATTTGAGGGCAGATGGAGGACAGAATGTCTACATAATTTCATCTAGTGATAGCCAAAGTCATGAAATTGAATCATCAAAATTGAATCATCAAATTAGAGAATCTTGTATTTGGAAGGGCCCTTTAAGGCCATCTGGTCCAATCTTCCACTCATCATTGGAATCCTCCCTACAGTATCCATAAGAGAGAATATCAGGCCAGTTGGGAAAGGGATTATGACAAATGATATAAAGCCAAATGGCATTTTGAACAAAATGTGGATGCCTAGGCTCTGGGTACTGTGGCTTTAAACCAGCTCCACAGAATTCATAGCACCAGGAAGAGTTCAGCTCAAGTTTTCAAACTGTTTCTTTTCAGATATAGAAAACAAAGGCAAAAGCCTCACTCATTTCTGCTGCTGACTTTTGCTTACTAGCTGATCATGGCACTCAACTTTGAATCAATTTATCTATATATGAAAACAAAATACCATGTTTCCATCTTCCATGGGTGCTTCAAAAAGTGAGCTTTAGTAAAAAGACAGATACCCTAGGATAGAAGGTGCTGTGCAAATTTAAGTTGACTGAAAGTATGTATCTGCAGCCAAAATGGCTTGAGGCTAAGAAGCCAGATTGCCAGTTTGGCTAACCTAATCTTAAGGTTAAGTGCTACGGCTGCTAACCAAAGGGCCGGTAGTTCGAATCCACCAGGTGCTCCTTGGAAACTCTATGGGGCAGTTCTACTCTGTCCCATAGGGTCGCTATGAGTTGGAATCGACTCAATGGCACTGGGGTTTTTTTTTTTTTTTAATCTTAAGGTGAGTTTTCAGCTTGCTTCAGGATAGAGTATTTGTGACATTTTGGTTCACTGGTTAAGGCTAGTCCTACACAAAAGTGTACGACATCAGATGTTTTGGAAACACCCAGAACCACTATCTTCCTTCTTCCCCCTAGTCTCTTTCATCTGCTGTCAGATGCCTAAAATCCACTATTAGAGTTTTAGCTATTAGGTTTAAGGTATTGATTTTCTGTTAAAATCTTACTGACCCTGGGAAGGGTAACATACTGAGTTTGCATCAGTTATTTACCTCATAGTGGGAGAGAGGAAAAGTGTAAAAGTTGGATTAGGAGGAAAGAGAAAGAGGAAACAAAATGTATGGGAAGGAGGGAAGGTTAGGGACACTAAGCAAATTTTGCATAGTTCATAATTTATCTTAGGTCCAGCTAATCCAGGCATAAAACAGAGCAACATGGTTCCACCCAAGCTTCCATTCTCTTGTCTTCCTCTTATTCCTATCGCCACCCCCAGCAGCTATTTCCAAAATAGGAGGTGTATGAACTCTTTCATTTTTGAAATTATTTTTATTTATTTTGCCTTTCCAAATGTATTTTCTGCATTAATGAGAGATAATGTTCTTTCTAGGGCTCTACTTGTGCTCAGTTTAAGGGAACCACTCAGTTCCATTAATCTTTAGCCACTCTGATTTATTTTAAGGGTGTGAAAGATCCAAAGGTATGGTTAGAATGCACTGAACCATGAGAAGCCCTAACGGTTCATAGCAAATAGCAGAAAACTTTTCAGGAATGGAAGACATAACTTTTATTTTGCGTTTCACCTTGGACGTTAGGTTTCTACCCAAATGAAATGATAATATGGGCTAAAGTAAAATCAACACCAAAACAGCATGGAAAGGGCAACAACTGGGCCTGGTTCTTGTTATTGAGGCCATTCTATCATCACGGTCTTGTGGGCCTTTCATACTTCCCCTACTGATGACATTGAAGAAGAATCAAAGAGAAGAAAGAACAAACAAAACAAAACAAAAAGACCCCCACCACTGCCGTCGAGTCGATTCCGACTCATAGCGACCCTAAAAAGGCCCCAGAATGACTTAATCCAAATTGCTCTGCCAGTGATCATTACTTGTTTGTGGTTCACTTCTTTAAATTTGCAAGAGATTTTATTAGTTTAGATGCAAAGCACCTTGGAACTTAAAGCCATTTAAATTTTCTTTTACATTTTTTGCCATTATATTTTGACATAATTTCAGACTTAAGAGAAATTGCAAAAATAGTGCAATTTTCATATTTTCCTCACCCAGATGCCCAGATTCCCCAAATGTTTACATATTACTACCTTTGTACTCCCTCTCTATAAGTATGTATGAATATTATGTAGTATATGTATGTGCAACTTTTATTTTTCTGAATAGTTTAAGAATATGTTGCAGTTATGGTATTCCTTTAAACCTTAAATACGTGCATGTTTATTTCTTAAAAATAAGATTAGTCTCTTACATAAAGTAGGAGCCCCTGGATGGTACAGTTAACATGCTTGACTGCTAGCTGAAAAGTTTGGAGGTTTGAGTTGACCAAGAGGCATCTCAGAAGAAAGCCTTGGAGATTTACTTCTGAAAAATCAGCCATTGAAAACCCCATGGAGAACAGTTCTGCTCTGACACACATGAGATTGACCTTAAATCGGAACAGACTTGAGGGCAGCTGGTTCTCACATAAAGTGTTTTTCAAATTGCTAGTTATACCACTGTGAAAAATCAAACCTACTGAACTAGGGTTCACACTCTACTTAACCTTTAACCTGAATTTATATAGTTAAACTACTGTGTTCAGAAGTTATTAGGTTAGCACAATATAAAAAAAAAAATTAAGAAAAAAGTTATTGGGTTAGTTTTTTTCTTCCCATTTAGTGTTATGTTATTCATTTGAAATACAGTTAGGTTCATTGTTTTCTTTTTGTATTTCATTTTGGGTTTTCTCTCTTATTCTTATTGATTTTATTCATTTATTTTTTGGGTATGTGAATCATTACCATGATCCCAAAAGTTAGGACTTTACAAAAAATAAACTCAGATAAGTATCCCCCTCCATCTCTTCTCCTCTGTACCTTTCTCCCCACCTTTTCCAACCCATTCCCACCATTATGGATTGAATAGTGTTCCCCCAAAATATGTGTTGACAATCCTAACCCCTTTATCTGTGGAGGAGCACTGGTGGTGCAGTGGTTAAGAGCTGTGGCTGCTAACCAAAACATCAGCAGTTCAAATCCACCAGCCTCTCCTCCGAACTCTTATAGGGCAGTTCTACTGTGTCCCATAGGGTCGCTATGAGTTGGGATCGTCTCTACAGCAAGGTTTTTTTTTTTTTCTTGTTTGTTTGTTTTATACCTGTTAAGTCAGTCACCTTTGAGATATGAAAAGAACAGCTTAGGCATGGCAACAAGCAAGCACGGGTGGGAGAAGATAGATGCCACATCACATGAAGATCTCCAAGAAGCTGAGAACAGAAGCTGAAAATAGACAAGGACCTTACCCCAGAGCCTACCAAGAGAGAAAGGCTTCCCCTAGAACTGGCACCCTGAATTTCGACTTCTGAGCTCCTAAACTACAAGAAAATAAATTTCTGTTTGTTAAAGCCACCCACTTGTGTTATTTCTGTTACAGCAGCACTAAGAAACTAAGACATGCAACCACTCCCTATAGGTAACCAAAACCAAAAGCAAACCCATTGCTGTCGGATCTATTCCAACTCGTAGAGACCCTATAGGACAGAGTAGAACCACGTCATAGAGTTTCCAAGGCTGTAATCTTTGTGGAAAGAGGCTGCCACATCTTTCTCTGGTGGAGCGGCTGGTGGGCTTGAATTGCTGACCTTTTGGTCAGCAGCTGAGTGCTCAATTTCTGCACCACCAGGGCTCCTTGTATAGGTAACCAATTACATTATTTCATGGTTTATCTTTCCCGTGTTTCTTTTGCAGAAATTAGTATATGCATGTATATTTTACTTTCCTAAAAAAAATTTTTTTTTATTGTCTTATACTGATGGCAACCCCATGTGTGTCAGAGTAGAACTGTTCTCCACAGGGTTTTCAATGACTTTTTTTGGAATTAGATTGCCAGGCCTTTCTTCCTAGACACCTCTAGGTGGACTCAAATCTCCAACCATTTGGCTAGCGTCCAAGTGCGTTAATAGTTTCCACCACTCAGGGAGTTGGAGTCAATCGATGATAACTGATTGTTTTTGTTTTTATTGTTCTTTACAATAGGTAGCATCCTATTAATACGTTTTTGTACTTTGATTTCTTCAGTTAACAATCTGTTCTGGAAATCATTCCATGCATAGAGATTTTCCTCATTTTTTTAATGACTACAGAATAATCATTGTGTGGATGGATGAACTAAAGTTTATTGAACCACTCTCCTATATATGGGTGTTTAGGTTGTTTCCAATATTTTCTGATAACAAACCCTACTGTAATGAATAACCTTTAAAAAATGTATTTTCTTATTTTTGGATGTGCATCTTCAGGGTAAATCTCTAGAAATGGGACTACTGGGTCAAAGGTAAATGTAGTTTTTGTTGTTGTTATTGTAAGCTGCTGTTAAGTTGGCTCCTGACTAATGATGATCCCATGTATTAAAAATTTTTTTTTTATTTTTTAATACTGCAAAATTCCCCTCCAAAGTGGTTATACCAATTCGCACTCATACCAGCAATGCATGAGAGTGCCTGTTTTCTTACAGCCAAATAGAGGGAATGTATTGTCGTATATTTTTTAAAACTTTTGCCAATGTAATAAATGGTATCTCGCTGTAGTTTTAATTTGCATGTGTCTGTGTATGAGTGAAGCTGAAAATCTTTTAATATGTTTAAGAGCCATTTTTTATAAACCTCCTTGAATTGTCTGTTCGCGTCTTTTGCCCCGCTTTCTATATTTCTTCTTTTTTTTATTCTCCCAATGCTGAGAGTTCTTAATACATGAGGGATATAGCCCTTTATCTGTAATGTTGTTGCTGTTGGTGGGTGCCGTCCTGTCGATTCTGGCTCATAGAGACCCCATGTGGCAAAGCAGAACTGCCCCAAAGGGTTATCTAAGCTATAATCTTTATGGAAACAGATTGCCAGGCCTTTCTCCTGCTGGGCGGGTTCAAACTGCCAACCTGCCAAGCACTTAACCATTGCACCACCAGGGCTCCTCTTATCTGTAATAAAATCCAAACCAAACCTGTTGTCATTGAGTCGATTCTGACTCATAGTGACCCTATAGGACAAGAGTTGAACTGCCCCATAGGGTTTATGTGTAATATATATTGCAAATATTTAATCCCTGTTTGTTAGTTGTCTTTTGACTTGTTTATAGTGTTATCTGTCCATACAAAATTTTTTTTGTTGTTTATTATTATTATTTATGTAGTCTAATTTATCAACATTTTCTTTTATTGTCTCTGGAATTTTAGCCATTGGTTGGAAAGCCTTTTCCTACACCTAAGTTATAGAGGAATTCACTAATGTTTCTTCTAATATTGGAATAGGTCATTGTTTTTATATTTAGATTCCTGATCCATTTGGAGTTTATTTTTATCCATAATGTCAGATATGGAACTAATTTTATCTTTTTCCAAATGGCTTTCCTGTTGTCCCAGTAGCATTTATTAAAACATCGATCTTTGTCCCAGTGATTTGAGATATAACCTTTATTATATACTAAATGTCTGTTTGTACTTGCATTTTCTATTCCCATCCACTGGTTGGTTTGTCTATTCATGTACCAGTACTATACTACTGGATATTGTTTAAATTGTATATATGTGTATTTTTCAAGTTTGGCTGAAGAGAGGAAGCTGCTGCAGTTCCCAGATAACTTCACTCCAGGGCACTGGGGTATGAAGAGACCTCTACTATTGTACAGAATAAAATATAATTGCTGACACTAAATTCTCACTGTTTTATTGTTGTTAGGTGCTGTGGAGTTCACCCTGATTCATGGCAACCACATACACAATGGAAGGAAAAGCTGCCTGATTCTGTGCCACGGGGACATGATTGATTGTGTTTTGGACCGTTGCGATCTATAGGGTTATCATTGGCTGATTTTTCAGAAGTAGAGCATCAGGCCTTTCTTCCTAGTCTGTCTTGGTCTAAAAGCTCCTCTGAAACCACTTTAGTATCATAGCAACATGCAAGCCTCCACTGACAGATGGGTGTTAGCTGTGCTAAGCAATTGTTATGTATTAACTCATTTTGTTTCTTACAACAGCCTTATGAAGTAAATATTATCGTCATTCTCATTTTACAGACGAGAAAACAGATGGCCAGAAAGGTTAAATAATTTTCCCAGGTCATATACAACAAGGAATAATAACAACTCATATTTATCAAGTACTTACTATGTGTGAGACAATGGTCTACATGCTTTATATGTATGAACTCACTGAATTCTTACACCAATGCTGTGATGTAGGTACTATCCTACCTCACTCTACAGATGATGAAAAAATAGAGGCAGGGAGGTGTAGGTTACTTGCACAGGATCATATAGCTATTAAATAGCAGAACTGAGATGTACGTACAGGTGATCTGACTGTAGACCAATAGGGAGAGAAATGGGAGACAACTCTGTGGGCCTAGAAAATTAGGTGAAAATGTACTTCTCATTCGTCTGTTTAGAAGACCTGGCTGTTCTCCTAAGTTAACTTTCTACCTGATTTTGAGTAGTTCCTCTCTGCTCAGTTACCTTTAAGGCTTGAACACACACGCATGTTCTAATCTGCTTATTACAGAGAGCTTAGGTGGTCGTGAGGCCTTCCATCTTGGCCTCACTTAGGGCTAATGTTTCCAGTACAGATGTACACAAGCCAACAAGGACTTGTTTAAGGCAGAGGTTGTCCAAATTACAAGAGCTAAGAGGGACAAAAATAAAAATCCAACTTTAACTTCATTCATAAAGGAAGAGATAAAATTATATAAGGCAAATAAAATAAATCATAAGAAATGAAACTGCTTTAGACGTATGTCAGTTTTTTTCTATGGAAATAAATCATTTATTTTAGTAGTGGAAGCACTTATTTCAATATTAGAAAAATAATGCTATTTGTTTTCAGCGTAAAATAACCCTCAGGTAGAATAGACACATTGATTTTTTTTTTTAAAGTGGATTTCAAGTAAATTCAATGTCTTCATAATGAAAACTTAACAACATTCACCAGAATATAGTAGTTACATAAGCCAGTGGCTTCCCAAGGAAAGAGAAAATTGCATTCCCTTCCCTTTCACTGGTTTTTGTTAAATACAATTTGTCTATTCTGTTTGAGTGACCAATTTGATTGCAGCGTTCTAAAACCCAGCTAGGTGCAATATAGATCCACAGGCTTGACTTAGGACAATGGAGCCCATACAGCACAATAATTGGATCTACACATTCACTAGATCCAATGATAAGCCTCAGCTTATTGTCATTGGGCTTCTGGGCTGAAGGAATCTAGAAATAGGATGTTTTGATGCCCTAATTGATTATCTATGATATTTTGTACCAGAGATCAAGTTATGAGAGAGCACAACAGCTGTGCAACAGCTCTAATCAAATGCAAATGTCTAGGTGTCTCCAGAACTAAATAACAAAGAAAGCAGAATGATGCCCATTTTGATCAATAGCAGCCAGTCTCCCACCCTTGAAAATTTTCACACATAATCATCACTATTAAAGCTGTTTCCTTTTTGCAAAATTGAAACACTCACTGTCTAGCTATGTCGCCTGATGACATCAGGCTCCTGATAAAGTATTAATCATGTGGCTAACTGACCTGAGTCCCCAACGAAATTATGTAAAATAACATCATCTCCTTAAAATTAATTCTTTGAAAGGGCATTTTAAAAAGAGATGTGTGGAACAAAGTAGTTTATACTGCTGCAGTCAGACCCTATTATAACAGGTTCACACTGTAGCAGTATAAAATATGCATAATGCTGTTGGTGGTAGAAGTATTCCAGTATAGCATAGCAAATGGGTGTCTGAGCATGCATCAAATTCCTTAGTTGCATTCCTCTTTCCTTTATGTCCCTAATTTAGCCTGTTTACTCAATAAACCTCTAGTGAGTACCTACTATGTGCCAGCTGCCATGCTATATGCTAGACTATTGCAAAGCTCCTTTACTAACATCTTGTTTCCTCCAATGCATTCTGGACATGGCTGCTAGATAAATATTGTCAAAACACACATTGATTGTTTCACGAACCAGGCTCAAAAACCTTTGTTGACACCCCATTTCCTACCAATATAATCCCAATACTTTTTCTTGACATTTAGATCTCTCTGCAATATGACCCCTGTGCTTCTTTTCAGCTTTGGCTTCCACATTTTCCTTACTAGACTGTAAGATCCTGGCTGCACTTCAGTTCATTTCAGTGAACACTTATTGACTATTTATAATGACTTGTGACTGTGCTAGGCATGAGATAACATGGTGAATACAGACAGGAAGAATTCCTGATATAGTGGAGGAGGCTGATACATGCAACAAATACTTTCAATATAATGTGGTTAGGTGCAATGACAAGACTGAGCAAAAGGTACTCAGGAAGCACAGAGGAAGTGCTCATAACTCAGCTTGGGAGTTGAAGGAGGGCTTCTTAAAGGAGAACAGGCCCCAAACCTTATTCAACTTTATATCCTCAGGGTCTAACACAATACTTGGTACATAATGACTTGAATAAATAATGTCTTTGCTACTCAGGTCCTGGTGGCACAGTAGTTAAGTGTTTGGCAGTTCAAATCCACCAGCTGCTTTTTGGAAATCCTATGGGGTGGTTCTACTCTGTCCTATAGGCTTGGTATGAGTTGGAATTGACTCAGGGGCAGTGGGTTTTTGGTTTTTGCTAGAGTCAATTTGGAAGACTCAGCTTCCCTGAACAGTTGTTTTTCTGTCCCTCTTTGCTTTGCCTAGAATACTCTTTTTCATCCCCATCTTTGTCTTTCAGAGGTCCAGGTCAAATACCACTTTCTCCATGATGCCATTCCTGATGACCGAAACCAGTAAATGAGCATGAAATAAGCTCATCCTCTATGGCAGAAAATAATTACATTCAGTTCAAAATGGATGATATTAGCCATCTGCAGAAGTAACTGAAGAGTCTGTCGTTAGTGTGCTCATATCTCTCAAATAGAGCTGTCTAGCCTAGACCTCCACCCTGAGGCCTAGATCTGTGTACTCAACTGCCAACTTGGCATTTCTACCTGAACATCCCAAAAGCAATTGAAACCCAACATGTCCCAAACAGAACTCATTATCTTTTCCATCCCACTAGTCTGTTTCTGTTATGATGTTTTCCATACCAGTGAATAGCATCACCATCCACCCAGTTGCTCAGGCTAGATTCATAGAAGTCATCCTTGACTCTGTACCCCGTATCCAATCAGTTGCCAAGTTGATTCTGTTGTTAGTTGCTGTCGAATCTGCTCCAACTCATGGTGACCTTATGTTTAACAGAATGAAATGTTGCTCGGTCCTGTGCCATCTTCATGATTGTGGGTATGTTTGAGTCCATTCATCTAAATATTTCTCTCCATATTCACTGTCACTTCTTACCTGGAGTAATGCAAAAGCCTCCCACCTGGTCTCCCTGCTTCCAGTCTTATTTCCTTCCAAATACCTCTTCCATCTGCAACCAGGATGATCCTTGAAATGAAAAGCTGATTAGGTCAAGCCAATCCTTAAAACACTTCAGTAAATTACAGTTGCCTTTTTTTTTTAGGGTGAGGTCCAAAATCTTGCAATGTCTTACAAGGTATCACAGATTCAGCCTCATCTCTCCCCACTCTCCCCATCACTCTCTCCTCTCCAGTCATATTAGGCATCTTGCAGTGCACACTGAACCATCTCTCATGTCATGTCCTTCAATTGTGCTGTTACCCCTGCCCAGAGCACCCTTTCCCCTTGACCTTTGTGTAGCTGATTCCTATTTATTCTTTGGATCTCACTTCCTCAGGAAGGTTTCCTAATATTTAAATATAGTGGATAATAAGACCACCCAGTTAATTCTTCTGATTCTGGTCCCATGATCACCTAGAAACCTCCTTGTAAAAATAGTTAGCTGATCATACTAGATTTTTCTTTATCAGAGATAATATGACAGTTTCAATTTTGTGGAATATTTTTTATAACGAATACACGAATTTAAAAGAACTCTAAAATTCTGATTTATACATCCATTTGTATAACCTGAGTTAGATAACATCTTCACCTTGCCTCTCCTTAGCTTTAAAAATCACCACAACTGGAAATGAGGCTGCCTCCTTCACCACTCCTACAGTGCTTAACTTGGGCCCGCCACTCCCGACACTTTTCTCATGCCGTAAACATATTGTGTATGTCTCATCTCTTCTATTTGTAATCAGGGACACTGGGTCTTGATCATTTCTGTATAAATAGAATGCCTAGTAGGTGCTCGATAAGTATTTGTTAACTGAGCTAAAACACATGAAATCATTAGAAAGGACCTGTCTAACCATGCTGATTCTACTTCTCAACTCTCTCTTCAGTGTGTTCTCTCCTCTGTAGCATCACTGCCGCTGCTTTCAGGCCTCCTCATACCTCCACTTAGATTACTCTGTCTGGACAACTGCCTGTTGATCTATGTAAAGTTTCCTCATGAGCACAATTAAGTGTTTTGGAATTCCCATTCTTCACAACATTATCCATAATTTGTTATGATCCACACAGTCGAATGCCTTTGTATAGTCAATAAAGCACAGGTAAACATCCTTCTGGTATTCTCTGCTTTCAGCCAGGATCCATCTGACATGAGCAATGATATCCCTGGGAGCTAGGTCCAAGACTTGGTCAAGGGGAGCTGGGACAGGGAGTGATACTGGGAATGTTAAGCTAGTTTCTTCAGAGTGAGCGTTCTCCTGGCTGGCTTTTAAATAAGTCTTGACTTAGCAACCTGGCAGGGAAACTGCAAATCTTTTTTGTCTCCTCTCTCTCTCTCTCTCTCTCTCTCTTTCTTTCTCTCTCTAAGAAGACTCTCGGCATGGGTCATCCAGTCAAGGTAGATGGGGCACTATTTCACATCAGGATGTTCTCTCTTACCTGTTCCAATCATACCTACTCTTTCATATTCAACTCTCATCCTCCTTGCCTGTTTAATTTTCCACTTTCTTTTGTGATTTCTCACTTTTGTATGTTAGTAATATACCAGAGATTAGGTATTTATGCCATCGCTTGAGCTACAGGATTTATTGTAGTGGAATGCATTTGGATGTAGGGAGGATTGCGAGACGACTGTAGTCACCCAGGAGAGTGCTGACTAGAATTCAAAATAAAGATTTGACTCTCGAAAGGGAGAGGGAGAAAGGGCTGAAAATGGCATTTTCTGGAAATCTTACTTCCATATTCTATATAGCCTATGTTTTATACTCTGTTACAGCTCTCAAAAAAGATGACCTTAATGGAGAAATAGTTGCTATTCAGACTCTTGACAGGGAAATCTAGAATGTAGGTGAAATCCTGCTGCAATGGATGATGCTACCTCTCCTGTTGCGGTAGATGCTGGCAGCAGTGAGTCCTGCTTGAAGTGGGCTCTCAGCTGCAGATTGGCCATCTTTCTGTTTGTCTCTCAATAGTGACAGTATTTTAATAGTATTTATTCTAACAAGAATTGCCCTGAAGTAATCAATGTATCTGGTGTTCCTGGGTTTGTGCGTTATAGTCTATGCCTTTATTATGATCATTCATTTATTAATGTGCTAAAGAGGAAAGGCTTTTCCCATTAGCAGAAGAAAGTGGGAAAAAAGGTTGTGACATTGGGCGATCGGGCCTTTAATGGAAATGTGAAAGCATCAGATATCCTCCTTTCATTTGTCAGAGATGAAATCATTTTCAAACATATACTGCTTGCTTCTACTCACAGATACTGAAATGTGGCACTTCTTACTGGCTGTTTTAGGCACCAATTGCATTTAAACATTGAGGATGAAATCACTTAACCCGAACTGTATTCATAGGCAATGTGTAAACACATTTCCTCCCCCCCAAAATAATGTAATAAGAAAAATATGCTGAATGAGTTGTTTTTTTTAATGTATTAGGAACTGAGGACTGAAAGCAAAAATCATAACAAAGAAGGTAAACTGTAAGAAATGGAAAGAAAATAGAATTAGATCTTAAATAGCTGAAGTATTGGACTTAGAAGTTCCTATTTCAGAAAGATCTATTCAGCAGCCAAATGCTAATAATTAGATATCTGCCTGCTCTTGGTTCTGTGGCTACCTGTGACCAGTCATCATTCATATATAGACATAAGTCAGATTCTAGTTTTGCCCTCTTGGCCATCTTAAGTGAATTACTGGCAAAGTACAAATGCAGAGACTGCAAATGACTGGAAAAAGCGATGAGTGGGGAATGATAACAAGTCAGGTGAGGGTAAGGTAATTACAACAAAAGAGAAGAGGAAGCATGTAACATTTCTTACCTCTTTTAAAAATGTTTCCATTTGCCTGGGCTGTACCCCTAGGCTCAAATTAAGAGACACAATGAATATGTATCAAAAGGAGTTTAAAATGTACACGCCTTAAGGTCCAGAAATTCCCCATTAGAAATATATTTCAAGTATATGAGTAAGGATGTAGACAAAAACAGAACTGTAATGAAGTTCATTGCAGCATGGTTTGTTACAGCAAAACATTGGAAACAGTTTAAAAGTATAAAAAAGGGGACTGGTTAAATAGATTATGGTGTAATCTATTAGATGGAATATTATGCAGCCATTAAAATTCTGATGTAGCCTATTTTTATTGGCATAAAATATATTCACAATTGTTAATTGAGAAAAAAGATCACAAAACCACTTATAGTCGGATCCCTTAAAAATACACATTGGAAAAAACCTGAAAGATACATAGGAAGGCATTGCCAGTAGTTGTCACTGGATCATTTTATGGTTGCTTTTCATCCTTTCCCCCACTATTTTTTTTCTTTTTCTTGTTTCTTTGTTAAGATATTCTGTCATGAATATGCATAGCTTTTGTAATAACATAAACTGAATAAAACAAACTCTGTTTTAGAAAAATGCTATAGTTGCCAAGGAGCCCTGGTGGCCCAGTGGTTAAGAGCTTGGCTGCTGTCATGAATTGAATTATGTCCCCTCCCCTAAAATGTGTGTATCAATTTGGCTGGGCCATGATTCAAGGTATTGTGTGATTTTCCTAAATGTTGTAAATCCTGCTTCTATGATGTTAATGAGGGGGAATGGGCAGCAGTTGTATTAGGGAGGCAAGATTGCATTGTTTGTTATGGCAATCTCTCTTGAGATATAAAAGAGAGAATCGAGCAGAGAGACGGGGGACCTCATACCACCAAGAAAGCAGCGCCGGGAGCAGAGTGCATCCTTTGGACCTGGGGTCACTATGTGGAGAAGCTCCTAGTCTGGGGGAAGATTGATGAGAAGGCCGATAGAGACAGAGAACCTTCCTCTGGAGCTGATGCCCTGAATTTGGACTTTTAGCCTACTATACCGTAAAGAAATAAATTTCTGTTTGTCAAAGCCTTCCACTTGTGGTATTTCTGTTATAGCAGCAGTAGATGACTAAGACAGCTCCTAACCAAAAGTTCAGCAGTTTGAATCCACCAGCCGCTCTTTGGAAACCCAATGGGGCAGTTCTACTCTGTTCTGTAGGGTTGTTATGAGTCAGAATCAACTAGACGGTTTTTTTTTTTTTGTGGTATAGTTGCCAAGGCAACAATAAATCCAGAAGCTTGAAGTACCTCTTTATGTGGCTATGTGCAAATTATATACCTCTTTGAGCCTTGGTTTACTTACTTGTGATATGGAATAATAATCCCTATTTCACAAAGTTGTTGAGAGAATTGTTGTTGTTAGTTGCTGTCAGGTTGATTCTGACTCATGGTGACCCCATGTGTTACAGAGTAGAACTGCCCATGAGGTTTTCATGGCTGTAATTTAGTAGAAACAGGTGGCCAGGCCTTTTCTTCCATGGCATTGCTGGTTGGGTTAGAACCACTAACCTTTCTGTTAGCAGTTGAGCTCAAACCAAATGAAGCAAAGTGTGTAAAAGTGCCTGGCACAGTGCTCAGCACACTTTTACGAGTTCAATAAATACTGAATCTAAATCTGAACGCTAGGTCAATCATCCAAATTTCAAGCAGGATTTAATAAACTAGAAGATAGGTTACATTACACCATTTTGACAGGGAAATCTGCTCTTCAAATGTAAGTGAGGTAAGTTCTAGCACGGGGTGTGGCAAGGCTGCTCTGACACTGTCATCTGGAGAATTGGCGAATGTGAAGAATTGGAAGGGTGTGACCAGCCAAGCTAAAAACAATCCAGGCGTCTACTTCACTGACAGACACTGGAGCCAACCATCTCCCTTACATGAGCACAAAGGCAGAGTAGCGCAACAGCACATGGTTTGCTCATTCCTTGTGAAAATGGAAAATGTCAACTAAAAATAATTTTCTTTAAATACTACCATTAACAAATCCCAAGAGTTTTGAGAAAACAGATGTCTATTTTTTTTAAAGAGAAATTTATTTTCTAAAGTGTAACTGGGACAATAAAAACCAAAAAACCAAACCCGTTGCCGTCAAGTGGAATTCTAACTCACAGTGACTCTAAAGGACACGGTAGAACTGCCCCGTAGGGTTTCCAAGACTGTTATCTTTACAGAAGCCAACTGCCACATCTTTCTCCCATGGAACAGCTGGTGGGTTTGAACCGCTGATCTTCAGTTAGCAGCCGAGAGCTTAACCACTGCACCACCAGGGCTCCTTAACTGGGACAATAATAATAAAAAAAAAAAGACAATACAACCTGCCAAATTGCTGTATATTCAGCCTGCACTGATATTGCCAAGTTCTATATTGTTCTCTATTGGTACTTGGAAGAAACCCCAGAGAACATCAGCAAATGGCACTTCTAACCTTGGCAGAAGGTTTACCCAGTTGTTTAACTGATATTTATTGAGCCTGTACTATGGTGGCAGGCTCTGTGGTAGGTACTTATGGTGATGGGATAAGATCCCTGCCCTCACTGAATTTACATGATAGTGATGGATTAAGGAAAATTAGGTATCAAGAAGCCTCATTTCCATTTCATCTCCTGTTAAGAGTGACTTGTATATACTACATGACAATGCAGTGCCTTGATTTCTTGTTTCTTAAAATGTGGAAAACAAAACCTTTCTTGATAACAAAACATTGATAGTTTGAAATTTTTTCAAGTTCTCTTTGGAAAAGCTCTTTTTGGAAAATTCTGGGATTTTTTCAAGGAATGTTGTTAATAGGATTTTTTTTTTTCATTCTTATTTTCTTATTTTAGAAGTCTTGGGAATTAACAAGAAAATCAAAATGCTCTAATTTTTAGTCTGTTTATTTTCCCTTGAAGTTTTGGAAGGTGTTTTCTTTCTCTCTTTTTTTAAAATCTTTTTTTTTTGCTTTGTTTTGTTTTACAGTGTGCTAATCTTCAGCCCCTAATGTGTATGTTTAAGTTTAACATCGTTGTGGAAATGCAAATATATAATTTGTTTATTTCTCTTGTTCCCAAGTTTCTCCCCAATCTATTTTATTTTTCAAAAGCAATTTGAGGGTACATCTTTCAACTGGTTAATCTAGGCAAGCTGTTTGTTGGTTCTGTTCTCTCAACTGTTGAATAATATTTATTGGATTCAAAAAGGAGTGAGTTCGCTTGTGCCAAACCATGTGGCAAGATTCTTGTCTCACACAGTTGTGCCAGTGCACCTGAGAACCCACCAGCAACACATTCTTTTCTCTATACCCTGGCATCTCTTGGCTACTGTCTACTAAGCCAGGTCCAACAGACTTTAATGATGACTTAGTGAAGAACACACACTTCTATTTGGCTAAAACAATGGTGAAATTCATCTTTTAAAATTTGAAGTGAGATTCATATTGTAGTTGCCAAAAGTGAAAGTCTAACAATTTAGTTCATTTATTCATTATCACTTTCAAATTCCTGACTGTTGCCTATAGGCCAAACATGCTCTGATCCCTCCTTGCCTGTCTGGCCGCAACTTGTATTACTCTTCCACTTGCTCTTTACACTTAAGCCATAGTCTCTTTCTGTTTCTAGAACATACCAAGCTCATTTCCTCTCCAGGGACTTTTCCTAGAATGCTTTCTTCTTCCTCCATAAATTATTTCTCCTCCCTCTACACCCTACTATCAATATAACACCTACACATCCTCCAGCTATCAGCTCAAACCTTGTTTCCTCGTTTCTTTTCTGACTTTCTAGATCAAGTCCTCTTGAACACATTTTTATAAACTGGAAGAGCCAGTGTGGCTGAAGCATACGGAGCAAGAGTGACAGTAGTGCAATGTGGGGTTGGAGTAGGCAGGGGTCAGACGACACAGGGCCTGCGGGTCTAATTGATAATTTTCCTAGTTCATATGAGAACAATAAAAAGCCTTTAAAAAGAATGGCAGAGATCAGATTTGGGCTTTGAAAAGATCACTCTGGAGAATGTGATAGAGGCAAGGAAGAGTATATAAAGAGACCGGTTAGGAGGCTATTGGATTGACTCGACGGCAATGAGTTTTTTTTTATGAAGAAAAAAAAAAGGCTACTTGGACCCAAAAGGTGACACTGAAGCCAGAGTTAAGACAGTAAGTTCTAGACATATTAAGGAGTTCCTGGATGGTGTGAACAGTTAACATGCTCAGCTGTTGACCAAAAGGTTGTATTTTGAGTCTACCCCGAGGCACCTAGGAAGAAAGTCCTGGTGGTCTACTTCCCCCAAAGCCCACTGAGAACCCTGCGGAGCACAGTCCTACCCTAGCACACGTGGGATCGCCACGCACCGAGACAGACTCCGGGGCGACTAATGGTGGCGGCGGACGTAAAATCAGTACAACTTTTTGAAAGATTGGGTTTGGGGCCGAGGGAGAAGGTCGTGTCCAAGAGTGTGCCTCGTCCTGGCTTGTGCAGTTAGATGAATGGTGGAAGACCAGCTTTTGCGGGTGTTTGTGTGTGTGTGGGAAACCCTGGTGGCGTAGCGGTGAACTGCTTTGGCTGCTAACCAAAGGGTCAGCAGTTCAAATCCGCCAAGTGCTCCCTGGAAACTCTGTGGGGCAGTTCTACTCTGTCCTATAGGGTTGCTATGAGTCGGAATCGACTCGAAAGCACTGGGTTTGGTTTGGTTTGGTTTGGAGGGTGTGTGTGTGTGGCAGGGTAGGGTGGAAAGTCGATGAGGACAATGGTAGGGTAGTCAGCTGGCTCTAAATTTTAGTTTTAAAACTGTTGTTGTTGTCAGGTGATGTCAAGTTCATTCTGACTCCTAGGACCCCATGCGACAGAGTGGAAATGCTCCGTAGGGTTTTCTTGGCTGTATTCTTTATGGAAGTAGATCACCAGGTCTTCCTCCTGAAGAGCTGCTGGGTGGGTTCAAACCACCAACCTTTCGGTTATCAGCCAAGTGCTTAACCATTGAGCCACCAGGGCTCCTTAGTTTTAAAAGTAAAGTATGTAAATTGATTAGTAGAGTACTTTATTGTATTATAATAATTATAGCTTACATTTAGTGAACTCTTGTGCCAGCCACTGTTCTACGTGCTTTACATGCATATGTCATTTAGACGTTCAATAAATGATAATGTTTACTATTCCGTAATTATTATCCATTAATGCCTGTTTTTCCTGGACAGTTAGATAAACACAAGCAATTTCTTTCTAGCCAATTCATCTTTTTATAGATTCCATGCACGCAACTACTGTATGCTATAGGCACATTCTTTAGAGAGATTACAATGCAATTGATTAGATTACAGGTGTCTTTCCAAGAGTACAACCTGGGATAGTGATATCTTTTTAGGCTTGGGCACTTCCCATGTATGTAACATATCTACAATCCTGTATTCAGAGTAAATTGCTTTTGTTTGTGTGTTGATTCCTACTAACTTCATTCTTACAAAGTGATTATATCTGACATCCCCAAATTTCAGTGGTAATTTACTAAAGCCACATATGTAGTGACTAGAGCGTTCTTGCCCAATCTAGCACGAAAATCTCCAGCGGGGTTCAAATTAAAATTTCAATGTTTGGAAAGCCAGCTCAACTTACAGATCTACCTGGCAACCTTTTACTATTTTTAATTCAGTCTTATAAAATAAGAGCAGAAAGCCTCTGAGAGCTTTCCTCTGGCCTAAATGTTGATAATTTGGGGGCCTCAAAATGCTTATGTATGGCTTATTTTGGAGAGACCTGCAAACTAGCTGGGCTAACCTACTTTGCTGAAATATCAAGGTGTAAAAAGATTGCATGTACTCCCTGGGTGCTGCAAATGATTAACATGCTCAACAGCTAACAAAAAGGTTGGTGGTTCGAGTCCACCCAGAGGTACCTTGGAAGAAAGGCCTGGCAAAGCACTTCTGAAAAATCAGCCATCAAAAACCCTATTGAGCAGAGTTCTATTCTGACACACATGGGGTTATCATGAGCAGAAATCAACTTGACAGCAACTGGTTTAGGAAGACTGCAATTTTGGGAATTGATTCAAATGAGCAGATTGTATGTTGATACCACTTTTCATCACCAGCACCACCTTTGCTTTATATAGGAATGGATCTGTACTTGCCTATTAAGATGGGGGTAAAAAAAGAGAAAATGTTATTTTTCTTACACAAGAGAACATCATCAACAAATACTCATTGCACTGGACAGGCAACCGTAAATCTTCCTTTTTCAGCACAGCTATAAGTGCAAACAGTTGAGCAAAAAAAAAAAAAAAGTGGCATTAGAGATGGTCTTCAAATTTTGTTGGAGACCTGAAACATGGAAACATAGATTACAGAACTTTAAATTAATGGTAATGAAACGGAAAAGAAGTTATAACTAAAATAACTGACAGACTAAGCTGAAGTGATAACCGAGGTCTGGAATACACTATAGACTGTGGAGCTCAGCTCAGGCTTACTAGCCACATTCACTTCCATTTACCAAACAATCATGAAAAACCTTTTCCTCTAATAAGGGATTGCCAAAGAAGACACTTGTTAGGATTTATATGCATGGAAATCTCCTGGATTCACAGAAGAGAAGATGATACAGGAAACTGAGTAATGACAGCTGCCAAGAAACTGGATAAAAAGCAACTTACAATTAGAGTACTTGCAATATACAGCAACAGGAAAAGCTGCCTTATACCCTTTGATATGGCAGTGGCACCTTGGAGCTATCCACACCACTGAGGAAGAAAGCTGATGGAACCCAAGAGGCAGCCTGTGCCCTTGCTCTGAAGTTGATTTGCCCAGCCAGGCAAATGCACGTGGGAGGTTTGACTTTGTCGTTCACACTGGTCCAGATGGTGTTGTCCAAAGCCAGAATCTCTGGGCCACCGGAGCAGCATGGAGAAGCTTTCAGCTCCTCCTGAATCAAATTCTGGCTCTTACAGCAGGCAAGTCATGGAAGAGCGCCAAGCTTTTCCAGCCAAAAAGCTACTGAATTTTCTTTCTTACTTTCATCCAAGTCTTCACTTGAAATATTAGAGTTGTAAAACGTGAGTTAAAACAAACTTTTTTTTCATTTAAAAGACTATTTCTGATGCTTTGAATCATTACATCACCAGAAATTAAGTCTTAAAATAAAAGCTTTCATTTACATTTTTGTTCAAACTGCAATTGATTTAAAAATAAATGCTTATGTTAGAAATGCAGAGTACAGCTTGTAAATCATTTTTCTGAAACTCAGAAGCCTTACACAATTTTACATAGCTTGCCAATTGGTACTTATTGAACCCTGTTACTGGGACAGGGTTTACAAGTGACCTTTCCACACCATGTCATAAGGGTTTCAATTCTCAACTTTCAGAACTGCCTTTGCCTCCCTTTTGATCATTTGTCCTATGTATAGATGAGCTCCTCTATCAGACAATAGCCCCTTTGAGAGCAAGAGTCGTGCCTTAGTCATTTTTATATCCCTCTGCACCCCCTCCTCCCAATCCAGCCTAGTCATCTACAGAGTAAATACTTTGAAATGTTTGCTAAAAGTGCATGAAAATCTTATTCCAGTTACTTATTTCTCCCTTTAAGGTAACTCAATGTTTTATTTCCTTTGTTTACCCTGCATCATGAGCTAAGAGAGTGAAGCGTTTTTCTGTAGTGGTACCCTAATGGCTTTCTCAGAAATAGAGTCATGTAACCTGATAGAGAAGGGATAGAAAAAAAAATGCTATCAAATGCTTCAGCCTGTTATTGTTAGCTGCTGTCGAGATGGTCCCTGACTCATTGTAACCCTACACAAATTGAGATTGGACTATTGTGATCCACAGGGTTTTCACTGGCTGATTTCTGAAAGTAGATCACCAGGTGATCTTCCTAGTCCTTCTTAATCTGGAAGCTCCACTGAAATCTGTTCAGCATCGTAGCAACACACGAGTCCTCACTGGTGGCTGTGCTCGAGGTGCATTGGCTGGGAGCCGAACCAGGTCTCCTGCTAAAAGGCAACAATTCTACCACTGAACCGCAGTGCCTAATATTCATTAAGCTCATTGCCACATTCTCTTTTAGGCACCCTAACATCTTTAGGGTCTGCACTTATGAGGAAAGGCTCATTTTCTTGATTGGGAAGAGTAATTATTATTATTTCATTTTTTTAAAATTAAATAGTAAAATGTTTATCATATTGTTAACATCATCATTAGACTCAGAAGCTCCACAAGTCATACAGACTTTTCTTTAGCCCAGACTTAAGTGTCACCTCTTTCAAGAAGTCTTCAGTGATTGTTCTGACCTACATTTATTTCTCTTTCCTCTAACCTTCTATAGCACCGTACAGCACAGTTCAGCATTTAATATACCTCTGGGATTGTAAACTCTTGAGGGCAGAGTTATGTCTACTTCTTTCATTTCTCTAACATCTCCTAACATGGAGCTAGGACTCTATAGTAGCTGACACTTTATGTTTATGATTCCTGAATCTACATTCTCATCTCCACCTTCTCCATCATGCACTAATTTGTCTGATAGTTCCATTTGAATGTCCCCATATTGGCTCCAATTTAACATACCTAAAACTGAACTCATAAACTTTCTTAAAACTAGTTTATCTTCTTGACTCATGAATTTCTTTGAGCTACCCAGGCTTAAGCCTCACTGTGACTTTTGTTACTCGTCCTTCTTCCTTGTCCTTCACACCCATTCATATCTCCAGATTACTTGCTCCTCTTGCCTCTCACATTCTTTCCTGCTTTCTCTATCTGCTACCACCTTCCTACTCCAGCCCCTATTATTTCACACCTAAACTATTGTAATGATCTCTTAATTGGTTTCAACTTCATCTATACCCTGAAACCATACTTTTACCACCAGATTTATTTTCCTAAAGCTCTAAGATCATTGTCTTTTTTAATCAAAATTTTGCTTGTCATTGTCCTTCAAGTGGGTTGCCACTGCCTTCAAAGGTGAAGTCAAAACTCCTTACCCTGGATTTCAAGATTCCTTGTACCTAGCCTTCAACAATTTTTCTCATGATATATTTCATAATTCCCCTACAAGAACCAAATGGATTTAATCACTGTCCCTAAAATATGATGTGCATAGTCCCATGTTTGTATCTTTGTTTCTGCTGCTCCCTCTGTTAGAAATGTTATTGGTTTTCCTCTCTGCCAATGTAATTATTCATCTATGATTTTAAGTGCAACTCCAGAGTCGAACACAATGCTTGGCACAGTTGAGGCCTCAATAATGCTGTTTTCAATAAATGTATGGACTCAAATTGCACTTTGTCCAGAAATCTCTCCTGCTCACTTGGGTCCATAATGACTTTTTTCCCCTTTTAGGGTTCATATTATACTGATTGTTTCTACAAATAATTTGGCACTTAGAAAATTTCTCCTCGGAGAAACTGTTTAATTCATATACGCATCTCTAGGCAATTGTGTTCTAAATTCTAGATTCCTTTTGGACTAGTACTATCTTATCTGCCTTTCTCACTTATCCAAGCTTAATGTCTTGCATCTAGTCAGCTCCTGATATACATATGTAGATTACTCATAAAACCCATTGCCATCAAGTTGATTCTGACTCAAAGTGACCCTATATAGGGCAGAGTAGGTACAACTGCCCCCAAAGGGTTTCCAAGGAGCAGCTGGTGAATTTGAACTGCCAACCTTCTGGATAACAGCCAAGCTCTTAACAACTGTGCCACCAGGGCTCTGGATTACTCATTAAAAAAAAAAAAACCAAACCCTTTGTCATCGAGTTGATTCTGACTCATAGTGACCCAGTAGGACAGAGTAGAACTGCCCCATAGGGTTCCCAAGGAGTGGGTGGTGGATTGGAACTGCCAGTCGTTTGGTTAGCAGCCTGAGCTCTTAACCACTGGGCCCCCAGGGCTCAGTAAATCCTTGTTGCTGTCTTGAATATGGATGCAGGAATAGGGATACCGACTGTGGCTTTTTAGTCCTCTTACCCACTATTAGGAGCCCTGGGGGCCCAGTGGTTAAGAGCTACAGCTGCTAACCAAAAGATCGGTAGTTTGAATCCACCAGCCACTTCTCTGGAAACTCTCTGGGGTAGTTCTACTCTGTCCTACAGGGTTACTATGACTGGGAATCGACTCATTGGCAATAGGTTTGGGTTTGGTTTTTGGTTACTCACTGTTAATTGATTGAACCTTCCCCTTTAGGACCTCTATATTATTAAAGTAAAAATCAACATTATCTAGCATTTTTTTTTTGGTGAATCCTCTAATTTTCCCAGGATGATATTATAATAAAATTATATATAATGAGATACAGCAAAAGATAAATCTACAGTACTAGAATAAAACAATAACATAAATGGACTGCAGCATAGTTGACCCCGTACTTTCAGTCACCTTGTAATGACCGAACAACACTTTGATTTGATCATTGACAAATCAATTTCCAATATGGTAAAAAATGAACAAATCAGCCTTTCCAAATCAGCATGCCATTGAGACAGGGAAGAAATTGGGCTGGCTGAATTAAATAGGGGCCACGTTTTAAGGCCCTGTGTGCTTGGCCAGCTATAATTACATAGCCTCTGACTCAGTATTCTTGGAATCTAAACCCAAGTGCAGACCACCATATAACTCTTATTGCTGGCACTCGAGGACTACTTGTGATTAACAAACTAGGTGCTTAGACAAGATAAGGGACTATATCTCCTATCCCTACATACTTGACCAGCTGTAAATTACTGATAACTCTCCTGAGTTGTTTTTCAAGTCCCCCTTCAGGTGCAGAGCATGTGCAGTAAAAATCAAGGAAACTTATGAATGACCTTCCACATGAGATAATCAAGAGCAGGAATCCCTTGCCATGACTCGAACCAGGATCCAGGGACATCACGCATGCTCAACATCCCAGAATAAGTTCTGTTCGACACCCTGCAACCCTTGCGACAGATTCCATCTTAGTTCCAACAACCTCTGCGAGGAAATCCATCTTGAATTCCAAATGCACGCGCATTTGATTTTCATAATCCCTCCCCTTCTCCTAGAAATCCCCACGCATCTAGTGAATGAAGAAAACCTTTTATAAACCCTAGGAAACCCTTTGTTAATGAAAGACTGAGGGCTAGCGTAGGTGGAAACCCCTCTCCGTCTCTCCCTTGTGAGCCTTTTTACTTTCTTTCTATCCCTAATAAACCTTTGTTAGTGTGGAACCTCTGAGCCTCTCCTGGTCATTCTTGGTCAGAAGAAGGTAAGAACCTAGGCAGGGCTTAGTCCCAAGCTGGGAAGCCCTGCCCTGTAACACCATGACCAAATTATAACACAGTATAACAGTTCCAATCTTTGTAATTATATAGCTGAATAAAAAAATGAAACGTGTAGTTCATTCCTAAAATGCTTTGCCTACATGTTACTAACATCAAGATGAATGGCTACATTTCTGCTCATATGTAGCTAAGAAGACACAGCTTCAAGGTATCTAATCTTCACCTTGGAACTGGATGCTATTAATTGCAATAAACACAGTGTGCTCTGTGATAATTAGAAATATCAGTAAGATTAAGTTAGGAGGTATGATTCCTTATTAACTGAGAGACTAGTGAAGAGAAGGGAAATAAGACGATGTGTTGCAAAGGTCTTAGAACAGATGATCCCCAACACTCATTTCCTGTTGTTTTTATAGACCCCCCAGGAGTATTTTACCTGACCTGAAGAACATTAATAATGGCTTAATGTTTTATAATGTGGCAAAGGGTAGGAATTCAAAGTCACCGAGTATATGGAAATCTAGAATCTTGACTCAAAATTTAGATAGGTGTGTATGTGCATAAGTATGAGAATATGCGTATGGATGTGGGTATAGTTTGTGTGTGTGTTTGTAAAAGAAAAGAGGAGAAGAAAGAGAAAAAGAGAAAGAGGGTCTTAGCTAAAGCACATTTGGTTGTAAGTAACAGAAATCCACTAAATTTAGCTTAAGTGAAAATGAGGAATTTATTGTAAGAAACAAAGAATTTCAAGGAAACCCAAGGTAGAAATGGCAGTTTGGCTTCATGAGTAACTGGAAACAATGACGGACTAGGAAGTTCTCAAGAAACTAGGCAGCTTCTCTTTCTTTTTCACCTCTTAGTTCTTAGTGCTGCTATACCAGAAATAACCCAAGCGGGGTTTTAAAGAACCAAGTGGTTTTAAAGAACAGAAATTTATTTTCTTTACAGCTCTGGAGGCTAAAACTCCAAATCAGAATCTTGGCCATGTGGATTCATTCCTCGCAGGCAGTCCCACGCATTTCTTGTCTACGTGTTACTAACATCAGGATGAAAGTTCCTTGGTTTCTTGACTTGTAGACAATTCTCACATGGCATTTGTCTTCCCCTGTGTATCTCTGTCTCTAATTTGGTCCTTTTATAACTCTAAGGTGATTAGACATTGAACTTACCCTACTCTAGTACGATCTAATTAACATAACAAAGAAAATTCTTTTTCCAAACAAGGTCATATCCACAGGTGTAGAGGTTAGGATTCCAACATATATTTTAGGGGACACAATTCATTCTAACAACCTCTCTCTCTCTAATTGACTTTCCTGGTATCAGCAAAAATATAGGCAAACAGCCTCCTTACAGTCCCTGAATTTCTATATTCTTAAATTAATCAAACAACAGAGGCAGGCCCACATCTCTATATCACAAGTCCAAATTCATAGGAGAATAATCTGATTGTTACACTTTGGGATAAGTGTTTACTCTCATCTGATTGGCTATGGCTTAGGAAAGGGCCCAGAAGAAAAATCAACCCAGCTTAAGTCAAATGTCTCCCAACTCATCTTTGACTCAGAGAGAGAAGTGGTCTCAGTTACAAGGTACATTGATAGCAACTGGGGCCCACCCGTATTGGAGGACCTTGGAAAAGGGGTTCTGGGATTGGTAGACATCATCAAAAGTGTCTACCATAGACAGAAATAGGCAGTAGGAAAGAGGGGATAGAGATAGAAGAAGAAGAAGCAGAAAGAGGGAGAAATTTAAACACCTTAGTGTTATATAGTCATTTAGTTTTGATATACTTAATATGCAATTCAGGGCAATTGCTATTTCTCATTGTTTTATTATTTATTGTTAATATTCTGTTTACATTATCTGATAAAACTTTTTAAACTTAATACCCTGATGATTTATTTGTAATTATAATTCAATGGCAGTTTATTATACACATAATCTAATTTCCCATCCTAAATAAAACATCTAAATGAAAATCTAAATAGGCCTTTTATATACTCATTAACACAATATGCTAAATAAAGAAGGTGCCTAAAATCCTATATCCATTGCCCTACTTTGGTGAAGCAGAGTTTATCAATTAACATCTAGTTCCCTCACTTTTTTTTAAAGTGTCCATATCCATTAGCTGGAATTAAAATGACATTTTTATAAGGTTAAATAGATCTGCATACAGTCTTGGAACATCTATATTTTACTAAGTTCCTATTTGAAAATGCTTACTTTTCTTTCAAACTCATTACAACTGTATTTTTAATCAACTGAATTGCTGCATCATCTTTCATTTCCTTTAACGATATCCTTGGAGAGGTCACTATGGATTTCAACACTCGACATTGAATTTTACTAGCTGTGTCAGTTCTATGGGCAGTCAAACAATCTGGCTTGACACATGGGTCAGGTCACCATGAGGTGTGGAAACAGAGGGGCTGTGAGTTTTGACAAAAGTTACATTAAAAAAGAATTTTTTTTCCTTAGGAGTAAATAAATAATAATTAAAGTTTTAAGGATAAAGGTTTTATGTTATAAACTACATTCAAATGTAAATATATATTGAAAAGAAGGCAGATACACAAATGAGTTTTTAGGAGTGTTAGAGGGTGGGGGTGAATGTGTCCATGAACTCTGCTTTATTCCTCGTCACCAGGTTTGGGATATGGAAAAAGTACAGGGCTGGGAGTTCACAGAGACCTGAGCTCTAGGTCAAGGTGAGATATTTACAGTGTGTGTGACATGGGGCAAGTCAAAAATCTTCCTTGTGCCTCAGTTTCCTTGGAAACAAAATGAAAGTATAGAACTAAATTATCTCTAAGGTACTTTTCAGCAATTTGATCCTATGTCCTAAAATGACTCAGAGAAATGCAATTCTTGATTCTACTAATGCATGCAATTTCAGTCTGTCAGGGGTTGATATCAACAATTGATGTGATCCTATGATCCCTAGAAAAAGACTGTTTAGTTTGCATATTTCCCTTCTTTTCCCGGAGGTTGCATATCTAGTTCATGCTGCCCCGGCTTTGCCTCCGTGATGAGAAAAGATTTTCATTTTCAGGAGGAAGCTGAGGGAGGCTGGGTGCTTTCTGATGAATGGCAAGCCATGGAAAGGGTAGCAGGCTGGAAAACGTTCAGTTCCACCTCTTCCTTTTGGCACTATCTTTCCGTGTAATAATGGTGTTACATCGGGGACTAGCATAATACAAGTTTGACAATTGTACAGGACAGAAATGCGAACTAAAGGCCATGGGGTTATCAGGCGGCACCCTCTTCACTCAGTCTCACACAAACTCTGGGATTGGAGAAAAGGTTAAAAGTGTGAGTTGATTTGTAATTTGGAGATAGAAGAATTCATTTTCTAATGGGAAAGCTAAATCATATAAAAAAGGAAACTTTTATTAAAGCAGTTCCACCGGATTGACTCTGATTAAGAAGTAGAGCAATTTTCATCATGTAAATTATGTTTTTAAATTAGATTTAAATAACATAGTAATACTTTTATTCATGTTATCCACCATTTAAAATAAATAAATAGGTTAACTTCCCGCATTTGCACGAGGTGAAATTCCATCACAATCCTTGAGTAATTGAAACTGGTGATTTAGGAACCATCCAATTACAGGAATTCAGTGCAATTATTTTTCTAATAAAGTTAGTTTTCACTTACATGTATATGTCATTTCCTGTCGATGTGGGAATGTTTTAAAAATCTTTTTTTGATGAGCCTTGGATATTATTGTACCTGTAGAGGGATATTTTTAGATACTATCAGATAAATGTACAGCCCATAAAAGAAGGCATGATTATAAATTTTAGTATGTCTATTTATCTTTGTTTTTCTGCCAGTATCAATAAACAGTTGAGAATGTTTTTCAGTAACCTATTGACTATAGTACATTGAGTGGAAGTCTGGAATTTTAAAAATAATCTAATCGAAATGTTAATGTAGACATATTCTATTTAGAGAGAAATGCCATAATAAAAACAGGATCCAAATGGACCAGTGCCTCTTACCATTCTAAGAATTGTGTGTTTCCCTATTTTGACAGAATGACAGTTGAGGGAATTCAGGCCAACGTGATTGTGAGGCTTTGCCCTTTATCCAACCTTACTCATAGTTTTAGGCTAGGAGGAATATTTAAGAGCATCAGAAAAAAAATTAAAATCCAATTAAATAGTTAATTGATCCCTCTATACACATTTAGTCAGTGAACCCACACATGTCCCAGACACTGTGCTAGGCCTTGGGGATACAGAGATAAATTGACCTGGTCCCAATTCTTAATTCTCAAGTCACAGTTCCAGAATTAGTGTCAGTATAACACAGAATAAGCAGTTGTAAAATTATCAAGAGTGGATGCGTGCTAGAAGGTGGGCAGAGGAAGTGGGTGGAGGAGGGAGGGTGGTAGAAAAAACTTATGCCAATTCCCACGTCAGAAAATTCAGTTTAGTGACTTAGATCCACAATCAATGAAAGTTATTTTGGAAGAATTGGTTCCTTTCTCCCAGAGTCTCCTGCTCCCTTTAACTATTAAGGAGTTAATTTGCCTTATCTCTCAGGAGTGAGAGATGGACAAAAAGTAGAATAGAACTCGGAAGGTAAGAGAGAGAAAAATCAATTTACTTAAGACCCAAAACATGCTTTTAAACCATGGACCCCTGTGTAGAGTTATTATAGGTCTAAATATTGCTGTACTGTATATCGAAAGGTTTGGATCACTTTTAGCTTAATGACAAAATCTGTGTTTTAAAAGGTCAGCCAATGAATTAAACATGTACATGATAGATTTTTGCATTGCTCTACCATTTCAAAGACACAATCCAGTGGAGAAGGCAATGTGTCTGACGTACAATGAAATCAGGTTTTGTTATCAAGCAGGCTTTCTTGAAAATTTATAAGGTTGAAGGGAGAAAAAAGTGAACTCTGTTTTCTTGGAGTAAATGGAGGCTGCAGTTACACAAATTACAAAATAGCTGCCCTCAAAGTAAAAAAAAAAAATTAACTATATAAAAAATTACCGTTAACTATGTGTGGGATCACTGAAATAAGAGAAACACTGATCTGCAAATTAAATTCAGCTTTTAGAGCTGAAGCCCATTGTGCAGTTGAAGGTTGAGGGAGAGGGTGTGTGCAAGGAAAATTGGTTTCTGTTGAGTGTGTTGCGAAGTGAGCAAGGAGCCTTGATGTTAACAGCCCACAGACACCAGAACTGTGGTAAACATTAGGTTGTAAAGGTCTGACAAAGAAATGATTAGCAGTGAATTGTCTGTGAGCGACTCAGAAAATCAGGATAGTTCATTTGAGTAATATTAAGTGGATTGAAAATACGGGATAATGTCAGAATACTTTCAGAAAATATACGGTATTAAGGGAAGGATTTCAGCGAGGCACCACATACTTTGGTAAAGGTCCCTTTGGTTTAACATCCTTATTAACAATCAAGGAATATTAATTGCCTTCATAGCTGATATTGAACTAAGTACTACAAACACTACAAAGAACAAAGAATTGCTATGTTAGAAATATGATAGGAAGACTAAAAGCAAGACCTAACCTGGGTAGATATACAATGAATACCTTGGATGGGAGTAGAATGCTTGCAGATATCCAGGGGTAAAGAAATAAATATAAATAATATCTTTATCTGGCCCCTGCCAATTCCATTTCTGAATAACAAGAACAACCACAGCAATAAAAAAGATTTAGGGATGGCTTATTAAAATATGCAGAAGGGCAACATTAAACTGCAAGAAAAATAATGTTCAAGAAATAAATCCACAACATAAGAGAATTTGAGAATGTTTATGTCAAAGATGTCACTCCTAAAACAGTGCTTGGAGCAGGAGGGCTGACCTAAACTATAAAATATGCAAAATTGAGGGAGGCTTTTCATGTGCACTTGTAAGAATTGTTTTAGAGAAGACCAACGGAGAGAGTTATCAAGATCTCCATTGTTGCTACTTTTTAAGTGGTAAGAGAGTGAACTCAACTAGCAGGTCCCTGTTTGGTGCAAATGGTTTGTAATTGGCTGCTAACCTAAAGGTTGGTGGTCCTAATCCACCCAGCTCTGCAGAAGAAAGGCCCAGAGAACTGCTTCCATGAAGATTATAGCCAAAAGAACCCTATGGAGCAGTTCCACTCTGTAACACATTGGGTGGCCATAAGTCATAATTGACTCAATGGCAATGGGTTAAGAGAATGAATTCAACTAGCAGGCACAGGCCATTTCCCAAAACAGGCCTTATCAACGAGGAGGTTATCTTAGACATTTTTACTTCATTGGAGTCACCGCAATGAAGAACACCCCCCCAACCTCATTAAATGTCAGACCTTTTACGGGCATGCCATTTTAATTATCACAGTCTACATTTCCCACTAAGAGCAGACCCCTGTCCTCAGAGAGTTAACATTCCCATATGGCACTTTAAGCAGGAAAACCCTGGATGTATTTTGAAGTACATAAACAGTAGTAGACAAATCCTTTACAATGAGTAATTCTCTGTGAAGGGGAGTGGGCAACTAAAGAAAAGTGTTCTAAGAGCAAATTGGTACTCTTTCTTTGAGGTAAAGTACTTGCATGTTTAAGTTAAATTACCTCTTCCAGGAAGACCATTTTGACTCTGAAGAAGTAATTTAGTTCAAAAGGGTCTCAGGCAACATCTATGTTGGCACAACATAGTCCATAAAGACAAAGTTCCGTATCCTGCTTTGGTGAGTAGTGTTTGGGGTCTTAAAGCTTTTGAGCAGCCATCTAAGATTCAACTAGTAGTCTTTTACCACCCAGGGCAAAGGAAAATGAAGAAAACCAAAGACCCAAAGGAGCAATTAGTCCAAAGGGCTGAAAGACCACATGGACCACAGCCTATACAACCTCAGACCAGAAAAACCAATCACTCTGACTGGGTTCACAACAGAAGGTCCCAGACAGAGCAGGAGAAAAATTGCAGAACAAAAAATCAAATTCACAAGAAAGACTAGACTTACTGGTCTGACAGAGACCGAAGGAACCCCTGAGACTAAGGCCCTAAGACACCCTTCTGGTCTGGAACTGAAGCCATTCCCGGAGACCACCCTTCAGCCAAACCATAGACAGGCCCATAATACGAACAATAACACCTGAGAGGAATGTGCTTCTTAGAACAATTAATTATATCAGATAAAAAGGGCAACATTTGCCCAAAAGCAAGGAGGAGAAGGCAGGAAGGGGTAGCAATTCAGGAAAAAAGGAAATGGAGAAACTAAGATGGAAATGGGGGGAATGCTGGCACATTGTGGGGAATGAAATCAATGTCTTGGAACACTATGTACTAACTACTGAATGGGAAACTAATGTGCCCTGTAAACTTTCACCTACTGCACGATAAAAAAAATCTTAAAAAAAGGAGGGTACCAATTCAGTGTCATTAAGCCTCTCAGGAGCTACATTTTCTATTAGAATTAAATCTTGTTTAAGGTAATTTGCCTCAATTAGATGATCACTCTGAATCTTGGAGAGAGTATATTTTACTTACCTTACTCATAGTTATCAGTTTTCTTTTGATTGCCCAGGTGTGTACAAAAATGTGTTATGTACTATACACAAGCTTAATAAAATAAGGCTCAAACCCTTTTTCTAAGCGGCATATGTTCTTCAGTACCTTAGCACATACCCCAATTATACTAAGCCTGGACTAAGTTTTTAGGACTTACACCCTGGTCTATAAACTACATACAAAATGTGGTCCTTCATTAAAAAGAGTTTATAAAGTTTATTTATTTTGTGGGAAGGCACCTGGGGTAAATGAGAGAAAAGAGCTGGCCCAACTTTCATGGATGTGGTAAGGACTGACTTTGTAACAACTATGAAACCCACTGCTGTGAAGTGCTTTAAATATTAAGCCTTAGAACCACTAATTACATTTATTATTTAAAAGGCATAATGGGAAGGAATGAGGCCAAAAAAATTTTAAGGAAAATACCTAGAATTAGTGCCTAATAAGCAGCTCTTTCGATGGCTAAAGAGTAGGTAAAGGTTAAACAAAACAAAACAAAACAAAAAACCAAACCCAGTGCTGTAGAGTTGATTCCGACTCGCTTCCAACTCATAGCAACCCTATAGGACAGAGTACAACTGCCCCATAGAGGTTACTGGTAAAAAATCTGTTACTGCAGTGACTTAAAATGGGAATACAGGAAATGTGCTGAAGGCAAGTGAAAATCATTACAGTGCTGCAATTTAAACATTAGGCAATGACTATATGGCTACCCTCTTGGCTCCTTGGTTCATAACTTGTCAATAAATCTCACATTAATCAACACTTATTGTGCTTTGCCTATAAGAAGATCGAAGTTCTTTTCCAGCCCTTCTTACTTAGTGCATATCACTATACTCAACTGCAAATGGATGGAACACTACTTTGCTTGTAACCTGTCACTTGTCAAACCTACCGTAGGCTTCCGTACATTACAAATCTGGTTCCCTAAGAATTGAGATGTTAGTCAAAGAGTAAATTGTTTCAAAACAAAGGATCCTTAGTTTTATTATTTAGCAATTCATTATACCTAAGACGTTTTCCCATCCCAAGAAACAGAATTGGGTTGAAAGGATGACCAACAACCAAACAACTCACCACCACAACAAAATCACACCTAGTTATGTTTTAATTTGTCCTTATTTAGTTCATGCAATATCTTATATGCATTTAGCAAACTAGACAAAGAGAAGAATATCTTCAATGCCTGGATTTTAAAAAATTGTTTCACTCTCTGAAGTTATATATCTTGTCACCAATTATTTCTGTAACCTAGTCGTACATGTCCACTGTTGCTGTTTTATTCTTTATAAGGAAACTTTAAAAACCTTCAGATGTTTCTTTTAAGCATTGTTAGAGATACTGATCACAGAACATCTTTATTGTCTGAAATCAGGAAATGACCTTCATCAAGATAAATCAAACCTATTATAAGTACTTCTTTTATGGAAAAGTCCAAGGACCTATGACCTAGAGATCTTAGCAAAGAAAGACACTTTATTAATTGATTTGGGTAGCTGTTTACATGGCAGTTCTAATTAAACCTAAGTTCAAAATACCTATTATGTAGTGACTATTTTTAAAACAATTAGTTATTTTTTACTTTTGATTTCATTTAGAGATACATAAGATTTTGACTTAGTACTTCAGTTTCAAATTTTGCCCTTAACATTAATTTCAGTGAATCACTTTGAAAAAACGTTTGATTTTTACCTAATTTAGTTGAACATTGTAGTCATCTTAGTAGTCATATTCAGAATCTCAGAGATTATAAATCACAAAGATACATGGAAAGACAATAAAAGGAGGAGAATTCAAAGAACAAAATACATGTTCTCAGCATTACAGTCTATGGTAAGGTTAAAGAACTGACATGTACTTAATCAACACTTGTTAATAAGGGACTTAACAATTTCCATTTTTCTTTATAGTTTATAATTGAAAATGGTCTGAGAAACAGGACACATGGAAACATTTATTTGAAGATAATAATACCATTAAGTGAATTCCATGACATACTACAGTGCCATTATTTGAACCATGCTTTATATAACCTCCATTCTGAAGTACCTAGTGTCCAATATTTAAGACATGAACGTGTGATTCCCTGTAAAATAAAAATGGCCTAACATACATTTTATAACGTGTGCTCTGTTAATATGTATCATTCTCTATTGCCAAGAGAGCATGCACTTGGAATTGAAAGAGAGTGGGAAGAAAATAGGGAATGACTTATGCGTGGTGCTTTTAAGCTCACTACAGAAATAGCTCCAGCAATATGTGGTCACTCAAAGTTCAAAGGGGCTGGTTGGGGAGTTTGGGAGGAGAAGATGGGAAATATAAAGCTATGATAACATTTCAAACAAAAAAAATTAGTAGAGAATAATTAATATGTGAAATGGCTGTAAAAGAAAACAGGAAAAGCAAAAACTGTGAATCGTTGAAAACAAAAGATTGAGTTGGATCAGGACATGCAGAAAACTAAAGTTACATTAAACAGCCAGTTGCTGGGAAAATAGATTGAAGTGTGCTTTATTAGCTTTTATGCTGTTGAGTTCAAACGTAGCTGGAAAGAGATGAGAGTGATTTGATCTCTCCCTTATTGTGGTTTTATCATATGGAACTATGTAACCTCTTTTCTGTCTTTTGTTTTTGCCTTCAAGTCTGTGGCTTCATACAACAGGTTTATCTTCTAGGCCACATTTGTTGAAAAGAAAAGGAACCAAAAAAAAAAATATAAGCTTTTAAAGGGATGCCAATTTCGTCTAGAAACTAAGTCATTACAGAGATAACAGGATTTAAAAACTTGTCTGAGTTTTTTAATGTATTTAAATGGTGTACTTTCTATAACTGATATGATTCCTATGAAAAGGCAAAATGACTTTCAGTGTATTACATTGTGCTGTAATACATTTTTCCTGGAATTTTTGATACTAGTCACTAAGATGTATAAGGACAAGCACAGGAACACAGTTTTGTCTGAAGGTATGTCAAAATGCATAGGCCCAGCCAATGAAGGAGAGCAGTCGTCAGGTGGGGTTGCTCTGAGTCCAAATCGACCCAACGGCAGTGGGTTGGGTAAGAGAAGTTAGGGAGAAGAGGCAAAGGCATCTTTTAAAGCCTATCACGAGACACTAGGTTTTCAGAAAAGTGTTGGGTGAGTTAGTTCCCATGTGGCATCCTTGGTTAGAGTTCCTGCGTATCTAGAAAGGATTCTTTGGTTTTATGTTAAAGAGCTTTACCTCCGAGTAGTATGGACTCTTATTCTCTTATTGGTCTTTTCTGTATTGTGCACCTACCCTCATGGAGCGGGCAGAATATATTCTGAAAAATAGTCCACCAAAATATCTCCACAAAGTCTGAGATTCTGACCAAACAATCAAAACTCTCCTAAAATGTTATTACTGATAGCTAACGTTTATCAGGAAACCCTGGTGGCATAGTGGTTAAGTGCTAGGGCTGCTAACCAAAGGGTCGGCAGTTCAAATCCACCAGGCACTCCTTGGAAACTCTATGGGGCGGTTCTACGCTGTCCTATAGGGTCGCTATGAGTCGGAATGGACTCGAGAGCAGTGGGTTTGGTTTTTCCAGAACTTTTATGGAGCACTTATTTCGTGCCAGGGTTTGTGCTAACCACTTTATAGATATTAATTGCCTTCATTCACACAAAAAACCACCCCTGTTGCCGTTGAGTTGATTCCGACTCATAGCGAGCCTATAGGACAGAGTAGAACTGCCCAGTAGGGTTTCCAAGGAGCAGCTGGAGGATTTGAACTGCCGACCTTTGGTTAGAAGCCGTAGCACTTAACCACCACACCACCAGCTTTTCCATTAATTCTCACAACTGCCCTATAAAGTAGGCACTCTTGTTATCCCCATTTTGTAGGTGAGGAAAGTCAGAAAAAAGAAGTCAAATAATTTGCTCAAGGACATGCAACAAGGAAGCAGTGGAGCCATGATTCAACCATAGTTGGTATTAACCATTATCATGATCATCATGAACTGATTGATCTGATTATCTAGCTGGTCACTTTGAAAGACTTTAAAATAATAGTTCTTAGTATAGAGAAGTTTTGAGGTGAGTGGGCGAGACAGGGAGTATGAAATGCTCCAGAGAATGGAAATTGTCAATGTGGAGGACCCTGGAGAATCAAGAGGAATTAATAAGGATACTAAGTAGTGGGACACTTAAAGGGAAGAAAGGGGGCACTCAAGAAGGGGATGCTGAAGGTACAACTTTCATAGATTCACAGTTTTGCCAAGGCCCAGTCCTCATAATTCCCATTCAGTATTGAAATATAGGTATACCTTCACATTCAGAATAGGTATGGCCCAGCAAAGATGGTCGTAAAATAAAATTGTACCAGATCTTTGGATTTCCTTACACTATAGAGGATAGTGGAGGTATTAAATGAATTTTAGTGGGAAATGTGGACAAGGTGTAGTATCCCATTGCCGTCGGGTCTATTTCGACTCAAGGCAACCCTATAGGACAGAGTAGAACTGCTCCCATAGGGTTTCCAAGGCTATAAATCTTTATGGATGCAGACTGGCATATCTTTCTCTTGTGAAGCTGCAGGTGGGTTCAAATCCCCGACCTCTTGGTTAGCAGCCAAGTTCTTAGCCACCACACCACCAGGACTCCTTATATAGAGTAAAACCCGTTGTTATTAAGTCGATTCCGACTCACGGAGACCCTATAGGATAGAATAGAACCGTCCCATAAGTTTTCCGAGGAGCAGCTGGTGGATTTGAGCTGCCGACATTTTGGTTAGCAGCTGAACGCTTAACCACTGCACCATAGAGTAGCTTCTTGTTGTTGTGGCTCCATGCCTTAGATGTGGCCATTACATCAACAGTAACAGAAGCAAGATTCATTCATGTAGGCTTCCCCTCAGAGTAGGACCTTCCAGAGCTCTGCTACACCTTAACCAAGATATCTGTGAGAATCAGGGGGAAACAATCGAGTTTATCAGTTAGATTGGAACTAAGTGTTCTGCTGGGTCTGAGATAGAGAATTGTGATGCAATTATATTAATAAATGAGAGCTTCACATTTGTGTACCTGTGAGGGATTAGGTAAGACACAGAAATCCATTTTATTGTTTTATTAGTTTCCTAGGGTTAAGAATTGATCTATCTGATTGCTTTACTTCAGAGGATACAGTGGTACATTACTCATAAATACGTGCATACACGTACCACATATATGCACATGCATACACATATATGTAAACACATGAGCAATCACCTACTTCTTCCAAAGCGCTAAGTGACTAAAAGGTAGGCACAATTTATATCCAATCTGTTGCTAAATGGCATAGGAAGTTATAATCTTTTCTTCCTAACTTTTGATTAGAGTAACCCAACAATTTAAGATGTTAACAGATCATAACATTTCTTTTTACTTCGAGGTAAAGTTTCTTCACTAAGAGATGACTGATATTTTAAACTAATTTTCATTTAAATAAGTCTAATCAGCCTTGAGCAGCTAGGAAACTGCTAAGTAGAATCATAGACATTGAGAGTTGGAAGAAACCTTAAGGGTGAATTTGATGATTTAGTTCTCTCTACAATGTCCCCACCAAAAACTCTCAGGCACTCTTTCTATCTCTATCTTTCCTCTCTCTCTCCTTTTTCTTCCTTCTTAAATTCATTCATTCAAATAATTCAATGCCTATTATAGGCCAGGCACTTTCCTAAATGATACAGACAGAAAAATTAATAAGAGACTGTCATTGATTTTAAGGAACTCACAGTTTAGTAGAGTTGACAGACAGGCAAGCAGGTAATTACACTACAGTGTGGGCAGTAATAGAAAAAATGAGAATGTAAAAGAAACAGATAGTACAGAGGAGGGAATAATGAGTTCTTGTGTATGGATGTGGGGGGTGGGGTAAAGTTTAGACAAGGTTTTACAGGAGAAGAAATGCCCTATCTGGGTCTTGAAGAATGAAGTTTGCTAGGAGAACAAATGAGTGGTGGGGTGGAAAGGACAGATAGAACAGCATGGTGGCAGAGAGATTAAATAGTCTTGCATGTTAGAAGTATTGCAAGTAGTTTGTCACGGTTTGTCACGATTGGGGTAAGTTGGGGACCGGGAGAATCTAAGGCTGGAGAAGTAGATCATTAAGTGACTGTCCGCTTGATTAGAAGATCAGTTTGAGGGTGGTGAGGAGTCTTTAGATGATTTTAAATAACCTGCTACAATATATCAAAAGTGTATTTTAGAAGCTTAACTTTCAACAACTTTGAATTTATAATATTCTTACTTAAAACAAACAAATCTGTCACCATTGAGTCGATTCTCACAGCAACCCTATGTAAGGTTCTTAAAGTGAACTGAAATCTTTCTCACTGCATCTTCTGTCTTACTCTTCATTTCTTACGTGTAGTTTTATAGAATAAATCTAATTGAATTCTTCTAAATGAAAGCCTTTCAAATATTTAACATTTGTGATTAGGTTCTAGTGGGTTTCCTCTGGGATAAACATTTTTAGTTCGCTTAACCATTTATCCCCACAGAATTGTCTACCTGCAGGAAAAGAGCCTCTTGTCTCCTGTTATTTGTGGGTTGCATGTGGGCTGAGAGGGCTTCTGAGACATTGGACAAGGCTCTCATGCTTAGTACAGAAAGATGCACAGCATGTACTTGAAATGGGTACCGTCAGCATAAGACAAATCTGAGCTCATGTGGAACTGTCCACAGCAGTTTGCAGCTGAAATCAGAGGTGGGCCGTGTGGATGTGACATGTGGCACCAGAGGAAAATGCCACAGTAAAGGTAAAGGTTTTGAAAAAGAGACCCCAAAATACGGAGGCCTAAATAAGATAGAAGTTTATTTCTTTAGTAATGTCTGGCTAGTCTAGGATGGTGGTGCTTCTCTGCTTGACAAGGTTATTCAGGGACACAGGTTCCTTGCATCTGTTGCTTTGCCATTTCCTAGAGCAGTTGCTAGAATACGTGGTCAAAACTGGGTTGCGGCACATCTGTGTTCCATCTCGTGGAAAGGAAAAGAGGGAGCGCAGTGCAAGCAATTTCTTTTTGAAGCAAGTGAGGCAGAAATTATACACATCCGTTATATTCTATTAGCAAGAACTTAATAACATGGCTACATTTGTCTGCTGGGAAAGCTGGGAAATGTTGTCTTTAGCCGAGAAGCTGTGCATGTATCAAGAAGAGGAGAATGGAGTATTGGGGGCGAGCTAGCAACTATATAACCTCACTCGTATTGAATTTTCTGTCCAATGAAACACTTAGGTCAGTTTTATGTGTTCTAAAATTCAAATTTACATCAGTCCTGAAGTTGCAACGAAATCCAACAGGTTCAACTCAGGCAAAAGCATATGAAAATTATGATAGCCATTGATTACTTGTAACAGCTAAAGGACCGCTAATGGTTGGCCTTACCTGAGAACTATGTGGGATGATTCTCCTATTAAGGGCTAGTTGAATCACGCAAACTGGACCCAGAGGTAAGATGTTCTCCTCAATAGACCGCCACACCATTTCCCATTTGGCACTTATTCTCCATGACTGTTGTTGATGCTTAAATTACATTAATATTCAAAGAATAATAGGAGATTTAAGGGCTTCAGGTAGAATTTGTTTTTAATCAGATGTGCAAAATTTGAGAGATGCTACTTTCTGACAACCCAAGTTGCAAAAGAAAAAAAAGTGCCATTACTGTCCTTGTACATCATTGCTAATGAGGGCAGTTCTGCCACGTCAGTGGCATGGGTGCTTTACTTAGGTGGAATCTGTGTCCCAACCGTGTCGTGTTCCACAGTTATTTATCTCTCTATAATGTGATGTCGTACACTGCATACATTGAGTTATGTGAGACATAAGACAAGACAGACCTTTTGTTTCTCTGCAAGAAGAAGTATGTCTCTAAAGCCTTAATTGGGTAGTATGAGATGTTGACATTTTACCCCAACTTGACAGCCAAATCAATGTTATTGAAGGCAGCCTGTAGGCATTCGTGACAGACTAAGGATTAATATACCCTTAGCCAATTTCAAAATGGTTGCAGTATATCAGCAGGCAAGGTGTGTTGGTTTCCTGGATTTAAATGAAGGCGTTTTTGAGGCATGCTCTAAGCTATTCATATTGTATACGGTAAAATTAAACTGGATCAAATTTCCCAGTGAGCAAAATTGGTTCACTTCAAAACAAGTTTTACTTGCTACCTTAGTTTTTTTTTTTTTTTAATATATTGGTGAATGAGAAAATGGAAGTTTACTCATGCTGTTGGACCTAGCCAAAAAGTAATTAAATTTCAATAGCAGAAGTTTGGATCCCAGATACATGAGAAGAATGACGAAATGACTATGAGTAGACTGTAAGAGTAAAATGACTGTGGCAGAGAGAGTTAGTACTCAACAAACATATGTGTGTTCCCTTCAATTTCCTAGTTTATTTTTCAGTTAGGCTGGAGCCATGTGACTAGTTTTAGCTAGTGGACAGGTAGCTGACAGGATGTGTGACGTTTCTGGACTCAGTCAGTATAGAGCCTGTATGCTTCCTCTATCTCTCTGCTCCTGCTTCAATGGCCTTGCAGGTCATGAGTTGTATATGGCATAGCTGCAAGATGGAGTAGAGCTTCCTGAACTATATTGTATTTCACAGAAGTGGGAAATAAAATGGTGGCATAGCCAAGCTTCGTCTGACTAAAACAGAGTTTTAAAAAATTTTCAAAAGACTGGTCCAATTCTCTATACTATTAGTCTAGGTGATTGGAAAGGACATTCAAAATATTCACTCATGCAAATGCTGGGTGAAGGTATCAAAGAGAAAGGGTGTCAAGAAGCTGTAAATGATAAGATGCCAACTGTCTTAGTTTCTTAGTGCTGCTATAACAGAAATACCACCAGTAAGTCGCTTTAACAAACAGATATTTATTTTCTCACAGTTTAGGAGGCTAGAATTCTAAATTCAGGGCACTGGCTCTAGGGGAAGGTGTTCTCTGTCTGCTCAGGAGGAAAATCTTTGTCTCAGCTTCTTGGCGTTCCTTGGAGATCTCCACGTGACATCTATATTTCCCCATTTGTGCTTGCTTGCTCTTGTGTCTAATCTTCTCCTTTTATAGCTCAGAAGTGATTGGTTTAAGACACACTCTACACTGATGTTATGGGTTGAATTGTGTCCCCCAAAAATGTATGTAGACTTGGCTAGGCCATGATTCCCAGTATTGTGTGACTGTCAATGATTTTGTCATCTAATGTGATTTTCCTGTGTGTTGTGTTAATCCTACCTCTATGATGTTAATGAGGTGTGATTAGTGGCTGTTATGCTAATGAGGCAGGACTCAACCTACAAGATTAGGTTGTGTCTTAAATCAATGTCTCTTGAGATATTAAAGAGTGAAGTGAGCAGAGAGACAAGGGGACCTCATCCCACCAAGAAATAAGAGCCGGAGAATAGGGCTTCCTTTGGACCTTGGGCCCCTGACCTGAGAAGCTCCTCTGTCAGGGGAAGATTGATAATAAGGACCTTCCCCCACAGCCAACAGAGAGTAAAAGCCTTCCCTTGGAGCTGGCACTCTGAATTCAGACTTCTGGCTTCCTAGGCTGCGAGAGAATAAATTTTTCTTTGCTAAAGTGATCCACTTGTGGTATTTCTGTTATAGCAGCTCTAGATAACTAAGACAACTGATAAGACCTCATTAACATAACAAAGAAAACTCTATTCCCAAATAGAATTATGTCCACAGGTATAAAAACCCAAAAACCAAACCCAGTGCTGTCAAGTCGATTCTGACTCATAGCGACCCTATAGGACAGAGTAGAACTGCCCCATAGAGTTTCCAAGGAGCGCCTGGTGGATTTGAACTGCTGACCCTTTGGTTAGCAGCCGTAGCACTTAACCACTACACCACCAGGGTTTCCTCCACAGATATAGGGGTTAGAATTTACAACACATATTTTGGAGTGACACAATTCAATCCATAATATTGCACTCCTTGCCCCACAAAATTTATGTCCTTCCCACATGCAAAACACATTCACCTCATCACATCATCCCTTAAGTCTTATACCATCTCAGCATCAACTCTAAGTCCAAAATCTCATCTTCTGGATCATCTAAATCAAGTATGGCTCTTGGTGTGTTCCCTCCTGGGGCAAAATTCCTCTCTATCTGTGAGCCTGTGAAATCTAGACTACAAGTTATCTTCTTCCAAAATACAATAGCAGAACAGGTACAAGGTAGACATTGCTATTACAAATTGGAGGGAAAAGGGGATAAGAGGCAACAAGCAAATCCAAAACCCAGCAGAAAAACTTACATTATATCTCAAGTTTTGAAAATAATCCTCTGTTCTTTGAGGCCATCTGGGCAATATCCCTGCCCTCCAGAGTCTGGGTATAAACCATGTTCTCTGGATTCTGGGTGGAGGCCCCTTGGACCTGGACAGAGACCCTACATTCCAGGCCCACTGGGATGGAAATTTTGCCTATCTTGGCTTTGGGTGACTCCATTCTCCTGGTCCACTGGAGTGATGACCCTGGTCCCTAGGCACCAGGCAGGTCTGTTCCCCTGACCCTTGGCAATGGCAGCCCCATCACCTCAACCATGGGGTTGGGACCTATTCTCCTGGCCGTTGGGCATGGTTGCTCCACCCTCTCAGCTTTGGGCTGTAGCTCCATTCTCTTGGCTCATCTGAATAGCAGCCCCGTCTTCAGAAACCAAGGTGGTGGCTTTCGTTCTACCCTTTGAAATTTAAGAGGCCATGACCCCACCCTCTGAAACCCAGAAGGCCCTGCTTCCCGTGGTCCTTCCAACAGTTCTGCTGATCTTGGAGCTAAGTTCATCACTTACAAGCTCTACCTTCCACCATACATTTGAATATAATTCAGACAAATTCTTTGCCACTGCATAGAAAGCATTTCCATTCCTCCATTGTCCAATCAAATGTTCATGATTTTGTTTTAAAGCCTCACCAGAAGTGTGTTTAACGTCTACATTTCTAGTGACAGTCTGTTGCCGGTGCCATGTGTATTCCTTAAGAAGATAGATAATTTCTCTACCTGTCCTCACTTCCTTCTGAGCACTCACCAAAATTGCCTTTGACATCCATAATTCTACCAACAGTCTCTTCAAGGCAATCCAGACTTTTACTATTGGGCACCCTAAAACTCTTACAGCCTCCGTCCATTACCCAATTCCAAAACTGCTTCCATATTGTAGGTATTTGTTAGAATATCACCCCAATTCTTGGTACAAATTCTGCCTTAGTTTATTAGTGCTGCTGTAACAGAAATACCACAAGTGCGTGACTTTAACAAACAGAAATTTATTTTCTCACAGTTGAGCAGGCTAGAAGTCCAAATTCAGGGCACCAGCTCTAGGGGAAGGATCACTCTGTCTGCTTTGGTGGAAAATCCTATAGTTCCTCATTCGTGTTTGCTTGCTTCTGTGCCTAATCTGTTCCTTTTGTACCTCAAAAGTGTGATTAGCTTAAAACACAATTTACACTGACATGGCCTCATTAACATAACAAAGAAAACCCTCTTCCCAGATGGGATTACATCCACAGGCACAAGGGTTATTATTTATGGCATGTATCTTGGGGGTGTACAATTCATTCCATAACACCAACTCTGAAGCAAGATCATAATGTAGAGAAAAAACGTGAAATCTGATGTTTAGTATTTCAGCTATTACTGTTCTTGCTATATTTCTACTCAGTATCATGTGGTTCTAAACAATTCTGAAAATGAAAGTCAAGCTCATCCATCAGTTAATGATGGTATCTCTAATGGTTTGCAAATTAAGACAGCTACTATCATACAGTAGGTGAAGTTGAAGCACAAATCAAAACCGCATTCCATTTCACCTAGAATTAGTGGTGTATGTTGTACACCCAAAGTAATATATAAGGAACATATCTAATCTAGCTAGAACTTATATTTAAATCTCTTGTTCTTAGAGTTGAGCCACATTTCAGCCCACATGATGTTCATTATCTTTTTAGCAGTTTGTCCTTTATCCTCTCACTGTAGATTCCAGCATAGAAAAGGGTTAATCAAATTTATAGCAACAAATTATTCGGGGCTGACTTACTTTAAATGAGAAATTCTTATAAAATAAGTTCAACAGAAGCACATTAAAGAAAGTCATTATTGTAAACACAACTTTGCCTCTTAAGAAGTAATAAAATACTTGGCAACCCAGGCTCAGTTTATTCATGTATCCAAGACTTTTCAAATCCTCATGCATTTTTTGGTAACTCTATTTCATGTATTTATATTTAACTTATTCCAGACTGTCTTTGTCAGAAAATCCCATATAAGATCAAGAACCTGAGCTCATGACATTAATATAATCACAAGATGAAAATACAACTTCATGATCATTTTCCCCCACCTGCTTTTATCTGCACAAAAATGGGAAGCAATATAGCATCCACAACAGGTGAAATGATGTCATTTTATCTATTGAAGAAGCACAGCTGACTGACTGAATAACCTTTACTGATAATATACTAATAAAATGGGCTTGGATGGTATAAAATAGGATTGGCTATAAACTGGTCCCTAACAGAAAGAGAACTGGTATGCAAGAATGATATCTATTGGAGACTTTTTCATTTAATGAGTAATTCATTGTAATTAAAATGAAAATGAAATGGCTTTCACTACTGGCTCCTAAGAGAGTTTATCAAGGCAACAGGGTACCTAGTTCTAGACCAAGGTAATTTTGTATCTAGCCAGTTTCTTATTCAAATATAGCATCTTCTCTTTCTGAAGAGAAGATATAGTATTTTTATTTCTTGCCTTTATCTTCCTTTCCTTTTTAATTTAATTTCTTCTTTTTTTTTTAAGCAGATAGGAAGTTTTGTTTTGGGTTACAGATGGCACTGAATTATCTATGGACTCGATGAGTACGTAATTCACATTTTACTTTTCATCTGCATAGAAGACTAGAGGATTATAAAAACCCTGTAGTAGAAGAATCTTTGGAATCCTAATTACTGCTTTTAGTCTGAGCTGTTAAAAATTCTCTTATTCTGAATTCAGGTTGTCACAGGGATTGAGTGTGGTTTTGAGTTATTTATGCAAATATAAGCAAGAACTTTTGAACTTGGAGTATCCTTCACTTTTCTAAATTTAACTCTTTACCTTTTGCACTTAGAGAAGGTTTGAGAGATGAAGATAATCAAACGTACATTTTTCTTTTCTCAGCCCTTCCTGAAATTATAAAAATGGCAAAAGTGAAATTCGCTGTCAATTAGATGAGCATATGAACAATGTCACAAAATTAGCAGAGTGGATAGGAATCCATGATGGTAAAGTGTTTTTGGCACATAAAAGGCTTGCTCATGCAGCATTTAATTCAGCTGGATTTTACATTATTAATAACTTGTTGGGCTCTGAGTGATTGTGTAATTCTGGAAATCATTTCTTTAACCCCAAATTTCTCACTTTCAACACTATTGATATTTTGGGCTGGGCAATTCTTTGTTGTTGGGTACTGACTTGTGTACCATAGGAAGTTTAGCAGTATCCATGGCCTCTACTGACTAGATGCCAGTAGAACCTCCCCCCTAGTTGTGACAACCAAAATAACTCCAGACATTGTCAAATGTCCTCTGGAGAGGGGGGCTAAGTCGCCTCCAGTTGAGAACCACTACTTTAGCTTAAAAGACCTTGCAGCAAACAAATTGGTTCCATGCCAAGAGTAGCATACATAGCATATTTGATGCCTGAAAGGATAATTTTTACCATTCTCCTCCTCTAGAGGACAAAATTATTTTCAGCAATGTTAATGAAGTGAAATTAATGGCCAGGAGGGAAATATAGAGGGTGAAAAGTTTATTTATTATCATTATTATTATTAATTAGTTTCTTTTAATTTTATGTGTAATCATGCCAGTAAAATATAAAACATGAAATAAATATTACAATACATAAAAGAAAAAAGTAATAGATTAATAAATTTTAGTTCTACTAATGTATTTTTTTTCCAAAGGGAAAAAGCTTATACCTACATATTGGTCTATTGCAATAATCAATAAAAAAATAATGATGTTGCAGCTTAATAAAAATTAAAAAACAATGCAATAAGGAGTAAAAATTAAAATAGAAAGTAAAATTTTAATTTTAAATACGTTCGAACTCAGCAAAATATTTCATCTATTAACTAAAATTTCTGCTTACCAAACCAAGCATACCAAAGTTCCAAATTAAATGCCTAAGAAACAATCCTTAACAGTTTACACTGTTTTAATAGAAAATCCAAGTGGTCACACAGAAAGACAGGATTGAAGCAACTCAGGTTCAGATTCATGGCTGTGAAAACCATTGTGCCTTACTTATTTTTAATTTACTATTTAATTGCACCCCCATCTGTCTCTCAGTTTGTTATACTGTGGGGGCTTGGGTGTTGCTGTGATGCTGGAAGCTATGCCACCAATATTCAAATACCAGCAGGGTCACCCATGGCAGCTGAGCTTCCAGACTAAGACAGACTAGGAAGAAGGACATGGCAGTCTACTTCTGAAAAGAATTAGCCAGGGAAAACCTGATGAATACCAGTGGAATATTGTCTGATATAGTGCCAGAAGATGAGCCCCTCAGGTTGGAAGGCACTCAAAATGCGACTGGGGACTAGCTGACTCCTTAAAATAGAGTCGACCTTAATGACAGAGAAGGAGTCAAGCTTTTGGGACCTTCATTTGCTGATGTGGCACGACTCAAAATGAGAAGAAACAGCTGCAAACATCCATTGATAATCGGAACCTGGAATGTACCAAGTATGTACCTAGGAAAATTGGAAATTGTCAAAAATGAAACGGAATGCATAAACATCAATATCCTAGGCATTAGTGAGCTGAAATGAACTGGTATTGGCCATATTGAATCAGACATATAGTCTACTATGCTAGGAATGACAACTTGAAGAGGAATGGTGTTGCATTCATCATCAAAAAGAACACTTCAAGACCTACCCTGAAGTACAATGCTGTGAGTAATAGGATAATATCCATAAACCTACAAGGAAGATAAGTGAATACAACTATTATTCAAATTTACACACCAACCACTAAGGCCAAAGATGAAGAAATTGAAGATTTTTACCAACTTTGGCAGTCTGAGATTGATCGAACATGCAATCAGGATGCACTGACAATTATTGGTAATTGGAATGCGGAGGTTGGAAACAAAGAAGAAGCATCGGTAGTTGGAGAATATAGCCTTGGTGATAGAAACAATGCCAGAGATCGCACAGAATTTTGCAAGACCAACTTCTTCATTGTAAGTACCTTTTTTCACCAACGTAAATGGCGACTATACACGTGGACCTTGCCAGATGGAATACACAGGAATTAAATTGACTACATCTGTGGAGATGATGGAAAAGCTCAATATTGTTGCTCAGAACAAGGCCAGGGCTGACTGCGGATGAGACCATCAATTACTCATATGCAAGTTCAAGTTGAAACTGAAGAAAATTAGAACAAGTGAAGAGTGCCAAGGTACGACTTTGAGTATATCCCACCTGAATTTAGAGACCATCTCAAGAATAGATTTAACACATTGAACACTAATGACCAGTGGCCAGACGAGTTATGGAATGACATCAAGGACATCATACATGAAGAAAGCAAGAGGTCATTAAAACAGACAGGGGAGAAAGAAAAGACCTGACTGGATGTCAGAAGAGACTCTGAAACTTGCTCTTGAAAGTTGATAAACCCAAAACCAAACCCGTTGCCGTTGAGTTGATTCTGACTATTAGAAACCCTATAGTGCAGAGTAGAACTACCCCATATGGTTTCCAAGGAGTGCCTGGTGGATTCAAACTGCTGACCTTTTGGTTAGCAGCCGTGGGTCTTAACCACTATACCACCAGGGTTGCCAAACATCAAATAGCTAAAGCAAAAGGAAAAAATGATGAAGTAAAAGAGCTGGACAGAAGATTTCAAAGGGCGACTCAAAAAGACAAAGTAAAGTATTATCATGACATGTGCAAAGATCTGGAGATAGAAAACCAAAAGGGAAGAACATGCTCAGCATTTCTTGAGCTGAAAGAACTAAAGGAAAAATTCAAGCCTTGAGTTGCAATACCGAAGGGTTCTACAGGGAAAATATTAAATGACCCAGGAAGCATGAAAGGAAGATGGAAGGAATACACAGAGCCACTACACTAAAAAGAATCAGTCAACATTCAACCACTTCAGGAGGTAACATACGATCCGGAACCGATGGTACTAAAGGAAGAAGTCCAAGCTGTGCTGAAGGTGTTGGCAAAAAACAAGCCTCCAGTAATTGACTGAATAACAATTGAGGTGTTTCAACAATCGGATGCAGCGCTGCAAGTGCTCACTCATCAATGCCAAGAAATTAGGAAGACAGCTACCTGGCCAACCGACTGGAAGAGGTCCACATTTATTCCTATTCCCAAGAAAGGTGATCCAACTGAACGCAAAAATTATTGAACAATATCATTAATAGCACATGCCAGCAAAGTTTTGCCAAAGATCATTCAAAAGCAGCTGCAACAGTATATGGACAAGGAACTATTAGAAATTCAAGCCAGATTTAGAAGAGGATGTGGAACCAGGGGTATCTTTGCTGATGTCAGATGGATCATGGCTGAAAGCAGAGAATACCAGAAGAATATTTACCTGTGTTTTATTGACTATGCAAAGGCATTCGACTGTGTGTATCATAACAAATTATGGATTATACTGTGGAGAATGGGAATTCTGGAACACTTCATTATGCTCATGAGGAACCTGTACATGGGTCAAGAGGCAGTCATTCGAACAGAACAAGGCAATACTGCCTGGTTTAAAGTCAGGAAAGGTGTGTGTCAGGGTTGTATTCTTTCACCCTACATATTCAAACTGTATGCTGAGCAAATAATCTGAGAAGCTCGACTATATGAAGAAGAACAGGGCATCAAGATTGGAGGAAAACTCATTAAAAACCTGCATTATGCAGATGACACAACCTTGCTTGCGGAAAGTGAAGAGGACTTGAAGCACTTACAATGAATATCAAAGACCATAGCCTTCAGTATGGATTACACCTCAACATAAAGAAAACAAAAATCCTCACAACTGGACCAACAAGTAACATTATGATAAACAGAGAAAAGATTGAGGTTGTCAAGGATTTCATCTTATTTAGATCCACAATCAGCACCCAAGGAAGCAGCTGTCTGGAAATCAAAAAACACATTGCATTGGGCAAATTGGCTGCAAAAGACCTCTTTAAACTATTGAAAAGCAAAGACATCACCTTGAAGACTAAGGTGTGCCTGACCCAAGCCATGGTGTTTTCAGTCACCTCATATGCATGCAAAAGCTGGACAATAAATAAGGAAGACCAAAGAAGAACTGACACCTTTGAATTGTGGTGTTGGCGAAGAATATTGAATGTACCACAGACTGCCAAAAGAACAAACAGATCTGCCTTGGAAGAAGTACAACCAGAATGCTCCTTAAAAGCAAGGATGGTGAGACTACGTCTCACACACTTTGGACATGATACCAGGAGGGATCAACCACTGGAGAAGGACATCATGCTTGGTAAAGTAGAGGGCCAGCGAAAAAGAGGAAGACCCTCAACCAGATGGATTGACATAGCAGCTGCAACAATGGGCACAAGCATAGCAACAATTGTGAGGATGGCTCAGGACTGGCCAGTGTTTCTTTCTGTTGTGCATAGGGTTGCTATGAGTTGGTATCGACCTGATGGCACCTAGCAACACAACAACAATTTATTTGCAGGAATATGCAGAAGCACAAGGGTTGGATACAAGAACTATACTAAAGTGAGCTCAAATGATGCTACTATGAACTTATTCTTGAAATAAATGCATGCCTAGTCCATGTGTATCAGAAGTCAAGTGTAAAACTAAGAGTTCTTTGAGATAACTCCTATGTCAAGTGTTTATTATGGGGTCAGTAATACAATAAATAAATAGTATTAAAAGTTATAAAGTATGGAGAAGTGGAGCCAAGATGACAGAGTAGTCAGATGCTTCCTATGGTCCCTCGTGAAACAGAGACCTGAAAAACAAGTGAATCAATTATATGTGACAATCTAGGAGCTCTGGACATCAAAGACGAAGTTGAAGAGTTGGACTGAGTGGCAGGGGAAGGGAGAGACTGTTCAGAATCAGCGAGAATTTGCCGGACCTGACCTGGCCAGCACCCTGCAGATTGGGTCAGATGGCATGTGTGGGCTGACACAAGCAGTAGCCCTCAGGATGCATATTCCACACTGGTGAGACCAATTGGTGGAGAGTCTTCTCAGGCCTCCGGAACCAGGAAGAAGCAGCTCTGAATTGGCGAAAGATAAATACAAATGTCTAAACTACCACGCAGACAAAACAAACAAACAAACGAACAAACAAAAAACTTTCCTTCCTCTGGGAAGTGCCCCTTTCCCATTTTCTGCCACCTCCCCACTCTGCTTAGGGTCATGGTGTGGCTTCAGTGATTGTTGTACCCTCTGGGCTGGAAGAGGACCCATCAAGAGTCCTGAGCCATTCTCCCAGCTTTGGAGAGGGATCAAATTAACAAACAGGAAAAAATAATCTGCCAACTCCCCTAAGCGAGAACTCAGGGCAGGCACAGCAACTTTGCCTAGGCACAGGCATAAGGGGTCTACAGACTGTGAATGCCTTTCACCCCTGCATAGACCTGCATGGGCCCTTTTCAACAGCATAGGCCCTCATTAGCAAGGTACGACAGGGTATATACCTGAAGCCTATTTTCAACTGCAATAGGTATAAGGGAGAGTGGCAGATTTGCAACATTTGACACTGCCCTGCCCATTAAGTAGGGTTCTCACCTACTCACATGAGGGCCTGAGGACCTGTGGCTCCACACACTCCACCTAGCCTCCCACGACAGGGGTCCAAGAGTAAATGGTGCCTCCCAGTCCTTACAGCCAACAGCATTGGGTGACCAAAGTCTGGCTGCAAAACTCACACACCTATGTGCTCTAGGGAACAGGGACATGCCTTCTACCCAGACACTCATGGGTATTTGTGAGCCCCCTGCCTTTCTCAGCACATGAGCCCCTAATGCAGCCAGATAACTGTGCCTAATCCCATCAACCCTGCCCATCTAGGAGTGTAGAAGAGACCCTGTACCACATGTTCGGTGACCAATGACCTGGACACATGGGCTGAATCCACAAAAGAAAAGTAAATGGACTCCTGGGCTCACATACCTAGTAATAGCTCTAAACACCTGGTGACAGGATGTGAGAACTTCAATGATGCCAATAATCAGAGTTGCTCACATGACCAGCCTGTTTGGGCATATCAAAACAAAACAAAACAAGAAGCTAGGACACAGTAAACAAACATAAAATAAACAAATATAATAACTTATGGATTGGCTTGGAGACAACAGTCAATACCAAATCATGTAGAGGTAGACCATGATGGCTTCAGCAAGTGACCAAAATAAAGAACCAAGAAACCTGCCAGAGGAAGATAATTTCTTAGAGTTACTGGAGGTAGAATTCAAAAGGTTAATATACAGAGCTCTTCAAGAGATCAAGAAAGAGATCAGGGAAAACACAGACCAAGCCAAGGAACCAACAGACAAAACAACAGAGGAACTTAAGAAGGTTATACAAGAGGATAATGAGAAATTTAACAGGCTGCAAGAATCCATAGAGAGACAGCAAACAAAAATCCAAAAGATTAACAATAAAATTTCAGAATTAGACAACTCAATAGAAAGACATAGGAGCAGAATTGAGGCAATGGAAGTCAGAATTAGTGAGAGTGAAGACAAAGCACTTGACACCAACTTATTCCAGGAAAAATCAGATAAAACAATTAAAAAAAATGAAGAAACCCTAAGAATTATGTGGGACTCTATCAAGAGGAATAACCAACTAGTGATTGGAATACCAGAATAGGGAGGATAACAGAAAATACAGAGAGAATTGTTGTGGATTTGTTGGCAGAAAACTTCCCTGATATCATGAAAGATGAGAAGACATTTACCCAAGGAGCTCGTCAAATCCCACACAAGGTAGATCCCAAAGAAAGTCACCAAGACATAATCAGACTTGCCAAAACCAAAGATAAGGATAGAATTTTAAGAGTGGCTAGGGAGAAATGAGAAGTCATCTACAAAGGAGAGTCAATAAGACTAAGCTCTGACTACTCAGCAGAAATCATGCAGGCAAGAAGGCAATGGGATGAAATATATAAAGCTTTGAAGGAAAAAAAAAATTGCCAGCCAAGAATTATATATCCAGCAAAACTGTCTCTCAAATATGATGGCGAAATTTTGGCATTTCCAGATTAACAGAAGTTTAGGGAATTTGTAAAAACCAAACCAAAATTACAAGAAATACTAAAGGGACTCCACCAGTTAGAAAGTCAACAATATCAGATAACAACCCAAGACTAGAACACAGGACAGAACAACCCGATATCAACCCAGATAGGGAAGTCACAAAATTAAATCAAAGGTAAAACACTGATAATAGGGAAACAGAGATGTCAATATGTAAAAGATGACAACATGAAAACAAAAAATAGGGACTAAATAATGTAGCCATAGAACCTTCATATGAAGAGGAAGTCAAGGAGATATCAAGAAATAAAAGATTGGTTTAAACTTAGAAAAATAGAGGTAAAGGTTTAGGTAACCACAAAAGAAATTAACAACCCTACACATCAAAATAAAAAAGAAGGAAAACATAAAGACTCAACAAATACAAAATCAACAAAAATGAAAAAGATGAAAAGAAAATACATAAAGAAAAATGAGTCAGCACAGTAAATTAAGTGGAACAAAGAAACTGTCAACAACATGCAAAAAAATACATCAAAATGACAGCACGAAACTCATAACCAAAACCAAAACCAGTGCAGTCGAGTTGATTCCGACTCATAGCGACTGTACAGCTATCAATAATTATGCTGAATGTAAATGGACTAAATGCACCACTAAAGAGACAAGAGAGTGGCAGAATGGATTAAAAAAAAACACTATCTGTCTATATGCTGCCTAAAGGAGACACACCTTAGACTTAAAGACACAAACAAATTAAAACTCAAAGGGTGGAAAAAAATATATCAGGCAAACAACAATGAAAAAAGTGCAGAAGTGGCAATATTAATAGCCAACAAAATAGACTTTAAAGCAAAATCTACCACAAAGGATAAGGAAGGACACTATATAATGATTAAAGGGTCAGTACACCAGGAGAACATAACCATAATAAATATTTACACACCCAACAACAGGGCTCCAAAATACAAAACGAACTCTAACAGCACTGAAAAGAGAGATAGCTACACAATGATAGTAGGAGACTTGGACACACCACTTTCAGTGAAGTACAGAACATCCAGAAAGAAGCTAAATAAAGACAAGGAAGATCTAAATGCCACAATCAAATAACTTAACCTCATAGACATAGATAGAATGCTCCACCCAAAGGCAGCCAAGTATACTTTCTTTTCCAACGCATATGGAACATTCTCTGAAACACACCACATATTAGACCACAAAGCATGGCTTAACGGAATCCAAAACATCGAAGTGTTACAAAGCATCTTTTCTGACCATAAAGCTGCAAAAGTTAAAATCAATAATAGAAAAAGCAAGGAAAAAAATCAAATACATGGAAACTGAACAACACCTTGCTCAAAAACTACTGGGTTATAGAAGAAATTAAGGACAGAATAAAGAAATTCACAGAATCAAATGAGAATGAAAACACATTCTACCAGAACCTTTGGGACACAGCAAAATCGGTGCTCAGAGGTCAATTTATAGCAATAAAGAGAGGGCCAAAATCAAAGCATTAACACTACAACTCAAACAAATAGAACGAGAGGAGCAAAAGAAGCCTTCAGGCACCAAGAGAAAGGAAATCATAAAAATTAGAGCAGAATTAAATGAAATAGAGAATAGAAAAACAATTGAAAGAGTTAACAAGAGCAAAAGCTCGTTCTTTGAAAAGATCAACAAAATTGACAAACTATTGGCCAAACTGACAAAAGGAAAACAGGAGAGGAAGTGAGTAATATGAATAAGAAACGAGATTGGCGATATCACAACAGACCCAACTGAAATTAAAAGAATCATAACAAAATACTATGAAAATTTGTACTCTAACAAATTTTAAAACCTAGAGGAAATGGACAGATTTCTAGAAGCACACTACCTACCTAAACTAGCACCAACAGCGGTAGGAGAACCAAAGAAACCTATAACAAAAGAAGAGATTGAAGAGATAATTAAAAAGCTCCCAACAACAACAAAAAAAGCCCTGGTCCTGAAGACTTCACTGGAGAACTCTACCAAACTTTCAGAGAGAGTTAACACCACTACTACTGAAGGTATTTCAGAGCATAGAAAAAGATGGAATATGCCCGAACTCATTCTATGAAGCCAGCATAACCCTGATACCAAAATCATGTAAAGACACCACACACACACACACACAAAATGACAGACCAATATCCCTCACGAACATAGATGCAAAAATCCTCAACAAAATTCTAGCCAATAGAATTCAACAACATTTAAAAAAAATAATTCACCATGACCAAGTGGGATTCATACCAGGCACACAGGGATGGTTCAACATTAGAAAAACAATCAATGTAATCCATCACATGAATAAAACAAAAGACAAGAACCACATGATCTTATCAACTGATGCAGAAAAGGCATTTGACAAAGTCCAAAACCCATTCATGATAAAAACTCTCAGCAAAATAGGAATAGAAAGGAAATTCCTCAATATAATAAAGGACGTTTATTGAGAACCAACAGCCAACATCATCCTAAATGGAGAGAGTCTAAAAACATTCCCCTTGAGAATGGGAACCACACAAGGATACCCTTTATCACCACTCTTATTCAGCATTACGCTGGAGGTCCTAGCCAGAGAAGTAGGGGAGAAAAAGAAATAAAGGGAGTCCAAATTGGTAAGGAAAGAAGTAAAAGTATCCCTATTTGCATATGATATGATCTTATACACAGAATACTTCAAAGAATCCTCAAGAAAACTACTGGAACTAATAGAAGATTTCAGCAAAATATCAGGATACCAGATAAACATACAAAAATCAGTTGGATCCCTCTACACCAACAAAGAGAACTTCGAAGAGGAAATCACCAAATCAATACCAATTACAGTAGCCCCCAAGAAGATAAAATACTTAGGAATAAATCCAAACAGAGACATAAAAAACCTATACAAAGAAATCTACAAGACACTACTGCAAGAAACCAAAGGAGACCTACGTAAGTGGAGAAATATACCTTGCTCATGGATAGGAAGACTCAACATTGTGAAAATGTCAATTCTACCCAACGCGATCTACAGATACAATGCAATCCTGATCCAAATTTCAATGACATTTTTTAATGAGATGGAGAAACAAATCACCAACTTCATATGGAAAGGGAAGAGGCCCTGGATAAGTAAAGCATTTCTAAAAAAGAAGAACAAAGTGGGAAGCCTCACACTACCTGATTTTAGAAACTATTACACTGCCACAGTAGTCAAAACAGCCTGGTACTGGTTCAACGACAGATACGTAGACCAATGGAACAGAATTGACAATTCAGAAGTAAATTCATTTGCCTATGAGCAGCCGATATTTGACAAAGACCCGAAGTCCATTAAATGGGGAAGAGACAGTCTCTTTAACAAATGGTGCTGGCATAACTGAATATCCATCTGCAAAAAAGTGAAAAAAGACTCACACCATGCACATAAACTAACTCAAAATGTATCAAAGACCTAAATATAAAGTCTAAAACGATAAAGATCATGGAAGAAAAAATAAGGACAACGCTAGGAGCCCTAATACATGGCATTAGCAGAATACAAAACATAATTAAAAATGCACGAACACCAGAAGAGAAACTAGATAACTGGAGGTTCTAAATATCAGACACTTATGCTCACCAAAAGACTTCATCAAAAGAGTAAAAAGACAACCTACAGACTGGGAAAATAATTTTGGCTACAACATATTCAATCAGGGTCTAATCTCTAAAATCTACAAGATACTGCAAAACTTCAACAACAAAAACACAAATAACCCAATTAAAAAATGGGCAAAGGATATGAATAGGCACTTCACTAAAGAAGACATTCAGACGGCTAACTGACACATGAGGAAACTCTCAAGATCATTAGCCATTAGAGAAATGCAAATCAAAACTACAATGACATACCATCTCACTCCAACCAGGCTATCATTAATCCAAAAACACAAAAAAATAAATGTTGGACAGGTTGTGGAGCAAATGGAACACTTGTACACTGCTGGTGGGAAAGTAAAATGGTACAACCACTTTGGAAATCAATTTGGCACTTCCTTAAAAAGCTAGAAATAGAACTGCCATATGATCCAGCAATCCCACTCCTTGGAATATATCCTAGAGGAATAAGAGACATCACACAGATGTATGCACAACCATGTTCATTGCAGCACTGTTCATAATAGCAAAAAGATGCAAACTACCTAGGTGCCCATCAATGGGTGAATGGATAAACAAATTATGGTACATTCACATGGTGGAATACTATGCAATGATAAAGAATGATGATGAATCCTTGAAACATGCATAACATGGAGGAATCTGGAAGGCATTATGCTGAGTGAAATTAGTCAGTTGCAAAAGGACAAATATTGTATAAGACCACTATTATAAGAACTCAAGAGAAGGTTTAAACACAGAAGAAAACATTCTTGATGTTTACGAGGGTGGGGAGGGAGGGAGAGGGGAATTCACTAACTAGATAGTAGACAAGAATTATCTTAGGTGAAGGGAAGGACAACACACAATACAAGGGAAATCAGCACAACTGGACTGAACTAAATTCTAAGAAGTTTCCTGAATACAACCAAACACTTGGAGGGACAGAGTAGCAGGGGAGGGAGTCTGGGGACCATGGTTTTGGGGGACATCTAGGTCAATTGGAATAACAAAGTTTATTAAGAAATCTTTGCATCCCACTTTGGTGAGTGGCCTCTGGGGTCTTAAAAGCTAGTAAGTGGCCATCTAAGATGCATCAATTGGTCCCAACCTACCTGGAGCAAAGGGGAATGAAAAACATCAAAGACACAAGGAAAATATTAGCCCAAGAGACAGAAAGGGCCACATAAACCAGAGACTCCATTAGCCTGAGACAGGAAGAACTGGATGGTGCCTGGCTACCACCAATGACCACCCTAACAGGGAACACAACAGAGAGTCCCTGATGGAGCAGGAGAAAAGTGGGGTGCAGAACTCAAATTCATGTAAAAAAGACCAGACTTAATGGTCTGACTGAGACTGGAGGAACCTCGGAAGACATGGCCCCTGGACTCTCTATTAACCTAGAACTAAAACCATTCCTGAATCCAACTTTTCAGACAAAGATTAGACTGGTTTATAAGACATAAAATGATACTCATGAAGAATGTGCTTCTTATTTCAAGTAGATACATGACACTAAATGGGCAGCTCCAGTTCAGAGGTGAGATGAGAAGGCAGAAAGAGACAGTAGCTGGTTGAATGGACACAGGAAATCTGGGGTGGAAAGGGGGAGTGTGCTGTCACATTATAGGGATAGCAACTAGGGTCACATAACAATGCGTGTATAAATTTTTGTATGAGAAACTAACTTGAGCTGTAAACTTTCACTTAAAGCACAGTTAAAAAAAAAGTTATGAAGTATGTATTATTAAAACTCATCAGTAACTGTTGCAATTGTTTAGAACTTAGACCAGTGGTTGTCAAAAAACAACAGCAAACTCAATCCTGGTGCCATCCAGTCGATTCTGATTCATGGTTACCCCACGTGTTACAGAGTAGAACTGCTCCATAGGGTTTTCTTGGCTATAATTTTTACCGACGCAGTTTTCCAGGTCTTTCTTCTGCAGCACCACTGGATGGATTCAAGCCACCAAGCATTTAATTAGCAGGCACCAGTGGTTGTCAAGCGGGGTCAGTTTTGCTCCCCAGGGAAGATTTGGCACTGTCTCTGGAGATCATTTTGGTTGCCACAGCTGGGGGAGGGGACTGGTTTTACCAGCACATTTTTAGTTGTAGAGACCAGGGATGCACAGGTCATCCCTCCACAACAAAGCTATCTGGCCTAAACTAACAGAACTGTGGAGTTTGAGAGACCTCAACTTAGACCAATAAAAGCTTTTTTTTTTTCCCAGAGGAGTATTTTATCCCTAGCATTGTTTAAAATGCAAGTGGATGGTGATAATAAAAAATAAGACTGACTTTTAGTTTGTTTAATTACTGTTTTTAAAATCTGTGTAGACAATGCATCTCTTTATTTTCTGCTCTCACCTCCCAGGCCTGGGTGAGATGCCAAGTATAGCAAAAATCTAGTTATCAAGATACTTACGTGATATCACAGGACTCACTGAAGTATTCAATGCCATTAACAGAACTCGACTTTTGAATCTTCTTAGAAAAATTGGCAGCTCTGAACAATTTCCAAATATGCTAAGGTTAATCTGTGATGGCATGTGTCATGCTTTAGTGCTATGGGGCTTGACTGGCCCCAAATGCTACGAAGAACTTACGTTTAAGAATTAATCTTCTTTTGAGATATAGGAAGGCAAAGGGTGGGTGGCAGTGTTGGTAAGGACTATTCACACTAATGGGTTATATGAAATTCAGAGAGCACGTAGAAATCAGGAAATAGCAAGCATCAAAGATAAGGACAAGCAATCAGAAGGGGGCAGATATGAATTTCATCAATTGGTCTGTTTGTTGTCCTGTTTTTATTTTGTTTTGTTTTATGTTAACTGGATTAGCCAAGACTGCAAAAGATTTTGTCACAGGGTACATTAAAGATGGTAAATCAAAGCCAAATGGATGATCTCTTGTCTGATAAAATCCCATGTAATGAAGCAATTTATCCTTTGCGAATGATACAGACCTTCTTGTCTCTGTGCCTTTATTTATTCTATTTCCCTTCCTTTGCCAGTTAACCCTTCCACAAGAAAAAAAAAAAATCTGTATTTTAATAAAGGCCTGGTTTGAATTGGACTTAGAGATGGATGCTCTCTTCCCATTGGGGTTGCAGAGAGGATGAGACATAAACCTAGAGTTGCTAGTAGCCAGTTTGTTACAGTGAAGAGAGAGCCTTCCTGAGAATAGAAAAAAAAAAAAAAGAAAGTAGAGCTAATAGATGGAGATAGATGATTATTTTGTTTGAGATCCTGAATGCCTGTGTCTAAAGTACACACTGAATTTTCCAGTTACATAAGTCAATGTTGTTATTATTAGCTGTCTTTGAGTTGGCCCGTGACTCATGGGAATCCCATGTGTAATGGAGGGAAATGCTGCCAGGTTTTGCACCATGATAAGTTGTGGATCCAGACTGTTGTGATCCATAGGGTTTTCACTGACTGATTTTTGCAATTTGATCACCAAGGCTTTCTTCTTAGTCCATCTTAGTCTAGAAGCTCTGTGGAAACCTGTTCAGCATCATTGCAACCCAGAAGCCTCCACTGACAGATGGTGGTGACTGCATGAGGTGCATTGGCCAGGAACTGGACTCAGGTCTCCTGCATAGAATGTGAGAATTCTAACACTGAACACCAATACCTCCTACAAGTCATTTTTTTTTTTGCTTAAGCTGGTTTGTATTAGAATTCTCACATTCTGTGCAGAAAACCAACACTGAACACCAATACCTCCTACAAGTCGTTTTTTTTTTTTTGCTTAAGCTGGTTTGTATTGGTTTTCTGTCACTTATAACAGAATAACTTATGACTAATATCATCACTTCCTTCCCAAAGTATTCCTCGACCATTTTACTTCTATTTATTCCTTCTCAACTCCAAATTTTCATAGGATTTGGAAGTTTATATTATATACTCCAACGCTTGATTATATGCATTTATTGTTCTCTACTAATTCGATTTATGTGAATCCGCTCTCCTTAATTATATTTTAATAATAGGAATATATTTATGATTTATACATTAGTTTTATATTCAACATTCAGTTTAATTTATGAACTCATAGAGGGAAGATATTTTGCCTTATATTTCTTTTTCCTTTTTCATAGCACTCAGCATAGGGCTAGTCACATAAATGGGTACCTAATTTAATCAAGCTTCCATTCATAGCTGTGCTTGAGGTTGTAACAAGAAACTGATACAGAAACCATCTCTTCTAATTTAAGAGCATCTGAGAAACTTCCAATTCAAGAAGTCACAAGTAGCACACACATGCCTAGAGATAGTAATCTTGGAGTTTACAAAAATACAGAAATGGAATTCATTGTGAAGCAATTTGCAGGAATAGAGCTGGGCCTATTCACTGGCGTGACCTTTGTAAAGTCAGGAACCTTGTCATATTCATCTTTGTACACACCACCAACTAGCACAATACCAGGAAAATAGTAGATGCTCAACACAAATGTCTCTGGTTCATGTGGTCCATCAGTCCTTTGGGTTAATATTTTCCTTGTGTCTTTGATTTTCTTCATTCTCCTTTGCTCCAGACAGGATGGGACCAATAAATGTATCTTAGATGGCCACTTGCAAGCTTTTAAGACCTCAGATGCTACTCAGCAAAGTGGGATGGAGAACAATTCCTTTACGAACTGTTATGCCAAATGACCTAGATGTCCCCAGAGACTATGGTCCCTAGCCCCCAGCTCCAGCCACTTGGTCACTCAAAATATTTTGATGTGTCTTGGAAACTTCTATGCTTTTGCTTTGGTCCAGTTGTGCTGACTTCCCCTACATTGTGTGTTGTCTTTCGCTTCACCAAAGTTGACACTTGTCTACAATCTAGTTAGTGACTTTTCCTCCCCTTCCATCCCCACCCTGATAACCATCAAATATTTTTTTCTGTGTGTAACCTTTTCATGCAATATTTGTCCTTTTGTGACTGACTTACTTCACTCAGCATAATGTCCTCCAAATTCATACATGTTGTGAGATGTTTCACGGATTCATCATTGTTCTTTTTCATTGTGTAGTATTCCACTGTGTGTATGTACCGTAATTTGTTTATCCATTCATCTGTTGGTGGGCATTTAGGTTGTTTCCATATTTTTGCTATTGTGAATAGTGCTACAATGAACATGGGTGTGCATATGTCTATTCATGTGACAGCTCTTATTTCTCTAGGGTATATTCCTAGGAGAGGGATTGCTTGATCATATGTTAATTCTATTTCTAGCTTTTTTAGGAAGTGCCACATAGTTTTCCCAAATGGTTGTACCATTTTACATTCCCACCAGCAGTGCATAAGAGTTCCAATCTCCCCACAACCTAACATTTTTATTTTGTGTTTTTGGATTAGTGCCAGTATTGTCGAAGTGAGATGGCATCTCATTGTAGTTTTGATTTGCAATTCCTTAATGGCTAATTATAGTGAGCATTTCCTCATGTGTCTGTTGTTGTTGTTAGGTGCCATTGATTTGGTTCCAACTCATAGCAACCCTGTGTACTACAGAATGAAACACTACCTGGACCTGCACCACGTTCACAATCGTTGTTATGCTTGACCCCATTGTTGGAGCCACTGTGTCAATCCATCTTGTTGAGGGTCTTCCTCTTTTCCACTGACCCTGTGCTTTACCAAGCATGATGTCCTTCTCCAGGGACTGATCCCTCCCGATAACCTGTCCAATGTATGTAAGATGTAGTCTTGCCATCCTGGTTTCTAAGGAGAATTCTGGCTGTACTACTTCCAAGACAGATTTGTTCATTCTTTTGGCAGTCCATGGTATATTCAATAGTCTTCACCAATACCACAATTCGAAGGCATCAATTCTTCTTCAGCCTTCTTTATTCATTGTCCAACTTTCTTATGCATATGATGTGATTGAAAATACCATGGCTTGGGTAAAGCGCACCTTAGTCTTCCAGGTGACATCTGTGCTTTTCCACACTTAAAAGAGGTCTTTCACAGCAGATTTGCCCAACACAATGCGTCTTTTGACTTCTTGACTGCTGCTTCCATGTGTGTTGATTGTGGATCCAAGTAAAATGAAATTCTTAACAACTTCAATCTTTTCTCCATTTATCATGATGTTGCTTACTGGTCCAGTTGTAAGGATTTTTGTTTTCTTTATGTTGAGGTGTAATCCATTTTGAAGGCTGTGGTCTTCGATCTTCATCAGTGAGTGCTTCAAGTCTTCTTCACTTTCAGCAAGCAAGATTGTGTCATCTGCATAATGCAGGTTGTTAATGAGTCTTCTGCCAATTCTGATGCCCCATACTTCTTCATATAGACCAGTTTCTTGGATTCTTTGATCAGCATACTGACTGACTGAGTAGGTATGGTGAAAGGATACAACCCTGACACAAACCTTTCCTGACTTTAAACCACGAAGTATCCCCTTGTTCTGTTTGAACAACTGCCTCTTGATCTATGTACAGGTTCCTCATGAGCATAATTAAGTGTTCTGGAATACCCGTTCTTTGCAATATTATCTATAATTTGTTATGATCCACACAGTCAAATGCCTTAGCATGGTCAATAAAACACAGGAAAACCTCTTTCTGGTATTCTCTGCCTTCAGCCAGGATCCATCTGACATCAGCAATGATATCCCTGGTTCCATGTCCTTTTCTAAATTCAGCTTTAATTTCTGGCAGTTCCCTGTCGATATACTGCTGCAGCCACTTTTGAATGATCTTGAGCACAATTTTGCTTGCATGTGATATTAATGATATTGTTCGATAATTTCTGCATTCCATTGGGCCACCTTTCTTGGGAATAGGCATAAATATGGATCTCTTCCAGTCAGTTGATCAGTTAGCTGTCTTCCAAATTTCTTGGCATAGATGAGTAAGTGCTTAGCTGCCAGAATGTCTTCTTTAGTGAAAAAAAAAAGCATCTGTTAATATTCTTCGGCCATTTTTTAATTGGATTATTTGTCTTTTTGTTATTGAGGTGCTAAAGTATTTTGTGGATTTTAGAAATTAGACCCTTGTCAGATATGTCATAGCCAATTTTTTTTCCCTGTATATGTCATCTTTTTACTCTTTTTGTGAAGTCTTTCGATGAGCATAAGTGTTTAATGTTTAGGAGCTCCCAGTTCCTTGTTTTTCTTCTGGTGTTTGTACATTGTTATGATTTAGATACTATTTATGCCATGTATTAGGGCCCCTAGAGTTGTTCCTGTTTTTTCTTCCATGGTCTTCATCATTTTAGATTTTATATTTAGATCCTTTTTGAGTGAATTTTTATGTATGGTGTGAGCTATGGATCTTGTTTCATTTTTACAGATGGACATCCAGTTAAGCCAGCACTATTTGTTAAAGAGGCTCTCTTTTCCCCATTTAAGAGGCTTTGGCCCTTTGTCAAATATCAGCTAATCAAAGATGGATGGGTTTACTTCTAGGTTCTCGATTCTCTTCCATTAGTTTAGGTGTCTGTTGTTGTCAAGGCTGTTTTGACTACCATGACTGTATAATAGGTTCTAAAATCAGGTAGTGTGAGGCCTTCCACTTTGTTCTTCTTCAGTAATGCTTTACTTATCTGGGGCCTCTTCCCTTTGCATATAAAGTTGATGATTTTTTTTCTCCATCTCATTAAGGAAAGCTGTTGGAATTTGGGTCAGGGTTGCATTGTACTTGTAGATTGCTTTGGGTAGAATTGACATTTTCACAATGTTGAGTCTTCCTATCCATAAGCATGGTGTGTTTTCCCACTTATGCAGGTCTCCTTTGGTTTCTTGCAGTAACATTTTATGGTTTTCTTTGTGTAGGTCTTTTACATCCCTGGTTAGATTTATTTATAAGTACTTTATCTTCTTGAGGGCTATTGTAAACAGTATTGATTTGGTGATTTCCTTTTCGGCGTTCTCTTCTTTTGTGTAGTGGAATCCGGCTGATTTTTATAGGTTTATCTTGTATTCGGCTATTTTGCTGAAATCTTCTATTGGCTCCAGTAGCTTTCTTGTGGATTCTTTGGGGTTTTCTGTGTATAAGATCATACTATCTTTGAAAAGAGATAGTTTTATTTCTTCCTTACCAATATGGATGTCCTTTATTTCTTTTTCTTGTTTTATTGGTCTAGCTAGGACTTCCAGCAAGATGTTGAAAATAGGAGTGGTGATAAAGGGCATCCTTGTCTGGTTCACATTCTCAAGGGGAATGCTTTCAGACTTTTCCCGTTTAGGATGATGTTGGCTGTTGGTTTTGTAGAAATGCCCTTTATTATGTCAAGGAACTTCCTTTTTTCTCCTATTTTGCTGAGAGTTTTTTTTCAGGAATGGGTGTTGGACTTTGTCAAATGCCTTATCTGGGTCTATTGATATGATCATGTGGTTCTTGTCTTTTGTTTTATTTATGTGAATTACATTGATTGATTTTCTAATGTTGAACTATCCCTGCATACCTGGTATGAATCCCACTTGGTCTTGATGGTCATGATGTATTATTTTTTTGATATGTTGTTGAATTCTATTGGGTCGAATTTTGTTGAGAATTTTTGTGTCTATGATCATGAGAGATATTTGTCTGCAGTTTTTTTTTTTTTTTTTGGTGTCTTTGCCTGGCTTTGGTATCAGGGTTATGCTGGCTTCATCGAATGAGTTTGGGAGTATTCCATACTTTTCTATGCTCTGAAATACCTTTAGTAGTAGTGGTGTCAACTCTTCTCAGAAAGTTTGGTAGAATTCTCCAGTGAAGTCTTCAGGGCCAGGGCTTTTCTTTGTTGGGAGTTTTAAAATACCTTTTCAATCTCTTTTTTGTTATAGGTTTATTTAGTGGTTCTGCCTCTGTTTGTTTTAGTTTAGGTAGGTAGTGTGTTTCTAGGAATTCATCCATTTCTTCTAGGTTATGAAATTTTTTGGAGTACAATTTTTTGTAGTAATCTGATATGATTCTTTTAATTTCAGTTGCATCTGTTGTGATATCACCCATCTCATTTCTCATTCAGGTTATTTGCTTCCTCTCCTGCTTTTCTTTTGTTGGTTTGGCCAATGGTTTGTCAATTTTGTTGATCTTTTCAAAGAATCAACTTTTGGTCTTGTTGATTCTTTCAATTGTCTTTTCTGTTCTCTCCTTTGCTTATTTCTGCTTTAAACAAACAAAAAATATTATACTCATTGCCCTTGAGTCAATTCCAGCTCCTAGTGACCCTATAGGACAGTGTAGAACTGTCCCAAACTGTTTCCAAGGAGCAGCTGGTGGATTCAAACTGCCAACCTTTTGGTTAGCAGCCAAGCTCATAACCACTGAGCCAGCAGGACTTCATTTATGCTTCAATCTTTATATTTTCCTTTCTTCTGGTGCCTGAGGGCTTCTTTTGCTGCCTTCTTTCTATTTTTTTGTGTTATAGCATTAATATTTTTATTTTGGCCCTTCTTTTTTTTTTTCAAGGCAAATGTTCTTTATTTTTATTTTTTTTATTTTTTTTACATTTTTTTAATAACTTTTATTAAACTTCAAGTGAACGTTTACAAATCCAATCAGTCTGTCACATATAAGTTTACATACATCTCACTCCCTACTCCCACTTACTCTCCCCCTCTTGAGTCAGCCCTTTCAGTCTCTCCTTTCTTGACAATTTTGCCTGCTTCCCTCTCTCTCTATCCTCCCATCCCCCCTCCAGACAAGAGTTGCCAACACAATCTCAAGTGTCCACCTGATATAATTAGCTCACTCTTCATCAGCATCTCTCTCCCACCCGCTGACCAGTCCCATTCATGTCTGATGAGTTGTCTTCGGGGATGGTTCCTGTCCTGTGTCAACAGAAGGTCTGGGGAGCATGGCCGCCGGGATTCCTCTAGTCTCAGTCAGACCATTAAGTTTGGTCTTTTTATGAGAAATTGGGGTCTGCATCCCACTGATCTCCTGCTCCCTCAGGGGTCCTCTGCTGTGCTCCCTGTCAGGGCAGTCATCGATTGTGGCCAGGCACCACCTAGTTCTTCTGGTCTCAGGATGATGTAGGTCTCTGGTTCACGTGGCCCTTTCTGTCTCTTGGGCTCTTAGTTGTCGTGTGGCCTTGGTGTTCTTCATTTTCCTTTGCTCCAGGTGGGTTGAGACCAATTGCTGCATCTTAGATGGCCGCTTGTTAGCATTTATGACCCCAGACACCACATTTCAAAGTGGGATGCAGAATGATTTCATAATAGAATTATTTTGCCAATTGACTTAGAAGTCCCCGCAAACCATGTTCCCCAGACCCCCGCCCTTGCTCCGCTGACCTTTGAAGCATTCATTTTATCCCGGAAACTTCTTTGCTTTTGGTCCAGTCCAATTGAGCTGACCTTCCATGCATTGAGTGTTGTCTTTCCCTTCACCTAAAGCAGTTCTTATCTACTGATTAATCAATAAAAAACCCTCTCCCACCCTCCCTCCCTCCCCCCCTCGTAACCACAAAAGTATGTGTTCTTCTCAGGTTTACTATTTCTCAAGATCTTATAATAGTGGTCTTATACAATATTTGTCCTTTTGCCTCTGACTCATTTCGCTCAGCATAATGCCTTCCAGGTTCCTCCATGTTATGAAATGTTTCAGAGATTCGTCACTGTTCTTTATCGATGCGTAGTATTCCATTGTGTGAATATACCACAATTTATTTACCCATTCATCCGTTGATGGACACCTTGGTTGCTTCCAACTTTTTGCTATTGTAAACAGAGCTGCAATAAACATGGGTGTGCATATATCTGTTTGTATGAAGGCTCTTGTATCTCTAGGGTATATTCCTAGGAGTGGGATTTCTGGGTTGTATGGTAGTTCTATTTCTAACTGTTTAAGATAACACCAGATAGATTTCCAAAGTGGTTGTACCATTTTACAATCCCACCAGCAGTGTATGAGAGTTCCAATCTCTCCGCAGCCTCTCCAACATTTATTATTTTGTGTTTTTTGGATTAATGCCAGCCTTGCTGGTGTGAGATGGAATCTCATGGTAGTTTTAATTTGCATTTCTCTAATGGCTAATGATCGAGAGCATTTTCTCATGTATCTGTTGGCTGCCTGAATATCTTCTTTAGTGAAATGTGTGTTCATATCCTTTGCCCACTTCTTGATTGGGTTGTTTGTCTTTTTGTGGTTGAGTTTTGACAGAATCATGTAGATTTTAGAGATCAGGCGCTGGTCGGAGATGTCATAGCTGAAAATTCTTTCCCAATCTGTAGGTGGTCTTTTTACTCTTTTGGTGAAGTCTTTAGATGAGCACAGGTGTTTGATTTTTAGGAGCTCCCAGTTATCTGGTTTCTCTTCATCATTTTTGGTAATGTTGTGTATTCTGTTTATACCTTGTATTAGGGCTCCTAGGGTTGTCCCAATTTTTTCTTCCATGATCTTTATCGTTTTAGTCTTTATGTTTAGGTCTTTGATCCACTTGGAGTTAGTTTTTGTGCATGGTGTGAGGTATGGGTCCTGTTTCATTTTTTTGCAAATGGATATCCAGTTATGCCAGCACCATTTGTTAAAAAGGCTATCTTTTCCCCAGTTAATTGACACTGGTCCTTTGTCAAATATCAGCTGCTCATACGTGGATGGATCTATGTCTGGGTTCTCAATTCTGTTCCATTGGTCTATGTGTCTGTTGTTGTACCAATACCAGGCTGTTTTGACTACTGTGGCTGTATAATAGGTTCTGAAGTCAGGTAAGGTGAGGCCTCCCACTTTCTTCTTCTTTTTCAGTAGTGCTTTGCTTATCCGGGGCTTCTTTCCCTTCCATATGAAATTGGTGATTTGTTTCTCTATCCCCTTAAAATATGACATTGGAATTTGGATCGGAAGTGCGTTAAATGTATAGATGGCTTTTGGTAGAATAGACATTTTTACTATGTTAAGTCTTCCTATCCATGAGCAAGGTATGTTTTTCCACTTAAGTATGTCCTTTTGAATTTCTTGTAGTAGAGCTTTGTAGTTTTCTTTGTATAGGTCTTTTACATCTTTGGTAAGATTTATTCCTAAGTATCTTATCTTCTTGGGGGCTACTGTGAATGGTATTGATTTGGTTATTTCCTCTTCGGTGTTCTTTTTGTTGATGTAGAGGAATCCAAGTGATTTTTGTATGTTTATTTTATAACCTGAGACTCTGCCAAACTCTTCTATTAGTTTCAGTAGTTTTCTGGAGGATTCCTTAGGGTTTTCTGTCTATATAATCATGTCATCTGCAAATAGTGATAACTTTACTTCTTCCTTGCCAATCCGGATACCTTTTATTTCTTTGTCTAGCCTAATTGCCCTGGCTAAGACTTCCAACACGATGTTGAATAAGAGCGGTGATAAAGGGCATCCTTGTCTGGTTCCCGTTCTCAAGGGAAATGCTTTGAGGTTCTCTCCATTTAGAGTGATATTGGCTGTTGGCTTTGCATAGATGCCCTTTATTATGTTGAGGAATTTTCCTTCAATTCCTATTTTGGTAAGAGTTTTTATCATGAATGGGTGTTGGACTTTGTCAAATGCCTTTTCTGCATCAATTGATAAGATCATGTGGTTTTTGTCTTTTGTTTTATTTATGTGATGGATTACATTAGTGGTTTTTCTAATATTAAACCAGCCTTGCATACCTGGTATAAATCCCACTTGATCAGGGTGAATTATTTTTTTGATGTGTTGTTGGATTCTATTGGCTAGAATTTTGTTGAGGATTTTTGCATCTACGTTCATGAGGGATATAGGTCTATAATTTTCTTTTTTTGTAATGCCTTTACCTGGTTTTGGTATCAGGGAGATGGTGGCTTCATAGAATGAGTTGGGTAGTATTCCGTCATTTTCTATGCTTTGGAATACCTTTAGTAGTAGTGGTGTTAACTCTTCTCTGAAAGTTTGGTAGAACTCTGCAGTGAAGCCTTCCGGGCCAGGGCTTTATTTTGTTGGGAGTTTTTTGATTACCGTTTCAATCTCTTTTTTTGTTATGGGTCTATTTAGTTGTTCTACTTCTGAATGTGTTAGTTTAGGTAGGTAGTGTTTTTCCAGGAATTCATCCATTTCTTCTAGGTTTGCAAATTTGTTAGAGTACAATTTTTCATAATAATCTGAACTGATTCTTTTAATTTCATTTGGTTCTGTTGTGATGTGGTCCTTCTCATTTCTTATTCGGGTTATTTGTTTCCTTTCCTGTATTTCTTTAGTCAGTCTAGCCAATGGTTTATCAATTTTGTTAATTTTTTCAAAGAACCAGCTTTTGGCTTTGTTAATTCTTTCGATTGTTTTTCTGTTCTCTAATTCATTTAGTTCAGCTCTAATTTTTGTTATTTGTTTTCTTCTGGTGCCTGATGGATTCTTTTGTTGCTCACTTTCTATTTGTTCAAGTTGTAGGGACAGTTCTCTGATTTTGGCTCTTTCTTCTTTTTGTATGTGTGCATTTATTGATATAAATTGGCCTCTGAGCACTGCTTTTGCTGTGTCCCAGAGGTTTTGATAGGAAGTATTTTCATTCTCGTTGCTTTCTATGAATTTCCTTATTCCCTCCTTGATGTCTTCTATAACCCAGTCTTTTTTCAGGAGGGTATTGTTCATTTTCCAAGTATTTGATTTCTTTTCCCTAGTTTTTCTGTTATTGATCTCTAGTTTTATTGCCTTGTGGTCTGAGAAAATGCTTTGTAATATTTCGATGTTTTGGACTCTGCAAAGGTTTGTTTTATGACCTAATATGTGGTCTATTCTAGAGAATGTTCCATGTGCGCTAGAAAAAAAAGTATATTTTGCAGCAGTTGGGTGGAGAGTTCTGTATAAGTCAATGAGGTCAAGTTGGTTGATTGTTGTAATTAGATCTTCCGTGTCTCTGTTGAGCTTCTTACTGGATGTCCTGTCCTTCTCCGAAAGTGGTGTGTTGAAGTCTCCTACTATAATTGTGGAGGTATCTATCTCGCTTTTCAATTCTGTTAAAATTTGATTTATGTATCTTGCAGCCCTGTCATTGGGTGCGTAAATATTTAATATGGTTATGTCTTCCTGATCAATTGTCCCTTTTATCATTATATAGTGTCCTTCTTTGTCCTTTGTGGTGGATTTAAGTCTAAAGTCTATTTTGTCAGAAATTAATATTGCTACTCCTCTTCTTTTTTGCTTATTGTTTGCTTGATGTACTTTTTTCCTTCCTTTGAGTTTTAGTTTGTTTGTGTCTCTAAGTCTAAGGTGTGTCTCTTGTAGGCAGCATATAGATGGATCGTGTTTCTTTATCCAGTCTGTGACTCTCTGTCTCTTTATTGGTGCATTTAGTCCATTTACATTCAGGGTAATTATAGATAAATAAGTTTTTAGTGCTGTCATTTTGATGCCTTTTTATGTGTGTTGTTGACAATTTCATTTTTCCACATACTTTTTTGTGCTGAGGCGTTTTTCTTAGTAAATTGTGAGATCCTCATTTTCATAGTGCTTGACTTTATGTTAGTTGAGTCGTTACGTTTTTCTCGGTTTTTATCTTGAGTTATAGAGTTGTTATACCTTTTTGTGGTTACCTTATTATTTACCCCTAGTTTTCTAAGTAAAAACCTAACTTGTACTGTTCTATGTCGCCTTGTATCACTCTCCATATGGCAGTTCAATGCCTCCTGTATTTAGTCCCTCTTTTTGATTATTGTGATGTTTTACCTATTGACTTCCATGATTCCCTGTTATGTGTATTTTTATTTATTTTTTTTAATTAATCTTAATTTGTTTGTTTTTGTGATTTCCCTATTTGAGTTGATATCAGGACGTTCTGATTTGTGACCTTGTGTTGTGCTGATATCTGATATTATTGGTTCTCTGACCAAACAATATCCTTTAGTATTTCTTGTAGCTTTGGTTTGGTTTTTGCAAATTCTCTAAACTTGTGTTTGTCTGTAAATATCTTAATTTCGCCTTCATATTTGAGAGAGAGTTTTGCTGGATATATGATCCTTGGCTGGCAGTTTTTCTCCTTCAGTGTTCTGTATATGTCGTCCCATTCCCTTCTTGCCTGCATGGTTTCTGCTGAGTAGTCAGAACTTATTCTTATTGATTCTCCCTTGAAGGAAACCTTTCTTTTCTCCCTGGCTGCTTTTAAAATTTTCTGTTTATCTTTGGTTTTGGTGAGTTTGATGATAATATGTCTTGGTGTTTTTCTTTTTGTATCAATCTTAAATGGGGTTCGATGAGCATCTTGGATAGCTATCCTTTCGTCTTTCATGATGTCAGGGAAGTTTTCTGTCAGGAGTTCTTCAACTATTTTCTCTGTGTTTTCTGTCCCCCCTCCCTGTTCTGGGACTGCAATCACCCGCAGGTTATCCTTCTTGATAGAGTCCCACATAATTCTTAGGGTTTCTTCATTTTTTTTAATTCTTTTATCCGATTTTTTTTCAGCTATGTTGGTGTTGATTCCCTGGTCCTCCAGATGTCCCAGTCTGCATTCTAATTGCTCGAGTCTGCTCCTCTGACTTCCTAGTGCGTTGTCTAATTCTGTTATTTTATTGTTAATCTTTTGGATTTCTACATGTTGTCTCTCTATGGATTCTTGCAACTTATTAATTTTTCCAGTATGTTCTTGAATAATCTTTTTGAGTTCTTCAACAGTTTTATCAGTGTGTTCCTTGGCTTTTTCTGCAGTTACCCCAATTTCATTTTTGATATCATTAAGCATTCTGTAAATTAGTTTTTTATATTCTGTATCTGATAATTCCAAGATTGTATCTTCATTTGGGAAAGGTTTTGATTCTTTTGTTTGAGGAGTTGGAGAAGCTGTCACAGTCTGCTTCTTTAAGTGGTTTGATATGGATTGTTGTCTCTGAGCCATCACTGGGAAACTAGTTTTTCCAGAAAATCCGCTAAAAAAAAAATGCAGTCAGATCCCTATCAGAGTTCTCCCTCTGGCTCAGGCTATTCAGATGTTAATGAAGCCGCCTGGGGAGGGTGGGGGAGGGAACAGAGAGATAGGAGAGTAGCACCTCAGAATATAGCCAGAGTTGCTTGTCTTGCTTGGAATGACTATTATATCTGAGATTCCCGCGGGGCACGTCGCCTATGTGTGCTGGCTGTGTGGAGATTGCCCCCGGGGGGGTCTGGCCCGCTGGAGTCACGGTCAGATCCTCCGCTTCCAGCCCCACGCCCAGCGTCAAGTCTCCCCTACTGGGACGGTGCACTCTCGACTCCAAAATCAGTCGCTGCCTCCCGGGGACTTCTCGTCCCTCCAGCCGCGTGGCCGTGCCCCCCCGAGAACCAGTTGAGCCTCCTCCCGGGGTTAGTTCAGATGGGTGGAGCAGGTCCCCGTGCTTGTGCCGTGACCGAGTGTCCCGGCTGGGACGCTGTTCTCCCCGCTCCAATACCAGTCGCTGCCTCCCGGGGACTTCTCCTACCGGCTGCGTCCCACGCCGCCCGCGCGACCCGACTGGTCCCCTTCCTGGGGTTAGTTCAGGGGGGTGGAGCAACTCTCCGTGTTTATGGCATACCTGCGTCCAGTCCAAATCCCTGCGGGACGGTTCCCCGGCTCGGATGCTGCTCTTTCTGCTCCAAGACCAGTCACTGCCTCCCGGGGACTTCTCCTACCGGCTGCGTCCCACGCCGCCCGTGGAACTGGCTGGTCCCCCTCCCAGGGTTAGTTCAGGAGGGTGGAGCAGCTCTCTGTGCTTGTGCCGTACCTGACTGGTACGCTGGCTCCAGGCTCTGGAAACAATCGCTGCTTCCCCGTATTAGTTCGTTCTCCGTCTCTAAATCTGTGTTTGTTGTTCAGGGTTCGTAGATTGTTATGTATGTGATCGATTCACTTGTTTTTCCGTGTGTTTGTTGTAAGAGGGATCCGAGGTAGCGTCTGCCTAGTCCGCCATCTTGGCTCCGCCCCCCCGGCCCTTCTTTTTTGATGTGTGCTCTTACTGCTATAAATTGACCTCTAAGCACTGCTTTTGCTCTGTCCCAAAGGTTTTGGTAAGATGTGTTTTCATTTAATTTGATTCTATGAATTTTTTTATTCCACCCTCCATTTCTTCTACTGTTGTTGTTAGGTGTTGTCGAGTCAGTTCCTACTCATAGCAACCCTGTGTACAGCAGAATCGAGTACTGCCTGGTCCTGTGCCACTCTCACAATTGTTGTTATGCTTGACACCATGGTTGAAGCCACTGTGTCAATCCATCTCATTGAGGGTCTTCCTCTTTTTTGCTGACCCTCTACCAAAATGATGTCCTTCTCCAGGGATTGGTTCCCCCAATAATATGTCCAAATTATGTGAGACAAAGTCTTGCTGTCCTCCCTTCTAATGAGCATTCTGGCCGTACTTCTTCCAAGACAGGTTTGCTCATTCTTCTGGTAATCCATGGTATATTCAATATTCTTCGCCAACACCATAGTTCAAAGCCATCAGTTCTTCTTTGGTCTTCCTTATTCATTGTCCAGCTTTCACATGCATATGAGGTGATTGAAAACAACATGGCTTGGGCGAGGCACACCTTTGTCTTTAAAGTAACATCTTTTTTTTTTTTAACACTTTGAAAAGATCTTTTTGCAGGTGATTTGACCAATGCAATGCATTGTTTGATTTCTTGACTACTGCTTCCATGGGCTTTGATTGTGGATCCAAGTGAAATTAAATCCTTTACAACATCAATCTTTTCTCTGTTTATCATGATGTTGCTTATTGGTCCAGTTGTGAGGATTTTTGTTTTCTTTATGTTGAGATGTAATCCATACTAAAGGCTGTCGTCTCTGATCTTCATCAGTAAGTGCTTCAAGTCCTCTTCAAGCAAGGTTGTGTCATCTGCATATCCTTGATTTCTTCTATTACCCAGTTGTTTTTAAGAAAGGTGTTATTCAGTTTCCACGTATTTGATTTTTTCCTTGCTTTTTCTGCTATTGATTTCTACTTTTATGGCATTATGATCAGAGAAGATGCTTTGAATTATTTCAATGTTTTGGATTTTGTTAAGGCTTGCTTTGTGGCCTAAGATTTGGTCTATTCTGGAGGACGTTCCATGTGCTTTGGAAAAAGAATGCATACCTTTCTGTTTTGGGGTGGAGTGTTCTGTATATGTGTATGAGGTCAAGTTTGTTCGTTGTGGCATTTAGATCTGTATTTCTTTCTAGATGTTCTGTCTTTCACCGAACTATTATTGTGAAACTGTCTATTTCTCTTTTTAATGCTGTTAGAGTTTGTTTTACTTTTGCGCCCTGTCATTGGGTTCATATATATTTATTATGGTTATGTTCTCCTGGTGTATTCACCCTTTAATCATTATATAGCATCCTTCCTTATCCTTTATGGTGGTTTTTGTTTTAAAGTCTATTTTACAGGCTATTAATATTGCCAATCCTGCTCTTTTTTGATTGTTATTTGCTTGATAGTTTTCTCCATCCTTTGAGTTTTAGTTTGTTTATGTCTTTGTGTCTAAGGTGTGTCTCCTGTAGACAGCATATAGGGGATTGTGTTTTTTTTAATCCATTCTGTCACTCTCTGTCTCTTTACTGGTCCATTTAGCCGATTTACATTCAGTGTAATTATTTTTTTTATGAGTTTAATGCTGTCATTTTGTTGTATTTTGTGTGCATGTGATGTTGACAGTTTTTTTGTTTAGCTTAGTTTTCTGTGCTGAATTCTTTTTGTTTATGTGTTTTCTTTTCATGTCTGTCATTATTGTTTTTGTTTTTTCTGAGTCTTTATGTTTTTCTTTTTTTTTTTACTTTGATGTGTAGGTTTGTTAGCTTCCTTTGTGGTTACCCAGAAATTTGCCTTTATTTTTCTAAGTTTAAACCAGTCTTTTGTTTCTTGATATTGCCTTGACTTCCTCTGCTTGTAGAAGTTCTGTGACTACATCATTTATTAAATCTTTTTTTGTTTTGACATTGTTGTCATTTATATATTGACATCTCTGGTTCCCGATTTTCAGTCTCTTAGCTTTTTTTGTGTGTGTGTGAATTTCCCATCTGGGTTGATATCTGGTTGATCTGTCCTGTGTCCTAGTCTTGGATTGTTGTCTGATATTGTTGGTTCTCTAACTGGAGGACTCCCTTTAATATTTTTTGTAAATTTTGTCTGTTTTTTACATATTCCCTTAATTTCTGTTTACCTGAAAATTACCTAATTTTTCATTGTATATAAGGGACAATTTTGCTGGATACATAATTCTTGGCTGGCAATTTTTTTTCTTCAAGTCTTTTTATATGTCATTCCATTGCCTTCTTGCCTTTACGGTTTCTGCTGAATAATCAGAGCTTAGTCTCATTGGTTCTCCTTTGTAGGTGACTTTTTGTTTATCCCTAGCCACTTTCAGAAATCTTTCATCGTCCTTTGTTTTAGCAAATTTGATTATGATATTTCTTGGTGGCTTTCTTTTGGAGTCTATTCGTTTGCTGAGCTTCTTAGGTAGATATTTTGTCTTCTTTCATGATATTAGGGAAGTTTTCTTAGACAATTCTCTGTGTGCTTTCCATTACCCCCCCCCGCCCCTTTTGTGGTACCCTAATCACTTGTAGTTTTTCGTCCTGATAGTATCCCACATAATTCTTTGGCTTTCTTCATTCTTTTTTCTGATTTTTTCTCAAACAATCTGGTGTCAAGGGATTTATCTTTGGTCTCTCTAACTCTTACTTCCATTGTCTCAATCCTGCACTTATGACCTTCTATTGAGGGTCTAAGTCTGAAATTTTATTGTTAATCTTTTTGAATTTCTAGTTGCTATTTTTGTATGGTTTCCAGCAGCCTGTTTTTTCTGTCATTTTGTTCTAGCATTATTTTCCTGAATTCTTCTATTGCTTTGTTTGTGTGTTTCTTGGTTTGGTCTGTGTTTTGCCTTAGATCCTTTCTGATCTCTTGGAGACCTCTGTATATTCTTTTTCAGGCAGTTCTATTGCTTTGTCTTCCTCTGGAAGGTTTTCTGGTTCTTTATTTTGATTGCTTGTGGGCGTCATCTTGTCCTGCTTCTTTACATGATTTGACATTGACTTTTGTCTCCAAGACATCAATAAGTTATTATATATATTTATCGTATTTTTGTTTATGTATCCTGAGTTTTGTTTTGTTTTGATATGTCCAGGTAGCCTAGGCATGTATGCTACCCTGGTCATTAATCTGGCTTTGTTGAAGCTCTCACCTCCTGTCTCAAGGTGGTCGGAGCAGATACTAGGTGCATGAGCCTGGGAGTATGTTCACTGTTCTTACCAGGGTGCTGAAGATGTAGGCAGCATTTATGGTGAGGTGATGAATCTGTCCTGTTGAACACTTGGCTCTTGGTGCAGAGGGTGGTTTCTATGGTTGTTGGGCTGAGTATTGTGTGTGTGCTCTGCCACTTACTGGTTGGTCGGGGTGCAGGTGCACAGGTCATCAATCACCAAGCATGTGGTCTAGAGGCTCTCACCTACAGTCCTCAGTAGGCAGGGCTGTGTGGGGCTATTTGGGGAAGGCACAGGTCTCTAGTTGCAGTAGGGGGTGATGTGGGGGTAAGGCGGGGGCTGTGAGCTGCCTCCAGGTACCCAGAAGGAGGTATGCCTCTGTCTGCTACAGCGCGTAGTGGGCGGGGGTAGTACAGCAGTCCTTGTGTGCCTGGTGCCATTGGTTGGAGGGTTTGGGAGGTACTACTAATTCTCAGACCTCTATTGTGGGAGGATAGATGGAGTGGGTGGTATCTCTGGCCCTCAGGCCTCCAGTGTGGGTGGATGAGGCCCCTTCTTAGGGGGTGGGGTGGTGTCAAATGTCACAAATCTTCAGCTCCCACTTGGCTGCTGCAGGTGAAAATGTGCTTCAGGTGGGTGCCCTGCCTGTTTTATCTTATGAGGCTGTACTGTGCTGGGTCAGCCAGCTAGGCACTGGTGCAGGAGATCAGCTGGGGTGAAGGGTGCTGCAAGTTCATGGACCCCCTATCCCAATGGCTGGGTGAAGGGGAGTATACCCTTGTGTCAGGTCATAAGTTCCTGGCTTAGGGGGCATGGCAGTGTTGAACGCTGCCAGACTGGTGTCAGAGCAGGGAGGGGATAGATGAGAAGGGAGTGCTCCTAGGCCAGGGAGCTCTGGTGGAGGATGGGTTATCTTGTGTGTGCAGTGGTTTGGGAGCTTTCACTTAACTTTTGCAGGTCTGGTGTCACTCCTATTTGGTTCTGAAGGTATATACAGATTCACTGCTGTTTGGCTGACCAGATGGGGTGGGTTTTGGGTTGGGATGTTGCTGCTTGCATCACCCTGTGTGCACTGTGAAGATTCAGCTAGCAGAATGCCAGTGATCCCATGATCCATAATTCTCCATTTCTGCTATTTTTGAATTGTCTCTCCTTACACCTGTTGCTTAGACTGATTCTTCAACTTTGTTTTTGATGCTTAGGGTTCCTAGATTGTTCTATATATCTGAGTCACTTGTTTTTTCCAGTCTTTGTTGTAAGAGGGACGACACAAAGCATTTGACTTCTGCCATCTTGGCCCCACCTCTCACTTTGTTTCACTTTGGATTGAACCTGATAAACATCTTATGAAGGTGGCATATGACTGCTGCATGTAATATGTGTGATTGTGTAATTCTAAAAACCTAAAAATATTTATTTTTCCTTTGAGGTGGAGATTCAGATGCAAAGTTCTGCAATAAGTAGTCATATAGCAGATACCCTGAAAACAAGTCTTTTGATTTTAAGATGACTTCAGGGAATATCAGAGTTGACTTGGACTATTATTGTGATAATTAACAAATAGTATGACTTAATATAAACAGCATTCTAAGACTAAAATGGAAAAAAAAAAAAACCAAAAGCCTCTGCCCTTACATATCTACTTTCAGTTCAAATTAGTATCCATTCTATTTTCATTACAACAGAGTGAAGTGGAAGAAATGGGTCTCTCATAGCCACAAATCAATATATAAACCCTGATCAATGAATGTGAAGCTCCTCTGGATATTTGAAATATTTTTATGCATTTTGGCAGACTCTATAACAGGAAGCAATCCATTAGGCTTTGAAAAGAGGAAAGCCAATCTTTAGGGTAGATGTCAAATTCTTACATCCCTTATACTTCTGGTATTAGATCTAGTCTTTCTGTCATCTACTACCAGTTATCTAAATGTGGGCTATCTGAAAATTTGAATACACAGACACACACATACACACACACACACACACACAGTCAGTTTACTTGCTTCCATTTTCTATGGGGGCATTGAAAAATATTATTCACTCGGTTTTCTACTGCCTGTAAAATGGAAACAATAATATTGATCCAGGAGTGTTGTGATGATTAATAATGAAATCTCATTCTAGAAATACCCCAACACCATAGAGCTGTCCCTACAACTTCCATCCTTGCTCAAAAAGCAAAAGCTGATGTACAACTAAACCTTGCTTGATGAGTAAAGCAGCTTCTTTGCATATGGCGGACTCTCTGAAATCGTGCTTTCCACATAGGAAGGCTTCAGTATAAGGCCATGATTAGTCACAGGCTGCAGCTGTCACACTTTATCATATTATAGCTAAATGAGCTATCATAGCATAACATGAATTAGTGACAATTTTTTTAGTCTGTTCTAACCTATGACCAAGATTTATGGCTAGCATGGCTGCAAATCACAAGGTGACTTGTTCACTTGGAAACTTGTGCTGAAAGATTATCAGGCTATCCCTGGTCTGTGAAACAAAAGCCTTGCAATTACCTACTCGCCAGGGATGAATAACAAACTGTGCCAAGTGAGGCAAACAGAAAACTCATGGAAAAGTGTTTACTCTTCTTGTTAAGTGTATGTTGTCATATTTAGTGTTTTCTAAGTGTCTGAACCTAGAGGTGAAGAGCTTTGATTGTTTGCCAGGCCCTAGAAATGCTGTGCAGGAGCATTGCTTTGGGGCAGGTGATGCAAATCTCTAGGGGCTTGGAGATGTTATATTCCCTTCTGAAGCTTTTCCTCTTTGAACTCACTGTGCTACTAAGTTCATCTACTAAGAAATCAACCCTTAAGGAATTTGAACTTGTGACACAGGGAGAAGAAAGTTTGTCAAAATTTGTTAGATTGTTAAGTTGTCCTTCTGGCTAAGATTGGTTCTTAAAAACAGTGCTAAAGGATAGAAATGGATGAATAAGGCCTGGTGGTTTAAAATATGATTGACTCTTTCAGTAGAGGGGAAGACATGTACTACAGTACATAGTCCTGCTAGGAGAAGAGCTCAGGAAGTTAAGAAAAGGTTAAGAAAGATTTGTGCCTGGAGAAATTGAGTCAATTGTTCCAATGGGAGTGCGGAGGAAAAGAACAGATGATATTAAACCTCAGCATTCGGAAGAATTATTTTAGTTCTACATTATCCTGTAATTATTACAGCTCTGCAGGTCTCTACTTGTTTTGCAGTATCCTACATTTTTGCTAAATGGTTTAGCACATTTGCAGTAAGAAAATGTGTAAAAAGGAAAGACTCAATGAATTTAATAATCTGCGGTTGGCTCAACTGCCTTAGGAGAAGATTCTAAAAATATATAAATTATTTCAGGGTTACTTAAACTGCTGGCAAAGACTGTAGCTACTGGTTAGCATAATGAAGGTTGAAGCTAGCTCCAAAATGACACTCTGCCCCCCCTAGAAAAAAAAATGAAAAGCAAACTTTGCAGCTCCTGCAGCATACATTTATTTATAAAGTGCTTAGAAAGCAGAATATCCAGAAACATGGGCAGTTACACTCTGGTAAGCAAAACTCTGAAAAATTCTTTTATTGAACTACAGAATTTCCCCTTTGTGTTATTTTCAACTGAGTGTGGATGCCCCCACCCCCAGACTTCTGAAGTCAATGTGAACAGGTGTTGTACCACACAGCTTCTCAACACTAGTATGATTTGGCTAGGGAGTAGGTAGACTATTTGAAAGATGGATGGAAAATTCAGCCTTGAATGTCTATATGAGAGAATCCTAGGCACTTTTTAAGAACTGCTTAGGAGAAAAAGGTGCATAGAATTCCTGAGTAGTAACTCTGTTAATCAGACGTTTTTAGTTCCAGCCTCACTGTAATTTTACAAAATCACTACCAGTACAAACCCAAGTGCACCACCTTTGAAATCAATAATCACCAGTTTGATCTTAGAATTTAACCTATTTATGCATGCCAGATTATACGCGAAAGAAAGATCTGGTCTGCTCAATTTGTTTCCGGTTGCCTATATGGCAGGTCGGTGTGACAGGGACTCAGAGATCTGAGACTCACACTTCCCAGGACTGTCTTAGTAAATTAGGAAGAGCCAGTCTTTTGGGGCCTGTTTGAATTTATTGTGCACACGTAGATTTAACCATAGAAAATATATGTATTTGCTTGAACAAAGAATGGATGAGTTCATATACTTTGAGAGCTTCTTAGAAATACAATTGAGTATTCATTCCCTAAGTCTTCATTCTTTCTCCACCCTTGAACATCACTCTTGCTTCCCTGGAAATCAATTTTTATTAGAATATGGGGCCATCTTGAGGTGAATATTATGAGGTGGTAAGCTCACTATATTGGAATAACTGTTCTACTCTTCCTCTTCAAGGAAAAAAAATCAGACTGGCTATAGTACAGCCTCCAATCAGCTCTATTGCCACAAAGGAAAAAAAAGAGCTCCCGTTGCCCAACCAGGTTTCTGTTGTTGAAGTTAGATTTTTATTGAATTGGGATCATTTTAAGTTAACAGTAGAGATTTGACATAACCAAATTTGACCCGTTTTTCATCTTCTTACAAACCTTGTGCAAGTATTTTTGTAAGGGAGGGCAACCCTAAGTTTAACTTGAAAATGTTGTTTTAATATTTCTGTTATACACAGGGTTGCAGCCATTTAAGTTCCAAAGGAAAATTTCAGAGCTCTCCATTCAGAGATCTTTAATTTCTCTAACTATGGTCCCATTTTTCATTCAGGTCTCTTAAGGCTGCCTGGCTTTTTATAATGTAATGGTCATCTTCATATCTTAATAAAACAAAAATTGAATTATATGCACCACTGGGCAAGCATGACATGACTTTTGCTAGCATATGTAAGGTGTGAAAACCTGGGGGAAAATACTATTCAATTTACGTTCCACTTGAGCACACTGCAGTGCACTGGAGATGAGTTCAGTCTTAATGGCACTGAGCAAGGTAGAAGCAGGGAAAGGTGGAGATCACTGATTTGAACCTAATTAAAAACACTTGATAAAAATGCTAGAAAGCCAGATGGTAAAGTCATTTTCTTAGTACTGTGCCAGTCTAGAGATGGGATATGTTTAGCAGTTGACATTCTGCAAGGGTAGACTGATAATAGCAGAAACCAAAACGATTTTGTTAACACTGTTAGGCATTACTTTTAAAACTCTTTCATGCTTCTGTATTTAAGCGGAAACAAAAATGAAAATTCTCTATTTTAATCAAATTTTAAAACTCTACAAGAGCCTCAAGTATTTGATTACTATTGAATATCTCCAACACTAATTTGAAAACTAAATATTAATACCATTATAATATAATAGCAAATAGTGAAGTGGAAATTCAACACACTAGGATGGTTATCATTCCTTGAGAAAATTGTTCCTCTTTAATTTTAAAAGTTAAACAATTGATTATTCCAAAAACAACTCTTAAACTAAAGCACTTAAATAGTGTTCAAATTTCAGCAGCTTTTCATCTCCAAATACAAACATTTAGACATTGAAAATTCCATCTGGTCATCTAATATTAGAAGGATCTTTCTTGAACATTTTCATTGCCATGACTGTAAGCAACAACTCTACAGAGAAAAAAGTAGTTAAATCAGAATTGTTTCCTTTCTTCCTCCAGACCATTTTCTCTCATCAATACAGTGTTGCAATGGAGAATGAGTAGAAACTCTCAGATAAGTATCTATATGCATTGAAGGAAACCCTGTTGGTGTAGTGGTTAAGTGCTATGACTGCTAACCAAAAGGCTGGCAGTTCAAATCCATCAGGCGCTCCTCGGAAGCTCTATGGGCCAGTTCTACTCTGCTCTATAGGATCGCTATGAGTCAGAATTGACTCGATGGCAACGGGTTTGGGTTTTTTGGTTTTATATACATTGAATGCTATTAAAAAATTAAATAGAATTAAATATACATTCACAGTATGGAACCGAGTGAGCTGTATTTTGAAATGCTTTATTTGAAAAAGGGGAAGACAGTTTAAGACATAATCAGATGTCTATCCAGTAACAAAGAGATGGAGAATGGGGGAAAAACAGTTAGGAAAAATCAAGACAATCATTGGTGCCTAACTTTGCCACCAAAAATTAACTTTTGGAGCATGGATTTATAGCCTTGATGTTCTCCTTCAGTCTGTTTGTTCCTCTGTGCTGTAACTGAATTAATTTATAGTTAACCAGGGCTTTCACAGTGCCAGGAAAGAGTAAATGGATCTGCCTTTTTCCAGCGAACAAAAAACAATAATGCCTTGGATTTATGGTCTTCCTTTTCCAAAGAGCTCAGAGGGAAGACATTTTGCCGCCCAATTTATCTCAAATAGTGAAGAGCCTTTAACAAGAAGTTTAGGTAGTGTCAGGGACACGGCTAATGAGGTTTGTTGAATCCCAGTTTTTATAAAGTAGAATGTTATATGCCTCAGAAAAGGACTCGCTCAGTACCACAATTCCTGGAATCTTTCACAAATTCTCTTCAGGGCAATTTGTTTCATGGATTATTGTCAGGACTATATGAGCCAGCAAACAAATAAACTATGTAACCTGTTTCACTCCTGAGGCATATAATTGGCAGAGTGAAATACTTAACAGAATGTTCTTCATTGCTACTGGGGCAATTGGGGTTTCACTTTTTTTGTTAGCAGTTACCATGTTCACCAAAACATTATTTCCTGCCTTACTTGATTCTCCAGTGGTGTATCTGTCTTTCAGTCTTCCAACTCTTCTCTCTGGTACATCCCTGGATTACATTTAGATAATGCTTAGACTTTTTATTTGAATTTGCATATTTTCCACTCTATTTTCACGAAAGGAGCCCTGATGATGCAGTGGTTAAGAGCTCGGCTGCTAACCAAAGTTTGGCAGTTCGAACCCACCAGCTGCTCCGTGGGAGAAAGAAGTGGCAGCTTGCTTCCATAAAGATTACAGCCTTGGAAACTCTGTCCTATAGGGTCGTTATGAGTAGGAATCAACTCTACCGCAATGGATTTTTATTTTCACTGAAAAATTTTCCCTAAATATCCAATAATAGGGTTTTGACTAAACAAATTGTGATGCATACAAATAATAAAATATTATGCAGCCATTATCCTGTTTTTTAAAGTAAGCTGATTTGAAGCATAATTATACACAATAAACTGCATCCATTAAAAGTGAACAATTTGATGGGTTTTGACAGGAATTGACTCAACAACAATGGGTTTGGTTTTTGGTTTATCAAGATACAGACCATTTGTATCACCACCAAAAAATTGCTCATACCTCTTTGTAATCCTTCCCCCACTTTGTTTCTTGCCAAAGCAACAAGTGATCTGTCTTCTGTCATTCTAGATAGTTTGCATTTTCTAGAGTTTCACACAAGTGGAATAATACAGTGTATACTCTTTTTTTTTTGGCTAATTTCCTTCTCGCAGTATAAATATTTTCTGATTCATTCATGTTTTTGAGTATCAATATTTTATTTTTATTTCTGACTAATATCTCATTAGATTAATTTACCATATTTTGTTTATCCATTGACTATTTGAAGGACATTTGGTTCATATCCAGATTTTGGCTATTATAAATAAAGCTTCTATGAACATGTCCATACAGGTTTTTGTATATATATGTTTTGATTTCTTCTGAGTAAATACTTCGCAGTGAAATGGCTGAGTTATACCATAAAAAAAAAAAACAGTGCCATTGAGTTATACCATAGGTGTACATTTTTTTCCTAAGAAACTGCCAAACTGTTTTCTAAACAAGCTGTACCATTTTACATTCCTACCAGCAATGTATGCCAGTTGTCTATATCCTCACAAACACTTGCGGTTTTCAGTTTTAGTCATTCTAATGGGTTTTTAATGTGTTTTTTAGTGGTGTAATATTATGAATTTAATTTTCATTCCATGATGACAAAAGATGTTGAGTACCTCTTCATGTGCTTATTGACCATTTGTATACCTTCTTTTGTGAATTTTTGAAACATTTTGACCAGTTTTTTTTTTTTTTTTTTGTGTGTGTGTGTGTGTGTGTGGAAGGAGATTGAGTTGTAAGAGCTCTTAATGTAATCTGGATACAAGTCCTTTGTATCTGCAAAATACTTTCTCCCACTTTGTGGCTTGACTTTTTATTTTTATAATGGTGCCTTTCTATTACTTTCTGTGTCTTGTCAAAACACACACACACACACACACACACGCAGAACATTGCGTATCCCAAGATTTTCTGTTTTTTTTTTTTAATATTTAGGCCTATGATAGATTTTGAGTGGATTTCTGCATATGGGTTGAGGTAAGGGTTAATATTTATTTTTTTCCATATGAATACCTAGTTGTTCCAGAATTGCTTGTTGAAAAGAATTTCCTTTCTCCATTGAATTGCCTTAGCATCTTTGTTGAAAAATTATATCCATATATGTGGGCCTATTTATGAACTCTATTCTGTTCCTTTGATCGGTATGTCTATTCCTTCATTCATATCACACTTGATTACTACTGCTGCATAGTAAGTCTTGAAATCAAGTAGTATAAGTTCTCCAACTTGTTTCTTCTTTTTAAATTGCATTTGTTATTCTAGGTTACTTACATTTTCATGTACTTTTAGGAATCAACATGAAAATTTCTATAAAAAAGCTCTGTTTGAATTTTGATTGAGATTATGTTAAATCTAAGGGTTAATTTAAAAAAACTGGGTGGTACAAATGGTGAATGCTTCTAACTGAAAGGCTGGAGGTTTGAGTCCACCCAGAGGTAGATTGGAAGAAAAGCCTAGAGATCTACTTCTTAAAAATCAGCCACTGACGATCCTATAGAGCACAGTTTTACTCAGACACACATGGAGTCTCCGTGAATAGGAATCAACTCGATGGCAAGTGTTTCCTTAAAGATTAATTTGGGAAGAAATGACGTCTTAGCAATATTGAATTTTCTAATTCACGACCATGGCATAGCTCTCCATTTATATGTCTTTAGCTTCTCTGAGCAATGTTCTGTAGTTTTCAGTGAGACATTTCACGTTTTGTAAAATTTATTCTTAAGTATTTTATATTTTAATGGAACTATTGTCAAATGAGTTTTTAAATTTCATTTTCCTAATATTTGCTAATGTATAAAAATACAGTTGATTCTTGGATATTAACTTTTTATCCTGTAATCTTGCCAAACTAATGTATTCTGTTAGTAGTTTTGTAGATTTTCTAAGTACACAATCTTGTTTTCTGGAAATAGAGTTTTATTTCTACCTTTCCAATCTTTATGTGTTTTACTTATTTTTCTTATTGCAATAGCTAGAATGAGCAGTACAACACTTAGGCGGAAGTTTTGAATATTTAACCAATAAGTACCATGGTAGTCATAGATCTGTTTTTTTTTTTTTATAGATATCATTAATCCAGTTGAGGAATTTTCTTTCTATTCGTAGTTTCTTGTGAGTTTGTTAGTTTATTTTAAGTCATACATGGCTGTTGAACTTTCTCAAATTAATTTCTTTGTTTCTGAATCTATTGAGATGGTCATATATTTTTCTTCTCCTTTATTCTATTAACATGGTGTATTATATTGGTTTATTTAAAAAAATTAAAGTAACCTTGCATACCTGTGATAAAACAAACTTAGTCTTTGTGTTATTATTTTAATATATGATTGGGGTTGATTTGTTAATATTTATTAAAGACTTTTGTGTCTATGTTCATGACAGATATTGTTCTGTAGTTTTTTTTTTAAAGTAATATCTTTGTCAGGTTTTGGTATCAAGGTTATGTTGGCTTCATGAAACCATTTGGAAGGTGCTCCCTCCTCTGTGTTCTGAAAAAATTTTGTTTCATCTTATGTCAGTTGTATAGCTAAGAATTTGTTCATTTCATGTAAGTTATTAAGCTTGTTAACATAAAGCTGTTTCTAATATTTTCTAATTTTATTTATTTATTGGTTTGGTGAAAACACACACAACAAAATATATACCACGTCAACAATTTCTACATGTACAATTCAGTGACATTCTTCAAGTTACTGTTGACAATTTGATCCCATATAGATAATTCTTTAAATGGGTATACTGCTTAATGCAGACATACTTTTCTAATTATGTTAAACTACTATTTGGTTTAAAGATGAATTCAGGGGATAGTTTCAGTTCAAGGTTTAAAGATTTCTTCAGGCTAATAGCTGTGAGGGGTCATTTGGTCTCAATGGCTTCAGAAAGTCTGTATTCCATGAGAATTTGAAATTCTATTCTGCATTTTCTACCATTTGATCAGGATTCTTCTATAGAATCTTTGATCTAAGTGTTCGGTGTTGATAGCCGGGCACAACCAGTTCTTCTGGTCTCCTGGCAAAGGAGGCAGTTGTTCATGAAGGTGATTGGACATATATTTCATTTCCTCCACCGATTCCTGACCGTCTTACTTCTTCTGGTGCTCCCAGTGAATAGAGACCAGTGGCCTTTGGTGGCTGCTCAAAAGCTTTTAAGACACTAGGTGCTACACAATGAACTAGTAAGTAGAACAGAAGCACCAAAATTTTTATTAGATCAATTGACTGGAATATCCTACGAAACCATGGTCCCAAGCCTCTGAACCAAGAAAACAAATCTCATGAGATGCTTGATTGTACATAGGCAATATCAGCAGCTGCATTTTATTTATTTATATATATATCTCACATACCTTTTGCCAGTTCAACCTGTTGCAGATGTATAACTTAGTGATATCAATTACGTTAGTTATGCCGTGCAATCATTTCCCCCAATCAATGTCTGATTACCTTCACCATTGTTTGGGAAGTAGTAAATCTGTTATGATGAAGGACTATTCTCCAATTTTTAAATCATCTTTTTAATGTCTCCAGAACCAATGGCACTATCCTTTTTTTAATTCCTGATAGTGGTGATTTACATTTCTCTCTCTCTCTCCTTTGTTTCTCAATCAGCCTAACTAGTGCATTTATCAATTTTGCTAAACTTTTCGTGGAACCAGCTTTTGATTTCATTAATTTTTTGTAGTATCTGTTATTTTGTTTTGTTGATTTCTGCTCTATCTTTATTTCATTTCTTCTACTCACATTTTTTTTTTTTTACTTTTACAGTTTTTGCTTCTTGAGGTAGGAATTTAGGTCATTGATATTAGTCCTTGCTTCTTTTCTAATATAAGCATTTACAACTGGCATTTCCTATTAGACACTATATTTTGACATGTTTTATTTTCATTATCGTTAATTTTGAAACATTGTTTTATATTTCTGCTTTTATTTGTGATTTCTTCTTTGACTCAATTATTTGTAAGTGCCTTGTTTAAGTTCTAAATATTTGGGAGTTTTCTGGATTCTTATTGTTATTGGCTTCTATTTTAATTCTATTTTGGTCAGAGAACATACCCTGTATAATTCAACCCATTTTATGTACATTGTAATATATTTTATGGTCATATATATGGTCTATCTCGGTGAATGTACCATGTGTATGTGAAAACAAAGTATGTTATTTAGTTTTTGAGTGCAGTAGTCTATAAATACCAGTTAGGTCAACCTGATGAGATTGTTTTTCAGATTCTCTATGTTTTACCTTATTTTTGCCTAGATATTCTATGAATTCCTAAAAGAAGTTGTTAAACTTAATGGTCTGACTGAGACTGAAAGGACCCCGGTGGTCATGGCCCCCAGACCTTCTGTTGGCCCAGGACAGGAACCATTCCCGAAGTCAACTCTTCAGACATGGATTGGACTGGACAATGGGTTGGAGAGGGATGCTGGTGAGGAGTGAGCTTCTTGGATCAGGTGGACACTTGAGACTATGTTGGCATCTCCTGCCTGGAGGGGGTTAGAAGCTAGCAAAATGGACAAGAAAAGAAAGAGTGGAGGGAGAGAGCGGGCTGTCTCATTAAAATTAGGGGGAGAATAACTGGGAGTATGTAGCAAGGTGTATATAAGTTTTTATGTGAGAGACTGACTTGATTTGTAAACTTGCACTTAAAGCACAATAAAAATTATATACAAAAAGAAGGTGTTAAAATATCCTACTGTGATTTTGGAATTGTCTGTTTCTCCTTTAATTCTGTTTATTTTTGATTCATGAGTTTTGACATTCTATTATTAAACAGATGTATATTTATGATTCTCCCTGTCATGACTATTATCATTATGAAATGTTACCTAACAACAACAAAAACAACCTTTGATAATACTCTTTATTTTAAAGTGTATTTTGACTGGTACTAATACAGGCCTTCTTATGCATACTGTTTACATGATATACATTTTTCAGTCCTTTTTTTCCCACAGATCCATGCTTTATATTTAAAGTATGTCTGCTATATACAGCATATAGTTGGGTATTACCTTTTTAGCATTTTTGATAATCTCTGCCTTTTAATTGGAGCATTTAGTATATTATCATTTAATGTAATTATTGATATAGTTGTCTTTAGATATACTATTTTAATATTTGGTTATTGATTCCCCCCTTTTTTCTGTTTTTCCCATCCTGCATTCTTTTAGATTATTTGAATATGTCTTAGAATTTTATTTTAATTTCTCTATTAATTTTTTATCTATACCTTTTAAATGTTTTTAGTAGTTGCTCTAGGGATTACAATTCTCATTCTAAAGTTTTCATAGTCTTTTACGGATTAATATTGTATCACTTAGATAAAACATAGTAACCATGCAATTGTATAGGTCCATTTTGCACCCCTCCCCACCTTTTATGTAATGTTTGCCATACATATTACAACTACCTACATTGTAACTCCATAGGAGAATGATGCAATGTTTGCTTTAAATAGTCATATGCATTTTAAAGAAATTAAGAGAGAAAATGGTCTTTTATATTCACCAAAAATCTTACATTTTATGATTTTCTTCATTCATTCCTGAAGATCTCAGGTTCTGTCTGGTGTCATTTCTTTTCTACCTGAAGAACCTTCTTTAGCATTTCTTGTGGTTCAGGTCTGCTGGTGATTAACTCTCTTAGTTTTCTTTTGTCTGAAAACATGAAATATATTCTATGCTAGTTGCTTCCTCCAAATTCTGACTCCCTTCTGAAATGCACATGATTTTAATTTACCAGAAGATGATTTTTGGAACTTATTCATAGTAGAAGTAGAATTCCCATTAACTAATTTTTGAAAAATATCTAAAACATGGGAAAGTGTTTATGTAGTAATGATAAGTGAAGTAGTATGATGACGAGCAGAATATATTTCAGTTTTAGAAACAAAAAAAGTAGGTATATATTTATACTGTATAAAAATGAAAAGGAAATTTGTCTAAGTATAATAGGGATTATTTCCTGGTGGTCAGATAATGGCTAATTTTTATTTTATTCCTTAGAACTTGCTATAAGTTATATTTTTAAGAACAGCACATTTAATTTTATGATCAGAAAAATAATAAAATTGATGTAAAAATATGCTGGAAGGCAATGAATTAATAATTAATAAATGAATCATATAGTCAAATCTTCTAGTAGTTCAGAGGAGGAAAATAATATCCACGCCAGATGATCAGAGCAGCTTTTCATGGAGAGGACAGGATATAAAATGTTTCTGGAAGGGGACAGTTTAAATAGGTGTTAGGTGAAACAGGTAAGGCTGGAAGGTACATTCAAATTTCTTTCTCATTATGGAATTTTAATCCTTGAAATCCAGAAGGCGTATGTGAAGCCTATTTCGTTTATGAGCTACGATATATGTTTGTTTCACCGTGTTTCACCCATAGACTGATTCTGTTAGCAATCGTGAGAGAGGGATGATGGTTTCCTCATGCAGCCTTCTGCTTGATTTCTATTTCTGTTTCACTGGACAGGACGGGGGCAAGAGAAGAATGGAGTAATAACTTTTATTTATTTATTTTACTTCTATTGCTTTCTTCTCAGTCTCCCCCAACATTTTAATTTCCATCTAGGGGAATATTCTCAAACTGAATAATTTCATAAACCTCATTTATCAAACTTTATGCAAGAATTATTTCTTGTTTTTCTGATATCATTTTCTGTGCTTTCTTCCTCTAATTTGGGGAAAAAAATAAAATTTTTAAGGAAAAAAGAAGATTGAGATTTTAACTTGGAATTAAAAATTAAATGCTTAAAAACATTTCATGTCGAGTTTTAACTAAGAAGTGTTAAAGTTCAAAGAGCTATTTTTGGAATATGATTATGATAATTATGCTTTTTAATCTTAACAACATTTCAAATGAACAGGCCCCCCACTGACCGGAGATCTCAAATTGTGTAAACATTTTTTTTTTATTCTTTGAAGCTCAACTGTTAGGTGAAAAGGGACAAGTTACACTATAATAAACTGCATATAAGGTAATTAATCACATATTCAACTTCCAGGACATATCCTGGAGTGAACACTGACTAAAGCCTTTCCATACCAACCTCTACAATGATCACTGATGTTCGGTATGACGAATATCATTGCAAGATTGTGAGTATTTAAAAGAAAGTTCAATTATGCTGAGAATACAGAACAGGGAAATGGGCTCATGTATTTTAAAAAGAATATTTGCAAGTGTTGAAACAGAGGGTTTTATTGCTTAAATATCAGAGAAAAAAATCTTCTAGAGTACTCTATTTCTTGAACTTTTTAGCTAATTGACATTTAATGCTTACATATTTTAAAACAATATAGTCCAGTGGGTTAATATTTTTAGGCAAAATATAGGTTATATTAGGCAAATTGATATTTTTTGTTCATTTTCTTATCAGTGTCCTCTATATTTGTAATTGTAGTTAGTCAAGCTTTCTAACACAAAGGCATCTAACAATCATCCCTTCAAAAGGTCAGCAATAAAACACATTAAGAGTATAGTGGATCCTTAAATAAAAGTACATTTTTAAAAAGGTTTCAAAGAAAGTTTAACTATTGATCATTCAAAATTCACTTAAGCATCTAGAACAACAATATTCAATTCAACTTTCTGTGAAACTGGAAATGTTCTGTATCTGTGCTCTCCATTATGGTAGCCACTAGTCACATACTGAGCACTTGAATGTGGCTAGTGTGACCTAACCAAAAAAAAAAAAAAAAAACCAAACCCAGTGCTGTCAAGTCGATTCCGACCCATAGCGACCCTATACGGAAGAATAGAACTGCCTCATAGAGTTTCCAAGGAAAGCCTGGGAGATTTGAACGGCTGACCCTTTGGTTAGCAGCCGTAGCACTTAACCACTTTGCCACCAGGGTTTCAAGTGTGACCCAGGTACTGAATTTTTAATATCAATTAACTTTATTTAACTTAATGTGAAATGGCCACATGTGGCCAGTGGCTACCTTATTCCAGTCCTCATATATTATTGAAGTGGTAACACGATGATAAACTTTTGAGTAGTTTTTCTTTTCCTTTGTTTTAATTAATTCTGAAATGGGAATTTAGTTAGGAATTGAAAATTCAGGGAAGTTCTTCAATTCATTCCCTTCAGGCTCCAAATAAATAAGAGGAAAGTAAATACATAATCACATACACAACCCAGATATTTATTTGTACATTTATGACCTTGTTTAAATATTCTTCTGAGTTTTAATTTTTAAGTGCTCTGTATTGGAGGCTATACTGGCTAAAATTTTAAAAAAATCACATGCTTAAGATAAAAAATGAATGCTGTTGTTGTGTGCCATCGAGTAGATTCTGACTCATAGAGACCCTATGTGACAAAGTAGGGCTGCCACATAGGGTTTCCTAGGCAGATTTTGGGAACAGATTGCCAGGTCTTATCTCCCATGGAGCCACTGGTAGGTTCAAACCACTGACCTTTCCCTTAGCAGTCAAGCACTTAACATTGCACAACAAAGACTCCTTAAAAAATGAATACTTAATTGGTTAAAATACTTAAATTTATTTTTAATTGAAGAAAAGACACCTGAATACACAATCTTGTTGTGTCAAATATGTAAAATCATTGTAACTGCCTGTAGATTCTGATTGTGGCCCATAGCCTTCTAATATACCATGACAAAAAATTCTTGAGTGAAAGGAGAATGTAATGATTAAGCAAATTTGATCCTCTTCAAGTTCTACCACCAAATACATTCCAGAAGTTGCGGTAAGAAAGATAGTTGTTTCTCCATTTTTTTTTTATTGTAGAATATGTGATGAAGGGGCATTGGTGGAATGGGGTATTAGGAGGGGGCTTACCAAAGCAGACAATCAGTTGTCATCAGGCCAATTCTACCTCATGGCAACCCCATGTATTTCAGAGTAGACTTGTGCTCCATTTTTGTCTTAGGCTGGGTTCTTTAGAGGAGCAAAACCAGTGAAATTCATGTATATAAATAGGTAAAAAAAAAATTGGTAGAGAGATTTAATTCAAGGAAGTGGCTCACTCAGTTGTGGAGGCTGAAAAGCCCCAAGTCCACAGATCAGACATCAGGTTTCTCTTGGCTCATGTGGTTGCAGGGGCTGATGAACCCTAAATTGGCAGGTCAGATGGCAGGTTGCTAGCTCACGGAACTACAGGAGCTGACAAATCTCAAAATCTATAGGTTAGGTGGCAGGCTGTAGGCTCACATCCCAAGAACAGGAGGTCAGATGATGACGAGTAGGATGCAAGATCCAGTGCAAGAGTGAGCCTTGCAGAAACATCCAGTTATATACCAGAAACAGGCCACACACTCAAGGAAACTCCCCTTTCAACTGATTGGCTGCTCATAGCAGATCTTATCAAGGAGGTGATTACATTATATCAGATCTCATCATGGAGGTGATTTCATGATATTACATTACGAAAGGCCAAAGATGAAAAAAAATGAATACATTTACCAACTTCTGCAGTCTGAAATTGATTGAACATGTAATCAGGATGCATTGATAATTACTGGTGATTGGAATGCAAAAGTTGGAAACAAAGAAGTAGGATCGGTAGTTGGAAAATATGGCCTTGGTGATAGAAACCATGCTGGAGATCACATAATAGAATTTTGCAAGATGAACAACTTCATTGCAAATACCTTTTTTCAACAACAAAAATGGCAACTATATACATGAACCTCAGCAGATGGAATACACAGGAATCAAATTGACTACATCTGTGGAAAGAGATGATGGAAAAGCTCAATATCATCAGTTAGAGCAAGGCCAGGGGTTGACTGCAGAACAGACCATCAATTGCTCATATGCGAGTTCAAGCTGACACTGAGGAAAATTAAAACAAGTCCACGAGAGTCAAAGCATGATCTTGAGTATATCCCACACGAATTTAGAGACCATCTCAAGAACAGATTCGATGTGTTGAACACTAATGACTGAAGGCCAGATGAATCGTAGAAAGACATCAAGGACAACATACACGAAGAAAGCAAGAGGTCATTAAAAAGACAGGAAAGAAAGAGAACACCAAAGTGGATGTCAGAGGAGACTCTGAAACATGCTCTTGAATGTCAAGTAGCTAAAGTGAAAGGAAGAAATGATGAAGTAAAAGAGCTGAACAGAAGATTTCAAAGGGTAGCTCAAGAAGACAAACTAAAGTATTATAATGAAATGTGCAAAAACCTAGAGTTAGAAAACCAAAAGGGAAGAACATGCTCAACATTTCTCAAGCTAAAAGAATTGAAGAAAAAATTCAAGCCTCGAGTTGCAATATTGAAAGATTCTACAGGGAAAATATTAAACGATGCAGGAAGCATCAAAAGCAGATGGAAGGAATACACAGTAACTATACCAAAAAGAATTGGTCAAAGTTCAAACATTTCAGAGGCAGCATATGATCAGGAACTGATAGTGTTATGCGGATGACACCGCCTTCCTTGCTGAAAGTGAAGAGGACTTGAAGCACTTAGTGATGAAGATCAAAGACAACAGCCTTCAGTATGGATTACACCTGAACATAAAGGAAACGAAATTCCTCACAACTGGACCAGTAAGCAACATCATGATAAATGAAGAAAAGATTGAGGCTGTTAAGGATTTCATTTTACTTGGATCCACAATCAATATCCATGGAAGCAGCAGTCAAGAAAAAAAAATGATGCATTGCATTGGGCAAATCTGTTGCAGAAGATCTCTTTAAAATGTTCAAAAGCTAAGAAGTCACCTTGAAGTCTAAGGTACACCCGACCCAGGCCATAGTGTTTTCGATCACCTCATGTGAATGGGAAAGCTGGATGATGAAAAAGGAAGACCAAAAAGGAATTGATGCCAAATGTACAACCAAAAATGCACTAGCCTGTTTATATCTTACATTTTATAAGTAATGGGATAAGGAAGGGAAGAAAACAAAAATATTACATATATATTTACATATATATTATTCAAATGCACACGTATAATAAAACACTCATAGCAATTACAGTCCTCATTTCTGCTTCTGGTCGCATGGTCGTAGCTGGTATTTAGAAGTACCTTCCTCCCCCACCCAGTCTGTATTCCCTTTACCCTCAGCAAGCACTTAAGCTGGTTGTGCTTCTTTGTTTGGTGGAGTCACCCAAACCTTCATTCCTGAAAGGTATGGGCCATTAGTAGTCATGTCAGAATTGAGTTGCTATAGTTTACCATTGACTTTAATCCCAGGCCATGATAGCACTAACAGACACCCTAATAGATATCCCGTACCATAGACATACTTTTCTTTACCTGCATTCTACAATATCAATCCGATTTCCCTTTGGTAATCAGAAATAATCATTCCCCTCTTTGCCTGTTAATCCAGAGGCGTGAGAAGCCCAAAGTGGCTGAGTGGCCTTCTTAGCTTCCAGTTCAATGGAATCAGAGTTGTATCTCCTGGTGGGAGCATTCCTACCTTTGGAACTAAGACCTCTAGACCTGCAGAGCATAGGGTTCAGTGAACAGGAAGCAAAAATTTTGTGTGTATGTCACTAGGAGTAATAGTGAGTGGTTTCACTTCCATTTCCACCCCTTGATTCCTAGACCCATGAATCCTGGCTGTGAAAGAAACAGCACCATATATTGGACACTAATTTACAGCATATAGAGCCTCCTGGGGAACATCGCCACAACCCTGCATGGCATTGCCACCTAGCTGACGCCATAATTTTGTATTTAGAAGGCAATTCCATCATTCCATCAAGCCAGCTGCTTCAGTATGATGAATAGGATGTTAATTCCAGTGAATTCCATGAGCATGAGCCCATGGCCACACTTCATTTGCTGTGAAGTTAGTTTCTTGATCAGAGGCAATGTTGTGTGGGATACCATGATGGTGGATAAGGCATTTTGTAAGTCCATGGATAGTAGTTTTGGCAGAAGCATTGTGTGCAGGGAAGGCAAATCTGTATCCAGGTGTCTATCCCAGTAAGAACAAAACACTGCCCTTTCCATGATGGAAGTGGTCCAATGTAATCAACCTGCCATTGGGTTGCTGGCTGATCACCTCTAGGGGTGATACCATATTCGGAACTCACTGTTGGTCTCTGGGGCTGGCAGATTGGGCAATAAGTAGGGGCTGTAGCCAAGTTGGCTTTGGTGGGTAGAAGTACATGTTGCTGAGCCCGTGCATAACCTCAATCCCTGACCCCATGGACATTTTGTTAATGAGCCCATTGGGCAATGGCAGGAGTAGCTGGGGAAAGAGAATGACTGGTTTCCACAGCACACATCATCCAATCCACTTGATTTTTAAAATCCCCCTCTGCCAAGGTCACCCTCTGGTGAACATTCACATGAGACACAAATATCTTCACTTCTTTGGCCTCTTCAGAGAGGTCTAACCACATGCCTCTTCCCCATATTTCCTTGTTATGGATTTTATAATTATGTTCCTTCCAAGTCCCTGACCATCCAGCAAAACCATTGGCCACAGTCCATGAATCAGTATACAGTCTCACATATGGTTATCTCTCCTTCTGAGCAAAATGAACAACAAGGTGCATTGCTAGAAGTTCTGCCCACTGGAAGCATTTGACTTCACCATTGTCCTTCAGGGAGGTCCCAGAAACAGCTGTAATGCTGCCGCTGTCCACTTTTGAGACCTGACAGCATATTGCACAGAACTATCTGTAAACCAGGCGTGAATTTTCTCTTTCTCAGTTAATTGATTGTAAGGAACTCTCAATGAGTCCGTAAATGCAGACTGAGAGCAGGAAGGTAATGTGACAGGAGGGACCATGGGCATTTGGGCCACTTCCTCATGTAACTTACTTATGCCTTCAGATCTTGCTCAAGTTACCACTTCCATTTAACAATGGAGCACTGCCATAGTGGCATTTTGGGTCTCCTGCAGTTAGTGTCAGTTCAGAGCCAGTGTCTAGTAATACCTGAAATGTATGATAATTTTCTTTTCCCCAATGAACAGTCACCCTCATAAAATGCTGCAGATCCCTTTGGGGAAAGCTAGAAGAAAGGTTAACAGTATAAGTTTTTAGCAGTCTAATGGTGTCCTTCCTCAAGGGGGCTTGGCTTCCCTTTCATTCAAGGGGTTGTGGGTCTGTAAACTGGCTCAAGTCTAGGAATTGATTGAGAGGCCATTGCTCTCTATTCTGGCTATTCAAGTTAGATTGCCATTTACTTGGCCTAGCATTCTTCTGCTTGTACAAATCAAGTCAATATTTACTAGATTTCACTCCTAGGATACCATGATTAAGTCATCAACACCATAAGTCCATACATGTCAGACTGTTCCGATTTCTGCTTTGACTCTGATATCTATTATAGTAACCATGACCACCTTGTCTTTGTCTATTGAGTGCCAACACTTGGCCCCTACTATCACTCAGTCCAATCAACTCCAGTGTACTTAGGTGTCTCAATTCAGTTAGGTCAGTTACCACTGTCAAATCTGACTTTCATAAAATAGCAATTCCCCAGGCAATGCCGTAGCCCATACCTCAGACAAAGATTCTTCAGACACAGCTGAGTAAATCTTATCAGGTGGGCATGGAACGGATAATGGGGAGGGTGACTTAGCAGACAAAGATGGAGTAATTCCTTCATATGGGAGTAACAGGGTTGGTTCTGTTGGCAGGAATGATTCAATGGCATGTCCTGGCTCAATGTCCCCAGCTTCCTGATTATCTGCCCATATGTCCCCATCCCAAGTTTCAAGATTTCATTTCTTCCCAATCAATGCCCTTACTTTAACTTCAGACACCATTCAAGGTTGGGAATTTGATTGGCATTGTCACTCAGCTACTCTTATGATAAGACTCTGGGTTTGGTTTTTGGCAATATCAGCTATGTTCTACAAGAAATAGGCTTTCTTTCAAGGCAAAAGGGGCAACTTTGAGGTCTTTTATGAGGCACTTAGGCTGTGACTCTGAAGCCCTGAGTGTATCTCTTTCTTTGAAAACTTTGTCTAGTGAAAGAAGAATCAATCAACCAGCTTCCTTACACTTCTCATTCTGATGAAATTGTAGAAAAATATCAAGTATGCAATCACCCAGAGCCTTGTCTTTACAAATATTTGATCCATTGTTGGTGATACTTTGAGTATTTATATTGTCACCTCATGCCATGGATTAACAGTGCTCTGTTTACTACCAGAGGCAGAGTCATCATCGTCTTTAAGACAAGCCAGACTTGAGAAACAGTTCAGAAAACACATCCTTATGATTTTGTTCCTCTAGAACCACTTTTGGAACCAGATGTCTTAGGCTTGGTTCTCTAGAGGTGCAAAACCAGTGAAACATATATATATATATATATATATATATATATATATGTTTGATTAGGATTCATCTATGGGATCTTTGATCAAAATGTTCAGTGATGGTAGCCAAGCACCACCTAGTTCTCCTGGTCTCATGGCAAAGGAGGCAATTGTCCATGGAGATGATTAGCCACACATTCCGTATCCTCCTTCTATTCCTGATTCTCCTTTCTCTGTTGCTCTGGGTGAACAGAGACCAACTATTCCTTGGATGGCCACATGCAAGCTTTTAAGACCCTAGGCTGTATGCAAGGAACTAGGAGGTAGAACATCAGCACTAAGCACATTATTAGGCCAATTAACTGGGCTGTCCCATGAAACCATGACCCTAAACCTTCAAATTAAGGAACAAAACCCCATGAGGTGTTTGGTAGTTCATAAGCAGCCTCAGCAGCTACTCCTTTTTTTTTTAAATTTTTGTCATTATTGTAAATACATCTATCACACAACTTTTGCCAGTTGAACTTTTTACAGATGTACGACATATTGACAGCAATTATAATAATTGGCTGGGCAACCCTACCCTTAATGCAATTTTTCTATTACAATTAACCCCCTTTTTCCCCTTCTCTTCTGCCCCTGGTAACCACTAATAAACTTTGGTCTCTATGCATTTGCTTTTTCTTGTCTTTTTATGTAAGTGAGGCCGTGCAATATTTGTCCTTTTGTGATTGGCTTATTTCACTCAGCATAATGTCTTCAAGCTCCATCCATACTGTAAAATGTATCAGAACTTCATTTCTCCTACTGGCTGAGTAGTAGTGCATTGTATGTACCGCACTTTGTTTACCCATTAGTCTTTTGATGGGCATTTAGGTTGTTTCCACCTTTTGGCTATTAAGAATAGAACTGCAGTGAACATTGGTGTACAAGTCTCTTTTTGAATCTATGCTTTTAAGTTTTTTGGGTATATACCTGAGAGTGGAATTTTGGGGACATATGGTAGTTCTATTTTTAGTTTTTTTGAGGAATCTCCACACTGTTTTCCACAATGGGTGTACCATTTTTCATTCCCACTAACAATAGATAAAGGTTCCAATTTCCCCACATCCTCACCAACATTTGTTATTATAATTATTTTTTAATCGTAGCCATCCTAGTGGGAGTGAAATGGCATCTCGTTGTGGTTTTGGTTTTTGTGTCTCTCTGATGGCTAATAATGCTAAGCATCTTTTCATGTTTAGTGGCTATTTCAATGTCTTCTTTTGTGAAATGTCTATTCAAGTCCTTTGCCCATTTTATGATTGGGTCGTCTATGTATTTTTGATCTTTTTCAGTCTTCTCTCTATCTCAGAATTACTTGTGCACTTACCCTAAACTTGTATGCTGTTGTCCATGAATTTAACGTACATCATTCTAGTCACTGTATCAGGAAAACAAAATTTCCTCAAATCCAAAACTGGTTTTCTTTTTTGGGAGAGAGGGGATGCCATTCAATATTCTACCTTTCACTTTCTATCATTGAACTTTATCTTCATCCTAGCTTCTTTCTGCTTCTTGACTGAGGTTAAGATAAGAAGCACTGGTGAAAATGTTGGGGAAAAGAAGGGAGGAGGAACAGCAATCATTTGCAGGCTCCATTTTCACCTGCAGAGCTGCTATGAGAGTTTTTAATATGCCAGGTCTTATGTTCTTGGTCTTTAAAAGTGCCTTACAGCATATTCCAGTTAACTGTTTATTGCTTCCATTTCCCAACACCCTACTGTGGAGTGACTTGCCAATGCCAGGAAGTGGGCCGATTACACATTGCCACTCCCCACTGAAGACAGAAATAAGTGCTCAGTTGCTTTTCAACATGATTTTCCACTTTCAATACCCATTGTGCTATGGTTCAGTAGGGTAATTTGTATGTGGTTAAATTCAGATTTATTTTTCTATCAATATAATGTTATAAAATTTGCCCTAATGGCCTTAATCTGTATTATATATTGTATAGATAATAGGATAATTTTCCTAATGAAAATAGCTAATATATGCTATACATATGGAGTTTTAAATTGTGATAATAATGCCTTTTTGGTGACTGTAGCCTCCACTTTTGTGATACAAGGTTTTGTAAAAATGGCTAGTGATTTTATCGATTATCCTCAAACGGCTTAATAAACACATTCTTAATGATGCTATGAATAAATTTCAAAAACTATTTTGCTCCATAAAGTGTCTATGTGATGGGAATTATAAGCTTTGCAAAATTTACTCAGAATAAATTCATTTTTAAATGGTGCAGTCAATAATTTGTCTCATTTATTTTAGAAAAAAACCCAATGGCTTCTTTTTAAATCTAAAAGAGATTTAAAAATTAAGAATATTGTTAATTCCACACACTACCTACTTGCACCTATGAAATTTTAAAAAGGCCTTTTTAAAGGAGAAGTGCATTTTTTCAGCCCTGTTAGTGTTCTGCCTTTATCTGATTCCAGTAGCTTGCTCAGGCTTTCTAGTGATTACGTTTAGGAAACTGTAATAGAATGCATTACTCAAACATTGTTGTGGTGGTGTTGACATGTTTGTACCAAAGGGATCACAGGAAAATGGGGGAAATTCATTCCTAAAGATTGGAAAGACTTGAAAGTATGGATCCTGGTGCTCCTGCAAGTTCTTGTCATTCAGTCAAGAATGTGAGGTAGCTAGAAACAACTAGAAGCTTTCTAGAAAAAGAAAGCAGGGCTGCATAAGCCCCATATGATAACTCTATGAGAAGGAATTATTTCAAGGTACATTACCTAAGGCCCAAGAAGTTAAACCTTGAGGTGGTATTTGGCTTTATCCCAGCTCAATAGATAATTAAAACAACTAAAATTGTTTTAAAATTATGAAAGCAATATAAGCTTTTTTTTTTGGTAAAACAACACAGAATGATACAGTGCTGTAAAGGAAATTATTAGGTCAGTTAAAAATTTAGAATATTGTTAGTAGATTAGATGTAAGTATTGTATCAATGTTAAATTTCCTGAAGTTGACAACCGTACTACGGTAATGTGAGATAATGTTTTTATTTTGAGGAATGTTCATGGAAGTATGAGGGGCAAAGAACTGTATGCAACTTACTCTCAAATGGCTCAGAAAAAAAATTACGTGTATATGTGTGTGTGTATGAGCATGTGTGTGCATGTGAATGTGTGATAATGTTCCTGTATATGGCAGGTGGACCGAAATGATAAAACAAATGTGGTAAAATGTTAACAGATGAATTTATGTAAAGTTTAAGAGAGTTTTCTTGGTATTATTGGTATTCGTGCGTTTTCCTTAAGTTTGAAATTTCCAAAAAACATTAAAAAAAATAAGATGTCAAAGCTTTCAGATTTTTCAGACTTTTCCCAGATTTTTTTCTATGTATAAACACAGAGATGTTTTAAAATGTAGATAGGATAATGCTATAAATTTAATTTTGTGATTTGCTTCTTTTCCCACTTTTAAATATATAATGAATAGTGTTAGTGTTCCAGGCATTTGACTTCAAAGTGTATGTTCATCTTATTGTAGGCAAACTTCTTTTGAGGATCTAGTGATCTGTACTTCTCAAAGGCCCACTGAATCCTATACACTGTCAACATTTATGGAATAGTACAAACATTGAGGGTTTGAGAAAACTGTAATATTTCTGGGGTCCTACTATAGGGAAGGAGTCCCTCAGTGGTGCAAATGGTTAAGCACTCAACTGCTAATTCAAAGTTTGGAAGTTCAAGTCCACCCAAAGGCTCCTCAAAAGAAAGGCCTATTGATCTACTTCTGAAAAATCAGTCACTGAAAATCCTAAGGAGCAAAAGTCTACCCTGACCCATATGGATGCTGTTGCCATGGGTTGGCTTCTACTTGACAGCAATTGGTCTGGTTCGGGTTTTTTTTTTTTTAACTATCAGGAAAAACCATGTTATGAAATCCAACTTAAACTGTTAATTTACTGTGGAAAAGGTAGTTCACTCATATTGTTCAGATTTCAAATAGTGCACAAGGGTGTACAGGAAAAAGTATTCTTTTCACCCTCTTTCCCTGCTACCGAACAACTCTTTTCAGATGCAGTCAATGTTGTTTCTTTCATATGTATCCTTCCAGAGATATTCTATGCATTTACAGAATGTGTACATGTGTGAAGATACATCTTCACCATATAAAAAGTATGTATGTGTATATATATATGTACATATATATTCATATATCTGTACATCATATTCAAATTAATCATATATTTAACACCTTCTAAAATTTTTTTTTTTTTTTATGTGACAGAGACTATTTTAGGTGCTTGGGACATATCAATGAGCAAAACACAATTTTTGTTCTTATGGAGCTATCATTCTGATGGGAATAGACATACATTAAACCGCAACATAGTAAGGTAGTGCAATGGTTAAACACTTAGCTGCTAACCATAAAAGTTGGTAGTTTGAAAAAAAAATCCAGCAGCTCCAAGGCAGAAAGACCTGGCCATCTGCTCTCGTAAAAATTACATCCTATAAAACCCTATGGGACAGTTCTACTCTGTAACATATGAGGTTGCTATTAGTTGAAATCAACTCCATGGCACCGAACAAGAACAACAACGATATGATATGTTACCCATTGCCGTCAAGTCGATTCCAACTCATAGCGACTTATAGGACAGAGTCGAACTGCCCCGTAGGGTTCCCAAAGCTTAATCTTTACGAAGCAGACTGCCACATCTTTCTCCCAGGAGCAGCTGGTGAGTTTGAACCTCCAGGCTTTTGGTTAGCAGTAGAGAACTTAACTAGTGCCCCACCAGGGCTCTTCCATGGTATATTAGAAGGTTAATAGAAACTATTTAAACAAAGTGGGTACACAAAGCAGGGTTGAAAGTGTCAGTCCATGGGGCATGGGTGAGTTGGGTTGGAATTTCAAATAGGATTGTCAGGCTAGGCTTCCTTGAGAAAGTAACATTTAAGCAAAGTCTTGAAAGAGGTTAGGGAGATTTTCCTGCAGATATCTGAAAAATTTCAAGAAGAAGGAATAGTGTTGTAAAGGTCCTAAGGTAGGAGCTCTGGGAAGCCTTCCTGGAGGAATTGATGCTGAGGCAAGGAGTGAGGGAAGGCATCTTGACATTTAGGTAGAACAAAGGTATGATTACGTGGCATTAGATAATGCAAATCCTTCATTCTCCTGATATTGATCTGAGAACACTTTCAGATGTCCCAGATACAACACAGAAAAATAAACAAGCAGATATTCCAGGCCATAATAATTTGAGATGACAGAATGTCATGGTAGCAATGTTCATATTCATAATTTACAGAAGCAGAGGAGAAGAAATACCATGAAGTTTGCTTCTTTCATCTTCATTAGGATATTATGATGCTTAATGTGATAATATGTATCAAAATGCTTTAAAGGCATATTATATGTACACATTTTATTATCAATTCAAAAACAAAGCTAAAATTTTAGTGACACATAGTGCATTCAACAGGTACTTACTGAGCACTTATTATGTGCTGGGGACACTTCATGTGCTGAAGATATAGTGACAAACAAAACAAATGCTGAAGGAGACAGCTTGAACAAGTGTCAATAGTGTAACAAAGGGAGACATATAAGTTGCTGTAGGAGCATATAACAGGTGGAGCTAATCCAGATTTGAATTTCTGGGAAGGCCTTCCTGAGGAAGTGATACTTAAACTGAGGCATAAGAAGTAATTAGAAGTCAGCCAGGTGAAGATAGACATGAGGGGAAAGAGTTTCAGTTGTACATGCGCAGCACATGTAAATGTCCTGAAGTGGTCTGGAATAAGGCCTATTCAGGAACCTGTAATAACATCAGTATGTTTGGAGCCAGAGTATGAGGCAGAGAGTGGAATAAAATAAGGCTGAAAAGGTAAGAAGTTACCAGATGACGAACATATAAGAAGCCATGTTAAAGATTTTGGATTTTATTTCAAGAACAATGGGCACTGAAGAGTTTATGCAGGGAAGTGACATGTTTAGATGTATATTAAAAAAAAGAATCACATAGTTGAAATAATCAGAATATTACATTTTTGCAAACATTTCATAAAATAATGAATCCAAGCAAGGATCATTAATGGCTCCTAACTTAAAAAAGAGACACTGGGTATTATGCACATACCACTACATATGACATATTCATACAGAAATTGAATCTAAATGACATCAAGCCTCTAGGTCTAACTATGACTTTATAGAAAATACAGGAGACAAGAATATGTTCAATGACACCACAGGGTTACAATCAAGAAAATCTCAACTGCTGAAAACTCTACAGGACAAAAGACTCAATTTCTTCAACAAATAAACCACAAGAAATAGAAATTGAAAGGGGGAACCTATAGGTAGGAGAAAAATTAAGGGACGTATCAACCAAATACAATGAGGAAATCGTGTTTGTATTGTGACTCAAACAAACAAACAAAAACTGATTTAAAAAAATGAGACCCTTAGTGAAATTTAGTGGCTGGATATTTAAAAATATCAAGAAATTATTATTAATTTTGAGAGTTGTGAAAATGATGTGGTTACGTTTTTAAAAATAGTTCTTATTTTTATAAATATATGACGGCACTGGGTTTTTTTTTTTTTCTGGGTACTGACATGTTTACAAATGGGTTAACAAAAAAAGAAAATAAATTGCTGCATGAGAAAGAGTTTGTAAGAGGGGAAGAGCAGCAGGAAGACCAGGTAGAAAGCTTTTGTAGTATGGTATTTTTATGCAAATAATGCGTACGTTCTAAGTTTTTTTTTTTTTTTTTTTTTTTTACCAACCATACCCTCCCCTTCTTGAGGTATTTTCATAAGCATAACTAATTTTTTTACATCAGTAAGTAAAAAAAATTGCATAGCTCCTTATGGAAATGCTTGGGGGAGGGGCGGGTGCAGTTACCGAAAAAAAAAAAAAAAGAACAGGTGCGTTATTTGTGCAAAAATACGGTAATCCAGGAGAAAGAAAACGGAGGACTAGACTAGGATGGTGGCAGTGGAGATGGAGAAAAATACATGGTTTTGGGATAGGCTTTGGAGGTAGAGCCAACAGGACTTGCAAATGAGTTGGATACGTGGGAACGTTGAGGGGAAAGAAATAGACAATGTTAATTGCCAGATTTGGGGTTTCATCAACTTGATGGATGGACAGCACCATTTGCTCCAATGAGGAAGACTAGAGGAGAAGCAATTTTTGGAGAAGGGAAAAGGAATGCTGGGTTCAATTTAATATAGATTTGAATTCTTGATTTGAGGTTTCAGTGATCCATACTAGCACAGATGTCCAATAGCCATTAGAATGTTCAAGTCTAGAGTTCAGAAAATAGCTTTGGGTTGGAGACATAAAAGTAAAGTTTATTGGCATGTAAATAGCAATTGAAACTACAGAACTTAATGAAATGGTTAAAAATAGAAGAGAGTGGAAAAGAGAGCCTAGGATAGAACTCTGAGGATTGACAACACTTAAGGTTAGATAAAAAAAAAAAAAATTTTTTTTTTTTTTTTTAGGGAAGAATTATCCTGAAAAAATAACAAGAAGATGGGGGGCAACTATGAAAAAATGCTCTGTCATGTTCCAGGAGCCAAAGGAAGACAGTGTTTTCTAAAAGTAACATTTGGCTAACAGTCCATTGCTACAGAAAGGTCATATAAAATGAGAAGAGAATGTACATCAAATTTGGTGATAGGGAAAGCTATTAGTGACCTTAGGAAGGGTTCTTTTGATGGAACAAGAGAGCAAAAATATTTGAAGTAGGATGAGGAGTGAACGAGAAGAAAGGGAATCGAGACAGAAAATATAGACAACTCAGGAAATGTGATGAGGTGGTATCAGGAAGGGAAGATGGGACTGTTAAGATGTGTTAAGGACCTGAGTATATTTAAATGAAGATTGAAATGATCCAATAGAGAGTGAGAAAATGAGAATCATAGAAGTGATAGGAACCAGAGATGTGGAGGGTTTGAGTTCAGGTGGGAGAAGGAACACTTCTTTCGTTACAGAAATGAAAATGAAAGATGTAGATGCAGGTAGGTTTTGATTCACTCTGAAGTATAGGTTTGGTGACTCTGTGTGTGTGTGTATGTGTGTGTGTGTGAGTGTATGTGTATAAGAATAGGAAAATTATCTGTTGAGACCAAGGGAAGATTTGTGGATGAGAAGTGACAGAGGTTGGAGAGCAATGGGGGAAGACTTGAAATAGCTATGGAAAGCATAGCATGCGCTGACAAGGAAATAGAGAGATTATTAAGTACTTTAGTGGTCAGTGGTAATCATGAATATATATAGTGGTAGCAATCTGTCTAGTTGTATGATTTTTATCAAAAGTGCTCAGCATTCTAAGAGAGCAAAAAGATATTTGACATTCAGAAACTAAAAATTTGGAGGATCTACAGCAAGTTTTATTTACATAAATAATAATTCCCCTTTATCTCCCAGGGACTTTGTGAATACAAATAAGCTAATACAGTCAAACTATTTCAAGATACTTGGAAGGAAAATTTTTTATTAAGTACAAAGTGATACTGCCATGATTATCACACATAATTAAGTTATTCGAGATGTTTTCTATGTTGCTTTTTTGGTTTGACTCCTACATTACATGCCACTCATGCAGGAGTTGATTTCCCTTTGATCCATCTCTTCACAATTAGCTTAGGCATGATTTTCCTAAGGCATGAGATTATCCTGTCAGTTTAAGAAACTTCAGAGTGAACAAAGACTGATGATGCCTATGATTGCAAAAAAAAGAGTCAAAATAGAAACGTTATTTTTCTAAATTTACTGACAACTTATACCTCCCATTGAATTCTACTCAAGGAATTTCCAAATATCATCTATTCTATGTCCGGGAAGTGGAGTCCATTCAAAATTTAAACATGTATTTTAATGGACATTTATTTTATATTTTAGCAGTATTTATTTTGTACTGAGCACTGTTGTTACTCCCTAGGGATTTAAAGATGAATCAGACGCATTTATTTTGTATATTCAAGGAGCTCATGCATTTGAGGCAGAGGAGAAGGCAAGACTGGAAGGTCAACCCATGAATAGCCTAATGTTCCGAGTTAATTGAGTTACGATTTTAACAAGTGGGAAGATTAAAACCTCCAAAAGAGAGGGCAGAGCCAACACGGTGCCAACAGAAGCACCACGCCATCCCTCCACAGAAAAGACCCAAAAAACTAAGTAACGAAGGGACAAATGTCAATCCTGGAACCCTAAGCATGAAATGAAGAGATAAAGAACTCAACCAAAGCACCGAACGGAATAAGAAACTGACGGAGAACAGAAAGCGAGCAGAGATACAAGCGGAGGACCCCATCAGCTAACCAGCACGGACTCTCCATCTTGCTTCTGTTGGAGATTGGTGGACAGGGAGTATGGGAAAGCAGATTCAAGGAGCTCCCAGCAGGAGACAGAGCACCAGTTAACCAGCGATACACACTTTCCCAACCCCCACCCTTCCTCCCTCTGCTTGGCTTCCACCGCTTCCCAACAGACCAATCCGCTGACTACGACCCGCCTTCACTGGCTGGCTCCTTCAATGCCCTTTCTTTGTTGCTGGTGTTGTTTTTTTCAACTTTTTTTGGTTTCTTCCCTGCCTCTCACCTCCTCTCCCTCCTTTCTCTTGAACACCTGACTCCGTGTGCCATCTTTGCTCTTTCTTGACAGGCTGAGAAATGACAGTCGGAGGGGGAACTGCTACTCTGGTCCAAGCTGCCACGTTAGTGGGATCACTGGGGTTTTTGTTTGTTTATTTGTTTTCTCTTTCTTTTTTATTTCTTTTTTTTTTCATATCTCAGTTTCTTGTCTCTTTCTGCTTAGCTTCTTTCCTGTCTCCCGAATACCTGGTGCTGTGTGCCATCTCCACCCCTTCTAGCCAGGCTGTACTGAGCATCTTAGGAGCCACTTCCCCGGTCTGTGCATCTGCGTTGGTAGGATCCCTTGGGGCATTTTTTAAAATTTAACTTAATAATTTTTTTTCTTTTTTCCTTTTTGTTTTTCTTCAACTCTCAGTTTCTCTTCTCTCCACTCCGACAGCAGGCTCCCTTTGTACTTTTTTTTTTGCTCTTGTTTCTCTCTCCTCTCATTCTTCTTTCCCATACCCAACCTAGCTTCACACATCACAACCTCACCCCTCCAACTCCCTCCTGCCTACCTGCACCTTGTGCAGAACATTGCACCCCCGAGCAGCACAGGCATGGCCTACCAGAACCTGCCCTGCACTGACCTCTGGCCCACCTGTCGGCCCCCGTACGTGCTGCAAACAACACATCACAGTCCCTCCACTATACCAGGATTTGCCCTGCTGTACCATAGCTGAGCAACTGGCCCTGCCCATTGGATGAGGTGAAAAATATCATGCCCACAGATGAGCAAACCGCAAAGAACGCACAGTCTGCCTGCTCAGACATAACCAAATAAAACAAAAAAGCAGGATGAGACAAACAAATCTACAATCAGTAAATGAAGAAAATAACTGCTGAATGTCCCAAAGACAGCAGACAATATCAAAACATAAAAAAAGGGATAGGATGGTCCCAGAAGGTATCCAAAGTAAAACACCAGATGACTTTCCAGTAGAAGAAAAGGCATTGGAACTACCCGATTAAAAAAAAACCCGATAGGGAATTCAAATCTCTAATATTCAGAACTGTCCAAGAGTTGTAGCAAAAAAGCAGACAAAAATGAGGAAAAAATAGACAAATTCATGGAAAATACAAACAAAAACAAATGCGAGAATTCAGGAAAGCAATACAGGAACAAAATGTCAAAATAAACTGACAACTAGAAATCATACAAAAACAATTAGAAAGCCGAAAGATAAACATCAAGGTTTCAGAAATGGGCAATGGCATAAAAGGTCTGAAGAGCAGGTTTGAGACAATGGAAGACATGATCAGCGAAATTGAAGACACATACTTGGATACCACATTGTTTGAGGAAAAATCAGAAAAAAAAAAAGAAAAATGAAAAAACCCTGAGAATGATGTGGGATAAAATCAAAGCCAAAAATCTGCAAATGATCAGAGTTCCATAACAGGGTGAGAAAACAGAAAACGCAGAGCAGATCATTGAAGAACTTATGACCAAAAACTTCCCTAATATCATGAAGGATGAAAAAGTGACCATCCAAGAAGCTCAACAAATCCTATATAGGATAGACCTCAAAAGAAAATCATGAAGACATATCATAATCATACTCACTAAAACTAAAGACAAAGAAAGAATCCTGAGAGCAGCCCGAGAAAAATGAAAAGTCACATACAGAGGGAAAACAGTAAGACTAAGCTCTGATTACTTGGCAGAAACCGTGCATGCAAGAAGGCAATGGGATGACATAAATAAAACCTTGAAAGAAAAAAAAAAGGCAACCAAGAATAATATATCCTGCAAAACTCCTGTTCATATATGATGGTGAAATTAAGATATTTCTAGCTAAACAGAAATTAAGAGAATACGTAAAAACCAAACAAAGCTCACAAGAATTATTAGAAGGAGTCTTTCAGTTTGAGAACAAACAACATTAGATGACACCCTGAATCTAGGATGCAAGATCACACCAGCCAGGTACCACCCTAGGAAAAGAATTCTCAAGGACAATTCAAAACCAAAAGATTTACAAAAGGGAACCAAAAGAAGATAATCTGTAAATGACAACAGTGTCAGAACAGTAAAAGAAAGAATAAACGGTGTAGATATAGAACTTTCTAATGGAGAGGGAAACAAGATGATACCAAGTAATAAAAGACTTGTTCAAACTTAGGAAGATAAGGGTGAATTTCAAGGTAACCACAAAGAAAGTTAACAAACCTACGCATCAAAATAAAGAAGAAAATCATAAACTTTCAGTAAAAACAAAATCTACAAAACAGAAGAAAAAAAATCCACAAAAAAAGGAATTCAGCACAGGAGAGTAAGAGGAACAAAGAAAATGTCAGCACCACAAAATAAACTACAAAATGACAGCAATAAACTCACAAGTAAAAAAAACTTTTTTTTTTTTACTCACACCTATCAATAATTACACTGAACATGAATGACTTAAATGCCCCCATACAAAGACACAGAGTGACAGAATGGATAAAAATCCAGGATCCACCAATATGCTGTCTATAAGAGACACACCTTAAAAACAAAGATATAAATTTATTAAAAATCAAAGGATGGGAAAAATATATCAAGCAAACAGCTACCAAAAAAGAGCAGGACTGGTAATACTAATCTCAGATAAAATGGACTTTTAAACAAAATCCACCGTAAAAGACAAAGAAGGGCACTATGTAATGATTAAAGGGATTCTCCATCACGAAGACATAACCATAATAAATACCTACACACCCAATGACAGTGCTTCAAAATACATAAAACAAATTCTAATGGTGCTGAAAAGAGAAATTGACAGTTCCACAATAACAGTAGGAGGCTTCAACACACCACTCTTGGTAAAGGACAGAACATCTAGAAAGAAGCTCAAAAAACATAGAGAAGATCTAAAGGCTACAGTTAGCCAATCTGAACTCATAGACGTATAGAACACTCCACACAATACCTGCAAACTTACACATTCTTTTCCAGCGCACATGCAACGCTCTCCAGAATAGACCACAACTTAGGCCATAAAGCAACCCTCAACAAAATCTAAAACACTGAGGTAATACGAAGTATCTTCTCTGATCACAGTGCCCTCAAAGGAGAAATTAACAACAGGAAGAGCAAGGAAAAAAAATCAATTGCATAGAAACTGAATAACACCCATGCTTAAAAACCACTGGGTAATAGAAGAAAGTCAAAGATGGAATCGAAAAATTCCTAGAATCAAACAAAAATGAAAACACATCATACCAAAATCTTTGGGACACAGCAAAGGTAGTTTCAGAGGTCAATTTTTAGCAATAGATACACACATCAAAAAAGAAGAAAGGGACAAAATCAAACATTAGCTACACAACTCGAACAAATGGAAAGATAAGAGTGAAAGAAGTCCACAGCCACTAGAAGAAAGCAAATAATATAGATCACAGCAGAAATAAATGAAATAGAGAATAGAAAAACAATAGAATCGACAAAACCAAAAGTTGGTTCTTTGAAAAGATCAACAAAATCAACAAATCACTGGCCAAGTTGACAAAATAAAAACAGGAAAGGATGCAAATAACCCAAATAAGGAATAATATATGGGACATTACAACAGACCCAACTGAAATAAAAAGGATCATAACAGAGTATTATGAAAAACTATACTTCAACAATTTAGAAAACCTAGAGGAAATGGAGAAATTCCTAGAAATACACTAGTTACCCAAACTAACACAAAACGATGTCGAAAATCTGAGCAGACCCTTAATAAGAGAAGAGGTTGAAAAGGTAAAACAAACAAACAAAAACTCCCAACAAAACAAAGCCCTTGCTCAGATGGCTTCACTGGAGAATTCTACCAAACATTCAGAGAAGAGCTTACACCAGTACTACTCAAACTATTTCAGAACATAGAAAAGGAAAGGATACTTCCAAATTCATTCTGTGAGGCCAGCATGACTCTGATACCAAAAACAGGCAAAGACACCACAAAAAACTAAAATTACGGACCAATATCTCTCATGAATATAGATGCAAAAATTCTCAACAAAATTCTAGCCAATAGAATTAACCATCATATCAAAAAAAAATAATATACCATGACCAAGTAGGATTCATACCAGGCATGCAAGAATGGTTCAACATTAGAAAATCAGTCCATGTAATCCATCACATAAATAAAAGAATCACATGATCATTACAATCAGCAGAGAAAAGGCATTTGACAAAGTCTAATACTCGTTCCTGATAAAAACTCTCAATAAAATAGGTATAGAAGGGAAATTCTTCAACATAATAAAGGACATCTATACAAAACCAACAGCCAATATTGTTCTTAATGTAAAGAGGCTGAAAACCTTCCCCCTGAGAAAAGAAACAAGACAAAGGTGCCCTTTATCACCACTTCTGTTTAACATTGTGTTGGAAGCCCTAGCTAGAGCAATAAGGCAAGAAAAAGAAATAAAGTGCATCTAATTAAATTGTTAAGGAAGAAGTAAAACTGTCCCTATTTGCAAATGATATGATACTATACATAGATAACCCAAAAGACTCCATGAGAAAACTACTGGAACTAATGGAAAGATTCGGCAGAGTAGCAGAATACAAGATAAACACACAAAAATCAGTTGGATTCCTATACACCAATAAAGAAAATGATAAAAAAGAAAATCAGGAAAACAATACCATTTACAATAAAAAAAAAAAATATTTAGGAATAAATCTAACCAGGGATGTAAAAGACAAAAAAACAAAAACAAAAACAAAAAACTACAGAACACTACTGTAAGAATCCAAAAGAGACTTACATAAATGTAAAAACATACCATGCTCATGGATAGGTAGACCCAACATTGTGAAAGTGACAATTCCAGCCAAAGCAATCTATAAATACAATGCAATGCTGAATCAAATACCAACTACATTCTTTAAAGATGTAGAAAAACAATCATTAACTTTACATGGAAAGGGAAGAGGCCCCCAATAAGTAGAGCACTATTGAAGAAGAAGAATAAAGTAGAACCTACTATACAGCTACAGTAGTCAAAACAGCCTGATACTGGTGCAACGACAGATACATTGACCAGTGGAACAGAATTGAGAAGCTGGATGTAAATCCACTCAACTATGGGTCACCTGATGTTCCTCAAGGGCCCAAAGTCTATCAAATGGGGCAAAGTCAATCTTTTTAACAAATGGTGCTGGTAAAACTGGATGTCCATTTGCAAAAAACTGAAACAGGGCCCATACCTCACACGATACAGGAAAACTAACTCAAAATGGATCAAAGACCTAAATATAAAACCCAAAACTATAAAGTTCATAGAAGAAAAAATTGGATCAATGCTAAAAAAAAAAAAAAAAACCTTGATCAATGCTAGAGTCCCTAATACATGGCATTAACAGCATACCAAAAAAAAAAAAAAATAATAACAACACACAAATTCCAGAAGATAAGCTAAATAACTGGGATCTTCTAAAAATTAAACATTCTCGTCAAAGACATCACCAAAAGAATAAAAAAGAGAACCTACAGATTGGGAAAAAATCTTTGGCTGTTACAACTCTGACAGAGGTCTAACCTCTAAAGTCTACAAGAAAATCCAACACAAATACATAAAAAAAGACAAAAAATCCAGTTAAAAAATGAGCAAAGGAAATAAACAGACACTTCACCAAAGAAGACGTTCAAGTGTCTAATAGACACATGAGGAAATGTTCGCCATCACTAGCCAAATGCAAATCAAAACCACAATGAGATACCATCTCACCCCAGCATTACTGGCACACATTTAAAAACTCGGAAAATAACAAATGTTGGCGAGAGAGGCTGCAGGGTGATTGGAAATCTTATACACTGCTGGTGGGAATACAATATGGTACAACCACTTTGGAAAAGGATATGGTGCTTCCTTTAAAAGCTAGAAATAGAAATACCACATGATCCAGCAATCCCACTCCTAGGAACATATTCTAGAGAAATAAGAGCCGTCACATGAATAGACATATGCGCACCTGTGTTCACTGAAGCATTTTTCACTATAACAAAAAGATGGAAACAACCTAGATGTCCATCAACAGATGAATGGATAAACAAACTATGGTACATACACACAGTGGAGTATTACGCAACGCTAAAGAACAATGATGAACCTGTGAAGTATCTCACAACATGGATGAATCTGGAGGGCATCATGCTGAGTGAAATAAGTCAATCACAAAAGAACAAATATTTTATGAATCCACTTCTATAAAAGGCCATGAAAATGTTTACACAAAAAAAGAAACAATCTTTGATGGCCATGAGGGAGGGTAGGGGTAGGGATGGAAAAACACTAAGTAGGTAATAAACCAAAAACCAAACCCGTTGCTGTTGAATTGATTCCGACTCATAGTGACACTATAGGACAGAGTAGAACTGACCCATAGAATTTCCGAGGAGCACCTGGCAGATTCGAAATGCCATCCTGTTGGTTAGCAGTTGTAGCTCTTTAACCACTACAACATCAGGGTTTCCAAATAGATAATAGATAAGCGGTAACTTTCGTGAAGAGTAAGACAGTACACACTACTGGGGAAGCCAGCATAACTTGTGCAAAGTAAGCTCCATAGACACATTGAAACTCCCTGAGGGACCGAATTGCCAAGCTGATGGCTGTGGGGACCATGGTCTTGGGGAACGTCTAGTTCAATTGGCATAACACAGTTTATAAAGAAAATGTTCCAAATTCTACTTTGGTGAGTAGTGTCTGGGGTCTTAAAATCCTGTGAGCAGCCACCTAAGATGCTCCACTGGTCTCACCCCGTTGGGAGCAAGGGAGAATGAAAAAACCTAAAAACAAAAGAGAAAAACTAGCGCAAAGGACTAACGGACCACAACTACCACGACTTCTACCAGTCTGAGGCCAGTACAACTAGATGGTGCCCAGTTACCATCACTGACTGCTCTGACAGGGATCACAATAGAGGGTCCCAGACAGAGCTGGAGAAAAATGTAGAACAAAATTCTAACTAACAAAAAAAAGAACAGAAGAAGATATAACCATACTAAATACTTATGCACCCAATAACAGGGCTAAAAGATACATAAAACAAACTATTAGCACTGAAAAATGAGATAGACAGCTCTACAATAATAGTAGGAGACTTCAACATACCGCTTTCAGTGAAGGACAGGAAAACAAGAAAGAAGCTCAATAAAGACATGGAAGATCTAATGCCACAATCAACCAACTTGACCTCAGACATATACACAACACTCCACCCAAGAGCAGCCAAGCATACTTTCTTTTCTAGTGCACAGGGAACGTTCTCTAGAATAGACCACATATTAGGTCATAAAGTAAGCCTTAGCAGAATCCAAAACACTGAAATATTACAAAGCATCTTCTATGACCATAAGGCCATAAAAGTGGAAATCAATAACAGGAAAAGCAGGGGAAAGAAATCAAACACTTGGAAACTGAACAATACCCTGCTCAAAAAAGACTGGATTATAGAAGACATTAAGGATGGAATAAAGAAATTCACAGAATCCGATGAGAATGAAAACACTTCCTATTAGAACCTTTGGGACACAGCAAAAGCAGTGCTCAGAGGTCAATTTATATCAGTAAAACACACATATAAAAAGAAGAAAAAGCCAAAATCAAAGAATTATCCCTACGACTTGAACAAATAGAAAAAGAGCAACAAAAGAAACCCTCAGACACAAGAAGAAAACAAATAATAAAAATTAGAGTGGAACTAAATGAAATAGAAAACAGAAAAATAGTTGAAAAAATAAGCAAGACCAGAAGCTAGTTCTTTGAAAAATCAGCAAAATTGATAAACTATTGGCCAAACTGACAAAACAAAAAGAGAAGAGGAAGCAAATAACCAGAATAAGAAATGAGATGGGCAATATTGAAACAGACCCAACTGAAATTAAAAGAATCATATCAGATTACTATGAAAAACTGTACTCTAACAAATTTGAAAACCTAGAAGAAATGGATGAATTCCTAGAAACACACTACCTACCTAAACTAACACAAACAGAGGTAGAACAACTAAATAGACCCATAACAAAAGAAGAGATTGAAAAGGTAATCAAAAAACTCCCAACAACAACAAAAAGCCCTGGCCCGGGTGGCTTCACTGCAGAGTTCTACCTAACTTTCAGAGAAGAGTTAACACCACTGCTACTAAAGGTATTTCAGAGCATAGAAAAGGACGGAATACTCCCAAACTCATTCTATGAAGCTGGAATATCCCTGTTACCAAAATCAGGAAACCCCAACCCACCCAGGGCTGTCGAATCGATTCTGACTCATACCGACCCCACAACAAAAAAAGAAATTACAGACCTATATCCCTCATGAACTTAGGTGCAAAAATCCTCAACAAAATTCTAGCCAATAGAATTCAATAACATATCAAAAAAAATAATTCACCATGACCACGCAGGATTCATACCAGGTAAGCAGGGAGGGTTCAACACTAGAAAAACAATACATACAATCCATCATGTAAATAAAACAAAAGACAAGAATCACATGATTTTATCAATTGATGCAGAAAAGGCATTTAACAAAGTTCAACACCCATTCATGATAAAAATTCTGAGCAAAATAGGAATAGAAGGAAAATTCCTCAACATAATAAAGGGCATTTATACAAGCCAACACCCAACATCATCCTCAATGGAGAGAGCCTGAAAGCATTCCCCTTGAGATCGGGAACCAGACAAGGATGCCCTTTATCACCGCTCATATTCAACATTTTGCTGGAGGTCCTAGCCAGAGCAATTAAGCTTGACAAAGAAATAAGGGGCATCCAGATTGGCAAGGAAAAAGTAAAAGTATCTCTATTTGCAGATGACATGATCTTATACACAGAAAACCCTAAGGAATCCTCCAGAAAACTACTGAAACTAAAAAGAAGAGTTCAGCAGAGTATCGGGATACAAGATAAACATACAAATATCAGTTGGATTCCTCTACATCAACAAAAAGAACATCAAAGAGGAAATCACCAAATCAATACCATTTACAGTAGCCCCCAAGAAGATAAAATACTTAGGAATAAATCTTACCACAGATATAAAAGACTTATACAAAGAAAACTACTGTACTCTTCTGCAGAACCCAAAAGAGACTTACATAAGTGGAAAAACATACCTTGCTCATGGATAAGAAGACTTAACATTATAAAAATGTCTATTCTACCAAAAGCAATCTATACATTTAAAGCAATTCTGATCCAAGTCCCAACGACATTCTTTAATGACATGGAGAAACAAATCACCAACTTCATATGGAAGGGAAAGAGGCCCTGGATAAATAAGGCATTACTGAAAAAGAAGAACAAAGTGGGAGGCCTTACTCTACCTGATTTTAGAACCTATTATACAGCCACAGCAGTCAAAACAGCCTGGTACTGGTACAACAACAGATACATGGACCAGTGGAACAGGATTGAGAATCCAGACATAAATCCATCCACATATGAGCAGTTGGTATTTGACAAAGGCCCCAAAACAGTTAAATAAGGAAAAGACAGTCTTTTTAACAAATGGTGCTGACATAACTGGATATCCATCTGCAAAAAAATGAAACAAGAACCATACCTCACTCCATGCACAAAAACGAGCTCGAAATGGATCAAAGACCTAAATATAAAATCTAAAATGATAAAGACCATGGAAGAAAAATAGGGACAACGTTAGGAGCCCTAATACATGGCATAAACAGTATACAAAACATTATTAAGAATGCAGAAGAAAAACTACATAACTGGGTGCTCCTAAAAATCAAACACCTATGCTCATCCAAAGACTTCACCAAAAGAGTAAAAAGACTACCTACAGACTGGGAAAAAGTTTTTAGCTATGACATTTCCAATCAGCGCCTGATCTCTAAAATCTACATGATACTGCAAAAACTCAACTGCAAAAAGACAAATAACCCAATTAAAAAATGGGCAAGAGATATGAATAGACACTTCACTAAAGAAGACATTCAGGTAGCTAACAGATACATGAGAAAATGTTCACAATCATTAGCCATTAAAGAAAAGCAGATCAAAACTACAATGAGATTTCATCTTGCTCCAACAAGGCTGGCATTAATCCAAAAAACACAAAATAATAAATGTTGGAGAGGCTGTGGAGAGATTGGAACACTTCTACACTGCTGGTGGGAATGTCAAATGGTACAGCAACTTTGGAAATCGATTTGGTGCTTCCTTAAAAAGCTAGAAATAGAACTACCATATGATCCAGCAATCCCACTCCTTGGAATATATCCTAGAGAAATAAGAGCCTTTACACGAACAGATATATGCACACCCATGTTTATTGCAGCACTGTTTACAATAGCAAAAAGATGGAAGCAACCAAGGTGACTATCAACGGATGAATGGATAAATTATGGTATATTCACCCAATGGAATACTACGCATTGATAAAGAACAGTGAGGAATCTGTGAAACATTTCATAACATGGAGTAACCTGGACAGCAATATGCTGAGTGAAATTAGTCAGTTGCAAAAGGTTAAATATTGTATAAGACCACTATAATAAGAAATTGAGAAATAGTTTAAACTGAGAAGAAAACATTCTTTTGTGGTTATGAGAGGAGGGAGGGAGGGAGGGTGGGAGAGGGGTATTCACCAATTAGATAGTATATAAGAACTACTTTAGGTGAAGGGAAAGACAGCACACGATACAGCGAGGTCAGCACAATTGGACTAAACCAAAAGCAAAGAAGTTTCCTGAATGAACTGAATACTTCGAAGGCCAGTGTAGCAGGGGCAGGGGTTTGGGGACCATGATTTCAGGGGACCTCTAAGTCAATTGGCATGGTAAAATCTATTAAGAAAACATTCTGCATCCCACTTTGGAGAGTGGCGCCTGGGGTTTTAAACGCTAGCAAGCAGCCATCTAAGATGCATCAATTGGCCTCAACCCACCTGGATCAAAGGAGAATGAACACCAAGGACACAAGATAATTATGAGCCCATGAGGCAGAAAGGGCTACATGAACCAGAGACTACATCATCCTGAGACCAGAAGAACTAGATGGTGCCCGGCTATAACCGATGAGTGCTCCGACAGGGAACACAACAGAGAACCCCTGAGGTTAGCAGGAGAGCAGTGGGATGCAGACCCCAAATTCTCATAAAAAGACCAGACTTAATGGTCTGGCTGAGACTAGAAGGACCCCGGTGGGCATGGTCCCCAGTCCCTCTATTGGCCCAGGACAGGAACCATTCCTGAAGCCAACTCTTCAGACATGGATTGGACTGGACAATGGGTTGGAGAAGGATGCTGGTGAGGAGTGAGCTTCTTGGATCAGGTGGACACTTGAGACTATGTTGGCATCTCCTGTCTGGAGGGGAGATGAGAAGGTAGAGGGGGTTAGAAGCCGGCAAAATGGACAGGAAAAGAAAGAGTGGAGGGAGAGAGTGGGCCGTCTCATTAGGGGGAGAATAATTGGGAGTATGTAGCAAGGCTTATATAAGTTTTTTTTTTTGTGAGAGACTGACTTGATTTGTAAACTTTCACTTAAAGCACAATATAAATTTGAAATAAAAGAACTTACTCCTTTGAATTCTGGTGTTGGTGAAGAACATTGAATATACCGTGGTCTGCCAGAAGAAGGAACAAGACTGTCTTGGAAAAAGTACAGTCAGAGTGCTCCTTAGAAGCAAGGCTGGTGAGACTGCTTTGCACTTACTTTGGACATGTTGTCAGGAGGGACCATTCCCTGGAGAAGGACATGCTTGGGTAAATTAGAAGTTTCTGAAAAAGAGAAGACCCTCTACAACGTGGATTGACACAGTCTCTGCAATTATGGGCCCAAACATAACAGGTGGATATCCAGCTATGCCAGTACCGTTTGTTTAAAAGACTGTCTTTTCCCCATTTAACTGTTTTGGGGTCTTTGTCAAATATCAGCTGCTCATATGTGGATGGATTTATGTCTGGATTCTCAATTCTGTTCCATTGGTCCATGTATCTGTTGTTGTACCAGTACCAGGCTGTTTTGACTGCTGTGGCGGTATAATAGGTTCTAAAATCAGGTAGAGTGAGGCCTCCCACTTTGTTCTCCTTTTACAGTAATGCTTTACTTATCTGGCGGGGCCCCTTCCCCTTCCATATGACGTTGGTGATTTGTTTCTCCATCTCATTAAAGAGTGTCATTGGAATTTGGACCGGAATTGCATTAAATCTATAGATCACTTTTGGTAGAATAGAGACTTTTATAATGTTAAGTCATTCTACCCATGAGCAAGGTATGTTTTTTCCACTTATGCAGGTCTCTTTTGGTTTCTTGCAGAAGTGTTTTGTAGTTTTCTTTGCATAGGTCTTTTACATCTCTGGTAAGATTTATTTCTAAGTATTTTACCTTCTTGGGGGCTACTGTAAATGGCATTGATTTGGTGATTTCCTCTTCGATGTTCTTTTTGTTGGTGTAGAGGAATCCAACTGATATTTGTATGTTTATCTTGTTTCCCGATACTCTGCTGAACTCTTCTGTTAGTTTCAGTGGCTTTCTGGAGCATTCCTTAGGGTTTTCTGTGTATATGATCATGTCATCTGCAAATAGAGATACTTTTACTTTTTTCCTTGCCAATCTGGATGCCCTGTATTTCTTTATCTAGCCTAATTGCTCTGGCTAGAACCTCCAACACAATGTTGAATAAGAGCAGTGATAAAGGGCATCTTTGTCTGGTTCCCGATGTCAATGGCGATGCTTTCAGGCTCTCTCCATTTAGGGTGATGTTGGCTGTTGGCTTTGTGTAAATGCCCTTTATTATGTTGAGGAATTTTCCTTCTATTCCTATTTTGCTGAGATTTTTTATCATGAATGGGTGTTGAACCTTGTCAAATGCCTTTTGTGCATCAATTGATAAAATCATGTGATTCTTTTGTTTTATTTATGTGGTGGATTACATTAATTGTTTTTCTAATGTTGAACCATCCCTGCATACCTGGTATGAATCCCACTTGGTCATGGTGAATTATTTTTTGATATGTTGTTAAATTCTATTGGCTAGAATTTTGTTGAGGACTTTTGCATCTACGTTCATGAGGGATATAGGTGTATAATTTTCTTTTCTCGTGGTGTCTTTACCTGGTTTTGGTATCAGGGATATGGTGGCTTCATAGAATGAGTTTGGTATTATTCTGTCCTTTCCTGTGCTCTGAAATACCTTTAGCAGTAGTGGTGTTAACTCTTCTCTGAAAGTTTGGTAGAACTCTGCAGTGAAACCGTCTGGACCAGGGCTTTTTTTTTGTTGGGAGTTTTTTGATTACCTTTTCCATCTCTTCTTTTGTTATGGTCTATTTAGTTGTTCTACCTCTGTTTGTGTTAGTTTAGGTAGGTAGTGTGTTTCTAGGAATTCACCCATTTCTTCTAGGTTTTCAAATTTGTTAGAGTACAGTTTTTCATAGTAATCTGATATGATTCTTTTAATTTCAGTTGGGTCTGTTTCAATATTGCCCATCTCATTTCTTATTCTGGTTATTTGCTTCCTCTCCTGTTTTTGTTTTGTCAGTTTGGCTAGTGGTTTATCAATTTTGTTGATTTTTTTTAAAAAAACAGTTTTTGGTCTTTTTAATTCTTTCAATTGTTTTTCTCTTTTCCATTTCATTTAGTTCAGCTCTAATTTTTATTATTTGTTTTCTTCTTGTGTCTGAGGGTTTCTTTTGTTGCTCTTTTTCTATTTGTTCAAGTCGTAGGGATAATTCTTTGATTTTGGGCCTTTCTTCATTTTGTATGTGTGCATTTATTGATATATATTGGCCTCTGAGCACCGCATTTGCTGTGTCCCAAAGATTCTGGTAGGAAGTGTTTTCATTCTCATCGGATTCTATGAATTTCTTTATTCCATCCTTAATGTCTTCTATAATCCAGTCTTTTTTGAGCAGGGTATTGTTCAGTTTCCAAGTGTTTGATTTCTTTCCCCTGCTTTTCCTATTATTGATTTCCACTTTTATGGCCTTATGGTCATAGAAGATGCTTTGTAATATTTCAGTGTTTTGGATTCTGCTAGGGTTTGCTTTATGACCTAATATGTGGTCTATTCTAGAGAATGTTCCATGTGCACTAGAAAAGAAAGTATACTTGGTTGCTGTTGGGTGGAGTGTTCTGTATATGTCTATCAGGTCAAGTTGGTTGATTGTGGCATTTAGATCTTCAGTGTCTTTGTTGAGCTTCTTTCTGGATGTCCTGTCCTTCACTAAAAGTGGTGTGTTGAAGTCTCCTACTATTATTGTGGAGCTGTCTATCTCACTTTTCAGTGCAGATAGAATTTGCTTTATGTATCTTGCAGACCTGTCATTGGGTGCATAAATATTTAATATGGTTATATCTCCTTGGTGTATTGTCCCTTTAATCATTATATAGTGTCCTTCTTTATCCTTTACGATGGATTTAACTTTAAAGTCTATTTTGTCAGAAATTAATATTGCCACTCCTGCTCTTTTTTGATTGTTGTTTGCTTGATGTATTTTTCCACCCCTTGAGTTTTAGTTTGTTTGTGTCTCTAAGTCTAAGGTGTGTTTGTTGTAGGCAGCATATAGACGGATCTTGTTTTTTACTCCATTCTGCCACTCTGTTTATTTGTACATTTAGTCCATTTACATTCGGGTAATTATGGATAGGTGTGAATTTAAAGCTATCGTTTTGATGTCTTTTTTTTGTGTTTTGTTGACAGTTTCTTTTTCCCACTTAATTTTATGTTCTTTTCTCATATTTGTTGTTGTTGATTTTGTTCCTGGTAAGTCTCTATTATTTTGTTGCATTTTAGTTTGATGAGTAGGATAGCTTGTCTCCTTTGTGGTTACCTCATTATTTACCCCTATTTTTCTAAATTTAAACCTAACTTTTATTTCTTTGTATCGCTGTATCTTCCTCTCCATATGGAAGGTGTATGATTAGATTTCTTAGTCCCTCTTTATTATTCTAATATTGTCTTCTTTTACGGAATAACATCGCTGTTACCATGTTTTGAGCTTTTTTTTTTTTTTGGATTTTCCTGTCTGGGTTGACTTCTGGTTGCTCTGCACAGTGTTCTAGTCTTGGGTTGATACCTGATATTATTGATTTTCTAACCAAAGAACTCCCTTTAGTATTTCTTGTAGTTTTGGTTTGGTTTTTACGAATTCTCTCAACTTGTGTCAATCTCGAAATGTCTTAATTTCACCTTCATATTTAAGAGAAAATTTTGCTGGATATATGATTCTTGGCAGGCAATTTTTTTTTCTTCAATTTTTAAAAAATATTTCATCCCATTGTTATCTTCTTGCCTGCACGGTTTCTGCCGAGTTGTCTGAGCTTATTCTTATTGGCTCTCCTTTGTAGGTGACTTTTCATTTATCCCTCGCTGCTGTTATAATTCTTTCTTTATTTCTGGTTTTGGCAAGTTTGATTATAATATGTCTTGGTGACTTTCTTTTAACATCTACCTTATGTGGAGTTCAATGAGCATCTTGGGTAGGTATCTTCTCATCTTTCACGATATCAGGGAAGTTTTCTGCCAAAAAAATCTTCAACAATTCTGACTGATTTTCTGTTATCCCTCCCTGCTCTGGTACTCCAATCACTCGTAGGTTATTTCTTTTGATAAATTCCCAAATGATTCTTATGGTTTCTTCATTTTTCAAAATTCTTTTATCTGATTTTTCTTCAAATATATTAGTGCCAAGTGATTTATCTTCAAGTTCAGAAATTCTAGCTTCTACTTGCTCAATTCTGCTCCTCTGACTTTCTATTGAGTTGTCTACTTCTGTAATTTTATTGTTAATCTTCTGAATTTCTGATTGCTGTCTGTCTATGGATTTTTCCAGCTTATTAAACTTTTCTTTATGTTCCTGAATAATCTTTCTAATTTCTTCAGTTGCTTTTTCTGTGTGTTCCTTGGCTTGTTCTGCGTTTTGTCTCATTTCCTGCCTGATGTCTCGAAGAGTTCTGTGTATTGAACTTTTGTATTCTGCATCTGGTAATTCCAGGAATGTACTTTCATCTAGAAGATCCCTGGATTCTTTGTTTTGAGAGCCTGTTGAGTTGATCATAGTCTGTTTCTTTACGTGACTTGATATTGAGTGTTATCTCTGAGACATCAATAAGTTATTGTATTAGTTTATGCTTGCTTACTGTGTCATAGCTTCTTGCTTTGTTTTATTTTGGTGTACCCCTTTGGGTTGCTTGAGTGAGCTAGCTTGATTATTTTTGCCTTTGGAGCTCTGATGTCCTCTCCCCTGAAGGCTAGAGCTGTTATCAAGTATATCAGTCTAGGAGTCCATTCAGTCTTTTTGTATGAATTCAGCTTGGTTTCCAGGTAGCTGATCATCAAGTGTGTGGTACAGGCTCTGTCCTACAGTCTTAGAAGGGCAGGGGTGGCTGGCGTATATACCATTATCTGATTGCAGCAGGGGGTCATGCTCTGAACAAGGCAGGGGGCTGAAAACTGACCCCCAAGTGTCTGTAAGGAAAGTGCATCCCTGTTCCCTAGAGCATAAAGGTGGGTGGGTTCTGCAGAGACCATGGGCACCCAAAGTTTTTGGTTATAAGGTCTGGGAGGTACCAGTTATCTTTGGACCCCTGTCGCTGGTGGCTGAGTGCCCTGAGTGGAGCTACCAGTCCTTAGGTCCCTGATGTGGGTAGATGAGGACCTTGTTTAATAGGCAAAGCAATGTCAAGCATCAAACACCCACCTCTCCACCGCACAGCTGAAATGGTTGGACTTTGCCAACAAGGGCCTATTCTCCCGAAATAGGCCCACACAAGTCCGTGCAGAAGGGAAAGGTGCTCAACGTCCATGGACAGTTTATGCCTGGACAGGAGCTGCTTCTGTCCTGAGCTCCCCTGGTTAGTGGAGGTAGCAAATTATCTTTTCCCCCAAATGTAAATTTTTTCCCTTCCCCAAGGCCGGGAGGATGGCTCTAGGTGCTCAACAGGGCCTATCTCAGGCCCAGGGAATTCAGCCACTGAAGCCGGTTTGCGGGTTAAAATATATGCAAGTACTTAGCTTTTGCCGAGAGCGCCATTCCCAGGTTCAGGAGGTGTGAGTAGGCTGTGTGGCTGGCTGCTTCTCCCTGAGGAAACTGCGGCCGAAGGCTAGTACCAGTCCACCGCTGCTGCCACTTCGGGAATGGTGCCTGAGGGCTCCCCCGCGATTCAGGTCTGGTAACTCCTCTCCGCTTCTGAATGGTCTCTTCCTCTCCCTGCCCCTCAGTTCGTTTTCTAAGTTTGCCTTTGAAGCTCAGGGCTCCCAGCTTGTCACGAGCATACTCGTTCCATTTGTTTTTTCTGGTCTTTGTTGTAAAGAGGGCTCGCCAGAAGCATCTGTCTATTCCTCCATCTTGGCTCTGCCTCCCACTTGACCTATTCTTATGATTTTACAAATCAGCTAAGCATTTTGTAGACTTTCTATTTATTTCATTCCTGGGAACACCATGACTAAGTAGCCAATGCCACAAATCTGTACAAATCAGATTATTCTGATTACTGGCTTGACTCTGCTGTCCATTACAGTAACCACACCCACCTTGTCTCCATCAGTTAAGTGCCACCACTTGGCCCCTACCACCATGAGGCCTATCAGCCCCATTGTAGTTAAGTGTCTTCATTTAGTTAGGGCGCTTCCCACTGTCAAATGTGATTTACATAAAGTAGAAATCAGAGCAGTCTTCAAGGATACTGGGGCTCTTTTCACAAATTTGTTCCTTACTGTTGTGGTAAAAGTTGTGTCCTCTGGACACTTTGTGGGTGGGTCTGTGGGTAAAAAAAAAAAGACCTGCTAAATACACTCTAACATGCCAATTTCCATAAGGTTTTGGATACATTCTTCTACAGTATATGAAGGCAGATCTGGCATTTCAACTTGATTTAGTGTAGCAACCACTTAATCCATGCTTCAGTGAATCAACCCAATAAACTATTAGATCCTTTCCTAACCTCTCACACCTAAACCCTGAATGAAGAATCCATGCTCAGTAAGCCCATATCTATAAGCTCAGACCAATCCAACTTTATGTTCCTTGCACCGCTATCCCGCAGTCTTAATAACCTTTCCCACACATATACCCCAGGTTTCTGTTGGTATATATTAGAAAAATCAAGCAGTTCGTTGGAGTGTAGGGTACTTCCACTGGGTCACACTTTGTTCTTTACCTCTTGGGGCTTGCTGGGACTGAAGTCTAGTTATAGGTCTAGAAGCAAAAATGGGTGGTAGGAGTGGGTTCAGTAAACATTCAGCGGTGTCTTTTAGGCATCTGCCTTAGGCAATGCCCCGGGCAATGCCCCAGGTGATGTAGCAAACAAAGGCTTTTTGTTAATCTCATCAGATGGGCATGGAAGGAATAATAGTTTTACTTGGGAGAGTGGTTTAGCGGACAAAGATGGAGTAATCTATATTGGAGTTAGGGGTTGGTTCTGTCGGCAAGGAGTGACTCAACAGGATTTAGTTGCTTAATGTACCTAGCTTTCTGATTATCTGCTCATGTGTCCCCATCCCAAGTTTCAGGATCCCATTTCTTCCCAATTGATGCCCTCACTTAACTTCAGACACTATTCGAGGTTGGAAATTCTATTGGTATTGTAATTCAGCTACTCTTATGATAAGTTTCTGGGTTTGGTCTCTGGCAGTATTAGCTCTGTTGCTACAAGAAATGAGGCTTTCTTTCAGGGCACAAGTGGCAATTTTCAGGTCTTTTATGCAGTGCTTAACGATGACTCTGAAGCCCTGACCTTATCTTTTTCTTTCACCACTTTTCCTAGCAGAAGCAGGACCAACCCCAACCAATCAGCTTCCCTATACTTCTCATTCTGGCAAAACTGTAGAAAAGTATCAAACACGTGATCATCCCGAACCTCACTTCTCACCAGTACTTGATATTTTGTGTATTCCTGTTGCCTCTTCATGCCATGGATTAGCAGTGCCCTCTTTACTTCTGGAGGCAGTGTCATCAGCACCTTTAATACAAATGAGACTTGAGAACCAACTTATAAAACTCACCCTTATGATTTTGTTTCTCTAGAACTATTCTTGGTACCAAATGTCTTAGGCTGGGTCCTCTAGAGAAATAAAATCAGTGAAATGTATATATAAATATATATAAAGAGATTTGTCTCAAGGAAATGGCTCAGGGGGATGTGAAGGCTGGCAAATACCAAATCCATGAGTCAGGTGTCAAGGTGGAAGCTTCTCCTGATTTACATGGTTGCAGGAGCTGAGGGACCCAGGATTGGCAGGTCTGACAACAGTGTCTTGTCCCATGGGGTTGCAGAAGCTGATGAATCCCAGAATGGCAGTCGGATGGTAGGCTGCTGACTCAAAGGACTGGGAAAGCTGGCGAATCCCAAGATCTGCAGGTCAGGTGGAAGTCTGTTGGCCCATGGGGTTGCGGGAGCTGACAAATCCCAAGATCTGAAGGTCAGACAAAAGGCTACTAGCTCACGTTCCAAGAACCAGAGGTCAGAGGATGATGAGTCGGGTGTAGCATCCAGAGCAAGCGATTGAGCTTTTCTGGAACATCCATATATATATATTGGATGCATGCCACACTCTCGAGGGAACTTCACATATAATTGATTGGCTGATCACATTGGATCACATTATGGAGAATGATTACATCAGATTGCAAAAATGGAGGATGACAACATCATTACATGACCGTCAATTTACATCATTGCTTAACTGCCAAACCACTGAGAATCATGGCCCAGCCAAGTTGACACATAACCTTAACCATCACAGATGTGGTTGGCAAACAAACTTAGAAGGTACATTTATTTGCATAAAAATATGTTAAATCACCAGGCCTTTCTTCCTAGGCACATCTGGATGTACTTGAACTTCCAACCTTGTGGCTAGCAGCCAAGCACATTAACTCTTTGCACTACCCAGGGACTCCAAAATGAATTAGGTGTGTTTTTCTTTTTACTATTGTATAGAAGAGTTTGGGTAAAACTGAGATACATGTATTGCCTGACTTAGGACCGGTTTCCATTTCAAGGATTGTCTCATAAGTTGATTCTCAAGTAAGTTAAATACCTCATTATTATTATTACTTTTAGTTTTCATTATTATTGCCTTTTGTGTGTCTGAATTGACTCGATGGCAATGGATTTTATCAGTGTCTTTATAAATTTGATATTTATTTGTCTTTGGGATTGGAAACATTAATTATAAATTTATAAATATATTTTAATACATACATAAAAAGATAAGCAAATCATAAAAATTTACTCCAATGATGAAGAAAAGTTGGGCAATGCTGACACTTTGTCAGCTACAGTAATAACTCCACTTGTGGAAGGTTCTAGATTATATGAATTATAACTGGGAGTAGGTAAAGCATTTCTAGTCAGAAAATTAGTGAGAGTTGTTTGTATGGTCCTTTTCTTTTTTTCTTCATATATTTTTCAGTAACATCTCACTGCTTCCTGAATTTGCCTATTGGCTTTAGCAAAGTGATCAGCATTTGGGTCCATGTTTCAAGCACCTATAGCCCCCGATTTAGTTTAGGAAAAATTCCAACTAATTCTTTCACTGAAAAATTTTTTAATAACTTCTCTCCTTCCTCCTATTATTTCTTTCTTCTTCAGCATTTCTCTCTTCTTCAAAATCCATTCAGTCCTGACCTGTCAATTTCCTTTCTTTGTGATCTATGAGTTCTTCCACATCAGCAATATCATGTTCTAAATTTGGCATTCTTGCCACATGGACGATTTTCCACCAATCTCTTCCATTATATTACCCTGATCGAATGCTTGGAGTGTGTTCACATAACTCAACAATTTTTTCCATACCCCCTGCATGCATTTTCCTGTAACTTCCTCCCAGGAAGATGCAATGTTCCAGATACACTGACTATTGTAAGTGCAGTTTGCTATAACTTGTATACATCATAAGTTGGGGACTACCTATAACCTGTTCCTTAAATTTCACTGGAATCCTGTTAGAGCCTTGCGTCTTCTTCATTGGAACATTTTTTTTTCTCTTTTTCTTTAATTTATTTATTTTTTACTATCAATTCATTTAATGGCTATAGGGATATTCAGGTTTTCTATTTCTTCTTGAGTCAGTTTTGATAAATTATATATATATATATTCAGAAATTTAATAATTTCATTTAAGTGTTTAAATTTTGCCAAAAATTTTTATATATTACCCCTTTATTTTCTGTTTAATATCAGTATCTATATTTCTGCTTTTCTTTTCAACTCTAATATTGTTTTTGACCTTTCTTTCTCTTTATTCCTTGATTAATTCCATAAGAAGTTTTTCATTAATAAAAATCTTTTTGAAGAACCAGCTTACAACTTTGTTGATCCTCTTTATTGTATGTATGCTTTCTATTTCAATAAATTCCAAATCTTCATTTTTTTTCTTTCTTTCTTCTTTCTTTGGATTTATTTAACTATTCTTTCTCTAAATTCTTGAGATGGATGGTTTAATCATTATTTTCAACCTTTCTTCTTTCACAATATACTAACTTAAGGCTATAAAACTGCTCCTCTAAACCCATGTATTTTCTTCATACCATGTGTTTGACTAATAATGGTTTTATTATCATTTAGTTCTAAGTATTTTATCGTATTATGAAGTCCTCTTTGGCCTGTGATCCTTTCGGACATTTGTTTTTAATTTTCAATAAGTTTTTCTTTGTATATAAAAATTATATGTGACTTTTGACTGAATTACATTATAGTCAAAGAATGTGGTCTGTATGATACAAATCCTTTCAAATTTGTTAAGCCAACCTTATAGTCTAGCTTCTGGTCAGTTTTCTTAAATGTGTGTTGCATGCTTGGAAAAAAAATGTGTATCCTATAGTTGTTGTATATAATCCTATTTATAGCCATAAAAAAAAAAAAGATTGCTGTCGAGTCAGTTCCGACTCATTGCGGCCCTATAGGACAGGGTAGAACTGCTGCATAGGGTTTCCAAGGAGCAGCTGCTGGATTCAAACTGCCAACTTTTTCTGGTTAGCAGCTGTAGCTCACTCTGGCTCTTAACCACTGTGCCACCAAGGCTCCATATACCCATTAGATCAAGCTTATTAATTATATGTTCAAATCTTCTATCTCAATCTACTCAAACTATGAATTACTGAGAAAATTATGTTGAAATCTCTCACGATGATGGTTTATTTTTCAGCTTCTCTCTGTAACTATGCCATTGTTTTATGTTTGGGGGTCTATATTACTAGTTTAGAATTGCTTTATCTTCCTGATGAATTGACCCTTTTATTATTATGTAGTGACCCCCTTTATCTGTAGTACAGTACTTTTTTTTATTAAAGTTTATTTAATCAGGTAATAATGCAGACATGGTCAGTTTATCCAATAGGCAAGGTCAACACGGTGCTTACCTTGCTTACCAGATCATCTGTAGTGAACAATTTCACATTTTTTCACTACATCAAGGAGTCTGCTTCTAGGTATGGCTGGTATCTATGTCTCTCCCAAACCCATAGTGCCTTCCTACAAAATGAAAGTGTCTTTTAAAATTTTCAATCCCTGACGGGGGCGGATGACCCGGTAAGCAAGGTAAGCACAGGCTTATTTGTGCTTACTTACTAATCTATAGTGAACAATTTCACATAGATTTCACTGCAGATGTGGAATTGTTCACTACAGATGATCTGGTAATTAAGGTAAGCACTGTACTTATCTTGCCTATTGGATAATCTGCCCCTGACTGCAGCAACTTTCTTTGGGTTACTCTTTGCATAGTATACTGTTTTCATCCTTTAACTTTAACCTTTCTATATATTCTTTAAAAATATATATATAATTGGATTTTGAAAAACCTACTTGAACAATCTTTGTCTTTTAGCCAGTGAGTTTAGTCTATTTACATTTATAGTGATTACTAATATATTTGGATTTATTTAAATTATCATATTACATATTTTCTATTTGCCCTACGTTTTTCTGTTTACTTTGTTTCTACTTTCTTGTCATCTTTTGGGCTAGTTTTTTTTTCTTCAGTGATTACCTAGCTATTTTAACATCTTTATTTTAACTTAGCAAAATGTAAACTCGGTCAATATTGTTACCCTCCATTTGAAGTACACAAGGACTTTAGAATGCTTTGCTTCTAATTATCACTCTTCCAATGCTTCATAATTGCAGTGATAGCAAAAATCCTTTTATTTTTCTCCTGATTTTTTTGGGAATGTGGGGTGATATTTATGTGATAGCCTTTATCAACCTATGCAAAATCTTTCTATTCAAAATCATATACATATATCTTAAATTTTTGTCATATACCTTTTTTTTTGTGTCATTGAAGTGGTAATGGCTTCCTGGACTGTTGAGAAAGACTCTGAGATTGACTCCAGGCTTAGTAAGAAAAAGTGAAACACCTGATTAATGTGGGCATGTTTGGGGCATGTGGGGGGGGGGGCAGGATGGTAGCATGTGTGCTACATCACCTTGAAAGCATAAATTAGTAATTAAAGGAAATATAACACAGAGCAGGAAAGCTTTGATTGGGATGTGTATGAAAGCAAGGAAACATGAAGAGAATAAGGCTCCTTGGAGAGAATAGAATAATTAGCTCTGTAAGGAGCCTTGGCAGCTAGGAGATAAGCAGGGATACTAGGTTCTGGGAAAAGCAGGTAGTGGGTAAGGTGGACAGTTTCCAAAGACAAACTATTTGCATTTGAGTATCTTTTTGAATGGTTATCCTTAGGGAAAAAGAAAAAGCTGCACATCTCTCCTGTGGCAGCTCCTACATCCCTTTCTCTCTAATCCCCAGGTTAATGAGGAGATCAGTGAGTCTCCTCCAGCCTTGTATTTTTTTTATTGCTCCCCTTCTTTAGATGATAGAGAGTTGAATACAGTGAATCTCAGAGGCAATACAGCAGGATATTTTATATATGCTAGTCAGCAGCCAAAATCACAACGTTATTTGCTAGTGAATTTGCAGATAACTAGTCCTCCAGGTACTTCTGTAATTTTCAACAAATGCTGCACTTTCGAAAGCTTCATTAATCCAACCCCATTAGAATGGGTAGGGTGAATGACTTTATGGCTGTAGAAGGTGAAGTAGCAAAATTTGCAGCTCTTAAGAATATTGCTAGCATTCGTTTATGATAATGGGAGTCTAAGTGATATTAAAATTCCCCTGCCAAATATTCTTTGGAGTAAAAGAACACCAACTACATGGTGAATTTAATAATACAATGCTTAAAACCCAACAAATACTTATTTCCTGAAATTAATGGCTCTGAAATGACAAGCCCCTTATTTGTCTAAGAATCACAGTATGCCTAACTTCAGGATTACAGGCAAGGGAGAAGCTAAAAGCAAACAAGGGAGATTCTAGAAGGAAAGAAGCTATATGTATTCAAAGGAGAAATATGACTGAAAAAGTCATTAGTACTAGAAGCGATTTTCATCTGTACTTGACCTTTTCCTGAAATGAGAATGCTCTATTTTATGGTGAGAAATATTCTGTTTAGAAAAAGCAAACATTGGTGTTTGGGGAGGAATAGTTCAGGCAGCCACTGTAACTCAAGATGAGATTCGATGATCCAGAACCATAACCCTTGGGCTTGGATTTTTGTTTATGATCAATAGATATAACATCAAAGAGATATTTCTTGCAAATATCTTATCATGTTTGCCCTTCATTTTCATTTCATTTTGTCCTTCCTTTGATTCACCGTTTGTCTTTAGTCGTATTTACTCTGTTGCTAGAAATGACTGTTTGGGAAATAAAGCATGAAATAGGTAACCTCATGTCGGCCAAGAAACTTTCTTCTCCCTGATTTGTCCATTTTTATGTGTCAACCTGTACAGGTGCATACTATGACCAAAAGAGTAGTACACACTATCTAAAGCAATAGATTTTATGAAAGAATCTTTTTACATCCAAACCAATACAACTGACAGATTTAATCAAGTTTTCACTGTGATTACGGTTTGAAAGCTGTAACCAGTTCTAATAGTAAAGAAGTACTATTTGAAAACAAATTACAACTCTTGTCTTTATGACATGTATCAATTTACACACACACTGCATAAATCACTTTTTGTATTTTTCTGTAATGGAAAAATACTGCAGGGCATTTTAATAACCAATAAATTATATGCTTAATGAACCAGACCAAAATATAAATGGTATGAGTCAAACACCCCTAAGAATAAGGGCCGGGTATTGACTTGATAGAAATTCTGATCATATAGGCTACAGGCTATTAGGTCCACCACAATTTGAGAAAATGCTTATACCTCATCATGAAAATTCTTCCTAGAACTTTCTCTCTTATTTTCAGACCCCTCTTATTATCTGCTTAGATTATTCTTCAAACAAATCAGGAGTGCCATGAGAGAGCTTCACCTTTAACCTTTTACAAGGTGTCTTAGTTACCTAGTGCTGCTATAATAGAAATACCACAAATGGGGCAGCTTTAACAAACAGAAATTTATTTTCTCACAGTTTAGGAGGCTAGAAGTCCAAATTCAGGATGCCGGCTCTAGGGGAGGACTTTCTCTCTCCGTTGGATCTGGGGGAAGGTTCTTGTCTCTTCAACTTCTATTCTCTGGTGACCTTCATGTGGTATGGCATCTATCTTACCCCATCTCTGCTTCTTGATCTGCTCCTTTTATATCTCAAGAAAGATTGACTCAAGACACACCCATACACCCCACACTAACGCTGCCTCATTAACATAACAAAGAAAACCCATTCCCAAATGGGATTATAGGCACAGGTATAGGGGTTAAGATTTATAACATTTTTGGGGGACGCTATTCAATTCACAACACAAGTATTACTCCAATAAATTATATAGTAAATTCATCAGCCCTGGTGAATTGGTAGAAAAATGTCTTCTGAAAAGCACCTATGTATGTTTGACGTCATATTGGAAGCATGTGAGGCTTCACTGATAGAGGAATGTAGTCACAGAGCCAATCAAGTACCCTCTTATTTTTTCAGGTATATGCCTGGAATTCATCCAGGGGGACCTCGCAAGGTGAGAGGGAAATGAGCGAAACCTGAATTGTTGTGGTAGAAGCTAATATGAAATACTTCATCACTTCCTGATCCTCTTTTATTCAGGATCACATATGCCCATGTATTACAGCAAAAGAGAAATAAGAATATTTTACCTTCAGTCTACTGATATTACTTTTGCTTCTTATTAAAGAACAGCATTGTTGTATAGTCTAAAGAAAATTGGGCTGGGGACAAAACACATGGGTCTTGCTAACCACTAACAAAAAAGTGATACTAACTAGCTGTATAACTGTGCAAATCACTTCTCTTGAACTTTCATATTCTCATCTATAAAATGAGGGAATCAGACAAGATGATTACAAAGTTTTTTTTTTTTAACCATTTCTATTTGGTATTTGTTAGAAGCCTCTGAATTTGCATAGGAAATTTGGTAATGTTGTATCCTGTTTTATGTAATAGTCATATTACTGAAAAGTCGTGTACATTAATTTCTTTCCTTTTCTTTGGAGTGGGATCCAGTCATGTTCTGAGCACAATAGGGAAGACTTATTTGAAGGAATCCTGTGATGATTCCTTTGTGAATCAAATAAACCTTTGTAATGCAAATGTTCTAATGTTTCTATTTTGCAAGTTTCCGTTTTAATATATCAAGTTTGCTTACTCCAAAGTATAACTAACCTTTACATAATAATGAAAACTCACATCCAATATATATTTATCATTTTTAGCCTACGGGAAAATTCTCCTCCTCCTTGTATTCCCAAACATTTACTGACTACGCCTCTTATTTAGACATTTGCCATAAGAACAATTGTCATGTACTGGTTAAGGTAGCAGTCTCTTAAGTCAAACAGCCTAGGTTTTAGGCCTGGTTCTATTGCTTACCAGCTGGCAGCTTTGACCAAAATGCTCCCTGTTTCTGAGACTCAGTTTCCTCGTCTGTAAATATGGGCTAACAATAGCACTTATCTTGTAGTGTTCATATCAGGAGTAAACATGATAATGGTTGTAAAGTACTTAGCTCAGTGTCTGGCATGTAGTATTTGCTTATTACATTTTAGCTATTAGCGTTGTTCCAAAACACTTCTAGTACTGTGAGTTTTCTCTTTATGTAAACAATATGCACAATATGCTTTAACAGGATTGTAAACTCCGTGAGGCCAGAGATCATATATAATGGTTCTTTATATATATCTTCTACACAGCCTAGTAGAATGTCTTCAACTATGTAAGTATCCAATACGTATCTATTTTTACTGGCTCTTCCTACTTAATATTGGAGAGGTTTATCTTGTTTTAAAATAGACCATGACTAAGAACAAGAATGTAAGTGGTGGTATTAGACCCTTTAAAGTTGCAGAAAGAGACACACCCAGATTACCTTCAGGGATAGCAGTTTATTGCAAAGATACATGAGAAAATGAAGTAGCCAGGTCACTCATGAGTAGCACAGTCACTTTGAGTCTTGATGTTTCTAAGGTTCTTGTATCTGGTTGTGTTTATATCCTAGCTCTTGGTGATCTAGATTCTTCATCTCTGAATTGTGGATAAAAATAACCACCTTAAAAAAACAGTAATCATCTTGTAGGGATGAGTGACGATTAAATAAGATAATGCACGTAAAATGCTACTGCAGTGCGTGAGCCACAGTAGATTCTCAATAGATTGTAGCTACTTTATAGTAGGAGTAGTAGTTATTGTATGTGACATAAAAAATTAAAATATTGCTGTTGTTGTTGTCAACGAATCAGCTCCAACTCATGGTGAGCTTATGTATAACAGAATGAAACCTTGCCTGGTCCTACACCATCTTCATGATCATTAGTATATTTGAGTTCATTGTCGCAGTTATTGTGTCAATCCATCTAATTGAGAGTTTCCTTGTTTTTGTTGCCCCTCTACTTTACCAACCATGAGGTCCTTTTCTAGCGATTGGTCTTTCCTGATGATGTGTCAAAAGTAAGTGAGTTGAAGACTTGCTATCCTTGCTTCTAAGGAATATTTTGGTTTTATTTCTTCTAAGATTGATTTGTTGGTTCTTTTGGAAGTCCAAAATATTATTATTCAATATTATGTTCAGTATTCTTCACCAACACCAAAGTTTGAACAAGTCAATTCTTCTTCTGACTTTCTTTTTCATTATCTAACTTTCACATGCACATGAGACCATTAAAAATACCATTGCTTAGGTCAAATGTACCTTAGTCATCAAAGTGACATCTTTGCTTTTTAAAACTATGAGGAGGTATTTTTATAGAAGATTTGTCCAGTGCAATAAATCATTTCATTTTTTGACTGCTGCTTCCATTGTGGATCCAAGTAGAATGAAACACCTGACAATTTCAATTTCTTCTCCATTTATCATGCTGTTGTTTATCGGTCCAGTTGTGAGGATTTTAGTTTTATTGATGTTCAGGTATAATCCATATTGAAGGCTATTGTCTTTGACCCTCATCAGTAAGTACTTCAAGTCACCTTTAATTTCAGCAAGCAAGATTGTGTTTGCCTATTAGTTTGTTGTACTGTGGTGGCTTACATGTTGCGATGATGCTGGAAGTTATGCCACAGGTATTTCAAATACTAGCAGGGTCACCCATGGTGGACCGGTTTCAGCAGAGCTTCCAAACTAAGACAGACTAAGAAGAAAGGCCTGGCAATCTACTTCTGAAAATTAGATAAGGAAAATCTTGTGGGTCCTAACAGAATCAGAATACAGCTTACTGGAATTCAGGATACTTTCCTGAGTTCAAGTGATTGGCCTTCTCTTTTTCATCTAGTATTTATACGTCTCAAAATAAAGGACTTGATTGGTATGGTTTACCAGCATTAAACATGGACAGCCAAAACAATCTCAGAGTTAGGTGTACTCCCTCTCCAATCTCTATCATAATTGCCTTTAGCTAACCCACCAATTCCTGGTTCAATATACTGGTGCTAGGCGAAGCAGGGTTGTTTTTACTCTCTTCTGCACACACTGGATGGGCAATGACAAGGGGAAAGAAACAAACAGATAAACAAAAATTAGGCCATTTTTCCTCAACAGGGATTTTATTCTAAATTAGGCAAATTAACTTCATGTATTCTTTTTTTAGCCCATCCAGTCCAGTGACATTTCTAAATAATTAGCACTGGAGAAGTATATTTTGTTTCACACATATGTTCATTTTTTTATTCTAGGACTTCGCACTCTAAGTTACTTCATGAAGATTCCTTGGGTTATATTTCTCTTATCAACCCAGTGTGAGCTTCCTTATAGCCCCAGAGACTTTCCTTAAGTCTGTCAGTCACAGTGTTAAATGAAATAAATATTACGTGATTAAGAAGCTTAGAACTTAAGAGCCTGGGTGATAGGATATTAACAGTCTGGGTTTCCAGCAGTCATGCTGCTTTCTTCTACACCAACTACAATTTTTATCTATCTGTGTAAGGTTCATATAGAATGAGTTAGGTATTCAGACTGAATGAAAAATCACCAAGGATGCTCATTGTTTAGTCCTTCAATCTTTATCAAAGGAGACAGACGTGTGGATATATAGGGAATAAAAGGAGATCTTTGAGAAGCAAAAGTTACCTCAAAGCCCAGTGGCTATTAGTCTTGCTGTGAATATCATGTTTATATTTTAAATATTCATTATTTCACTATTGAAGCAATTCAGTTTCTGTCTATACCTTCTAAATTTCTCAAAATTAACTTAGGCTTAACCTTGATGGATTTCCGACAGCTCTTCTTCCGTAAGAATTTTTGATATTTTGGGTTATAATTAAGGCAAAAATCTTTCTTAAACATGAAATACTAGCAGGTAGACATCACGGCATGGATTAAGATAGTACCCAACAGATTATATAGCTGAAGGACCTAGAGGGAAGTGGCCACCCATCTTGCTTCCCAGAATCCTTTTGGACTTTATAATAGCCACAGAACTACCATTCACAGCAATAGGCCTCTTGTGGTCAACAATGTCAAAACAGTTTATCAATCTCAAATAATCAGTGTCCTCTAAAGAAGACACTGGGCTAGAGTAAATAACATTTTGAAGGTAACAATAATAATTTGTATTTCACACCTGAAGCAAGGCTGCAAGTAACAGAGGAGAGAAAGTAAAATTGCAGAGAATAGTTTTGTTCTAGAGGTTCCAGGAAACTATTCAGCATCTCTTGGTTGGTGATTCAAACCAACCACTGTTCATAATGTTCTTGTGTTTCTTAAAAGGGTGGCAATCCACGATTTGGACTATGGTATTTTAAAAACAAATCAAAAGCATTAAAGTGACCCAACTGAGATGAACATAGGGCTTCTTAGCAGCTGCTCTTAACTAAAAGCTGGACAGCTATGGTTCATACTATAACTCCCTTAATTCATACCCTCGACAAGGTGCTTTCCCCACTCTCCCAAAGTATCCTATAGCACGGTGAGACAATCACTCTGCATAAATAGTTATACTTGTTCCTTTTATATTCCTCGGGATATTCCTAGTATTTCAGACTTAAACCTCAAGAACTTTGCTTTCACAAATAAACAGAAAGTCTCCAATGTTAAGATAAAAAAAAAATATTAAGACATTTCAAATTGCACCATTCATTTCAAAATCATAATATTGTATTTTTTCTGAATACTGGTTGTGAAGGAACATTCTATGCACTTTGCCTTTCATCAAATGCTGGTGTTGCTTGTACCTAGGAAAGAGGACAAGTGGCCCCTGCCCTATTTTGTTTTTAAAATGTATCCATTTTTTCTATAGGAGCTTGCATGATTATGTAAGTACTATTTAGAAACATGACTGCAAAACTCTCCTCTGACTGATTCTTATTATATTCAGTTTCCTTAAACAACAGTCAATTGTGTAGGCGAATAGGTAGATCTTGACCTTACACCAAAGGCTAAAAGGCAGAATTAAGTAATTTATTGTCTTAGTTACCTAGTGCTGCTCTAACAAAAAATACCACAAGTTGGTGACTTTAAAGAATAAAATTTTATTTTCTCAAAGTTTAGGAAACTAGAAGTTTGAATTCAGGGTGTGGCTCTAAGGGGGGGGGGGGTCCTTCCTTGTCAGTAGCACTGGGAGTTCCTTGGTGTTTCTTGGCATTCCTTGGTGTCTGTCTCTGTCTACAACAAAATGATAGATGAGTGGTGGTGGTGGAGGTGTCAGGGAGCTAACCTGGAACTAGTTAACAACCTACAATATGAAGATGACACAACCTTGCTTGCTGAAAGTGAAGAGGACTTGAAGTAATTACTGATGAAGATCAAAGACTATAGCCTTCAGTATGGATTACATCTCAACATAAAGAAAACAAAAATCCTTACAATGGAACCAATAAGCAACATCATGATAAATACTGAAGTTGTAAAGGATTTCATTTTACATGGATCCACAATCAACACTCATGAAGCAGCAGTCGAGAAATCAAAAGATGCATTGCATTGGGCAAATCTGCTGCAAAAGATCTTTTTAAAGCATTAAAAAACAGAGATGTCATTTTGAGGGCTAAAAGTGTGCCTGACTCAAGCCATAGTATTTTCAATCACCTCGTATGCATGCAAAAACTGGACAATGGAAAAGGAAGACCAAAGAAGAACTGATGCATTTAAATTATGGTATTGGTGAAGAATATTGAATATACCATGGACTACTAGAAGAATGAACAAATCTGTCTTGGAAGAAGTACAGCTAGAATGCTTCTAGGGGCAAGGATGGCGAGACTTTGTTTCACATACTTTGGACATGTTATCGGGAGGGAGCAATCCCTGGAGAAGAACATCATGCTTGGTAAAGTAGAGGGTCAGAGAAAAAGAGGAAGACCCTCAACGAGATGGATTGACACAGTGGCTGCAACAATGGGTTCAAACACAGCAATGATTGTGAGGATGGCACAGGACCAGGCAACATTGTACATGGAGGGTCACTCTGAGTTGGAACCAACTCTACAGCACCTAACAATGACAATAACATCTACTACGATAAATGAGAAATAAGCTTAAAGAATAGCTTTCAACACCCCAGACTGCTAAAATAGCATGGATAGAGTCAGCGTAGAAAAAAGGAAATACTTTTATGAAGGTCTTCAGCAATTACAGTACTGTTAGAAGGGAAAGGGGAAACAAAACTAGCATTGAAAAAAATTGCATGAAAAAAAGAAGTAATTGCTCTCTGAAGCTCCACAGTAGGTACAAGTTTCTTCTCACAGAGAGTGAATCCAAAGGAGTGAAAAAGATGGAGATAATCAAAGTCAGTGTCATGGAATTGGAAAGTAAAAGGTTCTGATAAAGGAGAAATTCTGAAAATAATCTTACATCACTGGACCTTCTCATTAGACAGAAGAATTATCCCATAGACGTTGAGTCAAAGTGTTCTAGAACAGAAGAATGGAAAAATATGGAGAATCCAAAAGCATTTGGAAAAAAGGAGAAAAAGCTGCTGGCCAAAGGAGAAAAAGGCAAGCAACATGGTGACACTCTTCAGAGAAGTAGAAGTAGCTGGATGTAGGCCCTTTAGTAGTCACACGAAATTAATGAAGGATTTCTTATGGTTAGGTCCAAATCAGAAAGAATCTTGGATTTCTGAAGAACATCACATTGCTAAATTCAAGATGCCATGATTTTCTTAAGGAGGGAGCGTAATATACTGGAAAGAGCATAGACTTTGTCTTCAGCCTTTGACAAATTGAGGGTCACACCCTGGCCCGACCTCTCAGCAAATGCTTGAAATTAGGGCATTTATTTACATTCTCTCAGCTTTATTTTCTTCATCTACTAGGTAAAGATAGTAATAGCTGTGTCACAGGGTTGTTGCAAGAAGTAAATGATGTATCACGTAGAGTCTAATAATTGAGATAAATCTCAATAAATGGTAGATGTTTTTATTATCATACATTTCCAGGTAAAAGCAAGATATAATTTATGATGAGAAATTACTTGGTGCTCAGTACATCTCAGAGGGAGGGATTTGGTAACCATTTAAAAATTAAATGAAGAAAGTAAAGCAAAGTAATACAGAAGCCCCTGTGGTTCTTGGAAAGAATATATAATGTTTGCTATGACTGACCACATAAGATTCTGTAGGCTGAATGGTTTGGAATAAATTGGGCTATTAAACCGATTCTTTCTAAGACGAAGTTAACACTTGGGGTGCTGCTTATCATGTTGTTGTTGTTGTTAGGTGCCATCGAGTCAGGTCTGACTCATAGTGACCCTATACACAACAGAACGAAACGCTGCCCAGTCCTGGGCCATTCTTAGAATAGTTGTTATGCTTGAGCTCATCGTTGCAGCCACCGTGTCAATCCACCTCATTGAGGGTCTTCCTCTTTTCCACTGACCCTGTACTCTGCCAAGCATGATGTCCTTCTCCAGGGACTGATCTCTCCTGACAACATGTCCAAAGTATGTAAGATGCAGTCTCGCCATCCTTGCTTCTAAGGAGCATTCTGGTTGTACTTCTTCCAAGACAGATCTGTTCATTCTTTTGGCAGTCCATGGTATATTCAATATTCTTTGCCAACAGCTTATCATGTAGAGTGTAAAAATTGTCATAGAAATGGACCGATATCCATGTTTTGTTTTCCTCTGGTAAACTTTATCATGAGAATGAATTAATAGTGTCACTTTGTCTTTTCATTTTATTTTTGTCATAAGCAAGCAATATCAGAATTTTAATGCCTCATTTATTCTGAAAATTCATACTATTCCTTCTTGCTATTCTCTGTTTACCGTCTCTGATATGCTATAGTATTTCTCAAAATGCTCAAAGTGTACTATTATGAAAATTGGACATGAGTTCACAAATAAAATGGAAAACAAATATGGCCGATGATCATCCTGTTATTTTGATCATTGCAAAGCAGTTCCGGCCAGATTCACTCCTATGATGACACTACATTATTGCAATTCTGAGTTTCTCTTCAGTTATATAAAGTATTTATGCATTCCAGTGGTTATTATAGCTGCACAATATAGCACACATTAATGTCCTATAAAGAAACATATATTTACTTTTCCTATGTTTCAGAGTCGTCTACATTTATTTCTATTGCTTATTTTTACAGCTATAGAAATTCCTTATAAGGTACCATTTTGTTTCTTCACGATATGTAAGCTTACATGAAAAAAGAACTCTAAAAGTCACATTTGTCCATTTCTTCTTACAACATTATGTCAAAAAATGTTAAAGGACACTTGTACTCCATATCCCTGTACCCCTGGTAGCTGAAATGTTTGCAAGAGCAGAATTTGGAAGATGTAATGGAAAATAAAGACTGTAGACTGGGAATCTACTTATTAGCTGTGCAACTTGAGATAGTCACTTAATACCTATGGTTTTCACTTTCCTTTTCTGTAAAAGGAGGAACTTGCATCATGGTGATTCTTAAAGTCTTCTCCAATTACAAGTTTTATGTGTTGACAATTAGGAGAATTCATTTGTTTGAGGAGGAAATTCTGTTCCTGATTTGGCCTGGAAGGGAAGAATCTTTAGGTCTGCACAACATGCTTCCTTCCTTATCTAATTTTCTTGTTATATGAATATTCCTCTACCTTAGGTGAAAGAAGGCAAGCCACAGGTAAAAAGGCCTCATTTAATATTACTGTATTAGTGGTGTATTCATATGATCTTACAATGTCCATAGCACATTTTCACCTGTTCAGGAGGTGTGGGCAATCGCTTTTGTGGTTTGGGGTTTCTCAATGATACTGAGGTATGAAGTATAGAAACAATATCAAAACCACATATACAACTCTGTGGTTGTGAACACCACTTTCTACATCCCATGCCTGCTAATCCATATGCAGCTTAAAGAAAAGCCTACCACCTATTGTAATTTTAGAGCCAATGATTTAATCCCTCCCCCCCCGCTTTTTTTAGTAAAAAAATGTTCATTAAAAATATGTTCTGATTTTTTAAGTTATAAAAGTCGTAGATGTGCATTATAACAAGTGAGGCAATACAAAGATGCATTTAAAAAAATCGTCTCTGTCCCCTCGCTTCTCTCTACCCACTAAGGTAACCAATGTTACACAACCCTGGGTGTTTTATTTAACATCTTTAACTGTGCTCATGCAAACACATGGAAATAAACTCTCTTTTTCCACTTTACACAGGATGGCATGGAACTCAAGGGGACTGAAAAAACATGACTCTTTTCAATGATGAGTGCCATTTCTTTGATAGGTGAAGTCCTTCTTACTCATACCTTATCTTCCCCTGAGCTCAAACCCAAAGCCCAGGCTCCTTTGCCATTTGTGTGGTTCCCATTCTTTGAAAATGAGAAGAAGACATTCAATTCTCAAGAAAGCATTCTCTTGGGGGTGATGAGCAAGTACAGTACTTCCTTTCTAGTTGCTATAAATCTAGCTGTATATATAAAATTTACTTTATGCACTATAACATTTAAATGATTTTGGTACCTAAATGTTTAGCTCTATTGTGGAATATCCAGAGCAGATTCCAAAGTTTCCTTTGAAGTAGTTCAAAGAAGAGGAAAAAAAAAAAGCTCAATAAGTGGTAATTTTGGTGAAGGGTAAGACAGTACTCAGTACTGGGGAAATCAGCAAATTTTGACCAAGACAAAGTCATAGAAGCTTCACAGACATATCCAAACTCCCTGAGGGACCGAGTTACTGGGCTGAAGGCTGGGGACTATGGTCTTAGGGGACATCTAGCTCAATTGACATAACATAATTTATAAAGAAAATGTTCTACATTCAACTGTGGTGAGTAGCATCTGGAGTGTTAAAAGCCTGTGAACGGCCATCTAAGATGCATCTACTTGTCCCACCCTATCTGGAGCAAAGGAGAATGAAGAAAACTAAAGGCACAAGGGAAAGATCAGTCCGAAGGACTAATGGGCCACAAATACCACAATCTCCACAAGATTGAGCCCAGAACAACTAGATGCTGCCTGCCTACTACCACTGACTGCTCTGACAGGGATCACAATGGAGGATCCCAGACAGAGCTGGAGAAGAATGTAGAACAAAATTCTAACTCAGAGAAAAGGCCAGACTTACTGGTCTGAGAGTGGAGAAACCCCGAGAGTATGGCCCCTGGACACCCTTTTAACTCAGAACTGAAGTCACTCCCAAGGTTCACCCTTTAGCCAAAGATTAGACATGTCTACTGGCCAAGCAATAACACATGTGAGTAACATGCTTTGTAGTTCAAACATGTATACAAGACTAAATGGGCATACCAGCCCAAAAGTAAAAACGAGAAGGCAGAAAGGGATAGGAATACTGGATGAATAGAAATGGGGAACCCAGGGCGGAGAAGGGGAGAATGTTGAAACATCGCTGGGTTGGCAACCAATGTCACAGAACAATTTGTGTATTCATTATTTAATGATAAACTAATTTGCTCTGTAAACTTTCACCTAAAGCACAATTGAAAAAAAAGTTCAGGTGAAAGACAAGTAGTTAACTCAATATAATCTCATTTTCAAAATGGTAACTAGTCTTCTTTTACACTGTACCAACTTTGAGCTCATTTGCAACTATAAGTTTTAGTTACAGAAAAAAAAGAGATTCTGAGAGGGTTAAAAATACCATATTAGGGACTAGTTTGGAAATGTGTTCTTTACATTCTTCAATCATAGAGGCTGGCTAGTTGTTGTGGTATATACAGCCCTGACTTAAGTTCCCAGTTAAAAATAACAGTGTTTCTTAAGGAAATAATGGTTTTTGCGCTAAAAGAGCAGGTTCCTTCTATGCATATAATGTTGATCCTGAAATGTCACTTCCTAGATATAGTTTATAACTGGATGAAGAGCCAGCTCAGCAAGAAGTCAGGACTTCTGTATAATATAATGATGAGACATTTTTTAACCTAATGGGACTTTGCACGACAAAAAATTTTAAGATAATAATAGTACTGGATAAATTATAATCTGCTATTTCAACCCCCAGAAGGAACGAATCCTTCTGTATAATGTTGCCCTAAGAGTTACCAGAAGATTTATAGCTTTTGCAGGAAGAGTTTAATATTTATCTATATGAGTCTGAATTAGAGGTGGAGAAGATGGAATAAAGGAGGAGATTACTTCAGTGACTGCAGATCCTGATACTGCTGGAAGCCTGAAGGATAGACTCATCATTGCTTTCTGAGCAGACCCCAGGAACCACACAGTTTTAATTGGCAGAATTAAAAGGGGAATTAAAAATGTGGTATTGAGGATTTGAAAGAGCCTCAGTGAGGACTTCCTTCAGAAAGTGGGCACAACGACTCCCAGGAATTGGAAATAATTATGCCAACAGTTTGCCAGTGGCACCTTCCTTCAGATTTACCTCCAAACAAAAGAAAGGCATTTTATGGTCCTTTTAACGATACCAAGTCTCAGCCAAAATACGCATACAGGAGGAGTTTGTGTTGCTTGGATGTAGTCTTAGTTTTGACAGGTAGATCTCTAAATCAACAGAAAAGCAGCATCTCTCTTGAGGAAGCCTCCAGAGACATCTTACGTGCTAAGCCTATTAAGAAAGAGGATTATCATTAGTGTCAATAGACACAGGCAACTTGGGCAACAGATGTGGGTAATCCCCAAGAACTTTGGCTTCCTACAACTGTCTTAGTTATGCCCAGCTGTGCATCTGCCAATGCTAATCCATCATAACACAACCTGCTATTTACTTTCCTTGCAATGATAGGGATTTAAAAGGAAGATAAAAGAGAACGAAGACCTATAAGGTAATTTAGAACTTTCTTGAATTTAAACTTCTTTCTTTTACATCCTATCATTTAGCATTATTGACATGATAACATAATACCTAACTGGAGTTAGAGTAATCATCTGCTGCCAAAATTAATATAGGGAAACAAAATATTTTACCGAGTTTCTTGTTTAAAGTATTCGCCAATATCATACAGAATCATTTGATAGAAATTAGACAAGAATATAATTTGTTAGGCAGTTATCCATTTTTAATGTTCTGGCTCTTTCACATAAGGATGATCTATTAGGTATTCTTAAAAAGGATAAACAGCTAAAGATAAGTAAAGCATCATAAGCAGTGCTCTAAAGGAAGTAAGATTTACGATAATCCCACTCAAGTGAAAAAAGATGAAAAAAGAAAACATGCCACAGCACGAACCCATACAACGATCATTTTCTGTGCTCAGAGTCAACAGGAATAAGGCCAACAGCTCTACCGGATATAAGACCTGCCATTTCCAGTAAGTTTTTCTTCCCATTAGCTGCTCCCTTCCCCATACACTGTTTATAGATAGTAGTCTGTGATACCTTTTTAAATTGAAATAGAAGCACAGAGCTCCATGCTAATGAGATGAGGGCCCTAAGTTCTATCCTATGTCTGTAGAGTAGTACATATATTGAAATATACATGACATTTTTACATAGTTGCTTTTATGTAGCCATTACCAAATAATGTGCAAAAGAGACACCCATACCTTTTTCCTGAGCCTTGTCCCATTCCTGAGTTTTACCCCAACACAGATCTTACCTGCAAGGGGTAGTGGTAAGGAATAAGGTGGAGCTCTAAGATGGACTCTGAGCTCATGCCATACTGATGTTGGTCTAATAATGATGCTTATGTTTATAAAAGGTCCTGCATTCTTCTATTCTTTTTATCAGCAATTTGACTTTTACTAAACACACATACACACTCACCTACAATTCTTTTATGAGACTAACTTGGAACCAGGTAGATGATTTCATGGATATGATGAGATTGAAAGTGTTTTTAGGAAAAAGAAGTATGGCAGAACATATGAGCTATATGATTGTCTGCAGAGTCCAACATCTTAAGTAAATAATCATTCAAGGCCCATTCCAAAGAAGGCAGTCAGTATACATTGAAGTTAAACCTTAGGAAATTGCCATTTTCATAGGTTAAAAATGGTTTGACATTGGCAGTTTCATATGATTCAACCAAAGATTTAAGTTCCTATACCCTAACTCACTTCAGCATTCTAGAAAGAACATGGGAGCTTTCAACAGACAGACCTGGATTCATATTCATATCCCACCTCTACCAACTATGTGACTTTGGGATAGTACCATAGCATATCTGAGCCTTAGTTTTTTTTTTAATCTGTAAATTGGGAAACTAATACCTACTTCATAAGATGGTTGTGTGGATTAAGTTAGAATACCATAAAATAAGCACTTAGTACAGTGCTTTTAATAATAAAAGTCCATGGAAGTAGCAGTCAAGAAATCAAGCAACGTATTGCATTGGGCAAATCTGCTGCAAAATATTTCTTTCATGTTTTAAAAACAAAGATATCACCTTGATGACTAAGGTGTGCCTGACTCAAGCTATGGTCTTTTCAATTGCCTCATATGAATGCAAAAGCTGGACAATGAAAAAGGATGACTGAAGAAGAATTGATGCATTTGGACTGTGGGGTTGACAAAGAATATCGTATATACTGTGGACTGCCAGAAGAACAAACAAATCAGTCTTAGAAGAAATACAACCAGAATGCTCCTTAGGAGTGGGGCTGGTGAGATTTTGACTTGCTTACTTTGGGCACGTCGTAAGAAAAGACCAATCACTAGAGAAGAATATCATGTTTGGTAAACTAGAGGGTAATTGCTAGAAAACGACATCATGTTTGGTAAACTAGAGGGTCAGCAAATATGAGGGGAAACCCTCAATGAGATGGATTGACACAATAGCTATAACAATGTACTCAATCTACCAACGATCATGAAGATAGCACAGGGTCAGACAATATTTCCTTCTGTTATGAATAAGTCACCATGAGTCGGAGCTGTCTCAACGGCAACTAACAGCAACAGTGCTTTCAACTAGACGGCTCTGGGGTTTTGGGGGTACTATTAACCCAGGAGCCCTGGTGGTTATGTACTTGGCTGCTAACTGAAAGATCAGTGGTTGCAACTCACCCAGTGGCTCTGCAGGAGAAAGGTTTACAGCCTTGGAAGCCCTTGTGGACAGCTCTACTCTGTCCTATAGGGTCACTATGAGTTGGAATCCAATTGAAGACAATGGGTTTAGAGTAGAGGTGGGAGAGTGAGAAGTGGGGAAGTGGGGGATAGAAGGTGTGGGGGTGGGTTGGGGAGAAATGGGCAGTGGCTGCTAAAGAGTACAGGTTTTTTGGGGGGTTGATGAAAAAGTTCTAAAATTGATTGCGCTGATGATTGCACAACTCTGTGAACAGACTAAAGACATTTAATTGTGTACTTCAAATGGGTGAATTGTATGGCATTTGAATTGTACCTCAGTAAAGCTTTTTTAAAAATTCACAAGGAGGGGCACACACATTAACACCCTGCTATAGAGAAAGTCAGATCAAGAGCTCTAAGCTATTTGGCAAAAAGTTTGTTTAGACTTGGATTTTCATAAGGCTCACTTATAGGCTTTTTTTTTTTTTTAAACAAACCTCTGAGTACTTCTTGAATTAACCCAGTTTAGCATGAGACAGTCATCACAAAGCATTATTTCTAATCGGCTATTTCTGGTACTAGCCACAGGGGAAGGGGTTTTTTCTTGATATTCTGCATCTGGCAAACATCTAGTTTTGACATAACACATGTCATGAAGTAAAGATTTATTACAACATTTCCTTCAGAGTTGAAGAAAAAGCTGCAATTGGCAGACTGATTGGTTGCCTCACATCTCAGGCCTCCCAGTGTTTGGTGCATAGTCATATGAATAAAAAGCTGTGTTCCCCAACACTTTCTTGTTGCGATTGCACAAGCTCAACATGAGCCTGGTTTTGAACAGCAGCACTGCTTGGACAATGTTCAATTATCACACAGCGTTTGAGCAATGTAAAAAGGAGACGAGGGAGGCCTTAAAAGAGGCATAATAGTAACTTGCCCAGATGATCAAATTACATTTTCCTCTTCTAACTGTTAGACATTTACAGGGACACAATTTGGAGATGCCTTTGGGTCCTATTTAATCCCTATGTAGAAAGTAAGCATTTGCTAATAGACGGTCAGATTCTTATGTAGGGAATTTTATACATAGAACTTTATTGGATGAAAATCTAGACAGAAAGGGATTCCAGTTCTAAATACTGCATTATGAAGTATTTGTAAATAGTCTGTCCTCCATTATTCACTGAATCTTTTTTCCCACCATCTATGTAGTTTTTGCATAAGAACAATTATCAAGAATTAGAGGTCAGTGGTTTCATCTCCATTTACATTTACATGTCACCTTCTGAAGATGCAATATCCTGCTGTTCAAACATGTGTGTCTGTTTTAAGTCAACAGCACCTGTGAGTCATACCCAGAATTAAATAGCAACAATGTTGTTGTTGTTGTTAGGTGCTGTTGAGCTGGGTCGAACTCATAGCCACCCTGAGTCATTTAACATTTTCTCCATTGGATCCTTCAATATTGTAACTCAAGGCTTGAATTTTTCTTCAGTTCTTCCAGCTTGAGAAATGCTGAGCATGTTCTTCCCTTTTGGTTTTCTAACTCTAGGTTTTTTGCGCATGTCATTATAATACTTTACTCTGTCTTCTTGAGCTGCCCTTTGAAATCTTCTGTTCAGCTCTTTTACTTCATTTCTTCCTTTCACTTTAGCTACTCTGTTCAAGAGCAACTTTCAGAGTCTCTTCTGACATCCATTTTGGTCTTTTCTTTCTTTGCTAGCAACAATAAGGTGCTAGAATGCAGCCGGGCTATCAGCTTTGAACTGACATTAACAAGACATTTGAAATAAATTAGAGCAGGAAAGGTCAGCTCAGTGTAAAGTTGTGAAATAAGTGATGCCTCTCTTTAATACTTTTCCTCCTCATTTGTTCCTAGGCACCCAGGGCCTTACTGCTGCCTTCTGGGTTCTCAGAGTCTGACACTGACACTGCTAAATGCCATGGGAACCAATTGTGTCTGGTTGTTCAATGCTTTGGATCTTTTTCTTCTATCCTTTCCATAAAAACTTACCCATCAAAACGCACCAGCTTCTGCATGGGATAAAGACGTGACAGTCTGCTTCCATAAAGATTTATAGCCTTGGAAACCCCATGGGTCAATTCTACTCTGTCCTATAGGGCTGCTATGAGTCAGAAATAACTCAATGACAATAGGTACTCTCATTTAATTTTATGGCTAGTTCAATAAAATAATTTAAACTGAGTAGTTAATGCTTTAAAAGAATCTTTTGCTTTACCCCTTCCAGGAAGCATTTACATTTTACTAGGGGGCTTGGCGTAGTTGTTAAGAGCTACAGCTGATAACCAAAGGTCAGCAGTTCAAATCCACCAGGTGCTCCTTGGAAACTCTATGGGGCAGTTCTACTCTGTGCTATAGGGTTGCTGTAAGTTGGAATCGACTCGACGGCAATGGTTTTTTTTTTTAGGGGGCTTTAATGGCTTGAATTATACCTAATTCAAGAAACTTTAGCCCCGAGATATTTTATGCTCCTCAAATAATATTGTATGGATTATGGCTGTCTTCCTGTTGTGCATAAGAACATGATTGATATATATAGTAACCTACTGAAGTAAATGATACATGATGAGGGGACCATAATTAACAAAGACATAAGATATGCCATAAAAACTTACAAAAAATATGCCTTAAGTAATGAAACTTGTCTTTCGACTACAGGTAAATGCTAACAACAGACAGATCAACCTTATAGTGGAAAAAGCAAAGACAGGGTAGCATTTTTAAGTATTCTACAAAGCACAAAGGAATCTATACACCAAAGTTGACTATGAACATCAGCTATAGCCACAAACCAATGGGAGTTATCACAGAAGTGGCAGTAAAAACTTCAAGTCATGCATCGGATTTTTGAGTTACAGTCATTCTTAATACAGACAATATCTGTCATGCTTGTAATTTACAAATGCACACAAACAAATTAATAAAAGGGCACATAGCTTTAAATTATTAATCTTCATGTGTAAACTGTACTTTCAAGGCTTAAATTGTCTTCTTGCCATTTTGCTATTATGAGTTATTTATAGATAAAAGAGGACTTTTTCTCAATTAAACTAATAAAGAAAACTGAGATAAGGTTTTATGGAAGCTAAGGACTCACTTAATTCTAAACAAATGAATGGAAAATATAAGTGGATGCTGGAGATATAAAACATCCACTAAATAAGTAAAACTACCTGAAATCTTAAAGACTTAAAAGCAAACACTTTTTTACAGTTTTCAGAGAATCACATTATATACACGTATATACATATTTGATAAAACTTGGAGTATCTTGTTTATATGCTGTATATTATTGTGATCTCTAATCATCTCAGCGACTACTCTGTCTTTATACTGTTTTCTGTTGGCTTTTAATTATTTTTCTAATTCTCTCTTGGCCAAGGTGATAAATGACAGTTTAGATATGAGTTTCTGTTTTACGTGTAGAATTCACACATTTTGATCTAAACCAATTATTCTATTATTATTCTTTTTTCAAATAGAGAAGAGAGAAGAAGGTTCACAAAAACTCAGAAAAGCCAGTATAGCTTAATGAATGTTGCCCATTACTCCAAAAAACGATACTGTAGAGAACCTCCTCAACTGATAAGATTGAACAACTGGGGGACTGAAGAAGAAAATTATTTTTCGTCAGTAGATTAGATCATGCTTTTTACAAATAAAAATACTATGGAATTTAGGTCCATAAATTTCACTGATATTAAATGGTGTAAATTTTAATTGCAACATATGCTCATCAATAACAGATTACATTCAAGGCTGTGTGCTGAAGGAATATGAGAGAAAGTTAATACAAAATTAAAAAGATCATCTCAGTTAACAGAAAACTTACAATCTAATAGGTAAGAATGACACCTAATAAAAGTATGAGATAGAATAAAAATCCCATGGCATTCTGACCAATTCCTTATTTCAAAAGGCATATATTTATTTTTCTTGAAAGTCTTCTCAAGAAAAAATTAAATGCTTCTAATGTGAGGGGATTATGGAAAAAACAATTTCCATATGACTTTAGTTTTGTAGGATTTGCTTCTTGGTCTTCCGTCCCAACATTCTTATCTAATTCTTCCCAGACACCTAGTTCTCTCTAACCTGTGGCAATCAATTTCACTCTAAGTGTGTCAAGTAGTTTTGGAAAGAGGATAAGGCAACATGGTGCTGTATACAGAAGCACCATGCCATCCCTCTGTAGCAAAGGCCTGAAAAACTAAGTAAAACAGATACAAATGTAAACCTGGAACCCTAAGCATCAAATGAAGGGATGAAGAGCTTCATCAAGCACGGAATGGAATAAGGAACTGACAGAAAAGAAAGAGGAGAGCTATGGAAGGGAGATCCCCTACCAACTAACATCGCATGGATTTACAATCTTGGACTCCAGCCACCCACTAAGGACTGCAGACAGGGAGTACAGGAAGGCAACTTCACATAGCTCCCAACAGGACACAGAGTACCCGGTAACCAGGGATACATGCTTTCCCCTCTCCCACCCTTCTTCCCTATACAAGGCCTCTGCCACTTTCCAACAGGCCATGGATGCTCGCCGGGAGAGACACCAGCTCACTGCCACCTGGGTCCACCCTGCCCCCAACAGCCGGTTGCCCCAGCACCATTTTTTTAAAAAACTTTTTACTGTTTTTTTTTTTTTTGCCATTTTTTTGTTTCTTCTCTCTCTCTCTCTCTCTCCCTTCCTTTCTTTCCTTTCTCCAATCCGGCTAGCCCCATGCACCTTGCCCACCCCTTTACAACAGGCTTACCACACTGTCAGCTAGTGAGCCAATAGCACAGCCTCCCCAGTTCCTGCTGCCCCCAATGGCAGGCTCCCTCAGTGCCATTATTTTAAAACTTTTTTATCTTTTCCCTTCATTTTGTCCTTTTTGTGCTGTTTTTTCCTCTTTTTTTCTCTCTTTTTCCTCTTCTTTTCTCACCCACTAAGCTTCACACATTACATCCTCTCCCTTCCCTCCCTCCTATCTGCATTGCAAGCTGAGCACTGTGCCCCTGAGCAGTACTGGAACAGACTGTCAGACCCCACCCTTCACTGCATCCCAGCCCCACCCTTCTGGGCCCAGTTTGTGTCTCAAACAAACCATCCATGCCCTTCCCATTCCTGCTGGACCTTCCCTGCAGCACCATAGCTGAGTGACCAGCCCTGCCCACCCGGACAAGGTGATGAGAAGCATTGTGCCACAGGTGAGCAAGCAACAAAACACATCCAGCCCACCTGCCCTGCCCAGACAACCAAATAAAACAAAAAAGCAGGATGAAACAAACAAATTTATAATCAGTAAACAAAGGAAATGATTCCTGAATATCCCGGACTCAGCAGACAACATCAAAACACATAAAAAAAGTATACAGGATGGCTCCAGTAAGCAACCAAAATAAAACGCCAGATGGCCTTCTGGTAGAAGAAAAGTCACTGGAACTACCTGATTAAAAAAAAAAAACAACTCATTGCCATCAAGTCGATTCTGACTCATAGCTACCCTATAAGACAGAGTAGAACTGCCCCATAGAGTTTTCAAGGAGCACCTGGTGGATACAAACTGGCGACCTTTTGGTTAGTGGCCATAGCACTTAACCACTATGCCACCAGGGTTTCCTGGAACTACCTGATAGAGAAATCAAAAGTCTAATATTCAGGGCTCCCCAAGAGATTAGGTAAGAGATGAAGGAAAACACAGAAAAAAGTAAGGAAAAAATAGACAAAGTCATGGAAAATACAGACGAAATCAGGGAAGACATGGACAAACCAATGGAATAATTCAGGAACAAAATGTCAAAATAAACTCACAACTAGAAATCATACAAAAACAGCAATTATAAATCCAAAAGATAAACAACAAAATTTCAGAAATGGACAGTGTGATCGAAGGTTTTAGGAGCAAATTTGAAACAATGGAAGACAGGATCAGTAAAATTGAAGACACATTCTTGGACACCACGTTGTTTGAGGAAAAATCAGAGAAAAGAACAGTAAAAATGAAGAGAACATGAGAAAGATGTGGGATACAACCAAAAGCAAAAGTTTGAGAGTGATCAGAGTTCTAGAACAGGGGGAGAAATCAAAACACAGAGAGAACCATTGAAGATTTGCTGACAGAAAACTTCCCTAAAATCATGAAAGATAAAAAGCTGACCATCCAAGAAGCTTAATGAACCCTAAAAAGGAAAGACCCCAAAAGAAAGTCACCAGTGCTCGCCAAAACCAAAGACAAAGAAAGAATCCTGAGAGCAGCTCGAGAAAAACAAAAAGTCGCATACAAAGGGAAAACAATAAGACTAAGCAATTACTCAGCAAAAACCATGAAGGCAAGAGGGCAATGAAATGACATATATAAAATCTTGAAAGTAAAAAATTGCCAACCAAGAACAATATATTCTGCAAAACTCTCTTTCAAATATGATGGTGAAATTAGGACCTTTAAAGGTAAACACTTATTAAGGAAACATGTAAAAAAAACACCAAATTTACAAGAATTATTAAAGGGAGTCATTTGGTTAGAGAACAAACAACATCAGACAAAAAAGTTGTATCTAGGACACAGGACAGCACCAACAAGATATCAACCTAGGTAATGAACCCTCAAGGATAAAACAAAACAAGAAGATTTACAACAGGGACTCGGAGACATCAATTTGTAAGTGATAACAATTTCAGAACAATAAAAGAGGGAATAAACAGCGTAGGTGTAATCTTTCCAATGGAAAGGAAGTCAAGGTGATATAGAGTAATAAAAGACTGGTTTAAGCTTAGGAAAATGGGGTAAATGTCAAGGTAGCCAGAAAGAATGTTAACAAACCTACGCATCAAAATAAAGAAGAAAAACATAATATTTCAGTAAACACAAAATCTACAAAAATGAAAGAAATGAAAACAAATCCACAAACAAAAGGGATTCAGCACAGGAGAGTAAGAGGAACAAAGAAAACTCAGGACCACAAAAAAATGCACTACAAAATGGCAACAATGAACTCACACCTATTGATAATCACAGTGAATGTAAATGGCTTACATGCACCCATAAAGAGCCAGAGAGTGACGGAATGGATTAAAAAAAAAAATGACCCATCAACATGATGTTTACAAGAGACACACCTTGGAAACAGAGACATAAATATACTAAAAATTGAAGGATGGAAAAATATATATCAAGCAAACAGCAACCAAAATAGAGCAGAAGTGGCAATACTAATTGTAGATAACATAGACTTCAAAACAAAATCGATGATAAAAGATGAGGAAGAACATTACATGATGATTAAAAGGATATTTATTATGGTTATATCCACCATGAGAATGTGCAAATGCATTCTCAAAGTTGATGTTACCATGATAAATTTCTACGTGCCCGATGACAGGGCTCCAAAATACATAAACTCTAACAGCACTGAAAAGAGAAATCAACAGGTCCACAATAATAGCAAGAGACTTAAACACACCACTCTCAGTAAAAAGGACAGAAAATCTAGAAAGAAAGTCAACAAAGATACAGAAGGTCTAGAGGCCACGATCAGTCAACTTGACCTCATAGATATACATACAACACTCCACTCAACAGCTGCAAAGTACACATTGTTTTCCAAAGCTTATGGAATGTTTCCAGAATAGACCACATCTTAGGCCACAAAGCAACCCTCAACAAAATCCAAAACATTGAGATAATACAAAGCATCTTTGCTGATCACAATGCCATAAAAGTAGAAATTAGTACCAGGAAGAGCAAAAATAAATATAATACATGGAAACCAAATAACACCTTGCTTAAAAACCAGTGGGTAATACAAGAAATCAAAGATGGAATAAAAAATTGCAAGAATCAAACAAGAATGAAAACACATCATACTAAAACCTTTGGGATACAGCAAAGGCAGTGCTAAGAGGTCAATTTATAGATGTGCACATCAAAAAAGAAAAAAGGGGTAAAATCAAAGTGTTAGCTATACAACTCAAACAAATAGAAAAAGAACAACAAAAGGAGCCAACAGCCACCAGAAAAAAAATAATAAAGATCAGAGCAAAAATAAATGAAATAGAGAATAGAAAAACAATAGAAAGAATCAACAAAACCAAAAACTGGTTCTTTGAAAGGATCAACAAAATCAACAAACCATTGGTCAAATTGACAAAATAAAAACAGGAAAGGAAGCATATAACCCAAATAAGAAATGAAATGTGGAACATTACAAAAGACCCAACTGAAATAAAAAGGATGAAAAACTATATTCCAACAAATTTGAAAACCTAGAAGAAATGGACAAATTTCTAGAAACACACTACCTACCCAAACTAGCACAAACTGAGGTAGAAAATCTGAAAAGACCCATAACAGGAGAAGAAATCGAAAAAGGTAATGGTAAAACTCCCAACAAAAAAAGTCCAAACCCAGACAGCTTCACCGAGGAATTCAACCAAAAATTCAGAGAAGATCTCACACTAGTACTACTCAAACTATTTCAGAACACAGAAAAGGAAGGGATACTTCCAAATTCATCCTATGAAGCCAGCATAACCCTGATATTGAAACCAGGCAAAGGCACCACAATAAAAGAAAATATACAGACAAACATCTCTCATGAATATAGACACAAAACTTATCAGCAAAAATCTAGCCAATAGAATTCAGCATCATATCAAAAAATAATACACCATGACCAAGGAGGATTCATACCAGATATGCAAAGATGGTTCAACATTAGTAAATGAATCAACATAATCCACTACATAAACAAAACAAAGGAATCCCATAATCATCTTAATTGATACAGAAAAGGCATTCAATAAAGTCCAACACACATTCCTGATAAAAAACTCTCAATAAAATAGGAGTAGAAGCGAAATTCCTCAACATAATAAAGGGCATCTATACAAAACCAACAGCCAACATCATTCTCAATGTATAGAGGTTGAAAACCTTACCCCTGAGTACAGGAACGAGACTAGGATGCCCTTTATCACCACTCCTATTTAACATTGTGCTGGACATACTAGCTAGAGCAATAAAGCAAGAAAAAGAAAAAAAATGGCATTCAAATTGGTAAGGAAGAAATAAAACTGTCTCTATTCGTGGATGATGTGATACTATACATACAGAATTCAAAGGACTCCACAAGAAAACTACTGAAACTGATAGAAAGATTCAGCAGAGTAGCAGGATACAAGACAAACTTACAAAAATCAGTTGGATTCCTATACATCAGTAAAGAGAACTACGAAAAGGAAATCAGAATAGCAACACTATTTACCATAGTCCCTAAAAAAATAAAATAAAATAAAATAATTTTTTTTAAAATAAAATAAAATACTTAGGACTAAATCTAACCAGGGACGTAAAAACCTATACAAAGAAAACCACAAAATGCTACTGCAAGAAACCAAATGAGACCTACATAAATGTAAAAACATACCATGCTCATGGATAGGAAGACTCAACGTTGTGAAAATGTCAATTCTACCCCCCCCCCAAAAAAAAGCAGTCTGTAAATACCATGCAATCCTGATCCAAATACCAATAGCATTTTTTTTAAATTAACTTTTATTGAGCTTCAAGTGAACGTTTACAAATCAAGTCAGACTGTCACATATAAGTTTATATACACCTTACTCCATACTCCCACTTGCGCTCCCCCTAATGAGTCAGCCCTTCCAGTCTCTCCTTTCATGACAATTTTGCCAGCTTCCAACTCTCTCTATCCTCCCGTCTCCCCTCCAGACAGAAGATGCCAACATAGTCTCAAGTGCCCACCTGATATAATTAGCTCCCTCTTCATCAGCATCTCTCTCCTACCCACTGTCCAGTCCCTTTCATGTCTGATGAGTTGTCTTCGGGAATGGTTCCTGTCCTGGGCCAACAGAAGGTTTGGGGACCATGATCGCCGGGATTCCTCTAGTCTCAGTCAGACCATTAAGTATGGTCTTTTTATGAGAATTTGGGGTCTGCATCCCACTGATCTCCTGTTCCCTAAGGAGTTCTCTGTTGTGCTCCCTGTCAGGGCAGTCATCGATTGTGGCCGGGCACCAACTAGTTCTTCTGGTCTCAGGATGATGTAGGTCTCTGGTTCATGTGGCCGTTTCTGTCTCTTGGGCTCTTAGTTATCGTGTGGCCTTGGTGTTCTTCATTCTCCTTTGATCCAGGTGGGTTGAGACCAATTGATGCATCTTAGATGGCCGCTTGTTAGCATTTAAGACCCCTGATGCCACATTTCAAAGTGGGATGCAGAATGTTTTCATAATAGAATTATTTTGCCGATTGACTTAGAAGTCCCCTTAAACCATGGTCCCCAAACCCCCACCCTTGCTCCGCTGACCTTTGAAGCATTCAGTTTACCCCGGAAACTTCTTTGCTTTTGGTCCAGTCCAGTTGAGCTGACTTTCCATGTATTGAGTACTGTCCTTCCCTTCACCTAAAGCAGTTCTTATCTACTAATTGATCAGTAAAAAACCCTCTCCCACCTTCCCTCCCTCTCCCTCTCGTAACCACAAAAGTATGTGTTCTTCTCAGTTTATACTATTTCTCAAGATCTTATAATAGTGGTCTTATACAATATTTGTCCTTTTGCCTCTGACTAATTTCGCTCAGCATAATGCCTTCCAGGTTCCTCCATGTTATGAAATGTTTCACAGATTCGTCACTGTTCTTTAACGATGCGTAGTATTCCATTGTATGGATATACCACAATTTATTTAACCATTCATCCGTTGATGGACACCTTGGTTGTTTACAGCTTTTTGCTATTGTAAACAGAGCTGCAATAAACATGGGTGTGCATATATCTGTTTGTGTGAAGGCTCTTATTTCTCTAGGGTATATTCCGAGGAGTGGGATCTCTGGGTTGTATGGTAGTTCTAACTGTTTAAGATAACGCCAGATAGATTTCCAAAGTGCTTGTAGCATTTTACATTCCCACCAGCAGTGTATAAGAGTTCCAATCTCTCCGCAGCCTCTCCAACATTTATTATTTTGTGTTTTTTGGATTCATGCCAGCCTTGTTGGAGTGAGATGGAATCTCATCGTAGTTTTAATTTGCATTTCTCTAATGGCTAATGATCAAGAGCATTTTCTCATATATCTGTTAGCTGCCCGAATATCTTCTTTAGTGAAGTGTCTGTTCATATCCTTTGCCCACTTCTTGATTGGGTTGTTTGTCTTTTTGAGTTTTGACAGAATCATATAGATTTTAGAGATCAGGCGCTGGTCAGAGATGTCATAGCTGAAAATTCTTTCCCAGTCTGTAGGTGGTCTTTTTACTCTTTTGGTGAAGTCTTTAGATGAGCATAGGTGTTTGATTTTTAGGAGCTCCCAGTTATCTCGTTTCTTTTTGTCATTTTTGGTAATGTTTTGTATTCTGTTTATGCCTTGTGTTAGGGCTCCTAAGATTGTCCCTATTTTTTCTTCCATGATCTTTATCGTTTTAGTCTTTATGTTTAGCTCTTTGATCCACTTGGAGTTAGTTTTTGTGCATGGTGTGAGGTATGGGTCCTGTTTCATTTTTTTGCAAATGGATATCCAGTTATGCCAGCACCATTTGTTAAAAAGACTATCTTTTCCCCAATTAACTGACACTGGACCTTTGTCAAATATCAGCTGCTCCTATGTGGATGGATTTATATCTGGGTTCTCAATTCTGTTCCACTGGTCTATGTGCCTGTTGTTGTACCAGTACCAGGCTGTTTTGACTACTGTGGCTGTATAATAGGTTCTGAAATCAGGTAGAGTGAGGCCTCCCCCTTTCTTCTTCTTTTTCAGTAATGTTTTTTTTTTTTTTTTTGCTTATCCGAGGCTCCTTTCCCTTCCATATGAAGTTGGTGATTTGTTTCTCTATCACCTTAAAAAATGACATTAGAATTTGGATTGGAAGTGCATTGTATGTATAAGTAGCTTTTGGTAGAATAGACATTTTTACTATCTTAAGTCTTCCTATCCATGAGCAAGGTATGTTTTTCCACTTAAGTAGGTCCTTATTAATTTCTTGTAGTAGAGCTTTGTAGTTTTCTTTGTATAGGTCTTTTACATCCTTGGTAAGATTTATTCCTAAGTATTTTATCTTCTTGGGGGCTACTGTGAATGGTATTGATTTGGTTATTTCCTCTTCGATGTTCTTTTTGTTGATGTAGAGGAATCAAAGTGATTTTTGTATGTTTATCTTATAACCTGAGACTCTGCCAAACTCTTCTATTAGTTTCAGTAGTTTTCTGGGGGATTCCTTAGGGTTTTCTGTGTATAAGATCATGTCATCTGCAAATAGAGATAATTTTGCTTCCTCTTTGTCAATCCGGATGCCCTTTATTTCTTTGTCTAGCCTAATTGCTCTGGCTAGGACTTCTAGCACAATGTTGAATAAGAGCGGTGATAAAGGGCATCCTTGTCTGGTTCCCGTTCTCAAGGAAAATGCTTTCAGGCTCTCTCCATTTAGAGTGATGTTGGCTGTTGGCTTTGCATAGATGCCCTTTATTATGTTGAGGAATTTTCCTTCAATTCCTATTTTGGTGAGAGTTTTTATCATAAATGGGTGTTGGACTTTGTCAAATGCCTTTTCTGCACCAATTGATAAGATCATGTGGTTTTTGTCTTTTGTTTTATTTATATGGTGGATTACATTAATGGTTTTTCTGATATTAAACCAGCCTTGGATACCTGGTATAAATCCCACTTGGTCGTGGTGAATTATTTTTTTGATATGTTGTTGAATTCTATTGGCTAGAATTTTGTTGAGGATTTTTGCATCTATGTTCATCAGGGATATAGGTCTGTAATTTTCTTTTTTTGTGATGTCTTTACCTGGTTTTGGTATCAGGGAGATGGTGGCTTCATAGAATGAGTTGGGTAGTATTCCGTCATCTTCTATGCTTTGAAATACCTTTAGTAGTAGTGGTGTTATCTCTTCTCCGAAAGTTTGGTAGAACTGCTGTATAGCCATCCGGGCCAGGGCTTTATTTTGTTGAGAGTTTTTTGATTACCGTTTCAATCTCTTTTTTTGTTATGGGTCTATTTAGTTGTTCTACTTCTGATTGTGTTAGTTTACGTAGGTAGTGTTTTTCCAGGAATTCATCCATTTCTTCTAGGTTTGCAAATTTGTTAGAGTACAATTTTTTGTAATAATCTGATATGATTCTTTTAATTTCAGTTGGACCTGTTGTGATGTGGTCCTTCTCGTTTCTTATTCGCGTTATTTGTTTCCTTTCCTGTATTTCTTTAGTCAGTCTAGCCAATGGTTTATCAATTTTGTTAATTTTTTCAAAGAACCAGCTTTTGGCTTTGTTAATTCTTTCAATTGTTTTTCTGTTCTCTAATTCATTTAGTTCAGCTCTAATTTTTATGATTTGTTTTCTTCTGGTGCCTGATGGATTCTTTTGTTGCTCACTTTCTAATTGTTCAAGTTGTCGGGACAGTTCTCTGATTTGGGCTCTTTCTTCTTTTTGTATGTGTGCATTTATTGATATAAATTGGCCTCTGAGCACTGCTTTTGCTGTGTCCCAGAGGTTTTGATAGGAAGTATTTTCATTCTCGTTGCATTCTATGAATTTCCTTATTCCCTTCTTAATGTCTTCTATAACCCAGTCTTTTTTCAGGAGGGTATTGTTCAGTTTCCAAGTATTTGATTTCTTTTCCCTAGTTTTTCTGTTATTGATTTCTAGCTTCATTGCCTTGTGGTCTGAGAAGATGCTTTGTAATATTTCGATGTTTTGGATTCTGCAAAGGTTTGTTTTATGACCTAATATGTGGTCTATTCTAGAGAATGTTCCATGTGCGCTAGAAAAAAAAAGTATACTTTGCAGCAGTTGGGTGGAGAGTTCTGTATAAGTCAATGAGGTCAAGTTGGCTGATTGCTGTAATTAGGTCTTCCGTGTCTCTATTGAGCTTCTTACTGGATGTCCTGTCCTTCTCCAAAAGTGGTGTGTTGAAATCTCCTACTATAATTGTGGAGGTGTCTATCTCACTTTTCAGTTCTGTTAAAATTTGATTTATGTATCTTGCAGCCCTGTCATCGGGTGCATAAATATTTAATATGGTTATATCTTCCTGATCAATTGTCCCTTTTATCATTATGTAGTGTCCTTCTTTATCCTTTGTGGTGGATTTAAGTTTAAAGTCTATTTTGTCAGAAATTAATATTGCTACTCTTCTTCTTTTTTGCTTATTGTTTGCTTGATATATTTTTTTCCATCCTTTGAGTTTTAGTTTGTTTGTGTCTCTAAGTCCAAGGTGTGTCTCTTGTAGGCAGCATATAGATGGATCGTGTTTCTTTATCCAGTCTGTGACTCTCTGTCTCTTTATTGGTGCATTTAGTCCATTTACATTCAGCGTAATTATAGATAAATAAGTTTTTAGTGCTGTCATTTTGATGCCTTTTTATGTGTGTTGTTGACAATTTCATTTTGCCACTTACTTTTTTGTGCTGAGACGTTTTTGTTTGTAAATTGTGAGATCCTCATTTTCGTAGTGTTTAACTTTATGTTTGTTGAGTCTTTAACGTTTTTGTTGGCTTTTATTTTGCGTTATGGAGTTGTTATACCTCTTTGTGGTTACCTTAATATTTACTCCTATTTTTCTAAGTAAAAACCTAACTTGTATTGTCCTATATCGCCTTGTATCCCTCTCCATATGGCAGTTCTATGCCGCCTGTATTTAGTCCCTCTTTTTGATTATTGTGATCTTTTACATATTGACTTCAATGATTCCCTGTTTTGAGCATTTTTTTAAATTAATCTTAATTTGTTTTTGTGATTTTCCTATTTGAGTTGATATCAGGATGTTCTGTTCTGTGACCTTGTGTTGTGCTGGTATCTGATATTATTGCTTTTCTGACCAATTTCCTTTAATATTTCTTGTAGCTTTTCGTTTGGTTTTTGCAAATTCTCTAAGCTTGTGTTTACCTGTAAATATCTTAATTTCGCCTTCATATTTCAGAGAGAGTTTTGCTGGATATATGATCCTTGGCTGGCAGTTTTTCTCCTTCAGTGCTCTGTATATGTCATCCCATTGCCTTTTTGCCTGCATGGTTTCTGCTGAGTAGTGTGAACTTATTGATTCTCCCTTGAAGGAGACCTTTCTTTTATCCCTGGCTGCTTTTAAAATTTTCTCTTTATCTTTGGTTTTGGCAAGTTTGATGATAATATGTCTTGGTGTTTTTCTTTTTGGATCAATCTTAAATGGGGTTCAATGAGCATCTTGGATAGATAGCCTGTCATCTTTCATGATGTCAGGGAAGTTTTCTGTCAGCAGATCTTCAACTATTTTCTCTGTGTTTTCTGTCCTCCCTCCTTGTTCTGGGACTCCAATCACACACAACTTATCCTTCTTGATAGAGTCCCACATGATTCTTAGGGTTTCTTCATTTTTTTAAATTCTTTTATCTGATTTTTTTTCAGAAAAAAAAAATGTTGGTGTTAATTCCCTGGTCCTCCAGATTTCCCAGTCTGCATTCTAATTGCTCGAGTCTGCTCCTCTGACTTCCTATTGCGTTGTCTAATTCTGTAATTTTATTGTTAATCTTTTGGATTTCTACATGCTGTCTCTCTATGGATTCTTGCAACTTATTAATTTTTCCACTATGTTCTTGAATAATCTTTTTGAGTTCTTCAACTGTTTTATCAGTGTGTTCCTTGGCTTTTTCTGCAGTTTGCCTTATTTCTTTTCTGAGGTCATCCCTGATGTCTTGAAGCATTCTGTAAATTAGTTTTTTATATTCTGTATCTGATAATTCCAGGACTGTATCTTCATTTGGGAAAGATTTTGATTCTTTTGTTTGGGGGGTTGTAGAAGCTGTCATGGTCTGCTTCTGTATGTGTTTTGATATCGACTGCTGTCTCCGAGCCATCACTAAGATATATATAAAAAAAAAGATAGAGTAGTGATTTATTCTATATGTGCTCACTGAGTCTTATCTTGTTTTGTTTTCTTTCAATATACGTGGATGGGCTACTAGATTGTGCTGTCTTGTTTGTTGTAGCCCTTGACTTACTTATGACCTATTACCAGCTGGTTTGGGCTGTTGCCAGATATATATGCCTGAGTCTATTCACTATTCTTGAGTAGAATCTGATTTTGGGTCATCAAGTGTGTGCTGCACCCTAACACCTATCCACCTCGAGAAGTAGTGGTGATAGTTGTGTGCACCAGATTCTAGTAGCAGCTGGGGTTCACACTTCGGGGGGGCAGGATGCTGACAGGTTTCCCCCAAGTGTCAGTGAGGTAGGTGTGTCTCTATTCCTAAAGCACCTTGGTGGGAGGGCTCTGCAGCTGTACCTTAGGCCCCCAATGTAAGTACCTCTACTGATTGGTAGGTGTCACCCTCCTTAGACCCCTAAGGCAAGAGGCTAGGTGGTCTGGGGGAGATTCAGCCCTCAGTTCCCTGTTGTGGGTCAGTTAGGGCTCTGTTGAATAAGCAGAGATATCAGACCTGGGAAACTTGTTTTTCCAGTAAATCCGCTAAGAAAAAAATGCAGTCAGATCCCTTTCAGAACTGCCTTTGCATTATAACAGCCACCTCGTTCCCTGTAAGGATGAAAGCCCGAGATTTGGATCATATATGTTTGGCTGGAGTTGGTTCTGTGTTTTTAGTCCAATTAGGGAAGGAGTTTTGGCCCCTGGGTTTTTTGTGGTTGCTTCTTTCAGTCCGGAAGAATGGGTTAGGAAAAGACCAAAAAAAAAAAAAAAGAAAAAAAAGGGAAAAGCAAAGGTGCGGAGCCGGAGCCGTTCTCCCTCTGGCTCAGGAAATTCCAATGTTAATGAAGCCGCCTGGGAAGGGGAGGGGAGGGTTCAGAAAAACAGGAGAGAGTAGCACCCCGGAATATAGCCAAAGTTGCTTATCTTGCTTGGGATGACTACTTTATCTGAGATTCCCGAGGGACGTGTCGCCTATGTGTGCTGGCTGTGTGGAGATTGCCCCTGAGGGTCTGGCCCGCTGAAGCCACAGTCAGATCCTCCGCTGCCAGTCCAAAGCCCAGCGTCAAGGTTCCCCTGCTGGGACGCTGCACTCTCAGCTCCTAAATCAGTCGCTGCCTCCTGGGGCCTTCTCGTCCCGCCAGCCGCGTCGCCACACCGCCCCCACGGACTGGCTGGGCCCCCTCCCGGGGTTAGTTCAGGGAAGTAGGGCTGTGCCCCGTGTTTGCCCCGTGACTGGATGCTGTGCTCAGCTCCCCTGTGTCCAGTCCAAAGCCCGGCGCCAAGGTTCCCCAGCTGGGACACTGCCCTCCTGGCTCCAAAATCAGTTGCTGCCTCCCAGGGACTTCTCCCACCAGCCACGTAGCCTCGCCGCCTGCGCTGACCGGCTGGTCCCCCTCCCGGGGTCAGTTCAGTGGGGTAGGGCTGCGCCCCGTGTTTGTGCCGTCACAAGATGTTGTGTTCAGCTCCCCTGCGCCCAGTCCTAAACCCGGCGCCAAGGTTACCTGACTGGGACGCTGGCTCCAGGCTCCGAAAACAGTCGCTGCTTCCCCGTAGTTGTTCGTTCTCCATCTTGGTCACTCAGGTGAACGCTTTAAATCTGTGTTTGTTGTTCAGGGTTCATAGATTGTCATGTATGTGATCGATTCACTTGTTTTTCCGAGTCTTTTTTGCAAGAGGGATCCGAGGTAGTGTCTACCTAGTCAGCCATCTTGCCCCCCCCAGCCTTCTTTAATGAAATGGAAAAACTAATCATTAACTTTATATGGAAAGGAAAGAAGTACTGAATAAGTAAAGTACTACTGAAAAAGAATAAAGTAGGAGGACTCCCACTACCTGACCTCAGAACCTACTATACAGCTACATTAGTCAAAGCAGCCTGCAGGCAGAGCCAAGATGGTGGAATAGACAGACACTTCTGGTGAGCCCTCTGTACAACAAAGACCAAAAAAAAAAAAAAAAAACAGGTGAAACAAGTATACTTATGACAAGCTAGGAGCCCTGAGCATCAAAAGTAAGCTTAGAAAATGAAATGAGGGGCAGGGGGAGGAAGAGATGGTTCAGAACCTGAGAGGAGTCACCGGACCTGAATCATGGGGAGCCCTCAGGCACCATTCTGGTAGCGGCGGCAGTGGGCTGGTACTAGTGTTTGGCCGCAGTTTCCTCAGGGAGAAGCAGTCAGCCACACAGCCTACTCACACGTTTGGAACCAGAGAAGAACGGTGCTCTCGGCAAAAGCTAAGTACCTGCCCCCAAGCCGGCTTCAGAGGCTGAATTCCCTGGGGCTGAGATACGCCCTGTTGAGCATCTAGAGTCATCCACCCGGCCGTGGAGAAGGAAAAAAAATTGCAAATGGGGGAAAAGATAATTTGCCAGCTTTTGGCTAACTGGGGGAGCTCATGACAGAAGTGGCTCATGTCCAGGCATAAATGGTCCATGGACTTTGTGTACCTTTCCGATCTGCATGGTCCTGTGAGGGCCTATTTCAGAATAGGCCCTTGTTGGCAGGCTCCAACTGTTTCAGCTGTGCACCAGAAAGTTGGGTGTTTGATGTTTGACATTGTTTTGCCTACGAAACAGGGCTATCACCTATCCACATCAGGGGCCTAAGGACTGCTAGCTCCACTCAGGTCACCCAGCCACCTCTGACAGGGGTCCAAGGATAATTAGTACCTCCCAGTACTTACAACCAAAAATATTGGATGCCCATGGTCTGTCTGCAGAACCCACCAATCTGTACGCTCTAGGGATCAGGAACATGCTTTCCTCAGAGACACGTGGGGGAAGATTCTCAGCCCCCTGTTTTGTTCAGAGCGTGACCCCCTGCTGCAAGAAGATTCCGGTACCTACACGAATCACCCCTGCCCCTCTAACACTGTAGGACAGAGCCTGTACCACACACTTGATGATCAGCTACCTGAACACCTGAGCTGAATTCATACAAGAAAACTGAATGGACTCCTAGACTGATATACCTGATAACATCTCCAGCCATCTGGGGACAGGACGTCAGAGCTCCAAAGGGAAAATAATCAAACTAGCTCACTCAAGCAACCCATTTGGGCATAATAAAACTAAACAAAGCAAGAAGCTACGACACAGTAAGCAAACATAAAATAAACTAATACAAAAACTTATAGATGGCTCATAGACAGCAGTCAATATAAAGTCACATGAAGAAACAGACCATGATCGTCTCAACAAGCTCTCAAAACAAAGAATCAAGGGATTTTCTAGATGAAAATGCCTTCCTGGAATTACCAGAGGCAGAATACAAAAGATTAATATACAGAACACTTCAAGACATCAGGATGGAAATGAGGCAATACACAGAACAAGCCAAGGAACACACAGATAAAGCAATTGAAGAAATTAAAAAGATTATTCAGGAACATAATGAAAAATTTAATAAGATGGAAAAATCCACAGACAGAAAGCAATCAGAAATTCAGAAGATTAACAATAAAATTACAGAAGTAGACAACTCAATAGAAAGTCAGAGAAGCAGAACTCAGCAAGTGGAAGGCAAAATTTCTGAACATGAAGATAAAGCACTTGACACATATATTTGAAGAAAAATCAGATAAAAGAATTAAAAAAAAATGAAGAAACTTTAAGAATCATTTGAGAATCTATCAAGAGAAATAACCTATGAGTGATTGGAGTACCAGAACAGGGAGGGATAACAGAAAATACAGAGAAAATTGTTGAAGATTTGTTGGCAGAAAACTTCCCTGATATTGTGAAAGATGAGAAGATATCTATCCAAGATACTCATCGAACTCCACATGAGGTAGGTGTTAAAAGAAAGTCACCAAGACATATTATAATTAAACTTGCCAAAACTAAACATAAAACAGAGAATTATAAGAGCAGCAAGGGATAAACGAAAAGTTACCTACAATGGAGAGCCAATAAGAATAAGCTCAGACTACTCAGCAGAAACCATACAGGCAAGAAGGCAATGGGGTGAGTTATTTAAAAAATTGAAGGAAAAAAGTTGCCAGCCAAGAATCCTATATCCAGCAAAACTGTCTCTTAAATATGAGGGTGAAATTAGGACATTTCCAGATAGACAGAAATTTACAGAATTTGTAAAAACCAAACCAAAAGTACAAGAAATACTAAACGGAGTTCTTTGGTTAGAAAACCAGTAATTTCAGATATCAACCCAAGACTAGAACACTGGGCAGAGCAATCAGAAGTCAACCCAGCAAGGGAAATGAAAAAAATAAAGCAAGATAAAAAAAAAAAAACGCTCAAAACAGGGTAATAGTGATATTATTATGTAAAGGAAGACAACATTAAAACAATTAAGTGGGACTAATAAAAGTAGTCACAGATCTTCCATATGTAGAGGAAGATAAGATGATACAAAGAAATAAAAGTTAGCTTTAAATTTAGAAAAATAGGGGTAAATAATAAGATGACCACAAAGGAGACAAACTACCCTATACATTAAAATAAAATACAAGGAAAGAATAGAGACTCACGAAAAACAAAATCAACAACAACAAATATGAGGAAAGGGCAATACATAAAGATAATCTACTCAGCACATAAAATTACGTGGGAAAAAGAATATGTCAACAACACACAAAAAAAGACATCAAAATGATAATACTAAACTCATACCTATCCATAATTACCCTGAATGTAAATGGACTAAATGCACCAATGAAGAGACAGAGAGTGGCAGAATGGATAAAAAACCTGATCTGACTATATGCCGCCTACAGGAGACTCACCTTAGACTTAGAGAAACAAACTAAAACTCAAAGGATGTAAAAAAAATGTATATCAAGCAAACAACAATCAAAAAAGAGCAGGAGTGGCAATATTAATTTCTGACAAAATAGACTTTAAAGTTAAATGCATCATAAAGGATAAGGAAGGACACTATATAATGATTAAATGGGCAATATATCAAGGAGATATAACCATATTAAATATTTATGCATCTAATGACAGGGCTGCAAGATACATAAAACAAACTCTATCAGCACTGAAAAGTGAGTTAGACAGTTCCACAATAATAGTAGGAGGCTTTAACACACCACTTTTGGTGAAGGACATGACATCCAGAAAGAAGCTCAATAAAGACACAGAAGATCTAATGCCACAATCAACCAACTTGACCTCATAGACATACAAAGAACATTCCACCCAACAGCAACCAAGTATACTTTCTTTTCTAGTGCACATGGAGCATTCTCTACAATAGACCACATATTAGGTCACAAAGCATGCCTTAGCAGAATCCAAAATACTGAAATACTACAAAGCATCTTCTCTGACCATAAGGCCATGAAAGTAGAAATCGATAACAGAAAAAGCAGGGAAAAGAAATCAAACACGTGGAAACTGAACAATACCCTACTCAAAAAAGACTGGATTACAGAAGACATTAGCGATGGAATAACGAAATTCACAGAATCCAATGAGAATGAAAACACTTCCTATCAGAACCTTTGGGACACAGAGAAAGCAGTGCTCAGAGGTCAATTTATATCAATAAATGCACACGTCCAAAAAGAAGAAAGGGCCAAAATCAAAGAATTATTCCTGCAATGTGAACACATAGAAAGAGAACAACAAAAGAAATCCTCATGCACCAGAAGAAAGAAAATAATAAAAATTAGAACTGAACAAAATGAAATAGAAAACAGAAAAACAATTGAAAGAACTAACAAGACCAAAAGCTGGTTCTTTAAGAAAATCAACAAAACTGATAAACCACTGGCCAACCTGAAACAAGAAATACAGGAGAGGAAGCAAAAAACCCAAAAAAGAAATGAGATGGGCAATATCGCAACAGACCTGACTGAAATTAAAAGAATCATATCACATTACCATGAAAAATTTTACTCTAACAAATTTGAAAACGTAAGAGAAATGCATGAATTCTGAGAAAAACACTACCTACCTAAACTAACACAAACAGAGGTAGAACAACTAAATAGGCCCGTAACAAAAGAAGAGATTGAAAAGGTAATCAAAAAACTCCCAACAAAAAAGAGCCCTGCCCCAGATGGCTTCATTGCAGAGTTCTACCAAACTTTCAGAGAAGAGTTAACATCACTAGTACTAAAGGTATTTCAGAGCATAGAAAAGGACGGGATACTCCCAAACTCATTCTATGAAGCCAGCATGTCCCTGATACCAAAACCAGGTTAAAAAAAAAAAAAAACCAGGTAAAGATACCACAAAAAAAGAAATTACAGATCTGTATCCCTCATGAACTTATATGCAAAAATCCTCAACAAAATTCTAGGCAATAGAATTCAACAACATATCAAAAAAATAATTCACCATGACCAAGTGGGATTCATACCAGGTATGCAGGCGTGGTTCAAGATCAGAGAAACAATTAATGTAATCCACCACATAAAGAAAACAAAAGACAAGAATCACATGATTTTATCAGTTGATGCAGAAAAGGCATTTGAGAAAGTTCAACACTCATTCATGATAAAAACTCTCAGCAAAATAGGAATAGAAGGAAAATTCCTCAACATAATAAAGGGCATTACTACAAAGCCAACAGCCAACATCGCCCTAAATGGTGAGAGCCTGAAAACATTCTCATTGAGATCGGGAACCAGACAAGGATGCCCTTTATCACCATTCTTATTCAACATTGTGCTGGAAGTCCTAGCCAGAATAATTAGGCTACATAAAGAAATAAAGGACATCCAGATTGGCAAGGAAGAAGTCAAAGTATCTCTATTTGCAGATGACATGATCTTATACACAGAAAACCCTAAGGAATCCTCCAGAAAACTACTGAAACTAATAGAAGAGTTCAGGAGAGTATCGGGATACAAGACAAACATACAAAAATTGGTTGGATTCCACCACACCAACAAAAAGAACATCGAAGAGGAAATCACCAAATCAATGCCATTTGCAGTAGTCCCCAAGAAGATAAAATACTTAGGAATAAATCTTACCAGAGGTGTAAAAGACTTATACAAAGAAAACTACAGTACACTTCTGCAAGAAACCAAAAGAGACCTACGTAAGTGGAAAACCATACCTTGCATGGTTAGGAAGACTTAACATTATAAAAATGTCTATTCTACCAAAAGCGATCTATACATTTAATGCAATTCTGATCCGAATCCCAAGGACATTCTTTAATGAGATGGAGAAACAAATCACCAGTTTCATATGGAAGGGAAAGAGGCCCTGGAAAAATAAGACATTACTGAAAAAGAAGAACAAAGTGGGAGGCCTTACTTTACCTGATTTTAGAACCTATTATACCGCCACAGTAGTCAAAACAGCCTGGTACTGGTACAACAACAGATACATGGACTAATGGAACAAAATTAAGAATCCAGACATAAATCTATCCACATAGGAGCAGTTGATATTTGACGAAGGCACCAAAACAGTTAAATGGGGAAAAGACAGTCTTTTGAGCAAATGGTGCTGGCATAACTGGATATCCATCTGCAAAAAAATGAAACAAGACTCATACCTCACTCCATGCACAAAAATGAGCTCAAAAACCTAATTATAAAATCTAAAATGATAAAGATCATGGAAGAAAAAATAGGGACAACGTTAGGAGCCGCAATACATGGCATAAACAATATACAGATCATTACTAAGAATGCAGAAGAAAACTAGAGAACTGGGAGCTCCTAAAAATCAAACACCTATGCTCATCCAAAGACTTCACCAAAAGTGTAAAAAGACCACCTACAGACTGGGAAAAAGTTTTTAGCTATGACATTTCTGATTAGCGTCTGTCCTCTAAAATCTGCATGATACTGCAAAAACTCAACTACAAAAAATAAATAACCCAATTAAAAAATGGGCAAAAATATGAGCAGACACTTCACTAAAGAAGACATTCAGGTAGCTAACAGATACATGAGGAAATGCTCACGATCATTAGCCATTAGAGAATTGCAAATCAAAACTACAAGGAGATTTCATCTCACTCCAATAAGGCTGGCATTAATCCAAAAAACACAAAACAATAAATGTTGGAGAGGCTGTGGAGAGGCTGGAACACTTATACACTGCTGGTGGGAGTATAAAATGGTACAACCACTTTGGAAATCGATTCGGCACTTCCTTAAAAAGCTAGAAATAAAACTATCATGCAATCCAGCAATCCTACTCCTTGGAATATATCCTAGAGAGATAAGAGCCTTTACACGAACAGATATATGCACACCCATGTTCATTGCAGCAATGTTTACAATAGCAAAAAGATGGAATCAACCAAGGTGCCCATCAACAAATGAATGGATAAATAAATTATGGTGTATTCACACAATGGAATACTATGCACCCATAAAGAACAGTGATGAATCTGTGAAACATGGAGGAATCCGAAAGGGATTATGCTTAGTGAAATTAGTCAGTTCAAAAAGGACAAATATTGTATAAGACCAGTATTATAAGATCTCGAGAAATAGTTTAAACAGAGAGGAAAATATTCTTTGATGGTTACGAGAGGGGGGAGGGAGAAAGGGCGGGAGAGGGGTATTCACTAATTACATGGTAGATAACAACTACTTTAGGTGACGGGAAAGACAATACAGAATACAGGTGAGGTCAGGACAACTGGACCAAACCAAAAGAAAAGTATTTTCCTGAATAAACTGAATGCTTTGAAGGCCAGCTTACCAGGGGCAGGGGTTTGGGGACCATGGTTTCAAGGGACATCTAAGTCAATTGGCATAATAAAATCTATTATGAAAACCTTCTGCATCCCACTTCGGAGAAAGGTGTCTGGGGTCTTAAACGTTAGCAAGCGGCCATCTAAGATGCATCAATTGATCTCAACTCACCTGGATCAAAGGAGAATGAAGAACACCAAGGACATAAGGTAATTACGAGCCCAAGAGACAGAAAGGGCCACATGAACCAGAGACTACATCATCCTGAGACCAGAAGAACTAGATTGTGCCTGGCTACAACCGATGACTGCCCTGACAGGGAACACAGCAGAGAACCCCTGAGGGAGCAGGAGAGCAGTGGGATGCAGACCCCAAATTCTCATAAAAAGACCAGATTTCATGGTCTGGCTGAGACTAGAAGGACCCCGGTGGTCATGGCCCCCAGACCTTCTGTTGGCCCCGGACAGGAACTATTCCCGAAGCCAACTCTTCAGACAGGGATTGGACTGGAGAATGTGTTGGAGAGGGATGCTGGTGAGGAGTGAGTTTCTTGGATCAAGTGGACACTTGAGACTTTGTTGGCATCTCCTCCCTGGAGGGGAGATGAGAGGGTAGAGGGGGTTAAAAGCTGGTGAAATGGATATGAAAAGACAGAGTGGAGGGAGGTAGCAGGCTGTCTCATTACGTGGAGAGCAGTTGGGAGTATGTAGCTAGGTGTATATAATTTTTTGTGTGACAGACTGACTTGATTTGTAGACTTTCACTTAAAGCACAATAAAAATTAAAAAAAAAAAAACAGCTTAGTCCTGGTACAATAACGACACACTGACCAATGAAATAGAATTGAGAATTCAGATGCAAATCCATCCACCTAAGGTCACCTAATATTTGACAAAGGCCCAAAGTTCATCAAATGGGAGAAAAGGCAGTCTTTTTAACAAATAGTGCTGGCACAACTGGATGCCCATCTGCAGAAAAATGAAACGGGACCCATACCCCACACCATACACAAAACTAATTCAAAATGGGTCAAAGACCTAGCTATAAAACCAAAAATGTAAAGATTATTGAAGAAAATATAGGGTCAATTCTAGAGGCCCTAATGCACGGCAGAAATAGAATATGAATGATAACTAACAGTACATGAACACCAAAAGATAAGCTAGATAACTGGCATCTTCTAAAAATTAAACACGCTCATCAAAAGACTTCACCAAAGAAGTAAAAAGAGAGCCTACAGACTGGGAAAAAAAAATTTGGCTATGACAAATCTGACAAAGATCTAATCTCTAATGTCAGAAAATTGAACCCCCTTACCACAAAAACACAGATAATCCAATTAAAAAATTTACAAAAGAAATGAGCAGAAACTTTCCCAAAGAAGACAGTCAAGAGGCCAACAGACACATGCAGAAATGCTCACGATCACTAGTCATTACAGAAATGCAAGTCAAAATTATAATGAGGCACCATCTCACTCTGACATTATAGGCATGAATACAAAAAAAAAAATAACAGATGTTGGAAATGCTATGGGGAGATTGGGACTCTTATGCGCTGCTGGTGAAAATGCAAAATGGAACAGCAATTTTGGAAAATGATATGGTGTTTCCTTTAAAAGTTAAAAATAAAAATACCACACAATCCAGCAATCCCACTCCTAGGAATATATTCTAGAGAAATAAGAGCCAACACATGAATAGACATATGCACACCGACATTCATTGCAGCATTATTCACAATAGCAAAAAGGTGGAAACAACCTAAGGGGCCATCAACAGATAAATGCATAAACAAGGTACGATACATACACACAATGATTAACTACAGAATGATAAAGAACAATGATGAATATGTGAAACATCTCGCAACATGGATGAATCTGGAGGGCATTAAAACCCTTACGCTGAGTAAAATAAGTCAATCACAAAAAGACAGATATTGTATGAGGCCACTATCAGAAAATCTCATGAAAATGTTTCCACGTAGAAAGAAATAGCCTTTGACGGTTATGAGGGAGGGGAGGGGTCGGGAGGGAAAAATAATAACAACAGAAAAATGGTAACTTTGGTGAAGGGTAAGACAGTGCACAATACTGGGGAAGCCAGCACAACTTGTCCAAGAAAAGAAAATGGAAGCTCCATGGACACATCCAAACTCCCTGAGGGACCGAATTGCTGGGCTAAGGGCTGTGGAGACCATGATCTCAGGGAACATCTAGCTCAATTGGCATAACATAGTTCATAAAGCAAATGTTCTACATTCTACTTCGGTGAGTAGCGTTTGGGGTCTTAAAAGCTTGTGAGTGGCCACGTAAGATACTCCACTGGTGTCACCCTGTCTGGAGCAAGAGAGAGTGAAGAAAACCAAAGACACAAGGGAAAGATTAGTCCAAAGGACTAATGAACCACAAGTACCCCAGCCTTCACCAATCTGAGTCCAGCATAACTAGATGGTGCCTGGTTACCACCACCGATCGCACTGACTGAAATCACAATAGAGGGTCCCAGACAGAGCTGAAGAAAAATGTAGAAGAAAATTTTAATTCACAAAAAACCCCCATAATGGTCCAATGGAGACTGGAGAAACTGAGAGCACGGCCCTTGGACACCATTTTAACTCAGTACTGAAGTGACTCCTGAGATTCTCCCTTCAGCCAAAGATTAAATAGGCCCATGAAACAAACAATAACACTTGTTGCCTGACCATGTCCTGCCCAGGGCCAAGGCCAATGGAAATGAGGAACCCAGGGTCAAGAAGAGGAGAGTGTTGGCATGTCCTGGTGTTGGCAACCAATGCCACAAAACAATATATGTGTTAATTGTTTAATGAGAAACTAATTTTCTCTGTAAACCTTCACGTAAAGCGCACACACACACACAAAACACTTTTTGGAGAAAGTCATGACGCAGGGCACTATCACCACCATTACATGCTATATTTTTGGGATAAAGCTTCTATACTTGTATTAGAGTATACATGCCTTCAAATTCCTTTTTATTTGAAAATGTCAGAGCGGTGACAGATATAAAGAGCGGCAGGAGTGTAACTTGGAGGTAAGTTCTATAAAAAAAAAAAAATTTTTTTTCCTATGGTAACAGTCAAATAAAGCCAGAGGCAAGGGTTTCAGCTTTGAAGTCCAAGAGAACAGTATTAAAATGAATATGCTCAGAGAAGTAAGAAGTCATATTTCCCTTAACAAGAACAAGACAGCATTTTTTCTTCCTGGCTAAACAATAAAATTCTATAAGCATAAGCTTCACTGGCTCTCTGTTCCCTGACTAACTGGCAGAGTATTCTGCTGCATTGTAAGCTGTGCTCAAATCACTCATTAAGGTCACATTTTATTAGTAGTTTTGGCTTTTTTTTTTTTTTTTGGCTTACTTAGCAGATATCTCATCAATCAGATCCTAGAAGTTTAAGTCAGCCTACATGAGTAAGTGTGATACTAGTGCTACCAATAGACTCAAGAAAAGAAAGTTCAGAAAATATCAAGCAGAAACAATCAAGAATATGACCCTTTGGTTTTAGGATTTGGCACATAAAGATGGATTTAAAGTTGCCATAGGAAATTAAGTTACTGAGAATCAGAAGACATCACACTCCATTTCAACCCAAGACTCTGAAGGACTGGATAAAGACAGAATGGCAAAAACAAAGTTCCCACTGTTGGAACTTTAAATATTAGCTCGTTGAGTTTCTAGTTCTAGTAATTATGGAGTAACTTGCATTAGATTAACCCTCCCTCAGGCAACAATTATGAGATCCACATTTATACCCTTTTTACCGTGAGAGGACTGCCAATATCATGAACTATGGAACTGGCTTGATGGGTTGAATAATGGAGTTCAAGGATGCCGATTGAGTTGGAAATTAAGAGGAGAGATTTTGGCAAAGAGAGAGCATCTCCAATTCTGCATATACACTTTCCTCAAATCCTTGCATGACTCACAAACCATGCATTCATGGGGAGACTCCAAAGAGTTCAGCAGAAAGGAGGAACTAGAAGACTGAAAATGCTTCACAGATTTTTTTTTAATTTTATTTTTTGTTGTTGAGAATACACACAGCAAAACATACATCAATTCAACCATTTCTACATGTACAATTCAGTGACATAGATTACATTCTTTTGGTTGTGCAACAATTCTCATCCTCTGTCTTAGTTATCTAGTGCTGTTATAACAGAAATGCCACAAGTGAGTGGCTTTAACAAACATAAATTTACTTTCTTACAATGTAGAAGGCTAGAAGTCTGAATTCAGGGTGCCGGCTCTAGAAGAAGGCTTTATCCCTCATTTGGCTCTGGAATAAGGTCTTTGTCTCTTCTGAGTCTCTGCCCCTGGGTGATCTTCATGTGGCTTGACATCTCTCTTCTCTATCTCTGCTTCTTTCTTTTGCTTGTTTTAATCTCTTTTATATCTCAAAAAATATTCACTCAAGACACACCCTACACTAATCCCGACTCATTAACATAACAAAGACAACCCATTCCCAGATGAAATTATGACCAAAGCCATAGAGGTTAGGATTTACAGCACATGTTTTGGGGGGACTTAATTCAATCTATAACACTTTCCTTTTCTGACTTGTTCCTTCACCATTAAGATAAACGCACTGTCCCAAAGGTTCCTGTCTAATCTTTCAAGATGCTGTTGTCACTTTGATCGCATATAAATAGTTCTTAAAAGAACATAATGCTCAAGGCAGACATTTTTTACTACTTAAGCTAAACTATTGTTTGGTTTTGAGAAGACTTTAGGGGATATTTTTGGTTTAAGTTTTAGAGATTATCTTAGGGCAATAATTTCAGGGATTCATTCAGCCCCCATGGCTCTAGAAATTCTGGATTTCTTTTTAGAATTTTAAATTCTCTTCTACATTTTCCTCTTTTGATCAGGATTCTTCTATAGAATCTTAATTGCCTACATGAACAACTGCCTCCTTTGCTATGACACCAGAAGAAATGGATATTGACCAACTACCATTAATGAGCATTTTTGTCAAGAATTCTACAGAAAAATACTGCACAGACATTTTAGCAGATGACTATTGCTGGAATCACAGAGTTTGGAGTTTTAGTTCTGCCAAGTTAGAGGGACTTAATAAACACTTTGAGTTTACCACTCAAATTTCAGAAAGATCATGTATTAAGGGTAAAATTATGGTCCAATATTAAGGGATTCACCTTAGGGCAAAAGGCAAAACTGAAAGAGAGCCATCTAACAGAGCACAAAACCAAGCCTTCACAAGTTCAATTTAATCAGCATATAATTTAAAACATACACTCTTAAAAGGAACATAACAGAATCCAGAGTCTCTACTATAAATTATCCACAATATTCTATAAAAAAAATTAAAAAATAAGAATTTATGAGACTTTCAGAGAAACAGGACAATTTGATTTACCAAGAGAAAAAGCAGTCAGTGGAAACCAAATTCTAGATGATCCAGATGATGGAATTAGCAGAAAAAGTCTTTAAAGCAATTATCATAAATTGCTTGAGAATTTAGGGGATAAGGTTTTTAGAATCAGTGAATAGTTAAGAATTCCAGCAAAATAGAATCTATTTAAAAAGTTAAATGGACATTCTAGAATTTCAAAGTGCAATATCAGAAATGAAAAATTCACTGTATGAACTCAATAGCAGATTGGGAATAACAGAAGAAAGGATCAGTGAACTTGAAGTTATATCAATAAAAAAATTACATACTATGAAGAACAAAGATAAAGAAAGATTGAAACAAAAATGAATAGAATATTAGTGGCCTCTAAGAAAAAATTAAGCATGTAAAATAAATTGTAGTCCCAGAAGGAGAGAAGAGAAAGAACGGGACATAAGAATGTTGTTATAATGATAGTGTCATGGATTGAATTGTGTTCCCCCAAACATGTGTGTATCAACTTGGTTAGGACATGATTCCCAGTATTGTGTGCCTGTCCTCCATTTTGTGATTGTAATTTTATGTTAAGAGGATTAGGGTGGGCTTGTAACACCACCCTTACTCAGGTCATCTCCCTGATCCAATGTAAAGGGAGTTTCCCTGGGGTGTGGCCTGCACCACCTTTTATCCCTTAAGAGATAAAAGGAAAGAGAAGCAAGCAGAGAGTTGGGGATGTCATACCACCAAGAAGACAGTGCTAGGAGCAGAGCACGTCCTTTGGACCCGGAGTTCCTGCGCAAAGAAGCTTCTAGTCTGGGGGAGATTGATGAGAAAGCCAATAGAGAAAGAAACCCTTCCCCTGGAGCTGACACCCCAAATTTGGATGTTAACATACTAGACTGTGAGATAATAGATTTCTCTTTGTTAAAGCCATCCACTTGTGGTATTTCTGTTATAGCAGCACTAGATGACTAATACAAATAATTTAAACATTTTCAAATGTAGTTTTTTTTTTTTAAAAAAAAGAAAGAAACAAGCAAACAAACATCAATTTGTAGCCAAAAACCTAGTAAACCTGAAGTAGGATAATTTCAAAGAAAACTACATCAAAGCACATCATAGTCAAACTATGGAAAGCAGCAGAGGAAGAAGAGTCAGGAATATGAGGATATTGAATGTGTGGCTAATTGAGCCCATGAATAACTGACTCTTTTGTCATGAAGCCAGAAAAACTGGATGGTGCTCACCTACAATTACTGAACATTTTGATCACAATTCCATAGAAGAATCGTGATCAAAAAGGGGAAAATGCAGAACGGAATTCAAAATTTTCATGGACTTTAGACTTTCTGGAGCAATGCGGAGTGGATGAATCCCTGAAACTATTGCCCTGAGATAATGTTGAAACCTTAAACCAAAAATATTCACTGAAGTCACCTTAAAAACAAATAGTTTAGCTTAACTAGTAAAAAAAAAAAAAAAAAGACCTGCCTTGAGCATTATGCTCTTTTAAGAACTATCTGTATGGTGATATTGGAAACCCTGGTGGCCTAGTGGCTAATCAAAAGGTTGACAGTTCAAATCCACCAGGCGCTCCTTGGGAACTCTATGGGGCAGTTCTACTCTGTCCTATCAGGTCGCTATGAGTTGGAATTGACTCAATGGCAATGCGTTTGGGATTTTTTTTTTTTTTTAATATGGAGATAAGCTACCGACTGGGAGAATATCTTTGGAAAACATATCTGACAAGAATCTAATAACCAATATATGTATATAAAACTTCAACAACTTAACAACAAAAAGACAAATAATCATAAAATGGGCAAAGTACTTGAATAGACATTTTACCAAAGAAGACATTCCAATGGCCACCAAACACATGAAAAGATGCTCAGCATTATTAGCCATCAGAAAGATGCAAATCCAAACCACAATGAGATACCATTTCACTCCCACTAGGATGGCTAAGATAAAAAAAAAGAAAATAAATGTTAGTGATGTTGTGGAATAATAGGAACCCTTATTCATTGCTGGTAAGAATTCAAAATGGTACAGCCATTGTGGAAAACAGTGTGGTGGTTCCTCAAAAAATTAAAAATAGAACTACCATATTACTCAACAATTCCTCTCTTAGGTATATACCCAAAAGACTTAAAAGCAGAGACTCAAAAAGAGACTTGTATACCAATGTTCATTGCAGCACTATTCACAATAGCCCAAAAGTGGAAACAACTTAAACGCCCATCAACAGATAAATGGATAAACAAAATGTGGTACATACATACAATTGACTACTACTCAGCCAGTAGGAGAAATGAAGTCCTGGTACATTTTACAGTATGGTGGAGCTTGAAGACATTATGCTGAGTGAAAAAAGCCAATCACACCAAAAGGACAAATATTGTATGACCTCACTTATATAAAAAGACAAAAAAAAAAAAAGGCAAATGTATAGAGGCCAAAGTTTATTAGTGGTTACCACAGGTGGGAGGGAGGTGGAAAATGGGTTAATGGTGACGGAAAAATTAAATTGATGAAGGGTAGGGTTGCACAACCAATTATTGTAATTGCTGTCAATATGTTGAGCTCCTGTGAAAAATTCATTGGCAACAGTCATGTGATATATCTACAACAATGACAAAATAAATAAATAAATGAAAGAGTAGCTTCTGAGGCTGCTTATGTACAACCAAACAGCTCATGGGATTTGGTTCCTTGGTTTGGAGGTTTAGGGTCATGGTTTCATGGGACATCCCAGTTAACTGGCCTAATATCATGCTTATGGCTTCTGTTCTACCTCCTAGTTCATTGTGTACTGCCTGGGGTCTTAAAAGCTTGTAAGCAGCCACCCAAGGCTCGACAATTTTTCTCTATTAAACTGGAGCAATAGAGGACGAAGGAGAGCTATTGATTGGAGGAGGATATGGAATGCATGGCTAATTGCCACCATGAATGACTGCCTCATTTGCCATGAGATCAGAAGAACTGGATGGTGCCTGGCTACCATTACTGAACATTTTGATGAAAGATTATACAGAAGAATCCTGTTCAAAAGGGGGGAAATACAGAACAGAATTTCTAATTATCATGGACTCTAGACTTTCTGGAACCATGGAAGGTGGATCAATCCCTGAAAATATTGCCCTGAGATAATCTTTAAACTTTAAACCATCTTAAAACCAAAAAATATTTTAGTTTATCTAGTAAAAAAGTCTTGCCTTGAGCATTATGCTCTTTTAAGAGCTCTCTATATGAGACCAAGTTGACAACAGCAACTCAGAAGATAGATAGGAACCTTAGAGGGCAGTGAGTTTATGTTAATGTAGGAGGAACAACTCAGAAAAGGAGTGTGAGAATGGGTGCACAACTTAAAGAATGTAATCAAAGTCAACAAATTGTACACGTAGAAACTGTTGAATTGGTGTATGTTTTGCTGTGCATATTCTTAACATCAAGAACAGCAAAATAAACTAAATTTAGGAAAAAAAAAGATTCCGTAGAAGAACCCTAAGAAAAAGGGGGGGAAATGCAAAACAGAATTTCAAATTCTCATGGACTTTCTGGAGCAATGAAAGGTGAATAGACCACTGAGATGACTGCTCTTAGATAACTTTTAAACCTTAAACCCAAACTGTACACTGAAGTCATCTTAAAACTGAACAATAGTTTAGCTCACCTAGTGAAAAATGTCTGCCTTGGGCATTAAGCTTGAAGTTATATCAATAAAAACTATGTAACATGAAGAACAAAGATAAAGGTTGAAAGAAAAATTAATAGAATATTTTGACCTCTAAGAAATAAGTAAGAAAAGACTAAATTGACAACAGCAATTCAGAAGATTTGATAGGGAATTTAGGGAGCAGTGAGTCTGTTGTTGAGGGAGGAACAACTCAGAAAAGGAGTGAGAGAATGGTTGCGCAATTCAAAGAATATAATCAATGTCACTAAATTGTATACGTGGAAACTGTTGAATTGGCGTATGTTTTGTTGTGTATATTCTCAACAAAAACAAAATAAATAAAATTTAGGAAAAAACTACGAAAAGGAAAAAATAGAGAATTTTGAGAGCATCAGAGAAATAAGACAGAGTACATTTAAGAGAGAATGATAAAGTTTGTGATTGACTTCTCACCAAAAACAATGCAAACCACAATAATCCTATCTTTAAAGTGCTAGGGAAAAGGGATAAGCTGTCAGCACAGAACTTAATATACAGTGAAGATATTCTTCAAAAATGAGGGTGAGCTAAAGACAAACAAAAGCAGAAACAATTTCTTGCCAGAAACCTGAACTATAAGTAATGCTAAAGGAAGCTCTTCAGACTGAGAAAAATTATACCAGATGGAAATGCAGATTTATAGGGAGAAATAAAAAGTGCTAGGGATGGTAAATGTGTGGGTAAATAAAAAAGCACTATTTTTTCCTCCTTGCCTTAATATTTTTAAAAGCCAACTGACGATTTATAGCAAAAACCATTAAATTGTTGAGTTTATATCTTACGTAGATTTAAAATATATGGTCACAATAGCAAAAAGAGCAGAGAATATATAAAATTATACCTTTCAAGGTACTTAATTTTTATATGTATTTGTACTATATTTACTCATGATAAAAAAGCATAATTTAATAATTAGAGTAAGTGCTAAAAATTATACAAAGAGGCATAGCCGGTATAACTAAAAATTCATTTGTTGTTAGGTGCTGTTAACTTGGCTCTGACTCATAGTAACTTTATGTATAACAGAGTGAAATATCACCCAGTCCTCTGCCATCCTCACAATTTTTGCTATGTTTGAACCCATTGTTGCAATCACTGTGTAAACCCATCTAATTGAGGGTCTCCCTCTTTTTCGCTGACACTCTACCAAGCATGATGCTGTTCACCAGAGGTTGGTCCCTCCTGATGACATGTTCAAAATAAGTGAGACAAAGTCTCACCATCCTCACTTCTTAGGAGCTTTCTGGCTGTACATCCTTCAAAACAGATGTTTGTTCTTTGGCAGTCTGTGATATATTCAATATTCTTCGCCAACACCACAATTTGATTGTATCAGTTCTTCTTCATTATTTTTTATTCATCGTCCAGTTGATGCATGCATATGAGGTGATTGAAAATGCCATGGCTTGGGTAAGGCACCACTTAGTCATCAAAGTGACATTTTCACTTTTTGACACTTTAAGGGGGCCTTTTGCTACGTATTTGCCCAATGCAACACGTCATTTGATTTCTTGACTGTTATTCCTGTGGGCATTGATTGTTGATCCCAGAAAAATGAAATCCTTGAAAATTTCAGTTTCCTCACCATTTATCTAGTAGAGGAATTAAAATTAAATAATAAAAAATATTGGATTTACCCAAAAGAAAGCTTTTAATTGAAGTGTATTGTTAAATGTAATTATTGATATAGTTATTCTAAGTCTACCACTTCTATCTTTTTGTTTCTCGTCTGGCATTTATTGGCCCCCTTTTGGGTTAATGTCATACTTATACTGATGAGAAAGCAAGACCCAATGATATGCTGCCTTCGAGAGCCACATTTTTAAAATATAAAAATGCTCATATATCAAAAAGAATGTAAAAAATATATACAATGTAAATGGTAAGCATTATAAGGCTGAAGTGACTATAATAATATCAGACAAAATAGAATTCAAGAAAAGGGGGGTTACTGGAGAAAATAGGGACATTTATCCTAATAAAAGTGTCAATTCATACAGAAAACATAAAAATTATAAGTGCGTATGCACCTAATAAAAGACCTTCCAAACACATAAAACAAAATCTGACAAAGCTAGTGGGAAAAGTAAATAAATTCACCATCATGTTTAGATACAGTAACGTTGTTTTCTCAGTAAATAAGAGAACAACTACATGAAAAATTAGTGAGTGAGTATATAGAAAGGGGAACCCCGGTGGCACAGTGGTTAAGAGTTCTGCTGCTAACCAAAAGGTCAGCAGTTTGGACCCACCAGCCACTCTTTGGAAACCCTAATGGGGCAGTTCTACTCTGTCTTATAGGGTCGCTATGAGTCAGAATTGACTTAATAGCAACAGGTTTGGTTTATATAGAAAGGAGCCCTGGTTAAAGCAATCAGCTGCTAACCGAAAGGTCAGAGGTTTGAAGGCACCAGCTGCTTCATGGCAGAAAGATGTGGCATTCTGCTTCTGTAACGATTTACAGCCTTGGAAACCCTATGAGGCAGTTCTACTCTGTCCTATAGAATCTCAGTGAGTTGGAATTGACTCGACGGCAGTAGGTTAGAATATATAATAAAACCCAAAAAATAGATCTGAAAAATCCTGTCAAGTAACTAGAGCTAATTAACATTTTTAAAACACTTCCTCCAACAACTGTAGAAAACTCATTCTTTTCATGTGCACATGGAACATTCAGCAAGATAGACCATATGCTGGGTCTTAACATAAGTCTCAAAAAATTCCACGAGATCGAAATCTTACAGAGAATATCTTCTAACTGTATGTCAAAAGTTTAAAAACACCAACTCTGTAGGGTGAGAAATGATAGAGTTTTACTGAGGAATACAATTCAAATTGGGCAGCACTGAGTAAAATCATAAAGTGCTCCAAAGTTCACATATACTCTATATGTATACTCTAAAGATCTGAATAGTAATAAAAACTCCATGGGTTAATGATGTGAATTCCCCAGTGAAAACCATTGGCTTTGATGATGCTAGATTCAAAGGAAAAAAAAGCTGCAACTGAAATAGTAAAATTATGACATAATATTATGCTTGTCGTTTAATATCAGCAAGCATTACTGACACATAAATCGTAACTCAAAGAAAATTTGGTACTTCTGATTTGACAATGTATTTATGTAACTCATAACATATTATATAATCCTTTTTTAAAAAACACTTTTCTTTTTATAAAACAGAAATGAATTTTCTGTGGCTTTCCACGAAGTTTCAAAGTGGTCAGGAGTTTATCATATATCCCCCAGAAACAATAATTGACTTATTTAACCACAGACTTTAAAGGTAAAAACCTTAGCTTTTTTTCATGTGGCTTGCTTTTTGACTCAGGAATTTTATTATGAGAGGCTGAACCCTTGCTTTTGAGGCAGATTACACAAAAAATAAACTAACTTTTCCACCCACTAATTAAAAAAATTTTGTTATTTTTACAGAAAGAAACTCAACTCTTTGCTTTATATGCTATTTGACACCAAAAGTTCTTAAAAATCTCATAAATTAATCCAACAAACTTTAGCCAGACAGATAAAAACTTTGACCATATCAAATAAATTTCCTTTTTAATAAACCTTTTAAGCTTTGTCTTTGTTATGTATCTCTCATAGCACAGCTCTTTAAGTGGCAGCAATGAACATCCTCATCAGCAGACCCAAATATAATATCCTTTCTCTGTGGCATAAAAAAGCAAAAGTATATAAAGTTAAATGATAATGAATATTAACTCAATTAAATATCAGTATGTTATCTAAAGATCTTGGAATTTATTTTTAGCCTATATGTCACAAAACGTAATTACTGTTGAAATAAAGCTCGTTTAACAGACTATATTTTTTTCAACCCTATTTCCCATATTTTTCAATTTGACCTTAGATTTTATTAACTTTTTTTTTAAATTCAAAATGCCTCCATCCCACCCTACCATTTCATTTCAAGTGTCTCATTGTGATTTCTATCTTTTGGTTTCTTAGAATTCATCTACACAAGGTAGAACTTGTTTACAGTTCTTTTATGATGGGGATCCACCCAATTTCTGATAACTATAGTAAGACAGCATTTTTCTAATTTTAGACCTCATTTATGTTCACATTAGTTATCTTATTTTCTTTTATCTTAAAAAGGTTTCTGCTTGACTGGGAGAGTCTTTTCAAAATCTTCTCCAGAGCAGTGTAGATCTCAGAGGCTCATTATAAAAAGAGTCTATTAATCTCAACTCATTTACATATGTTAAATTGGCCTAGGTATTTTGAAACACAAAAGATAACCAAATTCTTTTTCTTTTCTTTTTTACTATTCTCTTGGTAAGCAGTTTTGTCTTCTCTTTATCCTATCCTTTTATCTACCCAATAAATACCAAACTGCTTTAGCAATTTTATAAATGAACTCATTGATTCTTGGTTAGCCACTTTTTACTCTAGCTTCCCTTTTACCATTTTGGAGCTACTAGCTTTACTTTTAGACAAAATTACCCCTTTTCCTTAAATAAAACACATTTCATGTTATTTTTAGCTTAAGTTACTTAGAAAAGCTTTGCTTTTAAGATTGATATAGTACAGAACATTAAGCCTTTGTCAGAATGAATTCACTTTCAATAATTCCTGGAAATATTTAGACTATTAAATTTATAGCAGCATTTATTTATCACTAAACTGACCAAAATAAAATTTCTGAAGGAATATTATAGTCTACTTTTAATAATACCATCTGGAGGTAGGAAAATATACCATTTGCACAACCCTATCTTCTGTGTGCTTTAAAGTGTGATTTAAAATAATTTCTTGTTTTTAAGGCCTTGTTATACCAATTAAAATAAATGACCCATCCTTTTTCAGTGTACTTTTCAAATAGATCAGTTTATATCAAAGTTTCTCAGAGTAGCTACTAAAAGCCTAGATCATAAGATAGAAGCAAGAAGCAGTTTTTGATGGAAGAGAAAAGAACTGAGACTTAAAAGACAGCCTCATGAAAAACAGCAACTACCAGACATGACCTCCAACCTGATACAAGACAGAAATTCAGAAAAATGCTCTAGACCAGAAGCAAGCTCTCAGAACAAAACAAAACAGAAAGATCACATAAACATACCTGTCTGCAATGCCAGCTCAAAAACCAGGCTTATACAACACCAAACAACACATCTACTCAGTTTTTTAAAAATGTATACAATAATTCTTTGGTAAGATCAACTCAATTCAATAGAAAAACAGGTCCCAGATAAACTGATTAACTTGCTAGAGTCTCAGATGGAGGGATATTAGGCCCTTTGAAAAAACCTGGGCATCAAACAAAAGTTCCCCAGAGGAAAGAAAAGACAACACAAATGATAACTCATTTTCCCAAAATGGAAGGAAAAAGAGCAGATGGAAACTTATTTTCCCAAAATGATCACTGAAAGTCTAAATTATTTCAAGTGTATTCAGCTTATAGTGTTTTTGAAAATGAATCCCAAACCAGCATCCTGGTAGGGGGAAATCCGGCTCATCTATCAAGGATGTTAAGAATAGGTTGAAGCTTTGGTCTCCCAGAGTCCAATAAAATTCCTAGCAGGGAGTCTGTTGTGGGGTTTGGTCAGTGTTTTGTTTCACGGTGTGCCTCTGTTGCATGAGAGTTTTCTTGTGGCTGGTGGGCAGCCTAGTGCTCTGGCCCATCTCATGTCTCACCTTATCCTTTCATGGGTGTCTTTCTGTTGGTGGTGAGTGCTCTAAAGGCTTTTTAAGATGTTCAAACTCATGCCCACAGGTTTTTTTTTTTTTTTTGCAGCTGAAAATCTCTGGAATTCCTTCATAGCATTCATATGAAACCTGGTTTCATTCCTCTGAACCTAATTTGTTCTGCTGGCTAGAGACCTAGTCTCTTATTTTAGACTTTAAATATACTAGTCTCTCCAATTGGAAAATAACAAAAAGTGGCCGCTGATTTTCTGAACTGTCCTGAGTAAGGTTATCCCAGCCAAACAAGAACAAGCGTTGTCAAGGGACAAAAATGCTTGTTCATGTAGTGAGCAGGAGTCCCAGAAGGTGGCTTCTAATCTCCTTTAGATACAGCATTCCACATATTATAATGACAGTCAACCAAACATTTACTTGCAAGAACCAAACCAAATCCACAATAAAACTTGGAGATCTATGAATACAAGGGAGCAGAGCTCAGATTTGAGAGGTTTTTTGACCTTAAACAATTCCTGAGAATTCACGGAAGTGGAGAGCCCAAAGTGGCTCAGTGGTACTGTGTCTGTGTTCCCAATGCCTCGGGGATTGTGAAAGATAATGTAACTTTGAAGTCCCACTTCTGACACCAGAAATGTCAAAAGTGTAAAAAACACTAACTCTGTATGGAGAGAAGTAATGAAGTTTTACTGAAGAATGGGCAACGCTGAGTAAAATTACAAAGTGCTCAAATGTTCACAAAGGAAGGCAGGGTTTTTATACAGGAAGTCTAGAGTGACTGTAACCACAGACAGAACTTTCTTCCTATCAATCAATCTATTCTCAAATGCATTCTTCCTGAGGGAAAGCATTTTTTCCAGGAACAATCTGCATACACTTCCCGGAATCATAGTCAAGAAAACATAACCACATGTGTTTGCAAAACAAGACTTGTTTACCTGAAAGTAGTGCTCATACTTTACAAATAGCAGCAGGGTTTAAAACAAAATGGGGTCTGATCAAGACCTGCATTGGTCATTTTAGTTATGTCAAGCACTTCAGTTTTATAGTACTTTTACATGCCATGTAATTAAATTATAAATTAATGACAAAAAATTATCTAGAAGTATCCTCAAGGGGTTTAAAATTGAGCAGCCTTCTTGCAAATCATCCCAAAGTCAAAGAATAAATTAAAAGCAGAATTAAAAAATAAATACTCCTGAATGATAATGAAAATACTACATAACAAAATGTTTGGAAAGCAGCTAAAGTAGTACTTAGAGGGAAATTTGAAAGCTTATGTTGGAAAAGAAGTGCATTTTAAAGTGAATAATCTTAGTTTCCCCCTTTTGAAGCTAATAAAAGAAGAGCAGATTAAACCCAAACTAGAAGTAAAGAAATAATAATAATAAGACCAAAATCAATGCAATGGAAAACAGACAAACAATAGGAAAAACAGCAAAGGAAAAGACTGCAATGATAGATAAAATAGATAAACCCCTAGTTAGACTGATGAACAAATAAAAGAAATATAAATTGCAAGTATCAGGAATTAAAACAGGAGTGTTATTACAGATCCTACATACATTAAAACAGAGCCCTGGTGGCATAGTGGGTGAGGGACTGGCTGTTAACCAAAAGGTCAGCAGTTCGAATTCACCAGCCACTTCTTGGAAACCCTATTGGGCAGTTCTACTTTGTCGTATAGGATTGCTATCAGTCAGAATTGACTCAACAGCAATGGGTACATACATTAAAAGGATACCTAGGGAATATTGTGAACAACTATATGTCAAAAAAATGACAAATTGGATGATAGGGATGAGTTCCTTGAAAGACACGAACTGGCAGAACATAAAACACTTAGGGATATATTGAGTAAAAGATGTGCAAGACATCTACTCTGAACATACCAAAATATTGTAAAATAAATTTAACCATTTCTACAAAAATGGAGAGATATATGCAAGGGTTTGAATGGTTACTTGTTAAGCTATAGCTAATATTAAGATGTCAATTGTTCCCAACTTGATTCAGACTCAATGCAATCTAAGTAAAAATTCCATTTTTAATAGAAATTAACACACAGATTCTAAATTTTTATGGGAATGCAAATGAAGTACACGAGCCAAAATAATTTTAAAAATAGAAATTTTGATTTTAATAGAAAGGAAGACAAACTCTTATTGATTTCAAAGCTAACTATAAAAAAATATATATATAAAAAAAAGCTACTGTAAACTAGACAGTATAGTGTTGCCATAAGCATAGATGAAAAGATCAGTAGATCTGAACAGAGAGATCTGAATAAACCCACATGTTCACATGTCACATGTTCACATGGTCAGTTGAATTTTGAAATGTTTTCAAGGCAAATTGATAAGAAAGTCTTCTCAACAAATTGTGCTGTAACAATTGGATAAACATGAAAAAAAGAAATCTTGAGCCCTACCTCACAGCATACACAAAAATTAGTGTTTCACAGATTCATCACTGTTCTTTATCGATGCATAGTATTCCATTGTGTGAATATACCATAATTTATTTATCCATTCATCCGTCGATGGGTACCTTGGTTGCTTCCATCTTTTCGCTATTGTAAACAGTGCTGCAATGAACGTTGGTGTGCATATATTAGAGATGTATCATAAAACAAAGCATAAAAGCTAAAACTCTAAAATTCTAAAGGAAAATATTGAAGCATAGGCAAAGAATTCTTTGAAAGGACACAAAAAAATGCTAATCATAAAAGAAAAAAATGATAAATTGACTTTATTTTTAAAAATCCTGTTATAAAAATAAAAAGGTCAGCCACAGACTGGGAAAAATCTTCACAATACAAATATCTGACAAATGACCAATATGAATAATATGTAATGAAATTGTACAAACCAATAATAAAAGACAAGCAACCCAAGGAAATGTCAAAATAATTGAACAGATACTTCAGAAAAGAAGATACACAAAAGGCCAATAAGCATATGAAAACGTGCTAACATCATTAACCAATGGGGAAATGCAATTTAAAACCATTTTCTACATGATGTTGTTGCTGTTAGGTGCCGTCGAGTCGATCCCGATTCATAGCAACACTATGCACAACAGAACAAAACACCGCCCGGTCCTGCGCCATCCTTACAATCGTTGTTATGTTTGAGCTCATTGCTGCAGCTGCTGTGTCAATCCATCTCGTTGAGGGTCTTCCTCTTTTCCGCTGACCCTGTACTTTGCCAAGCCTGATGTCCTTCTCTAGGGACTGATCCCTCCTGACATGTCCAAAGTATGTAAGATGTAGTCTCACCGTCCTTGCTTCTAAGGAGCATTCTGGTTGTACTTTTTTTTTCACTTTTTTAATTGTACTTTAGATGAAGGTTTAAAGAGCAAACTAGTTTTTCATTAAACAGTTAGTACACATATTCTTTTATGACATTGGTTAACAACTGCACGGCATTTCATTGCAACACTCTCCCTTCTAAGCCTTGGGTTCCCTATTACCAGCTTTCCTGCCCCCTCCTGCCTTCTAGTCCTTGCTCTTATGCTAGTGTGCCCGTTTAGTCTCATTTTTTAAAAAAATTTTTATTGTGCTTTAAGTGAAAGTTTACAAATCAAATCAGTCTCTCACACAAAAACTTACATACACCTTGCTCTCCCCCTAACGAGACAGCCCGCTAACTCCCTCCAACTCTCTCTTTTCGTGTCCATTTTGTCAGCTCCTAATGCCCTCTACCCTCTCATCTCCCCTCCAGGGAGGAGATGCCAACATAGTCTCAAGTGTTCACCTGATCCAAGAAGCTCACTCCTAACCAGCATCCCTCTCCAACACTTTCTCCAGTCCAAACCCTGCATGAAGAGATGGCTTTGGGAATGGTTCCTGTCCTGGGCTAACAGAAGGTCTGGAGACCATGACCATAGACCATTAAGTCTGGTCTTTTTACAAGAATTTGGGGTCCGCATCCCACTGCTCTCTTGCTCCCTCAGGGGTTCTCTGTTGTGTTCCCTGTCAGGGCAGTCATTGGTTGTAGCCGGGCACCATCTAGTTCTTCTGGTCTCAGACTGATGTAGTCTTTGGTTTATGTGGCCCTTTCTGTCTCTTGGGCACGTAATTACCTTGTGTGCTGGGCGTTCTTCATTCACCTTTGATCCAGGTGGGTTGAGACCAATTGATGCACCTTAGATGGCCGCTTGCTAGCGTTTAAGACCCCAGACGCCACTCTCCAAAGTGGGATGCAGAATGTTCTCTTAATAGATTTTATTATGCCAATTGACTTAGATGTCCCCTAAAACCATGGTCCCCAAAACCTCGCCCCTGCTACGCTGGCCTTCAAAGCATTCAGTTTATTCCAGAAACTTCTTTGCTTTTGGTTTACTCCAGTTGTGCTGACCTCCCCTGTATTGTGTGTTGTCTCTCCTGTCACCTAAAGTAGTTCTTATATATTATCTAATTAGTGAATACCCCTCTCCCACCCTCCCTCTCTCCCCCCTCTTGTAACCATCAAAGAATATTTTCTTCTCTGTTTAAACTATTTCTCCAGTTCTTATAATAGTGGTCTTACACAATATTTGTCCTTTTGCAACTGACTAATTTCACTCAGCATAATGTCTTCCAGATTCCTCAATGTTATGAAGTGTTTCACAGATTCACCACTGTTCTTTACTGATGCACAGTATTCCATTGTGTGAATATACCATAATCTATCCATTCATCCATTGATGGGCACCTTGGTTCCTTCCTTCTTTTTGCTATTGTAAACAGTGCTGCACATATCTGTTCGTGTAAAGGCTCTTATTTCTCTAGGATACATTCCAAGAAGAGGGATTGCTGGATCATATGGTAGTTCTATTTCTAGCTTTTTAAGGAAGTGCCAAATGAATTTCCAAAGTGGTTGTACCATTTTACATTCCCACCAGCAGCGTTTAAGTGTACCAGTCTTTCCACAACCTCCTCAACATTCATTATGTTGTGGTTTTTGGATTAATGCCAGCCTTGTTGAAGTGAGATAGAATCTCATTGTAGTTTTGATTTGCATTTCTCTAATGGCTAATGATCATGAGCATTTCCTCATGTATCTGTTACCTACCTGAATGTCTTCTTTAGTGAAGTGTCTGTTCATATCCTTTGCCCTTTTTTAAATTGGGTTATTTGACTTTCTGTAGTTGAGTTTTTGCATTGGCATGTAGGTTTTAGACATCAGGTGTTGATCGGAAATGTCATAGCTAAAAACTTTTTCCCAGTCTGTAGGTAGTCTTTTTACTCTTTTGGCGAAGTTTTTGATGAGCATAGGTGTTTGATTTTTAGGAGCTCCCAGTTATCTAGTTTGTCTTCTGCATTGTTAGTAATGCTTTGTATACTCTATATGCCATATATTAGAGGTCCTAACATTCTCCCTATTTTTTCTTCCATGATCTTTATCGTTTTAGACTTTATATTTAGGTCTTTGATACATTTTGAGCTCGTTTTTCTGCATGGTGTGAGGAATGGGTCTTGTTTAATTTTTTTTGCAGATGGATACCCAGTTATGCCAGCACCATTTGTTAAAAAGGCTGTTTTTTCCCCCATTTAACTGTTGGGGCCTTTGTCAAATATCAACTGCTTTTATGTGGATAGATTTATGTCTGGATACTCAATTCTGTTCCACTGGTCTATGTATCTGTTGTTGTACCAGTACCAGGCTGTTTGACTACTGTGGCAGTATAATAGGTTCTAAAATCAGGTAAAGTAAGGCCTCCCACTTTGTTCTTCTTTTTCAGTAATGGTTTACTTATCCAGGGCCTCTTTCCCTTCCATATGAAGTTGGTGATTTGTTTCTCCATCTCATTAAAAAATGTCATTGGATTTTGGATCAGAATTGCATTAAATCCGTAGATCGCTTTTGGTAGGATAGACATTTTTAAAATGTTAAGTCTTCCTATCTATGAACAAGGTATATTTTTCCACTCATGTAGGTCTCTTGATTTCTTGCAGAAGTGTTTCGTAGTTTTCTTTGTATAGGTCTTTTACATCTCTGGGAAGCTTTGTTCCTAAGTATTTTATCTTCTTGGGGGCTACTGAAAATGGTATTGAGTTAGTGGTTTCCTCTTGGATGTTCTTTTTGTGGGTGTAGATGAATCCAAGTGATTGTTGTATGTTTATCTTGTATCCTGAAACTCTGCTGAACTCTTCTATTAGTTTCACTAGCTTTCTTGAGGATTCCTTAGGGTTTTCTGTGTATATGATCATGTCATCTGCAAATACAGACACTTTTACTTCTTCCTTGCCAATCTGGATGCCCTTTATTTCTTTATCTAGCGTAATTGCTCTGGCTAGGACCTCCAGCACAATGTTGAATAAGAGTGCTGATAAAGGGTATCCTTGCCTGGTTCCCGATCTCAAGGGGAATGCTTTCAGGCTCTCTCCATTTAGGATGATGTTGGCTATTGGCTTTGTATAAATGCCCTTTATTATGTTGAGGAATTTTACTTCTATTCCTATTTTACTGAGTTTTTATCATGAATGGGTGTTGAACTTTGTCAAATGCCTTTTCTGCATCAATTGGTAAAATCATGTGATTCTTGTCTTTTATTTATATATCATTAATTGTTTTTCTAATGCTGAACAATCCCTGCGTACCTGGTATGAATCCCACTTGGTCATGATGAATTATTTTTTTGATATGTTGTTGAATTCTATTGGCTAGAATTTTGTTGAGGATTTTTGCATCTATGTTCATGAGGGATATTGGTCTGTCATTTTTTTTGTGTGTGTGTGTGTGGTGTCTTTACATAATTTTGGTATCAGGGTTATCCTGGCTTCATAGAGTGAGTTCGGGCATATTCCATCTTTTTCTATGGTCTGAAATACCTTTAGTAGTAGTGGTGTTAACTCTTCTCTGAAAGTTTGGTAAAACTGTGCAGTGAAGCTCTCAGGGTCAGGGCTTTTTTTGTTGGGAGTTTTTTTTTTATTATGTTTTCAATCTCTTCTTTTGTTATGGGTCTATTTAGTTGTTCCACCTCTGTTTGTGTTAGTTTACGTAGGTAGTGTTTTTCTAGGAATTCATCCATATCTTCTAGGATTTCAAATTTGTTAGAGTATAATTTTTCATATTAATCTGATATGATTTCTTTTATTTCAGTTGCGTCTGTTGTAATGTCACCCATATCATTTCTTATTTGGGTTTTTTGCTTCCTCTCCTGTTTTTCTTTTGTCACTTTGGCCAATGGTTTATCAATTTTGTTGATTTTTTTCAAAGAACCAGCTTTTGGTCTTGTTAATTCTTTCAACTCTTTTTCTGTTTTCTATTTCATTTAGTTTTGCTCTAATTTTTATTATTTGTTTTCTTCTGGTGCCTGTGGGTTTCTTTGGTTGCTCTCTATTTGTTCAAGTTGTAGGGATAATTCTTTGATTTTGGCCCTTTCTTCTTTTTGGACGTGTGCATTTATTGAAATAAATTGACCTCTGAGCACCGCTTTTGCTGTATTCCAAAGGTTCTGATAGGAAGTATTTTCATTCTCATTGGATTCTATGAAATTCTTTATTCCATCCTTAATGTCTTCTATAATCCAGTCTTTTTGAGCAAGGTATTGTTCAGCTTCCAAGTGTTTGATTTCTTTTTCTTGCTTTTAGTGTTATTGATTTCCACTTTTATGGCCTTATGGTCAGAGAAGATGCTTTGTAATATTTTGATATTTTGGATTCTGCTAAGGCTTGCTTTATGACCTATTATGTGGTCTATTCTAGAGAACGTTCCATGTGTACTAGAAAAGTAAGTATACTTGGCTGCTGTTGGTTGGAGTGTTCTATGAGGTCAAGGTGGTTTATTGTGGCATTCAGATCTTCCGTATCTTTTTTGAACTTCTTTCTGGATGTCATGTCCTTCCCTGAAAGTGGCATGTTGAAGTCTCCTACTAGTATTGTGGAGCTATCTATCTCGCTTTTCAACAGTGATAGAGTTTATGTATCTTGCAGCCCTGTCATTGGGTGCCTAAATATTTAATATCTTCTTGGTATATTGCCCCTTTAATAATTATACAGTGTCCTTCCTTATCCTTTATTATGGATTTAACTTTAAAGTTTACTTTGTCAGAAATTAGTATTGCCACTCCTGCTCTTTTTTGCTTGTTGTTTGCTTGATATATTTTTTTCCATCCTTTGAGTTTTAGTTTGTTTTTGTCTCTAAGTCTAAGGTGAGTTTCTTGTAGGTAGCATATAGATGGATTATGTTTTTTATCCATTCTGCCACTCTCTGTCTCTTTATTGGTGCATTTAGTCCATTTACATTCAGTGTAATTATGGATAGCTATGAATTCAGTGCTATCATTTTGATGTCTTTTTTTGTGTGTTATTGAGTTTCTTTTTCCCACTTAATTTTATGTGGTGAGTAGATTATCTTTACGTATATTCCTTTCCTATTTGTTGTTGTTGATTTTATTTCTGCTGTCTATTTTTATCTTGTATTTTATTTTGATGCGTAGGAGAGTTTGTCTCATTATTTACCCCTATTTTTCTAGATTTAAACCTAACTTTTATTTCTTTGTATCGACTTGTTTTACTCTCCATGTGGAAGATCTATGACTACATTTCTTAGTCCCCCTTTATTGTTTTAATGTTGTCTTCTTTTTATATAATAATGTCGTTGTTTCCCTGTTTTGAGCATTTTTTTAAAATCCTGATTCATTTTTGTGGTTTACCTGCCTGGGCTGACCTCTGATCACTCTGCCGAGTCTTGGGTAGATACCTAATATTATTTGATTTTCTAACCAAAGAACTCTCTTTAGTATTTCTTATAGTTTTGGTTTGGTTTTTACGAATTCCCTAAACTTCTGTTTATGTGGAAATGTCCTAATTTCACCTTCAAATTTGGGAGACAGTTTTGCTGGATATAAGGTTCTTGGCTGACAAGGTTTTTCCTTCAATTTTTTATATAAGTCATCTCATTGCCTTCTTGCCTGCATGGTTTCTGCTGAGTAGTCCGAGCTTATTCTTATTGACTCTCTTTCGTAGTTGAGTTTTCGTTTATCCCTAGCTGCTCTTAAAATTCTCTCTTTATCATTGGTTTTGGCAAGTTTGATTATAATATGTCTTGGTGACTTTCTTTTAAAACTTACCTTATGTGGAGTTCGATGAGCATCTTGGACAGATATCTTCTCATCTTTCACGATATCAGGGAAGTTTTCTGCCAACAAATCTTCAACAATTCTGTCTGTATTTTCTGTTATCCCTCCCTGTTCTGGTACTCCAATCACTCATAGGTTATTTCTCTTGATAGAGTCACACATGATTCCTAAGGTTTCTTCATTTTTTAAAATTCTTTTATTTGATTTTTCTTCAAATATATTAGTGCCAAGTGCTTTATCTTCAATTTAGAAATTTTGCCTTCCACTTGCTCAATTCTGCTTCTCTGACTTTCTATTGAGTTGTCTACTTCTGTAATTTTATTGTTAATCTTCTGAATTTCTGATTGCTTTCTCTCTATGGATTTTTCCATCTTCTTAATTTTTCATTATGTTCCTGAGTAATCTTTTTAATTTCCTCAATTACTGTATCTGTGTGTTCCTTGGCTTGTTCTGCATATTGCCTTATTTCCGTCCTGATGTCCTGAAGGGTTCTGTATATTAATCTTTTGTATTCTGCCTCTGGTTATTCCAGGAAGGCACTTTCATCTGGACAATGCCTTGATTCTTTGTTTTGAGTGCTTGTTGAGGTGATGATGGTCTGTTTCTTTATCTGACTTGATATTGACTGCTGTCTCAGAGCCATCTATAATTTATTGTATTAGTTTATTTTATGTTTGCTTACTGTGTTGTAGCTTCTTGCTTTGTTTTGTTTCGATATGCCCAAATGGGTTGCTTGAGTGAGATAGCTTGATGATTTTTGTCTTTGGAGCTCTGATGTCCTGTCTTCCAATGGCTAGGGTTGTTATTAGGTATATTAGTCTAGAAGTCCATTCACTTTTCCTGTATGAATTCAGCTCGGGTGTCCAGGTAGCTGATTATCAAGTATGTGGTACAGGCTGTCCTACAGTCTTAGAGGGGCAGGGGTGATTGGTGTAGGTACTGGTATCTGGTTGTAGCAGAGGGTCACACTGTGTAAAAGGCAGGGGGCTGAGAATCACCCTCCACATGTCTCTGAGGATAGAATATCCCTGTTCTCTACAGCATACAGGTGGGTGAGTTCTGCAGACAGACCATGGGCACCCAATGTTTTTGGTTGTAAGGACTGGGAGGTTCCAGTTATCCTTGGACCCCTGTCACAGGTGGCTGGGTGACCTGAGTAGAGCCACCAGTCCTTAGGCTCCTGATGTGTGGAGGTGAGTGCCCTGTTTAATAGGCAAAGCAATGTAAAAAACCAAACACCCAACTCTCTGCCACACAGCTGAAATGGTTGGAGTCTGCTACCAAGGGCCTAGTCTCCTGAAATAGGCCCACACAGGTCCATGCAGAGGGGAAAGGTACTCAAAGTTCACAGACTGCTTATGCCTGGACAGGAGCCTCTTCTGTCCTGAGCTCTCCCCGGTTAATGGAGCAGGCAAATTATCTTTTCCCCCAATTGCAAATTTCTTCCTTCTCCAAGGCCGGGAGGATGGCCCTAGGTGCTCAACAGGGCCTATCTCAGGCCTAGGGAAATCAGCTCTTGAAGCTGGCTTGGGAGTGGGGGTGAGGGTGCAGTAAAATATACGCAAGTACTTAGCTTTTGCCCAGAGCGCCGTTCTTCTCTGGTTCTGGAGATGTGAGTAGGCTGTATGGCTGGCTGCTTCTCCCTGAGGAAACTGTGGCTGAATGCTCATACCAGTTTGGCTGCCGCTGTTCCCAGGAATGGTGCCTGAGGGCTCCCCGTTATTCAGGTCTGGTAACTCCTATCCACTTTCTAAACCGTCTCTTACTTTCCCTGCCTCTCGGTTCTTTTTCTAAGCTTGCCCTTGATGTTCAGGGCTCCTAGTTTGTCTTAAATATACTCGTTTCACTTGTTTTTTCGGGTCTTTGTTGTAAGAGGGCTCGCCAGAAGCTTCTGTCTTTCCACCATCTTGGCTCCACCTCCCTGTACTTCTTCCTAGACAGATTTGTTCATTCTTTTGGCAGTCCATGGTATATTCAATATTCTTTGCCAACACCACAATTCAAAGGCATCAATTCTTCTTAAGCCTTCCTTATTCACTGTCCCGCTTTCACATGCGTATGATGCAGTTGAAAACACCATGGCTTGTGTCAGGCTCACCTTGGTCTTCAAGGTGACATCTTTGCTTTTCCACACTTTAAAGAGGTCCTTTGCAGAAGACTTACCGAATGCAATGTGGCTACATGATAGAATGACTAAAAAATGAAAAAGAAAGCACTAACGTTGATGAGGTAGTGGAGCAACTGAAACTCATAAATTTCAGGGAAGCGGGGAGTGTAAAATATTGAAACCACATTGGAGAACTGTTAGAATGTTTCTTATAAAGTCAAACATTCACCTACCCAATGACCCAGCAATTCCACTTCTATATGTTTACCCAAGAGAAATGAAAATACATAGCCACATGCACACACACATACACACACACACATAGAAATACATCTATAATAATGTTCACTGAAGCTTTATCCATAATATTCCCAAACTGAAAACAAAAAAAAAGAAAATGAAAAAAAGTATAGTATTTTTTTCAAAATGGAATACTATTCAGCAATAAAAAGAAGCAAACTACAGAGGCATACGAAATGGATGAATCTCAAAAACTTTGTTAACACAAAGCAGCCAGATAGAAAAGATCCCATAACGTGTGCTTCCATGTACTTGAAACTTATGAACAGCAGTCCTTATCTATGGATACAGAGATCAGATAAGTCGTTGTCTGAGGCAGGTTGTGGGGAGAATCTCACCAAAAGGAATTTTGGGGGATGATGGAAATGTTCTGTATTTTGATTGTGGTAGCAGTTACACAGGTGTGTACATTTGTCATTATTCATCTAATTTTATGCTTAAAATCTGGATATTTTACCTCATTAAGTAAATGATCAAAAATTAGGTGTTAAAAAAGAAAGCTATAATTTACATTCTTAGTAGGTACTGAATAATAGCTTACAAAAAAGTAGGACTGGTAATTTTTATAATGGGAAATATGTTTTTTAGAGAATGGATGGCTTTTTTCTTTTCAAATTATATTATTGAATGTAGAGCTTTGGTCTAAGCATTATTCCTTAAAGAGGACTTTTTGGAAGAAATTTCATATTGTATTCATATCAACTAGAATGATAACCATTGTAAAGACCTAGAGTGCTAGTTATGCATGAAAGTCCAGGTTCTAAACTTTGGATCAGTAAATGAATGTGTGTATGCATGCGTGTGTGTGCGTGTAAGGCCATTGTGTCAGTCCAAGTTGAGGTGAAATTGTGAAGTTTAAATACCTTGCTAAGAAGTCTGTAAGTCATTCTCTAGACTAGGCAATACTGTAACACTGAAGTATTTTAATCTCTTATAAAGACTGCTTGGGGAACTCCATATAGGGTAAGATGGGGAAAGACTAAACAAACAAACAAAAAAAAACCCAAAAAACCAAACCCATTGTCTTTGAGTCTATTCCGACTCATAGCGACCCTATAGGACAGAGTAGAACTGCCTGCTAGAGTTTCCAAGGAGCAGCCTGGTGGATTCCAACTGCTGACCTTTTGGTTAACAGCCGTAGCTCTCAACCACTATGCTACCAGTGTTTCTGGGGAAAGGCTAGAGACAGGGAAATCAGTTAGAAGATTAGTGCCGTAATTCAGGTGAGAAATGTTAAAGATTTAGACCATTTCATAAGGAGAATAAGGGCCTTGTTTTTTCTTTTACCTGGTACATTTCTCACCTGAAACTTCTGCTCAGGTTTCAAATCTCATTTTGTCACTTCCTCAAGGAACACTCACAGGTATACTCTCCCATAATACCTTAAATAGCTCCCCTCACCCATTATGGTGATTACTTATTTATCTATCTTCCCTGCTATGTTTTCAGCTCTGTGAGAACAGGTATTGGTTCTGACCGGTTTACTTCTGTATGACTGGCATTCAATAATATATATTGAATAAAAGTTATTAAGTAATTTGGTTTCTAGCTTGGACATTTGAACATAGGGTGATGTTAGGAATTGAGATGGGAAATATACTCATGTTATCCTTTATCTCTTTCCTAGTGGAAAACATAGAGCTCGTTTTAATTTAATTGGCTAAATACTTCTAAACTTTGCTCAAATTTTAAAACCAGCTGGGGACAGCATGTCCCAAGTGACACACACTTCTCTTCATTTACCGCTTTTCCCTTACTCCAGTTACCTTGCAAGATGCTGTGTGTTTGTGTGCATGCGTGTGTGTGTGTGTGTGTGTGTATAAGGCCATTGTGTTTGTCCATGTGAAATGAGAATTGATCACATTAATGAAGATTTTGGCAATAGAACTAAACATTTTTATATATCGCTAAAGGTACAATCTGACTTGGAAGGATTATCTCATGACAAGGAAGTTTTAGACCCCATCAATGCTTAATTTAGTAATAATTGTTCAGGTAATATTTTTGAGCTGACAGTACTCAGGGAAGGATCTCACTTTGTCATTATCAAATATGGGCCTGACCAGCCAGCACAGAGAAGAATAGACAAAGAATGTACTGATTTCCTTTAGGAAGTTTAAGACATTACCATCATTAGTTCTAAGTTTTTGAATCATTTCAGAAGGTTTGGCTCCCTTGAACAAGTTCTCTGTAACTCCCTACAGTTTGTTGCCTTATTAAAAAAGTTTTTTTTTTTGAACTGTAAGAGCAACTGTATAATACAATATAAATGTTTTTTGAAATAGTATTGTCAGCTACTGATGTTTTACAGAAATGCACACTGGGTGGTATAATTATTTAAAGTTTAAAATGTGCAGAACAGAACTCTGTTTTAATAAGCATTTCAGATGGTGAATAGATTGAAGTTCAAAGGACACATGCCTTTTACACAAAATTATTCACTTCATTTTTTATGTTTGAAATGATTTTTTAAAAAGCTGCTGTTCAAGCTAAAAAGGATTTCCTTTGTCTTAATTGTTAATACAATTAACTTCAGTGTAATATCTGTTCGTTTGAGAAATAATACTACCCATTAATGAGGTTTATGCTAATTTTTATTCTGAGCCATCAATTTTCTAGATAAAAGCTCATACAAATTTTTCATTTTTCCTTTACTTTAAATTCATGCTAATATCTGTTTACTTTGCTTACTATCCATATTGACTAATATATTGATACATCATATTTGGGTTTTTAAAATTTCCTTCATTGAGCCCTAATTTATTTCATGTGCACCATGGGGACCGTGGGAGGCCTGGTGGTGCAGTGGTTAAGAGACTGGCTGTTAACCAAAAGGTCAGCAGTTGGAATCCACCAGGCACTCCTTGGAAACCCCATGAGGAAGTTCTACCGTGTCCTGTAAGGTCGCTATGGGCCGGAATCGACTCGACCACAACGGGTGGGGAAACTGAGCAGCATATTGATGTTTGAGCAAGATCAACGGTCTTCTTTCTGATGCATGGAAGACACTTAAAATACATGCTAGGATGGTGTATTTGTCTCTTTGAAAGTGCATTGGAATTTGAGATAGTCTCAGGAAAGCATGGAGGTGAAGGAAGCCAATAAAATAGTCCTGGAATTCGAGTGCCTGTAAAGGGAATAAATGAGACACATTGATGCTAGGGTTTTCCTGCACTTATTATTATACTGAAAAACAAACAAACAAACAAACAAACAAAAAAACGGAAAACCTCCTCTTTAAACATATTAGCAAACCCTTTTGGAAATTAGCTCAAAATTTTAATACAAATAAGAGAAATACAATTGAATAGGTGTCACTGAGGCTTGATGGGAAAATTGTAATTAGAGGTAATAATCTGTTCGAAAACAGATTTAACAGGAGGAAGAGCATCAGATGTTACAAAGCTACATTAAAAAAAAAATCCAGTAATCTAAAGGCAGAAGCACAGGGAGGAGGAATATCAAAATAACATCATCGTGGGAGTCCCATACAACCTGTTTGACTACGTGGAGGATATATGCGATGCTTCTCTAGTACCTATCACAGAACCAGAACTTTGGCCAAAATATCCTAATCGGGACTTCAATTTTAAGAAATATGCCTAAATCTTAGTGTTCTGAAAGCAGAGCATATGATGAATTCTTGGCTTATCTGAAAATTTTATCTCATAGGTACTCAAAAGAAGCAATGAAGGAAAGGGTTTCTCTGGAATTAGGATTGTCAAGAGCATACATTGCAATTGTGTATTGCTACGTATTTTGATTTAAGAAAAACCTATAGTGAAAATGACCCATGATTATTTTGTGAATTAGGCGCTAAAATATGGATGTGGGTCATGCTGTAAAGGTGAATTCATGTTCGTAACTGGTTGAATAACTGAATCCAGAGTCTTGACTGGTGGATCATTGTTAACCTGAGGTAAGATCTCTCCTGCCTTACCACAGCGCTTTGTATTTGTCCCCACCTCTTTCAATATATTGACAAAAATCTGCATGAAGACATAATAGCCTAGCTTGCAGAATTTGCTGATAACTAAATTCTAGGATAGATAACAGATAAGGTGGCTGAATGACTTGAGATTCAAAATTATTTATAGGTTGGAAGAATGTCCTTAATCAATGAGATGAAATTTAATGGGGGTAAAAATGAAGTTCTACATATTAATTTCAAAATAGAAACATTCGTAGGATTTCACTGCACAATTCATAATGGGTAATGGCTTATATAATAGCATCATTGTTAAAAATACTAGGCCTTTCACTGCCAACTCAACAAGGGCTAAGGATATGATACAGCCACTAGAAGAGCAAGTGACAATCTTGGGTTGCATTAAAAGAAGCACAGAATGCAGGTAAAATGACTCAGGCCATTTTTAAAGCACTCTGTTTTGTGTGCCTTTTATTTTTATTGTCCTGAAGGGAAGGCTGAGTGATATTATGTCACAAGAAAAATGATGAACAAGGTAGGGCTATTAATTCTAAGACAGAAGAAATTTAAAAGGGATACAAAATTTGCCTTTATTTATTTTAATATCTGTCTTGTGGAAGAGTGATTAAGCTTCTTCTGCAATTTTAGAATCTAGCACAGCCTGGTACATAGTAAACCAAAAACAAAACCACAAACAAACAAACAAACAAAAAACCCAGTTGCTGTTGAGTTGATTCTGACTCATGGAGACCCCATTTGCGTCAGAGTAGAACTGAGGTCCCAAGAGTTCTCAAGTGCTGATTTTTCAGAGATATATCACCAGACCTGTCTTCTGATGTACCCCACATTCACAGAGAGGAATCCTGGTCCCTGGTTCCAGAGGGAGCAGATCAGACTTTATTCACAAATTATTGTATCTATTTTAACCTATCTGAGGGGCTACCCGAAGGTCTGAAGCAAGGGCCTTACCTCTGTATAAAACCCATTGCCTTCGAGTCAATTCGATTCTGACTCATAATGACCCTATAGGACAGAGTAGAACTACCTCACAGGGTTTCCAAGGAGCACCTGGTAGATTCAAGCTACCAACCATTTGGTTAGCAGCCATAGCACTTAACCACTATGCCACCAGGGTTTCCTATCTCTGTATGGCCTATATCAAATCTCACGCAGGGCAGAAAAGTGGCAGGCAAGTCTTGAAAGCAGAAATGGCCTGTAACACCTGGGACTAAAGAGTGCGATTGAGTCACACAATAGAAACCTAAGGACTGGGAGAAGTTAGGGAGAAAGTTTCTTTAGGAAGTTAGGGCATTTGAAAGCACCATTTAAGAACTGCGAAAGTCACATGCATGTCCAAGGCAAGACATATGTTCAAAAAATACCTGAGAAGACCCTATGATTTCACATCAGGCTGATTCATAGGCTCACTGCAAGCCTAGCTAAGTGTTGAAGGGGGGCTCTGGATCAGAGCCAGTTTTCAAAGACTGGGAGGTTTCATTTTGTTTGTTTTTTTCCCACTGTTCAATGAAATCACTGTTAAAATGCTAGTTGGATCACAAACTAAAGAACAGAGGATCAAGTATGCACACATAACCAGGAAAGCAGTGTTTTAAAAAATAATTAGGGGAATTCAGTAATCAAATGAACTACTACAGCCTTCAACAATTAAAAAAATAAAAACAGCCAGCCTTCGGGGGGAGGGGGAAAGTCAAATTTCCAGAGTTACCAGATTATGCTATGAAAACGTCCAGTTTTCAACAACAAAAATAACAAGGCACAACAAGAAACAAGAAGGATGACCCATTCGAAAGAAGAAAATAGTGACAGAAATCATCCCTGTGGAAGCCCAGGTAATTAAACTCTAGCAAACATATAAAAAATAATTTATGCCCATCCTTCTCAAACTCTTCTAAAAAAGAGAAGAGGAAGGAATACATCCTAACTCATTCCATGAGGCCAGCATTACCCTCATACCAAAGCCAGATAAAGACACCACAAGAAAAGAAAATTACAGACCAGTATCTCTTATGAATATAGATGCAAAAATTCTCAACAAAATACTAGCAAACTGAATCCAACAACATATTAAGAAGATTATATACCATGAACAAGTGGGTTTTATCCCAGTAATCCATATGTGTTACAATATAAGAAAAATCAATAAAAGTAAAACTCCACATTAATGAATGAAGTAAAAAAACAAAAACAAAAAACACATGATTTTCTCATTTAATACAGAACAGTCATTCGACAAAATCCAACGATTTTCAGAATAAAAGCGCTCAGCAAACTAGGAATAGATGGGAATTTCCTCAACATGATAAGGACGTTTGCAAAAATCCCACAGCTAACATCACATTCTATGATGGAAAGGCTGAAAGCTTTCCCCCAAAGTCAGGGCCAAGACAAGGATGGCAGCTTTTACCTCTGCTATTTGAATTATACTGGAAGTTCTAGCTAGAGCAGTTACGTAAGAAAAAAATAAAGAAAGCACAAGCACCCAAATTGAAAAAGAAGAAGTAAAACTATTGCTATTCAAGATAACATGATCCTATACAAAATATCCCAAAGATTCCACATGAAAAGTACTAGAGGTAATAAATGAATTCAGCAAAGTTTCAAGGTACAAGATCAATACATAAAAAATCATTTGTGTTTCTATGCACCAGCAATGAACAACCTAAAAAGGAAATTAAGCAAACAATTCCATTTATAATAGTATCTAAAAGAGTAAAATACCTAGGAATGATTTGAACAAAGCAAGTCAAAGTCTTCTACACTGAAAATTATAAAACATTTCTGAAGGATATCAAAGAAGACCTAAATGAAAATATATCCTGTGTTCATGGATTGGAAGTTATAATATTGTTAAGATGTCAGTACTACCCCAATCTATAGATTCAATGCAGATCCTATCAAAATTCCAACAGCCTTTTTGCAGAAATGGAAAAGGCAATTCTAAAATTCATATGGAGTTACAAGAGCCAAAACAATCTTGAAAAACAAAAGAACAAAGTAGGAGGACTCACAAGTCCTGATTTTAAAATATACTTCAAAACTACAGTAATCAAAACAGTGTGGCACTAGTATAAGTATAGACCAATGGAATAGAATTGAAAATTCAGAACTCTACCCATACATCTAAGGCCAATTGATTTTTGACAATGGTGCCAAGTCTATTCAACTGAAAGGTTGGCGTTTTGAGCCCACCAGCCACTCTGTGGGAGAAAGATGTGGCAGTCTGCTTCTGTTAAGATTTACTGCTTTGGAAACCCTATGGTGCAGTTCTACTCTGTCCTATAGGGTCACTATGAGTCAGTTATTGGAATAATTAGACATAATATATATAAAGCGCCTGGAACACAGCAGGCACACAACATATGTTTGTCAAGTTGAATTTGGTTAGCAATTAGAGATTTTAGAAAGTGAATCCATAAGCTCCTTGTCACTGGAGGTGTTCAATAGTTGATGGCAGTATACTGGAGACATTGTATAGGGGATTTCCACAGTGGCATAGAGGATGGATGAGGTAAGGCTTCCCAAACTCTGATCCATAGACTAGCTGCCCCATCCCCATAAAGTCTTATTTAATAGTTCTGGGATGAGTACCAGCAGTTTAGGTGACCACTAAATTGCCTCCAACTCAAAGGTTAATGATTCTGTAATCATTTTGGCTAGCACCCTTCACGCTTAACCACTACACCATCAGGTTTTCCAATTCTATAAATTAGAGTTCAGTTTATAACCCTTGGCTTCATAAATTCCATCAAATGAGCTCCCCTCTGCATCCTCCCGACCTAGGCTTCCACTATTCACACCCACAGATACTATTAAATGATTTCTTAACTACAATAAACCCAGGAAAAGTCATTTGAATTCATCTTCATTTATTTATTTACGCATTAAAGTTAAGTAGAGTTAAGCTATGATTATACCTCCAAGAGTCATAATTTCTCGGTGTGTCAGAGAATTAATAGGTATTGGTTTAAGGTTTTGCATTGTTCAATACATTTCATTTATTGTTATGTTACCATCATCAGAGTTTTTTGAGGCTCCTCCCAAATCTGAATTGGCAGAGTTAAAAGTTGCTAAATTAAACCATGACACACCAAATAGTTTAGAAGGTAAGAGCAGTACATTGTACACCTTGGGCCAGAACATTTTTCCTGCTGCATTAACCTTCCCCATTTGCAAAGTGGGAAGAGGAAAATGCAAATAACTTACTGGTTGTAAAGTATTTCAAATACGAGCACGTGTTATTATCTACTCGGTAGTTTTTGTTAGTTTTGATATTCCAATGGTTTTTTTTTTGTTGTTGTTCTGGATGATATTTTGCATTTGGATTAATTTATTATTTTAAAAGTTTTGTTTTCTTATTTCATTTTCAGAAGGCATATATATAAAGGTACAGGAAGTTTAATCCGTGGTAGACATTTACTTCTGCTTGGTACTTATATTAATATAGAAAAGACCCGATGAAGGAAATGTAGTTATGGAATCTAAAAAAAGAGAGGGAAGTCAAACAAGATGAAATCATTCTGGGGAAAAAAAAGTTTCTGCTAACCAGTATGGACTCCTCATCAAAAATATTAGGGGAATGAGGTGGAGTTTTGAACTCTTCTACTTGGGAAAGTGCTTTAGAAATGCCTGCTTCCAGTTTTTATGTATTTTGTGTATTATGGCTTCTCACAGCTTCTATTTATCCCCTTGTAACATGGATTTTTAACATGGACATGTACATGCCAATCATGATAATGCTTATCTTATCAGGGTCTTAGAGAATCTATTTTGAAGGATTTCAAAGCACAATTATAAAAAAAAAATCTCTCATTATATTTTCATATAATGCCTTTGTTAGAAAGGATTTGAGGATTAAGAAATATTTGCATTTCAAACAGAAGGAGTTTCAAACATACTGAATTATAACTGGCAACTACCATTAGGCTCTTCTCTTTCAACACTTGTTCTTTCCACTTTAATTTTTAGTATTTATTTGTCATATAGGGAAGACACTATTGTTTATACTTTGAAAGGGTACCTATCTTCTCTCAATTTTTCTGCTTTATTTGTTTGCAGAGAGTGGATAAAATTTAACAAAGAGAGATAATCTATTGCTAAAAGTCACTAATTTTGCATCATTTCCCACTAAGCTAAGAGTTGAATAGAACAGTAAATCAGAATTTTTCCACACTCTGGAAGCAGCACTTAACTTTAACTGAATGTCAAATTGTTAAAGGTAACAAAGATAGAGTGTACATAAAAGCACTTGTGAAAGAATTATGATTCTGTTCTAATTATACCAATTTATTTTTTTAATGAAGATATTCTCCTGTAATTATTTTGATAAATTCTCTTAAAAATCTCCTCTTCTGCTCTGCAGTTAGTTTCCCACTGGCAACTAGCATAGGCAGTTGCCAGAATTATCTTTATATTCAGTCAATAAGAAGTGCATAATTTTGCAAGGGACCACATGAAGAATGGGGACATCCCCAGGTCCCTTGAGGAGTCAGCCTAGTTGCTTGGTTTTAAATTTCTGTGACAAATAAGAGGTCATGACAGGAGGTTCCGTGCATAAAATTCTGTGCAGGTCTGGCATTCTTCTAGTTTTGCTCTTTGCTACTAGATTTTGATTGCCTAAACTTTATACTCCTGGTTTTTGAGTTAGCAGGTTGAAGTCTATTTTTAGGTAGACATACTTAGCTGACATCATCACTGTGTCACTTAATGTTTTCGTTTCTTGGGATAAAAATTATTTGTGCATGCTTTTAAGTGTTTCTAAAACTTATATGACTTAGGGCTATTTAAGCTAATCAAAGGTATCTGTATCTCTTTTCCTGCTGCAGAAATAATTGTTGCTTTGAATCAATATAACTCTCTTTTGTTTAGTGTCTTGCCCAGTGCTTCAGAATCCACTGATAGTATGATCCATAATCATATTTTAGCATTTAATCCACAAAATAATCAAAGATCATTTTTGCTGTGTGTTTTGATGACATGAAACTATCTTACTACAATGCAAGTTCTTGGCAATCCTAGTTCCAGAGAAGCCTTTTCCTTCATTGCTTCTTCAAGTACATGTGAGGTAATATCTTCAGGCAAGTCAAGAACGCATCATATGCTCTGCCTTCAAAACACCGAGATTTAGGCATATTTCTTGAAATTGAAATCCTCATTAAGATATTTTTGCTAAAGTTCTGGTTGTGTGATAGGTAGTAGAGAAGTATTGCCCATATCTTCCACGTGGCCAAGTAAATTGTATAGGATTCTCAGAATTATGTTATTTTGGTATTTATCCTCACTGTGCTTCTGCCTCTAGATTACCGGATTTTCTTAATGCTGTATACCTTTGCAACATCTCATGCTCTTCCTCCTGTTAAATCTATTTTTGAACAGATTATTACCTTTAATTGCAATTTTTCCCATCAAGCCTTAGTGACACCTATTCAACTGTATTTAACTTCTCTGTGTGAGAATTTCAAGCTGCTTTTGCTTAGTACCCACACTATCTTCATCGGTGTTGTTACAGGGCAATTCTTCCCAGCTCCAGACTAAGCCCTGCCTAGGTTCTTGCCTTCTACTGACCAAGAAAGACCAGAAGAGGCTCAGAGGTTCCACACCAAGAAAGGTTTATTAGCGACAGAAAGAAAGTGAAGGCTCGCGAACGGGGAACAGAGAGGGACCAAACAAAGCTAGGTTCTGTTCCTCGGAACAAGGTTTTTCCGGGGGTTTGGCGAGGATAATAGGGTAATGAATATTTAGTAGGTTTCTTTCAAGGGGCGGGTGCTTCTCAGAATGGCTGTGCATACTAAATTATGCTACAGAAGCATCTGGAACCCAAGATGGAACCGTAGCAAAGGTTCCTGCGACTGGGTGGCAGAACTTATTACGGGGTGTCGTACCTGCGCAGTCCCCCTGCAGTGCCAGTTCGATTCCTGTCCCAGGTATTTGCATCGGGCGGAAGTCATCCTTCGGTCACCTTGCAGATGTCTGCGCATGCTCCAGGGATCAGATCTAGTCCTTCTGAAAAAACATCTTACAAGGGAGTATATTGTTTGTTCTGTCCTTATTGCACATTCCAGGATGAGGGTTTTGCATTAGCCAGGCACATAGTATCGTAAGTAAGTTGCAAGTTGCAGGTGTTGCAGGGCTCCTTGCCTAGGGGCTCAGTCCCTGTTTCTTCCCTATCTCAGTATAAGACCCCCCCCCAAAAAAACGCATTTCTGCCGAGTCAATTCCAACTCATAGCAACCCTATAGGACAGAGTAAGACTGCCCCATATGGTTTCCAAGGAGCAACTGGTGGATTCGAACTGCCGAACTTTTGGTTAGCAGTGGTAGCTCTTAACCACCACACCACCAGGGTTTCCTCAGTATAAGACATCTGAGGCTAAACTATGGATGCCAAATATCTTTCCCATGAAAATTAATGAGATCCTTCTCTAAATTCTTTTCTTTCTTTATCCTGTGCACTGTTATCCCCTGGATTCAGTACCATAAAAGCATTTTCTCTCTGTGTATAGTTCTCTATTTGAAGCTTTCCTAATCAGACTGGAAAATCTCTTTTCAAACATTTTCTTCCAGATTTTCATAAGATGAACTCTATCCCTTGCACCATCAGCCAAATAATATTTTGTTCACTGACACTCCTTCCATTCTGTTTTCTTCGTGATCTTTATGAGCTTTCATCCTCCCTAATTACTTTAGACACGGGGAGATATTCCTTAAGCCTCTTCTCCCCCTCCTTTAGGGAGATCACTTTACATTTTAACACTGGTAATTAGCTACCTCCACCATTAGGAATGCAAATCTAAAACTTACTCTGTAGGTCAACAAAACACCCTTTGCCTCAGCATTCTTACCTTTTGGGTTTCAAGTTGAACTATTATCCTTTGGTTTCCTCTGGAGATGGCCACTTGCCCTCGAATAAGCTGCTGCAACAGTTGAGCAATTTGTCATGCCTGTTCAACAGCCAGGTTTTTGGCAATGAATGCTACCCTTTTGAGTGACTATTATGTGCTCCTTCAACCTCCTTCACATTTTCTGCTTGTAAAACTACTTGGATTCTTGATAGCAAACTGCAGGTCTGAGGTGTGGGAACTGATAACTAAAAAATATGGAAGAATTTTATTTAATAATATTTCAATATTCCATTGGATCAAGGAATCCTGGAACTGGAAGGGGTTTGTATAGCTCCTTCAGTTGTCTCTTTTACTCAAAAACAGGATAGCAACAACTGCCAAATATGGCATATTTACTGTATCTGGTTGGTTGCTACTATCCAGAAAGGAAAGAAATTTTGCCTGGGGGTTACTAAAACTTGATCCTAGAGGGGAGGTATTTTTTTTTCTATTAATCTTGGTAAGGTTACTTGTACCATATAAAAATTTAACGAATACTGAATAACATAGGGAAGAAAGTTTGAGGCTACCCTGTTGTTATTTGTGGTGGAGTTGACGTCAACTCATGGCGACCTCACATGTGCAGAGTAGAACTGCTCCCTAGGGTTTTCAAGTCTGTGACCTTTCAGAAGAGAACACCAGGCCTATCTTCTGAGGAGCTTCTGGGTGGGTTTGAAGCAACAATCTTTTGGCTAGTGGACAAGCGCTTAACTATTTGCACCACCCAGGGACTCCTGAGGCTACCCTAAACACAAGCAAATTAATCTGAGAATCATTATGGAGTCATACGGAGCCTTTAACCTAATGCCAAGTAGCTTTTATTTTGGAAAGTGATAAGACAGATAAAAAACACACTTAAGAAAACAAGTCCTGGTACATTATTTTAATTAGACGTGGGGTGTGTGTATGTGTATATCTGCTCACATGCTCATGCACATACTTACAGACTAAGTACTTATTTTTCTGTAAAGCTGTTAGCTTTAAAATCTGCCCATCTTGGCAACACTTTTCACACAGCTGTATTTGCTTCCTATTTGCAAGGTGTAAAGGAAAAAAAAAAAAACTCCACAAAGTTTTGTTTTGAAAACTAAATTGAAGAGGTGTTTATTACTGAGGTGTCTTTTTTTTTTTTTTTTCCTTTAACATGTAAGAAGCTAAGCATGCACATTTTACCAAAGGGCAACCATTTGCCTGGATATCGTACATCAACATTTAAATTGTGAGAAACAGTTACAACCAGTTACTCTTGTATTACTTCTCCCCTTCCCACCCTCAAACTGTGATGCCAAATCAGAGTTTTGGAAGAAGATGGGAACCCAGTGACTAAACTAGAACTTTTGGCTCTAAAGTTTGATATTACTCTTGAGGAATTGGTGAGTATCTCAAGCCAACTACAGGTATCTCATGAGCTGTGGGATTTAACAACATACACGCATACATACACATATACACACACGCAAGCAGTGGAATAGGAGTGAACTTAAGGGAGGCAGTCCTAACATCAGTGGATGATGAACGGTGTCCCATTCACTGCATTAACCAAGAGATCCAGGTTGACCTTGATGGTCTTTCCTGACATAAATTCTATTTTATTTTTATTTTCCACTTGATACAAAGAATGATATAAAGTCATTCTTTGCAGGGCATCAACTTGGAATTGTGAAGTCCACTTTATTCTGACTCAGGGCAAGCCAATACTCCAAAACATGTTTCAAATAGTTACCAACTTACCAATGTGTTTGCTGAGATAGGAGTTTCCAACTCATTGCAACTTTATTTCCCATGTACTCAAGAGCACAGAGAAGTCTTGTATGTGTGGCAAAGTAGGCTAGTGCATGATATAGGTAGCATATGGTTCCTCTCATCTTCCTCACACTTGAAGGTGTTTTAAGGCAAAGCCAGAAGGAAAAGCATATCTTTATGCCAAATGGCCCTCCCTTTATTCTCATAGCAGCAATAAGACATTCTAGGCAGATGTATAGGGAAGAAGGCCTCCCAAAGCTTACACCTGCAACAGAAATGCAATTCCTTGCTTTTCAATGGATGTACTTACTGATGAACTGATTCTGTTAATGACCTTGCTGGATTTTGAACTCTTATAAAAAGTAACAATACCTGCAAGGCCAAAGGACCCTCCTCAGTTCATTACAAAACCAAGCATAGGAATGAGCTCTACCAGTGAGTAATGCAGTTACATGTCTATGCTAAGGTGTTCCAACACAGCGTGCATATGGAGTTGCTACACTACCAGTGGACTTGGAATAAAAATCTGCACTTGTGCAGGTTATCATAGTACACAGAGGTTATCCTGCCACTAACAGGAAAGCAAGCATGCTAAAAGCACATCCGCTGTCAAACTGGTGAACTTGCTGTGATCTGGGACATTAGAAATGCACTGACTGCAGTGAGAGAAGAGCGTTGAGAATTGTGTTCCGTTTCTATTACAAGCAACATTGCATAGAGTTGGGAGAGTAGTGCTGTAAGAAACAATTTTGGAAATGGGACCAGATAATCTCTAATGTCTCTTTCAGCCTTAAAATTTTTCTTCAAAATTTCACATGAGACTTCAAAGTTAAAAGCTCACTGCCTTATCAATGAGGACTATCTGGTTTTCTTAGAAAGATAAGCATAGAATATATATATAAATATATATACGTGTGTGTGTATGTATATATATATGTATATATACATATATATTCCACCAGGAGCCCTGGTGATGCAATGGTTAAGCGCTCGGCTGCTAACTGAAAGTTTGGCAATTCAAAACCACCAGTTGCTCCATGGGAGAAAGAAGTCGCAGTCTGCTTCCATAAAGATTAAAAGCATTGGAAACCCTATGGGGGCAGTTCTACTCTGTCCTATAAGGTCGCTAAGATTTGCAAGAGTTATTTAAAATCATAAAATATACGAATACTTTAAAAAATACATTTGGAAGTTTCTCATGCTTGTTGCTGTTAGGTGCCGTTGAGTCGGCTCTGACTCATGTTGTACGCTATGTATAACAGAACGAAACACTGCCAGATCCTGCACCATCCTCACAACTGTTGTTATACTTGAGCCCTTTGATGTAGCCACTGTGTCAGTCCATCTGGTTGAGAATCTTCTTCTTTTTTGCTGACCCTTCACTTTACCAAGCATGATGTCCTTCTCTAGGGACTGGTCCCTCCTGAAAACATGTCCAAAGTGTATGAGATGGAGTCTTGCCATCCTCGCTTCCAAGTAACACTCTGTATTTCTTTGAAGACAGATTTGTTTGCTCTTCTGGCAATCCACGGTATATTTAACATTCTTCGGCAACACCATAATTCAAAGGCCTCAATTCTTCTTTGGTCTTCCTTATTTGTTGTCCAGCTTTCACATACATATGAGGTGACTGAAAATACCATGGCTTGGGTCAGGTGCATGTTAGTCCTCAAAGTGACATCTTTATTTTCAAACACTTTAAATAAGTGTTTGGGCCAATTTGCCCAATGCAATGCCGCATTTGATTCCTTGACTGCTGTTTCCATGGGTGTTGATTGTGGATCCAAGTAAAACGAAATCTGTGACAACTTCAATCTTTTCTCTTTCTCATGTTTATTCCTATGTAATTAGAAATTTTTGGTTTTTCAAGGTACTTAGTTTCATCCCAACTTCATTTTATTACACTTTCCTTTATATATCATTATTATGGGTCAGATTAATAAGATTTTTGCTGAGAAACTTAGAATAGCAAATTAGGGAGTGAAACCTAAATAAGGAGGCAAAATGGAGGATGGATTACAAAAAGTAAAGTAGAATGCTAAGAGTAACTAGAAGGCAGCAGGAAGAGAGGTCTGTAGCATCCACAGAGAGATTCTCCCGCATCCACAGAGAGATTCTCCTGTCTGGGATGGACGAGGAACAGATTTTAAGGAATTCAGTGTACTTAGGCCCTTTGGCCTTATCTTTCCCTTTCTCCATAAGATACTCATTTTTACATGCAATAAGAAGAGGAAGTCTCCACAGGGAGTTCTCCAGAGTCTCACCATGCATCTTCCATTTCTTGTAAGGCTTTTAAATTAAGGCAAGAATTTACTTCTGCATGACGCCTGAACTCCTCTCTTTACTCAAAGAGATGGTCTATTAAGAACAGTTTGGGCACAGTGGGAGGAAGTTGGACTGCGGCTCCCTGGGCTCACCATTAATGGATAAATTGAATGCTTCCGTTTTGGGCAAGTAAGACAGGGAGTATTTGGCATCATTTGTTAGCAATACATTTAAATGAAAGATTTTTCAAATGGCTGTATTTCTGTTCTTTGTGTGGCACAAACACTGAGTATCAGGTGTTCCACAGGGTTCCAAGTAACTCTAGAGTGATATGCAATTATGTGTGACTCCTGTGCCTCTCTGCCATCGCTTTAAAACATAACACACCAAAAAGGGCTTTAGTCAGGAATTGGAGAAGCTAAAGACCAGCAAGGAAGGCATTGTTATACTATCCAGACAAATAAGAGTGAGCGCACTGCAATGTACTAAAGGTCACATGTTAGACAATCGAGAAACATTTACCTACACATTTCTTTTAAGGACCGAACAGACGCATTGCAAATTTAGACACTATTTCAGGCATGCATTCTCTTGCTGTCAGACATAATTTTTTCAACATAAAACTCCAACCCTAAAAAGCTTCAAAGCTCCAACCCCACAGCTCAAGTCCAGGCTTTTATATTTTTTAAGAAACAGTTTTATGTATCATCGGTGTTAAAGAAAACATTATGTTCAATTCTTAAGTTGTATTGTGGATTTGAAATATGAAGTTCTCAGAACCATATGCTCACATTCAAAACTGATGTCTTTGTAGCTGTGACTATTCAGGGCAAAAAGACGTATAGAAGTAAACGTGCGTTTGAATGTTCAGGTTATACTTTATCATTAAGCGTGATTATTCACAGAAGCAGAGACAGCAGAGAGCTGTCAAAATGTTTTTAAATAAAAGAAACAAACAACTGCAAAAAGGTATGGTTACCAGCAGGAGTAAACCAAAACAAAACAAAACACCAAACCTGTTGCTGTTGAGTTGATTCTGTATTCGTAGCTACGCTATAGGACAGGACGGGGTAGAACTGCTCCATAAGGTTTCCAAGGCTGTTACCTTCACGGAAGCAGACTACCACATCCTTCTCCCATGGAGCAGCTGGCGGGTTTGAACCACTGACCTTTTGCTTAGCAGCTGAGTGCTTAACAACTGTGCCACCAGGGGTGCTCTCCAGCAGGAATACTTACCATAATTAGGATCCTTTATCTTTAGTGGAAAGAGCTGGCAGTAGCTGCCCCTGCAAGCAAAGCACTTTGGAGCAGCTGGTCCAAAAGCTGGAGGAAAGATGCAGCTGGACTCTTCCTCTCTGGAGAGTAAGATGGATCCCTCGGAGGTAGACTCAATTGGCTATGAAATCTCCCAAGGCACTAGCAGACTCAGTTCTCCCAGTTAACCATACAGTATTTTTCAGAAACCATATTTTCCATTAGCCTTGAATAATATTAACGGTCTAAGCTGGCTGGAAAAGAATCTGTTCCTAGAAAGGAGCAGCAAGTGCCTTTTATACCTAGACTATAACATACAGCTAAACTATATTTTAGGTAACCGTGATTTGTGCAGCAGATGTTAGTGTAGTTTACTGGTTACAAAGAATCAAGAGTCTGCCACCTTTTTGCTGTGGGAGCTTGGTAAGTGGCTTAATTTCATTAAGTCTCAGTTTCCTTATTCATAAAATGGCGATAAAAATGGTACCTTGTCTTATTTTCAGAGAAATGCTCATTCACAAACAACCTTCTCCCCCAACGTCCCTGCCCCAGAGTTTAGAGAAAATGTCCCCAATATATTTGTTGCCAGTAAGACTGTCTTGCTATTTATTATAAAACTTGTAAGGTCTTGCCAATGAAACTTTTTATCTACTGGGTGAGCCACTTTCGGCAGGTACAGGCTGAACTACCATGTATGCTTACTGTGAACAACTGTGTGTCATTCTTCACGTTCAGTTTGAATTTGGCACCTGACAATCTGAAATCCTCACAAATTGTTTTTCAGTCTAATTCTCTAATTTCTTGTTGACAGAACTTCAATGGTTATATATTTTTCCAAGATCCAGCTCTATGAGAGGCTGTTTTCTTTATTGCTGAAGACAGTGTTTGCCAGGTATCAGATATTTTTGGCCTGCCTAGGTATTCTTTGGGCTTTCTAATCCTTAATGTTAGCTATAATTATCTTCATTTTTGACAGAGTCTGCTAGCTGCCTAACTAATATCCATTCTCTCTTTCTTCCTTAATAACAGAACCCAATTTTACTCCGCATGGCCTATGTGTTGTGAGAGATGGGTTGGAATTTTGAAGAACTGTCCTTAAGAAAGAGATAAGTATACACATTTATCTTTCCATTTCCTGCTTCCTGCTGGTAATGTGGACATGATGGCTGGAGCCCCAGTAGCCATACTGAACAATGAGGTAATCTTGAACGTGGATGTTAATGCTGAAGTTCATCACTTGTGACGTTGGAGCTGCTACTCTCATCTCTGAATTGCCTACCTTTGCACATCTCTTACTTTAGAAAAAATTACTTTCTCAGTCATGTTTAAGCCACTGTTCTTTAAGGTTTCCATTGTTTCTAGATGATTAGCACATTTTCCTGAGCATGTGTTCTGAGAGAACAGTGAACCTAGTGATACTCAAGCAATGGTTATATTGCTTATACACAGAAAAAAAGCCAAAAAGGTACTGTAAACATCACTGGATCATTGTGGATGGTGGAGTTTACTTTTCCAGTGTAAATGCCCCACCCCTTCCCCCCAAAACATTTAATTCCAGTGAAAAGTACTATGAATTTAGGCCAAATATTTTATTGAGACAATTTCTCTAAATAAATATCAATGGATCAGGATTAGAAAAGGAAAGACTTTGTGTTATTTTTCTACATTTTTATGAACCCAAATGACACTGCCACCAAACTTCAAAAAGTAGAAACTCAGGGTTTAAAAATGAAAGTATAACCTTTGAACTGAAGTTTATTCCAATAGAATGTGACATCAGTCTCAAAACTGAGATTAACAAGAGTCTCTTGCCCTTTTAATTGGCTGTCGATGTTTTTTTCCCTCTACCAGTGTTTTTCAAATTATCTCCTTTGTTTCTTTTTACTTTTTATATTTAACTAATTATAGATTCATAGGAAGTTACAAAGGTAGTACAGAGAAGTCCCATGTGCCCTTCACCCAGGTTCCCCCAATGACATTGGAACAATATGTGTGTATATTTTGACATCATTTTGTGTATAGATTTGTGTAGCCACTGCCACAATCAAGACGCAGAAGTTCAATAACCACAAAGATCTCCCTCATGCTACCCTCTTATAGTGACACCTACTCACCTGACTCACTCCTGTACCATCTGTAATCCCTAGCAACCACAAATCTGTTTTCTATCTCTATAATTTTGTCATTTAGAGAATGTTGTGTAAATAAAAAAAAAATCATAAAATTATGTGACTTTTTGAGATTGGCTGTTTTTCACTCTGCATAATACCCCGGGGATTCATTAGGGCTGTTGCGTGTATAAAGAGTTCGTGTCTTTTTTATTGCTGAGTAGTATTCCATGTTATGGATATGCCACAGCTTGTTTAACCATTTACCCATTGATGGACATCTGGGTTGATCCCAGTTTTTGACTGTTACAAACAAAGCTGTAAGGCAGAATGATGTACAGGCTTTTATGTGGACATAAGCTTTCATTTCTCTGGGATAAATGCCCAACAGTGCAATTTCCAGGTCTTATAGTAAATGCACTTTTGGTTTTTAGGAATCTGCCAAACTATTTTCTAGAGTGGATGTAGCATTTTACATTCCCACCAGTGGCCTGCTGGTCAACCATCATTTCTTTCCTCAGGTCCTGAGGCTCCTAGGTGGTCTGCCTTCTTTCCATGTTTCAGAGACTTCTTACGTTTGTTTTCCATATAACGTACACAGGTTTTAGTTGTGCTAAGCAGGACTAGGGAAACATACGTCTACTCCATCTTCCTAGAAGTGGAGGTCTTCCTCTGTCATCTTTTGATGAATGAAAAAATCTCACACTCTTTTTCAATTTACATGAAATTTCAAAACAAATTAACTCATGATTAAAAAAAATAACGTTAAGATGAATTTCTGTTTTGTTTTCAAGCTAACATACTGTCTTAGTTATCTAGTACTGCTGTAACAGAAATACTGCAAGTGGGTGGCTTTAATAAACAGAAGTTTATTCCCTCACAGTCCAGTAGGCTAAAACTTCAAATTCAGGGCATCAAGCTCCAGGGGAAGGCTTTCTCCCTCTGTTGGCTCTGGAGGAAGGTCCTTGTCATCAGTCTTCCCCTGGGCTAGGAGCTTCTCTGTGCAGGAATCCCAGGTCCAGAGGACGTGCTCTGCTCCCGGCACTGCTTTCTCGGTGGTATGAGGTTTCCCCGTCTCTCTGCTTGCTTCTCTCTTTTATATCCCAAAAGAAACTGGCGCAAGACACAATCCAACCCCATAGATTGAGTCCTACCTCATCAACATAACTGTCGCCCACCCCCCCCCCATTAATATCGTATAGGCAGGATTCACAACACATAGGAAAATCACATCAGATGACAAAATGGTGGACAATCACACAATACCAGGACTCATGGCCTAGCCAAATTGATACACACATTTTTGGGGGTACGATTCAACCCATGACATTCTACCATTTGGCCCCCCAAAAATCATGTCCTTGCAACATGTAAAACATATTCACCACATCATATCATAGCAAAAGTCTTAACTCCAAGTCCAAAATCCAAAAATTCATCTTCATCTGTAAAATCTAGAATACAAGCTGCCTACTTCCAAAGGTACAATGGCAGAACAGGCACAAGCTAGACATTTTCATTACAAACGGGAGAAACTGGAGGGAAAGAAGGGATAACAGGCACCAAGTAAGTCAGCAGAACACATTACATTAGCCCTCAAGGCTTTGAAAATAATTCTCTGTTCTTTGAGACAGTTTACACGGTGGCCCTGCCCTCTAGACTCTAGGTATTGGTCACACTCTCTGATTCTGAGTAGAGGCCCCTCAGCCCTGGACTTCAGCTCTGCCTTCCAGGCCCACTGAAACACAAACTCTGCTCCCTCTGCCTTAGGCACACCATCCTCCTAGTCCATCTGAGTGGTGACTCCATCCTTAGAAATACCAGAGGCCATGGCTCCACCCTTTGAAACCCCAGAGGTCACGACCATGCTTTTTGAGACTGAGGCAGCTCAGCTACCTGTTTTCCTTGTCTCTTTAGCTTCTGCTTCCTGGTTCCTTGGCTTCTTGGCCCGTTGGGCCTCATGCCTGCATCTGGCCTGCTGGGGCAAGTGTTGCAAATCTCTGTAGCTCCACCGATAAGGGGCTGGAGGCACCCCAATCCACCAGTAAACCTTGGCTGGAAGGCACTCAGCTCTCTTGCTCCGTGGGTTGGCTCCGGTGCCATCTCATGCTGGTCTCCTGGTTCTGCTGCTGCTGGTTCTCTGTCGCTGCTGCTTCTGCGTTGCTACCAGTCCTCTGCTGCTGCTTCTGACCATCTGTGCCTTCTCCAGTGTTAACAGTGCTGCTCAATTCCTTCTGAGTCCTCTATCCATTCAGTTTCAAAACTGCTTCCAAATTTTAGTTATCTGTTAGAGCAACACCCCACTCACTCGGTACCAAATTCTGTCTCAGTTATTTAGTGCTGCTGTAACAGAAATACCACAAGTGGATGGCTTTAATGAAGTGAAATTTATTTCTTCACAGTAATGTAGGCTAAAAGCTCAAATTCAGGGCATCAGCTTCAGGGGAAGCCTTTCTCTCTCTGTTGGCTCTGGAGGAAGGTCCTTGTCATCAATCTTTCCCTGCACTAGGAGCTTCTCCGCACAGGAACCCTGGGTCCAAAGGATGTCTTTATTCCTGGCACTGCTTCCTTGGTGGTATGAGGTCCCCTCTGTCTCTCTGCTCACTTCTCTTTTTAATATCCCAAAAGAAACTGCCTCCAGACACAATCCAACCCCATAAATTGAGTCTCGCCTCCTCAACACAATTGCCGCCCATCCCTCCTCATTAACTTCATAGAGGCAGGATTTACAACACATAGGAAAATCACATCAGATGACAAAATGGTGGACAATCACACAATACCAGGAATCATGGCCCAGCCAAATTGATACACACATTTTTGGGGACAAAATTCAATCCATGACACATGCCAGCCTTCTTCCTTCATTATTCCTTCATATGATACTTATATATGCTCATCTGATATTTATATATGTATATTCATTGAGACTATTGTTCCATACATTTTCAATGTTTTGACAGTTTTAATTTCCAGTTTCCCTGTTTTTATTTCCAGCTGTATCTCCACTTCCTAGTTGGACTGCTCTTTTTATACTTGTGACCTGTTATGAACCAATGCACCAAAATCAGTGTCAGATTTTTTGCCCAGTTTTTTAGAACAAAGATGTTCAATTTCGGATAAGTTTGGATGTGCATCAGATAAGCATGCACACTTTTAATCAATGCTTAGTTGAATCAGTCTTCAACAAGCTTTTGAGGCCTACCCATCACAAGAGATTTTCTTTTATCAGCATTTGGTTTGATTCATAGTAACCTACTAACCCTTTTGCTTTGCAAAAGTAATACACCAATTTGGAAGCATCAGCCTTGGAACAGGTGCATGGGCCTGCCAAATGTAGTTTGGGAGCATTTTAACACACAATACCATTAGCCAAATGTAGTCATAAAGGGAGATTAGAGATGAGGTTCAATTTTAGCATGATGTACATGAAGGAGACAAGATTGCTTTTGTCTTTTGTTAAGGAACGTGTTTGCATTTTTGTTGAAATTTATTTCTTTTTCTGGTGGGCTATTTGAGATTATTGTATTAATCTTCAACTGCAGTGGAAACATAACCTTTTATAAGTGTTATTTTCATCATGAGAGCTTTAACACACACAGATAGATACATAGATATGCATGTATATACAAAGACATATATTTATGCTTTATTCACATATTTTTGCTTAGTTTTTGTATTTAGTTGGTTTTCAAATATAGCAAGAAAAAATACTATGTCAGAGGCGATCAAATTAAAGAGAATAGAAAGTTAAATAATTTCCAAATTGTTATTTTATTAGATTTTGTTTGATCATTAAATTTACCCTCACTTTACAGTCCGAAAGAGTTACTTAAAGTTTACTGTATTTTTTTGTGTGTATTTGTTTTTATTGTATGTTTTTTGGTATACTCTTTGGTGTAATTTTTTAGGGTAGTGTAGATATCCAGACTGCCACATCCAAATCAGGAAAGAACTTTCTCTTTGTGCTGTGTTATTGGTTGAATTGTGCCCCCAAAAGTATGTGTTGGAATCCTAACCTGTACAATTGTGGATGTAATCCTGTTTGGGAATAGGGTTTTCTTAGTTATGTTAATGAGGCCCTATCAATGTAGGGTGTGTCCTAAACCTAATCATTTCTGAGTTATAAAAAGAGCACCATGGAGAAGCAAGTACAAATGGGGGGAAGAAAAATGCCTCACGAAGATCATTAATGAATGCTGCAGCTGCAGAAGCTGAAGGAGGCCAGGATCTCCTCCCAGAGTAGACAGAGAGAGCCTTCCCTTAGAGCTTATCTCCTGAATTCAGACATCGAGCCCCTTGAACTGTGAGAAAGTAAATTTTTCTTTAATGCCACTCACTTGTGCCTTTTCTGTTACAGCAGCACTAGCAAACTAAGACGTGTTGCCAATTTGGATTGTTTAATTACCTTTTGGTTCTTTGGTTGTGCATTTCTTTTATCTTTGAAATCTGACTTTTATTCTGATCATGTGTTAGTGTTTTCCCTAAAATATAATAATAACTACAACGAAAACCAAATACGAACATAAAAACTGTCTATCCTTTTTTACCTCTCTTGTGCTCCATCAGTAGGTAGAACTTCAGCTAGTTTTATGAAATGCAACATCTATTCCTTTCCTCCCCTTTTGTAGGAAAAAGATAAACTTCTACGACTTGAAGCTGAGAATGTGGATTCAGTTTCATTCACCCACAGTCAGACTCTAAAGCATTCCTCAGTCTCCTTTTAGCTCACATGCATACAGTACTGTGCAGTAAAAAAAAAAAAAACGCAGGCTCCGTTGTCCTCATCTGTAGCACAGGTCAGACTGCTTTTTATGACAAAGCACAACAGCTGAAACCAGTATCTCCTCTCTGGAAAACCAGTCATTCCACTCAACACCAGTTGAAATACAGAAAAGCAAATCCTAGCCTCCTTTGGGAAGGTTATCTTTGTTTTCTTCTTCCCATCCCTCTTCCCTCTTCCTTTCCTGTCTCCTCTTTCTTCTTCCCCTTCTCTTCCTTTCTTCTATTAAGTTAGTAAATCCATCATTTTTCTCTTTTTCAAGATGGCTAATGTTATGGGTTTCTATGAAGTGTTTACATAGCTCACCAACAGTGCTGCTGTTAACAGCTGCTGCTTCTGTGGCAAGATTTTCCATGTGGTGTGTTTTCACCATCTGTACACCTTCTCACTTCCAGGTTTTTCAAAAGACTGGAAATTCCCCATGGGGATCTCAGGTATCATCACAATGGCCACAGATCAATCTTGGTTCTTCAGTTTCCTCAATTCTTTTGTTGCCCATGGAGCAAAGGTTTTGTTTTGTTAGTTTTGATTCTCTGTCATTTTAACACTTCAAGAATACTGGGCTTAGCTTTTACTAATTTCAGTATGTCTTTCCCAAATGTTATGCATAAGTCCCCTATCAGTCTAGCAGCACATGTTACTATGCTCTCTGTATGATCCTCATATCTAGCAATGTGGTTAATAAACTCATTGCCGTTGAGTCGGTTCCAACTCATAGTGACCCTATAGGACAGAGTAGAACGGCCCCATAGAATTTCCAAGGAGTGGCTGGTGGATTCAAACTTCAGATCTTTTGATTAGCAGCAGAGCTCTTAACCACTACGGCTCCATAGTATGAAAGACAGACCAAATTCTACACTTGGTTGCATCAGCATTACATCTGGATATTCATTTCTCCTCATCTCCCTTCAATCCTTGGACAATTACAGTATAGGCTTCCAAGCAGCCTTCTCTTCTCATTCAGATAATTCACCTGGGATTGGGAGGCATGATGAAGTGTACTCAGTGCTACCTTCTGGTATTTTTAAATCTTCACCAATATAAAGGGCAATATCACCAAACACAGAACCTGTGGCTTCACAGACCTAAGGACATTCTCATTTTCCACATTTCTCCATCACCGAATGATATTAGATTTCAAGATGTGGAAAGTCTTCCTCTAAGCTACAGCCTCCAATAAAACCTGGAACTCAGTATACTTTTTTCAATAAAATACTTGGGAAACATTTTAGAGGCTTCTATGTGCTTTACAAGTTCAACACCCAACATTTCTAACAATGTGCTAAGTGCCATCAGTTTATCCTCTTGAATTCTGTGGACCCAGCTGTGCTTTGGTACATCCTTACCAGGGAGGCCATGATCTCTTCTTTTTTTAAAAATTAATTTTTTTATTGTGGTAAATATATATGTAACAAAACATTTTTCATTTCAGTAACCTTCACGTGTACAGTTCAGTAACACAGATTATGTTCACCAGGCTGTCCAACCTTCAGAATTCTCTGTTCCCAATCATGCTACATGATCTCCTCCTGATACTGCACTTTTCAGAGAACATTTTGAAGAATTATGCAAAGTAAAGACTGAAGGTCATCAAATTGGATCTTATCAGAATGCTCTTATATCTGACTTCCACTGATTCTTTTTTGCAGACATTTAATAATGGTCACAGTAAAAAAAAAAAAAAAAAGAAAAGAAAAACATTGCCATTGTGTTGATTCCGGCTCATAGTGATCCTGTAGGTCAAAGTGGAACTGCCCCATAGGGTTTCTAAGTAGCGGCTGATGGATTTGAACTGCCGACCGTTTGGTTACCAGCCAAGCTCTTAACCACTATGCCACCAGGCCTCCATGATCAGAGTAGAGAGAGTCGAATTTTGAAGTGCGAGGTAATAGTATTTGGTACACTTTTCCACTATTTCAAAGTTTCATATGTAGCACTTCTCATTTTGTTCTAGTGGCCATTAAACCTATCTATGGTCTCCACGAGCTTATGAAATATTAGGATAAGCAGTAAGTAGCCATTTCCTACTGATTATCACTTATGAATTTTCGTAAACAACTTCAGCCAGACTGGAAAAAGCCCAGCACACATTTGAAGCCATTCTGGGTTCAGCACTCAGGTCTTTTATCAGACATGGCAGCAAGGGAGCCAAGTGGACATCATTAATGGCAGCTTCTTGTAGAAGCTTGCCAAATCTTTCGTTAATCCGTAGAGCTATATATCAAACAACTTACACAGGGGTCTTTGAATAGTTCTATTAAAATGAGCATTGCCTGTATGACTAGGAGTTTGACCTGATTGGGCTTCTATTCTTCCAAGGCACAGGCCAAAGCCATCACAATGGTATCCTGATATCACTAATCAAATTCTTTAATGAAGTGAAGGACATTTGGGACAATTTCATCTTCACATCAGCTGGCCAGGAACCTAATGATTTTCATCCTGTTTTGCTAATGCCTGTGTGAGCATTGGAACCTGTATACTCCCTTGGCATATACCTTGCTGTGTGCTCAGGGGGCCTTCCTTGTTCTGCTGCCTCTTAAGCTTCAATGGCCAAATCTATTTTGTCATCACAGACATTGGACCAGAATTTTATTCCTTATAGAGCCACTTCATCAAAGTCACTTTTCATTACTTCAGTGGTGATCATAAAGAGGGCTAGGCTCATATGTATCAGCATCTGTGTGCTGAGAATACAAGGATATTTTCTTCACCAGATTCTGTAATGTAGCCACTCATAACTTATTTTGCTGATAATAGGTTGCTCCATAGACTACTTGCAAGATAAATTGCCTTTCAGGCTCTTTGTCAATGTCTGCTTTGGAGAACTCCAATAGTTCAGGAGTGCATTAGTAGCCACTAACTTCACATTACTACTAGAATCTTCTTTCCTCTTCCCCAGGATTATAGCAATCAGTGTCTCATTGGGTTTATCTTGTAGCTTCTCTGTGTGAATATCTTGGCAATGTAACAAATTGCATCCAGTGTTGAGTATTTCATGTGCTCTGTGCTGTTGGGGTTTGTGACATTGGATAACAGCTGAAAATTGAGTTTTGAGCACTGTTTTACTGGGACCTCTGCACAAACAATATCAGCCGTCATTGGGGGAAAAGCTAAACTGCTAACTTTCTGTTCCCAAAGTCTGCAAAGGCAGTTCTCAGCTTCTTTGTCAAATATTACCGTTGATGGAAAGCCATTTTGCTGGTGTTGCACCTTGATGTTTGGATTCTTAGAGGTCAGAGAGTACTTAATCTGCAGACCAGCTGCAATCCTGCTAATCTGGTTGTTTCCTACATTTTCCAGAACTCTGGACAGTTCCAGAAGGACCCTTGGCTAGCTCCACCACCCCACACTCCCGGACTTTCAGTGTAATTACAAGTTCATGCAGAGTTGGAGACATAGTTTTTTCTAGGTTGGTGATCAGCTCCATGGTGATGGTGGTGGAAGTGGCTTCTACTCAGGTGATGCTTGACTTCTTAGGTGACAGCTCTGACTGGGAGTAGAGGTTGCGAGTCAAGTTGCAATGGGGTATTTGGAAGGGGACAGGGTCACAAGTTCATCCATCTGTTTCTTTGTGATGGATTTCTATCCCCCTTTCCTTCCTTACTCTCTCTGTTCCTACTTCCTTCTTTGCTGTTGGCCATGGGAGCTGCTCCTCTGAGGGAGGTGGGAGAAGAAACTTAGGGGCAGCACAGAGCATGGCTGGTGCTTGATTAGCAAGGAGAAAAAGGAGAGGCAGTGAGTGAAGAGCACCTAGCAGGGTGCAAGAGCTTCCCTAAACTTTAGATTACAGAAACTAAAAGCTAAATCATGAACACCAGAGGTCTTTAAAATGACTTATGCTATTTGTGAAAGAGTATGCATGAATATTAGTGCTCAATTCATTGTGTTGTCCAAGTATCGAAATAGGTGGTGATATCTTACAACCTCAATAATTTCCTTAAAAGAAGTTACATTATAAACAGTTATAACCTGCCATTCACCCAAAGTTTCCTCATGCCAACCTCTGTGAGAGAATCAAACTTTCATTATTGATTAAGTGCATTGGAATTCAGATGGGTGACAGGAGCTTTACCAAACCACTGTTTTTATGGTACTACAGGGCCATACATTAGACTTTTCAGGCAGAAAATGTGCAACACCGTCATCATCAGTATCATCTGCAATATATGGAAGTAGAAGAGCTGACTGGTTCTTTGCCAAGTCTTAGTTTCTTCTGGTATAGACCTGAAAGACAGGGGCAGCAACTATATGCATTAAAAGTCTTGTTAGCATGCACTTCAAATAAAGTTCAAGGTTACAAGGGCAGAAAAACTTTAGGAGCAAGAATAAAAACAATTTTAGTTTGCGTTTCACACTGTCAAAATTGAGTGACTAGCCATTCCTGTATGTCAGCATGTTGTAAGATACAGCTAGCTTAGGAACAGAAACCATCTTGTGGGCATGGACAGATGCAATATAGCTCAAGGGTTTCCTCCAGATTACCACTTGATCGTACCAAAGTCATCTACCCCTTCTGGTAGATGACTTTGGTACGATCAAGTGGTAAAACTCAGGAAGCAGGTTCCAAAGATGCCCCCTGAAGGACACTTTTGACAGACTGGGAAGGGCTCATCAGGAAATGAATTTGAGATGGTAGAGCTACATATATGCTCTACACTAGGCATAGGCAAGCAGATACACACCTGCCTTTATATTCTGTTGACTTTAGACAGAAATGACTTGGAAGGTTTGTGCAGAGAAACAGAGGAACAAGACTTCTGCGAAAGCTGTCAAATTTGTGGTTGTAGCTAATGGTGGCAGAGAAGTTAGGTTTACTTATCATCATAGACATGCAAATTGTGTTTCCTAAGCTTGGCAAGAAAGTCTGTGGAACTGGTGAGTATTTTCCACAAGACAGACTTTTATTAAATATTAGGAATTTTATCTGTGTAGTCTGTCCCATATTTTCACAGAGGGCCCAGATGTCTGTCTCTGGAAAGTCACAAACGAAAACATGAAGTGCACAGTCGGGAAGTATTAATTACTTCATTGTAGTGATTTTTCAACTCAATATCTTCTTTATAATAATAAATATTTTCTAAAACCCACTTTAAAATTATGAAATGAAATTCATATACTGTAATCTACTGACACGTGCTATTAGAGGGAAAAAAAATGCCCTAACAGTAACATAAAGGGTGAGTAAAAGGAAAACAATATGTAATAAAATAATATATATTTTCAATGTGAATCCTTTTCGGCAAAACCACTCCAGAAGACATAATAGTCAGATGCTTACAACTAGGCAAAATCATTATATCACAGCTACCAATGTTGACTTTTGTATTGGCAACCCAAATACTATTAACATCCTTGCTGGTTTTGACATGATTTTCCCTAAAAAGTGAAAAACGCTTACTAAGTTTCAAAGCAAACAAAGAATACTATTTCCTCAAATTACAGTGTACAAAAAGATTTTTCAATTACATTACTGTTGAAAAGTCATTCAATAAATATTTATTAAACACTACTATGTACTTTTTATGTACTATGAGTTGGAATCGACTCAGCAGCAATGGGTTTCTTAAGTGGTTTTACTAAATACCAAGTACTATTCTGGATTCTTGGAATATATAATAGTGAACAAAACAGGAAAAATTCCTTGCTTTCATGGAGCTTACAAACTAGTTGGGGGTGGGGAGGGTAGGAGACAGACAGTAAACGTAATAAATAAATTAAACGTAATGTTAGAATGTAGTGTAGTAAGTGCCATGGGAAAAGATAGACAGGGTAACTGGATTGGGATTTCCAGGGAGTGGTTTTGCTAGGCCTCATTGAGAAAGTGATAGCTGCACAAAGTCTTTAGGAAGCTGAATGAGTTAACCATGCAGATATCTGGTGAAAAATATTCCAGGCGGTGGGAACAGCCAGTGCATGCCTTTCATTTCAAGGTTCAACAAGGAAGCCAGTGAAGAGGAAAGTAGTAGGACATGAGGCCACACAGTTAATGGGAAAAGGACATATTATATAGGGCCATATGGGCCACTCTATGGACTTTGGATTTTACTCTATGTGAAATGGGAAGATATTGTAGTGTTTTGAGCAGAGGTGTGATATGATATGTGATTTATGGTTTATTAAATAGATACTGTGTTGGGGCTAGTCTGTGAGGGAGCAAGGGTGATGGAATCAGGGAGGCCAGCTGGGAGGATATTATAGTAGTCTAGGCAAGAAATGATTGTGGCTAGACCAGGGTTGTAGTAGTGGAGGTAATGAGAAGTGACTGGATTTTGGATAAATTTTGAAGAGTCATCAGGATATCCTGATGGATTGAATACAGAGTATGACAGAAAGAAAGGGATAAAAGATGACTCCCAAGTTTTTAGCCTGGCTTCTGGATAGTGCAGTTTGCCATTTACTGGGAAGGGAAAGATTACAACTTTTGGGGGATGAGAGAAGAGGAGTATCGAGTTTAGTTTAGAGGATGTTGACTTTGAAACGTTTATTAGACATCTAAGTGAAGGTGTTGAGTAGGCAGTTGAAAATATAAGTATGGAATTCAGAAAGGATTTCTGAGCTAAGGTTAAAAACTTGGGAGCCCTTAGGCATGTAGATGGTATTTAAAGCAGTGTTATTTGATGAGCTCTGCTTTAATGGAGATTGAAAGGGGACTTGCACGTTTGGTATAATACCTGGCTTCCCCAGAAGGCTTCTTCAACTCCATCAACATGAGTAAAGGGGAGTCCACATGAATTCTCAAAATAATTATTCTTCTCCTCCAAAAGGAATTAATAATGCATTAGGACTAAGTTCACACCTTTTCAGGACTTCTACCCCATTGTCAGAGTTCCATAGGGGGCCTGAGTAATGGGAGTAACATTGAGCTTCTCCAGATGTCCTCCACACCATCAGCAGGAGTCAAAAAGTGAACCTTATACTGGGAATAAGACCCTGTTTCCTCTAGGCATTCTACCCTGCATATTAGAAATCAAGATGCATTCTGAGCACTAGAAGCAACACCTAGTTTTCCAAGTAAACCTCAACTCCATAGACATTACTGTTCACTAGCCCTTGTCATTACTAATAACTTCAACTCATCCATAAATCTCAGTGTTATTATAATCACTCATTTGCACACCACCACAACTCCCATGTCATGGAACAATTTTTTTCAGTGAAGGATTATCTTGCATATTGTAGGATGTCTGCATCCCTGGTCTCTGTTACTAAATGCCAGTAGGGTCCCCCAATCATGACAACAAAATGTCTCCCTACATTTCTAAGTGCCCCATGGGGAAGCTATACTTTCTTGTTGAGGATTGCTGCTCTACATCAAGCAAAATACTATAGTTGCTAAAGTGCTGAGTGAAACAGTATGCATTCACCCAAACTACCATTAAAATTTTCAGAATTTTCCCTTCTGGCTGCAAGAGCTATAACGACATTTCCGTTTTTTTAATTGTGACAATTCTCTCAAATAACCTATAAAAATAACCATCAGTTATTATCAGGCTTAGCTATTCCATCTCTAAAATGGGAATACTGTTTCCTAGAGTACCTCTTAGATAATGGTACAGAAAGGATGAAAACACTACATAATATACTTGAGTTCTTCAGAAGATAGGATATTATCTAACTCCTATTAATAATTATTCTGAGACAAAACTGGAAATTATACTGGATGTGGAAAAGAAAGATGAGGTATAGAAGATGTTTTATTAAGTTCATTTAAAAAACGTTTGCTTTCTAAAGAATAGCTCTACTGCAGAAATATCTGCCAGTCTCATTTGGAAGTAGAATATGGTTGTCATACACATTAGCCTTTTAAGAGACTAGAAAGGCTCCCAGGGCATTTGCCACAAGTTTCTCAGTGAGTTTTGACCAGATTTATGCAAGCATTTTCCTTAAATAAACATAATTTACATCCTCTTGAACCCAAAGTGCCATCATTATCACCATTTTAATATTTATTGAGTGCCTATTGTGTGCCTAGTACTGTGCTAGGTTTTAAAGTAAGCATTTTCATAGTCTTTATGGATTGTAATCTCACAACTGAGATACTTGCTTAAAAAAACCACCTCTCTGTGGTACCATAAAAGGTAGCAGAGTTTTGGTTTTATAGTAAGAAGTGTTAAATAGGTATAATGAAAGGACCCCTGGGCAAAGATCTGCTTCCCAACTAAGAAACCTCTCTACAGGATGTCTGCTTAAATGGACCCCTGATCCTTGGAGTCAGAGAAAGATCTTTATGATAATTAAATTGGATTGACAGACACTGCCTTGATACAGTGGGAGGGGTTTCTGCTGAGCACCTGCAGATCACAATGTAGTTAGAAGTGAATAGTCTAAAAAAAAAAAAAAGTCTTATACAAGGATATAATTTCCAAAACTTGACACTACATTTGCATGGCAGACACGTGTAGTTAATTTGAAGAAAGAAAAAGATGTAATCCAGTTGTAAAATAATTCCCTTGTCCAACTCCAGAACATTTTCTGTGCTAGCTTTATGACTCGGTACTGCAGGAAAAGGTTATTTCTGAACAGTTTCAGAGTCAGATGGTTATATAAGTTGCACCCCTACATTTTGGCTTCATTGTCAGTGCATTTTGAAAGGCCAAATGCAAAGCCTGACTGGTAGCAAGTCTTAATATTTCTGCCGGTAAACCCTGCTCGATCTCTCAAGCAGCAATGTGTAATTTTTGATCACTTTTCACTGCCCCTCAGACCTTCCCTGGCCTCTGGCACTAAGAGATAATCACTTCTGGGAGCAATTAATTCACCTAGAGATTTCCTTTAAATTCACTGTATGTGCTATGATAAGATGTGCAACTCAAAATAATAATAATGAAAGACAACAGCATTGATTTACATGTCAGATGAGCCAGAGTATGGATTTAATGGATATAAACATCATCATTTCCGACCCAAGGGAGAGGCTCTTTTTTCTCAGTGGCCAGTGACTCTTCAGCACAGACCTCACTGGATTCTGAGTAGCACAGTTACCTTAGCTATGTCCCCTGAATGCCGAATTAATTCCTTTCCAAAACATGTCATGCCATCTTTGGACTGTCTTCAACCATTCCCTTTTTATGAAGGCATTTCATTGCAATGGTTTTTTGCCCTCTTTGCCATAACCTGAAGAAACACACACATAATGCACACCTGGTGGAATCTCCTTCAATAACAGCCAAACATGTTGGTTCCAAAGTCTGTCTTCTGTGATGCAAACAATTCATTTCCTGTAATACTGATGTGTGACTTTAGATAAAAACTTTTCCTTCTTTCCAATGTCAAAGCTGTCTGAAGAATTGATTTAGTTTACCTCATCCCCAGAGCCTTTCACTTGCCCATGGTTACATTATTCATGATGCAGAGAGCCAAGCAGACAATGGGCACTAGGGCTGAGTATTGGGAGAATGCTTTGATGATGACCCACACTCTAGCAGTCCAAAGTATTGATTGATTAATAGTAATCTCTTTCCAAGTCACTTTAGCAATTAGTAGTTACATACTTGTAAAAACAAGATCACTCCATATCTGAAAATTAAGAGAGAGAAAAAAAAAAAAGGTTGACTCTTCTAACTCATTCTCCATGAGGTAATTTGCCTCTGGACAAAGCACTATTAGACTGTGGGGTGTGGAATGAAAGTGGGTTAAGGATGAAGGAACTAGTAAGAATGAAAACAGTATGCCATTTTTGAATAAAATATGTGATAATGTCAGATATTCCTGTTAAACCGGCAGGGTGTGTCACATAAATCAAGTAAAATGAAACCTGGCAAGATTGCAAATATCTTTTCAGCATTTCAGTTTGGGAAGAGACATCTCTAAGTACAGGTCTAGTATTCTTTCACAGTTATGAATGTGGCAGATTGTTGATGTTACCTTTAAAAAAAATCATTATTAGCTTTCCAGGATAACAATTGGGAATAGGGCCATATTTTAAAACTAGATATTTTAGTACTTACTGATCTCTCACATTAATTGTTGCATATGTTTTTCTAGTTTATATGGTTCCTAAGATCCTCAACATGGAAGGAAAAAAATGTGTCTAGCCAAGTGAGAAGTGTAAGATTGGAGACATCCATCCATCCATCCATCCATCCATCCATCCATCCATCCATCCATCCATCCATCCATCCATCCATCCATCCATCCATCCATCCATCCATCCATCCATCCATCCATCCATCCATCCATCCATCCATCCATCCATCCATCCATCCATCCATCCATCCATCCATCCATCCATCCATCCATCCATCCATCCATCCATCCATCCATCCATCCAGCCAGCCAGCCAGCCAGCCAGCCAGACATTGAACAAATATATATTGAGCCTATCTGCTACGTGTTAAAAAAAAAAAACCTGTTGCCATCAAGTAGATTCTAACTCGTGTTATGTGTTAGGCATTATGAAAAGAACAAATGTGAACCCATCATTGATCCTATATTCAAGAAATGTCCAGTCTAATAGAAACAACATGTTATGGAGATTAACAGAAAATAATGAGAGTGTTCTAATTTCTATCTAAAAAGGAATTGAGAGGGCTTGTGACATGGCATGTATAATAGACTGGTCAACTAGAAATAGAAAAGAAAAACCAAGAAGAAAGAGAATGCATGAATACTAATTATAAGGATAAATAACGTTTCCATAATTGGACTTCAAAAATAGTTCTGAGCCTCTTGAAAACCAGAACAAAATAAGTTACAGAGTTATGAAAAGGAAAGACCATATCAAACCCATATAAATGTCTCAGGGGAAACAAAGTTTTCCTAGGTACTAAAATCTAACATGTGGTCCACTGAATGGTACAATGAAACAAACATTTTTTAAAGGTAAATGTAGAAGATTTTATAAGATTATTTATAGAAGCTGAGTGGGCAATATACAAGTAGGATATTTAGAAAGGAATTTTAGGAAAGACTAAGCAAAAGGTATTGAAACATATAACGTTCTGTGGTCTTGCTTAATGAATATGTAGAATTTATAGCAGTGAGTATAGGACTGGTGCCTATCTCTGGTTCTGTTTCTATTGGTACATAGGAAATTGGAAATATAGGGAAAATACATTGATTTTTTAAATTTAATGGTGTGTCATTTATTCTGAAATTATTTCCCCCTTTGTTTGATATTCAAATGTCTTTTCTTTTGTGAAATAATGTTGATAGTAGGAAGTTATTTATTAAAATGCACTGACCTGATGAAATACAAAATTGGCAACCAAATGTTGGTATCCCCATTTTTTATGTTTGTTTTGGTTTAATTTTTTTGGTCTGTGAAATACAAATATAGAAACTACATCTGAAAGTATCCAGATGAGTAAGTACTGCTTACTTGTCAGCCCCTGGCAGCCCAAGTTATATCTCCTGGCAGTAATCAACTGCTAACTAGAGTCTCAGCCTTGGCCAAGTTATGACTGGATTAGAACCAGACCAAGGGGGTTTACTAGGTGTACCTTTTCCCTAGTACATGGAATTGGAAAAGTTTGTTTCCTTTAAGCCAGTGATGAATTTCAGGTTGCAATATTTTATCCAGTCATCATTATGGGTTATCAGTCCATTAAACCATAATTTTTCCTAGCTTCTTTTTTCTTGATTGACACTGGGCCTAGAACCCTCCCTGAACACCATCTAAAGGGTCTAACCTCCCTCACAAGAGCTGGATTCAGTATTATCTTCTACAACTCTATATTTACTTTATTCCATTTATTGATTCAAAATTATAGTATAATTCGTTATATAAATATAACAGATTTTTAAAAAGTTAAATGGAAAATGTAAAATATGTTAAAAATAAAGGAGTTAAGTACAAAACTGAAAAGAAATATTAAAATAAAATTTAGAATCGAGAAAATAAAGCTGGCAAGTTGCTAGAAATAGAATAATTTGCTAATCAATAAAATTATTAAATGAACTAAAACAAGAATATAACATAAAGAGATAAAGATGTAACACTGTAAAAATAATAAGAAAAAAGGAACAGGTAAAAGTGATTAAAATGTATTAGAATTAATAAATGAAAGGCATCATATTGATGATAAGAAATTGATAGAAGAGAGAAAAATGCAATGACAATTTAATGTATCTTAAAACAGAATAACATAAAAAGATGATACTTAAAATTAAAAAAAAATGATTTGAAGGGAAATCTAGATAAAAGAATAAAAGCAAAACAAGAACTAACTGATATAGCCCACCCAGTGTTCATTAGCTTGTATCTAAAAAAAAAAAAAATCCTTTTTATAGCCAAATCTTTATATCATGAACCCCTCACTTACCCAATTCCATGGTTCAAAATATGCCCTAGGTTTAGCATGCTGCTTCATGTGTCCTCCAAATAAATAAAACCCACTACCATCAAGTCCAACATTTCTCTTTTGTGCTCCATGTCTTAACACTGTAGGGGCGCCTCTTTAGGTGTTAATCCTCATAAAATTGCTACTTTCTTAGGTCAAGCAGCACACCATGGTTAACTGTTACAGGTACTCCTTTCCACCAGCCTCTGGGGAAGGACACAGCCCTTTCCTTGGACAAGAATTACCCCTTGATACCGTTGTTGAGAAGAGCCAAAGAGAAAATGCTTATGAGGCACTTAGAAGGGGCCTGGCACACAGTAAGCACTCAATAATTGGTAGTCACAGTTATATCTGCCCCTGATATTTGCTGGCTTGGCCCTTATGGTGGCCTGTATTATTGTTCCCAATTATCCCCTGCCCCTGCAGGAGGGGTGTACATCCCTACCTGTGGCCATGTGACTTACAGCATTTCCCTGTGGAGGAGTACACTCCCTGCCTCATTGATTTAGAGCTTGGCCATGTGACTTTCTTTGGTCAATGAGATGTGATTGAAATGATTTGTGCCACATCTGAGCTGAAGCTTGAAGAGATTGAAGTAGGGGTTGTTCCTTCAGAGCTAGGTCCCAGAATGAGAAGGTGCAAGCTGCAGAGCCAGGGCTGACTCATGCCAGTGACACAAGATAAAAATATGTGGGAGAACAGAAATGTTGGTTGGTGTTAAACCAACTGGATTTTTTTTTCTTTTTCTTTTTTTTTAACTTTAGCATAACCTCACACAAGCTCACTGATATAGTGGTACAGTCTTCTCTCTTCAGTTGCTGTAGTTATCCTGGTTCCTCGTTGTTTGTCCTGCTTTTTTACTCTTGCTTTGTTCTTTCTTCTCATATTTAATTCATTTTAGATTATGGCTTCTTAACTGTTACTTTAACTCTATGTTTCCCTAAGTACGGGATAATTACAACTGGTGAGACAGACACATAATAAATGATTTATAATGGGAAAATTAATCTTTTTGCAATGCTTATTCAGTTCTTCTGATTACATTTATGAGGAATTCTTGGTTTGGTGCAAATTGTCTTTACTGCTCTCTAAGAGTTAGCTAATATCCCCTTAAAAGAAAGACAAAAGTGGCCTTCAAACTAAGAGCCTAGTACTAGCAATAGTATTTAGCTAGAATTTAATAGTATTGTTTAATTTTTATTGTATTTATTATATGGTCACCCTTTATAAATAACAAATGATACTGGTCTTCCATTTACCATTATATCTCTCTTTTTAAATGAATACACTTATTTAAGTAAAGAAATTAGCTGTTTTAAATAAAATGTTAAGGATAAAGTTTGGGAGACTCTAGCCTACCTGCCGGCCTTGTTTTCTTCTTTAGTTCTGGGGATGTACCCATCTGAGTCTGTATAACTCCTAGGTTTGCTTGCTTCCATTTCTATTTTAGGCCTGTTTTTTTTCTTAGATTTACACACTTTAGCTCCAGCCCCAGTATAAGTTCCTGGGCCTGATACCTTAAAAACGTAACTACTGTTCCTAATTTTAAAATTTTACTGAACAGTCAAATCCATTGTGTCTTGAGTGTAACTTCCTGTAGACATAAATAGTTTCAAAGAATACATACTGCTCTCATTTTGTTGCTGATTCCAGTATATACACAGAAGCTAACAACCACTAGGACTGGTTTTACTGTGACTCCTTCTCAGCTTTGGTATACAGTCCACTACTCAAAGCTGGGTCTTGGATCCCATGTGTAAAAGGAATCTATTGCTTCTAGTAACAGCATTTCCTTTCCCCTTATTAATGCCTCCAATAATCTTAAAGGCTTTGGGGAGCCAACTGCTACACACAGCTATCTTGATTGAGCTATTTATAATAACTCATGGTTGTTTTCCTTAGAGAAGGTTTCAACTATAGAGTCCTATTAATGTTTATCAGAAAGCTGAACTGTTTTTCCTATAATATATATTTTATCTTATTTAAAATAAATGTCTTTGTTGCAGTATGTTGTTCAATTTCTCAAGGCAATTAAGTTCATTTAAAATTAATCTATTTTGTGCCCCCTTTACAAAGTTATAAAATGAAGATTTGCTTTATAATAGCTAATGCTCCACTGTCAGGGGCTGGCACAGCCTCAGGGGAAGGCAATATGAAAGGTGCTGGACCAAGGACTACTGAGGAATTTGGGACCAGGCAGCAACTAGTTCCATCTCGCAAGGCTAGAAATGAGGTTGCATTGGGGTCTTTCTCTTTTTGTTGCTACTGATAGAAGCATTAGAATTGTCTCCATTTGATGAGATTCCTTCAACATGCATCTAACATAGCCACAAAAGAATAGTTTTAATATCACTGGCACTTTTCAGCTTCCAGAAGCAACTACAGCTTGACACCCTGTTGCCTTCTACTCCTCTAAAACGGACAGCTAGAGATGGGTAAGTGGCATTTTCTGGAGCTCTGGTGGTTTCTACGTGCATTCTCAGCCAGGTTTACTTCCAGTCAATTAAGCACTTGTGCTTCTGATTTCCTAGGTTAGCATTTACATGGTACTTTATCTTTTCAAATACTTTACTCATCCAAAATAACAACAACACTAATGCTACAGTCTATTGAGCACCTACTATGCTCCAGGCATTTTATATATTAATTCGCTCAAAAATTATTGATCTCCTACTATGTTCCATGTGCTTTCCTGGGCACTGGGTGCACAGTAATAATCAATAAGCAAGATAAATGCTATGGATAATATAAAATAGGATATGGGGAATGCAGAGTGCAGTGGTGAGATTGATAATTTATAGAAAGTAGTCAGGGAAGATATCTCTAATAAGGTGACATTTGATTAAAGACCTTGAGTGAGGGGCCCTTCACTTCCTCTCTGACTATTTCCTAGCACTTTTTCTTCATCATACCCTGGACCAATATGTTTCAGACACACCAGACTCTTTGCTGTTCCTTGAGTAAAATCTTGCTGTTTCCTCTGCCTGGGATGTTTTTCCCCTGTTATTTGCATCCTCCACCTTTCACTTTATTCAGAGAGGTATAAACAATAGGAATAAGTGACTGATTTAGGGTGCGAAGGAATTCATGAATGAGAGGAATGAAGGATGAGACCCACAGTTGAGCAACTGGGTATATGGTGATATAAAGAACGCAGGATGGATGAGGCAGGTTTGATGAGGAAGATAATGAATTCTATTTTGAATCAGTCAGAACAGACACACATGTCTGAAAGTTGGAGGATAGATCTGGGTTGGCAATATATACTGCTTGGTTTTTTAGTACATGAATGAGTTCTAGATTTTGAATGCAACAGCTCAGAGGTGGTAATGGTCAACCACAGGACTGAATGATGTCGGCAGGGAGAGTGTGCACAATGACAAGAGAAGAGGACTTAGTACAGAATAACAAAAAACAGCAACACTTAAGGGCAAGGTAGGGGAAGATAAGCCTTCAAATATACTGGGAAAGAATAGCCATATAGTGGTAAGTGGAAATCTAGGAGAATACAGAGACATTGGGATAGAGTTCTTGAAAAAGTAGAGAGTGGACAAGAGTGAAAAATTTTTCTCAGAAGTCCAACAGGATGAGAACTGAGAACCTGTAGGGCTTATCCATAAAAAAGTAAGTGATAAATGAGGAGCAGGTTTAATTTGGTGGTAGGTATGGAAGACAGATTGCTGAGGGTTGAGTAGTGGGAAGATAGGGACTAGGAATTTAGGCAACTCCTTCAAGAAATTTGGATGTAAATAGATAGTGAGGGATAGAATGGTAGCTGGATTGGATCTTTATCTCATTTGATTCTCACACAGTCCTAAGGGTTAGAGTTAGGCATCAGTATCCTTCTGCTTTGTATAGTTGAGCTCGGAGTGATTAAAATCATTCCCAGGGTCATATAGTTGGTAAATGGTGGGTCCAAAATTTGAAGTTGAGTCTTCTCGCTCTAAAGTTCTTTCCATTCTAGCTTCTGCTCCCAGTTTTAGTAAGCTGTAAACCTTTCCAAAAGGAAAATCCAAAGGTGATTTTAACAAAGTTAATAACTTCATATTCTGTGATTCTTCTTTTAGCTCAATAGATAGAAATCAAGTGGACTACAGTAATAAAACAGAAAGTACTACCTACTTTCTGGAGTTGCTGTAAATATTCCTCAGATGTCAAAATAAAAGTAGATCAAAATTCTTGTCAGAATTAATTTTGGTAATGGAATATATGAAAATACATGTATCGACTTGAGATTTTGGTCAGTACCAAGATGCATTGTTCCTTGAGGTAAATATTGGTTTTATCTTGGATCAATATTTACCTCACGTTCAATACATTGTGTGACTGCCTTGAATACAAATCAATATCTGCTTAATGTCTGCAACCGGTTTCTTATCAGTATTTTTGAAACTTCTCTATAGCCTCAAGGATGTTTGGAGATTTGCAGTGTTTTGGATTCCTATAGGTTCTTTACTGTCAATCTATAAACAATAGAGTTGTATAATATGACTGTTTCTAGCATAGTTGTAATTACTTCACAAACAGTCCCTGAAGTTCTTAGAAGCCTTAATGAGAAAAAGTGAATGAGCAGAAATTGTGACTGACAAGAGTACTCTTGGGTACAGTAGGTTAAAGGGAATTCTTTTGGGGAAATTTTGAGGGGCTTCAGAATTCAAATCTATGTCCACAGATGTTTTATGAAACATTACCAGCTTACTTATCTAAATATTTCAGAGTTGCCTGTGGCTGACTACCCTTTATTCATAAATAAGACACTAGATTATTTTCACTGAATCCTACAGCAGCTATACTTCTGGATTTTGAAATTTTATAGCTTAGAATCATCTTTGGCATCTCCTCATAGGAACTCCTTAGCCGACCTCCTAGGATATGGAATAAGCCTAAGAATACTCCAAATAGACTTGAATTTTGGTCTTCTCTATGCTTACATCGGTTCACACAGTGTACAATGTGGATTAATAATGGCAAACTGCTCTGAATAAAACTCAAAACCTTGACTGAGGTTGTGACAATATCATTCAAATATATTAATTTTACCTCATTATCCTTTGGAGCAGAACTGGCTAGAGTCAAGCAGAACAGAAAAGTTACTATTCTTACCCATAATTTGTGTAGTGGAACCTAATAGGGGATTAACACTCAAGGTCAGACTATCCTTTCATTGTATCCAACATTAGTCAAAACATTTTTGTGTATTATTAAGAGTGAATTTTCATACTGTAAAAAGACTATAGAGATATGGGGATGGTACAAAAAATTGTAATAAAGAATTTAAAAGGAATAGAAAATAGGCTCTACAAAGAAGGGTTAAAGGTATTGGAGTTGCTTAGTTTAGGAGAAAGAAGGCTAAGGCATAAAAAGTGTGGTCAGTTTTCTTGTTTGTCAGTAGAAAATTGAATAACAGAAAATCATGTTAAATTAAAACAGATTTGGAAGTTTTTGGTATTTAAGTAACAGTTAAAATCTTGATGTAGGGAGAGAGTATAGAAAGAGAGACAAGAGAAATCAAGTATAGACTGTGAAGAAACACACACAAATAGGGATAGAGAGGAGGGATTAAAGTCAATATGATCAAAATGGAGGAAGAAGAAAGGACAATGCAGTATCATCAAAGGAGAAAGTTTTTGTTGACTACTTGCTGTGTGTCAGGCATTTATCAAAGTACTTACCATATATTGGCTCATTTCATCCTAATGACAACCATATGAGTTGGGTATTATGAGTACTATTATTATCCCCATTTTATAGATAAGGAAACTGAGGCATGGACAAGTTCAGTGACTTGCTCAAGGTTAGAAGAGGTAGAGTCAGAATTTGAATCCACATATTTAACATCTCTACCAAACCAAAACCAAACCTATTGCCTTTGAGTCAATTCCAACACATACGACCCTATATGACAGAGTAGAACTGCCTCATAGTTTCCTAGGCTAGAATTTTTACAGAAGCAGACTGCTACATCTTTCTCCCATGGAGCAGCTGATGGGTTCGAACCGCTGACCTTTTGGTTAGCAGCCAAGTGCTTAACCACTGTGCTACCAGGGCTCCTTAACATCTCTAAACTTACTCTAAATGTAGAGCAGTAGGTAAATGGCATAGACTCAAAAGAGGACAAAAATGATAAGGACCAATAAAAAGATTCAGTAATTGGGAGATGAAAGATAGTATCTGAGATAGCAGGTTTCAGCAGAGCAGTGAGGAAAGAAACTAGGCTTTAATGAAGGAATGTGATATCAGGGAGTGGAAACAGCAAATATAGATTGACATTGAAGGCAAAAAGAAAGGTACGATAGTAGCTTGAATGTATGGCAGGAAAAAGGATGCCACTATTTATTTATTTGTAAAGATAGAGGAGATGAATATCTTTTTATTAATCTCTGAGTAAATATTATTATCATTAATATACTTTATTGAGAAGATTAAGGCCACGTGATATGTATTCTCTCAATATCTTCCTCTCTCAAAGTATGTCTCTACCTGTGTGCAGTCGTGGTGAGTCTCTTTTCATAACTTACTTCCTCACCATTTGTTAGCCCAGAATCAGAAAGAGAGGAAAAAAAAAAAAGATTAGTTTCTTCATAAGAGAGGGGATAAGAGAAGTTTAGAAGGACAAAGCCATGCTTGTGGAAGACCTCTCTGAAATAAATATTACATTCGCGAGTAATTTAAAACTGAAACATGATTTAAATTACACCCTATTGATTCAAGCAAGTGACTGTTTTTAGTAATCAATGACTCTTAGGTTATGGTTTTATATATATATATGTAGTTGATCCACCAATATAATTTCTCTATCAATTGTTAATTTTGATGGTAGACATCATTTCAGTTGCAAATTTTTAAACTATATGCGTAAAAAACAAAACAAAACCAAACAAAAAAACATTGCCATGGAGTCAATTCTGACTCATAGCGACCCTATAGGACAGAATAGAACTGCCCTATAGGATTTCCAAGGAGTGGCTGGTGGATTTGTACTGCCGACCTTTTGAATAGCAACTGATCTCTTAACCACTGCACCACCAGGGCTACAGGCATACGATAAGTCATATTGTAAAAACAACAATAACTGTGAATTTTGGCATTATTTCTGCATTCTAGTACCACTATGACTTGGACAAGTCATGTATACTCTGTGTAATCAAGTTTCCTGCTTGTAATACAAAGATAATAATAGTATCTTGTGCGGCATGTGTTGAGGATTAAATGAGATAGTGTATATTGCAGAGTCCATTAACTCCTTCCCATAACCAAGTCCTCTGCTCAGTGACTTTGCAGTTTCTCCCACTAAAGAGGCAGAGTATATTTTACCAACCTGTGACTTTGCGTTTGGCCACATGACTTTCTTTGATCAATGGAATGTTGGAGGACATAACATGACCATAGGATGTAAAGCTCTTGCACCATTCAGCTTACTCTCTTGTTTCTTTGCCATCACCATGAGCAGAATATTCCTGGGCTACCGTGATGGTCCCTGGAGAAGGTTATAGACATGATAACAGAACAAATCACCTTAACTGGGCCCAGAGTAGTTCAGACAATCCTCAAACCCATGAGCAAAACCAGCTGAGATTAGAAAAACTGCCCAGCTGAGGCCAGCCTCAATCACCGGTGTTTAAACGATTCACAGACTTATGAGAAGAAATGACTGTTGTTTTAAACCACTGAGTTTTGGGGTGGTTTACTACACTTGTCGGGGACTTAGCACAATCCTTCACACATGGTTGTTGTTTTACAGACCTTAGTCGCCTTACTCTTTTTATGGAAAAAATGCAATACTTAGTTTATACATTTCATCTGCAATGTAAAACATGCAGCTATTAAGAAACATTTGGATGATAGAATGTTTCTGTTTGGTGGCATATAGACACCACTTTTACAATAAGCAGTGAAATAGCAAATCTTTTACAAAGCGTTCTCTTAGATTTTTGCATGCATATTGATTGCTATATTCTTCCCATGCAAGTGTAACTTCCTCCCACTAATGCTAATATGAATTATGTGAGTGCATTGAAAGGAAAATACATTCCATGAATATTAGACTAATGAATTAATTTAGGAACTCAGTCTCATCTTTTTATTAACTTCCCACTCATCACCTTATGTATTTTACATGTTGTAGTAAGTGCAAAGGGAAATATTTCAAAATATTCACTTGCATGTCCACAAAGATAAGCTCAGGGATTGAAGCTGAGTTTTATAATGCTGCCTTAATATTACACGTGTATTGAGGAAGTATCTTAGAAATGATCTTGGCCATTCATTAACTGTTAAAAATATCTAAACCTGACAATTTCATTGTCTTCAACGTTTCCTCTGATTGCTTTCAACATCCTCATTGATACTGTTAACCACTTGTCATATTCCACTAAAATCTATTTATTACTTTGTGGATGTTCAGAACATTAAATACAAGTAATTGACGCTGCTTCCTTGAAAACTCTGCATGTCCCCTTAATAGCTTATAACAAGAACCTTCAGAACATATATTGTTTTACTAGTAACTTAATTCTATGTGGAATTTTGTTTTTAGAGGAAGTGGACGTGGATGATAGATTATGCATCAAGGGAGAGGACGAGTGACATCTCTTCATAAATTCTTACCTCCACGAAGAGAATCACACATTACTTAAATCAGTAGCTTGAGATTTACCCATATGATTAGACATGTTATCATAGCATAAGTCTTTTTGAAGGCTTGCAATGAGTATATGGCCACGTATGGTATATGTGAAGGGAAGTAAAGTTTGAATAAGGTGGGAAATTATTTTTTTCAACTATTTGAAGACAACTCAAATACACAGTGGATACACAGGTATATATAAATGTAAAAATTAATTTAATTGCACACTTAATGTTTGTGCATTTTGCACACCTCATAATGTTCATTTTGTATCTCAATTATAAAAGTAAAAACACACAGAACTAGATGGTGCCCGGCTACAACTGATGATTGCCCTGACAGGGAACACAACAGAGAACCCCTGAGGGAGCAGAAGAGCAGTGGGTTGCAGACCTCAAATTCTCATAAGATCAGACTTAATGGTCTGACTGAGACTGGAAGGACCCCGGTGGTCATGGCCCCCAGACCTTCTGTTGGCCCAGGACAGGAACCATTCCTGAAGCCAACTCTTCAGACATGGATTGGACTGGAGAATGTGTTGGAGAGGGATGCTGGTGAGGAGTGAGCTTCTTGTATCAGGTGGACACTTGAGACTATGTTGGCATCTCCTGCCTGGAGGGGAGATGAGAGGGTGGAGGGGGTTAGAAGCTGGTGAAAAGGACACGAAAAGAGAGAGTGGAGGGAGAGAGCAGGCTGTCTCATTAGGGGGAGAGTAACTGGGAGTGTGTAGCAAGGTGTATATGGGTTTTTGTGTGAGAGACTGACTTGATTTGTAAACTTTCACTTAAAGCACAATAAAAATTATTAAAAAAAAAAGTAAAAACACGCAAGAGAAAAAGGAAAAACAGTAGGAAAATTCTAACCCCTTCCAAGGGAGGGAAAAATAAAATTGCTGTTTTGCCAAATAAGGACATCAAAGAATGATATCAACAAGTAACATATATATTCACAATTCTTTCATAAAATAGACATCTTAACATGAAAACATGTGAACCCTGGTGACATAGTGGTTAAGGGCTACAGCTGTTAACCAAAAGTTTGGCAATTCGAATCCATTGGGCGCTCCTTGGAAACTCTGTGGGGCAGTTCTACTCTGTCTTATATAGTGATGTACAATATCGGAATAGAAAACAATCCTTTTATATAGAATAAATATCACTTTATAGGAATTTTACTACCCTACACTTATTTTTCTCGTTTTGATTAGTATCACTGAAAACCTTCCTTTGAATTAGCAACAGTTGAGGACTGATATTTTGGTATTATTGTTCTAAGTGGTATATCAGCCTTCAGTCTAAACAAAATAATTTTGTTTTCTGAAATTACCATGTCATGGTCTTGCTTAAAAACCTTTCAATGGCTCCCCATTGTGTAGAGCAGTGGTTTTCTATCCGGCAGCAGATTAGAATCACCAGGGAGCTTTTTAAAATCACTTTTACTCACCATATGCTAATAAATCAGAATCTTGGGATGGCGGTTTCTGGGCACAGGCATTTTAAAACCCTCCTTAATTTACTCTAATATGCATCAAGAGGAATGTCTTAGTTATCTAGTGCTGCTATAACAGAAATATCACAAGTGGATGGAATTAACAAACAGAAATTAATTTTCTCACAGTAGGCTAGAAGTCCAAATTCAGGGCGTCAGCTCCAGGGGAAGGCTTTCTCTCTCGGTTAGATCTGGAGGAAGGTCCTTGTCATCAATCTTCCCCTGGACCAGGAGCTCCTCAGTCACAGGGGCCCTAGGTCCAAAGGAAGTACCCTGCTCCCAGCACTGCTTTCTTGGCGGTATGAGGTCCCCATGTCTCTCTGCTTGCTTCTCTCTTTTATATCTGAAAAGAGAATGGCTTAAGACACAATCCCATCTTGTAGATTGAGTTTTAGCAACATCACTGCCACTAATCTCACCTCATTAACATCATAAAGATAGGATTTACAACACATAGGAAAATCATATCAGATGACAAAATGGTAGGCACTCACATAATACTGGGAATCATGGCCTAGCCAAATTGATACACATATTTTTGGGGGACCCAATTCAATCCATGACAGGGAGGCATTGGCCTACAGTATAATGTTTTACCTTTTTACTATGACAACACTTAATTACTTGTTATTACCAAAACTCGCCATATTCCTCTATACAGTACTGCTATGTTGCTCCCTTTTGCCTTACCTCTCTTGTGAGATACTACTCTTTTTTCAGGACTCAACTTAAGCATAACCTTTTTGTGAAGCCTCCTCTTATTTCCTTTGTCCTCAAGCAGAGTTAGATCTTTCATAGCCACTTATTATAGCACTTAGCACTTTCTATCGTAGTTATACCAGAGCAAAAGCTTCATTCATAAGGCAGGTAAAAAAAACAAACAAATAAAAAAAAAACTGTTGCAGTTGAGTGGATTCTAATTCATGGTGACCCCTTGTGTTACAGAGTAGAACTGCACTTCATAGGGTTTTCTTGGCTATAAACTTTATGAAAGCAGATCACCAAGCTTTTCTTCCATGGTGTCGCTGGGTGGGTTCAAACTGCTAACCTTTCAGTTCAGGCCGAACACATTATAAGGCGGGTGCTAGCCCTCATTTATATTTTTATCTCTAGTGTCTAGCAGAGTGTATAGTACAGAATCCAATAAAACTTGAATGGATGAACAAGCTAAATTTTGAGATTTTGCAGAAGCAAATCCTCTGATCGTCCTCACCTAATTTAACAGACTATGTCATCTTCTCAAAATAAATAGTTCATATATTAGGACAAAGAATGGGAAAATACAAAAATAGAAACCAACATGGATTAATAAGTTCATTCGAGCAAGGTAAAGTACAAAAGAACATATATAGGATAATTTTTCAAAAATATTATACACAATTTTGTGAAAACTACAAGCAACAAGCATAGTATTCTTGGTCCAAAATGGGGAAAGCAACAACAGCTACTGCACGCATCAGATGAGTTGACACTGAAGACAGCTTCTTAGACAAAGCAGACTCCTGGGTAAAGGAAACTTGCAGAAAGATAATTCTGACACTTTGACATCCCTTGAGCACAAATTCTGAGCATCAACTTTGGAACAAAAAATTGACCGGCTAAAAACTGAAGGACAAAAATCAGGCATAATTTTTTTTTTTTTTACAATTTCACCATTTTTCCCATTGCAGGGTGGATTGCCCCAAAAGGAAATGAGTTAAGTGGGCAGTCTACTGAGGATGAAAAGGTAGTGTGCTTCTAGCTCCGAGCACAGCTCAGGATTCTTTACTGCTATGTAGGATGGTTATAAGCACCAACATAATCAAATCCAGTGGAAAGTAATCCTAATAGAGTTTGTGGAAGAAAAGATCTTCATAAACACTTACCATATCATTGTTGTCATTTGGCAGAAAAAAACAACCATTTCACTCATTATAATCTGGCATTGACTATTCAAGATAAAAAGATAAACTAAAATTTAACAGTTTTTTTTTCAGTATATATAAAAGAATTCTCCAAATTTATGGAAATACTCCAGCATTATGGATTCTCTAAAAATTCTTAATGGATATAAGATTGCTCAATTTCCTTACTCAAACTGTGGAAGGAAATGCCCTATGCTTCGTTGTCACTGACAGAGCTTTAAGAAAACTTGTGAAAGGATTTAGTACTCTGCTTTGAAGCTTTAGTACAAAACTGGGGGGAATGTGGGGATTACTACTGTTGCTGATGGTGAGACTAGAAATGTACCATATTTTTCTACTTGTCTTCACACTGACTCTGGCAAAATCTCTCTGGCTTATTTTTTGATTTTGACCATTCTGTTTCATTTTTTCCCCTCATTTTTCCTGGGTATAGATTCTCTGAAATCTACTCTGCTTTACTTTAGGAAATACAAAGTATTTCCTATTTTGATAGGAGGCATTTTGAGTGCGCTGATTTGACCCAGAATATTTCCACAGTTCACTGACAGGGATTCATATTGCACAATCCCTCCTTGTCGTTTCCAGAGTAACTTTGGCCACATAGGGGTGAGGGCTGCAAGATTAGGATGATTTTTTTTTTCTGGAAACTTGACCGCATGCTTTTCAGTCTATGGCCTCTCTGTGAGGCAGTAAGGATCAGTACTTTGACACAACTTACTTTTTCTTCAGTAGTGTAGGGTAATGCTGTTCAGCTATATGCATCCCCTCCCTATTGGAGTCAGCTTTGCCCTTCCCTGAAGCATGCTGGGGATGAATTAGGGATGGACTTGGGCTAAGGTACAAGGCCGCCAGTGGCATGACTGGGCCAAGGCCAAGGTTGAGAAAGGCCTTAGCAACAAGAAGGAAAACATCTGGGCCTGGACTTGAAGTCCCTGGGAACACTGACTACCCAAGGACGTGGGAGAAAAACAATGAGCCTTGGTTCCAGCTGGAATGGTATATAAGCTTGGGTCCCTTGCTAGGTGGTTGCAGAAAATGCTCCAGCCGGCTGCCACTGGAAAGCAGCTGCTTGCCCGTGTAAGTAAGTTTCCCTGAATGTATGAATCTGGAAAGGGCTATGTGTCAGTTCTTCAGATTATCTGCCAGGAGGCACAGTGAGGGTCTTTCCTAGCTGGGGCTGTCCCCCGACAAGCGGCGTAGTCGGCGGGAATCCGAGGGGCACACCATGCCTTCCCAGATGCGTTGGGAAGAGCGGGCTCCACTGAGGAAATCCCAGGGTTGCCAGAGACGCGTGCCCTGGGACCACTAGCCCAGGCTGTTGATGCCTGGGGACTTGTGAGTGAGTACGGGGATGCCCTGAAAATGCCACAGGGATTATTGCAGTTACTAGAGTCTTTGCATGTTAGAAAAGGAGGATGTTCGTGTTTTGGTTACAGGAGTTTTGGGCATGGCGATATTCATGGAAGGCCCCAAAGCAAAAGCCAGATTGCCGTGCTGAAGTGGCTTGTGTTGGATGGCTTCTACTGGCAGCACTGGGAGGGGTGTCGGATGGAAGCCAGTGGCTAGGGTCCTAATCACGCAGCTGGAAGCAGAGCTGCAACTGGAGGATTTGCCTGCAGCATATTTCTTCTCCACTGAAACATTAGTGCCCCGTTTGCGGAAGCAAGAGGTCTCTAGGTGGCCAGCGACTTCTGTGTGGGGAGGTCTGGCCCGTATGCTTTTCTGCAGGAGAAATCCTGGGGTGGCCAGCGAAGCCTGGCTAGCTCAGTCAGTAGAGCATGGGACAGGAGTTAGTTGGAGGGGATAAACAGGTCCCTGGGTCTGAGAACACCCTGTAACACCCAGTGCAAAGCAAGAGTTAAAACAGCAGGGGGAAAAAAAAAAGGAGTAAAAAGCCCTTCAAGATAGCTTGTGTTAAGCAACCTTGAAGAGACCTCAGAATTCCCTGATAGCTGCCCCCGGCCAAGAAAACCAAACAGCAACCTAGCTGCAGCTGTGATGGTAAGGGGAAAACTAAAAGAGAGGGGACCACCTCCAGGTTACCAGGCAACTGGGCTGGACCCATGCTTGCACCTGGTGTGGTGGAGGTGTGACCCCACAAATGAGTGAGGGCTCTGCCAACTTTTCCCAGGTCTTCTTTCAGAAATAATTAAGATTGAGGATTAAGCTTAATTTCTCTGTCACCAGCGAGGAGCAAAGGCCTTGTGTTACAATTAAAGTCCAATGAAATATACTTTGGGGTCTGAGGTCACTATCATTGAGACACTCGCCCCAGCCTGACTATGGATAAGTCCTTTCGGGGCCCCTACAAATCCTTATTGTAAGTACTGATGATGTTGATGTATTAATGCACATCTTTGTAAACTTTTGCCTCCAAGTCCTGATGGGAATTGCTGCAATTAGGGCCATTTTTAGAGGGGCACATGGAAACCGTGACGTAGGCTATAGCTAACAGCCTGGCTATTCAATCTGGCCACTGACAACCCTCGGACTGACATATAATGCAAGCCCCTATAGAAATGAGACATCTGGACAAAACAAATAACAAAATTGTTTCTGCTCCAGAGAAGCTTTTGTTACTGGTGTGGATAGTTATCAGAAAAGCCCCTATGCTGAGAGTGGAAAATAGCTAACAAACAGACTGGTCTTACCAGCCGACTGCAGAGGCTGAAGCACTGTCTGCTCCAGAGTAAAGAGATGTGCAATTGACCACCTCCTGGATTTAAGAGAGGACCGTCCATGGAGATTAACACACCGTCCTAGACTGGGCCTACATGCATGGACTGCCACTGTCGTCAGAAAACGCTGGACAGCACAGGAAAGCTGACCTGCCTACGAGACCCTGGCCAAGGCTAAAACCTATGCAGGGACAGATTCCTGAGCCAACAGGCCAGGGTGTTCTTGGCAGGTGAATCATATCGGGGCTTTTTATCCTACACAGAGGCTTCCACTGGATCTTGAAGGAACTATTTACACTCTTTAACACCCCAAAACCTAGGGGCAATTGAGCACTTCAATGGATAGGTTTAAATGGCTGATGGGAGGTCACAAGACAACCCCAGCCTGAACCATGCATCTCAGACAAGCAGCCTGGGGTCTCAATGCACGGTTCCCTGCAAAGACATTTCTTATTTGTGCCATATGTTTGACCAAACTGTCTATTCTATAAAATGTGTTTCTATGGTATACAGTTGTTCCTGACAAAAGACCTGAGTTCCACAAAGGCACTGACTGGAGCCAACGAGAGGAGGCCAAGCCTAAGGCTCCCCACCGCTGAGGGGTGGGAGTGTCCCTCACCCCTTGACTAGGGATGTGGCCAAGGTGCACTGCAGGTGCAGGAAACACTCCATTAGGTGACAGGGGACTGGAGGCCACACATTGAAATGATCATACACTGGACCCCCACTAACAGCTATTGATGGGTACCGGGGTGGGGCAGATTAGAAGGCTACCCCCAAAGGCCTACAAAATATACCTAGGCCCGATACTGGAATACATTCTGGGAAGAGGTGTCTCGTTGGGGCTGGAGCTGCAGACCTCCGTTGAGTTCCACTTGCAAGTGAGAGCCATAAAAACTGTAGTACAAGGTAATGTTAAATGGTCCCCTGTGCAGTTGCACTCCTCAGCTCAGGTCATGGCCCTTAAGCAGTACCGCCTCCCTCAAGGGCACCAAGAACTCACTGAAGCCGTGCAGGAGCTACACACAGTGGGTATTTTGAGACCTGCCAAGAGCCCCTTCAATAGTCCTGTCTGGCCAATGCTCAAGCCCAACGGCTCCTGGAGAATGATGGTAGACTTCTGGGGATGGAATAAGGTGACTTCCCTTGTTTGCTGCTGTACCCAACATTGCACAGATGGGGCAAATGGGGGAGGTATTGGGCACTTAACACTTGGCTAATGCTTTCTTTAGCATCCCTCTACACTCAGACAGCCAGGACCAGTTTGCCTTCAGATGGGAGGTGAGGCAGTGGACTTTCATCGTGCTCCCACAAAGGTACCTGCATAGCCCCACCATATGCCATGGCATGGCTGCCACTGACCTCAAGTGGTGGATTCCCCCTGCTGAGGTGGCCATATTCCACTATATTGATGATGTCATGCTGACCTCTAATTAGTTTGCTTCTTTGCAGGCTGCAACTGGTGAGGTAGTCACGTACCTCCAGTTGCGGGGATGGGCAGTGAACAAGGGAAAAACACAGGGGCCTTGTTTTTTTGTCAAGTGTTGGGTGTTATCTGGTCAGAAAGACGCAAGTGATGCCTGAAGCGGTGATAGATAAAGTCCAAGGCTACCCCTGCCCAGAAACTGTGAAGCAACTACAGGCAGTTGTCAGGCTCCTAGGGTACTAACACCCCTTCATACCCCATGTAGCCCACACCCTACGCCACCTATATAAGTTAGTAAAGAAAGGAAGTGAGACTGAGGGAGAGAGAAACAAAAAATTGGAAGAGAAAGTGATACGGGGGGCTAGCGGGGAGGAGAATGACTGAGAGACAGGTGAAACTGGGGTGAGTTCTAGAAAGTGAGCGTGTGAGAAGAAGACAGAGCCCATATGAGAAGAGGGACAGAGAATGTGAAAAAAAGGAGCAGTGTGGGAGCGAGAGACAAAGGAAGAGGAGGCCTTCCAGCAGGCGAAGGTTGCTGTAAAACAAATACAGGCTTTAGGAGTGTTAATACAAGGTCAGCTGTGCCAATTGGACATAGCCTGTTACCCTGAGGGGTACGGGTAGGGCCTGTGGCAATGGCAAAGCAACAAGAGAGTGCCACTGGGACTTTGGTCCCAGTTGTGTCGAGGAGTGAGGAGAGGTACAGCATGTCGGAGAAAGTCATGCACAGTGGAAGGAAATTTTTATAAAGGGCCAAGTTCCCTTTTACTGGGAGCATCAGAACAGAACTAATACCTCTTGTCCCCTCAGAGTGATGGTTTGGACCCCTGACAACAGTGTGCTAGAACCCTGCTAGTTGTTGCCAATAGTTGGTTAAGGAAGCAAAAGCAAAGCCTATGGGCAGGGGCATACCCATCGCCCAAGGGGGTGGCTTTGGACATGTGGCTTCCATGCATGGGTGGCCGTAACTGCCCTACAACTGGGTGGGGCGCTGCACCTGGGGGCGGCTGTACATAGCTGTTAATATTTACACCACCCTCCCCAGTGTTTCCAGCAATGGGCAAACTGTAACAGCCCAGCACAGATACCAGAGCACATCATGGTGGTTTTGCCCCTTGTCCCTGTTCTTGCCCCAAGGCACCACCATAGATGTGGAGTGGCAGGTAGAAGTGCTAGCCAGACACACCACAGCTGCACTTAACAATGCCGGGTGGGATATCACCCTTCTGAATGTGGAGACTCAACAAATACGGAAGGTTGTCCTTCAGAGTAGGATGGCCCTTTACATCCTGACCACCACCCAGGGTGGCACCTGTGCCATGATAAAAACTGAATGTTGCATGTATAGCCCTGATGCCTCTAAAAATGTGTCTTTGGCTCTGCAGGACTTGAAGCAACACATCTCTGCTATCAAACATGACACCACTGACCCCATCTCCAGCTGGCTGCAATCCCTCCCGCCCGCCTGGCAGACAGGCTTCTGGGTGGCACTGGGACTTTTATTACTACTATGCCTTTTCCTGTGTTGCTGGTTATACTGAGTATGTGGTCTGGTTTTGCAATGCTCCTCTGCATACCAAGTCCAAGGGCTATCGTGGAAGAGGGGGTGGTAAGATTGTAAGGACATGAGGAGGGTATGCAGGGGTGGACTGTAGGGTAACGCTATTCAGCTATATGCATCCCCTCCCTAATGGAGTCAGCTTTGCTCTTCCCTGAAGCATGGTGGGGATGAATTTGGGATGGACTCGGGCTAAGGTACAAGGCCAGGAGTGGCATGACTGGGCCAGCGGCCAAGGCCGAGGAATGCCTTAGCAACAAGAAGGAAAACCTCTGGGCCTGGATGTGAAGTTCCTGGGAACACTGACTGCCTAAGGAGGTGGGAGAAAACGATGAGCCTTGGTCCCAGCTGGAATGGTATATAAGCTTGGGTCTCTTGCTAGGTGGTTGCAGAAAATGCTCCAGCCGGCTGCCACTGGAAAGCAGCTGCTTGCCCGTGTAAGTAAGTTTCCCTGAATGTATGAATCTGGAAAGGGCTATGTGTCAGTTCTTCAGATTATATGCTAGGAGGCACAGTGAGGGTCTTTCCTTGCTGGGGCTGTCCCCTGACAAGCAGTCACCTGTAATTCTTCCAATGGTGGTTCTTAGCTATTCTTCACGTGTTATTTATTTTTCTGCAAACTTAAATTCAATTATTGAAGAAAGGTACTACTCAAACCCTATTTTATGTATTAAAAGTTTCATTCCTATTTTTAAAATGTCTGGATATCCTATTCTTAAATGCAAAAAAAGAAATGATCTTAGAGAATCATGTAGCTTCATGATTGCCATATCACCTGATGAAATTAGTCCCTTGCTTTGTTATTTTGAGGGAATACTTTATGTGAGGTGTTATATCTTTGAGTCAAAGCATTATTTTAATTCTTGAACCTTGGTAGTATGATGTTGTGAGCTATCCCTGGGGTTTTGGGAAGTGCTTAGTATAAGGCTATAAAGCTGCAGAATATGAAAACAGAAGTGGGTATGTGTTATCTTTTCACAGCTTGCAAACTGACGTCTACTAATTATATTTTTTGCCCAGAAATGGATACTTTTTATATTTTATTAGTCTTATAACTCCTCAGAGCCGTGGTGGTGCAGTGGTTAAAAGCTCAGGCTGCTAACCAAAAGGTCGGCAGTTTGAATCCACCAGCTGCTCCTTAGAAACCCTATGAGGCAGTTCCACTGTGTCCTATAGGGTCACTATGAGTCAGAATCAACTCAACAGCAGCTTTTTTTTTTTTAATTCCTGATTCTTAGCATCATGGAAGGTAGTATGTAAAAAAAACAGTATGTATGTATCAACATATTCATCCCAGTGGAAAAAGTAATCTATATGCAATGATTCTTTCCAGCTTTGCTAAAGACTTTAATTTTTTCTTAGTTTTGGATCCTGATGATTTAGCTCCAGGGGGAATAGTAGTTTCTTAAATGGGGTCAAGATATAAGTAAAATTTCTCCAGAATCTCAGATTGCATTTGTGAAGGTTTTAAGACAGTTAAATGCCATTTTGCACCATTCTTAATGCTGACATGCAAAAAAATGAAACAGGCTAGCTAGAGAAATTGTTTCACTTGACCTCACTTATACCTGCTCACCATTTAAACTCTTCTGAGGTATCGGTTACATGAAATACCACCTGCGTTACCATAATCTTTGCTTATCACTTACAGAACATTTCAACAATTTAATCTACCTTTCAGCTCAACTTGAGCAATAATGTTAAACCACTGGAAGATATACATTGAACTAAATACCACGGTGGGTGTCAAATCTCACGTTACCAGTAAAAAGGATAAAATATTCAGAATTTCATGTCAGAATTAAAAGCCATGTGATTATGTGCACTTGACCCTGTTAAGAATAAATGACAAGATTCAGGCTTATTTATTTTGCATTTGTAATATAAAACTAGTGGCCTTTGAAGGATTTCATGATCCTCTAACTGGTGAATGACTCTGTCAAATATTTTTCTTATTTATGAAACACAACTGTGTAGTGAAGCAGCTTCCATCTAACATTTTCCAGAACTAAGAAAAGCTCATCTTTACCAACAGTAATCTGCTTGTAGAGGATGCAGGATCTTATTTTCTTGATGTATAGCATACAGTCTAAGGCAAGCTAAGAGGAAACACCATGCTGGAACCAGTCCATAATTTCACAGATGAAATGATCTTGCTAATGGTGTTTTACATTCAGTAGAGTCATATTTTTGAGCATACCCTATTTTACATTCCCTAGAATCAAAATACTGAGAACACTATATTCCTAAATGGCAGAAAGACAGGCGGATTACCCTAGCCAAATTAAATTGAAGCGCCCTATTCTAATAGAAGTAAATTTAAGCACAGTGCAGTGCTCATTTATTTCTTTCAGCTGTAACTTGATACGTACAGCATTTTCATTTAAATTACTTCAAAATAGAAATTCAGAAACTTTCTTGTTAAGTATGAAACTGCCAAACCATGTTCTGTGAGTTCACACTTTGTAGAGGATGTTAATTGAAGGTGAAAAGTCAAAACAATCAGTTCAATTAAGCTTTTGCAGAAAACATGGAAATCACAAATCAGGTAGGCCCCGTGAAGAAAGCAGAGACTTCACCACTTCGGGGTTTCTCTTTGCCTTCTTCCTCAATTTTTTTGAAGCAGGTTCTATAAAAAGTGTTTCTCACTAAGGCACTTCATCTTGTTTAAAGTGTCGGATGAAAGTTCCATGTTTTTAACTGAACATCACAAATTATGATTTGATTTGCAGATGCTGGTGAATGACAGCCATACCACATCCTGTAACACGCTGTGTAAGAGACAATGATTGTTGTATATTTTTGGCTTTGGTGACATGTTGTGTATCATCTTCCTGTTTCAGCATGTTCAAAGAGGCAAGACATATGCTTGCTATTTTTTGCATAAAATCAAATAGGACCTTGAAACATAAAGCTAGTAAGAAGAGTGATCTGAATCAAACCATTGGAATTATAAGTTACTTTTTGGGGACTTTTGGTGCAATGCTACGTTAGAATGTATCTAGAATATCATCTTGGTTCATAGTGCCTGGAAATTTTCAACATACTCTTGGAAACATTTTGTGCATTCTGACTGCAGATTTCGTTTGTTCTTCATGGTAGAGTATATGCATTCTTAAATTTTGAGTTGCCATCTCTTCAGGTGTCATTGGCTAAAAATACGGTACCTTGTATGTGCAGTAAGACCATCGTATTTTGTTTTCACTGGGGGTTCTAAGATTAGAAAGCTTCACTAGCCAAAGTGAGCTACATGGAATAATTTCTGTGGTATTGAAAAAATTTTAGGACCCTCTTTAGAAACTTAGCAGCTCTGATTATTAAGATGCATATCTTTCCTCCTGAATATTTTATCAGTTCTTCCATGCTTTGCTTATGAGCAGATGTTGCTTCCCCAGATACATTATTTGAAATAAAGATTTAGCATAGAATTGGTCTTGAACTTGTGAAGGAGCCCCCAAAATCCAGATGCTTGGCATAAGGAGAGGCTTTTTCCAAAGATGTAGGCCAGACTCCATTTTTGTTATTTACTGCTCATTCTGAGCTGCCTCGAAAAGTCAGCTAGCCAAAATACCTCAGGAAGCCTGAGGGTACCGCTCCTCTTCCTTCATCTCACAGCTTGCTACCAGGAAGGATATTCACTTAGGCTGACCCCTAAAATATCCATATATTAGCGAGAAGTTAACTGACTCAAACTTCAACAAAACAATGTTTAAGGGATCTCATAATTGTCTGGTGTCTGTTAAAGCATGATTTTGTAAATGTCAACCAATCAGCATTTTGTTTTTTGTAAGTTCCTGAATTTTCTGTGTCTAAACTCTGTGAAAAATTATTTGCTAGAGTACTTTTGCGAATCCTCATGAAAGCGCTGCCTTATCCGGTTTGCTTTATTCCTTCAATAAAACTCTTTGCTTTAATTTTAACGGAGACTCCAGTTTTCTCTTCGACATACTTCTAAACCTTATTCAATTCTAACAGTAAAGAGGGAAGTGCCTTTGATAGTTTACTAAACATGTGTAATGTAACTTTAAGAAAAACAAGTACAGAGGTATCAAATATTAGTAGTTGAATGTAACATTATTTTTATTTTTTATAGTCTTCACTCTACCACCAACACTTTGCTTTGTTCTTGTTTTTTTCTTCAGATCCTTTTTTATTGGGCTGTAATGTGCATTTAATATCTGTGCCTTTCACTCTATGAAAATTAAAAAGAAAAAAATTTAATTTTCATAGAGTGAAAGGCACAGATATTAAATGCACAGTTCATCAGCTTTGAAAAATGCCCTCTTTAACCCACCAAACCAAAAAACCAAACCCATTGCCATTGAGTCTATTCCAACTCATGACCACTTCATGTATTACAGAGTAGAACTGCCAAGGGTTTTCTTGGCTGTAATCTTTACAGAACCAGATCAACAAAACAATTCTTCCATTGCTCCATGGGTTTGAAAGTCCTGTTTTTAAGTTAGTAGATGAGCACAAACCATTTGCACCCGCCAGGGACCTTCTATAACCCACACACTCATTATTATTATTATCATTATTCAGGAAGTGTCCTTCTTCCTAGTTTCCTGAGAGTTTTTGCCATGAATGGATATTAAATGCTTCTTCTGCATCTGTTGAGATAATCTTAGATTTTTTTCTCCTTTATTCTGTTAAAGTGATTGATTTTCTACTGTTATTCCAACCTTGACTACTTTATATATTTTAAAGGTGCGTTATTAGGTGCATTATGGCCTACTTGGTTGTAACGTCTTATCCTTTTTTTCATATGGCTATAATAATCTACTGGCTTTCTTTGAGGATAGTTTGCCTCTGTGTTTGCGAGGTTAGATTAGTCTGTGTTTCCCTTTCTTCTAATACCTTGTCTTATTTACATAGCAGGATGATGCTGGCCTCGTAAAACGAGTTGGACTGTATCACTCTTTCTCTATTTTCTAACAAAACTTGTATACTATTGGGATTATTTCATACTTAAATGTTTAGAAGAATTTGCAAGTAAAGCCATGTGGAAACATCTTAAGTTTCCAATTCAGCTTATTTATTAGATATACAGCTGTCTTAGACTGGGTTCTCTAGAGAAGCAAAACTAGTGAAGCATCTGTCTCCGTCGCTCTCTCTATATATACGTACATATATGTAGAGAGAGACGGAGACAGAGAGATTTATATGAAGGTGTTTGTGCATTGTTAGAAGTGTTTTGTATATTGTTTATGCCATGTATTAGGGCTCCTAATGTTGTCCCTATTTTTTCTTCCATAATCTTTATCGTTTTAGATTTTATATTTAGGTCTTTGATCCATTTTGAGTTCGTTTTTGTGCGTGGTGTGAGGTATGGGTCTTGTTTCATTTTTTTGCAGATGGATATCCAATTATGCCAGCACCATTTGTTAAAAAGACTGCCTTTTCCCCATTTAACTGTTTTGGGGCCTTTGTCAAATATCAGCTGCTCATATGTGGATGGGTTTATGTCTGGATTCTCAATTCTGTTCCATTGGTCTACGTATCTGTTGTTGTACCAGTACCAGGCTGTTTTGACTACTGTGTTCGTATAATAGGTTCTAAAATCAGGTAGAGTGAGGCTTCCCACTTTGTTCTTCTTTTTCAGTAATGCTTTGCTTATCCAGGGCCTCTTTCCCTTCCATATGAAGTTGGTGATTTGTTTTTCCATCTCATTAAAAAATGTAATTGGAATTTGAATTGGAATTGCATTGTATCTATAGATCATTTTTGGCAGAATAGACATTTTTACAATGTTAAGTCTTCCTATCCATGAACAAGGTATGTTTTTGCACTTATGTAGGTTTCTTGCAGTAGCGTCTTGTAGTTTTCTTTGTACAGGTCTTTTACATCTCTGGAAAGATTTATTCCTAAGTATTTTATCTTCTTGGGTGCTATTGTAAATGGTATTTATTTGGTGATTTCCTCTTCAATGCTGGTGTAGAGGAATCCAACTGATTTTTGTATGTTTATCTTGTATCCTGATACTCTGTTGAACTCTTCTAGTAATTTCAGTAGTTTTCTTGAGGGTTTTCTGTGTATAAGATCATGTCATCTGCAAATAGAGATACTTTTACTTCTTCCTTACCAATCTGGATGCCCTTTATTTCTTTAGCCTAATTGCTCTGCCTAAGACCTCCAGCACAAAGTTGAATAAGAGGTGATAAAGGGCATCCTTGTCTGGTTCCCAATTTCAAGGGGAATGCTTTCAGTGTCTCTCTATTTAGGATGATGTTGGCTATTGGCTTGGTATAAATGCCCTTTATTATGTTGAGGGATTTTCCTTCTATTCCCATTTTGCTGAGAGTTTTTTTTCAGGAATGGGTGTTGGAGTTTGTCAAATGCCTTTTGTGTAACAATTGATAAAATCATGTGATTCTTGTCTTTTGTTTTATTTATATGATGGGTTACATTAATTGTTTTTCTAATGTTGAACCATCCCTGCCTGCATACCTGGTATGAATCCCACTTGGTCATGGTGAATTATTTTTTTGATATGTTGTTAAATTTCATTGGCTAGAATTTTGTTGAGGATTTTTTAACCTAAGTTCATGAGGGATATAGGTCTGTAATTTTCTTTTTTTGTGGTGTCTTTACCTGGTTTTGGTATCAGGGGTATGCTGACTTCATGGAACAAGTTTGGGAGTATTCTGTCCTTTTCTGTGCTCTGAAATACCTTTAGTAGTAGTGGTGTTAACTCTTCCCTGAAAGTTTCATAGAGCTCTACAGTGAAGCCCTCTGGGCCAGGGCTTTTTGTTGTTGTTGTTGTTGGGAGTTTTTTTTGATTACCTTTTCAATCTCTTGTGGGTTTATTTAGTTGTTCTTCCCCTGTTTGTGTTTGTTTAGGTAGGTAGTATGTTTCTAGAAATTCATCCATTTCTTATAGGTTTTCAAATTTGTTAGAGTACAATTTTTTATAGTAATCTGATATGATTCTTTTAATTTCAGTTGTGTCTGTTGTGATATCGCCAATCTCATTTCTTATTCAGGTTATTTGTTTCCTTTCCTGTTTTTCTTTTGTCAGTTTGGCCAATGGTTTATCAATTTTGTTAGTTTTTTCAAAGAACGAGCTTTTGTTCTTGTTAATTCTTTTACCAATTGTTTTTCTGTTCTCTAATTCATTTAGTTCATTTAGTTCAGCTCTAATTTTCATTATTTGCTTTCTTCTGGTGCCTGAGAGTTTCTTTTGTTGCTCTCTTTCTATTTGTTCAAGTTGTAGGGGTAATTCTTTGATTTTGGCTCTCTTTTTCTTTTTGTGTGTGTGCATTTATTGATATAAATTGACTTCTGAGCACTGCTTTCACTGTGTCCCAAAGGTTTTGATGGGAAGTGTTTTCATTCTCATTGGATTCTATGAATTTCTTTATTCCATCCTTAATGTCTTCTATAACCCCGTTGTTTTTGAGCATGGTACTGTTCAGTTTCCAAGTGTTCGATTTCTTTTCTCTGCTTTTTCTGTTATTGATTTCTACTTTTATGGCCTTATGGTCAGAGAAGATGCTTTGTAATATTTCAATGTTTTGGATTCTGCTAAGGCTTGCTTTATGACATAATATGTGTTCTATTCTAGAGAATGCTCCATGTGCACTAGAAAAGAAAGTATACTTGGTTGCGCTTGGGTGGAATGTTCTATGAGGTCAAGGTGGTTTATTGTGGCATTCAGATCTCCAGGTCTTTTTTGAGCTTCGTTCTGGATGTCCTGTCCTTCACCGAAAGTGGTGTGTTGAAGTCTCCTACTAGTATTGTGGAGCTGTCTATCTCACTTTTCAATGGTGATTGTGTTTGTTTTATGTATCTTGCAGCCCTGTCATTGGGTACATAAATATTCAACATGGTTATATCCTCTTGGTATATTGTCCCTTTAATCATTATATAGTGTCCTTCCTTATCCTTTCTGATGGATTTAACTTTAGAGTCTATTTTGTCAGAAATTAATATTGCCACTCCTGCTCTTTTTTGATTGTTGTTTGCTTGATATATTTTTTTCCGTCCTGCAAGTTTTAGTTTGTTTGTCTCTACGTATAAGGCGTGTCTCTTGTAAGCAGCATGTAGACAGATCTTGTTTTTTAATCCATTTTGCCACTCTCTGTCTCTTTATTGGTGCATTTAGTCCATTTACATTCAGCATAATTATGGATAGGTTTGAGTTTAGTGCTATCATTTTGATGTCTTATTTTGTGTGTTGTTGACAATTTCTTTTTCACACTTAATTTTATGTGCTGAGTAGATTATATATTGCCTTTTCCTCTTATTCGTTGTTGTTGATTTTGTTTCTGCTGCGTCTCTTTTTTCTTCTATTTTATTTTGATGAGTAGGATCGTTCTCTCTTTTGTGGTTACCTTAATATATTTTTTAAAAGCATTTATCCCGATTATTTCTAAGTTTAAACTTAACTTTTATTTCTTTATATCGCCTTATCTTCCTCTCCATATGAAAGATCCATGACCACATTTCTCAGTCCCTCTTTATTGGTTTAATGTTGCCTTCTTTTACATAATGACATCCCTGTTTCCCTGTTTTGAGCGTTTATTTATTTTTACCTCAATTTATTTTTGTGATTTCCTTATCTGGGCTGACATCTGGTTGCTCTGTCCTATGTTCTCGTCTTAGGTTGATATCTGATATTATTGATTTTCTAACCAGAGAGCTCCCTTTAGTATTTCTTGTAGTTTTGGTTTGGTTTTTATGAATTCCCTGAACTTCTGTTTATTTGGAAATGTCCTAATTTCACCTTCATATTTGGGAGACAGTTTTGCTGGATATATGATTCTTGGCTGGCAAATTTTTCATTCAATGCTTTATATGAGTCATTCCATTGCCTTCTTGCCTACATGGTTTCCGTCAAGTAGTCTGAGCTTAATCTTATTGACTTTCCTTTGTAGGTGACTTTTTATTTACCCCTAGCTGCTTTTAAAATTCTCTCTTTATCTTTCGTTTTGGAAAGTTTGATTATAATATGTCTTGGTGATTTTCTTTTGACATCTACCTTATGTGGAGTTCGATGAACATCTTGGATAGATATCTTCTCATCTTTCACGATATCAGAGAAGTTTTCTGCCAACAAATCTTCAACAATTCTCTCTGTATTTTCTGTTATCCCTCCCTCTTCTGGTACTCCAGTCACTCATAGGTTATTTCTCTTGATAGAGTCCCACATGATTCTTAGTGTTTCTTCATTTTTTTTAATTCTTTTATCTGATTTTTCTTCAAATATATTAGTGCCAAGTGATTTATCTTCAAGTTCAGAAATTCTAGCTTCTACTTGCTCAGTTCTGCTCCTCTGACTTTCTATTGAGTTGTCTACTTCTGTAATTTTATTGTTAATCTACTGAATTTCTGATTGCTGTCTGTCTATGGATTTTTCCATCTTATTAAACTTTTCATTATGTTCCTGAATAATCTTTCTTATTTCTTCAATTGCTTTATTTGTGTGTTCCTTGGCTTATCCTGCGTATTGCCTGATCTCCTTCCTGATCTCATTCCTGATGTCTTGAAGAGTTCTGTATATTAATCTTTTGTATTCTGCATCTGGTAATCCCAGGAAGGCACCTTCATCAAAATGATCCCTTGATTTTTTGTTTTGAGAGCTTGTTGAAGCGATCATGGTCTGTTTCTTAATGTGATTTGTTATCAACTGTTTTCTCCATGCCATCTGTAGGTTATAGTATTAGTTTATTTTATGTTTGCTTACTATATCCTAGCTTCTTGCTTTGTTTTGTTTTGATATGCACAAATAGGTTGCTTGAGTGAGCTGGCTTGATTATTTTCACCTTTGAAGCTCTAACATCTTGTCACCAGATGGCTAGAGCTGTTATCAGGCATATGAGCCTAGGAGTCCATTCACTTTCCTTGTATGGATTCAGCTCAGGTGTCCAGGTAGTTGGTCATCAAGTGTGTGGTACAGGCTCTGTCCTACAGTTTTAGAGGGGCAGGGGTGATTGGTGTAAGTACAGGTATCTGGTTGCAGCAGGGGATCACACTCTCAACAAGGCAGGGGGCTGACAACTGTCCCCTGAGTGTCTGTGAGGAAAGTGCATCCCTGTTCCCTAGAGTGCACAGGTGAGTGGGTTCTGCAGATGGACCATGGGCACCCAATACTTTTGTTTGTAAGGACTGGGGGGTACCAGTTCTCCTTGGATACCTGTCACAGTTCTCTGAGTGACCTGAATGGAGCCCCTGATGTGGGTTTAATAGGCAAAGTGGTGTCAAACATCAAACACCCACCTCTCCACCGCACAGCTGAAACAGTTGCAGTCTGGCAACAAGGGCCTATTCTCCTGAAATAGGCCCACACATGTCCATGCAAGGGGAAAAGGCATTCAAAGTCTATGGACCTTTTATGCCTGGACAGGAGCCTTTTCTGTCCTGAGCTCCCCAGGTTAGTGGAGCTGGCAGATTATCTTTTCCCCCAGTTGTGAATTTATTCCTTCGCCATTTTTTTTTCCCCAAGGCCAGGAGAATGGCTCAGAGCACTCAGCCGGATCTATCTAAGGTTCAGGGAAATCCACAGCCACTGATGTCGGCTTGGGGGTGGGGGTTGTGGTAAAACATATGCAAGTACTTAACTTTTACCGAGAGCACCTTTCTTCTCTGGTTCCAGAGGTGTGAATAGGCCTTGTGGCTGGCTGTTTCTCCTTGAGGAAATTGCGGCTGAACACTACCACCAGCCCATCACAGTCGCTTCCAGGAATGGTGCCTGATGGCTCCTGGCAATTCAGGTCCAGCAAGTCCTCTCTGCTTCTGAACCATCTCTCCCTTCCCTGCCACTCAGTCCATTTTCTAAGTTTGCCTTTGATGTTCAGGGCTCCTCGCTTGTCATAAATATAATTGTTTCACTTGTTTTTTCAGGTCTTTGTTGGAAGAGGGATCATCAGAAGCATCTGACTACTCCATCATCTTGGCCACGCCTCCAGGTGGCATTCTTGACTTCTAGGTCAATGGAATCAGTGATGTGTCTCCAGGTGAGAGTATTGTTCCCTTTGGAACTAAGACCTCTAGATCCACAGAGCATAGGGTCATGGGGACAGGAAACAAACATTTCGTGAGTGGCTCACTAGGGGTAATAGTGAGTGGTGCCATTTCTATTTCCACCCCTTGATTCCTCAACTCGTGAATACTAGCTATGTCAGAAACAGCACCATACATATATGTTGAGAACATATACAGCATCCTGAAGAATATTGGTTCAACCCTGCAAGGTATTGCCACCTAGCTGACATTGTAGTCGTGTCTTTAGAAAGCCATTCCATCATTTTATGAAGACAGCTTCTTTAGGATGATGGGGAACATAGGAAGACCAGTGAATTCCATGACCATGGGCCATTGTTGCACTTTATTTGCTATGAAGTGAGTCCCTTGATTTGAGACAATGTGGTATGGATGCCATGACAGTGGATAAGGCATTCTGTAAGTCCACAGATGGTAGTTTTGTCAGAAACGTTACATGCAGGTTAGCCAAATCCATATCTAGAGTATCTATTCCAGTAAAAACAAAATGCTACCCTTTCCATGATGGAAACAGTCTACTGTAATCAACCTGCCACCAGGTTGCTGGCAGATCACCTCAAGGAATGGTGCCATATCGAGGACTCAGTGTTTGTCTCTGCTGCTGGCAGATTGGGCACTCAGCAGTGGCTGTAGACAACTAGGCCTGGGTGAGTGGAAGCCCATGTTACTGAGCCCATGCATAACCCCTATCCCTTCCAACAAGGCCACTTTGTTCATAAGCCCATTGAGAAATGACAGGAGTGGCTAGGGAAAGGGGATGACTGACCTCCACAGAACACGTCATCCTACAAACTTGATTGTTATGTTCTTCCACTGCTGAGATTACCCTTTGATGAGCATTCACATGAGACTCAAATATCTTCACTTATTTGGTCTCTTCAGAGAGGTCTACCCACATACCTCTTCCCCATACTTCCTTGTCTCTAATTTTCCAATCATCTTCCTTCCAAGTCCCTGACCTCCAGCAAAATCATTGGCCACAGCCCATGAATCAGTATACAGTTACACATTGTGCCATTTTTCCTTCCGAGCAAAGTGAACAACAAGGAGCCCTGCACAAAGTTCTGCCCACTGGGAGGATTTCCCTTCATCACTCTCCTTCAGGGAGGCTTCAGAAAAAGGATGCAGTGCTGCCAATGTCCACTTTTGAGTGGTGCTGCACAGAACCATCTGTAAACCAGGCACGTGTTTTCTTTCCTCAATCAACTGATCATAAGGAACTACCCATGAGGCCGTAGGTGCAGACTGGGATATGGAAGATAATGTGACAAGTTTGGAGACCATGGGCATTTGTTCCACTTCCTCATGCAACTTACTTGTGCTTTTAGGTCCTGCTCGGAACCAATCTTGTATATTTCACTTCCATTTAAGGATAGAATGCTGCCGTGAAGGTCTGACTTTATGGCTTTGTGGGTCAGACAACACCCAGTTCATGTTGGGCAGCTCAGGCTTCATGGTAACTTGGTGTCCCATGATTAAACATTCAGTCTCTACTAAGGCCCATAACAAGCCAACAGCTGTCTCAAAAGGAGAGTCATTATCAGCAGAGGATGGTAGTACTTTGCTCAAAAACCCTAAGGGTCTGTGCTGTGATACACCAATGGGGACCTGCCAAAGACTCCAAACAGCATTGCTATATGCCACTGACATTTCAAACACCATTGGATCAGCTGCATATTACTGCCCAAGTGGCAGAGCAGTTAGCATGGCAGACTGAACTGGTTCCAACTCATAGTGACCCTATAGGACAGAGTAGAACTGCCCCATAGAGTTTCCAAAGAGTGCCTGGTAGATTCGAACTGCCAACCTCTTGGTCAGCAGCCATAGCACTTAACCACCACACCATCAGGGTTTCCAAAAAACCCACTGCCGTCGAGTTGATTCTGACTCATAGAGACCCTATAAAAAAAAAATAGGATCTGTAAAAATGTTCATATTTCTTGCTTGTTGTTGATAATTTGTGTTTCTCTTTTTCTCTTTCCAGTCTACTTAAAGTTTATCAATTTTATGGAACTTTTTGTAAAACCAACTTTTTGCTTTGGTTTATTGTGTCTCTACCTTTTCTGTTTCATTGATTTCTGCTCTATCTTAGTAAGCTCTTTCTTTTACTCATTTGAGTTTTTATTTATAGTCCTTTTTAGCTGTTTCAGAAGTTAGCTTAAATCATTGAATTTAGAACTTCACTGTCTTCTAATATCAGAATTTAAAGCTATCAGTTTTTCTCTTGACAGTACTGTAGTGTTACCTGACAAGTTTTGATATGCTGTGTTTTTACTATCATGCATTAAAAAATTCTTTCTTATTTCTCTCATAATTTGTTCTTAACCAATGGGTTATTTAAATATATATTGTTTAATTTCTAAATATTTAAGCATTTTTCATATATCTTTTTGTTGTTGATTTCTATTGATTTCTCTTTGAATTCCACTACAGTCAAAGAATGTACAGTCTATGGTCTTAATCCTTTTATATTTATTGAGAATTGTCTTATAGTCCAGAATATGGCCTAGGGAGGTGAATGTTACATGTGCACTTGAAAAGAATGTATATTCTACATTGTTGGATACAGTATTTTATAAATGTCAATTTGGTAAACTTGGTTGATAGTGTTATCAAATCATCTATATCCTGGCTAAAATTTTGTCTAGTAATATTAGCAATTATTGAGAAAACAATGTTATTATCTCCAACTATAATTGTGAATTTGCCTGTTTCTTCCTATATTTCTCTCAGTTTCTGTTTCATATATTTTGAAACTGTGTTATTAGGTGCACAGGCACTTAAGAATTTTGTGTCATCTTGATATATTGACACTATTATCAACATGATTTTTTTTTCCTCTGATGATATTTGTGTCCTGAAGGCTATCTTTTCTGATGTTTTTATAGCCACTCCAACTTTGTTATGATTAGGGTTTGCATGGTATTTCTTTTTATATCCTTTACTATAATCTTATCTCTGTTTTCTCATTTAAGTAACATCAATTTTAGGCAGCATATAGTTGTGTCTTGATGTTTCTTATCAACACTGTCTATCTGCCTTTTAATTGGACCGTTTTGTCCATTTCTGTGTAATGTAATTATCGATATGAAAGGATACAAAGCTTGCTATGTGTTTGCTATTTTCTCCACATGTTCTTTGTCCCTTTTTTCCTTCCTTTCCCACCGTCTTTTAGATTAATCAAAGATTCTTTGTATTTGATTTTATTTTCCCTATTACCTTTTTAGGGATCCCTGGTGGTGCAGTGGTTAAAAGTGCTCATCTGCCAGCTGAAACATTGGCAGTTCGAACCCACCAGCCGCTCTGCAAGAGGAAGATTTGGCAGTCTGCTTCTGTACAGATTACAGCTTTGGAAACCCTATGGTGCAGTTCTGCTCTATCCTGTACAGTCACTATGAGTTGGAATTGACTCAAGTGCAATAGGGTTTATTACCTTTTAACTATATATATTGTTTTAATTTTTACTGGTTGTTCTAGTGGCTGCTATAGGTTGCTATTACTCATCATAGTCTACCATGAATTAACAGTATATTATGTCACATAGAATGAAAGAACATTACTAACTTACACTTTATTTTCTACCATTCTTTGTATCATTGTTGTCAGAGGATTTCTGCTTTTGTCAAACACAGTACCTTGTTGTTGTTACATTAAACAACTATCTTTCTAAGGCTATTTATTACTTTTTGTAGTTCACTTTATTTATATGAAAATGTATTTAATTTATCTTCATTTTTGAAGAGTATTTTCATTGGATATCTAATTCTAACCAAAAAACCAAACCCGCTGGCATCGAGTCAATTCCGACTCATAGTGGCCACATAGGACAGAGTAGAACTGCCCCATAGAGTTTCCAAGGAGAACCTGGTGGATTCAAATTGCCGACCTTTCGGTTAGCAGCCATAGCACTTAACCACTACACCACCAGGGTTTCCTTCTAATTCTATATTAATAGTATTTTTTCAGACTTTAAAGGTGTCAGTCTATTTTCTTCTACATCAATAGTATCTTCTTCCCCAGAAGTTTAAATATGTAATTTCTTTATCTCCTGCCTTGGATTATTTCTAATGAGAAACAGACATTCCTTATTTTTATATTGTGGTAAAAATATATATATATATATAAAATAAAGCATTTACCGTTTCAACATGTTTTACATGAACAATTCGATGACATTATTTATGTTCATCACATTGTGTAACCATCATCACTATCCATTTCCAAATTTTTCAGTCACCCTTAAAAGAAACTCAGTGCCCCTAGGCAAAGGCTATCTCTATCCACCTCCCTTCTGCCCCTGGTAACCACTAATAAACTTTGGTCTCTATACATTTACCTGTTTTAGGTATTTCATGTAAGTGAAATTGTACAATATTTATCCTTTTGGGACTGACTTGTTTCACGCAACATAATGTTTTCAAGGTTCATTCATGTTGTAGCATGTAATAGGACTTCGTTTTTCTTTATGGCAGAATAATATTCCATTGTATGTATATACTACATTTTGTTTATCCATCTGTTGATGCACATTTAGGATGTTTCCACCCTTTGGCTGTTGTGAATAGTGCTACAATGAACACTTGTGTATAAGTATCTATTTGTGTTGCAGCTTTCAATTTTTGGAGATGTATTCCTAAGAGTGGAAGTGCTGGATCATATTATAATCCTATATTTAAAGTTTTGAGGAACCACCAAACTGTTTTCCATAGTCACTGTATCATTTTACAATCCAACCAGCAATGGATGAGGGCTCCAGTTTCTCCACATAATCACCAAAATTTTTCATTTTCTGTTCTTCTGATCAAGCTGTCCTTGCTGTTGTCATTGTGAGGTGCCACCGAGTTGGCTGTGACTCATAACGACCCTGTGTACAACAGAAGAAAACACTGCCCGGCCCTGAGCCATTCTCACAGTTGTTGCTATGTTTGAGCCCATTGTTGCAGCCACTGTGTCCATTCATCTTGTTAAGGGTTTTCCTCTTTTTCACTGACCCACCACTTTACCAAGCATGTTTTTCTCCAGGGACTGGTCCTTATTGATAACATGTCCAATGTACATGAGATGAGGTCTCACATCCTCGCTTCTAAGGAGCATCCTGGCTGTACTTCTTCCAAAACGGAATTGTTTGTTCTTCCGACAGTCAATGGTATTCAGTATTCTTCGCCAACACCATAGTTAAAAGGCATCAAATCTTCTTTGGTCTTTCTTATTCATTGTCCAGCTTTCTCATGCATATAAAGCAGTTGAAAATACCATAGCTTGGGCCAGGTGTACGTTCATGAAATCTTTGCTTTTTAACACTTTAAAGAGGTCTTTTGCAGCAGATTTATCCAAAGCGACACATCCATTGGTTTCTTGACTGCTGCTTCTATTGGCATTGATTTTGGATCAAAGTAAAATGAAATCCTTGATAACTTCAATATATTGTCTGTTAATCAAGATGCTGCTTATTGGTCCACTTGTCAAGATTTTTGTTTTCTTTATGTTGAGGTGTAATCCATACTGAAGGCTGTAGTCTGATCTTCATCAGTAAGTGCTTCAAATCCTTTTCGCTTTCAGCAAGTAAGGTTGTGTCACCCACATATCGCAGATGGTTAATGAGTCTTCCTTCATTCCTGATGCCTCATTCTTCTTCATGTAGTCTAGTTTCCTGGCTTATTTACTCAGCATACAGATTGAATAAATATGGTGAAAGGATACAGCCCTGACACACACCTTTCCTGATTTTAAAACATGCAGTATCACATTGTTCTTTAAGAATGACTGCCTCTTTGTCTATATACAAGTTCCTCATGAGCACAATTAAGTGTTCTGTAATTCCCATTCTTTGCAATGTTATCCATAATGTGTAGTGATCCACACTGCTGAATGCCTTTTTGTAATCAATAAAACACAGGTAAACCTCTTTCTAGTATTCTCTGATTTCAGCCAAGATCCACCTGATGTCAGCAATGGTATACTTCATTCCATGTCCTCTTCTGAATCTGGCTTGAATTTCTGGCAGTTCCCTGTCGATGTACTGCTGCAACCACTTTTGAATGATCTTCAGCAAAATTTTATTTGTGTATAATATGAATGATATTGTTCAATAATTTCTGCATTCTGTAGGATCACCTTTCCTTGGAGTAGGCACAAACATGGATTTCTTTCAGTTGGTTGACCAGGTAGCTGTCTTCCAAATTTCTTGTTATAGGTGAGTGAACTCTTCCAGCATAGCATCTGTTTGTTGAAACATCTCAATTGATATTCCAGTAATTCCTGGAACCGTATTTTCACCAATGCTTTTAGTGCAGCTTGGACTTCTTCCTTCGATACCATTTGTTCTTGATTATATGCTACCTCCTGAAATGGATGAACGTCGACAAATTCTTTTTGGTATAGTGACTCCATGTATTCCTTGCATCTTCTTTTGATGCTTCCTGTGTAATTTATTATTTTCCCTGTAGAATCCTTCAGTATTGCAACTAGAGGCTCAAATTTTTTCTTCAGTCTTTCATATTGAGAAATGTCTAGCATGTTCCTCCTTTTTTTGTTTTTCCTCTAACTCTAGGTCTTTGTACACAAGCTGCCCTTTGAAATCGTCTGTTCAGCTCTTTTACTTCAATATTTCTTCCATTCACTTTAGCTACTCTACATTCAAGAACAAGTTTCAGAGTTTCTTTTGACATCTCTTTTGGTCTTTTCTTTCTTTCCTGCCTTTTTAGTGACCTTTTGCTTCCTTCATGTATGATGTTCTTGGTGCCATCCCACAACTCATCTGATATTCTGTCATTAGTGTTTAAAGTGTCAAATCTATTCTTGAGGTGGTCTCTAAATTCAGGTGGTACATACTCAAGGTTGTACTTTGGCTCTTGTGGACTTGTTTTAATTTTCTTCAGCTTCAGCTTGAACTTGCATGTCAGCAATTGGTGGTCTGTTTCTCAGTTGGCCCCTGGCCTTGTTCTGAGTGATGATGTTGAGCTTCTCCATTGTCTCTTTCCACAGATGTAGTCAATTTGGTTCCTGTGTATTCCATCTGGTGGGGTCCATGTGCATGTATAGTCGGCATTTATATTGTTGGAAAAAGGTATTTCCAATGAATTGGTCATTGCTCTTGCAAAATTCTGTCATGTGATATCCAGTTGTTTCCATCACCAAGGCCATATTTTCCAACTACTGATCCTTCTCTGTTTCTAACATTTGCATTTTAATTACCAGTAATTATCAATGCATTTTGATTGCATGTTTAGTCCATTTTAGACTGAAGAAGTTGGTAAAAATCTTCAATTTCTTTATCTTTGGCATTAGTTGGTTGGTGAGCAAATTTGAATAATAGTTGTATTAACTAGTCTTCTTGTAGGCATATGGGTATTATCCTATCACAGCATTGTACTTCAGTATAGATTTTGAAAGGTTCTTTTTGATAACGAATGTGAAGCCCTTCCTCTTCAATTTGTCAATCCTGGCATAGTAGACCATATGATTGTCCTAATCAAAATGGTCACTAGTAGTCCATCTCAGGTCACTAGCGCCTAGCATATTGATCTCATTTATTTCATTTTTGACAACTTCCAGTTTTCCTAGATTCATACTTTGTACATTCCACATTCCAATTATTAATGAACATTTTCAGCTGTTCCTTCTCATTTTAAGTCATGCCATATCAGCAAATGAATGTCCTGAAAACTTCACTCCATCCATGTCATTAACATCATCTCTGCTTTGTGAAGGCAGCTATTCCCCAATTGTATTTTGAATGCCTTCCAACCTGAGGGGCTCATCTTCCAGCACTATACCAGACAATGTTCTGCTACTTTTCATAAGGTTTTCGCTGGCTAATTTTTTCAGAAGTGGACTGCCAGGTCCTTCTTCCAAGTCTGTCTTAGCTGGGATCTCTGCTGAAACTTGTCCATCATAGGTGACCTTGCTGGTATTTGAAATACTGGTGGTATAGGTTCCAACATGACAGCCACATGCAAGTCACCACAGTGTGACAGACACACAAGTGGTGGCAAGCTATCCTTGTGGGGGTGAAATGGAATTTAATTTTGGTTTTAGTTGTAAGAGAAATTGGCATTCTTATTTTTGTTCTCCTATATGTAACTCAGAAACCCTGGTGGCATAGTTGTTAAGAGCTACAGCTGCTAACCAAAAGGTGGGCAGTTTGAATCCACCAAGCACTTCTTGGAAACTCTATGGGGAAGTTCTACTCAGTCCTGTAGGGTCACTATGAGTCGGAATCGACCCAGGGCAATGGGCTTTTTTTTATATGTAATGTGCTTTTTTCCTATATCTTTGAGTTAAAGCAGTTTTACTATGATGCCCCTAGGTGTGAGTTTCTTTGTACTTATCCTGCTTGAGGTTCATTTATACTTTCGGATCTATGGATTTATAGTTTTCAAAAAACTGAAAAATTTTTGGCCATTATTTCTTCAAATATTTTTTTCTGCCTCAATCTCTTTCCTCTCATTTTAGGAAACCATTTATATGTGTATTTGACTGCTTGATATTGCCACTGAGATTGCTGAGACTCTGTTTATTTTTTTGGCTTTTGTTTCTCAGCTTCAATTTGTATAGTTTTGTTGCCCTTTCTTCAGGTTCACTGATCTTTTCTTTGTCCATGTTGACTTTGCTGTTTAGCACTTCTATTGATTTTTTTATTTCAGTTTTATACTTTTTATTCCTCAAATTCCCATTTGGTTTTTATTTTATAGTTTCTTTTTTACTGTTGTTATTTACTCATTATGTCCATCTTTGTCTTTAAATCACTCAGCTCATTTGTAATAGCTCTTTTAAAGTGATTTTATGCTAATTCTAACATCTGTGTCATTCTGTGGTCTTTTTTATTGATTTATTTTATGTCTTTTATTTTGGGTCACTTTTCCATGTTTCTTCACCTGTCTATTATCTTTTTTTTTTACACCTTTGACATTATGAATCCTATATTATTGAACATCTAAACTTTTTTCTCTTCCTTTAAGCCATATTGAGTGTTGTCCTGGCAGGTTTATTTGTGCAAGAACTTGATCTTTTTGAGGCTCATTTTTAAGCTTTGTTAGTGTAAGTCTACAGTAATGTTTGTTCTAGGATTGAAATAATCTTATGCTTTATGTGACCTTTTTCAATTCTTATCTGAATGTTCAGTAAGGTCTTTCCTCTCTGGCTGGCCAGACGTTGAATGACTGCTAGCACTATGCAAACTCTGGAATACTCATCAGGTCTCTAATATTTGTTTTCTGCCTTGTGTATATGCAGCTTAGTATTCAGCCAAAAACTCATTGGGACCCTTTTGCCAATTTCTTGAACTTCTCTGCATATCTTCTTCTTATTTGCTATTCTGCCTCATAAATTATGGCTACTGATGCAATACCTAACTCTGAACTTGATCTCTTCAGCTCAACAAGACCACCATGCTCCATATTTTCCTTCCCTGTACTGCAGTCTGCAAAGTGCTTCTTGACAGAAAGCCAGGGCAGTCATTGGACTCAATTTCTGTGTTTCTCTTCTGTCAGCAAATGTAACCTGTGCTGCCTATTGTGCAATATCTGAAAACTACTGTTCCGTATACTACGCCAAGTTTTATAGTTATTACAGTGGGAGAGCTAGTCTAGTATTAGGAACTTCATGGGTAAAAGTGGAATTACTGCCCTACCAATTTTTTTTGTGAAAAATTTCAAACCTACAGAAAAGTTGAAACAATAGTACGCATACCCTAAACTTAGACTCACCAATTATTATCATTTTGCCACATTTACTGTCTGCCTGTCTATCTATATCTTTATCATCATCATCTGTCTACTCTTTTTTGAACCATCTGAAATAAAGTTTCAGATAGCATGAAGCTTCATCTTAAATACTTCAGCATGTATCTCCTTAGAATAAGAAAATCATATACAGTACCAGCATCACATAAGAAATTTAATATTGTTAAATATTATCTAATAGAATCTATATTCAAAATTCCTCAACTATCCTGCCAAAGTCTTTAGAGTTTTACTTTTTAATCTAGAATCCATTCATATATCTCTCGTTTTCTTTGATTTTACAACAACCCTCTTTACCTTTTCATCTTTTATAAACTTAACATTTCTGAGGAGTACAGGCTATATTTGTCAGGTTGTCTCCTCATGATTAGATTCAGGTCAAGGAGTTTTGGCAAAAAATAATAATAATTAATAGGCAATACTGTGTACTTCCCATTGCATCATATCAGGTAACATATATTATCAGTCTGTTCCATTATAGATGATGCTAAGTTTTATTACTTTGTTATTGTTGTTTATGTCGAAATTATCCACTGTAAAGTATCTTTTCCCCATTACAACCTATGCGTAATCTGCAGGGTGATACTTCGAGACAATATGAATACCCCATTCTCCAGTACGCTTTCACTCAGTGGTTTTAATACCCATTAATAATCATTGCTTAAATCAGTTTTTATGTTGGAGGTTACTAAATGGTGATTTTTCTAATTCCATCATTCCTTCTACAATTATTATCTGAAACTGTGTTGTAGTCAGGAGTCACACATAAATTTTATTTTAGAAAGAAATATTCAAAAAGTAAATGATAAATAGAAAAAGTTCTTTAGTAAATAGTGTATAGTTTGTTAGGTAGCGTCACTGATACAACATGACTTCCACCATTTTAGGGATTTAAAGTGAGCCCTCTGACAAGGCACATCGTTTTTTTTTAGAAGTGACATAGAACATTATCTTATCACAGAAAGTTCTCTGATGTACCTTCCCAATCAATTTCACTCCTATCCCTTAGAGAAAATTCACTGTTCTGTTTTTTCTCACCATTGCTGAGTAGTATTCCCTTGTATGTATGTGCCACAGTTTATCAATGCCTTTACTCTTTACAACTTTTTGCTATTATTAATAAAGCTTCTATAAGCTTTATTATGATGGACAGACTCTAGTGTGGTCCCATCAATCCCTGCCTCCTGGTGTTCATGTGCTTGTGTAATCACCTACCCTTGAGTGTTGGCAGAACCTGTGACTTGATTATAATCAATAGAATATAGCAAAGGTGGTCGTATGGCACTCTCAGGATTTCCTTGCTTTATGTACATACCGTCTTGCTAGAAGAATCTCTCTAGAGACTTTCTCTACATAGCCAGCTTGGAAGAAGTAAGTAACCATGTTGAGAAGCCTATATGGCAAGGAAAATAAAGCAACCTCCAGCCAAAGGTTCCAATAAGCTGCGGCCCTTAGGTCAAAACCACATAGGTAAGAACTTTTTTAACAATTTGAGTGAGCTGAGAAGTGAATTATTCACCATTTGAGTTGCCAGGTGAGAATGCAGTCCAGCTGACACTTTGATTGCAGTCTTGTGAGACCCTAAGCAGAGGACCAAGCTAAGATGTGCTTAGATTCTTGACTAACCACAAAAACTGTGAGATAATAGATATGTGTTGTTTTAAGCCACCAAATTTGTGGTAATTTGTTATGCAGCAATAGATATCCAATATAGCTATTCTTGTGCTACTCTGTTTGTGAACATATATTTTTATTTCTCTTGGGCATATGACTAGGATTGGAATTGCTGGTTAATGAGGAAGGTGCATATTTGGTTTTATAAGAAATTTCCAATCCTTTCTCCAAAATTGTTCTAACATTTTACATTCTTAACAAGAATGTATGAGTGTTCTAATATCACTGTGTCAAAAATTGGCATTGTCAGTCTTCTAAATTTTAGTTATTCTGGAAAGCGTATAATGATATCTCACTATGATTTTAGTTTGCATTTCATTGATAACTACCACATTTTTATGCAAATAACAAAACTTCTACATTTGTTTGCCAACTGTGCTGTCCCCCTGCAAGGTATTTTTGTGAGAATGTTAAGCTAATTTTTTTTACAGCAACATACAAAAAAAAAAAAGGCATATGAAAATACCTCGTGGGCAGAGGGCATGGTTGGCAAACAAATATAGAAGGTGGGTGTTATTTGGGTAAAAAAAAAAAGGTAATAATGTGAGCACTTATTCACATACTTATTGGCCATTTGTATATCTTCTTTTATGAAGTGTCTGTTCAGATTATTAACCAATTTTTAATTTGGTTGTTGGTCTTTTTATTATTGGCTTGTAGATGTTTTTAAACATTCTGGACACCAGTAATTACTGTTTTGTAATTATTTTCTCCCAGTCTAAAGTTTGCCTATTCATTTCTTTAAACTTATATTTTGATGAGAATTTTTTAAGTTTTTGATGGTATAATTTATCTGATAACTTACTAAAAATGTATAATCTTTCACACACACATATTTTTTTCTTTTGGTGATCTAATAAACTCTTGCTTCCCTTCAAGTCACAAAGATATTCTTCTATGTTTTCATGCTATACGTTATTGTTTTAACTTTTGTTCTTAGGCCTATGATCAATTTCAAATTAATTTCGTGTACAGTGTAAAGTAGAGGTTGTGCTCCCCCTCCCACTCCAGTTAGTTACTCAGTTATTTTAAAAAGAGTTTTCTTTCATTATTGTATTGCTTTGTCAAAAATTAAATGACCATGGAAGTCTATTTCTAGTTTCTCCATTCTTCTCGATCTATTTTCCAATATTCAAGCCAGTGTCATGATTTCTCAGTTACTGTAGTTTTATAGTATATATTGAAGTCATGTTGTGTAAGACCTACAGCTTCGTTTTCTTTTTTTCTAAATTCCTTTTCTATTCTAGGTCCTTTTCATTTCCATATAAATTTAATAATTATTTTGTCAATTTCTATAAAAAGTTCTGCTAGAATTATGACTAGTGTTGCTTTGAATCTGTAGATCTATAGAGACAATTGTCAACGTAGAACTCGACTCCTCAAATCCCCACTTATTTCGGTCTTTTAAAATTTCTTCACAATGTTTTATGATTTCCAGTTTAGAGGGCTTCCATATCTTTTGTTAAATTAATTTCTGTTTCATATTTTTGTAGCTATTGTAAAAGTGTTTTAAAGTATAATTTTCCAATTATTTGCTGTTTATATAATGACAGCGTTCTTGAGCTATTATTACTTTATGCTATAGCTATGATCTTACCATTGCTATCTAGAAAATTAGGCTAAACCCATCCCTGGTGCAAATGATAGACTCCAAAACACATATGAAAATTGGCTTGATCTTCACTTTTTTCCCCTTAAATCACCACACCTCCCTATCTCACAACTTGATGGTAGCTGTTGCTGTCATCAGCACCTGTACAATTCTATATCACTTAGTGGTGACCAAATGTGTCCTAGTAGTTCTTCTGAACCATGAATCCCCTAAAACTAAATCAGGTAACCTAGATTCTCTGTTACTTACAAGATTTTGTGATCAAATAAATCCTAAATAAAAACACATATCCTAAATAAAAACCAGGATGTGTTTGTGTATGTGTGTTTAGAAATTTTTACTTGCACTTGCTAATGAAAATAGGATGATTTTTATTTTATAGATGACCAACTGGCCATAGTGACAATAATATGCTACAGAAATAATGAAGTTATAAATGAGAAATAGATGGACTTTTGTATATTAGTGCTTGACTACAGAAAGAAATGAAGTCAGAGGGGGAGATAATTTATTCTAGTGATTTTTAAGCCTATTTATTCTTTTTGGATCCAAGCACTATTTTTTCCCATAAGAAATATTGTTGTCGTTATTGTTGTTATGTGCCGTTGAGTCAATTCCAACTCATAGCAACCCTATGTACAACAGAACAAAACACTGCCCAGTCCTGTGCCATCTTCACAATCATTTTTATGCTTGATCCTGTGTTGAAGCCACTGTGTCAATCCATTTCATTGAAGGGCTTCCTCTTTTTCACTGACCCTCTACTTTACCAAGCATGATGTCCTTCTCCAGAGACTGATCTGTCGTGATCACATGTCCAAAGTATGTAAGATGGAGCTTCTAAGGAGCATTCTGGTTATATTTCTTCTAAGACAGATTTGTTCATTCTTTTGGAAGTCCATGGTATAGTCTATATTCTTTGCCAACACTATAATTCAAAGTCAGTAATTCTTCTTTGGTCTTCCTTATTCATTACCCAGCTTTTACATGCATATGAGATAACTGAAAACACCATGGCTTATGTCAGGTGCACCTTAGCCCCTATGTGCCTGTCCATTTGTTATACTGTGGGAGCTTGCATGTTGCTGTGATGCTGGAAGCTACGCCACCGGAATAGTGTCATCCATGGTGGACACGTTTCAGCTGAGCTTCCAGACTAAGACAGGCTAGGAAGAAGGACGCAAAGGTCTACTTCTGAAAAGAATTAGCCAGTGAAAACCTTTTGAACAGCAGCGGAACATTTGGTCTGATATAGTTAGTGTTGGAAGGTGAACCCCTCAGGTTGGAAGGCACTCAAAAGACCTCTTCAGCTGCATCCTCAAAGTAGGGTTGATCTTAATGATGTGGATGGAGTCAAGCTTTCAGGACCTTCATTTGCTGATGTGGCATGACTCAAAATGAGAAGAAAGAGTTGCAAATATCCATTAATAATTGGAATGTGAAATGTACAAAGTATGAACCCAGGAAAGCTAGATATTGTCAGAAATGAAATGGAATGCATAAACATTGATATCCTAGGCATTAGCGACCTGAAATGGACCGGTAGTAGCCATTTGAATCAGACAACCACATGATCTACTATGCTGGGAATGACAACTTAAGGAGGCATGGCATTGCATTCATCATCAAAAAGAATATTTCAAGATCCATCCTAAAGTACAACGCTGTCAGTGATAGGATAATATCCATATGCCTACAAGGGAGACCAGTTAATACGACTTATTCAAATTTACACACCAACTGCTAGGGCCAAAGGTGAAGAAACAGAAGATTTTTATCAGCTGTTTCAGTCTGAAATTGATTGAACATGCAATCAAGATGCACTGATAATTACTGGTGATTGGAATGCCAAAGTTGGAAATAAAAAAGGATCGGTAGCTGGAAAATATGGCTGTGGTGATAGAAACAATGCTGGAGATGGCTTGATAGGATTTTGCAAGATCAACATCTTCTTCATTGCAAATACCTTTTTTCACCAACATAAAAGGCGACTATACATGTGGACCTGGCCAGATGGAATACACAGGAATCAAACTGATTACATCTGTGGGAAGAGATGATGGAAAATCTCAATATCATCAGTCAGAACAAGGCCAGGGGCTGACTGTGGAGCACACCATCAATTGCTCATCTGCCAGTTCAAATTGAAGCTGAAGAAAATCAAAACAAGTCCATGAGAGCCAAAGTATGACCCTGAATATATCCCACCTAAAATTAGAGACCATCTCAAGAATAGAATAAGAAATATTATGCAGATCTAAAATATAAAACAATCAGAAAAAAGACGAGCTGCTCTGGTTTAAGTGGAGGTAGAGAGCATAGATCACACTTCTTCCTATGGGCCCTTTTATGTTATGCTAGAGTTAAGAGATCTAGTTAGGAAAACACAAATCATACTATTTTAAAGAAGTAAGAACCAATCATCTGTGTCCTTAGACTTGGCTCTGTTATTTAGTACAAATTTTTTGTGACTGAGCAAATCACTTAATCTTCTCTTGTTCTTAGCTTCTCATCTGTCAATTGATGGGCATGATACATGCTGTACTTATCATACAGTTATTACAGGGATCAGATGAGATGATACATGTTGAAAGGATTTTGGAAACTAAATTTTCCCCTAAATGTAAAGATCATATTATCGCTATTGTAAAAGTTGCCTCTCCATTGCATGAACAGCATTTTGGTGTTTAAAAACATGGCTTGTCCCTGGACCCTGTCCCATGCCGCCCCCAGCACCACTCTGTTGAGCACCATGCCCCCACGCAGGACCAGTACAGACATCCAGATCCCCAGGCCCATCCCGCTGCACAGCTCCCAGGCTCACCCTGCCAGCTCTGATTCATGCCACAAACAACCTTTCCTCGCCTCTCCTTCCCCCCACTGTACTTGCCTTGCTGCACCATAGCTGAGTGACTGGCCCTGCCCACCAGGCCAAGGTGGTGACAACTATCGTGCCCACACATGAGCAAGCAAAAAAACATGTCCAGCCCACTCGCCTAGACATAACCTAATAAAACAAAAAAGCAGGATGAAACAAACAAACCTATGATCAATAACTGAAGAAAATAATTCCTGAATGTCTTGGAGTCAGCAGACAATATCAAAATGTAAAAAAAAAAAAAAAAAGGACAGGATGGTTCCAGTAAGCAATCAAAATAAAACAACATGTGACCTTCTGGTAGAAAAGGCACTGGAACTATCTTATTGGGAATTCAAAAGTCTGATATTCAGGGTTCTCCAAGAGATTAGGGAAGAGATCAAGGAAAACACAAACAAAACTAAGGAAAAAAATAGACAAAATCATGGAAAATACAGACAAAATCTGGGGGAAAAAGACAAAACAATGGGAAAAGGATACAAGAACAAAATGTCAAAATAAACAATTAGAAACCATACAAAAACAGTAATTAGAAATCCAAAAGACAAAAAAAATTTCAAAAATGGACAATACGATAGAAGGTTTTTGCTCAGCATACAGATTGAATAGGTAGATGTAGTCGATTTGACTCCTGTGTACTCCATCTGGGGAGGTCCACGTGTATAATCACTGTTTATTTTCGTGAAAAAAGGTATTGGCAAAATTCTATCATGTGATCTCTGGCCTTGTTTCTATCATCAAGGCCATATTTTCCAACTACTGGTCCTTGTTCTTTGTTTCCAACTTTTGCATTCCAATCACCAGTAATTATCAATGCATTCTGATAGCATGTTCAATCAATTTCAGACTGCAGAAGTTGGTAAAAATCTTTGATGTCTTCATCTTTGGCCTTAGTGGTTGGTGCGTAAATTTGAAAAATAGTTGTATTAACTGGTCTTCCTTGTAGGTGTGTGGATATTATCCTATCACTGACAGCATTGTACTCAGACTAGATCTTGAAATGTTCTTTCTGACAATGAATGCAATGCCATTTCTCTTCAAGTTGTCATTCCCAGCACAGTGGACCATATGATTGTCCAATTCAAAATGGCCAATACCAGTCCATTTCAGCTCACTAATGCCTAGTATATCAATCTTTATGTGTTCCGTGTCTTTTTTGATGATTTCCAATTTTCCTAGATTCATACTTTTTATATTCCATGTTCTGATTATTAATGGATATTTGCAGCTGTTTCTTCTCATTTTAAGTCAAGCCACATCAGCAAATAAAGGTCCTGAAAGCTTGACTCCATCCATGTCTTTAAGGTTGACTCTACTTTGAGGGTGCAGCTCTTCCCCAGTGGTCTTTTGAGTGTCTTCCAACCTGAGGGGCTCATCTTCTGGCACTATATCAGACAATGTTCCACTGCTATTCATAAGATTTTCACTGGCTAATTCTTTTCAGAAGTAGACCTTTGCGTCCTTCTTTCTAGCCTGTCTTAGTCTGGAAGCTCAGCAGAAACGTGTCTACCATGGGCGATTCTGCTGCTATTTGAATATGGGTGGCATAGCCTCCAGCATCGCAGCAAAATGCATGCCCCCACAGTATGACAAACTGACAGATGCATGGGGGATTCTATACATAGAGAACCCTGAAGACTCTACAAGAAAACTACTGGAACTAATAGAAAGATTCAGTAGAGTAGCAGGATACAAGATAAACATGCAAAAATCAGTTGAATTCCTGTACATCAATAAAGAGAACTATGAAAAGGAAATCAGGAAAGTAATGCCGTTTATAATAGCCCCTAAAAAGATAAAATGCTTAGGGATAAATCTTACCAGGAATGTAAAAACCCATATAAAGAAAACTACAAAAAGGTACTACAAGAAACCAAAGAAGACCTACGTAAATGGAAAAACATGCATGCTCATGAATAGGCTGAATCAACACCGTGAAAATATCAATTTTACTCAAAGCAATCTACAAATACAATTCAATCCTGATCCAAATACCAACAGCATTATTTAATGAGATGGAAAAACTAATTTTTAACTTTATATGGAAAGGAAAGAGGCCCCAGATAAGTAAAGCATTATTGAAAAAGAAGAATAAAGTAGGAGGCCTCACACTAGCTGGCTTCAGAACCTACTATACAGCTGTGGTAGTCAAAGCATCCTGTTACTGGTACAACGGCAGACACATTGACCAATGGAACAGAATCATGATTCCAGATGTAAATCCATCCACCCATGGTCATCTATTTTTTGACAAAGTACCAAAGTCTATTAAAAGGGGAAAGACAGTCTTTTTAACAAATGGTGCTAGCAAATGGTCCGTTGTTAAAGAAAAATGAAACAGGACCCATACCTCACAACATATACAAACACTAATTCAAAATGGATCAAAGACCTAAATATAAAACAAAAATTATAAAGATCATGGATGAAAAAATAGAGTCAGCACTAAATGCCCTAATATCTGGCACAAATAGGATTAAAAAAAAATACGAACTCTAGATAACAACACACAAACACCAGAAGATAAGGTACATAACTGGGATCTTCTAAAAATTAAAAAACTTAAGTTCATCAAAAGACTTCACCAAAAGAGTAAAAAGAGAACCTACAGACTGGGAAAAAAATTTTGGCCATGACATATTTGAAGATGGTCTAATCTCTAAAATCTATAGGAAAATCCAACACTTCTACAACAAAGACAAATAATTCAATTAAGAAATGGGCATAGAATACGAGCAAACACTTTACCCAAGAAGACATTCAGGTGTTAACAGACACATGATGAAATGCTCGGGATTGCTAAGCATTAGAGAAATGCAAATCAAAACTACAAAGAGATATCATCTCACCCTGACATTATTGGCACTAACTAAAAAGAAAAAACAAAATAACTAATGTTGGAGAGACTGTGGGAAGACTGGAACACGTGCATTGCTGGTGGGACTGCAAAATGGTACAGCCATTTTGAAAAGTGATATGGCACTTCCTTATAAACCTAGAAATAGAAATACCATATGATCCTGCAAACCCACTCCTAGGAATATATCCTATAGAAATAAGAAAAAAAATTAGCGCTGTCCCACAAATAGTCATAAATGCACCCTTATTCACAGCAGGAGAAGATGGAAACAACTTAAGGGCTCATCAACAACTGAATGGATAAACAAACTATGGTATATACACACAATAGAATACTATGCAACAATACTGAACAATGATGCATCTGTGAAACATCTCACAACATGGATGAATCTGGAGGGCATCATAGCTGAGTGAAATAAGTCAATCACTGCCAACCTTTTGGTTAGCAGGCATAGCACTTAACCACTACACCACCAGGGTTTCCAATACAGTATGAGACCACTATTATAAAAACTCATGAAAAGGTTTACACATGAAAAGAAACAATCTTTGAAGGTTGCAAGGGAGGAGAGATGGGGAGGGTAAAACACTAACTAGACAGTAGATAAGTGGTAAATTTGGTGAAAGGTAAGACAGTATACAATACTGGGTAAATCAGCACAAATTGATCAAGGCAAAGTCATAGAACCTTCATAGACATATCCAAACTCCCTGAGGGACCTAATTACTGGGCTGTGAGCTGGGGGCCATGGTGTTGGGGGACATCTAGTTCAATTGGCCTAACACAGTTTATAAAGAAAATGTTCTTCATCCTACTTTGGTGTGTAGTGTCCAGGGTCTTAAAAGCTTGTGAGTGGCCATCTAAGATACATCTACTGGTCCCATCCCATCTGGAGCAAAGGAGAATGAAGAAAACCAAAGACACAAGGTGAAGATTTGTCCAAAGGACTAATGGATCACAACTACCACAGCCTCCATGAGACTGAGTCCCAAACAACTATATGGTACCCAGCTACCACCAACGACTGCTTTGACAGGGTTTACAATAGAGGGTCCTGGATAGATCTGGAGAAAAATGTAGAACAAAATTTTAACTCACAAAAAAAGTCCAGGCGTACTGATCTGAAAGAGACTGAAGAAGCCCTGAGAGTATGGTCCCAGACACCCTTTTAACTCAGTACTGAAGTCACTCCTGAAGTTCACCCCTTGGCCAAAGATTAGAAAGGCCTATAAACAATCAATAGCACGTGTAGTTCAACATGTACATGAGACTAAATGGACTAAATGGATGCACTATCCCAAAAGCAAAGACGAGAAAGCAGGAAGGGAAACTGGAGGAATGGAGATGGGGAACCCAAGGTCAAGAAGGGGAGAGTGTTGCCATATCGAGGGGTTGGCAATAAATTTTGCAAAACAATTCTTGTACTAATTGTTTAATGAGAAACTACTTTGCTGTGTAAACTTTCACCTAAAGCAGAATTTAAAAAATATGGTTTATAAAGGAGCCCTGGTGGCACAGTGGTTAACAGCTCAGCTGCTATCCAAAGGTCAGCTGTTCGAATCCACCAGTCGCTCCATGGAAGCTCTATGAGGCAGTTCTACTCTGTCCTATAGGGTCACTATGAATCAGAATCTACTCGACAGCAATGGGTTTGGTTTGCTTTTGTAAAATAAAACAAACTGGATATGTCTCAAAGAAACTGTCATCTCATAAGTACTCTTATGCTTATTGGATTTTTATCATGTGCATTATTATCTGTGAAAGGCAAATGATATCTGTATGGTGAGCTGAAGCAGATTAGCCACAAACCAGGGGATCAACGAATTTTTGTAGATATGCAATGTACCTGGATCTCAAAAACAATGTAGCAATGGCAGTGGGCAGCTGTAGATTAGATGGTCCGTTGTGAAACATGGTGAATGGGTCTTAAGTGTTTCCAACAGCCACAAAGCTTGTAAAACATCAAATGTGGCTTGTAACTGAAGAATGATCATCTCTTACAGTCACTGTAAAGAAGCTGCTACTTATATGTCCACTTTATAGGTTTGAGTTCTGAATATTATAACCCTTGCTATGGATGGCAAAATGTCAGCATTATAAACCAGACATAGGTATCTGTGTTAAAAATTATCAAACTCAGGCATGAATAATCCTTCAGATGACCTTTTATTAAGAAAGCTGAATAGGTGCAATGGTCTGATGTGTGGTTCTTTTTTGAATTCACAAGTGTCTGAAATGCAAGGTTATCTTGGAATCAATAAAAGAATAAATGGGTTTATGAAGATGATTTGATGAGTATTAATCAGTAAGAATAAAGTCACATACTTAGCTTTCAAAATATTCTGCTCCTAGGCCAAGTAGGTACTTGAAAAGAAATGGAAAAGAAAAATGTTAACTTCTCTGGGAAGAAGACAATTATTTCACTTTGTACATTTATATTCAGAACACATCGACAGTGAAGATAAATAAAATCCACATTGTAAATATTCCATGAGGTATATTCACCAGTTCCCAGAACTCAAAGTCACTTCTTTGGACAGTAGGCCACTCTGAGATGTGCCATTGCCTTCATCTGGAAGACAACTATCACAGCATATTTATTGTAGTGCTCTTTATTTTAGTAAAAGTATCTGTAAAGAAGATTTCAGTACCCTCTGAATCACATAGAAACAAAGTGATCATTTTTATTGTTCTGCCATTTAATCATTTACTAGTATAACCAAACATATAAAGCTGAGGGGGTGTGAGGAACTTGCTTATTTGATGCAGTGCTTCTGTACTGGCTTTGGATATAAAACTATGTACCAAGTCCATTATTCTGAATAATGGACTGCAAAATAATTAGTATCTAGAATGTTCTTTTTTAAAAACTACTACAAATCAATAAGTAAAAAAAAAAAAAAAAGAACCCACAGCCCCATAGCTAAAAAGAGCAAAAGTCACTACAGGAAATATCTAAAGCATTTGCTTTCTTGTTGTTATTCTGGGTTACCAAGTAATCCTTTATCTCTCTTTACAAACAAATATTAGTGAAGCACACTTTATGGACCATGGAAGGTACTTTCTTACCTACATAAAGCCCCTAACTTGCATAAAAAAGTCTGTAGGGCAGGGTAGAACTGTCCCATAGGATTTCCAGGGAGCAGCTGGTGGATTCAAACTGCCAACCTTTTGGTTAGCAGCCATAATTCTTAACCAGTGTACCACCAGGGCTCCTGTAAAAAAGTCTAGGTTTCTGTAAAGCATATACTACGAAGAATGGTAAGGCCTGGAAGTAGCATAACATGGCTAGTGATAGCCAAACAGAGCCAGGACACTAGACATAACTCATTTAAACAATTGTACCAGAGACCTAATAAATTCATTCTAATTACACTCCAAATCATGGCCATCAGTACAGGCTGCTGATACGTGGGTGAGCAGAGGGTTAAACAGAATATGCTTGAAGAGTAAATAAAAAGGCAATAATGAAAGACTAAGCTGCTAGTACAATAGCACTCAGAAGAATTTGTTAAATTATTGATGTTTCCCTATTACATTCCATCTCAACTCCCCCCTCTTGACTCACTTGTAAAATATTTAGAAATTTTAGGGAAGAATCATGGGAGTATATTTATATGAGCTCAGTGCAGGATGAGGTTTTAAAAAAAAAAAAGTACTAACCATAAGAGGTAAGATTGATAATCATTACGAAGGGTGAAATGTCAAGCCTGAAATGGAGACATGTTTACAATACATAAAACTGCAAAATAATTAGTATCTAGAATATTCTTTTTTAAAAACTACTACAAATCAATAATTAAAAAAAAAAAAAAGAACCCACAGCCCCATAGCTAAAAAGAGCAAAAGTCACTACAGGAATTTTGCAAAAGCTGAGAGAAATATGGAGAATAAAAACATGAAGAGATGTTTATCTCATTAATAGTCAGAGAAATACAAACGAAAACTACTGTGAAATAGCATTTACACATCTGAGAAAATTACGATTATCAACACCAAATTTGGCAAGGATTTGTATCGGTGGGAACACTAAGGATCTCCTGAGGGGAGAGTAAATTTTACCTACACTTTAGGAAATAATTTAGCATTAAACATTTGTATATCCTATGGCCTAGCAATTTCAAACTTAGTAGTAAGTTTTAGACAATTCTTGTACATGTTTACCAAGAGGCCTGAATAAATAAATTTTAGTATATTCAAAAAAAGAATATCATATACCATTTAAAAAGAACAAATTAGAGCTCACACACAAAAAAGTGGATAAATCTTGGAAGAAGAGTTTTAAAAAAAAAGGAAGTCAAGGTACTATTTATATAGTGATTCCATTTTTATTAAGCTAAAAAGCAAGCAAAACAATGTATTGTTTAAGAATGTTTAAATCTGTGATAAAAGTATTTTTAAAAGCAAATTAATAATAATCATGAAATTGTAAATGGTGTTATTACCTTTGGAGGCTGGGGAGGGGGATAGGGAAAAAGTGCAAAAGGACAGCCAATGGTTTTAATAACTTGTAGCAATTAGGTTGGGTGGTGAGTTCCCAGGCATTAATTTTATTATTATGCATTATAACTGGCATTATATATTAAAGATTCTCTTATGAGTATTAAATATTATAAAGCCTTTAGTTAAAATTATTCAAACAGCTTCAGCCTCCTGCTGATGAGTACCTACTAACTAATTTACTGGAATCCTTTTTTTTCCCCCATCTCCTTTAATTCTAACCAGACCCAGGACTTGAGGTACCCAGGGATGATTCCTATTGGCCCTAAGTTTCAGCTCTCCCTCTATTTCAGCATCAGACCAGTCCAATAAACCTTTGTTTCCTACTCCTTGGTTTCAACCTATTCCCTTGTTTTTTACCCCAGTTACTTATGAAAAGATAGACTGCATATCCCTTTCTACATAGAATTCTGAAAACTGTCTGCCATAAATTCTCTGTCTCAGTTCTTTGCTTAACTTTTGGGGTGCTGCTTTTTCATTTTGGTTCTCAAATATTTCCCCAATTGGGATTGAGGTTTCTGTGTTTCTACCCTATTTAGCTGGCTGCCCCTCTAAATTCAGCCACCAGTGCTGGAAGAGTTCCCCCAACACTTGCCCTCTGTCTCCTATCTTACTGAGTGGAATTATGAAGCCTGTCTCCCAAACTCTGAGTTCATATGGAAAAATTGAAGATAAAGAGAATTCTTGAGATTGTTAAGTATATTAAAGACAATAATTAATTGCCATTCTTCTACTTCTGGAGTTCCAAGATATATTCACACACGTGTAGCTCAATTATTGTTTACAGCTAGTGCAAATCTTAGGAAAGTGTTACGTTGATATTGTCACATAGCAGATGTCCATCTCAGAATGAGGTATACTTCTTTCTGGACAGAATTTGGCTCACGTAACTGAGTATGCATCATGAAATGCTAAAATATGAATACTGATGACCTTTGAAATTTTTATCAGATCATAGCAAATATTAATTCTACTTTCATAATTCATCTTTCTCCTTTTCAAACAGAATAAAAAGATGAAAATTTCCTGCCTTTTGAGTTACTTTTAGCCAAATGCTTGGTAGGTAAAATTTTTGTGGGTTCAAAATCTTTTCCATTAAGATGCATTGTTCTCATTTCCAAAGATTATTCTTACTTGTTAAGCATTTATTTTCTTCAGTCCCCAAAAAGCATTTATAAAGCACTTGAGTATTTACTAAGATCTGCCAAGATCCTATCCTTTTCCTTTGGTTGCTTAATCAATATCTTCTTTTACTTAATACTCTGATTTTCACCTTCAAAAATCTCTTGATGGCAATGAACTCTGGTCTCCTTAGAAGTACACATACCCTTAACTCTTAGGCAACATTTTCTCACTACAGAAGCTGCTTGAAACCAAAGTAAAGCTTTTAAAGATGTATATCAGTTGGTCTCCTTAAGCTACTCCTCCTATACAGTAGAATTTTTTTTGGAATCTCTAAGGACCAACTTACGTTCTAGGAATAGAAGTGAAATTCACATTTCTCCAGTTGTAACAGGTAAAACCTGAATGTTATTAGAATCATGGATATATCTAGTATTGGGGATTCAAGAGACCTTAAAGGTCATCTACTCCAACTACACATACAACTTTTCACTATTTAGACAATTAGATATCCAGTGAAAAGAACATTGAAAAGAAGCATTGCTCTATCCTATCTCTACAAGTAAGTGATTTAGTACGATGTGTTCTTGGGTCCCTAGAAACCATGTCTATAGCCACCAGGAGAATAAGAACATAATTTTCCCTGAAAATTAGAGGGAAAACTTTTTATGCTTATTTGCAAGCAAAGAGTGCTTTCTTTTTTATTTTTATTTTTTCTGACCAGCACAATGTGCAACCATTTGAGAAAGTATTACAGACAGAAGGCATATCTAAATTTCCATTCAGAGTTTGGTGCCTTTATAGTCCACTAATCAAATATTTGCTATGATCTTTCATTATGTAACTTTTTCTCTGAGTAAATTCTGACTGTCATCTTTTTGCAGCCCACGCTATTTTCAGCATCTTAGCATTTTTAATTATGATGTGTTTTATTAAAACGTACCCTTTAAAGAGTAAAAATTATTCTAGCACTGCTTAAGTTGAGGCTTTATGTCCTTGACATCAGCTATTAGAATATGGCAGATGTAATTAATCTGTCAAAACACAAAAGTAGTGAATGTACTGTGGATCATAATTCATTTGAAAAAAAATTAACATTTAATATGTACCATCAAGCACATTAATGGCACTTTCCAAAGTCTAATAGAGAAAAGTTGGATACACATTATCCATGTGTGTGCATTATGCTGGGCTTTTAAAAGATAAATGTTAAAGTGGAGAACACCTTGACATATATTCTTTTTCCGAAAAGTGTGGCGTAAAACTCCTAGGAATATATCCTAGAGAAATAAGAGTCATCACACGAATAGACATATGCACACCCATGTTCGTTGCAACATTGTTCACAATAGCAAAAATATGGAAACAACCTAGATGCTCATCAACAGATGAATGGATAAACAAATTATGGTACATACACACAATGGAGTATTATGCAATGATAAAGAACAAGGATGAATTTGGGAAGCAAAGCATCTCATAGCATGGATAAATCTGGAGGGCATTATGCTGAGTGAAATAAGTCAATCACGGAAGGACAAATATTGTCTGAGACCACTACTGTAAAAACTCATGAACAGGTTTACACACAAAAATAAAAAATCTTTGATGGTTACAAGGGAGGGGAGGGGTGGGGATGGAAAAACAGTAACTAGACAATAGATAAGTGGTAACTTCGGTGACGGGTAAGACAGTACGCAATACACAATACTGGGGAAGCCAGCGCAACCTATACAAGGCAAGGTCATGGTAGCTCCATAGACACATCCAAACTCCCTGAGGGATAGAATTGCTGGGCTGAGTGCTGTGGGGACCATGGTCTTGGGTACATCTAACTCAATTGGTATAACACAGTTGATAAAGAAAATGTCCTACATTCTACTTTGGTCAGTAGCATCTGGGGTCTTAAAAGCCTGTGAGCGGCCATCTAAGATGCTCCACTGGTCTCACCCCTTCAGAAGCAAGGAAGAATAAACAAAACTAAAGAAACAAGGGAAAGATTACTCCAAAGGACTAATGAACCACATCTAAGACGGCCTCCACCAGACTGAGCCCAGTACAACTGGATGGTGCCCAGCTACCACCCCTGACTGCTCTGACAGGGATCACAATAGTGGGTCCTGGACAGAGCTGAAGAAAAATGTAGAACAAAATTCTAACTCGAAAAGAAAGACCAGACTTGCTGGCCTGACAGAGACTGGAGAAATCCTGAGAGTACGACCTCTGGACACCCTTTCAGCTTAGTAATGAGGTCATTCCTCAGGTTCACTGTTCAGCCAAAGATTGAACAGACCCATAAAACAAAACGAGACTAAAGGGGCATACCAGCCCAAGGGCAAGTACTAGAAGGCAGGAGGGAACAGAACAGGAAAGCTGGTAAAAGGGAACCCAAGGTTGAGAAGGGAGAGTGTTGACATGTCATAGGGTTGTTAACCAATGTCATGAAGCAATATGTGTACTATTTAGAGAAACTAGTTTGTTCTGTAAACCTTCGTCTAAAGTAAACAAACAAAAAAAATAGAGAAACAACAGGTACCCCCCCAAAAAAAAATTCGGCATAAAGAAGAGCTGTGGTACCCAAAGGCAAGTACATCCCGAGTGAGAATTTCAGATTTGCCTGGGCCAGTTTCGTCTATGACGCTGTCTATATAATGCGAGCTAAATAGTCAGAGGCACTGAATATCTGCCAGACTGATTGGTCATTGTGTGGGCAGAGGGGAGAGAAGAAGAGATATCTTAGCTAGGCTATTTGATTTTAGCCTCTGGACAGTATGGTGCTAGATCACCCAATCCAGTGCATTAATTACCATTTGGTTCTGCTTCATGAAGACAGGCATTGATTTAAATGTTTTTCTTTGGATTTGTGCTTCTGTGAAGGGACCGGTGATGCCTGACATGTAGAACTGTCGAACAACACCACATATAAATGACTCTGCAGCTGTATAGACTATGGCCAATGGGCACTAGTATGAAAGTTTCCCTTTGTTTTCTTGCAATTTGCATTAGGATGTGATTGTGCCCTCCAAAAACCCAGGAGAGGGAAATGATTGATATCCATGAGGGAAAATCTGATTTAGTAGTGCCCTAACCACCCTTCTGGCTACTTTCCCAGTCCATGCTGAAAAGATCTCCATCCAATTCTCATTTGGGCTTCTAGAACCCTCTGAGGGCTAATTAGCAATTTATTTACTTGTTTCTTACTTTCTTCATTCATTGTTCTATCAATCATTTATTAAGCATCCCCTACGTGCCACTGGGCAAATCTGCTATAAAAGATCTCTTTAAAGTGTTGAAAAGCAAAGATGTCACCTTGAAGAATAAGGTGTGCCTGACCCAAGCCACAGTATTTTCAATTGCCTCATATGCGTGCTGGACAGTGAATAAAGAAGACAGAAGAATTGATGCCTTCAAATTGTGGTGCTGGCAAACAATAATGAATATACCATGGACTGCCAAAAGAACAAACAAATCTGTCTTGGAAGAAATACAACCAGAATGCTCCTTATTAGTGAGGATGGTGAAACTTTGCCTCATGTGCTTTGGACATGTTATCAGGAAAGATCTGTCCCTGGAGAAGGACATCATGCTTGGTAAAGTACAGGGTCAACGAAAAAGAGGAAGACCCTCAATGAGATGGACTGACACAGTAGCTACAACAATGGGCTCAAACATAATAATGATTGTGGGCACGGCGCAGGACCAGGCAGTGTTTAGTTCTGTTGTACTTAGGGTTGCTATGAGTTGGAACCGACTCAACGGCACCTAACAACAACAACAACAACAACAACAACAACAACAACAACACATGCCACTAGTGTAATAGGGGTGAGGGTGTAGGGGTGGACACTAAGATGAGTTACAGTCATGTCTCTTCCCTGGAAATGTTCTGCCTCAGTTGTGGTTTTAATAAATATCCATCAGGTAGATGCAGAGTATGGGGCAACAGAGCCTTCCTCGACTCAATTAAGGCATGCCATGTTTTTGATGTTATTCTGCAGTTTGGCCCTACTGACTCTTCAACGTATTTTATGGTTTTAAGGAAACAGTGTCCAGGTAGAAAGGAAATGCCCCAAAACATAGATAGCTGTGCTTCTGATTAGTATGTGCTATGATTTTGAACCAAAAGACATGCTTCAAATGAGTAGTTTAAACATAACACATGCCACAGGGCTCAAGGACTCATACCTTTTGTTTAAATTTCACCACAGAATCCTGATATGTCTTATTCCCACGTATTGTTAAAAGTTGATATGTGCTAAGGATACTGACTCTAAAAATGCAACCAACAGAGATGATGTTGGATTATAATGAATCTAACGTGCCTACTTTCTCTGCGTTTGAACCTATCAACATTATTTTAAAACATATTCCATATTATCTGCAGGCAGAAATTGTAGCTGGGTAGGCACAGGAAGAGAAAACCTCTCCACCACTGTGTTCATTTTCTTAAGGAAAAAGTTAGGAAAAGGACAGATGATAAGGGAACTGTAAAGCAGAAAACCAAAATGACAAATGCAAATTTCTCTCTAAATTGGACAAGGAGAATGTTGGTAAAAAGGGTAATTTGGTAGCAGTTAAATTGCTGAGTCAAAAGTGCAAAACCTTTTATGGACAGAAGTCATCTAGACTAATCTATTTTGTCAGCAGGCAGGGAAAACAGCAATTCAAATGTATTTTACTGAAAGACTATAAATGTTTATCCTTATCCTAAAAGAAAAACACACACATCTGTTTGCTTAAAACTTGACTTATGTATATTTTCTGTTTGCTGTGATATTTGTCTTTTGGTTTGGTGCCTAAAGATTTCAAGGTTCCTTTAATTATTTGCCCAAGGAAATATGTTGACATGCTGTTGTATAAAACAGGCCGAGTTTAGCAAATCAGAGAAGAAACTATGAATACGTTTGCTTGGGTATGGACTAAAATACATCTAGGATAATGTAAAGAGTATATATTGGCATTCATTAATAAGAACATATTGTTCAGCTTTCAAGGATAATTATATTTTTTGCATACAGATAGGTTCATTGCAGACGTCAAACTATCTGCTCAGTAATTAGTGTTACCTGCAGCTTGAGTAAAACTAAAAATTGATATGCTAACAGCATTCAGTGATTAAAGTACATAGGAAATAAATACTATGCATCACAAGGAATGCATATACTCCTAAGTTAAGCAATTTATACTCCATACTCACAGATTTATCAGCTAAAATATTAGTATTTACAATTCATTCAAGGTAATTTCGTGCATGTCTCAGACAATGGCATATGCTATTCAAGTCCTTCTTAATAATTTAGAGTTATTTTTAAATTGGGGCATGTCTTGCCCTACAAAATGGTAATGTTCTTGTTTATCATTCTGCCCAAGTCAGGCTATGGTAGAGTGGATCAGTCCTTTACTTAAGAATACTGTAACACAGTCAACCCTGTGTTTCCTCTGTATTTAAAGAAACAGCATGTTGAATAGATAGTTAAGGATATGATTTTCATAATTTAGAATGTATCATTTACATGGTCAAGGTTTTCCATTTGAGTGTTTATCTGTATAGCAAACACAAGAAGGAAGCTCAAGGTAGAAATCTACCACGCAATTTGTGATTTCACATTTGTTTCTGCTTGCAGTCAAAAGCAAAATAGTGCTCAGAGCTAGTCCGTTGTAAGCTGAACCAGCATATTTTCAAGATTTTTAATTTTTAGGACTAACAATGCAAAAATGATACTTCCAGTACCTAAAACTAAGATATGTCTAATCAGAGACAAGCATTCTGATAAAAGGAGAAAAAAAAAATCCAAATGTATCCAATACCAGTGTTTGATTTCATTGCATATAATAGAAATAAAAAATAATGTCATCTGTTTCATCATACCATATTTCATTCAACCCATACAAAACCCCACTTGGGACAATTTTTTTTTCTATTTTACATATGAGGAAACTGAGGTTCAGGAAGCGCTAGGATTCAAATCCACTTATATCAGCTACTAACCTGGTGGTACACTGTCTCCCATGGATGTGTAAACATTTCCTATGACCTGTATCACCTGGGGAATACTGGTAATAATAATTGACATTATGCTAGATACTTTGCATATATTATTAGGTGCTCACAACTTTACAAGGTGTGTATCTGATTTTATGAAACTTTGAAACAGTTAAGTGAAACAAATTGAAGTTATAGACCTAGTAAACTAGCAAAATCAATATTTAAACCAAGACAGTGTGATTCAGGAGCCCATGGACAAGGGTGTTCAAGTAAAATTCGAGTCTGATGGAGCGCTACATTACTGGTTCTGCTATCATAGGACCTCAGAATTATAAAGGGAATTTAAAGGTCATATGGGTCAGCTACTATCCCAGTGCTTAAATACTTCTTTATAGCACCCCCACCAGGTGGATCCTCTAAAATCTTCAGTGGAAAAATGCACAAGCTGTCTCATCAGAGTTTCCATTTATGTACCACAGATAATTTTGTTGTTATTGTTAGTTGCTGTCCAGTTAGCTCCAACTCATGGTGATCCTGCGTATGACAGAACAAAACGTTGCTGGATCCTGTGCTGTCTTCATGATCACTGGTATGTTTGAGCTCACTGTTGTGGCTATTTTGTCAATCCATTTCATTTAGGGTTTCTATCATTTGAAACCCTGGTGGTGTAGTGGTTAAGTGCTATGGCTGCTAACCAAAGGGTCGGCAGTTCAAATCCGCCAGGCGCTGTTTAGAAACCCTATAGGGCAGTTCTACTCTGTCCTATAGGGTCGCTATGAGTCGAAATCGACTCAACGGCACTGTTTTTTTTTTGGGGGGGGGGGTTATCATTTTTGTTGGCTCCCTACGTTACCAAACATGATGTCCTTTTCTAGACATTGTTCTTTCCTGATGTCGTGTCCAAAGTAAGCCAGTTGAAGTCTCGCCATCCTGACTTCTACAGAACGTTCTGGTTGTATTTCTTCTAAGATTTATTTCTTTTCCTTTTTGGCAGTCCATGGTATATTCAATTACCCACCTACCCCACTGCTGTCAAGTCGATTCCGACTCATAGCGACCGTATAGGACAGAGTAGAATTGCCCCATAGAGTTTCCAAGGAGCACCTGGTGGATTTGAACAGCCAACCTTTTAGTTAGCAGCTGTAGCTCTTAACCACTACGCCACCAGGGTTTCCAAATTCAATTGGTATCTATAAAATTAGGCATAAAACCTTGGCCACTTACTAACATCATGAAGAAAATAAGTAGGATAAGGGATCTTGAAAAGCATCCATAATATAACAAGAAATAATTGCATATTATTCATTCCAAAGCTTTATATACTATATCATTATAGTGATAATACAACAATTCCAATAATTGATAGTCCCATCGTTGTAGAGTCAGCCTCCAACTCATGGCGACTCCATGTGTTACAATGTAGAACTGCTTCATTGGATTTTCTTGGCTATAATCTTTACACTGGCAGATTGCCAGGCCTTTCTTTCACAGTGCCACTGGGTGTGTTCAAATTGCCAGCTTTTTTAGGTTATTAGATGATCACAAATGGTTTGCACTCCCCAAGGATCTTCAGTAAGTTATAGTCCTTTAAAAATTTTTATCTGATCTTATTATTGGAAATAAATACTAGTAAATTCTGTCTTCAATTACAAATTGCATTGCTGCCATTAGATATTTAAAATACTTTTCTGTCATTGCTTGAGGACCCCGCCCCCAAAAATCATAATTCTTCTTGCTAATTTGAGATTTTCTGGTTAAAACTTATATTAAATAAATATTACTTTCTAGTTACCATCAGTAATACTGACTAATTTTGTGGATTAAATAGTAGATCCAAATTATGGATTGTTCAGGCATGCTGGCCACTTTTACTTCATGTGGTACCTAAAATATACCTACCATGTCCATAACATTATTCTACATAATATGGGAGTTCACTGAGATAAAAGTCTTAGTTTCTGCCCTCAGAAAACTTAATTTGACATTTGCTTCATTTTGAAATGGCCCTTAAAAATTAGCTTCTATTCTAGTAAATCTTAATCAATTGTTTTTTGTATTTCATTGTAGTTTCATACTGGTCAGCCCACACCAGAACCCTTCATCTCTCACATTCAGCCTGTCCTGATGAAAAAAAAAAAAAGATGACCACGTCCTAAATATCTCTCAGGTTGGTCCACTTGTTTCCTTCTGCACCTCCTCTACCATAGTTCTGGCCATATTGAAAACAAGCATCAAGATTTATATACTTCAAGTGTTGGTCTCCCCTCGCCCCCCAGATTGTATTAAAAGTTCCGAGGATAACAAAAATATATATTTATGAGTGTAGCAGCAGCACCAGTTCTAGCAAAGGAAACTTGTAAGGGAAAACCTTCATTTATCCCCCCTAAGTAGGTCTATTATCTTCTCTCACTTCTTTTCTGCTTTTTTTTTCCTTCATAACATGACTCTAAGATACTATTGTAAGATCACCATTTTTTATGAATCACTTAAAACAAACTAAAAGCACTGCCAATCAAGCTATGATACATCTACATTACAGAGATGATTAAATGTGAAAAAGTATGACTATGAATCAAGGCAATATGGAATTTAATTACATACAATCACTGTATGTATTTATTATCTGTCTTCTCCACTAGACTCTCAGATCCAGGAGAAAAGAAACCATGTATATTTTTTCATCATTTCATGATTATATACTCAGAGAAACTAGTATAATAATACTTGGTATTAAATCCTCATTAAGAATTTATTAAAACAGTGAATGACACAGGTAGGCTGTAAAACTAATTTCTATGGCTCAATGCCACTGACTGTTGCTGGGTATGTGTGTGTGTACGTGTCAGGGTGGGGGTGGTTGGACATTTATTTCAAATACACTTTTAGGTACTTCAGATAAAGACCTAGGAACCATCAAGAATCACAGAAGAATCTGAATGAGGGTGTACACAAGAATAGTTCACTCCATAATTTGTCTGAACACACTTCCCTGGGGAATTGATGCCTGATCTTTGGCAGGGTCTAATTTTTTTTTTTTTATATACTAGCGGAGGGGTGAGGAACTGTTCTACTGAAAGACTAAATGGCTATCAAGGAAATTGTGATCTGTTTTTCTAAGAGGCTACCAGCATGAAAGTAAGAATGTGTTTCCTTGAGTTACAAATTCCAGAACAATCATTCATACAAAAGACATGATTAATTTTGACTTCACTATGTAATTTTTAAGCCACAAAACTTTGAATTATTCTCAAACTTTATCAGGGAATTATAAAATGCAGATTCCTGAGCCCCATCTCCATATATTTTCTGCATCTTGTTGTCTCATTCAAATTTCAGTTACAAAAATTCCTTAAAGAAAGCTGATATGGAACTGATTTATTCTTTTTAATGGCTGCAAAGTATGCCTAGAAAAATAAACGCCTACTCCTCACTTAATGACTATCTTGTTATCTGACATTTTGCATTTATGACAATGGTAAAAAATCTACTATCCAAATCATTTGTGCATTAATGACATACATCTGACAGTAACAAACACCAAGGTGTGAGGCGAGAGTAATGCTGGTTGTGATGGTTATGTGTCAACTTGACTGGGCCATGACTTTCAGGCGTTTGGTGGTTATGCAATAATGCAATTTGGCAATTATGTAATGATGTAGTTTGGCAGTTATATAATGATGTAGTCATCCTCTGTTTTATGATCTGATATGGTCATACTCCGTTTTGCAACGACCTGGTCTTTGGGACCTAACCATGTAGATAAGTGAGGAGTGGGTATATGACATTTTGAAGCTGTAGTATAATTTATTCAACAATGCTCCTACTGAACAACATTCACAATGTTTTTGTTTAGTTTAGTTTTTTTTTTTTCCTCTAATAACAATGTTGTAATACATATGTCCTTGTGTATGTTCTTTACCTATAGTTGCTTTTATTTCTGTGCTTTTATTTCCTAAAATTGAAATTTCTGGATTGAAGGGTATACCTACAATGCTTTCAATAAAATTTCATGAATTAATTTATATTTTCATTAGCAACCTATCATAACAGATTTTCCCTAATATCTAGACTATAGGTATGTTTTTTTCTTTGTTGTTCCATAGTTTTAAATATTTATGTTGTCTATATGGCCGCTTTTTTTCTTTAAAAACTTCCGAGTTTCTAGTTTGGGTTAAGAAACTAACCACTTCACCTACTTCCAAATTTTATATATGAACGTCTGTATTTTTTTACTGTTCACATTTAAGTCTGTCTGGAATTCATTTTTTTTAAGTAAAGGATTTATTTTCTTTTAGATGGATAGCAAGTTATGGCAGTGACATTTATTAAATAATCTGTCCTTTTCTCCCGAATTGAAATGTCATCTTTGCCATATGTTAAATTTTCGTATATAGTGGAATTGATTTCAGTTTTCTCCATTGTGTTGTATCAGCATACTTGCATATGCCTGTACCAATACCATATCGATGTGGTTAAAGTTGTTTTACAGTATGTTCTACTTATGAGGCAAGTCTCAACCAAGAATTTTTCCTAATTATTGGCTATATTCTAGCATTAATCTTTGATGTGAATTTTAAGATTCAATTACAAAAGATCACTATTGTTAGGATTCTGATTGGAATTGCATTGATTTTAGAGATACATTTTGGAATAACTGATAGTTTTATTGTATTTGTTCAGACCTTATTTTAAATTCTTCTATAGGAGTTTGCTATTTCTTCATATATGTTCTGTCTTTGTTTTATTTCTTTAATGTTGTAAATGGGACTTTTTTTTCTATTTTCTTTTCTTGTTAGAATAAAGGTTTTTGTTGTTGGAATAAAGAATAGCACTTAATTTTGTGTATTTATGTATTATTCAGTCAACGCATCGAATTCTCAGGGTATTTATTTATTTATCTCTTGAGTAGCTTTAGTTTTCCAGGTAAACTATAGTATAATTAGTTTATCTGTTTTCTACGGTACATACCAATTACTTTGTTGTCTTACCTCACTGCAGTTGCTAAAATTTCCAAGACAATGTTGAAAAATAATGATGAAAACTTGATCCCTTAATGACTGATCTTAATTGTATTGGTTCTAGTGTTTCACTATATCTGATGATATTTGTTTTGGGTTTTGGATATATTTAAGCAATTTTCATTCACTCCTATTTTATATGGCTATTTTAGTAGAGATGGCTGCCGAATTTTATGAAATACCTTTTCAGCATTTGTTGAAATAATAATACGGCTTTTTTCCTTTAATTATTTTTATTTATTGCATTATGCAGATAAATTTCCTGATATAGAACACCTTACTTTTATGGACTAAACATTAATTACTTATAGTTTATTGTAATTTTAATACGTTGTTGAATTGTTTTTAAAAATGTTATTTAGAATGTTTATATCTGTGTTTATATATGAAGTTGGTTTATAGGATTTATTTTTATATTATTTTTTATCAGGTCTTGGTACTAAACATATCCTGTCTTCAGAAAGGAATTCAGGAAACTTTGCATTTTTTTCCTGGACCTGGAATAGTTAAAACGACATTGGAACGACCTGTTCTTTTGAATCGATCTACTGCTGCCTTTTATAATGGTAGTGCATGAATCATGTTTTCAATCTCTTTATCATAATTAGTCTCCTCAAGTTTTTCAAGTCTTCTTGAGCTATTATTTATAAATTGTATTTTGTTAAAAGATCATCAATTTTTCTCTAAGTTTTCAAATTTGTTGTCTTGGAGTTGTATGTTGAATTCCCTTTATAGAAGAATTGTATTATTTTAATTTCTTCTGTATCTGTGGTTATGTTTAATTTATCATTCCTTATCTTGTATTTTGGTTCTCTGCCTCTTTTTCTTAATCAAGCCTTTGAGACAGTTAACTCTTTTATTGGTCATTTCAAAGCAAAAAGAGTTTAAACTTATATATTATTTATAATATATATTTTGCTTTCCAATTTACTCATTTCAGCTTTTATATTTATGAATTTCTAGTTCCTATTTTTTTCTTCATCTTGCAGTTCTTTTTCAAACTATTTTTTTTAATAACTTTTATTAAGCTCCAAGTGAACGTTTACAAATCCAATCAGTCTGTCACATACAAGTTTGCATACATCTCACTCCCTAATCCCACTTGCTCTCCCCCTCTTGAGTCAGCCCTTTCAGTCTCTCCTTTCTTGACAATTTTGCCGGCTTCCCTCTCTCTCTATCCTCCCATCCCCCCTCCGGACAAGAGTTGCCAACACAATCTCAAGTGTCCACCTGATATAATTAGCTCACTCTTCATCAGCATCTCTCTCCCACCCGTTGACCAGTCCCTTTCATTTCTGATGAGTTGTCTTCGGGGATGGTTCCTGTCCTGTGTCAACTGAAGGTCTGGGGAGCATGGCCGCCGGGATTCCTCCAGTCTCAGTCAGACCATTAAGTTTGGTCTTTTTATGAGAATTTGGGGTCTGCATTCCACTGATCTCCTGTTCCCTCAGGGGTCCACTGCTGTGCTCCCTGTCAGGGCAGTTATCGATTGTGGCCGGGCACCAACTAGTTCTTCTGGTCTCAGGATGATGTAGGTCTCTGGTTCATGTGGCCCTTTCTGTCTCTTGGGCTCTTAGCTGTCGTGTGGCCTTGGTGTTCTTCATTTTCCTTTGCTCCAGGTGGGTTGAGACCAATTGCTGCATCTTAGATGGCCGCTTGTTAGCATTTAAGACCCCAGACGCCACATTTCAAAGTGGGATGCAGAATGATTTCATAATAGAATTATTTTGCCAATTGACTTAGAAGTCCCCGCAAACCATGTTCCCCGGACCCCTGCTCTTGCTCCGCTGACCTTTGAAGCATTCATTTTATCCCGGAAACTTCTTTGCTTTTGGTCCAGTCCAATTGAGCTGACCTTCCATGTATTGAGTGTTGTCTTTCCCTTCACCTAAAGCAGTTCTTATCTACTGATTAATCAATAAAAAACCCTCTCCCACCCTCCCTCCCTCCCCCCCTCGTAACCACAAAAGTATGTGTTCTTCTCAGGTTTACTATTTCTCAAGATCTTATAATAGTGGTCTTATACAATATTTGTCCTTTTGCCTCTGACTCATTTCGCTCAGCATAATGCCTTCCAGGTTCCTCCATGTTATGGAATGTTTCAGAGATTCGTCACTGTTCTTTATCGATGCGTAGTATTCCATTGTGTGAATATACCACAATTTATTTACCCATTCATCCGTTGATGGACACCTTGGTTGCTTCCAACTTTTTGCTATTGTAAACAGAGCTGCAATAAACATGGGTGTGCATGTATCTGTTTGTATGAAGGCTCTTGTATCTCTAGGGTATATTCCTAGGAGTGGGATTTCTGGGTTGTATGGTAGTTCTATTTCTAACTGTTTAAGATAACGCCAGATAGATTTCCAAAGTGGTTGTACCATTTTACATTCCCACCAGCAGTGTATGAGAGTTCCAATCTCTCCGCAGCCTCTCCAACATTTATTATTTTGTGTTTTTTGGATTAATGCCAGCCTTGCTGGTGTGAGATGGAATCTCATTGTAGTTTTAATTTGCATTTCTCTAATGGCTAATGATCGAGAGCATTTTCTCATGTATCTGTTGGCTGCCTGAATATCTTCTTTAGTGAAATGTGTGTTCACATCCTTTGCCCACTTCTTGATTGGGTTGTTTGTCTTTTTGTGGTTGAGTTTTGACAGAATCATGTAGATTTTAGAGATCAGGCGCTGGTCGGAGATGTCATAGCTGAAAATTCTTTCCCAGTCTGTAGGTGGTCTTTTTACTCTTTTGGAGAAGTCTTTAGATGAGCATAGGTGTTTGATTTTTAGGAGCTCCCAATTATCGGGTTTCTCTTCATCATTTTTGGTAATGTTTTGTATTCTGTTTATACCTTGTATTAGGGCTCCTAGGGTTGTCCCAATTTTTTCTTCCTTGATCTTTATCGTTTTAGTCTTTATGTTTAGGTCTTTGATCCACTTGGAGTTAGTTTTTGTGCATGGTGTGAGGTATGGGTCCTGTTTCATTTTTTTGCAAATGGATATCCAGTTATGCCAGCACCATTTGTTAAAAAGGCTATCTTTTCCCCAGTTAATTGACACTGGTCCTTTGTCAAATATCAGCTGCTCATACGTGGATGGATCTATGTCTGGGTTCTCAATTCTGTTCCATTGGTCTATGTGTCTGTTGTTGTACCAATACCAGGCTGTTTTGACTACTGTGGCTGTATAATAGGTTCTGAAGTCAGGTAAGGTGAGGCCTCCCACTTTCTTCTTTTTCAGTAGTGCTTTGCTTATCCGGGGCTTCTTTCCCTTCCATATGAAATTGGTGATTTGTTTCTCTATCCCCTTAAAATATGACATTGGAATTTGGATCGGAAGTGCGTTAAATGTATAGATGGCTTTTGGTAGAATAGACATTTTTACTATGTTAAGTCTTCCTATCCATGAGCAAGGTATGTTTTTCCACTTAAGTATGTCCTTTTGAATTTCTTGTAGTAGAGCTTTGTAGTTTTCTTTGTATAGGTCTTTTACATCCTTGGTAAGATTTATTCCTAAGTATCTTATCTTCTTGGGGGCTACTGTGAATGGTATTGATTTGGTGATTTCCTCTTTGGTGTTCTCTTTGTTGATGTAGAGGAATCCAAGTGATTTTTGTATGTTTATTTTATAACCTGAGACTCTGCCAAACTCTTCTATTAGTTTCAGTAGTTTTCTGGAGGATTCCTTAGGGTTTTCTGTCTATATAATCATGTCATCTGCAAATAGTGATAACTTTACTTCTTCCTTGCCAATCCAGATACCTTTTATTTCTTTGTCTAGCCTAACTGCCCTGGCTAAGACATCCAACACGATGTTGAATAAGAGCGGTGATAAAGGGCAAGTTTTTTTTTTTTTTTAAAGGGCATCCTTGTCTGGTTCCCGTTCTCAAGGGAAATGCTTTCAGGTTCTCTCCATTTAGAGTGATATTGGCTGTTGGCTTTGCATAGATGCCCTTTATTATGTTGAGGAATTTTCCTTCAATTCCTATTTTGGTAAGAGTTTTTATCATGAATGGGTGTTGGACTTTGTCAAATGCCTTTTCTGCATCAATTGATAAGATCATGTGGTTTTTGTCTTTTGTTTTATTTATGTGATGGATTACATTAATGGTTTTTCTGATATTAAACCAGCCTTGCATACCTGGTATAAATCCCACTTGATCAGGGTGAATTATTTTTTTGATGTGTTGTTGAATTCTATTGGCTAGAATTTTGTTGAGGATTTTTGCATCAATGTTCATGAGGGATATAGGTCTATAATTTTCTTTTTTTGTAATGTCTTTACCTGGTTTTGGTATCAGGGAGATGGTGGCTTCATAGAATGAGTTGGGTAGTATTCCGTCATTTTCTATGCTTTGGAATACCTTTAGTAGTAGTGGTGTTAACTCTTCTCTGAAAGTTTGGTAGAACTCTGCAGTGAAGCCGTCCAGGCCAGGGCTTTATTTTGTTGGGAGTTTTTTGATTACCGTTTCAATCTCTTTTTTTGTTATGGGTCTATTTAGTTGTTCTACTTCTGAATGTGTTAGTTTAGGTAGGTAGTGTTTTTCCAGGAATTCATCCATTTCTTCTAGGTTTGCAAATTTGTTAGAGTACAATTTTTCATAATAATCTGAAATGATTCTTTTAATTTCATTTGGTTCTGTTGTGATGTGATCCTTCTCATTTCTTATTCGGGTTATTTGTTTCCTTTCCTGTATTTCTTTAGTCAGTCTAGCCAATGGTTTATCAATTTTGTTGATTTTTTTCAAAGAACCAGCTTTTGGCTTTGTTAATTCTTTCAATTGTTTTTCTGTTCTCTAATTCATTTAGTTCAGCTCTAATTTTTATGATTTGTTTTCTTCTGGTGCCTGATGGATTCTTTTGTTGCTCAGTTTCTATTTGTTCAAGTTGTAGGGACAGTTCTCTGCTTTTGGCTCTTTCCTCTTTTTGTATGTGTGCATTTATTGATAGAAATTGGCCTCTGAGCACTGCTTTTGCTGTGTCCCAGAGGTTTTGATAGGAAGTATTTTCATTCTCGTTGCTTTCTATGAATTTCCTTATTCCCTCCTTGATGTCTTCTATAACACAGTCTTTTTTCAGGAGGGTGTTGTTCATTTTCCAAGTATTTGATTTCTTTTCCCTAGTTTTTCTGTTATTGATCTCTAGTTTTATTGCCTTGTGGTCTGAGAAGATGCTTTGTAATATTTCGATGTTTTGGACTCTGAAAAGGTTTGTTTTATGACCTAATATGTGGTCTATTCTAGAGAATGTTCCATGTGCACTAGAAAAAAAAGTATATTTTGCAGCAGTTGGGTGGAGAGTTCTGTATAAGTCAATGAGGTCAAGTTGTAATTAGATCTTCCGTGTCTCTGTTGAGCTTCTTACTGGATGTCCTGTCCTTCTCCGAAAGTGGTGTGTTGAAGTCTCCTACTATAATTGTGAAGGTATCTATCTCGCTTTTCAATTCTGTTAAAATTTGATTTATGTATCTTGCAGCCCTGTCATCGGGTGCATAAATATTTAATATGGTTATGTCTTCCTGATCAATTGTCCCTTTTATCATTATATAGTGTCCTTCTTTATCCTTTGTGGTGGATTTAAGTCTAAAGTCTATTTTGTCAGAAATTAATATTGCTACTCCTCTTCTTTTTGGCTTATTGTTTGCTTGATATACTTTTTTCCATCCTTTGAGTTTTAGTTTGTTTGTGTCTCTAAGTCTAAGGTGTGTCTCTTGTAGGCAGCATATAGATGGATCGTGTTTCTTTATCCAGTCTGTGACTCTCTGTCTCTTTATTGGTGCATTTAGTCCATTTACATTCAGGGTAATTATAGATAAATAAGTTTTTAGTGCTGTCATTTTGATGCCTTTTTATGTGTGTTGTTGACAATTTCATTTTTCCACATACTTTTTTGGGCTGAGGCGTTTTTCTTAGTAAATTGTGAGATCCTCATTTTCATAGTGCTTGACTTTATGTTAGTTGAGTCGTTACGTTTTTCTTGTTTTTTATCTTGAGTTATAGAGTTGTTATACCTTTTTGTGGTTACCTTATTATTTACCCCTATTTTTCTAAGTAAAAACCTAACTTGTATTGTTCTATATCGCCTTGTATCACTCTCCATATGGCAGTTCAATGCCTCCTGTATTTAGTCCCTCTTTTTGATTATTGTCATCTTTTACCTATTGACTTCCATGATTCCCTGTTATGTGTATTTTTTTTAATTAATCTTAATTTGTTTGTTTTTGTGATTTCCCTATTTGAGTTGATATCAGGACGTTCTGTTTTGTGTCCTTGTGTTGTGCTGATATCTGATATTATTGGTTCTCTGACCAAACAATATCCTTTAGTATTTCTTGTAGCTTTGGTTTGGTTTTTGCAAATTCTCTAAACTTGTGTTTATCTGTAAATATCTTAATTTCGCCTTCATATTTCAGAGAGAGTTTTGCTGGATATATGATCCTTGGCTGGCAGTTCTTCTCCTTCAGTGTTCTGTATATGTCGTCCCATTCCCTTCTTGCCTGCATGGTTTCCGCTGAGTAGTCAGAACATATTCTTATTGATTCTCCCTTGAAGGAAACCTTTCTTTTCTCCCTGGCTGCTTTTAAAATTTTCTGTTTATCTTTGGTTTTGGTGAGTTTGATGATAATATGTCTTGGTGTTTTTCTTTTTGTATCAATCTTAAATGGGGTTCGATGAGCATCTTGGATAGCTATCCTTTCGTCTTTCATGATGTCAGGGAAGTTTTCTGTCAGGAGTTCTTCAACTATTTTCTCTGTGTTTTCTGTCCCCCCTCCCTGTTCTGGGACTGCAATCACCCGCAGGTTATCCTTCTTGATAGAGTCCCACATAATTCTTAGGGTTTCTTCATTTTTTTAAATTCTTTTATCTGATTTTTTTTCAGCTATGTTGGTGTCGATTCCCTGGTCCTCCAGATGTCCCACTCTGCATTCTAATTGCTCGAGTTTGCTCCTCTGACTTCCTAGTGCGTTGTCTAATTCTGTTATTTTATTGTTAATCTTTTGGATTTCTACATGTTGTCTCTCTATGGATTCTTGCAACTTATTAATTTTTCCAGTATGTTCTTGAATAATCTTTTTGAGTTCTTCAACAGTTTTATCAGTGTGTTCCTTGGCTTTTTCTGCAGTTATCCTAATTTCATTTGTGATATCATTAAGCATTCTGTAAATTAGCTTTTTATATTCTGTATCTGATAATTCCAAGATTGTATCTTCCTTTGGGAAAGATTTTGATTCTTTTGTTTGGGGGGTTGGAGAAGCTGTCATGGTCTGCTTCTTTAAGTGGTTTGATATGGATTGTTGTCTCCGAGCCATCACTGGGAAACTAGTTTTTCCAGAAAATCCGCTAAAGAAAAATGCAGTCAGATCCCTATCAGAGTTCTCCCTCTGGCTCAGGCTATTCAGATGTTAATGAAGCCACCTGGGGAGGGTGGGGGAGGGAACAGAGAGAGAGGAGAGTAGCACCTCAGTATTTAGCCAGAGTTGCTTGTCTTGTTTGGAATGACTATTATATCTGAGATTCCCGCGGGGCATGTCGCCTATGTGTGCTGGCTGTGTGGAGATTGCCCCCAGGGGGTCTGGCCCGCTGGAGTCAAGGTCAGATCCTCCGCTTCCAGCCCCATGCCCAGCGTCAAGGCTCCCCTACTGGGACGGTGCACTCTCGACTCCAAAATCAGTCGCTGCCTCCCGGGGACTTCTCGTCCCTCCAGTCGCGTGGCCGTGCCGCCTCCGAGAATCAGTTGGGCCTCCTCCCGGGGTTAGTTCAGATGGGTGGAGCAGGTCCCCGTGCTTGTGCCGTGACCGAGTGTCCCGGCTGGGACGCTGTTCTCCCCGCTCCAATACCAGTCGCTGCCTCCCAGGGACTTGTCCTACCGGCTGCGTCCCACGCTGCCCGCGCTACCCGGCTGGGCCCCTTCCCGGGGTTAGTTCAGGGGGGTGGAGCAACTCTCCGTGTTTATGCCGTACCTGCGTCCAGTCCAAATCCCTGCGGGACGGTTCCCCGGCTCGAACGCTGCTTTTTCTGCTCCAGGACCAGTCACTGCCTCCCGGGGACTTCTCCTACCGGCTGCGTCCCACGCCGCCCGTGGAACCGGCTGGTCCCCCTCCCGGGGTTAGTTCAGGGGGGTGGAGCAGCTCTCTGTGCTTGTGCCGTACCTGACTGGTACGCTGGCTCCAGGCTCTGGAAACAATCGCTGCTTCCCTGTATTAGTTCGTTCTCCGTCTCTAAATCTGTGTTTGTTGTTCGGGGTTCGTAGATTGTTATGTATGTGATCGATTCACTTGTTTTTCCGTGTCTTTGTTGTAAGAGGGATCCGAGGTAGCGTCTGCCTAGTCCGCCATCTTGGCTCCGCCCCTTTTTCAAACTTTTTAATGAGAAATAAGGTCATATAATTTTCATATTTCATTTTTAGTGTCAAAGACATGAAAGCCCATGTATTTTCTTATAAGTACAGAGGTTTCTGTATCTCATAGGTTTTGATATGAAATTTTCCTTTTTACCTGATTCCAGAGCTGATTTTAATTTCAATTTTGAGTGACTCTATGACTGAAGGGTAATCTAGGGGTGTCTATTGTAATTTCCAAGTTGTTTTTTTTTTCTATCATATATTTATAATTTTTTTCTGGTTTGTTGGATTGTAACAGAAAATGTAGATTGTATGTAGAATTTCTTTTGAACATGTTGACTTTTGTTTTGGGGACAACTATGTGATTTAAAAAAAATGGTACATCAACATGTGAAAAAAATTTCTGTTTGAGGGAGAAAAGGTTCTATATATACTATATATAGTAAAAAGAAAAGATGCATTATAATATTGCTGTATATTATTACTTGTTTTTGGTGTACTTAGTATGTCCAGTTCTGAAAGAGATATATTTATATCCTCTATGACAATCATATTTTTATAAATTTCATCTTGAACTTATAGCACACTTTTGCTTAATAGATTTATCTTTTGATGCACTGAACTTTATGACAGATATAACCTTTTTGTAAATTCCACCTTTTATAATGCATAATTGAGCTCTTTATATTGCTTGATATTTTAAAATTTGAGCTGTACTTTGTATTGTTTTATTAATGTTCCTCTTATTTTTTAAAAAATTTTCTGATAGTCTCTTACCCATTCCTTTATTTTCATTATTACTTTTTTAAAGAATTTTTCTTTTAATAGGTATATAGCTAGGTTTCTGTTTAAAAAATGTAATCTACCACTCTTCATCTTTTAATAGAAGAAATAAGTTCATTCACGCAGTATGTTGTCATTGTTAGATACCATTGGGTTTGTTCCATCTAATAGTGACCCTATGTACAACAGAACGAAACCCTGTCTGGTCCTCCTCCATCCTCACAATCATGGCTATGCTTGAGCCTATTGTTGCAGTCACCGTATCAATCCATCTCAGTGAGGGTCTTCCTCTTTTTCGCTGATCCTCTACTTTACCAAGCATGATGTCCTTCTCCAAGGACTGGTCCTTCCTGATAACATGTCCAAAGTATGTGAGATAAAGTCTCACCTTTCTTGCTTCTAAGGAGCATTCTGGCTGTACTTTTTTTCCAAGACAGATTTGTTCATTCTTTTGGCAGTCAATGGTATATTCAATATTCTTTACCAAAACCATAATTCAAAGACACCAATTTTTCTTTGGTCTTCCTTATTCTCTGTCCAGCTTTCAAGTGCATATGAGACAATTGAAAATACCATGGCATGGGTCAAGAGCACCTTAGCCCTCAAAGTGACTGCTTTTTAACACTTTCAAGAGCTTTTACAGCAGATTTGCCCAATGCAATACATCATTTGATTTCTTGGCCGCTGCTTCCATGGGGCATTGATTGTGAATCCAAGTAAAATGAAATCTTTGGCAACTTTAATCTTTTCTCTGTTTATCGTAATGCTGCTTATTGGCCCAGTCATAAGGATTTTTTTGTTATTGTATGTTGAAATGTAATTCATACTGAAGGCTGTGGTCTTTGATCTTCATCTGTAAGTGCTTCAAGTCCTCTTCAATTTCAGCAATCAAGGTTGTGTCATCTGCATAACACAGGTTGCTAATGTGTCTTTCTCCAGTCCTGATGCCGCGTTCTTCTTCCGAAAGTCCAGATTCTCAAATTATTTGCTCAGCATACAGATTGAATAAGTATGGTGAAAGGATAAAACCCTGACTCACACCTTTCCTGACTTTAAACCATGCAGTATCCCCTCGTTCTGTTCGAATGACTGCTTCTTGGTCTATGCACAGGTTCCTCATGAGCACAATTAAGCGTTCTGGAATTCCCATTTTTTGCAACATTATCCAGAATTTGTTATGATCCACACAGTCGAATGCCTTTGCATAGTCAATAAAACACAGGTAAGCATCTTTCTGGTAATCTCTGCTTTCAGCCAAGATTCATCTGATATCAGCAATGTAATCTCTCATTCCACATCCTCTTCTGAATTCCACTCGGATTCCTGGCAGTTTCTTGTCAATGTACTGCTTTTGAATGACCTTCAGCAAAATTTTACTTGCGTGTGATATTAATGATATTGTTTGATAATTTCCACATTTTATTGCATTACCTTTCTTTAAAATGGGCACAAATAAGATCTCTTCCAGTCAGTTGATCAGGTAACTGTCTTCCAAATTTCTTGGCATAGACGAGTGAACACCTCCAGCTGCATCCGTTGTTGAAACATCTCAACTGGTGTTCTGTCAATTCTTGGAGCCTTGTTTTTCACCAATGCCTTCAGTGCGGTTTGGGCTTCTTCCGTTAATATCATCGGTTCTTGATCATATTCTACCTCCTAAGATGGTCGAACATTGACCAATTCTTTTTGGTACAGTGACTCCGTGTATTCCTTCCATCTTCTTTTGGTGTCTCCTACATCAATAGCATCAATAACACAATATAGTGACTGATATACTTGATTTCATTACTATCATCTTAGTTTACTTTTTAAAATTATTTTATGTTGTTTGTTTTGTTCATTTTCCTAATTTTTTCTGGTTTGTGAAAGTTGATATAAATTTGGGTGTCTTCAATGTCTTTTTTTTTTTAAAATATTTAAATCCATTAAAAAAAAATTAGACAGCATAAAGCCACCCACGCAGTGAGGGTAGATAAATAAAAGATCTGAGGACTAAGCCCTTGCATCTACCAATTCTAAGGTCACGAAGATGACAAAAAACTTGCAAAAAAGACTGATGAGGAATAACCATTGACATGAGAGGATTTTCAAAAAAGAAACTGGTGCCCAGGAGACCAAGTAAAGTGCTTCAAGAAGGAGAGAATGATTAATTATGTCAAACGATGCTTATGAGTTGTCTTAGTCATCTACTACTGCTGTAACACAAACATCACAAGTGGACGGCTTTAACAAACAGAAGTTTACTCTCTCACAGTCTAGTAGGCTAGAAGCCAAATCCAGGGGAAGGCTTTCTCTGTTCGCTCTAGAAGAAGGTCCTTGTCATCAATCTTTCCCTGGATTAGGAGCTTCTCTTAACAGGAATTTCAGGTTCAAAGGACATGCCTTGCTCCTGGTGCTGCTTTCATGGTGGTATGAGGTCCCCCTGTCTCTCTGCTCACTTTTTTCTTTTGTGTCTCAAAAGAGATTGACCCAAGACACAATCCAATCTTATAGATTGAGTTCTGCCTCATTAACATAACTGCCACCTATCCCACCTCATTAACGTCATAGACAGAATTTACGACACATAGGAAAATCACATCAGATGACAAAATGGTGGACAATCACACAGTACTGGGAATCATGGCCTAACCAAATTTATACACATATTTTTTAATACTTTTCTTTTTTTATTATTATTTTTGTTGTACTTTAGAGGAAGATTTACAGAACAAACTGGTTTCTCATTAAACAGTACACATATTGTTTTATGACATTGGTTAACCACCCCACAACATGTCAATGATCTCCTTTCTCAGCCTCAGGTTCCCTATTACCAGGTTTCCTGTCCCTTCCTGCCTTCTAATCCTTGTCCCTGGGCTGGTGGACCCCTTTAGTCTCATTTTTTTTTATGGGCCTGTTTTTTTTTTTTTTTTTTTTCCGATCTTTGGCTGAGGGGGGAACCTCAGGAATGACTTCATTACTGAGCTGACAGTATGTCCGAGGGCTTTACTCTCAGGGTTTCTCCAGTTTCTGTCAGGCCAGCAAGTCTGGTCTTTCTTTTCGAGTTAAAATATTGTTCTACATTTTTTTTTCAGCTCTGCCCGGGACCCTCTATTGTGATCACTGTCAGAGCAGTCAGTGGTGGTAGCCGGGTACCAACTAGTTGTACTGGACTCAGTCTGGTGGAGGCCATGGTAGATGTGGTCCATTAGTCCTTTGGACTAATCTTTACCTTGTATCTTTAGTTTTCTTCATTCTTCCTTGCTCCCGAAGGGGTGAGACTAGCGGAGTATCCTAGATGGCCGCTCACAGAATTTTAAGACCCCAGACGCTACTCACCAAAATAGGATGTAGAATATTTTCTTTATAAACTGTGTTATGCCAATTGAGCTAGATGTTCCCCAAGACCACGGTTCCCACAGCCCTCAGCCCAGCAATTTGGTCCCTCAGGGAGTTTGTATGTATCTATGGAGCTTCCATGACCTTGCCTTGAACAAGCTGTGCTGGCTTCCCCAGTATTGTGATACACATATTTTTGGGGGACACAATTTAACCCATGACGTGAGTCAAGAAAGATTAGGACTGAAAATTGGATTAACAATTTGTTGATTACTGGTAGTTTTGACAAATTTTGATGCAGTCCAATGCAGTCCAGTAGCCATCAAGTTGATTCTGACTCACAGGGACCCTATGTATGTGAGAGTAGAACTGTGCTCAATAGGATTTTCAATGACTGATATTTCACAAGTAGATCACCAAGTCCTTTCCTCTGATATGGCTTTTGGTGAACTTGAACCAGTAACCTTTTGGTTAGCAGTGAAATGCATTAACTCTTTGCATCACCTAGGTACTCCTTTGGTAGATTAGCGGCAGGTAAAAAGCTAATTAGGTTTGTTTGAAAGAATGCGAGAAGGACTCCTGATTACCGGGATGTGAAAATCTTGGTGATTTCTCTCTGCAAGATACAAGTATAAAACTGGAAAAAAATAGTCAAAATAAACTTTTCAGGGCACTGGAAGTCAGGCAAAGGTTAATAAGAAACAGAAATTTTTATTTTTGGAAAACTGCAAAATCATCAAGTAAGAAGAGTTAGAGTATTATGTCTACTTGCCACATTCTCCCTGCCCCCATCCTCCCTTCCACACAATCAATTCAGTTAGCAAGAATGGTAGTTTTGTTTGTTTGTTTGTTTTAACCATTTGGGGTCTGTCTATGGAACTGAAAAAATTTGATACCAGAAAGGGAGACTTGAATTCGGGGCAGAACAAGTAAAACCCATGACCTACCTGGCTAAAAAAATGTGTTCTAAACAAACAAACAAAAAAAACCCATTGTTGTCAAGTCTATTCCAACTTATAGCGACCATATAGGATAGAGTAGAACTATGTCATAGGGATTCTAAGGCAGTAATCGTTACTGGAGCAGACTGTCACATCTTTCTCTCACAAAAGTGGTGTACTAGGTTAGGACAAATAGAAAAAAAACACTGCTTTGCTAGCTGAGGTTGCTGTCACAGTTTGGGTGAGCAGTGAACCTGCCAGAAATTTAACAGGAAGATCCCAGAAATGAGAGCCACTGAAGGGCAGATATAAACTATCCTCACATCCCTAGTTGAAAGGAAAACAACATGAGTGTGGGGAAGCCTTGAGAGAGCCATGAAAAAGTGAAAGCCAAAGGACTCTAGATAATTGGCTGAAATTTTGGGTACATTCCTCAACTCACACATAGATTGATTGGCGTTGTGTAGACGCCTGACAGATTTAAGGTATCTGAGCAAAACTTCCACCCAAATCATTTACAGACCACAATGCTATGCAAAAAAAAGAGGTGACTCCTAGGAAGCTAGGCTAAAAAAAAATGATGAGGGGTTTTAGTGGCTACAGTGGGGGATCCAACGTGTCTGTTAGTCTGCTGTACTGTGGTGGCTTACTTGTTGCTGTGATGCTGGAAGCTATGCCACCAGTATTCAAATACCAGCAGGGTCACCCATGGAGGACAGGTTTCAGCTGAGCTTCCAGACTAAGACAGACAAGGAAAAAGGAGCTGGCCGTCTACTTCTGAAAAAACTTAGCCAGTGAAAACCTTATGAGTAGCAGGGAAACACTGATATAGTGCTGAAAGATGAGATCCTCATGTTTGCAGGCACTCAAAATATGATTGAGGAAGAGCTGCATCCTCAAAGTAGAGTCGACCTTAATGAGATGGATGGAGTCCAGCTTTCAGGATCTTCATTTGCTGATGTGGCATGACTCAAAATAAAGAATAAACAGCTGCAAATATCCATTAATAATAGGAACATGGGATGTAGGAACTAAATCTAGGAAAACTGGAAGTCAAAAATGAAATAGAACACATAAACATCTATATCCTAGGCATTAGTGAGCTAAAATGCACTTGTTTTGGCCCTTTTGAATCAGGCAGTCATATGGTCTACTATGCTGGGAATGACAAATTGAAGAGGAATGGCATTGCCTTCATCATGAAAAAGAACATTTTGAGATTTATCCTGAAGTACAACACTGTCAGTGATAGTATAATATCCATACGTCTACAAGGATGACCAGTTAATACGACCATTATTCAAATTTACACATCAACCACTAAGGCCAAAAATGAAGAAATGGAAGATTTTTTACCAACTTTTGCAGACTGAAATTGATCAAACATGCAACCAGGATGCGTTGATAATTACTGCTGTTTGGAATGCAAAAGATGGGGACAAGGAACAAGGACAAGTATTTGGGAAATATGGCCTTGGTGATAGAAACAATGCCAGAAATCACATGTAGAATTTTGCAAGATCAGTGACTTCTTCATTGCAAATACCTTTTTTTCAGCAACATAAACAGCAACTATACATGTGGATCTCGCCTGACAGAATACACAGGAATCAAATTGACTACATCTGTGGAAAGAGACTTTAGAAAAGCTCAATATCATCAGTCAGAACAAGGCCAGAGGCCGACTGAGGAACAGACCATCAATTACTTACATGCACGTTCAAGTTGAAACTGAAGAAAATTAGAAGAAGTTCATGAGAGCCAAAGTATGACTTTGAGTATATCCCACTTTAATTAAAGACCATCTCAAGAATAGATTTGATGCATTAACACTAATGACCAAAAAGTAGACGAGTTGTGGAATGACATCAAGGACATCATCCATAAAGAAAGCAAGAGGTTATTAAAGAGACAGGAAAGAAAGAAAAGACCAAAATGGATGTCAGAAAAGACTCTGAAACTTACTCCTGAGGGTCGAGTAGCTAAAGCAAACAGAGGAAATGATGAAGTAAAAGACTTAAACCAAAGATTTCAAAGGGTGACTCAACATGCACAAAGACCTGGAGTTAGAAAACCAAAAGGGAAGAACATGCTCATCATTTCCCAAGCTGAAAGAACTGAAGAAAAAATTCAAACCTCGAGTTGCAATATTGAAGGATTCTATGGGCAAATTGAGCTCTGATGGCGCAGTGGTTAAGACCTATGGCTGCTAAGCAAAAGGTTGGCAGTTCAAATCTACCAGCCACTCCTTGGAAATGCTATGGAGGAGTTCTACTCTGTCCTATAGGGTCGATATGAGTCAGAATTTACTTGATGGCAATGGGCTTGGTTTTCGTTTTTTATGGGCAAAATACTGAACAATGCAGGAAGCATGAAAAGAAGATGGAAGGAATACACAGAGTCACTGTACCAAAATGAATTGGTCGGCGTTCAACCATTTCAACCATATGCTCAAGATGGAAGGAAGAAGTCCAAGCTGCACTGAAGGCATTGGTGAAAAACAAGGCTTCTGGAATCGACAGAATACCAATTGAGATGTTTCAACAAATGGATGCAGGACTGGAGGTGCTCACTCCTTTATGACAAGAAATTTGGAAGACAGTTACCTGGCCAACCAACTGGAAGAGATCCTTATTTGTGCCCATCTCAAAGAAAGGTGATGCAGCAGAATGCAGAAATTACCACACGATATCATTAATATCACAAGCAAGTAAAATTCTGTTGAAGATAATTCAAAAGCAGTTGCAGCAGTACATTGACAGGGAACTGCCAGAAATTCAAGGTGGATTCAGAAAAGGACATAGAATGAGGGATATCTCTGCTGATGTCAGATGGAGCTTGGCTGAAAGCAGAGAATACCAGAAAGATGTTTACCTGTGTTTTATTGGCTATGCAAATGTATTCCACTGTGTGGATCATAACAAATTATGAATTGCATTGTGAAGAATGGAAATTCCAGAGCACTTAATTGTGCTCATGAGGAACTTGTACATAAACCAAGAGGCAGTCATTCAAACAGAACAAGGAGATACTGCATGGTTTAAAGTCAGGAAAGGTGTGTGTCAGGGTTGTATCCTTTCATCATACTTATTCAGTCTGTATGCTGAGCAAATATTCTGAGAAGATGGTCTATATGAAGAAGAAAGAGGCATCAGGATTGGAGAAAAACTCATTAATAACCTGAGTTATGCAGATGACACCACCTTACTTGCTGAAAGTGAAGAGGACTTGAAGTACTTATTGATGAAGATCATAGACCACTGCCTTCAGTATGGATTACACCTCAACATACAGAAAACAAAAATCCTCACAACTGGACCAATAAGCAACATCATGACAAACAGAGAAAAGATTGAAGTTGTCAAGTATTTCATTTTACTTGGATCCACAATCAACACCCATGAAAGTAGCAGTGAAGAAATCAAACAACACACTGCAATGGGAGATCTGCTGCAGAAGATCCCTTTGAAGCTTTAAAAAGCAAAGATGTCACTTTAAGGACTAATATGTGCCTGACCCAGGCCATGGTGTTTTCAATCGCATCATATGCATGTGAAAGCTGGACAATGAATAAGGAAGATGGAAGAAAAATTAACGCCTTTGAATTATGGTGTTGGAGAAGAATACGAATACACCATGGACTACAAAAAGAATGAACAAATCTGTCTTGGAAGAAGCACAGCCAGAATGCTCTTTGGAAGTAAGTATGGTGAGAGTTTGTCTCATACACTTTGGGTGTGTTATCAGGAGGGACCAGTCCCTGGAGAAGAATATCATGCTTGATAAAGTAGAGGGTCAGTGAAAAACAGGAAGACTCTCAATGAGATGGATTGACACAGTGGCTGCATCAATGGGCTCAAGCATAACAATGATTGTGAGGATGACACAGGACTGGGCAGTATTTTGTTCTATTGTACCTTGGGTCACTAGGAGTCTGAACTGGCTCAATGACACCTAACACCAACAGCAGTGGGAGAGACAATGTTCACAGTTTAAATCCACACAAGTTACTAGTACAAAATCAACAGCCCTGAGGGAAAAAAAAAATACGAAGTGGCTACATTGTTTAAGTTTCATATTTTCAACAACAACAATAAATACGTGTTCAAGTAAATAGCAAAATATGACCCATGCTTAGGAAAAAACCAATCAATAGCACCTCATTTTGAATAGGTCTAGGTTTTGAATTTAGCAGACAAATACTTTAAAACAGTTATAAACATGTTCACAAAATTAAAAAATATATATATTATTACAGTGGTTGAAGAAATAGGACATATTAGTGGAGAGATAGAATGTAAAAAATAATTAAATCAATATTCTAGAATTAATAAAGTGATAAATTTACTAGATGGCATCAACAGCAAAAGAAAAAATCAGTGAACTAGAAGAAAGAACAATAGAATGTATACAGTCTGAAGTACAGAGAAAAAAACATTGGGAAAAAAATGAAGTCTTAAAGACTTGAAGGACAACAGTCCCAACATAAGTATAGTGTGAGTCCTAAATGGAGAGGTGAGAGAAAAAGTAGCAGAAAATAATAATTAAAGAAATAATGGCCAAAAAATTTTCAAATCTGATAAAAATTTAAAAGTTAACTGTTCTGTATGTTTCTGTGATACTCTCAGACCACAAAAGGTATAAATTACTATTATGCTTTCAAAATACACATGTGTATGCACTCATAATAAGAACTTAGAAATAGAAATATGTCTACCTTTGTGAGGCTCTCTAACATTTTAGGTTATTAGAAACCTGTAAATCATTAGAAAGTTATTTAGAAAATTTCTGAACTTAGAAACATAGAAGCATGTGGTAAGCAACCTTTAAGTTGACCTTGACCTGGTATGCTGTGATGAAATAAAACATAATATAGTAAATCTTTGTAAACTAGCCTTGAGATATAAGTCTAAACAACCTCCCTAATAACTAACCATGAAGAGAAGATGTGACATTTGGCTAATCTATAACCCTGGAAAGAAGATATAACATTCTAATCTTTGATGTCACACTGTCCCTTATCAGGTCAGCCCAAGGTAGGGAATTCACATATAAACCCTGAATTTTACTCACTCACTGAAAGAAGGCAGAGGTAGAACCTCCCTTTAGAGTCTGACTCTCTTTAAAGACTGGAACTCTGGACTGAGATTCTGTCCACTGCCTCACACCTCAGACCCTAGCTATGAAGGGCCTCTGCTGAGTTTAAGCTGAGGTCAATCCTTCCTCTGGAGATCACTTTTAAAAGGCAAAAGCCTGAAGTCTAAAGATTTAGACTCTAACCACTGAACTAATACTATTGTTGTAATTGTTAATTCTGATTCTCCAGTTCTGAATGAATAGCATGAGGTCTTATATGTGTGCATTGCCATGCTATCTTGCAATAAACTAAATGAGTTTATGCATGTCAAGCCTGAGCATTTCTTTATGTTTAAGATAAAATTCTACAGGACATTAATTTACAGATCTAAGACCAATAAATGCCAAGCAGGAGAAACACAAAGAGAATCGCACCTAGAAGTTATGGTCAAACTGCTAAAAGACAAAGACCATGAGAAAGCCCTGAAAGCAGCAAGTGAAAAACAACTTCTTATGTAAAAGTGAAATAAAGATATTCCCAGATTAAAAAATAAATTTATTGAGAAAATTATTTTCTAACAGATCTATGCTGCAAAAATACTGAAGTAAGTCTTTCAGACTAAAAGGTAATGACACCCGCTGGCAACCTGGATCCACAGAAAGGAAAGATAAGTGCCAGAACTATAAGGGAAAAATGTGGCTATATTTTACCAGAATTACATCTGTACTACCCTAAAGTAGATTGTGATAAATTAAAGATGTATATTTGAATCCCTATAGTAAATGCTAAAATATATTTTTAATTCCTCTGTTGATATGACAAAAATAAATATGTTAAATAAGTATGCATATATTTAAATATACATATTGGAATGCACTTTAAATATATGTGTGTGTGTGTGTAGGATATATATATCTCTCTAAAACCTGATGCCTTCAAGTCAATTCTGACTCATAGTGACCCTGTAGGACAGAGTAAAACTACCCCATAGGGTTTCCAAGGAGCTACTGATGGATTCAAACTCTGGACCTTTGGGTTAGCAGCCAAACTCTTAACCACTGCACCACCAGGGGCCTCCCTCTCTTTCTCTGATTTTAAATGGTACACTAAAACATATTTAACATAGGGATTGGTAAACTATGTCCTACGGGTCAGATCCAGCCCATTGTCTACTTTTGTAAAAGAAGTTTTATTGGAACACAGCCATGCCCATTCTGTGGCTGCTTTCACACAATAATGGCAGTGTTAAGTAGTTGTGACGGAGACTGTATGGCTTGCCATTAGAGGCTCTGCAGATCTTGGTAGACTAAGCTGTGTAGGATCCAGTGTTATCTGATTTCTAAAGCTATTCGCCAACATTTTTTTTTAAACCCTTCTACCCTCACAACTTTGCTTATGACTCAAACAAAGAATTCTGTATTTTCAAACCCTTCTTGGAGTAATACTATTCTACTTTGATTAATGTTTTTTATGTCCTCTCAGCACTTAAGTTTTCCATTTTTAATGTATACTTGTACTTCACTTGACAAAACCAATTTGTGAAAATATGGATTAATGAAAAACAAAACCAGTTTGTGAAAATATGGATTAATATAAAAGACAAATTATGGAATATGCTTTGTTTTATCAAAGTTCTCAAAATAGTCCTGTTTCAATTAAGCTTCTATTTTCTTCTCTAAAAATGATTCAGTTTGAGAAAATTTATGTACACATTTTCAGAAACATACTCTGCTGAAAGTCAGGCATTTCAGTATAATTTTGCACCTGTTAATGCATTTATTACTTATTTTCAAGCCATGAAGTAAAAATATATTTATACCTAGACCATAAATTATTAACAGTAGAAACCTTTTCCTCAATCATTTTTTCCTTTCCAAAGAGCCTAGTATGATGTTCCATACACTGCAGATTTAAATAAAGATGTAATTAACTGGATTGAGTTTAAATTGTAGTAATTATCTGAATAATAGTTACATGAAAATGTAAAAACATAAAGTGAATCCTAGCATTGTGATGCAATGGTCTGAACATATAATTGGAGATATCTAGAAATATAAGCTGGGACATACAATTCTCACCAGTCCTACCTATTTATTCTACTTTTCTATCTACTCTTTTACTTTTTTGATGTATTCTTTAGTCTACCTTATGTTCTTTCTGGAGTCTGCAATATTTTTTTAAAAATCCGAAGAGTCATATGCATTTTCATTATCAAATGAAAAGCAGACCAAGTTTATAAAAGCTGTCTATTCTCTTAATTGTCAGATAATTGCATTCATTAAATCCCTAAAAGGGAAATATTCACTGTGTTGGTCTCTCTATTAGAGACTAAAAAAATGTCAATTTATCCTGACCCCTTTAGTTAGGGGTGACTGCCATTTAAACTTTGAATACCAGTTGCTAATATTTAGTAACTTGGAGGGGAAAAAAAAGGATATTTAGTTCTTACAGGTATTGAATGGAAAATTCTCAGTCTAAAAATCAATTTATATTCAGAATCTAATATTTCGGATGTATTGTGCTTCAGGAGAGTTAAAAAAAAATCCATATTGATTTGGTTCCCCTCTCTTTTTATGGCCTCTAGTATAAAAACACCTTCATTTTAAAAGCAGAAATTTGGCAGCAACAAACTCTACAATATGTACTCAGGCCTTTTGGTCTTCTAAAAATTATATATTTTTTTCTGTTTAGTTACAGCAAGAGAAAAACATGTGAACGTAGCTGCTGAGCTTCCCCGTAATGTTTTGAGATCAAAAGTTCATTGATATCCCTGCTTGTGATTCCAGGGCCTTTTTACTGTCTCCAAGAGGTAGATGCAAGCCCCAAGCAGCCAATTTGTTTCTAATGGTATTTGCCTCATTATAGTGGGGTTTGGGCAAGGTTTATTTTCTGAATTCTTCCCAAGTACATTTCATTGAGATTGGAATGGCTTTAAAAATGTGAAACAGCTGTTAGGTATCTCATTGTCCTTCATGTTAAAAGATGATACTGCTGACATGGTTTCTTCCTGCAATGCATATCACTGGTAAGAACGTTACAGAGTCTGTGTTCCCTCCCCTACTGATTTGTGTGTCCTTTGCTTAATATCTATAGTTGCTTTAAGGACTTGTCACTGCTAGTTGCTGGAGCTATGCTTTATAGGTGTCTGCTTTATAGGCGTCTGACCTTCTACCTCAAATTGATACACCCCATCTCTAATTGTGTATCCATGTATTTTCTGTTTTGGCTGCTTGTTCAAAGGCTGGGTTTTTTTTTTTGTTTGTTTGTTTGTTTCATTCCTGAAGACTATCTGAGCATGGGGAAAGGATTAAATATTCTGAATCAGCGAATAGTTTGTCCTTTACCAGACTGAGCTTGTTCTCTCCTGAGTTTTTTTTTTTAAGTGAATAGAGTATCAAGGTCACATGACTGCTCTTTGCATGTATCACTTGTGAGAATGCCTTCATGTTATTCATTAGCTGAGTCTGCACTCATATTCTCCAGGCATACAAGCTGTTTGTGGAGACACATGTGTGCCGGGTTGCCCAGGTGAAAGAGAATGTCATTGGCCCCAAAGCCTGCTAATCTCTGCTTGTTTTTCTAAAGTTAGATAGTATGAAAAAAGTGTTCTTCCTCCACTGAACCCCTGCTAGTATAACTATTTAGAGCTTAATTAAACAGCCAAAAATATATGGGTTCATGGAGGCCGTTGAAACTTGACATTTCTGTTCCCTGAAAGCAAAATATACATTTTATTGAATTTCCTTGCATACCAAATATTATTAAAGATATGCTACCTTACCTCCAGGCATTCTTAAAAACAAAAAACTAAATATTCTTTATGCTGGAAAAATGATAGAATAACAGGCACACATTACTGTGCCTTCAGAGCAGAGCCGTACCTTGGCAAAATGCTGTTAAGGTGAAAGAAAGTAGAAATGGAAAGGAAATAAAGCAATCTCTAACAACCAGGCAAACACAACTTAACGAACTGTATAACTCCAGAGATGCAAATGATCTTGCTCAACTCAACCATTGAGGCATTGGCCTCAATATCTAGTATCTTCAGTACTAATTTGGTACCCTCAACTGCACATAAAAAAAAAAAAAAACATTGCTGTCGAGTCGATTTCAACTCATAGTGACCCTATAGGACAGAGTAGAACTGCCCCATATGGTTTCCAAGGAGTGCCTGGTGGATTTGAACTGCCGACCTTTTGGTTAGCAGCCGTAGCTCTTAACCACTGCACATAACATAGCAGACATAAAATAAGAAAATATTTTATTATTCCTTTATTTTGTTAAAACAACCATGAGCAGTAGGCAGAGAAGGTATTAATATTCATATAATAGGGAAACTGAATCTCAAGGGTTAAATTATCTGTTCAAAGTTGATAAATAAGGGTATCCTGAAAAAGCTGTATGGAAACTGAGAACTTCTTTACAGTCACTTGGAACTGTGATTTATTTCCCCTTCTCAGCCAGATCCAGAGAGATAACCATGTCACAGCCTAGTTTCTTAATTTCACATTTTCAGTCTTGGTTCTAAATGCAGAATGAGAGTCTTTATTATAGGAATTCTAGTATAGGCAACAAATTGGAAGCAGAGTTTGGAAGAGGAGCAGAGGGTCTTCCCAGCAACTTGATATCAAGCCACTTTGCTTATGCGTTAGACCTGTCCTGCCAATCTTGATCCATTAGCCAGTCAAAATACCTGAAGACTTTAAATATTATGGTATCTTATTTCATTTCCAGTTGGAGGTCTTTTGTACCATTTCAGTGATAGTCACTGTAGATATTTTAAAAACAGAAAATATCAGAACAAAGTTGAACTTTCTAGTTAATGTAGCTTTATATGAGCACAGCAGTTCCATTGATAAATTTCCCGTCCTAGTCAGTGTTCATAATTGAGGTGATTCAGGATTGTCATATAGCTGCAATTTTCCTATCAGTTCTAATTCTTAGAATTCAGTGAAGAAAAAAACAAAAACAAACAAACAAAAACAAGGAGAAATTGAAGTTTATACTTCTGTGGTTAAATTTCAAGAGCACTGCTCTCTCTTTGTAATTCATCCATTGGACCTACAAGAGGCAGTACTAAGTGTGCGATAGCATTACGTCTAAAAAACAATATACACACTTTAATTTAAAAAATGCTTTATTTCTAAAAATGCTAACCATCATCTGAGGCTTCAGTGAGTTGTAATCTTTTTGCTGGTGAAGGGCCTTGCCTCAACGTTGATGGCTGCTGATTGATCAGGGTGGCGGTTGCTGAAGATTGGGGTGGCTGTGGCAATTTCTTAAAATAAGACAACAACGAAGTTTGCCACATGGATTGACTCTTCCATTCATGAAAGATTTCTCTGTAGCCTGTGATGCTGTTTGAAAGCATTTTACCCATAGTAGAACTTCTTTCAAAACTGGAGTCAATCCTCCCAAACCCTCCCTCTGCTTTATTAACTAAGTATATGTAATATTCTAAATCCTTTGTTGTTATTTCAACAATGTTCACAGCATCTTCACCAGGAGTAGGTTCTATCTCAAGAAACCACTTTCTTTGCTCATTCATAAGAAGCAACTCCTCATCTGTTAGAATTTTATCATGAGAGTGCAGCAATTCAGTCACATCTTCAGGCTCCACTTCTAATTCTGGTTTTCTTGCTATTTCTACCACATCCTGCAGTTGCTTCTTCCACTGATGTCTTGAACGCCTCAAAGTCACCCATGAGGGTTGAAATAAACTTCTTCCAAACTCCTGTTCATGTTGATATTTTGACCTCCTCCCATGAATCAGGAATGTCCTTAATGACATCTAGAATGGTGAATTATTTCCAGAAGGTTTTCAATTTACTTTGCCCAGATCCATCAGAGGAATCACCTTATGTATGACAGCTATCTACATTTTCTGGAATAATAAGACTTGAAAGTTGAAATTACTCATTGATCCAGGGGCTGCAGAATGGATGCTGTGTTAGCAGGCATGAAAGCAACATTAATCTCCTTGTACGTCTCCGTCAGAGCTCTTGAGTGACCAGGTACATTGTCAATGACCAGTAAAATTTTGAAGGGAATCTTTTTTTCTGAGCAGTAGGTCTCAACAGTAGGCTTAAAATATTCAGTAAACCATGTTATAGATAGACACACTGTCATCCAGGCTTTGTTGGTCCATTTATAGAGCACAGGCAGAGTAGATTTAGCATAAGGGCCCTAGGATTTTCGGAGTGGTAAATGAGCATTGGCTTCACTTTAAAGTCACCAGCTGCATTAGCCCCTAACAAGAGAATCAGCCTTTCCTCTGAAGCTTTGAAGCCATTGACTTCTCTCTAGCTGTGAATGTCGTAGATGGCACCTTGTTCCAATATAAGGCTGTTTCGGATACATGAAAACTCTGTGTTTAGTGCTGCCGCCTGTGTCAATTATCTCAGCTGGGTCTTCTGAATAATTAGCTACAGCTTCGGCGTCAGCACTTGCTGCTCCACCTTGCACAGTTATGTTATGGAGACGGCTTTTTTCCTTAAACCTCATGAACAAACCTCCGCTGGCTTCAAACTTTTCTTCTGCAGCTTCCTCACCTCTCTCAGCCTTCACAGAACTGAAGAGAGTTAGGGCCTTGCTCTGGATTAGGCTTTGGCTTAAGGGAATGTTGCGGCTGGGTTGATCTTCTATCCAGGCCACTGAAACTTTCTCCATATCAGCAATAAGGCTGTTTCACTTTCTTATTATTTGTGTGCTCACTGGAGCAGTATTTTTAATTTCCTTCAAGAACTTCTCTTTGTATTCACAACTCGGCTAACTTTTTGGTACAAGATGCCTAGTTTTTGGCCCATCTCAGCTTTGGACATGCCTTTCTCACTAAGCTTAATCATTTCTAGCTTTTGGTTTAAAATGAGAGACTTGTGACTCTTCCTTTCACTTGAACACTTAGAGACCATTGTAGGGTTATTAATTGGCCTAATTTCAATATTGCTGTGACTCAGGGAATAGGGAGGCCCAAGGGGAGGGAGAGAGATGGGGGAATGGCTGGTCGGTGGAGCAGTCAGAACATGCACAACACTTACAGATTGTTTGCTGTTTTACGTGGGTCAGGTTCATGGTGCTCTAAAACAGTTACAATAGTAACATTAAAGATCACTGATCACAGATCACCATAACAGATATAATAATAATGTAAAAGTTTGAAATATCATGAGAATTACCAAAATGTGACACAGAGACACGAAGTGAGCTCATGCTGTTGGAAACAATGTGCCAATAGGCTTGCTTCGTGCCCAGTTGCCACAAACCTTCAATTTGCGAGAAACACAATATCTGCGAAGTGCAGTAAAGTGAAGTGCAATAAAACGAGGTATGTCTACAGTTCATAAATATGTATTACTGTTATTTTCCAAAATTAATTCTTGATGTACCTGTGTTTGTGTGAATTTCCCTTGCACAGAATTAAGGTAAATGGGAAAGTAGAATATGATGCCAAAAAGTGAGGACATAGAGTGGTGTGAAGAAATATTGGAATCATATAGTAGTAGCTCCGGGAGATAACAAGGTCCAGAGAAGAGCTAAGTTGTATTTTCAGAAAATGAAAAACCTGAGAATGTTTGTCAACAGAAGCAAAGAAGCAAGTGAAAAGGCCTCAAGATGTAAAGCGGGGGTCAGAAGCTCAATTGTCTTCAGGGTCTGGGCAGGTAACTAAATGACTGAAGTTAGTGTAAACCAAGAGAAAATAGTAGGGACTGAGAAAAAGTCTCCAGTGTGCATCCTGTCTAAAAGCATTAAAACAGAACAAAAAACTGCATGCCAAACAAAACAAATTTGGGGGATAACTTCAAACCTTGAGTTAATGATATCAGGTATAAATGATGAGGCAAGGTCTTGCTGGAAATGGGACAAGATGGGATCAAGAGAAAAAGCGAGATTTTTAAAAATTGTAGGGAAACTATGGTGATAGAATTTTGACGTGGAGAGGAGAAAAGATGTACAAGTTTATGTCTCTCAATCTTCTCAGGAAAGTAGAAAGCGAGGTATCTCTTAGTGGTGTTTTTGAAGACAGAACAGAAACTGGGTGCTTGGAAATGTTGAGAAGGCCTGGGAAAAGCAGCGTAAGAAACACAATAGGAAATCAGTAAAAAAGAATAAAAAGCTTGCTCACTAGCAGGGAAGGAACAGCTGAAGTTAGGCAGCATGAGTTTGAACTGGACTCATTCAGCATGGTTTCATGATTTTTTAATTTTTCTAAGCATACTCTGAAACTGTTTCTGGGCTGCCTTTCACTACTCTCATTTGTAGTGCGTTCAAGTAGTAGAAAGCCTTGTATTAGTAACCCGTGCCAGATGTGATTAAGAAGGTCAATATGCAGCCCCCCCCCCCGCAAAAAAAAAATCTTATCACTTTAATTTTTATAGGAATGAGTTTTGGTTTGTTGTTGCCACTGGTCCTCTCTATCAATGTGGAAGATCATGAGTTAACTTAATACTACCTTCTTGGTCTCAATATTTGGTTTAATTTCTCATTGGGTTGGGATGTGTCTGTGTGAGTGTGTGGTGTGGTGTGGTGTGGTGTGGTGTGGTGTGGTGTGGTGTGGTGTGGTGTGGTGTGGTGTGGTGTGGTGCAGAAGGAGAGTTATACATTCATTTGGGACTGTTCTCTTAGCCCAGGTATATCAGAAGGAGGGGCATAATTCTCAGGCAAAGGCTGCCGCACAGGTTAATGTGGATGATACCATTGTCGGTTTGATACGCAGACCAATATTTTTATAGGCCTAGATAGTTGTTTTTTTTTTTTGAATGTCTCTGCAGTGTTGATCTCATGGGTTATGTTTTTGGTACCTTAAGACATGAGTCTGTTTTAACGCTTCTCATAGAAAACAAAGCTCATTGACACTTTTTGTGTGTGTGTGTGTGCTAATACGGTATAGGAACAATGAGGAGTTGAAAGAGGTGATGCCTGAATAAGAAACTTTCACATTTGTCTATCAGAAAATAGTTTTAAATACCTAGAATAAACCCAGAAGTGTGCTAGGTACTGTTGGGAGTATCCAATGTAATGAGAGGTGTTACATGAGAATTTCTTGCAAGACAGTAGACAAAAAGAGAAAAAGAACCACACTTACCAAGGGTTCCTGAACACGTCCCTCTAAAGGGAGTGAGTGGGAGGGAAGTGGAGCTACTGGATTGCTACCCATTCTAGAGTGGCCTGCGAATGGGAAGAGATCTACTGGAGGCAGCTTCTGCTCAGAAGGTAGGCAGTGTGACACAGGCAGGGAAAGAGGAAGTGAACAGAGATCATTATGGCAAAGAAATAATTTAGTAGATGAGAGAGAGTAATAGAAATTTTTAGCAGTTGTTATGGCAAGGAACTTTGTTTACACCAAATTTCTGCTAAGTGTTCTGTGTGGAGTGCTATGTAAATCTCCTGGGCCAACCTGGGCCTTCTAGAATTTATTGTTTTTTAAAATGAAATTCCATTCATAGACTGGGCCACATAGAGCTCTGTGATTTATTAGGGATACACAGAGGCATAAAAGTCATGTCCTTCATCCTAAGGAAATAAAAGTAATTGGAAAACAATGAAGTGCAAAATTATACCTTACTACACAACCTGGGAAGGGATAGAAATGGATGCGAATTTTTTCTAGGTCCACAGCCTCATTAAAACTTTTTGCCCTCTGACCCTTCAGGTAAAGAGCAAAAGCAGAATAACACAGTGACTTTTCTCTAAGCTTTAGTCAGACCCTAATGCCAATGGTCATATGGAAGGAGGCTGCTTGTCTACCCCCTCACAACTGATGTTGAAACATGTTAATATATAATATTGGCAGGAGTACACACTGTTCTAATTCCACTCCATTTTTCTGTAGCCATTTAATGCCATGCCATTTAAAACAATGTTTTTGCCATACTACAGATACTCAGTCCTTTTAAACATAGGGAACAGTTTTCAGGAAAATCAGTTAAGAGGAGTAAAATAGTAGCGATGCCTTTTTCTGCCTTGAAAATTACTCTTTCAAATGAAGGTCTCAGATTTTGAACCCTGTTAAAATCTAAAGCCCATAACATTTTTTAATAGCCTTCCAACTTTATCCAGATCTGAAGTCTGCGTGCCTGTGAACTGAAGTTTCTGTGATTCGGGTAGAATTCAGACTTTGCAGAAAAGGTAACCTTTTAGTTAAAAGTTTGCTTGTGAGTGTACATGTGTGTTTTCTTCCTGATTTGAGGCAAGTGCAAAAGTCTTAAAATCTTGCTCTGAGCAGAAGAAAATGTTTCCTTTCTTGCCCCCTGAAATTATGGCTTTCCTGTTTTCTCTAAGCAAAACCCCTACAGCTATCTGCTGGCACTAGAGAGTTAAGGCAAATAGTGAGGGGGGAGCTGCTGAAGATTTTATAGCTGTAATAAAATGAGAAACGGTAACGTGGCTAAGCAAGTTGTGATCATGTGATTTTAAAGACTTATTCTTGTGGTTTTGAAATACCATTCACCAATCACATCACCCTGCTAATCTTGTTCATTTTATAAAAACATGTATTTTTTTTTTTACTTTCATTCGTTGGCTGATGAATTAATGAGGGTAGTTTGAAACTAGCACAGAGAATACAAAATGACTCTTCTATGATGTGATTTGATTTGTATTTGGACCACCACTGAGAGAATTATGTAAGGTTTCAAAACAGAAATTTGAGCATACCAAGCTTTAGCCCAGTGGTTTCCAACATTTCTGTAATGGCAACATCCTGCCGGTAATTTGATTTTGTGAAACTTGCACTCCATTCTAAATGTTATAAAGAACACATAGTTTAAAGAAAAGTAAATTAACAGTAAATTTGTTTTGAAAACTTACAGTATGTTGGTAACAACTCTTTTTTTATCGTGGTAAATATATGTGTAACAAAACATTTGCCATTTCAGCATTCTTCATATGTACAATTCAGTGGCGTTAATTCTGTTTATCATGTTGTTCAACCATCACTCTTACTGTTTCCAAACTTTTCCCTCACCCTTAACCGAAGTTCAGTGTCCGCAGAGCAATAAAGTCCTCCTTTTCCCCTTCCCCCTGCTTCCCACTTGTCACCACTAATAAACTTTGGTCTCTATACATTTGCCTATCCTAGAAATTTCATACTAGTGGGAGAATCTTGAAAACATTATACTGACATTAAATCAATCACAAAAGGACAAATATTGTATGGTAACAACCCCTGAGATAGTTAAAAGTGCAAAATTTGCATTGAAGGGCATAGACAATGGTTAAAAATAGCTGCTCTATATAACGGACAATGTAATATCTCAGCTGACCAACACAGTACTTTTCTTTGTCCACCCCCATCCCCAATTCTAACATTCCAATTTTAACTGTTGCTCTAGTAGATTTATTTACTTCTAGGAAGCCAACAAATATGAATTAGACTCTAGAAAGTCAGTAATTACCATTACATCTATTTGTAACTTCAGTACTTTCACATTTTCATTAGCAGTCTGAATGCTATTTACCAAATTTCTCTATTTCTTTAACGCTAGCAATTGTAGAGAATGCAGCAGAAAAATATTAATTGTTATTATAAAGACTAATTAAAAGTTGAAAGCAAAGCCTTAATAAGTATAAATACCATTGTTTGTCAAATGTGAAAAACACGTGTTAATTATTTTGCAAAACCCTATCCTTAGACTCATATGTGTGAATCACAGATACACAGACAATCGCATTATGTGGTGGTGATGGGGGTAGAAATCTAAGCTTTAGAGGGATCACTATATCTAGAGTCAGTCAGCATATTAGGGTTTTGAGAGAAAAAAAGCTACTTTTTCACCATGGTTAGCATTTTTTGATAATGACAAGAGAAAAATAATGAGTGCAAAGACATTTATTTTCCATCTTTGATGACTCTAGCCCAATAGGAACAGGAAGTAAAAAGTAGACAGCAAAAAGACAGCTTGTGAAATGCACAAAATTTGTCATCAAATTGCCAGTAGTTGTGAAGAGTTGGGGAGCAAGAGGAGGGAAGACAGAAAGCAAAGATGGAAGAAAATGAGAAGCTTTGAATGATATTTTAGCATATTACACTTCTAAAGTCAACTTAAATATTTCAACCAGTGTCTTTTTCTTTGATGTATCATATGAGCTTAGTCTAAACAGGGGCAAGTGGTGCTATTTAATAGCGACAGGTCATTTGAAATCTCTCAGGGAGCAGGGCATTAAATGTTGAATTGTTTAGATTGCTGCAAGTGCAATCAATACCTGGATTTCTAGTCTTGTATATAACAATATAATGATACGAAATAAATACAATACAACAAATCATAGGAATCACCGGTCAATTAACTCAGGCAAAAAAGTGAACATGAATAAACAGGGACCATAAAGAAAGGTGAAGCAGAAACAATACCATGACACCTGGCCATAGGCCTGAAACTGGTAAAATTGTTAAAGTCAATAGCAATTCAAAAGGGGCCTGAGAAGATAACAGTGCTGTCATTATGTGTGGCACAAGAACAAAAAATAGGAATTTTTTATTTGTCAGCATTTGTATATTTCTTATAATAGGAAGGTTGCTATATTTTGTTGTTTCCTCCTCTACATACTCCCTTATTATTGCCAGGCTGCTTGGAAATAAAAAGTGTGTACGGTAATTGCCTACATTTTTTCAACTCCCTAACCCATAGCAATCTGACGTCCTCTTATACTACTGCACTCAAATGGCTACCAGTAATCTCCTAACGCCCAAATCAAATGGACACTTTAATTAGATAATTGATCTTGGACATTTGACTCCTTTGACAACTGCCTCCTTCTTGAAGCTCTGTCTTCCAGGGTTTCTACTACACTATTTCTTGCTACTTTACTTCATTGGTATCTATATGTAAAAGCACCTGGTGGAGTGCTTGTCAGAGTGCTGTCACTAGGATTGGTGTCATTCAGTGTGGTAACTGATGGTGTCATCCCCCCATGGACCTCCTCCTATACCAGACCATACAGAATCCTTAGTAATATTTTTTGTAGTAATGTTATTTGTAAATTGTAACTTCTGTATATCACTGAATATAATGGCAATAGCACTGACATAAACAACAAACAAAATTAAAATTACACATTTAAATGAAAATATATGCGTAGCCTAAAATGTATTGATATTTACATAGTTTCATGTGGTTAAAGCAAAAATTCAGTAAGAAAACAATAGAATTCAAAGTAAAAACATTTAAGAACTACATCAAAATGTTCATTTTGCCATCAAACTTTTCCATTACATGAATACATTAATGGATTAGGTTGCATAATCAGTAACAACCCAAATAATGTAGAAGTTGTAGAAAAATGCATATGGAAATATATTAACAAATGAAATCATACCATAAAAATAGACAGGAACAAGTAACACAAGCATTTCAGCACTTAGTGAACAGCTCAATTAAATCAGAACTTTCCTTTCCTAGCCTTCAAAGCTGCGAAGTTGTGAATGACTTCATCAAAATCAATGCCTTTCATCAACTCACTTTTTAATGTGTCACTATTTTTTTAAACTATAATTCAAACTCAAACTCTGAAAATTTCATTAAAGTAGGCTATATATTTGCAAGGCAGTGATGTTTTTAAAGAAAAATTTTAAAAAGCTAAAATTAAAAAAAAAACCCTTATGTAATATTTAAGTCATATTTTCTAAACATGTATTGAGAAACATAGCATTTCCCCCACTTCATGTTTGAAGCTGTCAGTTCCTCTATTTAATTATCAAAGAGTTATATAATCAATAATTGTTAGACATGTAAGTTTATTATCAATTTTAATCATAGAATGATATGTGGTAAATATAGTTGTAGATTGCTTAAATGTAATATTCTTAGACTATGTGAATACTAACAAATTGTTTTGTAAAATCTTTCTACATTGAATTACAACATTAATAGTAACTGAGCGGAAATCTTTTTTTATTTTTCTTCTTTTTCTCCCTTAATGACTACTTCATTCTCAAAAAAGCTATTGATGTAGGTTCACAAATACTAATTATCACAGTATTGTAGCTAAAACACCAGAAACTTTGACAAAATCAGAGACTATAGAAACACTTGCAGCGATGAAAGCAACAGCGCTTGCTTATAGTGCGTCCAGATGAAATCACGTGATTCGAAGCGTCATTGTAATTGGGTAATGACGACAGCTCTCACGGGAGCACGTTAGAGGGTTCAAAAAATAAACCAGCATAGAGTCTTAGCCTTGTAGGTATACTGATACATGTAAGCTGAGCTTAGGGAAAAAAAATATTATAACCGACTACAGGGATATTTTTATTAAAAAAATAATATATTTCTACTGAAACACTGCACAAAATTTTTTGGATGATCATTTTGGTGTCACCCCCTCTGACATTGTCACCTAGTGTGATCCACATGCCCTGAACCCCCTAGTGACACACTGGCTTGTCACGTAGAAGATGATCAGTCAGTGTTCTCTCCTCTCACTCTACCTGCCATTTAACCTTTTGCATCCCACAGGATCCTGTTGTAAGTTCTCTTTTCACTTTACATGCTTTACTTGAGCAATGTCATCCTTTCCCACAATTTTAACTACTGTCTAAAATCCTTGACTTCAAATTTGTGTAACAAGTTTATCTCCCTCTTTTGTTAAACAAACAAACAACAACAACAACAAAAAACCAAACCCATTGCCATCGAGTAGATTCTGACTCATAGCGACCCTATAGGACAGAGTAGAACTGCCCCATAGGGTTTCCAAGGAGTGGCTGGTGGATTTGAACTGCTGACATTTTGATTAGCGACAGTAGCTCTTAACCACTTCGCCACCAGGGCTCCTATATATCCAACTGCTTACTAGAAATTGTCACCTGGATTTTCTCGTGCCAACTTAAATTTATGTCTGAATATAAATGCAGTATGTCCCTATAAATTGTCTTCGTCTTCTTTTATTAATCTCTGTGTAGTCTACAATTACCTTAATGGCAATTCAAGTTAGACAGCTGGAAGTCTTTGTGGACTGCTCCCTTTCTCTCACCACCCACATCTAAGCAGTCATCAAGATCTATCAATTCTACTTTCAAAATATATTGTCAATATAGTCCCTAATTTATTCTCCTTTCCTACTGGCACCACCTTAGTTCAGGTCCTCATAACTTTTTATTATACCGTAACACCTCTGCTCTGGTCATGATTCCTTACATGCTTATATCCTTCTTAATATTATCAAAGTTACCTTTGTGACACATGAATCTAAACATTCCCTTCCCATCTTAAAACTCTTCAATGACCCGTCATTTGGATATAGTCAACATTCCAGATATAAAACCTCTTGCAGTTTGTCCCTACCTATCTCTTCAGCCTCATTTTCTGCCAGTCAGTTCCCCCTCTTGCCTTCCCATCTGTACCTTCTTATGCTCCAGTATTATTGACACACATTTAAATTTCCAAATTGCAGTCAAGAGTTCAGGGTTTGAGTCTGTCTTCTGCCACTTTATTAGCAATGTGAGTTGGGGCAAATCACTTAAATTCTCTAAGACCCAATTTCTTCATTTTTAATGTGAATATTAAGTAAAATAACATAGGTATAATACCTAACACAGTATCTAATGTTTTCTGACTTTTTCTTGCAATTTTGTATTTTTAATATTGTTAATACTTTCCTTGTTATCAGTATTATAGCATTAGATGTTCCTATTGAAGTTCTTTACACAGCGTTTTGAGAGCCTTGTAGAAGAAAATGACATAGTATTTAATAACAGTAAATCACAAACTCAGTTTTTTTTAGCCTGTATTCATGCGTCTAGACCTTCTGTTATTCTTCTTTGTACCCTCCCCAATTTCTCAATATGAGAAACTGAAGACCAAATGCAGTACTTCCATAAGAACCTCACAAAGCAAGAATATAGAATGAGCATGTCTTTCTTTTTACTATTTCTTGTTATTGAATTGTAGGTTCTTGTCTACCATATCTCTAACTTGTTCACTTACACACAACTTATGAATCACTAGGACAACTAGGTTTAGTTCTGCTGCTTGAAGCCAAGTCAGTCACCCCCCATTTATTATCATGTACTTTTCATTTGGACCCTCAGGATAAATATAAATGATAACAAAACCAGCAGTTGGCTTTTTCAATGCAGTGGAAATCAAGCAAACTGATCACATCAACTGATCAACTTCCTCAAAATGACCAAGCCAGCAGCCTCTCTGCAATTCTTTGTAAAAATTTTTACTGAACCTCATTTTGTTTCCTGTATTAAATGACTATTTCTCATTTTAAGCTTTCTTCCTATTTGGAAAAATGTTAGAAACACTACCCAGCTTGTTACGTTCTACAACCTACTGAGTATGTTTTGAATTCCATCAGTCAAGTGAGTGTTTTGGATGTAGCATATTGTATGGGATTTGGAGTCTGATAAAATTGAGTTGAAACTTCAGTCTCCTCATTTGTAAAATGGTGATAATAATGCCCTAAGGGTTGTTTTAAGGATTGAATTGGATACTAACTGTCTGTTAGCATCATGTCTGCCATATGGAAGACGTTCTCTAAAGGTTAATGTCTGTGTTCTCTTTGCCCTTGTTCCTCTCACATAGGGACACAGTCCTGTGGGCTTCTTTTACGTAGCATAAAGCCCCAGGTTGTGTCATAAATGAAATATCATTACCTAGAATAGAATAGAAATAGATGAAGGCCTGCAAATTTATGAGGATTTGTGTATGGAAAGCACTTCTGTTGGCAGAAAGCAGAAGAGAAAGGGCAGGCAGGAAATGCTTGAGTTGGATTCCAATGGGCTTGAGAATGACTAATTTGATAGTTTAAAGAACAGTAGGACCTAGCATGAGTCATAGTGGAGGGGAGAGAGGAACAGTTGAGTGGCTTGCTGTTAAAAATAAAGGAAGGGAGCAGATATTATGTTGTTTCATTACTCAACTTGTCACCGGTCAGGGTATAGTCAAATGAACAATGGTCTATCATATAGGCTACTCATTAACATAAAAGTTATCACAATTTGTTCCCAATAATTTAGAAATAATTTCTTTATTAATTGACCAGCTTTATATATATATATGTGTGTGTTCTTGAGGAAATTCTATGAGTTTGCAACATTCATACAGGTTTGTGAATGAGTGTATTAATCTTATCAGTAAATTGAACACAGGCATTTTTGAGCCCACTGGGTTCTTTCAAGTTGGTTTAACATCAGGTGAATGTCTTTATCTCCTCTCCCTTCTCTGCTATTTTATTTAGACACCCTAAATTAAAGCTGAGGTGCCACACTGAAGTCCAAATGCCCTAGAAATGCTACACATGCCTCCTACAAGCATATTTGAATCATATCTTAATTTTCCGATGGACTCAGGTTTTTGATCCTATTAAGAATTCAGTACCAAGACCACTCAGGAAGTGCCAAAGTGCTTTCTGTTGTGGCTCAGGCATCATCAACCAAATTGTCAGCTAAGCTCTGTTCACAGAATCTTTATTAGTGGCAGTGATGAAAGAGGCAGAAAAGGCACAGCTTGAATCTCAGATCTCTGGATGAAATTTCAAATTGGGCTTCGAAAACACTCTTTCACTGTATAAATGGGACAAATTATATATGTCTCTGATTAATTGAGAACGGGGAACCCTGCAATGTCATAGTTTACTTCATTTTTCAGTCCGAAATTCAACTGTGACTACTGAGCTCAGTTACCTCTTTCCTCATCATAGTGCCAACTTTCTTAACAAAAGGAACAACAGAGTGGAGCTAGATAGCATGGTTTGAAATAGAAAAGTCAGCATCTTCCCCTGTATTAGTAAAATCTGTGATGATCATCAAAGGTAGAGAATAAAGGATTTAGTAATGGGTATAGGAGTTCCAATAGGGCAGAGTATAACTGCCCCACAGGGTTTCCAAGGAGTGGCTGGTGGATTCGAACTGCTGACCTTTTGATTACCATCCAAGCTTTTAACCACTGCCCCACCAAGGCTCCAAAGGAATCAAAGGGCCATCATCCATTGTTGGTAATTAAGGTGAGGGAGGATGGATTGACTGGTATTTATCATGTACTTGTCAGGGCAGCAGATTTGCTGTGGACTAACATAACCAATATTAGAGCAATTGCCACTTCTCTTCCATGAATTAGTGAGAGAGAATTCACAAATCTGACTAACCATGAAATTATGTCTGCTTAGATTTTTGCATATGGCTTGACTATATTCTAAAGTAATCAAAAGTAATTTTCTACTCTGTTAAAAAATGCATCACAGGAAACCTCTTCTTGCTGAAAGATACATTTTCAGTCAGTTTGAACATAAAATTTCTTCAAAAGATGGAATAAATCTATAGACTAGCTTGCAGGATCTTATCCTTGCTTCATTCCCATCATCAACCTACACAGAGAGATTGAAAGAAGGAAGATAGACCCCTCTGAACACTGTAACCACTTACTGTTTTATTATTGTTAAATGTTTTATATGCTCTGGAAGAAATTGCAAGGAATGAACGAAAATGGGGAAGTCTCATCCAACCTTGAGAATTCAATGCCAGAAGTTAAGAATATGGCATAGAGGATAGGAGTTGAAACATTAGCTGAAGCAATTTTGATAAATGTGATTAGCTTATAATGTCTACAGTATAAAATGTGGTTTTGGGTGTTATGGTGGAAGATATATACCCCCCATCTCCCCTCCACTGCATACTTTGGACTGGAGAAAAGGAAGAAGAAAAGGCCATATGCATTGAAAGCATCTTAGAATAAACTTTTGTACAATCATTCCTTTTTTGATTTTCCTTTTCATATCTCACTAAACGTTTCTTTTTTTAATTTGGAAACTTCTGTCTGGCCCTGTGATTTAGAGGGAAGCAGGAGGTAGAAAAATACAAGAAATATGTAGAAAGAGGCCACTGGGGTGAAAAAAAGAGCCAGACTGAGCATGGAACACCCACTGAATTCAAAGAGAGTAATGGGTTGAATTTAAACAGCTTCCTAGGGAGGTGAAGCAAGAACAATCCACCCAAAGTTATGTTTCTCATGTTTGACAATGTGGTACTTTTGTGCATATAAAAGCAGATGTTTTTGGTGCATTGAAAGATCTGTAGGTATGTAAACATTCTAATTCATCTCCAGGATGGTCATTGATTTCATCCACACTGTGTCATTCATTAGCATTCCACTCTAAATATATGATCTTCCTAACAAAGATATTACACATGTTTACTTGTGGCAAAACCCCATATCCAAACCCCAAACCAATAAATATATACACAAATAAATACATAACTTCACGTGAAAACTCAACGTTGGAGAAAAATATCTTTCAAGACTACAGGTAGACTGATTCCTTGGCTTTCATTTATTTGCATATTGGCAAAGCTATCTATTAGCTGGTTATATAAACACAAGAATAAAAATTGGAAAAATCGTATTTTACATAGAAAGAATTCAGATCAGTGACATGTGGGAGTTATGCCATGATGATCTGTGAAAGCCAATTGTTTAATTTTCAAGAAATTTTGTAAGTTGAGGGACATCAATCACATTGGTAGCTTGCAATCAGCCATGCAGGGATGGAAATGGGCAAATGCCACAAACCAGGACTTTTGTCCTTAGAGACTCCCTTTTTAAACATTTACCTGTATACCACCAAATTCAATCAAATCAATTTTGCTTGCAGATTTTTTCAGTTAACCTCTCCCTAAGTTAACAGCATAGCATAGAATGGTGCTTTTCAGATCTTTTCGTTGTTGTTGTTGTTTAACCCAAGGAAATTTTTCCAAACAAAATCTTGCATTGAAACATATATAAACCTGGTAAGGGTCGAGATGCTCTTGTTGAAGTGGACTGGGAAGGGTATAACATCCACTGGACTCCATCTGTCCTTGTCCCCAATCTGACCTTACCCCCAACATCCTGGAGTATGGAAGACATATTTGGAAAACAACTGATAAAAAAGGGGAAAAAGAGGCAGAAAAAAAAGACACAAGGAATTATAGTCCCAATTTTGACCTCTAGCCAATTGCTCTAGATCTCAGTTCATTTATTATAAAATCAGGGGTTTGGACAAATGATCTTTAAGATTCACCCAGCTACAAAACTTTATGCTTTTGGGATTAAAGATGCATAAATGTTTCATGAAAACAACTTTAAAAATATGACTTAAAGTTAAAGATAAATTCTACTTGCAGTTAGCACTGTCATTTGCTTTCATCTACTTCTGGGGAAATTATTTTTGCATCCAGATTAACTTGTTATTGCCTCATCCTTGCAGCTAAACTCAGAAAAGCAACCATCTTGCTAATATATACACAAAGCTACAAACATTTTTACCAACAAATGTTTTCTTTAAGCTGGTAGCATACATAGCTAAAACCAAAAAACCAAACCCAGTGCCTTCGAGTTGATTCCGACTCATAGCATCCCTATAGGACAGGGTAGAACTGCCCCATAGAGTTTCCAAAGAGCGCCTGGTGGGTTTGAACTGCTGACCCTTTGGTTAGCAGTTGTAGCACTTAACCACTACACAACCAAGGTTCCAATACATAGCTAAGCAGGTCAAATTATCCTTCTTCCTCCTATGATTATTTGGTCTGTGCACTGCTGGAGGTACCAATATGGATTGTTCCCTGGCTTTTCTTTATGTGTTGTTGTTGTTAGGTGCCTTAGAGTCAGTTCCGACTCATAGCGACCCTATATGCACAACAGAACGAAACACTGCCCGGTCCTGCGCCATCCTTACAATCGTTGCTATGCTTCAGCTCATTGTTGCAGCCACTGCATCAATCCACCTCGTTGAGGGTCTTCCTCTTTTCCGCTGACCCTGTACTCTGCCAAGCATGATGTCCTTCTCCAGGGACTGATCCCTGCTGACAACATGTCCAAAGTATGTAAGACGCAGTCTCACCATCCTTGCCTCTAAAGAGCATTCTGGCTGCACTTCTTCCAAGACAGATTTGTTCGTTCTTTTGGCAGTCCATGGTATATTCAATATTCTTCGCCAACACCACAATTCAAAGGCGTCAACTCTTCTTCAGTCTTCCTTATTCATTATCCTGCTTTCACATGCATATAATGAGATTGAAAATAGCATGGCTGGGGTCAGGTGCACCTTAGTCTTCAAGGTGACGTCATTGCTCTTCAGCACGTTGAGAAGGTCCTTTGCAGCAGATTTGCCCAATGTAATGCGTCTTTTCATTTCTTGCCTGCTGCTTCCATGGCTATTGATTGTGGATCCAAGTAAAATGAAATCCTTGACAACTTCAATCTTTTCTCCATTTATCATGATGTTGCTCATTGGTCCAGTCGTGAGGATTTTTGTTTTCTTTATGTTGAGGTGCAATCCATACTGAAGGCTGTGGTCTTTGATCTTCATTAGTAAGTGCTTCAAGTCCTCTTCACTTTCAGCAAGCAAGGTTGTGTCATCTGCATAATGCAGGTTGTTAATGAGGCTTCCTCCAATCCTGATGCCCCGTTCTTCTTCATATAGTCTAGCTTCTCGGATTATTTGTTCAGCATACAGATTAAATAGGTATGGTGAAAGAACACAACCCTGACACACACCTTTCCTGACTCTAAACAAATCAGTATCCCCTTGTTCTGTCAGAACAACTGCCTCTTGGTCTACGTAAAGGTTCCTCATGAGCCCAATTAAGTGTTCTGGAATTCCCATTCTTCGCAACGTTATCCATAGTTTGTTACGATCCACACAGTCGAATGCCTTTGCATAGTCAATAAAACACAGGTAAACATCCTTCTGGTATTCTCTGCTTTCAGCCAGGATCCATCTGACATCAGCAATGATATCCCTGGTTCCACGTCCTTTCCTGAAATCAGCCTGAATTTCTGGCAGTTCCCTGTTGATATACTGCTGCAGCTGTTTTTGAGTGATCTTCAGCAAAATTTTGCTTGCTTGTGATATTAATGATATTGTTCTATAATTTCCACATTCAGTTGGATCACCTTTCTTGGGGATAGGCATAAATATGGATCTCTTCCAGTCAGTTGGCCAGGAAGCTGTCTTCCATATTTCTTGGCATAGACGAGTGAGCACCTCCAGCGCTGCATCTGTTTGTTGAAACATCTCAATTGATATTCCATCAATTCCTGGAGCCTTGTTTTTCGCCAATGCCTTCAGAGTAGCTTGGACTTCTTCCTTCAGTACCATCGGTTCCTGATCATATGCCACCTCTTGAAATGGTTGAATATCGACTAATTGTTTTTGGTATAATGACTCTGTGTATTCCTTCCATCTTCTTCTGATGCTTCCTGCGTTGTTTAATATTTTCCCCATGGAATCCTTCACTATTGCAACTCAAGGCTTGAATTTTTTCTTCAGTTCTTTCAGCTTGAGAAACGCCAAGTGTGTTCTTCCCTTTTGGTTTTCCATCTCCAGCTCTTTGCACATGTCATTATAATACTTTATTTTGTCTTCTCGAGAGGCCCTTTGAAATCTTCTGTTCTGTTCTTTTACTTCATCAGTTCTTCCTTTTGCTTTAGCTGCTCAACGCTCAAGAGCAAGTTTCAGAGTCTCCTCTGACATCCATCTTGGTCTTTTCTTTCTTTCCTGTCTTTTCAGTGACCTCTTACTTTCTTCATGGATGATGTCCTTGATGTCATTCCACAACTCGTCTGGACTGTGGTCACTAGTGTTCAATGCATCAAATCTGTTCTTCAGATTGTCTCCAAATTCAGGTGGGATATACTCAAGGTCATATTTTGGCTCTCGTGGACTTGCTCTTATTTTCTTCAGTTTCAGCTTGAACTTGCATAAGAGCAGTTGATGCTCTGTTCCACCGTCAGCCCCTGGCCTTGTTCTGACTGATGATACTGAGCTTTTCCATCGTCTCTTTCCACAGATGTAGTCAATTTGATTTCTGTGTGTTCCATCTGGCGAGGTCCATGTGTATAGTCACCGTTTATGTTGATGAAAGGTATTTGCAATGGAGAAGTCATTGGTCTTGCAAAATTCTATCACTCGATCTCCGGCATTGTTTCTATCACCAAGGCCATATTTTCCAACTACTGATCCTTCTTCTTTGTTTCCAACTTTCGCATTCCAATTGCCAGTAATTATCAGTGCATCTTGATTGCATGTTCGATCAATTTCAGACTGTAGCAGCTGATAAAAATCTTCTATTTCTTCATCTTTGGCCCTAGTGGTTGGTGTGTAAATTTGAATAATAGTCATATTAACTGGTCTTCCTTGTAGGTGTATGCATATCATCCTATCACTGACAGCGTTGTACTTCAGGATAGATCTTGAAACGTTCTTTTTAATGATGAATGCAACACCATTCCTGTCCGAGTTGTCATTCCCAGGATAGTAGACTATATGATTGCCCGATTCAAAACGGTCAATACCAGTCCGTTTCAGCTCACTAATGCCTAGGATATCGATGTCTATGCGTTCCATTTCATTTTTGATGATTTCCAATTTTCCTAGATTCATACTTCATACATTCCAGGTTCCGATTATTAATGGATGTTGGCAGCTGTTTCTTCTCATTTTGAGTTGTGCCACATCAGCAAATGAAGGTCCCAAAAGCTTTACTCCATCCACGTCATTAAGGCCCACTCTACTTTGAGGAGGCGGCTCTTCCCCAGTCATCTTTTGAGTGCCTTCCAACCTGGGGGGCTCATCTTCCAGCACTATATCAGAAAATGTTCTGTTGCTATTCATAAGGTTTTCACTGGCTAATGCTTTTCAGAAGTAGACTGTTGGGTTCTTCTTCCTAGTGTGTCTTAGTCTGGAAGCTCAGCTGAAACCTGTTCTCCATGGGTGACCCTGCTGGTATCTGAATACTGGTGGCATAGCTTCTAGCATCACAGCAACACACAAGCCCCCACAGTACGACAAACTGACAGACACATGGGGGCTTATGTGTTACATCACTCTAAACTCTCCTACTTCCACTCCCTGTCCTTGTTGTTGTTCTTTTCCTTCAGAACCAATATAACTCACATTAGTTAAAAGAATAGCTGGACTATTGTGAAGTGGCCCTCAGGGCTGGGATGTTTGGAGGAGGAAGAACAGAATCCCCAAAGTGAGATGATGAGTTTGCCTCAGCAGAGCAATTCTTAAAGCAGAAATGTGTCTTATTTGTGGGCGGGTAAAAAAAAAAAAAAATTTTTTTTTTTTTTTAATTGTGTGTAGGTCTGCATATGTACTCACAGGCCTGTAACCATCCAAAGGATCTAGTTTCAGAAGAAGAGTGGTAAATATACGCAGTCATTTTTCCATTATCTAGGGGTAGATTAACAAGCATGTAGATTAAATAAGATAAAGTATATAATAGCACATATATGGAAAATAAAATTACTATAAATCAGTTTCAAACAGCTACATATTAGAAGGACATATGAATAAGGCTATATATATTATCAATATATGTATTATTTAACAATAACTATATAAACATTGTATACTCCAAACCTAGCGCCTTAACACAGAAGTTTATTATTTCTCAAGGTTTTGGAGGTCAGGAATTTGGACAGGCCTTGGATCTGTGATTATTTTGCTCCATATGGGGTCAGCTGAGGACACTTGCCTGCATTCATCTCGTGGTTGAGCTGGATTGTCCAAGAGGGCTCTCACATCCCTGGTGCATAAGTGCTTCTCCACGTATCTATTTATTCACATGACTAGCTTGGGCTTCCTTTGAGCATGGTGGTTTCAGGCTAGTCAGACTTAATATATGTTAACCGGTTTCTACCAGGGAAGAAGCAGAAACTGTTTTATCTTTTATGAGCCAAGCTGGGAAGTTATAGTATCACTTCAGCTGCATCTTATCAGTCAAAGCAAGTCACAGGGACAATTTTATTTCTAAGGGAGTGAAAATAGATACCATCTCTTTATTGATGGGTGCAATTTTTGGAGACCATTTACCATAAAGGCACTTGTAGACTATGATAAAGTATTTACATCATATTCCAAGTATAGTGGGTAGCCATTGGATATTTTAATCAAGGGAATGTTGTGATTTTTATTTAGGTTTTGAAAAGAATTTTATGGCTTCTGTGGAGAATGGATCTTAGTGATCCAAGAGTGAACTTTGAGACACCAGTTTAGGAGGCTACTGTAGCAGACCAAGTCAAAAACGATGACTTGGACTAAAGGTAGTGAAATATGGACAGATTTTTAATATATTTAGGAGATAGAGCTGAGAAAACTTGCAACGGATCTGACGTGTGGAGTGAGAGAAAACGGATAATCAAAGAAGCTCCAAGTTATTTGGTATGGAAAGCTGAGGAAATCATGGTGTCATCTAGTGAAATGAGGAAGTTTGGAGGACAGTCAGATCAAGAGGGAGGGTACATTCAAGAGTTACTTTTGCCTACTTCAAAAATGAGTGGTAGGCACACTGAGCTAATGAAAAGGCCTCCTGCTCTTTCTACCAAAAAATGCACACAAATAGTATTAATAACATTTTTAGCTCTTACTGTTGGTCACATACTATTCTTAGTGTGTACATATATACATTAATTCATTTAAAGCTCACAAGAAACCTATAAAAAAGCTATTATTATCATTCCCATTTTACAGATGTGAAAACCTGAGTTACAGAAAAGTTATGTAACTTACTCAAGGTCACACAATTATTGACAGGTAGTGTCAGGATTTGAAACAAGTAGTTTGGATCTGAAGTCCATTCTTGGAATCACTATATGATACTACATCTCGAAATAACACATAACAAAGAAGTGTTTCATACAAGGTCTTGGTTTGAAGAGTGTTGAGTGCTTAAAAGTGAGTATGGGGAAATCCCCATATGCAAGAAACAAAAGAAGGAGACTAATGACAGATTGATGAATAAAACCTGTAGCTTACACTTGTGAGTACAAGTTGGGAGCCCAGGGTTGCTTTAGGTGTCAAACATTACAGGTTTTTGCAGGCCAGCCTTGTGGTTACTTTGGTGATACTATTTCCTCAAAAACATAATACGCTTTTGGTCAATTTGTCTCTGAACATATATTCACCACAGACAAATATCTTGTCTTTACACAGATTTTTAAAACATCTTATTGAGTTATAATTCACACATGATAAATTCACCTAGGTAAATTCTACTTCCTCAATATTAAAACCTTTTGTGCTGCAAACCATACCATCAAAAAAGTGAAAAAAACCTACAGAATGGACGAAAGTATTTGCTTTTCATATATTTGATAAGGAGCTGGTAAACAGAATATATAAAGAAGTCTTACAACTCAATAAAAAAAAGAGACAAATATCCCATTAAAAAAAATGGGCAAAGGATTTGAGTAGACGTTTCTCCAGAAAAGATATTTATCTGTTTTCCTTTTGTCACTTATGCCTTTCGGTGTTGTTTCTAAGAAGGCAGGTCTATGACCCATTTGGAATTATTTTTTGTGTATGGTGTAGGGTGTAAGGATTTTGTCAAATGCTTTTTCGACAGTTTTTGAGATGATCATATATTTTTATCCTTTATTCATTAATATGGTGTATTACATTGATTTTTGTATATTAACTAACTTTGCCTTCCTGGAGTAAATTCCACCAAGTCATGGCTTATAAATTCCACCAAGTCATGGCTTACAAATCCTTTTATATGTTGCTGAATTTGGGTTGCTAGTATTTTCTTGAGTACTTTGCATCTTTGTTCATAACAGATATTAGTCTGTACTTCTCTTTATTTGTGATATTTTTGCTGTTTTGGTATCAGGGTAATAGTGTTCTCATAGAACGGATTGGAAAGTGTTACCTCCACCTCTGTTTTTTCAAAAGATTTGTGAAGAAATGGTATTCATTCTTATTTAAACATTTGGTAGAATTCACCAGTGAAGCCAGGTCCTGGCCTTTTCTTGATTTTTTTTTTTTTTTGTGTGTGTGTGTGGGAAGTTTTTTTTTTTGTTTACTCATTTAATCTCTTATTGTTGTTCTACTCTGATTTTGTATTTCTTTTGAGTCAGTTTTTGTAGTTTGTATCTTTCTGGGAACGTGTCCATTTCATCTAGGTTATCTAATTTGTGAGCATACAGTTGTTCATAGTTTCCTTTAATCTCTCCTTGCCTTTTTTTCCCCTAAGGTTAGTAGTCATGCCCTTGCTTTCCTTCCTGATTTTAGTAATTTGAGTCTTCTCTCTTTTGTTCTCGGTCAGTTTTGCTAAAGTTTTGCTGACATTTTTGAAGAAGCAAATTTTGGTATTTACCTAGATTTTTAAGGTTGGCATCTCTGGTATGTTTCACTTTCTGGAATTTGAACTCCTCCCAGAACCCTCACTCTAAACATGAAGACAGATTAAGTTAACCAGTGAGTAACATGAAAAACATAACACGTAGACAGATAAAAGCTTGTTGCTCACCTAATATATGCAGTTTGAGACTAGTATGATGCTCCATGATTATTATATGAACTTGAGCGACAAAGAGTCTGGAAATTACCATCTATTTGTAGTAATGTCCCTTGCCTAGGAAAAAGTCTGAGCTTGAGTTATTGAGGAAATAAGTAAAGAATACCGATTGAAGGATATATCTCTTTAAGTGTATGTAGTGATATTCACTATGTACATATATTTTTAATTTGTATAATAATATTTTACTGTATACCTTGCTCTGTATTCTGCTTTTTCACATGTAATAACATTTATGAAAAAAAATTACAAACCAAAAAAGGAATACTTCCTATATACATGTGTGTGTTTGTGTGTATATGTGTGTATATTATATATATGTATTTATAGACATATAATGTGCATGTATTTGTGTTTCACATCTATTGATTATGAGGTTGAACATTTGTGATGTACTCAGTACTTCCTTCTCTTGTCTATTATACTTTCATTTCTGATTCTTTCCCTAGAAATTTGAAAGTTTTTCAATAAGCTCTCTGGTCAATTAGAATACTGGTTCTCATATGTTTGTATGAATAAGAATCACCTGGGAAATTTATTTTAAAATGAAGATTCTAGGTTCCAATCCCAGAGAGTCTTATTCAGCGGGTCTGGGGCAGAACCAGGAACCTGCAGTTTAAACAAAGACCTCAGGTTGTTCAGGCCACAGTATTTGAAAAATTCATTGAGTTACAGGAATGCGATGGCCACTTTTTTCTTAACATAAAATGAATTTAGCGACTAAGGGCAAACCTTCTTCATCTCTGCTGACTCTTTTGAGTATGGTTTCCGTTACCTATTATGGAACCTACCGGCTTAGTTGCTTTAAAGCCAAAACTTTAACAATATCTTTATGTTAGTTAAATGATTTATGGAAACAATGAAAGCAGAGATGGAGAAAGTTAGGTCTCCTTATTCAATTTATAGAAAGATAATCTATAATGTTCTTGGTTGGGCAGAGCCCTTATAATGGAATGATCAAAGCATCATCTTTTATTGGAAAGATCAAACCATTTTCTTTTCTGTGACAAAACTTGTCCCTCTCAATTCATTATTTGAGATATATATCACCCAACTCTCCTACGTGAATTGAGTTTGCCAATTAGATTCAATGTCCTGTGTCAACATGGGGTTTTATTCTATCATAGATGTGTAGATCTTCCACAGTTAATTCCAAAACTGCTTGAAGACCTTTCAAATAAAACTTTCCCTTATGTCAATGAGTTGTGATGGAGATGGGAATTGGGCAGAAATGTAAATTTTTGTGACTTGACTAAAATTAAATGACTCAAAGAGTATCATTCTATTTATTAAGTAAGCAGTAGACCTGAAATGGATTCTAAAATAGATTTAAAATGTGCCTTACAACAGAGAACCCCTGAGGGAGCAGGAGATCAGTGGGATGCAGACCCCAAATTCTCATAAAAAGACCAGACTTAATGGTCTGGCTGTGGCTAGAGGAATCCCGGCGGTCATGGTCCCCAAACCTTCTGTTGGCACAGGACAGGAACCATCCCCGAAGACAATTCATCAGACATGAAAGGGACTGGACAGTGGGTGGGAGAGAGATGCTGATGAAGAGTGAGCTAATTATATCAGGTGGACACTTGAGACTGTGTTGGCATCTCCTGCCTGGAGGGGGGATGGGAGGATAGAGAGAGTTGGAGGCTGGCAAAGTTTTCACGAAAGGAGAGACTGGAAGGGCTGACTCATTAGGGGGAGAGCAAGTGAGAGTAAGGAGTAAGATGCATATTAACTTATATGTGACAGACTGACTTGATTTGTAAATGTTCACTTGAAGCTCAATAAAAATTATTAAAAAAAATGTGCCTTAATTATTTCCTTAGACTAAGTTTCTAGAAATGGAATCATTGAATCAAAGAATAACAAGGGTTTGACCCAGAAATTCCAATTTTAGACATTTATTTTTAAAGTAATAATCAGATATATGTGTAAAGATGTATGTACAATAATGTTAATATAAGTTTAATTTATAATAAAAAATATAACCAAATTTCCTGTATCAGGATACTGTTCATATAAACTATGGTATATTTATATGATTGGATAATGTGCCATATTAAAAAAATCACACATAGAGGACTATTTATTGACATGGAAAATGCTTGTGACATATTGCTAAGTTTTTTTAATTAGGCTAAATTACAATGTGTAGCATATACTCTAGCTTTTAGGAAAAATAAAGTGTATCTGGATACACAAACACACACAGTTACACTTAGAAAAAAAGACTGGAAGGATATATATATCAACCCAACAAAATGTTAACAAGGTTTGTCTCTGGGTAATGGTATTATATGCATCACTTATTTTGTGCTTACGTTTTTCTTTGTTTCGCTTTTTTGTGCTTGTGCTTTTTCTATGTTATCATTTCTATATTTTATTATATAATATGGAAATGTGTTAACTTTTGAAATAAGACTAGATGAAATTAAAATGAACAATTTGTCAACCGAGATTTAACATGACTCAAGATTAAATGTATATACAGACTGATCATCTTACTAAATCTATTCACACAAAGTTTATCAGATTGTCTTTTAAATGTGACCTATACACTTTTATACACCAGCTGCATAATTAAAATCTTTTTGAAGATACTCACTTGGTGCTGATGAAGAATTGGTTATATGAATCATTTGGTTCTGTTATTGGACATGCCACAAACTCCTTTATGCCTGAAGTAAGTCACTACTCCAATGTGAATATTCTTGAATAACAGTTTGCGTTTCTTAATTGAAGACTTCGGTATACATGGTAGATCCTCAGACCTTTAGAGTACATCTTAACACAGATTTCAACACCTTTCTTGTTAATAGAACAGCAAACCAAAAACCCATTGCCCGTTGAGTCCGTTCCGACTCATAGCGACCTTGTAGGGCAGAGTAGAACTGCCCCACAGGGTTTCCTAGACTGAAATCTTTATGCAAGCAGACTGCCACATCTTTCTCCCAGGGTGCGGCTGGTGGGTTCAAACCACAGGCTTTTTGGTTAGTAGGTGAGCACTTTAACCACTGTGCCACCAGGGCTCCTCCAGAACTAACAACCAAAAAAAAACAAACAAACATACCCGTTGCTCTCGAGCATCCAGTCGATTCCGACTCATAGCAACCCTATAGGGCAGAGTAGAACTCCCCCACAGAGTTTCCAAGGACTGCCTGATGCATTTGCACTGCCCTGCTTTTTGGTTAGCAGCTGTAGCACTTAACCACTACACCACCAGGGTTTCCCGAACTAACAACAGTGCCACGAAATCCGCATGCATCCTGTGGGATATTTTGTCATTAATTAGCCATCTCTTTTTCTGAACATATACCATTTACCTCCTTTGTCAATGAGCCCAAATCGAAAAACAGGAAAGAACAAATTCAGGACTGGAAGGAATTCAGAGTGTTAAGTTACTGAGATGCAAGTGAGAAAATTCTACAAATCCTTTAAAAATACTACAATTTAGCTGTGTTTTCCCCAAAATTGTTTCGTGAGCAAGCCTAGAAAAGTTGGGAAAGAAATTGGATTGTGGGATATTTAGCATACAAGTGAGAGGCTAAGACAAACACACAGAAGAACCTAACCCAACAACAAAAAAACACAGGCCAGGCTAAACCTTGTAAAATGATACAGGGCTAATGGTCCTTGAAAGAGCCATAAGAAAACATTTATTGAGTACCTACTCAATAAATAACATTTACTGAGCACCACCTCTGTAACAGACTCTATGCTGATAGGCCAACAAGTAAAGAGTGAAGTCAGGTACTATCATAGGATTTGGATTCAATTAAGAATTAACAAGATTTCAGGGGATATTTTTGGTTTAAGGTTTAAAGATTATCTCAGGGCAAGAGCTTCAGGGGTTCCTCCATCCTCTTTCTCAGTGTTTTCCCTAGTTAGAGGTGCACATTCTTTAGTAGCTTCCTGCGAAAGGGTGCTTGGGTGACACAGTTTTTGAGACCCTGCATAACTGAAAAGTTTGTATTCTACTCTTGACTTGATTAATAGTTTATGAGCATAGAAATCTAGGTTAAAAATAATCTCCTGTCAGAATTTTGAAAATATTGTTTCATTGTCTTTGAACTTCTAGGACTATCAAGAAGTCAGATACCATTCTGATTTCTGATCCTTTGTGTGAGATGCGTTGTTTCTCCATGAAGCTTTTAGGAACTTTTTCTCTCTTTTAGAGTTCTAAAATTCCATGATGATGTGCTTTGGTGAGGGCTATTTTTATCCACTGTGCTGAGCACTTAATGGGCTCTTTCAATCTGAAAACTCGTGTCCTTCAGGATTAGAAAATTTTATTATGTTAGTTTTTTTTTTTATTATTATTTTCTTCCCTCCAGTTTTTATGCTCTCTCTTTCTGCAACTCTTACTACTTGGATCTTGGATCTCCTGGAGAGGTTTTCTCTTTTTACTATCTTTTCTAATTTTCCATCTTTTTGCCTTTTTACTCAAAAATCCTAGAAATATCAAATTTCTCGGACTTTATCTCTCAACCTGTCTACTGAGGTTTTTACATATGATAAATTATTTTTAATTTTCAAGAGCTCTTTACTGTTCTTTTAAGGTCCCTTTTTTTTTATATCAAGAGGGGCAAATATCCCCTCTTTTCTCTCTGAGGATATAGATATCCTTTATCATTTCTTTCTCATTCATAGTCTCCATTTCCTCCAAGTTGCTTTGTCATGTCTACTTGTTTTTATATCTCTCTTATATATTGGAGACTTTTAAAAAAAATATCTAGTGATCGCTGACTGACTTCATAGTTAAGTGATAGGCACAAAAAAGCAGATTGGAAACTCTGTGTGCAGGATGGGTTTTGTTGACTGTGGGCTTCGTGGTAGGTTGATCACTTCCTCTGGAAATGCCTGGATTTTCTAATCTCCTTACTGAAGGTGATAGGCCTGGCTGCTGGCATTCTGGAGTCTCAGCAGGGGAAGAATTACGAGGTTCTTAATATTCTTAATATTTAATATATGAACTTTCCCATAATCCCTGGTTTTAATACAGTAGCCCAGTTAAACCTAGTATCTCCCACTCTAAACCTGCTTTGTTTTACCCTCTTCAGAAAGTAGACTTTCATTATTTTTCCATGGGTAAGGAAAGGGCAGTGTGCCAGCAACATGAAGTAAAGAAAGACCTTGGAGTCTAATCTTCAAGTCTATTTTTTAACCAACCTTCCTGATTTTAAGGCCCTCATTCATCTTCCAGAGGTTCCTGACATTACCCTTCCCTGAGCTTCTTGCAGGTAAGATGATATAAACCTGGTTGGTTCTTGGCTTTGTCCACTGTGAGTTTGATTTGAGATTTAGCTTTACTGGGTGTGCCAAGTCAGTTTCCTCTCATTCATCTGCTTTCCAGATTGTAAAATTTTGTTTCCTATTGTCTCCTTTCCAGTTCTTTTGGCCCTATGAATATTATTCCCTCTTTTTGCTTTAATCCTTTTGCTATCATTTTAGTGGAGGCTTGGGAGGGTGGTAAGGCGTTTCAGGGTCATTTTTAACTAGAAGCTGGCGTCTTTTTTTTTGTAACTTCAAAAGAGGGCTGCTATACAATCACAAAGTAAGTAGCATGAATATCTACTACTTCATGGTCTGTAGGAGCAAGGGTGGTTCCTTTTCATTAGCTTATATTAGGTCTCAGCTTAAATGTGACTTCTTCAGAAAGGCCTTCTGATCTGTTAATTTCCGGTAAGCTCCAGTCCTCCATTATTTTCTGGTGCAGCACTTCAACAATTTTCCCCATAGAAATCACAATTCATTGTGTTTTATAATTTCATTTTTGTCATCTTCCCAAACTAGATTGCTGGCTCCTTGAGGGAAGGGAGGAACAATGTCCCTCTTGTACATCAACACTTAGAACAACACTAGGCACAGAGTAGGCACTCAATAAACATGTATTGAATTCAACTCAATTTAGAGCTATCAGTCTAAAGTGACATTGAAACACTCCCCCAAACCTTTTCAATGGTAGATCAAAAGATAAATGATAAGACAAAACAAAGCCAAATTAGGCTCAATTTTATAAAAGACTGCTATTCATTTCTCCATTTGGAATTATAATCTGGTATTCCTTCTTGCACTGATCCCATAAGCATTGCCCGTATATGTTGCTGTGCTATCAGTTAAGAAACCAGAGAAGGCCAGAATGAATAAGAATTATGTCTAGCTTTTGTAACAAAAGTTCACAAAGCCTCAGATTTTTCTGGCCTTCTATAGTCCTGCTTTAGCAGGATTTTTTTTTTTAATTGAATCTGTCCTATGAAGGGGAAAAACATTTTTGGAGCTAGAAAATGTTTGAATCGCTGCAGTATTAGAAAAGAAACCAATTTATCGAATGGCACAGCTGTTCACTGTATGATCATTATGATCCTTGTTATTTGGGTGCTGGTTGGTATTTATATCTAATTAGCTCTCTTACACATCATCAAGCAATCTGCATTTAGGGAAAAGGGAAAAACTAAAATATATAGAGTTCCAAGCTGCCAAAAACATATAACAGAATGAATTCAGGTTTAATTCACTGCAGACCGATTATTAACAAACTACTAAAATTTGTTAGTTTGCATTTTTATTTGTGTGTGTGTTTTTTTATAGGAGATGAAAAGGCAGCAGGGATGAAATTTTTGAGAAATTATTTTTTATCTTAAATGTTTGACACTTTTTTCTCATTACTGACCTTGAAGAGTTGGATTACTGTCAAAATGAGATTTTGCAATCCATTGCCTCACTGATGTCTATTTATTGGTATACATATGACTTTTATCATATATTAATAAAAATGTCAGTTCTCAGCTCTTTATTAGCAACTTACGTGTATCACAACTAAAGTCATGTTCTGCTATACTACCACACATAAAAACCACTTATAGACATATAGTGTTTATGAAAACACAAGTGCTCACACCAAGTTGTAAGGATTTTATTTGGTTATTATAAACAGCAACAAAACAAAGGAAAAATCATCATAATGACTCCAGTGAAATTACCGTCTTACATTTTCATTGCATTTCTCATCATGACTTTTGGTTGTGAAATAATTGAATGTAATTGAAATAATTTCAGATGGACAGATGAGTTGCAAAGATAGGACAGAGTTCCCATATAGTCTTCACCCAGATTCCCCTAATGTTAATATTTTACATAACCAGGGTACATTTAGCAAAATTAAGAAATTAGCATTGGTATAATACTAATAACTAAATATAGAATTTATTGAGATTTACCCAGTTTTTCCATTAATGTTCTTTGGCTGTTCCAGAATCCAATCCAGTATGTACTACATCATATTTAGTTGTCATGTCTCCTAAATCACTTTCAATCTGTGACCATTTCTCAGTTTTTACTTGTCTTTCAGGACCTTGACACTTTTTGTCTGATGTATTCTCATGATTGGACTGAGGTTATAGATTTTGAGAATGTGTATTGAAAATATAATATTACCTTCTGATTGCATCATATCAGGGGGTACACAATATCACTATAACTTATTATTGGTGATGTAACCTTGATCACTTGATTAAAATGGTGGCTGCCAGGTTTCTTCCCAGCTAGGTTTTTTTCCCTTTCCACACTATTTTCGTTAGAAATGTAACTAAATCCAGCCACACTCAAGGGGAGAAGAATTAAGTTCCATCACACGCAGGGAGGCATATCAAAGAATTTGTAGGCAGATGTTAGAAAACAATCATATAAATTAATATAAGGGGAGATACTTTGAGGCTATGCAAATATCTTCTTGCTCTTTAAAATTTCATCCACTAATTTTAACATTGATTCATTGGTATTGCCTGTAGCAATTATTACTGAGATTCTCTAATTGTGAATTTCTATTAACTTCATTTCTTCTACACTGATAAATTGGAATTCTTCTGGAAGGAAGTTCCAGCCATTTATTTATATCAGTATGGCCTCTTGGATACTTATTTTATTCTTTGGGTTATAATCCAATATTATTATTTATTTTATTGCTCAAATTTTTCCAGTTTGGGCTGGCGGGAGTCCTTTTAGATTGGCTCCTATATTGTTTTCTTCCTTCCTTTTTTTTTTTCTTTTTGATCACTTCATTATTTTCTGCCAACGAAAGATGTTACAGGTCCAACTTGTGTTTTCCTTGCCTCAGCCCTAGAATCAGTCATTTCTCCAAAGAGCCTTGGTTTCTTTTACTTAGCTGCAATTTACTTAGGTCAGCTTCTTTCTTCCCCATCCCCTTCAGAAAGATTCCTGAGGCCTACACTAAGATATTTTCTTTCAGTCTTTCTTGGGTGTAGGTCTGGGAATTTTTGTTTTTAACCAGCCTCGGAGTGATTCTTATGCAGATAATCCCTAGACCCCACTTTGTGATATGCTGACCTAGAGTGTGTTGAGATTAAATTGAGCACGTCACCATCCTCCAATCCTGCAGAGTCCAGAGTTAAAGAAAACAAAGCTAAAATAACACCTAGTTAAACCAAGCCAGAGAGGAGCGCTGTCAGTTCTCCTTGGATATTTAACCCTTCACATACTTTCTCTCTATAGTTTCTCTCTACTTCTTCCACACTGGCTTCTACTAATGTGACTTCTCAGGAAGACGGATGGCAAAAGTGGTATAAAATGTGTCTTCTAGTTCCTCCTTGAGTATTACTCTAGTGACGAAAACTGGAAAACCAGTCTCAGGAAACTGGGAGATTAGAAACAATCATACCTGTAACAGGAGTAAAAGAAGTCAACTTCCCTTAATATCTTTGGTTCCATTTTTTATTATGATGAGTACTCTAGCACTTCACCACTCCAGCACAATGAGACATGAGAGTGGCTGCCTTTGGCAGGCAATACAAAACAAAACAAAAAACTCTTTACCTTTCATTTGTAAGTTCCAGCAAACTTTACTAATGCTAATTTCTGCTGTAGGCTTAAAATGAGGGCAGCTTGATTATTTGCATTTTAGAAATGAAGAAAGAGAAACATAACTAAAATGAGAACTCAGTACTTAAATCACTAAAGCAATGATCCAGCTTACTGTATCAGTGGCATAAGATAAAAACCTGTTCGTGTGACCTTTCTATTTTATTGGTCATTTTCAGGAGACATTTGCTTGCATTGAGGGACAAAATAATTCTCTGCTCATGGTAACAAATACGGTAAAGGTTCTGACTTATAGTATTCTTTTTACGTCAAGCTTCTACTTCAAAGTAATTTTTGTTTGTTTTTCCCCCTTGAGGTAAGCTACCTGATGAACATTTTGTGAGATACCAGCCAGCAGTTAGGTGTATAGAGTGGCTAGCATTTCAATAAGAATACCATTCTACATCTTAGTAATATGTTATTAAATAGCATGAACACTTGTGCACAAAAAAAGATCCAACCCACTTTGAAGTTTGTTATTCAACTGGTAATCATCAGCAGGGTAGTTTTCTCTGATTTAGTATCAGGGTTTCCAGTAATCGGTTAGAATTTGTAATTCAGAAAAACTGTGAAAGGAAATCCATTCAAAAAGTTAGCTTATTGGATTTGGATGCGTTTTTTTTTGAAAGAAAAAATCAAAAGTCTATGTATTTTAGAGATCATATAATGCATTTCTCATCATTCTTTTGCCTGATATAATGTACCCTTATTACATTTTCTAATTCAGTGACTAGGTTACTACAATCCGACAATCACTTCCAGCAAACATTTCATTCTTTTGTAGCTTGCCTTGACTTTCCTCCTTTCCTCCTCCACAAACCCTACCACCAGCACTATTCACTCAATCACTCTGGATAATAAACTGTCATCCTACTCTGAAACTAAGTGAGTCACCCCCCCCCCACAATAATTCCACAGCAATCTATGAAAATAGAGGGGAGATGGAAATTCAGAATGCATTCAGTCTTACAGCTGGCACAGCTGTGCTCTGAATCTGGTCAATAGATATATTTACTTTAGAAGGCTGTGAACCAGTGGAAATAGGAATTTTGCAAATATCAAACTTTATTATGCCCTTTTCATTTCTCAGAATTTTGGTACCTGACAATTGGCCAATTAGCAAAGACTCTGTATGTGTTTTACATGATTCATTTGGCAGAACTCAACACCCTTCTATCTGGGAAGACTACAAATACTGTACATGATTATATTACATAATTATATATTATATTCTCTTCAGCTAATAGAATGAGACATTGCTGCATGGAGACATGTCAGGTTTAAATGCTTAAATGCAGTTAGAATGGAAACTCTTTAGTTGCATATAAATGGAATAAAAAGACATGATTTGTTTAGCCTGGATGGTGTTCTCAGTATAGTACAGAGATTATGCATTTAAGTCATATTGAGAAAGACACTTCCTCCTCAAGGGATCTATAAACAACATCTATCACATGCAAGGGAAGACTACTCATTTGAGCTTCTAGAAATATGCCCAGGTTATCTTTCACCCTTTCCAGCTGTTGTCACAGCCTGACCGTAGATGTATCAGCACAGCTACAATGCCTAATTGACTGCACCCTGTCAATTCAATATAGTCAAAGAAAAATAAATGTAGGTAAAACTTAAATTGTCTCTCTGATAAGAAATCAAATAGTGAGAGAGCTCTTTGTTCATTACTCAACTGTCTTTAAAATTGCCACTCAATTAATTCTTAATATTAAACCTTACATGATTATACTGAAAAACTTTGAGGAATTTTGGAGTTTTGAAGGCAAAGAGAGTGACATACATATCTAAACTGTTGCCTCTGAAAACTCTCATTTGATTGCAAATTCGTACATTCTAATATTTTCTTTAGCAGAGGATACTGGAGGAAGAGACTGAAGTGTTCTCATGCCCGCTGATGGAAAAAGGGAGCATGATAACCAACTCAGCCATAAGGCCATAAGAATGAACGGACAGTGTGCATCGCCAGATTTCAGTGTTTTTTATATCTTCCAATGCAGAAAGAAGGGAAGGTAAGAAATGGAGATTGCATCTATGGAAAGAATTAGGGAGGAGGTAGCCCAAATAGCAGCTCATGAAGAAGAAGTGCTATATAGATAAACCTCATTGGAATGTTTCAAAGATGTCTTTACTACATGTCAATATAGCCTTCAGAGAACACAAGTGTGTGTCCGAATGAAACACCAACCTGAAAAGGAATGAAAGAAGTTACCATCATTCTATGTGCCTAGTATATTCCACACCCTGTGCTTAGTGCTTTATGTATGTGTGATCCCTTTTGATCTTCATAAGCGCTCTATGAAGATAAAAAAGTGCAAGTTTAGAGAGGTTATATGCTTTGCCCACCTCTGACACCTATAATCTATGTGCCAGTGAAGTTCAAACCCCAAGAGTATCAACTCAGGTATATATCCTTAACCACAATTTGGAAAACTACTGAATGCTGAAATTTGGAGATGATTAGAAGACCTTCTTTAGACACTCAGGTTGTTTTCTCACAGATCTTTTCACTCTGACCTCAGAAACTCCTGTTTCATTACATTATCAGGAAGCTTCTCTATAACCACACCTACTGTGAATGTTTCTTTCAATTGTTTATCTAACCTGAAACTTGGCAGGTTCAAGGGACAGAATTCTTCCCCTTCTGGCCATCATCTCAAGTGAACACCATTTTGGTTTTGCTTTCGTAATCTGCATAACTCAGAATCAGGAGGTGAAACTGGTATCCTCCTTTTTCCCCGATGTGCTTTTACAAACTCTTATTCTCCCTCCCTTCTGCTAAAATCCCTCTTCCCATTAGGATAATATAGTCATATATCACCCTCTCTTCTTTTCAATAGCATTAACCTGGAAAAAAAATTGAGTATGGATGAACTCAATCTCTTACCTAGCAGATGAGCATCACAGAACCAGGTAGGTTTGCATCTATCACCCTACATTTATGATCATGCAAACCAAATAAGCACTCAACAAAGCCCAGCAATTTCAAGAAATGTCGCTTTTAGTCTTGCTTTCTCACTCTCTGCCATCACTTCTTTACATCTTGTTTATTCTTCCTAAATATTCAAGCTATCTATCACTCTCCTTTGTCTCATACTTCATAAAGGTAATATGAAAATAGAGAAAATCATTAGATGGGAGTTGCCACACTATTATCAAATCAGAAAAAATCTTGGTACTATCTGCTCTCATCTTTGCCTTTTCTCCTCCTATTATAACAGAGGAGCCTGGTGGCATAGTAGTTAAGAGCTTGGCTGCTAACCAAAAGGTCAGCAGTTCAAATCCACCAGCCACTCCTCGGAAATTCTATGAGGCAGTTCTACTGTGTCCTATAGGGTCACTATGAGTCGGAATTGACTCGATGGCAACAAGTTTTTTTTTTGTTATTCTAATAAAGGAAGAGGAAGAGAAAGGAATTCCAACAGGCACATCGCTGTATAAATCAACTGATTTTCTCTTTTCCACCTGGAATCACACAAATGTAATAAATAGAGTGGTGGGGCTTCACACCACAGTTTACACAAGACCAGGAGATAGATAGAATCCAGAGGTCAGACAAAGACGACAAGGGAGAAAATGAAGACAAGAAACAGAGAGAGTGGCAAATTAGCTCAGAGGGAGTAGATATCATAAAACACTAAAACAACATCCTGAAAGGTATGGATGTGAGAAATGGTCATCAGGATTATAACCAGTTTATTTCAAAGAAGAAGAAATGGAGCTAGACAAAAAATCACACGCATGAGCCATATCTGCAATAAGTCATCTGCCTCTGTGACAGTAGAGAAGAAAAAATTCTTTGGGTGTAAAACCTGGATGGCTACCCTGGCCCCCACCCCAACCACTCTACAAGTATAAAATGACAACCCAATTAAAAGATGAGTAAAAGATTCGAGTGGATATTTCTCCAAAGAAGCTATATAAATGGTCAATAAGCACATAAAAAATGCTGAACCTCAATAGCCATTAGGGAAATGCAAACCAAAACCATGGTTAGATAACACATCATACCCACTCGAATGGATAAAATAAAAGATGAACAATTACAAATGCTGGCCAGGATGTTCAAAAATTGGGACTCTCATACATTGCTAGTGGAAATGTAAAGTGGTGTACCCACTTTGAAAAACAGTTTGGTAGTTCCCCAAAATGTTAACAAAAAGCTACACTGCAACCCAGCAATTTCACTCCATTGCTAGGTACATCCTCAAAAGTATAGAAAATAAATGCTCACACAAAAACTTTACATGCAAGTTCATAGGAGCATTATTCTTAAGAGCCAAAAAGTGGAAACCACCTAAATGTCTATCAGCAGATGAATGCCTAAAAAAAAAATGTTGTGTGTACATACAATGAAATATTATTCTGCAATAAAAGGAATGAAATACTGATATGTGATCAACATGAATAAATCTTAAGGACATTATGCTAAGTGAAAGAAGCTAGACACAAAGGCCAAATATTGTATGATTCCATTTATATGAAATTTCCAGAATAAGCAAATCCATTGATATAGAAAGTAAATTAGTGGTTTCTAAAGGCTAGGGATAGGTATTTGTGGAGTAACTGCTATAATAGGTATGGGGTTTCTTTTTGGTGTGATGAAAATACTCCAGAGTTAGTGGTAAGAGTTGTACAACCTTGTGATTTATTAAAAATCACTGAATTGTACATTTTAAAATGCTGAATATTATTCTGTACAAATTATACCTCATTTTAAAAATATTGAAAAAAAATCCTAAGCAAAATATTAGCAGACAGAATCCAGCAGTATGTTTTAAGAAATATGCATCCAGATCAAGGAGGATTTATTCTAGGAATTCAAAGTCATTCACTTTTTGGAAATCTAGTATAACAATTAATCATATTAATTGATCTAAGTAGAGATTATAAATTCATCTCCATAGACACTGAAAAAGCATTTGACAACATTCAATGACCATTCTTAATGAAAAAAAAGAAAGACACACACACTAAGAATAAATCTATATTTCTTTAACATGATTAACTATATTCATCTGAGCCCAAAGTCAATATCATGGGGAAACAGCAATCATTACTGCTAAAATCAGTAAAAAGTCTGGAGTATCTACTGCCACCACTATTATTTAATGTTTTACTGCATGCAATAACCCATGCACTTAGATAAGATAAAGGACATCAAAGTATAAAAATTGGAAAGAATAAAAGTACTCTTCTTCTTTGCAGATGATATAATCATACAACTGGAAAACCCAGGGGAATGAACTGAAAAAAAAAATACTGCAAGCAAACAAAATTTCAGCAAAGTAGTAAAGTAAATATTAATGTGTGGATATGAATACATCTCATATATGCAAAAATAATTAATTAAAATTATATTGAAAATAAGTCTCCAATTACAAAAGCAACAAAATTACAAAATACGTAGGAATAAACTTGTAAATATTTAAGACCTAAATGAAGAAAATTTTAAAACACTAAAAATGAACACAAGAATAAATGGTCTGCCATGTTGCTATATTGGAAGACTGAACATTAAAAAAAAAAAAAATGCATATATGAAATTCTTCCCAAGAACATTTATAAATATAATGTGTTCCCAAGAAGAATACTAACAGTGTATTTCTTAAATCTGGAGTAAGGCAAGCTGATTCTAATATTCTTATGGAAAAATACACAAGCAGCAACACTAGGGAAAATTCTGAAAAAGGAGAATAAGGGGACACCAGCCCTACTACATCTTAAACCATATTATAAAGCCTAAATAATTAAAATTAGTGCATGCATAGATGGGCAAAACAATGGAACAATATAGAAATTTTAGAAATTGACTTAAGTACTAACAAATATATACTATATAATAAAAGTTTCATCTCAAACCAGCGGTGTTATGGATTGAATTGTGTTCCTCCAAAATATATGTTGTAAATCCTAACCCTTATACCTGTGGTTATAATCCCACTTGGGAATGGGTGTTCTTTGTTTATGTTAATGAGGCAGTATTAGTGTAGGGTGTGTCTCAAGTCAATCTCTTTTGAGATATAAAAAAGCAGACTGAGCAAGAAACCAAGCAAGCAAAGACAGAAGAGGAAGATAGATGCCACACCACATGAGTTCTCCAAGGAACCAAGAAACAGAAGCTGACAAGATACAAGGAGCCTTCCCAGAGCGATCAGAGAAGGAAAGCCTTCCCCTAGAACTGGTGCCCTGAGTTCAGACTTCTAGCTTCCTAGATGGTGAAAAAAGATATTTCTGTTCCTTAAAGCCACTCACTTGTGGTATTTCTGTTATAGCAGCACTAGGTAACTAAAACAAACAGGTAAAAGATAAACTATTTGCCAACTGATGTTGGGGCAACTGGATAACCATATGGAAAAAATATTTGGTCAATAACTAAAAAATATCCAAAAAACATTGATAAAAACCCAAAACAATTGATAGATTTGAATTTGAAAACATTGATAGATTTGAATATTTTTAAATGAAACCATGAAGAAATAGAAGAAAAATTAAATAAATCCATTATAATCAAGGAGTGGATAAGAGCCTTTCTAAATACTATAACCCTGAAGTCATAAATTTCTATAAATTTTATAAATATGGCTTCTTAAAAACTACATAAAATATTTTGTATTAAAAAATACCATACCCACTAACCCACTGCCGTCCAAAAAATACCATAGGCCACATTAAAAGATAAATGACAAACTGGGAAAAAATCTTTGCAATTATTATTTGTAATATAAAGAGCCCCTAGAAATCTGAGAAGAAAACAAAACTGAAATAAAAATGGGCAAAGTGTATGAATAGAGAGTTGATGGAAAAAGAATACAAATGGATCTTAGACATGAAAAGAAGCTCTACCTCAGTCATAATCAGAAAGATGCAAATTAAAACTACACTGATATACCATTTTAGACTTATTAAATTGGAAAATATCTAAAATATGATAACATACTTTGTTGGCAATACTGTGGGGAAAAGCAGACACTTTCATCCATTGCTAAGTGGGTATGTAAATTGCTACAATCCTTAAGAAAGATAATTTGACAATGACTACTAGCTGAAAGGTTGGTGATTCACATCCACCCAGAGGTGCCTCGGAAGACAGGCCTGGTGATCTCCTTCTGAAAGGTCACAGCCTTGAAAACCTTAGAGCAGTTCTACTCTGCACACATGGGGTCACCATGAGTTTGAATCAACATGACAGCAACTAACAACTAATAATAACAGCATCAGTAGTATAAGTATGTGTATATGAGCTATGTGATCTTTAACCCAGGATTCCACTTTCAGGAATTTACCCTACAGACATACATGTGCTGAATAATGTAGGTACAAGTTATTCATTGCAGCTAAGTAACCTCAAGCTTATAAAACTCCAATTTTCTAAAGAGATTGCTAGAAAACTTGCCAAGAGTTATTATTGTTGACCTGATTTTGCTTCTCTTTTTCTTTTATTCTAATATGTATATACATATAATTTACATAATATATATTATCTTACAGGAGCCCTGGTGGTACAGTGGTTAAGCATTTGGCTGCTAACTGAAAGGTTGACAGTTTGAACCCACCAACCACTCTGCAAGAGAAAGATGTGGTAGTCTCCTTTAGTAAAGATTAAAAAAAAAAAAAGATTACAGCCTTGGAAATCCTATGGTGAAGTTCTACTCTGTATTATCTATGTAATATATATTATTTATATAGCATATAATATTTTTATGTAAAAATACCATATTGAAGATACTTATATACGTGTTTGTAATATATGCCATATAGCCTGTGAGTGTGTGTTTATGTATATAATGCTTTTATGTAAAAAGTCATTGTTGGAAGACCATTCATTCTTTATGGTTTTGCATATCTTGTGAACAGCTTTGTCTCAGAACTCTCTTTTTAAGTATTAGTTTTATTAAAAAGCCTTGGAAGTTAGAGATACCGTCTCTGGGACAAAGGATAGGTTTGTTTACTGTTCAAGATATAAAAAAAAGCAAAAACAAAAAACATGTCTCTCTCCAGAGCAAAGGTTGAGTGGTTTGTCGGCACCTCCCTTATAAGATTGGGAGCTCCCTAAACTTGGAGCTCCTCAGTTGTAACATAAATTCACTCCTCCGTGTGCAGCTTTCACCTCAGCCTGCCTCTGTATTACCCCTATGGGACTCGGGGTGGGGCTTGAGGGGGACCCTTGGGAACGTGAAGTTCAAACTGCCTGCTGTGCCATGAATAATAAAGTCCCTTGTCTCGAGCCCTAGAGTGGCAGGCTAGCTTATTAACTTGAAAGTAGAATAAAATCTCAGACCTTTCATAGTTCTTGACAGTCAAGAATTTTAAGAAAAAAAAAGTTATGGGGAAAAATGTTACGGGTTTTCCCATAGTAACAGAATTCCTAATTTTTAGAAGTCCTGATTTTTAGTTTGGCACATGGCAACCTGGAATAAAGACCATAATTTTGAGTTCCTGGTGCCATGTTAGCTCTGGCCATGTGATTGAGTTCTGACGAATAAATGAAAGTTTCGTGTGTTATTTTTTAGGAACTATTTTTAATAGACTGCTGACTCATACCCTTTGACCTACCTCTGTATTATTTTCTCCTTCTTTCTGCCTAAAATGAGGATATGGTGGCTAGAACTTGAACAGCTATTTTGTTACCATGAGATGACCTCAGCAAGTGGAGACTACACTGGGATACTAATAACGCAAAATGATGTAAAGGCCCTAAACTGACTATATCCAGATTTCTTGAATGTGACAGAAATATGCTGAAGTCCTAGGGGAACAAACAAAGTTTTATCAGAGTAATTTAACTGGGCTTCTACTCCCCCTACCACCACCAAACAGGCAAATTTCCTCCATGCACACATGTACACACCTATAGCCATTGATTCTCAAACACACCATATTTTTTCATAACTCTATTTTTTTTTTTTTACAGGATCTTCCCTCTTCCTGGAATATCCTTCTCTTACTCATCTCTGTTAGCTACCAACATTTTACTTATCTTTGAAGCCCAAGCCCCTTGCCTTCGAGTCGATTCCGACTCATAGCGACCCTATAGGACAGAGTAGAACTGCCCCATAGAGTTTCCAAGGAGTGCCTGGTGGATTCGAACTACTAACCTTTTGGTTAGCAGCCATAGCACTTAACCACTACGCCACCAGGGATTCCTATCTTTGAAGACTCAACTTAAATGCCACCTTCTTTTTTACTTATTCCTTGTTTTCAAGGGAGCCCTGGTGGTGCAGTGGTTAAGAGCTATATGGTTGCTAACCAAAAGTTCAGCAGTTTGAATCTACCAAGCACTCATTGGAAACCCTACGGGGCAGTTGTACTCTGGTCTACAGGTTTGCTATGAGTTGGAATTGACTCGGCAACAGGTTTGGTTTTTAGGTTTGGTTTTCAAAGAGCTAGTCACCCTCCTGACCACCCACCGGCTCCCTAATCTTATTGATAATTCCAGTATAACACCATTGACATATAATGACAAAAGGTAAAAGGGTACTGGAAGGAAGTGACTGCTAAAGGCAAGGCTGGATAGATTATATACCTTTAGAATATTTTTGAAAAGGAATTACAATCACTGGAACAATGCAGGCTATGTTAACTCTCTAGGAAAGAGCTATAGCGGGTAAATTCAAAGTACTTTTCTTTTTCGGTCCTGTTACACTGTAACTCTGATATTCCCAATCATGGTGGAAAATTATGATGCTAATATTAAGACAGCACCAGGGTAGGGTTGCTAGATTTAGCAAATAAAAGCACAGAATGCCCAGTTAAATTTGAGTTTCAAATAGACAATGCACATCTTTTAGTATAAGTATGCCCAATCTTGTATTTACCTGGAAACCTTCCATCAGGGGACCTTGAAAATACCAACTTAGCCTGGGTGTTAACAGCTCAAGATAAGGCAAGAGAGTTGAAAGAAAGGATTACAAATAGAAGGAAATCTTTTACGTGCTGAGCTACTTTTGTGAGGTAACCATGAAGAAAAAAGAACAAAAATGATGGGACATGTGAGATTATATACTGTAAAAAAAAAGAAGTGGATTTAGGACATGTCCACAATTGAAAACTAGAGAAAACATAACAGGAAAATTTTGAACCACATCTTCCTCCGCATTTAGCAGATAGCAAAAATCTGGGGACGTACTTCATATGGTAAGGGGGATAATTCTAGAGCCTACAGAGAAATGCCTGATATTTCAGGAAATCATAAACAATTAAATGCTAGGTGTTGCTTCAGTTACTGCATAAAGGAATTTTGGAGGGAGTAACTAAGGGTTCAAATAACATTGACTACGGACTGGGGCTAAATATACCTTCAAATTTTGAGGTACTGTGGAGAGTGTGGAATCAGTACTTTGCTTTCACTACCTGATGATCCTTGTCACCCAACTTTAGGTCTCTCGTGTTTGCTTCTCAGGGGAAAAGGTCAATGCCTCTCCTTTTGTGTGTCATTCTTTAGGGAAGTGGGGGAGGAAAACTCAAGGCAGAGCTGCTTAGGGTGCTGCTCATGGAAGAGCTGCCATAATCTCTGGGCACAAAGGCACTCAGGATGCAGTGGCCTATCAGAGGCCTATTGGGTGCCTGGTATCACTGTTGCTCCTGATACTCAAGTCTTGGTTATTTATATTCTTAATCTGGCTCACCCCACCAGACATCTTCCACAGTTGCAGTGATTTGTTTTGAAAGTCCCTTTTGATATCCATCTTCCATCACATCTGTTCTCATTCTGTCAGTCAAATCTGAATCCCAACCCTAAACAAGGTTCTTTTGTTTTCCATGAGAGTCCTAGACAAAATTCACATCAGGGAACATGCTTGGACACTGGTTTAAGCGTCCCTGAACATTCCATGACATGGAGGCTTTGTCTGCCCAGAGCAAAGAGAAAACCTCTTGCAGAGTATTGCTTAATGCCACAAAGTACCCTGTTTAAGTTTTAGTTCTTGCTCCATGAAGATATTTCAAAACCTCAAGAATCAAGAGACAACAAAGCGAAATACAAGACAATTCTGCCACCATGAACCAGGATCCTGTATCACTTGGTCTCCTACTTTGCTAAATACTCCACCATCATTTGTCATCTAATATCTTTTACCTAGTGAACAAAGGAGTCTCTGGGTATCTAAAACAGTTAAGCACTCCACCTACTAACTGGAAGTTGACAGTCTGAACCCACCCAGATGCACATCACAAGAAAGGCCTAGTGATCTACTTCCAAAAGGTCACAGCCTTGAAAACCCCATGGAGCAGAGTCAGAAGCAATTCCACAGCAGCTGGGTTTGTTGTTGTTGTTGTTGTTTGGTAGTGAATAAAATGGTTCCCATTAAATAGCTGCAGAAATCTTGCGTATTTAAGAGGATATGTGTCTGTGTTTGTGACTTTTTTCTGTTTATGGGCTAGGCTTCCAATCTTTTTCACAATTGCACCTGTGAAAAATGTAGTCAGCTCTCTATCTTAATAGACATAAATGCACAACATCATGTTCATCACTCTTACTGAATTGTTATGTGTTAACTTCAAAAAGAGATAGATTCTCATTTCAATGAGCAAAGGGATTTGTGCATGTATATAAAGCGATAGTCTAAAGGAAGGCTCCTGTAAATTTACTTACCATGTATATTTTTCTCTTTAGATGTAATTAAACTGTTAAAAGGAAATATTTTTCCTTAGTGTATCTATTAGCAAAATGTTAATTGTACCTCCCAAGATATTGTGCTTGTTACTTCACACACAATTTAGGTTAAAGGAGGAAAGAGCAACAGATTAATACTGAAAATGCAAGAACCTGTGCATAGATCGAGAGGCAGTTGTTCCTACAGAACAAGGGGATACCGAGTGGTTTAAATTCAGGAAAAGTGTGCATCAGAGTGGTATCCTTTCACCATACCTACTCATTCCGTATGCTGAGAAAATAATCTGAGAAGCAGGACTATATGAAGAAGAATGGGGCATCAAGAATGGAGGAAGACCATTAACAACCTGTATTATGCAGATGACACAACCTTGCTTGCCGAAAGTGAAGAGGACTTGAAGCACTTACTGAAGAAGGTCAAAGACTACAGCCTTCAGTATTGATTATACTTCTACATAAAGGAAACAGAAATCCTCACAACTGGACCAATAAGCAACATCATGATAAATGGAGAATAGATTGAAGTTGTCAAGGATTTCATTTTACTTGGATCTACAATCAACACCCGTGGAAACAGCAGTGAAGAAATGAAAAGACGCATTGCATTGGGGAAATCTGCTGCAAAGGACCTCTTTCAAGTGTTGAAAAGCAAAGATGTCACCTCGAAGACTAAGGTGCGCCTGACCCAAGCCATAGCGTTTTCAGTTGCATCATATGCATGTGAAAGCTGGACAATGAATAAGGAAGACCAAAGAATTACACCTTTGAATTGTGGTATTGGTGAAGAATATTGAATGGACTGCCAAAAAAACAAACAAATCTGTCTTGGAAGAAGTACAGCCAGAATGCTCCTTAGAAGCAAGGATGACGAGACTGTATCTTACATACTTTGGACATGTTGTCAGGAGGGACCAGTCCCTGGAGAAGGACATCATGCTTGATGAAGTACAGGGTCAGCGGAAAAGAGGAAGACCTTCAATGAGGTGAATTGACACAGTGGTTGCAACAATGGGCTCAAGCATAACAACAATTGTAAGGATGGCACGGACCGGGCAGTATTTCCTTCTGTTGGTGGTAGGGTCACTATGACTGAGAACTGACTCGACAGCACCTAACAACTACAACAATCTAAGATTACCAGTATGAATATATGATATAGCTATACTTATGAATTTTAGGACCTTTTTCTCTAATGTCTACAGCCTGCAAATAATAATTCTACCCAGTTTCTTTTTGCTCTTTGCCTTTTCGTATCCCTTCTACTTCTCCTTCTCACTTTGAATTAAAATTTGGAAAACTCAGCATGGGAAGAGATTCCCCAATAAGGTTAAGAGTGAAGCAGCTATGACTTACAGCTTTCTTCAGCAGAATACTTTACTAGACTTTGACAGTGAGTTGATGATTACACTCCCTTACATTTACTGCCTGTCTGTCTGTGATTAAAAACCGACTATTTGGGGAGTTGTTAATAACTGAGTGATCATCCTAATAATTCAATTTAGTTTTTAAGGTGACCAAAATAATTGGACTATGCTCAATTTCTTTTGCCTGATTGCCTCATAACATAATCAAACAAGTTGTTATATACGATAAAGTAATAAAAAAAAGTTTGTCCAAACACTGTCAGTAACCTTCTTCTGTGAAGGGATGTCTTTACTGGAAACAAACACTGGTATCAGCTGCTATGTTAGTACAAAAAAAAGAAAAAGAAACACAATTTGCACTTCCATTTTTTTTTAACTCATTACCACCATCTGTCTTAGCTTCCTAGTGCTGCTGTAATCAAATACCAAGGGGGTGGCTTTAAAGAACTGAAGCTAACTTTCTCTTAGTTTTGGAGGCTGAAAGACCAAATTCAGGGTCCCGGCCATGTGGACTCCTTCCTTGTCAGTAGCCCTGGGTGTTCCATGGTTCTTTGGCTCATAGACAATCCTCACGTGGTGTCTGTCTTGTCCTGTTTTGCGTTCTAATCTGTTCTTTTTATAACTGAGAAGTGATTAGGTTTACGACACACCCTAATTAACATAACAAAACATTCTCAACAGGATTGCATGCACAGATATAGGGGTTAGGATTGCAAGACATATTTTGGGAGACCCTTCATATATTTGAGAGTGTGGTTTCCATTTTTTTAAATTTCATGCAAATATGTTTCATATAACTGTCACCTCTCTCTTGGTTGGTAGCTGAATCTCCTGCTGAGTACTTCTGCCTTTGCTGATCAAACCAAGGCTCATTTTGTTGTGTAGCTCCGTTTGTCTTTGTTTTGTGTAGACTGGAAGTAGATCATGAGGACTTTCTTCTGCGGAGCCTCTGGGTGGAATGGAACCTCTAACCTTTTGGCTTGTAGTTGAGCATGTTAACGATTTGCACCACCCAGGAATTAATCTACCATTTATTTGTAATATTCCTAAGTATTCTCACATGTTTATTACTGCTGGTAGACTGTATTTTTTGGTCAAATAAAAGAAAGAAAAGCTGTGTTTTCACCCAGAGTGTATTGAATTTATAGATTAATTTAGATAAAATTGACATTTTTCCAATCTTGCTAAGAGCAAGGCACATCTTTCCATTAAGGATATATATTTTTAAAAGACTAACGACATAATAATTAATAGTGAAACAATATAAAGAGCAAGAGTATATATCAGAATATCATTATTATTACTAAAAACTTTTCTGAACTTTCAAACAAATATATTAAACATGGAATAGAAACAAGGTATAACTTCTGAAAAGGAAGGACAAGAAAGTACTACCATTTTTATTTATTTATTTTTTAAATTGTACTTTAGATGAAGGTTTACAGAGCAAACTAGCTTCTCTTTAAACAGTACACATATTGTTTTGTGACATTGGTTACCAACCTCACGACATGTCAACTCTGGCCCTTTTCGACCCTGGGTTCCCTATTACCAGCTTTCCTGTCCCCTCCTGCCTTCTAGTCCTTGCCCATGGGCTGGTGTGCCCCTTTAGTCTTGTTTTGCTCTAAGAGCCTGTCTAATCTTTGGCTGAAGGGTGAACTTCAGGAGTAACTTTATTACTGAGCTAAAATGGTGTCTGGGGGCCACCCACTGAACTAAAAGTGTGTCAGGGTTTTTCTGCTCTGTCAGGTCAGTAAGTCTGTTCTTTTTTTGTGCGTTAGAATTTTGTCCTCCATTTTTCTCCAGCTCTGTCTGGGACCCTCTATTGTGAACCCGGTCAGAGCAGTCAGTGGTGGTAGTCGGGCACCATCTAGTTGTGCTGGATTCAATCTGATGGAAGCTTGGCAATTGTGGTACATTAGTCCTTTGGACTAGTCTTTCTTTTGTGTCTTTAGTTTTCTTCATTCTCCCTTGCTCCCAATGGGGTTAGATCAGTGGAGTATCTTAGTTGGCCACTCACAAGCTTTTAAGACCCCAGACACTACTCACCACAGTCAGATATAGAACATTTTCTTTATAAACTATGTCATGCCAATTAAGCACGATGTTCCCTGAGACCATGTTCCCCAGCTCTCAGCCCAGTAATTCAGCCCCTCAGAGAGTTTGAAAGTGTCTATGGAGCTTCCATGACCTTGCCTTGGACAAGTTGTGCTGGCTTCCCCAGTATTGTGTACTGCCTTACCCTTCACCAAAGTTACCACTTATCTATTGTCTATTTAGTGTTTTTCCCTACTTACCCTTCTACTCCCTTGTAACCATCAAAGACTGTTCCTTTTTGTGTGTAAACCTTTCCGTGAGTTTTTATACTAGTGGTCTCATACAATATTTGTCCTTTTGTGATTGACTTATTTCACTCAGCATAATGGCCTCCAGATTCTATATTGTGAGATGCTTCGCAGATTCATCATTGTTCTTTATCGTTGTGTAGTACTCTATTTTGTGTATGTAACATAGTTTGTTTATCCATTCACTGTTGATGGGCATCTAGGTTGTTTCCATCTTTTTGCTATTGTGAACAATGCTGCAATGAACATGGGTGTGTACATGTCTATTCGTGTAACAGCTCTTATTTCTGTAGGATATATTCCTGGATGTGGGATTGCTGGATCATATGCTATTTTTATTTCTAGCTTTTTAAGGAGGTGCCATATCATTTTCCACAGTGGCTGTAGCATTTTGCATTTCCGCCAGCAGTGCATAAGATTTCCAATCTCCCCACAGCCTCTCAAACATTTGTTATTTTCTGTTTTTTTGGTTTGTGCCAGTAATGCCAGCGTGAGATGGCATCTCATTATGGTTTTGATTTACATTTCTCCAATGGCTAGTGATCATGAGCACTTCCTCTTGTGTCTGTTAGCCACCTGAATGTCTTCTTTGGTGAAGTGTCTTCGTTTCCTTCACCCATTTTTAACTGGATTGTCTTTTTGTTGTAGAGGTGTTGGATTTTTCTGTAGATGTTAGAGATTAGATCTTTGCCAGATTTGTAGTAGCCAAGTTTTCTTTTTCCCAGCCTGTAGGTTGTCTTTTTAGTCTTTTGGTAAATTCTTTCGATGAGTGTTTAGTTTTTAGAAGATCTCAGTTATTTATCTTATCTTACAGAGTTTTTGTGTTGTTGGTTATGGTTTGTATTCTTTTAATGCTGTGTATTAGGGCCTCTAGCATTGATCCTTTTTTTTTCTTCCATGGTCTTTATAGCTTTCGGTTTTATATTTAGGTCTTTGATCCTTTTTGAATTAGTTTTTGCATATGGTGTGAAGTATGGGTCTTGTTTCATTTTTTTCCAGATAGACATCCAGTTTGCCAGCACCATTTGTTAAAAGGACTGTCTTTTCCCCTTTTTCGATGGACTTTGGGCCCTTGTCAAAGATCAGGTGACCTGTAGATTAATGGATTTACATCTGGCTTCTCAATTCTGTTCCATTGGTCATTGTACCAGTAGCAGACTGTTTTGACTACTGTAGCTGTATAGTAGGTTCTGAGGCCAGGTACTGCAAGTCCTCCTACTTTATTCTTCTTCCATAGTGCTTTACTTATACAGGACCTCTTACCTTTCTATATAGTCAATGATTAATTTTTCCATCTCTTTAAAGAATGTTGTTGGTATTTGGATCAGGATTGCATTGTATTTGTAGACTGCTTTGGGTAAAATAGTCATTTTCACGATATTGAGTCTACCTAACCACAGACATGGTATGTTTTTCCATTTATGAAAATCTCTTGGTTTCTTGCAAAGTGTTTTGTAATTTTCTTTGTATAGATATTTTATATCCCTGGTTAGATTTATTCCTAAGTTTTTTTTTTTTTTTTAGGGGCTATAATAAATGGTATTGTTTTCCTGATGTCCTTTTCGTAGTTCTCTTTATTGGTGTATAGGAATTCAACTGATTTTTGCACTTTTATCTTGTATCCTGCTACTCTGCTGAATCTTTCTATTAGTTCCAGTAGTTTTTTTGCATTTTCTATGTATAGTAGTATCATATCACCTGCAAATATGGACAGTTTTACTTCTTCATTAGCAATTTGGATGCCTTTTATTTCTTTTCCTTGCCTTATTGCTGTAGCTAGGACTTCCAACATCATATTAAATAGGAGTGGTGATAAAGGGCACCCTTGTCTTGTTCCTATTATCAAGGGGAATATTTTTAGCCTCTCTCCATTAAGAATGATGTTGGCTGTTGGCTTCGTATAAATGTCCTTTATGATGTTGAGGAATTTCCCTTCTATACCTATTTTATTGAGAGTCTATGTCAGAAATAGGTGTTGGACTTTGTCAAATGCATTTTCTGTATCAATTGACACGATCATGTGATTCTTTTACTTTTTGTGGTGGATTATGTTGATTCATTTTCTAGTGTTGAACCATTCTTGCATATCTGGTATGAATTCTATTTGGTCATGGCGTATTATTTTTTTGATACGATGTTGAATTCTATTGGCTAGAATTTTGTTGAGAACTTCTGCATCTGTATTCATGAGAGATACTGGTCTGTAATTTTGTTTTTTTATGATGTCTTTGCCTGGTTTTGGTATCAAGGTTATGCTGGCTTTGTAGAATGAATTCAGAAGTATTCTTTCCTTTTCTATGTTCTGAAATAGTTTGAGTGTTTCTATGTTCTGAAATAGTTTGAGTCTCCGAATATTTGGTAGAATTCTCCAGTGAAGCCATCTGGGCCAGGGCTTTTTTGTTGTTGTTGTTGGGAATTTTTTTTTTTATTATTATTACCTTTTCAATCTCTTCTCTTTTCATGGGTCCGTTCAGATTTTCAACTTCATTTTGTGTTAGTTTGGGTTAAGTAGTGTGTTTCCAGAAATTTGTCCATTTCCTCAAGTTTTTCAAATTTGCTAGAGTTTAGTTTTTCATGGTACTCTGTTATTATCCTTTTTATTTCATTTGGGTCTGTTGTAATGTCCCACACTTCATTTCTTATTTGGGTCATTTGTTTCCTCTCCTGTTTTTCTTTTGTCAATTTGGCCAGTAGTCTGTCGATTTTGTTGATCGTTTCAAAGAAGCAACTTTCGGTTTTGTTGATTCTTTCTATTGCTTTTCTGTTCTCTATTTCATTTATTTCTGCTTGAATCTTGATTCTTTCCTTTCTTCTGGTGGCTGTGGGCTTTCTTTGCTGTTCTATTTGTTTGAGTTGTATAGTTAATGTTTTGATTTTGTCCTTTTCTTCTTTTTTGATATGCGCATCTATTCCTGTAAATTGACCTCTGAGCAATGCCTTTGCTCTGTCCCAAAGGTTTTGGCATGACGTGTTTTCACTCATTTGATTCTAGGAATTTTTTGATTCCATCTTTGATTTATTCTAGTACTGAGTGGTTTTTAATCAGGGTGTTATTCAGTTTCCCTGTAATTGATTTTTTTTCCCTTGCTCTTCCTGTTGTTAATTCCTATTTTGATGGCATTGTGATCAGAGAAGATACATTGTATTATCTCAGTGTTTTGGATTTTGTTGAGGGTTGCTTTGCAGTCTAAGAAGTGATCTATTTTGGAGAACATTCCATGTGTGTTGGAAAAGAATGTGTCCTTTGCACCTGTTGGGTGGGATGTTCTATATATGTCTATGAGGTCAACTTGGCTGACTGTGGCCTTTGGATCTTCTGTATCTTTGTTGAGTTTCCTTCTAGCCGTTCTGTCTTTTACTGAGACCAGTGTGTTGAAAGCTCCTATTATTGTTCTGGAACAGACGATTTCTCTTTTAAGTGCTGTTAGAGTTGGTTTTTTGTTTTTTGGAGCTCTGTCATTGGGTGTGTGGATATTTATTATGGTTATGTCTTCATGATGGATTGTCCCTTTAATCATTACCTAATGCCTGTCTTTGTCTTTTATGGTGGATTTTGTTTTAAAATCTATTTTATCTGAGATTCGTATTACCACTTCTGCTCTTCTTTTTTGGTAGCTGTTTACTTGATATATATTTTTCCATCTTTCGGTTTTTAATAAATTTACATCTTTGTTTCTAAGGCATGTCTCTTGTAGAGAGTATATTGATGGATCTTTTTTTTTAATCCATTCTGTCACTCTCTGTCTCTTTATGGGTACATTTAGGCCATTTATGTTCAGTGTAATTATTGATAGGTGTGAGTTTATTGCTGTCATCTTGTAGTCCTTTTTTTGTGGTGCTAGTGCTGTCTTAGTTCCTCTTACTCTCTTGTGCTGAATTCCTTTTGTTTGTGCATTTCTTTTTTTTTTTTGTAGATTTTGAGTGTACTGAGACTTTATGTTTTTCCTCTTTATTTTGATTATTAGGTTTGTTAACTTTCTTTGTATTTTCTTTAAAATTATCTTTATCTTCCTAAGTTTAAACCAGTCTTTTATTACTTGATATCACCTTGCCTTCCTCTCCATTAGAAAGTTCTGTACCTACACTGTTTATTCCCTCTTTTATTGTTCTGACTTTGTTGTCATTTACAGTTTGATGTCTCTGGTTCTGTGTTGTAAATCTTTTAGTTTTGATTAATACTTGAGAGTTTATTTCCTAGATTCATACCTGGCTGTTGCGGTCTTGTTTCCTAGATTCAGGCTGCATCTGATGTTGTTTGTTCTCATACCAAAGGATTCCCTTTAATAATTCTTGTAAGTGTGGTTTGGTTTTTACATAATCCCTTAATTTCTGTTTATCTGGAAATGTCCTAATTTCACATCATATTTGAAAGAGAGTTTTGCAGGATATATTATTCTTGGTTGACAATTTTTTTTCTTTCAAGGTTTTATATACGTCATCTCATTGTCTTCTTGCCCGCATCATTTCTGCTGAGTAATTAGAGCTTAGTTTTATTGTTTCCCCTCTGTATGCGACTTTTTATTTTTCTCGTGCTACTCTCAGGATTCTTTCTTTGTCTTTGGTTTTAGCAAGTGAGATTTTGATATGCCTTGGTGATTTTCTTTTGGGGTCTCTACTGTATGGGGTTCATTGAGCTTCTTGGTTGGTCAGCTTTTCATCTTTCAAGATATTAGGGAAGTTTTCTGTCAGCAATTCTTCAATGATCCTCTGTTTGTTTTCTTACCCTGTTCTGGAACTCAGGTCACTCAAAAATTTTTGCTTTTGATTATGTCCCACATCATTCTCAGGGTTTTTTCACTTTTCTTTGTTCTTTTTTCTGATTTTCCCTCAAAGTGATATCCAAGTATTTGTCTTCAATTCCACCAATTCTGTCTTCCATTGATTCAAACCTGTTTCTCAAACCTTCTATGACACTGTCCATTTCTGAAGTCTTGTTATTTATCTTTTGGATTAGTAATTGCTGTTTTTGTATGACTTGTACTTTTGAATTTATTTTGACATTTTGTTCCTGTGTTATTTTCTTGATTCTTCCATTGCTTTGTCTGCCTTTTCCATGATTTTTTCTATTTTTCCCTCATTTTTGTCTTCTTTTTCCTTTGACTCTTGGATAGTTCTGAATGTTACAAATTTGAATTCCCCATCAGGTAGTTCCAGGGACTTTTCTCCTACTGGAAAGTCATCCAATATTTTATTTTGGATGCCTACTGGAACCCTCCTGTCCTCTTTTTTTCATATGTTGTGATATTGTCTGCTCTCTTTGGGACATTCAGTAGTTATTGTTTTCATTTATTGATTGTACCTTTGTTTCGTCCTGCTTTTTTGTTTTATTTGGTTATTTCTGAGCAGGCAGGCTGTGCGTTCTTTGTTGTTTGCTCATCTATGAGCATGATACTTCTCACCACCTTGTCCAATGAGTAAGACCAGTCACTCAAGTATGGTGCAGCAGGGCAGGTCCAGCAGGTGGAGTGTCTCCTGATTAGAGCTCTATGAAGCTGTCTTCCCATACTCCCTGTCCACTTATCTCTGACAGGAGTTCAAGATGGCAAATTGGTGCCATCTCTCCTCACTCTCTCTTCTCTGTCAGTTCTTATTCCAGTTGGTGCTTGGTTGATTTCTTTTTCTCTTTATTTGATGCTTAGGGTTCCAGGATTGACATTTCTCTCTGTTTTACTTAGTTTTTCAGGTCTTTGCTCTGGAGGGATGGCATGGTGCTTCTGTCTCTAGCACCATGTTGGCTCCACCACCCTGTACCATCATTTTTAGATGATATGATTGTAGACCTAGAAAATCCAAGAGATTCAACTGTTAAATTCCCAGAATTATGAGTTTCACAGAGCAGAAAATAAATACACAATTTTCAATATGTTTTGCTTATGAAAGCAGTACCTCATCAGAAGAAATGATAGGGAGAAAAAATCTATTTAGAATAGCAACAAAAATCATAAGATACCAAGAATAGCACTACAAAAAAAATTAAAAAAAAAACTTCTAGAGAGAGACAGCAGACTCTCGAGTTCAAATCCTAGCATTACTATTTACTAGGGCTGTGACATGGTCAGGCTTACTTAAGCTCTATGACCTCATTTTCCTAATTTATGGACTAAAGATAGTAATAATTTCTATCTCATAGGGTTATTGTGAGGATTGTATGAGTTAATGTACATAAGGCACTTCAGAAAGTGCCTGGCACGTAGTAAGCACTCAATATGTAAAGGAAGCTCTGGTGGAAGAGTAGTTAAGAACTCAGCTGCTAACCAACGTGTCGGCAGTTGAAATCCACTAGCTGCTCCCTGGAAACCCTATGGGGCATTTACATTCTGTCCTATCAGGTCGCTATGAGTCGGAGTCGACTCGATGGCAATAGGTTTTTGGGTTTTTCAAATTTATAAACCTTACAGAAGGAATACTTAAAGAAATAAGGAGACTAGGACAAGAGGGCCTTGTTACATTTTATATGCTAGATACCTTCTTTTTAGCCTTCTAGATCTAATCTCCACTGTTCTCCACCCTCCTCTGTACCCCAGGAGACTGATCCAAATGTACATCAATGGGCTCCCATTCCCTCTAGTGTTCAGTAGAGTTTAGTCAATGGAGAACATCAGCAGGAGATCAGAGAAAGAGAGGAGAGCAAGGTCAGCCAAGGTACTGATTCCCACTACTCCCACTCTGTAAGGTCACTGACAGTGGCTGCATCACTTCACCAAAAGTCACAGTTCCTGTCAGACAATCCTCTCCACACAGCCACCTGTCTCACATCTCCTGTAACTTGTGTCTTTAGGCCTGGGGTGCTAGCGAAGCCCCTCTGTTACTAGCCCTGGGGTTCTGCTCTATTTCTTATGGTTTCCCTACAGCCTGTCCACACTTTGTAAAATAATCCCTTTATTAAACACCCCTAGAATTATACTAATTTAAGTTTGCCATCTGTTTCCTTCTGAGACCTGGCTGATACACTAGATATTAAAATGTATTATACAGCCACACTAATTATTTCAAAATGGATGATCTTTAAATTCTTCCTTATGCTTTACTAAATTTTATAAAGTCTTTACAACTAGAATATATTACTTTTATAATCATATTATGTAAAAAGAACAAATTAAGCAAAATAAATATGAAATATCAGCTTATATCCACTAAAATATAAAATATATATATATATAAGGAGAGAAAATCCAGCACTGGGGTTGTGGGTGAATATTCAGAGTTGTCCTACAATGTGATGTTAACTTTCCAGAGTGCTATTTGACACTGAATTGCGGGAATCATAAAAGGGGGATACTTACAACTCAGTAAAACTGCTTTTGAAGCTCTTTTCCAGTGAAATATTCTAAATAAAAGATGCACATATATATTGTTGGGCCTTGGCTATTCATTTCAACTGAAGCTAGAAATAGTCTAAATGTTAATTGTGTTACATGCCATACTAGACTATTATCTGTTAAGGGAGTGGTGTATTATATTGCTATCAGTAATGATAAGTTTAAGGCCTGTGCAGAAATATTTGAAGGACTTTATATGCTGATCACTGGTAAAGAGAAAATAGAACTAAGAAGGATGTGTACACATACACAGATAACAAATTTGTAAAATGTATAAATACTAGGGTAGACATAGGCTAAACAGTCAATTTGTAATTTAGGGAGTGGTTTATTTTCTTTTTATATTACTATAGATATTTAGATATTGCTGATCATTTCATTTTAATTAAAGGTAAAAAGGAGATTTTCATTATTTCACAATTATTATCACATTGGAGTTTCCCTGAGAAGATTGGTAGAGGCATGTCCCATTAGAACCCCATTTCAGAATAAAGGCTTAACTCAGATCTGGATCTCTTGTGTGATAGCCAGCCCCCAAAGTATCCTTCAATGATTCTTACCACCTGGTATTCACATCTCTTTGTAGTCCCCTTGCTCAGTGAAAAGGGCTGACCTATGTAACCAATAGGATATTGTGTGTGAAAGTGCACGATTTCCAAGGCTATATCATAAGACACATTGCAGCTTCAGTTGTGTACCCTCTTGAGTCATTCATTATGGGGAAAGCCAGCTGTCATGTTGTGAGGATACTTAAGCAATGGTATGGGGAGGTCCACGTGGTGAGGAACTGAAGTCTCCTGACAACAGCCAGCACTAACTTGTCGGCATGTGAGAGAACCACTTTGCAAGTGGATCCTCCAGATCTAGACAAGCCTTTAGATAACTGCAGACTCAGGGACATTTTTACTGTAGTAACCTCATGAGCCAAGAGTACCCAGTGAAGGCACTCCCCGATTCCTGACCCATAGAAACTGTGTACATATTATCATTTTAAGCCACTAAATTTTGGTGTAAGTTTTGGTGTAATTTGTTATGTAAAAAAAATTGTTATGTAGCCATAGATAAATAAATACTACATCTTGATCTATAGCCTTAGTGCATTTCAGCTTTGTCCTTATTTTTTCTTGGACTTGTTCCATTATGCTAATATTCCCAGTCCAGTTAACTGAGCATTCTGAGTATCTTGGATTTCATTTGGTTCCTGCTCAACTGCAGCCACTGAGTCCTACACCAATAATTTCTGCCCCTCTCAAACTCTGAGTCAATCTAGACCAAGACAAGGGAATATAATAGAGTGTTTTCTTCTACCAGTGACTAGGCACTTTCCTACTCTATTGTGGCATATATTATGGCTCGGGCAAAACCTTCAATTTTTTCTAACTCTTGTCATATTTACATATTTCAAGTAAGTAGGAATTGGAATCTTCTTTCGTTCCTGGACTGGACTCTGATTCTCTTACAAGATCTAGAGCTCTGGCTTGAACCTACCTTACTTAGGTAGGCCCCAATACCCTAGACCTAGTTTGAAACACGGATCTACCACTTAGTGGTGTACGATCTGAGTAAGTGATTTAATTTTTCTGAACTTGTTTTTCAAGTAAAATATGGATACATCTTTCTTCAGAGTTTTGAGGAGGAAATAAATTATTTATGGTAAATTATTAACCCAGTTTATGGTTTATAGAGGCCACTCAGATATTGTTAAATCCTTTTCTTTCTTTGTCAATCTGCCTCCTAAGGGAATGAAGTCTTCTTGTGCCATTTAAATCTATAATATACCCATTCATTTGACTGGAAAATTTTGCACTACCTAAAAAATCAACTTACCAGAGCCTTCCACCAGATCAAACCTCCCTAGATACTAACTGGAATCCACTTACAGTCTGAACTTAGCCCTCCCTTTTTAACACTATGACTTTAAAGTAATAGTGTGCCCTCTGTAAAATACACTTACCCAAATCCTTGTCTCCTCCTCCTTTGTCACTGGCCATTCCTGGAGTTTCCAGAATTTGGTCAATTATTTTTGTGTTGTCACAAACTGAGGTTTTACTGGGTATGATTTTAAAAAGAAACATTATTTTCTGCTGGTACTACACATGTTGTTTTCATCTGATGAGTATTCCTTACTTTTGGAAACATTACACTTACCATCCTATACAGTTCTGATGGGAGTGTTACTCACAGGACTCTGCTCCCCTGATTATAAGGTGGGAATGTGATCCAAGTTAGGCTTATCCGATTTTATTTCCTGAGAATTTTGTTTTTGAGTGGGGACACATAGAAACTAAAGGTGTTCGGACCTAAAAGATCAGATGGAAATACCCAGGGGAGATGGTGCTAAATAATTAAAACTGAGATATTTAAAATTGCTCTAGTTCCTTTTCTTCAGCAGGACTGGTTACTCTATTCTTTTGATTTTATGAAGGATAGAGTATCTTTCCAATAAATATCTTTTTTTCACTTGGCCTGGTCAGAGATGTTTTAATGCTTGCAAAAGCAACAATGACAAATTAATCTAATATCTTAGTAGTCCCAGCTACTCTGTCCCTCACAGTGTTTGGATGTGTCTGGGAAACTACTTTTGCTTTGGCGCAGTTGTGCTGACTTCACCTGTATAGTGAGTTAGGCTTCCCTTCACTGAAGTTGACACTTGACTATATCTGCCTTAGTGATTTTCTTCCCCCCTCCTCGTAACCATCAAAGAATGCATTTTTTTCTGTGTGTAAACCTTTTCTTGAGTGGAACTTCTTTTTTTTTTCTAGCTGCCTTCTATTTAGAAGTGGTCATATGACCCAATTCTGAACAATGAAATGGAAGCAGAAGTTGCTTGGGTGTTATGGATTGGATTTTGTCCCCCAAAAAGATGTGTTTAAGACATAACTGTTGGTACCTGTGAACATGATTTTAAAAATAGGGTCTGTGAAGATGTTATCAGTTAACGTAAAGTCATACCAGAGTATGTTAGGTCCAAATCCAATCATAGTAGTGTCCTTATAAGAGAGAAGACACAGAAACACAGATAGAGAGAAAACAGCCAAATAAAGATGCATCTACAAGCTAAGCAATGACAAGGATTGCTGGCCATCACAAGAAGCTAGGAGAGAGGAATGAAACAGTTTTTCTCTTAGAACCCTCAGAAGAACTCAACACAGCCAACATCCTGATTTCAGATTCCTAGCCTCCAGAACTTCAAGACAATAAATTTCTGTTGTTTAAAGTCAGCCACTATGTGGTATTTTGTTACAGCAGCCCTGTTGTTGTTAGTGACCCTATGTGATAGAGTAGAACTGTTCCACAGGGTTTCTAGGGTGTAATCTTTATGGGAGCAGATTGCCAGGTCTTTCTCCCATGGAACCACTGGGTGGGCTCAAACTGCCAAACTTTCAGTTAGCAGCCTAGAGTTTAACCATTGTGCAGCCAGGGCTCCTTCAGAAACTAAAATAGTTTGATACTGGGAAGTGGGCTGTTTTTGTAACAAATATCTAAAAACGTGGTAGTGAATTTGGAACTGGGTAATGAGTAGAGGCTAGAAGAGTGTTGATATACTTAATAGTAAAAATCTAGACTGCCTTGAAGAGACAGTTGGTAGAATTATGGACATTAAAGGTGATTCTGGTGATGACTCATGAAGAAGAACTGTAGAGAAAACTTCTATTGTCATGAAAAGAATGGAGATGTTAAATGTGCTCCTCTTGAGGCCTAAAAAGAAATGATAAACATGTTATTGGACACTGGAGGAAGGTCATCCTTGTTATAAAGTGGAAAAGAACTTTGATGAATTATGCTCAAATGTTTTGAGAAAAGTAGAAGTTAAAATGTTGAACTTGGATTTTTAGCTGAGATTTCTAAGCAAAATTTGAAAGGTGCAGCTTGATTTCTTCCTGCCACTTATAATAAAATGCAAGAGGAAAGAGAGAAATTGAGGAATAAGGTGTGCAAAAGGGAATTAGAATTTCAAGATTTGGAAAATTCTCTGCTTATTTATATTGTAAAAAATTGAGAAAATATCCGTGGAGAGAAAACCGAGGGTGTGCCTGGACAACTGTTTGCTAAGGACATTAGGACTGTTATTTACGGTTCCAATCAACCATCTCAGCAGAAATGCTGCCAGTTAGACTGAAAGAGACAGAGACAGGACTAAATAAAGCAAGATTGTCAGACTACTCAGATTTTAAAGCAGAAAACAGACTGATGGAGTGGTCCTGAGAGTGGTTCACAGGCCAGCAGGGCTGCCACCAACACACTGGTTGAGAATTCCATGAAAAAATTTTTTAAACTTTCAGAGCTCTGCTGACATACCTTCTTTCCCGAAACAATTGATGGTAATACTTGTATTAGTTTCCTAGGGCTTCCCTGACAAAGTACCACAAACTGGGTAGCTTAAAACAACAGAAATACATTCCCTCACAGCTGTGCAGGCTAGAAGTCTAAAATCAAGCTGTTGGCAGGGCCACACTCCTTCTAAAGCCTCTAAGGGAGAATCCTTTCTTTTCTCTTCCAATTTCTGGGAGCCCCAGGTGTTTCTTGGTTTGTGGCAGCATAACTCCAATCTCTGCATCCATCTTCATATAGCCGTCTTCCCTCTATGCCTGTCTGTGCCTCTTCCCCTCTTCTCATCTGGACACCAGACATATTAGGTTGGGGTCTACTCTAATAACATAAAGTTGATTACATCTGCAAAGACCCTATTTCCAAAAATGTTTACAGGTATTGCGGTTTGGACTTCAGCACATCTTTTTGGGGGACACAATTCAACTAACAATAATGATGATGGTGGAATGGTGAAGGGCCTTTCTTTGCTACTCTCACTATGGTAGGAGCACTGTCCTCTGCATGAATTCTCCCAGCTATGTTTTCTCCCCCTCAATAGAAGTCTTGGGCTATCAATCTTCTTCTAAATGTCCCTGAGCTGACCTCTAGGATTCAGTCAGTAATTTTACCAGCTACATTTTACTCTTATGTTGTCTACCACCTGGGTAACCTGCTCACCACCTCTTTATATTCTCATTGTCTTGACCATGCCCAAACAATAGAGGAATAGAAGGTTGGAATGTGAAAAGAATCAGTGTACCTGGTGGCCAATAACAAATCCTCTAGAGCCAAATGGGTTTGAATTTTAGCTCTGTCATCAAATATTTTCTTAATCTCTTTGCTGGTCAGTTTCCTCATCTATAAAAAGGGGAAAATAATAATAGCCACCTCACAAGGATGTTACGTGGATTAAACAAGTCAATATTTGTAAAGTGTGCACATTAAGTGCTACATGCATGTTTGTTAAACCCTACATTTCTTCCCATTTAATCTGTCCCTCTCCAAAAAATGCAGCTGCACCACTGTGTTTATCCCTGTTTCCCTGGCTTCCTAATTGTGGGATTTTTCCATTGTCGTGGTCTTGTTTTATAAAAGCCAATCTCACAATTTCTCTCATTCTTACAAGGCTGCTACTCTTTACTGATTCACTGTTAGCAGACATGAGCTCCCCCTACTCCATGCTTGGCAATTAATTTGTGTCAATCAATGCATAAAAACTCTCCTCTTCCTCTTTTTATGATCAATGGTCTATGTTTGTGAGTGGCTGAATGAACAAAGGAGTCCTTTTTTTAATGTTAATTTTACCCATCCGTATTCCACATTCAGTGCACTAACCCTTTGCCATCGAGTCAATTCTGACTTGTAACAACCCTATAGGACAGAGTAGAACTGCCCTATAGGGTTTCCAAGTAGTGGCTGGTGGATTTGAAATGCCAAAGTTTTGGTTGGCATCTGAGCTCTTAACCACTGTGCCATCAAGGGTCCATAGTGCACTAAGTCCTAGGCATTTCGTATTTACAAAAGGCATTTTGTGAATACTTCTCTGTCATTCCTAAAATAGTCAGCTGATATTTTAATTTTAGCTCTCTGTGACTGTGCCTACTTATTGAAAAAGACCAGATTGGAAATCACTGATAAGGTTTTTGGGCTGTCACAATGGCTGATAGGGATATAGCACTGCTTGTTTGACACATAGTGCCATTCAACAAAAGCAACAATAAAAATGGAATAAATAGATGGATAAAAAAAGCAAGACTATTCTTAACATTTGCATTACACTTTAAATTTCCATCACATTATTAGAGAAATGGTGAAATTCCTTATGATTTGAGAAAACTTCATTTTTCTAAGAAAATAAATGTTTACTTGGATGAATTCTACTGCTACTAGTATATCTTCTCTGTTCCACAAGATGAGTTCACATACATGTTATCTACTAAAAGCTTTGTCTTTGAGTGTGATCTACTTACAAAGAGTTCCCATCAAAAATACTACAAATAATGTTTCTTACATTTGAATATTTAAAGATAACATAAGGTCAAAAAAGACCTATTGATCAATATTCATTTAGGAATGGGTAATCTTTTCCATGTAGACAAAATTTCATCAGAAAAAAAAAAAGAAACAGATGAATTCGATGTAATTCTCTTTAAGATATTTAGGTTATCATTTGGTCAGGTCTAGTCCTTACCTATTAGCTACTTGTTATGGATTGAATTGTGTCTCCCAAAATGTGTGTCACCTTGGCTAGACCATGATTCCCAGTAATGTGTGATTGTGCACCATTTTGTCATCTGATGTGATTTTCCTATGTGTTGTAAATCCTACTTCTATGATGTTAATGAGGTGGGATTAGTGGCAGTTATGTTAATAAGGCAAGCCTCAATGTACAAGATTAGGTTGTGTCTTAAGTCAATCTCTTTTGAGATATAAAAGAAAGAAGTGAGCAGAGAGACATGAGGACCTCATACTACCAAGAAACAAGAGCCAGGAGAATAGCAGATCCTTTGAACCCGGGGTCCCTGTGCTGAGAAGCTCCTCAACCAGTGAAGATTGATGACAAGGACCTTCCCCCAGAGCCGACAGAGAAAGAAAACATTCTCCTGGAGCTGGCGTCCTGAATTCAGACCTCTAGCCCCCTACACTGGGAGAGAATAAATTTCTGTTTGTTAAAGCCATTCATCTGTGGTATTTCTGTTATAACAGCACTAGATAACTAAGACAGACTTTGGTACAGGAAGAGGGGACTGCTGCTCTAATAGATACCTAAAAGGTGGAAGTGATTTTGAAACTGTGAATGTATATAGACTGGAAGAGTTTTAAAGTGCCTAATATGAAAAGCCTACATTGCCTTGAAGAGACCATTAGTGGAATTACGGACATAAAAAACATTTCTAGTGAGGACTCAGAAGGAAATGAGGTGAGCTGTTACATTGCAAGCAGAGCAGATGGCAAGAAGCAGCAGCAGAACCAGGGAACCAGCACGAGACAGCCCTGGAACCAACCCACAGAGTGAGAGAGCTGAGTGCCTTTGTGCAGGAGGATTCCTGGTGGAGTGGGGTGCCTCTAAGCACTTATCGGTGGAACTAAAGAGCTTTGGAACAGTCACCCAAGCATGGCAGATGTGGCTGGTGAGGTCCAAGGGGCTGAGAGGCCAAAGAGCCAGGAAGCTGAAGCTGAAGAGACAAGGAAAGCAGGAAGCAGAGGTGCCTCAGTCTCAAAGTGTAGGACCATGTCCTCTGGAATGTCAAAGGGTGGAGTGGCCACTCAGACAGACTAGGAGAATGGGGTCACCTAAAATCAATGGAGCAGAGTTGCTGTCCCAGTGGGCCTGGAAGGCTGAGGTGAAGCCCAGGGCCAAAAGGCCTCCACCCAGAATCAGGACAGTGTGGCCAGCACCCAGATTCTAGAGGGCAGGACCATTGCCTAAACGGTCTCAGAGAACAGAGGATTATTTTTAAGCCTTGTGGGCTAATGTGATGTGTTCTGCTGACTTGCTTGGTGCCTGTTATCCCTTCTTTCTCTCCAGTTTCTTCCACTTGTAATAGAATTGTCTAGCTTGTGCCTGTTCCACCATTGCACTTTGGAAGCAGATAACTTGTATTCTAGATTTCACAGATGATGAGGACTTTTTGGATCTTGGACTTTTAGGGTTGAACTAAGATGTTTGCTATTATATGATGGGGTGAATGTGTTTTACATGTGGCAAGAACATGAATTTTGGGGGGCCAAAGGGTGGAATGTTATGGATTGAATTGTGCCCCCCCAAAATGTGTGACAACTTGGCTAGGCCATGATTTCCCAGTATTGTGTGTTTGGCCACCATTTTGTCATCTGATATGATTTTCCTGTGTGTTGTTAATTCTACCTCTATGATGTTAATGAGGCAGGATTACAGACAGTTATGTTAATGAGGCAGGACACAGTCCACAAGATTAGGTTGTATCTTGAGTCAATTTCTTTTGCGATATAAAAGAGAGAAGTAAGAAGAGAGACGGGGGACCTCATATCACCAAGCAGTGCCAGGAGCAGAGTGCATCTTTTGGACCCTGTGTTCCTGCTCTGAGAAGCTCCTAGATCTGGGGAAGATTGATGACAAGGACCTTCCCCAAGAGCCTACAGAGAGAGAGAGCCTTCCCCTGGGGCTGGTCCCCTGAATACAGAATTCTAGCTTCCTAGACCCTTAGAGAATAAATTTTCCTTTGTTAAAGTCATCCACTTGTGGTATTTCTGTTATAGCAGCATTAGATAACTAAGACACTACTTGGAATGTTTTATAACCATTCTTTCAACAAATATTTATTGGCTCCTGCCATGTGTAAAACAGGTGAAAAACAAAAATAGATAGTATTTAATTTTACGAGATTTTGCCCAGCTATTTGGAAAAAAATCAGACTTTAATAGTAAGGCTTATTTTTATGAAGATCACAAATTTCCTCAGTGAATTATATAAACTTCACTTTACATACCCTTTTGCCATCGAGTCAATTCTGACCCATTGTGACCCTATAGGACAGAGTAGAACTGCCCCATAGAGTTTCCAAGGAGCACCTGGTGGATTTGAACTGCCGACATTTTGGTAAGTAGCCGTAGCCCTTAACCACTACGCCACCAGAGTTTCCTTCACTTTACTAGTAATTAATAAAATTACCCAATTATATAAACCTAAAATTTTTCTCATGAGTCACAAATATCACCTAAAAAGGCTGTGTGTGTATGTTAGGCACCGTGGAGTTGATTTCGACTCATAGCGATCCTGCGTACCACAGAACAAAACACTGCCTGGTCCTGTGCCATCCCTCACAATTATTGTTATGTTTGAGCCCATTGTTGCAGCCACTGTGTCAATCCATCTGGTTGAGGGTCTTCCCCTTTTTCACTGAACCTCTACAAGCATCATGTCCTTCCCCAGGGACTGGTACCTCCTGATAAAATGTCCAAAGTATGTGAGACAAAGTCTCACTATCCTTGCTTCTAAGGAGCATTCTGGCTGTACTTCTTCCAAGACAGGTTTGTTAATTCTTCTGTCAGTCCATGGTATATTAAATATTCTTCACCACCACCGTAATACAAAGGCATCAATTTTTCTTTGGCCTTCCATATTCATCATCTAGTCCTCACATGCTAATAAGGTGACTGAAAATACCATGCCTTGGGTCAGGCGCACCTTAGTCCTCAAAGTGACATTTTTGTCTTTTAACACTTTAACCCTTTAACACATTTGCCCAATGCAATACGTCATTTGATTTCTTGAGTGCTGCTTCCATGGGCATTGATTGTAGATCCAAGTAAAATGAAATCCTTTAAAATTTCAATATTTCCTCTGTTTATCATAATGTTGCTTTTTGGCCCAGTTGTGAGGATTTTTGTTTTCTTTACATTGAAGTGTAACTCATAGTTACACTGTAGTCTTTGATCTTCATCAGTGAGTTCTTCAAGTCCTCTTTGCTTTCAGCAGGGCAGGTCGTTAGTGTTCAATGCATCAAATCTATTCCATTCATGTCATTGAGGTAGTCTCTACTTAGAGGAGGCAGCTCCTCCCCAGTTGTATTTTGAGTGCCTTCCAACATGAGGGGCTCATCTTCCAGCACTGTATCAGACAATATTCTCCTGCTATCCATAAGATTTTCACTGGCCAATTGTTTAAGAAGTAGATTGCCAGGCCCTTCTTCCAAGCCTGTCTTAGTGTGGAAGCTCCACTGAAATCTGTCCACCATGGATGACCCTGCTTGTGTTTGAAATATTGGTGGTGTAGCTTGCAACATCACAGCAACATGAAAGCCACCGTAGTATGACAAACTGAGGGACGAGTGGTGGAAAATGGGTATATGCTGTAATTATTTTACCTGTAGAAATAGAGCAAATATGGACAGTTTAAAATTGCCTTCTCTGGTGTTTAAAATTGTCTTCGTTTATGCTGAAAAGATTACATATATAAAACAATCAATAAACTTTCAGCAGTGCAAAGGTAAATGTATACACAAAAGGACCAAGAATAAAAACAAGCATGTCATCAGCTGTACATCTTCTTTGTGAATGCTCTGTATACTCGAACAAAATATAAAAGACAAAAACTGCCCACGAGCACAATTTTAAAGCAAAGCATTTTACAATAATATAAGCCCAATTGATCTGTGCCCTCTTTCACATCAAACATGGAGTCACAAGGCACCTTCATCCTGAAATCATCTTTCACCATCCTGACAGATTTAACGGATCACATATTCTGAGTCTCAATGACCTATTTTGTCTTACTTTTGCTTTGAGATTTGGAAAACAAATGTACATATAACTAGACATACTTACCTTTCATTTTCAGCGTATTACAGGTCAATTGCCAACATATTTTGCAGGAAGAAATTGATAAGCTCACAAACCTTTAAGATTATATTTAAAAAAAAAATCCTCCCTCTTTTCCCATATTTCTTTTGTTGGATTTATCCCTGCCTCTCACTAGCTTGTAGATTTTCTAAATATCAAATTAACATGCAACACCTCACTGGCTGACTAAAAAATCTGCAAAGCTGCAAAGCTGAAGAAATGTCCCTCGACAAAAATAAATTCTTAAAAATGCAGCAATTCCCAAAGCTTTTTCCCTTCACCTTGTTGATATCAAAGAATATTTATGAAAGATTTCTTAGATTGTAAGATGTTTACCACATCAATTCCTGTAATATAGTTCTCATTCCAGTACTAATGGTAACTGTTTCCAGGTATCATTTGCTGATATCACTGCAAAAACCATTTGGAAAAGTTTATTTCCTAACCTTAATATTTTTATTCCAAAGAAAGGTGATAACCAATAAAAACAAACAAAAAAACTTTGTTTAGAGTGACATTTCACATAAGCCCGTATTATATGATTCTTCTTCAGAATAAAGACAATGTAACAGCAATAAAAATGGAATCCTCTAAATAATAAACTTCTGGAGTGTCATGGTAGTTTTGAAAAACTAAGGCATAATAATTATAAGAATTAAATGGTTTAAGTTTTTCCTAGTATGAATGCATTTGGCTTATTAGCAAAATTTTTTGACTTCTTCAAAAAATTCAATATTATTACTCTCAGAATTACTGTTTTTTATATTAAGTAGCTGTTCATAAGAAGTAAGTGTATGCCTTTCTTATCTGCTTTTTAATTCATCTGTAATAGATGAATAAACACAGAAAGGACCCAATCATTTTATTTTCAAATGTCAATCACGAGGGAATAAGAGCTTGGAGATTCTAAATACTGGAGGCCAACAATACAAGGTCACTTCCTTATCAGGATTACTAAAAATGCCAATAATTCTCACCATCTCTGAAATACATACATTTTACGTTCTAAATCAGTGGATTTCTAAGTGCAAGCCCTGGATCAACATCCTCAGCATCATCTGGCAATTTGTTAGAAATATAAAATCTCAGGTCCCACCCCAGACCTACTGAATCCAAAACTCTATGTGTGGGGTCCAGCAATCAGTGTTTTAACATTATCCAGGTGATTCTGACATACACTATAGTTTAATAATTGTTGCTCTAGAATGTTACATTTAATTTTCAACACGACTAAACTCATCGTGAGATGAGCTTCTTGGCACAAGACCAGACAACATTTTGTTCTGTTATACATAAGGTTTCCATGACTTAGAGCAGACTGAAAGGCACTAACAACAACAACATATTGTAAGAACAATACGATAGCATTATTAATGAGGTGCAGAGAAAAAAAATAAAGTCAGCTTTAAATAAATCATAAAGAGGAACTTAATTATGCCCTTTCTCTTTACCAATATAGATTCTCTCCCTCTCCATATAATATTTTCCTCCTGTCTACAAGAATGAGATTATGTTAGACCATGTCACTCTCCTCATTTCTCCTCTCCTTCCATACTTGCCCTCATTCCCTCAGTTTCATTCATACTAAACTTCTCATAAAGAGCCCTGGCGGTGCAATGGTTAAGTGCTCAGCTACTAACTGTACTGTTGGAGATTCAAACCCACCCAGCCACTCCAAAGGAGAAAGACACCCTTTTAACTCAGTATTGAAGTCACTCCTGAGGTTCACTCTTCAGCCAAAGATTAGACAGGCCCATAAAACAAACAAAAGTAAATGTAGCTCAACCACGTATACAAGAATAAATGGGCACACTAGCTCAGGGGCAAGGATGAGAAGGCAGGAGAGGAACAGGAAAGCTGGATGAATGGAAATGGGGAACCCAAGGTCGAAAAGGGGAGAGTGTTGACATGTCGTGGGGTTGGCAGCCAAAGTAACAAAACAGTGTTGTTGTTGTTAGGTGCCGTCGAGTCAGTTCCGACTCATAGTGACCCTATGCACAACAGAACGAAACAGTGCCCAGTCCTGCGCCGTCCTCACAATCGTTGTTATGCATGAGCTCATCGTTGTAGCCACCGTGTCAATCCACCTCGCTGAGGGTCTTCCTCTTTTCCGCTGACCCTGTACTCTGCCAAGCATGATGTCCTTCTCCAGGGATTCATCCCTTCTGACAACATGTCCAAAATATGTAAGATGCAGTCTCACCATCCTTGCCTCTAAGGAGCGTTCTGGCCGCACTTCTTCCAAGACAGATTTGTTCGTTCTTTTGGCAGTCCATGGTATATTCAGTATTCTTCGCCAACACCACAATTCAAAGGCATCAATTCTTCTTCGGTCTTCCTTATTCATTGTCCAGCTTTCACATGCATATGATGCGATTGAAAATACCATGGCTTGGGTCAGACACACCTTAGTCTTCAGGGTGATACCTTTGCTCTTCAACACTTTGAAGAGGTCCTTTGCAGCAGATTTGCCCAATGCAATGTGTCTTTTGATTTCTTGACTGCTGCTTCCATGGCTGTTGATTGTGGATCCAAGTAAAATGAAATCCTTGACAACTTCAATCTTTTCTCCATTTATTATGATGGTGCTCATTGGTCCAGTTGTGAGGATTTTTGTTTTCTTTATGTTGAGGTGTAATCCATACTGAAGGCTGTGATCTTTGATCTTCATCAGTAAGTGATTCAAGTCCTCTTCACTTTCAGCAAGCAAGGTAGTGTCATCTGCATAATGCAGGTTGTTAATGAGTCTTCCTCCAATCCTGATGCCCCATTCTTCTTCATATACTCAAGCTTCTCAGATTATTTGTTCAGCATACAGATTGAATAGTTATGGGGAAAGGATACAACCCTGACGCACACCTTTCCTGACTTTAAACCAATCAGTATCCCCTTGTTCTGTCCTAACAACTGCCTCTTGATCCATGTAAAGGTTCCTCATGAGCACAATTAAGTGTTCTGGAATTCCCATTCTTCGCAGTGTTGTCCATAGTTTGTTATGATCCACACAGTCGAATGCCTTTGCATAGTGAATAAAACACAGGTAAACATCCTTCTGGTATTCTCTGCTTTCAGCCAGGATCCATCTGACATCAGCAACGATATCCCTGGTTCCATCTACTCTTCTGAAACCAGCCTGAATTTCTATCAGTTCCCTGTCGATATACTGCTGCAGCCATTTTTGAATGATCTTCAGCAAAATTTTGCTTGCGTGTGGTATTAATGATATTGTTCTATAATTTCCACATTCAGTTGGATCACCTTTCTTGGGGATAGGCATAAATATGGATCTCTTCCAGTCAGTTGGCCAGGAAGCTCTCTTCCATATGTCTTGGCATAGACGAGTGAACACCTCCAGCGCTGCATCTGTTTGTTGAAACATCTCAATTGATATTCCATCAGTTCCTGAAGTCTTGTTTTTTGCCAGTGCCTTCAGAGCAGCTTGGACTTCTTCCTTCAGTACCATCGGTTTCTGATCATATGCCACCTCTTGAAATGGTTGATTATCAACTAATTCTTCTTGGTATAATGACTCTGTGTATTCCTTCCATCTTCTTTTGATGCTTCCTGCATCGTTTAATATTTTCCCCATGGAATCCTTCACTATTGCAACTCGAGGCTTGAATTTTTTCTTCAGTTATTTCAGCTTGAGAAACGCCGAGCGTGTTCTTCCCTTTTGGTTTTCCATCTCCAGCTCTTTGCACATGTCATTATAATACTTTACTTTGTCTTCTCGAGAGGCCCTTTGAAATCTTCCGTTCAGTTCTTATGCTTCATCAGTTCTTCCTTTTGCTTTAGCTGCTTGACGCTCAAGAGCAAGTTTCAGAGTCTCCTCTGACATCCATCTTGGTCTTTTCTTTCTTTCTTTCCTGTCTTTTCAGTGACCTCTTACTTTCTTCATGGATGATGTCCTTGATGTCATTCCACAACTCGTCTGGTCTTCAGTCACTAGTGTTCGATGCATCAAATCTATTCGTGAGATGGTCTCTAAATTCAGGTGGGATATACTCAGGGTCATATTTTGGCTTTCATGGACTTGGCTCTGATTTTCTTCAGTTTCAGCTTGAACTGGCATAAGAGCAATTGATGGTCTGTTCCACAGTCAGCCCCTGGCCTTGTTTTGACTGATGATATTGAGCTTTTCCATCATCTCTTTCCACAGATATAGTCAATTTGATTTCTATGTGCTCCATCTGCCAGGGTCCATGTGTATAGTCACTGTTTATGTTGTTGAAAGAAGGTATTTGCAATGAAGAAGTCGTTGGTCTTGCAAAATTCTATCATTCGATCTCCAGCATTGTTTCTATCACCAAGCCCGTATTTTCCAACTACTGGTCATTCTTCTTTATTTCCAACTTTTGCATTCCAATGGCCAGTAATTATCAATGCATCTTGATTGCATGTTCAATCAATTTCAGACTGCAGTGGCTGATAAAAATCTTCTATTTCTTCATCTTTGGCCCTAGTGGTTGGTGTGTAAATTTGAATAATAGTCGTATTAACTGGTCTACCTTGTAGTCATATGGATATTATCCTATCACTGACAGCGTTGTACTTCAGGACAGATTTTGAAACATTCTTTTTGACAATGAATGCAACACCATTCCTCTTTAAGTTGTCATTGTCAGCATAGTAGACTATATGATCGTCTGATTCAAAATGGCCAATGCCAGTCCATTTCAGCTCACTAAAGCCTAGGATATTGATGTTTATGTGTTCCATTTCATTTTTCATGATTTCCAATTTCCCTAGATTCATACTTCGTACTTTCCAGGTTCCAATTATTAATGGATGTTTGCAGCTGTTTCTTCTCATTTTGAGTCATGCCACATCAGCAAATAGAGGTCCCGGAAGCTGTACTCCATCCATGTCATTAAGGTCGACTCTATTTTGAGGAGGCAGCTCTTCTCCAGTCATCTTTTGAGTGCCTTCCAACCTGGGGGGCTCAACTTCCAGCACTATATCAGACAATGTTCTGCTGTTATAAGGTTTTCACTGGCTAATGCATTTCAGAAGTAGACTGCCGGGTTCTTCTTCCTAGTCTGTCTTAGTCTGGAAGCTCAGCTGAAACCTGTCCTCCATGGGTGACCCTGCTGGTATCTGAATACCGGTGGCATAGGTTCCAGCATCACAGCAACACACAAGCCCCCACAGTGCAACAAACTGACAGACACGTGGGGGAACAAAACAATATGTGTACTAACTGTTTAACGAGAAACTCATTTGTTCTGTAAATCTTCATGTAACTAAAAAAAACCAAACCCACTGCCGTCGAGTCAATTCTGACTCATAGCGACTCTATACGACAGAGTAGAACTGCCCCATAGAGTTTCCAAGGAGCGCCTGGTGGATTCGAACTGCTGACCTCTTGGTTAGCAGCTGTAGCATTTAACTACTACACCACCAGGGTTTCCAAATCTTCTTGTAAAGCACTATAAACATATATCTGTATAAATGAGCGATAACACCTGAGGGGAATGTGTTCCTTAGAACAATCAATTATACGAGATCAAAAGAATAACATTTACTCAAAAGGAAAGATGAGAAGGCAGGAAGCGGTAGAAAATTCAGATGAAAGGAAATGGGGGAACCCAGGGCAGAAATGGGGAGTGTGCTAACACATTGAGGGGAATGCAACCAAGGTCATTGAACACTTTATGTACAAACTATCAAGTGGAAAATTAATTTGCTCTGTAAATTTTCACCTAAAGCACAATAAATTTTGTTTTAAAAAAGAAAGAAAAAAGGAATGAGAACTTTAGATAGGAGTCCTCTAATTATTAAAGGTTACTATCCACTTGGTCAAGTTATATCTTCTAGATAATACTAAAATCCTCTTTTTGTTTAAACAACTCAAATATATGTACTTATTACCCTAGTTCTAATCTATTAATTCTAATCATCTACCACCTCTAATCTCCCTACAGTCTTAATTCCTTCCTTATATCGTAACTAAACTGAATGCCTTTTTGTTTAATAATTAAATATGATCCATGCTTTCTTTTTGTTTGCCTTTGCCCAGTGTAAGTTTGTCCATTCTTTTGTTTTCAATCTGTCTCAATCACTTTGATGTATATCTCTTGTATACAAAATTGAGTTAGATTTATCCTTTGGTTCAGATTAGAAATCATTTATCTTTTAGTTGGTGAGCTTAGCTACTTTACATTTATTGACATAACAGGTATGCTATAATGTCATATATGTTTTTATTATTCTTGTTTTTTAAAATTAAGTATTTCACAATGTGATATGTCCACTATATTTCTTTTGGTATTTAAAAGTTTGTATTTCTGTTCAAATAGTTATATTTATGATGACTTTACATAATACCTCAGTTCTCTATTTAGTTTCCTACTGGAAACGATGATGAAATTAGCATATTTCCTCTTTCTCCCCTTTCCTTGTCATCCTCTCACTAATCAATTTAGTCAGTCATATTATATTTCTTTTTTTATTAACTTTTATTGAGCTTCAAGTGAACGGTTACAAATCAAGTCAGACTGTCACATATAAGTTTATATACATCTTAATCCGTACTCCCACTTGCTCTCCCCCTAATGAGTCAGCCCTTCCAGTCTCTCCTTTCGTGACAATTTCAGTAATATTATATTTCTCAGTGTTTACTAATGCAGTAGTTGATATGCTTATACTTCTATTGGTAGCATAACAAGGGTGGGCAGTGGGAGTGGTCCCCTCTAGGTATAGCAATACTCTGTAGGAAATTTAAAATCAATAACAAAACTGACTCAATTTAACTGCTTTTTATCGTTAACATGCACTAGAAATTCTAAACAAAAATTCTTCTTCCTGCAAGCATATGAAGGGACTGCTCCCACTTTTCATACCACGCTTGGTACACCAACGTCTTCTATTACTTCCTATGCAATTTTTGATGTGTAGGATTGTTAGTTTCCTTTGTGGTTACCTTAATATTTACCCCTATTTTTTTTTAAGTTTAGACCAAACTTTTATTTCTTTATATCGCTTTGACTTCCTCTTCATAAGAAAGATCTATGACTACATTTTTTAGTTCTTCTTTTTTGATTTAATGTTGTCATCTTTTACATAATGATGTCTCTGCTTCCCTCTTTTGAGCATTTTAGCTTTGATTTATTTTTGTGATTTCCCAGCAGGGTTGATATCTCGTTGTTCTGTCCTGTGTTCTAGTCTTGGGTTGTTATCTGATATTGATTTTCTAACGAGAGGACTCTCTTTAGTATTTCTTGTAATTTTGGTTTGGTTTTTGCAAATTTCCTAGACTTCTGTTTGTCTGGAAATGCCCTAATTTCATCTTCATATTTGAGAAACAGCTTTGCTGGATATATAATTATTGGAGGCAATTTTTCTTCTTCAAGGCTTTATACATGTCATCCCATTGCCTTCTTGCCTGCATGGTTTCTGCTAAGCAGTCTGAGCTTAGTCTTATTGACTCTCCTTTGTAGGTGACTTTTCGTTTATCCCTAGCTACTCTTAAAATTCTCTCTTTATCTTTGGTTTTGGCAAGTTTGATTATAATATGTCTTGGTGACTTTCTTTCGGGACCTACCTTGTGTGGGGTTTGATGAGCATCTTGGATAGATATCTTCTCATCTTTCAAGATATCAGGGAAATTTTCTGCCAACAAATCTTCAATAATTCTTTCTGTATTTTCTGTTATTTCCCCTGTTCTGGTACTCCAATCACTCATAAGTTATTTCTCTTGATAGCGCCCCATACAATTCTTAGGGTTTCCTCATTTTTTTAAATTCTTTTATCTGATTTTCCCTCAAATATGTTGGTGTCAAGTGCTTTATCTTCATCCTTACTAATTCTGACTTCCATTTCCTCAGTTCTGCTCCTATTACTTTCTATTGAGTTGTCTAATTCTGAAATTTTATAGTTAATTTTCTGGATTTCTGTTTGCTGTCTCTCTATAGATTCTTGTACCCTATTAAATTTTTCATTATGCTCTTCTCTAATCTTCTTAAGTTCCTCTAATGCTATGTCTGTGCATTCCTGGGCTTGTTCTACATTTTGCCTGATCTCCTTCCTGATCTCTTGAAGAGTTCTGTAAATTAACCTTTTGTATTCTACCTCTGGTAGTTCCAGGAAATTCTCTTCATCAGGAAGATTTCTTGATACTTTGTTTTGGGAGCATGCTGAAGCCATCATGATCTGCCTCTTTATGTAGTTTGGTATTGATTGTTGTCTCTGAGTCGTCAATAAGTTATTGTATTTATTTATTTTGTTTGCCTGCTGTGTCTTAGCTTCTAGTTTTGTTATGCCCAAACAGGCTGCTTGAGTGAGCTAGTTTGATTATATGTCCTGTTACTAGGTGGTTAGAGCTGTTACTAGGTATATGAGTCCAGGAGTTCGTTTACTTTTCTTGTATGGATACAGCTCAGGTGTCCAGGTAGTCAGTCACCAAGTGCGTGAAGCAAGCTCTCACTTACAGTCTTAGAAAAGCAGGGGTGACTGGTGCAGGCACAGGTACCTCGCTGCAGTAGGGGGTCATGCGCTGAGCAAGGCAGGAGACTGACAACCACCCCTGAGAGTCTGTGAGGAAATTGTGTCCCTATTCCCTAGAGCGCCTAGGTGGGTGGGTTTTGAAGTTAGACTATGGGTACACAATGCTGTTGGCTCTAAGACTGGGAGGCACCTCTCATCCTTGGACCACTGCGGAGGGTGGCTAAGTGGCGTGGGTGAAGCCACCAGTCCTCAGGCCCCTGATGTGGGTAGGTGAGGACCCTGCTTAATAGGCAGAGCAGTGTCAAATGTCATGAACCTCCTTCTTCACCATATAGCTGAAACAGTTGAAGCTAGACTTCAGGCATATACCCTGTTGTACTATGCTAATGAGGGCCTATACTGTTGAAATGGGCCCACACACGTCTATGCAGGGGTGAAACACATTCGAAATTTGTGAACCTCTTATGCCTGTGCCTAGGCAAAGGAGCTATTTCTGCCCTGAGTTCCTAGCTTAGGGGAGCCGGCAGATTATTTTTTCCCCATTTGTTAATTTGTTCCTTCTCCAAAGCCAGGAGGATGGCCCAGAGCGTATGACAGGTCAACTTACAGCCCAGGGAAAATGGCTATCACTGAGGCGGGCTCAGGACCTGGTGCAGAGTGGGGAGGGGTCAGTTAAAAGGGAGAGTTTTTTTCCAAAGGGGTGTTTTTTGGTCCATGTGGTACCTTAAACACAAGTGCTTATGCTGAGAGTGCCGCTTTTCACCGATTCTGGAGGCGTGACTGAACTCTCCACTGCTTGGTCTCTCCCAGTGTGGAAAACACGTCCCAAATGCCACTGCTTGCCTCACCACTCTTGTGCCAGGGCATCTGGCCTGTGGGGTGCTGGTTCCTGCCAGGTCAGGTCTTGCAACTCCTCGCTGCTTTTGAACTGTCTCTCCCTCCCCCTGCCGCTCAGTCCAATTCCTCAACTTTGCCTTTGATGCTCAGGGCTCCTAGATTGTCGTATATAACCAATTCACTTGTTTTTTTGGGGGGGAGGTCTTTGTTGTAAGGGGGACCACTGGAAGCATCTGACTACTCTGCCATCTTAGCCTTACCTCTTCCTTTACAATTTTTAAATGATACCCTTTAACTTTCAGCTGTTACAGTTAAGGCAATCCATAAACCTTTTATTTATTTATTTTTTGCCTCCTGCCTCTAGTTTCTTTCCCTGATTATTTTTAGCTGTATCATTTTATCTTTATTAGGGTACGACGGCACTGGGTACTGGGTTATAATATTTATACTGTATTGTCGCTCCAAACCACCTTGTTTTGTAGTTTCTCCAGTCATCTCTTGGTTGGCTCAAGGTTTTGTTTTCACAGCTTCCTCAAGAAAAGTTCATAGGTATATTATTTCCTTAATTTTTCCATAACTTAATATCGTTTGTTTGTAGACTTCACATTTGAAAATTTGAATGGATTAAAATCCCTGACTCATTGTTTTCTTTAGGAAAAACAGATGTTGACTCTCAAGAACTTCAGGTATTGTAAATGGCTATATGTGATATATATATATGAAAGATTATATAAAAATGAGTGAGCAAGAAAAGACTGTCATAATTGACCAGCCAAATTTGTAAAATAACCAAATATAACTTTGTAGAAATGAAAAAGTAATTGTTTAAATTAAACATGCATTGGATTAGTGCGGTATAAGATCTAAAATAAAGGTTCAGTATGACATGTGCCTTGAAAATTGGGGAAAACCAGCAGAGCATTGAATGGCCTAATCATATACTCCCCTCCCTGTTCTGTTCCCATGGATAAGATCATCTAAGCAAAAATCCATCCTTACCATGGGGACCGGGATCAATGCCTCCTTATCTCTGAGTAGTTCTCTGCCAGCCCGCAGAATTATTCAAACAAGCCCAAAATATTCTCCCACAGGAGCCAGAGAGCATTGTATTCTCTTGTTTCTACAAAGCCTGCTTCCCACAGCCCTTGCTTGTTCACTCTGTTCCTGAGTGCAACCCTCATGTGGCCCTATGAGGTATGCTGTGTCTTTCTCCCCCAGGCTGTGAGTATATGAGATTAATAAACTACTGTCAATCTCATTCAGCTAGTGTCATGTGTTCAGCTATCCCCATAGCCCTAGGATAGGAATCCCTCCCTCATCAATGGATTTAATAGAAGGAAATTAAAACAATTGGTTTTAGAGCAGATTATAAACAGCTGAAGAGAAAAAAACAGTTAACAAGAAAATATTACCCAAAAGGAACCTATAGAGACAAAGAGATTTTAGAGACAGATAGGCTAGAATGAGAAAGTCTAATATAAATAAACTATGCTAGGATGAAAAAAAAATTTATATAGAGAGAATAGAGGATGATTATATTTTAGAAGAGAATGGATGAAAGTATTCCAGAACTGATAAAAGACATGAATCCACAGATGCAAGAAGTCTACTGCACACGAAGCATGATTTTGTTTTAATGCAAACTTAGGAATATTGTACTGCACACGCAGAATGTCAAAGACAAAAAGATTTAACAAAAATCCAAAGGAAGGATAGTCAATTACAAAGGAATAACAATCAGAATAAAATCATACTTCTTAAAAGTATAAAATGAAATGCAGAAGAAAGTGGAATAATATCTTCAAATTGCTCAGAGAAAATCACTATCTACTTAAAATTATATACCCTGGAAACTATCAGTAATTAGGGTGGAAAAATATAATTTTAAAATAAACTAAAAATGAGAGTTTACTAAAAAAAAAAACTACCAACTGACTATTAATAAAGCAACGCATAAAGGATATATCTCAGGTAGAGGGAAAATAACCCTGAATTTAATGTTTGAGATGAAAAAAGTGAATGGAGGGCACAAGAAGTAGTGACGTGTAGGTATGTAAACAGATATCTTTATGAAATAATAACAATAATAATATCCAGTGTATGAAGTTAAAAAAAGAGAAAAACAATATTGTGTAAGTCAGGAGGGGATAATTAGGGTAAAATGTTCTAAGATCCTTGAAATTTTGATATTGATTTACTTTATTCTTTTTAAAGTTAATTAGGAGAAAATAGAAGTTACAAAGCAGGATTATAGAAACAAGTTCAAGTTCAAACATATTAGTAAGTCATAATAAATGTTATCGAATTAAACTCATTAAAAGATAAAGATTTTAAGACTGGTTAAAATAAAAATACAACCAAACACTGTTTACAAAAGATATACCTAATACATAAAAACACGTAAAGTTTCAAAGTAAAGAGATTGAAAAATACATGCCATACAAATACTAACTAAATGGCTATATTAATACCACAGAAAATAAACTTTGAATAAAATGTTATTAGTGATAAAGAGGGTCATTAAGACATGATTTTGTGCATAAAACTAATAATACAACTTCATGATGCATAATACAAAAATGGATAGAATTTCAAAGAGAGATATACAAATCCATCATTATTGTGCAAGATTTCAACCTCTCTGACTTTAATAAAGTTGTAGAAAATTTGAACAACATAATTTATGCATTTTATTTAGTGGACATATATAGAACCCTGTATCTGCAATTAGAGTGTATGCCTTTTTAAGGACACACAGACAATTCCTGAAAACTGAACACGTATTGAACTATAAAGAAGCTGTCAAAAATTTCAAAGAATGAATAGCATGCATACTAAGTTCTGATAACAATATAATTAAGTTAAATTATTAACAACAAAGAGAGAAATAAAGGACACCAATACTTTCAGAAATTAAAAAGGCGTTGCAAAATTACTCATGGAACCAATAAGAAATTATAATGAAAATTAAAAATATTTAGAAATAAGTAATAATGAAAATACTAAAATCAAATATTTTGAATGCAGGAAAAGTAGTACCTCACATTTTCCAGTCCCTCTTTAAGGTCTCTCCATTTTTATTCCTGCCTCCATGCCTGTGCTAGTGCCAATTTCCCCCATCCCATTCTGGAAGATCATCTTTTTTTTTTTTTCCTGTTCAAATTCTGTAATTTGAACACCTCCCTTGTGAAACCTTAGCACCCACTTGCTCTCTAATTGTTTGCCACATTCGTTTTGTGTTGCAAACTAAATGGTAAAAGTTTTGAGGGGGCACGACCTTGCCTATTTCTACTTTTGCTTTTACGTTTCCCTGTAACACAATGCTAAACACCATCCCTCTTCCATCTTCATGCCTGTTTGTGCTCAAAAACAACTTTTTGAATGATTTATAAAACCACTTAGTACCTTTGCAATGAACTATCATCTAGCATAGTTTTAGAACATTATATCATGGAAGTATATTGCTGAAATAGTCCACTGGCTTTCTACCTTGCTTCATTCCTCGACAAAACCAGGTTTATAACATAGAAAACCATTTGTTCTTTAAATCTGAGGTCTTAATTTCTATATAACATCTGGATTTCTTGCTAAATACATCATTAGCAACTTCAACTTTTTTTTTGTTTGATGCAAATGTGCTTAACTTGAATGAAGTGACAAGAAAAATATAACCGGAATTAGAGTAAGCAAAACCAAGTATTTAATCAGTTAACATTTTACACATCTTTTTTTCATTTGGCATACTAATAATGGACCAATATACTCCACAGGTGGAAGAGCTTGAGGGTCCATTGAGCATTGAATTTTCCTAAAGTAGCACAATTACAGAAACACCTGTGTTAAATAACCAAGCCCTGATTTACTATGAAAATATGCAGAGTGTGTTTAACAGTGCTCCAAAATTGTGATTCGCTTTTGGTAGATTTAGTGGATTTACAATGAGTTAATAACAGTTTATTCTCAGGTAAACTATAACACTTTACAAATTAGTCGAAACTCTCCATATCACTATTAAATACATATGGAAGCAGAAATGGATGCAGAGTGACACCTCTTAAAAGCAGCTGTTTGCTCTCTGATAAGGTAACTGAAAAAGAATGCAAAGAAAACCTTAGCTTCTCTTGTTTGTCTCATTAGAGGTTTTGGTTTTTAAGACTGGGCTTTTATAATCCTGCCAAGAGGTATTAACAAATGGCTGAAACTACTTCTAGAGAGCTGCTAATATATGTTTGCTGTTGACAAAACAAAAAAGTAGGAATGCAATCACATTGGCCAATAGCTTATAATACACACTTAAAGGAAGGATAGCGAGATCAATATTTCCAGATTGGAAAAGACAAAATGGATGAGGAAAGAAAAAGCATTTTCATGTTCTTGAAAGGACAGTGTATAAACTCAGGCTTAACAACTGCAAAAAAAAAAAGAAGTATTAAAATAATGTGTTGGTAGAGGCTGACTGTTAGGAAGTTGTGTCAATTCAACATAACATTGACTTGTTTAAAACATCTCCTAAATTAGCTTTTAACATCTTTTAGACAAGGGAGAAACTTATTATAAACAAAAACATCACGGCAGATTGAGGGAAATCCATGGTGGATTGAGTAGATTTCTTAAGAAATCTGTAAAATAATATATTTTGAGATATCATAAATCTTCTTATGTATTTTGGCTTATAATTGTTCTCAGAAATACTTTTTTTGTTTGTTTCTTATATGTGAACTCAACCAACTAAATATCACTCTGAAGCAATTCTGAGAAAATAAACTAAAGAAATCAGAAAATAAATTACTCAAATTTTAGATCCCTCTGCCCCTGTGGCAGTTTATTGCCTTCCTTAAGCTACCTTCACTTGTAGGGTAAGGGCAAATAGAAGAGTCAATTCAGTGTTAGCTGACAGGTTACACTGGATTAATTCTTCCACTGAGCCAGTGATCTGGATTAGAAGACAGAAGACTTGATTAATAATCACTATATGGGTCTGGACACACTTTTGGGTATAAGGAACCTCTCAAAATAATGTCATATGGTGTATGCGCTATACACATGTACATATATATACATGTGGTACTTGAAGATTTTTTTTTCTTTCAAGAAGACTAACTGGGTGGGAAGAGCTGATATGCCTGGGAGTGTAACAAAGAATGCTAGAAGCATGAATATTAAGTACCATCAGCTTTGGAGAAGGTAATTTATACCACGTACCTTCCAAGGAAGTGATATTTCGTGAGAGTGGTGGAAGAGAAAATTATAAACAGTAAGTATGCAGTTATCTCAGGAGATAATGTTTCAGAGGGGCCTTTGGAGAATGAAATAGAGGAATGAGGGATTAAGAGTGTGTTATCAATTACCTAATTCTACAATATTGTTCTGTAATACACAACCACAAAATCTCATTGGTGTAATAAAGATAATGTTTACTGCTCATGTGCCTAGAATGGCTTATAAAAGGCTTTACTGATCTTGGTTGGGCTCTCTCACATGTCTGGGCTTTGGATGGCTGCCCAATCATCTAAGCTAGCTTTGTCTGGGATGACTAGGAGAATTTAGTTCTGTTCCACACATCTCTCATCGTTCATGAGGCTGTAACAAGCATGTTCTAACGGCAATGACAGACAAACAAGAGAGACGACATGCCCAATCATGCAATCATTGCCAAGACTCTTGTTTCACATCTGCTAACATCCCAAAGCAAGTTATATGGCCAGACCAAGAGCCAGAGTGAGAGAATCTTGAAAAATAACATAGCAAAAGGGCTTGGATAAAGAGAGGGGTGAAGAATTGAGGCTAGCTTTGTAATCTACTCCAGAGATCCTGGAGAGAAGATACAACCTTATCCGCACTTTGTAACCCAATGGTAAAACAAAAGCAATCTAACCTTCTCTACAGTGATTAAGCTTCAATAGCCCTGTGGGTTTTTGTTTGTTTCTTTTTCATTTTTATATTCCTCAAGCTGTGCTAGATTATATTGCAGTAACAGAAAACCCTAAAAATTTTAGCTGCAGGTGGGGGGCCTGTTCAAAGTGATAACTCAGGGATAAGGGCTGATGAAAGCTCTGTCTCAACACCTGCTTCCATAATTGCTGAGGCAGGAAATGGGAAAGTAGCAACTGAACATCAGCTCTTAGGGCTTCATCTATGAAGTCACACATGTCCTTTCTGCTCATTTTTTATTGGCCAAAGTGAATCACATGGCCACAATTAAACTCAAAGAGGTGAGGTTGTACAGTACAATTCTACCATGTGTCAGAACAAGGAGAAATATTTGTGAACAGCTCTGATGACCACACAATTTCACAGTGGAGAAGAATTCATAAAGTGACTAGTCTCCATCAGTGTATCTTCACCTTAAAAAACAAAAAACCTCATTTGAAGTCACTTTGTTTCACAGGCATCTCTGAAGAATATTATTCATTTTTATAGTGAGAAATGCCTAACATACTGAGGAATATCTGTAATTTTTTTAATCAACTCATTATTACAACTGACTTTTTCAAAAAGATAGGTAGGTCAGCCGACCCACAGAGTAGGAACACTTAAACAATTTTCAGTGGTGAGACTATTAAAAGTCAAGTTCTAATTAGCTAAATTGGAACAAAAACAACTTCCTTTCTGCCTATAAAAATTTACAAACATTATTTGACTGCGTTCAGTATACCTGGGATTAAAATTGATGTTTCTTGAAACATGTTCCCTTATAACAAACACTGCACTGTGTGACCTTTAAAAGTAGGAAAAAATAATATATGCACATGGAGAAACTGCAGAGAAAACCCTCTGAAAGCCAGATTTTTATACTAGGGAGTCTTTCAAATTATTGACTGAAGTAGTTACTGATATTTTAAACAGCCTGCTATTGCGATAAAGTCTAATGCTCCACTGCCTCTTGCTTTCTCCATAAAAATATCATTCGATGGAGTTGTTTTCTTAAATACAAGACAAAATAAAGTACTACACTTTGAAAATACCTGCATGGTAAAGAGGAAGGTGAAATGAAAGGAATATGTGCTCCGTTTCTTATATTATTATTGGAGAATCTGTGATTAGCTGAAAACTATCATGGGGTGCACGATATGTGCATGTTTGTATTTCTTAAAAAGAAGGTGATGTTCTGCAGCTCACAGATAACACAAATTGCACGCCATGCAGTAGTTGCTAAGGGCAACCACACATCTTTTCTGTCATTTCTTTATCCCTAAATGTCCAAGCCTGAAGATGTCCTCAATACCATAAAATCTATGGATCTGCCCTTAGAAGTTTGACAGGACACGGTCTATAATGATTATTGGATGGTGAGAGTGAGACATTTGAAATGAGTGGTCCTAAAATTCAGTGCTTCAGGCTAAGAAAAAAAGTATGTGCACTCCATTAAAATGTGACTCAATACCAAATATACCCAAAGCATGAATAAATATTCAATAATCCAAGATGATTGATTCAGCATGTGATATTGCTACCTTTTATGTTCAAATTTCCATAATACAGTTGGACCAATAGTAGAAAATGAATTTGATACATTATTTGGAAAAACTCTAAAGATCAAAAAATTACAACGTTTGTTGATAAGCAGAGAAATACTCAGCAGCAAATATTGTCAGCTCAGGGAATCAGGTATTTCTATCCACATTTGTTTGAGTTTAATAGAAAGCTATATAATGGAATTCAACAGAAATCCCTTGTTTTCTAAAATAGAAGAGAAGATTAAGAGACAAACATATAATTCACATTTTCAAGAGTAGAATTTATGTTTCAGAGCAAATAGCACACACAGTACATTTGATGGCATCTAGACTCATCATAAATGCCTACTAAATGTGGTGAATATTCAGCTCCGTCCTCTAATATTACCAAGTTTTTGTGTTGTCCTTTGTTTTCTCAGTTTTTTTAAAAAATGGTGGTAGAATATCTATAGATATGTTACAAAGCACTTGCCATTTTACCCATTTTTACATGTACCTTTCAGTGACATTACTTACATTCACCGTGCTGTGCAACGATCACCATTACCCACTTCCCTTTTTTTTCATCTCCTTTAACAAAAATTCAGTACCCCTAAAAAAAAAAAATTTTTTTTTTTTAAGTAATAACTCCCTATTTTCCCCTCCCATCTGTCCATGATGACCACTAATAAACTTTGGTTTCTATGCATTTGCCTATTCTAGATATTTTATATAAGTGGGATCATATAATATTTGTCTATTTGTGACTGATTTATTTTATTCAGCATAATGTTTTAAAGGTTCTTCCATGTCATAGCATGTATCAGAGCTTCATTTCTCGTTATGGCTTTATGAATGCATATATCTCACATTTTGTTATCCATTCATCTGTTGATGGACGCTTGGGTTGTTTCCAATTTTGGCTATTATGAATAATACTGCAATGAACATTGGTGTACAAGTGTCTGAGTCCCTGCTTTTAAGACTTTTGGGTGTACACCTAGGAGCAGAATTCCTTGGTCATGTGGTAATGCTGTTTAACTTTTTGAGGAAGCACCAAACTCTTTCCACAGAGGCTGCACCATTTTACATTCCCACCAGCAGTGAATGAGAATTCCAATTTCTCCACATCCTCCTCAACACTTGTTAGTTTCCATTTGTCTAATAATGCCTATCCTAGTGAATGGGGAGTGGTGTCTCATAGTGATTTCAATCTGTGTATCTCTAATACTAATGACATTAAGCATCTTTTCAAGTGCTTGCTGGCCATTTGTATATCTTTTTTATTATTTTTTTTAGAAATATCTATTGAAGTCCTTTGCCCATTTTTTGATTGGGTTGTTTTTTTTTTTTTTTTGGATTGTAGAGTCCTTTATATATTCTGGATATTAAACCCTTATCAAATATACGGTTTCCAAATATTTACTCCTGATCTGTGAGTTGTCTTTTCACTTTGTTGGTACAGTACTTTAATGCACAAAAGTTGAAAATTTTAGTGAAGTCCAATTTATATCTTTTGTATTTTGTTGTTTTTCCTTCTAGAGTCACATCTAAGATTCCATTGCCAAAACCTAGATCATGAAACATTACCTGTATGTGTTGTTCTAAGAGTTTTATGGTTTTAGTTCTTACATTTAGGTTGTTAATTAATTTTGAGTTAATTTTTATACGTGGTATGAAATATAGGGTCTAACTTCATTCTTTTGCATGCAGAGATCCGGTTGTCCCAGCACCATTTGTTGAAGAGACTCTTCTTTCCCTACTGACTGGACTAAACACCTTTGTTGAAAATTAATTGACCATAGATGTGTGGGCTTATTTTTGGATTCTCAGTTCTATTCCCTTGGTCTATATTCCATCCTTAAATGATGAGTATCACATTGTTTTGATTACTGTAGCTTTACAGAACATTTTGAAATTGGGAAGTTTGAGTTCTTCTTTGTTTTTCAGTATTGCTGGAACCCTGGTGGTGCAGTGGTTAAGAGCTCGGCTGCTAACCAAAAGGTTGGCAGTTTGAATCCACCAGCTGCTCCTTGGAAAACCCTATGGGGCAGTTCTCCCATAGGGTCTCTATGTGTCAGAATCGACTCGACAGTAAAGAGTTTGGTTTTTGTTGGCTATTCGGGGTACCTTGTAATTCCATATAAATTTGAGAATTGGCTTTTTCATTTCTACAATAAGACTGTTAAAATTTTGATAGAAATTGTGTTCAATCTGTAGATTTCATTGGGTAGTTGTGATATCTTAACAGTATTAAGTCATTCAATCCATGAACACAGAATATCTTTCAATTTATTTAGATCTTCTTTAATTTCTTCCAGTAATATTTTAATTCATTGGGCAAATCTGCTGCAAAATACTTCCTTAAAGTGCTAAAATATAAAAATGTCACATTGATGACTAAGGTGCATTTTCGATAGCCTCATATGCATCAAAAGCTGGACAATAAAAAAGGAAGACCAAAGAAGAATTGATGCATTTGAGTTGTGGTGTTGGCGAAGAATATTGAATATGCCGTGGACTGCCGGAAGGATGAACAAATCTGTCTTGGAGGAAGTGCAGCCAGAATACTCCTTAGAAGTGTGAATGGTAAGACTTTCTTTTGCTTGCTTTAGACACATTGTCAGCAGGAACCAATTCCTGGAGAAAGACACATCATGCTTGGTAAAGTAGAAGGTCAGCAAAAAAAGAGGAAGACCCTCAACAAGATGAATTGGCACAGGGCTGCAACTACGGGCTCAAACATACCTACTATTGTGAGGGTGGTACAGGACAAGGCAATATTTTGCTTTGTTATGCATGGGGTCACCTAGAGTTGGAGTTGACTCAAAGGCAACGGGTTTGGTGCTCTTTTGGAAGTGGATTGCCAGGCATTTCTTCTGAAGTGCCTCTGGATGGATTTGATCCAACAAACTTTCAGTTAGTCGCTGAGCTCTTAACTGTTTGCACCACCCAAGGACTTCTAGTTGGTTTATAGTGTTGTTCAAGTCCTCTATTTTTTTAAATTGATCTTTCTCTATGATCTGTACATTATCGAAAGCCCTATTTTAAAGTCTCCAACTAATATTATAGAACTGTCTATTTCTTACTTCAATTCTGTCAGTGGTTGTTTCATATAATTTGGGGTTCTGTTGTTAGGTGCATGTATATTTATAATTGTTATATCTTCCTGATGCATTGGCCCTTTTATCGTTATAGGGTAATGCCATTCTTTGTCTCTTATAACATATTTTGACTTCAAGTCTATTTTGTCTAATATCAATATTGTCACCCTCACTCTCTTTTGGTTACAGTTTTTGTGGAATATTTATTTTTCCATTCTTTTACTTTCAAACTATTTGTGTCTTTGGATCTAAAATGTGTCTCTTGTAGACATCATATAGGTGGATCATGTTTTATTTATCTACCACTTTCTGCCTTTGACTGAAGAGTTTAATCCTTTTACATTTTAGATAATTACTGATAATGAAAGACTTCTGCTACTTCGCTATTTTTTTGTGTGTTTGTGTCTTATATAGGACTTCAATGGAAACCTAAGTATATTTTTATTTCTCAGGATAGTGTAACAAAAAGTCAATTTCTAAACAAATTTTTTTCTTGACCACAAAGCTATATGTGTATGTGTGTGTGTGTACATATACCTATATGCTAGTTTCCTTAGTGTGTTAGATCTGAGCAAAAGAGGGCAGCTTTCTTCCTATGATTAGTTTTACCCTGAACATAAAAAGTTCTAGGATTACTGCTAAGGATCATGAGAAAAGAAAGGAAATGAATAGCCCTTTATGTATAGCGGCATTTTTAAAGAATATGTGGAAAGGGAAGTAAACTCAGAGAGTGCTGTTTTTTTTTTAATGAGAAACTTAAGAAAAGAATGAGAATTTAAAGGCATACAATATCTTTGTTGATTTTTTTCAAGCTTCTGTTTTGAGAAATTTATCATTTTCTCTTAGCCAGCTCTTAACTGTCAGTCAGTGGCAATGCAAATGTAGTAGTCACTACAAGGAAATAATCCAAAGGAGTAGATTTTGAAATACCTTAGAATGTTGCCATCAAAAGCAATGAATCTGAAAACTCGCGGTCATGTGGATGTATGTGAGTGTATTTGTGTGATACATGTGTGGTTGCCCAGACAACCACTTACCAGTGCCACACCATTCATAGAAATGAGAATGGAAATTTGGATGGAAAAAGTGACCATAGCCTGTTAAAAAAAAAAAAAAAAAGCCTGTTAGGGTTAGCCAAAAAGGCTTCCTGCCAGAGGTTAATCTCCAGCAGAATTTGAGGAAAAGAAGAGGTTTTTTTTTTTTTTTTGCCAGAGAAGAAGTAGAGGCTGAGGGTGTTGTAAAGAAAGGTGAATAGCACATTCTGTGTGCTGAAGATAGAAAGTAGCTATGTTCAGCAACAGCACAACTAAGCAAAGTGTAATAGGAAAGGATAGTGAATGGGCTTGAAGAACAAAGGCTGAAAGGTCTCCTGTCACTTTGACAGAATTGTTATTGTTTTTGCAGCTATTGCCCCTTTCCTTGTGAGCAAGGAGTTCTTATAGGACTAAAGTTTCAGAAGTAAACTGACCATTGGAAGCCAACAGGGTATATTGATTTTTGTGTTGCATCACTTGACGGCAGTGGGTTTTTTTTTTTTTTTTTTAATCAGTAGCTTGCTAAGTGGTACACCAGTGCATATTTAGTGTGCTGCAACAGTGCTTTACTAAACGAAATCCTAAAGGCAATGACAGTGTTAATGTACCTGTGGACCTTTTGGTATGCTATTAGGAAGTACCTTGCCCACAGGAAAAAGTTATGAAACAAGCCTCTCCAGTAGCACTGATTTTTCATAGTTCAGCCTATGTGATACATTTAGAAGGAGAGGAGGCTAATGTCTATCAGACTGTGCTTATCAAAGAGGCCAGACATTTTAAAATTTGGTTTGGAATGTTTGTTTGTTTGTTTGTTTTATAAAACACAAGTCTGTCTGTCTGTTTGCTTGTTTATACTTGGGCTGATTCCAAATAGGCTTTAAGATGATTTTATTTAATTTGCTTCTTAATGCATCAGATTTAGATTAGCATTACTACCTCTCTGGAACTAAGATTCCACTGGACTCTTCTAGGATCACTAGAAATTGATTGCCTATGAAGCATTCCACCCCCTCCTCAGCCCTCCTTTTTCTGCCGCCTATTCTTGTACTTCATTTAGAAAGGAGACAGGCTCCTCATTGTTGTAGTACCTCAGCCTGTTTATATCGTCTACGAAATAATCACCGTGCTAATCAGGCTAGTTCTGCTGGTTCCCCTCCATGGCTGCAGCTATCAGCAGCACACAGCAGGGTCTGACAACTCCCATACTGACAACCCTCCCCAGAAAAAAGCTTACCAATTAACCTTCAGCTACATTGGATCGAAGACTGACATTCATTATTTTAATGAAAACAGTAAGAAAGGGCACTATTGAAACACCTAAAACTAACCCATTATTCTGTTGCATGTTCTGCTTAGCAATGTACAAAAACCAAGCTCAGGGTGGGAAAGACAGCCCGCTGTGCATGACAGAGGAATAAAAAACAGCTGCCCACTGCCCCATGCTCCTCAAAAACCATCCCTGAAAGCTTTTGTAACCCTTTACAAGAGGAGAAGAGGATGGAAGTTGCTTGTATCTCAGAAGGGAATTATTTCAAGATTACTGAAGAAACACCATGCGCATAAAATGTTACCACAGCTTTCTTTCACTTCTCTGTCCTGTGACCCACGTTATGTTTCTTCCAGAGGCTTTGCTTTGGTGTTATTCTGCTCTTTGAACTGAACTTATACTTTTACAGCAAAAGTTACTTTATCTATTGATAAATCTGACTGAGTTAATACTCTTTGCTTTTTTGAAGAGTATCATTCAACTAGCATAAAAAGCTCCTTACAGGTACCATGGAATCTCTTTTTAAAAAATTCCACTTTAATCATGCTTAAAAACTCAAAAACTCATACCGAGTCATTCATCTAACAGACATTTATTGAGTGCCTAGTATGTGCTAGAAACCATGCTAGGTGCTGTGGATACAGGGAGGTCCAACCTTCTGAGAAACTCACCGTTTTAAAATTTGGAAGAATGTGGGTGGTAACATTGCCTTCCCTTATATCTGCTGCATTTAACATACCTTGATATAGGCAACCCTAGGGGTCCGATGGATCTGTGATAATGTTCAACCTCTCCAGCTGTAGTTCAGAACCCACTTGTGTGGGGAGATAAGTATGCTCAACTGCTTTTTGAGTAGTAGAAATTAGCTTGGAATTTAAGTTTAAATCATTAACAAAGAAAATAGAGAAAGACCACCAAGGAGAGAAAGAAATTCTAAGGCTCAAGGTAATCCAAACAACAGGCCCCTGTTAGAGTTTAATGTCTTCATTTATTCTTTTAATTTTTCAAGCATTATTTCAGGATATTTCTTCTTTCAGTTAAAGCATAAGTATAAACATACAGAGTAATTAACAGAAGCATCAAAGAAATGCACTCTGACATAGTCTAAGTTTAACCTTTTCAAACACTGAGCCTTTCTCTCGTGTCTGCAGAGAACTAGAGGAACGTTCTGTGGGTATGGTCTCAGAGTCTGTCTTGGAGTCCAGCCCAGACTCAATTCTAGTTGAATAGTTCAGCTGTGATCAGTGGTCTGTACCTGGTGAAGTGTCTCAACATTTCCCTACACATTTCTGGGAGACACACGGGTAAGTGTTACCTTGGAGGCAGGGTGTCATCTCTTTGTCTCTACAAGTGTGGAGAACAGTGATGGGGCCACTAGGCATTTCAGAAAGAAGAAACCACATTCAGTTCCAAGGTAGGAGGAGAGGAAATGAAACATTTTCCTGTCTGTCTTTCCCTGTTTCTATAAACCTTAATCAGGTTCCCTTTTATGAGAACTTGCTCTCCAATCCACTCAAACAGGAAATCAGGCAGGATACATTTTCAGACCTAAAATACTCCTGAAATAGTGTTTCCAGCATGTATATAATTTATGTCGGTCTAGGAATATTTGGAATTTATAAATTACCTTGTTTCTTCTTATTCAAATCAAATGATATTCAACCTCAAAGTTAACATTTTCAACTGCAGGGTTTTAAGTGATTTCTTTATGCATGTTCTTGCTGTTACACGCTGTCAAGTCGGCTATGACTTACTGCAACTTTTTAGGTACAACAGAAGGAAACACTGCCCGGTCCTGCGCCATTCTCATGATCGTTGTTATGCTTGAGCCCATTGTTGTAGCCACTGTGTCAATTCATCTCGTTGAGGATCTTCCTCTTTTTCACTGACCCTCTACTTTACCAAGCATGATGTCCTTCTCCAGGGACTGGTTCCTCCTGAAAATGTTCAAAGCATGTGAGATAAGGTCTTGCCATCCTTGCTTCTAAGGAGCATTCTGGCTGTACTTATTCCAAGACAGATTTGCTAATGCTTTTGGCAGTCCATGGTATATTCGATGGAACCCTGGTGGTGCAGTGGTTAAGGGCTTAGCTGCTAACCAAAAGAGTGGCAGTTTGATTTCACCATTCACTCCTTGGAAACCCTATGGAGCAGTTCTACTCTTATAGGGTTGCTATACTCAGAATCGACTAGACAGCAATGGGTTTGGGTTTTTTTGGTTGCTGTATTCAATATGGAAACTCTGGTGGTGTAGAGGTTAAGAGCTATGGCTGCTAACCAAAAAGTTGGCAGATCGAATCCACCAGATACTCCTTGGAAACTCTATGGGGCAGTTCTACTCTGTCCTATAGGGTCATTATGAGTTGAAATTGACTCGACAGCAATGGGGTTTTATATTCAATATTCTTCACCAACGTCACAATTCAAAGGCATCGATTCTTCTTCAGTCTTCCTTATTCACTGCCCAGCTTTCACATGCATATGAGGTGATTGAAAACACCATGGTTTGGGTCAGGCACATCTTAGTCTTCTAGGTGACATCTTTGCATTTTAACACTTTAAAGAGGCCTCTTCCAGCAGAGTTGTCTAATGCAACGTGTCTTTTGATTTATTGACTGCTGCTTCCCTGGGTGTTGATTGTGGATCCAAGTAAAATGAAATCCTTGACAATTTCAATCTTTTGTCCATTTATCATGATGTTGCTGATTGGTCCAGTTGTGAGAATTTTTGTTTTCTTTATGTTGAGGTGTAATCCATACTGAAGGCTGTGATCTTTGATCTTCGTCAGTAAGTACTTCACATCCTCTTCACTTTCAGCAAGCAAGGTTGTGTCATCTGCACATGGCAAGTTGTTAATGAGTCTTTCTCCAATCCTGATGCCCTGTTTTTCTTCACATAGTCCAGCTTCTCAGATTATTTGCTCAGCATGCAGATTGAATAAGTATGGTGAAAGGATATAACCCTGATGCAAACCTTTTCTGACTTTAAACCACTCAACTTCCCCTTGTTCTGTTTGAATGACTGCCTTTTGATCTATGTACATGTTCCTCATGAGCACAATTAAATGTTCTGGAATTCCCATTCTTCACAATATTGTCCATAATTTGTTATGATCCACACAGTCGAATGCCTTTGCATAGCCAATAAAACACAGATAAAGTACGACCTTGAATAGATCTTTCTGCACAGTGTAATTACAAAGTCAGAATATGAATTTATACTCAGAAGTAGGGTTTGTTTCAGCAACTGCACATTACAAGTTCTTTTGGAGAGTGCTCCCAATGGGACTTGTTTTTTAACCAGTTGCATTGTAGTGGTTAAGAGCACAAATAATAGGAATGGGATATTGGGCTCAAATTCTAGTTCCAAAACTTGAGAGTTGTGGCTTTGCATAAGTTGCCTAACCTATATTTGTAAAGTGGAGACATTATGTGTTTTCATGTCCCAGAATGTAAGGTCCACAATAGCAGGGGTATTTGTTTCGTTCACTGTTTCCCAAATCCATGGAACAGCGTCTGATACACAGTAGGTGCTTAATATTTGTTGAGTAAAGTGAACCTACTGACTCCTGGAGCTATTATGAAGGTTAAATGAATAAATACATGGAAGGTGGTAGTGCCTGGCACAATGTAAACCCTCAATATGTAGTAAACTACTATTATTATCATTATTATGCATTTGAACTTCAATATGAATGAACAGGATTCCGTACCTGATAAATTTAAGGTTGGTTATAAAAAATGATGCTTGTACAAGGTAATGTCAGGAAGCTCAGGAGCCTGCTTTGCTGTGGTCTTGTCATGTTTGCAGATTGCAGGTAAGATCTGGGATGGGGCTGTGAGCATACAAACCTCTGAAATCCTTGGTCTGCTGCAGAGGTCCTGCATGCTACATGAGATTTCTCTTCCCTCCCTTATCTTTCTCCCTCCCTTCCTCCTTTTCTTCAAAATGGAAGTAGTTTTTTTCTTTTTTTTAATTTATAAAAATTATATAGGTGCACTGTAAAACATTCAGAAATTTTATACAAGAATAAAAACGTCTATAATCTACTTTTAGTATTTTAAACAGTCTTTTATACACACACACACTAAAGTAAGAACACCTTCTATATGCTTTTAACTTCATATTTCACTTAGAAGTCTTTTTGTGTTACTAATATAATTGTACAATATGTAACTGTCTTATAATTGAAGTTGCCTTTTGAGAATTGCATTAGTTAGCACCATGGAGAATCAAGATGCAGATATTAGCCTGGGTTCAAAAGGAATCCATAAAGGGCTAGAAACCCTATGAAACATCTTTTCCTGACAGTCTGGTGCATCCCAAGATTATTATTGGGAGATTAAAAAATATTTTTAATTTCTTACCCCCAGGTTTTGGGGGTTATTCTCCATCATAAGCTTCCCAAAAGAAACATGTGTTCTGATTGAAATTTACTACTTATTTATTGATGACCACTATGTGCCAGGCATGGTGCTAGGTACTTTATGGTATTTCTTACAATCATTTTAGCAACACTTGGTAAACACTATTGTTATCTTTATTTTACAGGAAAGAAAATTAAAATGGTCAGTACTTATAAGCACTGTGGGGGATACAAAGATGCTTGAGACACGCATTGCTTTCCCTTCAAGACTAGAGATAATTATACTAGCTAGCTCTTGGGGTTGCCATCAGAATTGAACGAGAGCGTGCATGTAATGCATTAAGTATCATGACAGGAACATAGTAAATGCTAGGTAAAGCTTATCAATGATGTGGATGAGGATGATGATGTTTGATGAAGAAGATGATGACATTGGCATGATGTAGGTAAGGAATAATATTGAAGAAGCAGGATGAGGCCAGAGCATCCTATCTGAGGGCTGAGGGATTCTCACCTAAGACAAGAGATCGACTGACTTGTCATTTGATTCTTCTTTCCTTGTGGGGCAGTTAAAGTATTTCCATTAAGAGAAGTATTTGAAGGTCAGTATTGTCAGTGCCAGATACAATAGGAAGAGAAAATGCTTATGCTTCTAAACTGCACAATGACTTTGGGAAACATTTTTACCCCTTTCCAACTGAAGGTCAAAATTGAATTTTTAAAAAATGTTTCTTATTATTTTCTAATATACTAGTTTACACATTATGACTAACTTTTTTCCTGGTCAGTTTTAACAAGGTGAGGATTTGGGAATAGAATTAATTATAAAGAAATACACATTTATCACCATATTGTAACACTCTAGGTAGTGCCTAATTAAAGATTAATTTTTTTAATTAGCATATGACACTTTGTGTTTCCAGAAAAAAGGGAAAGAACTGGGATTAGGAGAAAAGGAACAGGGCTTCAAATTCAGAAATCTCCTTAGAAAATGATCTGGTGAACTTGGGTAAGTTATTCAACATCTCTTAGGTTCAATTTCCTGTTATGTTAAAATGTAGTTTATAAGAGCAACGTCACTTATTTGCATTTCACTTTATGGTTGACAAAGTATAAGTTATATATATATATATATATATATATATATATATATATAAAATCTTCTTTCGATCCATACAATGACCCTGAAATGAGTTGGTCAGGCATTATTATCTTTTTTATTAGAGATGAGGAAACTGACGTTAAAAGATGGTTAAGTGAATACCCAAGGTCACATAGCTAGTAAGTGATATGTCTAGGACTAAAAATCTAGAATTTTAATCATGTACAGTGTTTTCTTTGCATTATACAGCCAAGTCTCTAAGAAGAAGCATGATGAATAGAAAACAGACTTGGGTTCTGTAACGGTTAATGTTATGTGTCAACTTGACTAGGCCATGATCCTCAGTGGTTTGATAGACACTACGTATCATCCTCCATTTTGTGATGCCAATCAGTTAGAAGGAGAGTTTCCTTTGGGGTGTGGCCTGCATCCAATATATAAATGAATGCTCTGGCAAAGCTCTCTCTCTCGATCCTAAACTCATCCAGTCTGACCTCCAGGATTTGGAACATGAGAAACCTGCAGCCTGCCACCTGACATGCAGATTCTGGATTTGCCAGCTGCCACAACCCCAAGAACCAGCAGCCTATTACTTGACTCACAGATTTGGGACATGCCAGCCCCCATAACTGCATGAGTCATTTCCTTGAAGTAAATCCCTCTCTATATGTTTATATATACACTTCACTGGTTTTGCCCCTCGAGAGAACCCAGCCTAAAACAGGTTTTAAATCCAGCTTTCTCACCAAGAAGCTGTATGATATTGGCCATGCCATATTGCTTCTCTGAGCCTTCTTTCCCTTATTCATAAAATGAGAGTAATGATTAATTTGTGGAAGGTGTCTGCAGAGTATGTTTCACTGCCGCTTCCACAGATGAAAAAACCTAAGCAGAGAAAATAAACTGATTTGCTCATCACACAGTAAATGGTGAACAACTGTTTCGGTTTCAAGAAAATGCAGTTTTTGCCTAGCGAGGGGTAATTATCTACATGGTTGAAAAGGGTAAGGAAAGAAATGAATGTATTGCTAATATGCTAATGTGTACAGTGAAGTCTACTTCCTCACTGTAATAACAGGTAAAGTGAAGAAATCCCTACTTCCCTACAGTTTTCAATAGCCCCCTTCCTAAAAATCCTCTACTAAGAGATGACAAGGATGATAGACCACTCCATGAGAAAATTACTGTACAGAAGAGTGGTTCTCATCGAAATATCCTAAGGGCAGTGTCCAAATGTCCTAAAAGTGAGAATTTGTTGTAGATAATTTTATTCACTTTCACAGACTGTGTATTTTATTCTCTTACTTAGAGGTAGTGGTAATGCTACTTATAATGGAGATGAGTGAAAAAAATTTTTTTTAATGGAGATGAGTACTTATGAATAATCCATGCATGATATTGAATGGGTACACAAGAGGCAAACTTTTTAAGATGTTAACTTCTGTCTTTAATTAGCTTCTTTTTTAAATAATTTTTATTGTGCTTTAAGTGAAAGTTTACAAATCAAGTCAGTCTCTCACACGAAAACCCATATACACCTTGCTACACACTCCCAGTTACTCTCCCCCTAATGAAACAGCCCACTCTCTCCCTCCACTCTCTCTTTTCCTGTCCATCTTGCCAGCTTCTAACCCCGTCCACCCTCTCATCTCCCCTCCAGGCAGGAGATGCCAACATAGTCTCAAGTGTCCACCTGATCCGAGAAGCTCACTCCTCACCAGCATCCCTCTCCAACCCATTGTCCAGTCCAATCCATGTCTGAAGAGTTGGCTTCAGGAATGGTTCCTGTCCTGGGCCAACAGAAGGTCTGGGGGCCGTGGCCACTGGGGTCCCTCTAGTCTCAGTCAGACCATTAAGTCTGGTCTTATGAGAATTTGGGGTCTGCATCCCACTGCTCTCCTGCTCCCTCAGGGGTTCTCTGTTGTGTTCCCTGTCAGGGTAGTCATCGGTTGTAGCTGGGCACCATCTAGTTCTTCGGGTCTCAGGATGATGTAGTCGCTGGTTCACGTGGCCCTTTCTGTCTCTTGGGCTCGTAATCGCCTTGTGTCCTTGGTGTTCTTCATTCTCCTTTGATCCAGGTGGGTTGAGACCAATTGATGCATCTTAGATGGCTGCTTGCTAGCGTTAATACCCCAGACACCACTCTTCAAAGTGGGATGCAGAATGTTTTCTTAATAGATTTTATTATGCCAACTGACTCAGATGTCCCCTGAAACCATGGTCCCCAGACCCCTGCCCCTGCTACGCTCACCATAGAAGCATTCAGATTATTCAGGAAACTTCTTTGCTTTTGGTTTAGTCCAATTGTGCTGATGTCCCCTGTATTGTGTGCTGTCTTTCCCTTCACCTAAAGTAGTCCTTATCTACTATCTAATAAGTGAATACCCCTCCCTCACCCTCCCTCTCTCCCCTCTCTCGTAACCACAAAAGAATGTTTTCTTCTCAGTTTAAACTATTTCTCAAGTTCTTATAATAGTGGTCTTATACAATATTTGTCCTTTTGCCACTGACTAATTTCACTCAGCATAATGCCCTCCAAGTTCCTCTATGTTATGAGATGTTTCACAGATTCCTCACTGTTCTTTATCGATGTGTAGTATTCCGTTGTGTGAATATACCACATTTTATTTATCCATTCATCCGTTTTTGGGCACCTTGTTTGCTTCCATCTTTTTGCTATTGTAAACAGTGCTGCAATAAACATGGGTGTCCATATATCTGTTCATGTAAAGCCTCTTATTTCTCTAGGATATATTCTGAGGAGTGGGATTGCTGGATCGTATGGCAGTTCTATTTCTAGATTTTTAAGGGAGCGCCAAATCGATTTCCAAAGTGGTTGTACCATTTGACATTCCCTCCAGCAGTGCATAAGTGTTCCAATCTCTCCACAGCCTCTCCAACATTTATTATTTTGTGTTTTTTGAATTAATGCCAGCCTTGGAGTGAGGTGAAATCTCATTGTAGTTTTGATCTGCACTTCTCTAATGGCTAATGATCGTGAACATTTCCTCAAATATCTTTTTGCTACCTGAATGTCTTCTTTAGTGAAGTGTCTATTCATATCTTTTGCCCATTTTTTAATTGGGTTATTTGTCCTTTTGTAGTTGAGTTTTTGCAGTATCATGTAGATTTTAGAGATCAGGTGCTGATGAGAAATGTCATAGCTAAAAACTTTTTCCCAGTCTGTAGTTAGTCTTTTTACTCTTTTGGTGAAGTCTTTGGATGAGCATAGGTGTTTGATTTTTAGGAGCTCCTAGTTATCTAGTTTTTCTTCCACATTCTTTATAATGCTTTGTATACTAAAAAAAAAAAAAAATTCCATACTGTTTATGCCATGTATTAGGGCTCCTAATGTTGTCCCTAATTTTCCTTCCATGATCTTTATCGTTTTAAGTTTTATATTTAGGTCTTTGATCCATTTTGAGTTCGTTTTTGTGCATGGAGTGAGGTATGGGTCTTGTTTCATTTTTTTGCAGGTGGATATCCAGTTATGCCAGCACCATTTGTTAAAAAGACTGTCTTTTCACCATTTAACTGTTTTGGGGCCTTTGTCAAATATCAACTGCTCATATGTGGATACATTTATGTTTGGATTCTCAATTCTGTTCCATTGGTCCATGTATCTGTTGTTGTACCAGTACCAGGCTGTTTTGACTACTGTGGTGGTACTGTAGCGGTATAATAGGTTCTAAAATCAGGTAAAGTAAGGCCTCCCACTTTGTTCTTCTTTTTCAGTAATGCCTTATTTATCCGTGCCCTCTTTCCCTTCCATATGAAGTTGGTGATTTGTTTCTCCATCTCCTTAAAGAATGTCCTGGGGATTTAGATCGGAATTGCATTAAATGTATAGATCACTTTTGGTAGAATAGACATTTTTATAATGTTAAGTCTTCCTATCCACGAGCAAGATATGTTCTTACACTTAAGTAAGTCTCTTTTGTTTTCTTGCAGAAGTGTACTGTAGTTTTCTTTGTATAAGTCTTTTACACCTCTGGTAAGATTTATTCCTAAGTATTTTATCTTCTTGGGGGCTACTGTAAATGGCATTGATTTGGTGATTTCCTCTTCCATGTTCTTTTTGTTGGTGTAGAGGAACCCAACTGATTTTTTTATGTTTATCTTGTATCCCGATACTCTCCTGAACTCTTCTATTAGTTTCAGTAGTTTTCTGGAGGATTCCTTAGGGTTTTCTGTGTATAAGATCATGTCATCTGCAAAAAGGATACTTTGACTTCTTCCTTGCCAATCTGGATGCCCTTTATTTCTTTATCTAGCCTAACTGCTCTGGCTAGGACTTCTAGCACAATGTTGAATATGAGTGGTGATAGAGGGCATCCTTGTCTGGTTCCCAATCTCAATGAGAATATTTTCAGGCTCTCTCCATTTAGGGTGATGTTGGCTGTTGGCTTTGTATAAATGCCCTTTATTATGTTGAGGAACTTTCCTTCTATTCCTATTTTGCTGAGAGGTTTTATCATGAAAAAGTGTTGAACTTTGTCAAATGCCTTTTCTGCATCAACTGATAAAATCATGTGATTTTTGTCTTTGGTTTTATTTATGTGGTGGATTACATTAATTGTTTTTCTAATGTTGAACCATCCCTGCATACCTGATATGAATCCCACTTGGCCATGGTGAATTATTTTTTTGATATGTTGTTGAATTCTAGTAGCTAGAATTTTGTTGAGGATTTTTGCATCTACATTCATGAGGGATATAGGTCTATAATTTTCTTTTCTTGTTGTGTCTTTACCCGGTTTTGGTATCAGGGATATGGTGGCTTGATAGAATGAGTTAGGTAGTATTCCATCATTTTCTATGCTCTGAAATACCTTTACTAGTAGCAGTGTTAACTCTTCTCTGAAAGTTGGTAGAACTCTGCAGTGAAGCCATTCGGACCAGGGCTTTTTTTTCTTGGGAGTTTTTTGATTACTTTTTCAATCTCTTCTTTTGTTATGGTTCTATTTAGTTGTTCTACCACGGTTTGTGTTAGTTTAGATCGGTAGTGTGTTTCTAGGAATTCATCCATTTCTTCTAGGTTTTCAAATTTGTTTGAGTATAGTTTTGCATAGTAATCTGATATGATTCTTCTAATTTCAGCTGGATCTGTTGTAATATTGCCCATCTCATTTCTTATTTGGGTTATTTGCTTCCTCTCCTGTTTTTGTTTTGTCAGTTTGGCCAGTGGTTTATCAATTTTGTTGATTTTTTCAAAAAATCAGCTTTTGGTCTTGTTAATTCTTTCAATTGTTTTTCTGTTTCATTTAGTTCAGCTCTAATTTTCATTATTTGTTTTCTTCTGTTGCCTATGGGTTTCTTTTGTTGCTCTCTTTCTATTTGTTTAAGTTGTAGGGATAATCCTTTGATTTGGGTCCTTTCTTCTTTTTGGATGTGTGCATTTATTGATATAAATTGGCCTCTGAGCACCGCATTTGCTGTGTCCCAAATGTTCTGATAGGAAGTGTTTTCATTCTCATTGGATTCCCTGAATTTCTTTATTCCATCGCTAATGTCTTCTATGATCCAGTCTTTTTTGAGCAGGGTATTGTTCAGTTTCCAAGTGTTTGATTTCTTTTCCCTGCTTTTCCTGTTATTGATTTCCACTTTTATGGCCTTATGGTCAGAGAAGGTGCTTTGTAATATTTCAATGTTTTGGATTCTGCTAAGGCTTGCTTTATGACCTAATATGTGGTCTATTCTAGAGAATGTTCCATGTGCACTAGAAAAGGAAGTATACTTGGTTGCTGTTGGGTGGAGTGTTCTCTATATGTCTACAAGGTCAAGTTGGTTGATTGTGGCATTTAGATCTTCCGTGTCTTTATTGATCTTCTTTCTCGATGTCACGCCCTTCACCGAAAGTGGTGTGTTGAAAAAAAAGTGTTGAAGTCTCCTACTATTATTGTGGAGCTGTCTATCTCACTTTTCAGTGCTGATAGAGTTTGTTTTATGTATCTTGCAGCCCTGTCATTGGGTGCATAAGTATTTAATATGGTTATATTTTCTTGGTGTATTGTCCCTTTAATCATTATATAGTGTCCTTCCTTATCCTTTCTGATGGATTTAACTTTAAAGTCTATTTTGTCAGAAATTCATATTGCCACTCCTGCTCTTTTTTGATTGTTGTTTGCTTGATATATTTTTTCCACCCTTTGAGTTTTAGTTTGTTTGTGTTTCTAAGTCTAATGTGTGTCTCTTTAGGCAGCATTTAGATGGATCTTGTTTTTTTAATCCATACTGCCACTCTGTCTCTTTATTGGTGCATTTAGTCCATTTACATTCAGGGTAATTATGGCTAGGTATGAATTTAGTGCTATCATTTTGATGTCTTTTTTGTGTGTTGACAGTTTCTTTTTCCCACTTGATTTTATGTGCTGAGTAGATTTTTTTATATATTGTCCTTTCCTCATATTTGTTGTTGTTGATTTTGTTTCTGCTGAGTCTACAATTTTTGATGAGTAGGATAGTTTGTCTCCTTTGTGGTTACCTTGTTATTTACCCCTATTTTTCTAAATTTAAAACTAACTTTTATTTCTTTGTATCGCCGTGTCTTCCTCTCCATATGAAAGGTGTATGATTGCATTTCTTAGTCCCCGTTTATTATTTTAATGTTGTCTTCTTTTATATAATAACATTGTCGTTACGCTGTGTCGGGCTTTATTTTTTTTTAAATCTTGCTTTGTTTTTTTGGATTTCACTGTCTGGGTTGACTTCTGGTTGCTCTGCACAATGTTCTAGTCTTGGGTTGATACCTGATATTATTGATTTTCTAACCAAAGAACTCCCTTTAGTATTTCTTGTAGTTTTGGTTTGGTTTTTACAAATTCCCTCAACTTGTGTTGATCTGGAAATGTCTTAATTTCACCTTCATATTTAAGAGACAGTTTTGATGGATATATGATTCTTGGCAGGCAATTTTTTTTCCTTCAATGTTTTACATATGTCATCCCATTGCCTTCTTGCCTTCATGGTTTCTGCCGAGTAGTCCGAGCTTGTTCTTATTGGCTCTCCTTTGTAGGTGACTTTTCATTTACCCATCGTTGCTCTTATAATTCTCTCTTTATCTTTGGTTTTGGCAATTTTGATTATAATATGTCTTGGTGACTTTCTTTTAACATCTACCTTATGTGGAGTTCGATGAGCATCTTGGATAGATATCTTCTCATCTTTCACAATATCAGGGAAGTTTTCTGCCAACAAATCTTCAACAATTTTCTGTGTATTTTCTGTTATCCCTCCCTGTTCTGGTACTCCAATCACTCGTGGGTTATTTCTATTGATAGAGTCCCACATGATTCTTAAGGTTTCTTCATTTTTTAAAATTATTTTATCTGATTTTTCTTCAAATATATTAGTGCCAAGTGATTTATCTTTGGGTTCAGAAATTCTGGCTTCTACTTGCTCAGTTCTGTTCCACTGACTTTCTATTGAGTTGTCTAATTCTGTAATTTTATTGTTAATGTTCTGAATTTCTGGTTGCTGCTGTCTATGGATTTTTCCAGGTTATTAAACTTTTTGTTATGTTCCTGAATAATCTTTCTAATTTCTTCAGTTTCTTTATCTGTGTGTTCCTTGGCTTGTTCTGCTTGATCCCTGGCCTGTTCTGCGTGTTCCCTCATTTTCTTCTTGATGCCTTGAAGGGTTCTGTTTATTAAACTTTTGTGTTCTGCGTTTGGTAATTCCAGGAATGCACTTTCATCTAGAAGATCCCTGTATTCTTTGTTTCGAGAGCTTGTTGAGGTGATCATCGTCTGTTTCTTTATGTGACTTGATAATGACTGCTGTCTTTAAGCCATTGAATTATTGTATTAGTTTATCGAATTACTGTATTAGTTTATGCTTGCTTATTGTGTCATAGCTGCTTGGTTTGTTTTGTTTTGTTATACCCCTATGGGTTGCTTGAGTGAGCTAGCTTGATTATTTTCTCCTTTGGAGCTCTGGTGTCCTGTCCCCAGCTTGCTAGAGCTGTTATCAGGTATATCAGTCTAGGAGTCCATTCAGTTTTCTTGTATGAATTCAGCTCAAGTTTCCAGGTAGCTGATATCAAGTGTGTGGTACAGGCTCTGTCCTACAGTCTTAGAAGGGCAGGGGTGATTGGTGTATATACCGGTATCTGATTGCAGCAGGGGGTCATGCTCTGAACAAGGCAGGGGCTGAGAACCGACTCCCAAGTGTCTCTGAGGAAAACATGTCTCTGTTCCCTAGAGCATGCTGGTGGGTGTGTTCTGCAGAGGGACCATGGGCACCCAAAGTTTTTGGTTGTAAGGACTGGGAGGTACCAGTTATCTTTGGACCCCTGTCCTGGGTAGCTGGGTGACCTGAGTGGAGCTACCATTCCTTAGGTCCCTGATGTTGGTAGGTGAAATAGGACCTTGTTTAATAAGCAAAGCAATGTCAAACGTCAAACACCCACCTCTTCACCACATAGCTGAAATGATTGGAGTTTGCCAACAAGGGCCTATTCTCCTGAAATAGGCCCACACAGGTCCATGCAGAAGGGAAAGGTGCTCAATGTCCACGGACGGTTTATTCCTGGACAGGAGCCGCTTCTGTCCCGAGCTACTCAGGTTAATGGATCTAGCAAATTATCTTTTCCCCCCATTTGTAAATCTTTTTCTTCCCCAAGGCCAGGATGATGGGTCTAGTTGCTCACCAGGGTCTATCTCAGGCCCAGGGATTCAGCCGCTGAAGCCAGCTTGGGGGTGGGTGAGGCACTGTAAAATATACCCCAGCACTTAGCTTTTGCTGAGGGCACTGTTCTCCTCAGGTTCCTGAGGTGTGAGTGGGCTGTGTGACTGGCTGCTTCTCCCTGAGAAAACTGCGGCCCGAACTCTAGTACCAGCCCGCCTCTGCTGCCGCAGCCGCCACTCCAGGAATGGTGCCTGAGGGCTCCCCACGATTCAGGTCCAGTATCTCCTCTCCACTTCTGAATGGCCTCTTCCTCCCCTCCCCCTCAGTTCATTGTCTAAGCTTACCTTTGATGCTCAGGGCTCCCAGCTTGTCACAAATATACTTGTTTCACTTGTTTTTCGGGTCTTTGTTGTAAAGAGGGCTTGACGGAAGCGTCTGTCTATTCTGCCATCTTGGCTCTGCCTCTCTCATTCTTTAATTAGCTTCTTATCTGAACGAGTACATACTGTACCTTCCCTGTGCTTAGAAAGCTATCCCCTTATGACATGTACATTCAATCTTTCCATAGTAAATGCCTCCTTATTTTTGATATCTCAGTGGAATAATAACTCTCCTCCAGGAAACCTTTCCTGAGGTTTAGGCCAGTTCTCCTGTTCAGTGGATATCTATTATTTTTGCCAGCAAAACAGCTGTCCTGCTTTTGGGAAACACAGCTTGGTTTTCTTCAGGAGAACCTCCTTTTTCCCATGAATGCAGTTTTGATAGGACTGTCAGTCAAGGTAATCTCCCTTCCCTAACAAAGTGATGAAAATTTGACCTGCACTAGGCCACTCTGCCTAGTGTTAAAAAGCAAAGATGTCACTTTGAGGACTAAGGTGAGCCTGACCCAAGCCATGGTGTTTTCAATCGCCTCACATGCATGTGAAAGCTGGACAATGAATAAGGAAGACCTAAGAAGAATTGATGCCTTTAAATTATGGTGTCGGTGAAGAATATTGAATATACCATAGACTTCCAGAAGAATGAACAAATCTGTCTTGGAAGAAATACAACCAGAGTGTTCCTTAGAAGCAAGGATGGTGAGACTTCATTTCACATACTTTGGACATGGTATCAGCAGGGACCAGTCCCTGGAGAAAGACATGCTTGGTAAAGTAGTAATACCCATTGCCGTCGAGTTGATTCCGACTCATAGCAACATTCCGACTCATAGGACAGAGTAGAACTGCCCCATAGAGTTTCCAAGGAGCGCCTGGTGGATTCAAACTGCTGGCCTTTTGGTTAGCAGCCGTAGCTCTTAACCACTACGCCACCGGGGTTTCCTGGTAAAGTAGAGGGTCAGCAAAAAAGAGGAAGTCTGTCAACAAGATGGATCGACACAGTGGATACAACAATGGGCTCAAACGTAGCAATGATTGTGAGGACAACGCATGACCGGGCAGTGTTTTCTTCTGTTGTACACAGGGTTGCAGTGAGTCAGAACCAACTCGATGGCATCTAACAATAATAGCCCACTCTGACTTCTTCACAGAAATTCATGACTTGAGCAGCATTGTGGAGTTGGAAAATAGAACTAATTCATCTAAAGATTATGTCCATTAATCCCTGGTACTTGGATCCCTGAAGTTACTCTGTTTCTCAGATCCTTGGTTTTTGAGCCATTCCTTCTTTTTGGTGAGTTGCCACACATTCTTCCAAGGCTTTTCACTTTTGCTTATGTTAACCAAAGAGATTTTGGTTGCTTTCAACCAAAGGTCCTAACCATGCATACCTGTTATATGGTCTCATGGTGTATGGAACTATGCTTAATAAAAGCACCTACTTTATTTTTTAAGTCTATACTTTGGTTTAATATTTGGTTAATGTCTGTCATTCTCAGAAGGCATTGTGCTCCAGGAGACCAAAGAATGTGTCTCCATTACTTACCACAGTGTTTAGCACTTTCTAGTAACTTAATGAAATTTTATTTTATTTAATAAATAAATACAATTTTTATATTCTCATTGCTCTCTACCGTTTCTTAGTTTGGGAACCCTCACCACACCATGCCACCAAGACTTGTCCTTTTTAATATCTCATATTTTGAGCCTTTCCTTTTTCTCAATTTCTTGCTTTCACTTTTTCACCATGTCCCTCTTTCTTTCTCTTTTTGTTTTCTCTCTCTCTTCTCGATCTCCACTGTACTAACTTGTTTTTGCAATATTGTGTTTCTCACTTGTTGGAAAACTCCTTTTGACTATTACTTTCAGGAAAGAATCCAAAAGCTTTCATGATCTTAAACCTGATCAACTGTATTGTTTCATGCCCTATATAAGCCCCACTTGTATTTTTGAATCTGGGCATGCAGAATTCTTTTTGGTTCCTGGATTCATTATGCTTACTCACATCTCTGTCAGTTTGAACAAACTATTTTCTCTTCCTGCAGTGATCTTTGTTTCCCTTTCTCCTTCAGTTCTCAGCCCTAGAGTTTCTTCTTCCATAAAGTTTCACCTCACTATAACATCCACCTTTACTTACACTTAGGCTAGATTAGGTGACTTTCCTTTGTGCTCCCAAAGTGGCTTCTGCACAGTTCTATTCTTACATTTGTTATTTATTGATTTTTTAAAAATTTGTTCACCTAACCTTTCTAACTCAACTGAGTCTCTCAAGTACAGAGATCATAACAGTCATCTCCATATCCTCATAGCCCAGCATGCTATCTGAAACAGAGCAAGTACTTAATAAATGTTTGTTAAAAACAAACAAAACAAACAAAATCAGGTCTGTTGCTTTCAAGTTGGTTCTGACTCATAGTGACCCTATAGTACAGAGTAGAACTGCCCCATAGGGTTTCCAAGGAGCAGCTGGTAGATTTGAACTGCTGACCTTTTGGTTAGCAGGCAAGCTCTTAACAGCTGTGCCACCAGGGCTTCATGTTTGTTAAAGAGATGAGGAAATAAAAGAGTCAATCATCCTACTAAATAAACCCTCCAATGAAGTTTTGCTGTCACTTTTTTTAATCCTCATAGTATTTATTGAAATCAACTTTTCCTTATAGACATTTGTATACATGTCTTATTTCCACTGTTTTAATCCATACAAGTAGAGCCTGTGACATCACACAAAATGGTAGAGTAGGAAGATCTAGAGGTTGGTCCCTCCACCAAAACAACAGTTATTTTTGAAAAAGCAATTGAAACTAACTATTTTGGAACTCTGTAACTTTATTGGACACTCAAACCTTTAGGTAAGTGCTTAGTTAAGGGACAGGCTGCTTATTCTTCCTAGGTGAGCCACATGTGCCAACCAGCTAACATTCCCCATTCCTCAGCCCCACCACAGTTTTGGGGACAGTGACCTGTGTTCCAAGAGTAGTACCAAGACAGACAGTGGGGATCTTGTCTTACAAGGATTTTGGAGTTTCACAGTTCTGCACAGTTGGGTTGGCCTCGTGGTGCCCTGAGGAATGGGTGCAGACCATTGCTGCAGTTTCGGCCCTCTTGCACAAACAACTTCTCCTAGTGGCAGAAATTTAAAGCGCCAGTTAGTCTCTCTCTCTTTCTTTCTTCTTTTTTTTTTTTTTGGTGAAATTCACCAGGTCACTGACTTATTGCAGAGATAACAGAAGTGAGATACACACTTTACAAAAATAGGTTGGAAACATCACTAAATGGCCAATTGCAACTTTCATTAAGAAACAGGAAATGATCGTCCAATCAAAAGAGTAAAATGGAGTGACAAAAATCATCCCTATGGAAGCCCATATAATGGACATACTAGAAGACTTTAAAACAACAATATCAAATATGGCCAAAGAGCTAAAGGAAAATGCAGAAAATGAAGTAAAGGAAATCAGGAAAATGATGCATAAAAACAGAAATTTCAGTAAAGAGACAGAAATTCTATAAAAGAATGAAATAGAATTATTGGAGCTGAAAAATACAATAAATAAAATAAAAATTCAGTAGAGGTACTCAACAGCACATTTGAGCAGGCAGAAAAAAGAATCAGTGAGTTTGATGATTGGACACTTGAAGTTATCAAATCTGAGAAGCAAAAATAAAAGTGAGCAAAACCTAACAGAATTGTGGGACACTATCAAGTGAACTGGAAACCCTGATGGCATAGTGGTGAAGAGCTATGGCTGCTGATCAAAAGGTCGGCAGTTCGAATCAACCGTGTGCTCCTTGGGGCAGTTCTACTTTGTCCTACAGGGTCGCGATGAGTCAGAATCGACTTGATGGCAACTTTTTTTTTTTTTTTTTTTAAATCAAGTGAACTAACACATGGATTCGGGCAGTCCCAGGAGAAGAGAGAGGAAATGGGGCAGAAAACATGTTTGAAGAAATAATGGTGAAAACCTTCCCAAATATGATTTTAAAAAATAAATAAATCTACAAATCCAAGATGCTCTAAAAACTTCAAGTAGTATAAAACCAAAGAGATTGACACTGAGACACTTTATAATCAAACTCTTGAAATGAAGATAAGAGAGTATTTTAAGAACATCAAGAGATTAAGATGAAGGGTAAATTTCTCCTCAGAAAACTTGGAGGCCAGAGGCAGTAGAATGACTTGTTTAAAGTGCTGAAAGAAAATAATTGTCAGCCAAGCGTACTATATCTAGCAACACTGCCCTTCAAAAATAAGGGTGAAATTAAGACATTCACAGATAAACAAAAAATGAAAGAATTTGTTATGACCAGAACTTCCCTACAAGAAATGTTAAAGGGAGTCTTTAAAGCTGAAAGGAAAGGACACTAAACAGCAGCTTGAAGTTATACAAAGCAAAAATACCTCAGGTAATGATAATTTCATGAACAAATATAAAGGCCAGTTTTACAGTATTTTTGATTTTTAATTCTAGTTGTGACCTACATGATTTAAAATGACAAATGCATAAAAAAGAACTTTAAGTCCATCTTATTTGACTAGTAATGTATAAAGGAGTACTTTGTGATGACAACAATATTTGGGCGGGGGAGTTCTCTTAAATGTATCTTGATAGAGAAATGAGAAGGACAAATGCAAGACTGCACAGGTAGATTTATGCACTCAGAAATAAGTATCTGAATCATTGTGGTGGTCCCATGTTTGGATTATTAGAGTATGAGGTTTATTAGTAGAATGCCAGTTGATTCAGTTACTTGACAAAAAATATTGAGGTATTGTGTATATACAGGTAATGTACAGAACCCAGGACATTTCGTTTTAGCGCAGTCGATGGTAAGATTCTTTCCTGAATTCTACCAGAATAAGGAAATCTTTCTGGAAGAGGTAGGAGTAAAATGGAGAGACAAAGAAAGTGAAGGCAGTAGCTTTTTGGAATTAAATTTTGTTTTTAAATGGCAACTATAAAATAACACATACTCATAAGCATGCTAGCAAAGTAAGACCAAACTCAGTGAGCATTTATTTCAGATGCCAAGTAGAAATTCTTCTTCTAAGCAGAAAGGCCAGCAGCTCAGAGACTTTCACAATCCTACCATTGTGAATGACCCCAAATGCTTCAATACATCTGTCCTTTGTGGACACACTCCCAGAAGTATTTCTGAATTCACCTCAAAAATTTTTCAATCTCCCACACCTCACCTAGAAACTATGTTCTCAAAACCAACCCCCATTTCCAACCCCAGAGAGTCTCCGAATTAATAGCTGTTGATTCATCCTCTCTCTCATTTAGTTTGGGAAGAACATAGATTTAATAGACTAATGAGAGCCTGGACTGAGAATGAGGGGAATTGGAAATATACAATGCATATGAACTTTTCAAAGAATCACAGAATTTCTGCAGGAAAGATATCTAGTCCAATACCTCGCACACTTATTTGACCACATAACCTCTTTCTTTTTGCTCAAAACAACTGTTGAACATCATGAGAAACAATTGCAAAGACACTGAATATCAAATTTTATCTAAAATTCATTTCATGTGAGAAATCATTGTAATATGTGTGATATTTAACTTGAAAAACAGGAGACATGGGGAAATATAGGTATATGAGATCCATATTTATTCCTATTCCCAAGAAAGGTGATCCAACTGAATGCAGAAATTATTGAATGATATCATTAATATCATACCCAAACAAAATTTTGCTGAAGATCATTCAAAAGCGGCTGCAGAAATACATCAACAGGGAAATGCCCGAAATTCAAGCTGGATTCAGAAGAGGATGTGGAAGCAGGGATAGCATTGCTGATGTCAGATGGATCCTGGCTGAAGGCAGAGAATACCAGAAATATGTTTACCTGTGTTTTATTGACTATGCAAAGGTGTTCAACTGTGTGGGTCATAACAACTATGGATGACATTGCAAAGAATGTGAATTCCAGAATACTTATTTTTTCTCATGAAGAACCTGCACATGGGTCAAGAGGCAGTAATTCGAACAGAGCAAGGGGATACTGCGTGGTTTAAAGTCAGGAAAGGAATGCGTCAGAGTTGTATCCTTTCACCATACTTATTCAATATGTGTACTGAGCAAGTAATCTGAGAAGCTGGACTATATGAAGAAAATCGGGGCATCAGGATTGGAGAAAGACTCATTAACAACCTGTGCTATGTAGATGACAACCTCGCTTGTTGAAAGTGAAGAGGACTTGAAGCACTTACTAAACCTGTTGCGGTCGAGTTGATTTCGACTCATAGCGAACCTATGTGTTGAAGCACTTACTAATGAAGATCAAAAACCACAGCCTTCAGTATGGATTACACCTCAACATAAAGAAAATGAAAATCCTTACAACTGGACCAGTAAGGCACATCATGATAAACGGAGAAAAGATTGAAGTTGTCAAGGATTTCATTTTACTTGGATCCACAATCAACACCTGTGGAAGCAGCAGTCAAGAAATCAAATGACACATTGCATTGGGGAAATCTGCTGCAAAAGACCTCTTTAAAATATTGAAAAGCAAAGATGTCACCTTGAAGACTAAGATGTGTTTGACCCAAGCCATGGTGTTTTCAATTGCCTCATATGCATGTGGAAGTTGAACAATGAATAAGGAAGACCTAAGAAGAATTGTTGCCTTGCAATTATGGTGTTGAAGAATATTGAACATACCATGAACTGGCAAAAGAATGAACAAATCTGTCTTGGAAGAAGTACAGCCAGAATGCTCCTTAGAAACAAGGATGGCAAGACTACATTTCACATACTTTGGACATGTTATCAGGGGAGATCAGTCCCTTGAGAAGAACATCATGCTTGGTGAAGTAGAGGGTCAGTGAAAAAAGGAAAACCCTCAACAAGATGGATTGACACAGTGGCTGTAACAATGGGCTCAAGCTTAAGAAAGAATGTCATAGGACCAGGCAGTGTTTCATTCTGTTGTACACGGGAAGTGACTTGATGGCACTTCATAACAACAACATCTATCTATATATCTATATAATTGATGGTTCAGAGGTTGAATTCTCACCTTACGTACAGTGAGATCCAGTTCCATTCCTGGCCAATACACCTCATGCACAGCCATCACACGTCTGTTAGTGGTGGCTTGTGTGTGCTATGATGATGAACAGGTTTCAGCGTAGCTTCCAGACTAAGATGGACTAGGAAGAAAGGCTCGGCAATCTGCTTCTGAATATCAGCCAATGAAAACTCTATGGATCACAATGGTCCAATCTGCAACTCATCATGGGGACTGGGCGAGGTTTGTTATATCATGCATGGGGTTGCCATAATGCAGGGTCAACTCAATGGAAGCTAACAAGAACAAGATGCATATATATAAACCAAAACAAACAAACGTAACTCGTTGTGGTTGAGTGGATTCTGACTCTTAGAGACCCTATAGGATAGAGCAGACTGCCCCCATAGGGTTTGCAAAGAGAGGCTGGTGGATTCAAACTGCTGACCTCTTGGTAAACAGTCAAAATAACCTAATATTTCAGGTAACTCCCACAGTATATTATATTATACATTTTTTTAATATATATACATATATATATATATATAAACATATACAGAGAGATTAAATGGAAGAGGGATTTCATTCACTGTGTGTTATTCCAGGCTCAATATAAGCAGGGAATTTTTTACAGTCAAATATGTCCAATGATAGAATGGGTTACATTGTAAGCAAGAAAAGGACTCATCACTAAAAAGTCAAAAAGATGGTGGAGGACATCTGTCATGGTCAATTTGTCACAATGCTAAGACTATATCCTTTTGTGATTAACTTTTTTTTCCGCCCTTTAAATTTTCAGATTCTATTCCATACTCAGATGTGCTTTCCTATGAAGGAACAAGAGGCACCTCTTTCATGATATAATTTAAGGGGTAGAATAACTGACTTCTCCAACCCTAGTAATTAAAAATATTGTTCCTCCCCTCTTCTTTAATTCCGAATTCTGTTATTAGGTCTCATAGGTGCATGAGTTTCAGAGTTGGACAGACCTGATTTTGAATCCTATCTCTATTTCTCACTATCTCTGTGACTTTGGGCAATTTATGGAGGTTCTTTGAGGCTGAATCTGCTCATCTAAAAAATGTGGATAGTAAGGATTTAGAGTTAGCACATCTAACTCACCTACTATATTGTTTGCTCTTCAGTAGATGTACAATAGTAGATAGTTGTTAATATTTCTTAGGATTAAAATATTATTTTACTTTAGTTATCATTTAAAATATAAATAATATCGAAGCAACATGTTTAGACATTATCAACCATTGTCACTGTAGTCCAAATAAAGTAAATGCGTCATATATTTGAGCACAGGATAGCTATGTTTAGCTCCATGGAAGGGTAGAACTCCCGCAGAGCAACTGGGAGGCAGATGTTATTGAAAGGTCAGGTGAGATCCATTATAAATAAATATTGCTTGGGACCATAGCTTATCAACCTCTTTCAAATCAAGAGAGCTAGGAAAAAAGTAGCTCCACGGGGATAAAAACAGTGTTTTTTCAAGTGTGGTCTTTGTATCCTGTGAATCAGAATAGACTGACTTGCCTTTTTAAAGGAGCAAGTTTTTAGGCACATCCAAGAAAGGAGAGTCTGAGCAGAGAATGCTACTCGAAATCTGCAGTGTCTTGGATAACAGTGGTTCTAACTAATCAGAACAGAAACGAGCCAAAGCACTGAAAAGGAATCCTGGAGTACCCCAACCCAACTTTGCCAGGCCTTATCTCTTTAGTTACACGACCCAACGGAGGATGTGGAATTTTGAGAGAAAAATATAGGGTCCTCCTAGTGGTGAGGGGGCACTTGGAGGGCTCAGGAAAGCAGTCATTTATCAACTTGTTTGATATATTTTAAAGTTTTAACCACCTGTATGACCACAGTGGTCTATGTCAGATGAATACCAGCCCTGGCCCTGAGACTAAATGAGTGAGACAAAAGAAAGGACTGGAAAGAGAAATAACATCAGAAATCAGTCACCTCAGTGTCAGAATAACATCATCAGAAGAAGAATAATCCCTGTAATTTATCCTAAATTATACCTAAAACAAATTATCCACCATTTCCCAGACAAAATAAATTTGGTAACTTTTTAACTATCAGTTGGTAATATCTTTCTTTTTTTCCTGGGCAGGGAACACTTCATTGTGTTTAGTCTTTTTAATGTTTTGTTCGTTTGTTTGTTTAACCTGTATGCCACCTTCAAAGCAATATGAAGATTTCATTGTAGATTTTTAAATGCTGTTCACCTGGTTTACACGCCATCGTGCAACTTCCCATGCACCAAAATCTCTTTGACAAATGCAACTTTGAATGGTAAGAGCCTTTCAAGCTGGAATCCACATATTTTCATAATTCCCTATAATGCAAGGATTGTACGTTCTCTAAATAAGATATATGTCACCACAGGCAGAGTTAGATTGCCTTTATCTTAAAGAGCTGAACGGTTTCCATTTTTTTGCATAGTATCAGATAAGCACTTCATTTAGTGGCACTATTTCCCCAAATGTATAACTACACATGGTGCACAACAGGTTGGAAAAACCAAAATTGCATTAAAAACAAAATGTGTGGTTGAATTTTGACATTCTTTGAAACTGATATCACCACCTGGAGGGTTCAAACAGGTAATAAACCTATTTGAGCAAATGGAGCAAAGAGCTCTGCAAGGGAGCCCACAGGGCTCCAGGCAATTCTCCTGTAGCAAAATCCCACTTAAAACAAACCTCCCCTTTCTCTTGGGATCCGCCATAATCCTGGGATTAGATAGATCAGTACTAGCAGTGGTTGCTCTTTGCTCAGAGAATTTGCTCAGGCTATATGGGGGCTCATTCTGTTTTCCTTCAAATTTCAAAATCTCATATTAAGAACATTTTACTTATTAATGAATACTCAAGGTGTTCTTTGATACATGCTTCTACTTTGTATTCTCCAGGGGCAAATCTGAACCCCCAAAGCCTAAATTTTATCAGTTTGAGATGAACAATGCAAATTTTGAAGCTAGTCTCTCTCCATCTACAGCCTATGAGCATTTCTAGGACACGGACATGCCGTATTTTTACTTTACATCCCTACTTCTAGCGTAGCGCACGATATAATAAATAAAAATGACTTCATAGGCATTTGTAGAATGAAAGAATGTGAATCAATGGCATGAAATATTAAAGAATGTGACTGGTATATAAGAGCCCATCTGCTTGTTTGTTACTGGATGAAATTAGTTTATACTGAGTGATCTACACAATTACTTATTACCTTCTGGGGAAAATCTTGCATGTTGATTTTAATCTATAAAGACATAGATAGTCCTTTAGTTTTTCTAAAGGTCAGCTTTATTTCAAAGTTCTTTTGTGAGAAAGATGGGACAAATGACAACACTCTTTCTTGTGATCCTGTGATTGAAATTTTAAGGGAAAAGCAAGGCATTTCCCAAAAGGATTCCTGACTTTGGAATCTCCTTGCTCCCCTAACTGCTAAAGCTTTGGATTATTGATCCATTACAGAGTCTATCATTGTTCATTTTACTTACTGTGGTTAACCAGGAGGTATTTTGTTTTCATGTATTAATGCTTATCTAGTGTGCATGTTTAATATAAAGAAGTACAAACTATTGTAATAGAAACTTCTCAAATACACAAGCTGTAGATATAGTACAAAAATCAGATATAAATGCTATGCATTTTTCATAAATTTCAACAGATTTGAGAGTCAGGAAGACTTGAATTATAAATGCTATTTTTTAGCTTCTATCTTAAACTCTCCAAGAGCCCTACAACATTTAATTCTCATCCCGTTCCTCTAAGATGGAGTAGGAGGAAGATATTAAAAAGAGTCTCTGTTCCACCTTCTAAGATCATTAATTTATTTCCAGAAGTGTATCCTATTCCGGTAAGACAGATATGTCCCATTGATCTTAGAAATATGTTGTTCCATGGCTGCAATTTCTTTCTCTGAAATCATCCTCTGGTATTTTAAATTTATTACCAATTGGCTGGTGCAGTGTGGTTTTCAGTTGCTGAAAATTTAGAGTCCATTACAAAACTGAGGTTTGGAGTAATTTCCTGGGCTATAATTGGTGCCAAAGTCTCCACAAACTGATTTTTTTTGTCATTATTTTGGCTGCCTATCCCAACGCGAAAATCTGTCTCTTTACTTGAGTGTATCCGATACAAGAACACTATCTGTAGACATTCTTTGTCAAGATTGCAATCATCTGTTTGGCAAGAGAGAAATCTGAGGCTGAAACAATAAAATGCACCTGGAAAAATCAACACCAGAAATCTGAGTTCAATCGGTACGATAGCTTCATTTGCTCCTGGACCTTAAGGCAAGGCCACTCTTGGTGTTGTCATGGGAATCTGGGTCATAGAGAACAAAGCTCAAACTCACTTTATCATAGGATGACAAATGGTCTTTAGCTTGAAGCAAATTATTCATCTCCCTAAACACTCAAAATTGTAGGACCAGGGACTAGTCACAAAGAGAAAATGATCTTTAACAGATGAAATCTCAGAAGACACTATTTCAAAAAGGAAAAACAACAATCCATGGGCTGTTAAGTAGAAGCTTAATTTTTTATTAATGATTAAGTTTCCGATGAAAGCAATAATGTCTTCCTCTTAGATTGTTTTACTAGTATTTTAATTTTAATTGGGTTAAGGTCGATGGATATTTGGAAGAACATTTCTCTTACACTTGGCAGATTGACGTTCTTGCTATAGTTACTGCACTGGTCATTCCAGAGTGTGGCTGAATCAAGTCAAGTCTCGGTTTGAGTGACCACCAAAAAACACGCTCTCTGAAAGTAAAAAGAGTAACTCTTTATTTACCTCACCATGCTCCTCTAGGGTTGAGCCTATGCCTGAATTGCTTTTTCTTAAAAGTGCTTGGGCATGTAATAAACTCCAGGACCATTCTGTGGGTTTGATGATAACACTGGTCTATCCATATATTTTTAATACTCTTTTTTCTGCTTTCCATGCATGTACTTTAAGTATTTTCCTTACACCACGTTGTATAGTAAAAGAAATAGGACCTTATATCTATGAACATATGTGTACGTGCTTACATTGCTTATATTTCATATTTCATTATACCAAAATATCTGAAAAAAAATCAATTTCTGCTTCACCTGCCTGTCAAGGGCTGGATTAAGGATTTATAAGAATTGATGACGCACTTGCAAAGCATGAAACACTCCCTGACTGCTACTCTCCCTTCAGTTCTTTCAGAGCAAAGCCAGAATACTGATTGAGATTTTATTTTATTTTTTTAGTTCTATGAAGGAATTGTACTTTTAAATGTTTTGCTTTAAAATGTGAAAGTGATTATCGTTATTTTAGAAATGTCTGTGGCATGACTGGCATATTTAAGTTTTCAGCACATAACGCACACCCCTGATTTGGAAACTTAATAGTTTATTTTATAAGAGCCTTCCATCTCACCTTTAAGCTCGTGTTACATAAGCTTAATGGACTCACTCCACTTCATGATGGAGAGAATCCACCAGGTGAATAGCAGTATGCTCATGAGCTTTGAAGGGCTTATTTTGCCAGGCTGCAACTCTGGCTTACTGTTTGGAATTTCACTATTCTGTGGTGCACTGATTATAATATGGCAAAGCTCTGATAATATTTATTGCAGACTAAAAATATCTTTTGCCCCTGTCCTCCCCACTTCTTTTTTGCATAAATACAGTAAGTTGTGCTTTAACTAAGGTGATGCCTGAATTGAACTGACAAATCCAAATGCCTGAAATTTAGGATGACGTTTATGGATTTCATCTACAGTATATCAGCATCAAAATGTCAGTGACAGTAAGTCACAGCCAGGAAAACTTTCTATGGGTTTTGGAACTTTCACTTCATGTCATTTTTGTGTTATCTAGCCCTGGTCAGAGCAGCAGGACTGATGCGGATGGTGGAACTTAAATTCAGTACTTAAATATTCCTTCAAACTCGAGATTTACTCTGGCACATGGGAGGAATAAAGCATAGCTTTAAGAGGAATGTGTGTGTGTGTGTGTGTGTGTGTGTGTCAAAGAAAGAGAAAAGAAAAAGCTAGTAAGACAGACTGAACTGGAATCCATTTTAGCGAAAAAAAAAAAGCATACAATAGTCTGTGCTTTGAGAGCTCAAATGCCAAAGCTTTTTGGTTACTTATGAGAAATATTAATGAGATGTCTTCTCTTTGTTTTTTTTCTGATGAAAATAATAAAAGATGGCTATTCAATTTTAGAATCACTCAAACATGCTTACTCCTTTCATGTGATTTTTAAAATGTTTTTGTCTCTCTCGTGTCTCTAAATGCCCTCAGTGGACATTTTAACCCTAAACTGTTTCGTATCGTCACATACATGGTTGTATTTAGATATATTCTAAGAAGATGTTCTTGAGAATACAAATTATACAAATGGATTGTGCATTGTTTTTCTCAAAACACCATGTTAAAAGTTTCCCTACTGTGAAGGATCACACTTGGCTAGTGAAATAAATAGCAAAAAGTATTCAGAAAGCAACCGTAGATTTGAGACTGTACCATCATATGCTATAGTCATATCTATGTCAGCCTTTAAATGAAGAGCTCTGTAAAGTCGTTCTGTGGAGCAGGGTGAGTTCTGCACTGCAACACTACATGAGTGAGGGACATTCCTGTGGGAGCAACCTGACATTATACAATGATGTAAATACTGTCAACATACCGTCGGGGTTATGGGGAAAGAAAAGTTAGGATAGAGGCCACATTCCACATTTTTTTTCCCCTTGGAAGTATGAAAATTGTATTGGAAACATGGACAAACACTAAATCAGTGATTCTGTGAGTGTTTTGGCCTTTCTTTGCTGGAATGGCGGTGAAGAATGGTCAGCATTCCATTGATGCATTCCATTCCATTGCTTGGCCACACACCTTCTCTATCCTACTTCCTTTTTCTTTTCTTCTCCTCTTTGCTCCATCACTACCACCACCAAAAAAAAAAAAAAAGAGACTGGAAATATTTGGGTGAGAAAAAGTGACATTTTATGTAACTTTGATAGGGGAAATTACTTAGGTTCTTTTCCTCAACCTTGAATGTTCTTGATTCACTATATCATAAAGGCAGGAAAACAAAACAAACCCCATTGCCCAGAAGACAATCTCATTTTAATTAAGATCTTATTTCAAAAAGAAGAGTCTATTGTACAAAGCACTTAGAGGGAAGAAAATCTTGCAAACACAATAAAAGATGAATAAAAAAAATTATAGGGTTGATCAGTGAGGAGAGTGACATGGGTGCAGAAAAGAGAATTTTCAATGAAAAGGGAAAGAAAGAGAGAACCAGGAAAAGGACAAAGGAAATGAAAGAAAGGCCAGAGATATTAAAGGATATTTGTTTCTCTGGCTAGAAGAGAAATAGATTATAGTCCTGCATCAAAACCCTTAGTATTATGACTTCCACTAAACCTAGAAAATAAATTCTGCACATGGTTTTTCTAAGAAAAGGAGGTGTTGAAATTTGGTAACAATTAAATGACGATATATATTCTTGTGGGCAGAGAACACCACTAGTCCTAAACTTTTGGAATTTAGCATTCTGGCTACTTTTGGGGGAATAGGAAACATTCACTTTGTATGTTTAAATGGCATGCACAGGTCTGGCACGCTGAAACACAAGTCACGCTGCACATTAGAAGAAAATGAAAACTTGAAACTGATTCAAAATTGAACACATGCTTCTACGTACTTTCCTTAAAGCACATAGTACACAGGAGTGTAGAGCCAATTATGGACTCTAACTTTTAGAGCTTGATCAAATTTGCAAAAGGATGAGTGGGCTGTAATAGTATAGGAGAGCTCCACCTTGTTTTTTCATCTGAAGTAGACAATCCAAGGCAACCACAATGTACTTGTTCATAACTAAATATATACATGAATAATAAAATAATATTACATTTGTAGAGATAGCATTAGATAACAAAACACATGTTTTATATGACTTTCATTGTCATTCTGTGAGGTTTACAAGACAAGGAAACTGAGTCTCCGAGGGTTGAAGTGATTGCCTAAGATTAAAAGAAAATTACAGCTGAAACTCAGGACTCTTGAATTCAAGCCCATTACTTTTCCCATCTATTACACTGTAACTAAAATTATGGGAATCACAATTAGTGAGGTCTGATTGAGCATTAAAAAAAAAAAAAAACATTGCAATTAAGTTGTTTCCAACTTATAGCGAACCTATAGAACAGAGTAGAACTGCCCCATAGGGTTTCCAAGGAGCACCTGGTGGATTTGAACTGCCAAGCTTTTGGTTAGCAGCCAAACTCTTAACCACTACGCCACCAGTTTCCATGATTGAGTGTGTTCATCTATAAATTCTAGCTACAGATTTAGAAAAGAATACAGAATGTATACCAACACTTTAAGTAAATTGAATCTTTCCCCTAAGGTCACTACATTTCTAGATACATCATATCCCAGATATCTTAACCTTGCTCCATTCACAGCTCCTAGCGATATTCTGTCTTTGGTATATAGTAGGCATTCATTGGAGCCCTGGTGGTGTAGTGGTTAAAAGCTTGCCTACTCACCAAAAGGTCAGCAGTTCAAATCTACCAGTCGCTCCTTGTAAACTCTATGGGAGCAGTTCTACTTTGTCCTATAGAGTTGCTCCGAGTTGGAATTGACTTGATGGCAAAGGGTTTTTTTTTTTCTTTCAGGCATTCATTAAATACATATTTTACTCAATTACTATGTGTGGGATAAAGAACTTGGTTTGGCCTTTGTCTCCGGTTTCTGAAAATAGCCCTGAATAGTTAAGGTGCTGTTTGTTTTCCAAATTAGCCAGGCAAGTTTTGGCTCCACAGGCTCCACATTGGGGAACTAACTTCAGGAAGGGAGGTGGCATGATGTATTCATGCATAATCATTGATTGGATTATCATAACTACGCATTAAAACCCCAGTCACGCATAGTCATTAAATAATGGGACTCCGGGCCTTGAAGCTTTCTCTTTAGGACTTCCTGGATTGGTGAGAGCATCCATGAATGGGAGAGGGTGGCACATCCATGGGGCCAATGGAGGCCCTGTGCCGTGCTGAGAACTCCCAGACCTTGCCTGATGTGTTTGTCTCTTCCTTGTCATTTCTGGTTATAATAAATGGGTAACTATAGGTAATAGTCTCCATGAATTTTGTGAGCTGTTATAGTTAATGAACCCTTAAGTGGCAATGAGATTCTGACTTAGCTTGGAGTGGTTAATTCAAAGGATGTCTGTGCAGGCAATTATAAGGACAGAGTCTTAACTTACAAGGAACTAGCTTTGGGTGGCTGGTGGACAGAAGGAGGCTACACAGGGAGTCAGTTTGTGAAGAACCAGCTCTTTGTAGTTGGGTGACAGAGAAAGGCTGCATGGGCAGTCAAGGAAGAAGGACAGAGTCCTTCTAGCTTGTGACCTAGCCTCAGGATGCTAGAACGCGGAAGGGGGCTGACTGGTCTTCAGTGCAAAGAGTTGTGGCAGACTCCTCAGCCTATGACTGGTACTTGAAGACCTGGCCCTGAGTTGCCAGGGAGGTATTGACCTGGCTTAGGGCGGCCAGGGATGAAGTCTGACCCAACTCTGGATGGTTATAGAGAGGAAGTACCAGAGAAGAATTAGCTGGTGACAAGGCATGGAGATGTGGGAAGGTGAAGCCTGGGTCCACTTCCAGGTGGGAAGAGGGTTCATGCTGATAGTTGCCACTCAGTGATAAAGATGAGGTTTACCCACCTTGTCCTTTTTGTAACGCGGTTAGCAACAGTGATGCACTATGCAAAATGCAGCTGCTAGCAATTCTATTTACATTTTGAATTAATGGAGGGACTCTAGAATTAAGATACACAATAAGATATACGAATCTTATTGGTATGCTTTTTTGCAGAGATGCACTATAAACTTTTTTCTTCTTTTAAATTCAGCAAAGTTTTCATACAGTTAGGAATATAAGTATAAAGAGCCCCAGATATTATTTCAAAACCTATCAGCTTTTTGACCATAAAATGTAAATTTATTAAAATTATGTTTGGAAATTAGTATTTCTATGACAAGTGTCTACTGATACAAGCAGGGTAAGAAGAAATACATAGGTTAAAAGCAAGAATCTATGTATGTACAGGTTGATTCTTTTCTCAAAAATGTATAAAGGCACACCAAACTTAGATTCAGGACTATGAGTTTTCTTTTTCTTTTCCTGTTTGGTTTTGAATAAGGGTATTTATAAATGGCAATTATTTTTCTTGAAATGTAGTATTAGCCAAATTGAAAACACTGATTATGCAAAGTAAAATGCCAATTTTGTTTTTTTGTTTTTTATTTTTTTAATTTTTATTGAGCTTCAAGTGAACGTTTACAAATCAAGTCAATCTGTCACATATAAGTTTATATACACCTTACTCCATACTCCCACTTTCTCTCCCCCTAATGAGTCAGCCCTTCCAGTCTCTCCTTTCGTGACAATTTTGCCAGCTTCCAACCCTCTCTACCCTCCCATCCCCCCTCCAGACAGGAGATGCCAACACAGTCTCAAGTGTCCACCTGATACAAATAGCTCACTCTTCATCAGCATCTCTCTCCTACCCACTGTCCAGTCCCTTCCAAGTCTGATGAGTTGTCTTTGGGAATGGTTCCTGTCCTGAGCCAACAGAAGGTTTGGGGACCATGACCGCCGGGATTCCTCCAGTCTCAGTCAGACCATTAAGTATGGTCTTTTTTGTGAGAATTTGGGGTCTGCATCCCACTGATCTCCTGCTCCCTCAGGGGTTCTCAGTTGTGTTCCCTGTTAGGGCAGTCATCGGTTGTGGCCGGGCACCATCTAGTTCTTCTGGTCTCAGGATGATGTAAGTCTCTGGGCTCATAGTTATCGTGTGGCCTTGGTGTTCTTCATTCTCCTTTGCTCCAGGTGGGTTGAGACCAATTAATACATCTTAGATGGCTGCTTGTTAGCATTTAAGACCCCAGACGCCACATTTCAAAGTGGGATGCAGAATGTTTCCATAATAGAATTATTTTGCCAATTGACTTAGAAGTCCCCTTAAACCATGGTCCCCAAACCCCCGCCCTTGCTCCGCTGACCTTTGAAGCATTCAGTTTATCCCGGAAACTTCTTTGCTTTTGGTCCAGTCCAGTTGAGCTGACCTTCCATGTATTGAGTATTGTACTTCCCTTCACCTAAAGTAGTTCTTATCTACTAACTAATCAGTAAAAAACCCTCTCCCACCCTCCCTCCCTCCCCTCTCTCTTAACCACAGAAGTGTGTGTTCTTCTCAGTTTATACTATTTCTCAAGATCTTATAACAGTGGTCTTATACAATATTTGTCCTTTTGCCTCTGACTCATTTCACTCAGCATAATGCCTTCCAGGTTCCTCCATGTTATGAAATGTTTCACAGATTCCTCACTGTTCTTTATCGATGCATAGTATTCCATTGTGTGAATATACCACAATTTATTTAACCATTCATCCATTGATGGACACCCTGGTTGCTTCCATCTTTTTGCTATTGTAAACAGAGCTGCAATAAACATGGGTGTACATATATCTGTTTGTGTGAAGGCTCTTATTTCTCTAGGGCATATTCCGAGGAGTGGGATTTCTGGGTTGTATGGTAGTTCTATTTCTAACTGTTTAAGATAACGCCAGATAGATTTCCAAAGTGGTTGTACCATTTTACATTCCCACCAGCAGTGTATAAGAGTTCCAATCTCTCTGCAGCCTCTCCAACATTTACTATTTTGTGTTTTTTGGATTAATGCCAGCCTTGTTGGAGTGAGAAGGAATCTCATTGTAGTTTTAATTTGCATTTCTCTAATGGCTAATGATCGAGAGCATTTTCTCATATATCTGTTAGCTGCCTGAATATCTTCTTTAGTGAAGTGCGTGTTCATATCCTTTGCCCACTTCTTGATTGGGTTGTTTGTCTTTTTGTGGTTGAGTTTTGACAGAATCCTCTAGATTTTAGAGATCAGGCGCTGGTCGGAGATGTCATAGCTGAAAATTCTTTCCCAGTCTGTAGGTGGTCTTTTTACTCTTTTGGTGAAGTCTTTAAATGAGCAGAGGTGTTTGATTTTTAGGAGCTCCCAATTATCGGGTTTCTCTTCATCATTTTTGGTAATGTTTTGTATTCTGTTTATGCCTTGTATTAGGGCTCCTAAGGTTGTCCCTATTTTTTTCTTTCATGATCTTTATTGTTTTAGTCTTTATGTTTAGGTCTTTGATCCACTTGGAGTTAGTTTTTGTGCATGGTGTGAGGTATGGGTCCTGTTTCATTTTTTTGCAAATGGATATCCAGTTATGCCAGCACCATTTGTTAAAAAGACTAACTTTTCCCCAATTAACTGACATTGGGCCTTTGTCAAATATCAGCTGCTCATATGTGGATGGATTTATATCTGGGTTCTCAATTCTGTTCCATTGGTCTATGTGCCTGTTTTTGTACCAGTACCAGGCTGTTTTGACTACTGTGGCTGTATAATAGGTTCTGAAATCAGGTAGAGTGAGGCCTCCCACTTTGTTCTTATTTTTCAGTAATGCTTTACTTATCCAAGGCTTCTTTCCCTTCCATATGAAGTTGGTGATTTGTTTCTCTATCACCTTAAAAAATGACATTGGAATTTGGATCGGAACTGCATTGTATGTATAGATGGCTTTTGGTAGAATAGACATTTTTACTATGTTAAGTCTTCCTATCCATGAGCAAGGTATGTTTTTCCACTTAAGTAGGTCCTTTTTAGTTTCTTGTAGTAGTACTTTGTAGTTTTCTTTGTATAGGTCTTTTACATCTTTGGTAAGATTTATTCCTAAGTATTTTATCTTCTTGGGGGCTACTGTGAATGGTATTGATTTGGTGATTTCCTCTTCGATGTTCTTTTTGTTGATGTAGAGGAATCCAAGTGATTTTTGTATGTTTATCTTATAACCTGAGACTCTGCCAAACTCTTCTATTAGTTTCAGTAGTTTTCTGGAGGATTCCTTAGTGTTTTCTGTGTATATAATCACGTCATCTGCAAATAGAGATAATTTTACTTCCTCCTTGCCAATCCAGATGCCCTTTATTTCTTTGTCTAGCCTAATTGCTCTGGCTAGGACCTCTAGCACAATGTCGAATAAGAGCAGTGATAAAGGGGAAATGCCAATTTTGACTGAAGAAATCTCAGAATGGGACCTAGAAGTTATGCCATGCCATATATTTACTCTTGGTGTTATAACTAGTAAAATGAAGAGAAACCAAAAAGTCTCAAAGAGTATGCATGTTAATTGTAAAGAATTCTATTGAGGCGGTGACTTTTAAAGTGTTATAGACAGAGAAAAAATGTCACAAAACTTTGTCCATGTCTAATATTTCTGCTCAAATCAATCAAACTAACAAACAAAAAGCCTTCTGTAAAATAATGCAGGAATTAATTCTCAGACGCTGTTTCCAACACATGTGTCTTAGTTATTTAGTGCTTCTATAACAGAAATATCACAAATAGGTGCCTTTAACAAAGAGAAATTTATTTTCTCACGGTTTAAGAAGCTAGAAGTCCAAATTGAGGGCGCTAGTTGTAGGCAAAGCCTTTCTCTCTCTGTTGGCTCTGGATGAAGGTCCTTGTGTCTTTAGTTTCTGGTTCCTGGTTCCTTGAGGATCTCCATGTGTCTTGGCATCTATCTTACCCAATCTCTGCTTTCTTAGCTTGCTTGTTTAATCTCTTTTATATCTCAAAAGAGATTGATTCAAGATATAGCCTACACTAACCCTGCCTCACTAACATGACAAAGACAACCCATTCGCAAATGGGATTATAACCACAGGCATAGAGGTTAGAATTTAAAGTACGTATTTCTGGGGGACACAATTCAATCCGTAACATTCCACCCTTTAGCCCCCCAAAATTCATGTCTTTGCCACATGCAAAACACATTCACCCCATCACATCATCCCAAAACTTTTAAATCAACTCTAAGTCTAAAATCGCATCTTCTGAATCATCTAAATCAAATATGGGTGAGCCTTTAGGTGCATTCCATCTTGGGTCATTCCATCTTCGGTCAAAATTCCTCTTCGTCTTCAAACCTGTGAAATATACAAGTTATCTGCTTCCAAAGTACAATGTTAGAACAGGCACAAGGTAGACATTTCCATTACAAATGGGGGAAATTGGAGGGTGAAATCTGTAACAACATGGTAACTCCTTGTCACTTCTCTATCACATTTTATTGTTAACATAAGAGAGGAAAAGAGCTACATGTAGTTTTATAATTTAATGCCAACAATTATTTTTATTTCCTTTGCGCTGAACTAAAAGCTTTATTGGGAGCTCTGGTGGTGCAGTGGTTAAGAATTTGGCTACTAACCAAAAGATTGGCAGTTGAAAACCACCAGCTGCTCATTGGAAACCCTATGGCACAGTTCTACTCTGTCCTATAGGGTTGCTATGAGTCAGAATCAACTTGATGGCAATGGGTTACGGGTTAAAAGCTTTATGAAAGCAGGAATCATGGCTAACCTGCTCTCCATCTTCTCTCCGATTCCTAGCATAGTGCATGGCACGTGGTAGACGCTCAATGAATATTTTTAAATGAATAAGCTATAACAAGAGGGAATATATTTGAAAGTAGAATAATGTTTCACAGACATCCAGAAATCTCAAATATTCAAAACAGTCCTGAAGACAAAATAGAAAGAAAATGTCTCTTACAGTAAGGAAATAGTCTTTGTGCCGTAATCAGGAATGAATATAATATGAGGCCAATAGCGGTCACACCCTGTATACTATGGTTGGTATTTTCATCAATATAAAATAATCTTCATGGGTCGGCAAAAGTCAATCTTCCAGGTACAAAATCTGAAAGATAGTGAAATCAAGATAAAAGGATGGAGAAAACATGAACAAGCAGAGAAAGGAAAGCAAATGGTAGGGATTGAGCAACAGACTGACACCGAAGTTCAGTAGCAATAAAATAGTTGCCATAATATTGCATGCTCTGTAGTCTTCTGAGTCTCTAACAGCCATTTCAATTTCAGTAGTTCTCAGGAGACCTGTAAACACTAAAGACACATCAGGCTCTGCCAGGGATAGAAATGTGTGTGTGTGTGTGTGTGTGTATCCCAGTGGGGCAGGGGCAGCCATTTACATCTCAATAGTTCTTAGGTACATCACTGTGTCCTGTTAAAAGCCTATCAGCCACAGGCATTTTTTTTTCAGCCTGAAGAGTTACAGTTTTAATGAAAGAGCAAACCCAGGGCACATTGTGGTTAAAAAAAAAAATCACCAAACCTGTTGCTGTTGAGTTGATCTCGACTCACAGTGACCCTATAGGACACAGTAGAACTAACCCTATAGGGTTTCCAAGGAGCAGCTGGTGTATTTGAAGTGGCGACTTTTTCATTAGCAGCTTAGCATTTAACCACCGCGCCACCAGGGCTCCTTCACATTGTGATAGGTCTAAGAAATAGCAGATGATGTTTAGAATGCTCCTAAGGAGACAAAAAGTGGCTTGTAGCAATGGTAAAGAAGTGTTTCTGGAGGGTAAAACAATGACTTAGCAGAAGGCTGCTTTGGATTTTGATTGAATCTCCATTCTGCAGAAAGGGCAAGCCACACAGGAGATCAGGCTGCTGTACAATATTTCCTCCCACATTTATGAGAAAGAGGCAAATGGTCAAAGCTCAGTCCAGTAATAGTAATTTTTCAAGAGAGCAAATTCCTGGCTTTGGTACTTACACAATTTTATTTAGCAGCTGAATATGTATCTATAGTCATATATTTGATCTTGATAATCCTATGTAATTAAGAAGGGATTAAATTGTTTCATATGATCTGATAGAGTATGGTACATTTTGTAAAGGTATTCATTTAAAAAAAGGTTTAAACAATAGCATTGGTCTTATAGGGTTAAACACAAGTTATTTGGAAATTCATTGGCCAAGCCATAGCATTCCTGTGTGATGACATATATACCACTTTCAGTTGAATGCCAAAATCTGTTGCTCTTGAGTCAATTCTGACTCACAGTGACCCTATAGGACAGAGTAGAACTGTCCCATAGGGTTTTCAATGAGCAGCTGGTGGATTTGAACTGCCGACCTTTTGGTTAACAGCCAAACACTTAGCCACTGTACCATCAGGAATAGGAACTAGAGAAAAGTTGGATTGTTTCAGCCCTTATAAAGAGTACACACCCATTTTAGTCTACCATGGTCACTACACGGTCACTAAGTATAACACCTGATTCAATAAACCAAAATATAAGGACCTGGTTGCAAGGTGTGGGGGACAAAGAACTACTGTACATGTACTCCAAAGTATGACACTCTGCAATCCCAAACTCCTAGCTAAGATATTATTGCAAGCTGCTATTATCTCAGCCACAAGATCTTTTTAATAGAGCTCATACTACTCCAGACACACCTCAATATCCTCTTTATTAAACAGTCTTATTTATTGCTGTGCTCTTTAATACAAATCTTCTCATATTACTGTAGGCACTTTCCACATTCCATTTTCATATTTGGGCATTATTTGAACCTATTTACAACCAGAGGAAAAAATTCATAATTTACACTAAGATAAAGTTCCTCCATTGTTATAGTAGTTACAGCCAGCAAGATAAATATTCTGAACACATGGGTAACATAGCATGCAAGTAAATACAACAGAAATAAATTTTACAGATCTACGTACGCCTAGAGTTAGTGGGAATTAATGATGGGAAGATATTAAAACAGGTTGCTTTGATTCTACGATCCTCCTTGATAGTTCAGGTGGTATAGCCTGGGTACAGAATGGACAAGAAGACAATTTTCAACAGCTAGCAAAATTTTATAATTATCCACAAGATTGGCACATATTAGTTCTTGTCTCTATTATCACAATTGAAGGTGAAATGCACTTATCTGATACTGTTGTTAGTTGACATTGAGTCAATTCTGACTCATGGTGACCCCATGTGTACAGAGTAGAACTGCTCCATAGGGTTTTCAAGGCTGTAATCTTAACAGAAGCACATTGCCAAGCTTTTCTTTTACAGTGCAGCTGGATAGGTTGAACTGCTGGCCTTTTGGCTGCTAGTTGAGTGCTTAACCATTTGCACCACTAGAAGGCTGCAATATTTTTCAACGTTATGAATTCTTCATTCTTCCTGCTTTTGTGTTTGCAGTATATCCCCCAAATAAAACAAGTGAAGTAGGGATAACATCTCCTACTCTGACATTCTGAACTTAGCTAAATCTTTAGAAGTTCAATAAGTTCTAATGAATCTTTTCTAGATTATTTCCCACATACATTCCTTAAACTTAGAAAACTGCCCATTAAAATAATGCATTTTTTATTTGCTCATTCATTTCACACTTGTTCTATGCTGTATTTGGTCTTGAGGCTTCAAGTTGAAAGTCTTTAATATTTTAATCATCCACTCCTTATTGACAACACTTTCGGATTCCTTTCTTAATGATCCTAAGAAATATGGTCCCTTTAAGCATCTCAGAACCTCTTCTTTTTAAATAAGTTCAGATACGGAGATAAATTGGGGAATTGGGGATGGGAGTACGTAGGAACTAATAATGTTTTCAGAGAAATTACAAACAATTCTTACCTCAGGTACACATATTTCCTATGAATGGTCAGAGATCATTGTGGCAAGATGAAAAAGACTCTGATCTTATTTAGTCAAAGTGGCTTCTGGATGGTTTTTCAAACCAAACAGACTGAAGCCAGGCCCTTGGAATGAGGAAAAGAAGAAAATACATGGTTGGCGGCTTTAGATAGGTGCACATGTCTGGGCAGTTTGGAAAGGAGGGCTGTTTCTAGTCTATAAGTTCATGAGAGCAAGGTAGTCATCTGCCTTGTCAAGTGCTATATCCCCCAAACTTAAAAAAAAAAAAAAACAAACTTAGGTGCTTGTTAAATATGTGTGAAAGAACTGATGCAACGCTAACAAACTATTAATATTGTCTGAATTAACTCTTCTAAAAATCTTTTTCAAAACTTAAATGTAGATTGCAAGATGATCTCTCTCCCTCAATTTGACTAGGACAGCCCAATATAACTGAGGACCTACAGTGGGGACCTGAGGACCTGCAGTGTGTCAACCACATCCAGAGCCTCTAGATTTGTAAAAGGTAGGCATATATATATATTTAAATGTGTCAAGCATCATTGCAAATATTTTGGAAGTGGTCAAGGAAAGGAATAAATTTCTTCCTCATAGGGGAAAAACAATTTTATTTTTTCTAATGGAAAAAAAAATACAACGTAAGGAATGAAGATGTGAAGTTTAATTGTAGCATTAAGGAGGAGTCTCTATCTGCAACATGCGCAGTAACTGCAGTTTACATTTGAGTATAAAATTAAGAGGACATTGTAGACCTTTCTAAGGAGCCCTGGTGGCACAGTGGCTAAGTGCTGCTAACTGAAAAGGCTACTAACCAAAAGGTCTGCAGTTCAAATCCACCAGCAGTTCCACAGGAGAAAAAAGTAGCAGTCTGCCTCTGTAAAGATTTACAGCCTTGGAAACTCTATGGCGCCGTTCTACTCTGTCCTATAAGGTTGCTAGGAGTCAAAATCGACTCAACAGCAATGGGTTTGGGTTTTCATTTTTTCGTAGGCCCTTCTGTATTATAACTATATGTGTTTTTACACAATAAGAATTTATGTTCACACACACTCATACACTCATTAACACTTTTCTGAGATTTTTTTATTTGAACATTTGCAAATGTAAGAAGTCACTTGATATGTTTTTCCCAGATGGAGAAAAGTCTTTTGCTAGAGAGAAAAGCATTTTACTGCTCCTAAAATGCAGTTCCTTTCCTCCTACTAAAATAAATATTGACGGTCTAATGGTTAATTTATTGAAGAAGCATGGACTTCTTGTAGAAAGATCTTCCCCATTAAGCTAGTCATTTGAATAGAATATTTCTAGGTAGTTTCTAACTCATAACTAATATCGAGTCCAGACAGAAAGTATCACTATCACTGTATTTGTTATTTAAAAGAACAGTACTCTTAGCTAAATATGATGAAGAAAAAAAAATGGGTGTTGTGGAGAGCAGAGAGTGTTAGCAATAAAAAATAATTGAATGCTAGACATAATATGGTTAAAATCTAATTGGTCATGATTTTTATTTTTTTATTTATTTACTAATTCTTACTACTTGCTGCTTAATTCTATTTGCTGCAATTTCTTCTTGGAGTTTTGCCCCTATGTTTATAAATGAAATTGCCTTTAATTTTCATTTTTTTATATACTCTTTTGTTACAGCTGTTCTAAAAAAATTAGTTGGAGAGATTTCACTCTTTCCTAGTCTTCTCAAAGAGTTTGTATATTATAGTAATGTCTTTGATATTTGGGAAAAAATACTTAATTTTTTTAATGATTATTATTGGGCTCATATGTGGAAAGTAGATATTTTAATGGCTTATTCCACTACTTTAATTATTATAACTAAAAAAACTATATTCTGATTTTCTATTTCTTCTAGAATCAGCTTTTTAATTCAACTATGTTGAGATTTTTCTGTTTCATTTAATATTTAAAATGTATTGACAACTACCACAGTCTCCACCAAACTGAGGCAGGAGGGGACAGGAAGCTGGTAATAGGGACCTCAAGGTCGAGAAGGGGAGAGTGTTGACATGTTGTGGTGTTGGTAACCAATGTCACAAAGCAACATGTGTACTGTTTAATGAGAAGCTAGTTTATTCTGTAAACGTTCATCTGAAGTACAATTTAAAAAAATAAAATGTATTGACAAAATTGAAATGAAATTCTGGATTATAGTTTCTTATAACCACTTTTTTTTTTTTTAAATCAGCTCCTCTTTTTTCTTGACCAATCTTACTACAGCTTTATCTATTTTTCTTGACCAATCTTACTACAGCTTTATCTATTTTACTGGTCTTTTTAAAGAACCAGCTTCTTGTTTTGGTTATTTTCCTTAGATTTTAAATTTCCATTTCATTAATTTCTGCTCCTATCTTTATTATTTCTCTACTTTTAATAACTTTGAGCTTAGTCTGTTGTTTATAACTTCTTCAGTGTTTATAATATGTGCATTTAAAGCTATATATTTTCTTGTAGATGCTGCTTAACCTTTATCCTACAATTTTTGTTATATAGCATTTTCAATGTAATCCATTCAAACTATTTTTTAATTTTCATATGATTTCTGCTTTGTAGTTATGTTTTAACATTTTCTTTAGTTTGTTTTTGGTTGTTGCTGTTATTAATTTCTAGTTTCATCACATTTAGCTAAATATTATTATATCATTGATACTTTGTTATTTGTTGAGACTCTCTGTGTCCTCTTTTTTGATCATTTTTCGTAAATATTTCATAGGTGTAAGGATGCAGGGTTCTATTTACAGGTATGTGTTGCTTAACATCCACAATATGTTCTGTGAAACAGGATGTTGTGTGATTTGGATGTTGTGTGAACACTATATCATATGCAAGAGAGAGGTGCACAGGACAGTCACCAAGCAGGCCCAGGACCCCCCGCCGCTGCTGCTGCTGCCGCCACCGCTGCCTCCGCTGCCACCACCGTGCTGAGGTACTGTGTGAAAGCGCTGGTCCTGCTGCCACCATTCCTGCTTGGTCACTGCCTGGTCTCTTAGAGCTGCACCCAGCTCCTGCCCACCTGCCCACAAGAGCACACTTGCCTTCTAGCCTGTAGCCTCCTAACCCACCTTCCGCCGCCTCTCTTCCTGTCCTTCTTTCCTGACTGCCTTCCCTGCCCCACCTAATGGGCTTTAAACTCTTCCAGCTCCGACCAGCCCTCCTCCACCCTTCCTCTTCCTCCTCCCCTGGCCACCCTTCCTGCTCCTCCTCTCACAGCCACCACAGCCCAGAACCCTAGGTGGCCTCCACAGTGGGAGGAGCTCAGACTGAATGGGGCAGGTGTCTCCACAGTCACTACCTAAGGTGAATGTGGTGGGACAGGCAGCCGCAGATGGGTGCTGGATCCCCTTCCCCCTGCTGCCCGAGGGCCAGGACGGAGGCAGGACCCTGAAAGTTAGTGAGACACAGATTGGATCTTCCTACTTAGCAAAATACTTGCCCTACGTCCTGTTCTCTGATTGGGATTTCTGAACTCTATTATAACCTTAAAGGATCATGGATGTGTATGTGGTCAGACGTTGCTGGAACGGACATTAAGCAACACATACCTATATATCCATTTGACCGAGAATGTCGTGATCTTCAAATCTTATGTTCTTACTAGAATTGTTGTTTAAAAATCTCCCATTTTTATTGTAGTTCTTGTGAGTCACCATCCGGTCAGTCGTGACTCATGATAATCACATGTGTGCAGAGTACAACCTGACTGACAGTTTTCAAGGCTGTGAACTTTCAGAAGCACATCATCAGACCTGTCTTCTAAGGCACTGCTGGGTAGGTTCGAACCACCTACCTTTGGCTAGTAGTCTAGTGATTAACCATTTGCACCACACAGGGACTCCTTGATTGTAATCCAACAAACCCAGTGCTGTCATGTCTATTACAATATTGATTGTAATAGACATGTCTATTTCCCCTTGTAATTATTTCAATTTTTGCGTTATATATTTTGAAGGTATATTGTTAGGTCCTTACACATTCAAAGTTATTTTATCATTCTTCTAGACTTCTTCATTTTATTGTTATGTAATATCCCTATTTATTCCTAATAATGCTTTGGATTGAAGTACATTTTCTCTGATGAAAATTCAGTAGCATCTGCTTTTTATTCATTATTATTTTCCTGAGATGTCTTTTCTCATCCCTTTACACGCTTTCTTTCTCTGTTCCTATGTTCTGGGAGTGTGTTTTTAAATGGCCCAATACCTAGATTTTGCTGTTTTAATCTACTTTCAGAGTCTCTGATTTTTAAAATGCACATATAACAAGTTATAATCTGAGTGATTACTAAAATATTTGGTTTCACTTCTTGCGTATTACTTGATGATTTTGCTTCGCTTTTTAAAAAAAAAATCTCCTTTCTACTATATTGATTCATTGTTCTTTATTTCTTTTTTTTTTTTTCCTTTACCATTTTGGAAGATAATACAATCTTTTACTTGGCTGTTGTCTTTTTAACTTTTATTAGTTTATCATGTAAGCTAATCTTTAATAAATCTTTTTATTTTGAGAGAATTGTAAATAATTGTAAATTTGCATACAGTTGTAAAAAAATACAAGGTCAACACCTTGATTGCAGTCTTCTGAAATCTGAGCAAAGACTCTAGGTAAGTCCTGCCTGGGCTCCTGACCCACAGAAACTTTGAGATAACAGATATGTATTGTTTTAAGGCACCAGTTTATGATAATTTGTTATGCAATAATAGATACCAAATACGACCATTCTTTTGCTAGTATATTTGTGAACATCTTTAATTCTCTTGGGTAAGTGCCTAGGATTAGAATTTCCAGTTCATCAGGAAGGTGTATATTTTAGTTTTATAAGAAATTTCCATCCCTTTCTCCAAAGGCATTTTAACACTTTACATTCTTACCAACAATGCTTGAGAGTTCCAATGGCTCTACATCAACATTTGATGTTGTTAGTCTTTTTAATTTTAGCCATTCTCGTGTGTATAATGGTATCTCATTTTGGTTTTACTTGGCATTTCCTTCATGACTAATGGTATTGAGTACTTATTTACGTACTTATTGGCCATTTGTTTATCTCCTTTTATAAAGTTTCTGTTCAGATTATTAAACAATTTTTAATTAGGCTTCTGGTCTTTTTATTTTTGACTTGTAGGTGTTTTTTATATATCCTGGAAATCAGTAATGTGTATGTTTTAAGCCCCTATATTGTGGTAATTTGTAATGCAGCAATAGATAATTAATACGTTAACAAAATCACTAACAGTATTGTTATAATCAAGCTACTGACAAAACTTGTTTTCTACTGACACTAATAACCTAAAAGAAGGGTCATATAAAAGAATTTCTGGGCTGCACATAGTCTCTGTCACATATTCTATTTTTTAAACAATCTTTTAAAAGTTTAAAAACAGTTCTTATCTTGCTAACCATATAAAAACAGGCAGTGAACTGTATTTGATCCGTGGACCCTTAATCTAAAGGATTAAAAAAATTAATTGTATTCATTGTGTACAAAATTCTATATGTCTTCATAAAAATGTACACTGAAGTAAGTACAAAAGTCTTTCGGTTAGCAGCCAATTGCTTTAACCATTTGCATCACACAGGGTCTGACTCATAGCAACTCTATAAGACGAGTTGAACTGCCCCATAGTGTTTCCAAGAAGCTGCTGGTGGATTTGAACTGCTGACCTTTTGGTTAGCAGCCGACCTCTTAACCATTGCAACACCAGGGCTTTCCAAGAAATGGAAAGGGTCTGAATTAAGTAATGGTCATAGAGTTAGAAAGGAAAAGACAGATTCAGAAGGTATTTAGGAGATATAACTCACAGGATTTGGAGATCAGCTTGGATTGGTAACAGTGTGAGGAAAAAGAAGTAAAGATGACGCCAAGATTTCTACCACAGGTAAATGAAATAGAAAATACAGAAGGAGGTGTAAATTCAGACAGGGATTGTGCATTTTTTTAAATTACTTGGATTCATTGCTTCACTGCTTAGGGACTAAAGTGCTATTTCCTTCCCCAATCTCTTTTTCTGCTCAAGGTGCGCATAAGCTCAAGGCAACTTATCCAGTAAAAACTTGTATTGACAACCAGGAATATACTCTACACTTTGAAATCATGAACTTGCTGCAGAGTGAAAAAGGCTTTCCATTTTTCTCCTTTTGTAAAGCATTGCTGTAGCCACCATTTCTGTTGTAAACATGACTGCAATATATCACCAGGACACAAAGTTACAGGCCATACATACTGATAGAGTGAATAATTATAATGAAGGTTCACTATACTTTAAAACACTACTAATATTTTTCCCTAAAATATAATTTAAATGTACCTCAAGAAACTGAAATAGCCCAAAAAATATGAAGAGTGGGCTGACTCAGCCATGTGTTTTAAACCCAAACAGACTGCCCTACTAACTAGGGGCATAATCGGTTAAACTCTAAAAAACCTGATACCCTGTAGACACCATACTCCACATCTTTGTTTATTGAAGTCCCCTGACATAATGAAGCTTGCTTGATGATCTTTACTTCATTTTAAAGAGGAAGTAGATTGCTGCTTTATTTTATGGCAATGAACTGTGCCATGATACATTCTAGTAAGCAAGTGCTATGTATTGCTTTGCTTCCTACTCCTGTGTGTGTGTTTAATGCTTTTAGCAGTTCTGTGTGTTGTTGATAGAATTAGAGACTTTTTTTTTCTCTTTTCAACTTTATCTTTTCCTCTCACTACTGATTTTTGCTTTGACATAAGAAGAAGAGGTTAATGGAGCACTCAGTTGTTTCCTTGCTTTTCCAATGGTTTTTACACTCATTGTATGTGTGGTCTTTTTTCCATTGATTTGGGAGGTGTGATGATTAAAGTTGTGTATCAACTTGGCTGTGCCACAATTCTCAGTGGTTTGGCAGTTATGATGTAGTTTGGCAGCTACGAATGATGTAATCACCTCCACAGTGAGATCTGATATAATATAATCACCTCCATGATGAGATCTGTTATGAGCAGCCAATCAGGTGAAAGGGAGTTTCCTTGGGAGTGTAGCCTGTATCCAATATAGGTGGACTTTCTGGTAAATCTCATGGGCTTTTGCTTTCTCTGTTTCCTGCAGCTAGCTCTTGTTCATCTGACCTCCAGTTCTTGGTACTTTAGCTAGCAACTTACTTGCCCATCTTGGGACTTATCGCTAGCAACTTACTTGCCCATCTTGGGACTTATCAGCCTCCACAGCCTGTGAGCCAGCGGCCTGCCAGCTTACCTGCTGATCTTGGGATGCATTGTCCTCTACAGCCTGTGAGCTAGGCGCCTGCTGTCAGACCTGCTAATCTTTGGCTTGTCAGCCCCTGTAGCTACGTGAGTCAGGAGAAGCCTCCAGCCTGGCCCACAGGCTTGGGACTTTCAAGCCTCTACAACCATGTCTTAGGCTGTGTTCTCTCGAGAAGGAGAACCAGTAAAGCAGGTATATATATATATATATAGAGAGAGAGAGAGAGAGAGAGAGAGAGAGAGATTTATATGAAGGAAATGGCTCACACAGTTTTTAGAGGCTGCACATTCTAAGTCCGTGGTTCAGGAGAGAGGATTTTACTGATTCAAGTAGCTGCAGTGGCTGGCAAACCCAAGATCAGCAGGTCGGAGGGCAGGGCTATGGCAGGCTGTGAAGATCGACGAAACTCAAGATCTGCAGGCAAGCTCCTAGCTCAGGTCCCAAGAACTGGAGGTCAGGTGAAAAGGAGCAAGCTGCAGGATCTAGAACAAGCAAAAGCCCGGCAAGGCAAGCAGGAAGAAACTAGATGGAGGAGGGTGAAGAGATGAAGGCTGAGGGGGCCGTGAGCTCCCGCTGGTACCACTCAGCAGAATCCATCATGGGGGTGATCACGTATCAAATTTCAACAGGGAAGTGATCACAACTTTATACAACTGCTAAAACACCGAGAATCAGGGCCCAGCCAAGTTTACACACAACCTTAACCATCACAAACCACATGAGCCATTTTCTTGATATAAAAAATCTCTCTGTATATGCATGTGTGTGTGTGTGGGGGGGGTTACATGCTCTTGAAAGCAAACTCCTATGACTGAACCTATATACTCTTCAAGACAGGAAATACATTTTCCATTGCTCCTGAAACCTGTGGAACTTCTGACTCTAGGGAATCTTATGGACAAGGACAGCTTTTGTTTCTCTGCGTACACTGCCCAGAGTTCTGGCACTTGGAATGAGAAGCTGCGTGTATGTGCTTATTCTGAGAAAACAAATTGGCTTCTCTCACCTAAGTAAATGACCTTATTATTTATAGCTGCTGTCTAGATTCAATTCTTCTAGTAAAACTAAAAAAAAAAAAAAAAGTGTTCTTTACAGTTAAATCTATTTGGGATGTCACTCTCCCAGAACTCTCTATATCTTTGTAGTGATAAACTGCTTTGATTTCTATGGTCTAACTTTTAAGCAGCCCTGGTGGGACAGTAGTTAAGGACTCAGCTGCTAACCAAAACATTGGCGGTTCAAATCAACCAGCCACTAAGATGTGGCAGTCTACTTCTGTAAAGAGTTACAGCCTTGGAAACCCTATGGGACAGTTCTACTCAGTCCTATAGGGTTGCTATAAGTTGGAATTGACTTGACATTAACGGGTTTGGTTTTTTTGTTTTAACTTTTCTGGACCCCTCCTTTTTCTTTTTTTTTTGAGTAATCTTCATGGAATTCTAAAAGTCTCCCAATTCTCAAATATGTGCATAATTTCCCAGCCCATATCCAAAATATGAAGGAAAAATATTATTGCACTGGCACAATAAATAAAACATGTATATTTGTAGGAGAGAAAGAGGTAATGAATTTTAAAAAATATCATCAAGCCTTGAAGGAGTCATGTTTTACAAATATAATAACCAAATATTATTTATCATTTTGTTGTTTTTATTTCTTTGTTTTCAGAGCTTTGAAGTTCAGAGTCAGCCTAAAAAGTTAGAATAAGTCTTTGAAAACTGTTCCCAAAATCACCCCAGGGAAGGCATTGAGTCACAGAAAACACACCTTTTCACCTTTTCATGAATCAGGATAAGTCAGTTTGACTGATTCACTGGCTGACCACTGGGCAAAGTATAAATCATGTAGGAAAATGTCAGTTGAAATGTTAGTGCACTCTAAGGTCATCTGCTGAATTTTCAGTGTGTGTCTGTATCATCTTCAAAAATCTCCAGCATTGAAACACAGAAACATATAAGCTACATCACATTCAAACCTACATCAGAACCAGTAAGCTAAAATTTAATATATGAAACATAGCAATGAAAATTTTACTTGTCTGTTCATCAGATGAAAATCAATTTAGCCAACATGGGATTCGTTTCCCACTCCCTACCACACTACCACCACTACCACCAACAAAACAACCAAACAAAATTTAAGAAAACATAAAAAACAAGCAAGAGAAAACTACAAGAGTTTTACAGGTACTGGTAAAAAAAAAAAAAAAAAAAAAAGGGATAGATGTTGAACTTAAGTAATGTCGATTACTTATGTAGTCAGTTTTTTTTGTTCGTTTTATCCCCATAAGAACTACCCAATATTGTATTAATCTAGCAGATTTATCTCATGTTTTGGCAACAGTTCAGAAGACAGTTTCTTAAATATTTGTCATAACATCAGGAGATTTCTATTTCAACAATATGCTATCAGACTATATTTAGCCAGTGATGTTTGTACTGTGGAGCCATGGTGGTTCAGTGGTTAAGAGCTTGGCTGCTAACCAAAAGGTTGGCTGCTCCTTGGAAGCCCTATGGGGCAGTTCTACTCTGTCCTATGGGGCTGCTAGGAGTTGAAATCAACTTGATGGCAACAGGTTATTCGGTTTGTAGTGTATGCAATGCAGTGCTTGGAACCCGTTCCTGCAGGTTCGAAGCCCTGCCGAGAATTTGCATTTCTAACAAGTTCCCAGGCAATGCTAATACTGCTTGTTAGGGACCAATTCTGAGAACCACTAGTAGAGCAGTGGTTCTCAAAATTTATTATACGTAAGAATCACCTGGGAATCTTGTTAAAATGTAAATTCTGATTCAGTATATCTGGGGTGGAGATGCAAATTCTTAGCAGGGGTTCCAATTGGAACAAACTGGTTCCAAGCCCTGATACAATGCAGGCTTATAACAGAATCTGAAATAATTTCTGAAAGAAAATTTCCAAAGTCAACTATGTTCTACCATCTTATAAAATAAATATAAGAATATAAGGCAAAAATTAATATAGATGTCAATTAATACCAAAATGAAGCAGCAACTCAACATAGTAAAGAAAAACAGTAGCAATTATTGTAGCTAACATTGTGGAAAATTGGGTATGTGGCTCTACCTAACACTTTCTACCACAGCAAATTTAAGGAGCAATTATAACAATTTATCAAGCACTTGCTGAACTGCTGTATACAATATACTATGCACAGCTAAATGCCATTAAAATGTAGTAATTCAAAATATTTGGGCCTTTACAAAGCTCTCAACTTTAAAAATATATTAAAGTAACATTAGAAAAAAATAAAAAAAAATTATTTTATTTTTTTATTAATTTTTTTTGTCAATTATAAAATATTTGACTATTATCTTGAAGCCATCAAGGTAGGAAATATACTCTTTTGAAGATAAGAAATTAACTACTGCTATCCCCTTTGACTATCTACCACTTGAATACAAGATCCACAAGAGGAGGGACTTTGTGGTATTTTCTATTTTATCCTTAACATCTGGATGAGTGCCTGGCACATAATAGGCACACAGTCAATATGTGTTGAATGAAGGCATAGATCTAGAGTTGACAACCAAGTCGAATGAACAATGGCACCTTATGACCCAGACCTGAAATAAGTCAATGTGAATGGAAGCTTTTTGAATGATACTAAAATGGCATTGAATGAAAAGTGTTATGATTTACAAAGCCAAATGACACACAGATGGAATATGGCAAATGAACAATACATACAAACTCTTAAAATACAAACAATTTAAGGGCTCAATCTTCTACTCAATTTTTTAAATGGCCACAAGTATGAATAGAAAGATAACAACAGACAATGTACAAGTACAAATTAGCAGTATAAATGATATTCAATAGTGCTGAGAGAACTCAGGAAAAAGACTACCCCACTTATTCAGTATAAGTATCAGTGAATATTTCTTGAGTGTCTTTTATTGTTATTTGTTCTATAAGTCTATAATTTCTTAATACAAGTTCAAAAGGTCTAAAAGAGTTAATATTTCTACAAGAAATGGTCAGTTTATTTATTCTCAACCAAAATGAATCTATTAAATTGTTTATTCCCATGGAGTCATATCTACAATAATTAATCTAGCAGATGACTAATATACTAGAACCTCAGTGCAGTATATTATGATTTTTTTTAATTTTTATTGTGCTTTTTTTTTAAGTGAAAGTTTACAAATCAAGTCAGTCTCTCACACAAAAACCTATATACACCTTGCTACATATTCCCAATTCCTCTCCCCCAATGAGATAGCCCGCTCTCTCCCTCCACTCTCTGTTTTTGTGTCCGTTTCACCAGCTTTTAACCCCCTCCACCCTCTCATCTCCCCTCCAGACAGGAGATGCCAACATAGTCTCGTGTCCACCTGATCCAAGAAGCTCACTCCTCACCAGCATCCCTCTCCAACCCATTCTCCAGTCCAAGTATATTATGATTTTTAGGAATTAGGTGGGTCTATTTTGGATCCCCACAGTATTTGCTAGTGAATTACATAAACCAAAAGAACCTCGTTATAAAGTTGTGTGATAGTGATACTCTAGTACATAAGATAAGCAGATAATAACTGTAAGGGGGGAAAAAACTAATAAATAATGACAGAAAAAGTAAAACTTTCCAGATTTTATACGTACAATTTAAGCCAAAACACTATGATTTTACTTTCTAAATTTTGTCAACTCAGTTGAGGATGAAGTTGGAGCCTTTAGGTACTAAGCTGAGTCATGTTAATTACAGAAAAAAAAAACTTCTTATTTATGCTAATTTAATTTCTCTATAATATTGCACAATAACTTAATAGGTATTTGTTATATTTCCTTGTGCTAGGTGATTATTTTTATAGAAAGCATGAAGGTATTCCAAAGATCTTATGCTGACCAAACATGAAGGTCAAGGGGTGTTTTCTGGATAAACAAATAATAAACAACTTCTAATGGTAGAGAGTAGTCAGTGAAATAGAGAAAATGACTTATCTTGATTCATGAAAAGGTGAAAAGACATATCTCTATGGTTCAACACCAACCCTAAAGCAATTTTGGAAACAGGTTTCAAATACTTGTATAATCTTTTTTGGCTGACTCCAAACTTTATAATTCTAAAACAAGAGCTCACTAAACACTGGTGAATACTAGTTGTTTTCTCTTTAACTTCTGTAAGAATAATAGGATCCTTCTTTTTTTTTCTTAGTCCTAGCATGCCCCTGAGCAACCCCCCGCAAAAAAAATCAAACCCTTGCCATCAGATTCTGACTCATAGTGACCCTGTAGGGTAGAGTAGAACTGCCCCACAGGGTTTCTAAGGAGCAGCTAGCGAATTTCAACTGCCAACCTTTTGGTTAGTAGCTGAGCTCTTAACCACTGTGCCACCAGGGCTCACCCCTGAGCAAGGAGCTAATAAAATACTAGAACTTCTTTCCTGACTGAAGTTAAGATATGAAGCCTTGAAACAAATTCTGTGTCAACTCAAGTAGTGAATACATTACTGTGTTTTTTGACCTATTCTTCCATGCCTTTTCCTGAAGTAATGACTTTGAGGACGAAAACAATGGCCATGCTTCTGAGATTGATCCAACAAAGAACAATTTGCCCTCACATTTGCAGTCTAAAGTATTTTATTTTCTACTTTGGAGGACCTATAAGCCTTTGGAGCATCAAACATAAACCCCTTGACTGAAGGGTGGAAAAAAAAAAGGAAACTTTTGTTTTAACAGCTAGGTTTAAAATGCTTAATTTGAAAGGCCATCAAGATGGGCTAAGATAAATGAGAATAAACAGTTCCTACGGCTCCTAAGAGTTAGATCTGCCTGTTGAGCCCTTCAAACACCTAATTATTTAATCCCTAATTAATTCCTAATTATATACCTAAGGGAGTTCAAAGCTAAAGCAATTCTGAGCCCAAACGAAAACAAGTGGCCATGGTGGGGCATGGTACAAGGTTTGTCACAAGAATTTGAGCTTCCAGCATAAAGAAAGATTTCTTGGTAAGTCATTCAACAGTCCCTAAGCCTTGACTGAACCTCAGGCACAGTAAATCAAAATTCTCTACACTCTTCGGCTGCTTAAACTAGGGTCAGTCTAAAACAATAACTTAAGACCAAAGCTATATAAAAGAGCACTGATTCGTTAATCAATTTGTTAGCTGAGAGAATTGAAACCTTGATGGAATAGAAGACAAAACCAATAAACTTTAGTGGGGGAATGTGGTAGGGATGTGTTATGTAAAAGGTCTGGAAACTTAAAGTCATCTTAGACTCCTCTATTTCACGCTTCATGTCTAAACCCAAAACAAACCAAACCTAGTGCCGTCGAGTCGATTCTGACTCATAGTGGCCTTATAGGACAGAGTAGAACTGCCCCGTAGAGTTTCCAAGGAGCGCCTGGCAGATTCGGACTGCTGACCCTTTGGTTAGCAGCCATAACACTTAACCACTACGCCACCAGGGTTTCCTCTCATGTTTAATCCATCAGGAAATATTGTTGGTCTACCTTCAAAATATATCCAGAATCTAACCACTTCTCACCACACCCACATCATCTTGGTCTTAGCCATCATCATCTACAATAGTCTCCTAACTGGTCTCCTTGCTTCCTTCCTTCTTTCCCTATAGTCTCTTTTCAACTAAGAAGCCAAAGTGATCTTTTGAAAATAAAATCAGATTATGCCAGTCTTCTGCTCAAAATCCTGCAGAACATTTCCTTTTCAACCAAGGTGAAAGTTAAAATGCTTACAATAGCTTAAACCACAACAACCACCACAACAACAAACAAATCAGTTCCTGTCAGGCTGATTCCAATTCATGGTGACCCCATGTGTTTCAGAGTAGAACTGCACATAGGGTTTTTAATGGCTGTGACTTTTCAGAAGTAGATCACCAGGCCTTTCTTCTGAGGCACCTCTGGGTGGATTTGAATTGCCAACCTTTTAGTTAGTAGCTGAGTGTTCAACCTTTTGTGCCATCGAAGGACACCTACAATAGCCTAGGATGTCCTATATGACTTAGCCCTCATGACCCCTCTGACCCTTGTTATCTTATTCTATCACTTGGTCACTCGCTCCAGCCGCACTAGCCACCCACCAACTTCCTGGGGTGGAACAGTTGGGAATCTGTAAAAAATATGATAGAACACTTATAATTACAGAGATCTGTAATTTGTGAAACATGAGTCATAATTCTATTTGTTTTATGACAGGATAAAAATCATTTTTTTTCATCAAAACATAAAAGGAAAACAAAGAAAAATGAAAAGATACTTTGCTGTACAACAAACCGTCCTGAAATTGAATGGCCTAAAACAATTATTTATTGGCTCACAATCCTGTGGGTCACAAATTTGGTCTGGACTTAACTGAGCTGGTTCATCAATGCTGGGCCTCTCTCTTTCTGAGGTCTTTCATCCTCAAGATGGTTAGCCCAGCCTTGTTCACATGGCAGTGGCAGGGTTCCAAGAAAATAAGAGGAAAAGCTGCAAGGCCTCTTGAGGTTCTGTGGTATTCTATTGATTAAAGCAAAGCACATCATGAGCTCATATTCAAGGGGTGGGGGAACAGATTTTACCTCTTGATGGAAGGAGCAAAAAAATTGTGGTCATTTTCAACTGGACACAGATAAGTACCCCCATCGTGCCTAAACTTCCTAGGCAATAAGCCTGTCTTAGGCTGGGTTCTCCAGAGAAGCAAAACCAGTGCAGTGTATAAGTATATATAGAGAGAGATTTATGTAAAGGAAATGGCTCACCCAGTTGTAGAAGCTGGAAAGTCTCAAGTCTGTGGGTCAGGCTGGAGGCTTCTGCTGACTCACATAACCATAGATGCTGGCGGATCCCAGATTGGAAGGTCAGATACCAGGCCTCTGGCTCACAGGCTGTGGAGGCCAACAAATCCCAAGATTGGCAAGTAAGACAGCAGGTAAACTGCTAGCTCAAGTCCCAAGAACCAGAGGTCAGATGAACAGGACCCAGCTGCAGGGTCCAGAGTGAGTAAGAGCCAGGGAGCCTTGCCATAAAGTCCACCTATTTTGGATGCAGGCCACAGCCCCAAGGAAACTCCCTTTCAACTGATTGGCTGCTCACAACATATCTCATCATGGAGGTGATCACATTGTATCAGATCTCATTATGGAGGTGATTACATCTTACATAGCTGCCAAAGTACATCATAACTGCCAAACCTCTAAGGATCATGGCCAAGCCAAGTTGACACACAACCTCAACCATCACAGTGCCAGAGGCAGTTCAGGGAGGAATTGTTAAGCTTTGTTAAGAAATTTGAACTTTTTCCTGGGGGGGAAAAGGGAAACACTGGAATATTTTGTGCAGGGAGGTAACATGCTTAAATGTGTGTGGCAGAAATATCACATTGACTGTAGAATGGAGAATGAATTAGAATGGATTAGAGAAGGGCAAGTGTGAAGGAAGTAGTACTGGTAGGAATCTCACTGTAATGATCCAAGCAAGAGGTAGCTTAAGGCAGTGTAGTTAGTGTAGATCAGAGAGAAATACACAAGCTGGAAAGATATTTAGGAGGTAGGGGCCATTAGAATTCTTATGAAGATGGCCGTGAACATAAGTGGATGAAGAAATCAAATAGTAACAATGGAAATTCAAATATCATTTTTTTATTATAACTTTAGCTTATTTACATCCTGATTTCTTTCAGGACCTGTACTAATATCTGAACTGTACAGACGGTTTTCTGTATTAAATAACATTGCCTTTAAAATTGTTTAGTTATAACATTCAAATAATTACAACAGTTAACGGGTCACTAATACAGCAGTGTGCATAGATAAAATCTTATTCTATAACATGGGTAAAATATTTCTTTTGCTTGTTTAGAATCAATAAGTAGGTATGTGTTCTGCTTGCTAGTATTTTGAATTAAACAGAACATTCAGGTCTTCATAAAGAGCCAATATGACCAACTAGCATTCTTCTAAAGTTTCAACTGCTCAATAGGCTAATGATATTCATTGATAAAAGTAGATGTTTCTGGTCCATCTATTTTCCATGGTTTTTACAATTTACATTCTGTACCCTGTTAACCTCCTAATGAAGTAGATTTGTTTTTCAAAACTAATACAATATTGTTCCACTCTGGGTCACCTACTTCATCCCTTTTAGTAGTTGTAGCATGATGTTCGCCTGCATATGGTTCGGTGCTGCATTTCCTCCTTACGTGGTTTTCTACCACAGTATAGTTTCGGACGATAATACCAGTTTATTCTGAAACCAGAGGAAGACACTTTATTCTCCTCAAGGACGTTTTTTTCCTCTTCTGTGCATCATCTTTGCTCAAGGGAAAAACAAGCATAAATGAAAGCAGCTTCCATGCATTAGGTCTCTATTGAACAGTCCTACCTTCTGTCAGATCATTTAGCTAAGATACAAATCTAAGAACAAGGTGAATGCTGTATTTTGTTACGCAGTCGCCATCTAATATTCACATAGACTGTTTTCAAGCCTAAGTGATATTCATATCACCTTTGCTTTTATTCACATTTATCATTATAAAAGGCAAGTAGGAGTTTTAAGATGTTGGTTCCAGGGAGGGGTGAGGAGTTGCAGAGCCTTATTATCTTTATATGTGCTGATATGTTAAACACTTTTTTCCACTTGCCATTAAGGAAATACAACAGTAATGCCTGTTAAAGTTGAGTGGAGACTAGAGTTTCACCTTCAAACAATAATTTTCTCTCAAACTAAACTTGAAATAAATCTTACTAATGCTCTTAGTCCCTACAAAAAATTAGCTCACATTAGAAAGCCAACTAAATATAAAACAGCTGTGTGTACATCATTCTGCCTGATTGTACATTTCAGTCCATTGTATGAGTAGCCTTGTATGCATACTGAATAATCCATACCTATAGGTATGGATTATTCAGTATGCATACAAGCTGTTGGAATGGTAGCTGATAGATTTATATTTTATTGATTGAGAAAGTTTGAGAAAAGTAACTCCCCAAACTACAGTAATAAGAAAGAACCATAATTTTGTGCATTGATGATTATTTAGCCATGAAGGAAATATTACTGCCCAGACTTGATTTACCACGGTACTAAAATGTAGATTTACTTCAAATGAACAAATTAAGGAGTACTCGTGTTCAGGATATGGTTTCAAGTGATTTCTCTGAGGAACAGGAGGAATATTTCTGAATGTAACTTTATTTCGAAGGTAATCATTTTATGTCCACCATCTACATCTCAATTGACTGGAAGCTTTGGAAGCCTATTCTACCTGAGAAGTCCCTGATTTTAGCAATGATCTCACAGTTATAAAAACAGGCTAGAAGAGGGGCTATTTATTTATAGAAGACAGTAATGATGCCTTTTATAACCATAGCACCTATCATAGTGTTTGCTATATAAAAAACCCAAAACCAAACCCATTGCCATGAAGTCGATTCTGACTCATAGCGACCCTACAGGTATATAAAGAGGAAAAAAAAAAAAAAAGAAAAACACTGCCATCTAGTCAATTCCAACTCATAGCTACTCCATAGGGTTTCCAAGTTGTGAATCTTTATGGAAGCCGACTGCCACATCTTTCTGCCATGGAGCCAGTGGTGATTTTGAGCCACCGACCTTTTGGTTACCAGTTGATCTCTTTACCCACTGTGCCATCAGGGCTCCATTATAAGTATATAAACCAAAGGAAAAAAAATACCACTGCTGTCGAGTTGATTCCAACTGTCTTAGGCTGCGTTCTCTAGAGAAGCAAAACCAGTAACTCACAGAAAGGTATATATACAGAGAGAGATTTATATCAAGGAAACAGCTCATGAAATTGTAGAGGTTGGAATGTCCCAAGTCCATGGATCGGGATAGAGGCTTCTCCTGATTCACATAGCTGCAGGGGCTGGTGAGCCCAAGATTGGCAGGTCAGAGAGCAGGGCTCTTGCTCACAGGCTGTGAAGGCCGAAGAATCACACTATTGGCAGGCAAGACTGGAAGGCTTCTCCTGATTCATGTAGCTGCAGGGGCTGGCAAGCCCAAAATCAGCAGGTCAGAGAGCAGGACTCTTGCTCGTAGGCAATGAAGATCGACAAATCCCACCATTGGCAGGTAAGCCACTAGCTCAAGTCCCAAGAACTGGAGGTCAGACAAATAAGAAGCAGCTGCAGGATCCAGAGAGGGCAAAAGCCAGAATGTCTACTTATATTTGGATGCAGGCTACATGCCCAAGGAAACTCCCTTTCAACAGATTGGCTACTCACAGCAGATCCCATCATGGGGGGGGATCACATATAAACACTGAGAATCATGGCCCAGCCAAGTTGACATACAATCTTAACCATCATACCGACTCATAGTGTCCCTATAGGACAGAGTAGAACTGCCCCATAGGGTTTCCAAGGAGCAGCTGGTGGATTCAAACTGCCGACCTTTTGGTTAGCAGCTTGAGCTCTTAACAATTGTGCCACCCCAAACCACCCCTAACCCCATTGCCTTCGAGTTGATTTTGACTCATAGTGACCCTATAGGACCAGGGCCCCATTATAAGTATATAGTAGATGCTTAACAAATGTAGTGATTAGACCTAATGGAAGATTTCTATAAGTAGATCACAGGGTAGTTAATAAAACATTGAAAATCAGTGCAAGGCAATTCTCCATTAGTTATATAACCTTGGGCAAGTTAAGCTACCTCTCTGTGCCTAAGTTTCTTCATCTGTAAAATAGGGCTGTTAATACGTGAAGGACACTTACAATAACGCATGACACATGTAAGCATTAAATAAATGCTAGTTATGATGATGATTATGATGAATGCATATCTAATTCCAATTCCTGTTTTAATCATTCTCATCAGGAAAACGGGAGCAACTTTGAATACTTAAAACAAAGGAAATTTAATGCAGAAAACTGTTATATGGGTCATGAAAGATCTCAAAGGCTAACAGGGAATGGTGACAGAATTGAGAGATTAGCAAAAGCAGGAATCTGCTACAGGACTGGGCTCAAGCATGGAGGTTGTGTAACCAGAACTGGAATATGGGCCAGGGCTGCCTAGAGAAATCTGGAACCATGCATGGCAAGCTTCTACAAAGAGAATTGAAGACATAGAGACAGAGAAGGAAGGATAGAAGTACTACGGCTACTCTGTCAGTTGTCTTCCAATATCTTGCCAGTGCCTTCCAATGGCCAGACCTCTGTAGGAGCCAGTGAACAGAGGGAACTTAGAAAGGTAGCCTGTAGAGTCAGCTCCCTCACCCTACAGAGCAGAGCCAGGGAAGGGGAGGAAGGGTTTTGAAAACCATGGAATCAAGGATGTATATAACCCCACATTGGTTCTTCCCTCGAATTATTGGTTTACAAGTCTTTCTTTCTCACTAGACTGTAAATTTATTTGTCAATGAAGCCTAGGTATCATTTGTTTTTGTATTCCTAATGCTTTTCTCCTGTCAATACTGTGCTTTGACAGTGAGTATGGGTAAAAATTTTTCACAGAGGTCTGACTCTATTGGCTCTCAGCATATAATTATTTTCTTCACTATGTGAACAGAGGCTATTAATCAATTCTGACTGCCGTTCTTATCCAAGATATGCCTTTTTACTAAGACACAAATATGACTGCATGCTAATATAGTTGCATATCTGCACTGATTAAGAATGAGCAATAAATGCAAACTGGCTGCTGAAGCTCTTTGTTTAGAAATCCTACTTATTTCTAGAACTCTCTAATTAGGGAAAACAGGCCCCTTTACTTCTAAAACAAAGCAAAAAGAAGATCATAATTGATATGCTAAGGGTAAAAGTCCAATGAAGTAGCTTTCATACTTGTTTCTTTACAACCAAGAGTTAGAAATACATTTTACATTGTGATCCAGTGTGTATGTGCGAGAACATATACACGCAACTGAAATGGAAGTTTGAAAAGTATCCAATATACTCTATAGCCTACTCCAAAGTTTTTTTTTTTAAATGCTAGTCAGACCTATTGAATTGATTTCACAACCCACCAAGGGGTTGCAATCCATAGTTTGCAAAACAATAGTTTAATAAGATTCTACTCTAGGTAGACATTGGAAGTACATATCACCACAGGTTCCATTGAGAGAGGTAATAAAGAGGGTCAGAACATCTCTTCCCTTTAAGATGGAGCCCCAAAGAGCCTGAGATACCCTCCTATCAGCCCCCAATAGCCAGCTATAAGCAGTTCGGTCAAGTGAAGATTTTGTCCTTAAGGCAGAGGGACAAAAAAAAAAATTTAAAATAGCATTTAATTATGTTTTAGATATTGTATTTGTTAGAGAATAAAATCCTTTAACCAGTCACCGTGGGTCCTAAAATTTTCCTATTTTTCTGGTTAACACAAGCAAAGCATAGTCTGGCCCAGATTGAGGAAACATTCTTTATTCTGTCAGATTCTGAAACAAAAAGGAACTAAATAGAAGCCATAGTGGAAAACAAGCTGAATGTAATTTGCCAACATATTATTACTGAAAAGCAACAACAAAGCTTTTGTTATGATAAAACCAAGAGCTCTTCCCTTTGGTATTTATTTATATATTTATTGTGCTTTAAGTGAAAGTTTACAAATCAAATCAGTGTCTCATACAAAAAGTTATACACACCTAGCTATGTACTCCTAGCTGCTCTCCCCCTAATGACACAGCACACTCCTCCTCTTCACCCTCTGTTCCCCGTGTCTATCCAACCAGCTCCTGTGCCCCTCTTCCTTCTCACCTCGCCACCAGACAGGAGCTGCCCACATAGTCTCATGTGTCTACTTGAGCCAAGAAGCTCACTCCTCACCAGTATCATTTTCTGGCTTATAGTCCAGTTCAATCCCTGTCTGAGAGTTGGCTTCGGGAATGGTTCCAGTCTTGGGCTAACAAATGGTGTGGGGATGATAACCTCCAGGGTCCCCGCAGTCTCAGTCAGACCATTAAGTCTGGTCTTTTTACAGAACTCTTCCCTTTTGAATATTACCTTAGAGTTTCTGATGGATTCAAAGAATCACATTTTTAAGAAGCTCTGTTTTCTAACAAACTTCAAGATTTCTATCAATGTATCTGAAAACAAAATATTTTTGTTCTTTAAACACAGCTGTTAAATTTGAGGGTGTTATACATAATTGGCCCTATGTCAAAAGATACATTGTACGTAATGCATTATATATGGCTTCAAAATAGGATACTTAATTAAATGAAGAATCCAGTAACATTCAGGAATGTGAACATAACTGTACACTATGTAATAATTTGGAAACTTTGTGAATTCTCAGGCAAATTTTGTAGTGGAGTCTTAGTGCGACAGTGCAATTACCCACTCCTCATTCCCACCCAGTTCACATAATAAATATAGTCATTCGAACCACAGTGCTAGGATGATATACAATTCACAGTAGACAAATTCATCCCATAGGCACATGCTCACTACTTCAGCGACCTTTATCTGAGTATAAAATTTGACATACTGTCTTCAAGACAAAGTCAACTCCTGAAATAGTTATGCTTATGGAAAGAATGGATAAAGGGCTTGTAGATAATCTAAAAATCGTTTATTTCTGTCTTTGCAATACAATCAAAAGATACTTGAGAAATAAAATGAATATCCATAGGTAGCATTGCATAGCTTATGGTCTGGAGTCTGGGTCTGATTCTAACTCTGTCATTTAATCATGCACCTTGGGAAAGTTACTTAACTTCTCCAGCCCTCAATTTCCTCATCAAAAAAGTGGAGATCATAACAGAATCTACCTCACAGTTGTAAAGATTAAATGAGATTATATTTGAAAGACAACCTAGCTCAGTGCCTGAAACATGGAAAACTCTCAATATTATCGATAATAATAAATACACATGCTATAATTAGGACGATGGTTATTATTTACATATACATCATTTCTCCCAGCTTAGCCTTGAGCTTTTTGTCCCATTCTGCGATTGTTAGCATTCTGAGATCCTTCTGGAGATCTATAAATGAACCACTGGAACATTAATAAGAGAGTTGAGTGCATACTCATATTTTTTGAGACCAAAATGCAACTATTTTATTCATGAAGATTTCTCCTGAAAATTCCATCTTCACCAAATAACAAGTCACATTTTTGGGAATAGCTTTATGGTACAGCTGAATGACAAATAAATGATGTATCCATTTTACTCTCTCTTCATCCTTTCTTGACAGCTCAGTTATCCAGTGCCACTCTCTGTCATATCAGGAGCTGTGGAACACAAGTACATAGCTCCTACGGGGAAAGCCCAGTGGTGATAATGCTGAAGTGCCATATGCGAAGATGATATAAAATCAAATTGAGGCAGAACAAAACAAACTGAGATTGTCACCTCATGCAGTGCAATAAATGAAAAGACCATTAAAATCTATGAATTAGTCCCTAAACTCTCACACTATGTAGATGAGATAAATTTCGTTATGAGAGAACACTATCCAAGTTTGCTGACGCAAGCACAGAAGTGTGCTTCTAGATCTTTCCAGCAGTTCAACATTAAAGGGAATGAATTTGAGAAACAATTCTTCAGAGGCTGATAGTTAAACAATATCTGCTGCTCTACTTTCTTTCACATATGAGCAAATTGAAATAACCTGGAAATAGTGAAAAACGTCTTATACACAAATTGCTTATGGTAGTTTTGAGAACAGAGAATGTTGTTGTATCTTGACAAGGGACAGTCTCGGACATAACTTAGCTGTCACAAGACGTTCTATCTCTGTGTTGTGAACATAGTTATCTGAGGGAAATGTTGAAGCCACATGATTTCCTCACATTCAGCTGGCATTGTAGTGCTCCTTGGTGTAGAATAAATGTTGTCACTTATTGCAAAGTTCCTTTGCTTTGAGTTAACCAGAAAAAGGTCATTTGAAGGGACTAAACATTACATTTTAAGTCATTTTCAGAATATCTTGAATTTGGTCATAACTTAAAACTTGCTATGAATGAGAACAGCTTATATTTTCTACATGGGTATCCAAGTCATAGGTCTTTATATGTTTGATAGCTGAAAAGTAAATAGGAAGGTAAAGCTTTAGCAAATAGAGTCATAGTGAAAATGATGAATACTTGGTAAAAAGACAAATTACTCAGTATAAAATAGCCATTGCAACTGCACCGATAATATGGCATTTTTGAAAGGAACAATACTGTTGAGATAATAAACAAAAAAAGTAGTTTGGCCATTTATTAATTGGTAAACTCAAGCATATAAATTTAATGTATGTATAATTTTCTCCTTATTGAATATTTGTATTTTTTTCAAATTTTAACGTTTATTTTCTTGTAATAAGGTATTGATTTTTCTTGTGCAATATATAGGTGGACCAAATGTAATTTAAAAATATGTTAGGATAATTATCTTGCCCCAGTTCACACTGATTTGAAAACTAGTTTTCTTTGCCTAATTCTGAAAAAACACTCATGACCCTTCCTTTATCCTTCCTGTCTCATTTCAAAATTAGAATATCACTTCCTTAGTGCTTATGATTTTACCATGCCCTAGTACATTTTACCCTAATGCCAATCTTTGGTTTAATATGGGAATTATGTCTACCATTGATAATGTAATTTAGTATCTGTGACAATACCATCTGTTAGAATTTGAATTGAAACTCTAATTCACTTCTATTATACTGAAATGAACACCTGTCCATTAGGTTCTAGACTTGAGACCAGGGATTCATTTCAAATCATTATTTCACAGCAATCCAATGATGGTAAACAGACCATGTTTATTGGAATGAACCAATGGCAAAATCCCATTATTAATTCCCCAATGTGATCCTTTCTCCGTTCAAAATGTATTGCTAATTTCCTCATCTTGTAATGCAAGTAGTGAAAGCAACTCTTTTTTCTAGAATTTGAACGAGGCCAAAATTAGTGAGTTTGGTAAGCTGCCATAGAAACTGGGGGCAGATTGAAGACACAGACTAGAGAAATTACAGTGGTTTGCGGTCACCTTCAGTGCCTATGCACATGCTTTTATGTGCTGCTCTTAAAATGAAGGTTAAGGAACTGAATATCAGTTACCTGACCAGTCTTTTTTATCAATCGTCACATCACTCGCACCAATTGCACTACCTCACGGGACCCTTAGGTATTACTAAGAAATGTCATTCCCCACTTCACATTTGCACATATTTATGTCCTGATGATCGTGAATTGTTCCTTCCATTCCTTTACCGGTAGTGAGCCTATTTATTCCTCAAGAAAGGGGAAGGGTCTTCTTCTGCAGCAGGGTTTTATTTTAATCTCACTGACCGAGAGACTACAGCAAGTTCCTTTAACCTTCCAGTTGATTACTGTGACACAGAAAGAGGCAATGTATTTATTTAAACACTCAAGTCAAACATTAACTCAGAGTATGTACCAGATATTCCATTTTTAATATTCTGGCCATAGAATTTTCCAAGGTAATTTGGGAATTATGACTTCCTTCTAATAGCATGGTAGCTCAATGTCTGTAATCATAACAAAAGAAAAAAAATGCAAGCAAGTTCTACTTGAGATTAGAAAGGGAAGGTTTGTGTAAAACCAAGATGTGAAGTTATGTCAGTTCCTAAAAGCAGATTTTCAGATTTGAAGATACTGGTACAGGCAATCCCTGGGTTACGAACCAAATCTGTTCCTGAGTGTGTCTTTAAGAATTTATAGGTAAGTTGGAACAGGTGCATATGGTTCTTATTTAGCCTTACTTTATTTAGCCTTACTTTATTTAGCCTTACTTTAGTGCAAGGAAAGGCTCAAAGCCTTTTCAATGATTTAAAGGCTACATGTGCAGCCTGTGAACGTGATTTCGAGATGAAGAATTTGTTGCTAGTAGGGGTTGGTTCAATCGTTTGAAAGTGGCTTTCTTACAGACACACACACACACAGACACACACACACAGACACACACATACACACAGACACACAGACACACACACACACACACACGAGTTCACATATACTACCAGGTACTTATGTCTTGAAAACATTGAACTGCTAATTCCCTTTTTCCACCTTTAAGGAAGTTTTTTTTTTTTTTTTAAGGAAGTTACTAAAATTACCTCTGTAAAAAGGAAGGCTTTACTTTTAAAGGAAGGTTATTTATGTAAATGTGATTTTCATGATCCTAATGTTTTTTTTTTTTCTGTTTAACTCTGCAATACTTGCTTTTTTCTATCTCCCTTCCATCTCCACATTGTTCCTTGTCCTTGCTACTTCATATATTCTCTTCCCCCTCTCCTTTTCACTCTACCATCTGGCTAATTCAGCAGCAAATTTATGAAAGCACATTTTCCTGAGTCACAAAGAAACAAATGGCTTGCAAATAGGTAGATATTTGGGGCTTGATTGTATAGTTGGTGCATAAACAAAATATGAGTATGAATGGGAAAGAGCAGAAAGAAAGATTCAGTATCCATTAATCTCCTTCAAATAGTTTACTTTTTAACTGGGTACATGGAAATATGACCAGGGCAGAGGATGCAACATCGCAAACAGCTTTTAGATAGAACCCTAGACATAGAAACCCATCACCTGTCTGTCAGTTTGCCATCCTGTGGGGGTTTGTGTGCTGCTATGATGCTGGAAGCTATGCTACCACTGTTTCCAATACCAGCAGGATCATCCATGGTAGACAGGTTTCAGCGGACTACAATGAAAACTTTATGTATAGCAATGGGCTTAAACATATCAAAGATCATGAAGATGGCACAGGATCAGGCAGTGCTTCCTCCTATTATACATAAGGTTGCCATGAATTTCTGTGATCTGTGCTGTCTTAGAGATAATGGCATTAAATTCCTGTGGTGGGCCAAACACAGGCTAACAGTAAGCTACTTTTAGGCCACTGGATACCGATTCACCCTATGCTGGCTGTGGCTGCCTCAGGGACTTGGGAAACAGTTCCAGGGAAAGTCTGTTGATTCACTGCTAACTATAGCTGTCCCCCCAAAAAAAAAAATAGCTGTCCCAGCAGGCTCCAAATTACAGGCAGTCCCTGGATTATGAACTAGTTCTATTCCTAAATCTTTAAGTCGAATTCATACTTAAGTCGAAACAGGTACGTCTCACATCTAATGTCAGTTAATCAAATGTTTTTCTTTGTATATAGTATATAGTGTACCTTTCTATACATAAAAAAAATCAAAGAAACATTTCCAGATACACTAAAACATCTTTAACATAATAATGTTTTGATGCCCATTGCAAAGTAGCACCTGTTTGTTATTACAAACAGATGTACTTCCAATTTTTAATGTAATAGGTTTTATGGAGGTAATTACGGGTTGTATGTAAGTTGAATGTTAGAGACCTGTATGGGATCTTCACCTCTTCACTTAAAAGGGGCCCAATTCTGTTACTCGCTGGACATGCTGAAAGAGGAGTTAGTACTAACTTCTCCTCCAGGGTCTCCGCTATATCATCAGCCATGCTAATCCTGGAGCATGCCTTCGGAGGGGGACAGTGATGTTTCATGCCTTCCACCTGATCCCCTGAGCTTCTGGAGCTGTTTTAGGCTTTGGCAGATAGGCACAAGTGGTGCACAATATTTGAAAGTGAAGACGGCAGCAATAAAAACATAGAAGCAATTAGGGGAATGGGTTGCACTCTCCAGGGACTGATCCTCACCAACACATAACTCAATATTACTTCTGCAAATGTTGTGCACCCAGAGACTAAAGGACTTTACTGCCTGTGTGATGAAAAGCTAAAGGTGCAAATGCCATGGTTTCACATTCAAAACAGTCTGTGCTTGATGAATACTAAGAAAAATGTAAAAGGCCTTGTGATACATTTCTCAGTGTATTGTGTGAAGCTGCAGTCTATGTGAACCTGCATATTATATTCTAACAGAGAGGACCACAGATGAACGATTCTTCACTACTTATTCTAAATTAACAGAGGGATAACAACCTATAAAAAGTAAAATAAGAGTGGCTGAACTTCCCATTCCAACCATCATAGGGTCGCTATGAGTCAGAATCGACTTGACGGAAACAGGTTTTTGGTTTTTCAAGATAGAACAACTCTGCATGTTATTCACGACCATCATACAGAGGCTCCCACTCCAAATCATCCAATTTTAAGTACAGCCCATTGGCACAACCATGTAATTCAGGTATTATCTCTTTTCCAATAAAGTAGAACTTTCTTTTATTTAAGCTAAGTCACATTTCTTCCATCTGCATGCTTTAACTGCATGAGAGAAAGCTCACTGGAATCTCTAGTAGCCTCTTCATGCACACTCACCCTTGATTACTGCTCGCTCCTCAGATGAGCTGACTCTTCAGTTGGCCTATGAGCAGCTGTAACCTCTTAGTTCTTTTGATACCTCTCTTTCTAATCACTTATCCCTGCGATTTATATCATTGGGATGCTACTGGAGGAAGGACACCACCAGTCTTATAGCCTGTTCCTTTAAGGAAACATCTGTTCTGTACTTCTAGAAATTCAAATCACCACAAATTCCTCAAGGGCCACCTATGTGCTTAGAAACCTTCTGGTAACCTGTTCAAGTTAAAATTAACTAGCATATTCAGTACCTGGAATGCACTTATTCTTAACCAGTTGCCTTTAAGTTAATTCTGACTCATGACGACTTCATGGGTATCAGAGTACATTCTAGCAGATTCCTTAGACAAATTTTAAGTAGCACACCTATTACCATATTTCTTACTGGCAATAAAGACATACTTATTCTTTGATAGTATGTTTGCTTTTGTATTTTTGTTAGCAAGTAGATTATTAAAGTCCATATTTATTGGGGTAACTGATTTTTTCTCTGTATGATAAAAATGAAATTATGTGTTTCAAATAATAAAATTTATTTGTGAATAAATTCACTCCTTAATTGAACAACTATTTATTGACCTCCTAGTATATGATTGGAAACTCTGGTGGCCCAGTGGTTAAGAGCTACGGCTGCTAACCAAAAGGTCAGCAGTTTGAATCCACCAGGCGCTCCTTGGAAACCATTTGGGGCAGTTCTACTCTGTCCTTTAGGTCGCTATGACACAGAATTGACTCAATAGAAGTGGGTTTTGGTTTTTAGTATATGGTAGAAACTCTTTGAGTAAGATGTTAGGGATATAGCAAATACTGTCTTCATTAAGCTTTCAGGCAATTGGGGGATATAAAGGAGTAAATAGATAATTGCAACATAAAATGATAAACTCAATAAAGAGAAGCACAGGTGCTATAAGAAAACATAGGATGGGCCTCTTACCCACACATGGTATGGTCAGACAAGACTTCCTGCAGGAACCTGAATTATATCAAAACTGAGACCTGAAGGATGATTATGAGATACCGGGTCTAAAGGAATATTCTAGGTAGAGAAACATTACTGTGTTTGGAGAAACATTGATTTGCAAACCAGTTATTAAGCTTGGAACAGGCCATGTTGGGAGTAGTTACACTGCAGAAATCAACAAATGCCACAAAGCAGTGCCTTCCCCTCCTATGCTCCCCATCCCACCATGGTTGTCAATTTACTAGCACACCACTGAAGTGAGTGAGAGCATAGTAAATTAAGAAATGGAAAATAGTCTGCCTTCAGGCGAGTGGGAAAAAATGAGGCTGCAGTTATAAATAGGAGCCAGATCTTGAAGGACCTTGTAATCCATGATAAAGAATTTGTCAGGAGAAAGAGGAAGCAATGAAGAGTTTTAAAGAAGGGAAAGTCTTGATCCTGTTTGCATTTTTAAAATGCAAAATGTGACTGTAGTATGGAGAAAATTCTGGATGAATATCATGTATAACTTTCTCAGAAACAAGTTGAAGGGCATTTAGTAATTTGAAAAATATAGGAAAAGTGTTCTTAATATGACAAGAGGACACTTGCAGCAGATTTACTCTCATGGCATATTGTAATAGTGTACACTCTAACAGATGGGGAAGTAAAGTAAAATAGATTATGGCAAATGTTTCATCTACTGTCACCTGTAAGACAATAGCCAGAAATGGAAGTCATGTGTTGCATTGGCCACAATGTCAGTTTGAGCATTAAGGCCAAAGAGAAAGCCAGCCAACAGACCATTCATTCACCTACTGCGAATATAATTCATTAACTGTGATATAATTCCTTAACATTTACTAATTAACTGGCAGAGACACCTATAAAGCTAATTTGAGGGGCCTTCTTTTTTCATTAGTGGTATTTGGTAATGAAATTTGAAATGTTTGTTACAGGTAATACGCATTGTTTTACTGTATACATTCTTGATCCAATAGTTTTCCTCAATAAAAAGGAAAATGTGTAACTGATTTTACAATTGTTGTTGTTAGGTGCTGTCGAGTCGGTTCCAACTCATAGTGACCGTATGCACAACAGAATGAAACACTGCCCGGTCCTGTGCCATCCTCACAATCATTATGCTTCAGCCCATCCTTGCAGCCACTGTGTCAATCCACCTCGTTGAGGGTATTCCTTTTTTCTGCTGACCCTGTACTCTGCAAAGCATGATGTCCTTCTCCAGGGATTCATCCCTCCTGACAACATGTCCAAAGTATGTAAGATGCAGTCTCGCCATCCTTGCTTCTAAGGAGCATTCTGGTTGTACTTCTTCTAAGACAGATTTGTTTATTCTTTTGGCAGTCCATGGTATATTCAATATTCTTCGCCAACACCACAATTCAAAGGCGTCAACTCTTCTTTGGTCTTCCTTATTCATTGTCCAGCTTTCACATGCACATGATGCGATTGAAAACACCATGGCTTGGGTCAGGCGCACCTTAGTCTTCAGGGTGACATCTTTGCTCTTCAACACTTTGAAGAGGTCCTTTGCAGCAGATTTGCCCAATGCAATGCGTCTTTTGATTTCTTGCCTGCTGCTTCCATGGCTGTTGATTGTGGATCCAAGTAAAATGAAATCCTTGACAACTTCAATCTTTTCTCCATTTATCATGATGTTGCTCATTGGAGCAGTTGTGAGGATTTTTTGTTTTCTTTATGCTGAGGTGTAATCCATACTGAAGGCTGTGGTCTTTGATCTTCATTAGTAAGTGCTTCAAGTCCTCTTCACTCTCAGCAAGCAAGGCTGTGTCATCTGCATAATGCAGGTTGTTAATGAGTCTTCCTCCAATCCTGATGCCCCGTTCTTCTTCATATAGTCCAGCTTCTCGGATTATTTGTTCAGCATACAGATTAAATAGGTATGGTGAAAGAATACAACCCTGACGCACACCTTTCCTGACTTTAAACCAATCAGTATCCCCTTGTTCTGTCAGAACAACCGCCTCTTGATCTATGTAAAGGTTCCTCATGAGCACAATTCAGTGTTCTGGAATTCCCATTCTTCTCAGTGTTATCCACAGTTTGTTATGATCCACACTGTCAGATGCCTTTGCATAATCAAGAAAACATAGGTAAACATCCTTCTGGTATTCTCTGCTTTCAGCCAGGATCCATCTGACATCAGCAATGATATCCCTGGTTCCACGTCCACTTCTGAAACTGGCCTGAATTTCTGACAGTTCCCTGTCGATATACTGTTGTAGCCATTTTTGAATGATCTTCAGCAGAATTTTGCTTGCGTGTAATATTAATGATATTGTTCTATAATTTCCACATTCGGTTGGATCACCTTTCTTGGGAATAGACATAAATATGGATCTCTTCCAATCAGTTGGCCAGGAAGCTGTCTTCCATATTTCTTGGCATAGACAAGTGAGTACCTCCAGTGCTCCATCTGTTTGTTAAACATCTCAACTGATATTCCGTCAATTCCTGAAGCCTTGTTTTTTGCCAATGCCTTCAGAGCGGCTTGGACTTCTTCCTTCAGTACCATCAGTTCCTGATTATATGCCACCTCTTGAAATGGTTGAATATCGACTAATTCTTTTTGGTATGGTGACTCTGTGTATTCCTTCCATCTTCTTTTGATGCTTCCTGCATCATTTATTATTCTCCCCATGGAATCCTTCACTATTGCAACTTGAGGCTTGAATTTTTTCTTCAGTTCTTTCAACTTGAGAAACGCCGAGTGTGTTCTTCCCCTTTGGTTTTCTATCTCCAGCTCTTTGCACATGTCATTATAATACTTTATTTTGTCTTCTCGAGAGGCCCTTTGAAATCTTCTGTTCAGTTCTTTTACTTCATCAGTTCTTCCTTTTGCTTTAGCAGCTCGACGCTCAAGAGTAAGTTTCAGAGTCTCCTCTGACATCCATCTTGGTCGCTACTTTTTTCTGTCTTTTCAGTGACCTCTTGCTTTCTTCATGGATGATGTCCTTCTACAACTTGTCTGGTCTTCGGTCACTAGTGTTCAGTGTGTCAAATCTATTGTTGAGATGGTCTCTAAATTCAGGTAGGATATATTCAAGGTCATATTTTCACTCTTGTGGGCTTGCTCTGATTTTCTTCAGTTTCAGCTTGAACTTGCATATGAGCAATTGGTGGTCTGTTGCACAGTCGGCCCCTGGCCTTGTTCTGACTGATGATATTGAGCTTTTCCATCGTCTCTGTCCACAGATGTAGTCAATTTGATTTCTGTGTGTTCCATCTGGCGAGGTCCATGTGTATAGTCACCGTTTATGTTGGTGAAAGAAGGTATTTGCAATGAAGAAGTCTTTGGTCTTGCAATATTCTATCATTCAATCTCTGGCATTGTTTCTGTCATCAAGGCCATATTTTCCAACTATTGATCCTTCTTCTTTGTTTCCAATTTTCACATCCCAATCGCCAGTAATTATCAATGCATCTTGACTGCATGTTCGATCAATTTCAGACTGCAGCAGCTGAAAAAATCTTCTATTTCTTCAGCTTTGGCCCTAGTGGTTGCTGCATAAATTTGAATAATAGTCGTATTAACTGGTCTTCCTTGTAGGCATATGGATATTATCCTATCACTGACAGCATTGTACTTCAGGATAGATCTTGAAACGTTCTTTTTGACGATGAATGCAACACCAGTCCTCTTCAAGTTGTCATTCCCAGCATAGTAGACTATATGATTGTCCGATTCAAAATGGCCAATACCCGTCCGTTTCAGCTCACTAAAGCCTAGGATATTGATGTTTATGCATTCCATTTCATTTTTGAGGATTTCCAATTTTCTTAGATTCATACTTTGCACATTCCAGGTTCCGATTATTAATGGATGTTTGCAGCTGTTTCTTCTCATTTTGAGTTGTGCCACATCAGCAAATTAGGGTCCCGAAAGCTTTACTCCATCCACATCATTAAGGTCGACTCTACTTTGAGGAGGCAGCTCTTCCCCAGACATCTTTTGAGTGCCTTCCAACCTGGGAGGATCATCTTCCAGCACTATATCAGACAATGTTCTGCTGCTATTCCTAAGGTTTTCACTGGCTAATGCTTTTCAGAAGTAGACTGCCGGGTCCTTCTTCCTAGTCCATCTTAGTCTGGAAGCTCAGTGGAAACCTGTTCTCCATGGGTGACCCAGCTGGTATCTGAATACAGGTGGCATAGCTTCCAGCATCACAGAAACACACAAACCCCCATAGTATGACAAACTAACAGACCCTCATAAATTTAACATGTCTGTGGTCTACAAGGAGCCCTGGTGACACAGTGGTTAAGAGCTTGTCTGCTGACCAAAAGATTGGCAATTTGAACCTACCAGCCGCTTCTTGGAAACCATATGGGGCACTTCTATTCTATCCTGTAGGGTCGCTATAAGTCAGAACTGACTTGAAGGCAACTGTTTTTTTTTTTTTTTTATTGGTTTTGGTGGTCTATGGTCATTTAAAATTTTGCTAAAGTTTACATATGAAATACATATAATGCTGGATTGCTTTGTATGTTATAATCAGTCACTTACTTAGTGAGTGAGGCTGGTCAACACCCCTACATCTGCATCTCAATAAAGCTTTGTTGTTCACTTTGCTACTGACAGACTGAAAGAAAGAATTGAATAAATGGGAAGACATCATATTCTTGGCCAAGAAGATGCAACATGTCAGTGCTTTCAAAACGAATTTATAAATTAAATGCAATCCTGATAAAATTCCAAGATAAATTTTTTTTTAATTAATGAGCTGACTCAAAAATAGGTATGGAAAATAAGCGCAAAAGATAGGAAAATTATGGAAAGGAGGATGAATGAGGGATGTTTAGCACTACCAGATGCTACCACAAATTATGTAAAACAAGCCCATTTCTACCTTCAAGTCAATTCTGACTCATACGACCCTATAGGACAGAGTAGAACTACCCCATAGGGTTTTCTAGGGTTTCCAACAAGTGGCTGGTGGATTCAAACTGCTAGCAGAAGAACGAATAGCCACTTGCACCACCAGGGGTGCGTATTATATAGCTCTGGTAATTAAAGAGTGAGATACTTGTGCATAAATTGAGAGACAGATTAATGGAACAGAATAGAGAAGCCAGAAATAGACCCAAGTACATATGGAAGGAAACCCTGGTGGCGTAGTGGTTAAGTGCTATGGCTGCTAACCAAGAGGTCAGCAGTTCAAATCTGCCAGGTGCTCCTTGGAAATGCTATGGGGCAGTTCTACTCTGTCTTATAGGGTCACTATGAGTCAGAACTGACTTGATGGCAGTGGGTTGGTTGGGTTACATATTGAAAGTTAGTATGCCATAAAGGTGGCATTGCAAATGGATAGATTTAAAAAAAAGTTGTAAACATTAAAAATGAAACCATAAAAGTACAAGAAGAATGTATGGTCTACCTTAAGAAAAATAATCTTGGTATAGGGAAGGACTTTGAAAACATGACACACAAAACAGAAACTACAGGAAATGAAATGTAAATTTGAACACGTATAATATAATTTTCTGCCTGATAAAAATATCATAAACAAAGTAAAAGGCAAGTACTATGCTAAAAAAATGCTAGAGATAAAATATTTGTGACATATGAAACAGGGAATTGTTTAAATTAATATACAAAGAACAAATCATTAAGGAAAACAACAACCAAATAGAAAATAGGCAAAGATAATGGTGACTTCACAGAAAAGTAAGCAAAAATGGATTTTAAATATGTGAAAAGATGCTCAGTTTTACTCATTATATGAATAAACGTAAATCTAAACTTCAAAGAAATAGAAATGTTCACCTTCAGATTGGCAGAGTAACAGAGTATAGTAATGGCACCCTCATATATTTGGTAGGAAGGTAAATTGATATAGAAATTTTAAAAGACAGTTGGACAATTTATATCCATATTTCAAATGCAGACATTCTTTGACCCAGCAAATTACAATAATTATTACTATAATTTAAATAATTTATTCGTTATGTATATTTGTACATAGATACACAGCAATATTTATCGTACCATTATTTGCAATAGCAAAATATTTGATACAAACTACATTTTATTAGTAAGAAAAAGTTTCATAAATTATTGTGCAATCATGTAATGGGATACATCATCCAAAAAATAATAATAACAATAAAGCAGACCTGTCAGTACTGAATAAAAGAATCTGCAATGTATTGTGCTAATGGGATAAAAGGGATGCAGGACAGCGTGTAAAGTATTATACCACTGCATTAAAAAAAAGGTTAAGTAGGCTCACAGAAATATGCATGTGAGTATATGATAGAAGGGAAACCCTGGTGGCATAGGGGGAACCCTGGTGGCATAGTGGTTAAGTGCTACAGCTGCTAACGAAAAGGTCAGCTGTTCAAATCCAACAGGCGCTCCTTAGAAACCCTATGGGGCAGTTCTACTCTGCCCTATACGGTCACTGTGATTCGGAATTGACTCAACTGCAACGGGTTTGGTTTTTTTATGGGATATGATAGAATGCCTTTGGAAGGACACAAGCAAGGAATGGTAAGAGAACAGGTAGAAGCAGTGTTCTGTTTTGTTTTTAAATATACATCTGTTTATTGCATGTAATTTTGGGGGGCGAGAGGGTCAAATTCAGCCATGGTTGGAATCTGAGACACAGTTTTAATTCTCCTGGAATCTAGACTTATGGGGTCTACGGAGTTTGGGGTAACCCACCCAGGCCATTGCCCTCAGATGTCCTTTTGACCTTGAGCCTTGAGAAAACTGGTTTCCTAAAGTCACCTTTAGGACAAACAACAGCCTAGTAAGCAGGTTACTGAAGACTATTTTGTCTTAGGCTTTGGACTCTTTTGTCTTAGGCTTTGGACTCTTTTGAAGAACTATGTGCAGTCAGTTTCCGGAAACAGAAACTTCAGGGTCAGACTGGAAGCTGTATTTTAAGGTAAATTGTTATTATATAAACACTGTTCCTGGGCCCTTTTCCATGGCAATGTCAGTAACATGGGGTATAAGAATTTTGGGAAGTTCTGTCATCTTTGGAACATTTTTGGCTCCCTAGTTGAAATGTTTCCCCGATTTGCAAATTGTGTAATAAGTAAATTTCAATTATTGGGCTAATATGGTTTTTGTTTTTTTCAAATCAATGACAAGAATATTATGAAAAGGTTTCAGGGAATGCTCCAGCAAAGGCAAAATATGTTCACTGAGTGAAAGATAACAACTTAAGCAAAAGTTAAAAAGGCTTTCGTATAGTGCGTTTCATCATCTTCACTCGTGATATATCTACTACATGGTAGAAGGCTTGGACTATGTATGTCTTGCCTTAATTTCCATCATATTCATTGGGATTGGCATAGTGCCTAGTGCCTAGTAAGCACTCAATCTATGGAATAAATAAGTGTATAAATGAATGAAGGAAAGGCAAGTTTGTGTTATGGTTATGATATAACGTTTACCATTTCTTTTAAGGGCAGAATTTTTGTTCTTAGTTTTATAAATGACTTTGCTACTATATTTTTGCCATTATATGTCTATGGTCAGTTTAATTTTTCAGTTACTCTTTATTGTATTTAATAAGGGAAAATATGATGATATTCAGAAATCTAGGAATTTAGAATAATATTAAAATGGATCACTTTGGGAAGAAAAGGGCCTACTAAAATGCCTACCAAAGACCTACAGAGACTACCAAAAATGCTTGTTTAAAATGCAGATTGCTACGCTCCTCTCCTGGCAATTCTGATTGAATAAGTCTGGGGTAGTGCTTAGGAATGTTTAAACATATTCTCAGGTAAATTTGATGCCCATCAAAAATAGAGAATCTTTGATATTCAAAAAAAATTTTCCCTAAGAGACTTGATAGTAAAGATTTGTGGTAAAACAATTTAGTGTATATCATGAATTGAATTGTGTCCACTATAAATACATGTCAACTTAGTTAGGTCATTGTTCCCAGTATTGTGTGATCATCCACCATTTTGTGATTGATGTAATTTTCCTGAGTTGTAAATCCTAATCTCTGCCTGTGGTTAACGAGACACGATTAGATTATGTTAAAGAGGATTAAGGTGGGATGTAACACCCTTATTCAGGTCACATCTCTGATACAATGTAAAGGGAGTTTCCCTGGGGTGTGGCCTGCATCACCTTTTATCTTACAAGAGATAAAAGGAAAGGGAAGCAAACAGAGAGTGGGGACCTCATACCACCTAGAAAGAAGCACCAGGAGCATAGCTCATCATTTGGACCCAGGGTTCCCATGCTGAGAAGCTCCTTGACCAGGGGAAGATAGATGACAAGGACTTTCCTCCAGAGCTGACACAGAGAGAAAACCTTCCCCTGGAGCTAACACCCTGAATTTGGACTTTCAAACTACTGGACTGTGAGAGAATAAATTTCTCTTTGTTAAAACCATCCACTTGTGGTATTTCTGTCATAGCAGCAATAGATGACTAAGATAGAATTCTCTTTAAAAAAGAAAACAGTCAATAAGCATTCCTAATGTGTTTACTTTCTACCAGTCACTGATCTCAGTATTTTACAAATATGAACTCATTTAATCTCCAAAACCACACTATGAAGTAGGCAGTATTTTTCTTCCTATTTTGTAGATGAGGAAACTGAGACATAGAGAAATTTAAAAAAAAAAATTCCCCAAGTTCACATATCTAATAAATCAGGTCTAGGCAACTCCAGAGTCTGCACTTAGTGCTTTTGTCTACAAACATTTTACAACATATAAAGTATTCCAATATTGTTTGACCCTCTAATAAATACGCATTCGGGCACACTGGATCACACAAAAAGAAAACGACAACAAAAACAAAAATTTTAAACTGTCATTTAAATAAAAATTAGAAATCAAGCACTGCAAAATATTCAGCCAGAACTTTTTAAATTAGGTTCAGTAGTTGATTATCTTCTTTTCAAATATGACATGTCTTAACTCAGCATCACAGATTTTATTCAAAGTAATTCTGGAAATTTGAATGAGAAAAATTGAGTACTATATATCCGAATCAAAGGAAAAAAGTCACTTGATTAAGGGAAATCCAAATAGATTCTGGATATATTTTCATAGTCTGAATTTGGAGGTCTAGGATTGTGGCTTTGAAGTACCTTTCAAACTTTAATAATAATCTTTGTCTTGGTGTTTGTCTGTGTTGCAGTGGCCAAATATGTGAACTCCAAAGTTTTAAATGCTGCTGTGCTGCTGTCCCTGCCTGATGATACAACAATTGATTATCCAACACAAAGAAGAAGAAGGCCTGACGCCTGTAGGGATCAAAGCAACTACTATCACAAACACGTTACATGATCATGACCCATTAGATAGTGGCACAGATCTGGACTGATCAAGTCCCCAGAAGATAATGATCTATTGTTTAGCTTAGGTTGAAGAATGACCAGAAGGAAGGACCATTAAAGTGAAAAATGGTCTTGCTGGTAGCTACGCTGTGAGGGGAAACTGAGAAGTGAAATAGAAAACACAACCTGCAAAATTGTACTATGATTCCCAAAACAAACAGACTACCATAGACTATTGAAGCTCAGAGTTTTTATACCAGCTCCTTCAGACCCAGGTTTTCTGGAGAAGACTACAGAAAATCTGATCTAACAGTAAGAACAGTAATGTTGCCCAGATTCATGTCTTCTAACCAAAAGTTCAGCAGTTTGAATCCACCAGCTGCTCTTTGGAAACCCTATAGGGCAGTTCTACTCTGTCCTATAGGGTCACTATGAGTCGGAATTGACTCAATGGCAAAGGTGTAAGATAAATTTACAGACTGTTCATACAACTCTCTAGCTTACAGATTTGATCCAGTTACTGCCAAGACCATGCTATTACGAACTTCAGTCTCCAGAATCCTCTAAGTATCCCTCTCTAGCTCAGTTCTTATGAGACACCTCATGATGCCTCTGGTGTCTCTTATACCTTGCTACACGGTGAGCTAATAATCCTAACCATGACTACAATTGTGTTCCTGGTTGTCTTTCTCTGGTTTGCTTCAATGCCTTTGTTAACACAAAAAAGAAGCACTCTAAAATAAAAAAGGTCTTCCAATCATGCCTCCTTATCATATGTAGGGAGTCCCGGGTGGTGCAGATGGTTAATGTGCTTGGCTGCTAACTGAATGGTTGGAGGTTCAAGTCTACCAGAGGCACCTCAGAGGAAAGACCTCATGGTCTACTTCCAAAAGGTCACAGCCATTGAAAACGCTATGGAGCACAATTCTACTCTGACATGCATGGGGCCGCCATGAGTCAGAACTGACTCTACAGCAATTGGTTATCCTGTGTAGAAGCTGCAAAGAGAATGTTCATCCACTATCCAGGTGCATTATAATAAAGTGCATTCCACATTCCTATATCGACCACTCTACTAATTGCACTATTCTGTGCTGCTGACTTCATTGCTCCTAAATTGGTAATTATATGTTTGTGCACATGATCCAAATTAGCATAGTTAATATGCCTTTTATGAGAATGTGAGTTTGACCGCATTCGATAATAATATTATTATATTGATATTGAGTCAGACACTGTACTCAGCAATGATCAATCCATCATTTTTCGGAAGTGGTTTAAGTATTTAGAGATCTATAACTGTGCAGTGCCTTGCATGAGAAAGGCACACTTTCTTTGCCTTACCTCACTGTATAGCCACTGATAGAAAATGTCAGTGTCTAGTGCTGTCACACTGACATCTTCCCTCACAGCTAAATCGATTTATGTTCAACAATGAAGATGCAAGAAGTAATTCTGCAAAGGATTATGCAGCAGAACTCTGTTTCTGTTTCTTTGTTTCTGTTTCTCTGTCTCTCCCTCCAAACATATGCACACTATCTCTCTCTCCACACACACACACACACACACACACACACACACACACTTTTATCTTTAGAAAAGAAATTTCACTTAATATAGTGTTCTAGTTTGGTGAACTAATGGGGAGTTACCTTTTAATTAGTTGTCTCTCATAAGCAAGCAGTTGTGACTGTCTTCTTTTTTATAATTAATTTTGATAGAATCATAGAATCATGGAATAGCTGGAGCTCAAAGTGATATTAATGATCATCTAAACAAACCCAAAGGCACCCTGGTGGTGCAATGGCTAAGCACCGGCTGCTAACCGAAAAGTTGGTGGTTCAAACCCACCAGCTAAATTACAGGAGAAAAGACCTAGCGATCTGCTGCCATAAAGATTACTGCCTAGGAAAGCCTATGGGGCAATTCTACTCTTTCCTATAGTGTAACTATGAGTTGGAATTGACTCAACGGCACACAACAAAGAATCGCAACTAATTTTATATATGAGGAACTTAGGACTGCAGAAGGCAGGAGAGATTAGTCAGCTAGCTTATGAATTAACTGCAATCTAGAATTAGTAAGCAAATCTATTCATATCAGAGTGAGAGTTTTCACCAATCACAAACCTTAGTGTGTATCACCGTATTTGTGGAAGGATTAAAGTTCCTGAGTATTTGTTGATTATGGAATAAACATGCTTATAAAAAAATTTTTTTTTTTGCTTATGCTTGTGATTAATTTAGAAATATTATCCTGAGCATGTTACGTAGTTGTGTTAAGTGCCATCAAGTCCATTCTGACTCACAGAGGCCATATGTACAACAGAATGAAACACTGCCCAATCCTGCACCATCCTCACAATTGTTGCTATGCTTGAGCCCATTGTTGTAGCCACTGTGTCAATCCTTCTCGTTGAGGGTCTTCCTCTTTTTTGCTGACCCTCTATTTTACCAAGCATGATGTCCTTCTCCAGGAATTGATCCCTCCTGATAACATGTCCAAAGTATGTGAGACTTAGTCTCGCCATCCTCACATCTAAGGAGGATTCTGGTTCTACTTCTTTCAAGACAAATTTGTTTGTTCTATTGGCAGCCCATGGCATATTCAATATTCTTCGCCAACGCCTCAACTCAAAGATGTTAATTCTTTGGTCTTCCTTATTCATCGTCCAGCTTTCACATGCATAGGAGGCAATTGAAAACACCATGGCTTGGGTCAGACACACCCCAGTCCTCAAGGTGACGTATCTGCTTTTCAACACTTTAAAGAGGTCTTTTGCAGCTGGTTTGCCCAATGCAATACATCTTTTGATTTCTTGACTGCTGCTTCCATGGGTGTTGATGGTGGATCCAAATAAAATGAAATCCTTGACAACCTCAATCTTTTCTCCATTTATCTTATCATGATGTTGCTCATTGGTTCAGTTTTGAGGATTTTTGTTTTCTTTATATTGAGGTGTAATCCATACTGAAGGCTGTGGTATTTGATCTTCATCAGTAAGGGCTTTAAGTCCTCGTCACTTTCAGCAATCAATGTTGTGTCATCTGTATAATGCAAGTTGTTATTGAGTCTTCCTCCAATCGTGATGCCCTGATCTTCTTCATATAGTTCAGCTTCTCGGATTAATTGCTCCGCATACAGATTGAATAAGTTGAAAGGATACAACCCTGACACACAACTTTCCTGACTTTAAACCATAAAGTATCCTCTTTTTCTGTTTGAACGCTATCTCTTGATCCGTGTACAGATTCCTCATGAGCACAATTAAGTGTTCCAGAATTCCCATTCTCTGCAACGTTATCCATAATTTGTTATGACCCACACAGTCAAATGCCTTAGCATAGTCAATAAAACACACATAAACGTCTTTCTGGCATTCTCTGCTTTCAGCCAGGACCTGTCTGACATCAGCAATGATACCCCTGGTTCCATGTTCTCTTCTAAATCCAGCTTGAATTTCTGGCAGTTTCCTATCAATGTATTGCTGCAGCTGCTTTTGAATGATCTTCAGTAAAATTTTGCTTGTGTGTGATGTTAAGGATATTGTTTGATAATTTCCACATTCCATTGGATCACCTTTCTTGGGAATAGACATAAATATGGATCTTTTCCAGTCGGTTGGCCAGGTACCTGTCTTCCAAATTTCTGGGCTTAGAGGAGTGAGCACTTCCATCGCTGCATCCATTTGTTGAAACATCTCAATTGGTTTTCCATGAATTCCTGGAGCCTTGTTTTTTGACAATGACTTCAGTGAAGCTTAGACTTCTTCCTTCAGTAACATCAGTTCCTTATCATATGTTACCTCCTGAAATGGTTGAACGTTGACCAATTCTTTTTGGTATAGTGACTCTGTATTCCTTCCATCTTCTTTTGATGCTTCCTGCACTGTTTAATATTTCCCCCATAGAATCCTTCAGTATTGCAACTCGAGGCTTGAATTTTTGCTTCAGTTCTTTCAGCTAGAGGAATGCTGAGCATTCCTTCCTTTTGGTTTTCTGTCTCAAGGTCTTTGCACATGTCATCGTAATACTTTACTTTGTCTTCTGGAGCCGCCCTTTGAAATCTTCGGTTCAGCTCCCTTACTTTACCATTTTTTTGTTTTGCTTTAGCTACTCAATGTTCAAGAGCAAGTTTCAGAGTCTCTTCTGGCGTCCATTTAGGTCTTTTCTTTCTCTTCTGTCTTTTTAATGACCTCTTGTTTTCTTCAAAAATGATGTCCTTGATGTCATTCCACAACTCATCTAGCCTTCAGTCATTAGTGTTCAACAAGTCACATCTATTCTTGAAATGGTCTCTAAATTCAGGTGGGATATACTCAAGGTTGTCCTTTGGCTCTCGTGGACTTGTTCAAATTTTCTTCAGTTTCAGCTTGAACTTGCATATGAGTGATGGTCTGATTTGATTTCAGCCCCTGGTCTTGTCCTGACTGATGACATCGAGCTTTTCCATTGTCTTTTTCCACAGATGTAGTCGATTTGATTCCTTCATATTCCAACTGGTGATATCCATGTGTATAGTTGCCATTTATGTTGGTGAAAAAGGTATTTGTAGTGAAGAAGTCCTTGGTCTTGCAAAATGCAACCATGCAATCTCCAGTATCATTTCTATCACCAAGGCCATATTTTCCAACTACCAATCCTTCTTCTTTGTTTCCAACTTTTGTATTCCAGTCACCAGTAATCATCAATGCATCATGATTGCATGTTCAATCAATTTCAGACTACAGAAGTTGGTAAAAGTGTTCAGTTTCTTCATCTTTGGCCTTAGTGGTTGGTGCATAAATTTGAATAATAGTCATATTAACTGGCCTTCCTTGTAGGTGTAAGGATATTATCCTATCACTGACAGCGTTGTACGTCAGAATAGATCTTGAAATGATCTTTTTGACGATTAATGCAAAGCCATTCCTCCTCAAGTTGTCATTCCCAGCATAGTAGACTGTGATTGTCCAATTCAGAATGACCAGTACTAGTCCATTTCAGCTCACTAATGCCTAGGATATCGGTGTTTATGTGTTCCACTTCATTTTTTACAATTTCCAATTTTCCTAGTTTCATACTTGGTACATTCCCCATTCCGATTATTAACGGATGTTTACAGCTGTTTCTTCTCATTTCGAGTCGTGCCACATGAGCAAATGAAGGTCCCAAAAGCTTGACTCCATCCACATCATTAAGGTTGACTCTATTTTGAGGAGGCAGCTCTTCCCCAGTCGTGTTTTGAGTGCCTTCCAACCTGGGGGCTCATCTTCCTGCACTATATTAGACAATGTTCTGCTGCTATTCATAAGGTTTTCACCAGCTAATTCTTTTCAGAAGTAGACTACCAGGTCATTTTTCCTTGTCTGTCTTAGTCTGGAAGCTCAGCTGAAACCTGTACACTATGAATGACCCTGCTGCTATTTGAATACCAGTCGACGGCAGTGGGGTGGGTTTAGCATAGCTTCCAGAATCACAGCAACACACAAGCCCCCACAGTAGGACAAACTGATGGACTCGTGGTGGTGTTACAAACACCTTATTAAAAGGCATATTACGTGGATCAACCAAATGCTGTTACTATGATATGCATAATAAATTGATTGATGTATTTTTAAGTCTTAAGAACTGAACAAAAATATTTTAGACACACAGAAGTATTGTTTAGCTGCTTTATAAATTAGGTAACTAAAGACCAGTAAGTACTTTTTAAATTTTATCTCTAACTTGCAATTCTATTTTATCAAAATGTCTATTAGTTTATATATAAAATAAAATTTACTTGACTCACATTTACTTAATTCACAATTTAGGTAATATTAAGATGCGTCATTTATAAGAATTTGCATTTTTTCCCTACTAAGAATACTTAAAGGCTTCCAGTGAGGTTATATAATAAGTTATTTTCTAAACAATGCTAGCAAAACCACTGGAAAATATTTTTTACGGTATAAAACAGGATTTCTAATTAAGTAACTTGTGTTTGCTACACAGGGATGACTTTAAGAATCAAGGATACAATGCAGTTATAAAAGGCTTTCTAACTAGAAACTCTGTAAATGAACTAGACAAGGAATAAACAAGACAGAATGACATGTTCTTTTGGGTCACAGAAGAGGTACAAATCTTTTGTTAGTGACTTCATAATTTAGTACAGAAAGGAAAGCTTTATTCCCCAAAAATCTTGAGTAAAAATGCCAGTAACAATTCAAGGCATTACTCAATGTATAACAAATCAAAAAGAAAGGACAAATATGTCAAGTAATAAAAAATGGACAAACGATATGAATAGGGAGGTTCATAACAAGAAATATGAACTCCCAATAAGATAGACAAATGTTTAATTATATTAGTGGTCAATACTATGAAATTTAAAATGGGAAAATATTTTGCCCTCCGAAATTATCAAAAATTAAAATAATAATAATATCATCAGAGTTGGTGGGATGGTCATCTTCTACACTGATGGTGGTTGTAAAAATTGGTTTGAGGTCAATTTGGCAACCCTTATGAAAAAAAAAGTTGAAAAGATGCATCCTCTTTCTCTCAGTAATTCAGTTCCTAGGAATTTATAGTAAGGATATTGTAGAATAAGTGGACAAAGATGGATGTACAAGGATATTTACATTTATAATAATTATAAATTAATGTCAAATAGTAGGAAAGTAGTTCAATAAGTTACAGTTTATTCTTGCAATGGAATACTATGCAGTCTTTAAAATGTGTGTGAATATTTAATAATGAAAAAACAAGTTATGAAAAACTATAACATACATAGTATAATTCAACTTTTTATAAGTATAAATGTATACATTGATAAATGCCTGAAAATACATACAGCAAGGTGTTAGCAGTTGATATAGCTGGAAAGTGGGATTATGATTGTTTTTGTTTTCTTCCTTTGACTTGCCTTGATTTTACTTTAATAAGTTACAGGGAAATGAGTTTTCTTGTAATGAGAAAAATAAGACCTATTTTTAGTTCTTGAGAAAAGATGTGTTAGTAGGCAGTACTTGATTCATTTTCAAACCCAAGGTATGCCTTTAGTCATTTATAAATTTTACCTTGACTGTTCCCGAAACGGTTTGAAGTGGCAAAAATAGTGTTATAATCAATAAACTCTGTTAAATTGGGGGAAATAACTTAGTCTAGGCCCTAAAGAGGTTGTAGTATCTGGAAGTGGTGTGGCGGGTGGGGGTGTGAAGACGGCGGTGGGAACAGTGAAAGCAATGGCATAAAAGTGGGACAACATGAGGGAGGTATGGTTGGAGAATAAGAATGAGACTAATGTGACTATGTACCTGGGTGGCACAAAAAGTTAAGCACTCTGCTGCTAACCAAAAGGTTGGTGATTTGAGTCCATCCAGGAACACCTTGAAAGGCCTGGAAATCTACTTCTGAAAAATCAGCCATTTAAAACCCTATGGAGCACAGTTCTACTCTGACACACATGGCGTTGCCAGGAGTTGGCATCGACTAGATAGTAACTGGTTTTGGTTTCTTAATATGAATATATAGATACAAAAAAGACCAGAAGATGATCAGGCTCTCATTCTCCTCATGAAATACCCTTTTAAAAATCTTACTAAATATTCACAAAGGACAAAGATAAGCTGTCAAGTACAAAAACGTCCTTTGAAATTTAGTGGAATCACATTTTGGTTTAAGGTGTATCGTCAATTAAAAAATATATATATGTATATATAAACATATACCAAAAACCAAACCCACTGCTGTCGGGTCGATTCCAACTCATAGCAACCCTATAGGACAGAGTAGAACTGCCCCATAGAGTTTCCAAGGAGCACCTGGCGGATTTGAACTGCTGACCTCTAGGTTAGCAGCTGTAGCACTTAACCACTATGCCACCAGGGTTTCCATATAAACATATATATATATATATATATATATATATACACACACACACATTATTGTGGGAAACTGGGTGAAGTACACAGGATCTCTCAGTACTGTTTCTTACAAATATTCTTATCCCAAAATAAAATGTTTAATTTAAAAAATTGAATCCCCCAAGTCTAAAATAGGATATGGATTAATATTCTGAAGGCTACATCTTAAAATCATGACTTTATAGGTAATTTTGAAATTCTACTTGTTTTGGAAGCACTAAGTTGCATATACTTTTAAAGAAATGATGTTGGTGTTGAGCAAGATCAACAAAGGCCCACTGACCTGAGTTCTGAGAGAAATAGAAACTCCTCTCCTGAGGAGGGGCTTATAGGCTCTTGATCATTAGGCTTCAAATTAGGTCCTGATTATGTAAGTATTTAGCAGTCTTTGTTATTATCTTAAATTTTCACTTGAGTTTTGAAGACAGCCAGTTATTGGTCACTTAAAATATATACCATCACCCTTCTGTTAGTTTTTTGTACTATGGTGGCTAGTTGTGTTGCTGTAATGGTGGAAGCTATGTCACTGGTATTTCAAATACCAGCAGGGTCACCTATGGTGAATAGGTTTCAGTGGAGCTTCCAGACTAAGGCAGTCTAGGAAGAAAGGCCTGGTGATCTCCTTCTGAAAATGTGTTAATGAATACCTCATGGAACACAACGGAATATAGTCCAGTATAGTGCTGGAAGATGAAGCCCGTAGGTTGGAAGGCACTCCAAATATACAGTGGCCAAAACAATGGACTGGAGCGCACCAGTGATCGTAAAGATAGTGGTGGATCCAGCGACTTTTTGTTCTGTTGTACATGGGGTCATCATGACTTGGAGCAAGTAACACCACCACCAACAACAAAAATATACCACAAGAAGAAATAAGGCCAAAAGGCAAAGGAACTAGCAGGAAAACAAGGAAAGCAGAATATCTACTAATTCTTTTGATGTCCTCTATGACCCCGATACTGGGCCACTGCCGTTCCCACCCCATCAGCAATTTCCTATTCAACTATGGACAATTATTGAAGAATTATTGAAGAAGCCCTATGTTTCTGAAAGAGAATAAATTAGATGCATAAATTGAGGTCTGTGAGAAAGGAAGCCCAATAGTAATGTTGAGAAAGTGAATGTGTTGAACTTTAGTGTTTTATGATGCATCTGGTTTATGCAGGGGTAATTGCAAAATTACTGTTGAGATGTTATCTCTTTTACAGAGATACAAGTCAATAAACATCAAATTTCCATTTTTGAAAATATCCTGGTCTAATTCTAAGGGGCATCAATATTACTTAAAACCAATCTTAGATGGGATTAGGGGTGGGGAATGGCTAGAATAGTTTTCCATTAAAGACTAACTAAACACATTTATTTATCCATTAATTTGACAAGTATACATGGTCCAAGCACTAAGATTCAAGCACAGTGACACTAGAGATATAGAAATATATGTTTTTTGACCTAGAGATGCATATAGAACAGACAGAGCATAGAATTGTCTCCATAATAGTCTCTGTTAGCTATGAGGAGGAGTCATGGCATCTGCAAAGTCTTTTGAAAAGTATTACCAGTTAGGCACATATGCCAGAAAGTATAAACATTATCTTCTTTAATTTTTACAAGCACAGTATTGAGATTTGACTTATCCTCACTTTACAGAGAAAGGAAATGTAAATTCAAAGTGATTAAGTTATTTGCCCAAAGTCACAAAACTTGTGTATAATCAACCACAAACTTGAACCAAGGCTGCTTAATTCTAAAACCTTTTATTTTATACTATACCACACATCATCCCCTCAAGCTGCTTACAATCAAGTTATGCAATTATCTTTTTTCTTGCCTATCCCCACTAACAAATAAACTCAAGAACAGGGACTTGTCTTACTTATTGCTGTATCTCCAGTGTGTAAATCAGTATATGACAAATAGTAGGCATTTATTAATATCTGTTGAATTATAGTACTATATACATCAAAATTCATTTTAATTATCATTGTTGTTATTATAAGCTAATTCAAAATAGGTGCACATACTCCAGTGAGGACTGTCACAATAATCCACTGGGCTATAGGAAAACAGTGTATAAACTCCTATTTCTATTTCATTCACCCTTTCTAACTTCTATTTTTGTGTTTCACATGCACATTATATATTGGTGCAGAAGTTTATGTGTGTTGTTCTTGTTGTTGTTAGGTGTCATAGAATCAGTTCCGACTCATAGAGACTCTGTGTACAACAGAATGAAACACTGCTGGTCCTGCACCACCCTCACAGTCATTTTTATGCTTGAGCCCATTGTTGCAGCCACTGTGTCAGACCATCTCCTTGAGCGTCTCCCTCTCTTTTGCTGACCCCCTACTTTACCAAGCATGATGTCCTTCTCCAGGGACTGGTCCATCGTGATAAAATGCCCAAAGTATGTGAGATAAAGTCTCACCAACCTCATTTCTAAGGAACGTTCTGGCTGTATTCCTTCCAAAACAAATTTGTTCCTTCTTTTGACATTCTACAGTATATTCGATATTCTCCGTCAGCACCATAATTCAAAAGGGTCCATTCCTCTTCAGTCTTTTTTATTCATTGCCCAGATTTCATATGCATATGAGGCGATTGAAAAAACCATGGCTCAGGTCAGGCACACCTTAGTCCTTAAAGTGACATCTTTAAAGAGGTCTTTTGCAATGTGTCATTTGATTTATTGACTGCTGCTTCCATGGGTATTAATTGTGGATCCAAGTAAAATGAAATCCTTGACAACTTTAATATTTTTTCTGTTTATCAGGATGTTGCTTATTGGTCCCGTTGTGAGGATTTTTGTTTTCTTTATGTTGAGGTATAATCCATACTAAAGGCTGTAATCTTTGATCTTCATCAGTCAGTGCTTCAAATCCTCTTCACTTTCAGCAAGCAAGGTGGTATCATCTGCATAATGCAGGTTGTTAATGACTCTTCCTCCAATCCCGATGCCCCATTATTCATATAGTCCAGCTTCTCAGATTATTTGCTCAGCATGAAGATTGAATAATATGGTGAAAGGATACAACCCTGACACACACCTTTCCTGACTTTAAACCACACATTTTCCCCTTGTTTTGTTCGAATGACTGTCTCTTGACCTATGCACAGGTTCCTCATGAGCACAATTAAGTGTTCTAGAATTCCCATTCTTGGCAATATCATCCACAATTTGTTATGATCCACACAACTGAATGCCTTATGAGTAGCAGTGGAACATTATTTGATATAGATTCCCTCAGGTTGGAAGGCACTCAAAAGATGACTGGAGAAGAGCTGCCTCCTCAAAGTAAAGCCCACCTTAATGACATGGATGGAGTCAAGCTTTCAGGACCTTCTTTTGCTGATGTGGCATGACTCAAAATGAGAAGAAACAGCTGCAAATATCCATTAATAATTGGAACGTGGAATGTACGAAGTATGAATCTAGGAAAATAGGAAACCATCAAAAATGAAGTGGAACACATAAACATCAATGTCCTAGGCATTAGTGAACTGAAACAGACTGGTATTGGCCATTTTGAATCAGATAATCATATGGACTACTATGCAGGGAATGACAAATTGAGGAGGAATGGTGTTGCATTCATTGTCAAAAAGAGGATTTCAAGATTTATCCTGAAGTACAACACTGTCAGTAATAGGATAATATCCATATGCCTACAAGGAAGACCGGTTAATACAACTATTATTCAAATTTATGCACCAACCACTAAGGCCAAAGATGAATAAATTGAAGATTTTTACCAAATTCTGCAGTCTGAAATTGATCGAACATGCAATCAGGATGCACTGATAATTACTGGTGATTGGAATGTGAAAGTTGGAAACAAAGAAGAAGGATTGGTAGTTGGAAAATATGGCCTTGGTGATAGAAATGAAGCCGGAGATCACCTGATAGAATTTTTGCAAGACCAACCACTTCTTCATTGCATAACATAATGGTGACTATATACGTGGACCTCGCTGGATGGAATACACAGGAATCAAAGTTTAGATATACATATTATGTATCAATAAATATACATATATATGGGGCATACATACTTAAAACTTATTACTCTCTTAGGTGTGTGTTATCAAAAAATGTTTGGAAAACACTGCCCAAATGGAGAAGTAGACATGTAAGTAAATACATAAAATTTAATATTTTGTTCTATGTGATTTATACACCTATACAAACTACTTTAGCAACAATAGGAAGGAAGTGACTAAGTTTTACTGGTTTTGTGGTAGTGATGGAGGGTATTATTGGAATGAGTGGCTAGAAAAGATTTCACACAGTGATGTTTTAAATGGACTTCTATAGGATGGATTGGTGTGATGGGGATTTTTAGGGACAGAAAAAATAACACTTGCAAAGGCATCAAGCCAAAACTAAACCTGTTGTCATCAAGTCAAATCAGACTCATAGCGACCCTATAGGACAGAGTTGAACTGCCTCAAAGGTTTTCCAAGGAGCAGCTGGTGGATTTGAACTGCTGATCTTTTGGTTAGCAGCCGAGCTCTTAACCACTTCGCCACCAGGGCACAGAGATGTGAAAATCCTGCTGCAGCAGAATGAAGAGCAGTAGTCTAGAAGGCTGGAAGGTAGGCATCAGTGCCATGCTAAAGACTTTAGGCATTATGCTGAAGGCCCTAGGTATGACATACAGTTCAAAACAGTGAATACTGAGAGATGAGACAGGGACCAGATTTCAGAGTACTTGGTAAGCACTGTTAAGGAGTTTGGACTTTACACCATAAGAAAAGGGGAACCATAGAAGAATTTTAAGCTTGGAACAACACTTTCAAGTAAACTACCATTCTGGCAACCTGGCGAAGGATGGAAAGGAAGGAGGAAAGCTGGAGGGAAAACCAGTCTGATGTGATTTTAACTACTAATAAAAAAAAAAAAAGCTGCAGTCAGAAAAAAAAATTAAAAATAATTTCAAAATGATCCCCTGAAACAAAGGAATAAAATGTCTTTTCTCTACTTTATTGCCTATTCTGTATACCCAACAAACTTTCTCATACTTGCTTTCATGCCTCTTTAGTACAATCCTGCCTCAATTCTCTCTTTTCTCTCTCCTACAGATTGTGGTCAAATTCATGGGCTACTGTTTTCTAAGTCACTTCCTCATGCACCCAAATTGGTCTGACAGCTACACTCTTTGAAACTGATGTCTACTTAAATTCACTACTGTTCTATGACTAGCCTCTTCCACGACTCTACCAGAAAAGAATATTATCTTTATCTTAGTGTCGTCCACAAAGCCCTATGTACGCCTACCATGCAACACAATCATGATGATGATATAAATATTTATTTAGCTGAAGCAGGAAGATAAGTGAGGCAGAACCTATGAAATTCTCAAGGGCCAGTTTGATATGTTGCCTCTGTCTATCATGGGTCACTCTCATGCGGAAAGGGCTGAATGTATAATTAAAAGATTGGCATAATAATTCTAATTAGCAAGAAGTTGTACAAGAAGGAATTATTATTATTATTTTAATTAGGATAACAAGTTCCTTGGCCTCCTATGTGTCTTAGATTTGTGGAATGCCAATAGAGGCCATGCAGTGTGACTAACTGGCAGGGGAATAACATTTGGTTGGACTGACTCTCTGCAAGTTGTCTCGATAGCTTGTAAATTCTAGATTCTGGATGCATAGCTTCTTACTACAAACCTGCTGTGTTGATCTGGACTGTTGCCCCATAATCTATGAGTCATATAACTGAGATTTATTTTTTGATCTTCTTTCATTCCCCTAACCCAGTCATCACTGCACTGTTTGCAAATCCTATGCTCAGCCAACTGTTATTAGGGAACCAACTGAACAGAGAGGACTCATTTAACTGACACAAAAGAGCTCTGAGAGTCTCCTTTCCCCAACCTCATTCTGCCCAAATTACCATATGATGAACATGCATTTATTTTTGTAATAATAATTAGCATTATTGCAGTTCATATTTTCCAAGAGTGGTAATATTTCATCCTTAAATCTCCAAGGACCCATGAGGTAGGTCAGTATTTTCTCTTTATAACAAATCCAGAAACTGAGGCACCATGGGTTTAAAATGGAAATGGCTTACTCATAGTCACAGTGCAGGGATTAAAACCCAGGAGAAGAGACCTAATTCTCAGTTCCGACCAATGAGCAATACTTCTTCCTCACATGAGTTTTGGGGTTTGTTTTAATTTTATCTTATAATAGTGTGACTGCTACCTAAGAGCAATTTTCTCTGGATTCGAGAAAGTTTCAAATCCATCATGTTAAGCACTATTCTAAAATTGTTTCTACCTTTTTAGTTTTGTAATTTATCTTTAAATGCCCTTAGACATCCAAAGCACATAAATCCAGGGACTGCTAACATGTACAACAATGCTTTTATTGCACATTTTTGGACAAAATAATTAGCTGAAAGAAACAGAAACTGGAAAGAGCAAACGTTTAAAAAATATTTCCTTAAGCTTAGTCAAAATAAAGGTTACTAATTTTTTTTTATAGACATCAAGAAGTCCTGGTGGCATAGTGGTTAAGAGCTTGGCTGCGAACCAAAAGGTCAGCAGTTCGCGTCCACCAGCCACTCCTTAGAAACCCTATAGGGCAGCTCTACCTTGTCCTGTAGGGTCGTATCAGTCAGAATCGACTTGGCAGTAATCTTTTTTTTTTAATTTTTTTATAGACAACAAAATGTGCTATGTATTCAAATACCTTAAATACTTCAGGTAAATAGCTCTCTGTCATTCTCCAATTTATTCAGAAGGGCCCATCCCAAAACTTAAATGTTCATACTTTTATCAAAGTATTAGAATTTTTTCATTTTAATCAGTGATGTGCTTTTTTTATTTAACTGTTTTCTGTTTTCAGTTTCAAGAGGCCACAAATTCCCGGGAAGACTGTGCAAAGAACACGTGATCATTTTTTACCTTTACCATCTATGATGACTCGTAGCACTTACAATAGTAGCTTTCTTTTCCTCTCACCCAGTCAGATAGATGTTGATTTTTCAGGCTAAGCAGGGCAATGGAAAATCTCTGTTAGAACGATACTCACTGGATAGTCTGGGCTCTGTGAGTAGATGTCAGATAGTTGCGAAAATATAGCATAAGTATGAAGATTCCTATTGCTATTGATTTTTCATCATTCCTCCATTATTCATGGGCCATAAGTATATTGTATTATATTTTTGTTAATGTTGGAAAATGGTTCTGGCATAAGTCAATTCTCAATAAGCAACAAATAATAATTGGTGGATACTTTGAAGTTATTTTTTCTATTTCTGATTCTTCATTATAAATTTTTTTATATAATTTTTATTGTGCTTTAGGTGAAAGTTAACAAACCAAGTCAGTCTCTCACACAAAAACCCATATACACCTTGCTACATACTCCCAATTACTCTCTCCCTCCACTCTCTCTTTTTGTGTCCATTACGCCAGCTTCTAAGCCCCTCCACTCTCTCATCTCCCCTCCAGGCAGGAGATGTCAACATAGTCTCAGGTGTCCACCTGATCCAAGAAGCTCACTCCTCACCAGCATCCCTCTCCAACCCATTGTCCAGTCCAATCCCTGTCTGAAGAGTTGGCTTCGGGAATGGTTCCTGTCCTGGGGCAACAGAAGGTCCGGGGGCCATGACCACCGGGGTCCTTGTAGTCTCAGTCAGACCATTAAGTCTGGTCTTATGAGAATTTGGGGTCTGCATCCCACTGATCTCCTGCTCCCTCAGGGGTTCTCTGTTGTGTTCCCTGTCAGGGCAGTGATCGTTTTAGCTGGGCACCATCTAGTTCTTCAGGCCTCAGGATGATGCAGTCACTGGTTCCTGTGGCCCTTTCTGTCTCTTGGACTCGTAATCACCTTGTGTCCTTGGTGTTCTTCATTCTCCTTTGATCCAGCTGGGTTGAGACCAATTGCTACATCTTAGATGGCTGCTTGCTAGCGTTTAAGACCCCAGATGCCACTCTTCAAAGTGGGACGCAGAATGTTTTCTTAATAGATTTTATTATGCCAATTGACTTAGATGTCCCCTGAAAACATGGTCCCCAGACCCCTACCCCTGCTACGCTGGCCTTCAAAGCATTCAGATTATCCAGGAAACTTCTCTGCTTTTGGTTTAGTCCAATTGTGCTGCTGTCCCCTGTATTATGTTCTGTCTTTCCCTTCACCTAAAGTAGTCCTTATCTACTATCTAATAAGTGAATGCCCCTCTCCCACCCTCCCTCCCTCCCCTCTCTCGTAACCACAAAAGAATGTTTTCTTCTCAGTTTAAACTATTTCTCAAGTTCTTATAATAGTGGTCTTATACAATATTTGTCCTTTTGCAACTGACTAATTTCACTCAGCATAATGCCTTCCAGGTTCCTCCATATTATGAAATGTTTCACAAATCCCTCACTGTTCTTTATCGATGTGTAGTATTCCATTGTGTGAATATACCATAATTTATTTATCCATTCATCTGTTGATGGGCACCTTGGTTGCTTCCATCTTTTTGCTATTGTGAACAGTGCTGCCATAAACATGGGTGTGCATGTAACTGTTTGTGTAAAGGCTCTTATTTCTTTCGGATGTATTCCAAGAAGTGGGATTGCTAGATTGTATGGTTTTTCCAGGTTTTTTTAATGGAAGTTCTATTTCTAGCTTTTTAAGGAAACACCAAATCGATTTCCAAAGTTGTACAATTTTACATTCCCACGAGCGGTGTATAAGTGTTCCAATCTCTCCACAGCCTCTCCAACATTTATTATTTTGTGTGTTTTGGATTAATGCCAGCCTTGTTGGAGAGAGATGCAATCTCATTGTAGTTTTGATCTGCATTTCTCTAATGGCTAATGATTGAGAACATTTCCTCATATATCTGTTAGCTACCTGAAGGTCTTCTTTATTCATACCTTTTGCCCATTTTTTAATTGGGTTATTTGTCTTTTTGCAGTTGAGTTTTTGCAGTATCATGTAGATTTTAGAGATCAGGCGCTGATCAGAAATGTCATGGCTAAAAACTTTTTCCCAGTCAGTCTTTTTACTCTTTTGGTGAAGTCTTTGGATGAACATAGGTGTCTGATTTTTAGGAGCTCCCAGTTATCTAGTTTTTCTTCTGCATTGTTGGTAAGGTTTTGTATACTGTTTATGCCATGTATTAGGGCAAATAGCATTGTCCCCATGTTTTCTTCCATGATCTTTATAGTTTTAGATTTTATATTTCGGTCTTTGATCCATTTTGAGTTCGTTTTTGTGCATGGAGTGAGGTATGGGTCTTGTTTCATTTTTTTGCAGGTGGATATCCAGTTATGCCAGCACCATTTGTTAAAAAGACTGTCTTTTCACCATTTAACTGTTTTGGGGCCTTTGTCAAATATCAACTGCTCATATCTGGATGCATTTATGTCTGGATTCGCAATTCTGTTCCATTGGTCCATGTATCTGTTGTTGTACCAGTACCAGGTTGTTTGACTACTGTGGTGGTATAATAGGTTCTAAAATCAGGTAAAGTAAGGCCTCCCACTTTGTTCTTCATTTTCAGTAATGCCTTGTTTATCCAGGGACTCTTTGCCTTCCATATGAAGTTGGTGATTTGTTTCTCCATCTTGTTAAAGAGTGTCCTTGGGATTTTGATCAGAATTGCATTAAATGTACAGATCACTTTTGGTAGAATAGACATTTTTATAATGTTAAGTCTTCCTATCCACGAACAAGGTACATTCTTCCACTTAAGTAAGTCTCTTTTGTTTTCTTGCAAAAGTGTACTGTAGTTTTCTTTGTATAAGTCTTTTACATCTCTAGTAAGATTTATTCCTAAGTATTTTATCTTCTTGGGGACTACTGTAAATGGCATTGATTTGGTGATTTCCTCTTCCATGTTCTTTTTGTTGGTGTAGAGGAACCCAACTGATTTTTGTATGTTTATCTTGTACCCCGATACTCTGCTGAACTCTTCTATTAGTTTCAGTAGTTTTCTGGAGGATTCCTTAGGGTTTTCTGTGTATAAGTCATGTCATCTGCAAATAGAGATACTTTGACTTCTTCCTTGCCAATCTGGATGCCCTTTATTTCTTTATCTAGCCTAATTGCTCTGGCTAGGACTTCCAGCACAATGTTGAATAAGACTGGTGATAAAGGGCATCCTTGTCTGATACCAGATCTCAATTGGAATGTTTTCAGGCTCTCTCCATTTAGGGTGATGTTGGCTGTTGGCTTTGTATAAATTCCCTTCATAATGTTCAGGAATTTTCCTTCTATTCCTATTTTGCTGAGAGTTTTTATCATGAATGGGTGTTGAACTTTGTCAAATGCCTTTTCTGCATCAATTGATAAATTCATGTGATACTTGTCTTTAGTTTTATTTCTGTGGTGGATAACATTAATTGTTTTGTTTATGTGGTGGATAACATTAATTGTTTTTCTAATGTTGAACCATCCCTGCATACCTGATATGAATCCCACTTGGCCATGGTGAATTATTTTTTTGATATGTTGTTGAATTCTATTGGCTAGAATTTTGTTGAGGATTTTTGCATCTACATTCATGAGGGATATAGGTGTATAATTTTCTTTTCTTGTGGTGTCTTTACCTGGTTTTGGTATCAGGGATATGGTGGCTTGATAGAATGAGTTAGGTAGTATTCCATCATTTTCTATGCTCTGAAATACCTTTAGTAGTAGTGGTGTTGACTCTTCTCTGAAAGTTTGGTAGAACTCTGCAGGGAAGCCATTCGGACTAGGGCTTTTTTTTGTTGGGAGTTTTTTGATAACCTTTTCAATCTCTTCTTTTGTTATGGGTCTATTTAGTTGTTCTATCTCCGTCTGTGTTAGTTTAGGTTAGGTAGTGTGTTTCTAGGAATTCATCCATTTCTTCTAAGTTTTTAAATTTGTTTGAGTATAGTTTTTCATAGAAATCTGATATGATTCTTTTAATTTCAATTGGGTCTGTTGTAATATTGCCCATCTCATTTCTTATTTGGGTTATTTGCTTCCTCTCCTGTTTTTCTTTTGTCAGTTTGGCCAGTGGTTTATCAATTTTGGTGATTTTTTCAAAAAAACAGTTTTTGGTCTTGTTAATTCTTTCGTTTGTTTTTCTGTTTTCTATTTCATTTAGTTCAGCTCTAATTTTTATTATTTGTTTTTTGTGGTGCCTGTGGGTTTCTTTTGTTGGTCTCTTTCTATTTGTTCAAGTTGTAGGGATAATTCTTTGATTTTGGCCCTTTCTTCTTTTTGGATGTGTGCATTTATTGATATAAATTGGCCTCTGAGCACCGCATTTGCTGTGTCCCAAATGTTCTGATAGGAAGTGTTTTCATTTTCATTGGGTTCTCTGAATTTCTTTATTCCATCCTTAATGTCTTCTATGATCCAGTCTTTTTTGAGCAGGGTATTGTTCAGTTTCCAAGTGTTTGATTTCTTTTCCCTGCTTTTCCTGTTATTGATTTCCACTTTTATGGCCTTATGGTCAGAGAAGATGCTTTGTAATATTTCAATGTTTTGGATTCTGCTAAGGCTTGCTTTATGACCTAATATGTGGTCTATTCTAGAGAATGTTCCAAGTGCACTAGAAAAGAAAGTATACTTGGTTGCTGTTGGGTGGAGTGTCCTGTATATGTCTACGAGGTCAAGTTGGTTGATTGTGGCATTTATATCTTCCGTATCTTTATTGAGCTTCTTTCTGGATGCCCTGTCCTTCACCAAAAGTGGTGTGTTGAAGTCTCCTACTGTTATTGTGGAGCCGTCTGTCACACTTTTCAATGCTGTTAGAGTTTGTTTTATATATCTTGCAGCCCTGTCATTGGGTGCATAAATGTTTAATATGGTTATATCTTCTTGGTGTATTGTCCCTTTAATCATTATATAGTGTCCTTCCTTATCCTTTCTGATGGATTTAACTTTAAAGTCTATTTTGTCAGAAATTAATATCGCTACTCCTGCTCTTTTTTGATTGTTGTTTGCTTGATATATTTTTTCCACCCTTTGAGTTTTCGTTTGTTTGTGTCTCTAAGTCTAAGGTGTGTCTCTTATAGGCAGCATATAGACAGATCTTGTTTTTTAATCCATTCTGGCACTCTCTGTCTCTTTATTGGAGCATTTAGTCCATTTACATTCAGGGTAATTATGGATAGGTATGAATTTAGTGCTATCATTTTGATGTCTTTTTTGTGTGTGTTGACAGTTTCTTTTTCCCACTTGATTTTATGTGCTGAGTAGATTTTCTTTATATATTGTCCTTTTCTCATATTTTTTGTTGTTGATTTTGCTTCTGCTGAGTCTATGTTTTTCCCTTGTATTTTATTTTGGTAAGTAGGATAGTTTGTCTCCTTTGTGGTTACCTTATTATTTACCCCTATTTTTCTAAATTTAAAACTAACTTTTATTTCTTTGTATCGCCGTATCTTCCTCTCCATATGGAAGCTGTATGATTACATTTCTTAGTCCTTCTTTATTATTTTAATGTTGCCTTCTTTTATATAATAACATCTCTGTTATCGTGTTTTGAGCTTTTTTTTTAAATCTTGCTTTGTTTTTTTTGGATTTCCCTGTCTGGGTTGACTTCTGGTTGCTCTGCACAGTGTTCTAGTCTTGGGTTGATACCTGATTTTATTGATTTTCTAAACAAAGAACTCCCTTTAGGATTTCTTGTAGTTTTGGTTTGGTTTTTACAAATTCTCTCAACTTGTGTTGATCTGGAAATGTCTTAATTTCACCTTCATATTTAAGAGACAGTTTTGATGGATATATGATTCTTGGCAGGCAATTTTTTTCCTTCAATTTTTTAAATATGTCATCCTTCTTGCCTTCATGGTTTCTGCCGAGTGGTCCGAGCTTATTCTTATTGGCTCTCCTTTGTAGGTGACTTTTCATTTATCCATCATTGCTCTTATAATTCTCTCTTTATCTTTGGTTTTGACAAGCTTGATTATAATATGTCTTGGTGACTTTCTTTTAAGATCTACCTTATGTGGAGTTCGATGAGCATCTTGGATAGATATCTTCTCATCTTTCACAATATCAGGATGTTTTCTGCCAACAAACCTTCAACAATTTTCTGTGTATTTTCTGTTATCCCTCCCTGTTCTGGTACTCCAATCACTCGTAGATTATTTCTCTTGATAGAGTTCCACATGATTCTTAAGGTTTCTTCATTTTTTTAAATTCTTTTATCTGATTTTTCTTCAAATATATTAGTGCCAAGTGATTATCTTCAAGTTCAGAAATCCTAGCTTCTACTTGCTCAATTCTGTTCCTCTGACTTTCTATGGAGTTATCTAATTCTGTGATTTTATTGTTAATCTTCTGAATTTCTGATTGCTCTCTGTATATGGATTTTTCCAGTTCATTATACTTTTCATTATGTTCCTGATTAATCTTTCTAATTTCTTCAGTTGCTTTATCTGCGTGTTCCTGGGCTTGCCTCATTTCCATCCTGATGTCTTGAAGGATTCTGTATGTTAAACTTTTGTATTCTGCATATGGTAATTCCAGGAATGTACTTTTATCTAGAAGATCCCTGTATTTTTTGTTTTGAGAGCCTGTTTAGGTGATCATGGTCTGTTTCTTTATGTGACTTGATATTGATTGTTGTTTTCAAGCCATCTCTAAGTTATTGTATTAGTTTATGCTTGCTTACTGTGTTGTAGCTGCTTGCTTTGTTTTGTTTTGGTATACCCCTATGGGTTGCTTGAGTGAGCTAGCTTGATTATTTTCGCCTTTGGAGCTCTGGTGTTCTGTCCCCAGCTGGCTAGAGCTGTTATCATGTATATCAGTCTAGGAGTCCATTCAGTTTTCTTGTATGAATTCAGCTCAGGTTTCCAGGTAGCTGATATCATGTGTGTGGTACAGGCTCTGTCCTACAGTCTTAGAGGGGCAGGGGTGATTGGCATATATACCGGTATCTGATTGCAGCAGGGGGTCATGCTCTGAAAAAGGCAGGGGCCTGAGAACCAACCCCCGAGTGTCTCTGAGGAGAGTGCATCCCTGTTCCCTAGAGTGTGCAGGTGGGTGGGATGTGTAGATGGACCATGGGCACCCAAAATTTTTGGCTGTAAGGACTGGGAGGTACCAGTTACCTTTGGTCCCCTGTCAGGGGTGGCTAGGTGATCTGAGTGCAGCTACCAATCCTTAGGTCCATGATATGGTTAGGTGAGGATCTTGTTTAATAGGCAAAGCAATGTCAAACGTCAAACACCCACCTCTCCAGCATGCAGCTGAAATGGTTGGAGTTTGCCAACCAGGGCCTATTCTCCCAAAATAAGCCCACACAGGTCCATCCAGAAGGGAAAGGTGCTCAAGGTCCATGGACGGTTTATTCCTGGACAGGAGCTGCTTCTGTCCTGAGCTCCCCCAGTTATTGGAGCTAGCAAATTATCTTTTTCCCCCAGTTGTAAATTTTTTCCTTCTCCAAGGCCAGGAGGATGGTTCTAGGTGCTCACCAGGGTCTATCTCAGGCCCAGGGATTCAGCCGCTGAAGCCGGTTTTGGGGTTGCGGAGGGGCGCAGTAAAATATACGCAGGTACTTAGCTTTTGCCCAGAGTGCCGTTCTCCTCAGGTTCCAGAGGTGTGAGTGAGCTGTGTTGCTGGCTGTTTCTCGCTGAGGAAACTGCAGCCGAACGCTAGCTAGTACCAGCCTGCTGCCGCCACCACCTCTCAAGGAATGGTGCCTGAGGGTTTCCTGCAATTCCGGTCCAGTAGCTTCTCTCCACTTCTGAACTGCCTCTTCCTCCCCCTGCCCCTCAGTTCGTTTTCAAAGCTTGCCTTTGATGCTCAGAGCTCCCAGCTTGTCATAAATACTCTCATTTCACTTTTTTTTTTTCCGGGTCTTTGTTGTAAAGAGGGCTCGATGGAAGCATCTGTCTATTCCACCATCTTCCAATTTGAAGCCTAAATTAGTATTCATATGTGTACACTTGGGTTATAGGAACTACAATAGTTCATTTGGTCTCTTTTACCCAGAACGCAATGTCAGCATATTTGGAAGAATCCAAGGTGCAGAGTAGTAGAGATGTTCAACTTAATCTATTGAATGTGTAATATGTATAGGGTAGTGAGACAGAGACAGTTACAAATATGATAAAACCTCTGAGTTCAAGAAGTTTACTGTTGATTTGATATCCATTCAACAAATGTGTATTGAGCGCCTACCATTTCCCAGGCACTGTTCCGGGCATTGGGGATACAGTAAATAAAGCAGTGAAAAATCCCTACCCTCAGGAAGCTTAGTGGAGGAAGACAGACAATAAAGATAAACAAAACATCCAGATTTTGATAAAATAGGGATATGGAGTGACCATGGGACGTGGGGGGGGTTGTTACTTACTGCCTATAAAGACTTATAGGATTAGAGTCAGGGGTTAAAGGATAACCTAGGAGTCCTGGACTTCTTGTGGCATAAACAGAAATAAAGATGTAATGATGTTAATCAGGATGATCTCAAGACAAATGAGAGTGATGAAACAGTGAGCATTGGCAGGGAGGGAGAAATGTGTTCTTTTCAATAGCAAGCAGAGCTCTGACCCCCCCCCCCCATCACCAGTGACCAGGGTGATGTGGAGGCCACAGAAGGGTCTTATCTAGACTTATCTGGAGTATGCAAAGTTTCCGAGATCCCTCTTTTCTCCTGTGGATGGAAGTATGGGAAAATGGGGAGTTATATATCACAGACCTGTAGATATAAACAATCATGCCTACTAGCAAGTACAATAGATGGCAGAATTTGGTGAATTCTAATTTGTTGGAGCCCTGGTGGCATAGTGGTAAGAGCTCGGCTGCTAACCAAAAGACTAGCTGTTCAAATCTACCAGCTGTTCCTTGGAAACCCTATGGGCAGATTTACTCTGTCCTGTAAGTTCACTATGAGTTGGAATTGACTCGATGGCAATGGGTATGGGTATGATAGAATTGCAAAGACAGTAAATGGAAGAGGAAACAAAGATTCATCCTTATAGGAAGACTTCATGGAGGAAGTGTCGTCCTTATGAATGAGTATAAGGTGTAACCATAGTCTGTATTTTGAAACATAACTTTCTCCTTCAGTCTGCCAGAATTATTTGTCCAGCCACATAGCAATCAAGGATCTCTTGTGGCAGATTTCTAAACTGTCTGAATCAAAAATAATTCCCTAAGTCTACTTTTGAGTACATTCACCTTGTGTGATCTGAATCCTGCCACAGACGAATACACAGAAATGTGGCCTAATGTCCCAAATCTGATATGCTATGTAGATGTTCAAAAGCCTACAAAAACTTTGACTGGTAATATGCTTGATCATTACTAGTCAAGATTTTTATTTCAATTTTTGTAATAATAAGGTCAAGGTTAGCTTTTGTGTCCAGAATAAATTTGAAATCAAATTTATGTTCACTGAAAATAGAAGATACGTCAATGGAAACTGGATCAAGATTAGTCAGATCAGCTATCATTTATTGAGTGCCAGTTGCTTTGCATGCATTATTGCTAAGAATCGCAGAGCTCTGTGAGGGCAGTATTCTCATTTCCATTTTAGGGATGGGCTTCTTTTACAGGGAAGTTAAATGACTCACCCAAGATAGCACGGCTAGTATGTGGCAAAGCTTGAATTTGATCTCCAATACTGTACTTTTTCTTTTTTTTTTTATAACTTTTATTAAGCTTCAAGTGAACGTTTACAAATCCAATCAGTCTGTCACATATACGTTTACATACATCGCACTCCCTACTCCCACTTGCTCTCCCCCTCTTGAGTCAGCCCTTTCAGTCTCTCCTTTCTGGACAATTTTGCTGGCTTCCCTCTCTCTCTATCTTCCCATCCCCCCTCCAGACAAGAGTTGCCAACACAATCTCAAGTGTCCACCTGATATAATTAGCTCACTCTTCATCAGCATCTCTCTCCCACCCGCTGACCAGTCCCTTTCATGTCTGATGAGTTGTCTTCGGGGATGGTTCCTGTCCTGTGCCAACAGAAGGTCTGGGGAGCATGGCCGCCGGGATTCCTCTAGTCTCAGTCAGACCATTAAGTTTGGTCTTTTCATGAGAATTTGGGGTCTGTATCCCACTGATCTCCTGCTCCCTCAGGGGTCCTCTGCTGTGCTCCCTGTCAGGGCAGTCATCGATTGTGGCCGGGCACCAACTAGTTCTTCTGGTCTCAGGATGATGTAGGTCTCTGGTTCATGTGGCCCTTTCTGTCTCTTGGGCTCTTAGTTGTCGTGTGGCCTTGGTGTTCTTCATTTTCCTTTGCTCCAGGTGGGTTGAGACCAATTGCTGCATCTTAGACGGCCGCTTGTTAGCATTTAAGACCCCAGACGCCACATTTCAAAGTGGGATGCAGAATGATTTCATAATAGAATTATTTTGCCAATTGACTTAGAAGTCCCCACAAACCATGTTCCCCAGACCCCCGCGCTTGCTCCGCTGACCTTTGAAGCATTCATTTTATCCCGGAAACTTCTTTGCTTTTGGTCCAGTCCAATTGAGCTGACCGTCCATGTATTGAGTGTTGTCTTTCCCTTCACCTAAAGCAGTTCTTATCTACTGATTAATCAATAAAAAACCCTCTCCCCCCCTCCCTCCCTCCCCCCCTCGTAACCACAAAAGTATGTGTTCTTATCAGGTTTACTATTTCTCAAGATCTTATAATAGTGGTCTTATACAATATTTGTCCTTTTGCCTCTGACTAATTTCACTCAGCATAATGCCTTCCAGGTTCCTCCATGTTATGACATGTTTCACAGATTCCTCACTGTTCTTTATCAATGCGTAGTATTCCATTGTGTGAATATACCACAATTTATTTACCCATTCATCCGTTGATGGACACCTTGGTTGCTTCCAACTTTTTGCTATTGTAAACAGAGCTGCAATAAACATGGGTGTGCACATATCTGTTTGTATGAAGGCTCTTGTATCTCTGGGGTATATTCCCAGGAGTGGGATTTCTGGGTTGTATGGTAGTTCTATTTCTAACTGTTTAAGATAACGCCAGATAGATTTCCAAAGTGGTTGAACCATTTTACATTCCCACCAGCAGTGTATGAGAGTTTCAATCTCTCCGCAGCCTCTCCAACATTTATTATTTTGTGTTTTTTGGATTAATGCCAGCCTTGCTGGTGTGAGATGGAATCTCATGGTAGTTTTAATTTACATTTCTCTAATGGCTAATGATCGAGAGCATTTTCTCATGTATCTGTTGGCTGCCTGAATGTCTTCTTTAGTGAAATGTGTGTTCATATCCTTTGCCCACTTCTTGATTGGGTTGTTTGTCTTTTTGTGGTTGAGTTTTGACAGAATCATGTAGATTTTAGAGATCAGGCGCTGGTCGGAGATGTCATAGCTGAAAATTCTTTCCCAGTCTGTAGGTGGTCTTTTTACTCTTTTGGAGAAGTCTTTAGATGAGCATAGGTGTTTGATTTTTAGGAGCTCCCAGTTATCAGGTTTCTCTTCATCATTTTTGGTAATGTTTTGTATTCTGTTTATACCTTGTATTAGGGCTCCTAAGGTTGTCCCTATTTTTTCTTCCATGATCTTTATCGTTTTAGTCTTTATGTTTAGGTCTTTGATCCACTTGGAGTTAGTTTTTGTGCATGGTGTGAGGTATGGGTCCTGTTTCATTTTTTTGCAAATGGATATCCAGTTATGCCAGCACCATTTGTTAAAAAGACTATCTTTTCCCCAATTAATTGACACTGGTCCTTTGTCAAATATCAGCTGCTCATACGTGGATGGATCTATGTCTGGGTTCTCAATTCTGTTCCATACTGTACTTTTTCAATTACATCATGCTGCCAAGCAGGAAGCCCCAAATATTAACACTGGATCAATTGATTTGAAAGACTGTACACATTATACATGACCAATAGCAACAATTTTGATGTCACAAGTCCCTTCCCAGATGAGCTGGTCTGTTTGCTTATACAGTCTGGTCGTCTCTACCACCACCACAAAATCTCTAAGGGACCTCAGAATTATTTTGTGAACCAATTATTGTTGAAAATTATCTGTTGTACTTAAAAGCCCAGAAAGTATCTCCAGATGGTAAATGGTCATGCCAACACTTAAATGGAAGCTTTCATAAAACTAAGTTACCTCTACAAGGAGAATTTACTATTCACCTCAGGAGAATACTGTTAAAGAGTGATAATCATGCCATGAATTATCAGTTTTCAAAACGCAGGATTATTTTTTGTTTTATTTTGCACACAAGTTTCCTTAAAATGAAGCACAATAACACAGGTAAGTTTATTTTAGAATACTACCTTCCGTTTGCCCAGCCATACAGCATGCAGCTCACAGATCACTCTCATTTACTTTTCACAAAGACACTAATTACACAGGAGTCATTATTATCTCAGTTTTTCAAATATGGTAAGTAAATCTCACATAGTTTAAATAATCTGACAATGTCGCACAGCTAGGGAGCGATGAAGCCAATAGTTGAGCCCAGGTTTTTTCATATGCGGCTCAGCAGACTTTCCTTTGTAGTATGTTGTAACAGAGGCGTGTGTAATCTTGATTCATCATTTGCTCCAATAGAACATCATTGGCTGTCCTATTCATCATAGTACAATAATCATGATTCAAGGTATCTGTTACTACAATGGTCTTTCCAAGCTTATTTGTTTATTGTCTCATATCTCAGTCTGAGTTGGTTACTGTGGTAACAGGCACTATAGAAACGTACAAGATAAATAACGGATTAAGAATCTTCACAGGTGTCCAGCTAGGATACCTTTAATGAAAAGCCACTCCAAAATTGAAATATTTCTCATGTATACGTTATGACCCATGTGTTGAAATTGCTCATTTATAAATAGGTGTGTCTATCATCCAAAGGCCAGGTGAGTTTTGCTCAAGTTAGAAAAACACTTTAGAGAAGTTACTTAAGCTCTGCACTTAGCAGAATAATTAAACTAGTTTTACTTTATGCCTTTTAAAGTTGTCAAGCCTAAAAGCCTCACAAATACCTAATGGGCTCATTATTTTACCAAGTCCCTTTCAGCTCAAATCAGATGTGGCTTAACATGTGCACTATTATAAGCTCTCGTGTGTCTTGATATACATATTTCACCGGAAAATTTTAAAGGAACTTTAATAAATGGAAATGGCTATAGATGAGGAATTCCAGGAGTATGAGAACTCCGGAGTCCTTTTCATATACAGAACATTGAAGGAGCAGGGTATGCTTGGGCTAGTGAAGAAAAGATGAAAGAGCACATGAATGTCACCTCAAGGGTTTATAGGATCATTAGGTAGATGAGGCAACTTCCTGCAACTCTCTGGAAGGCAAATGTAAGACCAAAGTGTAGAAGTGACAGGGAGGCAGATCTGGGCTCCATGTACAAAGTAACTGGGCAACATTGTTATTGTTAGCTGCCATCATGTGGAGTCGGCCCCCAACTCACAGTAACTCCATGCACAACAGAAGGAGATGCTGCCCGGTCCTGCACCTTTCCCATGATTGGTTATCGATCAGGATGTTGTAACTCATAGGTTTTTTTGTTTTGTTTTTAGCAGTAGTAGTGCAGAGTTTATTGAGTGCCTACTGCCCTTGGTCAAGCATCAGGCAGGTACATTTTATATTATACATTATGTATGCTATTTCTTTTTTATAATTGTTGTAAAGATAGAAATAACACATTTACCATTCAAAATTTTTCATATGTACAATTCTGTAAGACGAATTACATCAATCATTTTGTAGAATGATCGTCAATACCATTACCAAATTTTCCATTTCCGTAAACAAGAACTCAATGCTACTGAATAAATACATAGGGTTTTTACTGGCTGATTTTTGGACATAGAGCTCCTGGCCTTTCTTCCTAGTCCGTCTTAGTCTGGAAGTTCCGCTGAAACTTGTTCAGCATCACAGAAACAGGCAAGCCTCCTGACAGATGGGTAGTGCCTGTGTATGAGTTGCATTGACTGGGAATTGAACCTGGTCTTCAGCATGGAAGAAGAGAATTCTACAACTGAACAACCAATGCCCCCAGTGAAACACTGAGAGCTTGCCAATTTACAAATGGCTGCCCAGTGATGCAGTGAGCTCTTCAAAAGAATTCCTGTAGGCTGGGATGGTTGGCAACAAAAATTGCTAGGACCTCTTCAAACTTAAAGGTACATAATTCGTGGATAGTAATTGTGAATATTTATTGAACTTCCATATTTTTTTTACATGTTTTACCTCATTTAATCCCCACAAAAACATTAGGAAGTAGCTTCAATTATTGCATAAACAAGAAAACTGAGGGACAACAAGAAGGATATACAATAGTAAGTGGTAGATTTGGGGAAACCCTGGTGGCGTAGTGGTTAAGTGCTACGGCTGCTAACCAAAGGGTTGGCAGTTCAAATCTGCCAGGTGCTCCTTGGAAACTCTACAGGGCAGTTCTACTCTGTCCTATAGGGTCGCTATGAGTTGGAATCGACTCGACAGCACTGGGTTTGGTTGGGTTTGGTTTGGTTTGGTTGGTAGATTTGGGATTCAAACCCAAATAATTTGGTGCCATAGCCAGTGCTGTTGAATACTTTGCCACAGTACTGTTTAATTAAACTGAGTGATGTGTTGGTTCTGTGTGATCCTAAGTGTCTCCAAATAGCCCCTCAAAAGTCATTGTGCCTGTTAATAGTCTCAGCTTTACCAGTGATGTTATATAAGTATACACAATATCTAAATCCAGCTGTTGTTGTTAGCTGACATCAAGTCAATTTGGACTCTCAGTGACCCCATGTGTTGGAGTAGAACTGCCCCACAGGGTTTTCTTGGCTGTAATCTTTACTAATGCAGATCATCAGGTATTTCTCTTACGGAGCTGCTGGGTGGGTTCAAACTGCCAATCTTTAGGTTAGTGTGTGTGTGTGTGTGTGTGTGTGTGTGTGTGTGTGTGTTGGGGAGGCAGTCCGAGAAACTTTGGGCATTAAGTATGAGTTTTCATGTGGTTGTCTCTGTCTTCTGTTCACGTCTCTTTGCTATCGACACTTTCTCCTGAGGTGATTCATCCTTTCCAATGACTTTAAATACTATCTATATATTGATGGCTCCTCAAATTTAAATATCCAACCCTGGCTCTCCAGTTCTGACCTCCAGACACATCTATAGATCTGCCTGATTGTCATGGATGTCAAGTTTGGCATGTTCAAAGCGAAATTCTTTTTAAAAAATTATCTGTTTCTTATGTCTGTAGGCTTTTACCAGAAATATATTTGCCTCTCTGTATTTTTATTGAGTTTTGCCTTTCTGCATTGTACTGATACATAATGAACATGATTTTACAAGTTGGATTTTCATTTTCCATTGCACAGTAACTCAAACTGTATTATCTGAATGTTATGTTAATACCAGTTATTTAATCTTTCCAACTCTGAGGCTGAATGTACACTCCCTGCAAAGTATAATGTTTCAGAGGTAGGGTGAAAAATAGATATGATAGGTTATTATTATAAACCCCCTTTGTTCTTATTTTGTAATATAATAATTATTTAGGAACAATGAGTTATCATACCTAAAAAGCTTGGGAACAAGTTAATCTAGTTACAAGCTTTGGAATCAGACATACCAGGGTTGAATCTGTCATTTACTAGCTATGGAACTCTACAGGAGTTTCTTAACCTCTGAGAGTCATTTCTGGATTTGTAAATTGGAGATATTCTTGTAGGGTTTTTTGGAACAAAATAAAACAGTGTATGTAAAGCCTGATCAATATCCTAGGCATTAGTGGGCTGAAATGGACTCATACTGGCCATATTGAAATAACCTTACGAACTACAAGGCTGGAAAAGACAAATTGAAGAGGAATGGCAATGTGTTCCTCTGCAAAAAAGAACATTTCGGGGTTTACCATGAAGTACAATATTTTTGCTTTTTAACACTTTAAAGATGTCTTTTGCAGCAGAATTGCCCATTGCAATGCAAAATGCAATGCAAAGACTCATTAACAACCTGCAATATGCAGATGACACAAACTTGCTTACTGAAAGTGAAGGGGACTTGAAGTACTTACTGATAAAGATCAAAGTATGGATTACATTTCGACATAAAGAAAACAAAAATACTCGCAACTGGACCAATAAGAAACAACATGATAAACAGAGAAAAGATTGAAGTTGTCAAGGATTTCATTTTACCTGCATCCACAATCAACACCCATGGAAGTAGCAGTCAAGAAATCAAAGGATGTATTTGTTGTTTTGGGTAAGCTGTTGCAAAAGATCTCTTTAAAGTGTTAAAAAAAAAAAAAGTCACTTTGAGGGCTAAAGTGCACCTGACCCAAACCATGGTGTTTTCAGTTGCCTCATGTGCATGTGAAAGCTGTACAATGAATAAGGAAGACCTAAGAAGAATTGATACCTTTGAATTGTGGTGTTGGTGAAAAGTATTGAACATACTGTGGAATTCCAGAAGAACGAACAAATCGGTCTTGGAGGAAGTACAGACAGAATGCTCTTTAGAAGCGAGGATGGTGATACTTAGTCCCATTTTCTTTGGATATGTTATCAGGAGGAAGCAGTTCCTAGAGACGTATATTATGCTTGGTAAAATAGAGGATCAGGGAAAAAGAGGAAGACCCTCAAAGAGATGGATTGAGGCAGTGGCTGCAACAAAGGGCTCGAACATAACAATGATTGTGAGGATGGCGCAGGACAGAGCAGTTTTCCTTCCGTTGTACGCGGGGTCACTATGAGTCAGAACCGACTGGAGGGCACCTAACAACAACAACAACAAAGCCTGAGCATAGTGCCTGACACATAATAGGCTTGAAATACTTTTCACTTGCCCCTCTCAGCTTCCACTAATATTTGGTCATTAAAAAAAAAAAACCAAACCCATTGCCATCGAGTCAATTCCGACTCATAGCGACCCTATAGGACAGAGTAGAGCTGCCCCATAGAGTTTCTAAGGAGAGCCTGGTGGATCCGAACTGCCGACCTTTCGGTTAGCAGCCGTAGCACTTAACCACTACCTGCCTGGGTTTCCTACATTTGATCATACCAAAGAATATTACTCTGCTGAAGAACATGAATGAGGGGTTGAATATGAGAATGCAGTGTTAATATCAACTCTTGGACAATCTGGTTTGGTGAATTCCGTGCCCTTAATCTTTATTAGTTTTTTTTTCCTTAGAGTTTTAAGTTTATTACATAAAAGAAAGAAAGAAATCTGCTGATTTGCATTCATATTTTGTGATTTATCTTGACTGCTATTAACCTATCGATTGCTCCCCTTTAAATGTGATTTTAAAGGTTTTTTTGCATTCTTTCTCATGATTTTATCAGGGCTCACAATCAAAACCTTATTTCAGGGTAGGTACTGTCAATTTTATATCGAAGTCAATCAGAAAATAAGATATGCATGGCAGAAATTACCCTGTAGGTAAATTTTGATGTCTAAAATACGACATTTTCTCTCTCCATCTGCATTATTTATCTCAGAATATTCAGAATATGGCAAGTGTCTGAAAGTAATCCTGTTCTCTCCTACTCCTGGAGTAGCAAACTAATAAATTCAGAAATGTAATGAGGAACCAAAACTAAGAAAGAAACATAAAGAGTTCTAACTTCAGTTTCATGTGGGCTTTCAGAAAGAGGGAAAAGGGATTTGCAGCTTTGGCTTTTGCCCAAGTTACATTTAACATGTTGGTATGAGAACAAATGTGACAATTAAAAACAAGCAAATGGTTACCTAGTTTAGACAGCAGAAAGGGAAAAAATAGAAAGTAACACCTTCTGTGGAAGAAAAAGAACAAATGGCAATGCTAGATACAGAATTGCATCAACATGGCTTTTTCCAATATAAAATGCCTTGGAAACTTCGCAGCAAATATTATAAACTTGACAGAATATGTTCTTTGATTTTCTTTCTTCACCTTATAAAAAGACTAACAGGCAATTCGAGCATTATTTACACCTTGGCTTTTCCTTCTCTGTCCCTTTAACCAAGTTGGCTTGCTATTGGCAGTATCCACCACCACCATACTTCCCCCTCCCCTACTTGTTACCCCTCCTTTCACCAGACACAGATTCCACTCATATGAGGCTGCATCATTCTCTGAATATATTGTGTATCATGTGCCAGGTGCCATACTGCTTGCTACAGATACAGTGAGGAAAATATTATTATTTTATCCCTGGATCACAACTGGACTTAGGGAGATGATAGACACATGATTCACTACAGGATAATGTAACTAGTAATACACAAAATTCTAGGAAGCAATTAGGTAGGAAGGCCAGGAAGGGTTTATGGATATTTTTATTTAAGGAGGTGATATCTGAGTTGCACCTTACAGGAAGCGTAAAAGTTCACTAGCTGTCTTGGTTATCTAGTGCTGCTGTAACAGAAATACCACAAATGGATGGCTGTAACAAAGAAATTTATTTCCTCTCAGTAAAGTAGACTTAAAGTCCAAATTCTGGTCGAGGAGCTTTTCAGGTGCAGAGACCCCATATCCAAAAGACATGCTCTGCTCCTGGTGCCGCTTTCTTGGTGATATGAGGTCCCCCGGTCCCTCTGCTCACTTCCTTCTTTTATATCTCAAGAGATTGCCTCAATACACAGTCCAATCTTGTAGACTGAGTCCTGCCTCACTAATATAACTGCCACCCATCCTCCCTGATTAACATCATAAAGGCAGGCTTTACAACGTATAGGAAAATCACAATACCAGGAATCATGGCCCAGCCAAATTGATACACGCATTTATTGGGGGACATATTTCAATCCATGACACTAGCTCTCTAAGAAAGGAAGAGCATCTGAGTAGAGGGGACAGTATAAGAAAAGGCCTAGAGGTCTAAAAGTGTACGTTGGGGTTGGGGAGGGGGCATAGGGAGTAATCTGGGGTGGGTGAAGCATAGGGAATTCAGTGGTTGGAGGCCATGAGTTGTTCTTATACTTATTAACTGTGTGATCCCTTAGCTTCTTCAGCTGTTAAATGGAAATAAAAAGAATGACTTGTAGAATTGTTTGAAGAAATAAGAATAAGATAATAGTAAAAAAAAATAGTAGGCATGCAATAATTATTATAAGTACTACTAGTACTAGTAGTAATAGCAGTATGGACTCAACATTCTAAAAGTGGTTGGGATTCCATCTAAACAGTGTAAAAGAAGAAAGAAGAGATGAAAAAACACTGGTTCTCAATCCCTAAACACATTAACTGGAAACAAACAATATGTGTTCAGGGCTACAGGTGTGCTATGGGTTTTAGAGCTAGCATACATTTAATTACTGAAGACAATACAAGTTTACATAAAAACCTTAGAAACACTGATCTGCAGAAATCTGCTCAAAGGCTTGGTATCAAATTGTCAGACTACTACCAACAGGTAATCTGACCCAACATATACATTTATGCATGTGTCCCTATATGCCTTTATTATTTCATTTGCTTTATACATTTGTTGAACACTTATTATGTTCCAAGTACTATGATAGACACTGGGGCTACAGTGGTGGGTAAAACAATAATTGTATCTGTCATCGCAGTGTTTCTGTTAAATCCAGGCACATAGTCAATGCATACTCATTTCAATAACATTTTAGTTTGGGAAGTAGCATATGGTAGTGTTTAGGAACACTAACTGGCGTTAGACAGAGATGATCTTGAATTCCATCTCCACCAATTTCTAGCTCTACGACCTTGGGCAAGTATATTGACTGTTTTAAGACTATACTTCTGCATTTGAAAACTGGGTACCTACCTCATGTGATTATTGTGAAGATTAAATGAGGCAATTCACATGAAGCATTTATTATAATATTAGCATGTCTATAGAAAGCTATGAAGGCACTGGGCTGGGTTATAGAAAGCATTCCATAAATATTAGCTATTGTCTTTTTTTTTTTTAAGATACAACTCTTTCTGTAAAGACCCCAATTAGGTTTCTCTTTTGAGCATTAGAGCAAACTAGGTAACTTCAACAATTCTTTTGTGGAAAAACAATTGAAAATCCTGGATAAAATATGTTTTAAAAAGTATTTCTATTTGCACATCTTTGCTGGAAAGAAAGGAAGAAAAATACATAAAAGCCAAAGACAAAGCAAAAATCTAGAAAGGTAATAAATACTAAAGTTAGCTTTCATCCTGGAAGCCTCTGTAAACTCTGATGAACTTGAGCTTCAATGTTTAACACCACGAAATAGGCAGAGACCTGGAAACAAATTCCAATATCCATGCAAGGAGCAGTAATCTTTTGGAGACCCTGGTAAAGATTTATACCCTAAAACAAAACAAAACAGAACAAAATCCCATAGAAAGGGGCAGTAAGGAAATATACCTATCTTAGCTCTGGCACAGAATTAAATAGGAAAAAAATGTCTTTCCTTAAGAAATTTTAAGCACCTTGCACAAGGTAAGGGTCTAAATTCATACTACCGGTGTGGTCTTAAAAACCTCCAGATGAGAATTCATTTCAGAGTAGTCGCAGGTTCGTTTCACCCTAGGTAGGGAGCCTGGTGGCTTAATGATTAAGTCCTTGGCTGCTAATTCAAAAGGTGGCAGTGTGAATCCACCAGCAGCTCTGCCGGAGAAAAGACCTGATAATCTGCTCCTAAAAAGATGTTAGCCTCGGAAACCCTATGGGGGCAGTTCTCCTCTGTCCTATAGGGCTGCGATGAATCAGAATCAACTCAATGGCACACAACAACAGCAACAGCAATATACCCTAGGTAGTTGCCAAAATCAAATTCAAATCCTTTCTGGAGTCATGAATCTTAAACCCAGAGCTTGAAGGATTTCCACAGATGAAGTTCCAAGAAGCCTGTACTCATAATCAAAAACCACAAAACATTTGCTGCTAGGTAAAGAGATCTTCACTGGTGTTGTAACTGTAACATATTTCTGCCCTTATTCTTATTCCAAACTAGGGAGTAGGGTTGATGGAGTAACTTACCTGATTGGAATATTTGGGAAAAATAACTAGGCATGCTTAGCTCAGCAGCACTCTTCTTCCTGGTGAGGGTGACTTCCTCACAGGAAGCAGGTGGTGGGCTCTGCTCCTCCAAGGCAGGCCTTCCTTACACATGAGGAAGCTTGTTCTGGTTCAGCATATCTTGAGACTGGATAAGTAAATGCTTAATTTTGGAAGTCAGGATTAACAAGTGCTCTTGGTCAACAGACCTAAATTCATGCCTATCAGTAATAAAGTTGATTTCACACTCCTTTGGCCACTCATTTGTTTTATTTCTCAATCTGCTTAGAATCCCAGTGTAGAAAAGAGGTGATGTATTTTGAGACTCCTTCATAATCCATGATAGGCACCATTAGTGCAAACCAGCAGAAATCAAAGGCAGCAGCATAAAACCTGATCAAGACTCCAGTTGTTGGAATTATCAAATATAGGATAAAACTACTAAAATTATCTTCCTAGGAACAGGGGAATGGAATTGAGAATAAGGTGAAGAAACCAGAGACTATCAAAATTGACATTTTCAGAAAAGCAAAAACTGAGACACTTTATTAGCAACTGGTCCCAAACAAGGATGTGCTGAAGGAAAATCATACCGGAAGAGGGTGCTGAGATGCCAGTAGGAGTGACAAGTCAAGAAATCGGTAAATTTGTGCATATATCTCAATAAACATTGAATGCATAAACACTAGTAATAAGGCTCAATTTGTGTGAGGTTAACAAAATCAAACGAGATCTAAAATCTGGAAATACAGCATATAATGTTGCAGGGGTTTCTAGCAGTTAGTATTCCACAAAGTTCTCGTGTTGTTGGAAGAAGGATAAATGAATTGACTAACTTTAGATTTTGTTAAGCATGCATCTTAAATTTTGCAGTTGGAAATATGAAACAAGACCAAATAACTAACTAAATAAATAAGTACATGATAGCCCCAATCAATCCAAAATAAGGCAATAGAAAAAGCAAGATAAAAACCAGTATCTAAGAAACAACTAAGGTGGTAGAAATAAATCCTAATGTACTTGTAATCACTATAAATTTAAATGGATTAAACGATACACTTAAAAGACAAAGATTGTCAGACTGCATTAAAAATAAAATGCAGCTATATGCTACATAGAAGGACAAGAAACATAATGACATTGAAAAGTCAGAATTAATAAATGAGAAAAGATATATTAGGCAAACACTAACAAAATGAAAACCAGTATATCTAAGCTGAAAATAATAAGTATAAAAATATTTGAACAAAATGATAATATTGATATAGTGGACTCAGCAATTGTATTATGCACATTATTATCAATCATACATGTAAAGTTACAAAAATTAACCTTGTACTAGGACATGAGGCAACCATTCATCTGTCAGTGTGTCGTACTGTGGTGGCTCACCTGTTGCCATGATGCTGGAAGCTATACCACCAGTATTTCAAATACCAGCACCGTCACCCATGATGGACAGGTACCAGTGGAGCTTCCAGACTAAGACAGACTAGAAAGAAGGACCTAGCAATCTCCTTCTTAAAAAAAATTGGCCAGTGAAAAACTTATGAATAGCAGTGAAACATTGTCTGATATAGTGCTGGAAGATGAGCCCCTGAGTTTGGAAGGCATTCAAAATATGTCTGAGGAAGAGCTGTCTCCTCAAAGCAGAGTCAGCCTTAATGATGTGGATGGAGCAAAGCTTTCAGGACCTTCATTTGCTGATGTGGCATGACTCAAAATGAGAAGAAACAGCTGCAAATATCCATTAACAACCAGAACGTGTAATGTATGAAGAAGTTTTTGAATCTAGGAAGATTGGAAATCATCAAAAATGACATGGAACTCTTGAAGACAGATATCCTAGGAATTAGTGACCTGAAAGGGACTGGTATCAGCCATTTGTAAATGGACAATTATATGGTCTACTATGCCAGGAATGACAAATTCAAGAGGAACTGTGACACATTCATTGTTAAAAAAGAACATTTCAAGGTCTATCCTGAAGTACAACACTGTCAGTGATAGGATAGTATCCATACACCAACAAGGAAGATTAGTTAATATGACTATTATTCAAATTTACCTGCCAACTGCTAATGCCAAAAATGAAGAGATTGAAGATGTTTATCAATTTCTGCAGTCTGAAATTGATCGAACATGCAATCAAGCTGCATCAATAATTACTGGCAATTGGAATGCAAAAGTTGGCAACAAAGAAAAAGGATCAGTAGTTGGAAAATATGTCCTTGGTGATAGAAATGACCTGGGAGATGCAATGATAGAATTTTGCAATACCAATGACCTATTCATTGGAAATACATCTTTCAACAACAGAAACAGTAGTTATACACATGGACCTCACCAGATGGAATACACAGGAATCAAAATGACTACACCTGTGTAGAGACAATGGAGGAGCTAATATTTCCAGTCAGAACAAGGCCAAGGGCCAACTGCAGAACAAACCATAAATTGCTTATAAGCAAATTCAAGTTGAAGCCAAAGAAAATTAAAACAAGTCCACAAGAGACAAAATATGACCTTATTTATATCCCACCTGAATTTAGAGACCATCTCAAGAATAGACTTGATGCACTGAACACTAATGACTGAACCAGACGAGTTGTGGGATGACATCAAGGACATCATATATGAAGAGAGAAAAAGGTCATTAAAAAGACAGGAAAGAAAGAAAAAACAAAATGCATGTCAGAATGGACTCTGAAAATTGTTCTTGAATGTAGAGTAGCTAAAGCAAATGTAAGACATGATTATGTAAAAGGACTGAACAAAAGATTTCAGAGGGCAGCTCAAGAAATGGAAGTAAAGTGTTAAAATGAATTGTGCAAAGACCTGAAGTTAAAAAAAAAGCAAAAGGGAAGAACATGCCAGCATTTCTCAAGCTGAAAGAACTGAAGGAAAAATTTAAGTCTGGAGTTGCAATATTGAAGGAGTCTAAATGGAAACCCTGGTGACGTAGAGGTTAAGTGCTACAGCTGCTAACCAAAAGGTCGGCAGTTCGAATCTGCCAGGCACTCCTTGGAAGCTCTATGGGGCAGTTCCACCCTGTCCTACAGGGTAGCTATGAGTTGGAATCGACTCAACAGCAGTGGGTCTGGATTTTTGGTTTTTATGGGTAAAATATTTAATGACACAGGAAGCCGCAAAAGAAGATGAAAGGAATAAACAGAGTAAGTTTACCAGAAAGAATTGGTTGACGTTCAACCATTTCAGGAGGTAGCATGGGATCAAGAACTGATAGTATTGATGTGCAGGTCAAATTGCACTTAAGGCATTAGCGAAAAACAAGTCTCCAGGAATTGATGGAATATCAACTGAGATGTTTCAACAAATGGATGCAATGCTGGAAGTGCTCACTTATCTTTGCCTGGCCAACCTACTGGAAGAGATCCATATTTGTGCCCATTCCAAAGAAAGGTGATCCAACAGAATGAGGAAATTATCAAACAATATCATTAATATCACATGCAAGAGAAATTTTGTTGAAGATAAATCAATAACAGTTGCAGCAGTATGTCAACAGGGAACTGCCAGAAATTCAAGCCATATTCAGAAGAAGACATGGAACAAGGGATATCGTTGCTGATGTCAAATGGTTCTTGGTTGAAAGTAGAGAATACCAGACAGATGTTTACCTGTGTTTTATTGACTATGCAAATGCATTTGACTGTGTGGATCATAACAAATTATAGATAACATTGCAAAGAATGGGAATTCTAGAACACTTAATTTGTGGTCATGTGAAACCAGTACATAGACCAAGAGGCAGTCATTTGAACAGAACAAGTGGATACTGTGTGGTTTAAAATCAGGAAAGGTGTGTGTCAGGGTTGTATTCTTTCATCATACTTATTCAATCTGTATTGCCGAGAAAATAATCAGAGAAATTGGACTATATGAACAAGAATACAGCATCAGGATTGGAGGAAGACTCATTAACAACTTGCCATATGCAGATGACACAACCTTACTTGCAGAAATCAAAGAGTACTTGAAGAACTTACTGATAAAGACAAAGACCACAGCCTTGAGTATGGATCACATCTTAACATAAAGAAAACAAAAATCCTCACAACTGGACCAATAAGCTACATCATGATAAATGAAGAAAAGACTGAAGTTGCCAAGAATTTCATTTTACTTGGATCCACAATCAACACCCATGGAAGCAGCAGTCAAGAAATCAAAGGGCATATCACATTGGGAAAATCTGCTGCAAAAGACCTCTTTAAAGTGTTATAAAGCAAAGATGTCACTTGGAGGACTAAGGTGGGCCTGGCCCAAGTCATGATATTTTCAATTGCCTCATAGGCTTGCGAAAGCTGGACAATGAATAAGAAAGACCAAAGAAGAATGATATATTTGAATGATATGGTGTTGATGAAGAATATTGAATACGCCATGGTCTGCCAGAAGAACAAACAAATCTGTCTTGGAAGAAGTACAGCCAGAATGCTCCTTAGAAGCAAGGATAGTGAGACTTTTTTTCACATACTTTGGACAGGTTATCAGGAGGGACCAGATCCTAGAAAAAGACATCATGCTTAGTAAAGTACAGGGTTAGCAGAAAAGTGAGGAAGGCCCTTGACAAGATGGATTGACACAGAGGCTCCAACAATGGGCTCAAACAAAACAATGATTGTGAGGATGGCACAGGACCTGGCAGTGTTTCATTCTGTTGTACATAAGGTCACTATGAATAGGAAACGACTCTATGGCACCTAACAACAACACGACATGGAGAAAATCCTAAATTTTGCAGAACTGGCATAGAGCAGATATTATTTGATTGTAAATCAATTAAGTTAGAAACTGGAAGACATTAAAAGTCTAAATATTTGTATATAGATAGAAAGGCTCAATATCATACTGTGGGGTTTACAATTAATTTTACCTAAAGAACTTGGCCTTTGTCCTTGGTTCCTTAAAGATTCTCTCTAAAACCTTAGAATATCCCAAGTGATTGAAGTGTCTTTGTTATCTATGAGGGTGCCAGATCTAACTAATGGGTTATGCTAATGACATGACTTTTGGATGGAGTTGGCTAGGCCAGAAAGACCCACCATGTGATATCAGCTCATCCTCAGAGTAGAGTGACTGGAGTTTGAGTTCTACCGCATGGGTAATGATTCAATCATGCGTACATGGTAAGATCCCAATAAAAGCTGAATATCCTTGAACCTCCTGATTGATGAGAGACATTGATGTGCAGGCGAGAGGAGGGTATCCTTTGGAACATGAACACTCTACCTTGGGAACCCTCTCAGACCTCACCATATGTGTCTCTTCATTTGTATCCTTTCTGCTATAAGAAAAATGCAGACTAGACTATAGTACTTTTCTGAGTTCTGTGAGTTCTTCTAGCAAATCATGAAACCTGAGGGAGTAGTGGGAGTCAGCAGGTCAGAAGTGAGGGGGCCTCTGGGGACCTCCAAACTTACAGCTGGTGTCCTGATGGGGTAGTGGGAAAAATCCAAATTTTTACCCATCAGGGGAGAAGTGAGGGATGCCTAGGGAACCCCAGCTTGTAGTTTGCATCCGAAGTATAGGGCAGACTCGGTAGTCTGGAGGACTGTGCCCTTTGACTTACAGATCTCACCTAGCCCTGGTGGTCAGGGTCAGAGGAAGTAGTGCAATTGCAGCTGGTGTCAGAACAGAATTGAATTATTTCCTTCACATACATCTACCAATTCTTCCTAAATCAAAATTAATGTTTGATGCAATTATCATCAAAATTCAAAAGCCGTGTGTGTGTTTATGTGTGTGTGTGTATTGTGTAATTTGAGGGTTTGATTCAAAGATTTCTGTGGAAAAGCAAAGGGCAGCAATAGCCAAATCACTAATGACAAAGAACAAGGAGTTGGGGAGTCTTGAACTAATAGGTATATACAAAAAAAAAAAATTGCCATTGAGCGGATTCCCACTCATAATATCCCTGTAGGACGGAGTAGAACCACCCCATAGCATTTCCAAGGAGCAGCTGGTGGATTCAAACTGCCGGCCTTTCGGTTAGCAGCCAAGCTCTTAACCACTGAGCCACCAGTTCTGAAGATTATTATTAGTCAATAGTAAATAAAATAGTGTAGCATTTGTTTAGGAATAGACAAATAGTCCTACGAAATATTAAAAATCTTCCAGGAATCAACCATCACATACAGGCACCGATTAACCAGTAAGCAAAGTATGCACAGGGCTTAGAGTAAGCAAGGTAAGCATGGACTTAATTGTGTTTACTTTGATGTGGTAAAAAATAGATGAAATTGTATACTAAAGATTAGTATGTAAGCAAAAGTAAGCCCTTGCATGCCTTGCTTATTGGGCAATCCATTCCTGCTCACATATATAGAAATGATTTATGATAGGGCTGGCAGTATAAATCAACAGATAATGTATGGAATACCAATAAAGCATGCTTGGACAATTGACTATTCATATAGAATAAGATAAAGTATATAAAAAAAGTATGACTTTGGTATATGAAAGGATTTCTTAAAGAAGGCGCCAAAAATTCAATGACAAGGAAAACGTGATAATTTGACTATATAAATATTGGAATTCCAAAAGACACCATAACTAAAGTGAAATGAGTAGTGAAAAACTGGGAGACACGCCCGAGTATAAGAAAAGGGTAAACAATCTAATAAAAACTGAGTAAATAAATAGGAATTCCATAGAAGAGAACAAAAGACCAATAAACATATGAAAAATGCAACAGCTACCTCATTAGTAATTAGGGAAAGGCAAATGAAATGTGATACCACTTTATACCCATGAAATTGTTAAAAAAAATTTAAAAGGCCTGATATTACCAAGTATTGGCAAAGATGTAGAGTGATCTGAGCTTTTATACATTGTTAATAGGAGCAAAAATTGGTACAACTTTGCAAAACAATTTGGCACTGATATTTGAAGATAAGGATATGCTTAGCATAGCACCCAGCAATGAATACTCTATGAATACTCCCTCTATGAGTTCTCCATAGAGAAACCTCTTATACCCATGCTAAGAAGACATACACAACAACGTTGGTATTAGCAAATAAAAGAAAGAAAGAAACAACTAAATGTCCAGAAACAGGAGAGGGGGAAAATACAGTGTGACATATTACTAAATGGGATAGTACACAGCTCTAAAAAGAATAAGTTATTGCTACAGGCAACAACATGGAATAATCCTATTACTGTAAGGTAGAGAACAAAAACTAAATAAAACAAAACAAATGTAAATTGCAGAGGGTAACCTACAGTGTGATTACATTTATATAAAGTTCATAATCAGACAAAATTAAGCAATATATTGATTAGGGATACAAACATATGTGGTAAAGAAATGCATGGGAATGACAAACAAAAAGCAATGTAGTAGCTACTTCAAGGAGAAGGATGAGGACTGGGGGAAATGGGATTGGGGAAGGTCATAACAGAGAGTGTCAATATTCCATTACAAGTTCCATCTTGCCATTTCATAAGCTAAAGTTAGGGAGTGGGCAAATAGGTGTTGGATTGTTAAATATTTTATTTTTGAATTCCTGACTTAAAAAGAACTCTCTCTTAAGACTGTATTTTATAATTTTAATATACCTCCAAAGTGCCCTGGTGGCTCAATGGTTAAAGTACTAGGCTGCTAACCAAAAGATTGGCGATTGGAGCCCATCCAGTGGCTCTGCGGGAGAAAGACCTGGCAATCTGCTTTCATAAAGATTACAGCCTAGAAAACCCTGTGAGGCAGTTCTACTCTGTCCCGTAGGGTTGCTATGAGTCAAAAATCTACTTGACTGCACCCAACAACAACTACTTGAGGCAGGTGTGTAGAAAGGTACTAAGATAAATGTATGAATTTTCACCCAGTCTATATGCTCACCCTTTATCACAGTGCACAGGCTATGCTTCTTTACAATTTTATAAAAAACTAACAAACAAACAAACTCCACGTTTCCTTTTATGCTATCTTGGAGTCTTGGCAAATACTAATATTTCTTACAAGGGGTAAAGGGTGCCGCAGAAGATATCTTTATGGCCAAATATAACCTGGCTGTACAATATATTAACAGGCTAAATTGCCTAGGTCTACAGTGAATTCTATAAACATTCAAGCTAGTAAAGTAATGCTGCTTTGGAAAAATCGCAAGTATCTTACCGTCTAGTATTGTTAGAATTCACAATCTTTTCCTTAGTGTATCCCTGTAAAGAACAGAATAGAATTTCTGAATAGCTTACACTGAATATTCAACGGAAAGAAAGTTGCTGGCAAAGTCAAGGGATTCTTTTCTTGCCCTCCTTTACTTTGACTAGTGTAAGAAGCACCATTCAGGTAGGTTCTCTACCTTCCAGACATTTAGCTTTCCATGGATGAAGTCCTTCCTCCACAAGTCAACAGTCTTGCTATCAGTTCCAATGTCGGTCCCTTCAAACTGTCTGTTGCCATAATCAACCCTGACCCGGCATGACCACCTCCTTCATGGTTCAGGAGTCATTGAAGAGCCAGCAAAGATCAGAACTGGATCTCTCTTGAATGAAGCCACTGACTGTGCCCAATTGTACATAATTTTATATGTACACAACTGTCCTTCTGAGACTTAGCAGAGGCAAAGAGAGAGGGATTTCTACCACACTGTTAGAGTATAATGGACACTTCCTTATTTTGTAAGCCACCCAGCTGTACGATTGGACAATACAGCACTACCTAGCATTTGGACAGCAAACTGTTCAGGAATCTATATCCTGTCCAGTGTGACATAGCTGAAGAAAGGGCTTATTTATTTATTTTGTAATGGCTTCTGGACTTGCCAGTTTAAGGGCCATTTGTGTAAAACAGGCAACTTTTGCACTCAATGTAAAGTTGGCATTAGCTGAACCAGACCCCCTTCAGGGAGGTTTGGAATTCAGCAGTTGCAGCTTCCTCAATATCATTCAGAGAGATGAGTTTGGTTTTTGTTGTCATGTTCAAACCTATCTGGAAAACTTAAGCCTCTGAGATTTTGAGCACCTGATTGTTTGGGGCACAAACATAGGCATGTTTGTAAAGAAAATAAGGGGTCGCTGAGTTAATTACAAATATCAATGCTGAAGCTGAGAAAATGTTTGGATTGTGATTAGCCATTTAGTTTGGGAAGGTAGAAATTGGCTCCAAACTCTGAGTTCTTCTGACCTCACTGAGCAGCTTGGAAATCATGAGGCAAATACAGTTGTGGTGTTGCAGTGCTAGTTTTGTAAATCAGAACAATATCCTGTTTGGCTTCTCTCTGGGCCAGCCCCCACATGCCACCTGCCCCTCTGCTAGGCCTCAGGGCCCCACCACTGTGGAGAACTCTAGAAAGCTCCAACACCCAACACCACCTGCAACACTGCAAGGACTTTTGGCTCTCTTCTGCTGTTTTAGTTCATGATGATCCATAGTTCAACTGCACCGTATTGCAATGATGAGAGAAACATTTTCTGGACAGCTTTTTGGCAAGGTGACATCTCCACTGACAAAGCAAAGGAGAGTGGCACTGTTGTCCTTTTTAATGTTGTTTTAAATGAAGTTTCCTTTATTTTACTTTTTTATTTAGTTTCGGGTAGCCAGAAAGGTAGGCACTGTATATATCTGTAACTACACTGGGTTTCATTGCAAAAATATTGTTAAATGATGTGGTAGGTTTCATTATTTTTCAGCAAATATTCATTCTCTTTTTCCTACCTTCTGAGAGAAGTATACTTCCTCCCCCATTAATACCACACTTGGTTAAGTAACTTGCTTTGGCTAAAGAAATGTGACTGGAAATGACAGTGTACTGGTTCTGGGCCTAGCCTCAAGAAGCATCATATGTTTCTACTTGTCCCTGTGGGAAACTCTAACTTCTGCAGTGAGAAAAATATACCCCAGATAGCTGCTGAACCTCCAGACTGAACCTGGATCTGAACTTGACCCAATGCCTAGTGCAGAGCCACTCCAGCAACCTGCATGGCCACAAGCAAGACATAAATGCTAACTGTTGTAAACCACTGAGTTTGGGGGTGGTTTGTTATGCAGCACTATGCGGCAATAGCTGATAAATACAAATGTTATCTGTAACTTTTTAACATCTTTATTGAGATATCATTCGCATGCCATACAATTCACTCTTTTAAGGTGTAATCAATAGTTTTAGTATATTCACAGAGTTATGTAACCATCACCACAATGTAACTTCAGAACATTTTCATCATCCTACAAAGAAACCCTGGCCTCATTTGCAATCACTTCTCATCCCCCTACTACCTCTAGCCAACCACTATTCTACTTCTATCTCTGTGAATTTGCTTATTATGGACTCTTCACATGAATGGAGTCATATAATATTTGGTCTTTTGCGAGGAGCTAGTTTCATTTAGCATGATGTTTTCAAGGTTCATCCATATTGTATCATGTGTCAGTACTTCATTCTTTATTGCTGAATAATATTTCGTTGTATGAACATACCACGTTTTATTGACTCATATATTAAGTTTTTAACTGGGGCTATCAGATGGTAGGAAACCCTGGTGATATAGTGGTTAAGTGCTACGCCTGCTAACTAAAATTTGGCTGTTTGAATCCACCAGGCGCTCCTTGGAAACTCTATGGGGCAGTTCTACTCTGTCCTGTAGGGTTGCTATAAGTTGAAATTGACTCGACATCCACGAGTTTTGGTTATTGGATGATAGTTGTACAGAAACATAAAGATGTAACTAAAATAATACAATGAAACCTGTGAGAGCCAGAACTTTACGGGACTGCCTTGTTTTTCTGGGTCTTGCAAGTTTTCCACCTTTGACAGGGTGCAGTCTTACCACTTTTCTATTGCACATTTTAGTGGAAAATATTTGCGTTTTCCTTCTGTGACAGGTTTCTGCCTTACATAGGTTCTGACTTTTGCAGATTTTACTGTATTAGCTTATTTTATATGACATTATCCCCAGATGTTAGCTATATATATTGAACATCCCAATTTTTTCTTAAGTAATTTAACATTCTATCAATCACTGATTTAGTTAACCCTTCTGTAAAGTAGTTACATTGTTATTCTATATCCTGTGTCAGGTCTATTTTATATTGTTGTGGAGATTTAGATAGCTGAATTGTTATTTATTTTTAATACTATCACAATTACTGTTAGTGCTTTCCAGTGCGTATAACAAAAGCTTATCATGGCATTAATACTATGGTATTATGGGGGAAAAGGTGCTAGACTGGAAATAAATAATAGGAATAGTTCTGTTTCTATCTCTTACTAGCTGTTTGATAGTGGGTAATTCATGTACCTATGACATAAACAGCTGGCATTTATTGAGCATTTACCATGTGTCAATAAACAACATTCCTGACACTTGACATATATTTTCTCATTTACTCCCCGCAATAACTCTATGAGCAAAGTACTATTAACATTCACATTTCAAAGATGAAGAAATTGAGACTTAGAGAGATTAAGGGACTTGGTCCAAGGCTAAAACCTGTGATTTATACTTAGAAACTCTGACTCCCAAACCATTGCTAATTGTAACCGACCACAAATGTCTCTCAGCCACCATTCACTTACTTTGAAAATGAAAGAATACCTGTGTGATCTTCACAGCAGGGATATGAATGTAGGTATGAAGTATATATAAAGTGCATAACATTGCAAGGGATAGGCAGGCATGGCTTACTTTCAGTATGGGTTCATTCTAGTTATAAAAAAAAAAAAAGGAAATAAGAACAAATAACCAACTCTCCAGTCACTCTGAGTGATTGCATCATGCCACCACTTGAGGTCCCAGTAACTTTCTAGCCTGGATAGAGATATACAATAGATCTAATAGAAAATTGGCTAAATACTTTATCATCATCTAGGACATATGCTGAGTGTTTGTCTCTTCTGAATGCTCCTGGTTTTCCTCCAAGTTAGTCTGCAGTCATACAGTATGGATCTCCCCTTTTTGGAAAGAGTTTCACAAAAAACCACCTCAGAGTAAACCGGACTCTCCTATCAAGTCCGTGGAAACCCTGGTGGTGTAGTGGTTAAGAGCTACGTCTGCTAACCAAAAGATCAGTAGTTCAAATCTACCAGGTGTTCTTAGAAACTCTGTGGGACAGTTCTACCCTGTCCTACAGAGTTGCTATGAGTCGAAATTGACTTGGTGGCAACGGGTTTGGTTTTTGTGTTTTATCAAGTCAATACATAGATGGAATTACTGGATAAGAGCTTTGCCATTTTTATGCAGAAAGGACAGCTTTGGACCACTTTTCTCAGAAGTGGGCTGTGGATTTGGTAGGTACTTAGAACTTTATGGGCTCCTCTCTGAGGCAAAATGCTTCTGGGTAAAATGCAAAGCACTAAATCATAGCATTATAGCATTCTTCTCCTACATCCTACCATTAATTTATAATCTGAAGGAAAGCCAAGTGTAAATATAGCACTTATATGTTAGGGAAAAATATTGAAGATATGTAACTTTTGAAATATATTAAACAATGTGAATACTTCCTAGACTTTTTTTTTTAATTTTTTATGCCTGGTTAAAGAGGCAATATATCACAGTGATAGAGTGTGGACAGACCTAGGTTTGAACCCCTCCTCTACATATGCGTTTCCTCCTTATTTCTACTTTGGGTACAAAGTTGAGAATTTTAGGGAGATAAGTGAAAAAACAGTAGCTACCTAAGGAACTTAAGCAGGTAAATTAATGGTATCAAGTAAGGAGGAGTGTAAATGGCAGAATGGAAAGAAAGGACTGGACAGGTAGAAGAGAAAGAAGCTTTATATAATGACAATCCAATTGAAAAATAGGCCAAGAATTTAAATAAAGATTTCTCAAAAAAAAAGTGATATAATTGGTCAATAAACACACACACAAAAGTTCAGCATCATTAAGTACAAAACTGTCAACAATAGGATAATACCCATACGCCTACAAGGAAGATCAGTTAATATGACTATTATTCAAATTTACGCACCAACCACTAATAAAGAAATTGAAGATTTTTACCAACCTTTGCAGTCTGAAATTGATCAAACATACAATCATGACGCATTGATAATTACTGTTGATCGGAATGCAAAAGTTGGAAACAAAGAAGATTGGTAGCTGGAAAATATAGCTTTGGTGACAGAAACCACACCAGAGATCATATGATAGAATTTTGCAAGACCAAGGTCTTCTTCATTGCAAATACCTTTTTTCAATAACGAACGGTGACTAATCACATGGACCTCACTGGATGGAAAACACAGCAATCAAATCAACTACATCTGTGGAAAAACACAACGGAAAAGCTCAATGTCATCTGTCAGAACAAGGCAAAAGGCTAGGCAGAACAGACCATAAATTGCTCATATGCAAGTTCAAGTCGTAGCTGAGGAAAATTAAATCAAGTCACAAGAGCCAAAACATGACCTTGAGTACATCCTACCTGAATTTGAAGACCATCTCAGGAATAGATCTGATACGTTGAACACTAAGACTGAGGACCATATGAGTTGTGGGATGACATCAAGCACATCATACACAAAGAAAGCAAAAGGTGATTAAAAAGACAGGAAAAAAAAAAAAGACCAAAATGGATGTCAAAAGTGACTCTGAAACTTACTTTTGAAGTTAGAGTAGCTAAAGAGAATAGAAGAAATGAAGTAAAAGAGCTGAACAGATTTCAAAGGGTAGCTTACAAAGACAAAATAAATTACTATAATGAAAAATCTTAATGGGTGTTTAGAGAAAACACAGGGAGTTCACAAGGTCTGACCAAGCCACAATTCAAAGCAAAAAATACTTGACAAACCTGTCTAACAGGCTCAGCTAGACCAAGCTACAATTCAAAATGAACTTTTCAAAACAGGCTCCATAGTGAAACTTAAGTAAAGAGACAAAGCCCCTTAGTAAACCTTAACCAAAACCAAACCAAACCCACTGCAGTTGAGTCAATTCTGACTCTTACCAACCCTATAGGACAGAGTAGTACTGCCCCATAGAGTTTCCAAGGAGCACCTTTTGGTTACCAGCCTTAGCTCTTAACCACTATGCCACCAAGCCAAACCCAGTGCCGTGGAGTCGATTCTGACTCATAGCGACCCTATAGGACAGAGTAGAACTGCCCCATAGAGTTTCCAAGGAGTGCCTGGCGGATTCGAACTGCCGACCCTTTGGTTAGCAGACATAGCACTTAACCACTACGCCAGGGTTTCCTAATAAACCTTGGAGGACTACAAAGGCAAAGAGAGCGAGGTCCCTGTTCTGAGAAGCGTTTTCTAGTGATGATCCCCAAGAGGTAAGAAAGAGGATTGAGCACATAAAGGGCTCACTTTGGCACTGACACCCCATGGTTCTCCCCTGGTGCCGCCTCACCTTCGGATACCCATACGCTACCACCAGAAATGCAGTAGAGAAGATTCGAATGCTGTTTCAGAATAAAACAGACAGGCTTTTTAAGGGTTTAAAGACTGTTCGAACCTGGCAACTATGGGGCTCATGAAAATGAAACCATGAAGTCCAAGATACGATAATCACACAAATATTTTTATAGGTTTTAGGCAAAGAATGGGGCATAAAATATTCTGATTGGTTTTACAGTGATTGAGGTCAATCAAAGGCAAAGGGTAATTTTTTAATGTTATTGGTCATATTAATACAGTTGGAATGAATTGATTGGCTAAAAGACATAATTACAAAGTATGTGGTCGAGGAGGGGGGCATCTTATGACCGGTCACAAAACAATGGCATGACAGATACTGTTGGGACTAGATTCTTAAACATTACCTCACCCAGAGCATAAGATTTCCTGGGGAGATCTGAAACAAAGAGTTTCAATACGGTTTGGTTACAGACCCCAGGACATGTTGTTTCCAACTTCTTAGACTGACCACAAAGCAAATCATCTCCTTAATGGTAGGGTTGTTTCCTAAGCAATGGGGTTTGAATCTGTGTGAAAGGTTATACTAAGTTTTAGCATTGGTTTAGCCATTTTATTTTAGGTCAGATGCCTCTTTTGATTCTATATCCCATATCAAATTGCTACTGAAGCAGGGGAAAAAACTAAAGCAAACAAAATAAATAAATGCAACCATACAGTCAGTATGAAAACTTACAGTGCTGGTTCACCCAATAAGTAGGTAGACTAAAGAAACCAAGCCCATTGCCACCCACTGATTCTGACTCATGGGGACCCCATGTTTTACAGAGTAGAACTAAGTTCCACAGGTTTTTTTTGGGGGGGGGCTGTAATCTTTACAGAAGCATATTGTCAGGTCTTTCTTCTGCAGCACCACTGAGGGGACTTAAACTGTGAACCATTTGGTTAGCAGGCAAGTGGAAACCATTTGCACCACCCAGGGACTTCAAGTGCATGGTGAAAAAAAAAAGGCACCTGCAAATCAGGGCCAACAAAGAGACAAGTACAACTCTAACAAACTTACCTGACGCTTTGCATTCAGAAATGATGTGAAGAAGCTATTTTAATTTCAGTAAAATATGTTTCGTGTATTATTTCAAAAAATAAAATTGCATCTTGAATTACAAAATAGGGAAGGGTCACCATAATTTTTTGAAAAATCTTAATCTGGCCCTGCTGACACTGTGGGTTTCTACAATGGGAGAAGCAGATTTCACTCTAAGCAAAAATGTCACCTTGAGGACCAAGGTGTGCCTGACCCAAGCCATGGTATTTTCAATCACATCATATGCATGTGACAGCTGGACAAGGAATAAAAAAGACCAAATAAGAATTGATGCCTTTGAATAATGGTGTTGGCAAAGAATATTGAATATACTATGGACTGCTAGAAGAAGAAACAAATCTGTCTCAGAAGAAGTATAGCCAGAATGCTCCTTAGAAGGAAGGATGGTGAGACTTCATCTTACATATTTTGGTCATGTTATCAGAAGGGACCAGTCCCTGAAGGAGGACATCATGCTTGGTAAAGTAAAAGGTCAGTGAAAAAGAGGAAGACTCTCAACGAGGTGGATTGACACAGTGGCTGCAACAATGGGCTCAAGCGTAACAATGATTGTGAGGATGGCGCAGGACGGGGCTGGGTCTCGTTCTGCTGTGCATAGGGTCGCTATGAGTTGGCACTGACTCGACGGGCACCTAACAACAACAAGTCTAATTAGCCAGGCATCTCAGAAAATAACCCACTTAGTCATTATGTTTGATGGTAAAACTGATAGCCCTTCAGTAAGAAGAAAAGGAGCTCTGGCAGGCATTCCTCCTGCTCTTTAAATGTTGGGGGTTGGTGATAAAGAGTCATCAAGAAGGTTTGGGATTTGCAATGGATTTTTTTATATGTATTTTGAGTAGAAACTATGTATATATTTCTGTGGTTGCATATCTGTATATCTAGGAATTTTTAAATTACCAATTATGCTGAACAATTGCAACAAAATAGGAAGGAGAAACCCTGAACGTGTTGATTTTTCAAAATTTCTCTTCACTTTTCATTGTGCAACACTAATTGCATTTTTAATATCCAGGATCTGTTTGTATCTTTTCTCCTTTTTTTTTTTTTTTTTGCCATTTGATAGTTTTCCTACATTCCCCAAAGATTTTCCTTTTGCAAATAAAAGAGCTTAATTATTTCTATAATGGAAGGATAAGAGTTCCCAGGAGCAGTTTCTTTCTATTTAAAAATCATTGCAGGTATAATAAAATACAAGTAGTTCATGACCAGTGCAGCTGCCTGTTGAAGCACCAGAGTGAAAACTGAAAGAGGAGAAATACATAAAAATGGTAATTTTTTTTTTAAAGTTCTATTATTGGCTGCTAACATCCAGGTTAGGACCAGGGAGAATAAATTAGTGGGGTAAAGCCATAACAAAATAGCTGAGACTCATGCAACCATTTTTTGTTTATGCGATTTCCACTGCACCAGATCAAGGCATGTCTAGGTAAGTTATGTAACAGCTGCCCAGAGAATTTCATTTTGTTGTAGTTACAGCACTTTAGATATGCTTTGCATGCGTGCCATTTTTACTTGCTATTTGAGAAGAGCTAAGCTAATCTTTTTGGGTTTTTCGTATTCCTAAGGTATGGTATCTCTTGCCTTTTTTTTTAATTTAGAAGTTTTTATTTTTTCTCTAATGGACCACCTCTTGTAATTTCTAATGAAGATCCAATACTCTAGAACAAGCTCACTTTGACAAAAATATAACATGGGTTTCTAAGAGCATATTTTCTGGAGGCTGGTCTCACTTGATGCCAAAATGTTACATGACCAACATCATGTATCTTCGGCAAACCCAGTCCATCATCTGTGAGGCATGCTTTTGGCTACTGCATGCCAGAAGAGTAGTTACCATGCTGAGAATTTGATCTGCAGTGATTTTCGTTCATTTACTCATTAGAGGTTTATAACATTGAACATTTGCAGAATTCCTGCTCTGTGAAGAGCCAATAGAAATATTCCCTCCTAGCACATTCTTCATTTCCACTTATATTTAGAGACTATTGGGAGAGCTGAAGTTATGGGCGCTCGTAGAAGGGAAATATAAATCACAACATTTGAAGAAGTTGGCTCATCCTATTTCTTCAGGTCTTGAGAAGCAAGAATCATAGGTTTGGCAGTACACATTATTTTTCAAGTTTCTGTCTGCCTTTGTGAATCTGTAAGGGCACAGGTAAGCGTCTATGATTTTGGCTGTGGCCAAAAGGCAAATGTGAAAATTCTGAGTTTTCATATGCCGTGCTTCCATTTTGAGCTTGCCTCTCCTCATGCACAGCCACTACCCATCTGAAAGCTGAGGCCTGCGTGTTGCTGATGATGATGGTGAACAGGCTTCAGCAGAGCATCCAGACTGACAGACTAGAAAGAAAGGCCTGGCGATCAGCTTTTGAAAATCAGCCAGTGAAAACCCTATAGATCACAATAGTTTGATCCAAAATCGATCATGGCGGTGGGGCAGACCAGGCAGCATTTCAGATTGTTGTGTATGTGCCAGGAGTCGAGGGCTGACTTGACATCAGCTAACAAGAGCTCTTATAGTGATGGTGCCTCCCTCTGGGTGATGATATAACATTTAAGAATATAAATTGAATTTTTTGTATAATGTACATATGTAACATAAACAAAGCTTGGCCTCCTTGTGGCTGGTGTTTAGGACATTCTTAATGTAATGTCACATCCAAAAGAAGAATAACTCTGATTCAAAATGCATTTAAGCATATGTAGACTTTTTTAGTTGGCCATACAACACAAGCAAAACATCCTAAAATTATGTTTACTATCTGTCTTGAGAAAGTCTTCATGCCAGCTCCAAAAAACTTTCTCTTTAGTCTCTGATTCCATTTTTTTGTCCCCACACTCGACCAATGCTCACTTATTCTGTCTTCTTCACCCTTTTCTTCTCTCATTCTTGCTTCCTTCTCTGGACTTGACTATCTCATCTCTTTCCTGAGAAGCACCATTTCATCTCCTTCTTATAATCTTTTTTCTTTTTTAATTTTAAATGATGAAATATTTCATATATGTAGGAAAGCAAGAGAATAATTTCACTAACACCCATGGACACATCACTGCAATTAAATATCCTTTATTCTCTGGAAAATTTTGTATAAAATGGAGATTATCTGCTCTATTTATGCTCCTAGAAAAAAGTTTGTACAACTTTCTGAGCCTGGTACTTATTTGTCTGTGTTTGTGTGTGTGTGTGTATAAATTTTAAAACACTGATTTAATATGTTTTTAACATTTATAGGTCCATTCAAGTTTTGTATCTCTACCTAAATCAGTTTGGTAAGTTATATTTTGGGTAGGTTATATATTTTAACTGTAGCCCTGGTGACACAGTGGTTAAGAGCTCAGGCTACTAACCAAAAGTCGGCAGTTCAAATCATCAGCCACTCCTGCAAAACTTTATGGGGCAATTCTACTCTGTCCTATAGGGTTGCTATGAGTCAGAATTGACTCTATGGAAATGGGCTTGGGTTATATATTTTAACTAGGAAAATGTCCATTTAAGTTTCCAAAACCGCTGGAATGCATTTTTTCAAGTTTTCATTTATAATTTTTTCTTTGTCCCAGATAGATTCTCCTTCAGTCTTCCCCGAAGAATACAGAAAGTAGAACACAGAGTTTGGGGACTCCCTCTGTGCTGAGGGGCTCAAAGAGAAGATGTCCTGTGTTAAGTGTTGTAAGCTGGGAATTTGTTTTAAATAAAACTAAAGGAGAAGAAACATTACATTTTCAGTAATCACATGTGAATTTGGCTCACTGGGGTTTTTCAGTGGTGGATTTTTTAAGCTTTAATTATTTAAACTAGCAAGACCCTATATTTAGGTTTTACTTCTTATAGTGAAATAATTACACCAGAATATCTGAGTGGCTGGTTTCTCCCTAGCATACATGCATTAAGGTAGAAAATACATTGATATTTCCTCCAATGATAACAGAAAGAAAGGTCACAGCTTCCAAAAAGTCCCATTCCAGAAAGATTCATGCTTGGAATACTGCGTTCTCTATTTAATGAGAATAAAATATGTGGGTGGTTAAACAAGTATATCATTTTTGGCTTTGATTTTCCAATGGAAAGAATATCAAGTAATATAATTTAACATGTGTTAAAAATCTTTTATGAAATCTTCAGAAGTACACTATATTACTATTTTATGTTCTAATATATGTGAAGCAAAATTTATTGTTCAAAAATCACTTTTGGCTTCTTTTTCAATACCTGATGTCAAAGGGCCCTACTGAGCTGAGCTCTCCTGTGGCCTGAGGAAACCCAGTTTGAATTCCTCAGTACTTAATAAATAATTTGTGCAGTCTTGTAATGTCATAGCTAGTCCCCAGATGCTAGGAGGAGGTTGTAAAGGCTTACTAGGAACAGTAGGAGAAAGGAGGTAGGGTGGCAGAATAATTGCTACTATACTGGCAAATATTTTTTTAGCACTCGGTGCCAGACACTCTGCCAGGTACTTTATTGATAATATTTTATCTAATCTTTGCAGCAGCCCTTCGAGGTTGAATTCTTATTATCTTCATTTTACCACTGAGGAAATTTGAGCTCAGAGAAGTGAAATAATTTTCCCAAAGAGACACTGTTTATATGTGGCAGTGCCAGGCCTTAAGTCTATCTTTACCTAACTCTAAAATCCATATTAATAAACCGTACGCTGGATTTGCCTTCCTGACTGAGGAAGTATTAGAAGTATGGGACCTGTCTTAGTTACCTACTGCTGCTATAACAGAAATATCACAAATGGATGGCTTTAGCGAAGAGAAATTTATTCTCTCACAGTTCAGTAGGCCAGAAGTTCAAATTCAGGGCATCAGCTCCAGAGGAAGACTTTCTTTCTTGTCAGTTCTGGCAGAAGGTCCTTGTCATCAATATTCTCCTGGTCAAGGAGCTTCTTGTCACAGGAACCCCAGGTCCAAAGGCATGCTCTGCTCCCGGTGCTGCTTCCTTGGTGGTTTGAAGTCCCCTTGTGTCTCTGCTCACTTTTCTCTTTTATATCTCAAAAGAGATTGACTCAAGAAACAACCTAGCTTGTAGATTGAGTCCTGCCTCATTAACATAACTGCCTCTAATCCTGCCTCATTAACATCATAGAGGTAGGATTCACAACATATAGGCAAATCACATCAGATGACTGAATGGTGGACATTCACACAATACTGTGAATTATGACCTAGCCAAGTTGACATATGTTTTTTGGGGGTCGCAATTCAATCCATAATAGGAACTGAGTAGATGTGATAAAAATCAAGGTGAATTTTTTGACTCCAGAATAACTGTTGTGTCCTAAAGACTTTTCTAACACACTTAAATCTTAGAATACCCTATCTAAATTGTAATACGTACTTTATACTACTTACTCTTTACTGAGGCTCCTGTTGTTGCTCTAAAATGTTTAATATACAGGCGGATTGTTCTTTGAAACAAATGGTCATCCACTTAAAAATGTGCAGACACCTTGCAAAGGCCTGTGATGTCTTCCCCCCTCCCTTAGGTACAGCTTCTTGCATATCTCCATACTCAACCATTCTTAATGATGCCCACACAGAAGCCCAAAGAGGAGGCCTGTGAATCGTGAGGGCAGTGGAAAGGAGCAAATGAAGGAGATATTGAAGAGGCGAGAAGGTGGAATGATTGAATCAAGGTGTTGAATATACTACAGGTAGTCCCTGACTTATGAAGTATTCAAGTTACCACTTATGAAAGCACTTATGAAAGTTCATTTTTGTTTGTTTTTTGGGTTTACATAACCTGTGTATAGCTGGAGAAGCAGGAAGTGCCGATGTTGAAGCTGTAAGTTTATATGTAATGTTTCCTACCCCCAAAGACAAATAAAGATAGACTTTATAAAGGTATTGATAATAAAAGGCAGTAATGAAAAATGAAAAAAAAAAGTACTCAAGTCAAAACTAACTTCCGATGCAAACCATCTGAATGGAACCCGGTCGTAAGTTGGGGACTACCTGTATTACGCAATATTTATTTTGTTCTCTTCAGGGAGAAATTTAGTTGTCTGCTGAATATATTACAATTACAATTATAGGGGCGTTGCATGTTGTGGAAAACAGCAAGGTCTTTAGAGAATAATAATAATAATAGAGAAGTTATGCGATTTCCCAAGGTCACACAGCAAGTAGCTGAGCTAGGCTTTTAGTTACGTCATGCTACCATAACAAGAAATGCCACAAAGGAGTAGATTGAAGAAAAAAAAAACAAAACAGAAATTTATTTTGTCGCAGTTCAGGAGGCTGTAAGTCCCAATTCTGGGCTTGGCTCTAGGGAGAGATCCTTTCTTGTCTACTTTAGCTTCTAGCAGCTGCCACCAATCCTTGACATTCTGGCTTGTAGATGCGTGTGCTGTGTGTGTCTGGCTTTATATGGCGTCTTCCTCCATGTATCTCTGTAGATTCTGTTCTTTTCATAACTCAGAAGTGATCAGTTTAGGACCCACCCTACTCTGGTATGTCCTCATTAAAATTGCAGGAGAACAACCCTATTTCTAATAGGATCACATACATAGGTACAGGAGCCAGGGCTTCAATACATATTTTGGGGGGACAAGATTCAATCCACAACAGTTTCCAAACTAGGCAGTCTGACTTCAGGACATGTGATCTCAACTAAACCTGGGTTCAACTCTGATCTCTATCATGTAGGATCTATGTGACTTTGAATACAATTATTTACTTCCCTAAGCCTCATTCTCCTCATAGGTGGAAATAGAGGGCTGTGGTGTGGATTATATGAGATAATATACAGAAAAGCACAGTGCCCAGCCCACAGTAAAGGTTCAGGAAATAATTACTCTTCCTTTTCCTACCAGAATCAACTCAACGGCAATGGTTTTTTTTTTTTTTTTCCTTCCTACTTACACTGGATTAGGTTTTCTCAAATTGTGTTGAAGAGAACACCTTTTTCAGATTTACCTGGTGGGCTTATTAAAAATGCAATGACAGCATTTCTTATGTTCAAGGATATTCAGTTCATAGCTCAAAGGTTTGGTATAGTTAAATAAGCAAAGTAAAATTTTAATGCCATTTTCCAGCAGTAGCACTAAAAAGAAACTACTAAGTATCCTTTGAATTCCGAACAGGTATAACTCTCTGGCTATCTGAATCAACAGTATCACAAACAGTCAACCAAATATATAAATCTGAGGGAGTCTTACACCATCATTATTCAATCACATTAAAGATATGATAATGAGATTGACAAAAATATTAATAATACCAGGGCCATGCCTATTGGTTGTGTTCCTAGTGTAGCATCCCACATACCCAGGAATGTGTGTACATAAACACATGCCTGAGCGTGGGACTGCACATGCAGGCACATCCCACAGACACACAGGAAAACAAAGATATAACAAAATTCAACCCTCTCCTCGGGGTAAAGAGAGGCCCCTCTGAAACGCACAGAGGAACAGAGGAAAATTTCCTCCATAGACGAATCACCTTTATGTGGGAGGAGTTGTGTGGGCAGAAGAGACAAATGCTTCTCCTCCTCCAGTCAACCTTGGAAAGCTGCCCCGTCCCCAAAAGGCTCATAATGGCTTATCTCCAAAATTTAAGAGGGGTGGAGGGATGAGGAAAATCAGTTGAGACATGTTCTCTCTAGTATTCAGTACTTAAAGGTGGACAATGCTTTGACTCAATCATTCATCTAAATATTTATTGATCGCCTCCCATGAGCAGGTGTTATCCTAGATGCTGGTCATACAGTGGTGAACAAAGTAGACTCATGGAATTTGTAATCTAGTAGACAACACAGACAATAAGCAAACAAAGGAAAAATAAATTCCGATAATTATGTAAAGAAGTACAGTGGTTTTCAAACCTTGTTGGGTGTCAGAATCACCTGAGAACCTTGGTCCAAATACAAAGGCTCAGGTCCTATCCTACTTCAAGGAGCCTGGACCTCTGTGGGCTTTATTAGTTTTCCAGGTGATTCTGACACACACCGAAGTGTGAGATCCACTGACCTAGTGGTATGAACAAGCAATTAAGGAAAGGCCAAATTGTAAGAGAGATTTGGGCATCTTATCGTGCAGCATTTTTCAAACTTTAATATACATTGGATACACCTGGAGGACCTTGTTAAAGTGCAGATTTGGTTCAGTAAGTCTGGGGTAGGTGCGTAAGAGTCCGCATTTCAAACAAGCTCCTAGGTGATGTCCATGCTGCTGGCCTGAGGACTGCACTTGAAGTAGCAAAGCGGTAGACCATATTGTACGTTCCCAAACTTATTCTCTATTTATAGATCAGACTGTGATCATTCAAATTCGTCTCAAGCTCTTTTCATCAAAGAGTGAGAATTGGAATCAGAATTATCTGAGGGTGTTAATTAAACATGCAAATGTCTAGGCCTCATTCCAGATCCACTGAATAAGGATCTCTGGAATGTGGGCCTCCCCAGGAATCTTCACTTTAACAAGGTCCCCAGGTGATTCTGACGCACACCAAATTTGAAAACCACTGCTTTAAGAAAAACAGTGACTAGGATTCATTCATATGGGCGAAGCAAGCCTCAACTCTTCAACTCATTATAGATTAGAGGTTCTTCAACCAGGTAACGCATTGCAATCAACTGGGGAGTTTTTTTGTTTTGTTAAATAATTTTTATTGTGCTTTAAGTGAAAGTTTAAAAATCAAGTCAGTCTCTCACACAAAAACCCATATACACCTTGCTACACACTCCCAATTACACTCCCCCTAATGAGAAAGCCCACTCCTTCCCTCCACTCTCTCTTTTCAAGTCCATTTTGTAAGATTCTAACCCCCTCCACCCTCTCATCTCCCCTCCAGGCAGGAGAAGCCAACACAGTCTCAAGTGTCCATCTGATCCATGAAGCTCACTCCTCACCAGCATCCCTCTCCAACCCATTGTCCAGTCCAATCCATGTCTGAAGAGTTGGCTTTGGGAATGGTTCTTGTCCTGGGGCAACACAAGGTCTGGGGGCCGTGACCATCGGGGTCCTTCTAGTCTCAGTCAGGCCATTAAGTCTGATCTTTTTATGAGAAGTTGGGGTCTGCATCCCAATGCTCTCCTGCTCCCTCAGGGGTTCTCTGTTGTGTTCCCTGTCAGGGCAGTCATCGGTTGTAGCCAGGCACCATCTAGCTCTTCTGGTCTCAGGATGATGTGGTCGCTGGTTCATGTGGCCCTTTCTCTCTCTTGGGCTCGTAATCACCTTGTTTCCTTGGTGTTCTGTATTCTCCATTGCTCCAGGTAGGTTGAGACCAATTGATGCATCTTAGATGGCTGCTTGCTAGCGCTTAAGATCCCAGACGCCACTCTTCAAAGTGGGATGCAAAATGTTTTATTAATAGATTTTATTATGCCAATTGACTTAGATGTCCCCTGAAACCATGGTCCCCAGACCCCTGCCCCTGCCACACTAGCCTGCAAAGCATTCAGTTTATTCCAGAAACTTCTTTGCTTTTGGTTTAGTCCAGTTGTGGTGACCTCCCCTGTATTGTGTGCTGTCTTCCCCTTCACCTAAATCTACTATAATTAGTGAATGCCCCTCTCACACCCTTCCTCCCTCCCCCCTCTCATAACTACAAAAGAATGTTTTCTTCTCATTTTAAACTATTTCTCAAGCTCTCATAATAGTGGTCTTATACAATATTTGTCCTTTTGCAACTGACTAATTTCACTCAGCATAATGCCTTCCAGGTTCCTCCATGTTATGAAATGTTTCACAGATTCATCACTGTTCTATATCGATGCGTAGTATTCCATTGTGTGAATATACCATAATTTATTTATCCATTCATCTGTTGATGGGCACCTTGGTTGCTTCCATCTTTTTGCTATCGTAAACAGTGCTGCAATGAACATGGGTGTGCATATATCTGTTCATGTAAAGGCTCTTATTTCTCTAGGATATATTCCAAGGAGTGGGATTGCTGGATCGTATGGTAGTTCTATTTCTAGCTTTTTAAGGAAGCGCCAAATCGATTTCCAAAGTGGTTATACCATTGGACATTCCCACCAGCAGTGTAGAAGTGTTCTAATCTCTCCACAGCCTCTCCAACATTTATTATTTTGTGTTTTTTGGATTAATGCCAGCCTTGCTGGAGTGAGATGAAATCTCATTGTAGTTTTGATCTGCATTTCTCTAATGGCTAAAGATCGTGAACTTTTCTTCATACATCTGTTAGCTACCTGAATGTCTTCTTTAGTGAAGTGTCTATTCATATCTTTTGCCCATTTTTTAATTGGGTTATTTGTCTTTTTGCAGTTGAGTTTTTGCAGTATCAAGTAGATTTTAGACATCAGGCGCTGATCAGAAATGTCATAGCTAAAAACTTTTTCCAAGTCTGTAGGTAGTCTTTTTACTCTTTTGGTGAAGTCTTGGGATGAGCATAAGTGTTTGATTTTTAGGAGCTCCCAGTTATCTAGTTTTTCTTCTGTGTTCTTAATAGGGTTTTGTATAATGTTTATGCCATGTATTAGGGCTCCTAACGTTGTCGCTATTTTTTTCTTCCATGATCTTTATCATTTTAGATTTTACGTTGATGTCTATGATCCATTTTGACCTCGTTTTTGTGCATGGAGTGAGGAATGAGTCTTGTTTCATTTTTTTGTAGATGGATATGCAGTTATGCCAGCACCATTTGTTAAAAAGACTGTCTTTTCCCAATGAACAGTTTTGGGCCCTTGGTCAAATATCAACTGCTCATGTGGATGGATTTTATGTCTGGATTCTCAATTCTGTTCCATTGGTCCATGTATCTGTTGTTGTACCAGTATCAGGGTGTTTTGACTATTGTGACGGTATAATAGGTTCTAAAATCAGGTAAAGTAAGGCCTCCCACTTTGTTCTTCTTTTTCAGTAATGCCTTATTTATCCGGGGCTTCTTTCCCTTCCATATGAAATTGGTGATTTGTTTCTCCATCTCCTTAAAGAATGTCCTTGGGATTTTGATCGGAATTGCATTAAATGTATAGATCGCTTTTGGTAGAATAGACATTTTTATAATGTTAAGTCTTCCTATCCATGAGCAAGGTATGTTCTTCCACTTATGTCTCTTTTGGTTTCTTGCAGAAGTTTACTGTAGTTTTCTTTGTATAAGTCTTTTACTTCTCTGGTAATATTTATTCCTAAGTATTTTATCTTCTTGGGGGCTACTGTAAATGGTATTGATTTGGTGATTTCCTTTTCCATGTTCTTTTTGTTGGTGTAGAGGAATTCAACTGATTTTTGTATGTTTATCTTGTATCACGATACTCTGCTGAACTCTTCTATTAGTTTCAGTAGTTTCCTGGAGGATCCCTTAGGGTTTTCTGTGTATAAGATCATGTCATCTGCAAATAGAGATACTTTGACTTCTTCCTTGCCAATCTGGATGCCTTTTATTTCTTTATCTAGCCTAATTGCTCTGGCTAGGACTTCCAGCACAATGTTGAATAAGAGTGGTGATAAAGGGCATCCTTGTCTGGTTCCCGATCGCAGTGGGAATCAGGCTCTCTCCATTTAGGGTGATGATGGCTGTTGGCTTTGTATAGCTGCCCTTTATTATGTTGAGAAATTTTCCTTCTATTCCTATTTTACTGAGAGTTTTTATCATGAATGAGTGTTGAACTTTGTCAAATGCCTTTTCTGCATCAATTGATAAAATCATGTGATTCTTGTCTTTTGTTTTATTTATGTGGTGGATTACATTAATTGTTTTCCTAATGTTGAACCATCCCTGCATACCTGGTATGAATTCCACTTGGTCATGGTGGATTATTTTTTTGTTATGTTGTTGAATTCTATTGGCTAGAATTTTGTTGAGGATTTTTGCATCTACATTTATGAGGGATATAGGTCTATAATTTTCTTTTCTTGTGGTGTCTTTACCTGGTTTTGGTATCAGGGATATGGTGGCTTCATAGAATGAGTTAGGTAGTATTCCATCATTTTCTATGCTCTGAAATACCTTTAGTAGTAGCGGTGTTGACTCTTCTCTGAAGGTTTGGTAGAACTCCGCAGTGAAGCCATCTGGACCAGGGCTTTTTTTTGTTGGGAGTTTTTTGATTACCTTTTCAATCTCTTCTTTTGTTATGGGTCTATTTAGTTCTTCTACCACTGTTTGTGTTAATTTAGGTCGGTAGTGTGTTTCTAGGAATTCATCCATTTCTTCTAGTTTTTCAAATGTGTTAGAGTACAATTTATCAAGACAATCCGATATGATTCTTTTAATTTCAGTTGGGTCTGTTGTAATATTGCCCATCTCATTTCTTATTTGGGTTATTTGCTTCCTCTCCTGTTTTTCTTTTGTCAGTTTGGCCAGTGGTTTATCAATTTTGTTGATTTTTTCAAAAAACCAGCTTTTGGTCTTTTTAATTCTTTCAATTGTTTTTTCTGATTTGTTTCATTTAGTTCAGCTCTAATTTTTATTATTTGTTTTCTTCTGTTGCCTATGGGTTTCTTTTGTTGGTCTTTTTCTATTTGTTCAAGTTGTAGGGACAATTCTTTGATTTTGGCCCTTTCTTTTTTTTGGACGTGTACATTTAATGATATAAATTGGCCTCTGAGCACCGCTCTTGCTGTGTCCCAAATGTTCTGATGGGAAGTGTTTTCATTCTCATTGGATTCTCTGAATTTCTTTGTTCCATCCTCAATGTCTTCTATAATCCAGTCTTTTTTGAGCATGGTATTTTTCAGTTTCCATGTGTTTGATTTCTTTTCCCGTTATTGATTTCCTCTTTTATGGCCTTATGGTCAGAGAAGATGCTTTGAAAATGAATATTTCAATGTTTTGGATTCTGCTAAGGCTTGCTTTATGACCTAATATGTGGTCTATTCTAGAGAATGTTCCATGTGCACTAGAAAAGGAAGTATACTTGGTTGCTGTGGGATGGAGTGTTCTGTATATGTCTACGAGGTCAAGTTGGTTGATTGTGGCATTTAGATTTTCCATGTCTTTATTGAGCTTCTTTCTGGATGTCATGTCCTTCACCAAAAGTGGTGTGTTGAAGTCTTCTACTATTATTGTGGAGCTGTCTATCTCACTTTTCAATGCTGATAGATATTGTTTTATGTATCTTGCAGCCCTGTCATTGGGTGCATAAATATTTAATATGGTTAGATCTTCTTGGTGTATTGTCTCTTTAATCATTATATAGTGTCCTTCCTTATCCTTTCTGATGGTTTTAACTTTAAAGTCTATTTTGTCAGAAATTAATATGGCCACTCCTGCTCTTTTTTGATTGTTGTTTGCTTGATATATTTTTTCCATCCTTTGAGTTTTAGTTTGTTTCTCTAAGTCTAAGGTGTGTCTCTTGTAGGCAGCATATAGATGGATCTTGTTTTTTAATCCATTCTGGCACTCTCTATCTCTTTACTGGTGCATTTAGTCCATTTACATTCAGGGTAATTATGGATAGGTATGAATTTAGTGCTATCATTTTGATGTCTTTTTTGTGTGTGTTGACAGTTTCTTTTACCTACTTGATTTTATGTGCTGAGTAGATTTTCTTTATATATTGTCCTTTCCTCATATTTGTTGTTGTTGATTTTGTTTCTGCTGAGTCTGTATTTTTCCCTTGTATTTTATTTTGATGGGTAGGGTAGTTTGTCTCCTTTGTGGTTACCTTATCATTTACCCCTATTTTTCTAAATTAAAACTAACTTTTATTTCTTTGTAACACCGTATCTTCCTCTCCATATGGGAGGTGTATGATTAGATTTCCTAGTCCCTCTTTATTATTTTAATGTTGTCTTCTTTTATATAACAACAGCGCCATTAACCTGTGTTGGGCTTTTTTTTTTTTAATCTTTTTTTTTTTTTCTTGGATTTCGCTGTCTGGGTTGACTTCTGGTTGCTCTGCACAGTGTTTAGTCTTGGGTTGATACCTGATATTATTCATTTTCTAACCAAAGAACTCCCTTTAGGATTTCTTGTAGTTTTGGTTTGGTTTTTATGAATTCCCTAAATTTGTGTTGATCTGGAAATGTCTTAATTTCACCTTCATATTTAAGAGACAGTTTTGATGGATATAGGATTCTTGGCAGGCAATTTTTTTCCTTCAATTTTTTAAATATGTCCTCCCATTGCCTTCTTGCCTCCATGGTTTCTGCAGAGTAGTCCAAGCTTATGCTTACTGGCTCTCCTTTGTAGGTGACTTTTCGTTTATCCCTCACTGCTCTTATAATTCCCTCTTTATCTTTGGTTTTGGCAAGTTTGATTATAATATGTCTCGGTGACTTTCTTTTAACATCTACCTTATGTGGAGTTCGATGAGCATCTTGGATAGATATCTTCTCATCTTTCACAATATCAGGGAAGTTTTCTGCCAACAAACCTTCAACAATTTTCTGTGTATTTTCTGTTTTCCCTCCCTGTTCTGGTACTCTGATCACTCATAGGTTATTTCTCTTTATAGAGTCCCACATGATTCTTAAGGTTTCTTCATTTTTTAAAATTCTTTTATCTGATTTTTCTTCAAATATATTAGTGCCAAGTGTTTTATTTTCGAGTACAGAAATTCTAGCTTCTACTTGCTCAATTCTGCTCCTTTGACTTTCTATTGAGTTATGTAATTCTGTAATTTTATTGTTAATCTTCTGAATTTCTGATTGCTGTCTGTCTATAGATTTTTCCAGCTTATTAAGCTTTTCATTATGTTCCTGAATATTCTTTCTAATTTCTTCAGTTTCTTTATCTGTGTGTTCCTTGGCTTGTTCTGCGTATTGCCTCATTTCCTTCCTGATGTCTTGAAGCATTCTGTATATTAAACTTTTGTATTCTGCACCTGGTAATTCCAGGAATGTACTTTCATCTAGAAGATCCCTGGATTCTTTGTTTTGAGAGCCTGTTGAGGTGATCATGGTCTGTTTCTTTATGTGACTTGATATTGACTGTTTTCTCTGAGCCATCTATAAGTTATTGTATTAGTTTATGCTTGCTTACTGTGTTGTAGCTGCTTGCTTTGTTTTGTTCTGGCATACCCCTGTGGGTTGCTTGAGTGAGCTAGCTTGATTATTTTCACCTTTGGAGCTCTGGCGTCCTGTCCCCAGCTGTCTAGAGTTGTTATCATGTATATCAGTCTAGGAGTCCATTCAGTTTTCTTGTATGAATTCAGCTCAGGTTTCCAGGTAGCTGATATCAAGTGTGTGGTACAGGCTGTGTCCTACAGTCTTAGAGGGGCAGGGTTGATTGGCGTATATACCGGCATCTGATTTCAACAGGGCGTTACACTCTGAACAAGGCAGGGGGCTGAGAACTAACCCTCAGGTGTCTCTGAGGAAAACATGTTTCTGTTCTCTAGAGCATGCTGGTGGGTGGGTTCTGCAGAGGGACCATGGACACCCAAAGTTTTTGATTGTAAGGACTGGGAGGTACCAATTATCTTTGGACCCCTGTCGCAGGTGGCTGGGTGACCTGAGTGGAGCTACGAGTCCTTGGGTCCCTGATGTGGGTAGGTGAGGACCTTGTTTAATAGGCAAAGCAGTGTCAAACGTCAAATACCCATCTATCCACCGAGCAGCTGAAATGATTGGAATTTGCCAACAAGGGCCTATTCTCCCGAAATAGGCCCACACAGGTCCATGCAGATGGGAAAGGTGCTCAAAGTCCACGGACGGTTTATGCCTGGACAGGAGCCACTTCTGTCCTGACCTCCCCCAGTTAATGGAACTAACAAGTTATCTTTTCCCCTCAGTTGCAAATTTTTTCCTTCCCCAAGGCCAGGAGGAAGGCTCCAGGTGCTCACCAGGGTCTATCTCAGGCCCAGGGATTCAGCCACTGAAGCCAGCTTGGGGGTGGGGGGGGTGCAGTAAAATGTACGCAAATACTTAGCTTTTGCTGGGAGCGCCCTTCTCCTCAGGTTCCAGAGGTGTGAGTGAGCTGTGTGGCTGCTGCTTCTCCCTGAGGAAACTGCGGCTAAATGTTAGTACCAGCCCACCGCCGCTGCCGCTGCCACCGCTCCAGGAATGGTGCCTGAGGGCTCCCCATGATTCAGGTCCGGTAACTCCTCTCCGCTTCTGAACAGTGTCTTCCTCCCCCTGCCCCTCATTTCCTCTTCTAAGCTTGCCTTTGTTGCTCAGGGCTCCCATCTTGTCACAAATATACTCCTTTCACTTGTTATTTTGGGTCTTTGTTGTGAAGAGGGCTCAACAGAAGCATCTGTCTAGTCCGCCATCTTGGCTCCGCCTCTTTTTTCTTTTTTTAAAGCAATGCTCTAGTCCTATTCCAGACCAATTAAATCAGAATCTCTGTGGGTGGGCTCCAGGCATAAGTGTTTTCAAAAAGCTCCCATAGGAGATTCTAATGTGCAGACAGAATCGAAAACCACTGGTATAGAGCAAATCGCCTTTTTTATTTAAACCTAGGAATAGAGTTGATCTAAGTAGAAACAGGGCGTGATGGTTAAGATTGTGTGTCAATTTGGCTAAGCCATGATTCTCAGTGTTTTGGCAGTGTATAATGTTGAGTTCACTTCCCTGTTAAGATTTGTTATGTGAGCACCCCCATGATGGGATCTGCTGTGAGTAGCCAATCAGTTGAAAGGGAGTTTCATTGGACATGTGGCCTGCACTGAATATAAGCAGACGTTCTGCAAGGTTTGGGGACTTTTTGCTCATGCTGGATCCTGCAGCTGGCCCCTGTTCGTCTAACCTCTTGAGCTAGCAGCTTACCTGCGATCTTGTCTGCTGATCTTGGAATTCATCGGTCTTCATAGCCTGTGAGCAAGAGCCTTGCTCTCTGATCTGTCAATCTTGGGTTTGCCAGTCCCTGTGGAATCAGGAGAAGCTGCTATCCTTTTCCACAGACTTGGGATATTCCAGCCTCTATAACCGTGTGAGTGGTTTCCTTGATATAAATCTATCCATCTGTCTATCTATCTATCTATGTTTGGAAACCCTGGTGGTGTGGTGGTTAAGAGCTACTGCTGCTAACCAAAAGGTTAGCAGTTTGAATCAACCAGATGCTCCTTGGAAACCCTATGGGGCAGTTCTACTCTGTCCTATAGGGTCGCTAAGAGTTGGAATCGACTCAACAGCAATGGGTTTGGTTTTTTTTTTTTTTTGCTTCTATATATATTTATACGCTTTACTGGTTTTGCTTCTCTAGAGAACCAAGCCTAAGACACAGGGCTTCAAACCAGTTTGAACCATTTCCACCCCTTGCTAAGAATTTGCATTCCTTACAAGTTCCCAGGCAATGCTGATATTGCTGGTTAGGGGCCAATTCTGAGAGCTACTTGTAGAACAGTGGCTCTCAAAATTCATTACACATAAGAATCACCTGCGGATCTTGTTCAACTGTAGATTCTGGTTCGGTATATCTGGGGTGGAAATGCAAATTTTCAGTTGGATGTTGAAACAGAATGAACTAGTTCAAAGCCCTGAGTAGAAATTGTGGAGTTAATAGAGTTTGTCATTTCTCCTTTCTGAGCGCTTTTCATAAGCACTCTTCCTGTTCAGGGCACCAATTGCCCTTGTGTTTCCCTGGCTATCCAAGGTTTCCTATCATGGTGACTTACTGATCCCATGTATCCTGGCTTCCTCCCCTCATCAGAAACAAGCCTGTGTCCTATCCCCAATGAGACAGTTTTTTCCTGCTAGTGAGTGTAAACAGGTTAATCAGAAAAACCAATCCCAGGTCATGCGTAAATTAATGTGCATTCCCTCTAGGGTAACATACTCCTTTAACCCAGTTTAAATAGACTTAAAGGCCCTTCTGAAGTTGGGAATTTCAAGCATGACTGTTTGGAATAATATATTTGAGCCTCAAATAAGCAGCCACATACTCCAATAACCTTCAGACCTGGCTTCGCTTAAGGAAGGACTTCTATTTTGTGGTTGATTTCATTATAAAAGGCACTTTTTTCCCATCATAAATACTGTCCAAGACCTTATATGATGTTCTATGGTTTTCTTTTTTTTTTTTTTTTAAGATGGAAAGGCTAAATGTGGTGAGGAAATCATTTTGACAGCAGTTTCTTTTGTTATGAAAAAGGGATTTAGCAATTTTTTAAACATGTGCTGTTCTAAGTATGAGGATGTGGGAAAGTCTTTGATCAGGGCCTTGTAATCAGGGAAGCGTGAAAAAAGAAAAAAAAACAGGATGCACAAATATGAGAAATTGACTACTTCCAGAAGGAGACTGTTATAACAACATCAATTAATATTTATTGAGCACCTACTGGGTACATAACAATCTGCTAGCAATTTGAAAAATGACATGGAGTACATACCTATAAACATAATTACCAGGGACTATTTTTGACTATTTGTTTAAATTCATTATAGCAAGGACAAGCAACCAAGCTGCTTGTAATTTGGTCTCATTAATAAAACTGATTCCTAGGGAGACTTGCTCAGAAGACAGAAAATAAACCACATTGAAATATTATTTTCTATTATTCTCACAATTACAACCGCATACACACAGTTGGGGCCAAATGCTGCAATTTCAGGTATCTGAATCTCAAATTTCAGTCATCAACTAATTCTCAGAGGAAGTATGGGATCCAGCACACTATTTGTGATTTCCTTCACTTAGAATTTGTGGAATTCATGAATGCTATTGGTTTTCTCCTATGAGCTGAGGTGAATTATGCTGCTGTGTGTATATCACTGAGATGCAAGGAAAAAGAAATGAGACTCGTTCCACACCTCACACATAGGAATCATTCTCCCTTCCTTGGGTGACAAATTATACATTTATAACTCTCCTGCTTTGAAAATGGAGACAGTATGAGCTGTATCACATAATCACCTTCAAATTTTAGCTAATATATTCCTGTTTGACTTCAATGAAATAGGCTAAAGAATCTGTGCTATGCCCGTGTGAAAATTGCTAGGATACCTTGACTTGAAGATTCAAGCTAGGAAAAATTAAGTTTTACAAACAGTAACTTTTTCTAGAATATAGAAATTGGCCAAGTTAATTAAAATCCAGAGAAAATTGATGTTTAATATAGATTCTCACATTAATCAATTCAGTTGACCAATTTTATGTTTTGGGTGGGCATGATCCTATTTTATTGCTTGGAGTAGAGATAAATTTTCTGCAAATACTTTATTTCATTTATTTATAATATAAATATTTTCTACTTCTAGAAAATATCCAAGGTGCTTACCTTGTCAGGTAGGAAAAATAGATTAAGGAAAGTTTATTGCATGTTCCTAGCATTCTAGGATGTCTGTAGCCTGTTCCACACCCACGCCATGAAAATGATGCATTTGAACAGCCTAGAGAAGCACAGTCCCAATACTATGGGTCATATTTCCAATTTTTATTAAAATTATGATTTGCCCTGGGCCTGTGAGGGTATACTTATCTGCCTGGCTTGATTATATTCTCTCTGAAGGTGGTCCAAGGTGAGAAACTTTCCACAGATGAGGATATAACTTGGATGGATTTGCTAGGAAGTTGGTGAATAATATCTACTGTTCATCTTCAAATTTTATTATATTTCCTAAAACAAATAGAGGGGTCACAGAACAGATTAGAAATATTGTGGTTAATCCTAGTAACTACTAGGCCAGCTAGTATTATCAAGAAGGAGAAAAAGCAGGGAAGTTTGATGACATAAGGAAGGGAGGAAGGAAGGAAGAAAAGGGAAGAAAGGAAGACAAACTTATGGGATACATATGCTAAGTACAAGAACCTGCCTATTCAGTTCACCAGGTCTCTCTTCTTTCAAAGAGATGATATGATCAGAAAGGATTACTCTTCCTCAAATTTTGGGAAAATGTTTACCCATATCTAGGATGCATATCTCAGCTATTGATGTAAAAGAAACAATTGGTGAAATAAATTCTAGGCCAATGTTAGAAGACTGTTCTCCATGAGTTTCTCATGTTTCTGCACATTGAGTAAGCAGAGCCTTTGTCCTAGACTATCTTTTTAAGGATGTTTGTATAGTGAACAACCTTGGAAAATAGGGACAGTGTCTCCCACTGGATCAAAGGACAGGGCTAAAGATAATAAAATGCAGTCTCACCATCCTTGCTCCTAAGGAGCATTCTGGCGAGACTGTCTTACATATTTTGGACATATTGTCAGGAGGGATCAGTCCCTGGAGAAGGACATCATGCTTGGTACAGTACAGGGTTAGCAGGAAAGAGGAAGACCCTCAATGAGGTGGATTGACACAGTGGCTGCAACAATGACCTCAAGCATAACAATGATTGTAAGGATGGTGCAGGACCGGGCAGTGTTTCGTTCTGTGGTGCATAGGGTTGCTATGAGTCGGAACCAACTCGATGGCACCTAACAACAACAACAAAGATAATAATGTGTCTCTCCAGGGGAAAAGTGAGGCAGGCTTACTACTCATTATAAAATATTCAGGTTCCTTATGCATGGTATTCGTCTCCCATAATGCACCCTACTGCCTATGCAGATATCACCTGACCCTCTTCATATTGCCCTTGGCAACTGGGACTGAGGGAACTGATACAAATGCTATCACTGTGAATAATAAAGTGTTCTTTGTCTCTGACCTAGGAGCCTCATATCTTCTGTCAGCATCCATGAAACTATGGCAGGCTAGCTTCTGAGCATGCAAGTAGGGTAAAATCTTAGACTCTTCCCAGTCCTTATCAAACAATAGAATGTCAGATCTGAAAGGGACATTACAGATATGTAGTCCAACTCTTTCTATTTTATAAATGAGGAAACTGAGACCTAGAACTTAATTCACCTATCCAAGGTCATAGAGCTGAGTAACAATATAACAAGGACTTTAAAGATAATTAAAGCATCTCCAAAAGGCAAGCAGCTTAACTATGTATTTGTTGATAATTCCATTTTAGGCTTAAGTGTTCCTTCCAGATCCCCCTCAGATTCCCTCCTACAATATATGTAAGGGCCTCCTCACATGTACCTTTTGTTTCCAACCATCACAGCCATCAGGCCCAGGAGTGTGAACACACAGCATCCTTGCCTCAGGTTGGGACAATTCTGAGATGTACCACTCCAGGTTTCTTCTGTAGAATCAGGCTAAAGCCTATGATCCCCAGGACTTTTGTCCAAGATTTCACCCTTGCTGGACTTCCAAAAATTAGCCAGTGAAAACCCTATGGATCACAACTGAATATTGTCTGATAATAGTGCTGGAAGATGAACCGCCTAGGTTAGAAGACACTCAAAAAACACACAGTGACCACAACAATGGACTCTAGCGTACCAATGATCGTAAAGATAGTGCAGGGTCCGGCAACATTTTGTACTGTTGTACAAGGGGTCACCATGAGTGGGAACTGACTCAATGACAACTAACAATGATAACGGTCTTCCCTTACCTAATCTGTTTCCCTCACTCCTTTACCAGTTTCTCCTGGGAGCACTTCCTTAATAAATCACTTGTACACAAATCCTTGTCTACAGCCAGCTTCTGGGGAACCTGACCCAAGAAGGTAATCTAATTATTCAAGCTAATTAGGCAAGTCTCTAAGCTTTGAGAAAGCAATCTTTGTATATATCCCTTTTTCTTCTTACCTGGAATATCTGATGAGCAGAGGGCCTTCAGTAATAACAACCAATTTTCATCTCTTCATAGTGGTGACTCTCTACTCAGTGTATTTTAGATAAAGCACTGGGCTCAATGACTGCTACCATTGTCTGAGTAAGAGTTAGAGGAGGCATGATTGACTGACTAAAGGTGGTGAGACAGCACAAGCTCAATTCATAGATATAGCTGACATTTAAAAATTATGATGTGCTTACTCTCTGCAAGGCACTGTAGGAGATGTAGAGATAAATGGCACAGTCCCTTCCTTCAGGCAAAATAGATTACAAGAAAAAGCAGGAGAAAGACTTTTACAATGTGAAGAGGGTTCTTCCCAGAACATTAAGAAGTGGAAAAATTGAGGCAACATAAAACATTTTTTAAAATAGAACTAATTTATAAAAAAATTACTAATAAAATGCCTACTTTGCACCAGGTGCCAGGTGCTGTGCTGGGCACTGAGTCAGTGGTGTGCTGGTAAATGTTTACCAGCTCAAAACAAAGCCTGCTTTGTTGTGTTTGCCAGTTTCTGTGGTGGAAATGTTTCCACCATGGAAAATTTTAAGGTACTGACATAATATCAATTAGCTCACAAAATCCCTGAATATGTGACAACTGGCTCTTGTGAGTCAGTACAAGCTGGTTCCAGCACAGCACTGCCTAAAGATTTAACAACAAATTTACTTGCCTGCTAACCTAAAGTTTGGTGGTTCGAACTCACCCAGTAGTACCTCGGAAGAAAGGCCCAGTGACCTGAGTCTATAAAGAGATTACAGCCAAGAAAACCCTATGGAGCTGTTCTATTCTGAAACACATGGGATTGAGATGAATCAGAATCTACTCAATGACATTTTCCCTTTTTTGGCAAAAAGAAATGATATCTGTCTTTCCAGGGATTTCTAACAAATAAATAAATAAGGAAATGCAGTGTGACTGGGAAAGTACAGATACAAAGCTAAAAGTGCCCCTAAAAGGAACCCTAAGCCAGTCTCAAAGGTGCAGTGCCCCGTCAAGTCTTTCAAAAAAGAAGTGACATTTAAATGGAGAACAGAAGTATGAGAGGAAATTCATCAAGTGAAGGATAGCCTGGAGGTGAAAGAGATTAGCTTCTTTTAGGAAACAGAATTTTTTTTAGCAGGAGGAAAAACATCAGGAAATGAGGCTGGAGCGATAGGGAGGGAGAGATTGTGACCTCATAGGACCAGCCCGGTAGGACACATTAAGAATTTTGGAATTTAGACTAAGACACCATTCCCATAGTAAGTCCACAAGGTATCAAGAGGTGTTCAAAAACCCAAACCAAACCCGTTGCCGTAGAGTCAATTCTAACTCATACCGACCCTAAAGGACAGAGTAGAATTGCCCCATAGGGTTTCCAAGGAGCAGCTGGTGGATTCGAACTGCCAACCTTTAGGTTACCAGCTGAGCTCTTAACCACTACACAGCCAGGGCTCCCAAAAAGTGTTAGGTGAAATTAAAAAAAAAAAAATCTGTGCTCAAAAATGTTTTGGAAATGTCGGGTGGTGGTGGTTGTTGTTAGGTGCCATCGAGTCAGTTCTGACTCATAGAACTAAACACTGCCCAGTCCTGTGTTATCCTCATAATCATTGCTATGTCTGAGCCCATTGTTGCAGCCACTGTGTTAATCCATATCGTTGAGTATCTTCCTCTTTTTCACTGACCCTCTACAAAGCATGATGTCCTTCTCCAGGGACCGGCCTCTCCTGATAACATGTCCAAAGTACAGGAGATGAAGTCTCCCCATCCTTACTTACAAGGAGCACTCTGGCTGTATTTCTGCCAAGACAGACTTGTTTGTTCTTCAGGCAGTCCATGGTATATTCAATATTCTTCTCCACACCATCTAAAGGCATCAGCTCTTCTTAAGGTTTCTCCAGCTTTAGTATGCATATGAGGCAATTGAAAATATCATGACTTGGATCAGGCTCACCTTAGTCCTCAAAGTGATATCTTTGGTTTTTGATACTTTAAAGAGGTCGTTTGCAGCAGACTTTCCCAATGAAGTCAGTCCTTTGATTTCCTGACTGCTGCTTCCATGGTCTTTGATTGTGGATCCAAGAAAAATGAAATCTTGACAATGTCCATAGTTTCTCCGTTTATCATGATGTTGCTTTTTGGTCCATTTGTGAGGATTTTTGTTTTCTTTATGTTGAAGTGCAATCCATACTGAAGGCTGTAGTTTTTGATCTTCACCAGTAAGTGCTTCAAGTTCCCTTTGCTTTCAGCAAGCAAGGTTGTGTCATCTGCATAATGCAGGTTGTTAATGAGTCTTCCACCAATCCTGATGCCACATTCTTGTTCATATAGTCCAGCTTCTCAGATTATTTGTTTAGCATACAGACTGAATAAGTATGGTGAAAGGATACCACCCTGATGCACACCTTTCTTGATTTGCATTCATGTGGTATCCCTTTGCCTATTGGTCTTTGTAAGGTTCCACATGAGCACATTTAAGTGTTCTGGAATTCCCCTTCTTCACAATGTTATCCATAATTTTTTATGATCCACACATAATCCACAAACACCTTTGCACAGTCAATAAAACACAGGTAAACCTCTTTCTGGTATTCTCTGCTTTCAGCCAAGATCTATCCGACATCTGACAACAACGATATCCCTTGTTCCACATCCTCTTCTGAATCTGGCTTGAATTTCTGGCGGTTCCTTGTCTATGTACTGCTCATCTGCTTTTGAATGATCGTCAGCAAAATTGTACTTGCATGTGATAATGATATGTAGTCGATTTGATTCCTGTGTTTTCCATCTGGTGATGTCCACGTGTATAGTCTCAATTTATGTTGTTGAAAAAAGGCATTTGCTGTGAAGAACTTGTTGGTCTTACAAAATTTTGTCATACCATCTCCAGCATTGTTTCTATCACCAAGTCCATATTTTCTAGCTACCGATCCTTTGTTTCCAACTTTTGCATTCCAAACACCAGTAATTATCAGTGAATCTTGATTGCATGTTTGATCAATTTCAGACTGCAGAAGTTGATAAAAATCTTCCATTCCCTCATCTTTATCATTAGGGTTTGGTGTGTAAATTTGAATGATAGTCATATTAAGTGGCCTTCCTTGTAGGCGTGTGGATATTATCCTATTACTGACAGCATTGTACTTCAGGACAGATCTTGAAATGTTCTTTTTTATTATGAATGAGACACCATTCCTCTTCAACTTGTCTTTCCCAGCATAAAAAACCATATGATCGTCCGATTCAAAATGGCCAATACAGTCCATGTCAACTCACTAATGCCTAGGATAGCAATTTTTATGTGTTCCATCTCATTTTTTAATGACTTCCAATTTTCCTAGATTCAAAGTTTTTACATTCCATGTTCTTATTATTAATGGATGTTTGCAGCTGTTGCTCCCCATTTTGCATTGTGCCAAAATGACACTTTAACACTTTTAATACTTTAACAATTTTAACCCTTTAAAGAGGACTTTTTCAGCAGATTTGCCCAATGTAGTACATCATTCGATTTCTTGACTGCTGCCTCCATGGGTGCTGATTGTGGATCTGGGTTAACTGATGTTAAATAGTTGTCTGTCTTAGTTATCTAGTGCTGCTATAACAGAAATACCATAAATGGATGGCTTTAACAAACAGAAGTTTATTCTCTCACTGTCTAGTAGGCTCAAAGTCCAAATTTAGGCCATCAGCTCCAAGCAAAGGCTTTCCCTCTCTGTCAGCTTTGGAGGAAGGTCCTTGTCATCAATCTTCCCCTCGACTAGGAGCTTCTCCGCACAGGAACCCCAGGCCCAAAGGATGTGGTTTGTTCCTGGCACTGCTTTCTTGGTGGTATGATGTCCCCTCTCTCTCTGCTTGATTCTCTCTTTTATATCTCAAAAGAGATTGGCTCTAGACACGATCCCATCTTGCAGATTGAGTCCTGTGTCATAACTGCTGCTTATCCCACCTCGTTAACATCATAGATGTAGGATTTAGAGCACATAGAAAAATCACATCAGGTGATAAAATGGTGGACAATCACACAATACTGGGAATCATGGCCTTGTGGAAGTGATACACATATTTTTGGGGGACACAATTCAATCTATGACATTGTCCTTACTGTAGCATTTCTCATAGCCTTTAATCTACTAAAACACACCGTGACTCTTCCAGAGTGGAGTATTGTTGTTGCTATTAGTTACCGTGAGGTTAACACTGACTCATGGTGAGCTTTTGTGCAACAAAAGGAAATGTTGCCTGGTCCTTCATCATCATCATGATCATCCATATGATCGAGTCTATTGTTGTGGCCACTGTGTATTTTGAGTGTCTTCCAACCTAGGGGGGGTCATCTTCCAGCACCATATAAGACAATATTCAGTTGTGATCCATAGAGTTTCCTTTGGCTAATTTTCAGAAGTAGACTGTAGGCCTTTCTTCCTAGTCTGTCTTTGTCTGGAAGCTATACTGAAACCTGTCCACCATTGGTGACCCTGCTGGTACTTGAGCTATACCATTGACATAGCTCCCAGCATCATAGCAACATGCACTCCACCACAGTATGACAAACTAACAGATTGGTGGTAGAGAGTGGGATATAGTATACAACATTTCCCAAAACTATTTGACTGTGGCACAGCTCCCATTTATTTTTAGGACTAGATAACAGGCAGAGAGTGCTGCGGAACTAGTGAACATGAAACACAGTTTGGGAAATGCTCCTCTAAGAACATTGGAAGGCATTGGGATTTTTAAGCAACAGTGATATTACCAGATAGTGTTGTACTTATGCTTTCTTTCACTAATTAGTGATTCGTTTTGAATCATGTTTTTCTGTTGCCCCACTACCCTTCCCCATCTGGCTTCTACTGTGAAATTTTAAAAAGAAATAGAAAACCATTAAACACAAAGGCTTAGCAGTAAAAACTAACATAGTTTGCAGCAATGCTGTGCTAGCACTAATTTTGTTTGGATTCATTGTCTTGGTTCCCATCTTTTATGTCTCTTTTTTCAATTCCCATTATTTCTGAAGAGCAAAGAGGGTAAGACCTGGGCTTCTCTCAACTTGTGGCCTAACTTTCATCAAAAGGAAACCTTGACAAACTATAATCTGTCCATTTTAGAAGATTATGGACTCCCAAATTTAAAGTGGAAATTGTGGCTGAGCTAATCATGTACTGTGTATGTACTTCATGTTGATTTCATTCTACTTATGGAATGAAGGGGACAGGGATTGAGGTAGAGGAGAAAAAGGAAGAAGGGGGGAGGAGAGAAAAAAGACCATTTAGCGACCTATCAGAGTTTGATGAAGCCTGATATAATTAACAAACTTGTGCTATCTCGAGCAATTGTAATTCCCATTATTTGCTAGCTGAAGGCAAGTTTCACTGCTCTAAGTTAGGAAATCATGTAAATAGCCTAATTAATATAATTTGCCTTATGCTTTACTAAGAAAACAAAAACAAATATGTCATTTTTTAGAATAAATAGCATGGTATAGACTAAATATTATAAATATTCAGTCAGTTTGCAGAACAAATATTGCATGTTATGGATCCTTTTCAGCAATTCTATGAAGTTCAGCATGATTTAATGAAATTACGATGGCTGTTTGAGTTTTACAACAACATTACAATAAAAAGAAAGCACGTCCTTTGCATGGATAAGAGGAAGATCCTTGACGAAATAGCATGGCAGAGCTTATAATGCTGTGGGCCTAAGGTGACAAAGATGATTTCATTCTTTTTCTTACCAGTTCTCTAATCTCAAGAGAACCCCAAAGTTAAAATAAATATTCTAAAAATTCCATATGCCAGTGGTGGAGAGACATAATAAATAATTCTTTGCCATTTCGTCATGTAGAATTGAGAGAAAAAGATGTTTGTAAAACCCTAAAAAACTTACAAATCATTTCAACAGGTTGTCATATGTTAATGTCAGTGAGAATTTAATCACCATATGTAAAATGTAATACAATGGTTCTCCTAAATTTCTCTTTGTCTGTGGACTCTCCCTCATTCCTTTATATTTAGTTACCTGCCCTCTGCCCTTCTGTAAAATATTTACCCCTCGAGAACAACTTAAGGCAATCATAATATAGAAAGGAGAAAAAATAAAAGATGATGAATGAGTTAATAAACAAGCATTTGTTAAGGTTCTATGATATTTACAGCACTCTATTAGGCACTGTAAAGTAAGCAAGTAATAATAATAGTGTCAAACAGGACCTTTACCTGAAGAATTCTACTATGGATTTAGAGCATCAAAATTCTCATACATGAATTAATTACAGATCACTTAAGTGGTATACATACAAAATTAACCTGAAGGAAAACATCCAAGAAGTGAAAGCTCCAATAAGTTGCCTTGATGGTTAATGTCATGTGCCAACTTGCCTAGGCTATGATTCTCAGTGGTTTGGCAGGTACCGAACTGGGTGCTCTTCCATAATGTAATATAATGTAAACACTTTCCATGATGTAATCTGATATAATCAGCCAATCAGTTGAAAGGGGAGTGTGTTTGGGGATGTGACCTGCCTCCATTATATAAATGGATGTTCTGACAAAACTCACTTTCTCAATCCTACACTTTTCTCTTTGCCTGACCTCTGGTTCTTGGAATGCAGGCCTCTAGGTCTCCAGCCTGCCACCTGCCCTGCAAATTTTAAATTCTTCAGCCCCTGCATTCTCATGAGCCAGCAGTGGTCCTCCGCCTACTGCCTGACCCATGGATTTGGGACTTGCCAGACTCCACAATTGTGTGAGTCATTTCCTTGAAGCAAATCTGTCTGTATATTAATATATACATCTCCTTAGTTTTGCTCCTCTAGGCAACCAAAACTAAGACAGCTGGAGCAGTTGCTACTTCTTTGACTTCAATGCTTCATTGACAATGTACAGGTTAACCTGAGTCTTGAGGAATGTTTAGGATATGGGGTGGTGTAGAAGAAAGGGGATTTAAACCACAGGAGAGGGAACAGTATAGGGACAAGCACAGAGTTATACCTACGTGTGGAAGAGAAAGGATAAAGCTGACAACAGGAGCTGTCATATGTATAGGAGTGGAGTTGAATAAGATTATTGATCATTTGGTAAGCCAATAAAAAGTACTAGGATATAATGAGGCCAAAAAGAAGGAGGTTTCTGGGTCAGAAGATGACAGAATTAAATCAATAAAAAATAGAGAAAGCAATAGAAACAGTTTCCTTATTGAGATAGATTAGAGGGGAGAAAAGAGTGAAGTCAAAGTGAAGAATGGTAGCTTAGTAAGTGACAGATGAAGAGATGAGAAACTAAACAAACGAAATGGAATTGAAAAGGAACAGGGAGGGGCAAATCAAAGAGACAACATAAATAAATAACAGATTTTATGGCAGTTTGAATATATGAGACAAAGAGAAGGAGGAGTTAAAGATGACTTCAAGATTTTCAGCTATGACTTGAAGCGATGGTACCACAGGTGTAAAATTATGTGATGAGTTCTAATTTGTACGTGGGATTGAGCCACAGATAGGGCAATATTTGAAAGGCACTTTTGGGAGTCTTCAGCACAGAATTGATTGAAACAGGACAGTATGGCCACCACCATTTTGATCTCCCAAATTTTGATTTAAATATCAAAGTAGTCTTTACCTGATAGAAAAAGCCACAAAAGTTAAAGTGGCAAAGACTGCTAGACTCCATTCACTCTTTCTTCCACAGAAATATAGCTGTAGCTTGACATATACATGGTTGGTGTGGTAGGCAGAATAACGGCCCCAGAAGATGTCCATACCCTAATCCCTGGAACCTGTGAGTATATTATATATCAAGGGGAATTTAGGTTGCAGATGGGGATTAATTAATGTTACTAATCAACTGACCTTAAAATAAGGAAATTATCTTGGATTACGTGAGTGGGTTCAACGTGATCCCTAACCAAATCCATTGCCGTCAAGTCGATTCCCACTCATAGCGACCCTATAGGAGAGAATAGAACTGCCTCGTAGAGTTTCTAAGAAGTGCCTGGTGGATTCAAACTGACAACCTTTTGGTTCGCAGCTGTAGCGCTTAACCACGACACCACCAGGGTTTCCATGCAATTCCTAGGGTTTAAATTGGAAGAGGCAGAAGAGGAGGAAAGGCAGAGAGATTTGAAGATATCACACTGCTGGTTTTGAAGACGGTGGCAGGAGCCAGGAATCAAAGAATGCAGGTGGCCTCTAGAAGCTGGGAAAAGACAAGGAAATGAATTCTTCCGTAGATACTCCGGAAGGGACATAGCCCTGCTGACACCTTGATTTTAAGCCTAGTGAGATCTGTGTGGCACTTCTGGCCTCCAGAACTCCAAGATTATACATTTGTATTGTTTTAAGCCACTAAATTTGTGGTAATTTTTTACAGTAGCAATAGGAAACTAATACAGTTGGCTGGTTATACAATATTTCCCACCTTTTTTTTTTTCTCTTGCAGTTAAGTGTGACCATGTGACTAAGTTCTCACCAACGGAATGTTAGATAGTGATAAGTGTAATATCCAAACTACAGCCTTTGAGTGGACTTGCTTAATTCGCATCTCTTTCACCATCAGTTAAATGGAACACAGTGGTGACTGTGATCACACTTTGACCATACAAGTAAAAACAGCTTCCTAGGAGATGGCAGGGAAACAAAATGGAGTTACCTGGACTCCTAAATTATGCTGTGCAGGCAAACCACTTACTGATCTGGAACTTTCCTGACTATATGAGAGAGAACTAAACTTGCATCTTGTTTGCTCCATTGCATTTCGTGGTCTCTGTGGTACAGTATGATATTAAATAATATAGAGGATGATTTCATTGAAAAAGAATGCGTGTAGGGCAGAGGGAGGAGGTTAGAGAAGAGAAGGCTAAGGACAGCCTTTGGCAGCCTCTTCATGTAAAGGTTAAGAAGAAGAGTCAACAAAGTTTGGAAATGAAAGTACAGTGTTACGACATCTAAAGGAAGATAGAAGTTCAAGGAGAAGGGCATGATTAGTAATCATAAATACACCAGAAATATCAAGGAGAACAAGGTTATTGTTCAGCCATAAATAGAAAAGAAGTTCTAATACATGCTACCACATGGATGAAACTTAAAAACATTATGCTGAGTGAAATCAGTCAGTAACAAAAAGATAAATATTGTATGATCCTGCTTGCATGAAATATTTAGAATAAGCAAATGTATAGTGACCAAAGTTTATTAGTAATTACCAGTGGTGGATGGGAAGGGGATATGGAAGTTATTGGTTAAAGGGTACTGAGTTTCTGTTAAGGGTGATAAGAAAAGTTGGATGTGGATAATGATGACGGCTGTACAACCTGGTGAATGTAATTAATGTCACTGAATTATGGTTTAAATACATAAAAATGGTTGAAACAGGGGAGGCAGGGCCGAGATGGCTGACTAAGTAGAAGCTACCTCCTATCCCTCTTGCAACAAAGACTCGGAAAAACAAGTGAATCGATCACATACATGACCATATACGAACCCTGACCATCAAACACAGATCTAAAGAGTTGACCTAAGTGACAGGGGAGTGAAAAGCTGCAGCCTGAAGCAGTGACCGCCTCTGGAACCGGCATCCCACTCCACAGGCTTGAGCCCTCGTGGTTCCCCGGTGCCGAGTGGTGGGGCTGATTGCGGCTTGCTGAGGCAGGGCAGGCACGGGACACAGCCCTAACTCCTATCCCCCTGGGGAAACCTCAGTAGAGACTCAGCGAGCACAAGCAGGCTGCACACTGACACAGCTAATGAGAGAACGAGCAAACATGGGGAAGTTTTTGGAGCCTGGAGCCAGCGCCCCAGTCAGAAAACCTTGGCGCCGGGCTTTGGATCGGGCACAGGGGAGCTGAGCACGGCTTCCTGAGACAGCACAAACACAGGACACAGCCCTAGCCCCCTGAAGTGACCTCGGGGGAAGCCCAGCCAATGCATGCAGGCAGCGCAACGAGGCTGACAGAAGGAGAAGTCACCAGGAGGCAGCGACTGGTTTTGGAGCCTGGAATGCGGAGTCCCAGCTGGGGAAACTTGGTGCTGGGCTTTGGACTGGGAGTAGAGGAGCTGACCACAGCTTCTGAGACAGCACAATCACGGGACTCGGCCTGACCCTTGGGGGCAATATCGACCCAGCCAGGGCACACATGCTACACGCCCGCCCCTCGGGAATCTCCGATAAAACAGTCATCACCGAGCAAGATAAGTAACTTTGTCTATATTGTGGGGTGCTACTCTCTCTCTCTTATCTATCTGATCCCTCCCTTCCCTGCCCCAGGTGGCTTCCTTAACATTGGAATTTCCTGGGCCGGGGAGTGAAGTGCTCTGCAGTTTTTCTTTTTTCTTTTCCTAACCCATTCTCCTGGCCTGAGAGAAGCAGTTACTAAAAACCCAGGGACCGAAAATCCTTCCCTGACTTCCCTAAATTGGAATAAAAATACAGAACCAGCTCCAGCCAAGCATATGAGATCCACAGTCTTTGGCTTCCATCCCTATAGGGAACAAGGTGGCTATTATAATGCAAAAGCAATTCTGATAGAGATCTGACTGTAATTGTTTTAGTGGATCACTGGAAAGACAAGTTTTCCAGGTCTGATATCTCTACCTATTAAACAAAGCCCTCACAGATCCATAACGGGGAACTGAGGGCTGAAGCTCCACCCAAACCACCCAGCCACCTGCCAAAGGTGTCTGAGGATACTGACACTTACCAATCTTTAGAGGTACATGCATTGGGTGCCTAAGGTACAGCTGCACAGCCCACCCACCAAAGTGCTTTAGGAATAGAGGCACACCTACCTCACTGGCACGTGGGGGGAAGGCTGTCAGCATCCTGCCCCCCCTGGAGTGTGACCCCCTGCTGCTACTAGAATCTGGTGCACACAACTATCACCACTACTCCTCTAACTTAATAGGTGAGAGTCCACACCACACACTTGGTGACCCAAAATCAGAACACTTAAGCGGATTCTATTCAAAAATAGTGAATGGACTCTTAGGCTTATATATCTGGTAATGGCCCAAACCAGCTGGTAATAGGACATAAGTGATTCAAAGTCTACAACAATCAAGACAGCACAATCTAGTAGCCCATCTGCATATATTGAAAGAAAACAAAACAAGATAAGACTCAGTGAGCAAATATAAAATACATCATTACAGTATCTTATAGATGGCTTGGAGATGGCAGTCCATATCAAACCACATAAAGAAGCAGACCATGATTGCTTCTACAACTCCCCAAACTAAAGAATCAAAATCTTTCCCAAATGAAGACACAATCCTGGAATTGCCAGCTGCAGAATATAAAAAAACTAATTTACAGAATGCTTCAAGACATCAGGGATGACCTCAAAAATGAAATAAGGCAATCTACACAAAAAGCCAAGGAACACACTGATAAAGCAGTTGAAGAAATCAAAAAGATTATTCAAGAAAATGGTGGAAAAATTAATAAGCAGGAAGAATCCATAGAGAGACAGCATTCAGAAATCCAAACGATTAACAGTAAAATTACAGAATTAGACAACTCAATCGGAAGTCAGAGGAGCAGGATCGAGCAATTGGAACACAGAGTGGGGGAGGTAGAGGATAAGGCAATTGACACCAATATAGTTGAAGAAAAATCAGGTAAAAGAATTAAAAAAAATGAAGAAACCCTAAGAATCATGTGGGACTCTATCAAGAAGAATAACTTGCATGTGATTGGAGTTCCAGAACAGGGAGGGATACAGAAAATACAGAGACAATAGTTGAAGATCTGTTGGCAGAAAAAGTCCCTGGCATCATGAAAGATGAAAAGATAACAATCCAAGATGCTCATCGAACCCTGTATAAGATTAATCCAAAAGGAAAATCACCAAGACATATTATCATCAAACTTGCCAAAACCAAAGATAAAGAGAAAATTTTTAAAGCAGCCAGGGATAGAAGAAAAGTCTCCTACAAAGGAGAATCAATAAGAATAAGTTCAGACTACTCAGCAGAAATCATGCAGTCAAGAAGGCAATGGGATGACATATATAAAGCACTGAAGGAGAAAAGCTGCCAGCCAAGGAACATATATCCAGCAAAACTCTCTCTCAAATATGAAGATGAAATTAAAGCATTTACAGATAAACACAACCTTACAGAATTTGCAAAAACCAAACCAAAGCTACAAGAATTACTAAAGGAATTTCTTTGGTCAGAAAATCAAAAATATCAGATACCAACACAACACAAGGACACAGAACAGAACATCCTGATATCAACTCAAATAGGGAAATCACAAAAACAAATTAAGATTAATTTTAAAAAGAAAAAAATGCTCAAAACAGGGAGTCATTGAAGTCATTATGTAAAAGATCACAATAATCAAAAAGAGGGACTAAATACAGGAGGCATAGATCTTCCATATGGAGAGGAAAACAAGGCGATACAGGACGATATAAGTTAGGTTTTTACTTAGAAAAATAGGGATAAATATTAAGGTAACCACAAAGAGGTCTAACAATTCCATAATTCAAAATAAAAACCAAGAAAAACATAACGACTCAGCAAACATAAATTCAACTACTATGAAAATGAGGCACACACAATTTAAAAGAAAAAGTCTCAGCACAAAAAAAGTAAGTGGAAAAATGAAATTGTCAACAACACACACAAAAAGGCATCAAAATGACAGCACTAAACTCATACTTATCTATAATTACGCTGAATGTAAATGGACTAAATGCACCAATAAAGAGACAGAGAGTCTCAGACTGGATAAAGAAACACGATCCGTCTATATGCTGCCTACAAGAGACACACCTTAGACTTAGAGAAACAAATAAACTAAGACTCAAAGGATGGAAAAAATATATCAAGCAAACAACAATCAAAAAAGAGCAGGAGTGGCAATATTAATTTCTGACAAAATAGATTTTAAAGTTAAATCCACCACAAAGGATAAAGAAGGACACTGCATAATGATTAAAGGGAAAATTGACCAGGCAAATATAACCATATTGAATATTTATGCACCCAATGACAGGGCTACAAGACACATAAAACAAACTTTAACAGAACTGAAAAGTGAGATAGACACCTCCACAATTATAGTAGGAGACTTCAACACACCACTTTCAGAGAAAGATAGGACTTCCAGTAAGAAGCTCAATAGAGACACGGAGGACCTAATTGCTACATTCAACCAGCTTGACCTCATAGACTTATACAGAACACTCCACCCAACAGCTGCAAAGTATACTTTTTTTTTCTAGTGCACATGGAACATTCTCTAGAATAGATCACATATTAGGTCATAAAGCAAACCTTTGCAGAATCCAAAACATTGAAATATTACAAAGCATCTTCTCAGACCACAAGGCCATAAAAGTAGAAATCGATAACAGAAAAATCAGGGAAAAGAAATCAAATACTTGGAAACTGAACAATACCCTGCTCAAAAAAGACTGGGTTATAGAAGACATTAAGGAGGGAATAAAGAAATTCATAGAATGCAACGAGAATGAAAACACTTCCTATCAAAACCTCTGGGACACAGCAAAAGCAGTGCTCAGAGGTCAACTTATATTCATAAACGCACACATATATAAGGAAGAAAGAGCCAAAATCAGAGAACTGTCCCTACAACTTGAACAAATAGAAAGCGAGCAACGAAAGAATCCATCAGGCACCAAAAGAAAACAAATAATAAAAATTAGAGCTGAACTAAATGAATTAGAGAACAGAAAAACAATTGAAAGAATTAACAAAGCCAAAAGCTGGTTCTTGGAAAAAATTAACAAAATTGATAAGCCATTGGCCAGACTGACTAAAGAAATACAGGAAAGGAAACAAATAACCCGAATAAGAAATGAGATGGGCCATATCACAACAGACCCAACTGAAATTAAAAGAATCATATAACATTAATAAGAAAAAAATTGTACTCTAACAAATTTGCAAACCTAGAAGAAATGGATGAATTCCTAGAAAAACGCCACCTACCTAAACTAACACAATCAGAAGCAGAACAACTAAATAGACCCATAACAAAAAAAGAGATTGAAACGGTAACCAAAAAACTCCCAACAAAAAAAATGCCCTGGCCCAGATGGCTTCACTGTAGAGTTCTACCAAACTTTCAGAGAAGAGTTAACACCAGTACTACTAAAGGTATTTCAAAGCATAGAAAATGATGGAATACTACCTAACTCATTCTATGAAGCCAGCATATCCCTGATACCAAAACCAGGTAAAGACACCACAAAAAAAGAAAATTACAGACCTACATCCCTCATGAACATAGATGCAAAAATCCTCAACAAAATTCTAGCCAATAGAATTCAACAACATATCAAAAAAATAATCCACCATGACCAAGTGGGATTTATACCAAATCCATACCATTCACAGTAGCCCCCAAGAAGATAAAATACTTAGGAATAAATCTTACCAAAGGTGTAAAAGACCTATACAAAGAAAACTACAAAGTACTAGTGCAAGAAACTAAAAGGGACCTGCATAAGTGGAAAAACATACCTTGCTCGTGGATAGGAAGACTTAACATAGTAAAAATGTCTATTCTACCAAAAGCCATCTATATATACGATGTACTTCCGATCCAAATTGCAACAACGACATTTTTTAATGTGATGGAGAAACAAATCACGAACTTTATATGGAAGGGAAAGAAGCCTCGGAGAAGTAAAGCATTACTGAAAAAGAAGAAGAAAGTGGGAGGCCTCACTCTACCTGATTTTAGAACATATTATACAGCCACAGTAGTCAAAACAGCCTGGTACTGGTACAACAACAGGCACATAGACCAATGGAACAGAATTGAGAACCCAGATATAAATCCATCCGCATATGAGCAGCTGATATTTTACAAAGGCCCAGTGTCAGTTAATTGGGGAAAAGATAGTCTTTTTAACAAATGGTGCTGGCATAACTGGATATCCATTTGCAAAAAAATGAAACAAGACCCATACCTCACACCATGCACAAAAACTAACTCCAAGTGGATCAAAGACCTAAACATAAAGACTAAAACGATAAAGATCATGGAAGAAAAAATAGGGACAACCTTAGGAGCCCTAATACAAGCCATAAACAGAATACAAAACATTACTAAAAATGACAAAGAGAAATCAGATAACTGGGAGCTCCTAAAAATCAAACACCTATGCTCATCTAAAGACTTCACCAAAAGAGTAAAAAGACCACCTACAGATTGGGAAAAAATTTGCAGCTATGACATCTCCGATCAGCACCTGATCTTTAAAATCTATATGATTCTGTTAAAACTCAATCACAAAAATACAAACAACCCAATTAAAAATTGGGCAAAGTATATGAACACGCACTTCACTAAAGAAGATATTCAGGCAGCTAACAGATACATGAGAAAATGCTCTCGATCATTAGCCATTAGAGAAATGCAAATGAAAACTACGATGAGATTCCATCTCACTCCAACAAGGCTGGCATTAATCCAAAAAACACAAAATAATAAATGTTGGAGAGGCTGCGGAGAGATTGGAACTCTATACACTGCTGGTGGGAATGTAAAATGGTACAACCACTTTGGAAACGTATCTGGCATTTCCTTAAAAAGTTAGAAATAGAACTACCATAGAACCCAGAAATCCCACTCCTCAGAATATACCCTAGAGAAATAAGAGCCTTTACACGAACAGCTATATGCACACCCGTGTTTATTGCAGCTCTGTTTACAATAGCAAAAAGCTGGAAGCAACCAAGGTGTCCATCAATGGATGAATGGGTAAATAAATTATGGTATATTCACACAATGGAATACTACGCATCGATAAAGAACAATGATGAATCTGTGAAACATTTCATAACATGGAGGAATCTGGAAGGTATTATGCTGAGTGCAATTAGTCAGATGCAAAAGGACAAATATTGTATAAGACCACTATTATAAGAACTTGAGAAATGGTTTAAATTGAGAAGAACACATTATTTTGTGGTTACAAGAGAGGAGAGGGAGGGAGGGTGGGAGAGGGTTATTTGCTGATTAGATAGTAGATAAGAACTACTTTAGGTGAAGGGAAGGACAATGTTCAATACAGGGGAGGTCAGCTCAACTGGACTGGACTAAAAGCAAAGAAGTTTTCTGGATAAACTGAATGCTTCGAAAGTCAGCGGAGCAAGGGCGGGGGTTTGGGGACTATGGCTTCAGGGGACATATAAGTTAATTGGCAAAATAAATTCTATTAAGAAAACATTCTGCATCCCACTTTGAAGTGTGGCGTCTGGGGTCTTAAATGCTAACAAGCGGCCATCTAAGATCCATCAATTGTTCTCAACCCACCTGGATCAAAGGAGAATGAAGAACACCAAGGTCACAAGATAATTATGAGCCCAAGAGACAGAAAGGGCCACATGAACCAGAGACTTACATCATCCTGAGACCAGAAGAACCAGATGGTGCCCGGCCACAACCAATGACTGCCCTGACAGGGAGCACAACAGAGAACCCCTGAGGGAGCAGGAGAACTGTGGGATGCAGACCCCAAATTCTCATAAAAAGACCAGACTTAATGGTCGGTCTGACTGAGACTAGAGGAATCCCGGTGGTCATGGTCCCCAAATCTTCTGTTGGCCCAGGACAGGAACCATTCCCGAAGACAACTCATCAGACATGGAAGGGACTGGACAATGGTTTGGAGAGAGATGCTGATGAAGAGTGAGCTACTTGTATCAGGTGGACACTTGAGACTGTGTTGGCTTCTCCTGTATGGAGGGGAAATGGGAGGGTAGAGAGGGTTAGAAACTGGCAAAACGGTCACGAAAGAAGAGACTGGAAGGAGGGAGTGGGCTGACTCATTAGGGGGAGAGTAAATGGGAGTATGGAGTAAGGTGTACATAAGTTTATATGTGAGAGGCTGACTTGATTTGTAAACTTTCATTTAAAGCACAATAAAAATTATTTAAAAAAAAAAGATCAGCTAGGAACCTTAGGGGCAGTGAGTTTATGTTAATGGGGGAGGAACAACTCAGAAAAGGAGGGTGAGAATGGTTGAACAACTCAAAGAATGTAATCAATGTCACTAAATTGTACATGTAGAAGCTTGAATTGGTGTATGTTTTGCTGTGTATATTCTCAACAACAACAACAACAAAATTAATTTTTTGGCAAAGGAAAAACAAAACAAAAACCTAAGTCAAGATCTTTCATGAAAATATTTTCCAGAGGAACCAGGAAAAGAATGAAATCCATCTGTACATATTGTTTTGCATTATATGTATTGGTGGATATGAAAAGAATTGGATGACCGTTTTTGCCAAAATAGGTTGTAATTTTTCAGATTATTTATTATATATATAATTTGAGTTACATGTATATTTAAATTTAATGGTATAAATAAATACAGATTGAGATTTAGAAAAAGAAAAAAGAAAGTTAAAAACAGTTAAGTGGAAGTTAGAGTTCATTAAAAATGAAGAAAAGAGAGCCTATTTTTGACTTGATGAAAGTTATTTAGAAGTGAGTTTCATTTTTTTCAAACTCGGTGTCCGTTACCTCGATGAGTTTTTAAATTATTAAGTCAATACGTGTTTTATGATTTTTAATTAACTTTACTTTTTAAACACTGCGTTAAGCTTTTCTACACATGTAAAGTGGGTCCTGTCACTGTGTAATGTATTCTATTTTTTTAGAACATGCGTATGGGGGAGACTGTGTGTGTCGTGTTGGAGAATGTTTGAAAGTTTATACATCAAAATATTGACATTGGATGGTGGGATTTCAGATGATTTTTATTTATCTTATCTGTACTTGATTATTTTGTAATTTTTCTTCAATAAACATATCTTATGCAAAAAAAATGGTTGAAATAGCAAATAAACACTTGAGTAACCCTGCACTCTCCAGAAAAAGTCACCCCTCCTTCTAATTGCCCCATGTCAGTAAAAGTACCGTGTATGAAGCTTGAAAATTCCTGTTTCTCCTTTATCTTCCACATCCAATCCATAAATCCTTCACCAAATCCTGTCATTTCTACATCAAAATGTGCCTTAAGTTTTACTGTGGTCAAATCCACCATCAATTTTTGCCTGAAATCATGTAATATCTTACCAATTGTTCTCTTCCAACCTATCGCCCTCCGTATTATAAAACTACAAATGTTATTTCATCACTCATCTTTAACCTGCAATAGTTTCCCAATTGAACTTAGTTTTAAAATATAAAAATCCTTACCATGGCCTAAAAAACTCCTGCATGATATGTCCCAGGATTTCTCTCCCAACTTTCTTACCACTTTCCCTCCTTGTTCTTTAAGCTGTAGCCACACAGAACATCTTTCAATTTTTCTAATGCACCAATTATTTTCTGTCTTTCCCACACTGTTCCCTTTGTCTGGCACCTCCTCTTATGCTCTGTTCATCTAGCTAACTTCTACTAATCCTTCAGGCCTCACTTTAAACATGAGTTTTTCAGATAGACATTCCTTATTCTCCAATCAAAATGAGGTAACCACTGTTACTCTCTTGATAGGACTACATTGGTTTCCTTCATAGCACTTGTCAAAAATTTAATTTTCATTTGTGTGATTCTTCGGTTATTTCTTATATTCCTGTCTAGTTCCTATATCCATGAGGACAGAAATTACATTTGTTTTGTCTACACCTCCTAATCTGGAGCAGAATATGTAGTATGCATTCAGCAAATATTTGAGGAGCTTGGTGACCTTTGGGGAAATACTTTCCATTTAAGAGATGAGAGTAAGTATCCAGAGTTCAGAGATTGAAGAAGAGAATGAATGAATGGGAAAAGTTGATGGAATTGGGAGGAAATAGGGAAGAAGAGATGAAATTGACTCAGGAAAAACATTCCTGATAGCCTTGGATGAGCACTATTCCTGCTGTTTAGCTTTAGACAATTGATACATTTGAAACACCTACATTTCATAAATATTGTCACCGATCACCATTAGAAAGTGGCTGTACTTTGATATCAGTTGCTCTGTTAGAAACATGTTCCTTCGCTTCTAGGACTTTACAATCACAGAAAGAAAGAGAAATTGTAGAAAAGACATTGAAATGACAAATGAAATACAAGTTAGAGATGTGAATAAGGTAGAGGCTAATATTTGCAGCTAACACTAAAACTTTACCAAGTTACAAAAGCAAAGCTAAACAAACAAACAAACCAACAAAAAATAACAACAAAAAAGCAACTAAGGAGAACTTGGGAGACTGAGAAAGGGTAGAAATTGACAGATAAACTACAAAGTAAATGACTATGAGATAATATACTTATGAAAACATAATCCTCACTCTACATAATGGTGTGCAATCATCAGTAGGAATGTTTTATAGACTTTTGTCACAAAAGAGAATCATATCTTGCATAACCAGTTTCTGTTATCCACCGCTCCTACTCCTTTACCTATCTGTGAAAAAGTTTGTTGAAGCCAGACTAGATGTTAGATTTTCATGATATAGAATCAAAGAATAGGCAGAGAATCAAAGAATAGGCAGAGAAGGATAGGGTAACAGGATAAGAGAGGCTATGGAAGAAGGAAAAGATTTAGTGAGAGAGGTTAACTGAGTTTTATAAAAAGATGAAAGAGAAGATAGAAAGAGTAGAGGATCTGCAAGCTGGAGGGGGAGAGAGTAGTACTTGGCCAATGAGAGTCTCTAAAGAGTGTGGGATATTAGAAATTGGGGAGGAAAGAAAAGGGAATATGTGAAGCATTGTTTGGGTTTATGAGTTAATGTTTTGCTCTTGAATGGTATTTCTTGTACATGATACTATACAAGGCTAAACCAAATGAATTATCTTCATTAGTGTTTCATAAGCTGAGCTATTATCTCTAATTGGTCATGTTCTAGGAAAGAGAACTGGGAATCATCATAAACCCTTCCCTGAAAGCACTGACCAAAGGTGCTGCAGAATGTGTTGAATGAAAATGATGGCATGACCGTACCTCAATTATTGTATGTAGCTCTGACCATTCCAAATCAAAGACATAAATATTCTGGAGGAAGATATTTAGAAAGGCAATTCAAATATTGGGTGACTGGTTCGGAATGACTGACCTTCAAGTCTCCTCCCTGTCTTAGATTCCTAGTGCTGCTGTAACACAAATGTTACAAGTGGATGACTTTAAAAGAACAGAAATGCATTTTTTTACAGTTAAGGAGGCTAGAAGACTAAATTCAGGGTACCAACTATAAGGGAAAGCTCCCTATTGGCTCTGGGGGAAGATCCTTATCTCTGTCAAATTTTGTAGCCTCGGTGTTCCTCAGTTTGTTGGTGATCTTCACATGGCATCTATCTTCCTCTCCTCCTCCCATTTGTGCTTCATTGTAGGTAGCCACGGGTTCCTTGGTTGCAGCTGTCTTCCCTAGTATGTGCTCACTTCTGTGTCTGATCTGCTTTTTTAACTTGGAAATGATGAGGTTTAGGACACACCCTACACTTGTATAGCCTCATTAACATAAGAAAGAAAACCCTATTTCTAAACAGGATTGCAATCACAGGTATAGGGGTTAGGATTTTTTTTTTTTTGGTGGGGGGACACAATTCAATCCATAACACTCCCAAACCCTGTGAGACTGTGTGTGTTATCCATAAGAAGACAAAATTAAATACATACATTATTTTTATTTCAGTTTAGAAGAGATAAAGGCTGAGGGATGAAGAATATGCTACATGTCTACAAAATCATCAGTGTATATTAAGGATTGAACAAGGACTTGATAGTAATGTATAGAATGTGAGAACTATGACTAATGTCTTGAAATTTTATTTAAGTGATTTGAGGGTAAATCTGAAAAAAAGCACAAGGTGGAAGCAGCTATAAGATTCCCTTGAAAGAATGGAGAAAATGGACATTTGGAGAAAATTGAAAGGAGGGTTTGGTCTTAGAAAGGCTGAACAATTTGGGGATTTAGAGTGTGGACAAATCAGGTTATATAGAAATTCCTGGCCTTTAGAGAACAATAAGTCTGAACCTTGCTCCTCTTCCCTCTGTTACTTTTCCTCCGTTAGGTACAAGTAAATGGTGAAAGAATCTGGAGTCAGAAACTAAAAACATAGATAAGGTTCAAATTGGCTTGATCAATCATTTAGTAAACATTTGTCAAGGGTCTCCCAAGTCACAGCCATGACTCAAGATGCTCTAGGAAATATACTTGAGAGGAAAAGACATGTTTATTTTTTTAAGGAATTCATAGGCTAGGTAAATATGTACAATTCTTACTAACAAAAGATAATCAACTATGTAGAACAGCAAATGTGTAAGGTCTCTAGTGAGAATACTGTGTTGTTGTGTGCGTTCAAGTTGATTTTCACCTCACAGCGACTCCGTGTGGCAAAGTAGAACTGCCCCCATTGAGCTCTTAGGCTATAATCTTTACAGGAGCAGATCGTCAGGCTAAGTGCTTAATCTTTGCACCACCAGGGCTCCTTAGAATTAGTGTATTGAAGGCTAAATAATGCACTTGGCTGCTAACCGAAAGATTGGCAGTTCAAACCCACCAGCGGTTCTACAGGGCAAAGATGTGGCAGCCTTCTCCAGTAAAGATTATAGGCTTGGAAACCCTATAGGGCAGTTCCACTCTGTCTAGAGTCACTATGAGTTGGAATCGACTCAACAGCAACGGGTTTGTTTTTTTATTCCAAATAATATTTGTTTGCATTCCATGAACAGTATGGAGCTGCTGAAGGTTTTTGATAATACCAAATGCTGACAAGGATTTGGCATTTCTCAAAAAGTTAAACATAGAGTTACCATATGACCTAGCAATTCCACTCCTAGATAATATACCAAAGGAAGCTGAAAACATATGTCCACCAAAAAATGTGTACACAAGTGTTCATAGAAGCTTATTTCACAACAGCAAAAAACTGGAAACAACCCAAATGTCTTTCAACAGGTAAATAACAAACTGGTAATATTTATACCATGGAATATTACATAGCAGTAAAAAAGAACAAATTCTTGATTTATGGAAAAACTTGGATGGATCTCAAATGTGAAAAAAGCCAATCTCAAAAGGGTACATACCTTGTGATTCCATTTATATAATGTGATGACGTTTGACATGACAAAATTATAGAGATGGAAGAAAAAATTAATTGTTGCAAGGGTTAAGGATAGAAGAGAAGATGTGACTATAAAGGGTAGGACAAGGAATTTTTGCAGTGATGGAACAGTACTATACCTTGATTGTGCTGGTGGTTATACAAATTTACACATGTGATAAAATTTGCACAGAACTACACATACACAAATACACAGATGAGTGCATGCAAAACTGGTCTGAATAAAATCTGTGGATTGAACTAATGTTGATTTCCTGATTTTAATGTTAACTATGGTTATACAAGATGCTACCATTGGGGAAAACTGGGGAAGAGTGCATGGGATCTCTCTGTACTATTTTTGTAACTACTTATGAATCTATCATTATTTCAAAGTTAAGAGTTAAACAAATTAAAAACAAATGAACAAAAAAACTGGACGCTTACTTTAACATTATATGCAGAGGTGGACACCAGGTATATTAAAACCCAAATGTTAAAAGTTGAACTATAAAATTATTAGAAGAAAATATAAGAGGATGTCTTTGTGATCTAGGAGTGGGTATAAAAAAAAATTAGGAGTGGGTAAGGACATCTAAAAACTTTAAAAGCACAGATCATAATTAAAATAATAGATTAACTTAATTACATTAAAATTAAGGGTACTGTTTCAAAGAAGGCGCAGTTCATAGGCAGGTGAGAGAATAACAGAAGATATTAGCAGTGTCTAAAATCAATAAGGAATTAATATCTAAAATAGGCAGGGAACTCTTACAAACCAACAAGAAAAAACTAGCCACTTTGATAGAAAAGTGGACAAAGGTTGAGAACATGAAATTTATGGAGGATAAATGCCAAAATTCTAATAAACATACAAAAATATGTCAAAATCATTAATAATCTGAGAAATGTAAATGAAGTCACATTATTATAACGAGTGGGAAAAATTAAAAGTTGGATCCTGTGAAATGTTGCTGTGGTTCTGGGGACAAAGGTATACTGATACTCTGGTCGTGGAACTATACACTGATCCAGCCAATCTGACAATACTTATTCAAATGATATATATTCGATTAAACAGAAATACATGCAATTTTGATCCGAAATAAATTCTCACACAGGTCCATAACAATCGTTCATGATAACATTCATTGCAGCAGTATTCATGATGCAAAAGAGATGAGGACATTCTGTGCATCACCTTTTGGGAAAGTGAAGTGGTAAAATGTGGTAGATAAGGAACAGGGACGACCATGTAGCAGTCAGAAGCAGTGAATAAAATATACACATAGCAGCATGGATGGATCTGAAATCAGGGCTGAGTGAAAACAGTAAGAAACAGAGTGACATAAAAGACAATATTATTAAATAAGTTAAAATGAATGAACAAAAATGCACCTTTTGTAAGAACACATACATAGTAAATGCGACAGACTGGTAGTCGATGGAAGGGGAGAAATCGGGATAAAACAAACAAACAAAAAAAAACCCATTGCCATTGAGTGGATTTCAACTTATAGTGACTCTGCAGGACAGGGTAGAACTGCCCCATAGGATTTCCAAGGCTGTAATCTATAATCTTTATGGAAGCTGGCTCCCACATCTTTCTCCCGCACAACTGGCGGGTTCAAACCATTGACCTTTCGCCTTGTAGCCAAACGCTTTAACCACTGTACCACCAGGGCTCCTGGAATGGGGTAAGAGAGAAGGATAAATAAAGCAAGTGGGACCTTGAGAGGGCCAATATGATAATGTGCTATGAACTGAAGGGTAAGATTAATTCAACTGTCCATAACTGAGGTTAAAACAAGATGAACATGCTAGAAAGAAGCACTAACAAGCTGTGTAAAGTAATAAGAGATATGTACTTAACTTCTCCCATCTTTAGGTTTCCTGTAAAATGAGGCAGCTGGATTTCACTAGATGATCTCTGGGTCTTCACTTAAAACTCCAACATTCTACACGATGCTTTTCGAGTTCTACAAGTCTGTGATAATGGCGGAACAATTCATTCAGTTTCATTTTTGTCTCATACGAGTTTCTCTGATTCCTTATTTGTCTTTCAAACAGGTCCCACCTCTGAGTACTTTCCTAGGCTTTGGCCTTTTGTGCATCATTAACTCAACTAGGAAAATATCATAAGTATAATTTTTACCATCACTTCTGATTTCCTGGTGTTCAATAAAGAAATAATTACAGTAGATGACCATCCCAAGAGAGAAAATTATAACCAGGCATCCCCTGCTTCACATGTGTACAAATTCTCAGGTAAATTCTCATCACAAATATTGTTATCACAAATGACAATGCCAGAAACAGTGAATTAGGTTGACTCTGATATCACAGGTAGAATTTGTGGCACTGAGAGTGAGGAAAACAAACAGAATGACTTAAAACTTGAGGTACAGGTGACACACTTTGTTCTTTACTGCCTGTGTCTGTCATGTACATACAGGTGGTAAAACCTCATTAACCTAAACTCCATTAATTTGGAATCTGCAATAATCTCAACCTGATGGACCTAAACGTAAAGCTGTACTGTGGACACACACTTATACACACACACAGCTCAGCAAATAAGACTAAGTAGGGAGATTAAAAGGATCCTCACTTTTACTGAAGTCTTTGTATACAATGACCATGCTAATCACAAAGGATTATCTACTCACTAAAGCCATTAAGGAATTCTGTTAAGACTTGAGGCCAAGTTCTTTCTACTTCTCCCCTGAGGTAATTAAGCGGCTTTTATTTTAACATTTTATTTAACTCAGCTTGGGCTTTCCCTCCAAAGAACTGATGAATTAGTCTGTCTGGACCAATTTGAATGAATTTGACTATCCGGACATGTGTGCATACACACTCCCATATGGCCAAATGATAAACTCATTTGTCAGGGTTTAGCCAGAAAAAATAAAAATTTTTTTCCTCTCTCCAATAGTGTTTCAAAGGATGAAAACCTTTTTATGGTACTGCTTTCACAATATAGGACTGTTACTATACATGAGGTTTTAAATGTACTTTATTTATTACAGGCTCTGAATGCACACTGTACCGCAAGACTCCCTAATGAGAAGTCAGCTACCCCACAGTCTAAGTCTGGTGGGCCAGGGCAGTGCAGTCTGCTGGTCTGTAATAGAAAATCAAACAGGTCATTTCACAGCCATCAAACACATGCAGAGCTGCCTTAGTGGTTTATACGCCTCTGTCTTTGAGGATATAAAATCATTTCTTACTTTATGAAAACAGTGCTCTCTCTTATATAATCATTTAATTTACATATAAAGGTTACACTTAGTAAAAATGTATGAACCAAAATTGCAACAAAATCCCAAAACTGTAAACTACCTTTTCACAATACACTTCCTTTCCCTCCTCTCTCTTGAAAAGCTTCGCTGCTTTTAGGACAGGAGATATTACTTCAGAACTCAAGATTTAAAGCATTTTCTTCAGCCCATAATAAGAATAATAAAGCTTTTTATTGTAAAAAAGGCTGTAAATATATTTAGCAATAATTTCAACAGCTCAGAAGTGCTTCAATTTCTACAGTGGAAAATATGAGGCTTGTGATATTTGGGTGCTATGAAGAATTTCCACTATTCTTTTCACTGATCCCTATACCAGTAATAATGTCGAGCTGCAATTATTGTCCATAAAGATTCACTAAAATGAATAATGTAACAAATTCTCCCTTAAGCCAAGTGTGAAAACACAAACATGTGAGGGAGAGACTGGAAAATAATTTTTCCTTTTTACAAGTTTTTGGCAAAATATGTATTTATGTACAGAGGGAAGAAGGCAGAGTTTTGATCTGTCAACTGGATTGCAATTGCAACCAGGGCTCTGAATGAGACATAGGGTTGAAAATCAGAGGTTACAGACCATTCTATAGGAGTCCCTGGATGATGCAAATGGTTAATGTTACTAACCAAAAGGTTGGAGTTTCAAGTCCACTCGGAGGCACCTCAGAAGAAAGGCCTGGTGATCTACATCTGAAAAATCAGCCATTGAAAACCAGATGGAGGAAAATTCCACTTAGATACACATGGGGTCACCGTGAGTCAGAATTGACTCAATGGCAACTTGTAGACTGTTTAGGACAATGCAATATTCACATGGATGGGCAGTAGTTGATGACTGCAAGGCCTGCAGTAGTTTTCTATAAAGCAAGGAAGGAGAAGCTCTCAGATTTGGAAGAAAAGGACAAAAAGGAAAGTTACCTGTTAGAATTTCCATTGGGCAAATCTGCCACAAAAGACCTCTTTAAATTGTTAAAAAGCAAAGATGTCACTTTGAAGTCTAAGGTGCACCTGACCCAAACCATGGTATTTTCAATCGCCTCATATGCATGCAAAAGCTGGACAATGAATAAGGAAGATTAAAGAAGAACTGATGCCTTTAAATTATGGTATTGGCAAAGAATCTTGAATATACCACGGTTTTGCCAGAAGAACGAACAAATCTGTCTTGGAAGGAGAACAACCAGAATGCTCCTTAGAAGGGAGGATGGTGAAACTTCTTCTTATGTACTTTGGTCATGTTATCAGGAGGGAACAGCCCCTGAAGAAGGACAACATGCTGGGTAAAGTAGAGGGTCAGTGAAAAAGAGGAAGACCCTCAATGAGATGGATTGACACAGTGGCTGCAACAATGGGCTGAAATATAGCAACGGTTGTGAGGATGGCACAGGACTGGGCAGTGTTTCATTCTGTTGACTTAGGGTTCGCTATGAGTCAGAAGTGACTTGAAAACAACCTAACAACAACAACATATGTTAGAACTGGGATTTCTCCAGCTCAAAGACTTTTTACACTTTCCTGTCTTTCTGAAATTCAAAAGTTACCGGGAGGAAATCAAAACCACCCAAATCTAATCACTTTTTTTTTTTCCAACAGAAACGCTTTCTGATGTAGGAAAGATGCAAGACACAGTTGTCAAGAATATCCTTTGAAAAAAATCTCTAGGCATAAATCAAGTCATCTTCTTGTTGATTCATGAAGTATTTTTGAAAACCCTGATTTTATAGCTGCAGCTTAACTTTTTTTTTTAAGGTACTTTCAATGAGTCTGAGTAATATTATCTTAATTAAGAACTTTTCAGGCTAAGAATAACTTAATAAACCAAAAAGCAAAATAAAAATAAAAACACAACACCCGCTGATTCTAAGGGACCAAATTAAAATTTCTAATATATGAGAAGGCTTATTTGAATGACTTACCTTCAGTTACATTAGGTAACTGGGGGTCAGAGAAGTTAAGTGTCCCAATGTTACAAAGCTAGAAAGTGTGGAGACAGCTGCAGTGGAGTGCAGAATTTATCAGAGCTTGCATTTTATATATTTTCAAAATAACACTGCAGGCAATATTATGACTGAACATTTATATTCCTTGGTTAATTGATTCTGCTTGACTCTTCACAAATTCCTTCTCCACTATCAAAGCTATCATATATTGCCTCCTCCCTACACTACAGCAATTGAAATTCTAGCCTGTCTTCTGGCTTCTAATCTCTCACTTTCTCAGAATTAAAGTTTATACCTATTGTAAAAATTAAATAATCTTTCTCAAACTTTATTTTTAGTAGCCCAGCCCCTTACTTATATTCATATAAAGAAGGTGACCATACATCCCAGTATGCCCAAGACAGTGCTGATTTATACATGTGTCATAGATTGAATTATGTACCCCCAGAAATGTGTATATTAGCTTGGTTTAGCCATGATTATCAGTATTGTGTGGTTGTCCTCCATTTTGTGATTGTAATTTTGTGTTAAAGAGGATTAGGGTGGGATTATAACACCCTTACTAGGTCACATCCCTGATCCAATGTAAAGGGAGTTTCCCTGGGGTGTGGCTTGCACCACCTTTTATCTCTCAAGAGATAAAAGGAAAGGGAAGCTAGCAGAGAGATGGGGACCTCATACCACCAAGAAAGTACTGCTGAGAGCAGAGCATGTCCTTTGGACCTAAGGTTCCTGCGCTAAGATACTCCCAGACAAAGCGAAAACTGATATATCACAAGGACTTCCTTCAGAGCCAACAGAGAAAGCCTTCCCCTGGAGCTGGCACCCTGAATTTGGACTTCTAGCCTACTGGGCTGTAAGAGAATAAAATTCTCTTTGTTAAAGCCATCCACTTGCGGTATTTCTGTTATAGCAGCACTAGATGACTAAGACAACATGCCATCCTGGAATAGTTATTAATACTGCCCTCTTCAACTTTCAAAATTGTCCAGGTGAGGATAATACAATAGTTTTCCTACATATAACATCACTTTGAGATACTTTGCCTCATAAATCTCAGCCACAACTACTCTGCCTCCTACAAGCTAATCCACTCATGGTCCCCCTACACAAAAACTGAAATCATTAACTCCACCTTGTCTTTGTACACATCCTGACCCAATTCTATTCACTCCTTTATATAGAATTCAGTCATTCGACAAATATTTGGTGAGCATCTACTATATGCCAGGCACTGTTCTAAGTACTGGAGTTAGAGCAAGAATGGGACAGACAACCTTACGGAGTTTCTGTACTTAGAATCCTTTCATCACCTGGGTAAGTGGTGGGCCCTACTCTATTTGTTCACGTATTTACTCTCATTACTCATTATCTTCTCTCTGGTATCCCACCATATTGAAAAATAAATAAGAAAAAAGTGCAGATGTGGACTTTCCCATCTCTATGCTTCCTTCCTCAGTACACAGGCAGGATCTGGGCAACTGTAGTAATTTAAAAGTGATGCCATAGGTGGGTCTCCATCAGGAGATCTGGGCTGCTAGCAGCTGGAGGATACTGAAGAATAAGGTATAAAAGTGTAATCATCTTCCTGGAGTTCAAAGGAAGCAACATATGATTGTCACAAATATTATGCTTTGATGTTCATAGCAGCATTATTCACAATAGCCAGAAGGTGGAAACGACCCATGTCCATCAATAGATAAATGGATAAATAAAATGTGGTACATACATACAAAGGAATATTACTCAGCAGTAAGGAGAAATGAAGTTCTGATACATGGTACAACATGGATGAACCTTGAAAACATTATGCTGAGTGAAATGAGTCAGACACAAAAGGGCAAACATTGTGTGATCACACTTGTATGAAATATCTAAAATAGGTAAATAGATAAAGGCAATAGTTTATTAATGTCTACTAGGGATGAGTGAGAGGGGAAAAGGGGGAGTTATTCCTTAAGGAGTTCTGAGTTTCTATTGGGGGGCAATGAAAAGTTTTGGAAATAGATTACTGGTGGTGGTTATACAACATTGTGAATATAATTAATGCCACTCAATTGTACACTTAAAATGCTTAAAGTGGCAAATTTTATGCTATATGTATTTTATCATGAAAAATATAAAATAAAACCTCATTGAATTGTGTACTTAAAATGAGTACTTTTATTGTATATATATTATACCTCAATAAAGTTAATTTAAAACTAAAACAACAACAAAAAAAAAACACTATGCTTTGGAACATTATAAATCTAATGGATCATTGTGCCTAAGGATTCCTCCCACTGCCCCAACCCCATTTTTTAAGAAGAAGCGTTAGGATATCTACATTAAAAAAAAAAATCAGCCACAGTAGTCAAAACAGCATGGTACTGGTACAACAACAGATACATAGACCAATGGAACAGAATTGAGAATCCAGACATAAATCCATCCACATATTTTTTTTTTCATATGAGCAGTTGATATTTGACAAAGGCCCCAAAGCAGTTAAGGGGCGGGGGGGGGGAACCCAGTGCCGTCGAGTTGATTTCGACAAAAAGACATTTTTTAACAAATGGTGCTGGCATAACTGGATATCCATCTGCAAAAAAATGAAACAAGAACCATACCTCACTCCATGCACAAAAACTAACTCAAAATGTATCAAAGACCTAATATATAATCTAAGATGATACAGATCATGGAAGAAAAAATAGAGACTACTCTAGGAGCCTAATACATGGCATAAACAGTATACAAAACATTACTAACAATGTAGAAGAAAAACTAGAGAACTGGGAGCTCCTAAAAACCAAACACTTATGCTCATCCAAAGACTTCACCAAAAGACTAAAAAGATTACCTACAGACTGGGAAAAAGTTTTTAGTTATGACATTTCCTATCAGCGCCTGATCTCTAAAATCTACACGATACTGCAAAAACTCAAGTACAAAAAAACAAATAACCTAATTAAAAAATGGGCAAAAGATATGAACAGACACTTCACTAAAGAAGACATTCAGGTAGCTAACAGATACATGAGGAAATGCTCACAATCATTAACCATTAACCCAGCACACCCATTAACCATTAGAGAAATGCAAATCAAAACTACAATGAGATTCCATTTCGATCCAACAAGGCTGGCATTAATCCAAAAAACACAAAATAATAAATATTGAAGAGGTTGTAGAGAGATTGGAACACTTCTACACTGCTGGTGGGAACGTCAAATGGTATAACCACTTTGGAAATCGATTTGGCACAAAAAGCTAGAAATAGAACTACCATACGATCCAGCAATCCTACTCCTCGGAATATATGCTAGAGAAATAAGAGCCTTTACACTAACAGATATATGCAGACCCATGTTTATGGCAGCACTGTTTACAATAGCAAAAAGATGGAAGCAACCAAGGTGGATAAATTAATTATGGTATATTCACACAATGGAATACTATGCATCAATAAAGAACAGTGCTGAATCTGTGAAACATTTCATAACATGGAGGAATCTGGAAGGCATTATGCTGAGTAAAATTAGTCAGTTGCTAAAAGACAAATATTGTATAAGACTATTATAAGAACTGGAGAAATAGTTTAAAAAGAGAAGAAAATATTCTTTGATGGTTACAAAGGGGGGAGGGAGGGAGGATGGAAGAGGGGTATTCACTAATTGCATAGTAGATAAGAACTAATTTAGGTGATGGGAAAGACAACACAATACAGGCGAGGTCAGCAGAACTGGACTCAACCAAAAGCAAAGAAGTTTCCTGAATAAACTGAATGCTTCAAAGGCCAGTGTAGCAGGGGCGGGGGTTTGGGGACCATGGTTTCAGGGGACATCTAAGTCAATTGGCATAATAAAATCTATTAAGAAAACATTCTGCGTCCCACTTCCGAGAGTGGCACCTGGGGTCTTAAACGCTAGCAAGCAGCCATCTAAGATGCATCAATTGATCTCAACCTACCTGGAGCAATGGAGAATGAAGAACACCAAGGAAACAAAGTAATTACACACCCAAGAGACAAAAAAGGCCACATAAACCAGAGACTACATCACCTTGACATCAGAAAAACTAGATGGTGCCTAGCTACAACCAATGACTGCCCTGACAGGGAACACAAAAGAGAACCCCTGAGGGAGCAGGAGAGTAATGGGATGCAGACCCCAAATTCTCGTAAAACAGCCAGAATTAATGGTCTGACTGAGACTAGAAGGACCCTGGTGGTCATGGCCCCCAGGCCTTCTGTTGGCCCAGGACAGGAACCATTCCCAAAGCCAACTCTTCAGATAGGGATTGGACTGGACAATGGAACGGAGAGGGATGCTGGTGAGGAGTGGGCTTTTTGGATCAGGTGGACACTTCAGACTATGTTGGCATCTCCTGCCTGGAGGGGAAATGAGAGGTTAGAGGGGGTTAGAAGTTGGCGAAATGGACACAAAAAGAGAGTGGATGGAGGGAGCGGGTGGTATCATTAGGGCGAGAGCAACTGGGAGTATGTAGCAAGGTGTATGTAAGTTTTTGTGTGAGAGACTGACTTGATTTATAAACTTTCACTTAAAGCACAATAAAAATTAAAAAAAAAAAACTACGCAACCTATGGCCTTGTAACCTTAGGTCAGCCACTGTCCTAGCAAATAGGTGTGAATTGAGATGGGAAATATTTACATTGATGAAGACTATGCATTCTTTGTTATTTGCTTAATTCCACCTCTTCACATGCATTTTAGTGTGAAAAAATCAGGGGAGACGGGAAACTAGTGAGGTAAATGGACTATATTCTTTCATATCTGTGCAATTATGTTAGTTGTTTCCCATATTATGCTTTGTTACCTCTTTTTGTAAACTTTAAGGTCTTTAAGAGCGGGAACTATGACTTCTAGCTCATTACTACATTCACTCATTCTACTAATGTTAATTGAGTATCTACGGGGCAGTTCTACTCTGTCCCATAGGGTCACTATGAGTCGGAATCGACTCAACGGCAGTGGTTTTTTGGGTATCGACAGATACTTTTCTAAGTGCCAGGACACAGCAATGAACAAAAACCGAAGAAAATCCCTTGTTTGCAACCACAGTGCCTTCCAGTGAGCAATGGGCTTGACCAAAGAGCCACACAAGGAATGAAGATGCCTGCAAGATGATGAAAGGAATTTCCTTTTTCCCACGTTTCCTATATGTGTTTCTAAGGTCATACTAATGTGTAGTTTGAAAGATAAGTTGTTTCCCTATTTGACCATCTCCCTAATATTCTTTGCTTCTCAGCAAAGATTTATATGGGCTGGTAAGGGGCTCTATCTGTAATGATTTTTTTAGGCTCATTCCAATTCAATTTCCCTGTCTGAAATAATAGCAAGATGAAAGCTGTAGGAAGAAAGAGGGCAGGTCTGTGAAGAAAGTTAGCATTTATTGAGCATTTGCTTTGTTCAGACACTATGCTAAGTGGTTTGCTTATGTCAAGTAATAATAATACTCTTTATTCTTCACGAGGTGGTTGTCAGGCTTGGAGAAATGACAACTACTTCTTTCAAGTTTCAAGGCAACAAAAATAAGACACTCCTTAAAGCAAATTAAAGTGTATGTGCGATCACATTTTGATAACTTTAATGTGTCTTTGTAACTTCACTTTGCATTTCTCTGGTTAACAATTTCAAAACACAGAACCTACTTGAAAGCAGGACTTCTGAGGAAATGGATTCTTCAAAATGATACTGTAAATATGGTTGATTAACAACAAAAATTTTTAATTAACCTTTATCATCCTGAACAATAAAGACATTCCAAATGGTAATCCAGTAACTACAGGTTATTTTTAAATTGTTAGAATAAATTCGCAATGCAAAGTTCAATTGGAAGTGGTTTAAGGCAATAAGTGCATCGTATGGTCAGCTAATTTATTTTTTAGAGGAATAAGGAAAATATGTAGGAGGCATTCCAGTAAATAAAAGCTCAGATTTTAAAGTTCTGTATGCTTCCTCTGCATTTACTTTGCAAAGGCAAGCAATATAGTTTTCCTATACAGTCTCACTCTTTGTCGTCTATTCATTCTGTGTTCAGTCCTACCACATTAATATCTCTCTCACCCTTACTTGCACAGATGTCCCCCATCCTTCCAATCATTCTCATAGATCTTCTATTCTAGGTCCTAGGCCAGGGGTAGAAAACGTAAAAGCCTACAGAGGCTTGGCAGATAACATAGTTAAATGACCTGGGCCTGCTGTAAGAGACATGGCAGATGGTAGGGACTAAATGGCAAAAGAGAGAGGCAAATACACTATTTAAAGGGGCAGCTACTATGTCACTCCAGATGGTTATTGCTATGTAGGGATGCTGGCCCAGTGCTTCTAGGTCTTCTGATTTTTCCAGACAAACTGTCTGAAGAGTTGGCTTTGGGAATGGTTCCAGTCCCAGGCTAACAGGGGGTCCGGGGCCATGACTCCCGGGGTCCCTGGTCCCTCCAGCCTCACTCAGACCATTAAGTCTGGTGTTTTTACGAGAATTTGAGATCTGCATTCCACCGTTCTCCTGCTCCATCAGGGATTCACTGTTGTGTTCCCTTTTAGGGGAATCATCTGTGGTAGCCAGGTACCATCTAGCTCTTCTGGTCTCAGGCTGACATAGTCTCTGATTTATGTGGCCTTTTCTGCCTCTTGGGGTCATCTTTACCTTATATCTTTGGTGTTCTTCATTCTCTTTGCTCCAGGTGAGTTGAGACCAATTGATGCATCTTTGATGGCTGCTTGCTAGTGCTGAAGACCCCAGATGCCACTCACCAAAGTGGGATGCAGAATGTTTTCTTAATAGATTTTGTTATCCTAACTGACCTAGATGTCCCCTGAAACCATGGTCCCCAAGACCCCTGTCCCTGCTAGTCTGATGTTTGAAGCATTCGGTTGTATTCAGGAAACTACTTTGTTTTTGATTTAGTCCAGTTGTGCTGCCCTCTTCTGTATTGTGTGTTGTCTTTCCCTTCACCTAAAATAATTCTTGTCTACTATCTAATCAGTGAATAACGCCTTCCTCCCTCCCCACCCTCGTTAACTGTCAAAGAATATTTTCTTCTGTGTTTAAACTTTTCCTTGAGTTCTTGTAATAGTGGTCTCATATAGTCTTTGTCCTTTTGCAACTAATTTCACTCAGGAAAATGCCTTCCAGATTCCTCCATGTTGTGAGATGTTTCACGGATTCGTCATTCTTTATCATTGCATAGTATTCCATTATGTGACTATACCATAATTTATTTATCCATTCATCCATTGATGGGCACCTTGGTTGCTTCCATCTTTTTGCTATTGTAAACAGTGCTGCCATAAACATGGGTCTGCATATATCTGTTAGTGTAAAGGCTCTTATTTCTAGCATATATTCCGAGGAGTGGGATTGCTGGATCGTATGGTAGTTCTATTTCTAGCTCTTTAAGGAAGTGCCAAATTGATTTCAAAAGTGGTTATACCATTTGACATTCCCACCAGCAGTGTAGAAGTGTTCTAATCTCTCCACACCCTCTTCAATATTTATTATTTTGTGTTTTTTGGATTAATGCCAGCCTTGTTGGATCGAAATGAAATCTCATTGTAGTTTTGATTTGCATTTCTCTAATGGTTAATGGGTGTGCTGGGTTAATGGTTAATGATTGTGAGCATTTCCTCATGTATCTGTTAGCTACCTGAATGTCTTCTTTGGTAAAGGGCCTGTTCATATCTTTTGCCCATATTTTAATTGGGCTATTTTTCTTTCTGTTGTTAATTTTTGCAGTATCATGTAGATTTTTAGAGATCAGACAGAAATGTCATAGCCAAAATTTTTTCCCAGTCTGTAGGTAATCTTTTTAGTCTTTTGGTGAAGTCTTTGGCTGAGCATAAGTGTTTGATTTTTAGGAACTGCCGGTTATCTAATTTCTCTTCTGGTGTTTGTGCATTGTTAGCAATGTCTTGTATACTGTTTATGCCACGTATTAGGACTTCTAGCATTGTCCCTATTTTTTTCCATGATCTTTGTTGTTTTAGACTTTACGTTTAGGCCTTTGACCCATTTTGAGTTAGTTTTTGTGCATGGTATGAGGTATGGGTCTTTGTTTCATTTTTTTGGAGATGAATATCCAGTTATGCCAGCACCATTTGTTAAAGAGACTGTCTTTTCCCCCATTTAATTGTCTTTGGGCCTTTGTCAAATATCAGCAGCTCATACGTGGGTAGATTTCTGTCTGGATTCTCAACTCCGGTCCATTGGTCTATGTATCTGTTGTCGTACCAGTACCAGGCTGTTTTGACTACTGTGGTGGTATAATATGTTCTAAAATCAGGTAGTGTGTGGCCTCCCAATCTATTCTTCTTTTTTCGGTAATGCTTTACTCATCTGGGGCTCTGTCCCTTCCATATGAAGGCGGTGATTTGCTTCTCCATCTCATTAAAAAATGTCATCGTTATTTGGACAGGGATTGCATTGTATCTATAGATCCCTTAGAGTAGGATAGACATTTTTACAATGTTGAGTCTTCCTATCCATGAGCAAGGTATGTTTTTCCATTTATGCAGGTCTCTTTGGGTTTCTTATAGTAGTGTCTTGTAGTTTTCTTTATATAGGGTTTTCACATTTCTGGTAAGATTTATTCCTAAGTATTTTATCTTCTTGGAGGCTATTGTAAATGGTATTAATTTGGTGATTTCTTCTTCGATGTTCTCTTTGTTGGTGTAGAGGAAACCAACTGATTTTTATGTGTTTATCTTGTATCCTGATACTCTGCTGAACTCTTCTATTAGTTTCAGTAGTTTTCTTGAGGATTCTTTAGGGTTTTGTGAGTATAAGATCATGTCATCTGCAAATAAAGATACTTTTACTTCTTCTTTACCAATTTAAATGCCCTTTATTCTTTATCTAGCCTAGTTGCTCTGGTAGGACCTCTAGAACAATGTTGAATAAGAGTGGTGATAAAGGGCATCCTTGTCTGGTTCCCGTTCTCAAGGGGAATGCTTTCAGGCTCTGCATTTAGGATGATATTGGCTGTTGGCTTTGTATAAATGCCCTTTATTATGTTGAGGAATTTCCCTTCTATTTCTATTTTGCTGAGAGTTTTATCATGAATGGATGTTGGACTTTGTCAAATGCCTTTTCTACATCAATTGATAGCATCATGTGGTTCTTGTCTTTTATGTTATTTATATGATGGATTACATTGATTGTTTTTCTAATGTTGAACCATCCCTGCATACCTGGTATGAATCCCGCTCAGTCATGGTGAATTATTTTTTTGATATGTTGTTGAATTCTTTTGGCTAGAATTTTGTTGAGGATTTTTGCATCTAAGTTCATGAGGTATATAGGTCTGTAATTACTTTTTTTGTGGTGTCTTTATCTGGTTTTGGTATCAGAGTAATGCTGGCTTCATAGAATGTGTTTGGGAGTATTCCGTCCTTTTCTATGTTCTGAAATACCTTTAATAGTAGTGGTGTTAACTCTTCTCTGAAAGTGTGGTAGCATTCTCCACTGAAGCCGTCAGGGCCAGGTTTTTTGTTGTTGTTGCTGGGAGTTTTTTAATTACCTTTTCAATCTCTTCCTCTGTTATGGGTGTATTTAGTTGTTCTACCTTTGTTTGTGTTAGTTTAGGGAGGTAGTGTGTTTCTAGAAATTTGTCCTTTTCTTCTAGGTTTTCAAATCTGTTAGAGAGTACAATTTTTCATAGTAATCCTATATGACTTTTAATTTCAGTTGGGTCTGTTGTAGTATCGCCCATCTCATTTCTTATTTGGGTTATTTGCTTCAACTCCTGTTTTTCTTTTGTCAGTTTGGCCAGTGGTTTATCAACTTTGTTAATTTTTTCAAAGAACCAGCTTTTGGCCTTACTAACTCTTTCAATTGTTTTTCTGTTCTCTATTTCATTTAATTCTGCTCTAGTTTTTATTATTTGCTTTCTTCTGATGCCTGAGGCTTACTTTTGTTGCTCTCTTTCTATTTGTTCAAGTTGTAGGGATAATTCTTTTATTTTGGCCCTTTCTTCTTTTTGAATGTGTGTATTTATTGATTTAAATTGGCCTCTGAGGACTGCTTTAGCTGTGTTTCAAAGCTTCTGATAGGAAGTGTTTTCATTCTCATTGGATTCTATGAATTTCTTTATTCTACCCTTAATGTCTTCTATAACCCAGTCATTTTTCAGCAAGGCGTTGTTGACTTTCTATGTGTTTGATTTTTTTCCCTGATTTTTCTGTTATTGATTTCTTCTTTTATTGCTTTATGGTCATAGAAGTTGCTTTGTAATATTTCAATGTTTTGGATTCTGCTAAGGCTTGCTACATGACCTAGTATATGGTCTATTCTTGAGAATGTTCCATGTGCATTGGAAAAGAAAGTATACTTGTCTGCTGTTGGGTGGAGTGTTCTGTATATATCTATGCAGTCAAGTTGGTTGATTGTGGCATTTTTCTCTTCCGTGTGTCTTTATTGCACTTCTTCCTGGATGTTCTGTCCTTTGCTATAGGTAGTGTGTTGAAGTCTCCTACTATTATTGTGGAGCTGTCTATCTCACTTTTCAATACAGTTAGAGTTTGTTTTATGTATCTTGAAAGCCTATCGTTGGGTTCATAAATATTTAATATGGTTATATCCTCCTGGTGTGTTGTCCCTTTAATCATTATATCGTGTCCTTTCTTATCCTTTGTGGTGGATTTAACTTTAAAGTCTACTTTGTTACAAATTAATATTGTCGCACCTGCTCTTTTTTGATTTTTGTTTGAAATATATATATTTCCTTCCTTTAAGTTTTAGTTTGTTTGTGTCTTTAAGTCTAATGTGTGTCTCTTGTAGGCAGCATATAGACGGATCATGTTTTTTTTAATCCATTCTGCCATTCTCTGTCTCCTTATTGGTGCATTTAATCCATTTACATTCAGCGTGATTATAGATAGGAATGACTTTAGTGCTGTCATTTTGATGTCTTTTTTGTGTGTGTTGTTGACAGTTTATTTTTTCCACTTAATTTTTTGTGCTGAATAGTTTTTCTTTGTACATCGTCTTTTCCTCTTTTTGATTTTTGTTGATTTTGTGTTCTTCTGAGTCTTTATGTTTTTCTTGTATTTTTTTTTTTTTTGATGTGTAGTATTGTTAATCTTCTTTGTGGTTATCTTATTATTTACCCCTATTTTTCTAAGTTTAAACCAAACTTTTATGTCTCTATATTGCCTTGACTTCCTCTGCATAAGAAAGACCTATGACTATATTTTTAGTCCCTCTTTATTGATTTAGTTTTGTCATCTTTTGCTTAATGATATCACTGTTTCTGTTTCGAGCATTTTTTAAAATCTTAATTTATTTTCGTGATTTCCCTATCTGGATTGATATCTGGTTGCTCTGTCCTGTGTTCTAGTCTTGGGTTGTTATCTAATGATGTTATTGATTCCATAACCAGAGGACTTCCTTTAGTATTTGTTGTAGTTTTGGTTTGTTTTTTACAAATTTCCTAAACTTTTGTTTATCTGGAAATATCCCTATTTCGCCTTCATATTTGAGAGACAATTTTGCTGGATATATGATACTTGGTTAGCAATTTTTTTTCCTTTAAGGCTTTATATGTCATCCCATTGCCTTATTGCTTGCATGGCTTCTGCCGTGTAGTCTGAGCTTATTCTTATTGACTCTCCTTTATAGGTGACTTTTCATTTATCACTAAAAAAAAAAAAAAAAAAACTGCTGCTCTTAAAATTGTCTTTTTGTCTTTGGTTTTGACAAGTTTGATTATAACATGGCTGTGTGACTTTCCTTTGGGATCTACCTTGTATGGGGTTCGATGAGCATCTTGGATAGATATCTCCTCATCTTTCACGATATCAGGTATGTTTTCTGCCAACAAATCTTCAACAATTCTCCCTGTATTTTCTGTTTTCCCTCCCTGTTCTGGTACCCTAATCAGTTGTAGGCTATTTCTCCTGATAGAGTCGTACATGATTCTTAGGGTTTCTTCATTTTTTAAAATTCCTTTATCTGATTTTTTTTTTCAAATATATCGGTGTCAAGTGTTTTATCTTCTCTTTTACTAATTTGACTTCCATTTCCTAAGTTCTGCTCCACTGACTTTCTATTGAATTATCTAATTCTGAAATTTTACTGTTAATCTTCTGAATTTCTAATTGCTTTCTCTCTATGGATTCTTGCAGCTTATTAAATTTTTCGTTATGCTCTTGAATAACCTTCTTAATTTCCTCAGCTGCTTATCTGTGTGTTCCTTGGCTTGTTCTGTGTTTTGCCTGATCTCGTTCCTCATGTCTTGAAGAGTTCTGTGTATTAATCTTTTGTATCCTACCTCAGGTAATTCCAAGAATATCTCTTCATCCAGAAGATTCCTTGAATCTTTGTTTTGGGAACTTATTGAAGCTTTTGAAGCTTATTCAGTCATGGTCTGCTTCTTTTTGTGATTTGGTATTGACTTTTGTCTCCGAGCCATCTATTAGTTATTGTATTAATTTATTTTATGTTTGCTTTCTGTGTTCTAGCTTCTTGCTTTGTTTTGTTTTGATATACCCAAATAGGCTGCTTGACTGAGCTAGCTTGATTATTAGTGCCTTTGAGGATCTAATGTCCTGTCACCAGATAGCTAGAGCTGTTACCAGGTATATGAGCCTAGGAACCCATTCAATTTTCTTGTATGGATTCAATTCAGGTATCTAGGTAGTCAGTCAACAAGTGTGTGGTACAGGCTCTCACCTATGGTCTTAGAGGAGTGGTGGTTACTGGTATATGCACAGGTATCTGGTTGCAGCAAGGAGTCACACTCAGGGCAAGGCAGGGTTCTGACAACTGTCCCCTGAGTGTCTGTGAGGAACACGCATCCCTGTTCCCTAGAGCACACAGGTGGCTGGGCTCTGCAACTATACCGTGGGCACCCAATGCTTTTAGCTGTAAGGACTGGGAGGCACCACTTATCTTTGGACCCAGTTGCAGGTGTCTAGGTGGCGTGTGTGGAGCCACCAGTCCTCAGGACCCTCATCTGGGTAGGTGAGAACCCCACTTAATAGGCAGAGAGGTTTCAAATGTCAAAAACCCACCTCTCCACCACACAGCTGAAACAGTTAAAGTCAGACCTCAGGCGCATACACCCTTGTACCATGCCAACAAGGGCCTAGCTGCTGAAATGGGCCCACAGAGATCCACGCAGTAGTGAAAGACATTCAAAGTCCATGGACCGCTTGTGCCTGGACAGGAGCTGCTTGTGTCCTGAGTTCTTAGCTTAGGGGAACCAGCAGATTATATTTCCCCATTTGTTAATTTGTTCCTTCTCCAATGCAGGGAGAATGGCTCACGGTGCACAGCAGGACCTATTTCAGGCCCAGGGAAATCGACTGCCTGGGGCAGAAGGGGAGGGATTAGATAAATGGGAGAGAGTTCTGTGCTTTTAGATCTGTGCAGTGAATTAGAGGCAAGCACTTAATTTTGCCGAGAGTGCTGTTCTTTGCTGATCCCAGAGGTGTGAGTAGACTCTGTGGCTCGCTCTCTGTGGTCGAAGAAACCGTGTCCCAAACGCTACTGCCAGCCCTGCTACAGTCACACCAGGAGATCGGGGCTGAGAGGTGCCGGTTCCTGCCAAGTCAGGCCTGGCAATTCCTCTCTGCTTCTGAACTGTTTCTCCCTACCCTTGCCACTCAGTCCAATTTCTTAACTTTACCTTTGTTATTTAGGGCTCCTATCTGGTCATATATATTATTGATTCACTTTTTTGGCAGGCGTCTTTGTTGTAAGAGGGAGCACCAGAAGCATCTGACTACTCTGCCATCTTGGCCCTGCCTCCCTCCAAAGGGTTTTCAACAGCTGATGTTTTAGAAGTAGATTGCCAAAATTTTCTTCTAAGGTACCTCTGGTTAGAATCAAACTGCCAACCTTTCAGTTAGCAGCCAAGCACATAAACCATTTCTACCACTCAGAGACTCCAAACTGGGGTTACTTCTCTAGCAATGAAGGAATAGATACCTAAGGATAAGGAGCCCAATGGTAGCTGGCCATTAGGATACATAGCTGTTTTGAAGAAGGGGATACCTTAGGCTCCCTCAAATCATATGACTTATAAGCTGATTATCTCTGCCAATATGTTAAGCTAGCCCTGTTCCAGGCTAACGTAACAGAAGGTGCTAACTGAATTCGATTCAGTTCAAAACACATTTGCTGTATGCTATGTGTCAGTCTGTATTTTTCATTGGAAACCTTTTAACTTAGTTTTTTTTCTGAGGAAAAATGTTCTTGGTGGAAGGTGGAAATTTAGAATAAAGAACGGTAGATGACACATGTTACAGAAGATAGGGACATTTGTTTAAACTCTTAATTTCCCAATATATAATAAACCTATTCATAAACAGAAAAAATAATATGCATTAATGAGCTATACTCTAAGTTGTAATAATTTTGTAATTTAAATTTAAAAACCCCAATTAGCCAAAAAAAAAAAAAAAGTGTTATTTTTCTAGAAAGGAACAGTAGATATGTTGGCTTGCTTCTGCTTTTTTTTCTTTTTCTGTTACTTTTTCTGAATCTGTATTCGTGGAAGAATTTAACCAGTGTATACAATGAAATCTATGGCTGAATTAACAGTCCCTTAAAAAAAAATTTAGCAACCATAGGTAAACCCTGTTGGCATAGTGGTTAAGTGCTATGGCTGCTAACCAAAGAGTTGGCAGTTCGAATCCACCAGACGCTCCTTGAGGACTCTATGGGGTGGTTCTACTCTGTCCTATAGGTTCACTTTGAGTCGGAATTGACTCGACGGCCCTGGGTTTGGGTTTTTTTGGTTTAGCAACCATAGATGCTTCCATGCTTACAGTTTTAGATATTATTGACATTTTATTTCCTAATATGTCTTTTGAGTCTATAGTTAGAGAAAGGTCAAGAATGGAGTAAAGACAACTTGAAAATTCAACACCTCAATCTGCAATAAGAAAATCTGCCAACAGAGCAATAACTAATATATTGTAACTCACATATTATGTTAAATCCCGCTCTGTCTCAGTTTACATTCAACTGTGCTTTCAAATGGTCAAATAGAAAATGCTGGGAAATTACTGAGCCTAATAAAACGCTAGGTACCACAAAGCAAATAAAAGCATTGTAAAACAGAGTCCTGTTCTCAAGCAGCTTATAGTCAGTCTATCTGGGGAAAGGAATTCATATGCACAGAATGCTTAGAGAGCCATTAAATTCTAGATTGTGTTACTCAGGCCACCAGAGAAGCACACAGTATAGTCAAACTCAAGTTAAGCAGTTAAAAATATTCAGGGACACAGCCACCAGAATGGCTAAAATTAAAAAGACTGACAACACCAAATCTTGGCAAGGAATGTAAAGCAATGTGATAAAGCAAATACAGTAAAATATTACTGGGTTGTGGAATCCAGATGACAATACATGGGTATTCACTTTCAGCCTGTTGGAAAATAGTATTCATGCAAGTAGTGGGAACTGAAGAGTGGCTTGCGGTGTGGAAAATATTTTTATAAGTCTAAATGAGGAGGGGAAACTGGTGGCGCAGTGGTTAAGAGTTCAGCTGCTGACCAAAAAGTCAGCAGTTTGAATCCACCAGCCATTCCTTGGAAAACCTATGGGGCAGTTCTACTCTGTCCTATAGGGTCACTATGAGTGGGAATTGACTTGATGGAAGCGGGTTTGGGTTTCTTTTTTTTTTTTAAAGGAGAAGGAGAAGAATGGCCTGGTAATCTGCTGAAAAATCAGCCAAGGAAAACCATATGGATCACATCGGTAGGATCTTGTACAGCATGAGGTTGCCAGTGAAATGAGAATTAACAGTAGCTAACAGTAACAACAAAGGGAGGAGGAGACATCATTGCCTGCAAAGGAAGTCACGGTGAGAAAAGGCTTATCGAATGGAATGGAATTGTCATGGCAGAATGCAAAAGATGGTATGATCTGAGCAGTGAGAAATGTTTGGATACATGTCATGGGCCAAAGTATACCAAAAAACATGAAACCCAGTGCTGTCGAGTCAATTCCTACTCATAGGAACCCTATAGGACAGAGTAGAACTGCCCCATAGAGTTTCCAAGGAGCGCCTGGTGGATTTGAACTGCTGTCCCTTTGGTTAGCAGCTATAGCACTTAACCACTACGCCACCAGGTTTTCCTGGGGCCAAAGTATAGCAAATTAAAAAAAAAGTGTTTAGTCAATTCCCTACAGGGCAATGGTTTGATATAAATGATATCCTTAGTAAAATTGATCAGCCAGTGGTTTTCTGTATATTGAGCCAAAGAGAGCCCGATGAGAGCTTGGCTGCATAGCCATTGACAGAATACAAACATGAATAGATGAGGGCAAGCTCTAGGTGGCATCAGTGGGAATGCTGTTAATCTCTAAGCTATGAAGTAATGATCACTGTAGCCATTGCTATATATATCTCAACATATATATTTCAAGAATTTTAGAAATGGCTATAAGATCTTTTTTATATAATGGGTTTACATGTACATGCATTATTTACTATTTACTATAAGCCTCTTTTAATTGGTGCCAAGTGAGGTTGATATGGAAAGTTAATATGTTCTTGGTGTACAGAATATGGAAGCTCCTTACTCTAATTATACTCATCAGAACCCTATTTCAAAGGGATATGAAACAATGTAGAATAGGAATTATATATCTGTAGGATTTATTATTATAATACCAGGGGATCGAGAAGAGCCTAGTGGTATTACAGAGCTGTTAGAACTTGAAGTTGGACGTCTTGGAACGTGTTTCAGTAAACTAGCTGTTGGAATGCTGTATGTTGTAGGCCACCAAACAAAAAAGGAACAAGTGGACTGTGAAATAACTTGAGCACATAAAAAAGACTTGTAAAGAGGCCAGAGTGGAAACAGTAATAAGAGCTTTTAACTATCCAGGGATAGGCTTGCACCATTAAGGAGAAGAGACAAGACTGGAAGATTTTATGGCTTTGGAACATGATTACTTTTTGACTCAATATGTATGTCATCCACTAAATGAACATGATGCTAAGTAATATATGGCTGAATACCTACAAATACATTGAAGGATATTGTATCCTAGTGGCAATGTTTCTAGTAGTGAATAGGAAAGGTCTGTAACACTTGGCTTATTTAATTAAAAAAAAAAAAGATACTGAGCAGAAGCGTTCACAAGGTGGTTGTTAGGTAACATGTGGGACAAGTTGTAAGCTCCGATACATCTAGCATTAAGAAAAAAAGATATAACAATTTCTATAGATAGAAAAGAGTCCTTGGGTGGTAAAACAGTTAATGTATTCAGCTTCTAACCAAAAGGTTGGAGGTTCAAACCCACCCAGATGCATCTTAGAAGAAAATCATAGTGTTCTACTTCCAAAAGTTCGGCCTTTGGAAACCCTATGGAGCACAGTTCTACTCTGACACACATGAGGTAGCAATGAGTCAAAACTGACCCAGTGTAACTGGTTTATAGATAGAAAAGCAATTAGATGAACATAACATATAGAAGCATGCGAAATTAACGAGGAAGCGTAAAGCAGGAGTGAGTAAAAAGGAAGCTGATAGTAAAATAAGCATGCAATGGTTAAAAGGAGGAAAAATTAGAAGGACAAGCAAATGATGATTACGGGCTATCAAATTATCTTGCTAATAATTTGGTTTCTTATATATATTGAAAATAATTGGGAAGGGGGGGTCACTGCGCTTAATGAGAACCCAAAGATGGATTATCACATCTGGAGTGAGCTTAGAGAGAAAAGTAAAGCCTCTTCAGTCAGGGACTGGAAGTATGTTCCTTAGCCTCCAGGCAGTAAGGTCTAATGGAGAGATCAATTCATCAAACCACAAACAAAACAAACGGAAGAACCCTGTGCATGGGCAAGACTAAGAAGACAGGCACTTCCCAACTATACAGATTTACACCTTCTGGAAAACAGTAAATTTCTTGGCAGCTCACAAATTCCACGTGTATGTTGGGAGGATCTAAGAGTAGTTGATTTGCTCAGAAACAGGTGTAAACCATCAAAAACAATTAGGCCATCTATCGTAAGATAAGAAAAAGAGAAGTGAGAGAAAAATCCTCAAAGGAAATGAATGTCAGTGTTGGCAAGAAAATCTGCTCGGTCTCATCTGTAGTTACAGCTGAGTAAGTACTAGCAATTTCTGGATACATGTGATTTCACCTGTCAAAGAAACTACATTAGAAACCGCAGTGTCCAACTTTTCCTCACTAGTAGCATGCGGGTTTCAGGCAGTCTTTGGAAGACACTGAATTCAGAAATTGATGGATGAATAAATAAGCTCAAAAGTTTTATATACATTCAAACTACATCTCTAAACTTCTAAAGTGTATTTTTTTTAAATACTTGTTTTCTTTTTTAAAAATAAAACATGATGTAAAGGGAAGGAAACCGAATATACAAACACAATATTCCCAGATTAAAGATGTGTGAAGTAACTAAAGAAGAAGATAAAAAATCCAACAAGCTTCCAGAAACACAGAATAAAGAAATTGATAGAATTTTAGATTTAAAAAGAATAGAAATTGGAATAAGAAGAATGTGTACAGTTTTATCTTAGTTATGTTCCAGTACCATGGGTAATCAAACAAATTAGACTTGAAATTGGTTTTATAATATGAAAGATAGGTTTCAGCATTTTGCAGCATGGGGCAAATATGTCAGTGAAATAGTTATAATAGACAACCTGGAGAATACACCTGAAACTGAAGAAAGGTGTGTATCTCACTGCTATGATGGTAAAGGGTATTCATGAAGAATTCTGTTATATGTGACATGAAGCAGCATTTGGTGGCATCATCCTGTGGGATCGCCTTTGTAGATTTTGCTATTTCTGCCTGTCTGTCCCTTAAATATTAATGATTCTCAGGGCTTTCTGTTCTAGGTCCACTTCTCTCTTCATCCTATGCACTCTTTCTGGGCAATTATTTGGCATCCCTGAGTCTAAAATCTCCAGCTAACACCTCTCTTCTGTACTTATAGATCTAACTGCCAGGATGACACCCACTCACATCAGACTTAACCTGTTCCTGCTCTGGTGCCTTTAGAACTAAAGTGTGCCTGACCCAAGTCATGGTACTTTCAATTACCTCATATGCAGGTGATAGCTGGACAATGAATAAGGGAGACTGAAGAACTGATGCCTTTTTATTGTGATGTTGGCTAAGAATAATACCATGGACTGCCAGATGAAAGATCAAATCTGTCTTGAAATAAGTATAGCCAGAATGCTCCTTAAAAGTAAGGATAGCAATACTTCTTCTCAAGAACTTTGGACATATTATCAAGGGGGACCAGTCCCTGGAGAAGGACATCATGCTTGGTAAAGTAGAGGGTTAGTGAAAAAGAGGAAGACCCTTAACGGAATGGATTGGCACAGCGGAAGCAACAATGGGCTCAAACACAGCAATGATTGTGAAGATGGCGCAGGATTGGGCAGTGTTTTGTTTTTGTTGTACATAGTGTCCCTACGAATTGAAACTGAAGTGATGGCACCTAACAACAGCAACAACAAAATCTGTTCCTACACACAGCCTGGAGCCTTGGTAGCCTAGTGGTTAAGTGCTATGGCTGCTAGCCAAAAGGTTAGCAGTTCGAATCCACCAGCTGTTCCTTGGAAACCCTGTGGGGCAGTTATACTTTGTCTTACAGGGTCACTATGAATCAGAATAGACTCAACAGTAATGGGTTTGGTTTTTCAATGGGTTTACACATAGACTACAACTACCCTTTCATCATTTTTTTTCTTTTTCACAATCTGTAACTTTGAAAGTACTACAGGTAAAGAAACTGGCGGAAATTCAAAAAGGGCTGGTGAAAAGTGGCAATGGGTTTTCTGAGATGAAGGAAAACGAATGAGTTAAATTTGGGTTACAGCCTCAGAAAATAGCTAAGTCCTGGTGCTTTTGTTAAAAGTAAATAACTAGTTAATGCCTTGGACTGTCAACTTTCAACATCCTGAAAAATATTCTGTAGTGTCTAAAAGCAGAGAATAGATTGGTCAATCCAATGTCTACAAATATGTGTTTGTGAAGTGTTTCACATGTTCCCTGCTCAGGTTTATTTTGTTCACAGTAACATTAATAATGGCTCTGTTTCTAAGTTCTAGAATTCTACAGAAAAACTAAAGAGAATTATAGCTTTAAATACAAGCTTGCTAAACATGATGAATGTCCAAACTCTTGTGGCAATGAGTTTATGACATGAGGCATAAGTTTGATTATCCTTATCTTAATGTATGTAATAACAGGTGGTACTATTGTCCATAAAATTATAGTGGTTGGTTGAAACTGCTGAGGTTTTTAAAAGAATTATTTGCTTCAGTGTTCAGGAAAAAAGGTAATGTCTCATATATTCAAATATTTTGATCGATATTTCCCAAGGGAAGAGGAGAGACAAGGAGTGTAATGTTACATTGATGAGAAGTAAAGTTTACACCCTTGCACAGACAATTAGAACAGACTCTCTCTAAAACAGATTTGGAGCCAAAAAATTGCCAAACTCAGACAAATCCAGATGTTGAAATATAAGAAAGGACTTGGAAATTAAACACTTCTCTAGACCAAGATGGGGGTTACTAGAAAAATACTTCTCTGACAGAGATGAACATTTGTCTCTCACTCCAAATGCTGCCATAGAAAATTGAAAGAAGCATGCATGATCTCTTCCGCCTCCACTACAGACTCACCCCTCCTCTACAGCCTCATTCCTTCCTCTACAGCCTCACCCCCTACAGCCTCATCCCCATCCTCTATAGCCTCACCCCATCCTCTACAGTCTCACCCCCTCCACTACAACCTCATTTCCTCCTCTACAGCCTCACCCCCTTCTCTACAGCTTCACCTCCTTTATAGCCTTTACCCCTCCTCTACAGCCTTATGCTTCTCTATAACCTCACCCCCTCCTCTACATCCTCAGCCCCCCTACAGCCTCACCCCCTAATCTACAGCCTTACCCCTCCTCTACAGCTTTACACCTTCTCTACTGCCTTGCACCCTCCTCTACAGCTCCTCAACCCTCTCTACAGCCTCACTCCTCTCCTCTAAGGCTTCACCAACCTCCTCTACAGACCTACTCCTCTCTCATCTATGGCTTCATCCCTCTCCTCTACATGTCCTCACCCCGTCTACAGCCTTACCCCCTCTTCTACAGTCTTCCTCTCTCTCATCTACAGCCTCACCCCATCCTCTACAGCCTCAGCCCCTCCCCTACAGCCTCACTCCCTCTTCTACAGTGTCACTCCTCTCTCAGCTACTGCCTCACCCTCTCCTTTACAGCCTCACTCCCCTCTCCTACTACAGCATCAGTCTTCCCTTATTTGATTGGTGAATTTCGGAGAATTGTCTAGGTGACAAATTCAGCTCAATTCATGCGGTAGGTGTTAGAAAACCTGATTGTTACTTCAGGTTGAAGCCAGATTTCCCAGCATTAAGAGTGATATTTTGACCCCCACCTGGCTCTGTGCACATTAATCAACTGGTCAAAATTGTAAGAAGGCTGGTGGGATTGCAACCTCAGAGACCCTAAAAAAATTTCTGAAATAGAAAGATGTCAGGATTCCCAACAAATCTTCAAGAGCTCGTTCCTCACAGAAAGATTCCTTCTCATCACACAGTTACACTGGTCCTTGGAGGCAGTATAGTGAGGTCTTTAAGAGCTTGGATTTTGAAGTCATGCAGCCTGGATTTGAATCCTGTCTCTCTTTACCTTGGTTACCTTGGGCAAGTCGCTTAACTAACCTAGGCCTCAATTTATCCATCTGTAAAATAAGGAGTACAAGTAATCTTACCAAGTAATCACTCAATAAATATAAGCTTTATTGCAGCTTTTTAATTATTTCCTTTAATACACTTGAATATAAACAAGATTTTGTGTATCTGAGGAATGTAGCATATATTTCTAAAAATGATTGCCCCATCCTTCTCAGAAATATCAAAGTATTTATATAAAATTCACATCTGACAAGCCGTCTAAAAATTATATCATTCATCCCTTCCTCTTCCGGGTGTATTCATTTTTTATTGCTGCTGTAACAAATCACCACAAATGGTGGCTTAAAACAAGAGAAATTTACTATCTTTATAGTCTTGTAGTTCTTGAGAACAGAAGCTCAAAATAGGCCTCACTGGGCTAAAACCCTGGTGACACAGTGGTTAAGAGCTCTGCTGCTAACCAGAAGGTCAGCAGTTCGAATCCACCAGCCATTCTTTGGAAGCCCTCTGATGCAGTTCTACTCTGTCCTATAGGGTCACTATGAATCGGAATCAACTCAAGGGCAATGGGTTTGGGTTTGGTTGGTTTGGGCTAAAACCAAGCTGTTGCAGTGCTGTGGTACTTCTTGGAGGTTTTGGGGTAGAATTGTTTCCTTGCCTTTTACAGTTTCTCAAGGCTGCCTGTATTCTTTGGCCCATGAGTTCACAACCTTTCTTAGTACAGAGTTGTAATTTAAGTCCATGTTTCCTAACTTTCAGGCCTCTGGTTTTTCTAATTATACTCAACTAAAAATAATAATAATAATAACCTCGTATTTGACTGTTTAGAAATTGAGGACTGCAGTCAATATGGGGCTTGTTCTATTGTCTACTGTTTTGACCTTTTATTAGAGTTAATGGAAAGAGCTCAGGGTGTTAGGAAGTATGTATGTTTAGCTGCAGAAAGAATTAGCTAGATTCATTCTACTAATTCAAGTACAGAAGGTCATAGGCTATAGAAGAAGTGGTTATGACAAAAATCTGAGCTTGTTTAGGGTTATTAGAATATGCAAATCCAGTAATTGAAGAAACAGGGTTATTAAACTTAGAAGGTTAAGGGAGAAGATTCAAATGAGCTGTAATGTCAATAAATTGGTAATTCCTGTGTTTAGAAGAGTGCCACTTGTCCTTTGAAAAGCTTGTTTTTCTGAGAAAGTGAAAATACTATTCCTGTTTTTTATGCAACTGAAAGAAAGTTCTGTAAAGGATTCAAATGATGAAGTACAGGTCATGGTCGCATTCTCATGGAGTTTGCAATCTAACCACTAAAGCAAAAACAAAAGAAAACACATAATTAGGACACAATTAAATGAAGAAACTGTGTGGTAAGAGCTGTAAGTACAAATGGTTCAGAAAAAGAGGGGGAACCATGGGCTAGAGTGGCCAGAGAAGGCTTCATGGTAGAGATAGAGTGAAATCTGACCTTTGAATCAGTAATACGAGCTTCAAAAATATTCACACCTTTTTTTTTGCTCAGTAAATCTACTATTAAGAACCTAGCCAAAGAAATTAAAAATGCCGCAAAATAACATCTTAGTGCAACTTATAAAAGTGAAAAATCCAAATAAGGAAATGGTTAAATCAATTATGGTACAGCAATATGTTAGAATATTATATGGCTATTGAAATTATATTTTTGATTGAAAAAATGCTTATGTTATATTGTTAAGCCAATAAAAAGGATAATACATAACTATTTATACTGTATTCATAAAGATTTATTATTTCAACAGTAAATCTTCTCTAAAACTCAATAAAATTCATTCTTCTTTTAGAAGAAAAAGAGAAAGACAGACACATGCTTCAGAAACCAGAAAAGCCAGGGTAAAGGTAGTTTTCCCCCCTGAATAAGCAGGTTCAGTTGTTGTTGGCTACTGCTATTCCTCTACCTTCTCCTTAGTACCGTTTGCCACTGAGTCAGTTCCAACTCACGGCAACCACGTGTATCAAAGTAGAACCGTGCTCCATACAGTTTTCAATTGCTGGTTTTCAGAAATAGATCATCAGACCTTTTTCCAAGGTGCCTCCTAGTGGACTGGAACCTCCAACTTTTCAGTCAGCAGCCAAGCATGTTAACCATTTGTACCACCCACGGACTCCTCAAATCTGAAAGACCCTTTTGGAAGAGAGTTTGCAGTAGAGTCCTGTCACCACCCACCCCCATGGAATATGGCAGACTCAGGCTATTTAGGGTGATGTGAGTTAGGGAAAGGAAATATAGATCAGGTAAAACTGTGCCAGGCTCTAAAACCAGTGCCGGGTGTGAGATTCCAGAGAGGTAGCAACTCTTACTTGGGTGGCAGGAGAAACATGGTGAGGGAGGAAGGAAGATGTAGAAGGGATATAGACAGGTGGAAGGGAATATCATCAGGAGCCTAATATGGATGAGGCAACATCATCAATCTGGTGAGTCTGAGGATACTCTTGGTTCAGGCTTATATTGACATAAAAAGAAGCTTAAGACACAGCAATTTCATTCCTAGGTATCTAGTTAAGGGAAATTAAAAGATACATCCACCCAAAGGCTTCTACAGGAATGTTGATAGGGGCATTATTCATAATAGCCAAAATGTGAAAACAGATAAAATGCCCATCAACTCTTGAATGCATTAAAAAAACCTGGTATATCCATATAAAGGAATATTATTCACCAATAAAAAAGAATGAAGTGCTGATACATGCTATGATGTGGATGAACCTTGAAAAAATTATGCTAAGTGAAAGAAACAGATGCAAAAGGCCACCTATTGTGTGATTTTATTCTTATGAACTGTCCAGAATAGGCAAACCTATAAAGACAGAACGTAAGTTAATGGTCACTTAGGGTTAGAGGGTGAGGAAGATAGCAGGAATAGAGAATGACTGCTAATGAGTATAAGGTTTCTATTTGAGGTGATAAAAATGTCCTAAAATTAAACTGTGGTAATGGTTGCACAAAAGTTATTGAATTATACACTTAACATGAGTGAATTTTAGTGTATGTCCATTTTACCTTCATTAAGCTGTAAAAGAAGAAATAATTGCAGCTTATTAAGGCCTCTTCCTGTGCCTGGGTGATAACCCCATGACTGCCTGCCCACCTGGCCTTCAACAAAGAAAAGTTGAACCCTAACACTGAATTTTTCATGCCTAGGGTGGGTAGTGGAATAGATAATACTCTTAGTTTGAGAGGGCCTTAGACCATGATGATCCCCTTGGAGTAGAATTTTCCCTTCTAACCTGGGTTAACTGTTAAGCAGATATCTGACTTTTTAGTGAGTGATGTAGAGGGAGAGTAACTCTGGCCAGCCTGAGTCATCATATACCTGGGCCAGAATACCTATACAAGGTAACCTAGGCCCAATTCAAATGGCAGAAGGAGGAGAGAGGGGATGTGACAATTTAAGGCTCAACTAGCCAGAGAAGACCTGCAGGTCACTTGGTGAGATCATCCCAAGCCAGCTGCTGTTAGCATGGCTCACTCTGAAGTTGGATCTGGCTGAGTACACAGGCCTCTGTGTGGGTGGTGGTGGGCAAGAAGCAGTGTTGTGCTAGAATTGGCTCCTATTGGCTTGTAATACCTATCATGCACAAACTCTTCCCAATTCCATGTTTAGTGGCATCATGGTAGTAGCTTAAAATCAATCATAGTGAAAGTGTTTATACCATGGAAACTGGGAAATATTACAAATCAAGACTTTTGTTTTCGGAGAATCAGTTGTTAAACATTTACCAGCACTTCATTTGACAGGGGTCTACGCATGTGTTTCATGAGTATGTTCATGTGTTGGCAATTCTGCATTTAAGTGTGGGGAGTCTTTCCAACTTTGTGACAAAATAGGTGTAGAAAGACCTCTTGCCCATGGCATCTATGGCTCTGAATCTGAATTTTAAAGATCACGGCAATGATGAGCAATTTTATTGCAGGGCAATAAAAACATACGGGACATAGTTAGCAAGACTTTGGGCATCAGTCTAGGGTAATGCTATTCAGCTATATGCATCCCCTCCTAATGGAGTAAGTTTTGTTGTTTTTTTTCCCCAAAGCATGCTGGGGATGAATTCGGGATGGACTCGGGCTAAGGTACAAGGCTGAGAGTGGCATGACTGGGTCAGTGGCCAAGGCCAGGAACGCTTTAGCAACAAAGAGAGAAACATCTGAGCTTGGACATGAAGTCCCTGGAAACACTGACTGCCCAAGACCTTGTGTAGAAAAACAACGAGCCTTGGTCCCAGCTGGAAGGGTATATAAGTTTGTGTCCCTTGCTAGGCAGTTGTGGAACACTAAACTGGTCTCAGCTGCCCTGGGCCATGGTTCCATAAGTAAGCTTCCCAGTAAACCATATGTCATGATTGCTGATTCTGAAGTCTTTCTTCAGTCTCTTGGAGATGCGGCTGACCTTGGGTTCAGATGCTGCTGGGTTGTTACACAACAATCAGCAACAACTTGGTATAAAACACCTGGAACATCTCACTCTGCACTGACTTACTCTTTCCAAATCAAAGCAAATGGAAAAAAAAAAAAAAACCTGATTCAGTATTCCTGAATGCCTTTGATGTACTTTTTACAAAATATTCAGCTGCAGTTTCATGGATCGCCATGTGGAAATTCTAGAGAAGAACATTGTTGACTATAGAACAAAAGATGTTCTCCTTTGTTAGGATGTAGTACAAGGATCAAATTTGCATTGTAGAAATACTAAAGGGAGTGAAGAAAAAAAGAGCACACTGAACTGACAGGCACTGACTCTTAAATCTGGACTACAAGCCAGGGGTGAAGTCTTCATCTCATACATGTACAGAACCATTAGCCAATTAGGTATTAAGAGCCATGAATCAATGGATAACAATGCCTTCAAACTCCCCTGCACACTAATGGAGTTTTGGTGTACCTCCTGCTCTAAAAGTGAAGTGGTTATTAATGATTTTTATATTCTTCTGTATACTCTTTTCTGTATTCCACAAATTTCCAAACTGAATATGCACTAATTTTATAATAAAATTGAATTTAACTAAAAGATATAATTTTTTAAAAAATTTTATTTGCGAATCAAGGGAATAGCATAAAGTAAGCAAGATTAGGGAGGCTCTTGAAAGCCAGGCAGACAAGTTTGGATTTAATAGTAATTGTTGTTAGTTGCCATCAAGTCAGCTTCAGACTCAGGGCAACCCCATGTACAACAGAATGAAATGTTGCCAGCCTGTGTCGCCTTCAAGATCATTGGCATGGTCAAGTCCATTTTTGTGGCCACTGTGTGTTTTGAGTGCCCTCCAAACTAGGCGGCTCATCATCCAGCACCATATCGGACAATATTCTGTTGTGATCCACATGGTTTTCATTGGCTACTTTCGGAAGTAGATCAGCAGGGTTTTTTCCTAGTCTGTCTTAGTCTATAAACTCCACTGAATCCTGCCCACCATGGGTGACCCTGCTGATATTTGAAATACACCATTGGCATAGCTTCCAGCATCAAAGCAACATGCAAGTTGCCACAGTATGACAAACTTACAGATATGTGGTAGTTAACAGCAATAGGGAGATATTATATACTCTTCAGTAGTGTAGGGAAAAATTTGTGCTTCAATGGAAAACCTTGCATTGCTTAGAGCACATCGTTCCTGGTTATCTAGTTCTAGCCTTTCACTGCCTTTGAGTTATTTTACAACTCTGTAAATGGTAAAGACCTCAAGGCAATCATGCAAATAATTCTTGTCTATGGAATGCAAATGCATTCTATCCAGTGGAAAGATGCCCTCCCCCCTAAAAAACAAACAGATTTTTTTGTCTCCATTTGCAAGTTCATTTCAATATTGCTGATCTAGAGATGTGTCTATTCTTTGGACTGGTTGTAACAGCTGCCTGATTCCCTCATTAATAATGACTTAAATAGAATCATTAACATGGGGTCATTTTATATCTATATGAAAGTCATGATTTTAACTTTATTTGAAAATTTTCTTTTAACAGCAGGCAAGTGTACATGATGAGAGCAATATTTTTGATGCTGATGTAGTATGTAGGCCAAGTTCTCCCGGTGTGTGCTTTAAGGGAAGGCTGGAAAAAGATTATCTAAGAGGTTACTGGTGGCATAGTGGTTAAGAACTACAGCTGCTAAACAAAAGGTTGTCAGTTCAAATCCACCAGCCACTCCTTGGAAACTCTATGGGGCAGTTACTAGTCTATCCTATGGGGTTACTATGAGCAGAAATTGACTTGGTGGTAACGGATTTGGTTTGGGAAGAGGTTTTAGGGAAAAAGCAATCTGAATTTGGCTAAGAACAATGTGGTTGTTGTTAGGTGCCATCGAGTGGGTTTCTCCTCATAGCAACCCTATCTGTGTACAACACAATGAAACAGAACAGTCCTACACCATCCCCACAATCACTGTTATGCTTGAGCCCATTGTTGCAGTCACTGTCAGTTCATCTCACTGACGGTGTCCCTCTTTTTCGCTGACCCTCTATTTACCAAGCATTATGTCCTTCTTCAAGGACTGATTCCTCCTGATAATATATCCAAAGTATGTGAGATATAGTATTGCCATCCTTTCTTCTAAAGAACATTCTGGTAGTACTTCTTCCAAGACAGATTTTTTCATTCTTTTGGCAGTCCGTGGTATATTCAGTATTCTTCGCCAACAGCACAATTTGAAAACATCAATTTTTCTTCAGTCTTCCTTATTCATCGTCGAGGTTTTGCATGCATATGAGGCAACTGAAAACATCACAGCTTGGGTCAGGTGCACCTTAGTATTCAAGGTGACATCTTTGTATTTTTAACACTTTAAAGAGATTTTCTGCAGCAGATTTGCCCAATGCAATGCATCTTTTGATTTCTTGACTGTTGCTTCCATGGGCATTTATTGTGGATCCAAGTAAAATGAAATCCTTGACAACCTTAATATTTTTTCCATTTATCACGATGTGGCTTATTTGTCCAGTTGCCAGGATTTTTGTTTTCTTTGTGTTGAGGTGTAATCCATGCTGAAGGCTATGGTCTTTGATCTTCATCAGTAAGTGTTTCAAGTCCTCTTCACTTTCAGCAAGTAAGGTTGTGACATCATCTTCTTCCTACGGTCAAGCTTTTCAGATTATTTGCTCAACATGCAGATTTAATAAGTGTAGTAGAAGAATACAACCCTGACTCACATTTTCTTGACTTTAAAACATGCAGTATCCCCTTGTTCTGTTTGAATGACTTCCTCTTGATCTATGTATAGGTTCCTCATGAGCACAATTAAGTGTTCTGGAATTCCCACTTTTCACATAGTCAATAAAACACAGGTAAACATCTTCCTGGTATTCTTTAATTCCATCCGACATCAGCAATGATATCCCTCGTTCCACATCCTCTTCTGAATCTAGCTTGAATTTCTGGCAATTCCCTGTCAATGTACTGCTGTAGCCATTTTTGAATGATCTTCAGCAAAATTTTGCTTGCATGTGATATAAATGATATTGGTCGATATTTCTGCATTCTGTTGAATCACTTTTCTTTGGAATAGGCATAAATATGTATCTCTCCCAGTAGTTTGGCCAGGTAGCTATCTTCCAAATTTCTTGGCATAGAAGATTGAGCACTTCCAGAGCTGCACATGTTTGTTGAAACATCTCAACTGGTATTCTGTCAACTCCTGGGGCTTTTTTTTTTCTGCCAATGCCTTCAGTATAGCTTAGACCTCTTCCTTCAGTGCCATTGCTTCCTAATCATATACTACCTCCTGAAATAGTGGAAATCAACCAATTCTTTTTGCTATAGTGACTCTATGTATTCCTTCCATCTTTTAATCTTTCCCATGTCATTTAATATTTTTCCTGTAGAATCCTTCTTCAATATTGTAACTCGAGGCTTGGATTTCGTCTTCAGTTCTTTCAGCTTGAGAAATGCTGAGCATGTTCTTCACATTTGGTTTTCTAACTCCAGGTCTTTGAACATTTCATTATAACACTTTGTCTTCTCCAGCCGCCCTTTGAAATCTTCTGTTCAGCTCTTTGACTTCATTTCTTCCATTTGCTTTAGCTACTCGACATTAAAAAGCAAGTTTCAGAGTCTCTTCTGACATCCATTTTGGTCTTTCCTTTCTTTCCTGCCTTTTTAATGACCTCTTGCTTTCTTCATGTTTGATGTCCTTGATGTCATTCCACACCTCCTTTGATCTTCCTTTATTAGTGTTCAACTCGTCAAGTCTATTCTTCAGGTGGGCTTTAAATTCAAGTGGATTATACTCAAGGTCATACTTTGGCTCTCATGAACTTGTTCTAATTTTCTTCAGCTTCGACTTGAACTTGCATATGAGCAATTGATGGTCCATTCTGCAGTATGCCCCTGACCTTGTTCTGACTGATGATATTGAGCTTTTCTATTGTCTCTTTCCACAGATGTAGTTGATTTGATTCCTGTATGTTCCATCTGGTGAGGTCCACGTGTATAGTCTCCGTTTATATTGTTGAAAAAAAGGTATTTCAAATGAAGAAGTCTTTGGTCTTGCAAAATTCTATCCTGTGATCTCTGGTACCATTTCTATCACCAAGGCCATATTTTCCAAGTACTAATCCTTTTTCTTTGTTTCCGTCTTTCACATTCTAACCACCAGTAATTATCAATGCAATCTGATTGCATTTTTGGTCAATTTCAGACTGCAAATATTGGTAAAATTCTTCAGTTTCTTCATCTTTGGCCTTAGTAGTCGGAGAGAAAATTTGAGTGATAGCCATATTAACTTGTCTTTGTTGTAGGCGTATGGATATTATCCTATCACTGACAGCGTTGTACTTCAGGATAGATCTTGAAATGTTCTTTTTTATAAGGAATGCAATGCTGTTCCTCTTTTTTCATTCCCAGAATAGTAAACCATATGATTGTCTGATTCAAAATGGCCAATACCAGTCCATTTCAGCTTAGTAATGCCTAGGATATCAATGTTTATGCATTCCATTTTATTGTTGACAATTTCCAATTTGCCTAGATTTATGCTAGTACATTCCATGTTCCTATTATTAATGGATATTTGCAGCTGTTTCTTTTCATTTTGAGTTGTGCCACATCAGCAAATGAAAGTCCCAAAATCTTGGCTCCATCCAAGTCATTAAGTTTGACTCTACTTTGAGGAGGCAGCTCTTCCCCAGTGGTCTTTTGAGTGTCTTCCAATCTGAGCAGCTCATCTTCTGGCACTACATCAGACAATGTTCTGCTGCTATTCATAAGGTTTTCACTGGCTAATTCTTTTCAGAAGTAGACTGCTGGGTCCTTCTTCCTAGTCTGTCATCGTCTGGAAACTCAGCTGAAATGTGTACGCCATGGGTGATTCTGCTGGTATTTGGATACCAGTGGCATAGCTTCCAACATACAGCAACACGCAAGCCCCCACAGAACAATAAACTCACAGACACTTGGGGGCTGAGAATAATAGCAACCTGTTTTCATCAGCAGTCTGGTTGCTGTGACCTTGCTGCTATTGCATTGAACACTGTTTTTAATTTTTATTTCTTTCGTTGATAAACTTTATAAGATATAAACAAATCTCCTGTTAGACAAGAATATTTTCTTCCATTTCTTGCTTAGGGCCTTTTATGTTTTTTTTTAGCAATAATTTCCAGAAGTTAATAAATCAACTCTCAATTATCTGAGTTGACCTAGAAGAGCGTCAGTACACAAAAGAGTTGATAATCATCCCAGGAATTTCTCTCCTACCACCACAGTATTTGAGAGGAGATCTAGGAAGCAGGCACCAATGAGTTCCCAAATGTGTGTCCATAGACCATCAAAGCCTACTGGACATTTTGAAGAAAATCAGATTCCCTGGGCCCCACTCTACAGTTTCTGATTCTGGAGTGGGTCCCAGGAATTTATGTTATTAATAAGCTTCCAAGTGATTCTCCTGCCAAATCAAGTTTGGGAGTACTACGGGTAATAGGGAGTCCCTGGGTGGTAAAAAAGGTTAACTGACTTACTTGGCTACTAACCAAAAGGTTGGAAGTTCAAGTCAACCCAAGACATTTTGGAAGAAAGCCATGACAAACTACTTCTGAAAAGTCAACCACTGAAAACCTTATGGAGCACAGCTGTACTCTGACACACATAGTGTCCCATAAGTAGGAATCAACTCTATGGCAATTGATTTTCTGGTATGGATGATACAATAAATTCAAATTGATCTTTCTTGATGAATGCCCTGTAAATGAACCTTGATGAAATGCGTTATGTTATTATAGCCTGAGCTAAGATAATGCTAAAAAGGCCAACACATGCGATTCAAGTGTGTTCATAAAGAAGTGGCTAGGAGGTGAGGCCAAGGTGCTGAAATAGCCAGACGCTTCCTGCGAACCCTCTAACAGAAAAGACCCCAAAAAGACAAGTGAAACAATTATATTTATGACAACCTAGGAGACCTGAACATCAAAGGCAAAGTTAGAAAATGGACTGAGAGGCAAGGAGAGAGATGGCTCAGAAGTGGAAAGGAGTTGCCAGACCTGATTCACTGGGATCCCTCAGGTACCAATCCTGGGAGTGGGTGCAGAGGGCTGGTAGAAGCATTCGGCCACAGTTTTCTCAGGGAGAAGCAGTCAGCTGCACAACATACTCACACTCCAGAACCAGAAAATGGCGCTCTCAGCAAAAGCTAGGTACTTGCATATATTTTACTGCAGCCACCACCCCCTAGCCAGTTTCAGTGGCTGTTGATTTCCCTGGGCCTGAGATAGGCCCTGTTGAGTGCCTGGAGCCATCCTCCTGGCCTTGGAGAAGGAATAAATTTGCAATGGGGGAAAAGATAATTTGCCAGCTTTACTAACCTGAGGAGCTCAGGAAAGGATCAGCTCCTGTCCAGGCATAAACGGTCCGTGGACTTCAAATACCTTTCCTCACTGCATGGACCTGTGGGGGCCTATTTCAGGAGAACAGGCCCTTGTTGGCAGACTACAACTGTTTCAACTGTGCAGTGGAGAGATGGGTGTTTGTTGTTTGACAGTGCTTTGCCTCTTAAACAGGGCACTCACCTAGGCACATCAGGGGCCTAAGGACTGGTGGCTCCACTCAGGTCACCGAACTACCTGCAACAGGGCTCCAAAGATAACTGGTACCTCCCAGTCTTTAAAACCAAAAAACATTGGGTGCCCATGGTCCATTTGCAGAACCCACCTACCTGTACCCTTTGGAACGGGGACACACTTTCCTCAGAGACACTTGGGGGATGGTACTCAGCCCCCTGCCTTGTTCAGAACATGACCCCCTGCTGCAACCAGATACCGGTATCTACTCTAATCACCCCTGCCCTTATAAGACTGTAGGACAGAGCCTGTACCACATACTTGATGATCATCTACCTGGACACCTGAGCTGAATTCGTAGAAGAAAAGTGAATGGATTCCTAGACTAATATACATGATAAAAGCTCTAGCCATCTGGTGACAGGACATCAGAGCTCCAAAGATGAAAATAATCAGGTTAGCTCACTCAGGCAACCCATTTGGGCATATTAAAAAAAAAAAAGCGAGAAACTGAGATACAGTAAGCAAACATAAAATAAACTAATAGAATAATTTATAGATGGCTCAGAGACAACAGTCAATATCAAGTCAAATAAAGAAACAGACCATGATAAAGTCAACAAGCTCTCAAAACAAAGAATCAATGAAATTTCTGGACAAAGGTGCCTTCCTGGAATTACTGGATGCAGAATTCAAAAGATTAATATACAGAACTCTTCAAGACACCGGGAATGAACTTAGGAAAGAGATAAGGCAATATGAAGAACAAGCCAAAGAACAAACAGATAAAGTAGTTGAAGAGATTAAAAAGGTTATTAAATAACATAATGAAAATTTATAAGCTGCAAGAATCCATAGAGAGACAGCAATCAGAAATTCAGAAGATTAACAATAAATTTACAAAATTAGACAATTCAATACAAGGTCAGAAGAGCAGAATTGAGCAAGGGGAAGGCAGAATTGGTGAACTTGAAGATAAAGCACTTAGCACCAATATATTTGAAGAAAAATCAGATAAAAGAATTAAAAAAAAATGAAGAAACCTTAAGAACCATGTGGGACTCTATTAAGAGAAACAACCTATGAGTGATTGGAGTACCAGAACAGGGAGGGATAACAGTAAATATAGAGAGACTTGTTGAAGATTTGTTGGCAGAAAACTTCCCTGATATTATGAAAGATGAGAAGATATCTATCCAAGATGCTCATCGAACTCCACATAAGGGAGATTTTTAAAAGAAAGTCACCAAGACATATTCTAGTCAAACTTGCCAAAACCAAAGAAAAAAAGAGAGAACTTTAAGAGCAGCTAGGGAAAAATGAAAAGTCACCTACAAAGGCGAGTCAATAAGAATAAGCTTGGACTACTTGGCAGAAACCATGTAGGCAAGAAGGCAATGGGATGACTTACATAAACTATTGAAGGAAAAAAATTGCCAGCCAAGAATCATATATCCAGCAGAACTGTCTCTCAAATACGAAGGTAAAATTAGGGCATTTCCAGACAAACAGAAATTTAGGGAATTCATAAAAACAAAACCAAAACTACAAGAAATATTAAAGGGAGTTCTTGGGTTAGAAAATAAATAATATCAGGTATCAACCAAAAATAGAACACTGGACAGAGTAATCAGATATCAAACCAGACAGGAAAATCATAAAAATAAATCAAGATTAAAAAAATGCTCAAAATGGGGAAACAGTGATGTTATTATGTAAAAGAAGACAACATTAAAATAACAGAAACTAAGAAATGTAGTCACAGATCTTTCATATTGAGGAAGACAATGCAATACAAAGAAATAAATGCTAGGTTTAAATTTAGAAAAATAGGGGTAAATAATAAGGGAACCACAAAGGAGACAAATTATCCTACTCATCAAAATAAAGTACAAGAAAAAATAGAGACTCAGTAGAAACAAAATCAACAACAAATATGAGGAAAAGACACTATATAAAGATAAAGTACTCAGCACAAAAAATTAAGTGGGAAAAAGAATCTGTCAGCAATACACACAAAAAGACATAAAAATGACAGCACTAAATTCATACCTATCTATAATTACCCTGAAAGTAAATGGATTCAATGCACCAATAGAGAGACAGAGTCGCAGAATGGATTAAAAAACACGATCCATCTGTATGCTGCCTAAAAAAGACACACTTTAGAGACACAAACAAACTAAAACTCAAAGGATGGAACAATATATTATTAAGCAAAAAACAGTGAAAAAAAGGAGTGGCAATATTAATTTCTGACAAAATAGACGTTAAAGATAAATCCGCCACAAAGGATAAGGAAGGACACTATATAATGATTAAAGGGACAGTATACCAGGAGGATATAACCATATTAAATATTTATGCACCCAGTTGCAGGGCTGCAAGATACATAAAAGAAACTCTAACAGCACTGAAAAGTGAGATAGGCAGCTCCACCATTATAGTAGGAGACTTCAACACACCACTTTCAGTGAAGGACAGGACATCCAGAAAAAAGCTCAATAAAGACACAGAAGATCTAAATGCCACAATCAAACAACTTGACCTTATAGACATATACAGAACACTCTACTCATAAACAGTCAAGTATACTTTTCTAGTGCATATGGAACATTCTCTACCATAGACCATATATTAGGTCATAAAGCAACCCTTAGCAAATCCAAAACATTGAAATATTACAAAGCAGCTTCTCTGACCATAAGGTCATAAAAGTAGAAATCAATAACAGGAAAAGCAGGGAAAAGAATTCAAACATTTGGAAACTGAACAATACCTTGCTCCAAAAAGACTGGACTATAGAAGACATTAAGGATGGAATAAAGAAATTCATTGAATCCAGTGAGAATGAAAACACTTCCTATCAGAACCATTGGGACACAGCGAAAGCAGTGCTCAGAGGTCCATTTATATCATTAAATGCACACATACAAAAAGAAAAAGGGCCAAAATCAAAGAACTATCCCAACAACTTGAACAAATAGAAAGAGAGCAAAAAAAGAAACCCGCAGGTACCAGAAGAAAGCAAATAATAAAAATTAGAGCAGAATTAAATGAAATAGAAAACAGAAAAACAATTGAAAGAATTAACAAGACCAAAAGTTGGTTCTTTGAAAAAATAAACAAAATTGATAAACCATTGACCAAACTGACAAAAGAAAAACAGGAGAGGAAGCAAATAACCCAAATAAGAAATGAGATGGGCGATACTACAACAGACCCAACTGAAATTAAAAGAATCATATCAGATTACTATCAAAAATTGTACTCTAACAAATTTGAAAACCTAGAAGAAATGGATGAATTCCTAGAAACATACTACCTCCCTAAACTAACACAAACAGAGGTAGAAAAACTAAATAGACCCATAACAAAAGAAGAGATTGAAAAGGTAATCAAAAAACTGCCCCCCCACCCCCGCAAAGCGCCAGCCTGGAAGGCTTCACTGCAGAGTTCTACCAAACTTTCAGAGAAGAGTTAACACCACTACTACTAAAGGTATTTCAGAGCATAGAAAAGGACGGAGTACTACCAAACTCATTCTATGAAGCCAGCATATCCCCGATATCAAAATTAGGTAAAGACACCACAAAAAAGAAAATTATGGACCTATATCCCTGATGAACTTAGATGCGAAAATCCTCAACAATATTCTAACCACTAGAATTCAACAACGTATCAAAAAAATAATTCACCATGACCAAGTGGGATTCATAACAGGTGTGCAGGGATGGTTCAACGTTAGAAAAACAATTAATGTAATCCATCATATAAATAAAACGAAAGACAAGAATCATACGATTTTATCAATTGATGCAGAAAAGGCATTTGACAAAGTTCAACACCCATTCATGATAAAACCTCTCAGCAAAACAGGAATAGAAGGAAAATTCCTCAGTATAATAAAGGACATTTATACAAAGCCAACAGCCAACAGCCAACATCATCCTAAATGGAGAGAGCCTGCAAGCATTTCCCTTGAGATCAGGAACCCGACAAGAATGCTCTTTATCACCACTCTGATTCAACATTGTGCTGGAGGTCATAGCCAGAGCAATTAGGCTAGATAAAGAAATAAAGGTCATACAGATCGGCAAGGAAGAAGTAAAATTATCTGTATTTGCAGATGACATGATCTTATACACAGAAAACCCTAAAGAATTCTCAAGAAAACTACTGAAACTAATAGAAGAGTTCAGTAGAGTATCAGGATACAAGATAAACATACAAAATCAGTTGGATTTGTCTACACCAACAAAAACAACATCGAAGAGGAAATCATCAAATCAATACCATTTACGGTAGCCCCCAAGAAAATAAAACAGGAATAAATCTTACTAGAGATGTAAAAGACGTATACAAAGAAAGGTACAAAACACTTCTGCAAGAACCCAAAAGAGACCTACATAAGTGGAAACACATACCCTGCTCATGGATAGGAAGACTTAACATTGTACAAATATCTATTCTACCAAAAGCGATCTATAGATACAGTGCAATTCCGATCCAAATTTGAACAACGTTTTTTAATGAGATGGAGAAACAAATCACCAACTTCATATGGAATGGAAAGAGGCCCCAGGTAAGTAAAGCATTCATTACCGAAAAAGAACAAAGTGGGAGGCCTCACTCTACCTGATTTTAGAACCTATTATACCACCACAGTAGTCAAAACAGCCTGGTACTTGTACAACAACAGATACATGGACCAAGGGAACAGAATTGAGAATCCAGACATAAATCCATCCACATATGAGCAGCTGATATTTGACGAAGGCCCCAAAGCAGTTAAAGGGGGAAAAGACAGTCTTTTTAACAAATGGTGCTGGCATAACTGGATATCCACCTGCAAAAAAATGAAACAAGACCCATACCTCACTCCATGCACAAAAACTAACTCAAAACGGATCAAACACCTAAATATAAAATCTAAAACAGTAAAGATCATGGAAGAAAAAATAGAGACAACATTGTTGTTGTTAGGTGCCGTGGAGTCGGTTCCGACTCATAGCAGCCCTATGCACGCAGAACAAAACACTGCCCAGTCCTGTGACATCCTTACAATCGTTGTTATGCTTGAGCTCATTGTTGCAGCCACTGTGTCAATCCACCTTGTTGAGAGTCTTTGTCTTTTCTGCTGACCCTGTACTCTACCAAGCATGATGTCCTTCTCCAGGGACTGATCCCTCCTGACAACATGTCCAAAGTATGTAAGACGCAGTCTCACCATCCTTGTCTCTAAGGAGCATTCCAGCCGCACTTCTTCCAAGACAGATTTGTTCGTTCTTTTGGCAGTCCATGGTATATTCAATATTCTTCGCCAATGCCACAATTCAAAGGCGTCAACTCTTCTTTGGTCTTCCTTATTCATTGCCCAGCTTTCACATGCATATGATATGATTGAAAATACCATGGGTTGGGTCAGGCACACCTTAGTCTTCAGGGTGACATCTTTGCTCTTCAACACTTTGAAGAGGTCCTTTGCAGCAGATTTGCCCAATGCAATGCATCTTTTGATTTCTTGACTGCTGTTTCCATGGCTGTTGATTGTGGATCCAGGGAAAATGAAATCAACGTTAAGAGCCCTAATACATGGCATATACAGTATACAAAATATTATTAACAATGCAGAAGAGAAACTAGATAACTGGGAGCTCCTAAAAATCAAACACCTATGCTTATCCAAAGACTTCACCAAAAGAGTAAAAAGATTACCCACAGACTGGGAAACAGTTTTTAGCTATGTCATTTCCCATCAGTGCCTGATCTCTAAAATCTACACAATGCTGCAAAAGCTCTTCTACAAAAAGACTAATAACCCAATTAAAAATGGGCAAAATATGAACAGGGACTTCACTAAAGAAAACATTCAGGTAGCTAACAGACACATGAGGAAATGTTCACGATCGTTAGCCATTAGAGAAGTGGAAATCAAAACTACAATGAGATTCCATCTCACTCCAACAAGGCTGGCATTAATCCAAAAAACACAAAATAATAAATGTTGGCCAGGTTGCTGAGAGACTGGAACACTTATACACTGCCTGTGGGAATGTAAATTGGTACAACCACTTTTGAAATTGATCTGGCACTTCCTTCAAAAGCTAGAAATAGAACTACCATAGGATCCAGCAATCCCACTCCTTGGAATATATCCTAGAGAAACAAGAGCCTTTACACAAACAGATGTATGCACACCCAAGTTCATTGCAGCACTGTTTACAATAGCAAAAAGATGGAAGCAACCAAGGTGCCCATCAATGGATGAATGGATAAATACATTATGGTATATTCACACAATGGAATACTACGCATCAATAGAGAACAGTGATGAATCTGTGAAACATTTCATAGCGTGGAGGAATCTGGAAGGCATTATGCTGAATGGAATTAGTCACTTGCTGAAGGACAAATATTGTATAAGACCACTATTATAAGAACTCAAGAAACAGTTTAAACAGGGAAGAAAATTTTCTTTGATGGTTATGAGAGGGGAGATGGAGGGAGGGAGAGGAATATTCACTGATTAGACAGTAGATAAGAACTACTTTATGTGAAGGGAAAGACAACACACAATACAGGAGAGGTCAGCACAACTGTAGTAAACCAAATGCAGAGACGTTTCCTGAATAAACTGAATGCTTCAAAGGCCAGTGTAGCAGGGGCAGGGGTTTGGGGACCATGGTTTCAGGGGACATCTAAGTCAATTGGCATAATAAAATCTACTAAGAAAAGATTCTGCATCCCACTTTGGAGAGTGGCGTCTGGAGTCTTAAACTCTAGCAAGCGGCCATCTAAGATGCATCAATTGGTCTCAACCCACCTGGAGCAAAGGTGAATGAAGAAAGACCAAAGACACAGGTAATTATGAGCCCAAGAGACAGAACGGGCCACATAAACCAGAGATTACATCAGCCTGAGACCAGAAGATCTAAATTGTGCCTGGCTACAACCGATGACTTCCCTGACAGGGAACACGACAGAGAACCCCTGAGGGAGCAGGAGAGCAGTGGGATGCAGACCCCAAATTCTCTTGAAAAGACCAGACTTAATAGTCTGACTGAGACTAGAATGACCCCAGTGGTCAGGGTCCCAAGACCTTCTGTTAGCCCAAGACAGGAACCATTCCCAAAGCCAGCTCTTCAGACAGGATTGGACTGGACAATGGGATAGAAAACGATAGTGGTGAAGAGTGAGCTTCCTGGATAAAGTAGACACATGAGACTATGTAGGCAGCTCCTGTCTGGAGGGTAGATGAGAGGGGCAGAGGGGGTCAGAAGCTGGCCGAATGGACACGAAAAGAGAGAGTGGAGGGAAGGAGTGTGCTGTCTTATTAGGGGGAGAGCAGTTAGGAGTATATAGGAAGGTGTATATAAATTTTTGTATGAGAGACTGATTTGATTTGTAAACTTTCTCTTAAAGCACAATAGAAATTAAAAAAAAGAAGTGGCAAAGTGCTCAGGCTGCTAATCAAAAGGTCAACAGTTTGAACCCACCAGCAGCTCCCCTGGAGAGAGATGTGGCACTCCGCTTTCATAAAGATTGATTACAGCATTGGAAATCCCATAGGCCAGCTCTGCTCTGTCTTATTGGTCACTATGAGTTGGAATTTACTGGACAGCAATAGGTTTTATTACCTGTATAACACTAGTCAGAGGGTTAGAGGAAAGCTTAGAAAGAAATCAACAGCCCCTGTCTACCACATTCCCAATTGACTTGCCTCCTCTGTAATTGGCTGGGCCAAAAGGGGCATTACGCCTCTAGCAGCTAAAGCAATGAAACTTGGGCTTTGTGAAGGAACAGACGGGAGATATGAAAAGCAGTAGGGAAAGTCCATGCAGTGAGTGAGATGGGAGTGAGATGGGTAGGAAAGGACCATAAAATCAGTTAAGAGATGAGTGGGAGGTGGCTCCCAGGGAATATACAGAATCAAGGTCTTTGGTTATGACTCAGCAGGAGATGAGAAACAAAGCAGTCTTTTGTATATCTCACGAAATAGTTTCTTTGGAGGTTATTCAGTACTAAGTCACCTGGTCTTTAAATGTATATTGAGTATGAAGATTTTAGGTTTTTGTTGTTGTTGTTGTTGTTAATGACTAAATTAAAATCTACTGTATAATGTGGTTATTTTCCTTTTATTTACATATTTGTTTTTTTGTCTCTTTTACAGGAAGCCCAGTGTGCTTGTGGAGTATGCGTTAGTTTGGGCCAGAAGAACTTGACTCTTCAAAAAGGCTTACCTGTTAAAACCATAGCAACATATGCTCCTTCCTTCCAGTCAGATATGGTGCTATGCAAATTTATACACTATAAAGTGACAAGTAAACATCCTGTCAGAACTCCTGGCCTTACCAAGGAAACACAACCATAACACACCAGCACAAGACTGACTGCTAGCTGGAGGCCTGGGTAACAAGGCAAAGAATAACCATACTGAAAACATAATCCTTGTTAGAAATACTGAAATGTCTGGGATACACTTGAACCAGGAAAGTGACATTTAGTCTGTCATCTTCCCCATCAGGGGTCATCTTTAGAAAAAGAAAAGATATACATTTTGTCATTTCATATCCAGATGTTTATTGCAAGTACAGCAGTCTTTGTCCAAAAAAATACAAATGGAAATACTTCTTACTTGTTTAATGCTTGCAAATGCCTTTGGAGCCCCAAGGCTTGGTCCACGCTTGGACTTCCAGTTTGCTCAGGACAAAAACAGATTTTCTAAGCAGCTTCTACCTTGCCAGATATTGTTCAGATCCCAGGAATTCTAAGTGACTGAGTCCATTAACATTGTGGAACATGACACTGTATTTCAAAACAACAAAATACAACCAGGAGAACGAAAATCTTATCGAGTCCAATTCTATTCCCAGGTGTGTGAATAGCTGTGACGCTGTTGATGAGGATATTAACAGCAGTAATGGCTAACATTTATTAAGCATTTGATATTTGTAGGTGGTACTAAGTGCTTTTCACATATTTTCTTATTTAATCCTCACAACACACTAATGGAGTGGTATTATTATCCATATTTTACAGGTGGAGAAACTGAGGCACAGAACCATTAGATAAGAAGCTTTTGTGCTTTAATTTCCTTATCTATCATAGAATAAAGGGATGGATAGTAGTTTTGTCTATGTACCAAAGTTCTACTGAAGTATAAATGCTGAACACTTGCTGAAATTCTATAATAATATCTATTAATACAGTATGTAAATCCAGTAATACCTTCCCTACTTCTACTAAATTTACCCTACGAAAATATCACCAGCCGAAACTTATTGCTTCACTTGGAATTCATCAATTCTATTTGCACCCTCTTCAGAAATTATATGGTTGCTCATGTAGTCTTTGAGGTGTCTAAAAGAATAAAATGGAGTTTCATTTGTGATCAATGAAAACCCCTCTTCTTTTCATTTAATAGTCATACCCAAAAGGCAGAAACATATGATAAAGGTTAACAGTGAGAAAGAGACAAGAGCTTTTTAATTTTCAGCACAATGGCTCCCCATGCTACCTATAACAACAAATAATACCAGAGAAAGTCAATTCTCTGGTGGGGTCTAAAACCTTAGTGTCCTGACTCTGAGGACAGACCTCTTATAATTAAACCAGGTTTCCCAGTATTGCCTGTTATTAGAGTCACTGCAGTACTGTCGAATAGAACATTTCAAATGATGGAAATGTTTTATAATCTGTGGCTTTCCAATATGGTAGCTGCTGGTGACATGTACCCAAGAGCCCTAGTGGTGCAACAGTTAAGCACGTGGCTGAGAACTAAAAGGTGGGCAGTTTGAACCCACGCAGCGGCTTCATGGGAGAAAAACTTGGTGATCTGTTCCTATAAAGATTACAGCCAAGGAAATCTTATGAGGTAGTTCTACTCTGTCACTTGGGGTTGCTATGAGTCAAAAATTGACTCAACAACACCAGACAACAACAACAAGGCATATGTGACTATTGAGCACTTGAAATGTGACTAGTGTGACAGAGGAATTGAACTGAATTTTAATTTATTTAAATTTAAATAGCCACATGCTGCTAGGGACAACCATATCAACACAGAATAGTTACACATCTCTGAGCCCCATAGTAGACTTATAGAATCTGAATCACCCATGCAGTGTCATTTCAATGTGTTTTGTTAGCATTATATTAATCAAAGCTGACTGATTATCTAATTTATTTGGACTAAATTGCTACTATTCTTCAAGTCCATGATTCTAGGCTACTTCTGTTTTCAAACATAACATTACATATAGGATATATTCAGTAATTTATTCACAGCTTTTTCTTTAATTATAGAAAAATGAATTGTATTGTTACCAAGAGCCGTGAGTATGCTATGCTTCCTACACAGGCTTAGAATTGGTACATAGCTTTAAGAAAGTACCACATATGAAAATTTGCATTTACAAAAAAAGATAGATTAGAGAGCAATTATTCATTTCACAAGAGAATTCACCAAAGGGCTACTTTAAATAGCTAGCTCTCATAAAATGAATTCTAAATAAGATTCAATTAACAAAAATTCCCTACTGCTGTTTGAATTAATGGTAGAATAGCTTCCAGCATCACAGCAATAACCAAGACGCCACAGTACCACAATCTGGCAGAAGAGTGGTAGACAATAAAATCAGCCCTGGTGAACAGATTTCAGCAGAGCTTCAAGACTAAGACAGACTAGGAGAAGATCCTGGTGATCTACTTCTGAAAAAAAAAAAGGCCAGTAAAAACCGTACGGATAACAGCAGAAAGTTGTCTGTTATAGTGCTGGAAGATGATCCTCTCAGGTTGGAAGGCACTAATAATACAACAGGGGAAGAGCTGCCACCTGAAAGTAGAGAACTCACTCATTGATTCAATTCCGACTTGGTTGCTACCTCAAAGGTTTCCAAGGCTGTAAATCTCTGCAAAAGCAGACTGCCACATCTTTCATCTGCAGAGCCACCGGTGATTTCGAAGCACCAACCTTTTTGGTTAGAAGTCGATCACTTTAACCACTGTGCCTCCAGGGCTCCTTAAGGAGTCGACCCTAATGACATAGATGGAGTAAAGTTTTTTGGACCTCCATTTGCTGATGTGGCACGATTCCAAATGAAGAGAAACAGCTATAAACAACCATTAGTAATTAGAACATGGAATGCACTAAGTGTGAATCTAGGTAAATTGGAAGTTGTCAAAAATGAGATGGAACACTTGAAAATTGATATCCTAGGCATTAGTGAGCTGAAATGAACTGGTATTGGACATTTTGAATCAGACAATGTATCATCTACTATGCCAGGAATGACAAATTGAAGAGGAACAGTGTCACATTCATTGTTAAAAAGACCATTTCAAAGTCTATCCTGAAGTACAACTCTTGTCAGTGATAGAATAGTATATATATGCCTGTAAGGAAGACCAGTTAATACGACTATTATTCACATTTACCCACCAACCACTGATGCCAAAGATGAAGAAGCTGTAGATTTTTACCAACTTCTATAGTCTGAAATTGATCAAACATACAATTAAGACACATTGATAATAACTGCTGATTGGAATGTAAAAGTTGGAAACAAGAAGGGTCGGTAATTGAAAAATATGGCCTTGGTGATAGAAATGACACCAGAGGTTGCATGATAGAATTTTCAAGACCAAAGATTTATTCACAGAAATATGTTTTTTCAACAACATAAATGGTAACTATACACATGAACCTCAAGAGGTAGAATATTCAGGAATCAAATCTAGTGCATCTATGGACAGAGACAATGGAGAAGCTCAATATCATCAGTCAGAACAAGGCCCGGGGAGGACTGTGGAACAGACCATCAATTCCTCATATGCAAGTTCAAGTTGAAGCTGAAGTAAAATGAAAACAATTTCACAAGAGCCAAAGTAAGACCTAGGGCACATCTCACCTGAATTTAGAGACTGTCTCAAGAATAGATTTGATGCCTTGAACACTAATAACTGAAGATCTAATGAGTTGTGGAATGACATCAAGGACATCATCTATGAAGAAAGCAAAAGGCCATTAAACAGACAGGAAAGAAAGAAAAGGGCAAAATGGATGTCAGAACAGACTGAAACTTGGTCTTGACGGTAGAGTAGCTAAAGCAAAAGGAAGAAATGATGAATTAAAAGAGCTGAGCAGAAAATTCCAAAGGGCTGCCCAAGAAGACAAAGTAATGTATTATAATGAAATGTACAAAGACCTGGAGTTAGAAAACCAAAAGGGAAGTACACACTTGACATTTCTCAAGCTGAAAGAATTGAAGAGAAAATTCAAGCCTATAGTTGCAATATTGAAGGATTCTAAGGAAAAAATATTAAACTACTCAGGAAGCATCAAAAGAAGATGGAAAGAATACACAGGGTCACTGTACCATAAAGAACTGGTCAACATTCAACGATTTCAGGAAGTAGCATATGGTCAAGAACCGTTGGTACTGAAGGAAGAAATCCAAGCTGCATTGAAGGCATTGGCAAAAAACAAGGCTCCGGGAGTTAATGGAATACCAATTGCGATGTTTCAACAAATGGATGCAATGCTGGAAGCTCTCACTCATCTATGCCATGAAATTTGGAGGACAGCTATCCGGCCAACCAACTAGAAGAGATCCGTATTTGTGCCCATTCCAAAGAAAGATGATCCAACAGGATTCAGAAATTTTCAAACAATATCATTAAGATGTCACTTTGAGGACTAAGGTGTGGCTGACCCACACCATGGTATTTTCAATTGCCTCATATGCATGCAAAAGCTGAACAATGAATAAGGAAGACCGAAGAAGAATTGATACATTTAAATTATGATGTTGGCAAAGAATATTGAATATACCATTGACTGCCTGAAGAACAAAAAAACTTGTCTTGGAGGAAGTACAGCCAGAATTCTCCTTTGAAGGGAGGGTAACGAGACTTTGTCTCATGTACTTTGGACATGTTATCTGGAGGGACAAATCCCTGAAGAAAACCATCATGCTCGGTAAAGTAGAGGATCACTGAAAAAGAGGAAGACCCTCAAGAGATGGATTGACATAGTGGCTGCAACAATGGGTTTGAACATAGCAACAATTGTTAGGATGGCACAGGACTGGGCAGTGTTTTGTTCTGCTGTACATAGGATCACTAGGAGTCAGAACCAACTCGATGGGACCTAACAACACCACCACTAAAAATTCAATTTGCACAGAACTCTTCAAGAACACATCTGCTTCGCCAGGCCAACTACACCTGTAGATCACTTGCAAAATCTCTAGAGACAACAAGAGTTTTCTCCTTAAAAGCTACTATGCTTGAGTTGAAAGCACCCTATTCTATAGTTTTAGGAGCTAACCTTCACTGTGTAAGAAGAGAATGAATGCCTTCTAGTGAATTCTCTTTCCTCAGATGCTAAGTGCTAGTTAAAATGTTTAGTTGAATCTGTAGCATAGCAGAATGGGTCCAGCCAAAAGATTTCACTTGGAAGTGCTTTGAAAATAGAAACAAAATGTAATATAAAAGTGTGAAGCCTTATTAGATTTGAAAATGATCCTAGGTTGCCCATAACGGTCCCATTTTTGCCTGTTGTTCTAGTGTAATTTTTAATAGTGTCCCCCCTTCTCTCTCAAAGTGTACTGGCTGGAACAATAAATTACACACCCCCCATCCGCAATTATCATGCAGTTTTCTGTTGGCACAATGGCATTTGCGCTACAACAGTGTTTTCCAAACATTTTATTTAAAAACTTATAATCTCATGTCCCTCCCTTGGAGATTCCAATTCAGTAGGTCTGAGGTAAGGCCTAGAAATCCGTACTTTTAACAGCAGTGGATTCACATGATCACAGGACATTAAATCAAAGACTTGATTTCAGCAACTGAATTTCATAGAAAACTGTCATGCTTTAATTATGTATTTGGATTAGGATTGGCTCTGGTCATGGAAGGTTTCTTGCTGCAGTCTCTCAACAGTCTTAAGTCCTGACAAATTCACACTTTGTCTTGTCAGTAATTTGACTTGGGGGATGGTTCCCATAAAATTGAGTAAGTGTTAGGACCTGGGAACATGCCATTGCTTTAGCAAATATCATCCAATTAAGTCTAAGAATAATAGTCCAAATATCTATATTGTTTTTGTTTCCCATATTGCAAAAATATAAGCTGCGTGTTCTTAACGTATGTCAACTCTGTCTCTAAGAATATTGATGAAGTTTACACACAATGATTTGCAAAAGGAATGCATAGTGGTAAATGGGGATGAAAAACTAAGTTACTGACTTATCAACAGATTTGGAGAATGTCATTGCAATTGCAACTCAAAATTAAGTGTGTGTGTTTTAAATAATTTGGCTAGTTATATTCTTGTTTTAGGAATAAAAAATAAAAGGCTCTAGGTGTCATGTCTGAGCAAAGCAACTTCATCAATTCCCTCAAGTCTCTGACAGGACCTGTGTACTTTTCCTCATTTTGTTACCCCAACACAAATGCTAAGCAAGGCAAGGGCGTTGGAATACAAACTCTTTCATGGATTCGTTTGCAAAAGCCTTTGTCTGGAGGTGTCTGTATTAAATAGTACACACTGTATACAGAGATCTCTTATTTATGTCTACTTCTCTGGGTGGCCAAGCTGAAACAAAGATCACATTTCAAGCATGCCATGCTGGGTATGACATGCTGAGAACTGTGAAAAATTTCATCATTTCCATCCTTTTAACTTAATACAAAAATGCAAAGAATATAGCTCAAAAGCTTTTCATTCTTGTTTCAAGTTATTTCTTCCCCAAATTGTTATTTTGACATATTTAGTACTCTTTCCCATCCAGTAGAAAAATACAAAATATTTGCCAAAAATCCTACATAACTGTGCTCTGTTATGCAATTTGAATTCAAAGGATAGATAAATCTGGTTAGTAACAGATGCTGCTGCAGTGGTTGGAACCTGGCCAATGCAAAGCAACCTTGAACACATTCACATGACCAAGGGAGAGCGCTATAAAAATTCTGCGCACCTTTTGTATCTAATTACTCTATTATGTTTCAAGTAATCACAATGCTGTGTATTTTCTTTTGAGTGGGAGAGAAAATTGAATATGCCTTGTTAGAGTAAATAAAGGAAACTAACAACAACCACCCCACTAGGAATAAAAAAAAAAGCTGTTGAAGTATGAATAATCTTTTCTCTATAAGTGTTCAATGATAATTTGCATGTCTTCCTTTCAAGTAAGCAAGTTTTTTTGTATTCTAATTAATTTCTAAAAAATTAAACCTTAATTATCCAAAATTTCAAAATCTTAAATCAAGTTACTAATTACCTTAACCAAAAAAACCAAACCCAGTGCGGTCGAGTCGATTCCGACTCATAGCGACCCTACAGGACAGGGTAGAACTGCCCCACAGAGTTTCTAAGGAGCGCCTGGCAGATTCTAATTACCTTAGAACTGTGAAATTTGGAGCTTTTTATTTCTTCTAACTACTTAAGTAAGTGCTACTTCAGTGATTTTTATTTATTTATTTTGTATTAAATAAAGCACATACCAAAAACCAAACCAAACCAAACCTGTCATGGTCGATTCTGACTCATGGTGGTATGTGGTACTCCTTACCCACTATGATAATAGAAGGTTTCCATTTGTAAGCCCTATTCTGCAAAAGAGACATTGTTACTTATTTGATATTTATTCCAAATAAATATTAACAGAAAATGGATATCTTTGTCTCTTAATTTGTTGTTAAACATTGATTTGTGAAGTGGTTTTTTTTAAGATAGGTAGTAGCTATTAATGGCAGTAGGCTTTCAAGTGCCAAATGCAAACATATCACCAGAAATAGATGCATTTACTCCAGACCTTTGTCTTATGATTTAAAAAAATACCTAAATTGTATATATTTTAAGAATAAATAGCAATGGAAAATACTAGAAACAAAAATGTTACTGACGTTTGAACAATTTAAAAGAGATTTGGCATGATGCTAAAGACCAGACATTGCAAACAGATAAATGTAGCCTGCAACATGTTTTGTTTGTTTTAACCCATTGCCGTCAAATCAATTCTGACCCACAGCAACCCTGTAGGACAGAGTAGAACTGCACCATACAGTTCCCAGGAGCGCCTGGTGGATTCAAACTGCCAACCTTTTGGTTAGTAACCGTAGCTCTTAACCACTACGCCACCAGGGTTTGTTCTAAAAAAAAAAAAAAAAAATTTTTTTTTTTTGTTCTACAGAGTATTAAAACTCCCTTAAAATCAATCGCAAATTTTAAAATCAAGAAGTTTTACATACAAATCCTGATTTTCAGCAATTGAAAAACTGGCGATCTGCCAACATGGGGCTTTTACCCCTTTAGTGTAATGATTAGTAAAATCTGAGGAGCGGCTGTCTGTTTCAGAGAGGACATGTTTATTATAATTGACCACACTCCCACCACTCCCCCTTGTCTTCACGGCAATTCAGCCAAGTGCCAGTTTCTGATAGGCTTCACTCATTGCCTTATTTGGCTTATCTCTGGAGGCATTTGAGTTTATAACCAGTGCATATCAACAGTTTTCAAAAGTGCCATGCAGTGTCTTGGGGCTCTAGGGCAGGACTTGCTCTCAAAATAGACAGGGAACTAAATGTGTGGGCTCTGGGAGTCTCCGCATATTCACCGCAAAATATTTATTTTTATCTATTTTAAATATTAGATTTTCTCTTCATCATTTTTTAAACAAACATGTCTGAGGATTGAAAGACAATTTTGAAAAGCCATTGCTCTTGACCGGTGGTTTCCAATGGTTTTTGTTTATGTATGTATTATTATTAAACTCTTTTCATTATAATTGACAACTTAGCAGGTCCTTTTGGGAATATAAAAATAGCTGTTTTATGGTTTTTGCATGTTATATCATACAGATATAATTTAAATACAAAAATTATTTTAGATTATTATATTATTAAGGATTTCCTTATGACGTTCATTTACAAAAATTCTATTGTACATCTTAAAAAAAACAAAATTGTACATCTTAGGTATTTATAAAACACAGACCTTTATTTTTGTCATTTGAAATGCTGTTGTTGTTAGCTTCTGTGGAGCTGATTTTGACGCATGGCGATCTGATGTGTGCAGAGTAGTATTGCTCCATAGGGTTTTCAAGGCCGTGGCATTTCAAAAGCAGATCACCAGGCCTGTCTTCTGAGGCACCTCTGGGTGGGTTTGAACTGCCAAGCTTTCAGCTAGTACTTGAGTGTATAACCTTTTGTGCCACCCAGAGATAGAAATGCTATTTACAGCTAGTACTTGAGTATATAACCTTTTGTGCCACCCAGAGATAGAAATGCTATTTAAATTTAATTCATTATATGAGAAAAAATATAATTTGCTAATAAATAAATCAAATGACATATTATACTTGGGCTTGAGAAGCCCAAGTGTATTTACACAGAAACATGTAAATTGAAATGTGACTATGTATTATAGAATCAAAATAGACAAAAATAATTCTGTGAAGTCATATTCAGAATTCTTATGTGTTTTGCAAAAAAATCAAATACTTTGTTTTTATATTACTCCTCACCCATTAAGATAATAGATGGTTTCTGTTTGTAAGCACTATTCTGGAAAAGAGACATTGTTACTTATTTAAAATTTATTCCAAATAAATATTAACAGAAGATGGGTATCTTTTTCTCTTAATTTTTTTGTTAAACATCGATCTTTGAAGTACTTGAGATATCCGGATCTGCTACATAAACTTTTTAAAACAACTTTATTGAGGTATAATTTGTATGCCATTAAATATACCCATTGTAAGTGTACATTCAATAATTTTTCATAAATGTATAGAATCATGTAACCTTGTCATGGTCTGTGCTTAGATTTTCATCTCCACAGAAGTTTCCTCGTGACCATTTGCAATCGTTCTGTACTCTTATCCTTAGCTCCAGAAAACCCTGATCTGATTTTTGTCCCTGTAGTCCATAAACTTAAAATTTTGAGGAATGTCTCAATCTAGTGAAGATTATGTTGAGGCAAATATATAGAACCATTATATTTATGCTTTTTATTGATTTTACTTGCTCAGTGAATATTTATTGTACACCAATTAGATGGCTGATAAAGTAGTAGATATACCTTATATCCATCATGATATAAACAGTTAAAAGCAGGAAGCGTAAGTTGAAATCTAATTGAAAATTCCATGAGGAACAAATAGGTAAGCTCCCTTCCTCATGGAATTTTAATAATGAGTACAAATTAACTGGTAAATAACTTAGCATATAAACAATATAAAATGGTAAAATGGTCAAAATCACAGCATTTTCTGAACTGAGTGACGGAGTCATAAACATGCTCATTTGATATCTACCAACTGTTATGGGTATTTACACAATATGTAATCAAATATTCTTAAATTTCTCCATTTTATGAGGAATAATTAAATAGTTACTTTAATATTTTATTTGTGAAGTATAAAAGGTAACAAATGTCTGATTTAATGACTGTTCTACACAAATTTCTATAGCACCTTTCAACTTTCTTTAAACTTTTGACCCTTAACCACCATTTGTCAATCCTATTAGTATGTTTAACGTCATTCTTTCATTAATTTATTTAACATTTATTCTTTCTGCTTTTATTATGTGCCAGGAACTGTTCTAGATGCTGGGGAAAAGGTATTGATTAAAACTACAGAGTCCCTACTTCTGAAGCGTATGTTATATTGAAGAGGCAGACTATATATACATATACATATACATATACATATACATATACATATACATATACATATACATATACATATACATATACATATACATATACATATACATATACATATACATATACATATACATATACATATACATATACATATACATATACATATACATATACATATACATATACATATACATATACATATACATATACATATACATATACATATACATATACATATACATATACATATACATATACATATACATATACATATACATATACATATACATATACATATGTATTTATAGATTAAGAAAAATAAAACAGGATAAAGGAATGGAGAGTGATGAGAGAAGGGTGATGGGGCAGCTTATTTAAGCAGGGTGGTTAGGAACATTATTTCTGAGAAGGTAACATTTGAGCAAAACCTGAATGAAATGGAGAGTGAGAAGTGCGGTGTCCAGAAGAAGAGCAATCCAAGCAAAAAAAAAAAAAAAAGAATGTATAAAAAAGAATGCCCCAAAGCAACAAAATGTTTGCCAAATTTGAGGGACAGCAGTAAGCCAGTATGGCTGGAGCTGAGTAAGAGAACAGGAGAATATTGGATACGAGATCAGAAAGGAAGCCAGGGATCAGATCATGTGTGCCTTGTAGACTACGCCAAGAAATTGGATTTTATGCAGAGTAACATGGAACACCAGTGAAGTGTTTGGAGTAGAAAGAAGAGTGACTGATCTAATTTGCATTGGAAAAGGTACACCCTGGCTGTAGTGTGGAGAATAGACAGCTGGGGAGGCAAGTGTCAGGGTGGAAGCAGACAGACTACATATTTTACACAAATAACTTGGGTATTATCCTTTTTTTGCCAACCGAGCAACTCCTCCCTTGCTATTTTTGTAAGCGAGCTATGCCACTTGTTATATGGGTGGGTGTGTTATTTACATGGGCAAGTTATTTGAGAAAAAGACAGTAGTTAGAAAGATATTGCTTGATGGTCACTTTGAGCTAGAGTGGTAGTAGTGGCTATGGTAAAAAAGTGGCTAGATTCTAGATAATCTATATTTTAAATATAAGTCCAACAGGATTGACTGATTATATGTGAGTTGCAAGGATTTTTTTCCTAAACAAACAACATGAAAAAACGAGTTGAAATTAACCAAGACGAAGCAGTCTATGGGCCAAGGTGTTTTGGGGATCTTGAGAATCAAGGGTTTAATTCGGGACATGTTAAATTGGAGTTGTCTATTAGACAAACAGAGATGTTGAGCAGAAACTTAAATTGAGTATGGAATTCAGGGTAGAGGTCAAGGCTGGAGATTTCATTTGGAGAGTTATCCTTGTAGAAATGGTATTTAAAAGCTGAATGAGATCACCCAGTACAAGAGAGTAAATAGAAGAGAAGAGAAGAAATGAGAGGAGAGGAAAGGAGAAAAGAGGAGAAGAGAGGTCTCAGGGTTTAGACCTGGAAAACTACAATGTTCAGAAGCCTTAAAAATGGGAAAAATCCAACAAAGGGTATTAAGAATAAACAGCAGATGATGAAGAATAAAGAATGGTATCCTTGAAGCCAAGTGAAGAAAATAAATCTCTGTATATGATTACTGTTAGAGAAGAGGAGCAATGTGAGCAAATAACTATCATAAACTGTAACTAACATTAGAAAATTTAAGTTCCCCAGGATTTACCAGCTTATGGGAGCAAATTAGATCAAGATAACATTAATAACATAAATTTTATTAGTTGCTAACTTTATCAGCTGATGCTAGACCTCTATCCTCGTATAGATTTGAATAATAGCCGTGCTGTATTCAAAAACCCAATTTCCCTTTGTAAACTATTGCTATATTAGTAGGTTATGTTATTTGTGCCTGTTTCTTTTTTAGAGATAAATTATCTTGTGAAGCCTCTTCATTCTTTGCTGCAAATAGACTGTTTTTTTTTTTTTGGGTCCATCCTTAAGCTTGCTTGACATGCCCAGATATGTTTGAACCCCAACAGCAGACACAGTAGGAGTTATTTTTCAGAACACTCCTCCGCAAATAGACTTCAGTTGAGCATGTCTCATCAGTTCATCAGAACATGTCCAAGCGTGCCTGAACCCCTAGCTGTTTCTGGCTATGCACCTAAGATATATATATATATTACATTTTCTGCTAGCTTATGTACAAAATGCAATAGAAAAAAAGTGCAGTAAGAAAACTGAGAGGACAGAGGAAATAATTTTGCTGGGATGAATGGCAACAGCTGAAAAATCAGCAGATAGGAAAGTCTTTACAGAAATGCTCTGACACTGAAGAGGATCTTGGGATGTATGTGTGATTTTGCCAACTGAAGAAAATGGACAGGAAAGCCATTGCAGGTACAGGGTACATGAACAAAGGCATGGAGGCATGAAAACGTGATATTTTCAAGAAGAGGCAAATAGCCTTATTTGTAGAGTGTAGAGTTGAACAATGAGATGAAAATAGAAAAATGCACATAGACTGTAAAGAGCTTTTTGTGTTATGCTGAGAAGTTTGGACTTTATTCTATAGATATTGGGGGCATTAAAGTGTTTTGGGGGGACCCTGAGTGGAATAAATGGTTAACATGCACAGCTGTTAACTGAAAACTTGGAGGCCCAGCCCACCCAGAGATGCCTCAGAAGATAAGCCTAACAATTTCCTTCTGAAAAATCAGCCACCGAACACCTTATGGAGCAGTTCTATTCTGACTCACATGGGGTCGCCGTGAGTCAAAATTGACGCCACAGCAAATGGTGATAAAGTGTTTTTTTAATTCTTCTTTTTTCATTAAAGATTTTTTTCAGCTGGGGAATTGAATTATTGAATTTTTAATTTAGAAAAAAAATAATGAATTAATATGCAGATAACAGATAGGGAGAGAGATAGATCTGTTGGGACAGTTAGGTAAGAGACAATGGAGAATTAAAATTAAGTGAGTGACATTAGAAACGGAGAAGGGACAAGAGTTACAAAGACTCTTGGAGGTAGATTTGACAAGATGTAGTGATTAATTTTATATTGCTAGTGAAAGAAAAGTGGGCATAACAGTTGATTCTGAAGTCCCAGTGTTGGCGGTGGTGCTACAGGGAATAGAGAAGCAAATGCAGATCTATAGGAAGAGACAGTGAGTTAAGACTTGAAGCAATTGAATTTGACGTATTATACTATACCCAGTTATACGTCTTTAAGAGACAACGGGAAAAATAGGCCTGAAACTCAGGAGAAAGGCAAAACCTATGAGAGACTGAATGAACAAACAGACAATGACTAGACCATATTAAAAGAGAACTCTGACCTACTGCCTGCAGCATCCAGCCCAGAAAGTCAAACCTTTATCCCTGTAACAATGGGCCCCAAATGACTAGGGCTTGATTAATAATTGACAACTTCCTTAATTGTAGTCCTCACTTCCAACTTAGGACCAACCAGAGAAAGCCAAATAACCAATCACATAGGATGCCCTGTGTCTAGTCAGTCCACCTCCAGCTTCCCCATGCCAACAGCCTCCAGTCAGGGCACACCTGAAGCCTTCTATTTTTTCTGCTATAAAGCTTACCTACTCTCCTGCCAGTCTTTGAGTCTCTGCCAAACACAAATGATGGTAGCTGACTCCCTATTTCATAAATCAAAAATTAATTATTTAATTATAGCAAGCTCTGAATAAATAGCCTCTATTTGCTCTCAATTGGGTGTTCTTTGTAAACTTCCACACCTATATATACCATTTTGTGAATTATCCACATAGATGTTAGATGAAGTCCCAGACATTTCATTCAGGGAGAGAGAAAATAAAGGCTTATTAATTAATTAAACACTTTCCTAACAGAGATGTACGAGATTCTAAGGATTGTGATAGGAGCTGAGAATAAAATTGTGACAAAACAGAGTCTCTGTTCTCATTAATCTGAAGCCATATTACAATCTTGTGAGGAAACAAATGTTAAACAACAAATTACCTGTGATGATTAAGGTTGTGTGTCAAATTGCCTGGGCCATGATTCTCAGTGGTTTGGCAGTCATGTAATGATGTGATCATCCTCCATTTTGTGATCTGATGTGAGCAGCCAATCAGTTGGAAAGGGAATTTCCTTGGGAGTGTGGCCTGCACCCAATATATACCGATATTCTGGTAAAGCTCATGTGCTCTGGATTCTGCATCCAACGTGTCATCCTCTGACTTCAGGTCTTGGGAAGTGAGCCAGTAGCCTTCCGCCTGATCTGCAGGTCTTGGGATTCACCAGCTCACACGAACACATGAGCCAGTAGCCTTCTGCCTGACTAGCCGATTTTGGACTCATCAACCCCTGCAACCATGTGAGTCAGGAAAAGCCTCCAGCTTGATGCCTGAACCACAAATTTGGGACTTGCCAGCCTCCACAACTGTGTGAGCCATTTCCTGGAGATAAATCTCTCCATATATATATATATTTGGAGGCCTGGTGACACAGCGATTAAAAGCTTGGCAGCTAACCAAAAGGTTGGCAGTTCAAATCCACCAGCTGCTCCTTGGAAACCAGATTGGGCAGTTCTACTCTGTCCTATAGGGTGGCTATGAGTCGGAATCAACTTGATGGCAACATGTTTGTTTTTTTGGTTTATACATATACACCTCACTGGTTTTGCTCCTCCAAAGAACTTAGCCTAAGACATTACCTAATTAATGAATTACAAGTATGGTAAGTGCCTATGAAGAAAGTGTACACATTGTTCAAGAAATCCTATAGCAGACGGACCTGAAATAAATTTTAGGGGCAGAAGGTGGTCAAGGAAAAATTCCTGAGGAAATAACATTTGATTTGATATGAGTAGATGTTAACCTAAGCAAATGGAAATAGGTGTTAGGAGAATTCCAGGAAAAGGAAAAGTTTCTGCAAAGTCCAAGAAGGAATGTAAAACTTCATAGAACTGAAAGAAAGCCAGTATCCTGAAAGCACAGAGTTGAGTTCCTTTTCTAGAGATATGGGGGATCAGATCAACAGAAAACCTCCTACTTTAAGACATCTAGAAGTGTTGGCTAAAACATAACAAACATCCTTTTATATGCATATCAGAACTTGCAGTGAAGGAAATTGTTGGGGACCTGTCAAAATATGATTTATAAAAGTTGTAAACATGATTCTCATACAAATTTAAAGTAAGTGTGTGTCAAAGATTTATTTAACTCATTAACAAGGAAACAAGCAGGGTGGTAAAGCTGGATCAAAGGAAAGTTAGGGGAATAAACCAAAAAACCAAACCAGTTGCTGGTGAATCAATTCTGATCCATGGTGACCTCACAGGTATCAAGGTAGTGTCCCATAACATTTCAATGGCTGATGTTTTAGAAGTAGATTGCCAGGTCTTTCTTTCCAGAAAGTTCCCTCTGGGTGAACTCGAACCATCAACCTTCTGATTAGCAGCTGATTCACTTAACCATATGCACCACCCAGAGGCTTTCAGTAGGGGAATAGGGGTTATATAATCCACTAAGAAATGTATACCAAAAAGTTTGTTCCATTAGACACAGAGTTGGTTTATTTCCTATTAGGCAATAAAACCATAATCTTTGAGGTTATCTTTTCCACCAGCTAGCACTCATTTGCACAACTACTAGACAAAAATAAAGAAGTTAACATGTACTTCACAGATTCTGGACCCTAATCAATAGCAAATAATATGTTAAACAAAGTACCTTCTCCTAAATAACTAAATAAAATCCTTGGGTGTATCTTATATACAATTCTGCAATCTGACATTGAACAGCTGTTCTATCACCTAATTTTTAAATTTTTGACTTTTTTTAACAGGTCCCAATAAAATAGAAACCTCAAAAAAAGAGTGGTAAATATAAATTCCATGAAGTCAGGGACTTTGTTTTTTTCATTGTTGTAGCTCTAATGCCTAAAATAGAGCCTGGCATCCCACTGCTATTGAGTCAATTCCAACTCATAGTGGGCATTTAATACATATTGTTGAATAAATTAATGAATAAATTTACACTTTAGTTGATCTGAGAACATTTACTGTTCTCCATAAGATGGACTTGGAGTTTAATGTTCACACAGGGACAGAAAGCTAGAAATGTAAAACTGAAACACTCATTAAAAGCCAAGATTCCCTGTAGTCTACACCCCAGCCAGGTAAGGAGGCACTAGGGGAAAACAAAAACAAAAAACATGCAAACCACCGAGGGAAGCTCAGCTATGTTGTCCTGGGATCTAGACTGCAAAACATGTTTTCCTTTCTGAAAATTCATAACCACAGATCTTCCTTTACATGAGTTTTATACTACCTGCATATTCTTAGAACACCAAAGGCAATAAGTTAACATAACAAGTGATCCCATTCTGGTGACATTTCTGAAGATCAAGTCAGGAGCAAATACAAATAGAAAACGTCTCCAGAAGGACATACTTTCTTTCCAGGGTTTCCACACAGGATTGCCACAATAAAAACCCTACCAAACACAAACTATCCAAAATTGCAAAGCACACAAGTATGTGTGTGTGTGTGTGTGTGTGTGTGTATATATATATATATATATATATATATATAATGAGCAAAAGTTAACAGAAATAACACCAGAGCCTGAGGAAATAATCTAGAACATAGCCTAAAGAGGCAGAGATCAGTAACGAGAGGTTAACGATTGATTGAGAATGTTCAACCTACGTTTGATAGAAATTTCAGCAGGAAAGAATAATGGACATGAGGATAGGCAATATTCAAAATGGTAATGGCTGAAAATTTTCCAGAACTGCTGGAAAGGGTAAATCCTCATATTCAGGAAACATGCTAAAAGGAAAGGAAAGAACATCCTGAGATAAAACTGGAGAGTAAGACAAAACCCAGATCATGGAGGGCTTTTCTAGATGTCTTAAGGATTTTGGTCTTTATCCTAAGAGCAATGAAGAGGGTCAAATCATTGAAGGGTCTTAAATAGGGAAGTGATATGATCAGATTTTATTTGAAAAATAATTGACAACAATTTAAAGAATGGACTGGAAGAGGGCAAGACTAGATTCAGAGAGACTACTTAAGAGGCTATTGCAGGTGAGACATGATGTTGGACTGAAGTAGGGTAGTATGTAATGGTGGAAATAAAGATAAATGGATATTTAGAAAGTATAATTAGCAGGATTTGACTGTGGATTGCCTATAAAAGTGAAGAGAGAGGAGTCAAGGAGGCTTCCACTTTTCTGACTTGTAAAATTGGATGAACAGTGATAGGTTAAAGAATATCAAAGGAAGATCAGGTTTATGGAGGTGGGATGAAAATCATGAGTTTAGTTTTCAACATGAGGAGTTTGAGGTGCCTTTGAGACATACAGGAGAGAAACCTTGGGTCAGTCTCTTGAAAAGAGTGTGCTGAAAAGAGAAGGCAGTAAAGATGACAAAGAAAGAAAAATCATAGAGGTGGAAATTGTTAAGCACTCAGCTACTAACTGAAATGTTGGCAGTTCAAATCTACCCAGAAGCACCTCACAAGAAAGCCCTGGCGATCTACTTCAAAAAGATGGCGGCCATTGACAACCCTATGAGAAGCAGTTATGCTCTGAAGCACATGGGGTCACCATGAGTCAGAATCTACTCAACAGCAATTGGTTCGATTTGGTTTGGAAAAAAACCTAGTAGAATATGAGGAGAGTTACAAGAAAGTTTCAAGTACTATATAATGATCAAGGAAGGCAGGCACAGAAAAGATTGCACCAAAAAGATCGCATTAGCTTTAGCCAGTAACGAGTCATTGATGATCTTAATGAGGACCACTTGCTCCCATTTTACAAAAAAAAAAAAAAAAACCTCATCAGAATGAATTAAAGGAAGACAGTGGCTTTAGAGTGAAATACCGCTGTGGTGATGTCATTTTTTTAAGTGTCCCAAGTCTTATTTCATGCCAGGAACAATATAAGCATTGCCATATTTTAAAAATTAATGCTACTAGAAAAAGACTTGGATACCACTAGTGGTTACCAGAGCAGCTGGCAAACAAACAGTTTCTTCTCAAAATCAGACTGTTGTTTGATGGATTTTTTACTGGACTGCAAACATAGGGATTACAATGACTGCAAGACACCTAAACAGAGCAAGCAGATAAAAATACCTTAAGAAACTATTTATGATTAAAATCCAAGTTAAAGAGAAGTGACTTCACTATGAAATGATGGGGAGTTTTAGCAACAGTACAGAAAAACTTAGTGGCTAGCTAGCATTCACTCACTACTTTATTTAACAAATAATTTCTGGGCACTTACAACAAGACATAGAGGATACACAGCAGAGTCCGCTTAGGTGGAGGAGCCCTGGTGGCATAGTGGTTAAGTGCTCGGCTGCTAACCAAAACGTCGGTGGTTCAAACGCACCACCCGCTCTGTGGGAGAAAGATATGGCAGTCTACTTTACCCCACGAGGCAGTTCTACTCTGTCCTATAAGGTCTGTATGAGTTGGAATCAACTACAGAGCAATGGGTTATGCTTAGATGGGTAAGGGAGGGAGTGGAAATAGGTTACCCTTAGGTGGATAACGGGGGAGTTGGGAATAAGTTAGGGGTCACAGATGCTACATTCCATATCTGGTGGTTAAAAAAAAAGTTGGCAGTTTAATGGTTCATGTTTTCGAATCTGTCAAATATCTCTGTGTTAAAATAATCTTGCCAAGGCAGCATCATCAAAAGGTCTTAGCATCAAAATGACTGCGTTAAAATGGTCATATAAAAACGGCTGCCTCAAAACAACCAGGTCAAAATGTTATGTACCCTAATGGGAGATAAATCTAGCTAAGTCTAAGATGCCATTTGATTAAGTAGGACCTTAAATACCTGGTAGAAGAGTTTGGACTTATTAACTTTGGCAAAGGAAGCTGTTCCAGATTCTGAGTACAGGAATGGCATGGTATACATTGTATTTATGAAAGAATCAGCCAGGTAAATTCTAATAGTGGCAATAGATGCATTAGGCTGTCGTAGCTAGATGACACTAGCTATTAGAAACATCCAACTGACTCCTTTTGCTTGATTCCAGGCTCTGCAAGCAATCTTGTGCTTATAATTTGGCTTACCTTGTAAATTTGCCTACACAGATCATGCTGCTCAGTGGACACAAATACCTGGACAGTTCATAGCTATAATATTATAAATTAGTAAACGGAATCTCTGGTTTATATAGAAAAAAAGAAATATTAGCCTTGCAGCAATAGTTGGCTTGCAACATTATCTTCAAATAGTCTTCAAATCATAGAGAAAGTCATAAAGGCATTTTCATTGTGAATCTTAAAATAAGAATTAGACTTTGAAAGGTGAGCTCTATAAGCACCTGCCAGCAACAACTACAACACTGACAACTCCCCATGTAGATTTGAAGCATTCCATCTGGGTATGCTTTGCTCACACTCCCCTGAGATTGTTCTTCTACTCCTCCCCCATTCTTCCCCAACTCTCCCTCCAGCCCCTGGCCAATTTCTTATTATTTTTATTTTACCTTTTTGAAAAACCACCTTAGATGTCACCTGAAGCAATAAAAAAAAAAAATAATAATAAGCCTTTCCAAAATCTCCTGAGTCAGAATTAGTCTTTCTTTCTTTGCTCCCATGATTAGGAAACTTAGCACCTCCGCCTTGCATTATGGTTTATGGCTGTACATATATCTGCCTCAGGGGGGATGGTAGTTCCTTGAGAGTAGGAACCAGCATTTTCCTAGAGTAGGTGCTTGGTAAATTTGTACTGAATTGAATTATCCTAATAAAGTGAAAATAGTTCTATCATCTAAACCAATGCCATCCAATAGAAATTTTTGCGATGATGGAAATGGTCTAGACCTGCCCTGTCTAATCCAGTAGCCTTTTAGCCACATGTGGCTACTGAGTACTTGAACTGTGGCTAGTGAAACAGAGGCACTGATTTTTTTAAATTTTATTTAACCTAATTTAATTTAAATTTAAAAAGCCACATGTGACTAATGGCTTCGGCATTAGTGTAGACTATGACTATGAGCATCTTAGCAGGTGTGTGATTCAGTCATTTCTATGAAGTGTCAATTAGCCCTCTGTCATCATGTGAACTCTAAACAATCAGTCGATCGCAGGTTTTTCTTGTTTCACCTGGCTGGTATTACACTGCACAGAGAGTTTTCATCAACTCTGTATGGGCAGTCCATCCAAGCAATATTTGAAGAACAACAACATAAGAAGAAACCCTAGACCCTAGCTCCAAGCAGATTAGCATTTGATGGAAGAATTTATAATCTAAGGGCATTAGAATATCTAAGATTAAAATCTATCTTACTGTCGTGGATTGAATTATGTCCCCCCAAAAATGTGTGTATCAACTTAGTTAGGCCATGATTCCCAGTATTGTGTGGTTGTCCTCCATTTTGTGATTGTAATTTTATGTTGAGAGGATTAGGGTGGGATTGTAACATCACCCTTACTCAGGTTACCCCCCTGATCCAGTGTAAAGGGATTTTCCCTGGAGTGTGGCTGCACCACCTTTTATCTCTCAAGTGATAAAAGGAAAGGGAAGCAAGCAGAGAGTTGGGAACTTCATACCACCAAGAAAGCAGCACCAGAAGAAGAGCGCATCCTTTGGACCTGGGGTCCCTACGCCTGAGAAGCTCCTAGATCATGGGAAGATTGAGGACAAGGACCTTCTTCCAGAATCGACAGAGAAAGAAAGCCTTCCCCTGGAGCTGACACATTGAATTTGGACTTTTCGCCTACTAGACTGTGAGAAAATAAATTTCTCTTTGTTAAAGCTATCCACTCGTGGTATTTCTGTTAGGGCAGCACTAGAGAACTAAGATACCTACTCTACATGCTAGGATGAAAATTGTAATAGAAAATGCAGCTCTGACAATAACACTGATTTAGAGAAAACAGGTTCAGGGTTTGCTCAGTGGAGGAGAGTTCATTGCTCCAGTGGCTGGTACAGGAAGGGGACACAGCTAGAGTGCCCTACCTGTCATTTGTCCCTCAGAAGTATACTGATTTTCACAGGGGAGCCAAGGTGAGAAAGCAGGGGTGACTCAACATACACCAATCATCACAGAGAAATAATCAAAGGCCACAACACAGTGAGTGGAACCCAGAGATTCCTTTGAATGTGAAAGACAGCTCAACTTCCCAGCAAATACTTGTGTGGCAACTTGCTGAGAAGTCCTATTGTGAGGGACATCTCAAATTCAGACAAGGTCTCTAATCCTTCCACTTTACTATTGCTGTCATCCTTTCCTTTGGATCTTGTTCATAATCAAAGAGATTTCCAGTGAGCAAGTGTTCTCTTTAGGCCAAGTTGATAATCATCATTTAGATAAAAGATATGGAAAATTTTCAGGCACCATTCTTAAAGTTATTTCCTACATGATTATCATCAGTAAGTTTGTTTCTCCAACTGGTATAAGAACATTTGTTGGCCTACTGAGCTTTAAAACAGCTAAGTGCTTGGCTGATAACTGAAAGGTTAGTAGTTTGAGTCTGCCCAGAGACACCTTGGAAGAAAACCCTGGTGATCTACTCCTGAAAAATCAGCCATTAAAAACCCAGCAGAGCAAAGTTCTACTCTGACACACAAGTCAGAATCCACTCAATGGCAATTGGTTGGGTTTATTTTTTTTAGTAGGGCACAGAATACCTTCTTTCTGTCAACTTCCTCTACACTGTCTTATGTTTATACATATTGATATATATCGAAGCAGCTTATGGGGTGGGGAGCAGGCCTCAGAGAGGGGCTTTGAATTGGTACAAAGGGACTGATTGAAGAGCTAGTGGATGAGGAGGGTGGTGAGTATGGCATCTATAAACTCTCCAGCCCAGTGGACTAGTTCTGAGTTAGTCTATTAGAAACGAAGAACATGGTCGTATCATCAGAAAGGCCAGTGTTTAAATCCTGGTTCTGTCCTTAGGCATGTAACTTAATCACTTTGAGAGGGTGCCTAAGAATGTAAAATGGTGGGTAATAATAGCCCTTACCCGGCAGAGTAGTATTAAGAACTAAAAAAGATAATGCCTATAAGGTACCTAGCATAGATTGACCTAGCATCACTAGTGTGCAAGGATTCTCAAACAGAGGTGCATGGCATGCCTAGGGTCGTTGGCTCAGGTGTAGGCCCAACTCCCTTTTGTGACTTCTGCTTCTGCATTTCTGAGAATGTAATCTTGTCTTGGGGCTCTGACTGAGTGGAAATAGCAGACTAACATCTTCCCAATCATATGCATATGTTTTTGGGACTCTGGATGGGTGGAAACACAGACTGACTTCTTCCCATTCATATGCATATGACCTGGGGCCCTGGGTTGAGCAGAACCAGCAGATCATGGCCCCCCCATCAATCATCTTGTGACCCCCTTCCACAATTATGTGAGTATACACAGTCCCCTTAACCCACATGTACTCTTAACTAATCCCAATCAATGCCCTGCTTCAATATATCCTGCCCTCCACTTTACTGATTGGAAACCCTGGTGGGTTGGCAGTTAAGTGTTATGGCTGCTAACCAAGAGGTCGGCAGTTCAAATCCGCCAGGCGCTCCTTGGAAACTCTATGGGGCAGTTCTACCCTGTCCTATAGGGTCGCTATGAGTCGGAATCGACTTGACGGAAGTGAGTTTTTTACTTTACTGATTGCTTGCCTACCAATCAGAATACTGCAAGCTACATTCCTGATTTACCCTACGACTATGCTCGTGTGACTGCAGCTTTTCGGAGTACTGGTTTTCACTTTGTGAGTTCCAACATGTCCCCAGCTTGAGCTGCCTTTGCTCTCAATAAATCTTTACTCTCATTTTAAACAATATGCATTGTCACTCACTGACTCTAGAATATAAGATTCATAAAAGCCAAGGACCACAGCTGTCTTTTAGACTATTGCATTCCTAGCGTGTAGCACAGTGCTGGGCACATAGTAGATTAAACGAATACTTCAATGGTTAGAGGACAAAGAACTAGAAAAGAACAGACCTGTTTAAGGAAGGCTATGTAAGATTCTGGCACAAAAGAATAGCTTTAGGTGACAAATTGTGGCAGAAACTTGAGAAGGTACTCTTAGCCCTTGCAGTTTTTCTGTGGCTCATTGGAAGTATTGGGAGTATATGGAATCAGCTGCCTTTGCTCGCATATAGGAATGCTCATGATGGGCAGTTGTAGCGTGGGTCTTGGTTTTATCAAGTGGATTAATGGGCCTAGGGTGTCAACAGTGGATATAAAAAGAAAAGGAAGGGTTGGAGCTGAAAGATTGGTTTGTGGAAATCTATGTTGTGTGTTGCTGTGGAGTCCATTCCACCTCATGGTGACCCCGTGTGTGCAGCATAAAACTCTTCCATGTGGTTTTTAACAGCTGTGTTCATTCAGAAGCAGATCACCAGGCCTGTCTTCTCAGATGCCTCTGGGTGGGTTTGAAAAGCCAACCTTTCAGCTGGTAGTCTCATGCTTAACTGTTTGTACCACCCAGAGACTTGGAAACACATGGGACCTCCTAAACTGAGTGGGGAAGTTTTTGAGAAAGGATATATATGTACATATATATGACTGTAAACTGGCTGGAACTTCCACAGTTGGGGTCTTAAAAAGTACCCTTGACCTTATTTTTAGCCATCGGATGGTGAAATCTGGAACAAGCAGTGACACTATTGTCAAGTTGGTCTACCATAGCACAGTCATTATCCAATATTTAGTAAACTGTTGTAAAATTAAACCTATAGCAATTGTAAAGGCACAGGGAGTTTCTTGGTATGAATATTGTTATCACCAACCACCCTGTCCTTTGAAACTCATTATAGGTGCTTTAATGATTTCTGCTTTTTGTTCCTTCTTTATTTTTTATCATTTCTCCTAACTTCCTACTTCTTTCTTCATCTCTCCGGTCCTTCTGGCTCTCCTACATCTCTTGACTTCCAATGTACCATTACCAGTTGCCGTGGAGTGAATTCTAACTCATGGAGACCTCATGTATGTCAAAGTAGAACTGGGCTACATAGGGTTTTCAATGGCTGGATTTTCAGAAGTAGGTAGCCAGTCCTTCTGAGGCATCTCTAAAAAAAAAAAAGCTTAAATGTGATTCTTTCTGTTAGCAGCAAGAGCATTAACTTTTTGCACCACCCAGAAACTCCTATTTTGAATGTAGTAACTAGTAAAGCCCTTAGGACCTTCTTAGTTCCTCCACCCACACTGTTAAACTTAGAACTAAAGATGTTGTCAACCCCTGTGTTACATACTATTGTATGGTGAATAAGTTTCAGACAGAATTTGATACCTACTCAATTTCATTATGAAGAGAGCAATTAGCTGCTACTTTTTTTTTAATGTGTTAAATGAGGCTGTACGGCCTGAGAGGAATAGCAAATATTAGTTTAGTTTTTCATTGATGCAGAGCTTATTTTTATAGCTTATACTTTAGTGTCCATATATTTTTAAGAAGGAAGAACAGAGAAATAAAGAAATAGGTTTAAATCGGAGTGGACTAGTACAGAGAAGTTTAGGGCTAGAGAGAAGAGAACCAGTGTGGTATAGTTTGATAGAACTGAAGTACTCTTCAGCCATTTACTCCATGGCTTCAATTATCATGCATATGCGCTCGATGCCTTGATACAAATCTTTCTTCCAAGCTTCAGAATCACATATCTAACTCTGAATGTCTCATCAAACCCAAAACAAATCCATTGCCATCGAGCTGATCATTAGTCATGGCAACCCATGTGTTTCAAAGCAGAACTGCGCTACATAGGATTTTCAATGGCTATAATCTGATAGAAAGGTCTCTGGGTGGTGCAAACAGTTTGCACTCGACTACTAACCTAAAGACTGGAGGTTTGAACCCACCCAGCGGCGCCTCAGAAGAAAGGTCTGCTGATGTGCCTTCTGTAAAGACTACAACCAAGAAAACCCTGCGCAGCAGTCTTGCTCTGCAACATGTAGGGTCACGGTGAATGCCAATCGACTTGATGGCAATGGCTTAGGTTTGGTTTGATAGCCAGGCCTTTCTTCCATGGCACCACTGGGTGGGCTCAAACCACCAATCTTCTGATTAGTAGTTGAGTGAAAAGCATTTGTGCAACCCAGGGTCCTTGAATGTCTCAGTCACCTCAAATTTGGTACCTTCAAAATGAATGTAACATCAGCTCCTCCCTCCCCAATCTTCTTTTTTTTTTGTTTTTTTCTCTCTTTCTTTCTCTCATATCTTAGGTTCCTTATCTCAGTGAAGAAAAAAGCCCCACTAAACTCATAAATGGCCAAGACAGAAAACCTGTTAAATTCCTTTTTTTTTTCCCCTTAGGCCTGAGTGATTTTTCATAACGCAAATCTGATCTTGTCATTCTCTGTTTTATAAAACCTTTAGGAGTTTGCCATTGTCTTTGGGAGAGAATTCAAACTCTGGGACATGGCTTCCAAAGCTATCTGTGATCTGTCCCCTGCCTACGACTCTAGTCACATTACTTGTTTCTCTCATTTACTGTTTTTTTAAAGACAACTAAAAGTTTCCTCACACAGACATTGATCTTTATCATCACAGGCTAATATTTTCTGCCCCAAGCACCATTTATCTGGCTTGTTTCAACTCATTATTCAGCAAGCAACTTATATATCACTGGACCGGGTAGCTTTTCCTAACTCCTGAACAAAGATACTTTGTAATATATTGCCATGGACAATGTTGAATTTTACCTGAGCTCTGTGCTCTGGGAAAACAGAGGTTAAGACTTCCTACACATACCTTCTTGTGTTCTGGAAAACAGCTTATTGCAAAGAGCCACCCTTCCCCATATGACTTAGGTAAGACCTATTGATGCCCCCTCACCCCACCCCACCCCACCCCACCCCACCCCATTTACCTGTGATAAGACACCAGTTGCTATTGAGTGGATTCTGATTCATGGCCACCCTATGTGTATGAGAGTAAACTGTGCTCCACAGGGTTTTTTTTTTTTAGTAACTTTTATTGAGCTTCAAGTGAACGTTTACAAATCAAGTCAGTCTGTCTCATATAAGTTAATATACATCTTACTCCTTACTCCCACTTGCTCTCCCCCTAATGAGTCAGCCCGTCCAGTCTCTCCTTTTGTGAAAACTTTGGCAGCCTCCAACTCTCTCTATCCTCCCATCCCCCCTCCAGACAGGAGATGCCAACACAGTCTCAAGTGTCCACCTGATATAATTAGCTCACTCTTCATCAGCATCTCTCTCCCACCCACTGTCCAGTCCCTTTCATGTCTGATGAGTTGTCTTCGGGGATGGTTCCCATTCTGTGCCAACAGAAGGTTTGGGGACCATGACCACCGGGATTCCTCTAGTCACATCCAGACCATTAAGTACGGTCTTTTTATGAGAATTTGGGGTCTGCATCCCACTGATCTCCTGCTCCCTCAGGGGTTCTCTGTTGTGCTCCCTGTCAGGGCAGTCATCGATTGTGGCCGGGCACCAACTAGTTCTTCCGGTCTCAGGATAATGTAGGTCTCTTGTTCATCTGGCCCTCTCTGTCTCTTGGGCTCTTAGTTGTCATGTGACCTTGGTGTTCTTCATTCTCCTTTGCTCCAGGTGGGTTGAGACCAATTGATGCATCTTAGATGGCCGCTTGTTAGCTTTTAAGACCCCAGACGGCACATTTCAAAGTGGGATGCAGAATGTTTTCATAATAGAATTATTTTGCCAATTGACTTAGAAGTCCCCTTAAACCATGGTTCCCAAACCCCCGCCCTTGCTCCGCTGACCTTCGAAGTATTCATTTTATCCCGGAAACTTCTTTGCTTTTGGTCCAGTCCAGTCCAGTTGAGCTGACCTTCCATGTATTGAGTGTTGTCCTTCCCTTCACCTAAAGCAGTTCTTTTCAGCTAATTAATCAATAAAAAACCCTCTCCCTCCCTCCCTCCCTCCCCCCTCGTAACCACAAAAGTATGTGTTCTTCTCAGTTTTTACTATTTCTCAAGATCTTATAATAGTGGCCTTATACAATATTTGTCCTTTTGCCTCTGACTGATTTCGCTCAGCATAATGCCTTCCAGGTTCCTCCATGTTATGAAATGTTTCACAGATTCGTCACTGTTCTCTATTGATGCGTAGTATTCCATTGTGTGAATATACCACAATTTATTTAACCATTCATCTGTAGATGGACACCTTGGTTGCTTCCAGCTTTTTGCTATTGTAAACAGAGCTGCAATAAACATGGGTGTGCATATATCTGTGTGAAGGCTCTTATCTCTCTAGGGTATATTCCGAGGAGTGGGATTTCTGGGTTGTATGGTAGTTCTATTTCTAACTGTTTAAGATAACGCCAGATAGATTTCCAAAGTGCTTGTACCATTTTACATTCCCACCAGCAGTGTATAAGAGTTCCAATCTCTCCGCAGCCTCTCCAACATTTATTATTTTGTGTTTTTTGGATTCATGCCAGCCTTGTTGGTGTGAGATGGAATCTCATTGTAGTTTTAATTTGCATTTCTCTAATGGCTAATGATCGAGAGCATTTTCTCATGTATCTGTTGGCTGCCTGAATATCTTCTTTAGTGAAGTGTATGTTCATATCCGTTGCCCACTTTTTGATTGGGTTGTTTGTCTTTTTGTGGTTGAGTTTTGACAGAATCCTCTAGATTTTAGAGATCAGGCGCTGGTCAGAGATGTCATAGCTGAAAATTCTTTCCCAATCTGTAGGTGGTCTTTTTATTCTTTTGGTGAAGTCTTTAGATGAGCATAGGTGTTTGATTTTTAGGAGCTCCCAGTTATCGGGTTTCTCTTCATCATTTTTGGTAATGTTTTGTATTCTGTTTATACCTTGTATTAGGGCTCCTAGGGTTGTCCCTATTTTTTCTTCCATGATCTTTATCGTTTTAGTCTTTATGTTTAGGTCTTTGATCCACTTGGAGTTAGTTTTTGTGATGGTGTGAGGTATGGGTCCTGTTTCATTTTTTTGCAAATGGATATCCAGTTATGCCAGCACCATTTGTTAAAAAGACTATCTTTTCCCCAATTAACTGACACTGGGCCTTTGTCAAATATCAGCTGCTCATACGTGGATGGATTTATATCTGGGTTCTCAATTCTGTCCCATTGGTCTATGTGCCTCTTGTTGTACCAGTACCAGGCTGTTTTGACTACTGTGGCTGTATAATAGGTTCTGAAATCAGGTAGAGTGAGGCCTCCCACTTTCTTCTTCTTTTTCAGTAATGCTTTGCTTATCCGGGGCTTCTTTCCCTTCCATATGAAATTGGTGATTTGTTTCTCTATCACCTTAAAAAATGACATTGGAATTTGGATCGGAAGTGCATTGTGTGTATAGATGGCTTTTGGTAGAATAGACATTTTTACTATGTTAAGTCTTCCTATCCATGAGCAAGGTATGTTTTTCCACTTAAGTATGTCCTTTTTAATTTCTTGTAGTAGAGCTTTGTAGTTTCTTTGTATAGGTCTTTTACATCCTTGGTAAGATTTATTTTTTATATTCTGTATCTGATAATTCCAGGATTGTATATTCATTTGGGAAAGATTTTGATTCTTTTGTTTGGGGGGTTGGAGAAGCTGTCATGGTCTGCTTCTTTATGCGGTTTGATATGGACTGCTGTCTCCGAGCCATCACTGGGAAACTAGTTTTTCCAGAAAATCCACTAAAAAAAATGCAGTCAGATCTCTATCAGAACTGCCTTTGGATTATAACCGCCACCTTGTTCCCCGTAAGGATGAAAGTCTGAGATTTGGATCATATATGCTTGGCTGTAGCTGGTTCTGTGTTTTTAGTCCAATTAGGGGTGGATTTTAGGTCCCTGGGTTTTTTGTGTTTCCTTCTCTCAGGCCGGAAGAGTGGGTTAGGAAAAGACCAAAAGAAAAAGAAGGGGGGGGGAAGCAAAGCCGCCACGGAGCCGGAGCCGTTCTCCCTCTGGCTCAGGAAATTCCAATGTTAATGAAGCTGCCTGGGGAGGGTGGGGGAGGGATCAGAGAGATAGGAGAGTAGCACCTCAGAATATAGCCAGAGTTGCTTGTCTTGCTTGGAATGACTATTTTATCTGAGATTCCCGAGGGGCGTGTCGCCTATGTGTGCTGGCTGTGTGGAGATTGCTCCCGGGGATCTGGCCCACTGAAGCCGCGGTCAGATCCTCCGCTGCCAGTCCCAAGCCCAGCATCAAGGTTCACCTGCTGGGACGGTGCACTCCCGACTCCAAAATCAGTCGCTGCCTCCTGGGGACTTCTCGTCCCGCCAGCCGCGTCGCCGTGCCGCCCCTGCACACCAACTGGGCCCCCTCCTGGGGTTAGTTCAGGGAGTGGAGCAGCTCTCCCTGCTTGCACTGTGACAGCGCCCAGTCAAATGCCTGGCGGCAAGATTCCCCAGCTGGGACGCTGCCCTCCCGACTCCAAAATCAGTCGCTGCCTCCCGGGGACTTCTCATCCTGCCAGCCGCGTCACCGCGCCACTCCCGTGGACTGGCTGGACCCCCTCCCGGGGTTAGTTCAGGGGAGTGGAGCAGCTCTCCGGGCTTGTGCCGTGACAGCGCCCAGTCAAAAGCCCGGCGGCAAGATTCCCCGGCTGGGATGCTGCACTCCCAGCTCCAAGACCAGTCACTGCCTCCCGGGGACTTCTCCCTCGGCTGCATCACCTCGCCACCCACGCAGACCGGCTGGGCCCCCTCCCGGGGTGAGTTCAGGGGGGTAGGGCTGCCCCCCTTGTTTGCGCCATCAGCTCCCCTGGGCCCTGCCCTAAATCGGGTGCCAAAGTTACCTGACTGGAATGCTGGCTCCAGGCTCGGAAAACAATCGCTGCCTCCCCGTATTTGTTCGTTTTCCATCTCTAAATCTGTGTTTGTTGTTCAGGGTTCGTAGATTGTTATGTATGTGATCGATTCACTTGTTTTTCCGAGTCTTTGTTGCAAGAGGGATCCGAGGTAGCATCTACCTAGTCCGCCATCTTGGCCCCGCCTCCTCCATAGGGTTTTTGATGGCGGATTTTTCAGAACTAGATCACCAGACCTTTCTTCTAAAGAGCATCTGTGTGGACTCAAGCCTCCAGCCTTTCAATTAGCAGCTGAGAAAACCCAAAACCAAACCCACTGCAGTGGAGTCCATTCTGACTCATAGCAACCCTATAGGACAGAGTAGAACTGCCCCGTAGTTTCCAAGGAGCACCTGGTGGATTCGAACTGCCGACCTTTTGGTTAGCAGCCGTAGCACTTGACCACTGCACCACCAGGGTTTCCAAGCAGCCGAAAGCTTTAACCATTTGTATCTTAGGGACTCCATGACAAGCCACAGACTCTCTAAATTCCCATTCTTTGCCTCATAAATGATCAGTTGACATGTTTGTCCCAACTGGTCAATTGGGAAAAAAAAAATTATTAATCCGACTCAAATCAAACTTTACTTTCTCTCTCCCAGGCCCCTGAGTTTTGACCCACTCTCAGCTTGAGCCAACATACAACCCCTCCTTAACAGTCCTTCCTGAGAATAGGCTGAACTCAGGGTAAAACGGTCTCTGATCTACTGTCCCATCACACCACCTCCATCCCACTCCCCCACACCTGTTTTTTTTCTAACCTTGTTCACTCGTCTGCATAAAAGAAAAGAACTTTCTGCCTGAGCTTTGAGACACTTGTAGGTCTCAACCTGAGAGCATTCTTCCTATTGTAATTCCTCTGCCCCTTATTGTAATAGTCCCTTCCCCCTAGCAATAACCCTTTCTAATAAACTCTCTCTTTAGTTAACTATAGGGTTCCTATGAGTCAGAATCAAATGGACAGCAATGGGATTTTTTTTGGTGATTAAGAGCTATCCGCTGCTAACCAAAAGGTCAGCCATTCGAATCCACCAGCCACTCCATAGATATCCTAGGTGGCAGTTCTACTCTGTCCAATTGGGTCACTATGAATCAGAATCGACTAGAAGACAATGAGTTTTTTTTTTTACCTAAATCTGTATTTTTAGACACCATAGCACTCTGATATTTATTATACTGTATTTCAATCACTTGTTATGTGTCTGTCTTTCCCTGTTAGACTATGAAGTCCAAGAGGGCAAGGACCATGACTGTTATCCAAATGTTTAGTGGAGTGTATGGTATCAAATAGGTGCTCAAGAAATATTTACTTACTGAAGAGTACATCAGGGAATGCTGTATTGAGAATAAACATATAATCACAAATATTTTGAACAGAGTAATAAGATTCTGCTCTGTATATTGACCTGGGTAAAAAAATTTTTTTTTTTTTTTTATCAACAATGAAAGTTTGTATAAGAGGCCAGGGGTAGATAAAGGTGCTGGTAATTTTCTCTGACAAAGTTTGGCTCTTAGGTCACTGAAGAAGACCAGAGATTGACAATATTACCTTTCTCCCCTTTCCTGTAGAAATATGAAACTTCTCCTTGTAGATCCTTGGTCATTTCTACCCCAAATAATCTGAAGATTTATGTTTTGAGATCTAGTTTGTTGTTGTGTTTTAGTCAGTGAAAAGAATTTTTTCAATTGTTTCTGCATTTAAAAATAGTCCAAAAAGATAAAATTTCTTTTATTTTCTATTGTTTCCCACTGGAATACACCACACAGTTAACTGTACATTTTGATAAACTGTTCAAATTAATCCCAAAGATTATATTTAAGGTAAAGAGCTATTTTCTGAGTATTTAACAGCCCACTAAACTCATTGATCTCATTGATATCATGGCTCAGTTTCCGGAGTGAGCTTTGTAATTAACAACGTAGATGAGTTGCTACAGGCAAGATCTTTGTGTGTTGATATGCTGGCTTTCAGCTCTCTTTTTATGAGAGCTCATTACATTTGCATACTTTTTTCATTGTGAAGACCTTTATTGCTGTCTATAAACTTTTAAAATATCTTGAGCATAGCAGTGACTTTGCTCAGTTGTTCATGGTCTCAGTTCATTCACACTTTAATTGTTAAATGAAAGCAGTGTTGCTGAACAGGAAAGGAATACCTCAATTTGAAGAAAAGGGAAGACTTTACTATTTTGAAAGTAGTAAAAAGTGAAATAATGCAAATGATTTACAAGCAAATGGAATTACTCTACTTTGTGACTTCAACAGTACAAAGGATAGAAACGAGAATTATTCATTATGACTGATGATCATGCTCAGGAACTATAGTGTTCACTTTTTTTAAATGAATTCCTAGTAAACATGGCAAGTTTAAATACAGCCTTATTAAAGGCAAGGGAAAGGAAGAGTCACAGGAATTTCTACACGGAACTGTTTACCTAACTTCAAATCCAGTTTCTCAGCCACTGTTTGTTTCCATCCGAGCAAGAAGATGGTGATTACCGTATACATGCTAGTGCATAGAACAAACCCAATGGTTTCGTGGGAAAGGGGCAATTTAGGCTAGATTTAACTGCTTTGGCAAACAGCAAATGAAAATGATAGTAAGATTTGAGCGAGAGTTTCAGACTTAGTTTACCTATCAAAATGTGCCAATTAATATATTTTATTAGTAAAAAAAAAAAAAATCCTCACAGTTATTTCAGTGTCATTTTTCAGGGCATTGCCAAGCATGGCTCAGGTAACTATTGGCTTAGAAAAGATTGGAAAATGCCTAAACCCTAAAGTGACTAAACCAGCTTCAGTTTCTGCCAGACCGCCAGACAGAGCTGTAGCTATAGAAAACAGCAGTAAGCCTGCCCAGAGAAGGAATCAGCAGTGATATTAGAAGATCATAGATAGCAGATAGGCAACATTCCAGAATATGTGCCACCCTGTAGGAGGGTTCCACCTACCAAGCTAGAGTTCAGGGATGGACATTACTGTCAGAAAAAGGAGGGCCCCAGTAGGGACCTAAGAATAAGGCATATTGACAAGACAGAAACTCAAAAAAATAGCAAAAGTCTGTTTTCAGAATGGAGACATCAGGTTTAGGCTGGACTTGCAGAAAACTCCATACCTCATCCTGTATGTCAGCAGCTCAAACTGACTCCTTTTCCTTGCACAACGAAATAAAGGTGCTTTTCCTGCTCTCCCACCTCTGTCTCTCATTTATTGGCCAATTCTAGTCATGCTGAGCAGAGACTGTGGTTTCTGCCCAGTAACAACTTAGTTCACTGCTGTGTTTGTGTTCAGTGGCAGTGGTAGTGGCAATAGTAGTGAGATCATCACTCAGCCAGTCCTGTAACACAATTTGGGGCATTTTTTCTAGCTACACATTCTTCATGCCAGATCCTCTGATCCTTTTGGAGACTCTGAGAGCTACTTGATAAGCCTTAATATACTTACTTTTTTATGTAACTCTCCGAAGTTGGTTTCTGTTGCTTGCATCTGAGAGGACTAACTGATATAGAAATAAACACCAGGGTTGGTTGCAGCAATATATCCTCAGAAAAATGCAAAAGATCTGGAACGAGTTTTCTGGTCCAGACAGTATTAAGAGATGAGGATGACCCATTCTTGTGTTCCATGGTAGAAGCATTCCTCCACTGTTTTTTGTTTTGTTTTTATTGTAATAAATATATATGTAACAAAGCATTTACCATTTCAACATTCTTCACTTATACAGTTCAGCGACTTTATGTTTATATTGTTGTTCAGTCATCAGTATTATCTGTTTCCAAATTTTTCCATCACCCTTAACAGAAGCTCAGTGTTCCCTAAGCAATGAACCTCTGTTTTCCCCTCCCTCCCATCACCCCTGGTAATCACTAATAAACTTGTCTCTATATGCTTGCCTTTTCTAGATATTTCATCTATACACTTGCCTTTTCTAGATATTTCATCTATACACTTGCCTTTTCTAGATATTTCGTATAAAAGTGGTCATGATGTATTTGTCCTTTTGTGGCTAACGTACTTCACTCAGCATAATATTTTCAAGATTCATCCAGATCATAGCATGTATTAGACTTCATTTTTCTTTACAGTTGAGTATTCAATTGCATGTATGGACCATGTTTTATTTATCCATTGATTTGTTGATGGGCATTTATGTTGTTTCTACCTTTTGGCTATTGTGGATAGTGCTGAGATGAACATTGGTATATGAGTATCTGTTTGAGTTCCTGCTTTCAATTCTTTTGGGTATATACCTACGAATGTAATTGCTGGGTCATATGGTAATTTATGCATTGCATTGTGTAAATCTGCTGCAAAGGACCTCTTGAAAGTGTTGAAGAGCAAAGATGTCACCTTGAAGACTAAGATGTGCCTGACCCAAGCCATGGTGTTTTCAATCGCATCATATGCATGTGAAAGCTGGACAGTGAATAAGGAAGACCGAAGAAGAATTGATGCCTTTGAATTGTGGTGTTGGCAAAGAATATTGAATATACCATGGACTGCCAGAAGAACGAATAAATCTGTCTTAGAAGAAGTACAACCAGAATGCTCCGTATAAGCAAGGATGGCGAGACTGCGTCTTACATACTTTGGACATGTTGTCAGGAGGGATCAGTCCCTGGAGAAGGATATCATGCTTGGCAGAGTACAGGGTCAGCGGAAAAGAGGAAGACTCTCAACGAGATGGATTGACACAGTGGCTACAACAATGGGCTCAAGCATAACAACGATTGTAAAGGATGGCACAGGACTGGGCAGTGTTTCGTTCCGTTGTGCGTAGGGTCGCTATGAGTCAGAACCGACTGGACGGCACCTAACAACAGCAACAATGGTAATTCTATGTTTAACCTTTTGAGAAACCCTCAAACTGTTTTCCACAGTTGCCGTACCATTCATTTCACAATTCCACCAGCAATGGATGAAGGTTCCAATTTCTCCACATCTTCACCAATACCTGTCATTTTTCCTGTTTTTTTTTTTTTTTTTTAAATCATAGCCATCTTAACGGGTTTGAGGTAGTATCTCATTGTAATTTTGATTTGCATTCCCCTAATGACTAACAGGGAACATCGGTGGCTCAGTGGTAGAAACTGGTTCTTCTCACCTTCCATGCGGGAGACTCAGATTGCATCCCCAGCCAATGCACCTCATGCAAAGCCAGCACTTACCTGTCAGTGGGGGCTGGCATGTTGCTATGTTGCTGAACAGATTTCAGCAGAGCTTCCAGACTAGGATGGATTAGGAAGAAAGGCTTGGCTATCTACTTCTGAAAATCAGCCAATGAAAACCTTATGAATCACAACAGTCCAATCAGCAACAGATCTCGGGGATGGCAAAAGACCGAACAGCATTTGGTTCCATTGTGCACGGGGTTGCCATGAATCGGAAGTCAACTCCGTGGCAGCTGACAACGACAATGACTAATGACGTTGAACACCTTTTCATGTACTTGTCCATTTCTGTTTCTTTCTTGGTGAAATGTCTATTCAAGTGCTTTGCTCATTTTTTGATTGTGTTGGTAGTCTTTTTGTTGTTAAGTTGTAGGAGTTCTTTTATATATTTTGGATGTTAAACCCTTATCAGATATATGGATCCCCAAAATTTTCTCCCAGTCTGTGGGTTGTCTCTTCCCTTTTGTTGATGAAATCCTTTGATGAACAAACATTTTTAATTTCTTCTTGTATGTTTTAAATTTTATTTATTTTATTGTTGCTGTTGAGAACATACACAGCAAAACATACATCAATTCAAGAGTTTCTACAAGTACTATTTAGGGACATCGATTGAATTTTTTCAGTTGTGCAACCATTCTGACCTTCCTTTTCTGAGTTGTTCCTCCCCCATTAACGTAAATTCTCTGTCCCTTAAGGTTCCTATCTAATCTTTTAAGTTGCTGTTTTCAATGCAAGCATTTTTAATTTTGTTGAGGTCCCAATTGATCTATTTTAAATCTTTTGTTGCTTGTGCTTTTGGTGTCATATCTCCTTCACTGGATTTTAAGATCTCTATATTGGCAGAGGCCAGAGTTTTAGGGCTAGGAAGAAAAAAGAAAACATATATATATATATGAATTTTTTATGGGCCCAGAGCATATGAAGGCTGCAAAGAAAATTTCTCTGCCACTTGGGTCTTATGATCTAGCAGACTCATAGGTACAAAAGTAACTATGACAAGTTGGGGTGTAAGATGGGGCCTAGGACACAAAGCTCCCTGCAACAAGGAGAAACACGATGTACGTCCAAAAGACTTTGGAACAAAGCTATAGTTTCTTTGGCAATTCATTTTTCTCATTTTGAGAGTCAGCTCCTAGCTTGCTGATTTGGGCTCTGGTACAGAGTGAACAAGTGACCATGGACATCAAGTACCTATATGACCTGAGCTGGCCAATACAAACCAGGTGTTATCTAATCAACTAAGGCATAATCTTGGGCATACAGCAACACTCCAACATTCAAAGGAAGTTATGTACACAGGCTGGACTCGAATGGATAATGAAGGCATAAATAATTTTTATGAGCAGATGACTTACACTTCCAATGTACCTATTTTTGCTGCACTGTCATCCTTCTTTCAAATGACATCTTTTGACTTTCTAGGGATTTCCTGATGACCAGCTAACTAAGGAGACAAAGTTGAGCTTGGTTTATTGATGGCTTTAAATGATGTGCTGACGCCAGGTAAAAAGGTAATACTGTGGTATTACAGGCTTACTTAGAGGTTACCCGGAGAAACACTGATAAGGGAAATCCTTCCAGTTGGCTGAAATTCAAGCTGTATATCTCATTGTCCACTTTGCCTGGAAGGATATACGGCCCGAGGTGTGGGTCATTACTTATTCATGGTCAGTGGCTAATGGTTTGGCTGGGTGATCCGAGACATTGAAAGAATAAGATTGGAGGACTGGTGATAAGAAAGTTTGAGCAAGATGTTTATGCACGAATCTCTCAAAATGGGCACAAGTGTGAGAATGTTTATGCCCTGTGTTAGCATTCACCAAAAGTCATCCTTGGCAGAACAGGTTTCCGATAGTCAGATAATATGGCCTTCCTTATAATAACTTCTTGCTCCAGTTTCCTTAGTTTTTGCTCAATAGGTTTATGAAAATTATGGCAATGGTGGCAGGAATGGAGTTTCTACACTGTATCAATAATATGAAACCTCTCTCCAAGGTTCCAATTTGCCTGCAATGATACCTGACTGAGACCCCATATACCAGAGAGTTTCCTAGTGGCAGATGATTACACTGGACTTTTTCATACAGCAGGCTGCATTTTTTTTTTCTTTTTGCTGGAATAAAACATTTTTATTTGCTTTCCTTGCCACCATGCTTCTGCTAACACCAACTACCCATATATTAAATGCCATATATACTCTCATAGGATCCCACACAATATTACTTTTGACTGAAGAACTCTCTTTTTTGCAAGAGATGAGGTAGTGAATTGACTGATTCCCATTGAATGGACATAGAGGAAGGAAGTTATTAATATCAATTGTGGCCTTGTGATTAGATGCAGAAAAGAGGACTATAGTATTGATCTATATCTTTTTCTTTACGGTTCTACATGTATTTGCATATTTTAACTCATTTTCTTCTCCCTCCCCCAGTATATTACAAGTGTATTAATAGTAATTGAAATTATGGGGTGTCTTGGTTATTACAGAGCCCTGGTGATAAGTGGTAAAGATCTCAGCTGCTAACCAAAAGTTCAGCAGTTTGAATCAACCAACTGCTCCTTGGAAATGCTACAGATTAGGGTCACTATGAGTAGGAATCAATTCAGTGATAGTGGGTTTGGATTTTTGGTTTTGTTATCATTAAATTTACTGATTAGAATATTGAGACAGGATTGCTATGCAAAAAGAGCAATAATGGCCATTACTCAGATACCACATGTTTAGTGGTGGGTGAAGTAAATGATAAGAACCTTTGGTTGCTGCCTTTTGTAGATTGTGAGTGTATTATTGGTAGTATAAGGAAGAGTTGCATCATATTATATAAGAATACTGTAATATGTAGATGTCTTAATATCCTCTAAAGAAACAGAACCAGTAAATATATATGTATATATATATTTATATACATATAATGTATATGTGTATATACAGCCTTCAGTGTGGATTATACCTGAACATAAAGAAGACAAAAATCTTCACAACTAGACCAATAAGCAACACCATGGTAAACAGAGAAAAGATATATATATATAAGAAACGATGAAGTAAAAAAGCTGAACAGAAGGTTTCAAAGGGCAGTTCAAGAAGACAAAGTAAAATATTAAAATCAAATGTGCAAAGACCTGAAGTTAGAAAACCAAAAAGAAAGAACACACTTGGCATTTGTCAAGCTGAAAGAACTGAACAAAAAATTAAATCCTAAAGTTGCAATTCTGAAGGATTCTATGGGCAAAATATTGAATGAAGCAGGAAGCATCAAAAGCAGATGGAAGGAATACACAGAGTAACTGTACCAAAAAGAATTGGTAGACATTCAGCTACTTCAGGAGGTAGCATATGATCAAGAACCAATGGTATTGAAGGAAGAAGTCCAAGCTGCACTGAAGGCATTGGCAAAAAACAAGGCTCCAGGAATTGACAGAATACCAATACTGAGATACTTCAACAAACAAATGCAGTGCTAGAGGTGCCCCATTTGTCTATGCCAAGAAATTTGGAAGACAGTTACCTGGCTAACCGACTGGAAGAGATCCATATTTGTGCCCACTCCAAAGAAAGATGATCCAACAGAATGTGGAAATTATCGAACAATGTCATTAGTATCACACACGAGTAAAATTTTGCTGAAGATTATTCAAAAGCAGTTGCAGCAGTACATCGACGGGGAACTGCCAAAAATTCAAGCCAAATTCAGAAGGGAAGGTGGAATGAGAGATACCATTGCTAATGTCAGATGGATATTGGCTGAAAGCAGAGAACACCAGAAAGATATTTACTTGTGCAAGGGCATTCAACTGTGTGGATCATAACAAATTATGGATAACATTGCGAAGAATGGGGATTTAAGAACACTTAATTGTGCTCATGAGGAACCGGTGCATAGATCAAGAGGCAGTCACTCGAACAGAGCAAGGGGATACTGCATGGTTTAAAATCAAGAAAGGTGTACGTCAGGGTTGCATCCTTTCACTGTACTTATTCAATCTGTATACTGAGCAAATAATCTGTGAAGCTAGACTATACGAAGAGGAATGTAGCATCATGATTGGTGGAAGACTCATTAACAACCTGTGGTATGCAAATGATTGCTGAAAGTGAACTTGAAACACTTAAGGATGAAGATTAAAGACTACAGCCTCCATTATGGATTACGCCTCAACATACAGAAAACAAAAACTCTCACAACTGGTCCGATAAAGAACATCATGATAAATGGAGAAAAGATTGATGTTGTTAAGGATTTCATTTTACTTGGATCCACACTCAACGCCCATGGAAGCAGCAGTCAGGAAATCAAAAGATGTATTGTATTGGGCATGTCTGCTGCAAAAGACCCCTTTCGAGTGTTAAAAAGCCAAGATGTCACTTTGAGGGTTAAGGTGTGCTTAACCCAACCCACGATATCTTCAATCACTTTGTATGTCTTTGAAAGCTGGGAAATGAATTAGGAAGTCTGAAGAAGAATTGATGCCTTTGAATCACGGTGTTGGTGAAGAATATTGAATATACCATGGACTGCCAGAAGAACAAATTAATTTGTCTTAGAGGAAATACAGCTGGAATGTTCCTTGAAAGCGAGGACGACGAGATTTCATGTCATGTATCTTGGACATGTTATCAGGAGGGCGCAGCACCTGGAGAAGGACTTCTTGCTTGGTAAAGTAGATGGTCAGCAAAAAAGAGGAAGACCTTTGAGGAGATGGATTGACACGGTGGCTGCAACAATGTGCTTAAACATAACAATGATTGTTATGTTTCATTCTGTTGTACATATTGTCGCTATGATTTGGAACTGACTTGATGGCACCTAACAACAATGAAAACATATAAATAGAGAGAGAGAGAGGAAGAGAGAGATTTTGAAGAATTGGATCATGTAATTGTGGAGGCTGGAGAGTGCAAAACCTGTAGGTCATGAGACAGGCTAGAGATTCCTGGAGGTCTTTGTCCATCCATAGGTCAGGCGGTGTGGGAGAGAGAAAATTCTGGCAAACCTCCCTTTTTGGAATCCTCCCTTGGGGAACCTCTCTGTTTGTTCTCGAGGCCTTCAATTGATTGGATAAGGCCCACTCACATTATGATGGTTAATGTTATGTGTCAACTTGGCTAGGCTGCGATTCTTGGTGGTTTGATAGACACTGTGTAATCATCCATCTTGTGATCTGTTGTGATTAGCCAGTCAGTTGGAAGGGGAGCTTCCTTGGGGGTGTGGCCCATATCCAGTATGTAAATAGATGTTCTGGCAAAGCTAGTTCTCTCTCTTGCCCCTGCTATCTTCTCATACTCTGACCTCAAGTTCTTGGAATGTTAGGCAGCAGAGGCCTCCAGTCTGTCACCTGACCTTCAGATTTTGGATTTGCCAACCCCTGCAACCCTGTGAGGCAGCAAAAGCCTGAAGCCTGTCACCTGAACTGCAGGTTATGGATTAGTCAGCCCCTGCAACCACATGAGCCAGTAAATGTCTTCAGCCTGTCATCGGACCCACGGATTTGGGACTTGTCAGCCCCCACAATCGTGCAAGTTGTTTTGTCAGAATTGTGTCAGCCATTTCCTTTACGTAAATTTCTCTCGATATATATCTGTATACTTTCACTAGTTTTGTTCCTCTGGAGAACTCAGACTAAGACACTCATCATGGGAAGTAATTTCCTTTACTTCAGGCTGACTGATTTAATCACATGTAAATACTTCTTAACAAAATCTAGACAAGTGTTTAATCAGATGACCGGGCACCATGGACTAGCCAAGTTGACACATAAAATTAATCATCACAGCAGGGATTTGGAGATCTTGAACAAGTTATTTAACCTTTCTTTGCTTCAGTTTTCTAACAGATAAAATGGGAATCAATCAAAGAGTTATAATAATAATTAAATGAGTGAAATGCTTAGAACAATGCCTAGCACAAAATAAGAACTATGGGATGCTCGATCAGAAAAACATATGGAAAGAACCTTGCATGCTAATATTAGGGGTGAACTACAGGAGTCATTCGCCGTTGTGTTTTGGTCACTCAGAGTCTGAATTCCCCTTCCTCTGTTTGGGGGTCTTCCATCATAGGAGGCAAAGCTAACTTCCCACTTATAGAAGCTGGAAAGTCCAGGTACTTGCTTTCCCAGCTCAGTGTAGCCAGGACATGGACACATAACTTAGATTTCACTAATCGAATGACCCTCGTTTAGCATTTCAATAGAGAACTAGTGATGAAAAGAAGAAGGGGCAGTGTAGAAACCATTTTGGTAGAGGTAGAAGTAAAGATGACAGCAATATCCAGTCTCTAGAGGCTTAGACACAGTGAGTTCTTCTAACAACAACATCTAGTGTCTAGGATTAGTAAGTGGTCCATGCTGTGCTTTCTGTCCCCTTTTGCAACAGCAGTGGAATCTTCACCCAACCAATTCTGCAGTATGATTAAAAAAAAATGATTAAGGGCATGTTTATTAGCTGCATGGTATACATGCCCAACTCTTAAGCCCTTCCAGAGATACTGAGCAAATGATAAATGTACTTTTACTTTTGTTATCTCTTAAGAAATATAGTTGTATTCAGACAAAATTGATTGTTTTTTGTTGCCTACAATTAAGGTCACTAGCTTATATCTCAGTTATTAGAATTAAGGAATGATATTTAAGAATTAATAAGGTATTCAGCCTTTGAGAAAATGTGATAGAGAAAACATATATTGTTTGAAAATTTGTTGAATTACAAAGTTTTATTTCTAATGTTTGACAAAATTTAGATTTTATTCACTACTGGCTAAATATGTATCTAATAAATGAATGCATGATATTCTTAACTGCATTCTTAAATATATTCATTTTACTAAATTATTTTCAGAACTAAAGAAACACTGCCATGGTGTGAAGTACCAGAAGATGTTTCAGAATGTATTTAAAGAGAAAAATCTTTTTTTATGCCAAGATTTTCATAGTGGTGCTTGTGAATTTGGCTCTTGGCCAGATGTATTTTGATAAATATTCTCCATGGTCTAACTGATCTTCTTCTATTCTATTCTATTCTATAGTGAAATCATGTCCAGAAACTGGGACACTGAAAGAGAATATAATGAGATAAATGGAGGATTATTTTGACCATATTGCAGAGTCTAGAAGAAAGAGAATGTTACTAAGAGAGGAACATTAGAACAACAGAAAAGTGTTGGTTAATTAATAGTTCCATCTTTAACATCCTTTCTCTTCAGTTTTGTCTCATGTGAAAATCCCCCATTAAAATTTTACTAAATTGTTAATACCTCTTGCTGTTAAAATCTGTTTTAAACTGTCCTTAATGATTCTAATATGAGAGCTCTTAATATATATTGAAGCAATTCAAGGCAAGGACAGCTGCCAAGGATAAATTTAACTTACTTTTAAATTTTCTTTTTATTTAACTATTTTAATTAACATTTGACCCTTACATGCTTGAAAAGCAGGCGAAAACACTAAATAATTATTGTTATGAAAGCTATTCAATTTTCCCCTTTTAACTAATGACATTTTACATCAGGTAAATTTATGAAAGGTTCTCGAGTAGTTTTGCAATTATAAAGTATTATATTAACCTTGATTTTAAAAAGAGCACCTTTTTTCAGTAGGAAAATATGTAAACATGTGAATTGTTTTTTCTTTGGTTATAACTAGCAATTTGTTTCTGTTGGGTTGGTGCTGCTGTTGGAGTACTCGGTGCACCTACGTTCATCTATTTTTAGTGCTGACACATTGTCATAGACTGCATTATCTGTGGAAAATATGCCCCTGCATTCTTATTTTGCTAAAGTGTAGTGTTTAGTGACTTGTTTTCCATCAACTCAATATAAGAGAACTTTTTACGGAAATACAAATTCACTGCCCTCTTTCTTTCAGTTATGCTTCAGTCTTTGAGTCAGTAAAACCCAGGTTTACTATCTTCTGTGTTAAAACTAGCGTAACGGTGAGAAAAATACATATATAACTGCACACCCTTTACTTTAATACCATCATTACAATAAGAGTTTAATTTGCCAGTACTTGATATTTAGTAGCAGAATGAATGTAGTTCACTTCGACATTGCACTGATAGCAGATATCCTAATGAATGGTCCTATGATTGATTGGCTAGATGACATCAGCACAATTGTACGCCTGTAGGAGCATTAAATAGCCAAATTGTTGGGGGGAGAAATGCACCAAAGCCTGGAGTAGAATGTAGATGGAGTTGGAATATAAGCAGGGTGAGAGTAGAATAGAACCCTTCTTTATGAAAATGTGCTTGGAACAATTTCACAGGAAGCAGTTGCTATTAGGCACTATGGCTACAGCTGAAAGAACAATTTTCCCTTTTGTAACAACAACAACAAAATGCACTGCCCCGGCATCACACCCTCTTAGTTTAGGTTGTAAAGAAAAGTTTTACCCAATGAGATCTTCAATTCTATAACACAATTCTTGTTTTTCCTGACACTATAAATTAAAAAAAAAATCAATGAATTGAGAATCACAACCATTTTAAAATAAAAATCTTTAAAAGCATGGGTTATATGTGCCTAATGGAATTATATAAAACCTGATTTCACAAGTAAATTATGCTGTTCTTCATTCGTAGTCAGGATGTTGGATTGAAGAAAATTTTACAGTACTCCATTTTCAGTCTTTCTTCCTCTCTCTCTCTTTTTCTGTGCCTACCCCCCTTAATACACACACACACACACACACACACACACATCGTATATAAGTAGTTAAGACCAAACTAAATTATTTGGGTCAGAGCTTCTTTTAGCTTCATGAAGCTCTCCAAAGATCATACTTAAATATTCCTGTCATAGCTTGGATACACAACAGCTGGAGATGTGGAGTGGTGGAGCTACACTAAAGACTGGGCCATCATTTCCATAATTTCAGCTCTTAATGTGTTTATAATTCAGCTGTGTTAGAGCACAGTTTTGTGCTGATTTACATGCCTCCAGTTGACACAGACATTTCATGAAAATAAAACTCTGGGATATGTATTACAAAGCAGCTTCCAATGCAAAAGATTAATCTTCTATAAAAAATGGGATCCATTCTTCAAAAGGCTAGATATAGCTCATGCTGTACATTACATGTCTTAAATCAATATGTGAAACATTAGTAAAATTACAATAATGCTATTCCATTATTTTTTACTCTCTCTGAGAATGTTTCTACATGCTATGGGTTGGAGATATTGGAGACAATCCACTGGGGACTGAGCCCTGAAAAGTAGTACAGAACCATCCTGGCTTACTCTATTTTAGTTGACAACAACGATACACTCTATCATTGGTTTTGCAAATTTGGATGCCCATCACAATTAATATGGGAGCTCATTAAAAATACAGTTTTCTGAGTTTCACCCCAGATTTTCTGAATCAGAATTTTTGGCAGTGTGTACATGGACTCTGTTTTCACCAGCACCTCTAACCCCCAATGATTCTGAAACAACCAGAAACACCCATCGTTGGGGACCTCTCTGCATCAGATTGAACATCTAAGCTGAGATCCTACTCTGGGAAGCAAAACTCATTTGGTGCCCATGCTTGTAATACTGCCTCCTTTCTTCATACCTCAGTTTCCCCATCCCAGATGTGAAGAGGTATTGCTAAATATATATAACCATCTTATTACTCTGGGTCTACGAAACACTAGAGTCCAAAAATTACACTACATTCACACTATGGTTACACAAAGTAAAAACTAATGGATATAGGAACATGATTACTTTTTAACATCACGAAATGTACAGGTAGGTGAATTTGGCTTCTATAAACAAATCTCAGAACAAACTAGAGCCGGGGGCAATACTACAACTGAGGAGGCCTAATTGAAGAGCAAAAGAAGATTTTTTCATGAAGCAGGTAGCAAATCTATGAAAGTAATTAGAATGATAAATGACCAACCACAAAACATAAGTAGTTTCAAGAAGAGTTCTAATAAATTGTGAAGGGTAAATCTATAATAGACTTACAGAAGATAAGAAACTCTGAGATGTCACACATCAAAGCAAAGACAGGGAACAATGGAAGGAAGGGCAAATGCAAGTTTTTTGGTCTTATAAAAATTCTTGAATGCCAAAGCACAGGTGGCTGAGATATAGTTTGCCTGCTTTTAAATTAATTGATTGGAAGAGTTTGGAGATTACTACATCTTTCTTCTACTGCAGAGTACGTTGATATCAGAATCAACTATTCTCATTGATTTTTAGAACTGTTTTAATGATTTCAATGTGGACAATGAAAGTATAATGCTTACAAATTTCAGAGGTATAAATGCAATCTGAAATGAAGCAGCTCATTTTTACTTCTTGATAATGATGTGTCATCAAAATGAGACATGTGAATGGATCATTAAATTATTAAAGCTATCCCTTTTAATTTGTCCTCATACCTGGTATTCTGGTTAATTTATGATGATTGGCAAGTGTACTGATAAAATGCCCCTGGGTCATCTGCATAAAAGTCAGAGGTAGATGCTATTCAATTTAGCGGTTTTCTAAATGCACTCAAGTAGTCAGTCTGGGCTTCCCCTTAAATTTCAGCCATAAAGTAGAAGCATTTTTGCATAATTCCAAGCAGTTCAGTAATCTGCATTGGGATTATGGGTATGTATGGCAGACTCACGGTATTATTTCTGCTACGTACTCTCAGCATCTCAGCATTTCTCTGCATTTATAATTCAGGAAACAATGAAAGTATCTTAGTGCAACTCAAATCAATAAATCATATATATCTGTAAAATTCCTGGAGTGAAATAAACTTGACTTTGATTTATTTTGCTCCCAAAAGGCTTCAAATTTTTGCTCAAAATTTCTTTCACATTGATGTTGGCTTTTAATTCTAGGATTATGAAAATAATTTAAAAAGAATAGAAAGAATTTATAATAGGTACAAAATGAACTCTGTTATCACCTACGTTATACTTTCACCAAACTTTTTTCTAAGCAAAAGTAAATTATATTTTGGAGTCTTGACTTTAAAAATTTTTTTTTTTACTGTTCCCTGAAAGAGCAAACTGAGAAGATGATAAAGTATTAAAGCTTTTCTTTTTTCTAAACTAAAGGTTCCCTTGATTTTCAATTATTGCTCTGAAGGTCAAGGCTATATGTACCAGCAAAGTTGACCTGGCTCTGCAACTGTGCTATAACATTCAACACAGGAAGTTTTTGTGCCTACTGGGTCTCTGACTCTACCAGTTGCTAGGAAATGGTGAATTGATAGACTTTGAGAATGGTTCATAACTTTGAAAAATCAATTATCAGTTAATAGAATCTTTAGGACACCCTAATTTTCAAGCATGGCATTCTGCCACAAAAACACTCAAAAACTTTTTGCTGTTACAACTACATTATAGACAAAAATCCATTCAGTTTCTTACTCCTACTGTTAATCGATGCTAGGACAAAGCCTACAGTTTTGTTCACTTAGAAGCACATACATTTGATCTGGAAATGTCCTACTAAAAATGTCCAGGTATGTAGCAAACCCCTAAGTTTGATTAGGTCTTCCATTTGGTGTAGTGGATATGAAGGAAGAGATATTATAAATGAAAAACTATAGTTATATAGTTTTACACTCACAAACATGCACACACGCATGTGTATGCACACATCTGATTTATGAAGAATTAAAATAAATACCTAAATTGTGGGAATTAGGCTCTTGGTGGCAAAACAAAACTTGCCAAAACCCATTTCAACTGTAATTTTTGTGAACTTGCCTATTCACAAGAATTGAATAAAGAATTCACAATAACTATATAAATGGTATATGTATACTAGAAGGTAAAGGGGATTAGAGCTGTTACAAAAACAGTTAGAGTTAGATCACCTCCCTCCCCCCTGCCGTGCCAGTAAATACAGCTAACACACAAACACGAAAAAGTGGTCCTGACCTATGGAACTCTATCTCATAGTCTGACAGAAATTTTTGGCAAGAGAAGACTAACTGAAGTCTAGTGTGACCGATGGTCCTGGTTTGCCTGGTATTGAAGGGTTTCTTGGGTTGTGGAACTTTCATTGCTAAAACTAGGACCAAAACCAAAAACCAAACCTGTTGCTGTTGAGTCAATTCCAACTGATAGTGACCGTATAGGACAGAGTAGAATTGTCCCATAGAGTTTCCAAGGAGCACCTGGTGGATTTGAACTGCTCATTTTTTGGTTAGCAGTCATAGTTCTTAATTAACCATTACACCATCAGGGTTTCCAAACTAGGACAGTCCTTGGCAATCCTGAGTGGTTGGTCACTCTAGGCCTGATGACATCCTTTCTGGCTCTGATGAGGTATACATCTCTAGGAATGAGTCTACGAACCCTGAGATATGCTTAAAGCCAAGTTACATGATATAACACACACCATCTCTGTATGAAAACTTCAGTGATTCCTTCTCTCTCAGTCTTTGACTTGCCCAGGAGATAAGTGAAAAGGAACATTAAAAGATCGTGATTTGGGGTCTGCACAATTTAGTTCATTTAGAAAAATCTTACATCATGTAGTAGAATCCGTGGGTGGTGCAAAGGGTTAACAGGCTTGCTGCTTACCGAAAGGTTGGAGGTTTGAGTCCACCCAGAGGTGTCTCAGAAGAAAGGCCTGGCAAACTATTTCTGAAAGATCAACCATTGAAAACTCTATGGAGTACAGTTCTACTCTGACACACATGGTGTCACCATGAGTCAGAGTCAGCACCACAGCAGCTGGTTTGGTTTGGTTTTACATCATGTAGAAGTGGCAAGAGAGTTGGAAGGACTCCTTGCTTTTGTGTACACCTGATTCGGTTTGTTTATCACAGAGCTTAAGACACATTACTGGCTCCGCTAAAAGTACCTATAATCTTTCAGTCCAATATACACTTTTTAATATCTTCAAGAAATATGAATGTCAATCAGTAAGCCTGGTGGCTATTCTAAGCATGAATAATAGAAATAAATTATTTTTGTCCGTGTTCTGGGCTTTGAGTGCTTGAATAATAAACTAAAAATAATGCTGCATAAAGACATTAGTGAAGTCTCACAACATCTAACATCAAAGAGACGGAGGAAAACTTAATGAAGAAAAATTTCGCTAATATATATCTCTGGATACCCAGTACATAGCATAGTGCTTGGCACATCATAAAAAAAAAAATCATAAGCACTCCATAAATATATATGGAATGTATGAAGGAATGAAAGAATGGTTGACAGCTATGACATTTACCACAGCTCATAAATTAAATCTATCAGGAAATGTTTATTAAATCCCTGCTAAGTGCAAGGCACTAAATCTGAAATCCATTTGTTTTGCTTATCTGTTCCTCTCTATTATCCCTAATTTTGTTGTTTATGCAGGTTAGAGTTCTGACCTATTAAACTGTTGAGTTGATTCTGACTCATAGCTACCCTAAAGGACAGAGTAGAACTGCACTACAGGGTTCCCAAGATGCAACTGGTGGATGTGAACTGCTGACCTTTGGTTAGCAGCCGTAGCTCTTAAACACTATGCCACCAGGCTTTCCTCAGACCCGTTAGAAAGTATAAAGCCCATTGCCATTGAGTTGATTCCAACTCATTGCAACTCTATCGAACAGAGTAGAACTGCCCTGTAGAGATTCCAAAGAGCAGCTGGTGGATTCAAACTGCTGACCTTTTGGTTAGCAGCCAAGCTCTCAACCACTGTGCCACCAGAGCTCCATTAAGAAGTATAGGTATAATCTAATTTCTAGCCCAACAGGCAGCAATGGTGCTAAAAATCTCCTTTTTTTTTCTTAATTCTGGGACTGGAAACTTTGAATCTCTGATTGTTATATTACCTAAGTCGATGCCACATTCTAACTATGATGCTCCAGCCAACTGTGGTGCTGTTTAATAGCTATGTGGTTCATATAACATGTTCCCATTTCACTGATGACTGTGTCAGCTGGGTAGACTTGAAAGCCTCAAAAAAGCCTTTACTTCAGAGGGGGAAGAGCCAACATGGCACTAAAGACAGAAGCACCACGCCATCCCTCCACAGCAAAGACCCAAAAAAACTAAATAAAACAGAGACAAACATCAATCCTGGAACCCTAAGCATCGAATGAAGAGATAAAGAACTCAACCAAGCACCAAATGGAATAAGAAACTGACAGAGAACGGAGGGTGAGGAGAGATACCAATGGAGATCTTCTATTAGCTAACACAGCACCAATTTACCATCTTGGACTTCTGTTGGAGATTGGCAGATGAGGAACACAGGAAAGCAGCTTCACGGAGTTCCCAGTGGGAAACAGAGCACCTGGTAACTAGTGATATACACTTTCCCACCCCCCCCACACTCCTTTCCCCCCACTCAGCCTCCATAGCTTCCTAGAGCTGTGGACTCCCTGCCGCCACTTGGATTTGCCCAACCCACATCAAAGAGTGGCAGATGGGGAGTATGGGAAAGCAGATTCACAGAGCTCCCAATAGAAGACAGAGCACCCAGCAACCAGCGATATATGCATTCCCACCTCCCACCCTTCCTCCTCTCACTTGGCCTCCACCGCTTCCCACTGGCCACTGTCTCTTGGCCGGGAGGCACCAGCTTCAGCTCTGTGGCGTTTGGATTCACCCCACCCACAGTGGCTGGCTCTCTCAGTGCCATCTCTTTGTTGCTGGTGTTCCTTTTCTCAGCTTCTTTTGGTTTCTTCCATGTCTCTCACCTCCTCCCCATCCTTTCTCTCGAACACCTGGCGCCCTGTGACATCTTTGCTGCTTCTCGAAAGGCTGTGAAGCACCCCTTGGCTGGGGAACTACTTCCCTGATCCACACCAACACCCTGGTGGGATCCCTGGGGCCTTTTTTTTTCTTTTGGTTTGTTTGTGTTTGCTTCATTTTGTTCTGTTTTATTTTGCTTGTTTGTTTGCTTTCTTTTTCTTTTCATGGATTGGAAGCCCCCTCTAGCTGGGCCATACTACATGGCTTGGGAGCTACTTCCTTAGTCTGCAGAGCCAAGCCGGTGGGATCCATGGAAGCTTTTCTTTTTTTCTTTTAATTTTTCTTTATTTATTTTTAGTTTTTTCTGTTTTCCTCTTTGTTTTACTCCATTTCTATGCTTCTCATCTCTCCACTCCAACAGCAAGCTCCCTCAGCACTCTTTTTTTCTGTTTGTCTGCTTTTTTGGCTCCTGTTTCTCTCTCCTCTCTACTTTCCCATATCCATCTTAGACCCCACATCACAACTAACACTACCTGATAGGGAATTCAAACCTATAATGTTCAGAGCTATCCAAGAGTTGAAGCAAAAAGCAGACAAAAATGATGAAAAAATAGACAAATTCATGGAAAATACAGACCAAAAAAATTGAAGAATTCAGGAAAATAATACAGGAACAAAATGACAAAATAAATTCACAACTAGAAATCATTAAAAAAAACAACAATTAGAAATCCAAAAGATAAACAGCAAGATTTGAGAAATGGACGGTGCCATAGAAGGGCTGAGGAGCAGATTTGAAACAATGAAAGACAGGATCAGCAAAATTGAAGACAAACATTTGGAAACAACTTTGTTTGAGGAAAAATCGGAAAAAAAGAATGGAGAAAAATGAGAAACCCTGAGAAACATGTGGAATACAGTCAAAAGCAAAAATTTGCAAGTGATCATCATTCCAGAACAGGGAAAGAAAACTGAAAACACAGAGGATTATCAAAGAATTGCTGACTGAAAACTTCCCTAATATCACGAATGATGGAAAGCTGACCATCCAAAGAGCTCAACAAACCCATACAGGATAGACCCTAAAAGAAAAACACCAAGGCATATCATAATCACACTCTCTAAAACCAAAGACAAAGAAAGAATCCTGAGAACAGTTCGAGAAAAATGAAAAGTCACATACAGATAGGAAACAAGATTAAGATCTGATTATTCCACAGAAACCACGCAGGCGAGAAGGCAGTGGGACAATATATATAAAACCTTCAAAGAAAAAAATTTTCCAACCAAGAATAACATAACCTGCAAAACTCTCAGTGAAATATGATGGTGAAATTAGGATATTTTCAGATAAACAGAAATTAAGGAAATATGTAAAAACCAACCCAAACTTACAAGAATTATTAAAGGGAGTCCTTCAGTTTGAAAACAAACAGCATCAGGCCGCAGCTTGAAACTAGGGCACAAGATCGTACCAGCCAGACACCAACCTAGGAAATGAACTCTCAAGGACTATCCAAAACCAAAAGAATTACAACAAGAAACCAGAAAGGTTAATCTATAAATGACAACAATGTCAGAACAATAAAAGAGGGAATAAACGATATAGGTATAGAACGTTCTAATGGAAAGGACATGTTGTCAGGAGGAATCAGTCCCTGGAGAAGGACTTCATGCTTGGTAATGTAAAGGGACAGTGGAAAAGAGGAAGACCCTCAATGAGATGGATTGACACAGTGGCTGCAACAATGGGCTCAAGCATAACAACGATTGTAAGGATGGCACAGGAGCAGGCAGTGTTTCATTCTGTTGTGCATAGGGTACTATGAGTTGGAACTGACTTGACAGCACCTAACAACAACAACAAGAACAATGGAGAGGCAGGCAAGGTGATACCAAGTGATAATAGACTGGTTCAAACCTAGGAAGATAAGGGTAAATTTCAAGGTAACCACAAAGAAAGTTAATGAACCTACTCATCAAAATAAAGAAGAAAGACATAAAGTCTCAGTAAAAAAAAAAAAAAAATCTACAAAAACAAAAGAAATGAAAAAAATATCCACAAAAAAAAAAAAAAAAGAAATTTAGCACAGGAGTGTAAGAGGAACAAAGAAAACGTCAGCACCACACACACACACACAAAAAGCACTGCAAAATGACAGCAATAAACGCACACCTATCAATAATTACACTGAACATAAAAGGCCTAAATGCATCTATGAAGAGACAGAGAGTGACAGAATGAATGAAAAAGCAGGATCCATCAATATGCTGTCTACAAGAGACACACCTTAGAAACAAAGACATAAATTCATTAAAAATCAAAAGATGGAAGAAAATACATCAAGTAAGCAGATACCAAAATACAGCAGGAGTGGCAATACTACTCTCAGATAAAATAGACTTTAACACAAAATCCACCATAAAAGACAATGAAGAGTGCTATATAATGATTAAAAGGACAATCCATCAAGAAGACACAACCATACTAAACATCTATGCACTGAATGACAGGGCTCCAAAATGCATAAAACAAACTCTAACATCATTGAAAAGAGAAGCTGACAGTTCCACAACAATAGTAGAAGACTTCAACACACTACTTTCAGTGAGGAACAGAATATCTAGAAAGAAACTCAACAAAGATACAGAAGAGCTAAAGAGCACAATCAGCCAACTTGACCTCATAGACACATATAGAACACTTCACCCAACAACTGCAAAGTATGCACACTTTTCCAATGCATATGGAACGTTCTCCAGAATAGACCACGTCTTAGGCTACAGAGCAGCCCTCAACAAAATCCAAAACACTGAGATAATACAAAGTATCTTCTCTGACCACAATGCCACCAAAGTAGAAATTAACAACAGGAAGAACAAGGAAAACAAAAATCAATTTCATGGAAACTGAATGACATTCTTCTTAAAAACGACTGGGTAACAGAAGAAATCAGAGGTGGAATCAAAAAATTCCTAGAATCAAATAAGAATGAAAACACATCATACCAAAACCTTTGGAAACAGGAAAGGCAGTCCTCAGAAGTCAATTTATAGCAATAGATGCACACATCAAAAAAGAAGGGACAAAATCAAAGCATTAGCTACACAACTTGAATAAATAGAAAGAGAACAGCAAAAGAAGTCCAAAGCCACCAGAAGAAAGGACATAATAAATATCAGAATAGAAATAAATGAAATAGAGAATAGAAAAACAACAGAAAGAATCAACAAAACCAAAAGTTGGTTTTTTGAAGGTATCAAAAAAATTGGCAAACCACTGGCCAAATTGACAAAAGAAAAACAGAAGCGAACTCAAATAATAAATGAAATGGGGGACATTACAACAGACCCAACTGAAATAAAAAGGATAATGACAGAGTATTATGAAAAACTTTACTCCAACAAATTTGAAAACCTAGAGGAAATGGACAAATTTCTAGAAACACACTACCTAGCCAAACTAACACAAAATGATGTTGAAAATCTGAACAGATCCATAACAAGAGAAGAAATTGAAAAGATAATCAAAAAACTCCCAAAACAACAACAAAAAAATCCCTGGACCAGATGGCGTCACTGGAGAGTTCTACCAAACATTCAGAGAAGAACTTACTTACATCAGTACTACTCAAACTATTTCAGAACATAGAAAAGGAAATGATACTTCTAAATTCATCCTATGAAGCCTGCTTAACCCTGATACCAAAATCAGGCAAAGATGCCACAAAAAAAGAAAATTACAGACCAACATCTGTCATGAATATAGATGCAAAAATTCTCAACAAATTCTAGCCAATAGAATTCAGCATCATATAAAAAAAAAATAATACACTAGGGGCAAGTAGGAGTCATACCAGGTATACAAGGATGGTTCAACATTAGAAAATCAATCAATGAAATCCACCACATAAATAAAAGGAAAGAAAAGAATCACATGATCATCTCAATCAATGCAGAAAAGGCATTCAACAAAGCCCAACAACTATTCCTGATAAAAACTCTCAACAAGATAGACATAGAAGAGAAATTTCTCAACATAATAAAGGGCATCTATGCAAAACCAACAGTCAACATAATTCTTAATGGAGAGAGGCTGAAAACATTTCCCTTGAGAACAGGAAAAGACAAGGGTGCCCTTTATAACCACTCCTATTTAACATTGTGCTGGAAGTCCTAGCTAGAGCAATAAGGCAAAAAAAGAAATAAAGGGCATCCAAATTGGTAATGAAGAAGTAAAACTGTCCTTATTTGTGGATGATATGATACCCCACATAGAAAACCACAAAGACTCCAGAAGAAAACTGGTGGAGCTAATAGAAAGATTCAGCAGAGTAGCAGGATATAAGATAAACCTACAGAAACCAGTTGGATTCCTATATATCAATAAAGAAAATGATGAAAAGGAAATCAGGAAAACAATACCATTTATAATAGCTCCTAAAAAAATAAAATACTTGGGAATAAATCTAACCAGGGATGTAAAAGACCTCTACAAAGAAAACTACAAAACACTACTGCAAGAAACCAGAAGAGTTCTACATAAATGGAAAAACATAGCATGCTCATGGATAGGTAGGCTCAACATTGTGAAAATGACAATTCTACCCAAAGCAATTTACAAATACAATGCAATTCTGATCCAAATATCAAGAACATTCTTTAAAGAGATGGAAAAACTAATCATTAACTTTATATGTAAAGGAAAGAGACCCCGGATAAGGGAAGCACTATTGAAGAAGAAGTAGGAGGACTTGCACTACCTGACCTCAGAAATAACTATACAGCTATGGTAGTCAAAACAGCCTGGTACTGGTACAATGACAGGTACATTGATCAATGGAACAGAATTGAGAGCCCAGATGTAAACCCATCCACCTACGGTCACCTGATCTTCAACCAGGGCCCAAAGTCCATCAAATGAGAAAAAGACAGTCTTTTTAACAAATGGTGCTGGCAAAACTGGATGTCCATCTGCAAAAAAAAAAAAAAAAGAAAAGAAATAGGACCCATACCTCACACCATACACAAAATCTAATTCGAAATGGATCAAAGACCTAAATATAAAGCTACAAACTATAAAGTTCACAGAAGAAAAAATAGCATCAACCCTAGAGATCCTAATACACAGCATTAACAGGCTACAAAGCATAACCAACAACACACAAACTCCGGAAGATAAAATAGATAACTGGGGTCTTCTAAAAATTAAACACTTATGCGCATCAAAAGACTTCACCAAAAAAGTAAATAGAGAACCTACAGACCGGGAAAAAAATTTTGGCTACTAAAAATCAGACGAAGGCCTAATCTCTAAAATCTATAGAAGAATTCAGCACCTCTACAACAAAAAGACAAATAATCCAATTAAAAAGTGGGAAAAGGAAAAGAACAGACGCTTCACCAAAGAAGACACATGAAGAAATCCTCACAATCATTAGCCATTAGAGAAATGCAAATCAAAACCACAATGAGATACCATCTCACCCTGACATTACTGGCATGAATCAAAAAAACCAGAAAATAACAAATGTTGGAGAGGCTGTGGGGAGATTGGAACTCTTATGCACCGCTGGTGGGAATGGAAAATGATATGGCACTTTCTTAGAAAGCTAGAAGTAGAAATAGCACAAACCCACCCATACGATACAGCAATTCCACTCCTAGGAATATACCCTAGAGAAATAAGAGTTGTCACACAAATAGATATATGTACACCATGCTCATTGCAGCATTGTTCACAAGCAAAAAGATGAAAACAACCTAGATGCCCATGAACAGATGAATGGATAAACAAACTATGGTACATACACATAATGGAGTATTACACAACAATAAAGAATGATGAATCTGTGAAGTATCTCATAACATGGATGAATCTGCACGGCATTATGCTGTGTGAAATAAGTCAATCACAAAAGGACAAATATTATATGTAAAGCTCATGAAAAGGTTTACACACAAAAAGAAACAATCTTTGATGGTTATAAGGGAGCGGAGAGGTAGGGATGTGAAAATACTAAATAAGACAAGAGGTAAGTGGCAACTTTGGTGTAGTGTTAGACACTACACAATTGTGGGGGAGCCAGCACAGCTTGTACAAAGCAAGGCTATGGTAGCTCCATACACACATGCAAAGTCCCTGAAGGATTCAATTGCTGGGCTGTGGGCTGTGGGGACCATGGTCTCAGGGAACATCTAGCTCAATTGGCATAGCATAGTTTATAAGGAAAATATTCTACATTCTACTTTGGTGAGTATCATCTGGGGTCTTAAAAGCCTGTGTGCGGCCCACTAAGATACTTCACTGGTCACACCCCTTCCGGAGCAAGAGAGAATGAAGAAAACTGAAGGCAAGGCAAAGATTAGTCCAAAGGACTAATGGACCACAACTGCCAAGGCATCCACCAGATTGAGTCTAGTACAAAGAGATGGGGCCCGGCTGCCACAATTGACTGTTCTGACAGGGATCACATTAGAGGGCCTCAGACAAAGCTGGAGAAATAAGTAGAACAAAACTCTAACTTACAAAAAAATCAAAAATCAAAAAAGAGCAGACTTACTGGACTGACAGAGAGTGAAGAAACCTTGAGAGTATGACCCCCAGACATCCTTTTAGCTCAGTAATGAAGTCAGTCCTGAGGTTCACCCTTCAGCCAAAGATTAGACAGGCCCTTAAAACAAAACGAGACTTACTACCAAATTCATTCTATGAAGCCAGCATATCCCTGATACTAAAACCAGGTAAAGACACCACAAGAAAAGAAAATTAGAGACCTATATCCCTCATGAATGTAGATGCAAAAATCCTAAACAAAATTCTAGCCAATAGAATTCAACAACATATCAAAAAAATAATTCACCATGACCAAGTGGGATTCATACCAGGTATGCAGGGATGGTTCAACATTAGAAAAACAATTAATGTAATCCACCACATAAATAAAACAAAAGATAAGAATCACATGATTTTATCAATTGATACAGAAAAGGCATTTGACAAAGTTCAACACTCATTCATGATAAAAACTCTCAGCAAAATAGGAATAGAAGGAAAATTTCTCAACATAATAAAGGGCATTTATACAAAGCCAACAGCCAACATCATCCTAAATGGAGAGAGCCTGAAAACATTCCCCTTGAGAATGGGAACCAGACAAGGATGCCCTTTATCACCACTCTTATTCAACATTGGGCTGGAAGCCCTAGCCAGAGAAATTTGGTTAGATAAAGAAATAAAGGGCATCCAGATTGGCAAGGAAGAAGTCAAAGTATCTCTATTTGCAGATGACATGATCTTATACACAGAAAACCCTAAGGGATCCTCCAGGAAACTACTGAAACTAATAGAAGAGTACAGCAGAGTATTGGGATACAAGGGAAACACACAAAAATCAGGTGAATTCCTCTACACCAACAAAAAGAACATGGAAGAGGAAATCACCAAATCAATGCCATTTACAGTAGCCCCCAAGAAGATAAAATACTTAGGAATAAATCTCACCAGAGATGTGAAAGACTTATACAAAGAAAACTACAGTACACTTCTGCAAGAAACCAAAAGAGACTTACATAATTGGAAGAACATACCGTGCTCATGGATAGGAAGACTTAACATTATAAAAATGTCTATTCTACCAAAAGTGATCTATACATTTAATGCAATTCTGATCCAAATCCCAAGGACATTCTTTAATGAGATGGAGAAACAAATCATCAACTTCATATGGAAGGGAAAGAGGCCTTGGATAAATAAGGCATTACTGAAAAAGAAGAACAAAGTGGGAGGCCTTACTTTACCTGATTTTAGAACCTATTATACCACCACAGTAGTCAAACAACCTGGTACTGGTACAACAACAGATACATGGACCAATGGAACAGAATTGAAAATCCAGACATAAATCCATCCACATATGAGCAGTTGATATTTGACAAAGGCCCCAGAACAGTTAAATGGGGAAAAGGCAGTCTTTTTAACAAATGGTGCTGGCATAACTAGATATCTATCTGCCAAAAAATGAAACGAGACCCATACCTCACTCCATGCACAAAAACTAACTCAAAATGGATCAAAGGCCTAAATATAAAATCTAAAATGATAAAGATCATGGAAGAAAAAATAGCGACAACTTTAGGAGCCCTAATACATGGCATAAACAGTATATAAAACGTTATAAAGAATCTAGAAGAAAAACTAGATAAATGGGAGCTCCTAAAAATCAAACACTTATGCTCATCCAAAGACTTCACCAAAAGAGTAAAAAGACTACCTACAGACTGGGAAAAAGTTTTTAGCTATGACATTTCTGATCAGTGCCTGATCTCTAAAATCTACTTGATACTGTAAAAATCTCAACTGTAAAAAGACAAATAACCCAATTTAAAAATGGGCAAAAGAGATGAACAGATACTTCACTAACGAAGACATTCAGGTAGCTAACAGATACATGAGGAAATGCTCACGATCATTAGTCATTAGAGAATTGCAAATCAAAACTACAAGGAGATTTCATCTCACTCCAACAAGGCTGGCATTAATCTAAAAAACACAAAATAATAAACGTTGGAGAGGCTGTGGAGAGATTGGAACACTTCTACACTGCTGGTGGGAATGTCAAATGGTACAACCACTTTGGAAATCGATTTGGCACTTCCAAAAAAAAAAATTTTTTTTTTTTTAAAAGCTAGAAATAGAACTACCATACGATCCAGCAATCCCACTCCTTGGAATATATCCTAGAGAAATAAGAGCCTTTACATGAACAGATATATGCACACCCATGTTTATGGCAGCACTGTTTACAATAGCAAAAAGATGGAAGCAACCAAGGTGTCCATCAAAGGATGGATAAATAAATTATGGTATATTCACACAATGGAATACTACGCATCGATGAAGAACAGTGAGAAATCTATGAAACATTTCATAACATGGAGGAACCTGGAAGGCATTATGCTGAGTGAAATTAGTCAGTTGCAAAACGACAAATATTGTATAAGACCACTATTATAAGAACTTGAGAAATAGTTTAAACTGAGAAGAAAACATTCTTTTGTGGTTACGAGAGGGGGGAGGGAGGGAGGGTGGGAGAGGAGCATTCACTAATTAGATAGTAGATAAGAACTACTTTAGATGAAGGGAAAGACAACACACAATACAGGGGAGGTCAGCACAATTGGAGTAAACCAAAAGCAAGGAAGTTTCCTGCATAAACTGAATGCTTCAAAGGCCAGTGTAGCAGGGGTCTGGGGACCATGGTTTCAGGGGACATCTAAGTCAATTGGCATAATAAAATCTGTTAAGAAAACATTCTGCATCCCACTTTGAAGAGTGGCGTCTGGGGTCTTAAACACTAGTAAGCAGCCATCTAAGAAGCATCAATTGGTCTCAACCCACCTGGATCAAAGGAGAATGAAGAACACCAAGGACACAAGGTGATTACGAGCCCAAGAGACAGAAAGGGCCGCATGAACCAGAGACTGCATCATCCCGAGACCTGAAGAACTAGATGGTGCCCGGCTACAACCGATGACTGCCCTGACAGGGAACACAGCAGAGAACCCCTGAGGGAGCAAGAGAGCAGTGGGATGCAGACCCCAAATTCTCATAAGACCAGACTTAATGGTCTGACTGAGACTGGAAGGACCCTGGTGGTCATGGCCCCCAGACCTTCTGTTGCCCCAGGCAGGAACCATTCCTGAAGCCAACTCTTCAGACATGGATTGGACTGGAGAATGTGTTGGAGAGGGATGCTGGTGAGGAGTAAGCTTCTTGGATCAGGTGGACACTTGAGACTATGTTGGCATCTCCTGCCTGGAGGGGAGATGAGAGGGTGGAGGGGGTTAGAAGCTGGTGAAATGGACACGAAAAGAGAGAGTGGAGGGAGAGAGTGGGCTGTCTCATTAGGGGGAGAGTAACCGGGACCGTGTAGCAAGGTGTATATGGGTTTTTGTGTGAGAGACTGACTTGATTTGTAAACTTTCGCTGAAAGCACAATAAAAATTATTAAGAACAAAAACAAAACGAGAGTTAAGGGGCACAACACCCAGGGGTAAGGACTGGAAGGCAAGAGGGGACAGGAAAATTGGTAAAAGTGAACCCAAGTTCGAGAAAGGGGAGTGTTGACATGTTGTGGGGGTTGTTAACCAGTGTCCGTAAAACAATATGTATACTAACTGTTTAATGAGAAGCTAGTTTGTTCTATAAAACTTCATCTAAAGTACAATAAAAAAGAAGTCTTTACTTCAGTCTATCTGATCTGTTGCAGGAAGAGATAAGTTGATTCAGATAAGACGATTTTCACAAGCTTTTATAGTTACTATTTAATGTACCTTTCCATTCGATTTGCCTACAAATAGATTTGGAGAAAATTTTTCATTTTTCTTTTTTATATAGGCAAAGAAGTTAAGCTTATCTGCCTCTCATTTCTAGTATCATCATTTTTCTCTTGGGGAAAATATGTAAATATAAATATACACCAGTTATGTCTCCACAATAACTTTGTCCCATTTTTTTTATAGAATTCTGAAGTAAATACCAGAGCCTGTGGATTTGAATACTATGTTTGTGTCTGAAAACTATAGCACAGTCAGCACAGTCATTTTGTATCCTCTGACAGTTAATAGAATTCTACAACACGATTGTTTGCCTAAAAGAAATAATACAATATTTGTTTTTGGCTGACCCATTTTTCTATAGAGCAGCTTTGTAGGGAATGGACTTAAACATTACTGTGCCAGATCTTTTAACCACTTGGCTGAAAAATAAGTAGACTCCTGAGACACTGGCAAAGGACGGTCCACTCCCTGCTATTCTTGGAAAGGGAGTACGTGTTTCTTGTCATAGAATGGGAGACTCGTGGTATCTTATTCCTCAGGTTTGCTTATCAACAAGCTCAAAAGCACCCAAGAGAAACACTTTTGCCTTTCCCAAAGCCTTATTAGATAATAATTCTTACTACAAACCATCTAAAGTGCCTTTGTCTTTGAGTTGTACATTAAGCATTCCAGCACTATGATTTCTTCATTTCTTAGGCACTTACCACTCCATGCTTTGTATTATGGATATTTGGATGCTAGAGTGTCATCCTCATAAGGGGAAAAACAAAACAAAACATGTTTTAACATCATCTTTTTATTATCTACATCACCTAGCACATGCAGCTTAGTCAGATATGAAAGACCCTTTGTCAGTCCAATTGTGACTCATTGGCCTGGATCCAGAACAGGCAAGAAGCATAAGGGCAACTTGTATGGCTATCTTCATATACCAGGGAAGATTAGAATCAACATGTGTTCTATTCAGGCTTGACTCTAATGTATAGAACCAGGAAGCAAAGGAAGACAGGCTACATAAGGAGGTAGTATAGAGTGTCTAAGATCTCAGGCTTTTTAATCAGAGGAACTTGAGTTTGTGTCCTTTCTCTTCCGTCTACAATCTGAATGACCTTAGAGCGAGAAAGCCATAATACCTGTGGTAATGGGAGGCTTGATTACAGAACAAGAGTTAACAGACTCTTCTTTTATCACACAGGCAACTAGTTTAACAGGATTAGAGATAGAAGAATAGAGACATGGACAAATCTAAGATAATTTCTAGGTTGTGTATGAAAGGAGTCCTTTAGTTTGTTACATGAGTTTTGACTCAGATATATCCTTTCCCTCTGATTGAGTTGCACTAAGGAGAAACCAATGCAAAATACTAGGAATTAATTATTAAGTCATGTTTATATATTTACATCTTTCATGCATATTCATCTATTTATTTAATATTTACTGCTTTAATTATTAAACTCTTTTTGAACATTGTTTATGAGAAAATATTCTTTGGCAGTCAAAATATATTCTCAAGTATAAACAGCTGACCGAGAATCAGAACATCACAAAAACACAATAGAACTTCCATCTCCTGAATCGCCGATGGTATTTTTGAAGTCAAAGCACTTGAAACAGGTAAGAGGACAAGATACATTGCCCTAATTAAAAAATATCAGCATGTAATTCTTTCCCTAAAAGTTTAGTAGATGATTCTATAATAGAAAGTACTTCATTTCTATACTGGAAGTAAAATAAATTAATAAATACAAGTTCTGCCTTTTGAAAAGGGATGGAGAAACTATTCAAAGTTTTACATATAGGAGGTCAATAATATATGAAGAATTTCATGGAAGATTAGATGAATTAATATGATTCAAGGGTCAAAACATTTAGGAAACTTTGGTCTTGGACTGCCCACAAGCATAAGTTTGTATATCAAGCTTAATGAACACATGTCAGTGCTGGATTGCAAAAATGGACCATCCTTTGCCAGTGCTTGAGGAATCTACTTATTGTCCAACCTAGTGGTTAGAGAATCTGGCTCATTAATATTTAAGTCCATTTCCTACAAAGGTACTCTATAGAAAAATGGGGCAAGAAGGACTTAATGTCAAATTAAAATGGATTTAATTTAGTCTCATTTAATCCCTTCTCTAATCATTTGATGTGGCAAGTGGTTGGAAAGGAAATCAACCTTGTCATTCACACTTTGTAAAACTAAACCTCCCTTGGGCTACTTTAGAAAGGTCTACTGCTTTAAGTTCCCTTTTCTCCACTCAAGATTGCCCACCACACCAACAACAAATTGTTTTTAAATTAATTTGTTAAGCCCTAAAATAAATAAGATGAAAACATGAAAGGAATATGGAAGTCAATCCAATTTCGCATTTAATGAGGACCGATGATGCATTAGGTGCTATGGTAGATAACTACTGTGGATACAAAGTGGAGAAGACATGATTTCTGCCCACAAGAATCTGATAATCTCAAGTTGGAAGAGGGAAGCAAACCTAGAGATTGCACCTTTTAAATACTCAGTTTGAACTTAATAAGGTCAGGGAGGGAGAGAGGGAGAATTTAGCTTGTCTACTAATCCATTTCCTGAGCAAAGCCCTATATTAGTGTGATAATGGAAGGCAAGAAACCACAATTTCCTCAGGGTCAATTCCTATCTAGCTCTCATAACTTGAACATTTTCCTGTGCTGGATGTGATTCCAGTGTTTAATGCTTATATTTTTATACAACCTGGTCCCTACATGCAAGGCAACTACTTTACCTAGTGCTCAAACTAAGTGATAACTTTCCTGAGACATTTATGTTCAAGGACAATTTGAAAGCGAGATTTTTTCTTCTTTTTTTCTATGATTTCACTGTATAACTATCTAGGAATATGAACACTAAGGAGTACAAAAAGGGACTAAATCCTTTCTGGAGGTAGGGTCAAGGAAGTCTTCAAAGAGAATGTAGCCTACAGTTTCAGGAGGTGGGCAATAAGGCAAAGAATCCCTGGGTGGTACAAATGCTTAATGCATTTACCTGCTAACCAAATTTTGGAGGTTTGAGTCCACTCAGAGTTGCCTTGTAAGAAAGACTTGGCAATCTACTTCCAAAAAATCAGCCATTAAAAAACATTTGGAGCAAAGTTCTACTCTGACACAAATGGGGTCCCCATGAGTCAGAACAGACTATATGGCAGTTGGTACTGGTATTATAGGCTAAGTGTGTAGTCTACTACTGTACAAAGGCACGAAGCATCCAATGCATGACAAGTTTGGAGAATGTAAGTGGACTGGAGTAGGTGGTGCATAAAGCATTTGAAAGGAGTCATGAGAGTTGAAGCTGAAAGGCGAAGTAGAGTTAGACAGTGATGCTCTGCCAGTGTCATGCTAAGAAGTTTGGACTCTGCCTTCTAGGAGGCAGCTAGTGAAGGTTTTTAAACAGTGGAAATGATGTTAACCTACCTGTGTGTTAGAAAGGTAATTCTTAGCTGCCATCTTATACCTCTGCTGTGGCAGGAGCGCCTTCCCTTGTTTCCCAGAAAATCACCAGAAGAGATATCTTGTGGAACAGTGAAAATTCAGGTAAATAGGGAATTGAGGGCCAAAAAGGATGAAGGTAAGCAGAAGGTCACTTAGACCTTTTGTTTTTTTGCTATACTTCCTGGAGCAGAGGATATTAATGACATTGACATTTGTATTTGATTACTTCCGTGAGAGGATAAGACTTTCCCTACACAGAGGCAGTAGGAATCAGGCCTGCTAAAGACAGAATCGTTCATAGATTAGCATACCTGGAAGGGGTTCTTTTGTGTGCAGTCCAGTGGATTCTGCTTCATAGTGACCCTATATGACAGGGTTGAACTGTCCCATAGAGTTTCCTAGGCTATAAATCTTAAACAGAGCAGATAACCGGATCTTTTTCTCCTAGGGAGCCAACTGGAGGGTTCAAACCAATAAACTTTCAGTTAGAGGCTGAGCATTTAACCTTTTTGCCACCAGGGGTTCTAGTAATCATCTAGTCCAAGGATTGTCACAATATAGCCTGTGGAACAATTTCGGTCTTTTTAATTTTTTTTTTTTGGTATGGCCCTGAGGTAAGAATGTTTTTTATATTTTTAAAGCTTTGTTAAAAGCAAAGCAAAGTGACAAAGTATGTCATCTGTAAAGCCTAAATTACTTAGTCTTTGTCCCTTTAAAGAAAAAGTTTGCCATGTCCAATCTATTCTTTTTATGTTAAGAGTCAGAAACTAAGACTTTTTTATTCAACAGATATATAGCTGTTATTTTTTTTTTTAGGCTGCATTCTCTAGAGAAGCAAAACGATTAAACTGTGTGTGTGTATATATATATTTGTTGTTGTTGTTTTTAGATGTCATTGACTCAGTTCTGTGTCATAGCAACCCTATGTACCACAGAATGAAACACTGCTCAGTTCCAAGCCATCCTTTACAATCATTGTTATGCTTGGGCCCATTGTTGCAGCCACCGTGTCAATCCATCTTATTGGGAGTCTTCCTCTTTTCCGCTGACCCTGTACTTTACCAAGCATGATATCCTTTTCCAGAGACTGATCCCTCCTGACAACATGTCCAAAGTATGTAAGACGCAATCTCACCACTCTTATTTCTAAGGAGCATTCTGGTTGTACTTCTTCCAAGATAGATTTGTTCATTCTTTTGGCAGTTTCCCTATGTATCGTAAATCCTATCACCATGATGTAATAATATGGATTAGTGGCAGTTATACTGATGAGGTCTACAAGAATTAGATAGTGTATTAAGCCAATCTCTTTTGATATAGAAAAGAGAGAAGTGAGTGAGACATGGGGACCTCATACCACCAAGAAAGCAGCACTGGGAGCAGAGCACATCCTTTGGACCTGAGGTTCCTGCACTGAGATGCTCCCAGACCAAGGGAAGGCTGATGCATCACAAGGACCTGCCTTTGGGGCCGACAGAGAGAGAAACGCTTCCCATGGAACTGGCACCCTGAATTTAGACTTTTAGTCTACTGGACCGTGAGAGAATAAACTTGTCTTTGTTGAAGCCATCCACTTGTGGCATTTCTGTTATAGCAGCACTAGATGACTAAGACTACCATATCACTGAGAATCATGGCCCAGCCAAGTTTACACACAACCTTAACAATCACAGTCCACCCCCTGACAACTTGACACCTGTACACATCTCCTTAAACCATACACAATCTAAATAAGACAATTACAAGGGCATAATTGTGCCTACCATGGTACAACTAACATGTGTACAACTGAAAATACAATAGCCTATTTGCACCTTATATTTTATAAATGAAGAGGAAAAAAAAGTGATGATGCACATAGACAAGGAAGAAATGCTCATAGCAATTACAGTCCTCCTTTCTGCAACTGGTCACGTGGTCATAAATGGTATTTAGAACTACCTTCTTCCACCACCCATTCCTTTACCTTCAGCAAGCACCTCAGCTGGTAGTGGCGCTTTGCCTGATGGGGTGACTCAAACTTTCTTTCCTGAAGGTTCTAGGCAATTATTAATCATGTTGGGATTGGGTTGCTGTAGTTTTCCATTGACTTTAATCACAGGGTATGGTAGTACTAAGAGATGCCCTAAGGTATATCCTGTATTCCAGACATACTCTTCTTTATCTCTGTTATGTGACACCAGTCCAATTTCTCCTAGCTAGTCAGAATCAATCACACCAGTCGGTATGGCGACTCCCTTCTTTGTCTGTTGACCCAGAGACATAAGGAGCCCAAAGTGGCTGGTGACATTCTTAAACTTCCAGTTCTATGGAATCCAAGTTGTGTCTCCTGGTGAGAGAATTCCTCCCTTTGGAACTAAGACCTCTAGACCTGGACAGCATAGGATCATGGAGACAGGAAGTGAAAAATGTTATGAGTGGGTCACTAGGGGTAATAATGAGTGGCGCCACTCCCCCATTTCCACCGCTTGATTCCTAGAACCATGAATCCTGACTATGGGATAAAGAGCTGCATATAACTGACCATGGTTTAGAGAATATATGGCCTCCTGGAGAACATTACTCCAATCCTGCAAAGTATTGCCACCTAGCTGGCATTGTAATTGTGTCTTTAGAAGGCCATTCCTCCATTCTAATTAAGCCAGCTGCTTCAGGATGATGGCGAACACGGTAAGACGAGTGAATACCATGAGTATGGGCCATTGCTGCACTTCGTTTGCTGTGAAGTGAGTCCCTTGTTTTGAGGCAATGCTTAGTGAAATACCATGAAAGTGGATAAGGCATTCTATGCGTCTATGGATGATAATTTTGGCAGAAGCACTGCATGCAGGGAAGGCAAATCCATATCCACAGTAAGTGTCTATTCCAGTCAGAATGAAACATTGCCCTTTCAATTGATGGAAGCATTCCAATGTAATCAACCTGCCAACAGGTTGCTGACTGGTTGCCTCCAGGAATGGTGCCAAATCATGGGCTAAGTGTTAGTCTCTGCTTCTAGCAGATTGGGTACACAGCAGTGGCTGTAGCCAAGTTGGCTTGGTGAGTCAAAGTCCATGTTTCTAAGCCCATGAATAACCTCTATCTCTGCCTCCATGGTACTTTTGTTCTTAAGCCTATTGGGCAATGATGGGAGTGGCTGGGGAAAGAGGATGACTGGTTTCTATAAAGCATGCCATCCTATCCATTTGGCTGTTAAATCTTCCTCTGCTGAGGTCACCCTTTGGTGAGCATTCACATGAGACACAAACATCTTCACTTATTTGGCCCATTCAGAGAGATCTATCCACATATTTCTTCCCCATACCTCCTTGTCTCCAATTTTCCGAACATGCCTTCAAAGTCCCTGACCACCCAACCAAACCATCGGCCACAGGCCTTGAATCCGTATACAATAGCACATCTGGCCATTTCTCCTTCCAAGCAAAGTGAACAACCAGGTGCACTGCTCGAAGTTAAGAGGATTTCCTTCACCACTGTCCTTCAGGGAAGTCTCAGAAAGGGGCCTTAGTGCTGCTGCTGTCCACTTTCAAGTGGTGCTTGCATATCACACAGAACCATCTGTAAACTAGGCATGTGTTTTCTCTTCCTCAGTCAACTGATCATAAGGCATTCTTCATGAGGCCACAGATGTGCAGACTTGGAGAGGGAAGGTGATGTGACAGGAAAGGAGACCATGGGCATCTGGGCCACTTTCTCATGCAACTTACTTTTGCCTTCAGGTCCTGTTTGGGCTTGATCTCATATATACCACTTCCATTAAATGATGGTGTGCTCCTGTGCACGTCCAACTTTGTGGTTCTGTGGGTGAGACAACAGCCAGTTCATGATGGGCAGCTCAGGCTGCATGGTGACCTGGTGGCCTATGGTTAACTGTTCCATCTCTACTAAGGCCCAATAAAAATGTATTTCTCAAAAGGAAAGTAGTGATCTGCAGAGGATGGCAGAGCTTTGCTCCAAAGTCTTAAGGGTCTGCATTGTGATTCACACATAGGGACCTGCCAAAGACTCCAAAGCAGCATCTCTATCTGCCAATGGCACTTCGAGCAACATGGGATCAGCTTGATCATATGGCCTAAGTGGCAGAGCTCCTTGCATGGCAGTCTGAACCTGTTGCAGAACCTTCTTTTGGTCTGGGCCCAGTCAAAACTATCAGATTTATTTTTTTTTTTGATAAATAGGCTGGAGTAGCACACTCAGATGAAGGATATGTTGCCTCCAAAATCCAAAGAGGCCCGCCAGGCATTGTTCCTCCTTTTTATTTGTAGGAAGGGCCAAATGTAACAACTTATCTTTCACTTTAGAAGGAATATCTCGACATGCCCCACACAACTGGAGTCCTAGAAATTTCACTGAGGTGGAAGGTGCCTGAATTTATGTGAAATTACTTTACCACCCTCTAGCATGCGTATGTTTCATAGTAAGTCCAGAGTCATTGACAATTCTTCATTACTAGAGCCAGTAAGCATAATGTCATCAATATAATAGAATAATGTGACATCTTGTGAAAGGGAAAGGCAACCAAGCTACCTATGGACTAATTTATGGCATAGGGCTAGACAGTTTATATACCTCTGAGGTAGAACAGTGAAGGTCTAGTGCTGACCTTGCCAGCTGAAGGCAAACTGCTTCTCGTGTTCTTCAAAACTGGAATTGACACAAAGGCATTGGCCAGGATCAATAGCTGCATACCAGGTACCAAGAGATATAATAATTTGTTCAAGCAATGGAACTACATCTAGAACGGAGGCTGCAATTGGAGTCACCACCTGGTTAAGTTTTTGATAATCCACTGTCACTCTCCAAAATCTGTCTGTTTTTTGCACAGACCAAATAAATGAGTTGAATGGGAATGTGGTATTAATCACCACCCCTGCATCCTTCAAGTCCTTTATGGTGGCAGTAATCACTGCAGTCCCCCTAGGAATACGGTATTGTTTACAATTTTCCTAGGTAGGGGCACTTCTAATGGTTTCCACTTGGCTTTCCTGCCATAATAGCCCTTAATCCATTTGTCAGGGATCCAATGTGGGGGTTCTGCCAGTCCTTGAGTATGTCTACCCCAATTATGCATTCTGGAACTGAGGAAATCTCTACAGGATGAGTTTGGGGACCCCTTGGACCCATTGTGAGACAAACCTGAGCTAAGGCTCCATTAATAACCAGACCTCCATATGCTCCTCTCTGAGTGGTGGGCCACAGTGATATTTTGGTTCTTCTGGAATTAGTGTCAGTTCAGAGCCAATAACCGGTAATCCCCATAAAGTTTGATTATTTTCTCTTCCCCAATGAACGGTCACTCTGGTTTGCCCATCCCTTTGAGAAAGGCTGGGAGAAAGTTTATCTGTATAAAATTTTGGCAGTGTAGTAGAGTCCTTCCTCAAGGGGACCCACCCTCCCCTTCATTTAAGGAATTGTGGGTCTTAAGAGCCATAGCTGTTAACCAAAAGATCGGATGTTTGAATCTGCCAGGAGCTTCTTGGAAACTCTATGGTGGCAGTTCTACTCTGTCTTATAGGGACACTATAAGTCAGAATCAACTCGACAGCAATGGGCTTTGGAGGTCTATAAACTGTCTCAGTTCTGGGAATTGATTGAGGGGCCATGACTCCCCTTTCTGGCTATGCTAGTCATAATGGCATTCCCTTGACCTAGAATTCTTCTGCTTGTACAGATCAAGTAAATATTTAATAGATTTCCCATCTGTTTCACTCCTAGGCACACCATAACTAAGTAGCCAATGCCATAAGTTCATATGCGTCAGACTATTCTGATTACTGCTGACTCTGCTGTTCATTATGGTATCCATGCTCACCTTGTCTTTGTTGATTGAATACTGCTGCTTGGCCCCTACCATGGGTCCAATCAGTCCTACTGTAGTTAGGTGTCTTAATTCAGTTAGGGCAGTTCTAACTGTCAAATCTGACTTACATAAATTGGCAACCACAGCAATCTTCAAGAAAGCTGGAATTCTCTCCCCAAATTTGTTCTTCACTGTTGTGGTAAAAAGTGTGTACTCTGGCATTCCATGAGTGGGTCTGTGGGTCTAACCTGATAAATTCACTCTAAAGTGCCATTTTCCCTAAGCCTTTGGATACCTTCTTCTACAGTATACCAAGGCATGCCTGGTACTTCAACTTGATTTAGTGTAAGCCACCATTTAATTCATGCTTCAGTGACCCAACTAAATAAACCTTTCCTAACTTTTCAAGCTGTAACATTGAATGAAGAATCTGTGCTTAGTGGGCCTATATCAATGAAATTAGACTAATCTACCTTTATGTTTCTTGAACCATTATCCCACACCCTTAATAGCCATTCCCACACCTAATCCCCAGATTTCTGTTTGTACATATTAGAAAAATGAAGCAGTTCTTTTGGAGTGTATGATACCTTCTCCTGAGTCACACTTTGTACTTCACATCTTGAGGCTCACTGAGACTTAAGTCTAGTAGGTTTAGAAGCAAAAATGAGTGGTGTGGTTGGGTTCTGGGAACATTCCCTAATGTCTTATAAGGCATTTACCCCAGGTGATGTTCCAGGTAATGACTCAGACATCACCCCAGGAGATATCTCAGGCAAAAGCTCTTCAGACATAGCTGGGTCAATCTCATCATATTGCGGTGGAAGGAATAATGACTTCATGAGAGAGAGTGCCTTAGCAGACAAAAATGGAGTAATCTCTTCAGATGGTTCTGTTGGTAGGTGTTATTCAATGGAATTTAGGGGCCCAATGTTTCCAGATTCCTAATTATCTGCCATATGTCCCTATCTCAAGTTTCAGGGTCGTATTTTTTCCCAATCATTGGCCTCTCTTTAACTTCAGATACTATTCGTGGTTGGGAATTCAATTGGCATTGTAATTCAGCCACTATTACAATAAGATTCTGGGTTTGGTTTTCAGGAATATCACCTATGTTACTACAAAAAATAAGTCTTTCCTTCAGGGCACAAGTGGCAACTTTGAGGTCTTTTATGTGGTGCTTGAGCTATGACTCTGAAGCTCTGAGCTCATTTTTTCTTTCATCACTTTGTCTAGTGAAAGTAAGACCAACCAACCCGATTCCCTGTAATTTTCATTCTGATAAAATTGTAGAGAAGTGTCAAATATGTGATGACCCGGTGCCTCACTTCTCACCAATACTTGATCTATTGGTGGTGATATTCTTCATATTAAGAATAATACCTTAAGCCATGTATTAGCAACACCCTCTTTGCTACTGGAGGCAGAGGTATCAGTGCCTTTAAGACTAGTCAGACTTGAGAATCAATTTAGAAAACTCACCCTTACGGTTTTGCATCTCTAGAACCACTCTTGGTACCAAACTTCTTAGGCTGAGCTCTAAGCAGAACCAGTGAAGCTCAGAGAAAGAGAGAGAGATTTATCTCAAGGAAATGGCTCACACTGTTGTAGATGCTGACAAGTCCCATGTCCATGCGTCAGGCACGAGGCTGAAGGTTTCTCCTGACTCGCATAGCTGCAGGGGCTGTGAAACCCGAGATTGGCAGGCCAGACGGCAGGCTGCTGGCTCGCAGGCTGTAGAGGCCAATGAATCCAAGATCAGCAGGTAAGTCAGTAGGTTGCTGGCTCACAGGCTGCAGATTGGTAGGTAATACAGCAGACTGCTGGCTCAAATCCCAAGAACCAGCGGTCACATGATGATAAGCTGGATGCACGATCCAGAGCAAGTGAGTGAGCTTTGCCAGAACTTCAATATATATATTGGATGCAGGTCATACCCCCCAAGGAAACACCTCTTACAATTAATTTCTGATCACCTCAGATCATATCATGGAAGATGACTACATCTTTACATAACTGCCAATATGCATCATTATATAACTGCCAAACCACTGAAGATCATGGCCCATTGAAGTTGACGCCTAACTTTAACCATCACAATAAACTTCTCTGAAGGCTCAACCTTATGCCATTGGATTAATTTTATTTTCAAAATGTTTAAATTCTTATATTGAGAGTATAAAGGAAGACCTAATTTGCATGTTTGAAATTACACATTTTTTACATTTTACCAACCTCTCCCCTTTTTGCACGTTTTGGTAGCAGTGTTTTGAAATTCCTTTGGGGGAATTGTCTATCTTCTACTGTCATTCCACATAGATGAGTTAGTTTAGAGCTGACCCCACCCAACCCCCAGGGTCAAGGATATGTTATTGGCCTAAACTGATCAGAATATCTCATGCTTGTGGCCACTGTGATTGCATTAGGGGTGGGCACATCCAGTTCAAACTGATTATCAGGTCCAGTACTTTATGTCAACACTATTAGCACGAGGAACACTGTTTTGTGCTGGCTTTGAACATAGAAGCAAAAGTTCTGGAAATATGGACAGCCATTTTTATATACTCAGAACATGAGAATGAACTTAACATGAAGGAGAGCGGGATTGAGTGACAGCCTGGTGAAACTATTTAGGCCTCTGGATCAAGTGTACCTGAGGTATAAATTCCCATATTTTGATTAGGTAAACCTATAAATTCCTTTTTGCTTAAATTGGTTGGAGCTTTCTTCCCTGACATTTATTTGAAACCAAAAGAATGGAACTGAGTGGTTGGGTCATATCTGGTTTGTTGCCTGTTTTGTGGCCCATGAGCTGGGAATTTTTTTAATCTTTAGATGATTGAAAGAAATAATAAAATATTTTGTGACACATGAAAATTATGTGAAATTCAAGTTTCAATGTCCATAAATAAAGTTTCATTGGAACACAGCTATGTGCATCCATTTATGCATCACCTGCATCTCATTTCACATTACAATGTTGAATAGTTGTGACAGAGACTGTATGGCCCACATAGTCTAAAATATTTACAATCTAGCCATTTACAGAAAAAAATATGGTGACTTCTGATCTAACTGAAAAGTTTGACTCCCAAGAGTTCTTTTTTCTTGAGCTTCCAATTGTTATAGGGAGATGGTAATGGGGCTCATTGAAATTTGTGGTAGTTTCTTAGACTGAAAATTTAAGCACTGGCAGGAAGAGAGAGAGATAAGGGTCACTTCTAACCACTCAGAGAGTTATTCCGTGGACAAGAAATTTATTCACTCTCAAGTAGGAGAAATTGTCAGTAAGAAGAGAGAATTTTGAATATGTTGTTAAACATCATAAGGTGAAATGTTTTTTTTTTTTGACCTAAGCCCTGGAGAACTTGTTTTACATTACTAGCTGTAGAGGTAGGGAGTGAAAAAGGGGAAGTAACATTTATTCATTACCTATAATATGTTAGACAGCGTGCTAGGTTTTGTTCTCATATTATGCTTGATTCATCCTCAAAACAATCATGTGAGCTAAGTCATACTATTACCCCCCATTTTGATGAAAAGAAAACTGAGATTTTGCCTTAGTTTACTCAGCTAGTAAGTACCTGTGCTGAAATTTGGACACAAATCTATCTGGCTTCCAAGCCTATGCTCCTTTTACTATAGCAATGGGATAGAAGAAACTGAAAAAGCAAGAAAAACAAAAGAATTCTGAAAGTATGAGAGCTGTAAGAAATTGAGAGTGACTATTCTATTTTTTTAATTCTATTTGGGAGCCTCATTAAATAAGAATTATAAACTAATGGAAGAAAACTCTTCTCCAATAAGACGTAGCTCTTTTGAGAGAGAAAGGGGGTACTATAAATAAGTATGCTGGGTCAACAGAATTAATCCGAGATTGTCTTGGGAAAACCAGAATGTATGGTGACCCTAATTAGTAGTAACAAGGACAATACAATGATGAGAGGAGACATGACAATAAGGCTATGACAAACGAACAGCTTATACCGAGGTCAGATGACATCACTGGAGCAGAGGCTGCGTTGAGATGTAGCAGGTAAATGAGTGCTAGCAGCTGCTCAGGGCAACTACAGTGTTTATTCCGAAGAAGGGACTTTGCTAGTGGAATAAGGGAAGTACTTAGCAATTTTGTTTGAGCTCCGAGTCAGAAATTATTGTCACTGTAACTAAGCCCCTCCTCATATGAGTCCCCAAGCTGGTTAAATTTACCATCAGAAATACTCCTTTCTCCTTATTTTCAAGAATAATGATCAAAGAGACCAGTGAAGGTTCCCAACTCCTACCTAGCTGTTGTGTGGATTCCTCTGAGACACAGCTGGTTAGGCCTCTCTGAAGGAATAGCTGAACACAATAGCAATGCTCAGCTTGCAATTCTTCTAGTCCCAGATCTACTTGCCAGTCTGCTCCAAGCCTGTGCCTTTAAACTCAATTATGTCTCTACCATCATCTCACATAGTTTTCCAAGCCAAGCAAACACGAAATTTTATCTAGCCTTTCCTCTTCTCTTTTTCTTCTCTCCTCTTTTGATGGTTGTAATGGGTTGAATTGTGTCCCCCAGAAAGATATGTTGAAGTTCTAATCTGTGGTACCTATAGATGTGACCTCATTTGGAAATTGGGTTTTTGCTGATGTAATTAATCAACATGAGGTCCTACTAGAGTAGGGTGGGCCCTGATCCAATAAGACTGGTGTCCTTATGAAAAGGGACAAAGAGACTGACAGAGACACAGAGGGAAGATCACTATGTGAAGACGGAAGCAGAGATTAGAGTTTTCCTGCCACAAGGCATGGAATGTTTTGGACTACAAGAAGTTAGGAAAGACGCATGGAACAGATTCTCCCTCAGAGACCTCAGAAGGAGTCAACACGGATGACACCTTGATTTCGGACTTCTGGCCTCCAGAACTGTGAGAGAATGTTTCTGTTGTTTTAAGTCACCCAGTTTGTGGTAATTTGTTACAGCACCCTTAGGAAACTGATACAACTCTGTCAATTTTCTTTTCTCCATTTTTAGCCTCTGCCCCCATTCCCGTCCTGCTGTCTGACCTCTAATATGGCTGTGTTATGAGTGGATGCCATTTTTAAGGTGAGTAAATGAGCTTTTCTACTTTTTCTATGTTGTTGTTGTTAGCTGCCGTCGAGTTGATTCTGCCTCATAGCAACCCTATAGGACAGAGTAGAACTGCCCCATGAGGTTTCCAAGGAACAGCTGGTGATTTTGACTGGCTGGCCTTTTGGTTAGCAACTGAGCTCTTAACCACCGTGCCACCAGGGCTCCACTTTTCCTATGATGTACTCATAATTAAATAACAGGAATAAAGGTGTTCACATCACCTGTGTGTGCCCCACTCTCCCCGAACAAGTGTTTTACCTGTAAACATTTCTGGTGCTATCAAAGCCCATAATAAATTGTAGAACTTGTCAGTTGCACATTTATTGGCAAACACCACTTTGAAAGGATGCGGCCCTAGAGGATAAATCTTGACAGTGGTTTTAACCACCGTGCATTGAAACACTGGTACAGACATCAGATTATGAGAGCAGAGTCTGCTCATGGATTGTGCTGATTCTGCTCACCCGTTCGCCCTCCACGTCTGACTGTTATTTGGTTATCCATCCCAATCAAAACAAGTCCCTCTAGCCTGTAATCTGCTTCCCTGATGGATGCAAGACAGCATCTTGTGCAACGTCCAGATTTTACCCCCAGACCCCACAACCTGAGATTTAAATGTGACAATGCTATTATGTTATAGTTTACCTTGAAAAACCACATACCTCTGGCTAGACAAGACAGGCAATCTGGTGCCAAGGGTATTTGGGGGTTTACTTTAAGTACATTTTCCGGAGATGCTGCAGAGAAAAAGTGAAGAGCCAGAACTGATACGGGGTAAGTAAGTCAGTCCTCTAGGCAAACAAAATTGCTTGTTCTTCACCACTGAACAGTGTTTCTGTAACAACACACTAAAAAGCAGCCAGAGCAGACACATGGGAGACTTCTTCATATGCGATATAATGGATAGCCAAGAGAAAATCATGATTCTGCAACTAACATACTGTTTAAGATGGAGGGGAGTAAAACTCTGCTAAACTTTATAAAACTCATCTTGCGTTGGCTTTCTTTCTCAAAGGAATCACAGAGATTACTCTTTCAAAAGCACTTCCTCTCCCTTTGGTTTACTGTGCCTTAAAAATGTGCAGAAAGGGAATTGTGTCCATTAATGATGTTCCTACTTCCAATCAAATTGTGGTTTCTAGATTGCCACTTCCTCCTAGCTTTCTCTAATTAAGTGGCACCTATGCTGCTTAGCAATTAATTCTAAGAGCTTCAAAATGGTTTGCAAGCTTGCCTGGCCTGAAGGGTGGAGAAAGGATTGTAGTTAGAGTGCCTTATTCTGTCCCTCAGTATTTTTGTCTAATTGCCAAATTAAACAAAGTTGAAAGCTTTGTATTATTAATTGGAAGAAAATGGCTTTGTGATACAGTATACCCAACCCTTGAAACATTCTTAATATATTAGTACCTACCATAAGCTGTATCAAAATCTAATTATTGGGGGGAAAAAAGCTTGAATTTAAATGATTGAAAGGGTCTAAGAAAGAATCTCATTTGGCTGTCTCTGATTTGATGGTTCAATAGGTGATGATGTCTTCATATCCATTAAACATCTTATCAGATTTATTCACATTAGATTAGATCATAATTTCCCAAATATATTGAACCATCAATACTATTTTTAGTGGATGCATACAAAATTTAAGGAATCTTGTTAGAAGAAACCAAATTAATCTTTTGATAGCCAGGAAATTATGTTGTGGTGAAATTAACAATTTTAAATAAGCGGAGAGTCTAATTTTAACTGCAACTCTCAGCCACCACCCCTCTTATCCTTTGGCTGTCACTTTATGGGAGTTCATATAAGTGGTGTGATATTCCAAAAGCATATACGAATGTGCCAGGAACCTTGTTAAATGCTTTTCTCAGTTAACCATTGTGATCTGGGTAAGCAACAAATACAGAAACAAAAGACAAAAGCCAAAAACATTTTCTCGTTTCTTAAAGCTTTGTTTGATAATGATGCTTTCAAAACTAAAACTGTCAGAAATAGTTATGCTTTACTATACCAAAAAAACAAAACCAAACCCAGTGCCATGGAGTCGATTCCGATTCAGAGGGACCCTACAGGACAGAGTAGAACTGCCCCATAGAGTTTCCAAGGAGCACCTAGTAGATTCAAACTGCCAACCCTTTGGTTAGCAACCGCAGCACTTAACAACTACCCCACTAGGGTTTCCATTATGTTTTACTATACATGTGTGAAATTGCAGTTTGGAAATATGGAATTGCTTGGTCTTTTTTATTTTGTCCTGTGTATGAAGAAATAAATGCATTATTTGAATGCAGGAAATAATATTTGCAAAGTCAAGGAGAAATGAACCTCTAAAGAATCTGTAGTGGGCACCTTTCCTTTCTATAGTTAATCTTACATTATGCCAAGGCCCGAAATGAAAACTGAAAAATTTTTCCAAATGCAAGAACTTGTTTTATATTCCACCTGTCAGTTTCACGATATATGATTAGAAGTCAGATTTTCTAAGGTTAAAACATGCAGTTATTTTGTATATATGGTAACAGTTATCTGAATACACAAAAATATCTAGATAAGTTGCCCAGTATTTTCAGTTTTCATTGGGGTGTTTGGTATCATATAGACCTAGTATGATTCTACAAAGACTATTTTGGATCTTTAAATAGTGACTGATAAGATTTGAAAACCACAGAAGCTTAACTTAAAATATCACTACATCAATTTACTTCCAAACGAGTCATTAAATGATTTGGTTGCAAATTATTTGACACTTTGTTATTTCTCAAGAGCCCTACAAAGAGGATCCTGGATAACCCATCTAACATTTAACAGATGAGGAGGCTGAGGTTCAAAGGGATACAATTGCTGAACTCACTGGTCGTTCTAATCACTATTCCATGGGAAATAGCAGGAATAGAACTATAATTCTTTCATTCACGCAACAGTTATAAATTCATTACTGGAGGACTAATGTGCGCCTGACCCAAGCCATGGTGTTTTTAATCACCTCATATGCATGGGAAAGCTGGACAATGAATAAGGAAGACCTAAGAAGAATTGACGCCTTTGAATCATGGCGTTGGTGAAGAATATTGAATATACCACGGACTGCCAAAAGAGTGAACAAATCTGTCTTGGAAGAAGTACAACCAGAATGCTCCTTAGAAGCAAGGATGGCGAGACTACATATTGCATACTTTGGACATGTTGTCAGGAGGGATCAGTCCCCGGAGAAGGACATCATGCTTGGCAGAGTACAGGGTGAATGGAAAAGAGGAAGACCCTCAGCGAGGTGTATTGACACAGTGGCTGCAACAATGGGCTCAAGCATAACGACGATTGTAAATAAGGATGGTACAGGACTGGGCAGTGTTTCATTCTGTTGTGCATAGGGTTGCTATGAGTCGGAAACAACTTGAAGGCACCTAACAACAACATGGACTGCCAAAAAATTAACAATTGCTTGAGCATAGCAACAATTGTGAGGATGGTGCAGGACCAGGCAGTGTTTCGTTCTGTTGTACATAGGGTTGCTATGAGTCTGAACTGACTCGACGGCACCTAACAACAACAACAACATGGGTAAAGTGGAGCTCTGGTGGTGCAGTGGTTGAGTTCAGATGCTAATGAAAAAGGTCAGCTGTTTGAATCCACCAGCCGCTCCTTGGAAGCCCTATGGGTCAGTTCTACTCTGTCCTATAGGGTAGCTATGAATTAGAATCAAATCAACTCAAGGGCAACAGGTTTGGTATTGGTTTGGTTTATGGGTAAGGCACGATGATAATTGTGAATAATACAAGTAAACAGAACACATTCTTAGTTCTTAAAGCTTGGTTTAATAATAATTATATCAAAGTTTCTTGGATATATTTTATTATAAAAAAAAAATTACCATTTCTAGAACCATAGAGTTAACCTGGGTTAACTACATTTATAAATACTAATAGATTAACATTTACAGGGAAAAGGTGATTAGATTCAACTGAAAGGTTTAGGCATTAAGTTAATGAGAATTTAGTCTTCAAGCACTTTCTCTAACCTCATCTTCTTTTCGACAGGTCTGTTATGAAGCTGCATCTCCAAAACACTTAGACTTGGATACCTTTCCATCTCCTCCATATGACAAAGGTATTCAACATTCCAAATGCACTGAGTATAATAACAATTTATTTTATCTCCAATCTTGGAAATTCCCTGGGATGTTTTACCTTCTACTGTTTTTTTGTTTGTTTGCTTCTCTTACTAAATGAACTGCTAAATTGCTATTTCATCTCTCCCTGCTTCCCTCTGTCTTATACACAGACACGGACACACACACAGACACACACACACACACATCCTGTGTTTTCCTTTCTCTCTCCCTGTAGAATTTACTCATGCTTTGAACATCTCATTTGACTATCGTACCTTCTTCTCAATCCTTATTAATCTCTTCTTTAACCTTTGCCATCATAATACTCTATTAACAGAAGCCTCTACCGCTCATGTCCCACTCAAAACTTAATGCATAATATGACCTTTGAGATCTACATCAATTCATTGCATCTCATCTCCAATTCTGCCCAAGTAACTTCCTACTTACCAGTTGTTTGCATATAGGTATTTTTTTTCTTTTTTTCATTTAATACCTAAGTTTATTACATGGGCTTTAACCAAACTAAAAAATGGTATTGTTGATTCCTATCTCATGAAAAAAAAAAAAAAAATCTCATGAGAGAGGCCATAATCCATGTACCAGAGTAGACTGCATCTATCTATTCTTTCTTTGATCATAGATAATAAAACCCTGGTGTGGTAAATTATATTATTGTTCAAAATATTTCAACCCCACCCTGCTGGAACACTCCATGAGGGATTTCCTTGCTCCATTGATAGCAGGATTGGGGCTATGGGATTTGCTTTAGACAATGACGTGTGAGTCTGTTGTTGTTGCTTGCAGTCGAGTCGAGACTGGCCCCTATAGTGACTGGCTTATAGTGCTCTATCATGAGATCGGAAATGTCCTAGGAAGGGACTACTCTATTAATTTGAGTCCCAGAGTAAATACATGATGGACCAGAAATGAAGTTGAACATCAGTGAACAATAAAAATAAATTTTTATTGTTTTAAGCCAGTGAGATTTTGTGGTTGGTTGTTACTGTTACTTAAGCTAAGGTGACTGATGTACCTGGTAGATATGTTTATTATCTGTAATTTGTCAGTGTTACTTTGTATGGCATCACGAACCTAAGAGTGAATGTTCTAGTTTCCTAGGGTTGCCATAACAAAATACTACAGAGTAGCTTTAAAGGATGGGAATTTTTTTTTTCTCACAGTTCCGGAGGCTAAAAATTCAAAGCAGGGTCTTCCCTTGTGTTGATTCCTTCTGTAGGTCCCTCTCCAAGTTTCTGGTGGCTGTTCGAAATACTTGGCATTCCTTTATAGGTTCATCTGCCTACGTCCTCACATGGTGTCTAGCCTCGTGTGTGTCTCTCTGTGTCTTTACTCACCTTTATAAGATGCCACTGAGAAAGGATTAGGTTGAGGAGCCACCCTACTCCATTTTGACTTAATTAATATAACAAAAGAAAAACTCTGTTTCCAAACAGCATCATATGCACAGGTACAGGAGTTAGGACTTCAACATCTATTTTGGGGGGACACAATTAAATCTATAACAGTGAACAACATGCATCCCTCAATATCTGTCCCTTCTCCTGATGTCCAGTTTTCTGTCTCATTAGTCATCCGGGTGTGAAATCTTGGTGTAATTTTTTTATTCCGCCCTATGTTCATCTACCATTTACTTATTAATTATAGCCCTATACTGATAAACTTTTTAAAAGACATATGTTCTAATTTTAGATGGTACTCAGATCTCTTGTACCTAACTTTTCCCAAGAAGTAGTAGCTTCTGGCATGGGTTAAAGACTTAAAATTAGAAAAACAACAGCTAACGCATAATTAGAAGTCAGATTTTCTATTTAAAAACAAGTAAGCATGGAAAGAGCCAAGTGTCATTTTAAGCACTTTTTAGATATTGTCTTGTTTAATGCTCACAATGATCCTAAATTTGGTGTACTATTATATTTCACATTTTAAAATTGAAGAAGCTAAGGCATAGGGAATCTAAGTATCTTGTCCAACATCACACATTTGGTAAGTGTCAGAGACAGGATTTGAACCCGGTCAGTCTGGCATCAATGCCCCATGCTTTTAACCATCACCCCAAGCTCTCTTTTAGTAGGATCAGTAGGGGGATGATACTTTTCGTTAGCAGAGTAAAGGAGTTAAAAGTTCTATGTTTTCTGGGGTGTAGTCTCTCCCTTCTGATTCTTGACAACCCTCCCTTTCCCAAACTGACCCACCTAATTTTCCAGGTAAAGTGGGATGATTCTAGTTTGGGTGGGGCCCAGAGACAGGGAAGAAGGGAGTAGTAGTTCTACCACATACTGTAGAAAGCAGGGATTTTTTCTGGAGTATTTTTCACAAGTAGGGTATATATCCTCTCTTCGGGCGCATAACAAACCTCTTAAGATTCATATGTGGCCCATTCCTGATACTAGGGAGGAAGTTTAGAGATCAAAACCTCAATTATGATAAATGCATGCATTCGGCTGAAATGTTCTCAGTAGATTTTAGCTGCAGAAAACTGGCAGCAGTAAGAAGTTAGTTGAAGAATTAGAGGTTTGAGGACCCTGCAAAATCTCCATTAGTGAAGGATTAATACAGTCAGCTTCGTCTTTTTTTTTTCTTTCTTTCTCATTTTCATTCAAGTCTGGAACATTATCTTTCATCAGAATATTGTAATAGTTCCCATTTTCTGGTCAGATAACTTCACCTGCTTCCTACTGATGACTGAAAGCATTCTAAAATACTTTGCTAGCCTCCAACCACTCCTTCCTGTTTTATTTCTCATTTTTTTTCCTTTCGAACACCCTACACTTCACCCATGTTCTGTACTTCCTGCTTCATTGTCTTTGCTCAAACTGTTTCCTCTGCCTAGAATACTCTCTCCCCTTCCCACTTCCATATATTCAAATTCTCCAACTTCAAATGCAAACTCATCTCCTTCAAGAAAATTTTTTCTGATTCCTTAGCCTAAGGTAATTTCTCATCCTTCAGAAACACCATAGAAATTTTCTGGTTTTCTCTTAGAATAGATATCAGTTACTGCTTTACAGTTAATGAGCTGTGTCTTATGTACCCCATAAGACTATACACTTTTTGAGGGGAAGGGCACTTGACGTTTATCTTTACATCATTCTGGTTCATAGCCTTTGTTTCTACATCCATGCATTTATTTATTCAAAGGAGCAAACAGAAGAGAAACGGCACCTGCATCCATGGAACTAATATGGAATGAGGTAAGTACACATAGTAAGCCTTCAAATATTTGTTGAATGAATGCTAATCCTAATTGACATATTTACTGGTCTTTTTTTTTTATGGAAATGAATAGGCTCTTAAGTGAAAAAGAAATATTGTTTTTCTCTATTGTTAACTATTTAAAGGTAACTCAAGGTAAATGCAAAGGTCTATAGGGCTCACTCAATATTTATAATCCACAGGGAAGTTTGCTGTTGTTGTTAAGCACCGTCAATTCAGTTCCCACTCATATTGATCCTATGTACAACAGAACGAAACACTGCCCAGTACTGTGCCATCCTCACAATTATGGGTATGCTTGAGCCCATTGTTTGCAGCCACTGGGTCAATCCACCTCATCGAGGGTCTTCTTCTTTTTCACTGACCCTCTAATTTACCAGACACGATGACCTTCTCCGGGGACTGGTCCTTTCTGATAACATGTCCAAAGCATATGAGAAGAAGTTTCACCATCCTCGCTTGCAAGGACCTTTCCTATTGTACTTCTTCCAAGGCAGATTTGTTCGTTCTTCTGGCAGTCTATGGTGTATCCAGTATATTTTCACCAACACCATAATTCAGAGACATCAATTCTTCTTCAGTCTTCCTTATTCATGGTCCAGCTTTCACAAGCATATGAGTTGATTGAAAATGTCATGGCTTGGGTCAGGTGCGCCTCTGGCCTCCAAGTGATATCTTTGTTTTTTAACACTTTAGAGACCTTTTGCAGCAGATTTGCCCAAAGCAATATGTCATTTTATTTCTTGACTGCAGCTTCCATGGGTGTGGATTGTGAATTGAAGTAAAATAAAGCCCTTGACAACTTTTATATTTTCTCTGTTTATCGTGATGTTGTTTATTGGTCCAGTTGTGCGGATTTTTGTTTTCTTTGTGTTGAGGTGCAACCCATACTGACGGCTGTAGCCTTTGATCTGCATCAGTAAGCACTCTAAGTCCTCTGCTTTCAGCTAGCAAGGGTGTGTCATCTGCATATTGCAGGTTATTAATGAGTCGTCCTCTAAACCTGATGCTGCCTTCTTATAGTCCAGCTTCTCAGATTCTTTGCTCATGGTACAGATTCAATAAGCATGGTGAAAGGAATCAACCCTGACACACACCCTTCCTGACTTTAAACCACGCAGTATCCCCTTGTTCTGTCTGAACAACTGCCTCTTGGTCTAGGTGCAGATTCCACATGAGCACAATTAAGTGTTCTGGGATTCCCATTCTTCACGATATTATCCATAATTCGTTATGGTCCACACAGTCGAATGCCTTTGCATAGTCAATAAAACACAGGTTAATATCTTTCTGGTATTCTCTGCTTTCAGCCAAGATCCATATGATATCAGCGATGATATCCCTTGTTCCACGTCCTCTACTGAATATGGCATGAATTTCTGGCAGTTCTCTGTCAATGTACTGTTGCAACCACTTTTGAATAATTTTCAGCATAATTTTTACTTCTCTGTGATATTGAGTTTGTTTGAAAATTTCTGCATTCTGTTGGATCACCTTTCTTTGGAAAAGTGGGCACGAATATGGATCTCTTCCAGTCAGTTGGCCAGACAGCTGTCCTCCAATTTTCTTGGCATAGATGAGTGAGCACCTCCAGTTGGAACATCTCAATTGGTATTCTGACAATTCCTGGAGCCTTGTTTTTGCCAATGCTTTCAGTGTAGCTTGGCTTTCTGCCTTCAATACCATTGGTACTTGATCATATACTACCTCCTGAAATGGCTGAATGTTGACTAATTCTTTTTGGTACAGTGACTATGTGTATTCCGTCTATCTTCTTTTGATGTTTCTTGTGTTATTCAACATTTTCCCTGTAAAATCTTTCAATATTGCAACTTGAGGCTTGAAAATTTTTTCTTCAGTTCTTTCAGTATGACAAATGCCAAGTGTGTTCTATATTTTTGGTTTTCTATCTCCAGGTCTTTGCACATTTCATTATAATACTTTACTTTGTCTTCTGGAGTGGCCCTTTGCAATCTTCTATTCATCTCTTTTACTTCATCAATTCTTCCTTTCGTTTTAGCTACTCTACACTCAAGTGCAAGTTTCAGAATCTCTTCTGAAATCCATTTTTTTTTCTTTCCTGTCTTTTTAATGCCCTCTTGGTTTCTTCATGTATGATGTCCTTGACATCATTCCACAACTTGTCTGGTCTTGAGTCATTAGCATTCAATGCGTCAAATCTATTTTTGACATGGTCTCTAAATTCAAGTGGGATACACTCAAGGTCGTATTTTGGCTCTCGTGAATTTGTTTTAATTTTATTCAGCCTCAACTTGAATTTGCATATGGGCAATTGATGGTTTGTTCTGTAGTCAGCCCCTGGCCTTGACTGTCTCCATCATCTGTTTCCATAGATGTAGTCAGTTTGATTCCTGTGTATCTCATCTGACAAGGTCCACATGTATATTCACCCTTTATGTTGTTGAAAGAAGATATTTGCAATGAAGAAGTCATTGGTCTTGCAAAATTCTATCATGAGATCTCTGACTTCGTTTCTAACACCAAGGCCACATTTTCCAACTACTGTTCCTTCTTCTTTGCTTCCAACTTTTGCACTCCAAACACCAGTAATTTTCAATGCATCTTGATTGCATGTTTGATCAGTTTCAGGCTGCAGAAGTTGGCAAAAATTTTCAATTTTTTCATCTTTGGCCTTTGTGATTGTTGCATAAGTTTGAATGATAGTCGTATTAACTGTTCTTCCTTGTAGGCCTATGGATATTATCCTATCACTGACAGTGCTGTACTTCAGGACAGATCTTGAAATGTTCAGGGATGTTTAAGACACCATAAATCCAATGAAAGTTGGTAATAACAGACATATTTAAGGCATTTTAATGTTTTCTTTATTAAATCTGCTTTTAAAAAATCCACAGAGGGAGGAACAGTTAAGCATTCTGGACCAATGTTTCTCCAGACTTTATATGTTACAGAATTGGGGCCTCATGATCAAATCAGCCACACTCAGCATAGAAAATGCTCCTGATTAAGGTTATTATTAAGGTGAAATGGTTTATGGGCTCAGGGGGTTTACTCTCGCCATTAAAATACTAATTCTAATGGCACCAAAGACAAATCTAGCTTTTTGACAGACATTAGTGAAGTTCTAGTTTGATATGCGCAAATTACAAAAGAAAAAGCGTGTTTAAGGATGACTGCTATCTTTAAGCCTAAACAGTATTGATCACTTTGAGAATTTCTGCTCTAGGTTATTTAGGATAATCTGCACCACCTCATCAAAATTAACCATAAAAAGCATCATGAAATCTCATGTACACTTTTTCTAATTTCAGGATCAGTAGACAACAATGTCTTCTCCAACTCAGGGCACTTGCCAAACCCATCCTAGGGATGAGCAACTCTCATGTAGCCAGGTAGGAAGCAGGGTTGGCACCAAAGTGTTACTGTCATTGGCTTTCAGTGCTTACAATCCCCCTTTCAACAGACCAATTCCTACTGATCCTTTAAGACTTAGATAATGGACCACCTCTTCTAGAGGGCCTTCCTTGACTATGCCCTGGTCCCTCCTCTGTGTATACGTATCACCTTGTGTATGCCTCTGTAAGTGTTCTTACAATATTGTATCCTAATTGATTTCCAGTTTCTCCCACTAAATGGAATGTACCTTGAAGGAAATGCAAGAGTCCCTATATCTCCAGTAACTGATACTATGTCTGCGGGAATCCATAAATAAATATTTGATGACTGACTGAGTGACTGAATGAATGAATTGCATGTATTAGGCAGTGGAGTTGCCTTAGGAATAGAGATGGTATTAGGGAATCTCGAAGAGACCATTGTTTAAATTGCACCTTCCCCACTTGGAGATTGGCTGGTAACTAAAATTTCCTAATTGGAAATTCAGTTCTTTTTCTTTTTTAAAAAAAATGCATGTATTCCTGGCGTGGAGAACACATGCAATCTTATCAGTCATTTATGGATTAGGGTGATTGTTCTCAAACTTTAGCACTCATCAGAATCACCTGGAGGTTGTGGGGATTGCAACTAATGTCACAAAACCATATGTGTCTAAATTTTTAAAGGAGAAATTAACTTGAGTTTTAAACTTTCACCTAAAACACAATTAAAAAAAAATCACCTGGAGGACCTGGTAAAAACACTGATTGTTAGGCCTCTCCACCAGCGCATCTGATTCAGTGAGTTAGGCCTGAGAATGTGCATTTCTAACAAGTTCTCAGGTGATGCTGATGCTGCTGGTCCAGAGACCACACTTTGAGAACCACTGGCTTACTGCAAATGAGTTCATCAGATCATGTCCTAAAGGCAGATTTTGAGGGTTGAAGAGAGAGCAGAAGAACATGAAAGGAGGAAGGAAAGAAGAATGAATAAGAATGGCTCTAAGACATGCTACATTTCTTAAGTTTTCTGAAGGTCTGATCTAGTGAGCAGAAATCCTTGACATGTAATGTGTAGTTGTGGAATTGGCATAGCGCACTCACCTTTGGAATAGAAAATATGACTTTCTAAATACAATATTCTTTACACTTTAAAAAGGGAATTTTAGTAAATGAGATAAATGCTTACTTATCTCATTATATATGTGTGTATATATATATATATACACATATATATAGCATACTTTTCCAAGTCATTTGGCCTTTAAAAAGTGAGACTGTTTTTTTGTCCAACAACGACAGACTGTTTTGTGCTATTTCCCCCATGAGCACTGCTGTTATAACTTAATAGTTATTAAGTAGTTAAGTGCTACAGTTGCTAACCAAAGGGTCGGCAGTTCGAATCTCCCAGGCACTCCTTGGAAACTCTATGGGGCAGTTCTACTCTGTCCTATAGGGTCGCTGTGAGTCGGAATCGACTTGACGGCACTGGGTTTGGGTACTGGGTTATAGTGGCTTTATTCTTACAGAAGAGGTTTTTCCTCTTTACAGTTTTTTGCTACATAGGATTTTCCTGCTGCCCATCAAACTGGAACCGTACTAAACAACATGGAACAACTTGAAGTGGGCTGGGGTATAGCAATCAATGACCACTTTCTTGTATTTAAAAAAAACAAAGCAACAAACCAAACATTTCCTCCTTTTAACTTGAGCCTAATATATCTGTTAGGAATGCAGTTGCAAATGCATCCAATCAATTAAACAGGTCACACACTGATAAGCTTTAAGATTTATTGGTTAGAAGTGAAATGTAGAAACATATTATGTCAAAGGAAGTAGGATCCATAGTTTAAAGGAAGATAAATCAGATCTTGAAGGTAATAGTCTGCAGAAAAGTCATTTTAAAGAGACACCGTACATGGTGGATTCAATAACTTGAAGGGAACAAGAATTATAATAGTGCTAAACGGTGAAGCTCAGAATTTAACAGCCCCAGAAAATTTAATAGAAAAGAGCCATGCTTCATAATGTGGGTTAGGAAACTGCAAGGATAGAACTCATAGTCCTCATTTCTGTTATTTGGAAAAAGAAAAATAATCTGTCTCATGATAAGACATGATAACAATTCTAGTGGTTTCAAAATACTCAATTAATCATTTCTAGTCCCAATGTTGTAAAATGAATCACGACACAAAATCCGTCTTCAGACATTGCCCTTTTTCTTTTCTTTCTCCTCTGATCCCTCTCCACAAAATGTGTGAATGCATAAATAATGAAAGAAGAGACTAAGACAGAGAATCACCACACAGAACGAGATAAAGAAGACATCAATTAGGTTCTTTCTCAAAATTTCATGTTTCAAGATTTGTTCATACAGGGACTAAACCTTCCTTACATATTGACTCATATTGTAACAGTCAAGCCAGTCAGAACCTTTAAAGAAAGTGAAAGTCGTGACTAAATTAGGTGGGTATTTATTAGAATGATTCTCCAGAACATGCATGTACTCAGGTAATAACAGTTTATGTGCGTTCTAATACATACTAACCAACTTTGAAATGAAAAAGGAAGTACAAAAGCCTTTTTATTCTCACTAATCTATTATTATAAATATGATACTTATTAATTATATTTTAGTGACAGCAATGTTACTGAATGTGGTTCATCATTTTTAAATTCTTGCTTTAATAATTTGTGACACAGTGATTTAACAGTCAGGTTCTAAATTCAATATATTTTGATAACTTATTTTTCATGGTGGTCATAGTTGAAAAAAGGCACCTCACAAAATTACATAAATAAAATAAAATAAAAGGAGTGCAGAGTTACCTACATTTACTAAATATTGATGCCTAATTTTAAGTTCTAACCGTCAGTTTATTTTGTTGTTGAGAATATATGCACCAAAACATATACCAGTTCAGCCATTTCTACATGTACAATTTAATGACACTGATTACATCCTTGAGTTGTGCAACCATTCCTAACCATCAAATTTTTAAAGGTTTTTGGTTAAATTGGGTTCATACATTTGTTTTGTTCATACATTTGGTCATACATTTATAGTATTGTTCAGGCATACGTTGAGTTCAAGACCTTTGATTTTGTTTTAAAACACTTGGAAGTAAATTGCAGACATCATAGTGCTTTGCCCTATGCTGTAATCTGCTCAGAATAAGAGCATTCTTTTACATAATCACTATTCTAATATCACATCTAATAAAAATAAAAATAACTCTGTAATATAATCTAATAGGACCAGTTCACATTAGAATTTCCCCAATTGTTCCAAGAGTATCTTTCATAACTTTTTGTTGCTGTTCTTATTGTTTTTTTGTTTTTGTTTTTGAGTCAATGTTCAATCTAGGTTCACATGTTGATTTTTTCTTTAGCCTCTTATGGAAAAGAATACCTCTCTCTCATCTTTTTTTTTTTTTTTTTTAGTTCTTCATGACATTTGCTTTCTTTAAGGGTACAGGACTCTTGTCCTGTACAATGTCCTACATTCTCGATTCCTATGACTGTTTTCTCATGGTATCGTTTAACTTTTTTTTTTTTAATCTCACGTATTTCTTATAAACTAAATGTTAGATGTCTAGAGGCCTGATTAAATTAAGATAAAGTGTTTTTGCAATGATATTTCAAAGGTGTTATTGTTTAATGCAATTTTCATTAAGTTGGTAGGCACATTGTGTCCAGCTGTATCTATACAGGTGACATTAAGTTTCAATCACTTGCTAAAGGTGGTGACCTCCTGATATATCCCACGGGGTCAAGATATTCTTTCCTACAACAACTGATTACTTTAGCATTCATTAATGACTCTTGCTTTAATCAATTATTACTTTGACGGTTATAAAATAGTGACTTTCTGAGTTTATCATTTATTGTATATCTAATTTATTAAGTGGCAATCAATAAAAAATACCTCTCCTCTCTTCCCCCTTTTCCCCTCCTCCATTTTTTTTTCTTGAGTATCACTGTGGACTCATGGATTTTAACTCATTCAGTGTGTTACAATTAATTACACTCACTAATCTTTTTACTTGGATCCACAATCAATGCCCGTGGAAGCAGTAGTCAAGAAATCAAACCATGTATTGCATTTGGCAATTATGCTATAGAAGACCTCTTTAAAGTTTTAAAAAAACAAAGATTTCACTTTGAGGACTAGGGTATGCCTGACTCAAGCCATGATATTCCCAATAGCCTCATATGCATGTGAAAGCTGGACAATGAATAAGGAAAATCCAAGAATAATTGAAGCCTTGAATTATGGTGTTAGTGAAGAATATTGAGTACACCGTGGATCGATAGAAGAACGAACAAGTCTGTCCTGAAGAAATATAGCCAGAGTGCTCCTTGGAAGTGAGGATGGTGAGACTTCATCTCACGTACTCTGGGCATGTTCTCAGGAGGGAGTAGTCCCTGGAGAAGGACATCATACTTGGTAAAGTAGAGGGTCAGCAAAAAAGAGGAAGGCCTTCACTGAGATGAATTGACACAGTGGCTGCACAAATGAGCTCAAGCATAACACAATTATGAGGATGGTGCAGGAGCAGGCAGTGTTTCATTCTGTTGTAGGTAGGGTCGCTATGAGTCAGAACCGACTGGACAGCACCTAACAACGACAATTCTTTGGATGCTCAAATTTTTCCAAATGGGGCCTGTAGGAGCACCTTCAGTTTGGTTCCTATATCCTTGTGATGTGATGTGTCTCTATTAGTCTTTGAGCACTTCCTTTCTCTCTGGCACAAGATGTCTCAGTCTCACCTTGCACTTTCCCTGACCCAGACCTGTATTCAACCAATTCTCAAAGGAGCCCTGGTTCCTTTTATGGGGGAACTGAATTTAGAAATATGCTACGTATATCATGCTTCTGGAAACCCTGTAAAGTAGTGGTTAAGAACTACGGCTGCTAACCAAAAGGTCAGCAGTTCAAATTCACCAGACGCTCCTTGGAAACTCTATGGGGCAGTTCTGCTCTGTCTTATAGGGTCTCTATGAGTTGGAATCGACTCGACGGCAATGGGTTTGGTATCATGCGTCTGGGGTGTCATTTCTTCTAGGGCTATCAATAGTTAGAGCTCGGAAAATTGTGTTTTTTTTAAAGTATGGGTTCATATTGTACTTTCAGTTCATTTTTAGAATTGCAGGCCTTTTTCTTAATTTGTTTTACATTTGCATCTCTTTTACTTACTCTGAAAATATTGATTCCTAACAACATATACACATACATGTACACTTACTTACTTTATACAATATGCCTAAATTAATTTCAAAATTACATCAATATTACTAATAAAAAAGATACATACTGAGCTTTCTTTGTAGTGTTTGTTTTTATTTATGTTTGCCTTTTGAATGTATCCAACTAAGGATGTACAGTCAGAATACTGTGTTAAAAATTACTTTAAATAACCATTTTCTCTGTATGCGTACGTCATCAGTTCGACATACATTTATGCTCGTGTTTCTATTTGTGTTTAAAGGTTTAATTTTTGTGTTCCTTAATTTTGTTTATTTTTTAACATGTAAAGGTTTTGGATAGTTCAAAGTCAACACTACATATAAAAAATATATACTCAGAGAGGACTTGCTCAAACCCTGGTCCCTTCCACCTCATCCTTCTCTCCATTTTATTAGTTTCTGATAGTTCTAGTTAGTCTTTCCTGCATTTCTTTTTATAAAAATAAGCAAATATTCTCCTTGTTAATATTTTTTTATGGTCCCACGTACCTCACTGTGAAGATGCGTCACTGATTTATCCAACCAGTCTCCTCTGAATGGACATCTGGATAATTTCCTAATGTTTGTTGTTACAAATAATGCTTCCATGAATAACCTTGTGCATATGTTTCATGTTGGTGGAGTTATATCTTCAAGGTAGATTTCTAGAAGTTGAATTGCTGAGTCAAAAGTAAAAATGTGTATTTTTTTTAGATACAGCCAAATGCTCCTCCATGGGGTTTGGAACATTCTGCTTGCTTACCTACCAACAATGTAAAAGAGTGCCTATTTCTTCACACCAAGCTAGCAGAGTTTCTTGTCAGCATAGACGAGAAATAGCATCTCTGTGTAGTTTTAATTAAAACATCTTTTGTGGGTGTGAGACTGAATATTTTTTCACATGTTTTAGGATCTTATGTTTTTCTGTTTCTATGAATAGTCTGTTTCTGTCTTTTGTCCATTTTTTTTCTATTGCGTTTAAAGGTGCAAATATATGAGTTTTATTTGTTTCTTTTTTATAGATGAGGCATCATATCATTTAAGCAATAAAATCACATAGCGTTAGAAATATTTCCAAACATTCATTCTTAAGATGCTCTCTCCATAGCATGAATTGAGACGTCCTTTTCATTATTGGTAAAACATCATTTTTTTTTAAAGTACCGATGGGTATTTATTCTTTAAAAGTATATCCTAGATAACACATTACTGAGAGCCTTTGTTGCCAGAGTAAAAGGCCAGCATCCTTTGAACATTTATCTTTTAGTAAAAGAAAAATGCCTAATGTATCTTCAAGTTCTACAGCTCCTTTACGTGCTTTGTTGCAGAATCATCAAAGGACCTCTGCATAATAAAAAATATTTTCTGCATCACTTCCCATATCTATATTGAAGCATATCATTACATAATGGTCTGGTTTTTGTAAAATCAACCGCATCAGTAACGTGCTGTAAAATGTAAGCAAATTATTCTTTTTACAACTCAAAGGATCATCTTACACACTCCACTTTGGAGACCACTGTTATGTATAATAGCCAATGCCTGTTTTCTTTGAGATAAAGAACCATACTAATGTCCCTAGAATTATTCTAGATGGTCCTTGTCTCTTTCAAACCTCAAAAACTTTTGATGTTCTACTTTGTAAGACTATAGATATTGAGAGTCACAACTTTGGGTTTTACTTGGGTTTAAAAGACAGAGTCTAGTTAATATTGCCAGGACCTTCTATAATGGGCTTACTAGTGTCCCGGAAAGTTTGTCTTCCTGAAACCTCGGAATAACCTTATAGGGATTTTGCAGATGTAATTACTTAAGAAGATGAGGTCATACTGGGTCAGGGTGGTGCTAAATCCAGTGCCTGGTAGCCTTAAAAGAAGAGAGAACACACAGAGATACACACAGGAAAGAAGGCCAATGAAGACGGAGGCAAAGATTGAAACGATGCGGATACAGGCCAAGGAACACCAAGGATTGCTGGCAACCAGCAGAAGCTAGGAGAAAGACATGGAACAGCTTCACCCTGAGAGCTTCTGGAAGGGACCAACCCTGCTGACATCTTGATTTCCAATTTCTGTTCTTCACTGTGAGAGAGTAAATTTCTGTTATTATAAGCTAACCAAGTATGTGGTAATTTGTTATGAGAACCCTAGGAAATAATGTATTAACAAGGTCATAAGGCAACTCTCCCCTATGCATCTGTCAGTTTGTCATACTGTGGGGGCTTGCGTGTTGCTGTGATGTTAGAAGCTATTCCATTGATATTCAAATATCTGCAGGATCACCCACGGTGGACACGTTTCAGGTAAGCTTCCAGACTAGGAAGAAGAACCTGGAGGTTTACTTCTGAAAAAAAAAAAAGTTAGCCAGTGAAAACCTTATGAATAGAAGTGGAACATTGTCTGATATAGTGCCAGAAGATGCACCTGTCAGGTTGGAAGGAACACAAAATATGACGGGGAAAGAGCTGCCTCCTCAAAGTAGAGTCAACCTTAATGACATTGATGGAGTCAAGCTTTCAGGACCTTCATTTGCTGATGTGGCACGACTCAAAATGAGAGGAGCTGCAAACATCCATTAATAATAGGAACGTGGAATGTAGGAAGTATGAATTTAGGAAAAACGGAAATCGTCAATAATGAAATGCATAAACATCAATATCCTAGGCATTAGTGAGATGAAACGGAGTGGAATTGGCCATTTTGAATCAGACAATCATATGGCTTGCTATGCCAGGAATGACTAACTGAAGAAGAATGGTGTTGCATTCATCGTCAAAAAGAGCATCTCAAGAGATATCCCGAAGTACAATGCTGTCAGTGATAGTATAATATACATATCCCTACAAGGAAGACCTGTTAATATGACTATTATTCAAATTTACACAGCAAACACTGAAGCCAAAGATGAAGAATTTGAAGATTTTTACCAACTTCTGTAGTCTGAAATTGATGGAACATGTAATCAGGATGCACTGATAATTACTGGTGATTGGAATGCAAAAGTTGGAAACAAAGAAGAAGGATCGGTAGTTGGAAAATATGGCCTTGGTGATGGAAACAATGCTGTAGAACCCATGATAGAATTTTGCAAGACCAACAACTTCTTCATTGCAGATACCTTTTTTCAACAACATAAATCACTACTATACACATGGACTTCACCAGAAGTAATATGCAAGAATCAAATTGACTGCATATGTGGAAAGAGATGATGGAAAACTCATTATCATCAGTGAGAACAAGGCCAGGTGCCAACTATGTTTATATGCAAGTTCAAGATGAAGTTGAAGAAAATGAGAACAAGTCAATGAGAGCCAAAGTATGACCTGCTATGCCAGGAATGACTAACTGAAGAATGGCTTTGCATTCATCGTCAAAAGAGCATCTCAAGAGATACCCTGAAGTACAATGCTGTCAGTGATAGTATAATATACATATCCCTACAAGGAAGACCTGTTAATATGACTATTATTCAAATTTACACAGCAAACACTAAAGCCAAAGATGAAGAATTTGAAGATTTTTACCAAGAGATCATTAAAAAGATAGGAAAGAAAGAAAAGACGAAAATGGATGTCAGAAGAGACTCTGAAGCTTGCTTTTGAATGTCAAATAGCTAAAGCGAAAAGAAGAAACGATGAAGTCAAAGAGCTGAACAGAAAATTTCAAAGGGCAGCTTCAGAGACAAAGTATTATAATGAAAAATTATTTATAATGAAATGTGCAAAGACCTGGAGATAGAAAACTAGAAGGGAAGAATATGCTTAGTATTTCTCAAGCTAAAAGAACTGAAGAAATGATTCAAGCCTCGAGTTGCAATATTGAAGATTCTACAGGGAAAATACTAAGCGACACAGGAAGCAACAAAAGAAGATGGAAGGAATACACAGAGTCACTGTACCAAAAAGAACTGGTTAACATTCAACCATTTCAGGAGGTAGCATATAGATCAAGAACCAATGGTACTGAAGGAAGGGGTCCAAGCTGCACTGAAGGCATTGGTGAAAAATGAGGCTCCAAGAATTGGAGGAATACCAATTGAGATGTTTTATCAAAAGGATGTAGCACTGGAAGTGCTCACTCATCTATGCCAAGAAATTTCAAAGACAGCTACCAGGCCAACTAAGTGGAAGAAATCCATATTTGTACCCAATCCAAGGAAAGGTGATATAACAGAATGCAGAAATTATCAGATAATATCATTATTATCACACACAAGTAAAATTTTGCTGAAGATCATTGAAAAGCTGTTGCAGCAATATATCAACAGGGAACTGCCAGAAATTCAAGCCAGGTTCAGAAGAGAACATGGAACGAGGGATATCATTGCTGATGTCAGATGGATCATGGCTGAAAGCAGACAATACCAGAAAGATGTTTACCTGTGTTTTATTGACCGTGCAAAGGCATTCTGCTATGTGGTTCGTAACAAATTATGGATAACATTGATGTCTTAGTCATCTAGTGCTGCTATAAAAGAAATACCACAAGTGGATGGTATTAACAAAGAGAAGCTTATTCTCTCACAGCTGAGTAGGCTACAAGTCCAAATTCAGGGTGTCAGCTGCAGGGGAAGGCTTTCTCACTCTGCTGGTTCTTGAGGAAGATCCTTGTGATGCATTCATCTTCCCTTGGTCTGGGAGCATCTCAGCGCAGGAACCTCAGGTCCAAAGGATGCCTTCTGCTCCTGACACTGCTTTCTTGGTGGTATGAGGTCCCCATTTCTCTCTGCTTGCTTCTCTCTTTTATATCTCAAAAGAGATTGTCTTAAGACACTACCTAATCTTGTAGACCTCATCAATATAATTGCCACTAATCCATCTTATTACATCATAGTGATAGGATTTACAGCTTTTAGGGAAATCACATCAGAATATAAAATGGTAGACAATCATAGACTCATACAAGGGAATCATGACCTAGCCATGTTGACAGATATTTTTGGGGGGCACAATTCAATCTACGACAGTTGGGAAGAATGGGAATTCTACAGCATTTAACTGTGCTCATGAGGAACCTGTACTTAGACCAAGAGGCAGTCATTCGAATAGAACTAGGTGATACTGCATGGTTTAGTCAGGAAAGGTGTGCGTCAGGGTTGAATCATTTCACCATACTTATTCAATCTGTATGCTGAGCAAATAATCCAAGAAGCTGGACTACATGAACAAGAAAGGGGCATCAGGATCAGAGGAAGACTCATTAACAACCTGCCGATATACAAATGACACTACCTTGCTTCCTGAAAGTGAAGAGAACTTGAAGCACTTACTGATGAAGATCAAAAACCATAGCCTTCAGTAGGGATTACACCTCAACATAAAGAAAACAAAAATCCTCACAACTGGACCAATAAGCAACATTATGATAAACTGAGGAAATATTGAATTTGTAAAGGATTTCATTTTACTTGGAGTCACAATCAATGCTCATGGAAGCAGCAGTCAAAAAATCAAATGACACTTTGCATTGGCAAATCTGCTGCCTTTAAAGTGTTGAAAAGCAAAGATGTCACTTTAAGGACTAAGGTGTGCCTGACCCAATTCAGGGTGTTTTTAATCGGCTCATATGCATGTGAAAGCTGGACAATGAATATGAAAGACCGAAGAAAAATTGATGCCTTTTAATTACGGTGTTAGAAGAACATTGACTACACCGTGGACTGCCAGAAGAACGAACAAATCAATCTTGGAAGAAGAAGAGCCAAAATGCTCATTACAAGCGAGGATGGCAAGACTTCCTCTCATGTACTTTGGACGTGTTATCAGGAGGAACCAGTCCCTGGAGAAGGATATCATGCTTGGTAGAGTAGAGGGTCAGCAGAAAAGAGGAAGACCCTCAACGAGATGGATTGACACGGGCTGCAACAATGGGCTCAAGCATAATAAGGATTGTGAGGATGATGCTGATGCAGGACCGGGCAGTGTTTTGTTGTGTTGTACATAGGGTCGCTATGAGTTGGTTACTAACAACAACAACAAGGTAACTCTAAATTTTAACTTAGAGGAAATGCCAAACTCTCTTCCAAAGCAGCTGCACCATTTTACATTTCCACTAGCAGTACATGAGAATTGCAACTTTTCAACATCCTTGACACTTGTTTTTTGTTTTTCTGATATATATCCATCCTAGTGCGTGTGAAGTGTATCGCACTGTGGTTTTGATTTGCATTTCTCTAATGCCTAATGATGTTGGTCACCTTTTCATGTGCTTGGTGGCCATTTGTATAACTTCTTTGGAGAAGTGCCTATTCAAATCCTTTGCCCATTTTTTAATTGGGCTGTTCATCATTTTATTATTGAGTTATGAGTTCTTTGTATATTCTGGATACAATTGCCTTATCAGGTATATAATTTGTGAATATTTTCTCCCATTCTGGAGGTTGTCATATAACTTCTTGATGAACAAAAGTTTCAAATTTTGATGAAGCCCAATTAATCTTTTTTTTTTCCTGGTTACTTATGTTTTTGATGTCATATTTAAGAAACCATTGCCTAATTCAAGGCCACAAAACTTTACACCTATGTTTTCTTTTAAGAGTTTTGTAGTTTTAAACCTTACATTTAAGTCTTGATACGTTTTCAGCTAATTTTTGTATATGGTGTGAGGTAGGAGCTCAAAGTCATTCTTTTGCACATGGAGATCCAGTTTTCCCAGCACCATTTCTTTAAAATACTATTATTTTCTCCCTGAATTGTCTTGGAGCTCTGGTTAAAAATCAATTGACCCCAAATGTAAGGATTTACTTCTGGGTTCTCAATTCTATTTCATTGATTTATATGTCTATCCTTATGCTAGTACCACACAGTCTTTATTATAGCCTTGTAGTAAGTTTTGAATTAAGACATGTGAATTCTCCAACTTTATTCTTCTTTTTCAAGTTTGTTTTGACTCTTCTGGGTCCTCTGCATTTTATTATGAATTTTAGGATAACCCTGTCAATTTCTGCAAAAAAGTCAGCTGGGATTCTTTAGGAATGACATTGACTCTATAGATCAAATTGGGGAGTATTGCCTAATTAACAATAATATTAAGTCTTCTAATCCATGCATCCGCATACCTTTCCATTTATTTAAGTGTACTTTAATTTCTTTCAGTAGTGTTTTGTAGTTTTCAGATTATGTCTTGCATCTCCTTGGTTAAATTTATTCATAAGTATTTTATTCTTTTTGATGCTATTGTTAATAGAATTGTTTCCTTAATTTTACTTTTGGATTGTTCATTGCTAGTATAGAAAACCTAACTGATTTTTTGTTGCTGTTGTTGTCGAACTTGTATCTTGCAATTTTGCTGAACTCATTTATTAGCTCTAATTGTTTTTTAATGGATTCTTTTTAGAATTTTCTATATAGAAGAACACATCATCTGCAAATAGAGTGTGATTATATTCTTAACAGTCTGTAAGAAGAGTCCTTAAAGAGGACTTTCTGCTGGTTTAAGAATAGCAATTGTACAATTCCAAGCTAAAGAAGCACCCTTTAAAATGCTGCCAGTGTCTAAAGCCAAAGAAGAGCCTTGCTTAATTCTATTTTTTTAATAATCTCTTTTATACAGAATTGTCTTCTTGGGAGATCCATGAAAGAAAATTTGATTTATTGAGTTGAAGTTAACTATAAATGAAGATATAATCATTTTATAGTGTAGAGTATTACCATACATATGTCATCTGATTAGGATAGGGATCCAGCAGGATATTGTTGCTGTATGAGATTTTTGCTTATTTATACTTTCTCAGAAAATGTCCCCTATATAGGAGAAAAACTATGGGTAGACTACAGGAACACCCCCTGAAACGTGTCCAGCCTTTAGGTCACAAATTAATCTCCTGATAAAGTTTCTACATTACTATTGAAATAAACAATAGGAGTATATTTATGGGGGTTTCACTGTGAGATATACCTCATTATTTGTCTTCAAATGATGTAAAAATCCATGCACTCACTAGGGATGAAACTATGGAGGGTAAACTTCAGGTCTTTTGACAGATGTAAATCACAATAATCCTTTGTGTGTTTCACAGACATAAATATTTCAGTACCACTTCATATACAGAGTTTTCCTCCATTTTATAGTGAACCTTGAATAATTTGGCGTCATACAGTTGCTTTAGTAGGTGTTGTTAACAAGTCCTAATATTGTGGATGTATGTTTGTCTTCCCAACATGTCTTTCTTTGGAGAGCCATCCCTTCCTCAGTGCACTGTAATTCTGCTAAATTTATGGGGTTCCATTTAGTTTACCACAACACATGGGTTTGGGGTGGGCACAGTCTCAGACCTAGCCAAAAAATGTATGTCATGGCTCTGGCCAGAGTGTTTAGCTCAATGATAGGTACGTGACTTAACCAGCCCAATGAAAACCTGTCTTAGGGCTATTCAGTAGGTATTAGGAAATACACTGTCATTTTATCTGGGATTGGGAGCTGTGAAAATGACATGGGTTTGGGGCCGCTGGCAGCTATCTTGCTGCCACATAGATAAAGCCTCCTGAGAGAAAGACAAGCAGAAGCAAGCAGAGGTATAGTCAAGAGTTGGAAAACAAAAACAAACAAAAGTCTTAATGCTATTATTAGAATTCCTGGTTCTAGCTATGCATAAAAACATTCCCATCACTTTGGATTTCTTAGTTATATAATAAGCCAATTAAATTCTTTCTCATATGTGCAAGCTCTAACTCTTTCTCTCTCTTCTCCAGCTAGTTTGAATTTGGTTTCTGTATCTTAGAATTGAAAATGTTCTGACTGATACCTGAATTCTTCTGAATACAAGCTTAGGACTCTTTCCATTAGCCCATGCTGAGTCTAGCAGGTAATTAATGAAGAAGAAACTACAAACAGAGATGCAGAAGAAGAGAAGAAAGAAGTCAAGAGGAAGCAGTTCAAAAGAAGAAAATTATAGAAAGAAAAATAAATAGATCCCATGATAGCAAGTGATGGAAACAGTTCCACCAGATATTCCAAATTCAAGTTCACACCCCTTATTCATAGCCTTTTACCATGGAAATGATCTGGACTTGAATCATTATTAATAAAACTATAGTCACTACTCATAGAACATTTAGGTGACAGTGTTGAAATTGAATATAAAATTCATTAAGACCAATATATTATGTTCCTAATGACACTGAAAAGCCTCAAAGAGCACTGATGACAGGGTGAAACGTTGACTACTGTGATGCCACATATAGAAGCATAAATTTGGTATGATGGGCCCATTTTTCCCCTCTTGATTCCCCTTTTTATAGAGTTACTATCCATCCTGCCACAGAAAAGCATGCGAAATCCTTTGAAAAATTTATTAACAAAAATTTGAACTGGTTCCTTATGTTATAGATGAATGGAGAGAGTATTAATTTAAGAAACTAAAGACTTGTGTGTCAAAGAGAAGGTAAGAAGGGTTGGAGAAGGAGCTTTGGGAAATGTCTTTGAATGCCAAGTGAAATGGTATTTTTGGTGTAGGGCTAGGAAATGAGATCTCATTGGCTAAGACAGGGGTCAACAAACCGCCTGTGGGCCACATTGCACATTGCCTCACTTCTTTTTTTTTTCTTTTTTATAATAAGGCACACAAGCTAAGAATGATTTTTACATTTTTAAACAGTAGCACGTGAAAATTACATGAAATTCAAATATCAGTGTCCATAAACAAAGTTTAATCGGAACATAGCCATTCATTGCTGCATTGCTTTTGGCTGCTTTCATACTACAACTGAAGAGTTGAATAGTTGCAACAGAGGCCACGTGGCACGCAAAGCCTAAAATATTTACTATCTGGCTGAACCATGAGCTTGAGCAATGGGTACATCACACCAACAAAGGATAGGAGATATTACAATGTACTGGTTAAGAAGATGGGATCTGGAGTCAAATTGCCCTGGTTCAGCTGGTTTATCCTGAGCAAGGTACTTACCACAGATTCTGTTTCCCCAACTTTATAATAGGGAGGAAAACATTACCTGGTTACTAGGGCTTTTGTGAGGATCAAGTGGGAAAACCTCAACAAAGCATGTGGTAAATGCTAAAAACATTAACAGGGCATTGTACCTCCGGTAGGAGAGACTTGGGTCTCTTCTTCTATCCTCTCCTTTGAATAGCTAGTTATTTTGTTCCTTTACTCACACACGTATATAAGCTGTGGGTATGCTTTTGCTTTTATGAACCTCAATTAAACTACAAAAAAAAAAAAGATTACTTAGTGAGCAGTAAAGGATAACTGTTATTTGTTGCTTTCATTTGTGGATTTGCTGATTACCTGCAATGTGTCTGTCTGGCTAATCGCTTACCTATACACAAAAATAAGATGTGTGTGCACTCTGACAATGAGGAAGCAAGGTGCCAAATATTGAGTGCCCTTGAACCCAGTCTCAAATAAGCACACCATAGATGAAAAGATAATAGTGGAGTTTTTTATTTGTTTGAATCAGTATATTTATTGATGGTTTTAGAAAAGCATATATTTATTGACATTTGTTGCTATATTGTTCTTGGTCTCCATTGTGAGCTCAAGGAACGGAAAGCCAGCTTGGTGGTTCAGAGTTTCAGGGCCCTTACAGACTGGGTGAAGTGTTCTGTGGGGACCAAATGCCTGTGCTACTCTCTGGGTCTAGAGTCACATTATGAGAACTGTCTCATGTTTGTCTCTGGTGGCATAATTCATTCCAATTTTTATTTTCTGTCTTTGGAAATCTCTTACTGCCTGTATTTGGGTGACAGCGATTGCAAGTGCATGAGAACATTGTAAATGAGAGTATAAAAGGATGTAAATGAGTTGTCTTAAGTGTCACAATCAGCAATGAAACTAGAAATAAATCTCAGGAGTTCCTATTCCCAGATATAATTCTCTTTCAGTTTTCATGCCAATGAAAATTTAATAGTTGAGAAAACATAATTTTATCCTTTCATTACAGAGAGAGGATGCCTCAAAAGATAGACAGTCAGAAGGCAGTCAAAAAGTTAGAAGGAAATAGAATAAAAGCATTTACCCTTCAAAGCTAACAGTTTTCTAGGAAATAAGGAGGAAAGCTGGTGCTCTAAAAAAGATAAATCACAACTCATTGCTGAGTGGTTATTGCTCATCAGTTTAAGTTTCCATTTTTATTCCCCTTACTTTACCTAGTTGTTGATTGTTATGTATCTAGAGTTGGAGGTAAACAGCAAGATATCCATGTTTTACTCACTGTAAAGTCCTGGTCACCTGAGGTAACTGGGTAATAGTGATTGGGTGATTTAGAAAATTCAGCATAAAGAAATGAATATTTCCCACTATGTGACTCAGTCTTCAGGCAAGGCTTGGAGTGGCAAGACAAACGTAGCCGTGTGAAAAAACTCATGTTGCATTCTAGCAGTCATAGATTGTCACTTGTGGAAGACAGGCTGAATATGTAAGACCTTCTTCCTGGCTTGAAAGAGGAGGAGCAAGTGTTCAGGAGCAAGTCTCTTCATCTGGCCTGACAATCATAGTAAATGTCAAAGACTGACAAGGGCAATATGAAAACAGGTTTTAAGAAGTTAGATCTAGACACTAAAAAAAAAAAAAAAAAAATTTGGGGGGGTGTCTTAAATTGTTGAAGCTATCATATTTAATTCTGAATTTTTCTTTTTTCATTATAGATAATGCCTTAAATGCACTCAAAGATTATATATACATTAAATGTCAAAAACCATTTGAATAAGAGTGTTGCTACCTTACACATACCCTGTGGTGCTTTAAAAAACCAAATAAAGCAGAGGCGGGGCCAAGATGGCGGACTAGGTAGATGCTACCTCGGATCCCTCTTGCAACAAAGACGCAGAAAAACAAGTGAATCAATCACATACATAACAATCTATGAACCCTGAACAACAAACACAGATTTAGAGACGGAGAATGAACAAATACGGGGAAGCAGCAAATGTTTTCAGAGCCTGGAGCCAGCGTACCAGTCAGGTAATCTTTGGCGCCCCACTTAGGGCAGAGCCCAGGGGAGCAGACGGCACAAACAAGGGGCCCAGCCCTAGCCCCCAAACTCACACCGGGAGGGGGCCCAGCCGGTTCGTGTGGGCGGCTTGGCGACGCAGCCGGTGGGAGAAGTCCCCGGGAGGCAGTGACTGATCTTGGAGCAAGGAGAGCAGTGTCCCAGCCGAGGAACCGTCCCGCCGAGATTTTGGCTGGGCGCAGGCACGGTACAAGCACAGAGAGCTGCTCCACTCCCCTGAACTAACCCCGGGAGGGGGCCCAGCCAGTTCGAGCCGGCGGCGTGGCAACGCAGCCGGTGGGAGAAGTCCCTGGGAGGCAGTGACTGGTCTTGGAGCGGGGAGAGCAGCGTCCCAGCCAGGGAACAGTCCCGCTGCAATTTTGACTGGGCGCAGGCACAGCATAAGCACGAAGAGCTGCTCCACCCCCATGAACTAACCCCGGGAGGGGGCTCAGCCGGTTCACGCGGGCGGCATGGCCACGCAGCCAGTGGGAGAAGTCCCCAGGAGGCAGTGACTGATCTTGGAGCGGGGAGAGCAGCGTCCCAGCTGGGACACGCGGTCACGGAACAAGCACGGGGAGCTGCTCCACTCACCTGAAATAACCCTGGGAGGGGGCCCAGCTGGTGCGCGGGGACGGCACAGCGACGCGGCTGGCCAGACGAGAAGTCCCTGGAAGGCAGCGACTGATTTTGGAGTCGAGAGTGCACGGTCCCAGCAGGGGAACCTTGACGTTGGGCGTGGGGCTGGCAGCAGAGGATCTGACGGTGACTTCAGCAGGCCAGACCCCCCGGGGGCAATCTCCACACAGCCAGCACACATAGGCGACGTGCCCCGTGGGAATCTCAGATATAATAGTCATTCCAAGCAAGACAAGCAACTCTGGCTATATTCTGAGGTGCTACTCTCCTATCTCTCTGATCCCTCCCCCACCCTCCCCAGGCGGCTTCATTAACATCCGAATACCCGGAGAGAGAGGGAGAATTCTAATAGGGATCTGACTGCATTTTTTTTTTAGTGGATTTTCTGGAAAAACTAGTTTCCCAGTGATGGCTCGGAGACAGCAGTCCATATCAAACCACATAAAGAAGCAGACCATGACAGCTTCTCCAACCCCCCAAACAAAAGAATCAAAATCTTTCCCAAATGAAGATACAATCCTGGAATTATCAGATACAGAATATAAAAAACTAATTTACAGAATGCTTCAAGACATCACAAATGAAATAAGGCAAACTGCAGAAAAAGCCAAGGAACACACTGATAAAACTGTTGAAGAACTCAAAAAGATTATTCAACAACATAGTGGAAAAATTAATAAGTTGCAAGAATCCATAGAGAGACAGCATGTAGAAATCCAAAAGATTAACAATAAAATAACAGAATTAGACAATGCAATAGGAAGTCAGAGGAGCAGACTTGAGCAATTAGAATGCAGACTGGGACATCTGGAGGACCAGGGAATCAACACCAACATAGCTGAAAAAAAATCAGATAAAAGAATTTAAAAAAATGCAGAAACCCTATGAATCATGTGGGACTCTATCAAGAAGGATAACTTGCGGGTGATTGGAGTCCCAGAACAGGGAGGGGTGACAGAAAACACAGAGAAAATAGTTGAAGAACTCCTGACACAAAACTTCCCTGACATCATGAAAGACGAAAGGATATCTATCCAAGATGCTCATCGAACCCCATTTAAGATTGATCCAAAAAGAAAAACACCAAGACATATTATCATCAAACTTGCCAAAACCAAAGATAAACAGAAAATTTTAAAAGCAGCCAGGGAGAAAAGAAAGGTTTCCTTCAAGGGAGAATCAATAAGAATAAGTTCAGACTACTCAGCAGAAACCATGCAGGCAAGAAGGGAATGGGACGACATATAGAGAACACTGAAGGAGAAAAACTGCCAGCCAAGGATCATATATCCAGCAAAACTCTCTCTGAAATATGAAGGCGAAATTAAGATATTTACAGATAAAGACAAGTTTAGAGAATTTGCAAAAACCAAACCAAAGCTACAAGAAAGACTAAAGGATATTGTTTGGTCAGAAAACCAATAATATCAGATACCAGCACAACACAAGGTCACAAAACAGAACGTCCTGATATCAACTCAAATAGGGAAATCACAAAAACAAACAAATTAAGATTAATTAAAAAAAAATACACATAACAGGGAATCATGGAAGTCAATAGGTAAAAGATCACTATAATCAAAAAGAGGGACTAAATACAGGAGGCATTGAACTGCCATATGGAGAGTGATACAAGGCGATATAGAACAATACAAGTTAGGTTTTTACTTAGAAAAATAGGGGTAAATAATAAGGTAACCACAAAGAGGTATAACAACTCCATAACTCAAGATAAAAGCCAAGAAAAACGTAACGACTCAACTAACATAAAGTCAAACACTATAAAAATGAGGATCTCACAATTTACTAAGAAAAACGTTTCAGCACAAAAAAGTATGTGGAAAAATGAAATTGTCAACAACACACACAAAAAGGCATCAAAATGACAGCACTAAAAACTTATTTATCTATAATTACCCTCAATGTAAATGGACTAAATGCACCAATAAAGAGACAGAGACTCACGGACTGGATAAAGAAACACGATCCATCTATATGCTGCCTACAAGAGACACACCTTAGACTTAGAGACACAAACAAACTAAAACTCAAAGGATGGAAAAAATATATCAAGCAAACAATAAGCAAAAAAGAAGAGGAGTAGCAATATTAATTTCTGACAAAATAGACTTTAGACTTAAATCCACCACAAAGGATAAAGAAGGACACTATATAATGATAAAAGGGACAATTGATCAGGAAGACATAACCATATTAAATATTTACGCACCCAATGACAGGGCTGCAAGATACATAAATCAAATTTTAACAATTGGAAAGCGAGATAGATACCTCCACAATTATAGTAGGAGACTTCAACACACCACTTTCGGAGAAGGACAGGACATCCAGTAAGAAGCTCAATAGAGACACGGAAGGCCTACTTACAACAATCAACCAACTTGACCTCATTGACTTATACAGAACCCTCCACCCAACTGCTGCAAAGTATACTTTTTTTTCTAGTGCACATGGAACATTCTCTAGAATAGACCACATATTAGGTCATAAAACAAACCTTTGCAGAGTCCAAAACATCGAAATATTACAAAGCATCTTCTCAGACGACAAGGCAATAAAACTAGAAATCAATAACAGAAAAACTAGGGAAAAGAAATCAAATACTTGGAAAATGAACAATACCCTCCTGAAAAAAGACTGGGTGATAGAAGACATCAAGGAGGGAATAAGGAAATTCATAGAATGCAACGAGAATTAAAATACTTCCTATCAAAACCTCTGGGACACAGCAAAAGCAGTGCTCAGAGGCCAATTTATATCGATAAATGCACACATACAAAAAGAAGAACAAGCCAAACTCAGAGAACTGTCCCTACAACTTGAACAAATAGAAAGTGAGCAACAGAAGAATCCATCAGGCACCAGAAGAAAACAAATAATAAAAATTAGAGCTGAACTAAATGAATTAGAGAACAGAAAAACAATTGAAAGAATTAACAAAGCCAAAAGCTGGTTCTTTGAAAAAATTAACAAAATTGATAAACCATTGGCTAGACTGACTAAAGAAATATAGGAAAGGAAACAAATAACCTGAATAAGAAACGAGAAGGACCACATCACAACAGAACCAAATGAAATTAAAAGAATCATCTCAGATTACTATGAAAAATTGTACTCTAACAAATTTGAAAACCTAGAAGAAATGGATGAATTCCTGAAAAAACACTACCTACCTAAACTAACACATTCAGAAGTAGAACAACTAAATAGACCCATAACAAAAAAAGAGATTGAAACGGTAATCAAAAAACTCCCAACAAAAAAAAAAAGCCCTGGCCCGGGTGGCATCACTGCAGAGTTCTACCAAACTTTCAGACAAGAGTTAGCACCACTACTACTGAAGGTATTTCAAAGCATAGAAAATGACGGAATACTACCCAACTCATTCTATGAAGCCACCATCTCCCTGATACCAAAACCAGGTAAAGACATTACAAAAAAAGAAAATTATAGACCTATATCCCTCATGAAAATAGATGCAAAAATCCTCAACAAAATTCTAGCCAATAGAATCCAATAACACATCAAAAAAATAATTCACCATGATCCAGTGGGATTTATACCAGGTATGCAAGGCTGGTTTAATATCAGAAAAACCATTAATGTAATCCATCACATAAATAAAATAAAAGATAAAAACCACATGATCTTGTCAATTGATGCAGAAAAGGCATTTGACAAAGTCCAACACCCATTCATGATAAAAACTCTTACCAAAATAGGAATTGAAGGAAAATTCCTCAACATAATAAAGGGCATCTATGCAAAGCCAACAGCCAATATCACTCTAAATGGAGAGAACCTGAAAGCATTTCCCTTGAGAACGGGAACCAGACAAGGATGCCCTTTATCACCGCTCTTATTCAACATCGTACTTGAAGTCCTAGCCAGGGCAATTAGGCTAGACAAAGAAATAAAGGGCATCCGGATTGGCAAAGAGGAAGTAAAATTAACTCTATTTGCAGATGACATGATCTTATACACAGAAAACCCTAAGGAATCCTCCAGAAAACTACTGAAACTAATAGAAGAGTTTGGCAGAGTCTCAGGTTATAAAATAAACACACAAAAATCACTTGGATTCCTCTACATCAACAAAAAGAACACCGAAGAGGAAATCACCAAATCAATACCATTCACAGTAGCCCCCAAGAAGATAAGATACTTAGGAATAAATCTTACCAAAGATGTAAAAGACCTATACAAAGAAAACTACAAAGCTCTACTACAAGAAATTCAAAAGGACATACTTAAGTGGAAAAACATACCTTGCTCATGGATAGGAAGACTTAACATAGTAAAAATGTCTATTCTACCAAAAGCCATCTGTACATATAACGCACTTCCGATCCAAATTCCAATGTCATATTTTAAGAGGATAGAGAAACAAATCACCAATTTCATATAGAAGGGAAAGAAACCCCGGATAAGCAAAGCATTACTGAAAAAGAAGAAGAAAGTGGGAGGCCTCACTCTACCTGATTTCAGAACCTATTATACAGCCACAGTAGTCAAAACAGCCTGGTACTGGTACAACAACAGGCACATAGACCAATGGAACAGAATTGAGAACCCAGATATAAATCCATCCACGTATGAGCAGCTGATATTTGACAAAGGCCCAGTGTCAGTAAATTGGGGAAAAGATAGTCTTTTTAACAAATGGTGCTGGCATAACTGGATATCCATTTGCAAAAGAATGAAATAGGACCCATACCTCACACCATGCACAAAAACTAACTCCAAGTGGATCAAAGACCTAAACATAAAGACTAAAATGATAAAGATCATGGAAGAAAAAATAGGGACAACCCTAGGAGCCCTAATACAAGGCATAAACAGAATACAAAACATTACCAAAAATGATGAAGAGAAACCAGATAACTGGGAGCTCCTAAAAATCAAACACCTATGCTCATCTAAAGACTTCACCAAAAGAGTAAAAAGACCACCTACAGACTGGGAAAGAATTTTCAGCTATGACATCTCCGACCAGCGCCTGATCTCTGAAATCTACATGATTCTGTCAAAACTCAACCACAAAAAGACAAACAACCCAATCAAGAAGTGGGCAAAGGATATGAACACACATTTCACTAAAGAAGATATTCAGGCAGCCAACAGATACATGAGAAAATCCTCTCGATCATTAGCCATTAGAGAAATGCAAATTAAACTACGATGAGATTCCATCTCACACCAACAAGGCTGGCATGAATCCAAAAAACACAAAATAATAAATGTTGGAGAGGCTGCGGAGAGATTGGAACTCTTATACACTGCTGGTGGGAATGTCAAATGGTACAACCACTTTGGAAATCTATCTGGCGTTATCTTAAACAGTTAGAAATAGAACTACCATACAACCCAGAAATCCCACTCCTCGGAATATACCCTAGAGAAACAAGAGCCTTCACACAAACAGATGTATGCACACCCACGTTTATTGCAGCTCTGTTTACAATAGCAAAAAGCTGGAAGCAACCAAGGTGTCCATCAATGGATGAATGGTTAAATAAATTGTGGTATATTCACACAATGGAATACTACGCATCGATAAAGAACAGTGACGAATCTCTGAAACATTTCATAACATGGAGGAACCTGGAAGGCATTATGCTGAGCGAAATGAGTCAGAGGCAAAAGGACAAATATTGTATAAGACCACTATTATAAGATCTTGAGAAATAATAAAAACTGAGAAGAACACATACTTCTGTGGTTACGAAGGGGGGAGGGAGGGAGGGAGGGAGAGTGTTTTTTATTGATTAATCAGTAGATAAGAACTGCTTTGGGTGAAGGGAAAGACAACACTCAATACATGGAAGGTCAGCTCAATTGGAGTGGACCAAAAGCAAAGAAGTTTCCGGGATAAAATGAATGCTTCAAAGGTCAGCGGAGCAGGGGCGGGGTTCTGGGGACCATGGTTTGAGGGGACTTCTAAGTCAATTGGCAAAATAATTCTATTATGAAAACATTCTGCATCCCACTTTGAAATGTGGCGTCTGGGGTCTTAAATGCTAACAAGCGGCCATCTAAGATGCATCAATTCGTCTCAACCCACCTGGAGCAAAGGAAAATGAAGAACACTAAGGTCACACGACAACTAAGAGCCCAAGAGACAGAAAGGGCCACATGAACCAGAGACCAACATCATCCTGAGACCAGAAGAACTAGTTGGTGCCCGGCCACAATCGATGACTGCCCTGACAGGGAGCACAACAGAGAACTCCTGAGGGAACAGGAGATCAGTGGGATACAGACCCCAAATTCTCATAAAAAGACTATACTTAATGGTCTGACTGAGACTAGAGGAATCCCAGCGGCCATGCTCCCCAGACCTTCTGTTGGCACAGGACAGGAACCATCCCCGAAGACAACTCACCAGACATGAAAGGGACTGGTCAACGGGTGGGAGAGAGATGCTGATGAAGAGTGAGCTAATTATATCAGGTGGACACTTGAGAGTGTGTTGGCAACTCTTGTCTGGAGGGGGGATGGGAGGATAGAGAGAGTTGGAAGCTGGCAAAATTGTCACGAAAGGAGAGACTGAAAGGGCTGACTCAATAGGGGGAGAGCAAGTGGGAGTACGGAGTAAGATGTATGTAAACTTATATGTGACAGACTGATTGGATTTGTAAACGTTCACTTGAAGCTTAATAAGAGTTAAAAAAAAAAAACCATTGGACTGCAAAAAAAAAAACCAAATAAAGAACAAAAATACTAAATTTAAATCAACTCCAGGCTGTTAATAAGAGAATACTCTTTGACAAACTGATCATCATTATTATTTTTTTTAATGTACCACTGTATAATGAGTATATTACATATCAGACATGTTTCATTGGCTATATCTATAGTTTTTAACACAAATCACAGGTTTTATAGAACTCAGACCATCACAATTTGAAGATTTATTGACTATTATAAATAATTTAGTTTTGATCTTCTAAGATTAATCAAGTAACTATTCAATTTGCAGTAAATATATTTAATGGAATTGAGCCACTGAATGAATGAAAACAAAACAAAACAAAATTGATGGGTCAGTTGGAAGATTTTTTCATGTTATAACCTGTGGTACTTGCTCATCCCAAACTTAGTTTATCTTTCAGAGCGTGTTCAAATGTTTCTTGTTTTGACTGGAAAAACCATGTAGAAAGCATAACATAGACACTATATTCTACATCTTATAGATAAACATTTAAATAAGATGAGGGAGAATATTACTTCTCAAAAAGTGAGCAAACTACTGGATTTTTGATAATAGACCATGATGGGTCAAAAGGAAAAATTAGCTGTGTTTGGATGTTAAGAGAAGATTTAAATGATTTCACTTCAAGGCATAATACGAATGGTCAGATGAAGCCATTCAAAATTACCTATGGGTAATTTGAAATAAAGGCAACTGAACAACTTAATCAAAAAATAGGTCAGGATTTGTTAATCAAAATATTTTTTCTCTCAATAAATTTTTACTTTTCTCAATATTAAAGGAAATAACTCCCGAGAACGTTATAACACCTGTAAGTTTGGCTGAAAATTCCAGAGGGTGACTGAAAAATTTATTCATCCATTCTGCATACATGAAAGTCTTTTTTTTTTCTTGGTTTACAATTTCCACTGCTTGCACACACTACTGCTCTGTGCACATCTTCCTTACTTTAGTTTCACCAAATAGAAAGACGAACTAACATCTTTGATCACTTATTACAAGCCAGCCACTTAACCTATTTTATTTTCAAACCACTATTTGAAAAAATAACCATTATCGTCGTCCACATTTTGCTGACGAGGAAACAGGCTTAGATAGGTGATGTGACTAGATCATGTCAAATAGCTAGTAAATGACGCAGGATGGGTTTGGACCCCACTGTGATTTTCTATAAGTCTTATGGTCTATTTATTTTATAATACTTTCTTCATCATCCCGCCTACTGAGCCCTTGCTACATCTATGGTGTTGTAGTAGGAAGTCAGATGCCTTACAAGCCACATAATATCTTTACTTATAAAGAAAGGTCTCATTCTTTACTTATTTTACCTTGTATTTGTCTATGTTTTCTCAAATTTGCCATCATATTTGTAGTTGTGCTCATGTGCATTATTGTTTATGTTACATTGGTTAAGTCTGAGCCTTTCAGGGCATTTCTTTGGACAACATCAGAATTGACAATATGTCCCTATTCAATTAAAAGTTTCAGTTTTTCATCAGTAAAATAGGGTATCTGCTCTGCCTACACATTGATGAAAAATCCAATTTAATGTTCATGAAAGTGCCTTGTTATAAGTTGAAGGTACCATTGACATTTTGATATCAATGGAATTTAATAATAGTAAAATGTTCTAGTGCCACAGAAAATTTCTGGCTAATATATGAAAATCCCCTATGTAAAATTTCTGTAGTGCATTAACACTGTAGTAGATCTAGGCAGTGGGAGAAAATAAACAAGTTTAGCTACCCAGAGAAATTCACATACATTCTTAGATGATTTCATGACTAGTACAGAAAGTACTATCAAATACCAGGTTGTTCTACCCATACGAATTTGTTCTATGATTGACATGATGTAAAGTGGTGTAATAATTGAATTTTCATGCAAAGTAGTGAATGCAGTTGTGCTCAGGATCAGCAGACCCAAAAAGTAGGATAACATCATTACATCTTTCCATTTCTGTAGTCAATTCTTACAGGTTAACAGTAGTCTTCAAAATTATTTTCAATATAGGAACAGAGAAATTGAAAGTCAAACTGAACAACCTCTTTATTAGTGCCATATGTGTACAGTTTATTGTAAACTATGGTAACAGTGCATAACATTCAGTGCAATCATTTATATGTAAGTGAACAAAAGCTCAAAGGATATCCGAGTTTATCTTGATTAATATTTCCTGATTCCTGGTCACCAAGAACTGCTTCGAGACCTGACTTTCCTACAGTATAACTATTATTTTATATTTATTGAGCTTGTCAAGCATTTGCAAAAGTAAAATTAGACCTATTCCTATCACAATGAACTTATTTATTTCTTATTCCTGTTTTCAAATAGACCTGAAAATGCAGACAAACATACTTCCAAAAATATTCAATGAAACTTTTCCAAATTTAATGAGATTCTGATTTGGTTAAAGATTTTCAGGTTTCAGACTCCTCATTCAAATTTTGTCTGAACACGTTTGCCCATCCTTGTCATGGATTTACAATGATTTGCCCATCCTTGTCATGGATTTACAATGATGGCTTACAGCTTCCCAACATTCATAACCCATTTGTGATTCTATATGAATTTGCAAAGAACTCAAAAGTCAATTCTGTGAAATTTTAACTGGTTTCATTCTCCCAGTTATCTGGTAAGAATGAGATTGCTTTAAACTTTGCATAATTCAGAAGACAGCCTTGGGTAATTGAATATGCCGATACCAGAGTAATTTTTTTTTTCTGGTGCTTTCCATTCAGCCTCTGCTAAACAGCCTGGCATTTGTGCATATAAAGCAAATATAATATGACCACATCTTATTAAACATTTCAGCATGAATATTACTCTCTTAGACTGATGTTGATTTATGTGCAGCTCCTAGAAATTAACTTCTTAGATAATCATAAGTGTCAGAATTCTGGAGAAAATTTTAATCACTAACTCCAGCGACTCATCAAAATGTTAATTTAAGCTCAACAAACTTTATTGATACTCTTTTGAGCCACTGATCTTTATGAAGATTTGTAATGTGAGTAATAAAGCAAAAATTATTCTAATTATCATTCATTTTGTACACAAAAGTATTTTGAGTTCTTAATTTTTTTTTTTTTTAGACAGGATTCCAGTGAGAGTTATCATCTGTTCCTGGGAGCCATGTTTTCCACCGCGATGTCTTCACTCGACATTCAGAAGGTAAAGTCCTTGGTCTTTGACATCCCAAGGTTTCTCAGCTTTTAAGTCATAAGGCTAGTACGGAAATACATTTCACTGTACCCACTGATGCTGAGTTGATTCCAACTCAGAGTGACCTTATAGGACAGAGTAGAACTGCCCCATAGGTTTTCTAAGGCTTTAAATCTTTACAAAAGCAAACTGCTACATCTTTTACCCATGGAGTGGCTGGTAGGTTGGAATTGCCAAAATTTTGATTAGCAGCCAAGTGCTTAACCTGCACCACCAAGGATTCTATTTTACTGTATAGATGTTCGGATCTGTGTCTAAGCATATCTGGGATAAAGAATGTGCCTGGGTAAGAAGACGACCTAGAGAATGAGATAAAATATTTGGAAACCATATACTGAATAAGGGTATAATATCCATAATATAGAAAGAACTCCTGCAACTCAACAAGAGAAAAACAAACAGTCCAATTAAAAAATGGGCAAAGGACTTAAATAGACATTACTTCAAAGAAGATATACAAATGGCCAATAAATACATAAAAGAAAAAAAACATGAAAAGATGCTCAACATAAGCAGTCATTAAACCAAAAAAAAAAAAACAAAAAACAAATCCATTGCATTCAAGCCGATTCTAATCCATAGCGACCCTATAGGACTGAGTAGAACTGCACCATAGAGTTTCCAAGGAGCACCTGGTGGATTTGAACTGCTAACCCTTTGGTTAGCAGCTGTAGCACTTAACCACTACTGCCACCAGGGTTTCCAACCAACCGTAAAGGGAAATGCAAATCAGAACCGCAATGAGATGTCACTTCAAACACACTAAGATGGCTATTATCACAAAAACAAAATAAGTGTTGGTAAGGATATGAAGAAATTGGAACTCTTTCATTGCTGGAGCCCTGATGGCATAGTGATTAAGAGTTTGGCTGTTAATCAAAAGGTCGGCAGTTCGAATCCCCCAGTTGCTCCATGGAAACCCTATTTGGCCAGTTCTACTCTGTCCTATAGGGTCTCGCTATGAGTCACAATTGACTCGATGGCAATGGATAACAATACGGATTTATTGCTGGTGGAAATATAAAATGATGCACCTGCTATGGAAAACAGTTCAGTGGTTTCTCAAAAGTTAAACTGAATTACCACATGATCAGTAATTCCACTCCCAGGAATTCAACAAAATTGAAAGCAGGACCTCAAAGTTATACTAGTATGCCAGTGTCCATTGCAGTATTATTCACAATAGCCAAAAGATGGAAAAAACCTAGGTGTCCATCAACAGAGGAATGGATAAACAAAATGTAGTATATACATAAAATGGGGTATTATTCAGCCATAAAAAGAAATAAAGTTCTGGAACATGCTATGACATAGACAAACCTTGAAAACATTATACTAAATGAAAGAAACTGTATACAAAAGGCCATATATATAGTGTATGATTTCATTTATATGAAATATCTGTTATAGGAAAATCTAAGACTCAGAAGACAGGTTAGTGGTTATCAGTGGCTGGGGTTATGGGGAAATGGGAAATTATTGCTTTATTTATTTATTGAAAAATAATGAGCCTGTGAAGTGATGACCTCTGAGAAGTCTGACTTAGGTGTCTGAGGATGATGCGTGTCATGGAGAAGTGTGGGTTCTAGTGGCAGACTACCAGGGTTTGGAACCTAGTTCAATCATTTACTACCTGTGTGAAGTTGACCAGGTTGTTTCTCTATAGGCCTGTTTCATCATTTTTAGAAGGAGTAGATTAATAGTGTCTACCATGTAGGATTATAACGAGATGGGGAGCTAAAAGAAATAATATGTGAAAAACACTAAGAATAATACATGACACATAGTGAGTGCATAATAATTATTAACTTTCATTACTGTTACTATCAGTAATAGAAATGATAAAAATAAGTGTTTAACTTTATAAAACATCTCTATGATAAAAATAATCTTGGTGTAATTTATTTTGATTTTGCATAGCATAGCATATTGTTTTTCCTTAAAGTGTATTGGCATTTAAAGAAGTCCTAGACTGTGTCAGTTTGCGTCCTACAAGAAGCAAATGCCAAGATAGGATTAGAGAAGCAAAAGATTAATTGTGGGAAGTACCTACGAAGGATAAAACAGAGGGAGCTGGGGTAGTCTAGTATAGCCATCAGATTACAATGCATGTCTGATATCTGTGAAAGAAGAGAGGGAATAAAGATTGGCCAGAAAGAGACTCAAACTGCATCGTGGTTCTGAGGAAACCTTGGCTAGGTCGGTCAATGGGGAGTCCCTGAGCCATAACTGCCAGCTGGGCACGTACTGTTGGACAATAATGAGTCTGCAATAGTACTCTTACGTCTTTCCACCATTGGCTGAGAGGACTGGGGGTGAGTGTGGGCTTGCTGCTCACAAGGCGTCATTGCTGGAGGCTGTCAATCAACTAGAAACTTCACAGCGGGGTTTCTTGAAGAACATCTAAGTAGCACATCTCAATGGCTGCTGTATTGATTAAAAACAAAATAGATCTGAATTCATGTATCAGATATTTAAAAAATTTGTGCTTTTTTTCCTATTATAAACGGGATCTTTTCTTTACAGATGAGTCCACTATAGGTTAGGAGATTCCTTATTAATTTAAGTGTATGCTTACTAATCATTAATGTTAATGCTATAGCTTCACCTCTTTTTTATAAAGCTAAATACTCCAAACTGTCTATCTCAGATTATTTTCCCATAGTCATTTGAGTGTAATTATTGTATTTGTCCAGTTCCTGGGAGGCAACATAGGAGCGTTTTGGTTAAGATTACAGTTTTTGGAAAGATACTTAGATTCAGTGCCCAACTACTGCAGCTATTAGCTGTGTGTATTTAGGCAAGATGCTTGACTTCTCTATGCCTCAGTTTTGGAATCTGTGAAAGGGAGATTAAAGAAGCACCTCATAGTGTGGTCTATTAAGATTAAATGAGATAGTACATATACCGTAATTTTACCCAAACAACATTGCCTTCTATGTTTGTTTGCCAAACTTGCCCTCCCCCCGTTAAGTATTTTCATAAGTACTGCTATGCCAATTTCGTTCCACATATTGCTGTAAAAAATTAGCATAGCACACTTACAAAAATATCTCTTGGGGGGAGGGTGCAGTTGTCGAGCAAATGTAGAAGGTGTGCATTATTTGCGTAAAAATACAGTATACTGTTATTAAAAAAATACCTTTGGAATAGAGATAATGACTGCTAATGACATTGTGTTAAAAGCTTAGTGTATAGAATGGCTATTTTCAGAAAATAGCAAGTGTTGGCAAGGATGCGGAGAAAGTGAAACCATCGTCTATTAATGGTAGGGTTGTAAAATGGGGCAGCCACTGTGGGAAACAGATTGGAGGTTTTTCAGAAAGTTAAACAGAATTACTATATATGATGGGTAATTTATGTGTCAACTTGGCTAGGCTATGATGCCCTGTTGTGTGGTCAAACACTGCTTTAGTTCCTGTTATGGAGTAGTTACATGTGATTAAATCAGGTTAACTTCCATAACGTGGGTGGGCTTCAATCAGTTAGGGCATGTTCTTCCTCCAGACTATAAACAGACATTTTGACAGAACTCCCTCACTCTTCATTCTTCCCATCACCTGACTTTGGAACTCAGGGCCAAAAAAAAAAAAAAGACCTATTGCCTTCAAGTCTATTCTGACTCATAGCAACCCTATACCCATTACCCATTTCTGTCGAGTTGATTCTGACTCATAGCAACCCTATAGGACAAAGTAAAACTACCCCCTAGGGTTTCCAAGGAGCAGCTGGTGGATTTGAACTGCCAACCTTTTGGCTAGCAGTCGAGCTCTTAACCACTTCGCTACCAGAGCTCCAACTGGGACATAAGTCTGCAGGAATCTCTAGCCTGTCAACTGATCTACAGATTTTAGACTTGCCAGCCCTCACAATCATGTGAGCCACTTCCTTAAAATAAATCTCCATCATCTATCTATCTATCTATCTATCTATCTATCTATCTATCTATCTATCTATCTATCTATCTATCTATCTATCTATCTATCTATCTATCTATCTATCTATCTATCTATCTATCTATCTATCTATCTATCTATCTATCTATCTATCTATCTATCTATCTATCTATCTATCTATCTATCTATCTATCTATCTATCTATCTATCTATCTATCTATCTATCTATCTATCTATCTATCTATCTATCTATCTATCTATCTATCTATCTATCTATCTATCTATCTATCATCTATCTATCTATCTATCTATCTATCTATCTATCTATCTATCTATCTATCTATCTATCTATCTATCTATCTATCTATCTATCTATCAGCTATCTAGCTGTCATCTATCTATCTATCATCTACCTCTCTATCTGCCTTTCTGTCTACCTCTCTATCTACCTCTCTATCTCTCTATCTTCTATCTATCATCTATCTGTGTATCTATTTATCTGTCATCTATCTACCTATCTCACTGATTTTATTTCTCTAGAGAATCCTGACTAAGACACCATATGAGCCAGAAATTCCATTCCTAGGTATATACCCAAAAGACTTGAGTGCAGGAACTCAAAAAGATCCTTGTACCTCAAAGTTCATTGCAGTATTATTCACAATAGCCAAAAGGTGGAAACAACTCAAATGTCTAGCAACAGATGAATGGATATATAAAATGTGGTATATATAAACAATGGAATGAAGTTCTGATATGTGCTGTGACATGGACGAAGCTTAAAACATGCTGAGTGAAATAAGTCTGAAACAAAAGGACAAATATCATATGAGGTCACTTATGTAAGACATCTAGAATAGGCAAATGTTTCGAAAGAGACCAAAGTTCGTTAGTGATTATCAGGAGCTGTGGGGAGAGAGCAGAGGAGTTATTGCTTAACGGGTACTGAGTTTCTGTTTGAGGTGATGGAAAAACTTTTGGAAGTGGATAATGGTGAAGATTGCACAATATGGTGAATGCAATTAATGTCACTGAATTGTACACTTAAAATAGCTAAAATGGCAAATGTTTGGTTTTTATATATGCACAATAAAACTAAAAAAGAAGAACCTTAGTGTGAATATAGTCATGATCTTGTTTTATAAAAGGTGAGTTTAGGGCCTTGGAATAATAAGACAGAGGACACATGTTTTGTTAGTACTCAGAAAAGGACACTAGTGGTGGGTTATAGCAGAAAGAAGAATTAATTTGAAGACATAGATCTGGGTTCAGGTAAGGATTTGGCCATTTACATGCCCCGTGACTAGGCAAGTGACTTAACCTCTTAATGTTTTACATTGTTTATGTGCAAAGTGATAATAACAGTGCTTTCCCTGCCTCACAGGCATCTTATGAGGTAGAAAGATGATAAAGTTACCCGTTGCCATCAACTTAATTCTGACTCAGCAACCCTAGAGGATGGAGTAGAACTGCCCCATAGGGTTTCCAAGGAGTAGCTGGTGGATTCAAAATGCCAACATTTGTTTTGGTTAGCAGCCATAGATAGCTCTTATCCACTATGCCAAAGATGATGTTGTTGTTGTTGGGTGCCGTTGAGTCAGTTCTGACTCTTAGTGACCCTGTAGGGCAAAGTGGAACTACCCCGTAGGGTTTCCAAGGAGCAGCTGGTAGATTTGAACTGCTGACCTTTTGGTTAGTAGCCGAGCTCTTAACCACTATGCCACCAGGACTCTGTGCCAAAGATGATAGTGGAAGTAAATTGATTTATACCATTAAAATGGAGCATTATTAATCAAAAAGTTTCTATAAAATTGGTGTTATTTATTACTTAAATGTGTAGAGGAATTCGCCAGTAAATCAATATGGGCCTCGTGTTTTCTTTTTGGAAGGTTTTTAACTACAAATTCAATTTCTTTAGTAGATACAGAACTATTCAGATTTATTAATTTCTTTTTGAGTGAGCTTTGGCGGTTTACTAGATGTCAATTTCATCTAGTTGTTGAATTTATTGTCTTAAAATTGTTCATGATATCCCCTTATTATTCTTTTAATAATAGTAAAAGAATAATTACCAATTTTAAGAATGAGAGAGGTGGAATCTTTACTGATACCACCTCTCTCATTCTTAAAATTGGTAATTTTGGTCTTCTCTCTTTTTTCCTGATCAGCCTGGCTAGAGGTTCATCAAAGAACCAACTTTTGAATTCATTCGCTTTCTGTACTGTTTATCTGTTTTCTAGTTCATGGATTTTCATTCCGATCTTTATTGTTTCCTTTTACGTCCTTACTTTAGGTTTCATTTGCTCTTTTTCTACTTTCTTAAGGTGGCAGCTGGGGTCATTGATTTGAGACCTTTCTACTTTTCTAATATTGGAATTTTAGTGCGGTCAATTTCTCTTTAATTGCTTTAGCTGCATTTTACAAATTCTGGGATATTGTTTTTGTTCTCATTCAGTTCCACTTTCTGATTTCTCTTTTGACTCATGAATTATTTAGAAGTATGTTATTTAGTTTGCAAATACTTGGGCGTTTGACCAAAGATCTTTCTGCTATTCATTTCCAATTTTATTCCATTTATTGAGACTTGTTTTTTGGTCAGAGTATAATCTATCTTGGAGACCATTGCATGTGAGCTTAAAAAGAACGTGCATTCTGCTATTATTGGATATGGTGCTTTACAAATGTCAAATAGTTCAAGTTGATTGAAAGTGCTGTTTTTCAAGTCTTTTGTATCATTACTGATTTTCTGTATATTTGTTCTATCAATTTTTGAGAGCATGGTATTGAAATCTTTTACTATAATTGTGGGTTTGTCTACTTCTTGTAATTCTATCAGTCTTTGCTTCATGCATTTTGAAGCTCTGTTAATAGGTACATAAACATTTAGGGTTGTTATAGCCTTCTGGTGAATTGACCACTTTGTCATTAAGAAATAATCTTCTTTATTCCTAGTAATATTTTTTTGCTCTGACATCTATTTTGTCTGATATTAATTTATCTATTCGATCTTTTTACATTTGTGTGAGCATGGCATATATTTCTCTATTCTTTTGCTTTTAATCTGTTTGTGTTTTAATCTATTATATTTCAAGTGTGTTCCTTATAAAGAGCATATAGTTGGGTCATCATTTTTGATCCAATCTGACAATATCTGCCTTTAAATTGGGATGTATAGACGATTTTCACTTTATGTTATTTAAAGCTAGCATTATGTTATTTTTTTTCTATTTATTCTTTGTCCCACTTTCCTTCTTTCTCTGCCTTCTTTTGGGTTAATTGATTATTATGAATCCATTTTATCTCCTACGTGATCTATTAGTTATAACTCTTTGTTTTGTTATTTTAGTGGTTGCTTCTGGATTTATAATGTACACTTTTTAACTTATCACAGACTACCTTCAAGTCATTTTATGCCACTTCATGTGTAGTTTAAGGAATTTATAGTAATATGCTTCTGTTTTTCTCCTCCTAGGCTTTATGCCATTGTTGTCATACATTTTACTTTTACATATATTACAAAGTCAAAAATACCTTATTAATATTTTTGTTTAAACAATTGATTTACTACATAGCTGCCTATGTAGTTACCATTTCTGGTATTCTTTATTTTACTGTGTAGATACATATTACCATCTGGTATCATAATCAAAAAATTTAAGAACGAAGGCAAAAAAAAAAAAAAAAGTTCTCAAACATACTAAAGTTGAAAGAATTCACCACCAAGAAATCTGCACTACAAAAACAGTTAATGGAAATCTTTTAAGTAGAAGGAAAATGATTTTTTTTTTTATCATTTTCAACTTTAGTATGTTTGAGAACTTCTTTTTTAGTTGACTTTTTTTCTTCCAATACTTCAAAGATGCTGCTCCACTTCCTGCTCACTTGGTAGTTTCTGATGATAAATCTACTGTGATTTCATCTTTGATTCTCTGTACTTAACATGTCTTTCTTCTTTGCGTACTTTTAAGATTTTCTCTTTATCATTGATTTTGAGCAACTTGATTATGATAAGCCTTGGTGTAATTTTCTACATGTGAGTGTGTGTGTGTGATTTATTGCATTTATTAGATGTTTTGGATTATAGTCTTCATCAAATTTGAAAAACTTTTGACCATTAATTCTTCAAACATTTTTTCTACCCCCCGCCCCCGACAACATGTATATTAGGTCACTTGAAATTGTCCTAGAATTCAGTGATGCCTTGTTTATTTTTTTAGTCCTCCCCTCCCATTTCATTTTGGATGGTTTCCATTGCTATGCTTTCAAGTTAACTAATCTTTTCTTGTTTAATGCCCGATCTACTGTTAATCTCATTTAGTACATTTTTGTACCTGACAATGTAATTTTATCTATAGATAAAGTTTGATTTGATTTTTTGTTTATTTCATATCTCTACATAACTTTTTGAATATTTGCAATATATACCTAATAATTGTTTTAATGTCCTTGTCTACTAATACTAACACAGTGTCAATTTTGGGTCAGTTCCAATTGGTTGTTTTTTCTCCTCATTATGGTTCATGTATTCATGCTTTTTTCCATGCCTGGTGAGTTTTGATTGGGTGCCAGACTTTGTGAATTTTGTCTTCTTTGGTGCTGGATATTTTTGTGTTCCTATAAATATCTTTGAGCTATGTTCTGGGATGCATTAAAATTAACTGGAAACAATATGATCCTTTGGGGTCTTTTTTAAAGTTTTATTGAGCAGGAACATAGCCATTTTAATCTACGGCAAATTATTCCCACTTTTGAGGCCACACCATTCCGAATACACTCTAAATGTGGCAGTCTGGCTGGTGGGAACTAGAGCTATTCCTGGCCCCACGAGAGAAGTGGATACAATTCTGTCTAATCTTTTCATGCAACTCTTTTTCTGGTCTTTGTTAATTTCCTCACACACATACACTGATCAGTATTTTGCTGAACAATCCAGAGGACCTCTTGTGAATCTCTAGTGTTCTTTCACTGTGATGCTATCTCTTCTCCAGTAATGTATCCAGCAAACTCTAGCTGCCCTGCTCTCTTTTGCTCCATCTCTTTAACTCAACCACCACTAGCCTGTCAGTCTGTTGTTCTGTGGTGGCTTCTGTGTTGCTGTGATGCCGGAAGCTATGCCACTGACATTTCACATACCAGCAGAATCACTCATGGTGGAGAGGTTTCAGTGGAGTTTCCAGACTAAGACAAACTAGGAAGAAGGACCTGGCAGTCTACTTCTGAAAAGCATTAACCAGTGAAAACCTTATGAATAGCAGCGGAACATTGTCTGATATTGTGCTGGAAGATGAGCTCCCCAGGTTGGAAGACACTCAAAAGATGACTTGGGAAGAGCTCCCTCCTCAAAGTAGAGTCGACCTTAATGATGTGGATGGAGTAAAGCTTTCGGGACCTTCATCTGCTGATGTGGCATGACTCAAAATGAGAAGAAACCGCTGCAAACATGCATTAATAATTGCAACATAGAATGTATAAATTATGAATCTAGGAAAAGTGGAAGTTGTAAAAAATGAAAAGAAACATATAAAGATCAAAATCCCAGGCATTAGTGAATTGAAATGGAGTGATATTGGTCATCTTGAATCAGACAGTTATATGGTTGACTATGCTGGCAATGACAAATTGAAGAGGAACAGTGCCATATTTATTGTCAAAAAGAACATTTTGAGATCTATGCTGAAGTACAACACTGTAAATGATAGGATAATATACATATGCCTACAAGGAAGACCTGTTAATATAACTTTTATTCAAATTTACCCACCAACCACTAATGCCAAAAGTGAAGAAATTGAACCAACTTCAACAGTCTGAAATTGATCAAACATGCAAACAAGATGCATTAATAATTACTGGTGATTAGGATGCAAAAGTTGGAAACAAACAAGACAGATCAGTAGTTGGAAAATATAGTCTTGGTGACAGAAATGATGCCAGAGATAGTATGATAGAATTTTGCAAGACCAATGACCTAGTCATTGGAAATACCTTTTTTCAACAGCATAAACAGTGACTGCACAAGTTAATCAAACCAACTACATCTGTGGAAAGATAGGATGGAGAAACTCAATATCATCAGTCAGAGCAAGGCCAGAGGCCAACTGTGGAACAGACCATCAATTACTCCTATGCAAGTACAAGTTGAAGCTGAATAAAATTTTAAAAAGTCTGTGAGAGCTAAAGTACAACATTGAATATATCCCACCTGAATTTAAGACCATTTCAAGAATAGATTTGATACATTGAACACTAATGACCAAAGACCAGAGAAATTGTGGGATGACATCAAGGACATCATACATGAAGAAAGGAAAAGGTCATTAAAAAGAAAGAAAAGGCCAAAACTGATGTCAGAAGACTTGCCTGAAACTTGCTCTTGAACATAGAGTAGTTAAAGTGAAATGAAGAAATGATGAAATAGAAGAGCTGAACAGAAGATTTCAAAGGGCAGCTCGAAAAGACGAGGAACGATAATGAAACATGCAAAGTCTTGGAGATAGAAAACCAAAATGGAAGAACATGCCCAGCATTTCTCATGTTGAAAAAAATGAAAAAAAAAAAATCAAGCCTAAAGTTTCAATATTGAAGGATTCTATGGACAAAATATTGAACAATGCATGAAGCATCCAAAAAGATGGAAGGAATACACAGAGTCACTGTACCAAAAAGAATTGATCAACATTCCACTATTTCAGAAAGTAGCATATGATCAAGAACCAATGGTAGTGAAGGAAGAAGTCCAAGCTGCACTGAAGGCAATGGTGAAAAACAAGACTCCAGGGATTGACAGAATATCGGGTGAGATGTTGCAACAAATGGATGCAGAGCTGGAGGTGCTCAGTCATCTATGCTGAGATATTTGGAAGAGAGCTAGCCACCTGGCCAACTGACTGGAAGAGATTCATATTTGTACCCATTCCAGAGAAAGGTGATAGGATGTGGAAATTATCGAATAATATCAGTAATATCACAGGCAGGTAAAATTTTGCTGAAGATATTTCAAAAATTTTTGCAGGAGTACATTGACAGGGAACTGCCAGAAATTTAAGCTGGATTCAGAAGAGGACACGGAAAAAGAGATCTCATTGCTGATGACAAATGTATCCTGGTTGAAAGCAGAGAGTACCAGGAAGATGTTTACCTGCGTTTTATTGATTATGTAAAGGCATTCGACTGTGTGGATTATAACAAATTAAAGATAACATTGCAAAAAATGAGAATTCCAGAACACTTAATTGTGCTCACATGGAACCTGTACATAGACCAAGAGGCAGTCATTTGAACAAGAAAGTACTGCATGGTTTAAAGTCAGAAAAGGTATGTGTCAAGGTTGTATTCTTTCACCATACCTATTCAATCCGTATGCTGAGCAAATAATCGGAGAAGCTGGACTATGTGAAGAATGTAGCATCACGGTTGGAAAAAGACTCATTAACAACGTGTGATATGCAGATGACACAGCCTTGCTTGCTAAAAGTGAAGAGGACTTGAAGCATTTATTGATGAAGATCGAAGATTCCAGACCTCAGTGTGGATTATGCCTCAACATGAAGCAAAAATCCTCACAACTGAACCAATAAGCAACATCTTTATAAGCAGAAAAATGATTGAAGTTGTCAAGGATTTCATTTTACTTGGATCCATAATCAATGCCCATGGAAGCAGTAGTCAGGAAATCAGACAACGTATTACGTTGGGCAAACCTGCTTAAAAAATCTCTTTAAAGTGTTAAGAAGCAAAGATGTCACTTGTAGACTAAGGTGCACCTGACCCAAGCCATGGTGTTTTCAATCACCTCATATGCATGTGAAAGCTGGACAATGAATAAAGAAGACCAAAGAAGAATTGATGTCTTTGAATTATGGTGTTGGAGAAGAACATTGAATATACCTTGGGCTGCCAAAAGAATGAACAAATCTTTCTTGAAAGAAGTACAGCAAGCATGCTCCTTAGAAGTGCGGATAGTGAGACTTGTCTTATGTACTTTGGACATGTTATCAGGAGGGACCAGACATTGGAGAAGGACACCGTACTTGGTAGAGTGTCACCAAAAAAGAGAAAGGCCTTCAACAAGATTTATTGACACAGTGGCTACAACAATGGCTCAAGCTTAGCAACGATTGTGAGAATGGCACAGGACTGGGCGGTGTTTTGTTGTGTTATACCTACGGCTGCTTATGAGTCAGAACCCACACCAAAGGCACCTAACAACAACAGTAACCTCAACTCTAGGTATTTTGATGGGCTCTTGTCAGGGTTCTTCCTCCCTGTATAATGGCCTGGAAACTCTCCCAAGCCAAAAGCTTGGGCAATCCTAAGACTAAATTTACCTGTTTCCCTCTGTGAGGGATTACTCTTTTTTTGTTGCCTGAGATATGGAATGCTTTAAAAACTTTTGTTTCATAAATATTTTGACTGCTAGTGGTAATTAGAAGCTCACGTTCAAATCCATCAGCTGCTCATTGGAAACCTGTGGGGCAGTTCTACTCTGTCCTGTAGAGTCACTATGAATCAGAATTGACTCGAAGGCAATGGGTTTGTATGTATATTCAAACAGAAGGTTGAATTCTGGTTTACCTTTTGAACAGGGTATACAACTTATATTCTTGATCTAGGTGGTCAACGAGATGGCCAACATTTTTCCAATCTCTAAATCCAGAATATTATAAGCCTCACCTTGTGTCACACACACTATTCTAATAGTACTCATTAAAATAGCTTTAATGGAAAGGAAAGCTATTGCTTACAACCCGAACCTGAACAAAATATTCAAATTTGTTCCAGAAACACTAGAAACTGATTACAATTTTCATGAGAATTCTGTGGTTGGCTATATGCAGAAAATAAAGTCAAGTTAATATTTTTTAAAGATCCTAATATTTTAGATGCAGACAAATTTTTTTTCAAGGACCACAGAAATTAAGACAGACCTGCTAGCTCTATTAAGATCCATAGAACAATTAATTCATTTCAAGCTATAGTAATGACTAATTTGAAGTTTCCCAGAGAGTCTTTTCCATTTGAGACTTGTGAACAAAACAGCCAAGGCTGACATTTAAGTCTGAATAACAATCTGCAGTGTTGTAAATGGACCAAAAGGATTCTATTGTTTTGATGTTTAAATTGTAATTTGCATTTTTAATGAAGTTTGATCTCATAGAGTTTTATCTCTTTGGTTGTGGACTGCTTAGTACAATAAGCCTGATAATTTGGAGTAACTTTCTGAGATACAATGTTTATATGTATATATATGTGTGTGTGTGTGTATATATAAACCCGTTGCCATCGAGTCGATTCTGACTCGTAGCGACCCTATAGGACAGGGTAGAGCTGCCCCATAGAGTTTCCAAGGAGCACCTGGCGGATTCAAACTGCTGACCTTTTGGTTAGCATCCGTAGCACTTAACCACTATGCCACCAGGGTTTCTGTGTATATATACATATATATACAGTTGTAAAACGAGCATTTCTTTGCTAAGGTTGCTATAGTTATTATAAAAATAGGGTTTTCCATATTTACAACGTTGAAAAATTTTGTTTTGTTTCTGCCTTTGCCTATTGTTTCCAATGTCTGAAGGGGTTAGTTCTTGTTCATTTAAGAGCTGGTGTGATCTGACTTCTGAATCCAAGGACAGCCACAGGAGTTTGTATTTGATATTGACTTCTGACAAAATCTGCACTTTTCTGATGAAGAGAATGTATTGAGATCCTCGATCTTCTCTACATGTGAGAAATGGTTATTTACTCATTGTATAAAAGAAAAAAAATTCAATACTCTACAGCGTTGCTTATCTCTAGATCACAGAGTCAAGTAATGAATACTATCTGTAGAACTTTTACTGTTTTTTGATGGAGGAACAGCACAATATTCTGAGTTTCAAAAATACTGTAAAGCTATGTCTTCAAGGCCAACATCATGGATGACAAGTGAGAAGTAAATTAAAAAAAATATCAGTAAGACTCATCAGTGAATTAAAGGTACATTGTGTCATCATATAGGCACTAACTCATTTATTTTATTTTTAGAAGAAATAAAAGCAAAGCATAATGTGACTTTTATTGAATTCTAATCACCACCAACATTCTGAAGAAGATACAGGCTAGCCTCTAAGGCATGATGACACATTCATTCATTCATATAATCTTTGCTTAAGTCTTCCTCATTTTTTAAACTTCCTTAGTGTAATTCCTTCTCAGTGAACTATTCCAGCCAAATTAGGTAAGGTCTCATTTAGATGTAGAAGGTTACAGTAATTAAAAACAAACAAAATATTGGTTTTAGGAAGTTTAGGAAATACATCAATGAAGCATTATCTTTTGAGTCGAATTGTGTTCCCCAAAAAGATATGTTGAAATCCTAACCTATGATTGTGACCTTGTTTGGAAATAGGGTCTTTACAGATGTAATCAAGAGAAGATGAGGTCATACGAGATTTGGGTGGACCTGGAGTTCAGTATGACTGCTGTCCTTATGAGAAGGGAGAAACGTGGACACAGAGACATAGAACCAGAAGGAAGACCCAAAACCCACTGCTGTTGAGTCAATTTCGACTCATAGGACAGAGTAGAACTGCCCCATAGAGTTTCCAAGGAGTGTCTGTCAGATTCAAACTGCCAACCTCTTGGTTAGCAGCCAGAGAGCTTAACCACTATGCCACCAGGGTTTCCCAGAAGAAAGAAGACATGCGAAAATGGAGGCAGATATTGGGGTGATTTGTCTACAAGCCAAGGGACACCAAGGATTGCTGTCAGCTGCTAGATCTGAAGAAAGGGGCATGGAGCAGGCTTTTCCTTGGTCTCCAGAAGGAATCAACCCTGCTGACACGTTGATTTCAGAACTCTGGCCTCCAGAACTTGATAGAATAAATTTCTGTTGTTTTAAGGCAGCGAGTTTGCGGTATTTTGCTATAGCAGCCCTAGGAAACTAATACATATTGTAAATAGATTAATTCCTCAGATCATCTTCAATAGACAACTAACTGTACATTTACAATGAACATGGTGGTTTAAACAATATAATGATGAATCAATTTGACTAATTAAAAAAATTACTACCTAGATGTTCTGTGTTGTGTACATTTCTATAAAGTAAAAACTCAAACTTTTAGGATGGCAAATACATTCAAACCATTTCTCAAAGAAATAAATTGAGGCCCAGATATTAAAATTAATTAAAACCTTTATAATTAATTACATACATACATATATATATATATATATACACCCCTGGTGACATAGCGGTTAAGAGGTACAGCTGGTAACTAAAATATTGGCAGTTCAAATCCACCAGCCGCTCCTTGGAAACCCTGTAGGACAATTAGTTCTACTCTGTCCTACAGGGTCACTATGAGTTGGAATCGACTAGACAGCTGCGGGTTTGGTTTTGGTTTTATATGTATATATACACACATATATATAATCCAAAACAATACATTTAATATTCCAAATTTCTCTATGCTCAAATTCCTGGGTCTGGAATGCGCCCCCCACATCCAATGATCTAGTTCTATCCTACTTTTCCACTATAGTCTCCTAGATTTGGCAACATGAAATGCTCTAATCCAGTCTGACACTCCTCCTGCAATACTGCCAACTGTTCTCTCTCTATTTCTTAGTTTATGCATATCCTACCTACCTTTCAATTCCCCATAGAATCCTTCACTATTGCAACTCGAGGCTTGAATTTTTTTTTTCAGTTCTTTCAGGTTGAGAAACTCCAAGTGAGTTCTTCACTTTTGGTTTTCCATCTCCAGCTCTTTGCACATGTCATTATAATACATTACTTTGTCTTCTCGAGACACCCTTTGAAATCTTCTGTTCACTTCTTTTACTTCATCAATTCTTCCTTTTGCTTTAGATGCTCGACATTCGAGAGCAAGTTTCAGAGTCTCCTCTGACATCCATCTTGGTCTTTTCTTTCTTTCCTGTCTTTTCAACCACCTCTTGCTTTCTTCATGTATGATGTCCTTGATGTCATTCCACAACTTGTCTGGTCTTCGGTCACTAGTGTTCAATGCATCAAATCTATTCTTCAGATGGTCTCTAAATTCAGGGGGAATGTACTCAAGGTCATATTTTGGCTCTCGTGAACTTGCTCTGATTTTCTTCAGTTTCAGCTTGAACTTGCATAGGAGCAATTGATGACATGTGCAAAGAGCTGGAGATGGAAAACCAAAAGGGAAGAACACGCTTGGCATTTCTCAAGCGGAAAGAACTGAAGAAAAAATTCAAGCCTCAAGTTGAAATGGTGAAGGATTCTATGGGGAAAATATTAAATGATGCAGGAAGCATCAAAAGAAGATGGAAGGAATACACAGAGTCATTGTACCAAAAAGAATTAGTCAATGTTCAACCATTTCAAGAGGTGGCATATGATCAGAAACCGATGGTACTGAAGGAAGAAGTCCAAGCTGCTCTGAAGGCATTGGTGAAAAACAAGGCTCCAGGAATTGATGGAATAGCAATTGAGATGTTTTAACAAACAGATGCAGCACTGGAGGTGCTCACTCGTCTATGCCAAGGAATATGGAAGACAGCTTCCTGGCCAACTGACTGGAAGAGATCCATATTTATGCCTATTCCCAAGAAAGGTGATCCAACCAAATGTGGAAAGTATAGAACGATGTCATTAATATCACATGCAAGCAAAATTTTGCTGCAGATCACTCAAAAACGGCTGCAGCAGTATATCACCAGGGAACTGCCAGAAGTTCAGGCCGGTTTCAGAAGAGGATGTGGAACCAGGGATATCATTGCTGATGTCGGATGGATCCTGGCTGAAAACAGAGAATACCAGGAGGATGTTTACCTGTGTTTTATTCACTATGCAAAGGCATTCGACTGTGTGGATCATAACAAATTATGGATAACGTTGCGAAGAGTGGGAAATCTAGAAAGCTTAATTGTGCTAATGAGGAACCTTTGCATAGATCAAGAGGAAGTTGTTCGGACAGAACAAGGGGATACCGATTGGTTTCAAGTCAGGAAAGGTGTGCGTCAGGGTTGTATTCTTTCATCATACCTATTCAGTCTGTATGCTGAGAAAATAATACAAGAAGCTGGACTATATGAAGAAGAACAGAGCATCGGGATTGGAGGAAGACTCATTAACAACCTACATTATGCAGATGACAAAACCTTGGTTGCTGAAAGTGAAGAAGGTTTGAAGCATTTACTAATGAAGATCAAAGGCAGCCTTCAGTATGGATTGCACCTCAACATAAAGAAAACAAAAATCCTCACAACTGGACCAATGAGCAACATCATGATAAATGGAGAAAAGATTGAAGTTGTCAAGGATTTCATTTTACTTGGATCCATAATCAACAGCCATGGAAGCAGCAGTCAAGAAATCAAAAGACGCCTTGCATTGGGTAAATCTGCTGCAAAGGACCTCTTGAAAGTGTTGAAGAGCAAAGATGTCACCTTGAAGACTAAGATGCGCCTGACCCAAGCCATGGTATTTTCGATCACATCATATGCATGTGAAAGCTGGACAATGGATAAGGAAGACCAGATAAGAATTGACGCCTTTGAATTGTGGTGTTGGCGAAGAATATTGAATATACCATGGACTGCCAAAAGAACGAACAAATCTGTCATGGAAGTACAACCAGAATGCTCCTTAGAAGCAAGGTTGGTGAGACTGGGTCATACATACTTTGGCCATGTTGTCAGGAGGGATCAGTCCCTGGAGAAGGACGTCGTGCTTGGCAGAGTACAGGGTCAGCAGAAAAGAGGAAGACCCTCAATGAGGTGGATTGACACGGTGGGTGCAACAATGAGCTCAAGCATAACAACGATTTTAAGGATGGCTCAGGACTGGGCAGTGTTTTGTTCTGTTATGCCTAGGGTCGCTATGAGTCGGAACTGACTCGGCGGCACCTAACAACAACAAACACCTACCTTTCAAGTTCCAGTTCAAGCCTCAACTTCTTTATAAAGATTTTCCTAATCCTCTTAGCCTTTTACTGCGTGGCCTGTGGATCAACGAGTCAACGTAACCAGGGAGCTTGTTAGAAATTCTAAATACTGGGCTCCACTCCAGACTACTGAATCAGAATCTACATTTTCATAAGATCCCAAGGTTTTCACATGTCAATTAATACTTAAGACCCCTTCCCCAGCCCACATTATTTTTTGCTTACATAGTACTTGACATGTTCACCACCTTAAACTGGTTAGCTTTTAATGGGCATGTCTTGTCTCTTCACCTAGAATAAGAGCTTCTTGAAAAAAAAAAGGCAGCCATAATTTATACCCCTTAATAACCTTGACAGAGCTTAATGCTTTGTGTCCCATGCTGTGTTCAGTGTTTCACCTTGGTGTACTAACTTCTAGTACAAGATGTTGTTTTCCCTTCAGATGAAATGAATGCACTGCTTAGCTCAGTGCTTGGCACATAGTGAGTAGCCAAAAAAATATTTGCTGAATGAATACATTGTCAAAATGAATTTTTAACAAGATGAACCCAATGTTCAGTTTTGATGCAGTGGTGCTTCTTCCCAGTCATGTTCTTGGGAGAGCAGCATATAACAAGAATATTAACACAGTCTTCAGCCTATAAGGCTTCTCAGGACATTTACTTGAATTCTAATTGGACTATTAAAACATTACTAATCATGTTCCTAGAATAGCTTTTATTCTTCAGGGTCATTGAGCCTAAGAGCAATCTTTCACCCTCCTCTGCAAGTCAGTATACGGAGATTTGTTTAGCTGCTAACTCTCTGTGGCACTATAATGAATGACAGGGGCTTTGGCATCAGACTGTCAGGGATTTTCTTCTGGATCCTCCACTTCTTACCTCTGTGTTCTTGGGCATATAACTTTATCTCTTTGTGCCTCAATGTCTGTGTCTAAAAGGTGGGTATAATATATTCTTTGCTTGATAGGGTTGATGTAAAGATTAAATTAGTTAATACAAGTAAAGTGTTTAGCAGAGTGCCTAGCACTTATTGAGTTCAAAGTAAATGGTAGCACCTATTACCACACACAAAAAAATACAGCTAGGGTATTTGCATTCCTGAAATGCCATTCTAACTTTTCAATCATTTATGTGTGGGCAGTGTGGGAGCGCTTTAGATAGATTTCTATTCTGTTCTCTTTTCCTGACTCAGTATTTATGTTTGCTGGTGAGGGTGGCTTCCAGCACTATGTAACTCCGATGTGTGGTGTAAGGATATGTGTTTCTATTCATGTTTCTATCATCCAGTCCCTCGATACAGGTGCAATATTAAAACTGAGTGCTGACTCATCCCAGAAAAGACAGAAGACTCTTTTCACAGCTCAGGTGCAACTGACGCAGTCAATTTAAACGACCTTCCAATAAAGGATTGAGTAAGCAGATGGGAAATGGCTTATGTCCGGAATGCTTAAGACCTTGATCTTTGTCACACCACTAAATGAAGCAAATACCAAAGCTGAGATCCTTTTTAAATGATGTAAATGATACCTGGATGATGTAATAATAGTAAATAAGGGGGCTTTATAACCAGGCATAATATAAATGATGCATTGCTGGGCAGTAAGCATATGCATTACAGCTTGGCAAGTTAAAGATTTTCTGTAATACTGTTGGAGATTTATGAAAATGGCACTGTTTTATCCACAATAGAGCAATTTTTAGAATGCTATTGATTATGTAACAATGTCGCTGTCTAAAAAGGTAAAATAGTCACATATTCAGTTAATCAAACAGTACAATTGATTCTTTATCATACTGTATTCAAAGCTAAAAACACTGGGGCTTCTTACCCTTAAGCAGCAGCTTTAGGGTTCCGCAAGCTTAGGGTGAGTTTAATTAAAGTCAAGGGAGAAAACCAATTAAGTGCTGAGAAGCAGTGGCATCCCTCATGCACTCTGAAGACAAAAATACCATTTAGAATAAAATGATGCTGTAATCTTAGTATAAATGCCACTGTCTACTTCAGCAATTCTGGTGGCCCAGGTGTTCTGAGCAGTTTGAAGAGCAGCTAGCTTATGAGATTTCAATTCATAACTACACTGAATAATTTCCATCCCCTTTAAATCCCCTCTGATGGGAAGTGCTTAGAAAGGAGATTGCATTAATATAAAAAGTGACCGTGCTTTAAGTCCTAGAATACACCTATGTTAGAGTGTGTGTTTCCAAAGATCATTTAGGTTCAAATCCTATTTAAGTAGGTTTGGAAAGCAGAGGGTTAACATTTTCTATCACTGCCACATACAAAAGTGATGTAAGTAAATGGATAAAGAGATCCAGGTTCATGTAATGGAGAAGTTCACGTCATATTTATATTTTAGTGACTTCTGATACAGTGTCATTACAGTTCCCCATCACTATTGTGTACTACCACCCACTGAGAAAATGGTAGAGCAGAACAATGTGCTGCTACACAGCTTGTCAATCAATCAAGAAACCATAGAAAGAAGCAACTACAGGCACTATTTCAAACACAGTCCGGGGAAACTTTGAGGGATGGGAGGGACAAAGCAGTCAATGGCAACCAAAAATTGGAAGCCGATTAAATGTGATTTATTGGCATTTATCGTCCTATCATCACCACAGATTCTTGCAAGTATTAACTGCAATGTGGAAAAAGAACACAGAGAGTACATTACAGAAAGTCAGGGCTGTTGCTCTAATTGTTGACAAGCAAATCAGTTATCTGGGTAATGTAGTATAACAATGTAGAGCCCTTTCCACTTTGGTGTGACCCCTGATGGAGCCTTCAAGCTGGTGAGGTCAGTTGATTTCACCCGTGAGAGGCCTTGTGGATGTTCCCTCAGCAGTGTATAGAAAATCTTTATGTAGACTGCTTAGGAAGAACACATACAAATGCCTCACAATCAAGCACCAGTATTTTTACTAACAGTTTAAAAATTCTTTGGTTTATATGTGATAAATCTTAGCAACAAAGAGCATTTTCTATGGTTACTGTTTAGGACAAGCAGAAGTTGCCCCACATTTGGAAAGTGTCAGCAAATCACAGTTATGATTTTAGCCAATTCTATAACATAGAAAATATATCTAAAAATGATTTGGCAAGTGACTGAATATCACAACTTCCTTTTCTCAAATAGACTTGCAGGGCTAGCTAATAACACATTTACAGTTTCTAAAAAAGAAGGTTTTAAAATGATTAAAAATTCATAGGTTAGGCAACATGATGTGGAGGGAAACATAGTAGATGCGGGTCAGGACCTCTAGATTCTATTTTGTCACCAACTTGATGTATGAATCGGACAGGTTCTTCAAGTTTCTGGGCCTCAGTTTTCTCATCCATAGAAATGGGAGGAATGGACAAAATAATTTCTGAACTTCAGTTCAGTTCTAAGTATTCAGAAATTCTCTTAATCAAAGCTAATTAATCATGAGGCTATAAGTGGGATATTAACAAAATACCTGAAAAGTGACCATCACATATCTAGAGAAAGGGCAATAATGGAGCAATTAAAATTAGTTCTATCCTGTTTATATTGCAGTGGGAAAAATAAATTGCAAGTCTGCCATTATTCTACTATTCGTTTGTAAACACAATACATCTTGATAGTTAGCCCAACGACTCAGTAGGAACTGCCTGTCTAGCTTTCTACAAGTGACTACCATCCACATCCAATGTGTCACCAAGTCCCAGTGATCCTCCAATTCCCTTTGCTATTTTGCTGTTGCCTTTCCCACCCACATACCTCAGAGACTGAAAGCTGAGCTCCATTCTTAATTACTTTCAGCAAAGTGCACATGTATATGAACAAGCTTGTTTCAGACTGTCAATTCTAAACCCAAGTAACTTGGGTTCAGGTTGAAGGAAAGAGAGGGAATAGCAGCAGGCGTGGACCAAGGGAATCACACAATGCTAACTAATGTATTGTGACTACAATAAACTGATAGTGGCCCAGGTCTGGTGAGTTATAGTCTTAGACAGAACACTGCCAATGCATAATGCTTTCATATGGCTTCCATTCATATCAAGACAGTTAAGGAGAAATTTAGAACACTAACCTTGCACTGCTTTCAGACCATATATGGAAAATTTATATGGCATCACAAGTTACTAAAATTCAGAATTATCATAATCTAAAGCCTACGCTGGAAACCCTGGTGCCATAGCGGTTAAGTGCTATGGGTGCCAACCAAAGGATTCGGCAGTTCGAATCCACCAGGCGCTCCTTGGAAATTCTATGGGGCAGTTCTACTCTGTCCTATAGGGCCGCTATGAGTTGGAATCGACTTGACGGCACTGGGTTTAGTTTTTGGTTTTAAAAAGCCTACATTATCAGATTGCATTTGAATTTAAATAATTTCCCCATATGAAGAAAGGAAAACAAAAATGAACATAATCAATCAAGAAAGATACTTAAAGTTTCAAAGCACAGGATGCCAGAAAGTGCAAATATTTTTTGTCTATTGGTCTACAAGACCTATGCTGCCATTCCAAGCCTTCTGATTTAGAAGTCTGCTCTATTCTTGGCACTATCATAGACTCCATATAAGACCTCAATCAGTCATTTAGCTTCTAGATGCTAAGGTTTCCAGTCCTAGTTGGCTTAGCTGTTGCAAAGAAATGATTGTGTATCTTCGTTGAAAATTCACTATGTGGCATTGAGTTTTTATTTAAATATTCATAAGACAAGAGCCAAAAAGTGGGTAAGTGAGTTGGCCCTACAAGAAGTATCTGGAAATAAGTCAGGTTTAAAATGAATGATAGGAGTTTGAGAAGTAAATAAATGAATTATTTTTAGTATTGATCCAAAATAAGTATTAATAAAAAATGAATATAGGATGCAGAAGAGTGAATGGATTCATTTACCATCTCACAAGATTTAAGTGAAACAATCCTTGGGAGTTACTCAGTACCTAGAGTCATGGAATATGATGTCTGAGGTTTTCTTTTATTCTTAAGGTACTATAAAACAAGCAAAGGTTTTTCTATATTCTGATTACAGAAAGAACATTTTACAAAGAAATTTTTGGAGTAAACAGTTTATTTTCTCTCTCTAAAAAAAAGGTGAGGTGGGGCTGAGGGTGGGAAAGGAATAGATATAAAGCGTAGCTTCAAAACTAATTCAGAGTGCAAATGACTTTAAGTAGTGAGTTCTTTATGAAAAACTGCAAAAGAAATATAAAAGTTTGATGTTTCGCAAACTCTAAAGCAACTGGGAGTGGGCAAAGGGGAACAAAGGTGCACCCAAACCCCAAAACAGCAATATTGATGCCTGGAATCATCATACATAAGAGAAATCTAATTTTCGTTTAAAATACATGCAGACTTTTTAAGATTCTCACCACAATTCCTATGAAAACCTCAGAAAGAAATTTTCCCACTGCCATCAAAAATTAATTTATTGTAAAGCTAATGGCAGAACTGGCACCAGATTTACACTGTAGTAAAAATTCATTCATTCAGCAAATATTTATTGAACACAAAATATGTGCCAGACATTCTTCTAGGTATTTGGGATACGTCAGTGAACAAAATAGACAAAGATCCCTGTTCTCAGTGGGGAAAACAATTGACAATCAATAATAAGCAAATTGTATAAACCAAAAAACCAAATCCATTGCTGTCAAGTCGATTTCAACTCATAGCGACCCTATAGGACAGAGTAGAACTAACTGCCCCACAGAGTTTCCAAGGAGCGCCCGGCGGACTCAAACTGCTGACCTTTTGGTTAGCAGCCGTACCACTTAACCACTATGCCACCAGGGTTTCCAAAGCAAATTGTATAGTATGTTTAAAAAAAAAAGTTGCCAGTTGAACTGATTCTGATTCATGGTAGCCTCACGTGTTGCAGAGTAGAACTGTGCTTCCTATGTTTTTCAGAAGCAGATCATCAGGCCTTCCCTTTGAGGCACCTCTGGGTGGCTTCAAACTACCAAACTTTGGGTTAATAGTCAGGTGCTCAACCCTTTGCACCACCCAGGGACACCTTGATGGTGATAATTTCACAAAAAGAAGTAGAGTGCAGTAAGAGGCTTAAGCAGTGTGGATATTGGTCGCAGTTGTAAATAAGAGGATTTGGGTAGGCTTCATTGAAAAGATGATATTTGATTAAAACTTGGAGGGAGTTAGGGAGCAACAGTGTGGCAGCATCTAAGGGACAGCATTGTATCACCAAGGCCCTAAATCAGGGATACACCTGGTGTGTTTGATGAACAGCAAGGAGACCACAGTGAGTGAGTTAAGAGATGGGAGCAGAGAGGTCAAGAGGGGAAGAGTTCACATAGGATCTTGTAGGCCATCATAAGGACTTTGATTTTTACTCTAAACAAAATGGAGATCCATTAGAAGATTTTGAGCAGAGGAACAACACTATTTAATTTTTAAAAAGATTAGTCCAGAGTCTGTGCAAGAATAGACTGTGATGGAAAGGAAGAGTAGAAATAGAGAGACCAGCCAGGAGGCTATTGTAGTCATCCAGGTGAGAGATGATGATGGCTTGGACCAGGAAGGCAAAAGGAGAGACAGTAAGAAGTGGTCAGATTCTGGATATATTATGAATGTAGACCCAGATGAGAAGTTGGTTGTCAGGTATGAGAGAAAAAGAGGAATGTATGGCTTGTGGCCTAAGTTACGAGAAGAATGCAGTTTACTTTTTCTAAGAGAGAGGACTGTGATAGGAGCAGGTTTGCAGAGGAAGCTAAGGAATTTCATTTTGACTTTTTTGAGATTTGAAGTTTTGTTATACCTATCAGATATCCAGTGGAGGTGTGAAGTAGGCAGTTGCATATACCAGTACAGAACTCTGGAGAAATGACTGATGGAAATATAACTTTGGAAGTGAAAAACTTAGATAGTATTTAAATCCACAAGAATAGAGGAGACCTTCTAGGCAGTATATATAGGGAAGAAAAAAGGTACAATACCAAGCCCTGGGGCACTTCAACATTAGGAGATTGGGGAGAAGAGAGGGAACCAGCATCAGTTACTGAGAAGGAACATCTAGTGAGGTAGGAGGAAAATCAGAAAAGTGTGGTTTCCTGAATTCCAAGTGAAGAAAGTCTATTACACATTTGTCATATGATGCTGGCCAGGGTTTCTTAACTTTGGCACTACTAACATTTTGTGGTAGATAATTCTTCATTGCACAGGGGAGGCAGAGGTATCCTGTGCATTGTACGCTGGTTAGCAGCATCCCTGGCTTCTACTTACTAGATGCCAGTAGAAACCACCCCATCTTCAAGTTGAGACAACCAAAAATTTCTCTAGACATTGCTAAATGTCATCTGGTGGGCAAAATCGCCCCCAGTTGAGAACCACTCTGTTAAATTACTCTGGAGTGGCAGGGAGTGAAAGTCAAACCACAGTGGGTTTAAGAAAGAATGGAAAAAGCATTGAGAACAGTAGTGTATAATTGACTCTGAACAGTCTTATAGCAAAGGGAAGCAAATGAATGGAGTATTATTTAGTGGGGGAGATGGAGACTAAAATTTTGTTTTTCAAGATGGGAGAAAAAATAGCATACTCGTATGCCGATGGAATGATCCAGGAAAGGGGAAAAAATAATGATGCATAAGACAGCTGTTGGAAGGAGACTCTTGAGTAGTGGAGAGGTCATGGGATCTGATACAAAAGAAGAGGGATAGGCATTAGATAGTAATATGGATTTTTCATCAGTAGTAGTGTGGTGGATTACTTACCTTTGTGTGTGGTCTTTATAGCCATGGACTTGTAAGTCCCACCCAGGTGATTGTGTGATAGGGTAATTGTGGCCTACCAAGGGGATTGGTCAGTTTTGCCTTAAAGGAGAGCCAATTCTGGAGCAAAGAGGAGAGCTCATCACCACTGAAGAAGGAGAAACCTGCAGTGGAGACCCACAGGAGATGGTGCGGTCAGCTTCCTGGCTCATGGAGCAAGAAAGCTGAATGCCTTGGGGGAGAGACTGAGGGCCAGAGAGAAGTCTACGCCTGAGCCACAAATTTGGGACTTGCCAGCTTCCAAAACCTCGTGAGCCATTTCCTTTATATGGTCCGTGAGTTCTGTGAGAGGTTTCAAGAAATGAGGGAACCCAAAGAGAGAAGGAAAGTACTGAGGTGAGAGGGAGTAGTTAATGTTAGAGATGATGGAGTGGTACAGCAGCTTGGAAAAGTTAGTTGGGGCATCTTTAACCTCTGCCTCATAGCAACCAGCTTTGTGCTGATCCTTATAAAAGAAATGATTAATTTAAGTAGTAAGTGAGAAAACAGAGAATATGGTTGCAGATACTGGTAGAAAGGTAGATATAGTTTTGGTGGAATCTGTGGAAATTTTCTTCTGATTATTTCTATTTTCTCGACGATGAACAAGGAAAGTCATCAGTTCTCATAAGGGAGAGAGGCGAAGCATTGGGAGTTTGAGGACTGGGAAAAAGTGTGAAATATTCATCTAAGAGTGGACAGCTAAATAATGTAGGGAAGTTTGTTATGATTACCAGGCAGCATTCGGAGTGTACTTGAGGTTCACAGTCATGACTTTAAAGTGAGCTAGTTAATGCGACTGGGTATTTTTCTTTAGCCAAATTCAGATACACAGATGCAGACACAAAGTAGGCAGATAGTTGCGTATAAGTAGAGTTATAGTTTTGTCAAAAGAGGATTAGAGTGTGAGAGTGGAACAAGGAGTATAGGACTATGCAAGGCAATGATGCTAATGATTGACTATGGATTTAAGATGGGTAAGGGGAGAGAGGAGTTCAAGGAAGTTAGAGACACAAAATGTGTAGTAGGATCAATAGAATGGAAGTCTCAGTATATTCAAAGATTGTTGGAGTTGCGGTATTTTAAGGTATGAGATGAAAAAATAAGAGGTGCTTGTCAGAGAATAGGATGTTCAAACTGAGATTTCGAGAGCACAGCAGTTATTGATTGGTAATGACAAGGTCTGGAGTATGATTTTGTAGTGGATGCTATAATGTGCTGGCCCAAGCTCCTATTCTGGACTGAAACACTTGTTTCCCCAGCTTCTGGTAGTATTGGCTGTTGAGAGCTCATAAATTGAGTCCCTTTCTGGCCAATGAAGGACACTGCCTTGGCCAATTTAGAATGCTGAAGGGCCATCTCATCTATAGAGCTCCCTGTGGGGTCAGATGAGGCATTTTTTACTACCGCTCTATAGTTAAACTTCTTTTTCTGACCAATCCTGGTTTCTTCATTCCCTCACAGGTATTGTTTCAGAGAGCACTTCTGAATAAACTTCCCGCATGTGAACCTTCATCTCAAAGTCCATTTCATCACAGGGAACCTGACTTTGGATAGTTGGTGCTAGGCATAGTCTGAGGAAGCAAACTCTAAAATGGGATTTTGAGGCTGGACCGTCCATCAGCTGGTTAGACAAGAGAAGGCTGTCACTGGTGGTAGGTGGAATACTGATAGCCTTTGGCATGTTCGAGCAATGCACTTGTTAAAATTTTCAGGGTGGAAGGGAATGCACCATCAGGGGCAATATCTCAGGAGTTTGAGGGGTTCAGGGCAAGCAGTAATGATAAGTAATGATAAGGATGATGGACAATAGATGGCTGTTGCTGAGGGTGATAAATGCATTGGAGAAACAATGAAAGGTTGAGGGTGATTAATGACCAATTTAAGGTGAAGTGTGAAAGTCAGAGGACCTTGGAAACATTTAGAGACTTTCATTTTCTGCAACCAGAGGGCATAAATATCTGAGGATCAGGCCCAAGATTTAATTATAAGGGCAGTGTAGGTCTAGGGAAGGGTTGCATTACCATCTCTAGCAATTTTATTACACACATGTTAGGGGCCCTGTTTGCAAAGGAGAGGAGGCCTGATATGTGGGATACGGACATTTGGTTGATATCCTCAAAAATCTGGAATTCCCTGATTCCCATGAATTCTCTGGGTTTGCAGAAGTGATCTGCTTTTTCCTGTTAAAGGCTGGTGCTCTCACCTTTCTTGATAATGATGCAGAAACCTCTCTCTTGCAAGAAAAATGTGTGCCTTCTCATGTTCTATCCTCAGCTTCCCTCCTGGCCATCAAACCAACCAATAGTCATGTCACACATAATCTGGATAGTGAAATATTGGGCCTGCTAAAGGAGAAAAATGACTAAGTCAAAGAGGTAAGGAGCCAAGACAACACGTACCAGCAAGGCCTGGGACAGTCTGTATAGGCCATATCCTGAGGGTGCTGGATCAAGGGGTGAGACCAGAACATAAAGTTAGGTTAGGGAACCTTTATCAATATGGATACACTCTCCTGTAATATATTTTTTAAAACATCCTGGCAAGGACCATGGATGACAATGCTAATGTGCTGCTAGGATGGCACTTGGAAGTTTGGAAGGTGATGTCCCAAAGAGAATGAACTAAAAATTTCAGAACTGCCAGGGAGGACAATGGAAGAAGGGACCAAATGCTAAGAGAATTGAGCATGATAAAAAAAAATAGAGTGGCTATATTATGTATGACTAGAGAATGTACCAGCTGTCTATGTTCCTCCAGTAAGTCTGGAGGACATGGGATATTCCTTATTACAAAAGTGATAAGGAATGTGTTGGTGAGACAGGCACTAGCATCACTGAGAAGTACAGTGGTGGTTGTCCTCTGTAGGTAAGGGCTATTGGGAAGAGATGCTGTCACAGAACTGAGCACCCTGATAACAATGGGAGATTATAGGATCCTGAAATAAGAGAGGCCAGGTGGTTGTGATTAACTATCAGAATCAAGGTGGGCATAATTATCATAGTAAGAGGCAAGGCTGGATAGCAGCCAGGAGGCCTGACCCATAAAGCTCTATGGGGCAAGGTAGATGAGCAACCAGCAATGAAAGCAGCAGTTGATTCTCTTTACCTTTGTCTTAGGTTTGATCCAAGTGCTTCCCTGATGGAGGACTCTCAGGAGGAATCTGTAGGGAAGTAGGGGAATAAGGTTAGGGAGTCTAACCTCATCTGATCCTACAGGAATTCTGGTGCACGGATTCAGCGGTGTACATTCATAAGAGCCGATTGTGCACAATTCTTCCCAACTCTGTATTTAGTGATGTCAGATTGCTAGGTTGACATCAGACATAATGGGATAATTCATACCACAGAAACTAGCAATTCTGAGAGTTGGTGTACCAGACACCCCTGCATGAATTTTACCATGGAATAAATTCTGCCTTGAGGAACAGGACCCCTGAATTAGTCAGTCAGTCGTTGGCTGCAGGCCACAACTTGGTGGGGTGTGCGTGTGTGTGTGTGTAATCTTTTAGGTGAGGAGACCCCTGTCCTAGGACAATTTTTCAGGGAACTGTGCTACTGTGAGCAGTTAACAGCCAATATTCACAACCCAGCAACCAGAGGATGGCAAAGGGGATCAAGGCAAGCCATAATAGCATCTACCACTGTCGTCTTCCATTCGGGAGGAGAGGCAGGTTGACTAAGCTCACAAAAGGCTTTCAACTGAAGGCAGAACTAGTGAGCCACACAACAGGGGAAGAAAACTTATGAAGATCAGATGTTTGTTCCCAAGAAAATAGGAAAACAAGAACACCACCTAACAAGTCATACACAGGAAGACATCTCTTTTGTATCACTTGAAATCCTCTCAGCCTCATCTCCCACTCTAGCCCCTACAGAGGGACGAATTTTACACAGGAACTGGTTCTATCAGTTCCTCACAGGTGTAACCTGGTAGTGCCTTGCCTTGGGCCAGTACCTTGAGTCTTGCACTTCCTATCTCATAGCTTCTGATTCTGAATCATAGGGTAGCCATTGAAACCTGTTCATACTCAAGCTTGCACAACCTAGTTGTGTGGGGGAATTAATGCTCTGTAGGTCAACTCTTGACACAAAAGGAATACATGTTTATCTCTTTCTTTCCCTGGGTAGATGGTTCTGAGATACATTTCATAAGGCTCCTCAGAAGATCTCTTCAAGATCAAGCACTCACCCTGTAATGGTGGAAAATAATACCATTCACATTTTCAAAAAATTCATGAGACTCAAACTGCAAGGTAATGGGTACTTTATTCAGGCAGCTGCAACAGGGGAACAAAGGAAATGCCTCTCTGAACATGGGGAATTATAGAGGTTTTACAGGGAAAAGAGACAAAAGCAATAGAGTGGCAGCTGTGCACTTGGTGGGCTTCGGTCAGGCAGATGTTGCAATGTTGCAGAATGAAGTTGTTTTTCTTTTTGATGTGGCCAGTTCCAGGCCATTAAGTCCTTTTCTTGGAATTGTTGACTAAGAGAAGGGATTTAGAGGGAGTGAGTTAATCTCTCAGTAGCAGAGAGCAAAGGAGTTGGTGTATGTGCAGAGTAGAGAATTTTACAGTTCTCTACATCACCTTATGTTGGCTCTCCCTCCTCCCCTGTTTTACTCTCTCTGTCCCTCACTCTTGCCCTCTGATATCACTCCCAAATAAATTCACTCGTAAGCCTTTGCCTCTGTTTCTGTCTCAGCCTGTGCTTTTAAAAAAGAAACCCAAGCTAAACCAAAGAATGACAGTAATCTACCACAATTATCATCCATTTAGATGTCTAAAGGCCCAAATATGTCACTGTTATATCCTACATTATGAATTCAACAAGACCCACCAAGATAGTTACATATTAACTCCCCTATTTATTGAATAAACTAATTAATTTACTACCAAATTTAAAATACAGATAATTTGATGTATGGAGCCCTGGTGGCATGGTGGTTAAGAGCTTGGCTGCTAACCAAAAGGTTGGCAGTTCAAATCCACCAGCCACTCCTTGGAAACCCTGTGGGGCAGCTCTGCTCTTTCTCAATGGCGCCTAACAACAGTGCAACAACAATTTGATGTACTGTATTAAAATAGAAACTGTATTCATGAAACTATTTCTTAGTTGTAACACAAGCTCCGTTTACAAATGATAGATACTCTGACATTTTTTCTGCTTCTATAGAGGTTATGTGGATGAATTAAATTTTGTATATCCTTTCGGCTTCTCAGCTGACAAGAGCAAAAATGATATAAAATATTTTTATCCTATTTTAATGGATTAGGAAAAAAGACAAATCAAAACAAAGAAACCCTCCCAAATGCCAGCAGCTAAGCATATCTAACAGCAAGAAGATATCTATTGGCTCTTGAGGCTGAAACATATATTTCACATCTTTCTTAGTAATTACTTATTTGGTTCTTTAGTTGATGTGGGGGTATAGAGGGCATAGAAGGAAATTCTACAGCTTTAACTGAAATGATACTCTTTCACAAACACCTTGGTGATAAAGAGTGATTTACTTTTTTCCCTTTATCAATTCTGAGTTGTCATCACCTCAATCAAATTTTGTCAGAATAACATCCCATTTGGCACTCTTGAAAACAAGCACAGGGTGAGTGCTCAGCAAATATATGTTGGGAGTAGGAAGAAGAGATGGATTAGTGGAACAGGTTTAGGGCTTTGCTCGCGTGTAGAAAGGAATATTGCTGCCGGCTTGTTCAGTGCTCCACATCCTAAGTAGGAATAAGAGCTGGTAAAGGCAATGTTTGCGATAGCAGCACAATTAGCAAATGTCCTTAGATGGAGACTACAGTTGTTGAAAGCTTTTTGGAAGAAAATATGCCATTTGCGTCATTTTCAATTTTCACTTGATTTTTATTTTTGTCCTTTAAAAACCTTTTTAACTATTGCTCATTATTTAAGGAATGAGACAGGGCTTGTGATCATTTCTGTAGCATTGGCAATATTAATTTGTTTGCCAGAAAAACTGTCCGAATATCTTATGTGCAATAAATGGTGCTTACTTATTCATAAAAGTAGAATGTTTTCTTTCATTGGTTCTTTTGATGTTTTCTTTCAAATAAAATGGTGATGTTTGCCAGCAGAGGTGTAGCAATCTGAGGCAGCCTAGTAAAAGCTGATTATTTCTTCATCTCATTGTGTAGAGCAGCATGATGCCTCTAGGTTCAGATATACCTGAGTTCTAAACCTCACTCTGCCACTTCCCGTGTATGATGTTGGACAAATGACCTGTCAAGGCCTCATTTTTCTCTTCTATAAAATGGCAATAGTATCAATATCCCCCTTGCAGAATTGCTCTAAGGGTTAAGCACTAAATTGCAGTGTCTAGCATATAGTAAGAGCTTCAAGAATGATAGCTATATTTTATTAATGAACAATGCAGCCTCATGATTTTTCAATGGAAATACAATTCTCCAATGATTTCTTTACATTTTCTATACTGAACGGTGAAATAAGTTATACTGTTGTTTGGAAATAAAGTTACAGCATTATTTTATATAATTTTAACAACAATAATGGAGCATCTAAAATGAGTTGGATATTACACTAGGTTGCGGGGTGGCTATAGCAAAGAAATTGCAAATGAATTACAAAAATTGTATACAAGTTGATGATAACGTAATGAATTATTACTGAGTTAAATAGCTTATTTTTATTTATAACATGTTTTTTTCTAATTACCGTATGTACATATGCACACATTTATTCGTATTTATTTAGAAAATTAGTAAAATCCAGAAAAGTGCAAAGAGGAAAAAGAAAATCATCTCTGTTGTTGTTGTTGTTGTTAGGTGTCATGAAGTCAAGTCCAACTCATAGCGACCCCATGAATGAAACACTGCCTGGTCCTGCACCATCCTTACAATCCTTGCTATGCTTCAACCCATTGGTGCAGCCACTATGTCAATCCCTCTCATTGAGGGTCTTCCTCTTTTTTGGTGGCCCTCTACTTTACCAAGCATGATGTCCTTCTCCAGGGACTGGTCTCTCCTGATAACATGTCCAAAGTATGTGAGATGAAGTCTCACCATCACTTCTTCTAATGAGCATTCTGGCTGTACTTCTTCCAAGACAGATTTGTTCATTCTTCTGGCAGTCCATGGTCTATTCTATATTCTTTACTAACACCATAATTCAAAGGTATCAATTCCTTGGTCTTCCATATTCTTTGCCCAGCTTTCACATGCATATGAAGCGATTGAAAACACTATGGCTTGGGTCAGGTGCACCTTGATCTTTAAAGTGACATCTTTGCTTTTTAACACTTTAAAGAGATCTTTTGCAACAGATTTGCCCAATGGAATGCATCGTTTGATTTCTTGACTGCTGCTTCCATAGGCATTGATTGTGGATCCAAGTCAAATGAAGTCCTTGACAGCTTCAATCCTTTCTCCATTTATCATGATGTTGCCTATTGGTCCAGCTGTGAGGATTTTTGTAATCCATATTGAAGGCTGTGGTCTTTGATCTTCATCAGTAAGTGCATCAAGTCCTCTTCACTTTCAGCAAGCAAGGTTTTGTCATCTGCATTACGCAGGTTGTTAATGAGTCTTCCTCTAATCCTGATGACCCATTCTTCTTCATATAGTCCAGCTTCTCAGATTATTTGCTCAGCATACAGGTTGAATAGGTATGGTGAAAAGTTACAACCCCGACATAAACTTTTCCTGACTTTAAACCACGCAGCATCCCCTTGTTCTGTCCAAACGAAAACCTTATGAATAGCAGCAGAACATTGTCTGATACAGTGCCAGAAGTTGAGCCCCCCGGGTTGGAAGGCACTCAAAAGACAACTGGGGAAGAGCTGCCTCCTCAAAGTAGAGTTGACCTTAATGACATGGATTGAGTCACGTTTTTGGAACCTTCATTTGCTGATGTGGCATGACTCAAAATGAGAAGAAACAGCTGCAAACATACATTAATAATAGAAACATGGAATGTAGAAACAGCTGCAAACATACATTAATAATAGAAACATGGAATGTACGAAGTATGAATCTAGAAAAAATGGAAGTAGTCAAAAATGAAATGGGATACATAAATGTCGATATCCTAGGCATTTCTGAGCTGAAATGCAGTGGTATTGGCCATTTCGAATCAGATAAGCATATGGTCTACTATGCCGGGAATGACAAATTGAAGAGGAAAGGGGTCACGTTCATGGTCAAAAAGAACATCTCAAGGTCCATCCTGAAGCACAACACTGTCAGTTATAGAATAATATCCTTATGCTTACAAGGAAGAACAGTTAATACAACTATTATTCAAATTTACACACCAACCACTAAGGCCAAAGATGAAGAAATTGAAGATTTCTACCAACTTCTGCAGTCTGAAATCTATCAAACATGCAATCAGGATGCATTGATAATCACTGGCAACTGGAATCTTAAAGTTGGAAGCAAAAGCATCTTTTGTCTATCTATCTGTCTGTCTGTCCTTCCATCCATCATCAGTCCACCATCTATCTGTATAATTTATATTTTGGTGTATAACTTTCTAGTCTTTTTTGCTATGCATATATTCAATGTTTATTAACTGGGAGTATGCCATGCATACTCTCTTATTAACTACTATTAAAGAAGGAGCCTGGATGGTGAAGTGGTTTGCAATTGGCTGCTCACCTAAAGGCTGGCAGTTTTAACCCACCCAGCAGCTCCATGAAAGAAAGTCCTGGTGAACTGGTTCCATAAAGACTATAGCCAAGAAAACCCTACACAATTATATTGTATAACACATGTGGTCACCATGAGTTGGAATAGAATGATTTGACAGCAACATGTTTTGTTTTTTAAAAATTTTTATCAAAAATATACAATGAATAAAAACCATTTGCTGTCAACAGACACCCAAGCTATCTACCAAATTCATATTCTTCTCCTTCAGAGAACATGGTAGAAAGCCCATCTCTATCCCCTTGAAGTTGAGTGTGTAGAGGAGAGGGTCTTTGGCCAATAAAAATGAGTGCAGATGAGGAGTGATCTCTGACTGCTGCCCCTGAGATCAGGTGAGCCCTGTCCTAAGGACTGACAATGTCTCAAATGTTGGAGGGTGTTAATTTGCCTCCCTGAGCAAGAACGTCTGGGAGCAAAGTCCCAATCACCCCACAATGAATGCATAGTGAGGGTAAATAATCACATTTGTCTCTGAGCCACAGAGCTCTGGGGGCTGTTTGTTACTGCAACACAATCTTGACTGATACAGCAGGCATTTTCATGAATAGAGAGAAACATGATCACATTAGAGGGAAGTCTGGATACCAGGTCATGTAGCAACTGGCGAGGTTCAGGCTGGAGAACGGACAACTTGGTGGTTAGGAAAGGAGATGTGGGGTGGATAACAAAATTGAGACCTTCAGATATTTGAAGGGCTGTATCATATAAAATGGAGCCCTGGTTGTGCAGTGGTTAAGAGCTGGGAGGCTGGCACTTTGAATCCACCAGCTGCTCCTTGGAAACCCTATGGGGACTGTTCTGCTCTGTCCTATAGGGTCGCTATGAGTTGGAATTGACTCCACGGCAACAGATTTGGTTTGGTTTTAGTATCATATAAAAGCAGGTGAGATTACTGTATGTTATTTCAAAGGGCAAAAGTAGAATCAGTGGTGCGAAGATGCAGGGAGGTAGGTAGGCACTTCACATAAAGCAATTCTTACCAGTGGAGGGGTTCCCAGTAGTGGAATTCACTATGAGGCTGCCTTCCTATCTGTGAGGGTTACTGCTTTGGCAAGATGATCGAACCATGTAACTTTTAAGGTCCCTTCTAATACCAAGCTTTTACTATGCTATGGAAATAATACTGAAAAACAATATTGACTGTTAAAAAAAATGCTGTCAAGTCAACTTCAACTCATGGCGACCTCATGTGTGTGTGTCAGAGTAGAATTGTGCTGCATAGGGTTTTCAATGGCTGATGTTTGAGATGTTGATTGTCAGGCCTTTCTTCTGAGGAGCCTCTGGATGGACTTGAACCTCCAACTTTTTGTTAGCAGCCAAGCACATTATCATTTGCACCACCCAGGGACTATATAATGAATGCTGTTGTTGTTAACTATTGTCGAGTTAGCCCTGACTCATAGCGACCCCATGCCATGCACAACAGAATGAAATGCTGCACAGTCCTGTGTCATCCCCATGATGAGTTGGCTGAATTTTGGAAGTAGATCTCCAGGCCTTTCTTCCTAGTTTTTTCTTAGTCTGAAAGCTCCACTGAAACCTGTTCAGCATCATAGCAACACACAAACCTTCACTGATAGATCAGTGGTAACTATACATGAGGTGCCTCGGCTGAGAATCAAACCCAGGTTCCCCTTAAATAATTAACATTCTACCCTTAAATACTCTTCTACAACGTGATTTTTAAATAATGCATACTAGAACAGTAGAGATATGTATCATAATTAATTTCACCAATCCCCTATGGTAAGCATTTTTACTTGCTGTTAATATTTCATTAAAATAAATGATGTGGTGACACACCGTGACACCCCTTTTCACTTTCAGCAGATGAGTTCACAGAGAAAATAGTAACCATCAGAAGGGAATGTCCTCATCATCCTACCTCCAGCTCTGTCACTTACCTGAATTCCCACCCATTATTTCCTTCTTTCCTAAGTGCTCTAGAGCTCACTTCATTCTACATTTTCAAAGAATGAGTTCTTTGATTATTCATTCTCTCTCCTCTATCTGAACTTCCTTTCCCTCTATCTATAGGTCCTTCTAATCATTTAATTACATTTAATTTTTACCATACTAAAAAACAAAGAAATAAAAAATAAGTTGAAAATACCCCTTCATTAACCCCATGTGTATCCCCCCCACTCCTTCACCTCTACCAAAGTTGCCAGCCAAATGTCTTAGAAGATATTTTGCAGCTGTCTTTACTTAACTGCTTAAAACAAAAACTTGGGAATCGTTCTTTTTTTTTTTCTTTTTGACACAACCCTCTTCCTCATGCCCATATCCAATTGGTCAGAAAATATTATCAATTTTACCATCTAAGTATGTTTTGAGTGCATTCACTTCTTTTCTACTATTCTAGTTCAAACCACTGTCAGCTCTTGCCTGGACCGCTGCAGACCCGGATCCAAACAGACCTACCTGCATCTACTCTGCCTCTCTTTCAAATCTTTTTTTTTTTTTTTTGCCATCTGAGGCCAGGACAATCTTTTCAATTGCAATCTGATATCAGTTCCTCTCCCATCCCCCCATGCATTTACCTAAATCTCTCCCACGTTTCCTAGCTGCCTTTTCAGATAAAAAACAAATTCTTAGTTTAACAAACAAGACACTGCATGAGCTTAGTCTTTCACACCTCTCTGAGCCCCATTTCTTACTATGCTCCCCAAGCACACTTATCTACTATCGATATCACATGTTCCTTCCTGCCCCAGGTCTCTGCAAATGCTCTCTCCTCCACCCAGAACCCTCTTCACAACAGCACCCTCCCTCTCCTATTTCTAGCTGATTTATACAGCTCTGTTAATTTTTTTTTTTAGTTCATATGTCATTTCCACAGAGAAACCTTTCAGGTCACAGCCCCCATATTTCATATGTTTCATACTTAACACTTTTTCTTCTCAGAACAACAAGGTAATATTTATTTACATGATTGTTTTTTTAATATTCCTCTTCCTCATTACATTACAAGCTCCATGAGAATAAGGTTGATGTTCATGCTTACCATTGCATCTGTAACATCCAAAACAGTGCCAGGCTCAAGGTAGGTTGTTGACAAATCTATCTGTTGAATAGAAGAATGAATGAGCATCAATCAGACTTACACCTTCACTACTTCACTGAAAGTGAAGATTGAAATTGAAGATGCTGAAAACCTTACTGCTAAATTTGATATTTTAAAATTCTTATTTCACTTATTTACTCAGCAACATATGAGATTAAAAAAAAATAACCATCGTTTCTTGAAATATTTTCTTCCTTTGCTTGCCAAGATACTTCATGGACTGTTGTCATTCTCAGGACCTCTGTCTTGCTCCTCTTCCTCTGTTAATTATTTGAATGTTAATGTTCTACAGGATTCTGTCCTTTGTCTCTTTCTCTACTTATTTTATACTCTCCCTGTGCGTTATCATCTGCTCTTCTGCAATTAACATATATATTCTGATGACTCCCAAATCTATCCAGCTCAGATCTCTTTTTTAACCTTTGGACCTGAATATTCAACAGTCTACTGTACAAATCTACGTGGATGTCTTGTAATAACTTTAAACATAGCATGTTTAAAATTGATCTGTTTGCTAGCTATACTCTACTTTTTGGTGCTCCCTATCTAGTGAATGAAAACTGTCATCCACCCATTTATTAAGCTAGAAACCAGATATGAGTTCACCATTTTCACTTTCAGCATATCAAATCAACAGCCAAACTCTACTGGACATATCTGTTTAATTCCCTGTTGGTTTCATCTGCTTCTCTCCATTTCCACTAACTTTTTACCCTAGTTCAGACCACCAACGTTCTTACTCAGATTACTGAACAAGCTTCCTAACTGTTCTCCCTGACTGCAGTTTTAACCTCCTTAACCCATTCTATTTTTTTTTTTTTGTGGCTAATGCTGTCTTACTTAACCATACATTTTATCATACTACTCCACTGTTGCAAGATTTCTTCATTGGCCTTAGGATAAAGCCATAGCTTCTTTGTCGAATTTATAAGGCCCGTCTTATTTTTTAGCATCACCTCTTGCCTTAACCTATGGCACTCTATTTTCCAGCCATACACATCTGCTAACATGTCATACATTCTCTCATATCAAGGCCTTCACTCATGATATGTGTTTCCTCTGCCTTCAAAACCTTCTACCCACTCTTCACCTAGCTAACTCCTAGTTTTGGCTCATATCTCAATTTATAATCACTTCTTAAAGATTTTTTTTTTCTTTTAGAGTGCTTTCCCTGGCTCCCACTCCAATTCCAGTTTAGTATGTACTGCTCTTCCATCCTCTCATAGCTTGTATTTCTCCTGTCTTAGCACTTATTATACTTTACTGTAATTGTACCTGTTTACTCATCTGTCTTTCTCATTATATTGTAAGCTCTCCGATGGCAGGGATTATGTTCCTTTAATAACTCTTATATGCCCAGCACCTTAGCAAAGTCCCTAGTACAACGTAGATACATAAAATGCAAAGACTGGTTGAATTAAAATCCCCAATGTAATATTTTATTATGGATATGTTTTAGAACAGTAAAGAAAATTAGGAATATAGAAATAAAATTTACAAGTATTTTTATCTTTGGTATTACTACATCCAGGTTTTAGATAGGGTCGTTCTGAGTCGGAATCAACTTGACAGCAATGGGTGTAATATATGCTTTGTTGTCTTGCACAAGAAACTTATCCTTTTGGGACACTAATTTCCTCAATGGAAAAAAAGGTTATTAAAATGGATGATCTCTAATATTCCATATAATCTATGATTATATGAAATCACAAGTATGCTGATACTCCTTGAAAACAGTTGTAACTACAAAAAACAACATGAATACTTCATAATAATGTAAGAGGGAGGGAGGGAAGGCAGGACTTTGATGATCCTTAAAAGCTAAGAGTGCTCTACTTTAAAATAATTCTAGTAGTCTGACTTGACGACACATAGAATGGCAAAAGGAGCCTAGTCAGGTGATACTGTAAGTCAGATTTCTGTACCATAAACCACAGGTGCTGAGAAGCAACCTTAATGAAGAGAATGTAGGACACAAATTTGGCAGCCATGGAACTAAATAATGCAAAGATAGCTAAATTGGCAAATGATGAATGATGTCAAAGTGGTAAAAATCAGGAGACCAGGTATTGCCACACAGCTGTGGCTTCTGTTTAAAAATGACTGGCTGCTTCCAGAAGCTGTTGAGGCATAGGAAGTATAAAACTTCCCTCGCTGAGGCAATATATCAGCTGCCCAAACCTCCTCCTCATCAGTCAAGCTTGTTAGCCTTTGACTCCACACAATCTTTGTGACACTGTTATCAATGATACTTCAGAAACATCTGCTCCAGAGCTGTCCGTTACTGCCATGGCAGACAGCAAATCTAATGGCACCAAAAAGGAATGACAGGAGACCCATTAACGTGTAGAGGTGGTATGAAGCAACACAATAACCACGATCAGGGCTGGCTGAATCCGTCAGTGTTTTGACGCTTAGCTAACTGACTAGCACATATTTGGATTCTTCAGTGTTCATGATGTCATTGAGAAAACAATAAGTCAATGGATAACTTAAATTTTTGCCTTGCACAAAGGACATGATGCTGCCTGCAAGTCAAAGTAAGATTAAGGTAAAGATGGTGGGGTCATCTGTGGTATGATCTGATTCTTGTTTTTATCTGTATAGGATACTTGGAGTGGAAATTTATATCTAGCATTCTTTCTTTCAAATATCCACTTATTCATTTTCTCTGATCCACTGTTTCATTCATTTGACAAATATTTGAGTACATATTCTTCTAGAAGAAGATTCTTCTAGGTGCTGAGGATATACCAATTAATGAAACAGATAAACATCCTTGCTACCATGGGGCTTCTTTTCTAGTGGTATAGAACAAAGAAAAATAAATAACTAAGGTACATATTGATAAGTGTTATGAAAGTAGGTAAAGGAAAGAAGGGGAGTTGGGACTGTGGAGAGAAGTCTGTAGCTTTAAATAAAAAGGCCTGGGAAGGCTTCTCTGGTAAGCTGAGCCTTGACTAGATAAGAGGTAAGATAAGAGAGACAGGCATGTGAGGGAAGAACTGTGAGGCAGGGGGGAACAGTAATGTAAAGTCCCTAGGTAGAATGTGCCTTGTAGGTTAAAGAAAGAACAAAAAGCCAGAGTAGCTGATGCAGGGTGAGAGCAGGAAAATGAAACAGTATTTCATCCCAACCATCACAAAATGACTTTTTCTCTATTTTCAGGACTTCCTAGCTGAGAATGATGTTTGAAATGTAATGTTTCCTAAAATAACATTCTAAAGTTCTCTCTTCCAGATGCTTGTTGGCAAAGGCAAGTGTGTTCCAGGATGTCGTTATGGACAAACTCAACTGAAGAGGAGAGTTACTGTATGCAGATATAAGTTAAATTCACCATTGGCTAGATTATGAGTGAGCAAAACCTCTTAAGGTTGGAGGGATCACATTTGCAAATGTAGAGTTGTTCCAGTTTCTCTCCTGGCTCTCCTTGCTTCTATTGACGAGATTTGAAAGAATCATTTTGAGAACTATGGGGGAATTGACAGCAGCAGCAGATGGGCGCAGCAAGCCTATCATTGGAAGAATTTAGGCTGCCAACCATTTTTGAGGGAAGGAGCTATGTTTTGGTTCCCTAGTGCCAAAAAACCTCCAGAGCAGACTCTGTATGTAGAAGATGGGTGAATGAGATTTGGAGGGGGCAAAGGAGGAGTGTGTAGAGACGTAATGACAGTAGGGGGGAAGGCAATGTGGAAGGAGGATGATGTTCCCGTGGTGATCCAAAGACTGTAGTCGTTCATATCTTCCCTTCCTCAAATCTATTGATGGTTGTAGGAATCTAAAAGTCAATGTTAACTTTCCTGTGTCCATTTATTTTCTCCTCTCTGTTTGGATTTTTATCCACAGATAAAAACAATATGATTAATCTTCATAACAATACTTACCTAGTCTTTTTGTTTTTAATTGGAAAAATGTATGCCAAATGAACCTTTAACAGTATATAAAAGAAAGGTCATGAGGAAGAACAATGACTAAAAATGTCAGCCATTTAAAGTTACACGGGCAAAATTTGTATTCTGTTCAAGTCTTTTAAGGTTAAGATTTTCTATTCAGTGTTCACTTTTCACTATGAAAAACGGTCTTAGAAACAAGAACCATTTGGGAATGCAAACTTGATTCTACCTCATACTAAATGATATTCCCAGCCCTCCAGAATCTCTGCAACCCTCTACCTCCACCCCCTTCAGCTTCTCTTAATGCTGCTTCTTGGAAATAGAAAAACATAACACCAAGTGTTCATTTTTTTCTGAAAATATATCTTCCTCATTTTAACTGCAAATCGTTTTTTGAAGGCCTGGAGGATGCTGCATCAGCAATCAAAGAATCAAGGGTGTTAGAAAAACATTTTCTGAGGTACAGTACCAAGTAAACTGAACACTCAGCAAGCACATTCCTGCCTTTGTGTGTCACAGTTTGCTAGCTTGTTATGCACAAATATGATTCATGTGACTTTCCCTCAGTGTGTGTGTGTTCGCAGCAATACCGCTGGCATTCTAAGATAGGTGGTGCTACCTATTTTAGGCATAGGAAAGAGCTAACACGTTTGTCTTTGAAATTCATGGAAAAGCTGTGTATTCTAGTCAACATCTGTACGCTTTGTATTGTTCAACTGTGGCTTTTATTTCTGTTTGATGATGACAAGAGCAGCTATTCATTGGTTTCAAAAATATTCTTCAATGCATGAGATATTTCTATGTCCTCTTCATTTGTTTTCTTTGTAGGATATGAATGTTAAAGTGAGTTGACTGTGGGCAAAGGCATTTTTAGAATTTGTGGTCATATCTACATTTTCATTTAAAAAACTAGTAAAGAGACGAACCAGGAAGGAAATCAGCAGTAGATGAAGAGATGTGGAAACATTTACTCTCCTGTTAATCAGTGATTCTTTCCTATATATGACTTGTCAGTTCAAGAATTTTGGATTAACATGAATGTTGTGAGCATACGCTTGTGACGATCCTTGAGAAGTTACTAGTGAAGATGAAAAAAAAATGTAATTGGCTGGAGACATACAATAATGTAATACCTTTGAAATGGGCACAAAACTCCTTGTTTGCACAATTTACTCAGAAATTGAATCCCATTTAAACATAGGCCACTATGAAAAATGACAATAAAACCTTAGAATCATATGTACAAATAGCTCCAACTTTTTTAAATTGTGTACTTCACAGACTACTCAAATTTAGTGTGGACACAACTGAACAAATCATCCTGTTCCTCCTATTTCAGCAGATTATATACCAGTATATTTAGTTATACAACCAAGAAACATGGTGGTCGTCCTTGACTCCTTCCTGTTCCCTCATGCTCCACAGCTGTTTAATCATCGAAGTCCTCTCATTTTACATGGAAAATATCTCTCAAATCTGTCTGATTTCTCTCTACCTCAGTGCCACACCCTTAGTCCTAGCTACCATGGTTTTTTACCTAAAGTGCTAAAACACTCTTCTAACTGGTTTCTTACCAAACTGTATCACTTTTTCAGAATGATCTTTTAAAAATGCATTTTGATCATATTGTTCTCTTTCTTAGAAACCTATAGTTTTTTTCCCCCATTTCACTTAGGAGGAAGACTACAACCCTTAACATGGCCCTTATGAACCTAATTCATACTATTCTTCTTCCACTCTCTGAGTTTAAGCCGTATATGCTTTCTTTCAGTTCCTTCAATCAACTCCGTTACTCCCCACCTCAGCCCCTTCCCACATACTCTTCCCTCTGCTTTCAATTTTCTTTCTCCCTTTCCACTTTCACATCTCAGTCTACAGTGTTTGTTGTTAGGTGCCATCCAGTCAGTTCCCACTCATTGAGACCCTATGTACAACAGAACAATACACTGCCCAGTCCTGCACCATCCTCACAATCATAGCTATGTTTGAGCCCACTATTGCATCACTGTGTCAATCCATCTTGTTGAGAGTCTTCTCCCTTTTCGATGGCACTAGTTTTTTTTTTTTTTTTTTTTTCTACCTTGCCAAGGGTGATATCCTTCTCCAAGGACTGGTCCCTCCCAACAACATGTCCAAAGTATGTGAGACGAAGTCTTGCCATCTTCACTTCCAATGAGCACACTGTCTGTATTTCTTCCAAAACAGATTTGTTCATTTTTCTGGCAGTCCATGATATATTCAGTATTCTTCCCCAACACAATAATTCAAAGGAATCAATTATTCTTTTGTCTTCCTTATTCATTGTCCAGCTTTTGCATGCTTATGAGGCTACTGAAAATATTATGGCTTGGGTTAGGTGCACCTTAGACCTCAAAGTGACATCTTTGCTTTTCAACACTTTAACGAGGTCTTTTGCAGTAGATTTGCCCTAAGCAGTACTTCTTTTGATTTCTTGACTGCTGCTTCCGTGGGTGTTGATTGTGGATCCAAGTCAAATGAAATCCTTGAGAACTTCGATTTTTTTTTCCGTTTATCATGATGTTGCTTATTGGTCCAGTCGTGAGGATTTTTGTTTTCTTTATGCTGAGGTGCAATCCATACTGAAGGCTGTGGTCGTTGATCTTCACTAGTAAGTGCTTCAAGTCCTCTTCTCATTCAGTGAGCAAGGCTGTGTCATCTGCATAACGCAGGTTGTTCATGAGTCTTCCTCCAATCCTGATACCCCATTCTTCTTCATATAGTCCAGCTTCTCAGATTATTTACTCAGCATACAGATTGAATAAGTGTGGTGAAAGAATACAACCCTGACGCACACCTTTCCTGATTTTAAACCATTTTTACCAGTTTCTCCTTGTTTGGTTTGAACTACTGCCTCTTGATCTATGTACAGGTTCTGCATGAATACAATTAAGTGTTCTGGAATTCCCATTCCTCACAATGTTATCCATAATTTATTATGATCCAAGCAGTTGAATGCCTTTGCATAGTTGATAAAACACAGGTAAACATCTTTCTGGTATTCTCTGCTTTCAGCTAAGATCCATCTAACATTAGCAATGATATCCCTCATTCTATCTTCTCTTCTGAATCTGGCTTGAATTTCTGGCAGTTCCCTGTCGATATACTGCTGCAGCCGCTTTTGAATGATCTTCAGCAAATTTTACTTGTGTGTGATATTAATGAGATTTTTCAATAATTTAAGCATTCAGTTGGATCACTTTTCTTTGGGAATGGGCACAAATAAGGATCTCTTCCAGTCTGTTGGTCAGGTAGCTATCTTCCAAATTTCTTGGCATAGATGAGTGAGCACTTCCAGTGCTACATCTGTTTTTTGAAACATCTCAGTTTGCATTCCGTCAATTCCTGGAGTCTTTATTTTCACCAATACCTTCAGTGCAGATTTGATCTCATCCTTTTCCCAGATTCATACTTCGTGCATTCCATGTTCCAGTTATTAATGGATATTTACAGCCATTTCTTCTCATTTTGAGTCATGCCACATCAGCAAATGAAAGTCTTGAAAACTTGGCTCTATCTACGTGATTAAGGTCAACTCTACTTTGAGGAGACAGCTCTTCCACAGTCGTATTTGGAGTGCCTTCCAACTTGAGGGGCTCATCTTCTGGCACTATATCAGGCAATTTTCAGCTACTATTAATAAGGTTTTCACTGGCCAATTTTTTTTTCAGAAATACACCACCAGGTCCTTCTTCATAGTCTGTCTTAGCCTGGAAGCTCAGTCTAGGGTAGAGCTCCTTTATGCGCTCTGTAAACGCCTTACATTTCCTTTCCAGAGTATCAGTCAAAATTATAATTAATTAATTTTGGAGGTAGTTTAAACTGTCTTTTCCACTAGAATGTAAGTTCCATAGGGCAGGATCCCTTATCTCTTTTTCCCTTGCATATCCTCAAGTGCCTATCAAACGTCATGTGCATAGTATATTAATATATATTTTTGTCAAATGAATCTTGAGTGCTTTACAGTGAGGTGACATCATTCAAATTACCTCAGATGTTATATTTGGACAATTTTTTTTCTTTAATTGCAGTGTCTCAAAAATCAGCCACAGCTAACCAAAAGAGTATGGCTTAAGTGTATTCATTTGAAACACACAAAATGTAATTATTTTCCAGATATTTTTAAAGTTATTTCTCCATGTCATTAGTACCTATAAGACTGATACAGTAACTAAGTTAGGATGTAACTCCTTTATTTCCCCTTCACATCACCTTAAAATATAAAATATGCATATAGGAAAAAATAAAATAGGAAAGAGGCAATAAATAAATAAATAAAATACCCCCCCCCCAAAAAAAACACAGGAGGTATTTTTTTATGTGGCCACTCTTTAAGCTTTTTTGTCTTCAGACCACTCACATCACATGTAGGATATATTGAATCATGTCAATTGGTGGGTGTTGTCAATTTCCTCTGAGAGTTCCACATATCATTGTAGGGTCACACTTTTAATGCATTTGTTAAGTGGTGTGCATTAGGCCTTGGACAAAAACGTGAAATTCTCCTTTGCTGATTCCTTTTACCTATCCCTTCAGAGCCCTATTCTTTTCTATAGCCACTCCCATATTAAATTTCCATCAGTGTCACATTTCTATGCTATCTACAGATTAACATGCTAACTGGTTTTTAAAGACTGACCTACTCTAGTAGAGAGTTGCTTTTAGGAATGAAACTACAGTGGTGAATAACTACCACTGAAGTTGATATTTCCGAGCTGGGAGGCCTAGTATGATAGAACCTACCCTACAAAACCCTCTAAAAATACTAAGAAATAAAGCAGAAAGTAATATGTCAAAAATATTTGATGCTAGAGCTTCCCAAAACGGAGTCATTGGAAAGCAATATTTTATCTATTTGTGTGTTATGAAAATCTATAGCTTAGACATTTTTTCTTTTGCAACATTATTTCAAAGGTATCATCCATTTTTAAGAAAAAATCTTTTTTTCATTTCTAAGAATAATTTTTGATGTTTATATTGTAACAGAATTTATCATTTCTCTTTAGGCTTAAACCTGTATAACTTCTTTCAATGTTCATTATCTGTCCTTTTGTATTATAATTTCGTTGTTACCAAGATTTATTGTTGATTAATTTTTTTAGTAAATAAAAACACACTTAGCTTGCATTTCCAAGAACAGTTAAAGAATATATATCCCAAATCCTTGTATATTTGAAAATATCTTTCTGGATAGGATAAAAAACCAATAATTAAAAACTAGTTGTTGTCAAGTTGTTTCTGACTCGTGGCTATCCCATGTGTGTCAGGGTAGAACTCTGCTGAGCGAGTTAACCAGTTATACCACCTAAGGGCCCTAACAAATAATTACAATTCTAACCCAAAACCAAACCAAACCCATTGCTGTCAAGTTGATTCTCACTCATAGTGACCCTATAGGACAGAGTAGAACTGCCCACAGGGTTTCCAAGGAGTGCCTGGTGGATTTGAACTGCCAACCTTTTGGTTAGCAGCCAAACTCTTAACCACTATGCCACCAGGGTTTCCAAACAATTCTAGACTCAACAGCAATGGGTTTTTCTGATCATAGCCACTTAAAAAAAAAAAGTCTTTGTCCAGTCAATTCCTACTCATAGCAACCCTACAGAACAGCGTAGAACTGCCCCAAAGTGTTTCTGAGGAGAGGCTGGTGGAATTTAAACTGCTGACCTTTTGGTTACCAGCTGAGCTGTTAACCACTGTGGGAGTGAAATGCCATTACATTTTAAACCTGATTCGCATTTCCAAATGACAAATGACATTGAACATCTTTTCATGTACTTGTTGGCCATTAGCTATAGGTTTTTTGTAGGTGATTTTTATAAAGTTGAGGAAATTACCCTCTGTTCCTAATTTTCTGAGAGTTTTTTTTTTTTTAAATCATGAATGGGTGTTGTATTTTGTCAAAAATTTCTTCTATATCACTTGTTATGGTCATATGATTTTTCTTTTTAGCCTGCTGATACAGTAAAATACATTGATTGTTTTTTAAATGCTAAACCAGCTTTGCATATCTGGAATAAACCCCATTAGACATGGTGTGTATATTTTTTCATACATTACTGGATTCAATTTACTAATATTTTGTTGAGGACTTTTGCATTTATATCTATAAAGGATATTGGTCTGTAGTTTTCTTGGTTGCAATGTCTTTTTCTGATTTTGGAATGTAGATGATGCTTTTTTGTTGTTGTTAGGTGCCTTCTAGTCAGTTCTGACTCATAGCTACCCTATGTACAACAGAACAAAAGCACTGCCCAGTCTTGCACCATCCTCACAATCTTTGAGCCCATCCTTGCAGCCACTGTGTCAGTCTATCTTGTTGAGGGTCTTCCTCTCATTCTCTGACCCTCCACTCTACCAAGCATGATGTCTTTCTTCAAGGAGTGTTCCCTCCTGATAACATGCCCAAAGTATGTGAGTCTAAGTCTTGCCATCCTCACTTCTAAGGAACATTCTGGCTGCACTTCTTCCAAGACAGATTTCTTCATCTACATATTGCTAGCCTCATAAAAATGAGTTGGGGAGCATTCCCTCTTCTTCTGTTTCTAGAAGGGTTTACACAAAATGTCCATTAGTTATTTTAAATTCTAGATAGAATTCTCAAGTGAAACCATCTGTATTTGGAGATTACCTTTTCTGGAGCTTTTAAATTAGACATTCAACTCATTTAATGGATGTGTAACTGTCCAGATGGTCTATTTCATCTTGGTTAAGTTTTGGTAGTGTCTTAGTCATCTAGTGCTGCTATAACAAAAATACCACAAGTGGAGGGCGTTAGCAAAGAGAAATTCATTTTCTCACAGTCTAGTAGGCTAGAAGTCCAAACTCAGGGCTATAGCTCCAGGAGAAGGCATTCTCTCTCTGTCTGCTGTGGAGGAAGGTCCTTGTCATCAATCTTCCCCTGGACTAGGAGCTTCTAAGGTGCATGGACCCCAGGTTCAAAGAATGAACTCTGTTCCTGGTGCTGCTTTCTTGGTGGTACAAGGTCCCCCACTCTCTGCTCCCTTCTCTTTTATCTCTTGTAAGATAAACAGTGGTGCAGGCCACACCTCAGGGAAGCTCCCTTTACATTGGATCAGGGATGCGACCTTAGTAAGGGTGTTACAATCCCACCCTAATCCTCTTTAACATAATCTAATCTTGCTTTATTAACCACAGGCAGAGATTAGGATTTACAATATAAAGGAAAATTACAATAACAAAACGGAGGACAACCACGCAATACTGCGAGCCATGGCTTAGACAAATTGATACACATGTTTTTGGGGAACATAATTCAAACCATGACAGGAAGTCGTGGTTGTCAAAGAATTGGTCCATTTCTTATACGTTGTCAAATTTATGAGTGTAAAGTTGTTCATCGTATTCTTTTATTATACTTTTAAGGGTTACAGGATCTGTAGTTACATCCTATTTCATTCAAGATATTAGTGATTTGTATCTTCTCTCTTTTTATCTTTATAAGTCTTGCTAAAAATTTGTCATTTAAAAAATTTTATAAAGAATTAGCTTTATGCTTCATTGTCTATTATTTTATTTTTTAACTTCATTGTTTCCTGACGTTATCTTTATTATTTCTTTCCTTTTGCTTGCTTAGTGTTTATGTTTTCTTTTTCCAGGTTCTTAAGGACCTTAGACTATTGATTTAAATGTTTTCTCTTTTGTAATGTAATCATTTAATGCTATAAATTTCCCTCTGAGCACTACTTTTGATACATCTCACATATTTCAATATATTGTATTTTTAAATTTTCTTTGAGACATTCTCCTTAACCCATGGATTATTTAGAAGCATGTCATTTAATTTCCAAGTGTTTCAATTCCATTATGGTGAAAGAACATATTCTGTATGAGTTCAATTCTTTTCTATTATTTGAGGTTTATGTTATGGTCCTATGGCCTATCTTCATAAATGTTGCATGCACTCTCAGAAAAATGTGTTTTATTCTGTTGTTGGGTGGGGTGCTCTATATATGTCAATTATTTACTATTGGCTGATTGTGTTTGTCAGTTTGTCTATGTCTTTGCTGATTTTCTTCTGCTAGTTCCATAACTCATAATTTCTAGCAGCCAAGAAATCAAACAGCACTGATAAGCTTACACTATTTTTAAAAGCAAATGCACCTCAATTTATTTGGTGAAAAAAAAAAGTAGTGGAAATTTTATAGTCCCACCTTCCATTATAATATAGTTTCATTAAAAAACAATACGTATCACAAATTTGATATAGCCAATTGCTTATATGCACAGTGTATATTGGATGATTTTCAACATAATTTTAAAAAACAAAGCCAGAAGACAGCATATATATATATACACACACATACACACACACACACACATATATAATATATACATATGGAAACAGTACTCAAGAACTCAAATGACATTGCATTGGGCAAATCTCCTGCAAAAGACCTCTTTAAAGTGTTAAAAAGCAAAGATGTCACTTAGAAGGGTAAGGTATGCTTAACTCAAGCCATGGTATTTTCAGTAGTCTCTTATGCATGTGAAGGCTCTACACTGAATAAGGAAGACAAAGAAGAATTGGTGCCTTCAAATTGTGGTGTTGGTGAAGAATATTGAATATACCATGGACAGCCAGAAAAATGAACAAATCTGTCTTGGAAGAAGTACAGCCAGAATGCTCTCATGTACTTTGGACATATTATCAGGAGGGGCCAGTCCCTGGAGAAGGACATCATGCTTGGTAAAATAGAAAACCCAACACCAAACCCACTGCCGTCTAGTGGCTTCCAACTCATACTAAAATATAGGGTCAGCGACAAAGAGGAAGACCCTCAACAAGATGGATTCACACAATGGCTGCAACAATGGGCTGAAGCATAGCAACAATTGTGAGAATGGTGCAGGACAGGGCAGTGTTTCGTTCAGTTGTACATAGGGTTGCTATTAGGCAGAACTGACTTGATGGCATCTAAGAACAACACCAATTCCATAAATTATTGAGGCTAGTGTGTTGAAGTCTTTAAATATAATTGTGGATTTATCTTTTCTTCTTTCAGTTCCATCAATTTTTGTTTCATGTATTTTGAGACTTTGTTGTTTGGTATGTACACATCTAGAATTGTTAGGCTCCCTGATTCGATCCTTTTATCCTTATGTAATGTCTCTCTTTTCCCTAGTAATTTTTTTTCTCTGAAGTCTACTTTATCAGATATTAATATAGGCATCCTCTTTCTTTTGATTAATGTTCTCATGGTTTTTTTTTCCATTTTTAAAGTTGAACCTACTTATGTCTTTGAATTTGAAGAGAATTTCTTGAATACATCGTATTGTTGGATCATGTATTTTAATCTATTCTACCAATCACTGTTTATTTATTTAGTTAGTATATTTAGACCACTTATATTTAAGGTAATTATTGATATGTTATGGATTAAGTCTTTTATTACATTATTTGTTTTATCTTTGTCTCCCGTGTTTCTTGTTTCTCTCTGTCCCTTTAAGCCAAATAACCCACAAAGAGTGTTATTTGAACTTAAAAAAAAAATCCTATTTAATTTATTTGAAGTTTTCTTAAGAGTATACCTTTGTATCATTTTCTAAGTTGTTGCTCTAATTGTTGCAATATATGTACATAACATATTAAAGTCCACTGATACCAACGTTTAACTACTTTGCATTAAGCTTAGGAAACTTACATTCATTTAGTTTCCTTTACCCACCTACTTTTTTTTTCCTTTTTTTAAATTGTACTTTAGTTGACGGTTTACAGAACAAACTAGCTTCTCATTAAATAGCAAATTTTTACACATATTGCTTATGACTTCAGTTAACAACCCCACAACATATCAACACTCTGCCTTCTCAAACTTGGGTTTCCTATTACCAGCTTTCCTGTCCCCTCCTGTCTTCTAGTCCTTGTCCCTGGGCTGGTATGACCCTTCAGTCTTCTTTTATTCCATGTGCCTGTTCAATCTCTGGCTGAAGGGTGAACCTCAGGAGTGGTCTCATTACTGAGCTGAAAGGGTGTCCAGGGGCCATACTTTCAGGGTTTCTCCAGTGTCTGTCAGGCCAGTAAGTCTGGTCTTTTTTGTGAGTTAGAATTTTGTTCTACATTTTTCTCCAGCTCTGCCTGGGACCCTCTATTATGATCCCTTTCAGAGCAGTCAGTGGTCTTAGCCAGGCACCATCAATTTGTACTGGACTCAGACTGGTGGAGGCCACGGTAGTTGTAGTTCATTAGCTCTTTGGACTAATATTTCCCTTGTGTCTTTAGTTTTCTTCATTCTACCTTGCTTCCAAAAGGGTGATAAGAGTGGAGTATCCTAGATGGCCACTCACAGGCTTTTAAGACCACAGGCGCTACTCACCAAAGTAGAATGTAGAATATTTTCTTTATAAACTACGATATGCCAATTGAGCTAGATGTTCCCTGAGACAATGGTCCCCACAGCCCTCAGCCCAGTAATTTGGTTCCTCAGGGAGTTTGGATGTGTCTATGGAGCTTCCATGACCTTGTCTTGTACAAGTTGTGCTGGCTTCCCCAGTATTGTGTACTGTCTTACCCTTCACCAAAGTTACTGCTTATCTATTGCCTATTGTTTTTCCATCCCCCCTCCCCCATAACCATCTACTCTCCCACTTTTACATGCAATTTTTTCAAAGTATTTCCTCTACACACTTTGAGCACTATATCTGATGTGTTAAAATATTTGCTTCAACCATCAAGCATGATATAAGAAACTCCAGAGATGTAGGACAGTGTCATGGATTGAATTGTGTCCCCCCAAAATATGTGTCAGCTTGGCTAGGCCATGATTCCCAGTATTGTGTGGTTGTCCTCCATTTTGTGATCAGATGTAATTATACTGTGTTGTAAATCCTGACCTCTATGATGTTAACGAGGCAGGAGTAGAGGCAGTTATGTTAATGAGGCAGGATACAATCTACAGGATTGAGTTGTATCTTGAGCCATTTTACTTTGAGATGTAAAAGACAGAAGTGAGTATAGAGGAGAGGGACCTGACTACCACTAAGCAAGAAGAGCCAGGGGTGCAGCATGTGCTTTAGACCTGGGATCCCTGTACTGAAAAGCAACTAGACCAGGGGAAGATTGATGACAAGGGTCTTTTCCCAGAGCCAACAAAGAGAAAAAGCCTTCCCCTGGAGCTGGTGCCTTGAATTTGGACTTCAAACCTCTTAAACTATGAGAGAATAAATTTCTGTTTCTTAAAGCCATCCATTTGTGGTATTTCTGTTATAGCAGCATTAGATAACAGAGAGTTTATTTTATTTATCTTTATTTTTATCCAGTCTAAAGTTCTTTGCTTTCTGAAATTCTAAGCCTGCTTCTGTATCAATTCCTTTCTATTTAGAGAACTTTCTTTTGGCATTATTTGCAAGTAGGTTTGCTAGCAACTAATTCTCTCAATTTTTCTCTGTCTGAGAAATTTTTTTTGTCCCTTCATTCCTGGATTATAGTTTCATTAGATATAGAATCTATGGTTGACAGTTCTTTCATTCAGTACTTGAAAACTATTATGACATTTTCTTCAGCTTTTGTGGTTTCAGGCCCCCAGTGGGGAGCTATGGGGAGGTGAGGAGACAAATGTCAAGATGCCAGTCTCCCATCATTTCACCCCCTTATTGCTGGGTGGGCATTGCAGCTCGATTTCCCATCAGGCCCCACTAACATCTTGGGGTAGAGATGTCAAGTCACCTTGCCTCATAGGACTTTGTTCAGTCTTGTTGATGCTAGGTGGCTATGGAGTTTCAGCTCCCCATTGGACCTCACTGACCACATGTTACAACATGCATGAACCTTGAAAACTATAGTTCCATTTATATCAAATGTCCAGAAGAGACAAATCTTCAGAGACAAAAAAAAAAAAAAGATTAGTAGTTTAGTAGTTTCCAAGGGCTGTGAAGGCTCAGCGAATTGGGAAATAATGGCTAAGGAGTGTAGGGTTTCTCTTGGGTGTAATGAAAATGTTTTAAAATTGATTGTGGTGATGAAATCACAATTGTTTGAATCTAGTAAAAGACATTAACTTTAAATAGTTAACTTGTATGGCATGTAAGTCATATCAGTGAAGACGTAAAAAAAATAGATTTTATTGGATTTTTTTTCAGGCTTAAAGGAATATATGAAACTCAGCCAATATAATAAGTTTCAGAAACTAGACTGTATTAAAATTATCCCCACTCCAAGATAAAATTTAGACATAAACCCCTAAAATCTGTGTCCCGTTTGTGGTTACACAAATGTATAAAATTGCATGGAATTATACACACACACACATACAAACACAAACGTATGTGAAAACAGATTAAGGTTTGTAGTTCAGTTAGTTTCCTGGTTTTGGTATTTTACTACTGTTATATAAGATTTCGCCATTGGGGCAAGCTGTGTGAAGGATACATGAAACTCTATGTACTCTTTTTGCAAATTCCTATAAGTCTATAATTATTTAGAAATGAAAAATTAAGACATATATATATGGATCAATTTCTCTTATGAAAGCTTAAGTAAAACTCTGAAAGAAAAGACAAGCAAAAGAGGAATTATTAAAGGAAAAATGATTGATTTGACTACATATAATTAAACACTTCCAGTGTTAAAGTGTTTGGCTGCTAACCAAAAGGTTGGCAGTTCGAGTCTACCAGCTACTCCATTGATACCCCATGGGGCATTTCTACTCTGTCCTATAGGGTTGCTATGAGTTGGAATTGACTTGACGGCAACCAGGTTTTTTTTTTTTATGTTAAAAATTAGGAAGGATGTGCATCAGGGTTGTATCCTTCCACCATACTTATTCAATCTGTATGTTGAGCATATAATATGAGAAGCTGGGCAATATGAAGAAGAATGCGGCATGAGGATCGGAGGAAGAATCATTAACAACCTGCATTATACAGACGACACAACCTTGCTTGCTGAAAGCAGAAAGGACTTGAAGCACTTACTGATGAAAATCAAAGACTACAACCTTCAGTATGGATTACATCTCAACATAAAGAAAACAAAAATCCTTACAACTGGACCAGTAAGCAACATCATGATAAACAGAGAAGAGACTGTAAGTTATCCAGAATTTCATTTTACTTGGATCCACAATCAACACCCACGGGAGCAGCAGTCAAGAAATCAAATGACATATTGCATTGGGAAATCTGCTGCAAAAACCTCTTTAAAGTGTTGAATAGCAGAGAAGTCACTTTGAGGCCTAAGGTGCACCTGATCCACACCATGGTATTTTCAATCGCCTCATATGCAAAATGATATAACTCTAGTGTGCAAATAATACGTATGTGAGTATGTTTATTCAGAAGAAAAAAGCTTGGTTCATATACACAAAAATGTTAATAACGCTAATCTTTGAATGTCGAAATTAAGAATAGTTTTATACTATTTTTTATATGTTTCATTATTTTCCAAATTTTCTGCAGTAAGTATGGACTACTTTTATGGTCAGAAAAAGAAAACATACATCTTTTCCTTTCGGAGCTTACATTTCACGTCAGAAAGCTAGGCTTATTGAATATGCCAGATGTCCATTCAATTAAATGAAAATGGTTTTAATTAAACAAACCATTTACTTTGAGCATAATCTGTATATGAAAGTATGAATAATTATTAATTGGCTGATTTTTTAACCTGTATTTTCCTTAGTGAAGATGCATTTAATAAGCAAACATGCAAATATTTCTCTCCCTTAACCGTGGTTAAATCAGGGCAACTAATATAATAAGTGTTTAATTTGTAATGATTTGAAAAAGGAGACAGAATCTGGCTGGATTTGTTAGCCTGTAAAAAGAAAGGCAGGAGAGGTTTTGGGGGAAGTACACAGGGCATTGATGGTAAGGTGGTAAGTATCCTTACAGTACTTATGGGTAGAAAATGTCAGAAACACTACTATGGAGTTATAAAACTAGACTGAAAAGTGTCATATTTTTAGAAATCCCCAGGCAGAATGACTTGATTCTACCTCTCTCAATATTATCTTCTGGAGCCCAGCACCCTAATTAGTTCTTATCAAAATTTTGTAGGTTAAATATGGATTAGGTACTAGTCATATCCACAAAGGTACTTGAAAGCGCTTGCATTAGTTGGCCAGTCAATAGCATGTGAGCTCGAAGCAGCTTCTTTGATTTTGATTGTTCTGCCCCCTACTAGTTAACCCTTAGGCTGATGCATTGAATGGTTAAAATATAAAAAAAATGGTTAGTTCTCTTGATTTTTCTACATTTTTCAGTGGCTTGGCATTGAATCCTAAATATTGCTGATTTTTTTTCTTTGGCTCTGTTGTCCCGTTCCATTTCTTTCTTTTATTCCCTGACAGTATCATATCACTTAAAACTTTTTAAACCTTTATAATGAATTACATAAACAGAATAAGTAACATAGAGTAACATAATTTGAGAATACATTTAAGATATCTAATGGTGCCTGGTACTTAGTAGATGTTCAATAAGTGCTCCCATCTGTTTTGCAATTAAACTGCTAGAGAGTAGAATTCCTTTATGTTAATCAATTTTTAATTCAACAAGTATTTAGTGAGCACCTACATTGTCTGCACACACACACAGAGTTTATATTATGCCCCCTTATTTTTCATTTTAATATATAGCAGGCTAGACATTTGTCTAGACATTTGTTACTGGGTTTAGACATTTGTTACTACCCATAATGTATAAGGATTGCATACACATATTATTATGCATAAAACAAAGGAGTTTTGTAGAGGAGGATGAACACTTGTCTGAGAAGACCCATGTTATCATCTAGTCTTCTCCACCTACCAGCTCAGTGACCATAAGAATCACTTATTCCCTTTGAATCTCAGGGAATTAATTAAGAAATTAGCTCATGTACAAAAATGAAGTCAATGATACTGACATTGACTATCTTATAGGGTTGTTATACATAAGAATTACTACAATATTTTTAAAATATGTGTCAAAATTTTAAAGTGGCATACACAATTGCTACGCAAAACTAGCTGCCACTTATTTTTAAACATATTATTTTATTCTGAGATCAAAGTTCTTTGTAAATGTTCCATCATATTTAAAAAAAAAACAGTGCCGTCAATTCGGACTCATATCGATCCTATTTACATATGTACAAAAGTGTGAATGTTTACATTTTTTATAGATGAGGAACTTAAAGTCAGAAAACTGAGGCAGGAGAAGAAACTGAGAATAGAATTTCAGTCCCCTTCTCAATCTGATATTTTTTTGCAGTTTAGCATGTCTGCCTTTTCACCTGCTTTTGAAAACTGCAAACATCAATGAAAATCTCTAAATTAATAATGGGATTAAACATAACAAGTCATAGCATGTAACTAACTGCGTAGTAACCTCACTGATAGGCAAACCATCTTCAACAATGTACATATTAATTCAGAGTTCGGAAGTGAGGAGGATTGATTTAAAATGTGACCAGATATAGTGAGCTATGGAATCACTCACCCTTCTCAGACACCAGAATATAGCTTATAATAAATTAAGAGTTCTTTTCTATTCTAAATTTAGTCAGCTAGTAATTTATATGAGCTTATTTTAATTTAGAAGTTTCAAAAACCTAGTATGGTTGAATAACTTATTAAACTATTTAAAATATCTATTATCATAAATGATATCAAAGTAATGAAGAGGTTAAAAAATAGTCTGGTAGTTGTTTCTTTGAGGCCAAATCCACATATCACAAAGCTGGTCAGTAAATCAGAAAACAGCAGAATGTCTGTGATTGCGGATGTTCTATCCACAATATCCTCTTTTAGATTTAATCTCATTGTGAAACCACAGTACAGTAGCTGCATTGGTTACATTGAATTTTGGATATGTCACTTTGAATCACACTCTAATTGTCACAGAAAATGAAGACAATGGAAAAAAAGCCTGTATTCATTTCAAATATATTCATGAGCCATAGACCCAATATATTGTTTTCCTGAGCATATCCCTAAAGATTTGGGTCTTTTTCAAATCCAGCCATCTCTTTTGTCAACAAGCCTGCTTGAGAGATGAGATGATTTTGATTCAAATTCAGTATCAAAATATCAAGCCCAACACAATAATCTCAAACATTACCTCTAACTCAATATGCAGAAAACACTTACCCTCTGACATTTCAAAGTAATAAATCAGCACCATCTGTCCCTAGGCTCTGCTTCTTCTCTGCTCCTTACACTCTGCTCAAGGGCATTCATCATGTTCTTTCCATTAGCACACACCATAAAGATGTGTTGTTCTGACACCTGTATATCAGCCAAAGTTACACTCCGGGGATACCAAAATACCTTATCATATTGTCATGAACACCAGCTCCCTCTTTTTTTTTTTTCCATTGAAAATCTCTTTAGCTCTCTGGAGAAAAATGACTCTACATAAATTTATCATTATTGGTTGCATTTTGTTTGAGAAGAATCCAGTGTCAGTTACATTACAGCTTGATCTTGGAGTGATTTCTAACATCAGATACTGAGACAGAATGGACTAATACAATCCTGTCTTTAAATATGGTAATGTCCTAAATTGTAATCAATTTGAGATCTTCCAGACATAGGGTATACATAGATTCAAACTTGCAGAAAGAAAAAATATGTTATGGTACACAGATTTAAAGGTGATGAGTCCACTCATCACAAATGATCTTGACAATCCATGCTAGGTGGTTAGTTATATTTTATACTCATACTCAATAAGGCTGCTTTGGGGGAGGGTGTTAATCTAGCATGCAGCCTTGTGCTTCTCCATTCATTATTCTGTCTGCTTTAACCCTTCAGAGGTGACACAAACCTTATTCCTCTGAGAAAATGCTTCCTCCCAAAATGTGATGCAATTGAAGATTAAGTAAATGGGTTTAAAAATGATGATATGTCAATTTAGGGGAAGTCAGCACACTGGACCAAAGCAAAAGCTAAGAAGTTTCCTAGACATATCCAAACATTTTGAGGGACAGAGAAGCTAGGGCTGGGGACTGGGGACCATGGTTTCAGGGAACATCTAGGTCAATTGGCATAACACAGTTTATAAAGAAAATGTTCTACATCCCACTTTGGTGAGTAGAGTCTGGGGTCTTAAAAGCTTTTGAGTGGCCATCTAAGATACACCTGTTGGTCCCATTCCACTCTAGAGCAAAGGAGGATGAAGAAAACCAAAGACAGGGAAAATACTAGCCCAAAGGACTAAAGGACCAATTGAACCAGAGGCCCCACCAGCCTGAGACCTAGATGGTGCCTGGTGGTGCCTGGCTACCACCAATGACTGCCCTGACAGGGAACAAAACAGAGAGTCCTGGACAGAATAGGGGAAAAATGTAGAACAGAGCTCAAATTCACATAAAAAGACCAGACTTAATGGTCTGACAGAGACTGGAGGAACCTCTGAAACTATGGCCCATGGACACTCTGTTAACCCAGAACTAAAACCATTCCCAAAGCCCACTCTTCAGACACAGGTTAGATAGGCCTAAAAAACAGAAAATAATACACGTGAGGAATGTGCATCTTAGTTCAATCAAATATATAAGACCAAAATGGCCAACTTCTGTCAAAAAGCAGAATGAGAAGGCAGGAAGGAACAGGAACTAGTTGAATGGACACATGGAACTCGGGGTGGAAAGGGTGAGTGTGTTGTCACATTGTGGGGATTGCAACCAATGTCACAAAACAATACGTGAATAAATTTTTGAATGACATGTTAATTTGAGCTGTAAACTTTCACCTAAAGCAGAATAAAAAAAATTAAAAAAAAAAAGATGTGCATGGTTTTGAGGATTTCTGGACATATGTTAAGAGATTACAATACTTTTAGACAGGAAGATTATGGATGGTTTTATGGAAGGAGCAGATGCAAATAGGGAACACTTAATAGGATCCTCCACTTGATATTCCACACTTAATCCTCTGAATAGTTGTGTTTTGGGGGAAGATACAGCCTCAGAGAAGTTGAGTCTCATTTTCCCCATATGGTAAACAAGATTCGCTATCTCTAAGACACCTGATACCTGTGACAGTCTATGATTCTTACTTATTCCTACCTTACCTTCTTTCAGGGTTAACTACACCACAGACTCCATATTAATACTGAGGTTGTCTGTGTATGTGTGTGTGTGTAGGGGAAGTGGGGGCTGGGTTGGGAAGGGGAGGGTCACATTGAGATCCATGAATCTTGCTTCTTGTCCTCTTCTAACTTTGATGCTCCAGTTCATGCCCTGTACCTCAGTATTCCCAGTCACTGGTTTGCTGCCTGGAATACAAGTTCTCCAGTGCCTGGATGTTCTGCCAAAGAACTTGTTGCCTTGAAAGTGGTTCCCAAATACCTAAACGAGAATTTTTCCAGTGCCACTCTCTGCCTGACTTCTCATTACTTATGCATCCTGTGCTTTGCATGCTGTCTGATTTCCAGATTTCAGACTTTCCTTTGGATTCATAATTCCATGTGTTCACAGTTAAAGTAATCAAGCTCCACTATTATTTTGTTGTTTTTAATCTCATTGTTTCAATCTATCCTGCGCTTTTTACTTCAACTTTTCCTAGTTTGGCCTCTCTTACGTTAGTGATCAAAAGTCACATTTTTTTCTCATATTGATATGAATGTATTGTTTTAAAAAAGTACCCTTTTCAATGTCAGCCCTCTTTTATCTTCATTACATTATCCTAAAAGGCTGTCATAGGGAGCACAGTTAAGGAAACTTCCTAGGCCTATACAAACATCTCATGGGACTGAGTTACTGAGTTGAAGGCTCAGGTCCATAGTTGTGGGGGACATCTAGGTCAACTGGTATAACAGATCTCATAAGGATAGTGCTCTACATCCTAGGTAGCATCTGGGGCCTTAAAAGCTTGAGAGCTGCTGTCTAAGATACAACTGTGGGTCTCTTCCTGTCTTGAGTAAGATTCAAGGAAAAAAAATTATTCCACAGGATTAATGGCCCATGAGAACTGCAGCCTCTTTTAGCCCGAGACCAGAAGAACCAATGGTGCTCAGCTACCACTACCGACCATTCTGACCAGGGACACAATAGAATGTCCCAGTTAGAATGGGGGAAAAATGTAGAACAAAACTCAAATTCCTAAAAAAGGCCAGACTTACTGGACCGATAGAGACTAGAAGAACTGTAGACACTATTGCCCTAAGGTACCATTTGAATGTGGAACTGAAGCCACTCCCAGCAGTCACCACTCATCAAAATAAGAGATTGGCTTATAAATTAAGCAACCCCCTGAATACTGTGCTCCCTGAAATTAATCAACCATATGAGAACAAACAGTCAACATTTACCCTAAAACAAAGATGAGAAGCTAAGGAGAAGCAGGGAAGCTAGATGAATGGAAACAGACAAAAAGAATGGAAACAATCAGAATGTTGACAGATAGCGAAAAATCTAACCAATGTCAGGGAACGAGCTGTAAAAAACAAAAAAAATTGCTAAATGGGAACTTAACTTACTATGTAAACTTTCACCTAAAACAATAATAATAATAATTAAAAAAGACTGATTATGAATGATTCTATTTGACTTTTGGTAACAGTAGAGACCTATGAACTGTTTCACTCATGCTTAGTAGATCTTCACATTAGAAACACAAAAGAACAAGAGAAAAAATGTGCCATGTCAATATTTATTTAAAACCATGAACAGAAAACCATTTGCCTTCTTCTGAATGTATATTTAAAACATTCTCAAGCTAAAACATAGTTATCATTAGCTTTGTTTTTTTTTTCTTGATTAGGTTACAAGTATAAGAGCATATAAAGATGACTTAATTCCTAACAGATCATTTTACTCTTACTAGTTTGATGCAAATTATAGATTTTACGCTTAAGTTTCCCCCATGCATCTGTCAATTTGTCATACTGTGGGGGCTTGTGTGTTGCTGTGATGCTGGAAGCTATGCCACCTGTATTCAAATACCAGCAGAGTCACCTATCGCAGAAAGGTTTCAGGTAAGCTTCCAGACTAAGACAGACTAGGAAGAACCCAGTGGTCTACATCTGAAAAGAACTAGCCAGTGAAAATCTTATGAATAGCAGCGAAACATCTAATACATTGCCAAAAGATGAGCCCCTCAGGTTGAAAGGCACTCAAAAGACTACTGGGGAGGACCTGCACCCTCAAAGTAAACTTTACCTTAATGACATGGACGGAGTCAAGCTTTCTGGACCTTCATTTGCTGATGTGGTATAACTCAAAATGAGAAAAAACAGCTGTAAACATCCATTAATAATCGGAATGTGGAATGCACAAAGTATGAATTTAGGAAAATTGGAAATCATCAAAAATGAAATGGAACATATAAACATTGATATCCTAGGCATTCGTGAGTTGAAATGGACTGGTTTTGGCCCTTTTGAATCAGACACTCCTATGGTCTACTATACTGGGAATGACAACTTGAAGAGGAATGGCGTTCCTTTCATTGCAAAAAGAACATTTCAAGATCTATCCTGAAGTACAATGCTGTCAGTGATAGGATGATGTCCATATATCTACAAGGAAGACCAGTTAATAAGACTATTATTCAAATTTATGCACCAATCACTAAGGCCAAAGATGAAGAAAGTAAAGATTTTTACCAACTTCTATAGTCTGAAATTGATCAATCATGCGATCAGAATGTACTGATAATTACTGGTGATTGGAATGGGAAAGTCAGAAACAAAGAAGGATCCATAGTTGGAAAATATGGCCTTGGTGATAGAAACGATGCCAGGGATTTCATGACAGAACTTTGAAAAATTGACTTCTTCATTGCAAATACCTTTTTTCACCAACATAAGTGGTGACTATACACGTGGCCCTCACCAGGCAGAATACACAGGAATCAAATTGACTGCATCTGTGCAAAGAGACAATGGAAAAACTCTATCATCAGCCAGAACAAGGCCAGGGGCTGACTGCAGAACGGACCATCAGTAGCTTATATGCAAGTTCAAGTTGAAACTGAAGAAAATTAGAAAAAACCCAGGAGTGCCAAAGTACAATCTTGAGTATATCCCACCTGGATTCAGAGGTATCTCAAGAATAGAGCTGACAATTTGAACACTAATGACTGAAGACCAGATGAGTTGTGGAATGACATCAAGAACATCATACATGAATAAAGCCAAAAGTCATTAAAAACACAGGAAAGAAAGAAAAGACCAAAATGGATGTCAGAAGAGACTCTGAAACTTGCTCTTGAATGTAAAGTAGCTAAAGTGAAGGCAAGAAATGATGAAGTAAAGGAGCTGAACAGAAGGTTTCAAAGGGCGACTCGAGAAGACAAAGTATTATAATGACATGTGCAAAAACCTGGAGACAGAAAACTAAAAGGGAAGAACACACTCCGCATTTCTCAAGCTGGAAGAACTGAAGAAAAAATTCAAGCCTCGAGTTGCAATACTGATGGATTCCAAGGGGAAAATATTAAACGACACAGGAAGTTTCAAAAGAAGATGGAAGGAATACACAGTCACTATACTGAAAAGAATTGGCCAATGTTCAGCCATTCCAGGAGGCGGCATATGATCAGAAACAGTTGTTTGAACAGAACAAGGGATACTGCTTGGTTTAAAGTCAGGAACGGTGTGTGTCAGGGTTGTCTCCTTTCACCATACCTATTCAATCCATATGCTGAACAAATAATCTGAGAAGGTGGACTATATGAAGAAGAACATGACATCAGGATTGGAAGAACAATGGTTAACAACATGTGTTATGCAGATGACATAACCTTGCTTGATGAAAGTGAAGAGGACTTGAAGCACTTACTGATAAAGATCAAAGACCATGACCTTCAGTATGGATTATGCCTCAACATAAAGAAAAAAAAAACCCTCACAACTGGACCAATAAACAACATCAAGATAAATGGAGAAAAGATTGACATTGTCACGGATTTCATTTTACTTAGATTCACAATCAGCACCCATAGAAGGAGTAGTCAAGAAATCAAAGGACTTGTTGCATTGGGCAAATCTGCTGCAAAAGACCTCTTTCAAGTGTTAAAAAGTAAAGATATCACCTTGAAGACTAAAGTGCACCTGACCCAAGCCATGGTGTTTGCAGTTGCCTAATATGCATAGAAAAGCTGGATGATGAATAAGGAAGATGGAAGAAGAATTGAAGCCTTTGAATTGTGGTGTGGGCGAAGAATATTGAATATCCTGAGGACTGCCAAAAGAACAAACAAATCCTGCTTGGAAGAAGTATAACCAGAATGCTCCTTAGAAGCACAGATGCGGAGACTATGTCTCACATACTTTGGACATGTTATCAGGAAGGATAGTCCCTGGAGAAGAACATCATGCTTAGTAAAGCAGAGGGTCAGTGAAAAAAAAAGAAGGCTCTCAATGAAATGGATTAACACAGTGGCTACAACAAAGGGCTCAAGCATAGCAACGATTGTGAGGATGGCACAGGACCAGGGAGTGTTTTGTTCTATTGTACATAGGGTTGCTATTAGTTGTAACTGACTGGAAGGCACCCTAACAAAAACAACAATTAAATTGTAAAATGAAAAATTTGGCATCTTTGGGAGTGTATAGCACTTATATTGTAAGTTACTTAATATAACCATTTAGTTTATCTGACCACCTGTAATGCTTATTCAAAGTCAGGGTAGATTTTAATGGAGGAAGTATGATTAAAAAATAAATAAAACCTGTCTTTGTAATAAAATGAATTATATAGACAAAAAATATGTTAATCAAAATAACATCATTAGGGTCCACCAAGAAACATTATCTTTACTTGTGATTGCATTTTTTCTGGAAAATAAATAATTAAACTTTTCATGAAAATTGTGGCCAAAGTTAGGAAATAATAACTGTTTCAAATAATGCATGCATTTTTTTCTTTAGAGGTTTTAAACAACCATTTTGTCTCATAACACCTATTGGTGTAAACTCCTGAAGCAAAACTGCATGTATTTTTGAAAATGGCCACCAGAAATCCCTGGCCTGCATCGCTCTTATTTAAAACTAACAGTAACAGTGGCATTTATCTTTTCCTAGTCTGTAGGAATGTGTGCATTGTTATCCACAATTTTTTTTATCTAAACTAATATAAGTAAATATCTTTGCCATATTTAATATCTTTTGTGTTACCAAAGATCAAGTGTGTTTTCTTTTAGAGCAAAGGGTGTTTATAATAATCTTTTATAAAAATAGAAAAGCTAAATTAATTCTGTAATGTTAAAACATATTTTTCTCTCATATCCCAGCTTTAAAATTGATTGAAATCATAGTAAAGAAATAATTCTTTCAAGTTTCAATAGATGATTTGGAAAGACATATGTTATTCTTGTTAGGTGCCGTTCAGTCACTTCCGGCTAATAGCAACTCTGTACAACAGAATGAAACACTGCCTGGTCCTGCGCCATCCTCACAATCATTGCTGTGTTTGAGCCCATTGTTTGTAGTCACTGTGTCAATCCATCTTGTTGAAAGCCTTCCTCTTTTTGAGTGACCCTCTACCAAGCATGTCTTTCTCCAGAAACTGGTCCCTCCTGATAACATGTCCAAAGTAGATGAGAATAAGTCTCTTTATCCTCACTCTGAGGGAGAATTCTGACTTTACTTCTTCCAAGGCAGGTTTCTTCATTCTTCTGGCAGACCATGGTATATTCAATATTCTTCAACGCCATAATTTGAAGGCGTCAATTCTCCTTTCATCCTCCTTATTCATTGCCCAGCCTTTGCATGCATATGAGACTATTGAAAATACCATGGCTTGGGTCAGGCACACCTTAGTCCTCAAAGTGACACCCTTGCTTTTTAACACTTTAAAGAGGTCTTTTCCAGCAGGTTTGTCCAATGCAATAAGTTGTTTGATTTCTTGAGTGCTGCTTCCATATGTGTATATAGTCTTCTGGCTTGTTTTTAAAATTATGTTGAAAATTGTCCAATATACACTATGTGTGTCTAAGCAATTGCCCATAACAAATTTGCGAAATTTATTGCTTTTTAGCAAAACTATATTATAATGGAAGATGGGACTATAAAATTTCCACTATTTTTCACCAAATAAAGTGAGGTGTGTTTGTTTTTAAAAATACTGTAAGCTTATCAGTGCTATTGTCAAAAATAAGGTATATTCTCAGGCGGAATACAGGTGTTGTTGACATTTTTTATTCCATTTTCTCTAAATAGGCTTCTTTTTGAATCAAGATTGCATTCAAAGGCTGTCTTTCAAAACAGTTTTATTTCTCTTTGAAGTGAAAATTTTCTGTTCCTACATTTGCATTTTTAAAAGTACTCCGTAAAGAAAAGATGCCACCCCAAATCAGTGACACAACACTTACTAACTTGGAATTTAAGAGACAACCATGTTGTTTGTTGTTGTTATTTGCCATCAAGTCGATTCTGACTCATAGCAACTCTGTATGACAGTAGAACTGCCCCATAGGGCTTCTTAGGCTGTGATCTTTATGGGAGCAGATCACCAGGTCTTTTCTCCCTATGGACTGGCTGGTGGATTCAAATTGCTGACCTTTTTTATTAGCAGCTGAGACTTTAACCACTGTACCACCAGGGCTCTTTTTATAGGCAACCGTAGTACTCTATAATTAACATCTTTTCAAAATTTCCTTCAAATACTTTTCAGAGTGGCATTCCGATAAACAACTGCTTTGAAAACTCCCAGCCTAGAATAAGAGCAGAATAAATTCTTTGGATCTTGTGAACAGAATTAGAGAAAAAGAAAAACACTTTTATAAAATTACTTTTCCAAAAATAACTGATCAGACAGGCCTGTCCTTTTCCTCATAATGACATAGGGCATGAAATTCCTGGTAGCCATTCAGTTTCACAGCTGTAGCACTAAGTTTACCTTTCAGTTTCCTTGGTCAAATGTTTTCAAAATGGCAGTCAGAAATATTCTGCTTTTGTTTTGTTGTTTGTTTGCCTGTTTTTTTGGTAAATCTGTTCTTTAACACTTGTGTTTCAAGAGGAAATTAAGGGTGATTTAAAAAGCCCGCAAATCTACCAGTATTTGCGGTAGATTTTGATGTTTTCTTGATTTTTGCCCATATAAGATGATAAAAGAAAAAAAAAACAAAGATTATTAAATTCAATATAGATAAAGTATGTTAAGGGAGACTACTTGTGAAAAAATAAGCTCTTTTGCATTCCTTGTTTTTCTCTAAAGGTATCACTATTGCATCCCAGGTCATAATGCACGTCAGGACTCCTGAAAAAGTGGCTATCTCAGGCACTAGGAGACAAGTATATGTAATTACTGATCTGTTCTAACTTTGAAAGTACAGTCTCACCTTAAGTGGATGGTGCTAATTATCACACCTTTGGTACTAACTCCTTGTGCAGCTTTGTGGCCATTTAATTTTTGTTTGTGTGTTTATACCTTTATAAAATCTCGTTTACGGTATCTTTCTCTCTGATGTTTTCACAAGTGTAATGCTTGCGAAATGCTTGGAAAGTTGTTAAAGCTACTGTATTTTTAGAACATATACTAATCAGCATCTTTCTGCTTTAAAGAAAGTAAAATAGTTAGTCAAGAGTGTAGTAAGCAAAATCCTCTTACAATGTAATATTATCACCTTAAGCAGGAGTCAGCAAACGATGGCCTATAGGCCAAATCCACCCTGCTGCCATTTCCTGTAAATAAAGTTTTATTGAAATATAGTCACAGTTGTTTTGTGTATATGTTTTCTGTGGCCGTGTTAGCACTACACTAACAGAGTTGAATATTTGCAACAGAGGATCTGCAAAGCCTAAAATATTTACTAACTGGCCCTTTACAGAAAAAAAAAAAATATATATATATATATATACATATGGAAACCCTAGTGGTATAGTGGTTAAGTGCTACGGCTGCTAACGCAAAGGTCGGCAGATCAAATCCACCAGACGCTCCTTGGAAACTCTATGGGGCAGTTCTACTCTGTTCTATAGGCTTGCTATGAGTCGGAATCGACTCGATGGCAGTGGGTTTGGGTTTGGGTATATATATATATATTGCTCCCTGACCTAACTTAGCAAACCATCATCATTTGAGTTCTGTTGGTATTATTCATATATCAAGGTTTATTTTATAATTCTATACATTCAGAATCATTCATTTTATTACAGACACACTCTTATACATTGTTTATTATTAAAACAAACAAACAAAAAAATGTTGCTGTCAAGTCGATTCCGGCTCATAGCGACTCTATAGGACAGAGGAGAACTGCCCCATAGGGTTTTCAAGGAGCGCCTGGTGAATTTGAACTGCCAGTCTTTTGGTTAACAGCAGTAGCTCTTAACCACTACACCACCAGGGTTTCCTTATTATAAATAGATCCATATTAATTCTCTCTCTCCCACTCCAAATCCTCTTCAAAAAACTGGGAGTTTATGAAACGAAAATCTATCATCTTGATTTCTACTCTTGCGTTGTGAAAAATCTCAGTTTCATTAACTCACTCATTCCATACACATTTATTGACAAATAGTATATGTCAGACACTGTAATAGATGCTGGCACAGTAATGGTAAAAAGCTTAGATATGGTCTACACTTTCATAGAGCTTGCCTCTAAATTCTATCACTTCCTTCTTGTGGCCATTGTCTCTGCTTTGTCCCCCAACATTTCCCTTTCCACACTTTGTGAATCAGACTAGACTATTCACTAACGTCCAAAGACAACATCTTACTATTGTTTCCATCTGGAATACCCCCTCTATTCCATTGCCATCTGTCAAAATCCTATCAGTGGCTTTTATTTCAAGATGGAGGCCTGAGCTGATTTTACAGCTTTTTCTTTCAACTTCAAAATTCCTGGAATAATATATAATAGATATAAAGCAGTTAGTAAAGCTATGAGTGTCCTAAAAAACAAGAAAGATGGACTAGAAACTGCGAGAAAACATTAAAAGGTAGAGAAAGCCAATAGAACCAGCATGAAGAAAGAAAATCATAGTCCAGAAGTGCATGAGAGACTATGCTACTATAAAATGTGGGAGCGAACATCAAGGGTTCTCCCTGCTTGAAGAGAGGGGATACCAAGAACACGAGGGAAGTGAAAGGCAACCAACATCAAGGATAACTGGGGATACCATCTGACATTCGGGCTGAGTAGTAGCTGCTGTGGTGTCTACTTTGAAGCAAAACCTGGGTTGGAGAGGAGAGAAATTTGCCCCAGTGGCTGTGAATCCCAGAAAGAACTAGAAGCATCAATGTTGAGGTTAGATACTGAGATAACCTTTGTTGTAGCGTATCTACCACTCCCCAGTTTTCACCCCAAATAGGTTGAAACATCAGACTAAGTAGCTTGCTTTGGCTCTTTTAGATATGTAAGAATTCAGAAAATTCCTTGACTACAGACATTTTGTAGAGGTATTAGAAATGTACCACATGACACATGAGATCATTTTTTTGTAGTACACTGATTGACAATATTTTTATTAATAGTTTTATGCAATTGGTATATTAACCCATAGTTTCATGGATACCATTAGTTATGAGCTTAATTAATTTAAGGGAATTAATTTAAATAAATTATTAATTAAATAAAATTATAATGACATTCAGGTGTTATAATAATGGTGAAGGTGATAAATGACCTAAGTTTGGGAAATATTATACTATAAGATATATTACAGCAAGAAGAAAAATGAATTCAAGATGACAAAGTGAAATGCAAGAACTCGTAAACAGAAAAAATTACTAAAACTTGTTAAAACTGAATACTACCGATGGGAAAAAAAAGTTAAACTAAAAACTGGTACTGAAATTATACATTTCAAAAGGGGAAGAGAGGGAGGAGAAGCAGGAATAATGGAAGAATGGAAATATGTGCTACATTTATTGCCTTGTGGTGTTGAAGGACAAAAAAAGATACTATTGAATACTAGATACTACAGAAAATATAGATTTAAATGTATATTAAAATTTAAGGATGACCTCTAGTAGAATATTCATGCAGAGAAAGACATACGTACATACAAATATGCACTCACAAACATGCACGTATTTCAAAACACTAAAGGAAAAACGGCAGTGGGTGGGTTTAAAGGAAAAAGTGAATCAAGAAAGCTGAAAGCATGGATAATAGAAAAGACAAAATTATACATTGGGAATAAAACCAAATATATGAGTATTCACAGTAAATACAGGAGGTTAAACTCTCTCAGGTTGGCTAAAAAATTCAACTAAGTGCTATTTACGTGAGACACAGGAAGTCTGAAAATAAGAAATGAATTATATACTAGACAAATATTAATGAAGAAATTCACTGTGACATCATTAATATCAGAAATCAAGAATCCAAAGCAAAAACTATCAAAAGGGCACAGAAAGGATATTTCATATTAAAAGAACAATCCGTCTAAAGATGTAATGGTCATGAGTTTTGTGTACCTAAGTATGTAGTTTCAAAAAATATAAACAAATACTGACAGAATATCCAAGAGAAATGGACAAATCCTCAATCAAGTGAGAATTTATCATACTTAACTAAGAAGTTTATAGATCAAGTAGATTAAAAAATTGAGAGATATACCACTAAAACCCACTGCTGTGGAGTCCATTCTGACTCATAGCGACCCTATAGGACAGAGAAGAACTGCCCCACAGGGTTTTCAAGGCTGTAATCTTTATGAAAGCAGGCTGCCACATCTTTCTCCCACGGAGCAGCTGGTGGGTTAGAACTACTGATCTTTTGGTTAGCAGCTGAGCTCTTAACCACTGTGCCACCAGGGCTCCAAGAAATAATATAGAGGATTTGAATTATACAGTTAAACTTAATTTAATTTTACATATAAAAAAGAATTTTTTTCATATATTATACATACACTCATATTATATACGTATATACATACATAAAACCCATTGCCAATGAGTAGCTTTCCCACTCATAGATATACATACATACACTCACATAACATATATATTATCCCATTGAGGTTAAGGCACATATCTATATCTGCACAAGAAAAGCACAATTTATTTCGAAATACATGTATAATATTTTAAACTGACCCTATACAAAGCCTTGAGCAAAAAACCTCAAAAACTAACGAACTAAAATCCTGTAGGCAACTTTATACTTACCGAACACCGTAAAAAAAAAAAAATAACCAAAATGTCACAGAACAGAACAAAAACTCTCTACACCTGAAAATTGTAAAGCACACTTTGGAATTTATCTTGGGTTAAAAAGGAAATGAAAATTACAACTTATTTAGAAGTGACTGACAGTACATACCAAACAGGTGGAATGTGACCAATGGAAGATTTAGGGAGTTATTAAAAGCTTTTAAATCAGCTTGTTAGAAAACAAGAAAAGCACAAAATCAATTAAACATACTTTTGACTCAGGAAGTTGAAAGAACCACAAAATACATCCCACTAACTTGAAAAGGAATTAATAAAGATAAATGCAGAAATTAATAATAGAAAAACAAAAAGTAAACGTGATCAATAAAACAGAAAACTTGTTAATTGCAAACCCAAAAAACCCAGTGCCGTCGACAAGAAACCCCCAAAATGGCCAAACTGTTCTTACATATAATTAAGAAAAAACAAAAAGGATGAGAAATTAAAATAAACAGCATTAGGATAAAAAGAGGACATAAAAAATAAGGAAAACTCCAAGTGCATCAAAGACCTAAACATAAAGACTAACACGATAAAGATCATGGAAGAAAAAATAGGGACAACCCTAGGAGCCCTAATACAAGGCATAAACAGAATACAAAACATTACCACAAATGATGAAGAGAAACCCAATAACTGGGAGCTCCTAAAAATCAAACACCTATGCTCATCTAAAGACTTCACCAAAAGAGTAAAAAGACCACCTACAGACTGGGAAAGAATTTTCAGCTATGACATCTCAGACCAGCGCCTGATCTCTAAAATCTACATGATTCTGTCAAAACTCAACCACAAAAAGACAAACAACCCAATCAAGAAGTGGGCAAAGGATATGAACACACATTTCACTAAAGAGGATATTCAGGCAGCCAACAGATACATGAGAAAATCCTCTCGATCATTAGCCATTAGAGAAATGCAAATTAAAACTACGATGAGATTCCATCTCACTCCAACAAGGCTGGCATGAATCCAAAAAACACAAAATAATAAATGTTGGAGAGGCTGCGGAGAGATTGGAACTCTTATACACTGCTGGTGGGAATGTCAAATGGTACAACCACTTTGGAAATCTATCTGGCATTATCTTAAACAGTTAGAAATAGAACTACCATACAACCCAGAAATCCCACTCCTCGGAATATACCCGAGAGATACAAGAGCCTTCACACAAACAGATATATGCACACCCATGTTTATTGCAGCTCTGTTTACAATAGCAAAAAGCTGGAAGCAACCAAGGTGTCCATCAATGGATGAATGGGTGAATAAATTGTGGTATATTCACACAATGGAATACTACGCATCAATAAAGAACAGTGACGAATCTCTGAAACATTTCATAACATGGAGGAACCTGGAAGGCATTATGCTGAGCGAAATGAGTCAGAGGCAAAAGGACAAATATTGTATAAGACCACTATTATAAGATCTTGAGAAATAATAAAAACTGAGAAGAACACATACTTTTGTGGTTACGAAGGGGGGAGGGAGGGAGGGAGGGAGAGGGTTTGTTATTGATTAATCAGTAGATAAGAACTGCTTTGGGTGAAGGGAAAGACAACACTCAATACATGGAAGGTCAGCTCAATTGGACTGGACCAAAAGCAAAGAAGTTTCCGGGATAAAATGAATGCTTCAAAGGTCAGCGGAGCAGGGGCGGGGGTCTGGGGACCATGGTTTGAGGGGACTTCTAAGTCAATTGGCAAAATAATTCTATTATGAAAACATTCTGCATCCCACTTTGAAATGTGGCATCTGGGGTCTTAAATGTTAACAAGCGGCCATCTAAGATGCATCAATTGGACTCAACCCAACTGGAGCAAAGGAAAATGAAGAATACCAAGGTCACACAACAACTAAGAGCCCAAGAGACAGAAAGGGCCACATGAACCAGAGACCTACATCATCCTGAGACCAGAAGAACTAGTTGGTGCCCGGCCACAATCGATGACTGCCCTGACAGGGAGCACAACAGAGAACTCCTGAGGGAGCAGGAGATCAGTGGGATACAGACCCCAAATTCTCATAAAAAGACCGTACTTAATGGTCTGACTGAGACTAGAGGAATCCCGGTGGCCATCCTCCCCAGACCTTCTGTTGGCACAGGACAGGAACCATCCTCAAAGACAACTCATCAGACATGAAAGGGACTGGTCAGCGGGTGGGAGAGAGATGCTGATGAAGAGTGAGCTAATTATATCAGTGGACACTTGAGAGTGTGTTGGCAACTCTTGTCTGGAGGGGGGATGGGAGGATAGAGAGAGAGGGAAGCTGGCAAAATGGTCACGAAAGGAGAGACTGAAAGGGCTGACTCAATAGGGGAAGAGCAAGTGGGAGTAGGAAGAAAGATGTATGTAAACTTATATGCGACAGACTGATTGGATTTGTAAACGTTCACTTGAAGCTTAATAAAAGTTAAAAAAAAAACTTCTATGTCAAAAAAAAAAAATAAGGAAGGTATTAAAACAGTTCTACTCTGTCCTGTAAGTTCGCTATAAGTCAGAATTGACTCCACTGCAGTGGGTTTGTTTTTTTTTTTTTGGTTCTTATGCAACGTATAATTCTAATCACTTAAAATACAAAACAAAACAAAGGAAAGTTATGTATGCAAATACATTAAAAAAAATCTCTAAGTCCACACACCAAACTGCTAACAGTGGTTACTACTGCAGGACAGGACAGGACAGGACAAGTGTTGGAGATAGTATTCAAATTGAATTTTAGCCTTACTTGTAATATTCTAATTATTTTACCAAGGTAGCGTGTTCATTTATTACTCCTTTAATTAAAATTAACCTAAAATAACAATCACAACAAAAATAACAATATTGACCAATTAACTTGTTATTGTGATTGGATTGGAGGTACAATGAAGAAGTTAGTGAAATAGTGAGCCTGGAGGGACAGGCAGGAAGGAGTCAGATAAAAGGTGTTGGATGCCTTGCAAAATAATATTGCTGGGAAGGTGAAATGGGAGCAACTGGAAAGTGTTAAGAAAGATTTGTGTTTGAGGTAGTCAATTGGATGCTAGAGAATATGTTTGTACATGGGTGTATTTGTAGTAAAGAAGTTATTTGTGGATATACCTTACTTTCCTGTCTAAATTGTATAATCTGAAGGCAGGGAATGTGTTTCATTCATATTTGAATCCCACTATATCACCTAGTCAAATGTTTTGTTAAGTAAGCTTAACAAGGAGCCCCACTGGCATAGTAGTTAAGCGCTCAGCTGCTAAGCAAAAGGTTGGCAGTTCGAACCCACCAACCACTCCACGGGAAGAAAGATGTGGTAGTTGGCTTCTGTAAAGATTACAGCCTTGGAAACCCTATTGGGCAGTTCTATCCTGTCCTACAGGGTCGCTATGAGTCAGAATCAGCTTGATGGCAATAAGTTTGGTTTTTTGGTTTAAGCATTTCACAAAGTTTGCTGAACTGAATTTGACTGGTGGCGTCCTGTGTGATTACATGCAAGTGAGAGTACTCACAATGTTCATAACTCTCCTTAATTTCTAAGGTGTTATCACAATGGTCAGAAGAACTCTGTGATTCTTGGAGACAAGTAGTTAAAGTGCAAAAATGATCAATCATCAATTTGAACCACTGTCGAATATAGTGATAAATTTTCTTGGCATTAAATACTATAATTTAGCAACGTGATGCTTATTAATAGAAAATGAGATGTGGTTCAATTTTCTGTGCCTCATTATAGAATCGAAATACCTCTTTTTAAGTTGTATGAAAAAGAAAACTTCAAAATTCTTCAAAAATGCTAACTGTTCTCTATCTTATTTGACTCAAACATGATGCAATATACATATTAACTATTTAAAATAATGGATGCACAGGCTGAAGCTATTCCTATGCTGTAGCTCCCCATGGCTAATTGAGAGTCCAGTCAGATCTAAGAAACCAGTTAGTCCTTGATACATAATTGCAGTGATTTTTGTCTTTGCAACATTCTGAATCAAAGAAGAGGTTGTCTATTAGAATTAGCTGTTATGGTGAGCAAATTTCTTTCACTGGTGACTTGTTAACGTTCATCAGGAGTACTTTGACATGGAGCTTCTTACTTTTAGGCTGTCATCTTCAAGGCTCTCAAATCAAGCATTTGGGAACTTACAGTAGTGATAATAAAAATAATGAATCAGAATCAATTTGCTGAATTTTATGAAATCTTGATGTTTTTGTGTTAACTTCCTTTCTTTTTAGTCATAGTCTTGTTGTCTGCTCAGAGCTTAAAACGATTCAGACAAGTCTACCAGAGCTGCCAAGGAACACATGCTCGGAGCACTTGGCATCTTCCTTTGGGATATTCTAAGCATGCCCTGGGAGTCCCTGGGTGATGCAAATGGTTAACATGTTTGTCTGCTAACTGAAAACATGGAGGTTCGAGTCCACCCAGAGGCACCTCAAAAGAAAGGCCTGACAATCTCTTTCTGAAAAATCAGCCATTGCAAACCCTATGAAGCATATTCTACTCTGACACAAATGAAGTCACCATGAATAGGAATCAACTTGACAACAACCGGGTTTTTTAAGCATGTTCTAGATAGTACCAGTATTATTCACTTCAAACTACCAGAAAGTTGGAAATCATTGTTGTCAAATTCTTCTACTGTCTTTTGAGAGATTTTGTTAATACTTGTGACCAAATATTTGTCTTTTATTAGTATAGTTCTCAAAATGTTTCATAAAACAAATATCATCATGTAGTTTTTTATATACTTATGGAATTATGTCTATATTTCTCCATCTCTTTCAATTATTCGGCCTGATTTTCTCTCTTGTATTGACATAATCTATGGCTCCAGAAAAAAAAATTACCATTGAGTTGATTCTGACTCATGGCCAACCCATGTGTGTCATAGTAGAACTGTATTCCATAGAGTTTTCAATGGATAGTTTCCTGGAAGTAGATTGCCAGGCTTTTCTTCTGAGGTATCTCTGGGTGGACTCAAACCACCAACCTTTTGATTAATGGTTGAACTCATTAACGCTTTGTACCGCTCAGCAACTCGTAGCCACATTTACTCCCCACCCCCTACAAACACACAAAGGAATAACAGCAATAACCCTTTTGCTCTGATCTCTTCTTAATATCTTTGGCTGAACTCTGGTTTGTAAACAATGCAGAAAGTGAATTGTTAGCTGATATTAACAAATTCTGAGAAGCATTCACAGAAGGGAAAAAGAGAAGGGTTACTTTGTTCTTACAGAGAAATTCCTCTTCAGACTTATGGCAGACCACATGACATAAAATGAGCTGATTACTCAAAACTTAATGATTGTGTGGAATACCTAAAAATAAATGAACTATGTTCAAGCCTTTGTTCACTTTGGATTATCTCTTCTCCTCTAGAATTACTACCCAAGTAGAAGCCAAAAGTATTAAAAAAAAAAAAAAAAACTTCTTCATGGTGCACCCTGAAGTTTATGTTCATACTCCCAATTTATGTTGCAATTAAATTTGGGGAAATATAACTCTACAAATAAGCACAACAGTTTTTGATTTTTCATTAAAGCAGTGCCATCTCCACAGGTAAGGTTATTTATATACATATATGTACCTTGATTTTTAATTTAGAAGCAAGCTCATCAATAATGCATGCACAAGGTGTGCCTTGGTACAGACTATACAGGAGGAGTGAAAGAAACAGGACAATTCGCCCTTTTCAAATCACCAAATAAGTGACAGCAAAGTAAGACAGAGTGGGCTGTTTGCTTTGTAGTACTCATAATATTTGATGGCGAAGTGGTTAGAGGCTACCGCTGCTAACCAAAATGTCGGCAGTTCGAATCCATCAGGCGCTCCTTGGAAACCCTATGGGGCAGTTCTACTCTGTCCTTCAGGGTGGCTATGAATTGGAATTGAGTTGAAAGCAGTGGGTTTTTTTTTTAACTTATTATGCTATAAATAATTATGAGAATTTAAATACACAACACTAGCTTCCATGAAAAAAAAATCCATTTTTGTTGTACGATTGTCCCGATTTTTTTTTTTACTACTGTTAAAGCTAAGTTATTGCCCGGTTTATTTTTTGTTTGATCCTGTGAAAGAATAACAGCAATAACCATTTTCCTCTGATCTCTATATCGTTGGTTGAACTCTGGTTTGTAAACAATGCAGAAAGTGAATTGTTCGCTGATATTTGGCTTGTAGCTCTATTCTTTAACAAATTCTGCAAAGCATTCATGGAAGGGAAAAAGAGAGGCATTGCTTTTTTTTTTAATTTTGCTTTAAGTGAAAGTTTACAAATCAAGTCAGTCTCATACAAAAATTTGTATACACCTTGCTATGTACTCCTAGTTGCTCTTCCCCCAATGAGACAGCACACTCCCTCTCTCCACCCTGCCCATTTAGCCAGCTCTGTCCCCCTCTGCCCTCTCCTCTCCCCTCCAGACAGGAGATGCCCACATAGTCTCATGTGTCTACTTGATCCAAGAAGCTCATTCTTCACCAGCATCATTTTCTACGCCATTGTGCAGTCCAATCCCTGTCTGTAGAGTTGGCTTCGGGAATGGTTCCTGTCTTGGGCTAACAGAAGGTCTGGGAACCATGACCTCCGGGGTCCTTCTAGTCTCAGTCAGACCACTAAATCTGGTCTTTTTACGAGAATTTGAGGCCTGCATCCCACTGCTCTCCTGCTCCATCAGGGATTCTCTGTTGTGTTCCCTGTCAGGGAAGTCATTGGTTGTAGCGGGACACCATCTAGTTCTTCTGGTCTCAGATGCCACTCACCAAAATGGGAAGCAGAATGTTTTCTTAATAGATTTTATTATGCCAAATGACTTAAATGTCCCTTGAAACCATTGTCCCCAGACCGAGAGGGGTTACTTTTTATATAAAATTCCCATTTTAATAGCAGCACCTTTCTTTTTTATAAAGTTATTTATGTAAGCTTGAATCTTTAATTAGTCTATAACAAAAAATGAACAAAACAAAACAAAGCCATTGCCATGGAGTTGATTCCAACTCATAGCAACTCTATAGGACAGAGTAGAACTGCTCCATACGGTTTCCAAGGAGCAGCTGGTAGATTTGAACTGCCGACTTTTTGGTTAACAGCCTGAGCTCTTAACAATTGCGCCTCCAGGGAAAATTAGATTTGTAATGAAAATAGTTGATTTTTGTTTTCCTCTTGAAAGTGGGTGTCATGGACTGAGTCGTGTCAACAAAAATATGTGTCAACTTGGCAAGGCCATGATTCCCCATATTATGTGATTGTATACCATTTTGTCATCTGATATGATTTTCGTATGTGTTGTAAATCCTACCTCTTTGATGTTAATGAAGCAGGATTAGAGGCAGTTACCTTAATGAGGCAGGACTCAATCTACAAAATTAGGTTGTATATTGAGTCAGTCTCTTCTGAGATATAAAGGAGACAGGTGAGCAAAGAGGCAGGGGGAACCTCATACCACCAAGAAAGTAGTGCCAGGAGCAGAGCATGTCCTTTGCACCTGGGGTCCCTGCACTGAGAAGCTCCTAGAGCAGAGGGAGATTGATGACAAGGAACTTCCCCAAGAGCCGACAGAGGGAGGAAGCCTTCTCCTGTAGCTGGCACCCTTAATTAGGAATTCTAGCCCCCTAGACTGAGAGAGAATAAATTTCTTTGTTAAAGCCATTCACTTGTGGTATTTCTGTTTTAGCAGCCTTAGATAACTAAGACAATGGGTTACTATATGTGGGGGGGAAATTCTATGAGAAGAAAATTTTAAGTATTTTTAAGCATTAAGTATTAAATTGACCCTTTAAGCTTCCAGCGCAATTTAAGAACGAACTGATTATGTAACCTGACTCTGTGAATGCCAGTAAATTTCCATTAGTCCTTATCTACCCCAAGCCAGATTTGGCCCATCCCGCATATGCAGAAGAGCCAGCTGTGAGTGCTAATTGTACTCAACAGAGGATACAGCAACTGGAGGAATGAATCAGAAGGAATATCATCACCTGGACCCTATTCCGAAGCAAGAGGTCCAATAAGAACCACATTACCTCCTGTTTCCTGGAAGCCTTCTAGAATTTTTCCTCCCCAGTACGCCTGCATGGCTGCCATCTTGCTGCCCAAATCACATATAAGCCCTGCAATCCCGTAGCTCAGGGAGCCAAATATGAGGAATTTCTTCCCAGCTCCTTGCTCTGTGCATTGCAATAAAGTTACTTTCTCAGTGACTGGTGTCCAGATAATTGGCAAGTCTGAGCAAACTGGTCAAGGACCCACCTTTCTGGGTTTGGTAACAATCACAGTTGTTTAAGGGTTTGTTGTCAAGGTAGGACTTAATATTAAAAGATTGAAGATTCACTGCTTTGTAATATTTGATAAACATTAATCGGAAAGGGCTTGTGTCTAAACAGCATGTTTTCCAGGAAGAAATTTATTCTATATAAATTTTTAAAGAAACTTCTCTATCATTACTTCTGTAGTCAGGTCGGTAAGTAATAGAGTTAAAGAAACAATTGGCATTTATGAACAGCATTTTCTCCAAGGTGGGAGGAGGAAGCAATCTTTCTTATTTGCACACATTGTGTACAGTTGTGTTACACATGAAAATTGACTCCCTTCACATGGAATAAAATGTGTTTCAACAAGACCTCTTTGAGGGAAAAGGCGAATGTTTGATGGGCAGGAATATTCTGTCATGAAACTCCAGGATTTTTTTTTTTCAAATCAAAAGAAAAATGTGGACACATAAAAATCACAAACCAACTTCCATTCAAGAACTATTTAGACAGAAGAGAGACTTGAGGTCAGCTAAAAAGTAGATGTGGTGAAATAATTAAGGAATATTGAATGCAGTGTAAAGAAACTTGGTTTTGAATGCCTCTTATTAATTATATGACCTTGCACATATTATCTAATTACTCATAATTTCAGTTTTCTAATCTAAAAAGCAAAGAAAATTGATTTTATATACTTCACAGAGCTCTTGTGGGGGTTAAATAAGTTAATACATATAAAGTGTTGTTCTGTGTTATTCAAGATTCCTTGTGGCAAGTGACAGGCTCAACTCCAAGTAGCCAAAACGAAGGAGGGAATATATTGACTAATGTAACTTGGACATGAGCTAAATTTCTACAGGATCAGCTGGATCCAGAATTTCAAATAATGCCTTCCAAACTCCAGTGTCTTTCTTTCTTTCTTTCTCATTCTCTCTCTCTGTCTCTCTGTTTCTTGCTCTCTCTCTGTCTCTCGCCCTCTCCATCTCATTCTCTGTCTCTCCCTCGCTCTTTCTGTCTTTCTCTTGCTCTTTCTGTCTCTCACTCACTCTCTCTGTCTCTCTCCTGCTCTCTCCATCTCTCTCTGTCTCTGTCTCTGTCTGTTTGTCTCTCCCTTCCTTCCTCCTTTCCTTTCATTCCTTGTCTCTCTGTCTTTTTCTCTGTCTCTTGCCTAGGTATTGTTTCATTTGTTTTGGCAGCATTCTTAGGTAAGCTCATTCCATATGGTGAAGTAGATGGCTTTTGGCTATTGTGAGGTGACACTGTCTTTAATGCCTAGGTTTTCAGAAGGAGATAAAAGATCTTATCTTGATCTGAGTCCATGTCTATACTCGTAAAATTCTTCCATTGTTCTAACTGTGGACCAATAATTGTATCTAGGCATTTGGCGTACTCTAATTGGCCAGGCTAAGTTGTGTACCCATAGTTTTGGAAGAATAGAAAAGGCCTTATAATTTTCAGGTCTGGAAGAATTTTTAACTCTGGTTAAACCTTAGAAACACTTGGAAACCTTTTTTTTATTATTTTAAAAATATAGTTTACTAGGACTTAGCCACTAAATAAGGTGAATTGAATATACAGCAAGAGTTGAAGACCACTGAAATCGTATGTGTATGCGACGGGTATTTTCTGTAAAGAAATAAAAAGAAGACTATTTTGCCAGAAGAGGAAAGGGTAGTGAAAGGTAACAAAAAACAGATGTTCACTGAAAGTGTTTAGCACAGTGCCTGGCACATATTAAGACCTAACATGTTAGCTAGTACTATTAATATTTTATTACAGAGTAAGAAAATACAGGCTGGTGACTTAAAATGCTAGTATGTACCACTTGCCTTCCATGTGTTAACAATAACTCCATAGGGATAATAGAAAAAAAGCAAGTTGGAAAGACTGTAGATGATGAATGCAAGGAATGGATATTTTGGGGGGAGTCTATTAAAAAACCATAAGAACCACCTCAGAAAATTTCAGGTGTTAAAAATATTGAGCATCCACGATGTGGCATACTTTGTTAAAGGAGCTATGAATAAATATACTAGTGAACAGAACAGGATAAAAGCCTCTACCTTTGCAGAGTATACTTTATAGTAGATGGAGACAAGTTATAAACAAACAAGCAAATAAACAATACAGTATATTATGTGTTAATAAAAGCTATGAAGAATAACGGAAGACAGGGAATTTCCAGGTAGGAATTGAGATGGGAGGTGGTGATATTTTTCCAATTTTACATAGGGTGTTCTGGGAAGTCTTCACTGAGGTGACATTCGAGCAAAACCTGAAAGAAATCAGGGGAGTGTATGTGTTCATATTTGGAGAATGAGTGTTCCAGCCCAAAGGAAGAACAAATGCAAATACTCTGAAGTGTGAGCATGTTTGTAGTATTTGGAGGACACTACGGAAGACAGGGCAGCTGGAGTCAAGTAAGTGATGGGGAGAGTAACAGGCAATAAGTTTAGAGAGGTAGAGATCAGATCCTGTGGGACCTTATAAATAAAAAAATTTGGCAGGGTTTTTCTATGAAAGACAAGATAGTAAATATTTTAGGCTTTGTGGAACAAAAGGTATTTACTTAACAGGAGCCCTGGTGGCACAGTGGTTAAGCGTTCCGCTGCTAACCAAAGGTCCGCAGTTCAAATCCAACAGCTGCTTCTTGGAAACCCAGAGAGAAATCAAAGTTACACTAATTTTGTATTGATGAAATTTAAAATATAATAATAATAATTATAAAAATAATGACAAAATAAAATATTTTTTATATGACGGGTCTACTAATAAGAATGGAATTCTTATTTTTTTTACAAGAGAGTTAAAAATTTTGTTTACTTTGTGTTCAAATTCAGCATTCCTTACCCTCAAATTGATTAAAAATGTTCATTTCTTAATCCTGATCTGTAATAATTTTTTTTTGTACTTTGTCTTTCAAAATGTTTATTTTTTTCTCACAGATAGGAACTGCCAAATGCTGGTATCAATCCATGAGCCTATGATTCTAAATAAGCATATTTATCACTTGGAAGACTGTTACAGAGTTCTATTTTTTTGTGTGTTATTTGCCTTTTAGAATGCTATTACATTGCAGATTAATCACCTCCATTTGAAAGTTAGATAGAAGTTCCTCAACTGCAGTTAAATGGGTTATGAAAAAGGGAGATTTCTTTTTACATGTATATCATGTTCCCCCCCCCAACAAAAACAAAAAGCTGCTGAAACTGAAGTTTAAGCTCAGAAAATGTATCCATTGCACATTTGTATAGGAATGTAAAGCTTGCTTCTTGTTTTAATTTTTTATAGGATGGGAAGTGTATATAGCATTTTGACATTACTTGTAATTCAAATAGCATTAGTTGACCTTGAAATGGTTACCACAGTATATGTTTCATATATAAGTAATTTTGTTTTGCAAATTTAGATTGAATACACATGTCACCAAAGAGGACATTCAAATAACCACCAAACACTTGAAAAGATGCTCAACATCATTAGACATCTGAGAGATGCAAATCGAAACCACAGTGAGATACCATCTCACTCCCGCTAGGATGGCTAAGATTTAAAAAAAAAAAAAACCTGAAAATAACAAATATTGGTGAGGATGTTGGAAATTGGAGCACTTGTCCATTGCTGATAGGAATGCAAAATGGTACAGCCACTGTGAAAAACAGTGTGGCAGTTCCTCAAAAATCTAAAAACCAAAAATAGAACTACCCTATGACCCAGCAATTTCACTCCTAGGTATATACTCAAAAGACTTGGAAGCAGAGCTCAAACAGAGACTTCTATGCCAATGTTCATTGCAGTACTATTCACAATAACCAAAAGGTGGAGACAACATAATTGCCCATCAATAGATAAGTGGAGAGACAAAATGTGGTACATATATATTATGGAAGACTACTCAACCAGTAGAAAAAATGAAGTCTCGATACATGCTACAATATGAATGGTGTTTAAGACATTATGCTGAGTGAAATAAGTCAATCACAAAAGGGCAAATATTGTATGACCTCACTTATATAAAAAGACAAGAAAAGGCAAATGTATAGAGATCAAAGCCTATCAGTGGTTACCAGGGGAAGGAGGTAGGGGGAAAAGGGGGATTAACAGTGATGGAAAAATTGCATTGATTAAGGGTAGGGTTGCACGGCCTATTATTGTAACTGATGTCAGTAAGTTGTACACCTGTAAAAAGTTGAATTGGTAAAAGTTGTGTGATAGATATACTTACAACAGAGAACAACAACAACAAAATGAGTAGCAGCTGAGACTGCTTATGTACAGCTAAAAACCTCATGAGATTTTCTTCCTTGGTTTGGAGGTTTATGGTCATGGGGTCACAGGACATCTCCATTAATTGTCCTAATAATGTGTTCAGTGCTTCTGTTCTACCTCCTAGATTGTTCTGTAGTACCTGGGGTCTTAAAAACTCACAAGCCATCATCCAAGGCATGGCAATTGTTCTCTATTCATCTGGACCAACAGAGGAAGAAGGAGGGAAGAATAGGAGGAGGATACGGAATGTATGGCTAATTGCTTCTGAGAACAACTGACTTCTTTGCCATGAGACCAGAAGAACTGGATGGTGCCTGGCTACCATTACTGAACATTTTGATCAAAGATTTTATAGAAGAATCCTGACCAAACAGGGTAAAATGCAGAACAGAATTTCAATTTCTCAGGGACTCTAGACTTTCTGGAGCCAGGTGGGCTGGATGAACCCCTGAAACTATTGCCCTGAGATAATCTTTAAAAAGTAAGACAAAAATATCCCCTAAAGTCTTTTAAAAATCAAACAATAGATTAGCTAAACTAGTAAAAAATGTCTACATGAGCACTATACTCTTTTAAGAACTACCTGTATGGGATCAAAGTGACAACAGCAACTAGAAAGATTAGGTAGGAACTTTAGGGGGCAGTGAATTTATGTTAATGAGGGATGAACAACTCAGAAAATGAGGGTGAGAATGGTTGCACAACTCAAAGAATGTAGCTAATGTCATTGAATTGCACGTGTACAATCAGTTGAATTGGTATATGGTTTTCTGTGTATATTCTTGACAACAACAAAATAAATTTCAAAAAACAAACATTATCAAGTGTGCAACAGAAGATAATTTCTAGACTTGCAGTGTTCAATAGTAGTGGCTAAAAGCAATTCTCATTCAGAAAGATTTCAATCTTGATCCTCAGCTCCAAAAATCACAATAAAACTTTACAATCACTAAGTCATCAAATAACTTGTTGTCTGGTAGGGCAAGTCAGTATATTCAACTTCTATTTCTGACAAATATTCGTGGAACTGACACTGCTTCAGACCAAATGGGTGAGTGAAATTTACCATTGACACTACTTCCACAACATAACTGCTAATGAATAATACAATGACTAACCATAGGCTTTAAACACCTCATTTTTTCATGAGTCTTTGCAGTTTGTGCAACTAAGCCTTTTTCAGCTGCACGTATATTTTTACCACCATCAATTGTAACACATTTTAAGAGATTTCACTCTGGTTGTTCTGAACTTCTTCGAAAATATTCTTCCGTGTAGTTTTTCCATTCAAAGTATTCACAGAGACTAATTCTTCAGTCCCCCCCCCAATGTGTCTGTCAGTTTGTCATACTGTGGGGGCTTGCGTGTTGCTGTGATACTGGACGCTTTGCCAACAGTATTCAGATACAAGCAGGGTCACCCATGGAAGACAGGTTTCAGCTGAGCTTACAGACTAAGACTGACTAGGAAGAAGGACCCGGCAGTCTACTTCTGAAAATCACTAGCCAGTGAAAACATTATGAATAGCAGCAGAACATTGTCTGATATAGTGCTGGAAGATGAGCCCCTCAGGTTGGAAGGCACTCAGAAGATGACAGAGAAAGAGCTGCCTCCTCAAAGTGGAGTCAACCTTAATGATGTGGACTGTGGACGGAATAAAGGTTTCTCGACCTTCATTTGCTGCTGTGGCATGACTCAAGATGAGAAGAAACAGCTGCAAACATCCATTAATAATCAGACCTGAAATGTATGAAGTATGAATCTAGGAAAATTGGAAATCGTCAAAAAAGAAATGGAATGCAAAAACATCAATATCCTAGGCATTTGTGAGCTGAAATGGACTGGTATTGGCCAATTTAAATCGGACAATCGTATAGTCTACAGTGCTGGGAATGACAGCTTGAAGAGGAATGGCGTTGCATTCATCGTCAAAAAGAACATTTCAAGATCTATCCGAAGTACGACGCTGTCAGTGATAGGATAATATCTCTATGCCTACAAGGAAGACCAGTTTATACGACTATTATTCAAATTTACGCACCGACCATAAAGGCCAAACATGACAAAGTAGAAGATTTTTATCAGCTGCTGCAGTCTGAAATTGATCAAACATGCAATCAAGATGCATTGATAATTACTGGCAATTGTAATGAGAAAGTTGGAAATGAAGAATGATCAGTAGTTGGAAAATATGGCCTTGGGGATAAAAACAATGCTGGAGATCGAATGATAGATTTTTGCAAGACCAATGACTTCATTGCGAATACCTTCTTTCACCAACATAAACAGCAACTATACACATGGACCTCACCAGAAGGAACACACAGAAATCAAATTGACTACATCTGTGGAAAGAGATGATGGAAAAGCTCAATATCATCAGTCAGAACAAGGCCAGAGGCCGACTGTGGAACAGATCATCAATTGCTCATATGCAAGTTCAAGCTGAAACTGAAGAAAATCAGAGCAAGTCCACGAGAGCCAAAATATGACCTTGAGTGCATCCCACCTGAATTTAGAGACAATCTGAAGAATAGATTTGATGCATTGAACACTGGTGACCGAAGACTGGACGAGTTGTGGAATGACATCAAGGACATCATCCATGAAGAAAGCAAGAGGTCATTGAAAAGACAGAAAAGAAAGAAAAGACCAAGATGGATGTTGGCGGAGACTCTGAAACTTGCTCTCGAACTTCGAGCAGCTAAAGGAAAAGGAAAAAATGATGAAGTAAAAGAACTGAAGATTTCAAAGGGCGGCTAGAGAAGACAAAGTAAAGTATTACAATGACATGTGCAAAGAGGTGGAAATGGAAAACCAAAAGGGAAGAACACGCTCAGCATTTCTCAAGCTGAAGGAACTGAAGAAAAAATTCAAGCCTCAAGTTGCAATAGTGAAGGATTCTATGGGGAAAATATTAAATGACTCAGGAAGCACCAAAAGAAAATGGAAGGAATACACAGAGTCATTATACTAAAAAGAATTAGTCGATGTTTAACCATTTCAAGAGGTGGCATATGATCAGGAACCGATGGTACTGAAGGAAGAAGTCTAAGCTGCTCTGAAGGCATTGGCAAAGAACAAGGCTCCAGGAATTGATGGAATATTAATTGAGATGTTTCAACAAACAGATGCATCACCAAAGGTGCTCACTCGTCTATGCCAAGAAATATGGAAGACAGCTTCCTGGCCAACTGACTGGAAGAGATCCATATTTATGCCTATTCCCAAGAAAGGTGATCCAACCGAATGTGGAAATTATAGAACAATATCATTAATATCACACACAAAAAAAAATTTTGCAGAAGATCATTCAAAAACAGCTACAGCAGTATATCGACAGGGAACTGCCAGAAATTCAGGCCAGTTTCAGAAGAGCACATGGAACCAGGGATATCATTGCTGATGTCAGATGGATCCTGGCTGAAAGCAGAGAATACCAGAAGGATGTTTACCTGTGTTTTAGTGACTATGCAAAGGCATTCAACGGTGTGGATCGTAACAAATTATGGATGACATTTCGAAGAATGGGGATTTAAGAACACTTAATTGTGCTCATGAAGAACCTTTACATAGATCAAGAGGCAGTTGTTTGGACAGAACAAGGGGATACTGACTGGTTTAAAGTCAGGAAAGGTACGCATCAGGGTTGTATCCTTTCCCCATAACTATTCAATCTGTATGCTGAGCAAATAATCTGAGAAGCTGGACTATATGAAGAAGAATGGGGCATCAGGATTGGAGGAAGACTCATTAACAACCTGCGTTATGCAGATGACACAACCTTGCTTGCTGAAAGTGAAAAGGACTTGAAGCACATACTGATGAAGATCAAAGACCACAGCCTTCAGTATGGATTGCACCTCAACATAAAAAAAAAAACAACATAAAGAAAACAAAAATCCTCATAACTGGACCAATGAGCAACATCATGATAAATGGAGAAAAGATTAAAAGTTGTCAAGGATTTCATTTTACCTGCATCCACAATTAACAGCTATGGAAGCAGCAGTCAAGAAATTGAAGGATGCCTTGCATTGGGTAGATCTGCTTCAAAGGACCTCTTCAAAGTGTTGAAAAGCAAAGATGTCACCTTGAAGACTAAGCTGTGCCTGACCCAAGCCATGGTATTTTCAATTGCATCATGTGTATGTGAAAACTGGACAATGAATAAAAAAGACCGAAGAAGAGTTGCCACCTTTGAATTGTGGCGTTGGTGAATAATATTGAATATACCATGGACTGCCAAAAGAATAAATAAATCTGTCTTGGAAGAAGTACAACCAGAATGCTCCTTAGATGCAAGGATGGCGAGACTGCGTCTTACATACTTTGGATATGTTGTCAGGAGGGAGCAGTCCCTGGAGAAAGATATCATTCTTGGCAAAGTATAGAGTCAGTGGAAAAGAGGAAGACCCTCAATGAGGTGGATTGACACAGTGGCTGCAACAATGAGCTCAAGGATAACAATGATTGTAAGGATGGCGCAGGACTGGGCCGTGTTTAGTTCTGTTGTGCATAGGGTCACTAAGAGTCAGAACCAACTCGTCGGCACCTAACAATTCTTCAGTCATTTCAAACTTGGCATTGCATCTTAAATTAAATAACAACAACTGAGTAGTGTTGGTAATATCTGTTGACATGTCAAGAGCCAAGGAAAACCACTTGAAATCACTTGTTTTTTTTTTTTAATTTTGTACTGATATTGCTCACGATGTCCTCAACTCTTCAAGCAACTGTTCTTAACAGGCCTACAATAAAGTATAATTTAATTAACTCAGGTCAGCAAATGGCTTTCCTTTGCTTGTCTAACACATCAACTGCTCAAATACTTACTTTGGTGGTAGCCTCATCTACATTTTCAATTTTTGTAAAAATTATACCAGGAAGTGATATTCCATTTGAGTTTTCTAATTTTTCTGATTGTTGCTTTGTTTTGAGTTGGGGATAATATCATGAATACTTAGTCTGGTAATGTCAGCATATATTATGTTCTTTTAGCACAGTTATATCGTCATTGCTAAAGAAATACAATGCTTTGCCAACTAATTTGATAACAAAATAATGCATACTCCATTGTGCCTTAAAAGCATGATAGTCAAATTCCACTTTTCCATCCTTTCCTTGAATACGCATTGGCAATATGAAAATAAATGTGACGTTTTGTGTGATGATATATGTGACACTCTAAACACTCCCCCAAATTATAGCTGCATCATTTTCATTTGTAGTACACTGAGAAGCAGTGTGAAGCAATGAGAGCTCCACATGTCTCTGTCACAATTATTGAACAATTATTGAACTCTGTCATTGTAATACAATACATAAACATCAAGGTTCTTCAATAAAACTTTATTTGTGGACACTATAACTTGAATTTCAGATAATTTTTACATGCCACCAAATCTTCTTCTGCTCTTTTCGGCCATTTGAAAATGTAAAAAAATAAAACGAAACAAAATTCTCTGTTCATGGATCATACAAAAACAGTCTTCAGGCCAGATTTGTCCCATTGGCCATTGTTTGCCATCTCTTGTTATAGACTATAGCAATGACTTTAGTTTTTGTTTTGTCTAAGATGAAAAGTCATCAGATGTGTTGAACAGAAGACTGACATGATTAGACCTACAATTATTCTTGAGTGTTGGTGGAACAACCTCTAGGGTGAATAATAGTGGAATCAATAAGATTTATTAGGAAGCTAATGTAACAAAATTAAATTTTTTTTTTTTTAATGTAATAGAGTAAGAAATGATGGTAGCTTGGAAAAGGGTTGTAGCAGAAGAGGTAGTGAGTAACAGTTAGGTTCTGGAGATACACACACACACACAAAATTATATACATGCAATACATAATTACATTTATAAGTATATGTGTATATGATTAATATATACTATATTAATAGAATATAATATTATACATAATTATATATATATGTATAAGAAAAGGTAGTATTAGTCCTGAAGTTTGAGATGTCTATTAAATATTTGTGTGGAGATGTTGGGTGGGCAATCGTACATGAATTCGGCATTCAGGGGAAAGGTCATGTTTAGATATGCAAAGTTGTTAGTCATAAGCATTTAGATAAAATTAAAGCCATAAGACCAGATGAGATTACCAAGGGTGTAAATATGGATTCAGTAGAGAACTAAGCCTTGGGACACTGAAAAATTTGGATGTTGAGATGAGGAAGAATCAGCAAAGGAAACTCAGAAGTGGACAGTGAAATAGGAGAGAAGACAAGAGGAATTTACTGAGTATAATCCCCCAATATTCAAAACTCTGGTTTACTCAAGAAGTGAAGCTTAAACTGAGGAGCCTTCTCTTTATTATCCAACCAAGGTGATCCTTAGACTCGAGTTCAATCTATTCACATGGAGTTACAAATATATGTACCTGCACACTCATGGGTATGTAAACAAACATTCATACTTACCATTTATTGTCCAAATACTTATTAAATATCAATGTCTATGGAATGCACATTATGAAATATCCACAATAAGAAGACTATAGTCTTTTCTCCTAAAGGCATACCCATGCAATTCTTTCCCCAGTTTCCTCTCAATTCAGAAGTTGAGGAGGAAATCTATATGCAAAATCCACATGCAAAATACATAGAAAAAAAAAGACCTGGGATCAGATGAAGTTGGGCCACCATCATTGCTACTGGCATTCAGAGTTAACGCTATTTTCTGCTGTTTCTGTCTTCAGATCTCTCTTTAAAAAATGGTTTGTTTGGACTGGCTGTATGCAAATTTATGAATAGGGTAGAGCACAATGTCCCTCTTTACCAACAACATTGAGGTCCAGCTCTCTCAGTGACCCATATGTGCTCCCAGGATCCCTTCCCCTACCCACTACTATTTCTACCCTTTACTGATTGTTACTACACTCCTTCCTGAAACTTTTGGGTACTATACCTCATTCCCTCAAAGGAAAATTCTCTGTGCTTTCCAAGAGGATAGCTAGCTAGTCTAATTAAGCAATGCATGCAAATGTGTTCACTTGAGAGAGGTGGGCACTAGAAACATTTTAGTAGGTTTTTTTGTTTGTTTGATTGGTTTGTGTTTGTTTTTTTTTTTTTTTTGAAGTAAATGCTCCTGTTTGTGTTGCCTAACTGTAACTGCTTAGAATACTGAGAATTTCAGAACATAAAGGAAGAAAAGACTAAGTCAAAAGGAAATATGTTTGTAGGTTGAGGAATTTGACGCTGCGCTCAAATCTCACCAACCTGACACCATCCCATTCAATTTACTTAGTTGTTGTTAGGTGTCATCAAGTCAGTTCCGACCATAGTGACCCTATAGGACAGGGTAGAGCTGCCCCATAGGGTTTCCAAGGAGCAGCTGGTAGATTTGAACTGCCAACTTTTTGGTTAGCAGCTGAGCTCTTAACCACTACACCACCAGGGCTCCAATTTCCTCACAGAGTTGCCTCACAGAGAGCAGATATGAATAAAATGGCCTTTACATCCTGAGTTGGAAGGGAAGTCATAAAATAAGGGCCTCAGAAAATTGAGTGAGGCCAATGGTCTAATCACTGTGGCAGATATGTTTGACTGAGTCTGAAAGAAGAGGAAAGAAGAAGGAGATAGTTCTTAATGGCAAAACCATACCAACACATACCATCCTTTTTTAGCCTGGGAGAGCAGCTTGACTGCAATAGTCAAGTTATAGTTGAAACTTTATTTCTTAAAATTTTAAAAAATTTATTGAGGTATAATCAATGATCAATAAACCGTACATATTTGAATGGTATAACTTGATAAGTTTTGACTTATATGCGTAACTGTGCAATCACCACTACAATCTAGTTAATGAACATAATATACATCACCCAAAAAACTTTCCTCTTGCCCCTCCCTTCTTCCCCCCATACACAGGCAATTTCTATACTATTTTCATCACTATAGGTTAGTTCGCATTTTCTGGAATTTTAAATAAATGCTCCATGCAATATTACTCTTTCATGTCTAACTTCTTTCACTCAGCATAATTATTTTAAGATTCTTCCATGTTGTTGCTTGTAGCTGCTGAGTAGTATTCCATTGTATGGATATATCACAAATTGTTTATCCATTCACATATTGATGGATATTTGGGTTGTTTCTTTTTTAAACTTTTAGCATTTACTATTACAAATGAGGTTGCTGTGAATATTCATGGACAAGTCTCTGTGAGTGTGTTTTTTTTTTTTCTTTTGTAAAATACCTAGGAGTGGAATTGCTGGATCTTTTGGTAGGTGTGTGTTTAACTTTTTAGAGAAACTGCCAAACTATGTGTAGTGGTTGGATGGTGGCCCCCAAAAGATATATACACATCCTAATTCCCAGACCCTGTGAAATATGACCTTATTTGGAAAAAAAAAAAGCCTTTGCAGATATAATTAAGTTATGTATCTCAAAATGAGATCATCCTGGATTGTTGGGGTAGGTCCTAAATCCAATGATAAATGTTCTTATAAGAAACTTAAGAGACGACATAGACAGAGGAGAAGGCCACATGAAGGCTGAGGCTGAGACTGGAATTATGAAGACACAAGCCAAGGACAAATTTGTCTTGGAAGAAGCACAGCCAGAATGCTCCTTAGAATTGAGGGTGGTGAGACTTTGTCTTATGTACTTTGGACATGTTATCAGGATGGACCAGTCTCTGAAGAAGGACATTATGCTAGGTAGAGGGTCATTGACAAAGAAGAAGACCCTCAACGAGATGGATTGGCACAGTGGCTGCAACAATGGGCTCAAACCTTGCAAGTATTGTTACAATAGCACGAGACCAGACAGTGTTTCATTCTGTTGCACATAGGGTTGCTATGAGTCAGATCAACTAGACAGCACCTAATGACAACAACAACAAACCCAAGGAATGCCTGGATCCACCAGAAGCTGGAAGAGGTAAAGGTTTCTCCCTTAGAAATTTTGGAAGCACACAGCACTGCTGACACTTTGGATTCAGACTTCTCTCCTCCAGAACTGTGATAGAAAGCATTTTTGTTTTAAGCCACCCAGTTTATAGTAATTTTTATAACAACCCTATGAAACTAATACATTGTGTTACGAACTGTCTGTAATATTTTATAGTATCATCATGAAATAGCACATATGTTATATGCTAGGTGTTATGAGAGGTCCAATTGCTCCATACCCTCACAAATATTTGGTATGATTAATCTTCTAAATTTTATACACTCTAGGCGTGCATGGTGGTATCACACTGTGGTTTTAATTAGCATTTTCTTCATGGCTATTGATGTTGAGCATTTTTTCATGTGCATGTTTGCTATCTGAATATCCTCTTTGGTAAAGGTGTCTGTTCAGATCTTTTTAATTGGGCGGCTTATACCCTTTTAATTGAGAATATATATATATATACACACACACAAGGTAGATATTTCCATTACAAATGGGAGAAACTGGAGGGAAAGAAGGGATAAGAGGCATCAAGTAAGTCCAAAACTGAGCAAAATAATTTACATTAGTTCTCAAGCCTTGAAAATAATCCTCTGTTCTCTGAGATCATCTGAGCAATGGCCTGCTGTGCAGACTCTGAGTATTAGCCATGTCCTCTGGATTCTGGATCCCTTGGCCCTGGGCTTCAGTTCTGTCTTCCAGGTCCAACTCTGTTCCCTCAATTTTGGGCAGCCCTATTCTCCTAGTACATCTGGGTGGAGACTCCACATCCTCTGCTCTGGCAGACCCCAATTTTCTGCCCCTTGGGCATGGCAGCCCCACCCCTCAGCTTTGGACTGTGGCCCCATCCCCCTGGCACACTTTAATGGCAGCCCCACACTCCTCAAAGAGTTGGTGAAGGTCCAACTCTTTGAAACCTAGGAGGCTGTAGCCCCACTCTTTGAGATCCAGGAGACCATGGCCACACTCTTTGAAACCAAGGAACCACAGCTTCCTGTGCTCCTTCCAACAGTTGTGCTGATGCCTGAGCTGATCCAGGGATGGTTCTTTTCTTTTCTTGGAAGACAACAGGTGTAACTCCTTTGGCCTGTTTCCTGCCTAGAGAATTACAAGAGACAGACAGTGTTCCTTCTGTTTGTTCTTTCTCTGTCCCCTTCAGTCTAAGTTGATGGGTTTTCTACTGTGGTAGTTGGTTAGACCCATCAGTCATAGGCTGAATCTCTTCAAGCAAAAGATTGTGTACTGTGTCTTTGGTGAACATCATAAGACATGTGTCCTTAGTCTGTACAAGAGAATTTTCCAAATCTTTAAGTTATGTTTTCATTTTGCACAGTTCATTTTTAAGTCCATCTCTCTCCTCTTACATTTTGCTGTAAGTGGCAAGGAGAAACCATGCAGCCCCTTTAGGCTCTTACTTAGAAATCTCATCAGCTAGATATCCAAGTTCATCACTTACAGTGTTTCCTTCCACCAAACATTTGAAAGTAATTCAGATAAGTTATTTGCTACTACATAAAAAGCATCACCCTTTCTCCATTGTCCAGTCATACGTTCATCATTTTCTTTTGAAGCCTCACCAGAAGCACATTTAACATCCACATTTCTAACAACATTCTTTTGCTGATATGTATTCTCTAAGATGATAGAGACTTTCTCTATAGCTCTCTTCACTTCCTTCTGAACCCTCACCAGAATTGCTTTTGAAATCCATAATTCCAACAACTGTCACTTCAAGGCAATCTAGGCTTTCACTATTAGGCACCTTAAAACTGTTCCAGCCTCTACCCATTACGCAATTCCAAAACCATTTCCACATTTTAGGTATTTGTTAGGGCAGCACTCCACTTCTGGTACCAAATTCTGTCTTAGCTATCTATAGCTGCTATAACAGAAATACCACAAGTGAGTGACTTTAACTATCAGAAACTTATTTTCTCACAGTTTAGGAGGCTAGAAGTTTGAATTCAGAGCAACAGCTCTAGGGGAAAGCGTTCTCACTCTGTTGGCTCTGGAGGAAGATCCTTGTCTCTTCTGAGCTTCTGCTCCAGAGCGATCTTCAAGTGGCTTGGCATGTCTTTCCCTAGTACCTCTGCTCTGCTTTCTTGTTTAATTTCTTTTATATCTCAAAACAGATTGACTCAGGATACACCCTACACTAATCTTGCCTCATTAACAAAGCAAAGACAACCCATTCCCAAACAGAATTATAACCTCATAAATAGAGGTTGGGATTTAAAACACATATTTTGGGGGTACACAATTCAACCTATAATATATATGTACCATTATTATTGCACACACACACACGTATACTCACACACACATATACATATATGTACATACATAACATACAAATATAAGGATTTGGGTATATGTTTTGCAAATATTTTCTGCCAGTCCGTGGCTACATTTTTATTTATTTGGCAGCAGCTTTGAAAAGGAAAATATTTTATTTTTGACGAAGTATATCAATATTTTTTTACAGTCCATGCTTTTTTAAATCCTATTTTAAAATCCTTTCCTAACCTAAGATCACTAAAGACTTATCTTATGTTTACTCATAGGAATTGTTCCTTTAGGCCTATGATCCAGTCCAAGCTATTTTTTCTATATAGCATAAGGTAAGTGTTGATGGTCTTCTTTTTTTATATGAAAGTCCAATTGTTCTCACACCCTTTCTGGAAAAGATTATCCTTTCCCCATTGAATTTCCTTGTCACCATTGATGAAAATTCATTAGCCATATAAGTATGGGTTTATTTCTGGACTTTATATTCTGTTCCTTTGACCTACATATCTATCTCTATTCTACTATAACCACCAAACCCAGTACCACAGGTATATATAGTAGAATATTATTCTACTATATATACCTGTATATTAAATTGATTTATGCATTGGGCAGATCTGCTGCAAAACCTTTAAAGTGTTAAAAAGCAAAGATGTCATTTTGAGGACTAAGGTACACTTGACGCAAGATGTGGTATTTTCAGTCACCTCATATGCATGCAAAAGCTGGACAGTAAGTAAGGAAGACCAAAGAATAATTGATGTCTTTGATTTATGGCGTTGGTGAAGACTACTGAATATTCCATGGACTGCCAGAAGAACGAACAAATCTGTCTTGGAAGAAGTACAGCCAGAATACTCCTTAGGAAGGAGTATGGCAAGACTTCATCTCACATACTTTGGACGTGTTATCAGGAGGCACCAGCCCCTGGATAAAGACAAAGAGGAAGACCCTCAGTGAGATATGGATTAACACAGTGGCTGCAACAATGGGCTCAAACATAAAAATGATTATGAGGATGGCACAAGGTTGTTCACAGGGTCAATATGAGTGGGAACTGACTTAAAGGGGACTAACAACAACAATATTGTAGCCATACAGTACATTCAGATGTTCTCAGCTCTGCAAGTACATCAGAATCACCATGGGAGCTTTGTATAAATGCCCTTTGTTATGCTGACAATGAATAAGGAAGACCAAAGAAGAATTGACACCTCTGAATTGTGGTTTGGACATGTTGTTAGGTGGGATCAGTCCCTGGAGAAGGACATCATTGTTTGGTAAAGTAGAGGACCAGTAAAAAAGAGGAAGACCCTCAAGAAGATGTATTGACACATTGGCTGAAACCTAGCAATGATTGTGAGGAAAGTGCAGGGCTGCTCAGTGTTTCATTCTATTGTACATAGGGCAGTCTCAAGCACACCTAACCACATACAAGTGATGGGAGCAGACGATCCTACTTTTGGCACATACGATTTTGTTTCATGACTTACTAATGATCTCTTCTTTTTTTTTGCAGTCTTTTTATTCTCTTTATTTTTTAGTTTTGGTAGTTTCTTCTACTAATGTCTTCAATTTACTAATATTTTTTTCTGCAGCATCTAATCAGCTTAGTACCATCCAATGTATTTGTCAATTCAAAACTTTTTTTTTTCATGGCTAAAAGTTAAATTTGGGTCATTTTTACATATTCCATGTCACTCCTTATCGTTCTTACGCTTTCCTTTACCTTTATGAACATACAAAATATATATATAATAGTTATTTTAATGTTCAATTGCTTGGTTTTTTTTTTCTTTCATTGATCATTTTTCTTTGCAGTAATGTTTTGATTGTGTGACAGATATTTTCAATTTTACATCATTCAATGCTAGATTTTTTGGTATTTCATTAAATATTTTAGAGTTTCATTCTAAGAGGGCATTAAGTCACTTGGAAACAATTTGATCCTTTTGTTTCTTGCTTTTAAGTATTTTGAAGCAGGTCTAGAATAGACTTGAGCTTTGAGATAATTTGGCTCTGCTATTGACAAGGAGCCCTTGTGGCACAGTGGTTAAGAGCTCAGCTGCTAACCAAAAGGCTGGCAGTTCAAATCCACCAGCTGCTCCTTGGAAACCCAATGCAACAGTCCTACTCTGTCCTACAGGGTCACTACGAGTCAGAATCGACTTGACAGCAACAGGATTTTTTTGCTTTATTGCTGTAAAGGAGTCCCTGGGTGGTGGAAATGGTTAACACACTAGCTTACTGCTAACTGAAAGGCTTTTGGTTTGAGTTCACCAAGAGGTTCCTCAGAAAAAAGTCCTGGTGGTCTATTTCCAATAAATCAGCCATTGAAAACCTTATAGAGCTCATAGGGGAGTTAATCAAAGTTGCAAGGTGCAAGTTCAACACAGACAAATCAGTTGGGTTACTATACACAAGCAATCTGAAGAAGCAAATTAGGAAAATAATTCCATTTATAATAGTATCAAAAAGAATAAAATACCTAGGAATAAATTTTACCAGGGAGATGAAAGATTTATACAATGAAAATTATAAAACACTGTTTAAAGAAATTAACTAAGATCTAAGTAAATAGAAAGACATTCCATGTTCATGGATTGGAAAAATTAACATTGCTAAGATGTTAATACGACCCCAAACTATCTATAGATTCAACGCAATCCTAATCAAAATTCCAAGTCTTCTTTGCAGAAATGGAAAAAGAAAAAAAGTCCTCAATTTTATACAGAGTTGGAAGAGGCCCCAAATAACCAAAGCAATCATGAAGAAGAACAAAGCAAGAGAACTCACACTTCCTAATCTCAAAACATACTACCAGTCTACAGTAATCAAAACAGTCTGGTACTGGTATAATTTTAGACATATAGAGCAATGGAATAGAAATGAGTATCCAGAAATAAACTCATACTTCTACAGTCAATTGTTTTTTGACAAGAGGGCTAAGTCCATGCAATGGGAAAAATATAATCTCTTTAATAAATGGTGCATCAGCAACTGGATAGCCACATGAAAAGAATGAAGCTGGGTTCATACGTTGCACCATAAATGAAAACTAATTCAAAATGAATCAAGAATGTCAAATTTATATGGGAACCATATATCAGGTAATGGATTAATATTAAAGATATGTAAAGAACTCTTACAATGTAACAACAAAAAAGAGAAACAAGCCATTCAAAAAGTAGGCAAAAATTTGAATAGACATTCACCAAAGAATACAAATGGCCAACAAGCTCATGAAAAGATGCCCAACATTGTTATCTATTAGGTAAATGCAAACCAAAACCACAGTGAGATACCACTTTACTCCCTCTAGGATGGCTAAAAGGAGCCCTGGTGACCCAGTGCTTAAGCACTTGGCTGCTAACTAAAACGTTGGTGGTTCAAATCCACCAGCTGCTCCATGGGAGAAAGATGTGGCAGTCTGCTTCCATAAAGATTACAGCCTTCGACACCCTATGGGGCAGTTCCACTCTGTCCTATAGAGTCACTATGAGTCAGAATAAACTCGATGGCAACAGGCAGGATGGTTAAGAGAAAAAAAAAAAAGAAAACAAATTTTGGCAAGGACATGGAGAAACTGGAACCCTTATCTTTTGCTGGTGGGAACGCAAAGTGGTGTAGCTGCTGTGGAAAACAATTTAGTGATTCCTCAAAAAGTTAAACACAGAGCAACCAATTCCTCTTCCAGGCATATAACCAAGTGACTTAAAAGCAATGATGCAAACAGACGCATTTACACCAATGTTCATTGCAGCACTGTTCACAATATCCAAAAGGTGGAAACAATCTAAATGCCCATCAATAGATGAATGGATAAACAAAATGTCATTCATATATATAATGGAATGTTATTAAGCCACATAGAGAAATGAAGTCCTGATAGATGCTACAACAATGATGAACCTTGAAAACATTATGCCTAGTCAAGTAAGTCAATCATAAAAGGACATATATTATATGATCTCATTGATATGAAATATCTAAAAAAAGTTTATTAGTGGCTACCAAGGGGTGAGAGGTAGGGGAGAGGGTGAGGGGAAGTTATTGTTTAGGAAGCATTGAGTATTTATGATGATAGAGAATTTGAAAGTGGATATTGGTGATGGTGGCACAACATAACTAATGTAAAGATGTCACTAAATTGTACGTATGAAAATGTTATTTGAAAAAAAACTTTGGAGCACAGTTCTACTCTGATGCACATGAATGGAATTGACTGGATAGCAACTGGTTTCACTTTTGTTTATTTGTTTTTGGTTAATGATGTAAAGCCCCACTGAGGGCTCTATTTTGTTTGACAGGTTATAGGAAGTCTTTCTAGTCTGACTAAATGGAACATGAACTATTCCTAGCCCTATGTGATCTCCGGGGTTTTTTCTGCTTGCTCCTTTTGGGTGATTCATTGACTGATCTCAGGAGTTTCCTGACACACCTGTGTAGATCAGTATATACCAAAAGAACTCCAGGGAAGCCTTTCATAGATCTTCAGAGCTTTCCCTTTCTGGGTAGCTCTCTCGTCTATGGTACTCTGCCCTATGAATTCTAGGTGCCTTGACTTCTCTTAACTCTGAATTTTGTCTTCTCAATTCGGGAAGGCTGCCTAGCTATGTCTGGGTTCCCCCTCTCTGTGCTACCACTTAGAAGCTTTCTCCAGGCTGTGGGCTGGGACAATCATAAGGTTACCTCATTTTTTCCCTTTCTTTCAGAAATCCCTATTTTACATTGTCTTTTTTCCAATGTCTGAAAGTCATCCTTTCAAGTATTTTTCTTAGTTTTTAGTTGTTTAATGCAGGAGAGTAAATCTGATCACTTTGATTCCATTACAGCTGAATGTCTATGTCTAATTTAATATTTTGACATGGCATATCAAAAAAAAATATATATATATATATATACAAACCAACTCTTAGATTTTGATTTGAACTGCCATTTATTAATCATACATATGTAGAGTTAATAAGAAATTTTCCATATCTTTTCAGTTCTCATCACAGATTGCTTTGTATTCCTGTTGGAGACAGAACAAAATCTTAATGCAAATTTTGCCTCCTGAATCTCAAAACAAAATTAGTCCTTTCAGTCTATACATAGAGCTGGGAATGTGTGTATGTGTGTGTGCATTTGTTTCTTTAGTTTTCAATATAATCAGTTCTCAGGACCTATTCTCAGATTCAACATTTTGTAAATGTACCATAGTGAATTGTAGCTGCTATATTCTTTTTTCTTGACTCATATCACCACCTACTATCACAGACTTAAATCAAGCATTTTTTTATGTATGTATGTGTGTATATATATATATACACACACACACACACACATATATGTATGCATGTAGGTATATATATGGAAACCCTGGTGGCATAGTGGTTAAGAGTTCAACTGTTAACCAAAAGGTCGGCAGCTCAAATCCACCAGGTACTCCATGAAAACCATGTGGGGCAGTTCTACTCTGTTCTATAGGGTTGCTATGAGTTGGAATAGACTCAATGGCAATGGATTTGGTTTTTGAGTTTATGCATATATATATATTAGAATTAGGTTTGATTTATTTTTGTCCACCTCCCACACACATATGCATATACACAGTTAAACAGTAACAAGTAATTTTAGGCTACCTGTGTGAAGAATGCAATTTATTGAATGGCAAAATTTCAAGGATGATCGAGGTGATGGAGTTGCTTCCTTTCTGTATGTGAATTCATTTTCTTCCTGCATTTTTACCTTCATTCCTCAGGTTTTCCACAACTTTCTCATTGTACTACTCTGGATATGCATACTGCATACTGATACTATTGGTCACTTCGTACCCTCTCCAAACTACAGTTTACCAGAATGATGAAATCATGAACACTCAATGACATTTAATAAAATGGCACTTTATATTGCATTTTTTCTTGTTATTTGTGATTTATGACAAGAATATGCTATGCAGAAAATCATTTCAACTTATACTTTTCCTTTTGTGTTTCCAAATGTTTTATTGAAAATACCTTGGCATAACTGGTCTACCAATTCCCTGTAGGAAAGACTTTTGAACCTGGACATGAATCTTGAGTCTAGTGGCAGGGAGGGAGAGATGGCACGCTGTCACTCTGGCCCAGATGCTTACCTTTATGTAAATGTGGAAAGCTTTGTGTTCTATTGAGGCCCCAAGAGTACTGCTTTAAAATGACATTTTCCAAAGTCAAAGAGCATATCCACACTGGGAATGGAATTAAAATTGTGCTGCCTGGCCATGAATCACTCTGATATTTTTGTGTTCCACATTTGAATGTGCAGTTTAAATATATTACTGACTCACATGTTGATACCATAGAATTTACTTCTAAAGCAGGAAACAAGACATAAGATATAATTAAAAATTTTAGCAAATGTTCTTTTTATTTTGTTTTTTAAATTAGGGACACTTAGTTCTATCTACACCATGTATCTGAAATCCACATTATGTTTTTCATTTAGAAAGCCAACAGGTTCAATTTACATTAAACTGTATTCTATTTTATCAATTCATTTTACTTCCTATGCAATGTGATTTCCATTGAAGGAAGAAGTAACATGAATAGACTTATAGCTATTTAACTAAGCTTATAAGAGCTGATTTTATTTATTTAAATCTGAAGGGTATTATAGTCAAACTGTTTTCATCAAGCGCACTTGCCAAATGTGAATTCAGGCGATAATCACTTGCTATATAACATCCCTTTTTATATATCACATAAGCTGATTGCTCTTGTCATTTGTTTTTGAACAGACAGTATATTATATTCAAAGTTTATGAAAATAAAATTGATAGCTATGTAATGACAGACAACAACATGTTAAAATATGGAAGTAATTTAAGCAGACTTTTTACTTTGTATTGAAGACTATAATTTTGGAAATAAATTGTAGAAGCAAAATTATTTCATAATTAGAAATAAACCAGAGCTAGAAGTTCCCTAATACAATCAGGTTCCAAGAAGCCATCAGAAAAAAAAAAAAAAAATTACCTTGGGCTACAGAAATGCTATTGACTCATTCAAAGCAGGAGTCATAGTTGTCTTTTTGAGACTTTTTTTTTTCACTTAACAAGAATGACGTATAATTATCATGCTCAGTAAGCGTTAATTGATTGTTAGCTACTAAGATAAAAAATTGATACAAGATATGACCCTTCTCACAAGTTTCCTAAAGTTTGTTTGGAGATAGAACACACGTGAAAAAGGGAAACAATAATACAAAGTAAAATGTACTTTTCAGAATAACATCTCTAGGAAGGTGAAGATACAGTTCCTATAGGCTGAGGCGATTGGGAAAATCTTCATCTATAAAGTGAAATTAAAGCTGGATCTGGGAGAGTGGACGGTTCTTAAATACATGGAAAATAAGGAAAGCATTAAAAGCAAGGGGAACCAAATTAACAAAGACACAGATAAATATCTATGTGAGGCTAGCTCAAGAGACGATGAAGAGACAACACCACTGGAACAGAGGAATCATCTGGAGAAGAAATGAGAAAGTTAGGAATTTTGAATTTTTCATTTCTACCTAGGTAAGTTTTCCAGCATTTGTAATCAGTAACAAAGCGAATGTAGGTTATGGAGAACCTCCAATTACAGGAAGTATTGTTATGTGCGATATGGAATCATGAATATGTTTTGAGTAGTGGAATGATAAGTGGTGTTTTCAGAAGGTTAATCTGGTAGCATGCTATACAGTGAATGAGAAAGAGGCTTGCAATGGAAAGAAAGTTTGGAGATAAAAAATAGTAGCGCCAGTTCTGTGCTTATTAGGCTAGGGGGTACAGTGTTAAGATTAGAATTTGAAAGGAAATGAAAGCTGCATAAAGCTAGTTAAACTGGTTGACTGGTCCTAGTGAAAGTAGAGGAGGTAGAAGAAAAATCTAAAATGGAAGGCAAAAAACAAAAAGCTGAATTCAGAGTTGAGAAACCCAAGTAGTCCTTAAACTTTGTATGACTCTTGACAATTCATTCTGCCTTTCGATATCTCTTTCCTTCTATGTAACATGGACTAGATGGTATCTTACGTCTCTTCCACTTTCAATATTCTATGATTCTATCTTAGGCTCGGTTCTGTAGAGAAGCAAAACCAGTAAAATGTATATATATATATAGAGAGAGAGAGAGAGAGATTTATATTAAGGAAATGGCTCATATGATTGTAGAGGCTGGAACGTCCCAAGTCTGTGGGTCAGGATAGAGGCTTCTCTTGATTCATTAGCTGCAGGAGCTGGGAAACCCAAGATGGGCAGATCAGACACTGGGCTCTTGCTCACAGGCTGCCAAGATCGATGAATCCCAAGGTTGGCAGGCAAGAAGGCAGGTAAGTTGTTCGAGTCCCAAGAACTGGACATCGGACAAACAGGAGTCAGTTGCAGGATCCAGAGCAAGCAAAAACCCATGAACCTTGCCAGAAAGCCCACTTATATTCAGTGTAGACCACACCTCCAAGGAAATGCCTTTTCAACTGATTGCCTTCTCACAGCAGATCCCATCTTGGAGGTGACCACATTATATCAAATCTCATCATGGAAGTGATCGCATCATCACTGCCAAACCACTGAGAATCATGGTCCAACCAAGTTGACATACAACCATAATGATCACAGACTCCATGCACATAATTAACTCCAGTAAACATAGGTATAATTGAAGACAGGCAATAAATACCAAAAAGGAGGTACACATTATTGAGACTTCAAAGAAGAGAGGTTTTATTTCAGTCTGGAAGTATTGGAAAGGTTTTATAGAAGAAGTAGCATTCTGAGTGGTCCTTGAAGGATAGTGTAGGATATTTAGGGGCTGAGTGGTAAGGAATTCCAAAAGAATAATGTGATCATACATGATTATTATTCAAACAATGATCAGTAGAAAGTTAATACAGTATATTTAATGATGTAAATTATTAATAAAATTTAAACTGTATTTTTTGAGTGCCAGTTATGGGACTATGTGTGTTATATAATTTGCTTATCTGTGAACTGGAGGTAATTACGCTTACAGGATTCAAGTAAAACACCATGATCTCACAGAGATCGTGATGCTGACTGAAATCATTTTTTTTAGTAAGGGACAAATATGAAGTATAGGCCAGGGCTGTATGACTACAAAACATATTATCTTTCTGCTTAACTATGACTTCCTCCATTGTGCTCCATGGTAATTAGGCCTAAAAGATTTATCATTTTATATAAATATCTAAAATTTATTTAATTCTTACAGAGGAAAGCCATTTTTAAAGTTCTCTTTCTTTTCTAATTTAGTTTTTCCGTAGGTATAATAAAGAACAAACATTGATAGTTTCCACAGATACCAGGAAAGTTTAACCATCTTAATCACCATATAGACACAGAGACATAAACCACCTGACACTCATCTGTTCTTAATAAAAGACCACAAGACTCCAGAACTGTGGTTTCTTGTTTTATTTTCATGTATATCCATTAGTCTAGTCAGTTCCACATTCCTGCTCACTTGCTTCCACTGTCATTACTTTTCAAAGTACACACACACACACACACACACACACCACCATATGAGGGATCATTTTGCAGGGTTCTTTGCTTGCCTAGGAGCAAAGTCTGGAGGGTTTGAAAAAATAGAGATACGGAGTCATAAACTGGGGTGTATTACCCAATAAGCAAGGTAAGCATGGGCTTACTTGTTCTTACTAAACTGTAGTGAACAATTCCACAGTTTTTCAACACATCAGTGATTCTGCTTCCAGGTAGGGCTGGCATCTATCTCTCTCTCAAACCCACAGCATTTTCCTACAGAAGTCAAAGCTTCTTTCAAATTTACAATCCCTGACAGGGGTGCACGATTCAGGCAGCATGGTAAGCACGGGCTTACTTGTCCTTACTTACTAGTCTGTAGTGAACAATTTCACGAGGGTTTCACTTTGATGTGGTGTGGTGAAACCCATTTGAAATTGTTCACTACAAGTTAGTAAGTAAGCACAAGTAAGTCGGTGCTTAACTTGCTTGTTGGATAATCTGCCCCTTGTCATGAGATTGTGATTTACCTATTGGGCAGTGATAATATAATCATTATACTGCAAAGTGATGATTATACTTAGTCTGGGGATAGTGCAATATAAAAAGGAGAATAAGAATCTGAGTGTGGAATTGCACAGTTATGAGAGGGCATAGCAGGAAAGGCCAGCCTAGATCACTTTTTTTTTTATCTTCAGTCTCTTCATTCCCCTGAACAATCTACCATCAACCCCAACAAATATCAACCATAATCATGGCTGTAATTCAGGGGCACACCATAGACCAAAGGTCAGCAAACTGTTTGTTTTTGTTCCCTCCACAAGCTAAGAACAAAGTTTATAATTTAAAATAAAAAAGAATAATATTTTGTAACATAAATATTCTATAAAAGGGCCACATAAACCAGAGACTACGTTAGGCTAAGACCGGAAGAACTAGATGGTGCCTGACTACAACTGATGGCTGCCCTGACAGGGAACAAAACAGAGAATACCTGAGGGAGCAGGAGAGCAGTGGGATGCAGACCTCGAATTCTCATAAAAAGACCAGACTTAATGGTCTGACTGAGACTGGGGGGACCCCAGAGATCATGGTCCCCAGACCTTCTGTTAGCCCAAGATAGAACCATTCCCAAAGCCAATTCTTCAGACAGGGGTTGGACTGGACTATGGGATAGAAAATGATACTGGTGAACAGTGAGCTTCTTGAATCAAGTAGACACATTAGACTATGTGGGAAGCTCCTGTCTGGAAGACAGATGAGAGGGCAGAGGGGGTCAGAAGCTGGCCTAATGAACACAAAATAGACGGTGGAGGGAAGGAGTGTGCTGTCTCATTAGGGAGAGAGCAACTAGGAGTATATAAAAAAAAAAAATTTTTTTTTTTATAGCAAGGTGTATATAAATTTTTGTATGAGAGACTGACTTGATTTGTAAACCTTCACTTAAAGCACAATAAAATTTTTTTAAAAAAGAACGATAAAAAGTTCTATAAAAGTTCAAATTTTAGTTCCATAAACTTTTATTGGAACACAGCCGCACTCGTTCATTTACATACTCTTTCCACTGCTACTTGGTATACTACAAATCACAATGAGGTAGTTATCAGCATTTAGAGTGCCACACATATCATCTACAGGTGTGCAGTAACATTTTCAAAGATGAAATACATCTCACTACAGATCAGCATTAACAGATGAAATTTGCAATCAAATTTAATGATCGGAAACACTATTTTTAACTCAATTAAGTGAAATATCACCTTGTCCCAAAAAACAAAGAATTCCATTCTTCTCATTAGAAGACTTGTATTACCAAAAAAAAAAAAAAGTTCTCAATTATCATAATTATATTTTAACTTTTCCAATAAAATTTTGGGAAATTTGTTTTCTCCCTCTTTATATGAGTACCTTCATAATAGTCTTGATTTTGCCCCTTGTCCTACCAGATCGAAAATATTTACTATCTGACAATTTACAGAAAAGAAGTTTTCTGACTCCTGCTGCCATAGGATATTGGGGAACTTGCTAGGGAAAATAATTGAGCAATACTGGAAATAATTCTGTCATCGGAGAGCCAGAAGTAGAGGTTTTTGTGTGTGTGTGTGTGTTTTCTTTCCTTCACTAAAATATTAGGAATCATATGCTATCAATTTTAAGTAACTCCAGAAGGCAAGAACATAGGAAAAAAAAAGTTTAGGCAGATTCAAATATATGTTATTAAAAATTTGGAGCTGATGCCGATAGTTGAGGTCTTCTGTGGGAAGATTGAAGAAAAAATTCATTTACCTTCTTGCTTAGGTTTTGGTGGAGATTTTGTCAGCACAAGGAAGTTCAGCTTTCATTTTAAATAACAGATTTGCCACTTATAGGCTATTTTCAAATGCTAAATTATTTTTGATTTGAATAATGCTATGAAGAGTGTCTGGGAAATATTTCAGATATTCTCTGGAGTGTCAAGGCAAGTAGGGGTTGGGGATAAGAGAAGCTGATCTATATGAAAGTCATATAGAAATCATGTAGACAGTGACAGTTCAGAATGGAGACATCACAGTGTTGTCACCGTTAATCACATAGCTATACACTAAAGTGGGCTTAGCTGGGGAAGGAGGTAGATTTGTGATTTCATTCATTTTTATTCAACAGTTATGTGGTTGGAACGATGTTGTGTACAAGGGCAGGTGGAATAATACAGTATTTATAAGCTATGATCATGACTTTAATAATCTCACAGTCTATTGAGGAAAAGACAGATAAAAAATTACAACAAAATTTTATAAGTGCTGTATATCTACTCAGTAAAAAATTAATACAGAATACAATGGGAAAGGAAAGGAGTTTCTAGTAACTCTGTCTCAGGGAGTTAGGAAAAGCTTCACAGAGGGAATGGCCTTTTTGGTTGAGTTTTTATAGATGAGTAGGAACTAATTAGGAAATAAAGATGAAGAAGGGAATTATAGTTGGGGAAAACAGAAGATACAAAGTTGTAGGACAGCAGAAGGACAGGTTATTTGTGTATTCTGGAAGAAAATTCCATATGGCTAGAATATTTGGTGCTTTCTGATTATGAATTGGTAGGGAAAAAGGATAAAGACAAGACTAGAAGTTCTTTAATTTAGGGAAGGATTTAACATTTTTTTTTCTTATTCCTATCACTAGTAAAGTTTATTATTTCTCTAACTGAAGGAATAGATAGTACAGGAGCCTTTAAAATGGGAAGATAAATTTGTAGCAATTTAAATATCAACATTCACTTCTAAGAATGATGGCCATGTCTAAAAACATCCAACATTACAGTGTGTCTTTACTCCAGTGATTATTTTAAAACATGATTTTATTTCATATATGCAGCATACTTTCCAATATATCCTTTATTTTAAAACTCTGTGATATTTGTTGGAAGTGTTTGTTTTCCTGTTTTATTAGATAAGAAAACAGAGCTCCATAGAGTTTAATTGAATTACTTCAATAGCGGAGTTTAATGTAATTCAGAACAGAGATTCTTATCCCCAAGGACCAAAGCTCATCTCGTTTGCCATTGTCAACCACACCCCTTTGAATCACCTTTAAAATTGTTAACTTGTTCTTGGAAATAGTCTCAACAACTTACACCATCTGGACAGGGCAAATCAATTTAGATGGAATCAACTTGGCTATATGTTTCAACTCAGTAGCGCTGTTTTCCGTTTGAAGCTTTCTCTTGCTAATGAGCCTTCCCAGACCCTCTGCTAAAATCACATGTGAGTTTCCATTTGTGGATGTCGTTTCCCTAGATTTTGACAGCAGAGGAGAGAGAAGTAGTAGAGCACTGAGTTCATGAATGTAACTGAATCTGAAAAAGACCTTGGCTTTGTAGAGTAGAGAGTGACACTGACAAACTGCCCCAGGTGACAAGGGGAAACATTTATGGCCTCAGGTTATCAGCAAGTTCTATAAGTCCTTTACTATTTCAGACCCTTTTGAGGCTGATGGCTGGCTTGTGTCTATAATCCCTGCCTCTCCAGTTAATCTGTTAGAAGGCATACTCCCAGTCCCAAGGGCAAATGAAAAGCAAAAGGGAAGAAATGAAAATATAAGCAATGATGTATTTAAAATCTAGATCTGAAGTGCTACAAGGGATACAGGTAAGAATTCAATACAGTTTAAAAACATTCACAGTTGTTCACCTGTGACTTATTATGCAAAATGAGTATCTTTGACTTACTATGAATTATAAGATTTCATTAACTTATTGTCTCTTTGAACCCCAAATAAGGGTCATGGATGAAAAATTCAGGGAAGATGGCAGCATAAGCAAGTCTAAGATCCTAAACCTCCCACACAAGCACCAAGAAAAGCAACTAGGAATTTACAGTCTCAACTCTTAGGAATTTGGAAAAGTAAGTGGAGAATTGCAGCAGCTTACTGTATACTGAAATATGTAAGAGCTAACTTTTGAATAGTGGGAAAACTTATTTTTCTGCTTTCTTCTCTCTCCCCTCTCACTTCCACAATAGAGACTTCAGTGGGTGCAGACCATGGCTCCTGTTCTTAGAGAACAGCCCTGATCTCTGACTCTGGAGTGAATAAGGTAGACTTTCTTGGCAAACTATTCAGTGTGTCTGTTCTGGTCTGTCTGTTAGATGCCTGAAAGACCGAAATCTTCTTCTGGCCTGAATCAGCACTTACACAGGGTGAAGGAGGGAGCAAAGAGCAAAGAGTGAAAGCTGTAATCACCTGAGCGATTATTAAAGAAGTTAACACTTTTGAAAGCACCGTGTATACAGGGGAATTAGGAAAGCCACATGCATGTGCAGAGCTAACCCATTACCATACTCTAATGTTTCAGCATTAAAAAAAAAAGCCATACAAAGAAACTATAAGTGAAAGGTAATTCAAATGAACAAGACAAAGGGAGAGAAATTGTCTCTGTTGATGGTTGGATAATGGGGAAACAAAAAGAGTTTAAAACAACAGTATTAAAGATGTTCAAATAAATACAGAAAAACGTGGACAAAACCCTAAAGAAAATCAGGAATATGATGCATGCACAATATGAGGATATCAAGAGATAGCCTATTAAAAAAAGAAACAAACAGAATTACTGGAAGTGAAAAATACAATAACTGAAATGAAAAATTCAATAGGAGGGTTCAACAACAGCTCTGAGCTGGCAGAAGAAAGAATCAGCAAACTAGAAGAAAGGGTAATTGAAATTATTGAATATGAAGAGCAAAAAGGAAAAAACAAAGGATCAAGAAAATTGAACAAAACCTAATGAAATTGTGAAACTCCAACACACACATTATGGGAATCCCAGAGGTGAAGACAGAGAGAAAGAGACAGAAAGAATATTTGAAGAAACAATGGCAGAAGAATGTTCCAATTTAATGAAGGACATGAATCTACACATGAAGAAAGCTCAAAAATTTCCAAGTAGGGTAAACCCAGAGACATCACACCAAGACACATTGTAATCAAGTTCTTGATAGCCAAAAATAGGGAATTCTGAAAGCAGCAAACAAGAAGCAAATTGTCACATGGAAGGGATCCTCAATAAAATTAAGTGCTGATTTCTCCTCAGAAACCTTTGGGGCAGGAAGGCAGTGGAATGGCATACTTAAAGTGTTGAAAGAATATAATCGTCAACCAAGACTCTATATGCAGCAAAACTGTCTTTCAAGAAGGAGGGCAAAAGGTGGGGCCAAGATGGAAAAGTAGTCACATGCTTCTGGTGGTCCCACTAACAAGAAAGACCCAAAAAGAAACAAGTGAATCAATTATATATATGACAAGCTAGGAGCCCTGAACATCAAATGCAAAGTTAAGAAATCGGACTGAATGGCAGGGGGAGGGAGAGACAGTTCAGAAGCAGCAAGGAGTTGCCAGACCTGACTTGGTGGGAACCAGCGCCCCTCAGCCCTGATCCTCTGGTGTGACCATGGCAGGGCTGGCAGTAGCATTTGGGACTCGGTTCCCTCAGCAAGAGAGTGAACTGTGCAGGCCCAATCCAATGGGGTGACTGCAGCAGGGCTGGTGGTGGTGTTCGGGAAACTGTTTCCTCAGTGAGAGAGAGCAAGTGACACAGAGTCTACTCATGCCTCCAGAATCAGTGAAGAACATCGCTCTCGGCAAAGGATAAGAGCTCAACTCTCACTTACTGTGCGGATCAAAAAGCGCTCCTTTTGAAAGAACTCTCTCCCATTTATCTGATCCCTCTTCCCCAGCCCCCGAGAAGCTGTAGTGGCAGTAGATTTCCCTGGGCCTGAAATAGGTCGTTTTGCGCACCTCGAGCCATTCTCCCAGTCTTGGAGAAGGAGCAAATTAATAAACGGGAAAAAAATAATCTGCCAGGTCCCTTAAACTGGGAGGTCAGAGCAGAAGCAGCTCCTGTCCAGGCACAAATGGTCCATGGACGTTGAAAGCCTTTTACTCCTGCATGGACCTGTGTGGGCCCATTTCAGCAGCTTAGACTCTTGTTGGCACAGTGCAACAGTGTATGTGCCTGAGGTCTGACTTTAACTGTTTCATTTGTGTGGTGGAGTGGTGGGTTTTTGACATTTGACACCACTCTGCCTATTAAGCAGGGTCCTCACCTACCAACATCGGGGACCTGAGGATTGATGGCTCCACCCACTCCTCCTAGCCACCCATGACAGGGGTCCAAGGATAAGTGTAGCGTTCCAGTACTCACAGCCAAAAGAACTGGGTGCCCATGGTCTGGCTGCAGAACCCAACCACCTGTGCACTCTAGGGAACAGGGATGCACCTTCCTCACAGACACTCAGGGGATGGTTGTCAGCCCCCTGCCTTGCTCAGAGTGTGAACACCTGCTGCAACCAGATACCTGTGACTACACTAATCACCCCTACTCCTCTAAGACTGTAGGTGAGTACTTGCACCACACACTTCGTGACCCATTACCTGGACACCTGAGCTGAATCCATACAAGAAAAGTAAATGGACTCCTAAGCTTATATACTTGGTAACAGCTCTACCTTTCCAGTGACAGGACAGTAAATCTTCAAATGTGGCAATAATCAAGCTAGCTCACTTGAACAGCCTATTTGGGTATATCAAAACAAAACAAAGCAAGAAGCTAGGACACAGAAAGCAAACATAAAATAAATTAATACAATAACTTATAGATGGCTCAGAGACAACAGTCAATATCAAATCCCATGAAGAAGTAGATGATTATCCCTTCAACAAGCTCCCTAACAAAGAAAAAAGGAATCTTCTGGATGAAGAAAATCCCTGTAAAAAGATTCGACTTAATGGTCTGACTGAGACCAGAGGGACCCCAGAGGTCACGGTCCCTGGATCTACCTGGATCAAAGGAGAATGAAGAGCACCAAGGACACAAGGTAATCATAAGCCCAAGAGACAGAAAGGGCCACATAAACCAGAGACTACATCAGCCTGAGACCAGTAGAACTAGATGGTGCCCGGCTACAACCGATGACTGCCCTGACAGGGAACACAAAAGAGAATCCCTGATGGAGCAGGAGAACAGTGGGATGCAGGCCTCAAATTCTCATAAAAAGACCAGACTTAATGGTCTGACTGAGACCAGAGGGACCCCAGAGGTCACGGTCCCCAGACCTTCTGTTAGCCTAAGACCGGAATCATTTCCGAAGCCAACTCTTCAGACAGGGATTGGACTGGACTTTAAGACAGAAAATGATACTGATGAGGAGTGAATTTCTTGGCTCAAGTAGACACATGAGACTATGTGGGCACCTCCTGTCTGAAGGGGAGATGAGAAGGCAGAGAGGGACAGGATCTGGTTGAATGGACACAGGGAATACAGAGTGGAGAGGAGGAGTGTGCTATCTCATTAGCAGGAGAGCAGCTAAGAGTACATAGCAAGATATATATAAGTTTTTGTATAAGAAATTGACTTGATTTGTAAACTTTCACTTAAAGCACAATAATAATAAATAAAAGTTTATGAGAGGTCATCTAAGATACAACTATTGGTCTCTACTCACCTGGAACAAAAGAAAATAAAGGAAACAAAAGACTGAAAACAAAAACTAGTCCAAAGGACTAATAGCCCTCATGAACCAATGCCTCATCTAGGCTGAGACCAGAACTAGATGGTTCCCAGCTACTACTACTGATGGTTCTGACCAGGGACACAATAGTAGGTCCCAGATAGAATGGGGGAAAAATGTAGAACAAAACTCAATTTCTAAAAAAGACCAGACTTAATGGGCCGATAGAGACTAGAAGAACCTCTGAGACAATCACTCTAAGGTATCCTTTGAATTCGGGACTGAAGCCACACCCGGTGGTCACCTTTCATCCAAAGACTAGATTGGCTTGTAAAATAGACAATATCACGCATGAGTGCTGTGCTCCCTTAAATAATCGACTATATGAGACCAAAAGTCAACATTTACCCTAAAGGAAAGATGAGAAGGCAAGGAGGGAAAGAGAAGCTAGATCAAGGGAAACAAGACAAACAGAATGGGAATAATGAATATGCTGACACATTGTGAAAAATGTAAACAATGTCATGGAACAATTTGTATAAGTATTTTTAAATGGGAACCTAATTTTCTGTGTAAATTTTACCTAAAACACAATAAAATATTATTAAAAAAAGAGAATGAGGGCAGCATTAATGATTTTAAGAGTGAAAACAGGTACTGAGAACACAAAGTTTGAGAACCATTTATTTATCTAATTTAATGCCCTTTGAGGGCAGGGTTATTTTTATTTTTCAAGATCATATAAATCCCTACATTGGGCAGCGAGTACTAATTTGCTGCTGAACTAAATAGAAGAAACTCTTGGCTATGAAGCTTCATAAAGTTGATTGAACTCAATAACCTTTTACACCATAATCTTTTCAGGGTTAAAAATATCATGAGAAGCTCTTTTTCTCTTTACCACTACAGTGAACAGAGGTGGAAAATAATAATTCTACTGTCTTTAGTAATAATCGTAGTTCCCATACTTTGAAAAGGGCGCATAAGTGATTGAAGGCAATTAAGACTAAATGTACAAGTTATTCAGAGGAAAAATTTGAGAGATCATATCAGCAAACAAACAAAAGGGAAACCCACTCCCACCGAGTCAAATCTGACTCATAGTGACCCTATAGGACAGAGTAGAACTGCCCCCATCGGGTTTCCAAGGCTGTAAATCTTACAGAAGCAGATCTTTCTCTTGAGGAGTGGCTGGTGGATTCGAACTGCCAACTTTTTGGTTAGCAGCTGAGCACTTTAATCACTGCATCACCAGGTCTCCTCATCATCTCAGTAAGAAGCGGTAAGTAAAACCAGTAAGTTGACATGCTAACATCTTCCATTTATCCCATGTATCATTTCACTAGATCAATAAACATGAATTAAACACCCTTTTTTTTTAATGTGCTGGATCGAGTCCTGGTGGCACAGGAGTTAAGAGCTCAGGCTGCTAACCAAAAGGTTGGCAGTTCAAATCCACCAGCCACTCCTTGGAAACCCTCTGGGTGCAATTCTACTCTGACCTATAGGGCGGCTATGAGTCAGAATCATCTGGACAGCAATGGGTTTTTGGTTTACATGCTGGACACTATAGTAGGTAACTGAACCCTAAAAAGAGAAAGAACGTTCCATGTGAAGAGAACTTATGTAAATACGTAGAAGCATTAAAGAGCTTGGCATGTTTGAGGAATTACCTCTGGTTCTATGTTGCTGGGCATAGAATACGGAGTGAAGAGGAACAGGAAGTGAGGCAGATCACTAAGGGTCATGTATGAAGTGGGAAGAACTTAGACTTCATGATGTGGTCAATTTGGAGGGTATGGAATCTGTCCAATATTTCACCCTGGAAGCAGTGTGGACCATAGATTTTATTCTGGGGAGCAACTTTGGAGACTATTGCAGTACTTCAGGTAAAGGACTTTTAGTGCCTGGAATATAGCGGTGGTAGTGAGTGATGGAAAAAAAAAAGAGGGAAAGTAGAAGACTATTTCAAAGTTTCTTTCACAGTTCAAATCAAAATATCTGATTTGGAAATTAATATTGGTTACGATAAAGAAGGAGACCTTGGGTGATGAAAACAGTTAATGTGCTCAGTTGCTAACTGAAAGGTTGGAGGTTTGAGTTCACCCAGAGGATCCTTGGAAGAAAAGCCTTGAATCCTACTTCCCAAAAAATCAGCCATTGAAAACGCTATGGAGTACAGTTCAACTCTGACACACATAGGGTCGCCATGAGTTGAAATAAACTCTATGGCAACTGGTTACTCTTTAATGAGTAAGGAAAAATCTAGAATGACTCTGGATTTCAGAGTTAGCCCCCTAACCACTAAATGTGAAAGCTTTTAAATAAATTAAAAAATATATTTATTTTATACATATAGGACTATTCAGGGTATTTATTTCTTTTTGAGTGAGTTGTGGTAATTAGTGTCTTTCAAGGAATTTTTTCATTTCATTGAAGCTGTCAAATTTATTAGCATAAAGTTGTTCATAATATTCTCTTATTATTTTAATATTTGTAGAATCTCTTAGGGAGTCACCTCTCTTATTCCTGACATTGGTCATTTATGTCTTTTCTTTTTATCCCTCTCTCCTTTAGGGACTTAATTTACACATATGTTAGGTGGCTTCCAGCTGCCTAACGGCTCATGGATGCTGTGCTCTTTCCTTTGTCTTTAAAAAAATTATTATTTATTTAAAGTATTTTTTCCTCTACATATTTACGTTTTGGATGGTTTCTATTGCTGTGTCTTCGAATTTACTTATCTTTTCTTCTGCAATATTTAACCTGCAGTTATCCAGTGTATTTTTCATCTCACACATTGTAGTCTTCATCTCCATGTTTGATTTTTGTCTATTTTATATCACCCAAGTCTCTAAGTTTTGAACACATATAATACAGTGATAATTGTTTTAATGACCTTCTCTGTTAATTTTAACATTTGTGTCAGTTCTTGGTTCTTTATACTGTTAATTGCATGTCTGTTAAATTTTTTTGGCTACCAGATAATGTGAATCTGGTTGGCTACTGGATATTTTACCTTTTTGGGTGATGGATATTTTTGTATACTTATAAATATTCTTGAGCTTTGCTTTGGGATGTAGTTCAATTACTTTGAAACAAACTGATCCTTTTGGGACTTATTATTTAGATTTATTCAATGGGGCTGGAATATTGCTTAGCCTAGGACTAGTTATTTCTCACTAACAAGGCAAGACTTTCAAAGTACACTACTCAACGCTCTGTGAATCATGCGGTTTTACAGTCTGGCTGGTGGATGCAACACTATTCCTGGTCATTTTATTTCCTGGGCCTCAGGTAATTTCCCCACATGTGTTTGCTGATTAGTACTCAACTTAATACTTGAGGGTAGCCCTCTGCAGATTGCTGGTGTTTCTTTCTGTGCAGTTCTCTCCTTTCTAGTATACTTACTGTCTTTTCAACTTGAATCCCTTTGGTCTCTCCAGACTCTCAATAATATCTCCTGAATTCAGGCAGTCTGCCAGGCTCTGCCTGGGTTCCCAATCCATGGCTTGGAAACTCTATCAAGGCAGTGATATAGGCAATCATTGGGGTCACTTTGTTTCTACCTCTCAGGCAACACTGTCCTCCATTGGCTGGTGTTCAGTGTCCTGAAACTATCATTTCATTTATTCTCTCTCTCTTTTTTGGTTGTTTTAGGTGGGAGGGAACATTTATTTCTTTTTATTCTATCTTGGTCAGAAGCAGGGGTCCTGAGTAGTACATTTGAAAGAATACCTGCCCCTCTGTTAGTCTAAATCTATTCAGAGGAAGCAAGTACTACAATGCAACTGAGTAGAAAGTAGGAATAGGAATGGAATTATCACATTAAAAAAAATCACATTATGTACTGGGAAATGCAATCCTGACAAAGTATGTATGTGGAAAGAAAAATACAAAGAAACCATGAAGAAATACAAGCTGGGAATTATAAGTTTTTACGTATGTCAGTGATTCTGAGTATTCAAGTAGAAACTGTGTGGGTCCCAAATTACTGTACCAGCTAGAATCTGAGATTGAGACATAAAATGTGGAAGGGGAATCTGCCCCCCACCCAAGTTGGAAAGAGCAATGAAAGTTCAGAATCTCTGCTTAGCGAAACAGGAGAAGGAGCTCAAAACACACAAAAAAAGAATTTATAAGCAATGGTGAGTACTCGGCTGTACTTGCCATTGCCATCTCAGACAACATGAAGCCAAGCTATGTGTATCAGTTAAGGTTCTCCAGAAAAACAGAACGAATAGGAACTACATAAACTTAAGAGATTCTAAGAAATTGGCTCATAGTGACAGATTGGCTTGTAAAATAAATAATATCACCTGTGAGTACTGTCTCTAAATAATCATCTAAATGAGATCAAAAGGTAAGCATTTTCCTTAGACCAAAGACAAGAAGGTAAAGGGGGACAGGGATGCTAGATTGAGGAAAATACAACAACCAGAATAGAAATAATGAGAAAGCTGATATATTGTGAAAAATATATCCAATGTCACTGAACAATATGTATAGAAATTGTTAAATGGGAATCTATTTTGCTGTATAAATTTTCACCAAAAGCATAATTAAAAAAAATTGGCTCCTGCAATTGTGGGAGCTGGCAATTCTAAATTCTCCAGGGTAGGCCAGCAGACTGGAAAAGCAGACAGGGTTTATATGGTACAGTCTTGAAGCTGAATTCCTTCTTATCCTAAAAACCTCAGTTTTTGCTCTGAAGGCCTTCAACTGATTAGATGAGGCTCAACCACATCATTGAGGGTAATATCCTTTACTTAGAGTCAACTGATTAGAAATTTAATCACACCTATAATATACCTTCACAGTAACACCTGGACTACCAAAAACCAAAGCCAAACCCAGCGCCATCGAATTGATTCCGATTCATAGCGACCCTATAGCGACCCTATCGTAACCCTATAGGACAGAGTAGAACTGCCCCATAGAGTTTCCAAGGAGTGCCTGGTGGATTTGAACTGTCGACACTTTGGTTAGCAACAGTAGCACTTAACCACTACGCCACCAGGGTTTCCACACCTGGACTAGTGTTTGATTAAATAACCAGGTACTACAGCCTAGCCAAATGACACATAAAACTAACCATCACGTGATGAACATTCTCTCACTAATGGAGCACCTTCCTTCCCTTCTTCTTCTTTCCATCTCTACTTCCCTCCCTCCATCGCACCCTCTCTCTCTCCCTTCCTTAGCTGCTAAAATAACTAGCATTTACTGAGCCTTTACTATGAAACAAGCACTGTTCTAAGTGCTTAACTTACACTAACTCATTTAATACTCAAAACAAACCTTTGAGGTAAGTACTGTTATTATCTCTGTTTTATAGAGATGAAACTGAGGCATAGACAAGTGAAGTAACTTGTTTCAGGTCATTCAGCCAGTGGCAGAGATGACTTTGAACCCAGTCAGTTTGCTTCTAGTTTGCTTCTATAGCCTATGCTTTTAAAGCACTATGCTATTTAGCCTCTAAATAGTCAATGGAGAAATATACCCAAAAAAGAAAATTACCCAGACAATAATCGGTTTTACCAATTTTTCACAACTTCCCATTATTCCCTTGAATGTCACCCATAGACTATTTCTAATGATGCTTTCAAATTTGCATTTAATGGGTATATGCAACACTTTTCTTAAGTTCTCAGTAGCATTTGACCACTTCTTTCTCTTTGAATGACTTCATTTTCCACTGCTATCTTAATACTAGTCCTATTTTCTTCTTTCTGGCTGTTTGTGCGCTCAACAAATATTTACAGAGCCATTAATTTATGCCATTCTTCTATCAAGGAGTGGCTGGTGGATTTGAACTGCTGACCTTTTGGTTAGCAGCCAAGCTGTTAAGGACTGTACCACCAGGGCCCCTCTAGGTTCCTAGGAGATATAAAGTCCCTGTCCTAAGCAGATCATATGCTAGTGGGCAGAAAAAGAAAACAAAAAACTAGCACATAATTGTAAAACTTCAAACAGTGTAGAAAGATAGAGTAATAACCCAAAATATCACTTTTTCTCAGCGTAATCCGACTTCCTAGAGGTAACCATGTTAATGGTTTGGTATGCTTTCTTTCATATCTGTATGTAAGGATATACACACACACAAACACACACATTTTATACACACACACACACCCGTACTCCTTACCAGTGTCTTTTTATCATACTGTGGTGGATGGCTTGTTTCTGTGATGCTGGAAGCTGCCACCCGTATTTCAAATACCAGAAGGGTCATCCATGGAGGACAAATTTCAGTGAAGCTTCCAGATGAAGGCAGACTAGGAAGAAGGAACTGGCTGTCTACTTTTGAAAAAATTGGCCAGTGAAAACCTTATGAATAGCAGGGGAACATTGTCTGATATAGTGCCGGAAGATGAGCCCCTCAGTTTGGAAGGCACTCAGAATACAACTAGGGAAGCGCTACCTCCTCAAAGTAGAGTCAGCTTTAATTATGTGGCTGGAATAAAGCTTTCGGGACCTTCATTTGCTGATGTGGCATGAGTCAAAATGAGAAGAAAAAGCTCAACATCCATTAATAATCATATTGTGGGATGTAGGAAGTATAATATAGGATATAGATCTTTATGTTCTCCATTTCTTTTTTGATGACTCTAGGAAAACTGGAAGTCATCAAAAAAGAAATGGGAAACATAAAGATCTATATCCTAGGCTTAATGTGCTGAAAAGGACTGGTATTGGACATTTTGAATCAGACAGTCATATGGTCTACTATGCTGGGAATGACAAAATGAAGAGGAATGTCATCAAATTTCAAATATTCTTCATTTGAAAGAATATTTCAAGATCTATCCTGAAGTACAACACAGTCGGTGATAGGATAATGTCTAAAAACCTACAAGGAAGATCAATTCATACAACTATTATTCAAATTTATGCACCAACTACTAATGCCAAAGATGAGGAAATAGAAGGTTTTTACCAACTTCTGCAGTCTGAAATTGATCAAACATGCAAATCAAGATGCATTGAAAATTACTGGTGATTGGAATACAAAAGTTGGAAACAAAGAAGAAGGATCAGTGGTTGGAAAATATGGCCTTGGTGATGAAAACGACACTGTAGTTCACATGACAGAATTTTGCAAAGCCAGCACTTATTCATAGAAAATACCTTTTTTCAACAACATAAAGGGCAAGTATACAAGTGGGCCTCACCAGATGGAAAACACGAAAATCAAATCAACTACATCTGTGGAAAGAGATGATGGAAAATCTCAATATCATCAGTCAGAATAAGGACGGGATGGACTGCAGAACAGATCATAAATTGCTCATATGCAAGTTCAACTTGAAGCTGAAGAAAATTTAAAAAAAGTCCACAAGAGCCAAAATATGACCTTGAGTGTGCCCCACCTGAATTTGGAGACCATCTCAAGAATAGATTTGCGGCATTGAACACTAATGGCTGAGGACCATAGGAGTTGTGGGATGACTGCAAGGAGATCATACATGAAGAAGGTTAAAGGTCATTAAAAAGACAAAAAAGACCAAAATGTATGTCAGAAAAGAGTCTGAAACTTGCCCTTGAACGTACAGTACTTAAAACAAATGGAAGAAATTATTAAGTAAAAAAGCTGAACAGAATATTTCAAAGGGCAGCTCCAGAAGACAAAGTAAATTATTATGATGAAATGTGTAAAGACCTGGAGTTAGAAAACCGAAAGGGAAGAACAAGCTCAGCATTTCTCAAGCTGAAAGAACTGAAGAAAAATTTCAAGCCTTGAGTTACACTTTTGAAGGATTCTATGGGAAAAATATTGAATGATACAGGAAGCATCAAAAGAAGGTGGAAGGAATATAATGAATACACAGTCACTGTACCAAAAAGAATTCATCGACACTCAACTATTTGAAGAGGTAGCAGATGATCGAGAACCAAATGTATTGAAGGAAGAAGTCCAAGCTGCACAGAAGGCACTGTCAAAAAACAAGACTCCTGGAATTGGCGGAATACCAATTGAAATGTTTCAGAAAAGGGATGCAGTGCTGGACATGCTCATTCACCTATGCCAAGAAATTTGGAAGACAGCTACCTGGCCAACTGACTAGGAAAGATCCATATTTGTACCCATTACAAAGAAAGGCGATCCAACAAAATGCAGAAATTATAAAAAACATCATTAATGTCTGACACAATTAAACTTTTACTGAAGACAGTTCAAAAGCGATTGCAGCAGTACATCAACCAGGAACTGCCAGAAGTTCAAAGTGGATTCACAAGAGGATGTGGAACAAGGGTTATCATTGCTGATGTCAGATGAATCTTGGCCGAAAGCAGGAAATACCAGAAGGGTGTTTACTTGTGTTTTATTGATTATACAAAGGCATTTGACTGTGTGAATCATAACAAATTATTCATACGTTGCAAAGAATGGGAATTACAGAACCCTTAACTGTGCTCAGAGAAACCTGTACATAGAGCGAGAAGTAGTCATTCGAAAAGAAGAGACTACTGTTTGGTTTAAAATCAGCAAAGGTGTGTGTCAGAGTTACATCCTTTCACCATACTTATTCAATCGGTATGCTGAGTGAATGATCAAAAACTGGACTATGTGAAGGAGAACAGAGCATCAGGTTTGGAGGAAGACTCATTTAACAACCTGTGATATGCAGATGACACAACCATGCTTGCTGAAAGCACTTATTGATGAAGATCAAAGACATAACAACCTGATCTTTGGAACCTAACCATGTTGATAAGTGAGGAGTAGATATGTGTGAATGTGTGTGTATATATATGCTCGTATATACATAAATAAGGAGCAATTGTGGCATAGTGGTTAAATGATAGAGCTGCTAACCAAAGGTTGGCAGTTTGAATCCATCAGCCGCTCCTTGAAAACTCTATGGGGCAGTTCTACTCAGTACTATAGGGTCTCTATGAGCCTGAATCGACTGGATGGAAAAATTTTTTTAATACTAAATATCTCTACACATACACACAGAAATACATTTAGACTAGGTTTAAAAAAAAATTGGTTATACAACACATTTTTCTACAATGAGCTTAAACTGTTTTATAACAACAAAAATTGTTATTGAGTTGATTGTGACTCATGGCGACCCCATAATGCATCATTAATGTCTTTCATATACTTGCTGCATATTTGTCCTTAACCTTTAACCATTCTAATATTGATAGGCATTTAGATTATTTCCAGTTTTTTGAACAAAAACAATGCTACAATGAACGTTTTTGTACTTGAATCTTTGGACACTTACGTTATTATTTCCTTAGAATAGATCCAAGGATAGAAACAAGATTTTTGAAGACAATGCATAAGTAAAGTTGGGTTCACCCTGCCTTTTTATATCTGGATAACTAGATAAGATTAATTCTAGCTGGAATCCATCGGAAATTGATAGGAACCTCACATTAACACGGACTTCTTTGATTCTCAGCTGATGTTGTCCGTGAATTCATTTATAGATAATCTTGCCATCCAAAGTATGTTACCCCTATTCTGTAACACATTGTGCTGAATGTGGAATTCCCCCCTCTGCATCATTTTTACAGGATTGACACTCAAGCAAGGAACTTTTTTCCTTTACATTTGGCTCATTTGTTTTATTTTATTTATTTATTATTATATTTTTCGTATCTGTTGAGGTTTACCAGACCTTTCTGGCTAATGTTGGCTATAGCTCTGTAGCTGATGTTTGGTCTTCAGCTATGACATATATCATTAACACACAAGATAAGTGTGTTCTTTCAGAAAAGGTTTTTTGCCTTCTTTTTTTGGGGGGGGGGGGTGGGGGATTTAAAAAAATATTTATTGGCTTTTTATTCCCACTCTTTAAATTGTCAGTATATATACTTAGCTTGCATTCTGTGATATTAACGATGTTGTCTGATAACCTCCACATTCACCTTTCTTTGGAATGGACACAAATATGCATTTGAAAAATCTGCTGCAAAAAACCTCTTTAAAGTGTCAAAAAGCAAAGATGTCTCTTGGAGGACTGTGTGCCAAACGCAAGCCCAGGTAATTTCAATCATCTCATATACAAGCAAAAGACGGATGATGAATAAGGAAGACTAAAGAAGAATTGATACCTTTGAATTACGGTGTTGGCAAAGAATATTGAATATGGACTGCCAAAGAATGAACAAGTCTGTGTTGGAAGAAGTACAACCAGGATACTCCTTAGGAGGGAGGATGATGAGACTTTGGTCCATTACCAGGAGGGACCAGTCCCTGGAGAAGAACATCATGCTTGGTAAAGTAGAGGGTCAGTGAATGAGAGGAAGGCCCTCAAAGAGATGGTTTGACACAGTGGCTTCAACAATAGGCTCAAACATAACAATGACTGTGAGGATGGCATGGGACAGAGATGAGTTTTGTTCTGTTGTACACAGAGTTGCTACGGGTTGGAACCAACTTAACGGCACCTTCCAACAACAATATTCTTAGCCCACATATTTAATGCACTGTTTGATTTTTTAATATCCATGTGGATTTCTTTACATATTTGGAATATTAAGCTTTACTGCTGGAAATGTTATGATATGTTTCAGACTGCTGTTTATTGTGTGTGTGTGTGTGCTTTGTTTATGATGTCTTTTCTAATACAGATGCTTTATCTTTGTATGAAATCTTACCTGTTGATCTTTTTTCTATATGGCTTCTGGATTTTGTTTCTTCCTAGTAAGGTCCTTCGCACTCCAAAATTATAACCCATATGTTACTCTTCTATATTTTCTTCTTCTAATAGTCCTAGAGTTTTTTATTTAACATTTAGTTTGCCAATTCATGTGTAATTTACCTTTGTAAATGGTATAAGGTAAGGATGCAAATTCATTGGTTTACAAATGAATGTCCAATTTTATCAACAATTTATTGAATTGTCTACCTTTTCACCAGTGATTTGAGATGTTGCCTTATTTCATATATAACTACAAACACAGAGACACACGCACACATACATACATATGTAGATAAGCTCCTCTGGACTCCGTATTGTTTTCTATGGATCCATATGCCTATAGGCGACTGTATATTACATTATTTTAATCATAGATGTTTTGGAGTAAATTTGAAAAGTAGCAGAAATGTGCTTCTTTCATAATTTTCCTTTTCACAAATTTCATGCCTAGTTTCTTGCATTTTATCATATAGATGAACTTTAGAATCTCTCAAATTCCATTAAGCTACTGACTGGATTTTGGGATTAAATTCATAGAGTTATTTGGGGAGAATTGAGATGTTTAAATTATTGATTCTTACCTTCCTGTTGTTGTTGTTATTAGGTGCCGTGAAGTCGGTTCCAACTCATAGCGACCCTATGCACAACAGAACGAAACAATGCCTAGTCCTGGGCCATCCTTACAATCGTTGTTATGCTTCAGCTCATTGTTGCAGCCACTGCGTCAATCCATCTTGTTGAGGGTCTTCCTCTTCTCCGCTGACCCTGTACTCTGCCAAGCCTGATGTCCTTCTCCAGGGACTGATCCCTCCTGACAACATGTCCGAAGTATGTAAGACACAGTCTGGCCATCCTTGCCTTTAAGGAGCATTCTGGTTGCACTTCTTCCAAGACAGATTTGTTCGTTCTTTTGACAGTCCATGGTATAGTCAATATTCTTCGCCAACACCACAATTCAAAGGCGTCAACTTTTCTTTGGTCTTCCTTATTCATTGTCCAGCTTTCACATGCATATGATATAATTGAAAATACCATGGGTTGGGTCAGGCGCACCTTAGTCTTCAGGGTGACGTCTTTGCTCTTCAACACTTTGAAGAGGTCCTTTGAAGCAGATTTACCCAATGCAATGAGTCTTTTGATTTCTTGACTGCTGCTTCCATGGCTATTGATTGTGGATCCAAGCAAAATGAAACCCTTGACAACTTCAATCTTTTCTCCATTTATCATGATGGTGCTCATTGGTCCAGTTGTGAGGATTTTTGTTTTCTTTTGCAATCCATACTGAAGGCTGTGGTCTTTGATCTTCATCAGTATGTGCTTCAAGTCCTCTTCACTTTCAGCAAGCAAGGTTGTGTCATCTGCATAACTCAGGTTGTTAATGAGTCTTCCTCCAATCCTCATGCTCCATTCTTCTTCATATAGTCCAGCTTCTCAGATTATTTGCTCAGCATACAGATAAAATAGGTATGGACAAAGAACACAACCCTGATGCACACCTTTCCTGACTTTAAACCAATCAGTATCCCCTTGTTCCGTCCGAACAACCGCCTCTTGATCTGTGTAAAGGTTCCTCACGAGCACAATTAAGTGTACTGGAATTCCCATTCTTCGCAACGTTATCCATAGTTTGTTATGATCCACACAGTCAAATGCCTTTGCATAGTCAATAAAACACAGGTAAACATCCTTCTGGTATTCTCTGCTTTCAGCCAGGATCCATCTGACATCAGCAATGATATCCCTGGTTCCACGTCCTCTTCTGAAACTGGCCTGAATTTCTGGCAGTTCCCTATCGATATACTGCTACAGCCATTTTTGAATGATCTTCAGTAAAATTTTGCTTTTGTGTGATATTAATGATATTGTTCTATAATTTCCACATTCGGTTGAATCACCTTTCTTGGGAATAGGCTTAAATATGGATCTCTTCCAGTCAGTTGGCCAGGAAGCTGTCTTCCATATTTCTTGGCATAGATGAGCGAGCACCTCCAGTGATGCATTTGTTTGTTGAAACATCTCAATTGATATTCCATCGATTCCTGGAGCTTTGTTTTTCGCCAATGCCTTCAGAGCAGCTGGGCTTCTTCCTTCAGTACCATTGGTTCCTGATCATATGCCACCTCTTGAAATGATTGAACATCGACTAATTCTTTTTAGTATGATGACTCTGTGTATTCCTTCCATCTTCTTTTGATGCTTCCTGCATCATTTAATATTTTCCCCATAGAATCCTTCATTATTGCAACTTGAGGCTTGAATTTTTTCTTCAGTTCTTTCAGCTTGAGAAATGCTGAGTGTGTTCTTCCCTTTTGTTTTCCATTTCCACCTGTTTGCACATGTCATTATAACACTTTGTCTTCTCAAGCTGCCCTTTGAAATCTTCTGTTCAGTTCTTTTACTTCATCATTTTTTTCCTTTTCCTTTAGCTGCTCAACGTTCAAGAGCAAGTTTCAGTGTCCTCCAACATCCATCTTGGTCTTTTCTTTCTATTCTGTCTTTTCAATGACCTCTTGCTTTCTTCATGGATGATGTCCTTGATGTCATTCCTCACCTTGTCCAGTCTTCGGTCACCTGCATTCAATGTGTCAAATCTATTCTTCAGATGTTCTCTAAATTCAGGTGGGATATACTCAAGGTCATATTTTGGCTCTTGTGGACTTGCTCTGATTTTCTTCAGTTTCAGCTTGAACTTGCATATGAGCAATTGGTGGTATGTTCCACAGGCGGCCTCTGGCCTTGTTCTGACTGATGATATTGAGCTTTTCCATCGTCTCTTTCCACAGATGTAGTCAATTTGATTTCTGTGTGTTCAATCTGGCGAGGTCCATGTGTATGGTCACTGTTTATGTTGGTGAAAGAAGGTATTCGCAATGAGGAAGTCATTGGTCTTACAAAAGTCTATCATTTGATCTCCAGCATTGTTTCTGTCCCCAAGGCCATATTTTCCAACTACTGATCCTTCTTCATTTCCAACTTTCCAGTTACACTCACCAGTAATTATCAATGCATCTTGATTGCATGTTCGATCAATTTCAGATTGCAGCAGCTGATAAAAACCTTCTATTTCTTCATCTTTGTCCCTAGTGGTTTGTGGGTAAATTTGAATAATAGTCATATTAACTGGTCTTCCTTGTAGGCATATGGATATTGTCCTATCACTGAAAGCGTTGTACTTCAGGATAGATCTTGAAATGTTCTTTTTGATGATGAATGCAACACCATTCCTCTTCCAGTTGTCCTTCCCAGCAGAGTAGACTATATGATTGTCCGATTCAAAATGGCCAATACCAGTCCATTTCAGCTCACTAATGCCTGGGATATTGATGTTTATGCATTCCATTTCATTTTTGACGATTTCCAATTTTTCTGATTCGTACTTCGTAGATTCCAGGTTCCAATTATTAATGGATGTTTGCAGCCGTTTCTTCTCATTTTGAGTCATGCCATATCAGCAGATGAAGGTCCCAAAAGCTTTACTCCATACATGTCATTAAGGTCGACTCTACTTTGAGGAGGCAGCTTTTTCCCAGTCATATTTTGAGTGCCTTCCAATTGGAGGGGCTCATCTTCCAGCATTATATCAGGCAATGTTCTGCTGCTATTCATAAGGTTTTCACTGGCTAATGCTTTTCAGAAGTAGACTGCCGGGTCCTTCTTCCTCGTCTGTCTTAGTCTGGAAGCTCAGCTGAAACCTGTCCTCCATGGGTGACCCTGTTTATATCTGAATACTGTTAGCATAACTTCCAGCATCACAGCAACACAGAAGCCTCCACAGCACTACAAACTGAGAGACAAGTGGGGGTCTTTCCTCCCTAGAAGATGGTTTTTCCACACGTTTATTTAGGCATTTTTTATATCTGTCAGTAAAGTTTTACTATCTTCTTGTAGGTCTTGTATCTTCCTGTTAATTTTTTCCTATGTATTTTTGTAATTCCTATTGGAGTTGGAATCTTTCTTTGTCATTTATTTTTTAATTGGCTACAGTTGTTATATAAGACCATTAATGATATTTTTATCATGATTGTACATGTCATCAGGAGGGACCAGTCCCTGGAGAGGGACATCATGATTGGTAAAGTAGAGAATCAGCCAAAAAGAGAAAGACCCTCAAGGAGACGGATTAACAATGGCTGCAACAATGGGCTCAAGCATAGCAACGATTGTGAGAATAGCATGGGACCAGGAAGTGTTTTATTTTGTTGTTCATAGGGTTGATATCAGTCAGAACTGACTTAACACCTAACAACAATAACAACAATGATTTTTGTATTGTGTTTACCTTTTTTGTGTGTGCGTTAACAGAAAGTTTTCAAATCAAGTTAGTCTCTCATACGAAAAATTATATACACCTTGCTGTATACTCCTAGTGCTCTCCCCCTAACAAGACAGCACACTCCTCTCCACACTGTATTCCCCGTGTCCATTCAGCCAGCTTCTGTCCCCCACTACTTTTCATCTCACCTCCACACAGAAGCTGCCCACGTAGTCTCATGTGTCTACTTGAGCCAAGAAGCTCACTGTTCATCAGTATCATTTTCTGTCTTACAGTCCAGTCCAATCCCTGCCTTAAGAGATGGCTTTAGGAATGGTTCCAGTCTTGGGCTAACAGAAGGTCTGGGGACCATGAATTCCAGGGTCCTCATAGTCTCAGTCAGACCATTAAGTCTGGTCTTTTTACGAGAATTTGAGGTCTGCATCCCACTGTTCTCCTGCTCCATCAAGGATTCACTGTTGTGTTCCCTGTTAGGCAGTCATTGGTCATAGCTGGGAACCATCTGGTTCTTCTGGTCTCAGGCTGATGTAGTCTCTGGTTTATGTAGCCCTGTCTGTCTCTTGGGCTCATAATTACCTTGTGATTTGGCATTCTTTATTCTCCTTTGCTCCAGGTGGGTTGAGCCCAATTGATGGATCTTAGATGGCTGCTTGCTAGTGTTTAAGACCCCAGGCACCACTAACCAAAGCAGGATGTAGAATGTTTTCTTAATACATTTTGTTATGCCAATTAACCTAGATGTCTCCTGAAACCATGGGCCCTAGACACCTGCCCCTCCTACACTGGTCTTCAAAGTGTTTGGTTGTATTCAAAATGTTCGGTTGTATTCCGGAAACTTCTTTGCTTTTGGTTTAGTCCAGTTGTGCTGACCTCTTCTGTATTGTGTGTTGTCTTTCCCTTCATCTAAAATAGTTCTTGTCTACTATCTAATTAGTGAACACCCCTCTCGATCTCTCCCCACCCTGTAACCTTCAAAGAACATTTTCTTCTGCGTTTAAACTATTTCTTGGGTTCTTATAATAATGGTCTCATACAATATTTGTCCTTTTGCAACTAATTAATTTCACTCAGCCTTCCAGATTCCTCCATGCTATGAAATATGTCACGAATTCGTTTTTGTTCTTTATTGTTGCATAGTATTCCATTGTGTGAATATGCCATAATTTATTTACCCATTCATCCATTGAGATGCACCTTGGTTGCTTCCATCTTTTTGCTATTGTAAACAGTGCTGCAATGAACATGGGTGTGCATATATCTGTTCGTGTAAAGGGTCTTATTTCTCTAAGCTATATTCCAAGAAGTGGGATTGCTAGGTCATATGGTTGTTCTATTTCTAGCTTTTTAAGGAAGTGCCAAATCGATTTTCAAAGTGGTTGTACCATTTTACAATCTCACCAGCAGGGTATTAGTGTTCAAGTCTCTCCACAACTTCTCCAAAATTTATTATTTTGTGTTTTTGAATTAGTGCCAGCCTTGTTGGAATGAGATGGTGTCTCATTATAGCTTTGATTTGCATTTCTCTAATGGTTAATGATTGTGAACATTTTCTCAAGTATATATTAGCTGTCTGAACTTCTTATTTGGTGTAGTGCCTGTTCATATCCTTTGCCCATTTTTTTTAATTAACTTTTATTAAGCTTCAAGTGAACGTTTACAAATCCAATCAGTCTGTCACATATAAGTTTACAAACATCTTTCTTCCTACTCCCACTTGCTCTTCCCCTATTGAGTCAGCCCTTTCAGTCTCTCCTTTCGTGACAATTTTGCCAGCTTCCCTCTCTCTCTATCCTCCCATCCCCCCTCCAGACAAGAGTTGCCAACACACTCTCAAGTGTCCACCTGATATAATTAGCTCACTCTTCATCAGCATCTCTCTCCCACCCGCTGACCAGTCCCTTTCATGTCTGATGAGTTGTCTTCGGGGATGGTTCCTGTCCTGTGCCAACAGAAGGTCTGGGGAGGATGGCCACCGGGATTCCTCTAGTCTCAGTCAGACCATTAAGTATGGTCTTTTTATGAGAATTTGGGGTCTGTATCCCACTGATCTCCTGCTCCCTCAGGAGTTCTCTGTTGTGCTCCCTGTCAAGGCAGTCATCGATTGTGGTTGGGCACCAACTAGTTCTTCTGGTCTCAGGATGATGTAGGTCTCTGGTTCCTGTGGCCCTTTCTGTCTCTTGGGCTCTTAGTTGTCGTGTGACCTTGGTGTTCTTCATTTTCCTTTGCTCCAGGTGGGTTGAGACCAATTGATGCATCTTAGATGGCCGCTTGTTAGCATTTAAGACCCCAGACGCCACATTTCAAAGTGGGATGCAGAATGTTTTCATAATAGAATTATTTTGCCAATTGACTTAGAAGTCCCCTCAAACCATGGTCCCCAGACGCCTGCCCTTGCTCCACTGACCTTTGAAGCATTCATTTTATCCCGGAAACCTCTTTGCTTTCGGTCCAGTCCAATTGAGCTGACCTTCCATGTATTGAGTGTTGTCTTTCCCTTCACCCAAAGCAGTTCTTATCTACTGATTAATCAATAAAAAACCCTCTCCCTCCCTCCCTCCCTCCTCCCTTCATGACCACAAAAGTCTGTGTTCTTCTCAGTTTTTACTATTTCTCAAGATCGTATAATAGTGGTCTTATACAATATTTGTCCTTTTGCCTCTGACTCATTTCGCTCAGCGTCATGCCTTCCAGGTTCCTCCATGTTATGAAATGTTTCACCGATTCGTCACTGTTCTTTATTGATGCGTAGTATTCCATTGTGTGAATATACCACAATTTATTTACCCATTCATCCATTGATGGACACCTTGGTTGCCTCCAGCTTTTTGCTATTGTAAACAGAGCTGCAATAAACATGGGTGTGCATATATGTGTTTGTGTGAAGGCTCTGGTATCTCTCGGGTATATTCCAAGGAGTGGGATTTCTGGGTTGTATGGTAGTTCTATTTCTAACTGTTTAAGATAACGCCAGATAGATATCCAAAGTGGTTGTACCATTTGACATTCCCACCAGCAGTGTATAAGAGTTCCAATCTCTCCGCACCCTCTCCAACATTTATTATTTTGTGTTTTTTGGATTCATGCCAGCCTTGTTGGTGTGAGATGGAATCTCATCGTAGTTTTAATTTGCATTTCTCTAATGGCTAATGATCGAGAGCATTTTCTCATGTATCTGTTGGCTGCCTGAATATCTTCTTTAGTGAAATGTGTGTTCATATCCTTTGCCCACTTCTTGATTGGGTTGTTTGTCTTTTTGTGGTTGAGTTTTGACAGAATCATGTAGATTTTAGAGATCAGGCGCTGGTCTGAGATGTCATAGCTGAAAATTCTTTCCCAGTCTGTAGGTGGTCTTTTTACTCTTTTGGTGAAGTCTTTAGATGAGCATAGGTGTTTGATTTTTAGGAGCTCCCAGTTATCTGGTTTCTCTTCATCATTTGTGGTAATGTTTTGTATTCTGTTTATGCCTTGTATTAGGGCTCCTAGGGTTGTCCCTATTTTTTCTTCCATGATCTTTATCGTGTTAGTCTTTATGTTTAGGTCTTTAATCCACTTGGAGTTAGTTTTTGTGCATGGTGTGAGGTATGGGTCCTGTTTCATTCTTTTGCAAATGGATATCCAGTTATGCCAGCACCATTTGTTAAAAAGACTATCTTTTCCCCAATTTACTGACACTGGGCCTTTGTCAAATATCAGCTGCTCATACGTGGATGGATTTATATCTGGGTTCTCAATTCTGTTCCATTGGTCTATGTGCCTGTTGTTGTACCAGTACCAGGCTGTTTTGACTACTGTGGCTGTATAATAGGTTCTGAAATCAGGTAAAGTGAGGCCTCCCACTTTCTTCTTCTTTTTCAGTAATGCTTTGCTTATCCGGGGCTTCTTTCCCTTCCATATGAAATTGGCGATTTGTTTCTCTATCCCCTTAAAATATGACATTGGAATTTGGATCGGAAGTGCGTTAAATGTATAGATGGCATTTGGTAGAATAGACATTTTTACTATGTTAAGTCTTCCTATCCATGAGCAAGGTATGTTTTTCCACTTAAGTATGTCCTTTTGAATTTCTTGTAGTAGAGCTTTGTAGTTTTCTTTCTATAGGTCTTTTACATCCTTGGTAAGATTTATTCCTAAGTATTTTATCTTCTTGGGGGCTACTGTGAATGGTATTGATTTGGTTATTTCCTCTTCGGTGTTCTTTTTGTTGATGTAGAGGAATCCAAGTGATTTTTGTATGTTTATTTTATAACCTGAGACTCTTCCAAACTCTTCTATTAGTTTCAGTAGTTTTCTGGAGGATTCCTTAGGGTTTTCCATGTATACAATCATGTCATCTGCAAATAGTGATAACTTTACTTCCTCCTTGCCAATCCGGATACCCTTTATTTCTTTGTCTAGCCTAATTGCCCTGGCTAGGACTTCAAGTACGATGTTGAATAAGAGCGGTGATAAAGGGCATCCTTGTCTGGTTCCCGTTCTCAAGGGAAATGCTTTCAGGTTCTCTCCATTTAGAGTGATATTGGCTGTTGGCTTTGCATAGATGCCCTTTATTATGTTGAGGAATTTTCCTTCAATTCCTATTTTGCTGAGAGTTTTTATCATGAATGGGTGTTGGACTTTGTCAAATGCCTTTTCTGCATCTATTGATAAGATCATGTGGTTTTTGTCTTTTGTTTTATTTATGTGATGGATTACATTAATGGTTTTTCTGATATTAAACCAGCCTTGCATACCTGGTATAAATCCCACTTGATCATGGTGAATTATTTTTTGGATGTGTTGTTGAATTCTATTGGCTAGAATTTTGTTGAGAATTTTTGCATCTATGTTCATGAGGGATATAGGTCTATAATTTTCTTTTTTTGTAATGTCTTTACCTGGTTTTGGTATCAGGGAGATGGTGGCTTCATAGAATGAGTTGGGTAGTATTCCGTCATTTTCTATGCTTTGAAATACCTTCAGTAGTAGTGGTGTTAAGTCTTCTCTGAAGGTTTGGTAGAACTCTGCAGTGAAGCCGTCTGGGCCAGGACTTTTTTTTGTTGGAAGTTTTTTGATTACCGTTTCAATCTCTTTTTTTGTTATGGGTCTATTTAGTTGTTCTACTTCTGAATGTGTTAGTTTAGGTAGGTAGTGTTTTTCCAAGAATTCATCCATTTCTTCTAGGTTTTCAAATTTGTTAGAGTACAATTTTTTGTAATAATCTGAAATGATTCTTTTAATTTCATTTGGCTCTGTTGTGATGTGGTCCTTCTCGTTTCTTATTCGGGTTATTTGTTTCCTTTCCTGTATTTCTTTAGTCAGTCTAGCCAATGGTTTATCAATTTTGTTCATTTTTTCAAAGAACCAGCTTTTGGCTTTGTTAATTCTTTCAATTGTTTTTCTGTTCTCTAATTCATTTAGTTCAGCTCTAATTTTTATTATGTGTTTTCTTCTGGTGCCTGATGGATTCTTTTGTTGCTCACTTTCTATTTGTTCAAGTTGTCGGGACAGTTCTCTGCTTTTGGCTCTTTCTTCTTTTTGTATGTGTGCATTTATCGATATAAATTGGCCTCTGAGCACTGCTTTTGCTGTGTCCCAGAGGTTTTGATAGGAAGTATTTTAATTCTCGTTGCATTCTATGAATTTCCTTATTCCCTCCTTGATGTCTTCTATAACCCAGTCTTTTTTCAGGAGGGTATTGTTCATTTTCCAAGTATTTGATTTCTTTTCCCTCGTTTTTCTGTTATTGATTTCTAGTTTTATTGCCTTATGGTCTGAGAAGACGCTTTGTAATATTTCGATGTTTTGGACTCTGCAAAGGTTTGTTTTATGACCTAATATGTGGTCTATTCTAGAGAATGTTCCATGTGCACTAGAAAAAAAAGTATACTTTGCAGCAGTTGGGTGGAGAGTTCTGTATACGTCAATGAGGTCAAGTTGGTTGATTGTTGTAAGTAGGCCTTCCGTGTCTCTATTGAGCTTCTTACTGGATGTCCTGTCCTTCTCCGAAAGTGGTGTGTTGAAGTCTCCTACTATAATTGTGGAGGTGTCTATCTCACTTTTCAATTCTGTTAAAATTTGGTTCATGTATCTTGCAGCCCTGTCATTGGGTGCATAAATATTTAATATGGTTATGTCTTCCTGATCAATTGTCCCTTTTATCATTATATAGTGTCCTTCTTTGTCCTTTGTGGCGGATTTAAGTCTAAAGTCTATTTTGTCAGAAATTAATATTGCTACTCCTCTTCTTTTTTGCTTATTGTTTGCTTGATATATTTTTTCCATCCTTTGAGTTTTAGTTTGTTTGTGTCTCTAAGTCTAAGGTGTGTCTCTTGTAGGCAGCATATAGATGGATCGTGTTTCTTTATCCGGTCCGTGACTCTCTGTCTTTTTATTGGTGCATTTAGTCCATTTACATTCAGCGTAATTATAGATAAATAAGTTTTTAGCGCTGTTATTTTGATGCCTTTTCAGGTGTGTTGTTGGCAATTTCATTTTTCCACATACTTTTTTGTGCTGAAACGTTTTTCTTAGTAAATTGTGAGATCCTCATTTTCATAGTGTTTGACTTTATGTTAGTTGAGTCGTTACGTTTTTCTTGGCTTTTATCTTGAGTTATGGAGTTGTTATACCTCTTTGTGGTTACCTTATTATTTACCCCTATTTTTCTAAGTAAAAACCTAACTTGTATCGTTCTATATCGCCTTGTATCACTCTTCATCTGGCAGTTCAATGCCTCCTGTATTTAGTCCCTCTTTTTGATTATTGTGATCTTTTACCTATTGACTTCCATGATTCCCTGTTATGTGTATTTTTTTTTAATTAATCTTAATTTGTTTGTTTTTGTGATTTCCCTATTTGAGTTGATATCAGGACGTTCTGTTTTGTGACCTTGTGTTGTGCTGGTATCTGATATTATTGGTTTTCTGACCAAACAATATCCTTTAGTCTTTCTTGTAGCTTTGGTTTGGTTTTTGCAAATTCTCTAAACTTGTCTTTATCTGTAAATATCTTAATTTCGCCTTCATATTTCAGAGAGACTTTTGCTGGATATATGATCCTTGGCTGGCAGTTTTTCTCCTTCAGTGCTCTGTATATGTCGTCCCATTCCCTTCTTGCCTGCATGGTTTCTGCTGAGTAGTCTGAACTTATTCTTATTGATTCTCCCTTGAAGGAAACCTTTCTTTTCTCCCTGGCTGCTTTTAAAATTTTCTCTTTATCTTTGGTTTTGGTGAGTTTGATGATAATATGTCTTGGTGTTTTTCTTTTTGGGTCAATCTTAAATGGGGTTCGATGAGCATCTTGGATAGATATCCTTTCGTCTTTCATGATGTCAGGGAAGTTTTGTGTCAAGAGTTCTTCAACTATTTTCTCTGTGTTTTCTGTCCCCTTTCCCTGTTCTGGGACTCCAGTCACCCGCAAGTTATCCTTCTTGATAGAGTCCCACATGATTCTTAGGGTTTCTTCATTTTTTTAATTCTTTTATCTGATTTTTTTTCAGCTATGTTGGTGTTGATTCCCTGGTTCTCCAGATGTCCCACTCTGCATTCTAATTGCTCGAGTCTGCTCCTCTGACTTCCTATTGCGTTGTCTAATTCTGTAATTTTATTGTTAATCTTTTGGATTTCTACATGCTGTCTCTCTATGGATTCTTGCAACTTATTAATTTTTCCACTATGTTGTTGAATAATCTTTTTGAGTTCTTCAACAGTTTTATCGGTGTGTTCCTTGCCTTTTTCTGCAGTTTGCCTTATTTCGTTTGTGATGTCTTGAAGCATTCTGTAAATTAGTTTTTTATATTCTGTATCTGATAATTCCAGGATTGTATCTTTATTTGGAAAAGATTTTGATTCTTTTGTTTGGGGGGTTGGAGAAGCTGTCATGGTCTGCTTCTTTATGTGGTTTGATATGGAGTGCTGTCTCCGAGCCATCACTGGGAAACTAGTTTTTCCAGAAAATCCGCTGACTGGTACGCTGGCTCCAGGCTCTGAAAACAATCGCTGCCCCCCCCCGTATTTGTTCGTTCTCTGTCTCTAAATCTGTGTTTGTTGTTCAGGGTTCGTAGATTGTTATGTATGTGATCAATTCACTTGTTTTTCCGAGTCTTTGTTGCAAGAGGGATCCGCGGTAGCATCCACCTAGTCTGCCATCTTGGCCCCGCCTTCCTTTGCCCATTTTTTAATTTGGTTATTTGTCTTCTTGTTGTTGAGTTTTTGCAGTATCATGTAGATATTAGGTATCAGACGCTGACTGGAATTGTCATAGCTAACAATTTTTTCCCAGTCTGTAGGTTATCTTTTTACTATTTTGGTGAAGTCTTTGGATGAGCATAGATGTTTGATTTTTAGGAGCTCCCAGCTGTCTAGTTTCTCGTCTGGTTTTTGTGCATTGTTAGTAATGTTTTGTATACTGCTTATGCCATGTATTAGGGCTCCTACTCTTGTCCTTGTTTTTGCTTCCATTATCTTTATTGTTTTAGATTTTATATTTAGGTCTTTGATTCCTGTTGAGTTAGTTTTTGTGCATCATGCAAGGTATGGGTCTTGTTTAATTTTTTGTAGATGGATATCCAGTTATGCCAGCACCATTTATTAAAAAGACTGTCTTTTCCCCATATAACTGACTTTGAGCCTTTGTCAAACATCAGCTGCTCATATGTGGATGCATTTATGTCTGCATTTTCAATTCTATTCCATTGGTCTATGTATCTGTTGTTGTACCAGTATCAGGCTGCTTTGACTACGGTGACAGTATAATAGGTTCTAAAATCAGGTAGAGTCAGGCCTCCCACTTTGTTCTTCTTTTTCAGTAATGCTTTACTTCTCCAGGGCCTATTTCCCTTCCATATGAAGTTGGTGATTTGTTTCTCCATCTCATTAAAAAATGTCCTTGGAATTTGGATTGGGATTGCATTGTATCTATTGATCGCTTTGGGTAGAATAGACATTTTTATAATATTGAGTCTTCCTATCCATGAGCAAGGTATGTTTTTCCACTTACGTAGGTCTTTTTTTTGGCTTCTTGCAGTAGTGTCTTATAGTTTTCTTTGTGTAGCTCTTTTAAATCTCTGGTTAGATTTATTCCTAAGTATTTTATCTTCTTAGGAGCTATTTTAAATGCTATTGATTTGGTGATTCCCTCTTTGACATGCTCTTTGTTGGTGTAGAGGAATCCAACTGATTTTTTATGTTTATCTTGTATCGTAACACTCTACTGAACTCTTCTATTAGTTTCAGTAGTTTTCTTGAGGATTCCTCAGGGTTTTCTGTGTATAGGATCATGTCACCTGCAAATAGAGACACTTTTACGTCTTCCTTACCAATCTAGATGCCTTTTATTTCTTTATCTAACCTAATTGCTTTGGCTAGGACCTCCAACACAATGTTGAATAAGAGTGGTGATAAAAGGCATCCTTCTCTGGTTTGTGTTCTCAAGGGGAATGCTTTCAGAATCTCTCCATTTAGGATGATGTTGGCTGTTGACTTTGTATAAATGCTCTTTATTGTGTTGAAGAATTTTCCTTCTCTTCCTATATTGCTGAGAGTTTTTATCATGAATGGGTGTTGGACTTTGTCAAATGCCCTTTCAGCATCAATTGATAAGACCATGTGGTTCTTGTGTTTTATTTTATTTATATGATGGATTACATTGATTGTTTTTCTAATGTTGAACCATCCCTGCATAGCTGGCATGAATCCCACTTGGTCATGTTGAATTATTTTTTTGATATGTTGTTGAATTCTATTGGCTAGAATTTTGTTGAGGATTTTTGTATTCAAGTTCATGGAGGATATAGGTCTGTCATTTTCTTTTCTTGCATTGTATCTATTGATCGCTTTGGGTAGAATAGACATTTTTGTAATATTGAGTCTTCCTATCCATGAGCAAGGTATGTTTTTCCACTTACGTAGGTCTTTTTTTGGCTTCTTGCAGTAGTGCCTTATAGTTTTCTTTGTGTAGCTCTTTTAAATCTCTTATTACCTGATTTTGGTATCAGGGATATACTGCCTTCATAGAATGAGCTTAGGAGTATTCCATTCTTTTCTATGCTCTGAAATAATAGTGGTATTAACTCTTCTCTGAAAGTTCGGTAGACTTCTCTGGTGAAGCTGTCAGGACCTGGGTTTTTTTGTTGTTGTTTTTGTTGTTGGGAGTTTTTTAATTACGTTTTCAATCTCTTCTTTTGTTATGGTTTTGTTTAGTTATTCTACCTCTATTTGTGTTAGTTTAGGTAGGTAGTATGTTTCTAGAAATTCATCCACTTCTAGGTTTTCAAATTTGTTAGAGTACAATTTTTTGTAGTAGTTCAGTTGGGTCTGTTGCGATATTGCCCATCTCATTTTTATTCAGGTTATTTGCTTCCTCTCCTGTTTTTCTTTTGTCAGCTTGGCCAGTGGTTTATCAATCTTGCTAATTTTTTCAAAGAACCAACTTTTGGTCTTGTTAACCCCTTCAATTTTTTTACTGTCCTGTATTTAATTTAATTCTGCTCTAATTTTTATTATTTTCTTTCTTCTGGTACCTGAGGGTTTCTTTTGTTGGTCTCTTTCTATTTGTTCAAGTTGTAGGGATAATTCATTGATTTGGGCCCTTTCTTCCATTTGTATGTGTGCATTTATTGCTATAAATTGACCTCTGAGAACTGCTTTAGCTGTGTCCCAAAGATTCTGATAAGAAGTGTTTTCATTCTCTTTGGATTCTATGAGTTTTTTATTCTGTCTTTAATTTCTTCTATAACCTAGTCATTTTTGAGCAAGGTGTTGTTCAGTTTCCAAGTGTTTGATTTTTTCCCTTGCTTTTTCTCTTATTGATTTCTATCTTTATGGCTTTATGGTTGGAGAAGATGCTTCATAATATTTCTGTTTTGGATTCTGCTAAAACTTGCTTTATGACCTCATATGTGGTCTATTCTAGGGAATGTTCCACGTACGTTGGAAAGGAAAGTACATGTGCCTGCTGTTTGTGGTGTGTTCTGTGTATGTCTATGATGTCAAGTTGATTGATTGTGACATTTAGATCTTCCATGTCTTTATTGACCTTTTTTCTGGATGTTCTGTCCTTCACTGAAAGTGGTGTGTTGCAGCCTCCTACTATTACTGTGGAGCTGTCTTTCTCACTTTTCAATGCTGTTAGAGTTTGTTTTATGTATCTTACAGCACTGTCATTGGATACATAAATATTTAATATGTTTATATCATCCTGGTATATTGTCCCTTTAATCATTATGTAGTGTCCTTCCTTAACCTTTTTGGTGGATTTAACTTTAAAGTCTATTTTGTCAGAAATTAATATTGCCACTCCTGCTCTTTTTTGACTTTTGCTTGCTTGATTTTTTTTTCCATCCTTTGAGTTTTAGTTTGTGTCTTTAAGCCTAAGGTGTGTCTCTTGTAGGCAGTATATAGACAGATGGTTTCTTTTATCCATTCTGCAACTGTCTGTCTCTTTATTGGTTCCTTTTGTCCATTTACATTCAGCATGATTATAGATAGGTATGAGTTTAGTGCTGTCATTTGGATGCCTTTTTTTGTGTATTGTGAGAGTTCCTTTTTTCCACTTAGTTTTTTGTGCTGAGTAGTTTTTCGTGCTGAGTAGTTTTTCTTTATATATTGTCTTTTCTTCTTTTTCATTGTTGGTGATTTTGTTTTTGCTGAGTCTTCAAGTTTTTTTCTTGCATTTTATTTTTTTGTGTAGGATTGTTAGGCTCCTTTGTGGTTATCTTAATATTTAGTCCTATTTTTCTAAGTTTATACCGTACTTTTATTTCTTTATGTCATATTGACTTCCTCTCCATATGAAAGATCTATAACAACATTTTTTCCTCCCTCTTTGTTGATTTAATGTTGTTATCTTTTTCATCACGACATCGCAATTTCCCTGTTTTGAACATTTTTCTTTTTTTTAATTTTGATTTATTTTGTGATTCCCTACCCAGGTTGACTTCTTGTTGATCTGTTCTGAATTCTTGTCTTGGGTTGATATCTGATGTTATTGATTTTCTAACCAGAGAACTCCCTTTAGTATTTCTTGAGTTTTGGTTTGGTTTTTGCAAATTCCCTAAACTTCTGTATATTTGGAAATGTCCTAATTTCGTCTTCATATTTGAGAGACAGTTTTGCAGGATATACGATTCTTTGCTGGAAATTTTTTTTCTTTCAATGTTCTATATATGTCACCCCATTGCCTTCTTGCCTGCATGGTTTCTGCCAAGTAGTCTGAGCTTATTGTTATTGACTCTCCTTTGTAGGTGATTTTTTGTTTATCCCTAGCTGCTCTTAAAATTTTCTCTTTATCTTTGGTTTTGGAAAGTTTGATTATAATACTTCTTGGTGACTTTCTTTTAAAATCTACCTTATGTGGATTTGGATAAGCATCTTGGGTAGATATCTTCTCATCTTTCATGATATCGGTGACTTTTTTGCCAACAAATCTTCAACAGTTCTCTCTGTATTTTCTGTTCTCCCTTCCTGTTCTGGTACTCCAATCACTCTTAGGTTGTTTCTCTTGATAGAGTCCTACCTGATTCTTAGGGTTTCTTCATTTTTTAATTCTTTTATCTTATTTTTTCTTTGTATATATCAGTGCCAAGTGTTTTATCTTCAGTCTCACTAATTCTGACTTCCATTTCCTCAATTCTGTTCCCCTGACTTTCCATTGAGTTGTCTAAGTCTGAAATCTTATTTTTAATCTTCTGAATTTCTGATTGCTCTCTCTCTATGGACTTTTGCAACCTATTAAATTTTTCATTATGCTCTGGAATATCCTTCTTAATTTCCTCCACTGCTTTATTTGGGTGTTCCTTGGCTTGTTCTCCATTTTGCCTGAACTCCTCCTGATCTCTTGAAGAGTTCTATAAATTAATCTTCTGTATTCTGCCTCTGGTAATTCCAGGATGACCTCTTTGTCTAGAAGATTCCTCGATTCTTTGTTTTGAGAGCTTTTGAAGGGATCATGGCCTGCTTCTTTACCTGATTTGATATTGACAGTTGTCTCTGAGCCATTGGTAACTTATTGTATGAATTTATTTTATGTTTGTTTACTGTATCCTAGCTTCTTGCTTTGTTTTGTTTTGGTATGCCCAAATGGTCTGCTTGAGAGAGCTAGCTTGGTTACTTGAGCCTTTGAAGCTCTAACGTCCTGTCACCAGATTGCTAGAGCTTTTACCCGGTATATGAGCCTGGGAGTCCATTCACTTTTCTTGTACGGATTCAGCTCAGGTGTCCAAGTGGTTGGTCACCAAGTGTGTGGTGCAGTCAGTCCTACAGTCTTACAGGGGCAGGAGTGATTGGTGTAGGCACAGATATCTGGTTGCAGCAGGGGGTCAAGCTCTGAGCAAAACAGGGGCTGACAACCGTCCCATGAGTTTCTGTGAGGAAAGTGCGTCCATGTTCACTAGAGCACACAGGTGGTTGGGTTCTGCAGCCAGAGCATGGGCACTCAGTGCTTTTTGTTGTAAGGACTGGGAGGCACCACATATCCTTGGGCCTCTGTTGCTGGTGGCTCGGTGATGTGGGTGGAGCCACCAGTCCTTGGGCCCCTGATGTGAGTAGGTGAGGGCCCTGTTTAATAGGCAGATTGGTGTCAAACATCAAAAAGCCACCTCTTCACCACACAGCTGAAACCATTGAAGTTAGATCTCAGGCACATACACCATTGCAGTCTGCCAACAAGGGCCTAAGCTTCTGAAATGGGCCCACACAGGTCCATCCAGAGGTGAAAGGCATTCAAATTCCATGGACCATTTGTGCCTGGACAGAAGCCACTTTCAGCCCTGAGTTCCTAATTTAGGGGAGCCAACAGATTATCTTTCCTCCCAGTTGTTAATTTATTCATTCTCCAAACCTGGGAGAATAGTTCTTGGTGCACAGCAAGACCTATCTCAGGCCCACGGAAATCGACCACTGTTGAAGCCAGCTTGAGGGCTGGAGGTGCAGTAAAGCAGACTCACATGCTTATCTTTTGCTGAGAGTACTGTTCTTCTCTGATTCGAGTAGCATGAGTAGACTGTGCGGCTCACTGCCTCTCCCTGAGGTACTTGCGTCCCGAACACTGTCAGCCCTGCCACGGTCACGCCAGGGAATTGTGCCTGAGGGGCTCTGGTTCATGCCGAGTAAGGTCTGGCAACTTCTCACTGCTTCTGAACCGTCTCTCCCTCCCTCTGCTGCTCAATCCAATTTCCTAACTTTACCTTGATGTTCAGGACTCCTAACTTGCCATACATATAATCACTTCACTGTTTTTTCGGGCCTTTGTTGTAAGAGGGACCACCAGAAGCATCTGACTACTCTGCCAACTTGGTCCTGCCTCTATATTGTTTTTTTTTTTTTTAATCTGGACACTGTATTAAACTCTCTTATTAGTTCTAATGATTTTAATTTTTCTCAATTTGATATTCTATGTAGACAATCATATTACCCACAAATCATATTTTTTTTCTTTCCAATACTTATAACTTTTACTTACTCATTCTGTATAATTATATTTGCTAGGAATTCCAGATAAATGTTGAATAATAGCTGCAAAAATAATCATCCTTCTGTAGTTCCTGACTTTATTTTTATTGTCTCCAGTTTTGCACTATGAGGGTGATGTTGTCTCTTTATTTTTGATAGTTACCTCTTACTGAATTGGAAACATATCCTTCTATTTTTAGGTTATTAATTGTTTTTATTTTTTTTCTGTTAGGTTTGAGTTTGCAATCTTATAGTTTTCTTTTCTTTTTTTTTTAATATGGCATTAGTTAAGATGACCATAGGATTCATTAATCCATCAATTTTATTTTTCATTACCATTAAACCATCAATATAAGATTAGGATTGTCCTTACTGGTCATAAAGTACTCTTTAAAACATTGATGAACTTACTTTGCTAAAATTTTACTTAGGATTTTGGCATCCATGCTCATGTTTGTGGTTAATCTATACTTTTTTATTTTTATTTTTTTTATTGTTGTTGTGATATGTGCTATTCTCACTTCTATCCACTGGGAAGTTGAAAAACAAGAAAACAGAAAAATAGGATCCATCCACTTCTAGCACTGTAGCATTGGGCAGGTTGCTCAACCTCTGTAGCTCCCAGTTTCTTACGTTGTTTGGTGCTGTCAAGTCAGTTCTGGCTTATAACAACCCTGTGTACGACAGAAGAAAACACTGCCCAATCCTGCTTCATCCTCATAATCATTGTTATGCTTGAGCCCATTGTTGCAGCCACTGTGTCAATCCATCTTCTTGGGGGTCTTCCTCTTTTTTGCTGACCCTCTACTTTACCAAGCATGATGTCCTCCTCTCAGGACTGATCCCTCCTCCACTTTCTTATCTTTTTATCTTTTTATAATTTATTGTATTTTTTCTTGTTGTCATTGTTGAGAATATACACAGCAAAACATACATCAATTCAACAGTTTCTACCTGTAGACAATTCAGTGACAATGATTATATTCTTTGAGTTGTGCCACCATTCTCACCTTCCTTTTCTAAGTTGTTTTTCCCCAGTAACATAAACTCACTGTCCCCTAAGGTGCCTATCTAATCTTTTGAGTTGCTGTTGTCAATTTGATCCCATATAGATAGTTCTTAAAAGAGCATAATGCTCAAGACAGACATTCTTTACTAGTTAAGCTAAACTATTGTTTGGTTTTGAGAAGACTTTGGGGGATATATCTCAAGACAAGAGTTTTGGTGGTTCATCTAACTTTCATGGGTCCAGAAAATCTGGATTCCATGATAATTTGAAATTCAGTTCTGCATTTCCCCCCTTTTGATCAGGATTCTTCTATATAATCTTTGATCAAAATGTTCAGTAATGACAACTGGGCACAATCCAGTTCTTCTGGCCTCATGGCAAAGGAAGCAGTTCGTGGAGGGAGTTAGCCACACATTCAATTTCCTCCTCTTGTTCTGACTTCTTCTTCCTGTGTTGCTTCAGGTGAATAGAGACCGATTATTGCTTGCAAGCTTTTAAGTAAGACCCCAGGAAATATACAACAAATTAGGAGGTAGAACAGAACCACCAAACACATTATTAAGCCAATTAACCAGGATGTCTTATGAAACCATGACACTAAACCTCCCCAAGTCTCCAAATCCCATGAGGTTTATGTACATAAGCAGCCTCAGCAGCTATTGTTTTTGTTGTTGTTGTTGTAAATATATCTATCACACCACTTTTACCAAGTAACTTTTTACAGGTGCACAACTTGCAGACAGCACTTACAATAATTGCCTGGGCAACCTTACCTTTAATCAATATGACCTTTCCATCACTGTTTACTCCCTCCCCACATTTCCCTCTCCCTATGGCCCCTAGTAACCACTAATAAACTTTGGTCTCTGTACATTTGCCTTTTCTTGTCTTTTTATATAAGTGAGGTCATACAATATTTGTCCATTTATGCTTGACTTAGTTCACTCAGCATAATGCCTTCAAGCTCCATCCATGCTGTAGCATGTATCAAGGCTTCATTTATCCTACTGGCAGAGTAGTATTCTACTGTAGGTATGTACCATATTTTATTTATATGTTCATCTGTTGGTGGACATTTAAGTTGTTTTCACCTTTTGGATTTTGTGAATAGTGCTGTTTGAGTCTCTGCTTTCAAGTCTTTGGGGTATATACCTAGGAGTGGAATTTCTGGGTTATTTCGTATGGTAGTTCTATTTTTAGTTTTTTGAGGAACTTCCACACCGTCTTCCACAATGGCTGTATCATTGTGCATTCCCACCAGCAATCGATAAGGGTTCCAATTGCCTCACATTCTCCCAAGCATTTTCTATATATTTTTTTTTAATATTAGCCATACTAGTGGATTTATATTTTTTCTTGAAGTTTAGTAAACTTCAATTTTAGAACTTTACCTAAGGTCTTTTGGAGAGTATAGATTTGTCTAACATTTAAACATTTGCTATGGCTATTCGTCTATTAATGTCCTCTCCTCTATTTGAGTGAATTTTGTTCATTTACTATTTTCTAGAAAATAACCCATTTTATCAACACTACAAATTTATTGGTAAAACTTTTTTTTGTATATCATGAAAACATCTCTTTTGTAGTTGTAGTTATGGCATTTTAAATTCTTAATGTTTTGTATTTGCTGCTTGGTGAGAATGCCAAATATTGGTCAATTTTATTGTTATTTCTAAAGAATTGGCTCATGTGTTTATCAAGTATTCTGACTCTCCCGACTTATTTAATTTTTGTGCTTTTATATTATTTCAAACTATTTTGTTGTTTTTCTGTGTCCTGAGATAAATTTCTAATTAATATGTTTTCTATTTTTCATGTTTTCAATTAATGGAATTAAGGCTATATATACACCTCTGGAAACTGCTTTGTTTCAAGGATTAAGACTTTGAGCCACAATGATTTCATGATTTGTAGATTTTCTGTATTTCAGTTTTGATTTTTTCTTAAAGTAAGGTAAGTATAAGAATGTTTTTAAAATTTTAAGTCATCTTTTGAGTTTTGTACTAGTTTTTCTATTCATTTCTAATTGATGGCACTGCTGTTGAAGAAAATGACCTCTATATTTTCTGCTTTTGGATTTTATTAAGTTTTTCTTTGTGACAGAGTACATAATAAATTTTGTAAGTATTCTACGAGAATTTTGTTTAACATCTCAAGCTATATTAGACTCACATAATGGAATTAATTTAAAAAGAAATATATGTTCTGAGCTGTGATATAGTAGCTTGCAGCAGGCCAATGATCTTGCTGAGAACAAAGAGAAAAACCGGATAAATTTCAAGATCTATTTTGAAGGTTTCAGGAGAATTTCAAAGACAGCCAGGATTTGAAGACCCAGATCTTGGAGAGAGGGGACGTTCATTGAGGTAAGCCTTTTTTATCTGCTGCTTTTCCTCTTGGTCCATTTGCCAATTCTTGGTGCCAAGAAAAAAGCAAAGAAGCCAGGCTAGCTTTAGTCAGTCTCACAGAAGGGGAGGCAAATCTTGGATCTCGTCTAATCAAGGGAGCTGTAAGATGATAGAGGCTAAAATCCCGGAAAGTAGGAAGACAAAGATACATGAGCTAGATACTTGCCATCAATTCCCTTCTCAAGGTCTTTTCTCACTTAGTTTCACAGGGTAAGAAGTTGAGAAATGAAGCAGAAAGGAGCTGAAAAGCAAAGTGGAGTTTTCCAAGGTTCATGTGCTGGGAGCAAAAAAATAGAGTTCAGGATTTCTCATGTTAGAGCATCACTGAGTGATATTACAAGTTCTCAGTTGGAACCCATAAAGGATTAAACTCTAGGAATGGAGGCAAAATAGAGGAGAAGGAATTTATAGACTGCAAATTGGCCTTGAGTCACTTAAATCCAGGATTGGATTGAGGCAATTTGCCCCCTTTGCAACCTGAATAGGAGTTGCAACCTGAATAGGAGTTAGAGTGAATCTCCTCTGAAGGAAAATAACTACATCTTGGGTTTTCATAATTTTTCATTGACAGTGTCTGGCATTCAATAAATATTAAGAAGCATAACAAAAACCAATTTCAAGGGAAGAAAATGGACAATAGAAAAAGACCCACTGGGAATCCAGGTAGTCAGTTATCAGACACTGACTTTAAAATGATTGTGATCAAATCATCAAGAATATAGATGGCAAGAAAGTAGCTTTGAATTTTTCCCAACTAATGAAAGACATTAAACCACAATTCAATGACTGTGACGAATCCCAAGCAGAGCAATATAAAAAAAAAAAAACACACCTAGGCACATTGTAATGAAACTGCTGAAAACCAATGTCAAAGAGAAAATCTTAAAAACATCTTTTAAAAAAGACTCACCACCTTCAAAACAGAAGCAGTTAAACAGAAAACTGCAAAACATTGCTTTGAGTAATTAAAGAAAATCTAAATAATTGGAAGGATAAACCAGAATAATGAATTGAAAGACTCAATATTGTAAATACATCAGTTCTTCCCAAATTTTTCTGTATGTTTAATCCAACCCCAATGAAAATGTCAGCAGTTTTTGTTTTGTAGAACTTGAAAAGTTCATTCTAAAATAAGGAACTGTAAAGGCCCCAAATAGCCAAAACAATTTTGAACAATAAAAGCATAGCTGGGGATTTACACTACCAGATATCAAGACTTATTTTAATGCTATGATAATTATAACACTAGTAATTGTGCAAGGAGAGATTAATAGACCAATGGAATAGGACAAACAGTTCAGAAATATAGTCACATGATCAAGTCTTCGGTATAATTCAGTGGGGGAAAGAATATCCCCTTCAATAAATGATGCTGGATTAATTGGACATCCAAATGAAACCTTGACCTCTTCCTTACAATATACATGAAACCCATTCCCGTGCAGTCAATTCTGATTCATTGTGACCCTATAGGACAGAGTAGAGCTGCTGCCATAGGGTTTTCGAGGCTGTAGTCTTTACAAAAGCAGACTGTCACATCTTTCTTCCACAGAGAGGCTGGTGGATTTGAAATGCCAATCTTTTGGTTAGCAGTCAAGTGCTTAACCACTGTGCACCATCAGTGCTCTCTCTCTTTATATATATATGTGTTCATAAAGAAAATAAATAATAAATTGGACTACATTGAAATTAAGATCATTTTTTCATCAGAAAGCAAGCCATAGAGTGAGAAAGGGTATTTGAAATTTATATATTTAATGAAGGGTATGCATCCAGAGTATATAATTAACTCCTAAAAAGCAATAATTGATGAATGAAGAGAAAAAAAATGGAGCAAAATACTTGAAGAGACTCTTCACACACACAAAAAGAGATATTCAAATGAACAATTCACATTTAAAAATATTATCAGGACAATGCAAATTAAAACCACAGTGAGTTACCCACCACGCATTCACCAGAATGAATAATTTCAGAAGATTGACAATACCACATGCTGAAAAGGATATGGAGCCTCTTAGAACTTTCATATGCTGCTGGTGGAAGTGTAAATTGGTACAAAACTTTGAAAAAAATGTTTTTCAACATCTTTAAAAAGCTGAACATATGCCAATCATATAATTCAATAATTCCACTGCTAGGCATATACCCAATATAAATAAGTGCGTATGTCCACAAAAATACATGCATAAGAATGTCAAAAAAAATCCAGATATCCACCAATGGTAGAATGGTTAAATATTTTTGTGCATATATCAGTAAACAGCAATAAAAATTAAATCATTATTACATGCAGCAATAAGAATGAATCTCACAATATTGCATGAAATGTGCTAGACACAAGAACTAATTACTGTGAGATTACAGTTTCATAAAATTCAAAAATTGCTTAACAAAGCTATTACATAGCCTTAGAAGTCCAGAGAGTGCTTAATTTTGGTGGGGAATAGTAACTGGAAGAGGACCTCAGCAAGGCTGGTGGTGTTCCGGTGATATTCTGTAAAATAGGTGAAATGGTCAAGTAGAATCTACATTACAACAACATTTCTCTAAAGGTGAAGGTATAGGGCATCAGAGTGCTACCCAACCTAGTGCCGTCAAGTCGATTCTAGGCCCTTGAAATAATGAGCTGGTAGGAGAACTTTGAAAATTCATGGAAAGGATAAAAATGTACCCAAGACTAAAACCTAAAACCAAACCCACTGCCATCCAGTAGGATTCCAACTCATAACAACCCTATAGGAGGACTGAGTAGAACTGCCCCATAGGGTTTCCTAGGCTATAAATCTTTAAGGGAGCTGACTTCTACATCTTTCTCCCACAGAGTGAATAGTGGGTTTGAACTGCTGACCTTTCAGTTAGTAGCCGAGCTCTTTAACCACTTTGTCACCAAGGCTCCTTACCTAGGAAAATCCAATTCCAAGAGACACATGAAAAAAAAAAAACCGGTTGCCATGGAGTCGATTCCAACTCATGGCTAACCTATAGGAGAGAGTGGAACTGCTCCATACAGTTTCCAAGGAGTGCCCGGGGGACTTGAACTGCCAACCTTTCAGTTAGCAGCCATAGCTCTTAACCACATAGTCTGATATATTTTATGAGAATTCAAATTATTGTGAAAAATATTGGCCCATTTTTAGCTAATTCTATCAAAATATGAATAGAAGTAATAACTATTATTTATATATTGGATGGAAATATACACATGTTTAAGCCCTTGAGGTGCAACAGTTAAGTGCTCAGCTGCTAACCAAAAGACTGGTGGTTTGAAAACACTCATGGGCTCCATGGGAGAAAGAATTGGTGATTTGCTCCCTTAAAGATTACAGCCCGGAAAACCCAATGGCACAGTTCTACTCTGTCACACTGAGTCACCTAACAACAACAACGACATCACTTTAGGGAATAAAGTTACATACCTAGGCTATATTTTTAAATGATGCTTATCAATATATAACCAAACCAAACAAGCAAACAAAAAAATCCCCATTGCTGTCAAGTTGATTCCGACTCATAGAGACCCTATAGGACAGAGTAGAACTGCCCCATAGAGTTTCCAAGGAGTGCCTGCTGGATTTGAACTGCCATTAGCAGCCATAGCACTTAACCACTAGGCCACTAAGATTTCCTATCCATATATAGGTATTAAAAAATATTTTGTGATGACAGAATATAAAATTGTAACTTATATTTGCATTCTCTGGAATAACAACAATGATAGTAATAATACAATGTGTATTATATATATATATATATTGTGCTTTAGGTGAAAGTTTACAGAGCAAAATAGTTTCTCATCAAAAAATTAATACACAAATTGTTTTGCAACATTGGTTGCCAACCCCGGGATGTGTCAACATTCTCCCCTTCTCCTCTCCAATTTCCCTGTTTCCATTAGTCCAGATTTCCTACCCATTCCTGCTTTCTCGTCTTTGCTTCTGAGCTAGGGTGCCCATTTAGTCTCATACATGATTGAACTACAAATCAAGTTCCTCACATGTGTAATCATTTGCCTTATAGGCCTGTCTAATCTTTGGTTAAAAGATGAACCTCAGGAGACAGTTCAGTACTGGGTTAAAAGGACGTCCGGGGGCCATACTCCAGTCTCCCAGAGCAACAAGTCTGGTCTTTTTTTGTGAGTTCGATTTTTATTCTACATTTTTCTCCAGCTCTGCCTGGGACTCTCCATTGTGATCCCTGTAAGAGCAGTCGGTGGTGGTATCTGGGCACCATCTAGCTCTTCTGGGCTTAGGTTAGAAAAGGTTGTGATCATGTGGGCTGTTAGTCCCGTGGAATAGTTTTCTTCTTTGAGCTTTTGATTTCCTTCATTCTCTTTTGCTCCAGATGAGTAGAGACTAGTTATATATTAGATGGCTGCTCGCAAGCTTTTAAGGCCCCAGATGCCACTCATCACAGTCAGATGTAGAACATTTTCTTTATATACTATGTCATGACAATTGAGCTAGATGTTCCCCAAGACCATGGTCCCCAGCCCTTATCCCAGTAACTCAATCCCTCAGGGAGTTTGGATGTGTCTTTGAAACTTCCATGGCTTTGCCTTGGTCAAGATGTGCTGACTTCCCCAGTATCGTATACTGGCTTACCCTTCACCACAGTTACCACTTATCTACTGTCTAGTTAGTGTATTTCCCTCCCCATACCTCCCCTTCCTGGTAACCACCAGAGATTGTTTCTTTCTGTGTGTAAACCTTTCCTTGAGTTTTTATAATAGTGGTCTCAAATGGTATATGTCCTTTTGTGATTGACTTATTTCACTCAGCATAATGCCCTCCAGATTCATCTATGTTGTGAGATGTTTCAAAGAGTCATCATTGTTCTTTATCATTGCGTAGTATTTCATTGTGTGCATGTACCATAGTTTGTTTATCCATTCATCTGTTGATGGACATCTGTGTTGTTTCCATTTTTTGCTATTGTGAACCACGCAGCAATGAACATGGGTGTCCATATGTTTATTCATGTGATGACTTTTATTTTTCTGGGATATATTCCTTGGAGTGGGACTGCTGTATATGGTATTTCTATTTCTAGCTTTCTAAGGAAGTGTCTTATCGTTTTCCAAAAAGGTTGTATCATTTTGCATTCCCACCAGCAGTGCATGAGACTTCTGATCTCCCCTCAGCCTCTCCAACATTTCTTATTTCCTGTTTGTTTTAATTCATGCCAGTAATACTGGGGTGAGATGGTATCTCATTGCGGTTTTGATTTGCATTTCTCTAATGTTGTTTTTAACGGCTAGTGATCCACGAGCATTTCCTTATGTGTCTGTTAGCTGTCTAAGTGTCTTCTTTTGGTGAAGTGTCTGTTCATATCCTTTGCCCATTTTTCAATTGGATTGTTTGTCTTTTTGTTGTAGAGGTGTTGGATTTTCCTATAGATTTTAGACATTAGACCTTTGTCTGATTTGTAATAGCTGAAAATTTTTTCCCAGTCTGTAGATTCTCTTCTTTTTTGTTGAAGTCTTTTGATGAGCATAAGTGTTTAATTTTTAGAAGATCCCACTTATCTGGCTTATCTGCTGGAGTTTGTGAGTTGTCAGTTATGGTTTGTACCCTGTTAATGCCATGTATTGGGGCCTCTAACATTGATCCTATTATTTCTTCCATGAACTTTGTAGTTTTTGGCTTTATGTTTAGGGCTTTGATCCAACTTGAATTACTTTTTGTGTATGGAGTGAGGTATGGATCCTGTTTCAACTTTTTGCAGATGAACATCCAGTTTTGACAGCACCATTTGTTAAAAAGACTGTCTTTTCCCTGTTTTTTGGACTTTAGGTCCTTGTCAAAAATCAGGTGACCATAGGTGGATGGATTTACAACTAGGTTCTCAATTCTGCTCCACTGGTCAATATATTTGTCATTGTACCAGTACCAGGCTGTTTTGATTACCATAGCTATATAGTAGATTCTCAGGTCAGGTAGTGCTAGGCCTCCTACTTTATTCTTCTCCTTCAATAGTGCTTTATTTCTTCAGGGCTTCTTCCCTTTCCATATAAAGTTAATGATTAGTTTTTCCATCTTTTTAAAGAATGTTGTTGGTATTTGGATCAGATTTGCGTTGTATTTGTAAATCGCTTTGGGTAGAATTATCATTTTCACAATGTTGAGTCTACCTATCCATGAGCATGGTATGTTTTTCCATTTATGTAGATCTCTTCTGATTTCTTGCAGTAGTGTTTTGTAGTTTTCTTTCTATAGTTCTTTTACATTCCTGGTTAGATTTATTCCTAAGTATTTTATTTTTTAAGGGCTATTATAAATTTTTGTTTTATAAATTGTATTCTTTCCCTGATTTCCTTTTCATCATTCTCTTTATTGGTGTATAGGAATCCAACTGATTTTTGTATATTTATCTTATATTCTGCCACTCTGCTGAATCTTCCTATTAGTTCCTGTAGTTTTCTCGTGAAGTCTTTTGGGTTTTCTATGTATAGTATCATATCTTCCACAAATAGGGACAGTTTAACTTCATTACCAATTTGGATGCCCTTTTTTTTCTTTTACTTACCTTACTGTTCTAGCTAGGACTTCCAGCACAATGTTAAATAGGAATGATGATAAAGGGCATCTTTGTCTTTTCCTGTTATCAAGGGAAATGTTTTCAGCCTCTCTACATTAAGAATGATGTTGGCTGTTGGTTTTGCATTCTTTTTTTTTTTTTTTTCCTATTCCATTTCTGGAATAAAAACCACTATTACACAGTGGTTTTTAAACAGGGTGTTATTCACTTTCCATGTAATTGATTTTTTTTTCTTTGCTCTTTCTGTTGTAAATTTCTACTTTGATAATACTTTGTATTATCTCAGTGTTTTGGATTTTGTTGAGGGTTGTTCTGTGGCCTAAGATGTGGTCTATTCTGGACAATGTTCCATGTGCATCTGAAAAGCATGTGTACTTTGCAGCTGTTGAGTGGAGTGTTCTATATATGTGTATGAGGTTAAATTGGTTGATTGCTCCCTTTATCTCTTCTGTATCTTTGTTGAGTTTGTTTCTAGATGTTCTGTCCTTTACCAAGAGTGGTGTGTTGAAGTCTCCTACTATTATTGTGGAACTGTCAATTTCTCTTTACAGTGCTGTTAGAGTTTGTTTTATGTATTCAGGAGCCCCATCATTGGGTGTGTAGATGTTTATTATGGTTATGTCTTCATGATGGATCGTCCCTTTAATCATTATATAGTGCCCTTCTTTGTCTTTTCTGGCAGATTTTGTTTTAAAGTCTGTTTTATCTGAGATTAGTATTGCCAGTCCTGCTCTTTTTTGGTAGCTGTTTGCTTGATATATTTGTTTCCATCCTTCAATTTTTAATAAATTTATGTCTTTGTTTCTAAGGCGTGTCTCCTGTAGACAGCATATTGATGGATCCTGTTTTTTTTTTAATTGATCCTGTCACTCTGTCTCTTTATGGGTGCGTTTAGGCCATTTACATTCAGTATAATTATTGATAGGTGTGAGTTTATTGCTGTCATTTTATAGTGCTTTTTTTGTGTTGCTGAGGTTTTCTTTGTTCCACTTACTCTGCTATGCTGAATTCCTTCTGTTTGTGGATTTTCTTCTTCATTTCCTTGGTTTTCTAAATTTTTTTACTGAGACTTTATGTTTTTCTTCTTTATTTTGATGAGTAGATTTTTCTTCTTTATTTTCATGAGTAGGTTTGTTACTTTTCTTTGTGGTTACCTTCAAATTTACTCTTATCTTTCTAGGTTTGAACCAGTCTATTATTACTTGGTATCACCTTGCTTTCCTCTCCATTAGATAGTTCTATACCTACACCATTTATTCCCCCCTTTTATTGTTCTGATATTGTTGTCATTTACAGATTAACCTCTCTGGTTCCCTGTTGTAATTCTTTTGGTTTTGGGTAGTCCTTGAGAGTTCATTTCCTAGGTTGGTATCTGGCTGGTGTGATCTTGCATCCTAGATTCAGGCTGTGTTCTGATATTGTTTGTTCTCATACTGAAGGCTCCCTTTAATAATTCTTGTAAGTTTGGTTTGGTTTTTACATATTCCCTTAATTTCTGTTTATTTGGAAATGTCCTAAATTCACCATCATATTTGAACGAGAGTTTTGCAGGGTATATAATTTCTTGGCGGCAATTTTTTCCTGTCAAGGTTTTGTATACGTCATCCCATTGCCTTCTTACCTGTGTGGTTTCTGCTGAGTAATCAGAGCTTAGTCTTTCTGTTTCTCCTCTGTATGTGATTTTTCTTTTTTCTCAAGCTGCCCTCAGGACTCTTTCTTTGTCTTTGGTTTTAGCGAGTGTGATTATGATATACCTTGATGATTTTCTTTTGGAGTCTATCCTACATGGGGTTCATTGAGCTTCTTGGATGATCAACTTTTCATCTTTCATGATATTAGGGAAGTTTTCTGCCCTCAATTCTTCAATGATTCTGTCTGCATTTTCCATTTTCTCCTTTGTTCTGGAACTCCAATTACTCACTAATTTTTGTTTTTGATTGTATCCCACATAATTCTCAGGGTTTCTTCATTTTTCTTTGTTCTTTTTTTTCTGATTTCCTCTAAGTTGTAGCCAAGTGTTTGTCTTCAATTTTGTTTGTCCTCCATTTTTTTCAAACCTGCTCCTCAGCCCTTCTATGACAGTGTCCATTTCTGAAATCTTGTTTGCCTTTTGGATTTCTGATTGTTGTTTTTGTATATCTCTAGTTGTGGATTTATTTTGACATTATATTCCTGTATTATTTTCCTGAAATTTTCCCCCTTTTTCTGCCTGTATTTTCCATGAATTTGTCTTCCTTTTCCATGAATTTGTCTATTTTTTCCTCATTTTTGTCTGCTTTTTGCTTCAACTCTTGGGTAGCTCTGAACATTATAGATTTGAATTCCCTATCAGGTCGTTCTAGTGCCTTTTCATTTACTGGAAATTCATCTGGTGTTTTATTTTGAATGCCTACTGAAATTATCCCTTCCTTTTTAAAAAACATGTTTTGATATTGTCTGCTGCCTTTGGGACATTCAGTAGTTATTTTCTTCATTTAATGATTGTAGATTTGTTTGTTTCGTCCTGCTTTTTGTTTTATTTGGTTATAAGTAAGCAGGCGGGCTGTGCAATCTTTCTTGTTTGCTTATCTGTGGGCATGGTAGATTTCACCTTCTTGTCTAATGGGCAGGGCCAGTTGCTCAGCTATGGTACAGCAGAACAGTTCTAGCTGAAGGGGAGAGGCTAGCATGGGTTGTTTGAGGCACGTACTCAGGCCGACAAGGAAGGCCGGGAATTAGTGCAGGGCAGGTTCCAGTAGGCCGTACCTGTGCTGCTCGGGTGTGTGATATTCCACGCATGGTACAGGTAGGCAGAAAGGGGGGGAGGTTGTGATGAGTAGAGCTATATGGGTATGTGAAAGAAGAGAGAGAAAAGAGAGAAATAGGAGCCAAAAACAAACAACAAAAGAAACAAACAAAAAAATGAGTGGTAAGGGAGCTTGCCATTAGAGTGGAGAGACAAGAAATTGAGAAATGGAGAAAAACAGAAAAGAAAAAGAGAAAAGGAAAAAAAATTACAAAAAAAAAAGAAAAGAAACTCCCCCAGGGATCCCACTGATGTTGCTGCACAGACCGGGGAAGTGGCTCCCAAACTGGGCAATACAGCCCGGCTAGAAGGCACTTCCAAGCCTCAAAAAGAAAAACCAACCAAACAAATAAGCCCCAGCCAAGAGACTGCCTTCGGGGTTTGGTTTGCACCGCCCATGCTGACTGACTCCATTATTGCCAATTGTTTGTTGCTAATGTTGCTTTTTTTCGGCTTCTTTTGGTTTTCTCCCTGTCTCTCACCACCTTTCCCTCCTTTCTCTCAAACACCTGGCTCTGTGCACCAGTTTTACTTCTTGAAAGGCTGTGAAGTACCACTCGGCTTGCTCCCTGGACCATGTTGCCACACTGGTGGAATTCCCAGGGCCTTTTTTTTTCTTTTTGTTTTTTTGGTTGGTTTTTCTTTTTGAGGCTTGGGAGCCCCTTCTAACTGGGCTGTACTGCCTGGTTTGGGAGCCATTTACCCAGTCTGTGGAGGTAGAGCGGGGGTGGGAGAAAGATGGAGGGTGGGAAAGCATGTATTCCTGGTTACCAGGTATTCTGTCTCCTGCTGGGGGCTCCATGAAGCTGCTTTCCTATACTCCCTGTCTGCCAATCTCCAATGTGTGGGGGGCTAATCCAAGAGGCATGAACCTTGCACTTCCCAGCTGGCTGAGCGTATATCACTGGTTTCTGGGTGCTCTGTCTCCTGCTGGGAGCTCCTTGAAGCTGCTTTACCATACTCCTGTCCGCTGATCTCTGACAGGAGTTCACGATGGCAAATCCGTGCTGTGTTAGCTGATAGGGGACCTCCGCACTTATCTCTCCCTGCTCTTGGTTCTCTATCAGTTTCTTATTCCATTCGGTGCTTGGCTGCGTTCTTTATCTCTTCATTTGATGCTTAGGGTTCTAAGATTGACATATGTTTCTTACTTAGTTTTTTGAGTCTTTGCTGTGGAGGGATGGCATGCTCATTCTGTCTATGGCACCACATTGGCTCCATCCTTCTAGACTGGATTATTCTTAATCTCAGTAACTTTCAGTTCTGGGTAAATGAACTGATTATCCCCTCATCTGCCCCTGGAACTTCCAAAAATCTTTGGTCCTTCTCACTTATTTTTTTAATTATTATTCTTGTTATGTTTTATTTTGAAATAGTTTGACTCACAAGAAATTACAAAAAATTAGAGTTTCTGTGTAGCTTGTACAAAGTTTCCCCCAATAATATCCCACATTGCCTGCACCTGGAATTTGACATTGATATAATACTATTTACTCAGGTGCACACCTTATTCATATTTCACCTGTTTTCACTGCATGTATTTTCGTATACAGTTCTGTAAAATTTTATCACATATCTAGAGATGTGTAACCATCACCACAATCAGAATAAAGAACTGTTCTATCACCACAGATTAATCGGTCATGTTATCACTTAATAGTCATACCCTCTCTCCAGATCTTATCCCTTAGTGACCACTGATATGTTCTCCATCAGTATCAGTTTCACACTTCAAAACATTTATATAAAAGAATTCTATAGTGTATAACATTTTGACATTAGCTTTTTCAACTAATCATGATGACCTTGAGATTTACCCAAGTTATTGCATACACCAATAGTTTGCTCCTTTTTATTGCTGAGTGGTATTCCATTGTATAGATACACTGTTTACCAATTTGCTCATTGAATGATATTTGGATTATTTTCAGTTTTGACTATAACATAATTCTGCTAGGAATATTTATGTACAAGCTTTTATGTGAACATAGGTTTTTATTTATCTAGGATAAATACACAAAGTGTGTGATTGCTGGTTCATATGGTAAGAGTATGTTTAGCTTTATAAGAAACTGTCAAACCATTTTCCAGAGTAGCTGTAGTATTTTACATTCCCACCCACAATCCATGATATCTAGTTCTTCAGCTTCTTGCCAGCACTTGGTATTTATTACCAACGTGTTTTATTTCAGTCATTCTATGAGGTGTGCAGTGCTATTTCATTACAAGGTGGCTCAGTGGTTAAAAGTCCGGCTGCTAACCAGAAGTAGGCAGTTTGAATCCACCAGGCACTCCCTATGAGGTAGTTCTACTCAGTCCTATAGTGTCTCTATGAGTCATAAACACCATTGAAAATAAAATTTAAAAAAAAAGAGATTATAATAATCACTAGAAGTGGTGATGCTTCATACAATTCCCTACTGGAGAGCAGGGACCCTGAGCTTAGAGGGTCTTAAACAAATGGTGATTTCTGTGCCCACTTCTCCATGTTTGACAAGGAGAGTAGCTCCATTCCTTTTAGATGCCCAATCTCACAAAAGCAAAGCAAGAGTCCTATTTTGGTAAGGATCCACCCAGCTAAAGGGTTTGTTGAGCCCTGTGAACAAGATAGCATTCCTGCTTGTACTCCTCTCCCCCCATCCCCACCTGCTCACCCTGCTGACTGTGTTTCCTAGACACTGGATTTACTGGAACCACCCAACACACTTGTTTACAATGTAGATTCAAGGGTCCCTGCTGGATCAAGCCACTGGACATGAGGCCGAGGCAAATGCTTTGACTACAAAGTGCAAGTGACGGGCTCAACTCTCAACCCAAGGATTTCTCAGGAGAAGACAAGCTATGAGTTGCATGGGAAAGGAAGTGTAGAATAGAACCACTTTAAGATTCAATACCATGGTCAAAAATTATTCTGGTGCTACCAAGAATGAACCACTACCAGAAAGGGCAAAACACTTTATTGAAGAGTGTGCTGAAGCCTGAGAGATGACCTCACTTGCCCTTGGTGCTCTTGTGCTCCAAGGCTTCCAGCTGACCCCTGCTGTGCTCAGGGTCCTCTAAAAGCTTCTTCTCTGGATCGCTGATGGCCCAAAACCTTAGAAATCGGCAGAGATGACCCACATCTGCCTGAAAGTGCTTAGAGAGGTCATGACAGATGCACCGATCCACCCAGAGAAACACCTATCAGAAGCCATGATCTTGTTGAGGGTCCCTTTGGAAGCTAACAGTTCCAGCTCTTTCAAGAGGCATTCCTCAAAGCCAGGGAAGAGAGTGGTGCCCCCAGCCAACACAGTCTCCACAAAAAGGGTCACCTGGATGTCAATGTTGCACTTCATGATGCTGCTGGTGACCATTTTTGAGAACCCAGGGCTGTGGATGCCCAGGCGGTCAGGCGCAAAGAGGACCTCGGGCACCTGGTACAGCTGTTTCCTGATGCAGATAACAGTTCTGTCTGGCAATTTGTATTCTCTCAAAACCTCCTCCAGCCTCTTGCTTAACTCCTTCTCTAGGTCAAAACCCACATAGCACAGCTTCTCTTTGATGTCACCCACCAAGCCCCTGTTGGGTATACAGGGGTAGATAAGACCAATGGCCAGGGGAATCTGGATGAGGTGCTCTGTGAGGTCCCTTCCTGCCACATAGAGTCTGGTGACAGCATGAGGAAGGGAGTAACCTTCAAAGGTAGGGGGAGTGAAAGTGACCCCATCCACACTGTCTACCACCAGGCCCGTGACACAGGCAGAGGCATAGAGTGCTACCACTGCTTGGTTGCACAGATAAAAGACAGACACATTGAAGGTTTCAAACATTACCTCTGTCATCTTCTCACGAATCTCCCTTGGGTTCAAGGAGGGCTCATTCATGAGCACAGGCTGGGCGCTGGGTTTCACACCCAGGTTGCACTCAAAAAGGTGCTGCTAGAGCTTCTCCATGTCATCCCAGTCCATGAGAAGGCAACACTCAATGGGGTAGCGCAGGTGTGGGGCATCATACTTGTACAGGGCTTCTTTCCCGATGAAGTAGGTCTTCTGATTGGATTCTGCTGAAGAGAAGTCCAATTTTGGATGTCGCATGACAGAGCTGATGACATGATGGGATCCAATCTCCAGACAAGCCTGCTTTGCACAGTCCAGACTCATTGTTAAAAATCACAGCTGGAGTGTCTAATATATGTCGATTAAACATGTCTGCAGCAGCTTCTTCTGAGCTTCACCAAAATAAAGACAGAACATTTGGTTCACTTTGTCACACAAGACCCACCTCTGAAGCTCAAAAGTCACATGGTTCCACAGTCATTAGGTTGTCCCCCAGGTGAAGCTAGCAGGCTGTGCTAAATGATATTGCTTTCCCGATTTCCTTTTCATTGTTTTCTTTATTGGTGTATAGGAATCCAACTTATTTTTGTACGGTTATCTTGTGCCATGCTAATATGCTGAATCTTTCTATTAGTTCCAGTAGTTTTTCTCGTGGAGTCTTTTGTGCTTTCTATGTATAGTATCATATCACCCACAAATAGGGACAGTTGTCTTCTTCATTACCGATTTGGATGCCTTTTATTTCTTTTTCTTCCCTTATTGCTCTAGCCAGGACTTCCAGCATAATGTTAAATAGGAGTGGTGAAAAAGGGCATCCTTGTCTTGTTGTTGTTCTCAAGGGGAATGTTTTCAGCCTCTCTTCATTAAGAATGATGTTGGCTGTTGATTTTGTATAAATGCCCTTTATTATGTTGAGAAATTTTCCTTCTATACCTATTTTATTATGAGGAATGTGTGTCGAATGGCTTTTTCTGCATCCATTGAGAGGATCATGTGATTCTATTCTTTCCTTTTATTTATGTGGTGGATTACATTGATTGATTTTCTAATGTTGAACCATCCTTGCACACCCGGTATGAATCTTACTTGGTCGTGGTGCATTATTTTTTTGATATGATGCTGAATTCTATTGGCTAGAATTTTGATGAGAATTTTTGCATCTATATTCATGAGAGATATTGGTCTGTAATTTTCTTTATTTGTGATGACTTTGCCTGGCTTTTGTATCAGGGTTATGCTGGCTTCATAGAATGAATTTGGAAGTATTGCTTCCTTTTCTGAAGGAAATGATCTGAAATAATTTGAGTGGTACTGGTATAAATTCTTCTCTAAATGTTTGACAGAATTCTCCAATGAAGCCGTCTGGGTCAGAGGTTTTTTTTTGGGGGGAGTTTTTTTGTTTTGTTTTACATTTTCAATCTCTTGTCTTGTTAGGGTGTGTTCAGATTTTCAACATCATTTTGTGTTACCTTGTGTGAGTAGTGTGTTTCTAGAAATTTGTCCATTTCCTCTAGGTTTTCAAATTTGTTGGAAGATAATTTTTCATAATACTCTGCTATGATCTTTTTTATTTCAGTTGAGTCTGTTGTAATGCCCCCATTTCTTTTCTTATTTGGGTTATTCTTGTCCTCACCTGTTTTTCTTTTGTCAGTTTGGCCAGTGGTTTGTCGATTTTCTTGATCCTTTCAAAGAACCAAATTTTGGTTTGGTTGATTCTTTCTATTGTTTTTCTCTATTTCATTTATTTCTGCTCTGATCTTTATTATTTCCTTTCTTCTGATGGCAGTGGGCTTTTTGTTGTTGTTGTTCTCTATTTGTTCGAGTTGTGTAGCTAATGCTTTGATTTTGTCCCTTTCTTCTTTTCTGATGTGTGCATCTATTGCTATAAATTGACCTCTAAGCCCTGCCTTTGCTGTGCCCCAAAGGTTTTGATATGATGTGTTTTCATTACTGTTTTATCCTAGGAATTTTTAAATTTCATCTGTGATTTCTTGTACTACACAGTCGTTTTTAAGCAGGGTGTTATTCAGTTTCCATGTGATTGATTTTTTTTTTCTTCTTACTCTTCCTGTGGTTAATTTCTTCCTTGATGTGGTTGTGGTCAGAGAAGACTCTTCGTGTTATTTCAATGTTTTTGATTTTGTTGAGGGTTGCTCTGTGGCCTAAAATGTGGTGTATTCTGGAGACTATTCCATGTGCTTTGGAAAAGAATGTGTACTTTGTAGCTGTTGGGACAAGTGTTCTATATATGTATGAGGTCAAGTTGGCTGATTGTGCTCTTTAGCTCTTCTGTATCTTTGTTCAGTTAATTTCTAGATATTCTGTCCTTTATCGAGAGTGGTGTGCTGAATTCTCCTGTTATTGCGGAGCTGTCAATTTCTCTTTTCACTGCTGTTGGAGTTTGTTTTATGTATTTTGGAACTCCGTCATGGGGTGTGTAGATTTTTATTATGGTTATGTCTTCATAAAGGATCATCCCTTTAATCATTATATAGTGCCTTTCTTTGTCTTTTATGGTGGATTTTGTTTTAAACTCTATTTTATCTGATATTAGTATTGCCACTCTGCTCTTTTTTGGTAGCTGTTTGGTTGATATATTTTTTTTTCCATTCTTTGATTTTTGATAAATTTACATCTTTGTTTCTAAGGTGTGTCTCTTGTAGAGAGCATATTGATGGATCCTGTTTTTTTTTTATATCCATTCTGTCACCTCTGTCTCATTATGGGTGGGTTTAGGTCATTTACATTCAGTGTAATTATTGATAGGTGTAAGTTTATTGCCGTCATTTTATAGTGCTTTTTTTGTGGTGCTGACGTTTTCTTTGTTCCAGTTACTCTCTTGTGCTGAATTCATTTTGTTTGTGGATTTTTTTTTTTCATTTCTTTGGTTTCGTAGATTTTGTTTTTACTGAGACTTTATGATTTTCTCCTTTATTTTGATGAGTAGGTTTGTCAGCTTTCTTTGTGGTTACCTTGAAATTCACCCTTATCTTTTAGGCCTTCCTCTCCATTGGAAAGTTCTACACCTACACCATTTAACCCTTCTTTTATTGTCCTGACGTTGTTGTCATTTATTGATTACCCTCTCTGGTTCCCTGTTGTAATTCTTTTGGTTTTGGATAGTCCTTGAGAGTTCATTTCCTATGTTGGTATCTGGTTGGTGTGATCTTGAGTCCTAGATTCAGGCTGTTGTCTGATGTTGTTTGTTCTCTATCCGAAGGACTCCCTTTAATAATTCTTGTAAGTTTGGTTTGGTTTTTACATATTTGTTTAATTTCTGTTTATCTAGAAATATCCTAATTTCACCATCGTATTTGAATGAGAGTTTTGCAGGATATATGATTCTTGGTTGGCAATTTTTTTTTCTTTCAAGGTTTTATATATCTCATCCCACTGTCTTCTTGCCTGCATCGTTTTTTCCTAATAATCAGAGCTTAGTCTTATTGCTTCTCTCTGTATGTGACTTCATTTTTCTCAAGCTGCTCTCAGGATTCTTTGTCTTTGGTTTTAGCTAGAGTGATTGTGATATACCTTGGTGATTTACTTTTGAGGTCTATCCTATATGGTACATTGAGTTTCTTGGATGGTCAACTTCTCCTCTTTCAGGGTATTAAGGCAGTTTTCTGTCAGCAATTCTTCCATGATCCTCTCTGTATTTTCCATTTTCTCTCCCTGTTCTGGAACTCCAATCACTCCCAAATTTTTGCTTTTGATTTTATCCCACATAATTCTCAGAGTTTCTTCATTTTTCTCCTTTCTTTTTTTCTGCTTTTTCCTCATACAAAGTTGTATTCAAGTGTTTGTCTTCAATTTCGCTGATCGTGTCTTCCATTGTTTCAAACCTGCTCCTCAGCCCTTCTTTTTGACACTATCCATTTCTGAAATCTAGTTGTTTATCTTTTGGATTTTTAATTATTTTTGTATGATTTCTAGTTGTGAATTTATTTTGTTATTTTGTTCCTGTATTACTTTCCTGAATTCTTCCATTTTTTTGTTTGTATTTTCCGTGAATTTACCTGCTTTTTCCATAAATTTATGTTTTTTCTCATTTTTGTCTGCTTCTTGCTTCAACTCTTGGATAGCTCTGAATGTTAGAGATTCAAATTCCATATCAGGTACTTCTTGTTCCTCTTCTTCTACTGGAAAGTCATCTGGTGTTTTATTTTTGTTGCTTACTGGTACCATTCTGTCCCTTTTTTATGTTTTGATATTGTCTGCTCTCTCCAGGAGATTCAGTAGTTATTTTACTCATTTATTGGTTGTAGATTTTTTTGTTTCATCTTGCTTTTTTGTTTTATATGGTTATGTTGAGCAGGCAGGCTGTGCATTTTTTATTGTTTGCTTGTCTGTGGGCATGATACTTTTCACCTCATTGTCCAATGGGCAGAGCCAGTCACTCAGGTATGGTGCAGCAGGCCAGGTCCACCTGAAGGGAAGGGGCTGGCATGGGTTGTTTGTGACACACACTAAGGCTGACAATGCAGTCCGGGAATCAGTGCAAGGCGGGTTCCAGTAGGCTGTGCCTGTGCTGCTTAGGGGTGTCATGTTCTGCATATGATGCAGGTAGGGAGGAAGGATGGGGGTGCTTGTGATGTGTGGAGATAAAATGGGATGGGAAAGAAGAGGGAGAGGAGAGGGAAATAGGATCAAATAGCAAAAAAAAAAAGAGTGTTAAGAGGCTTGCCATTGGAGTGGAGAAAAATCAAGAAATGGAGAAAAACAAAAAGGGAAAACAAATAAAATTAAAAAAATAAAATAAAAGCCCCAGGGATTCCACCATTATGGCTTTGCAGACTGGGAAAGTGGCTCCCAGGCCTTGCAGTTAAGCCTAGCTAGAAGGGGTATAGATGTCACACAGTGCCAGGTATTCAGGAGACAGGAAAGGAAGGTAAATATATCTAGATGAGAAACAGAGAAATGAAGAAAGACAAAAAGAAAAAAAACTGCTCCCAGGAATCCCACCTGCATGGCTGCACATATCAAGGAAATGGTCCCAAGCTGTGCAGTATAGCCCAGCTAGAAGCAGCTTACAAGTCTCAAAAACAAATAGAACAGAACAAAACAAAGCAAAATAAAAAAAGTCCCCAGGAATCCCACCAACTTGGCTGTGCTGAGCAGGGAAGTAGTTCCCCAGCTGAGCAGTGCTTCACAGCCTTTCAAGAAGAAGCAAAGTTGGCACATGGACCCAGGAGGGGGAGGAGGTGAGAGTCAGGGAAGAAACCAAAAGAAGCAGAAAAAAGAACACTAGTAACAAAGAAATGGCACTGAGGGGCAGGCCACTGTGGGCAGGGTGAATCCAAGTGGCAAGGAGCCAGAGCCAGTGCCTCCTGGCTAAGAGACTGCAGCTGGTGGGAAGTGGTGGAGGCCAAGCGGGGGGAAAAAAGGTGGGGGTGGAACACCTTATATTGCTGGTGAGTGGGTGTTCTATCTCCTGCTGAAAGCTCTGTGAAGCTGTTTTCCTATACTCCCTGTCCACCACTCTTCAATGTGGGTGGGGAGAATCCAACTAACATGGAGTCTGCACCTCTCAATCGGCTCAGTGACTGCAGCCAGCTAGGAAGCAGCAGAGGCCGAGCAGGGGGGAGAAGAAAACAGGGTGGGAAAGCGTATATCGCTGGTTACTGGGCACTCTGCCCTCATTTCTGGCAGGAGTCCAAGATGGAGAATCCATGCTGCTTTAGCTGATAGAGGACCTCAGCTGGTATCTCTCCTTGCTGTCAGTTTCTTATTGCATTCTGTGCTTGGCTGTGTTCTTTATCTTTTCATTTGATGGTTAGGGTTCCAGGATTGACATTTGTCTCTGTTTTACTTAGTTTTTCAGGTCTTTGCTGTGGAGGGACAGAGAGGTGCTTCCGTCTGTAATGCCATGCTGGCTCCACCTTCTCATTGTAGCTTTGATTTGCATTTTGTAATGGCTAGTGATCACGAGCATTTCCTCATGTGTCTGTTAGCCATCTGAGTGTCTTCCTTGGTGAAGTGTCTGTTCATATCCTTTACCCATTTTTAACTGGATTATTTGTCTTTTTGTTGTTGAGGTGTTGGATTTTAGAAACTAGAACTTTGTCAGATATGTCATAGCCAAAAAATTTTTTCCCAGCCTGTAGGTTCTCTTTTTACTCTTTTGCTGAAGTCTTTTGATAAACATAAATTCTTAATTTTTACATCTCGGTTATCTAGCTTATCTTCTGGTGTCTGTGTATTGTTAGGATTTGTATCCTATTAGATGTATCCATCTATTAGGGCACCTAGTGTTGACCCTACTTTTTCTTCCATGATCTTTATAGTTTTGGGTTTTATATTTAGGTCTTTGATCCATTTTAAATTAGTTTCTGTGTATGGTGTGAGTCTTGTTTCATTTTTTTCCAGATGGACATCCAGCTTTGCCAGCACCATTTGTTAAAAAGACAATCTTTTCCCCATTTAATGGACTTTGGGCCTTCGTCAAAGATTAGGTGGCCATAGGTAGATGGATTTACATCTGGGTTTTTGATTCTGTTCCATTGGTCAGTGTATCTGTCATTGTACCAGTTCCAGGTTGTTTTGACTACCATAGCTGTATAGTAGGTCTGAGGTCAGGTAGTGCAAGGGCTCCTACTTTGTCCTTCTTCAATAATGCTTTACTTATATGGCTCCTCTTTCTTTTCCCTATAAAGTTAGTGATTAGTTTTTCCATATCATTAAATAATGCTGTTGGTATCTGGATCAGGGTTGCATTGTACTTTTAAATTTTGGGGGGTAGAATTGACATTTTCACAATGTTTCATCTACCTATCCATGAGCATAGTATGTTTTTCCATTTATATGGGTCTCTTTTTGTTTCTTGCTGTAGTGTTTTGTAGTTTTCTTTGTAAAAGTCTTCTTTGTCCTGGTTAGATTTATTCCGAAGTATTTTACTTTTTCAGGGGCTATTCAAATGGTATTCCTTTCCTGATTATCTTTTTGTAGATCTCTTTATTGGTGTACTGGAATCCAACTGATTTTTGTATGTTTATCTTGTATCCTGCCACTCTACTGAATCTATTAGCTCCAGTAGTTTTCTTGTGGAGTCTTTGTGGCTTTCTATGCATAGTGCCATATCATCTGCAAAGAGGGGTAGTTTTACTTCTTCCTTAACAATTTGTATGCCTTTTTTGTCTTTTCCTTGCCTTATTTGTCTAGCTAGGACTTCCAGCACAATGTTAAATAGGAGTGGTGATAAAGGGCATCCTTGTCTTGTTTCTGTTCTTGAGGGGAATGTTTTCAGCCTCTCTCATTATGTTGAGGAATTTCCCTCCTATACCTATGTTATTGAGAGTTTTTATCATGAATGTGTGTTGGACTTTGTCAAATGCCTTTTCTGCATTGATTGAGATGATCATGTGATTTTTTTATTTTATTTATGTGGTGGATTATGTTGATTGATTTTCTAATGTTGAACCATCCTTGCATACCTGATATGAATCCTACTTGGTCATTGTGTATTATTTTTTTTGATATGATTCTGAATTCTATTGGCTAGAATTTTGTTGAGAATTTGTGCATCTATATTCATGAGAGATATCACTCTGTAATTTTCTTTTTTGTGGTATCTTTGCCTGGTTTTGGTATTGGGGTTATGCTGGCTTAATAGAATGGATTCGGAAGTATCCCTTCATTTTCTATGTTCTGAATAGTTTGAGTACTACTGGTGTGAGCTCTTCTTTGAATGTTTAGTAGAATTCTCCAGTGAAGCCATCTGGGCCAAGGCTTTTTTTTGGGGGGGGAGGGGTTTCTTTAATTACCTTTTCAATTTCTTCTTTTGTGTCTGTTCAGATTTTCTACCTCTGTTTGTGTTAATTTAGGTTGGTAGTGTGTTACTAGAAATTTGTCTATTTCCTCTAACCCTGTGCCGCTATTTCCTCTAGGTTTTCAAATTTGTTGGAGTACAGTTTTTCATAGTACTCTGTTAGGACCCTTTTTATTTCAGTTGAGTCTGTTATAATGTGCCCCATTTTATTTGGGTTATTTTCTTCCTTTCCTGGTTTTCTTTTATCAGTTTGGCCAACAGTTTGTCGATTTTGTTGATTCTTTCAAAGAACCAATTTTTAGTTTTGTTTATTCTTTCTATCGTTTTTCTATTCTCTATTTATTTCTGTTCTGATCTTTATTATTTTCTTTTTCTGGTGGCTGTGGCTTCTTTTGCTGCTCTCTTTCTACTTGTTTGAGTAGTATGACTAAAGTTTTGAATTTCCACTTTTTTTGTTGTGTGCATCTACTGCTATAAATTGACCTCTGAGCACTGCCTTTGCTGCATCCTTTTTTTTTTTTTTAAAGGTTTTGGTATGATGTGTTTTCATTTTCATTTGATTTTAGAAATATTTTGATTCAATCTTTGATTTCTCCTATTACCTAGTGCTTTTTAAGTAAGGGGTTATACAGTTTCCATGTTTTTTAATTTTTTTCATTGTTCTTCCTGTTTTCTGTTTTTATGGCAGTGTAATCAGAAAAGATGCTTTGTATTATCTTAATATTTTGGATTTTTTGAGTGTTGCTTTGTGGCCTAAGATGTGGTCTATTCTGGAGAATGTCTCATGTACTTTGGAAAATAATGTATACTTTGCTGCTGTTTGGTGGAATGTTCGATATATGTCTAAGAGGTCCAGATTGTTGATTGTGGCCTTTAGATCTTCTGTATCTTTGCTGAGTTTCTTTTTAGATGTTCTGCTGTTTACTGAGAGTGTTGTGTTCACTTTCCTACTATTATTGTGGAACTATCAATTTCTCTTTTCAGTGCTGTTTGTTTTATGTATTTTGGAGCCCTGGCATTGGGTGCATAGATATTTATTATGGTTATATCCTCATGGTGGATTGATGCTTTCATCATTATATAATGTTCTTCCTTGTCTTTTATGGTGGATTTTGCCTTAAAGTCTTTTACCTGAGATTAGTATTGTCACTCCTGTTATTTGTTGGTGTTTGCTTAATATATTTTTCAATACTTTGATTTTTAATATATTTATATCTTTGTGTCTAAGGTGTGTCTCTTATAGACAGCATATTGATGGATCTTGTTTTTGTTTTATCCATTCTGTCACTTTCTGTCCCTTTACAGGTGCATTTAAGCCATTTATATTCAGTGTGATTACCAATAGGTTTTAGTTTATTGCTGTCATTTTGTAGCTCTTATTTTGTGGTGCTGAGGTTTTCTTTGTTCCTCTTACACCTCTCTGCTGAACTCCTTTTGTTTTTGGAATTTCTTTTCATTTCTTTTGTTATTGTAGATTTTATGCTTACTGAAACTTTATGTTTCTCCTCTTTATTTTGATGAGTAGGTTTGTTAACTTCCTTTGTGGTTACCTCGAAATTTTCCCTTATCTTCCTAAATTTGAACCAGTCTTCTATTACTCGATATCACTTTGACTTCTCTCCATCTGAAAGTTCTTTACCTATACCGTGTATTCCTCCTTATATTTTTCTGACATCATCATTTACAAATTGACAGCTCTCATTCAGTTTTAAGTCTTTTAGTTTTGTTTTATCTTTGACAGTTCATTACCTAGATCGTTATCTGGTTGATACTGTCTGTGTACTAGATTGAGGTTGTTGTCTGATGTTGTTGGTTCTCTAACTGAGGGACTCCTTGCCGGGAGTGCAGGGCTGGTTGCACAGTTATGGTGCAGCAGGGCAGGTCCAGCAAGAGGGGGAAGGGGCAGAGATGGGTCATTTTTCTGTGGCTGGTGCTGGAAGCTGGAGCGGGGCCCATGATGGATCAGACCAGTGCTCCTCGAGGACATGGGGTACAGCAAAGTGGGGGCCGAGCTGACCAGGAGAGGTCTGGGTGTCTGGGCCAGTTCCCCTCAGGGCTGCAAGATGCAGTGATGCAGGGGCTGGGCCAGACAGGAGGGGTCTGGGGGTTGGGGCTTGTTCCCCTTGGTCTGTGGAGCATGGTGGCGTGCACGCCATGAGGGGTTTGGGGGTCCTGGCCGCTTTTCCTTGGGGCCACAGGGCATGGAAACTCCTGGGCTGGGTCAGGTGGGAGGGGTCTAGGGGTTAGGGCTGGTTCCCCTCAGGCTGTTGAGAATGGTGGTGTGGGGGATGAGCCAGCCATGAAGAGTCTGGGGGTTCTGCCTGTTTCTCCATGGGACTGCTGAGCATGGAAAGGCGAGGGTCAAACTGGCCAGGAGGGGCCTGGGGTTACGGCCAGCTGGACTGAGGAGAGAGGCATGGGGGGAAAAGGCAGGGGCAGAGGGGACTACATAGAGGAGGGCAATAGGGCACATTAGTATTGTGGTTCCTGACTGTCATAGCTGCCAGGATGGGGCAGTTCTTGCCACTATTCACCAAAGGGGTGGGGGTTGTAGGAGCGTAATTTTGTGGTTACCGGGTGAGAGAGCCAGGGCTTCTCCCTGAGTTGCAGCTAGCAAACGTAGTCTTACTTAACCCTGGGTGTGTCTGTCTCCTATTGGGAATTCCTTGGTGGTGCCTTTCTGGGTGCAAGGTTATTGACTTTATTTCAAGATGGCCAAGCTGAGTCATGCCATTTGGCAGGGAACTTCCACTCTGTATCTCTACTCCTTCACAGTTTTCTATCAGTTTCTTCTTCTCAGTGGCTTCTCATCTAATACTTTATCCCTTCATTTAAGGCTCAAGGATCCAAGATTGATGTTATGTTTTACTTGGTTTTTTGTTTTTGTTCAGCAGGATGGCTCAGTGAATCTGATTAGTCTGCCATTTTGGCTCTGCCTGATAATAGTATATTTGAATTCACATGAAGTAGGAATCTGAACTTTACTTCACATGGTTCATTCAGAAAATATTTACTGAGTAGTTATTAGACATTACATACCATGCTAGGTAATGTGAAAAAGATGAAATACCTGCTTCTGAGAATTTTATTGCAGTCTGGTGTTAGAGATAGAAGCAAACATGGGAGAAGATAATGGCTGAGAGAATGACCTCTGGAGTCAGATTGCCTGGGTTAATAACCAAACTCCTCCATTTGCTAACTGTGTGAATTTGGGTAGTTTGCTTAACCTCTTTATGCCCATTTCTACATCTTAAAATGGAAATAATAATGGTAGCAGCTTAGAGGGTTGTTATAAGGGATAACTTAAAGGAGATAGAGGTAAATTGCTTACACAATGTCTAGCCTGTAGTAAATGCCTAAGAAGTCATTATTATTACTATTACAAAATCACAGTGATATGTGTTATCATAAAGATAAGTATAGGATATTATGTGGACCCAGGGTAGGAAGTAACAAACGAAACCCTGGTAGTTCAAGGAAGATCTTCTGGAGGTGACATATTCCAAAAGGTTAAATTTAACAAATTCTTATTGATCACCTACTGGGGCTAGGTACTAGACTAAGCTTTTTTTTTTCCTTTAATAGATTAAATAGATATATTTGCACCATATGTGCCATAAAATGATGCATACCCATAATATACAAATATTTCCTACAAATTATTTTTTCCCTTTTTAAAAAGTATTATTGTGGTAAATTTTGGAAAAACACAATTTTCCATTTTAACTGTTTTTAAGTATAAAATTCAATGACATTAATTACATTTACGATGATTTGCAACCATGATCACTATTTCCAAAATTTTTCATCACCGCAAATAGAAACTCAGTACCCCCCTTAAGCAATAACTCCCCATTCTTTCTTACGTCCACCCCTGGTAGACAATAATAACCTTTTGTGTTTATGCATTTGCTTATTTATATATGTTATATAAGTGGGATCATATAATATTTATCTTTTTTATCTGACTTATTTCACCTAGCTAGCATGATGTTTCAAGGTTTGTCCATGTCATAGCATGTACCAGAACTTCATTTCTTTTTATGGTTGAATAATCTAGCATTGCATGTATACTACCAAATTTTATTTACCCATTTCATTTGCTTCTGGACACTTCAGTTGTTTCCACCTTCTGGCTATTATGAATAGTGCTATGATGAAAATTAGTGTACATGTGTCTGTTTTCATCACTGCTTTCAAGTTTCTTGGGTATATACCTAGGATTGAGATTGCTGGGTCATTCGTAATTCTATGTGTAACTTTTCTGAGCAACCACAAGCTGTTTTTCATAGTGGCTGCACCATTGTACATTCCCACCACCAATGGATGAGCCAACATCTGTTGTTATGTGTCTGTGTTTTTTTTTTTTTTTTTGGTAATCGGAGCCATTCTAGTGGGGGTGAAGTGGCATCTCATTGTGATTTTGATTTGCATCTCCCTAATGGCTAATGGGAGCCCTGGTGGTCCAGTGGTTAAGACCAAAAGGTCAGCAGTATGAATCTACCAGCTGTGCCTTGGAAACTTCTACTCTTTCTTAAAGGGTCACCATGAGTTGGAATCAATTCAATGGCAAAGAGCTTCGGCAATGGCTAATGACATTAAGTATCTTTGCATGTGCTTATTAAAAAAGTGCTTATTGGCCACATAAATATCTTCTTCGGACTGCGCTGTGTTTTGAAGGTAAAATGTGAGCAAGTCACAGTTTGTTCCCTCAAGTTGCTGACTGCCTAGTAAGAAAGGCAAAAATTATAATGCAGTATGACATGTGCTGTGATTAGTTAAGTATAAGGTATTCTGGATACAGATATGCAAGACTCTTTACTCAATATTGGGTGACCAAGAAAGACTGAAGAAAATATCATTAAGCCTAGATGAGGAATAAATAGGCGTTGTCCAGGATAAGCAAATGGGGCTCAGTATTCCAAATAGCACCAATGTGTACAAAGGGCTAAAAGGAAGGGAGAACACAACCCACGATTTTCTAGAAATGGGCTTAAGGAATTTGCATAGCACCCTGTCTCCAGCTTTATATGTGAGAAGGTTTCATCAGCATTTGAATAGATAGTCAAGAGGGCTAAAATCAAGGCCTATACTCTTTGCTTTGGTGAATTTAAAAAAGAAACATATGATTCCTATGAAAAAATAATGTAGCCAAAGAGAAGGCTAAGGAAAAAAATATATTTCTGGAAAAAAAATGTACTAAAGGAAACAAAAATTTAGCAAATATGTGCTTCAGCTCCTCATTATACAAGAATACATTTTCCTATGCTATATCACTCGATGGCAGTGGGTGGGTTTTATAAAAACTAAATATTGGAAAACGAAAATATTTTGAGATAAAAAAGAGAGACAAAACAAAGAAGACACATGGAAGCAAAGTAACATAAGAAAATACAATGGAGGAGGCAAGAAATGGAACTGATCCTCCAAAAAATCAGACATGTAAACTTTTGTAGACCAAAAACTGGCCCAAGAAAAGATACCAAAGTAAATTCCATGAAACCTGTAACTGTTAACGTATACACGATAGATGCAATTAAGTTAAAGATCTTGAGAGGAGGAACTTATCCTGAATTATCAGTTGCTATGTCAGAATTGCTTTTTATGAGTCAGAATTGACTCGATGGCAATGGATTTGTGTTTTTTTTTTTAATAAAGGCAATGACATGTATCCTTATCCAAGAGAGGCAGAGGAAGTTTTCAGGCAGACACACAGAAGAGGAGAAGGCAATGTGAAGACAGGCAGAGATTGGAATGATGTGGTCTCAAGCCAAAGTATGCTGGCAACCACAAGAAGCTGGAAGAGGCTAGGGAGGATTCTCCCTTAGAGCCCCAGAGGGATACAACCCTGCCAATATCTTAATTTCAGATTTATGGCCTCCAGAATTATAGTAAATAAAATTTATGTCATTTTCAGCCTTGAAGCTGTAGTAATTTGTTACAATAACCACAGGATACATAGGTTAATACTAATGATATAACAAAATCAATTTTGTACATGCAAGAGTTTAGAAAATACCTTTCTGAAAAAGTTACTTTAAGAGTTGTTAGATGTTACAGACATCTGGGAGGTAAAAACAAACCAAAAACTCAAGAATGCATACATTGTGACATGAAAGTACTAGAAATGAATTAGGAAATTAAAAATATGGTGTTTGGTAGAAATAATCATTGTATAGATAGCTAGAAAATTAGACAGAAAAGGCAAAAAAACTTGAAGTTTTATGTTTACAAGTATGATAATACCCAAATTATGAGTCTAAAAACCCAAATTATATTAATAGGTGCCAGGAAGTCGATTTGGGGTGGATATGGACATGAAAGTACTTTCTAAACTGTGAAATATTACACAAATGTTATTATCAAAGGCGTTGGTACATTGATTGATATTTCAGGATATCAGTGAAGGGATATTATTGAAACCTTGTAAGAGGATAAATGATTAGTTTCAAAACTGTAACGTGAGAGATACACCACTTTAAAAGCTTCCTAATTAAGTATGAAAAACATAACAGCCTATATTTCCTGTTGGAAATTTACAACGTATGACATATCATTCAAGGCTCTGAGATGCTCTGCAGAAAACAAAACGAAAAGCCACTGTTTCTCAAACTTTTAAATAAATGGGCCCCGTTTGTTAAGCTGCACCAGTTATGCTCCTCTGTTCATGAGTTGTGGAAGTCCTGTACTAAAAGCAGCAGAAGCAATGGAGACAAATGGCAATCCTTCCTCCCAACCTCATTAGTAAAGGGGGTTAGAAGAAGGAGCAGCTAAAGTTTTTGTTAATCTGGCTCCTTTGTCAGTGAACCAGCTCCAGATTTTTAAGCAACTGTCTCTTCTGAGGTCAACAAAGGCACTACTAATAAAACTTGCCAATTCTCCAAATCGCCACAGCCTTTTCCTGCAATCATCAACATGCTGAGCCTCACTCGAGCTTTCCAGTCAGGAAATAGGAATGAAACAGGAGCAAGTACTTGTTTTTTTGGCTGCTATTTGACAGAACAATTACTGCATTTCACACAAATGAATAGTTAGAAATGGGGCAGTGGCTAAATTTTTTTAGAAAATCTCTGTCACAAAGATAAAGTTATTATGAAAAGTGCACTTTAAAATTCAGAAACTTGTGCATGTGAATTTTTATACATGTCTACTTCTTTTTTTTTACTTCTTAGACTTTCTTATTGCCAAATGTATAAATGATAGAATTTATTTTCCTCCTTCCTTGCAATTATTTTACAAATAGTAGAAAGAATGCTAGACTTAAATTAGTAATCCAAGGTTATAATATTGGTTCTACCACTTACTACACATATTCTCTTAGACAAAGAAATTAATATAGCCACCTAGACTGTGCCAAAATCCATTGATAAACTAAGGTCAACCCATCCTTTCAGATTTAAATAAAATTGGCTCAAATTCCTACCTCCAGTGGTAGGAAGCTCAGGATCCTTCCCAATATCTGTAATGATTCTTAGAGAATTTACATTTCTCCTGTTTACCTCTGTCAATCAATGATTCTGCCATAATCTTAATCTTCATTAGGTTTCTAATATATTCCAAATATGTTGTTACCATCTAACACTTTGCTGAACATGGCACCTACTCTAGCACTCCCTCAGTGTACCACGGATGAAAAATTCATTATAGCAGTCTTTTATTGAAGGATTGAGAGCATCTGGGGTATGGCTCATTACAGGGCAGAATAGCATACTTAAGATGAAATATCGAACATTCTTTGGCCATTCTTGCCACTAGAAAGTTATCACTGTTTTATTACCAATTGCCCAGGCTTCTCTTTGTTTTATTCTGCCCCTCTTTGTAACCAATCCCAAATTCTCCCCACTGGACAAATCCTGTTCAAAGAAAATGAGCCATTTACCCTTTTGCTTTGTTTTGTTTTGATTCCCCCAGCCCAGCCAGACCATGCTCTGGGATCGTTTATTTTCTATGCAAGAAGCTATTAAGATATTTTGCTAACAAAAACAGTTTCTCCCCCTGGAGAATTCTGCTGCCAGATTTCAAAGTAATAATAGTTTTATTCTCATGACCTTTAAAATATTTACCTCTATTTTCTCCAAAACAGAGGTAAGAGGTTTCAAAATAGAAAATGATATGCAATAAATCATTAAAATACAAATATAGATGTATGGAGCAATAAGTCTAACAAAATCTGGGTCAATATACTTACTGAGTTTGAATATTAAATTAAACATCTGGAAGCGAAAGGCCAAAAATAGAAACACAATAGGATATCTAATCCTAATTATTTGTAAAAGGAAGCATTATATTTTAAGGATACTATTAAACTCTTCCCTATCCTAAATCCAAAAATTAATTTATTATGTTTGTCTTCTTACAACGGCCATCACCTAATGAATGACATCTTTATAATTTATAGACGATACAAACACATTTTTTAAAAGACTCTTAAGACTCTAATATAGATAAATGCTACTTTGCAAAGACATTTTTTGAGAGTTTAAGTTAATGATATTTAGATTAAAAAATTTCTGATGATTAAACTAGTTATAAAGCTAAAGTTTAAGATAGCTGGTTTGGATGGATAACATGTTCCTAAGCAAAGGGTCAACAAGCCACAGGCCAAATCTAGCCTGCCAACTGTTCTCATATGGCCTGAAAACAAAGAATGATTTTGCCATTTAAAAATATTTGAGAAAAGTAAAAAGAAGAAGACTATTTCATGACACAAGAAAATAATATGAAATTAAAACTTTAGTGTCTATAAATAAAGTTTGATTGGAATACAGCCATGGTCATTTGTTTACTTACTGTCTTTGGCTGATTTCATGCTACAACAGCATTACTGAGTCCTCGTGACAGAGACCGTCTGGCCCACAAAGCTTGAAACATTTATAATCTAGCCCTTTACAGAAAAAGTTTGCTGACCTCTGCCTTAGGCTATTAACCTTAATTATCAACTGGTTTCAGTAGACTGTTGACACAACCTCAGTATCATCAATTTTAGCCCTGAGAGCTTTGAACAGCAGTTGAGCAGGAAGTGCAGTGCTATGCAAATCTAAGATGCTGACTTGGATTCTCTAACTGTAAGAGGGCCACTCCACTTCTGCACTGAAATGAATCTCATGCATACCTGTGCATGGGGCACATTTTTTCTTCAGGCATCAGCTATGATTGCTATCACTCCAATGCCTGGAAAAGCACTTTGCTGAGACTCACAAGTTTCAATAATTGGGAGAATTAGCACTTGTCTACCTTAATATTAAGAAGTTCCTATGTGATCTTTATTAGAACTGCTTCATGACTGATAAAAACAATAATTTAACCTCTGTAGACCTTTTTTTTTTAGACCTTAGTTATCTCACATTTAAGATTAGGAATTTGGTGCAAACTAGGGCTTTTCTCACTCCAAAATCCTATGGAATTCTGTTTTAATATTGCAACAGAATGTTGTTGTTGTTAAGTATCATCGAGGCAGTTACAACTCATACCGACCCTATGTACAACAGAATGAAACATAATCCAGTCCTGTGCCATCCTCACAATCATTGTTATTTTTGAGCCCATTGTTGAGGCCACTGTGTCAATCCAACTCATCAACGGTCTTCTTCTTTTTCAAGGACCTTCAACCAAAAGGTCGGCAGTTCAAATCCACCAGGCATTCATTGGAAACCCTATGGGGCAGTTCTACTCTGAGTCAGAATCGACTCGATGGCAAAGGGTTTGGTTTGTTTTTTTTTCCCACCTTACTAGAGCCCGGGTGGCACAGTGGCTGAGAGCAATGTCTGCTAACCGAAAGGTCAGCAGTTCAAATCCAGCAGCTGCTTCTTAGAAACCTTATCGGGCAATTTTACTGTGTCCTATAGGGTTGCTATTAGTTGGAATTGACTCAATGGCAACGGATTTGGGTGTTTTTGGTTTTCTGCCTTACCAAGTATGATGTTCTTCTCCAGGGACTGGTCCCTCCAGAAAACATGTCCAAAGTATGTAAAATGAAGTCTCGCCATTCTCTCTTCTAAGGAGCATTCTGGCTATACTTATTCTAAGACAGATTTGTTTTGTTCTTCCTTTGCCAACCCCATAATACAAAGGCATTGATTCTTCTCCTGTTTTCCTTATTCATTGTCCAGCTTTTCATGCATATGAGGTGATTGAAAATATCACGGTTTGGGTCAGGAACAGTTTTGCTTTTCAACACCTTAAAGTGGTCTTTTTCAGAAGATTTGCCCAATGTAATAAGTCATTTGATTTCTTGACTGCTGCTTCCATAGGCATTGATTGTGGATCCAAGTAAAATGAAATGCTTGACAACTTGAATCTTTTCCCCGTTCATCATGATGTTGCTTATTGGTCCAGTTGTGAGGATTTTTGTTTTCTTTACGATGAGGTATAATCCATATTGAAGGCTGCAATGTTTGATCTTCATCAGTAAGCACTTCAAGTCCTCTTGGATTTCCGAAAGCAAGGTTGTTTCATCTACATATAGCAGGTTGTTAATGAGTCTTCCTCCAAATTTGATACCCCGTTCTTCTTCATATAGTCCAGCTTCTCAGATTATTTGCTCAGCATACAGATTGAATAAGCATGGTGAAAGGATATAACCCTGACACACACCTTTCCTGACTTTAAACCAAGCAGTATCCCTTTGTTCTGTTTGAACAACTGCCTCTTGGTCTACGTACAGGTACCACATGAGCACAATTAAATGTTCTGGAATGCATATTCTTCACAACGTTATCCGTAATTTGTTATGATCCACACAGTCGAATGCCTTTGCATAGTCAATAAAACACAGGTAAACATCTTTCTGGTATTTCTGCTTTTAGTCAAGATCTATCTGATATCAGCAATGATATCCCTAGTTCCACATGCTCTTCTGAATCTGGCTTGACTTCCTGACAGTTCCCTGTCAATGTACTGCTGTAACCATTTTAGTATTATCTTCAGCAAAATTTTACTTGTGTATGATATTAATGATAGTGCTCAATAATTTCCACATTCTGTTGGATCACCTTTCTTTAGAATGTGTACATATATGGATCTCTTCCAGTTGGTTGGACAGGTAGCTCTCTTGGCATAGACAAATGAATGCTTCCAGCATTGCACCCGTTTGCTGAAACATGTCAATTGATATTGTATCAATTCCTGGATGTTTCTTTTTCACCAACGCCTTCGGTTCAGCTTGGACTTCTTCCTTCAATACCATTGTTTGTTGATCATACGCTACTTCCTGAAATGGTTGAACAGGGACCTTTTTTTTTTGTTGCAGTGACTCTGTGTATTCCTTCCATCTTCTTTTGATGCTTCCTGCATCGTTTAACATTTTTCCCATAGAATCCTTCAAAATTACAACTCAGGTCTTGAATTTGTTCTTCAGTTCTTTCAACTTGAGAAATGCTGAGTGTGTGCTTCCCTTTTGGTCTTCTAACTGCAGCTCTTTGCACATTTCATTATAGTACTTTATTTCATCTTTTTGAGCCACTCTTTGAAATCTTTTGCTCAGCAACAGAATACTTAATACTAAATAACTCGATTTATGTTACAAATCCAAGGAAGGAAAAGGAAAATAGTTTCTGATTTATGGCAAACAATATAGAATAACTAGCTATGCATAAGTAATCCACATTGTGAGTAACAGAAGAAAGAAAAATTGTCTATTGATTCTTCCAACCACATTTTTTTTTATCATGGGAGGGGTATCCCGACACATATATTCCGATATTAGTCAATTGTTGAAAGAAAGTAAGCAAATGCTCCTTACGGTATTTCCTGGTGATTGTATTTTTTTTTAATTCAGTAAATACTGCTGATTTTGGCTTTCTTAAATGTCTTGACCCTTTTCCTAGGATGTAACAATCAGCAACAATGTTTTTGTTAAATCAAATTTAAATTAATTTTTCCTCTCTGAAAGCTTATAAGTTGAAAAATATCCTCTTGTGGTTGTTATCAGAAGCATATATAGCTTGTTTAGCAGGGAAGTTAATGAAGGAAAACCTACCTTCATGATTAAAATATATGCCTCAGACTGGGTATCAGTGTTCCCTAAAGTAATTCATTCTAAGGAATTTAAAATGAGAAAGGAACTTTAAAGAGAAACATAAAGCATAAATATTATTCTGTTTGGAATGTAAGGACATTACTTATCCACAATTGACACTGTGTCCCACTACATTAGAAGCCTAGAAAAGAAATTATTTGCTTACCAGCTCTATAATGCTAGAGTGGTAAGATTCATTCTTATGATTTCCAGAGATATAGTTGGAAAAGTACCTTATATTTTTTCTGGAATTTTGAAATAGGAAGCGATTTACTATAGGGTTTGAACCTGATATTAGAAGTATGCAAATATGTTTTGTAGTTAGACTTGCAAAATCGAAACAATTTGTAGAATCTGTCCCAAGGAGGACTTCCAGTTTCAATTCCAACACATTAAGAGCTTGAAAATTATCACTCTTTTTCTTCCAACAAGAAAAAGCTGGACAAACTGAAAACCAGTGACTTTTCTTGGACACAACAGAAAACACAGGGCAAACCACAAATGGAAAATCTGCAGAAACAAGTGAATCCAGAGAGCCACAGCCAAAATATGTTTACCTGGAACAGAAATTGTGGAGCCATAAACTTGTAGAAACACTTAAAAAAATGATAATTGTGGTGAATTGCAGGAGGCTGAGTATGGATTAGCATGGCAATGAGAAACTTCCGGGGGCCATAATCTTATAGAGGCCCCACATATTTTTTGGTTTTACCTCCCAGGAATGCACCAGGTTCTCACTGAGAAAAAAAAAAAAAAAAAAAGATCTGTTAAATACAACCTCCTGGCTCTGGCAGAAGGAGGAAAAGTGTACTCCTTGTAAAATACATCCAGAGCCTTCTCCATGACAGAGGACTACTCTGTTAGTAATTACTTTATCAGAGCCTTGTCTCAGAGCCATGGGGTAAGGACATTCCTCTCACTCCAGCCCCTCTATTCCTCTTGTCTTACCTAATTGGGAGGAAAAAAAAGCTACACAGGAAGAAAGACTTGTGAATGTCACAGGCTAGAGACACAGGCTTACTGAAACACTGAGATTTAATTGGAAGATTATAGAATGTTCTCCCTCCCTTGTACCTTATCACAGCACCAAAAGGGCTGTGGCATCATAGTGGATTACAGCTGAAAAAAGATGCTAAACACAGATTCCCTCTAAGAATGAATCATTAGGGAAATCCAAAGTCAAAAGGAGAGACAAAAACAAGGACATTAGAGGCATTTGAAGCTTCTGACACCAATATTGTTGCTGTTAGTTGCTATTGAGTCAATTCTGACTTATAGCAATCCCACCTGTTACAGAGTAAAACTGCTCCATACAGTTTACTTGTCTGTAATCTTAACAGAAGATCACCAGGACTTTTCTTCCACAGTACCACTAGGTGCGTTAGAAGCACCAAACTTGAGGTTAGCAGTCAAGCACAGACCATATGTACCACCTATAGCTACTACAAAAATTAAACAGGACATAACTCTAACCCAGATTAACATAAATCCTCAAAGAGTATGCAATATGTATGGATTTCAACAACATCAAAAATTATGAAGGCAAGAAAAAATACAGCCTGAGGAAACAAAGTAAGTGTCAGAACTGGAATCAGATATAACATAGATGTTAGAATTATCAGGCAGGAAATCTGAAATATGATTAATAAGTTAAGGATGCTAAGAAAAAAAGTATTTGACATTTAAGAACAAATGAGTAATGTAAGCAGAGATAGAAATTCTAAGAAAAAAATACTAGAAACCAAAAATATAACAAAATAAAAAATACCTTTCATGGCCTTATCAGTAGACTTCACACAAATGAGGAAAGAATCAGTGAGCTTGAAGATAAGTTAGTAAAAACTTCTCAAACTGAAATGCAAAGAGAAAACAGAATTATAAAAAGGAACAGAATATTCAAGAACTATGGGATTACTTCAGAAGAGGTAACATATGTATAATAGAAATACCAAAAGAAGAAGCAGAAAGGAGCCAGAAGAAATGTTTGAATAATAATGACTGAGAATTTTCCAAAATAAATGACAAAGAAGAAAACGAAAACAAAAACAAACCAAAAAAAACCACAGTTCCAGTAAACTCAGAGAATACTAGCATGATAAATACCAAAAAATACTACACCTAGGCATATTGTATTTAAACTGAAGAAAACCAAAGACAAAAAAAAAAAAAAAAAAAACCTGAAAGGAGACTAAAACTAAAAAGAAATATTTCTAAGAAAAAACCTTACCTATTTTTTTTTTTATAGAGGAACAAGGATAAAAATTACAGAAAACTTCTTAGAAGTCATACCAGCAAGAAGAGAGTAGACTGAAATATTTAGTGTTGAAAGAAAAAAATATATTTTTAATTCTATACTCAGTAATATTATCCTTCATAATCAAAGAAGAAATAAGACTTTCTCAAGAAAACAGAAACTGAGGGAATTTGTTGATAGCAGATCTACCCTAAAAGAAATGTTAAAAGGTTTTTCTCAGACAGAGGAGACTAATATAGGCCAGAAGCTCAAATGTACATAAAGAAAAGAAGAGGGTTAGAGAATGAATGAATGAAGGTAAAATAAAACCTTTTATTTTTCTTATTCTTAAGTGATTTAACAGATATCTTTTTGTTGAAGTAATTGTAGTAATAATGTGTTGGGTGAGTATAAAAAAAAAATTTTTTTTAACGAAATAAATGACAGCGATGCCATAATGGACATTTGAGAATATCCTGTTATAATTTAATGTACTACACATGACTTGGAATAGTGTTATTTGAGGGTAGATTTAGATTAGTTATAAATATATATCATAAACACTAGGGAAACTACTAATTTTTTAAAATTATAACTGATGCATTAAGGTGAAAAAATGGAGTTATATAAAATGTTCAATTAAAGCAGAGAAAGCAGAAAAATATGTCTCTGGCAACGAAAACAAAACAGTTACAAACATGGCTGATATTAACCCAACTATATAAAAAAAATTTTTTTTACATCAATAATCTGAGCCTTGGTGGCACAGTGGTTAAGAGCTTTGCTGATAATCAAAAGACTGGCAGTTCAAATCCACCCTTTGGGTCAGTTCTGCTCTGTCCTAAAGGGTCGCAATGAGTAGGAATCAACTCAATGGCAACGAGTTTGGTTTTGGATTTATATCAATAATCACTTTAAATTTGAATGGCTTAAATACATCAATTAAACGACAGATTCTCAGAGGGGATATAAAAGCAAGACCCAACTATATGTTGTCTACAAGAAACCAACTTTAATTAAAAATTTCTGATAGGTTAAAAGTAAAAGGATGGAGAAAGATCCAACTGTCTTGTCTACAAGAAATACACTTTAAATATAGAGACTCACAAATTGAATCCAACAATGTATAAAAAATGTTATACATCATGATCAAGTGAAATATATGCTAAGTATGTGAGATGTAATACAGAGTCTGAGTTTTTGATGTTTGACTCTTGACAGGTTTTAAGCCTTACCCCTCCCTCTCTTTTTCTCCTGCCCGTTATCTGTGAATGCTGATAAGAAAGCTCAGGTGCTCCTTGGTGCCAGTGGGAGGTTCAAACACACCTGTCTCCTTGCCCTGATCTCTCTCAAGCGTTTTTTTGATCTGCTTGGGAACCACCCTGTTCTCTTCAGGAAGATTCATTATGCCAGCAATAAACCTTTACACGATTTGTTGATGTGTATGTGGTGTCATCAGTCTTGACATCTGAATAAGTTTTAGCTGGTGGTCTATCATTGTCTGTAGCCTAGCCACAAAAGAGAAGGCTTCCTCAACATTTACAAATCAGTGTACCGTATTTTTACACCAATAATGCGTGCCTTCTGCATTTGTTTGCCAACTGCATCCTCTCCCCATGAAGTATTTTCTAAGCACACTATGCTATTTTTTATTTTACAGCAACATATAAAAAAAAAATTGGTACAGTGGCACTTACGAAAATGCTTCTCAGGTGAAAGGTGTGGTTGGCAAACAAACATAGAAGGCATGCGTTATTTGTGTAAAAATAGGTACTCCACTACATCAACAAACTAAAGAAGAAAAATTGTACGAGCGTATCAACTGACATAGAAAAATCATTTGACAAAATCAAACACCAATTTATGAAAAAAAAACTCTCAGATAACTAGGAATAAAGATAACTTCTTTAATTTGATTAAAAAAAACCGCCCCCCCCAAAAAAAAACCCTACATCTAACATCCTACCTAATGGTAAGAAACCGGGTGCTTTACCCCTAAGATGAGGAATAAGCAAGGATGTCCTCTCTTACAACTCCTATACAACATCTTATTGGGAATCTTAGCTAGTACAATAAGAAAAGAAAAGGAAATAAAAATTATGTATGTTGGAAAGGATGAAATAAAACTTATATTCACAGATGACATGATTGTATATGTAGAAAACCTCCAACAGATCAATTTAAAAAAAACCTCCTGAAATGAATTAAATACACAGAAGTCATAGGATAGAAGGTTAATATACAACAGTGAATTGCTTTCCTATATATTAACACTAAATCATTATTATTTAAAAATTTTAAAAATTATATGATAAATAATTTCACCAAAAATTCTGTAGGTATAAATCTAACAAAATATGTGTAGGTCCTGTATTCATAAAAGTACAAAACACTGCTGAAAAAATACTTGAATAAATGGAGATATTTTATATTCATGGATTGGAAGACTAGATTAAATATTATGTTGATGTCAGTTCTTCCCAACTTTATCTATAGATTCAATGCAATCCATATCAAAAGCCCAGCAAGCTGTTTTGTAGATATCAACAAACTGAACCTAAAGTATGTATAAAAAATCAAAGCCCTAGAATAGCCAAGACAACACTAAAGAAGAAGAATGACGTTAAAGGCCTCACACTCCCTAATTCCAAGACTTTACTATAAGGCTGCAGTAACCAAGATGGAGTGGTATTGGCAAAAGAATAGATACATAGGTCAATGGAACAGAATAGAAAGCCCAGAAATAGACCCACACAAATATAGTCAACTGATCTTGGACAAGTGAGCAAAGGCAAGTCAATGGAAAAGGGATAGTCTTTTAAAAAAATGCTGCTGAAATAACTGGACATCCACATGCAAAAAAAAAACAAACATTCTAAGCACAGTGCTTACATCTTTCACAAAAGTTAACTCAAAATGATTCATAGCTGGCTTACTCTGGGTTCTGTAGAGAAGCAAAACCAGTAAAGCTTATAAATGCATACCTAGAGAGATTTATATCAAAGAAACAGCTCGCACAGTTGTAGATGCTGGAACATCCCAAGTCCATGGATTAGGATGGGGCTTCTCCCAGTTCATATAGCTATAGGGACTGGCAAACCCAAGATAAGCAGAAAGGATAGCAGGGCTCTTCCTCACAGGCTGTAAAAATCAATGAATTCCAAGATTGGCAGGCAAGATGGCAAGGCTTCACCTGATTCACGTAGCTGCAGGGTATGGTGAACTCAAGATTGGCAGGTGGGAGAGCAGGGCTCTGTTCAGAGGCTGTAAAGATTGAGGGATCCCAAGATCAGCAGATAAGCTGATAGCCCAAGTCCCAAGAACTGGAGGTCAGACAAACAGGAGGCAGCCTCAGGATCCAGAGCAAGCAAAAAGCCAGAACGTCTGTTCATATTTGGTTAGAGGCCACACCTTCAAAGAAACTCCCTTTCAACTGATTGGCTACTCACAGCAGATCCCATCATGGGGGTGATCACATATAAACACTGGGAATCATGGCCCAGCCAAGTTGACACAGAATCTTAACCATCACAATAGCTAAATACAAAACCAAAAACTATAAAACTTCTAGAAGATAACAAAGGGGAAAATCTGGGTGACCTTGGGTTTGGTGATGACTTTTCAGGTACAATGCCAAAAGCACAACCCATAAAAGAAAAAAATGATAAATTGGGCTTGACTACAATTAGAAACTTCTGCTCTTCTAAAGACACTAAAGAGAATGAAAAGATAAGCCATGGACTGGGAGAAAAGATTCACCAAACACACGTGTGATAGAGGGTTTGTATTTAAAATATACAAATAACTCTTGAAGCTCAGCAATAAGAAAATAGCACAATAAGAACAGGCAAAAGATGGGAACATACGCCCCACCAAATTAGACATACATGTGAAGAATTAGTGTATGAAAAGATGCTCAACATCATTTGTAATTAGAAAGTTGCAAATTAAAACAATGAGATACCACTACACACCTATTAAACCAAAAACCAAACCCATTAGCTTTGAGCAGAACTGCCCCATAGGGTTTCCAAGTTGCAGCTGGTGGATTCCAACAGCCGACCTTTTGGTTAGCAGCCAAATGCTTAAACACTTCACCACCAGGGCTCCCCACATCTATTAAAATGAGCAAAACCCAAAACACTGAAAACATCAAATAATAATGAGGATGTGGAGCAACAAAAACTGTCATTCATTGATGGAGGGAATACAAAATGGTACAGCCATTTTGGAAGACAGTTTGTCAGTTTCGTACAAAGCGAAACATAATCTTACCATATGATCCAGCAATCATGCTCCTAGGTATTTATTTACCAAGCTTATTTGAAAACATGTGTCCACAAAAAATCTGCATGCAATGTTATAGTAGCTTCGTTCATAATCACCAGAAATTGGAAGCAACAAAGATACCCTCCGGTAGGTGAATGGACAAACCCTGGTACATCCATACATTGGAATATTTTTCAGAGATAAAAACAAATAATCTATCAAAAAAAACATAGATGGATCTTAAATGCATATTGGTAAGTGAAAGAAGCCAGTCTAAAAAAATCTACATACTGTATGATTCCAATTATATTACATTCTGAAAACAGCAAAACCATAGAGACAGTAAACAGGTCAGTAGTTGCCAGAGGTTTTGGGAGGAGGTTGATTAGGTGAAGCACAGGGGATTTTTTCAGGGCAGTGAAAATATTCTGAATGATGGCAAATACAAGATATTAAGTATTTGTCAAAACCATAAAACTTTACAGCATAAAGAGTAATCCTTGCTGTATGCATTTCAGGCTAGAATGTAGAATGTGGCAGTTTCTGTTTAGGGTAATGAAAAATTTTGGAAATAGTGGTGATAGTTGCACAATGTTGTGAATGTAATTAATGCCACTGAATTGTACACATAAAATTTATTAAAGTGGCAAATTTTGCGCTATATATATATTTTTAACAACAAGAAATTTTTCTAGAAAGATTTGAAACAAAAAGAATCTAAATGTATCAGAAATGTATGGAACAACTTCACTGAAGTTGCTGACCTAAGGAACTTTAGAAATGAATGGAGTCCATAAGACCAAAGGCAAAAGGAACTGTATATAAACACTGCTCTAGGTGATAAAGTGGTTTCCCGTGGGTGTACAGGGTTTTTTTTTTTAGGTGATAAAGTGGTTTCCCCTGGGTGTACAGGTTATCAGTTCTGATACAGCTATACATGTATACTGCAATTGAATAATTAAGTAAATGGATGGCAGATAGCGGGAGCCCAGGTTTTTACTACTGGAGTGGGAGTTTACAGATAATCAATGGCAGGAGACTAGAACGATCCATATGGTGATGGGTTAGAGCTGAGAACTTCAGTATGAACTCATGTTTAGTTTAATATAGATACAGATGATTACATATAGAAATATTTATGGTGTTGTTAGGTGTCATCGAGTTTGTTCTGACTCATGGGACCCCTATGCAGAATAGAACGTAGCACTGCCCCGTCCTGCACCACTCTCACAATCGTTGCTATGTTTGAGCCCATTGTTGCAGCCACTGTGTCAATCCATCTCCTTGAGTGTCTTCCTCTCTTTCACTGACCCTCCATTTTACCAAGCATGATGCCCTTCTCCAGGGACTTGTCCCTCCTGATAACATGTCCAAAGTAAGTAAAATGAAGCCTCGCCATCCTCCCCTCTAATGAGCACTCTGGCTGTACTTCTTCCAAGACAGATTTGTTTGCTCTTCTGGCAGTCAAAATTCTTTGCCAACATCACAATTCAAAGGCATCAGTTTTTCTTTGGTCTTCCTTATTCATTGTCCGGCTTTTGAATGCATATAAGGTGGTAGAAAATACCATGGCTTGGTTGAGGCACACCTTAGTCTTCAAGGTGACATCTTTGCTTTTCAACACTTTAAAGAGGTCTTTTGCAGCAGTTTTATCCAATGCAATAAGTTGTTTGATTTCTTGACTGCTGCTTCCATGGGCGTTGATTGTGGATTCAAGTAAAATGAAATCCTTGACAACTTCAATCTTTTTTCTGTTCATCATGATGTTGCTTATTGGTCCATTTGCGAAGATTTTTGTTTTCTTTGTGTTAAGGTGTAATCCACACTTAGTACGCACACATATACTTCCTTGATCTGTCAGCTAAGGAGGCCTAGAAACAATGACACCCCAGTAGCAACTAACACACTAAGCACCCATATCTTGATTTCTAATATTATTTTCCAATAAAAGGAACTAGGACTCTTTGGCTGATTCTAGGAGTGCGGTAAGAAATGTACAAACTGAGCCTGGGTGTCTTATAGTGTCTCAATATAAGGAAGTGCTAAACAAAAACCCCAAAACCAAACAACAACAAAAACATATTGATGTCTAAGATACACAGGAGCCAACAGAAAGAGCTCCCAGTGGCCAAAACTGGAAGACTTTGAGCAATAAAATAAACTGAATTAATGAAAAATTGTATTATGATCCAAAGTATAAAATAAATGCCCATGAGTTCATACTGATATAAATAAATGATTGAATAAGTAAATAAATAAGAAAGAACAATCTCCCATGTAAAAGAATTCCAAATAATTTTCGTGGATACTTTGCCCTTAAGGACAAGGAGCGTAAGTCCGCACTCTAAGTGTGAAATGTGCATAGTGAGTTTCATACGAATAATATGGTAGGGAAAGGGAGAAAAAAATAGAGTAACTTTACAGTGGCCAAACCTGAGAAACGCTATCTCAAGTCAGATGATCAAGGTTATGTCAACACATAAATCACATTGATAGCATGGACCCTTGATATTATATGATGATAATAGCTATTTACCTCTGTGGTCTTCCTACTGAAAACACATAATCCCAGTTTAAACATGAGAAAAAACATCACACAAATCTTGGTTGAGGGCTATTCTACAAAGTATCTCACCAGTACTCCTCAAAATTTTCAAGGTCATCAAAAACAAGGAAAGCCTGAGAAACTGTTACAGCCAAGAGGAGCCCAAGGAGACATGATGGCTAAACATACTGTGGTAACTTGGATGGGGTACTGGAGCAGAAAAAGAACGTTAGGTAAAAACCAAGGAAATCTGAATAGAGTATGGACTTAAGTTGATGATAATGTATAAATATTGGTTCATTAATTGTAACAAATTAACCATATTAATGTAAGATGTTAATAGGCGAATCTGGGTACAGAGTTTGAGGAAACTCTCTGCACTATCTACCCAATAATTCAGTAAATCTAAAACTGTTCTAAAATTTTAAAATTTACTTAAATATATCTGTCCCCAGATGTTAAGAGTAAAACCTCTAAGGATATAGGAACAATTGCATACAGAAACTCAGAATGACAAAAATTAAGTCACTAAATGCATTTTAAATCACTCTGTCTTGTGTTTGAGGAAGTTTGGAGTACATGTCTTAGGACAAGTGATAGCAATCACAGGTGTTCATAAAGTTGTCAATATTTCTCCAATTCACTAACCACTATCGGCAGGTGCTGACATAATCTGGCAGCTGCCAACACCAGAAGGTGCTATATCCCATGAGTAAAAATAATGAGTCCTTATTCCCTAACAAATAAAACTAGATCATCTTCATTACATCAGTTGGTAATTCTCTTTACATTAGGAGCAATAGATATTACCACATTCAAAGTGATTTTTATTCCTCTTTGCTTTATCTGGAACCTCAGTCAAAAGTGCAAGGCTTCCTGAAATAGGAAACGAGAGTAGACATTTATTTATACAAATGATTTATGTAACTAGTCTCTTGTTTTATGTAGGGTTCTTTGGTGGACTTTTGTCAGGTTTGTGTGGCTAAGAGGCTAATGAATCTCTTTTTTCCTTTTGTGTGTACTTTGCTGCAGGAAGAGGATGTGGCCTAAAAGAAAGATTTGAGGAAATTCTCACAGTTGAGCCCCCATTTGTCTGCATTTTCTTCTTTAAAAAAATAATTTTAGGCAAGGACTAAGACTGGTAATATTTGCATTGCACTTGGGCAAGTTTACAGTTTATGAAGTGAAGGTTCACTTCTTTCCCCGTTCAGATTATTAAAAGTAATCTTTCACATGTGTAAAGATATGTAGCTTTCAGTGTAGTAAAAGCACTGCCTTTGAGAAAGCCTTTAATGTTTCTCTTATTTGTATTTATGAGGTTTAAGTGTATGGTTCTCATGGTACATCTCAGCCCATTCTCAAATATTGTTATATACTAAAAGCTCATATAGTATTACTAATTCACACTGTTTTTCAAAAGAACTAAAGTTCAGAATCTTTTTCCTTAAAGTAATTTAACATTTTATATAACTTTCAGGCAGTACCAATATTTTAAAAATTAAAATAAAATAATGCTTTGCAAAAATCCTGTAATATTCATAGAGTGAATAAAATGTTGATAATTTGTCATTGGTCATACTTTATGTATGCAAAAGCTGAACAATGAATAAGGAAGACCGATGAAGTATTGACATCTTTGAATTGTGGTGTTGGTGAAGAAAATTGAATATAATACCCTGGACTGCTGAAAGAATGAACAAAACTGTCTTAGAAGAAGTACAATCAGAATGCTCCGTAGAAGCAAGGATGGCGAGATTATGTCTCACATACTTTGGACATGTTTTCAGGAGGGATCAGTCCCTGGAAAGCACATCATGCTTGGTAAAGTAGAGGGTCAGCAAAAAAGAGGAAGACCCTCAAAAAGATGGACAGACACAATGGCTGCAACAGTGGGCCCAACCATGCCAACAATAGTGTGGATGGCACAGAACCTGGCAATGTTTCATTCTGTTGTACATAGGATTGCTATGAGTTGTAACTGACTCGAAGGCACCTAGCAACAACATACTTTTACATCCTGAATAGCACTCTAGGGAAGACTTAGATTGGGAAGGAGAATAAGGAAAATGAATATATATTATTGGATAAACCACCAGCTAGAAGTATCCCCGTGTCTATTCAACCAGCTCCTGTACACCTCTGCCTTCTCATCTTGCCTCCAAACAGGAGTTGCCCACATAGTCTCATGTGTCTACTTGAGCCAAGATGCTTACTCCTCACCAGTATCATTTTCTGTCTTATAGTCCAGTCCAATCCCTGTTGAAGAGTTGGCGCCCGGAATGGTTCCAGTCTTGGGCTAACAGAAGGTCTGGGGACCATGAATTCTGGGGTCCTCATAGTCTCAGTCAGACCATTAAGTCTGGTCTTTTTACGAGAATTTGAGGACTGCATCCCACTGTTCTCCTGCTCCATCAAGGATTCACTGTTGTATTCCTGTCAGGGCAGTCATTGGTCGTAACTGGGAACCATCTGGTTCTTCTGGTCTCGGGCTGATGTACTCTCTGGTTTGTGTAGCCCTGTCTGTCTCTTGGGCTCATAATTGCCTTGTGATTTGGCATTCTTCATTCTCCTTTGCTCCAGGTGGGTCGAGCCCAATCGATGCATCTTAGATGGCTGCTTGCTAGTGTTTAAGACCCCAGATGCCACTAACCAAAGCAGGATGTAGAATGTTTTCTTAATACATTTTGCTATGCCAATTGACCTAGATGTCCCCTGAAACCATGGTCCCCAAACCCCCGTCCCTGCTACTCTGGACTTTGAAGGGTTCAGTTGTATTCAGAAAACTGCTTTGCTTTTTTTTGGTTTAGTCCAGTTGTGCTGACCTTTCCTGTATTGTGTGTTGTCTTTCCCTTCACCTAAAATAGTTCTTGTCTACTATCTAATTAGTGAATACCCCTCTCCCACCCTCCCCACCCTTGTAACCATCAAAGAATATTTTCTTCTGCATTTAAACTTTATTTTGAGTTCTTATAATGGTGGTCTCATACAATATTTATCCTTTTGCAACCGACTAATTTCACTCAGCATAAAGCCTTCCAGATTCCTCCATATTATGAGATGTTTCACAGATTCATTTTTGTTCTTAATGTTGCGTGGTATCCCCTTATGTGAATATACCATAGTTTATTTATCCATTCATGAGTTGAAGGGCATCTTGGTTGCTTCCACCTTTTTGCTATTGTAAATAATGCTGCAAGGAACATGGGTGTGCATATCTCTGTTTGTGTGAAGGCTCTTATTTCTCTAGGGTATATTCTAAAGAGTAGATTTGCTGCTTTGCATGGTAGTTCTACTTCTAGCTTTTTAAGGAAGCACCAAATCGATTTTCAAAGTGATTGCACCATTTTACATTCACACCAGCTGTGTATAAGTGTTCCAGTCTCTCCACAACCTCTCCAACATTGATTGTTTTGTGTTTTTTGGATTAATATCAGCCTTATTGGAGTGAGATGGAATCTCGTTGTAGTTTTGATTTGCATTTCTCTAATGGCTAATGATCATGAGCATTTCCTCATGTATCTGTTAACCTCCTGAATGTCTTCTTTGGTGAAGTGCCTGTTCATATCTTTTGCCCATTTTTTAATTGGGTTATTTGTCTTTTTGTAATTGAGTTTTTGCAGTATCATGTAGGTTTTAGAGATCAGAGACTGATCGGAATTGTCCTAGCCAAAATCTTTATCCCCCTCCGTAGTTAATCTTTTTATTCTTTTGGTGAAGTCTTTGGATGAGCATACGTGTTTGATTTTTAGGAGCTCCCAGTTATCTTGTTTCTCTTCTGATGTTTGTGCATTGTTAGTTACATTTTGTATACTGTTTTTGCCATGTATTAGAGCTCCCGGCATTGTCCCTGTCTTTTCTTCCATGATCTTTATTGTTTAAGTTTTTATATTTAGGTCTTTGATCCATTTTGAGTTAGTTTTTGTGCATGGCGTGTGGTATGGGTCTTGTTTCATTTTTTTGCAGATGGATATCCAGTTATGCCAGCACCATTTGTTAAATAGACTGTCTTTTCCCCATTTAACTGACTTTGGGCGTTTGTCAAATATCGGCTGCTCATATGTGGATGGATTTATGTCTGGAATCTCAATTCTGTTCCATTGGTCTATGTATCTGTTGTTGTACCAGTACCAGATTGTTTTGACTACTCTGGTGGTATAATATGTTCTAAAATCAGGCAGTGTGAGGCCTCCCACTTTGTTCTTCTTTTTCAGTAATGCTTCACTTATCCGAGACCTCTTTCCCTTCCATATGAAGCTGATGAATTTTTTCTTCATCTTATTTAAAAATGTCATTGGTATTTGGATCGGGATTGCATTGTATCTAGATCGCTTTGGGTAGAATAGATATTTTTACAATGTCAAGTCTTCCTATGGATGAGCAAGGTATGTTTTTCCACTTATGTAGGTCTCTGTTGGTTTCTTGCAGTAGTGTCTAGTCTTTTATGTCTCTGGTTAGAATAATCCTAAGTATTTTATCTTCTTGGGGGCTATTGTCAATGGTATGGGTTTGGTGATTTCCTCTCTGATGCTCTCTTTGTTGATGTAGAAGAATCTAACTTATTTTTTATGTTTACCTTGTATCCTGATACTGTTTAACTCTTCTACTAGTTTCAGTCATTTTTTTGAGGATTCCTTAGGGTTTTCTGTGTTTAAGATCATGTCATCTGCAAATAGAGATAGTTTTACTTTTTCTTTGCCAATTTGGATGCCCTTTATTTCTCTATCTAGCCTATTTGCTTTGGAAGGACCTCCAGCAAAATGTTGAATAAGAGTGGTGATAAAGGGCATCCTTGTCTGGTTCCCATTCTCATGAGGAATGCTATCAGACTCTCTCCATTTTGGATGATGTAGGCTGTTGGCTTTGTATAAATGCCCTTTAATATGTTGAAGAATTTTTTTTTCTATTCCTATATTGCCGAGAGTTTTTATCACGAATGGGTGTTAGACTTTTTCAAATGCCTTTTCTGCACCAATTGAGAAGACCATGTGCTTCTTGATTTTTGTTTTATTTATATGATGGATTACATTGATTGTTTTTCTAATGTCGAACCATCCCTGCATACCTGGTATGAATCCCACCTGGTCATATTGAATTATTTTTTTATATGTTGTTGAATTCTGTTGTTTAGAATTTTGTTGAGGATTTTTGCATCTAAGTTCATGAGGGACATAGGTCTGTAATTTTCTTTTTTGTGGTGTCTTTGCCTGGTTTTGATATCAGGGAAATGCTGGCTTCATAGAATGAGTTAGGGAGTATTCCATCCTTTTCTACGCTCTGAAATACCTTTTTAGTATTAGTGGTGTTAACTCTTCTCTGAAAGTTTGGTAGAATTCTTCAGTGAAGCTGTCCGGGCCAGGGCTTTTTTTTTTTGTTGGGAGTTTTTTAATTACTTTTTCAATCTTTTCTTTTCTTATGGGTTTATTTAGTTGTTCTACCTCTGTTTGTGTTAGTTTAGGTAGGTAGTGTTTTTCTAGAAATTCATCCATTTCTTCTAGGTTTTCAAATTTGTTAGAGTACAATTTTTCATAGTAATCTGATATGATTCTTTTAATTTCAGTTGGGTCTGTTGTGATATCACACATCTCATTTCTTATTTGGGTTATTTGCTTCCTCCCCTGTTTTTCTTTTGTCAGTGTGGCCAATGGTTTATCAATTTTGTTAATTTTTTCAAAGAACCAGCTTTTGTTCTTGTTAACTCTTTCTATTGTTTTTCTGCTCTCTAATTTAATTCTGCTCTAATTTTTATTATTTGCTTTTTTCTAGTGACTGAGGGTTTCTTTTGTTGCTCTCTATTTGTTCAAGTTGTAGGGATAATTCTTTGATTTTGACCCTTTCTTCTTTTTGGATGTGTGCATTTATTTCTATAAATTGACCTCTGAGGACTGCTTTAGCACTGCTCCAAAGATTCTGATAGGAAGTGTTTTCATTCTCTTTGGATTCTATGAATTTCTTTATTCCAACCTTAATTTCTTCTATAACCTAGTCTTTTTTAGCAAGGTGTTGTTCAGTTTCAATGTGTTTGATTTCTTTCCCCTGCTTTTTCTGTTATTTATTTCTACTTTTATGGCTTTGTGGTCAGAGAAGATGCTCTGTAATATTTCAATGTTTTGGATTCTGTTAAGGCTTGCTTTATGACTTAATATGCAGCCTTTTCTAGAGAATGTTCGCGGTTTGTTGGTAAAGAAAGTATACTTGGCTGCTGTTGGGTGGAGTGTTCTGTATACATGTACGAGGTCAGGATGGCTGAGTGTGGCATTTAGATCTTCCATGTCTTTCTTTATTGAGCTTTTTTCTGTATGTTCTGTCCTTCACCTAAAGTGGTATGTTGAACTCCCTTACTACTATTGTGGAGCTGTCTTATCTCACTTTTCAATGCTGTTAGATTTTGTTTATGTATCTTGAAGCCCTGTCATTGGGTGCATAAATATTTAATGTGGTTATATCTTCCCGGTATATTGCCCCTTTAATATAGTGTTCTTCCTTATACTTTGTGGTGGGCTTAACTTTAAAGTCTATTTTTTTCAGAAATTAATATTGCCACTCCTGCTCTTTTTTGATTGGTATTTGCTATATATGTTCTTTCCCATTCTTTGAGTTTTAGTTTATTTGTGTCTTTAAGTCTAACATGTGTCTCTTACAGGCAGAATATAGATGGATCTTTTTTTAAATCCATTCTGCAACTTTGTGTCTCTTTATTGGTGAATTTAATACATTTACATTTAGCATAATTATGGATAGGTATGAGTTTAGTGCTGTCATTTTGATGTCTTTTTTGTGTGTTGTTGACAGTTTCTATTTTCCACTTAATTTTTTGTGCTGAGTAGTTTTCCTTTATAAAATGTTTTTTTCCTCTTTTCATTGTCAATTTTGTTTTTACTGAGTCTTTATGGTTTTCTTGTATTTTGTTTTGATGTGTAGGATTTTTTTAGTCTCCTTTGTGGTTACCTTATTGTTTACCCCTATTTTTCTAATTTAAACCAAACTTTTTTCTTTCTATATCGCCTTTACTTTCTCTCCATATGAAAGACCTGTGACTACATTTTTTAGTCCCTCTGTCTTGATTTAATGTTGTCATCTTTACATAATGACATCTCTGTTTCCCTGTTATGAGCATTTTTTTCTTGATTTATTTTTGTGATTCCCCTATCTGGGTTGATATCTGGTTTCTCTGTCCTGTGTTCTAGTCTTGGGTTATTACGTGATGTTATTGATTTTCTATCCTGAGGACTCCCTTTGGTGTGTCTAGTAGTTTTTTGGTTTGGTTTTGGCAAATTCCCTAAACTTCTGTTTATCTGGAAATGTCCTAATTTCACCTTCGTACTTGAGAGACAGTTTTGCTGGATATATGATTCTTGGCTGGCAATTTTTTTCCTTCAAGGCTTTATATGGGTCATACTATTGCCTTCTTGCCTGCGTGGTTTCTGCTGAGCAGTCCAAGCTTATTCTTATTGACTCTCCTTTGTAGGTGACTTTTTGTTTATCCCTAGCCACTCTTAAAATTCTCTCTTTATCTTTGGTTTTGGCAAGTTTGATTATAATATGTCTTGGTGACTTTCTTTTAAAGTCTACCTTATGTGGAGTTCAATGAGCACCTTGGATAGATATGCTGTCATCTTTCATGATATCAGGGAAGTTTTCTGCCAAATCTTCAACAATTCTTTCTGTATTTGCTATTCTCCCTCCCTGTCCTGATACTCCAGTCACTCATAGGTTATTTCTCTTGATTGAGTCCCACATGATTCTTACGATTTCTTCATGTTTTAAAATCCTTTTATCTGATTTTCCTTCTAATATATTAGTGCCAAGTGTTTTATATTCAGTCTCACCAATTCTGACTTCCACATCCTCAATTCTGCTTCTCTGACTTTCTATTGGGTTGTCTAATTCTGAAATTTCATTGTTAACCTTCTGAATTTCTGGTTGCCTTCTCTCTATGGATTCTTTCAGCCTATTAAATTTTTCAACATGTTCTTGAATAACCTTCTTCATTTCCTTGACTGCTTTATCTGTGTGTTCTTTGGTTTGTTCTGCATTTTGTCTCATCTCCTTGATCTCTTGAAGAGTTCTGTGTATTAATGTTTTGTATTCTACATCTGATAATTCCAGGATATATCTTCATCTGGAAGATTCCTTGATTCTTTGTTTTGGGAGCTTGTTGAAGCGATCATGGTCTGCTTCTTTATGTGATTTGATATTTACTGTTTTCTTCAAGCCATGTAAAAGTTATTGTATTAATTTATTTTGTTTCCTTACTGTGTCCTAGCTTCTTGCTTTGTTTTGTTTTGATATATCCAAAGAGGCTGCTTGAGTGAGCTTGATTTTTGGAGCCTTTTAAACTCCAATGCCCTGTCACCAGATGGCTAGAGCCGTTGCCAGGTATATGAGCTAGGAATCCATTCACTTTTCTTATATGGATTCACCTCAGGTTTTCAGGTAGTTCTTCACCAAGTGTGTGGTGCAGGCTCCCACCTACTGTCTTAGAGGAGCAGTGGTGATTGGTGAATGCACAGGTTTCTGAACAAGGCGGGAGGCTAACAACCATTCTCTGAATGCCTGTGAAGAAGGTGCATCCCTGTTCTCTGGTGTGCACAGGCAGGTGAGCTCTGGAGTTGTACTGTTGGCACTCAATGCTTTTAACTGTAAGGACTGGGAGCACCACTTATCCTTGGACCCCTGTGGTCGATGGCTAGGTGACATGGGTGGAGTCACCAGTCCTCAGGACGCTTATGTGGGTAGGTAAGGACCCTGCTTAATAGGCAGAGTGGTGTCAAACATCAAAATCCCTCTTCTCCAGCATACAGCTGAAACAGTTAAAGTCAGACTTCAGGTACATACACCCTTGCACTGTGACAACAAGGGCCTAGGTACTGAAATAGGGCCATATGGGTCCATTCAGTAGTGAAAGGCATTCAAAGTCTGTGGACTGCTTGTGCCTGGACAGGAGCTGCTTCTGCCCTAAGTTCCCAGCTTAGAGAAGCCAGCAGATTATTTTTTTCCCCGTTTGGTAATTTGTTCCTTCTCCAAGGCCAGGTGAATGCCTCTGGGTGCACAGCAGGACCTATCTCCAGCCCAGGGAAATCAACTGTCACTGAAGCTGGCTCAGAGCCTACAGCAGAGGGAGGAGGGATCAGATAAATGGGAGAGAGTTGTTTCGAAAAGGGAACTGCTAGATCTGTGTGGTAAATTAGACCCAAGCACTTACTTTATGCTGAGAGTGCTGTTCTTCACTGATTCTGGAGGCCTGAGTAGACTCTGTGCTGCTGGCTCTCTGTGGCTAAGGTAACTGCATCCTGAACGCTACTGCCAGCCCCACCATGGCTGCACCAGGGGATCAGGCCTTTGCCACTTGCTTGCCCTCTTTTGCTGAAGTAGCCACGTCCTGAAGGCTACCGCCAGCCCCTCTGCAGTCGTGCCAGGGGATCAGAGCTGAGGGGCGGCGGTTCCTACTGGGTCAGGTCTGCCAACTCCTTGCTGCTTCTGAACCATCTCTCCCTCCCCTGCCACTCAGTCTGATTTCTTAACTTTGCCTTTGGTGTTCAGGGCTCCTAGGTTGTGATATATATAACTGATACACTTGTTTTTGGGTCTTTGTTGTAAGAGGGACCACCGGAAGCATCTCACTACTCTGCCATCTTGGCTGCTGCTCCATCCCTTTGCCCATTTTTTAATTGGATTATTAGTCTTTTTGTTGTAGAGGTGTATTTTCCTGTACATTTTAGAGAGTAGACCTTTGTCAGATTTATCAAAGCTAAATTTTTTTTCCCAGTCTGTAGGTTCTCTTTTTACTCTTTTGGTGAAGTCTTTTGATGAACGTAAGTATTTAATTCTTAGAAGATTCCAATAGTCTAGCTTGTCTTCTAGTGTTTTTGTATTGTAAGTTATGGTTTGTATCCTGTTAATGCCATGTATTAGGGCCTCTAGCATCAACCTTATTTTTTCTTCTACGATCTTTATAGTTTTTAGTTTTATATTTAGGAAAGAAAAATATAAATCACTACTGCAAGAAACCAAAAGAGACCAACATAAATGGAAAAACATATCATGTTTATGGATAGATAGACTCAACATTGTGAAAATGACAATTCTACTCAAAGCAATCTACAGATACAATGCAATCCTGATCCAAATACCAACAGCATTATTTAAAGAGATGGAAAACTAATCATTAACTTTATATGGAAAGAGAAGAGTCCCTGGATAAGAAAAGCATTATTGAAGAAGAAGAATAAAGTAGGAGGCCTCACACTACTTGACCTCAGAAACTACTATCCAGCTACAGTAGTTAATACGCCTGGTACTGGTATGACAGACACATTGACCAATGGAACAGAATTGAGAACTCAGATGTAAATCCATCCACCTATGGTCACTTGATCTTTGATAAAGGCCCAAAGTCCATCAAATGGAGGAAAAAAATCTTTTTAACAAATAGTGCTAGAAAAACTGGATGTCCATCTACAAAAAAATGAAACAGGACTCATACTTCACACCACACACAAAATTCATAATGGATCAAAGATCCTTTTTTGTCATTGTTGTAAAATATCTGTCACACAACTTTTGCAAATCCAACCTTTTACATGTGTACAATTTATTGAAAGTAATTACAATAATCAGCTGTGCAACCTTATGTAATCACTGCAATATTTCTATCACCATTAACCCCTCCTCTTCTCCTCCCTCCTGCCACTGTTAACCACTAATAAACTTTGTTCTCTGTACATTTGCCTTTTCTTGTCTTTTTATATACATGAGGTCATGTAATATACATCTATTTTTTAGCTACTCCAGTGTATTTTAAGATATATTAGCAAATTCTCAGTTTTGATTTAACCTAGTTTGATTTGAATTATTCTCAGTTGCAAATAAATGTGTCCTGACTAGTTAGTTCTGTAGACCTTTGCAAATAAAGCTAGTCTTCCTATCTCCTGACTTTTTGTAGTATTTTTCTCTTGGGTCTCTTGGTATTGTTATCATATGATCAAGTCTGTGTTTTTAGTTCCAGAACAATTACATTGCCCCTAGGGTTATGGTAGGGGTTGCTGTCTATATGCTATGTAGAATAATTAGAAGTATTTCTCCAGACTAGTAATGTTATTCTTGATGCAGTTGTATGGTTGAAGATTATATAGTAGGGTGTGTATGTATGTATGTGCACATACATGCACACACACATGCACGCACACACGCACATCATGTACATGTGTGCCTGTGCATGTGTCTTAGTCATCTAGTGGTGCTATAACAGAAATACCAGAAGTGGATGGTTTTAAAAAAGAGAAATTTATTCTCTCACAGTCTAATAGGCTAGAAGTCCAAAGTCAGGGCACCAGCTTCAGGGGAAGACTTTTTCTGTCTGTCAAAGCTGGAGGAAGGTCCTTGTCATCAATCTTCCTGTGTTCTAGGAGCTTCTCTGGGCAGGAACCTCAGGTCCAAAGGACATGCTCTGCACCCAGTGCTGCTTTCTTGGTAATATGATGTCCCCCACTCTCTACTCACATCCTTTTCCTTTTATCTCTTTTAAGATAAAAGGTGATACAGGCCACACTCCAGAGAAACTCCCTTTACATTGGATCAGGGATGTGACCTGAGTAAGGGTGGTACATCCCACTCTAATCCTCTTTAACATAATCTAATCTTGCCTAATTAACCACAGACAGAGATTAGGATCTATAACACATAGGAAAAATTAAATCAATCACAAAATGGAGGACAACAACACAATACTGGGCATCATGTTCTAACCAAGTCAACATATATTCTTGGGGGACACAGTTCAATCCATGACAGCATGTGTATGTTTATTTGGATGAGTTAGTGTTCAGATGAAGAGAGTTGAGGAGTTTTCAACTGGCCACCCTATTAAATAGCAGTACTTATTAAAAACAGTAAAATATTGCTAATTTTCTGTCTTACAAATTTTTTCCTAACATATTTTAGGAGCTATTTTGACCATTTATTTTCAGGGAACTTTTATCATCCACATTGGAAGTCATACTTCTCTAATAATTGGAAGTGGGAGAGGTGCCAAAAGTATATTCAAATCATATATCATTAGGTCTTTTATGGTTGGAAAGATTATATTGACCTAACTTTCCCTAAATAATCTGAAAGTATAATTTCCAACCTTTTCTGTATATATTCATTTGCAACAAAATATACCTGTTCTGAAATCCTATAAAATTTTCTGTCTCTATGCAAACTCAATTCTTCATGCCTTATCAAAAAAAATTTTTCCATGGATTAGAATGGTAATTTGGAAAGGAGGTAAACACCACGATGGTGATCTCAATTAAAATTGAGAATGCAAATTATTTGTTTCAATAAATGCCATAGGCTGTTGATAGAATTATTTGTCCATACTTGGTATTAAAACATATCTTCACTTTATTTCTGGGGAGTCTATCCATCCCCCAATTTTTCATATTGTGATTCAAACTCTGTCCAAATCCTGCCAAATGAAGTTATTTCACAAGACAAGTTAAATAGGTGTTTGGAAAATTGTTGAATTGATTATCTGTAATCATATAGAGTGAGCAAACAATTGATTAACTGAAGTCCTTATTTCTCAACCCATTGTTTCAGCATCATGCAAAACTAAATTCAGGTGCAAGAATCTCCTTTTTGATGTCATTGTTGCAGTTCTTGTTGTCTTTACTTCCTACACTATATCGGATCAGATGCTCCTTTTAGGGTCCCTATATTAGTACTTCCCTGTTTCATCACCAGCATATACTGAATGACTGCTGTGGTATTCCACAGATATACTTTCTCATCAGATGGCCAACTCAGCATAGCTAAGTATAAGTAATAATGGCTTCTGAACAATTATACTGCAGGCATTAACTCTAGAGTATTAAGAATTCTGCCCTGGAATTTGAAGTGAAGAATATATTATCACTTGTGTTATTATGAAAAGAAACTAATGGACACCTGTAGGGAACATATTTTCTCATCAATCAATTAAGCTTTTTTTTTTTTTTATAGTAACAGAGGATTAATTGGTTTAATATGCATTAAGTGAGGACAGGAGGGAAAAGATAGTGAATTTAATGTTTATCTTGTGAGGCCTGGTAATTTCCTTTCAATCATCTTTGAAATGAGATACTTTCTCTTTCATGAATGAGAACCTAAGTCTTTATTCACCATTTTAGAGAACTATCTTCTTGAATCTCAGATTACTGCCATCAATGACCTCTTTATTTTCCAGAGAGGTACTATATCATAACAAGACTAGATAGCTATTTAATTTCTGAACCGTCTAACTTCTCCGTGTGTGCAAAGTACATTTAATACAGTATGTGGTGCCGTAACTGATAATAAAAGAACTGTGTATTCAGATCAAAATAAATTTCATGAGAGGTTTCATATGAAAGAGAGGTTAATGGATTTCAGGAAAAAAAAATGGACTATGGTGTTTTGTCATTCAGTTACAGTGAGGTTTGATTTATTTTTATCAGATTGCCCTTTTCTTATCATAATAATTTGTAATAAATGGATCATAATAATTTACAATAAATGGAAACATAGGAGACAGTTCCTATTAGCTTAGAAGTAGCAGGTTGACCAATGACTTACACATGCTTGACCTGTCCCTCCACAACTTATTTTAAAATAAAATTAAGGTGATGTGAAAGACAGTCTCTTCTGAAAAGCAAGTTTGATTAGGAATTTATCTATTGGCTTGACTAGTAACTGTGTACAATACATACATAAGGTCTTTTCTAGATTACCTGAGGAATTATGAAATGATTTTATAAGTGATGTGGATCGCACAAAGTGTTTTATGGAAATCCTTGGGGGTAGCAAATCTGTCCTAAGAGCACTTAACACATCAGCACTTGGCATCAGACTGCACAGTAACCATGAATTAAATAGTCTCTCTGAGGAGTCCAAGTGTTACCTAAAAAAGGTAATAAACAACTTGTGAACAGGATATAGTTTCACAAAAGGGTTAGAAGATGACAAACCAATAAGTGCCATTGGTACAAGATTTTAAAGGGCTTCCTACTAGACAAAACAATGTTCGACTTTGGAATTGTAAGCTGGATAGTTCTCTATTAATTAATCTCCCACTCAGAGTCATTTTTCTCTCCTTGGGGGTCACATGGCACTTTTCTGTATTTCAATTAGGGCACTAATGACTTTCTACTGCCTTATCTTCCTCCACTAGAATGGATGTGGATTTTTCATATATGTATCCCCCACAGTTCCTTGTATATATGAAAACCAAAACCAGTTGCCATGGAGTTGATTCTGACTCATGGGACTCCATGTGTATAAGTGTTAAACTATGCTCTATAAGGTTTTCAATGGCTGTAATCTTTCAGAAGATTTCCAGGCCTTTCTTCCAAGATACCTTCTGGTGGACTCAAACTTCCAACCTTTCAGATAGCAGCTGAGTTTTTTAACCACTTGCACCAACCAGGAACTCCTGAGGGGCTAGGTAAATGTTTGTTGAATAAATAAATAACTTGGATGACCACAATATATCCACAAAATTGCAGAATGATAGGTTTTGAAACAATAAGGAAACACTTTTAAGATGAATTAAAAGAAATAAAATTATGGTAAAGACTGAAAAAAATTTAAAAAAAAGATCATGAAGTTTGTCATCCAGTAAGTTTTTAATTGAGCTCCTGCAATATACTCTGCTAGGAGCAGTGGTTATAAAGATGACTAAGGCATAGTCTCTTTCCTAAAGGAGCATGAATGTGCTCATTCCATGCAAAGTATACTTTTTATCAAATACATTTTTTTCAAATATATATGTAACATTTCAACAATCTTCACATGTGCAGTTCAATGGCATTGATTATAAGCATATTTTTATTATTTCTTTAATCATATTTTATTGTGTTTTAGGTGAAAGCTTATACAGCAAATTAGGTTCCCCTTAACAATTTTTATACAAATGCCATTGGTGCCATTGGTTAAAATTTTTACAATATGTCAGCATTCTCATTATTTCCATTCTGTAAGAGTAATTTTAAATGGATTTTAAATTTACAAAGAGTTATTATTAAGAGATACCAGGGTATTTATGGTTATAGTGGTAATCTTAAAAGAATGAGTCAGAGAGAGCAACTATATTTATGCAAAACCTATCCCACAGTGCTGTGTCAGACTACTATATTCTTAGGATGGATGACTTTATTTGACCACCTCTCAAATGCCTGCCCTTTCAAGATCTTGTGTGCTTAGCTGTGAAAATGTGACTTAAAATAGTTAACATGGATTCTATTAATGTGTAATTTTCTTACTAGGAGTTGTCTCAACAACTATCAAAATATCAGTAATAAGCAGCATAATTTCTACCTACAAAATGAATCACACATATCGTATTTACAGGCATCTATAGGTCCTTCCTCCTTGGAAAATATATAAATGCATGAAACATATATTCTCAATCTTTGTAATGTGTTTTATGATCACTAAAAGTAGAATTATAGTAGGGCAGTGTCCTTGAGTGATTTTAAAATTCGGTCTCCAATTAAATGTGACTTTTTGCACTTGGACTTTCAGAGAGATGGAATTCACTCAGAATATTTAATAACAGACATCTGCTGAATGGGTTTATTTTCATGAGAGAGGAAACATGGATAGCTCACAAGAATTCCCACATTACCTTTTTCTTTCATCACTAGTGAATATTTCACCCATTAGACTACTCAAGATTTTTAACATTATTCCCACTGTTCTTCAAATTAAGATTCAGGGAGAGACAGTCCAAGATGGTGGCTTAGTTACGCACACCGTGCCGTCTCCCTACAGCAAAGAACTGAGAAACCAAGTGAAACAGAGTCAGATGACAATCAGGGAACCCAGAATAGCAAATGAAAGGATAAAGAATTAAATTGAACACCGAAGGGAAGGAGAAACTGACTGAAAACAGAGAACAGAGAGCCTTATGGACTGTAGTTGCCTTGCCAGCTGGCCCGGTGCAGCATGGCCATCTTGAGACAAAGCAAGCAACATTTCCAGGTGAGGAGCACAGGAAGGCAACTTCAAGAATCCACAATAGGAGACACAGATACTGTGTAGACAAACCCAGAGCAAATCCAAGTGAGAAGAACACACACTGGCTCTAAGGAAAGAAAGTGCAGGAAGGTGGATGAGAACTCTAGGGATCCAGGAGACCACAGAGCAGGAAGGGAGCCAGAAAATAGGGACAGCACTACTCATCAGCAGTGGTCTCTGATCATTTGGGAGGGTGGTGCTGATGTAGTGGAGAAAACTTGGAGTGGCTGCTAGAGATCACCCACCTGATGACACTCTGGACTGCCCCCCCACCTTGTATTTGGTTGGGGCCAGGTTCTGATAGCCAGATGCACTCCATGGGGAATGCTCTAGGATCCACAGCAGAGACTGGAAGAACATGCTTCCCCCTTCTTCTCTCCATGACCTCTCAGTAACCCGGGATGTGCCCCACCTCCCCCCTTACCAGGCGATCTGAGACATGCACTCTTGCACCATCAGATTTGCAACCTGAGGTTCGTGCATGCTCCACCCATTTCTGTGCTGCCCTGCCTGCCTGGAGATTGGCAGTGTGCATTCCCACCACCAGACTGATGACTGGAAGAACAAGACCCCTCCCCCTGCTCCCATCCACCCAGAGACCAGTGTTTCAAGTTCCCATGCCACCCATCCTGTAACTATCGACCCATGCAACCTCACCCCACCCACCTGGCAACCGGTGGTACACACACACTGCACTTAACCTAGCAACTGGTGAGTATGCTTCCAAAACCCATGCCCCAGTGACCAGATGGACATATATATCACCTCATCAGCATCGCCAGTCACATGTTGACAGGCACCATCTGCGCCTTTGCCAAACAACAAACAGGAGAGCCTAGTGCACTCATCCAACATCTACCCCAATGCAATGTCACATGTTCCACACCAACACAGCTCCTGCAGGCCATCTGCACTTGCACTGAACTCCCTTGATACCCCACCACCTACTGAGATGCCTATTTGTGCACACAGAGCAGACCTACCCTGTTCATTTGGGTAGCACTCCCTCATATCCTGCCCTGACCTCCAGAGAACACAATAACCACTAGCACCAACCTGGAAGGACCCCATGGTCCCACAAGGGCTGTGGAGGGACCCTGACCACTCAATACTTGTCACCCAATATCAGGGAAAGAACCGCCTCTCCCACCTCCACTCAATCTTGTAAGGAAGACATATGAGCCTAACCACAGAGGACTCACCATATCCGCTAGTAACAAGAAATCATGCCCAGCCAACAGACAACACCTAAGTCACACATAGACCAGCACCACAAAACAACAATTGAAATAATACAAAGGAGGAAAGGCATTCTAAAGGAAAAGAGAAGAAACAAAGTTCTGAACACATCAAAACAAAACAAAAATAAGCACAAAACTAACATATGTTTATATATATATAATATACATATAAATTAACACCTTAATGCCTTATAGACAGCAGGCAATAAAAATCATATGAATAAATCGGATAAAATGGCACAACAAAATGAGCTAAAGGGGCAGAAAACCTTCCCAAGAAAGAAACAGTAATAGAAGTACCTTATAAGGAATTCAAAAGACTTATATACAGAATCCTTAAAGAGATCAAGGAAAACACAGGAAAAAACCCTAGAAGGACTCGAGAAAACAATCAATACAAGAACAAAATGACAAAATAAATAGACAAGTGGAAACCATACAAAAACAACAACTAGAAATCCAGAAGATTAAAAATAAAAAATCAGACATAGAGAATGCAAGAAAGGACATAGAAGGAGAACTGAATCCATGAAGGAAGAATCAATAAAATAGAGGACTAATCCCTTGATACTGCTTTGTTTGAGGAACAATCAGAAAGAATGCAGAAAAATGAACAAATTCTAAGAGTTACGTGAGACAGTATAGAGAGGAATAATTTTTGAAAACGTGTTGGCAGAAAATTTCCCTAATATAATGAAAGACAAAAAGGTTTCTATCCAAGAAGTTTAATGAATCCCATACAGGATGGAACTCAAAAGAAAGTTTCGAAGACACGCCATAGTGAAGCTTTCCAAAAACAAAGACAAAGAAAGAATTCTGAGAGCAGCTTGTGAATAACAAAATATCACCTACAAAGGGGCACCAATAAGACTAAGTGCTGATTTCTTGGCAGAAACCATGCAGTCATGAAGGCAATGGGATGACATACATAAAACCTTAAAGAAAAGAATACCAATCGAGAATCATGTATCCAGCAAAGCTGTATTTCAAATATGATGGTGAAACTAGGACATTACCAGAGAAACAGAAATTAAGGGTATTTATAAAAACCAGACAAACCTTACAGAAATATTAAAGGCAGTACTTCAGACAGAGAACCAATGATATCAGACAACAACCTGAGGTTAAGCACACAGCAGCATCACAGATACCAACCCAGATAAAGAATTCCCAAAATTAAAATAAAGCTGCAAAACTGAAACCAGGGAACCAGAGATGTCAATCCATAAACAAAGACCACTTCAAAACAAAAAGGGAGAATAAATGGTGTAGTTATACAACTTCCACTTGGAGAGGAAATCAAGACAATAGCAAGATATAACAATTTTTTTAATAATTTTTTTCTTTCTTTTTTTTGTAATTTTTATTGTGCCTTAAGCAAAAGTTTACAAATCAAGTCAGTCTCTCATACAAAAATTTATATATGCCTTGTTATATACTCCTCATTGCTCTCTCAATGAGACAGCACTCTCCTTCCCTCCACTCTCTATTTTCGTGTCCATTAGGCCAGCTTCTGACACCCTCTGCCCTCTCATCTCTCCTCCAGACAGGAGCTGCCCTCATAGTCTCATGCGTCTACTTGATCCAGGAAGCTCACTCTTCACCAGTATCATTTTCTATCCCATAGTCCAGTCCAATCCCTGTCTGAAGAATTGGCTTTGGGAATGGTTTCTGTCTTGGGCTAACAGAAGGTCTGGGGACCATGACCACTGGGGTTCTTCTAGTCTCAGGCAGACCATTAAGTCTGGTCTTTTTATGAGAATTTGGGGTCTGCGCTCCACTGCTCTCCTGCTCCCTCAGGGGTTCTCTGTTGTGTTCCCTGTCAGGGCAGTCATCAGTTGTAACCAGGCACCATCTAGTTCTTCTGGTCTCAGGCTGATGTAGTCTCTGGTTTACATGGCCCTTTCTGTCTCTTGGGCTTATAATTACTAACAGAATGTTTTAAACTTAGGACTACAAAGATAAATTTTAGAGTAACCCCAAGGAAAATTAATAATTATACTTACTGAAATAGAAAAGACTCAGAAAACAAAAGACAACAACAACAAAGGATACAAAAAGAAAATCCATAAACAAAAAGAACTCAGCACAAAATATTAAGTGGAACAAAGAAACCATTAACACCACACACACACACAAAACATAACAAATGGCAGGAGTAAATTCAAACCTATAGAAAACCACACTGCATGTAAATGGTTTAAATGCACCAGTCAAGAGACTGAGAGTGGCAGAATGGATAAAAAACCATGACCCATCAATATGTTGCCTTTCAGAGACAAACCTTAGACACAAAGAAAGAATAGGTTAAAAATCTAAGGATGGAAATATATATATATATCAAGCAAACAGTAAACAAAAGAAAGCAGGAGCGGCAATAATAATCTTTGATAAAATGGACTTTAAGTCAAAATCCCTTATAAGACAAAAAGAAGGGCATTATAGAATGATTAAAGGTTCACTCCACCAAGAGGACATAACCATAATAAATGCATTATTGTTGTTAGGTGGAGTCAGGACAATTCCGACTCATAGTGACCACATGTACAACAGAATGAAATACTACCTGGTCCTCTGCCATCCTCACAATTGTTGTCCTGCTTGAGCCCATTGCTGCAGTCCATGGTATGCTCCATATTCTTTGCCAACACCATAATTCAAAGTCATCAATTCTTCAGTCTTCTTTATTCATTGTCCAGCTTTCACATGTGTATGAGGTGATTGAAAACACCACGGCTTAGGTCAGGTGCACCTTAGTCCATAAAGTGACATCTATGCTTTTTAAAACTTTAAAGAGGCCTTTTGAAGCAGATTTGCTCAAAGCAATGCGTCATTTGATTTGTTGATTGCTGTTTCCAGGTGCATTGATTGTGGGTCCAAGTAAAATGAAATTCTTGACAACTTCAGTCTTTTCTGCAGTTATCATGATGTTGCTAATTGGTCCAGTTTTGAGGATTTTTGTTTTCTTTATGTTGAGGTGCAATCCATACTGAAGGCTGTGGTTTTTGATGTTCATCAGTAAGTGCTTCAAGTCCTCTTCACTTTCAGCAAGCAAGGTTGTGTCTTCTGCATATTGAGGGTTAATGAGTCTTTCTCCAATCCTGATGCCTCATTCTTCTTCATGTAGTCCAGCTTCTTGGATTATTTGCTCAGCATACAGATTGAAAAACCATAGTGAAAAGATACAGCCCTGACACACCTGAATTTAAACCACAAAATGTCCCCTTGTTCTGCTCGAACAACTGCCTCTTGGTCTATGTACAGGTTCTGCTTGAGCACAATTAAGTGTTGTGGAATTTCATTCTTCACAACATTACCCATAATTTGTTATGATCCACACGGTTGAATGCCTTTGCATAGTCAATAAAAGACAGGTAAATGTCCTTCTGGTATTTTCTGCTTTCAGCCAAGATTAATCTGATATCAGCAATGATACCCCTCATTACATGCCTTCTTCTGAATCTGGCTTGAATTTCTGGTAGCTCTCTGTCAATGTACTGCTGCAACTGCTTTTGAATGATCTTTAGCAAAATTTTACTTGCGTGTGATATTAATGATATGGTTCAATAATTTCCGCCTTCTGTAGATTACCTTTCTTTGAAAGGAGCACAAATATGGATTTCTTGTCAGTTGGCCAGGTAGCTGTCTTCCAAATTTTTTGGCATAGATGAGTGAGTGCTTCCAGCACTGCATCCATTTGTTGAAACATATCAATTGGTAATCTGTCAATTCCTGACACCTTGGTTTTCGCCAATGCCTTCAGTGCAGCTTGGACTTCTTCCTTCAATGCCATTGGCTCTTGACCATAAGCTACCTCCTGAAATAGTTGAAAGTCAACCAGTTTTTTTCAGTGCAGTGACTCTATTTATTCCTTCCATCTTATTTTGATGTTTCCTGCGTCTTTTGGTATTTAATATTGAAGTAGAAAGACTCTACTTCAATATTGCAACTCGAGGTCGAATTTTTTCTTCAGTTCTTTCAGCCTGAGAAATGCTGAGTGTGTTCTCCCATTTTGGTTTTCTAATCAAGGTCTTTGCATATTTCATCATAATAATTTACTTTGTCTTCTCAAGCCACCTTTTGAAATCTTCCATCTAGCTGTTCTACTTCATCATTTCTTCATTGCCTTTAGTTACTCTATGTCCAAGAGCAAGTTTGAGAGTCTCCTTTGATATCCATTTTGGTCTTTTCTTTCTTTTTAATTACCTCTTGCTTTCTTCATGTACGATGTCCTTGGTGTCATTCAACAACTCCTCTGGTCTTCAGTCATTAGTGTTTAATGTGTGAAATCTATTCTTGAGGTAGTCTCTGCATTCAGGTGAAGTATACTCAAGGTCATACTTTGGCTGTCACGGACTTATTCTAATTCTCTTCAGCTTCAACTTGAATTTGCATATGAGCAACTGATGGTCTTTTCCACGGGGAGCCCCTGACCTTGTTCCAATTGATGGTATTGAACTTTTCCATCTTCTCTTTCCACAGATGTAGTCAGTTTGATTCCTGTGTATTCCATCTGGTGAGAGCCACTCATATAGTCACTGTTTATGTTGGTGAAAAAAGGTATTTGCAATGAAGTCTTTGGACTTGCAAAATGCTATCATAAGATCTCCAGTGTTATTTCTATCACCAAGGCCATATTTTCCAACTACTGTTCCTTCTTTCTTTCCAAGTTTTGCATCCATATCACCAGCAATTACCAATACATCTTGATTGCATGTTTGATCAATTTCAGACTGCAGAAGTTGGTAAAAATCATCTATACTCTCTTCTTTGGTGTTAGTGGTTGGTATTAATTGGTCTTCCTTGTAGACATATGGATATTATCACTGACAGCATTGTGGAGCCCTGGTGTCACAGTCATCAAGAACTTTGGCTGATAACCAGAAAGTTGGCATTTTGAATCCACCAGCCATTCTTTGGAAACCCTGTGGGGCAGTTCTACTCTGTCTTATAGGGTCAGTATGAGTCAGAATCAAATTGACTGCAATGGGTTTTTCTGGACAGCATTGTACTTCAGAAGAGATCTTGAAATGTTCTTTTTGACAATGAATGCATGCCATTCCTGTTCAATTTGCTATTCACAGTGTCTTAGTCATCTAGTATGGTTATAAGAGAAATACAAGTGGATTGCTTTAATAAACAGACGTTTATTCTCTCACAGTCTATTAGGCTAGAAGTCTGCATACAGGGCAAGAGCTTCAGAAGAAAGCTTTCTCCGTCTGTCAGCTCTGGAGGAAAATCCTTGTCATCAACATTCCCCTGGTCTAGAAGCTTCTCAGTGTAGGGATCCCAGGTCCAAAGGACGCACTCTGCTCCTGGCACTACCTTCTCAGTAGTATGAGATCCCCATGTCTCTCTGCTCAATTCTCTCTTTTGTATCTCAAAAGAGATTGACTTTAGACACAACTTAATCTTGTAGATTGAGTCCTGTCTCATTAGCATAACTGCTACTAATCCCGTCTTATTAACATCATAGTGATAGGATTTACAACACATAGGAAAATCACATTAGATGACAAAATGATGGACAATCACAGAATGCTGGGAATCATGGCCTAGCCAAGTTGTCACATATTTTTTGGAGGCGTAATTCAATCCACAACACCCAGCATAGTATATCATATGATTGTTCCATTCAAAATGGCGATATCAGTCCATTTCAGCTCACTAATGCCTAAGATATTGATCTTTATGGGTTCCATTTCATTTTTGATGACTTTCCATTTTTATTAGATTCAGATTTCATACATTCCACATTTTGATTATTAACAGATGTTTATAGCTATTTCTTCTCATCCTGAGTCCTGTCACATCAGCGAATAAAGGCCCCAAAAGCTTGATTCCATCCACATCATTAAGATTGACTCTGCTTTGAAGAGATAGCTCTTCCCCAGTCATATTTTGAATGATTTCCAACCTGAGGGGCTCATCTTTCAGCACTATATCAGACAATATTCCACTACTATTCATGAGATTTTCACCAGCTAATTTTTTTCAGAAGTAGACTGCCAGGTCCTTCTTCCTAGTCTGTTTTAGTCTGGAAGCTCAGTTGAAACCTGTCCACCATGGGTGACATTGCTGGTATTTGAAATATTGGTGGCATAGCTTCCAGTATCACAGCAACACACAAGCCACCACAGTATGACATAATAAATAAATAACATAATAAATATAAGTACACCAATGACAAAGTTCCAAAATACATAAAACAAACTCTAACAGAATTGAAAAAAGAAATTGATAGTTGTACAATAATAATAGGAGACTTTACCATCCACTTTTAATGATGGATAGAACAACTAGATAGAAACTCAAAAGAGATACAGAAGTGTAAATAGTGCAATCAACCAACTCAACTTCAAAGACATATGGAGAACACTACTCAACAGCAGCACAGTCCACATTCATCTCCAGAACACACGTATCATTCTTCAGAATAGACCATATTTTAGGCCACAAAGCAAGGCTTAATAAATTTAAAAAAATGAAATAATACAAAGCATCTTCTCTGATCATAACTATAAAACTGGAAATCAATAACAGAAAGACAAGGAAAAAAATAAATCCATGGAAACTGAATAGCACCTTACTTAAAAACTATTGGGTCATAGAAACATTTAAAAATGAAATTAAAAAAACTCTTAGAATCAAATGAGAATGAAAACACAGCATATCAAAACCTTTGGGACATAGCAAAAGCAGTGCTCAGAGGTGAATTACTAGCAATAAATGCACACAACAAAAAAGAGACAGCCAAAAATAATAGCTTAACCCTACAAGTTGAAAAATAGAAAAAGAACAGCAAAAGAAGGCCACAACCACCAAAAGAAAGGTATAATAAAGACCAGAGCAGAAATAAATGAAATAGAAAACAGAAAAACAATAGAAAGACTCAAAAAGACTAGATTTGGTTCTTTGAGAGGATCAATCAAATTGACAAACCGCTGACCAAATGGACAAAGGAAAACAATGAGAAGATGCAAATAACCAAAATAAGAAATGAGATGGATGACATTAGAACAGAAGCTACTGAAATAAAACAGATCATAACAGAATATTAAGAAAAATCATACTGCAACAAATATGAAAACCTAGAAGAAATGAACAATTTCTAGAAATACATGTCCTACCTAAACACAAATATAGATAGAAAATTTGAACAGACTCATAAAAAAAGAAGAAATTCAAGATGTGAAAAAAAAAAAGCTCCGAACCCCATGCCCCCCCCCAAAAAAAAAAACAAAAAAAAAAACGCCCAGGCCCAGACTGCTTCACTGGAGAATCTTACCAAGCATTCAGAGAAGATTTGACACCAATTCTACTTACATTATTCCAGAATATAGAAAAGGAAAGAATACTCCCTAATTCATTCCATGAAGCCAGCATAACACTGACACCAAAGCCAGGCAAAGGTACAACTGAAAAAGAAAAACACAGACCAATTTCCTTCATGAATATACACACAAAAATTCTAGCCAATGAAATTCAACAGCATATCAAAAAATAATACATCATATCAGGGCTGCAAGGATGTTCAACATCAGAAAATCAATCAATGTAATTCACCACATAAATAAAGGAAAAGATTCACATGATCATCTCAGTCAACACAGAAAAGGTATTTGATAAAAACTCTCAGCAAAATAGGATTAGAAGGGCAATCCCTCAATATAATTAAGGGCATATATGCAAAACTAACAGCTGACATTGTTCTCAGTGGAGAAAGATTGAGAGCATTCTCCTTGAGAATGGGGACAAGACAAGGATGCCCTTTATCACCTCTCTTATTCAATATTGTTCTGGAAGTACTAGCTAGAACAATAAGGCCAGAAAGGGAAATGATGTGTACCCAAATTGGAAAGGAGGAAGGAAAAGTATCCTTGATATGTTTATATACATAGAAAATTCCTGAGGATCCACAAGAAAGTTACTGGAGCTCATAGTAGGATTCAGCAAAATGGCAGGTTACAAGATCAACAGACAAAAATCAGTTGGCTTCTGGTGGAATGGAGATGAAAAGAGAGAGTGGAGGGAGAGAGCGGCAGTCTCATGAGGGGGAAAGCAGTTGGGAGTATGTAGCAAAGTGTATATATGTTTTTGTGTGAGAGACTGGCTTGATTTGTAAACTTTCACTTAAAGCACAATAAAAATTTTAAAAAATCAGTTGACTTCTACACTAACACGGAGGACTCTGAAAAAGAAATCAAGAAAGCAATACCATTTACAATAGCCCCCAAATGGATAAAATACCTAGGAATAAACCTAAATAGGAATGTAAAAGATGTATACAAGGAAAATCATAAATCACGATTGCAACAAATCGAAAAGAGAACTACATAAATGGAAAAACACTCCATGCTCATGGATTGGAAGACTTAACATTGAGAAAATGCCAGTGTTACCAAAAGCGATCTAATGCAATCACGATCCGAATTCCAGCAACATTCTTTAATGAAATGGTGAAATGGAAAAATTAACCTCCAACTTTTTATGGGAAGGAAGGAGCCCCCAAATAGCTTAAGCAATATTGAAGAAGAACAAAGTAGGAGGACTCTTTCTTCCCGATCCCAAAATTTGCTATACAGCTATGGTAATCAAAACAGCCGGGTACTGGTTCAATGACAGACATACCAATGGAATAGAACTGAGAACCCAGAAATAAATCCATCCATCCTTGGGAAAAACTAGATATCCATATTCAGAAAAATGAATCAGGATCCATATCTTACACCAGGTACAAAAAATAACTCAAAATGGATCAAAGACCTAAAAGTTAAAGCTAAGACTATAAATTTCCTCAAAGATAACATAGAGTACAAACTAGGGGACCTAATTCTCATCATAAATAGCCCATCAAAAAATTAAAAATAGATGAATTCCAGAAGATAAATTAGATAACTGGGATCTCATAAAAATTAAATACTTATGCTCATCAAAAGACTTTACCAAGAGAGTAAAAACAGAACATACAGACTGGGAAAATATCTTTGGTTACAACATATCTGATAAGGGTTTAATTTCTGAAATATATCAAAAACTTCAACAACTCGACAACCAAAAGACAAACAATCCAATCAATAAATGGGTACAGTACATGGACAGACACTTCACCGAAAAGGACATTCAGGCTACCAACAAATTACATGAAAAGATGCGGGTAGTCAATAGTCAATAAAAAAAAAAAAAGCCAATAGAGAGATGCAAATCAAAACTACAATGAGATACCATCTCACCCCTGCAAAAATGACAATGATATTAAAAAACGATAATAGAAAACAACAAATGCTGGCAAGGTTGTGGGGGATTGGAACTCATACATTGCTGCTGGGATTGTAAAATGGTACAATCACTATGAAAAATGGTATGGAGCTTCCTCAAAAAGGTAGAAATAGAAATACCTTATGATCCAGCAATCCCACTCCTAGGTATATATCCTAAAGATATACGAGCACTGACCTGAACAGACATATGCACACTTCTGTTCATTGCAGCATTATTCACAATAGCATAAAGATGGAAACAACCTAAGCACCCACCAACGGATGAATGGATAAATAAATTGTACATACATACAATGGTACACTACACAACTATGAAGAATAATGAGGAGTCCGAGAAACATCTTATAATATGGATGAATCTTGAGTACATTATGCTGGGTGAAATAAGTCAATCATAAAAAGAAAAATATTATATGGTCCCACTATTGTTAAAAGTCAAGAATAGATATTCACACAGACAGAAAAGTTCTTTGATGGTCACCAGGGATGGGAGGGAGAGAGGAGAGGAGTCACTTTCTAGATAGTAGATACTTGTTACATTTGGTGATGGGAAAGGCAAGCCCAAATATGGGTGAAGTCAGCACAACTTGACCAAGGTAAATAAAGATACCAAAGAGTACACAAGAAAAAGGGACAATTTTTGGTAAATACTATCACATATACAATTTTGAACCAACAGTAAAAACAACCAAAAAATCGGTATGTGGTTACATAGGTAGATACGGATGCATATATGTGTCTAGGAAGGCATATGCAAGTAAGTGCACGTGTATGTATAGTTGTATCTGTAGGCATATGTATAGACATGTTTGCGAGTGCTGTATATATATCCACATATATAACAAACCACATGGGAAGCAGTATTGGAGGCTTCCTAGTGATACCCAAACAACAGGTGGCATCAGTTTACTGGGTTAAAGGCTTAGGACCATAGTCTCGGGGGCAGCTCTGCCAATTGGCATAACAGAGTTTACAAATATAATGTTCTACATCCTAGTTTGGTAAGTAGCATCTGGAGTTTTAAAAGCTTGTGAGCAGCCATCTAAGATACAACTATTGGTCTTTACTTGTATGGAACAAAAGAGAACGAAGGAAATCAAAGGCTCAAAGAAGAAACTAGTCCTTGGGACTAATAGCCCACATGAACAACAGCCTCTTCTAACCTGAGACCAGAAGAACTAGAAGGTGCCCGACTACTACTACCGATCATTCTCACCAGGGACACAATAGAAGGCACAAGTAGAGTGGGAGAAAAATGTAGAACCAAACTCAAATTACTAAAAAAGGCCAGACCTACTGTACCAATAGAGACTACAGGAATCACGAGTCTATCACCCTAAGATACACTTTGAACTTGGAATTGAAGTTATTTCTGCAGGTCACCTCTCAACTAAATAATAGATTGGCTTATAAAATAAACAATGCCACCCATGAGTAATGGGCTCCCTTCTTAAACAATTAACTGTATGAAACCAAAAGGCTAACTAACATTTACCCAAAAGCAAAGATAAGACGGCAAGGAGGAGAAGGAAAGTGAGATTAATGGAAACAGAACAAACAGAATGGAAATAATGAGAATGCTGATACATTGTAAAAATTGTAACCAATGGCATGGCACAATTTGTATAAAAATTGTTAAAAGGGAACCTAAATTGCTGTGTAAATTTTCATCTAAACACAAGAGAAACTATTTTAAAAAATAGGATTCAAGTTACTTTTCTCTCCCTCTCCTCTCACACATTTGATGAAATCTCAAATCAGGATGAGTTTAAAATTATTTTTTGCTAACATACATGCATTTAGTAAGAACTTGGAAAGTACTAGAATAATGTAGACTATTTTTGAGCAAAAATTCTTCTAACAAAAGTCCCCATGATGTGTCTTACAATACTGTCATTTTCCTCCAAAATTACTAATCCAATGATACTGTGAAAAGATTAGTCACTTACAATAATAACAAGCAATAATAGCAATACCATTTACATGGCTCCTTTCATCTTGAACATTTTGAAAGCATTCTATAAAGGAATCATTTCTGATATGTAACCATCTCTGGGGAAAACTTGGAAGCTATTTAACAGCTGGCCATCAGTTAGAGACAGGAAGTGAAGAACGGGTTTCCCAACAGAAACTGCAGGGTATATGATGTAATTATCTAATTTAGATTTAGATTAGGACACTGGAGCTAATTAATGTCCATATCCTTGAAAAAGTGGCATGGTGTAATTAGTGAGTACAAAGTGGTCAGGATTTTAATTGTGTATTTTAGCTGAAAGACTCAGCTTCCAGTAACCGTGTCTTCTTGGATGCTAATTCAGTATTGCCTAAACACTGAGTCATGGTGTAAGGCAACCAAGAGATGTGATTAATTTCTTAGCTGGGTGTATAATATACACACACAAATAAACAAACACAGAGAAATATAAAACTTTCTATAGATTTATTGAATGAATTTGCAAATGCAGTAATGTGTCCTAACACCAAGTGCCAACTGTTAATTTTACTACACAGCTTCCTAGCTTCTTGATGCATCCGTGCAGGTGTACCCCCATTACATGGGGATTCACCAACTAGAAATTCACTACTAGAGAAAAGTAGGAAATAAATTCAATATATGCTTCCAAAAACCTTACATGAACAGAAACCTGCCAGCAGACACACAGTTTCCAGGAGCATATACAAAATGAGTTCTCCAGTTGTCTGTTCCTTGCCATAGGAACAGCAGGATGTGACCAGCTGCTACTCATATCTCCCACAGCCTGATCTTGCATGTGCCATCAAATCTAGGCTGTTGCAGTGGGGGATGAGAAGTTGCCTGCATAAGGCAAGCACTTGAAACTAAAGCAAGGTGGAAAGAGCAGGGCTTCCTGCCTCCCATGCCTGAATGGAGCCATGACTTCAGGCAGGTGGCAGATGTTCTGAGTTAGTGGAATAACTAAACCCCTCATGTGCTATAATCACCTTGCGGCAGGAGCAGCAAAAAAATTCAGGGACACCTTCCCTACGTTATTATTAAGGTCAATGGAAAAAGATAATTTGTGTGACAGAAATTTGCTTCCCAAGCATTTTTTTTTCCTGGGTGGTAACTAGTAGTAACATCAAGTAATCCCCAAATGTGACAAGATCTGCTACTAATTAAATGGTTAAATATTAGAAAGGCTAAAACAATGAACAATCTATACACTTTTGATAAAATGGTTCCTGGGAAATAAATAGCTCTTTAATAGTTCAGCTGTTTCATAATGAATAAACCTGTCTTGGAAGAAGTACAGCCAGAATGCTTCTTAGAAGCAAGAATGGCAAGACCTTGTCTCACGTACTTTGGACATGTTATCAGGAGGGACCAGTCCCTGAAGAAGGACATCAAAAAAAAAAAAGGGTCAGCAAAAAAAAAGGAAGACCTTCAATGAAATGGATTGACAAAGTGGCTGTAACAATGAGCTCAAGCACAACAACGATTGTGAGGATGAAGCAACGCTGGGTAGTGTTTTGCTCTGTTGTACACAGGGTGGCTGTGAGTTAGAACTGACTCTGCAGCACCTAACAACAACAAGAGTTCAGCTGGAGAATAAATATTTTATTCACTTGCACGCAGTTCTCATGTTCTTATTTTTAAGACTATTTTCATGCTAACATTGGAGTATGAAGCTATTTCTATCTTCCCAACTCCTACCCTAGCATATTAATTAGAAACACTTTTAAACCCTTAGGATAGGTAGTAGAGTAAGACAAATTTCCTAGGCTCGACTATTATCACTAATTATATGAATCCTAATTACACAATGTTGAAGAGTGAAATACAGGATCAAGTACATTAAAGCTTAGTTTTTCTGACATCTTTAGGCATGGGAGCACTTAAGTGAATTTCTATATAACAGATGTGAATCTCTCTATTGGTCTGATTTTTAAAATCTATTTTTTAAGGATTTTTTTTCTTAAATACATAAAACAATCCATTAACTCCCTAAAGAAAATGTCCATTAGATAATTCAACAGAATTACTATTTTTAATGAACTCCTGGCTGTTATAAATACTGGTCATTTTGTGCTGAAAAAGAGTGATACTCTCAGGTGTTACTAATGTTATAGGGTGGTTTGCCCAGATGAAGACAAAGCCATACTCTATGTTTCACCTGCAAAATTACATTCAACTCCCAAGCTTAAGACGCCATTATTGTTTTAAAGAAGTCTAAGATTGCATCAGCTTTTGGGGCACCTCTTTTAATATTTTGTGCTGTCTGTCAATTAATAACCTCAGTCTTTTTTTTTTTTTATTTCTGTGCTAAAAAAAACATAGCCTATTCTTAATCTACACTTCCTCTTTGTTATATGTGAAAAGTTGCGGTATGACTGTAGCCATGTTCTCAAGAGATCTGGTTCATTTTTCAGGCCACCCATGATGTGTTGAGATTACATTTTTGGTTCACAATTCTATGAATTTGATCACTGGTGGTTTTATTTTCACCTTCCATGTGGGAGAGCCGGGTTCCACTCCCAGCCAATGCAACTTACGTACAATCACTACCCATCTGTCAGTGGAGGCTTGGGTGTTGCTATGATGCTGAACACGTTTCAGTGGAGCTTCCAGACAAAGACAGAATAGGAAAAAAGGTCTGGGATCTACTTCCAAATATGAGCCTATGAAAACCCTATGGTTCACAATGATCAGATCAGAAACTGATCATGGGGATGGCAGAGGAAAAGGCAGTGTTTCATTCCATTGTGCATAGGATCAGCACAAGTTGGGGCTGACTCAATGGGAGCTAACAATAACATTATCAAGATGCTGATCTGTGTCACTGATTCTTAAATAAACAATTTATAGTTCCTAACTTATGCCAGACACTGTGAATGGTCAATATGAAACCTCTGCTTTCATATGCTGTGCTCATAGGCTGGTGGGACCACTACTAAATACACAAATAATATCAGGATTTAGTACAGACTCCTATGGCATTCTGAGAGAGATCACTTTCCAAGTCGGTATTTGCTCATTTACTTGGCACCCTTTGTGTATTTTTGTTCAGGCAGCCGTGAATCAACCTCACCATCCTAACATCAAGTCTGCCTTTTGGTCCATTTTATTCACAAAGATAATGTATTTGTCATATACCATGGAAAAATCCACATAAGTTAGACCTGCAGCATTCTCCTGATTTCACAAAGGTTGAGGCAAAGGGCAATGGAAAGAAGGACAAGGAGGGTTTGGGTGATGAGTTATTTCTTTTGAGAGTTATCATGGAGTGAAGTGGCAGGATGAGTAGTTTGGAAAAGGTACCTATACTGTAGAAACGAGATAATAAAGTGAAAGGGAAAGAACCACAATTATATGAATAGCAAAATACATGGCTGTGACCCCCTTTGGCCCCTAGATAAATACACTGAAATAAAAAGCATTTTCCATGTGCCTGACCAGAAGATTCAAGTTACACGTTGTTTTTCATTTTAGTTATATTTCTAAAAACTATGGGTTGCTTTTCAGAAAGCCTGTCTTTTTAAATTTTCTTCATGAGGCAGTGAATTGCAATGTTCACGTCAGACAGTATTAATCTAAAAGAAAAGAGGACAGTGCACCGTCAAGAAATGAAGATATTTTCTTCTATGTGCTATCTTTTTCTATTCATTGGGATAAGAAAGTATGCATTTGTGTGAGTGCACTTCAGCATTTTAATTGAAATCTCTCTTCCTTAAAAACAAAAAAACAAACAATGCAAATTGGAAAATAAAAGTGAGGCTACCTTTGAAAACACAGTTATCTTAGGCTGGGTTCTCTAAAGGAGCAAAGCCAGTGATATATATATATATGCCTTTGTGGCACAGTGGTTAAGAGCTTAGGCTGCTGACCAAAAGGTTGGCAGTTCATACTCACCAGCTGCTCCGTGAAAATTCTATGGGGCAGTTCTATTCTGTCCTATAGGGTCTCTATGAGTCAGAATCGACTTGATAGAAATGGGTTTAACTTGGAAACCCTGGTGGCATAGTGGTTAAGAGCTACAGCTGCTAACAAAAAGGTCAGCAGTTTGAATCTACCAGGTGCTCCTTGTAAACCATGTGGGGCAGCTCTACTCTGTTCTGTAGGGTTGCTATGAACTGGAATCAACCCGATGGCAATGGGTTTGGTTTTGATTTATATATTTATATATAGAAATTGAAAGAGAGAGAGAGAGGAGCCCCAGCAGCACAGTGGTTAAAAACTCACTGTTAAACAAAAGGTCAGCAGATCAAATCCACCAGCTGCTCCTTGGAAGCCCCATGGGGCAGTTCTACTCTGTCTTATAGGGTCACTATGAGTCAGAATTTACTTTATATGTACACACACACACACACATATGTATATATAGAGAGAGATTTATCTCAAGGAAATGGCTCAAGTGGTTGCAGATGCTGGCAAGTCCCAAGCCTGTGGGTCAGGTGTCAGGCTGGAGGCTTCTCCTGTCTTGCATAGCTGCACAGGCTGATGAACCCAAGATCTGCAGGTAAGGTGGCAGGACACTGGCTGACAGGCTAGGAAGGCCAAAGAATCTAAATATCAGCAGACAAGATAGCAGGCCACCGGCTCACAGGCTGCAGAGGCTGATGAATCCCAGGATCAACAGGCAATACGGCCCACAGCTGGCTCAAGTCCCAAGAACCAGAGGTCAGATGATGACAAATCAGATGCAGGATCCAGAGCAAGAAAGCAAGCTTTACCAGAACATCCATATATATAGGATGTGGGCAACACCCCCAAGAAAGCTCCCCTTACAGCTTATTGGCTGATCACATCAGATCACATCATGGAGGATGACTGTATAATTACATAACTACCAATTGCATGATTACATAACTGCCAAACTACATCATTACATAACTGCCAAACCACTGAGAATCATGGCCCAGCAAAGTTGACACATAACCTTAACCATCACAGTCCACCATTTGTCAACTTGGCACCTGTACACATCTCCTAAAACCATACAAAATCTCTAAACAAAGGCAATTACAAAGTCATACTTGCACCTACCTTGATACAACTATCATGTTTACAACCAAAAATACACTAGCCACGTTTACATCTTATATTTTATAAGTGAAGAAAACAAAAAATATTTGATACACAAATACAAGCAAGAAAAAGAAATACTCATAACAATTACAGTCCTCATTTCTGCAACCAGTGACGTGGTTGTAACTGGTATTTAGAAGTACCATATTTAACCACCCATTCCGTATTCTGTTTACCCTAAGCAAGCACCTCAGCTGGTTGTGGTTCATTGCCTGGTGGGGTGACCCAAACTTTCACTCCTGAAGGGTCAGGGCTATTAGTAGTCATGTCAGAATTGTATTGCTGTAGTTTTCACTGACTTTAATCACAGGACATGGTAGTACTAAGAGACGCCCTAAGGTACCTCCTGTGTTCTGGACGTACTATGTTTTACCTTCATTATGCAACATCAATCTGATTTCCCCTTAGTATTAAGGGTCAATCACACCAGCCAATATGGTAACTCTTTTCTTTATTTGTTGATCCAGAGGCATGAGGAGCCCAAAGTGGCCAGGTGGCATTATTAACATCCAGTTCAACAGAATTGGTGTTGTGTCTCCATGTAGGCGCATTCCCTTCCTTTAGAACCAAGTTGTCTAGACTCACAGAGCATAGGGTCATGGGGACAGGAAGCAAAAATTTTGTGAATGGGTCACTAGGGGTAATAGTGAGTGGTGCCACTTCCATTCCCACACCTTGATTCCTGGAACCGTGAATCCTGGCTATGGCAGAAACAGCACTTTATATTAAATACTGGTATATTACAGCCTCCTGGAGAACATTGCCCCAACCTTTCAAAGTGTTGCCATGTAACTGGCACCAAAACTGTGTCTCGAGAAGACTATTCCATCATTCTATCAAGCCAGCTGCTGCAGGATGATGGATAATGTGGTAAGACCAGTGAATTCCATGACCATGGACTCATTGCCACACTTCATTGATCCGAAGTGATGCTGTGTGGGATACCATGACAGTGGGTAAGGCATTCTGTGAGTCCGCGGATGGTAGTTTTGGCAGAGACACTGCATTCAGAGAAGGCAAATCCATATCCAGAGTAAGTGTCTATTCCAGTAAGAACAAACACTGCCCTTTCAACTGACGGAAGTAGTCCAGTGTAATCAACCTGTCACCAGGTGGCTGGCTAATTGCCTTGGGGAATGGTGCCATATCAGGGACTCAGTGTTGGTCTCTGCTGCTGGCAGATTGGGCACTCAGCAGTGGCTGTAGCTAAGTCATCCTTGGTAAGTGGAAGTTCACATTGCCGAGCCTGTGCATAACTTTCATTTCTGCCACCATGGCCACTTTGTTCTTGAGCCCATGAGCAATGACAGGAATAGCTAGGGAAAGAAGGTGACTGGTTTCCACAGAATGTGTCATCCTATCCACTTGATTGTTAAAATCACTCTCTGTCAAGGACACTCTTTGGTAAGCATTCATGTGAGAAACAAATATCTTCACTTCTTTGGCCCATCCGGAGAGGTCTAGCCACATACCTCTTCCACATATCTCCTTGCATCCAATTTTCCAATATGTTCCTTTCAAGTCCCTGACCATCCAGCCAAGCCATTGGCCACAGCCCATGAATCAGAATACAATCATACATCTGGCCATTTCTCTTTCCAAGCAAAGTGATCAACTAGGTGCCCTGCTCAAAGTTCTGCGCATTGGGAGAATTTCCTTTTATCACTGTCCTTCAGGGAGGTCCCAGAAAGGAGCTACAGTGCTGCTGCTGTCTACTTTCAAGAGGTGCCTGCGTATCACGCAGAATCATCTGTAAACCAGGCACAGATTTTCTCTTCCACAGTCAACTGATCATTAGTAACTCCCCATGAGGCCATGGATGCAGAATGGTAGAGGGCAGGTAATGTGACAGGAGTGTAGACCATGGGCATTTGAGCTACTTCATCAAGCAGATTACTTGTGTCTTCAGGTCCTGTTAGAGCCCAATCTTGTATATACCACTTCCATTTAATGATGGAGTGCTGCTGTGCATGTCTGACTTCATGACTCTGTGGGTCAGTCAACACCCAGTTCATGATGGGTAGCTCAGGCCACATGGTGACTTGGGGATCCATGGTTAAGCATTGAGTCTCTACTAAGGCCCAGTAACGAGCCAAGAGCTGTTTCTCAAGAGGAGAGTAGTTATCTGCAGAAGATGGCAGGGCTTTGCTCCAAAATCCTAAGGGTCTGAACTGTGATTCACCAACAGGGGCCTGCCAAAGATTTCAAACAGCTGAAGAACCCAAGATCCACAGGTCAGAGTGTAGGCTGCTTGTTCATAGGCTACAGAGGTTGATGAATCCAAGATTGGCAGGTGAGATGGCAAGCTGCTGGCTTACAGGCTTTGGAGGCTGACAAATCCTAAGATTGACAGGCTCAGGTCCCAATAACTGGAGGTCAGATGATAATTAGCCAGATACAGGATACAGAGCGAGCAAGTGAGCTTTGCCAGAATGTATATACATATATATATATATTTTTTATGATGCAGGCCACACTCCCAAGGAAACTTCCCTTACAACTTATTGGCTGTTCACATCAGATCATATCATGGAGGATGGCTATATCATTAAATGCCTGCAAAAAAAATCATTACATAACTGCCAAACTACATCATTACATAACTGCCAAACCACTGAGAATCATGGCCAGCCAAGTTGACACACAACCTTAACCGTGACAATAGTTCCAAGGTGTTTTTTTTACCAAAGAGTAACTCAAAGAATCCACAAATGAAAATTGCATATTTAGTGCTTCCTTATTGAGTCACAGGACATTTAAAATCTATAATGTGATGGAAAGAAAGCCAGAATATAAGCAGGATGCTTGGATTCCAGTTCTGGTTCTGTATATCATGGGCAACTAACTTGTCTTTTCTAAGTAAATTTCCTCTTCTGACAAAAAAGGGAAGTGGGCTTCATTTCAAAGGTAACTTCAGTCTGATTCTATTCCTTACAGAGCAAACAAAATGCCATGAAGGCTCATAATAAACCTTTCCTCTATATCTTTCCAATGGTATGACATAAAGTTAAGCCTATCTTAGAACAAGGCCTTTTTTTTTAAAACCCTATAACTAAACCTTTTTCAATGAGGTTCAATATCTAGCTTCCACTTAATTTCAAGTACACTGAGGCTCTGATGTTTACCATGGTTTTCTGGAACTTTAGTTCTGTATCTTCAGACCATGGAGGAACCTGGCTGAACCCACCCTGCCCTGTGATAGTTCCTTCATTTGCAGTGGGGGAAAATAACTCAGTCATTCTCATATGCAGGCCCCGCTAAAAGCCCTTTCCTGTATTAGCTGGGAGGAAGTGCAGAGGAAAGCACTCTTAGGCCTGAATGAAGTGACTTTTCAGAGAAGGCTCAAACTGGTCTGATGTTTGTGTTGTTCTTTTATGGATGGTTGCTGGGAAATTAGGCTGAAGGTAAGCTGCAAGAGACTAGAATGCAACAATGGATCATGGGAAATGCAGCACTCTGGAAGCAAAGCCATCTGAGTTTTAATCTTAACTTGTCCAAAACCTTAAGAATTTGGGCAAGACTCTTCTGCAACTGTGTGTTTCAGTTTCTTCACCTGTAAATTAAGGGGGTGTCTTAGGCCAGGGATCTCATATTCAAATATTCTCAGGGGCAAAACTTCTGGGTTTAAGACAATATGGAATGGTGAGCACTTAAGGGACCTAGAAAATACATGTTCTACCCAAAGGCTTTCCAATTAAATTTTTTTATATGCCTGTGCTAGCCTATAAAAACAAACAAAAATAAAGCATTGCCTGCTCCCATATAGATCCCTGAACTAAAACACCTCTTAGGGCCCTTTGAGCTCCAATCTTTTACTCTGCAATATGTTTAAAACTCAAACACAAAGCCTAAGTCATATATCAATTAATGTACAATAAAAGCATTTCTAGACAGAAATGTCATTCTTGGATAAAAGAGGAACCAAGACTGGACACTCACTCTTACTCCTATGTAGGCCCACGGCCCTTGTCACACTTTGTTTAGGTCATTGCTCCCCAACATAACCCTAAATGTTTATCATCACTGAATCTCTACATAATTATTTTTACTTCATTCATAGCTTTTTTCATTTTTTCTCATTCAGGTGGGCTGTATTAGGATCGATGTATTGACAATGCCTCATTGGACTCCTCTAGCATAGAAAAGTAATGGTTAATTAGTGTGGGGTATTCAGAGAGTCAGGGCAGTATTGTTTCTTAGAGGCTGAGAGCTTACTTATGTCAGTTGAAAACGTTCACACTTTGGACATGATTCTTTCCCTCTAGGGAAGAATACTGTATTACTGTGTTAGCATCACATTTGACTTCTCAGGGGACATGAATATTGTTTTTATTGAGATTATTAAAAATAAATATAGCAGCTGATATAGAGACCCTAATACTATATGAGCTCTTGACCAAAGTAAAAGAAGCCGTGGTGGGATCCAGGCCTAGAAATCCTTTTTGTGTAAAAATACTCTAGAACTAGAAAACTGAACTAGTTAGAGCAGTTCTGCCTGCCAAGAACAATGTTGTCAGTTTGTTCCCAATGACTTGTTACGTAATCTCTACATTTTCAGAAACGACTATCTGGAAAATATCCTGTGATGACTCTGTGAACCTTCTATGGTTTTTAAGTGGTAACTAAGCAACAAAACACACATATTACTAATAAATAACTAGTCAACAAAAACTTTTAACCTATCACCAAGGTAACTAAGTCAACAGAAACTCTTTGAACCTCTCAATATAAAGTCCTGGCTTTTGTTAGCCTGTCTTTGACAATGACGTATCAATAAGTAACCAGTTAGAATTGTTCTTAACTTACTTCTTTCTGTATTAGTATATTAGCTACTCCTTAACTGTGATTCAGTGGATTCTGCTAGTCTCTTTTGCCCAATGCATGCTGGCAGATCCCTTCATTTGAATGATTGTCTTTGTCTTGACTTAATAAAAATCTTTTTTGATTAAATTTGAGTCTGGGGTCTTTCCCCCCTACCACAAAACAATAAACAATTTTAAAAAAATTGTCAAGTGCACCTGCCCTTATGTCTGTATGCTTGGCTCTCTACTTCCACAATGCAGTAAAGTTTTAGATGAGCACACCTCCAGTTAGTGACTTATGGAAAACCTGACATTTTTTATTCTAGCTTCAGCTGGCTCACTGATTTTCTTTATAATCATTGATGCTATATTTTACAGAACCCAAATGTATACTTTTCTCCTGAAAAAATGCAAATTATTGTAATATCAGAATTGAATATGCATATTTTAGAAACTTTGAGATGGAAATAACAATTATGCACTTTCAGAGACAGCCATAAAATACCAATGTAGAAAGAGAAGCAATAAAACATTTAAATTATTTTATTTTAGGAAGCTAAGTAAAACCATTGAATTTTAAATCCTTTTCTAACAAATCAATTGTTTTTGAGGCTACCTGCAATTTAAATAGGCCGCCTATTATGGAGAACTAGACCTAAAATTCACTCAAAAGAAAACAGAGATTCAAATTGTTCAAGAAGTAGTTGGTCTGCCAATAAAAAGCAGTTTCTGAAATTTCAAGGACAAAAATGTGTTGCACATCTAATAAAGTGATTCCAGTAATTTTTAACATTTCTATTCAGACTAGGAACAAAGGCAATGTTAGCTGCCTATCTGATGAGACCATATGGCAGATTCCTTGTGGCAGCTGTGTTTAAGAAGCCTTGGAGTAAATCACCATGCCTACAAAGAACCAAAACCAAACCAAACTCACTGCCATTGAGTCAATTCTGACCCATAGTGACCCTATAGGACAGATTAGAACTGCCCCATAGAGTGGCTGGTGGATTTGAACTGCAGACCTTTTGGTTAGCAGCCATAGCTCTTAACCGCTATGCCACCAGGGCCATGAAAAATATCTTATACAAGAAGGATGCGATTCTGCAGAATTAGTCAAGTTATCCCTGACCTCATAATCTGTTTCTCAAAATCTATAACATTCACAGTTCTAGATACCCTGTAGTCTTCTTGTATGATAGTTTCAGGCACTGTCTCAATAGGCTCTAAAAGTCTCAAAATAAGTCTTATTGACCAACTTGCTGTTGTTAGGTGCCATTGAGGTGGCTCCACCTCATACTGACCCTTTGTACAACAGAACAAAACACTGCCTGGTCCTGTGCCAGCCTCACAATCATTGATTTTTAAGTACTTTTTTAAAAAATTGTACTTTAGATGAAGGTTTACAGAACAAACTAGTTTCTCATTAAAGTTGGTACACACATTATTTTATGACATTGGTTAACAGCCCCATGACATGTCAACACTCTCACTTCTCAATCTTGGGTTCCCTATTACCACCTTTCCTGTCCCCTCCTGCCTTCTAGTCTGTGCCCCTTCAGTCTCGTTTTGTTTTATAGAACTGTCTAATCTTTGGCTGAAGGGTGAACCTCAGGAGTAACTTCATTACTGAGGTAAAAGGGTATCTGGGGGCCATGTTCTCAGGGTTTCTCCAGTCTCTGTCAGGCCAGTAAGTCTGGTCTTTTCTGTGAGTTAGAATTTTGTTCTAAATATTTCTCCAGCTCTGTCTGGGACCCTGTATTGTGATTCCCATCAGAGCAGTCAGTGGTGAAGCTGGCCACCACCTAGTTGTACTAGACTCAGTCTGGTGGAGGCCGTGGTAGTTGTGGTCCATTAGTCCTTTGGACTAATCTTTCCCCTATATCTTTAGTTTTCTTCATTCTCCCTTGCTCCTGAAGGGGTGAGACCAGTGGAGTATCTTAGATGGCTGCTCACAGGCTTTTAAGACCACAGACGATACTCACCAAAGTAAAATGTAGAACATTTTCTTTATAAACTGTGTTATGCCAATTGAGCTAGATATTCCCTGAGACCATGGTCCCCACAGCCCTCAGCCCAGCAATTCGGTCCCTCAGGGAGTTTGGTTGTGTCTATGGAGCTTCCATGACATTCCCTTGGACAAGTTGTGCTGGCTTCCGAAAGTTGCCAGTTATCTATGATCTATGAAGTGTTTTTCCATTCCCAACACTCCCCTCTTCATAGCCATCAAAGATTGTTTCTTTTTCTGTGTAAACGTTTTCAGGAGTTTTTACAGTAGCAGTCTCATACAATATTTGTCTTTTCGTGGTTGACTTATTTCACTCAGCATAATGCCTTCCAGATTCATCCATGTTATGAGATGCTTCTCATATTCAACATTGTTCTTTATCATTGCGTAGTACTCCATTGTGTGTATGTACCATAGTTAGTTATCCATTCACCTGTTGATGGGCATCTAGGTTGTTTCCATTTTCTTGCTATCCTGAACAATGCTGCAATGAATATGGGTGTGCATATGTCTATTTGTGTGACAACTCTTATTTCTCTAGGATATATTCCTAGGAGTGGGATTGTTAGATCATATGGTATTTCTATTTCTAGCTTTCTAAGGAAGCATGATAACATTTTCCAAAATGGTTGTATCATTTTGCATTCCCACCAGCAGAGCATAAGAGTTCCAGTCTCCCCACGGCCTCTCCATCATTTGTTATGTTCTGCTTTTTTTTGATGTCGTTTTTTGTTTTTTATTCCTACAAGTAATGCAGGGGAATATGGTATCTCACTGTGGTTTTGATTTACATTTCTCTAATGGCTAGTGATTGCGAGCATTCCTCATGTGTCTGTTGGTCTCTTTAACGTCTTCTTTGGTGAAGTGTCTGTTCATGTCTTTTGCCCATTTTTTAATTGGATTATTTGTCTTTTTGTTGTCGAGGTGTTGGAATTTCCTGTAAATTTTAGAGATTATACCTTTGTCTGATTTGTAATAGCCAATTTTTTTTTTCCCAGTGTGTAGGTTCTCTTTTTACTCTTTTGGAGAAGTCTTTTGATGAGCATAATTGTTTAATTTTCATAAGATCCCAGTTATCTAGCTTTTCTTCTGGAGTTTGTGTGCTGTTAGTTACGATTTGTATCCTGTTAATGTCCTGTATTAGGGCCTCTAAAAAGCATAGATCTTATTTTATGTTCTATGAACATTACAGTTTTTGGATTTATATTTAGGTCTTTGATCCATTTTGAATTACTTTTTGTGTGAGGTATGGGTCCTGTTTCATTTTTTTGCAGATGAACATACAGTTTTGCCAGCATCTGTTAAAAAGACTTTTCCTCATTTGATGGACTTTGGGCCCTTGTTGAAGATAAGGTGACTGTAGGTGGATGGATTTACATCTGGGTTCTCAATTCTGTTCCGTTGGTCAATGTGTCTTTCATTGTACCAGTACCAGGCTGTTTTGACTACTGTAGCTGTATAATAGGTTCTGAGGTCAGGTAGTGGGAATCCTCCTACTTTATTCTCCTTCTTCAATAGTGCTTTATTTATTCGGGGCTTCTTCCCTTTCCATATAAAGTTAATGATTAGTTTTTACATCTTTTTAAAGAAAGTTATTGGTATTTACATCAGGATTGCATTGTATTTGTAAATTTCTTTGGGTACAATTGTCATTTTCACAATGTTGAGTCTACTTATCCATAAGTATGGTATGTTTTTTCATTTATATGTATCACTTCTGGTTTCTTTTAGTAGTGTTTTGTAGTTTTCTTTGTATAGGTCTTTTATATTCCTGGTTATTTATTCTTAAGTATTTTATTTTGTTGTTACTGTTAGGTGCCAGTGAGTCAGCTCCCACGCATAACGACCCTATGTACAACAGAGGAAAACTATGTCTGGTCCTGCACCATCCTCACAATTATTGCTATGCTTAAGCCCATTGTTGCAGGCACTGTTTCAATCCATCTCCTAGAGGGTCTTCCTCTTTTTCTCTGAACCTCTACTTTACCAAGCATGATGTCCTTCTCCAGGGACTGATCCCTCCTGATAACATGTCCAAAGTACGTGAGATGTAGTCTCACCATCCTTGCTTCTAAGGAGCATTCTGGTTGTACTTCTTCCAAGACAGATTTCTTTGTTCTTTTGGCAGTCCATGGTATACTCAATATTGTTTGCCAACACCACAATTCAAGGGCATCAATTCTTCTTCAGTCTTCCTTATTCATTGTCCAGCTTTCACATGCATATGAGGCAATTGAAAACACCACGGCCTGGGTCAAGTGCACATTAGTCCTCAAGGTAACATCTTTGCTTTTCAACACTTTAAAGATGTCTTTTGCAGCAGATTTGCCAATGCAATGCATTTCTTAATTTCTTGACTGCTGCTTCCATGAGGGTTGCTTGTGGATCCAAGTAAAATGAAATCCTTGACAACCTCAATCTTTTCTCCGTTTATCATGATGCTGCTTATTGGTTCAGTTGTAAGGATTTTTGTTTTCTTTTTTTTGAAGTGTAATTCATACTGAAGGCTGTGGTCTTTGATCTTCATCAGTAAGTGCTTCAAGGCCTCTTCATTTTCAGCAAGGAAGGTTATATCAGCTGCATAACGCAAGCTGTTAATGAGTCTTCCTCCAATCCTGATGCTTCATTCTTCTTCATATAGTCCAGCTTCTCAGATTATTTTCTGACCATACAGATTGTATCTTATTTTTTTAGGAGCTATTATAGATAGCACTGTTTTGCTGATTTCCTTTTCATCATTCTTTTTATTGGAGTACAGGAATCCAACTGATTTTTGTATGTTTATCTTGTATCCTGCTACTCTGCTGAATCTTTCTGTTAGTACCGGTAGTTTTTTCATGGAGTCTTTTGGATTTTCTATGTATAGTATCATATCGTCTGCCAGTAGGAACAGTTTTACTTCTTCATTAACAATTTGGATGATCTTTGTTTCTTTTTCTTGCCTCATTGTTCTAGCTAGGACTTCCAGCACAATGTTAAATAGGTGTGGTGATAAAGGGCATTCTTGTCTTGGTCCTGTTCTCCAGGCAAATATTTTCAGCCTTTCTCCATTAAGATCGATGTTGGCTGTTGGTTTTGTATAGATGCTCCTTATTATGTTGAGAAATTTCCCTTCTATACCTATTTTATTGAGAGTTCTTATTAGGAATGGGTGTTGGGCTTTGTCCAATGCCTTTTCTGCATCCATCTAGATGATCGTGTGGTTGTTTTCTTTCCTTTTATTTATGTGGTGGATTACATTGCTTGATTTTCTAATGTTGAGCCATTCTTTCATACCTGGTATGAATCTCACTTGGTAGCGGTGTATTACTTTTTTGACGTAATGCTGAATTCTATTGGCCTGAATTCTGATAACAATTTTTGAATCTATATTCATAAGAGATATTGGTCCATAATTTTCTTTTTTTTGTGTGGTGCTTTTGCCCTGTTTTGGTGTCAGGGTTATGCTGGCTTCATAGAATGAATTTGGAAGTATTGGCTCCTTTTCTATGTTCTGAAGTAGTTTTGAGTAGTACTGGTGTAAACTCTGAATGTTTTGTAGAATTTTCCAGTAAAGCCATCTGGGCCAGGGCTTTTTGCTATTGTTGTTGTTGGGAGTTTTTAAATTACTTTTTCAGTCTCTTCTCTTGTTATGGGTCTGTTCAGATTTTCAACATCATTTTATGTTAGTTTGGGTAGGTAGTGTGTTTCTAGAAATTTGTCCATTTCCTCTAGGTTTTCAAATTTGCTGGAGTATAGTTTTTCATAGTACTCTGTTATGATCCTTTTTATTTGAGTCTTATTCTTTTCTTATTTGGGTGATTCGTGTCCTCTCCTGTTTTTCTTTTGTCAATTTGGCCAGTGGTTTGTTGATTTTGCTGATCCTTTCAAAGAACCAACTTTTGGCTTTGTCGGTTCTTTCTATTGTTTTCTATTCTCTATTTAATTTATTTATGCTCTGATCTTCATTATTTCCTTTCTTTTGGTGGCTGTGGGCTCCTTTTGCTGTTCCCTTTCTATTTGTTTGAGTCGTGTAGCTAATATTTTGATTTTGTCCTTTTCTTGTTTTTTGATGTGTGTGTCTATTGCTATAAATTGATCTCTGTGTACTGCCTTTACTGTGTCCCAAAGGTTTTGGTATGATGTGTTTTCATTATCATTTGATTTTAGAAATTTTTTGACTCCATCTCTGATTTCTTCTATCACCCAGTGGTTTTTAAGCAGGGCGTTATTCAGTGTCTGTGTAATTTTTTTTTCCTTGCTCTTACTGTTTTTAATTTCTACTTTGATGGTGTTGTGGTCAGAGAAGATACTTTGTATTATCTCAATGTTTTGGATTTTGTTGAGGGTTGCTCTATGGCCTAAGATGTGGTCTATTCTGGAGAATTTTCCATATGTGTTGTAAAAGAATGTGTACTTTGCAGCTATTGAGTGGAGTGTTCTATATATGTCTATAAGGTCAAATTGATTGTGGCCATTAGATCTTCTGTATCTTTGTTGAGCTCTTTTCTAGATAGTCTGTCTTTTACTGAGAGTGGTGTGTTGAAGTCTCCTACTATTATTGTGGAACTGCCAATTTTTCTTTTCAGAGATTTTAGAATTTGGTTTATGTATTTTGGAGGCCTGTCTTTGGGTGTGCAGATACTTATCATGCTTATGTCTTCATGATGGATCGTCCCTTTAATCATTATATAGTGCCTTTCTTTGTCTTTTATGGTGAATTTTGTTTTTAAGCCTATTTTATCTGAGATTAGTATTGCCAGTCCTGCTCTTTTTTGGTAGCTGTTTGCTTGATATACTTTTTTCCATCCTTTGATTTTTAATAAATTTACTTCTTTGTTTCTAAGGTGTGTCTCTTGTAGACAGCATATTGGTGGATCCTGTTTTTTAATCCATTCTGTCCCTGTCTCTTTATGGGTGCATTTAGGCCGTTTACATTCAGTGTAATTATTGATAGGTGTAAGTTTATTGCTGTCATTTTGTAGTGCCTTTTTTTTGTGGTGCTGACGTTTCCTTTGTTCCACTTACTCTCCTGTGCTGAATTCTTTTTGTCTGTGGATTTTTTTTTCATTTCTTTTGTTTTCGTAGATTTTGTTTTTATTGAGATTTTATGTTTTTCTTCTTTATTATGATGAGTAGGTTTGTTTACTTTCTTTGTGGTTACCTTGAAATTTACCCTTATCTTTCTAGGTTTTAACCAGTCTATTATTTCTTGGTATTCCCTTTCCTTCCTCTCCATTAGAAAGTTCTACACCTACACCATTTATTCCCTCTTTTAATTTTCTGACGTTGCTGTCATTTACAGATTAACCTCTCTGGTTTCCTGTTGTAAATCTTTTGATTTTGGATAGTCCTTGAGAGTTCATTTCCTAGGTTGGTATCTGGCTGGTGCAATCTTGCATCCTAGATTCAGGCTGTGTTCTGATGTTGTTTGTTCTCAAGTGGAAGGACTCCTTTGAATAATTCTTGTAAATTTGGCTTGGCTTTTACATATTCCCTTAATTTCTGTTTATCTGGAAATGTCCTAATTTCACCATCATATTTGAATGAGAGTTTAGCAGGATATATTATTCTTGGCTGGCAATTTTTTTTTTCTTTCAAGGTTTTGTATATGTCATGCCATTGCCTGCATGGTTTCTGCTGAATAATCAGTCTTATTGTTTTCCCTCTGTACGTGACTTTTGGTTTTTCTTGAGCTGCTCTCAGGATTCTTTCTTTGTCTTTGGTTTTAGTGACCATGATTATAATATGCCTTGGTGATGTTCTTTTGAGACTGATTTTCTATGGGATTTGTTGAGCTTCTTGGGTGATCAGCTTTTCATTTTTCATGATATTAGGGAAGTTTTCTGTCAGGAATTCTTCGATGATCCTCTCTGTGTTTTCCATTTTCTCCCCCTGTTCCGGAACTCCAATCACTCTCAAATGTTTGCTTTTGATTGTATTCCACATAATTCTCAGGGTTTCTTCATTTTTCTTTGTACTTTTTTCTGACTTTTCCTCAAACAAAATTGTACCCAAGTGTTTGTCTTTAATTTCACTGATCTTGTCTTGCATTGTTTCAAACCTGCTCCTCAGCCCTTCTATGACACTGTCCATTACTGAAATCTTATTTTTTATCTTTTGATTTTCTGATTGTTATTTTTGTATGGTTTCTAGTTAGATATTTATTTTGGCATTTTTTTGCTTGTATTAATTTCCCAAATTCTTTCATTTTTTTGTCTGTATTTTCCATGAATTTGTCTATTTTTTCCTCATTTTTGTCTGCTTTTTTCTTCAACTCTTGGATAGTTCTGAATATTACAGATTTGAATTCCCTATCAGGTCATTCCAGTTCCTTTTCTTCTACTGGAAAGTCATCTGGTGTTTTATTTCAGATACCTACTGGAGCCGTTCTTCCCTTTTTTAAGTGTTTTGATATTGTCTGCTGTCTTTGGGACATTCAGTAGTTATTTTCTTTATTTATTGATTGTAGATTCGTTTGTTTTGTCCTGCTTTTTGTTTTATTTGGTTATGTCTGAGCAAGCAGGTGTGCATTCTTTGTTGTTTGCTAGTCTGTGGGCACAATACTTTTCACCTCCTTGTCCAATGGACAGGGCCAGTCGCTCAACAGTGGTGTAGCAGGGCAAGTCCAGCTGAAGGGAACCGGCTTGGATGGGTTGTTTGTGGCAAGTACTGGGGCCAGCAGATCAGGCCAGGAGTCAAAGCAGGACAGGTTCTAGTAGACTGTGCCTGTGCTGCACTAGTGGGGGGGTGTTCACTGCATGGTGCAGGTAGGTAGGAAGGAGAGAGGTTGTGATGTGTCCAGCTAAGGCAGGTATGGGAAAGAAGAGAGAGAGGAGAGAGAAACAGGAGCCAAAAAACAAAGTGCTCAGGGAGCTTGCCATTGGAGTAGAGAGGCAAGAAGCTGGGAAACAGAGAAAAATTAAAGGAAAAATGAAAAAGTTAAAAAATAAACAAATAAAAATTAAAAAGAAAAAAAGAAATGCCCCCAGGAATCCCACTGGTGACCTTGGAAGTGGCTCCCAGGCCTTGGGGCACAGCTTGTCTAGAAGGGGCAGAAACAGCACACATCACCAGGTATTTAGGAGCTAGGAAGGGAAGAAAAGCAGAGAGAGATATGAGACTGAGAAGTAAAGAAAAACAAAAAAGGAAAAGAGAAAAGAAAAAAAAATAAATTAATAAGAAAAGAAAGAAATGCCCCAGGTATCATACTACCGTGGCTGCACAGACTGGGGAATTGGCTCTGAAGCCATGCAGTACAGCCCTGCAGGAAGGATGGCACGCCTTCCTCTCAGGGGACAGGGAAAGAAGGTAAGTAGAGCCGATGAACTGACAAATAAATAAAGACAAAAAGGATAAAATGAAAAAAAGAAAAGAAATGCCCCCAGGGATACCACTGGTGTAGCTTTACAGACTGTGAAACTGGCTACCAAGCCAAGCAGTACAACCTGGCTAGAAGGGGCAGAGATGGCACACAGTGCCATGTATTCAGGAGACGGGAAAGGAAGTTAAGTATAGGGAGATGAGAAACTGAGAAATGAAGAAAGACAAAAAGGAAAAAACAAAGAAAAATTGCCCCCAGGGATCTAACCAGCACAGCTGTGCAGACTGGGGAGTGGGTCCTAAGCTGCGAAAAGAAAAACAAAACAAACAAAACAATAAAAAGTCCCCTTGGATCCACCAGCATGGCAGTGTTTCCCCAGCCAAGAAGAGCTTCACAGCCTGTCAAGAAGTAAAGATGGCACATGGAGCCAGGTGTTCCAGAGAAAGTGAGGGAGGAGTTGAGAGGTAGGGGAGAAACCAACAGCAGCAGAAAAAAGCAACATCTTCAACTAAGAAATGACACTGAGGGAGCTGGCCGGTGTGGACTGGGAGGATCAAAACTGCACAGAGCTGGCACCTCCCAGGTGAAAGGCTGCATCTGGCTGGGAAGTGGTGGAGGGTGAGCAGGGGGAAGAAGTTTGGCGGTGGGAAAGCATATATTCCTGGTTACTGGGTGCTCTGTCTCCTGCTGGGAACTCCATGATATTGCTTTCCTGTACTCCCTGTCCACTAATCTCTGATAGGAGTCCAAGATGACTAATCCCTGCTGGGTTAGCTAATAGGGGACCTCCATTTGTATCTCTCCTCACTCTCTGTTCTCTGTCAGTTTCTTATTCCATTCAGTGCTTGGCTGGGTTCTTTATCTCTTCATTTGATGCTTAGGGCTCCATGATTGATGTTTGCCTCTGTTTTACTTAGTTTTTAGGTCTTCGTTGTGGAGGGATGGCATGGTGTTTCTGTCTATAGCACCATGTTGGCTCCACCTCTCAATCATTGCTATTTTTGAACCCATTGTTCCAGCCACTGTGTCAATCCATCTTCTTGAAGGTCTTCCTCATTTTCACTGACCCTCTACCAAGCCTGATGTCCTTCTCCAGGGACTGGCCCCCCCGGTAACATGTCCAAAGTATATGAGATGACGTCTCGCCATTCTTGCTTCTAAGGAGCATTCTGGATGTACATCTTCCAAGATAGATTTATTCATTCTTCTGGAAATTCATAGTATAGTCAATATTCTTCACCAACACTGTAATTCAAAGGCATCAATTCTTCTTTGGTCTTCCTTATTCATTGTCTAGCTTTCACATCCATATGAATCAGTTGAAAGTAATGTGGCTTGGGTCAGACACACATTAGTCCCCAAGGTGACATCTTTGCTTTCCAACAATTTGAAGAGGTCTTTTGCAGCTGATTTGCCCTATGCAATACGTCATTGGATTTCCTGACTGCTGCTTCCATGGGCGTTGATTATGAATCCAAGTAAAATGATATATTTGACAACTTCAGGCTTTTCTCCATTTATCATGATGTTTACTGGTCCTGTTGTGAGAATTTTTGTTTTCTTTATGTTGAGATGTAATCCATAATAAGGCTGTAGTCTTTGATCTTCATCAGTAAGTGCTCCAATCCTCTTCACTTTCAGCAAACAAGGTTGTGTCATCTGCATATCACAGGTTGTTTATGAGTCATCCTCCAATCCTCCAGTCTTCTTCATATAGTCCAGCCTCTCAGATTATTTGCTCAGCAGACAGATTGAATAAGTATGGTGAAAGGATACAACCCTGACACACTTTTCTTGACTTTAAACCATGCAGTATCCCCTTGTTTGGTTTGAATGACTGCCTGTTGATCTATGTTCCTCATGAGCGCAATTAAGTGTTCTGGAATTCCCATTCTCCACAATGTTATCCATAGTTTGCTATGTTCCTCACAGTTGAATGCCTTTTCATAGTCAATAAAACACAGGTAAACATCTTTTTGGTGTTCTCTGCTTTCAGCCAAGATCCATCTGTCATCAGCAATGATATCCCTTAATCCATGTTATCTTAGTTATCTAGTGCTATTATAACAGAAATACCAGAAGTGGATGGTTACAAAGAGAAATTTATTCTCTCATAGTCTAGTAAGATACAAGTCCAAATTCAGGGAATCAGCTCCAGGGGAAGCTTTCTCTGTCTGTCAGCTCTGGAGAAAATGCCCTTTCTGTCTATCTTCCCCTGGACTAGGAGCTTCTCCATGCAGGATTCCCAGATTCAAAGGATGTGCTCTGCTCCTGGGGCATCTTGTTTGGTGGTATGAGGTCCCCACTCTCTGCTCACTCCCCTTTCCTCTCATCTCTTGTAACATAAAAAGTAGTGGAGGCCACACCCCAGGGAAACTCTGTTTACATTGGATCAGGGATGTGACCTGAGCAAGGGTGTTATATCCCACCCTAATCCTCTTTAACCACAGCTATAGATTATGATTTGTAACACATAAGAAAATCACAAAATGGAGAACAACCACAAAATTCTGAGAATCGTGGCCTAACCAAGTTGGCACATATTTTGGGGGGACACAATTCAATCCATGACACACAGCCTCTTCTGAATCCAGCTTGAATTTCTGACAGTTCCCTGTTGTTGTACTGTTGCAATCATTTTTGAATTATCTTCAACAAAATTTTACTTGCACCTGATATTTATGGTATTGTTTGATAACTTTCTTATTCTGTTTATCACCTTTCTTTGGAATGGGAACCAATATGAATCCCTTCCAATCAGCTGACCAGGTAGCTGTCTTCGAAATTTCTTGGCATAGATGAATGAATGCTTCCAGCGTTGCATCTCAATTTGTATCCCAGCAATTTCTTGAGCCTTGTTTTTCAACAGTGCCTTCAGTCAGGTTGAACTTCTCTCTTCGGTACTATTGGTTCTTGATTATATGCACCTCCTGAAATGGTTGAATGCCTACCAGTTCTTTTTGGTTCAGTGACTCTATTTTTTCCATCTTCTTTTGATGTTTCTTATGTCGTTCAATATTTTGCCCATAGAATCCTTCAATATTGCCATTCAAAGCTTGAATTTTTTCTTCAGTTCCTTCAGCTTGAGAAATGCCAAGTGTGCTTTTCCCTTTTATTTTTCTAACTCCCGGTCTTTGCACATTTTCTTGTAATACTTTACTTTGCCTTCTTGACCAACTACATCACCTTTAATCCTTGCTTATGCCTCTTAGCAAATTTCCCTATTGTGAATGCCTTTTATTAACTCAGAACAATCTTGGTTTCTGCCTTACCCTACATTGTCACATTTTACTTAATACCTGTGAGTTCACATACCATTAAGCTTTTTTTTTTAATTTCATGAGTGAGAGCTTTTTTTTTCACCTTATCAAAAGGGAGTGATTGACACAAATCATAGGAATAACTTATATCAGTTCAATAGGCAAAAGTTTCTCTTAGAAAAAACACTATATTGAAGTCTTTCCAAAGTAGATTATTTCTCATTGAGTAATTCAATCAATGGAACAACCATTTAGAAACTACTCTCTTATTGGTCATAATGCTCCTTCTCAATTGAACATCACATAACTCAAGGTAAATGCCTGAAAGAAATATTTAAGTATTTTAATCAGATTTCACTTTAATTAATACTAAGCGAGACAGAAATGCACAGTAATAATTGACAACTAGATATTTCAATTACTGGGCCTTTAAAGTGTCTAGAGACAGAAAATAAATTAGGCACTGTAGATAACTTTATGCTATGCAAGACTATACATGTTTCCTTTTTTTTTTCCATTCCTAGAGTGAGCATATAATTCATCATATAAACCAGGAAGTTTTTGAGAGTAAAAGGAGCACTAAAATTACCCAGGACCTTACCAAACAAATGGTAGCATATAGTCACCCAAGCAAAAAAAAAAAAAAATCCCTGTTGCCATCTAGTTAATTCCAACTCATAGCGAACCTATATTTCTTTTAATTGACGTGAAGCAAATAGACTTTCTAATATAGGAAAGTAAAACACCAATGAGCATTCAGAGGGTTGAACCTCTTACCAAAACCAGAAAAAAGCAAGAAGTAAAGAGATAGGCATTAAACACAACAATTAAAGCAATTCTAAGATCGAGAATCTAGATGCTTCTGACACTGCTATGAGGTGGTTTCTTAATATCTGGATAAAATATTCAAATATCAAGGTTAGATTATAATTATGTTGGAGAAATACATCTTGAGATGTGTAGAATGCTTTGGTAATTTAAATTAGTAGGTGGTTAGGAAGTTTACATAGACTTTTAACTTGGAAAAATACATATATACGCATGTGTGTGCAATTTTTTTTTTTACAATGAAACTATACAAACTAAATAATGGTATTTCTCTACAACTGGATATAACATAAGAGAAGCATTTGTAACTTTTTCATGTGTGATACACTTTATTTTTTCCCAGAGGAGTTCTATGTAGAGATAATAGCGTTTGTTATTCTTCTAAACTGATTTTCGTAACTTTTCCTTGTAATAATAGCATAATTAGAGCAAACTCTTAAGGTGTATTTAGGCTCATAATGTTTCAATATGAACTGGAATTATTTTATGCTCACCTATAGAAACCAGTTTTCTTATCTTCTAGGAAGGGAGAAATTAAGCCTTAATAGAATAAATTTAAGAAGATCCTGGCTGTAATAGAAATCTGTGCCCTCTAATACTTTGAAACACTCTGCTTCACCATAAAAGACATTTAACTCTATAATGAAAATTACAAAGGAAAAGAACATCTAATTTAATCAGAACCGTTTCAACCAAAATAGATGCGGAGAAACTAAGCCAGAAAATATAGAGTATGTCTGTCGACTTAAGATCCTAATTTACATCCAAATTGACTCACTTAGTTCTGAATTTGTCCTATTATGATGCTTCACTGGAATGGATTCTTAGACCCATTGTGCAGATGGCTGGACTTAAAGCATTGCCAGAGTTACATGCAGTCAGACAGTCATGAATCCAAAACACTATGTAGCATTAAAAGAATGGCTTAAATCACAGGAGGAGCCCTGGTGGTGCAGTGGATAAGCACTCTGCTGCTAACTGACAGGTCAGAGGTTTGAAACCATCAGTCTCTCTGTGGAAGAAAGATGTGGCAGTCTGCTTCCACAAAGATTCATACCAAAGTCAGACCCATTGCCACTGAGTCAATTCCAACTCATAGCAACCCTATAGGAGAAAGTAAAATTGTCGCATAGGGTTTCCAAAGCTGTAATCTTTAGGGAAGCACACTACCACATCTTTCTCCCATAGAATAGCTGATGGGTTCAACCACCAACCTTTTGGTTAGCAGCTGAGCACTTTAACTACTGTGCCACTGGGGCTCCCCTGCAAAGATTACAGCCTTAGAAACCTTATGGGGAAGTTATACTCTACCCTGTAGGGTTGTTTTGGGTTTAAATCAATGAGATGACAACAGGTTAAATCACAGGAAGAAAGTAAAATTATTGTTTCATACAGAGAAGAGGAGACAATCAAGACGAATAGCTGGATAACAGAAGCTGGTCATGTTAGCTGGTGTGGCAAGGGTTGCAGTTTTAGACTCCATGGCCTAAGGAATATTCTCAAATTTTATGATTAAGAATTTTCCGTTGTTAGCGTCTGTTATGGATTAAATTGTGTCCTGCAAGAAGATATCTTGAAGTTCTAATCCTTAGTTTTTGTGAATGTGACCTTATTTGGAAATAAGGTCTTTGAAGATGTTATCAGTTAAGTCAGTATAAGGTCATACTGGAGTAGGGTGGGTCTGAATCCAATCTGACTGATTGATGTCCTCGTAAAAGAAGAGAAGATATACAGAAACAGACACACCATGTGAAGATGCATCTATAATCCAAGGAACACCAATAAACACCTGAGGCTACCAGAAGCCAAAAGAAACAAGAAAGGATTTCCCTCTAGTGCCTTTGTAGAAAACATGGCCCTGCCGACATCCTGAATTTAGACTACTAGCCTACAGAACTGTGAGACAATAAATTTCTATTATTAACCACCAAATTTGTGGTACTTTTTTTACAATAGCCCTAGGAAACTAACACAGCATCTTTATAGTTCAGAGAGGGGTTGTGATGGTTAAGGATGTGTGTCAAGTTGGGTGAGTCATGATTCTCAGTGCTTTGGGAGTTATGATGCAGTATGGCAGCTATGTAATGCTGTAATCACCTACATAATGAGATCTGACATAATCACCTCTATAATGAGATTTGCAATGAACAGCCAATCAGTTGGAAGGGAGTTTTCTTGGGGGTGTGGCCCACATTCAATATAGGTAGACTTTCTGGCAAAGCTTTTGCTTGCTCTGGATCCTCCATCTGGCTCCTGTTCATCTGACCTCCAGCTCTTGGACTTTGAACTAGCAGTTTATCTGCCATCCTACCTGCTGATCTTGGGATTTGTTGGCCTCTGCAGCCTGTGAGCCAGAGGCCTGCTTTCTGTTCTGCCACTCTTAAGTTCACCAGCCGCTGAAACTACATGAATTAGGAGAAGCCTCCAACCTGACACATGGACTTGGGACTTTCCAGGCTATACAACCACTTGAGCCAATTCCTTGATATAAATCTCTCTGTATATATTTGTATACTTCACTGGTTTTGCATCTCTAGAGATCCCAGCCTAAGACAGAGGTGCTTGGAATTGTGGCAGAATACAAGGCTCTTTTTGATGAACACAAAGTCAGAAATGGAATAAAGAAGCCAAGTGACTTACTGACTAGTTAGGATAAAAATAGCACTGTATGGCTAACATTTTAATTGTTATTCTAGAATTTGAGCAAAATGAGAGAGGGACTTTGAAATATTAGTTTTTGTCTCACTGGTGCCTAGCACATTAAAAAAAAAATTAGCTGGTATAAATCAAACTCTTAATATGTGTTTGTAAAACGAATCAATGAAATGTTAGCTTCAAGTACATGGTGGACTGAGCTAGTGGAGAATCCCTCTCCATACACTTTAAATGTAATAGAAATGAAGGAGAAGTACACTGAAAACATTTTAAAATACATGCCTGATATTAAAAGTGAGATTTCTGTACACTAGTGGCTGCGTTTTAACACTCACTCAGAAGAAGATGAGGTTGCCAATTGAGACAAGGCAGGACACTGTACATGAGATACCTGCATAAAGTCATGATCCTGAAATTGCAGCACATTAGTGAAAGAGGGACAGCTACAACTAGCCCAGGATAGTGGCAAGGATGTTCGTCTCTGTTGGGATTCTGAGTGGTAAAAATATCTCTAGTACTAACATGAAAACTTTTGGTCTATGCCACAATGAGTTGGAATCAACTCGACGGCACTGGGTTTGGTTTGGTTTTGGGTATGCCACAATTAGTTGTGGATAGTAAATTCGTATTACTTGTGTGACACAGCTATTCTTAAAGTGGGGAAATAATGTAAAATGCTATCCCAGACTGGAAAAAACCCTGAGACTTCTGTAGAAGCAAATGCAAAACCACTTTACAGTAACACACAACTGAGTGTGAATGTGACTTTCATAAAAATAAGCTCTGATGAAGATGAGATAAAATAAGTAATTAAATACTATACAAGGATATGGTTTTCCATAAGGGAGAGCTCACCAGGCGCTCCTTGGAAACTCTATGGGGCAGTTCTACTCTGTCATATAGGGTCGCTATAAGGCAAAATCGACTCAACGGCAGCTGCATTTTTTTAAGGGAGAGTCAGAGGACACAACAAATCACAGAAGAAGCACCTCCCAAATTTCATACAATAGAATTCTCTGAAAAAGACTAACAAACAAAAGATACACTTAGACAGTGATTTACTATACTATATACAGGTTTTCATTGGCATAATGCCTAAGAATCTTCAGTAGAATGAAATGGAATTCAAGAAAAAGAAATGGAAAGTATGAAGCAATTACAGAGAAATTGGTAGAAATATAGATAAACCTTAATAAGCCTCTGCTATTTTTTTTTTATATAAAAGAAACATAATGAAAATAATGATCCAAGGCTTAAAACAAGTTGGAAATAAAATGTAAGACTCCAATAAATGAGATGATTGGAATAAAAGCATATGAAAGTTCTTGTATTTATCATAAGTACCGTAGAAACACTGATTAATTTTAGAATTTGTTAAATCAAGTGAACACATGAAACATGCAGTGTATGTACTAAAATAGTAACTAGTAATGATAATCACTAGTAGAAGAGGGATGGATCAGGGAATAAATAAAATCCAAACACTAATGGAATGCAAGGAATGATTAAATAAAAAATAACACAGAAGCATTTATATAAATCCAAATACATTAGTAATGAAATTTAAAAGATTAAATTGGCCAGATAAAGAAATGCTCAGGTTGAGTTAAAAATTGAGTTTTATTATATTTACAGGAGATATAGCTGAAATATATGACACAGAAGGAATGAAACAACAAAAAATTTATAGAAAAAGTTATTAGGTCAATAATACCCAGAAGAAAGCTCATGTAGGAATATTCACATTCAGCAGAATAGAATTCAGGAAAATAGACATTATTGGTGATAAAATGTGTAATTTCATGATGATAAAAGAAAAAAATAATTCATCGGGAATATGTATGAGTATTCACTGAAAAACAACATAGCTTCAAAATAACAGTACTGCAATTTTAGTGGAGATTTTAAAATACTTCCTCAATAATGGATAGACTTATGCTAACTGTCAATAAAAATATAAAAATTTGTACAGTAACCATAATAAGCTTGATCTAATTGGCACTTATAAAACCCCCACCCCACAGCTAGAAATTTTACATTCTTTTCAAACAAATAGGAAACAATTATAAAAATTGAGCAGATTTTAGGCTGCAAAGGAAATTTGAAAAAATACCAAAGAATCAATATCATACAAACCACTATCTCTAACCCATACAAAGAAAAGTTATAGATCAGTTACAAAGAGGTGTCAAACTTCCTAGATTTAGAAAGTTTAAAGCACACTTGTGTATAATTCATTGGTCAAGAAATGAATTATGATGTAAATACAAAACATTTTAAAAACATGTGGGATGCAGGTAAAGCAATGCATGAGTGTGCTTATTAGCAAAGAAGATAGATTGAGAATTAATAAGTTCAGCCCACAATGAAAGAGGTTGAAAAAATAGCAACAGAATAAAATATACAGAAAAATAATAGTAGCAATAAAGTCAGGAGTTAATGTAATAGAAAAAATAAGAGGATCAACACAACCAAAAGCTGCCTTCTATGTATGGACTATTAAAATAGATTTAGAGGAATGTTACTAATAAACCATATTAGGAATTAAAAAGGTGATACAACCTCCATTACAAAATAGATTGAAAAAATCATAAGGGACAATTGTAAATAAATTTATGCCAATAAATTTGGAAATATAGTAGAAATTAATAATTTTATAGAAAATATAACCTACCAAAACAGACTCACAAAGACAAAAAATCTGACTAGACCTATAACTATAAATGAAATGGAATCATTACAAAACAAAAACAAAACATACGAAAAAATTGACAAGAGGACTACAGTGTTGCAAGTAAATGTGACCAAATGTTTAAAAAGAATTTTTTTTAAGCTAGCTTATACCAAATCTTCAGAGTACAATAATAATAATAATAAAATTAAATTTCCCAAAATGATTTTGTGTGGTACTACATTTACATTAAAACTGAATATTAACTGTACAAGAAAGAGAAACAGGATAATCTCATACAAAAACATGGATTCAAAAATCCTAAATAATAAAGTATTTGGAAACAAAATTATGTGTAATATATATATATATATATATATATATATATATATATAGCCAAGATGGGTTTATCTGAGGAATATAAAGATGGCATGTTGTTATTAAATGCCATTGAGTCGATTCCTACTCATAGTGACCCTATGTACAACACAGAGAAACACTGCAGTGTCCCACACAACCCACACAATTGTTGCTAAGTTTGAGCCCTTTGTTGCAGACACTGTGTCAGTCCATCTTTTTGAGGTTTGAGGGTCTTCCTCTCTTTTGCTGACTCTCTACTTTTCCAAGCATGATGTCCTTCTCCAGGGACTGGTCCCTCCTGATAACATGCCCAAAGTACATGAGACATAGTCTCAAATGTCTCCCTTCTAAGAAGCATTCTGGCTGTACTTCTTCCAAGACAGATTTGCTCCAGCCTCTGGCAGTACATGATAGATTCAATCATACTAACATGAAAAACTGTATTAGGGGAGAAGAAAATGTTCTAAAACTGGTTTTTTGTGATGGCTGTACCACTTGGTAAAGTTAACTAAAAATCATTGAACTGTATACCTGAAGTTGGTGAATTTTATGATATGTAAAATATACCTCAATAAAATTGTTTAAAATATTAAAAGTAACTTGCTAGAATTAATTCCTACTTTGTTGTTGTTGTTATGTGCTGTTGAGTCAGTGCCAACTCATAGCGGCCCTACGTACAACAGAATGAAACAGTGCCTGGTCTTGTGCCATCCTCACAATTGTTGTTATGCTTGAGCCCATTGTTGCAGGCACTGTGTCAATCCATCTCATAAAGGATCTTCCTCTTTTTTGCTGACTTCTACTTTGCCAAGCATGATATCCTTCTCCAGGGACTTGTCCCTCCTCATAATTCGACCAAATATATGACACGAAGTCTTGCCATCCTCGCTTCTAAGGAGAATCCTGGCTGTACTTCTTCCAAGACAGACTTGTCTGTTCTTCTGGCACTCCATGGTATGTTCAATATTCTTCGCCAGCACCATAATTCAAAGGCATCAATTCTTCTTCGGTCTTCTTTATTCATTGTCCAGCTTTCGGATGCTTATGAAGCGATTGAAAATACCATGGCTTGGGTCTGAAGCATTTTAGTCCTCAATGTGACATCTTTGCTTTTCAACACTTTAAAGAGGTCTTTTGCAGCAGATTTGCCCAATACAACGCATTGTTTGATTTCTTCAATGCTATTTCTATGGGCATTGATTGTGGATCCAAGTAAAGTGAAAACCTTGACAACATCAATATTTTCTGTTACCCATTATGTTGATTATTGTTCCAGTTGTGAGGGTTTTTATTTTCTTTGTATTGACTGTAAATCCATACTGTAGTAGTAATCCATACTGTAGACTTTGATTTTCATCAATAAGTGCTCCAAGTCCTCTTCACGTTCAGCAAGCGATATGTCGTCTGCATATTACAGGTTGTCAATAAGTCCTTCTCCAATCCTGATACCACGATCTTCTTCACATAGTATGGCTCCTCAGATTTATCTTCTCAGCATACAGGTTGAACAAGTATGGTGAAATGATACAACCCTGGTGAACACCTTTGCTGATTTTAAACCACACAGTATCCCCTTGTTGTGTTTGAATAACTGCCTCTTGGCCTATGTACAGGTTCTTTATAAGATGTTACCTTTGGAAACGGTTGTACATCAACAAATTATTTTTGGTGCAGTGACTCTGTGTATTCTTTCCATCTTCTTTTGATGCTTCCTGCCTCGTGCAATATTTTGCCCATAGATTCCTTCGATAAACGACCTGGAACATTACAGCTTGAGGCTTGAATTTTTTCTTCAGTTTTTTCAGCTTGCGAAATGCTGTGTTCTTCCCTTTTGGCTTTCTAACTGTAGGTCTTTGCACCTTTCATTATAATTCTTTGCCTTATCTAGCTGCCCTTTGAGACCTTCCGTTCAGCTCTTTTACTTCATCATTTCTTCCTTTTGCTTTAGCTACTCTGCCTTCAAGAGGAAGTTTCAGAGTATCTTCTGACATCCATTTTGGTCTTTTCTTTCTTTCCTGTCTTTTTAATGACCTTTTGCTCTCTTCATGTATGATGTCCTTGATATCATCTCACGACTCATCTGGTCTTCAGTTATTAGTGTTCAATGTGTCAAATCTGTTCTTGAGATGGTCTCTAAATTCAGGTAGAATATACTCAAGGTAAAACTTTGGCTCTTGTGGGCTTATTTTAATTTTCTTCAGATGGTATAAAAAAAAAAAGATGGTATAAGATTGGTTAAATATTTTATCTTCTCCTCTTGATTTGAAATGCCATCTTTACTATATATTAACTTTGTGTATATATTTGAGTCTATTTCTGAACTTACTTTCGGTTTCATTTTGTCTTTCTGTTTATTTCATGTACCAGCTGAAAATATTCTTCTTCATACATGTATGATGATATGAGAAATTACGTATGGAGTTTACTTTTCAGAAGGCAATGAGGAAACATTGCTAGTTATCTCAAAAAGGGAACTTGAGTGTAATGCAATTATTAATATCTGTATATAGAAATTTTTTTTTTAAGAATGAAATTCATTTCTCTATAAAGACTATGGTTATACTATAAATGTGGTTCTCAACTTTTGGTGTGTGGCTGGGGGTGTGAAGCTTGTTACAAAAATAGATTCCAGTAGGAATAAGCTGTAGCTCGGGGTTTTGCAATCTAACAAACACTGTAGGTGATTTTGATGAGTGTGATACACAGACAAGGTTTTGAGAAACAATGCTATAAATGGTGGTTAGGTCCTCAGACCTGAGTACAGAAATACTACTTATCTCCAAATGTGCATGGATACAGTAATATTTCAGTGACTCTGAACCACCATTTCTAGTTTTATTCAATTAAAAAATTATGCTTTCTAATGTCCTTTCTATAGGGTTGAATTCCCTTAAAAACTGCACTGGTGGTGAAGAGTGGAAACTTCTGGGCAACAATAACATACCAGCTCTATGCATTTCCATATATAAGCAACAGCACCTCTCCAAGTCAATCACAATACAATTACTCTAATTAGTATTCAAAAGAGAGAATTCATTCAGCTTAAGATATTAGAAAACCTCCAGGGTACACTTGTAATATTATAGGTCATTTATAAAGTGTTTTAAGACAGGGGCCTTTTACAATAGGGATTTCTATAAAGTCAAAAAACATGTGAAGTTTAAGATTAAACTTGTATTTAATCAACTTTTAATTGTACATGCTTGGCCACCACAACTGGATTGCATGCTCCTTGAGGACAAAAACTATGAATGAATTTTGTGTATCTACCATCTTTTTTTTTTACCATCTTACCTAATAATACTATTGACCAGACTCATCAACTGGTATGCCAACAGTCTAATTGGCTTAGTGCAATGTAGTTCACAACAGCAAACCAGATCTCTTTGGAAAATATCAGCAGAGTATTAATATGATTAGGATTGCTGACTAGATTGTTTTACCCAGGGGTACAGAGCAGACATGGGCAACAATAACAAAACTGACTTCTGGGATGTCAGGAAGCAAAAGAAGTAAAAGAAAAAAAAACCTGATTCTTGAATAGCACATGTGGCTTTTCTTTTAATTTTAATTTTTGCCCATTTTGCAATTCACTGTGCATCACTTGGCTTTTTGGCCTTACAAAACAGCCTCAGCGATATCTAAAGCAAAGATAAAGTAACAACCTAATTCTATTCCCCTCTGTTTCACAATAAACTTGGTCAGTATCTGATACATCTTAATAAATGTTATATATAGAAGGGATTGGTGCCAACTTCCAGTCTCTCCTTGTTTGAAATGTATCATTCTTTCTAAATGAGATTATCTTTTTGTTCAATCAAATTCGGATGCTGTCCCTCCTAAGTCTACTTTATCCTTGGGCTAATGGAAAACACCAGAGGGTGAGAGTAAGCCATACTCACTTCTTACAGAGCCTTATCATACTAAAAGCAATGTCCTAATATTACAAATTTGTACTGTCTCTTCAAAGTTACTACAGTTAAATTTTATTCATGAAATTCACAAGTACTAAGAACAAACAGTTATTTCTTCAATAGAAGGTGGGCACCCTGAATTCAGGTGTTGATTATACTAAGGAAATAAAATCAGGATTCTGAGTTTTATTTGTAGCTGTGGAGTGACCTCTATTTCCCTGCTACATTACATCCTCTTTTGGATAGAGAGGCATAATATAGATAAAGGAATAATCTGAAGTAAGACTTTGAATCCAATCTCCTACATACTTCACCGTGGGATAGTGCACATGGACTTTAACCTCTGTGAGCCTCTGTCTTCATAAAAGAAAGAGAATAATAATTATCTAATTTACATGGTTTTAGTAAAGATGAAATGAGATCATATATGTGAAAATCACTTTGTAAAATGTCAAATGATAAAGTCAGCCACTATTGTGATTATTATCTTTATCATAGGAAGTGTCTGCATCATGGGATCTTATAAAGATTTACTAAATGGGATAAAGTATTACTTTAGAAACCAAGACCCCTGGCACTTACCAATATTAACAGTGATGTTTTTGTTGTTAGTTGCAATAGAGTTGGCTCCAACTCATGGCAACCCAGTGTATAGGGGAATGAAATGTTGTCCAATCCTGCACCATCTTCATGATTACTGGTATGTTTGAGTACATTCTTTCAGCCAATGTGTCAATCCATCTCATTTAGGGCTTCCCTTGCCATTTCCAGCCCTCTACTTTATGTGATGTCTTTCTCCAGTGATTAGTCCCCCTCAATGACTTGTCAAAAGTATGTGAGTGGAAGTCTCAGACAATATCCTGTGATCTATAGGGTTTTCATTTGATAACTCTCAGAAGTAGATTGTCACGCTTTTTTTCCTAGTCTTAGTCTGCAAGCTCTGCTGGTTACCTGTCCACCCTGGGTGACCCTGCTGGTGTTTGAAATACCAGTAGCATAGATTCCAGCACCACAGCAACATGCAAGCCACCACAGGACAACAAACTAAGAGATAGGTAGCGGTTAACAATGATAACAGCTAGCATTTGACAAAACCTAACGTGATCTGGCCCCTGCCTACTTAACTGATCTCACCCCTTCTGCTCTTTCCCTCCTTATCCATTATTTTTCCAGCCATAATGATGTCTTTCTTCTTCCTAAAGAACAATAAGATCATTCTTGCCTTGTTAAGAATATTATACTTCCTGCGCTCTCTGCTTAATTCTCCCAGATATTTGTGTGGCCGTCTCCATGTGCATCTTTCAGGTTTCTGCTCAAATTCCATGTCCTTAGAGAAGCCTTCCCAAACAACCCTATGAAAATAACATCCCTTCATTCCTTAAGGTCCTTCTATAGTCCCATATCCTGCCTTAGTTTTTTCCATGGTACGTGTATCTGTATTATTTGCTTGTGTATTGTCTATCTTCCCAATTTCTCAATTAGAATATGAGATCCATGAGAGCTAAGACTGTTTTCTGTCTTGGTTTACCATTATATCCCAGCATATAGAACAGTGCCAAGCATGTGGTAAATGATCCTTAAACACTTGTTGAATGAGTGAACAAATTGCATACATTGAGTTTTATGTGCCACACATTATTTTACATATATCATTATCTTTAATATTCAGTATAATCCTATGAGGTAGATACTGCCATCCCTACTTTGTAGAATACAAAACTCCGATTCATCAAAGTTAAATAAGTTGTTCAAGGTCATACACCCATTAAGTATAACGGTCATGATTTGAACACAGGCAATCTGACTCTAAGGAGCCCTAGTGGTGCAATAGTTAAGCTGTTGGCTGCTAACCAAAAGGTTGGCAGTCCCAGCCCACCCAGCAGCTCCATGGGAGAAAGACCTGCCTATCTGCTTCCATAAAGATTATAACCAAGAAAACCCTATGGGGGAAGTTCTACAATGTCATGTGGGCCTTATGAGTCAGAATCAACTCAACAGCACCCAACAGTCTGATTCTAGTGGCCTTGTCCTTAAAATTTTTTTTTTGTTGAGCACTGTGTTAAATCATTTATGTGCATAATTTCATATAGTTCTCATCCATATTTTTACAAAGGAGGAATCCGAGGTTTAGAGAGATTAACTAATTTGCCCCAGTCACACAGATAATAATGGACTATCCTTTATAAAATATCTAAATAAAGATGATGAAATTGCTCCCTCATTAAAAGAATACTTTCTCTGAATTTATTGTGTTCTGAAAAAGAAATAAGACCTTAAGGAGTCATCTCAACTTTCTGGCTCAGCAGTCTCCCTTTTCCAACACCATATTTTTGCATAGTTTTTGGCTAATGATAGTATTATTAATAAAAACAAAGTTTTAATTGAACTTTCACAAATATATAGTCTCATTTGTGAGGATGGCAAGAGAGATTCCTTTGGTCACGTCAAACAACTAATTAATTATAGCATTGAAACTGGAACTCAGATCTTCTGTCTCTCACTTAATTTCTATTTTCATCATAGCTTGTTTTCATGAATATCTTGCTTCAATAAGCTGAGATAATTGGAAATAAAGAATTATGTGAGTTTTAGTCTGCTTTAATAGTTTCTCTAAAACTTTGGATAAATCTCAATCATCTCTTCTGTCCTTGTCTATAAAGTTTACATATTACTTTTATTCACATCTACTTCACCCCAATAGTTAGATGATTGTATATCTATTGGAGGACAAGATTTTTGAGGGCAGAAGCCATGGGTAATATTTCATATGTATTTTTAAGGGTTCAAAGAATATCCATGCCCTATTTGGACACTGAACAAACACTGGATCACTTATGTTAGCAACTTTAATCTAAGATTGGGGCCCCACAAAAGAAAGATCCCACAGAAGCACAGGGTATTGATTTTTTTAAAAAATCACATAAGACTTGGATACACATTATCGCATACAAAAAAAGAAAAAAATGTTTAAATTTATCTTTATTATCTTTGCTTGTGCAGTTTTCCTTTTACCAAAGGTTCTCCCCCAACAGTCATTCACGATAAACAAGCATCATGGGCATTTCCACACTGGCACTTGCCAAAAGGAAAATGAATAATCCAGTGTTTGTTTAGCTACAGGGACAGGCATATTTTGCCATTAGCAGAGAGAAGAACCTCGGTTAAATTAGTGAGAACCAACTGACTCCATTCCACTAAGCACAAATGGGAATCTTCTTCATTGTCTGGCTGCCAAATAAATATCTGCACTTGTACAAGTGCTTTTCCATATTCAGAAAGAAAGCTTATTATGTGAGATACTTGTCATTTTTCTGTAATTATGAAATAAACAATCTCTGCAGGGCCCTGTATCATTAAAAACTTTATTTAAAAAAAAAAGCATGATTAATCTACACTAATTTCTACACTAAGTACTGTTGTTTCTTGAACCAATAAGCTGATTTTCACAAGAAAACGAGCCTCAACCTTTACAACATTGGTATTACTTTCTGGTTAGGAAAAGATATTAACTGTCTGAACTTAAACTTCTATTTAAGAAAAATGGGATTCTAAAATAAATCTATTCCTGCACAGATGGAGAAAAGAAAAACCTTTTCCCCCCTTCGCTAGGTGGTCAACACCAAATGAATAGGTATTGTACACATATACAGTTTCTGACCTCAAAGAGCTGGTAATCCATTTAGTGGAGACCCATGCTCAAAAACATAGACTCAATATTGTTCATCAAGTAAGGTTATAAAGAGCAAACTAAGATATTCACAAGGAGACCTTGTGGTTAAAGTGCTCAGCAGCTAACCTAAAGGATGGCAGTTCCAACCCACTAGGCACTCCATGGGAGAAAGATGTGGCAGTTCTGCTTCTGTAAAGATTTACAGCCTTGGAAACCTGAAAGATGGGGCAGTTCTACTCTGTCTGAAGGGATCACTATGCTTCAGAATCAACTCGATGGCAGCGGTCTTTTTTTTTTTTTGGTCAAGATATTCCCTGAGCTAATGAGTTTTGTGAGGAAATGGGGCAGTATAGAATTGACATTATATAGGAAGTCAGAGATGATTTCCTGGAGGAAATAGTTTAATATTTTGAACTAAATTTTAAAGGAGTTCAGAAACACAGATCATCAGAGAGAAAGTGTTCTAAGTAGGGGAATATTGGTGGCTCCATAATAGAGGAGGGTCCATATGGGGAGAGTCATGACAAATGAAGTTTATGAATAAGAGCTGCAAGTTGACAAAGGTTCCTTAAAGTTAGGCAGAGGAATGTAGATTTCTAAAAAATATAAAAATAAAATAGTAATAGAAAACATTTTAGTTTTATTAGAAAGGGAGCAAAGTAATAAAACCAAACAAGGCTACAAGGTGGTATGTTGTTGTCGTTGGGTGCTGTCAAGTCAATTCTGACTCATAGTGACTATATGTATAACAAAATAAAACATTGACCAGTCCTGTGCCATCCTTACCCAGTCCTGTGCCATCCTCACAATAGTAGATATGTTCGGGCCTGTTGTTGAATCCACTGTGTTATTCTATCTCGTTGAGGGTCTTCCTCTTTTTGCTGACCCTCTACATTACCACCACCACGCATCTGTCAGTTTGTTGTACTGTAGTACCTTGCGTGTTGCTGTGATACTGGAAGATTTGCCACCGGTATTTCAGATATCAGCAGGGTCATACTTGGTGGACAAGTTTCAGTGGAGCTTCCAGACTAAGACTAGGAAGAAGGACCTGACAGTCTACTTCTGAAAATACTGGCTAGTGAAAACCTTATGAATAGCAGCATAACATTGTCTGAATTAGTGCCAGAAGATGAGCCCCTCAGGTAGGAAGTCACTCAAAATACAACTGAGAAAAAAATTGCCTCCTCAAAGCAGAGTCGACCTTAATGATGTGGATGGAGTTCAACTTTTGGGACCTTCATTTGCTGATGTGGAATGACTCAAAATGAGAAGAAACAACTGCAAACATCCATTAATAATCGGAACCTGAAATGTGTGAAGTATGAATCTAGGAAAATTGGAAATCATCATAACTGAAATGGAATGCATAAACATTAATATCCTAGGCATTAGTGAGCTGAAATGGACTGGTATTGGCCATTTTGAATCAAACAATCATGTGGTCTACCATGCCGGGAATGACAGCTTGAAGAGGAACAGTGTTGCATTCATCGTCAAGAAGAACATTTCAAGATCTATCCTGAAGTACAACACTGCCAGTGATAGGATAATATCCATATGCCCACAAGGAAGACCAGTTAATACGGCTATTATTCAAATTTACATACCAACCACTAAGGCAAAGATGAAGAAATTGAAGATTTTTACCAGCTTCTGCAGTCTGAAATTGATCAAACATGCAATCAGGCTGCATTGATAATTACTGGTGATTGGAATGTGAAGGTTGGGAAAAAAAAAAAGAAGGATCAGTAGTTGGAAAATATGTCCTTGGTGATAGAAACGATGCCAGAGATTGCATAATAGAATTTTGCAAGGCCAACAACTTCTTTATTGCAAATACCTTTTTTCACCAACATAAACAGTAATGACTAGACATGTGGACCTCACCAGATGGAATACACAGGAACCAAATTGGCTACACCTATGGAAAGAGACGATGGAAAAGCTCAATATCATCAGTCAGAACAAGGTCAGGGGCCAACTGTGGAACAGACCACCAATTGTTCATATACAAGTTCAAGTTGAAGCTAAAGAAAATTAAAACAAGTCCATGAGGACCAGAGTATGACCTTGAATATATCCTGCCTGAATTTAGAGACCATCTCAGGAATAGATTTAACACATTGAACTCTAGTGACCAAAGACCAGAAGAGTTGTGGGTTGACATCAAGGACATCATACTTGAGAAAGCAAAAGGCCATTAAAAAGACAGTAAAGAAAGTAAAGACCAATGTGGATGTCAGAAGAGGATCTGAAACTTACTCTTGAAAGTAGAGTAGCTAAAGCAAACAGAAGAAATGAAGTAAAAGATTTGAACAGAGTATTTCAAAGGCCGGGTTGAGAAGATAAGGTAAAGTATTAGAATGAAATGTGGAAAGAACTGGAGTTGTTCAAATACCCTGCTGGTATTTGAATAGCGGTGCATAGCTTCCAGCATCACAGCAACACGCAAGACCCCATAGGAAGAGGAACTGACAGATGCATGGGGGAGAATGAGGTATTTTTTATGTAAAACCTATTGTTGTTAGTTGCAGTCTAGTTGGCTCCAACTCATGGTGATCTTATGTATAACAGAACAAAATGTTGACTTGTCCTGTACCATCTTCATCATCGTGATATGTTTGAGTCCATTGTTTTGGCTATTTTGCCAATCCATCTCATTGAGGGTTCCCGTTATTTTTCTCGACCATCTACCAAACAGGTTATCCTTTTCTAGCAATAAGTCTTTCTTGATGATGTGTTCAAAGTGAGTGTGTTGAAATCTCACCATCCTTGATTCTAAAGAGAATTCTGGTTTTATTTTTTTCTGAGACTGATTTGTTCATTCTTTTGGCAGTCCACAGTGTATTTAATGTTCTTCACCAACACCACAGTTTGAACATTAAAACCTCTAGGTGAGTGGAAAAGATTTACCACCTTTAAATAGCACTGTATGACAGAGAAAGCCCTGACTACTGGTTTCCCAGAGATATTCTAAAACTGAGTATCAAGGCTTTATTTATTTGCATCTAATTGTGTACATCACCAATGAGTGTCTCTTATTCTAAGAATATAAGACAAAGCAATTAATGTCAGCTCCAGAAATTGGGCTATAGGAAATTCACAACACTTTTTTTTTTATGTCTTTGACCTTTTTTTTTAATTGAACTTTAGACGAAGGTTTATAGAACAAACTAGCTTCTCATCAAACAGTTAGGACACACATTGTTGTATGACATTGGTTAACAACCCCATGACATGTCAACACTCTTCCTTCTCAACCCTGGGTTCCCTATTACCAGCTTTCCTGTTCCCTCCTACTTTCCAGTCCCACCCCAGGGCTGGTGCACCCCTTTAGTCTTGTTTTGTTCCATGAGTCTGTTCGAACTTTGGCTGAAGAGTGAACCTCAGGAGTGGCCTCATTACTGAGATGAAAGGGTGTCCGGGGTCCACATTCTCAGGGTTTCTTCAGTCTCTGTCAGGCCAACAAATCTGGTCTTTCTTTTTTTGAGTTAGAATTTTGTTCTACATTTTCTCCAGCTCTGTCCAGGAACCTCTGTTGTGATCCCTGTCAGAGCAGTCAGTGGTGGTAGCCGGGCACCATCTCGTTGTACTGGACTCACTCTGATAGATGTGGTCCATTAGTCCTTTGGACTAATCTTTCCCTTATGTCTTTATTTTTCTTCATTCTTCCTTGCTCCCTAAGGGGTGAGACCAGTGAAATGTCTTAGATCACCGCTCACAGGCTTTTAAGACCCCAGATGCTGCTCACCAAGTAGAATTTAGAACATTTTCTTTACAAACTCTGTTATACCAATTGAACTAGATGTCCCTGAGACAATGGTCCCCATAACCCTCAAACCAGCAATCAGTCCCTTAGGGAGTTTTGGTATGTCTATATTTTATGGAGCTAGCATGGCCCTGCCTTGTACAAGCTGTGCTGGCTTCCCCAGTATTGTGTACTGTCTTACCCTTCACCAAAATTACTACTTATCTATTGTTTATTGTTTTTCCATCCCACCCTTCCCCACCCTTGTAACCATCAAAGATTGTTTCTTTTTGTAGGTAAACCTTTACATGAGTTTTTACAGTAGGGGTCTCATACAATATTTGTCCTTTTGTGATTGACTTATTTCACTCAGCATAATGCCCTCCAGATTCATCCTTGTTATGTGATGCTTCACAGATTCATCGTTGTTCTTTAGCGTTTCATAACACCCCATTGTGTTTACATGCCACAGTTTGTTTATCCATTCATCTGTTGATGGGCATCTAGGTTGTTTCCATCTTTTTGCTATTGTGAACAATGCTGCAATGAACATGGATGTACATATATCTACTCGTATGATGACTCATTTCTCTAGGATATATTCCTAGGAGTGGGATTGCTGGATCATATGGTATTTCTAGCTTTCTAAGGAAGCGCCGTATCATTTTCCAACACAGTTGTGTCATTTTGCATTCCCACCAGCAGTGCACAAGGGTTCCGATCACCACGCATCCTCTCCAACATTTGTTATTTTCTGTTTTATTGATTTGTGCTGGTAATGTCGGGTTGAGATGGTATCTCATTGTGGTTTTGATTTGCATTTCTCTGATGGCTAGGGACTGTGAGTATTTCCTCATGTGTCTGTTGGCTGCTCGAATGTCTTCTTTGGTGAAATGTACGTTCATATCCTTTGCCCATTTTCTAATTATTTGTCATTTTGTTGTATAGGTGTCGGATTTTCTTTAGATTTTAGAGATTAGAACTTTGTCTGATTTGTAATAGCCAATTATTTTCCCCCAGTCTTTGGTTCTCTTTTTACTCTTTTGGTGAAGTCTTTTGATGAGCATAAATGTTTAATTTTTAGAAGATCCCACTTATCTAGCTTATCCTCTGGAGCTTGTGTGTTGTGGTTGTGATTTGTATCCTGTTAATGCCATGTATTAGGGCTTTTAGCAGTGATCCTATTTTTTCTTCTATGAATTTCATAGTTTTGGGCTTTATATTTAGGTCTTTGATCCATTTTGAGTTAGTTTTTGCATATGGTGTGAGGTATGGGCCCTGTTTCATTTTTTTGGAGATGGACATCCAGTTTTTCCAGCACCATTTGTTAAAAAGACTGTCCTTCCCCAATGATGGACGTTGGGCCCTTGTCCAAGATCAGGTGTCCATAGGTGGATGGACTTACATCTGGGTTCTCAATTCTCTTCCACTGGTCAATGTATTTGTCCTTGTACCAGTACCAGGCTGTTTTGACTACAGTAGCTGTATAGTTGGTTCTGAGGACAGGTAGTGCGAGTCCTTCTACTTTATTTTTCTTCTTTAGTAGTGTTTTATTTATCCTGGGCCTCTTCCCTTTCCATATAAAGTTAATGATAAGTTTTTCCATCTCTTTAAAGAATGTTGTTGATATTTGGGTTGCTATTGCATTGTATTTGTAAATCACTTTGGGTAGGATTGTCACTTTCACATTGTTGAGTCTACATATCCATGAGCATAGTATGTTTTTCCATTTATGTAGATCTCTTTTGGTTTTTTGCAGTAGCATTTTGTAGTGTTCTTTGTAGAGGTCTTTTACATCGCTGGTTATATTTATTCCTAAGTATTTTATTTTTTTAGGGGCTATTATAAATGGTATTTTTTTCCTGATTTCCTTTTCATCATGCTCTTTATTGGTGTACAGGAATCCAACTGATTTTTGTATGTTTATCTTGGATCCTGCTAATCTGCTGAATCTTTCTATTAGTTCCAGTAGTTTTCTCGTGGAGTCTGTTGGATTTTCTTAATACCATATCATCCACAAATAGGGAGAGTTTAACTTCTTCATTACTAATTCAGATGTCCTTTATTTCTGTTTCTTGCCTTGTTGCTCTGGCTAAGACTTCCAACACAATGTTAAATAGAAGTGGTGATAAAGGGCATCCTTGCCTTGTTCCTGTTCTCAAGGGGAATGTTTTCAGACTCTCTCCTTTGAGAACAATGTTGGTCGTTGGTTTTGCATAGATGCCCTTTATTATGTTGAGAAATTCCCCTTCTATACCTATTTTATTGAGAGTTTTTTTTTTATGTCAGGAATGGGTGTTGGACTTTGTTGAATGCCTTTTCTGCATCCATTGAGATGATCATGTGATTCTTTTCTTTCCTTTTATATATGTGACGGATTATGTTCATTGATTTTCTAATGTTGAACCATCCTTGCCTACCTGGTATGAATCCTACTTAGTCATGGTGTATAAATTTTCTGATATGATGCTGAATTCTATTGGATAGAATTTGTTGAGAATTTTTGCATCTATATTCACGAGAGATATTGGTCTCTAATTTTTCTTTTTTGTGGTGTCTTTGCCTGGTTTTGGTATCAGGGTTATGCTGGCTTCATAGAATGAATTCAGAAGTATCACTTTCTTTCCTAAGTTCCTAAATAGTTTCAGTAGTAGTGGTGTAAGCTATTCTCTGAATGTTTGGTAGAATTCTCCAGTGAAGCCATCTGGGCCAGGGCTTTTTTTGGTTGGGAGTTTTTCTTATTACCTTTTCAGTCTCTTCTCTTATTATGGGTCTGTTCAGATTTCCAATATTCTTTTGTGTTAGTTTGGGTAGGTAGTGTGTCTCTATAAATTTGTCCATTTCCTCTAGGTTTTCAAATTTGTTGGAGTATAGTTTTTCAAAATACTCTGTTATGATCCTTTATGTTTCAGTTAGGTCTGTTGTAATGTCCCCCATTTCATTTCTTATGTGGGTTATTTGCATTTTCTCCTGTTTTTCTTTTGTCATTTTGGTCGTGGTTTGTCAATTTTGTTGATCCTTTCAAAGAACCAACTTTTGGCTTTGTTCATCCTTTCTGTTGTTTTTCTATTCTCTATTTCATTTAATTCTGCTCTGATCTTTATTATTTCCTTTCTTTTGGTGGCTGTGGGCTTCTTTTGCCGTTCTCTTTCTATTTGCTCAACTTGTGTAACTAATGTTTTGATTTTGTCCCTTTCTTCTTTTTTGATATATGCTTCTAATGCTACAACTGATCTCTGAGAACTGACTTTGCTGTGTCCCAAAAGTTTTGGTATGATGTGTTTTCATTCTCATTTGATTCTAGGAACTTTTTGATTCCACCTTTGATTTCTTTTATTACCCAGTGGTTTTCAAGCAGGGTGTTCTTCAGTTTCCATGTAATTGATTTTTTTTCTTTGCTCTTCCTGTTGTTAATTTCTACTTTGATGGCATTATGGTCAGAGAAGATACTTTGTATTAGCTCAGTGTTTTGGATTTTGTTGAGGGTTGCTCTGTGGCCTAAGACGTGGTCTATTCTGGAGAATGTTCCATGTGCATTGGAAAAGAATGTGTACTTTGCAGCTCTTGGCTGCAGTGTTCTATATATGTCTATGAGGTCAAGTTGGCTGATCGTGCTCTTTAGCTCTTCTGTATCTGTTAAGTTTCTTTCTAGATATTCTATCCTTTACTGAGAGTGGTGTGTTGAAATCTCCTACTATAATCGTCGAACTTTCAATTTCTGTTTTCGGTGCTGTAGTTTAAAGTATTTTGGAGGCTTGTCCTTGGGTGTGTAGATGTTTATTATGGTTGTCTTCATGATGGATGGCTTCTTTAATCATTATATAGTGACTTCCTTTGATTTTTATGGTGGATTTTGTTTTAAAGTCTATCTTAACTGAGATTAGTATTGCCACTCCTGCTCTTTTTTGGTAGTTATTTGCTTGATATATTTTTTTCCATCTTTTGTTTTTTTAAATATATTTACATCTTTGTTTCTAAGGTGTGTCTCTTGTAGACAGCATATTAATGGATCCTGTTTTTTTTTTTTAATCCATTCTGTCACTCTGCATCTCTTTATGGGTGCATTTAGGCCATTTACATTCAGCATAATTATACATAGGTATGAGTTTTTTTATGAGTTTATTGCTGTCATTTTATAGTGCCTTTTTTTTTTTTTTGTGGTGCTGACATTTTCTTTGTTCCTCTTACTCTCCTGTACTGAGTTCCTTTTGTTTGTGGATTTCTTTTTCATTTCTTTTATTTTTGTGGATTTTGTTTCTATTGAGACTTTATGTTTTCCTTCATTATTATGATGAGTAGGTTTGTTAACTTTCTTTGTGGTCACCTTGAAATTTAACCTTATCTTCCTAGGTTTGAATCAGTCTATTATTACTTGGTATCACCTTGCCTTCCTCTCCATTAGAAAGTTCTATAACTATACTATTTATTCTCTCTTTTATTGTTCTGACATTGTTGTCATTTACAGATTAACCTCTCTGGTTCCCTATTGCAATTCTTTTGGTTTTGGATAATCCCTGAGAATTCATTTCCTAAGTTGTTATCTGGCTGGTGCAATCTTGCCTCCTAGGTTCAGGTTGTGGTCTGATGTTTTTTCTCAGACTGAACAACTCCCTTTAATAATTCTTTTAAGTTTGGTTTGGTTTTTACATAGTCTCTTAATTTCTGTTTATGTGGAAATGTCCTAATTTCACCATCATATTTGAAAGAAAGTTTTGCAGGATATATTACTCTATGTTGGCAATTTTTTTTCTTCCAAGGTTTTATATATGTCATTCCATTTCCTTCTTGCCTGCATGGTTTCTGCAGAATAATCAGAGCTTAGTCTTATTGTTTCTCCTCTGTATGTGACTTCTGTTTTTCTCAAGCTGCTCACAGGATTTTTTTCTTGTTTTGGTTTTAGCAAGTGTGATTATGATATGCCTTGGTGTTTTTCTTTTTGGGTCTATCCTATATGGGGTTCATTGAACTTCTTGGATGTTTAGCTTTTCATCATTCATGGTATTAGGGACTTTTTCTGTCAGCAATTCTTCAGTAATCTTCTCTGTGTTTTCCATTTTCTCTCCCTGTTCTGGAACTCCGATCACTTGCACATTTTTGCTTTTGATTGTATTCCACGTAATTCTCAGGGTTTCTTCATTTTTCTTTGTTCTTTTTTCTGATTTTTCCTCAGACAAAATTGTATCCAACTGTTTGTCTTCAGTTTCGCTGATATCGTCTTCCAGGGTTTCAAACCTGTTCCTTAGCTCCTCTATGACGCTGTCCATTTCTGAAATCTTGCTGTTTATCTTTTGGATCTCTAATTGTTGTTTTTGTATGATTTCTAATTGTCTGTTTACTTTGGCATTTTGTTCCTGTATTACCTTCTTGAATTATTCCATCTTTTCTGTATTTTCCATGAATTTGTCTGGCTTTTCCATGAATTTGTCTATTTTTTCCTCATCTTTGTCTGCTTTTTGCTTCAACTCTTGGATTGCTCCGAATATGAGAGATTTGAATTCCCTATCAGGTAGTTTTAGTGCCATTTCTTCTCCTGGAACATCATCTGGTGTTTTATTTTGGACACCTACTGTAATCATCCTGTCCTTTTTTTACATATGTTTTCATATTGTCTGCTGTCTTGGGACACTCGGTAGTTATTTTCTTCATTTCTTTTTTTTTTAATCAATTTTTATTAAGCTTCAAGTGAACATTTACCATTCCAATCAGTCTGTCACATGTAGGTTTACATACATCATACTCTCTTCTCCCACTTGCTCTCCCCCTATTGAGTTAGCCCTTTCAGTCTCTCGTTTCGTGCCAATTTTGCCATCTTCCCTCTCTATCTTCCCATCCCCCCTCCAGTCAAGAGTTGCCAACACACTCTCCAGTGTCCACCTAATTTAATTGGCTCACTCTTCATCAGCATCTCTCTCCCCCCCGCTGACCAGTCCTTTTCATGCCTGATGAGTTGTCTTCGGGGATGGTTCCTGTCCTGTGCCATCAGAAGTTCTGGGGAGCATTGTCTCTGGGATTCCTCTAGAGTCGCATTCATATCATTAGGTATGGTCTTTTTATGAGAATTTGGGGTCTGTATCCCATTGGCCTCCTGCTCCATCAGGAGTTGTCTGTTGTGCTCCCTAGCAGGGCAGACATCGATTGTGGCCGGGCACCAACTAGTTCTTCTGGTCTCAGGATAATGTAGGTCTCTGGTTCATGTGGCCCTTTCTGTCTCTTGGGTTCTTAGTTGTCGTGTGGCCTTGGTGTTCTTCCTTTGCCTTTGCTCCAGGTGGGTTGAGACCAATTGATGTATCTTAGATGGCCGCTTGTTGGCATTTAGGATCCCAGGCGCCACAATTCAAAGTGGGATGCAGAATGTTTTCATAATAGAATTATTTTGCCCGTTGACTTAGAAGTCTCCTCAAACCATGTTCCCCAGACCCCAGCCCCTGCTCCGCTGACCTTTGAAGCTTTCATTTTATCCCGGAAACCTCTTTGCTTTTAATCCAGTCCAATTAGGCTGACCTTCCTTGTATTGTGTGTTGTCTTTCCCTTCACCCAAAGCAGTTCTTATCTACAGATTGATCAATAAAAAACCCTCTCCCTCCCTTCCTCCCTCCCCCCTTTGTAACCACAAAAGTATGTGTTCTTCTCCGTTTTTACTATTTCTCAAGATCTTATAATAGTGGTCTTATACAATATTTGTCCTTTTGCCTCTGACTCATTTCGCTCAGCATAATGTCTATCAGGTTCCTCCATGTTATGAAATGTTTCACAGATTCGTCACTGTTCTTTACCGATGCGTAGTATTCCATTGTGTGAATATACCACAATTTATTTACCCATTCATCCGTTGACGGACATCTTGGTTGCTTCCAACTTTTTGCTATTGTAAACAGAGCTGCAATAAACATGGGTGTGCATATGTCTGTTTGTGTGAAGGCTCTTGTATCTCTAGGGTATATTCCGAGGAGTGGGATTTCTGGGTTGTATGGTAGTTCTATTTCTAACTGTTTAAGATAACGCTAGATGGATTTCCAAAGTGGTTGTACCATTTTACAATCCCACCAGCAGTGTATGAGAGTTCCAATCTCTCCGCAGCCTCTCCAACATTTATTATTTTGTGTTTTTTGGATTCATGCCAGCCTTGCTGGTGTGAGATGGAATCTTACCGTGGTTTTAATTTACATTTCTCTAAAGGCTAATGATCGGGAGCATTTTCTCATGTATCTGTTGGCTGCCTGAATATCTTCTTTAGTGAAATGTGTGTTCACATCCTTTGCCCACTTCTTGATTGGGTTGCTTGTCTTTTTGTGGTTGAGTTTTGACAGAATCATGTAGATTTTAGAGATCAGGCCCTGGTCTGAGATGTCATAGCTGAAAATTCTTTCCCAGTCTGTAGGTGGTCTTTTTACTCTTTTGGTGAAGTCTTTAGATGAGCATAGGTGTTTGATTTTTAGGAGCTCCCAGTTATCTGGTTTCTCTTCATCATTTTTGGTAATGTTTTGTATTCTGTTTATGCCCTGTATTAGGGCTCCTAGGGTTGTCCCTATTTTTTCTTCCATGATCTTTATCGTTTTAGTCTTTATGTTTAGGTCTTTGATCCACTTGGAGTTAGTTTTTGTGCATGGTGTGAGGTATGGGTCCTATTTCATTCTTTTGCAAATGGATATCCAGTTATGCCAGCACCATTTGTTAAAAAGACTATCATTTCCCCAATTGACTGACACTGGTCCTTTGTCAAATATCAGCTGCTCATACATGGATGGATTTATATCTGGGTTCTCAATTCTGTTCCATTGGTCTATGTGCCTGTTGTTGTACCAGTACCAGGCTGTTTTGACTACTGTAGCTGAATAATAGGTTCTGAAATCAGGTAGAGTGAGGCCTCCCAATTTGTTCTTCTTTTTCAGTAATGCCTTATTTATCCGGGGCTTCTTTCCCTTCCATATGAAATTAGTGATTTGTTTCTCTATCCCCTTAAAATATGACATTGGTATTTGGATTGGAAGTGCGTTATATGTATAGATGGCTTTTGGTAGAATAGACATTTTTACTATGTTAAGTCTTCCTATCCATGAGCAGGGTATGTTCTTCCACTTAGGTATGTCCTTTTGAATTTCTTGTAGCAGAGTTTTATAGTTTTCTTTGTATAGGTCTTTTACATCCTTGGTAAGATTTATTCCTAAGTATTTTATCTTCTTGGGGGCTACTGCGAATGGTATTGATTTGGTTATTTCCTCTTCGGTGTTCTTTTTGTTGACGTAGAGGAATCCAAGTGATTTTTGTATGTTTATTTTATAACCTGAGACTCTGCCAAACTCTTCTATTAGTTTCAGTAGTTTTATGGAGGATTCCTTAGGGTTTTCCATGTATAAGATCATGTCATCTGCAAATAGTGATAGCTTTACTTCCTCCTTGCCAATCTGGATACCCTTTATTTCTTTGTCTAGCCTAATTGCCCTGGCTAGGACTTCAAGTACGATGTTGAATAAGAGTGGTGATAAAGGGCATCCTTGTCTGGTTCCCGTTCTCAGGGGAAATGCTTTCATGTTCTCTCCATTTAGAGTGATATTGGCTGTTGGCTTTGCATAGATACCCTTTATTATGTTGAGAAATTTTCCTTCAATTCCTATTTTGGTAAGAGTTTTTGTCATAAATGGGTGTTGAACTTTGTCAAATGCCTTTTCTGCATCTATTGATAAGATCATGTGGTTTTTATCTTTTGTTTTATTTATGTGATGGATTACATTAATGTTTTTTCTGATATTAAACCAGCCTTGCATACCTGGTATAAATCCCACTTGATCAGGGTGAATTATTTTTTTTGATGTGTTGTTGGATTCTATTGGCTAGAATTTTGTTGAGGATTTTTGCATCTATGTTCATGAGGGATATAGGTCTAAAATTTTCTTTTTTTGTAATGTCTTTACCTGGTTTTGGTATCAGGGAGATGGTAGCTTCATAGAATGAGTTGGGTAGTATTCCGTCTTGTTCTATGCTTTGAAATACCTTCAGTAGTAGTGGTGTTAAGTCTTCTCTGAAGGTTTGGTAGAACTCTGCAGTGAAGCCGTCTGGGCCAGGACATTTTTTTGTTGGAAGTTTTTTGATTACCGTTTCAATCTCTTTTTTTGGTATGGGTCTATTTAGTTGTTCTGCTTCTGAATGTGTTAGTTTAGGTAGGTAGTGTTTTTCCAAGAATTCATCCATTTCTTCTAGGTTTTCAAATTTGTTAGAGTACAATTTTACGAAGTAATCTGAAATGATTCTTTTAATTTCATTTGGTTCTGTTGTGATGTGGTCCTTCTCGTTTCTTATTTGGGTTATTTGTTTCCTTTCCTGCTTTTTTTTTAGTCAGTGTAGCCAATGGTTTATCAATTTTGTTAATTTTTTCAAAGAACCAGCTTTTGGCTTTGTTAATTCTTTCAATTGTTTTTCTGTTCTCTAATTCATTTAGTTCAGTTTTAATTTTTATTATTTGTTTTCTTCTGGTGCCTGATGGGTTCTTTTGTTGCTCACTTTCTATTTGTTCAAGTTGTTGGGACAGTTCTCTGCTTTTGGCTCTTTCTTCTTTTTGTATGTGTGCATTTATTGATATAAATTGGCCTCTGAGCACTGCTTTTGCTGTGTCCCAGAGGTTTTGATAGGAAGTATTTTCATTCTCGTTGCTTTCTAAGAATTTCCTTATTCCCTCCTTGATGTCTTCTATAACCCAGTCTTTTTTCAGGAGGGTATTGTTCAGTTTCCAAGTATTTGATTTCTTTTCCCTAGTTTTTCTGTTATTGATTTCTAGCTTCATTGCCTTGTGGTCTAAGAAGATGCTTTGTAATATTTCGATGTTTTGGATTCTACCAAGATTTGTTTTCTGACCTAATATGTGGTCTATTCTAGAGAATGTTCCATGTGCACTAGAAAAAAAAGTATATTTTGCAGCAGTTGGGTGGAGAGTTCTGTATAAGTCAATGAGGTCAAGTTGGTTGATTGTTGTAATTAGATCTTCCGTGTCTCTATTGAGCTTCTTACTGGATGTCCTGTCCTTCTCCGAAAGTGGTGTATTGAAGTCCCCTACTATAAATGTGGAGGTGTCTATCTCGCTTTTCAATTCTGTTAAAATTTGATTTATGTATCTTGCAGCCCTTTCATTGGGTGCATAAATATTTAATATGGTTATATCTTCCTGATCAATTGTCCCTTTTATCATTATATAGTGTCCTTCTTTGTCCTTTGTGGCGGATTTAAGTCTAAAGTCTATTTTGTCAGAAATTAATATTGCTACTCCTCTTCTTTTTTGCTTATTATTTGCTTGATATATTTTTTTCCATCCTTTGAGTTTTAGTTTGTTTGTGTCTCTAAGTCTAAGGTGTGTCTCTTGTAGGCAGTATATAGATGGATCGTGTTTCTTTATCCAGTCCGTGACTCTCTGTCTCTTTATTGGTGCATTTAGTCCATTTACATTCAGCATAATTATAGATAAATAAGTTTTTAGTGCTGTCATTTTGATGCCTTTTCATGTGTGTTGTTGGCCTTTTCATTTTTCCACATACTTTTTTGTGCTGAGACGTTTTTCTTAGTAGATTGTGAGATCCTCATTTTCACAATGTTTAACTTTATGTTTGTTGAGTCGTTACGTTTTTCTTGAGTTATGGAATTGATATTCCTTTTTGTGGTTACCTTATTATTTACCCCTATTTTTCTAAGTAAAAACCTAACTTGTATCGTTCTATATCGCCTTGTATCACTCTCCATCTGGCAGTTCAATGCCTCCTATATTTAGTCCCTCTTTTTGATTATTGTGATCGTTTATCTATTGATTTCCATGATTTCCTGTTATGTTTATTATTTTGTTTATTTATTTATTTTTTAGAATTAATCTTACTTTGTTTTTGTGCTTTCCCTATTTGAGTTGTGTTGATAGCAGGACGTTCTGTTTTGTGACCTTGTATTGTGCTGGTACCTGATATTATTGGTCATCAGGCCAAACAATCTCCTTAAGCATTTCTTGCAGTCTTGGTTTAGTTTTTGCAAACTCTCTAAACTTGTGTTTATGTGTAAATATCTTAATTTCTCCTTCATATTTCAGAGAGAGTTTTGCTGGATATATGATCCTTGCCTGGCAGTTTTTCTCCTTCAGTGCTCTGTATATGTCGTCCCATTCCCTTCTTGCCTGCATGATTTCTGCTGAGTAGTCTGAACTTATTCTTATTGATTCTCCCTTGAAGGAAACCTTTCTTTTCTCCCTGGCTGCTTTTAAAATTTTCTGTTTGTCTTTGGTTTTGGCAAGTTTGATGATAATATGTCTTGGTGTTTTTCTTTTTGGATCAATCTTAAATGGGGTTCGATGAGCATCTTGGATAGATATCCTTTCGTCTTTCATGATGTCAGGAAGTTTTGTGTCAGGATTTCTTCAACTATTTTCTCTGTGTTTTCTGTCCCCCCTCCCTGTTCTGGGACTCCAATAACCCGCAAGTTATCCTTCTTGATAGAGTCCCACATGATTCTTAGGGTTTCTTCATTTTTTTTAATTCTTTTATCTGATTTTTTTTTCAGCTATGTTGGAGTTGATTCCCTGGTCCTCCAGAAGTCCCAGTCTACATTCTGATTGCTCGAGTCTGCTCCTCTGACTTTCTATTGCGTTGTCTAATTCTGTAATTTTATTGTTAATCTTTTGGATTTCTACATGCTGTCTCTCTATGGATTCTTGCAACTTATTAATTTTTCCACTATGTTCTTGAATAACCTTTTTGAGTTCTTCAGCAGTTTTATCAGTGTGTTCCTTGGCTTTTTCTGCAGTTATCCTAATTTCATTTGTGATATGTTTAAGCATTCTGTAAATTAGTTTTTTATATTCTGTATCTGGTAATTCCAGGATTGTATCTTCATTTGGGAAAGATTTTGATTCTTTTGTTTGGGGGGTTGGAGAAGCTGTCATGGTCTGTTTCTTTATGTGGTTTGATATGGACTGCTGTCTCCGAGCCATCACTGGGAAACTAGATTTTCCAGGTAATCAACTAAGAAAAAATGCAGTCAGATCCCTATCTGAATTCTCCCTCTGGCTCAGGGTATTCGGATGTTAATGGAGCCGCCTGGGGAGGGTGGGGAAGGATCAGAGAGGTAGGCGTGTAGCACCACAGAATATAGAGCTGATCCCCACGTTCATGCTCCGCCCCCGTCTGCCAGAATCCTGGCAGGACGGCTCCCCAGCTGGGACGCTACTCTCCCTGCTCCAAGATCAGTCACTTCCTCCCGGGGATTTCTCCCTCCAGTGCGCCGCACTGCTTGCGCGAACTGGGTGGGCGTGGCCCTCACGAACAGCTGGGCCTGCCCCCGGGGTCTATTCAGGGGAATGCGCTCACACCCCGCCGGCTCTCGCCAAGATCCCAGCGGGACGGCTCCCTGGCTGGGACGCTGCTCTCCCCGCACCAAGACCAGTCACTGCCTCCCAGGGATTTCTCCCTCCGGTGCGCCGCACCGCTCATGCGAACTGGGTGGACGTGGCCCTCACGAACGTCTGGGCGCCTCCCCTGGGGTCACTTTAGGGAAATATAGGTGATCCCCACGCTCACGCCTCGCCCGCTTCCCGCCAAACTGCCGGCGGGACGGCTCCCCGGCTGGGACGCTGCTCTCCCCGCTCCAAGACCTGTCACTGCCTCCCAGGTGCTTCTCCCACCGGCTGTGCTGCTACGCTGCCCGTAGCAAGCAGCTAGACTTCCTCCCGGGATGGATTCGGAGAGGGTAGGGCTGGGCCCCTTGTCTGTGCCGTCTGCCCCCCTGGGCTCTGCCCCAGCCCGGGCTCCGAAGGTCACCTGCCTGGTACGCTGGCTCTTAGTTCTGGAAATGATCGCTGTCTGCCCATATTTGTTCATTCTCCGTCTCTAAGTCTGTGTTTGTTGTTCAGAGTTCGTAGATTGTTATATATGTGATCGATTCACTTGTTTTTCTGAGTCTTTGTTGCAAGAGGGATCCGCGGTAGCGTCCACCTAGTCCGCCATCTTGGCCACGCCCCCTTTTCTTCATTTCTTGATTGTAGATTTGTTTGTTTCATCCTGCTTTTTTGTTTTATTTGGTTATGTCTGGGCAGGTGGGCTGTGGGTTCTTTGTTGTTTGCTCATCTGTAGTCACAGTGCTTTTCACCTCCTTGTCCAATGGGCAGGGCCAGTCATTCAGCTATGGTGCAGCAGGGCAGGTCCCGCTGAAGGGGAGGGGCTGGGATGGGTTGTTTGTGGCACATACTAGGGCCAGCAGGGTGGGCTATGAATCAGTGCTGCTCAGGGGTGTGATGTTCAGTGCATGGTGAAGGTAGGAAGGAAAGAGGGGGAGGTTGAGTTGTGTGGAGCTAATAAGGGTATGGAAAAGAGGAGAGAGAATCTGGAGCTAAAAACAAACAAGCAAAGAGAGAAAGAAAAGAGTGTTAAGGGTGTTTGCTATTGGAGTTGAGAGAAAAGAAATCAAGAAATGGAGAAAGCAAAAAGAAAAACGGAAATAGAAAAGAAAATCAGCTACATAAAAATTTGGAAAAGAAAAGCCCCCAGGAGTCCCAGAGTCCCACTGGTGGGGCTGCTAAGACTGGGGTAGTGGCTTCCAGGCTGCACAGTATAGCCTGGCTGGAAGGGGTATAGATGCCACATAGCACCAGGTAATCAGGAGACAGGAAAAGAAGATAAGTGTAGAGAGATGTGAACTGAGAAATGAGGAAAGAGAGAAAGGGAAAAAGAGAGGGAAAAGAATATAAAAGAAAAAGAATAAAAAAAAAAAAAGAAAAGAAATGCCCCCAGGGATCCCACCTATGCAGCTGTGGAGATTGGGGGAGTGGCTCCTAAGCCATGCAGTGCAACCCAGCTAGAAAGGGCTCCCAAGCTGTGAAAAAAGAAAGAAAATAAACAAAACAGAGCAAAGCAAAACAAGGCAAAAAAATAAAAAGCCCATGGGATCCCACCAGCTTAGTGTCCTCGGCTGGGGGAGTGATTTCCCAGTACAGCCTGGCTTCACAGCCTTTCAAGAAGAAGCAAAGATGGCACACGGGGAGCCAGGTGTTCCAGAGAAAGGAGGGTGAGGTGGTAGGTGGCACAGAAGAAACCGAAAGAAACAATACCAGCTTAGGAGCATGGCCAGTGTGGGCAGGGCAAATCCAAGTAGCCTGAGGCCAAAGCAGTTGCTTCCCAGCCACTGGCAGGAAGCAGAGGAGGCCAAAGAGGGGAGGAAGAGGGGGGTTGGGAATGCACATATTGCTTGTTACCGGGTGCTCTGTCTCCTGCTGGAAACTTCCTGAAGCTGCTTTCCCGTATTCCCTGTCCGCCCATCTCTGACACTGGTGGGGCAAATCCAAGCGGCATGGATACTTCACTTCCCCGCCGGCGAAGCCACAGCAGCCAGCCAGCAAGCTCAGAGGTAGAGCACCCGGGAGAGAATGGGGGGTTTGAAAGTGTGTATCTCTGGTTACCGGGTGCTCTGTCTCCTGCTGGGAGTTCCATGAAGCTGCTTTCCCATGCTCCCTGTCTGCCAATCCCCGACAGGAGTCCAAGATGGCGGATCTGTGCTGTGTTAGTGATGGGGCCCTCTGCAGGTATCTCTCCTTGCTCCCTGCCCTCTGTCGGTTTCTTATTCCATTTGGTGCTTGGCTGAGTTCCTTATCTCTTCATTTGACACTTGAGGTTCCAGGAATGATGTTTGTCTCTGTTTTACTTAGTTTTTCGATTCTTTGCTGTAGAGGACGATGTGGTGCTTCTGTCTATGGCACCATGTTGGCTGGAAGTCCTGGAAATTCACAACACTTTTAACTCAATTGCCTGAAACTAGTGTTTCCCCCAAAGCATGTGGAGCAGAACACTGATGTAACAGGAAGTGCCTTGAAGAAAAAGTGTTTAGTGTTCAAATAAATTTGTGAAGCATTGCATGGTATTATCCCCTTTTAGGAAATTCACAATGTTGTGTTAGGTAAGGTTCTTTTAGTTACAAGTAACAGAAACCAACTGGAGCTAGCTTAAGCGTTGAAGATGATTTATTGGAAAGATACTGTGGTAATTCATAGAAATCAAAAGAACAGTTAAACTACTGAACCTCAGTAAGAGCAAAGATTAGGACATTTCAACAGCAAGAGCTCATGGAGCTTCCAAAATGTGCATCCTTAACCAGTTCAGGGCAGGATCCATGAAGTTCTCCCGGAAATCTTGTCTGAAATACAGTGCTGTCATTATTAAATATTTTCCATGTAAATCAAGTACCGTACATTCTGATGCAGAGTCTTGGATGCGTCACAGGAATCAGTATTTTTGCATACATCACAAGTTAGTCTGAAGTGGTGCCAGGTTTGGGAACCACTTTTAATGCAGCACTATGAAGTGACCCTGGAAACTCTGGTGGCCTAGTGGTTAAGTGCTACGGCTGCCAACCAAAGGGTCGGCAGTTTGAATCCGCCAGGCACTCCTTAGAAACTCTATGGGGCAGTTCTACTCTGTCCTATAGGGTTGCTATGAGTCGGAATCAACTCGACGGCACTGGATTTTTTTTATTAAGCGACACAGACACCAGTAATATCCAGCTTCTGTCTCTTAGCTCAAAATTCTATGAGGACAGATATTCTTATTGGGCCCTTAAGTCCAGACACTCGATTCATTGATCAGAATTAGTCAACGTTCAGCCGTTTCAAGAAGTAGCATATGACCAGGAACCGATGGTACTAAAGGAAGAAGTCCTGGTGAAAAACAAGGCTGCAGGAATTGACAGAATAGCACTGGAGATGTTTCAACAAACGGATGCAGCACTGGAAGTACTCACTTATCTATGCCAAGAAATTTGGAAGACAGCTACCTGACCAACCAACTGGAAGAGATCCATATTTATGCCTATCCCCAAGAAAGATGATCCAACCAAATGCGGAAATTATTGAACAGTATCATTAATATCATACGCAAGCAAAATTTTGCTGAAGATTATTCAAAAGCAGCTGCAGCAGTATATCGACAAGGAACAGCCAGAGATTTAGGCAGGATTCAGAAGAGGACGTGTAACCAGGGATATCATTGCTGATGTCAGATGGATCCTGGCTGAAAGCAGAGAGTACCAGAAGGATGTTTACCTGTGTTTTGTTGACTATGCAAAGGCATGAAACTGTGTGGATCATGACAAATTTTGGATAAAATTGAGAAGAATAGGAATTCCAGAACACTTAATTGTGTTCATGAGGAACCTGTACATAGATCAAGAGGCAGTTGTTTGGACAGAACAAGGGGGTAGTGAGTGGTTTAAAATCAGGAGAGGTGTGCATCAGGGTTGTATCCTTTCACCACACCTATTCAATCTGTATGCTGAGCAAGTAATCTGAGAAGCTGGACTATATGAAGAAGAATAAGACATCAGGATTGGAACAGACTCATTAATAACCTGTGTTGTACAGAGGACACAACCTTGCTTACTGGAAGTGAAGAGGACTTGAAGCACTTACTGATGAAGATCAAACACCACAGCCTTCAGTATGGCTTATACGTCAACATAAAGAAAACAAAAATCCTCACAACTGGACCAATAAACCACATACTGATAAACAGAGAAAAGATTGAAGTTGTCAAGGATCTCCTGTTACTTGAATCCACAATCGACAGCCATGGAAGCAGTAGTCAAGAAATCAAAAGACACATCGTATTGGGGAAATCTGCTGCAAAGGACCTCTTGAAAGTGTTGAAAAGCAAAAACCTTGAAGACTAGGGTGCTCCTGACCCAAGCCATGGTATTTTCAATCGCATCATATGCATGTGAAAGCTGGACAGTGAATAAGGAAGACCAAAGAAGAATTGATGCCTTTGAATTGTGGAATTGGCAAAGAATATTGAACGTACCAGGGACTGCCAAAAGAACGAACAAATCTGTCTTGGGAGAAGTACAACCAGAATGCTCCTTAGAAGCAAGGATATTGAGACTGTGTCTTACATAATTTGGACATGTTGTCAGGAGGGATCAATCCCTGGAGAAGGACATCATGCTTGGCAGAGTACAGGGTCAGCGGAAAAGAGGAAGACCCTCAACGAGATGGATACACAGTTGCTGCAACAATGGGCTCAGGCATAACAACGATTGTAAGGATGGTGCGGGAACGGGCAGTGTTTCATTCTGTGGTACATAGGATTGCTATGAATCAGAAGTGACTTGACGTCACCTAAAAACAACCGCATTCATTGATGAATCAGCTATGGCCAGCGAATCAGAACATACTTGACCACTGAGGATGCTTTACTGAGTAACACGGGCAGTTTCCAGAGATGGGGAAATTTTTGTGAATTGAGAAGAGACCCTGCCCTAAGAAGTGTCTACTTTTACAGATATTCTAAAAAGTGTCTTTATAAAGATATCTGTTTAATGTTGTCGATCTAGACTTTTCCTTAACTCATTTGACCACAAAATCTAATTTTTACCCAATGTTTAATAACATCATTCAGAGCAAGTATTGTGCACTGTACACATTAGGGCATGTTGGGTTAGAAGGTTACTAAATTAAAGCTGTTATGGTCCTCTTATTTTCACCAGATGTGGACCTTCTCTGGCTTCCAGCTGCCACTCACATAGTTTCTGTTTAGATATGACAGAACAGATAACCCAGCCTAGCAGTCCCTCATGAGCATTCTGCAGCTCACTATCCCATGATGTGCTCTGGAACAAAAAGGGCTAGGGGATCCCCCATAGTCAAATAAGTTTACCAGGCATTGCATATATACTCTTAAAATTTCACAATGTGCATAAGCATATAAAAGACTCTGAAAAGTCTTGAAACAAAGATAATTCATCTTTGTTTAAGCCAACATTTCACAAACTTATTTCTTGGGAGAACTCCTATGGATGAAGCTTACTTTACCCACATGCAGGAGCAGGGTGGAAGCCTCGTAATTATGAGGTTTCCCTGTAATTTTCCTTTTCTTCCTTGTGTCTCTTAATATCTTTCCTGGCTGGGAAGAAAAACCATTTTAGAATAGCCCCACAGAGTTTTTGGTCTAAAATTGACTTTGTTCAGTTACTACTTAATGCATATTTGTTTCTAACTTCTTTTGCCTTTTTTTCCTGTTGTACGTAGAGAGAAGATTATGCCATTCTTCTGAACCAGTCCAATATTGTATTACAAGCACCTAATATGAGAGGCATATTCAGATTGGAAACATTGTCCCTTGCTATTGTACAGAAAAAGTAAATTCTGTTTTATTTTACACTATTTAACAGTGTTTTCACTTACATGTAAAACTGAGCAAGTCACACAAATTGGATTAACCACAAATCAAAGAATGCCTGGAGCAATGTATAGGTTATATACTTATCTTATACATCAACCTTTCCAGTGTCTGCCTTTAATGGATGCCCCCTAAGGCATTTTTATGTATTTCAAACAATAAACAAACAAGTTATAACAGATTTATTCACCTACATAATTCAACTGCCATTACACCTGCATTCAACATGGCTGCCCTTGAAGTTTATATTTTTACAGGGCCAGGTAACTGTGGTGCTTAGCATGGGGGAACTTGGACAAATTTTAAGCATGGCCACTCAGTTCTTCTAAAGCAATAACTAATTCAATCACCGTCAAACATTTTCCTTTGCATTTTTTCGGAGAGAGATCATGGTTGTGAGTGTCACAAAAAATAGGGAGAAGAAAACAAATCAAAAAAAAATTGAGACTGAGCTTCCGGACATAAACCTCTCATTCACTGAAGCTTGGCCAAATGAAAAAAGAAAAGAAAAAAGTGAAACTACAACCTAATAGGCATTTCACTACTGTTATTTTAAGTAAGGTCAGAAACCAAACACAAAGAGCCCAGCTCAAGCTGTCTACCACCTGTCTGGGTCTGGCTACATGAAGCTGCCACATATTCCCTGGTGGCTCCTCTTCCTGACTACCTAACGGGTTAACCAGCCATCTGTGTCTCCTGCCATCACTAATCAGGATGGTATGCACATCTATTATCCTCAGGCTTCAGAGCTCTTAGAGCATTGTAGTTCTTGCCTATGGCTTTTTGCTCAAGGGAAACTGAACTGGTTCTTAGAAACTTTTTGAATATCTCCCTTTCTATCTCTTTTTGACCCTAGGACCCCTTCCCAGCTCTCTCCACCCTTCAATGGTCTCTTGTTCGATTTCCACTTAATCATTAAAATCATCATCATCAAGCTGTCTTTCTCCTGGACTCCATCTGCTTTTACTTTCAAATTCTATATGCTCTGGGACAAAGCACCCCTGAGAATTACATCTATTTTGCAATTTTCAGAACTTGAGTTTGGCGGTTGCTAGCTCTTAATAGTGAGGGTAGCCCCAGCTGTTTGGCCCTGAAGAGGGAAACTGCACACACATATGTATACACCCATACAATCAGGCAACAGAAAAAGAAGAAAAAATGCATATTGGAAAATTTCTTGGAGTTGCTGACTCATTTGATGGCTGTTTATAATGCCATTGAACAGATCCTCACTAAACCTTATGTAAGTAATAAAATCTGGAAATACAAAGATAAATAAATCATAGATCCAGCCACATGATATGTACATAGTCTAATTTGATAGGATCTCAGAGGGCTTGAGTTATAATGTTAGATTTAAGAGATAATGAATAAATTGTGAGGGGGTCTTTGTCATAATGAAACCTATTCAGAATTTTAGAAAAGAGAAATAAAACATGAGAAATGAGCTTTCCAGGTTTTATAGTTTATTTTCAATACTTTTCTTGTTTTACTTCCTATAATAAACGCTAATCCCTTACATTTAGTTATTAAATATCCACAACAACATATCTGAAATATTGTTTGTCCCAATACAACTTTTCCTTTATGTGAGAAATTTCAGCTTTAATCTTTTAACTTCCTTTCTAACATTAAAGAATACCTTTAATTATAACAATTAGGACAGAACTTTGGTTTTAATCACTGTGGTAATTCAACTCTTAATTCTCTTACAAAAAGAAAGGCAGTACACTTAGTTACGTGAAAGTCTTTTACCTGGAGAAAAGAATGTTTTGATTATAGTAATTCAGTCTTTCATTAGTACTATTCAGTTTTGCTACTATTCCTCATCCCAAAATTCAGAAACTAATTAAGCACTCTTAATTATTACCTGTCACATGCCTAGAATACATGTCAAACAGTCAATTAAATGTCTTAACAGTTCCTCACCCTGCTGTTTTCTATCTCTTCTTTTCTGTAGTACTTATCACTGACACCTAAGTAACTCTGGCAGGAAGAGAGTCTACATTAAACAGCAAATAACAGTGATCGTGGAAGTTGAATAAATGACAAATTCAAATATCATAATGAAAATAATACGCACAAAGGGAACATTGAGACTTGTGAAATAATGTGGGAAAATAAAAGGCTCAGGATTTATCTAAACCACTCTTTTAATATTGATAGTGGTTAAAATTATAATTAAATTATTCACTCCTTTTTGTTGTTGTTCGTCTTCCCTTTCTAGTCACTCACACACTTGCATTCTCTAGCTTCCTTTTGAGGATGGACTCACAAAGGCTAAACTATTCCAAGGGGGCTCTTTCTTGCCCAGACATTTTCTCCCTACTGAAATTTCCCAAGTGGATCTCAAGCACACATTTATTACCAGCTCTTTTGGTTAGAAAAAGTAAACTATTCTGCTTTTTCTTAAAAGTCTGGTTGCCTCAGATGAAATCAGCATTATTAAATGCCACAAATACACATGCACCCACACACATACATTTCTCACTTCCATGCTCTGTGGTACATATGGAGACCATGAAGTTTTTCAGTCTCTGGGGTTTATTGGGAAGCTGCTATGTCACTGAAAGTGCATGCTGCCGCCAGGCAGTAGCCTTAATGTCTGTTTGAAACTGAAGAAATGGGTGTGTGCTGCAAATTACTGTTATTACAGGGTATTGCGTGAGGTGTCTGAATTTTTGGCAGGAAAAATAGAAATTTTGAAAATTTTTGTTTGTTGCACATATGTACAAATAGGCCCCTGTAGGTACTCTGGGGGTATAATTAGTGGTACTTCATATGTACCACTAAACATTTGGGATAGGCTTGTGGGTAGAGACAAGAAAAAAAAATCTGTACTACCTACTAAAAATTCAGACACACTCAGTGATTCAGCATACTTCCATTAATGAAAACACATGGTATCAACAAAAAATTCAAAGCAGAAAATAAATGGGTTAAGGCCAACTCTTAGTCACAAAAGAGAGAATGCAACTAGTATACATGAACATACACAAAATATCCATGGGGAAATCTTAGAAAAATTTTAATATGATGGCAATTTACAAAGCTTCTCTAAACAAATCTATGGAGATTTTTGGAGCTCAGCAGTAAAAGAATGTTGTTGTTGTTAGGTGTCGTTGAGCTGATTTCAACTCATAGCAAACCCATATTGCAGAATAGAACTGCCCCATAGGGTTTTCTACGCTGTAATCTCTATGACAGCAGATTACCAGGTCTTTCTCCCATGGAGCCACTGGGTGGGTTCGAACCGCCAAACTGTCTGTTAGCAGCTGAGTGCTTAACCATTGCACCACCAGGGCACCTTATAAAAATTATATACACTAAAACAATGAAATATGATTTTTCACTTAGCAAATATTTAAAATATTGCTAAAGCTTAACGTTAGCAAAGGTGTGTGAAAATAGGCTCCCTGATATATTGTTAATGTGGGGGCAAATTAGCAAAACACTTTGGGAAAGCAATTTGAAAATAAGTATTAGGAGTCTTAAAAAAGATCTTGCTATATACCCAAACCACCATTCAGTCTGTCAGTTTGTCATACTGCAGTGGATCACGTGTTGCTGTGATGATGAAACATTTCAAGATCTATTCTGAAGTACAATGCTGTTAGTGACAGGATAATATTCATACGCCCAAAAGGAAGACCAGTTAATACGACTGTCATTCAAATCTAAATCAACCACTAATGCCAAAGATGGAGAAATTGAGGATTTTTACCAATCTCTGAAGTCTGAAACTGATCAAACATGCAATCAAGATGCATTGATAATTACTGGTGATTGGAATGCAAAAGGTGGAGACAAAGAAGAAGGATCAGTACTTGGAAAATATGGCCTTGGTGATAGAAATGATGCCAGAGATAGCGTGATAGAATTTTGCAAGACCAACGGCTTCTTCTTTGCAAATACGTTTTTCAACAACATTAATGGCAACTATATATATATGGACGTCACCACTTGGAATACACAAGAACCAAATGAATTACATCTGTGGAAATAGATGATGGACAAACTCAGTATCATCAGTAAGAACAAGGCCAGGGGTCGACTGTGGAACAGATCATCAGTTGCTCATATTCAAGTTCCAATTGAAGCTGAAGAAAAATAAAACAAGCCCGTGAAGGCCAAAGTACGACCTTGTGTATATCTCACCTGAATTTAGAGATCATCTCAAGAATAGATTTGAGGCATTAAACACTAATGTCCAAAACCAGGTGAGCTGTGGGATCAAGGACATGATATAGAAGAAAACAAAAGGTCATTAAAAAGACAGGAAAGAAAGAAAAGACCAAGATGGATGTCAGAAGAGACTCTGAAACATGCTCTTGAATGTAGAGTAGCTAAAACAAATGGAAGACATAATGAAGTAAAAGAGGTGAACAGAAGATTTCAAAAGGTGGCTCAAGAAGACTAAAGTATTATAATGAAATGTGCAAATACCTGGAGTTAGAAAACGAAAAATGAAGAACACACTAAACATTTCTCAAGCTGAAAGAACTGAAGTAAAAATTCAATGCTGGCGTTGCAATTTTGAAGGATTACCTGGGGAAAATATTGAAAGAGGCAGGAAGCATCAAAAGAAAATGTAAGGAATACAGTCACACTACCAAAAAAGAATCAGTTGCTGTTCAGCAATTTCAGAAGGTAGCATAGGATCAAGAACAGATGGTATGGAAGGAAAAGTTCCAAACTGCTTTGAAGGCATTGGCAAAAAACAAGGCTCCAGGAATGGATGGAATACCAATTGAGATGTTTCAACAAACAGACGCAACCCTGGAAGCAGTCACTTGTCTATGCCAAGAAATTTGGAAGACAGCTACCTGGCCAACCAACTGGAAGACATCCATATTTGTGCACATTACAAAGAAAGGTGATCCAACAGAACATGGAAATTATCGAACAAAATCATTACTATCACATGAAAATAAAATCTTGTTGAAGATAATTCAAAAACAGTTGCAGCAGTACATCAACAGGCAACTGCCAGAAATTCAAGCTGGGTACAGAAGACATGGAACCAGGGATATCATTGCTGAAGTCAGACGGATCTTGGCTGAAAGCAGATAATGCCCAAAATATGTTTACCTGTGTTTTATTGACCATGCAAAGAATGGGAATTTCAAGACACTTAATTGTGCTCATGAGGAACCTGTGCATAGACCAAGAGGCAGTAGTTCAGACAGAACAAGGGGATACTACATGGTTTAAAAACAAGATAGGAATGTGTCAGAGTTATAACCTTTCACCGTATTTATTCAATCTGTAGGCTGAGAAAATAATCCAAGAAGCTGGACTATATGAAGGAGAACACAGCATCAGGAGTGGAGGAAGACTCATTAACCTGCAGTATGCAGATGGCACTACCTTGCTTGTTGAAAGTGAAGAGGACTTGAAGCATTTACTGAAGATCAAAGACTACAGCCTTCAGTATGGATCACACCTCAACATAAAGAAAACAAAAATCCTCACAGTTGGACCAATAAGCAACATCATGACAAAGGGAGAAAAGTTTGAAGTTGTCAAAGGATTTCATTTTACTTGGATCCACAACCAACACCCATGGAAGCAGCAGTCAAGAAACCCAACGACATATTGTATTGGAAAATCAGCTGCAAAAGACCTCTTTAAAGTATTAAAAAGTAAAGATGCCATCTTGTGGAATAAGGTGTGCTTGACTCAACCTTTGGTATTTTTAATTGCCACATAGGCATTGGAAAGCTGAACAATGCATTAGGAAGACCAAAGAACTTACGCACTGGAATTATGGTGTTGGCAAAGAATATTGAATATACTATGGACTGCCAGAAGAATGAATAAATCTCTTTTGGAAGGAGTAGAACCAGAGTACTCCCCGTATGTGAGGATGGGGAGATTTCATCTCGCTCTCTTTGGACATGTTATCAGGAGGGATCAACTCCTGCAAAAGGACATCATGCTTGGTAAATAAGAGGTTCCTCAGAGATGGATTGACACAGTGGCTGCAACAATGGGCTCAAACATAGCAACAATTGTGAGGATGGTGTAGGACTGGGCAGTGTTTCATTCTGTTGTACATAGGATCGCTATGGGTGGGAACTGAATTGAAGGCACCTAACAACAATACCCAAAAGAATTGAAAGCAGAAATACAAACAGACACATGTACAGAAATGTTCATTGCAGCAGTATTCACAATTGCCAAAAGGTGGAAACATTATGAATGTCCATCAAAAGATGAATGAATAAACAAAATATGGTACATACATGGAAACCCTGGTGGTGTAGTGGTTAAGTGCTACGGCTGCTAACCAAAGGGTCAGCAGTTGGAATCTGCCAGGCACTCCTTGGAAACTCTGTGGCGCAGTTCTACTCCATCCTATAAGGTCGCTATGAGTCGGAATTGACGGCACTGGGTTTGGTTTTTTGATTTTGGTATATACATACAATGAAAAATTACTCTGCCATAAGAGAAACGAAGTCTTGATACATGTTACAACATTGATGAACCTTGAAAACATTATGCTGAGAGAAAAGCCAGTACCAAAAAGACCAATATTGTATAATCCCATCTCTATAAAATACCTGGAATAGGTAAATGTATAGAGATCAAAGTTTATTAATGGCTACCAAGGGAAGTAGGGAGGGGGAAAGTGGAAGTCATTGCTTAGGGGGCACTAAGCACTGGGTTTGGGTAAGCTTCTGTAAAGGTGATGGAAAAATAACAGAAATTTGTCCATACTGTAAAATTACTGCTATTTAAAAACAAAATGTGTCTACGGTGAAAAGACTAGAAAGAAACATACCAAACTTACAATGAAGTGAAAAATGTTAAACACCAGTTTTTAAATAAATTATTTGCCACCTCTATCTATGCTTTTCATAGAGATCAATTTTAAAATCTAATCTACATTAAGTATAATTTTAAATTAAATATAATCCTACATTTAGTATAATTTATTAAAATTCTTATACAGGGATGACAAAGCAATAATTTGGCACTGTTTGTAGTGTGTCTAATGTAAATTATGTAAATGTAGCACTGAGTCAATCCACCTTAATATGGTCTTAAGACATTGGAAACCCTGGTGGCGTAGGGGTTAAGTACTACGGCTGCTAACCAAAGGGTTGGCAGTTCAGATCTGCCAGGCGCTCCTTGGAAACTCTATGGGGCAGTTCTACTCTGTCCTATAAGGTTGCTGTGAGTCGGAATTGACCTGACGGCACTGGGTTTGGGTTTTTGTTTTTTTTTTAAGACATTATTTTATGATCAACCCATTAAGAACATAGTCTGATAGCATTTTACTCCATTTATGATTGATTTCCTGACCCAAACTTCTAAAGGTTCAATCTGCATCCAAATAGTGTTTTTTTTTCCTTCTTTTTTTTAAAATTAATTTTTATTGTGCTTTAAGTGAAAGTTTACAAATCAGGTCAGTCTCTCATACAAAATTTTACATACACCTTGCCATACACTCCTAATTGCTCTCCCTCCAATGAGACAGCGCAGTTCTTCCCGCCACTCTGTCTCCTAGTGTCCATTCAGGTAGCTTCTGGCCCTTTCTGCCCTCTCATCCCCCCTCCAGACAGGAGATGCCAACATAGTCTCATGTGTCCACTTGATCCAAGAAGCTCGTTCTTCACCAGTATCATTTTCCATCATTTATTCCAGTCCAGGAAACCCTGGTGGTGTAGTGGTTAAGTGCTACAGCTGTTAAACAAGAGGTCGGCAGTTCGAATCCGCCAGGTGCTCCTTGGAAACTCTATCAGGCAGTTCTACTCTGTCCTATAGGGTTGCTATGAGTCAGAACTGACTCGACAGCAGTGGGGTTTTTTATTCCAGTCCAATCCCTGTTTGAAGAGTTAGCTTTGGGAATGGTTCCTGTCCTGGGCTAACAGAAGGTCTGGAGACCATGGCCCCCGGGGTCCCTCCAGTCCCAGTCTGACCATTAAGTCAGACTTTGGGGTTTGCATTCCACTGCTCTCCTGCTCCCTCAGGGTTTCTCCTTTGAGTTCCCTGTCAGGACAGTCATCAGTTGTGGGCAGGCACCACCTAGTTCTTCTGGTATCAGGCTGATGTAGTCTCTGGTTTATGTGGTCCTTTCTCTTAAACTCATAATTACCTTGTGTCTTTGGTGATCTTCATTCTTTCTTGCTCCAGGTGGGTTGAGACGAATTGATGCATCTTAGATGGCTGATTGCTAGCGTTTAAGACCCCAGACGACACTCTCCAAAGATGGTTAAGAATGTTTTCTTAATATATTTTATTATGCCAATTGACTTAGATGTTCCCTGAAACCAAGGTCCTCAACCCCCCGCCCCTGCTACGCTGGCCTTTGAAGAATTCAGTTTATTCAGGAAACTGCTTTGCTTTTGGTTTAGTCTATTTGTGTTGAACTCTCCTGTATTGCATATTGTCTTTCCCTTCACCTAAAATAAAATTATCTACTACCTGATTAGTCAATACGCCTCTCCCTCCCTACCTCCCTCCCCCCACTCATAACCATCAAAGAATATTTTCTTCTCTGTTTAAACTATTTCTCCAGTTCTTATAATAGTGGTCTTATACAATATTTGTCCTTTTGCAATTGACTAATTTCACTCAGTATAATGTCATCTAGACTTCTCCATATTATGAAATATTTCATGGATTCAACATTGTTCTTTATTGATGCGTTGTGTTCCACTGTGTGAATATACCATAGTTTATTTATCCATTCATCCATTGATGGGTACCTTGGTTGCTTCCATCTTTTTGCTATTGTAAACAGTGCTGCAATGAACATGGGTTTGCATATATCTGTTCTTGTAAAGGCTCTTATTTCTCTAGGATATATTCCAAGGAGTGGGATTGCTGGATCATATATATATTTTTGATGATGGTAGTTCTATTTCTAGCTTTTTAAGGAAGCTCCAAATCAATTTCCAAAGTGGTTGTACCATTTTACATTCCCACCAGCAGTATATAAGTGTTCCAGTCTCTCCACAACCTCGCCAACATTTATTATTATATGTTTTTTAGATAAATGCCAGCCTTGTTGGAGTGAGATGGAATCTCATTGTAGTTTTGATTTGCATTTCTCTAATGGCTAATGATTGTGAGCATTTCCTCATGTATCTGTTAGCAGCCTGAATGTCTTCTTTAGTGAAGTGCCTGTTCATATCTTTGCCCATTTTTTAATTGGGTTGTTTGTCTTTTTGTGGTTGAGTTTTAGCAGAATCACATAGATTTTAGAGATCAGGCGCTGATGGGAAATGTCATAGCTAAAAATGTTTTCCCAGTGTGTAGGTAGTCTTTTTACTCTTTTGGTGAAGTCTTTGAATGAGCATAGGTGTTTGTTTTTCGGGAGCTCCCAGGTATCTGGTTTCTCTTTGGCATTATTAGTAATGTTTTGTATTCTGTTTATGTCATGTATTAGGGCTCCTAACGTTGTCCCTATTTTTTCTTCCTTGAGCTTTATCTTTTTAGACTTTATGTTTAGGTTTTTGATACATTTTGAGTTCGTTTTTCTGCATGGTGTGACGTATGGGTCTTGTTTCGTTTTTTGGAGATGGATATCCAGTTATGCCAGCACCATTTGTTAAAAAGACTATCTTCTCCCCCAATTGACTGACACTGGTCCTTTGTCAAATATCAGCTGCTCATATGAGGATGGATTTATGTCTAGATTCTCATTTCTGTTCCATTGGTCTATGTGTCTGTTGTTTTACCAATACCAGGCTCTTTTGACTACTGTGGCAGTATAATAGGTTCTAAAGTCAAGTAGAGTGAGGCCTCCCACTTTGTTCTTTTTCAGTAATGCCTTACTTATCCGGGACCTCTTTCCCTTCCATATGAAGTTGGTGATTTGTTTCTCCATCTCATTAAAAAATGTCGTTGGGATTTGGATCAGAATTGCATTGTATCTATAGATTGCTTTTGGAAGAATAAGCATTTTTACAATATTAATCTTCCTATCCATGAGCAAGGTATGTTTTTCCACTTATATAGGTCCCTTTTGGTTTCTTGCAGCAACGCCTTGTAGCTTTCTTTGTATAGGTCTTTTACGTCTCCAGTAAGATTTATTCCTAACTATTTTATCTTCTTGGGGGCTACTGTGAATGATATTGATTTGATTTCCTCTTCGATGTTCTTTTTGTTGGTGTAGAGGAATCCAACAGATTTTTGTATGTTTATCTTGTATCCTGAATCTCTGCTGAACTCTTCTATTAGTTTCAGTGGTTTTCTTGAGGATTCTTTAGGGTTTTCTGTGTATAAGATTATGTCATCTGCAAATAGAGGTACTTTTAATTCTTCCTTACCAATCTGGATGCCCTTTATTTCTTTATCTAGCCTAATTGCTCTGGCTAGGACCTCCAGAATAATGTTGAACAAGAGTGGTGATAAAGGGCGTCCTTGTCTGGTTCTCTTCCTCAAGGGGAATGCTTTCAAGCTATCTCCATTTAGGATGATGTTGGCTGTTGGCTTTGTATAAATACCCTTTATTATGCTGAGGAATTTTCCTTCTATTCAAATTTTGCTGAGAATTTTTATCATGAATGGATGTTGAACGTTTTCAAAAGCTTTTTGTGCATCAATTGATAGAATCATGTTGTTCTTGTCTTTTATTTATATGATAAAATTTTTTTTTAATTTATTTTTTATTTATATGATGGATAACATTAATTGGTTTTCTAATGTTGAATCATCCCTGCATACCTGGTATAAACACCACCCGGTCATGGTGAATTGTTTTTTTGATATGTTGTTGAATTCTATTGGCTAGAATTTTGTTGAGGATTTTTGCATCTATGTTCATGTGGGATACAGGTCTGTCATTTTCTTTTTTTTGTGGTGTCTTTACCTGGTTTTGGTGTCAGGGATATGGTGGCTTCATAGAATGAGTTAGGGAGTATAATGTCCTTTGCTTTGAAATAACTTTAGTAGTAGTGGTGTTAACTCTTCTCTGAAAGTTTGGTAGAACTCTGCAGTGAAGCCGTCAGGACTAGGGGTTTTTTTTGGTTGGGAGCTTTTTGCTTACCTTTTCAATCTCTTCTTTTGTTATGGGTCTATTTAGTTGTTCTACCTCTGTTTGTGTTAGTTTAGGTAGGTAGTGTGTTTCTAGGAATTCATACATTTCTTCTAGGTTTTGAAATGTGTTAGAGTACAATTTTTCATAGTAATCTGATACGATTCTTTTAATTTCAGTTGGGTCTGTTGTAATATCGCATGTCTCATTTCTTTTTCTGGTTATTTGTTTCCTTTCCTGTTTTTCTTTAGTCACTCTGGGTAATGGTTATCAATTTTGTTAATTTTTTAAAAGAACCAGCTTTTGCTTTTGTTAATTCTTTCAATTGTTTTCCTGTTCTCTAATTCATTTAATTCTGCTCTAATTTTTGTTATTTGCTTTCTCCTGGTGCCCGATGGTTTCTTTTGTTGCTCACTTTCTATTTGTTCAAGTTGTAGGGACAGTTCTTTGATTTTGGCCCTTTCTTCTTTTTGGATGTGTGCATTTATTGATATAAATTGACCTCTGAGCACTGCTTTCACTGTGTCCCAAAGGTTCTGATAGGAAGTGTTTTCATTCTCATTGGATTCTCTGAATTTCTTTATCCCCTCCTTAATGTCTTCTATCACCCAGTCTTTTTTGAGCAGGGCATTGTTCAGTTTCCAAGTATGTGATTTCTTTTCTCTGGTTTTTCTGTTATTGGTTTCTACATTTATGGCCTTATGGTCTGAGAAGATGCTTTGTAATATTTCGATATTTTGGATTCTGCAAAGGCTTGCTTTATGCCCTAATATGTGGCCTATTCTAGAGAATGTTCCATGTGCACTAGAAAAGAAAGTATACTTTGCAGCTATTGGGTAGAGTGTTCTGTATATGTCTATGAGGTCAAGTTGGTTGATTGTGGCATTTAGACCTTCCGTGTCCGTATTGAGCTTCTTACTGGGTGTCCTGTCCTTCACCGAAAGAGGCGTGTTGAAGTCTCCTACTATTATTGTGGAGGTGTCTATCTCACTTTTCAATGCTTTTAGAGTTTGTTTTATGTATCTTGCACCCCTGTTACTGGGTGCATAAATATTTAATATGGTTATATCTTCCTGGAAAATTTTTCCTTTAATCATTATATAGTGTCCTTCTTTATCCTTTGTGGTGGATTTAACTTTAAAGTCTATTGTGTCTGAAATTAATATTGCCACTCCTGCTCTTTTTTGATTGGTGTTTGCTTGATATATATTTTTCCATCCTTTGAGTTTTAGTTTATTTGTGTCTCTAATTCTAATGCGTGTCTCTTGTAGGCAGCATATAGCTGGATTATGTTTTTTTTAATCCAATCTGCAACTCTCTGTATCTTTATTGTTGCATTTAGTCCATTTACATTCAGCGTAATTATAGATAGGTGTGAGTTTAGTGCTATCATTTTGATGGCTTTTTTATGTGTTCTTGATAATTTCATTTTTCCACTTACTTTTTTGTGCTGAGAAGTTTTTCTTTGTAAACTGTGTGTTCCTCTTTTTCATTGTAGTTGAATTTGTTTTTGCTGAGTCCTTATTTTTATCTTGTTTTTTATTTTGAAGTATGAGATTGTTAGTCCTCTTTGTGGTTACCTTAATATTTACCCCTATTTTTCTCAGTATAAACCTAACTTGTGTCTCCCTATATCACCTTGTTTTCCACTCCATATGGAAGATGTATGCCTCCTGTATTTAGTCTCTATTATTATCATCTTTTAAATAATGACATTAATGTTTCCCTGTTTTGAGCATTTTTTTTAGTAATCTTATTTTATTTTTATGATTTCCCTATCTGAGTTCATATCAGGATGTTCTGTTCTGTGTCCTTGTGTTATGTTGGTGTCTGATATTATTGATTTTCTGACCAAAGAATTTCCTTTAGTAATTCTTATAGATTTAATTTGGTTTTCACAAATTCTCTAAGCTTGTGTTTATCTGTAAATGACTTAATTTCACCTTCATATTTCAGAGAGGGTTTTGCTGGATATATGATTCTTGGTTGGCAATTTTTCTCCTTCAATGCTCTATATATGTCATCCCATTGCCTTCTTGCCTGGATGGTTTCTGCCGAGTAGTCTGAACTTATTCTTATTGATTCTCCTTTGTAGGTGACTTTTCATTTATCCCTGGCTGCTTTTAAAATTTTCCTTTTATCTTTGTTTTTGGGAAGTTTGATGATAGTATGTCTTGGTGATTTTCTTTTGGGATCTACCTTGTATGGGGTTCTAGAAGGATCTTGGATAGATATCCTTTCATTTTTAACAATGTCAGGGAAGTTTTCTGCCAACATATCTTCTACAATTCTCTCTGTATTTTCTGTTATCCCTCCCTGTTCTGGAATTCCAATCACATGCAAGTTATTCTTCTTGATAGAGTCCCACATGATTCTTAGGGTTTCTTCATTTTTTTTTTAATTCTTTTATCTGATTTTTCTTCAAATATATTGGTGCCAATTGCCTTATCCTCCATCTCCCCAATTCTGCATTCAAAGTCCTTAATTCTGCTCCTCTGTCTTCCTATTGAGTTGTCTAGTTCTGTAATTTTATTGTTAATCTTTTCAATTTCTGAATGCTGTCTCTCTGTGGATTCTTGCAGCTTATTAAATTTTTCATTATGTCCTTGAATAATCTTTTTGATTTCTTCAACTGCTTTGACCGTGTGTTCCTTAGGTTTTTCTGTACATTGCCTTATTTCATTTCTGATGTCATTCCTGATGTCTTGAAGCATTCTGTATATTAGTCTTTTGTATTCTACAACTGGCAATTCCAGAAATATATCTTCATCCAGGAGAGGTCTTGATTCTCTGTTTTGTGGTTTTGTAGAAGCAATCATGGTCTGCTTCTTTATGTAATTTGATATCAACTGCTGTCTCTGAGCCATCTATAAGTTATTGTAATAATTTATTTTATATTTGCTCAGTGAGTCTTATCTTCTTGTTTTGTTTCAATATAGCCAGATAGCCTACTAGAGTTCCCTAACTTGATTGTTGGAGCCTTTGAAGCATTTATGTCCTGTTACCAGATGGTTAGAGCTGTTACCAGGTATATGAGCCTATGGGTCCATTTACTATTCTTGAATAGAATCAGCTCAGGTGTCCTGATGGTCAGTTACCTAGAGTGTGGTGTAGGTTCTCACGTACTCTTAGAGGACTAGTGGTGATGGTTGTATGTACCCGTTTCTGGTACTGGTGGGGGGTCACACTCTGAGGAGGGTAGGGTGCTGACAGCCTTCCCTCAAGTGCCAGTGAGGAAAGAGTGTCTCTGTTCTCTAGAGTGCTCTGGTGGGTGGGCTCTGCAGCTGGACCGTAGGCACCCAATGTTTGCACCTGTAAAGACTGGTAGGCACCACTATCCTCAGACCCCTTTCATGGCTGGGAAGTGGTGTGGATGGAGTCTCATCTCTCAGTTCCCTGCTCTGGTAGGTGAGGGCTCTGTTTAATAGGTAGAGCAGTATTGGACCTCCAAAACTTGCCTCTCCACCACTCAGCTGAAACAATTACAGTCAGACCTCTAACAGAATTGCCTTTGCTTTTTAATAGCCACCTGGTTCCCTGTAGGGGTGAGAGCCAAAGACTGTGGATCTCTTATGCCTGGACTGGAGCTGCTTCTGTTCTGATCTTCCAATTTAGGGAAGTCAGGAAAGGATTTTTCCCTGATTGTTAATTGTTGCTTTTCCCAGGCCAGGAGAATGGGTTAGAAAAAAGCAGGGTACTTTTATTTCTGGCCCAGGGAATTCAACTGTTAATGGAGCCAGCTGGGGCAGGGAGGGGAGGGATCAGATAGACAGGAGAAAGTAGCGTGGTAAAATAGACAAAATCACTTATCTTTTGTGGGGAGGGCTGTTTTATCTGAGATTCTAGAGGGGTGTGTAGCCTGTGTGTGCTGACTGGGTCTCCACTGAGATTGCCCTGGAGGTTAGGGCTGCGTTCTGTGCTTGCCTTTTCTCAGGAAGCCACCGTCAAGCCCAGCCGCACTCGCACTCATGTCAAAGCACAGCACCAAGGGATCAGGGCTGGGGTGTTGCTTTGGCTCCACAACTGGTGCTGCTTCTGCATGGTCTCTCGCTCCCATCAGTCAGGTTGGTGTGTAGCCTGTGTGCGCTGGCTGGGTCCCTCCCGAGATTGCCCCAGGGGGTTAGGGCTGTGTCCTGTGCTTGCCTAGTCTCAGGGAGCCACCATCAGCTCCACCACACTCGTGCCAAAGCACAGCACCAAAGATTCAGGGCTGGGGCACTGCGCACTGGGCTCCGCAGCTAGTCACTGCTTCTGCACAGCCTCTCGCTCCCCTGTCACTCAGGTCGATACCTTAGTTCTGTGTTTGATGGTCAGGGTTTGTAGATTGTCATGTATGTAATCAATTCACTTGTTTTTTCGAGTCTTTGTTGCAAGAGGGTTCAGCGGAAGATTCTGCGTAGTCAGCCATCTTGGCCCAGCCTCCAGCTTAGCTTTTTCCCTTCTTTTTTTAAAAAGATACTTCTTTACTACAGTGAAGGTGTCTAATGTCTTTATGGAAGTAAAATTACCAGTTACATTTTCATATAAGGAGCCCTGGTAATGCAGAGGTTAAAGTGCTTCTGCTGTTAACCAAAAGGTTGGCAATTAACCCAGTAGCCGCTCGAAGGTAGAAAGATGTGGCAGTATGCATTCATAAAGATTTGTTGTTGTTAGGTGCCATCCTGCACCATCCTCACAATTGTTATGCTTGCTCCCATTATCGTAGCCAATGTGTCAATCCGTCTTGTTGAGGGTCTTCCTCTTTTTCCCTGACCCTCTATTCTACCAAGCATGATGTCTTTCTCCAGGGAATGGTCCCTCCTGATAACATGCCCAAAGTATGTGAGATGAAGTCTTGCCATCCTTGCTTCCACAGAGCATTCTGGCTGTACTTTTTCCAAGACAGATTTGTTCCGTCTTCTGAGAGTCTATGGTGTATTCAATATTCTTCACCAACACAATTCAAAGGTATCAATTCTTTGTAGATCTTCCTTATTCATTGTCTAGCTATCATATGCATATGAGGCAATTTAAAACACCATAGCTTAGGTCAGGTGCACCTTAGTCCTTAAAGTGATATCTTTGCTTTTTAACACTTTAAAGAGGTCTTTTGCAGCAAATTTGTCCAATGCAATGCATCTTTTGATTTCTTGACTGCTGCTTCCATGGGCGTTGATTGTGGATCCAAGTAAAATGAAACCCTTGACAACTTCAATGTTTTCTCTGTTTATCAGGATGTGGCTAATTGGTCCAGTTGTGAGGATTTTTGTTTTCTCTATGTTAAGTTGTAATCCATAGTGAAAGCTGTAGCCTTTGATCTTCATCAGTAAGTTCTTCCAGCCCTCTTCACTTTCAGCAAGTAAGGTAGTATCATCTGCATATCGAAGGTTGTTAATGAGTCTTCCTCCAATCGTGATGCCCCGTTCTTCTTCACTTAGTCCAGCTTCTTGAATTATTTGTTCAGTATACAAATTAAATAAGTACGGTGAAAAGATGCAACCCCAAAGCACACCTTTCCTGTTTTTAAACCACTCAGAATCCCCTTGTTGTGTTTGAATGACTGTCTCTTAGTCTATGTACAGATTTCTTATGAGCATAATTAAATGTTCTGGAATTCCCATTCTTTGTAATGTTATCCCATAATTTGTTATGCTCCACACAGTAGAATACCTTTGCATAGTCAATAAAACACAGGTAAACTTCTTTCTGGTATTCTCTGCTTTCAGCCAAGATCAGTCTAACATAAGCAGGGCTATACCTTCTTTCAAGTCCTCTTCTGAATCCGTTTGAATTTCTGGCAGTTCCCTGTCAATGTACTGCTACAACCGCTTTTGAATGATCTTCAGAAAAATTTTACTTGTGTGTGATATTAATGATATTGTTCAATAATTCCCACTTTCTGTTGGATTAGCTTTCTTTGGAATGGGCACCAATATGAATCTCTTCCAGTCTGTTGGCTAGGTAGCTGTCTTCCAAATTTCTTCGCATAGGCCAATTAGCACTTACAGCGCTGTGTCTGTTTGTTGAAACATCTTAATTGGTATTTGGTCAATTTCTGGAGCCTTGATTTTTGCCAGTGCCTTCAGTGCAGCTTGGCCTTCTTCCTTCCATTCCATCTGTTCTTGACCATATGCTACCTCCTGAAATGGTTGAACATCAACCAATTCTTTTTGGTACAGTGACTCTGTGTATTCCTTCCACCTTCTTTTGATGCTTTCTACATCATTTAATATTTTCCTCATAGAATTCTTTGGTTCTGCAACTCATGCCTTGAATTTTCTCTAAAGTTCTTTCAGCTTGAAAAATGCCAAGCGTGTTCTTCAGTTTTGGTTTTCTAACTCCAGGTCTTTGCATATTTCATTATAGTACTCTGTCTTCCCAAGCTGCCCTTTGAAATCTCTTCCATTCTGCTCTTTTACTTCACCATTTCTTCCTCTGACTGTAGCTACGTGACATTCAAAAGCAAGTTTCAGAGTCTCTTCTGACATCCATTTTGGCCTTTTCTTTCTTTCCTGTCTTTTTAATGATCTTTTGTTTTCTTCATGTACTATGTCCTTGATGCCATTTGACAACTCATCTGGTCTTTGTTCATTAGTGTTTAATGAGTAAAATCTATTTTTGACATGGCCTCTAAATTCAGGTGGAATATATTCAAAGTCCTACTTTGGCTGTTGTGAACTTGTTCTAATTTTCTTCAGCTTCAACTTGAACTTGCATATGAGCAATTGACAGTCTGCCCCATAGTTGACTCCTGATTTACAGCCTTGGAAGCCCTATGGGGCAGCTCCACTCTGTCCTATACAGTCCCTCTGAGTCAAAATGGAGGCAGTGGCAATGGGTTTGCTTTGGTTTTTCATATATGTCAAATCAAGTTTCAACTCAGAGGAACCACGTTATTAGCCTTCACACTTGGGCTAGGGCTGAAGATCTGGAAAAATAAACCAGTTGAATCTCTTGTAAAAAGAGGGACTTTTTAGGGCAGACCCAGCAATCTCAAACTCTCTAGCACCTTGGGAGAAGAATTAAACAGATTTGACTGGTGTTGTCAGGATTGAAGTGCCACGAGATTGATTCAGAGCTTGGCCTGGGCTGAAATTACAGAGGAGCCCATGAGAAATAGCTTGACATCGGATAAACCATGAATTGAATGACTACAGAGAGGATGGCTGCCCCCTTCACATATCCTTCCCACAAGTTTTATATGTCTTTTCTTTATAAACCAAGATTTTATTTTCTTTCAGCTAATACTATAGGTAGGATTGGCACAATAACCACAACAATAGGCTTAAACACACTAACAATTTTGAAGATAATGCAAGACCAGGCAATTTTTCCTTGTGTTATACATAAGGACACCAAGTGTTGAAGTTGACTAGAAGGCAACTAACGATAATACTATAAATCACAAGGGTCATTAAAAATGAAACTAACTCTATCTTGAGTTGTTCTTTATCTTTGAAGAAGACACTATTGACAGGATTTACCACCAGTGCATGGTATCTAAAAGGGCCAAGAGGGATTTGCAATACTTTTCACAGCTCAATTTAGTTCTAAGATTTACGCTCATCACAATTCACACTGCGTGTGCTTAATTAGCAACTCTCTCAACAAATAAATGGTTACATTGGTGGTTAAGTGGTAGAATTCTTGCCTTCCATGCTGGAGATCTGAGTTCAATACCTGGCCGATGTACCTCAAGTGCAGCCACACTCATTGGCCAGTGAAGGCTTTTGTGTTCTTCTGATGCTGAGCAGGTTTCAGTGGAATTTCCAGACTGAGACAGACTAGGAGGAATGGCCTGGTGATCTACTTCTGAAAATCAGTCAACGAAAGCCCTATGGATCACAACAGTCTGATCTGCAACTGATCGTGGGATGGTTCAAGTCTTAGCAGCATTTAGTTCCATTGTGCATGGGGTCACCACGAGTCAGGTTGACTCTATAGCAGCTAACAATGATAACAATCAACTGCTGAAAGAGATCAAGCCAATGTCAACTCTGCTTCCTGGATATATTGTTGACCTTTGTTTAAAAAGAGAAATCTCAGAGCTACAGAAAAGCTGGTTTGTCAGTTGTAGTGGAGTCTCACACAGCTATAGTTATATCTTATTGCTTGAGCATGAATTTGAGTGATTTATTTTTTGCTTCTCTCCTCCATGCTTTCAATTGCCCCCTTTTCAGCTCATTAAACCTATTTTGTTTTTTGTATGTCCAGTTGCTATTTACTGTAAGCAATTCTAACTGGCACTTCAGAGTTGAACTGTATGAAGTAAACATAGCTTACGTGGTAGAATTCTTATGATCTAGCGTATAATTAGCATTAGGTATAATGTTTATTAAAAAAATGTTTATTAGGGGCTTATAAAACACATGAAGGAAACTTCTCATTGGAATTGCTACATGTCCAGATTTCACAATTATATAGGAAGTTAGGGGACAAACCTCTTTAAGAGATCTTCAGTTTGGTTCACGAGGGCCTCCTTGATTTGCATCTGTGCTTTAATAGTCAGTGCAGCACTGTCCAAGCATAATAATTTAGTTGCAGCTTCGATTCATGGGTACCTAATATATATATTAGTACCTAATATACCTTTGCCTAAATCAGTCAAATAGATTTCTATATCTTGTAGGTGGCTTATAGAGAAGCAATGTCTAATGGATTTATTAATTAACCCTCTAAGAGTTCTGTATCCAGAAATTTACTAATCAGCATACAACTGCAGCATGATTCAGAAGTTTTACAACAGCCTATCATTAATTTAAAATATTAGTTTGGTGATCTACAATATTGTTTATGCATATCTTACTGAATTTAAAAGTAGCTTTGACTTTTATGCCTTCCACCCCAATATTTCTGAGTTGCCTCTTATAGTATAAAATAATCTTTTTATGCTGCAGTAATTTTTTCCCAGTGGTTACTCCAGTAATCTACATTAAAATATGTTTATTGTTATATATATACACACACACGTATATCAGAATACATAGCTTTTTCTTTCTTACATCTGTTAAGCCCATTGTTAGCACAGCAAAAACTATCATATCAATCAAACACTATTGAACTGTTATAAAGAAATATGGCAGCATATTTGAAATCTTTTTAAGGGCAGTTTCTTCTGTTCCATTGGTACTCTCACATGGGTTGTTCTGACACCCTGTATAGTGACATAGTGGCCCTTAACTTTGTTGGCATCTGACATCACTTGTAACACTGATGTGAGATTCTAGTCTATAAGGAATTGGGTTAAAGTGCCAAGGGATTAAAATGCAATTATCTTTTTTGCTATACTTCAACTTGTGGTTGAATGGAAAAGAAACACTTACTGTGGTTTCCATCATTTTTTGCTGATGTTATTATTTAGCAGGGAGCTTTGGTTGTACAGTGGTTAAGCACTCAGCTGCTAACCGAGAGGCCATCGGTCCGAACCTACCAGCTGTTCTACGGGTGAAAGATGTGGCAGTCTGTTTCCATAAAGATTACAGCCTTGGAAACCCTATGGGGCAGTTGTACCCAAGAAACATGTTACCATCAAGTCAATTCTGATTCATAGTGACCCTATAGGACAGAGTAGAACTGCTCACAGCTTTCCAAGGAGTGGCTGGTGAATTCAAACTGCTGACCTTTTGGTCAGCAGCCTGAGCTCTTAATCACTGAGCCACAATGAAAAAAAATATATGATAGTAAATTCTATATATGTACCTAGACTATCCTGAGTAATACACCAAAAAATTAAAGTATATAGGTTTTAACTACCTACAGGAAAGCACAGAATGCAAGAAAACTTAAAAAAAATCATTTCAATGCTCCTTAGAAGACGAAAGACGTAAGCCTATAACTCTCAGGAATATAGGGTTTAGAATTATAACATCATAGAAGAAAAATCTGTATTTTTCACTTTTTATCCCAGAAAGTCAAGAAGTATAAACTCTTCCCCAAACTACATGTGGTGTGCAGAACTAAGTGATAGTGAAGTTCTTATATTTGTTGTTTTTCCTCATTGCTTTAGAATATTTTAACACCTGAAATCCATAGTGCGTACCTGGCAGAGGCCTTGATGGTACAAAACAGAAGCACCTGAACATTTCATTCCCTAAATCCATTAAAATTTTGAGTAGAGGACAGAGGGAAAGGAATTGGTGAAATCTGTTAGCTTAGTTACTTTTTTGGTAGTTACCAGTCAGTTGAACTTTTATTTGAGGATGGAGAAGGATTTATAGAGATCAATGAAGAATATATTTGGATGTGAAAAAAATGAAGTGCCTTGTGGACATCGTTGGAATCACTTATAAATTACTGTTACTTGGCACCCATGTGTATTTGTTGGTTTAGAGAATATGCTTATCTGCAGTGTACGAAAGTTAGTTTCATAACAATAGTATAAAGTTTATATACTTTCATAATATATATATATACTTGTATATACATATATATAGTGATCATAGTAAAAAAAAGTCTTAATATGTGACTATTTGCTATATTGTGACAAATCTGTACTGATTTTCTAAGGACAGCTGATTTTAAACCATGGCAACCTCTTTGAGTAAGAAAACTTAACATGGCAAGAAAACATAACCAGAGACCTTTGCACAGGCTATTTCTAATATGAGGTATTACCGCTGTTCTTTTCTTAATACGAATGTCAATCTCAGTCTGAGGTTTAGTAGTAATTGGATACTCTTTCTAGGACCCCCTCGCAGAAAATACATTTTGTTCATTACTTGAATTCATAGGGTCACAAAAGTCTCTGGGTTTTTGTAAGATACACTGGTCATTTTTAGTATTTGTTGTTAGACCACTTATTGATTTCAGGGCAATAACTCATAAGATCATAAATTAAATTATGTAGACACATCAACATTACTGATGGCTTTGCTTTAAAATATGCCAGACAACCTTTGAGTAAAGAAAACCATGATCCTCTGATCTCTTCATTGTATGTGACCCAGTGACATATTCCGCTAGAAAATCTTGTCTCTCTGGGGCAACATCAAGTTGCCTCTAAGATACCACACAATGTTGCCATATACTGGAACTGAAAAGAATTCATGCAGAACCAATTTAGCCAGGATTCACGAAGCAGCCAGTTTTTTTTTAAACCTATTTTATGGTAAATGTCAAACCCAATATTTAACTTTTGACATTTTCCAAGAGTTATGTCCACAGGTACAGCGTATTAAGTTTTAAACAGATTTGTGTGTGTGTGCATGCACATGCATACTCATTAATCAGCTCTATCAAAAACTAGGCTTGAGTCAGATGGAACTTCAATTTGTTGGGAAAATTTAGGAGAGAATTTGTATATTTATTTGTGTTTGTGCTTTTTGATATACAAATATCCATGGAAATTTAACTCCCCATCATCAAAACAAATACCAGATGTGGTGCCTCTAGCATGCTCTTCTCGTCTGGCCCAGCTTTAACTAATGTTGAGCCTTTGGACCCAGGCTTCCTCTCTCTGAAGGTACACATTGTCTGTGTTGTTTCTCCCCATGCTCTATACGCATTAATTAAATTGGAAGGATAAAACCCTAAGTTTTATGTAAAGACTGTGTTCATTGTAAATGTAAGTGAGGCAGGGGATGAGGGTTAATTTTACATGGATTAATTTTATTTTCAGGAAGGTGCTCAGTCAGAGCCAGTTATATTCCTGCTACTTTACAACAGAATCCTGCCTTCTGTGTAACGATTGGTACTGCTTTCCTGGATACATGAATTCATCCCACAAACATGTTATTGTTACTTACTATTGTATACCATCTATCTACCAGGCAGTGTTTTAATCTCTGGCAATAAAAGAGTGAAGAAGTCAGACATGGACCCTGCCCTTAGGGAGACAGTATAAAGTACTGGTTAAGAACCTCCACTCTGGAGTCAGATTCAAGCTACTACTCATTGGCTGTGCAGCCTTGGGCAAGATTCTGAACCTCTGTGTGCCTCAGATTTCTCTTCTGTACAATGAATTGATAAGACTACCCACCTCATTGTTATGAGAAGTACATAACATAAAATGTGTACAGTGCTTAGAACAGTATGTTGCCCATAGTAGGTCCTCAATATACAAGTTATTGTTTTTAGATTAGAAGGAGCTGCTTATGCCAGGGAAGCAGATGCGGAAACAAGCAATTACAGCACAGTATAGTATGTGTTAAACTGGGGAAGTAGAAGTTGCTGTGGAAGCCACAGACGGACACTAACCTTAATTTGGGGAGCTTTGGAAGGTTTCCTGGAGGAAGTGATGCTTAAATTGGGGCCTATGAGGGATAAGAAATGATCTAGGTAAGGAGAGTATTGGGAATTCAGGGGAACAGCATGGTGTTCAGCAGAAGAAATATCAAAATACCGGAGAACAAAAAGAACACATTCAGTATGGTAGTCAGGCACCATCCAGTTCTTCTGGTCTCATGGCAAGGTGGTAGTAGTTCATGGAGGCAATTACCCACACATTCCGTTTCTTCCTTATATTCCTGACTCTCCTTCTTCCTCTATTGCTCCGAATGAATAGGGACCAATTTTTGTGCCTTGGATGGCTACTTGGAAGCTTTTAAGACCCCAGGAACTATGCAATGAACTAAGAGATAGAACAGAAGCACTAAATATGTTATTAGGCCAATTAACTGGGAAGACCCATGAAACCATGGCCCTAAACCTTGAAACCAAGGAACCAAATCCCCTGAGGTGTTCGGTTGTACATAAGCAGCCTCAGCAGCTACATTTTTTTGTCTTTGATATAAATAAAGGAATCCTTATCAAAAAGGGAAAAATGCAGAATAGAATTTCAAGTTGTCATGGAATCTAGACTTAGGAGCCATAGAGGCTGGATGAACCCTGAAACTATTCCCCTGAGATAATCTTCAAACCTGAAACCAAAAATATCCCCTGAAGTCTTCTTAAAACCAAGAAATAGTTTAGCTTAACTAGTGAAGAATGTCTGCATTGCACATTGTGCTTTTTCAAGATCTATCTATATGGAAGAAACCCTGGTGGTGTAGTGGTTAAGAGCTACAGCTGCTAACCAAAAGGTTGGCAGTTCAAATCCACCAGGCACCCCTGGGAAACCCTATGGGTCAGTTCTACTCTGTTCTATAGGGTCACTATGAGTCAGAATCGACTCGATGGCAATGGTTTTTTTTTTTTTTTTGGATCTATATGGGATCAAGTTGATAATAGCAACTCAAAAGACTAGACAGGAAACTTAGAGGGAGCCCTGGTGGCAGTGTTTAAGAGCTCAGCTGCTAATCAAAAGGTTGGCAGTTCAAAACCAACATGTGCTACTTGGAAACCATATGGGGCAGTTCTACTGTGTCCTATAGGGCCACTATGAGGCGGAATCAACTGGACGGCAACTTTTTTTTTTGAGTTTATGTTAATAGCGGAGGAACAACTCAGAAAAAGAGGGTTAGAATTGTACAACTAGAAGAATGTAATCAATATCACTGAATTTTACATGTCAAAACTATTCAATTGGTGTATATTTTGCTACGTATATTCTCAACAACAACAAAATAAATAAAATTAAACAAAAGAACACGTTCAGGAATTGAGTCCCTTGAAAATGCAATTTTGAGTCATTATCATAACGGAACCATATTCATCCCTTATGATATCATTGTTAGGCCATTCTTTGTTCTTCTTTGTTATAAAGGTCAAAAGAATCCAATAATTACATCAAACAAAAAAATTATTCTTCTCTCCACCTTTCCTAGCATTTTCTTTCTTTAAATATCAGATCATGGTTTAAAAGTCTGTTCTTGGCCCTATAAAATTTTTTATTTACAAATGTACCCAAAGTATTTCCATAGTCACTACTTCATTTACCCAAGAGCTGATGTCAACCCCCATATCTTCAGAGTAATTTTATACTTGATATGTTCACAGACTTTAAATCTGGCTCCTGTCAGACAGAATTCTAGGATTCAGGATGCACAATTTGCATAGAACAATTTTTACTGAAAAAAGTCATTCCACAGATAAGGTTTCCCTATTAAGAAGATCTGATAAAGGGTGAAAGTTGTGAAATACTTTTCTATGAAAGAAAATATACTTCCTGGTATTTTTCACTTGCTGTAGAATAAAAAGGTCTAATTCTGATGCATTGTCCTTCACTATCTATCTCCATTTTAAAGATACTACGAAAATCCTAACACTCCCTGGCAGTTTAAGCAGGTCACAGCTCAAATGAGCTCTGAGCAAGCCTCGCATGGGAAAGACACTGTGTCATACTTTCCCATTTCCAACACATAGAAATTCAAATATTCCAGAAGTGCATGTTGTTCATGAGAAATGGTACTGACAATAACATAGAAATTGAGAAAATAGTTTATTATCATTAGGTGTTTTTAGATAGGAATTTAATATATTCAGGTCAGATATTTCTGTCTGAATGTAGGTAAAAGGCAGAGTTTTAATTCTTTTCAGTAGACTATGAACTAATTTTATTCAAGAAAACATGAGAAAGAGGTAATCATTTCTCTCCACAATCTTCTGATGTCATATCCTTCCTTGTCACAATGAGGCAAGTGATTTTTTTTTTCATATGCAGTCGGATAAGATACCAGGTATGCTTGCATTGAATCCCATTGGCCCACTTCACCTTTGGGACAAATTTTAATTTGAATGCCAACTAAAATAAGCCTTATTCTAAGCCAACATTTAAGGATAGTTTATGACTTTTATAATGTTCATCTGGTAATCTTATGAGGCAGAGATAAAAACAATTAAGAAAGACTCTTGCATATTCCGTGAAAGACCAAAGGGGGAATGTGAATATCTACATTGAGAGACAAATTAATTTCATCAGGATGCAACAAGTATAAAACATGACATAGCTCAGAGAGGTTGATTATTGTCAAATTCCTGTCAGCATTTTGGGGTGAGAGTCATTGAAGAAAACATGAGGAAGGTTCCTGACATAGGAAAATGAAGCAAAAACAACTTCATCTCCCAAACCTCAGGAAAAGAAAACATAAAGAAAGGCAATGCATGTGATACAGAAACTTCTAATATCTAACTTCCTTATACTGCATTTTGAAAGAAAGGACATAATACATAGAGTCAGAAGTGTTATAGAAGTCATTCATGTGAATATGACTACAAAGAAAGCTATTTGAGGCTTTTGCAGGTAATATCCAGCCATGGCTATTCAATGAAAGTGACTGGTAAGGACACTGAAGTTCTCAATAAACTGGAAATCTTCCACAACTCTGCCTTCATGAAAGAGAGGAAACAAGGAACAAAGCCATGCTGTGATGCGACTACTCTAAAGTTAAATAATAATGCACCTAAGAAAAAAACAAACAAACTCATTGCCATCGAGTCAGTTCTGACTCATAGCAATCCTATAGGACAGAGTAGAACTGCCCCATAAAGCTTCCAAGGAGCACATGGTGGATTCGAACTGCCAACCTTTTGGTCAGCAGTGGTAGCTCTTAACCACTATGTCACCAGGGTTTCCATAATACACCTACCCACTCCTCACTTACTGAATAGCTCATTATCTGACATTCTGCATTTACAATAGTAGAAAATCTACTATCCTACTATTTTTCACATTAATGGTGTATGTCTGGCAGTAACGAACGCCGAGGTGCAAGGCAAGAATAACGCTGGCTGTGATGGTTAAGATTACGTGTCATTTTGGCTGGGCCATGATTCTCAGTGGTTTGGCAGTTATATAATGATATAATTTGGCAGTTATGTAATGATGCAGTCGTCCTTCATTTTGTAATCTGATGGGGCCATCCTCCACTTTTGAATAATGTCAATTTCCGCATAATGACCTAGTCTTTGTAACCTAACCACATCGATAAGTGAGGAAATGAGTGTAGTAAAAGAAAGAAAAAAAAAATAAGTCACCTGTTTAGAATAGTTTCTAAAATGTAGAGCATCTCAGTGCTCTTCACTTGCAGAAATTAGGCTACATCAGAGTTAAGAATATATATAAGCCTGCCTGAGTGGTGTAAATGGTTGGAGGTTTGAGTGAATCCAGAGGAAGAATTGCCTGTCAATCTACTCCTGAGAAATCAGCCATTGAAAATGCTATTTAGCACAGTTCTACTCTGGCACACATGGGGTCACCATGAGTTGGAGTCAACTTCATGGCAACTGTTTTTTGACATGCTCATTCCAGCCTCTGTACCTTTGTACATTTCTCTTTGTCAGCATCTAGCATAGCACTGATTATAAGGTGAGTAACTAATGTCTTTCTAATATTTGACTGATTAAAACTGATTTTTATAAAATTGATTAAAAATTCAGGCAGGATTTTCAATTAAATATGTCAGTCTACTGATAAAAGCAATCAACTCATCCTATATGCCAGGTATAAGTCTAGAGATGTTATGTGTATTAAGTTTTTAAACCTCATAACATTCCTATGAAGTAGGTATTATTGTCATCAAACAAATGGGAAAACTGAGGCACAGAGAAGTTAATTTGTCAAAGATCACACAGTAAGTGGCAGTGTCAAGATTTACACCCAGACAGTCTAGCTCCAATGTCTACATTCTTAGCCTCTATTCTATAGTGGTATTCTTTGAACACTGGAGGTAATCTGGAGTTGAAATAATGAGGATCCTGTACCCTGGCCTATACCAGAGAGACCCCAGACCAGCTTCACACTCATAGGCTGAAATTTTGGGGTTAGGATTATACCCAAACGGCTCTTGAAACTAGCTTTCAGCTATCTCTAATGATTTGAAATCCTGTCCCAAGAACATGGGTCTAACAGAACAACTTTGTGACCCTATGAGCCATTATACAGTTAGATAAACATTTTTATCTCTTAGAGAATTTTTTTTTTTAGTCTTCTAAGGCAGTAGGGTGACCTGTGATTGGCATAACTGGTCTAACTCTGTATTTTCTAGGCAATAACAGCAAAATAATGTTCCTCAAACGCACCATTGCATGCAGTTTTAATCAAAGTGAAAAAAGAACACTCAAACCTATATCAGCAGTGGATTGGCTTCCAGCATTTTCCTTTATCTTTTTTTTATGTTTATTGAATGACTTTTCCCTTTGTAGATCTGACTGAGAACAACTTGACTGTGGGACTATATCTTACTCACATGAAAATGTCAAGACACGTAAAAAAGCAATAAAAACACAGAAGAAATAGTGAGAGAATTTATAATATAATGTTGAAGGGCGCCTTGTTTCTCTGATGTTCATTGTCTGCACACACAGAAGTAGATTAATGAAAAGCAAAAAGAGTGGATATTTTTCATTTTTCTACACTTTAACAAATAAAGAACAATCTTAGATGCCATTTATCAAAATACAAACACATAATTCAGGTGATAATCATCAGCATTTTTCTCTTTTCCTCTGTACTTAGATAAAATGAGTGTCTTCCCTTCTTGACCACAATGGTTCCTCAAGTACAAGGTCTTTGCCTTACTCATCTTTGATTACCCAGCACATAACACAGTGACTGGCACTTAGTACATATTCAATAATTTTCTGCTAAGTTGAATTGTAAAGGTGAGAAATTAATAGTCATGGAACCTACAGAAAGATACCTATGCAGGCATATAAACAATAGGCACTATGGATTTTAAATTTAAAAATGCAGTTATTTACCAAGGATATCTGCCAAGCAATTAAATGTGCTCATGTTTTAATCTAATCTACAGATATTATTCTGATAGTAACATCATTTACCTCCTAGGTACAGTATCCTGCAGTCGAAAGTTAACATATTTATCTTTTAAGACTCTGATAAGCCCTATGAGGTAGGTATTATCACTACCCAAAGTGAAGTTCAGTGAGTTTAAATAACTTACCCAAAGTCACACAATTAACACCTGGTGGAATTAGAATAATAAACTTAAATCTGTATGTTTCCCGAGTCTATGTTCTAGATATCTTTTATGCTGCTGTCCCGGAAAGTGAGCTGAGCCATGTGTATATGTTTTAAGAAAAACAAGTACACTGTTTAAACAAGGTCAATGAAGACTACATTGGAAATATCAAAAGAATAAAATATCAAAAAGAAAATGTGAAGTATTTTGAAGAGGGTTTTCCTGTGTCTGGGGATGATTGGGTTGATTATCTACATGTGTGCAAAATTTTTTTTTTTTAAACACAAAACTTTAAAGATTCAAGAGAAAAACTAAAGGCTTCTGGAAACAGCTCATTCACTACAGAGTACAGGCAGTCCCCAGGTTACGAACCTCTGACTTACAGACAACTTGTACTTGCCCTTTAATGTTGTATAAATTTGCCCTCACTTTGAGATGATTGAACCAACCCCTACTCACAACAAATTCTTCACAATTACCTTCACTTGCTGGACCTGGAGCTTCTACATCACTGAAAAATCTCGAAGCCTTCTCTTGCACTAAAGTAAGGCTAAATAAGAACTTTATGCACCTGTTCTGAATTATCTACAAATTTGAGCTAAAGACTTAAAGACAGAGTTAGGAAAGGATCTTATTCATAATCCAGGGAATGCCTGTATTTTAAAAAGAATCAGTAGTCAGAGTTCATTACTTGAAAAACACAGAAAGTCTTGGATGTAAGGTAAAAATATAATAAAAACCACCCCAAGGGTAGTGTCCTTTATTTTCTATATTGTAAACCTAATTGAATGGAAAGACCCCTAAAGCCAAGCCAAAACAAAACAAAACAAACCTGTAGCTGTCCAGTCAATTCCGACTCATAGGAACCCTATAGGGCAGAGTGGAACTGCCCCGTAGGGTTTCCAAGGAGCACCTGAAGGATTCAAACGGCTGACCTTTTTGGTTAGTAGCCAAGCTCTTAACCACTGCACCACTAGGGCTTCAAAGACCCCTAGTTAACATATTATTTAGAGCTGACATTTCTGGGAAAAATAATAAATACTCTGTGTGTGTTTGTACTTGTTGCTACTATACCAGTTTCCTTTATAATATATACACACACTTATATTTGGGTCCTTAATACTTTTTTAAACTGAGTGGGAGTGAAGAAGATGTCAAGACTGACCTGTGGCTCTTCTACCCATTTTTCTCTCTCCTTAACATGGCAGCACTTTTAATAGGTTTTTTTTTTAGGTTTCAAGACCCTTGAACACCCTTCATCTCAGTTGATCGTCTCAATATTACTAGTCATTTAGCCAATATTATCTTGTCCATTTGGCACATGAGGAAACAGCAGCACAAAGAGACATGTGGAAAAGTAGAATCAGAACCCAGTTTTCTAGGAGCCAGGTCCAGTGCTCTTCCTTCTAGTATAATACTGTTTTGGTCATTTTCTTTGGTCCAGTCTCCCTACTTTTGTGTCTGTGCTTTGAGTTTCTAGTCTGCCTTCTGACAGGATAGAAATACTGGTGATTGTTGAAATGAGTTAACAAAGTAAAAATAAATAAATATAAAAGCAACACACAAACAAAAACAACAGACCAAGAAACAGAAATCACCCAATCAGTTTTGTAATTTTAAATGAATAATTTCTGCGTTAATAAGACTGAGAGGGTTAGATCTGAATTTCTCCAGCTATTCCTTCCACCACTGATTTTAAGAGCTAATGGCAGGCATTAGGGTGATGTCGAGATTAAGGGCTCCGTGGGGATTGGCATAAAGGGATTTGAGAGCTCTGTTTAGTGTTCATTTTAATATTTCTACAAACTCCTCCCTCCAAACCCTTAAAGATGAAACTTCTTACTCCTTATACAAGTACCTGTCTGCAGCCAACTCTCCTTTGTTTAATTTTTTTTATGTCATTAGAAGACAATAGAAATTCCCAGAGGGCAAAGCGGCAGCAATAGAAAAACAAAATAGGATCTTCATATTTATGTTGGAATGATAAAAATATATATACATGTATATATACATATATATAACATATATGTATATACATACGTATATGTTGTTGTTTGCTGCCGTTGAGCCCATTATGACTCATGGTGATTCTATGCATGCAGAATGGAACTGCTCCATTGGGTTTTTAAGGCTGTGACCATTCAGAAACAAATTGTCAGGCCTGTCTTCTGAGGTGCCTCTGGGTGGGTTCGGACTGCCAATCTTTCAGCCAGTAGTCAAGCACCTAAGTGTTTCCACTTCCCAGGGACATATACATATATATAACATGTGTATGTGTATACTAACATATATATGTATTAAAAACAAATAAACCTGTTGCTGTTGAGGTGATTCTAACTCATAGCAACCCTATAGGATAGAGTAGAACTGCCCCATAGGGTTTCCAAGGAGCAGCTGGTGGATTCCAACTGCTGACCTTTTGGTTAGCAGCCGAACTCTTAACCACTGTGCTACCAGGGCTCCTATACATGTATGTGTGTGTGTATATATATATGCATACATATACACACACACATAGTTATATGTATATATATATATATATATATATCTGTGTATGTTTATCCCCTCATTTAGCTGGCAATGGCATATATGAACAATGTTAAAGGTCTTGCAAAACATAAAGAAGCAAACTATCTTTGCAATTACTGGAAGAGAGTTCCAATCTATCAAGTACTATTTAATTACTTTAAAACTTCAACTTAAAAACAAATCTAGCAGAATGATGGCATTGGGAGTTTTTTAATCTTTTTTTTTTTTTTTAATCAAACCCCTTAACAGATTGGTATATGAAAGGAACAAAATCAATTAGAAATTTCCAGGCATTGTTAACCATTTGAAATGCTGAGATTTTTATATTGGCAAATCTATCAAACAGAAATATGCATTTTTATAACATGAAGGGGTTACTGATTCACTGACCCATAATTATTTCCCTACATGAAAAACACAATAAGTAACAGGGATAAAACACCTCTCTAAAAAATCCCATAATTCACTCAGATGAAAACTTGATTTGCTTAGAAATCTACTCCCCACCACCCCAGGGACAGTAATACAGCTATTGTAGCATCATCATGAGATTAACAACCTCTGTGAGATTTTCTATCAGATATTAGATTTTGTCATGGCAGAGAAAGCACTTTTTATTGGATAAGCAGTGATTTGTGTGTGCCTACTGATGGAAGCAGACTGTATTTGGCTTAACCTCTCGGTTGAGTCTAGCACTGGGATCCTTAAATTTTAAGTTCAAAGTTGAAAGTAGTACAGAGTATTCAGCTAAATTTCCACTGCCAAGGAGTGGATTACCTATGTACTCCTTCCCAATCTGTAATTTGTTGGCTTTTTCTCTGCACCTGTATAGGGCACTGCTATTCAGTTATATGCATCCCCTCCTAACGGAGTCGGCTTTGCTCTTTCCTGAAGCATGCTGGGGATGAACTTGGGCTAAAGTACAAGTCTGGGAGTGGCATGGCTGGACCAGTGGCCAAGGATGAGAAACGCATTAGCAACAAGAAGAAGATCTGGGCTTGGACATGAAGTCCCTGGGAATGCTTGCTGCCTAAGGACTTGGGAGAAAAACAAATGAGCCTTAGCCCTAGCTGGAATGGTGTGTCCCCTGCTAGGCAGTTGTGGTGCTCTAAACTGGTCCAGCTGCCACCCTGGGCCAACTGTCCTGTAAATAAGCTCCCCAGTAAAGCATATGTCATAATCACTGGTTCCAGAGTCTTTCTTCAGTCTCTTGGAGACAGGGCCAACCTTGGGTTCAGGTGCCACTGGGTTGTTACACAACAACTGGTGAGCTAATCAGGAGACTGAGGAAACCTCCATGAGCACCAAACATATGGCAGGGAGAGGGAACTCGATGGGCGGAATCTTGGGATGGCCCTTGTCCTCCATGTGCGGGGGGGGGCGGGTAGCCACAGCTATCTTGGATAGCTGGAGCCCGCTGTGTGAGTAGAGGGATGCACCCAAAAAGCCTAAGGGCACTGAGGATGTGCCGTATCAGTTGGAGGCCCCAAAGGGAAAGCCAGGTTGCCATGCTGCGGTGGCTACTGTGGGATGGCTCCTACCGGCAGCCTTGAGATGGATGTCCAATGCAGAGCTAGCTGATAGGGCCTGAATTAGGCAGCTGAAAGCAAAACTGCAACTAGAGAAGGATTTGCGTGCAGCACAGTCCTCCTCCACTGAAACATTAGTGTCCCATTTGTGGGAGCAAGAGGCATCTGTGGGGGAAATCCCAGGTTGGCCAGTGAAGCCCGGCTAGCTCAGTCAGTAGAGCATTGGACTGGAGATAGTTGGAGGTGATAAGCAGGTCCCTAACACTGAGAACACCCTGTAACACCCAGTGCAAAGCAAGAGGTAAAACAGCAGGGAGAAAAAGGAGTTAAAATCCCTTCAAGACAGCTTGTGTTGAGCGACCTTGAAGAGACCTCAGAGGCCCTCTCTGGAATTCTCTGATAACTGCCCCTACCAAGGTAACCAAACAGCAACATAGTTGCAGCTGCAATAGTAAGGGGAAAACTAAAATAGGAGGACCTGGCTCCATGTTACCAGGCAACTGGGCTGAACCCATGCACGCACTTGGTATGATGGAGGCATGGTTCCACAAAAGAGTGAGGGCTCTGCCACCTTTGCCCAGATCTTCTTTCAGAAATAATTAAGACTGAGGATTAAGACCAGGTCCCTCTGTCACCAGGGAGGACCAAAGGCCTTATGTTACTATTAAAGTTAAATGAGGTAAACTTTGGGGTCTGAGGTCACTATTATTGAGACACTTGCCCCAATCTGACTACGGATGAGTCTCTTTGGGGCCCCTACAAATCCTTATTGAATGTACTGATGATGTTGATGTATTAATGAACACTTTTGTCAACTTTTTCCTCCAAGCCCTGATGGGAATTGCTGCAGTTAGAGCCATTTTTAGAGGGGCACACGGAAACTGTGACGTAGGCTATAGCTAATAGCCTGGCCATTCAGTCTGGCCACTGACAACCCTCGTACTAACATATAAAGCAAGCCCCTGTGGAGAGAAGATATCTGGAGAAAAAAAAAATGAAATCAGTTCTGCTCCTGATAAGAGTTTGTTACTTGTGTGGATAGTCATCAGAAAAGCCCCTACGCTGAGAGAGGAAAACAACCAACGAGCAGACTGGTCTTACCAGCTAACTACAGAGGCTGAAGCACTGTCTGCTCCAGAGCAAAGAGATGTGCAACCGACCATCTCATGGATTTAAGAGAGGACGGTCCACGGAGATTCACACACCATTCTAGACTAGGCCTAAATGCATGAACTGCCACTGTCATCAGAAAACGCCAGACAGCACAGGAAAGCTGACCTGCCTACAAGACCCTGCCCAAGGCTAAAACCTGCGCAGGGACAGATTCCCGAGCTAACAGACCAGGGTGTTCTCATCAGGTAAATCATATAGGGGCCTTTTATTGTCTACAGAGGCTTCCACTGGATCTTGAATGAACACTTCACGTTCTTCTTTTTTTTTAATTTTTATTGTGCTTTAAGTGAAAGTTTACAAATCAAGTCAGTTTCTCACACAAAAACTTATATACGCCTTACTACATACTCCCAATTGTTCTCCCCCTAATGAGACATCCCTCCACTCTCTTTTTTCCTGCCCATTATGCCAGCTTCTAAACCCCTCTCCCCTCTCATCTCCCCTCCAGTCAGGAGATGCCAAAATAGTCTCAAGTGTCCACCTGACCCGAGAAGCTCGCTCCTCACTAGCATCCCTTTCCAAACCATTGTCTAGGCCAATCCCTGTCTGAAGAGTTGGCTTTGGGAATGGTTCCTGTCCGGGGCCAACAGAAGGTCTGGGGGCCATGACCGCTGGGGTCCTTCTAGTCTCAGTCAGACCATCAAGTCTGGTCTTTTTATGAGAATTTAGGGTCTGCATCCCACTGCTCTCCTGCTCCCTCAGGGGTTCTCTGTTGTGTTCCCTGTCAAGGCAGTCATCAGTTGTAGCCGAGCACCATCTAGCACTTCTGGTCTCAGGATGATGTAAGTCTCTGGTTCCTGTGGTCCTTTCTGTCTCTTGGGTTCGTAATTATCTTGTATCCTTGGAGTTCTTCATTCTCCTTTGATCCAGGTGGGTTGAGACTCATTGATGCATCTTAGATGGCTGCTTGCTAGCAGTTAAGACCCCAGACACCACTCTCCAACGTGGGATGCAGAATGTTTTCTTAATATATTTTCTTATGCCAATTGACTTAGATGTCCCCTGAAACCATGGTCCCCAAACCCCTGCCCCTGCTACGCTGGCCTTCAAAGCATTCAGTTTATTCAGGAAACTTCTTTGCTTTTGGTTTAGTCCAGTTGTGCTGACATCTCCTGTATTGTGTGTTGTCTTTCCCTTCACCTAAAGTAGTTCTTATCTACTATCTAATTAATGAATACCCTTCTCCCACCCTCCCTTGCTCTTCCCTCTCCTAACCATCAAAGAATATTTTATTCTGTCTTTAAACTGTTTCTTGAGATCTTATAATAGCGACGGCACTGGATATACAGTATTTGTCCTTTTGCAACTAATTTCATTCAGCATAATGACTTCCAGATTCCTCCATGTTATGAAATGTTTCACAGATTCATCACTGTTCTTTATGGATGCATAGTATTCCATTGTGTGAATATACCATAATTTATTTATCCATTCACCCATTGATAGGTACCTTGGTTGCGTCCATCTTTAGGCATTGTGAACAGTGCTGCAATGAACATGGCTGTGCATATATCTGTTCATGTAAAGGCTCTTATTTCTCTAGGATATATTGCAAGGTGTGGGATTGCTGGATCATATGATAGTTCTATTTCTAGCTTTTTAAGGAAGTGCCAAAATGATTTCTAAAGTGGTTGTACCATTTTACATTCCCCCCAGCAGTGTATAAGTGTTCCAGTCTCTCCACAGCCTCTCCAACATTTATTGTTTTGTGTTTTTTGGATTAATGCCAGCCTTGTTGGATTGAGCTGAAATCTCATTGTAGTTTTGATTAGCATTTCTCTAATGGCTAGTGATCGTGAGCATTTCCTCAAGTATCTGTTAGTTACCTGAATGTATTCTTTAGCGAAGTGTCTGTTCATATCTTTTGCCCATTTTTTAACTGGGTTATTTGTCTTTTTATAGTTCAGTCTTTGCAGTATCATGTAGATTTTAGAGATCAGGTGCTGATGCGAAATGTCATAGCTAAAAATTCTTTCCCAGTCTGTAGGTAATCTTTTTACTCTTTTTGTGAAGTCTTTGGATGAGCATAGGTGTTTGATTTTTAGGAGCTCTCAGTTATCTAGTTTTTCTTCTGTATCGTTAGTAATGTTTTATATATTGTTTATGCCATGCATTAGGGCTCCTAGCTTTTTCCCTATTTTTCTTCCATGATCTTTATCGTTTTAGATTTTATATTTAGGTCTTTGATCCATTTTGAGCTCATTTTTGTGCATGGGGTGAGGTAAAGGTCTTGTTTCATTTTTGTGCAGTTGGATATCCAGTTATGCCAGCACCGTTTGTTAAAAAGACTGTCTTTTCCCCATTTAACTGTTTTGGGGCCTTTGTCAAATATCAACTGCTCGTATGTGGATGGATTTATACCTGGATTCTCAATACTTTTCCATTAGTCTATTTATGTATCTGTTGTTGTACCAGTACCAGGCTGTTTGACTACTGTGGCGGTATAATAGGTTCTAAAATCAGGTAGAGTAAGACCTCCCACTTTGTTCTTCTTTTTCGGTAATGCTTTACTTACCTGGGGCCTCTTTCCCCTCCATATGAAGTTGGTGATTTGTTTCTCCAACTCATTAAAGAATGTCTTTGGAATTTGAATTGGAATTGCATTAAATCTTAGATCGCTTTTGGTAGAATAGATATTTTTTCATGTTAAGTCTTCCTATCCATGACCAAGTTATGTTTTTCCACTTATGTTGGTCTCTTTTGGTTTCTTGCAGAAGTGTTTTGTAGTTTTCTTTGTATAAGTCTTTTACATCTCTGGTAAGATTTATTCCTAAGTATTTTATCTTCTTGGGGGCTACTGTAAATGGCATTGATTTGGTGATTACCTCTTCGATGTTCTATTTGTTGGTGTAAAGAAATCCAAATGATTTTTGTACGTTTATCTTGTATCCCGATACTCTGCTGAACTCGTCTATTAGTTTCAGTGGTTTTCTGGAGGACTGCTTAGGGTTTTCTGTGTATAAGATCATGTCATCTGCAAATAGAAATACTCTGACTTCTTCCTTGCCAATCTGGATGCCCTTTATTTCTTTATCTAGCCTAATTGCTCTGGCTAGGATTTCCAGCACAATGTTGAATAAGAGTGGTGATAAAGGGCATCCTTGTCTGGTTCCCGTTCTCAAGGGGAATGCTTTCAGGCTCTCTCCATTTAGGATGATGCTGACTGTTGGCTTTGTATAAATGCCCTTTATTATGTTGAGGAATTTTCCTTCTATTCCTATTTTTCTGAGAGTTTTATCATGAATGCGTGTTGAACTATGTCAAATGCTTTTTCTGCATCAATTGATAAGATCATGTGATTCTTGTCTTTTGTTTTATTTATATGATGGATTACATTAATTGTTTTTCTAATGTTGAACCATCCCTGCATACCTGGTATGAATCCCACTTGGTCATGATGAGTTATTTTTTTTGATATGTTGTTGAATTCTATTGGCTAGAATTTTGTTGAGGATTTTTGCATCTAAGTTCATGAGGGATATAGGTCTGTCATTTTCTTTTTTTGTGGTGTCTTTACCTGGTTTTGGTATCAGGGATATGGTGGCTTCATAGAATGAGTTTGGTAGTATTCCATCCTTTTCTATGCTCTGAAATATCTTTAGTAGTAGTGGTGTTAACTCTTCTCTGAAAGTTTGGAAGAACTCTGCAGTGAAGCTGTCAGGACCAGGGCTTTTTTTTATTGGGAGATTTTTGCTTACCTTTTCAATCTCTTCTTTTGATTTGGGTCTATTTAGTTGTTCTACCTCTGTTTGTGTTAGTTTAGGTCGGTAGTGTGTTTCTAGGAATTCATCCATTGCTTCTAGGTTTTCAACTTTGTTACAGTACAATTTTACATAGTAATCTGATATGATTCTTTTATTTTCATTTGGGTCTGTTGTAAAATTGCCGCCCATCTCATTTCTTATTTGAGGTATTTGTTTCCTTTCCTGTTTTTCTTTTGTCAGTTTGGCCAATGGTTTATAAATTTTGTTGATATTTTCAAAGAACCAGCTTTTGGTCTTAATTCTTTCAATTGTTTTTCTCTTTTCTATTTCATTTTGTTCTGCTCTGATTTTTATTATTTGTTCTCTTCTGGTGCCTGAGGGTTTCTTTTGTGGCTCTCTTTCTATTTGTTCAAGTTGTAGGGATAATTCTTTGATTTTGGCCCTTTCTTCTTTTTGGATGTGTGCATTTATTGATATAAAGTGACCTCTGAACACTGCTTTCACTGTGTGCCAAGGGTTGTCATAGGAAGTGTTTTCATTCTCATTGGATTCTATGAATTTCTTTATTCCCTCATTAATGTCTTCTATAATCCAGTTTTTTTTCGAGCAGGGTTTTGTTCAGTTTCGAAGTGTTTGATTTCTTTCCCTGCTTTTTCTGTTATTGATTTCTACTTTTATGGCCTTATGATCAGAGAAGATGCTTTGTAATATTTTGATGTTTTGGATTCTGCTAAGGCTTGCTTTATGACCTAATATGTGGTCTATTCTAGAGAATGTTCCATGTGCTCTAGAAAAGAAAGTATACTTGCTTACTGTTGGGTGGAGTGTTCTGTATATGTCTATGAGGTCAAGTTGGTTTATTCGGCATTTAGATCTTCTTTGTCTTTATTGAGCTTCTTTCTGGATGTCCTGTCCTTCACCAAAAGTGGTGTGTTGAAGTCTCCTACTATTATTGTGGAAGTGTCTATCTCACTTTTCAATGCTGTTAGAGTTTGTTTTATGTATCTTGCAGCCCTGTCATTGGGTGTGTAAATATCTAATATGGTTATATCTTCTTGGTTTATTGTCCCTTTAATCATTATATAGTGGCCTTCCTTATCCTTTATGATGGATTTAATTTTCAAATCTATTTTTTCAGAAATTAATCTTGCCACTCCTGCTCTTTTTTGATTGTTGTTTGCTTGATGTATTTTTTTCATCCTTTGAGTTTTTTTGTGTCCCTAAGTCTAAGGTGTGTCTCTTGTAGGCACCATATAGACGGATCTTCTTTTTTAATCCATTCTGCCACTCTCTGTCTCTTTATCGGTGCATTTAGTCCATTTATATTCAGCATAATTATGGATAAGTATGAATTTAGTGCTATCGTTTTGATGTCTTTTTTTGGTCTGTTTTTGACAGTTTCTTTTTCCCACTTAATTTTACCTGCTGAGTAGATTATCATTATATATTGTCCTTTCTTCAAAGTCATTGTTGTCGAGATTTTGTTTCTGCTGAGTCTGTATTTTTATCTTGTATTTTATTTTGATGCATAGGCTAGTTTGTCTCCTTTGTTGTTAACTTATTATTTACCCCTATTTTTCTCAATTTAAACCTAACTTTTATTTCTCTGTATTGCCTTATCTTTCTCCCCATATGGACGATCTATGACTACAATTTCTTACTCCCTCTTTATTGTTTTAATGTTGTCTTCTTTTACATAGTAACATCACTGTTACCCTGTTTTGAGCTTTTTTTTTGTTTTATCTTGCTTTGTCGTTTGGATTTCCCTGTCTGGATTGACTTCTGATTGCTCTGCCCAGCGTTCTAGCCTTAGGTTGATACCTGATTTTATTGATTTTCTAACCAAGGAACTCCCTTTAGGATTTCTTGTAGTTTTGGTTTGGTTTTTACGCATTCCCTAAACTTCTGTTTATCTGGAAATGACCTAATTTCACCTTCATATTTGAGAGACAGTTTTGCTGGATATATGATTCTTGACTGGCAAATTTTTTCTTTCAATTTTTTTTCAGTAAGTCACCCCATTGTCTTCTTGCCTGCATGGTTCTGCCAAGTCGTCTGAGCTTATTCTTATTGGTCCTCCATTGTAGGTGACTTTTTGTTTGTCCCTCGCTGCCCTTAAAATTCTGTCTTTATCTTTGGTTTTTGCAAGTTTGATTATAATATGTTTTGGTGACTTTCTTTTAACATCTACCTTATGTGCAGTTCGATGAGCATCTTGGATAGGCATCTTCTCATCTTCATGATATCAGGGATGTTTTCTGCCAACAAATCTTCAACAATTTTCTCTGCATTTTCTGTTATCCCTCCCTGTCCTGGTACTCTAATCGCTAGTAGGTTATTTCTCTAGATAGAGTCCCTCATGATTCTTAAGGTTTCTTCCTTTTTTAGAATTATTTTTTTCTGATTTTTCTTCAAATATATTAGTGCCAAGTGATTTATCTTCAAGTTCATAAATTCTGCCTTCCACTTGTTCAGTTCTGCTCCTCTGACTTTCTGTTGAGTTGTCTAATTCTGTAATTTATTTTTAACCCTCTGAATTTCTGATTGCTGTCTCTCTATGGATTCTTGCAGCTTATTAAATTTTTCATTTTGTTCCTGAATAGTCTTTTTAATTTCTTTAATTGCTTTATCTGTGTGTTCCTTGGCTTGTTCTGCGTATTGCCTCATTTCCTTTCTTATGTCTTGCAGTGCTCTGTATATTAATCTTTTGTATTCTGCCTCTGGTAATTCCAGGAATACAGTTTCATCTAGAAGATCCCTTGATTCTTTGTTTTGAGAGCTTGTTGAGATGATCATGGTCTATTTCTTTATGTGACTTGATATTGACTGTTGCCTCTGAGCCACATATAAGTTATTATGTTAATTTATTTTATGTTTGCTTACTGTGCCGTAGCTTCTTCCTTTGTTTTGTTTTGATATGCCCAAATGGGTTACTTGAGTGAGCTAGCTTGATTATTTTCACCTTTGGAGGTCTGATGCCCTGTCCCCAGATGGCTAGAGCTGTTATCATGTATATCAGTCTAGGTGTCCATTCAGTTTTCTTGTATAAATTCAGCTCAGGTGTCCAGGTAGCTGATCATCAAGTGTGTGGTACATGTTCTGTCCTACAGTCTTAGAGGGGCAGGGATGATTGGTGTAGGTACCGGTATCTAATTGCAGCAAGGGGTCACACTCTGAACAAGGCAGGGAGCTGAGAATCACCCCCTGCATTTTTCTGTGGAAAGCTGTCCCTGATCCCTAGAGTATACAGGTGGGTGGGTTCTGCAGACAGACCATGGGAACCCAATGTTTTTGGTGTAAGGACTGGGAGGTACCAGTTATCCTTGGAACCCTGTCGCGGGTGGCTGGGTGACCTGAGTGGAGCTACCAGCCCTTAGGCCCCTGATGTGGGTAGGTGAGGACCCTGTTTAATAGGCAAAGCAATGTCAAACATCAAACACCAAACTCTCTGCTGCATATCTGAAACAGTTGGAGTCTGCCAACAAGGGTCTATTCTCCTGAAATAGGCCCACATGGGTCCATGCAGAGGGGAAAGGTACTCAAAGTCCAGGGACAGTTTATGCCTAGACAGGAGCCACTTCTGTCCTGAGCCTCCTCAGTTAGTGGAGCTTGCAAATTATCATTTCCCCCAATTGCATTTTTTTTTCATTTTCCAAGGCTGAGAGGATGGCTCTAGGCACTCAACAGGGGCCTATCTCAGGCCCAGGGAATTCAGCTGCTGAAGCCAGCTTGGGGGCGGGGGGCATAGTAAAATATTCTTAAGTACTTAGCTTTCGCCAAGAGCGCTGTTCGTCTCTTGTTCTGGAAGTGTGAGTAGGCTGTGCGGCTAGCTGCTTCTCCCAAGGAAACTACGGCCGAGCGCTAGTACCAGCCTGCCACCGCTGCTTGGGGAATGGTGCCTGAGAGCTCCCCGTGATTCAGGTCCAGTAACCCCTCTCTGCTTCTGAACCTTCTCTTCCTCCCCCTGCCCCTCAGTTTGTTTTCTAAGCTTGCCTTTGATGCTCAGGGCTCCTAACATGTCATAAATATACTCATTTCACTTGTTTTTTTTTTTAGTCTTTGTTGTAAAGAGAGCTCGCTGTAAGCATCTGTGCATTCCACCATCTTGGCTCCACTTCCTCACGGGTTAACACTTCACATTCTTTATCACCCCAAGCCATAGGGGCAATTGAGCACTTCAGTGGACAGGCTTAAATGGCTGATGAGAGGGGACAAGACAACCCCAGCCTGTACCATGCATCTCAGGCAAGTAGTCTGAGGTTTCAGTGCAGCGTTCCCTGCAAGGGAATTTCTTATTTGTGCCATATGTTTGATCAAACTGTCTATTCTATAAAATGTGTGTGTGTGTGTGTGTGTGTGTTTGGTATACAATTGTTCCTGACAGAAGATCTAGATTCCCACAGAGGTCACTGCCTCAAGACTAGGACAGCCTGGGTGGCTATACCCGAGTAACTCTCACCTCAAGTGCCATGGAAAAAATAGCGGAGGCCTTGGACTCTTATTTAGTTCTCAATTTGGCTAACACTTTCTTTAGCAACCCTCTACACCCAGACAGCCAGGACCAGTTTGCCTTCAGTTGGGAGGCTAGACAGTGAAGCTTCACCATGCCCCACAAGGGCACATGCATAGCCCCACCAAATGCCATGGTGTGGTTGCTGCAAACCTCAAGCGGTGGGCTCCCCCTACAGAGGTGGCTGTATTCCACTATATTGATGATGTAATGTTGACCCCTGACTTGTTTGCTTCTTTGCAGACTGCAGCTGGTGAGGTAGTCATTCACCTCCAATCGCGGGGTTGAGAGGTGAACAAGGGAAAAACGCAGGGGCCTGGCTTGTTGGTCAAGTATTTGGGTGTTATCTGGTTGGGAAAGATGCTAGTAGTGCCTGAAGCAGTGATGGATAAGGTCCAAGCCTACCCCCACCCAGAAACTGTGAAGCAACTACAGGCATTTGTTGGGCTTCTTGGGTATTGGTGCCACTTCACACCTCATTTAGCCCAAATCCTATGGCCCCTATATAGGTTAGTGGAAAAGGGAAGAGACAAAGATTGGTGAGAGAGAGACAGAAGGTGAGACTGGGGAGAGTTTTAGAAAGTGAGGGTGTGAGAAGAAGAGAGAGCCCATAAAAGAGGAGAGACAAAGAGAAAGTGAAGAAGGAGCAGTGTGGGACTGAGAGACAAAAGAAGAGGAGACCTTACAGCAAGCAAAGGTTGCTGTGAAACAAATACAGGCTTTAGGAGTGTTAATGCAGAGTCAGCTGTGCCAATTGGGTATAGCCTGTTACCCTGAGGGGTATGGGTGGGGCCTGTAGCAACAGCAAAGCAACAAGAGAGTGACACTGGGATTTTGGTCCCAGTTGTGGTGAGGGGCAGAAGAGAGGTATGGCATGTTGGAGAAACAGTCATGTGCACCGTATAATGTCCTACTGCAAGTGGAAGAAAGTCCTTATAAAGGGCCAAGTTCCCCTTTGCTGGGAGCATTGGAACTGGACTAATACCTCTCGCCCCCTCAGGGTGATGGGTTAGACCCTCTGACAACAGTGTGCTAGAACCCTGCTAGTTGTTGCCAATAGTTGGTTAGGGAAGCAAAAACAAAGCCTACAGGCAGGGGCATACCTGTCATCCAAGGGGTGGTTTGGACATGCAGCTGGCATGGGTGGCTGTAACTGCCCTATGACTGGGTGGGGTGCTGCACCTGGAGCTGGCCATACATAGCAGCTAATATTTACACCACCCTCTCCAGTGTTTCCAGCAACTGGAAAACTATAACAGCCCGGCACAAATACCAGTGCACATCATGGCCCCAGGCCACTACTATAGATGTGGGGTGGCAGGTAGAGGTGCTCCCCAGACATACTACAGCTGCACCTAATGACACCATGAAGGCTATCACCCTTCTAGATAGAAAGACTCAACAAATACGGAAGGTGGTCCATCAAAATAGGATGGCCCTTGACATACCAACTGCTGCCCAGGGCAGCACCTGTGCCATGAGAAAAACTAAATGTTGCATACATACACCTAATGCCTCTAAATATGTGTCTTTGGCTTTGCAGGACTAGCAGCAACACATCACTGCTACACCACTGACCCCACCACCAGCTGACGGCAATCCCTCCCGTCTGCCTGGTGGACAGGCTTCTGGGTGATATTGGGACTCATTACTATGTCTTTTCCTGTGTTATACTGTGTATGTGGTATGGTTTTGCTATGCTGCTCTGCATACCAAGTCTGAGGGCTCTCACGGAAGAGGGGGGCAGTAGGATTGTAAGGACATTAGGAGTGTATGCAGGGGTGGAGTGTAACGTAATGCTATTTAGCTATATGCATCCCCTACTAATGGAGTCAGTTTTGCTCTTCCCCAAAGCATGCTGAGGATGAATTCAGGACGGACTTGAGCTAAAGTACAAGGTCAGGAGTGGCATGACCGGTCTGGTAGCCAAGGCTGAGGAATGCTTTAGCAACAAGGAGAAAAATATCTGGGCCTAGACATGAATTCCCTGGGAAAACTGGCTGTCCAAGGACTTGGGAGAAAAACAAATGAGCCTTAGCCCCAGCTGGAATGAATGGTACATAAACGTGTGTCCCCTGCTAGGCAGTTGCGGAACGCTAAACTGGCCCAGCCACCACCCTGGACTGACTGTCCCATAAATAAGCTCACCCATTAAACTCTATGTCATGATTGCTGGTTCTGGAGTCTTTCTTTGGTCTCTTGGAGAGGCAGCTGACCTTGGGTTCATGTGCCGCACTGGGTTGTTACACAACAACCTGCTAGTGCAGAACTTCTACACCTCTTGTTAATTGCCTTCATATTTAAATTTTCCTGAAAGTTCTCAGGGGTATTTCAGATATGGTCATGAACAAGCCTTGTCAACAGTTGATTGCATTTCCCATGTTCTCTATACTTTTCCTCCTCCACCTGCCAGTGATATATACACTAGTGCTTTTTCTTGTACCCAGCGATGAATCACTTCTACAAGACAGCATCTGCCTATGGGTTCTGGTGTGTCTGTTGAGATTCATTGTCACATCTGCTCAGTATGCTATTTCATACCAAAATGATGCATCCTTTCTGGGTTCCTCAATATTTATTCCTCAATCATTTCATGTTCAGTGCAGAAATGGGAAGAATGCCATTCTCCCATGTAAATGATAGGCTATTTTCTGCATATAAATGCTCCAAAATATTTTAAATCTTTTAGTAAAGACATTCTTTATGTCCTTTCTCCTACTTAGAAGGAATCTTTACCACTACAAACCCTGACATAGCACATAGGATTCAGCCTGTGAAGAGTCTAAAGAAAAATCAAATGATAAACTCTGTGTTGTATAGAGCCTCACATGCATCCAAATCTTTCTTAGGATGATGACTTATGCCCACATGCCAATGGGTTTTTTGGCAGGGATTTTCTCATAAACTGACATTCTTCAGATGCATAAAGAAAAGTGGAGGCATATAAAGTATCGGTGATGGCTCTTAAAAGGGGTTCCTAATGAGTACATGAATATGGGGAAGCAGGGAGTCAGTGTGGTTTCAATTTCGCCTTGTTTCCGTAGTGCACTAACCCATATCAGGCTGGCTCTTAAATATGTATGTAAAGAGAACATGAAGCTACACTTTACAACAATTCTCAGTACTTTTGGATCTGAACTGTTCCCATGTACAAGACATTCCCTTATGATCATCTCGTTTTCCGCAGTTATTCTAAAGGAAATCGTTCAATACGTGGGGGGTAGGGCAAGGAGGAGGAAGTGGGGGTATAGAACACATATCAGAGAATCTGGATTGGGGAAATATGCATAATCTGAAAAATCCAGCCCCAAGAAATTTTTACAAGATCCCACTGCTACTCTTCGAAGAATCACTGACGTAGTGGAAAAGATTCCTGGCCATTTGAGCGATACAATTTTTTTTTTTTTCACCTGTCACGGAAAATAAAAAAAAATAAAAAATCTCTAAGCTGCTAAGGGTAAAAATAGTTTTATTGAGAAGTACAATTCACAAATTAGGCAGCATTCAGTTCTGAGAACAAAATGTTCTGAAGTCTGAAAGGAGAAAGGGATTTTTATATATGAGGGCTAGGGGGTTACATATGAGTCACCAGTAAGATTTTCATAATGTCACTTAATGTATTTTTGTAACCTGACCCTACAAATGCCAGTAAATTTCCATTAGTCCTTAAACTAGCTCAAGCCAGATTTGGCCCACCCTGCATGCGCAGAAGGGCCAGCTGTGACAGCTAATTGACCTCAACAATGGACTCAGCAACAGGTGGAATGAATCGGAAGAAAAACCATCAACTGGACCCTATTCCAATGTGAGAGATCTGACAAGAACCACGTCACCTCCTGTCTCCTGGCCACCTTCTAGAATTTTCCCTCCCTGGTATACCTTTGTGGCCACCATCTTGCTGCCCAAATCACATATAAGCCCTGCTTCCCCATAGCCCAGGGAGTTGGATCTGAGGAACTTTCTCCCAGCTCCTTGCTCTGAGCATTGCAATAAAATTACTTTCTCAAAGACCGGTGCCCAAATAATTGGCCAGCCTGAGTGTGCCGGACAAGGAGTCACCTTCCTGGGTTTGGTAACATTTTCCATCACAGACTTTCTGGGGGCAACTTGTGTAAGCGTTCTTCCAATAACATTCTGCGTAAACATTTCCCCCTGAGAACAGAAGATTTTTGTTATGCTCTTCCTAGAACATTTTTATCATAAACTTAAGCAAACATAACGACATTGTTGTTCACCCAAAAAAGGGGAGGGGTGCACATATTCTGAAAGCAGAAGCAGGGAGATAATGCAAAGGGGAATTTGATTCAGACCTGTGTCAGCCACCTTAGGCTCGCTCTTACACATTTCTCCCTTCTGCTCATGAATCTCCATAGAGATTCCATGATCACCATTAGAAGAATGCTTTCTTCTACATGGACTTTTAGGTTATTTTATTAAGTTTCAGACCTTGTTTTCATTTTCCTGGAATTGGGTATTAACTTCTTTGCCATGTGTCATGGATTGAATTGTGTCCCGCCCCCCCAAAATATCTGTCAACTTGGCTAGGCCTTGATTCCCAGTATTGTGTGGTTTTCTACCATTTTTCATCTGATGTGATTTTCCTCTGTTTTGTAAATCCTATCTCTGTGATGTCGATGAGCTAGGATTAGTGGCAGTTATGTTAATGAGGCAGGACTCAATCTACAAGATTGGGTTGTGTCTTGAGCCAATCTCTTTTGAGATATAATAAAGAAAAGCAAGCAGAGAGACAAGGGGAACTCATGCCGCCAAGAAAGCAGAACCAGGAGCAGAGCCCATCCTTTGGACCCAAGTTGCCTGTGCTGAGAAGCTCATAGTCTAAAGGAAGAATTATAACAAGGACCTTTCTCCAGAGATGACAGAGAGAGAAAGACTTCCCCTGGAGCTGGCATCCTGAATTCGGACTTCTAGCCTCCTAGACTGTGAAAGAATAACCTTCTGTTTGATAAAGTCATCCACTTGTGGTATTTCTGTTATAGTAGTGCTAGATGACTGAGACATAATACCATAGCTTAGACACTCTGTTTCTGTGATCCCCTGGTTGGGGACATGTGTAGAACAAGGCCATATTTGGAAGAATAACTTTGCATTTCTAAAAGACTAACTAAAGGTGTCAAATTGGGGTTCTTTACAATTTTTTTTAATATACATAACTGTATGCATTGTTGGGCAAACAATGGCTTGCTTACAAATGTTAGAGAAACAATTCATATAATATTGGATTAGTCCAAAAATAATTATTGTAATAACTGAGATAATCAATCTAGTCTGGAAGAAAGAATGCAACTAAGAGCCAATATTATCAAGTAACCAGTTAAAAATATCGAGGAAAGGAGTATTAGGCATAGGAGGTACGTACTGAATAAAGCAAAGGAGCTTTTTTTTTTTTTGGGCAAATTTTATGATATATCTATTTCTGTTTTAGCACTTACTCAAGTGTAACGTGAGGTATTAGCAGTTAAACAGTAAAAAAGAGTTAAATGAGATTTCAAATTAAAGATGATTTTTAAGAAATAAGACCACAGGTCTATAGTAAGGCTATTCATATAAGAATATTTAAAACCACTAAGCAAAGTCCACAAATTTCAGTAAGTTGCATGAGGCCTTGTTCCTTGAACTTGGTGTTAGCTGTCTACTCTGCAGCCATCTGCTTCTAGCCAGGAGGGTATTTAAATGCCATTTTTAGGTTAGTGGAGAGTTGAAAAGTCTAGGGAGGTGCCTTAGCCCTCTTAAGTTGGGATAAATAGATCCAAGGTTTAACTCCTAATTTTGTTGCACAGAAATTGGTTGGAAGAACTAAGTGTGGTTTTTAAGTGTGGTCCAATATAGTCTATTTTTGTTGAAATATTTTGGTCAAGTGTTTTCAGTGAATCAGAAAAGTAAAATTTATTTGCAGATGAAAAACTCAAAAATGGCTATGGTTAACTTATAATAATAATGTCTTAAAAGTGAAAACCTGATGGGAATTAACTACTTAACAAATGTAAAGTTAAATAAAGTCAATTCAAAAAAATTTAAAGAGTTTTAGATGTAACACATATTAATCTTAAGAAATAATACTAATCAGGATTGTTGTTAGTTGCTACTTACCATCGAGTCAGTTCTGACTCTTAGCAACGCAATGTACAACAGAATGAAACACTGTCCAGTCCTGCGCTACCCTTGATCATTGTTATACTTGAGCCCATTGTTGCAGCCACTGTGTCAGTCCATCTCGTTGAGGGTCTTCCTCTTTTGCACTGACCCTCTACTCTACCAAGCGTGATGTCCTCCCCCAGGGATTGATCCCTCCTGATAGCATGTCCAAAGTATGTGAGACATAGCCTCGTCAATATTGCTTCTAAGGAGCACTCTGGCTGTACTTCTTCCAAAACAGATTTGTTCATTTTTTGGAAGTTCATGATACATTCAGTATTCTTCGCCAACACCATAATTCAAAGGTGCCAATTTTTCTTCAGTCTTCCTTATTCATTGTCCAGCTATTGCATTCATATGAGGCAATTGAAAACACCATGGCTTAGGTCAAGGTGACATCTTTGCTTTTTAACACTTTGAAGAGGTCTTTTGCACCAGATTTGCCTAATGCAATGCACCATTTGATTTCTTGACTGCTGCTTCCTTGGGTGCTGATTGTGGATCCAAATAAAATGAAATCCCTGACAACTTCAATCTTTTCTCCATTTATAATGGTGTTCCTTATTGGTCAAGTTGTGAGGACTTTTGTTTTCTTTATATTGAGGTGTAATCCATATTGAAGGCTGTAGTCTTTGATCTTCATCAGTAAGTGCTTCAAATCCTCTTCACTTTGAGCAACCAAGGTTGTCTCATCTGAATATTGCAGGTTGTTAATGAGTCTTCCCCCAATTGTGATGCCATGTTCTTCTTCATATAGTCTAGCTTCTCTGATTAATTGCTCAGCATGCAGATTGAATAGGTATGGTGAAAGGATATAACCCTGATGCACACCTTTCCAGAATTTAAACCACACAGTATCCCCTTGTTCTGCTCAAACAACTGCCTCCAGGTCTATGTACAGGTTCCTCATGAGCACAATTAAGTTTTCTGGAATTCACATCCTTTGTAATGTTGTCCATAATTTGTTACAATCGACGCAGTCGAATGCCTTTGCATAGTCAATAAAACACAGGTAAACATCTTTCTGGTATTCTCTGCTTTCAGCCAGCATCCATCTGACATCAGCAATGATATCCCTCATTCGATGTCCTATTCTGTATCCAGCTTGAAATTCTGGTAGTTTCTTATCCACGTACTGCTGCAACCACTTTGGAATGATCCTCAGCAAAATTTTACTTGTTTGTGGTATTAACGATATAGTTTGATAATTTCCCTATTTAGTTGGATCACCTTTCTTTGGAATGTGCATGAATATGGACCTCTTCCAGTCAGTTGGCCAGGTAGTTTTCTTCCAAATCTCTTGGCGTAGACGAGTGAGCATATCTAGAATTGCATCCATTTGTTGAAATATGTCAGTTGGTATTCCATCAATTCCTGGTGCCTTGTTTTTTTTACCAATATCTTCAGTGCAACTTGGACCTCTTCCTTCAGTACCATTAGTTCCTGATTATATGCTACCTCCTGAAATGATTGAATGTCTACCAATTTTTTTTTGGTATGTGACTCTGTGTATTCCTTCTATCTTCTTTTGATGCTTCCTGTTTTATTTAATATTTTTCCCGTAGAATCCTTCAGTATTTCACCTCGAGGCTTGAATCTTTTTTTCACTTCTTTCAGCTTCAAAAATGCTGAGTGTGTCCTTTCCTTTTGGTATTCTAACACCAGATCTTTGCATACGTCACTGTAAGACATTTACTTTGCCTTCTTGAACTGTCCTTTGAAATCTTCGGTTCAGCTCTTTTACTTCATCATTTCTTCTGTGTGCTTTAGCTACTCAACATACAAGAGAAAGTTTCAGAGTCTCTTCTGACATCTATTTTGGTCTTTTCTTTCTTTTCTGTCTTTTTAATGACCTCTTGTCTGCTTCTTGTATAGTGTCCTTGATGCCATTCCACAACTCATCTAGTCTTTGGTCATTAGTGCTCAATGCATCAATTCTGTTCTTGAAATGGTCTCTAAATTCAGGTGGAATGTACTCAAGGTCATACGTTGGCTCTCATGAACTTGTTCTAATTTTCTTCAGCTTCAACTTGAACTTGCACATGAGCAGATGATATTGAGCTTTTCCATTGTCTCTTTCCACAGATGTAGTCAATTTGATTCCTGTGTATTCCATCTGGTGACATCTATATGTGTATAGTCACCATTTATGTTGTTGAAAAAAAAAAAAAAGGCAATGGAGAAGTCCTTGGTCTTTCAAAATTCTATCATATGATCTTTGGCAGCATATCTATCACTAAAGACCTATTTTCCAAGTATTGATCCTTCTTCTCTGTTTCCAATTTTAGCATTCTAATCGCCTGTAATAATCAATGCAACCCAATTGCATGTTTGCTCAATTTCAGACTGCAGAAGTTGGTAAAAATCTTCAGTTTCTTCATCTTTGGCCTTAGTGGTTGGTGCACAAATTTGAATAATAGCCATATTAACTAATCATCCTTGTAGTTGTATGGATATTATCCTGTCACTGACAACATTGTACTTTCAGATAGATCTTGAAATGTTCTTTTTGATGACGAATGCAATGCTGTTCCTCTTCAAGTTGTCATTCCCAGCATAGTAGACCATATGATTGTTCAAGTCAAAATGGTCAATACCTGTCCATTTCTGCTGATTAATGCCTAGGATATTAATGTTTATGTGTTACGTTTCAGTTTTGATGATTTCTAATTTTCCTAGATTCATACTTTGTACATTCCACTTTCTTATTATTAATGGATGTTTGCAGCTGTTTTTCTCATTTTGAGTCATGCCACATCAACAAATGAAGGTCCCAAAAGCTTGACTCCATCCATGTCATTAAAGTTGACTCTGCTTTGAGGAGGCAGCTCTCCCCCAGCCATCTTTTGCATGCCTTTCGAACTGAGTGGCTCATCCTTCGGCACTATATCAATGTTCTGCTGTTATTCATAAGGTTTTCATTTGCTAATTCTTTTTGGAAGAAGACTGCCTGGTTCTTCTTTCTAGTCTGTCTTAGTCTGGAAGCTCAGCTGAAACCTGTCCACCACGGGTGATACTGTTGATTTTTTAATACTGGTGGCATAGCTTCCAGTAGCACAGCATCGCAAAAGCCCTCACAGTATGTCAAACTGACAGACACATGGGGTAAATAGTCTGGATCTGTTAAGAATATTTAATATTAGGCAAAGTAGCATTAAAGGATATTAGAGATAGAAAGAATATTGACAAATGTCTAGGAACTTATACAATTTCTGAGAAATTTATTAATAATATTCAACTTAAGTTTAACTTAAAATTAAGTATATCTTCTGATTTGCTAACATTTCTTATGCAATTTACAACATTAAATAAACCTAATTATTTTATTGGGAATAAAGTATTTAAATATTCTAATTTTTAAATGAAACTTTTATCTTAATCCTATCAATTTTTATATCTTCCCAGTCTAACATTAGCTCCACTACAATTTCAGCAACAATTTCAGCATAACAAAAGTCTGTTTTTCCATCACATTATAGCCTTTTACATAAATAGAACCCCCAAAATATCTACTTTATTCATCTTATTTTTTAATAACCTTCCAAAGACTTCTATTCTGCTAGGAGGGATCCCCTGGCTCTTCTGTCTTTCTTTGCTATTTTCTTGGTAATAAGTTTAGCTTTCTGTCATTTTACAACCTTTCATTAAGAACAACCCCCAGTAATCAAAAAAAAAAAAAAACACTTTTTCATTTTAACAGATAGAAAACTAAATTTTAACAATTCTGTAAATGAACTCGTCAAATCTTATGTAATCTGCTACTTAATCTTCTAACTTTCTATAACTTTCCATGTTCATAAAAATTTTTCTTTTCTTCTTTTTCATCTTGGGAGCAACTACTCTCTTTCCTGTTAGGATAACAATTACTCTCTTTAAACTTTAGAATATATTCCATATACTCAATGCAACCTAAGTTGCTTAAAAAGATCTTAGAAGCTGTTTTTAAGTTGACATACTGAAAAATATAAAATCTTTTCTCAGAACAAATTCATTTTTATTAATTTCTGGGACTATTAGAACTTTCTAATTTATGTAAGTGCTTATTTAATATTAAATTAACCAGAGTACATTCTTTAAAGGAATATTATAATTTAATTTAATAAAACCATCCAAAGGTAGGAAATTATTATATTTTCATAACTCTCCCTTTTGCATGCTTTATGGGATCCTTTGGAGAAGCAATTTAGAATAATGTGTAGCTTTTTAAGGCCTTATTATACTAATCAAAATAAATAATCTATTTTTTGGTGTACTTTTCAAATAGAATGATTTATGTCAAAAATTCTCAGAATGGTTATTATAAGCCTAGGCACAAGAGGCAGTTTTTCTTGGAAGAGAAAACACCTGAGATTTTAGATAGCCCTTGGAAAAACTCTAGCCATGGCCTTCAACCCAATACAGAAATTCAGACATAATATTCTGAAACAGAAAAATTATATAAATGTATTGGTCTGTGAGGACAGCTCAAAACTTGGCTTATATAATATTACATAATACAAATAACCCAGTTTCTTACAAAGTATCTAGTAATCCTTGGATGAAATTGATTTAGAAAAACAGGTCGTAGATAAACTAATTAATTTGCCAGAGTCTAGGAGGAATTTTATTCAGATTCTTTGACTAAAACTTGAGTATTAAAAAAAAAAAATTTCTCAGAGGAAAGAAAAGACAATGCAAATGGGAACTCATTTTTCTAAGATGGAAGGAGAAAGACAGCAGATTGAAACTCATTTTATTAAAGCGATTAATGAAATTCTAAATTACTTCTAGTATAGTCAACTTATAGTGTTTTGAATATGAACTCTAAAAAAACGTCCTCGCAGGGGTGGAGGGGATGACATTCAGGCTAATTTATCAAAAAAAAAAAAAAAAAAAGCATTTATCAAGGATGTTTTAAATGTCTTTCTAAAGTTAATTCATGAAAATTAGAGTCATTAATAAACGAACTTGTGAGATTTCTTTTTTTATTCATTATAAGGGCAAGGGTAATTTGAGAAGCAGCTTGTTTAGCTGTCTTGTCTGCAAGGTTGTTTCCCTTAATTTACTATGTTGCTATTATTTCTGAAAGTCAGAAGATTTGGGTAATGTTGGCAGAGCCCTCAGTCATTTGTGGAGTTATGCCTCTATTATTTCAAGTGCAAGTAGCATGGGTCTAGACCAGTTATGTGGTAACATGATGGCAGTCTCACCTTTTTTAGTCTTCTTATTTCTTTTTACTACAGCAACTGCAATTATGTTGCTATTTGATTAACTTGGAAGGGACAATTATCAACACATTCTAGGGGAAGCCTTTAAGATCTCTTCAAAGCTGCTCAATACAAGCCTGTCTTGAAGGACTTTTTATTTTATTTCTCTTACTTTGCATTGGATGTTCTCAGGGTTGAGGACTCAGAAAGCTGTTATATGGGAGTCTAAATTTTCCTAGTCCTATAAGTCTTCCATTTCTTGTTTCTTTATGGCTCAGATGTATCTTTCCTTCTCAAATTAGCAGGACTGCTGTCTACCTAATTAACATATGGATTAAAACCCATTGCCATTGAGTCAATTCTGACTCATAGTGACCCTATAGGACAGAGTAAAACTGCCCCATAGGGTTTCCAAGGAGCACCTGGTGGATTCGAACTACCGACTCTGGTTAGCAGCCGTAGCACTTAACCACTACGTCACCAAGGTTTTCATATGGGTTAGTTGATATAAATTAGGGAGTCTAAGCTGGTAAGCTTCAACAAAGATCTTAAATTCTTCAGCAAATTTATAGGAGTCCTCTTACAGCTTGAGAACATCCTTTACACTACTACACAATTCTGCACGTGTTGAAGATGCAAAAGTAATGTTGAGAGGGTCCTCAGCGTCACTAGGATAGACCTCAAAAGGCATTTCAGGCAAATGTTTGCTAGCAGATACTTTTGGAAAGAAAGAGTCCAGATAGAATGTTATCAAAGCAGTAGGAGGGCAGAGAAGGACACAAAGCAGTAGCAGCTGGCAATGGAGCAGGTGGGGGGTAGGAGCTGAAATCTGAAACTTTGTAATTCTTTACTCTGTTTAGTGAATTTAGAGGCAGTGTCCTGCAGGGAAATAAAAAGGAATAGATTATCAGAATAAAACTCTCAAAGAGCTCTTAGTGAAGAAAGAGCTCAAATCTGAGATTATTTACCTTGGTTGACTCCCCAGAGGTCTGTGGAAATAGAGGACCTAAGATGGCTCAGCTGGTACGCTAGCCCGAATCCCCAGGGCCTCTGGGGCTGCTGAAGATAATGCACCTTCAAATCCTACATGTTTGACACCAAGAAATATCAAAGAGAAAAAAATCTCTGAGCTTTCTAATGGTAAAAGCAAAGAGTTTTGGCAGGTCCAAGATGGCAGAGTGGTCAGATGCTTCCTGTGGTCCTTCTTACAAAAAAGACCCCCCCCAAAAAAAATGAATCAATGATATATGACAATCTAGGACCCCTGAACATCAAAGGCAAAGTTGAAGGATCAGACTTAGTGGCAAAGGTAGGGAGAGATGGTTCAGAAGCAGTGAGGAGTTGCCGAGAACTGACCCAGTGGGAACCGGCAACCTGCAGGCCAAGATTGGCTGGAGCCAGTGGTGAGGCAAGCTATGGTGTTCAGGAAGTGTTTTCCACATCAGGAGAGACTAACTGGTGACAGTTTACTCATGCCTCCAGAATCAGTGAAAAGTGGAACTCAATTGGCAAAAGATAAGTACATGTATCTAAACTACCATGCAGGTCAAAAAACAAACCATTGGGAAAAATCTATCTCCCACTTACCTGCCCCCTTCCTGCTCTGCACTGGGTGAGAGCTGGCTTCAGAGATTGCTGTGTCCCCTGGGCTGGAAGTAGGATCTGTCACAGGCCCTGAGCCATTTTCCCCGTCTTGAAGAGGGAACAAATTAACAAACAGAGAAAAAATAATCTGCCAGATCCTCTAAGTCAGGAACTCAGGGCAGAAACAGTTCCTTTGTCTAGACATATGCAGAAGAGGTCCGCAGACTTTAAATGTCTTTCACCTGTGCATAGACCTGTGTGGGCACGTTACAATAGCACAGGCCCTCATTAGCACAGTACAACAAGGTTTATGTCTAAAGTCTAACTTCAACTGTTTCAGCTACATGGTGGAGAGGTAGGTTGATGACATTTGACACTGCTCTGCCTATTAAGCAGGGTTCTCACCTTCCCATTTCAGGGGCCTAAGGACTGGTGGCTCCACCCATGCCACCTAGCCACCCATGACAGGGGTCCAAGAATAAGTGGTGCCTCCCAGTCCTTACAGCCAACAGCATTGGGTGCCCATAGTTCAGCTGCAAAACCAACCCACCTATGTGCTCTAGGGAATAGGGATATGCTTTCCTCACAGACACTCAGGGGTGGATGTCACCCCCTGCCTTGCTCAGCATTTGACCCCCTACTGCAGCCAGATACCTGTGCCTACACCAATCACCCCTGCCTGTCTAGAACTGCAGGTGAGAGCCTGCACCACACACTTGGTAACTGACTACCTGGACACCTGAGCTGAATCTATGCAAGAAAAGTAAATGGACTCCTGGGCTGACATACCTAGTAACAGCTCTAACCACCTGGCAACAAGATATTAGAAGTTCATAGGGACCAGGAATCAAACTAGCTCACATGAGCATCTTATTTGGGCATATCAAAAACAAAACAAGAAGCTAGAACACAGCAAGCAAGCATAAAATAAATAAATACAATAACCTATTGATGGCTCAGAGATGACAGTTAATATCAAATCAAATAAAGAGGCAGACCATGAGGGCTTCAACAACCTCCCCCCAAAAAGAATCAAGAAATCTTCAGGATGAAGAGAACTTCCCAGAATTACCAGAGGGAGAATACAAAGGATTAATATACAGAGTTCTTCAAGTGATCAGGAATGAGATCAGGGAAAAAGCAGAGCAAGACGAGGAACACACAGACAAAGCAATAGAGGAACTTAAGAAGATTAGAGAAGAGCATAACGACAAATTTAATGGGCTGCAAGAATCCATAGAGAGACAGCAAACAGAAATCCAGAAGACTAACAATAAAATTTCAGAATTAGACAACCAATAGAAACTCATAGGAGCAGAATTGAGGCAATGGAAGTCAAAATTAGTGAGACTGAAGACAAAGCACTTGACACCAACATATTTAAGGAAAAATCAGGTAAAATAATTAAAAAAAAAAAGAAGAAACCCTAAGAATTATGAGGGACTTTATCAAGAGGAGAAACCTAGGAATGATTAGAGTATCAGAACAGGGGGGGTATAACAGAAAATACAGAGAGAATTATTGAAGATTTGTTGGCCTAAAATATCCCTGATATTGTGAAAGATGAGAAGATATCTATCCAAGATGCTCATAGAATCCCACGCAAGGTAGATCCCAAAAGAAAGTCACCAAGACATATAATCAAACTTTCCGCAATCAAAGATAAAGAGAGAATTTTAAGAGCAGCTAAGGCTAAACAAAAACTTGCACACAAAGGAGAGTCAATAAGACTAGGCTTGGACTACTCAGCATAAACCATGCAGGCCAGAAAGAAATAGGATAACATATAAAGCCTTGCAGGAAAAAAAATTGACAGCCAAGAATTACTTATCCAGCAAAACTGTCTCTCAAATATGATAGTGAAATTAAGACATTTCCAGATAAACAGAAGTTCAGAGAATTTGCAACAACCAAACCAAAATTACAGGAAATGCTAAAGAGAGTTCTCTGTTTAGAAAATCAATACCATCAGATAACAGCCCAAGACTAGGACACAGGACAGAGCAACCAGCTGTCAACCCAGATAGGGAAACCACAAGAATAAATCAAAGCTAAAACACCCAAAATAGGGAAACAGAGACATCATTATGTAAAAAATGACAACATTAAAACAAAACAGAGGAACTAAAAAATGTAGTCATAGATTTTTCATACGGAGAGGAAATCAAAGCGATATCAAGAAATAAGTGATTGGTTTAAACTTACAAAAATAAGGGTAAGTATGAAGGTAAACACAAAGGAAGCTAACAATCCTACACATCAAAAAAAAAAAAAAAGAAAAACATAGGCTCGGCAACTATAAAATCAAAGACAATGAAAAAGATGAAAAGAAATTACATAAAGAGAAATGACTCAGCACAGAAAACAAAGTGGAAAAATGAACTGTCAAACACACACACACACAAGACATCAAAATGGCAGCACTGAACTCATACCTATCAATAATTATGCTGAATGTAAGTGGACTAAATGCACCAATAAAGAGACAGAGAGTGGCAGAAGGGATAAAAAAGCACGATCCATCTATATGCTGCCTACAAGACACAACTTAGTCTTAAAGGCACAAACTAAAACTCAAAGGATAGAAAAAAAGTATATATATATATCAAGCAAACAGCAATAAAAAGAGCAGGAGTGGCAATATTAATTTCTGAAAAAGTAGACTTTAAATTAAAATCTACCACAAAGCATAAGGACACTATATAATGATTAAAAGGTCAATTCACCAGGGGGATATAATGATAATAAATATTTAGGTGCCCAATGACAGGACTCCAAAATACATAAAACAAACTCTAACAGCATTGAAAAGAGAGAGAGAGAAAGCTCCACAATAATAGTAGGAGGCTTCAACACACAGCTTTCGGTGAGGGATAGAACATCCAGAAAGAAGCTCAAAAAAACACAGAAGATCTAAATGCCACAATCAACACTCTGCCCAACAGCAGCCAAGTATACTTTCTTTTACAGCGCATGTGGAACATTCTCCAGAGTAGACCACATATTAGGTCGTAAAGCAAGCCTTAACAGAATTCAAAGCATTGAGATATTACAAAGCATCTTTTCTGACAATAAAGCCATAAGAGTAGAAGTCAATAACAGAAAAACCAAGCAAAAAAAAAAAAGGAAATTGAACAACACGTTGCTCAAAAACTTCTGAATTATAAAAGAAATTAAGGACAGAATAAAGAAATTCACAGAATCAAACCATAATGAAAACAAAGCTTACCAGAACCTTTGGGACGAGGCAAAAGCAGTGCTCAGAGGTCAATTTATAGCAATAAATGTATACATCCAAAAAGAAGAAAGGGCCAAAATTAAAGCATTAACCCTATAACTCAAACAAATAGAAAGAGAGCAGCAAAAGAAGCCCTTGGGCTCCGGAAGAAAGCAAAGAATAAAAATTAGAGCAGAATTAAGTTAAAGAGAATAGAAAACCAATTAAAAGAATTAAAAAAAACTAAAAGTTGGTTCTTTGAAGAGATCAACAAAATCAATAAGCCATTGGCCAAACTGACCAAAGGAAAACAGGAGAGGAAGCAAATAACTCAAATCAGAAATGAGATGGGCAATATCACAACAGACCCAACTGAAATTATAAGAATCACAACAGAATACTATGAAAAGTTTTACTTTAACAAATTGAAAACCTAGAGGAAATGGACAAATTTCTAAAAAACAAACTACATACCTAAAATAACACCAAATCAATACCATTTACAACAGCCCCCCAAAGATAAAATACTTAGGAATAAATCTAACCAGAGACGTAAAAAACCTATATAAGGAAAACTACAAGACACTACTGCAAGAAACCAAAAAAGATCTACATAAGTGGAAAAAAACACCTTGCTCATGGATAGAAAAACTGAACATTGTGAAAATGCCTGTTCTACTCAAAGTGATCTACTGATACAATGCAATCTCCATCCAAATTCCAACGGCATTTTTTAATGAGATGGAGAAACAAATCACCAACTTCACATGGAAAGGAAAGAGGCCCCGGATAACTAAAGCATTACTGAAGAAGAGGACTAAAGTAGGAGGCCTCGCACTACCTGATTTTAGAACCTATTATACTGCCACGGTAGTCAAAACAGTCTGGTACTGGTACAACAATAGATACATAGATAAATAGTGGAACAGAATAGAGAATTCAGATGTAAAGTCATTCACTTACGAGCAGTGATATTTGACAAAGGCCCAAGGTCTGATAATTAGGGAAAAGACAGTCTCTTTAACAAAAGATGCTGGCATGACTGGATATCCATTTGCAAAAAAATGAAACAAGACCCATACCTTATACCATGCACAAAAACTAACTCAAAATGGATCAAAGACCTAAATATAAAATCTAAAATGATAAAGATCATGGAAGAAAAAACAGGGACAATGCTAAGAGCTCTAATACATGGCATAAACAGTATACGAAACATAACTAACAATGCACAAACACCGGAAGAGAAATGTGGAAACTCCTAAAAATCAAACACTTAATGCTCATCCCAAGACTTCACCAAAAGAGTAAAGAGACAACCTACAGGCTGGGAAAAAAAATTTGGCTGTGACAAATCTGAGCAGCATCTAATCTCTAAGATCTACAAGAAGCTGCAAAACCTCAACAACAAAAAGCAAATAACCCAATTAAAAAATGGGCAAACTATTTGAATAGGCACTTCACCAAAAAAGACATTCAGGTGGCTAAGAGATACATGAGGAAATGGCCATGATCATTAGCCATTAGAGAAATGCAAATCAAAACTACAATGAGATACTATCTCACCCCAACAAGGCTAACATTGATCCAAACCTACAAAATAATAAATGTTGGAGAGGTTTTGAGAGACTGGAACACTTATGCACTGCTGGTGGGAATGTAAAACGGTACAACCACTTTGGAAATCTATTTGGCGCTTCCTTAAAAAGCTGGAAATAGAACTACCATATGATCTAGCAATCCCACTCCTTGGAATATATCCTAGAGAAATAAGAGCCGTCAGAGGAATAGACAAATGCACACCCATGTTCATTGCAGCACTATTCACAAGAGCAAAAAGATGGAAATAACCTAGGTGCCCATCAATAGATAAACAGAGTATGGTATATTCACACAATGGAATACTATGCAACAATAAAGAACAACGATGAATCCATGAAACTTTTCATAACATGGATGAATCTGGAAGGCATTATGCTGAGTGAAATTATTCAGTGGTAAAAGGACAAATATTGTATAAGACCCCTATTATAAGAACTCAAGAAAAGGTTTAAGCACGGAAGAAAACATTCTTTGATGGTTACGAGGGTGGGGAGGGAGGAAGAGGGGTATTGTCTAAGTAGATAGTAGACAAGGATTATCTTAGGTGAAGGGAAGAACAACACCCAATACAGGGGTAGTCGGTACAACTGGACTAAACCAAAAGCTAAGAAGTTTCCTGAATGCAACCAAACACTTCTAGGCACAGAATAGCAGGGGTGGAGGTCTGGGGAACATGGTTTCAGGGGACTGCTAGGGCAACTGGCATAACATAGTTTATTAAGAAAATGTTCTGTATCCCACTTTGGTGAGTGGCGTCTGGGGTCTTAAAAACTAGTCAGTGGCCGTCTAGCATGCATTGATTGGTCCCAACACACCTGGAGCAAAGGAGAAATGAAGAACACCAAAGACACAAGGAAAATATTAGCCCAAGAGACAGAAAGGGCCACATAAACTGGAGACTCCATCAGCCTGAGTCCAGAAGAACTAGATGATGCCCGCCTACCACCAATGACCACCTGTCATGGATTGAATTATGTCCCCCAAAAAGTGTGTGTATCAATTTGTCTGGGCTAAGATTCCTGGTATTGTATGATTTTCCTATATGTTGTAAATTCTGTCTGTATGATGTTAATGAGGGAGGGCGGTCAGCAGTTGTGTTAGTGAGGCAGTACTCAATCTGAAAGATTGGATTGCGTCTTGAGGCAATCTCTTGAGACGTAAAAGAAAGAAGTGAGCAGAGAGACAGGGGGACCTTATGCCACCAAGAAAGCAGTGCTGGGAGCAGTGCGCCCTTTGGACCAGGGGCCCCTATGCAGAGAAACTCCTGGTCTCATGGAAGATTGATAAGAAGGCTGACAGAGAGGAAGCGTTCCCCTGGAGCTGACACCCTGAATTTGTACTTCTAGCTTACTAGACTGTGAGAAAATAAACTTCTCTTTGTTAAATCCATCCACTTGTAGTATTTCTGTTATAGCAGCACTAGATAACTAAGGCTTCGCCCTAACAGTGAACACAACAGAGAGTCCCTGACAGGGCAGGAGAAAAGTGGGATGCAGAACTCAAATTCTGGTAAGAAGACCAGGCTTAATGGAGGGACTGAGACTGGAGGGACCCCAGAAGACATGGACCCCGGACTCTCTGTTAGCCCAAAACTAAAACCATTCCTGAAGCCAACTCTTCAGACAAAGATTAGACTGGACTATAAGACATAAAATGATACTGGTGAGGAGTGTGTTTCTTAGCTCAAGTAGTTGAAAGTGGCTACATGAGACTAAATGGGCAACTCCTGTCTGGAGGTGAGATGAGAAGGCAGGGGGGGAAAAGAGCTGGTTGAATGGACACGGGAAATACAGGATGGAGGGGAGGCATGTGCTGTCACATTATACGGGGAGGAACTAGGGTCGCATAACAATGTGTGTATAAGGTTTTGTATGAGAAACTGACTTGAATTGTAAACTTTCACTTAAAGCACAATCAAAAGAATAAAATAATTTTAAAAAAAGCAAAGAGTTTTGTTGAGAGAAGTACAATTTGTGAATTGGGCAGCATTGAATTCTGAGAACAAAATGCTCAGAAGTCGGAAAGGGGAGAGGAATTTTTATATATGAGGGCTAGGGGTTACTTGTGAGTCACAAGTAAACTTCTCATAATGTCACTTAATCTATTTTCCATCTCAGACTTTCTGAGAGCAACCTGCATAGGCGTTCTTCTAATGACATTCTGCATAAACATTTTTTCCTGAAAACAGAATGTTTTTGTCATGCACTTCCTGGAACATTTTTTATCGTAAACTTAAGCAAGCATAACCACATAGATGTTCATCAAAAAAGGGGGGGGTGCAGAAGCAGAAGCAGGGAAATAGGATAAAGAGCAATTTGATTCAGACTTATGTCAGCCACCTTAGTCATGCCAACTGCCTCAGTTTAAAGTGCCCTTACACAGACCCACGCTATTCTTTTAATCTTTATTTGACTATGATTTTTGGATATTGTCCTTTGTTTTTGTTCATGAAATTTTGCTCTACAGAGGTTTTACATGTTTATCTAGCAAAATTTATCATGTCCTTCAATTGCATCTGATTTTACAAAATCCTTACCCCATTCGGATAATTGAAGCAGTAGAATATAGTGGGACTTGGAGTCAGACCAGTCTGAATTCAAATTCTGATCCTGGCACAGATTAGCTGTGTTGCCTTGAATAAGGCCCTGTCTTTGGGCCTCAGTTTCTTCATTTGTAAAATAAAAATATCCACACTGGTACCAACTTCACAACATGTAGTAATTAAATAATGCCACACATGTAAGGCTCTTTTCATACTACCTGGTTCATACCAAATAAATGATAGTTATTATTGAGAGTTACATATTTCTGTATTTCTGTTTTGACTGTAATTATTTCTTTTGTTCTCCTGGAGTTTATTTTATGAAGTAATAAGATGAGTGCTTTACTTTTATTTTCCAAAAGATAATCAATTTTCTCAGCAGGATTTTTTGGAATTAATTCTCTTACTCTCCAATAATTTATTATTCCACTTTTACCACACACTCTTTATAAGTTCCAAGGTTTGTTTTGTGTTATCTATTTTGTTCCATTTATCTGGCTATTCATATAGTATCACACTGTTTTAATTATTGACCTTTTAAATAAACTGTAATGACTCAGGGTTTTTCCATTACTCTTTGTTTTTCAATCAGTTCTTAGGTACTCTTGCTTTTTTTTTTTTTTTTTTTTACTACTCACAAATTTTAGAATAATTCTTTCTCATTACAAAAAAATCCTCATTAGTAATTTTATTATAATTTTATTGAATCTAAAAATGAATATGCAATGACCTGATATCTTTACAACATTTTGTATTCCCATCTAGGACATGTCTCCCTATTTATTACGTGCCATTTTTTGAACATACTTAAGTACCTATATGAGGGGGCTAGCTACATTCTAATCCAGTCTACCTGTAATTGCCTACATACCTGCCTTTGGATAAATCTCATAATCCTGATGTAATTTCTACTCTGCAGACATCACAGCATTTACAATAGAGTTAAATGTGTTAAGGTATGCATAAACAAATAGCAAAGACAGAACTACTCACAGATATGCAAGAAGCTGTTGCTATTATTTAAAAAAAAAAGGATTTGAAAACAAGGCCAATTCTGCATCAAAGTATTTCCCATCTCAAGTAAAGTATCTTCACAGAATAAGAAAAAAATCTCAGAAAAGCAGAGTGACTAAGGGATCTGAATGAAGAATAAGGGGTACTATTATTGATAGAAATGACTCTCATTGAATATTTACAATAATAATGAACTCACTACTTCATAAATAATTTTAAGAAATCTTGTTATTTTAAAATGCCCTTTTTTGTGCCTAAATCTGTCTCCCTGTAGCTTTCATTTATGCACAGGTGCTATAAGAACAGAAGTATCTAATTCCCGTGTGGGAGGGAAGGAAGGAAAGAAGGAAAAAGGAAGGGGCAGTCACGCAGTGCATTCCAGACAGGTACAGTTGAACTGGATCTTGGAGAGAAAGAGGTTAAACATTCTAGTTCACTGAAGGTATGACACATTTGGGAGCTCTAATAAGGGTGTTTTTGTTCAAGCAAAGCATGAACACGAGGGAGTAGTGGAAAATGAGGTTGCAGAAATAGGCAAATGACTATTATCTGAAGATCTCTGCTAAACTGAAGAGTTTAGATTTTATCCTATAGACAAGGTAATGCCATTAAAATGGTTTCTTTGAACTCAGCAGTGTTGTTCCTGTTGTACTTCCTGGACCTACACAAAATCCATCTTATCTTTTTTTTTTTTTTTGCTGTAACCTTTTCCAGTTCTTCAAAATACTTGGAAATCCTGGTGGCGTAGCGGTTAAGTGCTATGGCTGCTAACCAAGAGGTCGGCAGTTCTAATCCGCCAGGTGCTCCTTGGAAATTCTATGGGGCAGTTCTACTCTGTCCTATAGAGTCGCTATGAGTTGGAATCAACTCAATGGCAGTGGGTTTTTTTTTTTTTTGGTTTTCAAAATACTTGGAAAAAGAAACAAACAAACCTGTTGCCATCGAGCCAATTCCAACCCATAGCAACCCTACAGGAGAGTAGAACTGCCCTGTAGAGCTTCCAAGAAGCAGCTGGTGGATTTGATCTGCCAACCTTTTGGTTAGCAGCTGAGCTCTTAAAAATACTTGAATGTAGTCTAAATATCTTTCTGGTTATTTTAATATTCCTCATCTATATGTTTTCTAGACTATTACCATCCTGATTGCCTTCCCTTTAGCTCATTCTAGTTTATCTTACATTGTAATACCCAGAATTAAATCAATACCTCAGATGTGATTTCATGGTGCAAAGTAGGGTGGATTAATTTACCTCATTACCTCTATGCAAAACATCTTTTAAGGAAGACTAAAATTGGTTCAGTTTCTTTGGGGGTAGGAGAGGAAGCAATATATCAGTCAATAGAAGCATAGTTATGCTGCGTTAAGGAAAAAAATCTCAGTGGCTTAACACACACACAAAAAAATGTTTATTTAACACTAACACTGAATAGCCAATATGGGTCAGTAAGGAGGGCTGTGCTTGTCCCAGTCATTCAGGGATCCAGGCTAACAGGAACTCCTTTACCACACCTATTTCTATTACCAAAATGGAGGAGGAGACAGTGGTAAGTGGTAAACTGTGAAGTGGTTCTTAATGTTTTCACGGCAAATCAATTGGTCCTCATCTAAATTCAAAGGGATGGAATCCTGGAGGGAGAGAAAACCTGGGCTATTTGAACAGTCCTGATGACTACCACCAGCTTACGACTGGATCGTAAGGAGCTTTGACCAGTTAAATGCCCAAGATAATTATATTTTTTAATTTTTTTGCATATATGGCTGCCAAGTCAGGTCTTCCTAATATTATACTCATAAAATCCTGCCTTTTCTTTAGAAGTGTTAGTTGAATTTTCACCTGTTTAGATTCAATCTACTAATGAAGCTTGTTAATACCAGTTAGAATGGTTATTCTGGTACATATTACATAAATTAACCCTACCAGCTTTGGGTCACCTTCCAAATTAGGAAAAATACAATGTGTCCTCAGGAAATTATGACACCCTACAAGGGACTCCACTCTACTTTGACATTGTTGTTGTTGTTGTTCGGTGCCAATGAGTCGGTTCCGACTCCTAGCAACCCTAAACACAACAGAACAAAACACTGCTCGTCCTGCATCATCCTCACGATTGTTGCTATATGCTTGAGCTCATTTTTGCAGCCACTGTGTCAATCCATCTCCTTGAGGGTCTTCTTCTTTTTTGCTGACCCTCTAATTTACCAAGCATGATGTTCTTTTCCAAGGACAGATCCCTCCTGATAACATGTCCATAGTATGTGAGATATAGTCTTGCCATCTTTGCTTCTGAGGAGTATTCTGGTTGCACTTCTTCCAAGACAGACTTGTTCGTTCTTTTGGCAGTCCATGGTACATTCAATATTCTTCACCAACACCACAATTCAAAGGCATCAATTTTTCTTCCATCTCCCTTATTCATTGTCCAGCTTTCGCATGCATATGAGGCGATCGAAAACACCATGGCTTGAGTCGGGCACACCTTAGTCCTCAAGGTGACATCTTTGCTTTTCAGCACTTAAAAGACGTCTTTTGCAGCCAATTTGTCCAATGCAATGCATCTTTGGATGTCTTGACTGCTGCTTCCACGGGTGTTGATTGTGGAACCAAATAAAATGAAATCCTTGACAACCTCAATCTTTTCTCCGTTTATCATGATGTCGCTTATTGGTCTAGTTGGGAAGATTTTTGTTTTCTTTATGTCGAAGTGTAATCCATACTGAAGGCAGTGGTCTTTGATCTTCATTAATAAGTGTTTCAAGTCCTCTTCCTTTTCAGCAGGCAATTTTGTGTCATCTGCGGTGGAAACCCTGGTGGTGTAGTGGCTAAGTGTTACGGCTGCTAACCAAGGGGTCAGCAGTTTGAATCTGCCAGGTGCTCCTTGGAAACTCTGTGGGGCAGTTCTACTCTGTCCTACAGGACTGCTATGAGTTGGAATCGACTCGACGGCAGTGGGTTTGGGCATAACGCAGGTTGTTAATGAGGCTTCCTCCAATCCTGATGCCCTGTTCTTCTTCATATAGTCCAGCTTCTCAGATTATTTGCTCAGCATACAGATTGAATAGGTATGGTGAAAGGATACACCCCTGATACACACCTTTCCTGACTTTAAACCATGCAGTGTCCCCTTGTTCTTTCACATTGATTAATGAATTCATTGATGCCATTTTGGTAAGGCAGTTTATCCTTCCATCAATCTACCTAAATGTATAATCTGAGACATATTTCAATATATAATTATAGATTATCACCTGAGACTTTGCCAGATAATTTGCTTTAATAAAGATGCACCATCATCCATTAGCCTGGTCTAGCAACCCAGCAGCCCTATCAAGAAATGAACCAAGTTTAGGTCAGTATATTATGCTCATGAACCCACATTGGCTCCTACTTATTACTCCCATTGTTCTGTAATGTTTACAAAATATCTTTTTAAAAATCTGTTTTGAGATTTTTTGTTGAAAATTAAAACCTGTATTTTTGGTCCATATTTTTGAAAACTAAGTTATCTTCTCGTTTTTGAAAATCACAACAAAATATCCCATTTCCAATATGTAAGCTTCTTTCTTGGTTTACATTAGTCCTTAATTCTTATTTACATTTACACTGATAATCAGATCTGAACATTTTGGATAGCTTTTGGGGGAGCATGTAGACTCATTTAATGCCACCAGAAGCTTTTTACAGTCTCCTCATTTTATTGGATATAAATAGAATCTCTATAATACTTTCTGTAAAGTTCATTCTAGGTTTTTGTATTGCAAGGCCATTTTTTTTAAGCTGGAGAATATTGAAATTAAATAGGTTCAAAATAGCTCAAACTTCTTTACCTTATCTGTTAACTTTTATCATTTTCCTCATGCAATGAACCTCTTCATTTTTGTCCTTTATGCTTTGAATTTTGCTTGATTTCCATTTCTGTTTCCCTTAAAAAAATTTGCAAGTCTCAGTCTTTAGTCTTAGCATCTTCAACAACAACAACAAAAAGAATTGGTAGAACTTTGTACCATTATTTTATATCTTGGTGATGTGAAACAGTTTTTCTTTTTTATTTAAAATGTGAATCCCTCCCGTAAAGAGTTATTACTAATAAATATCTTACATAATGTGTGTTTCTTGCCTTCTCACCTGCACCATCTATTTGTATTTCCTAGTTATTTCAGATTTTTATTTTTCTTACAAAAAATGATATAACAGAACAAAATCATAAATATCCGTAAGGTTCCATAGCCAAGCCCAGAGATGGCCTCTGTTAATATTTTGGAAGATTTCCTTCCAGGCTAGTGTTGGCTCAGTGGTACAAGGAAAAAATAACTGCAGTTATTGGGAACCTTAACCTCTGTCTATCTCTACTTCATCACTAAGATGAGAGCAACAATCCAGTACCAACTTTTTGCTTGATCTTTATTAAATATTTCTTAGGGGTTTTGTGGAGTTTGTGCCACTAATACATCTGAGTTGTCAAAATAGGCTAACAATTTCCAAGCAAAAGTGATGTTAATTACAAACAGGTAGAAGGGCAAGTAATAATAACAATAACTTGTATAGTGATTACTAGTCCTAAACTCTTCTCATATATTAACTCTTTTAATCTTCATGACAACCCTAAAAGATTAGTGTAGGGTAAAGGACCTAGTTTTATTCCAGTAAGGTGGCCTTAGTCTTTGGCTCTGGAGAAATAACCCTTGCCTTGGCCTGGGACTTCTAGGCTGCACCTGAGGACTTGTACTGGCAAGTGGGGACTGGCCAGCTCAGAAAAGACTCACTTAGGAGGCCAATATCAACTACCCTCAGGCATGATTTAGCCTATCATGCAGAACTACCTGATAAAAGCCCTGAACACAGAGGCTCAGAGCTTCCTGGTTGGCAAGACCAGCTGCTCTTGGAAGGGTAGTGTGTCTGTCCCTTGGGACATGGAAGCCCCACATAGAGAACTCTCCCAGACTTTGCCCTATGTATCACTTCATTTTAATCTTCATGGCTGTAATGAAGCCCTGCTGGCACAGTGGTTAAGAGCTCAGCTGCTAACCAAAAAGGTCGGCAGTTGGAATCTACCAGCTGCTCCTTGGAAAACTTATAGGGCAGTTCTACTCTGACCTATAGGATTGCTATGAGTTGGAATCAACTCGATGGCAAGGGGTTTGGTTTGGAGTTTTTTTTTTTTTTTTTTGTGTGTGTGTGTGTATAATAAATCTGTGGTCATAAGTATGGTACATTCTCTTGAATTCTGTGTGTCATTCTAGCAAATTATCTAATCTAATGTGGCAGTAGGGGCCAGCAGGTCAGAAAGTGAGTGTTTGTTGTGTGGACTCCCAAGCTTGTGGATGACGTACTGAAGGGGAAGTGGGAAACCACTCCCAAATTTGTGGCCAGAAAGTCAAAAGTTTGGGATGTTGTATAGACCCCCCAAACCTGCACCTGGCATCTGCCTATTTGTCAGTCTGAAAGATGGTGTCCTTTAAACTTTGAGCTTTGACCTAGCTCCAGGTGCCTAGATTCAGAGAGAGAGTGCTGCAGGGGGGAGGGGAGGCTGGCAATAAGGATGGAGAAATGGGAATGGTAAGACTGGATCAATCTTCATATTTTGGAGATTGGATTTATGTTGATCCTTACTTTGCAATAGGTGCTTGGGTTTTAAAAGCTGCAGAGTTAGAGAGGAAAAAGAACTTTGCCCTGTGCAAAGTGGGGGAGGTGCAGAGTCAGCATAGAGAACCTAACATAAACATATTGCCCATGAATTATTATATTTAACTTTAATGAAAGTTGGACTACAAGAACTCTACTTGCATGCAAAGGGCGATGGCAAGAAAAGTTTAGTCTCAAACTTGCTCTGGATTAAATATGTTGTTGTTAGGTACTGTTCAGTCCGTTCTGATTCATAGCAACCCTATGCACAACAGAAGGAAGCACTGCCCACTCTTGCGCCATCCTCAAAATTTTTGCTAGGCTTGAGCCCACTGTTGCAGACACTGTGTCAATCCATCTTTCTAAGCATCCCTTTTTTTCACTGACCCTCTACTTTACCAAGCATGACGTCCTTCTCCAGGGACTGATCCCTCCTGAAACATGTCCAAAGTATTTGAGCCATAGTATCTCCACCCTTGCTTCTGAAGAGCATTCTGGCTGTACTGCTTTCAAGAGAGATTTGTTCATTCTTTTAGCAGTCCATGGTATATTCAATATTCTTCACCAACACCACAATTCAAACGCATCAATTCTTCTTCTGTCTTTCTTATTCATTGTCCAGCTTTTGTATGCATATGAAAACACCACGGCTTGGGTTAGGCACACCTTAGTCCTCAAGGTGACATCTTTGCTTTTCAAAACTTTAAAGACATCTTTTGCAGACGATTTACCCAATGCAATGCATCTTTTGATTTCTTGACTGTTTCTTCCATGGGTGTCGATTGTGGATCCAAGTAAAATGAAATCCTTGACAGCCTCAATCTTTTCTCCATTTATCATGATGTTGCTTATTGGTCCAGTTGTGAGGATTTTTGTTTTCTTTATGTTGAGGTATAATCTGTACTGAAGGCTCTTGTCTTTAATCTTCATCAGTAAGTGTTTCAAGTCCTCTTCACATTCAGCAAGCAAGATTGTGTCATCTGCATAACACAGGTTGTTAACGAGCCTTCCTCCAATCCTGATGCCCTGTTCTTCTTCATATAGTCCAGTTTCTCAGATTATTTGCTCAACATACAGATTGAATAGGTATGGTGAAAAGATACAACCCTGACGCACACCTTTCCTGACCTTAAAGCACTCAGTATCCCTTTGTTCTGTACAAACAACTGCCTCTTGATCTATGTACAGATTCCTCATGAGCACAGTTAAGTGTACTGGAATTCCCATTCTCTGTAGTGTTATCCATAATTTGTTATGATCCACACAATCGAATGCCTTAGCATAGTCAACAAAACAGAGGTAAACATCTTTCTGGTATTCTCTGCTTTCAGCCAGAATCCATCTGTCATCAGCAATTATATCCCTGGCTCCAATTCCTCTTCTAAATCTGGCTTAAATTTCTGGCAGTTCCCTGTCAATATACTGCTCCAGCTGCTTTTGAATGATCTTCAGCAAAATTTTGCTTGCATATGATATTGTTTGATAATTTCAGCATTCGGTTGGGTCACCTTTCTTGGGATCCAGTCAGTTTGCTAGGTAGCTGTCTTCCAAATTCCTTGGCATAGACGAGTGAACACTTCCAGTACAGCATCCGTTTGTTGAAACATCTCACTTGGTATTCCATCAGTTCCTGGAGCCTTGTTTTTCACCAATGCCTTCAATGCAGCTTGGACTTGTTCCTTCAGTAACACTGGTTCCTGATCATACGTTACATCCTGAAATGGTAGAACGTTGACCAATTCTTTTTGGTATAGTGACTCTGTATATTCCTTCCAACTTCTTTTGATGCTTCCTGCTTCATTTAATATTTTTCCTGTAGAATCCTTCAGTATTGCAACTAGAGGCTTGAATTTTTCTCCAGTTCTTTCAGCTTGAGAAATGCTGAGCGTGTTCTTCCCTTTTGGTTTTCTATCTCCAGGTCTTTGCAAATGTCATCATAATACCATACTTTGTCTTCTTGAGCTGCCCTTTGAAATCTTCTGTTCAACTCTCTTACTTCATCATTTTTTCTTTTGCTTTAGCTACTCGACGTTCAAAGCAAGTTTCAGAGTCTCTTCTGACATCCATTTAGGTCTTCTCTTTCTCTCCTGTCTTTTAATTACCTCTTGCTTTCTTCATGTATGATGTCCTTGATGTCATTCCACAACTCATCTGGTCTTCAGTCATTAGTGTATATCACGTCAAATCTATTCTTGAGATGGTCTCAAAACTCGGATAGAATATACTCAAGGTTGTACTTTGGCTCTCAAGGATCTGCTCTAATTTTCTTCAGTTTCAACTTCAGCTTGCATACGAGTAATTGACGGTCTCATCCATAGTCGTCCCCTGGCCTTGTTCTGATGATATTGAGCTTTTCCATTGTCTCTTTCCACAGATGTACTCAATTTGATTCTTCTGTATTCCTTCTGGCAAGGTCCATGTGTGTAGTCACCACTTATGTTGATGAAAAAAGGTATTTGCAATGAAGAAGTGGTTGGTCTTTCAAAATTCAGTCGTGTGATCTCTGGCATCATTTCTGTCACCAAGGCCATATTTTCCAACTAGCGATCCTTCTTCTTTGTTTCTAACTTTTGCATTCCAATCACCAGTAATTATTAGTGTAACCTCATTGCATGTTCAACCAATTTCAGACTGCAGAAGTTGGTAAAAATCTTCGGTTTCCTCATCTTTGGCTTTAGTGGCTGAATAATTAAATTTGAATAATAGTCATATTAACTGGTCTTCCTTGTAGGCATATGGATAGTATCCTATCACTGACAGCATTGTACCTCAGGATGGATGTTGAAATGTTCTTTTTGATGATGAATTCAATACCATTTCTCTTCAAGTTGTCATTCCCAGCATAGTAGATCATAAGATCATCTTGTTCAAAATGGCCAATACCAGTCCATTTCAGCTCACTAATGCCTAGGATATTGATGTTTATGCATTTCATTTCATTGTTGACGATTTCCATTTTTCCTAGATTCATACTTAGTACATTCCACATTCCTATTATTAATGGATGTTTGCAGCTCTTCTCATTTTGAGTCATGCCACATCAGCAAATGAAGGCCCTAAAAGCTTTACTCCATCCACATCATTAAGGTCGACTCTACTTTGAGGACGCAGCTCTTCCGTAGTCATCTTTTGAGTGCCTTCTGAGCTGGGGGGCTCATCTTCCAGTACTATATGCTGCTATTCATAAAATTTTCACTGGCCAATTCTTTTCAGAAGTAGACTGCCAGGTTCTTCTTCCTAATCTGTCTTAGCCTGGAAGCTTAGCTGAAACCTGTCCTCTTTGGGTGACCCTGCTGGTATTTGAGTACTGTCGGCATAGCTTCCAGGATTACATCAACACACAAGACCCCACAGTACGACAAACTTACAGACTCATGGGGAGATTAAGTATATGCTCTTGTGTTTTAAATTCATCATCTGTTATAAATTTCAAATTTATACAATATGCAAGGCTTGGGAACCCGCAAACACAGAATTAACATAAAGTATTTCTGAGGCTATAATGCCCAAAGCAACTGGGAAAAACAATTACAAATTCTGTCTTGAAGGCGAATGATCAAACCAGGCCTTGCAATATTTTCCCAGATAAAAACCAATTGATACATGAGCAAACTATTGAAAATCATAAAATACACAAAGATGCCACCATGAGTAAGAGTCATTATAAACACCAATTTACAAATTTAAAGCCTGAAAAACATTAAATGTTTAAAAGATAGAGTACATATAAATACATTTAAAATGCATAAGGATTTATAAATATAAGGAAAAAACAAGGTACAGTTAAAAAAAATCAACAAACAAAAATACAAGTTCCTGAAAGAAACAATAAATGATAGACTTTAAGAAGAGGTAAAATAACTTCCAAATGAAGAACTACAATGGGAGAAAAAATGGTAGTCAAAGATATTGGTCAATGTTTTTCATCTACACCAAGAGTGAGTAAATTCTGGCCCAGAGACCAAATGTGGTCACCATCTGTTTTTGTAAAGAAACTTCTATTGGATCACAGCCACATTCATTTACTTACATATTGTCTATGGTCATTTGGCACTAAAATGGCAGAACTGAGTAATTGAACAGAGACTGTATGATCCAAAAAACTGAAAATATTTACTATTTGACCTTTTGCAGAAAGATTTTTCTAAATTCTGATCTAAATAAATATGTACAATAAAATGATTGTGATAATATAGATAATATATGATGATGATGATGACAATGACCAGAACTAAATTAGGGCTATGAAAACAAGGTGCAACTTACATTCTGACCACCAATAATATCTAGAAGGAAGAAGTTATCATAGGTAAAATATTTTGAGATCCTTGTATTGATAATAGGGAAGAGTTACTGATTAAAATTAGATTGGTTAAGGTAAGACTGTAAATTACCATTATAACGGTAATTACTAAAGTAAGTATAAAGCATAGCTTTCAAAATGGAAGAGGGGGAAATAATAATAACAAAAAAACTTTTAACAATGCAAAGAAGTTTTATAAAAACAGAGAAAACTAGCACAGAAAAAGCAGGGTGAATAGAAAGCACACAATTAAAATGATAGAAATAAATCTAAATATATCATGATCATAACAGTGCAAATGGACTAAACTTACCATTTAAAACAAAAGAGTGTTTAATTGTATTAAAAAATCCAGCCATATACCCTTTACAGAGTACGGAAAAGGCATTAAAAGGCTAACCAAGAGAAAAAGTTGATATAGCTTTATGATTATCAGTTAAATGAATTCTAATGAAGAAGCATTTTTAGGTATAAAGAGGGCTACTACATAATGACAAAGCACACCTCACCAAGAAAATAAAAAATTCTACTCATATGCATCTAAACAGAATTGATTTATATAAAAGAAAACTAAAGTAATTAGAGAGAAACAAATTCAAAATAACAGTTTGAATGTTTTTAAACAATTCTCTCAATGAATGACAGAACAAGTAAACAAAAGTTTTTGAATACCACAATTAAAAAACTTGATCTTATGAACTTATGTAGAACCCTGCACACAAGAAGTAGAAAATATAGAGGTGGGACCAAGATGGAGAATAGCCAGATGCTTCCAGGGATCCCTCTTACAACAAAGACTCGAAAAAACAAGTGAAACGATTATATTTATGACAAGCTAGGAGCCCTGAACATCAAAGGCGAAATTAGAAAACTGGCTGAGCAGCAGAGCAAGGGAGAGACGGTTCAGAAGCAGAAAGGAGTTGCCAGACCTGAATAGCGAGGATCCCTCAGGCACTATTCCTGAGAGCGGCTGTGGTGGGCGTTTGGGTGCAGTTTCCTCAGGGAGAAGCAGCAAGCCCCACAGCCTACTCATACCTCCGGAACCAGAGATGAACGGAGCTCTTGGCAAAAGCTAAGTACTTGCAGATATTTAACTGTATCTTCCACCCCCAAGCCAGCTTCAGAGGCTGTTGATTTCCCTGGGCCTGAGATAGGTCCTGTTGAGTGTCTGGAGCCCTCTTCCAGCCTTGGAAAAGGAATAGATTCACAAATGGGGGAAAAGATAATTTGTCAGCTTTACTAACCTGGGGAGCTCTGGACAGAAGCAGCTCCTGTCCAGGTATAAATGGTCCATGGACTATGAATACATCTCCCCCCGCCTGGACCTGTGTGGGCCTATTTCATGAGAATAGGCCCTTGTTGGCAGACTGCAACTGTTTCAGCTGTGAGGTGGAGAAGTGGGTGTTTGATGATTGACACCACTTTGCCTATTAAACAGAGTCCTCACCTACCCATATCAGGAGACTAAGGACTGGTGGCTCCACTCAGGTCACCCAGCCACAGACGACCAGGGTCCAAGGATAAGTGGTACATCCCACTCCTTACAACTAAAAGAATTGGGTGCCCATGGTCTGTCTCCGGAACTCACCCACCTCTATGCTCTAGGGAAGAAGGACGCTCTTTCCTCAGAGTCACTTGGGGGACGATTTTCAGCCCCCTCCTTGTTCAGAGCATGATCCCCTGCTGCAACCAGATACTGGTGCCTACACTAATCAACCTTGCCCCTCTAAGACTGAAGGACAGAGCCTATACAACACACTTGATGATCAACTACCTGGACATCTGAGGTGAATCCATACAAGAAAAGTGGATGGACTCCTAGACTGAAATACCTGATAATAGCTCTAACCATCTGGTGACAGGATGTCACAGCTTCAAAGGCGAAAATAATAAAGATAGTTCACTCAAGCAACCCATTTGGGCATATCAAAACAAAACAAAGCAAAAAGCTAGGGTACAGTAAACAAACATAAAATAAACTAATACAATAACTTATAGATGGCTCGGAGAAAACAGTCAATATTGAATCACATAAAAAAACAGATCATGATAGCTTCAATTAGCTCTCAAAACAAAGAATCAAGTGATCTTCTAGATGAAAGTGCCTTTCTGGAATTACCAGAAGGAGATTACAAAAGAGTAATATGCAGAACCCTTCAAGACATCAGGAAGGAGATCAGGCAATATGCAGAACAAGTCAAGGAACAAACAGTTAAAACAGTTAAAGAAATTAAAAAAGATTATTCAAAAACATAATGAAAAATTTAATAAGCTGAAAGAATCCATAGAGAGATATAGCAATCAGAAATTCAGAAGATTAACAATAAATTACAGAATTAGATAACTCAATAAAAAGTCAGAGGAACAGAATTGAGCAAGTGGAAGGTAGAATTAATGACCTTAAAGATAAAGCACTTGGCATCAATAGATTTGCAGGAAAATCAGATAAAAGAATTTAAAAAAATGAAGAAAACTTAAGAATCATGTGGGACTCTATCAAGACAAATAACCTACGAGTAATTGGAATACAGAACAGGGAGGGATAACAGAAAATACAGACAGAATTGTTGAAGATTTGTTAGCAGAAAACTTCCCTGGTATCATGAAAGTTGAGAAGATATCTATCCAAGATGCTCATCGAACTCCACATAAGGTAGATTTTAAAAGAAAGTCACCAAAACATATTATAATCAAACTTGCCAAAACGAAAGATAAAGAGAGAATTTTAAGAGCAGCTAAGTTTAAATGAAAAGTCACCTACAAAGGATAATCAATAAGAATAAGCTCGGGCTATCGGCAGAAACCATGCTGGCAAGGAAGCAATGGTATGACATATAAAGCACTGAAGGAAAAAAAATGCCAGCAAAGAATCATATATCCAGCAAAACTGTCTCTCAAATATGAAGGTGAAATTAGGACATTTCCAGATAAACACAAGTTTAGAGGATTTGTTAAAACCAAACCAAAACTACAAGAAATACTAAAGGGAGTACTTAGTTTAGAAAAACAATAATATCAGGTATCGACCCAAGACTAGAACACTGGACAGAGCAATCAGAGGTCACCCCAGATAGGGAAATCGCAAAAATAAATCAAGATAAAAAAATGCTCAAAACAGGGAAACAGTGATGTTAGTATGTAAAAGAAGACAACATTAAAACAATAAAGAGGGACTAAGAAATGTAGTCACAGATCTTTCGAATGCAGAGGAAGACAAGGAGATATAAAGAAATAAAAGTTAGGTTTAAACTTAGAAAAATAGGGGTAAATATTAAGGTAAGCACAAAGGAGAATAACTCTCCTATTCATCAAAATAAAACACAAGAAAAAAATAGAGACTCAGCAGAAACAAAATCAACAACAACGAATAAGAGGAAAAGACAATATATAAAGATAAACTACTCAGCACTAAAAATTGAGTGGGAAAACAAAACTGTCAACAACATACACAGAAAAAGACATCAAAATGACGGCACTAAACACACACCAATCCATAATTACACTGAATGTAAAGAGACTAAATGCACCAATAAAGAGACCAAGTGGCAGAATGGATAAAAAAAACACGATCCACCTATACGCTGACTACAAGAGACAAACCTTAGACTTAGAGACACAGATAAACTAAAACCCAAAGGATGGAAAAAAATAAATAAATAAAGCAAACAACAATCAAAAAAGAGCAATAGTGGCGATATTAGTTTCTGACGAAATAGACTTTAAGGTTAAATCCACCACAAAGGATAAGGAAGGACACTATATAATCATTAAAGGACAAAACACCAGGAGGATATAACCATATTAAATATTTACTCACCCAATGACAGGGCTGCAAGATACATAAAACAAACTCTAGCAGCATTGAAAAATGAGATAGCTCCACAATTATAGTAGGAGAGCTCAACACACCACTTTCGGTAAACGACAGGACATGCAGAAAGAACCTCAATAAAGACAAGGAAGATCTAAATGTCACAATCAAACCCTTGACCATATACACATATACAAAACACTCCACCCATCAACAGCCAAGTATACATTCTTTGCCAACACACATGGAACATTCTCTAGAATAGACCACATATTAGGTCATAAAGCAAGCCTTAGCAGAAACCAAAAAATCGAAATATTACAAAGCAAATTCTCTGACCATAAGGCCATAAAAGTAGAAATCAATAACAGAAAAAGCAGGGAGAATAAATCAAACACTTTGAAACTGAACAATACCCTGTTCAAAAAAGACTGGGTTATAGAAGACATTAAGGATGGAATAAAGAAGTTCATAGAATCCAATGAGAATGAGAACACTTCCCATCAGGACCTTTGGGACAGAGCGAACGCAGGACTCAGAGGTCAATTTATATCAATAAATGCACACATACAAAAAGAAGCAAGGGTGGAAATCGAAGAACTATCCCTACAACTTGAACAAATAGAAAGAGAGCAACAAAAGTAACCCTCAGGCACCAGAAGAAAGCAAATAATAAAAATTAGAGCTGAACTAAATGAAATAGAAAACAGAAAAACGAAAAAATTAACAAGATCAAATGCTAGTTCTTTGAAAAAATTAACAAAATTGGTAAAACATTGGCCAAAGTGACAAAAGACAAACAGGAGAGAAAGCAAAGAAATGAGATGGGCGATATTACAACAGACCCAACTGAAATTTAAAAAATCATATCAGATTACTATGAAAAATTGTACTTTAATTTGAAAACCTAAAAGAAATGGGTGAATTCCTAGAAAAACACTACCTACCTAAACTAACACAAACAGGGGTAGAACAACTAAATAGACCCATAACAAAAGAAGAGATTGAAAAGGTAATTGAAAAACTCTCAACAAAGAAAAGCCCTGGCCCTGATGGCTTCACTGCAGAGCTCTACCAAATTTTCAGAGAAGAGTTAACACCACTACTACTAAAGGTATTTCAGAATATAGAAAAGGATGGAATACTCCCAAGCTCATTCCATGAAGCCACCATATCCCTGATACCAAAACCAGGTAAAGACACAATAAAAAAAAAGAAAATTACACACCTATATCCCTCATGAACGTAGATGCAAAAATCCTCAACAAAATTCTAGCCAATAGCATTCAACAACATATCCAAAAAATAATTCATCATGACCAAGTGGGATTCATACCAGGTAGGCAGTGATGGTTCAACATCAGAAAAACAATTAATGTAATCCATCATGTAAATAAAACAAAAGACAAGAATCACATGATTTTATCAATTGATGGAGAAAAGGCATTTGACAAAGTTCAACACCCATTCATGATAAAACTCTCAGAAAAATAGGAATAGAAGGAAAATTCCTCAACATAATAAAGAGCATTTATACAAAGCCAACAGCCAGCATCATCCTAAATGGAGAGAGTGTGAAACTGTTCCCCTTGAGATCGGGAACCAGACAAGGATGCCCTTTATCACAGCTCTTATTCAACATTGTGCTGGAAGTCCTAGCCAGAGCAATTAGGCTAGATAAAGAAATAAAGGGTATCTGGATTGGTAAGGAAGAAGTAAAAGTGTCTCTATTTGCAGATGACATGATCTTATACACAGAAAACCCCAAGGAATCCTCCAGAAAACTACTGAAAGTAATAGAAGAGTTCAGTAGACGATCAGGATACAAGATAAACATACAAAACTCAGTTGAATTCTTCTACACCAACAAAAAGAACATCGAAGAGGAAATCACCAAATCAATACTATTTACAGTAGCCCTCAAGAAGATACAATACTTAGGAATAAATCTTACCAGAGATCTAAAAGACCTATACAATGAAAATTACAAGACACTACTGCAAGAAACCAAAAGAGACCTACATAAGTGGAAAAATATACCTTGTTCATGGATAGGAAGACTTAACATTGTAAAAGTGTCTATTCTACCAAAAACCATCTATAGATATAATGCAATTCCGATCCAAATTCCAACTACATTCTTTAATGAGGTAGAGAAACAAATCACCAACCTCATATGGAAGGGAAAGAGCCCCTGAATAAGTAAAGCATTAGTGAAAAAGAAGAACAAAGTGGGAGGCCTCACTCTACCTGATTTTAGAACCTATTATACCACCACAGTAGTCAAAACACCCTGGTGCTGGTACAACAACAAATACATAAACCAATGGAACAGACTTGAGAATCCAAGCACAAATCCATTTACATATGAGCTGCTGATATTTGACAAATGCCCAAAATCAGTTAAATGGGGAAAAGACAATCTTTATAATAACTGGTGCTGGCATAACTAGATATCCATCTGCAAAGAAATGAAACAAGACCCATACCTCATACCATGCACGAAAACGAACTCAAAATGGATCAAAGGCCCAAATATAAAATCTAAAAAGATAAAGATCATGGAAGAAAAAATAGGGACCTTGCTAGAAGCCCTAATACATGGCATAAACAGTATACAAAACATTACTAACAATACGGAAGAAAAACTAGGTAAGTGAGGGCTCCTAAAAATCAAACACCTATGCTCATCCAAAGACTTCACCAAAAGAGTAAAAAGATTACCTACAGACTGGGAAAATGTTTTTAGCTATGACGTTTCTCATCATCGCCTGATCTCTAAAATCTACATGATGCTGCAAAAACTGAACTATAAAAAGAGAAATAACCCAATTAAAATTAGGCAAAAGATATGAACAGGCACTTAACTAAAGAAGACATTCAGGTGTTGAACAGATACATGAGGAGATCCTCATGATCGTTAGCCATTACAGAAATGCAAATCAAAACTACAATGAGATTCCATCTCACTCCAACAAGGCTGGCATTAATCCGAAAAACACAAAATAATAAATATTGGAGAGGTTGTGAGAGACAGGAACACTTATACACTGCTGTTGGGAATGTAAAATGGTACAACCACTTTGGAAATCCATTTGGCGTTTCTTTAAAAAGCTAGAATTAGAACTACCATACGATACAGCAATCCCTCTCCTTGCAATATATACTAGAGAAATAAGAGCCTTTACACAAACAGATATATGCACACTCGTGTTCATCGCAGCACTGTTTACAAAAGCAAAAAGATGGAAGCAACCAAGGTGCCCATCAATGGATGAATGGATAAATAAATCATGGTATTTTCACACAATGGAATACTTCTTATTAGTGAAGAGCAATAATGAATCCATGGAGGAATCTGGAAGGCGTTATGCTGAGTGAAATTAGTCAGTTGCAAAAGGACAAATAATGAATAAGAGCACTATTATAAGAACTCGAGTAATAGTTTAAACACAGAAGAAAATATTCTTTGATGGTCATGAGAGGGGGGAGGGAGGGAGGGAGAGGGGTTTCCACTAATTAGCTAGTAGATAAGAACTATTTTATGTGAAGGAAAAGACAACACACAATACAGGAGAGGTCAGTACAACTGGACTAAACCAAAAGCAAAGAAGTCTCCTGAATAAACTGAACGCTTCAAAGGCCAGCATAGCAGGCGTGGGGGTTTGGGGACCATGGTTTCAAGGAACATCTAAGTCAACTGGCATAATCTATTATGATAACATTCTGCATCCCACTTTGGAGAGTGGTGTCTGGGGTCTTATATGCTAGCAAGTGGCCATCCAAGATGCATCAATTGGTCCAAACCCATCTGGAGCAAAGGAGAATAAATAACACCAAAGACACAAGGTAATTAGGAGCCCAAGAGACAGAAAGGGCCACATAAAACAGAGACATCAGCCTGAGACCAGAAGAGCTAGATGGTGTCTGCCTACAACCAATTACTGCCCTGACAGGGAACAAAACAGAGAACCCCTGAGGGAGCAGGAGAGCAGTGGGATGCAGAACCCAAATTCTCTTAAAAAGACCAGACTTAATGGTCTGACTGACACTAGAAGGACCTTCTGTTGGCCCAAGACAGAAACCATTCCCAAAGCCAACACTTCAGAGAGGAATTAGACTGGACAATGTGGGATAGAAAATGATACTGGTGAAGGGTGAGCTTCTTGGATCAAGTAGACACATGAGACTATGTTGGCATCTCCTGTCTGGAGGAGAGATGGGAGGGTGGAGGTGTCAGAAGCTGGTGGAATGGACACGAAAAGAGAGAGTGGAGGGAAGTAGTATGCTGTCTTTTTAGGGAGAAAGCAATTTGGAGTATATAGCAAGGTGTGTATAAATTTTTGTATGAGAGACTGATTTGATTTGTAAACTTTCACTTAAAGTGCAATAAAATTTTTTAAAAGAAGTAGAAAATATACATTTAATATACATACTGTTAAGGAAATTAAACTCAGAGCATCCTGGGAGGATGCTGGGAGCCTGGCTGCTCGTCACGCATCTGGCCTCACCAAGGCAGAGGCTTTAGGCCCAGTTTGGCTCACTTTGGGATGTTATTAAACTCTCACACATTTCTTCCAAACACCCTCTCCAATGACTAGGTCTTTCCTCCCTTCTCACCTCACAGCAATATTGAGATGCAGGCCCTCAGGCTGCATTTGTTTTTGTTGTTGTTCGGTGCTTTCAAGTCAGTTCCGACTCATAGCAACCCTGTGCACAACAGAATGAAACACTGCCCCACCCCACGCCATCATTACAATCGTGGTTATGCTTGAATTTATTGTTGCAGCCACTGTGTCAATCCACCTTGTTGAGGGTCTTCCTCTTTTCTGTTGACCCTGTACTTTGCCAAGCATGATGTCCCTCTCCAGGGACCGATCCCTCCTGACAACATGTCCAAAGTATGTAAGACACAGTCTCGCCATCCTTGCTTCTAAGGAGCATTGTGGTTGTACTTCTTCTAAGACAGATTTGTTTGTTCTTTTCGCAGTCCATGGTATATTCAGTGTTCCTCACCAACACCACAATTCAAAGGCAACAATTCTTCTCCTGTCTTCCTTATTTATTGTCCAGCTTTCACAAGCTGGCAAGGAGAGATGGGGTGAGATGATGCCAAAATACGTGGAGATGTCCAAGGAACCAGGAAACAGAAGCTTAAGAGACAAGGTCATTCCTCTAGAGCTGACAGGGAGAGAAAGCCTTCCCCTAGAGACATTACCCTGAACTTGGAATTCTAGCGTCCTAAACTGTGAGAAAATAAATTTATATTTGTTAAAGCCATCCACTTGTGATATTTCTGTTACAGCAGCACTAGATAACTAAGAGAGAATTTGGTACCAAGAATGAGGTGCTGCTCTGACAGACCTAAAATATGGAAGGGGTTTTGGAATTGGGAAATGGGTACAGGCTGGAAGAGATAGTGTTGCTGTGAGTCAGAATTGACTCGACAGCAACAGGTTTTTGTTTTTGTTTTTTTTTTTTTGTTAGTAGTAAAAGCCTAGATTACCTTGAAGAGACTTGGTAGAATTATGGACTCCAAAGGCAATTCTGGTGAGGGCTTAGAAGGAAGTGAGGAGAGCTGAGAGAAAGTCTTTATCATCTTAGAGAATACATATGGCCCCAGGAACAGAATGTTTCTAGAAATGTGGATGCTAAATATGCTTCTGGTGAGGCTTTAGAAGAAAATGATTAACACGTGATTGGACAATGGAGGAAGGGTGATGCTTTTTATGCGGTGGCAAAGAACTTATCAAATTATGTTTAAATGTTGGAAGGTAGAACTTGGAAGTGATGAACTTGGATATCTGGCTGATGAGATTTGTAAGCAAGATCTTAAAGGGGCTGTGTGGTTTCTCCTTGCTGTTAATAGTAAAATGCAAGAGGAAAGAGATGGACTTAAAAATGGATTCTGCAAAATAAAAACAGAAGTTGAAATTTTGGAAAACCTGTTGTATAAACTAAGGGCACGTGTCCTAGAATATTCACCAAAGATGTGGCCACACAATCTTTTGTTAAAGAGATTAAGCCTGTGACTGATAGATCTAACCAACTACCACAGCAGAAAACCCATCAACTTAGATGAAAGAGGCAGATAAAGAACGAAAGGAAAGAACACTGTCTGCCTCATGGAGTTCTATCAGCAGGAAACAGGCTAAAGGAGTTACATCTGTTGTCCTCCAAGAATAGAAAAGGACCATCCCTGGAACAACTCAGAGATCAGCAGAATTGTTGGAAGGAGCGTGGGAAGCAAGGTCTTCTCGTTTTCAATGTGCAGGGCAACCATCTCCTGGGTCTTAAAGGGTGGGGCCACAGCCTTCTAGGTTTCTAAGAGTCAGATTTTTGCCAACTCAGTTTTGGAGTGTGGGGCTGGCATTAAGGTATGCCAGGCGGATGGTGCAACTACTCAAATCGGAGAGGATGGGGCTGTCATGCCCAAGGGGCAGAAGAATGGGGCCTGCTAGGGTCAAGGGGGTGGGGTCACCACTCAGATGGACTAGGAGAATGAGGCCTCCCCAAGTCCAGGGAGCAGAGTTGCTGTCTCAGTGAGCTTGGAAGGTGAAACTGAAGCCCAGAGCTGAAGGCCTTCCACCCAAAATCCAGATGTTATGGCCAACACCCAGAGTCAGAGGGCAGGTCAACTGCCTAGATCGTCTCAGAGAACAGAGGATTATTTTCAAGCGTTGAGAGCTAAAGTAAATTGTTCTGCTGGGTTTTTGGACTTGCTTGGTGCCTGCCATCCTTTCTTTCTCTCCAATTGTCCCATTTGTAATGGAAATGTCTACCTTGTGCCTGTTCTACCATTGTACTTTGGAAACAGGTACCTTGTGTTCTGGATTTCACAGGTCCACAGATGAAGAGGAATTTTGCCCCAGGGTGAAATACGACGAAAGACTCACCCATACTTGAATTAGATGATTCAAAAGATGAGATTTTGGACTTGGAGTTGATTTAAGATTTTTGGGAGGATATGATGAGGTGAATGTGTTTTGCATATGGGAAGGGCATGAGTTTTGGGGGGCCAAAGGGTAGAATGTTATAGATTGAATTATGTCCCTCAAAAATTAGTGCTGTAAATCCTATCCTCTATGCCTGTGGTTATAATCCCGTTTGGGAATGGGTTGTCTTTGTTATGTTTATGAGACAGGATCAGTGTAGGGTGTGCCTTGAGTCAATCTCTTTTGAGATATAAAAAGAGATTAAACAAAAGATAGCAAGCAGAGATGGGGAAGATTCGCGCCAAGCCACATGGAGATCTCCAAGGAACCAGGAAACAAGCTGAAGAGACAAGGACCATTCTCCAGAGCTGACAGAGCGAGAAAGCCTTCCCCTAGAGCTGGCACCCTGAATTCAGACTTCTGGTCTTCTAAACTGTGAGAAAATAAATTTCTGTTTATTAAAGCCATCCACTTGTGGTATTTCTGTTATAGCACTCTAGATACTGATATGATTTTTTTATGTTGAGTTTAATCATTTGTAGCAAAAAGTAAATAGATACTTTTTATATAAGTCTGTGTTTTAAAGGTTTATAAAATTTGTTTTAAAATAATTAACAGTCTGTTTTAAAAAGATAAAATTCCAAGATTCCCTGATCAAATACTAGGAGCGTTCTCTAGTAAACTCTGACCCCAAATTATTTTCTCTTCACTAACACAGAAAGATTTCTAGAATATTAATAAATTAGAGAACTATCTTCCTATTGAAAGGATAGAAAATTTCTGAATATAAGTTTGTCTGTTCCTATTGCATGGTAATGCCCAACAAACAAAAATATGATCCAAATTACTGTATCAAATTACACCTTTTAATTATTCACACTCTTCACTAAATTAATTGGAAACCTCTATTACATAAGTATGCATGATTCATACTAGAATATCAATGAGTATACAATGGAATGTATACAAAATAAGTTTTAACATTTATTTATGAAATAGTATATTGGTTAGAAGACTCATCAATTAAGTTCTGTAAAACCCTAAAGCTCTTGGGTGTTATGAGTTTTAAAGTCCCAATCCACAAGTTTTAACCAAAGAGACTCATTGAACATTTGATAGGGTATTCTAAAAGCATCATGGGTACCATAAGGCAAAAAACTTTTGTGCATGAAGTTTTATTTTTATCACCTATATTTAATTAGGAGGTGGATTGATAAAAACAACCCCAGGAGAAATACAGCCAAGGTACCCTGACTCTATGCACAGTAGCTACCCAGAACTTATACGAAAGTTCTTTCTCCAAAGAGAAGTTATCCATGATAGATAAGACATTCCTAGAAACTAATTTAGGCATTAAGACAGAAACTACCTCATAGTACTCTTTTCCTATATTATAATAAATAGCAACCCACTGGTCTAAAAGACTGAATACATTATTCGAAGTTGAGCACACTCAGAGAGTAAACTTAGTCATCTGGTGAAGTCTTTTCTTGTGCCACCTAGTGTAAATTGTCACAACAAAAGGGAAATATTTTGTTTAAAACTTACTAGTTCTGTTTGGCAAGATGTCCTAACCTCTTGCCTCCAAGAACTAATCAGAATTCACAGTGATGTTCAACTCAAATTGAAATTGTAAGTTTACCATTGAAAAGAAGACTTAAGCAACCCACATTATAGCCATTGGTGAGAAAAGCAGGTGCAGTATAAACATACCCACACACAGAAGCCCAAAATGTAGGTGTCAAACAATTACATTATGTTTAATAACATCTCTGCTTCCATAGCTTTTGTAAATGACATATAAACTAAAGCAATAGGCAGATACACAGGCACTTTGGATCCTTCTTCAAATACCCTTTTCAATAAGTAGTGCCATTCGGTATGAGTTCACAATTTTGATCTCTTCCATAAATTCTCCTTACCCCTCCCCCAACCACTTCATATCTATTTCCATTTGTTCCTATTCAGAAGTCATGGAGTCCACATGAACAGTGAAACACTTTTTCAAGTTATTAGGTGCCCCTCGAGTCCGTTCCAACTCACAGCGATTCTATGTACAACAGAAGGAAACACTGATCCTGTGCCATCCTCACAACCTTTGCTATGCTTTAACCTGTTGTTGCAGCCATAGTATCAATCCTTCTCATCAAAGGTCTTCCTCTTTTTCAGTGACCCTCTACCAGGCATGATGTCCTTCTCCAGGGACTGATCCCTCCTGATAACATGTCCAAAGTATGTAAGATGAAGTCTTGCCATCCTTGTTTCTAAGGAGCATTCTGGTTGTACTTCTCCCAAGACAGATTTGTTCTTTCTCTTGGCAGTCCAAGGTATATTCAATATTCTTTGTCAACACCAAATTCCAAAGGCATCGATTCTTCTTCGTTCTTCCTTATTCATTTTCCAGCTTTTCCATGCATATTAGGCAATTGAAAACACCATAGCTTGGGTCAGGTGCACCTTAGTTCTTATAGTTATATCCTTGCTTTTTAATATTTTAAAAAGGTCTTTTGCAGCCGATTTGCCCAATGTTTGATTTCTTGACTACTGTGTTTGATTTCTTAACTGCTGCTTCTATGGGTGTGGATTGTGGATCCAAGTACAATGAAATCCTTGACAACTTGAATATTTTCTCCGTTTATCATGATGTTGCGATTGGTCGAGATTATTGTTCCATTTATGCTGAAGAGTAATCCATACTGAAGGCTGTGGTCTTTGATCTTCATCAGTAATTGCTTCAATTCCTCTTCACTTTCAGCAAGCAAGGTTGAGTCATCTGAATATCACACGCTATTAATGAGTCTTCCTCCAATCTTGATGCCAAATTCCTCTTCATATAGTCGAGCTTCTAGGATTATTTGCTCAGCATACAGATTGAATAAGTATGGTGACAGCATACAACCGTGACACACACCTTTCCTGATTTTAAATCAAGCAGAATCCCCTTGCTGTGTTCGAACAACAGCTCATGTTCCTCATGAGCAAAATTTAAGTGTTCCGGAATTTCCATCATTTCCAATGTTATTCAAAATTTGTTATGTGCCGCACAGTAGAATGTCTATGCATAGTCGATAAAACACAGGTAAACATCTTTCTGGTATTCTCTGCTTTCAGCCAAGATCGATCTAACATCAGCATGGATATCCCTTCTTCCAGGTCCTCTTCTGAATCCGTTTGAATTTCTGGCAGTTCCCTACTGATGTACTGCTGCAACCACTTTTGAAGGATCTTCAGCAAAATTTTACTTTTGTGTGATATTAATTATTGTCCGATAATTTCTGCATTTTTTGCGTTACCTTCCTTTGGATTGAGTACAAATATGGATCTCTTCCATTTAGTTAGCCAAGTAGCTGTCTTCCAAATTTCTTGGCATAGATGAATGAGAGCTTCCAATGCTACATCTGTTTGTTAAAACATCTCAATTGTTGTTCCATTAATTCCTGGAGCCTTGTTTTTTGACAATGCCTTCAGTGCAGGTTGGACTTCTTCCTTCATTACTGTTGGTTCTTGATCAAATGCTACCTCCTGAAGTGGTTGAACACTGACCAGTTCTTTTTGGTGCAGTGACTTTGTGTATTCCTTCCGTCTTTTGTTGATTCTTTGTACATCATTTAATATTTTGCCTGTAGAATCCTTCAATATTGCAAGACTTGAATTTTCAGTTCTTTCAGCTTGAGAAATGTTTATCTTGTATCTTGCTAATCTACTGAATCTTTCTATTAGTTCCAGTAGATTTCTTGTGGAGTCTTTTGGTTTTTCTATGTATAGTATCATATCATCTGCAAATACGGGCAGTTCAACTTCCTCATTACCAGTTTGGAAGATCTTTATTTTCCTACTTTATTGCTCTAGCTAGAACTTCCAGTACAATGTTAAACAGGAATGGTGATAAAGGGCATCCTTGTCTTTTTCCTATTCTCAAGGGGGATGTTTTCAGCCCTTCTTCCTTAAGAATGATGTTGGCTATTGGGTTTGTATAGATGACCTTTATTACATTGAGAAATTTCCCTTTTATACCTGTTTTATTGAGAGTTTTTATCAGGAATTCATACTGAACTTTTTCAAATGCCTTTTCTGCGTCCATTGAGATGATCATGTGATTCTTTTCTTTCCTGTTATTTCTGTGGTGGATTATGTTGATTGATTTTCTAATGTTGAACCATCCATGCATACATGGTATGAATCCTACTTGGTTAAAGGTGTATTATTATTTTTTTGTATGATGCTGAATTCTATTGGCTTGAATTTTTTTGAAAGATTTTGCATCTATGTTCATGAGAGGTATTGCTCTGTAATTTTCTCTTTTTGTGGTGTCTTTTTCTGGTTTTGGTATCAGGGTTATGCTGGCTTCATAGAATGAATTCAGAAGTATTGTTTCCTTTTCTATGTTCTGAAATAATTTGAGTACTACTTGTGTAAGTTCTTCTCTGAATGTTTGGTAGAATTCTCCAGTGAAGCCACCCAGGCCAGGGCTTTTTTTGTTTTGTTTTTAATTGTGCTGTAAGGGAAAGTTTTAAAAATCAAGTCGGTCTCTCATACAAAAACTTATATACACTTTGCTATGTAGTCCTGGAAACCCTGGTGGCATAGTGGTTAAGTGCTACAGCTGCTAACTGAACGTTCAGCAGTTCGAATCCACCAGTTGCTCCTTGGAACCTTTATGGAGCAGTTCTACTCTGTGCTATAGGGTCACTATGAGTCAGAATTGACTTGACGGCAATGGGAATGAGCAAATGTACTCCTAGCTGATCTCCCCCTAATGAGGCAGCACACTCCTCCTCTCCACCCTGTATTCTCCGTGTCCATTCAGTCAGCTACTGTTTCCCTCTGCCTCCTCATCTCGTCTCCCAACAGAATTTTCCCACATAGTCTCATGTATCTACTTCAGCCAAGAAGCTCACTCCTTACCAGTATCATTTTCTGTCTTAAACTCCAGTGTAATCTCTGTGTGAAGAGTTGGCTTCAGTAATGGTTCCAGTCTTGGGCTAATAGAAGGTCTGGTGACCATGACCTCCGGTGTCCCTCTAGTCTCAGTCAGACCTTTAAGTCTGGTCTATTTACTAGAATTTGAGGTCTGCACCCCACTGTTCTCCTGCTCCATCAGGGATTCTCTGTTGTGTTCCCTGTCAGGGCAGTCATCAGTTTTAGCCATGCACCATCTAGTTCTTCCAGTCTCAGGCTGATGTAGTATCTCTGGTTTATGTGGCCCTTTCTGTCTCTTGGGCTCATATTTACCTGTGTTTTTGGTTTTCTTCATTCTCCTGTGCTTCAGGTGAGTTGAGACCAATTTATGCAGATTAAATGGCCATTTGCTAGTGTTTAAGACCCCAGGTGCCCCTCACCAAATTGGGATGCAGAATGTCTTCTTAATATATTTTGCTATGCCAATTGTCCTAGATGTCCCTTGAAGCCATGGTCCCCAGACCCCTGTCCCTGCTACTCTGGCCTTCAAAAGCATTCAGTTGTATTTAGGAAACTTCTTTGCTTTTGGTTTAGTCCAGTTGTACTGACCTCTCTTGTGTTGTGTGTTCTTTCCCTTCACCTAAAATAGCTCTTGTCTACTGTCTACTTAGTGAATATCCGTCTTCCTTCCTCAGGATCCTTGTAACCATCAAAGAATATTTTCTTCTGTGTTTAAACTATTTCTTGAGTTCTTATTATAGTGGTCTCATACAATATTTGTTTCATAGGGGATTCATCATTGTTAATCATTTTGTAGTATTCCATTATGTGAATACACCATAATCATCCATTTATCCTTTGATGGGCACCATGGTTGCTTCCACTTTTTTGCTATTGTAAACAGTGCTTCAATGAACATGGGTGTGCATATATTTCTTCATGTGAAGGATCTTATTTCTCTAGGATATATTCAAGGAGTGAGATTGCTGGATGGTATGGTAGTTCTATTTCCAGCTTTTTAAGGAAGTGCCAAATTGATTTCCAAAGTGGCTGTGCCACTTTACGTTCCCACCAGCAGCGTATAAGTATTCCAGTCTCTCCACAACTTCTCCAACATTTATTATTTCGTGTTTTTGGATTAATACCAGCCTTGTTGGAATGAGATGGTATCTCATTGTAGTATTTATATGCATTTCTCTAATGGCTAATGATTATGAGCATTTCCTCATGTACCACCTGTTAGCTACCTGAATGTCTTCTTTGGTGAAGTGCCTATTCATATCCTTTGCCCATTTTTTAATTGGGTTATTTGTCTTTTTGTAGCTGTGTTTTTGCAGTATAATGCTGATTTTAGAGATCAGATGCTGATTGGATTTGTCCTAGTCAAAAACTTTTTCCCAATCTGTAGGTAATCTTTTCATTTTTTTGGCGAAGTCTTTGGATGAGCATAGGTGTTTGATTTTCAGGAGCTCCCAGTTATCTTGTTTCTCTTCTGATGTTTGTGCATTGTTAGTAATGTTTTGTATACTGTTTATGCCATTTATTAAGTCTCCCAGGTTTGTCCCTGTCTTTTGTTCCACGGTCTTTATTGTTTTGGATTTCATATTTAGGTCTTTGATCCATTTTGAGTTAGTTTGTGAGGTATGTGTCTTTTTTCATTTTTTCGCAGAAAGGGCTTTTATTGTTGGGAGTTTTATTACCTTCTCAGTTTCTTCTATTGTTATGGGTTTGTTCAGATTCTCAACATCATCTTCTGTTATTTTAGGTAGGTAGTATGTTTCTAGAAATTTGTCCATTTCCTCCAGGTTTTCAAATTTCTTGGAATATAGTTTTTCACAATAGTCTGTTATGATCCTTTTTATGTCACTTGATTCTGTTGTAATGTTCCTCATTTCATTCCTTATTTGGGTTATTTGTATCCTCTCCTGTTTTTCTATTGTCACTTTGGCCAGTGGTTTCTCAATTTTGTTGAATCTTTCAGAGAACCAACTTTGGATTTTGTTGATTCTTTCTATTGTGTTTCTATTTTTTATTTCATATATTTCTTCTCTGATCTTTATTGTTTCCCTTCTTCTGGTGGCTGCAGGCTTTTTTTTTTTTTTTTTTTTGCTGTTCTCTTTCCATTTGTTCAAGTTGTGTAGCTAATGTTTTGATTTTGTCCCTTTCTTCCTTTTTGATGTGTGCGTCTATTGCCATAAATTGACCTCTGAAGGCTACCTTTCCTGTGTCCCAAAGGTTTTGGCATGATGTGATTTCAGTCTCATTTGATTCTAGGGATTTTTTATTTCATCTCTGATTTCTTCTATTGTCTGGTGGCTTTTAAGCAGGGCGTCATTCAGTTTCCATGTAATCGATTTTTTTTCCTTGCTCTTCCTTTTTTTAATGTCTACCTTGATGGCATTGTGGTCAGAGAAGATACTTTTGTATAAGCTCAATATTTTGGATTTTGTTGAGGGTTGCTCTGTGGCCGAAGATGGTGAATGTTCCATGCATGTTGGAAAAAACTCTGTACCTTGCAGCTGTTGGGTGGAGTGTTCTATATATGTCTATGAGTCCAAGTGAGCTGATTGTGTCCTTTAGCTCTTTTGTATCTTTGGTGAATTTCTTTCTAGATGTTCTGTCCTTTACCATGAGAGGTGTGTTGAAATCTCATACTAGTCTTGGGGAAATGTCAATTTTTCTTTTCAGTGATGTTAGGGTTTGTTTTATGTATTTTGGAGCCTTGCCATTGGGTGAGAACATGTTAATTTTGGTTAAGTCTTCATGATGAATCATGTTTTAATCATTATATAGTGCCCTTCTTTGACTTTTATGGTGTATTTTGTTTTAAAGTCTATTTTCTCTAAGATTAGTATTGCTAATCCTGCTATTTTTTGGTAGATGTTTGCTTGATGTATTTTCTTCCATCCTATGATTTTTAATAAATTTACATCTTTGTTTCTAAGGGGTGTCTCTTTTAGACAGTATATTGATGGATCCTGTTTTTTTTTTTTTTTTTTTTATCCATTCTGTCACTCTCTGTCTCTTTATGGATGTGTTTATGTCATTTATGTTCAGTGTAATTATTGATATGTGTGAGTTTATTGCTGTCATTTTGTAGTGCTTTTTTGTGGTGCTGACGTTTTCTTAGGTCCTCTTATTCTCCTATGCTGAATTCCTTTTTTTTTTTTTGTGGATTTTCTCTCATTTCTTCTGTTTTTGTGCATTTTGTTTTTATTGAGACTTTATGCTTTTCTTCTTTATTTTGATGAGTACGTTTATTAACTTTCTTTAAGGTTACCTGGATATTTACTCTTATCTTCCTAGGTTTGAACCAGTCTGTTATTACTTGTTATTGCCTTGCCTTCCTCTCCATTAGAAAGTTCAATACCTGCACCATTTATTCCTTTTTTTTTATTGCTCTGATGTGTGTTGTCATTTACAGATTAATCCCTCTCGTTCCTTGTTGTAATTCTTTTGGTTTTGAATAGTTCTTGAGAGTTCATTCCCTTGCCTCCTAGATTCACCATCATATTTAAATGAAAGTTTTGCAGGGTATATTATTCTTGGTTGGCAATTTTTTTCCTTTCAAGGTTTTATATATGTCATCCCATTGCCTTCTGGCCTGCATGGTTTCTGCCGAATAATCAGAGTTTAGTCTTATTATTTCTCCTCTGTATGTGCCTTTTCGTTTTTCTTGAGCTGCTCAGGATTCTTTCTTTCTCTTTGGTTTTAGCAAGTGTGATTATGATTGGGTGGTGATTTTCTTTTGCAGTCTACCCTATATGGGGTTTCTTGAGCTTCTTCCATGGTCAGCTTTTCATCTTTGGTAATATTAGGGAAGTTTTCTGTCAGCAATTCTTCAATGATCATTTCTGTGTTTTCAGTTTTTTCCCCCTTTTCTGGAACTCCGATCATTCGTAAAATTTTGCTTTTAATTGTGTGTCACTTAATTCTCAGGGTTTCTTCATTTTTCTTTTCTTCTGATTTTTTTCCTCAAACAAAATTGTACCCAAGTGTTTGTCTTTGGTGCTCTTCATTCTCCTTTGCCCCAGGTGGGTTGAGACTAACTGATGCATCTTAGATGGCCACTTACTAGCGTTTAAGACCCCAGATGCCTCTCACCAAAGTGGGATGCAGAATGTTTTCTTAATACATTTTCTTGTGCCAATTGATCTAGATGTCCCCTGAAACCACGGTCCCCAGACCCCCATCCTTGCTACTCTGGTCTTTGAAGCATTTAGCTGTTTTCAGGAATCTTCTTTGCTTTTCTTTTTGTTGTGTTATACTGACTTCCCCTGTGTTGTGTGTCACCCTTCCGTTCACCTAAAATAAGTTTTGTCTACTATCTAGTTAGTGAATACCTCTCTCTGTCCCTCCCCCCCAAAAATCAAAGAATATTTTCTTCTCTGTTTAAACTTTAATTAGAGTTCTTATAATAGCAGTCTCATACAGTATTTGTCCTTTTGCAACTAATTTCACTCAGCATAATGCCTTCCAGATTCCTCCATGTTATGAGATGTTTCACAAGGGATTCATCAATGTTCTTAAACTTTGTATAGTATTTTATTGTGTGAATATACCATAATTTCTTTATCCATTCATCTGTTGATTGGCACATTTTTTGCTTTCATCTTTTTGCTATTGTAAACAGTGCTGCAATGAATGTGGGTATACATATATCTGTTCATGTGAAGGCTCTTATTTCTTTAGGGTATATTCCAAGGAGTGGAATTGCTGGGTCGTAACTTTTTTTTTTATGGTAGTTCTATTTCTAGCTTTTTAAGAAAATGCCAAATCGATTTCCAAAGTGGTTGTACCATTTGACATTCCCACCAGCACTGTAAAAGTGTTCCAGTCTCTCCATAACCTCTCCAAAATTATTATTTTCTGTTTTTGGATTAATACAAGCCTTCTTGGAGTGAGATGGAATCCCACTGTAGTTTTGATTTGCATTTCTCTAATGGCTAATGATTGCGAGCTTTTCCTCATGTATCTGTTAGCCACTTGAATGTCTTCTTTGATAAAGTGCCTGTTCATATCCTTTCCCCATTTTTTAATTGGGTTATTTGTCTTTTTGTTGTTGAGTTTTCACAGTACCATGTAGATTTTAGAGATTAGAAGCTGATTGGAAATGTCATAGCTAAAACATTTTTCCCAGTCTGTGGGTAATCTTTTTACTCTTTTGGTGTAGTCTTTGGATGAGCATAAGTGTTTGATTTTTAGGAGCTTCCCTTATCTAGTTTCTTTTCTGGTATTTCCCTTATCTAGTTTCTTTTCTGGTATTTGTGCATCGTTAATAATGTTTTGTATACTGTTTATGCCATGTATTAGGGCTCCTAGCAATGTCCCTATTTTTTCTTCCATGATCTTTATCGTTTTAGATTTTATATTCAGGTCTTTGATACATTTTCAGTTAGTTTTTGTGCATGGTGTGAGGTGTGGGTCTTGTTTCATTTTTTTGCAGATAGATATCCAGTTATGCCAGTACCATTTGTTACACTGTTTTTCCCCACTTAACTGACTTTGGGCCTTTGTCAAATATCAACTGCTCATATGTGGATGGATTTATGTCTGGATTCATGTCTGGATTCTCAGTTCTGTTCCATTGGTCTATGTATCTGTTGTTGTACCATTACCAGGCTGTTTTGACTACAGTGGCAGTGTAATAGATTCTAAAGTTAGGTAGTGTGAGGTCTCCCACTTTGTTCTTCCTTTTCAGTAATGCTTTACTTATCCAAGGCCTCTTCCCTTTCTATATGACATTGTTGATTTTTTTTCCCATCTCATTAAAAAATGTCACTGGTATTTGAATCGGAATTGCATTGTATCTATCAATTGCTTTGGGTAGAATAGACCTTTTTACAATGTTGAGTCTTGCTATCCATGAGCAAGGTGTGTTTTTCCACGTATGTAGGTCTCTTGGTTTTTTGCAGTAGTGTCTTGTAGTTTTCTTTGTATAGGTTTTTTATGCCTCTGGTTAGATTTTTTCCTAAGTATTTTATTTTCGTGGGGGAGTATTTTAAATGGTATTGATTTAATGGTTTTCTCTTTGAAGTTCTCTTTGTTGGTGTAGAGGAATCTAACTGATTTATGTATATCTTGTATCCTGATACTCTGCTGAACTGTTTTATTCATTCCAGCAGATTTCTTGTGGATTCCTGTGTATAAGATCACGTCATCTGCAAATAGAGATACTTTTAATTCTTCCTTACCAATCTGGATTCCCTTTATTTCTTTACCTAACCTAATTGCTCTGGCTAGGACCTCCAACACAATGTTGAATAGAAGTGATGATAAAGGGCATCCTTGTCTGGTTCCTGTTCTCAAGGGGAAAACTTACAGCCTCTCTCTGTTTAGGATGATGTTGGCTGTTGGCTTTGTATAAATGCCCTTTATTAAGTTGAGGAATTTCTCTTGTATTCCTATTTTGCTGAGAGTTTTTTTTAATCAACAATCAGTCTTGGACTTTGTCAAATTCCTTTTCTGCATCAATTGATAATATCATGTGGTTCTTCTCTTTTGTTTTATTGATGTGATGGATTACACGGATTGTTTTTCTAATGTTGAACCATCCCTGCATTCCTGGTATGAATCCCACTTGGTCATGGTGAATTATTTTTTTTATATGTTGTTGAATTCTATTGTCTAAAATTTTGTTGAGGATTTTTGTGTCTAAGTTCATGAGTGATATTGGTCTGTAATTTTCTTTTTTAGCGTCTTTACCTGGTTTCGGTATCAGGGAAATGCTGGCCTCATGGAATGAGTTTGTGGTTATCCTTCCTTTTCTATGCTCTGAAATACCTTTAGTAGTAGTGGTATTAGCCCTTCTCTGAAAGTTTGGTATAATTCTCCAGTGAAGCTGTCAAGGCCAGGGCTTTTTGTTGTTGTTGTTGTTGTTGGGAGATTTTTAATTACCTTTTCAATCTCTTCTTTTGTTATGGGTCTATTTAGACATTCTACTTCTGTTTGTGTTAGTTTAGGTAGGTAGTGTGTTTCTAGGAATCCATTCATTTCTTCTAGGTTTTCAAATTGGTTAGAGTACAATTTTTTGTAGTAATCTGATATGAATCTTTTAATTTCGGTTGGATCTGTTTGATATTGCCCATCTCATTTCTTATTCGGGTTTTTAGCTTCTTCTCCTGTTTTTCTTTTGTCAGTCTGGCCAGTGGTTTATCGGTTTTGTTAATTTTTCAGAGAACCAGCTTTTGGTCTTGTTAACTCTTTCAATTGTTTTTCTATTCTCAATTTCATTTAGTTCTTCTCTAATTTTTATTATTTTATTTCTTCTGATTCCCATGGGCTCCTTTTGCTGCTCTCTTTCTGTTTGTTCGAGTTATTGGGTTAATGTTTTGATTTTGGCCCTTTTCTTTTTTTTGTTGTTTGCATTTGTTGGTATAAATTGACCTACGAGCACTGCTTTTCCTGGGTTCTAAAAATTTTGGTAAGATGCTATAGGCACTGTTTTAAGTGCTAGGGGTACAGCAGAAAAAACACATGCACACACAATGTTCTGTCCTCCCAAATCTTATATTCTAGTGGTAAGGGCTGAAAAATAATAAATAAGTAAATATATAGTGTGCCAGTGGTGAAGTATCAAGGAGACAAAAAAAAAAAAGAGAGAGAGAGAGAGGTAGAAGAAAAAGAGGAAAGTAAGGGGTTTAGTTGCAATGATAATGGAGGAAGAGTTCTATTTTATACCGTGGAGTCAGTCATAGATAATCACTTTGATAAGAAGTTATTTGGGCAGATACCAAGTTAAAGCAAAGGCATAAATCATATAGATATGGAGGGGACCTGGGGGAGTATTACATTCCAGGCAAAGAACAGCAAGCACAAGATTCCCAAGGTGGGAGCATGCTTAGTATGTACACAGAAGAGAAATGAGATGAATATGACAGAACAAGAAAGGGAAAACAGTAGGAAATGAACTTTTAAAACTGGTGATGAGGGCACTGCAGATCATGTAGAGCCCTGTAGACTACTGTCAGGATATTTTACTCTGAGTGATTGTTCGCGTTGTTAGTTGTTATCAAGTTTACTCTGACTCATGGTGACCTTATGTATAACAGAACAGAACATTGTCCAGTCCTGTGTCATCTTCATAATCATTGGTATATTTGAGTCTATTGTTGTGGCTATTTATTCATAAGGTTTTCACTGGATTATTTTCAGAAGTAAATCTCCAGGCCTTTCTTCCTAATCTGTCTTAGCCTGGAAGTTCTGCTGAAACCTGTCCAACTTGTGTGATCCTCTTGGTATTTGAAAAGCAGGTGGTATAGTTTCCAGTATCAGAGCAACACACGAACCACCACAGTAAGGCAAATTGACAGACAGGTGGAACACTGAGTGATGCTGGAGGCCATTACAGGGTTTTGAGGAAAGAAATGTCATGACCTTACGCATATCTTGAAATCACTCTGCTTGCTGTATAGAGAAGACACATGGTGAGAAGGCAAGTGAGGAAGTGGTGGTTGATTGCAACAATCCAGGCAAGAGAATATGGAACCTTTGATTAGAATAATGGTGGTGGAGATGGAGAGACATGGACGGATTCAGGATACATTTCAGAGGTAGAGTGGACTAGGACTTACTAGCAGATTTGATGTGGTGAATGAAGGACTGAAAAAAGTCAAGGATGACAGTCGTTTTTAGTTTAATCAAGCAAGTAGGTTGTGGGACTATTTATAGCATTAGGGAAGAGCGGAGAAGGAGCAGGTAGATGTGTAGGATTCAAGAGTGTAGTTTTCCATCTTTTGGGTTTAAGATACACATTAGAAATCCAAGTGGTGGGGTCGTAGAGTAGGCAGTTGAATATATGAGTCTGGAGTTCAGGGGTAAGGTCTAGGTTGACAAAACAAACATAAGAGACCTCAGTGAATAGGTGGTATTTAGAGTCCAGCTATATGAGATCATTTAGGAAGTGACTACAGAAGTAGAAAAGAAGAGATCCAAGATCTTCTACACTGAACCGTGGGAAATCCAATGTTCAGAGCTGTGCTGGGGCTAGGATGAGGCAAGTAAGACATGAACCCTGAGTGCAAAATTTAAGAAAACATCAAAAAACTCAGAAATCAAGATAAATGATATTTTAATGCAATATTTTAAAAAAATTAATGGAAAAAGCCATGATGAATAAAATATGAAAAATTTTATTAAAGATAGGATTAGTATTACTGAGTTTCCTATGGCCTCAAGCTCCAATATGGCACAGTGAAACACTGGTTCAAAGATCTGAAAGATGAGGAACAGGGTAAGCAGAGCTTTGATGTTGTCTTCAGTTGACTGAGTTAAACTTTAAAAGAAGGACATCTACTTACAGAGGGTCAATTCTGCTCTACTGGACCACCTAAAGTCTATTAGACCTAAGATTGCACTTATAATCTTTAACTTTATAATCTTGAGGCTTTCACAAAGGGAGCAAAAGATTGAAACCTTTTACCATATATCTTTTTAATTTTATAGAAAAAGATATAGATAGAATCAAGGGACAAATGAAAAACGAGGGGAAAAATGCAACACTTGTAGCAAAGGGATATTTTCCTTAATTTAAAAAGAGCTCTTACATCAGGAAAAGAAAAAGACGTCTAAACCATTTTTAAAAAGGGGCAAAGAATGTAAACAGTTCATTTAAAGAAAAAGATATAGAAGAAACTTTCAAATGTACTCAAACTCCTCCATAAGTTATATGCATATTCACATAATGAGATAGCATTTTAAACTACTTGATGGTGCATAATGTTAAGTTAATGAAAAACCCAGTATTGGTGAGAGTTGAGGAAACAAAGCACCTTCAAGCATAGTTGATGAAAGAACAAATTGGTGGGGTGTGTGTTTGTGGGTGTTTGTGTGTTTAATTTGGAAAGATGTATAAAAAATCTTAAGAGCATTAGTTTTTGGAAACCAGGACTAGAAAAAAGGGAGGCTTTTATTTTTTATTATATCTATTTGCACTGTTTGAATTTTGTGTTAATGTACACGCAATACTTTTTTGTAAATTTCACATATAGTGGAATTATGGCATGTTTTTTTATTCCAAGATACAAAAATGAATTTAATTCAGGTTTAAACATCTTTATGGATGACAAATTGCTTGGGATAGAGATTGAGTGCCATACACAAGTTAAAAGGAGCTATGGTACATGAGTGCCCTGCAACTTGGTATACGCAAAGAATGGATTTCCAAAATGGCTATGTTGGTGATAAGGTTTGGTTTTTCAATGCATTTGCCATAGATTCATTTAAATAATCATGAGAAAATACACTGAATTATTTTCTTCTTAATAATTCAATTTGTGGACATCAAATCATACATGTATGTAATTTCAGTTTTCCTAGGAACATATCTACTGCATAAAACAAAGCAACAAATAGAATATTTCTTCTCCTGAGAATAATTTGCTCTAAACATAACACATTTTAACTAAATAGCATAATTTTGTCACAGCACTTGCACTTCACAATGTTTAATATTTTGATCAATTTAAAAAATATATATGGTCTTAAAGTGTCTTCAACATTTTTGTCTAATTATCTTCATGTCCTTGGTTGTCACATTCTTCCTTGCAATGACATTTAAGTCTGGAAATAAGTCATAGAATGTTTAGCTTTATATAAATGCACTTGATAACAAGCTCCACTAAGTATGAACTCAGAAGCGCGAGTGTGTCAGGTCAAATATTACGGATACCACGTAGTAGCTGTTGTAGCCTTGGGTAAATCACTTAAACTCTCTGTGCCTTTTTCTCTATCGTAAAATGAGGTTAATACTGGCTTAGGCCTCGTTGACTTGTGATGATTAAATTGTCCAATTATTGTTGTTGTTGTATTTCCAAGGATATTACGTATCCATGAGGATAAGTGCAGGGCAACTTAGTAAAGAAAAAAAAGGGACAAATAAAAAATTCAGAGCCAAAAGTGTATGTGAATAAATGTCTAGGACTTTCCTTCATAAACTGCAGATGTTATTCAGCGTTGTTCTATGAAGTACCCATAGGACTGAGGTACTTTAATCATAGGTGCAACGGCATGCTGCACTAAACTAAGAGTCAAAGAAAGAGGGTGTAGCCTACTGTGTCACTATGCCCAAAGCTATACAGCTTTGGAAAAGCTCAGATATCCTTATTTAGCATGGGTCTCACCTATAAAATAAAAAGCAGGCGTCCCTGGGTAGCACAGTAAACTGAAAATTTGGAGGTTCAAGTCTACCCAGAGATGCCTTGAAATAAAGACCTGGCAATCTACTTCTGAAAAATCATCCATTGAAAACCCCATGGAGAGCAATTCTACTCTGACACACACAGGGTCATCCTGAGTAGGGATTCACTCTACGGCAATTGGTTTTGTAAAAAGGAAGTCATGTGTTAGGCGGTCTACAACGTGCCTTTAAAATTATCATAAAGACTTGAAAATTACCTTAACTCTTAAAAAGTTGCTGACTAAATAGTAGATGTGTGAAATTTGTTGATAGGAATGGGTCTGGTAAAGTATTTAATTAGTACCACAAGGAGGTGTGTATGTGTGTGTGTGTGTGTGTGTGTGTTGGGGAAGGGAGTACAGTGAATCAATAATGGGGACACTTTTACAGTAATGTAGTAACTTGCCAGTGAAGGCTATCAAATGAGGGATCAAATAATCGAGAGGTGTGAAACTTTAATTCAGGTCTATACTCTCATTACTTTTAATGAAATCTTTACTTCAATCTTTCCACTGCTGTTTTCCACATTTGCAGATAAGCTTAGTACCTTTCTTATCATAGACATTCTGAAATAACCAAGCACAGCAAAAGGGCAGTTCATTGTTGTTACACTGTATCCAATTTATGCAGAAAGTTGTTTGAAGGCTATGTCTGTCTCCCTCACATCTGAAGAATATCAATTTGGGAAACTAAAATAGTAAAAAAAAAAACCCAAAAACATGTTGTTAGGCAAACTGATTTAATAAGTGTCCTGCAGATGCATTTTACTGGGGCAAACTCTCCCTTTGGAGACTTTAAAGGCTCTTGGTAGCAAATGAAAGCAGTAAAAGAGATATTAATAAGCCAATGAGATTGCAAGAGAAAATGAAGCATCAACATTAACGAAATCTCCATTACGGAAAAATCAGGGTGCATTTTCCAAAGATTTCTAGGCCCTGAACCAGTGTAGTATTCTAGAGCAGAGGAAGCTATAGTAGCAATACACGCTCATGCAATTGATATAATTTACAAGCCCAATGAACTTGCTCTCATAACGTGCATTCAAGGTCATTAGCTATAAATGTAAAATCGTGTCAAGCAACCTCTCTAGGCTAACAAGAGAGGATGAAGTTGATTTTTATAATATTTCTTTAATTGTGACCCCATGACTAGGGCCTCTAAATTGCACAGTTCCAGAGGGGAATATTCATAACGTATTATCGTCTATGTGAACTGCAACCCCTGAAATGCAACCCCTGGAATTGTGTAATGTGATGGCCCTTCCGATGAGTATTTAGGCATCTATTTAGCAGATGCTCGATTTAGTGATAGCAATGTCAAAAGTCCTGCCAATCGTGCAGTTTACTCTTACTGATTCTTCTGGATTAGTCATCTTGCCAGTCTTCCCAGAAGCCATTAAGAAATAACACACAAGATCTGACTCCATCAGTTAGCAGTAGTGATCTAAGAAATGTATATAAAAAGTACCTTGAAAGAGTTAATTTATAATAGCTTCTTACTCCTTTTCACTGGTAGAATCAGTTTTACCACATTGTATAGTGGAAGAGTTTCTGAAAGAATTTCAGTTTTACTTATTATCAAAACTTTACAAATAGGGCCGAAGGCATTTAAGTAATTCAGAACCAAGCAACTGCATTCGTTTATTACCACATCCCTGCACATTTTCACTGTATCATCAAACTGAGTCAAAATGTGACAGATTGGTGAAGATGGACATGGCCATGTGAAAATGGACTTAGGGTGCAAGTAACTGAGAAAAAAATAAATTAGGTTTCTCACACCCACGGTGCTATAAATCCTGAAGGGAAGTCTAAAAGGGGCCTGTGAGTCAGTTTTTCCTTTGTGTGCCTGAAAAGTTGGAAAAATCACATATTTTCTCTTCAGTTCATTTATACTTTCCTACACTTTGAGAAAGTATGCAAGTCCTTCCAGCAGAGATATAAAGGTACAACTGTATGACCCTGTACCCATTGTGTGGGTTCCACATTCTCAATCTTCCATTAGGTAATTACAGGAGCAGCCTAGACTCAGTTATAATCAATAATGAATAAAATCATCACGATCAACTTCTACCATGTTACACAGTCCCTGCTGCCTTTCTAGAGATGGGTGGAGTTTGAGCTCTCTGGTTTTATAATTGCTCGTTCTGATCCCTTCACTCTGAGTTGGCTAGGATTCTCTGCTTCACTGATGCATCTCCTGGATCCCCTGTTGAATAAAAATAAAAGTGAGAAACTTTCCCCCTTGAAGGCTTACTGTAGACCAGAAGGAAATACGCTTATACACCATTGCTCCTGAGTGGCACCTGAGGCAATTTATAAGGGTGGCAAACAGGCTCTAAGGTGCCCAGCCCATGATCCCCGCTCCTGGGGTTTAGGCGTTTGTGTGATTCCCCTTATATCAAATGGAATATTACAAAGGTGATGCGCTGTCACTGCTATGATGGCTGTAGTTGTTAGCTGCCATTGAGTCATCCCCCCTACTCATAACAAGGTGCATTGGCTGAGAATAAAATCTTTGTCCTCCACGTGGAAAGTAAGAATTCTAACACTGAGCCATTGCTGTCCCCTTCAGCTATGATTAAGTTACTTATATGACTCCTTGATAGCACACTTTCTCTTTCTCCTTTGCTGGCTTTGCAGAAACAAGTTGTCATAACTAAGTGGCCTTGTTGGAAAAGCCCATGTGGCAAGGAACTGTAAGTCACCTCTAGGTACTAAGGGAAGCCTCCAGCAAGAAACTGAAACCCTCAGTCCTGAAGTAGCAAGAATATGAATTTGGCCAACAGCTTGAGGGAGCTTGGAAGCAGATCTTTCCTGGAGGCCCCAGTCGGCACTGAGATTGCTGCTTTGTGACACACTGAAGCAGAGAAACCACCTAAACTGAGCCTAGACTTCCAATCCACGGACAATAAATGTGTGTTATTTAAATCACTAAAATTGTGATGATCTGTTATACAGCAATAGATACCTAATACACAAGGCCTTCTGAAAGATAATATAATGCACCAGTAGTCTATGACTAAGTTATATGACATTGGGGTCTCATCAGCAAGTCTTCTAACTGAATCATTTTTTTTGAACACCCTGAGACCGGTCTCACACAAGAAATTATTGGGATAAAACTTGGATTATCAATTTGGTGAGCCTTCCATCAAAGACAAGAAGTTCCTTAGTAAATTAATCAGTGTTTATGGACTATTGAGTGGAGGAAGGTGTAGAAGTTGGTAATAATCTGATTCATTTGATAATTTTATTGTTTTTCCCCTCCTTTCTGTGCTGTTATCCCATGCCCACACAGCCTTAAAAAAAAAAAAAGTGATTCCAGCTGCTCTATATCAGCCCTCAGCTTTTGTCTCTATCATCTTTTTTCTGTCTTTACCCATCTTCAAAACCCTGTTCCCTAACTTCAAAGTTCTCCAAAATAGATATTGTAATGAGTGTAGGCAGAGTTTCAAGCCACATCAAAGGGACAAAATGACTCTTTTTTTTTCCTGCTTCTAGTCATTTAACTGCCTCAATCCCTAAAAACATTTTGATATTTCATGAGCAAGATACCTGATCTATTTGAAGGGGTATTCAGTTTTCTATATAGTACAGCATGTTCCTGAAAAAGAGATGATGAGATTCCCATTCAGCAAAAATTAGTAGGAAAAAACTAAATGTGTGCAAGTGTTTGAAGAACCCTTAGGCTTACTGTTTCAAAAATTCTGTGACTAAAGGCAAGTATAAGAACATTGGTCAACAAGAGTCCCAGAAAAAATGAAAGCTGAAGATTAAAACACATTTCTCATAGGAGAGTTAGCCAGCCTTTAAAACACAGGGAGAAACAGAGAAATTCTTTTGGTCACATTATATTATATGGCATAAGATTTATGTAAGTCTGTTCTTTTGTGGCCTTTTCAGTATTTTGTAGGATTAATTAACAAGGTTCCGCAACACCTCTGAGCTACTACTCTGAAATAGTACCTCTGAGATTTAGGCAAGTCAAATACAGAGGAGTAACTTTCAAAAAGAGATTAAATTAAATAAATTATCAAATTCTACATGGGATCTCAAAATCCCAACTCTGTCATTATATCCAGCCACCAAAAAGCAATCTCATTCTTCACTGAAAAAAAAAAAAGATTAACAAAGACTTCTATTTTGAAATTTTATGAACCCGAAATGTGTCTTCTATGAATGTAGCTTTCATTTGAGACCGAATTGGATATAGGGTCGCTATGAGTTGGAATTGACTTGACGGTGCTGGGTTTAGTTTTTTGGGTTTTTTAAAATATTTTTTCAAATATATGAATAGGCACTACAGACATGAATATGTAATATTCCAGTTCTTGTCTCCACCCCTACAGAGTACAAACATACCCAGAGAATAAACAAAAAAACACTTGGTTGAAAATAGGAAAGAAATTAGCTAGGTTTCCTAAACTATATTCCCCAGATTCCAGTGTTTGTGAGATATTAAGGAGTATAACTTGAACAAAATAACTGGTGATAATTTTACTTTCAAAATTAGATGTTTTAGTAAAATGGTGCAGCCACTTTGGAAAACAGATCAGCGGTTCCTCAAAAAAGTTAAACATAGAATTACCATGTTGTCGTGTTGTTAGGTGCCATCGAGTTGGTTCCAACTTGTAGTGATCCTATGTACAACAGAATGAAACATTCCTGTGCCATCCTCATAATCCTTGCTATGCTTGAGCCACTGTTGCAGTCACAGTGTCAATCCATCTTATCGAGGGTCTTCCTCTTTTTCCCTGACTTTCTCTGCCTTACTAAGCATGACATCCTTCTCCAGGGACTAGTCCCTTTTGATAACATGTCCAACGTATGTGAGACAAAGTCTTGCCATCCTTTCTTCTAAGGAGCATTCTGGTTGTACTTCTTCCAAGACAGATTTATTCATTATTTTGGTAGTCCATGGTACAGTCAATATTCTTCACCAACACCACAATTCAAAGGCATCAGTTCTTCCTTATTCATTGTCCAGCTTTCACATGCATATGAAGTGATTGAAAATACCATAGCTTGGGTCAGGTGCACGCAAGTCCTCCAAGTGACATCCTTGTTTTTCAACACATTAAAGAGGTCTTTTGCATCAGTTTGCCCAATGCAATCCATTGTCTGATTTCTTGATGTCTGCTTCCATATGAGCGTTGATTGTGGATCCAAGTAAAATGAAATCCCTGACAGCTTCAGTCTTTTCTCCATTTACCATGCTGTTGCTTATCGGTCCAGTTGTGAAGATTTTTGTTTTCTTTATGTTGAGATGAAATCCATACTGAAGGCTGTATAGTCTTTGATCTTCATCAGTAAGTGTTTCAAGTTCTCTTCACTTTCAGCAAGCAAGGTTGTGTCATCTGCATATCACAGGTAGTTAATGAGTTCTCCTCCAATCTTGATGCCATGTTCTTCTTTATACAGCTCAGCTTCTTGGATTATTGGCTCAGCATACAGATTGAATAAGTATGGTGAAAGGATACAACCTTGACATACACCTTTCCTGATTTTAAACCACGCGGAATCCCTTTGTTCTGTTCAAATGACTGCCTCTTGCTTATGTATGGGTTCCTCAAAAGCACAATTAAGTGTTCTGGAATTCCTACTCTTTGCACTATTATCTATAGTTTATTATCAACCACACAGTAGAATACTTTTGCATAGTCAATAAAACACAGGTAAACACCTTTCTGGTATTCTCTACTTTCAGCCAAAATCCATGTGGCATTAGCAATGACATCCTTAGTTCCATGTCTCTTCTAAATTAGGCTCAAACTTCTGGCAGCTCCCTGTTGGTGTACTGCTGCAACTGCTTTTGAATGATCTTCAGCAAAATTTTACTTTACCATGTCACCATATTACCCAGAAATTCCACTCCTAGGTAAGAGAATTAAAACATATGTTCACACAAGAACTTGTACATGAATGTTCATACCAGAATTATTAATAATAGCCAAAAAGCAGAACCAACTCAAATGTCCATTAACAGATGAATGGATATACAAAATATAATGTAACTGGACAATGAAATATTGGGCAATAAGAAGGCATGAAGTACTAATACATGTTAACAACAGAAATCAATCATTAGGGTAAGTGAAAAAATTCTGACAAAAAGGGACAAATATTATATAAAATGGACAGAATAGAAAAATCCATAGGAACAGAAAGTAGATTTTTGATTGACTAAGGCCGGGGAGTGGAGGAATAGGAAGTGGCTGCTAAAGAGTAGAGGGTTCTGTTTTGGGATGGTCAAAATGTTCTGGAATTGGACAGTGGTATTGGTTGTACGAGTCTGTGAATATTCTAAAAAATTACTGAACTACACACTTTAAATGATTGAATGCTATGATATGTGAATTGTATCTCAATAGAGCTCTTAAAAACAGATTTTAATATATTTTTTAAAAACTTCAGTATTTATATAAAACTGAAGTTAATAGCAGTGAGTAGTAATAATGTTTGTACTAATGAAGTTTTAGAAATAATGTGATATACCAATGAATAAATAGCAGGATATCCTATAAGTATGGAAGAAAAAACTTGAGACACATTTGATTATCCTTGTCTTATAATTTTAATACATCAGTAATTTAAAAATTCTTAATGTAATAAAATTATTTAAAATCACTCTAATATGAGGATTTTAAAAAGTATGTTGGTGTTAGGTGCCATCAAGGTCAAGTAGGTTCTGACCCATAATGACCCTGTGCAAAACAGAATGAAACACTGGTGGTCTCGCATCATCCTCATGATTGTTGCTATGCTTGAGCCATTTGTTGTAGCCACTGTGTCAATCCACCTCCTTGAGAGTCTTCCTTTTTTTCACTGACCCTCCACTTTACCAAGCATGATGTTCTTTTCCAGGGAATGGTCTCTCCTGAAACCATGTCAAAAGTATGTGAAGACGAAGTTGTTATCCTTGCTTCTAAGGAGCATCTGGCTGTACTTTTTCCAAGACAGATTTGTCCATTCTTTCGGCAGTCCATTAAACCAAGTAATGGAGAAAAACAAAAAGGAAAAAAGAAAAAATAAATAAAAATTAGAAAAAAGAAAGAAAAAGAAAAGCCCCTAGGGAACCCATGGTGCAGCTGTGTGGACTGGGGAGGTGCTTCCAGGCTGCACAGTACACACTGGCTATAAGGGGCTCTCAAGCCTCAAAAACAAAAAGAAAACAAACAAAAAAAAGAAATGCCCCCCCCCAGGGATCCCACCAACCCAGCTGGGGAAGCTGGGGAAGTGGCTCCCAAGCCGTGCAATACAGCCCAGCTAGAGAAAAACAAACAAACAAAAGAAAACAGCACGAAAAACTCCCCCAGCTAAGACAGCGCTCAGAAGTCAATTTATAGCAATAGATGCACACATTGAAAAAGAAGAAAGGGGCAAAATCCAAACATTAGCTATACAACTTGAACAAATAGAAAACTACAGCAAAAAAAGCCCACAGCCACCAAAAGAAACGAAATGATAAAGATCAGAGCAGAAATAAATGAAATAGAGAATAGAAAACAATAGAAAGAATCAACAAAACTAGAAGTTTATTCTTTGAAAGGATCAACAAAATCAACAAACCACTGGCCAAACAGGCAAAAAAGAAACAGAAGAGGACACGAATAACCCAAACAAGGAATGAAAGGAGGAACATTATGACAGAACCAAGTGAAATAAAAAAGGATCATAACATAGTATTATGAAAAACCACAAATTTTATGAAAAACCAACAAATTTGAAAACCTAGAGGAAATGGACAACTTTCTAGAAACACTCTACTTACCTAAATTATCACCTACTGAAGTTGAAAAATCTAAACAGACCTATAACAAGAGAAGCAATAGAAAAGGTAAAAAACAAAAAACAAAACAAAACAAAAACTCCCAACAAAAAAAAAAGCTCTGACCCAGATGGTTTCACTGGAGAATTCTATCAAACATTTGGAGAAGAGCTTATGCCAGTACTACTGAAACTATTTCAGAATGTAGAAAACGAAGCAATGATTCTGAATTCATTCTATGAAGACAGCACAACCCTGATACCAAAACCAGGCAAAGAATCCACACACAAAAAAAGAAAATTACAGACAAATATCTCTCCTGAATATAAATTCAAAAATTCTCAACAAAACTCTACCCAATAGAATTCAACATCATATCAAGAAAACAATACACCACAACCAATCAGGATTCATACCAAGCATGCAAGGAAGGTTCGACATTAGAATATCAATCAACATAATCCACCACAGAAATAAAAGGAAAGAAAAGAATCACATGATCATCTCAATGGACACAGAAAAGGCATCTGAGAAAGTCTAATACCCATTCCTAATAAAAACTCTCAATAATATAGGTATAACCAACCAACCAACCCATTGCCATCTAATTGATTCTGACTCATAGTGACCCTATAAGACAGAGTAGAACTTCCCCATAAAGATTCCAAGGAGTGCCTGGTATAGAAGAGAATAGGTAGAGAATGCAAATTCCTCAACATAAGGAAAAGCATCTATGCAAAACCAGCAGTCAACAACATTCTTAATGGAGAGAGGTTGAAAACATTCCCCTTGAGAACAGGAACAAGACTAGGATGCCCTTTATCACCACTCCTATTTAACATTGTTTTGGAAGGCCTACCTAGAGTAATAAGGCAAGAAAAAGAAATAAAAGGCATCCAAATTGGTAATGAAGAAGTTAAACTGTCCCAATTTGCAGATGATATGCTACTATACATAGAAAACCCAAAAGACTCCATGAGAAAACTACTGGAACAAATAGAAAGATTCAGCAGATTAGCAGGATACAAGATATACAAAAATCAGTTGGATTCCTATACGTCAATAAAGAGAATGATAAAAAGGAAATCAGGAAAAGAATACCATTTATAATAAAAAAAATAGCCCCTAAAAAATAAAATACTTAGGAATAAATCTAACCAAGGATGTAAAAGACCTATACAAAGAAAACTACAAAACACTGCTGCAAGAAACCGAAAGAGATTTACTAAAATGGAAAAACATACCATGCTCATGGATAGGTAGACTCAACATTGTGAAAATGACAATTCTACCCAAAGAAATTTACAAATACAATGCAATCCCCATCCAGATACCAACAACATTCTTTAAGGAGATGGAAACACTTATCATTAACTTTATATGGAAAGGAAAGAAGCCCTGGATGGTAAAGTACTATTGAAAAAGAAGAATAAAGTAGGAGGACTCTCACTACCTGTCCTCAGAACCTACTATACCGCCACGGTAGTCAAAACAGCCTGGTACTGGTACAATGACAGACACATTGACCAATGGAACAAAATTGAGAACTCAGATGTAAATCCATCCACCTATAGTCACCTGATCTTCAACAAAGTCCCAATATCCATCAAATAAGGAAAAGGGAGTCTTCTTTAACAAACGGTGGTGGCAAAACTGGATGTCCATCTGCAAAAAAATGAAACAGGAACCATATTTCACACCATATACAAAAACTAACCCAAAATGTATTGAAGACCTAAATATAAAGCCAGAAACTATAAAGTTCGTAGAAGAAAAAATAGGATCAACACTAGAGGCACTAACACAGCATTAACAGGATATAAACCATAACCAACACACACAACTCTAGAAGATAAGCTAGATAACTGAGCTCTTCTAAAAACTAAACACTTATGCTTATGAAAAGACTTCACCAAAAGAGTAAAAAGAGAACCAAAGCCTGGGGAAAAAAAATTGGCTATTACGAATCTCACAATGGTCTAATCTGTAAACTCTACAGGAAAATCCAACACCTCTACAACAAAAAGACAAATAACCCTATTAGAAAATGGGCAAAAGAAATGAACAGACACTTCATCAAAGAAGACATTAAAGCAGCTAACAGACACATGAGGAAATGATCGCAATCACTAGCCATTAGAGAAATGCAAATCAAAACCACGATGAGATACCATCTCACCCGGCATTACTGACACGAATAAAATAAACAGAAAATAACGAATGCTGGAGAGGCTACGGGAAGATTGGAACTCTTATGGACTGCTGGTGGGAGTGCAAAATGATACAAGTACTTTGGGAAATGAAATAGAAATACCATATGATCCACCAATCCCACTGCCAAGAATATATCCTAGAGAAATAAGAATCGTCACACGAATAGACATATGCACACCCATGTTCATTGTAGCATCAAAACGATGGAAACAACCTAGATGCCCATCAATAGATGAATGAATAAACAAACTATGGTACATACACACAATGGAGTATCACGCAATGATAAAGAAAAATGATGAATCTGTGAAGCATCTCATAGTATGGATCAATCTGGAGGGCATTATGCTCAGTGAAATAAATCAATCACAAAAGGGCAAATATTATATGAGAGCACTACTATAAAAACTCATGAAAAGGTTTTCACACAAAAAGAAAGTCTTTGATGGTTGCAAGGAGAGGAGGGGAGTGGTGGGGATGGAAAAACACTAAATAGACAATTTTGGTGAAGGGTTTTGGGTGGTTAAGACAGCATACAATACTGGGGAAGCCAGCACAACTTGTACAAGGCAAGGTCATGGAAGCTCCATAGACACATTCAAATTCCCTGAGGGACTGAGTTGCTGGGCTGAGGACTGTGGGGACCGTGGTCTTGGGGAACATCTAGCTTAATTGGCATAACACTATTTATAAAGAAAGTGTTCTACATTCTACACTGGTGAGTAGCGTCTGGGGTCTTACCAGCCTGTGAGCAGCCATCTGATACTCCACTGGTCTCACCCTTTCAGGAGCAAGGGAGAATGAAGAAAACCAAAGACAGAAAGGAAAGATTAGTCCAAAGGACTAATGGACCACAACTACTACAGCCTCCACCAGACTGAGTCCAGTACAACTAGATGGTGCCCGGTTACCACCACTGACTGCTCTGTCAGGATCACAATAGAGGATCCCAGAAAGAACTGGAGAAAAATGTAGAACAAAATTCAAACTTACAAAAAAAAGACCAGACTTACTGGCCTGACAGGGACTGAAGAAACCCCAAGAGTATGGCCCTTGGACACCCTTTAACTCAGTAATGAAGTCATTCCTGAGGTTCACCCTTCGGCCAAAGATTAGGCCCATAAAATAAAACAAGACTAAAGGGGAACACTAGACCAGCAGCAAGAACTAGAAGGCAGGAGGGGACAGGAAAGCTGGTAATAAGGAACCCAAGGTAGAGAAGGGACAATGTTGACATGTTCTGGTGTTGTTAACCAATGCCATGAAACAATATGTGTACTGTTTAATGAGAAACAAGTTTGTTCTGTAAACCTTCATCTAAAGTACAATAAAAAAGTGACATTTCCCAAGATATCTCTTCTCCATTTCCAGTTTTCCTGATTTCTTCACTAAATTTTTTATTGTACCCTATTCTTTCAGAGACACCCCTTTGCCTCTCTAATCAATAACTTTCTTTAACAAGAGGCAGTTTACTGCAATTGTTAAAGGCATGGTTCCTGGATTCAATTCCTTGGCTCTACCACATGCATAGAGCAAGTTACTTAACTGCTCTGTGCCTGTTTTCCCATCACCAAGATGGCAACGATAATAATACCTGCCTCATAGGGTGGTTTAGAGGATTGAATGACTTAAAACATGAAATTAAATTCTTCATCATTATTATAACAATTATATAACAAGTGATAGATGCCAGTTACTGTTCTAAACACTTTAAATATAGTACACATTTTGTTCTCATCTCATCCTTGTGTCTCTGTGGTTCTTTGTCAATGTTCTTTATCTTTCATTATTGTGTATTTGTAAAGGTAGGACACTTCTCTCTGAAATAATTTTTCCCATACAACATTTTCTTATCCTGAGTATCAATATAATATCCTTCACTATTATCTCATTTTTCTACCTATGGTGTGACTTCTCATATTCATGCAATATATATTTATTACATGTTCACTCTTACTGAACAATTTACTGTGCTGTTCAAATTCACCAGACGCTCCTTGGAAACTCTATGGGGCAGTTCTACTCTGTCCTATAGGGTCGCTTTGAGTTGGAACCGACTCGATGGCAACAGGTTTAGGCACTATAGGGATATATAATATCTATATATAATATTTACTTGATGGCACACAACAACAACAAATCAATATTTTAAAAGCCATAATACCCAGTGCTTGTGCGGTTATCCTATATCTTTGTTGGTCATTACAAATTGATACAACTCTTTTGGAAAGGAATATGGAAATACATAGCAAGGCTCATAAAGACACAGATTCTCTTGGATCAAGTAATATTTGTTGTAGAAATAAATCACAAGGTTCTATTTTATAGGATGCAACAAACTATATAAATGAACATGTTTATTGCAGCATTGTATATGAAAGAAAACAACTAAGAAACAGTCTACATGTAAAACAATAGGTTAATGGTACATGGAGAGTATCCAAAAATTCATATTGAAAAAAGTTGTGGTATACTAACAGAATGGATGGAATATTGTGCCACTACTAAAACTTGTAATTATGAACATTATATAGAAACATGAATATATTTATAATGTATTGAGTTTTAAAAGCATTCAACTGAATATACCCAATTATTTCAAAGACATAACAGATATTTTTATATGAGCAGGGTTTAGAAAATAACATGCAAAAAAGAAGTCATGATGAGGTCATGATATTTTGGATTTTTTTCTTAAAATTGTCTGTAATGAGACCGTTTCCATTCCTTTTCATGTAAAACAGGAAAAAATTAGAAAAATATGTAGAGTGTATGGTTCCCCACACTTAGTGAACTTAGTATTAAATGCTGAATGGTTTGAATAGACAACAAATGCACCTGAAGACTTTGGGGAGGAGTCAGCCTCAACTTCTATAACCAGTTATTGGTCCTCTTATATTTCATTCTAGAATTTCTAGTCTTTTATTTTGGACCATACTCCTCTAATTTGGGATCCCCAGCAACAATACTGATGTCTAGGAATAGATTTGGCTATTAAATAACAGCAGACTGGTACTGTATTTTTACACAAATAATGCCCATTCTGTTTGTTTGCCAACCATGCCCACACCTCTCCCCCAAAGGTATTTTTGTGAGCGTGCTATGCTAATTTTTTTTACAGACACATGTGGGTTGCCTCAGTTGGCAAACAAATGTAGAGCACAAGCATTATTTGTGTAAAAATATGGTATGCTCCACTTTGAGTTGCAACAGTGAGTCTAATAATTTTTCTTGTTAATTTTTTTGATGTAGTCTATTACTTTTGTTTTTTACATATAAATATTATCAGCAGTTTGATAGTGGCCAAGAGTGACATGAAATTAATTGAGGTATTAAGAAATGCTCACAAATATTGGGGATATGTGAATTTTCAACAAAATTTTGAATCTTTAAATCTAGAGCTAAATGAATTTTCAATAAACATTGATGATCTTCTAAATTATATTTACTGTCATATGCTGAGTATTATCTAAAACTTCATAGTATTAATATTTCAAAGAGTTGAATGTCACCTGAATCTCTTCATTTTAAAAACTGGCCTCATAATTGAGCCAAAAATAGTTCCTTATTTTTCATTTCCCATCAATCTATTTGACATTTTTAGTACTTCCTGGATTTGAGACTAGGACAAAAATAGCATAAGCACATATTATAATATTTAGTTATTTCTGAAACCCAGAACTCCATAAGCACACAGAATAAATGTTTCATAAACTAAAAAATTAAACTATGCTTCTGGGATGACTGAGCATATCCTTATAAGATAAATAGAAAAATTGTATTCATTTTCACTCAAAAACAACAGTCTAAGTATGCCATAGTATTATTTGAGATCATTACAAAAAAAAAAAATTAAGAGTTGGACAGAACTTTGGCTTTCCTCTCATGTTTACTCTAATCAGTGGTCTGTGGATAACAAGTAGTTTAATGAATGAATTCCAGATAGTTCTCTGTGCTGGTTCAAAATGCTAGAGGAAGATGTGCTCATGTCATCAACACCTGCTTCCTTTTGAAAGTCATATCTAACATCACTTTGTCTATGAAGATTTTCCTCATACCCAACTTTCCTTCATCCCTCTGAGAGATAATCCATAATCCTTTTTGTATTAACCGCTGTACCATGTATGGTGGGTTTTTTTTTTTTTTTGGACATCTTTTAAGTTTTACTGCACTTATTTTTTTTTACATGCCTTTCTGTTTCACTCTGCAAACTCTGAACCTGCACATTGAGAAAAACAATGGTGTTTCACTTCCCTTTGTGTCTCTAGTGTCTAACACTGACTGTAAGAGATTGTTTGCATTAGTAGTCCCAATTTTTAACCCTCTTAGTATTAAAAAAATTTTTTTTTCTTTTTTTAGTATCCATGCCATTTACATGTCGCCATGTAGTATCCTCTCACTTTGACTCTGGATCTGCTTTGGTCAATGAGATGTCAGCAAATGCAATGCAAACATGGGATTGAAACGTGCTTGTGTGACTGGGTTTGCTTGCTCTCGCACTCTGCCATGGCCATTAGAACATGCCCAGATTAGTCTGCTGGAGGATGAGAGATACAGGGTAATTTCAGTTTCCCTAGGGGAGACATCCTAAATCATCCAATAGCCAGCCAATTACATACACGTGAGCAAGTCCCGCTGAGATCAAAAGACTACCCTGCCTAGCCAGTAAAGATTAGTAGAGATGCTACTCAGCCACCCCAGATTCATAAAAATAATTTCTTATTGTTAATATGCAAATAAGTTTTGGTGTTGCTACTTGCAATTACTTTGGCACTAAATAGCTGATACCTCTTTCTTCATGTAGTCCAGCTCCTCAGATTATTCTCAGATTGTGAATTTATATATATTTGAAATTTTTGAAGAACATGAGCTATGAAACCTCATTCAAGAAAGAGTAATCTTAATAACCCTATTAGTTAAATTAAATATATAAATGAAAATCTTCCCACAAATAAAACTCCAGTCCAGATACCTTAACTGGTGAACTCTACCAACTATTTAAGGAAGAAATAATACCAATTCTACACAAACTCTTCCAGAAAAATAGAAGAGGAGGGATCACCTCTCAATTCACTGTATGAAGTCAAAATTAGCCAATACCAAAACCAGACAATGGCATTAAAAGGAAAGTTGTAGACCAATATCTCTCATGAACATACATACTTTCCGTTCCTAGGATAAACACAATTTGGTGTTGATACATTATCCTTCACGTACATCGACATACATGACTATTGCAATAAATATAGAAAAATCATCATTTGACAAAATTCTACACCCATTAGTTAAAAAAAAAAAACCTCTCAGAAACTAGAAAGCAAATTTTCTGAACCTGATAAAACACATTTAGAGGAGTACATCACATTTAATTATAAAGAAATTGTATCCTCTTAGATTGGTTTTTTTTAGATTGGGAACAATGTGAAGGTGTTCACTCTTACTACTTCTGAAAATTCACCATTATATTAGAGATACTAGCCAGTCTAACAAGGCAAAAAATATATATATACAGATTTGAAAAGAAGAACTAACATTGTCTTTATCTACAGACAACATAAGGAATCTACAAAAATGTCACTTTCTATCAAAGCACAGAAGATGAATATGTACATTTCTATATACTCAAAACAAAAAAAACCCAGTGCCGTTGAGTTGATTCCAACTCACAGCGACCCTATACGACAGAGTAGAACTGCCCCATAGAGTTTCCAAGGAGCGCCTGGAGGATTCAAACTGCCAACGCTTTGGTTAGCAGCCATAGCACTTAACCACCACGCTATCAGGGTTTCCATTTCTATATACTAGCAATTAACAGTTCAAGTTAAAATTTAAAAAATACTCTATGATAGCATCACAAGCATGACATACTTAGGGATACATGTAACAATATGTGCATCAACTATACACTGCTGAGAGAAAACACAGAAGTCCTAAATAAATGGAAAGATATAATGTATTCATGGACAACAACACTCAAAATTGTTGAGATGCCAATTTACCCCAAACTGATCTTTTGAATCAATGAAATTCCAATCAAAATCCTAGCTTTCTTTTTTTGTGGAAATTGACAAAATGATTCTAAAAATGTATATGAAAATGCAAAAGATCTAGAATTTACAAAACAATCTTGAAAAAAGAAGAACAATTTCAAGGTCTAAAAACTTCAGTACATATTATAAAGCTACATTATTCAAGATAGTGTGACATTAGTGAAAGAATAGACATATAGATTAATGAAACAGAATAGAGTTTAGAAACAGACCCACACATATGTGGTTAATTAATTTTCCAACAAGGTGCCATGTTACTCAGTGGGGGAAAAGACAGTCTTTACAAAAAATGGTTACGGAACCTCAACCCTTATTTCACATGACATACAAAAATAAAGTCAAATATGTGTCATAGACCTTAACGTGAAATTTTTAGAAAAGTAGAAATGATGTGTGACCTTCGGTTAAAAAAAAGATTTATTAGGCAAAAAAAGTGAAAGGAAAAAAAATAAAGGTATTTAGGACTTCATTAAAATTAAAATAAAATGAAAAAACCCTTCTGATCTTCCAAAGGTACTATTAAAAAAATGAAAAGGCAAGCCACAGACTGGAAGAAAATATTTGCAAAATATATATCAGATAAAGGATTTGTATCAATACATAAAGAACTTTTGCAACTCAATAATAATAAGATAAAAAATCTGATTTTAAAAAATGAGCAAAATATTCAAACAAATACATAAACAAATGGCAAGCAAGCACAGAAAAAGATATTCAACTTATTAGTTATTAGGGAAATGCAAGTTAAAACCACAATGAGAAAAAAAAGAAAACACACAATGTGACAGTACTACACACCTACCAGAAGGGCTAAAATTAGAAAGAACTGACATTACTCAGCATTGGTGAGCACCTGGAACCATCACACATTACTGATGAAATGTAAAATGGTACAGTAACTTCAACAAATAGTTTGGCAGTTACTTATAAAGTTAAACATACATCTACCATATGACCCATCCATTCCACTCCTTGGTATTTACTCAGAGAATTGCAGACATATGTTCACAACAAAAGCTTGTATTACAATGTTCAGAGTAACCGTATTTATAATAGCCAGAAATGGAATAACACAAATGTCCATCATTGGTGAGTAGATATATAAATTGTAATTTATCCATAAAATAGAATACTACTCAGTAATGAAAAGAAACAAAGTATTGTTACACGGAACAACATTGATGAATCTCAAAAGCATTATGCTGCATGAAAGAAGCCATACCCCAAACGTTACATGTTCTACAATTTCATTCATATACTTTTCTGGAAAAAAGCAAAACTATACAGTCAGAAATCAGATCAGTGCTGAGTTCAGGGGTTAATTTCCTGCAAAGGGGCACGATGAAATTTTTTGAGGAAGTGGAAATGTTGTATATCTTTATCGTTAGTGGTAGTTACACATTTGTGTATGTTTGTCAAAACATATCAAACTGTACTTTTACAATGAGTAAATTTTAGTTAATGCAATTATACTACAATAAAGCTGATTGAAAAATAAAAAGTATAGCTACAACAATAGATCTTCACTTCCCTTGAGTAGCAGAAGAAGGAGAGTTAGGAATAGGAAGCAGGAATGGAATGTGTATCTGGTTGCCTCTATGAACAACTGTTTCCTACGTCACGAGACCAGAAGAACTGAATGGTGCCTGGCTACCATACTGAATGTTTTGATCAAAGAGTCAGTAGAATACTGCTTATCAAAAGAGGTTAAAATGTGGAATAGAATTTCAGATTCTCAATGGAATTCAGACTTTCTGGAGCTGTTAAGGTTGGATGAACCCCCTAAACGATTGCCCTGAGATAATCTTTAAACTTTAAACCTTAAGCCAAAACTATCCTCTGAAGTCTTCTTTGAACAAGACAATAGTTTGGCTTAATTTGTAAAGCATGTCAGTATTGAGAATTGCTTTTTCAAAGAATTATCTATGTGGGATCAAATTGACAACAGCGTCCCGAAAGGTTAGATGAGAAGCTTAGAGAGCAGTAGGTTTATGTTAACAGTAGTGGAAAATTTGGAAAATGATAGCGAGAATGGTTAAAACAACTTGAAGAATTTAATCAGTTACTGAATTGTACATGTAGACAATGTTGGGACGGTGTATCTTTTGTTGTGTGCATTTTCACACACACAAAAATAAGAAGTAAATAAAGTTAATAATTAAAAAAAGAAAAATCAGAAAAAAGAGTATAAAAGTGAATGATATAGAATAAGTTCCACTTCTGCTGAGCCACCAGTTTTGTTTAGTTTCTTTTAGGCGTCAAATATTTATTATTATTATTATTAATGGAGTGTTTTTATTACTTTTCATTAAAAAATAAAAAGTATAAAAAATAGACCAAAAATTATATACAGTTCATCAACTAAAAAAAAAATGAACTAAAGAGATACAAAATCTGTTATAAAAGAGTCATGTAAGATATACACAGATATAATATTTTTCTGCCCTTCAACAGTCTGTGATTACATATACATAGATGCTTACCATACCTCTTGCCCTTCCTAAAAGCAAAAGATCAGTTCAGATGCTAGGAAAGACCAGGTACTGGGAAGATCAGGAACTAGAAAGAGGAAGGGAACAAACTATATATATATTTTTTATTGTTGTCATGGATTGAATTGTGCCCCCTGAAAATATGTGTATCAATTTAGCTAGGACATGATTCCCAGTATTGTGTGAATGCCCACCATTTTGTCATCTGATATGATTTTCCTACGTGTTGTAAATTCTATCTCTATGATGTTAATGAGGTAGGATTAGTGACAGTTATGTTAGTAAGGCAGGACTCAATTTACAAGATTAGGTTGAGTATTAAACCAATATCTTTTGAGATATACAAGAGAGAAGCTGGCAGAGAGACAAGGGGACCTCATACCACCAAGAAAACAGCGCTGGGAGCAGAATGCATCCTTTGAACCTGGGGTCCCTGGGTCTGAGAAGCTCCTAGACCAGGGGAAGACTAATGACAAGGACCTTCCTCCAGAGTCAACAGAGAGAGAAAGCCTTCTCCTTTCGCTGATGCCCTGAATCTGGACTTGTAGCCTATTAGACTGTGAGAGAATAAATTTCTCTTTGTTAAAGTCTTCCACTTGTGGTACTTCTGTTATATCTGCACTAAATAACCAAGATAATTGTGAAACATCTTTTTTTTCTAATCAAAGTTATTTTTATTTAAATAAACTGGTACATATCGGCCAAAGTCAATTTCAGTAAATAGCCAAGTAATTTTAACACAGAGTTTGTAATAAAAATCCAATATATTTAATTCCAAATAATATTTTGAAGTGACAGTACGCTGAGTTTATCAATGTTTAATCGCTAAATTTGCTGTTTACTACTAAACAGGGGGGTTCTCTTTGAAGCTTGCTGAGATTGCTCAAATCTCCAAACAGATCAATTGTGGTCCCCATTATCCTTAGTGGAATATAACCTGGAGACAAACCCATTGCTGCCGAGTCGATTCGGACTCATAGAAACCCTGGAAACTATGTCTTGCTAAAATTACCAGTTGAGATGGATGATGAGGTGAGTTAGAAGACAGATGGTATTGAGAGGGAATTATTTCTCAGTTCTTAGAAGTGCACCCTTAGAATACATTCATAATAATATAGAGGATCTAGCTCTAAGATTCTATAACCCTAAGACTTCACGACTACAGTCAGCCTTAAAAATCATCATTAAAACTTTACGCAGGCTCAAATCTTTCTATTATTCCTCACTCTTCACTTCCACTTTGGCATTTATGTATTTCCTAACTAATTGTTGTTGTTGGGTGCCCTCAAGGCGGTTCCGACTCAGCAGCCCTATGTACAACAGAACGAGGCACTGTCCGGTAGCCCAAATGAATTAAACGCTGTTTAAAACAAAACAATAAAAACTCTCATATATCTTTGTGAAAGCCTACAAAGTAAAATGACAAAAGAACAAACTTTGGTTGTTTATTGGTTGTTATATTGTTTTCTTCCCTGAGATTAGATATTTTTCAACATACACAAGAAAACAATGAGGAATAGGAGTACCTTCCTTTTAGGCTCTATTTGTTGTATCTCCACTTTCTTATGGAGTAATTACTCAAGTTAAAAGGGCAGCTATAGCTTATCTGGCAAGAAATACTAAATAATTCTAGTATTTTTGCCTGCCAGACTTTGACTAAATACCACAAGCACAAACATAGTCTCTTAAAAAGCTAAAGGACCAAATGTTGTAACTCCAACGAGCCTATTTGTGCCTCTCTCTACCTTATTTATCTTTGTCAAAAGTAACAACATCTGTGCATATATGATTTTTTCTTAGCCAGGGCTTATTTTATTGAAAAATTTTGTTTTGAAACAGTAAATAGCATTGAAACTATTTGTTAAACAGGTACACTTTTTTCTAACCTGGTTTGCCTAATATTTTTTCCGATTCATGTTAAATATTTGGCTAATATTTAGGCTAAAGGTTGATAAAGTACAGCTTGCAGGCCAAATCTGGTCCACTGCCTGTTTTTGTAATTAAAGTTTTATTGAAGCACAGCCATATTCATGTGTTTGTGTGTTGTCTATGGCTGCTTTCACACTACAATGGCAGAGATGAATAGTTACAACAGAAACGATATGGTCCACAATGCTGGAAATATTTACTGTCTTGCCCTTTACAGAAAAAAAGAATGTCACCCCTGATCTATACTGTCAAAGTTTAATTGAGATGTTAATACAAAGATGTCTAATTTTAGAAAGAATATTGTGTTTACAAATATAAAAATTTAAGTAGAAAACCTTAGGACAAAAAAACATAAGGATATGAAATTCTGATTTTCTATCACCTTTTATTGTATTAATTACATGTACACACAGATATATGCGCATGCACGCATAGCATGCCCCACGCTTACAAAGACAGTTCATAGTTACTATATCAAATTCTGAAAATACAACTTAAGAACATACATTATCTTATGAAATCAGAAAGCAACCTTTAAAATAGCTTTAAATTGGTCATGGGATAGTTGATAAGTATATGTGTGTGTGTCCATGTATGTGAATGTATGTATTTCAGTCTTCAGCTTTAGATTCCTTTCATTAAGTTTTGAGAAACTATTATTCATCTTGATTGGTTCTCCCAGCTTCATTAACTGATATCTAGAAAAAAATGATACTTGGCAAGGTAGAAAAATGTTTGCTGTTGGGGTGAGAGTCTTTTAATCAATAAATAAGCATAGGAACAGTTTGGTAAGATCCTTGAATTCTTATATACAAGACCCCAAAAGAGAAAGTCTTATCGAACTTGTATGAAATCTTCTGGTGTTATGAAGATGAAAAGCCCAATTGTTGTCTGACATTCTGTAGATCCACTTTGATCTTGGGATGATGAATTTTATCAATCCAAGAGCCTTCAGCCAGTGTCTTCAGGCAAGTCAATTCTACAGGTACTCTCTTATTTTGGGTCCCACTCATCACTTAAGCCCTTTTCCTATCTCAGACATCAGCATAGAATAAGTTATATTTACAGGGACATTATTATGCTTTAGTGATGAAATGTTTACTTGTAAGGTTTGTTCTCCTGCTATCATTATTATTCATAACAGTTGCTACATTAATTATTGCTATATTTTTATTCACATTGTCATACATATTTTAATCTTTTCTCTCCTCTAACCTCTCTCATTTCTCCCTAGGTATAGGTAAAGTAATTTGTCATGGCATTTAAAACTTATCTCAAGATCAGAAGTTCAGAATTTCCGTTCACTAGATTAGCATCCATGCATTGAAGTTCTAAGTTTTACGTACTTTTTTTTTAACCATATGTAAATCTCACAAGTATTAATTTGACAAATGACTGAAATGGTTGGAATTTCATTTCACCACATTTCATAGGTTTCAGAGTGGTGGATGTCATGGTATCTCCTAGGTTTGCAAGCCAAAGGTTTTCTCCTTCTCTGCCTATAGACTTTTCTAGTCTGCTTCCTGTAAATGTGCCTTCTCTCCATTCTTTCTACTGACCCATCTTCAGAAAATTATTTTCTTCCCTGTAAGAAATATGGCAATTTTTTGTAATATCATAATTTGTATAATTTTAATTACAAATTACAAAATAATAAATAGAAACAATCTGTGCACTAAACATATATAAAACATAAATGAGTAATATATATCCCAAAACTTCCAGAATGGCACAAGGAAATCCTTATTAACAGACTAAAGAGAAATGAAAAACATATTATTATTTCAGTATTTTAATAGATATAAAAAAGCATTTGATAAAACTCAATATCCATTCTTTATATTAAAATAAATAACTTCTTAGCAAAGAATTTCATAACTTCATAAACAGTAAAAAATATAAAACCACAGCAAAAATTATTCTTAATGATGAAGTATAATGCATTTGAATTGAAATCAGAAATAAGACATTTTGTTAGTTGCTGTTGAATCTGCTCCAAGTCAAGGCAATCTTATGTGTAACAGAAAGAAGTATTGTCAATTCCTGTGCAATATTCATGATCATTGGTATGTTTGAGTCCATTGTTGTGGCTATTGGATAAATCTATCTCATTCAATGTTTTCCTCATTTTTTCTGACCCTCTATTTTATCAAGCATAATGTCCTTTTCTGGTGTTTGATTTTTCTGAATGACACATCTAAAGTAAGCAAGATGAAGTCTCACCATCCTCGCTTCTAAGGAGCATTCTAGCTATACTTCCTCCTAGATTTATTTCTTCATTCTTCTGGAAGTCCATGGTATATTCAATATTTTTTGCCTACACCATGATTCATATGGGTCAATTTATCTTCTCACTTCCTCTTTCATTGCCCAGCTTTTGCATGCATAAGAGGTATTGAAAATACCATGGCTTAAGTCACACCTTAGTCATCAAAGTGGCATTTTTGCTTTTTAACACTTTAAGAGGTCTTTAGTATTACTGTTAGTATTTCAAAAATTATTACTGAATTGCTGTCTATTGCAATAAGACAAGAAAGTTAATGCATTTTAAATTCCGAACATCATATTGAACATTTATTCATTTCAGACAACAGAAAGCACAATACCTAGTTTAAACATAGAGGTATTTATTAGTCACTGGGAAAGCTGAAGAAATAGATTTATCAGGAACAACTCCTAGAACCATAATCATAGGACTGGGCCACCAAAGGAGTTACTATCTCTGTCATCAGGAAGCGATCATATCAGGAACTTGCCTGATAATCAGAAAGCCAGCAATCTAAATGCTGGCTGCTGGCCCATGAGATCTTTGCTACAATATGTGCCATAAAACTGATGACTTGCATCTTCCTTTTTCTTAATATAACTCATTTCCAAATTAAAGTGAGATTTGAGTACATTTGATCTATTAAACCTAAATCATATCACAACCTTAGATGTAAGACTATGCAGAGGCATTCGATTGTGTGGATCATAACAAATTATGAATAACATTGTGAAGAATAGGAATTCAAGAACACTTAATTGTGCTCATGAGGAACTTGTACATAGATCAAGAGGCAGTCGTTTGAACAGAACAAGGGAATACTGTGTGGTTTAAATTCAGGAAAGGTGTACGTTAGGGTTGTATCCTTTCACTATACTTATTCAATCTGTATGTTGAGCATATAAACGGAATAGCAGGACTATATGAAGAGGAACGCAGCATCAGGATAGGTGGAAGGCTTATTAACGACCTGCGATAGGCAGATGACACAACCTTGCTCGCTGAAAGTGAATAAGACTTCAAGCACTTACTGCTGAAGATCAAAGACCACAGCCTTCAGTATGGATTACACCTTAACATAAAGAAAACAAAAATCCCCACAACTGGACCAATAAGCCGCATCATGATAAATGGAGAAAAGATCAAAGTTGTCAAGGATTTCATTTTACTTGGATCCACAATCAAAACCCACGGAAGCAGCAGTCAAGGTATCAAAAGAAGCATTGCATTGGGTAAATCTGCTGCAAAAGATCTCTTTAAAGTGTTGAAAAGCAAAGAGGTCACCTTGAAGTCTAAGCTGTGCCTGACCCAAACCATGGGGTTTTCAATAGCCTCATACGCATGCAAAAGCTGTACAATGAATAAGACCGAAGAAAAATTGACACCTTTGGATCGTGGTGTTGAAGAATATTGAACATAACAGGGACTGCCCAAAGAACGAACAAATCTTCCTTGGAAGAAGTACAACCAGAATGCTCCTTAGGAGCAAGGATGGTGAGACTATGTCTCATATACTTGGTACATGTTATCAAGAGGGATCAGTCTCTGGAAAAGGACACCACGCTTGCTAAAGGGCCAGTGAAAAAGAGTTAGACCCTCGACGGCTACAACAATGGGCTCAAGCATAACAATGATTGTGAGGATGGCACAGGACTGGGCAGTATTTCGTTCTGTTGTACATAGGGTTGATATGAATTGGAACCAATGTGACGGCACCTAACAACAACAACAGCTGTAAGATATACTGAGAAGTAAAGGTTTTAGGTTCCACTCTCTAAACCTAAAAAGCTGTTCAAATAGATGTTGAGCAAGCAAATCTATGGTATCTATTACAAATAGGAAGGAACAAAACTGCTATTCTTTGCAGATCATATGTTGGTAGACACAGAATATCCAGGAAAAGCAACTAAAAATCAAATGAAACTTATACAATCACACACAAATTAGATCACTACAATAAAAACTACAACAAATCACTACAATAGCAATGTAACAAGTCACTGACATTCCTGCACATGGAATTAACCAATTACAAAACGGAATCATTAAAATATCCACCATTGCAACAAAAATTTCTATATCAAGACACACAATTAAAAAGATATATGTAAAACTATTCGAAAATAAGTTATAAAACTGTGCTTAAAACAGTGATAAACTGTTTTCTTAGATGAAAGACTGAACAGCATAAAAATAATCCTCACACCTTAATATAGTAAACACAATGCCTTCTGAATCTACATTACAATAGGAGAATCCAAAACTTGCTCTCAAAGGTCCAGCAGCTAAAGCAAAAGGAAAAAATGATGAAGTAAAATAACAAAAGATTTCAGAGGGCGGCTCGAGAGGACAAAGTAAAGTATTATAATGACATGTTCAAAGAGCTGGAGATAGAAAACCAAAAGGGAAGAACGCGCTCAACATTTCTCAAGCTGAAAGAACTGAAGAAAAAGTTCATGCCTCGAGTCGCAATAGTGAAGGATTCTAAGGAGAAAATATTAAACGACACAGGAAGCATCAAAAGAAGATGGAAAAAATACACAGTCATTAAACCAAAAAGAACTAGTTGATGTTTAACTATTTCAAGAGGTAGCATATGATTAGGAACCTATGGTACTGAAGGAAGAAGTCCAAGCCGCACCAAAGGCATTGGCAAAAAAACAAGGCCTCAGGGATTGATGGAATATCAATTGAGATATTTCAACAAATGGATGTAGTGCGGGAAGTGCTCACTCGTCTATGCCAAGAAATTTGGAAGACAGCTTCCTGGCCAACCGACTGGAAGAGATCCGTATTTACACCTGTTACCAAGAAAGGTGATCCAACCAAATACCAAAATTATAGAACAATATCGTTAATATCACATGCAAGCAAAATTTTGCTGAAGATCATTCAAAAGTGGCTGCAGTAGTATATCGACAGGAAACTGCCAGCAATTCAGGCTGGATTCAGAAGAGGTCGTGGAACCAGGAATATCATTGCTGATGTCAGGTGGATCCTGGCTGAAAGCAGGGAATACCAGACGGATGTTTACCTGTATTTTATTGACTATGCAAAGGCATCCGACTGTGTGGATCATAACAAATTATGGGTAACATTGCAAAGAATGGGAATTCCAAAACACTTAATTGTGCTCATGAGGAACTTGTGCATAGATCGAGAGGCAGTTGTTTGGACCGAAAAAGGGGATACTGAGTGGTTTAATGTCAGGAGAAGTGTGCATCAAGGTTGTATCGTTTCATCATACCTATTCAATCTGTATGCTGAGCAAATAGTCTGAGAAACTGGACTATATGAAGAAGAACTGGGCATCAGGACTGGAGGAAGACTCATTAACAACCTGTGTTATGCAGATGACACAACCTTGCTTGCTGAAAATGAAGAGAACTTGAAGCACTTACTGATGAAGATCAAAGACCACAGCCTTCAGTATGGATTACACCTCAACATAAAGAAAACAAAAATCCCCACAACTGGACCCACAAGCCACATCATGATAAATGGAGAAAAGATTAAAGTTGTCAAGGATTTCATCTTACTTGGATCCACAATCAAAACCCATGGAAGCAGCAGTCAAGAAATCAAAAGATGCATTGCTTTGGGCAAATCTGCTGCAACGGACCTCTTTAATGTGTTGTAAAGCAAAGATGTCACCTCGAAGACTAAGGTGCGCCTGACCCAAGCCATGGTATTTTCAATTGCATCATATGCATCTAAAAGCTGGACAATGAATAAGGAAGACCAAAGAAGAATTGACGCCTTTGAATTGTGGCATTGGCAAAGAATATTGAATACACCGTGGTCTGCCAAAAGAACGAACAAATCTGTCTCATAAGAAGTACAACTAGAATGCTCCTTAGAAGCAAAGATGATGAGACTGTGTCTTACATACTTTGGACATGTTCTCAGGAGAGATCAGTCCCTGGAGAAGGACATCATGCTTGGTGAAGTACAGTGTCAGCAGAAAAGAGGAAGACCCTCAAGAAGATGGATTGACACAGTGGCTGCAACAATGGGCTCAAGCATAGCAGTGATTTAAGGATGGCATAGAACTGGGCAGTGTTTCATTCTGTGGTACATATAGGGTTGCTATAAGTCAGGACTGACTCAACGACACCTAACAACAACAATAACACAATGTTTATCTGAAAGAAAAATGTGTAAGAAGGATGAAGATAATTTAAAAAATATTGGTATGGAGATTAGTGCAAATAGATTTTAAAACATGCTATAATTCTGTAATTAGCCCTGGTGGTGCAGTGATTAAGAGATTGTCTGCTAAAGGAAAAGTCAGCAGTTAGAATCCACCAGCTGTTCCTTGGAAACTGTGTGGGGTAGTTCTACTCTGTCCAGTAGGATCACTATGAGTTAGAATCAACTCAATGACAACAGAATTTGGTTTATAATGCTATAATAATTAAAATAGTGCCGTATTGGTACATTGGATAAAGCAATAAAAAATAGAGTCCAGAAATACATTCATTTATTTACAAGAATATAAACCAAAAAAAAAAAAAAAAGCCCACTGCTGTTGAGTTGATTCTGACTCATAGTGACCCTATAGGAAGGAGTAGAACTGCCCCCCTAGAGTTTCCAAGGAGTGCCTGGCGGATTTGAACTGCCAACCTCTTGGTTAGCAGCTGTAGCACTTAACTACCACTCCACCAGGGTTTTCTTATAGGAATATAGTACATAGTAAATGTGGTATTTCAAATCAGTAGGGAAAAGATGGCCTCTTCAATAAAAGATATTTGGATGTTTTAATGTATGCATTTGCCAAAAACAAAAACAAAAAAGATTTATCGCACCAGGAACTGAAATAATTCTAAAATATAATAAAGTGAACATGAAGGAGTATTTGTAAAAGTATTAGAAGAAAATCATGGAAACTATTTTTTAAATATACTCTTGGGCATGGAAGATATTTTCTTAAACAAAATACAAAATCCAGGAAATGTAAAAGGAAAATATGGACAGTAATACTACACAAAAATTTAAGCATCTGGACTCCAAAATATATCACAAAGTTACAAGACAAATGATAGACTAGGAGAAAAAGTTTATGGTAGGTATAACAGACAAAGATTTGATATCTGGAATATAGAAAGTACTACAAATGTGTGGGGAAAATAATGTACAGAAAAATGGACAGAAGATATCAACAGATAGTTCATACAAAAAGACATACAAATTGCCAATAAACATATGGAAAGACACTCTCATGAAAATTTGGAAAAATGCAAATTAAGATAATGATGGCATGTTTCTTTCACCACAGAAGCAAAAACGGAGAGTGGGAGAAAGAACAGGAGAGAATGTCCAGTGTTCTAGCAATGGCAAGAGTGTAGGAAACGGGAATGTTTTGTGGTATATGTCAAAACTTTAAATGTACCTCCTTTTCAGTGCAGCAATTCGATTTCTATGTCTGATCCCAGATAAATATTTATTCACTTATGTCACTGAGGCGCAGTGAATCGCTTAATATGGCCCTTCTAGCCATGGGCTCTATGAGTCTCACACACTGATGGGGTGGGACTATGCAAATAAAGTTCTTGTGGCCCACCAAGGGGATTGGACAGCTTACTATCAATGCAAATAAGATGCATGGAATCCATGTGGAGGTAAAAACAAAAGCCAAACCAAATCTGTTGCCGTCGAGTCGATTCCAACTCATGGTGACCTTATAAAACAGAGTAGAACTGCCCCTTAGAGTTTCCAAGGAGCGCCTGGTGATTTGAACTGCGGACCCTTTGGTTAGCAGCTGTAGCTCTTAACCACTACACTGCCAGGGTTTCCCAAAAACCAATCGCCATCAAGTGGATTCCAACTCATAGCAACCCTGTTGGTGGGACCATGCAAATAAGGAGTATGGAATCCTAATGAGGGGATTGGTCACTTTTGCCATCCTGCAAGGCTTAAAAAGAGAGCCAATCCCACAGCAGAGTGGGGACCTCACTACCATCAAGAAAGAAGAGCCAGGAGTGGAGCACATCCTTTGAACCTAGGATTCCTGACCTGGGAACCTCCTAGATCCAAGGGAAAAAGAGAGAGTTGTAACACTGGAGATGGTGCAAGACAGCAAGAAGCAGAGGCAGAGACAAGGTGGCAGCAGAACCAGGACACCAGCATGAGACGACACAGTGAGCTTCCTGGCTTATGGAGTAAGGAGGCTACACTGAGCTTGTTGACCCACAGAGAGAGAGAGCTGAGAGCCTTTGGGCAAGAGGCTTCCTGGCGGAGTAGGGTGCCTCCGGGCTCTTATTGGCAGGGCTAAAGAGCTTTGTAACACTTATTCCATCAGGGCAGAGGCCAAGCTCAAGCTCAGCCAAAGGCCAAGGTCTGAGAGCAGAGCCTGTCCTCAGGGGGCTGAGAGGAGATTGTCCTCAAGGGGCTAAAAGGAACCTTCCTCAGGTGGCTGAGAGATCCTCTGCAAGGCCTACGGGAACTGAGACAGTTGTCCCGCACTGAGGAAGGGAGACTGCCTACATGCTTCCTGATCCTGATCCCGAGTTGTAGCCTGTTGATTCTGATTTTGAGTTGTAACCTGTTACTTCCCTAATAAACCCTATAATCATGAGTATTGCCTGTGAATTCTGTGTGGCCATTTCAACAAATTATCAAACCCAGCAGAGAAGTAGAGATCCTGTGGGAGGCACAGGTCTTGTCAGAATTGTTAAAAGGTTTGGAGGGTGGAGATATGTTTGAACTTTGCCTCATAGGAGTCAGCCTTGGGCTAATGTTGATGGTGATTCTTCTCCATGTTCTTGAAGTTAGAGGAGGTCAGATGCCACGCCATGCTTCCATTTTTACAATTACAAAGGACCATTTGCATGAGTGTTAAGGGCAACATTGTTTGTAGTAGAACATTCATATTACAAAAAACTATGCAATAAGTGCCGGAAACCCTGATGGCGTAGTGGTTAAGTGATACGGCTGCTAACCAAAAGGTCTGCAGTTTGAATCCACCAGGCACTCCTTGAAACTCTATGGGCAGTTCTACTCTGTCCTATAGGGTCACTATGAGTCGGAATTGACTTGACGGCAATGAGTATGCAATAGGTAACAAAAGAGTGAGGTAACAGTTCCATGTGTACCTTCTCAGTTCAATGTCCAAAACATATTGATAAGGGACAGAGCTAGTTGTGGAATACTTCAGCACGATTGAACACTCACACACATTTGCATTTCTATGCATACAAAAAGGGCAGTGACCACCCAGAACCAAAAAAGGCAGTGACGGTAGTGATTATCTCTCTGGAGAGGAAGCCGGGGACATTGATAGTGGAGCTCAAGGGGGATACATTACAATTTTCATCCAATACATTTATATGGAATTTGACACTTTAACCACGGGAAATATTAATTTAATACTTGTGTCATTTAAAAAAACTAACTTTAAAATTTTGCACTGTTTTGTGTCCACCATTTTCCCTCATCTTCAAATTTCCCAGTATTCTATATAAAATTTCAATAAACTTTTAACTAACACACATTGAGCATTACTACATTGAACCAGGTACTGCGCTAAGTGCCTCACTTGCATTATGTTTTTAATTCTTTCAATGACCACATTACTTTGGTACCATCATTATGTGCCAGCCACTTGCTAAGTGCTTTACTTATATTCTCCTATTTATCCTCCCAAGAGCCCTAGGATTTGTCTACCATCATTATCCTCATTTTCCTATCAGTAAGTGGAGGTTTTTAGAGGCTAAGTAACTTTCTCAAGGTGACACAACTCATTAGTGGGAGAGACAGAGTTTGAAGTTAGGTTGTCTGATGCCAGAAACTACATTCTTAGCCACCAAACTGTATTTCCCTTCCCTAAGATTCTAAAAATCCTGAATCTCATAATGGGAAAACTTGAACAGTCATCATACAGACCTGGAAGGATTTACAATTGAATTTTGACATTTAAAACTTAATAAATCTAGGTTTAGTTGAAGAGGCCTGATTTGATAGTCAAGAGTGAAGCTCTGTTTAGTCACAGATTGATATGAGATCCTTAATTTGTCACAAAGATATAATGCTTCAAACCTGGCCAGGGAGCGCCATCTTCAAAGGGCAGCCCTTTCATTAAGGGCTGGTCACTTTGGACTCATTGCAGTTTCAATAACAGTTCAAATTTAGTTCTCTGACTCTTGGACTTATCCAGCATTTTATCATTCTAATTGTGTTGCTACCTCCTATGGCATGAATATAATTGCCTTTGTTTTAACATTTCATGTTCCTCTGCAGGAATCTCTGAAATATGACTTTTATCTCAAGCTAACTGTGGTCAAGAAAATGCAAAGGAGCTGTGTGCAACATCAGCCTCATATGTCATTAACATTTTCTTTTGTCCTTTTATGTTGTGCTAAACTTCTACCTAAATTCTGTTTTATGAGATTAAGAAACTTTTTATTGATCATAGCTTATTTTTTTTTTATACCCTGTTTCCACATTCAGTTCTTGCCAAATGCTTTATTTAGCATGGTTTGAATTTAATTTCTCTTTTATACCAATTTACCATAATTTTATTCTCTTTCCTGGGTAATGTTTTAATATTAATACAATGGCATTTTTACCTTAATTAGTGAGCTTCTTCATCAATCTTGATCAGTTCTCTTGCAGCAGGATATTGAGTGCCTTGCTTGTTACTGATTTGGCAACATTAAACTTCAAACTTTGTGGTATAGGTGTATTTGTTATTCTTTATTTCTCTAAAAAAAAAACAACAACAGCAACAAAAAACGTTGCCTTCAAGTTGGTTCTGACTTGGTGAGACCCTATAGGACAGAGTAGATTTGCCTCATAGGATTTCTAAGACTGTAAATCTTTACAAGAACAGACTGCCACATCTTTCTCCCATGGAGCAGCTGGTGGGTTTGAAAAGTTGACCTTTTGGTTAGCAGCTGAGTGCTTTAAGCACTGTGCCATGAGGACTCCTTTTATTTCTCTTACGGGTCTCTCTTCCCTTCATGAACCTCACCACTAGGTCTGAATTTCATATTTATCAAGGTTTATCATTTCAAAAGTAAATGTTTTCGTCCTTTCTACCACTGATGTTCATATCTGTCACAACATTGTCAGCCAACATAATTTTTCTTAACAAATCTTTAAATATCATGTACACGGATCAGATCAGCTCATAAATATTCACCAAACTAACGCACATACTTAGGAAAACATGTCAGTGGAAATATTAGCAATACGTTTAGTCAGTGGCAAAAGGAGCTTGACTGAATCACAAAAACAAAAGATTTTAGGCACAAACGCAAATATGTGAGCACAATCTGCCCCTCTACAAGGTAAAATATAGCAACTTGTGAGCTACGCAATTAAACCCAAGGCCAGCATTAAGAGATAAGCAAAACTGCTAAGAAATCCTATTCATGCAATGGGGCTTGAAATTACTAATCTAAAAATGTTATAAGACATCAGCTATACAAGACTGATGAGCCTGTTGACTTCAACCTCAGTAAGGAGACACTATTTGTAAAAAGTCTACTTTATATACTGCATTTATACGAGTTATATGTTCAAGGCTGGTGCTACTATAGTAGGAAAGAGAGGAAAGCCATGCGTGTTCCACCTACTTTTAATGAAACAAATAATGGGAAATGTGTTTAAAAAATATATGGAAATTTTATGTCCAGCTAAGTTGTGTGAGCTTCTGGCCATGAGAGGTACACAAAATATTCAAAACTCCAATTTGTTGCCATTAAGTCCAAGGTTTGGATCAAAAATAAAATGAAATAATTTTTCACTTTGCTGTCCTCAACTAATTAAAATTTTAGCTCAGGATGGTTTGCTGACTCCTTTGATTGACCTCATTGGTATCTCCAAATCCTGAAATTGCTCTCTCCAGGAAGTGGCATCCTAAAAGGACTGAAGGATTTCAATGTTGTTAATGTATAATAAATTTTCTGGCAATCAGTAATTCTTGATTCGTCTCAATCAATCAATTCAAATGTACCCAGGCTTCATTATAAGCAAAAGTCTCAGAGAGACTATTTTAAAAAGTCCTATGGTAGGAGAATGTTATGGATTGAATGGTGTCCCCCCAAAATGTGTGTCAACTTGGCTAGGCCATGATTCCCAGTATTGTGTGATTGTCCACCATTTTGTGATCTGATGTCATTATCGTATGTGTTAGAAATCCTAACCTCTATGAAGTTAACATAAACAAACAACATAGGACTTCCAACCAACATGGCACCATCGACAGAAGCACACTGCTGTCCCTCCACTGCAAAGACCCAAAAAACTAAGTCAAACAGAGACAAATGTCAATCCTGGAACCCGAAGTGTCAAATGAAGAGATAAAGAACTCACCCAAGCACCGAATGGAATAAGAAACTGACAAAGAATGGAGAGTGAGGAGAGATACATGTGGAGGGCCCCTATTAGCTAAAGCTAATACATCGGCAGTCAGGGAGCACGGGAAAGCAGCTTCATAGAGCTCCCAGCAGGAGACAGAGCATCTGGTAACCAGCAGTACATGCTTTCCAACCCCCCCTCCTCTTCCCGTTGCTCTACCTCCACACTTCCTGGCTTTCAGCAGTGGCTCGGCTGGCCTGGAAGTGCAGCATCTGTGCCTTTGGATTCGCCCCACCTGCATCGGAGATTGGTGGACAGAGAGTACGGGAAAGCAGCTTCACAAAATTCCCAGTAGGAGACAGAGCACCTGGTAACCAGGGATACACGTTTTCCTAGTCCCTACATTCCCCCCGCCCAGCCTCCTCTGCTTCCTGCTGGGCACAGTCTCTTGGCCCAGAGGCAACTGCTTCAGCCCCATGCTGCTTGGAGTCATTCCACCCAAACTGGCTGGCTCCCTGAGTGCCATTTGTCTGTTGCTGCTGTCATGTTTTTCCATTTCTTTTGGTTTCTTCTGTGCCTCCTACCACCTTACCTTCTTTTCTATTGAACACCTGGCTCGGTGTGCCATCTTTGCTTCTTCTTGAAAGGCTGTGAAGAGCCACTTGACTGGAGAACCAATCCCCTGGCCCATGATACCACACTGGTGGGATCCCTGGAGTTTTTTGTTTGTTTGTTTGTTTTGTTTTGATTTGCTTTGTTCTGTTTTGTTTTATTTATTTGTTTCATTTTTCTTTCGTGGATTGGGAGCCCCTTCTAACCGGGCTGCACTGCATGACATAGGACCCACTTTCCCAGTCTACATAGCCGTGTCGGTGGGATTCCTAGGGGCATTTTTTTCTTTCTCTTTTTTCCTCTTTTTTCCTTTCTCTCGTTCTTCATTTCTCAGTTAATGTCCTTCTATACTTACCATTGTTTCCTGTCTCCTGAATACCTGGTGCTGTGTGACATCTGTACCCCCTCTAGCCAGGCTATACTGTGCAGCCTGAAACCCACTTCCCCAGACTTCACAGCCACACCAGTGGGACACCTGGGGGCTTTTCTTTCTTTTAATTTTATCTAGTATTTTTTTCTTTTTTCCTTTTTATTTTTCTCAATTTCTCAGCATCACATCTCTCCACTCCAATGGAAAGCTCCCTTAGCACTCTCTCTCTTTTTTTTGGCCCTGTTTCTCTCTTCCCTCTCTCCTCTTTCCCATGCCCATATTAGCTCCACACATCACAACCTCCCGCCTTCTTCCTGCCTACCTGTACCATGCACTGAACATCACACCCCCAAGCAGCACAGGCACAGCCTACCGGAACCTGCCCAGGACTGATTCCTGGCCCACCCTCTCGGCCCTAGTATGTGGCACTAACAACAATCCCAGCCCTTCTCCTACAGCTGGACCAGCCCTGCCGCACCATAGCTATGGGGCTGACCCAGCCCATTGGACAAGAGGTGAAAAGTATGTTGAACACAGATAAGTAAACAACAAAGAACGTACAGCCCACCTGCTCATATATAACCAAATAAAACAAAAAAGCAGGACAAAACAAACAGATCTACAACCAATAAAAGAAGAAATAACTACTGAATGTCCCAAAGACAGAAGACAATATCAAAACATATTAAAAAAATGGGACAGGATGGTTCCAGTAGGCATCCAAAATAAAGCACCAGATGACTTTCCAGTAGAAGAAAAGGCACTAGAACTACCTGACGGGAATTCAAATCTCTAATGTTCAGAGCTATCCAAGAGTTGAAGCAAAAAGAAGACAAAAATGAGGAAAAAATAGACAGACTCGTGGAAAAGGCAGACAAATTCATGGAAAATACAGACAAAAAAAGTGGAATAATTCAGGAAAATAAGACAGGAACAAAATGCGAAAATAAATTTACCTCTAGAAATCATTAAAAAAAAAAACAATTAGAAATCCAAAAGACAAACAATAAGGTTTCAGAAATGGACAGTGTCATAGAAGGGCTGAGGAACAGGTCTGAAATGATGGAAGGCAGGATCAGTGAAATTGAAGACAAACACTTGGATACAACTCTGTTTGAAGAAAAATAAGAAAAAAGAAAAATGAAGAAACCCTGAGAATTATGTGGGACACAATCAAAAGCAAAAATTAGCAAGTGATCAGAGTTCCAGATCAGGAGGAGAAAATGGAAAGCATAGAGAGAATCATTGAAGAATTGCTGACAGAAAACTTCCCTAATATCATGAAAGATGAAAAACTGACCATCCAAGAATCACAATGAACCCCATGTAGGATAGGCCCCAAAGGAAAATCACCAAGGCATATCATAATCACACTCACTAAAACCAAAGACAAAAAAAATTCTGAGAGCAGCTCAAGAAAAACAAAAAGTCATATACAGAGGAGAAACAATAAGACTAAACTCTGATTATTTGGCAGAAACCGTGCAGGCAAGAAGGCAATGGGATGACATATATAAAACCTTGAAAGAAAAAAAAATTGAGAAGCAGGAATAATATATCCTGCAAAACCCTCATTCTAATACGATGGTGAAATTAGGGCATTTCCAGATAAACAGAAATTATGGGAATATGTAAAAAATAAACCAAACATACAAGAAGTTTTAAAGGGAGGTCTTAGGTTTGAGAACAAACATCAGACCACAGCCGGAATCTAGGACACAAGATTGTACCAATCAGATACCAACCAAAGAAATGGACTGTCCAAAACCAAAAGAATTTTAACAGGGAACTAGAGAGGTTAATCTGTAAATGACAACAATGTCAGAACAGTAAAAGAAGGAATAAATGGTGTAAGTATAGAACTTTCTAAAGGAGAGGAAGGCAAGGTGATACCAAGTGATCATAGACTGGTTCAAACCTAGGAAGATAAGGGTAAATTTCAAGGTAACCTGAAGAGAGTTAACAAACATAATCATCAAAATAAAGAAGAAAAACATAAAGTCTCAATAAAAACAAAATCAACAAACCAAAACAAATGAAAAAGAAACCCACAAAAGAAAAGAGATTTAAAAGGAATTTAGCACAAGAGAGTAAGAGGAACAAAGAAAATGTCAGCACCACAAAAAGAGCACTACAAAATGACAGCAATAAACTCACACCTATCAATAATTACGCTGAATGTAAATGGCCTAAATGTAGCCATAAAGAGACAGAGACTGACAAAATGGATTTAAAAAAAAAAAAAAAAACCAGGATCCATCAATACTCTGTCTACAAGAGACAAATCTTAGAATCAAAGACGTCTATGGCAAGAAACTTGGAAGATAGCAACCTGGCCAACTGACTTGAAGAGATCCATATTTGTGCCTATTCCCAAGAAAGGTGATCCAGCCAAATGTGGAAATTATCATTAATATCACACACAAGTAAAATTTTGCTGAAGATCATTCAAAAGTGGCTGCAGCAGTATATCGACAGGGATCTGCCAGAAATTCAGGCCGGATTCAGAAGAGGACGTGGAACCAGGAATATCACTGCTGATGTTAGATGGATCCTGACTGAAGGCAGGGAATACCAGAAAGATGTTTACCTGTGTTTTATTGACTCTGCAAAGGCATTCAACTGTGTGGATCATAACAAATTATGGATAGCATTGAGAAGAATGGGAAATCCAAAACACTTAATTGTGCTCATGAGAAGCCTGTACATATATCATGAGGCAGTTATTTGGACAGAACAAGGAGATAATGCACGGTTTAAAGTCAGGAAAGGTGTGCATCCGGGTTGTAACCCTTCACCATACCTATTCAATCTGTATGTTGAGCAAATAATCTGAGAAGCTGGACTATATGAAGTCAAATGGGACATCAGGATTGAAGGAAGAATCATTAACAACCTGTGTTACACAGATGACACAATCTTGTTGCTGAAAGTGAAGAGGACTTGAAGCACTTTCTAATGAAGATCAAAGACCATAGCCTTCAGTATGGATTACACCTCAACATAAAGAAAACAAAAATCCTCACAACTGGACCAATAAGCAACAGCATGATAAATGGAGAAAAGATTGAAGTTGTCAAGAATTTCATTTTACTTGGCTTGTGGTGTTGGTAAAGAATATTGAAAATACCATGGACTGCCAAAAGGATGAACAAATCTGTCTTGGAAGAATTACAACCAGAATGCTCCCTTAGAAGCAAAGATGGCAAGACTGTGTCTTACATACTTTGGACATGTTGTCAGGAAGGATCCATCCCTGGGAATGGACATAGTGCTTGATAAAGTAGAAGGTCAGCAAAAGAGAGGAAGACCCTCAATGAGAAGGACTGACACAATGACTGCAACAGTGGGCTCAAGCATAACAAGAATTGTGAGCTCGGAACAGGACCAGGCAGCTTTTCATTCTGTGGTATGAGTTGGAACCAACTCGATGGCATCTAACAACAACAACATGGTCGCCTGATCTTTGACAAGGGCCCAAAGTCCATCAAATGGGGAAAAGACAGTCTTTTTAACAAATGGTGCTGGCAAAACTGGATGTCCATCTGCAAGAAAAATGAACAGGGCCCATGCCTCACACCATATACAAAAACTAATTCAGAATGGATCAAAGACCTAAATCTAAAGCTCAAAACTTTGCAGTTCATAGAAGAAAAAATAGGATCAACACTAGAGGCCCTAATACACCCCATTAACAGGACACAAACCACAACCAACAACACACGAACTCCAGAAGATAAGCTAGATAATGGGGATCTTCTAAAGATTAAACACTTATGCTCATCAGAAGACTTCACCAAAAGAATAAAAAGAGAACCTACAGACTGGGAAAAAGTTTTTGGCTATGACAAATCAGATAAAAGTCTAATCTCTACAATCTACAAAAAACCCAACATCTCTACAACAGAAAGACAAATAATCCAATTGAAAATGGGCAAAGGAAATGAACAGACACTTCACCAAAGAAGACAGTCAAGAGGCCAACAGACACATGAGGAAATGCTCACGATCATTAGCCATTAGAAAAATGCAGATTAAAACCATAATGAGATACTATCTCACCACGTCATTACCAGCATAAATCAATAAAACAGGAAATAACAAATGTTGGAGAGGCTGTGGGGAGATCGGAATCTTTATGCACTGCTGGTAGGAATGAAAAATGATACAACCATTTTGGAAAACGATATGGCGCTTCCTTAGAAAGCTAGAAATAGAAATACCATATGATCCAGCAACCTCATTCCTAGGAATATATCCTAAAGAAATAAGAGTTGTCACACAAATAAACATATGCATATCCATGTGCATTGCACTGACTGCTCTGACAGGTGACAGGGATCACAACAGAGGGTCCCCAACAGAGCTGGAGAAAAATGCTGAACAAAATTCTAACTCAAAAAGAAAGATTAGACTTGCTAACCTCAAAGACTGAAGAAACCCTGAGAGTATGGCCCCTGGACACCCTTTCAGCTGACTAATGAGTTCACTCCTGAGGTTCACCCTTCAGCCAACTATTGGACTGGCCCATAAAACAAAACGAGACTAAACGGGCACACCAGACCTGGGACAAGGACTAGAAAGCAGGAAGGAACAGGAAAGCTAGTAATAGGGAACCCAAGATTGAGAAGAGAGAGTGTTGACATGTCGTGGGGTTGTTAACCAATGTCATAAAACAATGTATGTACTGTTTAAAGAGAAACTAGTTTGTTCTATAAACCTTCAATTAGATTACAATAACAACAAAAAAAAGAATAATCATTCAAATAAAAAAGAAAAAGGGAAAAAAGAAACAACATAACATAAAAAAAAATCCCCACAACTGGACCAATAAACAATGTTATGATAAACAGAGAAAAGATTGAAGTTGTCAAGGATTTCATTTTACTTGGATCCACAATCAACACCCACGGAAGCAGCAGTCAAGAAATCAAAAGACCCATTACATTGGGCAAATCTGCTGCAAAGGACCTTTCCAAAGTGTTGAAAAGCAAAGATTTCACCTAGAAGACTAAGGTGCATCTGACCAAAGCCATGGTATTTTCAATCACATCATATGCACGTGAAAGCTGGACAATGAATAAGGAAGACGGAAGAATTGACGCCTTTGAATTGCAGTGTTGGCAAAGAATATTGAATATACCATGGACTGCGAAAAGAATGAAAAAATCTGTCTTCAAAGAAGTACAACCAGAATGCTCCTTAGAAGCAAGGATGGCAAGACTGCATCTTACATACTTTGAGCGTGTTGTCAGGAGGGATCATTCCCTGGAGAAGGACATCATGCTTGGTAAAGTACAGGGTCAGCAGAAAAGAGGAAGACTGTCAACGAGATGGACTGACACAGTGGCTGCAACAATGGGCTCAAGCATAACAAGGACTGTGAGCTTGGAGCAGGACCGGGCAGTGTTTCTTTCTGTGGTACATAGCGTCACTATGAGTCAGAACTGACTGAATGCCACCTAAGAGCAACAACAACATGAAGTTAGTGAGGCAGAATTAGAGGCAGTTAATGAGGCATGACTCAATTTACAAGATTAGGTTTTATCTTGAGTAAATCTCTTCTGAGAAATAAAAGAGAGAATCAAGCAGAGAGGAGGATGACTTCATGCCACCAAGAAAGAAGCACTGGGGATTGAGGCATCATTTGGACCTGGGGTCTCTACACTGACAAGCCGCTAGACAAAGAGATTATTGATGCCCAGGACCTTCCTCTAGAACCAACAGAGAGAAAAAGCCTTCCCCAGGAGCTGCCACACTGAATTCAGACTTCTAGCCTCCTAGGCTGTGAGAGAAAGAACTTCTATTTGTTAAAGCCATCCACTTGTTTTATTTCTGTTATAGTTACACTAGATAACTAAGGCAGAGGACAAACCCTGTTCAGAAATATGTACAGTTGCCATTGAAATACTAAAGTTGATCAATTATAGTATTTTTAAATAAGGAGATAAAAAAAAAATAGAAGCCCTTAAATAATTCATAAATCTATAGATAAACTCATGGCTCCAGAGAAGGTCTGTAACTCTTTTGTCCATTGACAACATTTTAGCCATATGTGGTAAGTAGACCCTAAGATGACTCGCGATGATTCTTGCATCCTGATATTCACACCCTTGTGTCATCTGCTCCCCTTGAGTGTAACCCAGGACTAGTGACTGGCTTCTAAATGATAGAATACAGCAAAAGTAACAGGATGTCCCTGATGAGACGAGGTTACAAAGATGCTGTGGCTTCCATCCTTGAACACCTTCTCTTGCTGTCTTGCTCACTCACTCCGAGAGGACACAGTTGCCATGTTCTGTGTTGCCCTATGGAGAGACCCACATGGGAAAGAACTGATGCTTCCAGTTAATAGCCATTGAGGACCTACGGCCTATCAAGAGGTAAAGAAGTGATCTTGGAAGTGAATCTTCTGAGATCTGCCGAGAGTTATATGAATATGTTTGGATGTGGATACTTCTCAATAGAACCTTGAGATGACTGCAACCCCTGATGATAACTTGATCACAGCCTTATGAGAGACCTCAAAGGCACCCAACTAAGCCACATCTGAATTCCTGACCCACAGAAACTGTGAGATACAAAAGGTTAGTTGTTTTAAACCCCTACGTTTGAGCTAATTTGTTACATAAAGAAAAAAAAAAAAGCAATAGATAAATCTAATAAACCATTGTTGTTGTTAGCTGCTTTCCAGTCAGCCTCTAATCCTTGGCGGCCTTATGCACAACAAAACAAAACACTGCCTGAACTGGCACCATCCCCAGGATCAGATGGGAGCATTGTGACCCATAGGGCTTTCATTGGCTTATTTTTGGAAGCAAATTGACAGACCTTTCTTCCTAGTCTGTCTTAGTCTGGAAGCTCTGTTGAAACCTATAGCATCATTACGATTCTTTTTATGACTAAGGATCTTCTTATTTATTTTTAGCATAGATGAAAAGTGATGAAACATAATGCTTTAGATTAAAAACACCATTTCTGGATGAAGATGGTACTTTAGACACTAATGTCTTTGATGATTCTAGCTCTCTTGAAAAATTTGCATTCACCAGTCACTTTGTAGCATTAATGTGATCTAAGTGTTAATGCAGGGCTTGTGTCACATAGAGGTTCAACCTGCAAATATGATGATTTGCAAGAAAGTAAGTGAGAAAGTAGAGAGGAAATAACAGGATAGTCTTGCTTGACTGGGACTTTTAAACAAAATCTCCTCCAGCTTCTCCATTGAAAAATATTTCTTAACATTAAATATTAGCAGATAGATCTAGCTAATCACACCAGAGCTCAGTTTCACATTGGATCCTAAGTAACTGTTGGGAATACTGCCATGCTTTTGTTTTCTCACACAAAACTTAGTGAAATTGAAAGGGAAAGCAGTAAGAGTTCAGCGCAGAGATATGCCAAAAATGGTAGGAGGCACATCTTTCTGTAATGTTGTCATGAAAGTGTAGGGTTTTTTTGTTTGTTTGTTTGTTTTGTGAGACACACTTCAAGATTGTTAGAAAGCATTCACAGATATGCAACAGATTATTGACAGATTTTCAAGGGAAGTATTTTTCTTTGACAGTCAGTGCGACTACTGAGACAATTGTAATCTGCACAGCCCCAAATATCCATTAGCATCAGAGAGTGCTAGATTGTCAGTGACATTTACTGCTGGCCAATGTATTCTCAAGCAATAGACCAACAGAGAAGATGAAAATCGTATAGGCAAAAACAAGGAAAGTTTAACCCCAATGAATTATTTTGAAGTATTGAACTAAGTAGCTTACTAAGTTAAAACAAACAAACAAAAACTGTTGCCATCCAGTCAGTTCCGACTCATAGTGCCCCTATAGGACAGAGTAGAACTGCCCCATAGGGTTTCCAAGGAGCGCCTGGTGGACCTGAACTGCTGACCTTTTGGTTAGCAGCTGTAGCTCTTACCCACTGCACCACGAGGGTTTCCTAATGAAAGTTAGGTGAATAAAAATGATAGCAATGTCCAACTTGAATATTTGTATGAGATTGATTTTACAAGCAACAGTCACAGTCAAGTTTAGGATTTGAATTTTCCAGAAAATTTCTAGATAATTCACAATCAAGTGTAAAACAGGTTCCTACAACAAAAAATTGGAACCTTAATTTTTTTCAATGAAATCTGACTTATTAGAATGCCGTTGTCAGACAAACCAAAACCAAAACCAAAACCAAAACCCAGTGCCGTCGAGTCAATTCCGACTCAGAGCGACCCTACAGGGCAGAGTAGAACTGCCCCATAGAGTTTCTAAGGAGCGCCTGGTGTATTCGAACTGCCTACCCTTTGGTTAGCAGCCGTAGCACTTAACCACTACGCCACCAGGGTTTCCTGTTGTCAGACAGATAGTGTAAAAATGATGTCTGTTGCACTGGCCCCCTCAAGGATATTTGTCAAATATGTTAGGCACTGTGAAGAAACAACTTCACAAACAATGCAAAGGCAGAAATCCTCAACTTCAAACAAGTGGTGCAGGTCATCCACTCTGGAATAGGTAACCCATGTGCAGGTGATATCAAATCACCAGTCTAATGACCCAATGGCAAGCTCGACTCTTGGAAGCAATAGCTTCCAAGGCCACACTATTTCTGCCTTAATGCATTAGTTTTAGTTAAAATTGGATTGGCTTAAGGGTAGCAAGCTGAATTACTACTTACCACTTGTTACATATGGCTGCATGTTGTTTTCCACTTCATTTTACACATTTACCCTGGATGTTGTTGTTAGGTGCCGTCGAATCGGTTCCAACTCATAGCAATCCTATGTGCAATAGAATGAAACACAGCCTGGTCCTGCGCCATCCTCATAATCGTTGTTATGCTTGAGCCCATTGTTGCAGCCACTGTATCAATCCATCTTGTTGAGGGTCTTCCTCTTTTCCACTGACCCTCTACTTTACCAAGCATCATGTCCTTCTCCAGAGATTGAGCCTTCCGGATAACATGATGTGAAACAAAGTCTCATCATCCTTGCTTCTAAGGAGCATTCTGGTTGTACTTCTTCCAAAACAGGTTTGTTCTTTTGGCAGTCCATGGTACATTCAATATTCTTCACCAATGCCACGATTCAAAGGCAACAATTCTTCTTCCATCTTCCTTATTCATAGCTCAGCTTCCACATGTATATGAGGCTATTGAAAACACCATGGCTTGAGTCAGGTGTACCTTAGTCCACCAAGTGACATCTTTGTTTTTTAACGCTTTAATGAGATCTTTTGCAGCAGATTTGCGCAAAGATGTAGTCTTTGTTCATCACTAAGTGCTTCAAGTCCTCTTTGCTTTCAACAGGCAAGGTTGTGTCTTCTGCATAAGGAAGGTTGTTTATGAGTCTTCCTCCAATCCTGAAGCTGTGTTCTCCTTCATGTAGTCTAGCTTCTTGGATTATTTTCTCAGCATACAGATTGAATAAATATGGTGAAAGGCTATAACTCTGACACACTCCTATCTTCTTTATATAGTCCAGCTTCATGGATCATTTGCTCAACATACATACTCTGGATAATGCTTTGTTATTGGAGTATATATTGCATGTCTAGTCTCTAATTAAATTAATGCTTAAAAAGTACTAGTGTCGTTTTGAAAGTATTCCAGGGTAGGAGGGCAAAATAGATACTCCCACATATTATTACTGGTAAGAGTTTAAATCCATATAGTCTTTATAGACAGAAGTTTGGAAATATGTACCAAATGTCTTAAGAATATTCAATTATTTGATTTAGAACTACACTTACAGAAATTTATCATAAAAATAAACAGATAAGTGCACCAAAATGGATGTACTAGAATAACTCACATGGTGATGTGAATAAACAAGTTAAAACAATATGAAAATGTGATCTAATTTAGGTAAAAAAGGCAAAAAAAAAGTCCTGAATGTATGTGCATTAAAATATTAATGATGTCATTTATTTTAAAACATGAGATTATGGGTATTTATTTTCTTTTTACTGACTTGTATTTTATAAATAAAAAGGTAAAATTATTAAAAGAGGAAAGAATAGGAACAAAAATCTTAGACAAAAACATGAGTTTTATTACAGCATATATTCCCCATATTTTCCATCTTCTATTGATATCATATACCAACTCAGTATTCCAATTTTTAAAAAGTAAAGCAAATGAAGGAGTTTTCAAAACTTTAGCTGAACTAGAATCAATCTTATTTTATTAAGTGTTATCTTCAAATTATCTTTATGTCTTTTATGCTTAGGTGATTATATTTTCCCGAGAAAACTTAAAAATAAATGTAACTGTTAGAAAGAAGAAAGCTATCTAAATGCTCTCATATTGCCATTTATCCCACAATCCTTGGGGAACAACTGGCAAATCTGAGGCCAGGCCACTAGGCATTATAAGAACCCTTTCTTGTTTACACCCCAATATTGTGTCATTGATTTTTTTATTGTAAGTTATTATTGCAATTCATGCTACTAAAAGATTTTTGCTACACACAATCATTTTCTATCTGCTGCCCAGACATTTTCTTCTAACATAAAGAGAGCTATTCTGAATGTAAAACACTTGACAGCAATGCATCCACACTCTGGAATGCTAATTTATTTTTTGTATGGTTTAACTTTTATGACACTATCAGATGACGAGAGTAAATTTGAATGACTAAAAGAAAAATAAATCAGCCTACTTGAGCACAATTAACCTACTTGAAAATAGCTAGTCACTGTGGAAAAGAGTAGAATATTCTCATACCAAGCAAGATCCATATTTCAACAGACATTCTACTGAGGTTGTTAAATGCATTTATAGAATTGTATTCTAAAAACTGAAGCCATGCATTTTGGGGATTTTGGAAATAAATCTACATTAGAGTTTAGGAGACAAACTTCAATTTTCTTACCAGGTAGTTGTGCAACCAAACAGTAAAAAATTCCATGTAGGAAAACATTTCCAATACTTAAATTATAGTTAATTTCACTGTTTTAACTTTCCTAACTGAAATTGTAACATCCCTGAAAATAATTAAAATATATAGATTAAAATTAACACAAGACTAAGCGAGTGGTTCCATTTCAAGAAATAGCAGGCATGAATTCAGATTCCTAACAACTTTTCAACGCTTAGGAAAGCAATTTAGCCCCTCATAGAAGAATGAATGAAAAGTTTTCATGGTTAAAACAAGGAACCTGAAAATTGTCTCCTGGTTCAAATTATTCAGCCATCAGCTGAAGAGGTGTGAAGGCTTATGATGAACAACTGGGGAAATATTCTCAAACAATAATGAGAAACCAAAGAAGGGAAGCAGAATGTTAGAAGTGAAAGAGCTCTGGCTGTGTGGTCAGAAGAAAGTTATTTCACATTTATGAGAATGCTTCCTCATCTGTAAAATATATGTGAGGATATTTTACACGCAGGGTCTTTGTAATAATTACATGAGATAACGTATGCCTGTTTAATCACAGACTTAAATTAGGAAAGAAAAAATAGCAAGCTTCACCAGTGCTTTGCATTGAATCACGTCCCAAAAATATGGGTTGAATTTCTGGCCCTTTTACCTGTAGATGTGATCCCGTTTGGAAATCAGGTTTGTATTTTGTTATGTTAATGAAGTTGTACCAGTATAAGATGAATCCTAAACCTAATCACTTTTGAGTTACAAAAAGATACACACAGAATACACACTGAGACACATACACATGGAGGAAAGACAGATGTCATGTGAGGATTGTCTCCAAGCCAAGAAACACCAAGGAACCGAGGAATGCCTGGGGCTACCAACAAGGCAGGAGTTGACATGGCTGAGACCTCGACATAGACTTTTAGCCTCCGGAACTGTGAGAAAATAAATTTCTGTTCTTCAAAGCCCCTTTCTTGTGGTATTTGTGTTACAGCAGCGCTAGCGAACTAAGACAGTCAGTTTGCATAATCATCTTGTGGGTCTGGTGGCTCAGTAGCAAGATTCTCTATGAATCATGCTCATCCAGAAGGCTGTCCTCTGCTCCTGTCTCTAAAATTTTTAACTCTCGACGTAATCACTATGGGCAAGGACAGAGGTATTAACTTTTCTCCTTCATAGCCTCCTGTGAATGGAGCAGACTTTCTGTTTCTGAGCCTGCTGTATGTAGCTCAATGGTAGACACTATGATCATTAACCCAAAACAACATCGTGACCACATTTAGATATTACTTTAGAATAGAATAAGAAAGTATTCCTGGAGCTGAGCAGTGAATCATGTTCATGCTATGAATTAGGATTTTTTTTTCTGTGCCTCAAGTTATAATTCCTTTAGTGTTTCTCAGGTTGTTTCCTTCAAAATGCCCTTACAAAAGCAGGAAAGGATGATACATCCAGCAAGGTGAGGTTAAGACTACAATGAGATGGGTTAGCAGCTATTGTAGGGTGAGAATTTCTTTTAAGTTGCATATTTTATCTAAAAAAAATAAAAATGCAAACCTTGCATTGGATCCCAAAGTATATTCCTCTTTGTTATAATGTTTAAAATGTTTATCACTTGGTAACCTTGATCTGGAAACCCTGGTGACATAGTGGTTAAGTCCTACAACTGCTAACCAAGAGGTTGGCAGTTCAAATCCGCCAGGCGCTCCTTGAAAACTGTATGGGGCAGTTCTACTTTGTCCTATAGGGTCGCTATAGGGTCGCCATGAATCAGTATCAACTCAGTGGAAGTGGGTTTGGTTTTTGGTTTTTTAGCCTTGAACCATCCACATAATATTCCATCTTTAGATGGAATTTCTAAAACTGTGAGCACCCCCTTGTATAACACTGCATGCCCCAGTTTGAAAGGCAAGGATTTAGTGTTAATATAAATTTTATTATATGATATCCATGAGGTTTATATATTATCAATATGTATCGAAAATGGCGCACATTACAAGTAGGTTCATTGATAGATCAATCATAAACAACAGCTCCTTAGCACACCCTTACAGCACAATTAGGGCTAAAAAAAAAATTAGTGAATGCAAAGCAATGTACCCAAACCAAAACCAAGCCCGTTGCCTTGGAGTCGATTCCGACTCATAGCGACCCTATAGAACAGAGTAGAACTGCCCCATAACGTTTCCAAGGAGCGCCAGGTGGATTCGAACTGCCGATCTTTTGGTTAGCAGCCATAGCACTTAACTACTAGGCCACCAGAGTTTCCAGCAATGTACCAGATATTAAAAAATTGAAGTGTGGTATTTGGCGATATCGGTGAGTGTTACATAACAAACCATCTGAAAGGACAAAGAACCACTTCATCTTGATCTGGCCAGGAAAATCTAAGTAGAGAAAATATGTCTAATTCCCTTTTCACTTGAAAATATTTTCCATAAATAGTCAAGATTGTAAACCTTTCTATTTTAATTCTTTATTTCAGCTGAAATATAGAATTTGTTGAAGATGCCAATTAAAACTGCATAACATCTCTTGAGCTCTAATAGTGTCACTGTGTTCATTTTTGTTATGAGTGGCCATTAATTAAGGTGTTCTTATCTCAGGAATTATGAGGTAGTTTGCGAATCAGTCGTATATAGTCGATAGAAACAGATGGCATTAGCTGGTTACAAGATTATGTTTGGAGGGCTAATCTTCATTTGAAAGCATCAACTTTCCCACTGGGAAAAAGTCTAGACTTAAAAAATATTTCAAGTGTCATTATTTTATGGTGTTTGATGCAAAGGCTTTATGCTATACTTGTTAAAATGTCACGCTTTTCAACCTTCTAGCTTTTCCCCTACTCTCACACACCCAAGTAGGTTATCTGTACTTACACAGACTCACAATGGTCCAGAGCTAAAAGAGGTAATAGTTCAGTTTTAAATATAAATGTTATTTTGGAAATGTGGATTTTAACAACAATAAAGTCATGCTGGCAATAGTTTAATAGCTGCTAGTTGTCCTTGGTTTTAATCTGGTTATTTTAAGATTACAGTGCTATCAGAATTTACTGAGCAAGCCTACAGAAGGATTGACAATTGCCAGGTTTGTGAAGCAGTTTCATTTGACCCCCCAAATGATGCATCATCATGTATTTAGCTGATTTATTGGGATTCATCAAATAGTACCAAAAAAAAAAAAAAGTTGCATTATTGTATTCAGGGGGTAAGTATATTTGCATTGTCTATTTTAGAAATAAAGCAGAAATTACACATCTGAGCCTTGCTCAGGGATTGCAATCTCTTTCTCTCCTCTACTGACTTGCTTTTTAAGATTTTATGTAGCTGTTAGCCCTCATAGTAGATAAAAAGTTCCTTGAAGGTGTGTGCTGTCTTATCACTTTACGTTCCTCAGAGAACCTTCCTTAGAGTGAGGCACATGGTAACAAAGAGCCTCAGTAAATAGTTTTTGAATGAATACAACATTTTTTTCCTCAAGGAGCCCCCAAATATGTGCACATATTCAAAGGCGCTCTCAGAACATATGCTAATGACACAGTTTTCTTATACACATACAAGTCATCTGCAACTGTTCAGACTGAATGAACAGAATTTCCAAAAATTACTGAGTAGTTAGAGGGTAATCAAGTTACACTGAATCTCAACAAAACAATTACAATTTCATTTGCTTATAGTCAGAGACTTGATAAAAAATGCACTTCTTAGAAATTAATTGTACTGTAGTTTACTTTAAAACACTAGCTTAACAATATATCTGGGTGTAAAACTAAAACCAAATTCAGTCATTCAAAGACCATTTAACAGGTCTAATTGGGGAAGAAGCATCAAAATGGATTTTTCCAGACTTGTTAGACTGTGTTTATCACACAAAGCAGCAGAGGAAGCCTGCAATGCATCGATTGTGTCCCACTTTAACTATGGTAAGACAGGCTGAGTCAATGTTCAAACGAAGAGTTTTAGGATAAAATGTAACACTTTAGAAAACATTCAACTAGGTGAGTTATGCCAAACAGCAACTGAAAAAGAAAAATACTTTCACCACAACTTTGCTGAAATGAATCGATTTCCTCTTAGGATGAAAACAAAGATCCCAAGATTCCTGAACTTAGTTGAGAAAACTAATTAGGAAATTCATGTGCCAACAGTCTTCTCAACAACAATGGCTTATATATTATAATTATCTCAATGTTTTAGTTATAGTTGAGTTTAAAAAGAGATTGGAGCTACCTAAAAATGACTGCACTGTATATACAATTCAGCTCATTAGGCCAACACTGGGATTTTCTTTGAGACAGAATTCTATCTAAGCTGGCAATTTAGATGCCAAGTTTTAGCCAGACACAATTTAAAACAGTTGTGAAACAGCTCAGAGGGAAAAAAGAAAGGCTGATAATGAAAATGCTGACAAACTTGAACCACAGGAAACTGCCCGATACTACCCACTATAACTTAAACCTTTAAGTACAGAAAGACCGATTTCATACTATAAATGACTGTAATAAAAAGATCCACTTGATACTCAAAAAAAGCTACTGCGTGCAGTATAAATGTCGTTAGTAAATAAATTGTTAATGTATTAGAAAAACGATTTCAAGTTCAAAATAGTTGAAAAGCCCTATTTCTAGTTTTAGGTATGTTCTTTGGAATACCTCCCAGATTTTATTTTATAAATAATGTATGGTTTTCTTTGTGATGGAAATGACTAGTTGCAATGGGCCTTGTTCAATATTTCTGTGTTTGATTGTGATTTTTTCCACAGTGAGATATTCTTAAGCATTAACTTTTATGGCAAAAGAACATTACTGAAAATACTTTGCCAAGCTAATGTAACGCTTTCTACTCACATAATAGAAAGCATCAGTGAGAGCAATATTAATTTCCAGGGTACAGTTATCTTGAAATCAAAGAGGTGGAATGATGAGATCAAGGACGTTCTGGGATGTTAATGTGGTTAGTGTTGGCAATAGCCTTGTCAAGTGAAAGAGGGAATCCACTCGGCTCTACTTCCGACACAGAATACTGTTCTTACTATTGTCAGATTTCATGTGTCAATACACGACTTTAATTCTTCCTACCTAGGTTACTTTCAAACCACCTACCTTCTTAGAATCAGAACATACTATTTTTTAGGTTACTTTCAAATCACCCTACCTTCTTAGAATCAGAACATACTATTTTATCATTTACGAAAAATTGTATATAAGTAAAAAAATATGTATATAAATCATGAAAGCTGAAGAATACAGTGGAAAGCATACAGGCTTTGAGGGCATACAGACCTGGGTTCAAATCATGACTTAGACTCCTTCGAAATAGTTACGTGCTTCTGGGCGTTCATTCACATTCTCTGAGATTTAGTTACTTCATCTGAATACTAGAGCTAATACAACATACCTTACTGGCTTGTCCTGAAGATTACAGATGCAAAAGTGCCTAACATTGCTTCAACCGGCTTACGCTCCATAACATATCTTTCTCTGCTCCATCTTGGTACCTTTGCCTCAAAAAAATTTGACAGCTTTTCCCCCCAAATTTTTGTGTATAGTATCCCCAACTTCAACAGGAAGGAAGTTAATGAAAGGATGACAGGTTATTATGACTATTATTTAAATTTACACACCAACCACTAAGGCTAAAGCTGAAGAAATTGAAGAATTTTCCAACTTCTGCAGTCTGAAATTGATCGAACATGCAATCAAGACACATCGACAATTACTGAAGATTGGTATGAGAAAGTTGGAAACAAAGAAGGAACAGTACTTGGAAAATATGGCTTGGTGATAGACACAATGCCAGAGACCGCATGATAGAATTTTGCAAGACCAATGACTTCTTCATTGCAAATACATTTTCTCAGCAATATAAACGGGGACTATACACATGGACCTCATCAGATGGAATACACAGAAATCAAGTTGACTACATCTGTGGAAAGAGATGATGGAAAAACCCAATATCAACAGTCAGAACAAGGCCAGGGGCCGATTGTGGAACAGACAATCAGTTGCTCATATGCAAGTTCAAGTTGAAGTTGAAAATTAGAACATGACCATGAAAGCCAAAGTATGACCTTGAGTATATCTCACTTGAATTTAGAGACCATTTCAAGAACAGGTTTGATGCATGGAACACTAACGACTGAAGACCAGGTAAGTTGTGGGACGACACCAAAGACATCAAACATGAAGAAAGGAAGGGGTCATTAAAAAGATAAGAAAGAAAAAAAAGATCAAAATGGATGTCAGAAGAGACTCGGAAAGTTGCTCTTGAATGAAGAGTAGCTAAAGTGAGCTGAAGAAATATGAAGTAAAAGAGGTGAATGGAAGTTTTCAAAGGTCAGCTCAAGAAGACAAAGTAAAGTATTATGATGAAATGTGCAAAGACCTGTAGATAGACAACCAAACGGGAAGAACATGCTTGGCATTTCTCAAGCTGAAAGAACTGAAGAAAAAATTAGAGCCTTGTGTTGCAATATAGAAGATTTCTATGGGAAAATATTAAATGATGCAGGAAGCATCAAAAGAAGTTGGAAGGAAAACACAAAGTCACTGTACCTAAAAGAATCAATCCATGTTCAACTATTTCAGGAGGTAGCATATGATCAAGAAACAGTTACTGAAGGAAGAGCTCCAAGCTGCACTGAAGGCATTGGTGAAAAACATGGCTCCAGGAATTGATAGAATACCAATTAAGATGTTGAAATAAATGGATGCAGCGCTGGAGGTGCTCGCTCATCTATGCCAAGAAATTTGGAAGACAGCTACCTGGCCAACCAACTGGAAGAGATCCATATTTGTACTCATTCCAAAGAAAGGTGATCCAACAGAATGTGGAAACTATCGAATAATATCATTAATATAACAGAGAAGTAAAATTTTGCTGAGGAATATTCAAAAGTGATTGCAGCAGTACATCTACAGAGAACTGCCAGAAAAGCAAACTGGATTCAGAAGAGGATGTGGAACAAGGGATACCATTGCTAAGTCAGATGGATCTTGGCTGAAAGTAGAGAATACCAGAAAGATGTTTTAACAGTGTTTTATTGACTATGCAAAGGCATTCAAATACAAGGATCATAATAAATTATGGATAACATTGCAAAGAATGGGAATTCCAGAACACTTAATTGCACTCCTGAGGAACCTGTACATAGACCAAGAGACAGTCATTCGAATAGAACAAGAGGATACTGTGTGGTTTAAAGTCAAGAAAGGTCTGCATCAAGGTTGTCTCCTTTCACCATTACTTATTCAATCTGTATGCTGAGCAAATAATCTGAGAAGCTGGACTATATGAAGAACAGGGCATCAGGACTGGAGGAAAACTCATTAACAACCTGCAATATGCAGATGACACAACCTTGCTTCCTGAAAGTGAAGCGAACTTGAAGCACTTACCGATGAAGATCAAAGACCACAGCCTTCAGTATGGATTGCACCTCAACATAAAGAAAACAAAAATCCTCACAACTGGACCAATAAGCAGCATCATGATAAATGGAAAAAAGAATGAAGTTGTCGAGGATTTCATTTTACTTGGTCCACAATCAACAGCCATGGAAGCAGCAGTCAAGAAATCAAATGACACATTGCATTAAGCAAATCTGCTGCAAAAGGATTCTTTAAAGTGTTAAGAAGCAAAAATGTGACTTTAAGGACTAAGGTGCGCCTGACCCAAGCTAGGGTATTTTCAATCACCTCATTTGCATGTGAAACCTGGGCAATGAATAAGGAAGACCGAAGAAGAATTGATGCCTTTGAATTATGGCGTTGGTGAAGAATACTGAATATTATATGGACTGCCAGAAGAACAAACAAATATGTGTTGAAAGAAATACAGCCAGAATGCACTTTAGAAGCAAGGATGGCAAGACCTCATTTCATATATTTTGGACATGTTATCAGGAGGGACCAGTCTCTGGAGAAGGACATGATGCTCAGTAAAGTAGAGGGTCAGTGAAAAAAGGCAAGACCTTCAATGAGGTGGATTGACACGGTGGCTGCAACAGTGTGCTCAAGCGTAGCAACAATTGTGAAGATGGCGTAGGACCAGGCAGTGTTTCGTTCTGTTGTATGTAGGGTTGCTATGAGTTGGAACCCACTTGAAGGCACCTAACAACAACAACTTCAGTAGAGCCCCAGTCTCAACAGAGACCCAGTTTCCTCCTCTATCAGTCACAGTTTTTGGAAGGGAAGTTAGACAAATATATAGCTTTGCTAATTGTATTTGTTTAATAAATATTTTAAATTTCTTGCATCATATATATGTTTGCATGTGTATGAATGACTATCAACATATACACAGAATATGTGTGGTATATTGCTGAAGTAATATTTTCTTTTAGTTTCTCTTTTTTCTTTTGCCAGCCCAGCATCATTTTCCACATACATTTCTTCTCTTAACATTACTCTCATTTTTCTACGAGGGACAAATTCCTTCAGTTTGAGCGGAGGTTGAGTGATGCTAGCCCTCCCCCACTCGTGGCTTTAGAGGTAGGAGCATGAACCAGGCCTGATCAGAGTCACAGAGATTTGTTCACTGATAAGCACATGACAAAAAGCAAACAAGACTGAGCACTTGGATTGTTGATTGACTACTTCTTTATATTGGGGTTGCTAACTTGTAGATGTAAATCTGAGGCTGTTGACATGACACAGGAAGAGTCTGCCCACATAGAGAAAAGCCAGCACAGAGAAAAATCGCATAAAACAAGTACATAAAAACTGAGCCAAAAGATGGAAAGAGACTGTCTTGATGAAAATGTTTAAGCTCCAGGGTTTAGCCCCACTTGTAGCTAGATAAGAGTCCCTGCCTGGATGGCGCAAATGGCTTACTTCTCAGCTGCTAAATGAAAGATTGGCAGTTCTCGTCTACCCAGAGAAGCCTCAGAAGAAAGGCCTGGAGTTCTACTTCCAAAAAATCAGCCACTGAAAACCCTAAGGAGCACAGTTCTACTCTACTCACTTGGGATCGCCATTAATCAGAATCGATTCCACAGTAACTAGTTTGGTCTTTTTTGTAGCTTGATACTACTGGTCCTTTTAATTTTGTAAGTCAAAATGCTTTAAAATGTATTATTATCATCATCATTACCATCAATATCATCATCATCACCACCATCATTAGTTATTTAGCCAGTTCAAAATGGGTTTCTGTCACTTGCAACCAAAAGAGTTCTAAAGCATAACTGCCAACTAAAACCAAACAAAAAACCCAACCAAACAAACCCGTGGCAGTCATGTTAATTCTGACTCATAGAGACCCTACAGGAGAGAGTAGAAGTGCCCCATAGTGTTTCCAAGGAGAGCCTGGTAGATTCGAACTTTTGGTTTGCAGCTGTAGCTCTTAACCACTATGCCACCAGAGTTTCCTGCCAACTAAAATTCTTTTCAAATCCTTAACAAACATTGAATGAATACTTCTGAAGTGTTATCAACAACAATATAATTATCAAGTGAATAGTTAAAAAAAAAGTGCACTGAAAATAAGCATTCTTCATTGTCATTCCTGAAAACCCCAGGGAAAATCAAAACTCACTCCTGAAAATTTAGAGCACCAGAAAACTAGCTGTACAATAGTGTTGGGATGGGTTATTTATTCCTGGGTATTTTTTTAAATCACGATACTTTTTTGAGTCCCAATAAATGCTAGGTGGAATATGTGCGTGATTTGAAATGAATTAAAAGCTATTTTGCTTTGAGAATTTTCTGACAGCCTCTAACATTCCTAGAGACAACTTGAGTTGTTATACAACCAGGATTAGGAATCATGGCCTTAGGCTTTCTTTACAAAATGGCAGTTCAACTGGTAAAAAGAAAAAAAAAAATCTGTCAAATATTTTTTGGGCTACAAAAAAAAAAGCATCTTTTTTTTCTATTTTTTTTTTTAACCACTGTGTTTAGTAGATGTTTGATTCAACTGAGTAACCTAGCCTATGGTTTTGGAATCATGTAGACATGGCCTTAGTTAAATCCATCATAAGGAAGACCATGTTTTTCCTTATTCAGTTACAAGGAACCAAGTTCACAGGGGCCAAGTTTAAAAGTTTTAATCTTGCCCAGCTGGTTTCCCAGACTGGAAGACTCCACAGAGCATAGATTTACACTGCCATGCTGAGATTAGAATTCTCTTACAGTTTAAATACCTCATTGGCTTGCATGTTTACAATGTTGTTCCTTTCTAATAGAAGCAAATTGGCTTAAGAATATAAGCCTTAGTTCTCTGAGAAATAATTGCTGTTCTCTATCAAGTGGCATGAATCTACTTTGTGAATTATAACAGCTAGCACTATTCCCAACAAAGATTCTAATATTTATGAACCCACAGAATTTTTACTTTGGAAATGGCTAAGTGACAAAATAGGGAAAAATTCAACTACCATATTGACAAATAGTTCATAATTAAGCGGTTATTGAATGCCATTAGTCTAGGAGCTAACACTGTAGGAGGTTTGATGCCTTCCAATGACAATTCTCAAGCAATCATAGATGAATCAGACACTTTAACCTGTTAAGAAACAGGCTTCTCAGAGAATGAAAATATTCTGGCCAATAATCATTTAAATTTGAAACTGCTTTCTGAGATTTTATTTTTGCTTTTATCTTGACAAAAAGTGATCTTTAATGGAAATGTGTTTCCACACTGCAGAAGCTAATACTAAAAAAGATATACCTCTCACATATCAATTTTAAAAATCATATTATGCTTTGTTCTGCACGTACCTCAAAGTGACAGCCTCCCGTGGTCCTAATCATAGAAGCCTGGCACAGAAGATAACACAGCCTGGTGCTGCTGTAGGACGGCAGCCAAAACATTTTGTCCAAACTCCTACTGGCAGTAGTTTGCATAGCTAGACAGCCTGTCCTCTGGCCCTGGTTGGCTAAAGCTTATCAACCAACCATGTAGCTACTTTTTTTTTCTTTTCTTTCCTCTCAGAACAGCCCTATTATTCTAAGTCAAAGATATAATTTTGAAATAAAAAAGATTCATTTTTCACACTACCTTGTAGCCCCAGGAAGACATCAACAGAAAAGGGAAAGGAGAAAGTAGAACACCCAACCTAAGAAAGATAATGAGAGGCAAAGGGAAGCCAAATATGGGAAGTCAGGACCAAAAAGACCTTCCAGGTAGTTGACAATACCAACCGTGGAATTACTTTGGCTAATTGAAAGAGAAAAAGTGAATTTTTAGTATGTAAATAATTTAAAAAACAGAAGAGGTAGTGATGTGGAGAGGAGGAGAAAAGACAAATAAAAAAAGGAGGAGGAAGCAGGAAAGGAGCCCAGGGCGTATTAAAACATGTTAATGAGGACATTTTAGGAAATGTGTCAGAGGAAGTCTAAGCAACATGCCTGTTCTGCCCTACAGCAGAATGTCTGATCAACTCCTGTTTAAGTTTCTTTGTGAGGCCTATTTATTCATCCAATTACTAATTCCATGCTTAATTTCCATTTTCCTTCAGGTCTTGTTTAAACTCTGTATTGCACTTCAAAGCTTTTGTCTTCTTAAATCACAAACTATTTACAAATATTACCATCTTCTTCACTTTTCTGGTTTGAAATTCCCAACTTGGTGAACGCAGATATATTTTTTTGGCTCAGTTTTCTAAGAGCAGACTTAAAACCTTTGCCATGCTCTCAGCTCGAGATGTTTTATACTCTTCAGCATATACTGCTATTGTGGCGATTCTTCCAACTCCGTAATACACTGTTTTTAAAAAAAAAAAGAAAGTGGACATTTTGGGGCTTTGATTCACAGCAGGAATGTTTTTCTTAATCTTTTATACTTTACAAGGCAAAGGGCCATTTTAAAGGGCTGATGGGGGGTGGGAGAGAAGAAAGGCTTGAGAAAAAAGCTTTTGGTTTATAATGGACAAGAAGTATAGCAGTCAGAAAAATCAGCATGGTGCTGCCTTAGTTCTACCTTCCCTCTGTGTATGCAATAACCGAATGAAATGCCCACTAGCACCATTGGTGGGAGGAGGGAAATGCCAGCCTTTATGACAAACGATCTTAGAGGGAAAATGTCATTGGACTGAAAAAAATCATGAAAAAGGCCTATGTAAATATAAAATCTCATCTCTTAACGTTGTTTCTGGGTTCAGACGCTAATATTCTATGTGCCTATCAATACAAGGTTTAGTACAAAGACTGTGAGGAAGAGAAGAGAGTTGCCCTGGTAAACAAGAGCATATGCAGCAGTTCAAAACATGCACTTGCTTTTAAAATACTGGTAAGACTACATACCTTGGGGCATTGGTACTTCAGTGGTAGAATTCTCACATGGGATTCTCGGCCAACGCGCCTCATATGCAGCCACCATCCATCAGTGGAGTCTTGTGTGTTGCTATGACGCTGAACAGGTTTCAGCAGAGCTTCCAGACTAAGATGGATTAGGAAGAAAGGCCTGGTGATCTATGATGGGACCATATTTCATTCCAGTGTGTAGGAGGTTGCCATAATTGGGGGCCAACTTTATGGCTGCTAACAACAAGACTACACTTACAGGGCTTCAACTGTCCTTCTTTTGATGGAATAGGTATAAGAGAACAAAAAAAAGAATACCGTCAAGAAATGAGAAAAAAAAACTTAAAGGAGTCCTGCAGGACCGTGTGCTTATGAAGAAAATAATGCATTTTCGTTTATTACTGATATCCAGACAATCTCTGAGGTAGGTGACATTAGTTGACAGCTATCTTTCTGTACAAAAGGACTCTCTCTGATAGAGTTTCTCCTCACCAAATCATAGCCAAAAATTCCATTGCCAGACAACACACTGTGGGGAGCTTCCTTATTGCAAAATGGATAGTGCCTGAATTTACTTTTCATGTCTAATTTTAATTTTAAGAAAGTGTTTTTTTACAAAATAGCACACGGTTTAAAAAAATAATAATGAAATACAGCTAAAAGTAAAATACGTTCTCCTTTCCCCTCATTCACACTCTTAAAAAATGAATAGCAAACACATTTTAATGTGTATCCTTTAGCCATTTTCCTATGTACATACAAGGATGTCTACATATATGAAAACACATGCATTGTATATATGTTGTTGTTAGGTGCCGTCGACCAACTCATAGCGACCCTATGTACCACAGGATGAAACACTGCCTGGTCCTGCACCATGCTCACATTTGTTATGCTTGAGTCCATTGTTGCACCCACTGTGTCAGTCTATCTCGTTGAGGGTCTTCCTCTTTTTCACTGACCCACTACTTTACCAAGAACGATGTCCTTCTCCAGGGACTGACCCTTCCTGACAGCATGTCCAAAGTATGTAAGACACAGTCTCGCCATCCTTGCTTCTAAGGAGCATTCCAGTTGTACTTCTTCCAAGGTAGATTTGTTCATTCTTTTGGCAGTCCATGGTATATTCAACATTCTTTGCCAACACCACAATTCAAAGGCTTCAATTCTTTTTTGGTCTTCTTTATTCATTGTCCAGCTTTCCCATGCATATGATGCAACTGAAAATACCATGGCTTGGGTCAGGCACACCTTAGTCTTCAAGGTGACATCTTTGCTTTTCAACACTTTAAAAAAGTCTTTTGCAGCAGATTTACCCAATGTCATTTGATTTTTTGACTGCTGCTTCAAGGGTGTTGATTGTGGATCCAAGTAAAATGAAATCCTTGACCAGTTCAATCTTTTCTCCATTTATCATGATGTGGCTTGTGGGTCCAGTTGTGGGGATTTTTGTTTTCTTTATGTTGAGGCGTAATCAATACTGAAGGCTGCAGTCTTTGATCTTCATCAGTAAGTGCTTCAAGTCCTCTTCACTTTCAGCAGGCAAGGTTGTGTCATCTGTATAATGTAGGTTGTTAATGAGTCCTCCTCCAATCTTGATGTCCTGTTCTTCTTCATATAGTCAGGCTTCTAGGATTATTTGCTCAAAGTACAGATTGAATAGGTATGGTGAAAGGATACAATGCTGAAGCACACCTTTCTTGACTTTAAACCACACAGTATCTCTTTGTTCTGTCCAAACAACTGCCTCATGATCTATGTACATGTTCCTCATGAGCACAATTAAGTGTTCTGGAATTCTCATTCTTCGCAATGTCTTCCATTTCTATAAAATGGAGAAAGAGAATACTATCCTCATCATGTTGTTATGGGAATTAAATGAGTTAGTCCTAAATGCTAAAAATTTGCATTTCTTTCTTTTTTTATTATGAGTTAAGTGAAAGTTTACAAAGAAAATAAACTTATCATTAAACAGTTAATATACAAATTGTTTTCTGACATTGGTTGTCACACCTGTGATGTGTCAACACTCTCCGCTTCTCCACCCCAGGTTCCCTATTTCTATTCCTACAGTTTTCCTGTGCCTTCCTGCCTTCTAGTCTTTGCTTTTGGGCTGGTGTGTCCATTAGTCTTGTATACATGATTGAACTATGAAGCATGTCCCTCATGTGTGTTATTGTTGGCCCTATAGACCTACCTAATCTTTGGCTGAACCTCAAGAGTGACTTCAGTACTGAATTAAAAAGGTGTCCAGGGGCCATACTCTGGGGGTTTCTCTAGTGTCTGTCAGATCGGCGAGGCTGGTCTTATTATTATTTTTTTTTTTTTTGTCAATTTGAGTTTTTCTCCTGCTCTGTCCAGGACCTTCTATTGTGATCCCTACCAGAGCAGTCAGTGGTCATAACTGGGCACCATCTAGTTGTTCTGGACTCAGTCTGGTGGAGCTTGTAGTACCTGTGGTCCATTAGCACTGTCAACTAATCTTTTCCTTATGTCTTTGGTCTTCATTCTCCTTTGCTCCAGCCAGGATGGGACCAGTAGATATTATCATAGATGGCTGCTAGCAGGCTTTTAACAAGTTCCCTGCCGAGAATTAGCATTTCTACCCCAGATATACTGAATTAGAATCTACAGCTCAACAAGATTCCCGGGTGATTCTTATGTTTAATTTACTGGGAACTTGCAAATCCTCAGCAGGGAACTTGTTAGAAGTACAGATTCTCAGTACTGGGTCAAACAGATTCGAAGTCCTGGTAGTGTGACTCTAGAACTTAGAACAGTGCCTGGATACAGTTAGTGCTATTTAAGTGTTAGGTGTACTACAGTTACTATTACTACTACTGCTGATAATCATCACCATAACAACGATTACAATTTACACTATTTTTGAGCCAAAAGCTTATTGTCAGAATTTCCATGTTATTATAATAAATCTTGATATCCAGTAGGGCAATTTAACCCATCTTATTTTTTTTATTCTCCTTACAGTCTCTCTTGACTATTTCTGGGTGTTTGCTTTCATATAAATTTCAGAATTAGTCATAAAGTTCCCCAAAAATTATCTGTGGAATTTTAATTGCTTTGTATTGATCCTATTAATCAGCTTGAAAAGAATTAATATCTTCAAGATTTTAAGTTTTCCTAGAATTGTAAACCTAGAAAAAACAATCTTTCAAGAACAGGGGTCAAAAAACTTTTTCTGTAAACGACTGACCAACCAGACCGACCCGTTGCCATCGAGTCAATTCCGAGACCCTATACTGGTAAAAATATTAAGCTTTGAGGGCCATGCAACCATTGTCCCAACTGTTCAACTATGCCTTTGTAAAGTAAAAATGGGCAAACAGTTCATCATGAAATGGACATTTTTTTTTGGGGGGGGGTTATACTTTATTTGATTTCTTGACTACTGCTTCCATGGAAGTTGATTGTGGATCAAAGGAAAATGATACCCTTGACAAGTTCAATATTTTCTCCATTTATCATAATGTTCTTTATTGGTTCAGTTGTGAGGATTTTTTTTTTTATGTTGAGATGTAATCTATATTGAAAGCTATGGTCTTTGATCTTCATCAGTAAGTCCTTCAAGTCCTCTTCACTTTCAGCAAGCAAGGTTGTGTCATCTGCATATGACAGATTGTTAAAAAGTCATCATCCTCTCCTGATGCCACATTCTTTTTTATATAGTTCAAATTCTCAGAGTATTTGCTCAGCATACAGAATGAATAAGTATGGTGAAAGGATACAAACGTGTCACACACCTTACCTGATTTTAAAACCAAGCAGCACCCCCTTTTCTTTTCGAACTACTGCCTTTTGTTCTATATACAGGTTTCACATAAGCACAATTAAGTGTTCTGGAATTCCTATTCTTCAAAATATTTTCCATAATTCGTTATGATCCACACAGTCAAAAGCCTTTGCATAATCAGTAACACAGGTAAACATCTCTCTGGTATTCTCTGCTTTCAGCCAAGATCCATCTGACTTTAGCAATGATATCCCTCATTCTAATTCCTCTTCTGAATCTGGCTTGAATTTCTGACAATTCCCTGCAGATGTACTCCTGCAACTGTTTTTTGAATTACCTTCAGCAATTGTGTGAGACATTAATGATATTGTTCAATAATTTCTGCATTCAGTAGTATCACCTTTCTTTGGAATGGGCACAAATATGGATCTCTTTCAGTCAGTTGGCCAGGTAGCTGTCTTCCAAATTTCTTTGCCTTGATAAGTAAACACAGCACTGCACCCATTTATTGAAACACCTCAAATGGTATTCTGTCAATAACTGGGGCCTTGTTTTTTGCCAATGTGTTCAGTGGATGTCTTCCTTCAATACCATCGATTCTTCATATGTTACCTGTTGAAATGGTTGAATAACAACTAATTCTTTTTTTGGTACAGTGACTTTGTGTATTCCTTACTTTTTTTCCAGTGATATTCAATATTTTGGCAATAAGGTCCTATAGTAATGCAACTCAAGACTTGATTTTTTTTTTTCCAGTTCTGTCAGCTTGAGCAATGCAGAGTGTGTTCTTCCCTTTTGGTTTTCTAACTCCAGGCCTTTGTGCATTTCATTATAATACTTTGTCTTCTTGAGCTGCCCTTTGAAATCTTCCATTTAACTCTTTTAGTTCATCATTTCTTCCTTTTGCTCTAGCTACTCTACATTCAAGAATAAGTTTCAGAGTCTCTTCTGACATCCATTTTGGTATTTTCTTTCTTTCCTGTCTTTTTAATGACCTTTTGCTTTCTTCATGTATGATGTCCTTGATGTCCTCTCACAACTCATCTGCTCTTTGGTCATTAGTGTTCAGTGCATCAAACCTATTCTTGACATGGTCTCCAAATTCAGGATGGATATACTAAAGGTCATATTTTGGTTTATGTGGACTCGTTTTAATTTTCTTCAGCTCCAACTTGAACTTGAATATGAGCAATTGACAGTCTGTTCCGCAGTCGGCCCCTCGTCTTGTTCTGACTGATGATATTGAGCTTCTTCCATCTTCTCTTTTCACAGATGTAGTCAATTTGAATCCTGTGTTTTCTGTCGAGTGAGGTCCACATGTATATTCACCATCTATGTTGTTGATAAAATGTATTTGCAATGAAGAAGTCATTCTTCTTGCCAAATTCTATCATGCAATCTCTGGCATCATTTCTATCATCAAGGCTATATTTTCCAACTACAGTCCTGCTTTGTTTGCAACTTTCATATTCCAATCACCAGTAATTATCAATGCATCTTGATTGCATGTTTGATCAATTTCAGACTGCAGAAGTTGATAGAAACTTTTAGTTTCCTCATCTTTGGCATTAGTGGTTGGTGCATAAATTGCAGCAGCAGATAACTAATACATGTGCTGTCCTAGAGGAAAAGACTTAACACATATATTAATGCTGTTCTAAATTGATGACACTGGGTTTAAATTAATATAAGTTTAAAAGTGGAACTTGGTCGTTTATCCCTTATCTTTTATTGGCAATAATAAAGGACTCCTTTCCTACCGGATATAGGACAACGTGGTTTGGTCTTCCCTGAAACAAAATGTAAAGGCAATGGTTTGCAGTCTCAGATGTGATATAAAAATGGCAGCCCCTTGACATAGGTGCAACAGTTGGAAGAATCTTGAATACTGGAACTTCATGGGTTTTTTTTGCAGCATTACATGTAGCTGCTAAATCACAGGTTAAGGGGCCAAATCCAGAGTAGCAGGTCATATAGAGGGGAGATGTGATGAGGAGGTTTGCTTGTGCCTGCTAGAGCTCAACAGAAGGCTGAACCATGCACAACAAAGACAATAGAACATCTTTCTATTGAAGAACAAACATAAAAAAAAATTCTTTACCTCTGAAACAAATAATAAGGTAGATTTAGCAACAAAAAGAGAAGCTGCTGTAGCAATATGCAGGTGGCTCTGGAGGAAACACCGATCAGATTAATACATGAGCATCTCATCTCTGGAGAACAGGGTTTAATTCCAGCTCTTGTCACAAATGAAATGAGTTTGACGGTCTGTGCAGAGCAGTAACGCATGACACACCAAACTGCTGCACTCCTTGGCAGAGAAAACCAAGAGTGTTCAATCTAGAATAAAGTTAATCCTATTTGATAGAAAATACCTCATGGTGCAATTCTTTGAAGTATCTGGGGAAGAAAATCTCTTACAGGTAGTGAGCATTGTTGATTGCAAGATACAGGAAACAGTCGCCTTCCATCTTATTGCTGTGCTTGGTCAGTTGATCAGAAAGGAGCTTCAAGCATCAGAAATATTAATCTTTCCCATTTTTATTAGCAGCAAAGAATATTGGTGTATCATTAACCCATGTGCCTTTTCCAAAATAGATATCTGTAAACTACGAGAAAATTGTCCAAGGGTGTGTTTTGTCACCAACATATCACTATGTGACTCAACTGAGCTTGAGGAGCCCAAATTTTTTATTTTAAGGCTCACATAAGAAATTCCAAATGTAATGCAGTGTATTTTTGAGGTATATTTCTGGCTACCATTTTCACAGTTATAATTTTCAACCCATCTCTTGCTCTTCGCTATCATTTCACAATTATTTATCTTTTGAAAATAATGTAATTATAATAATTCTCATGACTGTGTTTCTTAAGCTTTGATTGAATAACTTAGTGAACAAAACATTGTTTATGGTGTCCAACAACTCCTGTTCCAATCCCTCTTTCTAGACCCTGCCATTAAACTAGGTGATTTTTAATGAGTCTTTGTTCCTGTGTCAGTTTCACCACTTGAGTCTAGACACTAAATCATAATCATCAAATCTTGCAAAGACTTGAAAGATTAGCCACATTTTCTGTTACAATGCCAGAATGTAGTGAGGACTTATGATTCAAGCCATGTATTAATACAAAAGCCTCTCTGACCAGCCATTTCATCCCAGAAGACATGAAATGTATTTGTTTGTTTACTGAGCCATCATAGCCGTGAAGTGTAGATCTGCAAAAAATCCAAAAGCCTGATGAAATGATTTTTCTTACCAACTGCCTATATTCTTAAAATGACTTCATATATGTCAAAACACATTTTAAAATTGAAAAAAAAAAAGGTGTACAACAACACTGGAGGTTGATGGGCTTAATTAAATTGTATAAATAGGTAGGGTTGATATCACTAGGGAAAATATTGAATGAAAAAATTTGTTCAATAATAAATCAGAAAATATTTTTCTTTATGAGTGTTATTAAAGGGCTATGCAAGAACACTAACTGAGCACTGCACTGTATTTCAGGCACCATGCAAGATAATATACTTCCATTTTCTCATTGGATCCTCACAAGAACACCATGAATTGGTACTGGTACTATAATTTTGCACAAGACAAAATCAATTTAATAATTTAAATAACTTACCAATGTCACATGTAGAACAGATGATAGAACTGGAATTCCTAGTTCCGACTGACATGCAAAGCCCTTATTATATCTCCACTACAGCATGTTACACTAGTGTAGTAATTAGGTAGGGCAAATGTTTTAAGCTTTTGTAACAAAAAGACCCCCAAAATAAAGTGGCTTAAATACGATAGAAGTTTACTTCTCTCTCATATTAACAGTCTTTAAGTCTCAACTGGATTTTCAACTCTGCTCCACCAAGTCATTCCAGTGTCTGTTCACCTTCTCCTCAGTCATCCTTTAGGGTGTCGTCCTCCTCTGCATTATCAGGGCTGAGTGCTTTCTTTGTCCATATTCCAACATATGAAAAACGAAATCCAGAGAAAGCAACATAAGTTTCAAATGGAGATGACTTAGCTGTTGTATAATATACGTTTACTTTAATTTACATGTCATTGGCCCAAACTTAGTCATATTGCTACATGTGGGAAACTGGGCAATATATTCTCAAGCTTGGTGGCTATGTGTTTATAAAAGAAAGGGAGTATGGATTTGGGGCAGGGAACTATCAGACTGTCACAATTAAAGATTGTACATAGGGGTAAAGTTTATACAGTATGTGGTGACAGGACTCCATAGGAGAGTTAAGAAGTCAGATTAACACTATAGAAACACGTGGATGAAATGTGAAGAGATACGTTGCCCCCCCAACACATGAAAAATACGTGCCAAATGAGGGGAATCTGGACTTTGAGACATATTTTGGTTAAAATACTTCTCAAATGGAAAGAGACCAGTTCTATTATTAAGAATACGTGTTATGATGTATGATAAATACAAACTGTAGAGACTATAAAGACTATATAGAATATAATTAAAACTATTTATTACATTATAATCTTAGTCTAATATCACTATATCTTTAAAATGTAGAAAGTAAAAGTGGATAAAGCAGCTAAGGTAAAAGTCTTGAATATTGTTGATTCTGAGAGACGGGTATATGAGATTTCATTGTGCAATGCTTTCCATTATTTGTTTGAAATTTCCATAATAAAAAATTTAAATATTATTAGGAAACAAATGGAGAACTAAGAAGAAGATTCAACAATCTAAACTGAATATGGACTGATAAGTAATAGCAAGTAAGCGAAAGTCAGTCACTTTGTTTTCTAACATGATTTTGTGTAGCTGCTTCAGACTGTATATACTCACAGGAACGACATGGTATTTAAATCATATCATAGGAACATTTGCTTCAGTGTCATCATCTTTATAGTATCTTCCAAGTAGAATGTCTTCTTATGTTTCTCCATTCTTCTCCCCAAATCTTTCCCCAATACTCTAACTTAAATTGACTGCCCTTTCCTCTGAAACTTTTTCATAATGATAGACCAGAATACCCATCTTACTGCTCAATCAGCTATTGCCAGATATTGTTATTCAGTGTCTCATAGTCTCAGAAGCTTTATGTCAAAATATTTTCTCATTATAAAACTATCAGTAGAATTAAAAACAAATGTACATTGACTCCAGAGTTCAAGTTCATTTCACTGTATCACTCTTTCTGAAAGACTGGGATTTGTCACCACTTATCAATTAAATGACTTAAGATAAGTAACTCAAGCTCTCCATACTTCAGATTCCTCATTTGTAAAATGGAGGCAATAATGCTAACTACATAGAGTATTGTGAGTATAAAATTAGACAATTTAAGCTAAAGTTTTAGCAGAATGATTGGCAAATATTAAGTGCTTAATACATTTCAGTTATCTAAAGTAGGCTTTTTAGAAAAGCAAAGATGTCACTTTAAGGACTAAGGTGTGCCTGACCCAAACCATCGTGTTTACAATCTCCTCTGAGGCATGTGGAAGCCGGACAATGAACAAAGAAGACTGAAAAAGAATTGATGCCTTTGAATTATGGTTTTGGTGAAGAATATTGAATATACCACAGACTGCAAGAAGAACGAACAAATCTGTCTGGGAAGAAGCGCAGCCAGAAAGCTCCTTAGAAGCAGGGATGGCAAGATTTCGTCTCACATACTTTGGACAAATGATCAGGAGGGACCGGTTCTTGGAGAAGGACATCATGCTTGGCAAAGTAGAGGGTCAGGGAAAAACAGGAAGACCCTCAATGAGATGGATTGACACAGTGGCTACAACAATGGGCTCAAGCATAACAATTTTGAGGATAGCACAAGACCAGGCACTGTTTTGTCCTGCTGTATTTATGGTCACTGAGTTGGAACTGACTCAATGGCACCTAACAACAACAATGAAATAGGATTTAATTACAGCATGTTACCTTTAATATTTTTTAACAATTTTATTGAGGTATATTTTACATATCATAAAATTCACCCAGTTCAAATATACAATTCAGTGATTTTTAGTAACTTTACCAAGTGGTACAACCATCACCGTAAATCAGTTTTAGAACATTTTCATCTCCCTAATAAGATCTTTTTTTTTTAATAAGATCTTTCATGTTAATATGATTTTTATTCCTAAACACACTTTTTTTAAAATTGTATATTGCTTAGAATAAGGCTTGCGTACTTCTACTTCAAACTTTTACTGTCTTCTAAAAATACATTGAAGATTACAATGCCACTATCTTAACTGGTCCCCAGGCCATTGTTTGTGACTCCTTTGTTGCTATAACCCACTGCCGTTGAGTCAATTCTGACTCATAGCAACCGTATAGGACAGAGTAGAGCTGCCCAATAGAGTTTCCAAGGAGCACCTGGTGGATTTGAACTGCCGACCTCTTGGTTAGCAGCCGTAACACTAACCACTACACCACCAGGGTTTCCTTTGTTGCTATAAAAACACCACCCAGGGTTTCCTTTGTTGCTATAAAAAAAAATGCCCAGTAAATTTGGATCTGAGCAATTTGTGATAATGCTGAACTCCTAAGTATCTAAACAGAGCTATTTAAGCCACAACAGCATGGAGCGTATGTCTTTCTTTGAGTCTCTCTTTCAAGCTAACTCTTACAGCATATAGTTACTCTCCAGTCTCTTCACCTTTCCAGTCAGTAATAATCCAGCATAACAGTGATAACCCTGTGGAGCAGTTCTACTCTGCACATATGGGGTTGTCAAGGTTGGAATCGACTTGAGAGCAATTAACAACAATAACGATTCTGTATGACAGGCCTTATGAAATCTTCATTGCAATCCTAATAAATAGATTTTACCATTTTTATTTTGAAGATGTGCAAATGTGCTTCCTGTTTTACAGATGAGGAAACTGATGTCCAGAGATGTAAAATACTTTCCCAACTGACTACAAAATTCTCTTAACCACTTTCTAAGAGTAAAGATCATGAACCACATACTCAATAAATATCAATGGTTATTATTATTTACCATCATTAACCCATAAATACTTAATGTGGTAGGCATTATTAATCCCACTTAATTGATGAGGGAACTGAGAGTCAGAAAGTTTAAGTGACTTACTTAAAAAAAAAACCCACTAGAGCCTTCCTGTCTGAGTTCAAATACTGGTTCTGTTACTTACTAGCTGTTTGACCATGGGTGAATTATTCAAACTTTCTGTGCCTTAGTTTCCTCATCTGTAATATGGGGTTAATGATAATAAAAAAAATGATAATAGCAGCTATAAATTATATTGTGAAGATTAAATTAATTAAGATATAAAAAGCACTTAGAACCTTTTATTTGTGTGTCCCTAAGCAAGTCACTTGGAGTTCTGGTGGCACAGTTGTTAAGAGCTCAGCTGCTAAGTAGAAGGTTGGCAGTTTGAATCCACCAGCCAACCCTTAGAAACCCTATGGGACAGTTCTAAGGTCTGTATGAGTCAGAGTCCACTCAACGGCAATGGGTTTTTTTTCTTTTTGGTTTTTATATGGTTGCTATGAGTCGGAATTGACTGGACGGCAATGGTATTATAATGCTGGATTGCCTCTGGGACATGTATTATTTATCATATGCAGGGTGCTTTTCCAGACTCATCATCTTCTGCAAAGCCCTGTCGTTTCCTTTCATCTACTGCCTACAGCTATTTCAAACCTTCTTTTTTTTTTTCAGATATACACCAAACTAATCAAAACTGTTTTTAAAGATATGACTGAGTTTCTTCACAATGTGCATTTGTGATCAATATGTTTTCCAATGTGATAAGGTCATATTAGAAGAGAAATTCATTTTTTTTTATAAGGGCAGAATTTTCTACTGCTCTAGAGCTCTCAAGCAGTGGGGAAAATAACGCCCTTATCAAAGCTAATGAAGTGAGAGGTCCATATCAGTATTATCAGCAGTGAGCCCAAAGAAATAGAGTCCAGCCCTCTTGACAGTACAAATATCAGCTGGAGCCCTAGGGAAACTTTTTATGAATTTCAAATACTACTTGGGGGTTTAGAGTTATTTCTGAATTGCAAAAAGTGCTTTTCTGATAAGTAGACAAACTTCCTAGCTGGTCGCTCTTGAAAGTGAAATACTCGTGGAAAAGCAAATATCAACCTAAAATACAGTAATATTTCTCATAACCAGTGGCTTGCAAGTGAATCCACCCAGATGGTTGCATACACTAACTGCTTAAATAAAAAAGAAAAAAAGTTAAGCTTGCATGAATCTTTTATTACATAGATGTGTGCCAAATGTACATGATTAACACGAGTGTGTAGTTTGTTCACGAATTCATTCATGGAATATTTCTCAAGTGCCTACTATAAGTTATGGATTCTATGTTGGTTCTTTGATAGTGAGTACACCTAGAAAATGTCCTGACCTGTAATTCCCACCATTTTGCCCCTGCTGTGCTCCTGGGAATTTCTCTGCTTCATATAGACGTAATGAACTTAGCTCTGGATTCAGTTGCCCGAACTCATAGGATTCTAAAATGTCCGTACCCCAGGATTGCTTAGATCCTGCCATAGTGATACAGTGTTTGAAATTAATTTATCTTGATTCAGAGAAAATCTATATCTTGTCTGTGATCAATTTCACAAGAGGTTGTTTAACTAGGAAATGTACAATTGTCATTTTTAAGATTCATCTTAAAAATATATTTAGTTTGATAAAATCTAGGTTCTGAAAATTGTCACAAAATTTTATTATCATATTCCAAGAACATACACAAAAAAGGGGAAATTAATTTAACCTCTATTGCATTGTAACTGTATTTCTTTAATTACCTAAATCTAAATATTGTAGTACTTATCACTGCAATTTTTAGTAGGTGTTGTACAGGTTTAAATATCCTTTTAAACAGTGACCCCATATAGACAGTTTTTTTTTTATTCTTTAAACATGAAACTAATAAAAATAAAAGTTCACACCTTGCATTTAATGACAGTTTTGAAGTGTCTACATATATTTTGTCCTAACAATATTGAAACACTATTTATGATATACACTACTTGCATTATTAGTTAATTCAAGATGGGAACAATGAACCATAACTGTCTTCCCTTTTTTTCCAAGTGACTTTAAAAAGACCTTTATACCTTGTAATTAATTGGCCAACTAGGGAAATCTGCTGTAGAAATAAATGCAGTTCAAATAGTATTCCATACTAGATGGCATTTCTTCAGAAACCTTTTTTCTGAAGACTATTAAAACATGCATGAGAAACTACCAATTACTTAGTCCAGACAGAGTGCCTTACACAAAAAGCTGAGGGAATTATCATACAATAATAATAAAAACACTGAATGTGTTACCTAGGGCATGAGATCATATACTCTTGGTGACTTTAGTCACCAGGTTTTATATCTAATTAGGTCAATTAATGTGCTTCAGCATCAGTTTACATAGTTGACTCCTTATTGAAAAATTAAAATTTATTTGCATGAAATGTGCAGAGAGTTGCAAGTCTTAAAGTGACATTAGTTGCTTCACTCACAAGAATACTTTTCACCATGATATAACATTTTTTGATATTAATTTTAAAGTCCAACCGCAGTTTAGAAAGTGTTAGTCCTTACATTTTCCTAAAGTCTATAACCACCAACTTACTGCAGAAGAAAATGACTGCAACACATGGTGCAAATGCAGTTAAATTTTTTTATGTCTTCCTTTAAACTGAAGTCTACAGTTGAACATCATCCATCAAACTCTTGCTTACCCCAAGTCAACCATTTAAATTCACATTTTACAAGAAGTGAATATTTACATGATTTTTTTTTTTATTATCCCACTCATTTGACTATTGGTTTAACAAAATTAATTCCATAAGATTCATAGCACGGAAAACATAATTTCCTATTGAATTCCCCAGTGGTTTGCATTGTAGCCTAATGATTATGATCATGGCTACTGGCCCTCATGTGGCTCTGAAGTTGTGCCCACTCAAGATCCATGGATGGCACTGATGTTTGCTTAGTCAAAATGGTGTTGATAATTCTCTGTCAGACAAGAGAGGGGAAAAAAAAAAAACTTTGGGAAAACAAAATGAATACACTTTTATCACACAGGTATTTTCCTATCTAATGCCTGAATAAGCCTAGGGAAAGATGAGTCAACAAATAATTTGGCACTGGAGAGCAAATTCCAGTCAGGTTTAGGATGGAGTAATATGGTAAAATGGTAAGAATAATTGATGGGATCGTCACCAAAGGTGCTAACGTGGAACTAAATTTCCTCTTTGTCATTCACTAAAAAAAAAAAAATAGTCTTATTTAAACCTGGGTTGATAGTGAAACACATTCAAGAGGCATTATTTTCAAGATGTTATTTTTGAACTTCTGAGTAAAATTTGAAAGCGGTCCATAAGCCAGGCTTATTTACTCAAAACAAAGTTACTTGAAATTGAACAGCTCTTGTAAAAAGTCATTTCCATACGAATAGAAAAGCTACATTTACATAAAAATTAAGAATTTTCAATGCTTATTAGTAAGGCTGTGGCAAATATCTTCTTTATGAAAAATGGCATTGATACAAACAATAGGTTCAAGATAGTGTGTGAGATTGGTATTTGAATGTACTATTGACCATACTAGGAGGGCTGGTGGGATAGTGGTTAAGAGCTCGGCTCCTAGTCAAAAGGTCAGCAGTTCAAATCCACCAGCTGCTCCTTGGAAACCCTATGGGGCAGTTGTACTCTGTCCTGTGGGGTTGTTATGAGTCAGAACCAACTCGATGGCACCTAACAACAACAACAACAACATTGACTGTACTAAAAACTAGTCATTACTGATGTGTCTCATAATGAGTGATTTGTATAAGCCACTTTGGTATTGGAAAATAACAGTAAAAAATAAATTTGAAAATACTTGTGAGGGTCATTGTTACAGAATCGTTAGTAAGTATAGAGGTATCATTATGTAGTAAGACTGAAAAATATGTAAAAAGTAAAGTTAGGAAGCCGAGAGACATGAGAAAGAGCAAAAACCTACCAGTTAAAAGCAACAGCATTAAAAACAACTACCCGTGTAAATGCTCTCCAAGATGACTATCCTTCTGAATTTTGGTTGGTGACTATGCTCTCTAACCTTACATTCATATTTTAATCCTGTGAGGAAATCTTAGTCTATTTTTTGACAACTACCACATTTGCATCAGTGCTGTTAAAGTCATAGTTTCCATCTGCACAATTTAGTGACCTCCAGTTTGGATGTTGAATGTTACATCTATGCAAGTTGACAGGTTCCAAGTGACAGATGAAATCATTGAGTTGAATTTGCAACTGCAAAATGAATACAATTAGATTGATGGTGAAATTCCAGAGATGAAACTTTCCTAGTTGGGGGATAAAAGTCTTTGCAGTGCCAAAGCAGCTAGTTTTCAATAACCAACCTTCATTTGGAATGAATTCTTCTGAAGAATTCTCCCAGTTAAAATGTTATCAACTCTAAAAGCTCAACTATCCTTTCATTGAATCTTGAGAAAGTTAGAGAAAAGAAAGAACTAGGCAATTAGCATTTTCCATCTTCAGACATATTTTACTTTCATTGAACCTACTGACATGGAAAGGTCATATATTTTGCTCAACTCTGATTCAAGATGGTGATTCAAAAAGAAATCGGATGGTATTATTGCTAGCACTGTAAATTTCCCACCGAACATTATCTAGCACAAAAACACACCTATCAGCAACATTGAATTAGCTATCACATATATGTTAAGAGAAAGGATAACAGTTAAAAATCCATATAGAAAAAGCTGGAAGAGATTTGAAATAATTCTTGAAAGTGGGAGGGGGGTGATGTCCTTATGAAAAATCAGAACTTTGATTACAGCAAACAAAAAGTTGCCTTTAGTTGATCCGATTATTGAAGGGGGAATGATGTACTGTTATTTTACGGTTAAGTTACTTTTCCCATTTTTATTCATGGTTTATAACTCCAATTTTACATTCAGTAGTTAACAATCTTACAAAGACAGTGCAAATCTACAGAGATAATGAAAAATAAATGATGTTACAAAGTCTAGTCAAAATTAACACCAGACCATTAAGATGTCAAGTTACAGTGGGTTAGTTTCATCAGGTATACCATTTTGTGATATAGTATTGGGCAACTACAGAGAAAATAAATTATTCAGACTCTCTGCTCCTTTTAGGATTCTACTGAACAACTTGTGCAAGCAGCTTCTGTCTCTTGCTCTGCCAGAGCATGGAAAATAATTCAGGCTTCATTCTTGTAGACTCTGAATGGGTGTCTGTGATGCTTTTAATGTCTCTCTTTTAAAATTTCAGTATATTTTAATGGCAGTGAAGCACCAGTGTTGTTGAAAGGTTTCATTACTCATTGTATCAAGTTGAAATGCTCCATTACTCATTATATCATGTTCAAATAAGATATAACTCCTTTGTAACATAATGCTTATTTATTAAAATGTATTTATCTTGTCTGGTGCATTAATATGTGTTTTTCATAAGAGATGTAATTTTGGTAACAATCTCCCATAAAATTAGGAGAGTTATCTGAAACCTTTGAGACAATTTAGCAGAATATTAATCTTACAAAATTGCTATGCTAATAATATTCTTCCAAAATAAATACAGTGAAGGTTCATTATAAAATTCCTAAAGTGATCTGCAATCTACCACTTTCAGTCGTTAAAAAATTATGCATTCCTCAACATCAATGTTACCTTGACATTTGTAATTTTAGCTTTATCTGTTGAAAATTAATTTCAAATATTTTGTTGAATCAATTCTAAATGAAGGGATATGTTCTATAATATATCAACGCAATCTATTGGTTTTGTCTCTCTGGCTCACCCTAGCATGAAGCTGGGGTAAAAGTAGTTAGTGTAGTTTTTCAGCAAGAATTTTTATTTCCACAGTAAAAAAACAAAATGCTATGTTGATACCTTGTTTCATCAAAGACCTGGAAGGTAAATAAGAGTGGGGAAGTAAAAATTAGCCTAAGTCATGAAGCAGGAGGCCTCAAAAATTGCATTGAGAAAAACTGGAAATTTAAATTGATAGGGAGATGCATTTTGTATCAGTCAAATAGCTAAGAAGAGCGTATTTTTCAAGTATATAAAGCAAATGAAAAGAAAATGAGAAAACTGCCAACTTCCTATTTAAAGGACCTGCTTGATGCATTGACTCATAATGGGAGGTTGAGAATTCAAACAGAAATAGAAAAAAGAATAGTTTAGGATAGCTTTGAAAAGCTGGTGACACACATTATTGGGTACTTATGTTGCTAGCAGATATTACTGAGAGTCACCAGTATAATTTGTAAGGCTTAGTCGGGAAAAAATGGAAAGACCAATGAAAAATGTGAATGACAAAGGGAAGAAAACTAACATTTCATGTATAACAATAAAACTATGAAATAATTACTATTAATGGTGGTGAAATAATTTGGAAAAGGATAGTAGTAACGATCGCACAACATAACGAACATAATGCCACTGAATTATATATGCAAAAATGGCTAAATTGTGAAAAGATTTTTATATATGTTTTACCAAAATTAAAAAAAAAAAGAATTATGTCCATTTTATAGGTCTGGAAACTTAGGCTCAGAAAATTTAAGTAATTTATTTATTGTCACATCAGTAGTAAGTGGCAGAATAAAGATTCTAGCATGTATGCCGACTGCTCTACACAAAACCTGGCTGCCTAGATAAATGCAGGGAAGCTGAGAAGAGAAGAGCTGCAAAGGGAATCATACCCTTTTCAAAAAAAAGAAAACTAAATACTGAAAATAATCAGTTTACATGGTATCAAACATATGTCTTTGTTATGGATTGAACTGTGTCCCCCAAAAATGTGTTTCAACTGGGCTAAGCCATAATTCCCAGTATTGTGTGGTTGCCCACCATTGTGTACTCTGATGTGATTATCCTATGTGCTATAAATCCTAACCTCTATAATGTTAACGGAAACCCTGGTGGCGTAGTGGTTAAGTGCTACGGCTGCTAACCAAAGGGTCAGGAGTAAGAATCTGCCAGGTGCTCCTTGGAAACTCCATGGGGGCAGTTCTACTCTATCCCATAGTGTCGCTATGAGTCGGAATCAACTCGACTGCACTGGGTTTGGTTTTCTTGGTGTTTTATAATGTTAATGAGGCAGAATTAGATGCAGTTATGTTAATGAGGCAGGAGTCAGTCTACAAGATTGCACTGTGTCTTGAGCCAATCTCTTCTGAAATATACAAGAGAGAAGTGAGCAGAGAGACATGAGGACTTCATACCACCAAGAAACCAGTGCAGGGAGCAGAGCACGTCCTTTTGGACCTGAGGTTCTTACACTGAGAAGCTCCTAGACCCAGGGGAAGATTGATGACAAGGGCCTTCCTCTAGAGCTGACAGAGAGGGAAAGCCTTCCCCTGGAGCTGGTGCCCTGAATTCAGACTTCTAGCCTCCTAAACAGAGAACGAATAAACTTCTGTTTGATAAAGCAATCCACTTGTGGTTTTTCTGTTATGCCAGCCCTAGGTAACTAATACTGACTTCTAATGTTTTCTTCCCAATTTTTAATCAACTGCTCAGCATCACATACACACAATCACATTTTCTTTGGAGATATTTTATTTATTACAAGAACACTGAGGCTTTGTCAAAAAAAACAGATGATGAAAATGTAATCTTAAAGAGCATCAAGATAATGTTTACATATAAAAAGGACGCTGTTTACATTAAAATATATTGAACAGAAAACTAAAGGGGGTCATGGATTCCCCATGTATGGAGCCAATCAAAAATGCCAAAGTCCTACATAAATTATTTTGTGAATTTGATTAACCAAAACCAGCTTACTACTTTTGTCTCAAGTCATGAGAAATCTATTTCAGCTAAAATCTCTTTAAAAGAAACAAACCAAAACAAAACAAAAAAACTCTACATATCTCTTTCCTTCTGAACATTATCTTGACTGGATAGGAGGCCCAAAACTACTATAGCCATTTCAGTATCAACCTAAGAATAATGCCAACACCAGTCAGAGGCGAACAGAGATAAGGGAATCACAGATAAGTGGAGCCTGAGCTTCTGGATTATGTGAACCTTGAAGACTGCTCTGCCTTTGGACTTCTAGTTATATGAACCAATTTGTTTCCTTATTATTTAAGAAACACACACACACACACACAGAGTAAATAAATGAAACAACGGAAGCTGATTGAAGAAAACATTTTCATCATATAGCATTTTATAGGTAGTAACTTGCTACTTAAATTTATCCCAAGCAGCACGTAAAATGTAGACAGTCTGCTAAAATAAATAAATAAATAAATAAACAATCATCATTTTATTAGAAAACCTGTTCTAAATTTAATATTTCCTCCAAAAGGAAATGAATAAAAACAAAACGTTATTCTAGTACCAAATTTTGAGTAGATGATAATAGGATGTCCAAATGACAGCAAAATTATTTCCTTAAATCTTTATTAAGTCCCATTAGGATGGTAAAATTCTGTAGTTTCACAGCTGATGTAATGATAGCAAGAACAATGTCTACATTACCATCTACATTACCAGAATAACAAGCAGAAAGTGCTGAGGTTCTCTGGAAATATTAACATAAGTGAAATGAATATTTTTACTGTTTCATTGCACAAGGTTCATAATTTGTTCAAGAATAAAGAATATTTTTTGGAAATTACAAAAGTACATAAACTATAACAAAGATACAGATACTATTCCTATTCTGAGTGTACTTCTGGTTTAATCAATCTCATCCACATATATAAATATCAAAAAATTGTTTTAAAAGGATCCGCACTACACAAAATGGAAAAATAAACTTAATTTGTACTTCAGTGCCTTATCTTTCTTGGCAGGCCATTACTCCTTCTCCACTCTACATTTTAAAGCAGAGATATTATTACAAAAGCTTTAGTTAAAGACAATGGATAGCTGAGAGTTCAAGTCATTTGTTTACAAGTTTACAGCTAGTGACAGATCTGGAACTCCAACTTAGATCTGTCTGATCCCCAAGCCACTACACCACAGTTTGCATGAAAATCTAAAAGATTCCATTTTGTTTATGACAGGGAAAGAAGGAAAGGATAAAGGAAGGAAGGAAGGAAGGAAGGAAGGAAGGAAGGAAGGAAGGAAGGAAGGAAGGAAGGAAGGAAGGAAGGAAGGAAGGAAGGAAGGAAGGAAGGAAGGAAGGAAGGAAGGAAGGAAGGAAGGAAGGAAGGAAGGAAGGAAGGAAGGAAGGAAGGAAGGAAGGAAGGAAGGAAGAACAGAGGGAGCAAAAAAGGAAGAAACAAAGGAACAGAAAAAGGAAGACAGAGAAAGGAAAGATTAGTGGTTTCCACGTGGAAACATAAAAAAACTAAACCAAACCCATTGCCGTCGAGTCAATTCCAACTCATAGCGACCCTACAGGGCAGAGTAGAACTGCCTCATAGAGTTTCCAAGGAGCATCTGGTGGATTCAAACTGCTGAACTTTTGGTTAGTAGCTGTAGCACTGAACCACTACGCCACAAGGGTTTCCATGTGGATGCATAGTGTAGATAACAGTATCTGAGCAGGCCTAGGTACAGAGTTGTAGGCAATGATATATCTGCTGCAAAGTCTGTAAAGCTAAATAAGGGCTAAGGTACAGTTCAGGTGTTAAGTGGCCTTTTTTTATGTCTGCCACCAGCACCCTCCAAGTCATCACAAATTTATGTAATGTAAGTAAAATAGTGTACATTGATGTGCAAAAGAAGCTTCCTAGCTTAGATCCCCACCCCCATCTCATTCCTTCTGCCTAGCTTGCCCCCATAATTTCTTCTTATATAGAAATTCTAGGGATGCCACTACTGAGCCAGCCTTTTCTGTCAAAGATCTTACAGGCCAGGAGGGAAAAATAAGGGAAATACACAAATTATGTGTACTGCAAAGTAGAGAAAAATGTTCCATATCATAACTAAGGCCCATATGCAATTGAAATTCAAAGATGTATTGATAGGCAGGGATTAGAAAATACCCAGCCCATAGATGGCCACTTGATTTAATGTTTCTTAAGTGATGACCCTAGGATTAATTATGCCCCAGTCTAGAGTCACAAGGGCAAAAGATTGTTTTATATCTACCATAGACTTAAAAAGAGGAGCAGATTGAATTCCTGTCAAGTAGGGTCATATCTGGAGTAGCCCATTATGGTTAAGTTTATCCTTTGTTCTAAATGTTTATTCACGTAGAGATTGCACTATGCTGTCCGCAGAGATTACTTCTGCGCTTTGGTCAGGTCTACGTTGCTTCCTAAATAATTCTTTTAGAATTACAATTTTAGTACTTTAAAATTGCTTAACAAGGCAGGTACAAGCACTTTCTGGGAGAAGTCAATTTAAGCTGAAACTTGAAGGATGACTATAATTTTTATATGGGGAAAGGGAGAGAAGGGCAGGCCAAATTAAAAAAGTACAGCAGGATCAAAGGCAAGTAACCAGGTAGGATAGGTCATTTTCAAAAAGCCAGTAACCTAAGCATCTTATATTTGACAAAGGCCCGGCGTCCATTTAAGTGAGGACAAGATGGTCTCTTTATGCTGGCATAACTGGATATCCATCTGCAAAAAAATGAAACAAGAAGTGTACCTCACGCCATGCACAAAAACTAAGTCAAAATGTATCAAAGACATAAATATAAAATCTAAAATGATAGAGATCATGGAAGAAAAAATAGAGACAATGCTAGAAGCCCTAATACACAGCATAAACAGTATACAAAATGTTACTAACAATACACAAACACCAGAAGAGAAACTAGATAACTGAAAAAAAAGATAACTGGGAGCTCCTAAAAATCAAACACTTATGCTCATCCAAAGACTTCACCAAAAGAGTGAAAAGACAACCTACAGACTGGGAAAAAAAAATTTGCTATGACAAGCCTGGTCAGCGCCTAATCTCTAAAATTTACAAGATACTGCAAAACCTCAACAACAAAAGACAAATAACCCAATTAAAAAATGGGCAAAGGATATGAACAGGTACTTCACCAAAGAAGACATTCAGGTAGCTAACAGATACACAAAGAAATGCTCACGATCATTAGCCATTAGAGAAATGGAAATCAAAACTACAATGAGATACCATCTTGTCCCAAGAAGGCTGGCATTAATCAAAAAAAAAAAAAAAACACATAATAATAAATGTTGGAGCAGTTGAGGAGAGACTGGAACACTTATACACTGCTGGTGGGAATGTAAAATAATACAACCACTTTGGAAATCGATTTGGCACTTCCTTAAAAAGCTAGAAAAAGAACTACCGTACGATCCAGCAATCCCATTCCTTGTAATATATCCTAGAGAAGTAAGAGCCTTTACATGAACAGATATATGCACACCCATGTTCATGGCAGCACTGTTTACAATAGCAAAAAGATGGAAGCAACCAAGGTACCCATCAACGGATGAATGGATACATAAACTATGGTATACTCACACAATGGAATACCATGCATTGATAAAGATCAATGATGAATCCTTGAAACATCTAACAACATGGAGGAATCTGGAAGGCATTATGTTGAGTGAAATTAGTCAGTCACAAAAAGACAAATATGGTATGAGACCACTATTATAAGAACTTAGGAAAAGGTTGAAACACAGAAGAAAACATTCTTTGATGGTTATGAGGGTGATGAGGGAGGGAGAGGGGTATTCACTAATTAGATAGTAGACAAGAATTATTCCAGGTGAAGGGAGGGACAACACACAATACAGGGGAAGTCAGCACAATTGGACTAAACCAAAAGCTAAGAAGTTTCCTGAATACAACTAAACATTTCAAGGACAGAGTAGCAGGGGCAGGGGTCTGGGGATGATGGTTTCAGGGGACATCTAGGTCAATTAGCATAACAGTGTGTATTAAGAAAACGTTCTGCATCCCACTTTGGCGAGTGGCACCTGGGGTCTTAAAAGTTAGCAAGGGGCCATCTAAGATACATCAACTGGTCTCAACCCACCTAGAGCAAAGGAGAATGAAGAACACCAAAGACACAAGGAAAATATGAGCCCCAGAGACAGAAAGGGCCGTATAAGCCAGAGACTCCATCAGCTTGAGGACGGAAGAACTAGATGGTACCAGGCTACCGACAATGACTGGCCTGACAGGGAACACAACAGAGAACCTCTAATGAAGCAGGAGAAAAGTGGGATGCAGACCTCAAATTCTAGTAAAAAGACCAGACTTAATGGCCTGACTGAGACTAGACGGACCCCAGAGGTTATGGCCCCTGGATTCTCTGTTAGCCTAAAACTAAAGCCATTCTCAAAGCCAACTCTTCAAAGATTAGACTGGACTATAAGACATAAAATGATGCTGGTGAGCAGCGCATTTCTTAGCTCAAGTAGACACATGAGACTATGCGGTCAGCTCCTGTCTGGAGGCGAGATGAGAAGGCAGAGGGGAACAGGAGCTAGTTGAATGGACACGGGAAATACAAGGCAGAAAGAAGCAATGTGCTGTCACATTGCAGGGAGAGCAACCATGGTCACATAACAATGTGTGTATAAGTTTTTGTATGAGAAACTGACTTGAATTGTAAACTTTCACTTAAAGCACATACACACACACAAAAAGCCAGTAATCCAAGTTTATTAAAGCATAGGTTTAATGTAGAGAAATCATATCAGATGAAGTTTGAAAAAATCTTAGAAGACATTGCACGCCACTTAGGGAGTTAGTACTTGGTTGACTGGCAATGGGAAGACGTTGAAAGTTTTTGAGCATGGTGGTGACTTGATCAGAGTTGCCTTAAGGGAGATTTGTCCGGCAGTGTGTGTAGCATGCAATGGAGTGAAAAGGGATAAATGTTGAGAGACCAATTAGAAGGCTATTAGAGTGGCCCAGGATGAAAAATAATGAAAACGTTAACAAGAGTGTTGGCAGTGGAAACAGAAAGAAAAGGACAGATGCAAGAAACACTGAGGAAATAGAATCAAGAAAACTTGGAAATTGATTGCATGTGAGTGAAAGGTGTTCAGGGTGGCTGAAGTACTCAAATCTGAGTAACTGGGAGAGAAGTTTTACTATTAATAAGAAAAAGGAAATTCAGGAAGACTAGTTTAAGGATATATGTCGAAAGGACAAGTGGGATATACAGGTGAAAATGTGAATTCTGCATTTGGAATCATGTATCTGAAGTTCTTACAAGAGGTGAGGGTCACAGATTTAAGAGTTAACAGCAAAAAAGTTACAGCTGAAGTTCCTGAATTGGGTTAAATCAGTAGAAAAGTGTTATATCTAATGAGAGGGGAAGTAGCAATCTTTCACATGCTAGGTGAATGGAAGTGAAAGTGGGAAAGATGAAGTGTTTTGTGGAAAAAGTTGAAGACTGAAAGAGAAATTCCAATTGTCAATAGAGTGGTGTAGGTACCTGTTAAGGCACCCTTGTGGGTAGGCAGAAGAAAATGAAGATCTTCTTTCCAAGGGAAGGAAAGGACACTGTTGAAGCTATAAACACAACACACACAATTAGGCTTAACAACCTGCAATGTCTTTGACGGCATATAGACAGTTTTATTACAAACAGGTAGTTTCTGTTATGTATTATATATTAGGGTATGGATTCATGTGAAGCTACAGCAGGTTAGCCTTAAACTGAGCTTGAATAATCAATGGATCAAAGTTTTGACATATGTTCCTTTTACTTTAATTCAAAGCATCATTAAATCAAATATGGGATGCATTTTTACTGTCCTTTGATCTATGTCTTCTGGGGATTTTAAATAACATTTCCCAGTCAGTCAAAGCTGCATTTAAATTGTATATTAAGAGTCTGACTTAACTTCATAAAAACAAGGACATTCAGAGTTAATGCTGAAAACATTGACCCTAACTTACCCCATCAAAACCTTTTGAAAAAAATTCTTTCTTTTCGTGTGCATTTTCATATTTTTAGGAAAAAAATGCAAATATGAAAAACCCAAGTGTGAACCTGGCTTTATAATGAAGGGGCCCCAAAAGAAAGAACTAATGGAAGATAATGAATTATGTATTGAAAATAGGGGTATTACTGTGCCCTCTCCACATGTGAACCTAAGAATCTTCTTTGTATCTTTAAATTAGTACCAAGATTCTTTTGCTACCTGAAGAAAATAATTGTACGTTTAGCTACTGCTGCCCTTTTAGTGATTCAAGAGGCTAGGAAAAAGACCCGTTGCTGTCAAGTAGATTCCAACTCAAGAGGCTAGACAGCTTTGTAAGGGTGACAGTGTTTGTTTTCATCATCTTTCATTCCCCGACTGGTGCCTGTTATATAGACTCAATTTTGTTCCCCCCAAAATATGTGTTGTAATGTAAATCCTAACCTCTGTGCCTGTGGTGATAATTCTATTTGGGAATGGGTTGTCTGTTATGTTAATGGGGGAGGGTTAGTATAAAGTGTATCCTGACTCCATCTCTTTTCAGATATAAAAGAGGTTGAATGCAAACTAGGAAGGAGAGACAGGGGAAGACAGATGACAAGCACATGAAGGTTGCCCAGAAGCAAAAGCTCAGAAGAGACAAGGACCTTCCTTCAGAGCTCACAGAGAGAGAAAGCTTTCCCCTCGAGCTGGCGCCCTGCATTCAGACTTCTAGCCTCCTAAACTGTAAGAAAATAAATTTGTTTGCTAAACTCATCCACTTGTGGTATTTCCGTTATAGCAGCACTAGATAACTAAGACCAAAAACAAACAGAAAAAAATAAACCTGTTGCCATTGAGTCAATTCCTGCTCATAACTAAGACTGTGCCTTACATCTTATTTTCTTGCTGAGATACCTTCTCCTGACGCTTGTTGTAGGGAAAAAAAAAATCACAAAGTTTAGTAAAGCAAAATGAAAGTTTTATTTGGCATATTTCAAAGAGGCAAAAGCGAGAAATCAGGAAACCATGCTGCCATAGCCATGTCTGCCTGAGTTCAAGGAAATACTACAGAATAAACAAAAGTGGGAAAATGGACAAGCATGCTGTCAGAGCCATGTCTGCCCAAGTCAAAGGAAATATTACAGAATAGGCAAGAATAGGAAAACAGACAAGCATGCTGCCACAGCTTTGTCTGACCTAGTCCAAGGAATGTTAGAGAGTCATCAATACATATTAACATTACAAATGGGCAAAGCCGTTGAAGGCTTCACCTTTTCACGGATTGGCTAGAAACTGTGATCCTACATTTTGATTTGTCTTTCTTAACAAGCATTGATACAGGTTTCAGTAATGACAGTAAGGAGAGTCTTTATTGGTCCAACAAATTTTCTATTCACTAAATGCTAATAGAAATAGATAAAAGAGTGGAAAGTCTTTTGTGTTCTGGTTGGTTGGCTTATGTGAAGAAAAAAAAAAAGCTTCCCTAAAAGATATTTTCCAAGATTATCTTAGCTATTGTCTATACCTCAGGGTCCAGTTGATGTGTCCTTGTGAGCCCTTGTGACCCCATCTCCAGCTGGGTCACATTCTGTATGCTCAAAGACAGGAAATAATGACTCCAACATTATTTCCTAAATCACGCTCCAGGTTTCCTTTCTAATAAATCTCCTCAAAATTCAGCTGTCTTGTTTTCACACATCCCCTTTAAGAATATTTTTCTTCTTTAAGGTAAAAACTAGCTAATCAGATAAACTAATGGGAGCTAATGTATTATTGATTTTCACTGTGTTCTTCAGAGTGGTTGGAACTTTCTCTAGGCTCTCTTATCCTCCCTCACAGGTAACATGTCCATTTGGAGTGACTTTAGGCAATTCACTTTCTCTCTCTCTGGGCTTTAGTTCCTCCATCTATAGAAAGAGGAAACTCCTGAACTATTAGGTCAGCATTCCCTTGGTTTTTTAAATCTTTCCTTTCAAAAGTAAACTTTTAAATATATTCATCTTATTAGCTGAAAAAAATTAGCTAAGGGAGAAATATTATAAAAGTTGAATTTTCAGACCCGGCAGGAAAACAGAATGATAAAGTCATGGAGGAAGACGATTATACCCTCTAGGTAGCTGTCTATTCTGCTTACCTGTAAGGCTGTCTCTGAAAAGAAACTACATATTTACTTTAGCAGAAATTTGAAACAAAAGGTCAATATACATCAAAAACTTGGCTTTGTATGACTAGAAATCTTTTTTTTTTAATTTATTTACTGTGCTTTAGGTGAACGTTTACAAATCAAGTCAGTCTCTCCTGAAAAAAGCCATACACACCCCGCCGTGCACTCCCAGCGGCTCTCCTCTTAATGAGACAGCACACTCCTCCTTTCCATCCTTTATTCCCTGTGTTCGTTCAACCAGCTCCTGTCCCACTCTTCCTTCTTATCTCACCACCAGACGGGAGTCACCCACATAGTATCATGTGTCTACTTGAGCCACGAAGTTCACTCCTCACAAGCATCATTGTCTATCTTAGAGTCCAGGTCAATCCCTGTCTGTAGAGTTGGTTTCAGGAATGGTTCCAATCTTGGGCTAGCAAAGGGACTGGGGACCATGACCATCAGTTTCCCTCCGGTCTCAGTCAGACCAGTAAGCCTGGTCTTTTTATGAGAATTTAAGATCTGCATCCCACTGTCCTGCTCCGTCAGAGATTCTCTGTTGTGTTGCCTGTCAGGGCAGTCATCAGTGGTAGCTGGGCACCATCTAGTTTTTCTGGTCTCAGGCTGATGGAGTCTCTGGTTTATGTGGCCTTTTCTGTCTGTTGGGCTCATGTTTATCTTGTCTTTGGTGTTCTTCATTATCCTTTGCTCCAGGTGGGTTGAGACCAATTTATGCGTCTTAGATGGCCACTTGCTAGTGTTTAAGACCCCAGACAACTCTCACCAAAGTGGGATGCAGAACGTTTTAGTAGTACACTTTGTTACCGTGGCAATTGACCTAGGTGTCTTCTGAAACCATGGTCCCCAGACCCACGATGCTGTTACTCTGGCCTTCGAAGCATTTGGTTCTATTTAGGAAACATCTTTGCTTTTGGCTTAGTCCAGTTGTACCGATTATTCCTGTGTCATGTGTTGCCCTTCCCTTCACCTAAAGAACTTTTTGTCTACTATCTAGTTAGTGAATATCCCTCTCCCTCCCTCATCACCCTCATAAGCATCAAAGAATATTTTCTTCTGTGTTTAAACTTTATCTAGAGTTCTTATAATAGCGGTCTCATACAGTATTTGTCCTTTTGCAACTGAATAATTTCACTCAGCGTAATGCCTTCCAGATTTCTCCATGTTAGGAGATATTTCACAGATTCATCATTGTTCTTAATTGTTGCATAGTATTCCATTGTGTGAATACACCATAATTTGTTTATCCTTTCATCCATTGATGGGCACCTAGGTTGTTTCCATGTTTTTGCTATTGTGAGCAGTGCTGCACTGAACATGGGTGTGCATACATCTATTCATGTGACGGCTCTTATTTCTCTAGGATATATTCCAAGGAGCAGGATTGCTGGATCATATGCTACTTCTATTTCTAACTTTTAAGGAAGTGCTAAATCAATTTGCAAAGTGGTTGTACCATGTTACATTCTCACTAGCAGTGTATAAGTGTTCCAGTCTCTCCACAATCTCTCCAACATTTTTTATCTTGTATTTTTTGGGTTAATGCCAGCCTTGTTGGAGTGAGATGGAATCTCATTGTAGTTTTGATTTGCATTTCTCTAGTAGCTAATGATCGTGAGCATTTCCTCGTGTATCTGTTAGCAGCCTGAATGTCTTGTTTGGTAAACTGCCTGCTCATATTCTTTGCCCATTTTTTACTTGGGTTGTTTGTCTTTTTGTTGTTGAGTTTTTTCAGTATCATGTAGATTTTAGAGTTCAGACGCTGATTGGAAATGTCATAGCTAAAAACTTTTTCCCGGACAGTATATAGGCAATCTTTTTACTCTTTTGGTGAAGTCTTTGGATGAGAATAGGTGTTTGATTTTTAGGAGTTCCCAGTTATCCATTTTCTCTTCTGCATTGTTGGTAATGTTTTCTATATTGTTTATGCCATGTATTAGGGCTCCTAGCACTGTCCCTATTTTTTCTTCAATGATCTTTAGCATTTTAGATTTTATGTTCAGGTCTTTGATCCATTTTGAGTTGTTTTTTTGTGCATGATGTGAGGTATGGGTCTTGTTTCATTTTTTTGCAGGTGGATATCCAGTTATACCAGCACCATTTGTTAAAGAGACTGTCTTTTCCCCATTTAACAGACTTTAGGCTTTTGTTTAATATCAGCTGTTCATATGTGGATGGATTTATGTCTGGATTCTAATTCTGTTCCATTGGTCTATGTATCTGTTGTTGTACCAATACCAGGCTGTTTTGAACACTGTGGTGGTATACTATGTTCTAAAATCAGGTAGTGTTAGGCCTCCCACTTTGTTCTTTTTTTTTTTTTCAGTAACACTTTACTTATCTGGGGCCTCTTTCCCTTCATGTGAAGTTGGTGATTTGTTTCTCCATCTCATTAAAAAATTTCACTGGTATTTGGATCGGAATTGCATTATATCTATTGATTCCTTTGGGCAGAATAGACATTTTTACAATGCTGAGTCTTCCTATCCACGAGCAAGGTATGTTTTTCTACTTTTGTAGCTCTCTTTTGGTTTCTCGCAGTAGTGTCTTATAGTTTTCTTTGTAGAGGTCTTTTACATCTGTGGTTAGATTTATTCCTAATTATTTAATCTTCTTAGGAGACAGTGGTGGTGTAGTAGTTAAGCGCTACTGCTGCTAACCAAACGATCAGCAGTTCGAATCTGCCAGGCACTCCTTGGAAACTCTATGGCTCAGTTCTACTCTGTCCTATAGGGTCGCTAGGAGTCAGAATTGACTTGACGGCACTGGGTTTTTTTTTTTTTCAGTCTTCTTAGGGGCTATTGTAAATGGTACTGATTTGGTGATTCCCTCTTCAGCGTTCTCTTTGTTGGTGTAGACGAATCCAACTGATTTATGTACATTTGTCTTTTATCCTGATACTCTGCTAAACTCTTCTGTTCATTTCAGTAGTTTTCTTGAGGATTCCTTAGGTTTTTCTGTGTATAAGATCATATCTTCTGCAAACAGAGAAAAATTTACTCTTCTTAGCCAATTTGGGTGCTTTTTATTTCTTTACCTAGCCTAATAGCTCTGCCTAGGACCTCCAGCACTATGTTGAATAAGAGTGGTAATAAAGGGCATCCTTGTCTGGTTCCCGTTCTCAAGGGGAATGCTTTCGGTCTCTCTCCATTTAGAATGATGTTGGCTATTGCTTTGTATAAATGTCCTTTATAATGTTGAGGAATTTTCCTTCTATTCCTATTTTGCTGATAGTTTTTATCACGAAAGGGTGTTGGACTTTGTTGAATGCTTTTTCTGAATCAATTGATAAGACCATGTGGTTCTTTTGTTTTATTTATGTGATGGATTACATTGATTGTTTTCCTAATGTTGAACCATCCCTGCATACCTGGTGTGAATCCTGCTTGGTTGTGGTGAATTATTTTTTTGATAACTTGTTGAATTGTATTGGCTCGAGTTTTGTTGAGGATTTTTGCCTCTAAGTTCTGTAATTTTCTTTCTTTCTTTTTTTTTTTTTTGTGGTGTCTTTACCTGGTTTTGGTATCAGGGTTATGCTGGCTTCACAGAATGAATTTGGGAGTATACGCTCCTTTTCTATGCCCTGAAATACCTTTAATAGTAGTGGTGTTAACTCTTCTGTGAAAGTTTGGTAGAACTCTCCAGTGAACCCGTCAGAGCCAGGGCTTTTCTTTGTTGAGAGATTTTAAATTAATTTTTCAATTTCTTCTTTTGTTATGGGTTTATTTAGTTGTTCTGCTTCTGTTTGTGTTAGTTTAGGTAGGTAGTGTGTTTCTAGAAATTTGACCATTTTCACTAGGTTTTCAAATTTGTTAGAGTACTATTTTTTATAGTATTCTGTTATGATTCTTTTAATTTCAGTTGGTTCTGTTGTGATATCATCCATCTCATTTCTTATTCCTGTTATTTGCTTCCTCTCCTGTTTGTCTTTTGTCAGCCTGACCAATGGTTTATCAATTTTGTTTATCTTTTCAAAGATCCAACTTTTGGTCTTGTTAACTTTTTCAATTGTTTTTCTGTTCTCTATTTCATTTAATTCTGCTCTAATTTTTATTGTTTGCTTTCTCCTGCTGACTAAGGGCTTCTTTTGTTGCTCTCTCTCTATTTGTTCATGTTGTAGGCATAACTCTTTGATTTTGGCCCTTTCTTGTTTTTGTATGTGTGCATTTATTGATATAAATTGACCTCTGAGCACTGCTTTTGCTGTGTCCCAAAGGTTCTGATAGGACTTGTTTTCATTCTCATTGGATTCTATGAATTTCTTTATTCCATCCTTAATGTCTTCTATAACCCAGTCATCTTTGAGCAGGGTATTGTACAGTTTTTAGGTGTTTGATTTCTTTTCCTTGCTTTTTCTGTAATTGACATCTACTTTTATGGCCTTATGGTCAAAGAAGATGCTTTGTAGTATTTCAATGTTTTGGATTCTGCTAAGGCTTGCTTTATGACCTAATATGTTGCCTATGCTATAGAAGGTTCCATGTGCATTTGAAAAAAACAAGTACATTTGCCTGTTTTTGGGTGGAGTGTTTTGTATATGTCTTTGAGGTCAAGTTGGTTGATTGTGGCTTTTAGCTCTTCTGTGTCTTTACTGAGCTTCTTTCTGGATGTTCTGTCCTTCACTAAAAGTGGTGTGTTGAAGTCTCCTACTATCATTATGGAGGTGTCTATCTCACTTATCGATGCTGTTAGAGTTTGTTTTATGTATCTTGCAGCGCTGTTGTTGGGGGCATAAATATTTAATATGGTAATATTCTCCTCATATATTGTCCCTTTAATCATTATCTAGTGCCCTTCCTTATCCCTTGTGGTAGATTTAAGTTTGAAGTCTGTTTTGTCAGAAATTAGTATAGCCACTCCTGCTCTTTTTTGATGGTTGTTTGCTTGATATATTTTTTTCCATCCTTTGAGTTTCAGTTTGTTTGTGTCTTTAAGCGTAAGGTATGTCGCTTCTTTTCTTTTATTTCATTTTAGGGAGCATATAGATGGATCATGTACTTTTGTCCACTCTGCCACACTCTTGTCTCTTTATTGGTGCAATTTAGTCTATTTACATTTAGCTTGATTATAGATAGGTATGAGTTTTTATTTTGATGTCTTATTTGTGTGTTATCGGCAGTTTCATTTTTCCACTTATTTTTTTGTGCTGAGTAGTTTTTCTTTGTAAATTGTGTGCTCCTCTTTTATTGTTCTTGATTTTTTTTTTTTTTTTGCTGAGTATGTTTTTCTTGTATTTTATTTTGATGTGTAGGATTGTTAGTCTCCTTTGTGGTTACCTTAATTTTTACCCCTATTTTTCTAAGTTTAAACCTAACTTGTATCTCCCCATATTGCCGTGATTCCTCTCCTTATGGAAGATCTATGCCTACTTTAATTAGTCCCTATTTATTGATTTAATGTTTTCATCTTTTACATAGTGACATCTCTGATGCCCTGTTTTGAGTGTTTTTTAGTCTTGATTTACAATTTCTGATTTCTCTATCTGGGTTGATATCTGGTTGCTCTGTCCTATGTTCTAGTGTTGTGTTGATAACTGATAGTATTGATTTTCTAACCAGAAAATTCCCTTTAGTATTTCTTGTAGTTTTGGTTTGGTTTTTGCAAATTTCCTAAAGTTCTGTTTATCTGAAAATGTCCTAATTTCACCTTCATATTTGCTAGAGAGTTTTGCTGGCAATTTTTCTCCTTCAATGCTTTATATATGTTATCCCATTGTCTTCTTGCCTGCATGGTTTCTTCCAAGTAGTCTCAGCTTATTCTTATTGATCATCCTTCATAGGTGACTTTTCGCTTATTCCTGGCTACTCTTAAATTTCTCTTTCTCTTGGTTTTGGCAATTTTGATTATAATATGCCTTGGTGACTTTCTTTTGGGATCTATCTTGGCTGGGGTTTGATGAGCGTCTTGGATAGATATCCTTTCATTTTTCATGATGTCAGGGAACTTTTCTGCCAATAAATCTTCAACAATTCTCTGTATTTTCTGTTATCGCTCCCTATTGTGATACTCCAATCACGAGTAGGCTATTCTTCTTGACAAAGTCCCACATGATTCTTAGGGTTTCTTCATTTTTTTTAATTCTCTTATCTGATTTTTCTTCTAATGTATTGTTGCCATGTGTTTTATCTTCAGTCTCACTAATTCTGCCTCCTATTTCCTCATTCTGCTCTGCTGACTTTCTACTGAGTTGTTTAATTCTGAAATTTTATTGTTAATTTTCTGAATTTCTTATTGCTGTCTCCCTATGGATTCTTGTAGCCTATTAAATTTTTCATTATGTTTTTGATTAATCTTCTTAATTTCCTCAACTGCTTTGTCTGTGTGCTCCTTGGCTTGTTCTGCGCTTTGCCTGACCCTCTTCCTGATGTCTTGAAGAGTTCTGTAAATTAATATTTTGTATTCTACATCTGATAATTCCAGGAATATATCTTCATCCAGAAGATTCCTTGAATCTTTGTTTTGGGAGTTTGTTGAAGCAATCATGGTCTGCTTCTTTATGTGATTTGATATTGACTGTTGTTTCTGAGTCGTCTATAAGTTATTGTATTAATTTATTTTATGTTTGATCAGTGTGTCCTAGCTTCTTGCTTTGTTTTGTTTTGATATACCCAAATAAGCTGCTAGAGTGAGCTAGCTTGATTATTTCAGCCTTTGAAGCACTAATGTCCTGTTACCGGTTGGCTAGAGCTGTTACCAGGTATATAAGCCTAGGAGTCCATTCACTATTTTTGTGTAGATTCAGCTCAGGTTTCCCAGTAATTGGTTACCTAGTGTGTGGTGCAGGCTCTCGCCTATGATCTTAGAAGAGCAGTGGTGTTTGGTGTATGCACAGGTTTCTTGCAGTAGCAGGGGGTCAAATTCTGAGGAAGGCAGGGGGCTGACAACCTTCTGCCGAGTGCCTGTGAGCAAGGCATGTCCCTGTTCTCTTGATATATTTTTTCCATCTCTTATTTATTGGTCATATACCATCCAATTTGATAGTACACCAATATTTATGTCTTTGTGTCTAAGGTATGTCTCTTGGAGACTGAATATTGATGGATCTTTTTTTTTTTTTTTTTAACCATTCTGCCACTCTGCTTCTTTACAGGTGCATTTAAGCCATTTAAACTCAGTGCGATTATCGGTAGGTATCAGTTTCTCACTGTCATACTGCTGTGCTTTTTTTGCATGTGTGTGTGCTGCTAGCATTTTCTTTGTTCCTCTTGCTTTTCTGTGCTGAGTTCCTTTTGTTTGTGGATTTTCTTTTTTTTCACTTCATTATTATAGATTTTGTGTTTACTGGGCCTTTATGTTTTTCTTCCTTTTTATTCTGATGAGTAGTTTTTTAACGTTCTTTGTGGTTGCCTTGAAATTTACCCTCATCTTCCTAAATTTACCCTCATGAACCAGTCTTTTATTACTCATATTGCCTTGACTTCCTCTCCATTTGAAAGTTCTATACCTACACCATTTATTCCCTTTTTTGTTGTTTTGATGTCGTCATCATTTACAGATCAACGTCTCTGTTTCCCTGTTTAAAATCTTTCAGCTTTTTTTTATTTTTGAGAATTCTTTACGTAAGTTGGTATCTGGCTGATGCTGTCCTGTGTCCTAGACTCCAGCTGTTGCATAATATTGTTGGTTCCCTAACTAAAGGACTCCCTTTAATATTTCTTGTTAAGTTTGGTTTGGTTTTTACAAATTCCCTTTATTTCAGTTTATCTGGAAATGTCTTAATTTCACTATCATATTTGAGAGAGACTTTTGCAGGATATATTATTTTTGGTTGGTAGTTTTTTTTTATTATTATTTCAAGGTTTTATATATGCCATTTCCTTCTTGCCTGTATTGTTTCCGCTGAGTAATCAGAACTTAATCTTATTGTTTCTCATTTGTAAGTGACTTTTCCTTTTTCTCTAGCAGCTCTCAGGATTCTTTGTCTTTGGTTTTGGCAAGTGTAATTATAATATGTCCTGGTAACTTTCTTTTGGAATCTATGCTAATGAAGTTCATTGAACTTTTGGGATGGCCAACTTTTTGTCTTTCACGATATTTGGGAAGTTTTCTGCCAGCAAATCTTCAACATTCTTCTCTGTTTCCCGTTTTCCCACCTTGTATGGGAACCTGATCATGAGCAAATTTTTGCTCTTGAATGTGTCCCACATAATTATTAGGTTTTCTTCATTTTTGTTCATTCTTTTCTCTCATTTTTCCTCAGAAAAGTGGTGTCAATGGATTTGTCTTCCATCTCTCTGATTCTCTTTCATTGTTTCAAATTTGCTCCTAAAACCTTCTATTGAATTGTTCAATTCTGAAACTTTTTTTGTTTAGCTTTGAAATTCTAGTTGCTTTTTTTTAATGATTTCTAATTGTCTATTTATTTTGACTTTTGTTCTTATATTATTTTCCTACATTATTCTCTTGCTTCATCTGTGTTTTCCTTGATTTTGGCTGTTTTCATTATTTTGTCTGTGTTTTCCATGACTTTGTCTATTTTTTCCTTGTTTTTTTTTTTTTTTCTGTTTTCATTGCTTTCTTTCCTAATTTCTTGCAGACCCCTAAATATTAGTCTTTTAAATCCCACATCAGGTAGTTCTACTGCCTTTTATTCTGCTGGAAGGTCCTCTGATTCTTTATTTTGGTTACTTGCTGGAAGCACCTTGTCTTGCTTTTTTGTATGTTTTGATTTTGTCCGCTGTCTCTGAGACATTAAGGTATTATTTTCTTTATTTATTGAGTGTGTGTTCATTTGTTTCATCCTGCTTCCTTGTTTTGTTTTGATATGTCAGAGTGAGTGTGTCCAGTATGCTTTGCTGCTTGCTTGTCTTTGGGCACAATAGTTCTCTCCCTCTTGTCTAGGTGGGCAGGGCAGCAGCAGGCAAGGCAAGTCCACTTCTCTGTACACTCATTTGTTGAAGTGGCTGAGGGAGGACTGGGCAGGTGTTTTCTGCCTCCTGATGTTGTGCCGGGGGGTGGGAGCGTTCATAGCCTCTCACCAGATAGGTGGGGGAGTTGGACAGGGAGTGGTACATACAGGTTTTCTTCCCACCGCTCAGCAGCTGATTGAGTGGCAGGAGGGGAGGGGCAGTGGAGGGACTGTGTGGTGGCAGGCCTGAGCTGGGGAAGCTCTAGCTGCAGTGGCATGGCACGGGTCAGTGGGAAGGGGAAGTGACGCATGGGGCAGATGCTCTATCTCCTGTTTGGAGCTCTGTGAAGTTGGCTTCTTGTACTGCCTGTCCTGGGGTCATTACTGGCTCTATTCTAAGATGCCAATGCTGTGTCATGTTAGGTGGCAGGGAACCTCCACTCTGTATTTCTCCTCATCTTCTCTTTCCTTCAGTTTTTCTTCCATTCTGTATTTGATTTAGTTCTTTACTCCTTCATTTGGTGCTTGGGGTCCCAGAATTGTCTGCTTTACTTAGTTTTGGGGTCTTTGCTTCAGAGGGATGGCATGATGCATATTGTCTCTGCCTCTATAAAGGCTTTTTCTTGTACTTCTGATAACATTTTATAATGATATGCTTTACATAGCTGTTCTCCTTCTCTGAGTTGCTCCTAACATCCATAGCCTATAATGCTCCCCTATAGGTTCCTTCAAAAGTAAATAAAGGTTCATGTCAGGTGAGAGGTTTTAGCATCTTTCTGTTATTAGTCATTTGGTCATTAAGATCAGATGGTAAATGGAATTGCTTTGTTGTTTATAAAAAAGATAAGTAACTCTCTTATTTAGTTTATATTCCAGGTAAGATTGCTCACCCTATCTGAGCTTTACCTAAATGTATTCTCAAGTGATTCTTTCTGATAGAGAATTCTAATCTGTACCTGGAGAAATAACCAGAATTTTACAGGGCCCATGGTGGTAGTCAGTGTGAGCTTGCAAACATATGAGAGCAAATCCAGTGCTCAAGCCTCTTTCTATAGCCCTCCTGAGAACCCTGGTATAACTACATCAAGACTTAGGGTATTCTAGCTTGCAAAATCTTAGGAGATATCTCTAGGTTGATTGTAAACCAACAGCATGGAAGTACTAAATACAATGTCTCAGTTTAGCTCAAAGGATTAAGCTTTCACAAAGTTTCCATGAATGTTTCATTACTTACATTTCTTTCCCAGTTTAGTTTTCACTGATCACCATCCCTATATAAATAAAATAGTAATTATCAAGAAATAAGGGAAATTGGTATACAAAGTAACCTTGACTTATAATTTGGTGCATTTGGCTCTCACAAATTCCATCTGGTAAATGTAACCTCCTGTTTTGCATCCTTGGTGTACAATGATAAGCATTACACTCAATGAACATTTCAAGGCAATGTCCTTATCTAGATTAACCTGCTCTTTTTGGCTTTTGATACTGAGAATACTTAGCAGAACCTTGTATGTAGTTTTCAACATCTAGCATTAGTAGATTAGATAGGAAGACAGATTATGAAAATCTTTAGGAAAAGTCAATATTGGTAAGATACAAGTATCCCAATCAGAAAGTAGAATATAAAACATCATAAGGTAGAATGGCGTAGTGGTTAAGTGTTACGGCTGCCAACCAAAGGGTCGGCAGTTCGAATCCACCAGGTGCTCCTTGGAAACTCTATGGGGCAGTTCTACTCTGTTGTATAGGGTCACTAAGAGTCGGAATCGACTCGAGGGCACTGGGTGGAAGGTAGAATAGAATGCAGAATGCCACGATGCAATACTTTAGCTTTAGTTAGCAAAATGGAAGCACTATGAAGGGCAACAGAAATAAAAAAATTCATAATGTGATGGATATTCACTCCTATATATCTACTCCATTGGTTTATTCCTTAGTTGGGTACCCACCTTATCTCATCCACTTTTTTTCTAAGTGTTCCTAATGTTAGTCCTGCCCGATACATGTTCTCAATGTAAAATAAGTTTTTATTAATCCACAAGAATAGCCTTCTTGTTAGTTGCCATCAAGTCAATTCTGACTCATCATGACCTCATGTGAGTCAGGGTAGAACTGTTCTCCATATGGTTTTTAAGACTGACATTTCAGAAGCAGATCACCAGGCCTGTCTTCTGAGGCACCTTTGGGTGGGTTTGAACCTCTAACCTTTTAGCTAGTTGTCAAGTGCTTAATAATTTGTGCCACCCAGGAACTCCAAGAATAACCTTAGTACCCAACAAATAAATGGGCAAGAGACATAAATGAGAAACTTACAAATAAAACCTATGGAAAACAATTGTTCAACCTCCCTCCTCTTCAACCTGGCAAAGGATGTATAAGCATGGTAGTCTTCAATGCTTACAATGTGTGGTGAAACAGCAAGTCCCACTCTGTTAAAGTGAGTGTGGCTTTGCTCAACGGCAATTTGGCAATGTTTATTAGGTACCTTACAACAATCATTCCAAACCTAGAAATTTATCCTAAGAAAAAACCAGAAAGGCAGTCCAAGATCAATCTATATCCATGTTCATCATACTTAAAAATAAAACGGCAAAAATTTGTAGGTTCTTAATGGGGGATCAATTCAATAAATGATAATATACTTACATAATAGAATAATATGAGGCCAATAAAATTAATTTTGAATTACATTTAAGGGAAATTTTGTGATATATTAAGTGGAATAGTAGCTTACAAATGTACATGTGCAGAAAAAAATACTAATTCATAAAGAGATTATATATAGTCCTTTGCTCATTTTATGTCTTAGTTATCTAGTGCTGCTGTAACAGAAATTCCACAAATGAATGGCTTTAACGCACTGAAATTCATTCTCTAACAGTCTAATAGGCTAGAAGTCTGAATTCAGGGTGCCAACTTGAGGGAAAGACTATCTCTCTGTGTTAAGTTCTGGAAGAAGGTCATTGTCATCAAGCTTCCCCTGGTTTAGGAGTTTCTCAGCACATGGACTCAGGGCCCAAAGGACACACTCCACTCCCAGTGCTTCTTTCTTGATGGTATGAAGTCCCTCTCCTCTCTGTTTGCTTCTGTTTTTTTTTTTTAATATCTCAAAAAAGACTGACTCAAGACATAACCTAATTCTGTAGATTGAGTCCTGCCTCATTAATATAACTGCTTCTAATACTGCCTCATTAACATTACAGAGGTTAGGATTTACAACACACTTCAGATCTCAAAATAGTGGACAATCACACAATTCTGGGACTCGTGACCTACTCAAGTTGACACACATTTATGGGAGAAACAATTCAATCCATATCAGTGGGGTTATTTGTCTTTTCATTGTTAAGTTGTTGAAGTTTTATATATTTTTTGGTTATTAGATTCTTGTCAGGGATATGATTTCTGAAAATAGTCCCCCAGTACGTAGTTTGTCTTTTCACTTTTTTGGTAAAGTATTTTGATGAACAAAATTTTTAGTTTTTATGTGGCCTTGTTTATTTATATTGTCTTTTGCTGTTCGTGACTTTGTTATTATATTAGAAAATCTATTGTTGAAGGCTAGGCCTGGCAGTGTTGCCCCTGATTGTTCTAAGAATTTTATGGTTTCAGTTTGCACATATAAGTCCTTAATCGATTTTGAATTTGTTTTTGTGTCTGGCATGAGGCATAGATACTGCTTCATTTTTCTGTGTGTGGAAATCTAATTATTCCAGCACAATTTATTGAAGAGACTCTTCTCTACATTAAATGGACTTAGCACCTTTGTCAAAAATCTGGTGACCATAGATTTGCGGGTTTATTTCTGGGCTCTAAATTCTATTCCATTGGTCTATTTGTCTATTATTATACCAGTACCCGGCTGTTTTGATAACTGTACCTGTATGCTGCTGTTGTTATTAGGTGCCAACGAGTCCGTTCTGACTTATAACAACCCTATGTACAACAGAATGAAACATTTCCTGGTCCTGTGCCATTCTCACAATCTTTGCTGAATTTGAGTCCATTGTTGTAGCCACTGTGTCAATCCATCTCGTTGAGGGTCTTCCTCTCTTTCACTGGCCCTCTCTTACCAAGCATGATGTCCTTCTCCAGGGACTGGCCCCTCCTGATAATATGTCCAAAGTGTGTGAGATGAAGTCTCATCATCCTTACTTTTAAGGAGCATTCTGGTTGTGCTTCTTCTAGGACAGATTTGTTCATTCTTCTGGCAGCCCATGGTATATTCAATATTCTTCACAAACAACATAATTCAAAGGCATCAATGCTTCTTTGGTCTTCTTTATTCATTGTCCAAATTTCACATGCATATGAGATGACTGAAAGTACCATGATTTGGATCAGGTGCACCTTTGTACTCAAAGTGACATCTTTGTTTTTGAGGACTACAAAGAGGTCTTTTGCAGCAAATTTGCCCAATGCAATACATTGTTTGATTTCTTGACCGCTGCTTCCATGAGTGTTGATTGTAGATCCAACTAAAATGAAATCCTTGACAACTTCAATATTTTAACTGTTTATCATGATGTTGCTTATCGGTCCAGTTGTGAGGATTTTTGTTTTCTTTATATTGAGATGTAATTCATGCTGAATGCTGTGGTCTTTGATTTCCATCAGCATGTGTTGCAAGTCCTCTTTGCTTTCAGCAAACGAGGTTGTGCCATCTGCATTTTGCAGGATGTTAACGAACCTTCTTCCAATCCTGATGCCACATTCCATTTTATGTAGTCCTACTTCTCGGATTATTTGCTCAGCATACAGATTGAATAAGTGTGGTGAAAGGATACAACCCTAATACACAACTTTCCTGATTTTAAACCACGCAGTATCCCCTTGTTCTGTTCGAACAACTGCCTCTTGTTCTACGTACAAATTCTGCATGGGCGCAATTAAGTGTTCTAAAATTTCAAGTCTTCACAATATTTTCCAAGATTTGTTATAATCTGCAGCCTAATGCCTTTGTATAGCTAATAAAACACGAGTAAACACCTTTCTGGTATTCTCTGCTTTCAGCCAAGATCCAGCTGACATCAACAGTGATATCCCTCATTCTATGTCCATTTCTGAATCCATCTTGAATTTCTGGCAGTCCCTGTTGATGTACTGCTGCAACTGCTTTTGAAGGATCCTCACCAAAATTTTACTTGCTTTTGATATTAATGATATTGTTCAGTAATTTCCACAGTTTGTTTGATCACCTTTCTTTGGAATGGGCACAATTATGGATCTCTTCCAGTCAGTTGGCCAGGTAACTGTCTTCCAAATTTCTTGGCATAGACAAGTGAGTATCTCCAGTACTGTATCTGTTTGTTGAAACACCTCAGTTGGTATCCTGTCAATTTCTGGAACCTTGTTTTTTGATAACACCTTCAATGCAGTTTGGACTTCTCCCTTCAATATCATTGGTTCTTGATATATGCTACCTCCTGAAATGGTTGAATATTGATCAGTTTCTTTTGGTACAGTGACTCTGTATTCCTTCCATCTTCTTTTGATGCTTCCTGTATCGTTCAATATTTTGCCCATTATAGGTGTATAGAATGTTTTAAAATCTGGAAGTGTGAGTCCTCCTACTTTGTTCTTCTCTTTAAATATTTTTAGCTATTTGGGGCCTCTTGCCATTCTATATAAAGTTGAGGATTGATTTTACTATTTTCTGTAAAGAAGGCTGCTGGAATATTGATTGAGATTGCATTGAATCTGTAGATCACTTTGAGTAGTATTGCTATCGGTCATAGATTGAATTGTGTCCCCCAAAATATGTGTATTAATTTGACTAGGGCATGATTCCCAGTACTATGTGATTGTTCACCCTTTGGTCATCTGATGTGGTTTTCCTATGTGTTGTAAATCCTATCTCTATGATGTTAATGAGATGGGATTAATGGCAGTTATATTAATGAGACAGGACTCAATTTCTCAAGATTAGATTGGGTGTTAAGCCAATCTCATTTGAGATATAAAAGTCAGAAGCAAAAAGAAAGACCAGGGAACCTCATACCACCAAGAAAGTAGCACTGGGACCATAATGCATCATTTGGACCCCAGGTCCCTGTGATGAGAAGCTTCTAGTCCAGGGGAAGATTGATGAAAAGAATCTTCCTCCAGAGCCCAAAGAGAGAGAAAGCCTTCCCCTGGAGCTGGCACCTTGAATATGGGCTTCTAGACTACTAAACTGTGAAAGGAAAAATTTCTCTTTGTTAAACCCATCCACTTGTGGTATCTCTATTATAGCAGCTCTTGATTACTAAGACAACATCTGGACATTATTAAGTCTTCCAATCCATGAACATAGAACATCTTTCCATTTATTTAAGACTCCTTTAATCTTTTTCAGCCTTGTTTTATAGTTTTCATTTTATAAGTACTTCACGTCCCTGGCTATATATATTCCTAGGTATTTTATTTTCTTAGATGTTACTGTAAGTGGAATTGCTTTTCTAATTTCCATTTCAGATTTTTCATTGCTTGTGTATAAAATGGAGCCCTAGTGGTGCAGTGGTTAGAGCTTGGCTGTTAATCAAAAGAATAGCAGTTGAAATCCACCAGCCACTCCTTGGAAACCCTATGGGGCAGTTCTACTCTGTCCTATAGGATTGCTATGAGTTGGAATCGACTCAATGTCAATTTTTTTTTTGGATGTTTTGAAACCCAACTGATTTTTGTTGTAGTCATTGACCTTGTACCCTGCAACTTTGCTAAATTCCTCTATTAGCTCTGGAAGGTTTCTTGTTGTCTCTTTGGGATTTTCTATACATAGAATCAAATCATCTGCAAATAGAGAAAATTTTACTTCTTTTCTAACCTGTATACTTTTTTTTTTTCTACTGTCTTGTTGTTCTGGCTAGGATTTCTAATATAATATTGAATAGAAGTGGTGAGGGTGTGCACCTTTGTCTTGTCCTCAATTTCAAGTGCAAAGCTCTCAGTTTTTCTTCACTGAGTATAATGTTCATTGCAACACTATTCACAATAGCCTAAATGCCCATTAACAGATGAATGGATAAACAAAATGTGATATATATATATATATATATATATATATATATATACACAATGGAATACTACTCAGACAGGGGAAATACAGTCTTGATACATGCTACAGTATGGATGGATCTTGAAGATTTTATGTTGAGTGAAATAAACCAATCATAAAAGGACAAATATTTTATGATCTCCCTTATATAAAAAGACAAGGAAAGGTAAATGTACAGAGACCAAATTTTATTAGTGGTTACCAGGGGCAGGAGGGAGGGGAGAAAGTGGGTTAATGGTGATGGAAAATTGCACTGATTACAGGTAGAGTTGCACATCCTATTTTGTGATTGCTGTCATTAAGTCGTAAACCTACAAAAAGTTGAATTGGCAAAAGTTGTGTGATAGATATATTTACAACAATGACCAAAAAATGAGTAGCTACTGAGGCTGCTTATGTTCAACCAAACACCTCATGGGATTCGGTTCCTTGGTTTGGAGGTGTAGGGTCATGGTTTCATGGGACATGCCCGTTAATTAGCCTAATCACATTTTTAGTGATTTTATTCTACATCTTAGTTTGTTGTGAGTGTCTGGTGTGTTCAAAGCTTGGAAGCAGCCACTCAAGGCACAAAAATTGCTCTCTATTCACCTGCAGCAACAGAGAAAGAAAGATAGTCAGGAATAGGAAGAGGATATGGAATGCGTAGCTAATTGCCTCCATGAACAACTGCTTTCTTTGCCATAAGAGCAGAAAAACTGGATGATGCCCAGCTACCATCACTAAACATTTTGATCAAAGATTCCATAGAAAAATCCCGAGCAGGGTCAATGCTAAAGGCCCTAATACATGGCATAAACAGGATAAAACCATAACTAAAAATAGACAAACACCAGAAGATAAGCTAGATAACTGGGATCTTCTAAAAATTAAATACTTTTGTTCATCAAAAGACTTCACCAAAAGAGTAAAAAGAGAACCTACAGCCTGGGAAAAAATTTTTGGCTATGACAAATCCAACAAAGATCTAATCTCTAAAATCTATAGGAAAATTCAACACCTCTACCACAAAAAGACAAGTAATTCAATTAAAAAATGGGCAAAGGATACGAATAGACACTTTACCAAAGAAGATATTCAGGTGGCTAATAGACACACGAGGAATTGCTCTGGGTCACTAGTCATTAGAGAAATGCAAATCAAAATCTCAATGAGATACCATCTCACCCCAATAACACTGGCACAGATTAAAAAAAAAAAACGGAAAATGACAAATGTTGCAGAGGTTGTGGGGAGCTTGGAAATTTTATGCACTGCTGGTGCAAATGTGAAATGGTACACCCAATTTGGAAAATAATATGGTGCTTGCTTGAAAAGCTAGAAATAGAAATACCATACGATTCAGCAAACCCAGTCTTAGGAATATATCCTAGAGCAATGAGAGCCATCACATGAATAAACATACACACATCCATGTTCACTGCAGCATTATTCACAACAGCAAAATTTGAAACAACCTAAGTGCCCATCAACAGATGAATGGGTAAACAAACTATGGTACATACACACAATGGAATATTAAGCAACGATAAAGAACAATGATGAATCTGTGAAACATCTCACAACATAGATGAATCTGGAGGTCATTAGCCTGAGTGAAATAAGTCAGTCACAAAAGGACAGATACTGTATGTTGACCACTATTATAAAAACTCATGAAAAAGTTTACACACAGAAAGAAACCATCTTTGATGGTTATGAGGGAAGGGAGGAGTAGGGATGGAAAACGCTAACTAGACAATAGATAAGTGGTAACTTTGGGAAAGGGTAAGACAGTATACAATACTGGGGAAGTCAGCACAACTTGACCAAGGCAAGGTCATGGAAGCTTCAAAGACACATCAAAACTTCCTGCGGGATCAGATTACTGGGCTGAGGTCTGGGGACCATGGTCTTGGGGGCCATCTAGCTCAACTGGCATAACATAGTTTATAAAGGAAATGTTCTACATCCTACGTTGGTGAGTAGCATCTGAGTTCTTAAAAGCTTGTGAGTGGCCATCTAAGATATTCCACTGGTACCACCCTGTCTGGAGCAAGGGAGAATGAAGAAAACCAAAGACATAAGGAAACGGTTAGTCCAAAGGACTAATGGACCACAACTACCATAGCCTCCACCAGACTGAGCTAGCACAACTAGATGGTACCTGGATACCACCATCGACTGCCCTGACAGGAATCACAATAGAAAGTCCCAGGCAGAGCTGGAGAAAAATGTAGAACAAAGCTCTAACTCACAAATAAAGATTAAACTTCCTGGTCTGACAGGACACACTTCACAATAGCATGGTCATTTCATTTAATTATGTCATGAGGGAGTCCCTAGGTGGTGAAAATGATTAACATGCTTGGCTGCCAACGGGAAGCCTGGACATTTGAGCCCACCCATAGGTACTCATAGAAGAAAGCCCTGGTGGATCTATTTAAAAAAAAAAATAGCCATTGAAAACTCTATGGAGCACAGTTCTACTCTGACACAAATGGGATCACCATGAATAAATATCAACTTGGTAGCAACAGATTTACATATCATGAATACTTCCCACATCCTTATGTGTTCTTCAGCATCATATTTAATGATTGCATAGCGTTCCTTTAGTATGGATAAACATTATTTATTTAACAAGTCCTATTGTTGAATATTTAGTTTATTGCTATTTTTAATATAATAAATAACATTGCAAAATATTCTTGTAATAATAACACCTTGGTGCACATATGTTATTTCCCTAGTATAAATCTCTGTAAGTGAAATTATTAAGAAAAAGAGCATGCAGCACACAGCTGGAGCAAGGTAAATGATTTCACCAAGAAGTGCACAAGAGAACAGGACATTTTGGGTAAAGGATAAGACAAATATAATTTTCCAACAGCACCACCAACAAACAAAATATATCTGTCTTTACACAAATGTGCATATAGGCATATATGCATATGAGTATGAATACATGTGTACAGATAGATGTACCTATAGGCAGATGTATATATAGGTATGTTTGTGCATGTGTGTGTGTATATATATATATATATATATATATATATATATATAAACCACATAGGGGACACAGTTATGGATACTTCTCAGACATAACCAAATACCTCACGAGATTGGTTTTCCAGGTTTGAAGGCTTAGGGCAATAGTCTCTTGAGGCAACTCAGTTAATTGGCATAATATAGTTCATAAAGTGTCTATTCTACATCCCAATGTGATGAGTACTGCCTGAGGTCTTAAAAGCTTGATAGTGGTCCTCTAAAGTACAACTATTGGCCTATACTCATTGGAACAAAAGGGAAAGAAGGAAACCAAAGACTCAGAGAAGAAGTAGTCTACTGGACTGTCTACATGAACCATGGTCTCATCTACCCTGAGACCAGAAGAACTAGATGGTGCCAGGCTACCACTAATGACTATTCTGATCAGGACCGCAATAGGTGGATCCTCACAGGATGGGAGAAAAATGTGAAAAAGAACTTGAATTCTTAAAAAGTCCAGACTCACTGAACCAACTGAGATCAGAGAACTCCCTGAGTTATCCCCCTGAGACGCTCATTAAACCCTAAACTGAAATTATCCTTTGAGGTCACCTTTTAGTGAAACAACAGATTGGCTCATAAAATAAAGAATATCACCTGTGAATAATGAGCTTCTTTAAAAAATCATCTGTAGGAGACAAAATGGTCAAAAATTACTCTAAAGCAAAGATGAAAAGGTAAGGGGGCAGGGAAACTAGATTACTAGTAGGCAGCAGTACAACTAGAATGGAATGAATGAGAATGATGACACAATGTGAAAAATATAACTTAACCAATATCAGTGAATAATTTGTGTAGAAATTGTTAAATGGGAACATAATTTTCTGTGTAAACTTTCACCTTAAATGCAATAAAATATTATTTAAGAAAAATAGTTTGCAAAATTCCACAGGTTTTGATGAATAAGACATGTTTTCTTCAAGAAAGACTATCGACTTATCTTTCCATACATCATGTATGAGAATGTCCATTTTCCTACACCTTTACCAACAAAGGATATTATTGTTTCCTACACCTTTACCAACAAAGGATATTATTGTTTCTTAAAATACTTTTGTAATTTGATAGATAAAAGTGTTATTTAGTTGTTTTAATATAATTTTAGAGAGCTGCCACCACCAAATATTTCCCTATATTTATTTGTCATTTATTTTTGTTCCTTGTCCCTTTCTGTGTGGCCTGCTCATCTGTATCTTATTGATATCTAAGAAAGCTCTTTTTACATTGAGGCTGGCAATCTTAGTCTAGTGGGTATTTTACGTGTGGTTTTCCTAATTTGTCATTTGCTTTTCAGTTTTGTGAATGGTGTCACACTTAACTATTGCCATTTCATATACCGGCATTTTTCAACAACATGCTCTCTAATTGTTTTTCAGTTAGTAGTCATACATAAGCAGTGTAGAAGAGCTATTATTTCATCAAGTATATTTGATTCTTATCTGTAAATTCTTTGTCATCATTTATGCATATACTTTATTATGGGATTATTTTTCTAAAGCATTTTCTCCAAACAAATGGAATGCCTAAAATCTATCGATAACAGCATGATTTTCTGTTAGAAGGCATCTTTAATTCTGTCAAGCAGTTCCTATATAAAGCAAGGGATCAGCCAGATGCATAGACTGGAAATGAGAAAACTAGAGAGCTGATAAGTAGACTCATATTGCCCTTTGCTGAGTTTCTTGAAAATCTTATATCAAATTCATGGTTGGAGCTGAACCACATGCTGGGTCCCTTGTCAGACATTCTTTTCAAAAAAGGATATCTAATAACTTTATGAGAGTGTGAGTAGAAGAATAATTGCAGGCTTTTTGGGGCTTCTCCTCCAAGACTTTCAGTGTTGAGTGTCTCACTTTCAGATTATAAATCTGCCCCTCTAACTTGCACTGTGGAGGGTGCAACTAAACTGAGACACAATGAGAAGGATTAGTGGATTGCTTTCTCTCTCTGTGAAGTGATGGGATATAAGGACTATCCACAGGCTCCTGAAATCTAACTAGCTTACAACACATCAAAAATTGTGCCTTTAGGATTTACATAGTCTTTATCCATTTAGGGATTCTATGTACAAACATCACCTAAGTACTTATAACACAGCTCTTGCTGTTATATGGTTTAAAATGGCAGACTATGTTTAAATAAAGTGTAAAATCAAAGATGTTTAAGATGGAAAGAATCACCTAAGTCAATTACCAGAAGAAGATAAAAGAGGCTCAGAGATCTGAAGTGACTTGAGGTCATACTGTGAGTTAGTGACTCTTACACAATCACCATTACCATATTTTTATGCAAATAATGCATGCCTTCTACATTTGTTTGGCAACTGCTTCCTCCCTACCCCCCCCCAGGTATTTTCGTAAACACCGCTATACTGATTTTCTTTTACATGTTGCTGTAAAAAAAATTATCATAGCATGTTTACAAAAATGCTGTGGGGGGGTGGGAGTGGTTGGCAAACAAATGTAGGAGGCATGTGGTTATTTGTGTAAAATACGGTACTATCAGACGCAGATGCCTAAGACTTGTAAAAAGTCAATAAATGTGAGCACTCTAGGGTAGGTCATAGCAGTATAGTTTAAGGGTGCCCACTTTACAGTCCTCAGCTGTATAATGCATGGAATTCCATCATTGTACTCCTTTTCACCACCTTTTTATCAGTTTGTCCTACAGTGGTGTCCTGCATGTTGCTGTGATGCTGGAAGATATGCCACTGGTATTTCTACTATCAGCAGGGTCATCCATGGGGGACAGGTTTCAGTGGAGCTTACAGACTAAGACAGACTAAGAAGAAAGGCCTAGTGATCTACTTCTGAAAAAATTAGCCAATGAAAAGTCTATGGATCGATCACAACAGAGTATTGTCTGATATAGTGCTAGAAGATGAGCCCTCAAGATTAGAAGTCACTACACAGTAGCCACATTAATAGACTCAAGAATACCAATGACCACAAAGCTGGCGCAGGACTGGGCAATGTTTCCTTCTGCTTTGAATGGGGTCACCATGAGTCAGAGCGGACTAGATGGCAACTAATAGCAACAACATACTCCTCTAGGTAGAGGAATAATTCAAATTTATCAGTTAAAACATTATATAGGATATCTGAGATTAAAGTCCCTTATAGAATAAGAATCAAGAAAGAAGGAGCAAGGAATTCAGGGAGAAACTGTATTGGTTTGGCAATGCTGTGAGAGACAGAGATGAAGTGCACAGGACTCCTTAGGTACTAATATCTCAGATAACTTTAAATGTTAGGGTGAGGCAAGATGTTTGTTCATGCTTCTATGAGGAGTCAGTGGTAGAAAGAGCAACTTTAATTCTAGTTCTTTTATTTCATCTTCACTTTGTGACACATTTAACTATACAAGCCAAAGTACTAACTTGAAGCACTGTTTTAGTATTAACTCAGAGGGATGAGACAGCCCTCAAGATCCACAAGTCTCCTTTTTACAGTATCCTGTTTCCTAAATCAGTTGTAGAATGTTCAGAATGGAAGTGGTTTTAGAGATCATTTGGTTCACCCTCCTGTTGTACAGGAGAGAAAATTGAGGCCTAGAGAAAGAAGATGGCTTACACATAGCTATTGTGTTGCAGGGCTAGGTGGAGGAGAATTCTGATCTTTGGGATCTCTAGCCAGTGAGTGTGTGGCTACCACTCTACTTTTTCTCAAGGTGTTAATCAGCTTTGAACTTAATTGCAATCTCAAACCAGATAAAGCCATCTCCTTATTTCAAAATCTTTAGGAAAGCCACATACCCAAGATTTGCTTAATTTCTAAAAGTTTTTTATTTCTTTTTCTTTTATTCTTTACCCTTTCTTAGTTCCTTTATTTTTTCCTTTTTTATTCTTTCATTTCTTTCAATAAAAATGTGACATCTTTCTTATACTGGGGGATCCAACTGGTGGTAGTAGCTGCAGTGGGACTGAAACTGTAGGTATTTCTCTAATTTCAGGTGTAAACATTTTGTAGAAATGAATTTATGATAACAGATTTTTTTAAGTCAGAAATCCTGTTACAGAGACTGAAGAAACCCCGAGAGTATGGCCCACAGACACCCTTTCAATTCAGTAATGAGGTCACTCCTGAGGTTCACACTTCAGCCAAAGACTCAACAGGCCCATGGGACAAAACAAGACTAAAGGGGAGCACCAGCCCTGGGGCAGGGACTGGAAGGCAGGAGGGAACAGGAAAGCTGGTAATAGAGAACTCAGGGTTGAAAGTGGTGAGTATTGACATGTCGCGAGGTTGTTAACCAATGTCATAGAACAATGTGTGTACTAACTGTTCTATAAGAAATTAGTTCTGTAAACCTTCATTTAAAGTACAATAAAAGAAAAGAAACCCCGTTACATATATTATATCTGTATTACATGATAGATGGCACATACACACACACAAAATAAAGATTTTTAGGGGCATGGCATATAAATTATCTCTAAGAACAAATTAAGATTTCTTCTGAACTGAAGTCCAACCTTCTAAGATTAACACTTGCCTGAGCCTATTTACTTTTAGCAAACTACTTTGCAGAAGGGTATATACCAGATTTTCATAACTGTACGTCCATTATTTCCAAGGCCCTCAAATTATAGATTATGAAATAGGGACCTGGAGAGTCCCATAGCTCAGAAGGAGCAGAAAAGTGCTTGCATCAGGGTCTACAAGTCTGGGACTCGTTCTTTCCACTGAACGCTGGTGCTTCCTTTCACTACTACCTTTTCACCATGCATACCCAGAGGAAAGAAGTCCCTGAGAGGTTCAGATGGTTAAGGCACCCAGATGCTAACCAAAATGTTGGAGGGTTTGAGTCCACCAGAGACACCTTGGAAGAAAGGGCTAGTGAAATCAGTCATGTCATTGAAAACCCTGTGTAACACAGTTCTACTTTGACACATATGGCATTGCCATGAGTCAGAGTTGACCCAATGATGGCTTTTTTTTTTTTTCTTACCCAGAGGATGGTTTCCTCATGGTCTCTGGTTGGATTGAGACCAGAGGCACTGGCAAACCAAATTCACTAAGTTTTTTTTTTTCCCCCAGTACTACAAATAACAAAACAGGATCTTTTTTTTTTCATTTTTATTGTGCATTAGGTGAAAGCTTACAGAGAAAATTAGTTTTCCATTTGATAGTTTGTACATACAGTCTTCGTTCCATGATGTTGATTTCGTTACCTACAGTGTGTCAGCACTATCCCCATTTTTGCCGTAGGTTCACAGTTCCCATTTGTCCAGATTCCCTACCCCTTCCTGCCTTCTCATCTTTACTTTGGGGCAAATGTTGCCCTTTGGATGTTATATAATCAATTGTTATAAGTAACTCGTTTCTATCGGATGTTCTTGTTTATTTTATGGGCCTGTCTATGGTTTGGCTGAAAGGTGGTCTCTGGGAATAGCTTCAGTTCCAGTTCAGAAGGATATCTTAGGCCCATAGTCTCAGGGGCCCTTTCAGTCCCCATCAGACCAGTAAATCTGGCCTTTTTGTGAATTTGATTACAAAAGAGAATCTTTAAATGAACCCTTTTACCATTTTTTTAATATATTCTTCAGCCATTTATTTATTTCTTTATTGTCCTTTTGGTGAAAGTTTACAAATCAAGTCAGTCTTTCATACAAAAATTTATACATATCTTGCTATACACTCCCAGCTGCTCTCCTCCAAATGAGAGAGAACATTTCTCCTCTCCAACCTGTATTCCCCGGGTCCATTCAACAAGCTCTTGTCCCCCTCTTCCTTCTCATCTCACCACCAGACAGGAGTTGTCCACATAGACTCAAGTGTCCACTTGAGCCAAAAACTCATTCATCACCAGTATCATTGTCTGTCTCACAGTCCAGTCCAATTCCTGCCTGTAGAGTTGGCTTTGGAAATGGTTCCAATCTTGGGCTAACAAAGGAGCCAGGGACCGTGAATGTCAGTGTCCCTCCAGTTTCAGTCAGACCATTAAGCCTGGTCTTTTTAAGAGAATTTGAGATCTGCATCCCACTGTTCTCCTGCTCCATCAGGGATTCTCTGTTGTGTTCCCTATCAGGGCAGTGATTCGTGGTAGCCGGGCACCAGCTAGTTCTTCTGGTCTCAGGCTGATGTAGTCTCTGATTTATGCAGCCCTTTCTGTCTTTCGGGCTCATAATTACCTTGTGTCTTTGGTGTTCTTCATTTTCCTTTCCTCCAGGTGGGTTGAGACCAATTGATGTATCTTAGATGGCTGCTTGATAGAGTTTAAGACCCCAGATGCCACTCTCCAAAGTGGAATGCAGACTGTTTTCTTAATAGATTTTATTATGCCAATTAACTTAGATGTCCCCTGAAACCACTCACCTTCATTTTTTAAAATTAATTTTGTGGATATAAGATTTTTGGATGACAATTTTATTTTAACACTTCGAATATGTCATCCGACTGTCTTCTGCTTCATTATATGCTTTGACATTGACTGTTGTCTCTGAGACATCTATAACTTATTGTGTGTATTTACTTTATGTTTTCTCACTGTGTACTAGGTTCTTGCTTTTTTATATATATATATACCCGAATAGGGTACTAGATTGATCTAACTTGATTATTGAAGCATTTGAAGCACTAATGTCCTGTCACCAATGGCTAGAGCTGTTACCAAGGTATATGAGCCTAGGAGTCCATTCACTATTCTTACATAGATTCAGCTCAGGTGTCCAGGTAGTTGGTTACCTAGTGTGTGCTTCAGGCTCTCACCTACAATCTTAGATGAACAGTGATGATTGGTATGTGCACAGGTTTCTGGTTGCAGCAGGGGGTCACACTCTGAGGAAGGGAGGGGGCTGACAAACTTCCCCCAAGTATCTGTGAGGAAGGCGCATCTGTCCTCTCTAGAGCGCACTGGTGGGTGGGCTCTGCAGCCATACCATAGGCACCCAATGCTTTTAACTGTAAGGACTAGGAGGTGCCACTTATCTTTGGATCCCTCTTGTGGGTGGCTAGGTGGCATGGGTGGAGCCACCAGTCCTCAGGGTGCTGCTGTGGGTAGGTGAGGACCCCGTTTAATAGGCAGAGTGGTATCAAACATCAAAAACCTGCCTCTCCACTGCACAGCTGAAACAGTTACAGGCAGACATCAAGGACATTCACCTTTGCAATTTAACAGCCAGATTCTATCTGCTATACTGGGGACACCTGGGTCCAGGCAGGGGTGAAAGACATTCAACTGCTTGTACCTGGACAGGATCTGCTTCAGCTCTAAATTTCCATTTTAAGGGAGCTGGCAGACTATTTTTTCCCCCATTTGTTAATTCGTTCCTTCTCCAAGGCTGGGAGAATGGCTCAGGGAGCACAGCAGACCCTATCTCATTCCCTGGAAGTCAGCTATCATTGAAGCCAGCTGGGGCAGAAGGAGGAGGGATCAGACAGATAGGAGAGAGTTCTTTCAAAAGGAGGAGCTATTAGATCTGCACTGTAAAATAGACAAAATCACTTATCTTGTGCCTAGAGCACTATTTTATCTTAGATTCTGGAGTCATGTGTAGATTTTGTGCACTGGCTTGGCCTTGCTGCAGTCGTGCCAGGGGATCAGGGCTGCACCACCTCGCTTGCCTTCTTTCACTGAAGCAGCTGCATCCTGAACACTACCACCAGCCCTGCTGCGGTGGTGCTTGGGGATTGGGGCTGAGGTGCTCTCGCGGAGTCAGGTCTGGCAACTCCTCGCTGCTTCTGCACCTTGTTTCCCCCCCCCGTCACTCGGTCCGATTTCTTAACTTTGCCTTTGACGTTCAGGGTTCCTAGCTTGTCACATATATAATCGAATCACTTGTTTTTTGGGTCTTTGTTGTAAGAGGTACCACTGGAAGCATCTGACTACTCTGCTGTCTTGGTCCTGCCTCCCTTTGTGTCTCTTATCTTTCTTTTTGAGAACTCTGGCATGAAAAATATTACTTCAAACTTATTTCATTCAATTTGTAAGTGTTTGATTCAAAGGGAAATGTGCAAGATCACAGGATGGGGATAAGGCACTCTAAAGGGGTATGCACTGGCTTTTCTTAAGCTCACATAGAGGGTAATACCAGTTACCCTGACATGAACAAAACTGGCACTGAAATTGATGAAAAGAAATGTTTTGCTTGGAACCTAGAATGGGCCATCGTCTCCACCTTATGTATATTTGATTTGTCCGGAAGAAATTGTGTTACAAAAGCAGCAATGAAGGCTAAAGTCAAGTGCCTAAGTTTAATAGCGGAATAAAAATGTCATCTTTTATTTGTATAGTGCTCTACAGTTTTTAAAAGCAATTCCTAAAGTATTCATTATATTATTGGATCCTCATAGTAACCATGTGAGATAGGCTACACCAATGCTTTCCTGGTAGGCAAAGCAATTATCTTTATTTCACAGATAGTGCAAGTAAGATATGAAAGCAATTTGTTAATAAGTGGCTGCAACAGGACTAGAAATTAAGTCTTCTGACCTCTGATTCTGTATACTTTCTAAAATTTATATATTTTTTAAATTAAAGCAAATTCCCTATTATCAATGTTATTATGCTTCAAATGCACACTTTCCTATGTTGTTTTTGTTGTTAGGTGGTTTCATGTCAACTCCAACTCACAGTGACCCTATGTACAACAGAACAAAACACAGCCCAGTCCTGCACCATCCTCACAGTCATTACTATGTTTGAGCCCATTGTTGCAGCCACTGTGTTAGTCCATCTCGTTGCAAGTCTTTCTCTGTTTCACTGACCCTCTATTTTTATCAAGCATGATATCCTTCTCCAGGGTGTGGTCCCTCCTGGTAACATGTCCAAAGTGCATAAGACGAATGCTTGCCATGCTCCCTTCTAAGGAGCATTCTGGCTGTACTTCTATCAAAACAGATTTGCTCATTTTTCTGACTGTCCATGGTATATTCAATATTTTTTACCAACACCATAATTCAAAGGCATCAATTCTTTTTTGGTCTTCCCTATTCATCATTCAGGCCTCCCATGTGTATAAGGTGATTGCAAATACCACGGCTTGAGTCAGGCACATCTTAGTTCTCAAAGTGGTATCTTTGCTTTTCAACACTTTAAAGAGGTCTTTTGCAGCAGATTTGCCCAGTGCAAAGACTCTTGATTTTTTGGTGCTGTTTCCATGGGTGTTGATTGTGGATCCAAGTAAAATGAAATCCTTGCCAACTTCAAACTTTCTCCATTTATCATTTTGTTGCTTATTGGTTTAGTTGTGAGGATTTTTTTTTCTTTACGTTGAGGTGCAATCCATACTGAAGGCTGTGGTCTTTGATCTTCATCGGTAAGTGCTCTAAGTCCTCTTCACTTTCAGCAAGCAAGGTAGTATCATCTGCATATTGAAGGTTGTTAATGAGTCTTCCTCCAATTGTGATGCCACATTCTTCTTCATGAGGTCCAGCTTCTAAGGAGCATTCTGGTTGTACTTCTTATAAGGCAGATTTGTTCGTTCTTTTGACAGTCCATGGTATATTCAATATTCTTCGCCAACACCTCAATTCAAAGGTGTCAGTTCTTCTTCGGTCTTCCTTATTCATTGTCCAGCTTTCACATGCATATGATGCAATTGAAAATACCATGGCTTTGGTCAGGTGCACCTTAGTCTTCAAGGTGACATCTTTGCTCTTCAACACTTTAAAGAAGTCCTTTGCAGCAGATTTACCCAATGCAATGTGTCTGTTGATTTCTTGACTGCTGCTTCCATGGCTGTTGACTGTGGATCCAAGTCAAATGAAATCCTTGACAACTTCAATCTTTTCTCCGTTTATCATGATGTTGCTCATTGGTCCAGTTGTGAGGATTTTTGTTTTCTTTATGTTGACGTGCAATCCATACTGAAGGCTGTGGTCTTTGATCTTGATCAATAAGTGCTCTAAGTCCTCTTCATTTTCAGCAAGCAAGATTGTGTCATCTGTATAATGCAGGTTGTTAATGAGCCTTCCTCCAATCCTGATGTCCTGTTCTTCTTCATATAGTCCAGTTTCTCGGATTATTTGTTCAGCATACAGATTAAATAGGTATGGTGAAAGAATACAGTCCTGGCACACACCTTTCCTGACTTTAAACCAATCAGTATCCCCTTGTTCTGTCCAAACAACTGCCTCTTGATCTATGTACAGGTTCCTCATGAGCACAATTCGGTGTTCTGGAATTCCTATTCTTCACAATGTTATCCATAATTTGTTATGATCTACACAGTCGAATGCCTTTGCATAGTCAATGAAACACAGGTAAACATCTTTCTGGTATTCTCTGCTTTCAGCCAAGATCCATCTGACATCAGCAATGATATCCCTCGTTACATGTCCTCTTCCAAACCCATATTGAATTTCTGGTATTTTCCTGTCAATGTATTGCTGCAACCTTTTTTAAATTATCTTCAGAAAAATTTTACTTGTGCCTAACTTTAATGATATTGTTCAATAATTTCCACATTATGGTGGATCACCTTTCTTTGGAATGGGCACAAATATGGACCTCTTTCAGTCAGTGGGCCAGGTAGTTCTCTTCCAAATTTCTTGGCATAGATGATTGAGCACTTCCAGGGTTGCATTCATTTGTTGATACAGCTCAATTGGTGTTCCATCAATTTCTGATTGGAATGTAGGCCAAACAACATTAAAATATTATGTCATGTGTACTTTTATGCACTCATATTATGTTTCAATAAAGAATTAAAGTGTCTTTGAAAAAAAATCATACAAAATGTGTTCAAATATTTATAGACTCATAGTGGGCACTATTTATAGAATGGATTTTCCCTGCAGTAACCTTAAACTTCAAATCTTTTTCCTTCTTAATACTGTAATACCTGTTCCAAGAATAAGCCACCAAATTCCTACAGGCATTTTATATGTGAAAATAGACCTAATATTCCAAACTATGAAACTAGTTCTGCTCTTCAGTCAACCAATGACTAGATGCAACCATTGAGTTCCTCCCAAGGGAGAAATTCTAAGGGCTCTTCCCTTGTTCTTCCTTACATGCTGCAAAAACCCAAAGGAGGCCTACGTGGATATCATGTATTCCTCCACTGCTTTTTTTCTCTATTCATAGCTCTTTCAGTGAGGTTGTTTTCATTTGTCAGATTATTTCATAACTTTTATTTTGGAATTGATAAGTTGTTTCTTTTATATATGAGGTTAAAACCAAACTTACAAATAAATAGCTCGTGTTATGAAATGATAGCAGTCCCCTGCAAAATTAGAAAGTAAAGAGATGTTTGTTCCCCATTTTCTCAGTCCAAATAAAACATTTATTCAATTTATATGGAGCTAAGCTGAGGAGTTCCTGGGTGGTGCAAATGGTTAGCATGCTTGGCTACCAACTGAAAGCTTAGAGGTTTGAGTTCATCCAGAGCACTTCAGAGAACAAGCCTGACAATCTACTTCCAAAAGATCAGCCATTGAAAGCCCTATGTTGCACAGTACTACTCTGACATACATGTGGTTGCCATAAGTCAGAATTGACTCAACGGTAACTGGTTTATGAGGCATTGGTAAAATCACTGGGTTTCACAAATGATTTGCAATTGTCTACTAACCTAAAGTTTGGCAGTTCAAACCCACACATCAATATTGCAGAAGAAAGGTCTGTTGAGCTGCTTCTGTAAAGATTACAGATAAGAAAATCCTATGTAGCAGTTCTACTCTGTAATACACGGAGTGTCCATGAGTTGGGATAAACTTGATGGCAATTAGTTTGATTTTTTGCTTTTGGTAATTCAGTAGCAGAAGTCTCAATTTCATTATGGGAGACCAAGGTTCAATTCCTGGCCAATGCATCTCATGTGCAGACACCACCTACCTGTCAGTGGGTGATCACATGTTGCTATGAAACCCTGGTGGCATAGTGGTTAAGAGTGTGGCTGCTAACCAAAAGGTCAGCAATTCAAATACACCAGCTGCTCCTTGGAAACCCTATGGGGGTAGTTCTACTCTGTCCGTTAGGGCTGTTATGAGTTGGAATCGACTGATGGCAATGGGTTTGATTTTGGATTTTTTTCTGTTTCTCAACAGGTTTCTGCAGAGCTTCTAGAACAAGACTAGGGAAAAGGCCTGGTGATCTACTTCCAACTGATAATGTGGATGGTACAGGACTGGGCAGCATTTCAATCCATCATACAAGGGGTTGCTGTGCGTCAGGAGCTGACTCTACAGCAGCTAACAAAACAACATCAACAGAGTAGATTTTCCCCTCCTTCTGTGGTAATTAAAATTAAAATGTGCTCATTTCCAGAACACACCTCCATGTGACTTACGCTAAGTTATCATACCAAATTTCAATATTTTACTAACTCTTTAAATCAGATGATTTCATTGGTCCTTATTAAAGCTTCTTATTCCCCACTGGTATATAATAATTACACTTTTTGAAGTCATTAGTCCAAAATACAGTTAGCTTCATGAGTATAATCAAAATTTAAGCTTTTACAAAATTAAATTATGTTAGTGAATATTTTTAAAGTTATTTGTAAGCTTTTCTTAGAAAATATCAAACAGGCAAAAGTACAGGAAATAGTGTTCCCATCACCCAATCCCCAAAACCATCAATTTATAGCCAATCTTGGCCCTAGTGGTGCAGTGGTTTAGAGCTTGGCTGCCAACGAAAAAGTCGGCAGTTCGAATCCACCAGCCATTCCTTGGAAACTCTATGGGGCAGTTCTACTCTGTCCTATAGGGCCACTATGAGGAGGAATCGACTCGACGGCAGTGATTTTATACCTCCACTCACTCTATACCCCTTTGCCCAAGAAACTCAAAAAAATTAACTGATAAAAATTGTGTTCAGATACTTTAAAATTATATTTTCCAAAAGAAAATTATGTAAAACCATGGTAACAAAATATATACTATAACAAACTGATGCATACCTTATATAGGGTGACTATAAATTGAAATCCACTTGACACCAGTAAATTTTGGTTTTATATGAACATTAAGATGATTTTATTGCAGTAATAAGTTACAGACTTTAATATAGGTGTTTATCACAATTGAATAAGATTGAACTATATAAAATTATGTATAACAATACACATCTAAGGATATATGCAGTATACATCTTCTATTATCCTTTTTTTTAAGACGCTCTGGTGACACAATAGTTAGGCACTTGGCTGCTAACCAAAAGCTTGGCAGTTTGAAACCACCCAGAGGCTCCATGAGAGAAAAGACCTGGCTATATGCTTCCCTAAAGATTACAGCCTGGAAAACCCTATGGAGCTGTTCTACTTTGTCACATTGAGTTACTATGAGTCAGAAATGGACTCGATGGCACATAACAACAACATTGTCCTGTTTTAGGTCCAAACTTTTTCTTTAAAGTGAACTGATTCTCAATGCATTCCTTTGACATAAAAAGTAGCCTGCCTTTTAAAATTGGAGAATAAAGGCAAATACATTAAATAGCTTATCCAAGGACATGGACATAGAAACAAAAACATAATTAGTATTAAAGAGCTTTCAAACTCAAATGCTAAAGTCAGACCACTATAATAGGTCTCTTGTCCTTACAACTATGAAGAAATGTGCCTGCGGCTTTCTGTTTTGATATATCAAGGACAGAATTATTTTATATATATATATATATTTAATAATCCTGTCCTTGATATATGTATAACTGGGAATGCTATTTTTAGTAATATTTCATTAATTACTTGGAAATAAAAAGGAGAAAATATAAGAGAAAGTTGTGAAGAAAACAGTCTTCATAGAAACCAATGATGCTGGAAGAAAAACAATATTGATATTAAATTTCACTATGTTTCACTATGTTCACTGTGTTAATTCTTTAACAAATTTCAGTGGATACATTGCATATTATTTGGGCCTTAGGATTAGTGGTTTAGGAAAATTAGGTGAAAGGATGATTTTGAAAAGTTATTGAAAGATTAGCTAAGTTCCCAACTAGAACAAGAGCAGAAAAGGACATGCTATAATTAAGGCCAAAGAAAAGATTTTCCTCTGCAATCTTTTATTGGAAATCATTGTGAAGAGTTGCTTGTAATGGCAACAACTGCTAAGGACATATGTATATCTACCTAAAATAGAAGAAAATCTTTTTGTTCAAAATATTTTTCAAAGTGTTAGAAACAGATATTTATTTATGATTCGTTTCTAAATTGCATGGAAGCAAAGTAGCTGAAGGATTACATAAATTCATACAGGCCTCTTTGCTACTAAGAGAAAAAATTAAATGTCTTTATTAAGAGGAGATTGAGATGTACAGTAAAGATATGCAAAGGAAACTGAGAGTGCTGGTTAGTAAAATGCTTCAGTTTAAAATAAATGTTCTAGGTGAGAAAGAAATGCAGCATCATGCCCTCAGCAAAAGCATAAAGCAGATGGACTTTCTCTGTGAAACCCCTCTTTGTAGCCTCCCTCCCCATTACCAACCTTCTATACCTTTATGCTGCCCTGGGTGCCTTCTGCCAGAGAAAAAACCACTAATGTGATATTGATTTAATGGATTAACTCTCCAGGGGAATTTGCATTTTAAAAGGCCACCATAGGAAGGGCAATATTTAACCGAAAGGAGGGCTGGCAATTATACTCAAGTTTAATACATGTTCCTGTCAATTGAAGATTTACTGTAACTTTATGTTTTGTACTTTTAAAGTATAGGAATATAAATTTAGTTTCACTTAGTTTCTCAGGGTCTCAGCATATTGCTCCTGTTAGCCACATATTTGTATGAGATTTGCTGATCACTAATTTAGAACATTCTTTGAAATATCTCTATGTTCACTGGATTGTGAGCTCCTTGAGGGTAGAAATTCTGTCTTATTCATCTGTGTATTACTACTGTGTGGCACAGCCTGGCAAATAAGAAAAGCTCAATAAATAGTTGTAGAATGAATAAATGCACAAACACACAGAGACTCACCTGTACACTTATAAACACTCAGTACAATCTCACACAATACAGCTTAACAGAATGATTATCATAAAAATAACTAAAAAATGTAAATACTGTGTACTAAGTATCAAGACTGTTGCATGTGTGTACATCTCCCCCATGAGTGAATACGATCTTTAAGAAGAGAATGCATGTCTTGTTCATCTTTGTAATTCTTGAGCACAGTCTCCGGTGCAGAGTAGATGTTCAATTCACTTTTCTTGAATATATGGTTGCTAGGCCATTTAGAAAGCCCCAAACCAAAAACAAACAAACAAACCCAAACCTGTTGCTGTTGAATTGATTCTGACTCGTAACAACCCTATAGGACAGAGTAGAACTGCTCCATAGAGTTTCCAAGGAACAGCTGGTGTATTCGAACTGCCGACCTTTTGGTTAGCAGCCAAGCTCTTAACCATTGTGCCAAGAGGGCCCCACAGTAAAGCCCCAGGGTGGTGCAAGCAGTTAACATGCTTGGCTGCTAACCAAAAGGTTGGAATTTAGAGTCCACCCAGAAGTGCCTCAGAAGAAAGGCCTGGTGATCTACTTCCAAAAATACAGCCATTAAAAGTTTACGGAGCACAGTTCTATTCTGCTGCACACAAAGTTGCCATGAGTCAAAATTGACTCAACAGGAACTGGTTTACTGGTTTAGACCATATAGATAAGTGAAAAATTAAGATATACTCTATCTTCTACTTCACGGAGAGTTCTTATTCTATCCAAATGACATTTTTCTCCATAACCTTGGAAAGCAAGATATTACTATTAAGGACTATTAGCTGATTTGAAAATTCATACAAAATCAGTGGTACTGTGTCAATTCAGGTGGCCAGAACAGAAAGCAGAGGCAGCAGTGAAATTCTTTTATTTCATTCAGTTTAATCTGCTCACTAATTATACAGATACAGTAGAATTATGTGGCATTGACAATATTTTAAAATTCAAATTGCAAAATGATATATACATCTGTTGTTGTTAGGTATCATTGAGTTAGCTGTGAACCATAGCAACCCAATGTATAGCAGAACAAGATGTAGCCCAGCCCTGCAGCATCCTCACAATCTTTGCTATGTTTGAGCTCATTGTTGCAACAGCTGTGTCAGTTCATCTCATTGAGAGCCTTCCTCTTTTTCATCGACCCTCTACTTTAGTAAGCATGATGTCTTTCTCCAGGGACTCATCCTTCCTGATGACATTTCCAAAGTAAGTGAGATAAAGTCTTGCCATCCTTGCTTCTAAGGGGGAAGGATGTACTTCCTTCAAGAAAGGTTTGTTTATTCTTCCAGCAGTCCTTGGTATATTCAATACTCTTTGCCAACACCAATTCAAATGTACTAATTCTTCTTCACTCTTCCCTTATCATTGTCTAGGTTTCCTATGCAGATGAGGTGATTGAAAATACCATGGCTTAGGTCAGGCACACCTTAGTCATCAAAGTGGCATCATTGCTTTTTAACACTTTAAAGAGGCAAAATCCACCAGCAAATATCCTATAATCCTAAAGTTGACTATAAAGTGAATATGAACTAATAACGCAATTACATGTGGTAAAAGATGGGATGAATGATCCTGGTATGTACTAACTCATGCTAGATATTTGTCTGTTTATCTATATATCTATCAATCAATAAAATTTGTAATTACTTCAAACAATCTTGTGAACTGTAGTCTACTATACATGCCATTTTATTGATAAACAAACTAATTTCCAAATTACACTCAATAAACTAAGTTAGTTTATTGATAAACAAACTAATTTCCAAATAAAGTTCACTTTCCACTAGGTCATGATGCATCAAAATTTAGAATTAGACACACTCACTTCTTTACAAAGACCACACTTGCTCATTTTAAAAGCTCAAACAACAACAAAAGCATATAAAGAAAAAAAATGCAAAAAGAAAACCCTTTCCTAAACCCTCCTCCTGTCTCTACAATGCCCACCTCCCAAATCTCAATCCCCTGAGGTGACTCCTGCTAAAGGTTTTTGAATAGCAGCTTCTAATGACTTTTTTCTATTAATAATAAAATATATAGGTATATGAATATAGGCCAAGAAAGATACAGAAATATAGAAATAAGGAGTAGGCAAAATTGCAGTTTCATTGGTTTTTTTTTTTTTTTTCAGAAGGAGGTGAATATCATACATATGGATGTGCAATTTGTTTTATGGATATTTCCTTATCAGTGCACACAAGTCTTGTTAATTACTGTTATAATATCCAGTCTATAAATTATAGGGAGAGAGTTTAGGTATAAGTACATGAAACCAGGCAGTGGTAGCTCAGTGATAGACTTCTTGCCTTCCATGAGGGAGACCTGGCTTCCATTCCTGGCCAATGCACTTCAGACGCATCCACCACCCGTCTGTCAGTGGAGGCTTGCATGTTGTTAGGATGCTGATCAGGTTTCAGTGGAGCTTCCAGACTAAGACAGACTAGGAAGAAAATCCTGAAGATGTACTTCCAAAAAATCAGTCAATGAAGACCTTGGGGAGCACAACGGTTCAATTTCATTTTGCATGAGATTGCCATGAGTTGGGAGCCAACTCAAGGGAAGCCAACAATATCAACAGCATATGGGCCCAGTTGGTTTTGCTTCAATATCTAGGCAAAGGGATTCCCTGCCTTTCCCAATGGCAAAGAAGAAAAGCAGCAAAGGACCTAAAATCCTATTCACCACTAACACCCATTATTTCATAGCACATGCTATGTGGAGCAATCTGGGAGCCTCTTCAGGGTTCCCCTGAACAAAGCCTACTCATTGTTTGAATCTTTGTGCTTTGGTTCCTATCTCCTGCCTGCAGTGACATCCCTGGATCTTGTCCATATATCCAGATTGTTCCTATTTGTCAAAGATGAGCCCAAGCCCCACCTCAACCCTGAAGACTTTTCAATAATTCCCACTCCTTCCTGATGTAGGCAAAATTCTAAGATGACCCCCCCTCAAGATTCCTGTCCCCTGGTTATTCAATCAAACACTATTGCCTTGTTGTCTTGTACCATCAAGTCAATTCCGACTCATGGCAACCGCATGTGTTACAAAGTAGAACAGTTCCTTAGGAATTCCTTAGTTATAATCTTTATGGAAGCAGATTGCCAGGACTTTTCTTCCATGGTGTCGCTGGGTGGGTTGGAACTGCCAACCTCTCAGTTACCAGCCAAGTGCAAACCATTTGTGCCACCCAGGGACCTTACTCAAACACTAATCTAGGTAAATTTGTGAAGGATTTTTGCAGATGTAATCAAAGTCCCAAGTCAGTTGACCTTAAGATATGAAGACTAACCCAGTGCACCAGATCCAATCAGTTGAGCCCTTTAAAAGCGGAGAGCTTTCTCCAGTTGGTCACAAAAGAAAATGTCAGAAATTCAAAGCAGAGGCGAATTTGATGTGTTGTTGCTAGCTTGAGGCTGGAGGGGGCCATGAGAGAAGAAATGTGGAGGACCTCTAGGAATTGAAAGTAGTCTCCAAATGGGAAACAGGGACCTTGATCCTATAACCACAAGCTGCTGAATTCGTACAACATAAACGAGGTTGGAAGCAGATTCTTCCCCAGAGCCTCCAGAGGCCTAGGCCAACCAACACCTTGATTTTCTCTTTGCGAGACCTGCAGCAGTGAAATCAGCTGAGCCTACCTAGACCTCTGATTGACAAGACTATGAGATAATAAATTAGTGTTATTTTAAGACACTAAATTTGTGGTAGTTTGTTACACAGCAACACTATGCACTGGTGCTTGGTTCAAATCAACACTTGACTTTATTCAGTTATGTGAAAATATGTAAATGTAGATATTATTCTTGGATCGGTTTTCCTGTATGATAGTGTCATCTACTTAATATGCTTTTAAGCTATTCTATAGTAGGGACCACGTTTTATGCTAAAAATAAATAAATAAAAACCTTTCCCACTGAGCTAGGCACATTGCTGACACAATAATTGACAAAGTGAACATAATAGAAACAAAACGTCCACCTCATTGGCCTTGGCTTTCAGTCCTGAAATATGAAAGAAGCTGCTTGGATCCTTAGTTCTTTGTCATGAAACACTTTTTTGTAAAGACTTTGGTGCTTTCATTTGAAAGATCATGTATCAATACTTTATATTCTCCATAGTAAGAAATACAGGTGTCTTGATAAAAAATTAACATGTGGAAACCCTGGTGGCTCAGTGATTGAGACCTACGTAGTTATTTTTTTAGGCAAACCAAAAGGTCAGCAGTTCAAACCCACCAGCTGCTCCTTGGAAACTTTATGGGGCAGTTCTACTCTGTCCTATAGGGTCACTATGAGTGGGAATGGACTCAGCAACAGAGCGTTTGAGTTATTTTAGTTTAATATAATGCTATAATTAAGGTTCACATGGATGCTGTAGATGTTATTATTGCACTTGTTGCCAAGGCAACCATATGTACTATGTTCAGAAAGGTTGATTTTTTTCCCCTCCTAAATGAGTGAGACAGAAAAAAAAAAACTTACTTAAAAACTTATTTAGAAAGGAACAACCTGGCATTTTTTAAAGTTGGTATTTCACTTCATCTTACCAAAAGTCATTCCCCCCAAAATGTCAAATCTAAAAGCACCAACTTTTTAATCAATTCATTTATTTATTTTTCAGGGATAGCTTTTTGGTTGTGTTTTTTTTTGTGTGTGTGTGTGAGCTTTTGTTGTTGTTAGGTGCAATCAAGTTGGTTCCGACTCATAGTGACCCTATGCACAACAGAACAAAACACTGCCCAGTCCAGCACCATCCTTACAATCGTTGTTATGCTTGAGCCCATTGTTGCAGCCACTGTGTCAATCCACCTCTTTGAGGGTCTCCCTATTTTCCGCTGACCCTGTACTCTGCCAAGCATGATGTCATTCTCCAGAGACTGATCCCTCCTGACAACATGTCCAAAGTGTATAAGACGCAGTCGCGCCATTCTTGCCTCTAAGGAGCATTCTGGTTGTACTTCTTCCAAGACAGATTTATTCGTTCTTCTGGCAGTCCAGGGTATATTCAATATTCTAAGCCAACACCACAATTCAAAGGCATCAATTCTTCTTTGGTCTTCCTTATCCATTGTCCACCTTTCACACGCATATGATGTAATTGAAAATACCATGGCAGTCTTCAAGGTGACATCTTTGCTCTTCAACACTTCCAAGAGGTCCTTTGCAGCAGATTTACCCAATGCAATGTGTCTTTTGATTTCTTGACTGCTGCTTCCATGGCTGTTGATTGTGGATCCAAGTAAAATGAAATCCTTGACAACTTCAATCTTTTCTCCGTTAATCATGATGTTGCTCATTGGTCCAGTTGTGAGGATTTTTGTTTTCTTTATATTGAGGTGCAATCCATACTGAAGGTTGTGATCTTTGATCTTCATTAGTAAGTGCTTCAAGTCCTCTTCACTTTCAGCAAGCAAGGTTGTGTCATCTGCATAATGCAGGTTGTTAATGAGTCTTCCTCCAATCCTGATACCCCGTTCTTCTTCATATAGTCTAGCTTCTCAGATTGTTTGCTTAGCATACAGATTATATAGGTATGGTGAAAGAATACAAACTTGGCGCAAAAATTTCCTGACTTTAAACCAATCAGTATCCCCTTGTTCTGTCCGAACAACTGCCTTTTAATCTGTGTAAAGGTTCCTCATGAGCACAATTCAGTGTTCTGGAATTCCCGTTCTTTGCAATGTTATCCATAGTTTGTTATGATCCACACAGTCAAATGCCTTTGCATAGTCAATAAAATACAGGTAAACATCCTTCTGGTATTCTCTGCTTTCAGCCAGGATCCATCTGACATCAGCAATGATATCCCTGGTTCCACGTCCTCTTCTGAAAGCGGCCTGAATTTCTGGAAGTTTCCTGTTGATATACTGCTGCAGCCGTTTTTGAGTGATCTTCAGCAAAATTTTGCTTGTGTGTGACATTAATGATATTGTTCTAAAATTTCCACATTCGGTTGGATCACCTTTCTTGGGAATAGGCATAAATATGGATCTCTTCCAGTCAGTTGGCCAGGGAGCTGTCTTCCATATTTCTTGGCATAGACGAGTGAGCACCTCCAGTGCTGCATCTGTTTGTTGAAACATCTCAATTGATATCCCATCAATTCCTGGAGGCTTGTTTTCTGCCAATGCCTTCAGAGCAGCTTGGACTTCTTCCTTCAGTACCACCGGTTCCTGATCATATGCTACCTCCTGAAATGGTTGAACATCGACTAATTCTTTTTGTTGTAATGACTCTGTGTATTCCTTCCATCTTCTTTTGATGCTTCCTGCATCATTTAATGTTTTCCCGAAGAATCCTTCACTATTGCAACTCGAGGCTTGAATTTTTTCTTCAGTTCTTTCAGCTTGAGAAACGCCGAGCGTGTTCTTCCCTTTTGGTTTTCCATTTCCAGCTGTTTGCACATGTCATTTTAATACTTTACTTTGTCTTCTCAAGAGGCCCTTTGAAATCTTCTGTTCAGTTCTTTTACTTCATCAGTTCTTCCTTTTGCTTTAGCTGCTCAATGTTTGAGAGAAAGTTTCAGAGTCTCCTCTGACATCCATCTTGGTCTTTCTTTCCTGTCTTTTCAATGACCTCTTGCTTTCTTCATGAATGATGTCCTTGATGTCATTCCTCAACTCGTCCAGTCTTCGGTCACCAGTGTTCAATGCATCAAATCTATTCTTCAGGTGGTGTCTAAATTCATGTGGGATATACTCAAGGTCATATTTTGGTTCTCGTGGACTTGCTCTGATTTTCTTAAGTTTCACCTTGAACTTGCATCTGAGCAATTGATGGTCTGTTCCACAGTCGGCCCCTGGCCTTTTTTTGACTGATGATATTGATCTTTTCCATTGTCTCTTTCTATAAAAAAAATTTGAAGTCAATTTGATTTCTGTGTGTTCTATGTGGCAAGGTCCGTGTGTATAGTCACCGTTTATGTTGGTGAAAGAAGCTATTTGCAATGAAGAAGTCATTGGTCTTGCAAAATTCTATCACTCGATCTCCAGCATTGTTTCTATCACCAAGGCCATATTTTCCAACTACTGATCCGTCTTCTTTGTTTCCAACTTTCACAATCCAATCGCCAGTAACTATCAATTGCATCTTGATTGCATGTTCTATCAATTTCAGACTGCAGCAGCTGATAAATATCTTCTATTTCTTCATCTTTGGCCCTAGTGGTTGGTGCATGTATTTGAATTATAGTCATATTAACTGGTCTTCCTTGTAGGCATATGGATATTATCCTATCACTGACAGTGTTGTACTTCAGGATAGATCTTGAAATGTTCTTTTTGACGATGAATGTAACACCATTCCTTTTCAAGTTGTCATTCTCAGCGTAGTAGACTATATGATTGTCCGATTCAAAATGGCCAATACCAGTCCATTTCAGTTCACTAATGCCTAGGATATCTATGTTTATGCATTCCATTTCATTTTTGACGATTTCTAATTTTCCTAGATTCATACTTCATACATTCCAGGCTCTGATTATTAATGGATATTTGAATCAGTTTCTTCTCATTTTGATTCGTGCCACATCAGCAGATGAAGGTCCCAAAACTTTACTCCATCCACGTCATTAAGGTCAACTCTACTTTGAAGAGGCAGCTCTTCCTCAGTCATCTTTTGAGTGCCTTCTGACCTGGAGGGCTCTTCTTCCAGCACTATATCAGACAATGTTCCAGTACTATTCATAAGGTTTTCACTGGCTAATACTTTTCCGAATTAGTCTGCCAGGTCCTTCTTCCTATTCTGTCTTAGTCTGGAAGCTCAGCTGAAACCTGTCCTCCATGGGTGACCCTGCTGGTATCTGAATACCAGCGGCATAGCTTCCAGCATCACAGCAACACGCAAGCCCCAACAGTACGACAAACTGACAGACACCATATCCCAGCCCCCCACCACAGCAAACACCACATACATGCACATTACTCGTCAGAAAACTCAATAAGCATTTGCATATTAGGGCCTTGTTGGATACAGCCATATCATAAGAACAAACTTTCTATAACCCATTGACTAGATTTACTAGTTTCCATCAGACATATAAGTCACCATTTGAAAATCTGGGCTTTCTTTCATTATTGCTGTATTTATCTTGAGGCACTGACAAATAATGTGCTTTATTCCATTATCAAACACTTAAGTAAAGAAGGCAATAAGTTTTATGCAAGGAGAAATTAAGCCTGAGTGATCTATTGTTCTTCCATAATAGATGTATGCAGCAGGCACACTGTATGCAGCAGTATACTGTATGTATGCTATATGCTGCATGCTGTAGGCATTCAGACAAAGGAAGTCCATATCATCTATTTAGATGAAAACAGAACCCAGCTTTTGACAAGGTGGCACACCAAAAGCTGATTTAAAACAAAAGCAAGCAAACCAAAAGTCTTCACATCAGAACAGAGATTCGGCTTTAAATGAGGAAACAAATAGAGAATTACAGACAGTGGAGTTCCCCAGGTATGGAATATTTCACTTTTTACAAATGATCCTCAGGTAGAGCTCAGTAAAATCTACAAGCTGGACAGGTTCTCAAACTCTTCGTGATTGTTAAAGTGTCAAGGGATATAGGAAGGTCTAGCAAGGCTGTGTGAATGGGCAAAGTGGCAATGTGGCTTAGTGCAAGATAATGTCCTCAGGGAATTGTTATCTAAACTATTCCCACAGGAAACGCAGGAAAGGATCTAGAGTTAACAGAAACTGTTCCCTCAAGACATCTGCTCAATGTGTTCTTGAGGGAGGAAAAAGAGCGATGTACTTTACTAGGAGAGGAATGAGAACAAAATTGAGAAAACGCCCTTTTTGATTAGAAATTACTGTTGCAACATCAGAAAATTCTGATCAGTGAACTACAGGCAGGGAGCAAAGGAATAAAAGGAATAACCAAAAGGGGAGGCAGATTGTTTCAAAAAAAAAAAAAAAATGAAGACTGACTGGAGGTGATGACTAAGGTGAGGATACGATTTACTTTTTTTTTTTTCAGTTTTAATTTACTGAATACTAGAACGAAATCTGAGAAAAGCTTAGGAAAAAATACACCGAAGATTTACATCCCACAGTGAGGATTTATGGAACCTCTTATTGCCCAAGGTTTTTTACTTCATCTCTTTCTCAAGTGATAGACTTTTATTTCTAACAGCTTGTTTGACATTTCTACCTGATTCTTGCACAGACAACATTAAAGTCAACATCTGTAAAACCAAACCCTTTATCTTCTGCCCCCCTACATGTGCTTTTCTCTTCTTGTGTTCTCTAGTCACTGAATAGCATCCCATGGTCCCCTCCCAAGTGGTCCTCTGTATACCACAAAATGGCCCAGCCACATGTTTTCAAATTCTGCCAGTTTGATCTCTGAAATACGCCCACAGTCAGGACCTACTTCTCCATTCCTACCTCCACTACCTTGGTTCAGGCCCTAATTACAATTTGCCTGAATTATTTGAAGTGCTTTCTATAATGTTCTAATCTGTTTTTAATCTTTCAAACTGTTCCCTTTCCAGACCATCCTCCACCTACTATCAGCATTTACTTTTAAAGTTCATGTTCTATCATGATTTTCTCACATAATAGTTTTTAAAGGCCTCCCACTGTACAGAGGATAACTTCTAAACTTCTTATTCTTCCATTTAAGCTCCAACGCAGTCTGGTTCCAACGAACCACTGCTTCCCACTCCAGGCTCCCTAAGCTCCAGACATTGCACAGTTCTTGTAAAAGTCAACATATTCCACGAGCTCTCATGTTCAAATGTCTATTAGAACATTCTAGCCCTTCTTATAGTTAGTTGTCTAGTGCTCTGCCTCCCCACAAGCACTTAAGCACCTTGAGAACAGAGAAAATGTCTTTCGTTAGGTAGTTATTTAAGGGATAAAAAGAATCACTCAATAAATGTTGAATGACTGAATGAATGATAGGACAAACACTGTAAATGAACAGAGTCCATGTAGGCTGAAAATCTAAATCACTTTCATAATTTTTTTTATAAAGTTATAGGTGACAGAACTATAAAGAGACCAAAGATAATTCCTTTTTCATTTTTTTTTTAAATAAGATACAATGCTAGTTCAATGCCTGGCATAAGATGTACCCATAAGATATATAGAAGCAATAAAAGAATGTATATCATTTTGGAGTAGTTCATAGCAGTAATTTCAAGGTACAATTTTTTTTTTAATTTTCAGGTTTATGCTTTTCTTTCATGCATGGGAAAATTACTAAATCTATTTTTGATGCTTGCTTGTGTGGACTTCCTGGCTTGAAGCACCATAGAGATTTTTGTCTTTTTCTATGTCCCTAACACAAATTTTTTTTTTTTTTTAACACAGATAGCCATCAGCCATAAAACTGAAAGTTGCCAAACTTCCTTGAAGGACATACATATGGAAAATGATCCCAAAAACTGTTATCAATGGAAGTGCGCATCCAGTTCAGAATCACAGAGGACACTTCAAGTTAGAAAGTAAATTTCCCAAACCTGAAAGCACTTGCAAACATTCACAGATGTACTGACAGCACAACTACAAAAATAAGCTGAGTTTTGAAAATAAGCCATTTGATACTTAGAGTAAAGGTGCTGAAGTTTCATCTAGAGAAATTGCTAACAGCTCTTCCTTATCTAAATGTAACTAGGCAGCGATTACACATTTTGAATTGCTGTGTTTTATTTTAAAAGGGGAGCAGTCTTAAGTGCCTATTGCCCAGTTCTACTTCTGTGCACCCCCTCACCACCCCCAATAAGCTTTACTTTCTCTGTAGATGCTATTTTCTAAGACACAACCAGTCAGTGAATGACAGAGGCATGGGCCACCAGCATATCCTTTTTAGAATCAGCTTCCATTTAGAAAGAAGGGTTTCATTATCCCTTTCCCTTAAAAACATTTTTGTTGTTTATTTTTCATTGCGGAAGTAACATCTCTTCATCAGCAAGTGGGTTTGCCACTTCAGCGGTATCTTTACTTTTCCATATAGTATTGCCTTGCTGCTCTTCTGGTTTTATTACATAAATTTGGCCCACATACCCCAAGGGGAGTTGGGGAAAAGCCGCACATTTGTCAGTAGAGTCCTGGCATTTGATTTTTAGACATCTCTCAAGCTTGCAAGACAACATGCTGTCATACGTGAGAAGCTCAGTACATGTAACACAAAGACTTCAAGGACTGACTGCTGAATCCAATCTAAGTGCCAGGTTCCAAAGACTTTTCATACCTGGGCTTTGCTGAAGGGCTCACATCTATAGTTCATCTGTCCTTTTCAATGCATGTACAGTAGCAGTTGGGGCTGTGCAATTTTCCTTCTCCCTGAAAGGTATTGATTGCTCAGGAGTTATTGTCAGCATTTTAAAATAAAATGTGTTTTACTTTTATCATCAGAGGGAGAAGTATATTGTAGATTGTAATTTACTGGTGCTAACTCTGGATCTGCAGGTTTGTTGCTTCAGTGGAATTTCAATGGATAGTTTGTTACATCTCTAATTTGAACATATACCTGCAGCATGTGTTTAATGTTATGCAGTTTTCAGTGGGGCATGAAGGTTTTGGCACTACGAAGCAGAAAAGTGAAGGGACTGTGTGGCTCCGGGGACTGGTCATAAGGTAACTGAGCTAGTTGGAAAATCAAATCCAAATCACGCCAACACAAAGGTCATGGAGAGAAAGGATAGATAGCTGGATAGAAATCTCCTGAGAAAATACCAGTGGCAAAAGCAAATCTGCAAACAGCCTAATAAAATACCCCTCCACCAACAAAAGAGCAATGAACTCAGTTCTCATATGTAAATGCGGCTGTATTCAGAGGATGTCACCTCTCTTTCTTGTATTTACAGATCAATGCCATTTTTAAAGTGGTGATCTGTTGGGAGGGTAGACGTGGGAAGTCTCTGCTGAGAAAGGTATTAATTAAAAATTCTAAGGAATCTACTAAAGGAAAAATATTAATTGAAAAATGTATTTAAATAGTGGAGGGAGCTATTATAAGGGTAAATTTAAAAAAAAAAGAAAAAGCAATGCTTATACTAAATGCACAAGCAAGATAAAAGCAGACATATGTGAATGTAAACTAATAAATCTCAGAGTTTGGGGCTATCCTTTGTTGTCTGATCACGTGTTTTGTTCATTTCTTTATCCCAGGGTTTGGGATGAGTCATTAAAAGAGCAGAGTATTTTCTTACTTTTCTTTTTAAATCATTACACGATTTAAAAATAGACTGTTCGCTGTATTATTACTATGATAGGCTCTTTCTGTTATCAACACTGCAGGGACCAAATTCCTGCTTCTCCCTCTCTTCCTTGTATCATTTTCCTCATCTAACCCACAATGCCAGGCCAATCTTAAACATCAGTTAACCACAAAACATCTCTTACCCAAGTGCAAATTTTTCCAAGGCATGGTTCATTACTCATTCTGAAAAGCTATTGTGAAATGTACAAAACCTGATTTTGTTGACACCCAGATTATTGGAAATAAATAATAAAATGCCACAGCTAGGGGATAAATGTGCCTTTTGAAGGCAGAAACACCTGTGCCAGATAGACTGTGACTCACACCCGGGTGATACGATAGCAAGATACTTGCCTGTAGGGAGTTTATACTATTTGTGTTCTCTGATATTTTCAATAAACTGCTTCCCACTTCTAATTATTTCTGAAGAATAAAAAAAAAAATTTTGAAATCCCTCCAGCTTTTAAAACCAAACCTGCTTTATGAAGCTCTTTGTTCAAAATATCTTTTTCAGCTTGTGTAGCCTTAAAATGTTCCAATTCCAAGCCACAGAAGATTCAAACAGAATTGTCAAACCTTGCTTATTCTTTCTTACGAACCCCTAATCTGCTACTCTGTATGCTCTGCAAGCACAGCTTTGGAAGCCAATAAATTAATATTTGAGATGTTTAGCAGTCTGCACAGTTGCAGCCCTTATATCTTTGAGGACACAATATACAGTAAGATTTTATATGTGGAATAAATAGTCTTTGCAGTAGATGATTTCAAAGCTTGTGTGCTTTAGCCCTTTACAGAATGCAGTAAATTTTAGCTAGATTTTAATCCCATTCATACTTTGGCTTTTAGAATGCCTAACAACTTTCAGCAACTACAAATCATTATGCAAATGCAATAGAATCATAGTTTGTACAATGAAATTCCTATCATTTTCAGTAAAAAATAAAAAGTGTATTTCTGTATGTAGGTTAATCATAAATATGTGTTTGCCAACTTTTTTTTTTCATCTAATGCCATACGCAAAACTTTACTGTATTAATTCATTTGGTACCTATGACACTCATGGCTTAATATAGACTGATTCAAGCAGCATATAGTCCACTCCAAAAGATTCATTGGCTTCCTTAAAAGCTTTTATAGCATCATCCTACTAGGTGTATTAAAAATAAAAAGACAATTTAGTATAACTGTAAATCAGCCATTTTATAAGATTTGAAAATCCTACATAGAGAGTAATATCAAAATGCTTTTTCTCAACATTTCATTTATAATGGAATGAACTGCTTTGGAGAAACAGACATGGAACTTATTGGGGCAAACTTGTTTAAAAGCATCTTAACTTTGTTCGTTTTACCTGCTGTGTCACTATTCTGTACCAGTGTAGCCTGAGAGACTCTTATTCCAGACACTGAAAAAATACATTGTAGAGGATGAATTACCTTCTTCTCAAAACCAATTAAATAATTGATTAAAAAAATGAATGTATTAAAAAAATCAACAGCAATATGCCTTTATTGTGATTATCTAAAGTCATTTGACTTAAGCTCCATAAAGGAAGGTATTCTATTTTGCAAACTCATTCATAGCTCATAGCTGCTGCTGTAATACTTTCCATAATCTAAAATTAAAAGTTTCCTGGCTGATTAATATAGATTGAATAATGTTTTTGGGACTCTGCTTGAATTAAGCAGCAGGGTGAAATTTGTATAAGTGGTGATTAAACAACAGAAATTCTGTTCTGCTTGCAAGAAATACTGGTTTTTGTTAGTATTTTCCAGTTGATTAATGATACTCCTATGATTGTTGGGGAAATAAAAGTACCAGTGTGTATGAAAAACAATGCTCATTTAAGAGAGTTTTGTAGGAACCCTAAAAAAATGGCATAAACAGTATACAAAACATTACTAACAATGCACAATCATGAGAGACTAGATAACTGGGAGCTCCTAAAAATAAAACACTTATGCTCATTCAAAGATTTCACCAAAAGATTAAAAAGACAACCTACAGACTGGAAAAAAAAATTTGACTATGACAAATCTGACCAGAATCTAATCTCTAAAATCTACAAGATACTGCAAAACCTCAACAATAAAAAAACAAGTAAACCAATTAAAAAATGGGTAAAGGATATGAAGAGGCACTTCACTAAAGAAGACATTCAGGTAGCTAACAGATACATGAGGAAATGCTACAATGAGATTCCATCTCACTCCAATGAGGCAGGCATTAATCCAAAAAACACAAAATAATAAATGTTGGAGAGGTTGTGGGGGAGATAGGAACACTTATACACTGCTGGTGGGAATATAAAATGGTACAACCACTCTGGAAATCCATTTGGCACTTCCTTAAAAAGCTAGAGATAGAACTACCATACGATCCAGCAATCCCACTCCTTGGAATAGACCCTAGAGAAGTAAGAGCCTTTACACGAACAAATATATGCACACCCATGTTCATTGCAGCATTGTTTACAATAGCAAAGAGCTGGAAACAACCAAGGTACCCATCAATGGATGAATGGATAAATTATGGTATAGTCACACAATGGAATACTACACAATGATAAAGAACAACAATGAATCACCTCATAACATGGAGGAATCTGGAAGACATTATGCTGAGTGAAATTAGCCAGTTGCAAAAGGACAAATAGTATATGAGACCACTGTTATAAGAACTCAAGAAAAGATTTAAACACAGAAGAAAACATTCTGTGATGGTTATGAGGGTAGGGAGGTAGGGAGAGTGGTATTCACTAATTAGATAGTAGACAAGAATTACTTTAGGTGAAGGGAAGGGCAACACACAATACAGGGGAAGTCAGAGCAACTAGACTAATCCAAAAGCTAAGAAGTTTCTTGAATACAATGAACCACTTTGAGGCACAGAGTAGCAGGGGCAGAGGTGTGGGGACACAATGGTTTCAGGGGACATCTAGGTCAATTGGCATAACAAAGTGTATTAAGAAAATGTTCTGCATCCCACTGGTGCCTGAGGTCTTAAAAGCTAGCAAGCGGCCATCTAAGATGCATCAATAGGTCAACCCGGAGCAAAGGAGAATGAAGAACACCAAAGACACAAGGCAGATATGAGCCCAAAGAAAGAAAGGGCCACATAAACCAGAGAATCCATCAGCTCGAGACCAGAAGAACTAGGTGGTGCCCAGCTACCACCAACGACTGTCTTAACAGGGAATACAACAGAGAATCCCTGATGGAGCAGGAGAAAAGTGGGATGCAGACCTAAAATTCTAGTAAAAAGACCAGACTTAATGAACTGATTGGTTCTGGAGGGACCCCGGAGGTCACGGCCCCTGGAATCTCTGTTAGCCTAAACTAAAACCATTCTCAAAGCCAACTCTTCAGACAAATATTAGACTGGACTATAAGACATAAAATGATACTGGTGAGGAGTGAGCTTCTTGGCTCAAGTAGGCACATGAGACTATGTGGGCAGCTCCTGTCCGGAGGCGAGATGAGAAGGCGGAGGGGGACAGGAGCTTGTTGAATGGATATAGGAAATACAGAGTGGAGAGAAGGAGCGTGCTGTCACATTATAGGGAGAACAACTAGGGTCACATAACAATGTGTGTATAAGTTTTTGTATGAGAAACTGACTTGAATTGTAAACTTTCACTTAAAGCACAATAAAAAGAAAAAAAGAGAGTTGTTGTAAGGTTCTGGTGGAAAAGACCATGAGGACTTATTTCCTTCCATTGTAAGCATTACTTTTGTAAAAGAAATAAATTTATCCCCAGTCCATCTTTACTAATTTTAGTTTGATTCATACTTGAAAGCCTTTCTGCAAATGCTGCAAGATCCAAGATCCTATAGTAACAGTCCAAAATATTAGGATTTTTACGTAAGTGTTATTACTCTTTTATGGGCCATCTTTGCAAAGCATTCTGTAATGGAAGCTTTATAGTTTCAGTTATATCTTTGTATTTTATGAGCATTTTCCACTTTTCTAAATTATATAACTAGTTGGGCCTAGGACATAATCTTTCATCAAACTCTAATCCTAAAGTTTGTGGGACACTTGAATTTGGCTATTTATTGTGGGTTGTTCTTGAATGAAGTAATGTGTTCCGTTCTTTTATACAATCAGAAAACTAAACTTCTAACTTTCACCATGACCTCGTATTGCATCTCCTGGTTGATTTGCTGTTTAAAGCTACTGGATATAGAGACCATAAAGTTATAAATGGGAATAATTCAAATGTATGCAGAGTAGGAGCACTAGATTTTTCAGATTTGGGAAAGCCCTGTTGAAACCCATTGCTGTCGAGTCAATGCTGACTCATAGGTACCCTATATGACAGAGTGGAACTGCCCCATAGAGTATCCTAGGCTGTAATATTTATGGAAGCATGCTGTCACATCTTTTTCCTGCAGAGTGGCTTGTGGGCTCACACCACTGACCTTTTGGTGAGCAGCTGAGTGCTTCAACCACTGCGCCACTAGGGCTTCTTGCAAAACACCGTAGGGGAGGTTTATCTCTTAGTTATTCTTACAATCAAACTGTAAAATGCAATCTCATATATGTTTTATGCTCTTTTCAGTACAGCATTTATTTTAGGTGTATTGAGATTCTTTGTACAGGTATGATATATCATTTAGCATATTAGATGCATAGGTAAAGATTTGATATGTCACAGTATCTGAACGGTGCAATGGATATACAAATAAAAATACACAGCCTAAATGTATTCCATTAAGACTGATGCTGAGTTTTACGGCAGTTTCATAATCTGGGATTCCAAAATTGGTAATAGAAAGAAGTAAAATCAGTTTTGAGATAAAAATTTGTGAAGAATAAATATTAAGATTTACTTGACAGACTGTTTACAATTATTTCCTCTCTTTCTATCCAAATCTTAGGTATATGTGGGTGGATCCCTATGGCAAGACCATGATAGCTGAGTGAGCAAACAATCACCCTCTCTCTTGACAAAGGAAAGATTTCAAGGAAGCACGACAGTGACAAACAGCTCAAGTAATATCAGGATAGCCTGGCCATGTTGGCATATCCCGTGAAGAAGGAGAATTTAAGTATGAGACTGCAGAAATTCTTCTTATGAATTGTATATTCAGAGACTCCAAAAGTCCACCTGTCCACACCAAATATACTATTGATCTGCTTTAGTAGACACCATCCACATTCTAGGATTGACACCCTGTTTCCAAGTGCTCCGTCTAATTTTAAGGTGGTTACAGATTCTTTCACTTCATCTTTCTTTCCTTCCTTTATTCTTATTACCTCTCCCTCTTCTCCTCTTCCTATTTCTCCTCTTCTTCTTCTATGGCCATTTTGAATCAAACAACCACATGGTCTACTATGCCATGAATGACAAATTGAAAAGGAATGGTATTACATTCATCATCAAAAAGAACATTTCAAGACCTATCCTGAAGTACAGCCCTGCTAGTGATAGGATAATATCCATATGTCTAAAAGGAAGACCAGTTAATACCAATATTATTCAAATTTACACACCAACCACTAAGGCCAAAGATGAAGAAATGGAAGATTTTTACCAACTTCTTCAGTCTGAAATTGATAGGACATGCAATCAGAATGCACTGATAATTGCTGGTGACTGGAATGCAAAAGTTGGGAAAAAGAAGAAGGATCAGTAGTTGGAAAAGGCCTTGTGAGAGAAACGATGCTGGAGATCACATGATAGAATTTTGCAAGACCAGCGACTTCTTCATTGCAAATACCTTTTTTCACCAACATAAACGGTGACTATACACGTGGACCTCACCAGATGGAATGCACAGAAATCAAATCGAGTACTTTTGTGGAAAGAGATGATGGAAAAGCTCAATATCATCAGTCAGAACAAGGTAAGGGGGCAACTGTGGATCAGATCATCAATTACTCATATGCAAATTCAAGTCAAAACTGAAGAAAATTAGAACAAGTCCATGAGAGCCAAAGTATGACCTTGAGTATATCCCACCTGAATTTAGAGACCATCTCAAGAATAGATTTGTCACTGAGTTTTGCACATAGAAATTGTTGAATTGGGGAATGTTTTGTTGCATATATTTTCACCATTAAAGAACAGAGAAAGAATTAAAAAAGAGAGAGAGAATAGATTTGATGCATTGAACACTAATGAGTGAAGGCCAGATGAGTTGTGGAATGACAACAAGGACATTATACATGAGGAAAGCAAAAGGTCATCAAAAAGACAGGAAAGAAAGAAAAGACCAAACGGATGTCCCTGGAGGACATCATGCTTGGTAAAGCAGAGGGTCAGGGAAAAAGAGGAAGATCCTCAATGAGATGGCTTGACACGGTGGCTCTAACAATGGGCTCAAGCACAGCAACGATTTTGAGGATGGTGCCAGACCTGGCAGTGTTTCGTTCTGCTGTGCATAGTGTCGCCATGAGTCAGAATGGACTCAACAGCACCTAACAACAACAACGACAGTTATGAACACATTTTTTTCTGGAAATAAATTGTTTACATCTTGACACATTCTTCCCAAATGGTTTACATCCTGACCCTTTGTTTCCTGGGAATGCATGGTGGCCTCATCATTCTTAGGTCTGACATGAGTGCCTCCAGTTTGAAACTTTTCCATCTACATTTCCCCTTTTTGATCAAGCCTCTACTAGGATACACTATCACTCATGATGGAGTAGCCTTTCTTCTGCAAGGACTTTGTCTGCTTTCCTGAGGAGCTTCAGTTAATAATTATTTTCTTCACCTTGCCGAGCTAAGAGACCTCATCCTAGGGGTCAGTAGGTTTTATGGGGTGGACAAAGCCTCATTTGAGGAACATTTCTCAGTCAGGACAGAATGATGGAGATGAAGATGAAACATACCCAAGGGGACAAAAGTGAGGCAATTAAACATGATTGTTGGTGAAAGCCTGTGAAACCAGCATAATTATGTGTGAAGAATCCAATTGTTTTGAAGTACAGCATTTCATGAATAAAATGCATTGAACTAAATCAAAACAGCATTTTATAATTACAATAATAGAAACCAGGAGGACTATGTTGTTGTTGTTATCAGGTGCCATCAAGTTGGTTCTGACTAATACCGAACCTATGTACCACAGAACAAAACACTGCTCCCTTCTACACCATGCTCACAGTTGTTGTTATGCTTGAGCCCATTGTTGCAGCCACTGTGTCAATCCACCTCATTGAAGGTCTTCCTGTTTTCCCCTTACCCTCTACTGTACCGAGCATGATGTCCTTCTCCAAGGACTGATCCTTCCTGACAACGTGTCCAAAGTATGTAAGAAGCAGTCTCTCCATCCTTGCTTCTAAGGAGCATTCTGGTTGTACTTCTTCCAAGACAGATTTGTTTGTCCTTTTGGCAGTCCATGGTATATTCAATATTCTTTGCCAACATCACAATTCAAAGGTGTCAATTCTTCTTCAGTTTTCCTTATTCGTTGTCCAGCTTTCACATGCGTAAGATGCAATTGAAAATGCCATGGCGTGGGTCAGGTGCACCTTAGTCTTCAAGGTGACACAGTTCTTGGATGAGATTGACTCAGTTCAACAGAAATACGGGTCCTGGGTAAACTCATTTACTTGCCAGAGACTCAGGTAGTGGGATTTTATTTTTTGACTAAAGCTGAGCATTAAACAAACATTCCAGAAAAAAAAAAAGCAATGCAAATGGAAACTCATTTTCCCAAAGTTATTACCAAAATTCTAAATTATTTAAAACATATTCAGCTTATAGAATTTTTGAACATGAACCCCAAACTAGCATCTCAGTAGGGGGAAAATCCAGGCTTATTTACCAAGGATATTGAGACTCTTATTGTCTTAGGTTGAACTTTGTTTTCCCAGAGTCGAAAAATTCTTAGCAGGGAGTCTGTTGCAGGGTTTGGTCTGTGTTTTGTTTCACGGTTTGCCTCCATTGCATGAGAGTTTTCTTGCGACTGGTGGACAGCCTAGTTCTCTGGCCCATCTCGTTTTCCACCTTATCCTTTCATGGATGTCTTTCTGTCAGTGGTGAGTGCTGTAACAGCATCTAAGATGTTCATCCTGTGTCCACATAATTTTGCAGCTTAAAGACACTGGGATTCTTTTGTAACAACCATATGAAACCTAGTTTAATTCGTTTTAGTACAGTGGTGGGGGCAGTGGTGGTTCAGTGCTAGAATTCTCTCCTTCCATGCAGGAGACCTGGGTTCAATTTCTGATCAATGCACTTCCTACACACCCACCACCTACCTGTCAGTGGAGGCTTGCATGTTGTAATGATGCTTAACAGGTTTCAGTGGAGCTTCCAGACTGAGAGGGACTAGGAAGAAAGGACTGGACATCTACTTCCAAAAATCAGCAAAACCCCTATGGATCGCAGTCAAATATGCAATCAATCATGGAGATGGTGCAGGACTGGGCAGCGTTTTGTCCCATTGTGCATTGGGTTGTCATGAGTTTGGGCCAACTCAATGGCAGATAATAGTACAGTGAGAAATGGTCTCTACTCTGTCTCAATACCATCTTTTACCCAAGCAGCAGAGACTCTGTGACAAATAGATTTTTCTAGTGGTTTCCATGACCCTTACCTCCTGAAATTCACACCCTTGTGTAATGCCTATGCTTTAGTGTAAGCAGGACTGTGACTTACTTTTTTTTTATTTATTATTATTAACTTCTATTGAGCTTCAAGTGAACGTTTACAAATCAAGTCAGTCTGTCACATATAAGTTAATATACATCTTACTCCTTACTCCCACTTGCTCTCCCCCTAAAGAGTCAGCCCTTCCAGTCTCTCCTTTCGTGAAAACTTTGCCAGCCTCCAACTCTCTCTATCCTCCCATCCCCCCTCCAGACAGGAGATGCCAACACAGTCTCAAGTGTCCACATGATATAATTAGCTCACTCTTCATCAGCATCTCTCTCCCACCCACTGTCCAGTCCCTTTCATGTCTGATGAATTGTGTGACTTACTTTTAATGATCAGAATGTGGCAAAGATGATGGGATGTATGATCACATAATATTGTGCACCCATTTTTCTGGACTTTCTTCTTTGCTGGCTTTGAGGAAGCAAACAGCCACGTTGGGGATAACAACACCAAATGGCAAAGAATTGTGGGCAGCCACAAGGTGCTGAGGGTGGCCTCCAGTTGACAGTCTGCAAGGACTTCCAATGAACAGCCAACAAGGAAACAAGGCCCTCAGTTCTACAGCTACAAATAACTGAATTCTCCAATAAACTGAGTGAGCTCAAAAACAGATCCTTCCTTAGTAAACCAAACCTGTTGCCATTGAGTCGATTCCAACTCACAGCGACCCTGTAGTAGATCTTTATATAAGGCTGTTTCTCCATGTGACACCTTGAATGCAGTCTTGTGAGGCTGTAAATCAGAGGACCCAGCTAATATGTGCATGGACTCCTGACCTAGAGAAATGGTGAGATAAAAAATGTGTGTTGATTTACTCTGCTAAGTTCATGGTAATATTGTTTTGCAGCAACAGCTATCTAACACAGACTCCTCCCTTGGGGCCCATACTTTAGAGAGCCATGCATACCACACATACACAAACACATAAATAACCATATTAAAGAACACATGTGTGCCTCTGTCACTCAAGATCTGGTGCTTTATGCTGGCATAACATGACATGTAAATCTTAACTTCTTCTCACATGACTAACTATTCAGTCCTTTGGGAATCACTTCATATTTCTTTCTTTATGTACTCCAAACAAATGGTGATTGTGTCTGTGTCTTAGTTATCTAGTGCTGTTATAACAGAAATACCACAAGTGAATGGCTTCAACAAAGAGAAGTTTATTTTTGCCCATTTTTCCCAATTGCTGAGGTACTTGTGCTACTTAATTGGTAATACATGATTATAGTCAGGAACACATTTTTTTCAGGGAACGAATTATTTACATCTTGACATTCTTCCCAAATGGTTTACATCCTGACCTTTTGTTTCACGGGAATGCATGTTGGCCCCACCATTCTTCCATCTGACACTACTGCCTCCAGTTTGAAACTTTTCCGTTTACAGGACAGAGCTCCTTATGATAGAATACATATAATACTGGTTTGTTACTCTGTCTAGGAGGCTAGAAGTCTGAATTCAGAGGACCAGCTTCTGGGGAATTCTTTCTCTCTCTGTTGGTTCTGGAAGAAGGTCCTGGTCATCAATCTCCCCCTGGTCTAGGAGTTTCTCAGCACAGAGTCTCTGGGTCCAAAGGACGTGCTCCATTCCCGGTGACTCTTTTGTGGTGGCATGAGGTCCCTCTCCTCTCTGCTTGTTGTTCTCTTTTATATCTCAAAAAAGATCGACTCAAGATACAACTTAATCAGGTAGATTGAGTCCTGACTCATTAACATAACTGCCTCTAATCCTGCCTCATTAACATCATAGAGGTTAGGATTTACAAGACGTAGGATAATCACATCAGATCATGAAATGGTGAACCACCACATAATACTGGGAATCATGGCCTAGCCAAGTTGACACACATTTTGGGGGGACATAATTCAATCCATAACAGTCCAGATGTCATAAATGTTTTTGGGATTGTGCTAAAATGAGATAAGCACTACTTCAGGGTATGGGAGAATTTGAACAACAGAAGGTTAAGAAAAAAAGACAAAATAATTCAGCAGCCCCAAATCCTTATTCCTAAATAGTATGAATGCCCTAGATATTGCATAATGAACTGTCATTTCCAGTAGTTCCCAGTAGTGCCAAATGTACATTTTCTTGCTTCTCTTGATATTCTACTTAGTGGTTCCAAAGGTATAACAAATTGGTAAGGTAGTCACAAAAGTTGCAAATAGCAGCTGAGGAATATTTTGTAATAGTAATTAATTTATATTATTCTTAATTTTTTCTGTACATAATATGTGTTGTGTTGGCAAATACATGAACCATTACTAAATTTGCAAAGTATTTTATTTTTATTGAGTCTGTAATCAGATTTAATTAATTTAAAAAATACATAAAAAAATTGCAGCTTAAATTTAAAATTTGTTTTAAATTTTGGTATTTACTCATTATAATTTGTTCCTTAAATATCTTAATTCAGAGTTTTGAATTAGCTGGAGAAAATATTTTTAGAAGATGTATGTGTGTGGTGTGATTGATTACTTCTGTCTGGCCTTTCTAGCCATGATCTTGTAACTCCCACCCAGGTGATTGGGCGGGATTGTGTGATACGGTAATTGTGGCCTATCAAGTGGATTGGTCAGTTTTGCCTTAAAAGAGACCCAATTCCAGAGCAGAGAGGAGGATCCTACCACCACCAAGGAAGAACAGCCAGGAGCAGAGAGCTTGTCGTTTGGACTCTGAATCCCTGTGCTGAGGAGCTCCTGGAAGCAGGAGACCCAGAGAAAGGGAGCAAGCTGTAACCCTGAAGACGGTGAGAAGCAGTAGCAGGTGAGACCTGGAAGCAGAGACCAGGAAGCAGGAGAAAGTGTGGTGGGCTTCCTGGCCCACGGAGAGAGAAAGCTGAGTGCCTTTGGGGAGAGGCCTAGGGCCAGGGAGAGGTGTGCCTATGAGCACAGTTGGCAAGAGGCTGTCATGAAGGCAGAACTGTATCCTGAGTGCTCCTTAGCCTGAATTGTAACTTGTTACTTCTCTAATAAGCTCCACAATCATGAGTATGGTCTGTGAGTTCTGCGTGGTAGTTGCAATGAATTATTGAACCCAGCAGAGAAGCAGAGAGTGCTGTGAGAGGGACGGTTGGTGTCAGAGTTAGTAAAGGTGACAGAGAGAGGAGGCTTGTCAGGCCTCCACCACATGGGAATCAGCCTTGCACTGTTGATGTTGGTTCTCCTTCCCCCTTGTGGGGTTGGGGAAGGTCAGACACAGCCCCCAAGCCACTTATACAATGTGAAGATTTATTTCAATTTTTAAAATTTTTACATTTACTATAGTAGTATTTCTTAATGAAATATATTTAAATTTTATTCATGCTGAATGAAATTACTTTTTGAAATAGTTTAATTCAGTAGAAAAGGGCCAGCAAACTACGCCTGCATTCTAAATTCAGCTTGCATCTTGTTTTTTATGGCCTATGAACTAAGAATGGTTTTTTACATTTTTAAAGGTTGAAGGAAATTTAAAGAAGAGTATTTTTTTGCCACATGAATTTATACGATATTTAAATTTCAGTGCCCGTAAGTTAAGTGTTATTGTGAAAAAATCATGCCTACTAGTTTTTTTTTTTTTTTGCTGGACTAGTTTATGTATTGTCTATGGCTTCTTTCACACTAAAATGGCAGCTGAGTAGTTGTGACAGAGGTAGTATGGCCTGCTTAGCTGAAAATATGTACTATTTGGTCCTTTGCACAAAAAGTTTGCCGACCCTGGCCTTAAATCATCACTGTCAACAGAACACATCTTATGTAAAATATTTTTATTATAACAGCATAGTTACTTATTTTGCCAAAATGAAGGCTATAAAACTAATGTTTATGGAATAAATATATGATGACTTTCGAATTATGCATGTATTTATTTTATTACTCATTCCAATATTTCTGGTCCATGAACAGAACACCCAGATATGGTCAACAATAAATACATTGAGTGATCTTTGATAGATTGCCAATTGTCAGTTACATAAAAATCATAGCTTTGTATGTCTTCTTTTTTTTTCTTTTGTTGTTATGGAGTTATATCTTTCAATGTAGGTGGATAGAATACATTTCATTTACTAGTTTGTTAGCTTGATGAATACCTTTAAAACATTTAGGCAAATGTATGTGGCCTCTAATTGTACTCTCACTTTGGGCCCCACAAATACTTGGGTCAAGCTTATCTTTTTAAAAGAATGTTCTTCAAATTTCAGAAATATTCCTCCAAGATGGTGTATACACACACACACACACACACACACACACACACAGAGATATGTGTGCATCCACGTGTACTATATCAGGTTTAGTTTTAAAATGACTTCTACACATTCTCCTTTTTTTTTTTAGAAGTCAACAAATGTTCACCCAGCCACTTTCACTCATTTATTCATTCATTTAGAAATTGGCAGATTTGAGTATATCAAAATATTTGTAGTTATTAAAATGGGTAGGGAAAGCCTGAAGAAGCTGGGAATTTAAATTAGAGATGTCTTGAATAGATTGTGAGATACAATTCCTGAGAAAGAAGTACCTGGGACCAGGGGTCCCCAAAATTAAAGGCAATAGGCATTTTGTTGTTGTTATTATGTGCCACTAAGTTGATTATGATTCATATTGACAGAACATGACAGAGTAGAATAACCCCGTAGGATTTCCTAGGCTATAATCTTTACAAGAACAGATTGTCAGGTCTTTTCTCCCTCAGAGAGGCTGGTGGTTTCCAACTGCTGACTGCTTAACTGTTATGCTACCAGAGCTCCTTAGCAAACATTTAAGAGGTTAAGCTATACACATGACTATACCTTGATTGACTCAAATAAGAGGAATCTTATATGTTAGTACTCAGGAAAGACTTCTGAGAAGCTGTAGTTGGTTAAATGTTAACAAAGTATGCTTGGGCAGACAAGACAGCTGGATAAACACTTAAGTGAAAATGCTTCTCAGAAAAAAAATATATATATATATACATGTTTTCTGATTTAGACAAGGAGACATAGTTCATATCACTTTTATCCATCATCTACTATACAACAAATGTATGAGGTGACCAGTAAGATGAGGTATGGAATCACCACATTCAAAGACTTCGAAAGATGTAATTTCAGACAAGCAAGGTTATACAGTTGTACTATAAATATTAGAGACATGTTTTCATTGGAAACAAACTACTTAATAGATTTTCTATTTTTAATCAATTTCACAGTTCTATTTTCTTAAAATGTGTGTCACTATGCAGATATGATCAGCATATGTCTACTTTCTATACTTTCCTTTTTCAAAAATAGACTCCGAACACAAGAAACTCAGTTCAGTAGCTATATCGTTGCACACAAATTTAAACCAATAGTTGCTGCATTTATATATGTATAATTTTATTTAAATTATGAATATCTTACTATCGATATGGAAACCCTGGTGGCGTAGTGGATAAATGCTATGGCTGCTAACCAAAAAGTCAGCAGCTTGAATCCACCAAACACTCCTTGGAAACCCTGTGGGGCAATTCTACTCTGTCCTATAGGGTCACTATGAGTTGGAATCAACTTGACAGAAATGGATATGGCGTGGTATTATAGGTATGAATTTTAAGTCATCTCTCCATCTCTTAGTCATTTGAATGTAGAGGGTTCCACTTACTCCAGAAAGTGTGTATAAAAGATGTGCAACTAGAAGAAGTCAAAATAATTTCCTAGGTAACCAATATTCAACACAGGTTAGAGGCAATGTTTTACCCTTACAGCAAAAGGTGAGGCGTCTGCTCCAGAGGGTGTCCAAGGAGTGACTGGTGAATTTGAACTGCTGATCTTTTGGTTATCAGCTGTAGCTCTTAATCACTACACCACCAGGGCTCTGTTTGCTATATGGCAATATACAATTTCTAACAATATTTTTCCATGCAAAAAATAAAGATATTTGGAAAATTTGCCCTTTAAATATGGGTGCCTGTCAAAATAAAGTGATTGCAAAGAATGGTGGGAAATTCATCCTAAAGGGTGTAACTCTGAACATTGAAATGTTAATACTATTAAACATTTCCCAGGATATAATCCAATCAATAAAATGTAATTATTAAGGTTAGAGAGCCTACTTTAATAAGAGGACCATGATCACCCTCATAACTCCAATTTCTAAAGATAAACAAGAGCTGAAAAAATGAAATGTGAGGAGACCAAGAATGGGTGAGAGAGAGTACAACTTGACTGAGATCTGCTAACTTTATGGGAGATAAAATGGACAGGAATATCAATGACCTTAATTTATTTTTGTCATCATTTGGCAATATATTTCCTTTTAATAAGATTTGTTCTCCTGAATCTATAACAGACACTTTTACTGTCATTGTTGCAAAATATTGCCATCAAAATTTAATGACAAGGAAACGACCCAAGATGGTGGCTTAGTCACATGCACCATGATATCCCCCTACAACAAAGAACCAAGAAACCCAGTGAAACAGATACAGATGATAATCTGGGAACCTAGAACAGCAAACAGAAGGATGAAGAATTTGATTGAACACTGAAGGGAAGGAGAAACTGAATGAAAAGAGTCAACGAGGAGACTTACAGACTGTAGGCACCCTCCCAGCCATCACAGAGCAGCATGACGATAATGAGACAAAGTGAGCAGCATTCCTGGGTGAGAAGCACAGGAAAGCAACTTCACAGAATCCCCAAAATGAGACGGAGATACTGTGTAGACAAACCCAGAGCAAAGCAAAGTGAGCAGAACATAAACTGGATCTAAGGAGGGAAACTGCAGAAAGACTTGAGAGAGCCACAGGGATCCAGGCAACTATGGAACAGGGAGGAAGCCAAAAAATAGGGACAGAACTACTCACCAGCAACAGTCCCTGATCACTTAGGTGGGTGTTGCTTGTGGAGTAGAAGATCCTTGGAGTAGAGGCTAGAGATTCCCTACCCAGCCAGTGTCTGAACAGTCCCCTTTCCTCGCATTTGGTAGGAGCTGAGTCCTCTTCGCCAGCTGCATTCTGTAAGGAGTGCCACAGCACTCATGCAGAGACTGGGGGAATATGCTTCCCCTTTCATCCCCCTTGCCCACCCAGTGACCAGTGGTGTGCTCCTATCACCCCCCCCAACTTGGCTATCTATGGCACGCACTCCCATGCTGTTGGACCAGTGACCAGATGCCTACACCTGCCCTGCCCACTCTAAGCATCCCTACTCACCCAGGGATTGGCATGTGCTCCTGCTGCCAGAAAGTCAACTGGAAGTGTGAGACCCACCATCCACCACCACTGCAGCCCCGCCTGCCCAGCAACTGGTGGTGTGAGCTCCTGTTCCACCCACCAGCGACAGGTGACATGTGCACCCTCTCTCTGACCACCTGGCAACCCACGATGTGCACACACAGTGCCCAAACCAGTGACCAGTGAGAACACTCACTGTACTGATGCCTGGTGACCAGCCGGGTAGACACATCACCTCATTAACAGTGCCAGTCAAAGTCTGACAGGCACCATCTGCAACACTGCCAAGTGACGAGCAGGAAATCCCATTGCCCTAATCCAACAACCACCTGCCTGAAACATCACACATTTCACACCCAAACAGTTCCTGCAGGCCATCTGTACTTGCACTGAAACCCCTTGGTACCCCACCACCCACTGAGAAGCCAATTTGTGCATGCACAGCAGGCCTACCCCATCCATTTGGGAATCAATCCCTCATAGCAGATATGGAGACATTGCCCCAACCTCCAGAGAATGCATTAACTTCTAGCACCAAATCAGAAGGACCCCATGGTCCCACAATGACTGTGGAGCAAAGCTGACCACACAACACCTGTCATCAATATCAGAAAAAGAACTTGCTCTCCCATGTCCACTCAATCCATTAAGGGAAGACATATGAGCTAGCCATGGAGGACTCACATGTGGGTGTGACCCATCATACCCACTAGTAAGAGGAAATCATGTCCAGCTAACAGACATCACATGTGACATAGACCAGAACCACAAAACAATTAAAATAATACAAAGGAAGAAAGGCATTCTAAAGAGAAATAGAAGAAACAAATCAGCACAAAACAAACATATATATAACCAATAAAGAAATATAAATAAATAAACACCTTAATGCCTTGAAGAAGCAGAAAATAACAAATCATGAAGAAACAAGATAAAAATGTTCAAACAAGTGAGCAAAATAAAGGAGCAGAGAACCTTTCTGAGGAAGAAGTGGTAATAGAACTACCTGCTAAGAAATTCAAAAGACTTATATATAGGATCCTCAAAGAGATCAAGGAAAACAGACAAAACCCTAGAACTCCAGAAAACAATACAAGAACAAAATGACAAAATAAATAGGCAATTAGAAATTATACAAAACAACTAAAAATTCAGAAGAATAACAATAAAATATCAGAAATAAAGAATTCAATGGAAGGACAAAACAATCCAAGCCAAACCCACTGCCATTGAGTCGATTGCAACTCATAGTGACCCTATAGGTCAGGGTAGAACTGCCATATAGGGTTTCCAAGAACAGCTAGCTGGTGGATTTGAACTGCCAAACTTTTGGTTAGCAGTGAAGCTCTTAACCACTGCAACACCAGGGGTTCAAATGAAAGGACACAGAAGCAGAATTGAATCAATGGAAGAATCAGTGAAATAGATGACAAATACCTTGATATTACTTTGTTTGAGGAACAATCAGAAAAAAGAATGAAGGAAAATGAAGAAATCCTAAGTCTTATAGGCGACCCTATCAGGAGGAATAATTTATGCATAATAGGAGGAGAAAAAAAAAGTACAGAGAGAATTCTTTAAGATTTATTGACAGAAAATTTCCCTAATATCATGAAAGACAAGAAGGTTTCCATCCGAGAAGCTTAATGAACCCCAATGATGGACCCCAAAATAAAGTCACCACGACATATCATAATCAAACTATCCAAAACCAAAGACAAAGAAGGAATTCTGAGAACAGCTTGTGAAAAACAAGAGGCACCAAAAAGACTCAGCCCTGATTTCTCGGCAGAAACTATACAGGCAAGAAGGCAATAGAGTGACATATAGAAAACACTGAAAGAAAATAATTGCCAGCCAAGAATCATATAAAAAAAAAAAAAACATGTATCCATCAAAATTTTCTTTCAAATATGATGGTGAAACCAGGACATACCCAGATAAACAGAAATTAAGGGAATTTGTAAAAACCAGACCAACTTTACAAGAAATATTAAAGATAGTCCTTAGGACAAAGAACCAACATCAGACAGCAACCTGAGATTAAGACACATGACAGAATCACCAAGATACCAATCCCAATAAAGAATTGCCAAAAGTAAAATTAAGCTGCTAAATTGGAAACAGGAACCAGAGATGTCAATTCATAAATGAAAACGACTTCAAAATAAAAAGGGGAATAAATGGTGTAGTTATAAAATTTCCATATGAAGATGAAGTCAAGGTGATATCAAGATATAACAGACTGTTTTAAACTTAGGAAGATAATAGTAAATTTCAGAGAAACCACAAAGAAAATTAATAAATATACTCATCAAAATAAAGAAGAAAATAAAAAAAAAAGACTCAGTAAACACAAAATCAACAACAGCAAAGGACATGAAAAGAAAATCCATAAACAAAAAGAACTCAGCACAGAAAATTAATGAGAACAAAGAAACCATAACACTACAAAAAAAAAGCATAACAAAATGACAAAAATAAATTCATACCTATCGATAATCACACTGATTATAAATGGTTTAAATGCACCAGTCATGAGACAGAGAGTGGAAGATTGGATAAAAAAAAAAAAAAGACCCATCAATATGTTGCCTAGGAAATACACACTGTAGACACAAAGAAATAAATAGGTTAAAAATCAAAGGAAGGAAAAAATATATCAAGCAAACAGAATCAAAAGAGAGCAAGAGTGGCAATAATAATCTCTGATAAAATAGACTTTAAGTCAAATCCATTATAAGAGACAAAGAAAGGCATTATATAATGATCAAAGGGTCAATCTACCAAGATGACATAACCATATAAATATTTATGCACCCAATTACAGAGCTCCAAAATACATAAAACAAACTCTAACAGAATTGAAAAAGAACTAGACAGTTCTACAATAATAGTAGGAGAATTTAACACACCTCTTTTGATGATGGGAAGAACAGGTAGAAACTCAACAAAGATATAGAAGATCTAAATAACAGAATGAACCAACTGGACCTCATAGACATATACAGAACACACCATCCAGCAGCAGCACAGTACACATTCTTCTTTAACACACATGGATCCTTCTCCAGAATAGACCATATTTTAAGCCACAAAACAAGTCTCGATAAATTCAAAAACATTGAAATAATACAAAACCTCTCTGATTATAATGCTATAAAATTAGAAATCAGTGGCTGTAGAATAGAGATAGGAGCATTTGTGTGCATATGGGCTACTTTGATGGTGGTAGCTGCTAAAGGTGGAGCATTTCCCAGGTTGATGGCTCCTACACATTCTTTGCATTTCTCCAGACCTCCTGTTTAGTCAGTTACAAAAGATTAAAATGTGCAGATGACTGCAACCAAGTGATGGCTTTTTCTTTAGAATTTTAATATGGAGGCTATGGGAACAGATGAAGTTGACAAGCTAAAAACTAAATTTATATCTACTTGGACAAAATGAAGTATATTCGGGTGTTGAAAACAAAGACCTATTTTGGTAGAAATTCCCACGTATCATTGCTTGGAAATGTTATCATTTAAAATATGAAGATGAAAATAAAATGTTACCTGCAAGACCAGGATGTGCAATAGAAGATTGTGTAATTTCAGAAAACGTACAAAAATTTTATAAAGGTTTTACTTCTAGAATATGACTAACCTACAGGGAATAATTTCCTCAGATAGAAGGCTCAGCGTTGACAACAGATTCTGGTTGGAGTTGTACGCTGAGAACTGGCCAGATACTATTGACTCAAGGACTCATATTACAATTTCTTGGTAGAGTTTACAATTCTGATGTAATTTTAAACAGTGCGCTTCCATGGCCTCTGATAGTCCAGACAACAAAGCTGTTATTCTAGTTTCTGTTAGTCTTGGTGGAGAAAGAGCCGATATCAACTACTTAGAGTCTGTAAACAGAATTTTAATGATTGAATATTGTGTAGTTATTATTGGTGGTGAACCTAAGCTGTCATACTACTTTGCTGAATTTCAAGATGAAAGTTTGATTTACATGGACTACCAATATTTTGTAGATGTCAGCATAAAGGATTTCCTTCTTGAGACATTCCACTGCCCTTCTCCCAAAAAGATGTCATTTGGAAAAATGGATCCTAGCTATACAATAGGATTTTACTGTCGAAATGTACAGGTCTTCGAACAAGCTTATGAAGAAATCACTAAGATGTTAAAAGTTTCTTCTAAGTAGAAATATCCACTTTTTTTTTTTTTTTGGTAAATGATCGTTCCAAAGACTGTGATTTTACATCTACTATAACCAATGAAGAAGCCCTTTTTTCAGAGGATGAAAAGATTAAAAAGGTTTAGCACAGAAGAGTTTCTCTTGCTTTAATGATTAGCACGTTGGTGCTTGATGAGAACTCCTTTGCAAGGGGGAAAATGAAGAGAAACAAGTATATTTGAAACTGGTTTATTTTCACAAATATCTTAATTTTACATGTCCTTTTAAAAAAAGAACATTTGCTGGGGCAGGGACTGGAAAACAGGAGGGAACAGGAAAGCTGGTAACAGGGAACCCAGGGTTGAGAAGGAAGAGTGTTGACATGTCGTGGCATTGTTAACCAATGTCATAGAACAACGCGTGTACTAACTGCTTGATGAGAAACTAGTTTGTTTTGTAAACCTTCATCTAAAGTACAATAAATAAATGAATAAAAAGCAAAAAGTAAAAAAAGAACATTTGAAATTATACAAGTTTTAAAGATGTTTTTCTGCAAGATAAGTGATCTAATGAATCTTGGATTCAAATAAATATTGAGTGATTCTGGCTGTAAAAACTAAAATAAGAAATCAATAACAAAAGAACAAGGAAAAAATTGAATACACAGAAACTCAATAACACCCCCACATAAAAATTATTGGGTAACAGAAGCAATTAAAAATGAAATTAAAAAAAATTCTTTGAATCAAATGAGAATGAAAACACAACATACCAAATCCTTTGGGACATAGCAAAAGCAGTGCTAAGAGACGAATTCATACCAATAAACGCACACATCAAAAAAGAAGAAAGGGCCAAAATCAACAGCTTGACCTTACAACCAGAAAAAAATAGAAAAGGAGAAGCAAAAAAAAGACCACAGTTACTAGAAGAAAGGGAATAATAAACATCAAGGCAGAAATAAATGAAATAGAACAGAAAGACAATAGAAAGAATCGACAAGACTAGAAGTTGGTTCTTTGAGAGGATCAATAAAATTGAAAAACCAATGGCCAAATTGACAAAGGGAAAAAAAAGAGAAGATGCAAATAACCAAAACAAAAAATGAGATGGGAGATATTAATAATATAAATATCATTGATATAAAAAATGAGATAAAAAGGAATGTAACAGAATAATATGAAAAATTACACTCCAACAAATTTGAAAACCTAGAAGAAATGGACAAATTTCTAGAAACACAGAGCCTACCTTAACTAAAACAAATAGAGGTGGAAAATTTGAACACATCCATTAAAAAAAAAAAAAAGAAATTGCAAATATCATTAAAACCAAAACAAAATAAAAACCTCCCCCTAAACACACACGAAAAAAGCCTCAGCACGGATAGCTTCAGGAGAATTATACCAAACGTTCAGAGAAGAGTAGACACCAATTCTATTCAAACTAATTCAGAATATAGAAAAGGAAGGAATACTTCCTAATTCATTCTATGAAGCCAGCATAACCTTGATACCGAAGCCAGGCAAAGGCACCATTGATAAAGAAAATTATAGTCCAACATCACTTGTGAATATGTTGTTAGGTGACTTCCAGTTGGTTACAACTCCTAGCGACCCTATGCACAACAGAATGAAACACTGCCTGGTCCTGCTCCATCCTTACAATGATTGTTATGCTTGAACCCATTGTTGCAGCCACTGCCTCAATTCACCTCGTTGACGGTCTTTCTCTTTTCCATTGATCCTGTACTTTGCCAAGCATGATGTCCTTCTCCAGAGACTGATCCCTCCTGACAACATGTCCAAAATATGTAAGACGCAGCCTCGCCATCCTTCCTTCTAAGGAGCATACTGGTTGTACTTCTTCCAAGACTGATTTGTTCGTTCTTTTGGCAGTCCATGGTATATTCAGTATTCTACACCAACACCACAATTCAAAGGCATCAATTCTTCTTCGGTCCTCCTTATTCATTGTCCAGCTTTCACGTGCATATGATGTGATTGAAAATACCATGGCTTGGGTCAGGCGCACCTTAGTCTTCAAGGTGACATCTTTGCTCTTCAACACTTTGAAGAGGTACTTTACAGCAGATTTACCCAATGCAATGTGTCTTTTGATTTCTTGACTGCTGTTTCCATGGCTGTTGATTGCAGATCCAAGTAAAATGAAATCCTTGACAACTTCAATCTTTTCTCCATTTATCATGATGTTGCTCATTGGTCCAGTTGTGAGGATTTTTGTTTTCTTTATGTTGAGGTGCAATCCATACTGAAGGCTGTGGTCTTTGATCTTGATCAATAAGTGCTTCAAGTCTTTTTCACTTTCAGGAAGCAAGGTTGTGTCATCTGCATAATGCAGGTTGTTAATGAGTCTTCCTCCAATCCTGATACCCCGTTCTTCTTCATATAGTCCAGCTTCTCAGATTATTTGTTCAGCATACAGATTGAATAGGTATGGTGAAAGAATACAACCCTGGTGCACACCTTTCCTTACTTTAAACCAATCAGTATCCCCTTGTTCTGTCAGAACAACTGCCTCTTGATCTATGTAAAGGTTCCTCATGAGCATAATTCAGTATTCTAGAATTCCCATTCTTTGCAATGTTATCCATAATTTGTTACTATCCACACAGTTGAATGCCTTTGCATAGTCAATAAAATACAGGTAAACATCTTTCTGGTATTCTCTGCTTTTAACCAGGATCCATGTAACATCAGCAATGATATTCCTGGTTCCACGTCCTCTTCTGAAACCAGCCTGAGTTTCTGGCAGTTCCCCATCGATATACTGCTGCAGCCATTTTTGAGTGACCTGCAGCAAAATTTTGCCTGTGTGTGATATTAATGATATTGTTCTATAATTTCCACATTCAGTTGGATCACCTTTCTTGGGAATAGGCATAAATATGGATCTCTTTCAGTCAGTTGGCCAGGAAGCTGTCTTCCATATTTCTTGGCATAGACGAGTGAGCACCTCCAGTGCTGCATCCATTTGTTGAAACATCTCGATTGATATTCCATCAATTCCTAGAGCCTTGCTTTTCGCCTGTGCCTTCAGAGCAGCTTGGACTTCCTCCTTCAGTACCATCAGTTCCTGATCATATCCTACCCCTTGAAATGGTTGAAAATCACCTAATTTTTTGGTATAATGACTCTGTGTATTCCTTCCATCTTCTTTTGATGCTTCCTGCATCATTTAATATTTTCCCTACAGAATCCTTCACTATTCCAACTCGAGGCTTGAATTTTTTCTTCAATTCTTTCAGCTTGAGAAACACCGAGAGTGTTCTTTCCTTTTGGTTTTCCATTTCCAGCTGTTTGCACATGTCATTATAATACTTTACTTTGTCTTCTCAAGCTTCCTTTGAAATCTGTTTGGTTTTTTACTTCATCAATTCTTCTTTTTGCTTTAGCTGCTCGACATTTGAGAACAAGTTTCAGAGTCTCCTCTGACATCCATCTTGCTCTTTTCTTTCTTTCCTGTCTTTTCAATGACCTCTTGCTTTCTTCATGAATGATGTCATTCCACAACTCGTCTGGTCTTTGGTCACCAGTGTTCAATGCATTAAATGTATTCTTCAGATGGTCTCTAAATTCATGTGGGATATACTCAAGGTCATATTTTGGCTCTGGTGGACTTGCTCTGATTTTCTTCAATTTCAACTTGAGCTTGCATATGAGCTATTGATGGTCTGTTCCACAGTCGACCACTGGCCTTGTTCCAGCTGATGATATTGAGTTTTTCCATCGTCTCTTCCCACAGATGAAGCCAATTTGATTTCTGTGTGTTCCATCTGGTGAGAGCCATGTGTATAGTCACCATTTATGTTGGTGAAAGAGGTATTTGCAATGAAGAACTCATTGGTCTTGCAAAATTCTATCATTCGATCTCCAGCATTGTTTCTATCACCAAGGCCGTATTTTCCAACTATTGATCCTTCTTCTTTGTATCCAAATTTCGCATTAAAATCACCAGTAATTATCAATGCATCTTGATTGCATGTTCTATTAATTTCAGACTGCAGCAGCAGATAAAAATCTATTTCTTCATCTTTGGCCCTAGTGGTTGGTGCATGTATTTGAATAATATTTGTATTAACTGGTCTTCCTTGTAGGCATATGGATATTATCCTATCACTGACAGAGTTATACTTCAGGATAGATTTTGAAACATTCTTTTTAATGATGAATACAACACCATTCCTCTTCAAGTTGTCATTCCCAGCATAGTAGTCTATATGATTGTCTGATTGAAAATGTCCAATACCAGTCCATTTCAGTTCACTAATGCTTAGTATATCAATGCTTATGCATTCCATTTCATTTTTGATGGTTTCTAATTTTATCTTCTTGGGGGCTACTGTAAATGGTATTGATTTGGTGATTTCCTCTTCCATGTTTTTTTTGTTGGTGTAGAGGAATCCAACTGATTTTTGTATCTTTATCTTGTATCCTGATACTCTGTATATAAGATCATGTCATCTATTAGAAGATAAAATACTTAGGAATATATCTTACCAGAGATGTAAAAGACTTATACAAAGAAAACTACAGTACACTTCTGCAAGAAACCAAAAGAGACTTACATAAGTGGAAGAACATACCTTGCTCGTGGATAGCAAGAATTAACATTATAAAAATGTCTATTCTACCAGAAGGGATCTATACATTTAATGCAATTCCGATCCAAATCCCAGGGACATTCTTTAATGAGATGGAGAAACAAATCACCAATTTCATATGAGAGGGAAAGAGGCCTTGGATAAATAAGGCATTACTGAAAAAGAAGAACAAAGTGGGAGGCCATACATTACAAGATTTTAGAACCTATTATACTGCCACAGTAGTCAGAACAGCCTGGTACTGGTACAACAACAGATACATGGACCAATGGTATAGAATTGAGAATCCGGACATAAATGCAACCACATATGAGCAGCTGATATTTGACAAAGGCTCCAAAACCGTTCAATGGGGAAAAGACAGTCTTTTTAACAAATGGTGCTGGTGTAACTAGATATACATCTGCAAAAAAATGAAACAAGACCCATACCCCACTCCATGTACAAAAACTAACACAAAATGGATCAAAGGCCTAAATATAAAATCTAAAATGATAAAAATCATGGGAGAAAAAATAGTGACAACTTTGGAGCCCTAATACATAGTATACATAACATTATTAAGAATGCACAAGAAAAACTAGATAACTGGGAGCTCCTACAAATCAAACACTTATGCTGATCCAAAGACTTCACCAAAAGAGTAAAAAGACTACCTACAGACTGGGAAAATGTTTGTAGCTATGACATTTCCGATCAGTGCCTGATCTCTAAAATCTACATGATACTGCAAAAACTCAACTGCAAAAAGACAAATAACCTAATTTAAAAATGTGCAAAAGATATGAATAGACACTTCACTAAAGAAGACATTCAGGTAGCTAACAGATACATGAGGAAATGTTCACCATCATTAGCCATTAGAGAAATGCAGATCAAAACTACAATGAGATTTCATCTCACTCCAACAAGGCTGGCATTAATCCAAAAACACAAAATAATAATGTTGGAGAGGTTGTGGAGAGATTGGAACACGTATACACTGCTGGTGGGAATGTCAAATAGTACAATCACTTTGGAAATCCATTTGGCACTTCCTTAAAAAGGTAGAAATAGAACTACCATACGATCCAGCAATCCCACTCCTTGGAATATATCCTAGAGAAATAAGAGCCTTTACACAAACAGATGTATGCACACCCAAGTTCATTGCAGCACTGTTTACAATAGCAAAAAGCTGGAAGCAACCAAGGTGCCCATCAACGGATGAAAGGATAAATAAATTAAGGTATACTCACACAATGGAATACTACGCATCGATAAAGAACAGTGATGCATCTGTGAAACATTTCATAACATGGAGGAACCTGGAAGGCATTATGCTGAGTGAAATTAGTCAGTTGCAAAAGGACAAATATTGTAAAAGACCACTATTATAAGAACTTGAGAAATGGTTTAAAGTGGGAAGAAAACATTCTTTTGTGGTTACGAGAGGGGGGAGGGAGGGAGGGAGGGTAGGAGAGGGATATTCACTAATTAGATACTAGATAAGAACTACTTTAGGTGAAGGGAAAGACAACACACAATACAGGGGAGGTCAGTGCAACTGGACTAAATCAAAAGCAAAGAAGTTTCCTGAATAAACTGAATGCTTCAAAGGCAGTGTAGCAGGGGCAGGTGTCTGGGGACCATGGTTTCAGGGGACATCTAAGTCAATTGGCATAATAAAATCTGTTAAGAGAACATTCTGCATCCCACTTTGAAGAGTGACATCAGGTGTCTTAAACGCTAGCAAGTAGCCATCTAAGATGCATCAATTGGTCTCAACCCACATGGATCAAAGGGGAATGAAGAACACCAAGGACACAAGGCAATTATGAGCCCAAGAGACGGAAAGGGCCACATGAACCAGAGAATACATCATTCTGAGACCAGAAGAACTAGATGGTGCCCGGCTACAACCGATGACCTCCCTGACAGGCAACACAACAGAGAACCCTGAGGGAGCGGGAGAGCAGTGGGATGCAGATCCCAAATTCTCATAAGACCAGATTTAATGGTCTGACTGAGGCTACAGGGATCCTGGTGGTCATGACCCCCAGACCTTCTGTTGGCCCAGGACAAGAACCATTCCCAAAGACAATTCTTCAGACGTGGATTGGACTGGACAATGGGTTGGGGAGGGATGCTGGTGAAGAGTGAGCTTCTTGGATCGGGTGGAAGCTTGAGATTATGTTGGCATCTCCTGCCTGTAGGGGAGATGAGAGGGTGGAGGGGGTTAGAAGCTGGAGAAAAGGACACAAAAATTGAGAGTGGAGGGAGAGAGCAGGCTGTCTCATTAGGGGGAGAGTAATTGGAAGTGTATAGCAAGGTGTCTATAAGTTTTCGTGTGAGGGACTGACTTGATTTGTAAACTTTCACTTAAAGCACAATAAAAATTATAAAAAGAAAACAATACTATTTACAATAAACCATAAAATATAAAATACCTAGGAATAAACCTAACCTTGGATGCAAAGTGTCACTATGAGTCAGAATTGACTTGATGGTAATGGGCTTTGGGCTGGGATGTAAAGGGCTTACACAAGGAAAACTATAAAGCACTACTGCAAGAAACTAAAAAAGAGATCTAAGAAAATGGAAAAACATTCCATGCTCATGAATAGGAAGACTTAACATTGTGAAAATGTCAATAATACCAAAAGCAATGTATAGATATAGTGCAATCCCAATCCAAATCCCAACAACATTATTCAAGGAAATGGAAAAAACTAATATCCAATGGAAAGAAAGGAGGCCCGAATAGCTAAAGTAATATTGAAGAAAACAAAGTAGGAGGCTTCACACTTACTGATCTCAAAACTTACTATACAGCCAAGATAATCAAAACAGCCTGGCACTGAATCAATGACAGACACATAGATGAATGGAATATAATTGACAACTCAGAAGTAAATCCATCCATCTATGGGCAGCTGATCATTGACAAATTGTCAAAGTTCATTCAATGGGGAAGAAACAGTCTCTTTAACAAATGGTGCTGGCAAAACTAGTATTCCATATGCAGAAAAATAAAACAGCATCCATACCTCACTCTATGCACAAAAAGTAACTCAAAATGTTAAAGTAAAAACTATAAAATTCTTGGAAGATAACAGGGTCAAATCTATGGGACCTAATTTTCATCATAAATAGCCTATCAAACAAAACTAAAAATGCACAAACAACAGAAGATAAATTAGATAACTGGGACTTTCTAAAAATTAAATACTTATGCTCATCAAAAGATTTTACCAAGAGAGTAAAAAGAGAACCTATGGACTGGGAAAAAATCCTTAGCGATAACATATCTGATACGGTTCTATTCTTCAAAATATATAGAAAACTTCATCAACTCAACAACGAAAAAACAAACAATCCAATCAATAAATGGGCAAAGGACATGAACAGACACTTCACCAAAGAGGACATTCAGGTGATCAACAAATTCATGAGAAGATGCTTGTGATCATTAGCCATTACGGAGATGCAAATCAAGACTGCGATGAGATATCAGCTCGCCCCTGCAAAAATGTCAATGATTAAAAAAAAAGGCTGGAGAGGTTGTGAAGGGATTGGAAATTTTATACATTGCTGTTGTGATTGTAAAATGGTACCACCACTAGGAAAACAATACGGTCCCTCCTCAAAAAACTAAAAATAGAAATACCTTATGTTCCAGCAATCCCACTCCTAGGTATATATCCTAGAGATATGAGAGCAGTGACACAAAAAGACATATGAACACCTACGTTCATTGTACCATTATTCACAATAGCAAAAAATGGAAACAACCTAAGTGCCCATGAACAGACAAAAGGATAAATAAATTGTGGTACATACATGCAGTGGAATTCAATACAACAATAAAGAATAATGAGAACTCTGAAAAACCTTATAACGTGGATGAATCTGCAGGACATTATGCTGAGTGAAATAAGTCAATCATAAAAAGACAAATATCATAAGATACCATTATTATTAAAAGCAAGAATAAATATACAAATAGAAAACAAAGTTCTTTGATGGTTACCAGGGATGGGAGGGAGAGAATGGGGGAATCTCTTTCAAGATAGCAGAGATTTTGTACATTTGGTGATGGGAAAGATAATCCCAAATATGGGTGAAGTCAGCATAACTGGACCAAAGTAAATAAAGACAGTAAGAAGTACACAAGAAAAAGGGACAATTTCAGTAAAAGTTGTAACATATACAGTTTTGCAACAACGGTAAAAACAACCAAAATTTTTTTATGTAGCTAAATACCAAAAAAAAAAAAAAAAAATCCATTGCAGTCGAGTCGATTCTGACTCGTAGGAACCCTTTTGGCATATGGATGCATATATGCATATATAAAGGCACATGTGAGTAAATGCACAGGCGTGTATAGGTGTATCTGCAGGCATGTTATATATATATGTGTCTTAGTTATCTAGTGCTACTATAACAGAAATACCACAAGTGGATGATTTTGACAAACAGAAATTATTCTCTCATAGTCTAGGAGGCTAGAAGTCTGAATTCCAGGCAACAGTTCCAGAAGAAGGCTTTCTTTCTCTGTCAGCTCTGGGGGAATTTTTTGTCATCAATTGTCCCCTGGGTCTAGGAGCTTCTTAGCACAGGGTCACTGGGTCCAAAGGACAAGCTCCATTTTTGGCTCTTCTGTCTTGGTGTTATGAGGTCCCTCTCCTCTGCTTGATTCTCTCTTTTATATCTCAACAGAGATTGACTCAAGATACAATCTAATTCTGTAGATTGAGTCCTGACTCATTAACATAATTGTCTCTAATCCTGCCTCATTAACATCATGTTGTTGTTGTTGTTAGGTGCCATCAAGTTGGTTCACACTCATAGCGACCCCACATACAACAGAGTGAAACACTGCCCGGTCCTGAACCATCCCCGCAATCGCCTGTTATGCTTAAGCCCATGTGCAGCCACTGCGTCAATCCACCTCATTGAGGGTCTTCCTCTTTTTTTGCTGACCCTCTACTTTACCAGGCATGATGTCGTTCTCCAGGGACTAATCTCTCCTGACAACATGTACAAAGTACTTGAGATGTAGTCTTGCCATCCTTGCTTCTAAGGAGCATTCTGGTTATACTTCTTCCAAGACAGATTTGTTGGTTCTTTTGGCAGTCCATGGAATACTCAATATTCTTCGCCATCACCACAATTCAAAGGCATCAATTCTTTTTCAGTCTTCCTTATTCATCGTCCAGCTTTCACATGCATAGGAGGCGATTGAAAACACCATGGCTTGGGTCAGGCACACCTTAGTCTTCAAGGTGACATCTTTGCTTTTCAACACTTTAAAGAGGTCTTTTGCAGCAGATTTGTCAAATTCAATGTGTCTTTTGATTTCTTGACTGCTGCTTCCATGGATGTTGATTGTGGATCCAAGTAAAATGAAATCCTTGACAACTTCAATCTTTTCTCCACTTATTATGATGTTGCTCATTGGCCCAGTTGTGAGGATTTTTGTTTTCTTTATGTTGAGGTGTGATCCATACTGAAGGCTGTGATCTATGATCTTCATCAGTAAGAGCTTCAAGTCCTCTTCACTTTCAGTAAGCACAGTTGTGTCATCTGCATAATGTATGTTGTTAATGAGTCTTCCTCCAATCCTGATGCCCCATTCTTCTTCACATAGTCCAGCTTCTTGGATTATTTGCTGAGCATACAGATTGAATAGGAATGGTGAAAGGATACAACCTTGACACACACCTTTCCTGACTTTAAACCATTCAATATTCCCTTGTTCTGCCTCTTGATGTCTGTACAGGTTCCTCATGAGGACAATTAAGTGTTCTGGAATCCCTATTCTTCTCAATGTTATTCATAATTTGTTATGATCCACACAGTCCAATGCCTTTGCATAGATAATACAATAAAGTAAACATCTTTCTGGTATTCTCTACTTTCAGCCAAGATCCATCTGACATCAGCAATGATATTCCTGGTTCCAAGTCTTCTTCTGAATCTGGCTGAAATTTCTGGCAGTTCCCTGTAGATATACTGCTGCAGCCACTTTTGAATGATCTTCAACAAAACTTTATTTGTGTATGATATTAATGATATTGTTTGATAATTTCTGCATTCAGTGGGATTACCTTTCTTGGGAATAGGCATAAATATGGATCTTTTCCAGTCAGTTGGCCAGGTAGCTGTCTTCCAAATTTCTAGACATAGACAAGTGAGCACTTACAGCACTGCACCCGTTTGTTGAAATATGTGAATTGCTATTCCATCAATTCCTGGAGACTCGTTTTTTGCCAATGCCTTCAGTGCAGCTTGGACTTCTTCCTTCAGTACCGTTGGTTCCTGCTCATATGGTACTTCCTGAAATGGTTATCAGCCAATTCTTTTTGGTATAGTGGCTCTGTGTATGCCTTCCATCTTCTTTTGATGCTTCCTGAGTCATTTAATATTTTCCCCATAGAAACCTTCAATATTGCAACTCAAGGCTTGAATTTTTTCTTCAGTTCTTTCAGCTTGAGAAATGCAGAGTGTGTTCTTCCCTTTTGGTTTTCCATCTCCAGGTCTTTGCACATGTCATTATAATACTTTACTTTGTTTTCTCTCTGTTTTAACATCATAGAGATTAGGATTTACAACACATAGGAAAATCACATCAGATTACGAAATGATGAACAACCACCCAATTCTTGGAATCATGGCCTAGCCAAATTGACACGTATTTTGGGGAATGCATTTCAATGCATAATAACATGTTTGTGTGTGTGTGTGCTGCATGTATATGCATATATATAACAAACTAGACAGAAGGCACAGTTATAGAGGCTTCCTAGGCATATCCAAACAACTCAAGAGATTGATTTACTGGGATAAAAGGCTTTGGACCGTAGTCTGGGTGTACAGCTTAGTCAATTGGCATAACATAGTTCCCAAAGATAATCTTCTTTATCTTAGTTTGGTGAGTAGTGTCTGGGATCTTAAAAACTTGTGAGCAAAAGAGAATGAAGGAAATCAAGGCTCAAAGAAAAATCTAGTCCACTGGACTAGTAGCCCACGCGAGCCACAGCATCTTCTAACCTGTGACCAGAAGAACGAGATGGTGCCTGCATACCGCTACCAACCATTTTGGTCAGGGACGCAATAGAAGGTCCCAGATAGAATGGGAGAAAAATGTAGAACAAAACTCAAATTCCTAAAAAAACAACAGCCAGATCTATTGGACTGATAGGGACTAGAGGAACCCCTGAGAGATAATCTTTGAACTTGGAATTAAAGCTATTTATGCAGGTCACCTTTCAGCCAAATAATAGATTGGCTTATAAAATAAAAAATATCACCTGTGAGTAACATGCTCCCTTATTAACAAATGGTCAACATTTACCCAAAAGCAAAGATGAAAAGACAAGGAGGAGAAGTGAAGCTAGATCAGTGGAAACAGAACAAACAGAATGGAAATAATGTGAAAGTTGACACATTGTAAAAATTGTAACCAATAAAGGCAAGGAAAAATTTGTATAAAAATTGTTAAAGGGAAACCTAATTTTCTGTGCACTTGCACCTGAAACACACACAAAAAAATGGTACTTAAAAAAAAAAAGCCTCAATGGATTTTTTAAAAAAGCAAACCCCTCCCTTTTCACACATCAAAGGCCCTTTGGTTAGGACATAACAAGGGACAGTAGGTTGACATCAGAATCTATGTGCATAGTTATGCTCTTTACACTTTCTCTCCTTTCTTTGCAATTCTTACAGTTTACCTGTGAAAGTCGAGTGTTGGCGAACTTAGAAATGTCATTGTGTCTCTCTGGTTTAATGTCAAAATCTACACTGAATGTTAGCTAGAGCAAAGCTTGCCAGACCAGTTTGCCACCCACAAGGATGGAGAGCAATGCTTTTTAGTAAAGGTTTCAGAGTAAGTTCACTAGTTCATTTTGGCTCACCCTACCTCATTTCTGTTGGTGGCAATATCACATGTCTCTCTCTCATGTCGTGGTATACAGCTATCCTCTGTCATTTACAGAGCCAAATTAATTTGGTGCTATTGGGAGGAAAGCCTGGCTCCACCAAAAAATAGGTGAAGTACTAGGTAAATGCTCTGTGTCCATTTCCTTATCTTCAAATGGAGTGTTTAATAATAACAGACTATCTGATGAGGCAAACAAAAAAGGAAATAGTTAATACAAGTTTCCACCGCATGCAGTTCTGCACTCCTGACCTGAGGGAATAATGAAGAACTAATTTCAAGGTGTTAAGTTTACAGGAAAGATGAAAGAAAGGGCACCTATGAAGTAATCTCAGACTCGGGTTTCACATACACTAGAATCTATTTAGAGGGGTTTATATCTTTTTTTTTTTTTATATCTTTGTGTTGAGTATTTATCCTCACAAGGATTTCATAACCTTAAAAGATAATCTGTTCCTTTTTCTCCTGGTAGTAACATGGAGGACAGCGTGTTAAACCTAGAATGAAAAAAAGATGTTCTTCCATATACAAGATATTAAGTGTAATGTTGCTACTTCTAATGTGGTAATGTTGTAGGTAAACTTTTGTTTATTGGAATTCAGCCCTGGAGACTCTTCAATTTACGTATATCCCATCCCTATGTGGAATGTCCTCCTTAGGAGGGAAGAGTTTTATTCTATATTCTGTTAACTTGGGCAGGGGTCACGCTGTAACTAGACATCAGTGTAATTAAATCACTCTTGCAAAATTTTAACCCCCATTCTCATAGCATAGGTGAGAATAAAAATCCTATTAAGGGTAGTTTAAAATGCCCTAGGTCAGTACCTTACCCAGATTATATATTGTTCTTTTATTTTTGAACTGGAAGACACATTAGAGTTCACTAATGCCCTAGTTACACTGATGTACCATGGTTAGCATGGCTGCTGTTTTGGACTCTAGAAACTAAGACTACCTTGGGTGCTTTTCTGTCTGAGGTCATTCACTCATTTAATCTAACCAATCATCACTGTGAACTGAGGCTGTGATTTCTCAGGAGTAGAGTTCTGACTTAGCAGCTAACTCATATTTAGCCAGCAGTGCATCTCACCAAAGCCAAAGGAGCTATGGAGTTCTTGATTCAGGCTTTGCTAGCATGGAAAAGGTACATTTTCCATTTTCTTTTATTCTACAAATACACTAAAACCTGTGAGCTAGAACTCAACTAGACTGCCTTGATTTTCTGCGTCTTACAAGTTTTCCACCTTTGGCAGGGTCCAGTCTTACCATTTTTCTATGGTTCGTTTTAGTGGAAAATACTTGAGATTTCCTTTTCCAGTAGGTTTCTGCCTCATACGGATTCCAACGTTCCCAGGTTTTACTGTATTATACCCCTGTTACTGTTGAGTCGATTCTGACTGCTCAGAACTTGAACATCTAAAGTTTGCATATTACGTATGCTCGGAAGAGGGAAAGATTGGCATTTATCCTAGGACTACAATGGGAAAGATGAGAGGGACCTTAGGGATCCTCTGGCCTTGGAATTGATCTTTAATTGTTCTAAGTTCCCATTGTCTTCTAAACCTAAACATATATATACGTATATATATATACACATATATATAAACTTTTTTAGGGTTAGAGAGTTTCTATTTTAATCCATAAAATAAACGTTGGATTAGTCAATTTTGGAAATCATAACTCAAATTTTAAGACTTTATACCAGGTTAAGTGCAATTTACATTGTTGCATAATTGGTCAAAATATTTTCCCTGTAGGAGTACATGTCTCGATAATAATAGATAATGGATATAATGGAATAATGTAGAATAAGTCAATGTGCCTTTTTTGCACTTTTCAAACAACTTTATAGATACTAGTTGGTATAAATAAGATTAGCTTATTCAACTAAATACCTCACTGAAACATAATAGCTAAAATTCTACAGCTTATAAGTCCTGTTTTATGTGTTCTACAGCTAGTGCGAAGACTAGTTTTAAGTAATTCTGCTGCTCAGTTACCAATTACTTCCTTTTGGAAGAGTAGCCTATAAATCAAAAAAAAAAAAAAAAACTGGCTTTTTTTAAACCTGTAATCCAAATAATATACTTAACAAAAACTCTATTTCTAATATTTTCTCTAAAATGTGTCACTCCTTAATTGCATCTGACAACTTCTATATTTCAAGCTTAACCATCAGTAAATTGTGATGAGATTAGACTGTACCACGTGGTTTTACAATATACAGACTTTATTCTTTTACTGCCATAAATAGAAACTGTGAGTTGCAAACCAATGTTTTAACAAGTTTTTAAAAGAATAATATGTCTTTCAAAACATATGCATATTTTACCTTCCTGTGTTTGCAGAAAGTAGCATGATGTAGAAGAATGAATAATGGTTTTGGATTCAGGTGAATTGGGGTTTTCCCTGAGCCTACGAACTCTGTGACTTCAACAATATGCTGAATCTCATTTATCTTATTGGGAAAATGGAGATTAATAACACATACCTCTCAAGATTGCTGTTAAGATTCAATTAAATTAATATAAAGGAAGTAGTATAGAACATGGCAAAGAGTAAGCCTTCAATACCAAAAAAACCAAACCCAGCACCGTCAAGTCGAGTCTGACTCATAGCAACCTTATAGGACAGAGCAGAACTGCCCCACAGAGTTTCCAAGGAGCGCCTGGTGGATTCAAACTGCCAACCCTTTGGTTAGCAGCCATAGCACTTAACTCCTATGCTACCAGGGTTTCCAGGCCTTCAATAGATGTTACCTTTTCCTCTCTTATATTTCTCATTTATTAGAAGCTAAAACATTTCAAGTGTATTCTAAATTATGAAATTTCACCTGCGTATATCAAGAAGGTTTCAGAGCATGCCTAAAACCCATTGCTCTAACCTATATTTCTAACACAGCCTGCAAAATTATAAAATAGTATGTTCTAAATCCATGATCATGCTGATTATTAGAGCACTAGTTTTTCATCCAACTTCCTGAAAATATGATAGCCTGCATATTTTATATTATGACCCTTCTCAGTTTCAGCATGAGGGATAGCACAGAAAGGAGTATTTGATTTTCCTAAGTAAACAAAGTAAACTCTGCTTTGAACATAAGTTTCTCCTTTCTGATTGGGAACAAGGAACACATGTCGCTATAGTTACCAGTAGAATTGCTATAATTTGACAAAATTTGAATATGGCCAAAATTAGTTATGCTAAATGGCTGAAAATAGTATAAAATGGCACAGGAAAGGAATGTGAAAATCAAATACCATGAAGGATTAGAAAGAACAGCACAAATCTGAGCCTTTTTGGTAGGACCAAAGAAGAGTTAATACAGGATATAGGAACATTAACTGTGAAATGAATGACATCATGCCAGCCTATAACCTGAGAGTAAATAAAACCCAACCCAGATAAAATCATACATGGATAGGACTCCCTGATCTTTCTAGGGCCAAATAATTCAAAAGGTAATTGAGCTGTGGTTGTGTCAATGATAGAATAGATAAGACCTAAGATTGCGACTGTAGAGAAGTAAATCACTGAAGGAAATGTCAAGGCCTGAGACTCCCAAATTAGGAAGTTATAGGGTGGCAATGCTGTGAGGAGACAATTTTGAAATCACACTAAAAAATACAATATCCACAAACATTTTTGATCATTTTACAATTTACAAAGTCTTTCACATATATTATCTCATTTGATATTCACCACAAGTCTGCAAGGATGACATAGAGGCTAAAAAGATTTAATGACTTCTCCCAAAGTCCTACTACTAGGATTTCTGACTCCAGAGCCCTTTTCCCTATTATCATATTTCTCTGTGTCAATAAGCATGGAGTTCTGAGGTTAATCCTTCAAGGTGAAATCAATCAAGACGCTTAGAGAGCAGGGCAACAGAATGAGGATACAGCAGGTATGGGCAGATGCTGTATGGCCCAAACTGAGCAGACAAAATTTTAGCTAAATTCTGGGACCAGTGATATGACTAGTCCAGGAAAGAGTAAAAAAAATAGCATGGGATAATTGGCGAGTTGCCTCCAAAATGCATTCTGTTCTTCTTCATGTTGTAATAAAACTTCCAAGTTTAAGCTGAGCATAAAGCCAACCAGCGAAAGACTGTGTTTCCCAGTATCTACTGTGGCATGTGACTAAGTTTTGATAATGGGAACTGAACAAATGGGTTCTGTGAGGTTCTGGATTATGCCACCAAGAAAAGGGACATGCCCTCTCCTTCTTTCTCACCCCATCTAGCTAGCTAATAAAGAACATTATGGATGGAACAACCATCTAAGACATGAACTAGAACATCAATGTTGACAATGACAGAGTAAGAAAATAGAAGGAACCTGAGTCCCATGTAGCCAACACCCGTTGTGAACTCTTTCCTTTGGACTGTTAATGTGAGAAATACATTTCTATATTTTAAGCCATGGTTACATTGGCCTTTATTACAGGATAAAAATCTACGTCCTAACATTATAAGCTTTGACTTGAAATTAAGAGGAATTGAGTCACAGAGGGAAAGAAATTTAACTTTTTCTGGAATCCAGGGGGAAAAAAATGAGTATATTTTCCAACGGAATGAAGAGAAAAGTACCAACAAGTTCTAAAGGAAAGTTAAAAATGAAAGGAGGGTAATATAGAAGCAGAGATGACTTAAAGTGAAATTGGAGCAAATAGCAAGAGAAAGCTACATTTAAGCAATAGCAACCTGTGTCTCCCAAGCTACCACATGGTATAACGGGGAGTAAGGGCGTGTTTATTTTCTTAGCAGAATATTTCTCTGTAGTTTAGTTAGCTAGCTTCCAAAGATGATGCAAAAGTTTTATTTCATGTATGAAATTCCATACTGGTTGCCTAAGTTCTATATTAAGAATTCTGAGGCCACGGCTGGGTATAGAAGTGGGGAGTGGTAGCAGAAGTGTTATGTATTTGGCATCTTACACTTATAGCCTGTATGGACAACAGCGTAATAATCGAGAAAAGGAATGAGCTTGGGAAATAACACTTTTTAAGATATTAATCCATAAATTCCCCTGACAGTTATGGCAGAAATAGTTTCCAGAACTGCACTGTTGCTGAATAGAGTTGGAAAGCAAGAGAGGAACTTGAATTAATGAGATTACAGAGCCAAGGATAGGGACAATAAGCAGAGTTAGAAGAAGAGACAGTTGGTACGCAGGGATGAAGGGATTCTGAACTTTGTATGCCTTTCATTAACATATTCTTGACCTTTAATTTAATGCTTGAATGTTGCATTATAGGCAGCTTGCCTGAAGTATTTTTTATGAGAGAATAATTTCTGGATAAAGGTCTTTGTGAAACAATTTAACTCACTCAACTTTTTTTTTCTCATAAGGCAATATTAAGAGGTCAATATGTCAATTTTAGTAGCAGGTCACTCCCTGATTTTTATAATGTTTCTAATACTTTTTAAAATGGATATTAAAATTCTAAATTCTTAGACTTCTGCTAAAAAAAAAAAGACTATAACAATTTCTTCTTTAGGAGGCAGCAACAACATACTCTTAAAATGCTTCTATATACTTGCTTTGGCATTTTGCTTATCTGTAATTTTATCTTATTGTAAAGCATAATGGATTGAATTGCATCCCCCAAAATATGTGTCAACTTGGATAGGCCACGTATGGTTGTCCTCCATTTTGTAATTTATGTGTTATAAATCATAATCTCTGCCTGTGGATAAAGAGGAATAGGGTGGGATGTAACACCGTTGTTCAGGCCGCATCCCTGATCCAATGTAAAGGGAGTTTCCCTGGGGTGTAGCCTGCACCACCTTTTACCCCTCAAGAGATAAAAGGAAAGGGAAGCAAGCAGAGAGTTGGGGACCTCATACTGCCAAGAAAGCAGCACCAGGAGCAAAGTGCATCCTTTGGGCCCAGGGTCCCTGTGCCTGAGAAACTCCTCGACCATGGGAAGATTGAGGACAAGGACCTTCTTCCAAAGCCGACAGAGATAGAAAGCCTTCCCTTGGAGCTGATGCCTTGAATTTGGACTTTTAGCCTACTTTACTGTGAGGAAATAAATTTATCTTTGTTAAAGCCACCCACTTGTGGTATTTCTGTTATGACAGCACTAGATGACTAAGACATAAATGAACATGTACTCTTTTGCATAAAGAAACAAAGTGGACAAATATTTTAATTTTTAAAAAATGGGCTTTCTGGTACTGGTACAACAACAGGCACATAGACCAATGGAACAGAATTGAGAACCCAGATATCCATCCACATATTAGCAGCTGATATTTGACAAAGGCCCAGTGTCCGTTAATTGGGGAAAAGAGAGTCTTTTTAACAAATGGTGCTGGCATAACTGGATATCCATTTGCAAAAGAATGAAACAGGACCCATACCTCACACCATGCACAAAAACTAACTCCAAGTGGATCAAAGACCTAAACATAAAGACTAAAACGATAAAGATCATGGAAGAAAAAATAGGGACAACCTTAGGAGCCCTAATACATGGCATAAACAGAATACAAAACATTACTAAAAATGACGAAGAGAAACCAGATAACTGGGAGCTCCTAAAAACCAAACACCTATGCTCATCTAAAGACTTCACCAAAAGAGTAAAAAGACCACCTACAGACTGGGAAAGAATTTTCAGCTATGACATCTCCGACCAGTGCCTGATCTCTAAAATCTATATGATTCTGTTAAAACTCAACCACAAAAAGACAAACAACCCAATCAAGAAGTGGGCAAAGGATATGAACACACACTTCACTAAAGAAGATATTCAGGCAGCTAACAGATACATGAGAAAATGCTCTCGATCATTAGCCATTAGAGAAATGCAAATTAAAACCACGATGAGATTCCATCTCACTCCAACAAGGCTGGCATTAATCCAAAAAACACAAAATAATAAATGTTGTAGAGGCTGCGGAGAGATTGGAACTCTTATATACTGCTGGTAGGAATGTAAAATGGTACAGCCACTTTGGAAGTCTATCTGGAGTTTTCTTAAAAAGTTAGAAATAGAACTACCATACAACCCAGAAATCCCACTCCTCGGAATATACCCGAGAGAAATAAGAGCCTTCACATGGACAGATATACGCACACCCATGTTTATTGCAGCTCTGTTTACAATAGCAAAAAGATGGAAGCAACCAATGCGTCCATCAAAGGATGAATGGTTAAATAAATTGTGGTATATTCACACAATGGAATACTACCCATCGATAAAGAACAGTGACAAATCTGTGAAACATTTCATAACATGGAGGAACCTGGAAGGCATTATGCTGAGCGAAATTAGTCAGAGGCAAAAGGACAAATATTGTATAAGACCACTATTATAAGATCTTGAGAAATAGTATAAACTGAGAAGAACACATACTTTTGTGGTTACGAGGAGGGGACGGAGGGAGGGTGGGAGAGGGTTATTTACTGATTAGTTAGTAGATAAGAACTTCTTTAGGTGAAGGGAAGGACAATACTCAATACACGGAAGGTCGGCTCAACTGGACTGGACCAAAAGCAAAGAAGTTTCCAGAATAAACTGAAAGCTTCAAAGGTCAGCGGAGCAAGGACGGGGGTTTGGGGACTATGGCTTAAGGGGACTTCTAAGTCAATTGGCAAAATAATTATATTTTTAAAACATTCTGCATCCCACTTTGAAATGTGGCATCTGGGGTCTTAAATGCTAACAAGCGGCCATCTAAGATGCATCAATTGGTCTCAACCCACCTGGATCAAAGGAGAATGAAGAACACCAAGGTCACGCGATAACTATGAGCCCAAGAGATATAAAGAGCCACAGGAACCAGAGACTTACATCATCCTGAGACCAGAAGAACTAGATGGTGCCCGGCCACAACCCATGACTGCCCTGACAGGGAGCACAACGGAGAACCCCTGAGGGAGCAGGAGATCAGTGGGATGCAGACCCCAAATTCTCATAAAAAGACCATACTTAATGGTCTGACTGAGACTAGAGGAATCCCGGTGGTCATGGTCCCCAAACCTTCTGTTGGCCCAGGACAGGAACCATCCCCGAAGACAACTCATCAGACATGGAAGGGACTGGACAATGGGTTGGAGAGAGATGCTGATGAAGAGTGAGCTACTTGTATCAGGTGGACACTTAAGACTGTGTTGGCATCTCCTGTCTGGAGGGAGATGGGAGGGTAGAGAGGGTTAGAAACAGGCAAAATTGTCACGAAAGGAGAGACTGGAAGGGCTGACTCATTAGGGGGAGAGTAAGGGGGAGTATGGAGTAAGGTGTATATAAGCTTATATGTGTCAGATTGACTTGATTTGTAAACATTCACTTAAAGCTCAATAAAAACTATTAAAACAAAACAAAAAAATGGGCTTTAACCAGGACAGGAACCATTCCCAAAGCCAACTCATCAGACATGGATTGGACTGGACGATGTGTTGGAGAGGGATGCTGGTGAGGAGTGAGCTACTTGCATCAGGTGGATACTTGAGACTATGTTGGCATCTCCTGTCTGGAGGGGAGATGGGAAGGTAGAGAGGGTTAGAAACTGGCAAAACAGCCATGAAAGGAGAGTCTGGAAGGAGGGAGCAGGCTGACTCATTAGGGGGAGAGTAAATGGGAGTATATAGTAAGGTGTAGACAAGTTTATATGTGAGACACTGAATTGATTTGTAAACTTTCACTTAAAGCACAATAAAAATTATTTTTAAAAATAGGCTTTAAAATAAAAATTACACATGGAAATATACCTGGAAGGAAATATCTTCAAAATGTTAATAGTCATTCTCTCTGGACTCTGAAACTATGTGCACACTTTTTTGTTCCCTTCTACTTTTTTATGTTTTAAAAATTATCTTGTATGAGTATGTATAATTTTTGTAACAGAAGAGCCATAAGAATACCTTATTTTAAAATAAAAAATAGTACTCTAATTCTATATGTAAGGAATTTGGAAACAGCTCCAAGAAAAGTCAGATGTATAGAAATCTGGACTATTGAGAAGTCCCAGGAAAGATTTCATAATTTGTTTTACTAAGCCCTTTCTGTATGGTTGGTAAGTTCTTTCTCCTACCTAACCCAGTTTTGTCTTGCTGTAATTAAAGGGCCTCTCTTCCTTTCTCCCTCTCCCTTCTTTTCTCTTTCTCAAGTTCCTTTTATATATATTTTTAATTCTCTTTCCCAGATAATTGTTCATTTTTAGAATATATTTTACGGGAAAGGCTGGTGTTTTGGGCTAAACAGATTGGATTTCTTCCTAACTGGTTCTACTTTAAAAATGATAATTTCTATGAGGTGTTCTTAAAAGTATGAAGGAAATATCTGTGTGAGTTTGGTTATTAATTCAACTTTTACAAAGCCTATGTACTTTGCCCCATATATGTGCAAGATACGTAGAGAACATGTATGACTTCCCTTTGGGAAGAAAGGGCATAAAAAAATACAAAAAAGAAGGCCTGGGATTTATTTATTTTTTTTTGCAAATGTCTCAGCAGAGTGTGGGGAGAGTTGATGCTCTTAACTATGAAAGAGGCAAACTTAGCCCAAAACATAATATATTTGTAGTGTAATTCATCTCATTGTCCTTGAATTAGGGAGAAAAGGAGCCAGTGTTTCTCTGCATTTTAAGCCAAGGTAGCATGAAAGAATGATATAGATGATAGTGCTTTCCATAATGACACAGATAGTACCCTAACATGGTTCAGACTCTAGGAACATCTTTATGTGAAGGCGGAGCATCAAGCCTCTTGAAATGGATTCTACGTGGGGACGATGGCAGCAGGCAGGAGTCAAGGATATAAAGAAACCTGTAGGCCATAATTCTGTAAAATAAATACTAGTAAGTAGATGATTTTAGCTTATGATGTTGCTTGGTCAGATCACTGTTTGTGAAGATCTCTCTGAAAGGTTTGTGAACAATGGAATGGAAGCAAGGAAAACAGTCCAAGCAAGAAATAAAAACAACTAAAACTAGGGCATTGGCAATGAGAATGGAAAGGGAGGTAGATATGCAGATGTGATTTCAGAAGCAGAATCAACAGAGCCTGGAAAATTGATGTGTTTGTGTGAGTGGGAGTAAAAGGATAAGGAACAGGAGGTGGAGCCAAGATGGCGAAATAGACAGGCACTTCCAGTGAGCCCTCTTTACAACAAAGACCCAAAAAAAACAAGTGAAATGAGTATATTTGTGACAAGCTGGGAGCCCTGAGCTTAAAAGGCAAGCTTAGAAAAGGAACTGAGGGGCAGGGGGAGGAAGACACTGTTCAGAAGCAAAGAAGAGTTATGGACCTGATTCACGGGGATCCCTCAGGCACCACTCCCAGAGCGGTGGTGGTGGGCTGGTACTAGTGTTCACCACAATTTCCTCAGGGGGAAGCTGCCAGGCACACAGCCTACTTACACCTCCGGAACCTGAGAAAAATGGCACTCTCAGCAAAAGCTAAGTACTTGTGTATATTTTAACACAGCCCCCCCCCACCCCCAGCCAGCTTCAGCAGCTGAATTCCCTGGGCCTGAGATAGGCGCTGTTGAGCATCTAGAGCCATCCTCCTGGCCTTGGAGAAGGAAAATATTTGCAATTATGGGAAAACATAATTTTTTACTAACCGGGGGAGCTCAAGACAGAAGCGGCTCCTGTCCAGATATAAATGGTCCATGGACTTTGAGTAGCTTTCCCTTCTGCATGGACCTGTGTGGGCCTATTTTGGGAGAATAGACCCTTGCTGGCAAACTCCAAACGTTTCAACTGGGTGGTGGAGCGGTGGGTATATGAAGTTTGACATTGCTTTGCCTATTAAACAAGGTCCTCACCTACCCACATCAGGGACCTAAGGACTGGTAGCTCCACTCAGGTCACAAAACCACCAGCGACAGGGGTCCAAGGATAACTGGTACCTCCCAGTCCTTACAACCAAAAACTTTGGGTGCCCATGGTCCATCTGCAGAACCCACCCACCTGAACGCTCTAGGGAACAGGGATGAGCTTCCCTCAGAGACACTCGAGGGCTGGTTCTCAGCCCCCTCTTGTTCAGAGCGTGACCCCCTCCTGCAATCAGATACTGGTATATATGCCAATCACCCCTGCCCCTCTAAGACTGTTGGACAGAGCCTGTACCACACACTTGATGATCAGCTACCTAAAACATGAGCTAAATTCATACAAGACAATTGAATGGAATCCTAGACTGATATACCTGATAACAGCTCTAGCCATCTGGGGAAAGGACACCAGAGCTCCAAAGGTGAAAATAATCAAGCTAGCTCACTCAAGCAACCCATAGGGGTGTACCAAAACAGAACAAACTAAGCTGCTACAATACAGTAAGCAAGCATAAATTAATGCAATAACTTATAGATGGCTCAGAGACAACAGTCAATATCAAGTCACATAAAGAAACAGACCATGATCACCTCAACAGGCTCTCAAAACAAAGAATCCAGGGATCTTCTAGCTGAAAGTGCATTCCTGGAATTACCGAAGCCAAAACACAAACGTTTAATATACAAAACCCTTCAAGACATCAGGAGGGAAATGAGGCAATACGCAGAACAAGCCAAGGAACACATAGATAAAGCAATTGAAGAAATTAGAAAGATTATTCAGGAACATAATGAAAAGTTTAATAAGCTGGAAAAATCCATAGATAAACAGCAATCAGAAATTCACAAGATTAACAATAAAATTACAGAAGTAGACAACTCAATAAAGTCAGAGGAGCAGAATAGAGCAAGTAGAAGCTAGGATTTCTGAAGTTGAAGGTAAAGCACTTGGCACTAATATATTTGAAGAAAAATCAGATAAAAGAATTAAAAAAAATGAAGAAACCTTAAGAATCACGTGGGACTCTATCAAGAGAAATGACCAATAAGTGATTGGAGTACCAGAACAGGGAGGGATAACAGAAAATACAGAGAGAATTGTTGAAGATTTGTTGGCAGAAAACTTCCCTGATATCATGAAAGATGAGAAGATATCTATCCAAGATGCTCATAGAACACCACATAAGGTAGACCTTAAAAGAAAGTTGTCAAGACGTATTATAATCAAACTTGCCAAAACCAAAGATAAAAAGAGAATTATAAGAGCAGCGAGGGATAAACGAAAAGTCACCTACAAAGAAGAGCCAATAAGAATCAACTCAGACTACTCAGCAGAAACCATGCAGGCAAGAAGGCAACGGGATGACATATTTAAAAAAAAAATTGAAGGAAAAAAAATTGCCTGCCAAGAATCATATATCCAGCAAAACTCTCTCTTAAATATGAAGGTGAAATTGAGATATTTCCAGATAAACACAAGTTTAGGGAATTCATAAAAACCAAACCAAAACTACAAGAAGTACTAAAGGGAGTTCTTTGGTTAGAAAATCAACAATATCGGGTATCAAACCAAGACTAGAACACTGGGCAGAGCAACCAGAAGTCAAGCCATGTAGGGAAATCCCCCCAAAAAAGCAAGATTAAAAAAAAAAAGCTCAAGACAGGGTAACAGTGATGTTATTATACAAAAGAAGACAACATTAAAATAATAAAGAGGGACTAAGAAATGTAATCATACACCTTCCATATGGAGAGGAAGGTAAGGCAATACAATGAAATAAAAGTTAGGTTTAAATCTAGAAAAATAGGGGTAAATAAGGTAACCACAAAGGAGACAAACTATCCTCTTCATCAAAATAAAATACAAGAAAAAAATAGAGACTCAGCAGAAACAAAATCACCAACAACAAATATGAAGAAAAGACAACATATAAAGATAATCTACTAAGCACATAAAATTAAGTGGGAAAAAGAAACTGTCAACAACACACAAAAAAAGACATCAAAATGATAGTGCTAAATTCATACCTATCCATAATTACCCTGAATGTAAATGGACTAAACGCACCAATAAAGAGACAGAGAGTGGCAGAATGGATTAATAAAGAAGATCCATCTATAAGCTGCCTACAAGGGGCACATCTTAGACTTAGAGACACAAACAAACTAAAATTCAAAGGATGGAAGAAAGAATATATCAAACAACAATGAAAAAAGAGCAGGAGTGGCAATATTAATTTCTGACAAAATGGATTTAAAGTTAAATCCATCAGAAAGGATAAGGAAGGACACTATATAATGATTAAAGGGACAACACAAAAAGAAGATATAACCATATTAAATATTTATACACCCAATGACAGGGCTGCAAGATACATAAAACTCTATCAGCATTGAAAAGTGAGATAGACAGCTCCACAATAATAGTAGGAAACTTCAACACACCACTTTTAGTGAAGGACAGGACATCCAGAAAGAAACTCAATAAAGACACAGAAGATCTAAATGCCACAATCGACCAGCTTGACCTCGTAGACATATACAGAACACCCCACCCAACAACAACCAAGTATACTTTCTTTTCTAGTGCACATGGAACGTTCTCTAGAATAGACCACATATTAGGTCATAAAGCAAGCCTTAGCAAAATCCAAATATTGAAATATTACAAAGCATCTTCTCTGACCATAAGGCCATAAAAGTGAAAATGAATAACAGGAAAAACAGGGAAAAGAAATCAAACGCTTGGAAACTTAACAATAAAAAAAAAAATACCCTGCTCAAAAACTGGATTATACAAGACGTTAAGGATGGAATAAAGAAATTCAGAAAATCCAATGAAAATGAAAACACATCCTATCAGAACCTTTGGGACACAGCAAAAGCAGTGCTCAGAGGCCAATTTATATCAATAAATGCACACATCCAAAAAGAAGAAAGGGCCAAAATCAAAGAATTATCCCTACAACTTGAACAAATAGAGAGCAACAAAAGAAACCCACAGGCACCAGAAGAAAGCAAACAATAAAAATTAGAGCTGAACTAAATGAAATAGAAAACAGAAAAACAATTGAAAGAATTAACAAGACCAAAAGCTGGTTCTTTGGAAAACTCAACAAAATTGATAAACCACTGGCCAAACTGACAAAAGAAAAACGGGAGAGGAAGCTAATAACCCGAAGAAGAAATGAGATGGGCAATATTAGAACAGACCCAACTGAAATTAAAAGAGTCATATCAGATTACTATGAAAAATTATACTCTAACAAATTGGAAAACCTAGAAGAAATGGATGAATTCCTAGTAAAACACTACCTACCTAAACTAACACACACAGAGGTAGAAAAACTAAATAGACCCATAACAAAAGAAAAGATCGAAAAGGTAAACAAAAAACTCCCAACAAAAAAAGCCCTGGTCTGGATGGCTTCACAGCAGAGTTCTGCTAAACTATCAGAGAAGAGTTAACACCACTACTACAAAAGGTATTTTAGAGCATAGAAAATGATGGAATACTACCAAACTCATTCTATGAAGCCACCATATCCCTGATAAGAAAACTAGGAAAAGACACCACAAAAAAAGAAAATTACATACCTGTATCCCTCATGAAGGTAGACGCAAAAATCCTCAACAAAATTCTAGCAAATAGAATTCAACAACATATCAAGAAAATAATTCACCATGACCAAGTGGGATTCATACCATGTATGCAGGGATGGTTCAACATTAGAAAAACAATTAATGTAATCCACCACATAAATAAAACAAAAGACAAGAAACACATGATTTTATCCATTGATGCACAAAAGGCATTTGACAAAGTTCAACACCCATTCATGATAAAAACTCTCAGCAAAATAGGAATAGAAGGAAAATCCCTCAACATAATAAAGGGCATTTATACAAAGCCAACAGCCAACATCATCCTAAATGGAGGGACTATGAAAGCATTCTCATTGAGATGTGGAACCAGGCAATGATGCCCTTTATCACCACTCTTACTCAACATTGTGCTGGAGGTCCTAGCCAGAGCAATTAGGCTAGATGAAGAAATAAAGGGCATCCATATTGGCAAGAAAAACTTAAAAATATCTCTATTAGCAGATGACACGATCTTATATACAGAAAACCCTAAAGAATCCTCAAGAAAACTACTGAAACTAATAGAAGAGTTCAGCAGAGTATCGGGATACCAGATAAAGATACAAAAATCAGTTGGATTCCTCTACACCAACAAAAAGAACATTGAAGCAGAAATTATCAAATCAATTCCATTTACAGTAGCCCCCCCCAAAGATAACATACTTAGGAATAAATCTTACCAGAGATGTAAAAACTTATACAAATAAAACTACAAAACACTTCTGCAAGAAGCCAAAAGAGACTTACATAAGTGGAAAAACATGCCTGGCTCATGGATTAGGAAGACTTAACATTATAAAAATGTCTATTCTACCAAAAGCGATCTATAGCATTAATGCAATTCCAATCCAAATTCCAACAACATTCTTTAATGGGATGGAGAAAGAAGTCACCAACTTCATATGGAAGGGAAAGAAGCCCTGGATAAGTAAAGCATTACTGAAAAAAAAAAAAGAACAAAATGGGAAGCCTCACTCTACCTGATTTTACAACCTATTATACCACCACAGTAGTCAAAACAGCCTGGTACTGGTACAACAACAGATGCATAGACCAGTGGGACAGAATTGAGAATCCAGACATAAATCCATCCACAAACGAGCAGTTGATATTTGACGAAGGCCCAAAAACAGTTAAATGGGGAAAAGACAGTCTTTTTAACAAATGGTGCTGGCAAAACTGGATATCCATCTGCAAAAAAATGAAACAGGACCCATACCTCACTCCATGGACAAAAACTGGCTCAAAATGGATCAAAGACCTAAATTTAAAATCTAAAATGATAAAGACCATGGAAGAAAAAAATAGGGATAATGTCAGCAGCCCTAATACATGGCATAAACAGTATACAAAAATTATTAAAAATGCAGAAGAAAAACTAGATAACTGGGAGCTCCTAAAAATTATACACCTATGCTCATCCAAAGACTTCACCAAAACAGTAAAAAGACTACCTACAGACTGGGAAAAAGGTTTTAGCTATGACATTTCTGATCAGAGCCTGATCTATAAAATCTACATGATACTGCATAACTCAGCTACGAAAAGACAAATAACCCAATCAAAAAATGGGCAAAAGTTATGAACAGACAGTTGGCTAAAGAAGACATTCAGGTAGCTAACAGATAGATGAGGAAATGTTCACCATCATTAGCCATTAGAGAAATGCAGATTAAAACTACAATGAGATTTCATTTCACTCCAACAAAAAAAAATAAAGATTTCATTTCACTCCAACAAGGCTGGCATTAATCCAAAAAACACAAAATAATAAATGTTGGAGAGGCCGTGGAGAGATTGGAACACTTCTACACTGCTGGGGGAAATGTCAAATGGTATAACCACTTTGGAAATCCCTTTGGCGCTTCCTTAAAGGCTAAAAATAGAACTACCATAGGATCCAGCAATCCCACTCCTCGGAATATATCCTAGAGAAATAAGAGCCTTTACACGAACAGATATATTCACACCTATGTTCATTGTAGCACTGTTTACAATAGCAAAAGATGGAAGCAACCAAGGTGCCCATCAACGGATGAACGGATAAATAAATTAAGGTATATTCACCCAGTGGAATACTACGCATCGTTAAAGAACAGTGATGCATCTGTGAAACATTTCATAACATGGAGGAACCTGGAAGGCATTATGCTGAGTGAAATTAGTCAGTTGCAAAAGGACAAATATTGTATAAGACCACTATTATAAGAATTGGAGGAATAGTTTAAATGAGAAGAACACATTCTTTTGTGGTTACGAGAGGGCGAGGGAGGGAGATTGGGAGAGAGGTATTCACTAATTAGATAGTAGATAAGAACCACTTCAGGTGAAGGGAAAGACAACACACAATACAGGGGTGGTCAGCACAACTTGACTAAACCAAAAGCAAAGAAGTTTCCTGAATAAACTGAATATTTCAAAGGCCAGCGTAAAATGGGCAGGGGTTTGGGGACCATAGTTTCAGGGGACATCTAAGTCAATTGGCATAATAAAATCTATTAAGAAAATATTCTGCATCCCACTTTGAAAAGTGGAGTCTGGGGTCTTAAACGCTAGCAAGCAGCCATCTAAGATGCATCAATTGGTCTCAACCCACCTGGATCAAAGGAGAATGAAGAACACCAAGGACACAAGACAATTACCAGCCCAGGAGACAGAAAGGGCCACATGAACCAGAGACTACATTGTCCTGTGACCAGAAGAACTAGATGGTGCCCAGCTACACCCGATGACTTCCCTGACAGGAAACCCCTGAGGGAGCAAGAGAGCAGTGGGATGCAGACCCCAAATTCTCATAAAAAACCAGACTTAATGGTCCGACTGAGACTGGAACGACCCCGGTGGTCATGGCCCCCAGATCTTCTGTTGTCCCAGGACAGGAACCATTCCTGAAGCCAAATCTTCAGACATGGATTGGACTGGAGAATGGGTTGGAAAGGGATGCTGGTGAGGAGTGAGCTTCTTGGATCAGGTGGACACTTGAGACTATGTTGGCATCTCCCGCCTGAAGGGGAGATGAGAGGGTAGAGGGGATTAGAAGCTGGTGAAATGGACAGGAAAAGAGGGAGTGGAGGGAGAGAGCGGGCTGTCTCATTAGGGGGAGAGTAATTGGGAGTGTGTAGCAACATGTATATAAGTTTTTGTGTGAGGGACTGACTTGATTTGTAAACTTTCACTTAAAGCACAATAAAAATTATAAAAATAAAAAAAGGATAAGGAATAAAAAAAAAGGAATAGGCTAAAACATCTCAGATGATCTCCATTCATGTTTGTAAAAGAAGAGAAGTAGATTTGGTGAGACATAAACAATTTGGTTTTAAACATACTGATTTCGAATTTGGCAGAAAAATATATTACATATGTTCAACATAATTGACATATTGTAGTTTAAAATTGGAAGATGTGCACATCATGGCTGCATTCTTTCACTTTACTTATTCAGTCTATATGCTGAACAAATATTCTGGGAAGCTGAGCTGTATTAAGAAGAACATGGCAGCAAGATTGGAGGAAGACTCATTAACAACCTGAGACATCCAGATGCTACAACCTTGCTTGCCAAAAGTGAAGATGACTTGAAGCACTTGATGATGATAAAAGACCACAGCCTTCAGAATGGATTACACTTGAACATAAAGAAAATGAAAACCCTTACAATTTCCTTACAACTGGACCAATAAATAACATCATGGTAAATGGTGAAAAAATTGAAGCTCTCAAATATTTCATTCTTGGATCAACAATCAATGCTTATGGAATCAGCAGTTAAGAAAAATGCAATATCTGCAAAGTGCAATAAAGCTAAGCAAAGCACAATAAAACAAGGTATATCTGACGTAGGGTCAATATGAATCAGAGTCAACTAGACAGCACTCAACAAAAACAACATGTGTTCCTGTAAAGTACACAGATTTTCCAAAGAAAATAAAATATTTCACAAAAGAACACAATAAACTAATATTAATTATTTTCTAAAACGGGATTTACTCAGCTTTTACTTAGGAACGTCTGGCATACCCAGTGCATGTAAATCATATACAACATGGAGAAACGCTACTAGGATATGATACTGTTGCAAATCTTACCCTATAGGTATTAAAGTATTGATGATTTCTCACAAAGACAAGTGTTATTCAGGTGAAAACTAGTAATTATGTCTAGTGAAAAGCAACACACTTCAGGTGCTGAAAATAATGAAGTAACAGAAAATGAATCAAGATTCAGTGACCAGATGAGCACAACACAATCACCGGAGAAAATGATTGAGGTGAAATGAAACTTATGATCAATCCATATCATTCTATATTCAGGTTTGGCCCAGTCCACTTAATTGTTTATTACCTTCTCACCTCAAATCATAGTACTGAATTCATGTTCACTGATAATCCCAGAAATATAACTTCACAACTCTTATCATTACCCCTTCTTGCCGTGGATACCCTAAAACACTATTCCAATATTTCCCTTCATTCCACCCCTGTAGCAAAGTATTATCTTTCCTTTCTGTACCCCATTCTCAAACTTGGTCAATCATTTTATTATTAGAGAATCTTCCTTCCTGAAATCATTCCTGAAATATTCTGTTTTCAAGCACTAGTCACAAGGCAGATTTCCTATTCTAACAGATTATTTAACATCTACTTCTTCTCATAAGTAGCTATTAATTGCATGGGACTTGGACTTTCCATGAATCTGAAGAGATTATCCTTTTCCTTCCAAAAATATATTCACCACTATTGTTGTTGCTAAATACTGTCGAGTCAGTTTCTGACTCAGTGAATCTATGTACAACAGAATGAAACACTGCCTGGTCCTGCACCATCCTCACAATCCTTGCTATGCTTGAAGCCGCTGTTACAGCCACTATGTCAATCTATCTTATTGAGAGTCTTTCTCTCATTTGCTGACCCTCTACTATACAAAGCATGATGTCCTTCTCCAGGGACTGACCCCTCCTAATATCCACCAATAGATGAATCTAATAATATAAAGAAGGTGAATACAATGTGAATGTGTTTGCTTGGGTATGTGGAAATGGTTATGAGTACCTTATATGATGGTAGGATGTTATCTATTCAAGAAGAAGAGGGTAAGATTTTGATCCAATATCAAATCAATATCAAGCTTGCATATATCTAGGTGACTGGGAAGAAGGAGTTCAAATGGAAACTAAAAACGGTTGGTTGTAGCAGAGAAGTATAGCATGAGTTGAAGGGAGTGAATGCATAGAGTGGAAAAGCCACTGATGGCCCATGATGGTCAAATCACAGCAAGATATCCTCTGTCTTAGGCTGGGTTCTCTAGAGAAGCAAAACCAGTGAAGTGTATAAACATACATATATAGAGAGAAATTTATATCAAGGACGTGGCTCACGTGATCGTAGAGGCTGGAACTTCCCAAGTACATGGATCAGGACAGAGGCTTCTCTTGATTCATATAGCTGCATGGGCTGGCAAACCCAAGATCTGCAGGTCAGACAGCAGAGCTCTTGTTCACAGGCTGCAAATATAGATGAACCCCAAGATCGGAAGGCAAGACCTCAGGTAAGTTGCTAGCTCAAGTTCCAAGAACAGGAAATCAGACAAACAGGAGCCAGCTGCAGGATCCAGGGTGAGCAAAAGCCCACAAGTCTTGCCAGAAATTCCACTTATATATTCGATGCAGGCCACACCCCCAAGGAAACTCCCTTTCAACTGATTGGCTTCTCACAGCAGATCCCATCACAGAGGTGATCACATTATATCAGATCTCATCATGGAAGTGATCACACCATCATAGGGCTGTCAAACTACGTCATACCTGCCAGACCACTGAGATTCCTTGCCCAGCCAATTGACACATAACCTCAGTGGTCACAGTACATCCTTTGTCAATTTAACACCTATACACATCTCCTTATACACAATCTCTGAATAAAGACAATTACAAAGTCATACTTTCACCTAACATAATACAATGAACACACATACAACCAAAAAGGCAAAAGCCCTGTTTACATCTTATATTTTATAAGTGAAGAAAACAAAAATATTTGATGCACACCATAAGGCAGAAATACTCATAACAATTGAAGTCCTTGTTTCTGCAACTGGTCATGTGGTTGTAACTGGTTTGTAGAACTACCTTCTTCCACCACCCATTCTGTATTCCCTTTGCCCTCAGCAAGCACTCCAGCAGGTCATGGTTCTTTGCCTGGTGGGGTGACCCAAAACTGCATTTCTGAAGGGTCTGGACCATTAGTAGTCATGTTGGAATTGGGTTGTTGTAATTTTCCATTGACTTTAATCACAGGGCATGGTAGCACTAAGAGACACCCTAAGGGATCACCTGCATTCCAGACATACTCTTCTTTACCTCCATTATGTACTAGCAATCCAATTTCCTCTTGGTAATCAGAATCAATCACATCAGCCAATAAGGTAACTCCCTCCTTTGTTGATCCAGAGGTATAAGTAGCCCAAAATGGTCAGGTGGCATTCTTAGCTTTCACTTCAATGGAATCAATGATGTGTCTCCAGGTGGGGGCATTCCTTCCTTTGGAACTAAGACTGTAAACCCACAGAATATAAAGTCATGGGGACAGGAAGCAAAAATTTTTTAATGGGTCACTATTTTTTTAATAGCGAGTGGTGCCATTCCCATTTCCACCCCTTGATTCCTGGACCCATGGATTCTGGCTATGGGAGAAACAGCATCACATATTGGGCGCCTTGTCAGAGCATATACAGCCTCCAGGAAAACATTGCCCCAACCCTGCAAGGTATTGCCACCTAGGTGGCACTATAATTGTGTCTTTGTCATTAGAAAGGCATTCCATTGTCCTATCAAGCCAGCTGCTTCAGGGTGATAGGGAACACGACAAGACCAGTGAATTCCATGAGCATGGCCCCACTGCAGCACTTCATTTGTTTTGAAGTAAGTCCCTTAATTTGAGGCGATGCTTTGTGGGATTCCATGACAGTGGATAAGGCATTCTGAAAGTCCACAGATGGTAGTTTTGGCAGAATCATTGTGTACAGGAAAGGCAAATCCATATCCAGGGTAAGTGTCTATTCCAGTAAGAATAGAACACTACTCTTTCCATGATGGAAAAGGTCCAATGTAATCAACTTGCCACCAGGTTGCTGGCTGATCACTTCAAGGGATGGTGCCATATCAGGGACTTAGTGTTGGTTTCTGCTGCTGGCAGATTGGGCACTCGGCAGTGGCTGTAACCAAGTCAGTCTTGGTGAGTGGAAGTTTATGTTGCTTGGCCCATGCATAACCTCCAACCCTGCCACCATGGCCACTTTGTTCATGAGCCCATTGAGCAATGACAGGAGTGGCTGGGGAAAGAGGATGACTGGTTTCTGTAGAGCACGTCATCCTATTCACTTGATTGTTAAACTCCTGCACTGCTGAGATCACCCTTTGGTGAGTATTCACATGAGACATTAATATCTTCACTTCTTTGGCCCATTCAGAGAAGTCTACCCACATACCTCTTCCCCATACCTTCTTATTTCCAATTTTCCAAGCATATTCCTTCCACGTCCCTGACCTATCCAGCCAAACAATTGGTCACAGCCCATGAATCAGTACACGATCACACATCTGGTCATTTCTCCTTCCAAGAAAAGTGAACAACCAGGTGTACTGCTTGAAGTTCTGCCCATTGTGAGGATTTCCCTTCACCATTGTCCTTCATGGAGGTCCCAGAAAGGGGTTGGAGTGCTGCCTCTGTCCACTTTCGAGTCATGCCTGCATATCGCACAGAACCATCATCACACAGAACCATCTGTAAAACAAGCACTAATTTTCTCTTCCTTAGTCACCTGATCATAACGAACTCCTCATGAAGCCATAGGTGCAGACTGGGAGATGAAAGGTAATGTGACAGAAGTGGAGACCATGGATATTTGGGCCACTTCCTCATGCAACTTACTCGTGCCTTCAGGTCCTGTTTGGGCCCGATCTCGTATATACTACTTCCATGTAATTAATTATAGAGTGCTGTTGTGCTCATCCAACTTTATGGCTCTGTAGATCAGACAACACCCAGTTCATGATGGGCAGCTCAGGCTGCACAGTGACTTGGTGTCCCAGGGTTGAGCATTCAGTCTCTAATAAGTCCCAGTAACAAGCCAAAAGCTGTTTATCAAAAGGAAAGCAGTCAACTGGACTGGACCAAAAGCAAAGAAGTTTCCGGGATAAACCAAATGCTTCAAAGGTCAGCGGAGCAAGGGCGGGGGTTTGGGGACCATGGTTTAAGGGGACTTCGAAGTCAATTGGCAAAATAATTCTATTTTTAAAACATTCTGCATCCCACTTTGAAATGTGGCATCTGGGGTCTTAAATGCTAACAAGCGGCCATCTAAGATGCATCAGTTGGTCTCAGCCCACCTGGATCAAAGGAGAAAGAAGAACACCAAGGTCACACGAAAACTATGAGCCCAAGAGACAGAAAGGGCCACATAAACCAGTGACTTACATCATCCTGAGACCAGAAGAACTAGTTGGTGCCTGGCTACAACCGATGACTGCCCTGACAGGGAGCACAACAGAGAACCCCTGAGGGAGCAGGAGATCAGTGGGATGCAGACCCCAAATTCTCATAAATAGACCAGACTTAATGGTCTGACTGAGACTAGAGGAATCCCAGCGGTCATGGTCCCCAAACCTTCTGTTGGCCCAGGACAGGAACCATCCCCGAAGACAAGTCATCAGACATGGAAGGGACTGGACAGTGGGTAGGAGAGAGATGCTGATGAAGAATGAGCTATTTGTATCAGGTGGACACTTGAGACTGTGTTGGCATCTCCTGTCTGGAGGGGGGATGGGAGGATAGAGAGAGTGGGAACCTGGCAAAATTGTCACGAAAGGAGAAACTGGAAGGGCTGACTCATTAGGGGGAGAGCAAGTGGGAGTATGGAGTAAGGTGTATATAAACTAATATGTGACAGTCTGACTTGATTTGTAAACGTTCACTTGAAGCTCAATAAAAGTTAAAAAAAAAAAAAAAGGAAAGCAGTTATCTGCAGAGGATGATAAGGCTTTACTCCAAAATCCGAGGGATCTGCGCTGTAATTCACCAATAGGGGCCTGCCAAAGACTCCAAACTGCATCTCTATCTGCCACTGACACTTCAAGCACCACTGGATCAGCAGGATCATATGGCCCAAGTGGCAGAGCCGCTAGCGCGGCAACCTGAACCTGTTGCAGAGCCTTCTGTTTTTCTGGGCCCCACTGAAAACTAGCAGCTTTTCAAGTCACTTGATAAATAGGCTGCAGTAACACACTCAAATAAGGACTATGCTGCCCCCAAAACCCAAAACGGTGTTGTACCTCCTTTTTAGTTGTGAGAGGAGCCAGCTGCAACAACTTTTCCTTCACTTTAGAAGGAATATCTCGACATGCCCCACACCACTGGATCCCTAGAAATTTCACTGAGCTGAAAGGTGCCTGAATTTTCGTCAGATTAATTTCCCACCTTATAGCATATAAATTTTTTCCAATAAGTCCAAAGTCATTTACACTTCTTCCTCACTTGGTCCAGTCAGCATAATGTCATCAATGTAATGGACTAGTGTGATGACTTGTGGATGGGAAAGGCGATCAAGTTTCCTGCAGATTAAATTAATACATAGGGCTATAGAGTTGATGTGGCTCTGAGGTAAGCAACTGACGGTGTATTGCTGGCCTTGTCAGCTAAAGGCAAACTGCTTCTGGTGGTCCTTTGAAACAGGTGTGGAGAAAAAGCATTAGCCAGGTCAATAGCTTCTTACCAGGTACCAGGTGATATATTAATTTGTTCAAGGAATGAAACCACATCTGGAACAGCAGCTGCGATTGGAATCATCACCTGGTTAGGTTTTCAATAATTCTTTGTCATCTCCAAGATCCATCTGTCTTTTGCACAGACCAAATAGAGGAGGTGAATGAGGATGTGGTGGGAATCACCACCCCTGCATCCTTCAAGTCCTTGATGATGGCAGTAATCTCTGCAATCCCTCCATGAATGCAGTATTGTTTTTTGTTTACTATTTCCCTAGGTATGAGCAGATCTAATGGCTTCTACTTGGCTTTTCCTACCTTAACAGCCCTTCATCCATTTGTCAGGGATTCAATGTGTGGCTTCTGTCAGTTGCTGAGTATGTCTATTCCAGTTATGCATTCTGCAACTGGGGCAATCACTACAGAATGGTTTTGGGGACCTACTGGACCTACTGTGAGATGGACATGAGCTAAGACTCCATTAATAACCTGACTTCCATACGCCCTCATTCTGACTGGTGGCCCACAATGATGCTTTGGATCTCATGGGATTAGTGTCATTTCAGAGCCAGCATCCAGTAATCCCCAAAAAGTCTCATTATTTCCTTTTCTCCAATGAATAGTCACTCTAGTAAAAGACCATAGGTCCCTTTGGGGAAGGCTAGGAGAAAGATTAACAGTATAAGTTTTTGGCAGTGTATTGGAGTTCTTCCTCAAAGGGACCTGGCCTCCCCTTCATTAAACAGGTTGTGGATCTTTAAACTTCCTCAAGTCTGGGAACTGATTGAGGGGCCATGACTCTCTATGCTGGCGATTCAAGTTAGACTGCTGTTCACTTCACCTAAAATTCATCTGCTTGTACAGATCAAGTAAATATTTTAGCTTTCCTATCTATTTCACTCCTAGGGACACCATGACTAAGTAGCCAACGCTCTAAGTCCATACAGGTCAGACTATTCTAATTACTGCTTTGACTCTGCTATCAATTACAGTAAACATGCCCACCTTTTCTTTGTTGATTGAATGCCACCACTTGGCCCCTACCCCCACGGGATCCAATCCACCACCCAAAACCAGTGTAGTTAGAAAAAAAAGACCTGTTCCCATCAAGTTGAATCCAACTCATAGCAACCCTATAAGACAGAATAGAACTGTCCCATAGGATCTGCAAGGAGTGGCTGGTGGATTCAAACTGCTGACCTTTTGGTTGGCAACCAAACTCTTAACCACTACAACAGTTAGGGCAGTTCCCACTGTAAAACCTGACTTACATAAAATAGCAATTACAGCAGTTTTCAAGGAAGCTGGGGGTTCCTTCACAGATTTGTTCCTCACTGTTGTGGTAAAAGGTATGTCCTCTGGGCACTCCATGTGTAGGCCTGTGGGTCTAATCTGATAAATCCACTGTAACATGCCAATTTCCCTAACCCTTTGGATACTTTCTTCTACAGTATACCAAGGCAGGTCTGGTACTTCAACTTGATTTAGTGTAGGCACCATTTAATCCATGCTTCGATGAACCAACGAAACAAAGTATTAAATAATTTCCTAACGTCTCAAGCTGAAACACTGAATGAAGAATCTGTGCTTAGTGGGCCCATATCAATAAACTCAGACTGATACATCTTTAAGTTCCTTGCATCATTATCCCATACCCTTAATATCCATTTCCACACATATTCCTCAGGTTTCTTTTTGTACATGTTAGAAAAGTCAAGCAGTTATTTCAGCCTGTAGTGTACCTCCTCCTGGGTCACACTTCGTATTTCACCTTTTGGCGCTTGCTGAGACTTAAGTGTAGGTATAGGTTTAGAAGCCAAAATTGGTGATGGGGCTGTGTTTTGAGAACATTCAGCATTGTTTTGTAAGGCTTCTGCCTCAGGTGATGCCCCAGGCAATGACTCAGACATCGGCTCTTTAGACACACAGCTGGGTTAATCTCATTAGATGGGGGTGGAGGGGCTAATGGTTTTACTGGGGAGGGTGATTTAGCAGACGAACATGGAGTAATCTCTTCAGATGGGAGTGAGAGGGCTGATTCTCTTGGCAGGAGTGATTAAACGGAATTGAGGGGCTTAGTGTCTCCAGCTTCCTGATTATCTGCCTGTATGCTCCCATCTCAAGTTTCAGAATCCCATTTCTTCCCAATCAATGCTCTCACCTTAACTTCAGATGCCTCTCAAGTTTGGCAATTGAGTTGATGTTGTAATTCAGCCACTCTTATGATAAGACTCTGGGTTTGGATTTTGGCAATATCAACTCTGTTACTACAAGAAATAAGGCTTTCTTTTAAGGCGCAAGTGGAAAACTTGAAGATTGTTTATGTGGTTCTTGAGCTTTGACTCTGAAACCCTGAGCTCATCTCCTTCTTTCACCAGTTTGCCTAGTGAAAGTAGGACCAACAAATCAGCTCCTTTATACTTCTCATTATGACAAAACTGTGGAAAGGTATCACTAATGCAATCACCCGGACCCTCGCCTTTCACCAATACCTGATCTATTGGTGGTGATATTTTGTGTATTTGTATTGTCATCTTGTGTCATGGATTAGCAGTGCCCTCTTCAACCCAGAGTCATCAACATCTTTAAGACTAACCAGACCTAAGAACCAACTTAGAAAACTCATGCTTTCACTTTTGTTTCTCTAGAACCACTCTCAGTACCAAATGTCTTAGGCTGGGTTCTCTAGAGAAGCAAAACCAGTAAAATATATATGTATATATATGTATGTATATATGTAGTCGGAATCGACTCAACGGCACTGGGTTATATACATATATATAGAGAGATTTATATCAAGAAAAGGTCTCATGTGATTTAGAGGCTGGAAAGCCCCAAGTCCTTGGGTCAGGACAGAGGCTTCTCTTGATTCACTTAGCCACAGGGATTGGCAAACCCAAGATTGGCAGATCAGATGGCAGGGCTCTTGCTCACAGGCTGTGAAAATCGGTGAATACCAAGATCGGCAGGCAAGATGGAAGATTAGCTGCTAGCTCAAGTCCCAAGAACCAGAGGTCAAACAAACAGGAGCCAACTGCAGGATTCAGAGTGAGCAAAAGCCACAAATCTTGCCAGAAAATCCACTAATATATTCAACGCAGGCCACACCCCCAAGGAAATTCCCTTTCAACTGATTGGCTACTCATAGCAGATCCCATCATGAAGATAATCACATTATATCAAATCTCATCATGGAAGTGATCATATCATCATACAACTATCAAAATACATCATAGCTACTAAACCAGGAGAACCCTGGACCAGCCAAGTTGACACATAATCTTAATGATCACACCTTTATAATGTTTTCCTAACCCCAAGTGACAAGTTCATATTGAAGGTGTCATGTTTTGTGGTAGAAGTGGTATAGTCCAATGATTCCACTAAATCAATATACTATGTTATCTTTGCATTTTCAATGACCTGTACAATGTTAAATGTATTCGAAGAATTAAAATGATCAAACTATTAGAAGCTCATTAGTTTTATTTCAGTGACTGGATTACTGGATTCAAATGATATGGTATATTGATTAAAAAATGAGCCCCCTTGAGGTCATATGTCTACATTTTCATGATAAAGATAGTTTCAAAAAGGAACTCACCATGTTAAAATGTGTTTAACATTGTCTGCAATTACTGTATTGTGTTAATGGAAAGTTTAGTATCAATGTGACAGACAATGTTAGAAGAAAAATCAATCTTGATTTGAAAGCTATGTGATGAATCAGGTGGACAGGGAGAGAGCATTACTGCACCCATCACCAGTTATTAGGAAGAATTTACAATTGACATCCCAGGCTAGTTTTATCATTTAATTCTTCTTGAGGGGCATGCAAGTGTTTGTTTCCATAATGATCCAATTAGCCAATTTTAATTAACCAATATTTTTGCCAATTTTTTACTAATATAAAATGAAACCACCTTATTTAGCAATGTCAAGGCTCAGAAAATAGTGCTTTACCAGTCCTCTAAGTCATTAACAGCTGCTGGAAAAAGTTTAATTGATATACTTAAAGTGTAATTTATTTTAAAGTAATAATGAGAAGTACCACGTTTTAAAAGAATTAGTGTTGTATAGGGGCAAATAAAAAAGTACTTATTATATCGTAAAATAAGGGTTGGCTTACCATTATGCTCAACATTGTCCTGACATTGTCCTAGTACTAATGACAACCCAGGGCCCTGTGATTTAATGTTTTCATGAACCAATTATTTTCTGCTTTGAAATTTTTTGTTGATACTTTGTGTTTTAATTAATGGAAGCATGCTGAATCATTGAGTAGAGTGTCTGAATTTGGTAGATAGTATGGGATTTTTTTCTTGCCCTTCCCACAAGCTTACTTAGAGTAAGTGTTCACTGGTACTTATGAAGTACCACTAATTATACCCCCAGAGTCCTCACTGGAGTCTATAGATGTTGCTGTTGTTGTTGTTAGGTGCCATCGAGTTGGTTCCGACTCACAGGGACCCTATGTACAACAGAACGAAACACCGCCCAGTCTTGAGCCATCCTTACAATCGTTATGTTTGAGCTCATTGTTGCAGCCACTGTGTCAATCCACCTCATTGAGGGTCTACCTCTTTTCTGATTGACCCTGTATTCTGCCAAGCATGATGTCCTTCTCCAGGGACTGATCCCTCCTGACAACACGTCCAAAGTATGTAAGACGTAGTCTCGCCATCCTTGCTTCTAAGGAGCATTCTGGTTGTACTTCTTCTAAGACAGATTTGTTCGTTTTTTGGCAGTTCATGGTATATTCAATATATTTCACCAACACCACAATTTGAAGGTGTCAATTCTTCTTCGGTCTTCCTTATTCATTGTCCAGCTTTCACATGCATATGATGCAATTGAAAATACCATGGCTGGGGTCAGATGCACCTTAGTCTTCAAGGTGACATCTTTGCTCTTCAACACTTTAAAGAGGTCCTTTGAAGCAGATTTACCCAATGCAATGTGTCTTTTGATTTCTTGACTGCTGCTTCCATGGCTGTTGATTGTGGATCCAAGTAAAATGAAATCCTTGACAACTTCAATCTTTTCTCTGTTTATCATGATGTTGCTCATTGGTCCAGTTGTGAGGATTTTTGTTTTCTTTATGTTGAGGTGCAATCCATACTGAAGGCTGTGGTCTTTGATCTTCATTAGTAAGTGCTTCAAATCCTCTTCACTTTCGGCAAGTAAGGTTGTGTCATCTGCATAACGCAGGTTGTTAATGAGTCTTCCTCCAATCCTGATACCCCGTTCTTCTTCATATAGTCCAGCTTCTCGGATTATTTGCTCAGCATACAGATTGAATAGGTACGGTGAAAGAATACAACTCTGGTGCACACCTTTCCTGACTTGAAACCAATCAGTATCCCCTTGTTCTGTGTGAACAACTGCCTCTCGATCTGTGTACAAGTTCCTCATGAGCCCAATTAAGTGTTCTGGAATTCCCATTCTTCACAATGTTATCCATAATTTGTTATGATGCACACAGTCAAATGCCTTTGCTGGTATCTGAATACCGGTGGCATAGCTTCCAGCATCACTGCAACACGCAAGCCCACACAGTATGAAAAACTGAAAGACATGTGGGGGTCTATAGATGCATATGTGTAGCAAATAAAACTTTTCAAAATTTCTGTTTTTCCTACCAAAAATTCACGTGCCTCAAAGAATACCCTGTAAAAACAGTCATTTGTTGCACATGCCTGTTTCTTCAGTTTTAAACAGTCATAAAGGATCTTGCCTTGCAGTAGTGCACACTGTCAGTGGTGAAGTGGCTTCCCAACAAACCTTCAGAGACAGAAAAAGTACTTGGTCCCTACAGGTACCTGTGAGCATGAAAGGGTTAAAACATACACAGAAGATTCTATGAGAGATGGTGGCTTAATTAGAGGCATCCAATCCTTCATTCCCTCATCCCTTTCCCACACAACTGACTTAAATAATCAAAGAAAAGTAGCCTATTGATGGAAATCAGTGGTGGAAGAGGGAATGGAGCAGAGGGCTGGGTAAAAGGGCCATTTTAGCCAAGACCTGATTCACAAAAGAACTCTTGTAATTTAGATTTCTAATATTGCCTCCAAATACTTTTATACATATGAGTTCATTGTGTTTTAATAGCACTGACTTGTTTAATGTAAATGTTTTAAAGCACCTTAATGCCTAGAAAGAATTGCAAAGTATCATGAAAATTAGAGGGAATTCTGCATCAAGTAGGAGTCCTCAGGTAGTACAAACCATTAAGCATTCAGCTATTAACTGAAAGGCTGGTGGTTCGAATCCACCCAGAGCCATCTCAGAAGGCCTGGTGATCTACTTCCAAAAGGTCACAACCTTGAAAATCTGTGGGGCACAGTTCTACCCTGATACAGATAGGATCTCCATGAGTTAGAATTGACTTGACACCAACAAGTTTGGTTTGGGGTTCTGCATAATGTCAGGAACTTAGAGAAGGGTGCCATTCCCTTGCCACAACTTGGAAGAGCTTTTGCAAGGTTTAGGACAAAGAAACAAGATTGATCAAAGACACTGAGCAGCCATTTGATAACTGCCCTTCTTGAGACAGCAAAATCCCTTAAGCACCACTGTAGTGAATATCTGTCCCTTGTGTGGTTTCCTAGGATTTGAATTCTCTGCCTATTTGGGAGAAATTTCTTATTGTGTATCATGTTGATGGGGTGACTGTCTCCTGTTATAGAAACTAAAGCAGAGAGACCCTTTCTTCTCTCAGTCACTGACAGTCAGGGAGCATCTGAGAACATGACCTAGGTCCATTTCGATGTACCCACCTGAGACTTTGAAACTGTTCAAGGAAGAAGTGCTGACACCAAGTGTTTGCAAAAGCAGTGTTTTCGGTTCTGACCATGGTGGTGGTGGGGAGGGGTCACCTATGTCAAACTAGTCGTCCGGAATTTTTTTGCTGCTTAACTTCCCTTGATTCCTGCTCATTTTTTGAGCTTCTTTCTTCTGTCTTTCCATCAATTTTGTAAGCTACCCACTATCCTTTCAACATATTTCTTTTCTCCTTAAATTAGCCACTCTTGGCTTCTGTTTCATGCAATCAGGAACTTAAACAGATAAAGTCACTGAATTCTCAGCAGCAAGGGTGAAGCAAATATGAAGGTCAGGAGAGACTGCGTACTGCTTTACTGTGGATCATTGAAAGGCAGCTCTTGAAATCAGCTGCACTAGGATTCCTAAGGGTAAGGAGCACTATACAGGCAAAACTTGGAGATGGCAGGGCTTCTCTCAGGCAAGGAAAAAAAGATCCAAACACAGTCATACCTATATCTGGCACGGACACCTTGCCAAATAGAAAACTAGATGTGAAAAAAAGAAAACTAGTTGTGAAATGCTGGGCTTGGTGCAGCAGCACAAAGATGTGTCATCATAATGTTGTAGTAGAAAAACATGATTAGAAGTAGTCACAGTGCCCCAAATTATGTTATAAATAGTATGAGTTAGAAAGTAAATAAATAAATAACTTATTTCAAGAACCCCCATACTGGGGGGGGGCATTCTTAAGATAGAATACTAACCTGCCACTAGAAATCATGTTCGAGATTATTAAACAGAGAAAAATATTTGTGATAAAACTGAAGGCAAAAAACAGGCTACAAAACAATAATATACAGCATGATTCCAGACAAATACATCTGGACAGGCAGACAGACCATCCCAGGTTTATATACTTGATTTGCCACATACTATATGATTGTGAGGAGTCCCTGGGTGGTGCAAATGGTTAACGTGCTAGGTTACTAACCGAAAGACTGGAAATTTCAGTCCATCTAGAGGCATGTTGGAAGGAAGGCCTGGAGATCTATTTCCCAAAAATCAGCCATTGAAAACCCCATGGAGCCCAGTTCTATTCTGACACACATGAGATTGCCATAAGTTGGAGTCAGCTCTGAGGGAACTGGTGGTATATGACTGTGAATAAGTAATTTAATCTACATAAGCTTCATTTTTCTTATCTATAAACGGACATAAGAATAGTACCTACCTCAAAGGGTGGTTGTAGACATTAAATACATGTAAGCACCTAGCATAATATTCATTTTTACATATATATATATATATATATATATATATATATATATATATATATATATATATATATATATATATATATAACAGTCATTATTACTATTGTCTTACATTGGTGATATTTGGGGTGACTTTTGTTCTTTTCTTTTGTGTTCTATGTTTTCCTCCTTAAGAATATATAACTATGTGATTACACATGTATACCAATGTTCAATTTAGCACCACTCAGAATATCCAAAAGGTGGAAACAACCTAAATATTCATCAATAGAGGAATGGGTAAACAAAATGTGATATATACATACAAAGGGATATCACTCAGCTGTAAAGAGAAATGAAGTCCTGATACATGCTACAACATGGATGAATCTTAAAAACATTATGCTGAGTGACATAAGTCAATCACCGAAGACCAAATATTGTATGATCTCACTCATATGCAATACCTAAAACCCAAAAACCCAGTGCCGTCTAGTCAATTGTAATACCTAGACTAGGGTAATACATAGAGACCAAAGTTTATTAGTGGTTACCAGGGGTAGGAAGGGGAAAGCATTTTGTTTCCGTTTATGATGACAGAAAATTTGGCAGTGAATATTGGTGATTGTTGCAGAGCATGATTAATAGAATTGATGTCACTAAATTGTACATGTGAAAAATGATAAATTGACAAAAACTGTGTTATATATTTTTACAACAATAAAAAAGAATATGTAACTGTGATCAGATAAGACACTAACAAGAGGTTACAGTTTAAATAAAAAGACAGAAACAAAGAGAACTTCAAGACTAGCTGAACACATGGAAAATGATTAAAAGGCTGAAAAATGCAACATGAGGACTTAAAAAGAATATCTAGAAGAGAAAACTGAAAAGTAACAACAACTGGCATTGTATGGTGTTTAATAGAGACAAGTGCCTGTCTGTTTTCTAAGCTAGTGTGCTGAAAAAAGGAAATGGATTTAATTATACCTAATTGAAATCTTTCCTGTGATAGTGAAAGAATTTACAGAATAAGTAGTTAAGACTGCAAGCTCTGGAGTCAGAGGACCAACTTGCAAATTTTCGTTCTGCCACTGCCTAGTTGTATGACCTTGATTAAAAAAAATAATAAAGTTACTTAATTTCACTGAGCCTTGATTTTTTTATCCGTTAATTGTGCATGAGCTAATAGACATAAAGAACTTAGTGAAGTGTCTGGCACAAAGTATATTCTCAACAAATGTTACCTTCAGTTAATAGGTACCTTATGCATCGAATGAAAGTAGATTTGGAGTCAGTAGACAAAGGCTTGGTCTCAGTTACCCAGGACAAGCCACTACTCTTCTCTGAGTCTGATCTTCCTTGTCTGTAAAATTGAAAAAAAAAAAAAAAAAACTATTCGCCCTGTCTCCTTCCCAGCCCTGGTATGTGGATCAAGTGAGATAAACAATGTGAACGTTCCTTGGAAAATATAAATATAAGTGAGTAATATGAGTTACTGACTCATGTCATATCAGTAAAGTACCACAGCTCCTGTTCACACTCAAAATTGTTATCAAAGAATATGGCATCCCTTTCTTAGTAACAGGGCATGGTTTCAATGCTTGAATAATATGCTTCATCCTAAGAGGACTTCTCAGTTACTTGGAATCCTATTATATCTAAATGCGTTTGTCTTCTTTAAAACTCCCTGATGGTGATTTAGTCATCATAGAAATTCCTTAACATGACTTATGAAAAGTGATGTCAAGTATGTGTTTGGTATATTAACAATAGAATGAAGACAGCCAGCTTTCTATTTTGCCATTGACCAATGCTAGATTTATTTAAGGTATTTTAGAGCCTGCTCTATTGAGCTAAAATACTATTAAGCAATTAACTAGTGTTCCTAGGTAGCAGAGACAGCCAGTTTAAATAATTCAGGTGGTATAGGGACCCTAAACTATCCAGATTAAGATTACTGGTCTCCAATTCATTTAATACATGTTTAGTTCTCCATCTCATTTTGCCTGAAGGCACATTTATTGTTGCAAGATAAATTATTTCCTCAAATCGTATCTGGAAATCCATTCTTAAAGTTGTCAGACAACTAGAAGAAAAATACTCTCGAGCATAGTTTTTCTGCTCATGAGGAATAAGTAAGCTGGAAAAAATCCAACTGTATGATAACCAAAATTATTTAGGAATGTGACCAGGAAATTATGAACAATCTATTTTCAGTTATTCTGAAGCATCAAAAGACTGCAAGAGCATTCTTACCATGAGCCTAATCTCCAAAAATCAGGAATTATATAAAAGTTTTTTTAAAAATCTGTTATTTCAGGAAAATATCTTGGTCAACTGAATAATGATGTGAACGTAGCTAATAATGAGCAAATATTTGAAACAAGATTTATTCCATTTTACAAATAAGAAAACTAGAACAAGGAAGTTAAGGGACAGATCACAGAAGTGAAGAAGATTATATAACCATCTAGACTGTACCACAGCTCCAAATTCAATTTATTGTGAGAGAAGTGAATATTTTTCCACCCTATTTTCAGACCTCAGCGTTGCTGTTGTTAGGTGCGATCAAGTCGGTTCCAACTCATAGAGGCCCTGTGTACAACAGAAGGAAACACTGCCCGGTCCTGAGCCATCCTCACAACTGTTGCTATGTTTGAGCCCATTGTTGCAGCCACTGTGTCAACCCATCTCACTGAGGGTCTTCCTCTTTTTCTCTGACCTTCTACCTTACCAAGCATGATGCCCTTCTCGGGGGACTGGTCCCTCCTGATAACATGTCCTAAGCATGTGAGACAAAGTCTTGCTACCCTCTCTTCTAAGGAACATTCTGGCTGTACTTCTTCCAAGACAGGTTTGTTAGTTCTTGTGGCCAAAACCCAAAAAACAATCCCATTGCTCCTAAGTCAATTCTGACTCATAGCGACCCTATAGGACAGAGTAGAACTGCCCATAGGATTTTCAAGGCTGTTTTCTTTACTTTTTTATTTTTTATTTTTATTTTTTATCTTTACAGGAGCAGATTGCCACATCTTTCTTTCAAGGAACAGCTGGTGGGTTTGAACTGCCGATCTTTTGGTTAGCAGCCCAGCGCTTAACCACTGTGTCAATGGGACTCCTCTGGCAGTCCATGGTATACTCAATATTCTTTGCCAACACCGTAATTTAAAGGCATCAATTCTTCTTCAGTCTTCCTTATTCATTGTCCAGCTTTCACATGGGTATGAGGCAATTGAAAATACCATGGCTTGGCTCAGATGCACCTTAGTCCTCAAAGTGACTTCTTTTGAGAACTTTAAAGAGGACTTTTGCAGTAGATTTCCCCAACACAATACGTCCTTTGATTTCTTGACTGCTGTTTCTGTGAGCGTTGATTGTGGCTACAAGTAAAATGAAATCCTTGACAACTTCAATCTTTTCTCCACTTATCACGATGTTGCTTATGGGTCCAGTTGTGAGGATTTTTGTTTTCTTTATGTTGAAGTGTAATCCATACTGAAGGCTGTATGTAGTCTTTGTTCTTCATCAGTAAGTGCTTCAAGTCCTCTTCACTTTCAGCAAGCAAGGTTGTGTCATCTGCATACACTGATGCCATGTTCTTCTTTACATAGTCCAGCTTCTTGGATTATTTGCCCAGCATACAGACTGAGTAGGTATTTTGAAAGGATACAACCTTGACGCACACCTTTTCTGATTTTAAACCATTCAGTATCTCCTTTCTCTGTTTGAATGACTGCCTCTTGGTCTATCTACATACAAGTTTCACATGAGCTCAAGTAAGTGGCAGCTCTTCTTCAGTCATATTTTGGGTGTCTTCCAACCTTAGGGGCTCATCTTTAGGCGCTATATCAGACAATGTTCTGCTGCTACTCATTAGGTTTTTATTGGCCCCTTTTTTAAGAAATAGATTGCCACGTCCTTCTTAGTCTGTCTTAGTCTGGAAGCTCTGCTGAAATCTGTCCACCATGGGTGACCCTGCTGGCATTTGAAGTACCAGTGGCATAGCCTGCAGCATAACAGCAACATGCAAGCCACCACAGTAGGACAAACTGACAGACGAGTGGTGGACAGACTTCAGTACATCTATGAAGATATTGGGACCAAAAAAGTTATGTTGAGTGAAATTTGTTAGAGTTTTTCTATATTCTGGATATCTAAGGATTAATGCTATTGCATTTGAATGCTTAATCACTACCTTTTCACATTTTGGTAAATACTTCTGGAGGTTGGAACACATACAATGCCCATTGCCATCAAGTCAATTTTGATTCATAGCAACCCTATAGGATAGAGTAGAGCTGTCCCATAGAGTTTCCAAGGAGCAGCTAGAGACCAATTACATAATATCAAAACTTGAGTACTTTTGCTACAAATAGCAAAGGGTTTATTTTGAGTAAGAAGTTTATTTTAATATTTGCATTCCCCATGCAGTCTGTAACTTCATGCTTGCAAATACTTATGGATTTGGGGAATTTAGTCCAGGACACCTAGTGCATTTGTATAAGAGGTCTCCTCCTTAACCTTGATTGCCGTATTCAGTTGTTTATGTTCCTCAGAGGAGCTAGTTGGCTTTTATCTCTGAGTTGCAGACAGAAGCTGAAAGCAGTGACTTTTAGAAACAAGGATTTTGGCAAAAAAACAACTGCCTAGGGCTAAAGAAACTCAGGATATTGCAACGCACACAGTGTTTTGACAATGGCTCAAATTGTCATGGCACACTGACTAGAAAACATTCCCAAGATCATAGTCTTTCAACAACTTTATGGTAAAACTGGCTTGTCAAATTCTGCTTAGTAGGAATAGGTAGATTGCTTCAGGCCTTTATCTTTTGAAGAGATGAATGGTAATTATCATTTAAATACCTCTTCCTCAGATTTTACAGTTTTATAACCTTGGATGATAAACAGCAACAATTAGCACCTCAATAGCTCTTACATGTTCAAAACACTTAGGAGACACTAACTAGTTAGTACCTGGGGATTCCAGATGTGCAGTGTCAATGGGACTGCTACCACTAGACTACATACTACAAGGATTTGTTTCTTGTGATCTGTCCAATAGCTTTTCTTGAATATGTAGCAGCCTGCTTACTTTCCAGGACAGATTTCCATTAATGGCATCGATTAGTGTTCTAACTGATTTTCTTAGGTCGACAGCCAAAATTGACTCCTCGAGGCCTACTATCCTATTTCTCCAACATGTGTTTTTGACATGACAGCCAACATTGTGGAAATACTGATAAGACCCAAAATGGAAGGAGTGGATAGAATTTCAAAATTAAGGTTGGTTAAAGGTGTCCTTTTATCTGCACACTTGCATTTTCTGTAATTCCCACCTTCAACCAGCTGAATGTTGATCTATGTTGCAAGTAAGCTGCCTTTCTGTTATAGCGCCTCCACACAGTACCCTCAAAAGAAGATGCATTTAGAGGTGAAAATGAGGCTGAGATGCTCTTTCTATTACTGAAGCAATCTCAATTTGAAATGATTTGTGATTCCATTAAACAAAATATTTAGCCAATGTATTTTAGATGCTTGGAAAGCATACATATTTTCTTTCTTTTTTGAGTGGTATTACAGAACTGTGACCATTTTTATTAGCCATCATCTACAATATCATCTCTAAATTATTTTCCAATATTCCAGGCATGTCTGAATCTTAAAGATTTTCTGGAGTTTTGTGATTCAACAGAAACAACTTTAAAACTCTACTGAAATTCATTTATGCAATTAATTGTTTATGCTGAACTTTTCCCTTGAAACTTTTGATCATTTTGGAACATGTTTGTAAGGCTGTTTTATTGCTACTACAATAGTAACAATGAAACAAGATATCCCTGCCGAGATAAGAATCATAGTAGCAGGCTGAAAAGACTGGTCCTAAAAACCAGACTCCACCTGATAAGACTGATAATTTAATTAAACTTTATATATATATATATAGTTGAAATAAAGGATCTGACCTAAGAAGAGCTGCTTAAAGCAAATGCAGAAACTAAGGTACCTCAACCAAATACTGACACGGTCAGTGACAAAAGTAAAATAGAACAATAAATTAGTCACAATAACACATAATTAAGAGAGATATTGTAAAGATAAAATGAAATAACATTTCGGTAGGAACAAAGTTAATAAAGGTTAGTTCTTATCTTAGTCATCTAGTGCTGCTGTAACAGAAATACCACAAGTGGACTGCTTTAACAAAGATAAATTTATTCCTTCACAGTCTAGGAGGCTAGAAGACTGAATTCAGGGTGCCAGCTCCAGGGAAAGGCGTTCTCTCTCTGTCGGCTCTGGAGTAAGGTCCCTGTCATCAATCTTCCCCTGGTCTAGGAGCTTCTCAGGCTCAGGTCCAAAGGACATGCTCTGCTCCTGTCACTGCTTTCTTGGTAGTATGAGGTCCTCCTGTTTCTCTGCTCACTTCTTTCTTATATCTCAAAAGAGATTGGCTTAAGACATGACCTAATCTTGTAGACTGAGTCCTGCCTCATTAACATAACTACCACTAATCCTACCTCACATCAGGTGACAAAATGGTGCACAATCACACAATACTGGGAATCATGGACTAGCTAAATTGACACACATTTTGGGGGGACACAATACAATCCATGAGAGTTCTCTTCCCTCTTAATTTTGTTTATCCTTCCCTGGGTCCTAATATATTAGAAATGATGATAAGGAAGGGAGAAAAATAGTATGGCACATTTTAAAAATAAATTATTTGTTGTAATGACACATGCCACTTATTTACCAGTTGTCTTTATATCAATTCTGACTTGTGGCCACCTCATGTGTGTCCAAGTAGAACTGGGCTCCATAGCATTTCCAATGGCCAATTTTTTGGAAGTACATTGCCAGGCCTTCCTTCTGAGGCGTCTCTGGTTGAACTTGAACTGCCAACCATTCAGTTAGCAGGCAAGTACATTAACAGTTTGAACCACCCAGAGATGTCACATATAGGTTGCATATAAAGTTGTTTTAAAGAAATATACTGTACCTGTACCCACTGCCATCGAGTCGATTCCAACTCACAAAGACTCTATCGGCAAAAGAAGAACTGCCCTATAGGGTTTCCAAGGAGTGGCTGGTAGATTTGAACTGCCAAACTTCTGGTTAGCAGCCAAACTCTTAACCACTGTACCACCAGGGCTCCTTAAAAAAATACAGCAACCTTGAAAAAGAATAACCACAGATGGATTTTTAGTGCTACCTAAGCACTTCCACCAATAACTCCATTTTATTCTTACACAAATATGATAAACGTTATTACAATACTCATTGTATGGAAGTGGAAATTGAGGCTCATAGAGTTTGTGATTTGTTTGAGGTCACAGAACACTGCAGGTTGTAAAACAGGGATTTGAACCCAGTTCTCGAGACTATGGTGTACACTTATAACTGGCATGCATACTGCCTCTCAACAAAAAGAAAATGGATTGATTCAGAAAGAAAAATGAGGATGAAAGTTTGCTAAAATTAACAGCTCTGGATAAAGTGGTAAAATGCCTCCAATGTTGAACTGCAGACCCAAATTTTAACCCTGAGAAGAGAAAGTTTGTGTGCAAGAGCTGAAAGCTCTCTTTAAATAAGTGCTAGTCTTGGAGTCTGTCACAAGTAAATCCCTTTGTGGTGCAAAGGGTTCAGCGTTAGACTAACCAAAAAGTCTGAAGAAAGGCTTGGCAATCTGTTTGTGAAAGGTCACAGCCTTGAAAACCCTATGGAGCACAGTTCTGCTCTACACACATGGGGTCACCATGAATTGGGACTGGCTGGACAGCAACTGAGGTTTTTTTTTTTTGGTAACTAGAGAAACCAGGTATTATTTTGGGTGTTTGCTTCAGTAAGTTATCTCAGCCTACCAGAGCCAATGGATGGGAGTTATACTGAGACAGATTTTGGCTGAATGCAAGAAAGCAAAACAAAACAAAAATTTCCAGTAAACAAGGCTGCCCAAAGTGTCGAAGTTCAAGCAGACATAAGAATCTGTATGAGAGATGCTACAAGTAGTCCAGGTCACCTTCTCTTCCAATTGAAAGGAGATCTAAAGACCCCTCCAACCTTTGGATTTTCTCATTTCCAGTTTTATTGACAGGATCTTGAGCTTCATGACATTGGTCCCTTGGACAAAAAATGTTACCAATAAAGTAACAATATGCCTGTTTTTAAGTGAAAATGTATAATTATAACAAAACCAGGCCTTCAAAATTTGGAGCATAATTTATATCATTATTTCATAACAGTATAAAAAGTATTGTCCATGGTATACCCTAACCTATGGAGATGTCTTAACGGTTCCCCTAATCACAAATCTTCATAAAGTTGTTGTTCAATTATATGAATCAGAGACACACATCTAATAAGGGATGTAGGTTTTAGTGGAAAGTGTAACAGTGCTTAAAACTCATTTTCTTATGGCATATTCTTTTTTTTTATTTTGAAAATTTTCATTCTCTTGTGCCATGTGTTTGGTGCAGTAGGATAGACCTGGGTTGCCTTCTGGTTGAAAGTCCCAACTGGTCCCTTATTCTGGGCCTGATAGGACCAGGGCTGAGATCCAAGGCAGAGAATGGGATGCTTATGCCAGCTGGGCTTCTGGCTTTTCTCCCTAATTTCTTTCTTTACTCTTAATTTTCCAAACAATTTTCAGTCATCAGAGTGTTAGCATTTGGGATACCATGATTAGCACTTATTCCCTATCTATACTACAACTAGAGTGAAGAAATGGGTCCTTTAGTTTAGTTAATAGTAATGTGTCAATGTCAGTTTCTTAGTTTTGAACACCATGGTAATGTAAGACATTAACAACAGGGGAAACTGGCTGTGGGGGTACATGGGAACTCTGCATTATCTCTGCAACTTTTCTGTAAACCTAAAATTATTCCAAAATAAAACGTTTCTTCAAAAAACGGGTCCTTATAAAGCTCATGTAAGGTTTAACAGGGTAGCATCATGTAGGAATTTGGGGTCTGAGTCTTAGCTAAGGACTATTATTGCACATTTTAAAGTATTTGCCTTAAGAGTAATAATGTAATGCTAAGTGGGGGATTCTGGGTAGTTAAATAATTCAGCATCATATCCCTCTGTTTTTCCCTCAGGGACACAATTAACAAACACTAAATATACCTTTTCTCCTTGATTATTAGAAATACAAAGCACAAGTGTTCTTTCCCTTGGACCAAAGTGGTTGGGGAAGAAGGAACAGGATAGAGAAATAAATACTGGGATTATTTTCACCTCTGCATTCCAATAAAACCAACATGTCAAGAGTGCTTAATCTGATTGCTGTAATGCTAGTTTGGAAAGAAATTAGAATCATAGTATGAGCTGAGAGCTCAAAGTGTTCATCAGCAACTCGGACCTTCTAGCCTTAGCCATCAATTATACTGGGTGTTTGAGCTGACCCAGAAAATTTTTGATTAAAAATAAAGTTAAAGTTACTATGCTTGTATGAGTCAGAATTGACTCAATGGCAATGGGTTATACTTGTACATACACAAGTCTATACAACAAATCATTCTCATTATCACTCTCTATGAATAGGTTTGGCTGCTCTTCTTAAAGTATACCAACATTATGATGAAAGCAAAACATTCTACTATTAGGATTGGATGAAAGACTCAAATACTAAAAACATATATTTTGTCAAAAGAAAACAACTCACATATTCAGTCTAGAGATGTACTCCACAAAGGAGGTCAAGAAAATCCCCATATTTCCAAAGGCATGATAGACAGCTTCTACCTCAAGTAAAAATGTACCACTTCTCTCACAGGTAAATGCCTCTCAGACATGCTGAATTCAAGTGTCCAAAGAGCAATTAAGATAGCCTAACTAAAATGCAAAGAAAAAGGTAAGAAAGTGAAAGCAACTTTGCTATTATTAGTTATCATCTAGTCAAGCCCTACTCATGGCAACCTTATGCGCAATGGAACAAAATGCTACCTGTTCCAGTGCCATCCCCGTTATCGATTTGGCATCTGACCGTTGTAATCCAAAGGTATTTCACTGGCTGATTTTCAGAACTAGAACACTAGGCCTTTCTTCCTAGTCCATCTTAGCCTGGAGGCTTCACTGAAACCATTCAGCATCATTGCAACACGCAATTTTATGAGGGGTGAAATCAAAAGAGAGCTTATTTTGTTGGCCATCACAGAGGTTCAAGAGGAGTATGTCATAGGGAAAGAACTACTGAGCTATATTTTATGGCATTATGAGGAAGCATAAAAAGTTTAAAGGGAGCAGGCTCAGCAACTCCATACAACATTTGTCTCTACTTTCCAGGAGAAACTCAGACAAAATGCAACCCACAAGGGTCTTTACAGCCTTCCATAACCAACCTTGTTTCTTGAGCAGTTACATAATTTTTTTAATGCTGCTGCCCAAATAATTGATAACTTGCTGGTGGAGAAAGGGGACAGCGAGGAGACATAGGGGTTGCACTGGGCAGATACTGGAGACGGCTTGTGTAGATGTAGAAAGAAAACAGAATTGAGAGTGTGCAATTTCCCAGTAAAAACAAATGAAATGATACACATTTTGAGGCTGGTTCCAAGGAGGGAGAGTGGAAATAGGATGCTCATAAAATTCCTATCTAAGGTATATTATGGGATTTGTTAGAAAGGTATCTTATAAGTGAAAGAAATAAAAGGATATTTGCAAAGCTAAGCTAGAAGGGAAGAAACAAGCAAAGAACATTCAACAAATTCTGGTTCTGGAAAGTAAATGTATCAAGGCCAATAACGTAAATTTTATGTAACATATAAAACTTGTACTTACTCAGGGATGCCCTATTTGAGCAAATACTTAGATAAACATCAAATCCTTTGACCAGGACATTCTATTTCTAGATATCCACCCCACAGAAATATTTGCACTTGTAGAAGACAAAAGATTCATGTTTAATAAGGATGACCACCGTGACACTGGTGGCTTTAGCAAAAATATAGAAATAATCTGGGTGTCCATCAAGAAAGAAATGTTTATAATATAGGCAACCATGCCATGGTATACATCACAACTGTTAAACAAAATATAGTACTGACATGAAACAATGGCTATTATATATTGATAAAAGCATGTGGCAGAACAATATCTTTAGTATGGTGTCATTTATATGTTTGCATATGCATATAATACCAGCAACACCTATTAAGCATTTTTGAGTAGCAGAGTCCATATACCATAGTAATTAAGAGTATTAACTCAGAGTTAGACTGCCTGGGCTTCATAAGCTAATCCTGTCATTTACCAGCTGTGTCACCTTGGGCAAGTGTTACTTAACCCCTTTGGACCTCAGTTTCAACATCCATAAAATAGGCATAATATTTGTGACGATTACATGCCTTAATACATGAAAAGTGCTTAGAATAGTATTTGGTATATGTTGGTGCTGTTGTTAGGTGCCATCCAATCAGTGCTGACTCACAGAACCAAACACTGCCCAGTCCTGCACCAACCTCACAATTATTGCTATGTTTGAGCCCACTGTTGCAGTCACCGTAGCAATCCACCTTGTTGAGGGTCTTCCTCTTTTTCACTGACCCTCTATCCTACCAAGCATGTTGTCCTTCTCCAGAGACTGGTCCCTCCTAATAACATGTCCATCCTCACTTCTAAGAAGCACTCTGGCTGTACTTATTCCAAGACAGTCTTGTTGGTTCTTCTTGCAGTACATGGCATATTCAATATTCTTTGCCAACGCCACAATGCAAATGTGTCAGTTTTGCTTTGGTCTTCTTTATTCTTTGCCCTGCTTTCACATGCACATGAGGCAATTAAAAACACCATGACATGGGTAGGGCCAACGTAGTCCTCAAAGTGACATCTTTGCTTTTCAACACTTTAAAAAGGTCTTTTGCAGCAGGTTTGCCCAATGCAATGCTTCCTTTGATTTCTTGGCTGCTGCTTCCATGGGCTTGATTGTGGATCTAAGTAAAATGAAATCCTTGACGACTTCAGTCTTTTCTCCAGTTATCATGATGTTGGGTACAGTTGTAAGGATTTTTGTTTTATGTTCAGGTGTAATCCAACCTGAAGGCTCCAGTCTTTGATCTTCATCAGTAAGTACTTCAAGTCCTCTTCAATTTCAGCAAGCAAGGTTGTATCATTTGCATAATGTAGGTTGTTAATGAGTCTTCCTCCAATCCTATTGCTGCATTCTTCATATACTCCAGCTTCTCAGATTATTTGCTCATCATACAGACTGAATAAGTATGGTGAAAGGCTACAACATGGACACACAACTTTCCTGATTTTTAAACCATGCGGTATCCCTTCCTCTGTCCTAATGACTGCCTCTAGGCCTATGTACAGGTTCTGCATAAGCACAATTAAGTGTTTTGGAATTCCCATTCTTTGCAATGATATCTAGAATTTGTTGTGATCCACACAGTTGAATGCATTTGCATAGTCAATAAAACACAGGTAGCCTTCTTTCTGGTATTCTGTGCTTTCAGCCAAGATCTGTCTGACATCAGCAATGGTATCGCTAGTTCCGCATCCTCTTCTGAATCTGGCTTGATTTTCTGGGAGTTTTCTGTCAATGTACTGCTACAATTGCTTTTGAATTATCTTCAGGAATATTTTGTTTGTGTGTGATATTAATAATACTGTTAGATAATGTCTGCATTCTGTTGGATTACCTTTTTTTGTAATGGGCACAAATATGGATCTCTTCCAGTTGGTTGGTAGGTAGCTGTCTTCCAAATTTCTTGGCATAGATGAGTGAGCACTTCCAGTGCTGTATTCATTTGTGGAAACATCTCAATTTGTGTTTCGTCAATTTCCGGAGCCTTGTTTTTCACCAATGCCTTCAATGCAGCTTAGATTTCCTCCTTTGATACCATCAATTCTTGATCTTATGCTACCTCCTGAAAAGTTTGAACATAGACTAATTCTTTTTTGTGCAGTGATTCTGTGTATTCCTTCTATCTTATTTTGATACTTCCTGAGCATTCAGTATTTTGCCCATAGAATCCTTCAATATTGTAACTCAAGACTTGAATTTTTTCTCCAGTTCTGTCAGCTTGAGAAATGCCAAGCATATTCTTCCCTTTTGGTTTTCTAACTCCAGGTCTTTGCACTTTTTTTTTTAATAATACTTCATCTTGTCTTCTTGACCCACCCTTTGAAATCTTCTGTTCATCTTTTTTACTTCACCATTTCTTCCATTACCTTTTAGCTATTCTACATTCAAGAGTAAGTTTCAGAGTCTCTTCCAACATCAATTTTGGTCTTTTATTTCTTCCCTGTCTTTTTAATGACCTCTTGCTTTCTTCATGTATGATGTCTTTGATATCATCCCACAACTTGTTTGGTCTATGGTCATTAGTGTTTAATGAGTCAAATCTATTCTTAAGATGTACAAAGACCTGGAGTTAGAAAACCAAAAGGGAAGAATTTAGAGAAATTCAGTTGGTATATACTCCAGGTCATATTTTGGCTCTTGCAGACTTGTTTTAATTTTCTTCAGCTTCAACTTGGACTTGCATATGAGCAACTGATGGTCTGTTCTGCAGTTGGCCCCTGGCCTTGTTCTGATGATATTGATTGAGCTTTTCCATCATCTCTTTCCACAGTTGTAGTCAATTTGATTCTTGTGTTTTCCATCTGGTGAGGTCCACCTGTATAAAAAAAAAGCTGTCGTTTATGTTGTTGAGAAAAGGTAATTGCAATGAATAAGTCATTGGTACATAGTAAAGGCTAAATAAACGTTATCTATTTTCATTTTGTGTGTTAGGCACTGTTTGAAGTGCCTTACACACATTTATCTGCATAGCTATTCCATGAAATAGATATTAGTATTATCATCATTTTGCAGATGAAAAAATTGAAAGAGAAAGGTGACTTAACTCATCTAAAGTCACATGGGAGCCCTGGTGGCACAGTGGTTAAGAGCTCGGCTGCTAACCAAGAGGTTAACAGTTTGAATCCACCAGCTCCTCCTTGAAAACTGTATGAGGCAGTTCTACTATGTCCTACAGAGTCACTATGAGTCAGAAGAGACTTGATGACAATTTTTTTTTAAATAAGGTCACTATGAGTTGGAATTGACTTGATGACAACAGGGATTTTTTAAGGTCACACAGCTCGTAAACCTTGTAGATTATATTTGAATGCAAGTAATCTGGTTCCAATACCTGCTATTAATGACTACTTTCTATCACTTCTACATACCCCTGCAGGTGAGTAAGTACACACACACACACAGACACCTAGAGAAATACCTGGTAGTGGTTAACTTTTGATGAGCAGTGAAATATTGCTAAAAAGAGACTGTTTTATTGGATTATATGGTGAAGCTATTCAAGTTATACTTGTGCAACCTAAATAATAAATACCTAATAAAACATCAAAACATTGCAGTCAATAAATAGAAGTTATTCATTATAGTTGACTCAGGATAAAAATTAGTCACACCTAAGCTAGGAGATTTTGATAAGTGAGGATACAGGTTATTTATATGTTCCCTACTCATCATATTTTGTGGTTTATGACATTAGCTAACAGTTCATCTGTTCATTGCAAGTGGATTAAAAACCTAAATACAAAAGGCAAAATCACAAAGCAGAAAATATAAGAGAGTAACTTCATAATGTGAGATCAGGTGAAAGTTTCTTTAAAAAGACAGAAAAAGCACTAACCACAGAGGGAAAGATTGATAAATTCATTTATGATAAATTTAAGAATGTCTGTTTATAAAAAGGCATCATCAAAAGAGGGAAACAGCAAGACACAGAATGCTAAAAGATACTTGTAAAAGACTGACAAAAACTAGTAAAAAATAAAAAAGTACCCATAATATATAAAGAATTTCTGAAATCAGTGACACTAAGATTGAAAAATAGAAAAATCAGAAAAATATTTTTAAATGGAACTTTATGAAAGAGGGAATGCAGATGACTAATAAATGTATGAAGATGAGTTCCAACATATATTCATGGGAATGTAAATTAAAACCACAATGAGATAGGCAATGAGAGCATCAGTGACTAAAATTCTGTGTTTTGTTTTCTAGAAAGTCTGTGTTAGCATGCATCAGTTACTGTCTTTCAACACTGTTTTTCAGAAGGCAAAGGGGTAGTGTCTTTTTTTTAATTTCTCATACAAAAATTTATATATATATTGTTTTGTGACATTAGTTTTAATCCCCACAATGTGACAGCACACTCCCCCTTTCCACCACAGGTTTCCCTTGTCCATTCAGCCAGTTCCTGTCCCTTCCTGCCTTCTCATCCTGCTTCCGGGTAGGAGCTGCCCATTTGTTCTCCTGTATCTGACTGAACTAAGAAACACACTCCTCATGTATATTATTTTTTTGTTTTATTGTCCAGCCTAATCTTTGTCTGAAGAGTGGGCTTTGGGAATGGTTTCAGTTATGGATTAACAGAAGTGTCTGGGGACCAGAGTTTCAGGGGCTCCTCCAGTCTCTGTCAGACCATTAAGTCTGGTCTTTTTATGTGAATTTGAGTTCTTTTAAAATCAGGGATACCTGCAGCAGCTCTTTAAGTTAACTGAGTCATTACATATTTGATTACTGCACACTAATGATAAGGGGTATTCAAACCTACTTATCTGAAGGAGGAAGCACTGAGCAGATCAGTGAGCTGTCCCCAAATGAGGGCAATGGATATTTATTTAATAAATTTGCCATAGATTCAGTTAAAAGCCTTCAGTCACCTGCTATAAGTTTTGATTGAAGATCCTGAAAATGTATTGAATGACATTTTTTATGTGAGTACCAGTGCATAATAATTCAGGCAAATGGACACAAAATTGTTCAACATTTCTTGGGAAAAAAAAGTAGATCATCATTACTCCAAAGTAATAATCTATACCCCAGTTGAAGGACACTAAGATTCAGATAATTTTGGTCAGCTTATGATTTCTCTTTGGCCATTAAATTTCACTTCAAAGACTCCTCTTTCCCATTGATAGAACACGTGAGAAGAGTCTTCCTTCATGCTTGCATAACCTTTGCCATCAAAACACTTTAGCAGCTTTTATCCTATAACTTCATCTATTTCTGACATTTGTCTTGTCTTTCTCTGTAGTGAGAGCATAGCTTATAACTAATGTCCCTGAAATCCCATGAGCACAGAATGCCTGATAATAAAATGGAAATTCTGATATTTCGTAACTCCCTGACTCAATGACTGCCAGAAAGCCAAAGCGAGAAGGAAATGCAGTATGCTAATACCCATTTAAGACTGAAGGTTTAAATGTAAAGAGCCACAGATGGGTATCAGGGGACTTGAGTTCTATGCCCGGGTCCTACTCTTACTAGGTGTAACACCATGGACAGGCCACTAAAACTCTCTTATCTTCCATGTCTTAATCAGTAAAATGAAAATAGGATCAAGAGGTGAAATGCTTACCTAGATTTTCCAATCTAAGAAATCACAGACTGGACTGGGTTGGACTGGAAATCATAGGAAAGACTAGTGTGTTTAAATTATTTTTTTTAATTTAATGTTTGTTGAAATTAACATGTTGGCTAGCTGGGAAGAGGAGTATTGGAGACTACATTGTAAAAAAGTTCTATGAAAGAAAAAGGAATACTTTTAGTGCTTTATGAGAGGAAGTATGTACTCTATTCCACGCAATAAGGTATTAAGGTAGATTCACTGGACTTCAAAGGGTCATTTCAGGTAATTATTAGCTTTACTTCCAGGTTTACTCAAAATAACAAATATTTTAATTTCAAAGTGTTATGATATTTACTTCATTTGGCATGTAGCCTCTTTAATAACTACCAGCCACTCTTTTTTTTTTTTAACTCCTTGGAAACCCTATTGGTTCTCTTTAATGAACTCACACGGATTTTTTTTTAAGGAGAAAGTGTCTGATAATGGTTATGGCTTGAAGATATGTGTATGAATTTCACAGATTATTAGGACTTATAGCAACCAAATGCCAATCTTGACTGGAATCACTGTCATTGTTTTTAGGATCCATCATTCAGATAAAATGGCTGAAAAAATGCAAACACTTATACAACTCTAGACAGAGATGCAGAGGATTCGTACAAAGAAGGATTTTTTTTGGAGAATTTATTTGAAATCGATAACCCCTCTAAGTGAAGTAAAGGGCTGAGAGATTGAGAATGGAAGAAGCTGCCTTGAATGTAGCCCAGATGAATAGTGACTCAGAGATAGAACCATCTGTTAGCCGTTTTGTGGCCTATGAACAATGAGTTAGCAGTATCATTCCAAACCCAGATGGTTGAGAGGCCATCTTGTAAACAATGTCAATATGCTTGGCCCAAAATGACACCATTTCTGGCAGAAGCGATTTCAAAGATCAAGTGTTCACATGTTAAACTTTTTGGTTCCCTGCTCTAAAGACTCAGGCAAAACAGTACAAGGAAACCTGACCCCATGCTTCTCATAATTAAGGGCTCACAAATCAAGGGCTTCATTGTATTTCTAAAAGTGTTCATCAAGAATATTTTTTCGGACTAGAACGGTATTTCCAAAGGGTGCCATAAGAGAATAAAGTAGAGGTCAAAAATAACACAACAATAACACCAAAAGGATGCCTAGGCTGGAAGGATTTAATTAGTTGATCAGATCTTACTAATATCTTGGCAACTGCAAAGAGGTGTACCTTATTATATGCAACAAAATTATTCCTTAAATTTTGCAAAAGAGTAATTCTTTTTCTAAATCATATATTTTAATTGATGCAAGTAAGCTGGCTATATAAATTAAATCTTGGTTGCATCCTTTAATAAAGGTCATAACTTTGAAAAGTGAATAGTCAACACCTAGTTTTTCCATATTTTAAGTTCATATTTTTATGTACAGTTTTCATAAAGTGAAGCATTTAGGCAACTGAAATAGAAATATGAAAAATATATTTAATGTGTTTCACATTTGCTTTCATTGTAAGTAAATTCATTAAACCTGGCTGTCGGCCAATCACTCTAGACCTTTACAACTTTTCAATGTGTTAAGTAGAGGGGCAGAGTCCAGAGCCAAGATACGCAGAAAAGAAAGCAATTGGGGAAAAATACTTTTTGGAAAAAAAAAAAAAGCACCCTTTGTATCAACCAACAATTGCCTCCCCATTTTTCAGAATGACAGGAAGAAAAATAAGGGAAGATTAAGAAGGCTGCCAGATGTCTAACAGGATTCTCAACAGAGTAGCAGGGAAAGAAGGAAAAAAAAAAAAAAAAGACACAAACTTCCTGCTTTCTCTAGTCCATTTGGTAAAGGATTCTGACACATCGAGATGATTAGTCATGTAATGAGGAAGATAATACAAATGCCATATATATTTAAAATTAAATTTATTTCCATATTAAAGTTTTTACCAAATTCTGAATATTGGTTTATATTGAACTGTGGGAATATGTGTACAATAAAGGTAAATGGGATTATGGCAGTTAATTTGCAGGATATCCCTTTATAGACTACTTTTGTTTCTTAACTTAAAGAATGTTATGATACCTTATTCTTGAATTGTCATGATAAATATTATAAAATATTATGAACATTATGAAATGATTACCTGAAATTGTCAATGTCATTTTAAATTAATTAAGCAATACGTCACGCACTTTGGTTTTCACTGAATGTCTTTTTATGGTATAATTTTCATTAAAAAAAAACAAATTATGTTTGAAAGAAGAAAAAATAAAAAGTTTAAGCTTCTAAATTGCAGAAAAACCAAAATGTGATGGACCTGCATGAAAAGAAGAAAAAAACTCTATAGGGCAAAGAACATTAATAGAAGTCTAAAATATATGAGGAGAAACACCATTCTTGGATGGGAAGAGTTAACACTTTATAATAACTAATTCTCCCCAAGTTTATTTTAAAACAAACTTAATCAAATCTAATATTACTTTTCATATCTCGACAAAGTTATTGTATTTAAATATTTTTTGAAATGTATATGTATAGTGAAGAGCCAAGATGACGGAATAGACAGACGCTTCTGGTGAGCCCTCTTTACAACAAAGACCCAAAAAAACAAGTGGAACGAGCATATTTGTGACAAGGTGGGAGCCCTGAGCTTCAAAGGCAACCTTAGAAAATGAACTGAGGGGCAGGGGGAGGAAGAGACCATTCAGAAGCAGAGAGGAGTTACCACACCTGAATTGCGGGGAGCCCTCAGGCACCATCCCCAGAGAGGGAACGGTGGGCTGGTACTAACTAGCGTTTGGCTGCAGTTTCCTCCCGGAGAAGCAGCCAGCCACACACCATACTCATACCTCTAGAACCTGAGGAGAACGGAGCCCTCGGCAAAAGCTAAGTACTCGCATTTATTTTAATGCAACCACCCCACCTGCAAACCGGCATCACTGGCTGAATTCCCTGGGCCTGAGATAGGCATTATTGAGCACCTAGAGCCATCCTCCAGGCCTTGGGGGAGGAAAAAATTTGCATCTGGGGGAAAAGATAACTTGCTAGCTCCACTAACTGGAGGAACTCAGGACAGAAGCACCTCCTGTCCAGGCATAAAACATGCATTGACTTTGAGGACCTTTCCCTTCTGCGTGGACATGTGTGGGTCTATTTCGGGAGAATAGGCCCTTGTTGGCAAACTCCAACCATTACAGCTGTGCAGTGGAGAGGTGGGAGTTTGATGTTTGACATTGCTTTGCCTATTAAACAAGGTACTCACCTACCCATATCAGGGACCTAAGGACTGGTAGTTCCACTCAGGTCACTCAGCCCACCATGAAAGGGACCCGAAGATAACTGGTACCTCTCAGTCCTTAAAACCAAAAACTTTGGGTGCCAATGGTCCGTCTGTAGAACCCACCCACCTGCACGCTCTAGGGAACATGGGCATGCTTTCCTCAGAGACACTCAGGGGTTGGTTCTCAGCCCACTGCCTTGTTCAGAGCGTGACCCCCTGCTGCAATCAGATACCGGTATATACGCCAATCACCCCTGCCCTCTAAGACTGTAGATAGAGCCTGTACCACACACTTGATGATCAGCTACCTAAAACCTGAGCTGAATTCATACAAGAAAACTGAATGGACTCCTGGACTGATATACCTGATAACAGCTCTAGCCATCTGAGGAGAGGATATCAGAGCGCCAAAGGTGAAAATAATCAAAGTAACTCACTCAAGCAACCCACAGGGGTATACCAAAGCAAAACAAAGCAAGAAGCTATGACACAGTAAGCAAGCAGAAACTAATACAATATAGATGGCTCGGAGACAACAGTCAATACCAAGTCACATGAAGAAACAGACCATGATCACCTCAACAGGCTCTCAAAACAAAGAATCCAGGGATCTTCTAGATGAAAGTGCATTCCTGGAATTACCAGAGCCAGAACACAAAAGTTTAATATACAGAACCCTTCAATACATCAGGAAGGAAATGAGGCAATATGCAGAACAAGCCAAGGAACACATAGATAAAACAATTCAAGAAATTAGAAAGATTACTCAGGAACATGATGAAAAGTTTAATAAGCTGGAAAAATCCAGACAGACAGCAATCAGAAATTCAGATTAACAGTAAAATTACAGAAGTAGACAACTCAATAAAGTCAGAGGAGCCGAATTGAGCAAGTAGAAGCTAGAATTTCTGAACTCAAAGATAACTCACTTGGCACTAATATATTTGAAGAAAAATTGGATAAAAGAACTAAAAAAAAATGAAGAAACCTTCAGAATCATGTGTGACTATATCAAGAGAAATAACCTACGAGTGTTTGGCATACCAAAACAGGGACGGATAACACAAAATACAGAACGAATTGTTGAAGATTTGTTAGCAGAAAACTTCCCTGATATAGAGAAAGATGAGAAGATATCTATCCAAGATGCTCATCGAACTCCACATAAGGTAGATCTTAGAAGAAAGTCACCAAGACATATTATAATCAAACTTGCCAAAACCAAAGATAAAGAGAGAATTATAAGAGCAGAAAGGGATAAACGAGAAGTCACCTACAAAGGAGAGCCAATAAGAATTAACTCGGACTACTTGGCAGTAACCATACAGGCAAGAAGGCAATGGGTTGACATATCTAAAAAATTGAAGGAAAAAAATTGCCTGCCAAGAATAATATATCCAGCAAAACTGTCTCTTAAATATGAAGGTGAAATTAGGACATTTCCAGATAAAAAAAAATTTATGGAATTTGTAAAAACCAAACCAAAACTAAAAGAAATCCTAAAGGGAGTTCTTTGGTTAGAAAATCAATAATATCAGGTATCAACCCAGGACTAGAACACTGGGCAGAGCAACCAGAGGTCAACCCAGACAGAGAAATAAAAAAAAAAGCAAGATAATAAAAAAAATTTTTTTAAAGCTCAAAACAGGGTAACAGCCATGTTATTATATAAAAGAAGGCAATATTAGAATAATAAAGAGGGACTAAGAAATTTAATCATAAACCTTCCACATGGACAGGAAGATGCAGTGATAGAAAGAAATAAGAGGTTTAAATTTAGAAAAATGGGGTAAATAATACGGTAACCACAAAGGAAACAAACTATCCTACTCGTCAAAATAAAATACAAGGGAAAAATACAGACTAACCAGAAACAAAATCAACAGCAACGAATATGAGGAAAGGACGATATATAAAGAAAATCTATTCAGCACATAAAATTAAGCGGGAAAAAGAAACTGTCAACCATACACAAAAAAGACATCAAAATGATAGCACTGAATTCATACCTATCCGTAATTATCCTGAATGTAAATGGACTAAATGCACCAATAAAGAGACAGAGAGTGGCAGAATGGATTAAAAAAACAAGATCCGTCTATATGCTGCCTACAAGAGACACACCTTAGACTTAGAGACACAACCTAAAACTTAAAGGTTGGAAAAAAAATACACCAAGCAAACAACAATCAAAAAAGAGCAGGAGTGGAATATTAATTTCTGACAAAATAGACTTTAAAGTTAAGTCCATCAGAAAGGATAAGGAAGGACACTATATAATGATTAAAGTGACAATACACCAAGAGGATATAACCATATTAAATATTTATGCACCCAATGACAGGGCTGCAAGATACATAAAACAAACTCTATCAGCAATGAAAAGTGAGATAGACAGCTCTACAATAATAGTAGGAGACTTCAACACACCACTTTCAGTGAAGGACTGGACACCCAGAAAGAAGTTCAATAAAGACACGGAAGATCTAAATGCCACAATCAACCAACTTGACCTCATAGACATATACAGATCACTCCACTCAACAGCAACCAGATGTACTTTCTCTTCTAGTACACATGGAACATTCTCTAGAATAGACCACAAATTAGGTCATAAAGCAAGCCATAGCAGAATCCAAATATTGAAATATTACAAAGCATCTTCTCTGACCATAAGGCCATAAAAGTGGAAATCAATAACAGGAAAAGCAGGGAAAATAAATCAAACACCTGGAATCTGAACAATACCTTGCTCAAAAAACACTGGATTATAGAAGACATTAAGGATGGAATAAAGAAATTCATAGAATCCAATGAAAATGAAAACACTTCCTATCAGAACCTTTGGGATACAGCAAAAGCGGTGCTCAGAGGCCAATTAATATCAATAAATGCACACATCCAAAAAGAAGAAAGGGCCAAAATCAAGGAATTATCCCTACAACTTGAACAACTAGAAAGAGAACAACAAAATAAACCCTCAGGCACCAGAAGAAAACAAATAATAAAAATTAGAGCTGAACAAAATGAAATAGAAAACAGAAAAACAATTGAAAGAATTAACAAGACAAAAACTGGTTTTTTGAAAAAATCAACAAAATTGATAACCCATTGGCCAAACTGACTAAAGAAAAACAGAAGATGAAGCAAATAACACGAAGAAGAAATGAGATGGGCGATATTACAACAGACCCAACTGAAATTAAAAGAATCATATCCGATTACTATGAAAAATTGTACTCTAACAAATTTGAAACCTAGAAGAAATGGATGAATTCCTAGAAACACACTAACTACCTAAATTAACACAAACAGAGGTAAAAAAAAAAAAAGAACAACTAAATAGACCCATAACAAAAGAACAGATTGAAAAGGTAATCAAAAAACTCCAACAAAAAAAAGCCCTGGTCCAGACAGCTTCACTGCAGAGTTCTACCAAAGTTTCAGAGAAGATTTAACACCACTTCTACTAATGGTATTTCAGAGTATAGAAAAGGATGGAATACTCCCAAACTCATTCTATGAAGCCAGCATATCCTTGATACCAAAACCAGGTAAAGACAGCACAAGAAAAGAAAATTATAGACCTATATTCCTCATGAAAGTAGATGCAAAAATCCTCAACAAAATTCTAGACAATAGAATTCAACAACTTATCAAGAAAATAATTCAGCATGACCAAGTGGGATTCATACTAGGTATGCAGGGATGGTTCAACATTAGAAGAACAATTAATGTAATCCACCACATAAATAAAACAAAAGATAAGAATCACATGATTTTATCAATTGATGCAGAAAAGGGATTTGACAAAGTTCAACAGTCATTTATGATAAAAACTCTCAGCAAAATAGGAATAAAAGGAAAATTCCTAAACGTAATAAAGGGCATTTATACAAAGCCAACAGCCAACATCACCCTAAATGGAAAGAGCCAGAAAGCATTCCCACCGAGATTGGGAACCAGACAAGGATGCCCTTTATCACCGCTCTTATTCAACATTGTGCTGGAGGTCCTAGCCAGAGCAATTAGGCTAGATAAAGAAATAAAGGGCATCCAGGTTGGCAAGGAAGAAGTCAAAGTGTCTGTATTTACAGACGACATGATCTTATACACAGAAAACCCTAAGGAATCTTCCAGAAAACTACTGAAACTAATAGAAGATTTCAGCAGAGTATTAGGTTACAAGATAAACATACAAAAATCAGTTGGATTACTCTACACCAACAAAAAGAACATCGAAGAGAAATTACCAAATCAATGCCATTTACAGTAGCCCCCAAGAAGATAAAATACTTAGGAATAAATCTTACCAGAGGTGTAAAAGACTTATGCAAAGTAAACTACAAAACACTTCTGCAAGAAACCAAAAGAGACTTACATAAGTGGAAAAACATACCTTGCTCATGGATAGGAAGACTTAACATTATAAAAATGTCTATTCTACCAACAGGGATCTATACATTTAATGCAATTCTGATCCAAATCCCAAGGACATTCTTTAATGAGATGGAGAGACAAATCACCAATTTCATATGGAAGGGAAAGAGGCCCCGGATAAATAAGGCATTACTGAAAAAGAAGAAAAAAGTGGGAGGCCTTACTTTACCTGATTTTAGAACGTTATTATACCACCACAGTAGTCAGAACAGCCTGGTACTGGTACAACAACAGATACATGGACCAATGGAATAGAATTGAGAATCCAGACATAAATCCATCCACATATGAGCAGTTGATATTTGACAAAGGCCCCAAAACAGTTAAATGGGGAAAAGACAGTCTTTTTAAAAAGAAATGGTGCTGGCAGAACTGGATATCCATCTGCAAAAAAATGAAACAAGACCCATACCTCACACCATGCAGAAAATTGAGCTCAAAATGGATCAAAGACCTAAATATAAAATCTAAAACAATTAAGATCATGGAAGAAAAATTAGGGACAACGTTAGGAGCCCTAATACATGGCATAAACAGTATACAAAACATTACTAACAATGGAGAAGAAAAACTAGACAACTGGGAGCTCCTAAAAATCAAACATCTATGCTCATCCAAAGACTTCACCAAAAGAGTAAAAAGACTACCTACAACCTGGGAAAAAGTTTTTAGCTATGACATTTCCCCTCAGAGCCTGATCTCTAAAATCTACATGGTACTGCAAAAACTCAGCTGCAAAAAGACAAATAACCCAATTAAAAAATGGGCAAAAGATATGAATAGAGACTTCACCAAAGGAGACATTCAGGAAGCTAACAGATACATAAGGAAATGTTCACGATCATTAGCCATTAGAAAAATGCAGATCAAAACTAAAATGAAATTTTATCTCGCTCCAACAAGGCTGGCATTCATCCAATAAACACAAAGAAATAAATGTTGGAGAGGCTGTGGAGAGATTGGAACACTTATACACTGCTGGTGGGAATGTCAAATAGTACAAACACTTTGGAAATCCATTTGGCGCTTTCCTAAAAAGCTAGAACTAGAAGTACCAGCAATCCCACTCCTCGGAATATATCCTAGAGAAATAAGAGCCTTTACACTAACAGATATATGCACACCCATGTTTATTGCAGCGTTGTTTACAATAGCAAAAAGATGGAAGCAACCAAGGTGCCCATCAATAGATGAATGGAGAAATAAATTATGGTATATTCACACAATGGATTACTACGCATCGATAAAGAACAGTCAGGAATCTGTGAAACATTTCATAACATGGAGGAACCTGGAAGGCATTATGCTGAGTGAAAATAGTCAGTTGCAAAAGGACAAAGATTGTATTAGACCACTATTATAAGAACTTGAGAAACAGTTTAAACAGAGAAGAAAACATTCTTTTGTGGTTACGAGAGCAGGGAGGGGGGAGGGTGGGAGAGGGGTATTCACTAACTAGATGGTAGATATGAACTACTTGAAATGAAGGGAAAGACAACACACAATACAGGGGAGGTCAGCACAACTGGACTAAACCAAAAGCAAAGAAGTTTCCTGAATAAGCTGAATGCTTCGAAGGCCAGTGTAGCAGGGGCAGGGGTTTGGGGACCATGGTTTCAGGGGACATCTAAGTCAACTGGCATAATAAAATCTATTAAGAAAACATTCTGGATCCCACTTTGAAGAGTGGAGACTGGGGTCTTAAACGCCAGCAAGCAGCCGTCTAAGATGCATCTGTTGGTCACAACCCACCTGGATCAAAGGAGAATGAAGAACACCAAGGACACAAGGTAATTAGGAGCCCAAGAGACAGAAAGGGACACATGAACCAGAGACTACGTCATCTTGCGACCAGAAGAACTAGGTTGTGCCTGGCTACAACCGAAGACTGCCCTGACAGGGAGCACAACAGAGAACCCCTGAGGGAGCAGGAAGAGCAGTGGGATGCAGACCCCAAATTCTCATAAAAAGACCAGACTTAATGGTCTGACTGAGACTAGAAGGACCCCGGTGGTAATGGCCCCCAGACCTTCTTTTGGCCCAGGAAGGAAACCATTCCTGAAGCCAACTCTTCAGACATGGATTGGACTGGACAATGGGTTGCAGATGGATGCCGGTGAGGAATGAGCTTCTTGGATCAGGTGGACACTTGAGACTATGTTTGCATCTCCTGCCTAGAGGGTAGATGAGAGGGTAAAGGGGGTTAGAAGCTGGCGAAATGGACATGAAAAGAGAGAGTGGAGGAAGAGAGCGGGCTGTCTCATTAGGGGGAGAGTAATTTTAATTGGCAGTATGTAGCAAGGCATATGTAAGTTTTTATGTGAGAGTAACTTGGTTTGTAAACTTTCACTTAAAGCACAATAAAAACTATTAAAAAAAGCATATGTGTAATTTTATACAAATGAAATAGGATTATAGTACATAACATATATTCTTCATTAGATTAGTAGTCTTTTTTATTTTACTTTTAGCTTACCTCCTCCGGCTCTCTCTTCTTCTTGCTCTACCTAAATTATATCCTCTAAATCATGCTAAAAACCTAGTATGCTAAGCATGATTCCATGTTTTTATACTTTTATATTTACATAGAAATACACACACAAATAGAGGGGTTTGAATTTCATTTTACAAAAATGATATTATACTATACATACTTTCTGCACCTTTACTTTTTCATTAACTATGTATCGTAAGACTCCCTGCAAATCAATGGATATAAAACTAAGGATCACATAAAATTCCATGGTGTTAACAGACTCTTTTTGATAGTTGTTCCATAACAAATACTCTAATACTCTTGGACATATATCCTTACTGATGGTTGCCTCTGCTTGTAAGGGATATTGTTTTGATGTTTTTAGCCTCCGTTGAATAGGCTCCGACTCACTGTGACCTTATGTATAACAGAAGGTTGCCCGGTTTTGCACCATGTTCAGGATCATGAGCATGCTTGAGTCCATTGTTGCTGCTATCATTTCAATCCATCTCGTTGGTGGTTTCCCTTGCTTTTGCTGGCCCTCTAATTTACCAAAACATAATGTCCTTCTCTAGCAATTGGTCCTTGCTGATGACATGTCCAAAGTAAAGTGAGTCAAAGTCTAACCATCCTAACTTCTAAGGGGCATTATGGTTGTATTTCTTCTAAAACTTTTTTTTCCTTCTTTTGGCAATCCGTGGTATATTCAATATGCTTCATGAGCACCACAGTTCAAATACATCAATTCTTCTGTGTTCCTTTTTTATTGTCCAGGTTTGCCTACATATTAATCGATTGAAAATAATATAGCTTGGGTAAGACAAACCTTAGTCATCAAAGTGATATATTTACTTTTTAACACTTTGAAGATGTCTTTGCAGCATATTTGCCCAATGCAATATGTCATTTGATTTCTTGATTGCTGCTTCCATGGTCATTAATTGTTGATCCAAGTAGAATGAAATCATTGACAACTTCAATTTTTTCTTGATTTATCATGAAATTTTTTTATCAGTCCAGTTATCAAGTTTGCTCCAGTCGTTCTAAGGGATAGAATCCTAGAATAGGATTACTTCATTGAAGTGTAAATGCATTTTAATTTAATAGACGCTACCAGATTAGATTTTCAAACATTTATAATAATGAATATTCCTTCTTTCAACCTATAAGAGTATATTTTTTGCCCACATCCATGTTACTTGTATGTGTTTTTTGTTCTATTCAATTCTATTCCATTTTGTTCTATTCTATTCTGAAATCCCTGGTAGTGCAAATGGTTAAGTGCTCCACTACCAAGCAAAAAGTTGGTGGTTCGAACCCACCCAGAGGCAACTCAGAAGAAAGGCCTAATGATCTGCTTCTGAAAGGTCAGAGCCTTGAAAATCCTGTGAAGTCACCATGAGTTGGATTCGGCTCGAAGGCAACTATTTTTTTGTTGTTATTGTTTAATTGCACATATAGATGATTTGTTGAATCTCAGATTTCTCTATTAAATACATACAGATATTTTCTTCTGTACAAATAGTTTTAATCACATGTAGTTAAATATATTTAGTTTTTTTTTGTTTTGTTTTTGTAACTTCTCTGTTTCCTCTAAGGAACCCTGGTGGCATAGTGGTTAAAGATCTCAGCTGCTGACCAAAAGGTCAGTGGTTTGAACTCACCAGCTGCTCCGTGGGAGAAAGATGTGGCAGCCTGCTTCAGTAAAAATTTACAGCCTCGGAAACTCTATGGGGCAATTCTACTCTGTGCTACAGTCAGGATGAGTCAGAATCAACTTGATGGCGGTGGGTTTGGTTTGAGTGTTTCCTCTCTTGGTTAAGGTTTCCTCTACGACCATATTATGCAAGTAGACCAGTAGATTCAATTCTAATACATATTTGTTTTCAACCTTCAATAAACCTACATTTAAACCGTCAATAATTTGGAAATTTTTTTTACATGGTATAAGATACGCAACAATATATTCTTTCCAAAAAAGGTGTGTAATTTATTAATCGAGATGTGATTTTTCAATAAATTTTTAATGTTTTGCCATGTATTAAATTTTTTTCTGTCTCGCTAATGTTTTTATCTATTTCTAGATGAATAATCCATTTATTTAAATAAAATGGCTTTATACAACGCATTTCTTCATTTTCATACGTTTTTCAAGGTTACTTCTATTTTTTCTTACCAGTGAGTTTTAAGATCATTTACCACTTACAGAAAGCTCTACTAAGATTTTACTCAGAATTGCACTTTATTTATGTATTTATTTTGTGAGAACTTTTAGAATATTAAATGTTCCCATCCAAAATAATCATATTATTTCAATTTATATTTACATATTTTAATTTCTTATTGAGATAAAATTCACCATTTTAACTATTTTATAGTGTACAATTAAGTAGTTTTTACTATATTTACAATGTTGTGCACAAAACTCCATTACCTAATTCCAGAACATTTCCATCGTCTCAAGAATAATTTCTGTAACTCCAATTCCTTCCTTTCTCCATCCTTGACAACCTATAAACTACTTTCTGTCTCTAGGCAAAAAATAGGAATTGTCTGTTCTGGACATTTTGTATACATGGGATCATAAAGTATGTAGCCTTTTGTGTCTGGTTTCTTTCACTTAGCATAATGTTTGCAAGACTAATACATGTTGTAGCATGTATCACTACTTCATTTCTTTTCATGCCTGGATAATATGTCATGCATGGATGTACTACATTTTGTTAATCCATTCATTAAGTGATGGAGGTCTAGACAGTTTCTACTTTTTGGCTGTAACAAATAAGCTGTAATGAAAATTTATGTATAAATTTTTGCATGTGTTTGAAAATAAGATTTCAGTTCTCTTGAGTAAAAAAAGAATTGCTGGGTCATATTGTAACCATGTGTTTAAGTTTTTGAGCAACCACTGAACAGTTTTCCACAGCAGCTGCCCCATTTTTTTTCCCACCATCAATATATAAGGGTTCTAATATTTCCATATCTCCGCCAACGTTTTTATTTGTATTTTTTATCAGTAAATTAGGTTCCCTCTAATAATTTTTATACAAATTGTTCTGTGCCATTGGTTACAATTTGTATGTGTCAGCATTCTCATTATTCCCATTCTGTTTTCATTGATTTAGCTTCCCTTCCCTTCTTTGCCTTCTCATCTTTGCTTTTGGGTAAATGTTAACAGTTTGGCTTAATAAAGTTAATTGTTTAAGGGAGCACATTACTCAAGGGTGATATTGTTTATTTTATAAGTCAATCTATTATTTGGCTGAAAAGTTACCCTCAGAAATAGATTCATTTCCAAATTCAAAGGTTATCTTAGGGTGATAGTCTCAGGGGTTCCTCTAGTTTCTATTGACTCAATAAGTCTGGCCTTTTTTTTAGGAATTTGAAATTTGTTCTACATTTTTCTCCCATTCTACCTGGAACCTTCTATGTGTGTCCCTGGTAAAAACAGTTGGTAGTTGTAGTCGGACAACATCGTGTTCTTCTGGTCACAGGTTAGAAGAGGCTGGTTTATGTGGACTGTTCATACCGTGAATTAGATTCTTCTGTGAGACTTTGATTTCCTTCGTTCTCTCTTACTCCATACAAGTAGAGACCAATAGTTGTATCTTAGATGACTGCTCACAAGCTTTTAAGACCCCAGACACTATTCACCAAACTAGGAGGTAGAACATTATCTTTGTGAACTATGTTATGCCAATTGACCAAGCTGTCTGCCAAGACTATGGTCCCAAGCCTTTTAACCCAGTAAAACAATCCTGAGTTATTTGGTTATGGCTAGGAAGCCTCTGTTTTTTTTTTTTTTTTTAGGAAGCCTCTGTAACTGTGCTCCCATCCACTTTGTTATATATGTGGATATATATGCAGCATGCACAAGCATGTATATATGCCTAGGGATACACTTGGAAACCCTGGTGGCGTAGTGGCGAAGTGCTACGCCTGCTAACCAAAGGGCTGGCAGTGGGAATCTGCCAGATGCCCCTTGGAAACTCTATGGGGCAGTTCTACTCTGTCCTATAGGGTTGCTATGAGTCAGAATTGTCTTGAAGGCAATGGGTTAATGGAGAGATATACTCACACATGCACATGCATATACTCACATATGCCTTCCTATACACATATATGCATCTATATCTACCTGCGTAACCACACATATATTTTTGGTTGTTTTTCCTGTTGTTGCAAAATTGTATGTGTATTAGCATTTACTGAAAATTGTCCCTTATTCTTCTGTATTATTAGTGTCTTTACTCACCTTCGAAACCCTGGTGGCGTGGTGGTTAAGTGCTACAGCTGCTAACCAAATGGTCAGCAGTTCAAATCTGCCAAGTGCTCCTTGGAAACTCTATGGGGCAGTTCTACTCTGTTCTATAGGGTCGCTATGAGTCGGAATTGACTCGATGGCAGTAGGTTTGGTTTTTGGTTTTGGTTTTACTTACCTTAGTCAATTTGTGCTGACTTCACCCATATTTGGGATTGCCTTTCCCATCACCAAAAGTAACTTGTCTACTATCTACTATAAATGTCCATGGAAGCAGCAGTAAATAAATCAAACGATGAATGCATTAGTCAAATCTGCTGCAAAAGACCTCGTTAAAGTGTTAAAAAGCAAATATGCCACTTTGAGGACAAAGGTGCATCTGACCCAAGCCATGGTATATTCAACCACTTCATAGGCATGTGAAAGCTAGAAAACGAATAATGAACTCTGAAAAAGAATTGATGCCTTTGAATTACAGTATCGGCAAAGAATATTGAATATACCATGCACTGCCAGAAGAATGAACAAATCTGTCTTGGAAGAAGTACAGCCAGAATACTCTTTAGAAGTGAGGATGGCGAGGCTTTGTTTCACATACTTTGGACATGTTATGAGGAGGGACCAGTCCCTGGAGAAGAACATCATACTTGATAAAGTAGAGGGTCAGTGAAAAAGAGGAAGACCCACAATGAGATGGATTGACACAGTGGCTGTGACAATGGGCTCAAGCACAGCAATAATTGTGAGAATGGCATAGGACTGGGCAGTGTTTTGCTCTATAGTACATAGGGTGGCTGTGAGTCAAAACTGGATCAGTGGCACCTAACAACAACAACAACTATCTAGAAAGTGATTCCCCCTCCCTCTCCTTCCCATCTCGTTTCATTAAAGAATGTTGTTGGGATTTGGATTCAGATTGCATTATATCTACAGATTGCTATTGGTACTATTGACAATTTCACAATGTTAACTCTTCCAGTCCATGAGCATGGAATGTTTTTCCTTTTATGTAGATCTCTTTCAGTTTCTTGCAGTAGGGTTTTATAGTTTTACTTGTATAATAAGTCTTTTATGTCCCTGGTTGTGTTTATTCATAGGTATTTTATCCTTTGGGGCTTGATTTGCTTTTCAGAGTCCTCTTTCCTGGTGTAGAGGAACCCAACTGATTTTTGTGTGTTGGTCTTGTATGTTTGGTAGAATTCTTCAGTGAAGCTATCTGGGCTTGGACTTTTTGTTGTTGCTGTTTTTGGAAGATTTTTATGGCATCTTCAATTTTTTATTCTGTTACGGATCTGCTCAAACTTTCTACCTCTTTGCATTAGTTTAGGTACATAGTGTGTTACTAGAAATTTGCCCATTTCTTCTAGGTTTTCAAATTTGTTGTAGTACAATTTTTCATAATATTCTGTTATGATCTTTTTTTATCTCAGTTGGTTCTGTTGCAATATCACCCACCTCATTTCTTATTTTGGTTATTTGCATCTTCTCATTGTTTACCTTTGTCAATTTGGACAGTGATTTGTCAATTTTATTGATCCTTTCAAAGAACCAAATCTAGTCTTTTGATTCTTTCTATTGCTTTTCTGTTTTCTATTTCATTTATTTCTGCTCTGATCTTTATTATTTCCTTTCTTCTTTTGACTGTGGACATCGTTTGCTGCTCCTCTTCTATTTGTTCAAGCTGTATGGTTAAGGTATTGATTTTGACCCTTTCGTCTTTTTTGATGTGTGCCTTTATTGCTATAAATACTCCTCTGAGCACTGCTTTTGATGTATCCCAAAGATTTTTGTAGGTTGTGTTCTCATTCTCATTTGATTCTAGGAAATTTTTTATTTCATTTTTAATTGCCCAGTAGTTCTTAAGTAAGGTGTTATTCAGTTTCCATGTAATTAAATGTTTTTCCTTGTTCTTTCTGTTATTGACTTCTATTTTTATCGCATTATGATCAGAGAAGGTGCATTGTATTATTTTGATGTTCTTGAATTTATTGAGGCTTGATTTGTGGCCTAAAATATGGTCTATTCTGTAGAATGACCCATGTGAATTGGAGAAGAATGTGTACTGTGCATCTGTTGGGTGGTTTGTTCTGTATATCTCTATGAGGTCAAGTTGGTTGATTATGTAATTTAGATACTCTGTATCTTTGTTGAGTTTCTTTCTAGTTGTTCTGCCTATCGTTGAAAGTGGTATGTTAAAGTCTCCAACTAGTACTGTAAAACTATTTCTCTTTTCAATTCTGTTAGAGTTTATTTTATGTATTTTGCAGCTCTGTCATTTGGTGCATATATATTTATTTTGATTATGTCTTCTTGTGGATTGATCCTTTAATCATTGTATAATGCCCCTCTTTGTCTCTATTAATGGATTTTAACTTAAAGTCTATCGTATCAGAAAGTATTACTGCCACTCCTGCTGTCTTTTGGTTACCGTTTGCTGGATATATTTTTTTCCATCCTTTGATTTTTAGCCTATTTTTGTCATTGTGTCTAGGGTGTGTCCCTGGTATGCAACATATGGATGGAACATAGCTTTTTTTTTTTAAATCCATTCTGCCACTCTCTATCTTGACTGCTGCATTTAAACCATTTACATTCAGTGTGATTATCTATAGGTATAATTTACTGCTACCATTTTGTTATTTATTTATTTGTGTGTGTGTGTGTATGCGGTGTTAACAGTTTCTTTGTTCCATTTAATTTTCTTTGCTGAATTCCTTTTATTTATATATTTCCTTTTATTTTCTTCTTTATTTTGATGAGTAGATTTATTAATTGCCTTTGTGGTTACTCTGAAATTTCCCTTTATCTTCCTAAGTTTAAAACAGTCTGTTATATCTTGATATTGCCTTAATTTCCTCTCCATATGGAAGTTCTATAACTACACCACTTATTCCCCCTCTTTGTTTTGAAATTGTTGCCGTTTACGAATTGACATCTCTAGTTCCCTGTTTTCAGTTTTGCAGCTTTATTTTACTTTTGAGAATTGTTTATCTGGGTTGGTATCTGGATGATGCTGTCTGTGTCTTAATGTCAGGCCATTGTCTGATTTCATTTGTTCTCTGTCCGAAGGACTCCCTTTAATATTTATTGTAAGGTTGATCTGTTTTTTATAAATTTCCTTAATTTCTGTTTATCTGGGAATGTTCTAATTTCTCCATTGTATTTGAAAGATGGTTTTGTTGGATATATGATTCTTGGTTAGCAATTTTTTTTTTCAGGGTTTCATATATATAAACCATTGCCTTCTTGCCTGCATGACTGTTGCTGAGAAATCACTGCTTAGTCTTATTGGTTCCCCTTTGTAAGTGATATTTAATTTTTCATGAGTTGCTTTCAGAATTCTCCCTCTGTTGTCAGTTTTGATTATGATATGTCTTGGTGACTTTCTTTTGAGTTCTATCCTGTATGGGTTTCTTTGAGCTTCTTGGACTGAAGCCTTCTTGTCTTTCATGATATTATGGAATTCTGCCAATGTTGCTTCAAAAATTTTCTCTATACTTTTTTCTTTCTCCTCCTTTTTTGGAATTCCAGTTACTCATAAATTATTCCTCTTGATAGTGCTATAGATAACTCTCAGGCTTTCTTCATTTTTTTAATTGTTCTGCAAAGAAATTAGTATCAAGAGATTCCTCCTCTATTTTGCTGATTCTTTCTTCCATTGATTCAATTCTATTTCTATGTCCTTTCACTGAGTTAACTATTTCTGATATTTTGGTGTTAATCTCTTGGTTTTCTAGTTGTTGTTCTTGTATGATTTCTAATTACCTATGTATTTTGTGATTTTCCTCTTGTATTGTTTTCCTGAATTCTTCTTGGATTTTGTCTTTTGTGTTTTCCTTGATCTCTTTGAGGGTCATATATATAAATATATATTTTAATTCATAGAATTGTAGTTCTATTACAATTTCTTCCTCAAGAAGTTTCTCTGCACCTTTATTTTGCTCACTTATTTGAGCCATCTTATCTTATTTCTTCTTATGATTTGTTATTTTCTTCTGTCTCTGAAGCATCAAGAGCTTGGCTGCTAATCAAAAGCTTGGCAGTTGAAATCCACCCACAGTTCATTGGAAACTCTATGGGGCAGTTCTACTCTGTCCCATAGCATAGTTATGAGTCAGAATTGACTAGATGACAGTGGACTTTTGTTTGTTTGTTTTATTGGTCGTATGTATTTGTGTGTGTGCGTGTGTGTGTGTGCTGATTTTTCTGCTTTGTTTTGATGTATCCAGATCTTTGTTTCTTCTCTTTCTCTTTAGAATGTCTTTCTTCCTTTGTATTATTTTAATAGTTGTTATTTTTGATTCTGGTCTATGTGTAGCTTTGGTGATGTCTGTTGCTTAGGCATGATTTCCTCTCTCACTAGTGAGTATGGCTGGACTTCTTCCAAGACAGATTTGTTGGTTCTTCTGGAAGTCCATGGTATAATGTATATTCTTCACCAACACCATAATTCAAAGCCATCAATTCTTCTTCGGTCTTCCTTATTCATTGTCCGGTGCATAAGGTGATTTAAAATACCATGACTTGAGTCAAGCATACCTTAGCCTTTAAAGTGACATCTTTGCTTTTTAAACACTTCTTAACACTTCTTCTCATATACTTTGGGCATGTTATTTGGAGGGATCAGTCCCTGGAGAAAAACATTATACTTGGTAAATTAGAAGGTCAGCAAAAAAGAGAAAGATTCTCAGTGAAATAGATTGACACAGTGGCTACAACAAGGCGCTCAAACATAATAACAATTGTGAGGGTGCAGCTGGACCAGGCAGTATTTCATTCTGTTGTACAAAGGGGCATTGTGAATCTGAACCAATTCGATGGCACCTAACAGCAACAACAGTGGGTATATTGGGTCACACCCACTTTTGAGTACTCTATTTTTAGCTTGTATGGGTGTTCATGGTCCCGCCACAGTACACGTGGGACCATGGAGTACTTCTGGGTTGGTACTAGCAGTTAGTGCATTCTCTGGAGGCCAGGGCAGGACACCTCCTTATCTGCTGTGAAAGAGTGCTGCCCAAATGGATGGGAAGGCTCACCACTGTGAGTGCATGAATTGGTGTCTCAGGAGGTCGTGGCATACCGATAAGTTTCAGTATAACTGCAGACAGCCTGCAGGAACTGTTTGGTTGTAGGTTGTGTGACATTACAGCTGGGTGGATGTTGGATGAGGGCACTAGGGTCTCCAGCTCATCGTTTGGTAGAGGTACAGATGGCAACTATCAGGACATGACTGGCATTGCTGGTGAGGTGATGTGTGTGCCCAGCCAGTCACCAGAGTGTGGTTGCAGGCAGTGTCCTCACTGGTTGCTGGATTGGGCAATGTGTGAGTGTACCGCCAGTTGCTGGGTGTTGGGGTGTGGGTGCACAGGTCACTGGTCACTGAATGGGTGACATGGGATTTGCACCACTGGTTACCAGGTGGGCAGAGCAGTAGCAGCAGGGGAAGGTGGCGTCTCATGCCTCTGGTCGCTGATCTGGCAGTGGGATTATAAGCTGCCAATTGCAGGGGCAGCATGAGGGTGGTCTGACAGCACGAGTGTGGGTGACACAGGTTGCTGGGTGGGTAGTGTAGCAAGGGGATGGGTGGGGCTGGGAGTAAGCCTCTGGGCACAGCCTTGACAGTGTAGGAGTGTGTGCCACAGATTGCCAGGCAGAGGGGGGCTTATTGCTGGTCACTGGGAAGGCAGAGGTGGGGAGGAGGGGGGAGCATGTTAGCCTGGTCTCTGGAGTGGGCACCGGGGAGCTCTCCGCAGATTGCAGTTGGAGATCTGGACCTAGTCTTGACCAAATGAAAGGAGGAAGTGCTGTTCCAAGTCAGATTGGTTGGGTGATCTCTAGCCACCACTCCAAGCATCCTCCACACCTAGAGTGCCATGCACCCAAATGATCAGGTACAGCTGTTGTTGAACAGTTCTGTCCCTATTTGCTGGTTTCTTCCACTGTTCTACGATTGCCTGGATCCCTAAGACTCTCGCCCACATTTCTGCACTTTCCCTCCTGAAATTCAGTTTATGTTCTGCTCACTTTACTTCACTCTGGGTCTGTCTACACAGTATTTCTGTCTCCTATTGGGGATTCTGTGAAGTTGCTTTCCTGTGCCCCTCACCCAGAGATGCTGCTTGCTTTGGTTCAAGATGGCTATGCTGCACAAGGGTGGCTGGTAGGACACCTGCAGTTCATAAGCCTCCTTATTCACTGTTTTCATTCAGTTTTTCCCTTGAACTAATTCATTCTTCTATTCGCTGTTCTTGGTTCCCAGATTATCATCCTTATCTGTTTCACTTGGTTTCTTGGTTCTTTGCTGCAGGTGGATGGCAAGGCATGTATAACTAAGCCTCCATCTTGAGCAGTCTATATCTTCATTTCATTTTGATAAGTCCTACTTATCTTTTTTTTTCTCCTGTTATTGATTGTGTTTTTTGGTGTAGTATCTAAGAAACCAATGACAAATCTGATTAAATGTAGATTTACTTTTAAGGGTTTTCTAGGAATTTTTAAATTTTAGTTTTTTATTTAGGTCTTTGATTAATTTTGAGTTAATTTTTTTTATATATGATGGTCAGTAGGGTCCATATTTGTTATTCTGCATGTAAAACATTCAGTGGTTCCAGCACCATTTGTTGAAGAGTTGATTTTTTCTCCATTGAATGATCTTAGCATCCTTGCCAAAAATCAATTGACCATAGATGTACAGGTTTATTTCTGAACTCTCAATTCTAGTTAATTGATCTATAGGTAATCCCCGACTTACAATGAGGTTCCGTTGTGACAATTGTGTCGAAAGTTGGTTCCGATGTAAGTTGAATAGTTCTTACATCTTTTTTTTTTTTTTAGCTTGCATTATTATTGCCTTTTATTAACAGTGTCTTTATAAATTGGATCTTTATTTGTTTTGGGGTGTTGGATAAATTACATATAAAGTTACAGGCATATTTTAAAACATAAATACATAAAAATACCCAAATCATAAAAATTTACTCCAATGATGAAGAAGAGTTGGATGATGTTGGCATTTTGCCAGTTGCAGTAATAATTTCACTCCTGGAAGATTCTGGATCATCTAGATTATCCCTAGGAATGGGGATAACATTTCTAGTGAGAAAATTAGTGAGTTATCTGTATGGTCCCTTTTTTTTTTTCTTCATATATTTTGCAGTAACATCTTACCGCTTCCAGAATCTGCCTATCGAATTTAGCAATGTGACCAGCATTTGGGTCTATGTTTTCAAGCAGCTGAAGCCTCTAAATTTAGTTTAGAAAAAAGCTTCAGCTAATCCATTCACTGTAAAAATTTTTAACAACTCCTCTCCTCCCTCTTCCTCATTATTTCTTTCTTCTTCAGCATTCTTTCCTCTTCAAAATCAATTAAGTCCTGATCTGTCAATTCACCTTCTATCATGATCTATCAGCTATTCCACATTAGTGATATCAAGTTCTGAACTCAGTGTTCTTGCCATATAGATGATTTTTCCAATAATCTCTTTCATTATATTATCATGATCAAATTCTTGGAGCATGTTCACATAACTCAGTAATTTTTTTTTCAAATCTGCTACATGCATTTTCTATTAGCTTCCTCCTAGGAAGATGAGATGTTCCTGATACACTGAACAAAACAAAACAAAACAGATGGTCACAAGTGTGGTTTGTTGTAACTCAAATCTGTGGTAAATCAGACACTGACTCTATGTGTCTATTCTAATGCTAGTGTAATCCTGTGATGATTACTTTAGCTTTACAGTAAATTTTGAAATTGGAAAGTATGAATCCTCCAACATTTTTCTCTTTTAAGTTTTGTTTTAGCTATCCTGGGTCCCTTGCATTTTCAACAACAATATTCTGTATTTAATATAGAAAGTAAAATAATAAACATAGAAAAGACAAGTCTGAGAAAAAGGGTACTCAATGTAACCTTATTCTACAAGATATTGATATCATTATACAACTACAAGAATTTAATAACGTGGTACTGAGTTCAGAGCAGATCAGAAATTTCAAAAGATAATTTTTGGTTTGGGTTTTGATTACTTAATAAATAGTATTGGGACAATTTGCAAGTCATTAAAAATGTGAAGTTCAATACATACCTGACTCCGTAAATTTAAAAAAAAAAATCCCTTCCATTTATGAAAGTGTAATGTAAACATTAAACCATATAAGTACAAGAAGAAAGCACAGGAGAATATGTTTATAATTTTCAAGTACATAAGGCCTTTCCAAGCAAGAGACAAAATCAAGAATCGATAAAGAAAAACAAATTTATGAGTGTGTTATAATTTAAATCTTCAGTAAAAAATGAATAAAACTAGCAAATGTAAAACAAAACTACAAACTTTGAAAAATTAGTTGCAATATCTAGTATACAGGATTGATTATCTGAGTATATAAACAGCATTTATAAATCAATAAGTAAAATAAGAACACCTCAATAGGATAATGTGTTAAATATATGTACAGGCAATTTACAAAACCAGAAATAAGAATACCCACCAAACATATTTTCAAAATATTTAACCTCAGTAATACCCAAATAAACACATATTAAAGCAAAGATGTGAGGTTATTTTTGGCCAATCATTTTGGCAAAATAAAAAAAATTGAATTCCAATAATACATTGTTAGATAAAATTGCAGGCTAATTTTTCAATATGTATTAAAATAAAAAAAATACTTGACTCTATTCAGTAATCTTCCTAATTGTAATATGTATTTTCCACACAAATAAGGACTACCATAATTTCAAGGAGATTAGAGATTTAACATTTTCTAATATTTATGTAATGCTAGAGAAGGATCATTACAGTAGAGTGAAAAGAAGGCTGTGGAATCCAGTTAGGAATAAATTAGGATACTAACCTTGCAAACTATTTGGCTGTGTGACCTTGTCAAATCACCCTGAACATTAATTCCTTTACCTATAAGATAGAAATATAAATAACTACCTTGCAAAATCAACAGAATTCAGTGAGGTAATGGCTGTAGCATACCCAGCATAGTACTTTGCAAAGTATGGGTTGAACAAAGAAAGAAAACTGCTTTTATTTACCAGTGACAGGCTTCTTTCTTACATGCTATTTTACTCTATGCTTTATTTTCCCTGTCATATAGATGGCATTATTATTTCCAGTTTTCAAAAGAGAAGTTTAGGATTAAAGAGTTTTTGTATTTTGCCCCAGTTAAAAAAATAAGAAGCAGACATTTCTTTTGTACTTACTTGAATAAAACATCATTTTTTTATTCTACTTTAGATGAAGTTTTACAGAGCAAACTGGTTTCTCATTAAATAATTAATACACATATTGTTTCGTGACATTGGTTGCCAACCCCACAACATGCCAATACTCTCCCTTTCTCATTTTGTTTGATAGACCTGTTTAATCTTTGGCTGAAGGGTGAACCTCAGGAGTGATTTCAGTACTGAGCTAAAAGGGTGTCCAGAGGCCATATTCTTGGGGTTTCTCCAGTCTCTTCCGGACCAGTAAGTCTGGTCTCTCTCTCTCTTTTTTTTTTTTTTTTTGTGAGTTAGAATTTTGTTCTGCATTTTTCTCCAGCTCTGTCTGGGACCCTGTATTGTGATCCCCGTCAGATAAAACATCAATTTTTTAAAGCACTATTTGACATTCGTGTTGATAATTACACCCCAAATGATGACGTAGTTAATAAGGAGAGCTCATCTGCACTGATTAAGAACTTGGCTGCTAACCAAAAAGTTCGCAGTTCGAATCCACCAACCACTCCTTGAAAACCTTATGGGGAAGTTCTACTCTGCCCTATAGGGTCACTATGAGTTGGAATCAACTAGACGGCAATGGGTTTGGCTTTTGGTTTGTGTGCACTAAGTTTTGAACTGCCCATTGGGCAATCCTAGCATCACCATATGCTGTTTTGGTCTCTGTGCAATACATAAGAAATGCATAAGGAGTGCCAGCTACTTACAGAGTTTTTATTAACCAGATTAAGGAGCCTGATTGACAATGCTAGTATAGTAAATGGTAATGGTTCAGGCAATTGGACCCAAGATCAAAGCTACCACGGATGGTATGGCCAATAATGCTTATACTAATATATTTTATGTGAGCAAATCCCCTTTCTATTAGACGAAAATGAGCTAAGCTGAGGAGTCAAGTTCTTATCACTACTTTACCAAGTGAAGAGAAAGGATGCAACACTATCTTTTAAAGTCGTGTTAGGTGATTGTTTCAATTCCCTAAGATACTAAAAAGGGCAAGAAAGGAGAAATTTGAACCAAACATTATCATATTTTTACGTTTGTTTGCCAAATGCACTCGCTCCCCACCAAGGTATTTTCATAAGCGCCTCTATGCCAATTTTTTTTTTAAATATTGCAGTAAAAAAAAATTAGCTTAGCACGCTTATGAAAATATCTCGTGGGATAGAGGGTGCAGTTGCCAAAATAAACATAGAAGGTACACATTTAGGCAAAAAAATATGGTAAAAGTTCATAAAATGTCTATTGAAAACTCACCTAGACCTTTTCCAAGTTATGAATCATATTGTATAACCAATAAAAAGCACTTGCTAATCTTCACTACTCATTCTACAAATAACCTCAAATTCCCACTGGTGATAAAAACGAATTAAACCTACAGTTTGTAGGAGCATTTATTTTTAAAGTTGTATTTGAGGGCATGTTAAGTAAAGGAACAAGACAACAGCTAGAAGGTGACTGCAAACTCCTTTGTGATTGTGTATCTATAACTCTCCTCTACCTAAGGGGCCTAGAGGTTCATGGGCGATGCAAGTAGTTTGTGATTGGCTACTTACCTAAAGGTTGGTGGTTTAAAACGACCCAGGGGCACCATGGAAGAAAGGCCTGGTGACCTGCTTCTGCAAAGATTACAGTCAAGAAAATCTGTGGATCAGTTTTACTTTGTAATATGTGGGTTGCCATGAGTCAGACTCGATTCTAGAGCAGTGCTTTATTTTTGTTTGTTTGTTTTCTAACAGTCCAAGAAAGGGTAATAATAGTGCTTACCCATTTGTCAAAGTTCAATTAAAACTTCACTTACCTCCATGAATTCTTCTCCTCTGATTCCAGCTCTTATTGATCTATCTGTTTTCTGAAATTTTATTGCTGTTACCTCTACAGCATTTTCTTTTATAACATCATTGTATACTGACAACGTGTCGGGCATTGTGTAAAACACATAGCACACATTATATCATTTATTATTCACAAAAAAGCTATGAGTCAGGAATTGGAGTAGAGCCCTTTCAAAGTCTAATTATTTTCTGCATTGAACTTTTTTTTGGTACCTTGTTTTTCATTAACGGAAGCATGCTAAGTCATGGAGTGTGTTTACATTTTTTTTTTTTTTAATACAGATTTTGATAAATATTATCTGGTACTACATGGTTGCCACAGAACTTTTAAGGTTCTTGGACCCCATAATTAGTGGTCACCCATCTGTACTGCCAGACCTTGGTTGCTGCTGTTTTTCGTGGTGCCTTCCATTTGTTACGTGGGGAGCCCCTAGTTTTCCAAATGTGATACACAGGCACACACACACAAAAAAAATACAAACCCACCAGGGCTCCCTATCACACAAGAAACCATAAATATGCTTACAAGGCTTATCTAAGGGCACAAAAGCCAAAATACACAAAATTTTCACACAATCACACTTCCTGGTTGTACTACCTTACTTGCAAGCCTCATAACCCAGCTATTTTGCTTCAACCAAAGTTTCTTTTGCTTTTCTCCACCACACGAGTCCCCACTGGAGGGAAGCAAATACTTTCAGTGGTAAAAGTATATCACCAAAGAACCTGAGTGCCAGAAAAAGTGGGTGGTACACTGTGCATACCATGGACCATGAAAGGGATTTATTAAGGATAGTAGTCCAAATCTTATTGGACATCCCCCTGTGTCTCAGGGACCCTAAGCATTAGTATAATTATCAGGAAAACCAGATAAATAAGCTTCATCTCTTTATGAGCTTCTCGAGGACAACAAAATAGGAATTACTCTCTTAACAATCACCGCAGCACTTTGCACAGTTCTAGACCTCAAATAGCTCTTCCATAAATACTTGTTAAGTGATGGATGTTCAGTTCAAAGAAGCATGATGTAGTGGAAATATTCTACTGTGAGTCAAGAAACTTAAGTCACACAATTGTGTGATCTTGAGCAAACACTTGATGTAGATAAGTTTCATTTCTTATAATATGAAGGGATCAGATGAGAAAATCTCTGATATTCCTTTGAGCTCTGACACTGTAGTGTAGGCCAAAAGTTCCAAGAAATAGCTAATTGGAAACAAAAGGGTTACCTACCACAATCAAGGCAGGCTGGAGAAGTATTATAAGAGCATCTTGAATAATTACTTCATGGGACACTGCACCTGCCATAGCTGCTGAGAAGCCTCAGTAAAGGACAGGAATGAAGTAACATTTTTTAGGTGAGGGCAATGCATAGATTCAATTTTTTTTTAAGGCAGTGTTAAATAAAGTCCTAATAGGTCTTCCTGCCTCTCCTCCAATCTTTTTTTCCACAATGCAACCAAAGGAGTCTTTCTACCATCCAAACAAATCAGGTCACCAGCCTGATTAAAATTTTTCAATGAATTTTGTGTGCTCTTGGGAAAAAGATCGAATCCTTAAAGCGGCCTTGTAAGCTTCCTTGTGCCTCACGCTTCCTAAATCTCTAACCCCAACTTTCACCACTCTCTGCTTCTAAATATTTACTCTTGACTTCCAACCATACTCAACCTTGTTCAGATGCTCAAATGGACCACAAGTGTAGTCAATCTTCTGCTAGCATTTTATCATACCATTCATTTAAACAGGTGAAGGTGATAGAATCACCAAATAAAAACATTGAGAATACATGAGGACAAACAATTGAAAGTTCATAGCAGCATTATTCACAAGAGCCAAAAATAGTCAAAAAGTGGAAAAAAGCCACATATCCATCAACAAATGGGTGGATTAAAAAAAGCTGGTATAACCATACAATGGGATATTATTCAACTATAAAAAGGAATGAAATGCTGATACATACTATGACCTGGATAAACCTTAAAAACATCATGTTAAGTGAAAGAAGACAGTTATAAAAGACCACATATTGTATGATTCCATTTATACGAAAAGCCCATATGCAGTAAATTAATAGAGACAGAAAGTAGAATAGTTGTTGCCTAGAGCTAGTGGGAGGATGAGGAGCAATTGCTAACTGGTGCAGGGTTTCTTTTTGGGATTATGAAAATGCAGTTGAGGCTGCTTTGAAAGTTATTATAGAAGTGACTGACAGGCAGGGTGGTACAGTGAAAATAAAGAGGTGAACTGAGGTTCAAGTGTTGTCGCCTCAGCTTGATGGCTGTGATGGTTAATTTTATGTATCAACAGTTCCCAGTTGATTTAGCCAAACACTAGGATAGTTGGTATTCCATAATGCAGTCTAATGAAATGTAATAAATCAGCTCCCATAATGTAATTCAATGTGATCAATCAATCAATTGAAATGAGAGTTTCCTCAGGGTATGTTATGTCTCTGTCGCCTGACCTATGGATCTTGGGACACAAGCCAGCAGGAGTTTCCAGCCTGTCACCTGATCTACAGATTTTGGACCTGCCAACCCCCACAATCTTATGAGCCAATCAATCTCTTGAAGTAAATCTCTATCTGTCTGTCTGTCTCTGTCTGTCTTTCTACCTACATCTATCATCACTGGCTCTGTTTCTCTAGAGAACCTTGACTAAAAGAGTGAATGCATGATCTTGGGTAAATAATTTTCAGTTTTTAACTGTAAAACTAGGGATAATAAAGTCTTCACTAGCTTCTATGAGGATCAAACAGGATACTGTGAATAAAATGCTTTGTAAACCACAAAATGTTATTCAAATATAAGATCTGGCAAAGCAATTCATAATTGTAATGTGTAATTATTATTGCAATATGTATTAGGTATGGAGCCCTGGTGGCACAGTGGTTAAATGCTCAGCTGCTAATCAAAGGTCAGCAGTTCAAATTCACCAGCTGTCTCTTAGAAACCCTATGGGAAGTTCTACTCTGTCCTATAGCGTCGCTATGAGTTGGAATCAACTCGACAACGATGGGTTTTTTTTAATGTCAAGTCCAATATTTAACATCTGCACTTTTATTCTTAGTCCCACAGACCTCCTTGATAATAATTAAAAGAATTAACTCCTAATTACCCCCTTTTAATTTTGAATAAGATAAAATTATTCTATTTCACTGACACATAGAAAAGTGAGTTTTGTTCATGAGTCTCTGAATACCACAATTTCATCTAATGATTAATTTTCTAAAAAAGCAGCTTTTCTCAGAAAAATCCAAAGAAGATAACTCCATGGAAAAGATTTGAAATTCAAGCTTATGACATTAAGGAGGCAGGGAAGAAAGAGAAGAAAGGATGCATATTTCTTCATGAATCTTGGCTAAGATTCTTGGGGTACGGAAAGAGAAGCAAACATCTGTAGTGGTGAAAAATTTCTCTCCTTATATCTAAAGGACAGCTGAAAAGCAATCTGTTGTTTGCACAAAAAAAAAAATGCTAGTAAAAGAGGAAGAAAGTACACTTGGGGGAACATCTGCTCTGAGAAAGTACTTGAAAAGTAAGCTTGGGGAAACATTTGCACAACACACAGAGTATACTGTACAGCAGGAGAGGGGAGGATAAAACAGAAAAGGTCTATATGCAAAACTATTTGTCGACAGTAAAGCCAATTTCCTATAGTGAGCACATCACAAGAAGAAAGCTGTTGACTTACGCCAGGGCAACAGGAAAAATACTCAGCATAGGGAAATAAATAAAAAATAAATTTGACTGAGTATTTTTCCCTCAATGACAGTTAGCAAATATGTTTTAATGCTGAGTTGTAAGGGTCAGAGTCCTAAGACACAGTGACCACAAACGGCATCTGTTGCCCTGGCATAAGTCGACACTCTTCTTCTTGTTTTGTGCTCACTCTAGGTAGTTGGCCTTGCCAACACGTCAATTCTAAACCCCATGTGCTACAGAGTAGAACTGAGTTCGACAGTGTTTTCTTGGCTGTAATCTTCACAGAAGCAGATCACCAGGCATTTCTTTCATGGCTCTTCTGGGTGAGTTTGAACTGCCAACCTTTAGGTTAGTGTCTTGGTCATTTAGTGCTGGTATAACAGAAATACCACGAGTAGATGGCTTTAACAAAGAAAAGTTTATTTTCTCACAGTAAAGCAGGTGAAAAGTCCAAATTCAGGGTATTAGCTCCAAGGGAAGTCTTTCTCCCTTTGTTGGCCTTCTCATCAATCTTCCCACAGACTAGGAGCTTCTCTGCACAGGAACGCAGTGTCCGAAGGATGTGTTCTGCTCCCTGCACCGCTTTCTTGGTGGTATGGGGTCTCCCCTGCCTCTCTGCTCGCTTCTTTCTTTTATATCTCAAGAGATTGCCTCTAGACACAATCCAATCTTGTAGATTGAGTCCTGCCTCACTAACATAACTGCTGCCTGTCCTCCCTCATTAACATCATACAGGCAGGATTTACAACATATAGGAAAATCACACAATATCTGGAATCATGGCCCAGCCAAACTGATACACACATTTTTGGGGAGACATAATTCAATCCATAATTCAATTCAATCCTGTTGGTGCTCCAAGTAGAGCAGAGTTGAAATAGATGATGTGGTCCCTGCATTTGAGGGACTATTGACTGACTTAAGGAAACGAAGTCAAGGCCTGAAAAAGAAAATATTAACATAAACAGCAACAAAGAAATAAATGTAAATATGAGGCCAAGCTGATACAGGAATAGTATAAAAAAATACCACAAAAATGGAATGATCTTGGCTGAGTGGAGATAGTCAAGAAAGGTCAGAGGTCTCACATTAGCAGCCCTTGGGCCAGATCCAATCAAAAGTTCTTTTTGATTTGGCTTGTGCATAAAAAATATTAATATTAAACATTTAAAATTTGAGAGTTCCCACAAGAATCTAGGTATTTGGTTTCTCCTGAAAATTCAGATAATACAACAAAACTGGGCCTGTGTTCCTACATGGCAATAACCAGCTTGACCTGAATGGCAGCTGCCAGCTTTACATAGGGCCTGTGCTCTTCCGTTCACCATAGTCCCCTCTACTCCACGTGATATCACCAATGCACTGGTTAAGAAAATCGATGCAAAGACAAATGAGAGCAGAAACTCTCAAACTCCAGCATATGTAAGAAACATTCGACGTGCTGATTTTAAATAACATTTCCTGGAATGCACCCCAGCACTTCAATCTCTGAGGCTAGGTGACTGGAATATGCCTTTTTTAAAGTAGCTTTGAAAATATTTCTTAGATACACTTAAGCTTGAGAACCACTTGTTCAGTCCATGAAAACCCTGGTGGTGTAGTGATTAAGTGCTACGGTTGCTAACCTGAAGGTTGGCAGTTCGAATCCACCAGGTGCTCCTTGTAAACCCTATGGGGCAGTTCTACTCTGTCCTATAGGGTCAGTATGAGTCAGAATGGGTTTTGTTCTTGTTGTTTTTGTTTGGTCCGTTCCCATTTAAATTTCACTTTACTTACTGGTGAAAAATTAATATAATCTATCTCTGCCATGTTACTTCTGCTCAAAAATGTTCAATAATTCCCCTTTCTCTACTGAATAAAGTTAAAAACAGTTGGTTTGGCATGCAAAACCCTCTATGCTCTATCCCAAGACACTTTTGCATTATTTTCAAGCAACATAAAACTTTCATTCTTTTCAAATTTAAACTACTTCTTTCTCCTCACAAATGCCCCATGCTTGTTACTTCTAGGACTTGGCAGAAGCTTATCCTTACACGAGGAAATTTTTTTCCATCTTCCAGTTAATTGATACAGTGATAGACACCTGATCTAAATTGTACCAACCAGAATTTTTCCTCAGTTTTTCTCCCTAGGAGGTTGTAAAGCTCGAGTTCTTGACATTCATGTGTTCAAACATGTGATGCAGAAAAGCAGATTAAGAGCTGGAATGGGTCTGGGACACCTGCATTTTTACAAGCAACTGAATAGGTGATTCTGAGGCAAAGGACATACTTTCAGAAACATTCGTATAAGAAAATAAACATTGATCTGGAATCAACAGATCTGTTTCTAAACATGGGTCCATAATTAAGTTGCTGGGTGACCTGGCATAAATCCATCAAAATTTCTGAGCCTCAGATTTCTCCATCATTAGGAGTGGTACAATGCACATAATTACCCAGAAAAGAAAGGATTGGTGAATGCATGCTTCTGCTTTTCTTGTTGAACCTTGCTTTGCAATTTTCTTCAATAAGTCTGTTTGAACTTGTACTCTGTGATGTGAATTTTGACCCAAACATTGCTGCATGATGGTTGGCAATCACAAAGAAACTCACCACACAAGACAGGAGTTGTACCAGATGATGTCAAAGTATTCCTTCCCTCCATTGGCTTTAGAGAAGCAGCTGAGGCAAAACGAAACACAAAAAACTGGAAAACAGGGAGATGCTAAGTGTGAGCTGGAAGTGAGCTCACAGGGAACTGTCTACTGAAGCTGAGGCTGAAATCAGAAGTAGCCAAATGGAATGTTAACAAAGGATTACCAAAAAGCATCTACTATAGGGTCCAATTCTAATATTTGCTTGTTGCAATCTTATTATGAACTTTATGTCCAAAAGCATTAATGGTTAAATAAATAAAATTTGTGTTTGGTATTTTTAGCTAAGTGTATCAATCCTACAATATTGTCTAATACGGCCCTTGGCAAAGTATCCCTGGATAGAAATTTACTAATTCTAGAAAACTGATCTCTTGACTCACCTGTTCTTCAGGGTAAACCTGACTGAAGGCTTCTGTACACAAGATTATTTTTAATTTGGAAAAGCATCCCATTAAAGGCTACGGAGAGTAGTAAGGAACATATGGTGCATTTGATAAACTACCAGAAGATCCAGGAATTCAGTGTTGGGTGGAAAAGAATGAGTGCCTTGTTTCTCAAAAGTAGTATTCTCTCTCTGTCTCCCTCACTCTGACTCTCTCTGTCTTTTACTGATAGAGAATTCATATAATATATTAGGCCAAATGTTGGAATACATTTATTAGCTGCTTTTCACCTAGAGTATGAAGTATTTGAAATCTTAGAGAATGTAAAGAAACAGAAAAGTAATCATCTTTCTAGATATTAGCACTCTGACCACCTTCTTTCTCTTTTGTAGACTTATCACCATTTTGAAAACAGAAAAGGATAGAAAACTTAGATATGAAGAGTGAGAATCTGAGTAACCTAAGGTAGTCGTATATAAAAAAAAAAGGTAGTCATATAAAGGATGCACAAATAGAGTGACTTTTCTAAGGTAGATTTAAAGCGACGAGTGGTTAATTGAAGAAAAGGAGCAGCCACAAGTAAGTTTCCTTTCAGTGCCAAAACAAGGTGTGTTCTGTTATTTGAAAAGTGCCAAAAAACATTGATTGGCTTGAAACATTGATCAAGAGCTGATTGCTTCAAGCAAATACTTTACAAAGTTTCTTCAGTGTAGCTGGGCTAACTTTGGACAACAAAATTGGCATAGCTGAAAGGCTGCAAATTCTTTAAATAAACATGCCACTATTTTTCAGGGTTGATGATTTCAATTTTTTTGTTTGTTAGTTTTGATCCAGGCAATCAGATCCCTTCATTTTGAGCTTTCAAACATGCATTTTATTCTATGAACACATAAAAAAAGTGTAAAATTGAATAGCTGTATCTTTAAAGTAAATATTTTAGGTATATTTATTAAACCTATTATTAGTAAGTTTATAATTTTTTTATACTGATCTCAACATGACAAAACATCTTTTTTGGGAGGAGGAAGTGTCTGGACACATTACAATTCTCAATATAGATCAGGATTTGTTTGTATCAAAATAGCCTTTATAATTCAGCTTCTACTTGTTGAGGTAATTATATACCATGGCATTAATGAATCCTGTCTTAAGAATAGTTTTCATAAAAATACATTTTTTTAAGTACAGGATAAATCACACAAATACTATATACATATCAAATATAATTTTCATGAAAATATTAAGACTTAGTATTTTTATTATTTAAAAGTCCATTACATAACTTATAAAAAGCCAAGCATACGGAAGAGCTTAATTGAAATTTGCTCTCTTTATTTTTTGTTAACATTTTCACTGAGATATAATTTGATTACCATAAAATTCACTCATTTAATGTGTACAATTAAATCATTCTTAGTTTGTTTTGAGTTGGGCAAATCAGAATAACCACAATCAATTTGAGAACATTTTTATCACCCAAAAAACCCTCTTATTTTAGCCATCACCCTCCAATCTTCTCCTCCCTAAAGTCCTAGGCAGCCACTAATCTATTTTCTGTCTCTGTATTTTATAGAACGCCTAAGCAGCATGGTGGTGCAATGGTTAAGTAGTGCTTAGCTGCTGACCGAAAGGCTGGCAGTTTGAACCCTCCCAGCAGCTCCATGGGAAAAAGACCCAGAGATCTGTTCCAGTAAAGATTACACCCTAGGAAACCCTATGGGGCAGTTCTACTCTGTCGCACGGGGTTGCTATGAGTCAGAATCAACTCGATGGCACATAACAACACCAACAACTAGCTATGTCTGTTATGGGCTTCTGATATAAATGGAATCATACACTATATGGTCTTTTGTGACTGGCTTCTTTCACTTAGCAAAAATGTTTTCAAGGTTCATCCATGTTGTAAAGTATATCAGGATTTTATTCCTTTTTTAGCCAAATAATATTTCATTGTAAGGATATACCACATTTTGTTTACCCATTTAGCAGTTGATGGATATTTGCATTATTCCCAATTTTGTCTATTATAAATAATACTGTTATGAACAATATGCAGTATGTGCATGAATATTTGAATAGACATATTTCATTTTTCTTGGTATATACCTAGGAGTGGAATCACTGGGTCATATTGAAATTTTATGTTTAACTTTTGAGGAAATGCTTCATTTTACATTCCCACAAACAATGTATGATGGTTCCAATTCTTCACATCACTGCCAACATGTATTATTTTTCTTTTCTTTTTTTATACCCATCCTAGTGGGTGTAAAGTAGTATCTCATTGTTTTGATTTGCGTTTTCCTATTTGGAAACACTGGTGGTGTAACAGTTAGGAGCTACAGCTGCTAACCAAAAGTTCAGCGGTTCAAATCCCCCAGGAGCTCCTTAGAAACTCTACGGGGCAGTTCTACTCGGTTGTATAGGGTTGCTATGAGTCGAAATCAACTCAACCGCAACGGGTTTGGTTTTCATTTTATGGACTAATGATGTTGAGCGTTGTCTTAGGCTGGGTTCTCTAGAGAAGCAATGAGTGAGGGTATATATATATATATAGAAAGAGAGAGATTTATCTGAAGGAAATGGCTCTATGTGGTTGTAGGGCCTGACAACTCATCAGGCATCAGGCTAGAGGCTTCTCCTGACTCACATAGCTGGAAGGGATGATGAACCCAAGATCAGCAGATCAGACAGCAGGCTGCTGGCTCACGGGCTGCAGAGGCCAATGAATTCCAAGATCCGCAGGCAATACAGCATGCCTCTGGCTCAGGTCCCAATAACCAGAGGTCAGATGATGCCGAACCAGATGTAGGATCCAGAGCAAGGTAGTGAGCTTTGTCAGAATGTGTGTGTGTGTGTGTGTGTGTGTGTATATATATATATAGGAAGCAAGGGAACTCTCCTTACAACCTATTGGCTGATCACATCAGACCACATCATGAGGATGACTACATCATCATGTAACTTCCAAATTACACCATTACAGAACTGCCAAACTACTGAGAATCATGGTCCAATAAAGTTGACATGTAGACTTAACCATCACAGTCTACACCTTGTCAGCTTGACACCTGTACACATCTTAAACTATACAAGTCTCTAAATAAAGACAATTACAAAGTCATACTTGTGCCTAACATGATACAACTAACATGTGTACAACTGAAAACCCACTAGCCCTGTTAACATCTTACAGTTTATAAGTGAAGAAAACAAAAATTTTAACACACATATACAAGGAAGAAATAGTCATAACAAGTACCGTCCTGTTAGTTGATAAAAAAAAAAAACTGGTATTTAGAAATACCTTCTTCCACCACCCATTCCATATCCCCTTTAACCCTCAGCAAGCACCTCAGTTGGTTGTGGTTCTTTGCCTGGTGGGATGACCCAAACCTTTATTCCTGAAGGTTCTGGGTCATTAGTAATGTCAGAATTTGGTTGCTGTAGTTTTCCATTTACTTCAATCACAGGGCATGGTAGTACTTAGAGACACCCTAAGGATTTACCTGTATTCCAGACATACTCTTCTTTACCTCCGTTACGTAACACCAATCTGATTTCCCCTTGGTAGTCAGGATAAATCACATCAGCCACTACAGTAATTCCCTTATTTGCCTGTTGATCCAGAGGCATGAGGAGCCCAAATTGACTGGGTGGCATTCTTAATATCCAGTTCAATGGAATCTATGTTGTGACTCCAGGTGGTAGCATTCCTCCCTTTGGAACTAAGACCTCTAGACCTGTAGAGCATAGGGCCGTGGGAACAGGAAGCAAAAATTTTGTGAGTGGGTCAGAAGGGGCAATAGTGAGTGGTGCCACTCCCATTTTCATCCCTCGATTCCTAGAACCATGAGTCCTGGCTATGGGAGAAATAGCACAATATATTGGATGCTGGTTTAGAGCATATACAGCCTCCTGGAGAACTTTGACCCAACCCTCTAAGTATTGCCACCTAGCTGGCACTGTAATTGTGTCTTTAGGAGGCCATTCCATCATTCAATGAAACCAACTGCTTCAGGATGATGGGGAACATGGTAAGACCAGTGAATTCCATGGGTATGAGCCCATTGCCATACTTCATTTGCTGAGAAATGAGTCCCTTGATACGAGGCAATGCTGTGTGAGATAACGTGGCAATGGAAAAGGCATTCTGTGAGTCCACGGATGGTAATTCTGGAAGAAGCATTGTATGCAGGGAAGGCAAATCTGTATCTAGAATAATGCCTTTCCCTGTAAGAAGGAAACACTGCCCTTTTCATGATGGAAGCGGTCCAATGTAATCAACCCACCACCAGGTTGCTGGCTGATCAGCTCGAGGATTGGTGCCATATCAGGGACTCAGTGTTGGTCTCTGCTGCTGGCAGGTCGGGCATTCATCAGTGACTGTACCAAGTTGGCCTTGGTGAGTGGAAGTCCATGTTGCTGAGTCCATGTATAACCTACATTCCTGCCACCATGGCCACTTTCTTCATGAGCCCATTGGCAATGATGGGAGTGGCTGGAGAAAGAGGATGAGTGGTTTCCACAGAATGTGTCATCCTGTCCACTTGATAAAATCTCTCCTTTGCTGAGGCCACCCTTTGGCGAGCATTCACATGAGACACAAATATCTTCACTTCTTTGGTTCATTCAGAGGGGTTTATCCACATACCTCTTCGCCATACCTTCTTCTCATCAATTTTCCAATCACGTTCCTTCCAAGTCCCTGACCATCCAGCCAAACCATTGGACACAGCACATGGATCAGTATATAATCGCACACCTAGCCATCATAAGTGTATGTAGAAAATCCTAAAGAATTCATTCAAAAATTATTAGAACTAATGAATGAGTTTGGCAAGAATTCACCAATGAAGCCGTCTTGGTCTGGCTTGTACCTTGTGAGTAGTTTTGTGATTACTGATTCAATCTCTTCTTTTGTTAGAGATCTATTCACATTTTCTACTTCTTCTTCAGTGAGTTTCGGTAGTTTGTGTTTTTCTGGTATTTTTTCTACTTAGTCTAACTAGCTAATTTATTGTCATACAGTTGCTCATAATCTTTTTAATTTCCGTAAAGTTGGTAGTGATGTTTCCTCTTTCATTTGTGATTTTAGTATCCTAAATCTTCTCTCTTTTTCTTTTTTGGTCATTCTCGCTAAGGGTCTGTCAATTTTTCTGATCTTTTCTAAAACCAAAATTTATTGTTATTTTTCTATTCTCTGTTGCATTAATTTAAACTCTAATCTTTTTTTACTTCTTTCTGATTGCTTTTGTTATGGTTTCCTTTTTTCAGTATATTAAGGTTGTTGTTGTTAGGTGCTGTTGAGTGGGTTCCAACTCATAGCGACACTATAGGTTAGGCTATGATTTGAGGTCTGTCTTCTTTTTAAATATGGGTGATTATGGCTACGTACATTTCTCAAAGTACTGCATTAGATGCATGACAAATTTTTGTATGTTGTATCTACTTTAGTCATCAGAAAGTATGTTTTAATTTTCATTGTAATTTATTCTGTAGCCATTGGTTATTTAGTAGTGAGTTGATTAATTTTCAGATATTTGCGAATCTTTCCAATTCACTTCTGTTGTGATTTCTAAATCTCCTTGTATTGAGACTTGTTTTGTGGCTTAACATATTGCTTACCCTGGAGAATATCCCATGTGGACCTGAGAATGTGTATTTTGTTGTTGTTGGGTGAAGTATTCTACAGATGCCTGTTAGGCCTAGTTATTTTAAATTGTTGTACAAGTCTTCTATTTCCTTGTTGATCTTCTGCCTGATTGTTCTGTTATTAAAAGTGGGTTACTGAAGTATCCAACTATTGTTGTTGATGTCTATTTCTATCTTCAATTCTGTCAGTTTGTGCTTTATGTGCTTGGATGTCTGTTGCTAGGTACATTGTTGTTGTTGCTAGGTGCCGTCGAGTCAGTTCCGCCTCATAGCGACCCTATGCACAACAGAACAAAACCCTGCCCTGTCTTGAGCCATTCTTGCAATCGTTATTATGCTTGAGCTCATTGTTGCAGCCACTGTGTCAATCCACCTCCTTGAGGGCCTTCCTCTTTTCCACTGACCCTGTACTCCGCCAAGCATGATGTCCTTCTCCAGGGACTGATCCCTCCTGACAACACGTCCAAAGTATGTAAGATGCAGTCTCGCCATCCTTGCGTCTAAGGAGCATTCTGGTTGTGTTTCTTCTAAGACAGATTTGTTTGCTAGGTACATATGTGTTTATAATTGTTACATCTTTCTGATAGTTTTACACTTTGATAATGATAAAATGCCACTCTCTATAATATATTTAAGCCTATTTTGTCTGATATTAGTATGAACACTTTAGCTTTTTGTGGCTCTTTTTTGCATGATATGCCTTTTTCTATCTTTGTACTTTCAATCTATTTGTACATTTGAATTATAGTGTGTCATCTGTAGACAGTATATAGTAGGATTTTTTAATATACTCTGACAATCTGTGCTCTTTCTTTTGATTGAGTCTTTCGTATTTAATACTATTGATATCAATTGCATTTATGTCTACTATTTTTCTTCTTGATTTCTATGTGTTTTTTGTTGTTGTTATTGTTTGTTTTTGTTCCTCTGTTCTCCTTTACAGCTTTCTTTTGCACCAAGTTAATGTTTTTTTGGTTTAACATTTAAATATCTGTAATGATTTTTCTGTATATCTATATCTATATGTCTATATCTATACATGTTGTTTGAATTATTACCTTAGTGTATGCTGTATGGTTAACCATATATATCTTATCAGAATATATATTTTAGATTTAGAGTAATTTAATGCTATTGTTATATAGAAATGTTACTCCCATGCAGCTATGTTTCTTTTTACCCAATTGTGTGTTCCTATTGTTATACACATTACATCTATATATGTTACAAACCCAGCAATACATTGCTATAATTATCATTTTATATAACTTTTATAGAGGATGAGAGAAGAATGGAGAGCAACTCTATATTTATAGTGTTTTTTAAATTAACCTTATACCATTTCTAGTTCTTTTATTTATCTTTGTGGAGGAAAGTTACCATCTGATGTCACTTCTTTAATTTCATACAGCTTTGCTCTCCTACCTGCTGTGTACTTTTTTTGGTATAGATATTACATGTCTATGTGAAATAGGCCCAACAATGCAATTACATATACATTGTTCTAAATAATTGCTTCTTAAATCAGTTAAGAGAAGAAATACATGCTTATACTTTTTTATAATTGCATAATTACCTTTACTGCTATTCTTTGTTTTTTTCTTGTGGATTCGAATGATCAGTTTTTGTTTATTTAGGAATGTCTTCATTTTGCCTTCATTTTGAAAAAGTAGTCTTCCTAAATATAAGATTTTTTGTTGACAGGTTTTTTTTTTTCCCAGCACTTTGATTACACCCTCCCACAGTCCCCTGACCTCCATTGTGTTTGATGAGACTTTAGATGCTATTTTTTTGAGCTTCCCTTTTATGTGAGAAGTCTTTTTTCTCTCACTGCTTTCAGGACTTTGTCTTTGACTTTCAGCATTTTTACTAGGATGTGTCTGGGTGTGCATTTCTTTGTATTTGTCCTGCTTTGAGTTTGTTGAGCTTCTTCCTTGTGTAGATTCATGTCTTTCATCAAATTTGCTAAATTTTTGGCCATTTAAAAAGAACATATATGTATTTGCTTCTTTATCTCTGTCCTCTCCTCTAGTACTCCCATGATGCATATGCTATTGCACTCAATGGTGTCCCACATTTCACTGAAGCTCTGTTTTTTTTTTTTCCCATTCTTCCCCTCCGCCCCACTGGTCTTTGGATTACATAATCTCTACCTAGCTGTCTTAATGTTTACTGATGTTTTTCTTCTGTCAATACAAATATATTTTGAGCCCTTCTAGTGAATTTTTCTTTTAAAATATTGTACTTTTTGATTCTAGAATTTTCTTTTTTTTTTAAATCATTTTTGTCTATTGTTATTATCTGTTGAGATGCTGTCATCATACCTTACTTTTCATCTTTAGGCACTGTGTGATTGTTAAGGTTGTGTGTCAGCTTGGCTGGGCCGTGGTTCTCAGTGGTTTGGCAGTTATGATGTAGTTTGTCAGTCATATGATGATGTGATCACTTCCATGTTGAGATTTGATATAATGTGATCACCTCCATGATGGGATCTGCTATGAGCAGCCAATAAATTGAAAGAGAGTTTCCTTGGGGGTGCGGCCTGCATCTAATATAAGTGGACTTTCTGGCAAGGTTCATGGGCTTTTGTTTCCTCTGGATCCTGCATCTGGGGCCTCTTCATCCTACCTCTAGTTCTTGGGACTTCAGCTAGCAGCTTACCTGGCATCTTGGGATTCGTGTCTTCATAGCCTGTGAGCAAGAATTCTGCTGTCTGACCTACTGATCTTGGATTCACTGGCCCCTGCAGCTACATAAACCAGGAGAAGTCTCCAAACTGATCCACGGACTGGGGAGGTTCCAACCTCTACAACCTTGTGAGCCATTTCCTTGATATAAATCTCTCTCTCTATATATTTATACTTTATGATTTTGCTTCTCTAGAGAACCCAGCCTAAGACATGTGGTTTTCTTAAATTAAAAAAAAAATTTATTAGCTGCTTTGATGTCTGTCTGTTAAATCCGACATCTGGGCTCTCTCAAAGGCTGCTTCTGTTGCCTGCATTTCTTCTTGTGTATGCATTATACTTACCTGTTTCTTTGAATGTCTCATTTTTTTTTAAAACTGTACATTTTATATAGTGCATTGTAGCAACTCTAGATACTGCCCTCCCCATCCCAGGGCTCGCTGTTTTTGTTGTTTACTTGACTCGTTGAAGTATTTTAAAGAAACCTCTTTTTCCTGCAGAGTGAAGCTTCTGATGTGAACCCTCAAGTGTGCAGCTTTGGGCATGTGCACCATCACTCTAGAATGACAGTAGTTTTAACAGATTTCTTTGACTCTCACTTTCCCTAGTCACAACCAGCTGTTTGGTTCACTAATTCACTACTCATTGTTCTATTGTTTCAGTAATGCCCTGGATCTTAAAATGCTCTAATCTGATCCAAACAAATTGGGTTCCTTGCAGGGAAAGTTCTTGAGACAAATGTTTGATTTTTTTTTTCTGATGCAAGAAGGGCTCTTAGATGTCTATTTTCCTGGTTTTCTCTGGTAAAGTAGCTAGCCTATGGCTTAACTTGTTACTTTCATGAAGCTTCTAGTTTCCATGCATTTGCTTACCACTAAAATCTCCTCTTTTTTTTTTCTTTTTAGAGTAACCTTAGGTGTGAACTTTCCCACACTCTGTTTCAAAGAAAGTGAGTGTCTTTGGGAAATTTTCAGAGCTCACCGTTCTTATGGACTGTTTCTGCCCCTAGGAAAAATGCCTGAGCCACTATTATGGATATGGTAGTTGCCTCTGGTCTTCTCAGTTTGTTTCTCTAGATGTGGAACTTCTGTCCTAAGAGTGAGCTGGTCGAGGACAATCTGGACTCCAGTATTCTCAGGCTATAGCAACTGAGATAGACCCTCCACCATATGAGTGAGGGCTTGCTGGAGGAATGAGTCACCAATCTCTTGGCCACACTCCCTAACCTAGAATTTAGCCTCTGCAACATGTAGCTTGGTGGTCTGCCCCTCATGGATGATACTATAGCCCTAACTGGGAGCTACGGAATGGGGAGACAGAACCCTCTGTTCTTGGCTACGTCCACCTGGTGTTAAGTTTTCATCATGCTGAGCTGGAAGGGGTGAGAGAGGGCATGGGTTGTAGTTCAAATGCCATAGACTCTTGCTATTCTTACTAAAATTGATTTTATTTAATTTGCTTGAATAAATGTATCTTTGCTTGCTGTATACACCATGTCAATTTCCATAGACTTTAATTCTTTAAGCACTATTTGTCATTTATGCTTATTTCACTGGGAAATGGTCCTATGGAGTACCATACGCTGCCATTTGAAAGGTGGGACTTACTTTACCTTTAAAGAAACATGAATCTATTAATTTCCAAAGTGAGAGGCCTTGCCCATTAGTATTGCTGTCTGCTTCCCCATGCCAATGATAACTTATCTTGCTTTACCTATTGTTATATTTCTTTAACATTTATATTTCTTACATGACAATATTGTTTTTCAAAGGATAAAACAAAGTTTATGCTTCTTAATGCAATACAAACACACACAAATGCATACACCTACACATACTAGTGGCATTAACAGATATTAATGATTTATTTATTTTGCTTAGCATTTCTTCACTCTTTCTTTTACCAGTATCATAGATTATACGGTAAAACTTGTGAGATCCAGAATTCAGTGGGTCTGCCTTGTTTTTCTGGATCTCACAAGTTTTCTGCTTTTGACAGAGAGCAGTCTTATGACTTTTCTACCGTTGTTTTAGTAGAAAAATATTTGAATTTTCCTTCTCTGAGAGGTTACTGCCTTACATAGGTTCCAGCTTTCTCAAGTTTTACTGTAACTTCCTTTGCTGAATTATTTCCTCAACATTCGAACAAACATAATAATTGTCAGGCCCGGTCAAACGTAAGACCGAGCCCCATAGCCAAAGGGATCTAAAATTTGTGCTAGTGACTGAAGTTGGTTCAATTAGAGCCTTGCCCTGAATTTTTTTTTCCCCTTCATCCAAGAGGAAGAGTGGTGTTTCCTCTAGAGGCCATAAATTGGTAGAATATAAACCTGAAGCTGCCTCTGGGAATGTCTTCATTCATATAGAGGAAGCCCCCAGTAGGAGAGAATGAGGTCAATGTAGGGACATTAAATGGAGAGAAAGAGAGAATTAATAATATTGTTTGAGCCTCTTAATATTGTTGTTCCTGACTCTAGATCTAATCTTGAGCTTCTTATATATATGAATCTATGCATCCCCTTCCTCCAAGCTTGTTTAAGTTAGATTTCTCTCACTTTCAATTTTAAAAAGTCTTGATTAATACATCATGTATATATATACATTATAAGTATAAAGACATAAAATATCAGATACATCTATCTATGCATATGTACATACACATCAATAAAAAATGTGTACACTAGCAATTATAGAAAATCATGAGTGCTAAAGACATGACAAATCAAAATCAATAAATTCCTTAAATATAAATATTCCTATTTGGTTAAACACCTTTGGTTATACAGAGTCTTATTTTATAAAGTAAATCAGGTTCTCTTTTTAAATGTAATAGAATCAAATTGTCAGTAAGCAACATTCATTGAGGTCCCTCTTGTATCTACATTGCATTGTACTTAAAATAAGTGGCTTAAACAGATCAAGATTCATTTGTTTCATGTAACAAGAAGCCTAGGTTTAGACAGTTTAGAAGTGATAATGCAAATCCACAATGCTATCAGTGGTCTAGGTTTTTTCCATCTTTCTCTACTGCTATTTTTTTTTTTATACTTAATAAGTTGATTTTTGTTCTCATATTTATTACCTTATGGTCATAAGATCACTGCTGTGTTTCCATACTTCACATTAATCTTCCAATCAAGAATGGAGAAGAGCAAAATGGCAAAAGGAAAAGAGTGAAGAAGTGATGGGAGATGTAGAGTGGGCAGTTGGAGATACACATTTAGGGTTCAGTAGGAAGGTATCTTGGATGCAGGCATGGATTTGGGAGTTACTGGTGTATAAAAAAACAAAACGAAAAACAAACCCATTACCGTCAAGTCTATTCTGACTTGTAGCGACCCTATAGGACACAGTAGAACTGTCCCATAGGGTTTCCAAGGAGTGACTAGTGGATTCAAAATGCTGACATTTAGGTTAGCAGCCAAATGCTTAACCACTGCACCACCAGACAGTGATAAACATATGGGATTGGTTGAGATGAACTATGGAGAGATTACAGGGTAAAAAGACACCTGGAGGCAGGGGTGGCAAAAAAGGTAAAGACTTAAAAAAAATTCTAGAAAATTCTACCAACTGAAACTCAAAGTCAAGATGATCAATAAACATGTGAAAAGATGCTCAAAATTATTGTAACCTATTAACACAATTCAATGCCATCCAGTCTATTCTGACTTATAGCGACCATATAGGACAGAGTAGAGCTTTCCAATGTTGCAATCTTTACAGAGGCATACTGCCACATCTTTTTTCCTTGGAGTAGCTGGTGGGCCCAAACTACCAACCTTTCTGGTTAGCACCCCAGAGCTTAACAACTGCACCACCAGGGTTCCTTCAATAACACTATAACTGGTTGAAAAATTGCAAATTAAAAACATAATGAGATATCTCACATGCACACACACACACACATACACAAACACATACATCAGAATAGGTAAAATTAAAAAGACTGAAAATACCAGTGTTGGCAAGGATATGGAGCAACTTGAACACTCATACATTGCTGGTGGGAGTATAACATGGCAAAACCATGTTGGAAAACTGCTTGGAAGAATACCAAAGCTAAAGATTCACCTACCAGAAGGCCCAGCAATTCCATTTTTGAGCAAACACTCACAAAAGATGGATACGAATATTTGTAGCAGTGTTATTCATGACAGCCAAAACATTTAAACCACTCTAATGTCAAACAGGAAACCCTGGTGGCGTAGTGGTTAAGAGCTATGGCTGCTAACCAAAAGATCTGCAGTTGGAATCCACCAGTTGCTCCTTGGAAACTCTGTAGGGCAGTTCTACTCTGTCCTATAGGGTCACTATGAGTCAGAATCAACTGGATGGCAGTGGGTTTTTAATGTCAAACAAGAGTAAAAAAAAAAAAGGGTAGAATGAATAAATCCATTGCAGAATATTTATATAATGGAATAATACACAGCAAAGGAGCCCTGGTGGCGTAAAAGTTGAGCACTTGGCTACTAACTGAAAGGTTTGTGGTTTGAACTCACCCAGTGGCTCAGTGGGAGAAAGACTGGTGATCTGGTTCCATAAAGATTACTGCCTAGGAAACCCTATGGCGCAGCTCTGCTCTGTCACATGGGGTTGCTATAAGTTGAAAATTGACTTCTCGGCAACTAACAACAACAACCTCGTGGTGCAATGGTTAAAGGCTACAGTTGCTAACAAAAAGGTCAGCAGCTCGAATCCACCAGGCACTCCTTGGAACTCTGTGGGGCAGTTCTACTCTGTCTATAGGGTTGCTATGAGTCAGAATCGACTCGACTGCAGCGGGTTTTTGGTTTTGGTTTAACAACAACAACAATATACTGCAATAAAATGAATGAACTAATGCTAACAGAGTAATGTGAATGACCATCACAGACATAATGATGACTAAAAGAAGAAGACATAAAAGAATACATATGATGATGGAGGGCATAATAGTGGATATAGGCTGGAAGGAACAAGAGAGAGACTTCTAGGGTTCTAGAAATGTTCTATATTTTGATAACTATTTATTAGCTATCTAGCTATTTCTGTCTATCATCTGTTTACCTATTCCTTTATATGTTCTAGCTTTGTTCCTGAAAAGGCCTAGAATTAATTATTAACCCAGTAGCAAAGAGTATCCCTAGTGTTCTTGAAATACAATTTTCCATTTAAGGAGACCATGATTTCTTGAGAAAAATTACTGATTCCAGGACTGGGGGAAGGATTATAGAAGATGAGCATTGAACATTCTGAGATATCAAATAGAAAGGAAGCTATCAATGATTATGAGGGTTGTGTGAAAAGGACTTGAGAGACAACTTGAAGAGGCTTCCACTCTCCAAAGGTGATACAATTTCAACTTCAATAAGGATAAGAATTGCAAAAATATTGAAATTCACCAAGAATGTGTAATTCCTTCAGTTTATATTAAACAGAAAATATATATTTTTCATCTGAGGATTAAAAAGAACCAATTCATGCTGAAAATATGTTAATTAAATGGAAAGAATCATGTGTTTATACTGTACCAACAGGTAAACAAAAAGTAAATGAGAGGAAGTATCTCCTTATATAATTCTTCCAGTGAATAAATGACAACAAAATAATTGAATTACAGTATAACAATTTTTAACCTCTCAATGAATTAATGAATCTATGCTTTGAACACCAAAGGCTAAAAGAGAGGAATAGAGAGAGAGAGAGAAAGAACCAAGCATTAGGTGTGATTCCAGAAAAGAACCCAATACTGCTTCTATTCTTGCTTAAGGGTTTGAACCTTAGTCTGACGAAGTCTCTGATTTAGCTGCCAATTTGCAGAAAATACAGAGGGCAAAAGAATGTTATAAATTATACTACGTGTGCCCCCAACAAAATCCAGATCGTGAGAAAGTCTATAATTCTTATAACTGAGGTTCTTCAACAAGTAAATCATAAGAGAGAGAAAGGAATGGATGAGGAAATACATTGACTGAAACAAAAAATATCCTTATATTTCATTACATATCACATAATCTAGAAATTGACTAACTTTCACGTCTCGACATACACACTTGGGTGATAAAACCGTCAAGAAAATAAGTAATTACTATAAAAGTCAGAATATTAGTTGCTTTTAGAGAGAGGATAGGGACTACAATTACAATGAGGCATATAGAAGGGACCTTAGGGTGGCTGAAAAAGTTCTTAAGCTAGGTGGTGGTTAAGAAGGTATTTGTTTTATAACATACATTTGCTTAATGTGATTTTTTAAATTTCATTTTGTTTTAAAACAAAATATGAACAAAATAGCTAAAAATTTAACATAATAATAAAAATAAATTTGGAATAAATTAATTTTTCAGACAAAATATTTTTTATTAGCAGTTCTATACTAAAGGAAAAATTAAAGTTTGTTTTTCAGGCAAAAGGAAAATGATCTCAAATTGAAAATGAAAATGCAGGAGGAAATGTGTACCAATGAGAACAATAAATATATGAATAAATGAATATTAACTCTTGCATAAATAACTGCAATGTTTAGAGAAATTTCAAATATATTAGAAAATAACAGAATGAGGGGGGAGACATAAATTGACTTAAAATGTTCTAAGCTTCTATAAGTGTCAAGGAAATGGTAAAAATAGTTTTTATTAAACTATGATTATCATGGGATATGGGGTTATGGTATTTAAGGTGATTACTAGAAGGGTAGTAAAAGAATGTGTAACCATCAAGTTAATACAAAGAAAAATGGAATAATAAAAAGCACTTCATTAGTCAAAAAGAAAAAAAAAGAAGTGATACAAGGAAGAAGTAGAAATAAGAAACTTAAAATAAATATTCAAGGCAAATAGTAAGACAGTAAATATAAATCCATTATAGCTGTAATTGCATTAAATAAAAATGGACAAAATACCCCAAGTAAAAGATTAAGATTTTCAGAATTGATAAAAAGACAAAACCAAAAAGGGAGACAAAGGGAATACTGTGTGGTTTAAAGACAGGAAAGGTGTACATCAGGGTTGCATCATTTCACCAAACTTATTCAGTCTGTATGCTGAGCAAATAATATGAGAAGCTGGACTGTATGAAGGAGAACTGTGTATCAGGATCGGAGGAAAACTCCTTAACAACCTGCATTATGCAGATGATACAACCTTGCTTGCTGAAAGTGAAGAGGACTGGGTTACTTTTTGATGAAGATCAAAGACCACAGCCTTCAGTATGGATTATACCTCAACATAAAACAAAACTCTGGGTCCTTGTGCGAAGAAGTTCATAGTCCTGGGGAAGCTTGATGAGAAGGCCAACAGAGTGAGAAAGCCTCTCCCTGGAGCTGACACCCTGAATTTGACTTTTAGCCTGCTTTACCGTGAGAAAATAAACTTCTCTCTGTTAAAGCCATCACTTTTTGGTACTTTTGTTATAGCAGCACTAGATGACCAAGACAGGGGTATTGGTACAGATTCTACAGACATTGCAAGATTATAAGAGATTATTAGAATGTTGTACTGATTATTTTAACAATTTGCATGAAATGGAATTTTCCTCAAAAAACTTAAGCTACCAAAGCTGGCAGAGGATGTAAAAAATATTCATGCTCTAAAGTCTGGCATGAGCATGACAGGAAAGAAAAATTACAGATTAGTTTCTTTCATTTACAGAGATGTAAAAATAATTAAATATTTGCAAATTGAAATCACTGATACGTAAAAATAATAATACATCACATCCAACTGAAATTTATTTTACTTATGCAAGAGAGGTTTTGTGTTAGAAAATTAGTCTCGTTAACAGCAAAAAAATATAGGCAATTCATGTAATCATCTTGATTGATGCACATAAAGCATTTTAAAAAATTTAGCACCCATTCATGATAAAAACTCTAAACAAAGTAAGAATAGAAAGGAACTTTCTTAATCTTATATAGGGCCTATATTAGTTCACGAAGGAGTACTGGTGGCACAGTGGTTAAGTGCTCGGCTGCTAACTGAAAGGTTGGTAGTTAGAACCCACCAGCTACTCTGTGAGAAAAAGAAGTGGCAGCCTGCTTGCATAAAGATTACAGCCTTGGAAACCCTATGGGGCAGTTCTACTCTGTCCTATAGGGTTGCTCTGAGTTGGAATCAACTTGACAGCAAAAGGTTTGATTTATTATTTATCTATTGCTGCCATAACAAATTATCACAAATTTTTATTGGCTTTAAGCACCACAAATTTATTATCTCACAGTTTCTGTGGTCAGAAGTCTGGGTGAACTTCGCTTAAATTAAGGTGTTGGCAGGATTACCTTCCTTACTGTAGGCTATGGGATAGAATCTGCTTCCAAGTTCATTCAGGTTTTTGGAAGAATTCAGTTTGTTATGATTGTAGGACTGACTTCCCTGTTTCTTCACTGGCTGTCAGTAAAGAGCCGTCTGTAACTCCTAGAGGCCTCTGATTCTTCGAAATGACCCTGATTCAGTGGTGTGTTGAACCTTCCTTGTGCTTGGAATCTTTCTGAGTCCCCCTTCTGCTACATTTTGCTTGCCACCTCTTCTACCTCATTTCTCTAACTCCAACAAGAAAAAGTGCTCTGTCTTTAAGTCACATGTTGAAGAGTTTTGTAAACATGTTAAATAATGTTACTCTTATTAAGTGAGCTTTTTTTTTGGAAAATATAATTATTTTTCATAAAATATGTTAGTTATGTTAATGTAATTTTATTACATTTATTTGGTTAATAAATACATGCTTTAATTTTTCGCTTTTAATGTCTATTATACTAAATGTCCAAAGATATGTCATTGTTGTTGTTAAACCAAAAAAACCCATTGCAATCAAGTAGATTTCAACTCATAATGACCCTATAGGACAGAGTAGAACTGCCTCACAGGGTTTCCAAGGAGTAGCTGGTGGGTTCAAACTGCTGATCTTTTGGTTAACAGCCTGAGCTCTTAACCACTGCACCACCAGGGCTCCATTGTTGTTATTAGTTGCTGTCAAATTGGCTCTGACTCATGAAAATTCCATGTACAAAAGAACAGAAAGTTGCATGGTCCTCTACCATCTTCATCATTATTGGTATTCATGAGTCCACCATTGCAGCCACTGTGTATTTTGACTGCCTTTTCGACCTAGGGGCTCACCTTCTAGCCCTATATCAGACAATATTCTGTTGTGATACATAAGATTTTCTTAGGCTAATTTTTAAAAGTAGATCACCAGGCCTTTCTCCCTAGTTGGTGTCAGCTTGAAAGCTTTGCTAAAGCCTGTCTACCATGGGTAACCCTGTTGATATTTGAAATACTGTTGGCATAGCTTCCAGCATCATAGCAACATGTAATACACCGCAGAAAGATGAACTGACAGCAGGGTGATGGAGCAAGAGATACAAGCCAAGTAAATCAAAGCTTTGATCCTCACTAATTTCTAAGACTGTAAAGGATTCCTGAGGCTAAAATATATGAGAATCACTACCAAACAACAAAATCTATTCCAAATGACTTATTATATAATTATGAAGCATAAAATTGTAACATTTTCAGAGGAAAAAAATAGAACATCTTCATGACATTGAAAGAGGCAAATATTTCTTAACCTAATAAAATACTAACCATAAAAGAAAATAAAATGGCCAGCTGGGCTATATAAAAATTAAGAACATCTCTACATCAAAATAAACCATTAAGGAGTAAAAAGGAGAAGATATTCATAAAATATGATTCTGACAAAGTACTCACACCTGGAATTTATGAAGAATTGCTATTTGTTAATGAAAAACAAATTCTTCCTTTGGTTTTCCATCTCCAGCTCTTTGCACATGTCATTATAATACTTTGTCTTCTCTAGATGCCCTTTGAAATCTTCTGTTCAGTTCTTTTACTTCATCAATTCTTCCATTTGTTTAGCTGCTCGACATTCGAGAGCAATTTTCAGAGTCTCCTCTAACACCCATCTTGGTCTTTTCTTTCCTTCCTGTCTTTTCAATGACATCTATTTAGGTCTTTCCTTTCCCATCTGTCTTTTTAATGATCTCTTACTTTCTTCATGTATGATTCCCTTGATGTCATTTCACAACTCGTCTGGTTTTCGGTCAATAGTGTTCAATGCGTCAAATCTATTCTTCAGATGGTCTCTAAATTCAGGTGGGATGTACTCAAGGTCATATTTTGGCTCTCATGGACTTGCTCTGATTTTCTTCAGTTCCAACTTGAACTTCCATGTAAGTAACTGATGGTCTTTTCCACAGTCGACCACTGGCCTTGTTCCAACTGATGATATCGAGCTTTCCATCGTCTCCACAGATGTAGTCAATTTGATTTCTGTGTGTTCTATATGGCGAGGTCCATGTGTATAGTCGCCATTTACGTTGGTGAAAGAAGGCATTTACAATGGAGAAGTCGTTGGTCTTGCAAAATTCTATCATTTGATCTCCAGCATTGTTTCTATCACCAAGGCCATATTTTCCAACTACTGATCCTTCTTTATTTCCAACTTTCGCACCCGAATTGCCAGTAATTATCAATGCATCTTGATTGCATGTTCGATCAATTTCAGACTTTAGCAGCTGATAAAAATCTTCTATTTCTTCATCTTTGGCCCTAGTGGTTGGTGCATAAATTTGAATAATAGCCATATTAACTGGTCTTCCTTGTAAGCGTATGGATATTATCCTATCACTGACAGTGTTGTACTTCAGGATAGATCTTGAAATGTTCTTTTTGACAATGAATGCAACACCATTCCTCTTCAAGTTGTCGTTCCCAGCATAGTAGACTACATGATTGCCCAATTCAAAATGGCCAATACCAGTCCATTTCAACTCACTAATGCCTAGGATATTGATATTTATGCATTCCATTTCATTTTTGACGATTTCCAATTTTCCTAGATTCATACTTCGTACATTCCAGGTTCTGATTATTAATGGATGTTTGCATCTGTTTCTTCTCATTTTGAGTCATGCCACATCATCGAATGAAGGTCCCGAAAGCTTCAATCCATCCACCTCATTAAGGTCGACTCTACTTTGAGGAGGCAGCTCTTCCCCAGTCATCTTTTGAGTGCCTTCCAACTAGGGGGGCTCATTTCCAGCACAATATTAGAGAGTGTTCCACTGTTATTCATAAGGTTTTCACTGGCTAATGCTTTTCAGAAGTAGACTGCCTGGTTCTTCTTCCTTCAAAGGGCACCTCGAGGAGACTAAGTATTATAATGACATGTGCAAAGAGCTGGAGATGGAAAACCAAAAGGGAAGAACACGCTCAGTGTTTCGCAAGCTGAAAGAACTGAAGAAAAAATTCAAGCCTCGAGTTGCAATAGTGAAGGATTCCATGGGGAAAATATTAAACGATGCAGGAAACATCAAAAGAAGATGGAAGGAATACACAGAGTCATTATACCAAAAAGAATTAGTCGATGTTCAACCATTTCAAGAGGTGGCATATGATCAGGAACCGATGGTACTGAGGGAAGAAGTCCAAGCTGCTCTGAAGGCATTGGCGAAAAACAAGGCTCCAGAAATTGATGGAATATCAATGGAGATGTTTCAACAAACAGATACATCACCGGAGGTGCTCACTCATCCATGCCAAGAAATACGGAAGACAGCTTCCTGGCCAACTGACTGGAAGAGATCCATATTTATGCCTATTCACAAAAAAGGTGACCCAACTGAATGTGGAAATTATAGGAGGATATCATTAATATCACACGCAAGCAAAATTTACCTGAAGATCATTCAAAAATGGCTGCAGCAGTATATTGACAGGGAACTGCCAGAAATTCAGGCCGGTTTCAGAAGAGGACGTGGAACCGGGGATATCATTGCTGATGTCAGATGGATCCTGGCTGAAAGCAGAGAATACCAGAAGGATGTTTACCTTTGTTTTATTCACCATGCAAAGGCATTTGACTGTGTGGATCATAACAAATTATGGATAACATTGCAAAGAATGGGAATTCCAGAACACTTAATTGTGCTCGTGAGGAACCTTTACATAGATCAAGAGGCAGTTGTTCTGACAGAACAAGGGGATACTGGTTGGTTTAAAGTAAGGAAAGGTATGCGTCAGGGTTGTAGTCTTTCACCATACCTATTCAATCAGTATGCTGAGCAAATAACCTGAGAAGCTGGACTATATGAATAAGAACAGGGCATCAGGATTAGAGGAAGACTCATTAACAACCTGCGTTATGCAGATGACACAACCTTGCTTCCTGAAAGTGAAAAGGACTTGAAGCACTTACTAATGAAGATTAAAGACCACAGCCTTCAGTATGGATTGCACCTCAACATAAAGAAAACAAAAATCCTCACAACTGGACCAATGAGCAACATCATGATAAATGGAGAAAAGATTGAAGTTGTCAAGGATTTCATTTTACTTGGATCCGCAATCAACAGCCATGGAAGCAGCAGTCAAGAAATCAAAAAACACATTGCTTTGGGTAAATCTGCTGCAAAGCGCCTCTTTAAAGTGTTGAAGAACAAAGATGTCACCTTGAAGACTAAAGTGCGCCTGACCCAAGCCATGGTATTTTCAATCTCATCGTATGCATGTGAAAGCCGGACAATGAATAAGGAAGACCGAAGAAGAATTGACGCCTTTGAATTGTGGTGTTGGCGAAGAATATTGAATATACCGTGGACTGCCAAAAGAACGAACAAATCTGTCTTGGAATAAGTGTGGCCAGAATGCTCCTTAGAAGCAAGAATGGTGAGACTGCATGTTACATGCTTTGGACATGTCAGGAGGGATCAGTTCCTGGTGAAGGACATCATGCTTAGCAGAGTACAGGGTCAGCGGAAAAGAGGAAGACCCTCAAAGAGGTAGATTGACACAGTGGCTGCAACAATGATCTCAAGTGTAACAACGATTATAAGGATGACTCAGGACCGCGCAGTGTTTCGTTCTGTTGTGCATAGGGTTGCTATGAGTCAGAACTGACTCGACAGCACCTAACAACAATGAAAAAGAAAAGCTAGACAACATAACAGAAAAATTGGCAAAGCCTTGAACACATACCTTAAAAAATCATCAATCTTCTGGAGCTGAACACTTTAGGCTTCATGCTGATACCCATTATTTTTGAAAATGTGGTTCAAGATTCACTTGCAGCACTATTACCTGATACACTCATGAAAAAGGAAGAATTCTTATTCAAATTCTGGGGGTAAAGTGTTCAAATTACCGGTAACTCCATAGTTTTTGATGTTTTCCATGCAATTGTGTGCACTGTAATTGCCCTTGTTAGTCTGGAGTCTTGGAAGAATGTTGCTGTTTTTGTGTTTTAACATCATCACCATTTTGTGGTTATGTTTGTTTTGTTCTTAATCATGTCAAACAAATGATAATTTGAATATTTACAATAATTTTTTATTCTATGAAGAAAAAGGAGACAGTGATGATTGCTGCAAAATGAGTACCCAAAGGTGACGTACAGGTCATTGACAAACTTGCAAACACCAGTTCTAAGGGCATGCTGAAATGAAATCACTAAGAGTTAAGCACATGTGAGTGGTGTATACATAGACCAGAAGTTCTTAAAGTGTGGTTTCTGAATGATAATAGGTACATTACTTGGGTTCTTGTTAAAAATACAAATTAGCTGGCCCCATTCCAGGCCCACCCAATCAGAAACACTGAAAGTGGGTCCAGGAATCTGTGTTTTAACAAGCCCTCCAGTTGTTTCTGATGTATGCTCAACTTTCAGAACCAAGGATATAGGTAAGTGTTTTGAGAAATTTAGTTGTGAAGATGCCTTATCATATTTAAGGACTGATGGAAAAGTCTGTTCTGAAGAAGTGGTTGAAAACATAGTAGTAAAAGGAAATTCTTCTGTGTACCAGACCCAAGTCATGGTCTTTTCAATCACCTCATATGTATGCGAAAGCTGGACACTGAAAACAAAAGACTGGAGAAGAATTGATCCATTTGAATATACTGTGGACTGCTAAGAATGAACAAATTGATCTCAGAGGATGTACAACCATAATGTTCCTTAGAAGCCAAAAGGGCAAGATTTCATTTTGCTTACTCTGGACACATCATCAAGAAAGAACAATTACTAGAAAAGGACATCTTGTTTGGTAAAATAGAGGGTCGCAAAAACAAAAGACACTTTTTTTTTCATTTTTATTGTGCTTTAAGTCTACAAATCAAGTCAGTCTCTCACACAAAAACTTATATACACCTTGCTACATACTCCCAATTGCTCTCCCCCTAAAGAGACAGCCCGCTCCATCCCTCCACTCTCTCTTTTCATGTCCATTTTACCAGCTTCTAAACCCCTCTACCCTCTCATCTCTACTCCAGGGAGCAGATGCCAACATAGTTTCAAGTGTCCACCTGATCCAAGAAGCTCACTCCTCACCAGCATTCCTCTCCAACCCATTGTCCAGTCCACTCCCTGTCTGAAGAGTTGACTTTGGAAATGGTTCCTAACCTGGGCCAACAGAAGGTCTGGGGGCCATGAACACTGGGGTCCTTCTAGTCTCAGTCAGGCCATTAAGTCTGGACTTTTTATGAGAATTTGGGGTCTGCATCCCACTGCTCTCCTGCTCCCTCAGGGGTTCTCTGTTGTGTTCCCTGTCAGGGCAGTCATCGGTTGTAGCCAGGCACCATCTAGCTCTTCTGATTTCAGGCAGATGTAGTCTCCGGTTTAGGTGGCCCTTTCTTTCTTTTGGTTTATGAGGGCCTTTCTGTCTCTTGGGATCATAATTACCTTGTGTCCTTGGTGTTCTTCATTCTCCTTTGATCCAGGTGGGTTGAGACCAATTGATGCATATTAGATGGCCACTTGCTAGCATTTAAGACCCCAGATGCCACTCTCCAAAGTGGGATGCAGAAGGTTTTCTTAAAAGATTTTATTATGCAAATTGACATAGATGTTCCCTGAAACCATAGTTCTCAAACCCCTGCCCCTGTTACACTGGCCTTCGAAGCATTCAGTTTATTCAGGAAACTTCTTTGTTTTTGGTTTAGTCCAGTTATACTGACCGTGCCTGTATTGTGTTGTCCTTCCTGTCACCTAAAGTAGTTCTTATCTACTATCTAATTAGTGAATACCCCTCTCCCACCCTTCCTCCCTTCCCGCTCTCGTAACGACCAAAGAATATTTTCTTCCCTGTTTAAACTATTTCTCCATTTCCTCCAATACTGGTCCTATACAATATTTGTCTTTTTGCAACTGACTAATTTCACTCAGCGTAATGCCTTCCAGATTTCTCTATGTTATGAAATGTTTCACAGATTCCTCACTGTTCTTTATCGATGAGTGGTATTCCATTGTGTGAATATACCATAATTTATTTCTCCATTCATCTGTTGATGGGCACCTTGGTTGCTTCCATCTTTTGCTATTGTAAACAGTGCTACAATGAACATAGGTGTGAATATATCTGTTCGTGTAAAGGCTCTTATTTCTCTAGGATATATTCCATGGACTGGGATTGCGGGATCTTATGCTTGTTCTATTTCTAGCTTTGTAAGGAAGTGCCAAATCCATTTCCAAAGTGGTTGTACCATTTGACATTCCCACCAGCAGTGTAGAAGTGTTCCAATCTCTCCACAGCCTCTCCAACATTTATTATTTTGTGTTTTTTGGATTAATGCCAGCCTTGTTGGAGTGAGATGGAATCTCATTGTAGTTTTCATTTGCATTTCTTTAATGGCTAATGATAGTGAGCACATCCTTGTGTATCTGTTAGCTACCTGAATGTCTTCTTTAGTGAAGTGTCTGTTTATATCTTTTGCCCATTTTTTAATTGAGTTACTTGTCTTTTTGTAGCTGAGTTTTTGCAGTATCATGTAGATTTTAGAGATCAGTCATTGATTGGAAATGTCACAGCTAAAAACTTTTTCCCAGTCTGTAGGTAATCTTTTTACTCTTTTGGTGAAGTCTTTGAATGAGCATAGGTGTTTGATTTTTAGGAGCTCCCAGTTGTCTAGTTTTTCTTCTCCGTTGTTAGTAATGTTTTGTATACTGTTTATGCCATATATTAGGGCTCCTAACGTTGTCCTTAATTTTTTCTTCCATGATCTTAATTGTTTTAGATTTTATATTTAGGTCTTTGATCAATTTTGAGCTTGTTTTTGTGCATGGGGTAAGGTACGGGTCTTGTTTCACTTTTTTGCAGATGGATATCCAGTTACGCCAGCACCATTTGTTAAAAAGACAGTCTTTTCCCCATTTAACTGTTTTGGGCCCTTGGTCAAATATCAACTGCTCATATGTGAATCTATTTATGTCTGGATTCTCAACTCTTTTCCATTGGTCTATGTACCTGTTGTTGTACCAGTAGCAGGCTGTAGTGACTACTGTGGCAGTATAATGGGTTGAAAAATCAGGTAGAGTGAGGCCTCCCACTTTGTTCTTCTTTTTCAGTAATGCTTTACTTATCCGGGGCTTCTTTCCATTCCATATGAAGTTGGTGATTTGTTTCTCCATCTCATTAAAGAACGTTGATGGAATTTGGATCGGAATTGCATTAAAGCTATAGATCGCTTTTGGTAGAATAGACATTTTTATAAAGTTAAGTCTTCCTATCCATGAGCAAAGTATGTTTTTCCACTTATGTAGGTCACTTTTGGTTTCTTGCTGAAGTGTACTGTAGTTTTCTTTGTATAAGTCTTTCACATCTCTGGTAAGATTTATTCCTGAGTATTTTATCTTCTTGGGGGCTACTGTAAATGGAATTTATTTGATAATTTCCGGTTCGATGTTCTTTTTGTTAGTGTAGAGGAATCCAACTGATTTTTGTATCTTTATCTTGTATCCCGACACTCTGCTGAACACTTCTATTAGTTTCAGTAGTTTTCTTGAGGATTTCTTATGGTTTTCTGTATATAAGATCATGTCATCTGCAAATAGAGATAATTTTACTTTCCCCTTGTCAATCGGGATACCATTTATTTCTTTATCTAGCCTAACTGCTCTGGCTAGGACCTCCAGCACAATGGTGAATAAGAGCCCTGATAAAGGGCATCCTTGTCTGGTTCCTGATCTCAGGGGGAATGCTTTCAGGCTCTCTCCACCTAGGATGATATTGGCTATTGGCTTTGTATAAGTGCCCTTTATTTTGTTGAGGAATTTTCCTTCTATTCCTATTTTGCTAAGAGTTTTTTTTTTTTTTAATCATGAATGGGTGTTGAAATTAATCAAATGCCTTTTCTGCACCTATTGATAAAATCATGTGAATTTTCTCTTTTGTTTTATTTATATGATGGATTACATTCCTTGTTTTTCTAATGTTGAACCATCCCTGCATACCTGGTATGAATCTCACTTGGTCATGGTGAATCATTTTTTGATATGTTGTTGAATTCTATTGGCTAGAATTTTGTTGAAAACTTTTGCATCTAAGTTCATGAGGGATATAGGTCTGTAATTTTCTTTTTTTGTGGTGTCTTTACCTGGTTTTGGTATCAGGGATATGCTGGCTTCATAGAATGAGTTTGGGAGTATTCTGTCCTTTTCTATACTCTGAAATGCCTTTAGTAGTAGTGGTGTTAACTCTTCTCTGAAAGTTTGGTAGAACTCTGCAGTGAAGCACTCCATGCCAGGGCTTTTTTTTTGTAGGGAGTTTTTTGATTACCTTTTCAATCTCTTCTTTTGTTATGGGTCTATTTAGTTGTTCTACCTCTGTTTGTGTTAGTTTAGGTAAGTAATGTGTTTTTAGGAATTCATCCATTTCTTCTTGGTTTTCAAATTTGTCAGAGTACAGTTGTTCATAGTATTCTGTTATGATTCTTTTAATTTCGGTTGGGTCTGTTGTGATATCGCCCATCTCATTTCTTATTCATGCTATTTTCTTCCTCTCTTGTTTTCCTTTTGTCACTTTGCCCAATTATTTACCAATTTTGTTGATTTTTTTCAAATAACCAGATTTTGGTATTGTTAGTTCTTTTGATTGTTTTTCTTTTTTCTATTTCATTTAGTTCTGCTCTAATTTTATTTGTTTTCTTCTGGTGCCTGAGGGTTTCTTTTGTTGCTCTCTTTCTATTTGTTCAAGTTGTAGGGATAATTCTTTGATTTTGGCCCTTTCTTCTTTTTGGATGTGTGCATTTATTAATATAAACTGACCTCTGAGCACCGCTTTTGGTGTGTCCCAAACAGTGTTTTCATTCTCATTGGATTCTATGAATTTTTTTATTCCACTCTTAATGTCTTCTGTAATGCAGTCTTTTCTGAGCAGGGTATTGTTCAGTTTCCAAGTGTTTGATTTCTTTTCCCTGTTTTTCTGTTATTGGTTTCTACTTTTATGGCCTTATGGTCAGAGAAGATGCTTTGTAATATTTCAATGTTTTGGATTCTGCTAAGGCTTGCTTTATGACCTAATATATGGTCTGTTCTAGAGAATGTTTCATATGAAGTCTCCTACAATTATTGTGGAGCTGTCTATCTCAGTTTTCAATGCCGATAGAGTTTGTTTTATGTATCTGGCATCCCTGTCATTGGGTGCATATATAATATAGTTACATCTTCTTTGTATATTGTCTCTTTAATCATTATATAGTGTCCTTCCTTATCCTTTGTGGTGGATTTAACTATAAAGTCTTTTTTTGTCAGAAATTAATATTGCCACTCCTGCACTTTTTTGTATGTTCTTTGCTTGATGTATTTTTTCCAGCCTTTGTGTTTTACTTCATTTGCGTCTCTAAGTCTAAGGTTTGCCTCTTGTAGGCAGCATATATAGATGGATCTTATTTTGTAATCCATTCTGCCAGTCTCTGTCTCTTTATTGGTGCATTTAGTCCTTTTACGTTCAGCATAATTATGGATAGGTATGAATTTAGTGCTATCATTTTGTTATCTTTTTTGTGTGTTGTTGGCAGTTTCTTTTTCCCATTTAATTTTATGTGCTGAGTAGATTATCTTTATACATTGTCCTTTCCTCATATTCATTGTTGATTTTGTTTCTGCTGAGTCTCTATTTTTTCTTTGTGTTTTATTTTGATGTGTAGGATAGTTTGTCTCCTTTGTGGTTACCTTATTATTTACCCCTATTTTTCTAAATTTAAACCTAACTTATTTCTTTTTTTTTTTTATTTCTTTGTGTTGCCTTATCTTCCTCTCCATATGGAAGATCTATAACCACATTTCTTAGTTGCTCTTTATTGTTCTAATGTTGTCTTATTCTACACAATAATATCGCTATTACCCTGTTTTGAGTGTTTTTTGTTTTGTTTGGTTTTTTTTCTTGCTTTTTTTTTTCTTTTTTTCCTGTCTGGTTTGACTTCTGATTGCTCTGCCCAGTGTTCTATTCTTGGGTTGATATCTGATGTTATTGATTTTCTAACCAAAGAACTCCCTTTAGTATTTCTTGTAGTTTTGGTTTGGTTTTTATGAATTCTCTAAACTTCCATGTTTATCTGGAAATGTCCTACTTTCACCTTCATATTTAAGAGACAGTTTTGCTGGATATATGATTCTTGGCTGGCAATTTTTTTCCTTCAGTTTTTTAAAGAAGTCATCCCATTGCCTTCTGGTCTGCATGGTTTCTGTTGAGTAGTCCGAGCTTATTCTTATTGGCTCTCCTTTGAAGGTGACTTTTCATTTATCTCTAGCTGCTCCTATAATTCTCCCTTTATCTTTGGTTTTGGCAGTGTGATTATAATATGTCTTGGTGACTTTCTTTTAATATCTACCTTATGTGGAGTTTGATGAGCATCTTGGATAGATATCTTTTCATCTTTCACGATATCAGGGAAGTTTTCTGCCAACAAATCTTCAACAATTGTGTCTATTTTCTGTTATCTCTCCCTGTTCTGTTACTCCAGTCACTCGTAGGTTATTTCTCTTGATAGAGTCCCACATGATTCTTAAGGTTTCTTCACTTTTTAAAATTCTTTCATCTGTTTTTTATTCAAATATATTAGTGCCAAGTGATTTATCTACAAGTTCAGAAAATCAGCCTTCCACTTGCTCAATTCTGCTTCTCTGACTTCTATTGAGTTGTCTGCTTCTGTATTTTTATTGTTAATCTTCTGAATTTCTGATTGCTGTCTGTCTATGGACGTTTCCAGCTTATGAATTTTTCATCATGTTCCTGAATAATCTTTTTAATTTCTTCAATTGCTTCATCTGTGTGTTCCTTGACTTGTTCTGAGTATTGCCTCATTTCCTTCCTGATATCTTGAAGGGTTCTATATATTAATCTTTTGTATTCTACCTCTGTAACTCCAAGTATGCACTTTCATCTAGAAGATCCCTTGATTCTTTGTTTTGAGAGCTTGTTGAGGTGATCATGGTCTGTTTCTTTATGTGACCTGATACTGACTGTTGTCTCCAAGCCATCTATAAGTTATTGTATTATTTTATTTTATGTTTGCTTACTGTGTCATAGCTCCTTGCTTTGTTTTGTTTTGATATGCCCAAATGGGTTGCTTGAGTGAGCTAGCTTGATTATTTGCACCTTTGGAGCTCTGATGTCCTGTCACCAGATGGCTAGAGTTGTTATCCAGTATATTATTCTTGGAGCCCATTCACTTTTCTTGTATGAATTCTGCTCAGGTGTCCAGGTAGTTGATCATCAAGTGTGTGGTACAGGCTCTGTCCTACAGCCTTAGAGGGGCAGGGGTGATTGGTGTAGGTACTGGTATCTGGTTGCAGCAGGGGGTCACACTCTGAACAAGGCAGGGGGCTGAGAATCATCCCCCATGAGCCTCTGAGGAAAGCGTGTCCCTGTTCCCTAGAGCATACAGGTGGGTGGGTTCTGCAGATGGACCATGGACACCCAATACTTTTGATTGTAAGGACTGAGGTACCAGTTATTCTTGGACCACTGTAGTGGGTGGCTGGGTGACCAGAGTGGAGCTACTAGTCCTTAGGCCCCTGATGTGGGTCAGTGCAGACTCTGTTTAATAGACAAAGTAATGTCAAACATCAAATACCCAACTCTCCCCAGCACAGCTGAAATGATTGGAGTCTGCTGACAAGGGCCTATTCTCCTGAAATAGGCCCACACAGGTCTAAGAAGTGGGAAAAGGTACTCAAAATTCACAGACTGTTTATGTCTGGACAGGAGCCGCTTCTGTCCTGAGCTCCCTTGGTTAGTGGAGCTGGCAAATTATCTATTCCCCCAATTGCAATTTTTTTCCTTCTCCAAGGCCAGGAGGATGGCCCTAGGCATTCAAAAGGGCCTATCTCAGGCCCAGGGAATTCAGCCGCTGAAGCGTGCTTGGGGGCGGGGGGTGTGGTAAAATATATGCAAGCACTTGGTTTTTGCCGAGAGTGCCATTCTTCTCCGGTTCATAAGGTGTGAGTAGGCTGTGTGGCTGCCTGCTTCTCCCTGAGGAAATTGTGGCCAAAATGCTAGTACCACTTCTGGGAATGGTGCCTGAGTGCTCCCTGTGATTCAGGTCCGGTAACTCCTCTCCACTTCTGAACCATCTCTTCCTCCCCCTTCCCCGCAGTTCATTTTCTAAGCTTGCCTTTGATGCTCAGGGCTCCTAGCTTGTCATAAATATACTCATTTCACTTGTTTTTTTGGGTCTTTGTTGTAATAAAGGCTCGCCAGAAGCATCTGTCTATTCCTCCATCTTGGCTCCACCCCGTGACATACACTCTTTATGTGATGAATTGACATAATAGCTGCAATGGTGGTCTCAAAAATACCAATTTTGAGGCTGATTCAGGACCAGGCAATGTTTCATTCTGTCATACATAAAATGGTCATGAGTTGGAGTTATCTCGAAGGCAACAAACAACAACATCAATGTTCTCGAGCAGTCATAAGCTGACGGAATTCAATCACAGTTCAAAGTAGAGTTTTATTTATCCATTGCAGTAAAGACGAAAGAAGAAAAGGTGAGCTCAGATAATAATAACCTAGATATGTCGAGTTCTTGTTATATGCCAGATACCATTGTAATATATTCACATGGGTAAACTCTTGTTGCAACAATCCTCGGTAGGACTATTATTATCCTTATCTTACCCATGAGAAAATAGAATTAGAAGTTAAACAGTTTACCCAAACCACACAACTTGTAAGTGGCAATGCTAGACTTCAGACTTAGGAGGCCTGGCTTCAGAGTCTATGTTCTCAACCAATACTAAAAACAAACAAACAAACCCAAAAACAGTGCTGTCCAGTTGATTCTGACTCATAGCAACCCTACACGACAGAGTAGAACTACTACATAGAGTTTCCAAGGCTGTAAATCTTTAAGGAGGCAGACTGCCTCTTGAGGAGTGGCTCTTGAGTTTGACCAGCCAAACCTCCACGTAGCAGCCAAGTGTGTAATCACTGTGCCAAGATCTACTTTCTTAAACAATATGCTATACCAATTCTTAGATTCAGGTAGTTTTTTAGATGTGATGTATGGAAGTGAAGAGAATTCCTTTTAGAGGGTATCTCAGTTATCTTGTGCTACTATAATGGAAATACCACAAGTGAGTGGCTTTAACAAACAGAAATTAATTTTGTCACAGTTTAGGAGGCTGGAAGTTTGAATGCAGGGTGTTGACCCTAGGGGAAGACTTTCTGTTGGCTCTGGAAGACGGTCCTTGCTCTTCTGCTTGTTTCCTGGTTCCTTGGATCTCCAATTGTCTTGACATCTATCTTACGCCATCTCTGCTTCTAGCTTGCTTGTTTAATCCCTTTGTATCTCAAAATATATTAACTGAAATTACAGCCTACACTAATCCTGCATCATTAACATAACAAACACAACCCATTCCCAAATGGGATCATAGTCACGGACATAGAGGTTAGGATTTACAACACGTATTTTTGGGGGACACAATTCAATCCATAACAGATGGCTTATATTTTCTCTAAGAAAAAATCTGCTGAAAATCAGAGAGGAGGAGGAGAAACAGGATATTTGAAGTGAATTGAGATAATTTTAAAGTAATTGTTGTAAGGCTTGGGAGGTCCAGCTGAGAAGAAATGCATCATAACATAGCCATAGTGATTGGAGGCCAATTTGAAGTTTAGAGTGGTACCAATCATCTTGGTTTTATTGTTTCTTCTGGCAGTGCTCAGCTTCCTGTGTGTAGGCACAGAGATGGTGAATATTTGGTTTCATCCAGAGTTGGGATTTTACCAGATAGTTTTGAAAAGAATATAGGGGAGCAGGATGTTTTCTAGGTTGGCACTAGGTGTACTGAAATGATGGGCAATGACATGTAAGCTGAGTGTAGATGAAGTTAAAATGAAATTACTTATATTGTCAAGAAAGAATAAGAAAAAAATTGCACACATTCTCACAGCTATTTTTAATTCTCTGTTCTCTGGCAATCTTTAACCATATGTATGAATATTTTACATCATTCAAGAATGCTGTGCCTTCAATTTTGTGCTATTGCTTCACTTACTTTGAAAACATTTTTTTTTTACTTTCTGCAGTCTCTTTATTTATCATTTTTAATAGTTGTTTTGCACATTTGATGTAGCATAATCTACTTAATTATTCCCCTATGTAGAAGCACTGGTGATCTCCCCAATTTTTATTACAAAGAGATATATACATTTTTTAATAGGTTTCTTAGAGCAATTTTTTCAGATGAGATTATTGAAAGAAGAGGTACAAGCAACTTTTGTCTCTTGGTATGTTGATAAATTTTGAAATTGCTATCCAGAATAATTGCCTTAATTTCTCTCACCACCAGAAAAGTGTAAATATACAAGTTTCTCTACAACCTCCCACATTATCATGGTTTAAAAATATTTTTTTCTAATTTAATGAGTAGAATATAATTTTGCTCTTATTTTAACAATTATTACTTTTGTTATTAGTCAGATGAACAAATTCCTGTATGGTTATTCACATTATATATTTCCTGAATAAAATGTCTTTTCATATCTTTTGCCTGCATCCAGTATATCTTTCAGAATCTTAGTGTTCTTCCTATTTGAATCAACGCAATAAAAAATAGATAATAAAAACTTTCCTCTCAGATATCATGAATATAATAGATTCTTGCAAAATCAAGTTATCAGTAGTTCTAAGTGTCCATTTTATTCCCACTGTGCATGTTTAAATTTACGCCTCTGGAAACATTCGGATTATCATGGTATTCACATATGACAAATAAGGAATATTTTGTAATGTTCAACAATTCATATAATTCTTAAATTTGTAATTACGTATGTAGGTCTAGATATAACACCTGCAAAGTGTGATAATGATTAGACACTGATATTAGAATTGCAAAAGTTTTATTTATAAAAATATGGAATAAAATTTACTTAAAAAAATTTACTTACATGTTCAAAAATTTAGACAAATTTGTTTTATTCATGTAAAATTGATATCAAATTTTAATAACTATTAGTTATAATTTGTATTGTAATTTAATTATAATAAATATTTTTAATACTCTGGACAAAAAATAATTACAATCATATATGAAAAATAACAGCCTTTTTATTTTAAATATTTTACTTGTTTACATTTTCATGAAAAAATTCATAAATTTTGTACAATTTAAATAAACCAAACCCCTTACCATGGAGTCGATTCCAACTCATAGAGACACTATAGGACAAAGTAGAACTGCCCTATAGAGTTTCCAGGGAGCTCCCAGTGGATTCGAACTGCTGACCATTTGGCTAGCAGCCGTAGCACTTAACCACTACACCACCAGGGTTTCCACTTTAAACAAAGTAACATTTTATTTTTTAATTTTTTAGATCATGGGCATCAGACCAGAAAATATGTGAAAATTTTAATTGTAACAACGTGATTATTTTTGCTGAAATAAAGATAAGAAAATAAGTTTTATGGAATAATTATTTATGAAATATTATATATTTATTACTAATTTGTGCATTGCTGTCCTAACAGCAGAATAATGATAAACACTGTCAGCTTTGGTACTCTGCCAAATTTCAGTCACATAAAAATTATAGTTCTACACTTCTTTTATTTCGTGATTATGAAGATATATTTGTTATATTAATTTAAAACTTGTAAATATTTACTCTTATGGCATGTGGGCCTTTATTTGTACTCTTGCCTCAGGCTAACAAGTGTTAGAGGTGGACCTACATGTAGTAGTCATTCAATAAAGTTGCTAAATATATCAGTGAAGACTCAGATCCTAAGTGAAGATATGCATTTATCATAGAAGTAAAATATTTACCGTCTTGCATTCCAAGTATTTATATCAAGGCCATTGTTCAATTACACAGCAGTTTTTTCTACTGTGTCAGGTAACTTGAAGAAAAAGTCTGTACAAATGCATATAGGGATTTAAAACCTTAATAAAATAAATTGACTGAAACCCGAAACCCTAACCCAGAGTATTTTTCTAGGCACTTTTCCTTCATATTTATATTGCTCTAGCAAGCTTATTGAATAGAATCTGAGGGAGACTTTATGTGTGTGTCTGGGTTGTATCCTTTCACCATACTTATTCAATATGTATGCTGAGCAAATAATCCAAGAAGCTGAACTATATGAGGAGTACTGGGCATCAGGATCAGAGGAAGACTCATTAACCTGCATTATGCAGGTGACACAACCTTGTTTGCTGAAAGGGAAGAGGACTTGAGGCACTTACTGATGAAGATCAAAGACCACAGCCTTTAGTATGGATTACACCTCAACATAAATAAAACAAAAGTCCTCACAACTGAACCAATAATCAACATCATGATAAACAGAGAAAAGATTGAAGTTGTCAAGGATTTCGTTTACTTGGATACACAATCAATACCCACGGAAGCAGCAGTCAAGAAATCAAGAGATGCATTGCATTGGGCAAATCAGCTGCAAAAATACCTCTTAAAAGTGTCAAGAAGCAAACATGTCACCTTGAGGACTACCCAATTCATGGTATTTTCAGTCTCTTCATATACATGTGAAAGTTGGGCAATGAATAAGGAAGACCAAAGAAGAATCAATGCCTTTGAATTACGGTGTTGGTGAAGAATATTGAATATACCATGCATTGCCAGAAGAACAAACAAATCTGCCTTTGAAGAAGTACAGCCAGACTGCTCCTTAGAAGCAAAGATGGTGAGACTTTGTCTTCCATACTTTGGCATGTTGTCAGGAGGGACCAGTCCCTGGAGAAGACCATCACGCGTGGTAGAGGGCCAGTAAAAGAGAGGAAGACCCTCAAGGAGATGGATTGCTATAGTGGCTGCAACAAAGGGGGTTCAAGAAAAGCAATGATTGTGAGGATGATGCAGGACCGGACAGTGTTTCATTCTATTGTGAGTCGGAACCAACTCAACAACACTTAACAACAACAACATGCTATTCTTCTTTAAGGAAGTGTTGGAATACATTTAAGGATCAATTCACTTTTCTTTAAGATACACTAACTATATGTTAAAAACATACAATGTATAATATTTAAAGTTGTAAGTTGAAAATCACATGTTGTCTTGGTTATCTAGCACTGCTATAACAGAACTATCACATGTGGATGGCTTTAACAAAGAGAAATTTATTCTCTCACTGTCTAGTAGACTAGAAGTCCAAATTCAGGGCTCCAGCTCCAGGAGAAGCTTTTCTGTCTCTGTTAGCTCTGGGGAAAGGTCCTTGTCATCAAACTTCCCCTGGTCTAGGAGCTTCTCAGATGCAGGGAGCCCAGGTCCAAAGGATGATCTCTGCTCCGGGAGCTGCTATCTTGGTGGTATGAGGTCCCCATGTCTTTCTGCTCACTTCTTTCTTTTATATCTCAAAAGAGACTGGCCCAAGACATCACCTAATCTTGTAGATTGAGTCCTGCCTCATTAACATAACTGCCTATAATCTTATCTCTTTAACATCATAGAGATAAGATTTACAACACAGGAAAATCACATCAGATGACCAAATGGTAGACAATCACAATACTGGGAATCATGGCATAGCCAAGTTGACAGATGTTTTGGGGGGACACAATTCATGACACACATATAAAGGAAATCACTGTGTACTGATGAGGAAAATCACATGTAAGAAAGGCTGCAACTACTTAAAATAAACTCCAATGTATTTCCCAAAGTTAAAATGTTCAATCTTTTTTTTTTTTTGAATTGTGTTTTAGTTGAAAATTTACAGCCCAAGTTAATTTCTCATTCAAAAATTTATACACATATTGTGTTGGTACATTGGTTGTAATCCCCACAATGTGGCAGCATGCGCCCCCTTTCCACCCCATGTACCCTGTGTCCATTTGTCCTGTTCCTGTCCCTTCTTGCCTTCTTGTCTTGCTTTTTAACAGGAACTGCCCATTTGGTCTCCTATATTTGGTTGAACTAAGAAGTACATTCCCCAAGTGTGTTATTTTTTGTTTTATAGGCCTGCCTCATCCTTGTCTGAAAAGTGGGCTTCAGGAATGGTTTGAGTTCTGGGTTAGCAGAGTGTCTGGGGGCCATGATTTTGGGGTTTTTTCCAGTCTGTCCAACCAGTAAGCCTTGTCTTTTTCTGTGAATTTGAATTTTGTTTTACATTTTTCTCCTGCTCTGTCCAGGACTCTGTGTTGTGATCCCTGTCAGGGCAGTCATTGGTAGTAACCAGGCACCATTTAGTTATTCTGGTCTCAGGCTAGTAGAGTCTCTGGTTCATGTGGTCTTTTAGTCCTTTGGGCTAATATTTTCCTTGTATCTTTGGTTTTCTTCATTCTCCCTTGCTCCAGGTGGGATAGTCCAACAGATGTATCTTAGATGGCTGCTCACAGGCATTTAAGATCCAAGACAGTACTCACCAAAGTGGAAAGTAGAACGTTTTCTTTATAAACTATGTTACGCCAATTGACCTAGATGCCCCCTGAGCCTATGTCCCCAGGCCTCAGCCCCAACTACTTAGTCCCTGAAAGTATTTGGATGTGTCTAGAAAACTTCTATGCTTTTGCATTGGTCCATTATGCTGACTTCCTCTATACTGTGTGTTGTCTTTCCCTTCAAGGAAGTTGACGGTTGTCTACTGTCTAATTATTGATTTCTCCTACCTCTCCCTCCTTACTATGGTAACCATCAAAGAATGCTTTTTTCTGTGTGTAAACCTCTTAACTTCTTATAATAGTGGTCTCATACAATTTTTGTCCTTTTGTGACTGACTTATTTCACTCGGAAACCCTGGTTGCATAGTGGTTAAGAGTTATAGCTGCTAACCAAAAGGTTGGCAGTTCAAATCTACCAGGCACTCCTTGGAAACTCTATGGGGCAGTTTTACTCTGTCCTATAGGGTAGGAATTGACTTGAGAACAATGATTTTTTTTTTAATTCCATCCAACATAATGCCCTCCAGATTCATCCATGTTGTGAGGTGTTTTGCGGAATCATCGTTCTTCATTTTTCCTTAGTATTTCAATGTGTCTATGTACCATAATTTGTTTATCCATTCATCTGTTGATGGGCATTTAGGTTGTTTTCATCTTGTTTCTATCGTGAAGACTGCTGCCTTGAACACAGGCATGCATATGTCTATTCAGGTGATGGCATTTATTTCTCTAGGGTGTATTCCTAGGAGTGGGGTTGCTGGATCATATGGTATTTTTATTTCTAGCGTGGTTGTACCATTTTACTTTCCCACCAGCAGTGCAGGAAACCCTGGTGGCGTAGTGGTTAAGTGCTATGGCTGCTAACCAAAAGGTTGGCAGTTTGAATCTACCAGGCACTCCTTGGAAACTTTATGGGGCAGTTCTACTCTGTCCTCTAGGGTCGCTATGAGTCGGAATTGACTAGGCGGCACTGGGTTTGGTTTGGTTTTGGTACCAGCAGTGCAAAAGAGTTCCAATTACCCCACAGCCTTTCTAAATTTGTAAGTTTCTTTTTTTTGGATTAGTACCTGGGAGTGAAATGTTACCTCAATATAGTTTTAATTTGCATTTTTCTAATGGCTAATGATTGTGAGCATTTCCTCATGTGTCTGTTAGCTGCCTAAATGTCTTCCTTGGTGAAGTGCCTGTTCACATCCTTTGCCCCTTTTTTGACTGGATTATTTGTCCTTTTGTTGTCGAGGTGTTGCAGTATCCTGTAGATTTTAGAGATTAGACCCTTATTGGATATGTTGTAGCCGAAATTTTTTCCAGTCTATAGGTTCTCTTTTTACTCTTTTGGTGAAGTTTTTTGATGAGCGTTTAAGTATTTGATTTTTAGGAGATCTTAATTATCTAGTTTCTCTTCTGGTGTTTGTGCATTTTTAGTTATAGTTCATATACTATTTATGCCATGTATTAGGGGGCCTAGTGTTGTCCATAATTTTTCTTCCATGATCTTCATCATTTTAGATTTTATGTTTAGGTCTTTGATCCATTTTGAGTTAGTTTTTGTGTAGTGTGTGAGGTAAACATCCTGTTTCATTTTTTAACAGATGGATATCCAGTTATGCCAGCACCATTTGTTAAAGAGATCAGCTTTTCCCCATTTAGTAGACTTTGGGCCTTTGTCAAATATCAGCTACTCACAGCTGGTTGATTTATATCTGGGTCTCATTTCTCTGGAATCTGAGATAAAACAGCATTCTGGACACAAGATAAGTGATTTTGTCTAATTTACCATGCAGATACTCTCTCCTATCTATTTGATCCCTCCTCCCTCTTCCCAAGGCTGCTTCATTAACAGTTGATTTCCCCGGGCCTGAGGTAGAACCTGCTGCACACTCTCTGAGCCATTCTCCTGGCCTGAAAGAAGGAACAAATTAACAAACTGGGGAAAAATACTTTCCCAACTCCCCTAACTTGGTAGTTCAAAGTAGAAGCAGCTCCAGTCCAGGCATAAGTGATTCACAGACTTTGGCTTTCACCACTACATGGAACCAGGTGGCTATTTATTTGCAAGGGCAAATCTGTTAGAGGTCTGATTGTAATCATTTCAGCTGTATGGTGGAGAGGCAGGGTTTAGAGGTCTGATACTGCTCTTCCTATTAAACATAGCCCTCACCTACCCACAACAGGGACATAATGGCTCCAGGCTCCATCCACACCACCTAGCCACCCATGAAAGGGGTACAAAGATAGTGGTACCTACCAGTCTTTACAGGTATAAGCATTGGGTGCCTAAGGTACAGCTGCAGAACCCACCCACCAGAGTGCTCTAGAGAACAGAGACACTCCTTCCTCACTGACACTTGGGGGAAGGCTGTCAGCACCCTGCCTTCCTCAGAGTGTGACCCCTGGCCGCTACCAGAAACCAGTGCATACAGCCATCACCACTGCTCCTCTAAGATAGTAGGTGATAGCCAACACCACACACTAGGTGACTGACTATCAGGATACCTAAGCTGAATCTATACAAGAATAGTGAATGGACTCCTAGGCTCATATACCTGGAAACAGCTCTAGCCATCTGGTAACAAGACATTAGTGCTTCAAAGGCTCCAATAAACAAGTTAGCTCACTCTAGTAGCCTAAAACTCAAAACAAAACAAAGCAAGAAGCTAGGACACAGTGAGAAAACATAAAATAAATTATTACAATAAATTTTTGATGGTGTGGAGACAGCGGTCAATACCAAATCACATAAAGAAGCAGAACATGATTGCTTCAACAAACTCCCAAAAGAGAGAATCAAGGACTCTCCTGGATGAAGATGTATTCCTGGAATTTCAAGATATAGAATACAAAAGACTAATATACAGAACTTTTCAAGACATCAAGAATGACACCAGGAACAAGATAAGGCAATACACAGAAAAAGCCAAGGGCCACACAGATAAAGAAGTTGAAGAAATTAAAAAGATTATTCAAGAACATAATGAAAAATTTAATAAGCTGCAAGAATACATAGAAACAGCATTCAGAAATTCAGAAGATTAGCAATAAAATTAAAGAATTAGACAACACAATAGGAAGTCAGAGGAGCAGAATTGAGGAACTGGGATGCAGAATTGGGGAGATGGAGGATAAGGCACTTGGCACCAATATAGTTGAAAAAATTAGATAAAGAATTTTAAAAAATGAAGAATCCCTAAGAACCATGTGGGACTCTATCAAAAAGAATAACTTGGGAGTGATTGCTATACCAAAACAGGGATGGATAACAGGAAATACAGAGAGAATTGCTGAAAATTTGTTGATAGAAAACTTCCCTGACATCATGAAAGATGAAAAGATATCTATCCAAGATGTTCATTGAACCCCATACAAGGTAGATCCCAAAAAGAAAATCACCAAGACATATTATCATTAAACTTACCAAAACCAAACACAAAGAGAAAATTTTAAGAGCAGCTAGAGATAAGCGAAAAGTCACTTACAAAGGAGAATCAATAGGAATAAGTTCAGACTACTCAGCAGAAACCATGCAAGCAAGAAGGCAATGGGATGACATCGATACAGCATTGAAGGAGAAAAATTGCCAGCCAAGAATCATATAACCAGCAAAACTTTCTCTCAAATATGAAGGCCAAATTAAGACATTTACAGATAAATGCAAACTTAGGGATTTGCAAAAACCAAACCAAAACTACAAGAAATACTAAAGGGAATTCTCTGGTTACAAAATTAATAATATCAGGTATCAACACAATACTAGAACACAGAACAGAGAAACCAGATATCAACTCAGATAGGGCAATCAAAAAAAAAATAAGATTAAAAAATGCTGAAAACAGGGAATCATGTCATTACATAAAAGATGAAAATAATCAATAAAGAGGGACTAAATAAATTAGGCAGAGATTTTCCATATGGAGAGGAAATTGAAGCAATATAGGGAGATACAAGTTAGCTTTAAACTTAGAAAAATAGGGGAAAATGTTAAAGTAACCACAAAGAATACTAATAATCCCTCCCTTCAAAATAAAAAAAGATAAACATAAAGACTCAGCAAAAACAAATTCAACTACAAAGAAAAAGAAGAACACTTTGGAAATCTATCTGGCGTTAACTTAAACAGTTAGAAAGAGAACTACCATAAAAAAAAAAAATACAACCCAGAAATCCCACTCCTCGGAATATACCCTAGAGAAATAAGAGCCTTCACACAAACAGATATATGCACACCCATGTTTATTGCAGCTCTGTTTACAATAGCAAAAACCTGGAAGCAACCCAGGTGTCCATCAACGGATGAATGGTTAAATAAATTGTGGTATATTCACACAGTGGAATACTACGCATCGATAAAGAACAGTGACGAATCTGTGAAACATTTCATAACATGGAGGAATCCGGAAGGCATTATGCTGAGCGAAATTAGTCAGAGGCAAAAGGACAAATATTGTATAAGACCACTATTATAAGATCTTGAGAAATAGCATAAACTGAGAAGAACACATACTTTTGTGGTTATGAGGGGAGGAGGGAGGGAGGGTGGGAGAGGGTTTTTTACTGATTAATTAGTAGATAAGAACTACTTTAGGTGAAGGGAAGGACAATACTCAATACACAGAAGGTCAGCTCAACTGGACTGGACCAAAAGCAAAGAAGTTTCCGGGATAAACTGAATGCTTCAAAGGTCAGCGAAGCAAGGGCGGGGATTTGGGGAATATGGCTTAAGGGGACTTCTAAGTCAATTGTCAAAATAATACTATTATGAAAACATTCTGCATCCCACTTTGAAATGTGGCATCTGGGGTCTTAAATGCTAACAAGCGGCCATCTAAGATGCATCAATTGGTCTCAACACACCTGGATCAAAGGAGAATGAAGAACACCAAGGTCACAGGACAACTATGAGCCCAAGAGACAGAAAGGGCCACATGAACCAGAGACTTACATCATCCTGAGACCAGAAGAACTAGATGGTGTCCGGTCACAACTGATGACTGCCCTGACAGGGAGCACAACAGAGAACCCTTGAGGGAGCAGGAGATCAGTGGGTTGCAGACCCCAGATTCTCATAAAAAGACCATACTTAATGGTCTGACTGAGACTAGAGGAATCCCGGTGGTCATGGTCCCCAAACCTTCTGTTGGCCCAGGACAGGAACCATTCCCGAAGACAACTCATCAGACATGGAAGGGACTGGACAATGGGTTGGAGAGAGATGCTGATGAAGAGTGAGCTACTTGTATCAGGTGGACACTTGACACTGTGTTGGCATCTCCTGTCTGGAGGGGAGATGGGAGGGTAGAGAGCGTTAGAAACTGGCAAAATTGTTACAAAAGGAGAGACCGGAAGGGCTGACTCATTAGGTGGAGAGTAAGTGGGAGTATGGAGTAAGGTGTATATAAGCTTATACGTGACAGACTGACTTGATTTGTAAATGTTCACTTAAAGCTCAATAAAAATTATTAAAAAAAAAGAAGAAGAACACACAATTTACAAGGAAAAACTTCTCAACACAAAAAAGTAAGTGGAAAAATGAAACTGTCAACAACACAAAAAAAGACATCAAAATGACAGGACTAAATCCATACGTATCTTTAATCACACTGAATGTAAATGAACTAAAAAAAATGTATCCAGAAAGAGATGAAGAGTTGCAGAATGGATAAAAAGGACATGATCCGTTTATACACTGCCTATGAGAAACACACCTTAGACTTAGAGACACAAACAAAAACTCAAAGGGTAGAAAAAAATATCAAGCAAAAAACAATCAAAAAAGAGAGGGCATGGTAATATTACTTTCTGACAAAATAGACTTTAAAATTAAATCCAGCAAAAAGGATAAGGAAGGACAGTATATAATGATTAAAGGGACTATACACCAGGATGATATAACCATATTAAATATTTATGCAGCCAATGAGAGGGCTGCAAGATACATAAAACAAACTCTATCAGCATTGAAAAGTGAAATAGTGCCACCACTATAGTAGGATATTTCAACACACCACTTTTGTGAAGGACAGGACATCCAGAAAGAACCTCAATACGGACACGGAAGATCTAAATGCCACAATCAACCAACCTGGCCTCATAAACATATACAGAACACTCTACCCAACAGCAAACAAGTATACTTTCTTTTCTAGTGCACATGGAACGTTCTGTAGAATAGACTACGTATTAGGCCATAAAGCAAGCCTTAGCAGAATCCAAAACATTGAAATATTACAAAGTATCTTCTTTGACCATAAAGCCTTAAAAGTGGAAATCAATAATAGAAAAAGCAGGGACAAGAAATCAAACACTTGGAAACTGAACAATACCTTGTCAAAAAAAAAAAAACTGGATTATAGAAGACATTAATGATGGAATAAAGAAATTCATAGAATCCAATGAGAATGAAAACACTTCCTATCAGAAACTCTGGGACACAGCAAAAGCAGTGCTCAGAGGTGAATTTATACCAATAAATGCACACACACACACAAAGAAGACAGGGCCAAAATCAAAGAACTATCCCCACACTTGAACAAATAGAAAGAAACCAAAAAAAGAAACCCTCAGGCACCAGAAGAAAGCAAGTAACAAAAGTTGTAGCAGAACTAAATGAAATAGAAAACAGAAGAACAATTGAAAGAATTAACAGGACCAAAAGCTGGTTTTCTGAAAAAATCAACAAAATTGACAAACCACTGGCCAAACTGACAAAAGAAAAACAGGAGAGGAAGCAAATAACCAGAATAAGAAATGAGATGGGCAATATTACAACAGAACCAACTGAAATTAAAAGAATCATATCAGATTACTGTGAAAGACTATACTCAAACAACTTTGAAAACCTAGAAGAAATGGATGAATTCCTAAACACACATTACCTACCTAAACTAACACAAAGAGAAGTACAACAACTAAATAGACCCCGTAACAAAAGAAGAGATTGAAAAGGTAATCAAAAAGATCCCAGCAAAATAAAAGCCCTGGTCCTGATGGCTTCACTGCAGAGTTCTACCAAACTTTCAGAGAAGAGTTAACACCACTACTACTAAAGGTATTTCAGAGCATAGAAAAGGACAGAATACTAACAAACTCATTCTATGAAGCGACCATATGCCTGATACCAAAACCAGGTAAAGATACCACAAGAAAAGAAAATTATAGACCTATATCCCTCACGAATGCAGATGCAAAAATCCTCAACAAAATCCTAGCTAATAGAATTCAACAACATATCAAAAAAAAAACAATTCACCATGACCAAGTGGGATTCATACCAGGTATATTTTTTTTTTATGCAGGGATGGTTCAACATTAGAAAAACAAGGAATGTAACCCACCACATAAACAAAACAAAAGAGAAGAAACACACGATTTTATCAATTGATGCAGAAAAGGCATTTGACAAAGTTCAACACTCATTCATGAGAAAAACTCTCAGCAAAATAGGAATAGAAGGAAAATTCCTCAATGTAATAAAAGGCATTTATACAAAGGCAACAGCCAACATCACCCTAAATGGAGAAGAGGCTGAAAACATTCCCATTGAAATCGGGAACCAGACAAGGATGCCCTTTATCACCACTCTTTTCAACATTGTGCTGGAAGTACTACCCAGAGCAATTAAGCTAGATAAAGAAATAAAGCGCATCCAGATTGGCAAGGAAGAAGTAAAAGTATCTCTATTTGCAGATGACATGATCTTAAACACAGAAAACCCTAAGGAATCCTCCAGAAAACTACTGAAACTAATAGAAGAGTTCAGGAGAGTATCAGGATACAAGATAAACATACAAAAATCAGTTGGATTCCTCTACACCAACAAAAAGAACATCAAAGAGGAAATCACTAAATCAATGCCATTTACTGTAGCCCCCAAGAAGATAAAATACTTAGGAATAAATCTTACCAGAGGTGTAAAAGACTTATACAAAGAAAACTACAGTACACTTCAGCAAGAAACCAAAAGAGACTTACGTAAGTGGAAGAACATACCTTGCTCGTGGATAGGAAGACTTAACATTATAAAAATGTCTATTCTACCAAAAGAGATCTATACATTTAATGCAATTCTGATCCAAATCCCAAGGATATTCTTTAATGAGATGGAGAGACAAATCACCAATTTCATATGGAAGGGAAAGAGGCCCCAGATAAATAAGGCATTACTGAAAAAGAAGAACAAATTGGGAGGCCTTACTTTACCTGATTTTAGAACCTATTATACCGCCACAGTAGTCAAAACAGCCTGGTACTGGTACAACAACAGATACATGGACCAAAGGAACAGAATTGAGAATCCAGACATAAATCCATCCACATATGAGCAGTTGATATTTGACAAAGGCCCCAAAACAGTTAAAAGAGGAAAAGACATTCTTTTTAACAAATGGTGCTGGCATAACTGGAATTTATCTGCAAAAAAATGGAACAAGACCCATACCTCAATCAATGCACAAAAACTAACTCAAAATGGATCAAAGACCTAAATATAAAATCTAAAACGATAAAGATCATGGAGGAAAAATTAGGGACAACATTAGGAGCCCTAATACATGGCATAAATAGTATACAAAACATTATAAAGAATGTAGAAGAAAAACTAGATAACTGGGAGCTCTTAAAAATCAAACACCTATGCTCATCCAAAGACTTCACCGAAAGAGTGAAAAGACTACCTACAGGCTGGGAGAAAGTTTTTAGCTATAACATTTCTGATCAGTGCCTAATCTCTAAAATCTACATGATACTGCAAAGACTCAACTGCAAAAGACAAACAACCTAATTAAAAAATGGGCGAAAGATATGAATAGAGACTTCACTAAAGAAGACATTCAGGTAGCTAACAGACAGGTGAGGAAATGTTCACAGTCATTAGCCATTAGAGAAATGCAGATGAAAACTACAATGAGATTTCATCTCACTCCAACAAGGCTGGCATTAATCCAAAAAACACAAAATAATAAATGTTGGAGAGGCTGTGGAGAGATTGGAACACTTCTACACTGCTGGTGGGAATGTCAAATGGTACAACCACTTTGGAAATCGATTTGGCACTTCCTTTAAAAGCTAGAAATAGAACTACCGTAGGATCCAGCAGTCCCAGTCCTTGGAATATATCCTAGAGAAATAAGAGCCTTTACACGAACAGATATATGCACACCCATGTTTCTTGCAGCACTGTTTACAATAGCAAAAAGCTGGAAGCAACCAAGGTGTCCATCAACGGATGAATGGGTAAATAAATTGTGGTATATTCACACAATGGAATAATACGCATCAATAAAGAACAGTGAGGAATCTGTGAAACATTTCATAACATGGAGGAACCTGGAAAGCATTATGCTGAGTGAAATTAGTCAGTTGCAAAAGGACAAATATTGTGTAAGACCACTATTAGAAGAACTTGAGAAATAGTTTAAACTGAGAAGAAAACATTCTTTTGTGGTTACGAGAGGGGGTGGGAGGGAAAGTGGGATGGGGCATTCACTAATTAGATAGTAGATAAGAACTACTTTAGGTGAAGGGAAAGACAGCACACAATACAGGAGAGGTCAGCATAATTGGACTAAACCAAAGACAAAGAAGTTTCCTGAATAAACTGAATGTTTCGAAGGCCAGCGTAGTAAGGGCAGGGGTCTGGGGACCGTGGTTTCAGGGGATATCTAAGTCAATTGGCATAATAAAATCTATTAAGAAAACATTCTGCATCCCACTTCGAAGAGTGGTATCCGGGGTCTTAAACGCTAGCAAGCAGCAATCTAAAATGCATCAATTGGTCTCAACTCAACTGCAGCAAGGGAGAATGAAGAACGCCAAGGACATAAGGTGATTACGAGCCCAAGAGACAGAAAGGGCCACATGAACCAGCGACTACAGCATCCTGAGACCAGAAGAACTAGATGTTGCCCCACTACAACCAATGACTGCCCTGACAGGGAACAGAGCAGAGAACCCCTGAGGGAGCAGGAGAGCAGTGGGATGCAGACCCCAAATTCTCATAAGACCAGACTTAATGGTCTGACTGAGACTAGAAGGACCCCAGCGGTCATGGTCCCCAGACCTTCCGTTAGCGCAGGATAGGAACCATTTCCGAAGCCAACTCTTCAGACATGGATTGGATTGGACAATGGGTTGTAGAGGGATGCTGGTGAGGAGTGAGCTTCTTGGTTCAGGTGGACACTTGAGACTATGTTGGCATCTCCTGCCTGGAGGCTAGATGAGAGGGTGGAGAGGATTAGAAGCTGGCAAAAAGGACATGAAAAGAGAGAGTGGAGGGAGAGAGCAGGCTGTCTCATTAGGGGGAGGATAATTGGGAGTGTGTAGCAAGGTGTATATAGGTTTTTGTGTGAGAGGCTGACTTGACTTGTAAACTTTCACTTAAAGCACAATAAAAATTATTAAAAAAAAACTCTCAGCAAAATAGGAAGAGAAGGAAAATTCCTCAACAAAATAAAGGGCATTTATCCAAAGTCAACAGCCAACATCTTCCTAAATGAAGAGAGTTTGGAAGCATTCTCCTTCAGAATGAAAACCAGACAAGGATGCCCTTTATCACCACTCTTACCCAACATTGTGCTGGAGGTCCTAGTCAGAGCAATTAGGCTAGATAAAGAAATAAATGGCACCCAGATTGGTAAAGAAGAAGTAAAATTATCTGTATTTGCAGATGACATGATCTTATACACGGAACCCTAAAGAATCCTCAAGAAAACTACTGAAACTAATAGAAGACTTCACCAGAGTATCAGGTTACAAGACAAACATACAAATTCAGTTAGATTCCTCTGCACCAACAAAAAGTACATCGAGAAGGAAATCACCAAATCAATACCATTTATAATAGCCCACAAGAAGGTAAAATACTTAGGAATTAATCTTACCAGAGATGTAAAAGACCTATACAAAGAAAACTACAAGAAACCAAACGAGACCTACATAAGTGGAAAAACATACCTTGCTCGTGGATAGGAATACTTAACATTGTAAAAGGTCTATTCTACTAAAATCCATCTATAGATACAATGCAATTCCAATCCAAATTCCAATGACATTTTTTAACAAGATGGAGAAACAAATCACCAACTTCATATGGAAGGGAAAGAGGCCCCGGATAAGTAAAGTATTACTGAAAAAGAAGAACAAAGTGGCAGGCTTCACTCTACCTGACTTTAGAAGCTATTTGATATTTAACAAAGCCCCAATGTCAGTTAAATGGGGGAAAAGACAGTCTTTTTAACAAATGGTGCTGGCATAACTGGATATCCATCTGCAAAAAAATGAAACAAGTCCCATACCTCACACCATGCACCAGGACCTAAATATAAAATCTAAAACGTTAAAGACCATGGAAGAAAACATAGGGACAATGCTGGGAGCCCTAATACATGGCATAAACAGTATAGAAACATTACTAACAATGCAGAAGAAAAACTAGATAACTGGGATGTCCTAAAAGTCGAACACCTATGCTCATCCAAAGACTTCACCAAAAGAGTAAAATGAATACCTACAGACTGGGAAAAAGTTTTTAGCTATGACATTTCCCATCAGCACCTCATCTCTAAAATCTACAAATGATACTGCAAAAACTCAATTACAAAAAGACAAATAACCCAATTAAAAAATCAGAAAAGATATGAACAGACACTTCACTAAAGAAGACATTCAGGTAGCTAACAGATACATGAGGAAATGGTCACGGTCATTAGCCATTAGAGAAATGCAAATCAAAACTACAATGAGATACCATCTCACTCCAACAAGGCTGGCATTAATCCAAAAACACAAAATAACAAATGTTGGAGAGGGTGTGGAGAGACTGGAGCACTTATGCACTGCTGGTGGGAATGTAAAATGGTTAAACCACTTTGGAAATCGATTTGGAGTTTCCTTAAAAAGCTAGAAATAGAACTACCATACAATCCAGCAATCCCACTCCTTGCAATATGTCCTAGAGAAATAAGAGCCTTTACACGAACAGATATATGCACACCCGTGTTCATTGAAGCACTGTTTACAATAGCAAAAAGATGGAAGCAACCAAAGCGCCCATCAACAGATGAATGGATAAAGAAATTATGGTATATTCACACACTGAAATACTACACATCAATAAAGAACAGCAAGTAATCCATGAAACATTTCATAACATGGAGGAACCTGGAAGACATTTGCTGAGTCAAATTAGTCATTTGCAAAAGGACAAATATCGTATAAGACCACTATTATAAGAACTGGAGAAATAGTTTAGACAGGGAAGAAAATATTCTTTGATGGTTAAGATAGGGGGTAGGGAGGGAGGGTAGGAGAGGGGCTTCCAATAATTACATAGTAGATAAGTATTATTTTAGGTGAAGGGAAAGACAACACACAATACAGGCGAGGTCAGCACAACTGGACTGAACCAAAAGCAAAGAAGTTTCCTAAATAAACTGAATGTTCCGAAGGCCAGTGTGACAGGCGCGGGAATTTGGGGACCGTGGTTTAAGGGGACATCTAAGTCAATTGGCATAATAAAATCTACTAAAATATTCTGCATCCCACTTTGGAGGGTGGCATCTTGTATCTTAAACGCTAGCAAGAGGCCATCTATGATGCACCTGAAGCAAAGAAGAAAGAAAAACACCAAAGACACAAGGTAATTATGAGCCCAAAAGAGAGAAAGGACCACATAAACCAGAGACTCCAAAAGTCTGAGACCAGAAGAACTAGATGGTGCCTGGCTACAACCTATGACTGCCCTGACCGGGAATACAACAGAGAACCCCTGAGGGAGTAGGAAAGCAGTGGGATGTAGACTCCAAAATCTCGTAAAAAGACCAGGCTTAATGGTCTGACTAATACTAGAAGGACCCTGGAGGTTTTCTACCTCAGCATGTCTTGGTTTAGGTAGCTAGTGTGTTTCTAGAAATTTTCCATTTCCTCTAGGTTTTCAAATTTGTTGGAGGACAATTTTTTATAGTATTCTTTTATGATCCATTTTATTTCATGGATTAGTCCCTAGACTTTCTGTTAGCCCAAGACAGGAACCATTCCCATAGCCAACTCTTCAGACAGGGATTGGACTGGAGCATGGGATAGAAAATGATGCTGGTGAAGAATGAGCTTCTTGGATCAAGTAGACACATAAGACTATGTTGGCATCTCCTGCCTGGAGGGGAGATGAGAGGGCAGAGGGGGCCAGAAGCTGATCAAATGGACTAGAAAATGGAGAGTGGAGGGAAGGAGTGTGCTGTCTTATTGGGGGAAGAGCAATCAGGAGTATATAGCACGGTGTATATAAATTTTTGTATGAGAGACTGACTTGATTTGTAAACATTTACTTAAAGCACAATAAAAATTAATTGAAAAAATGCTGTTGGAATTTGGATCGTGATTGCATTATATCTGTTGATCGCTTTGGGTAGAAGTGACATTTTCACAATGTTGAGTCTTCCTATTCATGAGCATTATATGGTTTTCCATATATGGTTTCTTGCAATAGTGTTTTGTAGTTTCCTTTGTATAAATCTTTTATGTGCCCAGTTAAATTTGTTCCTAAGTACTTTATCTTCATGGGGACTGTTTTAAATGGTATTCATTTGGTGGTTTCCTTTTCAACGTTCTCTTTGTTTGTGTAGAGGAATTCTACTGATTTTTAATGTTAATTTTGTATCCTTCTACTTTGCTGAAATCTTCTATTAGTTCCAGTAACTTTCTTGTGGAGTCTTTGGGGTTTTCTGTGTATAAGATAATATCTGCCAAAAGGTATATTTGTACCTCTTCCTTACTACTTTGAATGCCCTTTATTTCTTTTTCTTGCCTTATTGCTTTAGTGAGGACCTCCAGCACAATGTTGAATAAGAGTGGTGATAAAGGACATCCTTGTCTAGTTCCCCTTCACAAAGGGAATGCTTTCAGTCTCTTTCTGTTCAGAACGATGTTGACTGTTGTCTTTGTATAAATGTCCTTTATTACGTCCAGGAATTTCCCTGCTATTCCTATTTTGCTGACAGTTTTTATCAGGAATGGGTGTTGAATTTTGTCAAGCGGCTTTTCTGCATTGATTGATAAGATCTTGTGGTTCTTTTCTTTTTTATTTTAAATTTATGTGGTGGTTTACATTGATTGATTTTGTAATGTTGAACCATTCCTGCGTACCTGGTATAAATCCTACTTGGTCATGATTTGTTTTTTTTTTTTTTTTTTTTTTGATATGTTATTGAATTCTATTGGCTGGAATTTTGTTAAGGATTTTTGCGACTATGTTTATGAGGGATACTTTTCTGTAGTTTTCTTTTTTGTGGTGTCATTGCCTGGCTTTGTTATCAGGGTTATGCTGGCTCTATAGAAGGACTTCGGGTGTATTATTCCTTCCTTTTCTGTGCTCTGAAATACCTCTGGTAGTAGTGGTGTTAGTTCTTCTCTGAAAGTTTGGCAGAATTCTCCAGTGAAGAAGTTTGGGCCAGGGTTTCTTGTTGTTGTTGTTGGGAGATTTTTTATTACCTCTTCAATTTCTTCTTTTGTTATTTATTTATTTATTTTGGTCTTTCTACCTCAGTATGTCTTGGTTTAGGTAGCAAGTTCTAGAAATTTTCCGTTTCCTCTAGGTTTTCAAATTTGTTGGAGGACAATTTTTTATAGTATTCTTTATGATCCATTTTATTTCATTTGGGTCTGTTGTGATGTCACCGATCTCATTTCTTATTCCATTTATTTGCTTCCTCTGCCTTTTTTCTTTTGTCAATTTGCCAATGGTTTGTTGATTTTCTTGATCTTTTCAAAGAACCAACTTTTGATCTTTTTTTGTTCTTTCAATTGTTTTTCTATTCTCTATTTCATTTATTTCTAATCTAATCTCTATTATTTCCTTTCTTTTGGTGTCAGAAGGCTTCTTTTGCTGCTCTCTATTTGTTCAAGTTGTTGGGTTAATGTTTTGATTTTGGCCCTTTCTTCTTTTTTGATGTGTGCATTTATTGCTACAAATTGACCTTTAAGCACTGCTTTTGCTGTGTTCCAAAGTTTTTAGTAAGAGGTATTTTCATTCTTATTTGATTCTATGAATTTCTTTTTTCTACCCTTGATGTGGCATAGTGGTTAAGTGCTACGACTGCTAACCAAAGGGTCGGCAGTTCAAATCCCCCAGGCGCTCCTTGGAAACTCTATGGGGCAGTTCTACTCTGTTCTATGGGGTTGCGATGAGTCAGAATCGACTCGACGGCACTGGGTTTGGTTTTTGGTTACCCTTGATGTGTTGTATAACCCAGTAGTTTTTAAGCAAAGTGTTGTTCAGTTTCCATGTATTTTTTTCCTTACTGTTTCCGTTATTGATTTCTATTTTTATGGCATTATGATCAGAGAAAATGCGCTATATTATTTTGATGTTTTGGATTCTGTTAAGGCTTGGTTTGTGGGCTAAAATGTGGTCTATTCTGGAGAATGTTCTATGTGCTTTGGAAAAAATGTATACTTTGCTGCTGTTGGGTGGTGTGTTCTGTATGTTTATGAGATCAAGTTGGTTGATTATGGCATTTAGATCTTCCATATCTTTTTTGAATTTCTTCCAGATGTTCTGTCCTTCACCAAAAGTGATGTGTTGAAGTCTCCTACTATTATTGTGGAGCTGCCTATATCTCTTTTCAATGCTGTTTGTGATGGTTAAGATTATGTGTCAACTTGGCTGGACTATGATTCTCAGTGTTTTGACAGTCGTGTAATATTGTGACCACTCCCCTGTTGAGATTCGATATGTGATCACCCCCATGATGGGATCTGCTATGAGTAGCCAATCATTTGAAAGGGAGTTTCCTTGGGCTTGTGGTCTGTTTTGAATATAACCAGACATTTTGGCAGGGCTCAGGGGCTTTTTCCTGGCCCTGGATCCTGCAGCTGGCTCCTGTTTGTCTGACCTCCAGTTCTTGAGCTAGAGGCTTACCTGCGGTCTTGCCTGCCGATATTTGGACTCATTCATCTTTGATACCTGTGAGCAAGAGCCCTGTTCTCTGACCTACCAATATTGGGTTCGCCAGCCCCCGCGGCTACATTAATCAGCCTCTATCCTGACCCGTGGACTTGGGACATTCCAGCCTCTACAACTGGGTAAAACATTTCCTTGACATAAATCTCTCTCTGTGTATATATTTATATGATTTACTGGTTTTGCTTCTCTAGAGAACCCAGGCTAAAACACTGTTAGAGTTTGTTTTATGTATTTTCGAGCCCCGTTATTGGGTGTGTATATATTTATTATGGTTATGTCCTCTTGGTGTATTGACCCTTTAAACATTATGTAATGTCTTTCCTTATCCTTTAAGGTGGATTTTGCTTTAAAGGCTATTTGTGGTTGTTTGCTTGATATATTTTTTCCCACCTTTTGAGTTTTAGTTTGTTTATGTCTTTGTGTCTAAGGTGTGTCTCTTTTAAACAGCAAATAGGCAGCTCTTTTTTAAAATCAATTCTGACACTCTCTGTCTCTTTACCAATGCATTTAGGCCATTTACATTTAGTGTAATTATTGATAAGTAAGCGTTTTTTGTTTACTGCTGCAATTTTTTTTTTCTTTTTTTGTGGTATTGACAGCTTTTTTCTGCTTAATTTTCTGTGGTGAGTTCTCATCGTTTATGTATTTTTTTTATCTCTTTCATTATTGTTGATTTTGTGTTTGCTGAGTCTTTATATTTTTCTTCTTATTTATTTTGATGGGTTGGTTTGTTAGCTTCCTTTGTGTTACCTTGAAATTTACTTTTGTTTTTCTAAGTTTTAACCAGTCTTTTATTTCTAGATATTATCTTAACTTCCTTTCCATATGGAAGTCCTATGACTACACTGTTTATTTCCTCTTTTTTGTTTTAACATTGTCATTGTTTACATAATGAATCTCTGGTCCCCTATTTTCAGTCTTTTAGCTTTGATTTATTTTTAGGAATTCCCTACCTGGGTTGTTTACTGGTTGATTTTTCCTGTGCCCTAGTCTTTTTTTTTTTTTTTTTTCCTAGTCTTGGACTTTTGTCTGATGTTGTTATTTCTCTACCTGGAGCTCTCCCTAACGCTTCTTGTAATTTTGGTCTTGTTTTTACAAATTCCCTTAATTTCTGTTTATCTGGAAATGACATAATTTCACCATCATATTTGAGAGACAAATTTCCTGAATATCTAATTTTTGATTGGCAATTTTTTTCTTTCAAGTTTTTATATATGTCATCCCATTGCCTTCTTGCCTGATGGTTTCTGCTGAGTAGTCAGAGCTTAGTCTTATTGGTTGTCTTTTGTAGGTGACTTTTTGTTTATACCTAACCACTGTAAAGATTCTTTCTTTGTCTTTGGTTTTGGCAAGTTTGATTATGATGTGTCTTGGTGACTTTCTTTTGGGGTCTACCCTGTATGCGGTTCACTGAACTTCTTGGATAGATATCTTCTCATATTTCATGATGTTAGAGAAGTTTTCTGCCGGAAAATCTTCAACAGTTCTCTCTGTGTTTTCTGTTTTCCCACCCCTGTTCTGGTACTCTGGGCACTTGTAGGTTTTTCCCCTTGGTAGCATCCCTGCATAATTGTTAGGCTTTCTTCATTTTTTTAAAATTCTTTTTTCTGATTTTTCCTCAAACACATTGATGTCAAGGGATTTATCTTCAATCTCACTAATTCTGACTTTCATTGTCTCAATTCTGCTCCTATGACCTTCTATTGAGTTGTCTAATTCTGAAATTTTATTGTTAATCTTTTGGATTTCTCATTGCTGTCTTTGTAAGGTTTCTAGCAGCTACTTTATTCTGTTGTTTTGTTCTTGTATTATTTTCCTGACTCCTTCTATTGCTTTGTCTGTGTGTTCCTTGGCTTGGTCTGAGTTTTACCTGACCCCCTTCCTGATCTCTTGGAGAGCTCTGTATATTAATCTTTTGAATTCTTTATCAGGTAGTTTCATTGCCTTATCTGCCTTCAGAAAGTTTTCTGGTTCTTTATTTTGGTTGCTTTCTGCAGCCATCTTGCCCTGCTTCTTTATGTGATTTGATATTGACTGTTGTCTCCAAGGGATCAATGTTATTATATTTATTTATTTACTGTAGCTTTGTTTACTGTGTCCTAGATCTTTGTTTTGTTTTGTTTTTGTATGCCCAAATAGGCTTGGCATGTGAGCTACTTTGGTTTTTGGCTTCGTTTAAGCTCTCACGTCCTGTCTCCAGGTGGTCAGAGCAGCTACTAGGTATATGAGCCCAGGAGTCTTTCTTTTCACTGTCACCTACAATCCTGGCCAGGAAGAGTTGCATGGGAGTGTTCAGGGCAGCCACAGGTCTCTGGTTGCAGTGGGAGGTGATTTGCAGGGCAAAGTAGGGGGCTAACAGCTGCTCCTGGGGGTCTGGATAGAGGGCATGTCCCTGTTCCCTACAGCATGTAGTGGGGAGGGTAATGCAGCCTGTCCTTGGGTGCCTGGTGCCATTGGCTGGAGGGATTGGGAGGCACCAGTAATACTCAGACCCCTGTCAGGTGTGGCTAGGTGGAGTGGGTGGTACCGCCAGCCGTCAGGTCCACACTGTGTGTAGGTGAGGCCTCGTCTTAGGGGTTAGCGTGCTGTGGAATGTCATAAATCTGCTGTTCCCCCTTGGCTGCTGCAGGTGAAAATGGGCTTCACGTGTATGCCCTGTTGTTTTATGCTAATGTGGGCATGCAGTGCTGAACTGGCCCACAGGAACTAGGTGGGGGTAAAGGGTGCTGCAAGTCTATGGACCCATTATGCCAGGGTTTGGGGAAAGGGGCAGGACCTGCCAACTTGTCCTGAGTTCCTGCCTTAGGGGATGTGGTGCTCTTGAATGCTGCAGGACTGGTGTAGGAATGGGTTGGAGGATAGATGAGGGGAAAGGGCGGCTTTGCTGTGAAGCTTCGGGGGAGAAGGATTATTCTGTCAGTGTGCACAGTAGGTTGGGAGCTTGCGTTGAACTTTCAAAGGTCTGGTGTCACTCCTGTTTGGTTCTGGAAGTGCATGCAGATTAGCTGCTGCTTGACTGCACCAGATGTGGTGGGCCTAAGCTTGGGATGTTGCTATTTGCCTCAGCCCGTGTGTGTTGTGCAGGCTCAACTAGCAGGGCACTGGCAATCCCATGATCTGTAAGCACCCATTTCTGTTTCTTTTGAACTGTCTCTCTTTCTACCTGCTGCTCAGTCGGATTCTTCCACTTTGTCTTTGGTGATTAGGGTTCCTAGATTGTTATATATGTCTTATTCACTTGTTTTTTGGGGATCTTTATTGTAAGAAGGATGACAGGAAGCATCTATTTCTTCATCTTGGCCCCTCCTCCTCAATCAATTTTAATGAACAGTCAAAACCTTTATTTTTATTAACATGTAGCACAATCTCCTGTACCTGTTACCATGACATTTCTTAGCATTCACACTTCTGTCACGCTCCCTATTTGATGCGTAATTCATTGTAAAATAACTCCCCAATTTTAAACAACTTTCCATTCTACATAGCCTTGACCATTCTAAAGTGAAAAATATAAGAGTTATAGGACTTGTTATGTTAATTTTTTGTTTTGGTGTTTCAGGTTCAAAGATACATCAACAACTCCAACAGTTTTTCTTTACTGTTTCTTTAGAGAATTGCCAATACATAAGGTGCAGATCACTGACGTAGTAGGTGATTCTATTTTTTTTTTTAATATCTATTTTTTTTAGCCTGGTCTAGTAAACAACTTGAGTTGATCATAGATTTTCTACATTCTTCTATTTCAATGTGAAGAATTCCTGACAGAAAATAAAATAGCCTGATCTGAATCTTAAATAATTTTTGAGATCTTTTTTAAGAAAAATAGTATCAATTACAAATATAAAATTAATTAAAAGGTTCATATTTAATCATAATGAGAAAAGAAGTTATAACAATTTACACATTCTAAAAAGCTGACAAATATCACAAAATTCAGAAAAAAGATGTAGAATATATTTTTATTAATTAACTCTCTGACACCTATATAATACTTTTTTTCCTACTTTTATGGCTGCAAAATCACGTATCTTCTCCATATACGAAAATGGTTTTATAATATTTTCTATAGAGAGAATAAGAAGATAAATCAGTCTTTATAATATGGTTATTCACTATTTTAAAAATTTTGATAATTTAGAAAAGTTTCTTTCAACTACGTAACCCATTATTGGCAATGCCATATAAATTTTAGGATTGTCGTCAAATTTGGGAAACCTCTATCAATTTTTTTCTTTGTATGTAAGATGTAAGATTTCAAGGGCATTTCAAGTTTTCTTGTGAAGTGACAACTCCAAGTAATTTTAGAATTGACGACACTCATTATCGAGTTTATCACCAGTGTCCTTGTTATACTGATAAATTTTGAGTTTTATGTTAACTTTTATCAATGTCGGTAACTCGTGTCAAATCAGCAAGAGATTAAAATATTTTTTTCATTGTGGTCAAATGACTCATTCTTCTCTAATTGAGTTATCAAAAATTCCAAGGACCTATTCATTATTTTTATTTAAAGTTTATTCCTTCTTCTTAATGAATTACTGCTTTGGTTGGATATGATTTTTTTTTAATGATTCGCTTCTTGATGTCAGAATAGTTTTTATTATTTCATCACTGTATTTTATTGTTTTTATAATACAATATTTTCATTTCAATTTTCTCTCAGTTCTTTATAAATTTTAAGATAAGAATGAAAAAATAGCTTTTATGTATGCCTGAATCTAGAGTATGTAATTTCTCATTTGTTTTACTGAAACATTTCAAATTCTCTTTCCACAGTATTGTTAAAACGGCATACATATCCCCAACTCAACTTCCCCTTGGTTGTATCCTCAAAATGCCAGCCACTCTAGTACCACCTGGCAGGAGGGGACATGTGAAGGAAGAAAAGTTGAAAAAGGATAGTGATTATAATAGGTTATAGTATAAAATATTCTATGTGTTCAAATTTAACAAATATGTGTAACTATGTGAACACATTACTACTAGGGCCATTTCCAGTGTAAACTTGCTTCATGGTAAATAAGCTGCTGGGACTGATGAAACAATGCTTTTAAATGGTGAGTGGTGACTTACATTTTTTGGGTTGTTTTATATATTAAGGCTAATGACCTTTTCCTTGAATTCTATGAATTGTGTTTTGTTTTTTTTTTCTCATGATTTCCTATGATCCAAGATCTTAACAACTATCAGGGACCTCAAGATATCAGCTGGTTTAGGCACTTGCATATAGGCATATAAGTTCTTATTAACCCAATTTTATTGATCAGGTAATAAGGCTCAGGAATGCTATAGGACTTAATTAAGGTTACATGCGTGCATGCGTGCACACACACACACACACACACACATCATTGTGAGTTAAGTATTAGAAATTAGGGCTTAACCACCATCCATTTGCCATAGAGTCAATTCTGGCTCATGGTTATCCCACGTGTGTCAGAGTGGGACTATGATCCATAGAGTTTTCAATGGCTGAGTTTTGGGAAGTAGATCATCAGACCTTTCTTCCAAGACACCTCTGGAACCAGGAACCTTTCCGTGAGAAGCCTAGTGCATTAGCTGTTTGCACCATCCAGTATTGTTACTTACGGAATACCAACATGCCAAGGGCATTACAACCAGTACCATATTTTTATGCAAGTAACGCACACCTTTTATGTTTGTTTGCCAACTGCACCATCCCCCTGTGAGGTAGTATGCTATGCTACCCTTTTTTACAACAATGAGTAAAAAACAATTGGCATAGCAGTGCTTACGAAAATAACTCACAGAGGGAGAATGTGGTTGCCAAACAAACACAGAAGGTGTGTGTTAGTGGATAAAAATACAGTAATCAAGAAAAGCTATGGCAGTGTGAATTTGAGTGAATATTTCCACTTATAATTATAAAAAAAAATATTCCTTGTGAAATATTAGTAAAATAAGCAAAAAGAAGAAAATAAAATTTACCCCAAATCCTGGATACCAGAGGTAATGCACTATTGGCTTGCTATTATATGGTCTCCCAACACTTGAACTATTTCCGTATTTTTACTTCTGTAAACAACATTGAATAATGCCCTTGTATAAAGTTTGTTACATATCCACACTTACTGTATTTTTATGCAAATAACGTGTGCCCTCTGCATTTGTTTGCAGGCTGCGCTCTCCACTCCCCGTCGCCTGTGAGGCACCCTCACAATCACTGCCATGCCAGTCCTCTTCCATATGTAGCTGTAAAAATTTAGCATAGCACACTTAAGAAAATACCTTGAGAGGAAGGTCATGTGTTATTTGTGTAATAGTGGATATATAACAGACTTTATGCAAAGATATTATTCAATGTTTACAGAAGTAAAATATTTGGTAATATTCAAATGTTGGCAGGCTATATAATAACAAGCCAATAATGATTACCTCAAATTTGGTGTACATTTTTTTCTTCTTTTTGCTTATTTATACTTTACTAGTGACCCTATGGGGCAGTTCTACTCTGTCCTATAGGGTCGCTATGAGTCGGAATCGACTCAAAGGCACTGGGTTTCTTTGGGTTTAGTGGCGTAGAGGTTAAGAGCTACGGCTGCTAACCAAAAGGTTGGCAGTTCGAATCCACCAGGCGCTCCTTGAAAACTCTATGGGAGCAGTTCTACTCTGTCCTATAGGGTCACTATGAGTTGGAATCAACTTGATGGCAATGGATTTGGTTTGTGGGTTTAATATTCCACAGGAAACCCTGGTGGCATAGTGGTTAAGAGCTACGGGCTGCTAACCAAAAAGGTCAACAGTTTAAATCCGCCAGGCACTCTTTGGAAATCTTATGGGGCAGTTCTACTCTGCCCTATAGAGTCACTATGTGTTGAAATCAACTGGATGGCAATGGTTTTTCTTTTAAATATTCCACAATGAATATTTATCCCTTTTATAAATACTCAATATTTGTGTAAAGGAAACCCTGTCTGTCCTATAGGGTCACTATGAGTTGGAATTGACTGGACAGCAACAGGTATTTTTTATTTGTGTAAAAATATGGCATTTTCTAAGTATAAATTCTTAGATGAGTTAAGAGTCATAATGAACATTGCTAAATTGTCTTCCAGAAAATTTTCAATTTACATCCACCACCCATAAAATAAGTATTTATATTTCTCCACTGTATTACATAAACATCTGACACCAAAAGATATGACTAGTCTTTCAGAAATATGGCCATACAAGATGCCATACAAGATGGAAATGAGCTTTCCAGAATACTTTATAGTACACAGGTGAATGTTATTCAAATGCCCTGTACATCCAAAGAACTCCCTTGAATCACTTTCTTGTTATGCCTAGAGCTTATAGATCAAACCTACAAATTAAAATCCATGGGAAAAGTACATAAATGATGGTAGAGATCCAGGATGTATTAGAAAGCTGTTGCAATGATTTTATTTAGAGTAATATATCAGATAACATTATTACATTATTTATGGTATTTAAATGCCAGATGGTTAGAAAAAAATATAGCCCTGAACACCTGGGCTCGGCATAGAAAAAGCAGCTAAGGTACAATTCTGAGTGAATAGGTTGGACTTCAACTAAATGGTAATTAAGGTTATTGCTTGCCATATGAAACTCCTCCCTGTTGCATGTCATATAAGAACAATTATTTTAAAATTATCTACAAATTGAAGTGGGTTAATAATGATTAGGAGACCAAAATAGCATATAACACTATAAACTATTACTCTTAAGTAATCCAAAAATAATCTTCACATAGAATAAGATTTATGTATAAATCCAAATATTTGAAATTAATACGTGAAAAAGCTAATTTTTTTTATGTTTGCTGATGTCCCTTTAAACTGAGCCATAATTTCACTAGGAGAGTAGAAATATAAGAATTTGTGAAACAGCTCAACAGAGCAAATAGTCTTCAAAGCACTAACCACTTCTATCAGGGCAGAAACACTTAATCAACATATTATTAGGCCACATCTGTAGGGATCTAATAACTAAATTAACTGTAAATCCCTTCAGAACAAAAAGCTATAAGCTACTGTGGGACCTGACACTGAGCCAGCAGCTTTTAGGTTTAAAAAAAAAGTTGTGGTTTTAAAAGAAAATATTTAGTTGGGATACATATATAACTAAAGATTACATCTTCTAGGAAAATCTGTATTTAAGGGACCAGGAACCCCATGGGGTACATTTCCCTGTCAGTCTGATCTAACCTCTAAGGAATTTTGTTTCTAGTATGGCAGTTTTAATTACATACAATAAAATCCCAGTCCAATTAAAAGAACACCACAATGAGAAGCAGGAAAAAATCTCTGAGGTGGTATTTACAAAAACTAAGAACACCCTAAATAAACAAACAGATCTATATATCACAATGCCTGATTCTTTCACTGTTGGTACAGTATCAAGACATCACAGTGACATAGGGACGATGAAATCTAAATTATATAATATTTCAAAATAATAATTTTATTACTTCTTTAAATTAAGTGAACAGTCAGAAAATATTTGTGAACCAAGTATAGAACATAGTTAACAACAGTTGTGAGAGGAAACATATAACTCAGATAAAAACCCTGCCCTTCAGTAATTTATAGTATAGTTAAAGAGAGATGTTTTATTGTGAGAATATTCTAAATATAAATCTAGCAGGCAGTGCAAAACAACAAAATATCTACATAAGCACTAAGGGAATATAATAGCAATAATCAGCATGGGTATGTTTATACCTGTGAATTTAAGTTAATACAATCAACAAATTATAAAGTGAATTTGAAACAGGTTCTTAAGTCTGTTCATGAGTATCTTGACTTAAAAGGGCTCAGGGTATTCTAGGATTAAACTAGGTTCAATAATAAAAGAGTTGTTCAAAAATGCTTTTTGCATGTTAAGTCATCGAAGCCTCACAACAATTTATTTAGTGAGTATTTTTTTATCATTAAATCCATTTTACAGAAGAAAAAGCAGAGGTAAGATGGGTTAAGTATTTTTCCCATGTCCACACGACAAGCAAATAACAGAGGTGATGTTCAATCCAGTCTGACTGCTATAAGGATAAGAACAATGTCTCTAGGGAATGGGAATAGATGTAATCTATCTCAGAGCTACCTCTCGAAAAAAAAGCAAGCACGTCATCTTAAAAAGTGCATGGATTGATAGAGAAAGATCAGTATATATATATATTACATATACACACATATATAATTATTATTATAGAGATCTTCCTGTGGTTCAGTGCAATACCTGTCCAGTATTCTCACCTAAGTCAGCAATACACAAGATCAAAGGGGACACAAGAAGGAACAACTGGCAGATTAGGGTTAAGGTCAGGTATAGTTCTGTGAAGTTAAATAATAATAATTGACATAAAACTTGCTAAGCATTTTTCAGGATTTATCTCTTAATATTTGCAATAGTCTCAGAGTAGTTGTACTGGTTTGTTGGTTGCAAATAAGTGAAACAAACTTGAACTAGATTAGCAAAGAAAAAGGGCATTTATTATCAGTATGCAGGAATGTTTCATTGCACCCAAAGGCAAGAGTGGAACGGCCTCAGATAAGATTTGGAATAAGAAAATTGGAAGCTGTCAGGAAACCAGGGAGAACTTTCGCTCCATATCTTACCCTGATATTTTTCTGAGAGTCTATTCTTCTTGCTCCTCATAGTAGTTCTTTGTTACTTAATTTCTCAATCTCTGTGGAAGAAAAAGACTCAGTCCACAGCTCTCAAGTCCATAAACTTCATTCCCAATTTCAAGGATGGGGATGAGATGGAGAGAGAAATCAATTGGTTCAGCTTGGGTTGGATGTGGGACAATCGAATGTGGTTAAGGATGGATCATGTAGTTCAAACATGGCTCCCTGTGATCCACTTCTTTGAACTAGGGTTTCTGTTAAGAAGATTGCTTTGAGTTTACATGTAGTAGGTATTATTGTTTATCTTACAGGTTTGAGAAAAGTGAGTTTCAGTAGGCTAAGTAATACTTCCAAAGTCATAACCAACCAGAAATGGGCTTTGAACGCAGGTCAAAGTAATATCTTTTCACCACTCCGAATCACTTTTCTACTGCAAGAAACATTGTTACAAAGACAAATGGAGAACAGCACAGATTTGCAGTTAGATAAAATTAAGCGTTTAGCTATGGATAAAGGTTAAACTAGGATGCTTTATGATGACATTGTTTCATGATGAAAACAGGTCACAACAAGATCAGTAGATGAAAATTGTTGATACTGGAGCAAGTGAAAGCAGAAACAGATATGGCTTGATTGCATTCCAGGGCCCAAGTCAGAACAAAGTATAGCTACCAATAGGCTTTGTAGTTTTATATGCCTAGCTCTTAGGGCAGGTTCTGTGGGACCCTAATACCCAGTGCCGTCGAGTCGATTCCGACTCATAGTGACCCTATAGGACAGAGTAGAACTGCCCCATAGAGTTTCCAAGGAGTGCCTGGTGGATTTGAACTGCCGACTCTAATAAAAAAAAATTAGTCCTGCTATATTAAGACATTCATTCAACAAATACTTATTGAGCATTTACTCTGGCAGATTGTGTTCCAGATGATGGAGATTCAGCAATGAACGTGAGGGATAAAATTCTTGGACTCAAGGAGCTTACATTCTAGCGTGAGGAGACATAATAAGCAAATAAGTAGTTTATCATAAGTGCTACGAAGAAAGGTAAAACCAGGGTAAGAGGATAGAGAGTGAAGAGGGTCTACAGTTTTAGTTAAGGTAGAGGGTGGTTAGGAAAGGCCTCTCAAAAGAGATGAAGTTTAAGCAGAAGCTAAATGAATTACGTGAAAAAGGCATGCAGATATCTGGGGCGTGTGTGTCCTGGTCCTCCATTTCAAAGCCTGTTTCAGTGGAGTTCAGATAGTGTGCAAATTATGAGACTCCAATTCTGAGTGACACTTGAATCTTTGAGATCCTATTTTATCAGAATATGCTTGTGGCTGAGTGATTGTAACAATGACACAACTCTCCACTTTTCTTGGTATCCATGCCCTGAGCAATGTGACTTTACAGCTCCTTCCATCAATAAGTAAGAGTTGATTTTTCCCACCCCTTGAATCTGGGCTAGCCTTGTTATTGAATCTAGCCAATAGAATGTAGCAGATGATAGACCTGTTCTGATCCTAGGCCTTAAAATGCCCCTCACACTTCTACTTTTTCTTAGGATCCTTTCCTCTGCCATAAGAAAAAAACTAAGCTATCTTTTTTTTTTTTTTTTTGCTTTTTCAGTGTCTTCCTTGATAACTTCAAAGTTGTTTTATTCCTGATCCCTTGCTTGTGAACTCTCCTTTTTCTCTGGGGAAGCTTGTAGAATTCTAAAAAAAATGATTTCGGAATTCTAGGGAACAGTATTCTGAAATTTGATAGTACCCTACTTTGTGTGATTGATTTTTATCTGTTCATCAGGGCATTCAGGGAAGGACTCAAGTCATTCAGCTCTTGAAAATGTTATAGAATTATTTCCTACTGTGAGTTCTCTCTCTTCTCTTTTTCTGGAACTCCAAATATTTGGATAATGGATTTCTTAGACTGCGCTTTCTCTCTCTTTTTTATACTTCCTAGAACGTAATTAAGGAAACCTGGTGGCACAGTGGTTAAGCGCTCAGCTGGTAACCGAAAGGTTGCCTGGTTTGAACCCACCAGCTGCTCCACAGGAGAAAGATGTGGCAGTCTGCTTCCATAAAGATTATAGCCTTGGAAACCCTATGGGGCCGTTCTACTCTTTCCTGTAGGGTCACTGTGAGTCGGAATCGACTCTATGGCAATGGATTTTTTATACAAATATTTGCATGTGTGTGTGTGTGTGTGTGTGTGTGTGTAGCCCAGGTAGCACAGTGGTTAAAAGCTCAGCTGCTAACCAAAATGTTGGCAGTTCGAATCCACCAGCTGCTCCTTACAAACTCTATGGGGCAGTTGTCCTATAGGGTTGGTATGAGTTAGAATAGACTCAACGGCAATGGGTTTGATTTGTTTATGTGTGTATGTGTGTGTGTGCACGCGTGCGTATAAAACAAATGTACTTCAAACTTCTTGGTGTCTATGAGAGTAGCTTATGTAAGAATACAAAGTGGTTAGAAGGGTATTGGGAGCAAAATAGTGAAGAATGGTAACTGTCTAAGTACTAGGGAATAATTAAAAGTGATTTAACAGAATCTCAAAATCCTGGGTTGTAATAAGTGAAATAAATTGATTAAATATGGGGTAGGTTACATACTCTGAGAAAATAATTCATGGGTTTTTGAATATAGATTATGCTGAATAAATACATTCAGAGACCAGGAATCTTTGAAAACAGGTATCACTGCCAAATTCGGAAAGCATACTGACAGCTCAGCCTGGGACACTACTACTCCTCCGTTTTGAAGGTCTTTTTTTGTGTGTGCTCAATGTATATGCGTGAAGGGCAAGAAAGAGTGAGAAGGGAATGTTGACAGGGTCAGGGGAAATTTGCTGTTTAACTGATACTCGAAAGATATCTTTTTATCACATGTGAACACATGATGATGTGATGAAACCAGTAACAGTTCCGTAACCACAGTTGGTGAAATGCGACAGGGGCTTTAGGGGCTCTCTTGTGTTCTTTTGTTTAGGCTCCACCCTTGTTACTAACAGCTCCACCGCCACCGCCCAAATCTAGATAAAAGCCCATACGTTCTCATTTTAAGCCATTTTGCTAGAAACCAAATCCCTCACATTCACTATACAAAACACATATGAAAGATGACAAGAGCTAAATTGTAGCTTTCACTTTCACCCCATCAATCTTCTCTATGACTTTTGTAATCTCATATTTACAAAGCAATTCCAATTATATTTAATAAAAACACTAAAAATTTCCTAAGCTTGCAAAAATCCTTCTGTTTTTCATCTTTGTGATGGTGTGCTTTTCTGTAGGCTTCCTATATTTCTGTTTATTCAAACAATAATGCAATGCTTTGTGTATAAAGAAATGCTTCTGAACCATCAGTAAGATGTGTGCTTTGAGCTGTGTTTTTGGTTGTAGGAATAAATTTGCATTGATCATCCTCCTCCTTTTTCACTCAGAGTCCAAATTTATTGGTATAAGTACTGCTGTCTATAGTCATGGAGATGGAAAGAACAGAAATGAATCCTAGCCATATTATTATATGTGTCCTTCATAACTAAGTTAAGGCACTCCTGATTTCAATTTCAACAGAACCACTGGACGTGGCTTCAATTTTCTTTTTCAACTGTTATCCCATTCTGACTTATAGTTGATATGGGGCTTCTTACTTTAACTGTTGTTGTTGTTAGGTGCTGTCGAGTCGGTTCTGACTCATAGTGACCCTATTCACAACAGGACGAAACACTGTCCAGTCATGCCCCATCCTTATAATTGTTGTTATGCTTGAGCTCATTGTTGCAGCCACTGTGTCAATCCACCTTGTTGTGGGTCTTCCTTTTTTCCACTGACCCTGTACTTTGCCAAGCATAATGTCCTCCTCCAGGGACTGATCCCTCCTGACAACATGTCCAAAGTATGTAAGACACAGTCTTGCTATCCTTGCTTCTAAGGAGCATTCTGACTGTACTTCTTCTGAGACAGATTTGTTCTTTTGGCAGTTCACAGTATATTCAATATTCTTTGCCAACACCACAATTGAAAGGCATCAATTCTTCTTTGGTCTTCTTTATTCATTATCCAACTTTCACATGCATATCATGTGATTGAAAATACCATGGCTTGGATTAGGCGCACCTTAGTCTTCAAGGTGACATCTTTGTTCCGCAACACTTTAAAGAGGTCCTTTGCAGCAGATTTACCCAATGCAACACGTCTTCTGATTTCTTGACTGCTGCTTCCATGGCTGTTGATTGTGGATCCAAGTAAAATGAAATCCTTGACAACTTCAATCTTTTCTCCATTTATCATGATGTTGCTCATTGGTCCAGTTGTGAGGATTTTTGTTTTCTTTATGTTGAGATGTAATCCATACTGAAGGCTGTGGTCTTTAATCTTCATTAGTAAGTGCTTCAAGTCCTCTTCACTTTCAGCAAGCAAGGTTGTGTCATCTGCATAACACAGGTTGTTAATGAGTCTTCCTCCAATCCTGATGCCCTGTTCTTCTTCATACAGTCCAGCTTCTCGGATTATTTGTTCAGCATACAGATTAAATAGGTATGGTGAAAGAATACAACCTTGAAGCACACCTTTCCTGACTTTAAGCCAGTCAGTATCCCCTTGTTCTGTCCAAACAACTGCCTCTTGATCTATGTAAAGTTTCCTCATGAGCACAATTAAGTGTTCTGGAATTCTCATTCTTCACAATGTTATCCATAATTTGTTATGATCCACACAGTCGAATGCCTTTGCATAGTCAATAAAACACAGGTAAACATCCTTCTGGTATCCTCTGCTTTCAGCCAAGATCCATCTGACATCAACAACGATATCTCTGGCTCCATGTCCTCTTCTGAAACTGGCCTGAATTTCTGGCAGTTCCCTGTCGATATACTGCTGCAGCCATTTTTGAATGATCTTCAGCAATATTTTGCTTGCTTATGATATTAATGATATTGTTCTATAATTTCCACATTCAGTTGGATCAGCTTCCTTGTAAATAAGCATAAATATGGATCTCTTCCAGTCGGTTGGCCAGGAAGCTGTCTTCCATATTTCTTGGCATAGACTAGTGAGCACCTCCAGCACTGCGTCTGTTTGTTGAAACATCTCATTTGATATTCCATTAATTCCTGGAGCTTTGTTTTTTGCCAGTGCCTTCAGAGCAGTTTGGACTTCTTCCTTCAGTACCATCGGTTCCTTTAACTACCCAAGGAGAATTAATAAAAGAACATTTCAGTGACCTCTCATGATTATTTTCTTCAGCAACAATTGGTGTTATCTTCAACTACTTTTATCATGGTCAATAATTATATTTGTATAACATTGGCAGTTCAAACCTACCCTAGGGCTCCATGGGAGAAAGACCTGGTGATCTGTCTATGGAGTCCTTTTGAGTCAGAATTAACTGAAGGGCAGCCAACAACAACAACAAAAGAAACAAACTTAACAGTCTGCAACTATTTCAAGGGGTCTATGTTGTAATGGGAAACCTCAGTGGCATAGTGGTTAGAGTTTGGCTGCTAAACAATAGGTCGGCCGTTTGAATCCACCAGCCACTCCTTGGAAACCCTATGGGACAGTTATACTCTATCCTATATGGTTGCTGTGAGTCAGAATCAACTCGATGGCAATGGTTTTTTTTTTATCTTGTAATGTGACATAATTATGCAATATATATATTTAATATTATTTTTGTTTACAAATTAGTCTCTGACATTGGGCTTAGGTCATTTTTCACCAAATCTCAGATTAGTATAACAATCTTGGTATCTCTCTCTCTCTCTCTCTCATCTATATCTATATATAAACCCAAAACCAAACCCTTTGCTATGGAGTCGATCTGACTCACAGCAACCTTATAGAGCAGAGCAGAACTGCCTTGTATGATTTCTGAGAAGTAGCTGGTGGATCTGAACTGCCAACCTTTTGGTTAGCAGCCAATCTCTTAACCACCCCACCATCAGGGCTCCAATATGTATATAGCCTGCTGTTGCATATATAGTTACTTATTATTTAAATGCATTTATTTATCTGTACCTTGCCTTTTTCAAAAAACATGATTTTAAGTCAAAAAATTTGAATATAGATATGACAATATTTGAATGATACTTTTCCTTTCATAAATGTTTATTCCTTTAAAAAGATGTTCTCTTGAAATCTGAAAATTTTCAAAGTGCCATTAAGAAAATATTGCATGCTGTCACAATTTATCTTAACGCCCACTGGGAAATGCACGAATGTTTACATAAAGAATCTGGGTGAAAACTCTATGCAAATTTTTTAAAGTATTTCTGTTGGCTTTTAAAAAAAAATAGACTTGGCCAATTTATTCTTCTTAATTGTAATTGGTATGCTAAAACTGTGTTGATTTCCTATCTAAATACTAATTTCCTATAAATCTATTGGCAGGATGTAAACTAGTCAACTCTATAATAAGCATTACATTCTAAATCAGGAAAATATCATCTAAGTATTATGATCATTAAAACCTCTGTGCTTAAACACCATTAAAGGATATTCTGTAGATGTTAAGTAGCTTTATTTTGCACTCATGTGTTGGTGTTTTGTCTACATTCCCATAGAAATTGTGTCTCAAACTTGAAAATGGCACCTAACTCATGACATTCACATCCACTACTGATTCCTATTACATTGATGGGTTAACAGATTTTGTATTTCCTCAGGAATAATTTTTCTTATCATATCTGTAGAGACTACTTCAACTACAGTTGAAGTTACCAGGTTAGAAGCACATTTTCTCCCTCTTTACTCTGTTAAAACACTGACTGAGCATGTGACTTCCTGCCTCGTTTAATATTAGTTGCAAAGTAGCTTGAGGTCTAGGCTCTGACTTTGAAAAAGATTGATACTTGAGAGTAAGAGAACCTATAGAAATTATGTTCAGATTTCTGCTTGCAAAAAAGTCCTTAGCAAATATTGGCAAGTGGTATCATTTTTGGATAAAGCTTCTCCTTTAAAGGCTGAACATTAGTTCATTTCAAGATATTCCCTCGGCTTTAGAAATTTTATTTTTCAAGGATTTGTGATGATTCTGATAGAGGGTAAGAATATGCTAGTGTCCATTATTCATTCTGTGTATACTCAATTATTTAAAAGTTGGCAGCACTGTGGAGGAAAAAGAACCTGGCTCTGCAGCTTACAAAATCTGGATTAGAGTCATGGCCCCACCATTAATTAGCCATGTTATTTTAGTCAAGCAAGAACCTTGCTGAGGCTCAGTTTACTCATCTCTACAAGTGATACTAATATTACCACATCTACCCTCCAACTGAGTTGTTGGGAGGAGCGAATGCAATGATGTATTTAGAAACTCATTGTAAATGATAAAGGGACTTTGAAATAAAAAAAGAGTATTTTCCTGAGACAGGTAATATTCTCACTGCAACAAATGATGTGAAGTCATCCTATCTCCCCACAGCCCTACCTCCACAAGAGTTTGCATTAAAACAACAAAAATTGAACCTTTTTATACATACAACTTAAAATGTGATAAACCCATCAGTGGCAAGAATCTATAGTAATACAGGATGCACCACTTGTAATGATTGTGATTTCTGTGAGAAAAAGTTTTTCCTCACTAGTTTAGGCAGCCTGGTTGTGGAGGGAGGTGGTTCTCAATTTACTTCTATTTAATCTGGAGAAGTTTAGTGACATGTCATCTTGAAAATGAAGAATGCTTGTCGGATTTGGAATAATAGGGATTTCCTGGTAAAAGTCATGAAATTAAAAAAGAGAAAACTAGATGAAAGGAGCAGGGAGGTTGACATGGACTGAGCTCATACAGGAAGCAAAAAAGAAAACTGTGAAAAGAAACACTGTGGGAAGTTTGAAATATCCTAATGAAAGACTGTTTTGGTAGAAAGTAAGTGTGGTGTCATTGAGGAGAAGAAGGGGAAGCCACTACAGAGTTGACGACAGGGAGATATAAGTATAGCCAGAGGTCTCCGAAGGAGACATAATCAGGTCTGTCTCCAGGCCTGAAATTGGAATTTGGGGGATTGCCTTCCATAACAATAAATTCTTCTATTGAAAGAAATAATGGCCTAAATTCAAGTCCTAAGCTTATAAGCAAATTTTTAAAGCACACCACCTCCACTCGCACCACTCTGATTTTCTAATTTTCTGTGAGACTTTTTACATTGGCCCCTGTATACTACAGAGGCTACTTAGGTCATAGATGGTCTGGATATTGAAAAAAATCTCAGAGTTATATAAATGGCAGTTTTTAGTCAACAAAGAAAAGGCAGCCTATCTTTAAATAGACCAATACTTTAACTGGCTATTTCCAGTCATCCCATGCCATGGAAAAGTGGGGATCTTTAAAATGTAATGCTTCACAATTTTGATCAAACATGATTCCGTTTTCTTCTACCTACAATAGCCTCTTATACCCAGCAGTGATTACACAGCCCTCATCACTGGCTGCTAGTGTTAGAAGCTATATCAGCATCTTCAGTGGCAGCTGGATAAAAAAGTTTCTATGTTTATCTTTAAAAAATATCTGTCATACTACTGTGTTGTTATGCAGTCTGGAAATACATTCTGAGTCAACTCTGAAAAGAAGACAGCTTAAATACTTGACAGCAGTTATATAGTCAAGGCGGGCCATAATTTCTGTTTCAGAAACCATGTGTGCAAGCTGATTTTTCCTCTACTGCTAGAGTTTTAGGGCCAGATTTTCAAACAAGCATTTGTGTGAATAAAATGGGTAATTGCACACACAAATGAGCAGTTTTGTATGCAATTATCCACTTTGCATACACAATTATATGCTTCTGAGGGTATAACGCATGTACATGAAATTTGGTAAGCATACCCATTACACCTTCTTTAGAAAATTTGGTCCACATTGTAGATTTATTGCATAGAAGAAAATTGGGATTCTTCCTGTTTGATAACTGTAATTGTGCTCATTACTTTTTCTTCCATCATACCTTTTAATCAAGGATCTCAAAGCCCATTAAATTATTAACCCAATCATCCCAACAGCCCTATTATGTATGAATACTAAATGTTATGACAATCTAATTTTAAAAATTAAAAGTCAAGACACAGAATTTGAACTTGTCTAAATATTAACCACTTTCTATCTAGGCTTCTTGACAAATGGTTCCCTAGAATCCAGTCTCCATCTGCCTGCTCAAATGCAAATCTAAAAGCACAATTATTGCAAATGGAAAGGAGTTGTGCATAAAAACAAAGTTTCTTTCCTTGAGGTCTAAGCCAAAATTTATTCACATTTCTTCACTGTCACAAAGCTTGCATCGTTCCTTTCTTCAAGCGTAGATCTGGTAAGACAGCAAGTTTTAATAGGAGGGCTTGTTCACCTGGGAAATTCTTATGTCATTGTCAAAATGAGAGAATAAAGCATTCAGTCACTTCAAGGAAGTAAATTGGATCCTTAGGTTTGCAGCATGTTTCTAAGAAAGCTGATGAAAGAGATTTATTTGACTGATAACAGCCTGAATTTTATGGTTACACATGCGGTTTTCTCACAGAGCCGAAAGCAGTATTCTTTGTGGCTTTGATATCATGGAAAGAAGACAGACACTTTTGAATATTTGTTGTTATTGTAGTTAACTTATGTGCCCTTTTGTTTTCCTGTCTGACTTGTTACCTGTCTACCATGTCATTGTTCCTTCTGTACTGACAGTATAGCAGAGGCAGAAAGCTCAAGTTGCTCCAGAGAAGAAAAGAACACAATCACTCCTCTGTAAGGGGGGGGAAAAAGGCAGATTGGGACCTACTATACAGAGATTACAGTTTGAAATCATCTTTGCCTGAAACTTATAAATTGCTTATATTAAGACAAATTAGAATACTTTGCAATGACTTTTAACTGATATATTGTTGTCTAGTAGTAGTAGCAGAGGTGATACAACTGAATGCGGAAATTATCAAACAATATCATTAATATCACACGCAAGTAACATTTCACTGAATATCATTCAAAAGTGGTTGGAGAAGCACATTGACAGGGAACTGCCAGAAATTCAAGCTGGATTCCGAAGAAGACGTGGAATGAGGGATATCATTGCTGATGTCAGATGAATCATGGCTGAAAGCAGAGAATACCAGAAGGATGTTTACCTTTGTTTTATTCACTATGCTAAGGCATTTGACTGTGTGGATCATGACAAATTATGGATAACATTGTGAAAAATGGGAATTCTAGAACACTTAATTGTGCTCATGAGGAACCTGTACATAGACCAAGAGGCAGTCATTCGAACTGAACGAGAGGATGCTGTGTGGTTTAAAGTCAGGAAAGGTGTGTGTTAGGGTTGTATCCTCTCACCATACTTATTCAATCTGCATGCTGGGGTAATAATCCAAGAAAATGGACTATATGAACAAGAACAGGGCAACAGGATTGGAGGAAGACTCATTAGCAACCTGTCTTATGCAGAGGATACAACCTTTCTTGCCGTAAGTGAAGAGGACATGAAGCACTTACTGATGAAGATTAAAGACCACAGCCTTCAGTATGGATTACATCTCAACATAAAGAAAACAAAAATCCTCACAACTGGACCAATAAGCAAAGTCATGATAAACGGAGAAAAAATTGAAGTTGTCAAGGATTTCATTTTACTTGGATCCACAATCAACGACCATGGAAGCAGCAGTCAAGAAATCAAACGACATTGCATTGGGCAAATGTGCTGCAAAAGATCTCTGTAAAGTGTTAAAAAGCAAAGATGTCACTTTGAGGACTATAGTGTGCCTGACCCAGTTCATGGTATTTTAAATAGACTCATATGCATGTGAAAGCTGGACAATAAATAAGGAAGACCGAAGAAGAATTGATGCCTTTCAATTGTGGTGTTGGCAAAGAATATTGAATATACCGTAGACTGCCGAAAGAACCAACAAATCTGTCTTGGAAGATGTACAGCCAGAATGCTCCTCAGAGGCAAGGATGGCGAGACTTCTTCTCACATACTTTGGACATGTTATCAGGAAGAACCAGTCCCTGGAGAAGGATATCATGCCTGATAAAGTAGAGGGCAACAAAGAAGGAAAGACCTTCAATGAAGTGATTTGACACAGTGGCTGCAACAATGGTCTCAAACATAGTAACGTTTGTGAGGATGGCACAGGACCTGGCAGGGTTTCATTCTGTTGTACATAGGGTCTCTGATTTAGTCTCAACAGGAACGAACAACGACAACAACTTATGCAGTTGCAGAAGATACAAGCAAACTTCTGGCAGATGGTTACCTATTTCTCAATATGGAATTCAGATGGATGCTGTTAATATAATTCATGCATTTTAAATTAAATTCTTGCTGAACAGTGTTACTGTATTTCTACCCAAATAATGCACACGTTCTACGTGGGTCTGTCACCTGCTCCCTCAGCCTGCAAGGTATTTTCATAAATGCCACTATGCCATTTTTTTTTACATGTTACTGTAATAAAATTAGTATAGCGCACTTATGAAAATACTTCACAGGGGGGAGATCGTGGTTGGTAGACAAATGTAGAAGGTACATGTTATTTGTGTAAAAATATGGTATATCCAAAACATCACCTTGTGTAACAAGTCATGAGTTAGAGACAGCATTAGACAGAATTAGGGGCCCGGCATTGAGGCATACGGTTATTTCTTGATGAAAAATTAAACTCTGTGTGTGTGTGTGTGTGTAATTATAATTGCACCTGGGTGAGTTAGCCTTTTAAAGTGCCTAGCTCTGCCAATAACATTAGTTTCTTCCTTTAATAATAACCAAAGCTGAGAAAGATCTTTAGGAATAAACTGCCTGCTGCGCATTAGTCTTAAACCTTTTATGATGATCAAGTTTGTTTGGATGTTTAATAATTCATGTTTTCTTACAACCTTTCATCTTAGAATTCCATTGTGCATTATAAACATTAACTCTCTTTGCACTGCTACCAGAAAGATGTATATGTATACATGTGACTTAACTATGACCCAAGTGATTAAATGGTTTACTTTCAGGCACAAAGTATGGAAAAGTCAAGTGTTAAAACTATTCTTTTGTTGATTCATTCTAAACACCCATTTATAACCATAATTTGGGAAGAAAATGTTCCTCAAAAATACATGTCTGTACATGATTGGCAAACGATATAACTGACACCCATTCCCAAAACACTAGGTATGAATCAATGTATAAAACTCAGATCAGGCTCTTAGCTCTGCAGGAAGGGCCTTCTTGAGTCAATGACATAATTAAAGTGATCAGGAAAACTCTGTAAATAAGCCTGATAGGGTAGAGTTATGTAAATTAATCTCCATGTACATGCACACGTGCATGGATACTGGGCCTTTTGACTAGGTTGCTTGGCCAAAGATTTCCCTATTGGCCCAGATTTACCCAGAGTGTCATGTCATAGCTCATTGTTCACTAGCTCTCTATCTTCCTCTTGTGTATAGTAGAGAAGACTCCATTATGTAGCAAGCAGCTTCCTTGGGATGCCTAAGGTACCAGATGACTAAGACTGCAACTAGCATGTCTCTATGTCATTTACAAAAGTACAGAGTGGCTACTGTATCTATAGACTCTGGAATGGAACCTTGGCTGATGTATTGGAAAAATGCATTTTCTTAAAATTCTGTAATTTGAATTTAAGAGTTAAGAGTTTGCACACAGATGTTTAATTCTACACCCAAGCTATACTTTTGCATGTCAGCAACATACAGTTATCTCTTTAGCACATAAATTTGTAATTTAAGCATATACTACATGATAAAATATTTATATCAGGGTAGGCCCCAGAAACACATAACTTTGGCCATTGGTGAACTGTTATAAAAGAACATTCAAGATAACAGATGTATATGGGAAGCACAGTCTGGCTCTTCTGATTTTTTTCTTACCTTCACCAACTTTTTTAAAAAAAGAATACTATTCAGTTGAAAAGTGGATGAGCTTATGTCTTTAGGATTTTTCCTTCTGCCCCATGCTTCTGCAAACCATCTTTTCTCAAAGTAACAATTTCCACTTGGGCAGGTTTCTCATCCTCATAATGTCGTCTATATTTCCTTTTCCAGCCAGTATTTCCAGCAGGTAGTTTGCTCCTTAAAGCAGCTTCTTTATGTGTAAAGAAGTGTTAACTTTTTCACTTAAACGAGTTCCTTTTATATAAGAAAGTATCAAAGAAAGACAGCATTCTAAACGGAAGTACAAACTGTCAGGTAAGCTTAGAAAAAGAGCTTATTTATTTAATTCCGGGAAGGACAACATACCATGGTTTCTGGGCTTTGGTGACATTGACAGTTGCACCCTTAGGGTTTGATTCATTAAAAACATGAAGAGACCACTGTTTATTAGACTGCAATATTTCCATTAATCATGGCTACCACAGAGAGTTTTAAGATAATATTGTTTTGTTTATGCTAAAACTGTCTAATGAAAAATTGATCGTAATCTTTGTTGGAAAACTTTGGGGGAATTTTATGCATAATCAGAATTCAACAGATAATATTCTCATCAGTGAAAGAGAATAAGACCTTAAGCCAAGGCCAAAAACAAATTACCCAATCACCCATCAGACAGCAGAGTAAGAAGATTTAGTGTGTATTTAACTGGAGCGCATGTATTTTGCAGGCTCACTAGATGCAAAATCATGTAGAACAAGACATCACCAAGCTATTTGAAAATGAAAGGGTAGTTTACTCATCACTAGGGATTTGGCAGCATTTATGAACTGGGTAAAATAAACTTTTTTGTTGTTGTTGCTTGTTTGTTTGTTTACAAACTCTCATATCCTGAAGATCTCAGAATTATTGAAAATGAAGAACACAGGCCACTTGTCACTGAAGGATACACTTTTCAAGGTTATAATTTTATTGTGAACATTTGTTGAGTGGTGGTCTGTTTATGAGGAGAGACCAAGGTCAGTTGGTTGGGCATCGTTTATAGACAGATGATGAAAGGAGGAACAAAATACATTTATCTGCAAACCAACACGAAAATGCAAGAAAATTAACAAGGGAGGGCATGGGGCAATAGGTGAAAAAATGTCTATGGCCTCTTAATCAAAGCCAGATAATATTTATTGTGACTCTCTCAATTAGCTGCCCCTCCCATGCTACTCAGAGGTACTCATTTCTCCACTACCATTTATTTTAATTAAACTCAATTAAAGCCCATGTCTGTTAATTGCCATTCACATTTTTGTGGCTTTCCTGACCCTAAAAAGAAAAATAACTTCAGACTGATTCCTCTTTAGTGTCGGTAGCAATCTCCATTGTTACCTAGCCTCTGATATGCTTAGCTTCAACATGATGCATAGTGTTACGTAGAGGAACAACTTCCATTCCCCTTCATTGAAGCTACGTGTCTGTTTTTCTGTGCCTCACTCTCAACATTTGCCCTTAATCGTTTATAAAGTCAAATATTATTCGCTGTGTCTATTGACTTTGCTTTCACTGAAAATCCTGTAAACACTTTGAAATTGTTTTACCCTGATGTCTTACACATGCCCCTTGGCATCCTCTGTACCATTTGCTTTTATTTAAGATGCTTTTTCACGTCATTGTGAAATAACTATTCTATATGAGCAGACTTGTAGAAAAGTGTTTATTAAGACCGATCAAATTCTTTACTTTTTTTCTACTGCCATAACTATATCCAAGGTTCTCTCCCGCACTATCTCTTAGGACACTTTTGGCTAATTATGCTCTCAAAGTTTTGTTTTGTTTTTCTTTAGTTTTATAGAATCACATGCACCCCTATAAACTACCAAGCTCAAGCCAAAATGGAACATTTCACATTGAGAAAGACCCCAATGGCAGTTAGAATCTCAGCACTATGGATTTTCCCATGATGTTTTTTGACCAGAGTATACAAAGAAGTGACATTCAGTAACTTAATGACAACAAATCCAAACGTATATGGTAAAGCCTCCCCATCTGTGCCTAATTCTTTAGCAAGTGTTCACAATGCAAATGGTACAGGCTTTTCTAGGTCATTTGGCATTATGTGAGAAATCACCGCTCTGATCCCATATGGTGAAGCGTCAGTAGCTAAACAGATTGGCAGGGTAGGGTCATAATACAGAAGAATCCTTGAGGACATCAGTTGCTGTTTAGTCAATTCAAAAGCAGTTTGACATTCCTTTCACCAGTGACACCATTTTGCTGTAATAGTTGTCATATAAAGTAACTGTTATAGGAAGATTTGACTTAAAATTCCCAAAGTAATCTTAACAGAAATAGAAAGGTTATGTGATTCCATATATAGAAAATTGATTTATATTCATATGAAGAGTATAATATATGTTGTATGTACACATAATACATAAATGAGATATAAGAGATATACATATATGTATATATATTTATATTTATGTAATAGAAGGCAGAATGACTCAAGTAAGCTTTTTATGGATATGATCAGAATGTCTTGCTTAAAAACACAATATTTTAGATATTCTCTGGCAAAAATAACAATAAGATAAAATTTATATCAAAACATTTACATTATTTTCAGGATAAAAATAATAGCTTTTACTGCACAAAATTCTCTGTAATTCAGGTCAAATGAGGTACCAAACTAAAAGACCATGTATGGTATTTAATTAACATTTATGTAAAAAATTAAGTATTTACAAGTGAAGACATATACTAAGGATGGGAGATAAGTTTCATTGCTTGATTCCTACACTTTGGCCACTCATTCACTCATTCCTTCATTATTTTGTCAGTAATTCTGACTTAATTTAAACTTGTCTTTTGGATATTTGTCTTTTGCCTATTCATTAGTGTGCTCCTCAAATGGGAAATATTTCACATTAACGTTCCCATTTTCTAATTTTTCATCATAATTAATGGTAATGGGGGGGCTGGGAGAGAAGGCTAACTGATACTACCAGACTCTCTTCCTGCTGAACAAATTCATTTCAGATCTGCCACTAAACATAAATCCATGATATATGAAGTTCGATGAAATTTATATCATTTTATAATTCTGCAATTAGGTTCATTACTTCAGTGTAGGGTTAATGGTCCAAATCTAAGCTGTGCTTGTGTTATAACTAGTCAGTATGTATTCTTACAGACAATATACATATATAGCTGATGAAAACAAATGGGGAAACTTGTCAACTTTCCCTCTAAATGCTAAACTTGGAAAATGTCTTTTGATATGCATGAAACAATGACAAGTAAAAAAGGCCAACAAATTATAAAATGGTTATTCTTTAAGAAATAATTGAGATACATGGTTAATAAATGTTGCAGTCATGTATACATAAAATGGCTTGATTGATGTGAGATTTTGTAATGAAGAATGAGGCATCATTCTAGGAAAGGATAATAGAGGACCACTTTAAAACTATATAAAAAATAAGCAAGTTTTGAGACTTCTCCTTATGGCTATGATAGAGTACCTCAAGGTAGGCCATTCGTAGCAATCAGAATAGCTGTATAAAACATTAAAAATATATTTGACAGTATCAAACAACTGCTGAGCAAAAACTACTTGAGGGGTAACAGAGAAAGGAGTCACAGAGTGGTGAGCTTGAATTTATAACATTTGCTTATTTTTAGTCTGCTGTTCTGGCACAAAACCAGAATATAGGGCTGCTGCCAAGAAACAGAGAAACAAATAGAACTTTTAGCAATCTTATGGATCAAGAGAGACAGAAAGGAGTTCAACACTGCTTTGAACAACCAGGAAGAACCCAGTGAGAAAGGTGGTGCATCAAACTGAGCCTGACATGCTGCCTCTTTTCCCCTTTAAGCATTTGTCAAATTCTTGAACTGTACAAAGCAGGAGGGTAAGAAACTAGAAGAAATGTTCTGAAGAGCAGAGTGAAAATTTCCAGAAATTGGAGTTCACCACCTGCCAAAGGACGAATGCCTCACTAATACTTCAGTATCACAATGCCTCCCCAAGGAGGTCTTCACCCTAGAAGTAGAGCTGAATTAGAAGTAGGTGAAACCTTACAAAATTGATACCAAAACTCCTGTAAGGTCAGTCCCTTATTGGATTAAGGCGATGTCACCACTTTCTCTGCTTATCAGAAGATAAAGGGAATGTTTTCTGGAGAAAGATAACATTATACAGAGCTTCAAATATTTATCATGCATATTGCCTAATATTCAAGATATAAACAACAACAGACATGCTAAGAATTAGGATCCAAAGAGAAAATAGATAATACAAATAGATTCAAAGATCATTGAGTTTTTTGAGTAATCAGAGATAGACTGAAATAGTTATGATTAGTATGTTCAAGACAGTAAACAGATTAGGTACAACAGAAGAGACAATTAGTGAATTAAAAAATGTTTGTTTTTAGGTGTCATCGAGTTGGTTCCGACTCATAATGACCCCATGTACAACAGAAGAAAACACTGCCCAGTCCTGCGCCATCCTCACACTCTCTCCTATGCTTGAGCCCATTTTTTGCAGCCACTGTGACAATCCATTTCATTAAGGATCTTCCTCTTTTTCAGTGACCCTGTACTTTACCAAGCATAATGTCCTTCTTCAGGGACGGGTCCCTTCTGATAACATGTCCAAAGTACGTGAGACAAAGTTTCACCATTCTCACTTTTAAGGAGCATTCTGGCTGTACTTCTTCTAAAACAGATTTGTTTGTTCTTCTGTCAGTCCATGGTATGTTCAACATTCTTATCCAACACCATAATTCAGAGGCATCAATTCTTCTTCAGTCTTACTTATTCATTGCTCAGCTTTTGCATGCAGAACTGAAAAATAGTCAGTAGAAAATACCCAGACTAAATCATGAGGAGAAAAAAAAAAAAAAGAAAAGCACAAGGAATACAGAAGAGAGCATAAGAGACATGTGAAACAAAATGAAAATATTTGGGGTATGTGTAATTACAGTGCCAGAATGAACAAAAGAGAGGAAGAAATTATATTTGAAGAGATAATGTATAAGAATTTTTCAAAATAGATTAAAGATTTCTGGCCACAAATTCAAGAAAAACTACCAAACCCACGCAAAATAAACACAAAGGAAACTTTACGTAGGTTCATTATACTAAGGCTGTTGGAAGCAAATCACAAAGAGAAAATCTTAAAAGCAGTCAGAATAAAAGTCACATTTCTTCAGATAGCACCATTAAGACTTCTCAACAGAAACAGAGGAAAATAGAAGATAATAGAATGACATATTTGAAGTGCAAAAGAGTCCTTACAACTTAGAATTCTATACCAGGAAAAATACAACAAGAAAGTTAAGGTAATATAAGAACATTTCCCGACAAACAAAACTGGAAGAGCACATCACCAAAAGAGCTATACTAAAAGGAATCAAAGATGGATTTGTTTGAGTAGAAGATCATCCCAGTCAAAAAGATGGTATTATGGATTGAATTGTGTCCCCCAAAAAGATATGATGAAGACCTAACTCCTTTACCTATTAGTGTGACTTTGTTTAGAATTAGGGTTTCTTTTAAAAGATGCTATCGGTAGTTTACCATTGGAAAACCTGGTGGCATAGTGGTTAAGAGATACAGCTGCTAACCAAAAGGTCGGCAGTTTGCATCCACCAGCCACTCCTTGGAAACCTTATGCGGGAGTTCTACTCTGACTTAAAGTGTCGCTATGAGTTGGAATCAACCCTACAGCAACGGGTTTGGTTTATCAATTAGGTTAACATGAGGTAGCATCAACGTAAAATAGATTCTAATCCCTTCCAAGTGGTGTCTTATAAAGGGAGAAAAGACCCACATGGCAAGAGATGCCATGTGAAGGTGCATCTAAAAGCCAAGGAACACCAAGAAATACTCGAGGCTACCAGAAACTGGAAGAGACAAGGAAGGATCTTCTCCTAGAGGAGACTACCGATGCTGTGTTTTTGGGCATCTAGTCTCACAAACTGTGACACAATAAATTCTTGTTCTTTAAAGCAACCCACTTTGTGGTATTTTGTATTAGGTAACTATAGTAGATGGAAATGTAAGAAAAAAATAAATGGCAATAGGACCAGTAATATGTGGGTTAATATAAATAAATAGTGACTTCAATAAATAATAATAATAATGTATATTGAGTTTTAATATGTACATAATATATATGAACATATACAAATATAATATATACTGAGATATATAACTCTAACCCTAATCCCCCAACCATATAGCTATATCTATATTTATCTCTCTGTGTATGTTTATATACATATATAAACTCATTGCTGCCAAGTTGATTCCAACTCATAACAACCGTATAGGACAGAGTAGAATGGCTCCACAGGATTTCCAAGGCTGTAGTCTTTATGGAAGCAGACTGACACATCTTTCTCCCATAGAGCAAGTGGTGGATTTGAACTACCAATCTTTCAGTTAGAAGCTGAATGCTTTAACCGTTGTGCCACCAGGGCTCTCTCTCTCTCTCTCTCTATATATATGAGGTTGATATACACTCACTTTTTTTCTACTCCTGTCCCCAAATATATATATCTTAGAAATAATTCAACAATCATAAAAGAAATCTCAGAGGTGAAAAGAGGAAGGTAAACTGGAAAAGGATCTCAGGATTTAAGGAATGGCACCTCAGTGAGCTCCTTGGTTTTTTTGTTTTGTTTTGTTTTAATCACCCATATATCCCAGAACGGGCAGCACAGACACGCGAAACTCTAAACAGCCAACAGGCATAGATTTAAAAAAAAAAAAAAACACAACGCAACACCAAGAAAAGTCTGCTCTCTCTGGTCAAATGATTGGGAAAGGGACCTAGTGAGGAGACTCACAACCAGTGGCAGCGGTGAGCTCAATATACCCATAGCAACAGTGCCAGCAAATGTGGGGGAGGGTGAAGAGACCAAGAGTGAAGTAAGGTTTCACTTGAACTGGCCAAGTATCAGCATCAGTAGGATGTGATGAGTTATATATGTACATTGTATAACATAGAGAAATCACTAAGAAGACTATACAAAGCTATAGACTGAAAAGAAGAATAAATAAACCAAGGTTGAATACAAAAAATGTTCAAGTAACTCAGAGAAAGACAAAAAAAAAAAAAAACAGAATTTAGAGAGAAAACAAATAACAAAATGGCAGAATTAAGCCCAAGCACATCAATAATTACTTTAAATGTAAACAGTCTAAATACTAAATACAGCAATTAAAAGGTAGAGATCGGCAGAGTGGATTAAAAAAAAAAAACTATGACACGATTATCCGTCTACAAGAAACTCACTTCAAACATAGCAGCACAAGTATTATGAAAGTAAAAGGGTGAAAACAGATATATCACGATTTTAAAAGAAAACAGATGTAACTATGTAAATATCACATAAGGTAGATTTCAGAGCAAAGGAAATTTCTAGGGACAAGGAGGGAAATTACATAATGATAAAAATATCAGTTCATCAAAAGAGATCCTAGATGTGAATGTGACAAACGACATGACTCCAAAATACATGAGACAAAACTATTAGAGTTGAAAAGAGAAATAGTCAAACAGCAATTATAGTTTGGGACTTCAAAACACCACTTGCAACAATTTATAAAACTACAAAGAAAAACAAAACAGCAAAAACATTAGAGAACTGAAGATCACTGTCAACCAACATGATATACTTGATATTTATGATAGAACATTCCACCTATATTCCACCAAAAAACATCAGAATACACATTCTTTTCAAGTGCCCAAATAATGTTCACCAAGATAGATAATATTCTGAATCATAAGCAAAACTCAAAAAATTTAAAATACAACACCACACAGAGTATGCTCTCTGATCATAATGGAATCAAACTAAAAATAAATAACAAAAAGACAACGGGAAAATCTTCCAACACTTGGAAATTAAACAGGGAATTTCTAAATAATTCATGGGTCAAAGAGGAAGTGTAAAAGAAATTTTAAAAATACATTGAACTGAATAAATGAAAATTTACCAAAATATGAGGGGCACAGCTAAAGCAATGCTGATTGTAATATTTATATCACTAAATTCTTACACGAGAAAAGAGAAAATGTGTCAATTCAATAATCTAAGTTTCTACCTCAAGAAACTACAAAAAGAAGATCAAAATAAATGTGAAGTAAGCAGAAAGAGAAAATAGTAAAGATAAGAACAGAAATTGATGAAATTGAAAACAGTAGTGTAATAAAGAAAAAAAATAAAGAAGATCTATGAAATAAAGTGCTGATTCTTTGCAAAAAGAAAGTGCATAAACCTCTAGCAAGACTGGCAAAGGTAAAAGAGAGAAGATACAAATCACCAATACCAGGAAGAAAACATGGGGTATCACTATAGATCGTGAAGTCATCATAAGTATTATAAGGAAATACTATAAACAATTCTACGTAAATAAATTCAACAACTTCGAAGAAATAGAACAATTCCTCAAAAACAAAAAGCTACCAAAATTCAATCAAAATGAAATAGAATGCATGAATAATCCTATAACCACTAAATACATTGAATTTGTAATTAAAGTTTCCCCAAAAAGAAATCTCTAGGCTCAAATGGCTTCTCTGGAGTATTTTATCAAACATCTAAAGAATAATTTACACCAAATTTACATTATCTTCCAAAAAATAGAAGAAGAGGGAACACTTCCCAATGGATTTTATGAGTTCGGTACTACCCTGATATCAAAATCATGGACGGTACAAACAAGAAAACTACAGACCAATATTTCTCATGAACTTAGATGGAAATTTTTCAATAAAATATTAGCCAAACAATCCCAGCAATGCATAAAAAGAATAATATACTGTGTACAAGTGGGATTTGTTCCAGGTATGCAAGACTGGTTCATCGTTGAAAAACCAATCAATAAAATACACAATATCATCAGGTTAAATGAGAAAAATCATATGCTTGTATCATTTGATGCAGAAAAAGCATTTGACAAAATTCAACACCCATTACTATAAAAACTCTTAGCAATCTTGATAAAGTACATCTAAAAAAAATCTACTGTTAACGTTATGGTTAATGGTGAAAAGACCAAATGCTTTCCTCTAAGACTGGAAACGAGGTTACTATTCTTATTCAGGATAGTGCTGGAAATTCTAGCAAGCTGCATTAAGGTGTGAAGAGGAAATAAAAGACATAGAGATTGGAAAGGAAAAAAATAAAACCATCCTTATTTGCAGATGACATAACTGTCTACATAGACAACCCCAGGGAATAAATGAGATTAATTGCCTATAATTAATAAGGGAGTTTAGCAAGCTTGTAGGATACAATAAAAATGATTGTATATCTGTATGCTAACAATGAGTACTTGAATACAAAAGTGAACCTCAACCTAAATTTCACATCTTATGCAAAATTAACTCAAAATGGACCACTAACTGAAACGTAAAACTTAGAACTATAAAACTTTTAGAAAAAAATACAAGAATATCATTAGAATCTACCAATAGGCAAAAATTTCTTAGAAAAATTAAATTATATCAAAATTATTTTTTTTACATAAGATCTTTCTAATAGGATGAAAAGACAAGCGATACACTGGGAGGAAATATGTTTAAGCCACGTACTTGAGAAATGATTCATATCTAGAATATATAAAGATTTCTCGAAACTCAAGAGTAAAAAACAAACAGTTCAATTAGAAAATAATTAAAAGACGTGAATAGACATTTCAATGAAGAGGATATACAGACGTCAAGTAAGCACATGAAAAGATGTTCAAAATTATTAGCCACTGGGGAAATGCAAATTAAAACGACAATGAAATATTGCTATACCCCTATTAGAATGGTTACAACAACTAAAATAAAAAATGGTTACACCACCAAATGCTGGTGAAGATGCATAGAAACTAGGTCACTCTTTATACCTTGCTGATGTGAATGTTAAGTGGTACAGCTACTCTGGAAACAGTTTCACAGTTTCTTAAAACACAAAACATGAAACTACCATAAAACCCAGCATTTGTACTCCTGGGCATTTATCCCAGATATATTAAAACGTATGTCCTCACAAAAACCTGTACATAAATGATTATAGTAGTTTTATTTGTAATAGCTAAAAACTGTATACAGCCCATGCCATGGGATATTGTTATTTGGAAGCCCCTGAGTCGAGTCTAACTCATAGCAACCCCATGTGATAGACTAGAACTGCCCCATATGGTTTCCTAGGCTGTAATCTTTATGGGAGCAGATCGCCAGGTCTTTCCCCTGTGGTGTGGCCGGGTGGGTTCGAAACACTAACCTTTTAGTTAGCAGCAGAGCACTTTGCTGTAGCACCAAAGCTCCTTATACCATGGGATAGTGCTCAACAACAATAAATAATTGATACATACAACAACTTGAATAGATCTCAAGGAAATTATACTGAGTGAAAAAAAACTAATTTAAAAAGGTTACATACTTTATAATTCCATTTTATAACATTCTTGAAAGAACAATGTTATAGAGACAAGATTAGTGGCTGCAAGAGGTTAGGGATTGGGGGAGGGCCGTGAAGGTTAGTGTGGCTATAAAGTGGTAGCGCAAGTTTGCCTTGTAGTGATAGAACAGTTGTATCTTGACTGTGGTGGTAGTTACACACAGCTACACATGTGATTAAATAACAGAATTACACACAAACACACACATGTATGTATAACTTGTGAGATCTGAATAAACTCTGTGGATTATACCAATATCAATATCATGGTTTTAGCGTTGTACTATAATTATAACAAGGAGTCAAATTTGAGGCAAGCAGGGTAAAGAGTGTGCACGACTTCCCTATATCTTTCTTTGCAACTCTGTGAATCTGTAATTATTTAAAAAAAAAGATAAAAAATAGAGTTTAAATACAAAATAGCTATGACAAAAAGGGTAAGAGAATGTTAAATAAGCTTAAAGTGTTCTAAGATCCTACTAAGGAGCCTTGGTGGCACAATGGTTAAGAGCTCAGCTGCTAACCTAAAGGTCAGTGGTTTGAACCTATCAGCTGTTCCATGAGAGAAAAGACCTGGAGATCTACTCTAGTAAAAGTTATGCCTAGAAAACCCTATGGGGCAGTTCTACTCTCTTGTAGGGGGTCCTATGAGTTGAAATCAACTTGACAACAACAACAGCATAGTCCTACTCTTGTTTAAGAAGAGTTAAGAGTATTAATTCATATTAGACCACAGTAAGTCAGGTGTGTATGTATTATTTCCCAGAGCAGGTTTGGCAAACTATGGTCCCTGGGCCAACCGTCAGGTGTTTTGTTTATTTTATTGTGATAAACTATATGTAACAAAATTTAGCCATTTTTAACCTTTTTTAAACCATTTTTAAGCATACAAGTCAGTGACATTCATCACATTCATCAACATACAACATCACAACCATCACCACTGTACATTTTCAAAAGTTTTTCATAACCCCAAACAGAAACTTAATATCCCTTAAACAATAGCTTTCTAGCCCCCTCCTTCTGGCCCCTGGTAATCACTAATAAACTTTTTCCTCTGTGCATTTGTCTTTCCGAGATACTTCATATAAGAGGATCATATAATATTTGTCTTTTTACGGCTGACATTTCGTTCAATATGTTTTCAAAATTCATCCATATCACAATATGTATCATAAACTTAGTTTCTCTTTATGGCCATAAAAAAAAATGGCCATATTTTATTTTATTCCACTGGTCTGTGTGTCTGTCTTTATACCATTAACACACAGTTTGATTGCTATAGCTTTATAGTAGATTTTGAAATTGGGAAGTGTGAGTCCTCCTAACACGTTCTTCTTTTTCAGGGTTGTCTTACTCAGGGCCCCTTGTGTTTCCATATAAATTTGAGGAACAGCTTCTTCACTTCTGAAAAGAAGGCTGTTGTAATTTTAATAGAAATTGTGTTGAATCTAAGTATTGCTTTGTGTAGTGCACTCACTCCCAACTTAAACACATAGGTTCCAGAGACAGGTGAAAATCGGTGTAATGGGAAAATGAAGTATGGCCATATCAAATTGCAAAATAGAAGATGACTACAACATTACATAACTGCCAAATTGCATCATTACATAACTGCCAAATTATATCATTACATAACTACCAAATTATATCATTACATAACTGTTAAATTACATCATTACATAACAGTAAAACCACTGAGAATCATGGTCCAGCCAAGCTGGAACATAATTTTAACCACCACAGCCAGTGTTATATTCTCACCTTGCAACTCAGCGTTTGTTACTACCAGACGTATGTTAATGCAAAAAATAGACTCCACTTCCTGCCTGGCTTTCAGGCTTTGGGATTGTTCCCTATTCATGTGATCTGTTACATTCTAAGCTCTAGGTCACAAGCGATGAAATCATACCAAAAGTAAAAAGAGGCTACTTTTCTATCTTATTTTGAAGAATGTGAACATTTTTGTTTCTAGTCTCTGAAGAATTTTGTTTATTCCAGGTCATTTATGCAGTAAACGGGGGGAAAAAAAAAGACATTTTCCTTTCTTTTATAGTATACCAAAAATACTGGGAAAATACTTTTTTATTTGCTTAATTTTTACCCTGTTACCACACTGTATTGATCAGTTCCCTGTCAATTACAAATGATACGAAATCAACTCAAGCTGTCTTTAAAAATGAGGGACAAAAATCTGTATCCACTTAACTGTATTGTATTGTACATAAAGTCCCATGTATCCTACACCCAGCTTCCTCAAATAGTGACATATCATGTAATTGCTGCACAATATCAAAAACCAGGGATTTGGCATGTTCTGTTGTTGTTAGGTGCCGTTGAGTCAGTTCTGACTCATAGCGTTCATGTGTACAACAGAACGAAACACTGCTCTGTCTTGAGTCATCCTCACAATCGTTATGCTTGAGCCCATTGTTGCAACCACTGTGTCAATCCGTCTCAGTAAGGGTCTACCTCTTTTTCGCTGATGCTGTATTTTACCAAGCATGATGTCTGTCTTGGATTGAATTGTGTCCCACAAAATATGTGTCAACTTGGTTAGGTCATGATTCACTGTACTGTGTGCTTGTCCTCTATTTTGTAATTGATATAATTTTCCTATGTGTTGTAAATCCTAATCTCTGCCTATGGTTAATGAGGCAAGATTAGACTATGTTAAAGAGGATGGGATGTAACACCTTTACTCATGTCATGTCCTTGATCCAATGTAAAGGAAGTTTCCCTGGGGTGTGGAAGGCACCACCTTTTATCTTACAAGACATAAAAGGAAAGGGAAGTGAGCAGAAAGTGGATAACCTCATACCACCCTGAAAGCAGCACTGGGAGTGGAGTGCGTCCTTTGGCCCTGGGGTTCCTGCAATGAGAAGCTCTTCGTACATGGGAAGACTGATGACAAGGACCTTCCTCCAGAGCTGACAGAGAGAGAGCCTTCCCCAGGGGCTGACGCCCTGAATTTGGACTTCTAGCCTACTAGATTCTAAGAGAAAAAACTTGTTTGCTAAAGCCATCCACTTGCGGTGTTTCCGTCACAGCAGCACTAGATAACTAAAACAACGTCCTTCTCCAGGGACTGCTCTCCCCTAATAACGAGTCCAAAGTATGTGAGATTTAGTCTTGCCATCCTTCCTTCTAAGGAGCATTCTGGCTGTACTTCCTCCAAGACAGATTTGTTCCTTCTCTTGGGAGTCCATGGTATCCCTGAATGTTCTTCACCAACACCACACAATTCGAAGGCGTCAATTCTTCCTCTGTCTTCATTATTCATTGCCCTGCCTTGGCATGTATGTGAGGCAATTGAAAATACTACGGCTTGGTTCAGGCACACCTTAGTCTTCAAGGTGACATCTTAACTTTTTAACACTTTAAAGAGGTCTTTTGCAGCAGATTTGCTCAACTCAATGCATCTTTTGATTTCTTGACTGCTGCTTCCATGGGCTTTGATTGTGGATCCAAGTAAAATAAATCCTTGACAACTTCAATCTTTTCTCTGTTTATCAGGATGTTGCTTATTGGTTCACTTGTGAGGATTTTTGTTTTCTTTATGTTGAGGTGTAATCCATACTGAAGGCTACGGTCTTTGATCGTCATCAGTAAGCACTTCAAGCCCTCTTCACTTTCAGCAGGCCAGGTTGTATTATTTGCATAACTCAGGTTGTTAATGCATCTTCCTTCAATCTTGATAACCCATTCTTCTTCACAGAGTCCAGCTTTTTGGATTATTTGCTCAGGATACAGATTGACTAGGTATGGTAGACAACCCTGATACAAACCTTTCCAACTTTAAACCACAGTATCCCCTCGTTCTATTCAAATGTCTGCCTCTTGATCTGTGTACAGGTACCTCATGAGCACAATTAAGTGTTCTGTAATTCCCATTCTTCACAATGTTATCCATAATTTGTTATGATCCACACAGTTGAGTGTTTTGCTTAGTCATCTGGTAAACATCCTTCTGGTATTCTCTGCTTTCAGCCAGGATCCATCTGACATCAGCAATGATATCTCTGGTTCCATGTCCTTTTCTGAATCCAGCTTGAATTTCTGGAAGTTTCCTGTCGATATACTGCTGCAGCCGCTTTTGAATGCTCTTCAGCAAAATTTTGCTTGTGTGCGATATTAATGATATTGTTTGATACTTTCCACATTCATTTGCATCGCCTTTTTTGGGAATAGGCATAAATACGGCTCTCTTTCAGTTGGTTGGCCAGGTAGCTGTCTTTCAAATTTCTTGGCATAGACAAGTTTGCACTTCCAGCGCTTCATCCATTTGTTGGAACATCTCAATTGATATTTCGTCAATTCCTGGGGCCTTGTTCTTCACCAATGTCTTCAGTGCAGCTTGGACTTCTTCCTTCAGTACCATGGGTTCCTGATCATGTGCTACCTCCTGAAATGGTTGAATGTTGACCAATTCTTTTTGTATAATGACTCTGTGTATTCCTTCCATCTTCTTTTTTTTTTTTTTTTTTTGGTGTTTTATTTTTTTATTTTTATTTTTTTTTTATAATAACTTTTATTAAGCTTCAAGTGAACGTTTACAAATCCAATCAGTCTGTCACATATAAGTTTACATACATCTCACTCCCTACTCCCACTTACTCTCCCCGTCTTGAGTCAGCCCTTTCAGTCTCTCCTTTCTTGACAATTTTGCCGGCTTCCCTCTCTCTCTATCCTCCCATCCCCCCTCCAGACAAGAGTTGCCAACACAATCTCAAGTGTACACCTGATATAATTAGCTCACTCTTCATCAGCGTCTCTCTCCCACCCGCTGACCAGTCCCTTTCATGTCTGATGAGTTGTCTTCAGGGATGGTTCCTGTCCTGTGTCAACAGAAGGTCTGGAGAGCATGACCGCCGGGATTCCTCCAGTCTCAGTCAGACCATTAAGTTTGGTCTTCTTATGAGAATTTGGGGTCTGCATCCCACTGCTCTCCTGCTCCCTCAGGGGTCCTCTGCTGAGCTCCCTGTCAGGGCAGTCATCGATTGTGGCCGGGCACCAACTAGTTCTTCTGGTCTCAGGATGATGTAGGTCTCTGGTTCATGTGGCCCTTTCTGTCTCTTGGGCTCTTAGTTGTCATGTGGGCTTGGTGTTCTTCATTTTCCTTTGCTCCAGGTGGGTTGAGACCAATTGCTGCATCTTAGATGGCTGCTTGTTAGCATTTAAGACCCCAGACGCCACATGTCAAAGTGGGATGCAGAATGATTTCATAATAGAATTATTTTGCCAATTGACTTAGAAGTCCCCGCAAACCATGTTCCCCAGACCCCCGCGCTTGCTCCGCTGAGCTTTGAAGCATTCATTTTATCCCGGAAACTTCTTTGCTTTTGGTCCAGTCCAATTGAGCTGACCTTCCATGTATTGAGTGTTGTCTTTCCCTTCACCTAAAGCAGTTCTTATCTACTGATTAATCAATAAAAAACCCTCTCCCACCCTCCCTCCCTCCCCCCCTCGTAACCACAAAAGTATGTGTTCTTCTCAGGTTTACTATTTCTCAAGATCTTATAATAGTGGTCTTATACAGTATTTGTCCTTTTGCCTCTGACTCATTTCGCTCAGCATAATGCCTTCCAGGTTCCTCCATGTTATGAAATGTTTCAGAGATTCGTCACTGTTCTTTATCGATGCGTAGTATTCCATTGTGTGAATATACCACAATTTATTTACCCATTCATCCGTTGATGGACACCTTGGTTGCTTCCAACTTTTTGCTATTGTAAACAGAGCTGCAATAAACATGGGTGTGCATATATCTGTTTGTATGAAGGCTCTTGTATCTCTAGGGTATATTCCGAGGAGTGGGATTTCTGGGTTGTATGGTAGTTCTATTTCTAACTGTTTAAGATAACGCCAGATAGATTTCCAAAGTGGTTGTACCATTTTACATTCCCACCAGCAGTGTATGAGAGTTCCAATCTCTCCACAGCCTCTCCAACATTTATTCTTTTGTGTTTTTTGGATTAATGCCAGCCTTGCTGGTGTGAGATGGAATCTCATCGTAGTTTTAATTTGCATTTCTCTAATGGCTAATGATCGAGAGCATTTTCTCATGTATCTGTTGGCTGCCTGAATATCTTCTTTAGAGAAATGTGTGTTCATATCCTTTGCCCACTTCTTGATTGGGTTGTTTGTCTTTTTGTGGTTGAGTTTTGACAGAATCATGTTGATTTTAGAGATCAGGCGCTGGTCGGAGATGTCATAGCTGAAAATTCTTTCCCAATCTGTAGGTGGTCTTTTTACTCTTTTGGTGAAGTCTTTAGATGAGCATAGGTGTTTGATTTTTAGGAGCTCCCAGTTATCGGGTTTCTCTTCATCATTTTTGGTAATGTTTTGTATTCTGTTTATACCTTGTATTAGGGCTCCTAGGGTTGTCCCAATTTTTTCTTCCATGATCTTTATCGTTTTAGTCTTTATGTTTAGGTCTTTGATCCACTTGGAGTTAGTTTTTGTGCATGGTGTGAGATATGGGTCCTGTTTCATTTTTTTGCAAATGGATATCCAGTTATGCCAGCACCATTTGTTAAAAAGGCTGTCTTTTCCCCAGTTAATTGACACTGGTCCTTTGTCAAATATCAGCTGCTCATACGTGGATGGATCTATGTCTGGGTTCTCAATTCTGTTCCATTGGTCTATGTGTCTGTTGTTGTACCAATACCAGGCTGTTTTGACTACTGTGGCTGTATAATAGGTTCTGAAGTCAGGTAAGGTGAGGCCTCCCACTTTCTTCTTCTTTTTCAGTAGTGCTTTGCTTATCCGGGGCTTCTTTCCCTTCCATATGAAATTGGTGATTTGTTTCTCTATCCCCTTAAAATATGACATTGGAATTTGGATCGGAAGTGCGTTAAATGTATAGATGGCTTTTGGTAGAATAGACATTTTTACTATGTTAAGTCTTCCTATCCATGAGCAAGGTATGTTTTTCCACTTAAGTATGTCCTTTTGAATTTCTTGTAGTAGAGCTTTGTAGTTTTCTTTGTATAGGTCTTTTACATCCTTGGTAAGATTTATTCCTAAGTATCTTATCTTCTTGGGGGCTACTGTGAATGGTATTGATTTGGTTATTTCCTCTTCGGTGTTCTTTTTGTTGATGTAGAGGAATCCAAGTGATTTTTGTATGTTTATTTTATAACCTGAGACTCTGCCAAACTCTTCTATTAGTTTCAGTAGTTTTCTGGAGGATTCCTTAGGGTTTTCTGTGTATATAATCATGTCATCTGCAAATAGTGATAACTTTACTTCTTCCTTGCCAATCCGGATACCTTTTATTTCTTTATCTAGCCTGATTGCCCTGGCTAAGACTTCCAACACGATGTTGAATAAGAGCGGTGATAAAGGGCATCCTTGTCTGGTTCCCGTTCTCAAGGGAAATGCTTTCAGGTTCTCTCCATTTAGAGTGATATTGGCTGTTGGCTTTGCATAGATGCCCTTTATTATGTTGAGGAATTTTCCTTCAATTCCTATTTTGGTAAGAGTTTTTATCATGAATGGGTGTTGGACTTTGTCAAATGCCTTTTCTGCATCAATTGATAAGATCATGTGGTTTTTGTCTTTTGTTTTATTTATGTGATGGATTACATTAATGGTTTTTCTGATATTAAACCAGCCTTGCATACCTGGTATAAATCCCACTTGATCAGGGTGAATTATTTTTTTGATGTGTCGTTGGATTCTATTGGCTAGAATTTTGTTGAGGATTTTTGCATCAATGTTCATGAGGGATATAGGTCTATAATTTTCTTTTTTTGTAATGTCTTTACCTGGTTTTGGTATCAGGGAGATGGTGGCTTCATAGAATGAGTTGGGTAGTATTCCGTCATTTTCTATGCTTTGGAATACCTTTAGTAGTAGTGGTGTTAACTCTTCTCTGAAAATTTGGTAGAACTCTGCAGTGAAGCCGTCCGGGCCAGGACTTTTTTTTGTTGGGAGTTTTTTGATTACCGTTTCAATCTCTTTTTTTGTTATGGGTCTATTTAGTTGTTCTACTTCTGAATGTGTTAGTTTAGGTAGGTAGTGTTTTTCCAGGAATTCATCCATTTCTTCTAGGTTTGCAAATTTGTTAGAGTACAATTTTTCATAATAATCTGAAATGATTCTTTTAATTTCATTTGGTTCTGTTGTGATGTGGTCCTTCTCATTTCTTATTCGGGTTATTTGTTTCCTTTCCTGTATTTCTTTAGTCAGTCTAGCCAATGGTTTATCAATTTTGTTAATTTTTTCAAAGAACCAGCTTTTGGCTTTGTTAATTCTTTCGATTGTTTTTCTGTTCTCTAATTCATTTAGTTCAGCTCTAATTTTTATTATTTGTTTTCTTCTGGTGCCTGATGGATTCTTTTGTTGCTCACTTTCTATTTGTTCAAGTTGTAGGGACAGTTCTCTGATTTTGGCTCTTTCTTCTTTTTGTATGTGTGCATTTATTGATATAAATTGACCTCTGAGCACTGCTTTTGCTGTGTCCCAGAGGTTTTGATAGGAAGTATTTTCATTCTCGTTGCTTTCTATGAATTTCCTTATTCCCTCCTTGATGTCTTCTATAACCCAGTCTTTTTTCAGGAGGGTATTGTTCATTTTCCAAGTATTTGATTTCTTTTCCCTCGTTTTTCTGTTATTGATCTCTAGTTTTATTGCCTTGTGGTCTGAGAAGATGCTTTGTAATATTTCGATGTTTTGGACTCTGCAAAGGTTTGTTTTATGACCTAATATGTGGTCTATTCTAGAGAATGTTCCATGTGCGCTAGAAAAAAAAGTATATTTTGCAGCAGTTGGGTGGAGAGTTCTGTATAAGTCAATGAGGTCAAGTTGGTTGATTGTTGTAATTAGATCTTCCGTGTCTCTGTTGAGCTTCTTACTGGATGTCCTGTCCTTCTCCGAAAGTGGTGTGTTGAAGTCTCCTACTATAATTGTGGAGGTATCTATCTCGCTTTTCAGTTCTGTTAAAATTTGATTTATATATCTTGCAGCCCTGTCATTGGGTGCGTAAATATTTAATATGGTTATGTCTTCCTGATCAATTGTCCCTTTTATCATTATATAGTGTCCTTCTTTATCCTTTGTGGTGGATTTAAGTCTAAAGTCTATTTTGTCAGAAATTAATATTGCTACTCCTCTTCTTTTTTGCTTATTGTTTGCTTGATATACTTTTTTCCATCCTTTGAGTTTTAGTTTGTTTGTGTCTCTAAGTCTAAGGTGTGTCTCTTGTAGGCAGCATATAGATGGATCGTGTTTCTTTATCCAGTCTGTGACTCTCTGTCTCTTTATTGGTGCATTTAGTCCATTTACATTCAGGGTAATTATAGATAAATAAGTTTTTAGTGCTGTCATTTTGATGCCTTTTTATGTGTGTTGTTGACAATTTCATTTTTCCACATACTTTTTTGTGCTGAGGCGTTTTTCTTAGTAAATTGTGAGATCCTCACTTTCATAGTGTTTGACTTTATGTTAGTTGAGTCGTTACGTTTTTCTTGGTTTTTGTCTTGAGTTATAGAGTTGTTATACCTTTTTGTGGTTACCTCATTATATACCCCTATTTTTCTAAGTAAAAACCTAACTTGTATTGTTCTATATCGCCTTGTATCACTCTCCATACGGCAGTTCAATGCCTCCTGTATTTAGTCCCTCTTTTTGATTATTGTGATCTTTTACCTATTGACTTCCATGATTCCCTGTTATGTGTATTTTTTTTTTTTTAATTAATCTTAATTTGTTTGTTTTTGTGATTTCCCTATTTGAGTTGATATCAGGACGTTCTGTTTTGTGACCTTGTGTTGTGCTGATATCTGATATTATTGGTTCTCTGACCAAACAATATCCTTTAGTATTTCTTGTAGCTTTGGTTTGGTTTTTGCAAATTCTCTAAACTTGTGTTTGTCTGTAAATATCTTAATTTCGCCTTCATATTTCAGAGAGAGTTTTGCTGGATATATGATCCTTGGTTGGCAGTTTTTCTCCTTCAGTGTTCTGTATATGTGGTCCCATTCCCTTCTTGCCTGCATGGTTTCTGCTGAGTAGTCAGAACATATTCTTACTGATTCTCCCTTGAAGGAAACCTTTCTTTTCTCCCTGGCTGCTTTTAAAATTTTCTGTTTATCTTTGGTTTTGGTGAGTTTGATGATAATATGTCTTGGTGTTTTTCTTTTTGGATCAATCTTAAATGGGGTTCGATGAGCATCTTGGATAGATATCCTTTCGTCTTTCATGATGTCAGGGAAGTTTTCTGTCAGAAGTTCTTCAACTATTTTCTCTGTGTTTTCTGTCCCCCCTCCCTGTTCTGGGACTCCAATCACCCGCAGGTTATCCTTCTTGATAGAGTCCCACATAATTCTTAGGGTTTCTTCATTTTTTTTAATTCTTTTATCTGATTTTTTTTCAGCTATGTTGGTGTTGATTCCCTGGTCCTCCAGATGTCCCAGTCTGCATTCTAATTGCTCGAGTCTGCTCCTCTGACTTCCTAGTGTGTTGTCTAATTCTGTTATTTTATTGTTAATCTTTTGGATTTCTACATGTTGTCTCTCTATGGATTCTTGCAACTTATTAATTTTTCCAGTATGTTCTTGAATAATCTTTTTGAGTTCTTCAACAGTTTTATCAGTGTGTTCCTTGGCTTTTTCTGCAGATATCCTAATTTCATTTGTGATATCATTAAGCATTCTGTAAATTAGTTTTTTATATTCTGTATCTGATAATTCCAAAATTGTATCTTCATTTGGGAAAGATTTTGATTCTTTTGTTTGGGGGGTTGGAGAAGCTGTCACGGTCTGCTTCTTTAAGTGGTTTGATATGGATTGTTGTCTCCGAGCCATCACTGGGAAACTAGTTTTTCCAGAAAATCCGCTAAAAAAAAACAGCAGTCAGATCCCTATCAGAGTTCTCCCTCTGGCTCAGGCTATTCAGATGTTAATGAAGCCGCCTGGGGAGGGTGGGGGAGGGAACAGAGAGATAGGAGAGTAGCACCTCAGAATATAGCCAGAGTTGCTTGTCTTGCTTGGAATGACTATTATATCTGAGATTCCCGCGGGCGCGTCGCCTACGTGTGCTGGCTGTGTGGAGATTGCCCCCAGGGGGTCTGGCCCGCTGGAGTCACGGTCAGATCCTCCGCTTCCAGCCCCACGCCCAGCGTCAAGGCTCCCCTACTGGGACGGTGCACTCTCGACTCCAAAATCAGTCGCTGCCTCCCGGGGACTTCTCGTCCCTCCAGCCGCGTGGCCGTGCCGCCCCCGTGAACCAGGTGGGCCCCCTCCCGGGGTTAGTTCAGATGGGTGGAGTAGCTCCCCGTGCTTGTGCCGCGACCGAGTGTCCCGGCTGGAACGCTGTTCTCCCCGCTCCAATACCAGTCGCTGCCTCCCGGGGACTTCTCCTACCGGCTGCGTCCTACGCCGCCTGCGCGACCCGGCTGGTCACCTTCCCGGGGTTAGTTCAGGGGGTGGAGCAACTCTCCGTGTTTATGGCGTACCTGCGTGCAGTCCAAATCCCTGCGGGACGGTTCCCCGGCTCGGATGCTGCTCTTTCTGCTCCAAGATCAGTCACTGCCTCCCGGGGACTTCTCCTAACGGCTGCGTCCCACGCCGCCCGTGGAACCGGCTAGTCCCCCTCCCGGGGTTAGTTCAGGGGGGTGGAGCAGGTCTCTGTGCTTGTGCCGTACCTGACTGGTACGCTGGCTCCAGGCTCTGGAAACAATCGCTGCTTCCCCGTATTAGTTTGTTCTCCGTCTCTAAATCTGTGTTTGTTGTTCAGGGTTCGTAGATTGTTATGTATGTGATCGATTCACTTGTTTTTCCGTGTCTTTGTTGTAAGAGGGATCCGAGGTAGCGTCTGCCTAGTCCGCCATCTTGGCTCCGCCCCTCTCCATCTTCTTTTGATGCTTCCTGTGTCATTTAATATTTTCCCCGTAGAATCCTTCACTATTGCAACTCGAGGTTTGAATTTTTTCTTCAGTTCTTTCAGCTTGAGAAATGCCAAGTATGTTCTTCCCTTTTGGGTTTCTATCTCCAGCTCTTTGCCCATGTCACTATAATACTTTGTATTCTCAAGCTGCCCTTTGAAATCTTCTGTGCAGTTCTTTTCCTTCATCGTTTCTTCCTTTTGCTTTAGCTACTCGGCATTCAAGAGCAAGTTTCAGAGTCTCTTCTGCCACCTATTTTGGTCTTTTCTTTCTTTCCTGTGTTTTCATGTTCTAGAACTGCTTTATAAACTCAGAATACAATTTTAAATAAAATTATTTGATATTGTAACTTGTGAAAATGCAATTCAGAAGGAAAATAAAAATTTTAATATGCATTACAAAATCTTTTTTCTTTAAATTGTTGCTGCTGTTAGTGACCTTATGCAAAACGGAAAGAAACGCTGTCTGGTCCCTGATAATCATGGATTGGAGTGTTGTAATCCATGGGGTTTTCATTGACTGATTTGCAGAAGTAAATCGCCAAGATTTTCTTTGTAGTCCATCTTAGTCTGGCAGCTCCTGAAACCTATTCTGTATCATAACAATGACAGATGGGTGGTGGTTGCTCCTGAGGTGCATTGGCAGAGAATTGAACTCAGGTATCCCTCATGGAAGGCAAAAATTCTACCACTAAACCACTTATGCCTTGTTGCATACATAGTTCTTCACTGTTTGAACTCAGCCAATCTCTTTATAGCCCTATTTCATATAGCAAAAACCCCTTCATCATCCCAAACCCTGCAACTCAATTCCAACTGTACTGAACTTCCTTGAATATATCATCCCCTTTCATATCTTTATGCCTTTGTATTTGTGTACAAGGACTTTGTCTCTTGTTCCTCTACAGGAAAAATCCTACCTACCTTAAGACCTAGCTCATTATCAACTCCTTTATGAAGCCTGACCAGATACTCCCAGAAAGTTATTTTCTTCCTTTTTATTTCTCCTATGGAGCCCTGGTGGTGCAATGGTTAAGCGCTTGGCTGCTTACGAAAGGTTGGCAGTTCAAATCCACCAGCCTCTCCTTGGAAACCATGTGGGGCAGTTGTGCTCTGTCATGTAAGACCACTATGAGTCGAAATCCACTCGAAGGCAGTGGGTGGGGTTTCAGGTTAGTTCTTCCACAGCATTTTTTCCATGCCTCCTTTATAGTACTTATTTCACTGCGTTTATTTGATTTTGTTGTCCCCTCCCACTACAGTGTATGATATCTGAGACAGAGACTTTACTCAGTTTCAAATATCCAGCATGTCAAGTCGTAAAATTTTAAATGAATAAACTTTAACCAGAGTTCAAAGGATAATGTTTAATCTTTTATTTACAGTTAGTAACACAATGCATAAATACTTTGTTTTGTATTGCCTATAAATATATAAATAGACGAAATCTCTGTGTTTTCTAGATTATTCACTTCTAACGACAGCTGCCCATGTTTACTAAGGGGTAAAATAGAAAAGAAAGTCCTATTTTTGCCTACTTTTTTTCTCCTTAAATTTTTATTTCATGGATAGGGCACTTACCAGACTACCTTTTTTAACTTTGTTTTTAATTAGTTGGTATAATAACTATCAATTTAGCCATAGGGGTATGTTTCTGTTATTGATATGATAATCAAATATAAAATGATTAGCCAATTATGGATGTACTAATTGACTTCTGCCAAACACCACTATTTACAGCTGATTGGTCAAAACAGTGTGAGCTGTAACTTTAATTACTTAACACTGGGTTACACTTTTTATTGCTTAACATAATCACTCCTCCTTTATCCTGAAAAATAAAAAAAATAAACTAGTGTGTCTTTCATGTTGATTTAATTTAAAACAAGAAAAACACTGAGGAAAGGTTTTGTATGTTGATTGTTCACATAATAGAATTAAGAGTTAAAGTCAAGAAAAGTGAATGCAACTGTGGATAACTGTTGCAAAATACTAAAAAGCACTTTGGTGGCAATTACAAGCTACCATGAAAAACTGACAGACCCCACGAGTCTGTCAGTTTGTTTTGCTGTGGTGGCTTGTATGGACCTTACAGACTAAGACAGACTAGGAAGAAGGATCTGGCAGTCTGCTTTTGAAAAAAATTGGCCAGTTAAAACTTTACAAATAGCACTGGAACATTTTTTGATGTAGCGCTGGAATATAAACACCTCAGGTTGGAAGGCACTCAAAATACAACCGAGGAAGAGCTGACTCCTCAAAGTAGTGTTGACCTCAGTGAAGTGGATGGAGTCAAGATTTCAGGACTTCGTCTGCTGATATGGCATGACTCAAAATGAGAAGAAATAGCTGCAAATGTTCATTAATAATTGGAACATGGGATGTATGAAGTATGAATCTAGAAAAATTAGAAGTCATCATAAATGAAATGGAATGCTAAACATTGATATCCTAGGCGTTAGTGAACTGAAATGGACTGATAGTGATCATTATGAATCAGACAGTCATATGGCCTACTATGTTGGGAATGATAAATTGAAGAGGAATGGTGCATCCCTGGCCCAAGCCTTGGTGTTTTCAACCACCTCACATGCATGTGAAAGCTGGACAATGAATAAGGAAGCCCAAAGAAGAATTGATGCCTTTGAATTATGGTGTTGACCAAGAATATTGAATATACCATGGACTGCCAGAAGAAAGAACAAATCTGTCTTGGACGAAGTAAGAATGGAGAGCCTTGGTCTCACATACTTTGGACATGTTGTCAGGAGGGATCAGTCTCTGGAGAAAGACGTCATGCTCATTAAAGTAGAGGGTCAGTGAAAAAGAGGAGGTTTCTCTGATGAGACTGATTGACACAGTAGCTGAAACAATGGGCTCAAGCGTAACAACAATTTTGAGGATGGCACAGGACCAGGCAGTGTTTCATTCTGTTGTACCCAGGGCCATTATGAGTCAGAACCAACTCGATTGCACCTAACAAAAGAAACAAAATGAAAATTGAGTGTTTAAATTACCAGTTTACCTAGTGCATTAGGCTGGGTTCTCTAGAGAAGCAAAACCATTGAACCATATATGTACGTGTGTGTGTATATATATACGTGTGTGTGTATATATATATATATATATATGCATAGAGAGAGAGAGAGAGATGTTTATCTCAAAGAAACGGCTCACACAATTGTAGAGGCTAGCAAGCCCAGAGCTGTGGATCAGGCATCAGGCTGGATGCTTATCCTGACTCATGAATCTGGAAAGGCCGATGAACCCAGGATTGGCAGGTCAGGAAGTAGGCTTCTGGCTCAACTCCCAAGAACAGGAGTTTAAGATGATGAGACATATGCAGGATCCAGCAAAAAGCCAGCCAAAGGCACTGAGCTTTGCCAGAACATCCACGCATATTGGATGCTAGCCACACCTCCGAAAAAACTCCCCTTACAACTGATTGGCTGATCACATCAGATCACATAATGGAGGTGATTACATCAGATTACAGCTACCAAATTACATTATTACCTGTCAAGCTATATTTGAACTGCCAAACCACTGAGAATCATGGCCCAGCCAAGTTGACAGGCAACCTTAAACATCACAGTCCAACCATTGTCAACTTGACACATGTACACATCTCCTTAAACCATACATAATCTTCAAATAAAGACAAGTATACAATCATAATTGAGCCTAACACGATACAACTAACATGCATACAACCGAAAACGGATTAGCTGTGTTTACATCTTATAAGTGAAGAAGACAAAAATATTTGATGCACACATACAAAGAAGAAATATAACAATTACAACCCTTGTTTCTGCAATTGGTCATGTGGTCATAGCTGGTATTTGGAACTACCTTCTTCCACCACCCATTCAGTACACTCCTTGCCCTCAGAAAGCACGTCAACCGGTTGTGGTTCTTTGCCTGGTGGCATGCCCCAAACTTTCATTCCTGAAGCTTCTGGCCCATTAGTAGTCATGTTGGAATTCAGTTGCTGTAATTTTCCATCAACTTTAATCACAAGGCATGGCAGTACTAAGAGACCCCTTAAGGGATTTTCTGTATTCCATACATACTCTACTTTACCTCCATTAGTCAGCACCACTTTAACTTCCCCTTGGTAGTCAGGAGCCCTGGTAGTGCAATGATTAAAGCATTTGTCTGCTAACCAGAAGGTTGGCCATTCAAATCCACCACCTGCTCCTTGGAATGGTGGTTTTAGTCAGATTCAATCACACCAGCCAGTACATTAACTTTCTTTTTTGCCTACTGATGCAGAGGCAATAAGAACCCAAAGTGGCCAGGTGGCATTCTTAACTTCCAGTTTAATAGAATCCATATTGTTCCTCCAGGTGGGAACATTCTTCCCTTTGGAGCCAAGACCTCTAGACCTTCAGAACATAAGGTTGTGGGAACAGGAAGCAAAACATTTGTGAGTAGGTCGCAGTATTGAGCGGTGCCATTCCCATTTCCACCCCTTGATTTCTGGAACCGTGAATCCTGACAATGACAGAAAGAGTACTATGTACTGGATGCTGGTTTAGAACATATACAGACAGCTTCCTGGAGAACATTGCACCAACCCTGCAAGGTATTGCCACCTAGCTGGTGCTATAATAATGTCTTAAGAAGGCCATTCCATCGTTCTATCAAGCCAGCTTCTTCAGGATGATGGGAACATGGTAAGATCAGTGAATTCCATGAGCACTGGCCCATTGCCGCACTTCATTTGTTGTGAAGTGAGTCCCTTGATCTGGGGCGATGCTGTGAGCAATACCCTGTTGGTAAGTAAGGCATTCTGTGAGTCCACAAACGGTAGTTTTGGCAGAAGTTTTGTGTGCAGGGAAGGCAATTCCATATCCAGAGTAAGTGTCTATCTAAGTGAGAACGAAACACTGCACTTTCCATGATGGAAGCAGTCCAGTGAAATCAACCTGCCACCAGGTTGCTGGCTGATCAATTCGAGGATTGGTGCCACATCAGGGATTCAATGTTGGTCTCTGCTGCTGGCAGATTGGGCACTCAGCAGTGGCTGTAGCCAAGTTGGCCTTGGTGAGTGGAAGTCCATGTTGCTGAGCCCATGCGAAATTCCATTGCTACCACTGTGGCCACTTTCTTCACGAGCCTCTTGGGCAGTGATGGCAGGGGCTAGGGAAACAGAATAACTAGTTTCCACAGAGAATGTCATCTTATCCACTTGATTGTTAAAACCCTCCTCTGCTGAGGTCATCCTTTGTTGAGCATTCACATGAGACATAAATATCTCCACTTCTTTGATCCATTCAGAGAGGTCAATCCACATACCTCTTCCGCGTAACACCTTGTCACCAATTTTCCAATCACGTTCCTTCCAAGTCCCTGACCATTCAGCCAAACCATTGGCCACAGTCCATGAATCATTATACAATCGCAGACCTGTCCATTTCTCCTTCCAAGAAAAGTGAACAACCAGGTACATTGCTCAAAGTTCTGCCCAGTGGAGGATTTCCCTTCACAACTGTCCTTCTGGGAGGTCCCAGAAAGGGGGTGTATGCTGCCCATGCCCACCTTTAAGTGATGCCTGTATATGGCTCAGAGCCATCGTAAACCAGGCACAAGTTTTCTCTTCCTCAGTCAACTGATCATGAGGAACTCTCCATGAGGCCATAGGTGCAGACTGGGAGAGGGCAGATAATGTGACAGAGTAGACACCATGGGTATATGGGTCACTTCCTCATTCAACTTACTTTTACCTTTAGGTCCTGCTCAGGCTTGTTCTCATATATACCATTTCCGTTTAATGATGCAGTGCTGCTGTGCACATCTGACTTTATTGCTCTGAGGGATCAGACAACACTCAATTCATGATGGGCATCTCAGGGTGCATGGTGACTTGGTGGCCCATGGTTAAGCTTTCAGTCTCTACTAAGGCCCAGTACCAAGCCAAAAGCTGTCTCTCAAAAGGAGAGTAATTAACTGTAGAGGATGGATGGGCTTTGCTCCAAAATCCTAAGGGTCTTCACTGTGATTCACAAATAAGAGCCTGCTGAAGAATCCAAACAGCATCTCTATCTGCCATTGAGACTTCAAGAACCATCAGAACAGTAGGGTCATATGGTCCAAGTGGCCGAGAGGCTTGCATAACAGCTTGAACCTGTTGTAGAGCCTTCTCTTGTTCTGGGCAACCACTAAAAACTAGCAACTTTTTAGTCATTTGGTAAATAGGCTAGAATAGCACACACAAATAGCACACAAAGAGGCCCACCAGATGTTGTACCTCCTTTTCAGTTGTAGAAAGAGCCAGATTTAACAACTTAACCTTCACTTTAGAAGGAATGTCTCAATATACCCCACACCACTGAACTCCTGGAAATTTCATTGAGGTGGAAGACACCTGGATTATTATCAAATTCCCTTGGACTAAATTATGACGTAGGGCTGGAGCCTTGATATACCTCTGAGGTAGGACAGTGAAGGTGTATTACTGGCCTTGCCAGCTGAAGACAAACTTCTGGAGTTACTTCAAAATTGGAGTCGATAAAAAGGCATTAGCCAGATCAATAGCTGTATACCAGGTGCCAGGAAATGTATTAATTTGCTTAAGCAATTAAACTACATCTGGAACAGCAGCTGCAATTGGAATCACCACCTGGTTAAGTTTACAATAATCCACTGTCATTCTCCAAGATCCATTTGATTTTTGCACAGGCCAAATAGGCATGTTGAATGGAGATATGGTGAGAATCACCACCTCTGCAGCCTTCAAGTCCTTGATGGTGGCAATAATCTCTGCAATTCCTCCAGGAATACAGTATTGCTTTCAGTTTACTATTTCCCTGTATAGAGGCAGTTCTAATAATTTTCACTTGGTTTTTCCTACCATAATAGTCCTTACTCCACATGTCATGAATCCAATGTAGAGTTTCTGCCAGTTGCTAAGATTGTCTCTTCCAACCATGCATTCTCAAACTGGGGAAATCATTACTGGACAGGTTCGAGGACCTACTGAACCCAGTGTGAAAAAAAACTGAGATAAGACTCAATTAATAATTTGACCTCCATATGCCCCCACTCTGACAGGTGGGTCACAGTGATGTTTTGAGTCTCTTAGAATTAGTGTCAGTTCAAAGCCAGTGTTCAGTAGTGCCATAAAATCTGATTATTTCTTTTTCCCCAGTGAACAGTCACTCTTGTAAAAGGCTGTGGATCCCACTGGGGAAGGCTGGGAGAAAGATTAACAGTGTAAAATTTTGGCACTACAGTGGGGTCCTTCCTCAAGGGGACCTAGCCTAAGGGATTGTGGGTCTGTAAATGGGCTCAAGTCTGGAAATTGATCGATGGACTATGACTATCAATTCTGGTGATTCAAGTTAGACTACCATTGATTTGACCCAGAATTCTTCTGCTTATACAAATCACAAAAATATTTAGTGTATTTCCCATCTATTTTACTCCTTAGGGACAACATGACTAGCCAATGCGGTGAGTCCATATGAGCCAGACTATTTTGATTACTGCTTTGACTCCACTGTCCTGTATGGTAACCACCCCCACCTTGTCTTTGTCGGTTGAGTACCACCACTTGGCCCCTACCATGACAGGGTCCAATCAGCCCCATTGTAGTTAGGTGTCTTCATTCATTTAGGGCAGTTCCCACTGTCAAAACTGACTTATGTTAAATAGCAATCACAACAGTTTTCAAGGATTTTGGGGCTCCCTTCACAAATTTGTTCTTTACTGTAGTAGTAAAAGGTGTGTCCACTGGGCACTCCATGCGTAGGTCTGTGGGTCTAAACTGATAAGTTTACTCTAACATGCCAATTTCCCTGAGACTTTGGATACCTTCTTCTACATTATACAAAGGTAAGTCTGGCACTTCAATTTGATTTAGTGTAGGCCGCCACATAATCCATGCTTCAGTGAGCCAAACAAACTATTAGACCCTTTTCTAACCTCTCAAGCTAAAACATTGAACGAAGAATCTGTGTTTAGTGGGCCCATATCAACAAATTCAGACTGATCCAACTTTGCATTCCTTCCACCATTATCTCACACCCTTAATAGCCATTACCAGACATGTTCCCCAGGTTTCTGTTTGTACATATTAGAAAAGTCAAGCAGCTATTATGGAGTGTAGCATACCCCCTCCTGGGTCACAATTTGTAGTTCACTTTTTGGGGCTTACTGGGACTTAAGTCTAGTTACAGGTCTAGAAACATAAATGCGTGGTGTGGATGTATTCTGAGAACATTCAGCAATGTCTTGTAGGATATCTGCCTCAGGCGATTCCTCTGGCAATGACTCAGATACCTTCCCAGGTGATGACTCAGAGACCACCACAGGTGATATCACATAGGCTCTTCAGACACAGATGGGTTAATCTCATCGGATGTGGGTATAGGGGCTAATAGTTTTACTGGGGACGGTGGCTTAGCAGAAAAAGATGGAGTAATTTCTTCAAATGGGAGTAAGAGGCAGGAGGGATTCAAAGGAATTTAGGAGCTCAGAGTTCCCAGGTTCCTGATTATCAGCCCATATGTCCCTTTCCCAAGTTTCAGGATCCCATTTCTTCCCAATCAATGCCCTCACTTTAACTTCAGACACCATTCGAGGTTGGGAATTCAATTGGGGTTGTAATTCAGCCACTCTTATGATGAGACTCTGGGTTTAGTTTTTGGTAATATCAGCTCTTTGTTACAAGTAAGAAGGCTTTCTTTCAGGGGGCACAAGTGCAACTCTGAAATTGTTTATGCAGTACTTAAGCTGTGACTCTGAAGCCCTGAACTCATTTCTTTTGTTCACCACTTTGTCTAGCAGAAGTAGGATCAACCAACCAGTTTCCTTATATTTGTTGTTCTGAAAAAAATTATAGAAAATGTTTCAAACATTCAATCACTCAGAGCCTTGCTCTCACCAATACTTGATCTACTGGTGGTGTTATTTTGCATATTTCTATTGCCACCACATGCCATGGATTAACAATGCCCCCTTTCCTACTGTAAGCAGATTCATCGACATCTTTAAGACTAACCAGACTTAAGAACCAATTTAGAAAACTCATCCTTAAGAATTTTGTTTCTCTAGAGCCACAATCGGTACAAAATGCCTTAGGCTGGGTTCTCCAGAGAAGAAAAACCAGTGATTTAATATATGTATATATGTGTGTGTATATATATATACACACACACACACATATTTATGTATATATATAGAGAGAGGGAAACAGAGAGAGACAGAGAGAGAGGTGGAGAGAAAGAGATTTATCTCAAAGAAATGGCTCACAAGATTGTAGAGGCTGACAAGCCCCAAGTCCGTGTGTCAGGCATCAGACTGGAGGCTTCTTCTGACTCGCATAGCTGCAAGGGCTGACGAACCCAAAATCAGCATGTCAGACAGCAAGCTTCTGGCTCAGCTCCCAAGAATCAGAGGTAAGACGATGATGAGCCAGATGCAGGATCCAGAGCCAGCAAAAGCCAGTGAGCTTTGCCAGAATGTCCACATATATTGGAAGCAAGCCACATCTCCAATGAAGCTCTCCTTACAGCTGACTGGCTGATCACATCAGATCACATAATGGAGGTGATTACATCAGGTCACAACTGCCGAATTACATTATTACATAACTGGCAAACTATATCATAATTTCCAAGCCACTAGGAGTCATGACCCAGTCAAGATAATGCCTTAACTATCACACCTAGGAATTAAAATGTTTTATCAGTCATCTTTTTTAATAAAAGCTTTTTTGAACTGTTATGAGTCATGTATCTCTTCTTTTCACTGCAATTGTGTGTGTGTGTGTGTGTGTGAACATGCACAACCCATGGTTAACACTTTTTTTGAGCTGTGAGTTTTATTTACATAATTTTACATTTTTGAAACAGATTCCTAGGTTGCTTTCTGCTCTATCAATGCTTCTTATCAAATATGGCCTTTGTTAAGCTTTAGACTAATCTACCACTATTACAAAATTTAATTGATTGGTACATAAAAGCACAGTTCTGAAAACACAGACATAAGCAGTAACTTTTCTAATAGTTGCTTTAATAATGCCTTTCTACATACTGCTGGCCTGATAGTATGGAAGAATGACCCATGTCTTACTAAGAAAATGGCCAATAAACGTAATATTACTGAATGGAAAATTATCAACAAGAATTGATTAAGCACCAATTATGTTTACCATAATACTGCAATGGACAAAGGAACAGAAATAGTGAGTAATAATAAATGTCTTTCTCATGACTTAAAAAGAGGATAAAGATAATAAAAAGAGGTTGATATTTAGACTAAGAACTAAAATTACGATTCAGGACTAGTTAATATAAACTTACTCTATTTGTGGCTCAATTGCAAGACTGAACTGAATGTTGGTACAAAGGTGTTTAGTGGTATTAGCTCTATGGAGCACTTTTACATTTGCTCTTAATTTTTGGCATGGGCTATTTATTCACTTAGGGCTTCAATCCAAGGTATCGATTTAATCCTACGAAAGCTCTTTTTGCTATGGGAGCTGGTTATCTTCAAGACTGGCATTTTCCTATATATCAAGGATTGCTTCTTCAGGAAGTGATGATATTCAATTTGAAATTGTTAGTGTTACCTGAATTAGGGGGGAACATGCCCTCCTAATGTAATATGCTCCTTTTCATACAGGAAACAATGCAAAGTCCATATGCTTAATGAGGCCTTGATTTAAAGGGTTTATAAATGAAGGTCTATTGTTTCATATTCACTAAAAAAGTGTATGATTATTTGGAAAGTCTATGAAAAAACCAGAGAGTACACTGAAATAGAATATTAAAAAAAAAACTTTTTTTACATTTGGTTACAATGATGATTTAATAAATTTCTCCTCTATTGTTATCTCATTATGAAAAAAAGGGATAGAGCAGCAAAAACTACATTCAACATATTATCATTAAACAAAACATTAGGTTTTTAATAATTCCAATACTTTCTTAAGGTCATTCGTCTAAATGGATATTAACTTGTTAGGTTTTTACAGCTTAACTGAATTTTCCATCATCTTTTAGCTGAACACTTAGTTTTGCTCCAGGCAAATCAATGAAAATCATCTACTGAAATATAAAATTTTGTTTATATGCGTTCACAAGAGACCAGTTTGAAACACACTTTATTTGGTAGACTATAAAATCGAATGGTTATCATAAGGGTTATGCTCTTTTGTTCCTTAGAAAGCATACTCTGCTTTTTATATTTGAATGTAGACTAATTTTCTTGAAACCAACAATTTAGGAATGATTTTTTTAAAACATTCAAATGGTAGAATCCCTTCTTAAAATTACAAACGTTTTAAAAATCAAGTTCTAATTATGAATGTAGGACTAATGCAGTTTTTAAGCTTAATATATCCTTGAAACATAAAAAAAACTATTTACCTAAATTTAGACTTAAATGGAAAATAAAACAATTAATTTTTATACTAGCACTATCCAGTTCAGCATAACACAACTCAAATTCACAGTGAAACTCAGTCGTTAAAGGAATGCTAAAAATGAAAGTTTAAAAATGAGTAAAATCAGAGGAAGGAACATAAAAGATATTGCGGCCAAGTAAACAGGCCACTGTCTTTTTTTTTTTTTTTTTACAGAAACGTAACTTTTCTTCCTTAATTCATTGTTATTTATCTAAGACCTATATAGCTCCTTTTTATAGTATTTCATCTCAGTAATCACAACGTAGTAATAATAACAACAACAGCTACTTTTAAGGGAATCAATTTTATAATGATGCCTTTGACTCCAAAATTAATCTATAAATTTTTTTGTTGATGTTTTTAGGTGCCATCGAGTCACTTCCAACTAATAGCAATCCTATGTACAACAGAACTTAACACTACCAGGTCCTGTGCCATCCTCACCATCATTGCTATGTCTGAGACCATTGTTGCAGCCACTGTGTCAATCCAACTTGTTGAGAGTCTTCCTCTCTTTCACTGACCCTCTACTTTATCAAGCATGATGTCCTCCAGGGCCTGGTCCCCATTGATACATGTCCAAATTACGTGAGATGAAGTCTTGCCATCCTCATTTCTAAGGAGCATTCTGGCTATGCTTTTTCCAAGACAGATTTTTTTTGTTCCTCTGGCAGTCCATGGTATGTTCAATATTCAAATGTATCAATTCTTCTTGGTCTTCCTTATTCATTATCCAGCTGTTGCATGCATATGAGGCAATTGAAAATGCCATGGCTTGGGTCAAGTACACCTTAGTCCTCAAAGTGATATCTTTACTTTTTAACACTTTAAAGAGTTCTTCTATAGCAGATTTGCCTAATGCAATACATCATTTGATTTCTTGGCTGCTGCTTCCGTGGGCGTCGATTGTGGATCCAAGTAAAATGAAATCCTTGACGACTGCAATCTTTTCTCCATTTATCATGATGTTGCTTTTTGTTCTAGTTGTGAGGATTTTTGTTTTCTTTATGCTGAGGTGCAATCCATACTGAAGGCTGTAGTCTTTGATCTTCATCAGTAAATGCTTCAAGTCCTCTTCACTTTCAGCAAGCAAGGTTCATTTGCATATCACAGGTTGTTAATGAGCCTTCTTCCAATCCTGATGCCTCATTCTGCTTCCTATAGTTTAGCTTCTCAGATTATTTGCTCAGCATACAGACTGAATGAGTACGGTGAAAGGATACAACCCTGATACACACCTTTCCTGGTTTTAAACCATGCAGTATTCCCTTGTTCTGTTCGAACCACTGCCTTTTGGTCTATGTACAGGTTCTGCTTGAGCACAATTTAAGTGTTCTGGAATACCTATTCTTTGCAATGTTATTAATAATTTGTTATGATCTGCACATTTGTATGCCTTTCCATTGTCAGTAAAGCACAGGTAAACATCTTTCAGTTATTCTCTGCTTTCAGCCATGATCCTTCTGACATCAGCAATGTTATCCCTCGTTCCATGTCCTCTTCCGAATCCAGCTTGAATTTCTGGCAGTTCTCTGTTGATGTACTGTTGCAATTGCTTTTGAATTATCTTCAGCAAAATTTTACTTGCCTGTAATATTAATGAAATTTGTCGATAATTTCCACATTCTGTTGAATCACTTTTTTGGAATAGGCAGAAATATAGATCTCTTCTAGTCGGTTGGCCAGGTAGCCGCCTTCCAAATTTCTTGACACAGATGAGTGAGCACTTCCAGCTCTGCCTCTGCTTGTTGAAACATCTCAAGTGATATTCCATCAATTTCTGTAGCCTTATTTTTCACCAATGCCTTCTGTGCAGCTTAAATTTCTTCAGTACCATCAGTCCTTTATCATATGCTACCTCCTGAAATTGTTATGATCGTCAAAATCTTTCAGGTACAGTCACTCCGTGTATCCTCTTCCATTCTCTTTTGATGTTTCCTGTGTCATTCAATATTGTGCTCATAGAATCCTTCAGCATTTCAACTCAAGGCTTTAGTTTCTTCTTTAGTTCTTTCAGCTTGAGAAATGCTGAGAGTGTGCTTCCCTTTTGATTTTCTGTATTCAGGTCTTTGCACATTTTATTATAATATTCTATTTTGTCTTCTCAAGTTGCCCTTTCAAATCTTCTGTTCAACTCTTTACTTCCTCTCTTCCATTCTCTTTAGCTGCTCTATATTCAAGAGCAAGTTTCAGGGTCTCTTCTGACATCATTTTGGTATTTGTTTTCTTTCCTGTCTTTTAAACGATCTTTTAATATTCTCCTGTATGATGTCCCTGATGTCATCCCAATCTCGTCCAGTCTTCGGTCATTAGTGTTCAATGTGTCAAATCTATTCTTAAAATGGTCTCTAAATTCAGGTGGGATATACTCAAGGTTGTACTTTGGCTCTTGTGGACTTGTTTTAATTTTCTTTAGCTTCAACTTGAACTTACACATGAGCAATTAATGGTCTGTTCCACAGTTGTCCCTTGGCCTTGTTCTGACTGATGATATTGAGCTTTTCTATTGTCTCTTTCCACAGATGTAGTTGATTTGATTCCTGTGTACTCCATGTGACAAGATTCACGTGTTTTGTTGCTGTTTATGTTGTTGAAAAAGGGTATTTGCAATGAAGAAACTGTTAGTCTTGCAAAATTCTATCCTTCAATCTCTGCCATCGTTTCTACCACCGAGGCCATGTTTTCCAACTATTCCTTTTTCTTTGTTTCCAAGTTTCATATTCCAAACAATAATTACCAATGCATTTTGATTGCATGTTTGATCAATTTCATACTGCAGAAGTTAGTAAAAATCTCCATTTTCTTCATCTTTTGTACTAGTGGTTGGTGCATAAATTTGAATAATATTTGTATTAACTGATTTTCCTTGTAGGTCTATGGATATTATCCTATGACTGACGGTGTTGTACTTCAAGATAGATCTTGAAATGTTCTCTGTGACAATGAATTGTTACTCCATTCCACTTCAACTTGTCATTCCTAGCATAATAGACCATAAGTTTGTCCAATTCTAAATGGCCAATACCAGTCCATTTTAGCTCACTAATATCTAGGATATCAATCTTTATGCATTCCATTTCATTTTTGACAACTTCCCATTTTCCTAGATTTATACTTTGTACATTCCAGGTTCCAATTATTAACAGATGTTTCCAGCTGTTTCTTCTCATTTTCAGTCATGCCACATCAGCAAATGCAGGCCCCAAAAGCTTTACTCCATCTACATCATTAAGGTTGACTCTACTTTGAAGAGGCAGCTCTTCCCCAGTTGTATTTTGAGTGCCTTCCAACGTGAGGGGTTCATCTTCTGACACTATATTGGACAATGTCCCGCTGCTATTCATAAGGTTTTCATTGGCCAATCTTTTCAGAAGCAGACTCCCAGGTTCTTCTTCCTAGTCTGTCTTAGTCTGGAAGCTCCCCTGAAACTTGTCCACCATGGACAACCCTGCTGGTTTTTGAAATACCAGTGGCATAGCTCCCAGGATCACAGAAACACACAAGCCACCAAAATACAACAAACTGACAGACAAGTTGTGGATAAATTTTACACCATCCTAATAAATGTACCAAAGGGAATTTTGAAGCTAGAATCATTGATTTTAAATTTTATAAAAAATAAAATGCACAACTTGGATAATCATAAAATAAAAAAAGAAAGAGAAATATGGGAAAGACAGCTAGCTTGAACCTATTTTTAAATTTTTTTTTAAGGTATAGTAAGTAAAAGATGGGTTAGCCACATGGGATCAACTCAACAGTAAGTAACAACAATAACAAGTAAAAATGTTTAGTACAGCCACATGAGAAGACATATAACAGACTGACGATAATTGGTTATCCATTTGTAAAGAACAATGTTGGGTCTCTACCTCAGACTGCACCCCATAATAAATAGATTATATGTTTAAAACTAATAAACAAATTTAGCAGTTTCCCTCCAAAAGAGAAAGCATTATTTTAATCTCAGAATAGCAAAGCATAATACAAAATGTGGCAGAAATACAAGTAATGGCCAAAAAAGACTTAATAAAAAAGTGAAAAGACAAATGGTAAATGGGAAAAAAAATCGAATAGAATAATGAATAAAGGAGAACAGGTGTTTAAAAGAACAATAAGTATACATAATGTTTAAATAATGTTTACAAGTATGAAAAAGTGGTCAGCCTCATTCATAATAAGATAAATTAAAACTATCATGACATCCCATTTTCTAATTATTAGAATGGTGAAGACCAAAACATTTGAGAACGTCTTATGCTAGTGAGAGGAATTTTTTTCCCTACATGTCCACAATTGATTTTGAGAGTATTATGCCTTTAAAATAAAATATAATTCAATTAATAAGTGTCTTCTTATTGTAAGCCTTGTGATTCTCTGTGCCTCATTTCTTACTGCTTTTCTGCTGGTGAGGAGCTGTGCTGTTCCTACAAAGCAGCTGTCATTAGTTGCTAGGCATAGAGTATGTATTCAACAAATCTTTATTGATGTAATGAACTGTACTATTGGAATGAGAAAAAAATGTACTTGTCCTTTTGTTAAGTAAAGAAGTTAGTAAGCCATTTGGATAAAGTTTATTAGTCCCAGCTGTTGCAGGTGAGAAAGAGAAAGGCCAACCTTTATTTCATTGCTTTGGTTGTTAGATAACCAAAGCCTATGAGCTCTACAATAATATGTTATGAGGTTATGACTGCACTAAAGGTAGGAAGGCCTATATTTCTCCTTATCCGTCTTTCATTTTTGCTCTTGGTACACAGAATTAGAGTTAAAATTGCTCCAAGTTTTCCCTAGTACCTTCTATTTTTTCAGTCACTTCTCTAGACCCAGCATGCCTAGCCTTCTATGTGCCTAAGCAAACAAACATTGGGTCACTTTTCCCTGCCTGAAAAATTGTTGCAATCAAGTATATTACCTCACAGGGGAATTTATTCTAATTACACTCTTTCTAGTGTTACACCGGGAGGCCAATTTCTTCTTTTTAAACTTTACAGACAAAATCCCACTCTTCTACTGCCAAAAAGGAAAGCAGCCAATGAAACTATTGCCCTTGGTTGGAAGTGCAACAGAACTAAAATGTCAGTCCCTGATCTGTGTTTATGTCATTGGTATTACTGTTGCTGTTTGGAACATAAATATTTGCTAAATCATATGATTTGGTGTTGTTAAACATTATCACGTTAATTTCAATTCACTTCAAAACATGGGATTAAACAAACAAATGTTTGCCAAGACTGATGATGACTAAACAGGTGGAGAAGCAGAGATTATTTCTAGCTTCTGGTTATATATGTATAAACAAGGAAGAAGTTCATTTTAATAGTGAAAACTATAAGCTATTGAGTACTGTATTAACTGTTATTTTGAATCATCCCTTAAAACTATAAAACTATAGCTACATCAAAATAGGAGATATATGAAACAGGTTTTAAATTTAGGGTGAGAATGAAGACTACACATTCAGTCAATAGAAACTAAGGTAATTTTTTTTTCTTAATTTATTGTTTTAAGTGAAAGCTTACAATTCAAGTCAGTCTCATACAAAAACTTATACACACCTTGCTATGTAACCCTAACTGCTCTCCCCTTAATGAGACAGCACACTCCTCCTCTCTACCCTCTATTCCCCATGTCCATTCAGCCAGCTCCTGTCCCCCTCTGCCTTCTCATCTAGCCTCTGGACAGGAGCTGCCCACATAGTCTCATGTGTCTACTTGAGCCAAGAAGCTCACTCCTCACCAGTATCATTTTATGTCTTATAGTCCAGCCCAATCCCTGTCTGAAGAGTTGGCTTCAGGAATGGTTCCAGACTTGGGCTAACAGAGGGTCCATGGTCATGACCTCTGGGGTCCCTCCAGTCTTAGTCAGACCATTAAATCAGGTCTTTTTATGAGAACTAGAGGTCTGCATCCCACTGTTCTCCTGCTCCATCAGGGATTATCTGTTGTGTTCCCTGTCAGGGCAGGAATCAATGGTAATCAGGCACCATCTAGTTCTTCCAGTCTCAGGATGATGGCATCTCTGGTTTATGCAGCTCTCTCTATCTCTTGGGCTCATATTTACCCTGTGTCTTTGGCATTCTTCATTCTCCTTTGGTCCAGGTGGTTTGAGACCAAGTGATGCATCTTAGATGGCAGCTTGCTGGCGTTTAAGACCCCAGACACCACTCACCAAAGTGGGTTGCAGAACATTTTCTTATACATTTTGTTATGCCAATTGACCTAGATGTCCCCTGAAACCATGGTCCCCAGACCCCTGTCCCTGCTACGCTGGCTTTCATAGCATTTGGTTTTATTCAGGAAACTTCTTAGCTTTTGGTTTAGTCCATTTGTGCTTACCTCCCCTGTATTGTGTGTTGTCTTTCTAAGGTAAATAATTTTTATGCCTAAATATGTGCATGTCTTTCCTTCTGCTAGGTCTCTAGTACAGGGGTTTGAGTTAATCTAATTAAGAGTTGGGTTGCATTTGAGGTAAGTTGTTGCTGTGGTTACTCTCTGTGTACAACAGGCTTTAAATTATTCTAGTGATACCTTGTCTTTAGGTTGGCAGGGCTGGTTTGCCAGAGAAATTTTATCAATATCTACTTCACCCTTGGGTCCCTGGATGGTACAAATGGTTAATGCTGCTAACAGAAAGGTTGGTGACTTGAAAGTAAGGCCTGGCAATCTACTTCTGAAAAAGCAGCCATTGAAAGCCCTATGGGGCACAATTCTACTCTGACACACATGTGGTCACTATGATCTGGTATCCACTGAATGGCAACTGGTTTTACTCCACTCTCTGCTTTTGGGCTTTCCTTTCTGATAGCCCTCAGAAATGTTCTCTTTCACCAAGTACTTGTTACTCCACCCTCCTTAGGGTGTTGAGAGATGTTTTCAGTAAATCTCAGTCTTAGACAGGCACCATGTCCTTGGGTCTTGGGGATACTTCTCAATGTCCCTGCCCCTTTCAATGCTATAATTCTGAGTTCAGCAATAATTTTGCACCCACCCTAGTGGTAGGGTTTTTATTTTTCTTCCCTCTTATCTTTTCCACCAGCTCGAATGGATTTTCATCAGTGCCCTAACAGCTATGTTAGTTACTCTTCCCCATCTCCACCCTCTACAAATGATGAAGAAAAATGTCCCCATGGATCTCCATGCCCCTCCTTCAGTGACTGCTGTACCCCTTTCCATTTCTACACCACAAGGCTTTCTAAGTACTTTTCTTAATTTTTTCAGCAAGTCTCTAGTGGAACAGTGGAGAAAAAAGCCTACAAAAGAGCGTGTACTCCTCCTATATCTGTGACCACCAGGGGCTTCACCCTTTCTCGCCAGTGCACATGTAGCAGGCCTTCACCATTTCATCAATCACAGTAGTCAAACTTCTTAGTGTTGTTGGGTTCCATCTTTAGACTTTGGGCCAGTTTGTTGCCTGCAACCCTAGCACTCTGATGAGTCCAAAAATAGTTGTGAGCTGGCTGTCTTTCTGGCTCTGCTTTCTTGTAAAGTTGGGCATGACACTCTTTGTAGTTTATACCCTTCCTCCACCCCAACAACAACAAAAAAAAGAAACTGACAATTCAATCCTTTCACTTTAAAGGAAGATAAATCTATAATAAATGATACTGAGCATTTGATAGCCTCTTGCAGTGACAGAGTCTAAGAGATAGGGGTTTTTTTCCCCAAAAATTTATTCATAGACAACTGCATAAGACTCACATTCAGTGCTTTTGAACATAGAGATGACTATTCCCCACCCCCAACTTAATGAATCTCAAGCTCTAAGAGTGGGTCCAAAGAATATGCATCTCAAACAATTTCTGTTGTGATTCTCATGCACTCTAATCTTTGACAATCTCTGGTATGCGGAGCAGATGCCCAAACAGCTGCACTTATTAGGCTGTCTGTTAAATTCGTGGATGTCCAGAACTCTTAGTCCTGCCTGGTTTTAGCGAGTATAAATGCATTTCTATCCATTAGATTTCTTCTACATGGGGACACTGGGGAGAGCAGAGTGGTTAAAGCAGTGTCTGTCATGTATGGGGTACTTTATAAATGACTATTAAAAGAAAAGCTATGGAAGACTTGATTAGTTTGCTGTTTAGCCATATCCAGAGTAGTATAAAACATGAAAACTCTTTCTTTTAGGTTGGCATATGATGCACCGCTTAGGGATAGAGAGACATAACTGGATTTTTGCTCTGAAAAACTTCTGTAAAAGCTATGCATCATAGAAATGTTACTATATGCTTTGAGAAGTCATTCTGTCCTGGTTGGAGACTCAGGTGGATTATTTTGCTATAAAAGCAAAGGAGACTTCTCAAGGAAGTAAATTTCCAAACAGAAACTACATAAACTGCTCTTACTTTGAAATTTCTGAAGATGCAGCCATACCATTTTCCATCAGCAATTAAACTTGAATTCATTACCATAAATGAGAATTCCCTGCACCCTTGACTTAATTAATACTTAGAATAGATCCACCAACACACAAGAGCCGTGTGGTCATAGCAAGTCACAAAAAGTTCTCCTGCAATTATGCTACATTGCTTCATTCACCGAGATAAATCTGGGATGAGGAAGGGTGAAATAGAGGACCAAACAGTGAGATCAGTAGTTCTGAACCTTTCTTAGGCCATGAACCCTTATGAAACTACAATTTGTATACTCTTTTGACTTAGGAAGCCTTTAAGAGTCTGTGAATGTTTGTGAGTGCCTGTGAGGATCTCTTAGATTATTAGTTTGCTTTCATCTGAGGGTTGCTAAAAATCCCCTCAAAAAGGATTGACACGATGACAAATCACCAAAACCAGGTACAGGTTGATAAGTGAAAAATTTTGTATCTTTTTTCTCCCCCCTATAAGCTGGGCAGAAATGACTGAAGTTTTATATTTATATTTCGCCAAAATTTAGTTAAGCACCACAGCATATTTGTTTCCTTGATTTAGTTCCATGAAAGCACAGCTATTGATCCTTTTCTTGTGAACCTGTGTAAGTTACTCAGTATGAGGCAAACCTATGGAAATTAATGTTGCCTCTTCTATCAGTGTGTTGTTAATGCTGTATCACTAGCAGCTGGGATTTTCTTGAACTTTTCTTAGGAAAGATCTGCAACCTTTGTGCATGAATCGATAGTAAATGCACAGTGATGTAGTAAAGAAAATTTATTATATGTAGAAAATAAGAATGACCCTCATTTGAAGGGAATTCATTTTCATTTGAAGCACAGCCTTTTGGTTTAAATTTAATAAATATTTATTGAGAACCACTTATGGGCCAGACATCTCACCAGTATTATTTTAATTAATCTCATTTAATCCTAACAAAGGTGTGAGATAGAGAATATTTATCCCCATTTCTAAAGATAAGGAAACGGAAACCCAGAAAGTTGAGGCAAACTGCTCAGTGTCAACATGGCTAATAAAGGCTACGAGAACTCCAAAGCTTTGTTTTGTTTCATTTCAGTATATCATGCTTCATCCCAATATGGAGCCCTGGGGTGGCACAAACGGTTAAGCCCCTGACTTGACTAGCCAAAATGTTGGTGGTTCTAACCCACCCAGAAGCACCTTGGAAAACAGATCTAGCAATCTGCTTCTGAAAAGTCACAACACTGAAAACTCTATGAAGCAGTTCTATTCTGCACATATGGGGTCACCATGAGTCAGAATTGACTCAATGGCAACTAAAAACAACAACATCCCAAGATACAAAAGTCCATACTGCTTTGTTTTCTTTTCTAGGTATAATAGAAGCCTCAGAAAAATAGCTTCATAGATGTGAAGTCAGTGCGCCACACTTTCTGGCAGCCCAGAAATTTTCTGAAATATCCAGCATCATGTCTCCATGGTAAGGAGGGTACTCAGGGAGGAGAACTAGTGGACTATCACAGTATGACCCCTGGAAGAGGGTTAAAGTTTATGCATCTACCACAATCAGTGCAGGGCTTTATACTATTGGTAAGGTCACATAAGAGCATAGCTGCTATAATAACGTCTTTAAGAAGAGTCATGAAGGAATATCCTGGCTATCCAATCTTTGAAGAAGACAAACAAGCAGATCTATTGAGATTGTATAGTGGTTTTAAGTCCCAGGCACACCAAACAACTTAAGAGAAGGTACAGGAAAAATATAACTGAAAATACAAATACAGTTACAATGACCTGTCAAAATCCCTGGTTGTGGAATTCTTCTAATCCTTGTAGCTAAGTCAAATAATCCTTATCATGGGTGAACCTGAAATTCCTTGATTTTTCGGGAAGCCTATACAGAGCTTTGTCATTTGCCTTTGTAAGGATATCTACTGACCTCTCAACAAAGTTAATCTCACCCAAGATTCTGCAATGTTGGGATTTTTTTTTTTTTTTTTTATCATCCATGCTCAGAGCATATTGACAGTCACTGTCTTAACCATTCTCTATGCCTGGGTTGCTTATATTCGCAGACATTTCTTCCCATTAGATTTCATCTGGAATTTGACTTTGCTTGGGCTATGGATAAGTATCACTGATTGCTACATTTTTTCACTTTATCCTCCTTGGATTCATAGTCCCATTATGACTCTACTTTCTCTATTTCAGTCATTGTATAGTCATTCAAAGAGACTCCTGGCTATATTCCAATTTTTACAATCTCCAGCCCTTCATCCAACCCCATAGGTCCACCTGGACTACAGGTTCCCCTGGGATCTGAACCCCTGTTATGATAGAAAGAATAATAATTTAGTTCATGCAATTATGCTCATAGCATCTGCCTGTATGACATTTAAACTGATGGTGTTTTGCTTTCATCAGATCTAATCCACTCTTTTCTGGGGGAGGATGGTATTTTAAAAATTCCTCTTATTCAACAGTAAATGCAAATAAATATTCACCGTGAATCTCTATTTTCTATCAGCTTTTTGTCTAGAACTTTCAGATCTTTCATTTTAAAGTCTGCTGTCGATTAGCGACAACTCTTCAAAATTACCTGGCCTTACAATCACATGACCAGTGGAAAAAAATAGTTTCATGTACATAAGTATCTTAGAAGAGTTCTCTTTACTGATTTCTTGTCTCCAACTACCCAATTAGTAATATATATCTTTGCTTCTGGTGCAAAAAGTTTTCAAGCCCTCAAAGCTACCTTTATCATTTGATACCCTTGTTTTCTTCAGTATTGACAGAAACAAAAACAACTTCAAGGCATGCTCTCAGCCACTATCATTACTGCAAATTAGTTTGTTCCCCTCAGACTGATATTACTTCCAGCATTTTCTGCTGATTAAAAAGAGCTTAGAAAACTCACTGAATAATATCAAATCTGAGTATGAGGTATATCTGGTTTCCCATGCTCAAATAGTCTGTAACCTGCATATATTAGTAATACAGATTACAAAACAAGTTTTTTTGAATTTAAATGATGGAATTTATTATGATCTATGAAATGCAACAGCATTTTAAAAAATAATAAAAAATTGTATATATTAGAATATCATAAATAATTAAAGCAATGGAAATAAGGAACAGGATAGCAAAGATTATTCTACTTTTCTGTAAAGTCCTCATTAGGCACTGCCCAGCTCTATTTGCTTCTACTTATACTGTGCCATGGGAAATTCACTTATGCCTATTGTGGTCGTTGTTAGGTGCCAGCGAGTCTGTTCTGACTCATAGCGACCCTATGTACAACAACTCAGTATATATCCATTGTCCCCAAATAGTTAAAGGGTATATATAATAATGATAGCTTAAGGGAATTGAGGTTACTCTGGTTTGAAAAAATGGCTTGATGGTGACCTAATTACATTTTGCAAGATTATGAAAGGATTTGAAAATTTTAACTATGAGAGCAGTTATCTTGGTTAGTATTCAAAAGTTCAGGGTGTCTTGAACATCCCCAGATAATCAGCTATTGAGTATTAGCATCTGGTAAAGGACAGACTTCTTGGCCTGCTCTTCACCTAAACCTCATACAGATATTGGGAACCAAATCTATGAAAAAAAACAAAAAGACTTACGTGATTTCAATACCAAACATTAAAAGAATTGTTTTTGTCTTTTGATTCTCTTCACATATCACTATGGCATATATTATCATATTGAAGATAATTTATTGGCAATTATTCCTAAGGTTCTCAAAAGTCATGGATTTCAGAACATTCTATATGAATTCCCCATTCAGAAGCACTTAAATCTCTGGCTACAAACATTTTAATGTAGTGGTTTTAAGAGCATGTATTCTGGTGTCAGGCTATTTGCATTCTGGGCTTAACTCTACCAATTACCAGCTGTGCAACCTCAAACAAGTTACTTTTCTGAAAATGAGGTTATTATGGCTATCTACCTCCAGAGGTGTAAATAAGTTATGGCAGTAGGGCTTGTGCTCTGGGTGCTGCTTGAGGAGGGGCACTAATAAGCAGTTTCCATTGGCCATCTCCAGCTCTAAGAGATTATTCAGCAATTTTAAACCAATTGCCATAGATGCTGTTTTCCTTAGATAGGTCCCTGTCTACCTCACAAGGTTGTTGTGACGATTCAGTGTGAGAATCCATGGAAAGAACCTGGCACCCATTACCTGGTACATGGTAGATTTTTTTTTTTAATTTCTATTATTAGGGGAAGAATGAAAGGACAAGTATGGAGGTGCTCTTCTAACTTTTAAACGTTAAAAGTGGCTGAAGCAATCCAAGAAGAAGAGGCAAAAACTGGTTAGAATATTGCCTGCCAATAAGATGTACCTTGGTGGGTGCCAGCCAGGGTGTAGTAGATATTCTAGAACCTTAAATAAATTTTGTACTTGAATAAAATACATACCAGGCCTACTGAGTACAGCCAAAGAATATTGTGTATATCTATTTTTTTTTCTCCAAGAGTGAGATACTCACATACCTCAAACAAGCAGGATTACTGATTTGGTTGTAAAGTCTATTGAAGAGATAGTATCAGTAGCATTTCACCAAGTTTCAGATTCTACTTCTTCCCTCCCTTATTCAGACTGAATGGAAAAAAGTGTTGCCAGACCATAAGTTAAATGTAATGACTGTGGGCATACCCAAAGGGCTGAAGAGAAAAGAGCCCTTTTTGAACCCTCATTCAGGAAGTCAGAAATGAAAGTACATGTGCTATTGGAAGTACTGATTATTTGCCCCCCCAAAAGTAAAATAATAATAGATATGAGTGTCCCTGGCCTTCATATAAACATGAAAGATAGGAAGAAAAGCTGATACTAATCAGAAGCCTCCTGGAAGGATTTTTTCCACCCAATCATAAAAGGAAGAAATAAAGAAAGAAGAGCTATGTGATTAATAAAGTAAATGGGAATATTTAGCTTGGATCAACTTTTTCAAAAAGTAGCTGTGGATATCCCTGTGTGCGTCATGTAATGTTCTGATTTTCAGGGTTACCGTGGTAAAGAGAGCACATTTAGTTAGCATTATGATGTAAAAGGCTAGAATAATGGTCATGAACATTAGAAATGCAAAAGACCAATTGCTATCTATATCAATCCTCGAGAATCTGTGAAGGATTGCCCCCTTCTGTATATTCCCTGGTGCTTTGTCCAGGCCAATTTTAAATAGCTCCAGCAATAAATTCCTGCCATTTCTTCTGGGAAACTATTCCACTACCTAATTAAATCTCCGAGCTGACAACTTTTCCTGACATTCAGACTAAATTTTCCCCTGTTCAATTTCAACCTGCTATTTCCATTTTTACAGCACATGCTTGTAGCAGCCCAAGTAACTCCCCTGCTCCCCCAGTGCTTACAATCTGCAATACCTTCCCTAAATTCCAGTAGCCTGTTGCAGTGAATTTCTTTGTCAAAAATGATCTTTCCAAGATCAGTGATGGTACATGTTTTATTACAGACCAAAAAAAAAAAGGCAAGTTAATTCTAAAAGCAAAGAGATGAGTTAGTGAGTGTAGAGGCACAATGTTAACAGGACCTGAAGCCATTAAGGAAATTGAAGCTCAGGACAGAAACAAATTGTAGAACTTTTTCTCTCCTTCGGCCCTGGAAGGTCACTAGCAAAGCACTCTGCTGTTCACAGGGAGAAACGGCCCTCCTTTTGTTCTTCTCTGGTGTTATCCAGCACTCATACATGTACTCTGGTTTCGTAACAACAGAGAGACGGGGGGAAGACAACTTATTCTTCAACCAAGGATGTGGGATTGCCCTTCCTCTTTATGTTCCACCAATGTCAGCTCCTTATATCTCTCAAGATATGAGAGGGTGCTTGCAAGCACACCCTACAGAATGTTTTTAGGTTTTAAAAAAATTCCAGTCTTAGGAAGTTGAAGTTGATAATGAGAAATGGGAATCTAGAATTTCAAACATTGTTTATAAATGTGCTAAAGATTTATTGATGTTCTTTAGTTTTGATTTATTTTCAAAATAATTCAGCTGCAATATGATTCATCCTTGAGAAAGATTTTAGGGATGAGTCAGGGATTATACAGTTCTTTGATTGAATATTTTCAGTAATTTTTAAGCAAATAGGATCATTTCAGAGAAAATATATGCAAACTCTAGAATGTCTGGGAGTATGTGGGCAGATAGATTTCTTACCATTATGGGAAATTTCCTGATAGGCAAGACTCACATTAAAGTTAGAATATATAAAACTTCAAAGTGGAAATATTTGTTAATCTCTCAAAATAAGGGAGAGGTCTTGTAAGCCAGCTTTAAAAAAAAAGAACTCATCAGTATTTGACTGATAATCCCAAGACTTGCCAGTGTCATAGTTATGTTATTCTCTTGTTAGAGAGCATAAGTTGTTTGAACAGGAACAATATAATGTTTATTATTGCTAACATTTCAGAAAATTCTTTATAATTTAATAAAATTTATCTCAGGCAATATCTATTTTTATTTATTGCTTTGAAGATATCTGATCCAGAAGAGTTAATTTGCATATTCTGCATAGAAAAGTCACAATTCTTGTCCTTTAAAACTTTACATTCCACTGGGGACATAGCAAACTTGGAAACTGAAACAGCTAATAAGAAAAAAGAAAATTAGTCCTCTAAGCTAAGTAACTCTTAAGACCCATAATTCAATGTTGCACAATTTTCACTACATATTTTAAAGGTTTCAATAATATAAAAATGAGAAAATATATTAAATTCAAGAAAAAATCAACTAGAGATATTGGGAATAATAGAGAAACTAGGCTGATGAAAGCAGCAAAAGATAATACTGAATCTGCAAAGAGTAATAATAATACAAATATTTTAGCTGACACATAAGAGCTTAAAAGATAACGACAGCAATATTATCCAGGTTATTGCAGAGCTACAAGACTGCGGAAAAGCAGATCAGGAAATAGTTTTGCTGATAAGAGAGGCCTGAAACAGGTTAGAAGTTAAATCCTGGGGGTTTTAATCACTTGGATATTGGCTGTGATATCAATGATATAAAAGCACATCTTACAAATAAAACAGAGCAGTGGGTTTTTTTTTTTTTCCTTTCTTAAGTGATGTGAGATGGAAACAATTCCACACTGTTTTTTGGAAGAATGAAGTAGTTGTGATCAAAATGTTGAAATTTGCATCATTTTTTTTTTTAATATGAAGAGCTGTGTGAACATAACAGAAGCAATGTAGCACCCTGTGATTTTAGGGAAGGTGACTTTGAGGGGTTATTGGGTAGTCCTTAGAACTTTTGAATGGATTACATAATAATTTTTGTAATTTTATGCAAAATATGGAAACCCTAGTGGTTAAAAGCTATAGCTGCTAACCAAAAGGTCGGCAGTTCGAATCCACCAGGCACCTTGGAAGCCGTATGGGGCAGTTATACTCTGTCCTATAGGGTCCCTATAAGTTGGAATCGACTCGATGGTGATGGGTTATGGTTATGGTTACGCAAAATATGAACATAAAGATTTCAATAAAACACATCTTAAATAAGTTTAAAGATGGAAAAGGGCAAAACAGGTTAATATGATTAAGTAGGATTGTAAAGAGTTGAATAAGCAATATACAGATGGTTTTTTAAAATATATATATCTGATAGGAAAATCTGAGTATCTATAAAAAGCAGAAGTAAATTAAGATACAGGAAAATAGATATACAATATTGAACTTTAACCTGCTGAGAATATTTAAGCAATAAAATGTTTTTCAAATGTATTTCCAGGGTGAATATTTGTGCAAAAAATTAAAAGTAAAAGAGAGTAGAATTCAAGAAGTGCCAATCATTTTAAGCAGAGAAAATAATTCACTTTTTTTTTGCAATCTTTAATCATATTTTTAAAAAAGTGGAGGAGACCAATTTAAAAATTATCTTTCTCACATTTTTTGCCTATAGTATCAGAGTATTATAGGTCAGAATCCACTCAAGGGCATTTTTTTTTTTTAATAATACAATAGGCCAGAGTGGAACTGCTCCATAAGGTTTCCAAAGAATGGCTGGTGGATTCAAGTTGCTGACCTTTTGGTTAGCAGCTGTAGCACTAAGTAGCTCTTACCCACTGTGCCACCAGGGCCCCCAGAATAATATATATCTATCAACAAAAACCAAACCCATTGCCATCAAGTCGATTCTGACTCATAGTGACCTTGTAGGACAGAGTAGAACTGCCCCATAGAGTTTCCAAGGAGTGCCTGGTAGATTCAAACTGCTGACCTTTTGGTTAGCAGGAGTAGCACTTAACCACTATGCCCCAGGGTTTCTATATATATATATATATATTTATGTGTATATGTATGTGTGTGTATATGTGTTTATGTATGTGTATGTGTGTGTATATGTGTTTATGTATGTGTATGTGTGTGTATATGTGTTTATGTATGTGTATGTGCGTGTATATGTGTTTATGCATGTGTATGTGTGTTTATATATGTGTGTGTGTAAGTATATGTGTGTGTGCATATATATATGTGTGTGTACATCTGTGTGTGTGTATATATACATATATATATGGACTATTGAGTTGATTCTGACTCATAGCAACCTTATATGACAGAGCAAAACTGCCTCATACGGTTTCCTAGGCTGTAATCTTTATGGCAGCAGAAAGCAAGCTCTTTTCTCCTGCAGAGCCGCTAGTGGGCTCAAAATGCCAAACATTCAGTTAGCAGCTGATCTCTTAACCATTGTGCCACCCCCCAAAAAACCAATATATATATATATATAATCAAACCAAATCCGTTGCCATCAAGTCAATTCCGACTCATAGAGACCCTAAAGGACAAAGTAGAACTGCCCCATACAGTTTCCAAGAAGCACCTGGTGGATTCGAACTGCCAACCTTTTGGTTAGCAGCTGTAACTCTTAACCACTACTCCAGCAGGGTTTCCCTGCTATATATATGTGTGTGTGTGTGTGTGTGTGTGTGTGTGTGTAAACACACATTTATATCATGTACACGTATATAAATATATACATATATATGGAGCCCTGATGGTGAAGTGGTTAAGCGCTATGGCTGCTAACCAAAAGGTTGGCATTTTGAATCCACCAGCTGCTTCTTGGAAACCCTATGGGGCAGTTCTACTTTATCCTATAGGGTGGCTATGAGTTGGAATCGACTCGACAGCAACAGGTATTTTGATATATATATACACATATATATATGAAGGAGAACAAGCAAGTAGTCCTCTTTAATGCTGAAATCATTACCCTAGAAAGTTTTTGGGGAAATCGTTTTTTTTTTTTGTGCCCAGAGTTAGCTGAGGGTGCAAAGATAGTGTTCACAACTAATTACAGCCCTGATTAGTTAATTGTATCTAATTTAAATTTGCAAGGACTAATTGCAGACAAAATTAAATATCTGCAGATGCAATTAGTTGTAGACAAAATTCTTGCATTATTTCTACTGTTTCCATACTCATCATTCATTGATTCTGCCCCTCCTCTTGCTCTTCCTTTCTTAATGTAGGTAAACTGCTATTCAAATGAGAACTCGTTTTAGATATAATGATATACCTAAGTTAAAAGTAAAAGAATGAGAAAAGATATACCATATACACAATAATCAAAACAAAGTTGGAGTGACTATATTAATATCAGATAATGTAGACTTCAGCACAAATTAAATTATCAGAGATAAGATAAAGTGAGAGATCACACATAATGACAAAAAGGGTATATCCATCAAAAAGAAATAATATGGCAAAATGTGTATGTACCAAACAATAGAGCTTCAAAATACATGAAGCAAAGACTGTCAGAACTAAAAAGAGAAATAAAAAAAAAACTTTGACACTTGCCTTTTTGCAATAGAACTAATGGAATGTTAGCAAGGATATGAAAGAACTGAAAAACACCATTAATCAATGGGATCTAATTTACATTTATGAAAATATTCACCCCAAACAAAGCAGAATATACATTCTTTTCAAGTGCATATGGGGCATTAAACAATGTAGACCATATTGTAGTTCATAAACTTAACTTTAGCAAATTTAAAAGAATTGAATACAAGTATGTTCTCTGACAAAAATAGAATTAAAACAAGACAGCAATAACAGAAAGATAACAGGCAAGTCTGAAAACATTTGGACATTAATATAATGAATTTCTTATTAGTCCATGTGCCAAAGAGGAACCCTCAAGGAAAATTAGAAAATGTTTTGAATTGAGTGAAAATGAAAACATATCAAAATTTGGGGAAGATACAGAATTGCTTAGAGGTAAATTTACAACATTAAATGCTTATACGAGAAAAAGAAGAAAGGTATAAAATTGAAAATATAACTTCTGGCTTAAGAAACTAGCAAAAAGAAGAGGAAAATAAACCCAAAATAAGCGAAAAGAAGAAAATGATAACTATAAGAGCAGAAATCAATGAAATTGAAACATAAGAAATGAGATCAATAAAACCAAACACTAGTTCTTTAAAATGATCAATAAAATTGATTAATCAAGCAAAACTGCCAAAACAAAAAAAAAAGGTAAGACAAAGTATCAATGTTGGTAATTAAAGGAGGGACTATCACTGTACACCCTACAAATGTTAAAAAGAAAATAAGGGAACACAATGAACAACTCTATGAGCATAAATTCAACAACATATATGATATGGACCAATTCCTCAAAAACCATAAAACAACTAAATCCACCCAAGGTTAAATAGATCACATAAATAATAACAACTATCAAAGGAATTGAATTGGTAGCTAAAAACCTGAGGAAAAAAAAAATCATTAGGCCCAGATGGGTTTACATGCAAACTCTATAAAACATGTAAAGAAGAAATAACAATTCTACATCATCTATTCCAAACCATAGATGAGAAGGAAACACTTCCCAACTCATTTTATGAGAACAGAATTACCCTGATACCGATACCAGGCAGATACAGTACAAAGAAAGAAAATTACACACCAATGTTCCTCAAATCCATAAATGCAAATATCCTCAACAAAATATTAGTGAATTATTTTGCTAATGTTTTATTTTGTGGATGCAAGGCTGGTTCAATATTCAAAAATCAATAAATGTAATACAACCTTATTAACAGGCTAAAGATGAAAACAATATCAGCTGATGCAAAAAAAAAGCTTTTGACAAAATTCAGCATACATTAATGATAAAAAACAAAACTTAAAACTCTCAGAAAATTAGAAATAGAAGAGAACCTACCCAACCTGATAAATTGCATCTACAAAAAAATCTACAACTAATATCACACTTAAATATGAAAGACTAGATGCTGTTCCTCTAAGATTGGAAAGAAGAGGAAGATACTTGCTCTCACTACTCCCATCATACTGAAAGTGCTAACCGGTGTGATAAGACAAGAAAAGAAATAAAAGTCTTACGGATTGGGAATGAAGAACTAAAACTGCCCCTATTTTCAAAAGATAGGATTGTCTAGATAAAAAATATCGGTAAATCTATACAATATCTCCTAGAACTAAGAGTGGTGCAATGTTGCAGGATAAATGGTTAACACACCAAAATCAATCTTATTTCTGTATAATAGTAATTTATAAATGGAAGCAAATTAAAAACAGAATATTCGCAATGCATTGTAGCTCCCTGGATGAATACTTTTTTTTTTAATAGGAGAATATTGAGGTGTAAATCTAACAAATCATGTACAGGATCTCTATACTGACAAATACAAAATGGTGATGAAAGAAATCAAAGATATAAATAAATGGAAAGACATACTACGTTCATAGATTAAAGATGCAACATAGTAAAGATATCAAAACAAAAAACCATTGCCTTCAAGTCAATTCCAACTCCTAGTGACCTTATGGATATCAAGTCTCCCCTAATTGATCTACAGACTTAATGCAATTCCAATCAGAATTCCAACAAAATTATTTGTAGGTAATATCAAGCTTCTAGAATTTATACAGAAAAGTAAAGGAACTAATATATCTAAAATAATTTTGTAAAAAAAGAAAAAATTTGAAGGAATCTCATTGTCCAATCTTAAGACTCAATATTAAAAAAAAAAAAAAAATTGCCGTTGAGTTAATTCTGACTCATAGTGACCCTACAGGACAGAGCAGAACTGCTCCATAGAGTTTCCAAGGAGTACCTGGTGGATTTGAACTGCTGACCTTTTGGTTAGCAGCTGTAGCACTTAACCACTACGCCACCAGGGTTTCCAGACTCACTACAAAGCTACAATAATCAAGATGTATGGTTTTGGCAAAGATACAGACATAAAAATCAGTGAAACAAAATAGAGAGTCCAGAAATATATGTATACAATTTTTAACAAAAACACAGAGGCAATTAATTGAAAAAAGATGGTCTTTTCAACAAATGGTGGTAGGAAAATTGGTCACCCATATGCCAAAAAATAAGCCTCTATCTAAATCTCAGGAGCCCCTGGGTGGTACAAACAATTAAGCATTTGACTACTAGCTAAAAGTTTGGCAGTTTGAATTCACCCAGAGGTGCCTCAGACGACAGACCTGGTGATCTGCCTCCAAAAGGGCATACCTTTGAAAACCTTACGGAGTGCAGTTCTATTCTGTACACGTAGATTGTGATGAGTTAGAACCTGCTCCATGGCAACTAACAACAATAAGATCTAAATCTCACATCTTTTACAAAAATTACCTCTAAATGGATCATAGATGTAAATGCAAAATATAAAACTGCTTATGAGACTTTTAGAAAAATGATAGAGGAAAAAAAAACCTTTGTGACCTGGGGTTAGGCAAAGAGTTCTTAGACATGAAAATAAAAGCACGATTTATAAAAGAAATATTTGATAAATTGGACTTCATTAAAATTAATAGCTTTTACTCTGCCAAAGACATTGTTAAAAGAGTGAAAAAACATACCACAGATTGGGAGAATTTTTTTGCAAATAGAATATCCAACAATGGACTTGCATCCAAAAAACATTAAAAACTCTCAAACTTCAAATGTAAGAAATCAATCAATTTTTTTTAATGGGCAAAATATTTGAACAGACTCCTTCATCAAAGATGATAGTACAGATGACAAATAATCATAGGAAAAGTTATTCAACATTATTATTAGGAAAGGAGCCCTGGAGGCACAGCAGTTAAGTGCTCACCTGCTAACCAAAAGGTTGGTGGTTCGAACCCAGGCATCAGCTCCATGGGAGAAAGAACTGGTGAACTGCTCTCATAAAGATTATAGCCTAGGAAGCCATATGGGCCAGTTCTATTCTGTCCTATAGGGTTGCTGTGACTCAGAATTGACTCAACTGCACACAACAACAATTACTGGAAAAATAAAATTTAAAACCATGATGAGATATTAATACACAATTAAAATAGCTAAAACAAAATACTGACAATGCCAAGTCTTGCCAAGGATGCAGAGCAACTGAAGCACTCATACATTTCTGCATAATAATTAAAAAGATAAAATTCAAAGAGCATAGGGTGAGGTGGGTTGGGGTGGAGGGAACTTATATCCGTGATGGCCAGCTATATTCTGGGCATGTAATTTGTCACTTTAATGCATTAAAAAAAAAAAATCTGAACCGAAAGGAACAGTTGATCATTGTATATTATCAGCTACCTTGTTGATCTCCAGTTTAAGGTATATTAGGAATTTAAAGCTCATAATCATACAGTTTTCAACTGTTTTCTCCTTCTCATATAAATTGAGGCAATAATTTTTAAGGAGGCATCATTGTTTCTGATATAGTATTACATTTTTTAAAAAGACATCTTAAATCTTTTAATAAAGTTTGATTTTCATTTTGAATTGGTGTTTAAAATGAGGAGAAATTTTGAAGGATGAGAACCTGTTAGGATTTTGTACTCTTGTTGCATCAATTATAATTACTATTAATTAGTGTATTTGATATAAAAGAGGTTGATATTTACCAAAGGCAAAGAAACACATTAGATCATAAATAGAGGAATAAAGTTTTCTTATCATAAAAATAAACATGTTGTTGTTAGGTGCCGTTGAGATGGTTCCAACTCACAGAGACCCTATATATAACAGAAGGAAACATTTTCAGGTCCTGTGGTGTGTTTGAGCTCATTGTAGCCACTGTGTCAATCCATCTTGTTGAAGTCCTTCCTCTTTTTCACTAACTCTGTACTTTACTAAGCATGATGTCCTTCTTCAGCAATTGATCCCTCTTTTTTTAATAATAATACATCCAAAGTAAGCAAGAGGAAGACTCATCATTCCTCTTTCTAAGATACATACTGGCTGTACTTCCTCTAAGACAGATTTGTTCATTCTTCTGGAAATAAAATTTGATACTCTTCTCCAATGCCATCATTCAAAGGGATCAATTCTTCAATCTTCCATTTTAATTGTCCAGCTTTCACATGCATATGAGGCAACTGAAAATACCATGGCTTATGTCAGGTGCACCTTAGTCATCAAAGGGACTTCTTTGTTTTTTAAGATTCTTAAGAGGCTTTTTGCAGAAGATTTGCCCAATGCAGTATGTCATTTGATTTCTTAAGTGCTGCTTTCATGGACATTGATTATTGATCCAAGTAAAATGAAATACTTGACAATTTCAATATTTTTTTTCCATTTATCATGACATTGCTTATTGGTCCAGCTGTGAAGATTTCCCTTTTCTTTATGTTGTAGTGGAATCCATACTGAAGGTTGTGGTCTTTTACCTTCACCAGTAAGTGCTTCAAGTCCTCTTCACTTTCAGCAAGCAAGGTTATGTCATACACATATCTCAGCTGATTAATGAGTCTTTGTCCAATCCTGATGCTACGTTCTCCTTCATATAGACCAATTTTTATATTATTTGCTAAGCATACAGATTAAGTATGGTGAAAGGATACAAACCTGACTCATGCCTTTTCTGACTTTAATCCAACCAGTACCTGCTTGTTCCGTTTGCACAACTGCCTCTTGATCTATATCCAGGACCTGCATGAGCTCAATTAAGTGTTCTGGAATTACAGTTTGTGATGGTTAAGACCGCTTGTCAACATGGCTGGGCCAGTGTTCTCAGTGTTTATATGTGATCCCTCCCATGATGGGATCTTCTCTGAGTAGCCAATTGGTTGAAAGGGAGTTTCCTTGGGCGTGTAGCCTGCATCCAAATATAAGTGGACATTCTGGCTTTTGCCCCCTCTGGATCCTGTAGCTACCTCCTGTTTGTCTGACCTCTTGTCCTTGAGACTTGAGCTATCAGCTTACCTGCTGAACTTGGGTTTGCTAGCCCCTTTACCTGTGTGAATCAGGAGAAGCCTTGCAGTCTTCCTGCCGATCTTGGGATTTGTCGATCTTCACAGCCTGTGAACAAGAACCCTGCTCTCTGATCTGCTGATCTTAGGTTCGCCAGCCCCTATGGCTACTTGAATCAGGAGAAGCCTCTATCCTGAGCCACACGCTTGGGACATTCCAGCCTTTACAATCACGTGAGCTGGTTCCTTGATATAAATCTCTCTCTCTATATAGATATACTTTCACTGGATTTACTTTTCTAGAATCCAGCCTAAGACACCATTCTTTGCAATGTTATCCACAACTTTTTATCATCCGCACAGTTGAATGCTTTTGTGAGTCAATAAAACACAGTTAAACATCTTTCTGGTATTCTCTGCTTTCAGCCAAGATCCATCTCACATCAACAATGATATCCCTCATTCAATGTGCTCTTCTGAATCAGGCTTAAATTTCTGGCAGTTCCTTGTACATATACTGCTGCATCTGTTTTTGAATTATCTTCAACAAAGGTTTGCTTGCATGTGATACTAATGATATTGTTCAATAATTTCTGCATTCCATTGGATCACAAATGTATTGGCTGTCGCTTTTCTTATATTAACAACTTCAGAGGAGGCAGGCCCAAGACAGCAGAGTAGTTAGATACTTCCAGGGAACACTCTTACAACAAAGACCTGAAAAAACAAGTGAAATAATTATATTTATGACAAGCTAGGAGACCTGTACTTCAAAGGCAAAGTTAGAAAATGGACTGAGTGGCAGGGGGAAGGAGAGACAGTTCAGAAGCAGAGAGGATTTGCTGGACTTGAGTTGCTGGGATCTCTCAGGCATCATTCCCAGAAGTGGCTGCTGTGGGCTGGTATTAGCGTTTGGCCACAGTTTCCTCAGGGAGAAGCAGCCAGCTGCGCAGCCCATTCACACCTCTGGAACCAGAGAAGAATGGCGCTCTTGGCAAAAGCTAAGTACTTGTGTATATTTTAACACTCCCCTAGCCCCCAAGCTGGCTTCAGTGGCTGTCAATTTCCCTGGTGCTGCGATAGGCCATGCTGCACACTCTGAGCCATTCTCCTGGCCCTGGAGAAGGAATAAATTCACGACTGGGGGAAAAGATAATCTGCTAGATCTGCCAACTTGGAGAGTTCAGGAAAGAAGCAGCTCCTGTCCAGGCATAAATGGTCCGTGGACTTTAAATAACTTTCTCCCTCTCATGGACCTGCGTGGGCCTATTTCAGGAGAATAGGCCCTTGTTGGCAGCCTGCAACACTTTCAGCTGTGTGGTGGAGAGGTGGCTGTGTGATGTTTGTCACCATTTTGCCTACTAAACAGGGTCCTCACCTACCCACATTAGGGCCTAAGCTATGGTGGCTCCGCTCAGGTCACCCAGCCACCTGCAACAGGGGTCCAAGGATAACTGGTACCTCCCAGGCCTTACAGCCAAAAGCATTGGGTGCCAATGGTCCCTCTGCAGAACCCACCCACCTGTGCACTCTAGGGAACAGCTTTCCTCACAGACACTGAGGGATGGTTGTCAGGCCCCTGCTTTGTTCAGAGCATGACCCCCCACTGCAACCAGATACCTGTACCTACACCAGTCACCCCTGCCCCTCTAAGACTGTAGGACAGTGCCTGTACCACACACTTGATGACCAAATACCAGGACACCAGACCTGAATCCATACAAGAAAAGTGAATGGACTCTTGGGCTTATATACCTGATAAGAGCTCTAGCCATCTGGTGACAGGACATTAGAGCTTCAAAGGTGAAAATAATTAAGATAGCTCACTCAAGCAACCTAGTTGGGCATATCAAAACAAAACAAAGCAAGAAGCTAGGATATAGTAAAAAAATAAATAAATAAAAAGAACCATTACAATAACTTATAGATGGCTCAAAGACAACAGTCAATATCAAATCACATATAAAAGCAGACCGTGGTCGCTTCTCAAGCTCTCAGAACAAAGAATCAAAGGATCTTCTGGACAAAGGTGCCTTCCTGGAATTACCGGATGCAGAATATAAAAGATTAATATACAGAAGTCTTCAAGACATCAGGAACAGGATTAGGAAGAAGATCAGGCAACATGTAGAACAAGCCAAGGAACACACCGATAAAGGAGTTGAAGAAATTTAAAAAGTTATTCAAGAACATAATGAAAAATTTAATAAGCTGCAAGAATCCACAGAGAGACGGCAATTAGAATTCAGAAGATTAACAATAAAATTACAGAATAAGAAACCTCAATAGAAAGTCAGAAGAGCAGAATTGAGCAAGTGGAAGGCAGAGTTGGTGAAATTGAATATAAAGCACTTGGTAACAATATATTTGAAGAAAAATCAGATAAAAGAATTAAAAAAAATGAAGAAACCCTAAGAATCATGTAGGACTCTATCAAGAGAAATAACCTACGAGTAATTGGAGTACCAGAACAGGGAGGCATGGCAGAAAATACAGAGAGAATTGCTGAAGATTTGTTGGCAGAAAACTTCCCTGATATCATGAAAGATAAGAAGATATCTATCCAAGATTCTCGTCAAACTCCACATAAGGTAGATTTTAAAAGAAAGTCACCAAGATGTATTATAATCAAACTTGCCAAAACCAAAGATAAAGAGAGAATTTTAAGAGCAGCTAGTGATAAACAAAAAGTCCCCTACGAAGGAGAGTCAATAAGAATAAGCTTGGACTACTCAACAAAAACCATGCAGACAATAAGGTAATGTGACGACTTATATAAAACATTGGAGGAAAAAAAATTCCAGCCAAGAATCATATATCCAGAAAAACTGTCTCTCAAATATGAATGCAAAACTAGGACATTGCCGGATAAACAGGAGTTTAGGGCATTTGTAAAAACCAAACCAAAAGTATAAGAAATGTTAAAGGGAGTTCTTTGGTTAGAAAATAATATCAGATATCAACTCAAGACTAGAACACTGGACAGAGCAGTCAGATGTCAACCCATATAGGGAAATCACAAAAATAAATCAAGATAAAAAAGCACTCAAAACAGGGAAACAGTGATGTCATTATGTAAAAGAAGGCAACAGTGGGAAAAAGAAACTATCAGCAACACACACAAAAAAAGACATCAAAATGACAGCACTAAACTCACACCTATCCAAAATTACGCTGAATGTAAGTGGACTAAATGCACCACTAATAAAGAGACAGATAATGGCAGAATGGATTAAAAAACACAATCCATCTATATACTGCCTACAAGAGACACACCTTAGAGACACAAACAAAATAAAACTCAAAGGGTGGAAAAAATATATCAAGAAAACAACAATAAAAAAGACAAGGAGTGGCAATATTAATTTCTGAAAAAAATAGATATTAAAGTTAAATCCACCACAAAGGATAAAGAAGGACACTATATAATGATTAAAGGGACAATATACAAGGAGGATATAACCATATTATATATTTATACACCCAATGACAAGGCTGCAAGATACACAAAACAAACTCCAACAGCATTGAAAACTGAGATAGACAGCTCCACAATTATAGTAGGAGACTTGGACACACCACTTTTGGTGACGGACAGAACCATGTATACTTTCTTTACCAACGCACATGGAACATTCTCTAGAATAGATGACATATTAGGTCATAAAGCAAGCCTTAGCAGAATCCAAAACATAGAAATATTAAAAAGCATCTTCTTTGGCCATAAGGCCATAAAAGTAGAAATCAATAACAGAAAAGCAGGGAAAAGAAATCAAACACTTCGAAACTGAACAATACCTAGCTCAAAAAAGACTGGGTTATAGAAAACATCAAGGATAGAATAAAGAAATTCATAGAATCCAATGAGAATGGAATTACTTCCTACCAAAACCCTTGGGACACAGCAAAAGCAGTGCTCAGTGGTCAATTAACATCAATAAATGCACACATACAAAAAGAAGAAAGGGCCAAAACCAAAAAACTATCCCTACAACTTGAGCAAATACAAAAAGAGCAACAAAGGAAACCCTCAGGCACCAGAAGAAAGCATATAATAAAAATTAGAGCAGAATTAAATGAAATGGAGAAAAGAAAAACAATTGAAACAGTTAACAGGACCAAAAGCTGGTTCTTTGAAAAAATTAAAATTGATAAACCACTGGCCAAACTGACAAAAGAAAAATAAGAGAGGAAGCAAATAACCCAAATAAGAAATGAACCCGCTAACCTGCTGCCGTCAGGTCAATTCCGACTCATAACGACACTATGAGGTGGGCGATATTATAACAGACCCAAGTGAAATTAAAAGAATCATATCAGGTTACTATGAAAAATTGTACTCTAACAAATTTGAAAACCTAGAAGAAATGGATGAATTTCTAGAAACACACTACCTACCTAAACTAACACAAACAGAGGCTGAACAACTAAACAAACCCATAATAAAAGAAGAAGTTGAATAGGTAATCAAACTCCCAACAACAACAAAAAAAAACCTGGTCCAGATGGCTTCACTGGAGAGTTCTACCAAACTTTCAGAGAAGAGTTAACTCCACTATTACTAAAGGTATTTCAGAGCAGAGCAAAGGGTGGAATACTCCCAAACTCATTCTATGAAACCAGCATATCCCTGATACTAAAACCAGGCAAAGACACTACAAAAAAAGAAAATTACAGACCTCTCTCCCTCATGAACTTAACACAAAAATCCTAAACAAAATTCTAGCCAACAGAATTCAACAACATATCAAAAAAAAATAATTCACCATGACCAAGTGGGATTCATACCAGGTATGCAGGGATGGTTCAACATTAAAAAACAATTAATGTAATCCATCACATAAATGAAAAAAAAAAAAACACACGATCTCATCAATTGACCCAGAAAAGGCATTTGACAATGTTTTTACACCCATTCATGATAAAAACTCTCAGCAAAATAGGTATAGAAGGAAAATTCCTCTACATAATAAAGGGAATTTTTAGAAAGCCAACATCCAAAAAAAGAGAGAAAATCATCCTAAATGCAGAGAGTCTGAAAGCATTCCCCTTGAGATCAGGAACCAGACAAGGATGCCCTTTATCCCCACTCTTATTCAACATTCTGCTGGAGGTACTAGCCAGAGCAATCAGGCTAGATAAACAAATAAAGGGCATCTAGATTGGTAAGGGTACCTCTATTTGCAGATGACATGACCTTATACACAGAAAACCCTAGAGAATCCTCGAGAAAACTACTGAAACTAATAGTTCACCACACCATTAGGATACAAGATAAACATACAAAAATAAGTTGGATTTCTCTACGCAAAGAAAAAGAACATCAAAGAGGAAATCTCCAAATCAATATCATTGACAGTTGCCCTCAAGAAAATAAAATACTTAGGAATAAATCTTACCAGAGACATAAAAGACCTATACAAAGAAAACTACAAGACAGTACTGCAAGAAACCAAAAGAGACCTACATAAGTGGAAAAACATACCTTGCTTATCGATAGCAAGACTCAACATTGTAAAAATGTCTATTCCACCCAAAGTGATCTATAGAAACAATGCAATTCTGGTCCAAATCCCAATAACATTTTTTAATGAGATGGAGAAAAATCACCAACTTCATATGGAAGGGAAAGAGGCCCTGGATAAGTAAAGCATTACTGAAAAAGAAGAACAATGTGGGACATCTCACTCTATATGATTTTAGATCCTGTTATACCACCACAGTAGTCAAAACAGTTTGGTACTGGTACAACAGCAGATACATAGACCAACGGAACAGAATTGAGAATCCAGACATAAATCCATCCACATATGAGCAGCTGATATTTGATAAAGGCCCAAAGTCAGTTAAATGGGGAAAAGACAGTCTGTTTAACAAATAGTGCTGGCAAAACTGGAAATCCATCTGTAAAAAAATGAAAAAAGACCCATACCTCACACCATGGACAAAAACCAACTCAAAATGGATCAAAGACCCAAATAAGAAATTTAAAATGGTAAAGATCATGGAAGAAAAAATATGGACAATGCTAGGAGCCCTAATAAAAGCATATAAAACATTACTAACAATGCAGAAGAGAAACTAGATAATGGGAGCTCCTAAAAATCAAACACCTATGCTCATCCAAACACTTCACCAAAAGAGTAAAATGAATGCCTACAGACTGGGAAAAAGTTTTTAGCTATGACATTTCCCATCAGCATCTGATCTTTAAAATCTACATGATACTACAAAAAGACAACCCCATTAAAAAATGGGCAAAGGATATGAACAGGCACTTCACTAAAGAAGACATTCAGGTAGCTAACAGATACATGAGGAAATGCTCAGGATCATTAGCCACTAGAGAAATGCGAATCAAAACTGCAGTGAGATTCCATCTCATTCCAACAAGGCTGGCATTAATCCAAAAAACACAAAATAATAAAAGCTGGACAGGTTGTGGAAAGACTGGAACACTCATACATTGCTAGTGGGAATGTAAAATGGTACAGCCACATTGGAAATTGATTTGGCGCTTTCCTAAAAAAACGAGAAATAGATCTACCATACAATTCAGCAATCCTACTCCTTGGAATATATCCTAAAGAAATAAGAGCCTTTACATGAACAGATAATGCACACACATGTTCATTGCAGCACTGTGTACAATAGCAAAAAGATGGAAGAAACCAAAGTGCCCATCAATGGATGAACGAATAAACAAATTACAAATTATGGTATATTCACACAATGGAATACTAAAAAAAAAAAAAAACTACACATCGATAACGAACAATGATGAATCCATGAAATATTTCATAACATGGAGGAATGTGGAAGGCATTATGCTGAGTTAAATTAGTCAGTTGCAAAAGGACATATATAGAATGAGAACACCTTAATAAGAACTCGGAAAATAGTTTAAACAGAGAAGAAAATATTCTTTGATGGTTACCAGACAGGGGAGGGAGGGAGGGAGGGAGAGGGGTTTTCACTGACCAGATAGTAGATAGAACTATTTTAGGTGAAGGGAAAGCAACACACAGTATAGGAGAGTTCAGCACAACTGGAGTAAACCAAAAGCAAAGAAGTTTCCTGAATAAACTGAACGCTTCGAACACCAGTGTAGCAGGGGTGGGCGTTTGGGGACTATGGTTTCAAAGGACATCTAAGTCAATTGGCATAATAAAATCTATTAAGAAAACATTCTGCATCCCACTTTGGAGAGTGGTGTCTGGGTTCTTAAATGCCAGCAAGTGGCCATCTAAGATGCATCAATTGGTCTCAACCCACCTGGAGCAAAGGAGAATGAAGAACACCAAAGACACAAGGTAATTTTGAGCCCAAGCATCAATTGGTCTCAACCCACCTGGAGCAAAGGAGAATGAAGAACACCAAAGACACAAGGTAATTTTGAGCCGAAGAGACACTAAGGGCCTCATAAACCAGAGACTACATCAGCCTGAGACCAGAAGAACTAGATGGTGCCCAACTACAACTGATGACTGTCCTAACAGGGAACACAATAGAGAACCCCTGAGGGAGCAGGTGAGCAGTGGGATGCAGACCTCGAATTCTCATAAAAAGACCAGACTTAATGGTTTGACTGAGACTAGAAGGACCCCAGTGGTCATATCCCCCAGACCTTCTGTTGACCCAGGACAGGAACCATTCCCAAAGCCAACTCTTCAGACATGGATTGGACTGGACAATGGGTTGGAGAGGGATGCTGGTGAAGAGTGAGCTTCTTGGATCAAGTAGACAACACATGATACCGTGTGGGCAGCTACTGTCTGGAGAGGAGATGAGAGGGCAGAGGTGGTCAGAAGCTGGCCGAATAGACAGGAAAATAGAGTGAAGGGAAGGGGTGTGCTGTCTCATTAGAGGGAGAGCAACTAGGAGTACCTAGCTAGGAGTATATAGCAAGGTGTATATAAATTTGTGTATGAGAGACTGACTTGATTTGTAAACTTTCACTTAAAGCACAATAAAAATTAAAAGAAACCCTTCATTTAGAAGGAAAATAGGCAATACTCGTTTTAGAAATATCTAAAGCTTTTTCTTTGGAATTTGAGTGGTCATTAATATTTTCATACTATCAGATTGGTCTCAACTCATGGCCACCCCACTTACAATGGAAGAAAAAGCTGCCCTGGTCCTGCACCATCCCCATGATCAGCTGTGGATCAGATAGATGGTTGTGATTCGTAGGGTTTTCCCTGGCCGAATTTTAGAAGTAGATCATCAGGCCATTCTTCATAGTCTATCTTAGTCTGGAAGCTCCGTTGAAACCTGTTAAGCATCATAGCAACGCACACGCCTCCACTGACGAGCAGCTGGTGGCCGCACATGAGGTGCACTGGATGAGAATCCAACCTGGGTCTCCTGCATGGACGGTGAGGGTTCTGCCACTGAACCACTGCCCACGTGGGATTTCAGCAGTCCATTAAGGTATGATTTTCAGGGAAAACGTAACCCTCTCAAAAATATAGAATAAGTAAATGACAAAATTAATTGATTGGCTAGCAGCGAATTAGTTAATTACTGTGGGAACCATTAAGATGATAAAGCTGGTTCAGCAAGTATAATGCAGAGCAAGGGGTTATATAGTTCACCAGGAAAGGCATTCTGCAATGTCTGTGGATTTAGAGATAAAACTGGTAAACGTCTACAGGGCAATAAAGCATGCCTTTGTAGTTATTTTTCCTATTGGACAGAAATATGTAAGCTTGCAGGTAATTTCGCAGAGTTTGGGCTCTAAACAAAGAGTAAATTGCAAAGTAAAATGCAGATACAACATCCTAATGAATTAAATGATCCTTGGGATTGACCTGTTATACCATTTAACTGGACACGCCAGCCCTATACATTATTTCCAAGTTTTGGGTATGTTTTCTTAATCCAATGCTGAAACTAGAAAGAAAATATTCAATTATAATTGTCAAATAATTTTAAGTGCAGAGTTTTATGAACATCAATAAATCGACTTTTAAATACAATGGAAATTAGTAACTTCAATTCATTTGGGTTTTGTGCTGTCGCTATAATACCTTCTTGTTCCTTCTTACCCTAAAACAAAAATAATTGAGCATCGAAACTGAAATTGAAAGAAAAATAAATGATAAAATATGAGCACAGACTTTCAGCCACCTTGCAAATAACGTCTTTCTCCTCTTTCTTTCTCATGAACAAAATGAAATGTGAATATTGGCAAAATGTAGACATCTAAAACTAGATTGATCTAAATGCTTGAATCATTTTTAGTTTAAGTATGTTCCCTTCTTACAATGATACATTTCTTTTTATTCTTTGTCAACATTGACTTCACTTTTTCTCAAGCCTTTTTCAGCAGATAATTTGGAGGGGAAGAATCATCCAAAGTCCTGGTCCATCTTCCTTTGAACTCCTTTCTTTGATACTGTATATTCGGAATATTTCCATATGTGAGACTGCAACTCTGGCATTTACAAAATGTGACAAAGTTTATGGCCTTTGGAAGAAAATAGAGCAATTAGACATAGTCAGCTTTTTAACTTCATGACCTTATCAGCCAGATTTTCTCCATTCTTTCTCTTCTTTTTCCAAATAAGGGTTCATTCACTATCGAAGCTGTTGCAACTATTTTCAACTATTGAACTGACCTTTGGTTTTATAAACATCAGTAAATCAACCATTAAAATGCAATGAAAGTTTGTAACTGCGATTCATCCTGAAGCTAACAGACACAGTTTGTAGAGTAGCACGTTTTTAATCACAGTCGAAATCAGAGTTCTCCATGGAATCATGTCTGCTGATGGCAGGAAGGTACTCCAAAACATTTGTAGCCCAAAGGTTAAGGGATTTCATATTTTGAACAAAACAAACAGCAACAACCACAAAAATTTTGTAGTTATTACAGAAAGGGAGCAGAGGTAAGTATGCAAGTTTCTTATTTAGAAAACAATGTAAATTTTACTTTATCATTTTTAACGGTCTTTCTTTTAAGAAACTACATTTTTCTGATTTTTTAATATGCAGTTGTATCACACCTAGTTCTTTGGTAACTCTAAATTCAAACAATCAAGAACTCAAATAAGTAATCATTGCAAAAACTAGTAATTTGACTCAATTTGAAATGGCTGGCTTTTATCTGGGTTTTGTTTTTTCTCTCTTTCAGATTCCTTCATTCAATAAGAGAAGAAAATTTCCCCATTGTTCATCTCTGTCATATTTGATTGGCATAAGTATACCTTAGGATATCAGGTTCATAGATTTATAGTTCATAATTTCCAGTGTGGTCAGCAGTGTTAAAATCGTATCTATGTAATACATGCAGTATCTAGAGAGAGTACCTGATTATAAATAGTAAGCAAAAACTTTCTTTTAAAGCCCATTAATATATAAAAAATATATTAATATATAAGCATTAGTAAATTAAAATGCATTGCCAGTCTCTAAGAATAGTTCCTGGTACAACTAACCTTCCATTTTCTGGAAATGACATGAGAATTGTCCTTTGGCCATTCATTGCTCCTAGGTACCTTCTTTTCTGTGGCTTCTCTTTCACTCCACTCATGTGCATCTGCAAAGGCAATCTGAAAACCACCATTTATTTATTAGTTTTTTAATGATAAGTACTATATATACTGTGTCAGCCATTGAACTAGACCTTTCATCCATGGTTTCATTTGATACAACATACTTTTAAGATATCATTATTCTAATTTTTATAGATGAGTGGAATGAGTCTCAGTGTAGGACTATTTAGTGGCTGAAGTTTCAAACTATGATATGTCTTATTCCAACCTCAGTGTATTTCCTACTACTTTTTTTTTTCCTCCTTGTTAGTAAGGGATACTTTTTTTTTTTTCCTTTTTTTTAAATGTTTAGTTTCTGACACATCAGAAAGAGTTCCTACTGGAAATGGAAGAGTGCGGAAGATATCTTTGTATAAAAATAAACACAGTATCTCATTGAGATGTTATCACTATGTTATGTTCATCACTTAAAGATAGGTTTACATAAATACTGAGAAGTTGGTGTTCTGTCATACAGACTTATTCAATAACATTATTTACATGGGGGAAAGAGAAACTCAAGTTTTCATGGAAATGCCCATTAGTGAATGTGAATGACAGAAAAATACATTTCCAAACCCCCCCCAAAAAAAGTAATAAGGCTCCTTAGACATGTCCATATGGCTGTATAAGAATTAATGAATTAGGAGTCTTACTCTTGGAGTCCTGGTAGCACAGCGGTTAAGTGCTTGGCTGCTAATCAAAAGGTCAGTGGTTCAAACCTACCAGCCGCTCCAGGGGAGAAAGTTGTGGCAGTCAGCTTCCCTGAAGGTTAACCCAAAAACCCACTGCCGTCGAGTCGATTCCAACTCATAGCGACCCTGAAGGTTACAGCATTGGAAACCCTATACGGCAGTTCTGCTCTGTCTTGTATAGTCACTATGAGTCAAAATCAACTTGATGGCAATGCTTTTTTGGTATTATAAAAAATTGTAAAGATTTTTCTGTGACTGAAAGTAAAATGAAAAATACACTGATTCCTGGCCCACTTTTCTGATCAACAAGTGGACAAGGGTGTTTCATGTCAATCCTTTTCTATTTCAATTTAAGGCCCTGTCAAGACAATCATAAAAGCCCTTGAACTAGTTTCCCTACAGTAGTAGTCTCCATAATTCAATGTATCTTGCACGTCAATAACAGATTAAACTTCCTAGAGTATTATGATAATTCTGTCTTTCTCATGCTCACAATCCTTGAATGGACTTCTTTTGCCGACCAAATAAAATCTTGTTTTCATAGGTGTTAAACCCTGAGAGATATCATTCGTCCCTTTTATTTTCCAGATAGAAAAAACTGATACTGAAGGAAGGGAAATGATTTATGTAAGCAATCAATTTTCTAAAACTTTTCTGCATATCGCACAGCATTTAGTGTTCCATTACCTGAAAATAAAATAGAAATTATTCAGTCTACACATTCAAAAAGGAGCCCTAGTAGCACAGTGGTTAAAGCACTCAGCTGGTAACCAAAATGGTTGGCTGTTAGAAGCCACCAGCCTTTCCCTGCAGGAGAAAGATGTGACAGTCTGCTTCTTTGAAGATTTACAGCTTTGGAAACCCTATGAGGCAGTCTTACTCTGTCTTATAGAGTTGCTATGAGTCAGAATAACTTGATGGCAGTGGGTTCGGTTTGGTTTTATACATACAAAGCCCTTTCCAATATAAACCAAACCTACCTTCCCAACTCCATCTTCCACTATGCTCCCTGATTGCAATCATTCATGAATGCATATGGAATTTTTTGCATGAATTTCTTTGTTTACATAATTCCTATCATATTCACAGTCTTAGTGTATAAAATTCTTACCTACTCTTTCAATTTTAGGATTAAATGCTACCTTGAACATCTCATTTGGAAGGCTATCGTATTTGTTAATGTTCATGTCAATTTTTAGCCTCTTAAGGCACAGGCCTCATTCTGCCTTGTATTCGTATTCTATTCCTGTAAGCTTCTTGAGCATGGGTTCTAATCCTTATCTACCAATGCTTCCTTTACAACATCTAATACAGTATTTTGTGAATAATAGGTGCAAAATAAATATTCGTATTATGAATGAATAAAAAATGAATTAGTTACCAGGAATGACCAGAGTTTCTTTCTACTTATTTTATGTGATGCCGAAACACTCACATACTTACTTAGAACATCTGGATGGCTGGCATCAAAGAGTAAAACATATGTATGATTAACAGAATTTCTTTATATTTGATCTGGATGTTTTGGCATTGGTAAAACAGCTAAACTCTCTCAAAACCACTCTATCACTTTAACACAGGTTACGATATTTTTTCTTTGATTGAATAAAGAGCCCCATTTAAGAAAACAGAATAAAACCCATTTTAAGACAACATACATTCAATAAAAAAAAAAACAGAATTGGAGTCAATTTTTTGCAAATCTAAATAAAAAATATAGTTGTGCGTGTTCAAGTGTGAACATTCTCTTCCTATCCATTGAAACTTTTGGCACTCATTTCGTGATATTTTCTTTTTATTGCAATGCTCAGATGGATTATGCCTCAGCCATCAACAATCTGTTTATGAAAGAGGGAATACTCTGGGAATTGTCAGTAAGATTGTCTTCATATCGGTGCATACTAATGAACATTTGCTGTTCAATAAAACTGCTGGGGTCTGCAAAAACAGATACTTGATAATATATTTATTTTTCTTTTTTAAAAAATTTGTATTTACAGGAAATGGTAGAGGGAAGAGATAATCATATTTTATACTACTCTGGGTAAATATTAGGAGACAAAAAAGCACATAAAAGAAAAAGAAAGAATGCACATCAAAAACATACCCTAATAATACCTAAAATATTACGATACATTGGAAAAGTAAAATGTTAACAACTCTTCATGCCGCAGAACATAAAATTGTTCAGTAACTCTCTTTATTCAAAACTATTTTTCTTTATGACTACTGGAACTACATGTTGCTACACTTTCTTTAAAGTATATTTCTAGCCTTACAACTCTTCTCTGATACAATTTACAAGGTGTGCTTACAATGCCGAAATTATAACAAATATTTTTCATGGATTTCTGCTCTGGGTCATATTAATGAGACTTTAATCCAAAGCTACAGTGCTTGAAACTTATACTACAAGGAAAAATAAAAAGTTTTTTATTTGTGTGTGTGTGTGTTTACATGTATATGTATATATTTAAAACATTTATATATAAAACTTGCCTGCTTATTCCCTCCTAGACTTTCTTCGTGTTGGCTTTTATTATTTTTGTCCTAGTCCTACAATTGCTGTGGAGTCAATTCTGACTCATAGCAACCCTATAGGACAGGGTAGAGTTGCCCCATAGGGTTTAAAGGATGTAATGAGTACTGAAGCAGACTGCCACATTTTTCTCCCAAGGAGAGACTGGTGGATTTGAACAGCCAACCTTCCGGTTAGCAGCCCAGTGCTTAACCACTGCACAATCAGATCTCAAGAAGAAAGAACAAATCTGTCTAGGAAGAAGTATAGCCAGAATGTTCCTTAGAAGCAAGGATGCCGAGACTACCTCTCACATACTTTGGACATGTTATCAGGAGGGACCAGTCCCTGGAGAAGAACATCATGCTTGGTGAAGTAGAGAGTCAGGGGAAAAGAGGAAGACCCTCAATGAGATGGATTGACACAGTAGCTGCAACAGTGCGCTCAAGCATAATGATTGTGAGGATGGCGTAGGAATGGGCAGAGTTTCACTCTATTGTAGATGGGGTTGCTATGAGTAGGAGCTGACTCAATGGCACCTAACAACAAGTCATAGAATTAATCATTAACAAGCTCTATAGAACTTTTGTAATTTGTGCTTGTGTTATGGCTTTTAACAATTTACAACTTGTAAATTGTGAATGACCAAATGACACTTTAAATACTCACAGATTACATATAATGCAGGATGAAATGGTGGCCAAGCTATGCAAATAGTCCCCACCTCTGGTCACTTTGAAGGTAATAGACATAGATATCTCACAGATTTTCTAAAATGGTTTATTTAATAGTATGAATCACAGAAATAAAATATTAGCCCCTCAAAGAGTGCAACTTTTTTTTCTCTGCTCTGTTAAAAGTCTCCCCCAGTAATCAAATCAATACTAATAAATTTCTCTTTTGTTCCAAGTAGAATTTAATATATATTTTTATGACTGTTTTTTCAGGTGCAGGTTTAAAATAATAACTGTATTATAAAACTTGGCTGTTTTTGAATCTCTGCTGTTCAGAGTTTGTGTCTGGCTTCTGGATCTTTTTACTACTCTTCATATCTACTCATTTTTTTTTAGTTTTATTTATTTTGTTGATGTTGTTGAGAATATACACAGCAAAACGTACACAATTCAACAGCTTCTACATGTACAATTCAGTAACATTGATTACATTCTTTGAGTTGTGCAACCATTCTCACCCTCCTTTTCTGAGTTGTTCTCTCTCATTAACATAAACTCACTTTCCCCCTACGTTTTCTGTCTAATCTTTCAAGTTGCTGTTGTCAGTTTGGTACCATATAGATAGATTTTGAAAAAGCATAAATGCTCAAGGCAGACATTCTTTACTAGTTAAGCTAAACTGTTGTCTAGTTAAAAAGACTTCAGGAGATATTTTTGGTTTAAGGTTTAAAGATTATCTCTGGGCTGTAGTTTCATGGGTTCACCTAGCCTCCCTTGCTCCAGAAAGTCTGGAGTGTTGGTAAAAAGTAAAAAAAAAATTTTTTTTTTACTTTTTAGAAGTTGAAATTCTGTTCTGCCTTTTAGCCTCTTTGATCAGTGTTCTTCTATAGAATCTTTAATCAAAATGTTCAGTAATGGCAACTGGGCACCATTCAGTTCTTCTGGTCTCATGGCAAACAAAGGTGGCAGTTGTTTATAGAGACAATTAGCCACTCATTCTATATCCTCCTACTATTCCTGGCTCTCCTTCTTCCTCTGTTGCTCCAGGTGAATAGAGACCAATTGTTGTGCCTTGGATGGATGCTTGCAAACTTTTAGACCCCAGGCATTATGCAACAAACTAGGAGGTAGAGCAGAAGCACTAAATATATTATTAGGCCAGTTAACTGGGTTGTCCCATGAAACTATGACCCTAAACCTCCAAACCAAGGAACGAAGTCCCATGAGGTTTGGTTGTGCATAAGCACCCTCTTATGCCTAGTTACTGGTGTAAGTGAGGTTACTGGCGTAAGTGAGGTTACTGGTGTAAGTGAGGTTACTGGTGTAAACACAAGGACTGTACTTTGAAAGAAAAATAATTTTCTTGCATTTTTCCCCCCTTAACGTCAACTTTGATATCTGAACCTGGCTTTGGATTTGGGCTTTAATAATCTTAGGCTTCCTGGTTTCTGACCAGGCCTGATACTTGCGTATGGTATTTGTTCTTCCTTTAACTTAGTCCACTGTTCTACTTTCTCAGCTTTCTTCCCTGGTTCTACCATTTATTGAAGACCTGTTGCTTAGAAACCTATTGATATTGGCTGACAACGCATACTGTGCTCATGTACATGTTTTAAATATACCTCAGGGTAACACTAATTATTTACATGGAACTTTATCAACTTTTGAGATAAACTTTCTTATCATAATCCTATTTCTCACTTCTACTTCTCATCCCTACTTATATGCTTAGTGTAATATGAGATAGTTTTTTCTTTAACTTAAACAGTCAACTTTTCTGCAACTGGACATAGTATTTCTTTTATCTGATCAAGCACCAGATGTAAACATTTTTCATTCATGATATTTCTTCTTTACTTTTCTTCTAAAGCAGAGTGATAATCTTCACTTCTGGAAAGGAATTCTATTTGATTTTTTTGTTTCTTTTTCTATTTTAACAATAATTTATATACAATAAATCAGGAAAAATTTGTACACAAAAAAATCTTAAGTGTTCATCTCAATAGTTGTTACAGTTTTGTGCATCCATGTAACTACTATTCGAAACAAGACTACCCCCAAGAGTCTTCACATGCTCCCTTCCTGTCATGATCCTCCACCCAAAGCAATCACTTTCTGATTTCTATCACCACAGTTTTACTGGTTCTTGGCCTTCATATAAATAGAATCATACAGTATATTATTCCTTTATGTCTGACTTTTTTACTCAATATAATGGTGTTAAGAAAAACAATCTCCACATACTGAAGTCTTTTCAAAAAAGGTAGAATATTCCCTTTCCATTCCAATTTACATATTATCCCGAAGCCTATGGTCTTTCCAAGACTTCTATTAAGAATTCCAGATATGTCAGCAATAATTGGCTAATAGCATAACTTCCACAACTACTATTGTTGTTAGTTGTCATCGAGTTGGCCCCCAACTCAAGGCGACCCCATGTGTTACAGAAAGGAACAACTCCATAGGGTTTTCTTGGCTGTAATCTTTATGGAAACAGATTGCCAGGCCTTTTCTTCAGCAGAGGTGCTGGGTGAGTTTGAACTGCCAGCCTTTCAGTTAGCAGCCAATAGCAAACCATTTGTGCCACCCAGGCTCCTTCCATAACTGCTAGCTTCTATTTATTTATTTAATTTATGCGATCTATTTTTTTTTTTATAGGTTTACCCTTGCTTTAAAGGAACGGTTGTAACCATAAAATAATTTTAATTAATATTATGTTCACTTCTTCCCTACATGTTGTCTTTAGGTGCTGTTGAGTCGCTTCCAACTCATAGCAACCCTAGGTACAACAGAATGAAACACTGTCCAGTCCTGCACCATCCTCACAATTGTGCTGGAGCCCATTGTTGCAGCCACTGTGTCAGTCTTTCTCATTGAGGGTCTTCCTCTTTTTCGCTGACTCTCTACTTTTTACCAAGCATGATGTCCTTCTCCAGGGCTGGCCCCTCCTGATAACATCTCTAAAGTATGTGAAATGAAGTCTCACCATTTTTGCTTCTAAGGAGCATTCTGGCTGTACAAAAATCCAAGGCAGATTTGTTTGTTCTTCTCTCAGTCCACTGTATATTCAATATTGTTAGTCAACACCATAATTCAAAGGTGTAAATTCTTCATTGGCCTTCCTTATTCATTATCCAGCTTTCGCATGCATATGAGGCTGTTGAAAACACCATGGCTTAGGTCAGGTGCACCTTAGTCCTTAAAGTGACATCTTTGCTTTTTAACAGTTTACAGAGGTCTTTTGCAGCAGATTTGCCCAATGCAATACATCGTTTGATTTCTTGACTGCTGCTTCCATGGGCATTGATTGTGGATCCAAGTAAAATGAAATCCTTGACAACATCAATCTTTTCTTTGTTTATGATGGTGTTTATTTGTTCAGTTGTGAGGGTTTTTGTTTTCTTTATGTTGAGATGTAACCCATACCGAAGGCTGTAGTCTTTGATCTTCATCAGTAAGTGCTTCAAGTCCTCTTCACCTTCAGCAAGCAAGTTAATACCCACATAGTTAATCCCTAATGTCACTGATACAGAAGAGTAATCAAGAAGACTTGTTTTGCTGAATGGGTCTGGAACTGGAAATGAAATTAAAGGAACATTAGACAACTTTCAGCCTGGAAGTATCAAATCATCCTTTGTAAAGATCAGGAATAACTTTTCAACGTAGTGTGCTTTTTGTTCCGAACTGACTCCATAGTCATCTTTTTCTACGTGTAATTTGATGCCTTGGCGGGGGGGTGGGGAGGGGGGTGGGAGGAGACTGATAAAACTTTTTTTTTCAAATTAGAGAAATACGTATTTTCTTTAATCAGGATCCTATGGGCTATTAAGTGCCTTGAACATGTCGAGTACTACATGAGGAATGCAGTTCAGCTATAATATTTATGGTAGAATGCAAAAATGCAGAGCCATTTTCAAAGCTAAAACTTAAGGAAGGAGTCACAGAATTTATTTTCTTACTAATAAGGGATGAAAAAAGACAGCACACAGAAATTTATGCATAAGACCCACTCAAAACAAATAAGACTGTATTAGGAACATGTTTTTATTTTAATTATTAAAAAACTTTGACTAATTCACACACATCTATATAAATTCTCAAGCATTTGGTAGAAGTCAGGAATGACAGGTTGGGTACATTGCAATATCTAAGCTACACAAAATATTTTACTTTGTAAGCTATATGTATTTAGATCAAACACAAAGTGTATTTTACAATTAGATCAACGGTATCAACAAGTTGTTTTGGGGGTTCTTCTGACACTAAATTTTTATAAAAGGATAGCATGATTTATTTATCAGCTTATTACAATTTGATTAATCACTTTTCCTCTAGAATGGAAATTGCATGCAAGAAGGTAAGCCATGCTGAATATACAATATTTTTTAGCACATTATCTAATAACCTACACTGAGATCCTAAAAAAGGACAGTGACAAGGATGTGAGATGATCCTCTGGGACACTTGCAAAAGCAGAGAGGCTTTGTTTTCTCCTGTTCCTTTAAATCTATTTATCAGTACATGTTTTATTTACCCAGACAATTTATTAGGACAATTTGTAATTAAGCAGTTTTGATTAAAAACTGTTCTCTTAGAGATAGTGTAGGTTTCGATAGTTCAAAGGCCAATAGTTTCTGTTTTGAAGAAGGACTTTTGAATCACTTGGCTTTCCAGAATGGATCTTTGTGAAACATTTAAAGGTTTTCACTTGTCGGCCCAAGGTACACAGAAGTTAAAACACACACACACATTCACATGCATCTGAACAAATGCAATTCATTAAACTTCTAATCACGTTTCCTGAATCATGGTATTATGCTTCAGTTGAATAGATTATTTTAAAAGGTGGTGATAAGCAGGGAAAAGTTGTTTATGAAGATACAGCCCGATATTGTGAATGAACATGTCTACCGCAGTAAGTTAATGATCTTTGAAAATAGTGTTTTCTTTTTTTTTGAGGTTTTCAAATTTTAGCTTAGAAAGTAAAAGACTCTAAAGCTTCTGATTTTAAGTAAAAGATACAAAATGAAAAAAAATAATTTAGCAAACATTTGTCAAGTACCTACAAAATGGCAGGTGCTTTTTAGGTTATTTTTACTAGGAACCACAAGAATGAAAGAAAAACTCTTTCTCACTAAAAACTTATTTTTAGAAGAAAGATATAAGATGTACATTAAGTGGCTGAAGGAATAGTACAGAATAGAACGTAACTCAGGCTATAAAATAAGTACATTGTGCCAAGGAGAGAAAGAGTACATCTGGAAGGGAGAGGGGTCAGGGAAAGTTCCACAGTGTAGACTTTACTTGAAGTGGACTTTAAAGGGTAGATAGAGGATAGAAAAGGAGAAATACTTTTAAGTAACCGTCTTTATCAGTATTACCTTTTTTTCTTTTTAATGACTAAAATCCAACAAAAAGTTAATAATAATTTATTTGCTTCTATGATTGTAAGGTTTGTGACTATAACCTAGTTTCAATTATTGCTGAAATTCAGGTAGTCAAAGAATAGCATTACTCCACCTCAATCTATTGTCCTTGTTTTTCTTTATATTAGCATCATTCTCAGGTAAGCGGCCCCTGGCACCTTTAGATTTACATTGTAACAGCTTTCTGTCTTAAGAGGAAAGGGAGGAGGAAACTGTCAACAGTTGTAGAATAAACATCAGGATGAAATTCTACTGGTCGGTATTAGATCATGTGCCCATATTTGAACAAATCACTGTGGCCAGAGGGCTGTGATGTTCTGATTAGCCACACTTGGTTATATGCTAAACTCTGGGGCAGAAAGTAGAGATTGAAACATTACCAATTAAACCACATAGAAAATCCTGTACCAGAAGAAGGAGGAACCAATACTTAGCAGGAAAAAGAAAGAAGGCCCTATATAGTGTGACACTGGGCAAGTTGCCAAAAGTATCTGAACGTCAGTTTTGTTTTTTATATCTGAAAACAGAAATGATATAACTGACCTCGACCCCATGTGTGACACAGTAGAACTACTCCATAGGGTTTTCTTGGCTGTAATCTTTACCGAAGCTGATTGCCAGTCCTTTCTTCCATGGTGCCATTGGGTGGGCTCAATCTGCCAAGAAAACCACTTGTGCCACCCAGGGACCTTAAAGTTATTATAAGGATGAAATTTGATGAAGTGTATAAAACTGGTGGTAAAATATGTTCTGATAAATAGTAGTCCCTTTCCCCTTCTACCATTCCTGAGCATTTCAAGATTCTGTTTTGGCCTAACACTAATGTAGACACAGCTACACACACAGACTCACATCCACACATACTCAAACATAAACACACCACAGAGATTCCCTTGAGTGATGCAATGGTACATGGAGGTAGTGCAGTAGTATACGGCTTAGAAGGTTTACCTGAGGCAATTCTTTTAACCATCACCTTTACACTTAATCAAATTAAGGTAAAACTGACTGTCTGAATCTCAAGAATCTCACCTTTAGAAATTGTTATTGGCTTAATACAAAAAAAATTACAAAACTGTTAGTGATTCTCAAGTTACTCTTAAAATCGAAATTGATTCCATAAAAATAGTTTCATCTGCTGTGATTAGGGAGAATACTATTTTAACCTATAATGTGGAAGCTATGGAAAGATATATCAAGCCTGAGAAGCTCTGTCTATTAGGTGCCAAGGGGAGGAGAATGGGTACTGAATCTTCATTTAGGAGAATATAATCAAAATTGAATAGATACTGGACAGAGTAGAAATATCTATTTATGAGTTGGAATCACCTCGACGGTACTGTACTCCATTGGGATCTGTTGAGGCTAGACCAGTGCATTTCTACATTTAATCTAGCAGGTCATATAGTTAAGAGACTTATAAATGGAAAGTGACCTCACAAATTGCACTGGGACACCAGCAAATCATTCAGGTCATACTGGAATTTGAGTAGAACTCTCTCAGAAAATCTGGTGTATCAGACACAGGCCCCTTCCAAAGTATGATCATGAACAGTATTAAAACCCATGATCTTCAGTGACCTACTTATCACACTCCATAGGTGGCTTCTTATTGTGCTTATGTTTAGGGCTTATCCTGTTAGTGAATCGCCACAACTGCCAACTAAACAGGCAGCCAGGTACAGGGGAAAAAGTATTGTAATGGCAAACCTGCTCAATCAAACACAAAACAGAAACGGAAAACAAAACACAGAAAGCATATAAAGAAACAATAACAAAAAGATGGCAGGAATGTTGTTGTTAGTTGTCAGTTATTGTCCAGGTGACACTGACTCATGGCAGCCCCATGTACAAAAGAACAAAAGATTGCCTGGTCTTGCTCCACCTCCATGATCCTTGGTATATTCAAGTCCATTGTGGCCACTGCGTATTTTGAGTGCCTTTTTCAACCTAGGGGGCTCATCTTCCAGCACTATATTGGACAATATTCTGTTGTGATCCATAAGGTTTTCATTGGCTAATTTTCGGAGGTAGATCTCCAGGCCTTTCTCCCTAGTCTGTCTTAATCTGGCAGCGCAGCTGAAACCTGTCCACCACGGGTGGCCCTGCTGATATTTGAAATACCGGTGGCATAGCTTTCAGCATCATAGCAACAGGCAAACCACTACAGTATGACAAAATGACGATGGTGAATGACAAGAATAAGTCTAAACATATCAGTTATCATCAGTATAAATGGTTAAACCACACATGATAAAAGACAAACACTTTCAGATTGGTATAAAACAAAAACAATAACCAGCAATTTTCTGTTTACAAGTAACATACTTAAAATATTATAAATAAAAATGAAAGCATTAAAAAAAATCATGCCAGGCCAATGCTCACAAAAGGAAAGCAAGTATAATATTAGTAACAAACAAAAGAATTCAAAGTAAAATAATTACAATTATGTATAGTAATTAATTATAAACCATTAAAAATTGGAGTTCATGAGTTGGAGTTCATATCAACAAAAACTAAATAAAGAAACCAACAAACAGAGAAGAGAAGGCTCTGCTTATAGTAGAATGGCAAATGCTGAGAGTGTTGGAGTTGGAAAATCAGCATTTTGCAACCATCACAGTAAATAACGGATCAGGTAAGAAACATCAATGGATGCTGAATTTAGGGGAAAATGTCAAATAAGAGCAGCATATTGCATGGTCTTAAAGTGTCTCTCCACAGACTTATTAGTTGCAAAGAAAAAATATAGTAACTATAAAACTCAACCAAACCTCTTGCCGTCAAGTCGATTCTGACTCATAGCAACCCTATAGGACAGAGCAGAACTGCCCCATAGGGTCTCTGAGGAGCCCAGGTGGATTTGAACTGCTGACCTTTTGGTTAGCAGCCAAATGCTTAACCACTGCACCATCAGGACTCTTATACTAACTCTATGGTGTATAAATTCAACAATACCTTGATTGGGTGATCAAAAAAAACATCAACATTATATCACCAAAGAGGAGCAGGTGAACATTGTGTGCTTATTGAGGTGATACATCAAAAGAACACAGCATCACCTATGTAGTACTTTGGCCAAGAATGCGTAACCTGAATCTAATCATGAGGAAACATCAGAGAAACCGAAAATGAGGAATGTTCTATTTAAAAATAAAATGGGCATAGGGACTGTATTCCTCAAAATTTTCAATGTAATACAAAACAAAGAAAAGCTGTGGAAATGTCTCTTTTTTTAAAAAAAAAAAAAAAGAGATCTGGCAGCCCCGATGGCACAGTAGTTAAGAGCTCAGCTGTGAATCAAAAGCTCGGCAGTTCGAAACCACCAACTGCTCCTTGGAAATCCTATGGGGCAGTTCTACTTTCTCCTATAGGGTCACTAGGAATCAGAATCGACTTGACAGCAATGGCTTTTTGTTTGTTTGTTTTTTAAGAGATCTGACAACTAAATAATACCTGACCCTAGATTAGATCTTTATTCGGTCAATGGATAAAATTGCATACAAATGATAGATTGAATTATTATATCAGTGTTAAACATGTCGAGTTGATAACTATACATAATTAGTGTACCGTGGTTATGTAAAGACCAGGGCATATGTAAGTTATGCTAAAATAGTTCAAAAGAAAAGAAACACACACACACACACACACACTTTAATGTGTGTGGAAAAAAAATGGATATATATGACAGGAGGGGTAGAAAAGCGAGAGTGAATGATAAAGCAAATGGGGTGAAATGTTAACAATTGGTGACTTCAGGCAATAATGGGTATTTTATGTACTATTTTTATTCTTGCAATTTTTCAGCGAGCCTGAATTTATTTCTTAAAAAGAAATTTATTTCTTAAGAGAAGTTAAATTTTTTAAAAAAGAGGTAAAGAAGTATATTTTCTACACATAAAAAGAATTATGCAGGAAAAGGATACAAAACACATGAACCTTTATGAAACTTATAAAATAACTGAAATATTAGGTTAAACCCTGTGAAATTGCAATTTTTCTTAGGTCAAAAAGGATGAAATATCAGTAATATTGTAACGTCCAACTTGTTGATTAAGGAGGAATACACATCCTCTACTCTTTGTGTTTCCATGTGAGGAACTTTCCTGGACAAACGTTCCTGGCACTGCTTACTCACTTGTCCACAGAGGAGAAGCACAGAGAGTTTAGAATAATAATCATCGTGCTCAGTTCAAAGAATGGGCTTACTTCCTGGCTCTTGTTGATCAGGAAGCCCCATCTGAGCTTCTGCGTTCCAGGGTTTTTTGATTAGTCACTGGGTGGGCCCCCCAGCCAATCCACATTAAGGTCAGACTAGGCAGGGCCTTCCACCCAATTCGTGTATAGATGCATAGAAACCAACCAATCGCTTGCAAGCCACTTGTGTGGATACCAAACTGACCAATTCCTTAGCAGTTTGCAGACTCGCCAATCATTTTAGGAGAATCACAAATTCAGTGCCAGAAAGGCCACACAAAAGAAAACCCACTGCACCATTGATGCAAAAAGCCTTAAGAAAGTGAGTTAACGGAATAATACAAAATGACCTCATCACAGAATCCTAAGAATGTTGATATAAGAAAATCAAACAGTCTAACTCACTTTTAATTGATTAGAAAAGAAAAATTATATGACTATCTTAATATATGTTGAAGAAAACACGCGAAAAAGTTCCGTACCCATTCACAATGTAATACTACCAGCAATCAAGAATAAAATGGCACATGTTTAACTTGAAAAAGAATATCTACAAAAATAATAGAAAAAATGTCATTCAAACAAGCAAACAGACTGAAAAACAACTCAAAACCCCAACATTTGAAAGAATAATCTCTGATAAATAACTCATGGGTCAAAAAGAAAATAAAAGCTGAAATTGCAGAAAATCCAGAGGATAACAATAAAGAAAATGCATATCAGATCTTACAAAAGCTGTACTCAGAAGAAATGGCCTAGCATTAAACACCATGATTAGTAAACAATCAATATTAAAAATGCATTAATTAGGCATTCAATTCAAGGCATTAGGGGAAAAAGAGTAGTAACATAAACTGAAGGCGACAATATAAAAACCAAAAGACCCATCGAGTCAGTAACAGTATAGCATAGTGGATATGAATACAGAGCTGGCTTCATATCCAGGTTTCCCACTCCACCACTTGTTTGATCCTGGGCAAGTTACTTAGCCTCTCAATGCCTCAGGGTCCTAATTTATAAAACAGGGATAAAAGTAGTATCTATCTCGTAGAGTTGTTAGGAGGATTATATGTATTAATGTAAGTATCCCATTTCGAAAAGTGTCCGACCTTTACATAGTTAGCTATTATTGATATCAGAAGAGCAGAAACAAGAAATTAAAAGTCAACATTAATGAATTAGGAAACAGAAAAATCAGTAGAATTAATGAATAAATCCAAAAGCTTTTTCTTCAAAAAAATGATAATAAAAGAGATAAACTGCTAGCTACTCTAATCAAGAAGAAAGGGAGAAAGTGCAAATACAATCAGAAATGGAAAAAGGGAAAATTACCACAGATACAGAAAAACGTAAAATAATTATATGAGATGACTTTTCTCAACTTTGTGCAAATAAACTTAAAAATCTGGATAGAATAGATGATTTTTATGAAAATATAAATTTTCATAAATTGGCTCCAGATGAGAGTCTTAAAAATAAACCAGTTGCCTTTGACAAAATTTTGTCTTATTGAAGAGATATGCCCTTCTCCCAAAATAAGCACCAGTTTCAGAAGGTTCTACAAGGTAATTTCTCTTAAAAATTCCAGGAATAACTCATTCTGAAAGCATTTAAACTGTTTCTGAGTATAGAAAGAGGAAGCTTCTAAGCTCTTGATGCAAAGTCAACATAATATTGGCACCAAACCTTACAAAGAAAGCCCCTATAATAAATTTAAAGATTGATCTCATAAATATAAATGCAAGAATATTTAAGAAAACATCAGCAATTAGTCTAAATGTAATAAATAATACACCTAGGAATTTAAGAATATTAATATTAGAAAACATTAACATAATTCACCACATTAATAGGTGCAAGAAACAAAGCACAGTTTGATCCCATTGTGCTGATCTCATTTACACAGACTCAGAAAATTTCTAGAAGGATGCAAAAGGAACAGTGAAACAGAGAAATCAGTTCACAGTGTGGGAGGTGGAGTAGTATAACCTCAATATTAAAAGACTTATTTAAAAATGTATTTCTGCCATCCTCAAGACTTGCTGTCTTCCCTACTTTAATAAGAGACCTATTGGCGTTAGCTGCAATCCAGTCGATTCCAACTCACGGCGACCCCTGAGGATCCTTTTCTTTTACTAGCCATTTGTGGGAGAACACTGGAACACTACGATTTGAGGAACAGGCGGGAAGCCATGGTGAATATATGACCCCCACTCCTACAGCTTCTTCCTGGAAGCCCTTTATTAGAGATTGATTTCTTCAGCTTTTATGCTCCTGAACTCTGTCTTACAAAATGCAAATACTTTTGGGAAATATAATATGCAAAACTAATTCACAACATAATGCTAGTAATATTAGGGTGTTAAATGAGCATTGGGAATGGAGTCTAGTGGTTAAGAGTTGGGGCTTCCTAGTGAACAGACAGATTTAAATCTTGTCTGTAAAACTCACTAGCTGTTTGGCTTCTTTAAGCCTCCTTTTCCTTATCTGTAAATTGAAAATTATAAACTCACCTACTTCATGAGGTTGCTGATATATACATGAAACAATGCATGTAAAGTTTTTACAATAATAGTGCTTTACATAATGAAGTTTTTAGTAGATATGAGATAGATGAAAGCTACCGTTATTAGAAATAAAAAATATGAGAAATGTTTGTTGAACACTCACTGTGTGAAATAGGTACGCTGCAGTACATACATATATGTATCAGGAGGGATCAGTCCCTGGAGAAGACATCATGCTTGGTAAAGTAGAGAATCAGTGAAAAAGAGGAGAACCCTCAATGAGATGGATTGACACAATGGCTGCAACAGTGAGCTCAAGCATAACAGTGATTATAAGGATGGCACAGGACAGGGCAATGTTTCCTTCTGTTGTTCATAGGGTCACTATGAGTCAGAACCGACTTGATGGCACCTAACAACATCTGTGTGTGTATATATATATATATATATATATAGCAAACCCATTGCCGTCAAGGCGATTCCGACTCATAGTGACCCTATACGATAGAGCAGAACTACCCCATTTTTCCAAGGCTAAAATCTTTACAGAAGCAGACTGCTGCTGCTACCACATCTTTCTCCCGTGGCACAGCTGGTGTGTTCAAACTGCCGACCTTCTGGTTAGCAGCCAAGCACTTGACCACTGCACCACTCATATATATATATACACACACACACACACACACATACATACACATACATGTACACATACATGTATACATATACACATACACGTACACATATACATATACATACATATACATACACACAATGTGCTCTCTATTCTTAAGGAGCTTATGATAAACCTTAGGAGACAGCAGATTTGCTTCCCTCCTAATTGTAAACTCAAGTCATACAAATACGTGCTAAATACTGGCAGAGAGTGAAGCTACTGAAAGTGCGAGAAAGCATGCAGAGAGGAGAGGTAGAGGGTCAAAAATAAATTGCAATCGTGCTTCATACACGAAGTCAAAGCTTATCTCAGGAAAGGGCCACGTGAGAGAGAGAGGGATGAACGCACATACAGTTCTGATTTCTTTCTCTCTCTTTTTTTTCACACGAAAAACAGCTAGGAGAGTCAGAGGCTGTAAGACACAATTCCAGTTCACCGCTTCCGCAACACCAGTATGATTGCAATACCAATTCATGATCTGTTGTTGCAGTGCTTACCTTTCCTCAGTCCTTCTCTAAAATTATTGGCATTTAAAAAGAAAAGAAAAATAAATAAAACTATTGGTGTTTAGAAATAGATTAATCAGTTTCTTCCCTTTCAGTATTCAAAATCTCACTTATGGCAATTCCATCATCTCTGTGAGAAAATGTGGTGCTTGTAATAATCTTTTTAATTTACATAATAAAGGAAATCATAAAAGTCGAACTTACACTATGCCTTTTGGTGTAGTTTTATCTTTTCAATCCTGATGAGAAACAAACATATCAGGTTCACTTGCGCGATAGAAACACGAACATGTTTTTCAATTGCTTTGCTCCCATTTAAGCCTTTTGGCATTTGTACATTAACACATTTGGCACCATCAATACATCAGTTTTACAGAAAGATCTGAGAATTTCTACAACCCATTGTTATCCAATGTGCCTGCACACACTCTCAGTTAGACCCCGACCACATGGTGCACGTAAGAGACAAGAATGGTAGAAAGAGGTGTTGGCTGTAATTGGAACACTAGATCTCAAGGCTGAGGAGATTTATTTTCAGATGTTGAGATAGTGACGATGAAATTACTGAAATACTTTCTGTCCCTGTTGGTATTGGCTCAGGACTTGGGATAGGCCTCTGCTTTAGGATAGCACCATCAGAAAGACTGTTTCAAGGGGCTGAGGAAGACAAAGGCAGGGGAAACTAGGAAGATTCGTAGTAAATGTTATCTTCTTTTTAAAGAATTCCTTCATCCTCATAACCGTAAGTGAGCTCTCTCTCCTTTGAACTCTCATAAAAAACAAACCTTGCATGCAAATTATGTGCCATTCACTAAACTCTGCACTTACGTACATTATCTAATTTATGCCTCTTACCAACCAATCGGCAGCCCTGGTGGTGTGGTGGTTAAAGCACTTGGCTGCTAAGTGGAAGGTCAGAGGCAGAAGGTTGGAGGCAGAAGGTCGGCAGTTCAAACTCACCAACTGCTCAGCGGAAGAAAGATGTGGCAGTCTGCTTCTGTAAAGATTAAAGCCTTGGAAACCCTATGGGGTGTTGCTATGAGTTGGAATCGACTGACTCAATGGCAATGGGATTACCAATCAATAAGTTAGGTACTAATATTATTGCCATTTTACAAATGGAGAAATTTAGGCTTAGACATGAGTAACTAGCCCACTACTGTACACTAAGAAACAGCAGAGCTGGAATTATAAACCCAAAGCTGTCTATAGAACCAAAGCTTTTAATCCTTATACTATGCTGCCTCCCAAAGTAGTCTAGTTGACCTTCTTCTGCAGTTAGTGTGCAGTGGTTACCTCACACACAGGATTATAAATGCTTGAGGTCAAGGATTATGTTCAGATCTGTCTGCACCATGAAAGCATGGAACTTTTAAAATATTTAAGCTGTATTAAAACATGACATTTTGGTAAATGTATTATTTTCATAACTACAGTGTAATCCTGTGAAGAATAAGGAGTGTATCTGTTCATAGATCCAGAATGATCAATACATATTCTTTGAATGACTGCGTGAATGAGAATGCTGTGCACTTAGCAAATGCCAGCAAGAAAGGAGCAGCACGGTGCTATACTGGCCAGCCTTAGAATTCTTAGATACTTGAATTGAACAAGCTTTGCCTCACTATTTGGGCTTTCTTTTCAGCCTAATGAAAAAAGTCAAATTGATTGTACCATGGACTTAATCTTCACTAAAATAGGTCAGTAAAATGGGTAGTGAAAGAAAAAAGTTAAACGACAGTTTATTTAGTGATATGTTACATGAGCTAAAATTTAGATGAAGGATTTAGCTTACTTTTACTTTGCTACTCATGTGCCAAAGACTTTATATGCCTTCATTCTTCAAATGAAAGTTCAACTTTATTATGATGCCATGATGTAACGCTATTTTTATCATCGTTTTAAGAATGACGGAATTGAGGCGTGGTTCAAAGTCACATGCTTACTAGTGGCAGAATGAGGACTTGAAACTACATCTGCCCAGCTCCAGAGCCTGTGCCCCAAACCTCTACCCTCTACTACACTAACATTATTGGCTTGGGAAGAGCACCTCGGAACTAATTAGAATTTGGTATTCACTCTCACATCCTAATCTAAGTCCTGTCCCTATTTTAACCTCCATTCAAAGCCCCACTCAAGGTTCACCTGCTCCTAGAGGCTTCCTCCAGCCTTCACCAATATCTTAATGTTTATTTGATTAGTAGGCAGACTAATGCTCCCTATTCCATCCTAATCTCAAATCTATGAATATTTTAGTTTACATGGAAAAAGGGAATTAAGGTTGCAGATGGAATTAAGATCACTAATTCATGGATTTTAAAATAGGGAGATTATCCTGGATTTTACAGGTGGGCCCAATGTAATCACAAGAGTCCTTAAAAGTGTAAGAGTCAGTGAGAGGAAGATGTGACTACAGAAGAAACGCACAGGAAGATAAAGTGCTACTGGGTTTGAATATGGAGGAAGGGGCCATGAGCCAAGGAATGTGGGTAGTCTGTCAGAGCTGAAAAAGGTAAAGGAATGGATCCACCACTGAAGCCTCCACAAAGAAACACAGCCTTACCAACGTTTTGATTTTGTCCCAGTGAAACCTGTGTGGGACTTCCAGCCTTCAGAACCATAAACTAATAAATTTGTGTTGTTTTAAGCCACTAAGTGTGTGGTAATTTGTTATAGCAGCAATAGGTACCTAATACACTCGATCCTTGTGAACCCCTGCAGCACTGATTGTCTTAACTGCATATTCATCATATGTTTAGTAGGGTGGGCTTGTATCGATACGTAGTTTTTAAGGTATTTGCTGTTTTCCTCCACGATTAGAGTGTATGCTCTTAGAGAGCAGGGGATAGGTCACATCTTTTTGTATCCAATGAATTGAATACATTGCTTTGCACAACAGGTGTTCAAAAATAGTGATGGTGACAACTCCTTACAACATCCTTAAAGGATGTTTTTCATTTCCATCTAAATAAACATTTTTCCCCTTCTTAATTGTTACATGGTATGAAAGGTCATTATGCCACAAATTTCTACATCTAGAAAGGTGAAGATTCTGCTTTTTCTGAGTTGCTAGTTTCAGGTAGAAGTGTGATACTCGTAGCTTCCTCTTCTCATAGCTTTATTGGAGACTAGCTATTTTAAAAATCAACATAAAATGAATAATGTCAGCTTACTTTCCAGTTATTAAAGCTTTTTTTTTTTTATGCTTTTGGATGCTTTGCCAAACTTCAACTGAAAATTGGCTCACTTAAAAACATACAATTTTCCTGGTTGCCAGATAGTTATTTTTTAAATGAGGAATACTGTCTTTGAGGGGCATTTTGAATTAAGAGAGAGAGTTGTTTAAACAAAATAATCACTAAGCATAACCAGTAATTACTTATCAAGATTTTATTTAAGTTTTCTTTTATAATGCTGATTTCCTGTGTGATTTAATCTGGAGTTGCCATGATGTTAACCATCTCATAATAACTTCAATGAAAGTCTGCAGGGGCCCAGTTATGGTGCCATTTTAATGAGAGAAGGCATAAGGATACAAGTCCAAAAAGGACTCATTATGATGCCAATTTGATGTCACTATGAATATGATGGCAGAACTATTACAGTGCAATTCTTTGGAGAACGTACATTGAGGGATGTGGATATAAAGGAGTGTCAGTACATACTATTAGTACATTTTGAGTACATACGTAGAAACCCTGGTGGCATAGTGGCTGGGAGCTATGGCTGCTAACCAAAAGGCTGGCAATTAGAATCCAGCAGGCGCTCCTTGGAAACCCTATAGGGCAGTTCTACTCTGTCCTATAGGATCGCTATAAGTTGGAATCGACTCAATGGCAATATTTTTTTAATGTGGCGTTATATCAAGTTATGAAAAATGGACAAACATTGACAAACCACAGAAATGTCAAGGCCAGGGCTAATCCTAGTGGTGTCAGTAATCATCAGTGAAGAGTAAGATCCCCAAAAGAGAGTGACACGTGAGCCAATCAATAGTGCTACCAAACTCAATTAGTCACTAACATGGTGGCTGACAAATCCTTCATGATATCACATCTCTGTATAACATGGAAAACATGGGAAGGGCAATAACCATTCATGCAATATTCTTTTCTGCAGTGTTGAAGATTAAGAAAGCTTTTCCGTATAGTTCATGAGTCAGTGCCTCTGTCTTAGTGTTTCCTATGCCCTTCTCAGTTTGACATTTCCTTCTCTTTCCTTGGAGTGAATGAATAATTTACAACTTAAGTGAGAGAAAACCCCAAACTGAATGTTTTGTTTAAATATTTTTAAAGTAGGTTGAGGTGGGAGGAAGGAATGATATTTCTAATACTGAGACTCATACACTGCAGTTAAAGTACTAAGATTCAAAGGGTCCATGAACTTCCTGAAATTGTATACATAATTTAATGTGGAAATGCATATAAACATTTGGGAGAATGTGTGGGGGGTGGGAGGGGGCTCCTGTAACTTTCATGAAATTCTTACAGGGTTTCTGAGTCATAAGGGTTTAAAACACTGGTATATGAGATCTTGTCTTTTTCAGAAGGCAAGCTAGAGTGGTGAGTACCTCTACTAATTAATTACCTGCAGATATCTAAAAGGAGAGGAAATCACAATGACCAAACCGGATGCTAAGGGAGGAGCAGATTGAAACAACACCATGCCATGACTTTTGTGAACACTGTGTCAAGGTTTTTATGAAGGTATGAAATATGAATTCCCTAAAAATATTTCCTGATGTGCCACAGGCATTCAAGATACAAGCCAGGTCATGGGTGGCAGGAGGCCAAAGGGACCAGGTAGAACATCAGGGAAGCAGGATCTGTCCAGTGATGAATCAGAGGCCAGGTAGGTAATAAAAATAAAGAGCTTACAAACAGTGTAGGCCAAAGTAATATAAGTTCATGCAAAGAGTCAGCAGTTAAGAGAGCCATAGGAGATGAAGTAGCAGAGTGAAGTAAATGATCAAATGGTCAGGCAAAGTGCAAGCAAGAGGCCTAAATGAATTGAAGTAATATGTCAGGCCAGCACAATACTAGCTGCAAAACACTGACTGGAAAGAATAGCTATTATTGAATACTGGCTAGGCATTCTACATGTCTTATATCTCTACTGCTCCCACAAATCCTGCCGGATAGGTTTTACATCCATCTTATAGATGAGGAAATGGAAGCCTGAGTTCATGTAGCTTATAAAGAAATCTGCCATCCTGATATCTTTCTCTTTCTGCTTCACCTATTTACAAGTATCTGTAAAGGAGTCCTTGTTTGTAATACAAGTGTCCTTTTCCAATCTTTATTTTCATGTTGTTTGATGCCTCTGTTTTATTTTATTTGACACTCTTGAGTATCTTTTCTATCATTAATTCAATCAGCACCCCTTGAACATGTGCCAAGGCTTAGGCTATCTTTGCTAAAGTTACTAAAATGAACAAGACACAGTTCTTCCCCACAATGAGGTTGCATTTTAAGGAGACAGCAAGTGAACAGAAAATTTATAAGAAATTGGCCACAAGGTGTAATGGGAGAATTCCTTCTGATTGAGTAACTTATTTTACAGTAAATGAAGTATAGAATGGGCTATGTTCATGGGATTTCTAATCTCACTACTTTTCCTACTACCCTAAAGCAGCTGGCTGATGGAACAGTAGAATGGCCCTTTGGAGATTCATTTATGATGCCAGCTAGGTGGTAACATCCTGTGGATGGGGCTAACATTCTCCAGAATGTATATTATGCTCTATATCCCCAGTTGCCTTCAAGTTGACTCGCCTTATGGCAACCCCATATGAGCCAGAGTAGAACTGTACGTCATAAGGCTTTCAATGACTGACTTTTCAGAAGTAGATTACCAGGCCTTTCTTCTGAGGCATCTCTAGGTGGACTCAAACATCCAACCTTTCAGTTAGCAGCAGATAGCATTAACAGTTTGCATCATGCAGGGACATCACGTTTTATATCAGTGGCCAATATATGATTTTGTTTCTCTCATAGCAAGGATTCACAGGCCTGGGAATCAGCAGGTAGAAATGGGAGTAGCTCATTTCACTATTATCCCCAGTAATTCACTAGCAAAGATTTTGCTTCCTGACCCAATCATTTTGGGCTCTGCTAGTCTAGAGGTCTTAGTTCTCAAGGGATAAATGTTTCCAGTAGGGACACAATGATGTTTCCATTAAACTGGAAGTTGAGACTGTCACCTGGTCCCTTTGGACTTCTCATGATGGTGAATCAACAGTCAAAAAGAGACTACTGTATTGCCTGGGGTGATGGATCCTGACTACAATGGGAACTTGCATTGCTCCTACACAGGGAAGGAGTAGGTCTACCATGCAGGATATCCCCTGATTCACACCAACATTAAAAGTCAACCCAAAACTAAAGCAACCCACTGCAGGCAGGACTTCTAATGGCCCAGCCACTTCATAAATGAAGGCTTAGGTCACTCCACCAGGCAAGAAACCAAGACCAATTGAGGTGCTTGTTGAAGACAAAGGGAATACACAATGAGTGATGGAAGTAGGAAGGTATAAATACCATCTATGACCACACGACCAGTAACAAAAAGGAGAGCTATTGTAGTTATGAATATTTCTTTTTAATTTTTATATGAATATATTTGTGTATACATACATAAATTACTTCCTCGCTCTCCTATTTCCCTGCAATCTAATATCATACATGGTAATAATAGTTAACTTTAGGTCTCATCATTTAAGTTACAGGACATCAAAGTGAGAGGGAAGTATGTTTCAGCCAAAAGAGGAATGAACATCATTAGTCTGTTTTCAGTGGTAGAGAAGATAATTGCTATTGTAATTTTATGGAAGGTTGTTGTTGTTAGGTGCCGTAGAGTCAGTTCCGACTCATAGCAAACCTATGTACAACAGAACGAAACACTGCCCAATCCTGTGCCATGCCCACAATTATTGTTATGCTTGAGCCCATTGTTGCAGCCACTGTGTCAATCCATCTTGTTGAAGGTTTTCTTCTTTATCACTGACCCTCTACTTTACCAAGCATGATGTCCTTCTCCAGGGACTGATCCCTCCTGATAACCTGTCCAAAGTTTGTGAGACGTAGTCTCGCCATCCTTGATTCTAAGGAGCATTCTGGTTGTACTTCTTCCAAGACAGATTTGTTCATTCTTTTGGCAGTCCATGGTATATTCAATACTCTTCACCAGCACCACAATTCAAAGGCATCGATTCTTCTTCTGTCTTCCTTATTTATCGTCCAGCTTTTTCATGCGTATGATGCAATTGAAAATACCATGGCTTGGATCAGGTGCACCTTAGTCTTTAAGGTGACATCTTTGCTTTTCAACACTTTTTAGAGGTCTTTTGCAGCAGATTTGCCCAATGCAATGCGTTGTTTGATTTCTTGACTGCTGCTTCCATAGGTATTGATCATGGATCCAAGTAGAATGAATCCTTGACAACTTCAATCTTTTCTCCATTTGTCATGATAGTCCTTATTCCTCCAGTTGTGAGGATTTATGTTTTATGTTGAGGCATAATCCATACTGAAGGGTGTGGTAGTCGATCTTCATCAGTAAGTGCTTCCAGTCCTCTTCACTTTTAGCAAGCAAGGTTGTGTCATCTGCATAATGCAGGTTGTTAATGAGTCTTCCCCCAGTCCTGATGCCTCATTTTTCTTCATATAGTCCAGCTTCTCTGATTATTTGCTCAGCATGCAGACTGAATAGGTATGGTGAAAGGATACAACCCTGATGAACACCTTTCCTGACTTTAAACCATGCAGTGTCCCCTTGGAAGGTAAACATGATCAAAAGAGGTGAGAATGGATGCCAAGCTGACAAGGGTCAGACTTTGGTGGTTTTTCACTGAATTAAGGTGGAACTGTACTGCCTAGAATTCCCTTCTCAGTTTTGTTCTGAGTTAGGATTGGCCTCTAGGGGAAAAATGTGAGATTTGGAAGGTGAAAGTAAAGCAGTAGCCATTATGCTTTAAAAGTTGGCGTAGGGGTCCAGGGACCATTGCAGTTCATAAGTATCACTGGTGATCTGCTGGCTTACCTTGGTAGTTTAGGCAACCAGGCATGCAGCTACTCCTGCTCCTACTAAATCTCCTTCAGCTTTTCTGAGTCCTGGGCTAGGCAATGTGTAGTTCTATGTCAAAAGTGCCAGCTCCTTCTTCAGGTTATCTGCATTCATTAAGTTGAAGGCAGGGACAAACACAGGGTACAGTTTGTCCTCTTGGGTTTCTGTTAGTCCTTATGGGTTATGGTCTGCCTGGCTCTCTTCTGCTTCAAGCCCGGATTTTCTTCTCAAAGACCAGGCCTGCTGACCTTAGCAACTTTTGTCCCACCACCAGGTAGCCTTCCATGGTCTTCTTTTTTGGCTTTCGCAATTGCATAAGATCCCATATCTATAATAAGTCCTTTATTCCATATCATTCAGAGAGGTTCTGATTACCAGATCAAAACTTAACTGATACACTTTGCTTAGCTCTTCAGCCTCTAAGTGGCCACTATATGCTAGGCTTCTCCACATCTATGTCGGTGCCACTTATAATTTGGTGAATACGTTGAGAGGAAATCTACTTGAACTGTCATGTATACTTCTCTGCTCTTGCCTTTTCTTTGGGATCTTTGCCAGTCATTTATTGGCTGCTTTATTAGCTGTGAACTCCAATTTTGGTTTGTCAACTTCATGAGACTGCCAAAAAGCTCTGCCCAACCCCTCTGACTCTTAGCAGCTACTTCTACCCCGCCACTTAGCTTCTCAGCCTCTCTGTTCATGCCACTAATGAATCAGCAAATGCCTAGATGATAATGCATGATAAATTCTTTGGCACATGCAGAGTAAATTAATTTTCTCCTTTCTCCTGAATTTTGGCTTCTCAAGTCCTGTCTTCTTTGGTAGCTCTCTGATACTTTCAAACAGGTGTCGTTTTGGTTTGGTGTGAGTTTTTTTTTAGTTCTTCTTATTGTTCTCAAAGAACATTTCTCCTGCGAAACCTTCCCTGACAACTGACTATCCTCCTGCAGTGAGTTGCTCCATTATTGATGTTTCAATAATACATTGGCATTCTTCTCACTTTACTGTAATCATCTGTTAGCATTTCTATATCCCCTACAAGAATGTGAGTTTCTTGAAGGCAAAAACTGTATCTGATTCAACTTACACCCATGATTTTATGCACAATATCTGGCACACCAGGGGTCTCAATGTTTAATGACGGAATGGATAAAACATGTATAAATGCTCAATAAGTGCTTTCTCACTGACTTCAGGAGTTCAAAATTTTCTATCCTTCTTGAAATGTATAATTATCATTGATAAATGCAGTTTTTAAGTACAGTGGTACTTCAGGACAAAGTACCTAAAATTATTCACTTTAATCTATTTATTTAATACCTCTTGACTCCATAGTAGTTTATAAAGTTTTGTAATGAATGATAATAAAATAAAAAAGATAATATTTATGATAAATTGTTGTTTTAATCATAACATAAAAAGACAGCAGTCAACTTTGGGAGTTGCATGAGATTAAAATAGCTACAGGTATCCATCTAACCACTTCTTCCCCAGTGAGGTCTCAAGCTCCATCTTATGACTTTCTTATGACTGTCTGCCTCCCCAGAGTGCCAGATGGAGTAATCTATTTATGTTAACTGTGAGGGTGAACAATTTAGTCAATCATCTGGAATCTTTGTCTAACCAACACAAAGCATCTGGATATTTAGAAACATCTAGATGATTGACCATATTTTTCATTTTGCATCCAGATGTTTTGGTGCCACGGAGACAGAGTCTATTGCTCACAAAAATGGAATCTTGGTATAAACATTAACACAAGGTCTTTTCAAAAAGAGTTATGATTTTCATTACTCTCATTTCCTTATGACTGAATTTCAATTTATGCATGCTTCTATTTGTTGTTGTTGTTAGGTGCTGTTGAGTCAATTCCAACCCATAGCAACCCTACATACAACAGAACAAAACACTGCCTAGTCCTGAGCCATCCTCAATCATTGCTATATTTGAGCCCATTGTTGCAACTACTGTGTTAACCCATCTCATTGAGGGTCTTCCTGTTTTTCACTGGCCTCTACTTTACCAAGCATGATGTCCTTCTCCAGGGACTGGTCCCTCCTGATAACATGTCCAAAGTATGTGAGACAAAGTCTCGCCATACTCTCTTCTAAGGAGCGTTCTGCCTATACTGCTTCCAAGACAGATTTGTTTGTTCTTCTGGCATTCAATAGTATACTCAATATTCTTCACCAACATCATAATTCAAAGGTGTCAATTCTTCTTCTGTCTTCCTTATTCATTGTCCAGCTTTTGCATGCATATGAAGCAATTGAAAATACCATGGCTTGGGTCAGGCACACCTTAGTTCTCAAAGTGACATCTTTGCTTTTCAACACTTTTAAGAGATTTTTTGCAGCAGATTTGCCCAATGCAATAAGTCATTTGATTTCTTGACTGCTGGTTCCATGGGTGTTGATTGTGAATCCAAGTAAAATGAAATCCTTGACAACTTCAATATTTTCTCCATTTGTCATGATGTTGTTTATTGGTCCAGATGTGAATATTTTTGTTCTCTTTATGTTGAGGCATAATCCATACTGAAGGCTGTAATCTTTTATCTTCATCAGTAAGTGCTCCAAGTCCTCTTTGCTTTCAGCAAGCAATGTTGTGTCATCTGCATATTGTTAATGAATCTTCCTCTAATCCTGATGCTGTGTTCTTCTTCATATAGTCCAGCTTGGAGCACTGGCCAAACATTAGTAAACCAAAAATATTTTATCCACAAAAACTAGCAACTCTCTGAATATATTATCAGGAAAGCAAATGTTGTTTCCTAAGAAACTTTTCATAATCAGAGTATGCATGTTCTGGAGTTTATGTCCATGCCACATATACATTGCTATATATCCAACTTGCCCAATATATATAAGAAACAACACAGTAGGGATATCACTCTTACTACAAAGAAGAGATCATCCTATGGCTGCAACAAGGCGACAACATCTAACAGAAAGGATCTGCAGGACTCGAGTTCATAGCAAATTGAGTTTGCACGTTCTTGGAAAATTACCCTCTATTCTTCAACTTTTCGAGTGAAAAGAATGAAATATCGTTAAAGGGAAACCTTTGTGGTATTCACAAGACCAGAGACTTGTGCAAATTGCTAAACTAGCATACTTTTTATACTTAATACATGTAGATTTATAAGAGCAACAACCTTTTCAATTTACTTTTTAGTTCTTGGAACCGATCACGTAACCTGTGATAAATCTGATTTCCAACTTCATAACCTTTCCTGGGATTGAATTACTAATAGAGAACTTGCACTAAGGTCGACCAAACCCGTCACATAGTCTGTAGCAATAGCTGTATATGATGAAGTCCATTCATTCAAGTGTCTAGGTATGTAAAGTCATCCTTAATCATTTGAAAAATGATCTCATAATTTACACTACATGTGTGGTATACCATTTTTAGATTAATTTTATAACTTTTACATTGTTTAAAGGGCCTTTGTTCCCTGTGATTATGTATCTACCTACTAAAAATCTATAACATATGACTTTGTTCTACAAACCATTAATTCATAATCATTTTACATATGTCAGTTCTGATAATTATGGTGCTGTACAATCTATATCAGTTGACAGTACTTTGGCAGAAGCAGCCACTTATTATTATTTACAAGGTAATTTCAGTTCTGTTTTTATTTTCATTGCATTCACGATTATCCTCCCGGGTTATTTTCATACCACTGAATAAAAATGACTACTCTTATCTGATCTATTTCATTAACAGTGAATCTAATGTCCCTTAATAACTTATTTTTTTAAGTTAAAAAATGAATTTTTTTCTCACTGAGTGGGAAGTACTGAAAAATTTTTTTTTGAGCTGAAGTCATTTAAACCACTTCGTATTGCGTAATATTATTTAATCACCTTAGGTCATCCTTCTTCAAATTACATTTTGCCAGTCTCACCTTTAGAAATTCACAGGAAACCCTCAAAGAAGTTGAGTTTTGAGATAAAAAGAGGGTACGGGAAAGACAAACACAACAAGCTGTTTTCCCCATTACTTTCCTACAAGTTTATATCCTGCTGCTGAAATAATTCATGCATTTTAATGTTTATCATTACCTAAAGCATATTTTTATGTGTTAGATTATTACTGATTATTATTTATATAACACAGTTTACTGGATTCAGGCAGAAGTTGGAAGTATTATAGATTGAACGCATAATTATATTTTGGTTAGAACAGATGATAAATTATTTTACAAGTGTAGATGACATATACAAGAGTGGGAATTAGAAGTAGGTTAGTCCTCCAGGGATGAAATCTTCCTGTAGCGCTCCAACCTTAAAACTCCAAGTAGGTTGGATGTGTTTAACTTCTCTGTAGGAAAAGGTGGAGTCCTGATAGCATCAAATTCATAAGAACTAATAGAATTTCAAAACTTTTCCTCAGAGCAATCGAATCAAGAGAAGCCCCACAGCAGTCAATCCAGCTATTTGTCATCAAGCAAACAAAATAAAAAGTACCTTCAATATTTTGTTTTCCAACTGGTTCTCTTGGGATTGTGTAGGCGCTGCTTGGATCACGTCGTTCAGAGGATTTGACTGTCAGGAATTATGTCTTTAAACACACACACACATACAACCCCGTTGCTGTCGAGTCAATTCCAATTCATAGTGACCCTACAGGACAGAGTAGAACTGCCATAGGATCTCCAAGGAGTAGCTGGTGAATTTCAACTGTTGACTTTTTGGTTAACAGCTGAGCTCTTAACCGCTGCACACATAAGCACACACAAATCCATCTGATCATTACTTATAGACACACTGGAATGGTGTACTCAAGACTGGGCATGTCATGTAATAGCTGTCTCTCTCCACTGTCTGTTTTTTACTGCTAGATCTAAAGTTGATGTATTGTGCTGCCATAGTAGAATGTTTATCATGATCCAGCCCATGGACATTTTGGTTACAGTAGTGGTTAGCAAAGTACTTCATGATCCTCATATCTAAATGATGCCTGACAGCTCAGGTTTCACTATCATCCCAGGAAGCAACTTCTTTCTACTCTTCCCATGACCTTGGATGATAATAGGACACAAAGGGGAGTCTAACAACCTTCTGCATCTAAAAGGAAATGACACCTTTAAAAAATGATCTCATCTCTTTCTGCAGAAAATAGAGTCATTATCCTCCCTTCTCCTCCCTTCAGCTGCAGCCATTTTCTGCCCTACAATATGTGAGGCCACCCCTGACATGTAAAATTTAGTGCAGGTAAATTCAACTTACTCGAGGAATGACCACAGAAAAGAAAAGGAAAGAATCTGTACAGCCCTGCCGATTGCTGGTGCATCAGAACTACAGCAGCTAGGAGGAAGAACATCATCAACCAGAGTGCATTTCCAAACAAGTGACAGGCAGGAGTGAGAACTGCCAGTGGTCAGAGGGTAGGGGAAGAAGTGAGATGATTTGGACTTCTAAGTAACAATCCACCCAGGGAAATGCGGCTATTAAAGCCAACTGTTGGATAAACAAAGGAGATGGAAATTTACTTCTAAATTAATCTGAATTAATTTAATTTGAGAGCATGCACGGTCAAAGGGATAGAACACTTACTTGTCTAGTAGTCAGGCGCCTTTGCAGCTCTGCTACTGACTCTGAGTAAATTGCTTTGCCACTTAGTCCTTCAAAGAGATAATGACAACTGTCCCTTGCTTTGTTCCCAAGGATTCTTTCAAGAGGTGAGATAATGCCCGTACTGTGTTCGAAGATCTGCAGGAGAAAGCTCTAAATTTAAATATTTGATTCATTTGTAATTAGGCATTAATTTTACAATTTTTTTTTTTTAGCTCTTACTAAGTATTCAGTGCTGTGGCAGGTGTTACGCAGAGACAGGAATGAATAAGCCTAAAGTCCTGTATTCATGGAGCTGGCAATTGAGTAACAGCACCACTCAAAAATATGAATGAGTGTTATTTAGGCTATATGGAGTACACACAAGAAGGAAGATAGAAGAAAAGTAGCAATCACTTTCTATCATGAGGAAATGGGGAAGAGTTTTTGGAGAAGGGGAACGTTATGTGAACTTTGAAGTTTGTCTAGGACTTTAAAGGACAAAGATATGAAAAGGGCCTTTCCAAAGGAGAAAGAGTACAGGCAGAAAAGTAGTGCCTGATTTGAGGAATGGCAAGTAGTCTAGTTTGGCTGTAGCATAGAGTATATGCAGGGAAGTTCCCACTGCCGTTGAGTCAACTCTAACTGTGCTCCATAGAGTTTCCAATGGCTGATTTTTCAGAAGTAGATTTCCAGGACTTTCTTCCAAGGCAGTTCTGGGTAGATTTGAGCCTTCAACATTTTGATTAGCAGCCAAGTGCTTAACTATTTACACTACCCAGGAACTACATGCAAAAAAGTAGTTGGGGTTAAAGAGAGAAATTTAGGTTAGGATTAGATTACAAGACCTTTTAAACCAGGCTAAGGAATTTGAACTTCATTCTTTTTGTAAGGAGGAGGACATATGATAGCTCATGGTATTGAGCAAAGTGGCTGGAACTTTACTTTTGTAGTTCTGAACAGATTGGAGTAAGGATACATTGGAGGTCAGGTGACTAAGGTATTGGAATAATTCCAGGTGTAAAGTATTAAAAAGATGAGTAAGAATAGTGGCAGTAAGAATGAAAATGAGAAAGGAGAGAGAAAAATTTTAGAGACAGAATTAATATGAAATTATGACTATGTTATTTGAGGAACAGTGAGGAGTTTAAGAATGACTCCTAGATTTATGAACCTAGGAGATCAGGAAGATGTAAATAAGAAAGTAGGAGAAGGTCTGAAGAAAACAATAAGTTAACGTTTGAGTATGTTGAGTTTGCGATATAAACATTCATCCAGGTGAAAATGTTCAAATGATCAGTCAATGGTTGAAACTGTGGAATTGGTTTCCAAAGAGAGATATTGCTGCTGAAGATATAGGTTAGGAAAAATCATTTGAACAGAGTTAAAATTTGAAATCATTATATATGGATGATACAATTATCATAGAGATTATTGAAAGAGAATTGAAGAGAACTGAAAACAGAACCTTAGGTAATACCTACACTATAAAAAACAGAAAGAAGAAATTGAAACAGCAGAAGAGATAGAGACAAATGGTCAAAACAGTAGAGAAATCCAGAAGGCTGGGGAATCATGCAATCTAAGAGAGCACACAATTTCTATAAAGAGAGGTTAATGTAATGAACTGTATTAAATGTTGCAGAGAGGTCAAGCAGAGTGAGAGCTAAGAAAAGACTGAAATCTAGTGGTTAGGAGGTCATTAATGATCAAAAAAACAGTTTCAATAGAGGGGTAGAGAAAAGCAGTTTGACTGCAAGTGGGTTGAAAAGTGGGTGGTGATAAGTAGGAGAAGTAACTACAGATTATATTTTTGAGATGGTTGGCGGTGAAAGGAAGGCTAGATATTATGCCATAAGCTTCAGTGAAAATATGCCATAAGCTTCATAGAAAAAGTTTTGTTAGTTTAATTATTTTGTTTTGTCTTCTTTTTGGTTAGGAGAGACCAGAGTGTAGTAGTGGGCATTAAAAAAAAAAAAGTTGCTGTGGAGTCGATTCCAACTCACAGTGACCCTCTAAGACAGACTAGAACAGCCCCATAAGGTTTTGCAAGGTGAGCCTGGTGGATTCAAACTGCCAAGCCCTTGGTTAGCAGCTATAGCTTTTAGCCACTATGCCACCAGGGTTTCCAGTAGTGGGCATAGAGAAATACCAAAGATGCAAGAAAGAAGGAGCTAATAGATGGAAAAATGTGTGCCAAAATAGAACAGAAGGAGAGGATGGAAGGGATTAGTTTTGGAAAGAAGGAGGGATGTATTTTTTCTGACAGATAAGACAAAAGGAAAAGGTGATGAGAAAAGACCCATAGAAACTCTGAGATGGGTGGTGGGTCAAAGGAGTTCATTCAGGGTGGTCTTTTTCTCAATAAAGAACTTGAGTTATTTACTGAGTTTTGAGGTAGAATGTGACTGAAGGCTTAAGGAGAGTGAAAATGATTTAGTATAACTATTGTGGAGATTACAGAATGGCATCAAGAAAGAGTAAATGAAAGAATTGCTGAGTGGCAGCCAAGGACCAAAGGAAGGTAAACCTAATCATTACAGTTTCTTGACTTCCTTCAGCAGTGTTCAGCTGCCTGTATAAAGAGAGTGGAGAAAATAGACATTGGGAATTATTGAGGGTCTGGGGGTTATGCAGCAGATACACAGAAAGTCAAGAGAACTAATAATTAAAATATTTAAATGTTTGACTATGGCATCTAGAATAGATACGAAGCAGGTAAAACCAGAAGTGGAGTGCTATCTGAGAAATAGAAAGGGATTAAAGGACATTTAGTCATGATTATGCAAAATGTCAGTTTAGTAAATATGAGGAAGTGAAAAATAAGGAGGTCACAGGATAGAAGGGAGAATTTCAGAGTTCAGTATTTAGAAGTCATGAGTTCTAAACCATGATTGGTAATGAGATTTTACTGGCTTGATGAATAGCTGATACAGCATAAATTATATGTATATTAATATTATTACTCTTTAAAGATCTAGAATTGTTGAGACAAAATCAGAGTTATCAGGTTATATACTGAGTGACATTATAAAGCTGAAAATCATGCTCAGAAAAGTAATGAGTTGGGGAAAGAAAGAAAACAATCATTTTGTGGGATCCCTGGGTGGTACAAATGGTTGAGCACTTGGCAGCTAAATGACTGGTTGGCAGTTTGAGTCCAGCCAGAGTCACCTTGGAAGAAAGACCTGGTAATCTACTTCCAAAAAAAATCAGCCTTTGGAACACAATTCTACTCTGGCACACATGGGTGACCATGAGTCAGAATCAACTTAATGGCAACTGGATTTTCAATTTATCTATCATCTATCTATCTATCTATCTATCTATCTATCTATCTATCTATCTATCTATCTATCTATCTATCTATCTATCTATCTATCTATCTATCTATCTATCTATCTATCTATCTATCTATCTATCTATCATCTATCTATCTATCTATCTATCTATCTAATCTATCTAATCTATCATCTATCTAATCTATCATCTATCTGTCATCTATCATCTATCTACCTACCTATCTATGATCATCATCTATCTATCATCTACCTACCTATTTGTCTATCTGTATTACCAAATTTAGTCTTCCCTACAGTCCTTTGACATTGTCATATCATGATCCTCCGACTCCCCACCCCCCCCAATTTTTTTATAGATGAAGTTAAGAATTTTGACAGAAGTCCTATAGTTATTGAATGGGCATTGTTATTCTCTCACCACTAGGTCTTGCTTTCATAGGCCATTTACCTTAGCATAAACTGGGTGTAAATAGACTAAGGAGCCCACCATGATTTTTGTCCCTAGTGAGCCTTATTTACACAGTTGCTGAAGAATCTATGGTCGGTATATTATTTCCTTGCCTCACTAGGAGATAGTTGATATCCTAATGTAAATCTCTAAGTATAAGCTTTCCTATGATTACAGGGACATAGAAATGGGTAACGATGGTTCAAACCCAGCAAATAACTGATTCTCCAGAGCATCACTTTGAAATTTGGAAGTAGATTTAGACTTAGGCTTAGGTGGATGCCCATTTTCATCCTTTATTGTGGCCATTTGAATTTAGGCTGCATCTACATGCCTTCAGAGACAAGAGGCAAATGAAAAGTTTTCCAAGCACTGTATTTTACAAATTGAGCAGCTCAGTTCCTTGAAATGTTAGCATGGCAGAAAAAGGAAACACTTCTGGGGTTTCCATTGATCTTGACACTGAGAAGACAGGCCACACTGATTGATTTGACAGAAGCATATGATCAAAAATCATAAACCTAAAATCCTTTACCATCATATGAACAACCACAGCTTTAGCTTCATAGACCTACATTCATTTTCACACACTCTTGACATTGCCTCAATTTTGAGTCAGATTTTAATGCAATTTATATGAATAAAACATATACATAACATCATTACTAAAGTGCAGTGAATTACTTAATATGACCCTTCTAGCCATAGTCTTTGTGGCTCCCATACAATGACTGGGTGGGACTATTCAAATGAAGTGTTTATGGGCCACTAAAGGGATTGGATAGCTTGCTAATAATGTAAATAAGGTACTTGCCACACTTTTGGGGGTGGGAACATGCAAATATGGTGTACAGAACCCTAATGAGGGAATTTGTCAGTTTTGCCATCCCGCTAGGCTTAAAATGAGCCATACTAGAGGTGAGAAGGGAGGATCTTACCACCACCAAGAAAAAAGATCCAGGAGTGGAGCATGTCCTTTGGACCCAGGATTCCTGTGCTGAGAAGCTGGGGAACCAGGAGACTGAGAGAGAGAGTTGTAACACAAAAGATGGTGAGAAGTGACAGGAGAGAAATGGCAGCAGCAGAGGCAAGAGACTAGCAGCAGATGGAATGGTGGGCTTCCTGGTCCATGGAGTGAAAAAGCTGAGTGCCTTTTGCAAGGAGGCTGCTGGTGGAGTAGGGTGCCTCTGGGCACTCGGTAGAGCTAGGTTTGCCAACCCATGGGGCTAGAGCTAAGCACCTTCAGGCCAAGGATTACTGGCAGAGTGAGGTGCCTCTAGATACTTACCAACAGGGCTAAACAAGCTTTGTAACACTTGTCTGAGCAGGGCAGAGGCCAGGCCGAGGGGCCAAGAGAGAGACCTGCCTGTTGGCATGGCTAAGAAGAGGCTCTCCTGATCAAAGAACTATCCTAAGCATTCCCTAACCTTAATGGTAACCTGTTACTTCCCTAATGAACCCCACAACTGTGACTATGGTCTGTGACTTTTGTGGGGCCATCACAATGAATTGCTGAACCCAGCAGAGAAGTAGAGAGTGCCATAGGAGGGACAGTTGGAGTCAGAATTGGTAAAAACGTTGGAGGGTGGAGGCATGTCTGACCTCAGCCTCACAGGGATCAGCCTTGGGTTGTTGATCTTGATTCTCCTTCCTCCTTGTGAAGTTAGAGGAGGTCAGATGCGCACCCACCACATACCATTTTTACAATTACAGATAACAACTGTTACATTTCAGCTGTGTTCTTTTTAGCAGGAGAAATGGCACTCAGTCTACTCTACCTGGGGCTTCTGAAACAGCATCTCTGACTCAATTAACTGGTCATTTCAGTGAAACAGTCATTACAGTCAAACTATTGGTTTAATAATGTTTTCTTTCCCCACTTAACTGACTGGTTATTTGACTGGAGTCACTAAATCACTCGGTGTTTCGGCATTGTATGGATATAATCTATAAAGATTATCTGGGTAGAATAGGTGAATTACTCTGTTATATATGTAAAAATATTATATATCAGAAACAGCCAGCTAAATGCTAAAACTAGTCCCTTAAATATGTCAGTGTCGAGATGGCCTTTGTTTCAATTCTTTCTATTTGAATCCCTTGCCACCTTTAACTATTATAAGAAGTTCACATTTTTCAGCCACACACTTGGCAGCCAGCAGAGATGAAATATTTTATGAGCATTTATACAGTAATAAATTATGGACATTAAGCACATGTAATGATGCCAAATTACAGAAAGTCAAAGAACAACACAATTTGCATATGTATCTGAAGTTTCTGCACAACAGTGGAAAGTATAGTCATTAGATAAGTTATTTGCACACATGAAAGATTTATCTTAAATTTAGGAATGAACCAGTGCATTTATTGATTCCAGTGACTGTTCCATTCATTAAATGCCTCCTAAATGGCCTGTGTTTCTGGCTGCAAAGTCATCATGTGCCATTAAGCATTATGGAAAATGTCAGCATGCTATGATTCAACAACATTAAAAATGCAGAAAACAAGGGTAAGTAGAAAGATGAGTTAAATTCAAAAGAAAATGGTTTAATAAATTTGAGATTCTGATTTTAATTAACTTAAATCAAATGACATGAAGAAAATTTAGGTTTATATAAATGATGGTGGGATTCCATTCTTTGAAAAAATGTAGTGATTCTTTGTGGATTTGGCCAATCTTAACAGCATCTTGAATACAGAGATTCTGGAATAATACTATTCTCCATCCACAATGCCAGCTACGTGTGTTGTGGCTCATCTAACTGCCAGATCTCTGGTTCTTTTCTGATTTGTTGTTGTATATTCTCTAACATTGCCCCTGAACCAGACTGGGCCAATGAGCATTACAGGGTGGTCTTTGAAGCCCTTCATATTGCTTCCCATTTCTATTCCTCTTGCCCTGCTTTAGATGTCCCATCTTCTCTAGAACTGCACTGTGCGATACAGTAGCCACTAACCACATGTGACTGTTTAAGTAAAAATTAATCAAAATTAAATTAAAAATTCAGTTTCTCAGTCATTCTAACCACATTGCTATCACTGCAGAAAGTTTTAGTGGGCAATGGTGCCCTAGAATCATTATCTTGTATAGGTGCTTGCCCAGGACTCATGCTCTCTACTAACATGAAAACAGAGTGCATTAACACACTACTCTTACCCAGATCCATTTGCATAATAATAAAAGAGCTTTTGGAACGCCAAATGGCCTTCACAGTCAAAGAAATTTGGATTTTAAATAGTGGAATTTCAGATTGCAAGAAAAGTAGGTGTGGGAGTTATTTTAGGTAAGAGATTTTTTCTCACGCCATTCAGATCACATCACACTCTAAAGTAGCCTTGCAGTCACTGATATGTAGAACTCTGTTCATTCATGTTTTCATTCTTTTGTTCATTCCATTCATTTCATTTACTATTTAGTTTTTCTTTCATTCATTCATTTATTCACCAATTCATTCATTTGTTCACCAATTCATTCATTTATTCCTTTGTTCATTCTATTCATTGCATTTCTTTTGTGGCTGTTCATTTCTGTGTGCCGGAGATACAGTAATGATCAAAACAGACATGGCTTTTATTTTCAGTTCACAGTTTAGCAAAGGATAGAAACAATTAAACAGGCAATTATAATATTACATGATAAGTGCTATCATAGAGGCAGTAAAAGGGAGCACATATCCTGGAAATGCAGCCAACATGGACGTGGGCAATAAGGGGGCTGGAGGTAACCAAAGAAAGAGTTTTTCTTTTTGTCGTTGTTTTAAAGTGAAACCTAACCTAAGACCTAAGGGATGCGTAAGAGCTAGTAATAAGAATGAGAAGAGAAATGGTGTTTCAAGCAGAGTATATACAAGGGCTTAGAGGCAATATATCAGTTTGTGGTTAAATTTGTGTAGGAGAAGCACTCTGGGAGTAGAGGGTAGAGGGCACCAGATCTTGCCTTATCCTATTCAATTTGATGGTAAGGTGAAATACTCGCTTCTGGTTATTTTGACATACCAGAAGAAAAGGTCTATGGTGTCAAATTATTTTGAGGGATTTCAAACATTCTTTCCTGTCTTTATTTGCATTTCTCTCTTGCCTAGCCTAGCATATTCATTCTTCTCCTTCCTGCCTAAAAAAAAAAAAAAAGCTATTGCATCAAATTCTGACTCATAGCCAACTGCCTTATAGGGCTTCCAAGGCTGTAAATCTTTACGGAAGCAGACTGCTGCATCTTTCTCCCTCAGAGCAGGTTCGAACCTCTGGCCTTTCGGTTAACAGCTGAGCACTTAACCACTGCACCATTTGAGCCCAGCCTGACCTGTCTTCCTAGGCACTGCCAAAATTTTTCAAACTTGCCTGATTTCCTTTCTCTTCCTAATCAAAATGTGTTACCTTTCTGTTCTGTTTTCATTGGGCCTTGCTAGGAGAATGATTAGATAATATAAGTATGGATACAGAAGTGGAAAAAGCCTACTCTATTACACTTCTGGAGCCCTAGTGGTGTAGTGGTTAAGAGCTTGCCTGCTAACCAAAAGGTTGGCAGTTTGACTCCACCAGCTACTCCTTGGAAACCTTACAGGGCAGTTCTACTCTGTCCTATAGTGTTGCTATGAGTTAGAATCTTTATGGAAGCAGACTGCCATGTCTATCTCCCCTGGAGCAGCTGGTGGGTTCAAACTTCTGACCTTTCAGCTAACAGTTGAGTGCTTAACCACTGCACCAGTAGGACTCCTTTTAGGCTAAAGAAGAAACCCTAAAGATGGGATTCCATGCAAACCATATGCATAATAGGCTATATCAGTGGTTTTCAGAGTGTGTGTAGAATACCTTAGAGCCAGTGGAAGTGTGCACCTTGGGATGGACTGGGGAAAATGGGACACTAACTATATATGATTTTTTGTTCTTTAACTTCCTATTTAACTAAAGAAACTCCTCTTTTGTTTTCTGACAGCATTCTGTGTAAGACTTCATAAAATCCACAAACCACTGGATTCTACCATTCTTTAAGTGTACAAACCTTGTCTTATACATTATGTCTCTCTCCCCATGCCAGTGCAGTCCCTTGAACATTGCACGTACTCACGAAATGTATTTGAAAAAGTGAGTGAATGAGTAAAGGAATAAAGTAACAGTATAGGAATTTTGGGCCCCTCCTTTCCTATGCCAATCTCTGAATTTACCCTATGCTTCCTATGATCTTTAGGCCGTGTGTAACTTTGAATTTGTTTCTTTCGAGTTTTATTTATCTATATATTTTAGTGACTTCATTTAATTTTGCAAGCAGTTGAGTGCTTAGTAGCATTTCTGATCTTAGTAAATTTGGGGACTAACACTAATTTCACTATTACACATATTAACTTATTATTATTGTTTCTACTAATAACAAAACAATTATTGAACGCTTCCTTTTCATATGCATTACCTCCTTTAATATACGCCACAATTCTGTGTGGTAGGTTTTATTATCTCCATTTTGTAGAGAAAAAGAAAGATCAAATAATATGCCCCAAGGTATGCAGAGTTAGTGAGAAAAGAAGCTAGGATACAACTCTAGATTTATCTGATTCCACACCTCATGTTCTAAAGCGTTATAGTAAACTAAACAGCCTTCTCTACACTATGCTGCTTTTTAAATTTCTTTTCTTCGTTTGTTTCTTAAAATACACCAGCATAATCAATACCTTTATTCACAAAACTTTTTGTGTTAGAAGAAATCTACTCTCACTGACCTCTTGATCTCTGCAATGCTGCATCATGATGCCTCATGTATGGGCAAAGAAAGAGCATCTCCAATTCTAATTGGCTGCATTTTTAATGGCAACCTCATTTCTGCAAGCCTGGCTGAGTACCACTCTGAGTAAGGAAAGGTAGGAGCAATGAAGGTTGACATTTCAGCATACCAGCATATATATAGCTATGCATGCTAAAACTTGCATCCTAAGTTATCTGAACAGTCTCTCCAAAATCCCACTACCTGACTCGGTTAAATTCTTTCAAAAACAAGTTATGCGCTTTCCCAAGTGAACTACGCATCTATATGGTACCAAATGATCCAAAATCTGGCAATAGAAACCATTTATTCACCAGTGAACTGAACTTGAGTACCACTGTGTATGCATGTAGATAGCAAGGGCTAGGTCAGGATGCTTCAAATTAAGTATGCAGAGTAGCTTCAGTCAGCTATGATCTTGCAAAGTGTACCCTGTAGATTTAGAAACAAAACCTGCGTGGTATAATGAAAAAAAAAAGCTCTAGGTAAATGAGCAGTTGAATAAGCACAGATCAAAGAATCACTAATTAAGCAAAATGTATCAAAGGAATAAGAGGCAAAAGTCTAAGAGGAGAAGGTGACCAGAAAGCTAAATATTTAGTTGAACCATGTGACATTGCCATTTTTATAGATCACATCCAGTTTAATATTGGCAATTTCATATGGTTCAATATAAAAAAATTTCCTCAAAGAAAAAGAAGGGCAAAATAAAGACAGTGGAAGCTGGCAAGTTTTCAAAATGTGAAACTGAAAACTACAGGAGGGAAGGGGAACAAAGAATCTATAATTTATTTCTGACCCTTAGACCTGTTCTGAACATTATACTCTTTTACTAAGAATGAGATCCCGGGTGGTTTTTGTAAAGAATCTCTTCTTTTGGTCTCTGTGGTCAGGGTACTGGATATAGTGGATTGGAATAAAAAATGGATGAAGCAAACTGTTCCTGGATGAATCCAGTCACTATGGAAATTTTCTGAAGGTCATTTGGTTTTGCTTAACTATACTACGTGTGTGGTCTCAGAGTAGTGTTTTTAATCAGGGATCCACAATCATTTTTTGTAAATATTTTAGACTTTGCGGGCCATGTATGGTCTCTGTCACATATTCTCCTTTTTTTCTTAAACAATCATTTAAAAAAAAATCTTGGCTTGAGGGCTGTACAAAAAGAAGCCACAAGCTGAATCTGGTATGTGGGTGTAGTTTGCTTATCTCTCTTTTAAATGAAGATTTGGACATACATTTTAGGTTTTCTTCTTTCAGATTTACTATGATTTCCCCTTTGATTTCCCGCTTTCTATCCTACTTGCCTCCTCCTCTTCTATTTTTCAAAATTCAGGCTGATTTCTAACCCTATCCCTTCCATTGAAAACTGTAAGAACCTGGGTTAGTCGCTTTTATTAATAGGACTTCCTCTTCTGAAAAATGAAAAGGTTGAATTCTGTGATGGCTAATGTCCTCCAGTTTTATTTTTAACCAATAATTGGAAAAATAAACAGAAAAAATTCCAGAGACACATGCTGGGAAAGCCAAAGTTTCTAAAAGGGAAAACAGATTTTACAAAAGATTGAATCCCTAAATTGTATTTCTTTCCTCACACATGAGATTCAGAAATATTTACCTTGCATCGATGTCATCCCATATACCCTTATCTTAAGCTTGTTGCTTTCCTTCAAGATTTAGCAGCAGTCTTCCAGCTGGACTGTTTCCATTTGCCACTGACCATGACATCCAAAGGGAAGGAGAAGATGAGGTCAGATGTTTCCCTCCTTCTCCTTCTGAAAGCAAAGTAAAATGTACTTTTAATGATTTTGGAAAGATGCCCTATCTCTCAATTTTTTGCATTTGAAATTACATTACTTGTCCAGAATGTAAAATTAGATCCTACCTAGTCACTTGTATCTTCAATTATTACCTTTGAACAAAAGACTTTTTCCCCTTGGGGTTCTAGGCTACTTTTTTCAATCTTAATCAAATCAGTAGTTGATTTATGCAATACTTTGAGTTCAAATGTGGTTACCTCCTAATTCTGCAGAAGAATATGAAGGCATTGATAACATAAGATAGAGTAAAGAAAGAGACATTTCTCATCCTTTTACTGACTCTTGGGTCACCATACAGCTTCCACATAATGGTCAGGTCACATGTAGCTCATTGGAATCTTAAAACTGGAAGATATTTAACTCCAATTTATTAAGATGGAGATGGTAATAAAGCCTAATGTGAAAAGACTTGCCCTAGTTAACTAGCTATTTAGGGTCTGAGCCAGGACTAAAACCCAGGCCTTATAACATTAAGTTTGAGCTTTTTCCATTACACCATTCAAAGTAACTTAAAAGTCTGTCTAAAATACTCATGAATTCGTAGTTGTGACTAGCAAAGACAATACCTATTTTACCACCCAGTTTTTAATAGAGGTAAAGAAATCTTCTTAAAAGACTCTGGGGTAAGGTGCACAGAGAAAAGTTATTCTTTCAAACACTCAGTTCTAGGCCTGACGAAACATGGATGTTCTCTCCTCCTAGCTTCTAGTACTACCTGGAAACATTTTCTAGAATTTCTAGTTAAAACCTCAATACCTAAACACCTTTGCAAATAATCAGCAGAGGAAATGTACAGAAAGGGTCCTCTCCATTCCTCCTGCATCTCCTACTCCGCTCAGCACATAAAGAGAAACCTCAATAACTTATCCTTCAGGGAGGGAGATACAACCCTTCCTGATCTGATTTGGCCCTTTTAAGCACTCTGCTATAGCATTTGAATCAAAGGAAGATGTAAACTGGCGGATAGCAGGGGCTGCATCTATTTAATTTGTACCATATAGTACTTAGAATGGCGCCATGTATATGTGGGCACTTGATAAATATCACTTGAGGAGAAATGCGTTCCAAATGCATTTGTTGGCAATAGGTTTATTTTTCATCCCTTTACTGATTGGGAATCTAAATGTCATATCCTTCCCACTTTATGCTTCTTAAACAAAGGCTTCACTTTTCCCACTGGTACAAGAGAGCATTTTCAATGAGAGTAGACCAATCTTAAAAGTGAGAGAGCTTCATGGAGAGAATGAGAAAAAGTCCTAAAAAATCTGTCTCAACTACAGACCACGCAAATCAGAAGATTTACAGTCCCTGGCTGAGATACCTCAGGACAGGAACATTTTCCACTTACTTTCCTCTGTAGGGACCAAGGAACTTTCTGAGTTTCAATGACATATTGAATGTGACTTATCAAATTAAATTAAGCGTTGTCAAAGGATGAATATACCAATTTCACCAAGTCATTTTTTTTTTTTTTTGTCTTAGGTACCTTCATCCATTAGCTTGAATGGGAGCTCTTAGCTTCAGGCAAGTACAAAATCAGTTACATAATTGAATAAAAATATTTTCATAATATTTTATTAGTAAATCAATAAATAAGTGTGGATCACTGTGGAGAAACCAAAACTTAATGGTATCATACTAAGCGGACTGTGAAATCAAAAAGAAAAACGTCAAAATGAAATCAACCAATCTCATCTTATTATCCAATCTAAAAAGAGCAAAATAGTGAGAAGCTTTTTTCTCTGAATCTTATTTATTTTGTTGTTGTTGTTGAGAATATACACAGGAAAACATACACCAATTCAAGAGTTTCTACATATACAGTTCAGTGGCATTGATTACATTCTTCACGTTATGCAACCATTCTCACCCTTCTTTTCTGAGTTGTTCCTCCCCCATTAATATAAATTCACTGACCCCCCTAAGGTTCCTATTTAATCTTTCAAATTGCTGTTGTCAATTTGATCTGGAATAGCTAGTTCTTAAAAGACCGTAATGCTCAAGGCAGACCTTTTTTTCTAGTTAAGCTAAACTATCATTAGGTTTTAAGATAACTTCAGGGGATATTTTTGGTTTAAGATTTAAAGATTATCTCAGGGCAATAATTTCAAGGGTTCATTCACCCTCCATGGCTTCAGAAAGTCTAGAGTCCATGAGAATTTGAAATTCTGCTCTACATTTTCCCCCTTTTGATCAGGACTCCTCTATGGAATCTTTGATCAAAATGTTCAGTAATGGTAGCCAGGCACCATCCAGTTCTTGTGGTCTCATAGCAAAGGAGGAGGGTGTTCACGGAGCCAATTAGCCATGTATTTCATACCCTTCTCCTATTCCTGACTCTCTTTCTTCCCTTGTTGCTCCAGGTGAATAGAGGCCAATTATTGCACCTTGGATAGCTGCTTGCAAGCTTTTAAGACTCCAGGCACTACACAATGAACTTAGAGGTAGAACAGAGAAGCACTAAAAACATTATTTAGGAGGGATGCTGGTGAGGAGTGAGCTTCTAGGATCAGGTGGACACTTGAGACTATGTTGGTATCTCGTTCCTGGAGGGGAGATGAGAGGGTAAGAAGCTGGCGAAATGGACATGAAAAGAGAGAGTGGAAGGAAGGAGCAGGCTGTCTCATTAGGGGGAGAGCAATCGAGAGTATGTAGCAAGGTGTATATATAAGTTTTTGCGTGAGAGACTGACTTGATTTGTAACTTTTCACTTAAAGCACACACACAAAAAAATTATTAGGCCAATTAACTGGGATGTCCCATAAAAACCATGACCTATCCTCCGAAGAACCAAATCTCACAAGGTGTTTGGTTGTACATAAGCAGTCTCAGCAGCTACTCTTTGTTGTCATTATTTTAAATATATCTATCACACATTTGCCAATTCAACTTTTTACAGATGTATAACTTATTGACAGCAATTACAATAATCAGCTGTGCAATTCCCTTAATCAATGTGATTTTTCCATCAGCGTTAACCCCCCTTTCCCCCTTGCTCCCACTCCTGGTAACCACTAATAAACTTCGTCCTCTATATATTTCTATATATATATGTACAGAAGTGAAGTCATACAATATTTGTCCTTTTGTGACTGGCTTATTTCATTCATCGTAACATCTTCAAGCTCCATCACAATGAAGCATTTATCAAGACTTCATTTCTCCTACTGGCTGCATAGTATTCCATTGTATGTATGTACCACATTTTGTTTATCCACTTATCTGTTGATGGACATTTAGGTTGTTTCCACCTTTTGACTATTGTGAATAGTGCTGCAATGAGTATGTGTGTACAAGTCTCTTGTTGAGTATCTGCTTTCAAGTCTTTTGGGTACATACCTAGGATATCATTTTATTATCCAACCTAAAAAGAGAACAAAATAGTAAGAAGTTATTTCGATTTAATGTCTATCTTCCTTGGGGATATGGCAGGGACACTTTTAAATATCAGCCTTTCAGCTCACTTATGTCTCTTTAAATAGATTTTGAGTAGATCAGTAAAATAACTATCACCAATGCTGGCAGAGGCATCACACTAGTGCCTGCCATTACGTTCATGTGAGTAACCTAGATATATAAGACATATATTTGGTCCCTGTGATATTTGTTTGTTTTTATTTAATATTCTTTTTGAATCAACATCTAACACAATGAGATCATCTATCTTACATTGAATGCAAGGAAATAGCCTCATGTGATGGTTAGGCAGACATCATCAAGCATTATACATGACGTGGGAAAGAAATTTAGTGATAGAGAAGCACAGAGGACAACCTTGCCTACGGAAGAATTTATTTTACTAAACGTTCTGTAGAATGGAGAGGCAGTCTCAGAGCCTCTGCTCTGAGCACTTCACTTCCCAGTGTATTTTAGGTATGAAATGCATTTTAATAGCCCATTTTATAAATGAACTAACCTCACTCATCAGATGACTAGAAATGAGACCACATTGGTGATGCTATTTATCAAAGCCTTTTTTCCTTCTGAGAACAAATGACTAAATCGCCTTTTCCACCCATGGGAAAAAAAGAATCCAAAAAGGAAGCATGGGCCAATTAACAGACTGAAGAAAACAGTGCATGTGGCGAAATTCCAAATAGAAAGGTGTAGAAGTTAAATCTACTTTGGCTGAATAAAAAAAAAAAATTTTTTTTTTGGCTGAATGCATAGCTTTAATTGGCAATTTGAGCCTAATACTGCCCATTAAGAATGTGCTCAAAGCATTCCAGAGGTATGGTGTGGTGTACAATATCCGATGTGCTGCCTAGCTTTGAGAATGCCCACATCTGCAGTGCAGGATGTTCCTCCCACTCTGGGTTCAAATCTCCAGTGACAGTGCAAGAAGGCCTGAAGAGCTACAGCATGGGGTGGGGGGCGGGGGTGGGGGGGTAGAAACAAGTCAGAGAGCAAAGGATGAGAGGGAGACAGGAAAAAAAAATTACAATGTGAGCTCCATCTCAGCAGCAGGCTACTTATTACAACAATTAATAGAGAATCTTTTTGACACCGCTGTCTTTATCAGAGGTACTACCTTTATCAGAGATACTACCTACTGTCTTTATCAGTAGGTACTACTACCTACTTCTCACTTATCGACTATCTTGTTATCTGATATTTCGAATTTATGGCAGTATTAAAATCTACTCTCCAACTGTTTTGCGCAGTAACGAGACGGCAGGCATGGTTGCAACGGCTTCGGATCATCCCCCTCCCCCCGCCGGAGGAGGGTCTCTGCGGAGCCTCCCCAAAGCTGGGCTATGCTGTCCCCACCCTCCTCTACCTCCTGCTGGTGGGCGAACTGAGTCCAGCTGCTGAATGGGGCTGGCCTCCTCCATGGCCACGGCCTCCTAGAGGACTCACAGCCAGCACTGAGCCAGTGGGTGCCCGTTCTGGGTTCCAAGTTCCTATTCAGCCTGAGGTCCTAAAGCTCTAAATTGCTGTGGGGTAGGAAGGGAGGAAAGAAAGAGGCATCAGAGAGGGAGTTTGGAAGAAATACATTTGAATTTAATGACACCTGAAAGTGAGCCACTTAGGGCTTGAAGCATCTTCCTTGGTGGGGCCCAACTCCCAGCGACCTTGCAGGAAGCCTGGAGCTTCTGGTGACTCGCCAGACCCCCCAGAGGGCAGAACAGGCTCCAGGATCCTGAACTCAAGGCTTCTAGGGGTGGGAATACAGCTCTGGAGGCAGCTCTGTGAGGGAAGCTCTGACCCAGCATAGGAGGAAGGTGAAGTGGTTAAGCCTTCGAGTCATGCAGCCTGGCTTTATCCCGCTTTGTCTCCTCCAAACCTCCTTCTCCACAGAAGAACAATCCATAACTGGACTCATCACAGTGATGAGCACATCCGTAAATCTTAGCTGTCGTTATTTCTATGATTATATTTTCTAAATTAAAAAACAGACAAATGAATGGTCTGAAAACAGAAAAAAGTATCTTCCATTTTTGTATAACACAGATTTTCGCATAACGACCTGGTAAATCTATGTTGATAAGTGAGGAGTGGGTGTACTAACATCATCTCAGTTACTAAGACTCAAAACCATTGCCTGACTTTCTTATTTTCATCTTCCATACTGAAGTTATTTAACAATTTCTGTTGATTTTTTTCTTTTTTTTTTTTCCCTGTCTCTAGTCTATTTCCACGAACAGTCCAATTAAAGGTTTTGTTATCTCATGCCTGGATTGTTAAATAATCTTTTAACTGGCTTCTATGACTAACCTTTACCCAATATAACAACCCTCCCCATTAGATTGTGCCCCCTATTCTTCATCCTACACATCATTGTCAAACCAATCTTTCTAAAACAATATTGTTACTCTACTTTTCAGAAATTTGCAGCAATTCCAAATGGCCAATCCAAACTTCTCTACTTAAATTTTAAGGTCCTAGATAATATGACCCCATACGAACTTATTTCCCACTAGTACATATATGGTGCATCTAGTCAGGCTTATCTTCATATTGCTAGGGGAAATATGTGTTTTCATTTCCACACCTCTGTACATTGAAACAACCACCTAGAACTTCTCTGTACCTCCATTTCTTTATCTGTAAAATGGGGATAAGTTCATTATGAGGATTAAATGAGTTACTTAGAACAATGTCCAACATATAATAAGTACTATATAAATGTTTCTTAAGTATATAAATAAAATGAATACACATTTCTCTTTTCCTGTGCTTATTGAAATTCTATCATATAACTCAGGCCCTACTTCCTCTCAAGTATTCACTTGCCACTCCATGACTCACAGCTTAGTTCCCTCTGAACCCTTACCTATATTCTGTACTTACAAGTATAATGCCCAATTATATGTTGCTTAATACCGTTCACTGTTATTTCAGTGACGTATGTTTAATCATCCTGAGTCAATTGTAAGCTTTTTAAGGTCAGGGACGTTTACTTCTCCACTCTTCTTTAGCGCAATGTTTAGTACACAGTACACACCAAAATATCTATTGATTGTAAGACTAAGAGGAAAATCTACAAAATCACTGACCTTTTAATACCAGGCAGGAAGAAGCCTGAACAAATCACTCCTCCTGAAACTTTTGAACTCTTTGTGAGACCCAGTTTAATCCTTTCCCTCTGAAAAAACTCTAGAGCACACAGGACAGAAAGCACTAAACCAAATCAACATTTCAGATCTTGGCAAGTCTTCCAATTACTGTTTACTTCTTTCTTTGTAAGAACCAGCAAATATCACTGGAAATACTTCAAAAGTAGTTTTGCCTATACTTTGCCTGTAAACTAGCATCTGGTCTGCCTAACTACAGCCTTGTTGCCTTAGAAACTCACTACAATCAGTCCACTAAGCACCTAGATGTTTTCCTTTATGCTTATATAAATCACATATTAAGTCAGTATTAAACAAACACATGATAAAACCATAGTTAAAGAAATATTAAACAAATAATTTCTTTTATAACAGTCAGCACAAAGCTGGTTCCTATGAGGTGGAGGTTAAAGATGTCCCAAATGTCCAACTTTTCCAAGTTGCTGTACCACTCCATCACCTCTAACATCAACTACTCCCTCTCCCCTCAGTGCTCTCCTTCCCATCTTTGGGTTCCCTAATATGCTGCAATGTCTCACAGTACTCATGAACTGTATAAAGGAAATGTGTCACATGGTTGTGGAGGCTGGCAAGTCTCAAATTAATGGGTCAGGCATAGGCTTCTCCAGATCCATGCAGCTGCAAGAGCTGATGAACCCAAACTGGCAGTTCAGACCACGGGCTGCTGGCTCACAAGGCTGAGGAAGTTGGTGAGTCAGGTCACATGATAGGCCCCCCAACCCAAGAGGATGTGAAGTCTGGCAAATCCCAAAATTGGCAGGTTAGATAGCAGGCCTCTGGGGAGGTCAATTGATCATGAACTGGATGTGGGATCCAGATGCAGAGAGATAGAGCCTTGCCACACCCCAGGAAAGGACGTAACTTTAGTAAGGGTGGGGTTTGAGTCACACCCTCCTGCAAAGCTGAGACCCAAGACACACTTTATACCAATCCTGCCTTATCAACTTGTAGGGGTCAGAATCCACAACACATAAAATGGAGGACAACCACACAATACTGGGAATCATGGCCTAGCCAAGATGACACGCAATCTCAACTATCACAGGTTCCATGTACCTTATTTGTATGATCCCACTCAATCATTTTGTGTGAGTCACAATGATCATGGCTGGAAGGGCCATATTAACTAATTGATTGCACCACAGGCCATCCCTTGGCTCTTCTAGGCATTGATCCTTTCATACTTGACGGATTAACTCCCCCCTTCCAATCATTTTACCAGTCCAAAACAGTCATTAATGATTAGTCCTTCAGTAGGACAAAAGAGTCTTAACGGTGAAGTTACTCAGATCCAGCCATTCAGGTCTGATTTTCAGGTGTCCATATGATTCGGTCGGGCTCTCCAGCAGTTTGTCTCATCTTCACCCTTTCTGGCCTCCAGCAAAAATTCAAATGAGAGAAGATTATTCCCTTGCTCTGAGTCTGTCTCGAGGTATCAGCAGATGTGGAATATGTGTTCTCCAAAATCCAAATAAACCAACCAAATGTTGGGCCTCTTGCTTTGTCTTGGGGGTAGGTAATAGCAACAACTTATTCTTAGTTTTCTGCGGAATATCATGGGTAGCTCCTGCCCAAGTTACTCCCAAGATTTTCACCATTTAGGCAGGGCCCTGGATTTCTGCTGGATTTATTAACCAGCCTCTCTTGGACATGTGAGCCACTGCTGTATTCATATCAGCCCTAGCCTGTTTTTCAGTGTTTGATAGTAACAATATCACCAATGTAATGTATCATTACACTTGAGATCGGCACCAAGTCCAAGTCTCTTCTAACTAAACTATGACAGTAAGCTGGTGAATTCAGGTAACCCTATGGCAATGTAGTGAAAGTAAGTTGAAATCCTTCCCACATGAAAGCAAGCTGTGGTTGGCTCTTTTCTGAGATTAGTACGGAGAAAAACGCATTTGCAAGATCAGTCATTGAGGACCAGTCTCCTTTAGTCTGCTGTATTTTCTGCACTGTTGATACCATGTCTAGAGCAGCTGAAGCCACAGGTAGCACTATTTTATTTAGGCCTCAATAGTCTCCTGTTAGCCTCCATGAGCCATCTGCCTTTTTCATGGGCCATACAGGATTGCTAAACAGAGAATTTGTTGGTACCAATACTCCAGCCTTTAACACGTCTTTAATCAAGGCAGTAATCTCCTTTTGTCCACCAGGTAGCCTATACTGTTCCAATTTAACAACCTGAGTGGGTTAGGGCAATTCTAATGGTTCCCATTTAGCACGTCCAATCAGTACTGGCATAAAAGGAAACTTGCATGCCTTCAGTTTTACAATATCAAGTAGAGGGTGTGTTCCCCAGTTAGGCATAATATCCATACCAATAATACATTCAGGTAAGGGAGATGCAACTACTTCACAAGACCTGTTTAAATCTTCCAGTTCTCATCCAAACTTTCACCTTAGTCTCATCAACTGTTTTATGCCCATATCCCCCTGGTCTAACCTTAGGCCCTGTCATGAATTGAATTGTGGCCCACAAAAATAACTGTATCAATTTGGCTAGGCCATAATTCCTAGTATTGTGTGATTGTCCACCATTTTATCATCTGATGTGATTTTCCTTTGTGTTGTAACTCCTGTCTCTATGATGTTAATAAGATAGGATTAGTTGCAGTTATGTTAATGATGCAGGACTCAATCTATAAGATTAGACTGTGTCTTAAGCCAATCTCTTTTGAGATATAAAAGAGAGAAGTGAGCAGAGAGACATGGGGAACTCATACCACCAAGAAAGCAGCGCCGGGAGAAGAGCGTGTCCTTTGGACCCAGAGTTCCTGCACGGAGAAGCTCCTAGTCCAGGGGAAGATAGATGACAAGGACCTTCCTCCAGAGCTGATAGAGAAAGCCTTCCCCTGGAGCTGATGCCTGAATTTGGACTTCTAGCGTCCTAGACTGTGAGAATATCTTCTGTTTGTTGAAGCCATTTACTTGTGGTATTTCTGTTATAGCATCACTAGATGACTAAGACAGGCCCCTTCAAGATTTTATTGACAGGTTTGGAAATTACAGCATGTCATGGGTTGAATTATGTCTCCCCCAAAAATATGTGTCATCTTGGTTTGGCCATGATTCAGGTATTCTGTGGTTGTCCTACATTTTGTGATCGTAATTTTTATGTTAAAAAGGATTAGGTTGGGATTGTAACACCACCCTTACCCAGGCCACATCCCTGATCCAAAGGAAAGGGAGATTTCCTGGGGAGTGGCCTGTACCACCTTTTATCTCTCAAGAGATAAAAGGAAAGGGAAGCAAGCAGAGAATTGGGGACCTCATACCACTGAGAAAGCAGCACCAGGAGAAGAGTCCATCCTTTGGACACAGGGTCCCTGCACCTGAGAAGCTCCTTGATCAGGAGAAGCCTTCCTCCAGAGCCAACAGAGAAAGAAAGCCTTCCCCTAGAGCCATTGCCCTGAATTTGGACTTGTAACCTATTAGACTGTGAGAAAATAAATTTCTCTTGTTAAATCCATCCACTTGTGGTATTTCTGTTATGGCAACACTAGATGACTAAAACATAGCACACTGATTTCCTGTGTCCAGGAGCCCCAAGAAGGTCTCTTCCCCACCCTTGGGTCATTTCAACCACACATGTGCTTATGGCTTTGGGTCCCCTGCTGGGGGCTGGTCAGGAAGACCTCGGCCTCCTTGTCTATCCTTATCTTGATCAGCTAACTGAAACTCTGCTTCAAATGGTCCCAGGCAGGAATTCCTATCATTAAATACCTTCCAGCTGGGGTGAATATGACAGACTTGTTTAGGCCTCTTTAATGTTGGGGAACCAGCAGGAGTTTCTGTTGGTCCACCCAACCTCCTGTAGTTCTACCTTAAAAACTTTGTCACAACTCCATCAGTGTCTGCTATATTCATCCCATTTTTCGGTAACCATCTAAAAATCTGTGTCCTGCTGTAGTAAGTTTTTTCCCCATTGCCTCTTCTCATTCTCCTATGAATAACTTTTATGTTTCTTGCATCTGTAAGACCCAAAGACCCATGCAAGGAAGGTATGCCAACAGATCTGAAAAGGCCTCTTGGATTGTTGCTTTGTTTTGCAGTAGCGAGGTAACATGGGATACCCATGTATAAGGGACTCCCTTGATTACCAGCTCTTCCACTATCTGTGTAAGGGGCTGTCGTGGATTGAATTGTGTCCCTCCAAAATATGTGTCAACTTGGTTAGACCATGTTTCCCAGTATTGTGTGGTTGTCTTCTATTTTGTGATTATTATTTTATGTTAAAGAGGATTAGGGTGGGATTACAACATCCTTACTAAGGTCACACCCCTGATCCACTGTAAAGGGAGCCTCTCTGGAGTGTGGCCTACACCACCTTTCATCTTACAAGAGATAAAAGGAAAGGGAAGCAAGCAGAGAGTGGGGACCTCATACCTCCAAGAAAGCAGTGCCAGAAGCAGAGTGCATCGTTTGGACCTGGGGTCTCTGCACTGAGAAGCTCCTAGTCCAGGGGAAGATTGATGACAAGTACCTTCCTCCAGAGCTGACAGAAAAAGCCTTCCCCTGGAGCCGATGCCCTGAATTTGGACTTCTAGCTTACTGGGCTGTGAGAAAATAAATTTCTCTTTGTTGGAGCCACCCACTTGTGGTATTTTTGTTATAGCAGCACTAGATGACTAAGACTCATTGGATGAATATCATGATCAACATAAAGCCATTCCAGCATGGCTTGCATAAGCAGCACATCAGTTGCTTCCTCTGGAGTGGTCCACTGAGTATTTAGAGAGGGAGTGGTGTAGTTTCCCTTCTCAAGGTAAACAAATCTTGCTTCAAATTTTAACTAGTCCACCAAGGTGGCCATCCCCTCTGGGTTAACCTGCTGTGTAAATAGATCTTGTATCATCATTCATGACTGTTCCATAGTGAATTGTGGCTCGTGCATCAACCCAAACAGATTCTTCCATTCTGCAACATTCAAAACTAAGACACTGTCCCTAAATTAGTTGCTCTCCCAATCCATTTTAGTTATGGTTCCTCAGGAAGCTGATGATACCAATCTACAAATTGAAGCAACTCCTTTACACTATGCCCTCTGGTTTCTGTACTGTCTTGGTTTCGCTTGTTTCCCTCCCAGACTACCTTCTTGGTGGCCAATGGTAGTAGAGGAACATCCTGTTGATTGGACCTGATTTTTCCTTTCTGGGTCAGGCTTGAGACTAGTGTTTGTAGCTCTGACTGGACCAGATCTAGGCTTGGTTCAGTGCTTAAATTAGCCCCTACATTCTTTTTCCCTGCTGTTACAGCTATTACATATAACAGAAACCAAGGAATTGTATCTCTGGCCCTTTCCTTATCACTCTTTATTTCCATATGCACCCAATTAGCCAATTCCTCAGGAGTTAGCCACACCCTTTCTAAGTCCCATGAATAGCTTTTGCCTTGGGTAAATGATTGCAACGTAATAGCTGCTTCAATCCACAGGTGTTTTTTATCCCACCCAGAAACCAAAGGTTTCTCATTCTCTGTTTTACCCCCTTTTTTCCAAAACCACTTATGCCATTGATTCTGGGTCATTGCAGTGAAACCCACCTTTCTGACACCAACTAAACAAATAATTTATTTTATAAGGATCAGCACAAACCTGGTTCCTATGAGGCAATGATTAAAAATTTCCCAAATGTCCAACTCTTCGAAGTTGCTGTACCACTTCACCATCTTTAACATCAACTATTCCTTCTCTCCTCAGCACTCTTCCTCCCATCTTTGGGTTCTGTAATTCACTACAGCATCTCACAGTACTCATGACTGTAAAAAGGAAATGGCTCACATGGTTGTGGAGGCTGGCAAGTCCCAGTTATGTGGGTCAGGTGTAGGCTTCTCTTGACCCACACAGCTGCAGGAGCTGACAAACCCAAACCAGCAGTTCAGACCACAGGCTGCTAGCTCACAAGGCTGTGGAAGCTGGTGAGTCAGATCACATGATAGGCCACTGGCCCAAGGGGCTGTGGAGGCTAGCAAATCCCAGAATCTGCAGGTCAGACAGCAGGCCTCAGGGCAGGTCAAAACTGATCATGAACCAGACGTGATATCCAGATTCAGAGAGACAGCCTCACCAGGACACACACATATAACTTAGATGCAGGCCACATCCCAGGAAAGGACGCAACTTTAGTATGTGTGGGGCTTGAGTCACAGCCTCCTGCAAGGCTGAGACAAAAGATACATCTTATACCAATCCTGCCTCATCAACATGTAGGGGTCAGGATCCACAACACACAAAATGGAGGGCAACCATTCAATACTGGGAATCATGGCCTAGACAAGTTGACATACAACCTCAACCATCACATGTTCCATATACCTTATTTGCAATATCCAACTCAATCATTGTGTGTGAGTCACAATGACCATGGCTAGAGGGGCCATAATAAGTAATTCACAGTACCTCAGATATATAGTCATGTGGAACAGAAATTAGATTGAGAATGGAGCCTACCAACAATATTTCAGAGTCTGTATTATACAAGTCATTTCAGCTAATGTTTATGCCAATTCACCATATTAGTATACCATATGAAGTAGCTATCATAGAAGTTCAATACTAACAGAGATTAAAAAATTTTCTCTAAGTTACACAGCACATAGGGCTAGAATTTTGTAGTAGCATAATTACTATTAATAGCAGTAAAAGCTTTTTGAAAACTAAGTGATAGACACTGTGCTAATCCATTTATTACAATGGCAGATGGTTTGGTTTTTTTATGTTTAACTTTAACCATGTACACTATTTAACTTTAACTTTTACCTGACCTCTGCAATACACTGCCTTCCTATGCATCAGAAAACACCTATAGCAGGCTGTTTTCAAGTGGGTACCTTGAGAAAATGAATTTTATTACATTTTAACATTTGTACAGATTTACAAAGTAGTGTAAATGACTGGAGTTATGAAAGACAAATGACAATGACTTCATATGTTAATTTTAAAACTTAACACAATTGCAAACAGACAGATTATTCCATCTGACATGGATTGATGTGGAAACCTGTAAGATATGAATCACTATTTGGATGCAGAATGTGGTTCACAGATCACATAAAACCAAGGGGCCAAGGAGGAAGAGAACTTAGGCAGAAGCAAAACAGGAACAGCCCCTTAGTCACAAAAAACATTCAATTACCTAGTGATGAAGAATTGACATTTATGTTAGAGTAACACGCTAGCTGTGTCTTATTTTAATTCTATGTAAATTAACAAAATGACTAATAAATCATGTATAGTTTATTCCATAGTGTGGCTTCTACTGTTAGACAAAAAAAAATCCCTCATTGTTGCTGTTTGTATGAAATTCTCAATTAAAAATTTCTCTTCAGCTTTACTGAAAAAGTGGGCAGCTGAATGAGGTAGACACGGCACCCAGAATTCTAATGAGCTGAGAGGTCCCCCCAGGTAAGCAGTATACCTTAAAAGTAGTGCCTGAGAGGCACGGCCAAGATGGCTAACTAGTCAGAAACTTCCGCTGAACCCTCTTGCAACAAAGGCCTAAAAAACATGTGAATTGATTACATATATGACAATTTACGAACCCTGAGAATCAAACACAGAACTAAGGAATCGATCTGAGTGACAGGGGAGCAAGGGACGGTGCAGAAGCAGAGACTAGTTGCTGAGCCCGTGCAGTGCCTCATCTCTGATTCCTTGGTGCCCTTCTTTAGCAGGAATGCCACAGAGCTGATGGTAGTTTCCTGAGACATGGCAGATTCAGCAATAGAAGGCAAGCAAAGCGGCACACCCCTGACCCTGTGGTGTGTCTACAGCACAACTGGATGCAGAGTTTAGGAAGCTGCTGCTTCAATGAAAAGAAGGCAAACGAAGTGCTGGCACACCGACCCCCTGGTGTGACAGCCATGGTGTGACTGTGGGGTTTAGGACAAAGCTGCTTTAGGTAAAGAAGGCAAGTGCAGGACTCAGCCCTAACCACCTGGAGCAATCTCAGTGGGGACCCAGCCAGCACACAAAGGCTATACACACCTCTGGAATCTGAGATAAAACAGCACTCTCAACGCAAGATAAGTGACTTTGTCTAATTGACTGTGTGGATCTAATAGCTCCTTCTGCTAAAAGTACTCTTTCCTATCTACCTGGTCCCTCCCCTCCCTGCCCCAGCCAGCTTCATTAGCAGTTGAATTCCCTGGGCCTGAGATAGAACTGCTGTGCTCTCTCTGACCCATTCACCTGGCCTGGGAGAAGGAGCAAATTAACAAACAGGGGAAAAATATCTTCCCAACTCCCCTAAACTGGAAGCTCAGACTAGAAGCGGCTCCAGTCCTGGCATAAGCAATCCAGAGACTTTGGCTTTCACCCCTACACGGAACCAGGTGGCTATTATAATGCAAGGCCCATTCTGCTAAAGGTCTGACTGTAATTGTTTCAGCTGTGTGGTGGAGAGGCAGGGTTTGGAGGTCTGATACAACTCTGCCTATTAAACAGAGACCTCAACTACCCACAGCAGGGATCTGAGGGCTGAAACTCCATCCACACCACCTAGCCACCTGCAAAAGGGGACTGAGAATAGTGGTACCTACCAGTCCCTACAGGTGTAAGCACTGGATGCCTAAGGTACAGCTGCAGAGCCTAACCACCAGAGTACTCTAGAGAACAGAGAAGCTCCTTTCTCACCGACACTTGGAGGGAGGCTGTCAGCACCCTGCCCTCATTAGAGTGTGACCCCCTGCCACTACCAGAAACCAGCTCATACAACTATTACCACTATTCCTCTAAGATAGTAGGTGACAGCCTATGCCACACACTAGGTGACCGAGTATCAGAACACCTGAGGTGAATTTATACAAGAATAGCGATTGGACTCATAGGCTTATAACCTGGTAAAAGCACTAACCATCTTGTAACAGGACATTAGTTCTTCAAAAGCTCCAATAATCTAGTGAGCGCACTCTAGTAGCCTATTTGGGTATATTGAAACAAAACAAAGCAAGAAGATAGAACACAGTGAGGAAACAAAAAAATTATTACAATAACTTATAGATGACTCAGAGACAGCAGTTGATATCAAATCACATAAAGAAGCAGGCTATGACTGCTTCAATGAACTCCCAAAACAGAGAATCAAGGACTCTCCTGGATGAAAATGTATTCCTGGAATTGCCAGATGAAGAATACAAAAGATTAATATACAGAATGCTTTAAGACATCAAGAACGGCATTACAAATGACATCAGGAACAAGATCAGGCAATATACAGAAAAAGCCAAGGAACACACCAATAAAGCAGTTGAAGAAATTCAAAAGATTATTCAAGAACATAATGAAAAATTTAAAAAGCTGCAAAAATCCATAGAGAGACAGAATCCAGAAATTCAAAAGATTAACAATAAAATTACAGAATTAGACAACCCAATAGGAAGTCAGAGGAGCAGAATTGACGAACTGGGATGCAGAATTGGGGAGATGGAGGATAAGGCACTTGGCACCAATATAGTTGAAGAAAAAACAGATAAAAGAATTTTAAAAAATGAAGAAACCCTAAGAATCCTGTGGGACTCTATCAAGAAGAATAACTTGGGAGTGATTGGAATACCAGAACAGGGAGGGATAACAGAAAATGAAGGGAGAATTGTTGAAGATTTGTGGAAGAAAACTTCCCTGACTTCGTGAAAGATGAAACGATATCTATCCAAGATGTTCATTGAACCCCATGCAAGGTAGATCCCAAAAGAAAGTTACCAAGACATACTATCATCAAACTTGCCAAAACCAAATATAAAGAGAAAACTTTAAGAGTCGCCAGGGATAAGTAAAAAGTCACCTACAAAGGAGAATCAATAAGAATAAGTTTGGGCTACTCAGCAGAAACCATGAAGGCAGGAAGGCAATGGGATGACATACATAGAGCATTGAATGAGAAAAATTCCCAGCCAAGAATCCTATATTTACAGATGTCTAAGTCATTTTTTTAAGTCATTTACAAATAAACACAATCTTAGGGAATTTGCAAAAACCAAATCAAAACTACAAGAAATACTAAAGAGAATTCTCTGGTTAGAAAATCAATAATATCAGATATCAACACAACACTAGGACTCAGAACAGACCATCTAGATATGAACTCAAATAGGAAAATCACAAAAATAAAATAAGATAAAAAAGCTCAAAATTGAACCAGTGATGTCATTATGTAAAAGATGACAATAATCAATAAAGAGGGACTGAATAAAGTAGGCACAGATCTTCCATATGGAGAGGAAATCAAGGTGATATAGGGAGATACAAGTTAGTTTTATACTTAGAAAAATAGGAGTAAATACTGAGGTAACCACAAAGAAAACTAACAATCCCATACTTCAAAATAAAAGCCAAGATAAGCACAAAGACTCTGCAAAAAGAAATTCAAACAAAACGAAAAAGAGGAACACACAATTTACAAAGAAAAACTTCTCAGCACAAAAAATTAAGTGGAAAAAAGAAACTGTCAAAAACACACACAAAAAGGCATCAAAATGACAGCACTAAACTCACACCTATCTATAATTATGCAAAATGTAAATGGACTAAATGCACCAATAAAGAGACAGAGAGTTGCAGAATGGATAAAAAAAAATGATCCAACTATATGCTGCCTATAAGAGACAAAACCTTACACTTAGAGACACAAACAAACAAACTCAAAGGATAGAAAAAATATACCAAGGAAACAACAATCAAAAAGAGCAGGAGTGGCAATATTAATTTCCACCAAATTAGACTTTAAAGTTAAATCCACCACAAAGGATAAGGAAGGACACTATATAATGACTAAAGGGAAAATTTACAAGGAGCATATAACCATATTAAATATTTATGCACCCAATGACAGGGCTGCAGGATACATAAAACAAACTCTAACAGCACGGAAAAGTGTGAAAGACAGCTCCACAATAATAGTAGGATACTTCAACATACCACTTTCGGTGAAGGACAGGACATCCAGAAAGAAGCTCAATAAAGACACGGAAGATCTAAACGCCACAATCAACCAACGTGACCTCATAGGAACACTCCACCCAACAGCAACCAAGTATACGTTTTTTTCTAGTGCACATGGAACATTCTCTAGAATAGACCACATATTAGGTCATAAAGCAAGGCTTGGCAGAATCCAAAACATTGAAATATTACAAAGCATCTTCTCTGACCATAAGGCCATAAAAGTGGAAATCAATAACAGAAAAAGCAGGGAAAAGAAATCAAACACTTGGAAACTGAACAATACCCTGCTCAAAAAAGACTGCAGTATAAAAAGACATTAAGGGTGGAATAAAGAAATTCATAGAATCCAATGCGAATGAAAACATTTCTTATCAGAACCTTTGGGACACAGTGGAAGCAGTGCTCAGAGGTCAATTTATATCAATAAATGCACATATCCAAAAAGAAAGGGCCCAAATCAAAGAACTATCCCTACAATTTGAACAAATAGAAAGAGAACAACAAAAGAAACCCTCAGACACCGGAAGAAAGCAAATAATAAAAATTAGAGCAGAATTAAATGAATCAGAGAAGAGGAAAACGATTGAAAGTGTTAACAAGACCAAAAACTGGTTCTTTGGAAAAAACTAAAAAAATTGATAAACCACTAGCCAGCCTGAAAAAAAAAAAAAAGGATAGGAAGCAAATAACCCAAATAAAAAAAGACATGGGCGATATCACAACAGATCCAACTGAAATTAAAACAATCATATCAGATTACTATGAAAAATTGTACTCTACCAAATTTGAAAACCTAGAAGAAATGGATGAATTCCTAGAAACACACTACCTACCTAAACTAACACAAACAGAGGTAGAGCAACTAAATAGACCCCTAACAAAACAAGAGATTGATAAGGTAATCAAAATCTCCCACCAAAAAAAAAAAAGCCCTCACATTGATGGCTTCACTGCAGAGTTCTACCAAACTATCAGAGAAGAGTTAACACCACTACTGTATTTCAGAGCATAGAGAAGGACGGAATACTCCCAAACTCATTCTACGAAGCCAGCATATCCCTGATACCAAAACCAGGTAAAGGCACCACAAAAAAGAAACTTACAGAAATATATCCCTCATGAATTTAGATGCAAAAATCCTCAACAAAACTCTAGCCAATAGAATTAAAAACATATCAAAAAAATAATTCACCATGGGATTCATACCAGGTATGCAGGGATGGTTCAATGTTAGAAAAACAATTAATGTAATCCATCATATAAGTAAAACAAAAGACGGGAACCACATGAATTTATCAATTGATGCAAAAAAGGCATTTGACAAAGTTCAACACCTATTCATGATAAAAACTCTTAGCAAAATAAGAACAGAAGGAAAATTCCTCAGCATAATAAAGGGCATTTATACAAAGCGAGCAGCCAACATCATCCTAAATGGAGAGATTCTGAAAGCATCACCCTTGAGAACGGGAGCCAGACAAGGATGCCCTTTATCACCACTCTTATTGAACATTGTGCTGGAGGTCCTAGCCAGAGCAATTAGGCTAGATAAAGAAATAAAGGGCATCCAGGTTGGCAAGGAAGAAGTAAAAGTATCTCTGTTTGCAGATGACAAGATCTTATAGACAGAAAACCCTAAAGAATCCTCAAGGAAACTACTGAAATTAATAGGAGAGTTCAGCAGAGATCAGGATACAGGATAACCATAAAAAATCAGTTGGATTCCTCTACACCAACAAAAAGAACATCAAAGAGGAAATCACCAAATCAATACCATTTACAGTAGCCCCCAAGAAGATAAAATACTTAAGAGTAAATCTTACCAGAGATGTAAAAGGCTTATATAAAGAAAACTGTAAGACACTACTGCAAGAAACCAAAAGAGACCTACATAAGTGGAAAAACATACCTTGCTCGTGGATAGGAAGACTTAGCATTGTAAAAATGTCTATTCTGCCAAAGGCCATCTATAGATACAATATAATTCTGATCCAAATTCCAAGGACATTTTTTATTGAGATGGAGAAACAAATCACCAACTTCGTATGGAAGGGCAAGAGACCCCGGATAAGTAAAGCATTACTGAAAAAGATGAACAAAGTGGGAGGCCTCACTCTACCTGATCTTAGAACCTATTATACCACCACAGTAGTCAGAACAGCCTGGTACTGGTACAACAACAGATACACAGACCAATGGAACAAAATTGAGAATCCAGACATGAATTCATCCACATATGAGCAGCTGATATTCGACACAGGCCCAAAGTCAGTTCATTGGGGAAAAGACAGTCTTTTTAACAAATGGTGCTAGCATAATTAGATACCCATCTGCAAAAAAATGAAACAAGAACCATACGTCACACCATGCACAAATCCGAACTCAAAATGGACCAAAGACCTAGATATAAAATCTAAAATGATAAAGATCATCGAAGAAAAATTAGGGACAATGCTAGGAGCCCTAATACATGGCATAAACTGTATACAAATCATTACCAAAAATGTCAAAGATAAACCAGATGACTGGGAGCCCCTAAAAATCAAACACCTATGCTCATCCAAAGACTTCACCAAAAGAGTAAAAAGATTACCTACAGGTTGGGAAGAAGTTTTTAGCTATGACATTTCCGGTCAGTGCCTGATCTCTAAAATCTGCATGATACTGCGAAAACTCAACTACAAAAAGATAAATAACCCAATTAAAAAATGGGCAAAGGATATTAACAGGGACTTCACTAAAGAAGTCATTCAGGCTGCTAACAAATACATGAGGAAATGCTCATAATCATTAGCCATTAGAGAAATGCAAATCAATACTACAACGAGATTCCATCTCACTCCAACAAGGATGGCATTAATCCAAAAAACACAAAATAATAAATGTTGGAGATGTTGTGGAGAGACTAGAACACTTATATACTGCTGGTGGGAATGTAAAATGGTACAACCACTTTGGAAATCGATTTGGTGCTTCCTTAAAAAACTAGGAATAGAACTACCATATGGTCCAGCAATCCCGCTCTTTGGAATATAGCCTAGAGAAAAAAGAGCCTTTACACAAACAGATATATGTATACCCACGTCCATAGCAGCACTGTTTACAGTAGCAAAAAGTTGGAAGCAACCAAGGTGCCCATCAATGGATGAATGGTTAAATAAATTATGGTATATTCACACAATGGAATACTATGTATCAATAAAGAGCAATGATGAATCTGTGAATCATTTCATAACACGGAGAAATCTGGAGGCCATTACGCTGAGTGAAATCAGTCAGTTGCAAAAGGACAAATATTGTATAAGGACCCTATTATGAGAACTCTAGGAATAGTTTAAAGAGAGAAGAAAATATCCTTTGATGGTTACAAGAGTGGGGAGGGCGGGAAGGAGGGAGAGTGGTTTTCACTAATTAGATAGTAGATAAGTTTTATTTTAGGTAAAGGAGAAAGACAACATACAATACAGGAGAGGTCAACACAAGTGGACTAAGCCAAAAGCAAAGAAGTCTCCTGAATAAACTGAATGCTTCTAAGGCCAGCGAAGCAGGGGCAGGGGTTTGAGGACCATGGCTTCAGGGTACATCTAAGTCAATTAGCACAATCTATTAAGAAAACATTCTGCATCCCACTTTGGAGAGTAGTGTCTGGGGTCCTAAATGCTAGCAAGCGGCCATCTAAGATGCATCAATTGGTCTCAACCAACCTGGAGTAAGGAAGAATGAAGAACACCAAAGATACAAGGTAATTATGAGCCTAAGAGACAGAAAGGACCACATAAACCAGAGACTACATCGGCCTGAGGCCAGAAGCACTAGATGGTGCCCGGCCACAACCAATGATTGTCCTGACAGGGAACACAACAGAGAACCCCTGAGGGAGCAGGAGAGCAATGGGATGCAGACCCCAAATTCTCGTAAAAAGACCAGACATAATGGTCAGACTGGGACTAGAAGGACCTCAGAGGTCATTGTCCACAGACCTTCTGTTAGCCCAAAACGGGCACCATTCCTGGGGCCAATTCTTCTGACAAGGATTGGACTGGAATATGGGATGGAAAGTGATACTGGTCAAGAACGGGCTTCTTGGATCAAGTAGACACCTGAGACTGTGTTGACATCTCCCGTTTTGGATGAGCCATAAGTGACATTGACACAGAATCATCCCCTATCTTACATCTTTATAGTAAAAAGCGAATCAGTTTTACTGTCTTAAATCTTGATCTGTGACAAAAAAACCCATTGTCGATTTGATTTCAACTTATAGGGACCCTATAAAGCCAAAAAATCCCAAACCCATTGCTGTCAAGTCGATTCCGACTCATAGCAACCATATAGGACAGAGTAGAACTGCTCCATAGGGCACCTGGTGGATTTGAACTGCCGATCTTTTGGTTAGCAGCCATAGCGCTGAACCACTATGCCACCAGCATTTCCATAGTGACCCTATAGGACAGAAAAAAACTGCCTCATAGAGTTTCCATGGCTGTAAATCTTTACAGAAGTGAACTGTCATGTCTTTCTCCTGAAGTGGGCTGGTAGGTTCGAACCACCGACCTTTCGGCTAGCAGCTTAGAGCTTTAAACACTGCATTAAAGTTCCTTTCTGTGACAAAAGCACAGTCCGAATACATATTTCTTAAAAAAAAATATGCATCAGTTAGGGGGGTTAGCAGAAAGGCAAGCAGATTGAAAAGGCTTAGTCTTGTGCCCTATTTTTTGTTGTGTGCTGTTGAGGCGATTCCAAATCATAGCGACACTATAGAGCAGAGTAGAACTGACCTATAGGGTTTGCAAGAAGCGGCTGGTGGATTTGAAATTCTGACCTTTTGGTTAGCAGCTGTAGCTCTTGAGCACTGCACCACCAGGGCTCCTGTGCCCACCACTCATTTCAATAAAAACTTTTGCTCTAAATGTGCTCATCCATTTCCATGATTTCAAATTCTACAGCTGTCTTTGAGTAGGTGATTTCTTTTTCAAATAAAATCAGAAAGAATGCCTGCCTCCCCCTCCACACACATATCTTATTCTTTTTTTTAGTCTCAATTTTATACTTTGGCTATTTCTTGATGGCTGTCGAAATTCACGTTAGTGAGATACAATGTTTCGAGGAAGAACTGAAAGCATTTTTCTCCATACTAGTAGAGGACAGATGATCTAATAGTCATTAATTGGTTAAACATCTTTTCAGGAGAATGTATTGAAAAAGGACAAAAACTGATTTATAAGACACTAGGTAATCTGCATCTATAACAGACTTGACCTCATACTGAGACACAGCAGGAGATTTGCAGAGGGAGTTTCAGTTCTAATTTAAATTTTCCTTGAGGGAAACAACCTTATCATAATGTTTATGCGTTCTGTCTTCAAGCCAAATCACTCTTGGGAAACATGTTTCTTTTAGTGATCATGACTGGGTTGTGGTCTGTTTGTCTTATACCAGAAAGCCCAATAAATAGCTCTATTGTAGTAAAAGAAGCTTAACAGGAAGTGGTGATTTCTAAAAAAAAAGTTACGAAGAAGCAGTAAAGAATATGGTTGACTAGACTTTGACAACAAATTCTTATTAGGCTAAATATCAGGTATATCCATAAAAATGCATTCATGAACATTCGAAAACTGAACCTTTCAACTTTGCACACAAGAACCATAGAATTGGCCTGTTCATCAATCTTCTCAGGAGATATATCAGACAAAAATTCCTTACTTAAGATTAAATCCAAGTCTACAAATGGCTTACCTAAATATGGCCAGTACAATAATCTTTGGAATACTTTTGAAGGTTCAAGAATGTCAACAGACAATAAATAGTATTTCTTCAGGGCCAATCTATTTAGATGTCTGGAGAGCTGATGTTATGGTGGACAGATCTTAGCATTTTTCTCTACACTAAAGGATTTCTGAACCATTGGAAAACTTGATTTTCTCTGGGGTCAGTTTTATGGTTATGTTTATTTACGTTTCCCTTTTACAGAATATATTTAAGGTCGTATACACAAATACGAGCAATGCAACAAAATTTTTTCTTAAACAAATGAGGAAATTACGGTAAAGGAATAAGAAAGGTTAGGAAAATAAAATTAAGCCAAAGGTGAGCTTAGTACCCAAACTGTATGTTATGAAGTAAAGAAAGAAACTTGTTGAATAAAAAAAAAAATTTTTTTTTATTCACCCGTAAAACCCGTTGCTGTCAAGTCAATTCCAGCTCATAGAAACCCTATAGGACAGAGTAGAGCGGCCGCTATAGAGTTTCCAAGGACTGCCTGGTGGATTTGAACTGCCAACCTTTTGGTTAGCAGCCAAATTCTTAACCACCACGCCACCAGGGTTTCCAAATAAGCCACCAGGGATTCCATAAAATAATAAAATAAAAATGTTCAAGAGAATTAAAATTATTTTCAGAAATAGAGCCAAATAGAAATTTCCAGTAATTCTTCATGTATATGAGAGTGTATAATGTAGTGAATAACGTCCTCAACAGCTTTATAGAAAACATAACCAACACCATAGGGTTGTTTTATAATATCTCTCAATGTATAATAATGGTATTATTCCATTATATCTAAACATAGTTCCTTAAAATAAATTTTTCATGTTTAGATCTAAATGAAGCAGGGACTAAGGCAAGCAATATTGTCCAGGTCTGGTTTAAACCAGAGTGAAAGGCAAGATTAGAGGAATGAATTGCCTTTATTTCAGACAGTCTCCCATAGATGCTTTCTCAACTAAGTTTTGATACGTATTTTTACATAGACAATTTGAGATAATACTTCCTGTCAGGTCCAGGAGTGAAGCTAATCTATATTTCATTCTTAAGTATTTTCACATAGGGATGTGACTAATGGTATTTTGATTATCATAAACATGAAATTATTTTTATATGATTAGATGATTTGTAAGATGATGGAAAGGATTACCTCCTTCTCAAAAGTATTGTTTATCCCATTTTGGACCATGGTCCTTCAAATCTATAACCAGGAATTTAGATCTTTATTACATGGAGAAAGAATAATTTAGATCAGCAGTTCAAAAACTGTATTTTGAATCTGAGTCAACCGGGGAGCCTATTTCAAAAGCAGATTCAGGACCAGACACACACCCCTGAATCTTCTGATTCAGTATCTCTAGAGTTAGACCAGGGTGTTACATTTTAACAGAAGCCTTAGAGATAATTCTGAGGCAGGGCATCAGCATACTTCACGTTGAGAAACACTCCTTAGAACAGCAACCCCTGGCACCACAATGGCGATTAGTTGGTGGCCAGATGGGAGCCAGGCCCTGGAAGAATGGGGCACAGAACACTCCCAGAGTACGTGAGTGGGAGATGGCAAAATGCAAACGGTGTCGCCTACTTCATCAGTGACTCGGGGCCATCCCTGAGTGCCTGATCACCCAGGGGTTTACTATTACCAAGAACTATCTGGATTTGGAACATAGTATCTCTGGATATTTCCAGATACTTTCATAATCAAGAATGCAGATTTTAATAGTACAGTAGCACCAAAATACTATAACCAGAAATTCCTGTACCTCACTGTAGTCAGTACTATAAAAGAGTTGGTAATGAGAGTGATTTCTGAACAGTATCTTTTTTCCAACTTAGCTTTCAGCATACAAATCCATTCATTTATTGCTTAATCAAACAGTAGTCTCATATTTTCATTTTCTACAGTGTAATAAAAACATTTAATGACACATCCTATTAGACTTTTCTCATGCAATTCACATGACAGAAATCAACGCAGCTAAAATATTGTCACAGCAGTCTTTCAACATCACGTATTAATTCTCAAATCCTTGGACTGTGATGTGAGATATAAACACACAATAAAATAGGAAAGTGGCGTTATCATTTGTCACAGTAAAAACACATTTAGCGATCAAGTAGTTGGCATAATATACCTAGTGATTCTGAAAATGAAATGTTAGAGGAAAGAGTAGAGTATAATAGAAAGGAGAGACAAAGAAGACTTAGGTATTCTCAGATAAAATGATGAAGTACCTTTTACCAGAAATGAAGACTATGCAGAAGTAGATACCATATTTTTTCAGGCCATGCTAACACCAACTTGCACATTAGACAAGATCAGAGTCCTTAGGCTATAACATCTTTGGAGAGAAACCTGATGCTAGAGAAAACCCATACCTGAGGTAATAATAAAATATTTACTGAATTTCTATTTGTTTTCAGGTACATCCATAGGTGCTGGGATTACAGAAAAAATAGGGCTTCAGTCCCCAAGGAGCACACAGTCTAGTGGAAGAGAAAAAGGAGGCAAGTAACTGCAGTGTGGTACAATAATGTACAATAATGTCGTTGTAGTTGTCGTTAGGTGTAGTCATGTCAATTTTCGATTAATAGTGACCCTATGTAACAGAGTAGAACTTCCCCATAGTGTTTTCTAGAGTGTAATCTTTACAGAAGCGGACTGCCAGGTCTTTCTCCCACGGAGTGGCTGAGTGAGTTCGAACTATCAATCCTTCGATTACCAGACAACCGCTGGAGACACACAATTTGTAGGAGGGCTCAGAACAGGGAGATCATTACCCTGCCTGCGAAGGGGAGAGGTCAACATTTCACAGAAAATCTGGCTTTTGAGTGCTCAGCAGGAATTAGTAAAGCGGATGATGCTTGGGAAAGGGCATAATCTCCCAGCATTATAACGGGGAATAGTTCGTGTCCAGATGAGAACCAGGTCCCATAAGAATAGGGTACAGAACACTCCTAGAGTTAGAGGGTGACGAGCACTTACAGGTTAAAAAAAAAAAAGTACAAACAGCATCACCTACTTTATAATGTGTCTCAAGCCTGCAGTATGCAGAGACTTTTCACATTATTGGCATGGGGATTTATTAGAGTAGGTATATTTAATATAGATCCCAGGAGTATATGACTAATTCTAGATTTTCACTTTCCCAAAGCATTACTTTTCCTTCCCATCCTTAACTTGGCAACTTTTTTTTTCCTTCCGTGTGTGTGTGAGTGTGTGTGTGTGTGTGTGTTTTGAAAAGCTTTTTATGCTTCTATTCTATGGATAGAATCCCCTTCTGTAAGGTAACCCTGTGGTTTTCTTCTCTGATACTGCTACAATCTTCTGTCTAATATTATGTCTATGTCCTTCCTTATTTCCCTAAATTGGCAGCCTCTAGCGAAATTAATTCTCCCTGAGAAAACTATTAAATGTTTCTGCCTCTCCAAGCACTGCAAGCACTTCAGCAATGGAGAGTAGTAATAGGCTCTTCTGATTGTGGTCGGTTGGAAACAAAGGCAGGCTGACTAGGAGAATAGGGAAGATACCATTAGAATGGGGTCTATGGGGCTGAGTGGGTAGAAAAGGTCCTCAGAGAAATTAGTGTAGTGAGAGCATACTAGATACTTTCAATTACTCAGCCCAGGAATACTCCCTTTACAGTATCTATTAGTAAGTTAAATCCTTTAGGTAGCTGGTATTTCACTTCTCTATGTGAAACCATCTTTGATATGAAATACTTCTGCCTGTTCCCAAGTGATCCTTTCCTCCTCTACACTTTTAAACATTGACCACTTTCCATCTGTTTTTCTGTCTTGACCTAATCTAGCTACCTGCTCCTCTTCCTACCTCCCTAATTTTCTGGCCCTCGAATAATGGAGAAACATTGTAAAACCTTCATATGATCTTGAGAAGGACAGATGCTTTAATCCTTATCCTGGTATTGCAAGTGCCTAGAGGAAACAGGAAAATGCTTAAAATGGTTCCAGCTAATTTCAAAGGGAAAGGCATAAACTGCTGCCTGAAGCAGAAGGCTGGAGAAGACTGCCTATGTCATCACAAGCAGCTGTTCTCATCCAAAGCAGTAGAATGAGGAAGAACTCAGATTCCAGCTGGGTAACGGAAGTGGGGAGATTAAATACATAATTTTGATTAAAATCTTTCTTCTGTACCATTCACACATATTTCTCTGTAAACATTTTCTTTTTTTGGCCTCAATTAAGAGCCAATGTGGTTCAGCGAGGAAACACACATATACACACACACACAATTATTGGGAGTACGGGTTTTGTTGTGACCTTGCACAAGAATCTTCACCTTCATGGGTTACATTATGCTCACCAGAAAAAATTTGCAGAGCGAATTCTGGATCAACTTTGGAATTACTCTATGAAAGATAAAAGATGATTTCCATTCACTAATGAAAGTACATTGTATAAATTCATAAAGAATGTATTTTATCTTTAAATAAGGATAGGCTATTAGCTAAAATAGACAAGTGGCAGATAGCATTTAACAAATTAGAAATGATATAATTTTGAGCTTATGATAATTGCAAAGTTAAATCCTCACATGGAAGATATTCACAGAAGACTTAAAAAAAAAAAAGAAAAAGAAAAAATTGAGATTTTACTAGAAGTAAATAAAATGACATATAGGAGCATCAACTTGGAATAGCAGAGGCATTCCTAAACAAGACAGAAAACCTATAAGCCATAAAGGAAAAGTTTGACTTATTTGACTGTAATTTTTTTTTTAATTTCTATGTGACTTAAACATCATCAACAAAGTTAAATGATAAGTGACATAACTGGAAACAATATTGCCATAATATACACCAAAGGGAACTAAAATCCATATATATGTAAAGAGCACTTATAAATCAATAAAAAATAATACCTGATAGAAAATATGTAAAGTATATGAAAAGAAAATTCACAGAAGAAATAAAAACAGCCAATAAATATGACAAGGTATTTAGTCTCACCAGTAATCAGAATATTCAAAATAAAACAATATAGCATTTTTCAACTATTAGATTGGCAAATGTCCAGAGATTATGAGAAATGGGCAGAGAGGTTTTTCACAAAGTATTGACAAAACTGTAAATGGCTACTGTCTTTTGGCACATAAATAAATATATCTTTAAAAAAATTTCTATTAAAAGGATTTTGTCATACAGAAACACACATGTGAACAAAGATATATGAATAAGGTTATTCACTACGGTATTGCTGTAAGTAGTGAAATATTTTAAACACTCTGATTTTCGAACAAGGGATGGGTAAAACTATCCATTTATATAAAACTATATATAGCCATTTAATAGAATGAGACAAAACCCTTATCAAAAACTGTGAAGGGTCTGATATTTTACTCTACTTATAAATTAATGAGTTAGCTTGCCACAGTTTCATGAATGCTGGCAGAAACATGAAACTCCTGGGTCAAAGACAAAGAATTTATTACTCAAGGCACAGCAAGCATCACGAATGTAATGTTCAAATGGGTTCCCTTGACCATGAGGGTGATGTAGAGCAGCCTACGTGGATGCTGAGCACATAATAGTCCTGTATCACAGCTAAGGAACTCAGAGTTTATGGTTCTTTTAAAATGGACTGTAAGAAAACCTACTTGAACCTTGCCCTAGAGGGAGGCATTACCTTTATTATACCGGACAGCAAACAAACCTTCCTTTTACTCTGGAGGGAGATATTATCTCTGTTTTCCACGGTTGTTTTCTCTTGAAAAAGTAATCTGGAACAAAGGGCAGTTAGTGTCTCTCTGTTCTTAAGTTTTGTAGAAACAAGAGACCCATGGAAAATTGTCTCCTAACGATATCCATCCCTTGCTTCTATACCATTCTGGTATCTGGAAAATTTTCCCATGAGTATACCACTCTGTTAGCCACTCTGATTAATCTGACAAACAGGGCTAGGCCCAAATCTATTCAATTTGTTTCATACAACATTTAATTAAAGTTACTATCAACAGGGCTCTGATCATCAAGGTGACACCAACCTGCAGTACTGACCTCAAATAAGTCTCCCAAAGTCCTGAATCCAACCTTCTGAACAAATACCATAAACCATTAGGATCTATGTTAGAAAGCAAGGTGGGTTTCTCTTTAAGTTTTTCTTTTTTTTTTAATTGAACATACCATTTGGCCTAAGGTATTAATATGAGTATAAAAGCCTATATTAGTGATTGCACAGAATCCACCTTATTCTGTAAGGAGGAAGTCTAGGAGAATTTATCTTCCATAACAACCCTAGCAAGGACTAGTGGCTTACCCAAATGCCTTCCAGGGTGCTATGGATTGATTTGTGTCCCCAAAAAATATGTGTTGTAAATCCTAACCTCTAAGCTTGTGGTTATGGTCCCGTCTGGGAATGGGTTGTCTTTGTTATGTTAATAAGACAGGATTACTGTAGGGTATATCTTGAGTCAATCTCTTTCAAGATATAAAAGCAGCAAATTAAGGAAACAGAGACAGGGGAAGATAGATGCCAAGCCACGTGGAGATCTCCAAGGAACCAAGAAACAGAAGCTGAAGAGACAAGAGCATTCCCCCAGAGCTGACAGAAAGAGAAAACTTTCACCTAGAGCCGGCACCCTGAATTCAGACATCTAGCCTCCTAAACTGTGAGAAAATAAATTTCTGTTTGTTAAAGCCACCCACTTGTGGTATTTCTGTTATAGTACCACTAGATTACTAAGACTCAGGGCCAAGGTACTATTTCCTTAAACATGTGAAAACCTCTTACAACCATCCCTGACTAAGGTGTTTTCTGGAGGGAGGCAAGTTAATGCCTCACTTCCACACAAGAAGTACAAACCTGGAGTACATATTGTATGTGTGGAAAGGATGTCCTCTTTACAATGGTTGGTGCCTACATCAGTCAGAGGGCACAGGATTATAGTACTTCCAAAGTGACATCCAGGCCAGCTGGTAAACATTAGCATTCCTGATTCAGTTTGAATAATTGAGTCTACTTTTTGTTTTTGGAGGACTGAGGGCTGGCAGTTAAACTTGTCCTGTTTGTCCACCATTAGCTAAGTGGCACCTATCTTCCCCACAGAATGGCTGAGAATGGGGGAGCATCTGAAGGGGTTGACAAATGTTATGTGAACCAGGACTATAGAAGCTAGAGCCATCCCCTGTTGTTTCTGGTAGGCTTCTTAGTAAGATAATGGGATTAATGATCAATTCATGGTTGAAATCATCTAGTAGGAAACGGAAGATCCAGTAATTAGTTAAATTTAAGGTGCTAGGTAGAGTTTGGGAGAGCTGCACCAGGGCATTTTCATTCATGAGGAAGTTTCCAGGGATAGTTCTGAAAGACAAAAGTACATTAATGTCCCTCCTTTTCCCATATTTCCCTGAATGTAAGGTGTTTCTCTTCCTCCATCTCCACAAAATCAGCTTGTTCCATTTCAGCAGTCATAATGTCACCTTTTTTTCAGTCTTCTCCTATTCATACCTGGACCTTTCATAGGGAAGAGTCAGATGCAAGAGGGATAAATTATAAAACTTAATCAGAATTAAGTTTGAATTTTCTAGTCTTGTCTTTTATCTAGGCTGTCACCTGTTGGGGGTAAGAAAGACACATCATGCCTTGGAATGATCAGGACAGAATCCTAATATTTCAATATAAGCCAAAAAAAAAAAAAACTGTTGCCATCTAGTTGATTCTGACTCATAGCAACCCTATAGGACAGAGTAGAACTGCTTCATAGGGTTTCCAAGGAGCAGATGGTGGATTTGAACTGCCGACCTTTTGGTTAGCAGATGTAGCTCTTATCCACTGTGCCACCAGTGCTCCAATATTCAAGATAGGGCATGATAATCCCTCCCGCTTTGTTCTGATCATTATCCAGGAAGCAGTTGACCAGAAATTATCTCTTTCTGGAGACAGCTAAATCCAGTGACAAAACTACCTTACTAAGGCGTGTTGACTAGGAAGAGGTAAGAAACGTAGAGTGCAAAATCTTTTTTGAGTTAAGTTTTGATGATAAATAACAATGACAGTTATGTGTGGATGGTAGGAGACATAGAATGCCATTTGAATACCTTGACTATCAGCCAGCTGTTGAGTGGTTTTTGCTATTAAAGGCTTACTACTGTCAGACTGCAAATGGTCTGGAAAGTGAAACACAAGACACAGGTCATTTTTAAGGGCCGCAATTGTGTAGCAAAAATCAGCTAATCAGATGGGAACAGCAAAGTGTCAGCAATAGCAAGACACCTTCTTGAGAAAGGCTCAAAGGTTCAATAGAGTTGCTCTGCCAGGAGTAGGCAGTGCTTCCCTCATCATGAGACAATCAGGCCAACTTTTGGCAGAGGTCACAAGTTTGTTATGCAGTGGTAACCTCTGTATCAGAAACTTACAGTCCTTTACTTTGTGCCCAGTCTATGAAGGTAGATGTGTTGCCATTTGCAGTATGGTGATGGATACAGGCAGCATTAGTGGCACTGTGATCAGTGCAGGCCCAATCAGCAGATTGACTCCAGTCAGTCTTATCAGAGAATGAGTCCTATATGGGAGCCTATATGTGTGATTCTGAGATTTTGATCAGGGAAGTCTTTAATCTGCTAGTCTCTAGTTTTCCAAGTGGCATACAAAATAGCTAGGCCTTTCACAACAGTGAAAATAAAACAAGATTCATCAAGAGGAGTACTGGCCAAAGATATAACAATGGCGTCTGCCTTCAAAGTGGAGTGACCATGTCCATATTTGGTTCTAAATAGATTCCACTAAGGTTGAACAGCTTCCACGACCAAATGAACACAACCGGTTTCAGATTAGCCTGTCAGTGAACCAGGTCAATGCATTTAGGGGAAAATCTGAGAATCAAGGGTCCCACTGAACCAGCAGCTTTGCTTCAGATGGCAGATAGAGGAAAAATTTTCCCCCAAAGGGAGAGCTGCCATTTTTTTCTTGTAAAGCCAAGGTGCCTCCAGGACCAGACTGGCTGCACTCTTGAATGTATCATTTATATTTAAAAAGCTAGGTTTGTTTGTCCTTTCCCATCTTATTCATCACTGAATCTGTGTTGATCCACCCCAAAATGGAAATATCAGGCCAGAAAATCAAAAGGCCCTTTTTGGGTCAGGTGTTCAATTTGGACAAGAGACCAATAGTGAGCTAATAGCTGCTTTTCAAATGGGGTGTACTTGTTAGCTGTGTGAGTCCAAAATCTCTAAGGCTGCCTCAAGGTGGAGGCTCCTTCCCTTTGCCAGAGGGTCTAATTGGAAAACATAATCAGTCAGAGAGACATGTTCAAAAGGGTCATTAGGGTTATGGGGCCTAAAGGTACTAGCACTTCTCTGTATGTGGTTAGTCCCAATTCAGATAATCCCCTCTGGCACAAACAGAAAGAGAAGTAAAGCATGTAACACATCAATATCTACTATACATTCAGATGTAGAAGCAAGAGCAACAATACACTAAAAGAGCTCAGAGGCAGAACCAAGATGGTGGAATAGACAGATGCTTCCGGCAAGCCCTCTTTACAACAAAGATCTGAAAAAACAACTGAAACGAGTATATTTATGACAAGCTAGGAGCCCTGAACATCAAAGGCAAGCTTAGAAAATGAACAGGGGGTGGGGGAAGAAAAGACAGTTCAGAAGCGGAGAGCAGCTACTGGACCTGAATTGCGAGGCGCCTTCAGGCACCATTGCCAGAGTGGTGGCAGGCTAGTACTAGCATTTGGCTGCAGTTTCCTCAGGGAGAAGCAGCCAGCCACACAGCCTACTCACACCTCCGGAACCCGAGAAGAATGGCACTCTCGGCAAAACCTAAGTACTTGGGTATATTTTACCACACCCTCCCCACACCCAAGCCGGCTTCAGCAGCTGAATTCCCTGGGCCTGAGATAGGCCCTGTTGAGCACCTAGAGCCTTCCTCCCAGTTTTGGAGAATGAATAAATTCACAACTGGGGAAAAGATAAATTGCCAGCTCCACTAACAGAGGTACCTCAGGACAGAATTGGCTCCTGTACAGGTAAAAAGGTTCATAGACTTTGAGTACCTTTCACCTCTGCATGGCCCTGCATGGGCCTATTTCAGGAGAATAGGCCCTTGTTGGCAGACTCCGACTGTTTCAGCTGTGCGGCTGAGAGGTGGGTGTTTGATGTCTGACATTGCTTTGCCTATTAAACAGGGTCCTCACCTACCCACATCAGGGACATAAGGACTGGTGGCTCCACTCAGGTCACCCAGCCACCCAAGACAGGGGTCCAAAGAAAGCTGGTACCTCTCAGTCCTTACAACCAAAAACATTGGGTGCCCATGGTCCGACAGCAGAACTCACCCACCTGTATGCTCTAGGGAAGAGGGACATGCTTTCCTCAGAGACATGTGGGGGATGATTCTCAACACTCTGCCTTGTTCAGTGTGACCCCCTGCTGCAACCAGATACCGGTACCTACACCAATCACACCTACCCCTCTAAGATGGCAGGATAGAGCCTGTACCACACACTTGATGATCCACTACATGGACACCTGAGCTGAATTCAAACAAGACAAATGAATGGACTCATAGACCGATAAACCTGATAACAGCTCTAGCCATCTGGGGATAGTACATCAGAGATTCCAAAGGTGAAAATAATCAAGCTAGCTCACTCAAGCAACCCATTTAGGCATACCAAAACAAAACAAAGCAAGAAGCTATGACACAGTAAGCAAACATAAAATAAACTAATATGATAACATAGATGGCTCGGAGACAAGAGTTGATATCAAGTCACATAAAGAAACAGATCATGATTGCCTCAACAAGCTCTCAAAACAAAGAATCCAGGATCTTCTAGATGAAAGTGCCTTCCTGGAATACCAGAGGCAGAATACAAAAGATTAATGTACAGAACCATTCAAGATATCAGGAAGAAAATGAGGCAATACACAGAACAAGCCAATGAAAACACAGATAAAGCAATCGAAGAAGTTAAAAAGATTATTCAGGAACACAATGAAAACTTTAATAAGCTGAAAAAATCCATAGATAGACAGCAATCAGAAATTCAGAAGATTAACAATAAAATTGCATAATAAGACAACTCAATAGAAAGTCAGAGAAGCAGATTTGAGCAAGTGGAAGGTAGAATTTCTGAACTTGAAGATAAAGCACTTGGCACTAATATATTTGAAGAAAAATTGGATAAAAGAAATTAAAAAAAAATGAAGAAACCTTCAGAATCATGTGGGACTCTATCAAGAGAAATAACCTACGAGTGATTGGAGTACCAGAACAGGGAGGAATAACAAAAAGTACAGAGAGAATTGTTGAAGATTTGTTGGGAGAAAACTTCCCTGACAACGTGAAAGATGAGAAGATATCTATCCAAGACGCTCATCGAAAGCCACATAAAATAGATGTCAAAAGAAAGTCACCAAGACATATTATAATCAAGCTTGCCAAAACCAAAGGCAAAGAGAGAATTGTAAGAGCAGCTAGGGATAAATCAGAAGTCACCTACAAAGGAGAGCCAATAAGAATAAGCTCTGACTACTCGGCAGAAACCCTGCAGGCAAGAAGGCAATGAGATGACTTATATAAAAAATTGCAGGAAAAAATTGCCAGTCAAGAATCATATATCGAGCAAAACTGTCTCTCAAATATGAAGGTGCAATTAGGACATTTCCAGATAAACAGAAGTTCAGGGAATTTGTAAAAACCAAACCAAAACTAAAAGAAATATTAAAGGGAGTTCTTCGGTTAGAAAATCAGTAATATCAGGTATCAACCTAAGAGTAGAACACTGAGCAGAGCAATCAGAATTTAACCCAGACAGGGAAATAAATAAATAAATAAAGGTTAGAAAAAATGCTTAAAACAGGGTAACAGTGATGTTATTATGTTAAAGAAGACAACATTAAAACAATAAAGAGGGACTAAGAAATTTTTAAGAAATGTAGTCATAGATCTTCCATATGGAGAGGAAGATAAGGCGACACAAACAAATAGAAGTTGGGTTTAAATTTAGGAAAATACGGGCAAATAATAAGGTAACCACAAAGGAGACAAACTATCATACACATCAAAATTAAACACAAGAAAAAAATAGAGACTCAGCAGAATCAAAATCAACAACAACGAACATGAGGAAAGGACAATACATAATCTACTTAGCCCATAAGATTAAGTGGGAAAAAGAAACTGTCAACAACATACAAAAAAAGACATCAATATGATAGCACTAAATTCATACCTATCCATAATTATGCTGAATGTAAATGGACTAAATGCACCAATAAAGAGACAGAGAGTGGCAGAATGGATTAAAAAACATGATCCGTCTATAGGCTGCCTACAAGAGACACATCTTAGAGACACAAACAAACTAAAACACAAAGGATGGAAAAAAATAAGCAAACAACAATCAAAAAAGAGGAGGAGTGGCAGTATTAATTTCTGACAAAGTAGACTTTAAAGTTAAATCCATCATAAAGGATAAGGAAGGACATTATGTAATGATTAAAGGGACAATGTACCAAGAAGATATAACCATATTAAATATTTATGCACCCAATGACAAGGCTTCAAGATACATAAATTCTATCAGTATTGAAAAGTGAGATAGACGGCTCCACAATAATAGTAGGAAACTTCAACACACCACTTTCGGTGAAGGACAGGACATCCAGAAAGAAGCTCAATAAAGACATGGAAGATCTAAATGCCACAATCAACCAACTTGACCTCATAGACATATACAGAACACTCCACCCAACAGCAACCAAGTATACTTTCTTTTCTAGTGCACATGGAACATTCTCTAAAATAGACCACATATTAAGTCACAAAGCCAGCCTTAGCAGGATCCAAAACATTGAAATATTACAAAGCATCTTCTCTGACCATAAGGCCATAAAAGTGGAAATCAATAACAGAAAAAGCAGGGAAAAGAAATCAAACACTTGGAAACTGAACAATACCCTGCTCAAAAAAGGCTGAGATATAGAAGACATTAAGGATGGAATAAAGAAATTCTAAGAATCTAATGAGAATGAAAACAATTCCTATCAGAAACTTTGGGACACAGTGAAAGCAGCACTCAGAGGACAATTTATAGCAATAAATACACACATCTAAAAAGAAGAAAGGGGCGAAATCAAAGAATTATCCCTACAACTTGAACAAATAGAAAGAGAGCAACAAAAGAAACCCTCAGGCACCAGATGAAAACTAGTACTAAAAATTAGGGCTGAAGTAAATGAAATAGAAAACAGAAAAACAATTGAAAGAATTAACAAGACCAAAAGCTGGTCTTTTGAAAAATTAATAAACCATTGGCCAAACTGACAAAAGAAAAACACGAGAGGAAGCAAATGATCTGAATAAGAAATGAGATGGGCGATATCACAACAGGCCCAACTGAAGTTAAAAGAATCATATGAGATTACTATGAAAAAGTGTACTCTAACGAATTCGAAAACCTAGAAGAAATTGATAAATTTCAGAAACACACTACTGGCCTAAACTAACGCAAACAGAGGTAGAATAACTAAATGGACCCATAACATAAGAAGGATTGAAAAGGTAATCAAAAAACTCCCAACAAAAAAAGCCCTGGCCCCGGACGGCTTCATTGCAGAGTTCTACCAAACATTCAGACAAGAGCTAACACCACTACTACTAAAGGTATTTCACAGCATAGAAGGGGTGGAATGTTCCCAAACTCATTCTTTGAAGCCAGCATATCCCTCATAACAAAACCAGGTAAAGACACCACAAAAAAACAAAATTACAGACCTCTATCCTTTTTTTTTTTAAAATTTACATGCAAAAATCCTCAACAAAATTCTAGCCAATAGAATTCAGCAACATATCAAAAAAATAATTCACCATAACCAAGTGGGATTCATTCCAGGTATGTGGGGATGATTCAACATTAGAAGAACAATTAATGTAATCCACCACATAAATAAAACAAAAGGCAAGAATCACATGATTTTATCAATTGATGCAGAAAAGGCATCTAAAAAAGTTCAAAACCAATTCGTGATAAAAACTCTCAGCAAAATAGGTATAGAAGGAAAATTCCTCAATATAACAAATGGCATTTATACAAAGCCAATAGCCAACATCATCCTAAATGGAAAGAACCTAAAAGCATTCCTCTTGAGATCGGGAACCCAACAAGGATGCCTTTTATACCGCTCTTATTTGACATTGTGCTGGAGGTCCAAGCCAGAGCAATTAGGCTAGACAAAGAAATAAAGGGCATCCAGATTGGCAAAGAAGAAGTAAAAGTATCTCTGTTTGTAGATGACATGCTCTTATACACAGAAAACCCCAAGGAATCCTCCAGAAAACTACCGAAACTAATAGAAGAGTTCAGCAGAGTATCAGGATACAAGATAAACATACAAAAATCAGTTGGATTCCTCTACACCAACAAAAAGAACATCGAAGAGGAAATCACCAAATCAATACCATTTACAGTAGCCCCAAGAATATAAAATACTTAGGAATAAATCTTACCAAAGATGTAAAAGGCTTATACAAAAAAAAAAAACTACAAAACGCTTCTGCAAGAAAGCAAAAAGAGACCTACGTAAGTGGAAAATCACACCTTGCTCATGGATAGGAAGACGTAACGTTATAAAAATGTCTATTCTACCAAAAGGGATCTATAGATTTAATGCAATTCCAATCCAAATTTCAACGACATTTTTTAATGAAATGGAGAAACAAATCACCAACTTCATATGGAAGGGAAAGAGGCCCCAGATAAGTAAAGCATTACTGAAAAAGAAGAACAAAGTGGGAGGCCTTGCTCGACCTTATTTTACAACCTATTATACTGCCACAGTAGTCAAAACAGCCTGGTACATGTACAACAGATACATGGACCAATGGAACAGAATTGAGAATCTAGACATAAATCCATCCACATATGAGCCGCTGATATTTCACAAAAGCCTCGAAACAGTGAAATGGGAAAAAAGACAGTCTTTTTAACAAATGGTGCTGGCAAAACCAGATATCCATGTGCAAAAAAATGAAACAAGACCCATACCTCACTCCATGCACAAAAAAGAGCTCGAAATGGATTAAAGACCTAAATATAAAATCTAAAATGATAAAGATCATGGAAGAGAAAATAGGGACAACTTTATGTACCCTAATACATAGCATAAACAATATACAAAACATTACTAACAATGCCAAAGAAAAACTAGATAACTGGGAGTTCCTAAAATCAAACACTTATGCTCATCCAAAGACTTCACCAAAACAGTAAAAAGACTACCTACAGACTGGGAAAATGTTTTTGGCTATGACATTTCCGATCAGCGCCTGATATCTAAAATCTACATGATACTGCAAAAACTCAACTGCAAAAAGACAAATAACCCAATCAAAAAATGGGCAAAAGTTATGAACAGACAGTTGGCTAAAGAAGACATTCAAGTAACTAGCAGATACATGAGGAAATGCTCATGATCATTAGCCATTAGAGAAATGCAAATCAAAACTACGATGAGATTTCATCTCACTCCAACAAGGCTGGCATTAATCCAGAAAACACAAAATAATAACTATTGGAGAGGCTGTGGAGAGATTAGAACACTTATACACTGCTAGCGGGAATGTAAAATGGTACAACCACTTTACAAATTGATTTGGTGCTCCTCAAAAAGCTAGAAATAGAACTACCATATGTTCCAGCAATCTCATTCCTTGGAATATATCCTAGAGAAATAAGAGCCTTTACATGAACAGATATACGCACACACCATGTTCATTGCAGTACTGTTTACAATAGCAAAAAGATGGAAGCAACCAAGGTGCCCATCAACAGATGAATGGATACATAAATTGTGGTATATTCACAGAATGGAATGCTATGCATCAATAAAGACCAGTGATGAATCTGTGAAACATTTCATAACATGGAAGAATCTGGAAGACATTATGCTGAGTGAAATTAGTCAGTTGCAAAAGGACAAATATTGCATAAGACCACTATTATAAGAACTCGAGAAATAGTTTAAACTGAGAAGAAAATATTCCTTGATGGTTATGAGAGGGGGGAGGGAGGGAGGGTGGGAGAGTGGTATTCACTATTTAAAATAGTGTTTAAGAACTAGTTTAGGTGACAGGAAAGACAATACACAATACTGGGGAGGTCAGCACAACTGGACTAAACCAAAAGCAAAGAAGTTTCCTGAATAAATTGAACACTTCGAAGGCCAGCGTAGCAGGGGCGGGGTTTGGGGACCATGGTTTCAGGGGACATCTAAGTCAATTTGCATAATAAAGTCTATTAAGAAAACGTTGTGCATCCCACTTTGGAGACCGGAGCCTGGGGTCTTAAACACTGGCAAGCGGCCGTCTAAGATGCATCAATTTGTCTCAACCCACCTGGATCAAGGGAGAATGAAGAACACCAAAGACACAAGGTAATTATGAGCCCAAGAGACAGGAAGGGCCACATAAACCAGAGACTACATCAGCCTGAGACCAGAAGAACTAGATGGTGCCTTGGTACAACCGATGACTGCCCTGACAGGGAACACAACAGAGAACCCCTGAGGGAACAGAAGTGCAGTGGGATGCAGACCCCAAATTCTCATAAAAGTCCAGACTTAATGGTCTGACTGAGACTAGAAGGACCCCAGTGGTCATAGCCCCCAGACCTTCTTTTGCCCCAGGACAGGAACCATTCCCAAAGCCAACTCTTCAAACAGGGATTGGACTGGACAATGTGTTAGAGAGGGGTGCTGGTGAGGAGCGAGCTTCTTGGAACAGGTGGATACTTGAGACTATGTTGGCATCTCCTGCCTGGAGGGGAGATGAGAGAGTAGAAGGGGTTAGAATCTGATGAAATGGGCATGAACAGAGAGAGTGGAGGGAGGGATCGGGTTGTCTCATTAGGGGGAGAGCAATTGGGAGTATGTAGCAGCAAGGTGTATATAAGTTTTTGTGTGAGACTGACTTGATTTGTAAACTTTCACTTGAAAAGACCCATTGCTGTCGAGTCGATTCCCACTCATAGTGGCCCTATAGGACAGAGTAGAACCGCCCCATAGAGTTTCCAATGAGCTCCTGGTGGATTCAAACTGCCGACCTTTCAGTTAGCAGCCTTAGCACTTAACCACTACGCCACCAGCATTTCCACTTTCACTTAAGGCACACTAAAAATTAAAAAATAAAATAAAAGAGCTCAGAGGACCCCACTCACAAGGTCACTTTGGTTTTGCTTCCCTACTATCATCCCAATCTAAAGTCCATCAGTTGATTTTGGTTCTCCCTCTCCCAGTGGGATAGTAGGATGATGACCTGGGTGCCTGTATCCAACACAGTCATTACAGTTTCAATTCTTCCCTTTTGTAAAACCCCAAGCATACTCTTTTGGGTGCATATGGTCATAGGTCTCCCTTGGGGTCAAACTCTAGCCCTAATTATCTTTGTCCTTTAAAGCAGTTGCTGTCAAGGAAACAGAGGAGGGAGAAAATCTTACCTAAACCCTCACCTTCCTATAACTCATGTCCCAACTAATAGTAATGGAAATAATTCTTGTCCATAGAAATGCAAATTTTTTTCAGAGGAAGGCAACTGATTGTTGTTCTGTCAATACTATTTTGCCAGTTTTTGCATCTATTTGTAAATGTGTTTCAGCATACCTTATTTGACTATATCAACATTAGTTTGAAATGTCCTCTGAACAGGTTGTGTCATCTTGTTCCTTCATTAATTAATGAGTTAAATAAAATTTTTGAATATTCATGTCATTTCTGTATGAGGGTCATGATTGTACTTTTTCAAAATAAGCTATCCTTTAATATTGCCCCTCCAAAACAAAAAGGGGGGGCAGGCTGCATAGAGAGAGAGTGCACCCCCATGCCAGTAGACAATGCATATTTGCTTTCAATTTTGAGAGGCTCTGCAGTTGCTTGGGAAACACTGGTGGCGTAGAGGTTAAGTGCTACGGCTGCTAACCAAAGGGTCGGCAGTTCGAATCTGCCAGGCACTCCCTGTAAACTCTGTGGGGCAGTTCTACTCTGTCCTATAGGTCGCTATGAGTCGGAATCGACTCGACGGCACTGGGTTTGGTTTGGTTTTGGTTTGGCGGTTGCTAGTGGCTTAGCTAAGTAAACTTCTAATGTTTTAGATGCACCCGACATTCTATATTCTATGTCACTGACACCATTTACATCAACACTGGGGGACTCCTTGAATTAGCTGCTGCAGCCACATTACCTCTCAGATTGGGTAGTGGAACTTTCAGCCTCACACTTGGACAGGGGTAGAAACAACCAACACTATTTGGGTGGCTTGTTTTAGTGCCACCTGTCATCACACAGCTTCTAAACATTCAGTAACAGGTAGGAGAGTGAGGGCCCTTTACTCTCCACACTCACCACTTGCACAAGAGCATGAGCTACTGGATTCCTGAGTCTTTTCGAATTCCTAAACTAGCCTGCAAGGCTCTCATCCTTTCTTTTCCAGAAAGCCATGTCTCTGTTAGTTTTCTGTTCTCCCCATCAAAAACTGCCAAGAACTGTGAAGACTGGGAGATTATATACTAATTACAAGCTAACAAGTTAGCCCGCTATAGTTTCATGGATGCTGGTAGAAGATATCAGATTCCTAGGTCAGAGACAAAACACACTTTTGCTCACAGCACAGCAAGGCGAATGAACTACACATTTGTGTCTATTTCCCTTGCCACCAAGTCCCATGGGGCAACAAAGAGAGGCCCAGGTGGATGGCTGCACACACATTGCATTTGTGTCATACTGAGGAAGCCAGAGTTCAGGGAACCATAATCTTTTAAAATGGGCTGTAAGCAAACCTGTTTGAACTTTGCCTGATGGAAGACATTGTCTTTATTATGTTGGACAGTTAAAAACCTACGCTTTACCCTAGAGAGAGACACTATCTTCCAAGATAGTCCAGAAAAAATGGCAGTTGGTACCTCTGCTCACAGAAACATGAGAGGCCCGTGGAAAATTGTCTCCCAACAATTGTATATATTGAAATGTAACAACATACAAGTCATAATGCTAAGCAATAAAGTCCAAGAGGAATACGTGTAGTATGATTCCATTTATGTAAAGTAATATAAGGTTTATGTTGTGCTTCTCTAAAGATTTCTACTTTATTTAAATTTTAAACAAAAATGTTTTCAGGAATTATCTATATAATAATACGCTTAAAAAATAAATTGAATACAATGAACAACCTATAAAATATTATCATTTCCTTTAAGTGAAAAATGTTTCCCATGTAAGTTACTATTACAGCCATTATTAATGTTATTTAAATTATTTGAAACCTATACTCAAAAAAGTCTAGTTGTTCAAATGTGTTCTAATTTATAATAGGATGGGTGTCTTTTGCTGAGACAAGCTTTGAAAAGTTGCTACCTTTCTAGAAAGTCAGAGAATTTGCATTTCAAGTAATGGAGCAGTTACAATGCAGGTATTTGCTGTTAAGGGGGAGTTTTTTCTCTTTAAAGCAAGGAAAAATCTACATCTTACAGACATTTTTTTAAAAAGTGCATATATGCATATGTATACATGTATATATATGCATATACATACACATTTATATACATATAAATTTATGTCCATACCTAGAGACAAGCGTTCTAATTTTTACACTGTCAGTCTTTTTGTCTTTCTGCCTCTGCTTTTTTTATGTGAAAAATAACAAAGAACTTTGATAAATATGACAACTGTGTAAAATTACTTCAGTGATACATTCCTTTATTTCTTCATACATTCATTGATTAATCAAGTATTTCTTTAGTGCTTAAAATATGCAAGACACTATTCTAGGTGATGGATATATAATGGTTATCAAAATAGTCTGCCATCATAGAACTTATATTCCAGTGGTGGAAAAACAATACACAAACAAATATAACTGGAATTTGCTAAAAAAATAAAATGAAAGTAGAGTAAGGAAATAGAACTTTGTATTATATTTCTTAGAATGGTTAGAGAAGGGCTCCATGGGAAAGTCATATTTGAACAGAGGCATGAAAGAAGTGAAGGAAGAAGGCATGTGATGCTGATAGATACTAATGCCATCACAAAAAATGATATCTTAAACTGAATTTTCACTCTCGACAGCTGTGAAAAACCACAAGGGTTTTATTTTTATTTACTTTTTAATTGTATTTTACATGAAAGTTTACAGCACAAGTTAGTTTCTCATTCAAAAACTGATACACAAATAGTTTTGTGACACTGTTTGCAACCCCTGTAATGTGTCAGCACTCTCCCCCTTTCCCTTTAAACCCCAGGTTCCTCATGTCTATTCAACCAGGTTTCCTATCCCTTATTTCTCTAGGGTATATTCCTAGGAATGGGACTGCTGGATCATATGGTATTTCTATTTCTAGTGTTTTAAGGAGGCACTGTATCATTTTCCATAGTGGTTGTACCATTTTACATTCCCACCAGCAGGAGTGCATAAGCGTTCCAATCTCCCTGCAACCTTTCAAACATATGTTATTTTCTTTCTTTTTTTTTTTTTTTTGATTCCTGCCAGTAATGTTGGGGTGAGATAGCATCTCATTGTAGCTTTGATTTACGTTTCTCTAATGGCTAATGACAGAGAGCATTTCCTCATGTATCTGTTAGCCACCTGAATGTCTTCTTTGGTGAAGTGTCTGTTCATATGCTTGGCCCATTTTTAATTCGACACTTGTCTTTTTGTTGTTGAGGTGTTGCAGTGTTCTATAGATTTTAGAGATTAGAGCCTTGTCTGATATGTCATAGCCAAATTTTTTTTTCTCAGTCTATAGGTTCTCTTTTTACTCTTTTGGTGAGGTCTTTTGATAAGCGTTAAGTATTTAATTTTTAGGAGCTCCCAGTTATCTAGTTTATCTTCTGGTGTTTGCGCATTCTTAGTTATGTTTTGTGTTGAATTTATGCCAAGTATAGGGCCCCTAATATTGTCCCTCTTTTTTCTTCTGTCATCTTTATTGTTTTAGGTTTAGGTTTTTGGGTTATTTATTTATTTTTTTGTAGGGTGCGAGGTATGGGTCTCGTTTCATTTTTTTTTTTTTTCTAGATAGACGTCCAGTTTTGCCATCACCATTTGTTAAAGAGACTGTCTTTTCCCCATTTAATGGACTTTGGTGCTTTGTCAAAGAACAGCTGACCATAGGTGGATGGATTTACGTCTGGGTTCTCGATTCTGTTCCATTGGTCTATATGTCTGTTGTTGTACAAGTACCAGGTTGTTTGGACTACCGTGGCTGTATAGTAGGATCTGCGATTAGGTAGCGTGAGACCTCCTAGTTTGTTCTTTTTTTCAGTAATGGTTTGCTTATCCAACTCCTCTTTTCTTTCCATATAAGATTGGTGATTAGTTTTTCCATTTGTTAAAGAACACTGTTGGTATTGGGATTGAGAGTGTGTTATATCTGTAGATTGCTTTTGGTAGGGTTGACATTTTCACAATGATGAGTCTTCCTTTCCATGAGCATGGTTAGTTTCCCGTTTATGTAGGTCTCTTTTGGTTTCTTGCAATACTATTTTGTAGTTTTATTTGTATAGGATTTTTACATCCCTGATTAGATTTATTCCTAAGTATTTTATTTTTTAGGGGGCTATAATAAATGGTTTTGTTTTCCTAATTTCCTTTTTGAAGTTCTCTATTTTGGTATATAGGAGTTCAACTGATTTTTATATTTTGATTTTATATCCTGCTACTCTGCTGAATTTTTGTATTAGTTCCAGTACTTTTCTTGTGGAATCTTTGGGATTCTTTATGTATGGGACCATAACATCTGCAAATAGGGATTGTTTTACTTCTTCCTTTCTAATTTGGATGCTCTTTAGTTATTTGTCTTGCATTATTGCTCTAGCTAGGTCTTGCATCACAATGTTAAATAGGAATGATGATAAAGGGCATCCTTGTCTTGTTCCTGTTCTCAGAGGGAATGCTTTCAGTCCCTGCCATTGAGCATGATATTGTCTGTTGGTTTTGTATAGATGCCATTTATTATGTTGAGAAATTTCCCTACTGTTCCTATTTTATTTAGAATTTTTATCAGGAATGGGTGTTGGACTTTGTCAAATGTCTTTTTCGTGTCAATTGACATGATCATGTGATTCTTTTCTTTTGTTCTAATTATATGGTGGATTATGTTGATTGATTTTCTAATGTTGAGCCATCCTTTTATACCTCCTATGAATCCCACTTGGTCATGGGGTATTATTATTATTTTGTTGAGAATATTTGCATCTGTATTCATGACAGTTATTGGTCTATAAATTTTTTTTTTTTTTTTAGTGTCTTTGCCTGGCTTTGGTATCAGGGTTATGCTGGCTTCTTAGAATGAATTCAGGAGTATTCCTTCCTTTGCTATTCTCTGAAATATTTTGAGTAGCACTGGGGTAAGCTCTTCTCTGAGTGTTTGGTAGAATTCTCCAGTAAAGCCATCTGGGCCAGGGCTTTTTTTTGTTGGGAGTTTATTATGTCTTCAATCTCTTCTCTTCTTATAGATCTATACAGATATTCTATCTCAGTTTGTGTTAGGTTAGGCAGGTAGTGTGATTCTAGAAATTTGTCCATTTTCTCTAGATTTTCAAATTTGTTGGAATATTGTTTTTCATAGTATTCTATTGCAATCTTCATTTGGGTCTGTTGTAATGTCCCCCTCATCATTTCTTATTCGGGGTATTGGCTTCCTTTCCTGTTTTTCTTTTGTCTATTTGGACAATGGTTTGTTGATTTTTCTTTGATCTTTTGGTCTTGTTGATTTTTTTTTTTTCTATTTCATTTAGTTCTGCTCTAATTTTTATTACTTCCTTTCTTCTGGTGGCTGTAGGCTTCTTTTGCTGTTCTCTTTATTTTAGTTGTAGGGCTAACATTTTTATTTTGTCCTATTTTTCTTTTTTGATGTATGCCTTTATTGCAATAAATTGTACTCTGAGCACTGCCTTTGCAATGTTCCAAAGATTTTGGTAGGATGTGTTTTCATTTTCATTTTATTCTATAAATTTTTTATTCCCTCTTTGATTTCTTCTATTACCGACTTGTTTTTAAGCAAGGTGTTATTCAGTTTCCATGTGTTGATTTTTTTTCCATGCTCTTTCTGTTACTGATTTCTACTTTTATGGCATTGTGATCAGAGAGAATGCTTTGTATTATTTTGATGTTTTGCATTTCATCAAGCTTTGCTTTGTGGCCTAAAATGCAGTCTATTCTGGAGAATGTTCCATGTGTGTTGGAAAAGAATGTATATTTCGCTGCTGTTGGGTGGAGTGTTCTATATGTTTATGAGGTTAAGTTGGTTGATTTTGGCCTTTAGATCTTCTGTATCTTTGTTGAGCTTCTTTCTAGATGTTCTGTCCATTACAGAGAGTGATGAGGTCTCCTACTATTATTGTGTAACTGTCTATTTCTCTTTTCAATGCTGTTAGGGTTTGTTTTATGTATTTTGGAGCCCTGTCCTTGGGTGTGTACATATTTTTTAAGGTTATGTCTTCTTGGAAGTTTGTCCCTTTAATTATTATATAATGTCTTTCCTTGTCTTTTATGGGTGATTTTGCCTTAAAGTCTATCTTATCTGAGATTAATATTGCCACTCCTACCCTTTTTGATTACTGTTCACTTCATATATTTTTTCTCCATCCTTTGATTTTTAATATATTTATGTCTTTGAATCTAAGGTGTGTCTTTTGTAGCCAGCATATTGATGGCTCGTGTTTTTATCCATTCTGCCACTCTGTCTCTTTACGGACACATTTAAGACATTTATGTTCAGTGTGATTACCAATAGGTATAATATTTTTTTTATGAGGGTAGTGCTGTCATATTCTTGTGATTTTTCTGTGGTGCTCACATTTTCTTTGTTCCTCTTACTCTCCTGAGCTGAGTTCTTTTTGTTTGTGGATTTTCCTTTAATTTCTTTTGTTATTACAGATTTTGTTTTTTCTGAAACTTTGTTTTTTTTTTCTTTTTTATTCCGACAAGTATATTTTTTTAGAATTCTTTGTGGTTACCTGGAAAATTATCCTTATTTTCCTAAATTCAAACCATTCTCTTTTTACTTGATATCACCTTGACTTCCTCTCCATTTGAAAGTTCTATACCTATACCTTTTATTCTCCCTTTCATTGTTTTGACATTGTTGTCGTTACAGATAGACATTTCTGTTTCCTTGTTTGAAGTCATTTAGTTTCATTATTGAGAGTTCTTTACCTAGGTTGGCATCTGGCTGATGCTGTCCTGTGCCCTAGATTCTTGCAGTTGTCTGCTGTTGTTGGTTCTCTAACCAAAGGACTGCCTTTAATATTTCTTGTAAGTTTGTTTTGGTGTTTACGAATTCCCTTAATTTCTGTTTATCTGGAGATGTCCTAATTTCACCACCATAGTTGAGAGAGAGTTTTGCAGGATATGTTATTATTGGTTGCAGTTTTTTCTTTCAAGATTTTATACATGTCATCCCATTGCCTTCTTTCCTGTATAGTTTCTGATGAGTAATCACAGCCTAGTCTTTTTTTTCTCCGTTGTAAATGACTTTTTATATTTTCTCGAGCTGCTCTCAGGATTCTTTGTCTTTTGTTTTGACAAGTGTGGTTTTGATATGTCTTGGTTACTTTCTATGGGGTATATCCTTTATGAGTTTGTTTGAGCTTCTTGGATGGTCGGCTTTTCGTCTTTCATGACATCTGGGAAGTGCTTTGCCAGCAAATCTTGTCTGTGCTTTCCATTTTCTCCCCTGTTCAGTAACTCCAATCATATGCAATTTTTTTGCTCTTGATTGTGTCCCACATAGTTCTTAGGTTTTCTTCATTTCTTTTCTCTGATTTTTCTCAAACATGTTGACACCCATGGATTTGTCTTCAATCTCGTTGATTCTGTCTTCCATTGTTTCAAATTTGCTCCTCGAACCTATTGAGTTTCCATTTCTGAAATTTTGTTTTTATCTTTTGGATTTCTCTTTGCTGTTTTTGTATGGTTTCTAGTTGTTTATTTATTTTCACTTTTTTCTTTATTATTTTCCTGAGTTATTCTATTGCTTTTTCTGTGTTTTTCTTGATTCTGGCTATGTTTTCATTGGTTTTGGCTGCATTTTCCATGATTTTAGCTATTTTTTCTTCCTGAGTTTTCCTTGATCCCTTTCCCAATCACTTGGAGATTCCTAAATATTAGCCTTTTGAATTCCATATCAGACAATTTCACTCCCTTTTCTTCTACCATAAGGTCGTCTGATTATTTTTGTCTCTTGCTGGAGCCTCTTGTCCTGCTTTTTTAATGTGTTTTGATATGGTCTGCTGTCTCCAAGACATGAGGGTATTATTTGCTCTATAGATTGTATGCTGGTTTTTTTTCATTCTGCTTTTTTGTTTGTTTTGAGATGTTGGGGCAGGGGGCAGGCCAGACATTCTTTGCTACTTGCTTGCCTGTGTTCACCACGTTGTCCAGGTGGGCAGGGCAGCAGCAGTCAGGGAGATCCCACTTCATTGTACACTAGCTTGGCAAAGCAACTGATGGTGGACTGGGAGGACACTGTTTGCCTCCTGATATTGGTCCAGTGGTGTGGGAATATTCACAGCCACCAGCCAGATAGGCAGAGATTGTTGGACAGGGAGTGGTACAGGCTCATGTCCCCTCATTCAACTGCTGGTAAAGTGGCTGGAAGGAAGGGGCAGTGTGGGCCCTGTGTGGCAGTGAACCTGAGCTAGGAATGCTCTAGCTGTGGTGACACTGTGAGGGCTGGCCAGAATGGGGGTGGGTGTCATACAGGGTTAAATGGGGGGGGCAAAGAAAAGAAAAGAGAAAGAATAAAAAGGGTAACTGGTGGGTGGGGGTGGGGAGGACCTGAGGGCTGGCGGTAAAGGGCTGAGATCCTGTATGGGGCTAGTTGGGAGGGAGAAAGAAAAGTAAAAAAGGGGGGAAATGGCCCAGCATGAGCTGGCGAGTGGAAGTGAAGTGAACCTGGGGTGATGGTGGGCTGGTAGCTCTCTAGCTGAGTGGCATAGCATGGCCTGTTGGGAAGGAGTGGGGGTGGTATATGGGACTAGGTGGGAGGGAGAAGGAAAAGGAGGAAAGGGAAAAATGGCTTAGCAGGAGCTGGCAGGTGGGAGTGCAGTACGCCAGGGCTGGTGGCTGCCAGGTGTCTCTCTAGCTCAGGCAATGTGGCATGGCCCAGCGGGAAGGTGTAGAGTTGGTGTACAGGGCTAGGTGTGAGGGAGAAAGAAGAGAAGGAAAGGTGAAAAAATGTTGAGGTGTGAACTGGAATGTGGGGGTGGAGGGAACATGTGCTGGCAGTGGGCTGGAAGCTCTGTACTTGCAGCAGTGTTTGTGGCCTCTGGGAAGGGGTAGAGATGTTGTACAGGGCTAGGTGGGAGGCATAAAGAAAAGGAAGAAAGGTTAAAAAAAAGAAAAAAGGTGTGGCAGGAGCCAGCAGGTGGGGCAGGGCAGACTTGGGGTGATGATGGGGTGGTGGCTCACCAGCTGAGTGATGCAGCATGGCCTGTCAGGAAGTAGGGGTTGCTTATGGGGCTAGGTAGGAGGGAGAAAGAAAAGGAAGAAAGAAAAAATGTCATAGCAGGAGCCTGCAGATGGGGGCAGAGTGGACCTGGGGTGAAGGTGGATCAGTGACTTTCTAGCTGAAGGGCACAGTGTGGCCTGTTGGGGAGCTGTGGGGATGGCATACAGGGTAAAAGGGTGAAGGGTGGGAAAGTGTCTTCTTCTGGTTAGTGTGTGCTGTTTCCTGTTGGGATCTCCATGAAGTTGCCTTCCTGTACTCCCTGACCAGAACCATTTCTGGCTGTGCTTCAAGATGACAAAGCTGTGCTTTGTTAGTTGGCAGGGGACCTCCACTCTGTATCTCTCCTTGTTCTCTGTTTTTCTTCAGGTTCTTCTTCCATTCAGTGTTTGATCTAGTTCTTTATTCCTTCACTTGATGTTTAGGATTCCAGGATTGATGTTTGTATCTGTTTTACTTAATTTTTTGGGTCTTTGCTGCAGAGGGACAGCATGATACATCTGTCTAGGGCACCATGTTGACCACAGGGTTTTAAATGCCCAGTTGGCATTAAGTTGTATAAAGAAATACCAATACAATAATTATCTCTCCAAAATAAGATTGAGGGAATGTTAGAAAAGAATATTTTAATAAAAGCCTAAAGATAAGAACAGGGTTATGTTTAACCACAATAATTTGAAACACAAAGAACTTACAGTAGGTTATTTACCTCTTTAAATATTATCCACTCTTCTAAAATTTTTATAATGAAATATTTTGTATTAAATGTTATAGAGTAGTACACAAAATAGTACAATAAATACTCATCTATTTACTACCAAGCGTCATCAAATCTTAACACTTTATTTGCTTTACATATAATTTTAAAGCAATCAAATATTACACATACAGTTTAAGACTCCTGTATAGCTTCCCAGTCTCCTGAATTTGTTATCCCTACTTCCTTTTCTAGATGTAATCACTATCCTGTATTTTGTGTTCAGGTGCAAGGGGTAGATTGTATCAAACACTTTTTATGCACATCTTCATTTTCTCTTGGTTTCAGCTGTCTCTTATTCCTGCCGCTGATATGAATACCATTATTGTGCAAGATTGAACCAGTTTTATGCAGATACAGTCTGACAGCACCTTACCTCATGCCCATACTGTATACTTCTTTCTTCCATCACACAGCTTTTCTCTTGCTGAGGTGGCCACGAGACACTGAAAGAAACCATTTAGATCTCATGTGTGCACAATCTGGAAGTACAAAGAAGTAAATGTCCCATGGGGAAAATTTTTGACTCTCAGAGGTGGAAGCTAGTAGGTAAATCCTATATCCTTCCATCCCCTAAACAGGCAGTGCTCCCATATGTTGCATATGAATAATCAGCCCTGTGTTGAAACAACCAGTGTTCTGTAGATGCCGTCAACTTGATAATGCATCCCTGTTTTGACTGGCCCACCTTTTCTCCTTTGTATTCCTTATCCCTTCTTCCTTCTCCCTGAAATCACACATCCCAATGAACTAGTTACACAAAAACTTTGGTCTCATGTGCTGATTTCCTGAGAATTAAGGGTAACACAGTTGTCTTTTAATGTACCAGAGCTTTTAATACAGTCTGTTTGTATTTATTTCCCTTTATGGTTTGCCTTTTGGAAGAAGTTTAAGAAATTTTTCCCTATCCTGAGGAAATTAATGTAATTCTTCTATATTTTCTTCTAAACAGTTGGTGTGAAGTAAGAAATTATTTTTTCTAAAGGGAAAATCAGTTATCTCAGTAACAGTCACTAAATGAATAATCCATCTTCTACTCATGAGACTATATGTGGTGTTCAACCATATAACCACTCCCTATTGGTAATACTTTCTGAAATCTATTTTGGACTTTTTTTTCGGCTCTTAAATGTAGAGTAGCTAATGGAAAAGGAAGGAATGATGAAGTAAAAGAACTGAACAGAAGATTTCAAAGGGAGGCTCGAGAAGACAAAGTATTATAATGACATGTGCAAAGATCTGAAGTTAGAAAACAAAAATGGAAGAACACATTCGGCATTTCTCAAGATGAAAGAACTGAAGAAAAAATTCAAGCCTTGAGTTGCAATATTGAAGAATTCTATGGACAAAAATATTGAACCACACAAGAAGCATCAAAAGAAGATGGAAGGAATACACAGAGTCACTGTACCAAAGAGATTTGATTGACGTTCAACAATTTCAAGAGGTAGCATATGACCAAGAACTGATGATATTGAAGGAAGAGGTCCAAACTGCACTGAAGATATTGGCAAAAAACAAGATCCCAGGAATTGACTGAATACCAATTAAGATATTTCAACAAAAGGATGCAGTGGTGGAGGTACTCACTTGTCTATGCCAAGAAATTGGGAAGACAGCTACCTGGCCAACCAACTGGAAGAGACCCATATGTATGCCTCTGCCAAAGAGAGGTGATCAAATGGAATGCAGAAATTATCAAACAATATCATTAATATCACATGCAATTAAAATTATGCTGAAGATACTTAAAAAATTGTTGCAGCAGTACATTGACAGGGAACTGAAAGAAATTCAAGCCAAATTCAGAAGAGGATGTGGAAAAAAGGGTATCATTTCTGATGTCAGATGGATCTTGGCTGAAAACAGAGAATACCAGAAATATGTTTACCTGTGTTTTATTCACTATGCAAAGGCATTCGATTGTGTGGATCATAACAAATTATGGTAACATTGAGAAGAATGGGACTTAATTGTGTTCATGAGAAGCCTGTACATAGACCAAGAGGTAGTTGTTCAAACAGAACAAGAGGATATTGTATGTTTCAAAATCAGGAAAGGTGTGTTTGAGGGTAGTATCCTTTCACCATATTTATTCAATCTGTATGTTGAGCAAATAATCTGAGAAGCTGGACAATATGAAGAGGAATGCAGCATCAAGATTGGAGGAAGACACATTAAACTGTGTTATGCAGATGACACAACTTCTCTTGCTGAAAGTGAAGTGAAACGTAAAGCACTTAATGATGAAGATCAAAGACTACAGCCTTCAGTATGGATTACACCTCAACATAAAGGAAACAAAAATACTCACAACTGGACAAATAAGCAACGTCATGATAAACGGAGAAAAGACTGAAGTGTCAAGGATTGCATTTTACTTGGATCCACAATCAATGCCCATGGAAACAGCCTTCAAGAAATCAAATGACATATTGCATTGGGAAAAGACCTCGTTAAAGTGTTAAAAAGCAAAGATTTCAATTTGAGGACTAAGATGCCTTACCCAAGCTATGATATTTTCAATCGCCTCATTTGCATGGGAAAGCTGGGTGATGAATAAGGAAGACAGAAGAAGAATTAACACCTTTGAATTATGATTTTGGCGAAGAATATTGAATATACTATGGCCTGTCAGAAGAACAAACAAAACTGTCTTGGAAGAAATACAACCAGAATGCTCCTTAGAAGAGAGAATGGTGAATCTTCTTCTCACTTACTATCCCTGGAGAAGGATATCATGCTTGGTAAAATAAAAAAAAAAAAAAATAGGTCAGTAAAAAAGATGAAGACCATCAATGAGATGGACTGGCATAGTGGCTGCAACAATGGTTTCAAACATAGCAATGATTGTGAAGATGGTGCAGGACTGGGTAGTGTTTAATTCTGTCGCACGTAGGGTGGCTATGAGTTGGAAGGACTCGTCAGCACCTAAAATCAGCACTGATAATATATTGTCACACTTGCTTCATCTGTATCTCTCTGTACGAATTGCACAGGTATCTTTCATAAATACCTTTTTTAAAAAACAGAATCTATATAAATTTAATGGGGCCCCGGTGGCACAATGGTTAAAGCATTTGTCTGCTAACCAAAGTTCGGCAGTTGTGATCCACCAGCTGCTCCTTGGAAGCTCTATGGGACAGTTCTACTCTGTCCTATCTGGTTGCTATGAGTCAGAACTGACTCGGCAACAAATGGTTCTTTTCCTATATATATAAAGTTAATATATTTTAATTCATTTAATCTAGAAAAGTTATCTCACCTTTTCTCTTTTGTGGCAATAAATTTTTAAAAACATCAGGACAGTTGTCATGTAGAATACCCCCATTCTGGATTTTTCTGAGTGTTTTTTCATGATGTTGTTTAACTTGGACCTCTATCCCTTGCATTTCCTCGAAACAGGAAGTTAGTTATAAAGACTGGGTTCAAATCAGATTAAATATTTTGTTGAAAAATTACAAATTATGCTGTGTGCTTCATATTGTATTATATATGCAAAGTTAGGTTTTGCTACTATTGATGACACAATGTTTGAATGCTTGTTTGAAAAGGTTACTGCCAGTGCTGTGATTGTAAAAATAATTTTTTTTCCTATTGCAAATTTCCAAGGCAACCTTCTCTTAATGCATTAGCTTTCTAACCCCTAACAAATAACCATTATCCTGTATTTGGTGTGCATTATTTCCATGAGTTTACTCAAATATTTACTACATCTTTATCTTGCTACACAAAGTATAGTATACATTGAAATGCATAGTATTTAAAATTTTATATAAAGTTCATCATTCTTTATGTTTTCTTCTATAATTTGATTATAAGTTGAATTTTATATTTGTAAGATTAATCTATACTGACTCATAAAAGCTCTATTTTTTTTTACCATTGTGAAAGATTCCAATATACAGGCCATCAATAAACTGAATTAATATTACCTAAGGATAATTTTTTTTTTTAAGGATAATAGTGTATTGGTCTGTAACGTGATGAAATTGACCATTATCTTTGCCCCCAAAGATGGGTCAAAAGGATAAGGTTTTGGGGGTTCCTATTAAAAACTTGTTATTACTTATTGTCTTTGAGTAAATTTTAGTACTGAGTATGCAAAGGTAAGGTCCCTGGGTGGTACAAATTGTTTGCATTCAACTAGTAACCTAAACATTGGTGTTTTGAACCCACACAGCAACACAGCAATGCAACAGGAGAGAGCCCTGGAGATCTGCTTCTGTGCAGATTACAGCCTAGAACACCCTACGGAGCAGTAACATATGGAATCGCCATGAGTTAGAATTAGAAACAGGTTTTTTTGTTTGTGTGCTTACACAAAGGTAAGAGTAAAGAGAGATTCCCTTCTCCAAAGACGTCACCCATGAGTCATGTAATTTTCCCCCTCTTTCTTCAATGTGACAGCATTTTCTCTGTCTCATCCATTGCTATCTTTATAGTCACGGTTGTTTCCATGGCAGTCCTTGTCTTAATTATTCATAACGTGCCCAAATGTTGAAGACAACAACCATTTCTCTGGGAAGATTATAATTATCTTTGCCTACACATTTTCATTTAATCAATGCTGCAGCTTTATATTTCCCCATTTTTATCCTTGCTTGGTTCATCTTTTAACCATAATTTTTGTTTAGAGAGCATTTGGATGAGACAAAAATCTAAAGTGTTTAGAAGTGACAGAAAATATCTGTATAAGTTAGCTATTGCTGTGTAACCAATTATCCCAAAATTTAGCAGTTTAACGCAACAAATATTTATAGTATGGTGGGTCGGGAGTCCAGGTACAGATTGGCTCCTTCATCTCATTCTCTCATAAAGCTGAAATTAAGGTGTGTGTAAGGACTGGAATTCCATATGAAACCCATATTGGGGAAGGATCTTCTTCCAAGCTTATTCATGTAGTTGTTGGCAGGGTTCAGTTCCTCATTGGCTGTTTGACTTTGGACCTTTTTTCATCACTGGCTGTTAGTCAGAGGACATCCTCAGTTCCTTGCCATGTGGGCCTCTCTATAGAATGCCTAACAACATGGGAAGTGACTTCATAAGTCTGAAAAAGCAAGAGAGAGCCAGAGAACAAGCATGAGCCAGACCAAAGCCCTGGTTTTTAAACCTAATCTCAGATGTGATATTCCATCACTTTTGCTGTATTCTGTTTATTAGAAGCAAGTCGTTAGGTCCAGCATACATTCAAAGGCAGGTGATTACACAAGGACATAAATATCTGGAGCTGGGGATCTTTGGGTGCCATCTTATAAGCTACCTACCGCAATGTTCCATGGTAAAATAATAAATTTGCCATTTTGAAATCTATATTTATAAAGCCTTGATCAGTAAATCCCATCTTTAGATAAGATAGATAGGAACATTAATTGTTATTAAAAAAAAGGTATTCAATATCCTAGAGAAATAAGGATCGTCACACGAATAGATATATGTACACCCATGTTCACTGAAGCATCGTTCACAACAGCAAAAAGACAGAAACAACTTAGATGGTCATCAACAGGTGAATGGATAAACTAACCGTGGTAATATACACAATAAAGTATTATGCAACGATAAAGAAAAATGATGAATCTGTGAACTGTCTCATAATATGGATGAATCTGTAGGGTATTATGCTGAGTGAAATAAGAAAATCACAAAAGGACAAATATTGTATGAGACCACTACTCTGAAAACTCATGAAAAGGTTTACACACAGAAAGAAACAATCTTTTATGGTTAGGAGGGAGGGGAGCAGTGAGGGTGGAAAAACACTAGACAATAGATAAGTGGTAACTTTGGTGAAGGGTAAGACAGTACACAATACTGGGGAAGCCAGCACAACTTATACAAGGCAAGGTCATGGAAGCTCCCTAAACCAAAAACCAAACCTGTTGCCGCCGAGTCAATTTCGACTCAAAGTGATCCTATAGGACAGAACATAACTGTCCCATAGAGTTTCCAAGGAGCACCTGGTAGATTCGAACTGCTGACCTTTTGGTTAGCAGCTGTAGCACTTAACCACTATGCCACCAGGGTTGCTGGAAGCTCCTTAGACACATCCAATATCCCTGAGGGACTGAATGGCTGTGGGGACCATGGTCTTAGAGAACATCTAGCTCAATTGGCATAACACAGTTTATAAAGAAAATGTTTTACACTCTACTTTGGTGAGTAGCATCTGGGGTCTTAAAAGCCTGTGAGCAGCCATGTAGGATACTCCACTGGTCTAACCCCTTAAGAATCAAGGAAAAATGAAGAAAACTAAAGATACAAGGATAAGATTAGTCCAAAGGACTAATGGACCACATCTACCACGGAGTCCATCAGACTGAGTCCAGTACAACTAGATGGTGCCCAGCTACCACCACTGACTGCTCTGACAGGGCTCACAGTAGAGTGTCCCGAACAGAGCTGGAGAAAAATGTAGAACAAAATTCTAACTCAAAAAGAAAGGCCAGCCTTGCTGGACTGACAGTCTGGAGAAACCCTGAGAGTATGGCCCCCGGACACCCTTTCAGCTCAGTAATGAAGTCACTCCTGAAGTTCACCCTTCAGCCAAAGAGTAGACATGCCCATAAAACAAAATGAGACTCAAAGGGCACACCAGCCCTGGGACAGGGACTAGAAGGCAGGAGAGGATAGGAAAGCTGGTAATAGGGAACCCAAGTTTGAGAAGGGAGAGTGTTGACATGTCATGGGGTTGTTAACCAATGTCATAAAACAATATGGGTGCTAACTGTTTAATGAGAAACTAGTTTGTTCTGTAAACTGTCATCTAATGTACAATCAAAAAGAAAAATAGTTTCAGGCAGGAGCAAAAAAAACAATGCATTCGTTCTAGAAAACTGAAAAACAAAACGTTGCCTACAAAGTCCCATTACCCAGAAATAATCACTGTTTCTTTTATGTATTTGCTTTTAGTATTTTTTTTGCTATGCAAAGTGTTTTGTTTTGCTTCTGCAAGTCCATAAAATATTGAATATCAAATCACATAGCTTGTCTTTTCCTATTATCCTTATAACATAAGCATCCACTGTTTTTATAAACTGTTCGCAATGATCATTTTAATTGCTACGTGGTATCCCACTGAGTGAAAATTTCATAACTTACTGAAACTTAAACTTATATTTGATATTCATATTACTTTCATATTCTCCATTATAAACCACCCTATCATTGAAGGGACAATTTTCAGATAAAGAGATGATTCTAAGTGGTAGAGAAGTCTATACATAGTAATAATAATAATACAACCAGAAAAATACAAAATGAAAATATAATTGGTAAAAATTGATGTAAAGAAATAAAATACAAATAGGAAAGCATAGAAAATAAAAACTAGATCATTTACGCAAGTATAAGAAACACCTAGCTTATGCACATTTGAATAGTCAAAGTGAGACACATTATAAATGGAACATAAAGAAGAGTATCTAATGCATACTGAATGAGGGAAATAATGAATGGGGTCCTTGACAGGTCTAGTAGGGAAATGAAATTCAGAAGACTGGATTAAGAATGGCTAGATCTTGATGGGAAAATTACTTAAATAAACTAGATGAATTTAAAAATGTAGGCTCTCATTGACTTTATATTAGGTTATTTAAGAAATTGACTATTGCAGCCCCATTCTTGATCTTGTTTTCAAATATACATCTTCAAGAGTCAAAAGAATAGAAAATGACTCTTAGAAAAATTATAGATTTTTTTGCATCCGAAAAAGTTTTTAGAAAGTAATAACAAAACGAAATAAACCTCTTAAAAAGAATACTGATCAATACTAAGCATGGTTTATATTGATGAAAATAATCTAGCCTGCATTTTTTCACAAACATCCTCTAAGGAAGGAGAAGCCAAAATATCTTTGGACATAAAAAAAACAAAGTATTTAAATGTATTAGGAAAAAGTGATTTTAAGCCTCGGTATCTAGATAATTGAGCTCAAAACATATATTTGTTGCTATATATAATATGTATGTTTGTGCTTATTGTGGTTATTGTTGTTAGCTGCCATCAGGCTGGTTCCTGACTCATCACGATCCTATGCACAACAGAATGAAACCATGCCCCGTCCTTTGCCATCCTATAATCAGCTGTGGATTAGACCGCTGTAGTCTATAGGGTTTTTACTGACTGATTTTTCTGAAGTAGATCACCAGAACGTTCTTCCTAGTCCATCTTAGTCTGGAAGCTCTGCTGAAATCTGTTCAGCATCATAGCAACGCTCAAGCCTCCACTGACAGGTAGGTGGTGGCTGCACATGAGGTGCATTGGCTGGGAATCAAATGTAGGTCTTCAGCATGGAAGGCAAAAATTCTAAAACTGAACCACAAATGCCTCAGTGATGGTTTAGTAAGCCTGGACTATCAAGAAAACAATTGGTTTATGGGAGATTGTATCTTAGTAAGGTTAGAAAAAAGGAGAGGGGGAGAGAGGGAGAGGGACAAAAGGAAAGGTGGGTAGAGAGGGAGAGAAAGAAAGAAGAAAGAGAAGGAGGGAGGGAGGGAGGAATTCCAACTAAATTCTTGAAAGGAAGACTTGTTTCAGATATCAAGGATTATCACATTTTGGTGGAGGAATGAAAGGGCTATAAAAGGCTTCTCCCTTTATTCCTTCTTTTCTCCTTCTCCACCTCAAATCATTATGTAAGGACATATACATTTAGGATCAGGAGTAAGCTCCTTTTGAGTAGGTGTCTTTGGATCTCTAAAACTTGGGGGAAGGCAGAGTGGCACGGAGAAAAGGAAGCCAATGCAGGCAGTTTAGAGCAGGCTCTGGCTCTGAAGAAGGCTTCAGAAAAGGCAGATAAAGATTACCATTATGGTTCTTGGCTGGTCCATCCCAGACTGTAAGGATAGGAATTCAGACTGAAAAACAGAATAGAAACAAAATCCAGAAACGTCCTTTTCTAGCCTTTATTGTTGATGCTTTTCATCTTTGCTCAACTGTCACATCCTCAGCAAAGTCTTCCCTAATCTCGCTAATGAATTTAAATTTTTTTTTTATTATATGCTGGGAAACCCTGGTGGCATAGTGGTTAAGTGCTACGGCTGCCAACCTAAAAGGTCGGCAGTTCAAATCCACCAAGCGCTCCTTGGAAACTCTATGGGGCAGTTCTGTTCTGTCCTATAGGGTTGCTATGAGTCAGTATCGACTCAACAGCACTGGGTTTGGTTTGGTTGGTTTTTATTATATGCTGTCACTAAATGATGTACATTTTCTTTTAATTTCTCACATTTGGTAATTTGCATATATTACTATTTTTTTTTCTTACTCTCTCCCCCACTTGCCTGCAAGCTCCATGAGGGCAGAGTCTTCCCTTTGTTCCTTTCCTCCCTCTTTTCCTTTTTTCCTTCCACCCTTCCTCTTTCCTCCCTCCCTCCCTCCCTTTATTCTTTCCCTTTTTTCTGTTTTCCATTATATCCACAGTGCTTAGCACAGTAGTTCTTACACAGTTAACAAAAAACCAAAACAAAAAAAAACATTGCTGTCAAGTTGATTCCAGCTCATGGTGACTCCATGTGTTACAAAGTAGAACTGCTCCATAGGATTTTCTTGGCTGTTATCTTCACAAGAAGATCACCAGGACTTTCTTCCATGACTCCACTGGGTGGATTTGAACTCCCAACCTTAAGGCTAGTAGACCACTGCAAACCGTTTGCACTACCCAGGGACCTTTGTTTACATAGTAGGTGGTCAATAATATTTTTTTAATGAAAGAATGGCTGTGGGTTTTACTTGGGGCCTGTTTTCATTTCCTAAGGTTGCCATAATAAAAATATCACAAATGGGTGGTTTTAAAGAACAAGAATTTATTGTCTCACCGTGTTGGAGGCTAGGGAGTCACTGCATTGGCTCTAGGGGAAGGTACTTTTTTGTCTCTTTCAGCTTCTAGTAGCTGCCTGCAATATTTGGTGTTCCTCGGCTTGTCGATGCATCTTCCCCCTCTGTGTAACTGTGTCAGTTCTACTCTTTTTATTGTTATAAGGATATATATATAATGCTTCATTTGCCAATTCAACGTTGTTCACATGTACAACTTAATGATATCAATTACATTAATCATGTTATGCAACCACACCAATAATTGTTGCCAAATTTTCCAAATTTTGCCAAATTCTCCTGCCCCTGGCAAGCACCACTCAGAAGGGTTAGATTTAGGGTTCACCCTACTCCAGTACCACCACTGGTCTGTGAGTTTGGCATACTGTGGTGGCTTACATGTTGCTACGATGCTGGGAGTTATGCCACCAGTATTTCAAATACCCAGCAAGATCATCCATGGTAGTCAGCTTTCAGCAGGGCTTCCAGACTAAGAAAGGCCTGGTGATCTACTTCCAAAAATCTGTCAATGAAAACCCTATAGATCACAATAGAAGATTGGCTGATATAGTTCCAGAAGGTAAGCTCCTAAGGTTGGAAGTCACTTAAAATACACAGTGGTTGTAGCAATGGACTCAAGCATATTAGTTATTGTGAAGATGGCGGAAGACCAGGCAGTGTTTCATTCTGTTGTACGTGGAATCACCATCAGTCAGAGTCAACCGCAGGGCAACAACACCAACTTCTCTGCCAGGTTCATTAACATAACAAATACCTGATACCCGCTGCTGTGGATTCCGACTCATAGCGACCCTATAGTACAGAGTAGAACTGCCCCATAGAGTTTCCAAGAAGTGTCTGGCGGAATGGAACTGACAAACTTTCGGTTAGCAGCCATAGCATTTAACCACTAGGCCACAAGGGTTTCCAAACAAAAGAAGACTCTTATTTCCATACAGGATCGTATTTGCAGGGGTTAGAACTTAAACATAATTTTTTGGGGGGGGGCACAATTTAGTCCATAACAAGGCTTCCTCAGTTATAGCTCTAGAAATTTATTTAACAGGGGCAGGAAGCACAAAAAATTTGAAGATCTAGATAAGGAGCAGAAACTCCTACAATAACCATTCATGTTAGGTGAGCACATAGCTATTTGGTAGATAGTACAGTGATTATAACCATCATCATGGATTTATCTGCCTGAAAATTTTTAATCACTAGAGTTTTTTGCAAAGATCATTTCCAGGTTTATGTTTTTCTGTAATGAAGATATAGAATAAAGAGCACGTTTATTTCAATTGAGTTGGAAATTGATTCCCATATCCCTCAGCCGAACACAACTTATTGTTGTCAGATATAAAATAACTACATTTTAAAGTCCCACCCAGGTATCCACATTCAGCTGATATCAAAGTACAGATATGATATTTCAGGGGGTATAGATGGATCTAGATTTTTTTTTGTACCTATCCTACATACATGGTTGACATTGTCTTGTCATAAGTCTAAAGCATTTATGAAAAAATATAAGTCATTGAGAATTCCTAGACTCCTTCTTCTTCTTTGGTATAATGTAATTCTTTTTTGTACTAGCTCTTGATATTTCCTCTTATGCTCAGGTGAAATTCACCTTTTGGTTGAACGTCCCAATTATTTTGCAAGTAGATTATTTTTCCTTACATAAAAAGGACAGGCCATCTTCTATCATCCTTTGTGATCATCAGGGATTTTTTTTTCCTTTGAAAGGAACCTTTAATGAGAAAACAAGATTGCCAGAGGGGGGCACTTCTTCGGGGGAAAAATAGAGGGAGGAGAGGTTATGAACTTTTATGTGAGGAACAAAATCAATATAAGGTCATATAAAAACAGGGGCCCTTTTCCTCCTGCAAACTAATGGATAAAAAAACCAATGTAATCTTTGCTCTTTTGCCTTTTTAACTTTCTCTAACTTGAGAAAAAAATGATAAAATATGTGTTGTATGTTTAAGGCATTCATTTGTTTAATTTTTATTGCTGTTTTCTTCTTTATTCAGCTGAGTATCTAAAATCAGTCACAGGTGTCTGAATTTTCATAACAATATAAAATTCTTGTTATTCAGATAGGCTATTTTACTTGACCTCATAAGAACTTAATAATATATGGTCTCATCCTTTCCTACTTGGTAACATTTTGGATGTAAGCACAGATGCTACAAGGAAAAGAGAGAATGAATGGACTTTACTAATTTAAATGGTTTTATTTTTGCAGGTTATGTTCATATTTTATTAAATTATAAAAGAAAACATCATAACATATTGTCAGCTTTTCCTTGTGTCCTAATTTTCCATGTTAAATGCTCACATAGTTCTATGGGCCTCTTTCTTGGCCCATGTTCCCATACAGATATTAACTGCTTCTCACTGGAGCTTCAGAGAGCCCAGCTCTTACATTTGTCCTATCCACTCTGTGTACCCAAGATGGTAGTCAGTGATATAAAGAATTAAAGGATGAAACAGGAAGGGAAAGTAAATGGTAATTTACTCATCTTAGCTCCACATACCTCTCTAATCAGCAATCCGGCTATCAAACAACAAAACACAGCTTAAAAAGTTTTAATGTTTAGTCATAATAAAAAATGTATGTGTGTGTGTGTGTTTTTTTGCCTTCCCAGCAACTCATACTTATTCAATCTGTATGCTAAGCAAATAATCCAAGAAACTGGACTATATGAAGAAGAACAGGGCATGAGGATTGAAGGAAGACTCATAAACAACCTGCTTAATGCAGATGACACAGCCTTGCTTGCTGAAAGTGAAGAGAATTTGAAGCACTTACTGGTGAATATCAAAGGCCACAGCCTTCAATATGGATTACGCCTCAACATGAAACAAAAAATCCTCACAACTAGACCAATAAGCAACATCATGATAAACAGAGAAAAGATTGAAGTTGTCAAGGATTTCATTTTACTTGGCTCCACAATCAACACCCATGAAAGCAGCAGTCATGAAAAAAATGATGCATTGCATTGGGCAAATCTGCTGCAAAAAGACCTCTTTTAAGTGTTAAAAGGCAAAAAAATGTCACTTTAAGGGCTAAGGTGCACCTGACCGAAGCCATGGTGTTTTTGATCTTCTCACGTGCATGCAAAAGCTGGGCAATGACTAAGGAAGATCGAAGAAGAATTGGTCTTTGAATTATGATGTTGGTGAAGCATGTTGAATATACCATGAACTGTCAAAAGAGCGAACAAATCTGTCTTGGAAGAAATACAGCCAGAATGCTCCTTAGAAGCAAGGATGAGGAGACTTAGTGTCACACATTTTGGACATGTTATCAGGAGGGATTAGTCCCTGGAGAAGGACATCGTGCTTGGTCAAGTAGAGGGGTCAACAAAAAAGAGGAAGACCCTCAACGAGATGGAGTTGACACAGTGGTTCCAACAATGGACTCAAGCTTAACAACCATCATAAGGATGGCACAGGACTGGGCAGTATTTCATTCTGCTGTACGTAGTGTCATTATGAGTTGGAACCAACTTGATGGCACCTAACAACAACAACTTAACTTAAATGCCAGAGAAGAAGGCTCACTTAGAGGCATTTCAATGTCATATCAGAATGGGGCTCTGGATGTGTACCCAAATTCGATTGATATCTGACCTCTTCTTTGAGACTAAACTCCAGCTCACTATCTCTTATACCATTTTTCTGCCTCTGGGGATTGGAGACTGCTGTAGCAGGCAAGAAAGCCCTAGGCAAATTTTGGATGAGCCCCAGGAACTAAGGTAATCAATCACATTACCCAATCCAAAATCATACTTGGGAATCTAATAAAGGATGTATTGGTGTACTTCCAGGGAATACAATTTGTATACAAATATGTTATAATTTACTTCATTTTTTTTTTATGAGACAGGATGACAGTCCTCATGTCAAATCCTCTATCTTGGAAAATTCAGAATGATTGATCTTATTACCAGTACCATTTTTTCTGCTAATCTGTATTCGGCAACCACATAAAAAATGCCACACATGCCACTTTGACTGTGATATCTTACTCAATCCTTACCAACCACAGAAGACATTTTGTAACATCTATTCCACTCCTGGAAACCCTGCTGGCTTAGTGGTTAAGTGCAACGGCTGCTAACCAAAGGGTCAGCAGTTCGAATCCACCAGGCCCTCCATGGAAACTCCGTGGGGGCAGTTCTACTCTGTCCTATAGGGTTGCTATGAGTCGGAATCGACTCGACGGCACTGGGTTTGGTTTGGTTGTTTGGTATTCCACTCCTAGCTTTATAAATAATGTCTCTTCATATAGAGGACTAAGTAATTAATTCTTCCAAGGATTAATCAGTTTAATCCCGAGTGCCTGCCATGACTGGAGGTACACTTTAATGTATGCTGTGATACAGGAATTCTGAGTCCTACTTTACACATGAAAAAAAAGGAGGCTTTGATAGGTTGAGAACCATGTCCAAGGTCACATAGCTATTTATGTAGACAGATTTTGAAACCAAGTGTGTTGGCCTAACAGCCTGAGTATTTCTTGCTACGTTTCGATACCTTCATAAAAGTCTTGGTGCAGTCCTATATGCAGAAAAAGTGAACTAGATTAGGCTATAAGTAATACTGTTAGATTTTTCTGAATACCAATGGCAGGCCTCAGTCAGGAAAGACATGAAGAACATCAAAAAAAAAATGGGTTTAAAACAAAAGGGATTGAGAAGTAGGAAGAGGACAAAAGAGAATCAAGAAGTGTATGTGGACAGTTCGCACTAAATGGTCCTTCAAATAAACCTAAGATGGCCAGTAAACTAATTTATCAATAAACTTTCCATCCTAGAATTCTGCATTTTTCTTCCTCTGAACAGTACCATGACAGATGGACTAAATTTCTAATAGAGAAATTATCTTATTGCCTATACTACAACATGTACCAATTTTGCATTTCAGAGAAACATTAAGATATTGAACATCAGTGTTCAGAATCAGGAAAACTTTCCTAAAAGCCATAAACATGTTGCACCTAAGGCATTCAGTGACCCATCAGTAACCCTCTAACAGAGAAAGTTAACTTCTCACACCTGGACAGGTCTCTAGTGAAACAAACATTTCCCTCAAATGATGACAGGGTTGCATTGATTATCTGAATAGCTGATGGAGATAAAAGAGCTAGTGGGACAAAATCTTTCCAAACAATTCCCTCTCCAGTTCCTCTTCATGTTAAAATAAAGGAACTCAAAAACTCAGTAACAGCCTCTTTTGGAAAGTAAGCCACACATTTTTGAAATCAATAAGTGGCCCTGCAGCCAGAACACAATCCTTCCCTGAACCAAGTTCAGGACGAACTATTCTTAAACCTAAACCTGGAGACCAGATGTCAGAATTCTCATGCAAAGGTGGAACATTTCCCACTGAGCAGACTCTCTGAGCCTCACCACAGGGTGATTGAATAGTTTTGTTTGCCGGCTAATAAGAAGGCTGAAACTGTTTCAAACTTGAAATGGCAAAGATATGGACTTCAAAAAAAAAAAAAAAAGGGAGAAAAATAAACCTCCATTGTTAACAAGGTAAAGAATAGCATTAGGAAAAACAAAGTGGGGGAAAATAAAGCCTTTTCCAATACTTTACTCAACAAACTAGCTTTACTCCCTGAGATGCCCACAATGCTTAGAATAGTGGTTTTCAAACTATAATTTATATAAAAATTATCTGGGGGTACCTGTGCAAAATGTAGTTTTTATCAGAATTATCAGGCATGTGATAGTTAATGTTGTATGTCAACTTGGCTAGGCTATGATTCTCAGTGGTTTGGCAGATGATGGACTGGTTGTGCTTTTATAATGTAAAACAAAGTAACCACCTTCCATGATGTGATCCAATGTAATCAGCCAAACAGTTGAAAGGAGAGTTTCCTCCTGAGGGTGTGACCTGCCTCCTCCAGTATGTAAATGGATGTTCTGGCAAAATGCTCTCTATCTCCTGCACTCTTCTCTACACCTGACCTCGGTTTCCTGGGACTTAAACCTTCAGAAGTCTCCGGCCTGCTTCCTAACCTGCAGATTTTGGATTCACCAGCCCCTGCAATCCCGGGAATCAGCAGAGGTCTTCAGCCTGCCACCTTACCTATGGAATTGGAACTTGCCTGCCCCCATAATTATGAGAGCCATTTCCTTGAAGTAAATCTTTCTCTCCCCACCCACTGTCAAGTGGATTCTGACTCTAGTGACCCTATAGGACAGAGTAGAACTGCTCCTTAGGGTTTCCAAGGCTGTAATCTTTATGGGAGCAGACTACCATATTTTTCTTCCATGGAGTAGCTGGTGGGTTTGAACCACCGACCTTTTGGTTAGCAGCCAAGCGTTTAACCACTGTGCCACCAGGGCTCCTCTCTCTCTCTCTCTCTCTCTCTCTCTCTCTGTGTATACATATATATATATATATATATATATATACACACACACACTCACATATCTATACATCTTGCTGGTTTTGTTCCTTTAGGGAATCCAGACTAAGACATGGGATATCTCAGAAACTGGTAGAGAGGCAGTGTGGTTAGGAAATCTACAATTTTTAACAAGCTCTCTAGGTAATTTTGAGTTAGGCAGTATGAGTACCATACTCTGACAACATTTCCCCAGAGACAAAGAGTAACCCACACCTTGCCTATATATTTTTTAAAGATGCCAAATGCTTCTACCAAAAAAGCAAAAATATGAAAGGGAATTATTTCAGTCAACAGACTTACTTAATTTCCATAAATATTTGTTCCTGACAGTGTGACTCTTGGTAGTTTACTCTTTGGAAACTGTATACCTGCTTACCTGCAGCTTTTAAGCAAAGATTAGAGAGCCACATTGGACAGAATAATTATCACTGAACTTTTATGATCAAGGTCATTACACAAGCTCTACTCTGCCTCTGGGTTGTCAAATAATGCTGTAATATATAGTGAGAGGCATTTATTCAACTTGTGCTTAGTTTATAATCATCCCCCCTTTTTTTTTTTTGGTGCACACCATGATGAATTTGTGACCTAATGATAAAAAAATGGTAGAATACTGGAAATACTTGGGTACATCTACTAAAACTGAGCTAAGAGGACAAAATCTCATATATTCACAGGAAAGAGTACCAAAGTGACAAAAGAGAGATAAATACAATTTCCATGGGACATATTTCCTTACGTCTTTCTCAAGTGGCTTATATTTTCTCACTATCACTGAGGGCTAAACTGGGAAATAAACAAAGTAATAAATGGAAGGTATTGCCACTGTTCATGGCAAGATTTTCCTGGAATGATCCAGTTTTGCTATCTGGCACAGATGCGTCTGGGTGGGAAATGTAGGAATGGATTTTAATTTTGGCTCTTAAGGCATAAATAGAATATAGCTATAATTATTCTAGGGAAGTACAAGGTTTGAGAGCTATATACTATCTCTCAGTGAGTCCAACATAGCCAGTTTTCCCTCCCATGCTGGAACAGATTGCTGTGCCTTCCACTAAGCACCGGATGAAATAGTTGGATTACATTTAGAGGCCATACTGCATGAAAAATATGTATCTTAAAACACAAGAAACACATTGAGAATAACAAGATGTTTGTATTATAGGAGAAATGTTAAAACTGAGACCAACTGAGAGGACAGCAGAGTCACATGTACCATCTTACGATCACTCCAAGACATATGCTCATTGAGTGGAAAGGCAGGCAGAATTGTTCATTCTACTCAAAGTATCTATTCTCTAATCTTTATCCTGCCACAGGACCTATATAATTGTATTTGCATAACTTAAGTGTGTAAAACATGCAACTCTAATATCATATATTAATGAAATATTGAATTTATCGATCCAGCTGAAATTGTACACACTATGTATTTAGACATTTATCCTTGTGCAGTAGTAATGAGGACAGTGTGATAAGGGGAGGATGTGATAAGTATATGAATAACTGAAATCTGAAAATTCTTCAGTAGGAAATCTCTAGTAGGACCCTGCATGATCATGCCAATCAACATTTTCCTAAGGTAAGTCAAATAATTTAATTAATGAGTGGAATAAGGACATTCAAGTATGATTGGATAAGTTAATACATGGTGCAATAAATATGTAAAAAAGATTCAGTAGCCTGGAAGTGAAGCCTGGAAGTTGAGATAAATCTAACAAGATGGAAAAAATATAAAGAAAAATAAACGAGAAACCAAACCCATTGCCATGGAGTCGAATCCAACCATAGCAACCCTATAGAACAGAACAGAACTGCCCATAGGTTTTTCAAGGAGCACCTGGTGGATTTGAACTGCTGACCTTTTGGTTAGCAGCTGAACTCTTAACCATTGCATCACCAGGGCTCCTCCATAAAGTACAATACTTCAGTTTAAAATTCCAGCTAAGAGGTATGGCTTGCAGAATGATGGAATGAGGACCTCTGCAAGTTTCCACAAAAGCAAGAAAAATACTGAAAACATAATAATCAATTTTTTCAGAACTATGCAAATTAAAGTATTACAGTTCTAAGAAGGCTTATTCAATATAAACTACCGAACCTATGTAAGAGCAACAGGGTTTATAGCATTTTTACTTGTCCTACTTTCATCTCTTCCCCCAAGATCCTTGGTAGACATGAAAAACAGCAGTCTTGCAGCTAATTGGGGGGGGGGGGGTAATACTGGGTTTAGACTTCCTCGAAAGGCCCCAACTCCAGAACATTATCAGAATTTGATCTTCGGGTAGCCCTCTGGAAAAGCCTCATTCGCAGGGTGGTGGTGTTATTTGACCTAGTTTAGGCATTGCTACACAGAAAAATCCCTGTTTCCAGGGTGTTTATTGAAAATGATCAGTTGCAATTGTCTAACATTACAGCTTCCTAAGACCATGAAATGTGTTGAGGCAAAAAAGAGCCCACTGAAATATTTAAAGGAACGAAGATGTCTATGTGGAGTTTTGAAAAACTCTGACATATTCTTGGGAATCTAGAAAACTATGCAAATATACATGGCTATGTATGTTCCCAGGAAGGATCTGAGAGGCTCTAACCACTCATCTCTGGCTGATCCTGAACAAAAATATAAGAAGGAAATTAAGGCTAAGGCAAAGATGTAAAAGGCCTGATGGAGTATTGAAGGAACAGCACAACACAAACAAAAAGTCCCTTGGTAAGTATAAAAAACTTATTGGTTCAAGGCATTAAAGGAAAACCCTGACCAATAATTAGCTGAACACTTAGCTAACCAAGCAGAGATTTCAATCACCTCAGATAACAGGGGATACAGACTTTAGAGAATTTATCCAGAAAGATTGCTTACAAATCAATAGCACCAAACACACACACACAAGAGCAACAACAAACCGTGGGCAGGGAGAGGATATATGATTACCAGAGTTGCCATGTTATATAAAATGTCAAGTTTTTTACAAAAAATTAAGAGACATTCAAAGAAATGAGAAAGTATGGCCCATACCAAAACCCATTGTTGTCAAGTCGATCTCGACGCATAGCAACCCTATAGGACAGAGTAAACTACCCCATAGGGTTTCAAGGTTTGCCTGTTTGGTGGATTCAGACTGCCAACCTTTTGCTTAGCAGCCATAGCTCTTAACCATTACACCACAAGAGTTTCCATACACAGGTAAAAAAAGCAGTCAGTAGAAACTGTACCTGAGGGGGACCAGATGAGAAAATGATTTTAAATCAACTTTTATAAATATGGGAGCCCTGGTGGCACAGTGGATAAGTGTTCAGCTGCTAATCAAAAGGTTGGCAATCAAATCCACCAGCGGATCCTTGCAAACCCTATGGGGCAGCTCTATTCTGTCCTATAGGGTCACTATGAGCCAGAATTCACTCGATGGCAATGGGGTGTTTTGGTTTATTATAAATATGTTCAAAGAACTAAAGAAAGCCATGTCTAAAGAATTAAAGGAATGCATGAGAATGATGTCTTGCCAAATGGAGAATACCAATATATGGAATTATAAAATGGAACCAAATGGAATTGGAAAGTACAATAATTTAAATAAAAGTCATATATATATACACACACAGACATATATATACCTAAATATATAGATGTAGAGACACAGAGAAAGAGTTATATAGAGAGAGAAATAGACAGAGACAGATACAGAGAGGGAGAAATATTAAGGAGTTGGCTAATGTGATTGTGGGGGGCTGGTAAATCTTAAATCTGTAAGTCAGGCAACAGGTTGGAGATACTTGCAGGCTTGTAGCCAAACTCTGTAAGTCAGGTCACAGGAAGAGTGAAGTTTGAAGGAGTTCTGTAAAAATGGATGTTTATTATCTGGAGGCAGAATACACCTTAGACATTCAACTTTTTTTTTTGTTTTGAAGGCATTCAAATGATTGGATGAGGCCCACCCACATAACGGAGGGTAATCTGCTTTACTTAAGGCCAAGTGATTTAGTCACATACGGCTACTTCATAACAGCATCTCAAACAGTGTTTGACCAAACAACTGTACTGCCTAGCCTAGTCAAATTGGCACATAAAATTATCTATCATAGTCCACCACTTGTCAACTTGGGACCCATACAATTCTCCTTAAACCATACTTACTGTTTAAAGACAAGAATGTCACGCTTCCACCTAACATGATACACTTATCCTACATACAACTAAAAATGCACTAACTTTTTCCAGAGAAGATGCAAAGCTAATACTAGGTAATCCCAGAAAGCCTGATTATTTCCCCTGCCCCAACAAACAGTCACCCTAGTAAAAGGCTGTAGATACCTTTGAGGAAGGTTGGGAGAAGCATTAACTGTATAAATTTTTGGCAGGGTAGTGGGGTCCTTCCTCAAGGAGGTCCTGCCTCCCCTTCTTTTAAGGGGTTGTGAATATATTGGCTGGCTCAAGTCTCAGATTTGATTGAGTAGCCATGACTCTGTTTTGGTGATTCAAGTTAGGCTTCTGTTTGCTTGATCTACAACTTATACAGAGCAAGTAAATATTTAGTAGATTTCCTATTTCATTTCTAGGGCCACCATAACCCATTAACCAATTGTCACTCCAACTATTCTGATTACTTCTTTGACTCTGCTCTCCATAATGATAGCCACACTTACCTTGTCTTTGCTGATTAAATGCTGCCTCTTAGCTCTTGCCACCCCAGAATCGAATACCCCCTGTTATGGACTGAATTATGTCCACCAAAAATATGTGTTGTAAATCCCAAACCCCTATCCTTGTGGTTGTAATCCCATTTGGGAATAAAACTTTCTTTGCTATGTTAGAGATGATATCAGTGTAGAGTGTATGTTAAGGCAATCATCTTCGAGATCTAAAAAGAGCAGATTAGGCACAGAAAGAAAGCAAGCACAGAAGGAGGAAGATAGATGGCATGTCACATGAAGATCACCAAGGAAGCAAGGAATAGAAGTTGAAAAGAGACAAGAACTTTCCTCAGAGCTGGCAGAGCCAGAAAGCCTTCCCCTAGGTCTGGTGTCCTAAATTTGAATTTACAGCCTCATAAACTGTGAAAAAATAAATTTCTGTTAAAGCCACCCACTTGTGGCATATCTGTTATAGCAACACTCAATAACTAAGGCATCTCCATTGCATTTAGGTTTCTTAATTTAGTGGCAGTAGTTCTGACTGTAATATCTGACCTACAGAGCAGAGCAATTACAGTGCTATTCAAGGATGCTGGAGTTCCCTTCACGTATTTATTCCTCATGGTTGTGGTCCTCTGGACACTACTGGATTGGGTGGGTGAATCTGACATGACAAATGCATTCTAACATTTCAATTTCCCTAAGGTTTGGATACCTTCTACATTATACCAAGGCAATTCTGGTATTTCAGCTTCATTTAGTATAGGCCACACTTTGGTCCATGTTTTACTCAACCAACAAAATAAACTGTTATATAGATACATTTTAACTCCTAAAGTAGAAACACTGAATCTATGCTTAGAGAGCCCACATCAATAAATTTGGACTGATCAAACTGTATGTTCCTTCCATCACTATCCCAAACCCTTATTATCCATTCCCACACATATTGCCTGGATTTCTGTCTCTATAAATTAGAAAATTCAAGTAGTTCTTTTGGAGTGTAGTTCACTTACTCACTCGTCACACTTTGAACCTTATCTTTTGGGGCCCCTGGGACTTTAGTTATAGGGCTACAAGCAAAGACTGGTGGTGGGGTGGGTCCTGAAGGTAATGAGCAGTGTCTTTCAAGGCATCTGTGTTAAGGGAGGCCATTACAGGGTTTTCAGGCAAAGCTGGATTAATCTTCTCAGATGGAGGTATAAGGGCTGCTTCTCCTGGCAACGAAACTCAACAGAATTTAGGGTCTAAATATGCCAAGCTCCATCAGTATCTGATCACATATCTCCATTCCAATTTTAAGGATCCCATTTCTTCACAATTATGTCCTTGCTTTAACACCAGACCCTTTACAAGGTTGAGAATCCAGTTGGCATCATAATTCAGCCAGTAGGAGAATGAGACTCTGGGTTTGTTTTTCAGCAATCTCAGCTTTCTGACTATAAGACATAAGGTTTTTTGTTTGTTTTGTTTATCAGGGCACACATAGCAATTTTCAGGTCACATATGCAGTGCTTGAGCTGGGAACTTGCAGCTCTGACCTCATAATTTTCTTTCCCCATTTTTTCCAGCAAAAATAGGAGCAAAGAGCCAAGGCATACTTGTCAGTTCGGCCAAAAAAAAAAAAATGCATTATGGTGTCAGATACATGATCACCCAGAACCTTGCTCTCCTAAGTATTTGACTAGGAATGTCCAATGATGATGTTCTGCATATCTCTGTTGCTACATCATGATATGAACTATCAGTGACTTCTTTGCTACTAGAAATAGTCATTAATGCCTTTAAATCTAACAAGTTTTGAGAACCAATTTCAGAAGCCCCAAAACAAACTCAGAAAACTCATCCTTAAGATGTTCCTTTAGAACCACCCACTACTACTCTTTGTCAGAGTTCTCTAGAGAAACAGAACCAGTGAGTCAGATATATGTGTTTATCTGTATATACACGTATGCACTGCATAACTTCCCTTTGGGAAGGGTCTGACCACATATATGTCCATGGTTCCATAAGGTTATAAAAGAGTTCAGAAATCTCAGTCGGAGAAAGGGACATAGCAGAGATGCTTTGCTAAGTACTGTAGATCCTTTCTGTCTCTTACTAGCTCTCTGGTTCTACATCAGTCCTGGCACTAGGGTGGCAGGCAGAGGGGGTTCCGGTGCTCATCCATGGCTGCCTGTCCCACTGGTGCTTGCCTCAGGCAGTGGCTGCTCAGGCCAGAGCCGCCAAGGGGGATGCCCTGTGAGGCTCTTGCCCCTAGGCCAGGGCACCTTGCACTTCATGCCCGGCCCCAGATGAAGACTCCTCACATAGTGGCGACCAGAGCAGTCCCGGCTTTAGCAGAGAAGAAAAGGTGGCCTGGGGAGAAGGTGGGGGAGGGGTGGGTGGGGCTGGAAGAGTTTAAACCCCGTTAGTGTGCGGGGAAGGCAGGCAGGGAGAAAGGAAAGGAAGGGAGCCAGTGGCATGCCAGGAGGCCTCCAGCTGAACAGCTACTACGCACTGTGGTGGGGGCTAGGCGTGGCTCTTGGAGACCAAAGTTTTCCGGCAGTCCCTCAGCGCGGTGACGGCAGCGCGGGTCCCAGGTCGTCTCTTGACCATCCTGCTCACCTCTCTCTTGTATATAATATGCTGTTCACACAACATACAAATCACATGACTTTCTATTTCAAAGAACTTATTGCGGGCATTAAGTGACTCATACCTGTATATATAAACGGAGAGAGAGGCAGAGACAGAGAAAAATTTTACATTATTTTACACATATATGCATGTATATATATAAACCAATTGCCTCCAAGTAGATTCAGACTCATAGTAACCACATAAGACAGATAGAGGAGCCCCATAGGGTTTCAAAGGAGCCGTTGGTGGGTTTGAATTACCTACCTTTTGGTTAGCAGGTGTAACTCTTAACCACTGTGCCACCAGGGCTCCGCATATATGTGTATAAGTATTTATATGTCTGTGTGTATATAGGTGTATGCATATGCATATGTATTGCATCTATGTGACTATATGTGCATGTTGTTACTATTAGGTGCTGTTGAGTCATTCGGACTCATAGCTGCCCTATGTATAACATTGCCCAGTCCTGCTCCATCCTCACAGACTTTAAGCTTGAGCCCATCATTGCAGCCACTGTGTTGATCCATCTTGTTGAGGGTTTTCCTTTTTTTCACTGACCCTCCACTTTACCAAGTGTAATGTCCTTCTCCAGGGACTGATGCCTCCTGATAACATGTCCAAAGTATTTGAGATGAAGTCTTGCTGTTCTTGCTTCTAATGAGCATTCTGGCTACACGTTTTCCAAGATAGATTTGTTTGTGTTTCTGGCAGTCCATGATGTATTCAATATTGTTCGCCAACACCATAATTCAAAGGCATCAATTCTTTGGTTTTCCTTATTCATTGTCTAGCCCTTGCGTGCATAAGAGGCAATTAAAAATAGCATGGCTTGGGTCAGGTACACCTTAGTCCTTAGAGTGACATCTTTGCTTTTTAAAACTTTATAGAGGCCTTTTTCAGATTTGCTCAATGCAATACGTCCCCTGATTTCTTGACTGCTGCAATCATGGCCTTGACAGTGGCTACAAGTAAAAAGAAATCCTTGACGTCAATCTTTTTTCTCTTTATCATAATGTTGCTTATTTGTCCAGTTGTGAGAATTTTTGTTTTCCTTATATTGAGGTGCTTGGCTGCCAGCCAAAAGATCAGCAGTTCAAATTCACCAGCAGCTTCTTGGAAACACTATGGGGAAGTTCTACTGTGTCCTATAGTGTTGCTATGAGTCAGAATCGACTCAACGGCAATGGATTTTTTTTTCTTAATCCATATTGAAGGCTGTACTCTTTGATCTTCATAAGAAAGACTTTCAAGTCTCTTCACTTTCAGCAAGTAAGGTTGTGTCCACTGTGTATGGTAGTCAAAAGAGCCTGGTACTGGGACAAAAGATACATTGACCAATGAAAACAGAATTGAGAATCCAGATGTAAATCCATTCACCTATAGTCACCTGATCCTCGACAAAGGCCCAAAGTCCATCAAATGAGCAAAAGACAGTCTTTTTAACAAGTGGTGCTGGCAAAACCAGATGTCTACCTGCAAAACAATAAAACAGGACCCATACTTCACACCACACACAAAAAGTAATTCAAAATGGATCAAAGACCTAAATATAAAACTGAAAACTATACAGATTATAGAAGAAAAAATAAGGCCAATACTAGAGACCCTAATACATGGCATAAACAGCATACAAACCATAATTAACAATACACAAACACCAGAAGATAAGCTAGATAACTGGGATCATCTAAAAATTAAACATTTTTTCTCATCAAAAGACTTCACCAAAAGAGTAAAAAGACAACCTACAGACTGGGGAAAAAAAATTTTGCCTATGATAAATCTGACAAAGGTCTAATCTCTAATATCTACAGGAAAATCCAACACTCCTACAACTAAAAGACAAATAATCCATTAAAAAATAGGCAAAGGAAATGAACAGACACTTGACCAAGGAAGACATTCAGGCAGCTAACGGACACATGAGGACATGCTCACAGTCACTAGCCATTAGAGAAATGTGAATCAAAACCACAAAGAGATACTATCTCACCCTGACATTACTGGCATGAATCAAAAAAAAATAACAAACTTTGGAGAGGCTATGGGAACTCTTATGCACTTCTGGTAGGAATGCAAAATGCAACAACCATTTTGGAGAACAATATGGCACTTCCTCAGAAAGCTGGAAATAGAAATAACATGTGATCCAGCAATCCCACTCCTAGGAATATATCCTAGAGAAATAGGAGCTGTCAAACAAATAGACATATCCACATCCATGTTCATTGCAGCATTATTCACAATAGCAAAAAGATGGAAACAACTTATGTGCCCATCAACAGATGAATGGATAAACAAACTATGGTGCAAATACACAATGAAATACTACACAACAATAAAAAAGAACAATGGATCTTTGAAACATCTCACAATGTGGATGAGTCTGGAGAGCATTATGCTAAGTGAAATAAGTTAATCACAAAATGACAAATATTGTATGAGACCACTATTATAAAAACTCATGAAAAGGTTTCCACACAAAAAGAAACAATCTTTGATGGTTATGGGATGGAGGGAAAACACTACATAGCCAATAGATACGTGGTAATCATGTGATTCTTTGGTGAAGGGTAAGACAGTACTCAATACTGAGGAACCCAGCACAACTTGACCAAGGCAAGCTCATGGAAGCTCCCGTAGACACATCCAAACTCCCTGAGGGTCCAGATTACTGGGTTGAGGGCTGGGGACTGTGGTCTCAGGGAACACCTAGCTCAATTGGCGTAACATATTTTATAAAGAAAGTGTTCTACGCCCTGCTTTGGTAAGTAGTTTCTGGAGTCTTAAAAGCTTGTGAGCACCCATCTAAGATACTCCACTGGTCTCACCCCATCTGGAGCAAGGGAGAATGAAGAAAACCAAAGACACAAGGGAAAGATTAGTTCGAAGGACTAATGGACCACAAGTACCACAGCCTCCACCAGACTGAGTCCAGCACAATTAGATGGAGCCTATCTATCACCATTGAGTGCTCTGACAGGGAGCACAATCGAGAGTCCTGGACAGAGCTGGAGAAAAATGTAGAACAAAATTCTAACTTTCAAAAAAAAAAAAAAAGACCAGACTTACTGGTCTGACAGAGACTGGAGAAATCTCAAGAGTACGGCTGCCTGACACCATTTTAACTCAGTACTGAAGTCATTCCTGAGGTTCAGACTTCAACCAAAGATTTGACAGGCCCATAAGATAAAACAAGACTAAATGGGCACGCCTCCCAGGGGCAAGGACAAGAAGGCAGAAGAGGACAAGGAAGCTGGTAATGGGGAACCCAAGGTCTAGAAGGGAAGTGTGTTGACATGGCATGGGTTTGGCAGCCAGTGTCACAAAACAATATGTGTATTGTTTAATGACAAACTAGTTTTCTCTGCAAACCTTCATCTAAAGTACAATTTTAAAAAATCACCATGAGAGAGACAAGAAACCATGTGAAATCTTGAATATGAGTTATCTGCTTCCAAAGTACAATGGTGGAATACGCACAAGGTAGATTTTTCCATTACAAATGGAAGAAATTAGAGGGAAAGAAGGAATAACTGGCACCAAGCAAGTCAGTAGAACAGTTTACATTAGTTTTCAAATCTTGAAAATAATCCTCTGTTCTCTTGGACTATTTAAGCAATGGCCCTGCCCATCAGACTGTAGGTATTGGCCGCACTCTCCAGATTCTGGGTGGAGGTGCCTAGGCCCTGGGTTTTAGCTCCACCTTCCAGGCCCACTGGAACAGCAACTCTTCTCCCTTGCACTTGGGCGGCCCCATTCTCCTAGTCCATCTGAGTGGTGACCTTGCTCAAGGCCCCAGTAGGACCTATTCTTTTGCCCCTTGAGCATGGCTTCCCTGCTCCCTCAGCTTCGGGCAGCAGATCTGGCCCTATCCTACTGGCATGCATGAAAGTCAGTCCCACACTCTGGAACCGAGTTTGTGAAGGCATGACTCTTTGAAGCCTAGAAGGCAGTGGCCCCGCCCTTTGAGGCCCCACAGGCTGTAGTCCTACCCTTTGAGACTAAGACAGCTCTGCTTGCTGTGTTCCTTGTCTCTTCAGCTTCTGATTCCTAGTTCCTTGGCCTCTCAGTCCCTCAGCCCCTCTGGGCCTCTTGGGCTGGCCTAGCATTTGCCCCCTTTGGCAAGTGTTCCAAAGCTCTTTAGCTCTACCAATAAGTGCATGGAGGCACTCCACTCTACCAGTAAACCTCAGCCAGAAGGCACTCAGCTCTCTTGCTCTGTGAGTTGGCAAGCCTAGCTCCACTGATAAGTGCCTGGAGGTATCACACTCCTCCAGGAAGCCTCCTACCTGAAGGAACTCAACTCTCTTGCTCCATGGGTCAAATCCCGCACCATCTCTTGCCAGTCTCCTGGTTCTGCTTCTACCATTTCTCTGCTTCTGCTTCTTGCCACCTGCACTGTCTCCAGTGTTACAGCTCTCCTTACTTCCTTCTAAGCCCACACCAGAATTGTCTTTGATATCCATAATCCTATCAACAGTCTCTTCAACGCACTCTAGGCTTTTAATACTAAAACCCATTGCCGTTGAGTCAATTCTGACTCATAGAGACCCTATAAGACAGAGTAGAACTGCCCAATACAGTTTCCAAAGAGTGGCTGGTGGATTTGAACTGCTGACTTTTGGCTAGCAGTCAAGCTAAACTCTTACAGCCTCTATCCATTACTCAATTCCAAAACCACTTCCACATTGTAGGTATCTTTTAGAGCAGTGCTCCACTCGCTTGTTACCAAATTCTGTCTTAGTTATCTAGTGCTGCTATAAGAGAAATACCACAAATGGATGACTTTAATAAACAGAAATTTATTCTCTCACAGTTTAGGAGGACCTGATACCACTGAGAAAGAAAAGTCAGGAGAGGAGTGCATCCTTTGGACCCAGGCAGTGTCCCTGTGCTGAGAAGCTCCTAGACAAGGGGAAGATTGATGACAAGGACCTTCCCCCAGAACCAATAGAGAGTGAAAGCCTTCCCCTGGAGCTGGTGCCCTGATTTCAAGCTTCTAGCCTCCTAAGCAGTGATAGAATAAATTTCTGTTTGTTAAAGCCATCCACTTGCAGTTTGTCTGTTATAGCAGCACTAGATAACTAACACATGTGGTAAATGTAATACTCATGGTAACCACAAATAAAATAATTTGAAAATATGCACAAAAGAAAAGGAGAAGGGAAACAAAACCGTTCACACAAAAGAAGGTAGTATTGGAGGAAATGAAGGACAAGGAAGAAGGTATACGACACACAAAAAACAAATAACAAAATGACAAAACTAAGTCCTTTCTTATCACGATTATTGTGAATGTAAATGCATTAAAAGAGCCAATCAAAATAGTGTGGCAGAATAGATAAAAAAAGAATAATCCAAGTATATGCTGTCTACAAGAGACATATCTTAGGCACAAAGACACAAATAGGTTGAAAGTGAAAGGATGGAAAAATATATCCCATGAAATAGTAACCAATAGAGAACTGATATAGCAATTTCGATATTAGGTACAGTAGATTTTTGAGTGAAAATCTGTTATAAGAGACAAAGAAGTATACTATGTAATGTTAAATAGGTCAATTCATCAAGAATGTATAACAGTTATAAATATATACGCACTTAACATGAGTCCCAAAATATGTAAAGCAAACACTGACAAAACTGAAAGGAGAAATAGACAGCTCTACACTAGTAGTTAGAGATTTCAGTACTCTACTTTCAGTAATGGATAAAACGTCTAGAAAATCACTAAAGAAATAGGTAATTTATACAACCCTATAAATCAACTAGACCTAACAGACATATATAGAACACTCCATCAAATGACAATAAAACACATATTCTTCTCCAGTGCACACGCGTATCATTCTCTAGTGATATCACAACAGATCCAACTGAAGTAAAAAGGATCATAACAGAGTACTATGAAAAACCATCCTCCAACAAATTTGGAAACCTAGAAGAAATGGACAAATTTCTAGAAATACACTACTTACCTAAGCTAAGACAAACTTAGGTAGAAAAATTAAACATGCTCATACCAAAAGAAGAGATTGAAGAGGTAATAAAACTCCTCCCAACAACAACAACAAAAAAGCCCTGGCCCAGACATCTTCACTGGAGAATTCTACCAAACATTCAGAGAAGAGCTTAACATCAATACTAATCAAGCTATTTCAGAGCATAGAAAAGGAAATAATACTCCTGAACTCATTCAAAAAGCCAGCATAACTCTGATACCAAAGCCAGGCAAAAGCACCACAAAAAAAGAAAACTACAGACCAATATCCTTCAAGAACATAAACACAAAAATTCTCAACAAAATCCTATCGAAGAGAATTCAACAGCATATCAAAAAAAAAAAAATAATAATGACCAAGTGGGATTCATACCAGGTTTGACATTAGAAAATCAGTCCACCGTATAAATAAAACAAAAGAATCACACGACCATATCAATCAATGCAGAAAAGGCATTTGACAAAGTCCAACACCTATCTCTAATAAAAACTCTCAGCAAAATAGGAATAGAATGGAAATTCCTTGACATGATAAAGGACACCTCTACAAAATCAACAGCCACCATCATTCTCAATGGAGAGAGACTGAAAGCATTCCCCTTGAGAATGGGAACCAGACAAGGATGCCCTTTATCACCACTCTTATTCAACATTGTGCCTGGAGTTCTAGCCAGAGCAATAAGGCAGGAAAAAGAAATAAAGGACATCCAAATTGGTAAGGAAGAGGTAAAACTATCTCTGTTTTCAGATGATATTATCTTGTACACAGAAAACCCCACAGAATCTACAAGAGAGCTACTAGAATTAATAGATTTCATCAAAGTATCCAGATATGAGATTAACACACAAATATCAGTTGGATTCCTCTACTCCAACAAAGAGAACTTCAAAAAGGAAATCACCAAAACAATACCATTTACAATAGCTCCCAAGAAGATAAAGTACCTAAGAATGAACCTAACCAGGGATGTAAAAGGCTTATTCAAAGAAAACTACAAAACACTACTGAAAGAAACCAAAAGAGACTTACATAAGTGGGAAAAAATACCATACTCATGGATAGGAGCACTCAACATTGTGAAAATGTCAGTTCTACCCAAGGCTATCTACAGATACAATGCAACCCAAATACAAACAACGTTCTTTAACGAGATGGAGAAAAAAATTATCAACTTTATACAGAAAGGAAAAAAGCCCCAGATAATTAAAGCACTACTGAAGAAGAAAAACAAAGCGAGAGGTCTTCCATTACCTGATTTTAAAACCTATTACACAGCCACAGTAGTCAAAACATCCTGGTACTGGTACAAGAACAGACACATAGACCAATGGAACAGAACTGAGAACCCAGGCATAAATGCATCCATATATGAGCAGTTGATGTTTCTCAAAGTGTCAAAGTCCTATAATGAGGATAAGATAGTCTCCTTAACAAATAGTACTGGCATAACTGGATTCCATCTGTAAAAAAATGAAACAAGATCCATACCTCACGCCATACACACGAACTAGCTCAAAATGGATCAAAGACCTAAATATAAAATCTGAAATAATAAAGATCATGGAAGAAAAAAATAGGGACAATGGTAGGACTCCTAATACATGGTATAAATAGTATACAAACATTAACTAACAATGAACAAACACCAGGGAAAAAACTAGGAACTGAGAGCTCCTAAAAATTAAACACTTATGTTCATCAAAAAACTTTACAAAAATAGTAAAAAAAGAACCTACAGACAATAAAACATTTTTTGGTTACCACATATCCAACAAGGGCCTAATCTTTAAAATTTGCAAAATACTTCAAAACCTCAATAACAAAAACACAAAAATCCAATTAAAAATGGGCAAAGGACATGAACAGACACTTCACCAAAGAAGACATTTAGGTGGCCGACAGAGAATTGAGGAAATGCTTGGGATCATTAGCCATTAGAGAAACGTAAATCAGAACAGCAATGAGATACCATCTCACCCCGACAATATTGGCACTAATCCAAAACACACAAAATAACATGTTGGAGAGGTTTTGGGGAGATTAGAGCTCTTATGCACTGCTGGTGGGAGTGTAAAATGGTACAACAATTATGGAAAATGATATGGCAGCTCCTTAAAAAGCTAGAAATAGGAATACTATATGATCCAGCAACCCTACTCCTAGGAATATACCCTAGAAAAATAAGAGCCATTACAAGGATAGATACATGGACACTCTTGTTCATTGCAGCACACAGTTCATTCGCAATAGCAAAAATATGGAAATAACCTAAATGCCCATCAACAGACGAATGGCTAAACAAATTATAGCACATATACACAATGGAATACTATGTAACAATAAAGGACAGTGATGAATCCATGAAACATTTCACAACATGGATGAATCTGGAGGGCATTATACTGAGTGAAATAAGTTAGCCACAAAAGGACAAATATTATGAGGCCACTATCATAAGAACTCAAGAAAAAGTGTGCACACACACACACAAACATTTTGATGGTTATGAGTGTGGGGAGGGAGGGGAAAGGGAAATCACTAACTGGATAGTAGACAAGTGTCAAATTTGGTGAAGAGAAGTACAACACACAATATAGGGAAAGCCAGCACAACTGGACCAAAGCAAAAGCATAGAAGTTTCCTAGACACATCCAACATTTTGAGGGACCGAGTAGCTGGAGCTGGGGCCTGGGGACCAAAGTCTTGGGGGACTTCTAGGGCAATTGGCATAACATAGTTCATAAAGAAAGTGTTCTACATCCCATTTTGGTGACTAGTGTCTGGGGTCTTAAAATATTGCGACAGGCCATCTAAAATACATCTATTGATTTCATCCCTCCTGGAGCAAAGGAAAATGAAGAAAACCAAAGACACAAGGAATACATTAGCCCAAAGGCCTGAAGGACCACGTGAACCAGAGACTCCACTAGCCTGAAACCAGAACTGGATGATGCCTGGCTACTACCAACAACCATTCTGACAGGGATCACAATGGAGAGTAAAATATATAACATAATTCAAATTCATGAAAAAAGATCAGACTTACTTGTTTGACAGAGACTGGAGGGACACCTGAGACTATGGCCCCTGGACACTCTGCTAACCCATAACTGAAACCATTTCCAAAGTCCACTTTTCAGATGAAGATTAGACAGGTCTATAAAACAAAAATAACACATGTGAGGGCTGTGCTTCTCAGTTCAATCAGATATATGAGACCGAATGGGAGGCACCTGTCCAAAACCAAGACAAGAAGAGAGGAAGGGATAGGAACTGGATGAATGGACACAGGGAACTCAGGATGGAAAGGGGGAGTGTGCTGCCACATTGTGGGGCTTGCAACAAATGTCACAAAATAATACGTGTATAAATTTTTGAATGAGAAATTAACTTGAGCTGTAAACTTTCACCTAAAGAACAATAAAATTAAAAAAAAGAAAACTGGAAATACATGAAAATTAAATAACACTATTAAACAATCAATGAGTTGAGGAAGAAATCAAATGAGAAAAAGGAAGATACTTAATATCAAATAAAAATGAAAGCACAATATACCAAAACTTGAGGGACACGGATACAGGAGTGCTTGCACAGAAATTCGTAGAGGCAAACACATACATTAAAAGGAAGAAAGATTTTAAATCAATAACCTAACTTTACAACTTGAGGAACTAGAAAAAGAAGTGTAAATTAAGCCCAAAGCTTCCAGAAGGAAGGAAATAAAAAGATTAGATCAGAGATAAGTGAAATAGAGAATAGAAAAACAATCAAAAGAACCAACAGAACCAGAAGTTGGTTTTTAAAAAAAAGATCAATAAAATCAGGGAACATTTAGCTAGACTGACAAAAACATATCGTAGATGCAAATATCTAAAATTATAAATATAAGCAAGGACACTACAACTGGCTCTACACAAATAAAAGAGTCAAAAGAGACTACTGTGAACAATTGTACACCAACAAATTAGAAAACTTAGTAGAAATGGACAAATTTCTAGAATCACATAAACTTCCTACAGCGAAGAGACTGAATCAGTAATCCAAAACCTCACTACAAAGAAAAGTTCTGGACCATGACTTCACTTGGAAGTTTTCCCAAACACTTACAGAAGTGACTCAAGTCCTTCTTACTTTTCCCAAAAATAGAAGAAGAGGGAACACTTCCTAAGTCATTCTATGAGGCTAGCATTTATCTTTATACCAAAACCAAAGACAACACAAGAAAAGGAAACTACAGAACAACAACCCTTATGAATATAGATTCAAAAATCACCAAAAAAATATTAGCAAACCAAGTCCAAAATGCATATTAAAAGGTTTATACACCATGATCAGGTGGGAATTATCCCAGGATTGCAAGGACGTTTCATCATTAGAAAATCATTTAATGTAATGCACGATTTACTAGAGCAAAGAAAAAGAATGACATCATCATTGCAATCTATGCAGGAAAGATATTTGACAAAATCCAATACCCCTTCATGATACAAACTCTCAACAAGCTAGGAGCAGGGAAATTCCTCAATATGATAGAAGCCGTTTAAGAAAAACCTACAGCTAACACAGTACTCAATGGAGAATGTCTAAGAGTTTTTACCTTAAGGTCAGGAAAAAGATAAGAATGCCTGCTCTCACCATTGCTATTCAGTATTATACTGGAAGTCCTAGCCAGAGCAATTAGGCAAAACAAAGGAATAAAATATATCCAAATTGAGAAGGGAGAAATAAAATTATCTCTTTTCACAGATGACGTGATCATATATATGAAAACTCTAAAGATTCCACAAGAAAGCTCCACTAAAAACTAGAGCTAATATTAATGAATTCCACAAAGCAGCAGGGTTCATAGTCAACACAAAACTCAGTCAAGTTTCTATACATCAGCTATGTGCATTCTGAAAAGGAAGTGAAAGAAAAAAATTCATTTACAATAGCATCTAAAAGAGTAAAATACCTAGGAAGAAATTTAACCAGAGAGGTGAAAGTCTGTACAATAAAAAATATGGAATACTACTAAAAGAAATCAAAGACTAATATAAGTGGAAGGGCATTTTGTCTTCATGGATTGGAAGCTGTAAATTGTTAAGATGTCTATACTACCTAAAGAAATCTATAGATTTAATGAAATCACCATCAAAATTCCAACAGTCTTCTTTGCAGAAATGGAAAGGCCAAAACCAAAAAAACCAAACCCACTGCCGTCCAGTCGATTCCAACTCATAGTGACCCTACAGGACAGAGTAGAACTGCCCCATAGAGTTTCCAAAAAGCGCCTGGTGGATTCAAACTGCCGACCTTTTGGTTAGCAGCCATAGCTCTTAACCAGTATGCCCCCAGGGTTTCCATGGCAAGGCCAATCCTCAAATTTATATGGTACGGGGCCCAAATAGCCAAAGCAATCCTGAAAAAGAAGAACAAAGTAGGGGTACTCACGCTTCCTAATTGCAATGTTACTCTAAAGCTACTGTAATTAAAAAAGCCTGGTAATGCCTCAAGACCTAATTATCAACAATGGATTCTTAGATTTGACACCAAAAGCGTGAACATGAAAAGAAAAAATAGATAAATTGAACTTCATTAAAATTAATAGAAAACTTTTTTGTATAAAAGGACTTTATCAACATAGTGAAGACACAACCTACAGATTGGAAGAAAATGTTTGGGAACCATGTATTGGATAAGGGTTTAATATCCAGAATATATAAAGAACCTCCATAACTTCACAACAAAAAAAAAACAAACAACCCAATCAAAAAAGGGGCAACAGTTTTCAGTAGACATTTTACCAAAGAAGAAATAAAATTAACCAACAAACACATTAAAAGATGCTCAGTCCTTAGTCACTGTTGTTGTGTGCCATCAAATCAATTTCAACTAATAGCTACTGTACATGACAGAGTAGAATTGCCCCATTGGGTTTTCTAGACTTTAATCTTTACAGGAGCAGACCACCAGGTCTTTTCTCCCTTGGTGCGGCTGGTGAGTTTGAACAGTAGACCTTTCAGTTAGCATCCAAGCACTTAATCATTGCGCCACCAGCACTCCTTCACTGATCATTAAAAAAAACCTTGCAATCGAGTCAATTCCAACTCATAGTGACCCTATAGGACAGAGTAGAACTGCCCCATAGGGTTTCCAAGGAGCAGTTGAGCAGTTGGTGGATTCAAACTGCTGACCCTTTGGTTAGCAGCTGTAGCTCTTAGCCGCTGTGCTACTAGGGCACCTCACATCCGCTAGGATGGCTGTTATTAAAAAAAAGAAAGAAAGAAAAGCACAAGTATTGGTAAGGATGCAGAGAAACTGGAACCCTCACCCATTAAGATGGGAATACAAAATGGTACAGCCACTGTGGATAACAGTTTGAAAGTTCCTTGAAAAGTTAAGCACAGAATCACCATGCACCCAGCAATCCCAATCCTAGCTACCTATCAAAAAAAATTGAAAGCAGGGATGCAAACAGAAACCTTTACATCAATGTTCATTGCAGCACTATTCACAATAGCCAAGAGGTAGAATCAACCCAAACGTCCATCAACAGATGAATGGATAAACAAAGTGTGGTACATATGCACAACTGTATATTACTCAGATATAAAGAGAAATGAAATCCTGATATATACTACAACCTTGAAAACATTAGGCTGAGTGTAATAAGTCAGTTACAAAAGGATAAGTTCTGTATGATCCCACTTACATGAAATATTTAGAATAGGCAAATGTATAGAGACAAAAATTTATTAGTGGTTTCCAGATGGGGGAGGGTGAGGGGGAGAGGGTGTCATTGCTTAGAGGGCACTAAGTTTCTGTTAATGGTGATGAAATAATTCAGAAATGGATATTGGCGATCCTTAGACAACATAATGAATGTAATCAATACCAGTGAATTGTACATGTAAAAAAAATGTTGACTTGGCTAATGTTTTGTTCTATCAATTTTTACCACAATAAAACAATTTTTAAAAATTTGGTTCTTTGAAAAGATCAATAAATTTGACAAATCCTTAGAACTTAAAACGATTTATAGGGAAAACTATGAAAAACTTTATGGCAACACTTTTGACAATTTAGTTGAAAATGGACAAATTCCCATAGTTGTCAGTTACCAAAATCAACTCCAGAAGAAATATAAAATCTGAAAAGAACTATAACAAATACCTTTAAGTAATTATTGACTCTTCCCACAAAGTAAAGCCCAAGCCCAGAAGGTTTCACTTGTGAATTCTATCAAATATTTAATGAAGAAAGAATATGAATACTCCACAAACTCTTACAGAAAATAGAAGAGGATCTAACACTTCTCCATTCTTTCTATTAGGCCAGCATCACCCTGATGTCAAAGCCAGACTAAGACATCCAAAGCCTATGTAAACATACTCTCATAACTACCAACACAAAAATCCTTAACAAAAAATGTTAGTTCAAAAATACATAAAGAGGATTATACGCCATGACATACCTTATTAACAAAATAAATAACAAAAACCACATGATTATATCATGCTAAGTGAAAGGAGACAGAAACAAAAGGCCATATACCGTATGGTTGCATTTATATAAGTGTCCAGATAGGCAAATCTATAGAGACAGAAAGTAGATTAATGATATCCTAAGGCTGGGGGTCCACCACATGTCTGTCAGTTTGTTATATTGTGGTAGTTTGCATACTGCTGTGATACTGGAAGCTTTTCCACCAGTATTTCAAATACCAGCAGGGTCACCCTTGAAGGACAGGTTTCAGAGGAGCTTCCAGGCTAAGACAGACTAGGAAGAAGGACCTGGAGATCTACTTCTGAAAAAAATTGACCAGTGAAAACCATATGAATAGCAGCAGAAAGTTGTCTGATACAGTGTGGGAAAATGAGCCCCTCAGGTTGGAAGGCATTCAACACATGACAGAGGAAGAGCTGCCTCCTCAAATTAGAGTGACCTTAATGACGTGGATGGAGTCAAGCTTTCGGAACCTTCATTTGCTGATGTGGCATGACTGAAAATAAGAAGAAACAGCTGCAAACATTCATTAATAATCAGAAACTGGAATGTACGAAACAGGAATCCAGGAAAATTGGAAGTTGCCAAACCAAAGTGAAACTCATAAACATTGATGTCCTGAGCTGAAATGGGCTAATATTGGCCATATTGAATCTGACAGTCATATGGTTTACTATGCCGGGAATGACAAATTGAAGAGGAATGGCTTCACGTTTATTGTCAAAAAGAACACTTCAATATCTATCCTGAAGTTACAACACTGTTACTGATAGGATAAGATCCATACACTTACAAGGAAGGCAAGTTAATATGACTATTATTTAAATTTATGCACCAACCACTAAGGCCAAAGATGAAAAAATTCAAGGTTTTTACCAACTTCTACGGTCTGAATTTCATCAAACATGCAATCAGGATGCATTGATATTACTGGCGATTGAAACGAGAAATTTGGAAACAAGAGGAAGGATTTGCAGTTGGAAAACATGGCCTTGGTGATAGAAATGACCCCGGAGATCGCGTGACTGAATTTTGCAAAACTGACTTCTTCATTGCAAATACTATTTTTCAACAACATGAACAGCCACTCTACACATGGACCTCACCAGATGGAATACACAGGAATCAAATTGACTACATCTCTGGAAAGAGACGATGGAAAAGCTCAATATCATCAGTCAGAATGAGGCCAGGGGCCGACTGTGGAATGAACCATCAGTTGCTCTTATGGAAGTTTAGACTGAAGCTGAAGAAAATTAGAACGAGTCTACAAGAGCCAAAATACGACCTTGAGTATATCCCACCTGAATTTAGAGACCATCTCAAGAATAGGTTTGAAGCATTGAAAGATAATAACCAAAGACCAGAAGCGCTATGGAAGGACATCATACATGAAGAAAGCAGGAGGTCATTAAAAGAAAGAAAAGACCAAAACAGATGTCAGAAGAGACTCTGAAAGTTGCTCCTGAACATAGAGTAGCTAAAGTAAAAAGGAGAAATGATGAAATAAAAGAGCTAAAGAGAAAATTTCAAAGAGTGGCTCGAGAAGAAAAAGTCAAGTGTTCTAATGACATGTGCAAAGACCTGGAGTTAGAAAATCAAAAGAGAAGAACACGCACTGCATTTCTCAAGCCGAAAGAACTAAAGAGAAAATTCAAGCCTAGCGTTGCAGTATTGAAAGATTCTGTGGGCAAAATACTGAATGACTGAGGAAGCATCAAAAGAAGACGGAAGGAATACACAGAGTCACTGTACCAAAAATAATTTGTTGGTGTTTAACCATTTCAGGGGGTAGCATATGATCAAGAACCAATGGTATTGAAGGAAGAGGTACAAGCTTCTCTGAAGGGAATTGTGAAAAACAAGGCCCCAGGAATTGATGGAATACCAATTTAGATATTTCAACAGATTCAGCGCTGAAGGTGCTCACCCGTATATTCCAAGAAAAGTGGAATACAGCTACCTGGCTAACCAACTGGAAGAGATCCATATTTGTACTCATGTCAAAGAAAGATGATCCAAGAGAATGCAGAAATTATTGAATAATATCTTTAATATCGCACACGTGTAAAATTTTGCTGAAGGTCATTCAAAAGCAGTTGCAGCAGTACATCCACAGGGAACTGGCAGAAATTCAAGCCTGATTCAGAGGAGGACGTGGAACAAAGGATATTATTGCTGATGTCAGATGGATCCTTGCTGAAAGTAGAGAATACTAGAAAGATGTTAACCTGTGTTTTATTGACTATGCAATGGCATTTGACTGTGTGGCTCATAACAATTATTAGAATACATTGCAACGAATGGGAATTCCAGAACACTTAATTGTGCTCATGAGGGCCCTGTACTTAGACCAAGAGGCAGGCATTTGAACAGGACAAGGCGATACTGCATGGTTTAAAGTCAACAAAGGAGTGTGTCAGGGTTGTATCCTTTCTCCATCCTTATTCAATCTGTATGTTAAGCAAATAATCTGAGAAACTGGATATATGAAGAAGAATGGGACATCAAGATTGGAGGAAAATTCATTTGCATTCCTTGATATGCGGTTGACATAACACTGCTTGCTGAAAGTGAAGAGGACTTGAAGCACTTACTGATGAAGATCAAAGACTTCAGTATGGATTGCACCTTAACATTAAAAAAAAAATCACCCCGAGAGACCGAATTACTGGGCTGAGGGCTGTGGGGACAATGGTCTTGGGGAACATCTAGCTCAATTGGCATAACATAGTTTATAAAGAAAATGTTCTACATTCTACTTTGGTGAGTAGCGTCTGGGATCTTAAAAGTTTGTGAGGGCCATATAAGACACTCCACTGGTCTCACTCCATCTGGAGCAAGAGAGAATAAAGAAAACCCAGGACCCAAGAGAAAAATTGGTCCAAAGGACTAATGAACCACAAGTATCACAGCCTCCACCAGACTGAGTTCAGCACAACTAGATGATGCCTGGCTACAAACACCAACTGCTCTGACAGGAATCACAATACAGGGTCCCAGACAGAGCTGGAGAAAAATGTAGAGCAAAATCGTAACTCACACAGACAAAAAAAAAAGACCAGACTTACTGGCCTGACAGAGACTGGAGAAACCTTGACTGTATGGTCCCTGGACATCCGTCTAGTTCAGCACTGAAGTCACTACTGAGGTTCACTCTTCAGCCAAAGATTAGACAGGCCCATAAAACAAAACTAAAGGGGCACGCCTGCTCAGGGGCAAGGACTAGAAGTCAAGAAGGGGCAGGAAAACTGGTAATAGGGAACCCAAGGTCGAGAAGAGAGAGTGTTGACAAGTCCTGGCATTGGTAACCAATGTCACAAAACAATACGTGTACTAATTGTTTAATGAGAAGCTAGTTTGTTCTATAAAGCTTCATCTAAAGCATAATAATAATAATAAAATTATCACAACTGGACCAATAAGTTGTCCAGTTATCATTATCATGATAAATGGGGAAAGGATTGAAGTTTTCATGGATTTCATTTTACTTGGATCCACAATCAACACTCATGGGAGTAGCAGTCAAGAAATCACACGATGCATTTCACCGGGCAAAATCTGCTGCAAGGGATATCTTTAAAGTGTTAAAAGCAAAGATGTCACTTTAAGGACTAAGGTGCGCCTGACCCAAGACATGTTGTTTTTAATCATCTCATACGCATCCAAAAGCTGGATAATGGATAAAGAAGACAAAAGAAGAATTGACACCTTCGAATTATGGTGTTGGTGAGCATTGTCAAACATCCCATGGACTGCCAGAAGAATGAACAAATCTGTCTGGAAAGAAGTATAGCCAGAATGCTCCTTAGAAGCAAGGATGATGAGACTTCGTCTCATGTATTTTGAACATGTTATCAGTAGGAACCAGTCCCTGGAGAAGGATATCATGCTTTGTAAACTAAAGAGTCAGTGAAAAAGAGGAAAACCCTCAACAAGATGGATTGACACAGTAGCTGCAACAATGGGCTTAAGCATAACAATGATTGTGCTGATGGTGTAGGACTGGGCATTGTTTCCTTCTGTTGTACATGGGGTCGCTATGAGTCTGAACTGACTCAATGGCACTGAACAAGAAGAACAACAAAAAAGACTGGGGGTGGAGTCGGATAGTAGAAGTTAGCATTAATGTGTATGGTAGTGCTTCTTTTAGGAGTGATAAAACTATTGCAAAATTAGATTGTGGTGATGTTTTCTCAACAGTGAGAATTTATGAAAAACTATTGATTTTACACTTTAAATCGGGATATTTTGTAGTATATGATATATATCTCGATAAAGCTGTTTATTAAAAAGACTCCAAATGTTTGCAATTTTTCCCCAACTTCTCTCCATCTGTGTAGAGCCAGCTTCTCCCTGGTCTGCCTTCATAAAGGCTGTTGTATCAGAATAAGGGACTTATTTCTCATCGGCTTATTTTCTTCTAATACCTAGGTATATGTAAGGAGTCTTATTACTTTGGGCTTAGGAAGATAAGTTTAAAAATAAGAGTATTATTCAAACTGGCCCCTACTGATAAGCAGAAAGTTATTTTTTGATTCATGAACACATTCACTCTCTAAACTCTTAACTTTAGTATGATCTTGGCTTCTGTCTTTTCCAAAGCCATAAAAACCATCTTCACAGGAGTATTTGTATACACTGACTGAAACTTACATCACCTTTTCATCCTAACCTGCAAAGTTTAGATAATCAAAAACAGAATTCTAAGCAATAGCCACTTAGTGAGTCACGATATAGATTTTAGTGCCATGGGGTAGAAGTTATGGGGGGTGGGGGTCTAACTTTCTAAAATTTTTTTTTTTTTAATGGAAGCTAGGTGATCAATTGTAGATTCAGGCATCTAATGAGGCTTGGACTAGATGATCTTTTAAATGCTCCAAAACTGAGATTCTATGAGACTTGACAAATTCTCCCCACTTTATTTTCATTATATCCAGCCGCTCCTTGGAAACTCTATGGGGCAGTTCTACTCTGTCCTATAGGGTCGCTATGAGTCAGAATCGACTCGACGGCACTGGGTTTGGTTTGGTTTGGTTTTTATATATGGGAAGCGACTTACTCCAGATTTCACTTAAAGTGCACAAAATGTGTAGGTAGCACTCAGAAATACTTGATGACTGATTGATTGAATTAAAGGGAATTCAGTGAATGCTAAGGTTTTATATAGATTTTCTAGATAATTGATTTGGTTTTTTACCTTTCCTTTGGCTGTGAACCTTGGGTTTTGAAATATAAGTTCACTATCCACCAATCAGATATCACCTAAATTTTCTTTGAATTATTCTTTCCAAATTGTGGAGACTGTTTCTTCTGTTGGCTGTTCTCCACTGGGGAACTGCCAGATCATGAAAATAGAGGAGACCTTAGATATTTACCCCATAGGGAAAATCAGCAACATAAAAATACTCATTGTATTTTCTACCTCCGTCTCTGACTCTTTCACAAGCACGCACACACGCACGCACACACGCACACACACACACACACACACACACACAACATTTTAATATAGCACCTCCACTTGTGGTCTTATGCAATTTGTTCCAGGGAGGTAGTTTTCATTCAATTCAGAAACATGAAAATAAGTGCTTGAGGGGGCACCCTTCCAAAAAAAAAAAAATATCCCCAATTTCCTTAGATTACGAAAAGCATTTGGGGTCAAAGTACCCAGCAGAGGGGCATCATATTGTTAGATGATTCAGGTACTATAAACTTTAAACATTTTAAGGCCTTTATTTAGCACCAGCATATGGTGCTCTGAGCACTATTCCGTGATTAACACATGGCCACTGTATCTTCCTTCTGAGAAATAATTTTCCTTACTTATAGTACCTTAATCACCTAAGTTTTCATTGATGGAAAAAAGTACAGGCACAGAGAGAAAATTTAGACCCATATGTGTCACTGAAAGCTTACAGAGGAAGTATTGTCACCAAACCTAAAATCATTTGCTACGCTACTGACGAGCACATGCTTTGCAGCCATTATGTGAAAATTGCACTATCTCACTTATGTGTAAATAAAAGGGAAATAACTACAAAACTAAGAACCCCTGTGGGTTGTGATGCTAGCAAAAGTGCTGATAAAACCAAATGCTTTATAGATTTCTGTTTTGACTTTAAGATCAAGTACAACATAAGAGAGTTGTTTTACATTCTGGAATGCGTTAGATAAACAAAGTGAAGTTTTTCACTGACCCAAAGTAAATGGTGCAAACAGCAGAATTCCTAAACTCTATTATTACTCATCTTAATAAAAAGGAATTATAATGAACTATTAAATGTTGGAGGTAAAAAGGGCATCAGAGATCATCTAGTCTACCAGTACCCAATTGCTAGTCTCAGAAATAGATTCAGAAATATCACTCAAAGATTCTGGTAAAAGGTGTCAAGCCCAAAAGCCTCATATGAAGATTACCAATTCATTAGGTTTTGTGGTAGGATCTCAGCATTTGTATTTTAAAATAAGATTCTCAAGATGATGATAACATGATACAGGCTTGAGAAATGGTGATTTGTACTAAGATGAAATAGCTTTTGGCAGAGAAACACTCTCCTACAAAGAACAACTAGAAAATCTGCATATGCCTCAGAGAGCCATTGAGGCAACCAGAACTTGAGGCAATAAGATTCTGGAGAAGTGGAAACCTCATAGAGGTGAGCTTATTTTTTTGCAGCCGCAATTTTTTCCTCTAAACATTTGCTAATTCTGGGCACTAGACAAAAGGCTGATATTCTGGACCTCTGCTAACTATCCCAAAGGTAAAGAACCTCTAACCAAAAACCAAATCCATTGCTCTAGCATGAATTCCAACTCAGTGACTTCATGTGTTACAGAGTAGAACTGCTCCATAAGGTATTTTTTGTTGTAATCTATGGAAGCAGGTCACCAGGCCTTTCTTCCAAGGTGCTCCTGGGTAGGCGTGAACCACCAAACTTCAGTAGTAGTAGAGTGCAAACTGGTTTGCACCACTCAGGAACCTCTAAAAAAATCTCTACTATGAGGAAAAAAAAAGAAAATAATAATAATAAAACAGCAGAGCTTTTGGTACCTTCGCTGGGCTATAAAGGCAAAAAGTAGAGACTTGAGGGTTTAGGATCCCACTGAGAATGGAATGGCAGAGAACTGAACCCAACATGGTCTGGTTTATCACTAAACACATTTTCCAAATTGTGAAACTAAGTACCAAGATGCTAAGTAGCTGAGCAGAAAAACTCTGGGAAACCAGGGCAGAGTTTTCAGCAGTCTTACCGTGCTGTGGAGACAAATAACTGCTGGCTGGAGAATGTCCCCAGTCAACCGATGTCTCTCTGTTGGAACCACAATAGGGAAGGGTGGAGAGTAAATAATGCATAGGTAGTTGGAGTCTTAACACATACTGCAACATAGCCTTAAAGCAGCTTAATTCATAATTAATTATAGTATTATCCCCTACTCTATCTGCCTTGCGGAAACCCTGGTGACGTACTGGTTAAGTGCTGTGGCTGCTAACCAAAAGATCAGCAGTTTGAATCTGCCAGGCGCTCCTTGGAAACTCTATGGGGCAGTTCTACTCTGTCCTATTGGGTGGCTATGAGTCGGAATCGACTCAACAGCAATGGGTTATCTGCCTTGCAGAGGGAAAAATATGAACACTTTCAGACAGAAGATCATGTCACTCAGATCATCTACAAATTTTCATACACAATGTCTGATACTCAACAAAAACTTAAAAGACACACCCAGGAACAGGATAAAATCCCCAGGATCCAGTATTAAAACAAAAATTATAGAAACCCACAGATGATCTGGATATTGGTAATATCAGACAAGGACTACAAAGTAAATATGATTTATATATTCAATAAAATAAAGGAAAAGCTGGAGAAAGTAGAGGAAAATATGGAGAATTATCCCAGAGAATTTGAATCTATTGAAAATAAAATTTTAATGGAAATCTTAGAACCAAAAATTACACTATCTGAAGTTAAAAATTCCACAGCTAGGTTTAACAGAAGATTAGAAGGAGCAGGAGGGAGGATTTTTTAACTGGAACATGGATCAATAGAAGAGCACAAAGGAAAAAAAAATAGATGGAAAATACTGAAAAGAGCCATGGGATGAGGTGGTTAGGTTAGGAATAAGTGAGAAAATAGCAATCACACAGGAATTTGGGAGCATTTGTTGCATTTTGATTTGAATCGTAATACCAAACCAAACCCATAGCCGTTGAGTCGATTCCAACTCGTAGCAGCCCTGTAGGACAGGGTAGAACTGCCGCATAGTGTTTCCAAACCTGTAAATCTTTATGGTAGCAGACTGCGGAAGGGCTGGTGGGTTCGAACTGCTGACATTTCGGTTAGTAGTCGAGAGCTTAACCACTGTGCCACCAGGGGTTCTGGGACAGTAGTATGTACTATCATGTGGTATACAAGATAATTCAATGGCATAGGAGAAGTACATATTAAAACATCTATTTATAGTTTTAATTCACTCTTTTAAAATTTCTATTTGTTATCCTTTGTATAACATATATAAAATCATACATGGTAGTACATACAAATAGTAATATTTAAAAATATATATTGAAGTGTGAGTGCATTACCAAATGCTTTTTTTTTTTTAACTGAAAAAGGTGTATGATCAACTTTTTGGAAACCATTGACCTATTGCATACAGGAGTGAGGTCCTGGACAATAAACATCAGCATAGTAACTTTTCCTAGTAATAGTTTAATATTGTCTGAAATTATGCTTTTTGATGAAATGTGTCCATGGATAGTTTCATTATACCAAGTACTAAGCAACTTATAGAACATGTGACAAAGGTGATTTTCACTGGCACAGTGACCCACAGGTAAAATGGAAAAGTGGACAATATTTGTTAATTAGGAGCATGTTCCCATGTCTCCTGAAGCTTTCTTTCATATTCAAAGTCTTTTCTACCACCAGGGCCACTTACTGTATCATTCTTCTAAGTGCTCTCCCCGTATTTTTGTCCCACTCATTTCAGCCCACTGTTCAAAGAACACACTAAAGTTCTTTTCCTTCCCTAGCCCAAACCAATCAAAAACTTCCCACCTCTCAATATTTACTTTACAGCTAATTTCCAATGTTTGGTAGTTAAGAAGAAAGCATTTTGACTTTCTAATAAACCATGAGCACAGATCATTCATATTCCAGTTAGTCCTTGTTTAACAAATTTAAAGAAATTTTTAGCCCATTGACTAAGGTATGAACCTTGGAGTCAGAATGGCCTTAATTAAAAGCACCTTCTTCTCATTTCTAAATAGTAAGACCTTGGAAATGTCAGTTCAGTGCATAGTCCCTCTCTTTTCCCTTCCATAAAATGGGAGTTATGATACCTGTGGGACTGTACTGAAAATATTTTTATGTTTCTGCACAGTTAGGGTTTTCTGGGAAAATTTTATTGGGACCTAGATAAAAGGGTAAGCGTTGTGACTTAAAGGATGACTGAATAGAAACAAGAGATTTACCTCTCCAAGAGGTATGTGCTAACATTTCAATTCAGAATGAGACCCAGACCCATGGAGCCATTCTAGGAGTTGCCAACCCTAGGAAATTTTATTATCTTCCCCACCCCAAATATTTATTTACATTCCAAAGGTTAATAACCCTTCTTTCCCCAAAGATAATTTATTTACATTAGAAAGTTTAAGTTCCTGTGCATATAAACTACCAGATTCATGTTTTCAGGGATCTTCTCCTACAGTACAGGCCCTGGTATGTGGAGAGTGATATCTGGTTCTCATCACGTTGTATGTGGGGAGGGAGGATATTGGGTCAAAGGGGAACCAATGTGGTTATTCCTGTAAGTAACCATCATTTGCTTTGATCCAGAAATCTCATGTTTGCTTTAAGGATAATATGAATAAATATGTTGTTGTTAGGTGCCATAGAGTGGGTTCCAACTCACAGCAATCCTACGTACAACAGAATGAAACACTGCCTGATCCTGTGCCATACTCACAATCGTTGTTATGCTTGAGCCCGTTGTTGCGGACAATAAATATAGATTTAAAAACATCACCATTGCTATTCAAGACTGTGCTGGACTTTCTGACTAGATCATTAGGCAAGAAAAAGAAAAAAAAGACATCCAAATTAGAAAGGAAGAAATAAAATTATCTCTATTTGCAGAAGACACAATTTTATAAATGGAAAATCCCAAAGAATCCTCAATAACACTACTAGAGTTAACAAGCGAATTCAGTAAAGTCACAGGGCACAAGATCAACACACAAAAATCAGTATGTTTCTATATACCAGCAATAAACAATCTGAAAAGGAAATCAAGAAAACCATCCCATTTAAAAGAGCATCTAAAAGAATAAAATACATATGCATATGCATAAATTTAACCAGGAAGGTGAGATACTTACACGCTAGAAAACTATAAAACTGCTGAAAGCAGGTAAAGACCTAAATAAATGGAAAGACATCCAGTGTTCATGGATTGAAGACTTAATATTGTTAAGATGTCAATACTATCCAAAGTGATATACAGATTTGTGATGGTTAACGTTGTGTGTCAACTTGGCTGGGCCATGATTATCAGTGGTTTGATAGTCGTATGGTGGTGTGATCACTTCCATGATGAGATTTGATATTATGTGATCACCTCCATGATAGAATCTGCTGTGCGTAGTGAATCAGTTGAAAGGAAGTTTCCTTGGGTGTGTGGCCTGCATTGAATATAAGGGGATATTCTGGCAAGGCTTAGGGGCTTTTGCTGTTTCTGAATCCTGCAGCTGGCTCCTGTTCATCTGACCTCTGGCTCTGGGATTTGAGCTAGCAGCTTACCTGCTGCCTTGCCTGTCAATCTTTGGAATTCATCTATCTCCACAGCCTGTGAACAACAGCCCTGCTCTCTGACCTACCAGTCTTGCGTTCACAAACCCCTGTGGCTACATGCATCAGAAGAAATCTCTATGCTAACCCACAGACTTGGGACATTCCAGCCTCTACAACTGCATGAGCCATTTCCTTGATAAAAATTGCTCTCTGTATATATACTTGTACACTTTACTGGTTTTGCTCCTCTAGAAAAACCAGGCTAAGACATTTGGTACTGAGAGTGGTTCTAGGGGAACAAAATCACGAGGATGAGTTTTCTAAATTGGTTCTCAAGTCTGGTTAGTCTTAAAGATGTTGATGACTCTGCTTCCAGTAGTAAAGAAAAAAAAAAGAGGGCACTGCTAATACATGGTGTGAGGTAGCAATTCAGACATGCAAAATATCACCAATAGACCAAGTATTGGTGAAAAGCAAGATTCTGGGTGATAGCATGTGTAACACCTTTCTACAACTTTGTCAGAATGAGAAGTATAAGGAAGCTGCTTGGTTGGTTCTACTTTCGCTAGACAAATTGATGAAAGAAAGAGATGTACTTAGGGCTTCAGAGTCAAAGCTCAAGTGCCACATAAACGACCTCAAAGTTTACAGTTGTGCTTTGAAAGAAAGCCTCATTTCTTGTAGTAACAGAGCTGATATTGCTGATTACCAAACCCAGAGTCTTATCATATGAGTAGCTGAATTGCAATGCCAACTCAACAGTCAACCTCCAGAGGTGTCTGAAATTAAAGTGAGGGCATTGATATGGAAGAAATGGGATCCTGAAACTTGGAATGGGGACATATGGGCAGATAATCAGGAAGCTGGAGAGACTGAGCTCCTAAATTTCATTGAATCACTCCCTCCAACAGAACCAGCCCTGTCAGTTCCATCTGAAGAGATTACTCCATGTTTGTCTGCTAAACCACCCTGCCCAGTAAAACCATTAGCCCCTTCACTCCCATCTAATGAGATTATCACAGCTGCTTCTAAAGAGACCTTGTCTGAGTCATTGCCTAGGGCTACGCCTGAGGCAGATGCTTTACAAGACAATGCTGAATGTTCTCAAAACGCCTCCCCACTACCAATTTCGGCTTCTAGACCTATAACTAGACTTAAGTCCTAGCAAGCCCAAAAGGTGAAGTACAAAGTGTGACCCAGGAGGAGGTAGGTAAGCTACACTCCAAAAGAACTGCTTGACTTTTTTAATATGTACAAACAGAAAACTGGGGAATATGTTTGGGAATGGCTATTAAGGGTAAGGGATAATGGTGCAAGGAACATAAAGTTGGATCAGTCTGAGTTTATTGATATGGACCCACTAAGTACAGGTTCTTCATTCAATGTTTCAGCTTGAGAAGTTAGAAAAGAATCTAAGAATTTATTTGGTTGGGTTGCTGAAGCATGGCTTACGAGGTGGCCTACACTAAATTGAGTTGAAGTACCAGACCTGCCTTGGTATACTGTAGAAGAAGGTATTCAAAGCCTTAGGGAAATTGTCGTGGTAGAGTGGATTTATCAGATTAGACTGACAGACCCACACATGGAGTGCCCAGAGGACATAACTTTTACCACAAAGGAGAGGAACAAATTTGTGAAGGGAGCCCCATCATCCTTGAAGGCTGTTATATTATGTAAGTCAGATTTGACAGTGGGAACTGCCATAACTGAATTAAGACACCTAACTACAATGGGGCTGGTTGGACCCCGTGGTAGTAGGGGCCAAGTGGCTGCGCTCAATCGACAAAGACAAGGTGTGTGTGGTTACAGTAATGGATAAAAAAAACCCCACTGCCATTGAGTTGATTCCAACTCATAGCGACCCTATAGGACAGAGTAGAACTGCCCCGTAGAGTTTCCAAGGAGTGCCTGGCAGATTCGAACTGCTGACCTTTTGGTTAGCAGTCATAGCACTTAACCACTAAGCCACAAGTGTTTCCACAGTAATGGATAGCAGAGTCAAAGCGGTAGTCAGAATAGCCTGATTCATATGGACCTATAGCATTGGTTACTTAGTCATGGTGTCCCTAGGCATGAAATAGATAGGAAATTGACAAATATTTACTTGATCTGTACAAACAGTTGAATTCTAGGTCAGGTGAACAGCAGCCTAACTTGAATCACCAGAATAGAGAGTCATGGCCCCCAGTCAATACCCAGACTTGAGCAAGTTTAAAGACCCACAACCCCTTGAATGAAGGGGAGGCTGGGACATTGAGGAAGGACTCTGGTACACTGCCAAAAACTTATACTGTTATTCTTTCTCCCAGCCTTAGATTCCCCAAAGGAATCTAGGACCTTTTACGAGAGTGACTGGTCATTGGGAAAAAGGAAATAATCAGACATTTCAGGGATTACTGGATACTGGCTCTGAATGACACTAATTACAGGAGACCCAAAACATCACTGTGGCCCACCAGTCAGAGTGGGGAGCATATGAAGGTCAGTTTATTAATGGGGTCTAAGCTCATGTCCATCTCACAGAAGGTTCAGTGGGTCCCCGAACACATCCTGTAGTGATTTCCCCAGTTCCAGAATGCATAATTGGAATAGATATACTCAGCAACTGGCAGAACCCCCACATTGGATTCTTGGCAAATGAAATAAGGGCTATTATGGCAGGAAAAGCCAAATGGAAGCCATTAGGACTGTCCCCACCTAGGAAAATAGTAAACCAAAACAATACCACATTCCTGGAGGGACTGCAGCAATTACTGCTATCATCAAGGACTTGAAGGATGCAGGGGTGGTAATTCCCACCACATCTCCATTCAATTTGCCTATTTGGCCTATGCAAAAAAACAGATGGATCTTGGAGAATGACAGTAGATTATAGAAAATCTACCCAGGTGGAGACTCCAATTGCAGCTGCTGTTCCAGGTGTAGTTTCATTGCTTGAGCAAATTAATACATCTCCTTGTACCTAGTATACAGCTATTGATATGACCTTTTTCTCCATATCTGTTTCAAAGGACCATCAGAAGCAGCTTGCCTTCAGCTGGCAAGGCCAACAATAGACCTTTAGTTGCCTACCTCAGAGCTATATCAACTCTCCAGCCCTATGTCATAATTTAGTCCTCAGGGACCTTGATTGCCTTTCCCTTCCACAAGACGTCACACTGGTCCATTACATTGATGCCATTATGCTCATTGGACCTAGTAAGGAAGAAGTGTCAATGACTCTGGACTTATTGGTAAAACATTTGCATGCTAGAGGGTGGGAAATTAATCCCTCAAAAATTCAGGCACCTTCCACCTCAGTGAAATTTCTAGGGGCCCAGTAGTGTTGGGCATGTCGAGATATTCCTTCTAGAGTGAAGGATAATTATTGCATCTGGCTCCTTCCACAACTAAAAAGGAGGTGCAACACCTAGTGGGCCTCTTTGAATTTTGGAGGCAGCAAATTCCTCATTTTGTTGTGCTACTCCAGCCTATTTTTCAAGTTACTTGAAAAACTGCTAGTTTTGAGTAGGGTCCAGAATAAGAGGACTGCAATAGGTTCAGGTTGCTGTGCAAGCTGCTCTGCCACTTGGGCCATATGATCCAGCTGATCCAATGGTGCTTGAAGTGTCAGTGGCAGATAGAGATGCTGTTTGGAGTCTTTGGCAGGCCCCTATCAGTGAATCACAGCGCAGACCCCTTGAATTTTGGAGTAAAGCCTTGTCATCCTCTGCAGATAACTACTTTCCTTTTAAGAAACAACTTTTGGCTTGTTACTGGGACTTAGTAGAGACTGAATGCTCAACCATGGGACACCAATTCACCATGCAGCCTGAGCTACCCATCATGAACTGGGTATTGTCTGACCCACAGAGCCATAAAGTGGGATGTGTACAGCAGCACTCCATCTTTAAATGGAAGTGGTATATATGAGATCGGGCCCAAGGAGGGCCTCAAAGCACGAGTAAGTTCCATGAGTAAGTGGCCCAAATGCCCATGGTCTCCACTCCTGTCACATTACCTTCCATCTCTCAGTCTGCACCTATGGCGTCATGGGGAGTTTCTTATGATCAGTTGACTGAAGAAAAGAAAACTCGTGCCTGGTTTACAGATGGCTCTGAGTGATATGCCAGCACCACTAGAAAATGAACAGCGGCATCACTACAGCTCCTTTCTGGGACCTCCCTAAAGGACAATGATCAAAAGAAATCCTCCCAATGGGAAGAACTTCAAGCACTGCACTTGGTTGTTCACTTTGCTTGGAAGGAGAAATACCCAGATGTGTGAATGTATAGTGATTCATGGCCTGTGGCCGATGGTTTGGCTGGATGGTCAGGGATTTGGAAGGAACATGTTTGGAAAATTGAAGACAAGGATTCATGGGGAAGAGGTATGTGGATGGGCCTCTCTGAATGGACCAAAGAAGTGAAGATATTGTGTCTCATGTGAATGCTCACCAAAGGGTGACCTCAGCAGAGGATGATTTTAACAATCAAGTGGATAGGATGACACATTCTGTGAAAACCACTCATCCTCTTTCCCCAGCTACTCCTGTAATTGCTCAATGGGCTTATGAACAAAGTGGCCATGGTGGCAGGGTTGGAGGTTATGTATGGGCTCTGCAACATGGACTTTCACTCACCAAGGCTGACTTGGCTACAGCCACTGCTGAGAGCCAAATCTGCCAGCAGCTGAGACCAACGCTGGGTCCCCAATGTGACATCATCCCTTGAGGTGATTAGCCAGTAACATGGTGGCAAGTTGATTACATTGGAACACTTCCATCATAGAAAGGACAGTGTTTTGTTCTTACTGGAATAGACACTTACTCTGGATATGAATTCCTTCCCTGCACACAATGCTTCTGTCAAAACTACCATCTGTGGACGTACCGAATGCCTTAACCACTGTCATGGCATCCCGCACTGCATTGCCTTGGATCAAGGGACTCACTTCACAGCAAATGGAGTGTAGCAATGGGCCATGCTCATGGAATTTCCTGGTCTTTCTATATTCTCCATCATCCTGAAGAGCAGGTGGTTGATAGAATGATGGAATGGCCTTCTAAAGACACAATTATGGCTCCAGCTAAGTTGGGGCAATGTACTCCAGGAGGCTGTATATGCTCTAAACCAGTGTTCAATATATGGTGCTATTTCTCCCATAGCCAGGATTTATTGGTCCAGGAATCAAGGGGTAGAAATGGGAGTGGCACCACTCAATATTATCCTTAGTGACCCATTCACAAGATTTTTGCTTCCTGTCCCCATTCCCTTATGCTATGTGGGTCTAGAGGTCTTAGTTCCAAAGGGAAGAATGCTCCCACCTGGAGACACATCATTGATTCCATTGAACTGGAAGATGAGAATGCCACCTGGCCACTTTGGGCTCCTTATGCCTCTGGATCAACAGGCACAGAAGGAAGTTACCATACTGGTTGTTGTGATTGATCTTGATTATCAAGAGGAAATCAAATTGATATTACATAATGGAGGGAAAGAAGAGTATGTCTGAAATGCAAGGGATGACTTAGGGCGTCTCTCAGTGTTACCATGCCCTGTGATTAGAGTCAATAGAAAACTACACCAACCCAATTCTGACATGGCTATTAATGGCCCAGACCCTTCAGGGATGAAGGTTTGGGTCACCCCACCAGGCAAAGAACCATGACCAGCTGAGGTGCTTGCTGAGGGCAAAGGAAATATGGAATGAGCGGTGGAAGAAGGTGTTCTAAATACCAGTTACAACCACGTGACCAGTTGCAGAAACGAGGAATATAATTTCTATGAATATTTATGCTTTGCATGTGTGTTCATTGTATCATATTAGGGGCAAGTATCCTTTATAGTTGCCTTTATTCAGAGATCATGTATGGTCTGAGGCGATGTGCACAAGCATGACTCAAAATGAGAAGAAACAGCTACAAACACCCATTAATAATCGGAACCTGGAATGTATGAAGTATGAATCTAGGAAAATTGGAATCATCAAAAATGAAATGGAACGCATAAACATCAATATCCTAGGCATTAGTGAGCTGAAGTGGACTGATATTGGCCATTTTGAATCAGACAATCTTATAGTCTACTATGCTGGGAATTATAATTTGAAGAGGAATGGTGTTGCATTCATCGTCAAAAACGTTTCAAGATCTATCCTGAAGTACAACGCCGTCAGTGATAGGATAATATCCATACGCCTACAAGGAAGACCAGTTAATATGACTATTATTCAAATTTACGCACAAACCACTAGGGCCAAAGATGAAGAAATAGAAGATTTTTATCAGCTGCTACACTATGAAATTGACCAAACATGCAATCAAGATGCATTGATAATTATTGGAACGCAAAAGTTGGAAACAAAGAAGAAGGATCAGTAGTTGGATAATATGGCCTTGGTGATAGAAACAATGCCAGAGATCGAATGATAGAATTTTGCAAGACCAACGACTGCTTCATTGCAAATACCTTCTTTCACCAACATAAACGGGGACTATACACATGGACCTCGCCAGATGGAACATGTAGGAATGAAATTGACTACATCTGTGGAACGAGACGATGGAAAAGCTCAATATCATCAGTCAGAACAAGGCCAGGGGCTGACTGTGGAACAGACCATCAATTGCTCATATGCAAGTTCAAGCTGAAACTGAAGAAAATAAGAGCAAGTCCACAAGAGCCAAAATAAGCCTTGTGTATATCCCGCCTGAATTTAGAGACCATCTGAAGAACAGATTTAATGCATTGAACACTAGTGACTGCAGACCAGACGAGTTGTGGAATGACATCAAGGACATTATCCATAAAGAAAGCAAGAGGTCGTTGAAAAGACAGGAAAGAAAGAAAAGACCAAGATGGATGTCAGAGGAGACTCTGAAACTTGCTCTTGAGCATCGAGCAGCTAAAGCAAAAGGAAGAATTGATGAAGTAAAAGAACTGAACAGAAGATTTCAAAGGGCGTCTTGAGAAGACAAAGTAAAGTATTATAGTGACACGTGCAAAGAGCTGGAGATGGAAAACCAAGAGGGAAGAACACACTCGGTGTTTCTCAAGCTGAAAGAACTGAAGAAAAAATTCAAGCCTCGAGTTGCAATAGTGAAGGATTCCATGGGGAAAATATTAAACAACGCAGGAAGCATCAAAAGAAGATGGAAGGAATACACAGAGTCATTATACCAAAAAGAATTAGTCAATATTCAACCATTTTAACAGGTGGCATATGACCAGGAACTGATGGTACTGAAAGAAGAAGTCCAAGCTGCTCTGAAAGCATTGGTGAAAAACAAGCCTCCAGGAATTGATGGAATATCAAATGAGATGTTTCAAAAAACAGATGCAACGCTGGAGGTGTTCACTCGTCTATGGCAAGAAATATGGAAGACAGCTTCCTGGCCAACTGACTGGAAGAGATCCATATTTATGCCTATTCCCAAGAAAGGTGATCCAAACGAATGTGTAAATTATAGAACAATATCATTAATATCACATGCAAGCAAAAGAGTGCTGAAGATCATTCAAAAATGGCTGCAGCAGTATATCGACAGGGAACTGCCAGAAATTCAGGCTGGTTTCAGAAGAAGACATGGAACCAGGGATATCATTGCTGATGTCAAATGGATCCTGGCTGCAAGTAGAGAATACCAGAAGGATGTTTACCTGTGTTTTATTGACTATGCAAAGGCATTCGACTGTGTGGATCATAACAAACTATGGATAACACTGTGAAGAATGGGAATTCCAGAACACTTAATTGTGCTCATGAGGAACCTTTACATAGATCAAGAGGCAGTTGTTCAGACAGAAAAGGGAATACTGATTGGTTTAAAGTCAGGAAAGGTGTGTGTCAGGGTTGTATTCTTTCACAACACCTATTTAATCTGTACGCTGAACAAATAATACAAGAAGCTGGAGTGGTTAAGTGCTATGGCTGCTAACCAAAGGGTCGGCAGTTCAAATGCGCCAGGCACTCCTTGGAAATTCTATGGGGCAGTTCTACTTTGTCCTATAGATTCGCTATGAGTCGGAATTGACTCGACGGCACTGGGTTTGGTTTAGGTGGAGTATATGAAGAAGAACGGGGCATCAGGATTGGAGGAAGACTCATTAACAACCTGCGTTATGCAGATGACACAACCTTGCTTGCTGAAAGTGAAGAGGACTTGAAGCACTTACTAATGAAGATCAAAGACCACAGCCTTCAATATGGATTACACCTCAACATAAAGAAAACAACAATCCTCACAACTGGACCAATGAGCAACATGATGATAAATGGAGAAAAGATTGAAGTTGTCAAGGATTTCATTTTACTTGGATCCACAATCAACAGCCATAGAAGCAGCAGTCAAGAAATCAAAAGATGCATAGCATCGAGTAAATCTGCTGCAAAGGACCTCTTCAAAGTGTTGAAGACCAAAGATGTCACCCTGAAGACTAAGGTGCTCCTGACCCAAGCCATGGTATTTTCAATCACATCATATGCATGTGAAAGCTGGACAATGAATAAGGAAGACCGAAGAATTCACACTTTTGAATTGTGGTGTTGGAGAAGAATATTGAATATACCATGGACTGCCAAAAGAACGAACAAATCTGTCTTGGAAGAAGTGTGGCCAGAATGCTTCTTAGAGGCAAGGATGGCGAGACTGCTTCTTACATACTTTGGACATGTTGTCAGGAGGGATAAGTCCCTGGAGAAGGACATCATGCGTGGCAGAGTACGGGGTCAGCGGAAAAGAGGAAGACCCTCAACAAGGTGGATCGACACAGTGGCTGCAACAATGGGCTCCAGCATAACAATGATTGTGGGGATGGCGCAGGACTGGGCAGTGTTTCGTTCTGTTGTGCATAGGGGCGCTACGAGTCGGAACTGACTTGACGGCACCTAACAACAACAACGTACAGGTGCCAAGTTGACAAGGGGAATGTGTTGGTTAAGGTTGTGTGTCAACTTGGCTGGGCCATGATTCTCAGTGGTTTGATAGTCCTGTGATCACTTCCATGACAAGACTTGTGTGATCACCTCCATGATGAGTTCTTCCGTGAGTAGCCAATCAGTTGAAAAGGAGTTTCCTTAGGTGTGTGGCCTGCATTGAATATAAGGGGATATCCTGGCAAGGCTTGGGGGCTTTTGTTAGTTATGGATCCTGCATCTGACCTCCAGTTCTTGGGATCTGAGCTAGCAGCTTACCTGCTGTCTTGCCTGTCAGTCATTGGGATTCATTGATCTTCAGAGCTTGTGAACAAGAGCCCTGCTCTCCAACCTCCTGATCTTGGGTTTGCCAGCCCCTGTGGCTACATGCATCAGGAGAAGCCTCTATCTTGACCCGTGCACTTGGGACATTCCAGCCTCTAAAACCACATGAGCGAACTCTCTCTCTGTACATATATTTTTACTCTTTACTGGTTTTGCTTTTCTAGAGAACCCAGACTAAGACAAGATTCAGTGCAATCCCTATCCAAATTACATTTTTTTTTAGCAAGAAAGAAAAAGCCTGTCCTCAAATTCACATGGAAATGCAAGGAGCTGCAAGGAGCCAAACCAATACTGAAAAATAAGAACAAAGTAGAGAACTCATTTTCCAATTTCAAAATGTACTACATAGCTACAGTAATCAAAATAGTGAGGTACTCGTATATGGATAGATATACAGAAAAATGGAATATAACTAAGAGTTCAGAAATAAACCCATACATCTATGGCCAACTGATTTTGGGCAACAGTGCCAAGCCTATTTAACGGGGAAAAATAGTATCTTCAATAAATTATTTGGGGACCTCTGGATCCCTACATGGAAAGGAATGAAGTAGGACCCATACTTCACACCATATATGTAAATTAACTCAAAATAGGTCAATGACTTAAATATAAAAACTAAAACCATAAAACTCTTAGAAAAAAAATAAGGGTAAATCTTCATGACTTTGTTTTAACTATGAATTTTTAGATATGATAACAAAAGCACAAGCAACATTAGAGAAGATAGATAAATTGGACATTATTAAAATGAAGAAAATTGCATCAAAGGAGTTTATCAAGAAAGTAAAGTGACAACGTACAGAATAGTAGAAAATATTTCGTAACCATGTACCAAAGTTTAACATCAAAAATATATAAAGAATTCCTACAACTTAACTATAAAAAGACAAGCCAATTAAAAAACGGGCAGATGACTTGAATAAAAATTTCACCAAAGAAGTTATACAAATAGCCAATAAGCACATGAAAAGATGCTCAATGTTGTTAGTCACTGGGAAATGCAGATCAAATGAGATACAACCTCACCCCACTAGGATGGCTATTATCAGAAAATGGAAAATAACAAATGTTGGCAAGGATTTGGAGAAACTGGAACTCTCATGCATTGCAGATGGGATTGTAAAATGGTGCCTGTGGAAAACAGCTTGGTGCTTTCTCAAAAAGTTGAACAGAATTACTATAGTCGAAAAAACCAAACCTACTACTGTCAAGTCAACTCCGGCTCATAGCGACCCTGCAGGTCAGAGTAGAAATGCCCTGTAGGGTTTCCAGGGAGCAGCTGGTAGATTCAAACTGTTGACCTTTTGTTAGCAGCTGAGTTTTTAACCACTGCACTACCAGTGCTCCAGAATTACCATATGACCCAGCAATTCCACTCCTAGGTATGTACCCAAGAGACTTGAAAACAGGGACTCGAATTCATATATGTACACAAATCTTCATTGTAGCTTTAGTAACAATTGCTAAAAGTAGAAACAACCCAATTGTCTTTCAACAGATGAATTGATGAATGAAATGTGGTCTATAGATACAATGAAATACTACTCAGCCATAAAGTGAAATGAAGTCCTGATAAATGTTACAACATGGATGAACCTTAAAAAATATTGTGTTGAGTGAAATAAGTCAAACAGAAAGGGGCAAGTGCTTTATGTTACCCCTTATATGAAATATCCACACTGGGTAAATGCATAGAGACAAAAGTTTGTTAGTGGCTACCGGGAGATGTGGGGAGGAGGGAATGGGAGTTATTCTGAAGGAGTACTGAGTTTCTGTGTGGGGTGATGTAAAACTTTTGGAAATTGATAGTGGTGATGGTAGCATAATATGGCAAATGTAATTAATGTCACTGGATTGTACATTAAAAAATGGTTAAGATGGCAAACATTTTGTTACATATTTTTTACAATGAAATCCAAAAATAATTATCTGTATCTGCCTTACCAACAGTCTTAGTTATCTAGTGATGCTGTAACAGAAATACCACAAGTGGGTGGCTTTAACAAACAGAAATTTATTTTCTCAAAGTTTAGGGGGCTAGATGTCTGAATTCAGGGTGACGGCTCTAGGAAAGGCTTTCTCCCTTAGCTCCAGAGGAAGGTCCTTGTCTGTTATGAACTTCTGCTTCTGGGTGATTTTCACGTGGCTTAGCATCTCTCTTCTCTCATCTTTGCTTGCCCGCTTGCCCTAATCTCTTTTATATCTCAAAAGAGATTGACTCAAGGTACATGCTACACTAATCCTGCCTCATTCACATAATAAAGGCAACCAATTCCCAAATGAGATTATAATTACAAGTATAGAGGTTAGGATTTACAATAAATATTATTTGGGGACATAGTTCAATTCATAACATTCCACCCCTTGGCCTCCCCAAATTGAAGTCCTTGCCACATCCAAAACACATTCACCCCATCACACCCTCTCAAAAGTCTTAAATCAACTCCAAGTCCAAAATCTCTTCTGAATCATCTAAATCAAGTATGGGTGAGACTTTAGGCATATTCCATCTGGGGCAAAATTCCTATCATCTGTGAACCTGTGAAATCTAGATCATAAGTAATATGTTTCCCAAATACAATGGTGAAATAGGCACAAGGCAGACATTTCCATTACAAATGGGAGAAATTTGAGGAAAAGAAGCGATAATGGGCACTGATTTTAGGCAACAGTGCCAAGCCTATTTAAAGGGGAAAAATAGTCTCTTCGACAAATTATTTGGGGACGACGGGATCTCCACATGCAAAAGAAAAAAGTAGGACCCATACTTCACACCATATATGAAAATTAACTCAAAATAGATCAATGACTTAAATATAAGAACTAAAACCATAAAACTCTTAGAAAAAAATATAAGGGTAAAACTTCAAGACTTTAACTGTGAATTTTTAGATATGATAACAAAAGCACAAGCAAGTCAAAGGCCCTGCAGAACAATTTACATTAGTTCTCAAGGCTTGAAAATAATCCTCTGGTTTTTGTGACTATCTGGACATGGGCTCTGCACACCAGACTCTGGGTGTTGGACATGCCTTCTGGATTCTGAGTGGAGGCCCTTTAGCGTTGGGTTTCAGCTCTGCCTTCCAGGTCCACTGGGACGGCAACCCTGTTTCCCCGAATTGGGTGGCCTCATTCTCCTAGTTCACCTGAGTGGTGACCCCAAACAAATTTGCCTTGGCAGGCCCCATTCTCCTGTCCTTTGGGCATGGCAGCCATGCTCTCTCACCTTTGGGTGGCAGTCCCAAAACCCTTTGGTTGCTGCTAGGTGCCTTCGAGTCAATTCCGACTCTTGGTGACCCTATGCACAACACAAGACCACCCAGTCTTGCACCATCCTCACAATCATTGCTATGCTTGAGCTCATTGTTGCAGCCACTGTGTCAATCTATCTCATTGAGGGTCTTCCTCTATTTCACTGACCCTCTAGTTTACCAAGCATGATGCCCTTCTCCAGGGACTTGTCCCTCCTGATAACATGTCCAAAATATGTGAGACAAAGTCTTGCCATCCTTGCTTCTAAGGAGCATTCTGGCTGTACTTCTTCCAAGACAGAATTATTTGTTCTTTTGGCAATACATGGTATATTAAATATTCTTTGCCAACACCATAATTCAAAGGCATCAATTCTTCTTCGATCTTCCTTATTCATTGTCCAGCTTTCACATGTATATGAGACAACTGAAAACACCATGGCTTGGGTCAGGCACGCCTTAGTACTTAAAGTGACATTTTTGCTTTTTCACACTTTAAAGAGGTCTTTTGCAGCAGGTTTTCCCAGTGCAATATGTCCTTTGATTTCGTTACTGCTGCTTCCATGGGGCATTGACTGTGGATCCAAGTAAAATGAAATCCTTGACAGCATCAATCTTTTCTCCGTTTATCACGATGTTGCTTACTGGTCCAGTTGTGAGGATTTTTGCTTTCTTTATGTTGAGGTGTAATCCATACTGAAGGCTGTAGTCCTTGATTTTCATCAGTAAGTGCTTCAAGTCCTCTTTACTTTCAGCAAGGAAGGATGTGTCATCTGCATAGTGCAGATTGTTAATGAGTCTTCCTCCAATCCTGATGCCTCGTTCTTCTTCATACAGTCCAGTTTCTCAGATTTTTTGCTCAACATACAGACTGAATAAGTCTGGTGAAAGAATATCACCCTGACACACAGATTTGTTGACTTTAAACCATGCAGTATCCCCTTGTTCTGTTCAAATGACTGCCTCTTGGTCTAAGTACAGGTTCCTCACGAGCACAATTAAGTGTTCTGGAATTCTCACTCTTCACAATGTTATCCATAATTTGTTATGATTCACACAGTCAAATGCTTTTGCGTAGTCAATGAAACACAGGTAAACATCTTTCTGTTATCTTCTGCTTTCAGCCAGGATTCATCTGACTTCAGCAGTGATATCCCTTGTTCCACGTCCTCTTCTGAATCTGGCTTGAATTTCTGGCATTTCCCTCTTGATGTCCTGCTGCAACTGCTTTTGAATGATTTTCAGCAAAATTTTACTGGCTTGTGATGTTAATGATATAGTTCGATAATTTCCACATTCTGTTGGATCAACTTTCTTCGGAATAGGCATAAATATGGGTGTCTTCCAGTTGGTTGGCCAGGAAGCTGTCTTCCAAATTTCTTGGCATAGATGAGTGAGCACCTCCAGTGTTGCATCTGTCCATTGACACTTCTCAACTGGTGTTCTGTCAATTCCTGAAGCGTTGTTTTTCAACAATGTCTTCAATGCAGCTTGGACTTCTTCCGTCAGTAACATCCTTTCTTGATCATATGCTACCTCCTGAAATGACTGAATGTCAACCAATTATTTTTGGAACAGTGATTCTGTGTATTCCTTCTGTCTTCTTTTGATATTTCCTGTGTCATTCAGAATTTTGTCTACAGAATCCTTCAGTATTCCAACACGAGGCTTGAATTTTGCCTTCCATCCTTTCAGCTTGAGAAATGCCAAGTGTGTTTTTCCCTTTTTGCTTTCTAAATTCAGGTCTTTGCACATGTCATTGTAATACTTTACTTTGTCTTCTTGAGCTGCCCTTTGAAATCTTCTGTTCAGCTCTTTTACTTCATCATTTCTTCCTTTTGCTTTAGCTACTCTACATTCAAAAGCAACTTTTATTCTGTTCTGATATCGATTTTGGTCTTTTCTTTCTTTTGCTTTCTTCATGTTTGATGTCATTCCACAACTCATCTGGTCTTCAGTGGTTAGCATTCAATGTGTCAACTCCGCTCTTGAGATGGTCTTTAAATTCAGGTGGGGTATAATCAAGGTGGTGATTTGACTCTTGTGGACTTGTTCTAATTTTCTTTGGCTTCTACCTGAACTTGCATATGAGCAATTGATGGTCTGCTCAGCAGCCGGTCCCTGGCCTTGTTCTGTCTGATGATTTTGAGTTTTTCCATAGTCTCTTTCTACAAAAAAAAAAAAAAAATGTAGTCAATTTGATTCCTTTGTATTCCATCTGGTGAGATCCAAGTGTATAGTTGCTGTTTATGTTGTTAAAAAAGTATTTGCAATAAAGAAGTCCTTGGTCTTGCAAAATTCAATCATATGATCTCTGGGGTCATTTCTATCACCAAGGCCATATCTTCCAACTACCAGTTCTTCTTGTTTCCAACTTTCACATTCCAACCTCCCATAATTATCAATGCATCTTGATTGCAAGTCTGATCAATTTCAGACAGCAGAAGTTTGTAAATATCTTCAATTTCTTCATCTTAGGCCTTAGTGATTGGTGTGTAAATTTGAATAATAGTAGTATTAACTGATCTTTCTTGTAGGTGTATGAATATTATCCCATCATGACAGCATTGTACTTCAGCATAGATCTTGAAATGTTCTTTTTGTTGATGAATGGAATGCCATTCCTCTTCAATTTGTCATTCCTAGCATAGTAAACCATATGATTTTCTGATGCTTCAAAATGGCTAATACCAGTCCATTCCAGCTCACTAATGCCTAAGATATTGATGTTTATGTGCTCCATTTCATTTTTTATGATCTCTAAATTTTCCAAGATTTGTACTTTGTACATTTCACATTATTATTATTGATGGATGTTTGCAGCTGTCTCTTCTCATTTTTAGTTGTTCCACATTAGCAAATGAAGGTCCCAAAAGCTTGACTCCATCCATGTCATTAAAGTAGATCCTTCTTTTAGGAGGCAACACTTCTCTAGTCTTATTCTGAGTGCCTTCCAATCTATATGGTTGCTATGAGTTGGAATGGTCTAAATGGCAACTGGTTTGTTTTTGTTTGTTTTCAACCAGAGGGACTCATCTTCCTGCACTATGTCAGACAATGTTCTGCTGCTATTCATATGGTTTTCACTAGCTAATTTCTTTGGAAGTAGACCACCAGGTCCTTCTTCCTAGTCTGCTTAGTTTGGAAGATCAGCTGAAATCTGTCTACCATGGATGAACTCACTGGTATTTGAATACTGGTGGCATAGTGTCCAGCACCACAACAGCATATAAGCTGCCACAGTATAACAAACTGACAGACACCCCTGGCACACCTGAATGGCAGCCCCACACTCCTGAACTGAGTTGATGAAGACCTGACTCTGAAACCTAGGAGCCTGTGGCCCATTCCTTTGAGATTCAGGAGACCACCGTCCTACCCTTTGAAACCTAGAAAGTCCTCCTTCCAGTGCTACTTCCAACAGTTCTCCTGATCTCTGAGCTGCTCTGGAGATGGTTTTTTATTTTTCTTGGGGAACAACAGATGTAGCTCCTTTGGCCTGTTTCCTGCCTGTAGAATTCCAAGAGGCAGACAGAGCTCTTTTTGTCCTGTCTCTGACCTCTTCAGTCTATGCTGATGGGTTTTCTGTTGTGATAGTTGGTTAGATGCATCAGTCACAGGCTTAAAGTCTTTAACATAATATTGGGTAGCCACATCCTTGGTGAAAATTCTAGGACACCTGTCCCTAATTTTTTCAACAGAATTTTTGAAATCTTTAAGTTTTGTTTTCATTTTGCACAGTTCACTTTGAAGCCCAACTCTTTCACATTTTACTGTAAGTGGCAAAGAGAAAGCACAGGGTCCATTTAAGATCTTGCTTAGAAATCTCATCAGCCAGATATCCAAGTTCATCACGTACCAGTACTACCTTCAGCCAAACATATCAATATAAGCCAGCTAAGTTTTTTGCCATGGCGTAAAAAGCATCACCCTTCCTCCATTGTTGAACCACATGTTCATCATTTTCTTTTAAATGAAATCATATTTAACATTCACATTTCTAGCAACATTCTCTAAGACAATAGAGACTCTCCCTATAGCTCCCCTCCTTTCCTCCTAAGCCCTCACCAGAATCACCTTTGATGTGCACAAGTCTATCAACAGTCTTTTCATGGCAACCTGGGCATTTACCACTCCAAAACCAAAGCCAAACCCACTGCCATCGGGTCGATTCCAACTCACAGTGACCCTATAGGACAGAGTAGAACTGCCCGATAGAGTTTCCAAGGAGCGCCTGGCAGATTCAAACTTCCAACCTCTTGGTCTGCAGTTGTAGGGCTTAACCACTACGCCACCAGGGTTTCCTTGCACCTTAAAACTCCTCCAACCTCTACCCATTATTACCCAATTCAAAACCACTTCCCCATTGTAGGTATTTGTTAGAGTAGCACCCCCACTTCTTGGCACCAAATTTTTAGTTATCTTGTGTGGCCAGAACTGAAATACCACACATGGGTGGCTCTAAGAGACAGAAATTTATATTAGGAATTTTACAGTTTAGAGACTAGATGTCTGAATTCAGAGTGATGGCTCTAGCTGAAAGCTTTCTCTCTCTGTTGACTCTGGAGGAATGTCCTCTCTTCTGAGCTTCAGCTTTGGGTGATCTTCATATGTGGGCATCTCTCTTCTCTCATTTCTGCTTGCTTGCTTGTCCTAACCTCTTTTATATTTCAAAAGAGGTTGATTCAAGACATGCCCTGCACTGGTCCTTTCTCATTAACATAACAAAGGCAACCCATTCCCAAATGAGATTATAACCACAGGCATAGAGGTTGGGATTTATATCGCATATTTTGGGGTGACATAATTCAATCCATAACACCAACATCACAGGAAAAATTGAGATACTGAATATGTAAGGGCTTCATAAAGAATTTACAAATCCCAGATTATTTCTTCCCATTTTATTCTGCTGTTGTTGTGTGTGAAAAGATAAGATGTTTGTTATAGTTAAAAGATGCCCATAATGATATACTTTTACATTGGAAATTTGCTTATGCTCTTCTTGTGCCACAACTAGGTGCTTTGTGAGAAGAATTTTATAGGCCTATCACCAAAAAGCTATTATAACACTTCCTAGGGTTTATTAACTATAACCTTAGAGTTGAAATGGCCACCCCGATACTGGGGACAATTACAGCCAGTATTTCAGCCTGAACTCCTAATATATTATGTCATTGTCAAGACCTCTGAAATGATGATTATCACCTTAAAAGAGTAGGAGAATTTACTTACAAATTACAACACCAAAAGATGAAGTTAACATTGGCAGCCTGAGATGCTTGTTGCTGAGATGTTACGTGGAAATAAAGCTAACACATTAACACATTGAGAATTGTCTTCTCTGAAAATGGATATAATATTTTGATGACATTTTTAGCCTTCTGAAAGCCTTTTTATTTATTTCATACATTTACTTAAAATATTTGCTTCCTCTTTAAATTTGGATACAGAAATCATTTACACAGCCAGAAAAATTCAATAGTCCAAAAGTAATTCACCTCTTAAATGAAGCAGTAGTCAAGAGAATTTCTCAGTATATCTGCCCTTCCAATAGAAACAATTCTGAAGTTAGAGGGCACTCCAGAGATAGAACCCTCCTTTTCAAGTTAATGACATATACATTCATTCGACAAGGCAGCTTTCTCCAAATGTCAAAGTTTTAGCCCCAAGGCATTTCTCTGGACACGTAGTAGAAAATACAGTTATTTAAATAAAACTTCCATTTCCTTTGCCATTCTTTTTCACAATCCGTCTCTAACAGGGGGAATTCCCAGTGTCCTGATAGAATGACTTATTGCATCTCCCCCCCACCCCAGCTTTAAGATTTTCCATCACTCTATAGATAGGTTAATTCTCTGCTATATTAAAGAAAAAAGTCATGAGTGTACTACTGTTTGGAAGCTGTTGCTTAAGATACATACATACACACACACCCATATATATGTATATATCATACTATTGCCACATTCTATACTAAGCACTCTATATGCTTTAGTTTAATTCTCATCACAGCCTTATATTACTGTTTTATTATTGTCCCCATTTAACAGATGAGTGTGCTGAGATTAAAGATGTTATTTGCCTGGAATTAGTAAGGAAGGATAGAGGGTCAGTTAAAAAGATGAAGAACCTCAACAAGACCGATTGACACAGTGGCTGCAACAATGGACTCAAACATAGCAATGATTGTGAGGGTGGGGCAGGACTGAGCAATGTTTCATTCTATTGTACATAGGGTTGCTATGAGTGAGAACCGACTTGATGCCATTTAACAACAGCAGTAAGAAAGGAGCCAAGACTCAGAACAGGGCTATCTGACTCCAAAATCCAATTTCTGAAAGACTATGTAAAATTCATTAAAAGTATTGGACAAAATCATTCATGGTTTCAGTTATAAGAGCCAAAAAACCTGTCATTTAAAATGTGTTCAAAAAGGTATATTTTCAAGAGATATTTTCTATCATTCTTTAATGGAAAGGCAGCGTTGAATAGAAGAAAAACTATTGTATTTAGAGTCAGACAGATATGAGTTACTAACTTGTGTGACTTTGGGCAAATTATTTGACCCCTCCAAGTAGAGTTAATGTGAATATAAGATTTAAAATGTACATTGTACAAAATAATTGTTCATTAATTTTGAACCATTTATGGTAGATTACAAAACTTCAGATTTTCCCATCAAGATATGGATACCAGACACCTCTGATACCTAGACTTGTCTATGACTTTCTTTGGCTAACAGAATACAACAGAAACAACATTGTGACAGTCCTGATCCTAGGCCTCAAGAAGCCTTGTACACCCTCACTCTTGGAATCCTGTCAGGCCATCTACTGGATAATTATAAACACATAGCCTAGTTACCCTCATTGTACCTCCATTGCCAAAAAAACAGAGCTGCCTAGTTGAATAGCAGCTGATTGTATATGTGTGATTTATCTCAGAAGAGACCAGAAGAGCTGTCTAGCTGAGCCCAGCCCAAATTGGCAACATAAACAATCATGAGCTAAAGCAATGGTAGTTGTTTTCAGCCACTAAATTTTGAAGTAGTTTGCAATAAAAACAACTGATGCAGTATTTCTATCATCCTCTTTCTCAATCAACCAAGTGGAGTCGTTACTGAGTATTCATTTGCATGTGCAGCCCTATGTCACTAGTTAGGGGAGGGAGGTTACAAAAGTAGTATAAGACATGGGCCCTACAATCCAAGGAGCTCACACTCTTGTAAGTAAGATAAGAATGACAAATGTGGAAGAATTACATATAGAGCATAAAATAAGATATAATCACATGCTTATTTCTCCATATTTGAGCTCCTCTGTGGGAAGAGATTAGATCATTAAGGAAACAAATTTATCCTTCCAGGTTTGTTGATCCCTACTTACTGGAAATGTCATTAGCTATTCAACATCTGTGTCACTGTGCTTCCACGGCAGTAAATTGAGAGATCAGGATTTGTGGCAGTTGATCTGAGAAATGACTGGTGAGAGTACAGGAAATCTTTCACGGTTCCCTGTGGAAAGCTCCCCACTGGGTTGACTTTAGAGTGGATTACTGAAAGGAGTACATGAGCCACACAGATGAGCTGACAGAAAGGAGAAGAGAGGGGAAAGGCAGCCATTTCCATCAGTGAGCATGCTGTGGCGTTATGAAATCTTTCAGCCACTCACATGCTGACAAACTGTTGTGAATGGTTACTAATCTGCAAACATTGATGTCTGCAGCAGTCAGACAGGAAAGGCAGACATAATTAAAAACAGGTTTTGCAGTCAGTCAGTTTCAGGTTTAAACTAAAATCTCTCAGTTCCTAGCTGTGTGATACTGTCAAAGTTAAATAACCTTTCTTCTGTTCAAGGTCATATGTAAAAAAGGTATGAAGATGGAATCTACCTTATGGTGACTCATGGTAACCCCATATGTGTCAGAGTAGAACTGTGCTCCACAGGGTTTTCAATGACTGATTTTTCGGAAGTAAATCACTAGGGCTTCCTTCCAAGGCATCTCTGGGTGAACTCAAACCACCAATCTTTCAGTTAACATCTGAGCGTGTTAGCCATTTTCATCACCCAGGGATATATATATATAATCTAGGCCAGTAAAACAAAAACAAACAAACTCATTCCCTTCGAACTTGTTCCAACTCCTAGCGACCCTATAGGACAGAGCAGAACCATCCCATAGGGTATTCAGTGCTCTGCTGGTGGATTCAAACTGCTCATAACCACTCTGCCACCAGGGCTCTTGGTATATTACAGATTCTCACCTAAGACAGTAAGCATTGCATGTGTTTACTACCATAGGTGTATTATTTATTAAATATAGAAAAGCAGATCACTGAGAGGAAGGGTGCACAAATTGGGTTTTAACAGTTTACCCCTAAAAATGAGTTCAAAGTGGTATTTCTATACACTCAGGAAACTCCATTCAGGTGTCAATTGTATTTAAGTACTTGGCATGCTTAAATAGTTGCACCTCCTTTTCATTTCTGCTTCCCCTCTCCCCCCCCCTTTTTTTTTTTACCTGAAGATGGTTCACCTTTTTCTCTGTGGAGTGATTTCTGTCTTTTAACAGTCCCAGTTTGAGTGTCTGAAATGTAAAGTGGATAAACAAAGGGAAGGAAATCCACTGCGGCCAATTGTGCACTTAATATGTGAGCTTCTAAAACATACTGGGAATCTTTCAAATGGCTCTCTATTGTGTAAACAGTAAATGGCACTAACTAATGGGCATGTCTGTGACTTAATTCTCTAGGCAGCACCGCCCCATTCCCAGATTCTGTTCTTTATGAATTACTGGCTAGGAGCAAGATAATGAGTCCCTTGCCTCACACACTCTATCTCTTTTACAAAGAAAATATGAGAGGCTGCTAAGTTTTGATTATATTCCCTTTAATGGATTTGTCCTTTTCCTACTGTCTGTTCTCTTTCACTTTCTTGTTTTCTGGAAACGATTTTCCTTTTTAAAGAGTCTTATCTCTGGCCATGTTTTTATTTAAGCTCAAGTCACCGTTCTTTGACTACAGCTCTTTCTGCCTTCAAATGAGGAAGAGACAGAATTTATAGCTCATCTACTCAAACGAACTCAGGGTTGTTCTGTTGGTTGGTGCTGGTTGTTGAATGGGAAGAGAAATTTCAGAAACATTGATTGACAGAACTTTTTTATTCATGCTTATTTTCTCAAATGCTGGCAGATTTCCCTCAGCTGCTTGTGTTGCCACCCCCTGACCTTTCTCCATTGCACAGGCTTTTCAGCCAATTGCATGTGGAGGCACTTTTAAGAAACTAAGAGATAGAGTTTATGCCTGAACTTCATTCTATTTCACATTCTTTTTTGTGCTTCTCTTACACATACTTGGTGTGTATCCTAGGAAATACACAGTAGTAAGAAAGAAAATGATTCACTCTAAGACTCCTGACAGGATTGCTATGAAATTATGTGTATGTTCTTAAATGACAAAAGCCAGGAGGTCCCAGAGCTCTTCACATCCTATCTGTGTCTACTCTTCTCCTTTCTCTTCCCTGGCCCTAATTTTTTGCCTCACTGCATAAAATCACCTTTAGATCTTCTTTGTCCTCCCCTCACAGGCTGCTGCACATCTGGGAACAGGGACTGGCAGCAGGCACAGAGGAAGAGATGGAAAACTTGCATGTCTGGCTGTATTCCAAATATACATGTTTTGAGATCTTTTGTTGTTTTCAATTATCTATACTTCTTTTCCCATGATAAGGATTATCAAGCAATGGCTATATCAAAACCTTAAAGCATAAACTTAAAAAACTGTTAATTAGACAATCTATTGGATTGTGCAAGGGTTGTGCCCATTAATAATAACAACAGTTACCATTTTTTGAGCACTTAACATTACTAAGAATATTATCATTTACTCTTAAAGCAACTCAGTGATGGAGGTGCTATCATTATCCTCATTTTATTGATTAGGAAACTGAGGCTAAGAGTGTTTATGGAAATTACCTAAGATAAAACAGCTAAGAAGTGGCAGATCTGTGAGTCAAGCCCATTTCTGTTTGATTTCAGAACCAGAGTTTACAAAGACTTTACATTCTGCCTAAAATAAGTGTACTAAGATTCAGCTACTACTTTTTGAGCCCTACAATACACTAGGTAGTATGCCAGGCAATTTAATCCTCATAAAACCTGCTAAGATGAATATTATTATCCCCGTTTTTATATAAAGAATAATAATATAGGAAAAGCACCAAAGAAAGTGAATGGTAAAGCCATGATTTAAACCTAGGATTTCTGCTCTTTCACCACTGTACCATTGGATGGTGTAGACAGTATAACACCCATATATAGGATTGTCCAGACCAGACTACCTAATAACAGTATCTATACTATAATTATAGTAGTAAGGTATTTATGGAAAGTAAAAGACCTGATAATACAAACAAGTGCAAGCAACCACTCTGGTATGAACATAACAGTGACACTTTTCACTTCTAGTTCAGTGTACTTTTCACCACAATACACTTCCACTCATTAGGCCCAGATATGGCCATTTTTTACCTGAAAGTCCTTCTGCTATTTGCAAACAATATTCATGTCCCCCTCCTTTTCCCATTACTTTCTAGAATTTTCCAGGCTAACACTCCCAGGTTCCTAAACGATTCCTCACATGACATAATTTGTTGAAAACACTTTCTCTCTTGGGCTCACTCCTGTGTGTTAATGCTTCCTTTAAAGCATGGTGCTTATAAATGAACACACTATTCCATTGCAGAGTAGAGCAGAAGGAGGCCTATCATCTCACTTGAATGGAGCCTGAAATTACATTATTTTTGGGGGGAGGCATCAAATGTGTTGCTCTTAAAACATACCTCTCCTCTTTTTTCCTCCAGTTAGTTTATTGATCTAAGTGCTTTACATTTATTTCTACCATATATACATATTAGATTTCCAACATATTGAGATCTCTTTTGATTTCATATCGATCACCCAACAAGAAAGCTTGCCTCCCTAAACTTTTCCAAACTTCATCAATTCCCTCATTCTACATATTAATCAAGTATGGAGCCCATATTAAAGATACGGAATCCCTCTGTCATGGATTGAATTATGCCCCCCCCAAAATGTGTGTATCAATTTGACTGGGCCATGATTGCCAGTATTGTGGTTGTCCTCCATTTTGTAATTGTAATTTTATGTTAAAGAGGATAGGGTAGGATCTTAACACCCTTACTAAGGTCACATTCCTGATCCAATGTAAAGGAGGCTTCTCTGTGGTGTGGCCTGCACCGCCTTTTATCTTACAAGAGATAAAAGGAAAGGGAAGCAAGCAGAAAGTAGGGAACCTCATACCACCTAGAAAGCAGTGCCGGGAACAGAGCATGTCCTTTGGACCCGGGGTCCCTGTGTGGAGAAGCTCCTAGTCTGGGGGAAGGTTGATGAGAAAGCTGACAGAGAGAAAGCCTTCCCCTGGAGCTGATGCCCTGAATTTGGACTTTTAGCCTACTTTACTGTGAGGAAATAAACTTCTCTTTGTTAAAGCCATCCACTTGTGGTATTTCTGTTATAGCAGCACTAGATGACTTAGACACCCTCACTAAGAATTTGAAAGTGCTTCCCGGACTTCTTTTGAGGGATTCATGGGCATTCTTCTTCAACCTAAGCACCTGATTGACTGTTGGCAATAACCTATCTCAAAAGGTGCTCAGGGCAAGGATGGTTAGATAATGGTTGAAGAGACTTGCAAAGTGGAACACATATGGTAGAAAGTACCTGGTTGAAAATGAGAGAAAATTAGAAGGATAAAGTTTTTGAAGATCTATAGACTCCGAGCTTGGATGACTTCTTGGAGAAGGAACAGAGAGAGAACTGTTGTAAAATTTCTTGTAGCCTAAGCGAGAAAGCTATATTAGCAAGTATGAGCTGTTTTTTCATTTAGATTGCCATTTCAGAGAAAATAAGATAGAGACAAATTTAGGCAATAAAAGGTTAAATAATGTGCTTCTAACCTAGTTATCAGGCACTATTTTTTAGTTTGGGCACCTAGAGAGCCCTTAAAATTTGAAGACGTTAAAGTAGACAATGGGGGATAGAGTGACAAAATTCTATTTGTTCAATAGAAAGGAAGACAGTTAAATAATTACTAAAAAAAAATGAAGAAGACCTTTTACGGAATATACCAACTAGCAATCTAGCCTGAAATCCATTAATGAGACTGTACACTGGCTGAAAGTTGCTCATAGTATTTTCGTATTGCAATTGTTTAGAATATTCAAATAATGTGTTCTTGGTGGTTATACAGAGAAAGTCAGTTAATTTGAAATAACCAGGGAAAGGTCTTCTTTTAATTCATCCCATATATGACTTTCAACTAATATTCTCTTAAAATGCCACATTTATGGTACTACTGCCATGCTAAAAAATTGCAGTTGACTTAATTATGGTAAACGATATACTCTAAGCAATCCTCTTGACTGAAACAATTAACATTTTAGAAAAATAATTTTAGAAAGAACTTCTACATTATTATTGCAGAACTGACATGAAGAAAGGAAGCCATCAAGGCCAAACACGAAGGTAAAGCAGGAATCTTATGCAGAAGAGGGAGCCAAAGCTGGATTTTTCACTGAGGTTTTTTTTTTTTTCTCCTTTCTGATATTGAATAAGACTTGAGCTTATACCACAGTAGTTGTATTGGATATGGGGAACAGTAAATGAAGTTTTAGGCCTGCTCAGGATGAGATGTCTAACAAGAGAACTGAAGTAAACTAATTCTAATGCTCAGCCCCTAAAGTTTATACTTGGATCCTTAGTAAAAGGATAAAAGAGAAGTCTCATCAGAAAAGCATAAAAAGTAAATTGTCCACCTCCAGCTTGATATTAGGTAAATGGAAAAAAAAACTCTCCCCTGAAATAATTCAAAACCACAAGGAAACACCCATGAGTGCTGAATTCCAAATTTAAACTAACTGTATGGTTCAAAATCCTCAAATAGAAAACTTAATTTAATGGGGTGCTGAGTTGGCAGTGCCCACAAGTGACTGACAAAGGCAAAAATCAATTTCCTCTGGGGAACATAATAATATATACCATATTTTTTGCAAATAATGCAAATAACACACCCACACATAGTACACGCAGAAATGATGAAACTGAGTAAAATTGTTCTGGCATAGTGCACCCATGGATATAGCTTGCTTGTCTCGTGACATTTCCAGAAGTGAATGCCAGCCTCATTCACCCATCCTCCCATATTACTGGTGTATCATATTGTTCTGGACATTTTCTTTAATCTCCTGCTTATGTGTATAAAAATAGACTGAAAATGTTACTTTTTATCATAATTTTATAATAAAGGTATAAATCATGTTCAAGAAGTCATTGATTGAGTTTGGCCTAAATTTCAAGTAATATAAAATCAGTATCTAACTTAAGTGAAGTTTCCATGTGGTCAGAATAGAAATTGAAGTCAGCAACATGTAAAAAAAAAAAATTGGCATACAGTGCAGGGGGTTGCATGGTTGGTAAAAAAAAAATATAATGCACACATTGTTTGCTTAAAAATACAGTAATATTACAATAAAATGAGCAGCACACTGTCGAAAATTATAAACCACATCATAAGTTAGAAACAATAGGAAAAAAAAGATACTGCAGAATCATCCCTATGATAGTTGGATTTATCTAATACTGGAAAAAAAAACTGTGCAACATATATCTAAAGAAATAAAAAGAAGCATGAAAATCAGCACAAGAAACCCAACCCATTGCAGTCTATTCAATTCTGACTCATAGCGACCGTAAGAGAGGCTCGTAAGGAAATATATTTGAAAAAAATAAGCAAAATTTCTAAATGTGAAATGTGAAGCAATTAAAATTAAAACATTTTGGGGTTTTAATGGTGTATTAAACAGCATATGTGTGCAATAACTTGTTAAACATAGACAAAGAGAGAATTAGTGACCTGGAGGACAGATATGAGTAAATCATTGAGCGTTATGTTGTATCATCTCAGAGGCAAAGAGGTAATACATGAAAAAAATATAAGCAAGATATGTATTGTTTTTTAATTCAAACAGAGATATTGCTAGAGAAATGCTGGAATACAACAGAGAAAGAGAGAAGCTTAAACATAGGAAAGACAGATGACCTAAAAAGTAATGGCAATTAGACTGTTGTATGAATTCTTAATAGTAATAATGGAATCCGTAAGGAAGTGGACTAATATTTTCATTGGGCTCATTCACAGGAAACAACTTTCAGACCAATGAAAGTATTTGTCAAGAACGAGAATAAAATAAAATTTTGTCGACTAAACACAACAGAGAATTTACCACTCTCACTGAAGAAACTATTAGAGATTGAAATTTAAACAAAAGAAAAATGATCCAAAAAGAAAGGTTAATACTCAAGAAAGAATATGGGAAAAGGTAAGCATGTGGAAAAACCTTGTCAAATAATAAAAACATGATTTATGGAAAAAAGGAGTTCTTAGGTGGTGGAAAAAATTTTTATGTTGCTTTACGTAAAAGTTTACAGAGCAAAATAGTTTCTCATTCAACCATTAATATACAAATTGTGGCATTGGTTCCAAACCCCGAGATGTGACAACACTCTCCTCCACCTCGGGTTCCCCATTTTCATTCATCCAGTTTTCCTATCACTTGCTACCTTCTTTGCTTTTGGGAAGGTGTGTCCATTTAGTCTGGTAAACATGATTAAACTGTGAAGCACGTTCCTCATGTGTATTATTGTTTGTTTTATAGACCTGTCTAATCTTTGGATGAAGGTTGAACTTCAGGAGTGACATCAGTTCTGAGTTAAAAGGGTGTCCAAGGGACATATTCTTGGGGTTCTTCCAATCTCTGTCAGACTAGTAAGTCTGGTCTTTTTTTGTGAATTTGCATTTTGTTCTACATTTTTCTCCCACTCTGTTCAGGAATCCCTATTGTCATCCCTGTCAGAGCAGTCGGTGGTGGTAGCTGGACACCATCCAATTATTCTGGGCTCAGGTTGGTTTAGGCTGCAATATTTGTGGATTATTAGTTCTTTGGATTAATATTTCCCTCGTGTTTTTGGTTTCCTTCATTCTCTCTTGCTTTGGATGGGATGGGACCAGTACATGTATCATAGATAGCCATTCTCAGGCTTTTAAGACTCCAGATGCTACTTACGAAAGTCGAATATAGAACATTTCCTTTATGAACTATGTTATTTTAGTTGACCTAGATGTCCCCCAAGACCATGGTCACCAACCCTCAGCCAAGAAACTCGCTCCCTCAGGATGTTTGTATATGTCTATGAAGCTTCTATGATTTCGCTTTGGTCAAGGTGTCCTGATTTCCCCTATATTGTGTACTGTTTTTCCCTTCACAAAAGTTAACGCTTATCTACTACCTAGTTAGTGATTTCCCCTCCCCACTTCACCCCTCCCGTGCAGCCATCAAAGATTGTGTGCATTTTCTTGAGTTTTTATAATAGTGGTCTCATACAGTATTTGTCCTTCTGATATTAGCTTATTTAGCTCAGCATAATGCCCTCCAGATTCATCCATGTTGTGAACTATTTCTCAGATTCTTCGTTGTTCTTTATCATTGCGTAGTATTCCATTGTGTGTATGTAACATAAATTTTCTATTCATCTGTTGATGGGCACATAGGTTGCTTCTATCTTTTTGCTGTTGTGAATAGCACTGCAATGAACACGGCTGTGAATACTTCTATTTGTGTGACAGCTCTTATTACTCTAGGATATGTTCCTAAGAGTGGGATTGCTGGATCATATGATATTTCTATTTCTGACTTTTTAAGGAAGTGCCATATTGTTTTCCAAAGTGGTTGTACCATTTTACATTCCCACCAGCAGTGCATAAGAGTTCCAGTCTTGGGAGGTGAAGACAACATGCTACTCTAGACAGAAGCACCATGCCATCCCTCTAAAGCAAAGACCAAAAAAACTAAGTAAAATAGATATGAAAGTCAATCCTGAAACTCTAAGAAAGTGTCAAATAAAGGGATAAAGAACTTGATCAAGCACCGAATAGAATAAGAAACTGACACAGAACAGAGAATGAGGACAGCTACAGAGTGTTACAGAGTGGAGGTCCGCTAGTAGCTAACTTGGACCTCCCAGTCACCAAGAATGGCAGACAGTGAGTATAGGAAGGCAACTTCACAGACCTCCCAACAGCAGACAGAGCAGCCAGTAACCAGGGATACACACTCTACTATCCCCACCCTTCTTCCCTCTACACGGCCCCTGCCACTTTCCAACAGGCCATGGTCAATTGGTTGGAGATACACAAGCTCACTGCCACCAGGCTCCATCTTGGCCAGTTCCTTCAGCATCATTTTTTTAAATTTTTTTTTTGGTTCTTCTCTCTCTCTGTCTCAGTTCCTTCCTTTCCTTTCCCCCAACCAGCTAGCCCCATGTGCCATCACCACCTCTTCTTGATGGGCTGTGCCACACGATTCAGATAGAGAGTCACCAGCACATGGCCTCCCTGGGTTCTTGCCACCCGCACTGGCAGGAGCACTCAGCACAATTTTGTTTGTTTGCTTTTTCTTTTTTTTTCTTCTCTCTCTCTCCCTTTCCTCCTTTCCTTTCTCCCACCCACATAGCCTAGTGTGCAGCCCCACTAGCCACCCTACAGGCTGGCTCCCTCAGCACCACATTTTTATTTTTGTTTGTCTTTTCTCATCTTCCTTTTCATTCTTCCTCCCATCTAGGCCTTGCACTGCCTCCACCCTTTCTTGACGGGCTACGCCAGGACACACTGTGACAGAGACATCAGCATGTCACCACACCAATTCCACCTCACTCCCAATGGCTGGCTCCTCTGGGCACCATATTTATTTATTTTGTTTTTATCATTGTTTTTATTTTCTTTATTTGCTGTTTCTTTTTCCCTTCTTTCTTTTCTCCTGCCCACCTAGCCCCATCCACCACAAAGGCCATTATTGACAGGCCAAGCTGCACCACTCAGTTAGAGAGCCACCAGCACATGACCTCGCTAAGTCTGCCCCACCATCACCTGCCAAATCCTACAGTGTCACAATTTTATTTACTTTTTTCTTTCTTTTTTTTCTGGCTTAATTTTTTTTGCTCCTGTTTCTCTCTGTTCTTTCTCTTATCCACTTAGCTCCACACATCACTTCCTCATCCTTCACTCCTGTGTATCTGCACCATGTGCCAAGTGTTGTGCTCCTGAGTAGCACCAGTGTGGATCACCGGACCCCACCATGCATTGCCCCCTGAACCTGCCTTATTGACCCCAGTAGGTGCCACAAACAAAACATCCCCACTTCTCCCACCTCCCCTGCTGACTTGCCTTGCTGCACCACTTGGACCAAGTGGTGAGAAGTATTGTGCCCACAGAAAAGCAAGCAACAAAGCACGCCCAGCCCTCCTGCCCAGACATAACTAAATAAAACAAAAAAGCAGGTTGAAACAAACAAATCTACAATCAATAAAAGAAGAAAATAATTCCTGAATGTCCCCCAAAACAGCAGATGATATCAAAACATTCAAAAAAAAAAAGTTCAGGATGGCTCCAGAAAGCAACCAAAATAAAGCACCAGATGACTTTCTGGTAGAAGAAAAGACACTGGAACTACCTAACAGGGAATTCAAAACTCTAATATTCAGTGTTCTCTAAGAGATGAAGGAAAACACAGACAAAAATAAGGAAAAATAGAATCGTGGAAAACACAGACAAAGCAATAAAAGAATTCAGGAAAATAAAACAGGAACAAAATGTCAAAATAAACAAAAAACTAGAAGTCATACAAAAACAGCAATTAGAAATCCAAAAGATAAACAACAAGATTTCTCAAATGGACAGTGCAATAGAAGGTTTTAGGGGCAAATTTGAAACTATCAAAGACAGGATCAGTGAAATTGAAGACAAATCCTTGGATACCACTTTGAGGAAAAATCAGACAACCGAATGAAGAAAACAGAACAGACACTGAGAAGGATGTGGGATAAATCAAAACAAAAAATTTGCATGTGATCAGTTTCAGAACAAGGCAAGAATAAGGAAAACACAGAGAGGATCACTGAAGACTTGCTGAGAAAAACTTCCCTAATTTCATGAAAGATGAAAAGCTGACTAACCAAGAAGCTCAACTAGCCCCATATAGGCTAGACCCTAGAAGAAAATCACCGAGAAATATCATAATCACACTCGCTAAAACCAAAGACAAAGAATCCTGAGAGCAGTTCAAGAAAAACAAAAAGTCACATACAAAGGGGAAACAATATGACTAAGCTCTGATTACTCGGCAGAAACCATGCAGGCAAGAAGGTAATGGGATGATATACATAAAACCTTGAAAGAAAAAATTGCCAACCAATAATAGTATATCCTGCAAAACTCTCACTCAAATATGATAATGAAGTTAGACATTTTCAGATAAACAGAAATTAAGGAAATATGTAAAAACCGAACCACAATTACAAGAATTATTAAAAGGAGTCCTTCAGTTAGAGAACCAACAACACCAGACAACAATCTGAATCTGGGATGCAAAACAGCATGAGCCAGATACAACAGAAAGATTTACAACACGGAAACAGAAAGGTCAAACTGTAAATGACAACAATGTCAGATCAATAAAAGAGGGAATAAATGGTGTAGGTATAGAACTTTCAAACGGAGAGGAAGTTAAGACAATGTAAAAAAATAAAAGACTGGCTTAAACTTAGAAAGATAAGGGTAAATTTCAAGGTAACCACAAAGAAAGTTAACAAACCTACTCATCAAAATAAAGAGGAAAAGCAAAGTCTCGGTAAAAAGGTAGAAATAGAAGTACCACATGATCCAGCTATCCCACTCCTCACAATCATTGCTATACTTAAGCCCATTGTTGCAGCCCACTGTGTCAACCATTTTGCCCAGGGTCTTCCTCTTTTTTGGTGATGCTCTACCTTACCAAGCACGATGTCCTTCTCCAGGGACTAGTCCCTCCTGATAACACATCGAAAGTATGAGATGAAGTCTCACTATCCTCATTTCTAAGGAGCATTCTGGCTGTACTTCTTCCAAGACAGATTTGTTCATTCTTCTGGCAGTGTGTGACATATTCAATATTCTTCACCAACACCATAATTCAAAGGCATCAACTCTTCAGTCTTTCTTACTCATTGCCCTGCTTTCACATGCATATCAGGTAATTGAAAATACCATGGATTAGTCCCACTAAAATATATTTATCCTACTGATTGCAACTCTTTATCCAAAATTTAAAAAGCAACTAGCTGAAGATGCTGAAAAGTAAATAATACAAGTTTATTGGAGAAGTCAGAATTTGAAGAATGATACAGTGGCAGTGTGTCTTTTATTTTTTTTCTTTGTTTTTATCTTTTGGCTTTGACCCAAGAATGGGTTAGAGCAAGTGAGTGTGTAGTGTGCACAAATAAAATCTCCAAGAAAAGCCTATCTTTCTGACCAGAGGGCCGAGTAAAATGACCCTGTTGTGCCAGAAAGTGAGGGAGAATCTTCATTTTTTTTCTCTGTTAGCTTTGCCTTGAGGCCAGTTCTATTCACAAAATTACACAGCTGTATTGCAGCAGCAGCAAGGTGGGCATAAAAAACCTGAGAGAAGGTCCATACCTCTGGATGAAGGAACCTGAAAACAGGGCCAATTTTGTGCAGAGCCTGGAGAGAAACCCACTATTCCTTTCCTTTCTCTTTTTTTCTTGCTGTTTGGGCTTGAGGGTGGGCCCAATTGCATGGCAATGTGGTATAACATGGAAGACTAAAACTCTGAGACAGCCCTGTCATTCTTATACGAGAAAGCAGGAAAGGGCAGCTGTGGAAACCCTGAATAGGAATGAGCTGAAGAAAAGAACCCCTATTTTATGTATGAAAACCACAAGTCTAAATGCACAGCCAAAAAAGCAAAGCAAAGGCTTTTAGAATTGAAATATAATATAAACCACTGTCCAGATCCTAGGCCAAACTCTGAGTGACACCTGCAAGGGAAAGACCAAACAGCATAGCAGTGGCTTTGAAACTGAACTGCTAAAAGGCAAGATAGAACTTATAGTATGATGCTAACCAGGAAGATTGCAAGCTAAACCAAATGAACAACAACAACAACAAAAAAAACATTTTTCCAGAGGATTTTAACGAGACCTACATGTTAACAAGATAATACTCAAAATTTACAGAATATATTGCAAAACTATTCAACTTCTAAGAATTAGAAAAATCTGACTTATTCTCAAGGGAAAAAATAATTCACAGATACCAAATCCAAGATGATTCTGATGTCAGAAGTATTAGATAACATATTTAAAGAAGTTATTGTAAAAGTGAAACTCTTGAAATGAATGAAAAGAAAAAAATTGTCAGCAGAGATATAGAAACTATAAAATATTTGAAGAAATAATGGCTGAAAACACCCCAAATTTGTAGAAAAACATAATTTTACAGATTCAAGAAGTTCAGGGAACCCACAAAGAATTTCAAAGAAAGTAATGACTAAAAAAAAAAAAAACCCAGTGCCATCGAGTCGATTCCGACTCATAGCGACACTATAGGACTTAATGACTAGACATATTATGATCAAATTGCTGAAAAAAAAAAGATAAAGAATAAATAAAATATTGACTAAGTCACAGAAAAGTGACATATTACAAATAAGGGAACAATTATTCATATTAAAGTGAATTTCTAATAAGAAATTATGAAAGCTAGAAGACAGTGCTAAAAGAAAAGAACTGTTACTCCAGATTCTATATCCAGTGAAAGTATCCTTCAAAAATGTAAGCAAAATAAAGACATCAGCCAAATGAAAAAAATAATAACAGTGTCACTCACAAACCTTTTCTGAAGAAATGATAAAGGAAGATCTTAAGAGTGAAAGCTAATAATATAAGAAGGAAACTTGGAACTTCTGAAGTAAATGAAGAGTAACAAAAATGGTTAATATAATACACTTCTCTTAATTTCTTTAAAATATTCATGACTGTTGAAAGAAAAAAAATAAAACTTTTGGGAATAAAACTGTATGTAGATGTTTTATATATATATATATATATATATATATATATATATATATATACATGCCAACTATACTATAATGGAGCCCTGGTGGCACAGTGGTTAAGAGCTTGGCTGCTAACCAAAAGGTTGGCAGTTCAAATCCAGCTGCTCTTTGGAACCCTATGGGGCATTTCTAGTCTGTCCTACAGGGTCACTATGAGTCAGAATCGACTCAACAACAACAGGGTTGGTTTGGTATGCCATAATGAGGATAGGGCAAAGGAACCTCTATGACTATTATATTTTAACATATTAACTCTAAGCAGAACCTGAAAAGTTAAATATTGGTCCCTGGAGAAGGACATCATGCTTGGTAGAGAACCAGTGAAAAAAATTAGGAAGACACTCGATGAGATGAATTGACACAGTGGCTACAACAATGGGCTCAAACATAGCAACAATTATGAGGATGATGCAGGACAGGGCAATGTTCCATTTGGTTGTACATAAGGTAGCTATGAGTCAACAGCACCTAACAAGAACAATTTTAATCTCTAGAGCAATGAATAAAAATAGATATGCCCAAAAGCCAATAGATAAATTAAAATACTAAAATATATTGAAATAATCCAAATCAATGCACAAAAACAGAAGCAGAGGAGGGGAAAAAAAAGAAAACATGGAGAAGGACAGTAATAATAAAAAGGTATACCTAATATAACCATACAATCATGAAATTTAATGTAGGTACTATAAACACACCAAGTCAAAGACAGAGATAGTTGAATTGGAAGAAAGAAATAAAAACAAGACTACACTAAATGCTATCTGCATGAAATCCATTAGATATAATGATAAATGTAAATTAAAAGCAAAAAATGAACAAATATATACTACGCAAATACAAGTAAAAAAGAAACCAGAGTGGTTATATTAATATTAGAGAAAGTAGACTCCAGAATAAGGAAAATCAGGAGGCATAAAGAAAGACATTGCATAATGATGAAAGTGTCAATTCACCAAGAAGACATAACACCCAATTGTGCATGCATGCACCTATTAACAGAGTTTCAAAATAATGAAGCAAAAACTGATATTACTGAAGGAAACAATAAACAAATCTATGATTATAATCAGGGACTTTAATACTCCTCTCTAATTATTCATAGAAAATAGTTAATAAGTAAAAATAGAAACAATTTAAATAACACTATCCACCCATTTGATACAGCTGACATCATAGGACATTCTACTCCCTAACAGTGGAATACAGTTTTATTCAGAGTACATGGAAATATTCTTCAAGTTAGGCCATATTCTGGGACCATAAAGCAACAAATTTAAAAGAATCAAAATTATACAAAGTAGGTTTCCTAACTCAATATAATAAAATTAGAAACAAATAACTGCAAAATCCCCAAATGTTTAAAAATTAAATAACTCATGAGTCAAAAGGGAAATCTAGAGGGAAATTACAAAATATTTTACCTGAATATAATAAAAATATGATGAATTAAAATTTGTGAGATGCAGTTAAATTATTATGTTGTGGGGAAAACATATTCTTAAAATTCCATATTAAAAAAGAAGAAAGATTTCGAATCAGTAATCTAAGCTTACACATTAAATAACTAGAAATAGAAGAGCTAATGAAACCCAAAGCAAAACAGAAATAAGTAAATAACAAAGAAATTAAAAACAGAAAAATACTAGAAAAAAAAATCAATGAAACCAAAAGTGAATTTTTTGAGATCAATAAAATTGATAAATAAAACATCAAGTCAGACTGAACAAGAGAAAAAGGAGATATATACTACCAATATCAGGAATGAAGGAGGGGATATTACTAAAAACCCTGCAGAAATTAAATAAATACTATGAATAACATTATGCTCATAAAATCAACATTATCTATTAAATAGGAACATTCCTTGAAAGAAATAAAGTAGCAAAATTCATCAGAAGCAATAGACAAACTGAATCATTCTATATGCATACAGGAAATTAAATTTGTAGTTAAAATCTTCCAAAAAAGAAAAATCCAGAGGAGGAAATTATCTTGGGTGAATTCTAGTTAACATTTGAGGGGAAAAAAATGCTAATTTTACAAAATCTTGTGCAGAAGATAAAAGAGTTGAAATACTTCCCAACTCATTTTATGAAGCCAATATTGCCCCAATACCAAAACCAGAGGAAAATATCTTAAGAAAATGAAATTATAAGCCTATATCAGTCATGAATATAGACTCAAACATCCTCAATAAAATGTTAGCAAATTGAAACAAGCAACACCTTACAAACGAATGGGGTTTTTCTGAGCAATGCAAGGCTAGTTCAATATTTGAAACTCAGCCAACCTTATTAAAAGTCTAAAGAATAAAGATGCTTGATGAGATTGATAGATGCTGCAAAATTGTTTGAAAAAATTCAAACCTATTCATGATAAAAATCCTCAGCAAACTAAAAATAGAAGGTAACACATTTATTCTGATAAAGGCAATTACAAAAAAAATGTACACCAAATTGTATACTTAATGGTTAAAGACTGAATGCCTTACCTCTAAAATCAGCAACAAGCCAAGAATGGGTCATGTAACAATTCCTGGTTAGCATCATACTGGAGGCCCTAGCCAGTGCAACAATTAAGACTAAGAAAAGAAATAGAGTATATAGATTATGTTGTTGTTTGTTGTTAGGTGCCGTCAAGTCGGTTCCAACTCATAGCAACCCTATGCACAACAGAACGAAACACTGCCTGGTCCTGCGCCATCCTTACAATCATTGTTATGTTTGAGCTCATTGTTGCAGCCAATGTGTCAGTCCACCTTGTTGAGGGTCTTCCTCTTTTCCGCTGACCCTGTACTCTGCCAACCATGATGTCCTTCTCCAGGGACTGATCCCTCCTGACAACATGTCCAAAGTTTGTAAGGCCCAGTCTTGCCATCCTTGCCTCTAAGGAGCATTCTGGTCGCACTTCTTCTAAGACAGATTTGTTTGTTCCTTTGGCAGTCCATGGTATCTTCAATATTCTTTGCCAACACCACAATTCAAAGGAGTCAACTCTTCTTCAGTCTTCCTTATTCACTGTCCAGCTTTCACATGCATATGATGTGATTGAAAATACCATGGCTTGGATCAGGCGCACCTTAGTCTTCAGGGTGACATCTTTGCTCTTCAACACTTTGAAGAGGTCCTTTGCAGCAGATTTACCCAATGCAATGCATCTTTTGATTTTTTGACTGCTGCTTCCATGGCTGTTGATTGTGGATCCAAGTAAAGTGTCTGTCAGTTTGTCGTACTGCGGGAGCTTGTGTGTTGCTGTAATGCTGGAAGCTATGTCACCGGTATTCAGATACCAGCAGAGTCACCCATGGAGGACAGGTTTCAGCTGAGCTTCTAGATTAAGACAGACTAGGAAGAAGGACCCAGCAGTCTACTTCTGAAAAGCATTAGCCTGTGAAAACCTTATGAATAGCAGTGGAAGATAGGTTAAGAAGGAATATAATAACTATTTTCAGATGGTGTAATTATCAATTTAGAAAACCTCCTTGAATCTACAAAAACTTAAAACTAATAAATGAGTTTAACAAGGATACAGGGTACAAGTTTAATGTACAAAAACGAATTGTGCAGCATGGCACTATAGATAGAAGCACCATGCCATTCCTCTCCAGCAAAGACCTGAAAAACTAAGTAAAACAGATATAAATGTCAATCCTGGAAACCTAAAGCATAAAATGAAGGGATAAAGAACAAGATCGGGTACCAAATGGAATAAGAAACTGACAGAGATTAGAGAACAAGGAGAGCTATGGAGTGGAGGTACCCTGCCAGCTAACACAGCACAGTTTCAAGATATTGCAGCACAGCCAGCAACAACCCTGGACAGGGAGCACAGGAAGCCAACTTCATGGAGATCCTAAGGAGAGACAGAGCATCTGGTAACCAGGCAGACAGTGTCTGCACAATCCACCCTCAGCCACCTTGCCAAACCAGGTACAATGAAGCAAGGATCACCTGCCTGCTGCCACCCTGACCACCTGGATGAGGTGGTGAGCATTATCATACCCACAGATGTGCAAGTAACAAAACAAGCCTGGCCCACCTGCCCTGGCATGTCAAAACAAAACAAAAAAGCAGAATGAAACAAACAAACATACAATTGATAAATAAAGAAAATAATACTTTAATGCCTCATAGATGTCATTCAACATCAAAACATAAAAATAAACAGGGCAAGATGGCTCCAGCAAGTGACCAAAACAATCAGATGACGTTCCAGTAGAAGAAAAGGCAGTGGAACTAATTAATATGGAATTCAAATGGCTAATATTTAAGGTTCTCCAGAAGATTAGGAAATAGATCAAAGAAAACAAGAACAAACCAAGTAAAACATAGCCCAAATAAAGGAAAACATAGATAAAAAATTAGAAGAATCCAGGAAAATAATACAACAAAATGTCAAAATAAGTAAGCCGTTAGAAATCATACAAAAACAGTGACTAGAAATTCAAAAGATAAGCAACAAAATTTCAGAAATGGACTACTCAATAGAAAGTTTTAGAAAAAAAAATTGAAACAATGGAAGACAGAACCAGTGAGATTAAAGACGAATCCATGGATGTCAGTTTGAGGAAAAATCAGAGAAAAGAATGAAGAAAATCAGAATTATGTGGGACACAATCAATAGCAAAAATTTGTTCATGATCAGAGTTCCAGAACAGGGGAGAAAATGGAAAATACAGACAAAATTTGATGGCAAAAACCTTTCCAATATCAAGGAAGACAAAGATCTGATCATCCAAGCTCAACAAACCCTTATAGGATAGACAACGAGAGTCACCAAGATACATCATAATCACACTTACCAAAACCAAAGACAAAGAAAGAATCCTGAAAGCAGCTCAAGAAAAAATGAAAAGTCACTTACAAAAGGAGAAACAAGAAGACTAAGCTATGATTACTTGACATAAACTATGCAGGGAAGAAGCCAAGGGATGACGTGCATAAAACCTTGAAAGAAAAAAAGCACTGACAACAAAAGAACAATATTTTCTGTAAAACACTCTCTCAAATATGATGGCAAAATTAGAACACTTCCTGATAAAGAGAAATTAAGGAAATTTGCAAAAACAAAACCAAACATACAAGAAATATTAAGGGAGTCTAGGATAGAGAACCAACAACATAAGACAACAACAGGACAGCATCAGCCAGATGCCAACCTAGGTAAAGAACTCTCAATAATAAAACAAAGCTCAATGACTTAAAACAGGGAAACAGAGATGTCAATCTGCAAATGACAACAATGCCAAAACAATAACCGGGGTAATAAACATTGTAGGCATGGACCTTTCAAATGAAGCAGAAATCAAAGAGATATCAAATAATAAAAGACAGCTTCAAACTTAGAAAGATAAGGGTAAATTTCAAGATAACTACAAAGAAAATTGACATACCTACTCATCAGAATAAAAAGAAGAAAAATATACAGATTCAGTAAACACAAAATCTACAGCAACAAAAGAAGACAAAATCCACACCAAAAAAAAAAAAAAAAAAGAAACTCAGCACAGGAGAGTAAGAGGAATGAAGAAAACATCAGCACCACAAAACACACACAAAATAATAAGACAGTAATAACCTTTGGTGGGAATAACCTTATACTTATGGAGAATCACACTGAATGTAAATGGTTTAAATGTACCCACAAAGAGACAGAGTGGAAGAACAGATTAAAAAAAAAAGATCTATCAATACACTGTCTAAAAAAGACATATTTTAGACACAAAAACATATATTTATTAAAAGTCAAAGGATGGAAAAAATATCAAGCAAACAATAACCAAAAAAGGGCAGAGATGGAAATACTAATCTTAGATAAAATAGATTTTAAGGCAAAATAAACAATAAAAGACAAGGAATGATATTATAAATGATTAAATTGACAATTCGCCAAGAAGACATAACCTTAATAAATATCTATGCACCCAATGACAGGGCTCCAAAACACATAAAACAGACTCTAACAGCACTGGAAAGAGATACAGTTATACAGTAAGAGTAAGAGACTTCAACAAACCACTCTTGGTAAAGGACAGAACATACAGAAAAAACTCAACAAAGATACAGAAGATCTAAAGGCCAAAATCAACCATCTAGACCTCATAGACGTATACAGAACACTTAACTGAACAGCAGCAAAGTATACATTATTTTCCAACCCACAGGGAACATTCTCCAGAACTGACCACATTTTAAGCCACAAAGCAAACCTCAATAAAATCTAAAACACTGAAATAATACAAAGCACTGTCTCTTATCACAAGGCCATAAAAGCGGAAATCAATAACGGAAGAATGAAGATAAAAAAATCAAATACCTGGAAACTTAATAACACCTTGCTTAGAAACAACTGGGTAATAGAATAAATCAAAGAGGGAATTAAAAAATTCCTAGAATCAAATGAGACTGAAAACACATCATGCCAAAACCTTTGGTATAAAGCAAAGGCAGTGCTCAGAGGTCAATTAATAGCAATAAACACACACACCCAAAAATAACGGGACAAAATAAAAATGTTAGCCCTATAACTAGAACAAATAGAAAGAGAACATCAAAAGCAGCCCACAGCCACCAGAAGAAAGGAAATAATAAAGATTAGAGCACAAATGGAAACCGTGGTGGCATAGTGGTTAAGCGCTACAGCTGCTAACCAAAGGGTCGGCAGTTTGAATCCGCCAGGCGCTCCTTGGAAACTCTATGGGGCAATTCTACTCTGTCTTATAGGGTCACTATGAGTGGGAATCGACTCGATGGCACTAGGTTTTTTTAGAGCACAAATAGCCGAAATAGAGAACACCACAACAACAAAACATAGAAACAATCGACAAGACCAAAAGTTGATTCTTTGAAAAGATCACAAAATCGACAAACCACTGGCCAATTGACAAAAGGAAAACAGTAGAGTAAGCAAATCACCCAAATAAGAAATGAGGTGGGGAACATTACAACAGACCCAACTGAAATAAAAAGGATCATAACAGAATACTATGAAAAGTAGTTCTCCAACAAATTTGAGAACCTAGAAGAAACGGACAAATTTCATGAAACATACTATCTACCTAAACTTACACAAACTGAGATACAAAATCAGAACAGATCCATAATAAGGGAAGAGACTGAAGAAGTAATGGAAAAAAAAATTCCCCCCAAAAAAAGCTCTGGCCCAATGGGTTTCACTGGAGAATTTTACCAAACATTCAGAGGAAAGCTCACACCAGTACTACTCAAACTCTTTCAGAGCATAGAAAAGGAAGGAATACTCCCAAATTCTTTCTACGAAGCCAGCATAACCCTGATATCAAACCCAGACAAAGACACAACACAAAAAGAAAATTACAAACCAATGTCTCTCATCAATATAGATGCAAAGCTTCTTAAAAAATTCTAGCCAATAGAATTTAGCATTATATCAAAAAAATAACACATTGCAACCAAGTGAGATTCATAGCAGGTATGCAAGAATGGTTCAACTTTAGAAAATCAATGTAATCCACCACATAAATAAAACAAAAGTATCACAGGATCTTCTCAATTGAGGCAGAAAAGGCATTTGATAAAGCCAAATATACATCCCTAATAAAATTTTCAGAAAAACAGAAATAGAAGGAAAATTACTCAACCTAATAAAGGGCATCTATAGAAAACAAACAGTCAACATTTTTCTCAACACAGAGAGTCTGAATGTATTATCCCTGAGAACAGGAACAAGACAAGGGTGCCCTTTATCACCACTCCTATTTAACATTGTGCTAGTAGTTCTAGCTAGTGCAATAAGGCAAGAAAGAGAAATAAAGGGAATCTAAATTGGAAAGGAAGAAGTAACACTATCCATATTTAAGATTATATGATCCTCTACATAGAGAACCCAAAATATTCCACAAGAAAACTACTGGAAATAATAAAAACATTCAGCAGAATAGCAGGATACAAGATCAACATAAAAAAAACCAGCTGGATTCCTATACAACAACAAGAAGTTTAAAAAGGAAATCAGGAAAGCAACACCATTTACAATAGCCCCTAAAAAAAAAATACTTAGAAATAAATCTAACTAGGGACTTAAAAGACCTGTACAAAGTAAACCACAAAACACTACTGCAAGAAACCAAAAAGGAAAAACATACAATACTCATACATTGTGAAATGTCAATTCTACCCAAAGCACAGATATAATGCAATCATGGTCCAAATACCAACAGAATTCTTTAATGAGATGGAAAAACTAATCACTAACTTTATACGGAAAATAAAGAGACCCCAGATGAGTAAAAAAAAAAAAAAAAAAACCAGGAGGTGGGTCCAGGATGGTGGAGTAGTCAGACTCTTCCTGTGATCCCCCTTACAACAAAGACCTAAAGAAACAAGTGCATCCATTATATACAACAAACTTGGAGCCCTGAACATCAAAGGCAAAGTTGAGGAACAGGACAGAACAGCAGGGGGAGGAAGATACAGTTCAGAAGCAGCAAGAGTTGCCAGACCTGACCCGGCAGGAACCGGCACCCTGCAGACCGATTCTGCTGCTATACCAATCACCCCTGCTCATCTAGAAATGTAGGTGTGACTCTGCACCACACACTTGGTGACCATCTGGACATACAAGAAAAGTGAATGGACTCCTGGGCTAACATACCTAGTGACAGCTTTAACCAACTGGTGACAGGATGTTAGAGCTCCAAAGGTGCCAATAATCAAACTAGCTCACTGAAGAAGCCTATGTGGGAATACCAAAACAAAACAAAACGAGAAGCTAGGACACAGTATGCAAACATAAAATAAATAAATACGATAAATTATTGATGGCTTGGAGACAAAAGTCAGTATCAAATCACATAAAAAGGCAGACCATGATGGCTTCAGCAAGCTCCAAAAACAAAGAATTAAGAAATCTCCCAGATGGAGAGAACTTCCTGGAATTACCAGAGGTAGAATACAAAGGATTAATATAGGGAACTCTTCAAGCAATCAGGAAAGAGATCAGGCAAAATGCAGAACAAGCCAAGGAATGCACAGACAAAGCATTAAAGGGATTTAATTAGATTAGACAAGAGCATAATGACAAATTTAAAAGGCTGCAAAATCCATAGAGAGACAGCAAACAGAAATTCAGAAGATTAGCAGTAAAATGTCAGAATTAGACAATTCAACAGAAAGCCAAAAGAGTAGAATTGAGGCAATGGAAGTTAGAACTAGTGAGATTGAAGACAAAGCACTTGGCACCAACATATTGGAGGAAAAATCAGGTAAAAGAATTTAAAAAAAAAAGTAAAGAAACCCTAAGAATTATGGGGGATTCAATCAAGAGAAATAATGTACCAGTGATCAGAGCACCAGAACGGGAAGGGATAACAGAAAATACAGAGAGAATTGTAGAAGATTTGATGGCAGAAAACTTCCCTGATATGGTGAAAAATGAGAGGATATCTATCCAAGATGCTCATTGAACCTCACACAAGGTAGGTCCCAAAAGAAAGTCACCAAGACATATTATAAACAAACTTGCTAAAACCAAAGATAAAGAGAATTTTAAGAGTGGCTAGGGAAAAACGAAAAGCCACCTGCAAAGGAGAGTCAAATAAGAATAAGCTTGGACTACTCAACAGAAACCACGCAGGCAAGAAGGCAATGGGATGACATATATAAAGCCTTGAAGGAAAAAAAATTGCCAGCCAAGAATTAGATATCCAGCAAAACTGTCTCTCAAATACGGTAGTGAAATTAGGACATTTCCAGACAAACAGAATTTAGGGAATTTGCAAAAACAAACTGAAATTACAAGAAATACTAAAGGTAGTCCTCCAGTTAGAAAGTCAATAACATCAGGTAACAACCCAAAACTAGAATACAGGACAGAGCAACCAGATATCAACTCAGATAGGGAAATCACAAAAATAAATCAAAGCTAGAATGCTCAAAACAGAGGCACCATTATGTAAAAGATTTCAACATCAAAACAAAAAAGAGAGACTAAAAATGTAGTCATAGGTCTTTCATGCAGAGAGGAAGTCAAGGCAATATAAAGAAATAAAAGATTGATACAAACTTAGAAAAATAGAGGTAAATATTAAGGTAAGCACAAAGGAAACAATCCTATACATCAAAACAAAAAACATAAAGACTCAGTAAAAAAAAAATCAACTACAATGAAAAACAGGAAAAGAAAATATATAAAGAAAATTGACACAGCACAGAAAATTAAGTGGAAAAAAGAAACTGTCAACAACACACACAAAAAGACATTAAAATGAGAGCACTAAATTGATACCTATCAATAATTACACTTAATGTACATGGATTAAATGCACCAATAAAGAGACAGAGAGTGGCAGAATGGATAAAGAAACACAATCCATCTATATGCTGCCTTCAAGAGATACAACTTAGACTTAAAGAAATAAACAAACTAAAACTCAGAGGATGGAAAAAAATATATCAAGCAAACAACAATCAAAAAAGAGTAGGAGTGCCAATAATAATTTCTGACAAACTTTAAAGTAAAATCCACCACAAAGGATAAATAAGGGCATTATATAATGATTAAAGGATCAATAAACCAGGGGGCCATAATCGCAATAAATATTTAAGCACCCAATGGCAGGGCTTCAAAAGACGTAAAACAAACTCTAACAGCATTGAAAAGTGAGATAGCGCCACAATAATAGTAGGAGGCTTCAGCGTACTACTTTCAGTGAAGGAGAGAACATCCAGAAAGAAGCTCAATAAAGACATGGAAGATCTAAATGCCACAATCAAACAACTTGACCTGATAGACATATACAGAACTCTGCACCCAACAACAGCCAAGTATACTTTCTTTTCTAGTGCACATGGAACATTCTCTAAAATAGACCACATAGGTCATAAAGCAAATGTTATTAGAATCCAAAACATTAAAATATACAAAGCATCTTCTCTGACCACAAAGCCATAAAATTAGAAACCAATAATAAAAAAAGCAGAGGAAAATAATTAAACACTTGGAAACTGAACAATACCCTGCTCAAAAATGACTGAGTTATAGAAGACATTAAGGATGGAAAAAAGAAATTCATAGAACCCAATGAGAATGAAAACACTTCCTATCAGAACCTAAAGCAGTGCTGAGGTCAATTTATAGAAATAAATGCACGCATCCAAAAAGAAGAAAGGGCTAAAATCAAAGAATTAACCCAAGAACTTGAACAAATAGAAGAACAGCAAAACAAACACTTGGACACCAGAAGAAAGCAAATAATAAAAATTAGAGCAGAATTAAATGAAATAGAAAAACAATTGAAAGAGTTAACAAGACCAAAAGCTGGTTCTTTAAAGAAATCAATCAAATTGATAAACCATTGGCCAAGCTGACAAAAGAAAAACAGAAGCAGAAGTAAATAACCTGAAAAAGAAATGAGATGGACAATATCACAACAGAACCAACTGAAATTCAAAGAATCATAACAGAATACTATGGAAAATTGCACTCTAACAAATTTGAAAACGTAGAGGAAATGGACACATTTCTAGAAACACACTACCTACCTAAACTAACACAAAGAGGTAAAGCATTACTACTAAAAGTATTTCAGAGCATAGAAAACAAAAGAACATTCCCAAACTCTTTCTAAGAAGCCAGCATAACCCTGATACCAAAACCAGGTAAAAAAAAAAAAAAAAAAACAGAAGAAAATTGCAGACCTCTATCCCCTATGATTTTAGATGAAAAATCCTCAGGAAAATTCTAGCCAATAGAATTCAACAACATATCAAAAAATAATTCACCATGACCAAGTGGGATTCATATCAGGTATGCAGGAATGGTTCAACATTAGAAAAACAATCAATGTAATCCACCACATAAGAGATGAGAACCACATGACCCTATCAATTGATGCAGAAAAGGTATTTGAGAAAGTCCAACACACAGTCATGACAAATACTCAGCAAAATAGGAACAGAAGCCCTCAACGTAACAAAGAGAGTTTATACAAAGCCAAAAGCCAACATCATCTTAAATGGGGAGTCTGAAAGCATTTCCCTTGAGAACAGGAATCAGACAAGGATGTCCTTTATCACCACTCTTATTCAACATTGTGTTGGTGGTCCTAGCCAGAGCAATTAGTCTAGATAAAGAAATAAAGGGCATGCAGATTCACAAGGAAGAAGTAAAAGTACCTCTATTTGCAGATGATACGATCTCATACATAGAAAACCTTAAAGAATCCACAAGAAAACTACTGGAACTAATAGAAGACTTCAGCAAATTATCAAGATAGAAGATAAACATACAAAAATCAGTTGGATTTCTCTACACCAACACCAAAAACGTGAAAGAAGAAATCACCAAATCAATACAGTTTATATTAACCTCCAGGAAAATAAAATACTTGGGAATAAATCTAACCAGAAATGTAAAAGACCTATACAAAAGAAAACTACACGACACTACTGCAAGAAACCAAAAGAGACCTACACAAGTGGAAAAACATACCTTGCTCATGGATATGAAGACTCAACATTGTGAAAATGCCTATTCTACCCAAAGCGCTCTATAGACACAGTGCAATCCCAATCCAAATTCCAGTGGCATTCTTTCATGAGATGGAGAAACAAATTACCAACTTCATATGGAAAGGGAAGAGGCCCTGGGTAACTGCAACCTTACTGAAAAAGAAGAGCAAAGTAGGAGTCCTCACACTACCTGATTTTAGAAGTTATTACACCACAACAGTAGTCAAAAGAGCCTGGCAGTGGTACAACAACAGATACATAGACCAATGGAACAGAATTGAGAACCCAGACATACATTCATCCACCTACAAGCAGCTGATATTTGACAAAGGCCTAACGTCCATTAAATGGGGGAAAAGACAATCTCTTTAACAAATGGTGTTGGCATAACTGGAAGGCCATCTGCAAAAAAATGAAACAAGACCCACACCTAACACCATGCACAAAAAGCAAGTTAAAATGGATCAAAAATCTAAATATAAAATCTGAAACAATAAAGGTCATGGAAGAAAATATAAGGACAATGTCAGGAGCTGTAATACATGGCATAAACAGTATACAAAACATAACTAACGATGTGCAAACACCAGAAGAGAAAGTAGATAACTGGGAGCTCCTAAAAATCAAACACCTATGCTCATCCAAAAACTTCACCAAAAGAGTAAAAAGACAACCTACAGACTGTGACAAATTCGATCAGTGTCTAATCTCTAAAATCTACAAGATACTGCAAAACTTCAACAACAAAAACACAAATAACCCAATTAAAATATGGCCAAAGGATATGAATAGGCACTTCACTAAAGATGATATTCAGGCGGCTAACACATACCTCAGAAAATGTTCATGATCATTAGCCATTAAAGAAATGGAACAAAAACTACAATGAGATACCATCTAGAAAGCTAGAGATAGAACTACCATCCAGTACCCAAAAAAGGACCCAGCAATCCCACACCTTGGAATATATCCTAGAGAAATAAGAGCCTTCACACGAATAGATATATGCACACCCATGTCCATTGTAGCACTGTTTATGATAGTAAAAAGGTGGAAACCACCAAGGTGCCCAACAACTGATGAATGGATAAACAAATTATGGTATACTCACACAATGGAATACTATGCATTGACAAAGAACAATGATGAATCTGTGAAACAGCTCATAACATGGAAGAATCTGGAAGGTATTATGCTGAGTGAAATTGGTCAGTTGCAAAAGGACAGTTGCAAAAGGACAAATATTGTATGACACCACTATTATAAGAACTCAAGAAAGAGTTTAAACACAGAAGAAAACATTCTTGGATGGTTATGAGAGTGAGTAGGGAGGGAGGGAGAGAGTATTCACTTATTAGGTAGTAGACAAGAATTATTTTAGGTGAAGGGAAGGACAACACACAATATGGAGGAAGTCAGCACAACTGGACTAATCAAAAAGCTAAGAAGTTTCCTGAATAAAACCAAGCACTTCGATGAACAGAGTAGCACGGGTGGGGGTCTGGGGATCATGGTTTCAGGGGACATCTAGGTCAATTGGCATAACAAAGTGTATTAAGAAAATGTTCTGCACCCCACTTTGGTGAGTGGCATCTGGGGTCTTAAAAGTTAACAAGCGACCATCTAAGATGCACCAATTGGTCTCAACCTACCTGGGGCAAAGGAGAATGAGGAACACCAAAGACACAATGTAATTATGAGCCCCAAAGAAAGGGCCACGTAAACCAGAAACTCCATCAGCCTGAGAACGGAAGAAGTACCTGGTGCCTGGCTACCACCAATGAGTGCCCTGACAGGGAACACAATAGAGAATCCCTGATGAAGTAGGAGAAAAGTGAGATGCAGACATCAAATTCTAGTAAAAAGACCAGACTTAATGGCCTGACTGAGACTGGAGGGACTCCAAAGGTCATGGCACCCAGACTCTCTGTGAGCCCAAAATTAAAATCATTCTCGATATCAACTCTTCAAACAAAGATTAGACTGGATTATAGGACATAAAATGATACCGGTGAAGAGTGTGCTTCTTAGCTCAAGTATACATATGAGATTATGAGGGCAGCTTCTGTCTGGAGGCGAGATGAGAAGGCAGAGGGGGACAGGAGCTGGTTGCATGGACATGGGAAATACAGGGTTGAGAGAAGGAGTGTACTGTTACATTGTAGGGAGAGTAACTAGGGTCAGATAGCAATGTGAGTATAAGTTTTTGTATGAGAAACCCACTTGAATTGTAAATTTTCACTTAAAGCACAATAAAAAAGAAAAAAAAAAAACTACCAAACCCATTGCCATCAAGTCGATTCCATCTCATAGTGACCCTATAGGACAGAGTAGAACTGCCCCATAAGGTTTCCAAGGGTCGTCTGGTGGATTCAAACTGCTGACTTTTTGGTTAGCAGCTGTAGCTCTTCACCATTATTCCACCAGGCTTTCCAAGTAAAGCATTATAGAAAAAGAAAAAAAAAACACTTCTTTCAGTTTGTCGTACTGTGGGGGCTTGCACGGTGCAGTGATGTTGGAAGTTATACCACCAGTGTTTAAATACCAGCAGGGTTACTCATGATGGACAGGTTCCAGCTGACTTCCAGACTAAGACTAGGAAGAAGGCCCTGGTGGTCTACTTCTGAAAAACAACTAGCCAGTGAAAACCTTCTGAACAGCAATGGAACACTGTCTGATATAGTGCAGGAAGATGAGCCTCTCAGGTTGGAAGGCACTAAAAATATGGCAGGGGAAGAGCTGCCTGCTGAAAGTAGATTAGACCTTAATGACCTTAACGATGTGGATGGAGACAAGTTTTGGGGGTGAGAAGAAACAGCTCCAAACATCCATTAGTAATTGGAATATGGAATGTAGGAAGTATGAATCTAGGAAAATTGGAAATTGTCAAAATGAAATGGAATGCATAAACATAAATATCCTAGGCATTAATGAGTGCAAATGGACTAGTATTGGCCATTTTGAATTAGACAATCACATGGTCTACTCTGCCAGGAATGAAAAATTGAAGAATGGCCTGACATTCATAGTCAAAAGGAATATTTCAAGATATATCCTGAAGTACAATGCTGACAGTGATAGGATAATATCCATACGTCTACAAGGAAGACCAGTTAAAAAGACTATTATTCAAATTTACACACCAACCACGAAGGCCAAGATGAAGAAATTGAAGATTTTTACCAACTCCTGCAGTATGAATTTCATCAAACATGCAATCAAGATGGATTGATAATTACTGCCAATTGAAATGAGAAATTTGGAAACAAAGAAGGATTGGTAGTTGGAAACTATGGCCTTGGTGATGGAAACGACCCTGGAGATTGCATGATAGAATTTTGCAAGATCGATGACTTCTTCATTGCAAATAGCTTTTTTCAACAACATAAGCAGTGACTGTACACGTGGACCTCACCAGATGGAATACATAGGAATCAAATCGACTACATCTGTGGAAAGAGATGATGGAAAAGCTCAATGTCATCAGTTAGAGCAAGGCCAGAAGCCGACTGTGGAACAGATCATCAATTGCTCATATGCAAGTTGAAGTTGAAAAAAATTGAAACAAGTCCACAAAAGCCAAAATACCAGCTTGAGAATATCACACCTAAATTTAGAAACCATCTCAAGAATATATTTGGCACACTAAACACTAATGACCAAAGACCAGAGGAGTTGTGGAATGACATCAAGGACAGTATATATGAAGAAAGCAAGAGGTCATTAAAAAGACAGGAAAGAAAGAAAAGACCAAAATGGATGTCAGAAGAGACTCTGAAACTTGCTCTTGAAGGTAGAGTAGCTAAAGAGAAAGGAAGAAATGATGAAATAAAAGAGCTGAACAAAAGATTTCAAAGGTCATCTCGAGAAGACAAAGTATTATAATGACATGTGCAAAGGGCCAGAGATAGAAAACCAAAAGGGAAGAACCTACTTGGCATTACTCTACTGAAAGAACTGAAGAAAAAATTCAAAGCTCAAGTTGCAATATTTAAGGATTCTACAGGAAAAAGGATAAATGATGCAGGAAGTATCAAAAGAAGATGTAAGGAATACACAGAGTCACTGTACCAAAAAGATTTGGTAGAAATTCTGTCATTTCAGGAGGTAGCATATGATCAAGAACCAATGATCCTGAAGGAAGAGGTCCAAGCTGCGCTGAAAGCATTGGCCAAAACAAGGCTCCAGGAATTGACAGAATACCAACTGAGATGTTTCATCAATTGGATGCAGCACTAGAAGTGCTCACTGGTCTATGCCAAGAAATTTGGAAGACAGTTACCTGGCCAACTGACTGGAAGAAATCTGTATTTGTACTCATTCCAAAGAAAGGTAATCCAACAGAATGTGGAAATTATCAAACAATATCATTAATATCACACACAAGTAAAATTTACTGAAGATCATTCAAAAGCAGTTGCAGCAGTACATCCACAGGAAACTGCCAAAAGCTCAAGCAGGTTCAGAAGAGGACACAAAAACAGGGATATCATTGCTGATGTCAGACAGATCATGGGTGAAAGCTAAGAATACCAGAAAGGTGGTTCCCTGTGTTTTATTGACTATGCAAAGGCATTAGACTGTATGGATCATAACACACTATGGATAACATTAAGAAGAATGGGAATTCTAGAACACTTAATTGTGGTCATGAAGAGCCTATACATAGACCAAGAGGCAGTAGTTTGAACAGAACAAGGGGATACTGCATGGTTCAAAGTAAGGAAAGGTGTGCATCAGGGTTGTATCCTTTTACCATACTTATTCAATCTGTGTGCTGAACAAATAATCCAAGATCCTGGACTATAAGAGGAAGAATGGGGCATTAGGATTGGATATAGGCTCATTAAGAACCTGGGATATGAAGATTACACAACCTTGCTTGCTGAAAGTGAAGAGGACTTGGAGCAGCTACTGATGAAGATCAAAGACCACAGCCTTCAGTATGGATTACACCTCAGCATAAAGAAAACAAAAATTCTCACAACTGGATCAATAAGGAACACCACGATAAAAGGAGAAAAGTTTGAAGTTGTCAAGGATTTCATTTTACTTGTATCCACAATCAACACCCATGGAAGCTCCAGTCAAGAAATCAAATGATGCATTGAGAAAATCTGCTGCAAAAGATCCCTTTAAAGTATTAAAAACCAAAGATGCCACTTTAAGGACTAAGGTGAGCCTGACCCAAGCCCTAGTGTTTATAATCACCTCATACGCATGTGAAAACTGCACACTGAGTAAGGAAGACTGAAGAAGACTTAATGGCTTTGAATTATGGTGTTGGCAAAGAATACTGAATATACCACAAACTGCCAGAAGAACAAACAAATCTGTATTGGATGGAGTACAGCCAGAATGCTCCTTAGAAGTGAGAATGGCAAGACTTTGTCTTACATACTTTGGACATGTTATCAGTAGGGACCAGTCCCTGGAGAAGGGCATCACGTTTGGTAAATTAGAGGATCAGGGAAAGTGAGGAAGACCCTCAATGAAATCAATTGACAAAATGGATTCAGTTGAACACAATTGAACAATGTGTTCAAGCGTAACAAAGATTGTGAGGATGGCAAAGGAAAAGGCAATGTTTTTTGTTGTACATAGGGTCACTATGAGTTTGGAACTGACTTAACGGCACCTAACAATGATCACGTGGTTAGCTGATCTTGATAAAGTCCCAAAGTCCATTAAATGCTGGAAAGGACAGTCTTTTTAGTATATGATGCCAGAAAAACAAGACGTCCATTTGTAAAAAAATGAAATAGGACCCATACCTCATACCATACACAAAAACTAATTCAAAATGGACCAAAGGCCTAAATAAGAAACGTAAAACTCTAAAGACCATGAAAGAAGAATTAGGGACAATGCTTGGGGCCCTAATACACATTATAAATTCAATATAAACCATAATTAACAATGCACAAACACCAGGACATAAACTAGATAACTAGAAGCTCCTAAAAATTAAACACTTACACATAAATAGACTTCATTAAAAGAGTAAAAAGAGAACCTACAGACTGGGAAAAAATTTTTGAATATGACCTGTGCTACAGGGGTCTAATCTCTAAAATCTATAAGATACAGCAACACCTCAACAACAAAAACAGAAGTAACTCAATTAAAAAAATGGGCAAAGGACTTCGTCAAAGACGTTCAGGCAGCTAACCGATACGTGAAGAAATGCTTGTGATCGTCAGCCACTGGAAAAACGCAAATCAAAACTACATTGAGAGAGCTAAGATAGCGGAATACACAGATGCTTACGGTGAGCCCTCTTTACTATAAAGACCCAAAAAAACAAGTGAAACGAGTATATTTATTACAAGCTAGGAGCTCTGAGCATCAAAGCAAGCTTAGAAAACTAACTGAGGGGCAGGGAGAACAAGAGATGTTTCAGAAGCAGAGAGGAGTTACTGGACCTAAATCATGGGGAGCCCTCAGGCACCATTCCCAGAGTGGCAGCAATGAGCTGGTACTAGCGTTTGGCCACAGTTTCTTCAAGGAGGAGCAGACAGCCACACAGCCTGCTCACATCTTCGGAGCCAGAAAAGAACGGCACTCTTGGCAAAAGCTAAGTACTTGCGTATATTTTTCTGCGCCCCCACCCACCCACAAGCTGGCTTCAGCGGCTGAGTTCCCTGGGCCTGATATAGGCCCTGTTGAGCTCTTAGAGTCATCTTCCTGGCCTTGGAAAAGGAAAAAATTTACAATTGGGGGAAAAGATAATTTGCCAGCTCCACTAACAAGGGAAGCTCAGGACAGAACTGGCTACTGTCCAGGCATAAATGGTCCATGGACTTTGAATACTTTCCCCTCTGCATGGACCTGTGTGGGCCTATTTCAGGAGAATAGGCCCTTGTTGGCAGACTCCAACCATTTCAGCTGTGCGGTGGCAAATTGGGTGTTTGAAGTTTGACATTGCTTTGCCTATTAAACAGGGTTCTCACCTACCCACATCAGGGACCTAAGAACTGGTAGCTCCACTCAGGTCACCCAGCCACCCACGACAGGGGTCCAAGGATAAATGGTACCTCCCAGTCCTTACAACCAAAAACTTCTGGTGTCCATGGTCCATCTGCAGAACCCACCCACCTGTATACTCTAGCGATCAAGGACAGCTTTCCTGAGAGAAATGTGGGGGATGATTCTCAGCCTCCTGCCTTGTTCAGAGTGTGACCCCTTGCTGCAACCAGATACCGCTACCTACACCACTCACTCCTGCCCCACTAAGACTTCACTTGATGATCAGCTACCTGGACACCTGAGCTGAATTCATACTAGAAAACTGAATGGACGCCTAGACTGATATACCTGATAACAGCTCTACCCATCTAGGGACAGGGCAACAGACCACCAAAGGAGAAAATAATCAAGCTAGCTCACTCAAGTAACCCATTTGGGCATATCAAAATAAAACAAATCAAGAAGCTACCACAGTAAGTAAACATAAAATAAACTAATACACAACTTATAGATGGCTCAGAGATAACAGTCAATATCAAGTCACATAAAGAAACAGACCATGATTGCCTCAACAAAGCTCTCAAAACAAAGAATCCAGGGATCTTCTAGACGAAAGTACGTTCCTGGAATTACCAGAGGCAGAATACAAAAGATTAATATACAGAACACTTCAAGACATCAGGAAGGAAATAAGGCAATATGCAGAACAAGCCAAGGAACACACAGATAATGCAATTGAAGAAATTAAAAAGACTTTTCAGGAACATAATGAAAAATTTAATAAACTGGAAAAATCCATGAACAGACAGCGATCAGAAATTCAGAAGATTAACAATAAAATAACAGAAGTAGACAACACAATAGAAAGTCAGAGGGGCAGAATTGAGCAAGTAGAAGGCAGAATTTGTGAACTTGAAGATAAATCACTTGGCACTAATATATTTGAAGAAAAATCAGATAAAAGAATTTTAAAAAATGAAGAAACTTTAAGGATCATGCGGGACTCTACCAAGAGAAATAACCTATGAGTGACTGGAGTAAGTAAACAGGGAGAGATAACAGAAAACACAGAGAGAATTGTTGAAGATTTGTTGGCAGAAAAATTCCCTGATATTGTGAAAGATGAGAAGACATATATTCAATATGCTCATTGAACTCCACATAAGGTAGATCTCAAAAGAAAGTCACCAAGGCATACTATAATCAAGCTTGCCAAAACCAAAGATAAAGAGAGAATTTTAAGAGCAGCTAGGGATATTTTTTTTTTTAGGGATACACAAAAAGTCACATAAAAAGGAGAGTCAATAAGAATAAGTTTGTACTACTCGGCAGAAACCATGCAGACAAGAAGGCAATGGGATGACTTATTTAAAAAATTGAATGAAAAGAATTGCCAGCCAGGAATCATATATCCAGTAAAACTGTCTCTTAAATATGAAGGAGAAATTAGGATGTTTGCAGATAAACAGAACTTTAGGGAATTCGTAAAAACCAAACTAAAACTACAAGAAATACTAAGGGGAGTTCTTTGGCTAGAAAATCAATAATATCAGGTATCAACACAAGACTAGAACACTAGGCAGAGCAACCAGAAGTCAACCCAGACAGGGAAATCAAAAAAATAAAGCAAGATTAAAAAAACGCTCAAAACAGGGTAACAGTGATGTTACTATGTAAAAGAAGAGAACATTAAAACAAGAGGGATTAAGAAATGTAGTCATAGATCTTCCACATGGAGAGGAAGATAAGGCAGTACAAAGAAATAAAAGTTAGGTTTAAATTTAGAAAAATAGGGGTAAATAATAATTTAACCACAAAGGAGACAAACTATCCTGCACATGATAATAAAATAGAAGAGAAAAATACAGACTCAACAGAAACAAAATCAACAATAACGAATATGAGGAAAAGACAATATATAATGATAATTTACTCACCACATATAACTAAGTGGGAAAAAGAAACTGTCAACAACACGCAAAAAAAGACATAAAAATAATAGCACTAAATTCATACCTATACATAATTACGCTGAATGTAAATGGACTAAATACATCAATAAACAGACAGAGAGTGGCAGAATGGATTAAAGAACATGATCCATCTCTATGCTGCCTATGAGAGACTCACCTTAGACTTAGAAACACAAACAAACTATAACTCAAGGTATGAAAAAAATATATCAAGCAAACAACAATCAAAAAAGAGCAGGAGTGGCAATATTAATTTTTTATAAAATAGACTTTAAAGTTAAATCCATCATAAAGGATAAGGAAGGACATTATATAATGATTAAAGGGACAATATCCTGCATCCAATGACAGGACTGCAAGATACATAAAACAAAATCTATCAGCATTGAAAAGTGAGATAGACAGCTTCACAATAATAGCAGGAGACTTCACACACCATTTTCAGTGAAGGACAGTACATCCAAAAAGAAGCTCAGAAAAGACACAGAAGATCTTAATGCCACAATAAAACACCTTGACCTCATAGACATATACAGAACACTCCACCCAACAGCAACCAAATATGCTTTCTTTTCTAGTGCACATGGAACTTTCTCTAGAATAGACCACACAATAGGTCATAAGGCAAGCCTTAGCAGAATCCAAAATATTGAAATATTACAAAGTGTTTTATCAGACCATAGGGCCATAAAAATATAAATCAATAACAGAATTCATGTACACCAACAAAAAAAAACATCAAAGAGGAAATCATCAAGTCAATATCATTTATACTAGCTACCAAGAAGATAAAAAAACTTAGGAATAAATCTTACCAGAGATGTAAAACACTTATACAAAGAAAACTGCAAAACACTTCTGCAAGAAACCAGAAGAGACCTACATAAGTGGAAAAACACACCTCGCTCGTGGATAGGAAGACATAACATTATAAAAATGTCTATTCTACCAGAAGAGATCTATAGATTTAATGCAATTCTGATCCAAATTCCAATGATGTTCTTTAATGAGATGGAGAAACAAATCAACAACTTCATATGGAAGGGAAAGAGGCCCCAGATAAGTAAAGCATTACTGAAAAAGAGCAAAGTGGGAGGCCTTACTCCACCTGATTTTAGAACCATTATACTGTCACAGTCGTCAAAACGGCCTGGTACTGGTACAAGAACAGATACATAGACCAATGGAGCAGAATTGAGAATACAGACATAAATCCATCCACATATGAGCAGTTGATACTTGACAAAGGCCACAAAACAGTTAAATGGAGAAAAGACAGTCTTTTTAACAAATGGTGCTGGAATAACTGGATATCCATCTACAAAAATTGAAACAAGACCCATACCTAACTCCATGCACAAAACTGATCAAAGACCTAAATATAAAACCTGAAACGATAAAGATCATGAAAGAAAAAATAGGGACTATATTAGGAGCCCTAATACATGGCATAAACTGTATACAAAATATTAACAATGCAGAAGAATAGCTAGATAATCGGGATCTTCTAAAAATCAAGCACCTATGCTCATCCAAAGACTTCATCAAAAGAGTAAAAAGATTACCTACAGACTGGGAAAAAGCTTTTAGCTATGATATTTCCCATCAGCACATCAGCTCTAAAATCTACATGATACTGCAAAAACTCAACTACAAAAAGACAAATAACCCCATTAAAAAATGGGCAAAAGATATGAACAGACACTTCACTAAAGAAGACATTCAGGTAGCTAACAGATAGATGAGGAAATGCTCACGATCATTAGCCATTAGAGAAATGCAGATCAAAACTACAATGAGATTTTATCTCACTCCAACAAGGTTGGCATTAATCCAAAAAACACAAAACAATAAATGTTGGAGAGGCTGTGGAGAAATTGGAACACTTATACACTGCTGGAGGGAATGTAAAATGGTACAACCCTTTGGCGCTTTCTTAAAAAGCTATAAATAGAATTACCATAAGATCCAGCAATCCTACTCCTTGGAATATACCCTAGAGCAATAAGAGCCTTTACATGAAGAGATATATGCACACCTGTGTTCATTGCAGCACTGTTTACAATAGCAAAAAGATGGAAGCAAACAAGGTGCCTATCAACGGATGAATGGTTAAATAAATTATGGTATATTGACACGATGGAATGCTATGCATCAATAAAGAATCCATACAAGAAAATGAAGAGAATCCTAAGCTCATACACTTGATAGCAGCACTGGCCATCTGGTGTTAGGACGTTAGAGCTTTAAAGGCTAAAATAATCAACCTAGCTCACTCAAGCAACCTATTTAGGTATGTCAAAACAAAACGAAGGAAGAAGCTACGATACAGTAACTCAAAAACCAAAATTAAACCCACTGCTGTCAAGTCAACATACATAAAATAAACTAATACTATATAACTTATAGATGGCTCGGAGACAGCAGTCAATATCAAATCATGTAAAGAAGCAGACCATGATCGCTTCAGCAAGTTCTCATAACAAAGAATCAAGGTATCTCCTGGATGAAGGTGCATACGTGGAATTACCAGATGCAGAATACAAAAGATTAATATACAGAACTCTTCAAGACATCAGGAACGAGATCAGGAAGGAGATAAAGCAATATGCAGAACAAGCCAAGGAACACACAGACAAAGCAGTAGAAGAAATTAAAAAGGTTATTCAAGAACATAATGAAAAATTTAATAAGCTGCAAGAATCCATACAGAGACAACTACCAGAAATTCAGAAGATTAATAATTAAATTACAGAATTGGACAACTCAATAGAAAGTCAGAGGAGCAAACTTGTGGAAGTGGAAGCCAGAATTAGTGAGATCGAAGATAAAACACTTGGCAATAAAAAATTGAAGAAAAATCAGATAAAAGAATTTTTTAAAAAACGAAGAAACCCTGAGAATCATGTGGGACACTATCAAGAGAAATAACCTACAAGGGATTGGAGTACCAGAACAGGGAAGGGTAACAGAAAATATAGGGAGAATTGCTGAAGATTCGTTGGCAGAAAACTTCCCTGGTATTGTGTCACGTCTTTCAGAAGTTAAATTTCCAAGTATCTGAGATGTACACCCATTCTTTTTATTAGTATTGTGATAAATATATATGGTATACACAGAAGACTCCACCTAACAGCAGCCAATTATACTTTCTTTTCTGGTACATATGGAACATTCTCTAGAATAGACCACATAGGTCATAAAGCAAGCCTTAGCAGAGTCCAAAACAACGAAAAATGAGAAAGCACCTTCTCTGACCATAAGACGATGAAAGTGGAAATCAATAACACAAAAAGCAGGGAAAAATAATCAAACACTTGGAAACTGAACAATACCCTGCTCTAAAACGACTGGCTTACAGAAGGCATTAAGGATGGAATAAAAAATTCATAGAATCCAATGAGAATGAACATACTTCCCACTGGAACCTTTGGGACACAGCTAAAGTAGTGCTCAGAGGTCAATCTATATCAATAAATGCACACATCCAAAAAGAAGAAAGGGCCCAAATCAAAGAATTATCCCTACAACTTGAACAAATAGAAAGAGAGAAACAACAGAAACCCTCAGGCACCAGAAGAAAGCAAATAATAAAAATTAGAGCAGAATTAAATGAAATAGAAAACAGAAAAACCGTTGAAAGAGTTAACAAGACCAAAAGCTGGTTCTTTGAAAAAACTAACAAAATTGATAACTCATTGGCCAAACTGACGAAAGAAAAACAGGAAAGGAAGCAAATAACCCAAATAAGAAATGAGATGGGCAATATCACAACAGACCCAACTCAAATTGATCAGATTACAATGAAAAATTGTACTCTACCAATATGAAAATCTAGAATGGATGAATTCCTAGAAACACACTACCTACCTAAACTAACACAAAGAGAGGTAAAACAACTAAATTAACCCATAACAAAAGAAGAGATTGAAAAGGTAACTTAAAAACTCCCCACAATAAAAAAGTCCTGGCCAGGATAGCTTCACTGCAGAGTTCTAACAAACATTCAGAGGGGAGTTAACACCACTGCTACTAAAGGTATTTCAGAACATAGATAAGGATGGAATACTCCCAAACTCATTCTATGAAGCCAGCATATCCCTAATACCAAAACCAGGTAAAGACACCATAAAAAAAAAATACAGACCTACATCCCTCTTGAACTTTGATGCAAAACTCCTCAACAAAATTCTAGCCAACAGAATTAAACAACATATCAAAAAAATAATTCACCTTGACCAAGTGGGATTCATACCAGGTATGCAGGAATGGTTCAAAAATAGAAAAAGAATTAATGTAATCCATCATATAAAGAAGACTAAAGAGAAGAAGACATGACCCTATCAATTGATGCAGAAAAGGCATTTGACAACGTTCAACACCAATTCATGATAAAAACTCTCAGCAAAATAGGAATAGAAGGAAAATTACTCAACACAATAGAGGGCATTTGTACAAAGCCAACAGCCAGCATGACCCTAAATGGAGAGAGTCTCAAAACATTCCCCATGAGATCAGGAACCAGTCAAGGAGACTCTTTATCACGACTCTTACTCAACATTGTGCAGGAGGTCCTAGCCAGAGCAATTAGGCTAGATAAAGAAATAAAGGGCATCCAGATTGGTAAGGGAGAAGTCAAAGTATCTCTGTTTGCAGATGACATGATCTTATATGCAGAAAAGCCTAAAGAATCCTCAAGAAACCTACTGAAACTAATAGAAGAGTTCAGCAGAGAATCAGGATACAAAAATCAGCTGGATTCCTCTACACCAACAAAAAGAACATCGAAGAGGAAATCACCAAATCAGTATCATTTACAGTGCTCCTAAGAATATAAAATACTTAGTAATAAACCATACCAGAGATGTAAAGGACGTATACAAAGAAAACTAGAAGACACTACTACAAGAAACCAAAAGAGACCTACATAAATTGAAAAACATACCTTGCTCATGGATAGGAAGGCTTATCATTGTAAAAATGTCTATTCTACCAAAGCAATCTATAGATACAATGCAATTCTGATCCAAATTCCAACAACACTTTTTTAATGAGATGGAGAAACAAATCACCAACTTCATGTAAGGAAAAGAGGCCCCGGATAAGTAAAGCATTACTGAAGAAGTACTGGTACTGGTACAACAATAGATACATAGACCAATGGAACAGAATTGAGAATCTAGACATAAATCCATTCACATACGAGCAACTGATATTTGACAAAGGCCCAAAGTCAGTTAAATAGGGAAAAGACAGTCTCTTTAACAAATGTTGCTGGCATAACTGGATATCCATCTGCAAAAAAAATGAAGCAAGAACCATACCTCACACCATGCACAAAAACGAACTTAAAATGGATCAAAAATCTAAAACAATGAAGATCATGGAAGAAAAATAGGGACAATGCTAGGCTCCCAAATACATGGCATAAATAGTATACAAATCATTACTAACAATGCACAAACACCAGAAAAGAAACTAGATAACTGGGAGCTCCTAAAAATCAAACACCTATGCTCATCCAAAGACTTCACCAAAAGAGTAAAAAGATTACCTACAAACTGGGAAAGAGTTTTTAGCTATGACATTTCCAAGCAGTGTCTGATCTCTCAAATCTACATGACACTGCAAAAACTCAACTACAAAAAGACAAATAACCCCATTAAAAAATGGGCAATGGATATGAACAGGCACTTCACTAAAGAAGACGTTCAGGTAGCTAACAGATACATGAGAAAATGCTCACGATCATTAGTCATTAGAAAAATGTAAATCAAAACTACAATGAGATTCCAACTCACCCCAACAAGGCTGGCAGTAATCCAAAAAATGCAAAATAATAAATTTTGAAGAGATTGTGGAGAAACTAGAACACTTATACCCTGTTGGTGGGAATGTAAACTGGTACAATCACTTTGGAAACCAATCTGGTGCTTCCTTAAAAAGCTAGAAATAAAACTACCATACAATCCAGCAATCCCACTCCTTGGAATATATCCTAGAGCAGTAAGAGCCTTTACACGAACAGATATATGCTCACCAATGTTCATTGCAGCTCTGTTTACAATAGCTAAAAGATGGAAGCAACCAAGGTGCCCATCAACAGATGAATGGATAAATTATGGTATAGTCACACAATGGAATACTATGCATTGATAAAGAACAATGATGAATCCGTGAAACAATTCATAACATGGAGGAATGTGGAAGACATTATGCTGAGTGAAATTAGTCAGTTGTAAAAGGACAAATATTGTATGAGACTACTATTATAAGAACTTGAGAAATAGTTTAAACAGAGAAGATATTCTTTGATGGCCATGAGAGTGGGGAGGGAAGGAGAGAGGGGGATATTCACTAATTGGATAGTAGACAAGAAGTATTTCAGGTGAAGTGAAAGACAACACACAATACAGGAGAGGTCAGCACAACTGGACTAAACAAATAGCAAAGAAGTTTCCTGAATAAACTGAACACTTCAAAGACCAGTGTAGTGGGGGGGGGGGTGTTGGGGGCCATGATTTCAGCGGACATCTAGGTCAATCAGCATAATAAAATCTATTAAGAACACATTCTGCATCCCACTTTGGAGAGTGGCATCTGGGGTCTTAAATGCTAGCAAGCAGCAATCTACTACGCATCAATTGGTCTCAACAAACTTGAAGCAAAGGAGAATGAACAACACCAAAGACACAAGGTAATTGTGAGCTCAAGAGGCAGGAAGGGCCCCATAAACCAGAAATTCCATCAGCCTGAGACCAGAAGAACTAGATGGTGCCTGGCTACAACCGATGACTTCCCTGACAGGGAACACAACAGAGAACTCTTGATGGAGCAGGAGGGCAGTGGGATGCAGATCTCAAATTCTCATAAAAAGACCAGACTTAATGGTCGGACTGAGACTAGAAGGACCCTGGAGGTCATGGTCCCCATACCTTCTGTTAGCCCAAGACAGGAACTATCCCCAAAGCCAACTCTTCAGACAGGTATTGGACTGGACTTTAAGATAGAAAATGATACTGGTGAGGAGTGAGCTTCTTGGCTCAAGTAGACACATGAGACTATGTGGGCAGCTCCTGTCTGGAGGGGAGATGAGAGGGCAGAGGGTTTCAGAAGCTGTCCAAATGGACACGAAAATAGAGTGGAGACAAGAGCTGTGCTGTCTTATTAGGGGGAGGGCAACTAGGAGTATATAGCAAGGTATATATAAATTTTTATATGAGAGACTAACTCGATTTGTAAACTTTCACTTAAAGCACGATAAAAATTATAAAAAAAAAGCTTGTAAACAGCCATCTCAAATACATCTACCCTGACCAGTAGATGCAGAAGAAACCAAAGACACAAGGTAACTAGGAGCTCAAGAGACAGAAACCCCAAAAAAACCAAACCCAGTGCCGTCTAGTCAATTCAGACTCAAAGCTACCCTATAGGACAGGGTAGAACTGCCCATAGAGTTTTCAAGGAGTGCCTGGTGGATTCGAACTGCTGACCCTTTGGTTAGCAGCCGTAGCACTTAACCACTATGCCACCAGGGTTTCCAAGAGACAGAAAGGGCCACATAAACCAGAGACTCCATCAGAAAACCAAAGACACAAGGGAAATATTAGTCCACAGGACTAATGCACCACAAGTACCACAGCCTCCACCAGCCTGAACCCGTAACAACTTGATGGTTACCACCAGCCGCTCTGACAGGGATCTAAATAGAGGGCCCAGGACAGAGCAAGAGAAAACTCTAGAACAAAACTCTAATTCACACACACACACAAAAAAAGACAAGACTCACTGGTCTGACAGAGATCGGAGGAACTCCCTAGACTGTGGACTCAGAACTGAAGCTAATCACAAAGTTCACCCTTCAGCCAAAGATTAGGGAGAGCTTTAAAACAAACAGTAACACAAGTGAGGAATGTGCTTCTTAGTTCAATCATGTATATGAGACCAAATGGGCAACACCTGCCCAAAAGCAATGATGAGAAGGCAGGAAGGGACAGGAAAAATGGACAGATGGAAACAGGGAACCCGGGGTGGGGAAGGGGAGAGTGTTGACACATAGTAGGAATTGCAATGTTGCAAAACAATTCATGTATAAATTGTTGAATGAGAAACTGATTTGCTTTGTAAACTTTCACATAAAGCACAATTAAAAAAAAACAATTTTATTTCTATATATTAAAAAAATATATATTAGCACTGAACAATTGGCAATTGAAATTTAATAATCAGTATGATTTAAACTAGCACTAAAAGTTGAATATGTAGGCATATGTGTAGCAAAACGTGGTAAAATCTACAAAAAACTAATAAAAGATGTTTTTGAAAATAAGTAAATGGAAAAATATACCATGTTCGTGGATTGGAAGTCATTATTGTTAAGATATCAGTTTTTCCAAAATTGGTTTCCAGAGCCCCAGAAGAGATGCGTATGTATGAAAACATGATTTATATAGAAGTGGTGTTGCAAAGAGATGGCAATTCATTGCCATCAAGTCAATTCTGACTCATAGAGACCGTATAGGACAGAGTCCAAAAAAAACAAAAAAAACCCAAACCCAGTGCCATTGAGTCGATTCCGACTCACGGCAACCCTATAGGACAGGGTAGAACTGTCCCATAGAGTCTCCAACGAGCATTTGGTGGATTCGAACTGCCGACCCTTTGGTTAGCAGCTGTAGCACTTAACCACTGTGTCACCAGGGCTTCCTACGACAAGAGTAAAGCCACATGTATTATTCACTGTGAAACTGGGGAAATGACTATCCTTATGATTCACAGTATATACGAAAATCAATGTGAAGGATGAAAATATAAAATAATGCTACTCAAACATTAATGTGCATCAGAAATACCTAGAGGGCTTGTTAATACACAGGTTTTTAGGCCTTTATCTACGTATTTTGATGTGTAGGTCTAAGTGAGACTCACAAATTTGCATTTCTAACAAGTTCCCAGGTGATGCTGATCCTATTGATTTGGGTGTCACATTTTAAGAACAATTGATATAAAACTTTTAGGAATAAAAATAAGATGTTATCTTTATAATTATGAGGTGGGGAGGATTTCTTAATAATAACACAAACATCAAAGTATAAAGGAAAAGATTGAGGTCAACTACATTAAAACCAAAACCTGTTTGTCAAAGACACATTAGAATTAAAAGGTAAGCCACAATCAGTGGATATATTTGCATCACATATAACTGACAAATTATTATTATCCGAGATACAGAAATAACCCTAATGTATCAATAAGAAAAGCTCTATCAACCTATTTAAAAAATGCAGAGAATGCATGATCAGACATTTCACAGAAAAGGAAATATAACCAGTCTATGAATATAAAAAAATTTTTTATGAATATATAAATTATGATTTTTTTAAAAAAAATTTTAATAGGTTTAATACAAATTATATTATGGTGAGATACAATTTATACTCACCAGGTTGGCAAAAATTAAAAAGTCTGACAATATCATGCATTGGCAAGGATATGGATCAACGGAAATTTTCATACCCTGCTGGTGAAAGAGTAAATTTCCCTTGAGTAAGTATTTGAGATTATCTAGTAAAGTTGTACATGTGCATACCTTTCAACTCAACAACACTTCTAGGCATTTCCCTCAAGATATAGCAAAAGACACATGTAAGAAATCTCATAACAGCAATGTTCATCATGACAGGAAAACCTGAATACAACCCAAATGTCCACCGGCGGTTGATGGGGTAAGAAATTGTGTCAGACTCACCCAATGGGCCAGATGTGTTAATAGGCCACAGCTACGAACATCAATATGAATGAATCTTCAAAATACAATTTCGAGCAATAGGAACGGAAGCATATATATGGTATCATTTTATTTATATAAAGTTTAAAACCAAGAGAATGTAAACAATATATTGTTTAGAGTTGCATACACAAATATTAAAATCATTTAAAAAAAAAGAATCGTCAATACAAAATTTAGGATTGTGGTTACCTCTGCAGTGTAGGAAGTGGGATGAGGTTGGGAAACAATATAAAATGCAACTCTAAATTATCAGTATTCTGTTTCTGAAGCTGGGCTCAGGGAACATGGATATTCTTTTATTATTATCCTTTAAACTACACAATGCATTTCACACATATGGTAGTTTCCTCTTGCCTTCCAATTCAAATCAAAAATTTTTCTGTTATGCTTTCTAGGCCCTGAGTAATCTCGTCCTTCCCTATCAATTTGTTTGCTACATGTTTTTGTTGTTAGCTGCCTTCTAATCAGCCCCTGACTTATGACAATCCCATGCACAGCAGAACAAAATAGTGCCCGATCCTGTGCCATTGCTATGATTTAGTTGCAGATCGAACTTCTGTGATCCACAGGGTTTTCATTGGCTGATTTTCAGAAGTAGATTGCTAGCCTTTTCTTCCTAGTCTGCCATAGTCTAGAAACGCTGCTGAAACCTGTTCAGCATCATAGTAACATGAAAGTCTCCACTGACAGATGGGTGGCGGCTGCACACGAGATGCATTGGCCAGGACTTGAACCTCGTCTTCTGTATGGAAGGCGAGAATTCTACCACTGAACCATCAATGCCCCTAGCATGTACTCTACCTTCCATGTATTGTCTTATGCTATTTCCCTTACCTCAAATGTTCTTTTAAGCCAAACCTATTCGTTAAGTCTAACTTCACGCCCCAGCGTCTCTGTGAAAAATTCCCCAGATATCCAATCCTGTGTTTACTTCACCCTGTTTGCTTTTAGAATTAGTAGCTCAGCACCACACAGTGTAGTTAGTACTTGATTGGTCTCTGATTTATATGTTTAACATTTGTGTCATTAGTGGTGTCACTGCATGCTTCTTTCGCATTTTGTTAGAACCTAGCACAGTTCTGGACTCACCAAACATATTCAATAAATACTTGTACATTACTGAAATTGTTTAAAAATATGTATTAATGGAATTTATTAAAATTTTATGTAGATTAAATGTATTCAAGCATACACAGAATATAAGCACAAAAATAATCAAGTAGAGGCTCTGCTGTAATAAAAAAAAATTAATACATAGGGGTTATTTGCCTTTGGTACAACATACATAGGCAAATGTTGTTGTTAGATGCCCTCAAGTCAATTTCGACTCATAGCGACCCTGTGTACAACAGAACGAAACACTGTCGGATCCTGTGTCATTCTCACAATCATTGCTGTGTTTGAGCCTGTTGATCCAGCCACTGTGTCAATCCATCTTGTTGAGGCCAAGACCCTCAATGAGATGTAGGCAAATGGACATTACTAAATTGAGTGAAAGCAATCCATTTAGTTGAATCACTGAATATATTACATACAAGGATTAGAAACACTGAATGAGTGGACTCCACATTACTGAAATTTGAGCGACTGCTTAGGATAAAGTTAAAATATTAACTGACATCTAGCCTTATACAAGGAGCCATGGTGGTACAGTGGTTAAGCACTTGGCTGCTAACCGAAAGATCGGTGGTTCGATTCCACCAGCAGCTCCACAGGAGAAAGATGTGGCAGTCTGCTTCTGTAAAGATTACAGCCTTGGAAACCCTATGATGCAGTTCTACTCTGTCCTAGAGGGTTGCTATGAGTCAAAATTGACATCATGGTGATGAGATTGGTTTCGATTTAGCCTCATACAGATTTTCCATTTGGCTTGTGAACTCCCTTCTCCAAAACTCTAACTTGCCTCAAACTACTATTTTTTCTCAGATGCATGTCAGAGCAGATTTAACATTGTAATACCATAGTGTTTTACAGGAGCATTGCTGCACTAGCTGTTTTCTTCTAGCTGCAAAACCACTGAATTGAAGTAATATTATTTCATAGATAAAATAAAATGCCTTTTATTTTCCTAGAACTCTTCATCTAGTCCAGTTGTAAACCTTTGTAATGAGCTCTCACACAGTGGCGCCGATTCTCTTGAAGTCTTTCTGAAATCTGCTGAGCTCGATCTCTTTGAATTTGGACATAAAAATTCTGGTTTGTTAGGTGTGATGGTTAATGTTACGCGTCAACTTGGCTAGGCTATGATTCTCAGTATTATGTAATTATCGTCCATTTTGTGATCTGATGTGAGGGGTGTTTCCTTGGGGGTGTGGCCTGCATCCAATATATGTGGGTGTTCAGCAAAGCTATCTCTCTCTTGATCCTACATCGAACTCGTCATCATCTGACCTCTAGTCCTTGAAACATTAGCCAGCAGCCTGCTGGACTGCAGATTTGGGGTTCATCAGCCTCTGCAAGCACGTGAGTCAGGAGGATCCTCCATCCTGATGCCTGACCCATGAATTTGGGACTTGCCAGCCTTCACAATTGCCTGAGACATTTCCTTGAAATAAATTTTTCTCTCCCTCTCTCTCTCTATACATATAGAAACCCTGGTGGTACAGTGGTTAAGAGCTCAGGCTGCTAACCAAAAGGTTGGCAATTTGAATTCACCAGCCACTCCTTGGAAACCCTATAGGGTTGCTATGAGTCGGAATCAACTCGATGGCAACAGGTATATGTGTGTGTATATATATATACAGACATATATGTCTATAAGAGTACACTTCACTGGTTTTGTTCCTCTAGAGAACCCAGCCTAAAACACTAGGCAATAGAACAATTCTATTGTTGTTTCCAGGCTTGCTTTCTCTAGGAGATTTCTTGGTAGATACAAAGAAAACTGATCAAAAATTTGGCTTATAAACAATATTCAGAAACACCACACGACACAGTGTCAGTTGGTTTGTTTTGTGATGAAACAAAATGAAAGAGGGTTTCAGACAAACTTCCCTTCATCAGGGTTCCAACTATTTCCTTCTGTGTCTGCAGCTTATCCAACAGTTTTATCTTTGTTATATCAGCATTGCTCTTTCACCAAAGGACTCACATACCAGATAATGTGCTTTAATCAAAATTGGAGCCTGAAAGCCAAGACCACCAACAAAAGCAGTGGACCCACATCAGAATGCCAAATCTGAAACTGCCAGTTTTTAATGTACTGCTCAGTGCAAGACCATCTAAAGAGTAAATCTTGAAAACACTGACTAACAAAAAAAGTGGCACTGATTTTGTTGAAAAGTTGAATATACTTGTTTCCTTTTTTTCCAATTCTTTTAAAATTAACGCTGTATTGGTCTTATATACCTATCCATTCTTGAATAGAAAAAGATATTTTAAGGAAATTAAGTGAGATACTTACAAAGCTTTGTGTTTTATAATAATCTTGTGTATTTCCTCACGGAGAAAATAATGCCCACAATTCAGAAAGTTGTGCCTTTCTTTTCATTTTATGTCATAAATGATGATACTTGGCATCATATCATTTGATTACTGTAAGTTCATTCTTACTGCTTTCGAGAATACAGGGAGAATTTATACATGTGGGAAATAATAATAAAAAGGGAAAGTATATTTTGGGTGGTGACACAGTGTAATTAAACATTAATAAACAATTTGAGTGTCCAGCGTATATTCTGAAATGAGTTGCTTAAAGAAGGGAATTTTTTTTAAAGAGAGAAAGAGGTTTAAGCTCAAAAAAGGAAGCTCTTTTCGGGATTCTTCTCCTGTATAGTATGACAAATTGTCAGAAGCTGAAATATTTGCTTATCGGAAAAGTGAGTCAGCTGAGATATATCAAGTACATTGATCAAAATCATTTATTTGGTTTAGCATCAGTATCAATACAACGATTGGGTAAATTTAGATTTTGTGTACTGTGATTGTATATGTTACATATTTGCTCCCATATTGAAGCTTTTCTACCTTCCTATAAACTCTGGAACAACAGCCCCTTTCCAACTCAGAGCAATAAGATGGAAGAGACAATGCAACTAGGGAATGTCCTGTACAGCTAAAGGCCATTTAAAAATTATCATGGAGATGTTTAGGATGAGATGAAAAGCTATTGTTCTTGGTATTTCATTTCTTTCAGATCCTGAAACCCTTAGTGTGTATGTTTGGGCTGAGAGGATAGAAGAGGGAAGTGGAAGGTGGAGAGTGAGTCAGGAGGGGGTGCGACCTGGACATGGTACAAGCGTAATGGTAATACTTCACTGCTGGTTTTATCAAAATATTTTCATAGTAAAATATGCCCTCTCAAGAAGCATTGACAGATGGAGTAAAGTAAAACAATTCACCATACCTGAGAATCGTGCGCAGCGCCAGCTGGACCCACTTAGAGGCTGTGAAGAAATGTCAGTCATTATTAAGGGAAGTCCTCTGAGACCAGGAAGCAGAAGATTGGTTTGCAAATGCCTTCCCTGTAGGGGCTCCGGTAACGTACTGCAATCTGAACCTGCGACCGTCACTCATTAACTCCGGTGCTAGTGGATCATTTTGTGTACTACAGCTCCAACTAATACTGATGATCCATTGATTGTATTTCATGAACCTACTCAATTCATTTGGAAATACAAGGGGTGGATGTTTGCTGGAGGCATTATATAATACTTCTCTCCTGAGAATTAATGTGTTGGTATTTGTAATGCACACTGAAGATGAAAATTGCTATATAAATAATAGCCATTATCCTGTGGTACATACAGCAGTAGATACTCCATTAGGAAAGGGAAAAAAAAAGACAACACTGTATGGCCATGATAAAAGGTCAGATGCTGGATGCAGGCTTCCATACCAGCCACCCACCTCCCTGCCCTCACCATGCATCGAGGTGAGGCTTTTCCAGTTCCAGTTTCCAGTCGCCTTGGTGTCAATTCCAACTCATGGCAACCCCAAGTGTGTCAGAGTAGAATTTTCAGAGTAGAACTGTGCTCCATAAGGTTTGCACTAGGTGATTTTTCAGAAGTAGATAACCAGATCTTTCTTCCAAGTCAGCTCGGGGTGGACTCAAACCTCCAACCTTTCAGTTGGCAGCTGAGCACGTTAACTGTTGGTACAACCCAAGGACTCCTGATGTAAGGCAAAAAAAAAAAAAAACCCATTGCTGTCTAGTCGATTCTAACTCATAGAGACCCTATAGGATAGAGTAGAACTGCCCCATAGAGTTTCCAAGGAGCACCTGGTGAATTCAAACTACTGACCTTTCGGTTAGGAGCCATAGCTCTTAACCACTACGACACCAGGGTTTCCTGGGGGTAAGGCAGTTGCCTTAAAATGTGCCACAGTTCAGTAAACCATGTATGAAGAGGAGGAAGACCTCATGATTAGCAGAAAACAAGATGTCTCTGCAGCCCCACTATGCTTGCAGAGTTGTTAATGCAATCTTAGCCTGTCTCCCAAGCCAGAAGTTTGCCATAGCAATGGTTTGCCCAGTTGATACTGCTAGCCCAGTGCTGCGGTGAGTGGGAAAGCCCTTTGCCGTGGTCACTGGCTCCCCCAGGTCTCTGGCTTGCCCAGTACTGACATTGCATAAAGTTACAAATGATAAAACTAAACTCAAATTTAAGTGGCTGTTCTCTTGTAATTAAAGTGCAAATTAAATTGGAAGCCTAGATAGAAATGTGCGTCATCCAAAAAGACACACTGACCTGTCTCTCATTCCATGAATGAGCCACTAGAAGGCTCACAGAAGCAGCTTTGTGTTTAAAAAGCTCCTTAATGCTAAGTAGCATTTAAGTACTGAACCTCAAATCTCACACAGACTTGGCCTTAAAATGGTTTAGGGAAGAAGGGATGTTCTGGACTAGAATATATTTCTAGAGCAGTTGTTTCCAGACTTTCAGATTTCACAAAACTTTAAAATGTCAGCATATACTTAGGGACAAGCATAGGGTTGGAAATTTTTTAATAACCCAAAATATATATATATATATACTATTATCATCATAAAGGAGCCTTGGCAGTGCAACAGTTAAGAACTTGGCTGCTAACCAAAGAGTTGGAGGTTTGAACCCAGCCAGCAGGTCCATGGGAGAAAGGCCTGGTGATCTGCTCCCATCAAGACTATTGTTAGGTGCCGTTGAGTCAGTTCCAGCCCATAGAGACCCTATGTACAACAGAGCGAAACACTGCCTGGTCCTGTGCCATCCCCTCAATCGTTTTTATGCTTGACCTCATTGTTGCAGCTACTGTGTCATTCCTTCTTGTTGAGGACCTTCTTCTTTTTCACTGACCCTCTACTTTACCAAGCATGATGTTCTTCTCCAGGGATTGATCCCTCTTAATAATATGTCTAAAGCATGTGAGACATAATCTCGACATCCTTGCTTCTAAGGAGCATTCTGGCTATACTTCTTCCAACACAGATTTGTTCCTTCTTTTGGCGGTTTATGGTGTATTCAATATTCTTCTTCAACATCACAATTCAAAAGCATCAATTCTCCTTCAGTCTTCTTTATTCATCATACAGCTTTTGCCTGCATATGAGGTGATTGAAAACACAATAGCTTGGTTCAGGCACACCATAGTCTTCAAGGTGACATCTTTGCTTTTTAACACTTTAAAGAGGTTTTTTGCAGCAGATTTCCCCAATGCTATGCATCATTTGATATCTTGAATGTTCCCTCCATGGGTGTTGATTGTGGGCCCAAGTAAAATGAAATTCTTGACAACTTCAATCTTTTCTCTGTTTATCATGATGTTGCTTATTGGTCCAGTTCTGAGGGGTTCTGTTTTCTTTATGTTGAGGTGTAATCCATACTGAAGGCTGTGGTCTTCGATCTTCCTCACTAAGTGCTTCAAGTCTTCCTCACTTTCAGCAAGCAAGATAGTGTCGTCTGCATAATGCAGGTTGTTAACGTGTCTTCCTCCAGTCCTGATGCCCTGTTCTTCTTCATATAATCCAGCTTCTCAGATTATCTTCCCAGCATACAGATTGAATAAGTATGGTGAAAAGATAAAACCCTGATGCATACCTTTCCTGACTTTAAACCGTGCAGTATTCCCTTGTTCTGTTTGAATGACTGCCTCTTGGTCTATGTATAGGTTCCTCATGAGTACAATTAAGTGTTCTGGAATTCCCATTCTTTGCAATGTTATCCATAATTTGTTATGATCCAAACAGTAGAATGCCTCTGCATAGTCAATAAAATACAAGTAAACATCTTTCTGGTATTCTCTGCTTTCAGCCAGGATCCACGTGACATTAGCTATGATATCCCTGGCTCTGTATCCTCTTCTAAATCTAGCTTGAATGTGTGGCAGTTCCCTGTCAATATACTGCTGCGGCCACTTTTGAATGATCTTCAACAGAAATTTTGCTTGCTTGTGACTGGGTCAAGATTACAGCCTAAAAAACCCATACAGTTCTACCCTGTCACATGGGGTCACTGTGAGTTGAAAAAAGACTGAATGACACCAAACAACAACAATACAACATAACACTATCATCGTAGGAGTCCCTGAGTGGTGCAAATGGTTAAGCATTTGTGATGGTTAAGATTGCATGTCAACTTGGCTGGCCCATGATTCTCAGTGTTCTGGCAGTTATATAATGTTGTGATAAATTCCCTGTTGAAATTTGATATGTGATCACCCCCATGATGGAATCTGCTGAGTGGTACTGGCAGGGGTGGGGCCTGTGATGGCTCACCCTTCCCTCAGCCTTCAATCTCTACACCACCTAATTACTTCCTGCTTGCCTTGCCAAGGTTTTTGGCTTGTTCTGGATCCAGCAGCTGCCCGTTGTTTTCTGACCTCCAGTTCTTGGGACTTGAGCTAGCAGCTTACTTGTCCATCTTGGGAATCATCGATCTTCAAAGCCTGTCATCAAGAGTCCTGCTTCCCAACCTGCTGATCTTGGGTTTGCCAGCCCCTGCAGCTATGTGAGTCAGGAGAAAGCTTGTGGTCTTGCCTGCTCATCTTGGGATTTGTTGACCTTCACAGCCTGTGAGTGAGAGCCCTACTGCCTGACCTGCTGGTCTTGGGTTCACGAGCTTCTGCAGAGGCGTGAATTGGGAGAGGACTCTATCCTGATCCACAGACTTGGGACACTTCAGCCTCTACAATCGCACGAGCTGTTTCTTTAATATAAATCTCTCTATTTGATTCTCTAGAGCACCCAGCCTAAGACAGCACTGGACTACTAACTGAAAATTTGTTCATCCAGACCCACCCAGAGATACCTCAGAAGTAAGGCCTGGTGATCTGCTTCTGAAAGGTCACAGCCTTGAAAACCTTATGGAGTGCAGTTCAACTCTGCACACTTAGGGTTGCCGTGAATCAGAATCAACATGATGGCAACTAACAATTATCGTCACTGAAAAAATAAAGTAGGTTTAAAAGTCAAAGAAGTAGGAAAGACTTAAATGCAGAATAAATGGATTGTCATGTGAAAGGGCATGTAACTAACTTACAACCATATATATGTACTTTATGTATATTGGGCAAGTTACCTCACCTGTCCATGCCTTTGGGTTCTTCACCTCTAAAAGAGGCAGTGCTATTTGTTATGAGTATTACAGGAACTAAAGTTCTTCGAACAATGCCTGGCACCCTATATTGGTGACATAAGAACTTCTTGTGTGTTGTGTGCATGAATGTGCACACGTATGTGCCTATAATTTCCTTATTAGTTTTGTTCATCATTATTACCATAGACCAATGATAACCTTATGTTGAACCAGCACTGATTCTCAGACTGCATTTGTAAACACTGGTGTAGAAGATCTACAGTAGTAGCCTATGATACAAGATAGTTCCACTATGGAACTGGAGTAGTTTATGATATGAGTCGGAATCGACTCGATGGCATTGGGTGGGTATAGGAGAAGAAAATGCTTCACCCTAATGAGTATTGGTTAATAATGATAGTCAACATCTACAAAGGTCTCCAGTGTCATATACCAAATACTTGTATTAATTACTTGGATGGAAATATAGATAATACTACCTAACATTAACTGAATACTTATAGGAGTCATCCATGTGTCCTCTCTTTCCTTCATCTCTCACATTCAACCCATAAACAAATTCTGTCATTTCTACTTCTAAAACATAATTCTGAATCTACATTCTCTCCCAATTTCCACTGCTAACACTCTAAGCCAAGTCACTATCATCTGCTTTACTTCCATACTACCTGGCCTTCCTGCTTCCACTCTTTTTATCTACAATCCATTTTCCATACAGCAGAGTAATCTTTTTTTAAACAAAAAGGAAGCCTTCCATTGGCTTCCCATTACACTTATAATAAAATCCAAAATCTTATCATAACAGAAAAGGCCCTGAATGATCTAGGCCCTGCCTAATTCTTTGACGACATCTTCTACTACTTTCCTCCATGTTCACAATGCTCTAGTAATACTGACGTCCATTATGTCCCTTGACTACCAGTAATCTTGTTCCTCTGTCAGGGCCTTTAACTTGTTGCTCTCTTTGCCTGGAGCAGTCTTCTCCCGGTTGTTCATGTGTCTGGCTTTATCATCTCATGCAGGCTTTAGCACAAATAATGCCTCTTTAAAGATATATCCCCTACCTACTTCCTTTATCTCTTTAACCTATTTTTTTTTATAACACCACACTCTGAACTTATTTCAGTTATTCATTTCTGTATATGTTCTTTTTTCTGTGTTGTTCTTATACCTCAGAATGCAAGTCGTATGAGGGAAGAGTCTCTATTTGCCTTATTCAATGGTATATACCTACCATCTCTTAGACTTAGAACAATGCCCAGCAAGTACTAGGTTTTCCGATAAATGTTTATTGAAAGAATAAATGAATGACTCTTTCAGGTATCATGCTAAATTTTTTATAAACATTGTTAAATGTAATCCACATAACAACCTTATAAAGTAACTATATTAGTGTCCTCATTTTACAGATAAAGAAGCTGAGCTTAGACAGTTAAGTGAATTCTCAAAGGCAATAGAGATAATAAATGTCAATGCTGGAACCCAGATACAGGATTTAACTCTGACTCCAGAGCCCATTCACATAATCTTATGCTATATTCCCTCTTTCTCCTTATCTAACTTAATAAGAAAATCCTTATCAAGTTTCAGATACAAAAATCTAAAAAAAAAAAAGCAAATATATTGGAAGACTGAACTACAAACTCACAAGTTAACTACTACAGACTAGAATGATGATCCAAAACTAATAAAATGAAACAGAATATGCATTTTAAGTGCCGCATGGAAACCCTGGTGGCGTAGTGGTTAAGAGCTACTGCTGCTAACCAAAAGGTCGGCAGTTCGAATCCACCAGGTGCTCCTTGGAAACTCTATGGGGGCAGTTCTACTCTGTCCTATAGGGTCACTATGAGTTGGAATTAACTCGATGGCAATGGGTTTGGTTTTGGGTATTAAGAGTTGTGCTCTTAATGTTTAAAGAATCAGCTGAAAAAAGTATGGATGAGGGGAACTTTGGCTAATAAACAGTATGAAAAAGATCTGGAAGTTTATTTGACTGTAAGTTCAATGTGAACATAGCATGATGTGGCTGCCAAAACAGAACAAAGCAAAGCAAAACAAAAGAGAAACTGGAATTTTCATTGATCAGAATATCACTATCAATTATTCAGGCCAAATGTTAAGGGAGAAGTAGGCAAACTAGAGATTGATCAATGAAAAGTGACCAAGAACATGAAGTGCCAGTGTAATGATTAATTTTTTGTGTCAACTCAACTAGCCTTTGGCGTCCAGTCGTTCGGTCAAACACTAGTGTAGATGTTGGTATGAAGGTATTTACATACAATTAACACTTACAATTGTTTGATCTTAAGTAAAGCTAATTACCCTCCATGAGAAGGGTTGGCTTTATCCAATCAGCTGAAAGCCTTAAGAGCAAAAAATGAGGTTTTCTGAAGGAGAAAAACTCTGTCTCAAGACTGAAATACAGATATTCTGCTAGGGTTAAGCCCCCACAATTGTGTGAGCCAATTCCTTAAAATAACTTCTCTCTCTCTTTATATATAAAGGCTCTTTCTCTGGAGAACTTGGTGCTATTTCTCTGAAGAACTCTAATACAGTCAGAATTGCTCACATAATAAGTCACAGCTGGAAGAGCTGGGTGCACATACCCTAGATCAGAAAACAAAAGGGCTGAAAGTGATAAAGGACTACCATTTGGAGGATGAGTATTCATTGTTTTTCCCCGAGGAAGAAATGTGACCAATGAATGGACGTAAGGGGACCTAGATTGCAGTTCAATATATGGAATACCTTTCTGATACTTCATTTTAAAAATGGATCCCATTGCCTCACAAAGAATGAGATGCTTTCACTAGAAATTTTCAAAAAGAGGCAAGAAAGCACTGGGCAGGAATATTATAGATGCATTTTTGCATAGGGAAGGAAGTTGGACTAGATAGGCAATCCACAAGCCTCAGTCCAATAACTGCTGCCAGACTAAAAAAAAAATGCAGATGCCTGGGCAACACCCAGTAGATCTGCCAAGAAGGCACAGTGATAAGAATTTTCCAAAAAGATCCATAAGAATTCATGGAACCATAGGAAGATTATGGGATTATGAGCTTCTTTATGATAAGACTGTCATGGATTGAACTGTGTCCCCCTAAAATATGTATCAAGTCTTTTAGGCCATGATTCCCAGTATTGTGTGGTTGTCCTCCATTTTGTGATTGTAATTTTATGTTGAGAGTATTAGGGTGGGATTGTAACACCCTTACCCAGGCCACATTCCTGATCTATTGTAAAGGGAGTTTCTCTGGGGTGTGACCTGCACCACATTTTGTGTCTCAAGAGGTAAAAAGGAAAGGGAAGCAAGCATAGAGTTGGGGACCTCATACTACCAAGAAAGCAGTGCCGGGAGCAGAGTGCTTCCTTTGGGCCCCGGGTTCCTGTGCAGAGAAGCTCCTAGTCCAGCGGAAGATTGATGACAAGGATCTTCCTTCAGAGCTGACAGAGAGAGAAAGCCTTCCCCTGGAGTTGACACGCTGAATTTGGACTTGTAGCCTACTAGACTGTGAGAGGATAAATTTCTCTTTGTTAAAGCCATCCACGTGTGGTATTTCTGTTATAGCAGTGCTAGATGACTCAGAAAAAAGCCTACATTGCTTCTTCCTGTACAATGACTAACACATACTAGGCACTCAATAAATGACTTTCATATATTGACTATTTGTCAGTGGCTTCACTAAGGCATGCAGGGGATGCAAATCATACCCCCTGACACTGTCAGAGGATGTGACACCAAAATGGCACCAGGGTCTGCAGTGGCAGCGATGGTACTGGCAGGAAGCAGGTGTGACAGGGGAGAGGCTACCCAGGCAGTGGTATCACTAGGGTTGGTTACACCCGTCACCCAGTGCAGTAACTCATCACTTCCCGGACTACCCACCCTCATCACCCGTTAGTTACAGTGCAGGCAGCCAGGCCTCTGTGCCCACCAATTGGATGAGAAGAGGATCTCCACATTGGCCGATGAGAAAGGAGAGGAGCTGCAGGTAGCCAGGAGGGGCCAGGCTGTGCAGCACTGCATTTGGCCTTATGCTGGGGGCGAGGTGGGGTCAGCCTGCTCCACATACTGTGGGGGGGGTGCTGGGGTAAGGCGGCATGGGAGTGTGGGGTGACACCATGACTTATTGTGCTGGGTGAACTAAGAGTAGTGACGCCAGTGGTATTTGTGAATTAAAAAAAAAAAAAGGGAGACGGGACTAAGATGGCAGGGTAGTCAGATGCTTCTGGTGATCTCTCCTACAACAAAGACCTGAAAAAACAAGTGAAACAATTATATATGACAAGCTAGGAGCCCTGAACATCAAAGGTAAAGTTAGGAAATTGGACTGAGCAGCAAGGGGAGGGAGAGATGGTTCAGAAGCAGCAAGGAGTTGTCAGACCTGACTCAGCAGGAACCAACCCCCCCTCAGGCACAATCCCCTGGAGCGACCACGGTGGGGCTGGTGGTAGAATTCGGGGCATGGTTTCCTCAGGGTGAGAGAGTGAGCTGCACAGTCTACTCACACCTCCCAAACTAGAGAAGAACAACGCTCTTGGCAAAAGGTAAGTACTTGAGTTATTTTACCACACCCCCAGCCCCCAAGCAGGCTTCAGTGGTTGTCGATTTCCCTGGGCCTGAGATAGTTCCTGCTGCATGTCCTGAACCATTCTCCCAGTCTTGGAGAAGGAATAAATTAACAACTGAGGGAAAAGATAATCTGCCAGCTCCACTAAGCTGGGAAGCTCAGGGCAGAAGTGACTCCTGTCCAGGCACAAATGATCCGTGGACTTTGAATACCTTTCACACCTGCATGGACCTGTGTGGGCCCATTTCAGGAGATTAGGCCCTTGTTACTGCAATGGTGTATGTGCTTGAGATCTGACTTCAGCTGTTTCAGCTGTGCAGTGGAGAGGTGGGTTTTTGATGTTTGACACTGCTTTACCTATTAAACAGGGTCCTCACCTACCCACATCGGGGCCTGAGGACTTGTGGCTCCACCCACATCACCTGGCCACCTACAAAAAAAGGTCCAAGGATAAGTGCTGCCTCCCAGTCCTTACAACTAAAAGCATTGGGTGTCCATGGTCAGGCTGCAGAATCCACCCACCTGTGCACTCTAGAAAACAGGGACGCTCTTTCCTCACAGATGCTCAGGGGATGGTTGTCAACCCCCTGCCTTGTTCAGAGTGTAACTCCTGCTGCAACCAGATACCTGTGCCTAAAAGAATCACCACTGCCCCTCTAGTACTGTAGTACATAGCCTGTACCACATACTTGATGACCAACTACCTGGACACCTGAGTTGAACCCATACAAAAAAAGTGAATGGACTCCTGGGCTCATATACCTGGTAATAGCTCTAGCCATCTGGTGACAGGATGTTAGAGTTTCAAAGGCACAAATAATCAAGATAGGTCACTCAAGCAACCTTTTTGTGCATATCAAAACGAAACAAAGCAAGAGGATAGGATACACTAAGCAAGCATAAAATAAATTAATACAATAACTTATAGATGGCTTGGAGACAACAGTCAATACCAAAATACATAAAGATGCAGACCATAAATCACTTCAACAAATTCTCAAAACAAAGAATAAAGGAATCTTCCAGATGAAGGTGTCTTCCTGGAATTACCAGATACAGCATACAAAAGATTAATATACAGAACTCTTCAAGAGATCAGGAAGGAGATCAGGCAAAATGCAGAACAAGCTAAGGAACACACAGATAAAACAGTTGAAGAAATTGAAGAGGTTATTCATGAACGTAAAGAAAAATTTAATAGGCTGCAAGAATACATAGAGAATTGGCAATCAGAAATTCAGAAGATTAACAATAAAATTTCAGAGTTAGAAAACTCAGTGGAAAGTCAGAGGAGCAGAATTGAGAAAATGGAAGGCAGAATTAGTGAGAATGAAGATAAAAAACTTGGCATCAATATATTCTTAGAAAAATCAGATAAAAGAATTAAAAAAAAATGAAGAAACCCTAAGAATCATTTGGGATTCTATCAAGAGAAATAACCTACGAGTGATTGGAATACCAGAACAGGGAGGGATAACAGAAAATACAGAGAGAATTCTTGAAGATTTGTTGCCAGAAAACTCCCCTGACATTGTGAAAGATGAAAGTATATCTATCCAAGATGCTCATCGAACTCTACATAAAGTAGCTCTCGAAAGAAAGTCACCAAGACATATTACAATCAAACTTGCCAAAACCAAAGATAAAGAGAGATTTTTAAGAGCAGCTAGGGATAAACAAAAAGTCACCTACAAAGAAGGGTCAATAAGAATAAGCTCAGACTACTCGGTGGAAACCATGCAGGCAAGAAGGCAATGGGATGACTTACATAAAGCATTGAGGGAAAAAAAATTGCTAGCCAAGAATCATATATCCAGCAAAACTGTCTATCAAATATGAAGGCAAAATTAAGACACTTCCAGATAAACACAAGTTTGGAGAATTTGTAAAAACCAAACCAAAACTACATGAAATACCAAAGGGAGTTCTCTGGTTAGAAAATCATAATATCAGTTATCAACCCAAGACTAGAACACAGGACAGAGCAACCAGACACCCAGATAGGGAAATCACAAAAGTAAATCAAGATAAAAAAAAATGCTCAAAACAGGGAAACAGTGATGTCTTTATGTAAAAATGACAACATTAAATCAATAAAGAGGGACTAAGAAATGTAGTCATAGATCTTCCATATGGAGAGGAAGTCAAGGTGATATAAAGAAGTAAAAGTTTGGTTTAAACTTAGAAAAATAGGGGTAAATATTAAGGTAACAGCAAAGGAGACTAACAATCCTACTCATCAAAATAAAATACAAGAAAAACATATAAACTCAGCAAAAACAATATCAACAACAATGAATAAGAGGAAAAGACAATATATAAAGATAACTACTCAGCACAAAAAAAATTAAGTGGGAAAAAGTACCTGTCCACAACACACAAAAAAAGACACCAAAATGACAGCACTAAACTCATGCTTATCCATAATTACGCTGCAAGTAAGTGGACTAAATGCACCAATAAAGAGACAGAGAGTGGCAGAATGGATAAAAAAAATCCATCTATATGCTGCCTACAAGAGACACACATTAGATTTAAAGACACGAACAAACTAAAACTCAAAAGATGGAAAAAAATATATCAAGCAAACAATCAAAAAAGAGCAGGATTGGCAACATTAATTTCAGACAAAATAGACTTTAAAGTTAAATCTACCACAAACGATAACGAAGGACTCTATATAATGATTAAGGGGACGGTATACCAGGAGGATATAACCATATTAAATTTTTATGCACCCAATGACAGAGATGCAAGATACAAAAAACAAACTCTAACAGCATTGAAAAACGGGATAGACAGCTACACAATAATAATAGGAGACTTCAACACACCACTTTTGGTGAAGGACAGAACATTCAGAAAGAAGTTCAATAAAGACACAGAAGACTAAATACCACAATCAATCAACCTGACCTCAAAATTGCCAAACAATCAAAATTGCCAAAACAGCAGCCAAGTATACTTTCTTTTCCAATGCACATGGAACATTAGGTCATAAAGCAAGCCTTAACAGAATCCAAAACATTACAAAGCATCTTCTCTGACCATAAAGCCATGAGAGTAGAAACAAATAACAGAAAAAGCAGGGAAAATACATCAAACACTTGGAAACTGAATAACACCCTGCTCAAAAACGACTGGGTCATAGAAGAAATTAAGGATGGAATAAAGAAATTCATAGAATCCAATGAGAATGGAAACACTTCCTATGAGATCCTTTGGGACACAGCTAAAGCATTTCTCAGAGGTCAATTTATAGCAACAAATGCACATATCCAAAAAGAAAAAAGGGCCAAAAAGCAAAGAATTTTCTCTACAACTTGAACAAATAGAAAGAGAGCCACAAAAGAAACCTTCAGGTACCAGAAGAAAGCAAATAACAAAAATTAGAGCGGAATTAAATGAAATAGAGAACAGAAAAACAACTGAAAGAGTTAACAAAACCAAAAGCTGGTTCTTTGAAAACATTAACAAAATTGATAAACCTTTGGCCAAACTGACAAAAGAAAAACAGGAGAGGAATCAAATAACTCAAATAAGAAATGAGATGGGCAATATCACAACAGACCCAACTGAAATGAAAAGAATCATATCAGATTACTACACAATGGAATACTGCAAAAATACTACTAGAAAGATGAATCCGTGAAACATTTCATCACATGGAGGAATCTAGAAGGCATTATGCTTAGTGAAATTAGTCAGTTGCAAAAGGACAAATATTGTATGAGACCACTATTATAAGAACTCAAGAAATAGTTGAAACAGAGAAGAAAATATAATTTGATGGTTACGAGAGTTAGGAGGGAGGGAGAGAGAGGGGTATTCACTAATTAGATAGTAGACAAGAACTATTTTAGGTGAAGGGAAAGACAACACACAATACAGGAGAGGTCAGAACAACTGGACTAAACCAAAAGCAAAGAAGTTTTCTGAATAAAACAAACTCTTCGAAGGCCAGCGTAGCAGGGGCAGGGGTTTGGGGACCATGGTTTCTGGGGACATCTAGATCAATTGGCATAATAAAATCTATTAAGAAAACATTCTGCATCCCACTTTGGAGAATGGCGTCTGGGGTCTTAAAGGCTAGCAAGCGGCCATCTAAAATGCATCAATTGGTCTCAACCCACCTGGACCTAAGGAGAATGAAGAACACCAAAGACACATGGTAATTATGAGTCCAAGAGACAGAAAGGGCCACATAAACCAGAAACTACATTAGCCTGAGACCAGAAGAACTAGATGGTTCTCGGATACAACCGATGACTGCCCTGACAGGGAACACAACAGAAAACCCCTGATGAGGCAGGAGAGCAGTGGGATGCAGACCTCAAATTCTTGTAAAAAGACCAGACTTAATGGTCTGACTGAGAGCAGAAGGACTCTGGAGCTCATGGTCCCCAGACCTTCTGTTAGCCCAAGACAGTAACCATTCCCAAAGCCAACTCTTTAGACAGGGATTGGACTGAACTTTAAGATAGAAAATGATACTGGTGAGGAGTGAGCTTCTTGGCTCAAGTAGACACATGAGACTATGTGGGCAGCTTCTGTCTGGAGGGAAGATGAGAAGGCAGAGGGGGACAAAAGCTGGCTGAATGGATTCTAACTGTTCATCTTTTGGTTGGCAGCCATAGCTCTTAGCCACTGTAACACCAGGGCAATAGAAGAGCCAAAATTCTTAGGTATATTTCTACAGAGCAAAGGGGCCTTCCAAATGTCCCTACCAGGAAGCAAAGGGAAAATATACAAAAGTCCAGGCGTGAAAATGCAAAATTGTGCTGGATTTGGCATTTTCTCACTATTTAAAGGTAAATTTCTTTTCAAAGAGGACATTGTTACACAATTTTTGTAAGAGTGGGAAATGGAAGTAACAGGAGGAAACATTTGTGTAACATCTAGTAATAATAATAATAAAACAGTTGTCATCTAGTCAATTCCTACTCACAGTGACCCAATGTGTGTCAGAGTAGAACTGTGCTCCACAGGGTTTTCAATGGCTGATTTTTTCAAGTAGATTGCCAGGTCCTCTTTCTGATGTGCCTCTGCGTGGACTCAAACTTCCGACCATTAAGTACTTCAACCATTAGTACCACCCATTAACTCCCTATTAATAACATCCCATTGCCATCAAGTTGATTTGGACTCATAGTGACCCTATAAGTCCTATTAATAATAGCTAACATTCATTGACTGTGCACTGTGGGTTGGACATTCTTTTAGAAACACTTTAAATGTATTAACCTGTCTGTCCAATGACTATATGAAATGTGCACTGAAGCACAGAGAGGTTATTTAACTTTCCCAGGGTCACATATTGGTAAGTAATGGAGCTAGGATTCAGAAACATTCTGGCTCCAAAGCTCATGCCCTTAACTATTCTGCTTGCTGCTTCTCAAATATTGTTACTACTATAATATGGTTGTTTTTTTTTATATAATATGGTGACACAATGCACAATGAAACGAAACACTGCCCAGTTCTTCACCATCTCCATGATCAGTTGCAGATTGGGCCATTGTGATCCACAGAGTTTTTGTTGCTGATTTTTGGACATAGATTGCCAGGCCTTTCTTCATAGTCTGTCTTAGTCTGGAAGCTCTGCTGGAACCTGTTTGGCTTTATAGCTACACACAAGCCTCCGTGGACAGACAGGTGATGACTGTGCATGGGGTACATTGTTCAGGAATCAAACCCAGGTCTCCCACAAGGAAGGTGAGAATTCTACCACTGAACAGCCACTGCCCTCATAATAATAGTAGCAATAGATATAAACCAAAACCAAACCCATGGGTGTAGAGTTGATTCTGACTCATGGTGACCCCATGTGGTACAGAGTAGAACTGAGCTTCATGCGGTTTTCTTGGCTATAATCTTTATCGAAGCAGATCTGTACGTCTTTCTTCCACAGTGCTACTGGGTGGGTTTGAACTGTCAACCTTTCGGTTAGTAGTCGAGCACGAAGTCCTTGCGCTACCCAGGGACCTTAGCAATAGGTATAGTTGTGCTTATTAAGAGCTATACCAGGCACTGAGCTTCGTGCTTTACATAAATTACCTCACCTAACCTACACAACAGCCTTGTATGACAATTACTTCTATGATTCCCATTTTATAGTCAAGAAAACTGAAGCTCGGAAAGCTTAAGTAAAACTTGTTGTTATGTTGTTAGGTGCCGTCGAGTCTATTTCGACTCATAGCGAACCTATGTGACAGAGTAGAACTGCCCCGTAGGGTTTTCCAGGCTGTTTTATTGAGAAAGAACTAGCAATCTGCTCCTATAAAGATTAAATAAAGATTACAGCCTAGAAAACCCTATGGAGCACTTTTATTCTGTCATATGGGGTCGCTATTAGCCAAAATCGACTCATCGGCACATAACAACAACCACCACCTTTACAGGAGCAGATTGCCAGGTCTTCCATCCATGGGGACACTGGGTGGGTTTGAACTACCAACTTTTGGTTAGCAGCTGAGCACTTAACCGTTGGTGTCATGCCTCCAGGGCTTCTTATATGGTCATTTATTTAGAAAGTGGTAGATTCAAAATTAGGTAACCCAACTTGAGAGTTGGTGTGCTTAACATCTGGGCAACACCGACTTTAGGATTGAAACTTTCAGTTATTCATCATTTATCTTAACACCTTGTGCATATTATGGGCTCAAAAACACTTTCATAAGGGAATCCATGAATGAGTAAATGAGATTAATAATGCTGTATCGTTACATTTTGCCCAGTCTCAGTCTGTTTCTTTATTCTTACTTCTCAGTGTGTTGATCTCTGTCTGACTCTATGTCCTCCTCCATGAGCATATGTCAGTATTGACAAGTATACCATTCTTCAAGGACTTCTGTAATGAAGCCAGATGGATCTATGGAAAGGAGATTCTTAAGAGACATGTCCATAGGGAGAATGCTCCAAACAAGCATTCTCTCTTAAACCAATCCAATTCAAATCATGGGCTTATCAAACTATTTCTGAGAATAAACCGGAATCCACACTAAATATGCTGAAAATATTCCACCAGGATAGTCCATATGCCAAATCAACTGGATGTCAACATCTTCCCTACTCTGCTCATATTTCAACTGTCAAGTCAATAATTCAAAAAATAAAATAAAGTTCCCCAATCAATGCCTAAAGAGGGAACTAAAGTTACATGCCATCCACCAGTCTTTCTTCATCTTATTTCTTTGATACTAATAGTTAGTGTAAAGATCTGAGTATAGATATAATTTTAAAAATACTAGTAAGAAATCAGAGGCCAAGTTTAGATTTGCAGCAGTATCCTCTGTCCCAAGGGTAGTCTTTGTAAACATCAGCAGCAGTGCCAAGCATATTCCACAACACCAGGGGGTCGATATTCACATTACATTCTATGTGAATGGCATTCCCTGGAGTTATAAAGTGCACAGCCCACAGGGAATTATCTGGAGACTGGTCAGCAGAACCAATTTAGGGTAACAACAGACCAATGCAAAAAAGCAATTGATTACAAAGAGTGCTGATCCACACCAGTGATATTTCAAGTTTTAGCAAAGTCAAAGAGACTGCTACACTTGCAGCTTGTTAAACTTGAGTACTAGTTTGGCCTGGCTTTGATGAGCTGAGGGAATTCCAGTGAAGGGCAAAGCTCAAAAATTTGGAGTTTTATCTGAACCTTTTCTCTACTCTTCAAACCTTCAGGTACTAGATACCTCATGGGAACTAGCTTTCTTGTGAGATTTTGTTGTAATTTCCATTAAAGCTTGTTAAGAAGGGGGAAAAAATACCTTAAAGAGACTATCTGAGGGCACTTCAGTACTTCTAGTGACAGCTGGAAACCTGGCAATGCATAAAGACCTAGGAGATCAAAGCCAGTTCTACAAACAAGGAGGTGTCCATGCTGGCCATGGGCTTTTAGTAGCTGGACTCTTCCTGCTCTCTCTCTGCTGCCATTTGAGGACAATTGATGCATGTATCACCCAATTTAAGGTTTTTTTTTTTTTTTTTCTCCACAGATCTTTGCTTACATCTCGCCATTGTTTCCGCTTGGAAAACTCTTTTTCAATGGCTGACTAACCTTTGTTTGTATCTGAGAATACCTTTGGCTTGGTTTGGGTTCCAATATTCAGCTTGCAATAAAATTGTGAAGGTGAGGAACAGGCTTAAAAAGAAATGTTACAATTTATTAAATGCTGACTGTGTGCCAGAGAGATGTTGAATAACTTTGCCCATAGTTTCAGGACTGGGAATCAAATCCAGGAATGTTTGATGCCAGAGCCCGTGCTAGTAAACACTAAATATCTCCTCATTGGCCCTCATTGACATGGACCACCCTCAAAATACATATTCTCTCTTTCTCTCTCTTTCCCATATCCCTTATTTATTTCACTTCTGTCATTAGGTGAAGAGGACACAAAACAGTGACAAACAAGCTCAAGAATTTTTGTCTACACATACATTCCCATGATATAATTTTTTTTTTATAATATAGCAAATTAAAAATGAAGAACCAGAAATGTTATATTGCTCTTGAGCCTATGACAATCTTTTGATTAATTCCTCTCTTTGATACCGTAATTTTTGTATGTATTTTATGGCCTGGAAAAATTGAGAGGCTTATCTTTATGGCTTTGTTATCTTTAGTCCTTATTATGAAAAAAAAATCTTTACAAAAGCTTTCTTTTTGAAGTAAGACTCGGAGTCATTATTATTTACATTTTACAAAGAAGAAAACAGAGGTATCAAAACCAAACCCACTGCCATTGTGTCAATTCTGACTCATAGCGACTCTGTAAGACAGAGTAAAACTGCCCCATAGGGGTTCCAAGGAGCAGCTGGTGAATTCAAACTGCTGACCTTTGGTTAGTAGCCGAGGTCTTAACCACTGAGGTCAAATTCCCTCGTCTACTTTTAAAGAGTAATCACAGAATCAAAGGGCCATTTGGGTTGAAATGACCTTAAAAAGGATTGCATCTCTTTGGATAGCTTCATAAACTTTCCATAGATTGTGGCATATAGCTTTATTCAAGCCGCTTGTAATTTAAGCTATGGAAACTACAGAAAACATTGCAGTTCCATCTGATTCTAAATTGCAAGTAACATGCAGCTGCAACATCACCAACTCTTAACATATCACTATTAGATAAATGACCTTAAAATATTTGGGGTAGGATGAGCTGCTGGATTTCCCTGGTATCCCAGGGGCTTAGCAGTTGTGCAGGAGGTTACATCTTTCCTGACCTATTTTCACTTAGCCCTGCCCACTCATGCCTCCCTCAATTCCTGTTTATATTCCTTGATACTAGCAATGTGATAGAGAGCCAGCAGCACTGTGGCTATTCATTCAACATAGATCAGGTCTTGAGAATCTCTGATCCTTAGCCAGAGATTAGGCTCTTTAACATTTTTCACATTTCATGGGTAGGAACCTGTGAGCACAATAGTAATAGCTACCATTTGATTGATGCCTGTCCACTATCTGTCAGATTTTTATTATAATTATGTCTAATCCTCACAGCCATCGTGTAAGTTAAGCAGCATTAGCCCCATTTAACAGAAAAGAAAACTGAGTCTCAGAGATTTTATAGGAGTTAAAAATTGAAATAATGTCCCTTTGGCTCCAAATTCCATGATTTCCTAAAGTCTAAATTAAATTACATCTATTGCCATTTAGATCTGTTTCTTTTTGTCCTGTCCTTAGAGGACAAAAAAAAAAAATTTTTTTTTTTTTTTTAGAGGACAGGGAGTGCAGGGTTTCTGGTACTCAGGCTAATTTTTTCTCCTTTAATCCATATTCTCTCTCTCTTAACTTAAAACAATAACAATGAAAAAGAAGTATAAAGTGAACTTTCTTGTGCCACAGAAATTCCCCAGTGTGAATTGCTGGGTTAAATTCAATATTGGGGCAAAGGTTCAAGTGAGTTGGTATTCCAGCCACTTTAACTGAATCTTCCGTTTCCTTCTTACTGTGTGCTTTTTCAGTCCCCTCTTTCCTTTAAAGAAGAAAAGTGAAAAGAGAAGCTGATGTTGCATTAAAAAAAAAAAAAGCATATAAGTCCATTTTGTTCTTTCTCCACCCCTTTTTTGTAATGAATAATCAAAAAGGCAAAATAGTTTATGGGCATCCTGCTCTCCAATTGTCTGCACTAATATCAGATTAAAAATATTTCCTCATTAGGAAAGAGTTGTCAAAATACCTTCAAGTCTTCAGCTAGGAACATATTTAAATATGCCAACATTGTTTGGCGGTCATTTTTCCCTTGCATACTGCTAGGTTGCCCTGCCCAGAAGCTCAGCTCAACATTTTGAATGTTCCTGTCAGTTTCTTTGTTGACAGATCCTCTTGACCCTCCATTCACTATCTTCTCTCTCTCTCTCTTTTTTCTTATCAAATGAATTGCAAAGGCCTTTAATTTAAATGTATATGAAAGGCTAGCAGACTCTGCTGTTTTATGCCATCTAACCTTCAACTGGAATTTTTGCTTGGAATACTATATTGTTGGTACCTGTTGACATTCACCCTTGCTTTGCCCTTAGGACATATGACATACATTCATGAATTTTAAGGAGTGTTTCTTCTCTTGATCCCTCAGCCAGGAAAACATCTTGCTATGTGAAGCTGTAACTATTTCTTTGACTGATGATATTATATAGCCAAGGACCTACTATATGCCCTGTGAAATATTACCAAGTAGCACTACAATTAGTTTCACAGAAAAAATAATGAAAGAACAATATTTATTCTAATACCGGCAGCAATCAAGGAGAAAATGATTTATCTTTGTAGTTATTTCACTTGTTAAATTTTTAAATTACACACTTATTTGACTATCTTATCTTTGTTTTTTTTTTTTTTAAATCTCCCGTTATATTAAAACCAACCCGTTATATTATACTTTTAAAATTCCGTATGTGCTTACACACAGAAGACAGGATGGTCACTTGGGGATGGTGTTTTATGTCCCCCTTTTGGGAGAATAACTTAGTTTTTAAAGAAGTTGGTTCCCCTTTACAACACAATTTGGCTGCCCAAGTAAGTACCTTATGCTGCCCTCCTGAGACCAGTCTCTGATAACAGGGAAGGCATCATGTGGCAGGCACATGAGGAGCAAGATACGTTCCTCATTTCCCAGGATTATAGATGACAAGGATGAGAGAATGGGAATTGCAGGAAAGAGAGACATATGTGACAAATAATGATGAAGGCTCAAGGATTTGGAAGCAAGTTGAGGGATATTCCTTTAAACACCAAAATCCCTAGAAGATTGAGGACTGAGCTTCATATTCAAGATTATAGCAAGAATTTATGCAATTGCTTTTCAGCCTCCAGTTTGCATTTTCCCCAATATCAAACATTTCATTTTTTTTGTCATGTCTGATAGAGCTGGCCAATTGCCAAATTCATCAAGTTGATTTAACAAAAAGAAAGAGACAATAACAGCAGACAGAAAAGAGTCAAGCTTTGAGGATCTCTTCCTCGGTTTCTCCAGGAAGTCATTCTTTTGAGATGAAGGCCATGACTCTAGTGTTACACCAAATGGTCCATGGTTGCAAACCTTAATAAATTTAATAAGCAGTAGCTGCACCCTTGGTACAACCCTAAACCCAGAGTGATCTGCAGAGGGGAAGTACATCACTTTGAAGCATTCCATTGCAGTGACAGAGACAGAGGCAGCAGCAGCAGCAGGCTGAGCAGCCTTTTCCTATGCAATGGTAAACTGGAAAAGCTTTGCAACTATGCAGGGTCTACTAACCAGCTGAGTCACTAGGGTTGGTGTCACCCACTGCAGTAACTCATGGTATTACACCAGCCCCCTCATGGTTTAAAGTTACAGCAGCAGGGGCAAGAACTCCACAAGCAGTGTCCGGAGCAGCCAGGGGTACAGAGCACGGGCCACCCGAGCTAAGGCCCTGGCGAGGCCAATCCCTTAGTGTCAGGTCTTGCAGGAGCCTCTCCTCAGGTGCAGCCTGGAGTAATGCCGGCTGCAGACGCCATAAGAGTCCATGTGACCCTCCCATAGGTAGATTATGCACGGGGTGCTGAGGAAAGACGGGTGGGGGTGGGGGACATGGACAGACGGACAGATGGACAGAAGGACGGACACGCCAAGCAGGGGCCAAGATGGGGACTCACACACACTAAGGCTGCCAGTGGTGGGGCAGGAGGCAGGAAACCCTAAATTCACGTGCTGAACTTCCCATGCACTTCCTGCCAAGTGGAATGTTTATATATATATATATATATATATATATATATATATATATATATATATATATAAAAACCCAGTGCCCTCGAGTTGATTCCGACTCATAGCGACCCTACAGGACGGAGTAGAACTGCTCCATAGAGTTTCCAAGAAGCACGTGGCGGATTCGAACTGCTGACCCTTTTGTTAGCAGCCATAGCACTTAACCACTACACCACCAGGGTTTCCATTTTCTTTTATAGACAGTCATTTTTGTGTCACCCCCTCTGACAGTGTTACCTGGTTTGGTCTGCATACATCCCCCCACGCCCTAGTGAGGCCAGTGCTGTTTACCCAGTGATATTGAATAGAACCAGGTCAAGTATGAGTTTGCTGTTCACAATGGACCTATTGCAAAGAGGATCAGAAAGCCACTCTGATTTGGGCTCTCAAGATCTGTTCATTTTAAAGGGAAGCATTTATGAATTTACTAAGCTGTGTAAAACACAAGTGCTTAATCAGTAAAACACATGCCACAAAACTGAATGTAGTATGTAAGTGGAAGGATTTCAAAAACAAGCCCATTGGCTGCAAAATGTACAAGCTCTCATAACTACCTGGAACAAAACTCTGTCATCTATCCAAACATTAGTTTTTCATGGAAAGCTCTTTTGGATACTTTACAAAAGTAAACAAATTTTCTTATTGTCCACATTGGTTCTAGCCAAACATTTGAGTTAAGGGCTCTATATTTAACTTGGTTCTTCAAACGAAATAGAAATGCAATGAAACTATTAGTGTACCCCTTTATTGCCAGTTATTGTGATAACAGCATTGTCTAAAGTATTACATTTAAGCCTCATCACAGTCTTATAAAGGAGGTCCTAGTACTCAAATTGAGCCTACATGGGGTCGCCATGAGTCACTCTTGGGCACCTGGTTTTATTATTCAAATTATTCAAATCCCAGCTCTACTGCAAAAGCCCCACTATGCCATTTGCCTTCAAGGCTCCCTTAGGTATTATCTGCTGAGTATTGACTACACAGAAAATCGAGTAAATGAGAAGGCGTATATCACCATGTTCAGTTTTTAACATACTTCTAGTCCATCCTTTCAGCTTTGTCCTTAGAAATATGCCTCTCAAAGAGGACAAGAACATTTTCAAAATAAAGCGAGAAGAGACGGCCTGAGACGGAGCTACAATTAGACAAATTTGACTGTTAACTTTAATCCTATTGCATAAAAAATGGCCAATTTACATTTCCAGATGTGAGAAGGTCAAGTATGTGCTGCCTAAGTTTTGGAGTTCCTGAATGTGGTAGCTACTCAGTGATTGCTGAAGAGACCTGGAACAGTATTTCCTCTTGTTGCCTCTGTCCAGAATGGCAAGAGCTATCCATTTTCTAAATTTAAAAAAAAAAAAGTTTTGTCATATTGCACTTTGCCTCTTTGATTACATGTACATTTAGCATAGGAAGCTGTATTGGATTCAGGGATGCTTTATTTTAAGGGGTGGCTCTCAGGGAGGTATAAAGAGCTAATAATATATTTATAAGCCTGCTAAAGATGGTGTACAGGAATGTACAACTACCTTACAAATAATTTACAATATATTTACAGCAAAGAAGTTAAAACACATCAATGGCTCTTGCAAATGCATTTCTTGCCATTTTGGATTCATACATTTCATTAAAAATGACTTAAATATGTTTCAGTGGACTATTTATAATGAAATGGAGGCTCCAGGAACAGCAATCAATGTGTAGTAATTGTTGACTAGACAAAGCTATGGTAAACAACTCAAGATCAAACTCTTGTGTATGAACCTATACAAATCAAACTGCATTTAATAAGCTCTTAAGAAATCTGCAGTCCTTAAAGGGGAAGTCAAATACTTTGAGAGAAAGGGAAGTGAGGCAACACCAGAGTTTTGTACCACCGATCCACAACAACCCGTTGCTGTCGAAACCACCCCCCACTCATAGCAACCCTATAAAAACCAAACCAAACCCAGTGCCGTCGCGTCGATTCCGACTCATAGTGACCCTATAGGACAGAGTAGAACTGCCCCATAGAGTTTCCAAGGAGCCCCTGGTGAATTCGAACTGCCGACCCTTTGGTTAGCAGCCATAGCACTTAACCACTACACCACCAGGGTTTCCGGCAACCTTATAGAGCAACTTAAATATAAGAGAGGGTTCACACACTATTTCTCCCCTTTGACTACTGAAATAATTTGCCATGCACTTACCTAACCTTTTTCCAAACTAGATTTTTTTTTCTTTGATATAAAAAAAAAAAAACACATAAAAACTGGCTTAAAAAGCTGAGTGAATCTTAAACATATTTTCTACAGGATTGTATGATATATTTTCATCTCTTTTTGCTTTCCTCAGCAGACATGCCTATGCCCCAAATTTTGCCATTGCCTTTGAGAAGTCCCTAAATTCTGAATACCCTGCTGCATGTTGGAAGTGATTTGATGGTGGTCATACTGCTCATAGTTTTGTACAGTGAGAATCCAGAGGCTACTAGAGCATGCACAGTTTACCACTTTGCCATATATAAACTCACAAGATCAATGTATAGCTTTTCCTTCAGCCTCAAACCTGAGTTTTCAAGGTGTTTATCGCATAGCCCACTTTAGTCTCTTCCCAACTAATGCTTTGTCTTTGAGCACTTTCTATTGGTGTTTATGAGCCTTACAGATGTTTTCCTATTAAAATTATCCAAGCATATTTTTATTATCTTTCCATTTTGATTTCAGGACTTCTGAAGGCCAAGCCTAAGTATCTTACAATTTCTCTGTCGTAGCACCTATTATAGTACCCTGAGCATTGAAGGTGCTTAATAAACATAGCTGTTTGACAAACCATACTTCACAGTTTCATTACACAGCCCCACAATATAAACTACACACTATTATTCATGATGTTGGAAGAAAGCATTTGTGTGAAGCATAGAAAGCAGAGGATCAACCTCATTAAGTTACATACTTGGTTATAAGTCTCACCTAAAGTCAATTCTGTAAAGGAGAATGCTATTTTCTCAGTTGTAGGGTAGGAGCTAAGCCAGACTAGAAGAGCTGGCAGGTGGGACAATACCAGAAAGTGGAGTGAGATAGAAAGCAAGGATAATCGGAAACTTGTATAATACTAAGTCCACGGAGAAGTTCTTATCTCAGTCTTCTGAAACAAAACAACAAATGCAAAATTGATTCTGTTCTCAGTCTAGATTGACAAGGGCTTTGAGGTTTGTATATGTAGTAACCTCCACAACATTGGAAAAAGAAAGATAAAACAAGTCTTTCCTGTACATGGCTATCTATTTGGCAAGCTGTACCTGCTTCTATCTCCCACAAGTTTAATTTCTCTATGAGCTCTCTCTGATTTGTCTGAACTGTTCTGCTGTTCTCTGATCTCTCCCTTGCAAAGCTGGCTGACAGCATGAGGTCTTGTTTTCTGACTCAAAATATTCAAACTCAGGGTGTCGAATTGCAGATCTAGGATGTAGTTGAAAAGCCTAAATGAATTTTAAACATTCTCACCTGAATTAACACATGAGCCAGATTTATTAGGCTGATTTGCACAAATGATGGGAAAAAAAAGAAAAGAGCACAATTAACAGATCAGTAAATTCAATGTATGGGGGATTTCAAGGGTTTTGGGTTCCCTTGTACCTAAATTCTGGAAGTTCCCCAAGTATGTAAATTGCCCCCAATGTTTCAACTAGCTCATCTTTTGAAAGATTAGTGGATTCCAGCTAGATTTTGGCAGAGCTACAGCTGTTAAAGCTTCCTAAGCCAACCTAGCAGAGAAGCCAGAAGAGCACAAAACTAGAAATCCGCATGGTCTCTCTCCTCCAGCCTGACCATCTGTGTATGGACACAGAGCATCAAAGTCGTGCAGCTGTGCTGATAATGCCCTACGGAAGAAGATCAGTTATCTTCAGATGTAATTCATTTCTCTGTTGTCAATGGCTAAAGGATGTTGCTGAGGCAGAGGTAGGGTTGGGGAGGTAGGAGCAGCGTGTGTGGAGGAGAGCCATCACATGTTTTTACGTGAACACTATAAACCCAGGATACAACAGTGAGGGTTTGAGATGGGGGGGGACCACTCTAAAATCCACCTGCATTGATTCAATTATCAGTTTGCAGGTGGTAAGCAGTACATGCTCTATCGCGAACAGTTTTTTCTGCAGTTTGAAGCAGCATTTTTTAAATGTCATGAGAGCATTGCAACGATAGCCTGCCTTGTTTTCCAAAAGCAATTTTGTTCCAAGAGACAGCCTTCACTTTGGTTCAAAAAAATTTACAGGGAACGGTAGCAATCTCCATACTCAACCCATATATCTTCTTAATATGCAGAAGCACAGAAAGTTTTAAACCTTAAAAAAAAAAAAGGCATTTACAAGCCCCCAGCTACAGACAGACATTTCACTAAAAGTGGCATCCATTGTGGGGGAGATTGCAAGCGATTTTCCATCCAAGTTTCATGTAGGTTAAACCATTAGTAAAGTTAGGCTTGGAGCTGTATCTCTAGTTTCCAGTAGGAAGATATTACACAGAAAAATCGTGTCATCTGTCTTTGAACCTCCTAACAAAGTTCTATTAGACACAGTTTTGTTTATTTGTTTGCGTGTTTTCCCTAAACTCTTGAGCAGGAAGATTGAAAATTGCTCTAGGACTAAAGTCAAAATCCAGTCAGAAGGATATTTTATTTAAAAAATCAAGACCATAAGCATACAGGAGCTCATGAGCCTCCTACTTTCCAACTATTAAGAAAAAAAAAAGTCAGGGAGAACATGTTTTTAAAAATCCTCAAACTTGAAGGGAAACAGAAGTGATAATAGCCATGTAAAGGGAGAAGCCAAAATCAAACCTGTTGTTGTCGAGTCAATTCCGACACTTAGCAACCCTATAGGACAGAGTAGAACTGCCCCCACAGGATTTCTAGGGAGTGGCTAGTGGATTCAAACTGCCCACCTTTTGGTTAGCAACAGAATACTTAACCATAGCGCCACCGGGGCTCCAAAAGGGGGCGAAAAGTTCTTTAAAATAATAAATGAACTAAAAAGTCCTGGGAAAATAACAAGTGGTGGCTAGTTTATGAAGAAACTGTAACCCTTATCCATCGCTGGTGCATATGTAAAATGGTACATCTGCTGTGGAAAACTGTTTGGCAGTACCTCAAAAAGTTGAACATGGAATTACCATATGACCCAGCAATCCCAACCCAGAAGATGTGAAGGCAGGAACACAAACATAAACCTGTATACAATGTAGCATTTTTCACAATAGCCAAAAGTGGATACAACCAAAATGTCCATCAACAATTGAATGGATAAATAAGATGCAGTATGTCCCTGGGTGGTGCAAATGGTTAAGTGCTTCATTACTAGCTGAAACGTTGGTGGTTCAAACCGACCCAGAGGCACCTTGGAATACAGGACTGGCAATCTGCTTCCACAAGGTCACAGCCTTGAAAACCCTTTGGAGCAGTTCTATTCTGCACACACGGGTCGCCATGAGTTGGAATCTACTCGATGAGGCAACTAACAACAATAACAAAAAATATATATGCAATGCAATATTATGCAGCTATAAAGAGTAGTGAGGTTCCGATGCATGCCACAACATGAATGAACCTTGAAAACATGCTGAGCGAAATAAGTCAATTGCAAAAGGACAAATACTGTGTGATCTCACTTATATAAAATAAGCAAGTATATAGGAACCAAAGATTATTAATGGTTACCAGAGGTGGGATGGAAGGGAAAAAGGGAAGTTTTTTTGGGGGAGGAATCCAGTTTATGTTAATGGTGGTAGAACGTTTTGGACGAGGATAGAGATAATGGTGGCACAACATGAAAAATGTAATCAGTGTCATTGAGTTGTAAACGCGTAAGTTGTGCTGGCAGATGTTTTAATGTATATGTTCTTGCCACAATAAAAAAGCTGGGGGGTTAGGACCTTTTACAAAATATGGGAGTCCCTGGGTGGTGCAGCGAATAACACATTCGGCTGCTAACCAAAAGTTTGAAGGTTCAAGTACACCCAGAGATGCTCAGAAGAAAGGCCTGGCCATCTGCTCCTGAAAAAAAAAATCAGCCATTGCAAACCCTGTGGAACACAGTTCTCCTCTGCTGTACGTGGTGTCTGTCACATGAGGTGGAATTGACCCCACAGCAACTGATAGTAGTTACAAAACACATGATGAGATTTTATTTACTGGTCTACTCCCAGGTCCGTATTTTTGTGATATATATCTGCTTACATGTAACTCCTGTTTGATGCATAGCAGGCAACACAGCTGATGATATGGTACATTAAATTCTATAGATCAAGAGGAAGCTTTCAGAAACTTAATCGGACCCCTAGGCGGGAAAATAATATGCACTGTAAATATCTACATTTTACTAGGCTGTACTTAATGAGTAATATTATACCACCGCTGGGGTCTGTCTCCACGCTTCAGCAAAGCAGAACTTACCCTCTCCTTGTCCTATTTGGTGCATTTTCCCTTTTGTTGTAATATTGTTTAATATGAAAAAAATAAGTTTGATAATTTCATTCTGCCAAGCCTCCTGAGTTCTGTGCTCAATTTATTTCTAATTGTTAATTCCTTTCCGATGAAAGCAAAAATCTTATTAATTTCTTCCCATGCATATTCTTTGCCTGATAGGGCTCATTCACAATGTATAAGGAAATTTGAAAGATAGTACAGACAGAAGGCAAAACCAGAAAAGTGCTAAGAATTTCACTATTTGTTCAGTAGCTTCAGTAATCAACTCCAATTTAATTTTGTGTACAAGGTACAAAATTATTATTTTTTAAGCATCAACTTAAATATCTTCCTTTTTCAGACGGTATCTACATTAACCCAAAAGTGAATGCTGACTATTGAACAAATAAGTTGATCAATAGAGAGAGCCAAATTGGATAACTAAGTTAAAAAAAGAAAAAAAAAACACATACACAAAAATATCCAATTAACTGGAAGTGACTCAGTGTAATAAATGCACTCAGTTTTGAAAGTCAAATAGAATGGTCATACTCCTAGTTTGCCTGGGACAATCTAGGTTTACACCTCTTGTCCTGGTCTAATTGTTCAAAGTACTTCCTTTTACTATACACAGTGTCCTTATTTCGATGCCAAATTTCAATGATAAAAGTCATCCTAATGATAAGGCTTAGAGTGAAAAACAGCAGTTCTCTGTCCCACCTCCCTCCACTCCAGGGTCTCAACTCTGCAAGAAAACCACTTTCAACTCTTTGAGGTGTGTGTGTGTATTTACTTCCATGTACTAATTAATGTTTACATTGTCTTTGGTTGATTTACTAACTTTAAACATTATATATTGGATTGCTATCATGAAAAATATGTAGGTAACTTTCTCATATCACTTCACTGCATCACATACACTTCCTCTCCCCCCCCCTTACATATATATCAAAATTTGGGATTAAAGCAATATTAAAAATATTTATGTTTCAGCTTTTGGCTATTGTGAATAGTGCAATGTACATTGGTGTACAAATATCTATTTGAGTCTCTGCTTTCAAGTCTTTTGGGTATACACTTAGGAGTGGAATTGCTAGGTCATATTATGGTAGTCCTATTTTTACTTTTTTGAGAAACTACCACACTATTTTCCAGAATGGCTGTACCCATTTTACATTCCCACCAGTAATGGACAAGGTTTCCAATTTCCCCACAACCTCGCCAACATTTGTTATTTTCTGTTTCGTATTTTTTTTTAATCTTAGCCATATTAACCAAAACCCACTGCTGTTGAGTCGATTCCAACTCATAGCAACCCTATAGGATAGAGTAGAACTGCCCCATAGGATTCCAAAGGCTGTAAATCTTTATGGAAGCAGATTGCCACATCTTTTGCTTGCAGAGTGGCTGATGGGTTCAAACCACCGACCTTTCAGTTAGCAACTGAATGCTTTAACTGCTGCGCCACCAGGGCTCCTTAGTCATCCTCGTGGCAGTGAAATGGTATCTCATTGTGTTTTGATTTGCATCTCCCTGATGGCTAATGCTGTTGAGCATTTTTTCAGGTATTTGGTGGCCATTTGAATATCCTCTTGATGAAATGTCTGTGCAAGTCCCTTACCCATTTTATGATTGGGTTATTTGTCTTTTTTTGTTGTTGAAGTTTTATATATATTTTGGTTATTAGATTCTTATATATGTGGTTTCCAAAGCTATTCTCCCAACTGTTATCTTGTCTTTTCACTTTTTTGACAAAGGCTTTTTGATGAACAAAAGTTTTTAATTTTTATGAGGTACCTTTTATTTATTTCATCTTTTGTTGTTCATGCTTTTGTTATTATATTAGATAATCCATTGTTAAAAACTAGGCCCAACAGCATTGCCCTTTCATTTTCATCTAAGAATTTTATGGTTTTAGTTTGTATATTTAAGTCCTTAATCCATTTTGAATTTGTTTTCATGTATGGTATGACACATGGATCCTGTTTCATTTTTCTGCATTTGAAAATCCAATTTTCCCATCACCATTTATTAAAGAGATTCAGAAAAGGAGGGTGAGAATGTTTGCACAACTCAAAGAATTTGATTAGTGTCACTGAATTGTACATGTAGAAATTGTTGAATTGATGAATATTTTCCTGTGTATGTTCTCAATAACAAAAAATAAAATTATAAAAAATGTTTGTTATTATGACTATGAAAATACTTTTCACACTAACCAAGTGGTATCTAATGATTACATTTCCTTTCTTATGCAACTCTACTCTCATACATATTCCACAAGTTAAAAATTGCCTTTTTTTCTGTTTAGTTTTCTATGTAACAATTATGAGCTGTGTTCCAAAATTCTTAAAAGAATTTTAATACTAGAAAGCTCTTAATATTACCATGTTCCCTTCTAAGCATTTTAACATTTTATGTGTATTTATTCATTTAATCCTCATTACAGCCCTAACAGGCTATTTATTCATCATTCATTCATTTGTTTTGTTTAATTTCTGGTTTTTAACTTCTGTTATGGATTGAATTGTGCCCCCCCAAAAGATACATTGATGTCCTAAACTCTGATGACAGTAAGTATGACCTTATTTGGAAATAGTGTGTTTGTAGACATAATTTTAAGTTAACATGAGGTTTTAAATCCAATATGACTGGTATTCTTATAAAAGGAAGAAAAGAGGCACACAGAGAGATATATAGAAGGAAGACAGCCACGTAAAGACAGAGGCAGAGATTGGAGTTATGCTACCACTAGCCAAAGAATATCTAGGGCCTCTAGAAGCTGGAAGAGACAAGGAAGGATCTTCCTTTTGAGAGCTGGGAGAGAGCATGGACCTGCCAACGGCATGAATTCAGTCTTCTAGCTTCTATAACGGTGACAATTAATTTCTAATGTTTTAAGTTACCTGGTTTGTGTTACTTTGTACAGCAGTCCTAGGAAACTAGCACAGATTTTTGGTGCTGGGAAGTGGGGTGCTGCTGTAACAAATATCTAAAAATGCCAAAGTGGCTTTGTATTGGATAATGGGTAGAGGTTGGAAGAGTTTTGTACATTTGCGAAGAAACTTAGATTGCCTTGAAGAAATGGTTGTAGAATTATGTATGCTAAAGGTGACTCTGGTGAGGACTTAGAATGGAATAAGGAGAGTGTAGAGAACATTTCTATTGTCTTAGACAATATAGATATCCTTATGAACAGAATGTTGCTAGGAATATGAGCATACTTCTAGTGAGTACAAGAAGAACATGCTATTAAACACTGCAGGAAAAAAATTTTTTTTTTGGAGGAAAGGCAACCTTTATTACAAAGTGTCAGGACACTTCACTGAAAGTAAAACTTGTAAGTGATATATTTGGACATTTAGTTGAGTGAATTTTAAAGTAAAATATCGAGTGTGTGGTCTGGTTTCTCTGTGCTGCTTATAGAAAATGCAAGAGGAAAGAGAGAAATTAAGGAATGAACTGTTTAGCAAAAAGGAACCAGAACTTGAAGACCTGGTGAATTCTCAGCCTATTCATACTGTAAAAAATTAGAAAGAATGCTCTGAAGGGAACACCAAGGATGTGACTGGACATCAGGTTTCTAAAGAGATTTATGGATCTAATCAATCTTGCCTGCATGGTTTCTGCCAAATAATCAGAGCTTAGTCTTATTGTCCCTCCTCTGTATATGACTTTTTGTTTTGTCGAGCTGCTCGCAGGATTTTTTCTTTGTCTTTGGTTTTAGCGAGTGTAATTATGATATGGTGTTTTTCCTTTGGAGGTCTATCCCATATGGGGTTTGTTGAGCTTCTTGGATGGCCAGCTTTTCATCATTCTTGATATTAGGGAAGTTTTCTGTCAGCAATTCTTCAATGATCCTCTGTGTTTTCCATTTTCTCTCCCTGTTCTGGAACTCAGATCACTTGAAAATTTTTACTTTTGATTGTATCCCACATAATTCTCAGGTTTTCCTCATTTTTCTTTGTTCTGTTTTCTGATTTTTCCTCAAGCAGGGTTGTATCCAAGTGTTTGTCTTCAATTTCACTGATCTTGTCTTCCATCATTTCAAACCTGCTCCTCAGTCCTTTCATGACACTGACCGTTTCTGAAATCTTGTTCATCTTTTGGATTTCTAATTGTCGTTTTTGTATGGTTTCTAGTTGTGAATTTATTTTGGCATTTTGTTCCTGCATTATTTTCCAGAATTCTTCCATTTTTTTGTCTGTATTTTCCATGAATTTGTCTGATTTTTCCTCAATTTTGTCTGTTTTTTGGTTCAACTCTTGGATAGCTCTGAATATTAGAGGTTTGAATTCCCTGTCAGGTAGTTCTAGTGCCTTTTCTTCTACTGGAAAGTTATCTGTTGTTTTATTTTGGCTGCCTACTGGAGCCATCCTCTCCCATTTTTTTTTGTATGTTTTGATATTGTCCACTGTCTTCGGGACAAGCAGTAGTTATTTTCTTCATTTCTGGATTATAGATTTGTTTCATCCTGCTTTTTTGTTTTATTTGGTTTTGTCTGAGCAGGCGGTCTGTGTATTCTTTGTTGTTTGTTCGTCTGTAGTTACAATACTTTTCACCTCCTTGTCCAATGGGCAGGGCCAACCACTCAGCTATGGTGCAGCAGGGCAGGTTCAGTGAAGGGGAGGAGCTGGGATGGGTTGTTTGTGGCATGTACTAGGGCCGACAGGATTAACCAGGAATCAGTGCTGGGCAGGTTCTGGTAGGCCATGCATGTGCTGCTTGGAGTTGTGATGTTCAGTGCACGGTGCTGGTAGGCAGGAAAGAGAGGGGATGTGATGTATGGAGCTAGTATGGGTATGGGAAAGAGGAGAGGGAGACAGGAGTCAAAAACAAAGAAAAGAAAAACACACATACACCCCAAAAAAGAGTACAAAGTGAGCTTGCCATTGGAGTGGAGCGATGAGATCTCAAGAAATGGAGGGAAGCAAAAAGAAAAAAAAGTGGGGGGGGGGGGAGAAGGAAAAAAAAAACTTGGAAAAGAAAAAAAAGGTAGAAAAATAAAGCCCCCAGGGGTCCCAGCAGTGTGGCTGCAAAGACTGGGGAAGTCTCCCAGGTAGGGCAGTATAACCCGGCTAGAGTGGGTATATATGTCACACAGAATCAGGTATTCATGAGACTGGAAAAGAAGTAGAGACAGACGAGAAATAAAAAATGAGGGGAAAAACAGAGAAGGAAAAAACGAAAAGAAGGAAAGGAAAAAGAGAAAAGAAATGCCCCCAGGGATCACACTTACTTGGCTGCACAAGTAAGGGGGGTGGTTCCTAGGCCATGCAGTGCAGCCTGGCTAAAAGGGGATCCCAAGTGCAAAAAGAGAAAGAAAACAAACAAAACAACCAAAAAAAAAAAAAAGTCCCAGGGATCCCACCAGCATGGTGTCTTGGGCCGGGGGAGTGGATCCTCAGTTGAGTGGGGTTCCATAACCTTTCAAGAAGAAGCAAAGATGGCACACAGAGCCAGGTGTTCGAGAGAAAGGAGGGGGAGGTGGTGAGAGGCATGGAAGAAACCAGAAGAAACCAAAAGAGACGAAAAGAAGCTACACCAGCTCAGGGACCCGGCCAGTGTGGACGGGGCAAATCCAAGTGGCCCAGGGCAGAAGCAGTTGCCTCCTGCCCAAGAGACTGTGAATGGCAGGAAACAGAATAGGCAGCAGGAAGAGGATGGGGGGTGGGAAAGCACGTATAGCTGGCTACCAGGTGTTCTGTCTCCTGGTGGGAGCTCCATGAAGCTGCTTTCCCGTGCTTGGACAGGAGTCCAAGATGGCGAATCAATGCTTTGTTACCTGGAAAGAAACCTCAGCAATTATCTCTCCTCGCTCTCAGTCCTCTGTCAGTTTATTCCATTCGGTGTTTGGCTGAGTTCTTTATCTCTTCATTTGACACTTCGGGTTCCAGGAATGACGTTTGTCTCTGTTTTACTTAGTTTTTTGGGTCTTTGCTGTGGAGGGATGGTGTGGTGCTTCTGTCTCTAGTACCATATTGGCTGGAAGTCGGGGACTTGGGATTTCATCATTCAGTATATAGACTTGAATTGATTGCCCTGTTTCAGTAAGGCACCTCTCTCTTCTCTCTTCCACTGTGTCTGTGGTTCAATTGCTGCAATGGGGAAGGGATACTGTAAGTCTAATTGTTCCATATGCTGATTTTCAAGCAGTCCTCCCGTTTTAACCCTCTATCTTTCCCCTGGCTTTTGAAGTATCTGATATCTCCAATTTCTGAGACCTTTTGGCATTCTGTAGCCCAAATTGATTGGATTCTGGTTGGCATTTCCCCCTGCAAGCTTTTAGGTTCCAGATTTCTCCACTCTACAAAATCATTATCACTCATCTATTTTATATCCTCCTCAAATGTGTGAACACCTCTTATATACTACTATCATCTCCTTGCTCATTATTTTATGGTTGTGGATTTATCCTTCTAAAATCCTATTGTTTTTGTTTTAGTGGACTTTCTGGAGGCAAAGGAGAATTAACATAATATGCCATATATAACTAACTAGAAGACCCAAATCAGTTAGTTCTTCCCTTTATACTATGTAGATTCAACTTTAGGCAATGGCCAACACAGAATTCTCCATGTGGTTGCCTTAGTAGCTGGTGATAAGTGCACAATTGGTCAGATTATTGAATAACTGATTTGCTTAATTATAATCATGGTGCAAACAAATGGATCCTCATTATTTCCTCATTTCAAGCTATCTGAATAAATGCATCATATTGTAGTACTGATCATGTCTATTGTTACTACAGGTACCCAAAACAAATCAATCTTTGTTGATTCAGCCTTCCTAGGTAGACAGGATGTTACCTTTATTTTTAGAACAGATTTGAGAGAAAAAAAAAAAAGCTACACTGTATGGCTGAATACTAAGCACTTTTATACCCTTTGCCGGTCAAGCCAATTCTGACTCACAGCACAGCACCCTACCGGGCAGAGTAGAATTGCTCCTTAGGGTTTCCAAGGAGCAGCTGGTGGATTTGAAATGCTGACCTTTCGTTTAGCAACCAAGCTCTTAACCACTTTACCACCAGGACTCCAAGCATTTATATACTCCCATCAAATTCTAATATTACCAAACAAAGAGCATTGTAATCATATCTCAGTGCAATGTAAGAAGAGCAGCACTTACAAGTAGTTTTTGAGTTATCCAAATGACTAACAACTACTTTTTCAGTCTTCATATTAAAAAGAAAACAACCTGATACAACAGGTATTGTTCAAGCCTCTGATGTCTGGTATATCATTGATCAAACTTTTAAGAGAAGACTTGAACTGAAATGAATGTTAACCTTATCTATCACTATATTTCTTGAAATTGTTTTTAAACGAGACTTATTATAAAACAATTTTGTTTTTAAATTCTATTGCCATTTAAATGTAATTTCTATTGCCGTCTATACAAAGAGTGGAATTAGGAACCAAGAAACAAATCATCTCTTTCTCACCATTCTATGAACATAGCGACTTAACGAAGTTAGTTAGCTGAATATTTTTCCTTTTCTCAATATCCTCCTCTCACTAGTCCTTGGTTCATCAAATGGGGACATTATCAATAGTAACAATTATCATTTTAGTAATGTCCAATGTCCTTTCTGAAATTTCAACAAACAACAACATTAACAGAATAAAATGACTAGATTCACTCATTGAGAGCAACTCACAAGAGGAAGTTTTAATTGTGATGCCTTCTTTGGAAAGTTGCTTAACCACTCTAGGCCTCAGTTTACTCACCCATAAAATGGAGCTAAGCACAGCTGTTTTGCAGGGTAGTTGTGGCAATGAAAGGAGATATATGTGGACACATCTTAATAAACCATAAAAAATCCCAAACCCTTTGCTGTTGAGTAGATTCTGACTCGTAGCAACCCTATAGAACAGAGTAGAACTGCCCCATAGGGTTTCCAAGGAGTGGCTGGTGGATTCAAACTGCCAGTCTTTGGTTAGCAGCTGTAGAGCATATAAATATGAGAATTGTTTTGTTTTTTATTCTATCAGGTTGCCAGAGGACATATGCATTGCTGTCAAACATCAGCACCAATAATACCAAGTACAGGCCGCGAAAATATTATTCAGTAAATATCTCTTCTGGTGTCTCAGTCATGGGATTTCATTGAGCTATTGCCTTACTTCTCCAGAATTTGTGGGGCTTTCCTATTTCACTGCAACCACACAATGCCGAAAATTTAGGAGTAGGTTGCTGATGTGACTATTATCATCTTGCCAGATTAGTCTGGTAATAAAAATAAATAAGCAAACAGTGCAAAAGCAGAGCAGTGTCCAAATCCTGGTATAATTAAGGATACAAACCACTAAATTTTGTCCTAGTGGTCCAAAAGACAAAGGGCATTTGTGAAAGTAGGTAAAAATTGGGGACAGTGGATATGAATCATATGCAGAAAATACTTGGTAACAATATTCTTCCTGGTAAAAATTATAGCAAGAGTAGTGGACTTAGAATCAGAAGACCTGAGGTTGAAACTGATTCTCTCATTTATTAGCCCTGTGATCTTGGACAACTCATTTTACCTCTTGGAACAGTTACTGAACTAGATGATTGTGGTGAGCATAAAATGAGATACGGCTTGTTTTGTTACCTAACAGTACCTGCACATAGTAGGTAATCAATAACTGTTTTTTGCCATTGTAAAAAAATATATTTTTTATCACAAAAAATAATATATATCCATTGTAATAAGCAAAGGAAACCCTGGTGGCATAGTGGTTAAGAGCTAAGGCTGCTAACCAAAAGGTCGGCAGTTCGAATCCACCGGGCATTCCTTGGAAACCACATGGAGTAGTTCTACTTTGTCCTTTAGGGTTGTTATGAGTCGGAATCGACTCGATGGCAACGGGTTTGGTTTTTCTTTTTGGTAATAAGCAGAAAAAATATATATAGAGAGAGAGATGTATACAGAAAATATTCTCTCTAATCAAACCCCTTCTCATATAACCAATACTAAGTTTCTTAGCTTCTTTTTTCTCTATACTCACACAAAGATGTACCAACATGTATATGTGTCATGCTTTTATCCTTGTTGTGACAAAAATGAGATTATATTATACATGTTAGTCTGTTTATTTTGCTTAACCATTTGACATTGACATCATTCTGTGTTAAGCATGTAAATCTACTTTCTGTTCAATAATTGAATATACTATGGGTGTACTACCGTACAATCTGTATTTCTTTGTGATTGCTGTATTGCCCTTTTACCCTGTCAAGAAGAGCTCCTGCTGAGGGCCCTATGCTTTAGGGCCTCACTCTGGTAGTCCTTCATCTTCTCTCCTTCTAGGAAGTAAAGAGCCCATGAGACCAAGGGCAGGTTCCCACTAAAATCCTGCAACCTCCTTTCTAGCCAAAACTTTGTTATTCAGAAGCTGAGAATTCCCTACCCAACTTCTCTGAGCCCTCTTCCAGGACCTGAGCTTCTTCGTTAGATTTGTTCTTCCACTCGGCCAAAGGTTGCCCAAAGATCAGCTTCACAGAGGTTGTGAATGGAACTGCAAGTGAGGGCTTGGGATGTCCTATGTGTGCATGGCAACGTTCCTTTTGAATGGGACAAAGTTGTGCGTGGGAAGAGAAGGGGAGCGGGCTACATAAAAAAAAAAAACAAAAAAAAAACCCACTGCCGTCAAGCCGCTACATGCAGGGGCTGATTTCTGGATAATAGTTCTTCTTGCACTTCCATGTTCTTGTGCAGAATTCTAACCAGGCTTTTCTGGTCATTTTGAAATTATTATTTGTCAAGGATATCAACTAAAACATTTTATTTGATACTTATTTAGATACTCTAGCCTCAAGCTGCATAAGTATCAGTGGCATGCCTGCATGGCTGAGACACAGGTTTGTATCGTACATATAATCTTACTGGATTTTGCACTATTTGAGGGGCATGGATTTGTCTTGTGCCACATTGTTACAGAGCCTAGCTTAAAATCTTACGTATAGTTAGTTTGATGCCATCAAGTCAATTTCTACTCAAAGTGACTCCATGTGACAGAGTAGAACTGCCCCATAAGGTTTGTTAGGCTATAATCTCTACAGGAGCAAATCACCCATCAGGCCTTTCTCCTATGGAGTGCTGGGTGGGTTTGAACCATTAACCTGTAGATTAGCAGCTGAGTGCTTAACAGTTGGAACTACCAGAGCTCCTTTTCTTGCATATAGCAGACACTTAGTAAATGTTTGCAAAAGGAATTGGTGAACCCAATAGACATTCTGTATATATTATTGAGTTCACAAATTAGTCTTTTTACCATTGTATGAGGTTCTTTCTTTTGCTCAGGCATGAATATATTAAGCAAATAAACACATTTCAACATCTCCTTTGAATGTATCATAAAGGCAGTGTTTTTTTTTAAATGATGGAAGTACATTCCCTTTTAGAATATATTTAAAAAGTTATATTTAATTTTAAATGCTCAATTCGTCTTTTGCATCAATAACTTACACTTATGACTGTACTGCCCTTGAGGTTATTCCTTCCAATTTGACTTAGAGGGCAATAAATCAAAGTATCTTCACAGAGGTAGAGTGAGTTCCCCTTGTGTTGAATCAACATGTCACCTCCAGCTTAGAATTTCACTGAAAATAGCTTATTCTAACAAGTTTGACAGTTACAATCATGAAGAAAAAATCCACACTGTCCATTCTAGGCTCTTCTTCATAACCTGACTCTTTGGCAATGAAATAAAGAAAACCCAACAAATAATTTAAGACATGTGTGGCTCTTTGTCTGTTTATTTAGTTTAAGTATAAACTAAAGGAAAAAAACAAACATTTATTTCAAATACCTCGTTGTAATTTTTCATCAACAATAGGAACAACATTGACCTTAATAATGGACTAAGGTGAACAATAACCCATTGCTATAGAGTCTATTTTCACTCATATAGACCCTACAGGATAGAGTAGAACTGCCGCATAGCATTTCCAAGGAGTGGCTGGTGGATTTGACCTTTGGGTTAACAGCCAAGCTCTTAACCACTACACTACCAGGGCTCCAAGGTATACAATAAGATGTCAGATTTCAAAAGTGTGTTTTTAACTCATGCCTGTGGGGACCTGTCATTGCTTTTTTTAGGAAACCTCTTCTGATAACCCTGGACTCATTTGGCAATGAAAAGATCAACAACTACTCAAAATGGAAAACAAGAAATAGTTGTTGTAGTTGTTAGGGGCCATCGAATCCATTCCTACACATAGTGACCCTGTGTACAACAGAACGAAATACTGCCCAGTCCTGTGCCATCCTCTCAATCGTTTTTATGCTTGACCTCATTGCTGCAGCTACTGTGTCATTCCTACTTGTTGAGGATCTTCCTCTTTTTCACTGACCCTCTACTTTACCAAGCATGATGTCCTCCTCCAGGAACTGGTCCCTCCTGATAACATGTCCAAAGATTGTGAGACGAAGTCTCTCCATTCTTGCTTCTAAGAAGCATTCTGGCTGTACTTCTTCAAAGACAGATTTGTTCCTTCTTCTGGCAGTTCATGGTATATTCAATATTCTTCACCAACACCATAATTCAAAAGTGTCAATTCTTCTTCAGTCTTCTTTATTCATTGTCCAGCTTTTGCATACATATGAGGCTGTTGAAAACACCATGGCTTGGCTCAGGCGTACCTTAGTCTTCAAGGTGACATCTTTGATTTTTATCACTTTAAAGAGGTCTTTTGCAGCAGATTTGCCCAATGCAATGCGCCTTTTGATTTCTTGACTGCTGCTTCCATGGGTGTTGATTCTGGGCCCAAGTGAAATGAAATCCTTGACAACTTTAGTCATTTCTCCGTTTATTGTGTTGTTGCTTATTGGTCCATTTGTGAGGATTTTGTTTTCTTTATGTTGAGGTATAATCCATACTGAAGGCTATAGTCTTTGATCTTCATCAGTAAGTGCTTCAAGCCCTCTTCACTTTCAGCAAGCAAGGTTGTGTCATCTGCGTAAAGCAGGCTGTTAATGAGTCTTCCTCCAGTTCTTATGCCCCGTTCTTCATATAGTTCATGTTTTCAGATTATTTGCTCAGCATACAGATTTAATAAGTATGGTGAAAGAATACGATTCTGACCCCCACCTTTCTGACATTAAACCACACAGTATTCCCTTGTTCTGTTCAAATGACTGCCTCTTGATCTATGTCCAGTTTCCTCAGGAGCACAATTAAGTTTTCAGGAATTTCCATTCTTGTAATGTTATCTAATAATTGTTATGATCCACACAGTTGAATGCCTTTTCATAGTCAATAACACACAGATAAACATTTTTCTGATATTCTCTACTTTCAGCCAGGACCCATCTGACATCAGCAGTGGTATCCCTGGTTCCATGCCCTCTTCTGAATCCAGCTTGAATTTCTGGCAGTTCCCTGTCAATGTACTGCTGCAGCCACTTTTGAATGATCTGTAGCAAAATTTTACTTGCATGTGATATTAATGGTATTGTTCTATAATTTCCACATTCCATTGGATGACCTTGCTTCGGAATAGGCATAAATATGGATCTCTTCCAGTCAGTTGGCCAGGTAGCTGACTTCCATATTTCTTGGCATAGACTAGTAAGCTACTCCAGTGCTGCATCTGTTTGTTGAAACATCTCAATTGATATTCCATTAATTCCTGGAGCCTTGTTTTCCACCAATGCCTTCAGGGCAGCTTGGACTTCTTCCTTCAGTACCATCGGTTCTTGATCTTGTGGTTCCTCCTGAAATGATTGAACGTGGACCAATTCTTTTTGGTATAGTGATTCTGTGTATTGCTTCCTTCTTCGTTTGATGCTTCCTGAGTCATTTAATATTTTCCCTGTAAAATCCTTCAATATTGTAACTCGAGGCTTGAATTTTTTCTTCAGTTCTTTCAGCTTCAGAAATGCTGAGCGTGTTCTTCCCTTTGGTTTTCTAACTCCAGGTGTTTTCCTATGTCATTATAACACTTTACTTTGTCTTCTTGAGCTGCCCTTTGAAATCTTCTGTTCAGCTCTTTTGCTTCATCATTTCTTCCTTTTGATTTAGCTACTGGATGTTCAAGAACCAATTTCAGAGTCTTTTCTGACATCATTTTGGTCTTTTCTTTTTAATGACCTCTTCCTTTCTTCATGTCCTTGATGTCATTCCACAACTCATCTGGTCTTTGGTCATTAGTGTTCAATGTGTCAAATCTATTCTTAAGATAGTCTCTAAATTCAGGTAAGATATACTCAAGGTTGTACTCTGGCTCTCGTGGACTTGGGCTGATTTTCATCAACTTCAACTTGAACTTACATATGAGCAATTGGTGGTCTGTTCCACAGTCAGCTCTTGGCCTTATTCTGACTGATGACATCGAGCTTTTCTATCATCTCTCTCCACAGACGTAGTTGATTTGATTCTTGGGTATTCTATCTGGTGAGGTCCACATGTACTGTCACCGTTTATGTTGGTGAAAAAAGATATTTGCAATGAAGAAGTCGTTGGCCTTGCAACATTCTATCATGCAATCTCTGGCATCATTTTTATCACCAAGGCCATATTTTCCCACTACCAATCCCCCTTCTTTGTTTCCCACTTTCTCATTCCAATCACCAATAATTACCAATGCATCCTTATTGTATGTTTGATCAATTTCAGACTGCAGATGTTGGTAAAATTCTTCAATTTCTTCATCTTTATCCTTAGTGGTTGGTGCATAAATTTGAATAATATTTGTGTTAACTGACCTTCCTTGTAGGCATAGGAATATTTTCCTATCACTGACAATGCTGTACTTCAGGATAGATCTTGAAAAGTTCTTTTTCGATGATGAATGCAACACCATTCCTCTTCAAGTTGTCACTCCCAGCATAGTAGACCATCCAAAAAAAAAAAAAAAAAAGACGAGCCCTTTGCCATCAAGTCAATTCCGACTCATAGCCACCATATAGGACCGAGTAGGACTGCTCCATAGGGTTTCCAAGGAGCAACAGGTAGCTTTGAACTGCTGACCTTTTGGTCAGTAGCCAAACTCTTAACCACTATCCTACCAGAGTTTATAGGAGGCCATATGATTGTCCGATTCAAAATGGCCAATACCAGTCCATTTTAGTTCACTAATGCCTAGGATATCGATATTTCATTTTTGACCACTTCCAGTTTTCCTTGATTCATACTTCGTACATCCTGTGTTCTGATTTTCAATAGAGGTTTGATGTTTGCAGCTCTTTCTTCTCATTTTGAGCCATGCCTCATCAGCAAACGAGGGTCCTGAAAGCTTGACTGCCTCCACATCATTAAGGTCAACTCTACTTTGAGGAGGTAGTTCTTCTCTAGTCGTATTTTGAGTGTCTTCCAACCTGAGCGGCTTATCTCCTGCACTATATCTGACTATGTTCCACTGCTGTTCATAAGGTTTTCACTGGCTCATTCTTTTCAGAAGTAGACTGCCTGGTCCTTCTTCCTAGTCTGTCTTAGTCTGGAAGCTCAGCTGAAACCTATCTGCCATAGTTGGCCCTGCTGTTACAGCTTCCAGCACCACAGCAACACGCAAGTCCCCATAGTAGGAAAAATTAACAGATGCATGGGGGAAGAAGTAGTTAAGACTACATAAAAATAAAGCAAATTCAAGTTCAAGTACTTTTTCTATCATATGAAGCAAGGATGCTCCAGGTAATTTCTATCTTCTTTTTCTACTCACCACTTCCTTCTGTGAAGCCTGTTCACCTTTCATCATATTTCCTCTCTTATAAAATTGCTTTTCTTTAGAAGAGATAAACTGTTCTTAAAGAGCTTAGAAGTGTCTGTTGCTACTGTTTTGACAGTAGGAAAGTGAATAGGCCCCCGCTACTTGTATACACGCACGAGTTGGAATAGACTCAAAAGCAAAAGGTAACAGTACTTGTATAAAAGTACTATGCTATATCTCATAGCCCTGAAACTGTGTCAAGAATTTCAAGAATACCCCTATTGACTTCTTTACTACATTTCATGTCTAACTCACTGTATTGTCACTTAGTAAGAAATCTTATATGGGGATGCCAATGCCCGGGTGAATTAGATGTTGGTATTATCTGACAATGCTTTTTAAGCAGCCTCATAAAAATGCTTCAACAAACAATTTAAAACCCTTGAAAGAAATACAAATGTTAGCATAGAAATAAATGTTATACAAAAGAACAAAAGAGAAATTACCGAATTGAAAATACAATAACCGAAATTAAAAAGAAAAAAAAAATAAACCAAACTCAAACATACTGTCGATAGTAGAGTGAAGATGACACAAGATAGAATAAAAAAAAACTCGAAGATAGATCAATAGGATTTACTCAGTCAGAACTACAGTGAAAATAGACTAAAAACAATGAACATACTCTTAGAAATCTGTGAGGCAATGACAAAAGAGGTAGCATACATATTACTGGAGTCCTTGAAGGAGAGGAGAGAGAAAGCAGGTTTGAAAATACGTTCAAAGAAATAATAGCTAAAATCTTCCCACATTTGGTGAAAGGTATAAATAAACCTACATTCGCGAATCTGAGTAAACCCAAATAGGATAAATCCAAAGAAACTTATGCCAAAACATGTCATATTCAAACTTCTAAAAACTAAAGACAAATTTAAAAAACCTTAAAAGTATCCAGAGAGAATAAATATTACATGTATGGAAACCGTAACTCAAATGTCATCTGATTTCTCGTCTAAAACTATCAAGGCAAGAACGAAGTAGCACAGGATTTTTCAAGAAATGTAAGAAGACAACTGTGAACCACAGATTTTATATTCAGCAAATATTTATTCTCAGGCTAAATAAAACTAAGAGAATTTGTTGGATTCGTTTCCAGCAAACAAACTCTTAAAGAGTGGCTAAAAATTTTCCTAAATAAAAAGGGTATGATAATAGAGAAGGCTTAGAACTGCAGAAGAGAAAAAAAATGGAATATTGGAATGGATGAGAGTAGGCGAAATGTAATAGACTATTTTTCTTCCAATGATGTTATTAAATCACATTTAATGGTTGAAGCAAAAACTATAGCATCATCTAATATGTGCTCAGTCTACGAACAGAACATGTTTAAGACAATTTTATTTAAAAAGAGGTAAGGGTCAAGGGACATAAATGGAAGTAAGGTTTCACTTGAAGTGATGAAATGTAGATACTAGTACACTCTAATAAGTTACAAATACATGTTGTAATATTCAGAGCAATAATCCAGAATAATAAAGGAATACTATGAACAACTTTACACTAATAAATTCAATAGATCTATGCTGGGTATGGAATACAAATGACAGCCCAGAAATAAACCCATACATTTGTGGCCAAGTAACTTTTGACAAGGGTGCCAAGTCTATTCAATGGAGAAAAAATAGTGTCTTATTTTTATGTGCTTATTTGCCATCTGTGACCACAAGAATTTTCTTCAAGAATTAAAAAAAAAAATCAACCAATCCTCTCTACCAAATAGGGTATGGAAGAAAAATCTTATGATCACAGATGGCAAATGAGCACATAAGCAACATAAAACAAAACTTGACAAATCCAATACCCACTCATGATAAAAAACTCTCAGCAAGCTATGAATAGAATCAAATATCCTCAATTTTGTAAAGAATATTTTAAAAACTTACAGCTAGCATCATAATTAATAATGAAAGACTAGATGCATTCCTTCTCAGACTGACAACAAAACAAGAAGGCCCTCTCACCACTCTTATTCAATATATTAATATATTACTGGAAGTTTCTAGTGACTGCACTAAGGTAAAAAACATAAAATAAAAATAAAAAGGATATAATAGGCGTGCAGACTGGAAAAGAAGAAATAAAACTGTCCCTATTTTCAGATGACATGATATTTGTCATCAAGAAACACTCTTAGAATTAATCAGTGAGTACAGCGAGATTGTAGAATACAAGATCAACACACACACATACACACACATAATAATTTTCATTTCTATATCCTATCAATGAACATTTGAAAACAAAAGTAAAAAAGCAATACTATTTAATATCATTCAAAAATTATTAGATATAAAGTTAGAAAAATATGTACAGGATTTGAATGCCGAAAATTACAAAATGCTGATGAAGAAAATCAAAGAAGACTAAATAAATGGAGGGATATACCTCGTGTAAAGATTGGATGAGTCAGTATAATAAAGGCATTGGTAATCCCCAAATTGATCTCTAGGTTTAATGCCATTCCTATCAAAATCCCAGCAAAGTATGTCTGTAGATAAAAACTTATTTATAATTTATATGGAAAGCACAGGATGTAGAATTACTTAATTTGGGGGGAAAAAAAGGATATAGTGGAAGGAATCACTACCCAATATTATGGCCTCTTACATAGCTACCATAATCAAAACAGTGTGGATTTGTAGAGGGATAGACACATATATCAATAAAACAGAATACAGAACCTAGAAATGGACTCCCTCAAATATGCCCAGTGGATTTTTGACAAAGACACCAAAGCAATTCTATGTGGGAAAGATGTCGTCTTTGTTGTTAGGTGCTGTCAAGTCACTTCTGACTCATAGCAGCTCTATGTACTACAGAATGAAACATTGCCCATTCCTTCACCTTGCTCACAATTGTTATGCTTAAGCCCATTATTGCAGCCACTGTGTCAATCCAACTTGTTGAGGGTCTTCCTCTTTTTCACTGACACTGTACCGAGCATGATGTCCTTCTCCAGAGACTGATTCCTCCTGATAACATGTCCAAAGTATGTAAGATACAGTCTCGTTATCCTTGCTTCTAACGAGCATTCTAGTTGTACTTCTTCCATGACAGATTTGCTCGTTCTTCTGGTAGTCCATTCACCAACACCACAATTCAAAGTCATCAATTCTTCTTTGATCTTTCTTATTCATTGTCCAGCTTCCCCATGCATATGAGGCAATTGAAAACACCATGGCTTGGGTCAGGGGTACCTTAGTCCTCAAGATGACATCTTTGCTTTTTAAACAGGTCTTTCGCAGCAGATTCGCCCAATGCAATGCATCTTTTGATTTCTCAACTGCTGCTTCCATGGGTGTTGATTGTGGATCCAAGTAAAATGAAATTCTTGACAACCTCAATCTTTTCTCCATTTATCATGATGTTGCTTATTGGTCCAATTGTGAGGATTTTTGTTTTCTTTGTGTTGAGGTGTAATCCATACTGAAGCCCATGGTCTTTGATCTTCATCAGTAGGTGCTTCGAGTCTCTTCACTTTCAGCAAGCAAGATTGTTTCATCTCCATAACGCAGGTTGTTAATGAGTCTTCCTCCAATCCTGATGCCACATTCTTCTTCATATAGCCCAGCTTCTCTAATTATTTGCTCAGCATACAGATAGAATAGGTATGGTGGAAGGATACAACCCTGACGTACACCTTTCCTGACTTTAAACCATGCAGTATCCCCTTGTTCTGTTCAAACAACTGCCTCTTAATCCCTGTACAGATTCCTCATGAGCACAATTACGTGTTCCAGAATTCCCATTCTCTGCAATATTATCCATAATTTGTCATGATCCACACAGTCGAATGTCTTAGCATGGTCAATAAAAACAGGTAAACATCTTTCTGGTATTCTCTGCTTTCAGCCAGGATCCATCTGACATCAACAATGATATCCCTGGTTCCACGTCCTCTTCTGAATCTGGCTTGGATTTCTGGCAGTTCCCTGTCAATATACTGCTACAACTGCTTTTGAATGATCGTCAGCAAAATTTTGCTTGCATGTGATAATAATGATAATGTTCGATAATTTTTGCATTTGGTTAGATCACCTTTCTTCGGAATAGGCCTAAATATGGATCTCTTTCAGTCAGTTGGCCAGGTAGCTGTCTTCCAAATTCCTTGGCATAGACAAGTGAGCACTTCCCACACTGCATCCGTTTGTTGAAACCTCTCAGTTGGTAGGTATTCCGTCAATTCCTGGAGCATTGTTTTTCTCCAGTGCCTTCAGTTCAGCTTGGACTTCTTCCTTCAGTACCATGGGTTTGTGATCATATGTTACGTCCTGAAATGGCTGAAAGTCAACTAATTCTTTTTGGTATAGTGACTCTGTGTATTCCTTCAAGCTTCTTTTTTTTTTTTTGCTTCCTGCGTTGGTCGTTTAATATTCTCCCCATAGAAACCTTCCGTATTGAAACTCTAGGTTTGAATATTTTCTTCAGTTCCTTCAGCTTGACAAATGCAAAGCGTGTTCTTCCCTTTTGGTTTTCTAACTTCAGGTCTTTGCACATGTCGTCATAATACTTTACTTGAAATCTTCTGTTCAGCTCTTTTACTTCATCAGTTCTTGCATTTACTTTAGCTACTCGATGTTCAAGAGCAAGTTTCAGAGTCCCTTCTGACATTCATTGAGGTCTTTTTTTTCTCTTCTGTCATTTTAATGACCTCTTGCTTTCTTTGTGTATGATGTCCTTGATGCCATTCCACAACTAATCTGGTCTTCATTCAATAGTGTTCAATGTGTCAAATCTATTCTCGAGATGGTCTCTAAATTCAGGTGTAATATACTCAAGGTTGTACTTTGACTCTCATGCACTTGTTCTAATTTTCTTCAGTTTCAACTTAACTTGCATATGAGTAATTGATAGTCTGATCTGCAGTCGGCCCCTGGTCTTGTTCAGACTGATGATATTGAGCTTTTCCGTGGTCTCTTTCCACAGATGCAGTTGATTTGATTCCTGTGTATTCCATCTCGTGAGGTCCATGTGTATACTTGCTGTTTATGTTGGTAAGTAAAGTTATTTGCAATTAAGAAGTCTTTGGTCCTGCAAAATTCTATCATGCGATCTCCGGCATTGTTTCTATCACCAAGGCCATATTTTCCAGCTACCTATCCTTCTTCCTTGTTTCCAACTTTTGTATTCCAATCACCAGTAGTTATCAATGCATTCTGATTGCATGCTCAATCAATTTCACACTGCAGAAGTTGGTAAAAATCTTCCATTTCTTCATCTTTGGCCTTAGTGGTTGGTGCATAAATTGGAATAATAGTCATATTAACTGGTCTTCCTTTTAGACATATGGATATTATCCTATCACTAACAGCATTGTATTTCAGGATAGATCTTGAAATGTTATTTTTGAGGATGAATGCACTTCCTGCACCATATCAGACAGTGTTCCGCTGCTATTCATAAGGTTTTCACTGGCTGTTTCTTTTCACAAGTAGACTGCTGGGTCCTTCTTCCTTGTCTGTCTTAGTCTGCAAGCTCAGCTGAAACTTGTCCGCCATGGGTAACCCCGATGGTATCTTAATACCGGTGGCATAGCTTCTAGCATCACAGCAACAGGGAAGCCCCAAAGTACGACACACTGACAGACACGCGGGTGTGTTAAATTACTGGACACACTTAAAATGAATGAACTTGATCTAAATGTATCAAGCTACAGAATCAAATAGAGAGCATGCTAATATTTGGTATAGTTTTTGAAAATGTAAAAAGCAATGTTGTGTGGATCATGGATGCATATATTAAAAGTAAGGAAAAAAACGTAAGTTGGTAGGATATATGTCATGTTCATGAGAGAAGATGCTTCTGGGAAGGTAGAAAAGTGTATGGGATTCGCGATAAGAACCAGGAAATCTTACTTTATCTTTTTTTTCCTGAATAAAAACATTGAAACAAAATTGACAAAATGTTAACTTTTTAATTATGCAAGAGCTTGTTGTATTATTCTCTATCTATATCTGTATTTTTAAACTCTTCTAAAACAAATATTTTTCTACACAGTATTTTTGTTGACATTCAATTATTCCCACTGTGATTTCTTCTTCAAATTGTGAATTATTAGCAGTGCATTTTGGATTTAAAAATCTTTTAAATGTTAGCTCTGATTTATTCACATTATGGTCAGAGAAGTTAGCCTGCCTTTCTGACCTGGTATGCAGTCAAATATGTAGATGTTCCTTTTATACCTAAAGATAGTTTATTTTCTCAACTTGTTGAGGGTTTGATAAAGTTTATTGTTGTTGTTGTTTAGATGTACATCTCTGCCAAATTTTGTCTGTGTGACCCATCAGTTTCTAATGAAAATGTGATTTAAAAAATCTACTGTATTTTATCAAGTTCATATGAGTTCATCCATGGACCCAGATTCATTCTATCCTGGGCTCTGCCAATGATAGTATGTTTACCATATGCATGACCTAAGAAAATTCATTATTTTAATAATATTACAAGTAGCAGGATAAAAGGAATGAGGAAAAAAGGTGGTGTTCAGTTATCTTAAGAACACATCCCAGAAATGTCACAGTCACCTCCCCTCTTATGTCTTTGCCCAGAAATTGGTCACATGAATACATCTGGATAAAACAGACACTAAGAGATGAGGCCTTTTATTCTTGGTGGTCACATGCAGAGCTGAAATCCAGTGGTAGTACCAATAAGGGAGATGGGGATCTAGGATTTAGGAAGCAACTAGCAATCTCTATCACAGTCAGTTTTGTTATGTGGTCACAGTTGGAATAAATAAATTTCAACCCTTTTCAGTATTTTTGTCCTTCAGCTCAAGATTTAATTTCCAGGGAGGGAATATCTAATTGTATAGCATGTGCTATCCCCTTGGCTCAGGGTGAGGTGAGGTGGATGCTGATTATTTTCCTACCAGATTGTCTCAAATAGGGAAGAGATAATTGATCAAAATGAATCTGAAAAGCTTATGAAGGAAGAAAGCATGCTATAAAATAAAAAATCAGTAAATATCCACTACAGGAGCAAATATAATTTATTCGTTCATAAACAGTCCTTTGTTGAGCACCAGACATCATGTTACACACTTGTTGTTGTTGCTAGGTGCCCTTGAGTCCTTTGTTGAGCTTCTACTATGCACCAGACATCATGTTACACACTTGTTGTTGTTGCTAGGTGCCCTTGAGTCCATTCCAACTCATAGCAACCCTATGTACAACAAAACTAAACACTGCTCGGTCCTGTGCCATCTTCAGAATCATTGCTATGTTTGAGCCCATTGTTGCAGCCACTCTGTCAATCCATGTCATTGAGAGCCTTCCTCTTTTTTGCTGACCTTCTACTTCACCAAGCGTGATGTCCTTCTCCAGAGTCTGTTCCCTCCTGGTACTACGTACAACTAAGGAACATTCTGGCTGTACTTCTTCCAAGAGAGATTTTTTCATTCTTCTGGAAGACCATGGTATATTTAATATTCTTCACCAACACCATAACTCAAAAGCATCAATTTTTTAGAATTTATTTATCGTGTTTTAAGTGAAAGTTTAGAATTCAAGTCAGCCTCTCATACAAAAATTTATACACATCTTGCTATGTAACCCTAGCTGCTCACCCCCTGATGTGACAACACACTCCTCATCTCCATCCTGTGCTCCCTGTGTCCATTTAACCAGGTCCTGTCCCCCCTGCTTTCTCATCTCCCCTCGAGGCAGGAGCTGCCCACGTAATCTCATGTGTCTACTGGAGCCAAGAAGCTCACACCTCACTAGTATCAATTTCTGTCTTATAGTCTAGTCCAATCCCAGTCTGAAGAGTTGGCTTAGGGAATGGTTCCAGTCTTGGGATAACAGAGGTTCCGGGAGCCATGACCTCTGGAGTCCCTCCAGTCTCAGTCAGACCATTAAGTCTGGTCTGTTTACAAGAATTTTAGTTCTGTGTCCCACTGTTCTGCTCCATCAGGAATTCTCTGTTTTGTTCCCTGTCGGGGCAGTCATTGGTGGTAGCCAGGTACCATATAGTTCTTCTAGTCTCAGGCTGATGGAGTCTCTGGCTTACCTAGCCCTTTCTGTCACTTGGGCTCATATTTTTCTTGTCTCTTTGATGGTCTTCATTCTCCTTTGCTCTAGGTGGGTTAAGACCAATTGATACATCTTAGATGGCTGCTTGCTAGCTTTTAAGACCTCAGGAGCCACTCACCAAAGTGGGATGCAGAATGTTTTCTTAATGCACTTTGTTATGCCAATTGACCTAGTTGTCCCCTGAATGCATGGTCCCCAGACCCCTGCCCCTGCACCTGCTACTCTGTCCCTCAAAGTGTTTGGCTCTTTCAGGAAACTTAGCTTTTGGTTTAGTCCAGTTGTGCTGACCTCCTCTGTATTGTGTGTTGTCTCTCCCTTCACCTAAAATAGTTGTCTGCAATCTAATTAGTGAATATCCCTCTTCCTCCCTCTCCACCATCGTAACCATCAAAGAATGTTTTCTTCTGTGTTTAAACTTTTCCTTGAGTTCTTATAATAGTGGTTTCATACAATATTTGTCCTTTTGTAACTGACTAATTTCACTCAGCATAATGCCTGCCATATTCCTCCCTGTTATGAGATGTTTCACAGATTCATCACTGTTCTTAATTGTTGTGTAGGGGGATTCTGTTATGTGGATATACCGTTATTTATCCATTCATCTGTTGATGGGCACATTGGTTGCTTCCATTTTTTGCTATTGTAAACAGTGCTGCAATGAACCACCCACCCATGAGTGTGCATATATATCTGTTCATGTGAGAGCTCTTATTTCTCTAGGATATATTCCAAGGAGTGGGATTGCTGGATCATACGGTACTTCTATTTCTAGCTTTTCAAGGAAGCGCCAAATCGATTTCCAAAGTGGTTGTACCATTTTACATTCCCAGCAGCCATGCAGAAGTGTTCCAATCTCTCCACAGCCTCTCCAACATTTATTATTATTTTTTTTTATTAATGCCCGTTTTTTTTTTTTTGTTAAGGTGAGATGGCATCACATTGTAGTTTTGATTTGCATAATGATCCTGAGCATTTCCTAATGTATCTGTTAGCCGCCTGAATGTCTTCTTTCATGAAGTGCCTGTTCATATCCTTTGCCCATTTTTAAATTCGATTTTTTCTCCTTTTGTTGTTGAGTTTTTGCAGTATCATGCAGTCTGTAGGTAGTCTTTTTACTCTTTTGGTGAAGTCTTTGGATGAGCATTGTTTGATTTTTAGAGGCTTCCAGTTATCTAGTTTCTCTTCTGGTGTTTGTGCTTTGTTAGTAATGTTTTATATACTGTTTATGCCATGTATTAGGGCTCCTAGCAATGTACCTATCTTTTCTTCCATGATCTTTATCATTTTAGAGTTTATATTTATGTCCTTGATCCATTTTGAGTTAGTTTTTGTGCATGGTGTGAGGTATGGGTCTTGTTTCATGTTTTTGCAGATGGATATCCAGTTATGCCAGCACCATTTGTTAAAGAGAGTCTTTTTCCCATTCAACAGACTTTGGGCTTTTGTCAAATATCAGCTGCTCATATGTGGATGGATTTATGTCTGGATTCTCAATTCTGTTCCGTTGGTCTATGTAACTGTTGTCGTACCAGTACCAGGCTGTTGTGACTACTGTGGCAGTATAATAGTTTCTAAAATCAGGTAAACTGAGGCCTCTCACTTTGTTCTTTTTCAATAATGCTTTACTTCTCTGAGGCTCCTTCCCTTTCCATATGAAGATGGTGATTTGTTTCCCCGTCTCATTAAAAAATGCCGTTGGAATTTGAATCGAGATTGTGTTGTATCTGTAGATTGCTTTGGGCAGAATAGACATTTTTACAGTATTGAGTCTTCCTATCCATGAGCAAGGTATGTTTTTCCACTTACGTAGGTATCTTTTGGTTTCTTGCAGTAGTCTGTTGTAGTTTTCTTGGTATAGGTCTTTTACACCTCTGGTTAGATTTATTCCTAAGTATTTTATCTTCTTGGGGGCTATTGTAAATGGTATTGATTTGGTGATTTCCTCTTCAATGTTCTCTTTGTTGGTGTAGAGGAATCCAATTGATTTTTGTATGTTTAGCTTGTATCCAGATTCTGTGCTAAACATTTCTATTACGTTCAGTAGTTTTCTTGTGGATTCATTAAGATTTTCTGTGTATAACATCATGTCGTCTGCAAACAGAGATACTTTTACTTCTTCCTTACCAATTTGGTGCCCTTTATTTCTTTATCCAGCCTAATTGCTCTGGCTAGAATCTCCAGCACAGTGTTGAATAAGGGTGGTGATAAAGGGCATCCTTGTCTGGTTCCCGTTCTTGAGAGGAATTCTTTCAGGCTCTCTCCATTTAGGATGGTGTTGGCTGCTGGCTTTGTATAAATGCCCCTTATTATGTTGAGGAATTATTCTTCTATTCCTAATTTGCTGAGAGTTTTTATCCTGAATGGGTATTAGACTTTGTCAAATGCTTTTTCTGCATCTAGTGATAAGATCATGTGGTTCTTGTCTTTTGTTTTATTTATATGATGGATTACATTGTTTTTCTAATGTTAAACTATCCCTGCAAACCTGGTATGAATCCCACTTAGACATGGTGAATTATTTTTTTTGATATGTTGTTGAATTCTATTGGCTATAATTTTTTGGAGGATTTTTGCGTCTAAGTTCAGGAGGGATATAGGCCTACAATTTTCTTTTTTTGTGGTGTCTTTACCCGATTTGGCATCAGGGAAATGCTGGCTCATAGAATGAGTTTGGGAGTATTCCCTCCTTTTCTGTGTGCTGAAATACCTTTCGTAGTAGTGGTGTTAACTCTTCTCTGAAAGTTTAGTAGAATTCTCCAGTGAAGTTTTTTAATTACCTTTTCAATCTCTTCTTTTGTTATGGGTATTTTTAGTTGTTCTACCTCTGTTTGTGTTGGTTTAGGTAGGGAGTGTGTTTCTAGAAATTTGTCCATTTGTTCTAGGTTTTCAAATTTCTTAGTGTAGAATTTTTCATAGTAATCTGATATGATTGTTTTAATTTCAGTTGGGTCTGTTGTGATATCGCACATCTCATTTCTTATTCGGGTTATTTGCTTCCTCTCCTGTTATTCTTTTGTTAGTTTGGCTAATGGTTTATCTATTTTGTTGATCTTTTCAAAGAACCATCTTTTGGCACTGTTTACTCTTTCAATTGTTTTTCTGTTCTCTATTTCATTTAATTCTGCTCTAATTTTTATTATTAGCTTTCTCCTTGTGCTCAAGAGTTTCTTTTGTTGCTCTGTATTTGTTCATGTTGTAGGGATAATTCTTTGATTTTGGCCCTTTCTTCTTTTTGGATGTATGCCTTTATTGTTATAAATTGACCAGTGAGCACTGCTTAGCTGTGTCCCAAAGGTTCTGGTAGGAAGTGTTTTCATTCTCTTTGGATTCTATGAATTCCTTTATTCTGTTCTTAGTTTCTTCTATAACCCATTGTTTCTTGACCAAGATGTTGTTCAGTTTCCATGTGTTTGATTTCTTTTCCCTGCTTTTTCTGTTATTGATTTCTACTTTTATGGTTTTGTGGTCAGAGAAGCTGCTTTGTAATATTTTGATGTTTTGGATTCTGCTAAGACTTGCTTCATGACCTAAAATGTGGTCTATCCTGGAGAAGGTTCCATGTGCATTGGAAAAGAAAGCATACTTGGGTGCTGTTGGGTGGAGTGTTCTGTATTGGTCGATGAGGTCAAGTTGGTTGATTGTGGCATTTAGATTTTCTGTGTCTTTACTGAGCTTCATTCTGGATGTTCTGTCCTTCACCAAAAGTGGTGTGTTGAAGTCTCCTACAATTATTGTGGAGCCGTCTCTCTCACTTTTCGATGCTGTTAAAGTTTGTTTTATGTAACTTTAAGCCCTGTCATTGGGTGCATAAATCTTTATTATGATTATACTGTCCTGGTATACTGACCCTTTAATCATTAGGTAGTGTCCTTCCTTATCCTTTGTGGTGGATTTAACCTCAGAGTCTGTTTTGTCAGAAATTAATATTGCCACTCTTTCTCTTATTTGATTGTTATTTGCTTGATATATATTTTTTCATCCTTTGAGTTTTAGTTTGTTTGTGTCTTTAAATCTAATGTGTGTCTCTTGTAGGCAGCATGTAGATGTAACATGTTTTTTTTTATCCATTCTCACACTCTCTGTCTCTTTATTGGTGCATTTAGTCCATTTACATTCAGCGTAATTACGTATAGGTATGAGTTTAGTGCTGTCTTTTTGTGTGTGTGTTGTTGACAGTTTCTTTTTTCCACTTAATTTTTTGTGCCATGTGGTTTCTCTTTATATATTGTCTTTTCCTCTTTTATGTTGTTGTTGATTTTGTTTTTGTTGAATCTCTTTGTTTTTCTTGTTTGTTTTTTTTTTTTTGATGTGTGGGATTGTTGGTCTCCTTTGTGGTTACCTTAACATTTACCCCTATTTTTCTAAGTTTAAACCAAACTTCTATTTCTTTATATTGCCTTGACTTCCTCTCCACATGAAAGATCTATGACTACCTTTTTTTTAGACCCTCTCTATTGATTTAATGTTGTCATCTTTTACATAATGACATCTCTTTTCCCCTGTTTTGAGGGTTTTTTATCTTGATTTATTTTTGTGGTTTCCCCATCTGGGTTGATATCTGGTTGCTCTGTCCTGTGTTCTAGTCTTGGATTGTGATCTGATGTTATTGATTTTCTAACCAGAGAACTCCCTTTAGTATTTTTTTTTAGTTTTGGTTTGGTTTTTGCAAATTCCCTAAACTTCTGTTTATCTGGAAATGTCCTAATATTGCTTTCATATTTGAGAGAGAAATTTGCTGGATATATGATTCTTGGCTGGCAATTTTTTTCCTTCAAGGCTTTATATATGTCATTTCATTGCCTTCTAGCCTGCATGCTTTCTGGCGAGCAGTCAGAGCTTAGTCTTATTGACTCTCCTTTGTAGGTCACTTTTCGTTATCCCTAGCTGCTTCTAAAATTGCCTACCTTTGGTTTTGGCAAGTTTGATTACAATATGACTTGGTAACTTTCTTTTGGGATCTATGTTTTGTGGGGTTTGATGAGCATCTTGGATAGGTATCTTCTTGTCTTTCATGATATCAGGGAAGTATTTTGCCAACAAATCTTCAACAGTTCTTTCTGTATTTTCTGTTCTCCCTCCCTGTTCTGGTACTCCAAACACTCGTAGGTTATTTCTTTTAATAGAGTCCCATCTGATTCTTAGGGTTTCTTCATTTTTAAATTCTTTTATCTGATTTTTTTTTTCAAATATATTGGTGCCAAGTGTTTTATCTTTAGTCTCACTAATTCTGACTTCCGTATCTTCAGTTCTGCTCCTCTGACTTTCTGCCGAGTTGTCTAATTCTGAAATTTTATTGTTAATCTTCTGAATTTCTGTTTGCTGTCTCTGCATGTATTCTTGCAGCCTATTAAATTTTTCATTATGCTCTTGAATATCCTTCTTGATTTCCATGACTGCTTTATCTGTGTTCCTTGGCTTGTTCTATGTTTTGCCTGATCTCCTTCCTGATCTCTTGAAGAGTTCCGTATATTAATCTTTTGTATTCTACCTCTGGTAGTTCCAGGAATATCTCTTTGTCAGGAAGATTCCTTGATTCTTTGTTTTGGGAGCTTGTTGAAGCGATCATGGTCTGTTTCTTTGTGTGATTTGATATTGACTGTTGTCTGTGAGCCATCTATAAGTTATTGTATTAATTTATTTTATGTTTGCTTACTGTGTCATAGCTTTGTTTTGTTTTGATATGCCCAAATATGCTGCTAGAGTGAGATAGTTTGATTGTTGGTGCCTTTGAAGCTCTAACATCCTGTCATCTGATGGCTAGAGCTGTGACCAAGTATATGAGACCAGGAGTCCATTTACTTTTCTTGTATGGATTCAGCTCAGGTGTCCGGTAGTCAGTCACCAAACGTGTGGTGCAGGGTTTTTCCTACAGTCTTAGAGGGGCAGGGGTGATTGGCGTAGGCACAGGTATCTGGCTGCAGCAGGGGGTCATGCTCTGAGCAAGGCAGGGTGCTGACAATTTTCCCCCGAGTGTCTGTGAGTGAAGCGCATCCCTGTTCCCTACAGCACACAGGTTGTTGGGCTCTGCAGCTGGACCGTGGGCACCCAATGCTTTTAGCTGTAAGGAGTGGGAAACACATCTTAGCCTTGTATCCCTGTCGTGGGTGGCTAGGTCGCAAGGGTGGAGCCACCAGACCTCAGGGCCCTGATGTGGGTAGGTGAGGACCCTGGTTAGTAGTAGGCAGAGAAGTGTCAAACATCGAAAACCTGCCTCTCCACCACACAGCTGAAACAGCTGAAGTCAGACTTCAGGCACATATCCTGTTGCACTGTGCCAACAAGGGCCTAAGCTACTGAAATGGGCCCACACAGATCCATGCAGGGATGAAAGTCATTCAAAGTCTATGGACCACTTGTGCCTGTGCATAGGCAAAGGAGCCACTTCTGCCCTGAGTTCCCAGCTCAGGGGAACCAGCAAATCACTTTTTCCCGATTTCGCTCAGGGCATGAAGCAGGACCTATCTCAGGCCCAGGTAAAGCTGGCTCAGTGGCTAGAGCAGAGGGAGATGATCAGATAAATTGGAGAGAGTTCTTTTGAAAGGGGTGCTTTTTGGTCCCTGTGTAAAATTAGATGCAAGTACTTATCTTTTGCCAAGAGTGCTGTTCTTCACCGATTCTTGAAGGCATGAGTAGAACAGGGGCAGAACACCAGGTCTTTTTTCCCATGGAGCTAGGGGCTGGTGGATTTGGACTGCCAACTTTTTGGTTAGTAACTCAGCACTTTAACCATTGCACCACCAATGTCCCTTCAGATGATGATCCTCTGGCGCTTTAAGGTTTAGTAACTTGTTCAAGTTCCCATAGCTAGTAAATAAATGGAACATAACCCAAATTTTCTCATCCCAAATTCATGGTCTTTTCACCATACTTTCCTTTTTCTGTTAATGGTAATGGCTCATTTGAAAAAGGACCATTAATTAATTTTTACCAATATCATTTTTCCTAGGTTGGACCACAGAAATACATAGCTATCAGAGTAAAACAATACCTTACAAAACTTGATTACAAGCCTTGGTTAACTCACTTGAACATGTTCTGTTTTGAAAAGGGCTCAGCAATGAACTCTGGGGCTAAAGACCAAGTGGGGAATATTGTCAGAAACAGCATTAACATTAAGTAGTGCCCTATCTTTAACTTTATCACAAGGGCTAAGTTTAACTAGGACCCTGTCCTTGATTTCTATTGTCATCTTGAGAAAACATTGCCTGTCCTATTAGAAATCAAGCCTCTTAAATTTACACTTAATTATGGAAGTCAAGCACACTTTCATTTAATGACAGCCACTGATGCTTCTAATGAAGTCTGGTGACTTTAGTTCAAACAAACGAATGATTATGGTTGACAGCAAAAGTGTCAACAAGGTCTTAATTAAATTAATGAATATGCTGTTATGGTTGTCCCCTAGGACACAACAACTTATATTTAGTTACCAGAATTCTCACAAAAAGGGAAAAAAGAATGTCTATTGCCAGAAAGTCTATAAGCTGGTGAGTAGGCAAAAAAGTAAGAATCACTGGCATTTTACCTGTTTATAGACTTCTACACGTAGGTGGATGATTGTTTTCTTATTTACCAATACAATAAAACAGAACTGTTTGAAGAAATGACTTATTCTAAGTCTGGAGTAGAAAGTGTACATAATAAGCTTATAAGATATGGTCATATCAGACAGTAAGGAAGATATAAAAGAATACTATGGTCATGCCAAATTGGACTCAGGAGCCAAATTTAAGAGGCTTCCATTGGACAGAGGTGGGACAATTTAAGCTTCAAAAGGAATAATAACTGAAACAATAAGAAATCCATCAAATATGTATAAATTCATGATTTTGTAATGCTATCAATAAATAATATTTACTCACCTAAGGAGCATGACAGTTAACTGATTCAATTTCTGGTACATAAAGGAAAAGACTCAAGCATTATACTTTCCTATATAAATTTTACCACTGGGTAACCGATTAGTAGATGTGGGAAGTGTCTCTTTAGGAAAGTATTCCAACTGATATTTGAAATAGAAATAACAGAATATCACATATGATAAGCCAGAAGAATTTATAGACATAGTTACTGAGCATTAATAATGCCTAACGACAAAAAGAGAGATAGCCAGATCTTATATATCTCCTGAGGAAATAGCACAATACAACTTTATTTTGCCAAAGGAATCAAACTTGAGTCTTACCAAGTTTTTGGATGTAGTTGCCAAATTGCAAAAAAATACCGAGCACGTTGTTGTTAAGTGCCGTCGAGTCAGTTCTGAGTCACAGTGACCTTACATACAGTAGAATGAAACAGTGCCCAGTCCTGCATCATCCTCATAATTGTTGTTATGCTTAAGCCCATTGTTTCAGCCAGTGTCAATCCATCTCATTGAGGAATATATTAAACAACTCCATGAGAATGCAATCAGCAAAATCCAGGCTATGGGAAACTATAGGTCAAATGGCCCAAGGTCTGCAAAAGATCAATTAAAAGGGACAATAAAAACAGGAAGAGGAAATCTGCAGATTAAAAGACACTTAAAGAAAATATCAGGTAAAAAAAATGACTGAAATATATTATCTAGGGATGTGTGTTTCGGCGATAGAACTACAAAGGCATTTGAAGAAGTACTTCACTTTTGTGGTTACTTTTGGAGTGAGGATGCAGTGATTAGGATGGGGCACAAGGAAGGGCTTTGGGAGTGGCTGACGAAGCTCTATGTTTTGAACCTGGGTGGTGGTTATAAGGGTGTTTGCCTCATAATATTTCATTAAGCTACATTTTGTGTTTGTGTATGTGCATATGTGTTTGTGTGTGTGTTTTATTTTACAATGAAAAAGTTACTTCAAAAATGATTACATTCTATGTGAACGAATACAAGTTCAAACTATGAGCAAATTTAAATCTCAGGAAATAAATTTGGCATAGCAACCAGCTTTAAAGCAAAAGTGAAGTAGCTACCTGTAGGGCCAAAAGAAGAGTTTTTGATAGGACAGGGCACTTGATTAAGTTCCCCAGGAAGAGGTTTCTAAGATAAAGACTATGTATAAAATGCAGGAGGCTTATTGGAGAGTGTGCTTGAGATCTCACCTGAGAAAGGGGAGGGAAGAAAGCAAGATTGGGAAGGAGAAGTTGGGCTATGATGTAGTCTCAGCAAAGTTCTCCAGTGACCCTCTGGGAACTTCAGAAGTTGAGATAGCCCTTCAGATCTGAGTCAATTTGGACAAAGGGACTGGCCTTTTATATCCCTTATTATTGGATATAAGCTGCTCTAGGAAGGGAGCCATAAACTGGACAAGGACAAGGCATTTCTAAAGAGGGTGGAAGCCTGGAGTTCTGTATTCACAGCACTTTCAGCAGGCTTGGGGAATAAGTTCTTCAGTTCATCTGGGTGGTTCAGCACAGTATCCACTACAGTGATTATTCCCTGCCTCTATTTGTACCTGCCTCTAAGTTTTTCTATTCACATTATAAACACAAGGTTACATATCTTCTAGTATCCTTGGAATGTGCTGAAAACCCGCTCCCATTTTACAGATAGATAAACAAGATTCAGAAACAGTCATAGTAACACCACACTGGGGACTAACTATGGACCAAACACTTTATATTATTTGATTTTCTCAACAACCCTATGAGTTCAACATATATTTTTTTTCCCCCTGCTTTACAGATCAGGTAAATGAAGGTTATAAAAGCTAAATGATTTTCCCAGCTAGTCCTTGGTGGAGCCAGGATTCTAATCAGGTCTGTATAAATCCAGAACTTTACTCTGAACCTATTATACACCTATGCAGAAATCATCTATCCTCACAGAATGAGTAAAAGGCAGAGGCAGAAATTAAACTCTAACTTCCCATCTCCAAGTGTTCAGTCCCTCTCCCATGACTTCTCCAGTTCTTTCAGACAGGGCTTTATCTAAGGAGCTGAGGGTTGGCAGTGATTTAATATATTATCACTATTAACTAGCAGATGAGGGTCTTCAATGACTTAATCTAAAGAAGTCACAAAGGTGGACATTGTGTTCCAACGGGTGGGATAATGGTGAAAAGTGTTTTGGGGACATGGTGGCCTTTTGGACCCCTCAGATGCCACCAACCATGCTGCACCAATTCTTATGTGGTTGTCAAAGCTGCAGGCCACAGAATTAAGGGGGCAGAGGGCATACTCAATAAGAAAAAATAAAAAAAAATCAGAAATCTTCAGTCTGGATGAAGTGAAGATCAGAGGTGAATTTTTTTCAAGGTAGTCAAAGTCTAGATTGTGTGGAAAAGATGAGAATAGACATGTCCCTTTTGTCTCAGAGTACTGGAAATAAAGGAGGGCCTTTTGGAAGATTCAGAGAGATAAATTTGGGGGGAATAGAAAGGAAATATGGTCCTAAACTGCAGGTAGATAGCCACCTAAGTTCATTGCATCTCAAAAAGTGGTAGAGGCTGCTATAAACTGGCTCAAGACAGTTCAGATCAATTCACACATGATAAATTGAGAATAAGAGAAGTAAAAGACGGCCTCGTCAGAATGTGAACTTGTGGAGAATGACCATATGCTTCCCTGCATTGCCCTTTGGTATATCTGTTAGGGATGCAGTTCTGGACCATGACCCTAATTCATGGTACCCATTGGCTTCCTTTACTTAGGGACCATCAAGCTTCTGTTAAGGGTGATGGAAAAATTTGGGAATGATAAATGGTGATGACTGAATATAATTAATGTCACTGAACTGTACTTGTGAAGATTGTTGAAATGGTGGAGGTTTTGTTATACAGCCGTCCCTCAGTATCTGTGGCAGAATTGGCTCTAAGACCCCTGCAGATACCAAAATCTGTGGATACTCAAGTCCCTCATATAAAATAGTGTAATATTTGAATATAGCCTATGCACATCCTCCCTCATACTTTAAACCATCCCTAGATGGAAACCCTGGTGGCGTAGTGGTTAAGTGCTATGGCTGCTAACCAAAAGGTCGGCACTTTGAATCCGCCAGGTGCTCCTTGGAAACTCTTTGGGGCAGTTCTACTCTGTCCTATAGGGTCGCTATGAGTTGGAATCGACTCGACGGCACTGGGTTTGGTTTTTTTGGTTTCAATCACTTATAATACCTAATACAATGTGAATAGTATGTAAATAGTTGATGTACTGTATTGTTTAGGGAATAATCACAAGAAAAAAAAAGGCCTTTTTTTTGGAATATTTTTGATCTGGGGTTGGTTGAATCTGCAGACACAGATCTCGCAGATATGGAGTACAGACTGTATATGTATTTACCACAATGTTAAAAAAATTCCAAGCACTTATTGCCTGAGGGAAGTTACCTCTGCTTGGAATGCTCTTCCCTTGTCTTTTCTGTGTAACTGTCTCCTTTTCATTCTTCACATCTGAGCTTACAAGCCCCTCCCATCCACACTCCAAACCCTGCCACTCTTTAACTTATCGCCTTCTCTTCTTTCCTTCAGAGCACTTACAAAAATTTGCAATTATTTTGTGTATTTGTTTGCTTGTTTATTATGTTTCCTCACCTATAAGTTAAGCTTCATGAAGACATAGTGCTTGGAACTTTTGTTCGGAATTGTAGCTCTGGCCTCTAATTCAGTGCCTGCCATAAATATATAGACTTCTTGAATGAATGAGTGAGCAAATGAATAAATGAATTAGTCATGAATCTTGTTTGGAGTGAAGTAAAAATTCTTCTCCCTACAATAAGACGCCATGACTTGAATTTTTTTTTCAAATTATTACTATTCATCTTCTTGAGGGTCAACCTATTTTGTGCTTTTTCCAAGAACCTTCTAAGGAATCATTTCCAATACTAGTGCATACACTCACACACACACACCCACTCATACTGAAAGAAAAAAGAAATCTTGCTCCTTCTGTTCCTTATGGAAAATCTTGGTGGGAGTGGAAAAATACACACACGTTAGGTATGCATATTTGGCCTTGTGTGCTTTGCCCATCAGTTTTTGGAGAACATTTATTCAAATCAGCAAGACTAGCAACATCCAAGGCCTATCTGGCTGCCCGAGGACCTAGGTACCCAGTATGTTACAGGCAGTACATTTTGGCAGCCTCTGAAACGCCTAGAACATCTGCTTCCCCTGAAGAATCCTCCCTGAATAGGCACCCAATTACTGGGCTTGTCAGAATGCTTGAATCATCCGGTGGCACAAGAGAGCTTCATAAGGAGATAGCCACGTCAATTTACTGTGAGTAGCTAACTAACAAACTAAGTAAATAAGTAAACTAGATGGATAAAGTAAAATAAGAACGATTATAGTACTTTGAGGTAAAGTCCAGAGATCTAAATGTATGTGACTTGTGGAATCTGGAGATTTCGATTGTTCAAAGTGAACTTCAATTTGTTGTTCTTCTTAGGATGGAACAGCTCTGATTATTTATAAAGAGCAACATTGCAGTTCCTCCAGGAGACTGCTCACTATAGACAACTCAGAGCTTTTCAACTCACCAGCAGTGTCATCCCAGGGCTAGTGTTGATTTAGACATAAATATTGAGGAAGAAATAGGCCTCAGAAGGATCTCCTTTTACAATTTCTTCAGCAACAAGAGGCTAGACACGCTCCTGCAGGTTCCTTTGTTCCGTATAGACTCAGCAGTCCCACGATGCACTTGGAGGTATCTGAGCTTCTTAATGAAGCACAGCCAGTGTGCAACAGTGAGTACAGGGCCAGTCAAGATATTTTAAGTCCTGCTGCTGGGGTGTTAGCGACTGATAATGTGAAAATGTATCATTAAGAGTCAGCTGGGAAAAAAATGGAAACTTATTAGCAACGTCCTTTGGTAAAGAAATGATAGTACCAATCTGCTGAACTCCAACCACTTCAGGAAACACATTAGAAAAATTCCGATGGTACAGCTGGGATAGGAGAGGGTCAGAGGAGCAGGAGATAGAAAAGGGGATTGATGTCTGTAAGAACTCTGCATTTTTCTCTGATTTTTAAATTCTGCACCACCAAGGGGTCATTAAATTTTATCTCAATTATTTTATGTTCTTGAACCCAAATTCTTAAGTCTATGATAAGCTAGGGTAAAATTCTTTCAAAATTCAAGAGTCAGTACACTGCTAACAGATCACCTTTTAGTCAAAGAGATGAAAAATAAAGGAAACTGTACTATAAATTTGAGAATTGCAGGATACCTTCCAACACTGGACCAAATTAGGTGAGGGCGAGTCAGGAAATTCTGTCAGTGCTTTTCTTGTGTTGATACTCAGCATTCCTGCCCCTTCCAGAGAATCACTGTCACTTGAGGCTTTCACAGGAAGGCAGGAGGCAAGCAAAGATCTGAGAGAGTGATGGAATAAACTCAGTAAACATCAGTGTTTCCGTGAGAGTTGGCTTTAATAACAAATTTTTTTTTTTTTATTAAGCCCCGGTTTGTTTCTCCTTTAATTGAATTTTAAGGGAGGGGATATACTTTATTTACTTATCCTTCAAATAAGTCATATGCTAAAGAGCATGAAGAAAAAAAGTAATCAAGATGGCATATAGTAAGTATATGTGTCACTGATGAGACTGGTCAGAATGTTTTGTTTTGTCTAGTAAGCACTCAAGGCATAAGAAATTTGCTCCGGTGTGGGGCAGAGCTCATATTTGGGCCTATTCCAGAATGTTACTAAGATGTCAAATGCCACTAGAGGCAACACTGACACTGGAGACATAACTTTTCTAAATGACTCCTTGGTGAATGCAAACCAAACAATACAATAAAAAGGGAAGAGCATAAACTGCTTCAGTCCCCTATGAGCATCGGCCTCAATCCTTTGGAAGAATTTCACACATCAAACATAGAACTAAATTTAGAAGTTTGGTGAAATCATTTTATACTTATCCCCATGCCAGACAAAACTCCGGGCTCAAAGAAAGGTTTTACCTCTAAATATTCATAGACTTATCACCCTATTGGGAGGTAATATGTCAATAACGTGGATGAGAATAAACAGCTCATACATGTGAAATGAATTAAACTACACCAGGGTAACAAACATGTGATAAACTCTCTTGTCCACTCCACTAGATGGCTCCTTCGGGAGCCAGTTCTGTACTTCCATCTCTGGCATATTAATTATGAGCTCAATTATCCTCTATTTCTCTGTTCCCCTATCTCCCCATACCCCCAACACACACACACACACACACACACACACCCCCAAGGGAATGCGTTTTCCCTAAGGATCAAGGCAGCTTCACTAACTCTCTCCTATTCTTTCTTGGCTGCAGTAGGACGATTATTCTCTCCAAGCAACCTATCCACAGTTGCCAGTTTAGACCTTCTCTCTCTGCTGTGCAGAACAGAACCTAGAAGAGGATGAGAGCTGGTGGTTAAGAGAATGTTGCTGCACCTTCCAGAGAAGTGGAATGCCCACTAAGTTATCAGCAGAATGCACGGGCCCTTGTTGTTCTGTTATCATATACAGGGTGCTGAATTTTCTCACTTTGGTCCACAAATTTGCAGGATATTCTCCAGTAGAACCCTGGGTTATTTTCTCTTACTCTAATGCTAAGGAGCATAATGATGACGACAACAACATTAGAGACCAAAAGGGTTCAAGGCACTATATATGCAGTATTCACATTTAAGCCTCTCAGGTAATGGGGAAGAAATGCATCTGGTCTAACTCGTGATTGAATGCCGCCTTCTGTCTTTTATCCAAATATGCTCCCCTTGGTTCTTAAATTGACTTCACCCTTGGACTTGGGATTTAACATAATGGCTCTTACTTTCCTTTTTCTGAACCTCTACTGTGGCTCAGATGCTGCCTCTGGGATTGAGTACTAACTTCACATCCATGCCATGACCTGGCATGCTTCTGAACTCTTTCTCTGTCCACGTGTACTCATCAGAATGAGAGTACTAGATGCTACTACTTGTATTGATGTCACTCTTTACTTGAGAAAATGTTTTCAGGACACAATAATGTCAACCTCATGCATATAGTCAAAGGTTCCCCTTGTTTAATGTTGTTGATACAGAACGGCATTTCTTTTTCCCCTTGTAGTTGCATGCATGCCATTTCAGTGGCATTTCAAGTTCACGGGACACTTCCCTGGGAATTGTTATGTCTACATCCTTGGAGCCCAGAGCTCTACAATCAATTGCTATTGTTGAAAAGATATATTGTAACATCTGAGCAAGTCAGCTAACTGTGTTGTGACTTTTCTGTTACCCCATCTATAAACCATGGGGTTTATACATGTCACCTCAGGAAGGTATTAGGAGAGTTAATGAACCAGAGGTTGTAAGGGGGATTTAGCCTGTCAGATGAAAGGTGCTGCTTAAGTATAGAACATTCCGGGTTTATGTGGCCTGATTCTTCAGGGAAAAAGTAACATATCAGGAAGACATGATACTGCTGTTAAAGGGCAGAGGGCACCATGAGTACATTCTCAATGTAAGGTGTAAACACAGTTTCCAAAAGCAGTGGTTTGGGGTTTTATAACTTACTGTTCAGTGGTGGCTCCTTTCTTTACTGCAGCTGCCACATCCCCTGCATCATAAAATTAGTCTCATTTTGTCCAATTTGTCCTTTGTTCCCTTGACACAACATGCATTCCCTCAAAATCCCTTCTGGATGAAATGAGCTATGGTACAGAAATATAAGGTGTACAAATATATCAGCTAAAATGGATGATAAGAGAACAAACCTGAAGGGCAAGCAGTGCCTCTGGCAGATTTTTTAGCTGTTCCTTTTCAGATACAAAAGCAAGAGGACATCTGCAGCTAAGATGCATTAAAGGGTTTTTGTTATCACAAAAGTGAGAGAAGGTACAGCAAGCCAAATGGGGCAAACGTCATATACCACCTCCAAGTAGCCTTTGTGAGATTTGTAGCACAGAAGAGAAGAACACTCGGAGTATGAGACCTTTCCAAAGGCCTCTCATTCCGTTTACATGACTTAACATTGTAACAATTCTGCAGGGCCCTGTTCTGTTTGACTTGGGGTTTTGCTTTCTGCCGAGCTGATTGCCCTGTTTACCACATTAACCCACATCTGCCCTGAGTTCAACCTCTTCAGCCCTGTGCTGGCCACTCCCAATAATTGAGGCACCCAGAGTTCACTGTTTGTGGGGACATGTATTTATTAATATTTTAAATTGTTATTTTTAAATATGTTCTTGCCTGCCATCATTGAAGAAAAGTTCACATTTATAATGAGATTAGCTGTAAGGGATTTAGAATGCACTTCATTTCGTTTGGTAATTTCTATAGGCACGTCTCACTTTCCATAATAAAACTAGTTTTCCTAACCAGGGGAAAAGGTCATAAATATTCAAAAGTTTGAATATTTATATTCTGAATAATGATAGAAAAACCAGCAGTCAGAAATCAGAGAAGTCAGGGAATAGGGTTTCATGATTTTTTCCTTCCGTGCAGGCTCCTTGCGTTCTTTCCTTTACTTAGCCCTATCCTCCTTGTAAGAGTAAGTAAAGGAGAAATAAAAGACTCCTTGGTTTTTCCCCACTCTGAGATACCCTAAGGCTTACAAGACGATACTTTCTCTATTATAGCCAGTCGCTGTAAATCAGCTGTGTGGATAGAACACTTGAATCTTTCTAGTCCTGCATGTTTACTAAGTTTTACAATCTGAAAAGCATGGGCTCGTGGGGTATTAGGGGGTGTTTTAACATTAGAACAGTTCTGCCTGATGCTGTGAATACAGCTACAAAACCACAAAAATCAGTTTTCTTCTTCCTTTGCCATAGACTTGCAATTTTTCCCAGGAGTCGTTGACACTTTCTACTTTATGCACCATTTCCTCCTGTAATGTACAGTCTCTTTTGTGGTTTTTTTTTTTTTTTGAAATGTATTAATGTTCAGCATTCATTCACTTTTTCATGGGAAGACAACAATGTTTTGCGTGTTTTTGAGAATTAACCGTGTTTACTCCCGATGATGCACGGTTAAACCATTATGGTCCCTCTGCCTTTGTTCTCTCTGCAGCAGAAGCTGGAGAAGATCTCTGCAGTGTTGCTTCTGAACTCCTTAGGTATCCTGTTCTGCTTTGGGGAAACGCTTCAAGCCACTGCTCTGTGTATGAAACTGCAGAGGGAAAAATGTATCTTTTGCAGGGCATGAGTCCTAGGGAATCTGATAAACAGCTGAATTTTAAATGAGCCAAGTATCAGGGAAGACGATGTTTCTTTCATTTCCCTTTGCACTAGTTAATTTGCAGAGGTACTGATTTTTTTCCTCCAGATTTAAAAAGCTGAGAGACACATTTCTGAAATGGCGCAAAAGAATCAGAAGGGAGAAAACTGTCTAACTAAAAGGAAGGGATGCATATATATCCCAAGGGGTAAATTCTAGAGGGTGTTTTGGCTTTGTTTTGTTTTGCTTCAGTGGCTATTGAAGTTTGGGTCTGTAAAGGTACCTTGTGTTTTTAAAGTGTAGATCAAAGGCTTGATGGAGTTGTAACTTTGGTGCTTTGTGCCAAGCATGAAACATCAGCAAAGCACTCTTACGTTGTGGGTATGATTTCTTTGCTGCATTGAACTCCAATTTGAGATGGTGCCATTGGCTTATAAATTTTTTCTTTAGAAGTAAAATAGAGAGAAGAGATCTTTTGGGGAAAGAATCCATATGAAAGCAATGAGAGGTTTCAGACTATGGATCTGAATATCATGCAAGCATCCACTACAGTTCATGAAATGAAATCAGGCACTGATATTCCACCTGGGATTCTTGTCACTGAACAAAGAGGAAGAAAAGTTTTGGGATAGTCTACATTTCAGAATTTAAGTTCTGCAAGGATCTCAGACACAGCCATAAAATATTCTTCTTGATCCTGTGGGAAACCCATTGCAGTCTAGCTGATTCCAACTCATAGCAACCCTATAGGACAGAGTAGAACTGCCCCATACGGTTTCCAAGGAGCACCTGGTGAATTCGGACTGCCAACCTTTTGGTTAGCAGCCATTGCTCTTAACCACTATGCTTATGGGAAGCATTCTAGTGAAAAAGTGAAGTGGTTGTGAGGTGGATGAAAGTATTTTTGTTTGGGAGCACAGGCAGAACAATCAACGAGCTTTCAAATGAATCCATTTCTGTGATAGCACCATGAGTTTCAGTGCCTGGGTGGTGCAAACAGTTAAGTGCTCAACTACAAGTGGAAAGGTTGACAGTTCGAACCCTCCCAAAGGAGCTTTGGGAGACAGGCCTGGTGATCTGCTTCCAAAATGTCACAGCCTAGAAAAGCCTGTGGAGCAGCTGGACTTTGCACACATGGGGTCGGCATGAGTTGAGATAGACTTGACGGCAACTAACAACAGCTACAATAAAGAGCTTATGGACATGTTCTCATGTCACTATCTGTGCCCAAGAAAGAAGATATAAAAAGCAAATCCTGTACGCCATAATAACGGTCCAATTTGGAACTTACAGAATGAGTATGTTTCTTATTCAGCCCACAGTAAGCTTTGCCTCCTTCCCTACACCTTCCCCCACACTCATTCTTTCCATTCCTTATGGTTATATGTACTATTTCTCATTGTTACATGTCAGAATTTAAGTTCTGCAAGGATCTCAGACACAGCCATAAAATATTCTTCTTGATCCTGTGGGAAACCCATTGCAGTCTAGCTGATTCCAACTCATAGCAACCCTATAGGACAGAGTAGAACTGCCCCTGCTTTACTCACTAGCTTCTCAACTCTGTTGAGAGTGTTTTATTAATCTGATACCTGCTTTACTCACTAGCTTCTCAACTCTGTTGAGAGTGTTTTATTAATCTGAATTACTCAATCTGAGTTACTCTTACAATGCCTAGCAGATATAGGTGGGCAAAAAAAAAAAAACAATTAAGTAGATGGACAGATACACATAACGCAATGTTCAAAGTCACCACTCTAACAAAATTTCTGAAATTGTCTACTTTCTATTTGTATCACAAAGCCTCTGCCACTGTAACTCCTGAGGCGCACCACCTGTATGTCTATGTGTGATGGTTGATGATGAGAATAGATTGAGAGGACACACCTATTTTAAATGTACCAGGATGCAGTTGAATGCGGTCAATAAGACCATTTCTGGGAATCTCTTGTCACAATGCCTGGCACATAGTAAGCATGCAATAAATGGTAGTAGTTGTTTCTGTTATTGCTGTTGTTTTTACTGTTTTTGTTTTTATGCACTTCTTATTAGAGCTTCGTGGAGAAAGAAAAAAGGCTCTTTTTTATATACATGCCACTATGCTACATAAAGTTGTTCTCTCTCTTCACCCATTGGACATGCCCCCTCACAGTTCATCATTAGTGAAATTTCTGAAAACCTGAAGGCACAGCCTGCTTTTTATTCCCATCAACACATCTGCTCCCCTGCCATCTTATTTCCTCGCCGTAGGCCTCACCATGTCAAGGGTGAGATGACAAGTCTAGACGATAAACAAAAAAACTGCCGTAAGGCCTCAGACTTAGAATGCTTGTCCTATTTCTTTTCAAACTCTCGTTTAATGAATGGAAACATTCCCAAACTCCCTGATGTACACTTTATTTTAAATTGAATACTAAATTGAGCAATTAGTAAGTCTGATGCTCAAACTATTAAAATATGGTTGATATTTGTTTTGTTTTGGTATTTTATGAAGGATCTTCTTAATAGCTAGAATACTCTCACAATTGTGATCCCTGAGGTTCATTTGACTGAGCCCCAATGTTAGGATCCCAACAAGAAAATTAAGGTCACTCTGGGGTTCAAATGAATTCACACTAAGAAGGCCGTATATCATTTCATGCTGCTCTGTTTCCAACCACTATTGAAAATGCAATAAGAAATTCTTAGGGTTCCTGTAGAATCATATCATCTACATATGAACCTAGCATTTTTGAACTGACAACACCACCCTGCATTTAGTCCAGGTATTTTTGAAATTGAAGAAATGTACCACAATTACAGAAACACTGTACTTGCACTAAATAACCAGGAGGAGGCTTTAAGAGAGATGTTTTGGCTGCATTTACACTGGTATCTAACTATGGACATTGGTATTCTTTCTCTAAGTACTCTTCTCAGAAAACACAAACTTAATTATTTTTTCCAATATTGATTTGTTGGCATGTTTTACACATCATGAAAAGGAAAGCATTAGGCCAACTATAGAAAATGATCAATGGGTTTGATTGGACTTCAAGTAGTAGAGCATTTGACATGTAGCTACTAGGCCTCACAGTAGTTAGGCCTATTCAGCAACTTTGCTTATCAAGTGTGGTCTAGTTTAAACTAGGTGGCTACACACTCTAACCTCTAGAAAACACAAGGCTTTCTACCTTTCCACAGGCCTGTTCCTTATGCCTTCAAGAACAAAACAAGGCTACAGAATAGAGAGGCGTAGCTTTTTGTGGATGGAATAAAAGCGTCCTGAGTCACTGTGCCACTGTGAGTCAGAATAGACTTCATGGCAACAGGTTTGAGTCTAACTTAACTGGGGTCAGCAATCTGTTGGCTCTTGTTATTGAATTTGTTGAATTTCTCACTGCTCCCTTCCCTCCCATGAGCAGCTGATGTTACAAGATGAGCTCATAATAAAAATGCCCTCCTATCTTCCTACAGCAGGATCCAAGGAAGGGCCAAGAAAAAAGTAGGGCAGGAGGCCACTGGGCTGTCCTTCTTCATTTACTTCAACCAGTATTTAGTATGTACCAACTATGTGCTGACAACCTCTCTAGGATGTGAGGAATAGCAGTGAACAAAATCACCAGAGTCTCTGCCTTCCTGAAACTTAAAGCATACTGAGGAAGATAGGCAAGCCAAGTGTTTCCAGTCTAGCCCTGGAGCTAGAGGAGAAAAAAAAGCATTCAACACACATTTAATCTTAAACTGCTCAGAGATTTGGAACCAAATTATCACCTAGTAATAATAATTTGGAAACCCTGGTGGAGTAGTGGTTAAGTGCTACGGCTGGTAACCCAGGGGTCAGCAGTTTGAATCCACCAAGTGCTCTTTGGAAACTCTCTGGGGCAGTTCTACTCTGTCCTATAGGGTCTCTATGAGTCGGAATCGACTCGACGGTACTGGGTTTGGTTTTTTTGGTTTTTTAAATAATTGTTTGAATGCCTGTATTTTTCTTTCAGTACTGCATTGCTGTAAGGAAACAGCTGGATATCTGCAGTAATTCTAGGCCAGTGGTCAGAGATCTGGCAATTTTGGTTCTTGACTGTTTTTCTTAATATGTTATTGTTGTTAGGTGCTGCCTACTCAGTTCTGACTCATAGAGGCTGTATGCACAACAGATAGACAATACTGCCCAGTCCTGCACCACCCTTGCAATCCTCCATATGTTTCTTAATATAGTGACCTCAGTGAGTGATCTGGACCTGCTGAGACTAGAAATCAAAAGAAAGGCACCTCTTTTCCTTTTAACGGGAGTCCCTGGGTAGTATAAATCGTTAAGCATTCCACTACTCACCAAAAGATTGGCGGTTCAAACTTACCCAGAGGTGCCTCAGAAGAAAGCCCTGGTGTTCTGCTTCCTTGAAAACCCTAAGGAACAGACAAATAGGTAAATAAAATAATATCCCAACCATGGGATCTTATTTGGCAATTAGAAGGAATGAAGTACTGACACAACATTGACGAACCTAGAAAACATCATGCTAAGTGAAAGATGGCAATTGCAAAGGCCATATAGCATATGATTCCATTTATATGAGATGTCTAGAAAAGGCAAATGTGTAGAGACAGAAAGTGGCAGCCTGGGGCTGAGGAGGACGGGAGGATCTGTGGGGGTAGCTAAGGAGTATGGAATTTCTTTCTGAGGTGATGAAAACGTTCTAAAATTGATTGGAATAATGGCTGCATAACTCAGTGAATCCACTAAAAACCATTGAACTTTTTAAAGGTGTGAATTATCTTTCAATAAATCTAGTGAAAATGGGGGCGCTATTATGGAGCAGTTCTAGTCTGCACGCAAGGGGTCACCATGAGTTGGATTCTACTACACGGCAACTGGTTATTTCTCTTCCCCCCCCAATTAGGATATACTCAAGTGCAGAGTCTGAACAGAGACACCACCTTTTTGTGCCACCAGGGGTTCCTCCTTGTCCTGCCTGTTGTCCATATTATGCTCACCAATCAGGATAATATAGAGAAAACATGCTTAAAGAATTTTTATCACTTTTAAAACAATCTCTTTTCATTGTGAGATTTTATAGACTTGTTTTGTGGAGTTTCATTTTTTCTGTCCCCCCCCCCTTTTTTTTCCCTGAAAAGCATTTCTTTGGGATTTAAAATAAAGGTCAGAAACACATTTTCTTTTTCTAAGGCATCAATGTCATGTTCTATTTCCCTACCTAATTTTTTTCCCCTTTCTTTCTGAAAGCTCTGTCTTCTTACTCATATTATTTGGATGTTTTATGTTCCTATGCATTTAATTATCAGAGGTACCCAACCAACGGTTCTCTTTTCTAGTTCATTTTCATTAAAGTTGGTTGATAAACAATACTTGTCACATTACTACAGGCGCTTGCTTTGCAGTCACAACTATGAGCTCTTAGATGGCATTTTCTTTGCTTCCATATCTACTATTTTCATATTTTAAACAAAAATCTTATTTTTCAAAGCACGCAACTTTTACTTCTTTAAGTTTCCTAATCTTATACAGATCACTTTTCTCATTAGACTAGCATAATGACACTGTTTTCTGGAGGAATTTTGGCATTAAAATTTCTATAAAAAAGGTCATCAGTTTCATCAGCTCAATCATTAGAAAATTTACTGCATGGCTTAATTTGGCTTTGTTCCTATTTGGTACACTTTGAAACACAGTGAGAACATAGTCCACTCTCAGTGGCTAATAGAAAGAGCACAATTTTGATTTGAGTTTTAGTAGAGCCACTTACGCATTCACAGTTACAACAAACAAATTACATAAACAGCTAGGAAGGTAAAATAGCCTTCTACATATTACATTTTGAGACATGTAATTAAGTGCCCACAAGCAAAAATATCTCCACAGATGCCTGAAATTTCTGCTTTTTTTCATTCATTTATTCAATGATTGTTTTATTGAAGTATAGGCCTACTTTCTGCTCATAATTGTTCTAAACTCTGAAGGAGATACAAAAAAAGATCTGAGTCTAGTGAAGCAGAGAGAGAGGTAAACGATAATGATTCAACAATATAAGCGCTATGACAGAAGGGTAAAAGGGGTTTGCCAGGTCATGGAAGAGTGGGGAAGAAAAGGAAATTGGTGGCAATTTCATAGGAAAATATTTGGGTAACTTTATTCATATACTTTGCTGGTTCAACTGGTATACATAGCATCCCTCACTCTACTCCAACCTGAACCACTCCAGCTTTTATTTAATTAGTGATAAGTATATTAATAAACCTACCCTCCAAATTTTCATATTAGAAGCATCTAACTTACCTACAGAGACTTACAGAATCATGACTGCACTAAGAGGTGGGATTCAACAATCTCTCTTCCATTAAAATAAGTCTTCAGAGCTAAAAAATATCATTGGAGTCCAGAGCTATTAAAGATCCTAGCTGTATGGCTTCCTCAATGCATGACCCCATTAATGCTCTACTGTCATCTATGGGTAAACTTCTGTTAAGATCTGGCAGGGTTACATAATGGAGGGAGGGTGAAATGATGGAATGATCATTTGCTACTGAAACTCCATGGCCTTTCTCATCTAAAGGATATATTTGGCATTTGATACCAGTAAAGGACATTTTGTATTCTTTTTTTTTTCATGTGTACCTATCAGGCCCATGATATATTTGAGCTCCGTAAAGCCAGAGACCATGCATTAGACTCACCCATCACCGATTCAGTCACAGCTCCACGTATGTCATAAACTTGAAAAAAATACTGGTTGTTTTTGATAATCTGGAAAAAGAGAAAGCTATCCAGAAAGTATGGTGCAGGAGTGGATTGATTTAAAGATGTGCTCAAAGAGGGCAAAGCAAAAGTAGCTGCCAAGTTTGCCCCTTGAAAATAAGGAGCAGTATTTTGACTATTCCTCAATTACTATTTAGGTTCCTCACATATGAACAAGAAATCTTTACACTCCATCCACTAGAGGGCAATCAATACATTAGACACAGACACTTTCCCCCATCCTGACGTGGAACCTACTAACTTTAAGGGGATCAGGTAGATATAAAGGGGGGAGAGCAAGTACGCAACTCTTCTCACCAAAAGTAGATGGCACTGCTATCTCTTCTGGACTCCCTTCATAGGCAGTAGGCTTGGAAGAAGCAACTAAAATTGAACGAGGTGCCTCCCTTTGGTGTTTAAACTCCATTCTAGAGATTTAAAACAGCTCACAAGTAAATAAGTGTACCGCGTAAGGTAAATGAGTTTCTACTTTAAATGAAGCAGCATTTGAGCTTGTCACACCCTTCACTGTATCCACTGCCTCTGCCAGGAGGCAATGGTAGCACAAATACAGATAAAATGTTTGCCAAGCCATTTTGGTGAGGAGATGGTTTCTCTTCTGATGGCTCTTTCTAGTAGGAAAACTCATTAGCTTTTGCTAAGACTGACATCATGAATGCAAAAAACAGTGTAAGGAAAAGAATTTTAACGCTTTCCGATCCATAAAATACTGAAAGGACTTGGGATCAGAAAAAGACATGTGCTTTGCACTTTCATCATGGTTGACTCTGTGGACAGTTAGTCTGGAGGCTTCAGTGAATTTGATGATCTTCTACTGATTGGTTCCAGGGATGCTGGCTCACATCAACTGTGGATAACTCCTTTTCTATAAATGGGTACATTAATACCTTCCCATTGCAAGCATAGGGCTTTGTGAAATTCCCGTGAATCATAAAATATTTTGAGATTCATAGGTATAAACAAAAAAAAAAATCCCTTGCCGTTGAGTCGATTCTGACTTATTGCGTCCCTACAGGACAGAGTAGAATTGTCCCATAGAGTTTCCAAGGAGTGCCTGGTACATTCGAACTGCTGACCTTTTGGTTAACCACTACACCACCAGGGTTTCCTTCATAGGTATGGTAAGGAGATATCTCCCTTCAAAGTTGGCTATGAAACCATACGTGTAAAGGAGCTATTTTTCACTCATTGGCATATGATGAAATTGTAGATGTGTTCCTGCAAAAAACAAAGGGCACTATTAGACAAAAATCTTCTGTAGGAATTTAGCAAACCTTTTAAATGTAAGTATTCAAAGTATATCAGATTTCATTAAAAATAAAAATTAATCATAATTCAAAATACTTTGCAACATAAAGTACTAGAACCCAGTTTTTTTGCTTTGTGAAATTACTTCTTAATATTTTCTTGATTAAGCTATAGTGTGCATTTAACCCGGGCCTGTTCACACTTTCCTTGGGAAGCAGTGCCAAATTTAATACAGGAAACTAGTTCCCAGTTTCCGTTGATATAATATGAATTTCTAAGCTCTAGCCTTTCTCTTAACTTCGCTTATCAAATATCTAGAACTATGGGCCTGTGCTAACACATCTAATTTGCACCTGTTGCTAACTTCCTCAATACTTCTAATTTTAAATCTAAGGTAATGCTTCTAATTTTATTTCTAAGGTAGTTGAATCTATTACTTTTTGGCACTTCTGCTTTCACTTGTACATAGTGACCTCTTTCTAGATAGTTTTAGGCTTCCAGCTTAGCATATAGATTGCAAGGAGGAAGAAATAAGCGTTTGTGTTTATACTGAAACAAACACTGACTTTGCAATCTAACCCACGAGTTTGACTTTTGGCACCACAGCATATGAGCCGAGTGACCCTGGGCAAGTGCCTAGCCTTTCTTTATATATTCTTTATTTTTACTTATTCATTCTTTATTGCATTGGTGTTCTATTGCTTTGAGTTTTCTCGGAAGGAAGGGTGCTGAGAAATTTTGTTTTACTTTGGTTTGGATTCTCCCCCAGAATTTATTTTTTATAACAATGTTTTACATACAACAGTTCACATAAATTTAAAGCTGTTAGACCATTACACAAGGAATTTAAACATTGTGATTTTTTTAACTTACTGAATTGTTGAGGAAAAGGTGTACCTAAATAATATACATAGATGTTCATGTATTTTTACATCTATTTGAAGAAAAATTGGTTAGTTTGACGCCAGAAAAAAATTTTCTTCCAAAACCTGACAGTACGTACCAGTCTCAGAGCAAGTAACCTGAAATCTAACCAAACTTCTCCTGGTGACTGGCTATGGGCCTTAGTTTCCTAATGGGTCAATAATAATTTCTGACCTACCTACCTCAAAGGGTTGCTGGGAACATTACTCAGTATTATTTGAGAAACTGTTTAGAAAATGTAATGCTTTGTAAAAAATGCTACACAGATGGAAGCACCTACTTCATGCCGGGCAATTATTTTTATTCCATCCAAAACAACAACCCTGTAGTCGCCGTTGTTTCCATTTACGGTGAGGCAGTAAGAGTTCAGCTCATTCAAGTTGATGCAGCTACTAAGTGTCAGAGCTGGGTTTCGCCCTCAGGTAGAGCTGAGTTTCAACCCCAGGTAGAGCTGATTCCAAAGCTAGCTGCCTCCCAGCAACCAAAAGATTTAACTGTTTCTGAAGAGCAAGATAAAACCGCTTTATTACTGACCATTGCTAAATTCTAATCTCTCTTGTTGTTTTTGGTGGTAATGTGTCTGGAGGTAGGAGGTGATTGGTTTCTCTGATCATTTGAATGGGAATTTAGCTTCAGACGGTACCACGGTTATAAAATTTCTACCAAATTAAGTTTAGAATGTACAGAATAAAATATGATAGAGGTGTGGCGATGGCACAGTGCCCAGCGTACCTTCTTTTACAGAGGTGCAGTGGAATAAAACTTATCAGTAGATCAATATACCCATCACAAAAGCCCTTTTTCCTTTTTAAAAATATGCTTACACACAGAGAGAGATTTTAAAATTTGTGGATATACTCACTCTGCCAAAATGACCAACCGAATAAAAAATAAAAGCAGGCTTTTTCCATAATTCTTGTCATTCTTGATATTAATTTCAGTGCAATAATTTGAGCATGGTTTACATGAACAGTGTGTCCTGTCTACAGTATCATAGCAATACTAAAACACAGTAGCTGTGTGTTCTCAAAATTAGCAAGCTACATTCAGAAATACATTCTAAATATACTCATGTTGCCAATGAACAGGATAGCAGGAAAATAGGAGATGAAGAGTTTAAGAACAAATAGAGATTTTAGCCTTATTATCCTGAGCTCCAAACACAAGTGGAAATCTGAAATTCCCATTTCTTGAATAGTGACTTAATACATGGAGATAAGAATACTAATTCACTGTGGGTCTCTAGATTCTCGTTGGAGATTTTGGCTCTTTGGGCTGATATTTTATTTTCTTAAGTGAGGAATAAGCATGATGAATAAGCACGTCCAGAGAACATCATTCTTCAGCATTTCACTTCATCAGAATTCATTAGAGCAGATCTGAAGTTTTCATTATTCTTTAAGAGTACATTAATAAAACCACCACACACTTATTTTTAATACTATGTATATGAATTATTCTGACAGTCAGTTGCAAAGCCAACAAATCAATCCTGAAATTAAAAATGTAGTAGGACAAATTAGTATGTTCCAGCCAGCACAGGCCAAGCTGAACAATACATTCGCTGCTCAGAAACCAAGGCAGAACTAGCCTACAGATGAAAAATGATAGCGACTACTAAAGTGGCAAGAAGTGGGCAACTAACTGGGATTTGAATAAAAAAGAATGTATGTCTACAGATCAAATATTGTTTCTCTCCAGCCTTGTGGTTTGTTGTTCTCTTCACAAGTACCCTGCAAAAAGCAAGCTTTCAGCCATGTCACTTGTGTTTAGAATGCCCATTTATGAAAATCCTAGCACAATGCTTACAGCTCAGACAATAAAGTTATGGCAATGACGATCGTTTTGTCTTTAGTTTCTCTCACTGTGTGACAAACCGTATTTAAAAAAATATTTGGAATCAAAGCGTGTTGCTAACTTATTGCTCCATGAAGTAATGCATCGCAGTAGGTTGCATCAGTTCTCTAGGCCTAATCTAGCTTTCCCCAGTGGCTCCTGGTGCCCGGGGGAGAGATACTGTATCTGTTCCATTTATGAGTAGAAAGATAAATGGCTTTGCCCTTAATAAACGTAGAGGACTAGATGAAGAGCTCGGGACAACCTGCTTTTTACTCCCTTAAGCACCAAGACCTTTTTAATCCTCCTCATTCCCTCCTCCACTAATTTTGCATGAACTATGCTGTTAGCCACGTAAGATGATGAATGCTTGAAATAGTCCAGTAAGGCTGAGCTAATGAGAGTGTTGTCATTAAAGCTGTGCACTATGGCTAAGAGGCAGGACCCAAACTTCTGAGGGCACTGATGTTTTATACTTTTTTTCCCACTGCTGCTGATGCAGCATTACAGCTTTAGTTCTTTTCAGCATTGGGGCTTAGTCACTGGAGAGACTGTAACTTTTCATCCTGTCTTGCTGATATTTTGACTGCCCTTAGCTAGGATTTTACCTGTGTCCTCTGTGTTATAGGGCTCTGAGTGTTCCCCGGGCAGCAGCTCTGAGCCAAGCCTGTCCCTACAGTGTCACATTATGAACTGTGGCTGTTAATACACTATTTACTGTCTCATGTACAAGTTGTTACACTTCCTCAGGTAGAAAAGAAGAGTTGGAGGGGTGGGATGAAGCTAAAATTCTTTATAACTTGTAAGGGCAAATCATGTGGCTTCCAGGGAGGCAGTTTCTGTTCCTCTGCTTTAAGCAGCTAGAACATATAAAAACATAATAGACTAAAGTTAGGTGATCACCAGTAATTATAATCATCAATTATGTTGGTTTATATATTTCTTTTTTTGAATTTATAAAAGGTACCCATCATTGCACACCCTTTGGGCACAATTAAAGAACTTAATTAAAAGTTTAGTATAGTAAGAGAGTTGACTTTCTCTACTTTAATAAATCCTCAAATCACACTAGTGACTTAGTTTAATACTAAGTTTAAATGTCTATTCTATGGTTTCCCTCTTCTTTTTAAAGTTGACTAGTGAGAAGGTACATGCAGGCCTGAACACTCTTCACTGTTTGATCTGATTTTTCCCTCAGTTAAAACATTATAGAGTATCACAGAAATAAAAAAAATGGAAGCTAGTATTTAAAATTATTCCAATGATATACATCATATTACTCAACATAAGATGGTTTATGGGCAAATATATATAGTCATATAATTGGAAAAATATGGCAACGTTTATATTAAATCCATGTTGAATAATACAACAAATCAATCTGCTTCTTCTATGGTCTGAATTGGTAATTAAAAAATTAAAGCCAAAATTCCTCATATAGAAAATTTCAGAAGACTTTTAGAATATCATATCAAAGTGAGTAATGTTACTAAAACAATTATGTAACAACTTTGGTACCTTAAACCCAAGAATTTCCTAACTTTTCTCTCTCTCTGTGTCTATACGGGTCTGTGTGTATATATAAAAATATAAATAAAACCAGTATGTATTTTCTGAATCAGACAGCAAAGTCTTGTTTTTGTTTGATGGGGCTACATGGGGTAAGGGAGAAAGAGGCAAAATGTGCCTGATTGTCTTACTCATCTACTGCTGCTGTAACAGAAATACCACAAGTGGATGGCTTTAACAAAGAAATTTATTCTCTTGCAGTTGAGGAGGCCATAAGTCCAAATTCGGGATGCCAGCTCCAGGGGAAGGCTTTCTCTCTCTGTTGGCTCTGGAGGAAGGGCCTTGTCATCAGTTGCCCCTGCCCCTGGTCAAGGAGCTTCTCAGTGCAGGGACCTTGTATCCAAAGGACAAGCTACTCTCCTGGTTCTTGTTTCTTGGTAGTATGAGGTCCCATTGTCTCTCTGCTCACTTCTCTCTTTTATATCTCAGGAGACTGACTTAAGACACAATCTAACCTTGTCGATGGAGTCCTGACTCATTCACATAACTGCCTGTATTCCTGTTTCATTATCACTTTATTGTTATGTGCAGTTGAGTCAGTTCCAACTCATAGCGACCCTATGTACAACGAAATGAAACACTGCCCAGTCCTGCGCCGTGATCACAATCATTGTTATGCTTGAGCCCATTGTTGCAGTCACTGTGTCAATCCATCTTGTTGAGGGTCTTCCTCTTTTTTCCTGATTCTCCACTTTACCAAGCGTGATGTTCTTCTCCAAGGACTGATCCTTCCTGATAACATGTCCGAAGTATGTGAGATGAAGTCTCGTCATCCTCAATTCTAAAGAGCATTCTGGCTGTACTTCTTCCAAAACAGATTTGTTTGTTCTTTTGGCAGTCCATGGCATATTCAATATTCTTCACCAGCACCACAACTCAAAGGCACATAGGAAAATCACATCATATCACAAAATGGTGGACAATCACACAATACTGGGAATCATGACCTAGCCAAAGCCAACACACATTTTGAGGGGCATAATTCAATCCATTACAGCTGGTTGCTGAAGTATTATTTTAATTGATCATGTAGCAATCTAAATCATTTTTCTGGTTATTTTGTGCCTGATAAAATTGCTAAAATACACCAACTGTGTACAATCGCATTCACCTATGGCTATGCTCTTGCTTAGGAATATAGATATGGTCCAATCTTAAAAACACATGAAATGAAATGGATAATTTAACATTAACCATTGAAGAAAGGTATGTGGGATAATTTGGACTTGGGAGAAAAGGCCTTCTTTTATCTAACTTAGATATCTATGTTGATCAAATTAACTGGATCCATGCAACAAAACCTTATTTTGCCCTTATAGACATAGTCTCAGTGAAGATTCAATTTTCTCAGTCCAGCTCTCTGATTATCTTTTCATGTTTCTAATTTTCTTCAAGTCATGAACAGCTGGACCGGTGGTAATTTGTGCTGTGAGTATCTAAGATAGTGGTTAGCGACATATGTAGATGTCTTTGATAATAGTCCATCAAGCCATCAGGAGAATCAAAGAGAATACTGCTTCAGCTTTATATGGGACACCAGATGCCATCGGTTTAGACATTCAAGCTTTTTTAAATTGGAATTTGTCAAAATATTCCAATCTTGGTATTCCTATAAAGATCTCTGTAACTTTTTTTTTTCATTTATTCACCGTTTCTGAAAAGGAGTATGGGTAATTGGATTCAGTCACATCTCTATTGTCTTCATGATAAAGACTAATCATCTACAAAACAAAACAAGAACAAGGAACAACCAAATGACAATCTGTATATTTGATTTTAACATCATATGGACATTCTGGAATCTCTTTGTTACTTGTTTTGGCTGATGCCAATCTGACATTTAATTACGGCCTGATTGATTCATTCCATCTAGTAAATATTCATCTCAGTGAAATAATTTGTTGTAATAGGTGATAGATAGAATTGACCATTAAATTCTAGGCAAAACAGAATCACTTCAGTAGCACAAGCTCTCTCTCTATCTCTATGAGTATACATATATATGTATATCAATATATACTCTAGGTGTTGTTCTTTAGCTAAGAATCTAGAGTATTTTTTTGTGTACGTATATATATATATACATACATACACACACACGTAGATGTTGTTTTTGTTGTTAGGTGCTGTCAACATGGTTCTAACTCATAACAACCATATGTGCCACAGAACGAAACACTGCCTGGTCCTGCACCATGCTCACAATTATTGTTATGCTTGAGCCTATTGTTGCAGCCACTGTATCAATCCATCTCTTTGAGGGTCTTCCTCTTTTTTGCTGACCATGTACTTTACCAAGCATGATGACCTTCTCCAGGGACTGATCCCTCCTGACAACAGGTCCAAAGTATTTAAGACACAGTCTCGCCATCTTTGCTTCTAAGGAGCATTCTGGTTGTGCTTCTTCCAAGACAGATTTGTTCATTCTTTTGGCAATCCATGGTATATTCAATATTTTTTCCTATCATCACAATTCAAAGGTGTCAGTTCTTCTTTGGTCTTACTTATTCATTGTCCCATTTTCACATGCATATGATGTGATTGAAAATACCATGGCTTGGGTCAGGTGCACCTTAGTCTTCAAGGTGACATCTTTGCTTTTCAACACTTTAAAAAGATCCCTTGCAGCAGATTTGCTGAAAGCAATGCATCTTTTGATTTCTTGACTGCTGCTTCCATGGCTGTTGATTGTAAATCCAAGTAAAATGAAATCCTAGACAACCCCAATCATTTCTCTGTTTATCATGATGCAGCTTATTGTTCCAGTTATGAGGATTCTTGTTTTCTTTATGTTGAGGTGTAATCCATACTGAAGACTGTGGTCTTTGACCTTCGTCAGTAAGTGTTTCAAGTCCTCTTCGCTTTCAGCAAGCAAGGTTGTGTCATCTGCATAACGCAGGTTGTTAATGAGTCTTCCTCCAATTCTGATGCCCTGTTCTTCTTCATATAGTCCAGCTTCTGGGATTGTTTGCTCAACATACAGATTGAATATGTATGGTGAAAGGATACTACCCTGACCCTCACCTTTCCTGACTTTAAGCCACTCAGTATCACTTTGTTCTGTCCAAACAACTGGCTCTTGATCAATGTACAGGTTCCTCATGAGCACAGTTAAGTGTTCTGGAATTCTCATCCTTCACAATGTTATCCATAATTTGTTATGATCCACAGAGTCAAATGACTTTGCATAGTCAATAAAACACAGGTCAACCTCCTTGTGTTATTCACTGTTTTCAGCCAGGATCCATCTGACATCAACAATGACATCCCTGGTTCCACGTCCTCTTCTGAAACTGGCCTGAATTTCTGGCAGTTCCCTGTCTATATACTGCTACAGCAGCTTTTGAATGATCTTCAGCAAAATTTTACTTGCTTGTGATATTAATGATATTGTTCAATAATTTGTGCATTCAGTTGGATGACCTTTCTTGGGAATAGGCATAAATATGGATCTCTTCCAGATCATTGGCCAGGAAGCTGCCTTACAAATTTCTTGGTATAAATAAGTGAGCACTTCCAGTGCTACATCACTTTGTTGCAACATCTCCATTGATATTCTGTCAATACCTGGAGCCTTTTTTTTTTTTTTTTTTTTTAACCAATGCCTTCAGTGAAGCTTGGACTTCTTCCATCAGTACCATGGGTTCCTGATCATATGCTACCTCTTGAAATGGTTGAATGTTGACCAATTCTTTTTGGTATAATGACTCTGTGTATTTTTTTTCCAGCTTCTTTTGATGCTTCCTGCATCATTTAGTATTTTCCCCATAGAATCCTTCACTATTGCAACTCAAGGCTTGAATTTTTTCTTCAGTTCTTTCAGCTTGAGAAATACCAAGCGTGTTCTTCCCTTTTGGTTTTCCATCTCTAGCTCTTTGCACATGTCATTAGAATACTTTGTCTTTTTGAGCCACCCTTTGAAATCTTCTGTTCTTTTACTTCATCATTTCTTCCTTTTGCTTTAGCTGCTCGATGTCCAAGAGCAAATTTCAGAGTCTCTTCTGACATCCATTTCAGTCTTTTCTTTCTTTCTTGTCTGTTTAGTGACCTCTTGCTTTCTTCATGTATGATATCCTTGATGTCATTCCACAACTCATCTGGTCTTCAGTCATTAGTGTTCAATGCATCAATCTATTCTTGGGATGGTCTCTAAATTCAGGTGGGATATACTCAAGGCTCTACTTTGGCTTTCGTGGAATTGTTCTAATTTTGCTCAGTTTCAACTTGAACTTGCATAAGAGCAATTGATGTTCTGTTCCACAGTTGGACCTTGGCCTTGTTCTGACTGATGATATTGAGCATTTCCATTGTAGTCAGATGTAGCTGATTTGATTACTGCGTATTCCATGTGAGGAGGTCCATGTGTATAGTCATCACTTATGTTAGTGAAAAAAGTTTTTTTGCAATGAAGAAGTCATTGGCCTTGCACTCCAGCATCATTTCTATCACTAAGGCTGTATTTTCCAACTACTGATCCTTCTTCTTTGTTTTCAACGTTCGCATTCCAATCACCACTAATTATCAATGCATCCTGATTGCATGTTCGATCAATTTCAGACTGCATAAGCTGGTAAAAATCTTTAAGTTCTTTATCTTTGGTCTTAATGGTTGGTGCATAAATTTGAATAATAGTCATATTAACTGGTCTTCCTTGTAGGTGTATGAATATTATCTTATCACTGACAGTGTTGTACTTCAGGATATATCTTGAAATGTTCTTTTTGACGATGAATGCAACACCATTTCTCCTAATGTTGTCATTCCTGGCATAGTAGACTCTATGATGGTCCAATTCAAAGGGGCCAATACCAGTCCATTTCAGCTCACTAATGCCTTAGGATATTGATGTTTATGCATTCTGCTTCACTTCTGATGATTTTCCTAGATTCATACTTCATACATTCCACGTTCCAATTACTAATGGATGTTTGCTGCTGTTTCTTCTCATTTTTAGTCATGCTGCATCAGTAAATGGAGGTCCTGAAAGCTTGACTCCAACCACATCATTAAGGTTGACTCTCCTTTGAGGAGGCAGCTCTTCCCCAGTCGTCTTTTGAGTGCCTTCCAACCTGAGGGGCTCATCTTCCGGCACTATATCAGACACTGTTCCACTTCTATTCATAAAGGTTTCACTGGCTAATTCCTTTCAGAAGTAGACTGCTGGGTTCTTCTTTGTAGTCTGTCTTAGTTTGGAAGCTCAGCTGAAGCCTGTCTACCATGGTTGACTCTACTGGTATCTGAATACCAGTGTCATGGCTTTCAGCATCACAGCAACATGCAAGCCCCCACAGTATGACAACCTGACAGACAAGTGAGGGTATATGTATATATATATAATTGGTGCTACTGAAGTGATTCAGTATATATGTATATATATATATACTGAATATATATGCACACATGTATGTACATATATGTACAAATATACTCCAAGTGTTATTCTTTAGCTAAGGCTATAAGAATAAAAACTATCATTGTAGTCTTTTTAGCCACTTTAAGCATTATACAAGATCAAATGCAAAGTCATTAATATGATTGGAATGCATTTTAACCAGAAACTGGTCACACAGCCAAATATAAAGCTCAATAGTGTGCCAGTGCCAGAGAAGAACAAATACAAAGAAAAGAATAAAAAGAGAACAGCTAGCTTTCTATATCTTAATGTGTAAGATTTAGTTAATTTTCATTGAGTTCAATTTAGAAATTTCTTATAAAATCACTCAGTAATCTAATATTCAAATTGTTATTGATTTTTAGTTCCTCAAAAAGTATGTGACTTCAAGGCTTTGCATCTCATTAAAATGAAAAGGAAAAGCTTGTAACACTGCTGGATTTATGTCATCTTGTTGGAGAGCAATGAAATGTCCACATGACCTTCAAACTCAGGCTAATTGAGTATAGTATAATGTGCCAGATTAGGCCAAAATAGAGGTCACATCTTAAGAAGTTAACTATCACATCTAGATCACTGCAACAGTGACTTAAGAAGAGTTCTAAAATAGACTTATTCCATGTATTCTCAAGTGCTTCCGTTTTGCTGGATCAAGTTACTACATTGGCCTATATGATAGTTTATGTGCCTTGTATTTATCCAAAAATAGTCAAGGCTGCTGCTACTGCTAATGATGGTGGTGGTGGTGAGGGCAGTAAGTTTGCTTCAAATTCAAAGGAACAGAATTTTTTTTAGATCAACTTCCCTACATTTGTTAGGTTGTACACTAGCAGTTAATGTATTTGGTGTGAAGTAAAAATAGATCCCAGACAATAGCATAGATTGATTATCTTTTTGCCTAAACTGTCACCAGCAAACATATTGATAGCTAAGCCTACACCTGAATAGCTGAACTAACTTTTTTCCACTGTACCTTCTGTCTTCTTCTCAGAATTAACGCACTGTATCTAAAGAGTAATACGCCTAATGAGATAAAGGATGCTTAGTCTAAACCAAGTCATTGTTTTGAAGATTCCTCCTGTCCTTCATCTGGGAGCCTCAGTTCCCACTGATATCTAGCATGCAAACCAAGTGCAGAAGGATATAACACCATTAATGCTTACTTATGAACTCAAATATGTAGAATTTTCAATAGCATTTTTTAAACTTGGACTATTGCCTCCAAATTTCTACAGAGGAAGCTTCTCCACCACCACCACCATCTACAATCACGTGTACATAAAGATAAAAATTTGGGGCAAACAACTTTATTAAGAAATGAGCTTTCCTAACAGTTGATGAGTTTTCCAGTAGATTTAATGTGCTTTCATTTACTTAGTCTTAATGGCTAAGACTTCTTCGATTTAAAAACAAAAACAAAAAACTTTAAAGGAATTAGTTAGAAAGTCTTGGCTTTATATTCTGATGCTTATTTGACTTTTGTTCCATTCTTAGGCAAATTAAAACTCCTATTTGCTGAGTTATTATTCAGACAAACCTAACATTCTTCCAATTGCTAATTCATTAAGACAAAATGCAGGTAGAAAAATGTTCTAATATTTTTTTTTCAAGTGGATAAGTGAATCTAAGTGATCCTGATTTTCCTAGGTGTCTCTGGAAAGAAGAAGGTGTAAGGGCACCTGAGGGAGTCATGGATATAAACACAGAGAAAAGAGAGAGTTTGAGTGAGCATAATCTGGAAGTTGCTTATATCCTCCATGCTTAGTACTGTATTTCTTTGGGCCTAATAAAAAAAAAATACTCTCTCTTTGTAGTTTGGACTTCATGCTTCCCTCGGCAGTCTCGGGAATAAATGTCATTATGTATCTCTTGTGATAAGCCATGTTTGTCTCTACTATCAAAACTAGCAAAGGCCTTCTCCAAAAAAAAAAAAAATATTTTCATTGTATAGCAGTAGAATGATTTATATGATGACATTCCTTGACTACTAAAAAGCCATATGACTTCCAGTTCTGGCCAAGTTGCAATAATGGGAACCAGATATACACTTCCATACTCTCCCACTTTAAACAACAAAAGATGTGGACAAAAAATATGAAATAACAGTTTTCAAGACACTGAATATCAGGCGTCAAAAAACCATGGTCCCTAAGAGAAGGAAAACAAATAAGGTGAGCGCCTACAACTATCCTAGCTTACTACCTGCAGGAAATATCCAGGCTGCAGAGTGGGGAGGGGGAAGCCAGAGGGAGCCCTGTGGACTCCATGAATTGAGACAAAGCTGAGAGCCCAGAAAGGTCAAGGCAGCTAGAGTTCACAGGACAGAGTACCAGAGACAAATGAACTGCAGAGAGAGAGAACTTCAGAGATCTGTGGAGGGTCTTCCTCAGATATTCAGCAGACTTTTTTTACTTATCAGTGCATGTGTGTGAGGAAACTACCTGAGTCCTCACAAAAGAATTAGAAGTAAGTGTGCCTACACTCATGAAAGACTGGGAATAGTGCATGTTGCTACCAATCAGACTGGGAAAACCTCATGATTTACAAGAAATTGTGTAGAGTATATAGAAAGATCATGCTTCAGAAGGAGGGAATGATTAGCTCTAGACTGAGCACTGCTTTGGTTCCATCAAGCCAATAGTAAAAGCAACACCAGAAGGAAGAAAACTTTTTCCAAGTAATTTAACTGTATCCCAGATCAAAGCTCAAGAATTTTTTTGGAATAAAAAATACCTAGCACCTAGGGCTGGCTACATAATTTCTGTAGTCCAGTGAAAAATGAAAATGTGGGGTTTTAAGAAGGAAAAATGTGTCATTAAAGACATTAATAAAGTTTTTTTTTTCCCTTTATTCCAGTTTCCCTCTACTTGTCATGGTATTTTTTATTTACTATTTAATGTCATTCTAAGCAAAGAAAAATTAAAATTTTAAATTATTAGAATGTATTCATCTGTATATGGTGCAATGGTAATTTTCAATGCAAATATAAGAACATTTAACTCATATGCAGAATCACCAAAATTACACAATCATCCTCAAGCCAGCCAGAACAGACAAAAGAAAGCCAGACTCAGGAAGATTGGAAAGAGAAAAAAGAGGGTCCTCCCTCCCAGGTATGGTATCTTTCTTGGGTTCAATACACACTTGGTCACAGGGATCCTCCCTTGGGCACGGGGATACTCATTGGGTGAGTGTAAACCCTAACAGGCAATTGAGGGCCCTGACTTCTGACTTGGGGAATGCATATGTGTTTGGTACTGATGGCTCCTGGGTTCCCCCTCCTGCCAGCTACCAAACTTAAATGTTACATCCCAATTGTTGGCAGATTATGGAGAAGTTCAGCCAGGCATTTCCCCTTTCCATCAGTCACCACTCTGACCCACAGTGGAAGGGTGAATACTGAAGGTATTCAAACTTCTGTGCTGGGACATGATAGCTGTCTGAATTGGGGATGGGCTAGAGACACCCCCACTGAGGCGTGACCTCTTATAGAGAGCCCACCAGATGCTCTGTGGCACTGCCAACTAGGTGTAGGGATGGCTGCCCTTGCCAGCACCTAACAAAGTAAAATTCACAATGTGTGGTAGTCAATAAAAAATGACCAGGCCAAAAAAAAAAAGATGAGGCATTCAAAAAAAAAGGAAAATATGATCCATAATGTGGAAAATCAATCACAACAGAACCTCAAACTGACACAGATGTTAGAATTAGCAGACCAGGACATTAAAACAGTTATTATACCTATACTTCATATGTTTGAAATGTTAAGTAGAAAAATGGAAGACAAAAAAGAAAGATCTAAATCAAAATTTTACACATGAATACTATAATGTGTGAGATGGAAAATATACTAGATGGTATTAACAACAGATAAAATAACGCAAGAAAAAAGATTACTTAGAGTCATAGCAATAGAAACTATCCAAAACAAAACAGAAAAGAGAAAAAAAAATCAATAAACTGTGAAACAGCTTCGAGTCATCTAAAAGTCATGGAATTGGAGTGTCTGATGGGAGGAGGGGAGAAAAAATACTGAAGAAATGATTGTCAATTTTTTTTCCAAATTTGATGAAACACCTGTTTGACAAATCCAGTATCTATTATTGATTAAAAACAACAACAACAACCTCCCAGTAAATTAAGAACAGAAGAGCAATTTCTCAACCTGATAAAGGGCATCTACAAAAGCTTACAGCTAATATTACTCAAATGTAAAATATTTCAGTTTCCCCTAAGAACAGTATGAGATAAAGGGTGTCTGCTCTTACCACTACTTTTCAAAATTGTTTTTGATGTTCTAGTCTGCTTAATAAGGCAAGAAAAAGAAATTAAAACTATCCAAATCTGAAAGTGATAAATAAAACTGCCTTCATTTGCATACCAATTGATTGTATATGTAGAAAATTTGATGGAATATGCAAAAGGTTGCTTAAACCAATAAATATATTTAGCAAGATTGCAGGAAACAAGATGTCTTAGAGTTCTTTACAGAAGCAGAGCCATTGTTATGTAGATGAACAGATAGATACGTAGAAAGAGATTGACTTCAAGGGATTGGTTCATGTGATTGCGGGGAATGACAAATCCAAAATCCTTAGGCCAAGGAGCAGGCTGGAGACTTCTGCAGACTTGTGTCCTGAGAGTCATAGGTCAGGCAACGGAAAGAGTGCAGTGTGAAGAGAGAGAACAAGTTTTGCCAAAGTATCTATTTATAGTCTGGAGGAAGAACATACCCTAGGAAAACTCCCTTTTCAACTGATTGGTTGATTACATTAGATTATATTATGAAATGTGATTACATTATATTATATTACATTCCAGCAACTAGTCTAATATTTGGCTAAACCACTGGGAAACATTGCCTAGTGAAGTTAACGCATAAAATTAACCATCACATAAGATCAATATACAAAAATAAAGTTTATTTCTGCACACTAGCAACAAACAATCCAATAAATAAAGAACACAGGACAGTAAAAATGCTAATGCAGAGCTATACATAGGGTGCTATTAGATCAAAAATTAAGAGCATATAAATTAGATTGAGTAGAGATAAAACAAACAAACGAATAAACAAACATATGGAAAAGCCCTTTTGGGAGAGTTTGCCATTCAGCTGAATTTTGAAGAAAGGTAAGAATTAGACAATAATCTGCCAGATATATAACATTAATTCAGTGGTATAATATTAGAGGATATGCAAAATAAAAAGAGGAAGGAGTTTCCAATATATATTGGATTTGGGAAATGCACTTAAACAAAGATATGTCGGTTTATTTTGTATAGTATTAAGTCAATTCCTGGAGCCTTGTTTTTTATTAATGCCTTCAGTGCAGCTTGGGCTTCTAGTCTTCAGTACCATTGGTTTTTGATCATATGTTACCTCCTGAAAAGGTTGAAGATCAACAAATTCTTTTTGGTACAGTGACTCTGTGTATTCCTTCATCTTCTTTTGATGTTTCCTATATCATTCAATTTTTGGCCAATAGAGCTTTTCCGTATTGCAACTTGAGGTTTGAATTTTTTCTTCAGTTCTGCCAACTTAAGAAATGCCGAGGGTGTTCTTCCATTTTGGTTTTCTGACTCCAGGTCTTTACACATTTCATTATAATACTTTACTTTGTCTTCTTGAGCCTTCCTTTGAAATTCTCTGTTCAGCTCTTTTACTTCATCACTTCTTCCGTTTGCTGTAGCTACTCTACGTTCAAGGACACGTTCCAGAGTCCCTTCTGACATTCATTTTGGTCTTTTCTCTTTCCTGTCTTTTTTAATGACCCTTTGCTTTCTTCATGTATGCTGTACTTGATGTCATCTCACAACTCTTCTGGTCTTTGGTCATTAGTGTTCTGTCATCAAATCTATTCCTGAGATGATCTTAAAATTCAGGAGGGATATATTCGAGGTTGTACTTTGGCTCTCCTGGAATTTTTTAAAATTTTCTTCAGCTTCAACTTGAACTTGCATATGAGCAATCTGTTTTGCAGTTGGCCCCTGTCCTTGTTCTGACTGATAATATTCACTATTAGATGTAGTTGATTTGACTTCTGTGTATATCATCCAGCAAGACCCGTGTATATAGTTATCGTTTATATTGTTGAAAAAATGAATTTGCATGAATAAGTCTTTGGACTTGTAGAATTCTATCATGTGATTTCCAGCATCCCTTCTATCACCAAGGCCATATTTTCCAACTACTGATCTTTCTGCCTTGTCTCACTTTCACATTTCAATCACCAGTAATTATAAATGCATTTGATTGCATGTGTGATCAATTTCAGACTGCAAATGCTGGTAAAAATCTTCAATTTCTTCAACTTTGGCGTTAATGGTTGCTTTATGAGATTTTTTTTATGAGTTTGAATAATAGTCATATCAACTGGTTTTCCTTCTAGACATATGGATATTACCCTGTTACTGACACTGTTGTACTTCAAGATAAATCTTGAAATGTTCTTTTTGACAATGAATGCATAACCATTCCTCTTCACAGAATATCAATCGAGAAGCTTAGACAAAAGGATGCAACACTGGAAGTGCTCACTTGTCTACGTCAACCAATTTGAAAGGCCTCTACTTGGCTAACCGATTGGAAGAGATCAATATTCATACACATTCCAAAGAAGAGTGATTCAACAGAATACAGAAATTATAAACACTATCATTAGTATCATGTTCAAGCAAAATATTGCTGAAGATAATTCAAAAATAGCTGCAGCCGTACATTGACAGGAAACTTCCAGAAATCCAAGCTGGATTCAGAAGAGGATGTGGAATGAGGGGTGTTGTTGCTGATGTCAGACAGATAGATCTTGCCCCCAAATTTTTTACTTATCATCTTGGGCTAGGTTCTCTTGACGAGGAAATCAGTGAAGCTTATATGCATATAGAGAGAGAGAGAGAAAGAGAGACAGACAGAGACATAGAGACAGAGAGCTTTATATCCAGGAAATGGCTCAGAGTTGTAGAGGCTAGAAAGTCCCAAGTCACTGGGTCAGGCTGGAGGCTTCTCCTGATCACCTAGCTACAATGGCTGGCAAACCCAAGACTGGCAAGGCAGACAGCAGGCCTTTGGCTCACAGGCCGTGGAGCCTGATGAATCCCAAGATCAGCAGGCAAGATGGCAGGCTGCTGGCTCAAAGACAGCAGAGGTTGATGAATCCCAAGATCAGCAGGTAAGCTGCTAGCTCACGTCCCAAGAACTGGGGGTTAGATGAGGAACCAGCTGCAAGAATCCAGAGTGAGCAAAAGCCAGTGAGCTTAGCCAGCAAATCCACATATATTGGATGCAGTTTATACCCCCAAGGAAATGCCCTTTTAACTGATTGGCTGCTCATAGCTGATCTCATCATGGAGGTGATTACATCATTACATATCTGTCAAACTACATCATCACTGCCAAGTTGACACACAACCTTAACCATCGCAGCCCACCCCTTGTCAACTTGGCACCCATGCACATCTCCCTAAACCATACACAATCTCTAAATAGACAGTTATAAAGTTATACTTGCACCTAACATGACACAACTAACATGCATACAACCTTAAATGCACTAGCCCTGTTTACATCTTATATTTAATAAGTTGAAGAAAAAAATATTTGATGCACATTCAAGGAAGAAATAATCATAGCAATTGCAGTCCTCATTTCTGCAATTGGTCACAAGGTCACTGTTGGTATTTAGGACTACCTTTCTCCACCAACTATTTTTTTTTTCTCCACCAACCATTCCATATTCCCTTTACCCTCAGCATGCACCTCACTGGTCATGGTTCTTTGCCTGGTGGGATGACCCAAACCCTCACTCCTGAAAGGTCTGGGCCATTAGTATTCATGTTGAAATTGGGTTGTTGAAGTTTTCCATTTACTTTAATCATGGAGCATGGTAGTATTAAGAGACACCCTAAGGAGTCTCCTGTATTCCAGACTGTCTTAGTTTTCTAGTGCTGCTATAACAGAAATACCACAAGTGGATGGTTTTAACAAAGAGGAATTTATTCTCTTGCAGTCTAGGAGGCTAGAAGTCTCAATTCAGGGTGCCAGCTTCCTGAGAAGGCTTTCTCGCTCTGTCACTTTTGGAGGAAGGTCCTTGTCATCTATCTTCCCTGGTCTAGGTGCTTCTCAGCACAAGGACCCTGGGTCCAAAGGACACACTTTGCTCCCGGCACTTCTTTCTTGATGGTGTCAGTTCCCCCTCTCTCTGCTTGCTTCTCTCTCCTTTTATCTCTTGTAAGATAAAAGGTGATGCAGGTCTCACTCCAGGGAAACACCCCTTACCTGGAATTAGAGCTTTGACCTGAGTCAGGGTGTTGTACCCCACCCTAATCCTCTTTAACATAACCTAATCTTGCCTCGTTAACCACAGGCAGAGATTAGGATTTACAACACATAGGAAAATATATCAGACCACAAAATGGAGAACAGCTACATAATATTGGGAATCATGGCCTAGTCAAGTTGACACATATTTTGGGGGGACACTATTCAATCCATGACATTCCACCCTTCGGCCCTCCAAAATTCATGTCCTTGCCACATGTAAAAATGCTTTCATCCCATCATATCATCCAGAAAGTCTTAATCAACTCCAAATTCCAACCTGGGGTCAAATTCTTCTTCATCTCTGAAAATTAGCATACAAGTTACCTGCTTTCAAAGTACAGTGGTGGGACAGGCACAAGGTAGACATTTCCACTACAAATGGGAGAAATTGGAAGGAAAGAAGGGACCAGAGGCACCAAGCAAGTCAACAGAACATATTACATTAGCTCTCAAGGCCTGAAAATAATCCTCTGTTCTTGGAGACCATTTAGACAATGGCCCTGCCCTCCAAACTCTAGGTTTTGGCCACATTCTCTGGATTTTAGATGGAAGCCCCTAGGCCCTGGGTTTCAGCTGTTTTCCAGGCCCACTGAGACAGCAACTCTGCTCCCTCAGATTTGGGAGGCCCATTCTCCTAGTCTGTCTGAAGGGCAACCCCAGCCCCTAGGCCCCAGCAGACCCCATTCTTCTGCCCCTTGGGCATGGCAGCCACACCCCTTCAGCTTTGGTCAGCAGATACAGCCCCATCCTACTGGCACTTGTGATAGGCAGCCCCACACTCCAGAACCGAGATGGTGAAAATCTGACTGTCTGAAACCTAGGAGGCTATGACCCCACCCTTTGAGACTCAGCAGGCTGTGGTTCCATCCTTTGGGACACCAGAGTTGGTGACCCTACCCTTTGAGACTGAGGCAGCTCTGCTTCCTGTGCTCCTTGTCTCTTCAGCTTCTGCTTCCTGGTTCTTTGGCCTCTTGGACACTCAGGTCTTTTGGGCCAGCCGGGCTTCTGCCCTGCTCTGGCAAGCGTTGCAGAGCTCCTAAGCCCTTACCAATAAACATCTGGAGGCACCTCACTCCGCCACAAAGCCTCCCTCCTGCCCAAAGGAGCTCAGCTCTCTTGCTCCGTGGTTCTGCTCCTGAGCTGCCTCGCAGCAGCTGGTCTTCTTGTTCTACTGCTGCTGTTTCTCAGCAGCTGCTTCTTGTCATCTGCATCATCTCTGGTGTTACAGCTCTCCTCACTTCCTTCTGAGCCCTCACCAGAATTGTCTTTGATGTCCAGATTCCACTGAAAGTCTCTTCAAGGAAATCTGGGCTTTTACTCTTAGACACTTTAAAACTCATCCAGCCTTTAACCATTCACAGTTTCAAGACCTCTCCCACATTTCAGGTATCTGTTGGAGCAGCACACCACTCCCCTGGCATCAAAGCCTGTCTTGGTTATCTAGTGCTGCTCTAACAGAAATACCACAAATGGGTGGCTTTAACAAAGAGAAATTTGTTCTTTCACAGCCTAGGTGGCTAGAAGTCTGAATTCAAGGTGCCAGCTCCCAGGGAAGATTTTCCCTCTCTGTCACTTCTGGAGGAAAGGCCTTGTCTTCCCCTGGTCTAGGAGCTTCTCAGTGCAGGAACCCCAGGTCCAAAGGACACCCTGTGTTTCTGGCACTTCTTTCCTGGTGGCATGAGGTTCTTCTCTTTCTGCTTGCTTCTCTCTCCTCTTATCTCTTGTAAGATAAAAGGTGATGCAGGCCACACCCTACTAACTCAAGTTCCAAGAATTGGAGGTCACATGAGGATCCAGCTCCAGGAATCCAGAACAAGAAAAAGCCAGTGAGCTTTACCAGAAAGTCCACATATATTGGATGGAGTTCACACCATCAAGGAAACTACTTTTCACATGGAGGTAATTACGCTATTCCATAACTGCCAAACCACTGAGAATCATGGCCCAGCCAAGTTAACACACAACGTTAACCATCATACCTGTGTTTTATTGACTACGCAATGGCATTTGACTGTGTCAATTATTACAAACTATGGCTAACATTGCAAAGAATGTCATTCCAGAATACTTAATTGTGCTCATGTGGAACCTGCACATAGATTAAGAGGCAGTTTTTTGAGCAGAACAAGAGGATAATCTGAGGTTTAAAATTGGAAAAGATGTTTGTCGGGGTTGCATCATTTCATTATACTTAATCATCTGTATGCTGATCAAATAATCTGAGAAGCTGGACTATATGAAAAAAGCTCAGCATCATGATTGAAGGTAAATCATTAACAACTTATAATATGCCGATGACACAACCTTCCTTGCTGAAAGTGAAGACTGCTTAAAGCACTTGCTGATGAAGATCAAAGATTAAAGCCTTCAGTATAGATTATACCTCAACAGAAATAAAAGAAAAATTCTCACAACTGGACCAATAAGTCGCATCAGGATACATGAGGAAAATACAGTAGTTGTCAAGGATTTCATTTTACTTGAAGCAGTAATCAATGCCCAGGAAAGCTGCAGTCAAAAAATCAAACGTATTGCATTAAACAAATCTTTACAAAAGCCTTCTTTAAAATCTTAAAAAACAATGATGTCACTTTGATGACGAAGTTGTGCCTGACCCAAGCCATGGTCTTTTCAATCACCTCACATGCATGTGAACGCTGGATCATGAAAAAGGAAGACTGAAGAAAAATGGACACATTTGAATTACAGTGTTAGCTAAGTATATCAAATATACCATGGACTGCCAAAGGAACGAGCAAATCTGTCTTGAATAAAGTACAGCCAGAATGCTCCTGCAAAGCAAGGATGGTGAGACTTTGTCTCTCTTACTTTGGACACGTTATCAGGAGAGGCCAATCCTTGGAAAAAGACGTCATGCTTGGTAAAGTAGAGAGTCAGCAAAAATAAATAAATAAAAATAAAAAGCAAGATCCTCAATGTGATGGACTTATACAGTGGCTGCAACAATGGGCTGGAGCATACCTACTATTGCAAGGATGGCACAGGACCCAGCAACTTTCATTCTGTTGCAGATGGCGTCACGATGAGTCAGAACCTACTCAACAGCACCTAAGAACAACATTGTAATATTTCAATGCCCTAATGTCCATAGTTATGAGGGTCATAATTTAGAGCAGTGATTGGCAAACTTTGGCTGGTAGGCCAAATCCTCTTATTGTCATCTTTTTTATTTTTCACATCCTAGTGGATGTGGAATGGTATCTCATTGTGCTTTTCATTTGCGTCTCCCTATTTTTATAAATAAAGTTGTATTGAAAAGTAAACCAAATAACCCAAACTCTCTGCTGTCAAGTCAATTCCAACTCATAGTGAACCTATAGGGCAGAGTAGAACTGCCCCATAGAGTTTGCAAGGAGTAGCTGGTGGATTCGAACTGCTGACCTTTTGGTTAGCAGCTGTAGCACTTAACCAGGGTTTCCTATTGAAATATAGCCATGCTTATTCATTATGTATTGTCTATATGGATGCTTTCACACTAAAATAGCAGGAATAAGTAGTTGTCATAGACAGTGTATGGCCTGCAAACCCTAATATATTTATTATCTGGTCCTTTACCAAGTACTAAAAAAAAAAACAAACCCAGTGCCGTCGAGTTGATTCCAACTCATAGCGACCCTATAAGACAGAGTAGAACTTTCCCATACAGTTTCCTAGGAGTGCCTGGTGGCATATGACCTACAGCCATAGCTTAACCACTACACCACCAGGTTTTCCAGTACTAACCTAGACCTTTTCATTATCAGTAACGGGACCCTGTCTATAATCTTACTTCAAATTATCCCATCTATACTATCTGAGAAATTCTTAAATGCAAGATTTGTGAAAAATTAAGGCACTTTTTTTTTCAGGTATTTTCTCTGTTTTCAACATCCTGATGCTATCATCCACATGCCACATTTGATATTTCCATTTTGCAGTGATAGAAAGCAAAATACCATTCTAGCGACTAACCCAGGTAAGAACCAAGTAAACTGTAGTATTCTTCCTGATGGTCTGATTCAGATATTTCAAAATGTTTTAAAGGTGTGAGGCCATTTCTTCAAATAAAATTTCACATAGAAATCAGATACTTGAAGTTGATCAGTGTGAATCTGATTTCATTAAAGTGAGAAATGGGAGGTCTAATGTAATAACTTCTCTATAAAAAAAACCCAGGGTTTTTTGAACCTGGTTTTAAAAACACTGCTCAGACCAATGGCAATGAACTAGTATAGTCGGAAAGAAACTTTGTACATTGTTCTAAGTCTGGAGGCCCAGGGAAATAAACTCTCCCCTCTGAGTCAGAGGGCGATGTCCTTGAGCTTTGGTGCACTTTCCCACACCTATTTATGCTTAAAAGCCCTGGTGGTGCACTGGTTAAAGCGCTCAGCTGCTAACCGAAAATGGGTTTTCATCAGTTGCTCTATGGGAGAAAGATGCTGCAGTCTGCTTCTGTAAATATTTACAGCCTTGGAAATCCTCTGGGGCAGCTGTACATTGCTCTATAGGGTCACTATGAGTTGGAATCAATGCCATGGCAGTGAGTTTCATTTTTGCTTTATTATATGCTTAACTGTCATAGATGCTTTGTAGCATGGCACTAGCTTCTTCCTCACCAATAACAGCTGGTTGTGCTAGGGGTGGAGTCTGCACATGAACCTCTGCCTGCTCAAGAATGAACTGAGCAAATGTGTCTCTCATTTTCAAAAATGAGAATTGAGAGCTAAGGAATAAAGCAGGCGTAAGCTCAAGGTGAATCCATGCTTAGAAAGAGGTCATGAGATTGGGTAGGTGCCCAGAAAGAGGACATGAGGTTGGTTAGGCACCATGAGAAGTGACTAGCAAAACCTGTTGCCGTCGAGTCTATTCTGACTCATCGCATCCCTATAGGACAGAGTAGAACTGACCCATAGAGTTTCCAAAAAGCGAATGGTGTATTCAAACTGCCGACCTTTTGGTTAGAAGTTGTAGCACTTAACCACTATGCCACCAGGGTTTCCGTGATTAGCAAGGGAGGGTATAAAACAGAAACTACACATAACAGCTATGTGTTAAAGAAAAAAAAAGGTAAGCAATATAAAAAGATGTATTAGAGAAAAAGATGTAAGAGATGCAAGATAAAGAAAAAGCGATAAGAATCCATTTGGTCAAAGGAAAATTAAGATGACGATGGTGCAGTGGTTAAGAACTTGGCTGTTAACAAAAATGTCGGCAATTGGAATCCACCAGGTGCTTCTTGGAAAATCTATGAGGCAGTTCTACTCTACCCTATAGCGTTGCTCTGAGTCAGAATTGACTCGACAGCATCTTTTTTTTCTTAATGTTTATCACAACCAAAAGAGTCAAACAAATCAAGTGTCTTCCAAAATGATTGGTGAGTACTGATCAAGACACGAGGTACTTCTACACATGAGGTACTGATAGACTTCTACACAAAGGGAAGATCCATGTCGCAGGTAGCAGCTGTACATAGACTGTCGACAAAAGGTCATTAAAAGATCTCCCATGTGTTCAAATTTAATCCTGGCTCTGAGATAATTTGGACATAAGGGTTGTGATATGAATGGGATTTTTTTTTTTCATCTCTGGGCTTTGGAAAGATATTTGCTCTGGTCTATGCAAACCAAAAAACCTGTTACCGTCGAGTCAATTCCAATTCATAGCGACCCTATAGGACAGAGCAGAACTGCCCCCATAGAGTTTCCAAGGAGTGCCCGGTGGATTCAAACTGCTAACCTTTTGGTTAGCAGCTGTAGCATTTAACCACTATGCCACCAGGGTTTCTCTGGCCTATGCAGGCTCTTTAATTTCCTGTAACAAAACAAAACAAAACAAAACAGAACAAAAGTTGCCTACTAGTCAATTCCAAGTGATGGCGACACCATGTGTGTCAGAGCAGAGCTATGCTCCATAGGGTTTTAAATAGCTGTGATCTTTTGGAAGTCGATCTCTAGACCTTTCTTCTGAGGTGCCTTTGGGTGGACATGAACCTCCAACATTTCTGTTAACAACTGAGTGTGTTAAATGTTCGCATCACCCAGGAATACAGGGGACCTCAATATTCTCTATCAAGCTATTTTATTGAAGGCTTTATAATTTAATTTTCTGTCTTCTCTCCTTTTGAGAATTTGATCAATGGCAACTAACCAGAATAATTGGAAAGAAATTGTACATTGTTCTAAGTCTGGGGTCAATATCTTTTTGCACTTTGAATCTGACTATATGGCTCGAAGGTTAGAAATCGATCTTGTGCAAACTGCCATAGGAAGTTCTGGAATGGTGTCATTGGTGGTCAAGAGTAGGAAGGGGAGTTAGAGATTGGCATTAGGCATTTAAAGAGTGAAATGGAAGACAGGAAAACTGAACTGTAAAGCCTTTTTTGAAGGCAGAACTCCTGAGGTATATGCAACGTTATACTACCCATTTCCCCCACGTGTCTGTCAGTTTGTTGTACTGTGGGGGCTTGTGTGTTGCTGTGATGCTGGAAGCTATGCTGCCGGTATTCAGATACCAGCAGGGTCATCCATGGAAGACAGGTTTGAGCTGAGCATCCAGACTAAGAGAGACTAGGAAGAAACACCTGGCAGACTAATTCTGAAAAGCATTAGCCAGTGAAAACCTTATGAATAGCAGCGGAACATTGTCTGATAGAGTGCTGGAAGATGAGCCCCCCAGGTTGGAAGGCACCCAAAAGATGACTGGGGAAGAGCTGCCTCCGCAAAGTAGAGTCGACCTTAATGATGTGGATGCAGTAAAGCTTTCAGGACCTTCATTTGCTGAAGTGGCAAGACTCAAAATGAGAAGAAACAGCTGCAAACATCCATTAATAATCGGAACCTGGAATGTATGAAGTATGAGTCTAGGAAAATTGGAAATCGTCAAAAATGAAGTGGAACATATGAACATCGATGTCCTAGGCATTGGTGAGCTGAATGGACTGGTATTGGCCATTTTGAATTGGACAATCATATAGTCTACTATGCTGGGAATGACAAGTCAGAGGAACGGTGTTGCATTCATTGTCAAAAAGAACGTTTCAACACATGAACCAGAGACTTACATCATCCTGAGACCAGAAGAACTAGATGGTGCCCGGCCACAACCCATGACTGCCCTGACAGGGAGCACAACAGAGAACCCCTGAGGAAGCAGGAGATCAGTGGGATGCAGACCCCAAATTCTCATAAAAAGACCAGACTTAATGGTCTGACTGAGACTAGAGGAATCCCAGCAGTCATGGTCCCCAAACCTTCTGTTGGCCCAGGGCAGGAACCATTCCTGAAGACAACTCATCAGACATGGAAGGGACAGGACAATGGGTTGGAGAGAGATGCTAACGAAGAGTGAGCTACTTGTTTCAGGTGGACACTTGAGACTGTGTTGGCATCTCCTGTCTGGAGGGGAGATAGGAGGGTAGAGAGGGTTAGAAACTGGCAAAATTGTCACGAAAGGAGAGACTGGAAGGGCTGACTCATTAGGGGGAGAGTAAGTGGGAGTATGGAGTAAGGTGTATATAAGGTTATATGTGACAGACTGACTTGATTTGTAAAAGTTCACTTAAAGCTCAATAAAAATTATAAAAAAAAAAAAGAATGTTTCAAGATCTATCCTGAAGTACAATGCTGTCAGTGATAGGATAATATCCACACACCTACAAGGAAGACCAGTTAATATGACTATTATTCAAATTTACACACCAACCACTAGGGCCAAAGATGAAGAAATAGAAGATTTTCATCAGCTGCTGCAGTCTGAAATTGATCAAACACGCAATCAAGATGCATTGATAATTACTGGCAATTGAAATGCAAAAGTTAGAAACAAAGAAGAAGGATCAGTAGTTGGAAAATATGGCCTTGGTGATAGAAACAATGCTGGAGATCGAATGATAGAATTTTGCAAAACCAACAACTTCTTCATTGCAAACCCCTTCTTTCACCAACATAAACGGCGACTGTAGACATGGACCTCGCCAGATGGAACACACAGAAATCAAATTCACTACATCTATGGAAAGAGACGATGGAAAAGCTCAATATCACCAATCAGAACAAGGCCAGGGGCTGACTGTGGAATGGACCATCAATTGCTCATATGCAAGTTCAAGCTGAAACTGAAGAAAATCAGAGCAAGTCCACGAGAGCCAAAATATGACCTTGTGTATATCCCACCTGAATTTAGAGACCATCTCATGAATACATTTGACGCATTGAACACTAGTGACCGCAGACCAGTCGAGTTGTGGAATGACATCAAGGACATCATCCATGAAGAAAGCAAGAGGTCACTGAAAAGAGACAAAAGAAAGAAAAGACCAAGATGGATGTCAGAGGAGACTCCGAAACTTGCTCTTGAGCATCGAGCAGCTAAAGCAAAAGGAAGAATTGATGAAGTAAAAGAACTGAACAGAAGATTTCAAAGGGCCTCTTGAGTAAAGTATTATAATGACATGAGCAAAGAGCTGGAGATGGAAAACCAAAAGGGAAGAACAGGCTCGGTGTTTCTCAAGCTGAAATAACTGAAGAAAAAATTCAAGCCTCAAGTTGCAATAGTGAAGGATTCCATGGGGGAAAATATTAAATGACGCAGGAAGCATCAAAAGAAGATGGGAGGAATACACAGAGTCATTATACCAAAAAGAATTAGTCGATGTTCAACCATTTCAAGAGGTGGAATATGATCAGGAACCGATGGTACTGAAGGAAGAAGTCCAAGCTGCACTGAAGGCATTGGTGAAAAACAAGCCTCCAGGAATTGATGGAATATCAATTGAGATGTTTCAATAAACAGATGCAGCACTGGAGGTGCTCACTCGTCTATGCTAAGAAATATAGAAGACAGCTTCCTGGCCAACTGACTGGAAGAGATCCATATTTATGCCTATTCCCAAGAAAGGTGATCCAACCGAATGTGGAAATTATAGAACAATATCATTAATGTCACACACAAGCAAAATTTTGCTGAAGATCATTCAAAAATGGCTGCAGCAGTATATCGACAGGGAACTGCCAGAAATTCAGGCCACTTTCAGAAGAGGACGTGGAACCAGGGATATCATTGCTGATGTCAGATGGATCCTGGCTGAAAGCAGAGAATACCAGAAGGATGTTTACCTGTGTTTTATTGACTATGCAAAGGCATTTGACTGTGTGGATCATAACAAACTATGGATAACACTGCAAAGAATGAGAATTCCAGAACACTGAATTGTGCTCATGAGGAACCTTTACATAGATCAAGAGGCAGTTGTTCAGACAGAACAAGGGAATACTGATTGGTTTAAAGTCAAGAAAGGTGTGCGTCAGGGTTGTACTCTTTCACCATACCTATTTAATCTGTATGCTGAACAAATAATCCAAGAAGCTGGACTATATGAAGAACGGGGCATCAGGACTGGAGGAAGACTCATTTACAACCTGCGACACAACCTTGCTTGCTGAAAGTGAAAAGGACTTGAAGCACTTACTAATGAAGATCAAACACCACAGCCTTCAGTATGGATTACACCCCAACATAAGGAAAACAAAAATCCTCACAACTGGACCAATGAGCAACATCATGAAAATGGAGAAAAGATTGAAGTTGTCAAGGATTTCATTTTACTTGGATCCACAATCAACAGCCATGGAAGCAGAAGTCAAGAAATCAAAAGACGCATTGCGTTGGGCAAATCTGCTGCAAAGGACCTTTTCAAAGCGTTGAAAAGCAAGGATGCCACCCTGAAGACTAAGGTGCACCTGACCCAAGCCATGGTATTTTCAATCCCATCATATGCATGTGAAATCTGGACAATGAATAAGGAAGACCGAAGAAGAGTTGACACCTTTGAATTGTGGTGTTGGTGAAGGACATTGAATATGCCATGGACTGCCAAAAGAAAGAACAAATCTGTCTAAGAAGAAGTACAACCAGAATGCTCCTTAGAAGCAAGGATGGCGAGACTGCGTCTTACCTACTTTGGAGATGTTGGCAGGAGGGATCAGACTCTGGAGAAGGACATCATGGTTGGCAGAGTACAGGGTCAGCGGAAAAGAGGAAGACCCTTAACCAGGTGGATTGACACAGTGGCTGCAACAATGAGCACAAGCATAACATCGATTGTGAGGATGGCACAGGACCAGGCAGTGTTTCTTTCTGTTGTGCGTCGGGTCGCTATGAGTCGGAACTGACTGGATGGCACCTAACAACAACACAACAACACTCCCCATTTATGTAATGTTACCCAGGGCCATCTCAAGCCACTTTTCCCTTGCTTTCTGTGTGTTAGCCAGGCTGGCCTTTTTCTATTTTCTGGAATATGCCTTCCTCCTTCCTGCCATAAGGACTTGGAGGAGTCTTCATTCTTTCCCCTCTTTCATTCTTTTAACTGCTGCTCATTCTTCAAATCACAACTCAGAAATTACTTCCTCAGGTGAAACCATCCCTGACAGGCCCTTGTCATCTTCTTCTCGGTCAGAAATCTTGTTCCATTCCTCTAGAACATTTACTTCCATTTGTAATTCATTAGTGATTAAAAAAAAAAAAGGTATTGTCCATTATATTCTAAGTTAAACGAGAAAAGGGATATTGTCCACTTTTGCTCACCATTGCATCTCTATCATTCAAAACACATTCATTGATATGTGGCTAATTGCCTCCATGAACAACCACCCCCTTTGACATGAGACCAGAAGAACTGGATGGTGCCGTGCTACCGTCACTGAACATTTTTATCTAAGATTCTACAGAAGGATCCAGATCAAAAGGGTGAAAATACAAAAAATAATTTCAAATCCTCATAGAATCCAGATTTTCTGGATCCATAGAGGCTGGATGAACCCCTAAAACTATTGAACTGAGATAATCTTTAAACCTTAAATTAAATATATCCCCTGAAGTCTTCTTAAAAACAAACAATAGTTTAGCTTAACTAGTAAAGAATGTCTGCCTTGAGAATTGTGGTCTTTTAAGATCTATCTATATGGGATCAAATTGACAGCAACAACTTGAAAGATTAGATAGGAAATTCAGGGAGACAGTGAATTTATGTTATTGGGGGAGGAACAACTCAGAAAATGAAGGTGAGAATGGTTGTACCAAATCTCTAAAGTTCCTCAAGAATTCCTCAGAATGTAATCAATGTCACTGAATTGTACATGTAGAAATTGTTGAATTGGTATATATTCTGCAGTGTATATTCTCAACAACAACCAAAAAACCAAAAATATATATAAAAACCTATTTATTGAAAAAAGATAAGGAATATAGAAAACAGAGGGAAGGAAAAAGGGAAGGGAGAAGGAACAGAAAGTTACAGACATATATATCATAGGCTGTTCCAGTTATAACTATGTCATTCTCAATAAAGGACTGGGAAGCAGAGAAAGGATGTTCCCCTTCTTCATTTATTTGAGATGAAACACCATACTGTGGTATGCAAAGGCAACAACTGAGGGTCATCTTGCTTCTGCTATAACATGTTTAGAAAACTAAAATCATCATTTACACAAACGAACCTTTGTCAGTCAATTTACAATCTTTGATATTGTTTATGTAGAAATTACCATGTGATAGTCATTAAATTATATTTAGATGCATTGATAGCAATGAGTTATGTCATGACAGCTGAGATATTAATATATGAGGCTGTTACATTTAGACTCTTTTCTCCTCAAACCTATATTATTTCTTCTTCCTTTGATGCTATTATATGTTATCAAGTATATGTACACAACATTTGGTGAAACACTCATTTTGGAAAAACACAGTATGTTTCCATTAGAGCCATTTTACTTTTTTTTCATTTAATATAAACCTATTTAGGGACATTTTATAAAAATATTTTTGATAAAAGAGACTGTAATGGCTTGTTTGAATCATTATAGGTCATTGAGTTTCAATGTTTCCTACATAGTAAAGCCATTGTTTTCTCGATTGCCTGATCTCTTATAGCCCGGTGCTATCAGTGGATGGCTGCAAAACAAATTCTGTGGGAATAAAGGTTTCTTTGGTGTTATTGAGCCAATACAAGCTACACAGTGATATTTGGAATATGACAAAGCCACCAATACTACCGTGTCTAGCTATCTGGATTGAGGATATAGGCAGTAGTTGCTGAGTAGATGTTCTGCCTCTGGGCCCAGACTTCACAGCCCAAATCTTGGCTCTATCATTTATTAACTTGGTTACCTTGGGCTTGTTGCTAGACCTCTTTGTGCCTTAATTTTATCATCTGCAAAGTAAGTATAGGAATAGTGTTAATCTCACAGGTTGACTTATTGAATATCCCATGAGTTAATAAATTTGAAGAATTTAGGACAGTGCAAAGCAAGGACTCATCATCATCACTATTAATTTTACATAAAATGGTGACTTGACTTTAGAGAAATTTGCATAAAATGGACTAAAATTATATTTGTTGAGTAAAACATGAAGTTTCATAACACATTTGATAGGCTTCTTTACTATATGGTGCAAGTGCAAGAGCACTGTGCTTGGATTAAAGAGAACACGGTCATTAAGTGATAACTAATTTGAGGGCAAGTCACATACCCTCTGAGCTTGAGTTTCTCCTGTCTCAAATGAGAAACATGGCTTCCCCGTCTTTTCTTAAAAAGATTAGGAGGACTAAATGAAATATTATTTGTGAAAACACTCTGTATACTGTAAAGGCCCATATAAATTGGAGGTATTATTATCAAACTGATTTTAAACTCAGTTGCTCAAATAAATATCGAGCCATCCTATGGAACTACAACATTTAAGTGCCTATGATTATACCTCCAGTTTGGAATGCTTTGCTTCTCCAAGATAGAGTAGAAGAGTCACTGAACTGAGAGTCAGTTGGTAAAGATTCTCATTCCTGGACTGCCACCGATTAGCTGTGTGACCTGGGAAAATGATTCCCCCTCTTTGCCTCAGTTTCATTGTGTGAAATAAATAGCTGGAATTAATTGATGCCTAAAGCACCTTAAAGCACCTTCTAGTGCTGATGCCCAAGAACACTAATTAATCCCTGGATTAAATCTGGTAGGTTTCCAAAGAATGAGGAGGGGTATTGCCTGGGTTGCTTTAAAGCCAGCAGTGAAAGTACATTTTTACGTGAGGTCTTAAGTTCCATCAATATATATACAGCTCTATAGCCACAAAGGCACACACAGAATCAGCTCAAGCAACCTTTTTTGGCAGCTGTTTCAAGCTCTGATTGTTGTCCAAGATTTGGCCAGAGTTTAGGTAAGAGAGTTGGTCTAATAAGTCTCCAACAAGTTTCACATAATGGAAGGAGACTCATAAAGCCATTCTTAGGCTTCATTCGTGAACTGCTAAAGATGTGTGGCCCCCTCGATGCTTCCCTCATGGAATTAAAACCACGTCTTATTTAGAACTACTCAAGCTATATTCATGGGAGCTCATTATGTGCTGTTCCCTTCAGAACAGTATTTCTGTCTGAGCCTTCAGGTGGTAGGCAAGTTGAATAAGGAAGTTAAATATCACTGAGTGCCCTGCTGAAGCTTTTTGCTGGGCCTTCCACCATGTATGGGGTAAGTCATTTGGGGACTTCAGGCTCTCAGTCGTCCTCTTAGAATAGCTGGGGCAATTACTTTAGAGGCAAACATGGACTAATCATTTTGAAATGCCAGTTTAAGTTCGCAGCCTTTTTGAGTTACACAAACACTAAAATGACCACAAGAGATTCATGTCTCAGGGCCTAGTGACAGCCCACGGCTGAGCACTGCTGGCAAATCTTTTAACATCGCAATGAAACTGTGCGGCAATGCTTTTCCTCACCTCCCCACCCAAAAAGCACAAAACCAGTGATCTGAGCAGCTTTTATGGTGGGAACCCTACAATCCCCTACACTAAGGAGTGACTCCAAACATGAAGTGAATATCTTCATCCTGAATAGCTGTTAATAGCAAAATTGCAGCCAGGCACATTTTTCGCTCTGATAAGGCTCATCACTCATGGTTCTGAACTTAGGAGATGTATCATTTGATTCATGAACTTATCAGCGAGTCCTACATCTAGAAGAGTAACTTCAGTACTTACATACAGTACTCAATATTGAACAGTGATATTAAGGTTAATTATAAGCAATTAAATAACAGAGCCTGCCTCTTAGAAAATGTCATGATAAGTACCATTCACATGAGAGGAGCATCCTGGAATAAACATGCTGACAGACTATAATTCCATACATTTCTACAAGCTTATACAATTCTATAAGCTGCTAGGAAAAAAATCATTCCTGTCTTAAGAAGAGGAATGTGTCCTTCATTTCTTAAAATGGTATTCCAAGGCTTGGCTGGCCAAGTGAAAAGCAGTGTGGGGTCTAGAGATGGGAGCTGCTGCCAATTCACTTTCAGGTGTTAGGATATTTTCTTAGCCAACCTAAATAGAGTGGAAACCCCCAAGGTCTTTCTTCATAAGGAGACCACTCCAGAGTACTTCTTCTACAAAGCCTCCACTGACAATTCAGGTACACATGAAAATATGCTTCCTCTAACTTTGGTTAAAAGTCTCATCTCTAGAACCCAAGGGTTGTTTAACTGCATTTTGTCTTATATTTTATTGTGTTTGAGGTGGAAGTTTACACAACAAATGAGGTTCCCCTTTAACAATTTTTCTACAGATTGTTCCATGTCATTGGTTACAATTTTTATCACATGTCAGCATTCTCACTATATCCATTCTGTTTTTTCTGTTTTTTTTTTAATTTTTATTAAGCTTCAAGTGAACATTTACCATTCCAATCAGTCTGTCACATGTAAGTTTACATACATCTTACTCCCTTCTCCCACTTGCTCTCCCCCTATTGAGTCAGCCCTTACAGTCTCTCGTTTCATGCCAATTTTGCCATCTTCCCTCTCTATCTTCCCATCCCCCCTCCAGTCAAGAGTTGCCAACACACTCTCCTGTGTCCACCTGATTTAATTAGCTCACTCTTCATCAGCATCTCTCTCCCCCCCACTGACCAGTCCTTTTCATGCCTGATGATTTGTCTTCTGGGATGGTTCCTGTCCTGTGCCATCAGAAGTTCTGGGGAGCATTGTCTCTGGGATTCCTCTAGTCGCACTCATACCATTAGGTGTGGTCTTTTAATGAGAATTTGGGGTCTGTATCCCATTGGTCTCCTGCTCCCTCAGGAGTTGTCTGTTGTGCTCCCTGACAGGGCAGACATCGATTGTGGCCGGGCACCAACTAGTTCTTCTGGTCTCAGGATAATGTAGATCTCTGGTTCATGTGGCCCTTTCTGTCTCTTGGGTTCTTAGTTGTCGTGTGACCTTGGTGTTCTTCCTTTGCCTTTGCTCCAGGTGGGTTGAGACCAATTGATGTATCTTAGATGGCCGCTTGTTGGCATTTAGGACCCCAGGTGTCACAATTCAAAGTGGGATGCAGAGTGTTTTCATAATAGAATTATTTTGCCCATTGACTTAGAAGTCCCCTCAAACCAAGTTCCCCAGACCCCAGCCCCTGCTCCGCTGACCTTTGAAGCTTTCGTTTTATCCCAGAAACCTCTTTGCTTTTAATCCAGTCCAATTAGGTTGACCTTCCTTGTATCGAGTGTTGTCTTTCCCCTCACCCAAAGCAGTTCTTATCTACAGATTGATCAATAAAAAGCCCTCTCCCTCTCTCCCTCCCTCCCCCCTTTGTAACCACATAAGTATGTGTTCTTCTCCGTTTTTTCTATTTCTCAAGATCTTATAATAGTGGTCTTATACAATATTTGTCCTTTTGCCTCTGACTCATCTCGTTCAGCATAATGCCTTCCAGATTCCTCTATGTTATAAAATGTTTCAGAGATTCGTCACTGTTCTTTATCGATGCGTAGTATTCCATTGTGTGAATATACCACAATTTATTTACCCATTCATCCGTTGACAGACATCTTGGTTGCTTCCAGCTTTTTGCTATTGTAAACAGAGCTGCAATAAACATGGATGTGCATATATCTGTTTGTGTGAAGGCTCTTGTATCTTTAGGGTATATTCCGAGGAGTGGGATTTCTGGGTTGTATGGTAGTTCTATTTCTAACTGTTTAAGATAACGCCAGATGGATTTCCAAAGTGGTTGTACCATTTTACAATCCCACCAGCAGTGTATGAGAGTTCCAATCTCTCCGCAGCCTCTCCAACATTTATTATTTTGTGTTTTTTGGATTAATGCCAGTCTAGTTGGTGTGAGATGGAATCTCATCGTAGTTTTAATTTGCATTTCTCTAATGGCTAATGATCGAGAGCATTTTCTCATGTATCTGTTGGCTGCCTGAATATCTTCCTTAGTGAAATGTGTATTCATATCCTTTGCCCACTTCTTGATTGGGTTGTTTGACTTTTTGTAGTTGAGTTTTGACAGAACCATGTAGATTTTAGAGATCAGGCGCTGGTCTGAGATGTCATAGCTGAATATTCTTTCCCAGTCTGTTGGTGGTCTTTTTATTCTTTTGGTGAAGTCTTTAGATGAGCATAGGTGTTTGATTTTTAGGAGCTCCCAGTTATCGGGTTTCTCTTCATCATTTTTGGTAATGTTTTGTATTCTGTTTATGCCCTGTATTAGGGCTCCTAGGGTTGATCCTATTTTTTCTTCCATGATCTTTATCGTTTTAGTCTTTATGTTTAGGTCTTTGATCCACTTGGAGTTAGTTTTTGTGCATGGTGTGAGGTATGGGTCCTGTTTCATTCTTTTGCAAATGGATATCCAGTTATGCCAGCACCGTTTGTTAAAAAGACTATTATTTCCCCAATTGACTGACACTGGTCCTTTGTCAAATATCAGCTGCTCATACGTGGATGGATTTATATCTGGGTTCTCAATTCTGTTCCATTGGTCTATGTGCCTGTTGTTGTACCAGTACCAGGCTGTTTTGACTACTGTAGCTATATAATAGGTTCTGAAATCAGGTAGGGTGAGGCCTCCCACTTTCTTCTTCTTTTTCAGTAATGTTTTGCTTATCCAGGGGTTCTTTCCTTTCCATATGAAATTAGTGATTTGTTTCTCTATCCCCTTAAAGTATGACATTGGTATTTGGATTGGAAGTGCGTTATATGTATAAATGGCTTTTGGTAGAATAGACATTTTTACTATGTTAAGTCTTCCTATCCATGAGCAGGGTATGTTTTTCCACTTAAGTATGTCCTTTTGAATTTCTTGTAGCAGAATTTTATAGTTTTCTTTGTATAGGTCTTTTACATCCTTGGTAAGAGTTATTCCTAAGTATTTTATCTTCTTGGGGGCTACTGTGAATGGTATTGATTTGGTTATTTCCTCTTCAGTGTTCTTTTTGTTGATGTAGAGGAATCCAAGTGATTTTTGTATGTTTATTTTATATCCTGAGACTCTTCCAAACTCTTCTATTAGTTTCAGTAGTTTTCTGGAGGATTCCTTAGGGTTTTCCATGTATACGATCATGTCAGCTGCAAATAGTGATAGCTTTACTTCCTCCTTACCAATCTGGATACCCTTTATTTCTTTGTCTAGCCTAATTGCCCTGGCTAGGACTTCAAGTACGATGTTGAATAAGAGCGGTGATAAAGGGCATCCTTGTCTGGTTCCCGTTCTCAGGGGAAATGCTTTCAGGTTCTCTCCATTTAGAGTGATATTGGCTGTTGGCTTTGCATAGACGCCCTTTATTATGTTGAGGAATTTTCCTTCAATTCCTATTTTGGTAAGAGTTTTTATCATAAATGGGTGTTGAACTTTGTCAAATGCATTTTCTGCATCTATTGATAAGATCATGTGGTTTTTATCTTTTGTTTTATTTATGTGATGGATTACATTAATGGTTTTTCTGATATTAAACCAGCCTTGCATACCTGGTATAAATCGCACTTGATCAGGGTGAATTATTTTTTTGATGTGTTGTTGGATTCTATTGGCTAGAATTTTGTTGAGGATTTTTGCATCTATGTTCATGAGGGATATAGGTCTAAAATTTTCTTTTTTTGTAATGTCTTTACCTGGTTTTGGTATCAGGGAGATGGTAGCTTCATAGAATGAGTTGGGTAGTATTCCGTCTTTTTCTATACTTTGAAATACCTTCAATAGTAATGGTGTTAAGTCTTCTCTGAAGGTTTGGTAGAACTCTGCAGTGAAGCCGTCTGGGCCAGGACTTTTTTTGTTGGAAGTTTTTTGATTACCGTTTCAGTCTCTTTTTTTGTTATGGGTCTATTTAGTTGTTCTACTTCTGAATGTGTTAGTTTAGGTAGGTAGTATTGTTCCAAGAATTTATCCAGTTCTTCTAGGTTTTCAAATTTGTTAGAGTACAATTTCATGTAGTAATCTGATATGATTCTTTTGATTTCATTTGGCTCTGTTGTGATGTGGTCCTTCTCGTTTCTTATTCGGGTTATTTGTTTCCTTTCCTGTTTTTCTTTAGTCAGTCTAGCCAATGGTTTATCAATTTTGTTAATTTTTTCAAAGAACCAGCTTTTGGCTTTGTTAATTCTTTCAATTGTTTTTCTGTTCTCTAATTCATTTAGTTCAGCTCTAATTTTTATTATTTGTTTTCTTCTGGTGGCTGATGGGTTCTTTTGTTGCTCACTTTCTATTTGTTCAAGTTGTCGGGACAGTTCTCTGCTTTTGGCTCTTTCTTCTTTTTGTATGTGTGCATTCATCGATATAAATTGGCCTCTGAGCACTGCTTTTGCTGTGTCCCAGAGGTTTTGATAGGAAGTATTTTCATTCTCGTTGCTTTCTAAGAATTTCCTTATTCCCTCCTTGATGTCTTCTATAACCCAGTCTTTTTTCAGGAGGGTATTGTTCATTTTCCAAGTATTTGATTTCTTTTCCCTAGTTTTTCTGTTATTGATTTCTAGCTTCATTGCCTTGTGGTCTGAGAAGATGCTTTGTAATATTTCGATGTTTTGGATTCTGGAAAGATTTGTTTTATGACCTAATATGTGGTCTGTTCTAGAGAATGTCCCATGTGCACTAGAAAAAAAAGTACATTTTGCAGCAGTTGGGTGGAGAGTTCTGTATAAGTCTATGAGGTCAAGTTGGTTGATTGTTGTAAGTAGGTCTTCCGTGTCTCTGTTGAGCTTCTTACTGGATGTCCTGTCCTTCTCCGAAAGTGCTGTGTTGAAGTCTCCTACTATAAATGTGGAGGTGTCTATCTCACTTTTCGATTCTGTTAAAATTTGATTTATGTATCTTGCAGCCCTGTCATTGGGTGCATAAATATTTAATATGGTTATGTCTTCCTGATCAATTGTCCCTTTTATCATTATATAGTGTCCTTCTTTATCCTTTGTGGCGGATTTAAGTCTAAAGTCTATTTTGTCAGAAATTAATATTGCTACTCCTCTTCTTTTTTGCTTATTGTTTGCTTGATATATTTTTTTCCATCCTTTGAGTTTTAGTTTGTTTGTGTCTCTAAGTCTAAGGTGTGTCTCTTGTAGGCAGCATATAGATGGATCGTGTTTTTTTATCCAGTCCGTGACTCTCTGTCTCTTTATTGGTGCATTTAGTCCATTTACATTCAGCATAATTATAGATAAATAAGTTTTTAGTGCTGTCATTTTGATGCCTTTTCATGTGTGTTGCTGGCCATTTCATTTTTCCACATGCTTTTTTGTGCTGAGACGTTTTTCTTAGTAGATTGTGAGATCCTCATTTTCATAATGTTTAACTTTGTGTTTATTGAGTCGTTACGTTTTTCTTGGCTTTTTTCTTGAGTTATGGAATTGATATTCCTTTTCGTGGTTACCTTTTTATTTACCCCTATTTTTCTAAGTAAAAACCTAACTTGTATCCTTCTATATCGCCTTGTATCACTCTCCATGTGGCAGTTCAATGCCTCCTATATTTAGTCCCTCTTTTTGATTATTGTGATCTTTTACATATTGACTTCCGTGATTCCCTGTTATGAGTATTTTTTTTAATTAATCTTAATTTGTTTTTGTGATTTCCCTATTTGAGTTGATATCAGGATGTTCTGTTTTGTGACCTTGTGTTGTGCTGGTATCTGACATTATTGGTTCTCTGACCAAACAATATCCTTTAGTATTTCTTGTAGCTTTGGTTTGGTTTTTGCAAATTCTCTAAACTTGTGTTTATCTGTAAATATCTTAATTTCTCCTTCATATTTCAGGGAGAGTTTTGCTGGATATATGATCCTTGGTTGGCAGTTTTTCTCCTTCAGTGCTCTGTATATGTCGTCCCATTCCCTTCTTGCCTGCATGGTTTCTGCTGAGTAAAAAAAAAAAGAACTTATTCTTATTGATTCTCCCTTGAAGGAAACCTTTCTTTTCTCCCTGGCTGCTTTTAAAATTTTCTGTTTATCTTTGGTTTTGGCGTGTTTGATGATAATATGTCTTGGTGTTTTTCTTTTTGGATCAATCTTAAATGGGGTTCGATGAGCATCTTGGATAGATATCCTTTTGTCTTTCATGATGTCAGGGAAGTTTTGTGTCAGGAGTTCTTCAACTATTTTCTCTGTGTTTTCTGTCCCCCCTCCCTGTTCTGGGACTCCAATCACTCGCAAGTTATCCTTCTTGATAGAGTCCCACATGATTCTTAGGGTTTCTTCATTTTTTTTAATTCTTTTATCTGATTTTTTTTTCAGCTATGTTGGAGTTGATTCCCTGGTCCTCCAGAAGTCCCAGTCTACATTCTAATTGCTCGAGTCTGCTCCTCTGACTTTCTATTGTGTTGTCAAATTCTGTAATTTTATTGTTAATCTTTTGGATTTCTACATGCTGTCTCTCTATGGATTCTTGCAACTATTAATTTTTCCACTATGTTCTTGAATAATCTTTTTGAGTTCTCCAACAGTTTTATCAGTGTGTTCCTTGGCTTTTTCTGCATTTATCCTAATTTCATTTGTGATATCTTTAAGCATTCTGTAAATTAGTTTTTTATATTCTGTATCTGATAATTCCAGGATTGTATCTTCATTTGGGAAAGATTTTGATTCTTTTGTTTGGGGGGTTGGAGAAGCTGTCATGGTCTGTTTCTTTATGTGGTTTGATATGGACTGCTGTCTCCGAGCCATCACTGGGAAACTAGGTTTTCCAGGTAGTCAGCTAAAAAAAATGCAGTCAGATCCCTATCTGAATTCTCCCTCTGGCTCCGGGTATTCAGATGTTAATGGGGCCGCCTGGGGAGGGTGGGGGAGGGATCAGAGAGCTAGGAGTGTAGCACCACAGAATATAGAGCTGAACACCGCGTTCACGCTCCGCCCCCGTTGGCCAAAATCCGGGCGGGACGGGTCACCAGCTAGGACGCTGCTTTCCGTGCTCGGAGACCAGTCACTTCCTCCCGGGGACTTCTCCTTCCGGTGCCAGGCACCGCTCGCTATTCAGGCTAATATAATTGGGCCCCGCAGTCACGTCCCGCCCGTGTGCGCGCCCAAATCCCAGCGGGACGACTTCCGGGCTGGGACGCTGCTTTCCCCGTTCCGGGACCAGTCACTTCCTCTCGGGGACTTCTCCTTCCGGTGCGCGGCACCTCTCGCGCGAACTGGGTGGGCGTCACCTGCACAGCCAGGTGGGCCCGCCCCCTGGGTCAATTCAGGGGAATAAAAATGGACCCCGTGCTCACGCCCCGCCCGCGTGTGCCCAAATCCCAGCAGGACGGCACCCTGGCTGGGAGGCTGCTTTCCCCGTTCCGGGACCAGTCACTTCCTCTGGGGGACTTCTCCTTCCAGTGCGCCACACCTCTCGCGGAAACTCGGTGGGCGTCACCTGCACAGCCAGGTGGGCCCACCCCCTGGGTCAGTTCAGGGTAATAAAAATGGACGCCACGCTCACGGCCTGCCCGCGCGCACGCCGAAATCCCAGCGGAATGGCTCCCAGTCTGGGATGCTGCTTTCCCCGCTCCGAGACCAGTCACTTCCGGGGATTTCTCCCTCCGGTGTGCCGCGCCACACACGCGGACTGGGTGTGCGTCCTCCCACACAAACGTGTGTGCCCCGCCCCAGGGCCGCTTTAGGGAAATATAGCTGACCGCCCCCCCCCCTCGCGCCCCGTCCGCCTCTCGCCTAACTCCCGGCAGGATGGCTCCCCAGCTGGGACGCTGTTCTCCCCACTCCCAGATCAGTCACTGCCTCCCGGGTGCTTCTCCCTCCGGCTGCGCCTCTACGCCGCCCGTGCCAACCAGCTAGACTTCCTCCCGGGATGGGTTGGGGGGGAAGGGGTGGGCCCCCCTTCTGTGCCGTCTGCGCCCCTGGGCTCTGCCCCAGATCGGGCTCCGAAGGTCACCTGCCTGGTACGCTGGCTCCTGGTTCTGAAAACGGTCGCTGTCTGCCCGTATTTGTTCGTTTTCCGTCTCTAAGTCTGTGCTTGTTGTTCAGAGATCGTAGATTGTTATGTATGTGATCGATTCCCTTGTTTTTCCGAGTCTTTGTTGCAAGAGGGATCCGCGGTAGCGTCCACCTAGTCCGCCATCTTGGCCCTGCCTCTTTTTCTGTTTTTATTGATCTAGCTTTCCTTTCCCTCCTTGCCTTCTCATCTTTGCTTTTGGGTAAATGTTGACTGTTGGGTCTCACATAGTTAATTGTTTAAGGGTGCACATAACTCACTGGTGATATTGTTTATTTTATAAGCCAATTTATTATCTGGCTAAAAGGTGATAACCGAACGTGGCTTCCCTTCCAAATTCAAAGGGTATTTTAGGGCAATAGTCTTGGGGTTCCTCTAGTGTCTATCAGTCCAGTGAGTCTGCCTTTTCTAGGAATTCAAGTTTTGTTCTACATTTTTCTCCCATTTTATCTGAGGCCTTCTACTGTATCCCTGGTCAGAATGGTCTGTAGTGGTAGCTGGGCACCATCTAGTTCTTCTGGTCTCAGGTTAGAAGAGGCAGTGGTTTGTGTGGGCTATTAGTTTCTTCTTTGAGCCTTTAATTACCTTCATTCTCTTTTGCTGTATATAAGTAGAGACCAATAGTTGTACCTTAGATGTCCACTCACAAGCTTTTGAGACTCCAGACACTACTCATCAATCTAGACTGTGGAACATTATGTTTGTGAACAATACTATGCTAGTTGATTATAACTACTTTTTGTTTCGCTTTCTAATCATTTCATCAACTATTTTTTTCTTTATCCCACTAGAGCATAAACACCTTTCAAGCAGGGGCCATGCCATATTTCCCTTGTATCCTTGCCCCAGTGATGCTGAGCACATTGTTTGGCACATGATAGGTACTCAGTAAATCTCTTGGGTGACTGCCTTTCTTCATACATATAAGCTAGGAGTTATATGTAATTGGAAAACCTACTGAGTTTATCTAATTTTGAAATGATAATGGGCATTCTGGGCTCATTCTTATTCATATTTGGCTTTTCTGATAGTGTTTACTCAAAAGACAGAAAGAAAAACTACTCCTTCTGGGGTTATTTGATTTCACAACATGCTTCTTCCTGAAACAATGAATTAAAAGTTTTTTTTTTTGGCCAGGCTTCCTAAATCTAAATGTTTAAAAAAAAAAAAGATGCATACAATTGTAATTAATATGAAACACCCTCTCTTCTTGAGAGGAGGTTGTTATTCTCATTCTGTGTTAAGGGGAGCAAGATCAAGTTACCAATCAATTAGTGCACTGTAAGGCATTCTGTTACTGACTAGATCTTAGTGCCTGAGAGTTAATGGCAACGGAATGTCATCCAGTTCACAAGCTTCTAATCATGACCGGCTGGTGTTTATAGGTCTTATGCCAATAAAGGAGTCCAAAAATGACAAATGTAACTGGATCAGAGAGCATTTGGCTTTAACTCACTGTCAATTAGAAATAAAATGATGTATTCCAGTTTTTTTTTTTTTTTCTGAATTGGAGTGTATATCAAATTTCTACTCCCCAAAGAATCTCTGCAATGCAGTAGAAGGGGGTGTCACTTGAAAAACCCATTCAGGGCGAGGAGAGACAACTTTCTTTCCTCACCATTTGCATATCTAAACAGTTCCAGTTTTTGTACTCTTCCTTTCCAAATTTTAACATTGCCTTACTAATGGAAACAGACTTGGGTAGAGAAGAGGAAATTTTGCGTTTTAACTTGACTTCTAAAGACACAAAACAGCATGAAGAAAAATGGATGAAGGCGATGAACTCTTTATGAGCATTTATGCCAAAGCTAAATCTTATGGATACTCTCTAATCTTTCCCTCATATCACTGGTTGGTTAAATTTAGGTTTATATTTTAACTGTGTATTCATTGCTAAACATAGTCCTAGGTGTGGTGGAAAGGCACTAAAGGAGTAAAAGATATGGTCTCTGGCCTGACAAAGGAAATAACGAGATTTGACAGAGCCAAGGGAGACATTTAAGGACTACCAGATCAATAAGTGCAGATTCATGTTTGGCAATGGAAACTGAACGCAAATGGTTTTCTTAGTGAACAAAAGGAGTGGGGTATCAATCATAGAAGGCTTTCTGAATAGCTGTTGAATTCAATAGCTTCTATCCAAACCTAACACCAGGACCCTTGTACAGTCGGTCATCATCTCTCACATGGATTACTGAAACAGATGTCTAACTGGTTTCAATTCCTCCTATCTTGTACACTTTCCATAAATATCCCACCTAGTAGTCAAACTGACTTTTCCAAAATGCAAATTTTATAATGTCACTCCTTTCTCCAAACCTTTATATTTGGGGGTAGTTACTTAATCTTACCACACCTCAGATCCTCAGTGGGACAATGAATTAGCAATTTTCTCATGAGCTAGTATCGCTATCGATAGGCGAAAATATAATTTCTTTCTTTCTCTTTCTTCACTCATTCACTGTAGAAAACCAGTCTATCTTCAGTAAAGATATGATTAAATTGTAATTGTATTGTTTTCTCATACCATAATTCCACTGTAGAACTTTGATTTTCAAACTTTAGAGCGCATGAGACTAACCAAGGTAGCTTATTAACATTCAGCATATTAGGCCCTATTTTTAAAGATATTGGTTGAGCAGGTCTGTGAAAGACCTAGGAATTAAGCATTTTAAATAAGCAACCGAGTCCGTGAAACACACTTTGAGAAACTGGCAACCAGGTGGAGATTAAAATGTTTAATCAGAATCTCTATAACCATTGGACTAGACTGTAGTCACCAGTGTTCACTCATGCTTTTCTAGGGACAGAGAATTCCTTCTTTCACAAGACAAATCCATTCTTTTTTAAAAAAGCAATTCTTGTTTTTATGTAGTCTTGTATTTGCAAACCACATCGACTAATAGAGTGACCAACCACCTAGGTTTGCCCAGGACTGAGCAGGTTCTCAGGACATGGAGCTTTCAGTGTTAAAACCAATAAAGTCCAAGGCAAACTAGGATGAGTTGGTCACCCTAACTACTAAATTCGAGAATTTTTCTTTAAATTTATCTGGGAAGAATGGAATATTGTCAAAACATTTTGTCTTAGGTCACTTGGCAGAAAATCACATCACATCAGGGAGAATAAAGACTCAGAAATGAGGAGAATAGTAGTGCCAAAAATCATTGCCATCAAGTCAATTCCAACTCATAGCGACACTATATGATAGGGTAAAACTGTCCCATAGGGTTTCCAAGGAGTGGTTGGTGAATTTGAACTGCCAACCTTTTGGTTAGCAACCGAATGCTTAACCACTGCATTACCAGGGCTCCATTAGTGCCAGGCATAAGAAATAAATAGCTATGGAAGGAAAACAAAAATCATATCATCAAATGGCAGTATTTCCAATATCTGAAGAAGTTATTATGTCTTTCCTATATCTTCTCTTTCCAGATGAAATGTTCACTATTGCTTTAATTATTATTCACATCACTTGATTTCCAGATCCTGGTAGCCATCTGCCACTTCAAACAACATGCTTGCTCCATTTCTTCTTCTGTTAATTATAGACTATATGTTTTTGACTCCCCCATTATAAAATGAGGAAATTAATGCTACAACAAGAGTTGGTTGTGATTTTGTCTGTTTATAGGCTTCTATAGGCTTCTATAATAAAAACATTTTCCCTCAAAATTTGAAGGCGTTACTCAACAGCATTCTATCAGCTAGCATTGCTGAGGATAAATCTGTATCCAGTCTGATTCATATTGCTTTGGTGGTTATTTTCTTTTTTTAAGCTGTGAAGAATTTTATGATCTTCTTTTTATTTATAGTGTTATGAAATTTCACAAGTTTCTGTATGGGTCTTTTCTCATTCATTCTAAATGGCATGCTGCAGGCTCTTTCAATTTGACCATTTAAGTCTCACTTCAGCTCTGGGATATAGTCTATTATTTTTTTCCATTATTTTCTGTTGGATAGTTTAGATAGACCTTCTAAGACTTTTATTTTCCACTTATATTTCCACACACATGTCCCTATGCCATGCAATCATTCCTCAACATTTTCCCCCCAGCCTACAGAAGACTGATCCAATAATGCCCAAAGGTGTGAATAGAACTCAGAACAGGGTGGTGACCATAGAAATGCAATAGAATTGGTGGATCTGAGCATGAGTTTGAGACTTAACAAGCTATAAGCCAATATTTTAAAAATTGCAGTTGAATGAAAAACTTATGTGGAAGCCAGAAGTAGATGAAATTTCAAAGAGGGGGGAGGGATGAACAAATCATTTCCTAGCCTGTAATATAAATACCTATTTGTATTTTCTGTTAAGCATAGAAGCAAAGGAAGCAGCCAATATGTTTGATTATATAGACATTAAAATAGTCTCTAATTATACAACAACAAAAATTACCTCAATAAAAATAAAACTACAAAATAAGAGAAATATTTGCAACTCTTATGGAATATGATTGGTTGATATCTTTAATATAAACAGCTCTTAGAAATCAGTAATAAAAATAAAAAGTCCAAAGTCGAAAGAATGGGAACACGCAGTTCAAAAATGGGAAATACAAGCAACCAATAAGCATGGAGCAGGGAGATTGTCTTGTTTATTTCTGTATCCCCAGCAACAAGAGCAAGACTGGCATGCAAAAGGCACTCAATTAACGTTTGTTGAACAAACAAATGGAAAAGAGCCATTTCACTATTAATCAAGTAAATGAAATGAAAATAATAAGATTTTTAAACTATTAAATTGCCGAACTTAAGAAAAAGATAATATATACATTGAGAAGGTTAACAGAAAAATAACTATTCACATACACTGCTAATAGTAATGTAAGAAATTCCCAGAAACTTTTGGATAGGAATAAGCAAAGCCTTAAATGATCTTTTAACCCAGAAATTCCATTAATGGAATAATTAGATAAGTCCCCAAAGATTTACCTAAAGTATGTTCAGTGCAACAGATTTTATAAGAAAATTTGTAAACAACTTAAAAGATCTAGTATGAAAATTTGGCGAAATGAATTATGGTATGTCCAGAGGCTGGAAAAGGATCATGTGGCCAAAATATATAAAAATATATGGTCGTGCTAAGGTATAAGTGAAAAAGACAACAAATGTTATTTATAACCTTTATTGCTTTTAAGAAAATGGTGAGTCTTGTTAATCTATAGGGCTTCTGCTTTGCTGAGCACCTTGATGAGAATGATCATAAAAACTGGGGTAGCAGCTAAGACAGAACTGAATTACCCTGCAAAGCACATGGGTGTAGAAGGTGAAATTATGCTGAGAAAATTCTGGAGGGAAAGAAAGGAGCTGGCAAGGAACTGTGAGAAGAAAACAAAACAAAACAAAACATATATACCTGTTCTGATCTTGGCTAAGAAGGGACTTCGAAGAACATATATGTCTGAAATACATTTAAATTGTTTTCTCTAAGTGTGTGTTCATTGGGTGGAGGAGGGGGTAAGGCAGTGGAGATATGATATAAGCTCCCTCCTTTGGCTCCTGTACAAAATCTTTAATAAAGTTGACATTTCCTAACAAGGCTTTTATGCAAGGGAATTTACTTAGGGAAAACTGAGACTGTGTATAGGATGAATAATGAAAGGATAGTTGCCTAATGGAAATAAGAAGTTACAAAAAGTATATGTGTGAATTTTATATGATAGATTTCTGTGTGTGTCTATATATCTACCCTGACAGAGACAAAGAAAGAGTGAGAGAGTGGAAGTACATACACAAAAAAATTAAGAGTGATTATCATTGAGTGGTGAATAATATTATATCAATTTTTCTTTAGTTCATCTGCATATTCCAATGTATTTACAATAAAATATTTTGCTTTTTAAATAAAACTATTCATGAAATTGCTAGAGGCGTTATGTTAATATTATCATAAAATGCTTTCCAGTCTCCTTTTCCTTCTTATAAATACATCCAACATGCATATTCAGAACAGTTAAAAAGCCATGGAATTAAAAGTGCAAGAACTTTATCATGACATTTGTTTTGATCATACTTCACCTTTTTAGACAAGGCAGTGCTTCAATCATCCAAGCTTTAAAAATTTGATCTTTTTAAAGAGTTATTGATAAGGAATGACTCTTAATTTTCCTAGTATGGTGGTTATGGTTAGATTCCAAAACAATGAGGGCACTGAGACAGATATTTGCCTTTTTCTGGAGCAAATGATGAACGATTTGAGGTTTCTGAAGCCTGACAAAACAGAAATGAGTACCGAGTAGGCAGAACCTCTAAAGCAGTGTTTCTCAAATTATCTGTAGTGAATAAAGAGTTTTTTTTTTCCTTTTATTTGCAACTTATATATAGCTAGATTAGTAAAACACCGTGAAAATTAATTACTAGAAAAATTTCGGCTCCTAGGTCCCTTTATTTAACTCTAGAAAAATGAAAAGGAAATTTATAAAAATATTCAAATACAAGCCTAAATATCTTATTATTAGATTGAACAGATATAAAATGATTCTATCAAAATGAAATAGTTTCTAAATACTTTCAATTTCTCTACTCATCTCTTCATGGACTTCTAAGGGTTTGTGGATCAGCATTTGCTGTGGACCACACTTTGGATAGCTCTAAAGCGTATAGTACAAAGAGTACATAAGAATAGGAGGATTTCATTCTTTTTTTGATTTTAGAAGCTGTTGGTGCCCAGTGCCTAGGTCTTTTATTTCATTGGTGGTTGTGAAATGATGGTAATCTACAATTTTGTTTTATTAGCTAGAATAATTTTACTTTGATATAGTCTTAGTCATCCAGTGCTGCTATAATAGAAATGCCACAAGTGGATGGCTTTAACAAAGAGAAGTTTATTCTCTCACAGTCTAGTAAGCTGGAAGTCCAAATTCAGGGCGTCAGCTCCAGGGGAAGTCTTTCTCTCTTTTTTGGCTCTGGAGGAAGGTCCTTCTCATCAATCTTCCCCTGGACTAGGAGCTACTCTGCGCAGGAACCCAGGGTCCCAAGGACACGCTCTGCTCCTGGCACTGCTTTCTTGGTGGTATGAGGTCCCCAACTCTTTGCTTGCTTCTCTTTCCTTTTATCTCTTGTAATGTGAAAGGTGGTGCAGGCCACGCTCCAGGGAAACTCTCTTTACATTGGATCAGGGATATGACCTGAGCAAGGGTGTTACATCCCACCCTAATCCTCTTTAACCGCAGGCAGAGATTATGATTTATAACACCTAGGAAAATCACAAAATGGAGGGCAACCACACAATACTGGGAATCATGGCCTAACCAAGTTGACACATATTTTGGGGGGACATAATTGAATCTATGACACCCATTCTCCTCAGATAACAACTCAGTTTTTTTGTTTGTTTTCTTCAGTCAATACCAATAATTCAAATTCATATTCAGGACTAAAATGTTTTACTTAATTTCTTCCATGTTAAATTTCTAACTCCTTTCATCCACAATAAGAATGCTGGTTATTGCAGACTCCAAATTCTCATAAAAAGACCAGACTTAATGGTCTGACTGAGACTAGAAGGACCCCAGTGGTCATGGCCCCCAGACCTTCTGTTGGCTCAGGACAGGAACCGTACCAGAAGCCAGCTTGTCAGATATGGATTGGACTGGACAATGGGTTAGAGAGGGATGCTGGTGAGGAGTGAGCTACTTGGATCAGGTGGACACTTGAGACTATGTTGGCACCTCCTACCTGGAGGGGAGATGGGAGGGTAGAGGGGCTTAGAAGCTGGCAAAATGGACACGAAAAGAGAGAGTGGAAGGAGGGAGCAGACTGCCTCGTTGAGGGGAGAGTAATTGGGAGTATGTAGAGAGGTGTATATAAGTTTTTATGTGAGAGACTGACTTGATTTGTAAACTTTCACTTAAAGCACAATAAAAATTATTTTAAAAAAAGACAAAGCAAAAAAAAAAAGAAAGAATACTGGTTATCAAAGGAACAGGGGATGACATTGCTGTTAGTTGCCACGGAGTCCATTCCCACCCATATGGTGAAAAAAGTGAAGAGCTTGACTATTAGCCAAAAGGTTGGCAGTTCAAATGCACCAAGAGATGCCTCAGAAGACAGGCCTCATGATCTGCTTCAAGAAAAATCACAGCTTGGAAAACCCTATGGATCAGCTCTACTCTGCACACGTGGGATTGCCATGACATGCCATAATTTTTTGCTTCATCCCACAGTACAAGTGAAAGTCTCAGAATAAAAGTATTGATGCTATTACTACTACTTATGAATATTAAAAAGTTTTAAAAAGCCTTGTATACACAATCTGTAATTTTTTCCTATTTTTAAAAATTTTATTGTGGTAAAATATATATAACATAAAATTTGTCATTTTGACCATTATAAGTGTGCAATTCTGTGGCACTAATTATAGTCATAATGTTGTGCAACCATCACCACTATCAATTTCTAAAGCAGTTTCATCAGCCCAAACAGAAATTCTGTAGCAATTAAGTAATAATAATTTCTTAGTCCCTCTTTTACCCTAATCTAATCTGTGATCTGTGATCTATATTTAGGAATTTGCCTATCCTAGAGATTTAGATATTTCATATAAGTGGTATTGTACAATATTTGTCCTTTTGTGTCTGGCTTATTTCTCATAACAATGTTTTCAAGATTCATCCATGTTGTATCGTATATTAGAACTTCATTCCTTTTTATGGCTGAATAATCTTCCATTGTATGTATATATCACATTTTGTTAACTCATTCATCAATTAATGGACATTGGATTATTTTCACATTTTGGATATTGTGGATAATGCTGCAATGAACGTTGGTGTACAAGAATCTATTTGAGTTTCTGCTTTCAATTCTTTTAGATATATATCTAGGAGTGGATTTGCTGGATTATATGTAATTCAATGTTTGACTTTTTGAGGAACTGTCAAACTGTTTACCACAGTGGCTTTAACCTATTATAGTCCCACCAGGAATGAGAAAGGGTTTCAATTTCTCCACATCCTTACCAACTTTAGTTATTTTCTGTTTCTTTGTTCATAGCTTCCCTAGTGGGTGTGAAGTGATGGCACATTGCGGTTTGATTTGCATTTCCCTAGTGATTAACAATGTTGAGCATCTTTCATGTGCCTGTCAGTTATTCCTATATTGCTATATTTTTAACCATCTCCCTTAGCTTTTGTTTATCTCAGGATGTCTTAATTTATCACTCATTTTTGAAAGAGAGTTTTTCTGGGCATATAATTTTTGGTTGACAATTTTTTAATATTTCTGCCTGGGGACTCCTGTTCCCTTGAAGCTGCCTTCTCTGGCATCACTCTTGTCCCCCTCCTATTTTTTGCAGGTTGTACTATATATACCTTGTCAGATAATAGAGTTATATTATACTACAATTGTTCTCGTTTCAAAGATCATTTAGTCCTAGATGTCCAAATAACTATATTTTTAGTTTTTACTACCAATCTTTATGCCACTGTCTCTGTAGTCATTTTGGTTGTCTGAAACTTGTTCTCTTATAGATTATTTCAGGAGTATCCCTTAGAACAATATTTTGTAAATTCTTCACTACTGATAATTTGGGATTTTTTTTCTGTGATATTTAGAAAGATGTAAAAATTATGCTGTCACTAGCACTACCATTTCACCAGAATCTGCCGGTTTGTTTTTGAAAAGAGCCATGAATACTTTTTATTCATCCACAAAGGGCAGAGTGGAAATTGTCTTAAATTAAGCCCGATGATATTTTAGGTTGAAAATCATAGAGACAATAAAATGAATGTTCTTCTGCCCTGACATAATTAGTAGATCATCTATGTGAAGACTATGAGAATGAACCAAATGATCTCTCAGACTGCTTCTATCTTTAGAATTCTAGGGCACTGAATTAAGTTTGTCAGAAAAGAATAGTTACAATTGATAGCTGAGTGCCTCTCAGGTTGTTTGGCATGTAAGTTAGGACAGAACCAGAAGTTGTGATTTTTGCTGTGAATCCCAGGGGGTTAGCAATTCATCATGCCACATTTATACATACTACAAAGCCTTATGCTGTTTCTTCAGAAACAAGTCACCAAAACAAAGTTTTTTCTAGTGTCATATCACGGACTCAGGTGAGCCATAGCCTTTTGCCATCCGGTTGATTCTGACCCACAGAGACCCTAGAGGACAGAGTAGAACTGCCCCATAGGGTTTCTAAGGAGCAGTTGGTGGGTTTGAACTGCCGACTTTTTGGTTAGCAGCCATATCGCTTAAACACTGCTCCATCAGGGCTCCAGGTGAACCATAAGAAGAAGGAAATAGAATGAATAGATTTAGGAACTCTACAAGCATATGTAACTTTGTAGTCAGACAGGTGAGAAAATAAAAATAAATTTGGTTTTTCAGAAGAAAAATATATTTAACTTTTTCATTTTGCACCAAGGGGAAACAGTTCAATATTGGCACAATAGAATGTAAGTATGAAAGCAATACTTGTACGAGAATTCAACTCTTTGTTTCCCTGGTTGTAATTATTTCTCTCTGTGCTACCAAGATATTTGTTCATATTATGATGTAGTTTGGGAATTATGTATTTATTTATATTTCATTTGTTTATTTTTTATGACACTTTAAGACTTAATGGCACCACATAATATGCCTTATTTGACATGTTTTGCTTAATTTAGACCAAGCATAGTATATAGTGATTTATTCTGGCTGCCATTGTTTAAAAGGTTCATTAACAAACTGTCACTTTTCCAAGGAAAGCCAACTAAAAAGGCTAAGCGGTCTGATAGCTTACATGAGGGATAGTTGACATGGGACTGTTTTATCCTAGAGAAAAGAAGTCTTAAAGAAATAGATTTAAAAATTACAACAAATATTTGAGCGATAAGAAAAAAGGATTACTTATTTTGATTCCCAAAGAGTGAAAGTATTAGGGAAACAGATTTTTAGGTCAATATGAGGAGGAGCAGTGAGCAAAATTTACTCAAAAAGTGGTGAGTTTCCTGGCTCTGGAAGTAATCTATTGGAGGCTGACTGAGAATATTTGTGTCTGTGATAGATTTTATAGAACACCTGGAGAGGGAGAAAAGTTAGTTATATCTCTGCTTTGAAAGAGATATTGAATATAATGTACTCTGTTTCAGAAATGACAAGGGAATTTAAAATTCTATGTGAGAATATACCTAATGCAAAAGAAGGAAGTAATGGAAGAATGGAGGAACAAAAACTCATAAGATATGGAGAAAACAAACAGCAAAATGGCAGAAGTAAATCATACCTTATTGGTAATTATATTAAATGTAAATGAATTAAACACTTCAATAATAAGGCAGAGATAGGCAGAATTAATTTTTTAAAAATGATCAAACTATAAGTTGTCTAGACAACACTTTAAATTCAAAGACTCAAATACTTTGAAAGTAAAAGAATAGAAAAATAGATGCCATTGAATCAGTAGCCAAAAGAGAGCGGGAGTGGTTATACCAATATGAGACAAAATAGACTTTAAAACAAAAATTGTCACTTCTTTTGGAAACCTTGGTGGTGTAGTAGTTAAGAGCTATGGCTGCTAACTAAAAGGTTGCAGTTCAAATCTACCAGGTGCTCCTTGGAAACTCTATGGGGCAGTTCTACTCTGTCCTATAGGGTCACTATGAGTTGAAATTGACTCGATGGCAATGTTTTTTTTTTTTTTTGTCATTTCTTTTACTATAATCTTTTAAATTATTTCCTTAGTGGTTTCCCTGGGGATACAATTAACAACTTAACTTATAACAATTTAGGTGGGATAAATATCAACTTAATTCCAATATTATACAAAAACTGTAATCCTATATGACTCCATATCCCTTATGCTGTTGCAGGTGTATAATTATTGCTTTATGCAAGTTTTTTTTTTTTAATCAGATAGGAGACAAAAAGATTTACAAACAAAAATATGTTTATACTGTCTTTTATATTTACTTACATAGTTACCTTTACTGGTTCTCTCAACTTCTTCATGTAGACTCAAATTACTGGGTTCGGGTGGGGATGGTAATGAGACAAGATAAAATGTCATAAATATTACTGCTTTTAATGAGATTCAGTGCTATATTTCTCAAATAAATGTCCCTCAGATTGTTCTGGTTAATTTCTAGAGTTCTGAAAAAGACCGACAATTTTTGCCAGGGTTTTCTCAATGTTTTTATGGAGAGGCTTTTCAGAGGCCCTTAATATTCCACTCCCTCTGATGCACTTCATCCAGCCTTTATTTTTTAACATGTACTTTATTTGTATCTCAACTTGTCTAATTTATTATCAAATCTTGATGACACTATTTTCAAAATATTTCTTGAATCACATTACTTCCTTCTATATTCTCTATCACAACCCTAATTCAAATAGCCGTCATTGTTGGCCTGAAAGAATGCAATGGACCCATACATTTCTCTCAAAAGTCATTCTTGTGCCCTCTTCGACTCACCCTACGACTACAAGGAGAATTTTTTTTAATGCCACATTCCTGCTTAATACCTGTTAATTGTGTGGCATTGCATTTAGTAACAAAATCTAAAATCTTTAATATGATATACAAGGTCTTCATGATATAACCCTTAACTATTTCTCTGGCCTTATCTGAAACTAGCATTTCCCCTTTATTCACTTTGAACCAGTCATGTTAATAATCTTTCAGTAGCCAGAATAGTAAACATTATTTCTGAATATTCATTTATCCAATTCTGTCTGCCCACAACATACTTTTTCTAACCTTTTGGGTAAATAAATCTTACTTACCTTTACAAGTATCAGTTCAAATATCACATCTTCACAACAGGCCTCCTATGAGCCCTCAAACAAAATAAGGCATCCACTGTTATCCTTTCTCTCTTTCCCACAATTAATCTTTATTGAGACTTTGCAGGTTTGTGATAGCTCAGCACCTGATATTGATGTTGGAGAACGAGCTTAATATATAGCCAAAAAATTCACCCACAACTTATCACCAAGAACTTATTTGTACACATCTATTTCCAGGACCAAATACTGCTTTGCAGCACATCTATATAGATTGCATCTTAAAATAGTACAGTGCTAGTGCCAACCATTTCCCCCCAAAACAAACAAACAAAAAAACGCGTGTAGCAAAAGATACTGTTATATCCAATCGTGCGTTGGTATTATTCCTGGGATTTTTTTTTTTAACTTTAATACATGGAAACAAGAGTGAAAGGGAGATCTTGAATAGGCTGGCCAGTATTCTTAAGTGTTTACTTACTTTTTTTTTAATGGGTGTTCATCTTGAACACTCACAATCATCTCCATAGATATTACTCTGACAATTCATACTTGTTAAGTATAAATATTTATTATTAATGGCAACATTCAGTTAATGCTTGATTAGATCTCAGAGTTTACAAATTGAGATATGCTGGTCACTTAGGATTATTTTGTCTCCTTCATTCAGATAATAGTTACTTTCTTCTAGACATTTAATACCAATTCATAAGAGAACTAACTTCTATGACATAAAAAACAGCAGGCATAGCATGAAATTATCCAGAATGTTATCTGAGAAAATACACATCCAGACATTGGGGTTCACTGCAAAATGTGTTATGGGTAGTGATTTTTGGTTATTGATATTATTTACAGCAGTCATATTTAAGCTTCCCAGTGTCAAATGTGAAAGCATTTATATTTTAGTTGATTCAATGGCTTATGTTAAATATATATATATATCAATCTAGTTCTAGATCTAGGCTGAAAGGACTGTATTATTTGCACCTCCTTATCAACAAACATTTCTGATGGTTTTTTACTGGGTTAAGTCATTGATATTGCAAAATTTTATCATGTGATCTCCGGTGATGTTTCTATCACCTAAACCATATTTCCCAACTACTAATCCTTCCTCTTTGTTTCCAACTTTCACATTCCAATCACCAGTAATGACTACGAGCCAACCTCACCAGACAGATACACGTGAATCCAGTCGACTGCATCTGTGGAATGAGACGATGCAGAAGATCAATATTATCAGTCAGAACAAGGCCAGGGACCGACCACAGAACAGACCATTAATCACTCATATACAAGTTTAAGTTGAAGCTGACAAAAATTAAAACAAGTCCACAAGAGCCAAAGTACAACCTTGAGTATATCCCACCTGAATTTAGAGACCATCTCAAGAATAGGTTTGAGACATTGAACACTATAGACCCAAGACTACATGAGTTGTGGGATGACATCAAGAAGATCATACATGAATAAAGCAAAAAGTCATTAAAAAAACAAGAAAGAAAAGTGTAAAATGGATGTTAGAAGTGACTATACAATTTGCTCTTAAATGTAGAGTAGTTTAAGCAAAAGGAAGAAATGATGAAGTAAAAGAACTGAACGTAAGATTTCAGAGGGCAACTAGAGAAGATAAAGTAAATTACTATAATAAATTGTGCTAAGACCTGGAGTTAGAAATTCAAAAGATAAGAACACCCTCAGCATTTCTCAAGCTGAAAGAAAAAATTCAAGCTTCGAGTTACAATCCTGAAGGATTCTAAGGGAAAATGTTGAATGACACAGGAAGCCTCAAAAGAAAATGGAAAGAATACACAGAGTCACTATACCAAAAAGAATTGGTTAACGTTCAACCATTTCAGGAGGTAGCATTTGATCAAGAACCTATGGTACGGAAAGGAGAAGTCCAAGTTACATTGAAGGCATTGGCGAAAAACAGGGCATCAAGAATAGATGGAATACCAATTGAGATGTTTCAACAAACTGATGCAATGCTAGAAGGGTTCAGTTGCTATGCCAAGAAATTTGAAAGATAGCTACCTAGCCGACCCACTGAAAGAGACACATATACATGCCCATTCCAAAGAAAGGTGATCCAACAGAATGTGGAAATTATTGAACAATATCATTAATATCATACACAAGTAAAATTTTGCTGAAGATAATCTAAAAATGATTGCAGCGGTACATCAACAAGGAACTGGCAGAAGTTCAAGACAGATTCAGAAGAGACCTTCGTAAGAGGGATATCATTGTTGATTTCAGATGAATCTTGGCTGAAAGCAGAGAATACCAGAAAGATTTTATTGACTATGCAGTGACATTCGACTATGCGGATCATAAAAAGAAATTATGGATAACATTGCCAAGAATGGGAATTCCAGAACACTTAATTGTGCTCCTGTTGAACCTATACATAGAGGAAGAGGCATTCCTTAGAACAGTACAGAAGTGTACTGCATAGTTTAAAATCAGAAAAGGAGTGTGTCAGGACAGTATTCTTTCACCATACTTATTTAATCTGTACAACCTCAGCAGCTGGACTGTATGAAGAAGAATGTGACATCAAGATTGGAGAAAGACTCATTAACAATCGGAGATATGCAAATGATACAACGTTGCTTCCTGAAAGTGAAGATGACTTGAAGCATATACTGGTGAAGATCAAGGACTACAGCCATCAGTATGGATTACACCTAAGATTAAAAAAAAAAAAAATCCCCACAACTGGATCAATAAGCAACATCATAGTAACTGGAGAAAAGATTGAAGTTGTCAAGCATTTCATTTTACTTGGATCAACGCCTATGGAAGTAGCAGTCAAGAAATCAAAGAACATACCACATTAGGCAAATTTGCTGCAAAACAACTCTTTATAATGTTAAAAAGCAAAGATGTCACTTTGAGGACTAATGTGTGCCTGATCCAAGCCATGATATTTTCAACCAACTCATATGCATGCAAAACTTGATAATGAATAAGGAAGATTGAAGAAGAAATGCCTTTGAATTATGGTGTTGGCAAGAAATATCGAATATAGCATGGACTGCTAGAAGAACAAACCTGTCTTGTAGGAATTACAGCCAGAATGCTTCTTAGAAGCTAGGATGAGAGACTTCGTCTCACTTACTTTGTACATGTTATGAGGAGTAATCAATCCCTGGAGAAGGACATCATGCTTGATAATGTAGAAGGTCAGCAAAAAAGATGAAGAGCCTTAGTGAGATGGATTGACACATTGGTTGCAACAATAGGCTCAAACTTTGCAAAGATTGTGAAGATGGGGCAGGACTGGACTGATTTTGTTCTGTTGTACATAGAGTCGCCATGATTCAGAACCAACTTGAAGGCACTTAACATCAATAACTAACAATCAAAAAAACAGTAATGCCTCTTAGCCCTCATCTTCTGGAATGTGAGCCGTTAGAAAGAAAGGAACATCACTCACATGGACGGTAATCCTGGCCTGACTGAGGAACTCCAGGGATAGCAGGATACCAAAGTGCTGTCCCTTTCATTGGTTTCTAAATAAACAGGAATCTAGGGCTAAATGGTCTGGAATCTTGGAGAAAGTCATACACCTCAATGTGTTTTACACTCTGTTTTCAGAGTACAATTAAATTCATCATTATACCCAATTAAATTAAAAAAGGATATAGAATGTTTTGAAATTCTTCCCTCAAGTGCCACTTGTGATCATTGCAGGACTAATTTTGACTCATTGACTTCAAATGGCAATATTTAAATCAATTTTTATGCCAGAGGTGAAAATCTTAAACAATAAAAAGGTACGCTATAAAAATTCTATTAATCTCATTTCTTTCAGCTTTTCAGTGTGGAATGATGTGCTCCAAGGGACATGGAAGAAAGAATCCACAACATTACAAATACATCTTAGCTTTTCAAACCTGAACTTTACGTGTAAAGCAGGAACTGGAATAGAGAGATGCTGATATTCCACCAACATTCATTTCCAATGCTAATCTGAATGCTTCTTATATAAATGGAATTTGAGGAATTACCCCATCACTACTGGAAAAGGTTCAGAAAATGTGTATGGTTCTCGAGATCCTAGTGATTAGTGGGATTGAATCAGGAATGCATCTCCATTATACTGGTTCCATTTTCTTCTTAAAACCCTGCATAAACTCAAGATGAACTTCTCATAGGTTTATGCCGGCCCAAGAGTGAGGATCATTAAGGCTGAATGCAAATCATTCACTAATAATATCACAAAAATTGGGTCATTTATACAAAGAAAACTACAGTACACTTCTGCAAGAAAGCAAAAGAGACTTACATAAGTGAAAGAACATACCTTTTTCATGGATAGGAAGACTTAACATTATAAAAATGTCTATTCTACCAAAAGTGATCTATACATTTAATGCAATTCTGATCCAAATCCCAAGGACATTCTTTAACGAGATGGAGAAACTAATCACCAATTTCATACGGAAGGGAAAGAGGCCCCGGATAAATAAGGCATTACTGAAAAAGAAGAACAAAGTGGAAGGCCTAACTTCACCTGATTTTAGACCCTATTATACTGCCACAGTAGTCAAAACAGCCCGGTACTGGTACAAAAACAGATACATGGACCAATGGAACAGAACTGAGAATCCAGACATAAATCCATCCACATATGAGCAGTTGGTATTTGACAAAGGCCCCAAAACAGTTAAATGGGGAAAAGACAGTCTTTTCAACAAATGGTGCTGGCATAACTGGATATCCATCTGCAAAAAAAAATGAAACAAGACCCATACCTTACTCCATGCACAAAAACTAACTCAAAATGGATCAAAGACCTAAATATGAAATCTGGAACGATAAAGATCATGGAAGAAAAAATAGGGTCAACGTTAGGAGCCCTAATACATTGCATAAACAGTATAGAAAACATTATAAAGAATGCAGAAGAAAAACTAGATAACTGGGAGCTCCTAAAAATCAAACACTTATGCTCATCCAGAGACTTCACCAAAAGAATAAAAAGACTACCTACAGACTAGGAAAAACTTCTTAGCTATGACATTTCTGATCAGTGCCTGATCTCTAAAATCTACATGATACTGCAAAAACTCAACTGCAAAGAAACACATAACCCAATTAAAAAATGGGCAAAAGATATGAATAGACACTTCACTAAAGAAGACATTCAAGTAGCTAACAGATATATGAGGAAATGTTCACGATCATTAGCCATTAGAGAAATGCAGATCAAAACTACAATGAGATTTCATCTCATTCCAACAAGGCTGGCATTAATCCAAAAAACACAATATAATAAATGTTGGAGAGGCTGGGGAGAGATTGGAACACTTCTACACTGCTAGTGGGAATGTAAAATGGTACAACCACTTTGGCAATCAATTTGGTGCTTCCTCTAAAAGCTGGCAATAGAACTACCATACGATCCAGCAATCCCACTCCTTGGAATATATCCTAGAGAAATAAGAGCCTTTACACGAACAGATACATGCACACCCACGTTTATTGCTGCATTGTTTACAATAGCAAAAAGATGGAAGCAACCAAGGTACCCATCAATGGATGAATGGATAAATTATGGTATATTCACACAATGGAATACTACGCATCGATAAAGAATCTGTGAAACATTTCATAACATGGAGGAACCTGGAAGGCATTATGCTGAGTGAAATTAGTCAGTTGCAAAAGGACAAATATTGTATAAGACCACTAGTATAAGAACTTGAGAAATAGTTTAAACTGAGAAGAAAATATTCTTTCGTGGTTATGAGAGGTGGGAGGGAGGGAGGGTAGGAGAGGGGTATTCACTAATTAGATAGTAGATAAGAGCTACTTTAGGTGAAGGGAAAGACAGCACACAATACAGGGGAGGTCAGCACAGTTGGACTAAACCAAAAGCAAAGAAGTTTCTTGAATACACTGAATGCTTCGAAGGCCAGCATAGCAGGGGCAGGGGTCTGGGGACCATGGTTTCAGGGGATATCTAAGTCAACTGGCATAATAAAATCTATTAAGAAAACATTCTGCATCCCACTTTGAAGAGTGGCGTCTGGGGTCTTAAACGCTAGCAACTGGCCATCTAAGATGTTTCAATGAGTCGCAACCCACCTGGATCAAAGGAGAATGAAGAACACCAAGAACACAAGGTGATTACGAGCCCAAGAGACAGAAAGGGCCACATGAACCAGAGACTACCTCAGCCTGAGACCAGAAGAACCAGATGATGCCCGGCTACTACCGATGACTGCCCTGACAGGGAACACAACAGATAATCCCTGAGGGAGCAGGAGAGCAGTGGGATGCAGACCCCAAATTCTCATAGAAAGACCATACTTCGTGGTCTGACTGACACTAGAAGGACCTCTGTGGTCACAGCCCCCAGACCTTCTCTTAGCCCAGGACAACTCTTCAGACAAGGATTGGACTGGACAATGGGATGGAGAGGGATGCTGGTGAGGAGTGGGTTTCTTGGATCAGGTGGACACGAGACTATTTTAGCATCTCCTGTTTGGAGGGGAGATGAGAGGGAAGAGGGGGTTAGAATCTGGACACAAAAAGAGAGAGTGAAGGGAGGGAGCGGGCTGACTCATTAGGGGGAGAGCAATTGGGAGTATGTAGCAAGGTGTATATAACAGGACCACAGTTTCTGGGGCTATCTAGGTCAATTGGCATAAGAAAACACTCTGTATCCCACTTTGGAGAGTGGTGTCTGAGGTCTTAAACGCTAGCAAGTGGCCATCTAAGATGCAACAATTTGTCTCAACCCACCTGGAGAATGAACAACACCAGGTAATTATGAGTCTAAGGGACAGAAAGGGCCACATAAACCTTAAAAAGACCAGACTTAATGGCCTGACTGAGACTGGAAGGACCCCAGAGGTCATGGTCCCCAGACCTTCTGTTAGCCCCAGACAGGAACCATTCCTAAAGCCAACCCTTCAGATGGGGATTGGACTGATCTTATAGGATAGAAAATGGTACTGGTGAGGAGTGAGCTTCTTGGCTCAAGTAGACACATGAGACTATGTGGGCAGCTCCTGTCTGGAGGGGAGATGAGAAGGCAGAGGGGTCAGAAGCTGGCTGAATGGACACGAAAATAGAGAGCGGAGAGGAGTGTGCTGTCTCATTAGGGGGAGAACAACTAGGAGTATATAAAAAAACAGGGTGTATATAAATTTTTGCATGAGAGACTGAAAAAAAAAGTCACTGAATGTCTTTATTTTCTCCTCTTCTCCTGCTTTCCTGCTTTCTTTTTTTCTCTAAACCTAAATTAACTTGTATTTCCAGTAGACTCAAGTTGATTTCAGGTATTGTCTGCTTTCAGCCCACATTCATCTGATATCAACAATAATATCCCTCGTTCCAAGTTGTCTTCTGAATCTGGCTTGAATTTCTGGCAGTACCCTGTCGATGTACTGCTGCAACCACTTTTGAATTATCTTCAGCAAAATTTTACTTGCGTGTGATGTTAATGATATTGTCTAATGATTTTTGCATTCTGTCGGATCACCTTTCTTTGGAATAGGCATAAATATGAATCTCTTCCAGTCAGTTGACCAGGTAGCTGTCTTCCAAATTTCTTGGCATAGACAAGTGAATGCTTCCAGTATTGCATGCATTTGTTGAAATATTCCGATTGGTAATTTGTCAATTCCGGGAAACTTGTTTTTCAACAATGCCTTCAGTGAAGCTTGGACTTCCTTCAGTACCACCAGTTCTTGATCATATGCTACTTCCTGAAGTGTTTGAACATCAACCAATTCTTTTTGGTACAGTGACTCTGTGTATTCCTTCCATCTTATTTTGATGCTTCCATCATCGTTCAATATTTTGCCCATAGAATCCTTCAATATTACAATTTGAGGCTTAACATTTTTTAAAGTTATTTCAGCTTGAGAAATACTGAGTGTGTTCCTCTCTTTTGGGAAGAAAGACATTTACCAGAAAGATGTTCACCTGTGTTTTATTGACTATCCAAAGGGATTTGACTGTGTGGATCATAACAAATTATGAATAAGTTTGCAAACAATGGAAATTCCAGAACATTTAATTGTGCTCATGAGGAATCTGTACATAGACCAACAGGCAGTTATTCAAAGAGAACTAGGGGATGTTGCATGTTTTAAAATAAAAAAAGGTGTTGTATTATTTCATTGTACTTAAAAAAAAACCTATATTCTAGGGAAATAATCTGAGAAGCTAGACTCAGGATTGGAGCACGCAGATTAACAACCTGCAATATGCAGATGACACAACCTTACTTGCTGAAATCGAGGAGGACTTGAAGCACTTATTGGTGACAATCAAAGGCCTCAGCCTTCAGTATGGTTTACACTTCAACATAAAAAAAAAAAAAAAAATCCTCACAACTGGTCCATGACAAATGGAGAAAAGATTGAAGTTATCAAGGATTTCATTTTACTTTGATCCACAATCAGGGTCCATGGAAGCAGCAGTCAAGAAACCAAAGGATATATTGCATTGAGCAAATCTGCTGCAAAAGATCTCTTTAAGGTATTAAAAAGGAAAGATATCACCTTGAGGTGAACAAATCTGTCTTGGAAGAAATACAGCCAGAATGCTCCTTAGAAGCGATGATGGCGAGACATCATCTCATGTACTTTGGACATGATATCAGGAGGGACCAGTCCCTGGCAAAGTACATCATGCTTGATAAAGTAGGGGATCATAGAAAAAGAGGAAGACCCTGAGAAGATGGAATGACAGAGTGGCTGCAACAATTGTCTCAAACATACCTAATATTGTGGAGATGATGCAGGATTGGGCATAGTTTCGTTCTGTTTTACATAGGGTGGCTGTGAGTCAGAACCAACTTGATGGCACCGAACAGCAACAAAGACAGGCTTGTTACTAGTCAAATACCCTATGCCCTATGTTATGTTTCTTCCCTATAGAAGGTGCTCAACAAATGTTCACTAAATAAAAATCTATCCATTACTATTTCAGTGCTCACTGTATTCAGAGTACTTTCCTAGGTGGGGCAGTGAATACAGAGATTTACAATTCACAGCCTCCACTTTCCCACAAGGTAAATAGATTAATTGGAGCAATAGCTAATATCTAATATTATTGATAAAGTAATATATTTCTGGTGCCATTTTAAGTGGTTTACTTGTATTAACTATTTTAATGTTTACAGCAATTCTATGTGACAAAGTCTATTATTTTTCTTACTTTATGGATGAAGACAATGAAGCACAGAAAAATTAAGCGGCATGCCTGATATTATACAGCTGGTAAGTATAAGAGTTGGTATTCAAGTTCATGGAATTTGACTTTAGAGCCCATGCTTCTCTCTTTATTTCACTTTAATATGAAGTAAGATATGCACACATAGAATGATCATTTACTGTCTTACGTTTTCTGTGAGAGTATTCAGAAAGGCATTTTAAAAGGTTTAAGATGATAAGACTCTGAACAAGATGGATAAATATGCTTTGGATGATAGTACAATTCTGAAGTTATTTTTTCAATGGTCTTTCAACCAGAAGTATGATATGTTCATTAATGGATTGCTACCAACCAGAAGTTTGCATTTTCAAGATCTTTCCTTGCCCCATCATCTTAAATGTTTATCAGTCATTAAAAAATAAGACAAAATTTAGTTATCAAACCTGATGAAGGCACAAAGGTGGGAGAAACAATAAATATACTAGATATAAGAATTGCAATACAATTGCAAAATGTTATATATAACCTAAAATATTATTTTTATAGGGTTTGGGATTTTATCTTTCAGTTCAAAATCCCTAAGAGTCAGACATTTAGATTACATCACTTGGCAGGTGTTTATTGTATGGATACACATGAAAAAATGAGACACTTGACATCATTGTTTATTCATTTCTTCAACAAAAAACATCTCAGCAGTCACACAGTCAGGCTTCATAAAGGACTGGAATGCTGTTCAAGCTTCAACAGTAGCTCTATTTTCTGAAAACTGCTCTGTGAGCCAAGAGTAGTCACGGTGGTCATCCATTTACTTAGAAATGAGCAATCAGAATCCATTGCTTTTTACACTAATGAATATACCATACTAAATTATTTTGCTTATGCCTGTCTCTGACTTTATTTCATCTTCTACCACAAGCTAACTTCTCCCTTACTCGTGATTTCTGTTTACGCATAGTATCTCTGATCTCATGGGTTCTTCTTATGATTGGCTACAAAGGATAGAACCAAGACTATTGGTAAAATTGTCACAGGTGATTGTTTAGATTTGATATGGAAAATCACTCTGCTGTGTTGTACAAAGGTGAAAGCGATTGCCTCACAAAATAATAAGTTCCCTATGAGTAAGAGTCTCCTGTGATAAGCTAGATGTCCACATTTAGGAATGCCATAAACAATATTTGAACATCAAATGAATTGATCAAATAGTTGATTTTTTAGTCTCAGCATTACCATGTGCTTCTATAACTGATTTTAAAAGGCAGAAAAACACTGAAGAGTTCAGTTGAGGGAGTGAAAAGTGTGGGATTGGTTGGTCATGTAGAATACAGAATTTAAAAATAATCTTTGGAGGGAAAGGATTTTAGACACATGTGTGGTATTATAGGAGGTCATTCGAGTAACTTGGAATAATTTGGCCACAAGGAGTGCATCACTTTATGCCAGCATCTTTGCTGATGTAAAGATGATATATAAAGATGTATATACATTGAAAGTTAAAATTCTCTTACCTGGAATTCTAGACTTTTAATTTAATACCATAAGTGTAGTTCCCTAGTTGTAAAATGACATGACAACAGTAGTGTTTTAAGAAGGGTCATCTGTGGGGTGTAAAAAGAATGGAAGGGAAGAAGGAAAGATATAAGATATATGTAGGAAGATAGTTTAAAAAAAAACATTAGCAGTTCCAGTTTTATAAAGAACTCAAATTAGGGCTGTGATAGTTGTAATAGAAGGTAAGGAACAGATGTTAGAGGAAAATTAAGCACCACTCATCTGTCAGTTTGTTGCACTGTGGTGGCTTGCATGTTGCTGTGAAGCTGCAAGTTATATCACCAGTATTTCAAATACCAGTAGGGTCACCCATGGTGGACAGGTTTCAGTGGAAGCTCCAAACTAAGACAGACTAGGAAGAAGTAACTGGCGATCTGCATCTGAAAATAAAACCTTATGCAGAACACTGTCTAATATAGCACCTGAGGATGAGGCCCTCAGATTGGAAGGAGTCAAAACACAACTGGGCCAGAGCCATCTTCCCAAAGGAGAGTAGACTTTAATGACGTGGATGTAGTAAGGCTTTCGGAACCTTCAGTTGCTGATGTGGTACGACTCAAAATGAGAGCAAACAGCTGCAAACATCCATTAATAATCTGAACAGGAATATATGAATTATAAATCTTGGAAAATTGGAAGTCACCAAAAATGAGATGGAATGGAAAAAGATTGATATCCTTGGCATTAGCGAGCTGAAAAGGGCTGGTGTTGGCTATTTCTAATTGGAAATCATATGGTCTACTATGCTGGGAATGGCAAATTGAAGAGGAATAATGTCACGTTTATCATCAAAAAGAACATTTCAAGATTTATCCTGAAGTACATTGCTGTCAGTGGTAGGGTAATATCTATACATCTACAAGGAAGACCAATTAAGATGACTACTACTCAAATTTACCCATCAACCATTAAGGCCAAAGACGAAGAAATTGAAAAATTTTACCAACTTCTGCAGTCAGATACTGATCAAACATGCAATCAAGATGCACTGATAATTACTGGTGATTCGAATGTGAAAGTTGGAAACAAAGGAGAGGGATAGGTAGTTGGAAAATACGACCTTGGAGACAGAAACAATGCCAGAGATCACATAATAGAATTTTGCAAGACGAAGGACTTGTTCATTAGAAATACTTTCTTTCAACAACATAAATGGGAACTATATAGGTGGACCTTGACTGGTGGAACACACAGGAATGAAATTGACTACATTTGTGGAGAGAAACAGTAGAGAAGCTCAATGTCATCAATCAGAACAAGGCCAGGGGCTGACTGTGGAGTAGATCATAAATTGCTCACATGTAAGTTTAAGTTGCAGCTGAAGAAAATTAAACAAGTCCACAAGAACTAAAGTACAATCTTGAGTAATACCATCTGAATTTAGAGATCACCTTAAGAATAGATTTGATGCGTTGAACACTAATGAGTTCTGGGATACATCGAGGACATCACACATGAAGAAAGCAAAAGGTCATTAAAAAGATAGGAAAGAAAGAAAAGATCAAAGTGGTAGTCAGAAGACTTCAAAACTTGCTTTTGAACATAGAGAAGCTAAACTGAATGGAAGAAATGATAAAGTAAAAGAACTGAACAGAAGATTTCACAGGGTGGCTCGAGAAGACAAAGTAAAGACCTGGAGTTAGAAAATCAAAAGGAAAAAACACGCTCGGAATTTCTCAAGCTGAAAGAACTGAAGGAAAATTCAAGTCTTGAGTTGCATTACTGAAAAATACTAAAGGTAAAATATTAAACATCAAAAAAAGATGGGAGAAATACACAGAGTCACTGGACCAAAAAGAATTGGTCAACATTCAACCATTTCAGGAGGTAACATATGATCAAGAACCGGTTACTGAAGAAAAAAGTCCAAGCTGCACTGAAGGCATTGGCAAAAAACAAGGCTCCAGGCATTGAGGAATACCAACTGAAATATTTCAACAAATGGATGAAATGCCAGAAATGCTCACTTGCATATGCCAAGAAATGTGGAAGACAGCTACCTGGCCAACCCACTGGAAGAGATCCATATTCGTGCCCTTTCCAAAGAACAGTGAGCCAATGAATGTGGAAATTATCAAACAATATCATTAATGTCACACTCAAGTAAATTTCACTGAAGATAATTAGAAAAGGGCTGCAGCAGTGCATCGACAGTGAACTTCCAGAAATTCAAGTCAAATTCAGAAGAGTATGTGGAACGAGGATATCATTGCTTATGTCACATGAATTTTGGCTGAAAGCAGAGAATACCGAAAAGACATTTACCTTTGTTTTATTGTTTATTTATTATTGAAAGGCATTAGAGTGTGTGGATCGCAAAAAAAATTACGGGTAACATCAAAAGAATGGGAATTTCACAACACTTAATTGCGCTGATAGGGAACTTATACATTGACCAAGAGGCAATTCAAAGAGAACAAGGAGATACTGTGTGGTTTAAAATAAGGAAAGGTGTGCATTAGGGTTGTATCCTTTCCCCATACCTATTCAACCTGTATGCTGAACAAATAATCTGAGAATCTGGACTATACGAAGAAGAACACGACATTAGGATTGGAAGAAGACTCATTAACAACCTGCAATATGGTGATGACACAACCTTGCTTGCTGAAAGTGAAGAAGACTTGAAGCACTTACTGATGAAGATCAAAGACCACAGCCTTCAGTATGGATTACTCCTTAACATGAAGAAAACAAAAATCCTCACAACTGGACTAATAAGCAGCATCATGATAAATGGAGAAAACATTGAAGTTGACAAGGATTTCATTTTACTCTGATCCACAATCGCCCATGGAAACAGAAGTCAAGAAATCAAACAACATACTGCATTGGGCAAATCTGCTGCAAAAGACCTCTTTAAAGTATTAAGAAGCAAAAATGTCACCTCATATGCATGCAAAACTGCACAGTGAATAAGGAAGGCTGAATAAGAATTCACGTCTTTGAATTATGGTGTTGGAGAAGACTATTGAATATACCATGAACTACCAGAAGAATGAACACTGTCTTGGAAGAAGTACAGCCAGAATGCTCCCTAGAAGCGAGGATGGTGAGACTTTGTCTCATGTACTTCGGGCATGTTATCAGTAGGATCCATTCCCTGGAGAAGGACATCATGTCTGGTAAAATAGAAGGGCAACAGAAAAGAGGAAGACCCTCAACAAGATGGATTGATACAGTAGCTGCAACGATGGGCTCAACGATTGTAAGGATGGTGCAGCACCAGGCAACGTTTGGTTCTGTTGTACATAGGGATGCTATAAGTAGGAATGGACTGGATGGCACCTAACAACAACAGCAACATGTGGAAACTGATTAGCTGTGAAGATGGATCAGGACAATAAATTTTAAATCCAGGATTATTATTGGTGTCAGAGTAGAGAGACAAAGGACCTTTTAAAGAAACCAGCTCCACATTAGGTGTGAGTATAGAGAGACAGGGAAGAGAAAATACAAGTAATGAGATAATTCTATTCCATCCCTTCCTGTCACCCTTCTTAAAATTATCGATCATGAGAGTTCATACAGATAAATCAAAACAGGCCACCATTTGTAAAGCTGAGAACGTCAGTGACTGCCACTAAATGAAAGAAACTGTATGTTCCTAATCCTTCATAGTAATTGCTGCCTGTTCTGCATGATTTTTTACTTAATCATATTTTACTGTGTGGGCCCCTAGTTGCATGTCTCAAAGGAGATTGCCCGGTAGAAGAATACAGTGGCTCTTAACACAACCTCTAAAGTCAGACTGATTGAGTTTGAAATCAAACCGTGCTATTTAATATTTGTATGACTTTTCCTCAGAGTTTTTATCCTTAAAATTGGGATAATAAATAGAGTTTATATGAAAATGAAATGAGAGGATATATGTAAAGTGCTTGATGCAGGTTTTAGCACAGAGTTCTCAATTAATTTTAGTGTTTTTATACTGTATATTTCCCATGATGCTTAGCATGGGGTTAAATGTATAACTGCCCCATAGGATTTCCAAGGAACGCCTAGTGGATTCCAACTGCTGACCTTTTGGTTAGCAGCCGAACTTTTAACCACTACGCCACCAGGGTTTCCAAATGTATACTACAGGCTTTATAAAATCCTTAAAACTGAATTATTATTTAAACTGAATTATTGAACTAAATTTTTTTTTTCAAATAGAGCTAACATTTTTTTATTGAGAGGATGTATCTCTTTCTCAGCCATGTATTGCTACACTGATAGTCCATCTACCCAGTAATCAACATGTGAATATTGAGATATAGCCAGATGTTTCACAAAATTATTCCATTCTATTCAGATGTTCGGGGTCATGTGAACATAGTCAAAATCTTCTGGGACTTAAGACATGTCTTATTTCCATTATAGAATCACATAACACAGAAGAAGGCATATTCAAGCAAATTTTAACTGCAAGCTGAAATTCCTCGTACATTCAGTTTAGTTCAGATGGAATAGAAATAACAAAAAAATAAATATCTTAGTGGTCATAAAATTTCCTTACATAAAATTATATCTTTTAAACATTCTTTTGTTTTGTGATTTCTTGATTAAAGAAGTAAATAATAAATGTTGTGCTGCAAAAAATACCTATGCATATGATGTAAATGAACATTTAAAAACTGAATGGAAAATCGTCTCATCAATAAAATTTATAAAACTGAAAGATGCTGACTTCACTAATTAGAAAACTAATGCCAGCACTGTAAATCAATGCAAATACAATAGTGCTACAAAACTGCCAGATATTTTCAGATTCTCACCCTCAATCGTAGCATTTTATCTCCACCCGCCCCAAAGTTTAGACATTGTTCCAATAGAAAGAACTTAAAATGTACCTTTTGTTTTTAGTGTCCCTCTGAAAGCCCACTTAAAACATTATGCTGTAGTCTTTAATAATCTCTTTGCCAAAAATATTTGAAAATTCTCTTGAACTTATTGGGAAATTGACTTTTTAAAGGAATCTTTAAGCTCCAATTTTTACTTAGCTCAGAGAACATTTTTCTTGATGGCCCATGCACTGAGTTAGACTTAAAAGAAATCAATTACAGAATCAAGGAAAGTTTTTTCATGTGCTTATACAAAAGTTGACTAATGATCCACCCTGCTGATAATCAAAGAACTCTTGGTAGTTTGCTTCATTCTTTAAGCATCTTCGTATATTCCTGATCCAGAAAAATGCTTTCTTTCACCTCCGAGTGCCTTCTTCTACTACTGCTTTGCCTCTTTTTTTCTACTTTTCAAACTTTTTGTTTTTATGGTTGCTTTTCTGGAATGCTTTTTTATTTATGAATTGAATTCTTTTTTGTCTCATTTTTGTAGTAAAATCAACCTATGTAACATGATGTGTTTCATTTTCCTGTACAATTAAAATAGAGTTCCTATGGGTTTCTAACCTAGAAAATCTCCCTCTCTCTCTACATATATATATACCCATTGTGCATCATTTAGAGCTTCTGTATAATTTTGCATGTTTATTCATTCCTAATTCTATTTGTTCTACTTATAAAATCTCATATTAATTTCTCCATATTAAAGCCTATGTAACTCTTGTAGTCAAGACGTTCACACCCAGAGAGGCAAAATCAGGCAAGTTGCATTAGCAAGATTTATTTCTGTACGTGTAAACTATGCTTGCCTCTTTTAACTATATAAGATGACTTTTTGGAAAAATCAAATTTATCTAAAGGCATCTAATAAAAAGGGAATCAATTGTCCGATAGTCTGAATAGTTAATCTTTAAATTTTCCTTAGCCTTTGTCATTTTTGTACACCTTGAATACATGAACTCTACTTTCTAGTATACAGAGACCTTCTTCATATCTCCATTTTAAAGCATCATACCACTCTCAAATTTAAAATACCTGAAGTTAAATTTGTGTTCTTCACTCCAAATCTACTTTTTCTTCTGTTTTCCCCATTTCACTGGCATGACCCAGGCAAACAAGCCAGAAACTTGTGAATCAAACTTGATAAGTATCTCTGCTTCACTTCCCACAACCAATTCAGCACCAATTCCTGCCAATTCTATGTTCAAAATGTTTCTGGAATGTGTCTGCTTATTTTGAACTCCACTGACACGAACTTGATGCAAGCCATTATAATTTCTTCCTTATAAAATGGCCTACCAATCTGTCTCCCAACATTCAATTTTGTTCCACTCCAATACATTTTTCTCACACTATGCGATTCCTTAAAAATAAAAGTAAATTGCAATGTGCCATGTCACTGATAAACATAATTCTATGGCTTCCCTTTGTTCTTGGAATAGAGTTCATAATCCTTAAAATGGTCTGCAGGATTGTAAATCAGTCTCATCTCATGTCATTCTCACACTCAGTCTTGGCATTCCTGCCAGACTGGTCTCCTTTCATTTCCTCCAAATTGTAGAGTTTTTTTCTACCTCAATGACTTCAGTAATTTTTTAAAAAAAAATCATGCTCATCTTTTTTATTTCATCTTAAGTGTAACTTCCTTACAGAGGGCTCATTTAACTGGTCAACTTTTAAAAATGTAAAATACATAGGGAAAAGTGAACATATCATAAGTATGCAGCTCATTAAATTTTCAGAATCTGAAAACAACCATGTCAACAACACCTAGTTCAAGAAACTTAAGGTCTCTTGTTCTCTTTTCCAGGGACAAACCCATCTATAACAGCATAGATTAGTTCGGCCTGTATTTGAACTTTCATATAAATGTAATACTACCAAATACATTCTTTAGTGCATAGCTCCTTGTGCCTAATATTATGTTTGTGAGATTCATCCATATTGTTATTCTAGTTGCTGTTTATTTTTATTGTTACATAGTATTTCATTATATGAATAAACCAAACATATTAATCCATTCTACCTGGAGGGACATGTGAGTTTTTTCCAGGGTTTGAATATTACGAATAATGCTGCTATGAACATTTAAATATTGTGCATTTTTTTGAGTGTGACCAAATGTACAATTTTTTTGTTGGATATTTGCCAAGGAATGAAATTTCCAGTTTATAGAACATGGTGTAGTCCATCTTTCGTAATAGTGTCAAGCAGTTTTCATAAGTGGTTGTACCAATTTAAACTCCCACTAGAGTTTCAGTTGCTCCACATCCTCATCACCACACAGTTACTGCCCTTTTCATTTTAGCTACTCTGGTGGCAATTAGTTAAAATGTGTGGTTTCCTAAATGCTACTGAAATTGAGCACATTTTTATGTGTGTATTGGTCATTAGGATGCTTTTTTGTTAAGAGCCTTTTCAATTTTTTTGTCCACGTATCTATTGGGTTTTTTGCTTATTTTTTTCTTCTTTCTTTTTATTATTTTTCTAGATGTAAACAACCTAAGTGCACATCAACAAATGAATGGATAAAGAAATGATGGTAAATACACACAATGGAATACCACACAGCAATAAGGAACAATGATGAATCCATGAAACATCCGGCAACATGGATGAATCTGGAAGGGATTATACTGAGTGAAATAAGGAAATCACGAAAGGACAAATATTGTATGAGATGACTATTATAAACACCCAAGAAAAGGTTTACAAACAGAAAAAAAATATATCAATATTTGATGGTTAGAAGGGAGGGGAAGAATGAGGAGGGGGAATCACTAATTAAATAGTAGACAAGTTAATTTTGGTGAAGGGAAAGGCGTCGTACAATTTAGGGGAAGGCAGCACAACTTGACCAATGCAAAGTCATAGAAGTTTACTAGACACATCCAAACACCTTGAGAAACCTAGTATACTGGGGTTGAGGGCTGGGAACCATGGTCTCGGGGGACATCTAGGTCAATTGGCATAACATAGTTCATAAAGAAAATGTTTTACATCCTACTTTGGCAAGTAGCGTCTGGGGGCTTAAAGGCTTGTGAACGGTCATCTAAGATATAGCTATTGGTCCAAACACGTTTGCAGCAAGGGAGACTGAAGAAAACCAAAGACACAAGGAAAATATTAGCCCAAAGAACTAATAGACCACATGAACCATGGCCTCCAGCAGCCTGAGCCAAGAACTAGATGGTTTACAGGTACCACCACCAACCACTCTGACAGAAATCACAATAGAGGGTCCCAGAGAGAGTGGGAGAAACATGTAGAACAAAATTCAAATTTGCAAAAAAAGACCAGACTTACTGGTCTGACAGAGACTGGGGAAGTGCCCAAGACTGTGACCCCCAGACACCCTGCTAAGTCAGAGTTGAAGCCACTCCTGAAGTTCACCTTTCAGCCAAAGATTAGACAGGACTATAAAGAAACAATAGCACACGTGAAGAATGTGCTTCTTAGTTCAATCAAGTATAAGAGACCTACTTGGCAATACCCACCCAAAAGCAAAGATAAGAGGGCAGCAAGAGATGGAAACCTGTACTAATGAACACAGGGACCCTGGGTTGGAAAGGGGAAGGGAACAAGTACTGACACATTGTGAGGATTGCAACCAATATCACAAAACAATCTGTGTATAATTTTTTTTCTTTTATAATTTTCATTGTGCTTTAAGTGAAAGTTTACAAATCAAGTCAGTCTCTCACACAAAAACCCATATACACCTTGCTACACACTCCCAATTTCACTCCCCCTAATGAGACAGCCCGCTTTCTCCCTCCACTCTCTCTTTTTGTGTCCATTTTGCCAACATCTAACCCCCTCCACCTTCTCATCTCCCCTCCAGGTAGGAGATGCCAATATAGTCTCAAGTGTCCACCTGATCCAAGAATCTCACTCCTCACCAGCATCCCTCTCTAACCCATTGTCCAGTCCAATCCATGTCTGAAGAGTTGGCTTCAGGAATGGTTCCTGTCCTGGGCCAACAGAAGGTCTGGGGGCCATGACCACCGGGGTCCTTCTAGTCTCAGTCAGACCATTAAGTCTGATCTTATGAGAATTTGGGGTCTGCATAGATTTTCTTGTTTTCTATCCTACTGCTCTCCTGCTCCCTCAGGGGTTCTCTTTTGTGTTCTCTATCAGGGCACTGATAGGTGGTAGCTGGGCACCATCTAGTTCTTCTGGTCTCAGGCTGGTGGAGTCTCTGGTTTATGTGGCCCTTTCTGTCTCTTGGGCTCGTGATTGCCTTGTGTCCTTGGTGTTCTTCATTCTCCTTTGATCCAGGTGGGTTGAGACCAATTGATGCATCTTAGATGGCTGCTTGCTAGAGTTTAAGACCCCAGATGCCACTATTCAAAGTACGATGCAGAATATTTTCTTAATAGATTTTATTATGCCAATTGAATTAGATGTCCCCTGAAACCATGGTCCCCAGACCCCTGCCCCTGCTACGCTGGCCTTCGAAGCATTCAGTTTATTCAGGAAACTTCTTTGCTTTTGGTTTAGTCCAATTGTGCAGAACTCCCCTGTATTGTGTGCTGTCTTTCCCTTCACCTAAAGTAGCTCTTATTTACAATCAAATTAGTGAATGCCCCTCTCCCTCCTACCCTCCCTCCCCCCTCTCGTAACCACAAAAGAATATTTTCTTCTCAGTTTAAACTATTTCTCAAGTTCTTATACTAGTGGTCTTATACAATATTTGTCCTTTTGCAACTGACTAATTTCACTCAGCATAATGCCTTCCAGGTTCCTCCATGTTATGAAATGTTTCACAGATTCCTCACTGTTCTTTATTGATGCTTTGTATTCCATTGTGTGAATATATCATAATTTATTTATCCATTCATCCATTGATGGGCACCTTGGTTGCTTCCATCTTTTTGCTATTGTAAACAGTGCTGCCATAAACATGGGTGTGCATATATCTGTTTGTGTAAAGGCTCTTATTTCTCTAGCATATATTCCAAGGAGTGGGATTGCTGTATCGTATGGTAGTTCTATTGCCAGCTTTTAGAGGAAGCGCCAAATTGATTTCCAAAGTGGTTGTACCATTTGACATTCCCACCAGCAGTGTAGAAGTGTTCCAATCTCTCCACAGCCTCTCCAACATTTATTATTTTGTGTTTTTTGGATTAATGCCAGCCTTGTTGGAGTGAGATGAAATCTCATTGAAGTTTTGATCTGCAATTCTCTAATGGCTAATGATCGTGAATATTTCCTCGTATGTCTTTTAGCTACCTGAATGTCTTCTTTAGTGAAGTGTCTATTCATATCTATTGCCCATTTTTTAATTGGGGTTGTGTGTCTTTTTGCAGTTAAGTTTTTGCAGTATCATGTAGATTTTAGGGATCAGGTGCTAATCAGAAATATCATAGCTAAAAACTTTTTCCCAGTCTGAAGGTAGTTTTTTTACTCTTTTGGTGAAGTCTTTGGATGAGCATAGGTGTTTGATTTTTAGGAGCTCCCAGTTATTTGGTTTTTCTTCTACATTCTTTATAAGGTTTTGTATAGAGTTTATGCCATGTATTAGGTCTCCTAACGTTGTCCCTATTTTTTCTTCCATGATCTTTATCATTATAGATTTTATATTTCTGCCTTTGATCTATTTTGAGTTAGTTTTTGTGCATGGAGTGAGGTATGGGTCTTGTTTCGTTTTTTTTTTTGCAGATGGATATCCCGTTATGCCAGCACCATTTGTTGAAAAGACTGTCTTTTCCCCATTTAACTGTTTTGGGGCCTTTGTCAAATATCAACTGCTCCTGTGTGGATGGATTTATGTCTGGATTCTCAATTTTGTTCCATTAGTCCATGTATCTGTTGTTGTACCAGTACCAGGCTGTTTTGACTACTGTGCTGGTATAATAGGTTCTAAAATCAGGTAAAGTAAGGCCTTCCACTTTGTTCTTCTTTTTCAGTAATGCCTTATTTATCCGTGGCCTCTTTCCCTTCCAGATGAAGTTGGTGATTTGTTTCTACATCTCATTAAAGAATGTCCTTGGGATTTGGATTGGAATTGCATTAAATGTATAGATCACTTTTGGTAGAATAGACATTTTTATAATGTTAAGTCTTCCTGTTCATGAGCAAGGTATGTTCTTTCACTTATGTAAGTCTCTTTTGCTTTCTTGCAGACGTGTACTGTAGTTTTCTTTGTATAGGTCTTTTACTGGTAAGGTTTATTTCTAAGTATTTTATCTTCTTGGGGGCTACTGTAAATGGCATTGATTTGGTGATTTCCTCTTCGATGTTCTTTTTGTTGGTGTAGAGGACTCCAACCGATTTTTGTATGTTTATGTTGTATCCCTATACTCTGCTGAACTCTTCTATTAGTTTCAGTAGTTTTCTGGAGGATTCCTTAGGGTTTTCTGTGTATAAGATCATGTCATCTGCAAATAGAGATACTTTTACTTCTTCCTTGCCAATCTGGATGCCCTTTATTTCTTTATCTAGCCTAATTGCTCTGGCTAGGACCTCCAGCACAATGTTCAATAAGAGTGATGGTAAAGGGCATCTTTGCCTGGTTCCCGATCTCAATGGGAATGTTTTCAAGCTCTCTCCATTTAGGGTGATGTTGGCTGTTGGTTTTGTATAAATGCCCTTTATTATGTTGAGGAATTTTCCTTCTATTCCTATTTTGCTGAGAGTTTTTTTATCATGAATGAGTGTTGAACTTTGTCAAATACATTTTCTGCATCAATTGATAAAATCATGTGATTCTTTTCTTTTGTTTTATTTACATGGTGGATTACATTAATCTTTTTTCTAGTGTTAAACCATCCCTGCCTACCTGGTATGAACCCTACTTGGTCATGGTGAATTATTTTTTTGATATGTTTTTGAATTGTATTGGCTAGAATTTTGTTAAGGACTTTTGCATCTACATTCATGAGGGATATAGGTCTATAATTTTCTTTTCTTGTGGTGTCGTTACCTGGTTTTGTATCAGGGATATGGTGGTTCCATAGAATAAGTTCGGTAGTATTCCGTCCTTTTCTATGCTCTGAAATACTTTTAGGACTAGTGGTGTTAACTCTTCCCTGAAAGTTTGGTAGAACTCTGCAGTGAAGCCATCCAGACCACTGCTTTTTTTTTTTGTTCGGAGTTTTTTGATTACCTTTTCAATCTCTTCTGTTGTCATGGGTCTATTTAGTTTTTCTACCTCTGTTAGTGTCAGTTTAGGTAGGTAGTGTGTGTCTAGGAATTCACCCATTTCTTCTAGGTTTTCAAATGTGTTTGAGTATAGTTTTTCATAATAATCTGATATGATTCTTTTAATTTCAGTTGGGTCTGTTGTAATATCGCCCCTCTCATTTCTAAGTTAGGTTTTTTGCTTCCTCTCCTGTTTTTCTTTTGTCAGTTTGGCCAGTGGTTTATCAATTTTGTTGATTTTTTCAAAAAACCAGCTTTTGGTCTTGTTGATTCTTTCAATTGTTTTTCTGTTTTCTATTTCATTTAGTTCAGCTCTAATTTTTATTATTTGTTTTCTTCCAGTGCCTGTGGGTCTCTTTTGTTGCTTTCTATTTGTTCAAGTTGTAGAGATAATTCTTTGATTTTGGCCCTTTCTTCTTTTTGGATGTGTGCATTTATTGATATAAATTGGCCTCTGAGCACCGCTTTTGCTGTGTCCCAAAGGTTCTGATAGGAAGTGTTTTCATTCACATTGGATTCTATGAATTTCTTTATTCCATCCTTAATGTCTTCTATAATCCAGTCTTTTTTGAGCAGGGCATTGTTCAGTGTCCAAGTGTTTGATTTCTTGTCCCTGCTTTTCCTGTTATTGATTTCCACTTTTATGGCCTTATGATCAGAAAAGATGCTTTGTAATATTTCAATGTTTTGGATTCTGCTAAGGCTTGCTTTATGACCTAATATGTGGTCTATTCTAGAGAATGTTCCATGTGTACTAGAAAAGAAAGTATAGTTGTTTGCTGTTGGGTGGAGTGTTCTGTGTATGTCTATGAGGTCACGTTGGTTGATTGTGGGATTTAGGTCTTCCATGTCTTTATTGAGCTTCTTTCTAGATGCCCTGTCCTTCATCGAAAGTGGTGTGGTGAAGTCGCCTACTATTATTGTGGAGCTGTCTATCTCACTTTTCAAGGCTGAGAGAGTTTGTTTTATGTATTTTGCAGCCCTGTCATTGGGTGCATAAATATTTAATATGGTTATATCTTCTTGGTGTATTGCCCCTTTAATTATTATATAGTGTCCTTCCTTATCCTTTCTGATGGATTTAACTTTAAAGTCTGTTTTGTCAGAAGTTAATATTGCCACTCCTGCTCTTTTTTGATTGTTGTTTGCTTGATATATTTTTCCATCCTTTGAGTTTTAGTTTGTTTGTGTCTCTAAGCATAAGGTGTGTCTCTTGTAGGCAGCATATAGACGGATCTTGTTTTTTAATCCATTCTGCTATTCTCTGTCTCTTTACTGGTGTATTTAGTCCATTTACATTCAGGGTAATTATGGATAGGTATGAATTTAGTGCTATCGTTTTGATGTCTTTTTTGTGTGTGTTGACAGTTTCTTTTTCCCACTTGATTTTATGTGCTGAGTAGATTTTCTTTATATATTGTCCTTTCCTCATATTTGTTGTTGTTAATTTTGTTTCTGCTGAGTCTGTATTTTTCCATTGTGTTTTATTTTGATGAGCAGGATAGTTTGTCTCCTTTGTGGTTACCTTATTTTTTAACCCTATTTCTTTGTATTGCCATATCTTCCTTTCCATATGGAAGGTGTATGATTACATTTCTTAGTCCCTCTTTATTATTTTTGATGTTGTCTACTTTTATATAGTAATATCGCCATTTCCCTGTTTTGGGCTTTTTTTTTGTTTTATAATCGTGGTTTGTTTTTTTGGATTTCCCTTTCTGGTTTGACTTCTGGTTGCTCTGCCCAGTGTTCTAGTCTTGGGTTGATACCTGATATTATTGATTTTCTAACCAAAGAATTCCCTTTAGTATTTCTTGTAGTGTTGGTTTGGTTTTTACGAATTCCCTAAACTTGTGTTTATCTGGAAATGTCCTAATTTCACCTTCATATTTAAGAGGCAGTTTTGCTGGATATATGATTCTTGGCAGTCATTTTTTTTCCTTCAATTTTTTAAATATGTCATCCCATTGCCTTCTTGCCTGCATGGTTTCTGCCAAGTATTCTGAGCTTATTTTTATTGGCTCTCCTTTGTAGGTGACTTTTCGTTTATCCCTCGCTGCTCTTATAATTCTCTTTTTACCTTTGGTTTTGGCAAGTTTGATTATAATATGTCTTGGCGACTTTCTTTTAACATGTACCTCATGTGGAGTTCAATGACCATCTTGGATAGATATCTTCTCATCTTTCACAATATCAGGGAAGTTTTCTGCCAACAAATCTTCAACAATTCTCTCTGTATTTTCTGTTATCCCTCCCTGTTCTGGTACTCCAATCACTCATAGGTTATTTCTCTTGAGAGAGTCTCACATGATTCTTAAGTTTTCTTCATTTTTTAAAATTCTTTTATCTGATTTTTCTTCAAATATATTAGTGCCAAGTGAATTCTCTTCGAGTTCAGAAATTCTAGCTTCTACTTGCTCAATTCTACTCCTCTGACTTTCTATTAAGTTGTCTACTTCTGTAATTTTATTGTTAATCTTCTGAATTTCTGATTGCTGTCTGCCTATGGATTTTTCCAGCTTATTAAACTTCTCATTATGTTCCTGAATGATCTTTCTAAATTCCTCAGTTGCTTTATCTGTGTGTTCCTTGGCTTGTTCTGCGTATTGCCTCATTTCCTTCCTGATGTCTTCAAGGGTTCTGTACATTAAACTTTTGTGTTCTGCATCTGGTAATTCCAGGAATGCACTTTCATCTAGAAGATCCCTGGGTTCTTTGTTCTGAGAGCCTGTTGAGGTGATCATGGTCTGTTTCTTTGTGTGACTTGATATTGACTGTTGTCTCCAAGCCATCTATAAGTTTTTGCATTAGTTTATGCTTGCTTACTGTGTCGTAGCTACTTGCTTTGTTTTGTTTTGATATACCCCTATGGGTTGCTTGAGTGAGCTAGCTTGATTATTTTCGCCTTTGGAGCTCTAGTGCCCTGTCCCCAGCCGGCTAGATCTGTTATTAGGTATATCAGTCTAGGAGTCCATTTAGTTTTCTTATATGAATTCAGCTCAGGTGTCCAGGTAGCTGATCATCAAGTGTGTGGTACAGGCTCTGTCCTACAGTCTTAGAGGGGCAGGGGTGATTGGCGTATATACTGGTATCTGATTGTCGCAGGGGGTCATGCTCTGAACAAGCCAGGGGGCTGAGAATCGACTCCCAAGTGTCTCTGAAGAAAATGCATCTCTGTTCCCTAGAGCGTGCTGGTGGTTGGGTTCTGCAAAGGGACTATGGGCATCCAAAGTTTTTGGTTGTAAGGACTAGGAGGTAGCAGCTATCTTTGGACCCCTGTCGTGGGTGGCTGGGTGACCTGAGTGGAGCTTCCAGACTTTCGGACCCTGTTGTGGGTAGGTGAGGACCTTGTTTACTAGGCAAAGCAAAGTCAGACATCAAACACCCACCTCTACACTGCACAGCTGAAATGTTTGGAGTGTGCCAACAAGGGCCTATTCTCCCAAAATAGGCCCACACAGGTCCACGCAGAAGGGAAATTTGCTCAAGGTCCATGGATGGTTTATGCCTGGACAGGAGCCGCTTCTGTCCTGAGCTCCCCTGGTTAATGGAGCTAGCAAATTATCTTTTTCCCCCAGTTGCAAATTTTTTCCTTCCCCAAGGCCGGGAGGATGGCTCTAGTTGCTCATCAGGGTCTATCTCAGGCCCAGGGATTCAGCCGCTGAGGCCAGCTTAGGGGTGGGGGGGGCACGGTAAATATACCCAAGTGCTTAGCTTTTACTGACAGAGCTGTTCTCCTCAGGTTCCAGAGTTGTGAGTAGACTGTGCAGCTGGCTGCTTTTCCCTGAGGAAACTGCGGCCAAACGCTAGGACCAGCCCACCACCGCCACCGCTGCTGATGCTCTGGGAATGGTGCCTGAAGGCTTCCTGTGATTCAGGTCCTGTAACTCCTCTCTGCTTCTGAATGGTCTCTTCCTTCTCCTGCCCCTCAGTTCGTTGTCTAAGTTGCCTTTAATGCTCAGGACTCCCAGCTTGTCACAAATATACTCTTTTCACTTTTTTGGGGGGTCTTTTGTGTAAAGAGGGCTCGCAGGCAGCGTCTGTCTATTCCACCATCTTCACTCCACCTCCTGTGTGTAAATTTTTTAATGTAAACTAATTCATGCTGCAAATTCTCACCTAAAGCACACAAAATTTAAAAAAAACATAAAACAAAAAAAGAAAGCTACATAAAAAAAGAAAGTTTTCTTCTAAAAAAAAGAAAGTATTCTTCTAGAAAAAGAAAGTTTTCTCTTCTTCTAAAGGGTATTTTTTCCATCATATCATAAATAAGTGGTATGTCTTAGAATTCTTTTTCTGCATTTATTAAAGCAATCATTTTCTACTTTTTTAATGTAATGATTAAAGTATTGACTGATGTTAAATCACCTTTGTCTTATCGGGATGAACTCAACTGGTCATGTTGTATTATCCATTATATATATATCATTGAATTTGATTTGCAAATACATTGTTTTTGATATATTATTGCACCCATGTTTATGAGAGAGATTTTTTCCTATAATTTTGTTTTCTTGTCAGATTTTGGTATCAAAGTTATTTTGGCCCCATAAATGAAATGAGAGGTATTTCCCCTTTTCCTGTTCTCTGAAAGAGTCTGAACTTCTTGCTAAAAATTTTGCAAGAACTCACCATTGAAACTATTTGAGCCTGGTATTTTCTTTCAAGAAGGAATTTTAATAGCAGATTCCATTCATTTAATAGACATAGATTTTCATATTTTTTTTCTAGTAGTTTAGTAATTTGATTTTTCTGGAACTTACTCATTTTATCTAAATTGCCAAAATATTGGTATAAATTTATTCATGAGATCTTTGCATTATCCTTTTAATGTTTGTATGCTCTGTAGGAATATAACCCTTTTCATTCCTGACATTGGTAATTTGTGTTTTCTGTATATATTTCCTGATTTTTCCTGCCAGAATTTATTAATACTATAAATAATATAAGCCAACTCTTTTATTATGCATGCTGTATGAGAAAAAAAAAACTCAGTAGGTTACTATAACAAACACTTTTTCTCTCCCTCTATTTCAGGCTGTGGGTCGGCTAGGCTTGGCTCCAGTCTGGAAGTTGGAATCAGTTTTTGCTCCACATTTATCCTCATTTCCCTTAGACCAGCAAACGCCCAGGATACATTCTACACATGTCAGATTACAGGTGTTCAAAAAGTTAGCAGACAAGTGCAATGTCCCTTAAGATTTAGATTTAAACAGATACAATATTACTTCTACCAACATTCTTTTGGACAAAGCAAGTCATGAGTCTAAGTACAAATGAATGTGCTGGTGAAGAAATCTCTGCTGCAGTAGAAGCCACTGTAAAGTCACAAGGCAATAAATTTGGGTAGATAATTCTATTATGTAAGAGAGAGAAGAGTTGGCAACAATAATTCAATTTATAATGTTAGTCTTGTCAAATAATTAAATTTTGGCTTTATTTTCTCCATAGAACATTTGTATTATATTTGGTGGATTTGTTCTCTTATTTTTATTAATTTATTTCTTCTACTTTTTTACAGACTTGATCTGTTTTTATTTATCTAAATTCTAGTAATGTAAACTTAGATTACTTGATTTTTTAGCATTTCATATCAAATATGTGCAAGAGAGAACATAAATGTCCTTCAATATGATTGTTTAACTGCATCTCATAACTTTTGATAGATTGTAGCTTTGTTTTTATTCAATTAAAAATATTTTCTAATTTCTCTTGATGTTCTCAATTGGCCTATCATTGTTTGATAATTTTGGAGAATTTAATTTTCAAGCATTTGGTGATTTTCTAGTTATATTGTTATTGTTGATTTCTAAACTAATGCCACTGGTTCAGAAATACATTTTGAATAATTTTAATTTTTTTAAATTTCTTGAAGTCTTCTTCAAGACCTAGTATATAGTAAATTTTGCTAATGTTCCATGTACACTTGAAAATATGTGTATTCAGTTAGATCCTGTGTTCTTTGTGTCCATGGGTGGTGCAAATGATTTGTGCTTGTCTACCGATCTAAAAATTGGTGATTCAAATCCACCCAATGGTGCTGTGAAAGAAAGGTCTGGAAATTTGCTTTAGTATAGATTACAGCCGAGAAAGCCATACGGAGCAATTCTACTTTGTAACACACAAGGCTTGTCATGAGTTTTAATCTGTGTTTTTCAACTATATCAGGTTTGTTAATAATATTGTTGATTTCTTCATTCATAATGATTGTTTTGTTTTATCAGCTGTTGAGAGAAGTGTGTTAAATTCTCCAGGTATGAACATGAATTTGTCTAGTTCTCCCCTTAGTTCTGTAATTTTTGTTGCTGTTTATCTATTTTGAAACTGTGTTATTGGGTGCATTATGGTTTAGAATTGCACTATCTTCATTTTGGACTCCAGTAAAAAAAATCTTCTTCATTTTGGATTGGCCACTTTATAATCACAAAATGTCACTCTTTATCTCTAGCAATGTTTCTTCTTTTAAAGTCCATAATGTGTTATATGGAACTCTTTCTTTGCTTAGTGTTCTTTTCATCTTAAAAAAAAAAATTGTTTACTTTTCCACATCTCTGTGCCCCTATGCTTAGGGTGTGTCTCTTTTTTAAGAAGCATAGAATTTTTAAATTTTGTTTGTTTTTACCATCTAATCTGACAATTTTAGGTTTTATTTGGAGTATTTAGTCGATTTATATTTAATGTAATTGCGAACTATTTACCGTATTTATTATAGTTTAACAATTTACTTTTTCTCGCTTTTTTTTTTTTGGCCTTTTTCATATTAGTTAAATTTTTCTTTACTTCTCGTTTTCCCCCTTTTTAACTATATATAAAGTTAAATATATATATTTATATATATATATTTTGTTACTATTGTGTTAGTGGTTATCCTAGAGATCACAACATGTATTCCTGATTTATCCCACTCTAAATTTTTTTTTAATACAAATTATTGCTTTCATATTTTTCTCATAATACTAAAACTTTGGAACATTTTATCTCCTTTTACCACATGTCTTCTTTTTGAATTATTTTGACATTTATTTTTGCTGTACATGGTTTCAAGAGTCATACTCATTATAGCATGTATTGGTATATTATTTCTTTTTATTGCCAAATAATATTTCCATGTATGGATATACTACACTTTATACATTTGGGGTTTTTTTAAATTAATTATGCTGTTATAAACCTTTAGTACAAGTTTTTTTGTGGGGATGTATTTTAAATTCTTTTGAGTATATACATAAGAAGAGCCCTGGTAGCCCTACAGTTAAGCACCCAGCTGCTAACCAAAAGGCTGGTGGTTTGAATGCACCCAGAAGCTCCACAGGAGAAAGGCCTGGTGATCTGCTCTCATAAAGATTTAAAAAACAATTATGACCTAGAAAACACTATGGGCCAGTTCCCCTCTGTCACATGAGGTCAGTAGGAGTTGAAAATCAACTCGATGGCACCTAACAACATAAGTGGGATTGTTGGGTCATATTATAACTCTGTTCAACTTTTTGAGGCACTGCTAGAATATATTCCAAGGCAGCTGAACCAGTTAGCATTATAAGCAGCAACGTATGAAGATTCCAATTTCTTCACATCTCCAACGAGACTTGTTCTGAAAAATCAATTGAATGTAATTCTATTCTACTGGTCCATATGTCTAACCTTATGTCAATACTATGCTGCCTTGATCACTGTAGCTTTGTATACAGTTGTGAAATTGGGATTTCTGATTCCTCCAAATTTATCCCTTTTCAAAATTATTTTGGCTATTCTGGGTCACTTGAATTTCTTTATAAATTTTAGGATACGTTTATAAATTTCTGTAAAAAATCAACCTCATATTTTGATGAGATTTTGTTGAATCTGTAAATCAATTGGTAGAATATTTCTATCTTAAAGGTGTTAATTCTTCCAGTCCTTGGATATGGGACGCCTTTTCATTTATTTAGGTGTTATTTATTTTCCCTCAATGATGTTTTGTCATTTTCTGTGTACAAACACTGTATTTCCTTTGTTAAATTTATTCCTATTTATTCTTTTAATACTGTTTTAAGTGGAATTACTTACTTAATTTTATTTTATTTTTGCATTTTATTGCTAGTATGTATAAATACTATAGATTTTTGTATATTGATCTTGCATCCTGCAACCTTGAAGAATATATTTAATCATTCTAATAGATTTTTTTGAGCATATCATGTCAGTTCAAATTCAAGTGATGTCAGTTGATAATAGAAGCAGTTTTACTTCTTCCTTTCTTATTTGTAAGCCTTTGTTTTCTTTATCTTACCTAATTACTCTGGCTAGAATCTCCAGCACTATGCGGAATAGAGGTGGTAAGTGTGGAGATCCTTGTCTTTTTCCTGATCTTAGTGGAAAGCAATGCAGATTTTAGCTATTAAGTATAAAGTAAGCTGTGGGTTTTTAGTAGACGACCTTGATCAGGTTAAGAAAGTTCCTTTCTGTTTCTAGCTTGTCCAGTATTTTTATCATAAAATGGAGTTGGATTTTGTCAAACGCTTTTTTTTTTTTGGCATCAATTCAGATGATAATATGCCCCCTCCCTTGGTCTACTAATATGTTTTATTATGTTGATAGATTTTCACATGTTAATTCAATCTGTGTCCTGGGATAAATCCCACTTGGTCATTGTGTATAATTCTTTTTTATCTTTTTGGATTTGAATTGCCTGGATTTTCTTGAGGACTTTTACATGTATATTCATAAGACATATTAGTCTGTAGTTTTATTTTCTTGGGATATCTTTGCCTGGTTTAGGTATCAGAGTAATATTTGTCTCACAGAATGAGTTGAGAATGGTTCACTTTTTTTAATGTGTTGCAAAGAACTGATATTAATTATTATTTACATGTTTGGTACCATTTACCTGTGCAGCCACCTGAGCCTGGACTTTTCTTTGTAAGAAGTTTTAACATTACTAATTCAATCACTTTAATGGTTATATATATATTTTTTCTTCAACCGGTTTCTGTAGTTTGTATGTGTTATAAATGTGTCTATTTCATTTAAGTTATCTAACTTGTTACCATACAATTGTTCCTACTATCTGTTTATAATCACTCTGTTTCTGTAATGTCAGTAGTGATCTTCCCATATTTTATTCCTGATTTTACAAATTAAATCTTTTCTTTTTTTGCTTGGTCACTCTAACTAAATGTCAATTTTGCTGACCTTTTCAAAGAAACATCTTTTGGTTTCATTAATTTTCTTTGTTGTTTTTCTCTTCTGTATTTAAATTATTTTCAGTCTTAACAAAAGAATCCAAACCTGTTGCTGTCAAGTTGATTCCAACTCATGATGACCCTATAGGACAGAGTAGAACTGCCCACAGGGTTTCTAAGGACCAGCTGGGGGATTCAAACTGCTGACCTTTTGGGTAGGAGCTGTAGCTCTTAACCACTGTGTCACCAGGGCTACATTTCCACTCTAAAACCAAACCAAACCTACAGCTGTTGAGTCAATTCCAACTCACAATGCTTATTATTATTTCCTTCCTACTGCTTGCTTTGTGTTTAGTTTGCCTTTTTTTTTTAAAGTCTTCTGTGGTAGAAGTTTAGGTTATTGATTTGTGATATTTCTATCTTTTTTTTAACTTAATCCTTTAAAAATATAAATATAACTGTAAATGCAGTTTAGCTGCATCCCATGTTTGGTGTGCTGTGTTTCCATTTTCATTCATCTTTTTTTTTCCCCCCTTCTCCTTTGTGATTTCTTCTTTGATGAATCTGTTATTTAGGAGAGTGGTGTTTAATTTCTTTCTACATCTTTGTGAATTTCCCAAATATGCTTCTGTTATTGATTTTTAATATAATTCCATTATGGTCAAAGACCATGCTTTGTAGGATTTCAAATCTTTTAAATTTTTGGAGCTTGTTTTATGGTCCAATATATACTCTATCCTAGAGAACCTTCCATGTGCTCCTGAGAAGAATATATATTCTGCTGTTTCTCAGTGGAGTGTTATATAAATGTTTGTTAAGTCTAGTTGGTTTATATGGAGCCCTGGTGGTGTAGTGGTTAAGTGCTTGGCTGCTAACCAAAAGGTCAGCTGTCCAAATTCACCAGCCGCTCCTTGGAAACCCTCTGGGGCAGTTCTGCTCTGTCCTATACGTCTGTTATGAGTTGGAACTGACTCGACTTTCAGTTTTGCCAGCTGTTGCTTCATGTATTTTGGGAGTCTATGTATTTTGGGAGTCTATTGTCAGGTGCATCTAAGGTCGTAATTGTTATATGTTCCTCATGGATTGATGCTCATGCAAATATAAAAAATCCTTTTGTGTCTCTAATAAGATTTTTTGTCTTAAAGCCTATTTCTTTTTATGTTAGTGTAGCCACTCCAGTTCTTTTATGGTTGCTTTTTTTTTATATATATATATATATATATATATATATACATATATATATGTTTTCTATCTTTTTACTTTCAATCTGTTTGTACTTGTGAATCTAAAGTCTGTCTTCTATAGACAGTATATATTGGTATATATATATTTTTTTTAAATTAATTTTTATAAAGCTTCAAGTGAACATTTACCATTCCAATCAGTCTGTCACATGTAGGTTTACATACATCTTACTCCCTTCTCCCACTTGCTCTCCCCCTATTGAGTCAGCCCTTTCAGTTTCTCGTTTCATGCCAATTTTTCCATCTTCCCTCTCTCTCTATCTTCCCATCCCCCCTCCAGTCAAGAGTTGCCAACACACTCTCCAGTCTCCACCTAATTTAATTGGCTCACTCTTCATCAGCATCTCTCTCCCCCCCGCTGACCAGTCCTTTTCATGCCTGATGAGTTGTCTTCGGGGATGGTTCCTGTCCTGTGCCATCAGAAGTTCTGGGGAGCATTGTCTCTGGGATTCCTCTAGTCGCATTCATATCATTAGGTACGGTCTTTTTATGAGAATTTGGGGTCCGTATCCCATTGGCCTCCTGCTCCCTCAGGAGTTGTCTGTTGTGCTCCCTAGCAGGGCAGACATCGATTGTGGCTGGGCACCAACTAGTTCTTCTGGTCTCAGGGTAATGTAGGTCTCTGGTTCATGTGGCCCTTTCTGTCTCTTGGGTTCTTAGTTGTCGTGTGACCTTGGTGTTCTTCCTTTGCCTTTGCTCCAGGTGGGTTGAGACCAAATGATGTATCTTAGATGGCCGCTTGTTGGCATTTAGGACCCCAGGCGCCACAATTCAAACTGGGATGCAGAATGTTTTCATAATAGAATTATTTTGCCCGTTGACTTAGAAGTCCCCTCAAACCATGATCCCCAGACCCCAGCCCCTGCTCCGCTGACCTTTGAAGCTCTCATTTTATCCCAGAAACCTCTTTGCTTTTAGTCCAGTCCAATTAGGCTGACCTTCCTTGTATTGTGTGTTGTCTTTCCCTTCACCCAAAGCAGTTCTTATCTACTGGTTGATCAATAAAAAACCCTCTCCCTCCCTCCCTCCCTCCCCCCTTTGTAACCACAAAAGTATGTGTTCTTCTCCGTTTTTTCTATTTCTCAAGATCTTAGAATAGTGGTCTTATACAATATTTGTCCTTTTGCCTCTGACTCATTTCGTTCAGCATAATGTCTTCCAGATTCCTCCATGTTATGAAATGTTTCAGAGATTCATCACTGTTCTTTATCGATGAGTAGTATTCCATTGTGTGAATATGCCACAATTTATTTACCCATTCGTCCGTTGATGGACATCTTGGTTGCTTCCAGCTTTTTGCTATTGTAAACAGAGCTGCAATAAACATGGGTGTGCATATGTCTGTTTGTGTGAAGGCTCTTGTATCTCTAGGGTATATTCCGAGGAGTGGGATTTCTGGGTTGTATGGTAGTTCTATTTCTAACTGTTTAAGATAATGCCAGATGGATTTCCAAAGTGGTCGTACCATTTTACAATCTCACCAGCAGTGTATGAGAGTTCCAATCTCTCCGCAGCCTCTCCAACATTTATTATTTTGTGTTTTTTGGATTAATGCCAGTCTTTAGTTGGTGTGAGATGGAATCTCATCGTAGTTTTAATTTGCATTTCTCTAATGGCTAATGATCAGGAGCATTTTCTCATGTATCTGTTGGCTGCCTGAATATCTTCTTTAGTGAAATGTGTGTTCATATCCTTTGCCCACTTCTTGACTGGGTTGTTTGTCTTTTTGTGGTTGAGTTTTGACAGAATCATGTAGATTTTAGAGATCAGGCCCTGGTCTGAGATGTCGTAGCTGAATATTCGTTCCCAGTCTGTAGGTGGTCTTTTTATTCTTTTGGTGAAGTCTTTAGATGAGCATAGGTGTTTGATTTTTAGGAGCTCCCAGTTATCGGGTTTCTCTTCATCATTTTTGGTAATGTTTTGTATTCTGTTTATGCCCTGTATTAGGGCTCCTAGGGTTGTCCCTATTTTTTCTTCCATGATCTTTATCGTTTTAGTCTTTATGTTTAGGTCTTTGATCCACTTGGAGTTAGTTTTTGTGCATGGTGTGAGGTATGGGTCCTGTTTCATTCTTTTGCAAATGGATATCCAGTTATGCTAGCACCATTTGTTAAAAAGACTATCATTTCCCCAATTGACTGACCCTGGTCCTTTGTCAAATATCAGCTGCTCATACATGGATGGATTTATATCTGGGTTCTCAATTCTGTTCCATTGGTCTATGTGCCTGTTGTTGTACCAATACCAGGCTGTTTTGACTACTGTGGCTGTATAATAGGTCCTGAAATCAGGTAGAGTGAGGCCTCCCACTTTCTTCTTCTTTTTCAGTAATGCTTTGCTTATCCGGGGCTTCTTTCCCTTCCATATGAAATTAGTGATTTGTTTCTCTATCCCCTTAAAATATGACATTGGTATTTGGATTGGAAGTGCGTTATATGTATAGATGGCTTTTGGTACAATAGACATTTTTACTATGTTAAGTCTTCCTATCCATGAGCAGGGTATGTTCTTCCACTTAGGTATGTCCTTTTGAATTTCTTGTAGCAGAGTTTTATAGTTTTCTTTGTATAGGTCTTTTACATCCTTGGTAAGATTTATTCCTAAGTATTTTATCTTCTTGGGGGCTACTGTGAATGGTATTGATTTGGTGATTTCCTCTTCGGTGTTCTTTTTGTTGATGTAGAGGAATCCAAGTGATTTTTGTATGTTTATTTTATATCCTGAGACTCTTCCAAACTCTTCTATTAGTTTCAGTAGTTTTCTGGAGGATTCCTTAGGGTTTTCCATGTATACGATCATGTCATCTGCAAATAGTGATAGCTTTACTTCCTCCTTACCAATCTGGATACCCTTTATTTCTTTGTCTAGCCTAAGTGCCCTGGCTAGGACTTCAAGTACGATGTTGAATAAGAGTGGTGATAAAGGGCATCCTTGTCTGGTTCCCGTTCTCAGGGGAAATGCTTTCAGGTTCTCTCCATTTAGAGTGATATTGGCTGTTGGCTTTGCATAGACGCCCTTTATTATGTTGAGGAATTTTCCTTCAATTCCTATTTTGGTAAGAGTTTATATCATAAATGGGTGTTGAACTTTGTCAAATGCATTTTCTGCATCTATTGATAAGATCATGTGGTTTTTATCTTTTGTTTTATTTATGTGATGGATTACATTAATGGTTTTTCTGATATTAAACCAGCCTTGCATACCTGGTATAAATCCCACTTGATCAGGGTGAATTATTTTTTTGATGTGTTGTTGGATGCTATTGGCTAGAATTTTGTTGAGGATTTTTGCATCTATGTTCATGAGGGATATAGGTCTAAAATTTTCTTTTTTTGTAATGTCTTTACCTGGTTTTGGTATCAGGGAGATGGTAGCTTCATAGAATGAGTTGGGTAGTATTCCGTCTTGTTCTATGCTTTGAAATACCTTCAGTAGTAGTGGTGTTAAGTCTTCTCTGAAGGTTTGGTAGAACTCTGCAGTGAAGCCGTCTGGGCCAGGACTTTTTTGTGTTGGAAGTTTTTTGATTACCGTTTCAGTCTCTTTTTTTGTTATGGGTCTATTTAGTTGTTCTACTTCTGAATGTGTTAGTTTAGGTAGGTAGTATTGTTCCAAGAATTTATCCAGTTCTTCTAGGTTTTCAAATTTGTTAGAGTACAATTTTATGTGGTAATCTGAAATGATTCTTTTGATTTCATTTGGCTCTGTTGTGATGTGATCCTTCTCGTTTCTTATTTGAGTTATTTGTTTCCTTTCCTGTTTTTCTTTAGTCAGTCTGGCCAATGGTTTATCAATTTTGTTAATTTTTTCGAAGAACCAGCTTTTGGCTTTGTTAATTCTTTCAATTGTTTTTCTGTTCTCTAATTCATTTAGTTCAGCTCTAATTTTTATTATTTGTTTTCTTCTGGTGGCTGATGGGTTCTTTTGTTGCTCACTTTCTATTTGTTCAAGTTGTGGGGACAGTTCTCTGCTTTTGGCTCTTTCTTCTTTTTGTATGTGTGCATTTATCGATATAAATTGGCCTCTGAGCACTGCTTTTGCTGTGTCCCAGAGGTTTTGATAGGAAGTATTTTCATTCTCGTTGCTTTCTAAGAATTTCCTTATTCCCTCCTTGATGTCTTCTATAACCCAGTCTTTTTTCAGGAGGGTATTGTTCAGTTCCCAAGTATTTGATTTCTTTTCCCTAGTTTTTCTGTTATTGATTTCTAGCTTCATTGCCTTGTGGTCTGAGAAGATGTTTTGTAATATTTCGATGTTTTGGATTCTGGAAAGATTTGTTTTGTGACCTAATATGTGGTCTATTCTAGAGAATGTCCCATGTGCACTAGAAAAAAAAGTATATTTTGCAGCAGTTGGGTGGAGAGTTCTGTATAAGTCTATGAGGTCAAGTTGGTTGATTGTTGTAAGTAGGTCTTCCGTGTCTCTGTTGAGCTTCTTACTGGATGTCCTGTCCTTCTCCGAAAGTGGTGTGTTGAAGTCTCCTACTATAAATGTGGAGGTGTCTATCTCGCTTTTCAATTCTGTTAAAATTTGATTTATGTATCTTGCAGCCCTGTCATTGGGTGCGTAAATATTTAATCTGGTTATATCTTCCTGATCAATTGTCCCTTTTATCATTATGTAGTGTCCTTCTTTATCCTTTGTGGCGGATTTAAGTCTAAAGTCTATTTTGTCAGAAATTAATATTGCTACTCCTCTTCTTTTTTGCTTATTATTTGCTTGATATATTTTTTTTCCATCCTTTGAGTTTTAGTTCGTTTGTGTCTCTAAGTCTAAGGTGTGTCTCTTGTAGGCAGCATATATAGATGGATCGTGTTTCTTTATCCAGTCCGTGACTCTCTGTCTCTTTATTGGTGCATTTAGTCCATTTACATTCAGCATAATTATAGATAAATAAGTTTTTAGTGCTGTCATTTTGATGCCTTTTCATGTGTGTTGTTGGCCTTTTCATTTTTCCACATACTTTTTTGTGCTGAGGAGTTTTTCTTAGTAGATTGTGAGATCCTTATTTTCATAATGTTTAACTTTATGTTTGTTGAGTCGTTGCGTTTTTCTTGAGTTATGGAACTGATATTCCTGTCTGGGGTTATCTTATTATTTACCCCTATTTTTCTAAGTAAAAACCTAACTTGTATCCTTCTGTATCGCCTTGTATCACTCTCCATGTGGCGGTTCAATGCCTCCTATATTTAGTCCCTCTTTTTCATTATTGTGATCGTTTATCTATTGATTTCCATGATTTCCTGTTGTGTGTATTATTTTGTTTATTTATTTATTTATTAGAATTAGTCTTAATTTGTTTGTTTTTGTGCTTTCCCCATTTGAGTTGCGTTGATATCAGGACGTTCTGTTTTGTGACCTTGTATTGTGCTGGTACCTGATATTATTGGTCATCCGGCCAAACAATCTCCTTTAGCATTTCTTGCAGTCTTGGTTTAGTTTTTGCAAATTCTCTAAACTTGTGTTTATCTGTAAATATCTTAATTTCTCCTTCATATTTCAGAGAGAGTTTTGCTCTATATATGATCCTTGGTTGGCAGTTTTTCTCCTTCAGTGCTCTGTATACGTCGTCCCATTCCCTTCTTGCCTGCATGGTTTCTGCTGAGTAGTCTGAACTTATTCTTATTGATTCTCCCTTGAAGGAAACCTTTCTTTTCTCCCTGGCTGCTTTTAAAATTTTCTGTTTGTCTTTGGTTTTGGCAAGTTTGATGATAATATGTCTTGGTGTTTTTCTTTTTGGATCAATCTTAAATGGGGTTCGATGAGCATCTTGGATAGATATCCTTTCGTCTTTCATGATGTCAGGGAAGTTTTGTGTCAGGAGTTCTTCAACTATTTTCTCTGTGTTTTCTGTCCCCCCTCCCTGTTCTGGGACTCCAATCACTCGCAAGTTATCCTTCTTGATAGAGTCCCACATGATTCTTAGGGTTTCTTCATTTTTTTTAATTCTTTTATCTGATTTTTTTTCAGCTGTGTTGGAGTTGATTCCCTGGTCCTCCAGAAGTCCCAGTCTACATTCTAATTGCTCGAGTCTGCTCCTCTGACTTTCTATTGCGTTGTCTAATTCTGTAATTTTATTGTTAATCTTTTGGATTTCTACATGCTGTCTCTCTATGGATTCTTGCAACTTCTTAATTTTTCCACTATGTTCTTGAATAATCTTTTTGAGTTCTTCAACAGTTTTATCATTGTGTTCCTTGGCTTTTTCTGCAGTTATCCTAATTTCATTTGTGATATCTTTAAGCATTCTGTAAATTAGTTTTTTATATTCTGTATCTGATAATTCCAGGATTGTATCTTCATTTGGGAAAGATTTTGATTCTTTTGATTGGGGGGTTGGAGAAGCTGTCATGGTCTGTTTCTTTATGTGGTTTGATATGGACTGCTGTCTCCGAGCCATCACTGGGAAACTAGATTTTCCAGGTAATCAGCTAAAAAAAATGCCGTCAGATCCCTATCTTAATTCTCCTTCTGGCTCAGTGTATTCGGATGTTAATGGAGCCGCCTGGGGAGGGTGGGGGAGGGATCAGAGAGCTAGGCGTGTAGCACTACAGAATATAGAGCTGATCCCCGTGTTCACGCTCCGACCCCGTCCGCCAGAATCCCGGCAGGACGGCTCCCTGGCTGGGACGCTACTCTCCCTGCTCCAAGATCTGTCACTTCCTCCCGGGGATTTCTCCCTCCGGTGCGCCGCACTGCTCGCACGAACTGAGTGGGCGTGACCCTCACGAACAGCTGGGCCCGCCCCCGGGGTCTATTCAGGGGAATGCGCTCACACCCCGCCCGGTCTCTCGAAGATCCCAGCTGGATGTCTCCCTGGCTGGGACGTTGCTCTCCCCACTCCAAGACCTGTCACTTCCTCCCGGGGATTTCTCCCTCCGGTGCGTCGCACCGCTCGCGCGAACTGGGTAGGCGTGGCCCTCACGAACGTCTGGGCGCCCCCCCCCGGGGTCGCTTTAGGGAAATATAGCTGATCCCCACGCTCATGCCTCGCCCGCCTCCCGCCAAACTCCCGGCGGGACGGCTCCCCAGCTGGGACGCTGCTCTCCCCACTCCAAGACCTGTCACTGCCTCCCGGGTGTTTCTCCCACCGGCTGCGCTGCTATGCCGCCCGCACCAACCAGCTGGACTCCCTCCCGGGATGGGTTCGGGGAGGGTAGGGCTGGGCCCCTTGTCTGTGCCATCTGCCCCCCTGGGCTCTGCCCTAGCCCGGGCTCCAAAGGTCACCTGCCTGGTACGCTGGCTCTTAGTTCTGAGAACCATTGCTGTCTGCCCGTATTTGTTCATTCTCCGTCTCTAAGTCTGTGTTTGTTGTTCAGAGTTCGTAGATTGTTATGTATGTGATCGATTCACTTGTTTTTCTGAGTGTTTGTTGCTAGATGGATCCGCGGTAGCGTCCACCTAGTCCGCCGTCTTGGCCCCTCCTCCTTGGTATATATTTTTAATGCAATTGGATATCTCTGCCTTTTGAATGGATTGTTTAAACCATTTGTATTTAATTTTATTATTGATATGATTGTATTTATATGTGTAATTTTTCTTTTTCTTTACTATGTCTCCTGAGTTTTTGTTCCTCTGTTCCTTGTTACTTCCCCTCTCCATCTTTTGGAATAAGTGAATATATTCTACTACAATACTTTAATTCCTTTAATTTATTTTAAATTACATTTGAAGCTATTTTTATAGTGGCTGATCTAGATCTTACAATATACGTCTTAACTTATCAGATTCAATTTCCAATTTATATTTATTTAATTTCAGGGGTTATAAAAACTTTACGCCTGTATAACTGGTCATGTGGTCATAGCTGATATTTGGAACTACCTTCTTCCACCACCCATTCTGTTTTCCCTTTTGCCCACAGCAAGCACCTCTGTTGGTGGTGGTTCTTTGCCTCGTGGGGTGACTCAAACCTTCATTCCTGAAGGGTCTGAGGCGTTAACAGTTATGTCGGAATGGGGTTGCTGTAGTTTTTCATAGACTTTAATCACAGGACATGGTAGTACTAAGAGATATCCTAAGGGATCTCCTGTATTCCAGACATATTCTTCTTCACCTCTATTATGTAATATCAATCCAATTTCCTGTTGGTAATCAAATCCAATTACATCAGCCAATGCAGTAACTCCCCCACTTTGCCTGTTGATCCAGAGGCATGAGGAGCCCAAAGCAACCAGGTAGCATTTTTAACTTCCAGTTCAAATGAATCAATGTTGTGTCTCCTTGTGTAAGCATTCCTCCCTTTGGAACTATGACCTTTAAACCTACAGAGCATAGGGTTGTGGGGACAGAAAGCAAAAATTTTGTGAGTGGGTCAATAGGGGTAATAGTGAGTGGCACCACTCCCATTTCCAGAACTTGGTGCCTGGACCCATGAATCCTGGCAATGGGAGAAACAGCACCATATATTGGATGCTTGTTTAGAGCATATACAGCCTCCTGGAGAACACTGCCCCAACCGTACAAGGTATCGCCACCTAGCTAGCACTGTAATTGTGTCTTTAGAAGCCCATTCTATCATTCTATCGAGCCAGCTGCTTCAGGATGACGGGGAACATGGTAAGACCAGTGAATTCCATTTGCATGGGACTGATTGCTGCACTTCATTTTCTGTGAGGTGAGTCCCTTCATCCAAGGCAATGCTGTGAGGGATACCATGATGGGAGATAAGGCATTCTGTAAGTTCATGTATGGTAGCTTTGGCAGAAGCATTGCGTGCAGGGAAGGCAAATCTGTACCCAGAGTATAAAACACTGCCCTTTCCATGATGGAAGTGGTCCAATTTTGTCAACCGTCCACCAGGCTGCTGGCTGATCACTTTGAGGAATGGTGCAATAATTGGGGTCTCAGTGTTGGTCTCTGCTACTGGCAGAGAGGGCACTCAGCAGTGGCTGTAGACAAGTCAGCCTTGGTGAGTGGAAGTCCGTGTTGCTAAGCCATGCATAACTCCCATCCCTGCCAACATGGCCACTTTGTTCATGACCCATTGGGCAATGACAGGTGTGGCTGGGGAAAGAGGATGACTGATTTCCACAGAACATGTTAACCTATTCACTTGATTGTTAAAACTTTTCTCTGTGGAGTTCACCTTTTGGTGAGCATTTTTCATGAGACACAAATGTCTTCATTTCTTTGGCCCATCCAGAGAGGTCTATTGACAAAATTTTTCCCCATAACTCCTTGTCACAAATTTTCTAATCATATTCCTTCCAAGTCCATGACCATCCCCCCAAACCACTGACCACAGCCCATGAATCAGTATACGAACATGCCTGGCCATTTATCCTTCCAAGCAAAGTTAACTATTAGGTGCAATGCTAGAAGTTCTGCCCATTGGGAGGATTTCCCTTTACCACTGTCCTTCAAAGAGGTCCCTGAAAGGGACTGTAGTGCTTCTGCTGTCCATTTTTGATTGACACCTGCACATACACAAAACCATCTGTTAATGAAGCAGGAGTTTTGACTTCCTCAGTCAACTGATCATAAGGAACTCCGCATGAGGCCATAGATGAAGACTTGGAGAGGGCAGACAATGTAATAGGAGTGGAAACCATGGTCATTTGAGCCAGTCCTTCAGGCAACTTAATTGTGCCTTCAGGTCCTCCTCAAGCCCAATCTTGCATATGCCGATTCCATTTAATGATGGAGTGCTGCTGTGCACATCTGACTTTATGATTCTGTAGATCAGACAACACCCAGTTCATGATGGGCAACTCAGGCCTCATGGTGACTTGATGGCCCATGGTTGAGCATTTCACTCTCTAATAAGGCCCAGTAACACACCAAAGGCTGTTTCTCAAAAGGAGAGTAGTTTTCTGCAGAGGATGACAAGGCTTTGATCCAAAATCCTAAGTGTTTGTGCTGTAATTCATCAATAGGGGCCTGCCAAAGACTTCAAACAGCATCTCTATCCACTGACATTTCAAGCACCATTGGATCAACTGGATCATATGGCCCAAGTGGCAGAGTGGCTTACACGGCAGCCTGAACCTTTTGCAGAACCTTCTCTTAGTCTGGCCTCCACTCAAAACTAGCAGTTTTTGAATCACTTGATAAATAAGCCAGCGTAGCACACCCAAAGCAGGGATATGTTGATTCAAAATTCAGAGAATCACCAGTGGTTGTGCCTCTTTTTCAGTTGTGGAAGGGGCCAGATGCAATAACTTATCCTTCACTTTAGAAGGAATGTCTCAGCATTCCCCACACCACTGGATCCCTAGAAATTTCACTGAGCTGGAAGGTGCTGGAATATTTGTAGATTAATTTCCCACCCTCTAGCACACACAAATGTTTTACCAGTAAGTCCAAATTCATTGACACTTCTTCCTCACTTGGTCCAATCATCATACTGTCATCAATGTAATGGACCAGTGTGACATCTTGTGGAAGGGAAAGGTGATCAAGATCCCTGAGGATTAAATTATGTCACAGGGTTGGAGAGTTGATATATCTCTGAGGTAAGCCAATAAAGGTGTACTGCTAGCCTTGTCAGCTGAAGGCAAACTGCTCATAGTACTTCGAGAAAGGTATGGAGAAAAAGGTGTTAGATCAATAGCTGCATATCAAGTACCAGGAGATGTATTAATTTGCACAAGTGATGAAATGAAATCTGGAATAGCAGCTGAAATTAGACTCACCACCTGCTTCAGTTTTTCATCATCCACTGTCGTTCTGCAAGATCCATCTGTTTTCTGCACAGGCCAAGTAGGTGAGTTGAATGGGGATGTGGTGGGAATCACCACCCCTGCATCCTTTATGGTGGCAGTAATCTTGGCAATCCCTCCTGGAATGCAATATTGCTTTTGGTTTACTATTTTCCTAGGTTGGAGGAGTTCCAGTGGCGTCCACTTGTCTTTTCCTACCACAGTAGCCCTTACTCCACTTGTCAGATATCCAATATGGGGGTTCTGCCATTTGCTGAGTATATCTATTCCAGTTACGCATTCTGAAACCGAGAAAATCACTACAGGATGAGTTCAGGGATCCAATGTGAGCTGAACCTGAGCCAAGACTCCATTAATAATCTGACTTCCATATACCCTCACTCTTACTTGTGGACCACAGTGATGTTTTGGGTCTCCTAGAATTAATGTCAGTTCAGAATTGTTGCCCAGTAATCCCTGAAAGGTCTGATTATATCCTTTTCCCCAGTCAACAATCACTCTCATAAAAGGCTGTAGATTCCTTTGGGGAAGGTTGGGAAAAAGATTAACAGCATAAATTTTTGGCAGTGTAGTGGGGTCTTTCCTCAAAGGGACTCGGCCTTCCCTTCATTCAAGGATCTGTAAACTGGCTTAAGTCTGGAGTTTGATTGAGGAGCTGTGACTCTCTATTGTGGCAATTTGAGTTAGACTGCCATTCACTTGACCTAAAAATTTTCCTCTTGTACAGATCAAGTAAATATTTAGTAGATTTACAATCTGTTTCATTCCTAGGGACACCATGACTAAGTAGCCAAAGCCATAAGTCAATACGAGTCAAACAATTCTGATTACTGCTTTGACTCTGCTGTCTATTATGGTAACCACACCCACTTTGTCTTTGTTGATTGAGTGCCACCACTTAGCCCCTACCACAACAGGGTCTTATCAGCCCCATTGTAGTTAAGTGCCTTAATTCAATTAAGGCAGTTCCCACTGTCAAATCTGACTTACATAAAATAGCAACCGCAGCAGTCTTCAAGGATGCTGGGGCTCCATTCACAAATTTATTCCTCACCATTGTGGCAGAAGGTGTGTCCTCTGGGCACTCCATGTGTGGGTCTGTGGGTCAAACCTGATAAATTAAGGCAGGTGTGGCAGTTCAACTTGATTTTTTGTGGGCCACTGAGTAATCCATGCTTCAGCGAACCAAGAAAATAGACTATTAGATCCTTTCCTAACCTCTCAAAGTGAAACATTGAATGAAGGATCTGTGCTTTGTGGGCCTATATCAATAAACACAGAAACAGACTGACCCTTTACGTTCTTTACACCATTATCCCACACCCTTAATAGCCAGTCCCATACATATTCCCCAGGGTTCTGTTTGTACATATTAGAAAAGTCAAGCAGTTCTTTTGGAGAGTAGCATACCTCCTCTTGGGTCACACTTTGTACTTTACCTTTTGGGGCTCGCTTGGACTTAAATCCACATATAGCTCTAGAAGCAAAAATGGGTGGTGGGGGTGTGTTCTGAGAACATTCAGGAATACCTTGTGAGGCATATGCTTCCGCAATGTCCTGGGAAATGACTCACACAAAGACTTTTTAGACACAGCTGGGTTAATCTCATCAGATGGGGGTTGAGGGGCTGATGGTTCTACTGGGGTGGGTGGCTTAGCAGACAAAAATGGAGTAATCTCTTCAGATGGAATCGAGAGGACTGGCTCTGTTGGTATGAGAGATTCCATGGAATTTAAAGGCTCAGTGTCTATGCTTCCCGATTATCTGCCCATATGTCCCCATCCCATGTTTCAGGATTCCATTTTTTCCCAATTAATGCCCTCATCATTCGTTGTTGGAAACTCAATTGGCACCGTAATTCAGACACTCTAACAATAAGACCCTAGGTTTGTTTTCCAGAATATCAGTTCTGTTACTACAAGAAATGAGGCTTTCTTTCAAGGCACAAGTGGAAAGTTTGAAGTCGTTTATATGGCTGTTGATCTGTGACTCTGAAGCCCTCAGATCATCTTTCTTTCACCACTTTGTCTAGTGAAAGTAGGACCAATCAACCAGCTTCCTTATTGTCATGGATTGAATTGTGTCCCCAAAAAATATCCGTCAACTTAGCTAGGTCATGATTCCCATTATTGCATGATTGTCTACCATTTTGTCATCTGATGTGCTTTCTCTATGTGTTGTAAATCCTATTACTATGATGTAATGAGTTGGATTAGTGGCAGTTATATTGATGAGATCTACAAGATTAGATAGTGTCTTAAGCCAATCTCTTTTGAGATATAAAACAGAGAAGTGAGCAGAGAGACAGGGGGACTTCAAACCACCAAGAAGGCAGTGCCAGGAGCAGAGCACACCCTTTGGACCTGATGTTCCTGCACTGAGATACTCCCAAACCAAGGGAAGTCTGATGCATCACACTGACCTTCCTCCAGAGCTGCCAGAGAGAGAAAGGCTTCCACTGGAACTAGCACCCTGAATTCAGACTTCTGGCCTACTGGATTGTGAGAAAATTAACTCTTTGTTAAAGCCATCCACTTCTGGTATTTCTGTTATAGCAGCTCTAGATGACCAAGACACTTATATTTCTCATTTTAACAAAATTGTGGAACGATATCAAACATACAATCACCCAGAGCCTTACCTCTCACCAATACCTGATCTATTGGTGGTGATATTTTGCATATTTCTATTGCCACCTCACACCATGGATTAACAGTGCCCTCTTTACTACTGGAAGCAGAGTCATCAACATGTTTAAGACTAACCAGAATTGAGAAACAATTTAGAAAACTCATTCTTAAAAATTTTGTTTCTCTAGAATCACTCTCGGTAGCAAATATCTTAGGCTGGGTTCTCTAGAGAAGCAAAACCAGTGAAGTATTATATACACAGAGAGATATATACCAAGGAAATGGCTCATGCAGTTGTAGGATCTGGAAAGCTCCATGTTTATGGGTCAGACTGGAGGCTTCTCCTGACTCATGTAGTTGCAAGGGTTGCCAAACCCAAGACTGGCAGATCAGACAGCAGGCCTTTGGCTCACAGGCTATGGAGGCCAATGAATCCCAAGATGGGCAGATAAGGCAGCAGGTAAGCTGCTAGCTCAAGTTCCAAGAACCAGAGGTCAGATTAACAGGAGCCAGCAGTGGGATCTAGTGTGAGCCAGTGAGTTTTGCCAGAATCCCCAACCAAACCTGTTGTTGTCGAGTCACAGGGTTTCCAAGGAGGGGCTCGTGGATTCAAACTGCCAATGTTTTGGTTAGCAACCAAGTTCTTAAGGGCTCCTTGCCAGAAAGTCTGCTTATATTGGATTAGGCCATACCCCCAAGGAAACTCCCTTATCAACTGATTGGCTGCTCATAACAGATCTCATCATGGAGATGATTACATTATATCTAATCTCTTTATGGAGATGATTTCATCATTACATAACTGTGGAACTACTGAGAATCATGGCCCAGTCAAGTTGGCACACACTCTTAACCATCACATACCTTCCCACCCCCAGCTTGTTTTTGTTGTTGATTGCTTGCTTATTTCTTTATTTAATGAATGAGCTGGACTTGTCCAGTGAGTTCAATTTCCTTTACAGTGTTCAGTCTCTGATGCTGCTCCTCAGAGACCACAGCCTTGTGCATTCACATAGTCTCTCTGAACATCAGGCATGACCATGATTTTAGATGGGCTTTTTTTGACTCTTTGTCTTAGTAAGTGTTCTCCAAGGAAGTAGAACCAATTGCTTCTGTTCATGTAATATACATACGTATACACACATACATACATACACACACATTCATACATATATATGTAAAGAGAGAGAAAGGGAGAGAGAGACATTAAGGAATTGGCTCATGTTGTTGTGAAGGTTGGCAAGCCCAAAATCTGTAGGTCAGGTAAAAAAAAAAAGCTGCCATTGAGTTAATTCCAACTCATAGTGACTCTATGTGCAACAAAATTAACACGTTCCAGTCCTGTGCCATCCTCACAATTGTTGTTATGCTTTAGCGTATTGTTGCAGCCACTGTGTCAGTTCAACTCGTTGAGGATCTTCTTCTTTTTTGCTGACCCTCTACTTTGCCAAGCATCGTGTCCTTCTCTAGTGGCTGATCCCTTCTGATAACATGTCCAAAATATAGGAGATGAAGTCTCACCATGCTTGCTTCTAAGGAGCATTCGGGCTGTACTTTTTCCTAGATAGATTTGTTAGTTCTTCTGGCAGTCTATGGTATATTCAAGTCTTCTCCAACACCATAATTCAAAGGCGTCAATTCTTCTTTGGTGTTCCTTATTCATTGTCCAGCTTTTGCACGCAAATGAGACTATTGAAAACACCATGGCCTGGGTCAAGCACACCTTAGTCCTTAAAGTGATACCTTTGTTTTTTAACACTTTTTAAGAAGTCTTTTGTAGCAGATTTGCCCAGAGCAATGCGTCATTTGATTTCTTGACTGCTGCCTTCATGGGCGTAGATTGTGGATCCAAGTAAAATGAAATCCTTAGAAACTTCTTTCTTTTCTCCATTTATCATGATGTTGCTTATTGGTCCAGTTGTGAGGATTTTTGTTTTCTTTATGTTGAGGTGTAATCCTTACCGAAGGCTGTGGTCTTTGACCTTCATCAGTAAAAGCTTCAAGTCCTCTTCACTTTCAGCAAGCTAGGTTGTGTCATCTGCATATCATAGGTTGTTAATGAGCCTTTTTCCAGTCCTGATGCTGTGTTCTTCATATGGTCCAGCTTCTTGGATTATTTGCTCAGCACACAGATTGAATAAGTGTGGCAAAAAGATAAAAACTTGACACAAACCTTTCTTGACTTTAAACCTTGTAGTATCCCCTTGTTTTGTTCAAATGACTGCCCCTTGGTCTAAGTACAGTTTCTGCATGACCAAATTAAGTGTTCTGGAATTCCCATTCTTCACAATGTTATCCATAATTTGTTATGATCCACACAGTCAAATGCTTTGGCATAGTCGGAAGGCCCTGGTTTGGGCTTGGCTGCTAATTGAAATGTTGTCAGTTCAAACCCATCCAGTGGCAGCATGGAGGTAAGGCCTGGCGATGTACTTCTGTAAAAACCATAGCTGAGAAAAAATCTGTGGAGCTCAGTAACACGTGGAGTTTCTATGAGTCAGAATCAACTCAATGGCAATAAGTTTGTTTTTTTTTGAGGGAGGAGACAGAATGGAGATGTTACTCTTCATAGCTGCTCCGCCCAGATCCTTCCCATGCAGTAGGATCTATATGTATATGTGTTGGTGAGAAGTGGTAACTGATGCCCTTTACTCCCTCTGTTGTGCCACACCTGATCCATGGAGTACCTTGGGTACTTTGTATTTATTGTTTGTGATTTAAAGAAGTTACTAAGTCTGTGGGTTAATACCTTTCATCAAGGCTGGAAAATTCTCAACCAATTGTCCATCAGATACTACTTTTGCCTTATCACTCTCCTTTCCTTCTGTGACTCCAATTATATGAGATATAAAATTTTTAATGAGTCCCACCTTTCTCTTACATTCTAGTCTCTATTCCCCCCCCCCTTTTTAACTCTTTTTTAATTTATTTTTTATCGTACTTTTGATGAAGTCTTATAGAACAAACTAGCTTCTCGTTAAACAGTACATACATTGTTTTACGACATTGGTTAACAACCCCATGACATGTCAGTACTCTCCCTTCTTGACCTTGGTTTCCCTTTTACCAGCTTTTCTGTCCTCTCCTACCTTCTAGTCCTGCCCCTGGTTTAATGTGACCCTTTAGTTGTGTTTTGTTCTATGGGTCTGTCTAATCTTTGGCTGAAGGATGAACCTTGGAAGTGACTTCATTACTGAACTAAAAGGGTGTCCAGGGGCCATACTCTCGGGGTTTCTTCAGTCTCTGTCAAGCCAGTAAGTCTGGTCTTTTCTAGTTTATTAATTGTACTTTAGATGAAGGTTTACAGAAGAAACTAGTGTCTCATTAAACAGTACATATATTGTTTTATGACATTGATTAACAACCCCATGGCATATTAGTACTCTCCCTTCTCGACCTCAGACCAGTAATTCAGTCCCTAAGGGAGTTTGAATTAGTCCATGGACCTTCCATGACCTTACCCTGACTTCCCCATTATTGTCTTACCCTTCACCAAAGTTACTGCTTATCTATTGTATATTTAGTGTTTTCCACCCCCACCCATCCCCTCCCTTGTAACCATCAAAGATTGTTTCTTTTTGTGTGTAAACATTTTCTTGAGTTTTTATAGTAGTGGTCTCATACAATATTTTTCCTTTTGTGATTGGCTCATTTCACTCAGCAAAATGCCCTCCAGATTCGTCCATGTTGTGCGATGCTTCACAAATTCATCATTGTTCTTTATCATTGCAAATACTCCATTGTGAATATGTACCACAGTTTGTTTATACATTCATCTATTGATGGGCATTTAGGTTGTTTCCATCTTTTTGCTATTGTGAACAATGCTGCAATGAACATGGTTGTACGTGTGTCTATTCATGCAACACCTCTTATTTCTCTAGGATATATTCCCAGGAATGGAATTCCTGGATCATATGGTATTTCTCTTTCTAGCTTTCTAAGGAAGTGCCATATCGTTTTCCAAAAAAAAGTTGTATCATTTTGCATTTCCACCAGCGGTGCATAAGAGTCCCAATCTCCCCGCAACCTCTCCAAAATTTGTTATTTTCTGTTTTTTGATTCATGCCAGTAAGGACGGGATGAGATGGTGTCTCACTGTGGTTTTGATTTGCCTTTCTCTAATGTCTAGTGATCACAAGCATTTACTCCTATATCTGTTAGCAACTTGAATGTCTTCTTTGGTGAATTGTCTTTTCATTTCCTTTGCCCATTTTTTAATTGGATTATTTGGCTTTTTCTTGTAGAGGTGTTTGATTTTCCTGTGGATTTTAGAGATTAGAACTTTGTCGGATTTATAATAGGCAAATTTTTTTTTTCCCCAGACTGTAGGTTCTCTTTTTACTCTTTTGGTGAAATCTTTTGATGAGTGTGTTTAATTTTTAGAAGATTCCAGTTATCTAGTTATCTTCTGGAGTTTGTCGTTAGTTATGGTTTATATCCTGTTATTGCCCTGTATTCGATAGGGTCTCTAGCATTGATCCTATAATTTTATAGTTATTGGCTTTATATTTATGTCTTTGATCCATTTTGAATTAATTTTTGTATATGATGTGAGGTATGGGTCCTGTTTCATTTTTTTTGCAGATGTGACATCCAATATTGCCAGCACCATTTGTTAAAAAGACTATCTTTTCCGCATTTGATGGACTTTGGGGCCATGTTGAAGATTAGGTGTCCATAGGTGGGTGGATTTACATCTGGATTCTCAATTCTATTCCATTGGTCAATGTATCTGTCATTGTACCAGTACCAGGCTGTTTTGACTACTGTAGCTGTATAGGAGGTTCTGAGGTCAGGTAGCGTAAGTCCTCCTACTTTAATCTTCTTCTTCAATAATGCTTTACTTATCCCATGCCTTTTCCCTTTCCATAAAAAGTTAATGATTTTTTTTCTATCTTTTTAAAGAATGTTGTTGGTATTTGGATTGGGATTGCATTGTATTTGTAGACTGCTTTGGGTAGAATGTTGAGTCTACCTATCCATGAGCATGGTATGTTTTTCCATTTATGTGGATCCTTTCTGATTTCTTGCAGTAGTGTTTTGTAGTTTTCTTTATACATCTCAGGTTAGACTTATTCTGAAGTTTTTTAATTTTTTTAAGGGCTATTATAAATGGCATTGTTTTCTTGATTTCTTTTTCATTGTTCTCTTTATTGGTGTATAGGAATCCAAGTGATATTTGTATTTATCTTGTATCTTGCTACTCTGTTGAATTTTCTATTAGTTCCAGTAGTTTTCTTGTGGAGTCTTTTGGGTTTTCTATGCGTAGTGTCATATAATCTGCAAATAGGGACAGTTTTACTTTTTCATTACCAATTTAGATGCCTTTTAGTTCTTTTTCTTGCCGTATTATTCTAGCTAGGACTTCCAACACAATGTTAAATAAGAGTGGCAATAAAGGGAGTCCTTGTCTTGTTCCTGTTCTCAAGGGGAATGTTTTAAGCATCTCTCTGTTAAGAATGATGTTGGCTGTTGGTTTTGTATAAAAAAAAAACCCAGGGAGATGTCCTTTAATATGTTAAGGAATTTCCCTTCTATACCTATTTTTTCGAGAGTTATTATCAAGGTTGGGTGTTGGACTTTGCTGAATGCCTTTTCTGCATCGATTGAGATGATCATGTGATTCTTTTATTTATGTGGTAGATGACAATTGATTTTCTAATGTTGAACCATGCTTGCATAACTGGTATGAATCCTACTTAGTTGTGGTGTATTATTTTTTTATTTGATATGATGCAGAATTCTATTGGCTAGAATTTTGCTGAGAATTTTTACATCTATATTCATGACAGATATTGGTGCGTAATTTTTTTTTTTTTGATGTCTTTGCCTGCTTTTTGTATGAGGGTTATGCTGGCTTCATAGAATGAATTTGGAAGTATCCCTTCCTTTTCTATGTTCTGAAATAATCTAGCTCTTCTCCGAATGTTTGGTAGAATTCTCCAGTGAAGCCATCTGGGCCAGGGTTTTTTCTGGTTGTTGTCATTAGAAATTTTATTATTATTATTACCTTTTCAATCTCTTCTGTTGTTATGGGTTTGCTAAGATTTTCAGCATCAATTTGTGATAGTTTGGGTAGGTAGTGTGTTTCTAGAAATTTGTTCATTTCCTCTAGATTTTCAAATTTATTGGAGTATAGTTTTTCATAATACTCTGTCATGATAGTTTTTATTTCATTTCAGTCTGTTGTAACGTCCCCCATTTTGTTTCTTATTTGGGTTATTTGTGTCCTTTCCTGTTATTATTATTATTATGCTTTAAGTGAAAGTTTACAAATCAAGTCAATCTCTCACACAAAAACTTATATACACCTTCCTACGTACTACCCTTAATGAGACAGCCCGCTCCCTCTCTCCACTCTCTCTTTTTGTGTCCATTTGGCCAGCTTCTAACCCCGTCTACCATCTCATCTCCCCTCCAGGGAGGACATGCCAATATAGTCTCAACTGTCCACCTGATCCAAGAAGCTCACTCTTCACCAGCATCACTCTCCAACCCTTTGTCCAGTCCAATCCCTGTCTGATGATTTGGCTCTGGGAATGGTTCCTGTCCCGGGCCAACAGATGGTCTGAGAGCCATGACTACCGGGGTCCTTCTAGTCTCAGTCGGTCGATTAAGTCTGGTCTTTTTATGAGAATTTGGGGTCTGCATCCCACTGTTCTCCTGCTCCCTCAGTGGTTCTCTGTTGTGTTCCCTGTTAGGGCAGTCATCAGTTGTAGCCAGGCACCATCTAGCTCTTCTGGTCTCAGGATGATGTAGTATCTGGTTTAGGTGGCCCTTTCTGTCTCTAGGGCTCGTAATTAGCATGTGTCCTTGGTGTTCTTCATTCTCCTTTGATCCAGGTGGGTTGAGACCAATTGATGCATCTTAGATGGCCGCTTGCTAGCATTTAAGACCCCAGACACCTCTCTCCAAAGTAGGATGCAGAATGTTTTCTTAATAGATTTTATTGTGCCAATTGACTTAGATGTCCCCTGAAACCATGGAAACTTGTTTGCTTTTGGTTTAGTCCAGTGCTGACCTCGCCTCTATTGTGTGTTGTCTTTCCCTTCACCTAAAGTAGTTCTTATCTACTATCTAATTAGTGGATACCCCTTTCCCATCCTCCCTCCCTCCCCTCTATTGTAACCACCAAAGAATATTTCTTCTCTGTTTAAACTGTTTCTCAAGTTCTTATAATAGTGGTCTTATACAACATTTGTCCTTTTGCAACTGACTAATATCACTCAGCATAATGCCATCCAGGTTCCTCCATGTTATGAAATGATTCACAGATTCATCACTGTTCTTTATCAATGTGTAGTATTCCATTGTGTGAATATACCATAATTTATTTATCCATTCATCTGTTGATGGGCACCTTGGTTGCTTCCATCTTTTTGTTATTGTAAACAGTGTTGCAATGAACAGGGGTGTGCATATATCTGTTCTTGTAAAGGCTTTTATCTCTCTAGGATATATTCCAAGGAGTGGGATTGCTGGATCCTATGGTAGTTTTATTTCTAGCTTTCTAAGGAAGCACCAGATAGATTTCCAAAGTGGTTGTACCATTTCACTTTCCCACCAGCAGTGTATAGGTGTTCCAATCTCTCCACAGCCTCCCCAACATTCACTGTTTTGTGATTTTCAGATTAACGCCAGCCTTATTGAAGTGAGATGAAATCTTATTGTAGTTCTGATTTGCATTCCTCTAATGGCAAATGATCGTGAGCATTTCCTCATGTATCTGTTAGCTACCTGAATGTCTTCTTTAGTGAAGTTTCTGTTTATGTCTTTTGCCCATTTTTTAATTGGGTTATTTGTCTTTTTGCAGTTGAGTTTTTGCAGTATCATGTAGATTTTAGAGATCAGGTGCTAATCAGAAATGTCATAGCTAAAAACTTTTTCCCAGTCTGTAGATAATCTTCTTATTCTTTTGGTGAAGTCTTTGGATGAGCAGAGGAGTTTGATTTTTAGGAGCTCTTGGTTATCTGGTTTTTCTTCTGCATTGTTAGTAATGTTTTGTATACTGTTTATGCCATGTATTAGGGCTCCTAACATTGTCCCTATTTTTTCTTCCATGATCTTTATCGTTTTAGATTTTATATTTAGGTATTTGATTTATTTTGAACTCATTTTTGTGCATGGTGTGAAGTATGGGTCTTGTTTCATTTTTTTACAGATGGATATTCAGTTATGCCAGCACCATTTGTTAAAAAGACTGTCTTTTCCACATTTAACTTTTTGGGGCCTTTGTCAAATATCAACTGCTCATATGTGGATGGATTTATGTCTGGATTCTCAATTCTGTTGCATTGGTCTATGTATCTGTTGTTGTACCAGTATCAGGATGTTTTGACTACTGTGGTGGTATAATAGGTTCTAAAATCAGGTAGACTAAGGCCTCCCACTTTGTTCTTCTTTTTCAGTAATGTCTTATTTATCCGGGGCCTCTTTCCCTTCCATATGAAGTTGGTGATTTGTTTCTCCATGTCATTGAAAAATGTCATTGGAATTTAATTGGAATTGCATTGCATCTATATATTGCTTTTGGCATATATTTGGTATATATATATATATATATATATATTGCATTTTTATAATATTAAGTCTTCCTATCCATTAGCAAGGTATGTTTTCCACTTATGTAGCTCTCTCTTGGTTTCTTGCAGTAGTGTTTTGTAGTTTTCTTTTTGTAAGCCTTTTACATCTCTGGTAAGATTTATTCCTAAGTATTTAACCCTCTTGGGGGCTACTGCAAATGGTATTGATTTGGTGAAATCTGCTTTGATGTTCTTTTTGTTGGTATAGAGGAATCCAACTGATTTTTGTATGTTTATCTTGTATCCTGATACTCTGCTGAACTCTTCTATTAGTTTCAGTTTTTTTCTTGAGGGTTCCTTAGGGTATTCTGTGTATGAGATCATGTCATCTGCAAATAGAGGTAATTTTACTTCTTCCTTGCCAGTCTGGATTTCCTTTGTTTCTTTATCTAGTCTAATTGCTCTGGCTAGATCTTCCAGCCCAATGCTGAATAAGAGTGGTGATAAAGGGCATCCTTGTCTAGTTCCCGATCTCAAGGGGAATGCTTTCATGCTCTCTCCATTTAGGATGATGTTGGCCATTGGCTTTGTGTAAATGCCCTTTTTTATGTTGAGAAATTTTGGTTCTTTTCCTATTTTGCTGATAGCTTTTTTTTTATCATGAATGTGTGTTGAACCTTGTCAAATGCCTTTTCTGCATCAATTGATAAAATCATGTGATTCTTGTCTTTCGTTGTATTTATATGCTGGATTACATTAATTGTTTCTCTAATGTTGAACCATCCATGCATACCTGGTGTAATTCCCACTTGGTCATGGTGAATTATTTTTTTGATATGTTGTTGAATTTTATTGGCTAGAATTTTGTTGAGAGTTTTTGTATCTAAGTTCATGAGGGATATAGGTCTGTAATTTTGTTTTTTTGTGGTGTCTTTACCTGGTTTTGGTATCAGGGATATGGTTGCTTCATAGAATGAGTTTGGTAGTATTCTGTCCTTTTCTATGCTCTGAAATACCTTCAGTAGTAGTGGTGATACCTGTTCTCTGAAAGTTTGGTAGAACTCTGCAGTGAAGCCATCTGGACCAGGGTTTTTTTGTTGTTGTTGTTGGGAGTTTTTTGATTACATTTTCAATCTCTTCTTTTGTTATGGGTCTATTTAGTTGTTCCACCTCTGTTTGTGTCAGTTTAGGTAGTTAGTGTGTTTCTAGGAATTCATCCATTTCTTCTCAGCTTTCAAAATTGTCAGAGTACAATTTTTCATAGTAATCTGATATGATTCTTTTAATTTCCTTTGTCGTCTTTAACTCAATAACATCGCTGTTACCCTGTTTTGACCTTTTTTTTAAATCTTGCTTTGTTTTTTTTGATTTCCCTGTTTGGGTTGACTTCTGATTGCTCTGCCTAGTGTTCTAGTGTTGGGGTGATACCTGATATTATTGATTTTCTAACCAAAGAACTCCCTTTAGTATTTCTTGTAGTTTTGATTTGGTTTTTTGAATTCCTCAACTTGTGTTTATCTGGAAATGTCTTAATTTCGCCTTCATATTTAAGAGACAGTTTTTCGGGATATATGAAGCTTGGCTGGCAATTTTTTTTTGGTTCAATTTTTTAAGTAAGTCATCCCATTGCCTAACTGCCTGCATGGTTTCTGCTGTGTAGTCTGAGCTTATTCTTATTGGTTCTCCTTTGTAGGTGACTTTTCATTTATCCCTAGCTGCTCTTAAAATTATCTCTTTACCTTTGGTTTTGGCAAGTTTGATTATCATATGTCTTGGTGACTTTCTTTTAACATCTACCTTACGTGGAGTTTGATGAGCATCTTGGATAGATATCTTCTCATCTTTCACAATATCAGGGAATTTTTCTGCCATCAAATCTTCAACAATTCTCTCTCTATTTTCTGTTATCCCTCCCTGTTCTGGTACTCCAATCACTCGTAGGTTATTTCTCTTGATAAGTCCCACAAGATTCTTAAGATTTTTCATTTCTTAAATTCTTTTTTCTGATTTTTCTTCAAATATATTAATGCTAAGTGCTTTATCTTCAAGTTCAGAAATTCTGCCTTCCACTTGCTCAATTCTGCTCCTCTGACTTTCTATTGAGTTGTCTTCTGTAATTTTATTGTTAATCTTCTGAACTTCTGATTGCTGTCTGTCCATGGATTTTTCCAGCTTCTTAAATTTTTCATTATGTTCCTGAATAATCTTTTTAATTTCTTCAATTGCTTTATCTGTGTGTTCCTTGGTTTGTTCTGTGTATTGCCTCATTTAATTTCTGATGTCCTGAAGGGTTCTGTGTGTTAATCTTTTGTATTCTGCTGCTGGTAATTCCAGGAATGCATTTTCATCTAGAAGATCCCTGGATTCTTTGTACTGAGAGCTTGTTGAGGTGATCATGGTCTGTTTCTTTATGTGACTTGATATTGACTGTTGTCTCTGAGCCATCTGTAAGTTATTGTACTAGTTTATTTTATGTTTGCTTACTGTGTCATAGCTTCTTGCTTTGTTTTGTTTTGATACGCTCAAATGGGTTGCTTGAGTGAGCTAGCTTGATTATTTTCACCTTTGGAGCTCTGACGTCCTGTCCCCAGATGGCTAGAGCCGTTATCAGGTATATCAGTCTAGGATTCCATTCATTTTTCTTGTATGAATTCAGCTCAGTTGTCCAGGTAGCTGATCATCAAGTGTGTGGTACAGGCTCTGTACTACAGTCTTAGAGGGGCAGGGGTGATTGGTGTAGGTACTTGTATCTGGTTGCAGCAGGGGGTCACACTCTGAACAAGGCAGGGGGCTGAGAATTATTCCCCACATGTCTCTGAAGAAGTCGTGTTCCTGATTCCTAGAGCATACAGGTGGGTGTGTTCTGCATATGGACAATGGGCACCCAATGTTTTTGGTTGTAAGGACTGGCAGGTACCAGTTATTCTTGGGCACCTGTCGTGGGTGCCTGGGTAACCTGAGTGGAGGTACCAGTCCTTAGGCCCCTGATGTGGGTAGGTGAGGGGCCTGTTTAATAGGCAAAGCAGTGTCAAACATCAAACACCCAACTCTCCAGTTGGAGTCTGCCAACAAGGTCCTATTTTCCTGAGATAGGCCCCCACAGGGCCATGCAGAGGGGGAAAGGTCCTCAAAGTCCATGGTCCATTCATGCCTGGACAGGCGCTGCTTCTGTCCTGAGGTCTCCCAGTTAGAGGAGTTGGCGAACTATCTTTTCCCCCAATTGCCAATTTTTTTTCTTCTCCAAGGCTGGGAGGATGGCTCTAGGTGCTCAACAGGGCCTATCTCAGGGCCAGGGAATTCATCCACTGAAGCCCCCTTGGGGGTGGCGTGGGGGTCACAGTAAAATATACCCAAGCCCTTAGCTTTTGCTGAGAGTGCCGTTCTTTTCTGGTTCTGGAGGTGTGAGTAGGCTGTGTGGCTGCCTGCTTCTCCCTGAGGAAACTGCTGCTGAACGCTAGTACCAGGCCACTGCTGTCATTCCTGGAATGGTGACTGAGGGCTCCCTGCGATTCAGGTCCGGTAACTCCTCTCCACTTCTCAACCGTCTCTTTCTCCGCCTGCCCCTGAGTTCATTTTCTAAGCTTGCCTTTGATGCTCAGGGCTCCTAGCTTGTCATAAATATATTCATTTCACTTGTTTTTTCAAGTCTTCGTTGTAAAGAGGGCTCGCTGGAACCATCTGTCTATTCCATCATCTTGGCTCTTCCTCCCTCTCCAGTTTTTTTTTTTTTTTTGTCAATTTGCAAGTGCTTTTTCCATTTTGCTGATCCTTTAAAGAACAAACTTTTGGTTTTCTTGGTTCTTTATATTGTTTTTCTATTCTCTATCATGTATTTCTGCTCTGATCTTTATTATTTCCTTTCTCCTGGTGGCTATAGGCTTCTTTTGCTATTCTCTATTTGTTTGAGTTATGTAGCTAATGTTTTTATTGTTTCCCTTTCTTGTTTCCTGCTATGTGCATCTATTGCTATAAATTGACCTCCGAGCACTGCCTTTGCTGTGTCCCAAAGGTTTTGATATGATGTGTTTTCATTCTCATTTGATTCTCGAATTTTTTTATTCCATCTTTGATTTCTTCTATCACCCAGTGGTTTTTAAGTAGAGTATAAATTTTTTTTTTATTATTTAGTTTCCATGTAATTTTTTTCCCTTGCACTTCCTGTTATTAATTTCTACTTAGATGACGCTGTGATCAGCAAAGATACTTTGCATTATCTCAGTGTTTTGGATTTTGTTGAAGGTTGTTGTGTGGCCTAAGATGTGGTCTATTCTGGAGAACATTCCATGTGCAATAGAAAAGAATGTGTTCCTTGCAGCTGATGGGTGGAGTGATCTATATATGTCTGTGAGTTCAAGTTGGCTGCTTGTGGCCTTTAGATCTTCTATATCTTTGTTGAGTTGTTTTCTAGATAATCTGTCCTTTACGGAGAGTGGTGTGTTGATGTCTCCTAGTATTATAGTGGAACTGTCAACTTCTCTTTTCAGTGCTGTTAAAGTTTATGTATTTTGGAGCCCTGCCATTGGGGATATAGATATTTATTCTGGTTATGTCTTCATGCTGGATTGTCCCTTTAATCATGATATACTGCCCTTCTTTGTCTTTTATGGTGGATTTTGTTTTAAAGTCTATTTTTTCTGAGATTAGTATTGTCACTCCTGCTCTGTTTTGGTAGCTGTTCACTTGATTTTTTTTTTCCATCCTTTAATTTTTAATAAATTTATGTCTTTGTTTCTAAGGTGTGTCTCTTATAGACATTATGTTGACAGATCCTTTTTTTTTCATTAATTCTGTCAATCTCTGTCTCTTTATGGGTGCATTTAGGCCATTTACATTCAGTGTAATTATTGGTAAGCGTGAATTGATTGTTTTTTTTGTAGTTTTTTTTTTTTTTTTTGGTGCTGACAATTTTTTCCTCTTACTCTCCTGTGCTGAACTCCTTTTGTTTGTGGATCCTTTTTTCATTTATTTTGTTTTTCTTTTTCTGAGACTTTATGCTTTTCTTCTTTATTTTGATGAGTAGGTTTGTTAACTTTCCTTGTTGTTACCTTGAACTTTACCCTTTTCTTCCTAGGTTTGAGCCAGTCTATTGTTACTTGGTATCTCTTTGTGTTCCTCTCCATTAGAAAGTTCTATACCTACACCATTTATTCCCTCTTTTATTTTTGTGATGTAGTTGTCATTTGCAGATTAACCTCTCTTGTTCCCTGTTGTAAATCTTTTGGTTTTGGATAGTCCTTGAGAGTTCATTTCCTAGCTTGGTATCTGGCTGGTGGGATCTTGCTTCCTAGATTCAGGCTGTGGTCTGATGTTGTTTGTTTTCTAACTGAAGGTCTCATTTAATAGTTCTTGTAAGATTGGTTTGGTTTTTACGTATTTCCTTAACTTCTGTTTATCTGGAAATGTCCTAATTTCACCATCATATTTGAACAAGAGTTTTGCAGGATACATTATTCCTTGTTGGCATTTTTTTCTCTTTCAAGGTTTTATATGTGTCATCCCATTGCCTTCTTGCCTGCATGGTTTCTGCTGGGTAATCAGAGCTTAGTCTTATTGCTTCCCCTCAGTATGTGACTTTTCGTTTTTCTCAAGCTGCTCTTAGAATTCTTTCTTTGTCTTTGGTTTTAGTGAGTGTAATTATGATATGCGTTGGTGATTTTCTTTTAGAGTCTATCCTATATGGAGTTTCTTTGAGCTTCTTGGATGGTCAGCTTTTCAACTTTAATATAAGGGAAGTTTTCTGTCAGCAATCCTTCAGTGATCCTCTTTGTGTTTTCCATTTTCTACCCTGTTCTGCAAATCTGATCACTTGCAAATTTTTGCTTTTGATTTTATCCAACATAATTCCCTGTGTTTCTTCATTTTTCTTTGTTCTTTTTCCTCATTTTCCCTCAAAGTTGTATTCAAGTTTCTGTCTTTAATTTCACTGATCCTGTCTTCCATTGTTTCAAACCTGTTCATCGGCCCTTCTGTGACACTGTCCATTTATGATATCTTTTTGTTTATCTTTAGAGTTCTAGTTTTTATTTTTGTATGATTTCTACTTGTGAATTTATTTTGGCACTTTGTTCCTTATTACTTTCTTGAATATTTCCATAGTTTTGTCTGTACTTTCCATGAATTTGTCTCCATTTTTCATGAATTTGTCTATTTTTCCTCATTTTTGTCTGCTTTTTGCTTCAACTCTTGGATAGCTCTGAATATTAGAGATTTGAATTTCCTATCAGGTAGTTGTAGTGTCTTTTCTTCTATTGGAAAGTCATCTGATGTTTTATTTTGGATGCTTACTGGAACCATCCTGTCCTGTTTTTTAAAATGTTTTTGTATTGTCTGCTGTCTTTGGGACATTCAGTAGTTATTTTCTTCATTTATTGGTTGTAGATTTGTTTGTTTCTTCCTGCTTTTTTGTTTTATTTGGTTATGTCTGAGTAGGTGGGCTGTCCTTTGTTGTTTGCTTCCTCATCTGTGTACATGGTATTTTTCACCTCCTTGTCCAATAGTCAGGGCTCGTTGCTCAGCTCTGGTGAAGCAGGGTAGGTACAGCTGAAGGGGAGGGGTTGGGGTGAGTTGTTTGAGGCACGTATTGGAACTGACAAGATGAGCAGGAGGTCATTGCAAGGCAGGTTCCAGTAGGCCGTGCCCATGCTGCTTGAGAGGACATTGTTCAGTACATGGTGCAGATAGGCAGGAGGGAGGGAGGTGGTTGTAATGCATGGAACTAAGTTGGGTATGGAAAAAGAGAGAGGAGAGAGAAATAGGAGCATAAAAAAGAAAAAAAATGTGCTGAGGAAGCCTGCCTTTGGATTGGAGAGAAAGGAAACATAGAAATGAAGAAAAACAAGAAAGAAAAATAAATAAATAAACATTTAAAAAAAAACTGCCCCCAGGGATCCCATCAGCATGGCGGTTCAGGCCAGGGAAGCTTTTCCCCAGCTGAATGGTACTTCATAGCCTGTTAAGAAGAAGCAAAGATGGCACACAGAGTCAGGTGTTCAAGAGAAAGGAGAGGGAGGAGGTGAGAGGCAAGTAAGAAACCAAAAGAGGCCAGAAAAAGCAATACCAGCAACAAAGAAATGGCAGTGAAGAAGCCAGTCAGTGTTGGTGCAGTGAATCTGTATGGCAAGGTACCGGCACCTCCTGCGCTTGATCGTGGCCTGCTGGGAACCAGCAGATCGCCCACTGGGAAGCAGTGAATTGGCCCTCTAGAAAGCTGGGAATCAGCCCACCGAGAAGCTGCAGATCGGCCTGCCAGGAAGCAGCAAATTGGCCCTCCAGGAAGCCAGGAGTCCTCTACTAATTTTTGATTAAATGCTGATAATTATCTTTCTCTCTTTTTTCTTGACTTTTTTTTTTTTCTGATGGACAGATAGAATGGTAGTTGATCAACTTTATACAAGCTTGGATTTGCTAAGTCAAGACTAGGTTGCATACCAGGCCAGGCTTAGTCTACCTCTTGCTCACTTATGTTCCTCCAGTATTTTCAATTAACAACTTGGTGCATTTGTAAGGACTCTTTCCCCTGAGCTTTTATTTTTTTTCTCATAAAACTGCCAAGAAAATGTCACCCTTCACTTTTGAATCTTTTCTTTTAGTTTTTTAACTTCCAGCCTCATGTAGGCCTTATATTCTCCTAAGTTTCTGCCAATTAAACTAGCCACACACTAGAAGCTATCAGACAATCTGCCAAAATTCCTGCTGATTTTTCTGTACCCTTGTAGTAATGCTCCATAAGACTCCTTACTGGATCCATAGTCTCCTGCCTGCTGTCCATGCACCAAATCACTAAAAGCCAATGAAAATCTTATAAATTCTCTGAGATGATTCCCTCTTTGGAGTCTTAGCCCCTCTAGTTCTAATTGTCTCAGAACGTCAATGCTGCCTCCAAATAATATCTGTATTGAATCCAACTTTTCTATTGTTCTAGGCAAGAACACCAATCTGTTCTCAGACAGTCCATTTACTTATTCTAATTTAAGTCTACTTTGTTATTCTCTCTTGTATCATCCTGTATTATCCTCACAGCATTAACACAATATAAAATTATATGTTTATTTGTATTGCCACTGTTTTTTGCTTGCCTTCCCCACTTGATTATAAATTTTGTTTTTCCCTTGATTTTATCTTTATCGCCAATGATAGTGCCTGAAATGTAGAAGGCATTCAGTAAATAATTATTTAATCAAAGGATAAAAAAATATTTATTTAAGTATCATGAACTCCGAACTTGTAGGTATTTTGACACATGAAAATGTGAAGTGTCTTTCTAATCATTTCATGTACTAAATTCTTCTGGCAGCAGAGATATTGCTTTCCCCAAGTCCCCAAATCTAAATTTGCACTAACTTTGATGAAAAGACCATGTTCAATACCTTATCTTCTCTACTACTAACACAAACCAAAGACAGAGCCTAATATGCCTCTTTTGAGAAAGATACTGTAAATGTCTGAAAAGAGTTGGGATTTGGTGGTTGTGTAGTACATTGAAAAAGGCAGTACAATATACCTCTAGCTGCTGAATGACTCTTCAGCTTCTTTGCATGGATAATCCAACATATCCTGACTATAGGTGCTGGAGATAGAGAAAAAAGGTCCATCTAAACTCAAGTGTGATGGGATATCATTGTAGATATACTCTTCCCCTAGTGAAAATGAGTTAGAAAAGGAAGAATTTGGGGAAATTTGAAGACATTTTCTGAAAGTTTACATGAGCTTGTGTGTGTGTATTTAAACACTCTCAGTTACAATGAAGATTTGGAATACCCTTGCTTTCATTTTATCTTTGCTAGTCACAATTCTTGTTACCACAGATAACTGCATGTTGACAATATAGTTATAATTATTCTTCAAGGACAAATTTTTCAACATGCATATGTAGAAAACATTATACTTTTCAAGACAGTGGGGTAATTTAGTCAATAACTACTTCAGTGAACTCAATAGTGCTTTAGTGGACTGGAAGCACCAATGTGTATCCCTAGCATACTTTCTGTACATTCAAGGAATAATACCCACAGGAATTCCTGAATGACACTTGAATAAAGTTCTAGCAGAAATGTTCAATATTTTAAGCTTTGAGAAAGTTAGTTCCAAAGAATTTTCCATATTTCAACCCAAATTGTAGTGATTTCAATGTCTACTTCATATATGAAACAACACATATGCCTAGAATTCATCTTACATACTATTTTGAATTGAACATTTTTCATCAGAAATGCATATAAACCTCACTTTACATTAGGAAATGTATTTTCTTTGTAGTTTTGATATATGTTTCCCTCTGGCCACCTTTAAGAAATCTAATGTGACTAAGGGAAAATTTTAATTTATAAAATAAGACAGTGCTTCACTTTATATGATTGTGGGGAATACAGATGATTTTATGGAGAGAATAATTCATTTTCTTTTCATTGCATAAGGGCTTTATATAGAAAAAGTAATGTTGGTTTCTTTCTTTATCTGCTTACTGATGTGACCAGTTCTTCTGGCTTTAGTAATATATCAATAGCAGAACAAAAAAGAATAAGCATGGACATTCATTTGTACAATTGGAAGAAGCTTTAATTATTAAAAAAAAAAATCCAGAAAGGGTTATCAAATTCAGAAGACCATGTAAGTTTTCTCCAATAAGTGGAAAATTTCCAGGGCAATTGCATTTGGTGCAACCTGGGAGATAAGGAGATAGAATAAATACACAAATTGATTCCATTTACCTCTCTTGTGATGTTACTGATGTGTTGATATCCACTAGCTTCTTGAGGTTATAATAAAGAAAATAATTCTAAGGGTAAGATTAATAAACTGGGACTAGGTGTTGCTCATCATTTTAAGGTACTAATGAAGTGATGTATTAAGTAGATTAAGTGCAGACCAGGCAAATTTTAAAATAATTGCATTTTAATATCAATTGTTTCTATTTTTTTTTCCCCTAAGTCAAAAGTGTCCCACCAAATTTCTGGTTCTGGCTATGATGGGGTAGCCCCAATGTCCCATGTACTCACTCTTACAACTAGAAAAATTTGGACATTACACAGTAAATAAGCATACAGAACTACCTAGGGAAAGGTACTAGGGACTTTAGAAACAGCAGTGACTTCCCAGGTTTTCTTTATTGTCTCCCATATATCCTGAGGAAACTCTGGTGGCATAGTGGTTAAGAGCTATGGCTGCTAACCAAAAGGCGGGCAGTTCAAATCCAAAAAGCACTCCTCGGAAACCCTATGGGGCAGTTCTACTCCGTCCGATAGGGTTGCTATGAGTTGGAGTCGACTGGAAGGCAGTTTTTTTTTTTTTTTTAATATCCTGAAGAATACAAAAGCTTCCAGCATGGAACCACCAACAGGCATAAGCGAAGAAAGCTCCAAGAAAAGCCTGTTTACTGTAACCTAAACCTGTCACCTTCCAGCCAATTCCAGCTCATGGCTACCCCTATAGGACAGAGTAGAACTGCCCCATAGGGTTTCTGAAGCTGTAACCTTTATGGAAGCAGACTGCCACTTCTCTCTTCTGTGGAGTGATCAGCAGGTTCAAACTGATGATGACCTTTTAGTTAGCAGCCAAGTGCTTAACCACTGTACCAATGGGGCTTCATTTACTCCAGCCTAGGAAATGAGAAAAGGGTGGTCTAACACCAGAAAACCTTTTTGGCAATACATACCCTTGTCCAGCCAAACACCAGTGGAAAAGTTGCCTTTCCCCATGAATTCAATGAGGCCACATGGGGAGGTGATCTTCCACTCCAAAAACCAGGGCTTTAAACCAGTTCATTCTGGTTCAAACTTCTGAGAATTTGCGTTTTCACCCCTACTACTACTACTACCTATTGTCTTCAAGTTGATTCCAACTCATAGTGACTTTATAGAACAGAGTACAACTGCCCCCTAAGGTTTCCAAGGAGCAGCTAGTGGATTTGAACTGCCAACCTTTTGATTAGCAGCTGAGCCCTTAACCACTGTGTCACCAGGGTTCCATTTCCATCCCAGATATACTGAATATATATCTCCTGGTGCTCTTGTTAAAATGTACATTCTGATTTCCACCCCAGATATACTGAATAAGAATCTATATTTTAACAAGAGCACCAGGAGATTCTTATGTACAAAATGTAGTTTCTGTTTCAGTATATCTGGGGTGGAAATGCGAGTTCTCAGCAGGTATTTGAACTGGAATGAACCAGTTTGATGCCCTGCCAAAAATCAACCCTGTAAAAGCATGTTGTGACTTTCTAGTTCCCCTGCATGATGGTGCAGGTGAGATTAAGCAGTTATCTCATCTTTTATCTTTCTCTCAGTGGAAGCAGACAGCTCTCTGATTCCCCTGCTGGAGTAGTAACAGTGAAACCAAGCAGGGAGCTAATCTTTCATCCTCCACCTGATGGAAGCAGGAGCTGTTTTGATTTTTCTGCCAGAGTAGTGACATCAGATTTCAACATCAAGCTGATGCTCCACTCTCACTCAGCAGCAAAGAGTGTTAATGAAAGTGTGAGATGGGACTACTCTCCAATTGCCTTCACCCTCACCCCAGTGTCAGTGGGACTCAGTGAGGTACTATGCCTCCAACCTCACCAGGCATCAGTTAAATTAAACAAGGCTGCATGGGTTGAGGCTAGTACACACTCCACTTTCTCCCACCTCTGGTGTCAGTGGGGCCCAGTGGGGAGCTGAAACTCCACAACTACCTGGCATCAATGGGACTAAAACAGACATTATAAACAGTACTAGTCAGCACTCTACCTCTGCACCAGTGTCAACAGGTCCTAATATGAAGTGAGACTCATCCCCATTTGACATCAGTGAGACAGAGCAAGGTGATGCAAGTTCAGGATAGTCAATATTCTGCACCTCCACCCCCTCAGTCAGTGGGGTCCAGTGGGAAGCTGAGCCTCTACTCCCTCCTGGCATTCGTGAAGTGGAATGTGGTGGTGAAAGGTTGTACTAGTTGGCATTAACCTGCCCCCCCCTTAACTGTTAGAAACAGGGCTGAATGAGGAGCTCAGTGTGAGTCGAACCAGTGTGAGTGAGCTCTCTGCTTCTTTTACTCCTTGGTGTCAGTAGGGCTAAGCAGAGAACTGACATTATATTTCCCCCTACTTGGAAGTAAATAGGAGGTATGTATTGGTTCTCCATTGTCACAGAAAGTGTCACAGGTGCTGAAGAGAAGGGATTAATTATTACCCTACTGGTATGGAATGAGGCATTGTGATCCAGCACTCCATTTTTGCAGGGGTGGTGTCAGTATTGCCTAGAAGCAAGCTGAACATATGCATGCACCTATTCCTTATGGTACACCTCATCAGCAGTACTGACTGCTGAAAAAGATTAAACACAATCCACTGTCTTATAATATAATATACAAGTATCTATGGTACAGTCAAAATCACTTGTTATACCAAAACCCAGGAAAATCATAATATGAATGAGAAAGACAATCAACAGATGTCAATACAGAGATGAATCAGATGTTTGAGTTATCTGATAAAAATTTTAAAAGCAGTAATTATGAAAAATTTTTGCAAACAATTGTAAATTCTCTTGAAACAAATTAAAACAGAAAATTTCAGCAAAGAGATAAGAGTTATAAAAACCATATGCTTCTGTTTCTACAACAAGATGGAGTAAATCCGCTTTACCTTGCTCTTCTCCTCTAAATACAACTAAATATCCTGGAAATAATTTAGCAAATATCTATAAAATAACTATGAGGGGTGGAAAGAGGAAAATGTATTGACTACAGAACTCAGAAGCTGAATAACAACACTGTGGTAAGTTAGCTACATTTTGTTTTTATCTTCCATACATACTGGACTGGGCAAAGGCGATCCCTGTAGCTGAGAACCACAAGGCATACATGGAAAAAAATAAAAAGGAAATAAGAAAAGGCTGATTTCTCTGGACAAGTATATGGGAAATGGAAAGCCCAGTAAGAACTTAACAGGCAGACCCATACCCAAAAGCATCAGTGGCCAACCTGTGCACAGTAGCATGGCCAGCAAAACCTGATAAGGCTACTCATTCCCCACCTCACACTAGTTAGCAGTGGTGGCACAACTTACAATAACAGCATCACTAGCAGATCCTGGAAAGGCAAACCCATTCCTGCCTCACACCAACCAGCAGCAGTAGGCCTACTACACCTATGGCAGCAACACCAGCAGAGCCCAAGTGAATCATTTCATCTCCTGCCTCACAACCACTGGCAGTGATGAGCATAATCTTCATGCAGCAGTGGCAACAGCAGAAACAAGGTAGGCCAAGCCATCAACCACCCATACTCACCTACAGCAGAAGAAATATTCAAAGGAATAATGGCTGAAAACTTTCCAAATTTGGCGAAAGCCCCAATATACTCACAGCATAATTACTAGCAGAACCTGTTGAACTAGCCCGTTCTCTGCCCTACAGCCACCAACAGCAGCTGGTCTGATCTTTCCACAGTGGGAACATCAGTGGAGCCTAAGAAGGCCACCAAACCTAGATTTTAAATCCAAAAAAGAGTGACTGCTAAATGGAACGTTTTAACAGGATTAAGAGTCTTCTAACATAACATCCAGGTGTCCAGAAAACAACTGAAAATAGTCGTACAAGAATGATAACAATCACAACCTAAAGAATAATAAAATAAGATTCATCACACCAACAATGTGATGAATCAAATGTTGAAATTATCTGACACATATTTCAGAGCGGCCATCATAAAATTGTTTCAAGAAGTAATTATGATTTTCCTTGAAACAAATGGAAAAACTTAACAAAGATAGTTTATGAAAATGAACCCAATACATATTATAAAAAAAAATTTAAAAATAAAATAAGCAAAATAAAAATTATTGAAAGGACATTCAAGCAGCCAACAAGCACATGAAAAGATGCTCATGATCATCAGCCACTAGAGAGATGCAAATTGAAACTACAGTGAGATACCATCTCACTCCTGCAAAAATGGCACTGATCAAAAAAAAGAAAACAACAAATGCTGAGGAGGTTGTAGGGAGATTGAGACCCTGATCCACCACTGGAGGAATTGTAAAATGGCACAACTGCTATGGAAAATGGTATGGCACGTCTTCAAAAAGCTAGAAATAAAAATACCTTATGATCCAGTAATTCCACTCCTGGGTATACACCCTATAGATCTAAGATCTGTCACATGAATAGACATACACATACCTATCTTCATTGTAGCAATATTCACAGTAGTAAAAAGATGGAAACAACCTAAGTGCCCACCAACAGATGCATGGATAAACAAATTGTGGTACATACATACAATGGAATACTATGCAGCCATAAAGAATAATGTTGAATTCTCAAAACATAATATGGATAAATCTGGAGGACATTATGCTGAGTGAAATGTCAATCACAAATGGACAAATATTGTATGATCTCACTTATGAAAAGAAAAGAATAGATATACATACAGAAAGTAATGCTCTTTGATGGTTACCAAGTATGGGAGGGAGAATTAATTTCTAAATAGTAAAAAAAAAAAAAATAGTAGACACTTGCTATTTTTGGTGATGGGAAAGGCAGTAACAAATGCAGCTAAAGTCTGTACATCTTGACTAAGGTAAATGATGACACTAAGAAGTATACATGAATAAGGGCCTTTTTAGTAAATATTTTTTACTATAACATATACAATTTTCAAACAACAGCAATATCAACCAGAAAATATATGTGTGGTTTTTTTTTATATAGATAGATAAGTATGCATATATGTGTATAGGGAAGTGCATGTATGTACGTATGTGTGCACGTATCGGTGTATCTGCAGGTATAGCTATACATATGTTTGTGTTTCATATATATTCATATTTATAATAAAGCACAAAGGGGGCACAATTATGGGTGCTTCCCAGACATAACCAAACAACTCACAGGATTGGTTTACTGGGTTTGAAGGCTGAGAATCATGGTCTTATGGGACAACTTGATCAGTTGGCATAACATAGTACATAAAGTTTATGTTGTACATCCTAGTCTGGTGAGTAGTGTCTGGGGTCTTAGAAGCTTGCAAGCAACCATTTAAAATACAACTATTGGTATCTACTCATCTGGAGCAACAGAGAAAGAAAGGAAACCAAAGACTTAAAGAAGAAACTTCTGTACAGGATTAATAGCCCACACAAATTACAGATTTACCTATCCTGAGACTAGAAGAACTAGATGGTGCCTGTCTACTACTACCAACAGTTCTGACCAGGGACACAACAAATAGTTCTGGATAGGAGAAAATGTAGAACAAAACTCAATATCTTAAAAAAAAGGCCAGACTTCCTGGACCAGGAGAGATCAGAAGAACCCCCAAGACTATCTCCCTGGGACACTCTTTAAACCTGGAACAGAAACTGCACCTGGAGGTCACCTTTGAATTAAATAACATATCAGCTCATAAAATACAAAACATTACCTGTGAGTATTGTGCTCTTCAAAAAAAAAATCAAATATATGAGACCAAACGATTAACAGTAACCCTAAAGCAAAGATGAAAAGGTAAGGGGGGCAGGAAGGCTAGATTAATGGAAATGGAACAACCAGAATAGAAGTAATGAAAATGTTGACAGCTTGGGAAATATGTAACCAATGTCACTGAACAATATGCATAGAAATTATTAAATGGGAACTTAATTTGCTGTGTAAAATTTCACCAAGGACACAATATTATATAAAAGACATATATTGGAAGGGCTCAGTAGTACAGTGGAAATGACAGAAAATAGAATCAGTGAACTGGAAGATTGATTAACAGATTTAACTCAATCTGAAAAACAAAGAGAAAATATTCTGAAAAATAAAAATGAACAGAGACTCAGGGATCTATGGGACAGTAACACAAGATCTATCATTCATGTAATTTGAGGTCTAGAAATAGAGGAAAGAGAGACTATAACTGAAGAATTATTTTAAGAAATAATGGCTGAAAATTTTCCAAATCTGGTGAAAGGCAAGAACCTACAGATTCAATAAACTAAGTGAATCCCAAATAGGATAAACCCAAATAAATTTATGCCAAAAGGTAGCATAATTGAAGTTCTGAAAACTAAAGACATACAAAATTTATTAAAAGCAAGCAGAAAAAAATGATACATTAAAAATAGGGTGCATCAATTTAAATGACAGTGAATTTCTCATCTGAAACCATGGAGACCAGAAAAAAGTGACAGAACATTTTCCAATACTGAAAGAAAAGAATGGTCAGTTAAGAATCCTGTATCTGGCAAAACTACTCTTCAGGAATATAGGAGAAATAAAGAATTTCTTGGTTAAAAAGGATACTAAGGTATTTTTTTTTCCTGGCAAATCTACCTTCAAAGAATTGCTAAAAGAACTTCTCTAAGCAAAGAAAAGAATAAGATAAAAAATATTGGAACTTGAGAAAGACCAATAAAATAAAACAGAACAAACAAAAAATCAACCTGTACCTAAACGTCACACCTTATCAAAAATTAACTTGAAATAGATAATGGACTTTACACCAAAAACCTGATCCACAAAAGAAATAATCGATAAATCAGACATCATTGGAATTTTAAAAGTCGCTCTGCAAATGACTATGTTAAGAGGATGAAAAGACAAGCCACAGAATGGTAGCAAATCACAATCCAATGAAGAACTAGTATCTGGAATGCATAAAGAATTCTCAAAACACAGCAGTAAAAAAAAATAAAAAGAATCCAATGTAAAAATGGGCAAAAGACATGAGCAGACATTTTACCAAAGAGGATATAAAAAACCGACGACAAATAAGCACATGAAAAGATACTCAGCTTCATTAGCCATTTGGGAAATGCAAATTACAACATAATTAGTTATCACTACAGACCTATCAGAGTGGCTAAAACAAAATAAGAAAAAAAAAAGTAGTGGCAATATTAACTGGCAAGGATGTAGAACAAACAGGATAACTCAAACATCGCTGATGGAAGTGTAAAATGATACAGCTACTCTGGAAAAAAGTTTGGCAGTTTCCTATAAAACTAAACATGCAACTAACTTATGACCCAGCAATGACATTCTTGGGAAATTTACCCAGAGAAATGAAAACTTAATATTTACACAAAAATACAGGAATAGAAGCTTTGTAAGTAATAGTCAAAAGTGGGAACAACTCAAATGGTCTTTAATAACCCTTTCATTACTGAATTTTTACTTAAAAAATGTTTTTTGGATGCTATGTGTTTTCACTAATTATGGCATGCTGATTCAAAGAACAATTCAGAATTTTTCTGTATGAGTTACAGATTTTGAGATATAAGCCACCAAAAAGGTGAGTGGCAGTGTGGTGCACCAATCTGTGGTATGACAATACACCAGCAAAAGCTAAAAAGTTTATTGTGAGAGCCTTTCCATTAGGTTACATAAGAAACTTCTTGTTTTCCAAATATGACACAGAAAAACGAAAACAAACCCATCAAGACTCCCTAACTATCATGTAGAAAAGCCATAATCCTTCTTGCAAGCCTTACCTCACAGAAAAAAAGGCAAATGTTTACAAATCTAAAACATCCAGGAAACATCACCTTGATAGAATGCTCAATTTACACCACAATGAGCCTCCAACTCTGCTCTGCGGAGCTTCATGCATTTCACCTTGACGATAAATGCATTAGAACTAGAATAACATACTGCCTAAGAGGTCCAGAGGCATAAAAAGTGGCTGGTATATAGTTACACCAATAGTAGCAAAAGGGTTAAAGGAGAATGGATAACAGTTGAGTGGTTAAACAAATTCATCCAAACATCCATATCATGAAGCACTACTAAGCAATAAAAGGAAATGCAATTGATACACACGGTAGCTTGGATTAATCTACAGGGAATTATGCTAAGTAAAAAAAAAATCCCGAAAGTTCACATACTATATAATTTCATTTATATAACATTATAACATTCTCGAAATGACACAATTATAGTAATGGAGAACAGACTAGTGGTTGCCAGCAGTCAGGGACAAAGGGTAGAGGTAATGCTGATAAATGTGACTATAAAAGGGCAAGGAGCCTTGTAGAGAAGCAACTTTTCTGTATCAATGTCAACATCCTGGCTGTGATATTGTACTTTGGTTTTGCAAGAAGGTAAACTGGGCAAAGGGTACAAGATATCTGTCTGTGTTATTTCTTACAACTGCATGCGAATCTACAATTATTTCAGAAGAAACTATTTAATTTTAAAAAAGTGCTTTGCTCACTAGTAATAAGATTGTATTATCCAAAAGTAGAAAAATGCATGGCTTTTATTCACTGCTGTAGCTGCCTTTTGGTGTGCAAGTTTGGGCTGGAAGAATTTACCCTTTGAGACAATGTTCTTTCCTTGCACACTGCTATGCTTAACTAGCATGGAACTAATTAAGTTTGTAAGCACAAATATATCTCAATTTCCTGAGATCTTTCTATTTCTTCCAGCTACATGCTCTGGATTTTATGTTTTGTTAGCACATATTCCTCTCCAGTTGTTACATGGTGTATTTTTAAAATATTTTTATTTAGCTCAAACCTTGTACTTAGCAAATAGCAATTTGAATAAGATGAACCATGATAAAGAAACCATCAGGAACTTATGAGCTAGCAACTATTCTGCATGGAAGAAAGAGAATAGGCCAGAACACTCATGCATTATCTGTTTTGTGCTGTTGCAAGCAAACCTAGTTCGTACAACTTCCACCTGCTGCAATATTGTTATTCTATAGCTATCCTGTTTTCCTGCTTTTTTTTTTATCCTTTTGCATAATTATCACCAAGTATCCTGTATTCTATCTCTTTGCTCTTTCTTGCATGCAGAACATGTTTCCTGCAATCTGTTCTCTTTTCCCTGAGTGTCTTTCTTAAAGAAATCAGTTTGCATTGACACTGAGTAGACAGTAGAAAAGTCCTGCTGGGTGCCCTCACCATAACCTGATTTTCTTCCTATTTGTTCCATGGGAAATGGTTACCTGCAGTGTTTAAACACACTTTTAGACTGCTGATTCAGAACTAAACAACTTAAAAAGCATATAGAAATGGGATTTGCAGGATCATTTGGAACGTTAGAGCTTTTGCTCAAAGCATTTTTGAACAGCAGTGGTAGTTATTTTTATGTAGTGACAGTAAAGTTTGGGATGCAGAAATTCAATTCTGTTGTCCTAGTCATAGTATGCCATGCATGACTCCTAGATGGCATGCCCCGTCATGTTGGCATTTATAATTATTTTAAACTGTTCTTATTCACATAAAATGCTTCTCACAGTTCCCTAAAATCTTAATAGATTTTATTTCCAAAGGCATTTTTAACTAATTCTACAGATACATACTTCAGTAGGCACTGAAGAGCCCTTGAGATAGTTATTAAGCTTAGAATCACTTGGAGACTTGGTTGTGGTTTCACTCAAAAGTTATCAATACCAGATAACTCTTTGGTGATCTTTGTGAAAAAAGCTGCTAAAGTCTCAAGTAGAGGTAATCATGCAGGAAAATCACAATAGGGTAGTTAGTCGGTCTCTTCAGTGCCAAACTCAAATGAAAGTCTAAGAATTGAATGAATCATAAACACAATACAATCTGGCAGTGAGGTAAGCTCATATGGTAGCTCCCCACTCAAGATCTTCTAGTTTAAAAGTAAGATTCATTCCCAAATGAGGTTGTCCATCTAGTAATTTTCAGCATTATCAAGGTATTTCATTTAAATAAAGTCTTTGGGCAAGAAAAATAAGTTACAGATTCCTAGGCCCCATAGGTAATAAAAAGATCCTAAAGCCGGATCCTCATAGCTACTAGAAAATTAAACTTATGATTAATTAGAAAAAACCATAAGTGATGTGCTCATGCTATAAGGTGAAAAATGAAAAATGGTCAACAGTAGTAGCTTTTTTTTTTTTTTTCTGAGATTGCGATTACGGACTGAACCTTTGTTCTTCCAAAAGTTTTAGAAATTTTCATCACAAAATCTGACAAAGACAGAATTCCATTAGCCTATTTATATTCCCTATGCCTATACTCCTTGGAAACTATACCGGACAGTCTCGACAGCACTGGGTGGGTTTTTTACGCTATACTGGAAATGCTGGTGGTGTAGTGGTTAAGTGCTACAGCTGCTAACCCAAGGGACGGCAGTTCGAAACCACCAGGTGCTCCTTGGAAACTCTATGGGGCAGTTCTACTCTGTCCTATAGGGTTGCTATCAGTCGGAATCGACTCGACAGCACTGGGTTTGGTATGCCTACACTACACGATCTTAGTTAATTTAGGTTGATAGAAACTTATGATTATTGGTAGGGTAAGGTCCTTACTTTGTACATTTTCTTCAAAGAAACTTTGTTATTCCTAGTCCCCTGCACTTCCATATACATTTTCAATCATTTTGTTAATTTCCACAAACTATACCCTAAAAAAAATTTTTTTTATACCCTTACAATTTGATTATAATTGCATTAACTCAACAGATCAATTGGAGATAATTGATAGCAACAATATTAAGTATTTCTGTTCAAGAACAATGTATATCTCTATATTTACTTTAGCTCTTGTTAAAGTTTTATAATTTTCTTTTCAAATTTCTATTATGTTTGCCTTTAAATACTTACATAGTTGTTACTGAATATAACTTTAAAATTAAATTTTCTAACTGCTGCTGGTGTGGAGAAATGAAAGGGGCATCAGTGTATTGATCTTCTGTGCAGCCAACTTGACATATTCTATAAATTGTAATCATTTCTTTGTAGATTCTTTGGATCTCTATGCTTACACAATCACATCATCTTTGAATATTGAAAGTGTGTTTTTCATCTTCATCTTTAAACTTCGATTCCTTTTTTCCCTCTTTCTTGCACTAGCCAGGGTGTCAATTTTACGTTCAAATAAAAGAGGTGACAGCAGACATAGTTGTCCTTTTCCTGATTTTAAGTTAAATGTTTTCTATATATCATTAAGTGTGGGTGCTTGTTTACGTTTTGGGTAGTGACAGTCAGTTTAAGGAAGTTCTTCTATCCCTAGTTTGCTCAGGTTTTAATCATGAAATTTTATTGACTGCCTTGTGTGCATCTATTAAGATGTTAAATATTCATTTTACTCATAGTCAGTTAATGTGGTGAGTTATATTAATTGATTTTCTAACACTGAACAAACCTTGTTCATGATGTATTAGCCTTTTTACACATTGCTGGATTCATTTTGCTAATATTTTGTTTATTATTATTCCTCCGTGCTTACATTTCTGAAAATTTCTGGTATCAAAATTAAACTAGCTTCACAAAAAATTGTTCGGATGCACTCCTTCCTTTTACCTTAGCTTCAAGGGTGCTTAAGAATGGGTTTTTATGTTCCTTGAATATTTGGTATAAAACTTAACTATAAAATCATCTGGATCTAGCCTTTTGTGGGATAATTCTTAAGTGCAGATTCATTTATTAATGATTATAGAAATATTATATATATATATACCAGTTACATATGGAGCTTTAATTCAACTTTGTACCTTGTGTGGACCCTAGTCTGTCTCCTCTCCTCCACTTTTGACTGATTAAAATCAGGGATTGACTAATAGCACAAGAATTGCTACCGATTTCAATGTACCTTTTGGTATTCATGCTTTCTCATCATTTTCCCCTCTTACAACATCCCTTGTGATGCAGTGATTAAGAATTTGGCTGCTATTCAAAAAGTCGACAGTTTGAATCTACCATCTGTTCCTTGGAAACCCCATGGGGCAGTTCTACTCTGTCCTATAGAGTCGTTATGAGTCAGAATGGACTTGATGGCAATGGGGCATGACATAGCTTATTTCTCTAATATTTCTACTATATATTTGAACTGCTTTTAGTGTATGTTTTGCTGTGTATATTCTAAGTAACAACAATAAAATACATTTAAAAATGTTTAAAAAATTGTTATTCAGAGTTTTTAGTTGTTTTGTAAAAGGAGGGATTTTCCAAAAGATTTAGTACACCATTTTGCCACAATCTTAAATTCTTCATCACTCTCTTTCATAAGTTGCTCTTTACAGGTCATATAACATATATATGTTGATCTTGTCCTTCTTAGTTCTTGTGTAGATAATGTGTTCATTTACGTGATATCCTGAAACCAGTCTTTGGAGATGAATATTCCACATTTTAGTTCTCAAGATATAGGTTCTAAAAACCTTAACTTATTTGCTAGCAAGTGGCCACCTAAGATGCATCAATTGGTCTCAACCCACCTGGAGCAAAGGAGAATAAAGAACACCAAAGACACAAGGTAATTATGAACCCAAGAGACAGAAAGGGCCACATAAACCAGAGACTACATCAGCCTGAGACCAGAAGAACTCTATGGTGCCCGGTCACAACCGATGACAGCCATGACAGGGAACACAACAGAGAGAGGGACCAAGAGAGCAGTGGGATGCAGACCCAAAATTCTTGTAAAAAGAACAGACTTAATGGTCACAATGGGACTAGAAGGACCCCTGAGGCCATGGTCCCCAGACCATGTTAGTCCAAGACAGGAACCATTCCCAAAGCCAACTGTTCAGACAGGGATTAGACCGGACTACGGGATAGAAAATGAAGCTGGTGAAGACTGAGCTTTTTGCATCAAGTAGACACATGAGACTATGTGGGCAGCTCCTGTCTGAAGTGGAGATGACAGGGCAGAGTGGGTCAGAAGCTGGCTGAATGGACACGAAAATAGAGGGTAGAGAGAAGGGGCGTGCTGTCTCATTAGAAGGAGAGCAACTAGGAGTATATGGCAAGGTGTTCATAAATTTTTATAAGAGAAAAAAACTTCTAAGTTATTTACATCTTAAAATTATATGCGGCATGCAGAAAGTGTGATGAGTAAACAAATCCTAACTACTTGGTTAAAAACTTAGTGCGTGTTACTTTACCAGTTTGATTTTCAAAGACCTGCTCTTGGACTTGTAGTCATTGTTCAGTTGTGCCTTCCAAATCTCTCTCCCTTTGGATATTTTCTTTCTGGAAAAAATAAGGAGGAAAATTCTGGAGATGTAGTGTAGGATATGAATCAGAGACATTTAATATACAATAGGAAATAGAATGAAATAGATAAGAAGAATAAAACAGAAAAAAAGAGGCAAAATACTTAGTGTTGGACAAATAAGGGGACATAAATTCTGGGGATAAATAGGAAATGATAAGTAAAGGGGAGGGATAAGATGGGAGTGAGGGGTCAAACAGAAAAGACAGCAAGAAATAGCACTGGGAAGAATGGATGAGAGGAGCCCTGGTGGCACAGTGATTAAAGCGCTCGAATACTGTCTTAGTCATCTAGTGCTGCTGTAACAGAAATACCACAAGTGCATGGCTTTAACAAAGAGAAATTTATTCTCTCACAGTCTAGTAGGTTACAAGTCCAAATTCAGGGGGTCAGCTCCAGCAGAAGGCTTTCTCTGTTGGCTCTGGAAGAAGGTTCCTTGTTATGAATCTTCCCAAGGTCGAGGAGCTTCTCAGGCAGAGGGACCCCGTGTCCAAAGGATGCGCTCTGCTCCCAGTGCTGCTTTCTTGGTGGTATGAGGTCCGGAACTCTCTGCTTGCTTCCCTTCCCTTCCCTTTTTATCTCTTGAGAGATAAAAGTGAAACTCCCTTTACATTGCATCAGGGATGTGACCTGGGTAAGGGTGGTGTTACAATCCCACCCTAATCCTTTTAACAAAAAATTACAATCACAAAATGGAGGACATCCACACAGTGCTGGAAATCATAGCCCAGCCAAATTGATACACACATTTTTGGAGGTACATAATTCAATCCATGACCGCTAGTAACCAAAAGGTTGACAGTTTGAACCCAGCAGCTGCTCTGTGGGAGAAAGATGTGAAGGTCTACTTCCATAAAGATTTACAGCTTTGGAAACCCTATGGCAGTTCTACTCTGTCCTATAGGGTCGCTACGAGTTGAAATTGACTCAATGGCAGTGGGTCCAGTTTGGTTTTTGTTTAGAATGGGTGAAGGGAAGGGGAGATATGAGCATGTGGAAAAAGATTTAGATGAATGGAGGAGAGCTCAAGATTTGTTTTAAAAGTCCTGTTTCTACTTCAACTTCATAGGCCCCCACTGGGAAATTGGTAGATTATTTCTCAGGGTTAACAGTATATCTGGTTACTATAATTTATGGCCTTACTTCAGCAAATTTCTATCTCTTTCTCTCTCTTGCTTAAGGGTGGTTCCGTTTCTCTCATAAAGTAAAGGACATTTATAATATAAATTTTCTGATTAGAGGCTATTTTTATTTCTTATTCATGTTTATGTCCTCAGTAGATAAAGCTTCCCAGAATTTTGACCTATGGATAAGGAGATTTATCTGCCAATTTGGAAAATGAAGAACAGGCACCAGATTCATTATTGGGTGCCTCCATTATCACCATGACAAGCTCAGAGTTACTTTAAATTTCCATCTCTTTGCCTTCATAGTTATTCTTCTTTATTCAGGAGATTTCTGTTCTGAGTTGAATCCTTCCTTCTGATGTGTTAGCCAAACCCTCATCTCCAGTAAACCACTCTCCTTGGATTGTAAACTATGTGAGGCTTTCTTGATACCTTGGAGCCCTGGTGTCACAGTGGTTAAGAGCTTGACTGCTAACCAAGTGGTCAGCAGTTAGAATCCACCAGCTGCTCTTTGGAAACCCTTTGGGTGGTTCTACTCTGACCTATAAGGTCCTGTATAGGGTCGCTATGAGTCAGAATTGACTCCATGGCAATGGGCATTTTTTTTTGTTTTGCTTTGATACCTTGCTCTAACCAGTGGTTGCATGACTTTCTCAAACTAGGCTTCTTTGTTGAAAAGAAGCTTGTCTCCATTGCTCTTTATCCTGGTCCCCAGTCAATACTCCAGGGTGTTGGTATCAGCAAAGTGCCAAGTCAGCATTATATTTCCTTAATCCTCTCCTGAAATTATTAAGTCTGCTTAGGGCTTGGGCTCTTTCTTGTTGTATCAGCTTCATGAAAAATAAAATGAAAATGGTAGTAGTTGATTGTAGAACTTATGAAATTTCTTAAAATAAAAACAAAAGCTTTATGTGTGAATTTCATAAGCTCATACTTAACAGTTTCCCTATGAGTTTCAACTCAGAACAGAAAGCTCCTGAATAAAGAAGCACAACTATAAAGGCAAAAAAGAAAAAGCAAAACCAACCAAGCCTGTTGCTGTTGAGTCGATTCTGACTCATAGCGACTCTATAGGACAGAGTAGAACTGCCCCATAGGGTTTCCAAGGAGCGGCTGGTGGATTTGAACTGCTGACCTTTTGGTTAGCAGCTGAGCTCTCAAACACTACACCACTGAGGCACCCCATGAAGACAAAGAAACGGAAATTAGAAGTGGCTTGGAGTCTGACATGGTGATAACGGAGGTAGTCAACAATGAATCTGGTGCCTATTCTCCATGTTCCAATACAGTCTACTGGAAGTATTATATTTACTATTTTTTGTCTCTGGATTAACCTGAACCAGGAAATTCAAAAGCAGTAGAAAAGTGAAGATAAAACCATATTACCCGAAAATATACTGTCTTTGATACCATTTCTCATTCCATTAACTGCTTATCATTTTTATGTTAATTTGACTTATTAATCAGTGTTACATCTTTTCATAGTTTTGCCATGTAGCACAATTTAGAGCATTTTGAATCTTCCGTATATACAAGTTCTGTACTCAGTGATACACTAATCATGGTTAAGTTTTACAAGAAGTTACAAATTTGAAAACAGTTTTAAAGGTGTTTTAGGTAACTAGTGTAGCTATAACAGAAATACCACAAGTGAGTGGCTTTAAAGACCAGAAATTTACTTGCTTATACTTCTATAGGCTAGAAGTTCAAATCAGGGTCTCAGCCATGTTGGTTCCTTCTATGTCAGTAGCCATGGGCATTCCTTGATTCCTTAGAAACCCTCACATGGCACCTGTCTTTCCCCATGTATGCATGTATCTGTGTCTAATCTTTTTTTTTATGATTTAGAAATGGTCAGATTTAGAACACACCCTAGTTAGGAATGATCTAATTAATATAACAAAGAAAATTCTATTTCCAAACAGAATCAAATCCACAGTTATAGAGGTAAGGATTCCAACACATATTTGGGGGGCAACAACTTAATCCAAAACAGAAAGTAAGTACATTTAGGGAATGAAACATAGATATTGAAAATTACTTGAAAATAATGAGGTTTAAAAGAGAAAAAAAGTACAAACTGATTCTATGACAATGCTAGTTCTAGAATCCATGGTCCAACTAAAAGAGTCTAAATTTTTAAACTCAATCACCTTTTTGTTATTACAATTTTGCCTCTGCTTGTCACTTTGTTTTTACTCACCTGTAATGCTTCTGAAATCAAATAGATATTTTGACAGGTCACCACTTTTACTAAATACATGATATGAGATATGAAATTTCAAATAGTACAGTTTAATTATTTAAATTCACTAATTGATTAATTGATAAAGAAAGAAACAGATAATACTGACAATATTTATTTCACTCTTCTGATATATAATTTAAACTCACCAGGCATTTATAACTTGTATTTAAGTAATCAAAACTCTTTCAACAATGTGTATTTGGTGCAGCTCCAAGATAATCATGACAAAAACAAATCGAGGCATACAATAATCTGTGATACCTGTGATAATTGATAAAATTGTATTGGCCAAGCCAAATCAAGTTACTATAATTTCTCTGTGGTTTAACAGAGAAAGTTTTCTAGCTGTATGGTCTTTAGGTGTTTAAATCATCTTTGGGTATTTCTTTTAAATATTTTAACTTGAAAAATTCTTACCTTATAGAGTAGATTATGGTAAAATAGAGGGTCAGTGAAAAAGAGGAAGACCCTCAAAGAAATGGATTTGCACAACGGCTGCAACGATGGGCTCAAATACAGCAACGATTGTGAGGACAGTGCAGGACTGGGCAGTGTTTCATTCTGTTGTACATAGGATAGCTATGAGTCAGAATCGACTTGATGGCACCTAACAACAACAACAACAACAAAATGGAGTAGATAGCTGTTGTTTTTTGCCCAGCCTATTTCTTCTGGTAAAACAAGTATCTTGTATTTCCATTGAGGAATATCCTATTCTTCACTCTCAGTCTATGTCTTCTGTGTGAGATTAAGACTACTCCAAACCTTCAAGGCTTAACCTTCATTAGCCTAAGCCATTTCTTTGGCCTCAATCAGTGATTGTATTAGGGATAAGCAACTGGCCTACTGCAGCCAATAAAATTCAATCAAATTTTTGCTGAGATTCATGGAATGAAGCCTGCTTTTCTTTTTGCTTGGATTGAAACATGAGGTGATATAGGCACAGCTGCCAGCTGCCACCACCTTCTGATACAGTAGGACTTGGGTATGAAGCCAATCCAGCCAAAGGTGGTAAAGACATATAGATGAACTGTGTCTTGATGACATCATTGAACCCTAAATACAGCTGTTCCTCATGCTAGATCTACCCTTGGACTTTTCAGTTGTTACAGTTGTTAAACTGTGCATATAATCCTTTTTTTTTGTTTGTTTCATACACTATGTGTTGAGTTTTCTGTTACTTGAAACTAAAATATTTCTAAAAGAAAAACCTTACTGGCAGTTGTTAATGGGTCAAATGTGACTGAACAAGTAAAATTAGAGTAAATAGGTAATGTTGTCCAAATTTGGAACATGTTAAAACATTTTTCTCTTCTTCAGAATTTGCATACTGCTTGAAATATTTTTAAATTAAAAAAATCAAATTTTATAAATGTAATTTTCAGTTGGATCATTACACATATACATGAAAGCAAAGACGGTACTTACAGCCTTAATGATTTTCAGATACTCATTTAGTAAATGTTACTTTTAAGAAGTGAGTAGGGGGTAAAGAATTTTTCATTCTCAGTACACCCACAGATACTTTGAAAATACTATGTGTTTGGTAATCTCTTTGCCTCTCCATTGCCTATCCTAGTGACGTGAACATATAAACAGCTAAATGAGTGTTTACTACAATAAATTTAAGGATTTAGATAAAACTTTTAATACAGTAAATTCTGCATCTTGTCCTCAGTACTTGTTTTAATAATAACAATAATATCTATTTTGTATCAATCGCTTATTATGTGTCAAGCATTATGCTAAGTGATTTCTACACAATTAACTCATAACTGAGACAACAATTCTATGAAATGAGCATTGTGATTTCCATGGAGCATATATGGAAAGTAGGCTCAGAAAGTTTGAATAATTTGCCTGAGATAACATAGCTGGTAAGTAACAGAGCAGGATTTGGATTTGGCTATATGACTCCATGCCTAAGTTTTAACCACTGTGCCACTTGATCCTAAAGTCCATAACTTAAACACTGCTCAAAACTGCCTTTAAGCCAAACGTACAAAACGAAACAAAACAAGCTAATAAAACACGGATTGAAGAAGAAGAAAGGAGATAGAGAATAAGAATGGGCCAAAACATCAAGGAAAGATAGCAAAGAGTAAAATACTTTTAATAAAGAAGAAAATCATGAGTATATAATAAGAGAAATAAACATACTTCAAATCAGATCTGATATCCTACCATTTGGACAACTGTTATTCAAAAAACATCTAGGATTGATTATACACAAGTACATAAAAGTCCTCAAGTTCAGAATTAGATGTTAAAATGAAATTTAACGTAAAATAGGGAAAAAAAATCATAAAACATGACAGATTTTACTTAAGAGGTACCTGGGGAGATAACACATTTTGGCGACATATGTTAGGCTGTGTATGAAGAACCAACATTTACAATAAAATACAACTCTCTTAAAAATAGGCTATGCCAGATTCCCTGGTAAGATTTCTAAAGATTCTGTTATTGAATTTGCATACTGCTTAACAATATTTTTAAATTAAAAAAATCAAATTTTAGAAAAGTGATTTTCAATTGGATCATTACACATTTGCATGAAAGCAAAGACAGTAATTACAGTCTTAATGATTTTCGCACACTGATTAAAGTCATAGTAATGTCAGATACTAGAACATGCTGACTTCAATAATTAATTTCTCCAATATGTTTTTCTCTTTGGAAATAAAGGTAGACTCATTTATATGCAGCTAGTTTGCAGCTTTAAAATATGTGAAATATTTGAGAGTTCTCTCCTATGTTGAACCAATCTCTCTTAATATAATGACTCTGATGCTTCAAGGAGTGATCTAGGTCTAAGAGTAGACTTACAGTGAACTGACACAGCTGAAAAAGGTTGAGGTAGTGTATCAGCCTTCAATAGGGCAATTTCATTTAAAAAGATTGCCAGCAATCATTAAATTTGACCACTGTAGAATTCAGTGAACTCAACAAAATTAGTAAACTAAATCAAGATGAACTATATGTACATAAGAGTACAAGGAAAGAATATGGCTTCTTTTTTTTTTTTTATAAAGTTCCACATGAAACTAAAGATCAGCTGTTTAGTAGATAATGCTCAATGTCTTATATTCTATGAAATCTGAGACACGACATCATATCTGACTTCTTGAAAGAATTCAACAAATTTGACTATAAGCCTACTTCAATCACAAAACAGAGACTCATTCAAATCAATTCTACCAGGATAAAAATTCAGAGAAAAATTGAGAAGGCCTCTGAGTGACCACAATGTAAAGAAGCTGGAATGCTTAGCTATGAGCAATGAGGTCATAATTATACTTCAAATGTATCCTGAAAGCCAAGCTCCTGCATCTGTGGTCAATTAATCTTCAATAAGGGTGCTAAGTCCATCAAATGGGAAAAAAAAAACAGTCTCTTTAATAAATGGCTCTGGGACAGTTAGACCCATACATTACATCATATAAAAAAACTAACTCAAAATGGATCAAAGGCCTAAATGTAGGACCTAAAACCATAAAACTCTTAAAGAAAGCATAGGAGTAATGCTTCAGGACCTAGTCTTCAATAATGGATTCTTAGATATGACACCAAAAGCACAGGCAACAAAAGACAAAGTAGATAAATGAGATCTTATAAAAATGAAAGACTTCTGCACATCAATGGAATTTATCAACAAAGTGAAGAGATAATTTACAGAATGGGAGGAAATTTGGGGGGACCATATATCAGATAAGGGTTTCAGATCTAAAATATATAAAGAATTCCTACAACTTAACAAGAAAAAGACAACTCAAATGAAAAATGGGCAAAGAACCTAAATAGACATTTCACCAAACAGGATATGCAAATGGCCAACAAGCTCATGAAAAGATGTTCAACGTTATTTGCCATTAACGTGAAGAGTTGACTCTGACTCATAGTGTCCTTATAAGACAGAGGAGAACTGCCCCATAGGTTTTCCTAGGCTTTAATCTTTAGGGAAGCAGACTGCCACATCTTTCTTCTGTGGAGCAGCTGGTAGGTTTGTACCATCTACCTTCTGGTTAGCAGCCGAGAGCTTAATGATTATGCTATCAGGGAGATACAAATCCAAATCACAATGAGATACCACTTGATTGCCACTAGGATGGCTAAGATTAAAAAAAAAACTGAAAAATAAATGTTGGTTGTGCATTCCTCTTTGGTGAGAGGTGTCTTGGGTCTTAAATGCTAGCAAGCAGGCACCTAAGATGCATAAATTGGTCTCAACCCACCTGGAGCAAAGGAGAATGAAGAACACCAAAGACACAAGGTAAATATGAGCCCAAGAGACAGAAAGGGCCACATAAACCAGAGACTCCACCAGCCTGAGACCAGAAGAACTAGATGGTGCCCAGCTACCACCTATCACTGCCCTGACGGAGAACACAACAGAGAATCCCTGAGGGAGCAGGAGAAAAGTGGGATGCAGACCTCAAATTCTAGAAAAAGACCAGACTTCATGGTCTGATTGAGACTGGAGGGACCCCAGAGTTCATGGCCCCCAGACTCTCTGTTAGCCTAAAATTAAAACCATTCCTTAAGCCAACTCTTCAAAGATTAGACTGGACTATAAGACATAAAATCATGCTGGTGAGGAGTGTGCGTCTTAGCTCAAGTAGACACATGAAACTATATGGGCAGCTCCTGTCTGGAGGTGTGATGAGAAGACAAAAAGGGACAGAAGCTGGGTGAATGGACACGGGGAATACAGGGTGGAGAGGAGGAATGTGCTGTCTCATTAAGGGGAGAGCAGTTGTACGTATGGCTTTTTGTGTGAGAGATTGACTTGATTTGTAAACTTTCACCTAAAGCCCAATAAATAAATTAAAAAAATAAAAATTAAAACATAAATGTTGGTCAGGATGTGGAGAAATCAGAACCCATATCTATTACCAGTTGGAATGCAAAATTGTACAGCAATTCTGGAAGAAGTTATGGCAATTTCTCAAAAAAGTTAAATATAAAGCTACCATATCACTCTTATCACTTAGTAATTCCTCTCTTGGGTCTATACCCAAGAGACCTGAAAGCAACATCAGTAACAGACATAGGTGCACCAATGTTCATTGCAGCATTATTCAAAATAGCTAAAAGGTAGAAACGACAGAAATGTCCCTCAACAGATAAACAGAATGTGGTATTTACATACAATGGATTTTTACTCTACCTTAAAGAGAAACAAAGTCCTGATACATGCCACAACATGTATGAACCTTGAAAACATTATTCTAAGTGAAATAAGTCAATCACAAAAGGACAAATAATGTAGGATATCTCGAATATAAAATTCCTAGAATAGGCAAAGCTATGGAGATTAGAGTTTAATAGTGTTTACCAGAGGCAGGAGGGACAGGAAAGGGGAAAATCATTGTTTACGTAGCATAGTGTTTTTTGCTTATGGAGGTGGAAAATTTGGCACAGAGTGTTGGTGGTTGTTCCACAGCATGATTGATGTAATTGGTTTTATTGAATTGTACACATGAAAAAATGCCGAATTGGCTAATGTTGCTTTCTTCATATTTTTACAACAATAAATTGAACATAACTTGAAACAGTGCACCATTCTTTGAGGACTCCTAAAGAGCTGGAACATCGAAATGATACTGATAAGATAGACAGAGAAAAAGGTTAAAATTAGGGGAGTGTGGAGTCATGAGAACCAAAAGTAGTGTTTCAAGAAGGTCAAGTACATTGAGGACTGAGAATTGATCCTCAGTTTTGGGTATCTGAAAGTTTTTGGTGATCTTAAAAAGAGTAGTTTTGTGAAGTGATGAAAGGGTATGGATAGTAGATTAGAAAGGATGTTTTAACAGGGGTGATGAGGAAGTGAGGAAATGGAAATGGCTTTGAAATCTGTCTCCACCATTTATACCTGTACGAGGCATTTCACCACTCTCAGCTTCCATTTCCCTGTCTCTACCATGAGGATGGAAACCCTGGTGGCATAGTGGTTAAGAGCTACAGCTGCTAACCAAAAGGTCGGCAGTTCGAATCAACTAGGCGCTCCTTGTAAACTCTATGGGACAGTTCTGCTCTGCCCTATATGGTCTCTGTAAGAATTAATATTCAATACACCTACTGAAAATATTAAAGACCACACTTACCATATTGATTCCTCGTGATAATAAACGTTGAAAACTAACGCATATATGATTCACCCAACATGAACCTGATTTAAGAAGCATGATTTTTACCAGGTTCGCCATGCACCACCAAGGCAGGAATAGCATGCAATCCTTTCGCACCAGTTACGCAGTAAATCATATACAAAAAAATATTGTGAGAAGAGTTGTCAAATGACTTGATGAAACCTTGATATAGTGACTATAGCAAGCCCTGAATCTAGGAATCTCTCATAAGAAAGAAGAAAGTGTTGTTTCCTTCATTTGTTTTTGTTTTTCCAATGACATATATTTAAAAAAACATTTAAATGCCAGGGTGAGATGCTAGATATCGACATGAGTTGCTGATGCAATCAATATTACAACAAAAATAAATATTTGCTCTCAATTCAGAATTAGTGAAGCAGCAGCTTCCTGGACAAGCCATAATTTCCCCCATTCAAAGCTGAAGAAAACTGCCGTATAAAATATTACTGTTAGTCTAATCCTGAAGACACCGCAGAGCAAACTGGTGTCTCAAAGGCAGTGAGATTTTAAGCAGGTTCTTGGAATAGGCCTAAGGACAGGTAACGTAAAGTGTATGCTACAAAGATGTTTTGACAATATGATAGATAAGGGCCCTAAGGGGAGAAAAGGTGCAGATCAAGCAATCCCTGAAGTTGCACATTTTAGACCCCCATGGAGTTGCAATATCATCAAAATCAAGAGGTGGTGTTAGAGTCCTGAGGACCTCTGCTCACACCTGCAACTTTGGATTATGATCCCATTTGGCAAGGCTGGGACCAGGGCCAATCAGGTACAACTCTCAGCAAGCAGCTCCTGTGAAACAAGCCAAGACCAAAAACCAAACCCAGTGCTTTCGAGTCAATTCCGACTCATAGCGGCCCTATAAGACAGAGTAGAACTGCCCCACAGAGTTTCCAAGGAGCGCCTGGCGGATTTGAGTTGCAGACCCTTTTGGTTAGCAGCCGTAGCACTTAACCACTACGCCACCAGGGTTTCCATGAAACAAACAGGCCACAGTAAAATCTGGACACAACCTGGAGAAAATCTTTCTGTCAGAAAGAGAGTTATTGTAGGTATGCTTTTGTTGTTGTTGTTGTGTGTGTTTTCCCTCAGAGATACTCAGATCAATGATAATACAAGTGATTATTTTATATGGAGAACAAAGCAAAAGAAAGTAAGTAAATAAATAAATAACACCCAAATCAATTGCAAGTTAGACAGCCAAATTAAAAAAAAAAATAGCCTTTAGTGATATTTTTTTTTTAATCTCTGTGAAATTTATTGTTTGAGCACATAGGAAAGTTTCTGGCAAAGAGGAGTTATAAAAGATTTGATTGACATCTTCAAAGTTGCAAAGGGGGGTAATAAAATCTTGTTAGGCCTTCCTTTTAGTTCTATTCAGTAACATGAAAATCAAAGTGTCGTTTGAAATTAATGGCTGACAAATTGGGATACAATAAAAAAAATTACTATTGCTTTGGTCAATGTGAAGCAGGCTGCGGGATTGAATGGAGCGGGAAGTCACAGAGGTCAATTCTGTAGTCAGTTCTGAGAAGGGGTTGGTGATTTTATGACCCCTAATAATGTTTGTGGATTTCATGCAGGCTAAGCTAATGAAGAGGGTAGTCAAAGCCATGCTGCAGTGTTTAAAGTAGTTGTCCCACATATGTTCAATGAATAATTTCATTCTTCACTTTGCATCATTAACTCAGAACAAAAGATTATTTTCTCTATCTGGAAGATTCTAACCTAGGCACTGTGGTGCATAGAATCATTGCATGACTTCATTAATAACATTAATAGAGATCATTCACACTTGTACAGTAATTAATACTTTTCAAAGTGCTTTATATCCAATTATTCTTTTATTTTTCATAGTACTCCAAAGTAATAATAATCCCATGGGATGTTATTCTTACTTTTTGTTTGTTTTTTTAACATGAGAACAATGCAGACCGGACATATCTTAGAACTCCGTAACTTCCTGCAGTATCTATGTCCATAAATTCAGAGCACAGGGTTAAGGAGGTCAAATAATTTCCCTGCAATTTTCCCATCAGTAAAATGAAGGGATGATCTTTAAGTTACACACTAGCTCTAATATTACATAAAGTTATGAGTATAGGTTATTGTCAAGGCCAACCTAACTTTACCATTAAATCTTCCATCTAAATGTTCAATAGCCCTCTACTATATTTGTAATGCTAAGGGAAATGTATACGTTTCTGTTAGGAGCTGATAAGCCCATTTTCTTACTAATTGTGTTTTTCCTCCTAATCATATAGTGGGTAAATTGCCAATATTACAGAGCTTCCAAACCTTCCTTCCTTCCTTCCTTCCTTCCTTCCTTCCTTCCTTCCTTCCTTCCTTCCTTCCTTCCTTCCTTCCTTCCTTCCTTCCTTCCTTCCTTCCTTCCTTCCTTCCTTCCTTCCTTCCTTCCTTCCTTCCTTCCTTCCTTCCTTCCTTCCTTCCTCCCTTCCTCCCTTCCTCCCTTCCTCCCTTCCTCCCTTCCTCCCTTCCTCCCTTCCTCCCTTCCTCCCTTCCTCCCTTCCTCCCTTCCTCCCTTCCTCCCTTCCTCCCTCCCTCCCTCCCTCCCTCCCTCCCTCCCTCCCTCCCTTCCTCCCTCCCTCCCTCCCTCCCTCCCTCCCTCCCTCCCTCTCTCCCTCTCTCCCTCTCTCCCTCCCTCTCTCCCTTCCTTCCCTCCTTCCTCTCCTCTCTTCCTCTATCACTCTCTCTCTTTCAACATGATGCTTTTAATTGTTAGTATAAAATATGACATCGTAGGCTGATATATTAGTAGCATGTTTATATTTCACAGTACCTGGAACTTAGGTGTATAAATATGTGACATATTTGATAATTAAAATTAGTTTATATTGGAGCCCCCATTTTTTCCAAAACAGAGAAAAGATATCAAGTTACTTCCAGGAAAACTCACTCACTTTCTTTGTTTTCCTCAGTCATTTCAATTTAAGTGTGATCAAATTCATGCTCATATTCTCTCCTCTTCCTTATCCTTGTGGTATATTCTAAGCTTACAATGGGGCTTATTCAAATGTCACATCAACATCAATATGCAGAGGTATCTTACCCTTCATCCTTGTCTCAATTCTCTGAGATGCAACCAATTAATCTTTATGATGTAATGGTGTTCTTATCTGACTTTCTTCTGGATTATCCACTTCTGACCTCTGCTATAGCCTTCTTTCGTACCAACCACAAGAGCCCCTGTACGTCAGGTGGATTTCTATCTTTCTAAGTTAATTTCTTCACCTGACTCCTGGGGGCCATGGGACCATTTTTTATTCTGTTTAGCCACTTCAAAACTTTAGGATAGCTGAGGGTCCGTCCTTGGCACTCTAATTGTTAAACATTCCATACCATCAATTCTTATAACATGTTGTCAGAAGACACTTTTCTGTGAGGCTTGCAGGTTTCCTGTGCTTCACCAAAGAGGTTCAGTTTTCTTCTCTTGAAGAAATTTTAAAGGGGCTGTGTTCCCCGCTTTCCCAGAAATGTAGATTGGATTCACACAGAGTTTCTAACTTTATTACTTTCTCTACAAAATCTTCTTCCCTTTTCTCTAGCCCAAGAGCTATTTTTTTTTCTCCTATTGTGACAGAAAAACCTGATAGCTAAGTATTCTTCCAAACCTATGGTTTGTGTTAGGACACAGGACCTTGGAATTCATTGGTTGTGTAAAATTTTATCTTGTGATCTCTGGCATTGTTTCTATCACCAAAGCCATATATCCCAACTACTGGTCCTTCTACTTTGTTTCTAACTTTTGCATTCCAATCACCAGTAATCAAAGGGCAGCTCAAGAAGACAAAGTAGAGTATTGTAATGACATGTGCAAAGACCTGGAGTTAGAAAACCAAAAGGGAAGAACATACTTGGCATTTCTCAAGCTGAATGAACTGAAGAAAAAATTCAAGACTCGAGTTGCAATATTGAAGATTTCTAAGGGAAAATATTAAATAACACAGGAAACATCAAAATAAGATGGAAAGAATACACAGAGTCACTATACCAAAAAGATTTGATGGAAGTTCAACCATTTCAGGAGGTAGCACATGATCAGGAACTGGTGGTACTGAAGGAAGAGGTCCAAGCTGCACTGAAGGCACTGGTGAAAAATAAGGTTCCTGGCATTTGACGGCATAACAATTGAGATCTTTCAACAAATGGATGCAACACTGGAAGTGCTCACTCATTGATGCCAAGAAATTTGGAAAACAGTTACCTGGTGAACTGATTAGAAGAGATCCATATTTGTGCCTATTCCAAAGAAAGGTGATCCAACCGAATGCAGAAATTACTGAACAATATCATTAATATCCCATGCTGGTAAAATTTTGCTGAAGATCATTCAAAAGCGGCTGCAGCAGTACATTCACAAGGAACTGCCAAAAATTCAAGCCTGATTCAGAAGATGTGGAACCAGGGATATAATTGCTGATGTCAGATGGATCCTGACTGAAAGTGGAAATACTAGAAATATGTTTTCCTGTGTTTTATTGACTATGTAAAGGCATTTGACTCTGTGGGTCATAACAAATTATGGATAACATTGTGAAGAACAAGAATTCCAGAACACTTAATTGTGCTCATGAGGAACCTGTAGATCAAAAGATGGTCTTTGGAACAGAACAAGGGGATACTGCCTGTTTTAAGGTCAGGAAAGGTGTGCATCAGGGTTGTATCTTTCACCAGACTTATTCAATCTGTATGCTGAGAAAATAATCTGAGAAGCTAGACTGTATGAAGAAGAACAGGGCATCAGGATTGGAGGAAGACTCATTACCAACCTGCGTTACAAAGATGACACGATCTTGCTTGCTGATAGTGAAGAGGACTTGAAGCACTTACTGATGAAAATCAAAGACTACAACCTTCAGTATGGATTAAAAAACCAAACCAAACCCGTTGCCGTCCAGTCGATTACAACTCATAGGGACCATATAGGACAGAGCAGAACTGCCCCATAGGGTGTCCAAGGAGCACCTGGTAGTTTTTAACTGCCGACCTTTTGGTTAACAGCTGTAGCTCTTAACCGCTACACCACCAGGGTTTCCAGCATGAATTATACCTTAACATAAAGAAAATAAACATCCTAACAACTGAGCCAATAAGGAACATCATGATAAATAGAGAAAAGATTGAAGTTGTCAAGGACTTCATTTTACTTGGATCCACAAACAACACCCATGAAAGCAGCAGTCAAGAAATCAAATGACAAATTGCATTGAGCAAATCTGCTGCAAAAGACATCTTTAAAGTGTTAAAAAGCAAAGATGTCACTTTGAAGACTAAGGCACATCTCATCCAAGCCATGCTGTTTTCAATCACCTCATATGCATGTGCAAGCTGGACAATGAATAAGGAAGATGGAAGAAGAATTCACACCTTTGAATTGTGGCATTGGTGAAGAATATTGAATATACCATGGACTGCCAAAAGAACAAACAAATTTGTCTTGGAAGAAGTACAACCAGAATGCTCCTTATAAGCAAGGATGATGAGACTACGTCTCATATACTTTGGACATGTTATCAGGAGGGATTAGTCCCTGGAGAAGGACATCATGCTTGGTAGAGAGTCAGCGAAAAAGAGGAAGACCCTCAATGAGATGGATTGATACAGTGGCTGCAACATTGTGCTCAAGCATAACAACGATTGTGAGGGTAGTGTAGGACCAGAACTGCAATGAGTTAGAACGGAGTCGATGGAACCCAACAACAACAGGACTTTGGAGGCTCAAACTAGGTAATATTTTTGTTTGTTTCCTTTGCATTTCATCAATAGCCTTCTTTTTGTCGATAACGGAGGCCAAGCCTAGTTTAAATGGGGATGAGGGTGAGGCACAAGGCATCAAGGGGACGAGGACAGGGTTCCAAGTCAAACAAAAAGCAAATAGGAAGAATGACAACTGAAAAGAACCAACCACAAAAGCTAATGATTTACATATAATTTCTCCAAATGTAAAGAGATAAAAGAGAAACAATTTTGAGATATACTCACTGCCTCTTGCCCCTTGCCTCTGCAAGGACCACTAGAATTTCTCAGAAATCCTTGGAGCACAGGTTAAAAACTACTGGGACATATTCAGAATGTGACTCTATTAGTGGCTCTGCCATTAACTAGCTGTGTGACTTTGGTTAGGGCACTTAGTCTCCCTTGTGCTCTGCTTAGCACATTTTAAAAAAATAATAAGGAAACAAACAAAAAAAGTGTAATTAGACTACTACATGCTATGCCTACTTTAGAGGCTAGTAAAAGGGAAATAGAAATAATAGGTACATTGTTTGGGTAGCCATAGATGTAAAGTCACTAATGTGGATGTTAATTATACATAAATACACACATTTTTTCTTCCTTTTAGTTGGCCTGGTACCTTCAAGATCTGAGCATTTCCTCCATAAAGAGTTGTTCTATAATGAAATTGCGATGTACCCAGTGCCCCCATTGCCACCCCTTGTTATGTATGGCCTCTGTAACCATCCCCCATTACCACCCCATTACCACCCCACTAGAGCGTCAAGTCCCCAAACTTTTCTTCTGCCCTTTTTCTGTCAAAAGTCACCATTCATTCAGGGGTGTGGCCTTTACTCCTCCATTCCAAGTAATACCTGATATCTTAGCAAGGATCATCTAGAGGCAATATTTCAATTTATATCAGTAACTCTACTCATGGGTATTTAACTATTGTGAACAGTTATTTGAAAAAGTAGTGATTGTAGCAGCAGTAGGAGAAGCAAGGTAGATGGGCAGGGAAAAGATCTTTCAGTACATCATAAATTGCACCAAATTTTATTCAGCTGAATTGAGCCTTTAAACACTGAAAAAGTTTTTGATGTAGAAGACAGGTACTATTAGAAATCATGAATGTTTTTTAAAGGGTTAATATGTGGGTAATACATCATTGTTTGTGATAGTGTGTGTATGTGTACAAATTTGTGCAAATATAGCAGTAATTGGGGAAGATAAATGTGTTTTTTCTTCTTTCCATCAAAATTTAATCTTTCTCAATTCAGACAAGATTCTGCAAACATTTAATAGAACAGGGGAAACCAGTGACAAAATCTGCAAAGAATGAATAAAAGGACAGTAATTACTGAGCTACAAAGAGCAAAGCAAATTGGAACATGCCACTGTTTTGTTATTTGAGTCATTTCTTGCCTCTATTGTTGTTTCAAGTCCCATGCACAGATTTGGAATGTCCCCAGCCTACAATTTCCTATTGCTTTATGCTTTAGACAGACTGAAGCATTGTTCAACAGAGACACAGCCCTTTGACCGTATTTCTTGGCTGGCTCCATATTCAATCAGCTCTGCCATGCTTTCCAAAAAGAAGCTTAGAGCTAAGACTGATATAAAATACCTTTTTTTGTGATGGAGAGTTAAAAAAATCTAATCAAAATCTTGCCAGATCCCCTCAACCCCCCCCCAAAAAAACCCTCATTCCCCATACAGAAGCCAGAATATCAGGATTCGAGGAGGAAATTGAGTAAAAATGATAGCAATTGGAAAAACTTTCTCATCTGCAGCAGCAGCTGGAAATGGGTATTAGAACTGAGTACCATCCAGATGCTGTGAAAGCTGATGAAAATGGATGAAACTATGCAACTTAATGGTGTGAAGAGATTGGCTGAGCTCTTTGTTCAAAAGAAAACATTTAAATAAATTGCTGAATATATTTCTAAGCTGCTCTCACCATTTTATGTTTTTTAAATGTCAGTTATTTGGGGGTGGATGTCAGAAGTGGTGGATACTGAAACATCTCTTTTTCAGAAAAGACTTCAGTTTCCAATAATAAAGACCAGAGTTTCACTTCACGACACTTGTCAACGAAATCCAGAACAAGGATCACATTCTCTGAGGTTGTAGCTATGGGTATGTCTAACAAAATGATCATATATCCAATATTTGGCATACTGCTTTCATATACAAAGGAATATTTGGAGTCAGCTTACCTAAAGCAATATGATTCAAGAATAAACAAAATTGTGTTCCTGATGGGTAATATGAAGTGACTGAGGAATTGGCACCTGATCCTTGATTAAAAAAAAAAAAGAAGTTGTATAAAGACTATAACCCCATGCTTTCTAGGTTACTCTGTGTGAACAGATTCTCAGCATACTTGAATTAAGCACAGTACAAGTCACTGAGGCATCTAGGTGAGAATTACTAAATAGAGAAACAGTTCTGTTTTTTAAAGTGGCATAATCAAATCTCAGGGAAGTAGGGACTATGGCTAATTGCCATTCTGAGGATCCTGAGTAGTCAAAGTCAAATTAGTCAGTGGTCTGTCTTCTACTAGTGAACTGTGTCAAATCTCCCAAAAAGCACCAACACAATTATTGATTAGAGGCCTAGTAGACAGTCTTAGGGAAATGATCAATGCCATTGTTACAGGAGAGGTCAATCAAATAGAAGTAAAATTCTACTTTATGATAGAAGCGAATGCATCAAAACCAAGTTGTGATGGCTTTACTTTTATTAGGCAAAGGTTTTCCATCCTGAGTACTCAGTACCTTCAAACACTAAACGCAAAAGCAAATTTCCATATTTCATCTTCTTCAACATATTTACTGACAATACTTTTCTATTTTCTCTCTTGGAAATTCTAGTTACATATCACACAAATACATGAAGATTCAAGGCAATTCAATCCATGCTATCCAACTCAGCAGTTGACATTATATTTAGTTTTGTAAGGCTTGCATCTTAATTTTTACTACAATAATGACTTCTTATTGAACTCTCATGATTTAAAGAGAACCATCAATTATCTGTTCACAACTTGAATTTTTAAATTCTTAGCGAGGTAACATCATAAACTTTCACAGGTGCTGTACTGCACCAAAGAAGCTGGTCGAAAAGATTAAAAAAAAAAAAAGGACTCAGCAGTCAATTGTAATTTGGCAAGAGTTCAGCTGCTAACCAAAAAGGTTGGCAGTTCAAATTCACCAGTCACTTCTTGGAAATCCTTTAGGATACTTCTACTCTTCTATATGGTTGCTATGAGTCAGAATAGACTTGATGGCAGCGAGTTTGCAGTATAGAAATAATGCAAAAAGTTGATTTGACATTTTCATGAAATATATGAATTGCTACACTGTGAAAAGGATTGCAAATGGTCAGCCTGCTAGTCAACCTAGTCAGCAGAAGTAGTACATGTGTGTCTGTCCCATATATACCTTGCTACACACTCCCAGTTACTCTGCCCCTAATGAGACAGCCCACTCTCTCCCTCCACTCTCTCTTTTCGTGTCCATTTCACCAGCTTCTAACTCCCTCCACGCTCTCATCTCCACTACAGGCAGGAGATGCCAACATAGTCTCAGGTGTCCACCTGATCCAAGAAGCTCACTCCTCACCAGCATCCCTCTCCAACCCATTGTCCAGTCCAATCCATGTCTGAAGAGTTGGCTTCGGGAATGGCTCCTGTCCTGGGCCAGCAGAAGGTCTGGAGGCCATGACCACCGGGGTCCTTCTAGTCTCAGTCAGACCATTAAATCTGGTGTTATGAGAATTTGGGGTCTGCATCCCACTGCTCTTCTGCTCCCTCAGGGGTTCTCTGTTATGTTCCCTGTCAGGGCAGTCATTGGTTGTAGCCAGGCACCAACTAGTTCTTCTGGTCTCAGGATGATGTAGTCTCTGGTTCATGTGCTCCTTGCAGTCTCTTGGGCTCGTAATCACCTTATGTCCTTGGTGTTCATCATTCTCCTTTGATCCAGGTAGGTTGAGACCAATTGATGCATCTTAGATGGCTGCTTGCTAGCATTTAAGACCCCAGACGCCACTCTTCAAAGTGGGATGCAGAATGTTTTCTTAATAGATTTTTTTATGCCAATTGACTTAGATGCCCCCTGAAACCATGGTCCCAAGACCCCTGCCCCTGCTACGCTGGCCTTCAAATTATTCAGTGTTCAGGAAACTTCTTTGCTTTTGATTTAGTCCAGTTGTGCTGACCTCCCCTGTATTATGTGCTATCTTTTCCTTCACCTAAAGTAGTTTCTATCTACTATCTAGAGAATGCCCATCTTGCACCCTCCCTCCCTCCCCCATCTTGTAACCACAAAAGAATGTTTTCTCCTCAGTTTAAATTATTTCTCAAGTTCTTATGATAGTGGACTTATACAATATTTGTCCTTTTGCACTGACTAATTTCACTCAGCATAATGCCTTCCAGGTTCCTCCATGTTACGAAATGTTTCACAGATTCTGCACTGTTCTTTATCAATGCGCAGTATTCCATTCTGTGAATATACCATAATTTATTTATCCATTCATTCGTTGATGGGCACCTTGATTGCTTCTATCTTTTTGCTATTGTAAACAGTGCTGCAATAAACATGGATGTGCATATATCTGTTCGTGTAAAGGCTCTTATTTCTCTAGGATATATTCCAAGGAGTGGGATTGCTGGATCGTGTGGTAGTTCTATTTCTATCTTTTTAAGGAAAGGCCAAATCGATTTCCAAAGTGGTTGTACCATTTGACATTCCCACCAGCAGTGTAGAAGTGTTCCAATCTCTCCACAGCCTCTTCAACATTTATTATTTTGTGTTTTTTGGATTAATGCCAGCCTTGTTGGAGTGAGATGAAATCTCACTGTAGTTTTGATCTGCATTTCTCTAATGGCTAATGATTGTGAACATTTCCTCCTGTATCTGTTAGCTACCTGAATGTCTTCTTTAGTGATGTGTCTATTCATATCTTTTGCCCATTTTTTAATTGGGTTATTTGTCTTTTTGTAGTTGAGTTTTTGCAGTATCATGTAGATTTTAGAGATCAGGCGCTGATCAGAAATGTCATAGCTAAAAACTTTTTCCCAGTCTGTCCGTAGTTTTTTTACTCTTTTGGTGAAGTCTTTGGATGAGCATAAGTGTTTGATTTTTAGGACCTCCCAGTTATCTAGTTTTTCTTCTGCATTCTTTATAATGTTTTCTATACTGTTTATGCAATGCATTAGGGCTTCTAATGTTGTCCCTATTTTTTCCTCCATGATCTTTATCGTTTTATATTTAGGTCTTTGATCCATTTCGAGTTAGTTTTTGTGCATGTGGTAAGGTATGGGTCTTGTTTCCTTTTTTTAGCAGATGGATATCCAGTTATGCCAGCACCATTTGTTAAAAAGGCTGTCTTTTTCCCATTTAACTATTTTGGGGCCTTTGTCAAATATCAACTGCTCCAGTGTGGATGGATTTATGTCTGGATTCTCAATTGTGTTCCATTGGTCCATGTATCTGTTGTTGTACCAGTACCAGGCTGTTTTGACTACTGTGCTGGTATAATAGGTTCTAAAATCAGGTAAAGTAAGGCTTTCCACTTCGTTCTTCTTTTTCAGTAATGCTTTATTTATCCAGGGCCTCTTTCCCTTCCAGATGAAGTTGGTGATTTGTTTCTCCATCTCATTAAAGAATGTTGTTGGGATTTGGATTGTAATTGCATTAAATGTATAGAGCGCTTTTAGTAGAATAGACATTTTTATAATGTTAATTCTTCCTATTCACGAGCAAGGTATGTTCTTCCACTTATGTAAGTCTCTTTTGGTTTCCTGCGGAAGTGTACTGTAGTTTTCTTTGTGTAAGTCTTTTACATCTCTGGTAAGATTTATTCCTAAGAACTTTATCTTCTTGGGGGCTACTATAAATGGCATTGATTTGGTGATTTCCTCTTCGATGTTCTTTTGTTGGTGTAGAGGAATCCAACTGATTTTTGTATGTTTATCTTGTATCCCGACACTCTGCTGAACTCTTCTATTAGTTTCAGTAGTTTTCTGGAGGATTCCTTAGGGTTTTCTGTGTATAAGATCATGTCATCTGCAAATAGAGATACTTTTACTTCTTCCTTGCCAATCTGGATGCCCTTTATTTCTTTATCTAGCCTAATTGCTCTGGCAAGGACTTCCAGCACAATGTTGAAAAAGGATGGTGATAAAGGGCATCTATGTGTGGTTCCCGATCTCAGTGGGAATGCTTTCAGGCTCTCTCCATTTAGGGTGATGTTGGCTGTTGGCTTTGTATAAATGCCCTTTATTGTGTTGAGAAATTTTCCTTCTATTCCTATTTTGCTGAGAATTTTTATCATGAATGAGTGTTGAACTTTGTCAAATGCGTTTTCTGCATCAATTGAGAAAATCATGTGATTCTGTGGTGGATTACATTAATTGTTTTTCTAATGTTGAACTATCCCTGCATACCTGGTATGAAACCCACTTGGTCATGGTGAATTATTTTTTTGATAGTTGTTGAATACTATTGGGTAGAAGTTTGTTGAGGATTTTCGCATCTATGTTCATGAGCGATATGGGTCTATATTTTTCTTTTCTTGTAGTGTTTTTACCTGGTTTTGGTATCAGGGATATGGTGGCTTCATAGAATGAGTTTGGTACTATTCCGTCATTTTCTATGCTCTGAAATACCTTTAGTAGTAGTGGTGTTAACTCTTCTCTGAAAGTTTGGAAGAACTCTGCAGTGAAGCCGTCCAGACCAGGGCTTTTTTTTGTTGGGAGTTTTTTGATTACATTTTCAATGTCTTCTTTTGTTATGGGTCCATATAGCTGTTCTACCTCTGTTTGTGTTAGTTTAGGTAAGTATTGTGTTTCTAGGAATTCATCCATATCTTCTAGGTTTTCAATTTGTTTGAGTATAGCTTTTCATAGTAATCTGATATGATTCTTTTAATTTCAGTTTGGCCTGTTGTAATATCTCCCCTCTTACTTCTTATTCGTGTTATTTGCTTCCTCTCCTGTTTTTCTTTTGTCAGTTTGGCCAGTGGTTTATCAATTTTGTTGGTTTTTTTCAAAATTCCGGCTTTTGGTCTTGTTAATCTTTCAATTGTTTTTCTGTTTTCTATTTCATTTAGTTCAGCTCTAATTTTTATTATTTGTTTTCTTCTGGTGCCTGAGGGTTTCTTTTGTTGCTCTCTTTCTCTTTGTTGAAGTTGTAGAGATAATTCTTTGATTTTGGCCCTTTCTTCTTTTTGGATGTGTGCATTTATTGATATAAATTGGCCTCTGAGCACCACTTTTGCTGTGTCCCAAAAGCTCTGATAGGAAGAGTTTTCATTCTCACTGGATTCTATGAATTTCTTTATCCCATCCTTAATGTCTTCTGTAATGCAGTCTTTTTTGTGCAGGTTATTGTTCAGTTTCCAAGTGTTTAATTTCTTGTCCCTGCTTTTCCTGTTATTGATTTCCACCTTTATGGCCTTATGATCAGAGAAGATGCTTTGCAATATTTCGGTGTTTTGGATTCTGCTAAGGCTTCCATACTTTATGACCTAATTTGTGGTCTATTCTAGAAAATGTTCCATGTGCACTAGAAAAGAAAGCATACTTGGTTGCTGTTGGGTGGAGTGTTCTGTATATGTCTACGAGGTCAAATTTGTTGATTGTGGCATTTAGATCTTCCATGTCTTTATTGAGCTTCTTTCTAGATGCCCTGTCCTTCATCGAAAGTGGTGTGTTGAAGTCTCCTACTATTATTGTGGAGCTGTCTATCTCACTTTTCAATGCTGAGAGAGTTTGTTTTATGTATCTTGCAGCCCTGTCAATGGGTGCATAAATATTTAATACGGTTATATCTTCTCGGTTTTTTTTTTCTCAGTGTATTGTCCCTTTAATCATTATATAGCATCCTTCCCTATCCTTTATGATGGATTTAATTTTAAAGTCTACTTGGTCAGGAATTAATATTGCCACTCCTGCTCTTTTTTGATTGCTGTTTGCTTGATATATATTTTTTCCATCCTTTGAGTTTTAGTTTGTTTGTTTCTCTATGTATAAGGTGTGTCTCTTGTAGGCAGCATATAGACAGATCTTGTTTTTTTAATCCATTCTGCCACTTTCTGTGTCTTTTTTGGTGAATTTAGTCCATTTCCATTCAGGGTAATTATGGCTAGGTATGAATTTAGTGCTATCACTTTGATGTCTTTTTTTCTGTGTTGACAGTTTCTTTTTGCCGCTTGATTTTACGTGCTGAGTAGATTTTCTTTATATATTGTCCTTTCCTCATATTTGTTGTTGTTAATTTTGTTTCTGCTGAGTCTGTATTTTTCCCTTGTATTTTATTTTGATGAGTAGGATAGTTTTTCTCCTTTGTGGTTACCTTATTATTTACCCCTCTTTTTCTAAATTTAAAACTAACTTTTATTTCTTTGTATCCCCGTATCTTCCTCTCCATATGGAAGGTGTATGATTACATTTCTTGGTCCCTCTTTATTATTTTAATGGTGTCTCCTTTTATATAATAACATCGCTGTTATCCTGTTTTGGGCTTTTTTTTTTTTTTTTTAATAATCTTGCTTTGTGTTTTTGGATTTCCCTGTCTGGGTTGACTTCTGGTTGCTCTGCCCAGTGTTCTAGTCTAGGGTTCATACCTGATATTATTGATTTTCTAACCAAAGAACTCCCTTTAGAATTTCTTGTAGTTTTGGTTTGGTTTTTATGAATTCCTAAAACTTGTGTTTATTTGGAAATGTCCTAATTTCACCTTCATATTTAAGAGGCAGTTTTGCTGGATATATGATTCTTGGCAGGCAATTTTTTTTCCTACAATTTTTTAAATATGTCATCCTGTTGCATTCTTGCCTGCATGGTTTCTGCCGAGTAGTCCGAGCTTATTCTTCTCTTATTGGCTCTCCTGTGTAGGTGAATTTTCCTTTATCCTTCGCTGCTCTTGTAATTCTCTCTTTATCTTTGATTTTGGCAAGTTTGATTATAATATGTTTTGGTGACTTTCTTTTAACATCTACCTTATGTGGAGTTCAATGAGCATCTTGGATAGATATCTTCTCATCTTTCACAATATCAGGGAAGTTTTCTGCCAACAAATCTTCAACAATTCTCTCTGTATTTTCTGTTATCCCTCCCTGTTCTGGTATTCCAATCACTCGTAGGTTATTTATCTTGATAGAGTCCCACATGATTCTTAAGGTTTCTTCATTTTTTTTAATTCCTTTATCTGATTTTTCTTCAAATATATTAGTGCCAAGTGATTTATCTTCGAGTTCAGAAATTCTAGTTTCTACTTGCTCAATTCTGCTCCTCTGACTTTCTATTGAGTTGTCTACTTCTGTAATTTTATTGTTAATCTACTGAATTTCTGATTGCTGTCTGTCTATGGATTTTTCCAGCTTATTAAACTTTTCATTATCTTCCTGCATAATCTTCCTAATTTCTTCAATTGCTTTATTTGTGTGTTCCTTGGCTTGTTCTGTGTATTGCCTGTTTTTCTTCCTGATGTCTTGAAGGGTTCTGTATATTAAACTTTTGTATTCTGCATCTGGTATTTCCAGGAATGCATTTTCATCTAGAAGATCCCTGGATTCTTTGTTTTGAGAGCCTGTTGAGGTGATCATGGTCTGTTTCTTTATGTGACTTGATATTGACTGTTGTCTCTGAGCCATCCATAAGTTATTGTATTAGTTTATGCTTGCTTACTGTGTCATAGCTACTTGCTTTGCTTTGTTTTGGTTTACCCCTATGGGTTGCTTGAGTGAGCTAGCTTGATTATTTTCACCTTTGGAGCTCTGGTGTCTTGTCCCCAGCTGGCTAGATCTGTTATCAGGTATATCAGTCTAGGAGTCCATTCAGTTTTCTTGTATGAATTCAGCTCAGGTTTCCAGGTAGCTGATCATCAGGTGTGTGGTACTGGCTCTGTCCTAAAGTCTTAGAGGGGCAGGGGTGATTGGTGTGTATACCGGTATCTGATTGCAGCAGGGGGTCACGCTCTGAACAAGGCAGGGGGCTGAGAACTGACCCCCAAGTGTCTCTGAAGAAAATGCATCTCTGTTCCCTAAAGCTTGCTGGTGGGTGGGTTCTGTTGAGGGACCATGGGCACCCAAAGTTTTTGGTTGTAAGGACTAGGAGGTACCAGTTATCTTTGGACCCCTGTCGCGTGGGACTGGGTGACCTGAGTGGAGCTACCAGTCCTTAGGTTCCTGATGTGGGTAGGTGAGGACCTTGTTTAATAGGCAAAGCAAAGTCAGACATCAAACACCGACCTCTCCACTGCACAGCTGAAATGGTTGAAGTTTGCCAACAAGGGCCTATTCTCCTGAAATAGGACCACACAGGTCCATGCAGAAGGGAAATTTGCTCAAGGTCCATGGTTGGTTTATGCCTGGACAGGAGCTGCTTCTGTCCTGAGGTCCCCTGGTTAATGGAGCTAGCAAACTATTTTTCCCCCCAATTGCAAATTTTTTCCTTCCCCAAGGCTGGGAGGTTGGCTCTAGGTGCTCACCAGGGTCTATCTCAGGCCCAGGGATTCAGCTGCTGTAGCTGGCTTGGGGGTGGGGTGGGCACAGTAAAATATACTCAAGTGCTTAGCTTTTGCTGAGAGCGCTGTTCTCTTCAGGTTCCGGAGGTGTGAGTAAGCTGTGTCACTGGCTGCTTCTCCGTGAGGAAACTGCAGCCAAACACTAGTTTCAGCCCACTGCCGCCACCGCAGCTCCAGGAATGGTGCCTGAGGGCTCCCCGTGATTCACGTCCTGTAACTCCTCTTCTCTTCTTCACTCTGAATGGTCTCTTCCTCCCCCTGTCCCTCAGTTCGTTGTCTAAGCTTGTCTTTGATGCTCAGGGCTCCCAGCTTGTCACAGATATACTTGTTTCACTTGTTTTTTTGGGTCTTTTTCGTAAAGGGGGCTTGACAGAAGCCTCTGTCTATTCTGCCATCTTGGCTCTGCCCTGATTAAAGAATATTTAAATGAATAAATTAATTAAGCACTTTAGTATGTTTCGTGCCTGTATTAACTTGCCTTTGTTTGTTTCTACTTGTACATTGGTGATACTCAAAGCACATTTAATTATGCACTGCTTCTGGCTCTTTTAGTTCGTCCAATCTGGAAGGTTGACTCTTACTCTTTCAGCAGCCAAATTTTATACTCCATTGAATTGCAGATTCTTATATTGGCATATTTTTTTTTCTGTCATAGAACCCAAACATGCCTTCAGGTTAGAAAATGCCCTTTGTTTACAGGATCATTAGGGGCACCAATAATTTATCTTATTATGTGTCATAATAAATGGATGTTTCACAGTCAAACACCTAGCTTAGTCTTCACAAGCTGAGAACTAAAAGTTTCGAATGCCAGATATAAAAAGCACGGATATTAAATTTTAGAGCATGGATTATGTTAGGGGTGTGTACTGATCGGTGGGACACTAATATTGGGGAATTAGTGAAAGGAAAAGGCAGCATAAGAGCACTCGAAAACATAAAGGTAATGGAAAGAATGGCCCCGGAATGCATAAAAAACACAGAAGTGTGCCAAAAGCAAAATTTGCCTATTGTACAATTTACCCAACAGCTAGGTCAGGGATAAAGATATTATATTAACTCATTCTTGAAGTGTCGTGCCTAAGAAATGAACATAATCTAACCATTACTAATTTTAGCACTTAGTACAAAAGAATCAAAAAATATCATGGTTTCTACTAAGAAATGGCAGGCTTGACCCAATTGTATATTCAAACTGTCTACTAGGTTATCAAAAGTGCATCATGTCTAGGTATGATACTAAGAAGCAAAGAATTAGCCACAAGCCAAGTAACTCAAATCCTTATACATAGCCTAAAGAAAATACTATTTAACGTTACCTGCCATACCTGACATGTACACTTTATTTTGCATTTCATACATTGTAGTAAGTGATAGATACTTTTGACACTCTTGCTGCCCACATTAGTTTTAACAGCTCAACTGTTGCAGTTGTTTTATAGCCGAGGGATTCTTTATTCCAACATGTTCATTCTCCCCTTAAGTCTTTTTTTTTTTTTACAAGTTTAATGAAACACGTTTTTAATTAGCTACATGCTAATGAATAAATATAAACAGATATATGCCCCAGTGCACAACCCTGGTGAAGGAGTCTATAAACCTGAATATAAAAATTTAAACCTTCATGTGAAAAATAAATATAATGAATAAATGGGTATCAAATGCTCATTGCAAACAACATTATCAAAATTCAAGCAAAACAAAGTTATTTTGTAAAAAGTAATTTCAGAGGTCATAATTAAGAGTTGGTTTTCAAAAATCTTAATTATTTCTTTAGTTGGGGGAAATCGATTTCTTACAGTTGTGAACATATTAGTTAAAGCACAGCACTGTGGGTTATTTATAAAAAGACATTAGCTGAAAACTACTAATAAATACTTGAAGTATATTGTAACAAAGACAGTAAATTCATATCAGATTATTATTTTGTTAGTAAATCTTGCACACAATTTCAAGTTAGAATATTTTCATCAAAATCATAATCCCGTGACTAGCTGAGTGTTTTAGAGAAATGAACTCTCTCTTAATCTTTAATTTCCTATTTATATAATGAAGAAAACAATACTGTCCTCAACAGGTTTTTGTGAGGCATATGAAATTAAGAACAGACTATTATTGTTTGAAAACTACAAAGCATTACACTGATGTACAATTTTTCTGGTTTCCTTTTTTTTTTCTGAAGATGTTTCTATTCTCATTCTCCAAATATTTACTGACTTACAACATAGGTTTCAAGTATGGAAATTGATCCCCAGAGTCCAAGACACTTGCTCTTCAGAATAACAGGCTCTATCTTTTTTATATTATTACTTTTTAATCTTTTATTTTGAAATAATTTTAGATTTACAGAGTTACACGGATAATACAGTTTCCATATAACCTTCACCCAAATTCCCCTAACGTTAACATTTTACATATTTATAGTGCAATAATGAAAACTAAGAAATTAGTACAATACTATTAACTAAATTACACACTTGACTCAGATTTCACCATTTTTTCCACTAATGGCATTTTTCTATTTCAGGTTTTATCCAGTATCTCGCATTGCACTTTGTGGTTATGTCGCCTTTAGGCCCTTCCAATCTGTGATAGTTCCTGAGTTTTCCATTGTTTTTCATGACCTTGACATTTTGGTCAGTTTGTAGAATGTCTCTGGTGTTTTCATATGATTAGGTTGAAGTTATACATTTTGTGCTCTTTTCAGTACATCATATCAGTGGTCCATGATATTGATGTGTGTAATTACTGGTGATATTAACCTTGGTTAACATGGTGTCAGCCAGGTTTCTCCACTATAAAGTTTCTATTTTCCACTTTTTAATTAATAAATACTTTGTTGGAGGTACATTGAAATTATGCAAATATACTCCTTCTACCTAAAATTATCACCCACTAATTTTAATATTTATCAGTGGATCTTGCTTTTAGCAATTATCACTGTAGTGTTATAATGGTGATTTTGTATTTTCTTCATTCCATGGACATACATTAATTGTATTCTTCTGTAAATGAACAGTTGTCATATTTCTCCCATTTAGTTAATTATTCAATTAATTATATATATCACTGTGGTCTCGTTTATATTGACTTTATTCTTTGGGTTATAATCCACCATTATTGTTATTAATTTTGTTGATAAAATTGTTCCAGCTTTGGTCTTTGGGAAACCTTTCAGGTTGCCTCCTGTATCGCTTTTGTTTGCTTGTTCCTTTTGGGGGTATCTTTTTTTATTGTGGTGAAAATATATATAACACAACATTTTCTTCTGTGCTCTTTTGTCATGTTCCCATTCCTTATTTTCGATCTCTATCTTACTTGCTGGCACCACAAAATGTTCTATGTTCATCTTGTATTTTCCCTACCCCAGCCCTGTAGTTAATCAGTTTCCCTACAAGTTCCAGTTTCTTTTATTGGAGAATGGTATTTAGAAACTATGTTCTGGGCACTAAACCCCATTGCTATCAAGTTGATTACAACTTATAGTGACCCTTTAGGACAAAATAGAACTGCCCCATATGGTTCCAAAGGCTGTAATGTGTACAGAAGCAGATTGCCACATCTTTCTCCTGTGGAGTGGCTAGTGGGTTCAAACCGCTGACCTTTTGGTTACCAGCTGAATGCTTAACCACTTTGCCACCAGGGCTCCTTGATCTGGGCACTGGATTTGCTTATTTCCACTAAGGTATTCACAGGTTATAGGCCCTCTCAATAGAAACTCCTGTGTCTTTGTCTAGTATTGCTTTCAGGGTAATGTTCACTTTCCAAAAGGAGTTGAGAAGCATGTACTTACTTCCCTATTTTCTGAAAGAGCTTGCCTAGAATTAGTATTACTTCTTCTTTATCTTTTGGTACAATTTGCCAATGAAACTATCTGAGCCTAGTGTTTTCTTTTTTTGAATGTTTTAAACCATAAATTCCGTTTGTTTAATAGGTATAGTTATTCATATTATCTATTTCTCCTTGAATGAGTTTTGGTAGTTTGTGTTTCTCAAGAAATTTATCAATTTCATCGAAGTCATCAAATTTAAAGGTATAGAGTAGTATTGTATTAATATTTTAATGTCTCTATGGCCAGTCACAGGGGTTAAGAGCTAGGCTGCTAACCAAAATGTTGGCAATTTGAATCCACCAGCCTCTCCTTGGAAACTCTGTGGGGCAGTTCTACTTTGCCCTATAGGCTCACTATGAGTTGGAATTGACTCAATGGCAATAGGTTTAGTTTGATTTTGGTATAGTCAATAGTGATGTCCCCTCTTCTTTTTCTGATGTTAGTAATTTGTGTCTACCTTTTTTTTTTCTTTGACAGTCGGCCGCAAGGTTTATCAGTTTTATTGATATATTCAAAGGACCAGATTTTGGTTTCCTTGATTTTCTCTGTTGTTTCCCTGTTTTTAATTTCATTGATATTTTCTTTTTATTAATTCCTTCCTTTTGGTTGCTTTTGGAATAATTGACTCATATTTTCTTTAGTTTCTTAAAATGGCAGTTTAACAATCTAGTTTGATACTGTAAAAATGGCTTGGAGGCAGTGTCTGACCTCCTCCAACTCCACAAGGGGGAAGGAGAACCAAAACTAACAGCACAAGGCTGAATCCCATGAGGTGGAGGCCAGACAAGCCTCCTGCATCTGAACTAAGTCTGACACCAACCATCCCTCCCACAGCATTCTCCACTGGGTTCAATAATTTGTTGCAATGGCCACACAGAACTCACAGATCATACTCACAATTATGGGGTTTATTAGGGAAGTAACAGTTATAATTCAGGCTCAAAAGCACTCAGAATACAGTTCTTCCATTAAGATAACCTCTCCCCAGCTATGCTTCCAGGCACACCTCTCCCTGGCCCTTAGTCTCTGCCCAAAGATGCTCAGCTTTCTCTCTTCATGGGCCAGGAAGCCCATCACACCATCTCCTGCTGTTGGGTCTCTCCCTCCTTGATGGTGGTAGGCTCCTCCTCCTGCTCTATTATTGGATCTATTTGAAGGCAAAACTGACCAATCCCCTTGGTGGGCCATAATTATTCTATCACACAATCATCTGGGTGGGAGTTACAAGCACATGGCTGAAAAGGCCACACACCAAAGTAATTAATTGCACTGCAGGCCACCTCCTGGCTTTTCTAGCCATGGTTCTTTCATATTTGGAGGATAACTGTCCCCTCCCATTTAACCAGTCCAAAACAGTCATTAACAATTAGTCTCTTAATAGGGCAAAGAGGCCACTGGGTGAGGTTCAGGTTTGCTGCAGGTGTCCATATGATTTGGTCAGGCTCTCCAACAGTTCGTCTCATCTTCATTTTTTCTGATCTCTGATAAAATTTAACTGAGAGGATTATTCCCTTGCTCTGAGCCCCACGAGGTATCAGCATAAGCAAATCCTTTAAGGAACTTAAGCTCGCCCCTGTATTCCAGTCCAGCAGTACTCCCTTGCCCCAGTCGACTCACAGTTATAGCTTCTACAATTACAGTTTTTACAATCACAATTAACCCTTTTAACAATAAGCACTCACAGCTCAATCATATAATTCTATCAACATCTTTCCCCATCCTCTCTTCCACACACCCATCAGGAAAAGAGCAATCTATTTAGTGGGGATCCTCCCTGGTCCCCCTCATTTAATGTAAGCACACTCATGAAAGCATGTAATACAGCCAATTCATACCTTTATCTCCTCCAGTTTTAGATAGCCAGTGTTTAAATTGCCTGTCTCTATCAAACCAGTTCTCTGAGGAGACAAGAATGTTCCTTTGGTCTCGAAGAAGCTTCAGGTTCAGTTGGAACTTTGGGCATCTACATCCACAAGAAAAGTCCAATCCAGAGTAAGCCATCAAAATGCAGCAATCTACACAAGCTGACAGTGTCAAACATCTTTTGCTTTGTTCGGTAGTGTTCTGGTCAGCTCATCCCTAGTATCCAAGCTAGGTTACTATGGGTCATAGCCTCAGGCTGGAGAGTTCACACACACCTCCCAGCACTTCAGGTGTTGCTGTTGCCTCTGCCTTTAATTGAAGAAGGATCTTCATTTCTGACCAGCGCCTGATCTCTAAAATCTACATGATTCTGCTAAAGGTCAACCACAAAAAGATAACCCAATTTAAAAATGGGCAAAGGATATAAACAGGCACTTCACTAAAGAAGACATTCAGGTGGCTAACAGATACATGAGGAAATGCTCACGATCATTAGCCATTAGAGAAATGCAGATCAAAACTACAATGAGATTCCATCTCACTCCAACAAGGCTGGCATTAATCCAAAAAACACAAAATAATAAATGTTAGAGAGGTTGTGGAGAGACCGGAACACTTATACACTGCTGGTGGGAATGTAAAATGGTACAACCACTTTGGAAATCGACTTGGTGCTTCCTTAAAAAGCTAAAAATAGAACTACCATACAATCCAGCAACCCCACTTCTTGGAATATGTCCTAGAGAAATAAGAGCCTTTACATGAACATATATATGCACACCCATGTTTACTGCAGCACTGTTTACAATAGCAAAAAGCTGGAAGCAACCAAGGTGCCCATCAATGGATGAATGGATACATAAACTATGGTATATTCACACAATGGAATACTATACATAGATAAAGAACAATGTTGAATCCACGAAACATTTAATTAAGTGGAGAAATCTGGAAGACATTATGCTGAATGAAATCAGTCAATTGTAAGAGGACAAATATTGTATAATACCACTATTGTAAAAACTGGAGAAACAGTTTAAGCAGGGAAGAAAATATTCTTTGATGATTACGAGAGGGGGGAGAGAGGGAGGAAAGGAGAGGGGTATTCGCTAATTAGATATTAGATTAGTTTCATTTTAGGTGAAGGGAAAGACAATACACAATACAAGAGAGGTCACCACAAATGGACTAAACCAAAAGCAGTTTCCTGAATAAACTGAATACTTCAAAGGCCAGCATAGCAGGGGCGGGGGTTTGAGGACCATGGTTTCAGAGGTCATCTAAGTCAATTGGTATAAAATCTGTAAAGAAAACATTCTGCATCCCACTTTGGAGAGTGGCATCTGGGGTCTTAAACAGTAGCAAGCGGCCATCTAAGATGCATCAATTGGTCTCAACCCACCTGGAACAAGGAAGAATGAAGAACACCAAAGACAAAGTAATTATGAGCCTAAGAGACAGAAAGGACCACATAAACCAGAGACTACATCAGCCTGAGACCAAATGAGCTCGATCATGCCTGGCCACAACTGATGACTACCCTGACAGGGAAAGAGAACTCAACAGAGAAACCCTGAGGGAGCAGGAGAGCAGTGGGATGCAGACCCCAAATTCTCGTAAAAAGACCAGACTTAATGGTCAGACTGGGAATGGAGGGACACCAGAGGCCATGGACCCAAGACCTACTGTTAGCACAGGGAAGGAACCATTCCCAAAGTCAACTCCTCAGACAGGGATTGGACTGGAATAGTCAACTCTTCAGACAGGGATTGGACTGGAATAGGGGATGGAAAACGATACTGGTGAAGAATGAGTTTCTTGGATCAAGTGGACACATGAGACTGTTTTGGCATCTCCTATCTGGAGGGGAGATTAGAGGGCAGAGGGGTCCAGCAGCTACCCAAATGGACACGAGGAGAGAGAGTGGAGGGAAGTACTGTGCTATCTCATTAGAGGGAGAACAATTAGGAGTGTATAGCAAGGTGTATGTAAATTTTTTGCATGAAAGACTGACCTGATTTGTAAACTTTCACTTAAAGTGCAATAAAAATTAATTTAAAAATAAAGAAGGTTCTTTCTTCTCACTGGTCAAGAATGAACAGGTGAGACATGGAGAATTTTTCCACACAAGCCAAAAAAAAAAAAAAAGCCGTATGAAAAGAGGCTTGCAAGCGGAGATGAGGAGGGCCTAGGCAATGCTTACCCCATCTCTCAGAACAAAGAACTTACATGGATTTTTAAAGGCTTTTGAGGGGGAAAAAGATTTATGTTTATTCATAGGCCTATGCAGGGTTTTCTGGCAAGTGGCCCGTCTGGGCGAGGATTTGTTAACTATGGTGTGCGCACATCAGCTTTCTAACTGCTTGGGATGAGAAGACCCTGACATCTATCAATCATCCTGCTTATGTGGCCTGGCTTTTGTCCCAGGGCACTTCAGGTGCACCTTTTCAGCCATTACAGGTAACAGAAACCAAAGCAAGCATCCAAAAAAACAAGTTTCACTTTCCAAGCCCCTTCATTCTCTTACAAAGTTCCATGTTTCCACAAGTCTGGATCATTGCAACAAATCCCACTGCTGACACCAACTGTAAAAACAGCTTGGGGGCAGTGTCTGACTTCCTCCAATTCCACAAGGGTAAGGAGAACTACCACAAGGCTGATTTCCATGAGGCAGAGGCCAGACAAGACTCCTCCCTCCCCTATCTTTACTAAGTCTGACACCAACTGTCCCTCCCACAGCACTCTCCACTGGATTCAACAATTCATTGCAATGGCCACACAGAACTCATAGATAATACAATTATAGGGTTTATTAGGGAAGTAACAGTTACAGTTCAGGCTCAAGAACACTCAGGATACAGTTCTTCATCAGGATAGCCTCTCCCCAGCTGGGTTTGCAGGAACATCTCTCTCTGGCCCTCAATCTCTGCCCAAAGGCACTCAGCTTTCTCACTCCTTGGACCAGGAAGTCCATCATACCATCTTCTGCTGCTGGGTCTCTCCCTCCTTGGTGGTGATGAGCTGCTCCTCTTGCTCTGGAATTGGCTCTCTTTTAAGGCAAAACTGACCAATCCCCTCGGTGGGCCACAATTACCCTATCACACAATCACTTGGGTGGGAGTTACAAGCACATGGCTGAAAAGGCCACACACAAAAGTAATTAACTGCACTGAGGATAACTTCCTGTCTTTATAATGTAAGCATTTAATCTTACAAAATTTCCTCTAAGCATTGTGTTAACTTCTTCGTGAAAAATTTGATAGTTTGAATTTCCATTTTAGTTCAGTTCAAAACATTTGTTTAAATTTTCTTGGAGTCTCCCGTTTTGACCCAAGTGTTAATTTGGACTCACTTAAAAAAAAATCCAAACAATTGGAGATAGTCTTGGTACCTTTCTACTATTCACTTGTGGTTTAACTTTCTTTTGATCAAAGACTAAAACTCTACATGATTAATTTAAAAAATTTGTTAAGTTTTCTCTTAGGGATCATAATACATATAATCTTACCGAATGTTCCATGTTTACTTGAGAAAATGTGTAGCCAGCCTTTGTTGGGTGGACTGCTCTCTGAATGTCAAGTAGATCAAGTTGGTTGAAAGTACTATTGAACTCATATATATTCTTATTGAATTTCTGCCTCTTTTTTCTACCAGCTTTTGAGAGAGGAATGTCAAAGTCTCCGACTATATTTGTGGATTTGCCTGTTTCATCTTTAAGTTTTGTCAGTTTTTGACTTGTGTTTTGAAACTCTGTTGTTAATGGCATAAAAGTTTAGGATTACTATATATCTTTTTGGAAAATTGTCCTCTTTCTCTCAATGTAATGTTTCTCTTTAGCCCTAATAATATTCCTTCTTCTGAAGTTTACCTTATCTGATATTAATAAAGTTATTCCAGCTTTCTATTGGTTAGTGTTTGCATGGCATATCTTTATTGATCATTTTACCTCTAACATGTCTTTATTTTTAAAACGAGTTTGTTGTAGACAGCATATTGTTGAGTCTTGCTTTGTATTCAATCTAAAAAATGTGTAATAATTTTCAAATTACATCTTTTAACTGGTGTGCTTAGACCATTCACATTTAATGTGATTATTGTTTGTTGTTGTTGTTAGGTGCCATTGAGCCTGTTCTAACTCATAGTGACCCTGTGCACAACAAAAGGAAACTCTGCTAGATCGTGCGCCATCCTCACAATCATTGTCATGCTTGAGCTCTTTATAACACCCACTATGTCAATCCATCTCCTTGAAGGTCGTCCTCTTTTTGTCTGACCCCCTCCTTTACCAAGCATGATGTTCTTCTCCAGTGAATGGTCCCTCATGATAACATGTCCAAAGTACTTTGGACTAAGTCTCACCATCCTCACTTCTAAGGAGCATTATGTCTGTACTTCCTAAAGGACTGATATTTTCCTTCTTCTGGCAGTGCATGGTGTATTTAATATTCTTCACCAACACCATAATTCAAAGGCATCAATTATCTTCAATGTCCCCTATTCATTGTCCAGCTTTCACATGATTGAGGTGATTGAAAATACCATGGCTTGGATCAGGAGCACTTTACTCCTCAAAGTGACATCTTTGCTTTGTAACACTTTAAAGACTTCTTTTGCAACAGATATGCCCAATGCAATACATCGTCTAATTTCTTGACTGCTGCTTCCACGGGCAAAGGTTGTGTATCCAAGTAAAATGAAATACTTGACAACTTTAATCATTTTTCTGTTTATCATGATGATGTTTATTGGTCCAGTTGTGAGGATTTTTGTTTTCTTTATGTTGAACCGTAATCCATAGTGAATGCTGTAGTCTTTGATTTTCATCAGTAAGTGCTTCAAGTCCTCTTCACTTTCAGCAAGCAAAGTTGTGGCATCTGCATATTACAGGTTGTTAATGCATCTTGCTTCAGTCCTGATGCTGCATTCTTCTTCATATAGTCCAGCTTCTTGGATTATTTGCTGCATACAGATTGAAAAAGTATGGTGAAAGGATGCAACCCTGACTCACACCTCTCTTAATTTTAAACCACACAGTTAAACCCTACAACATCGCAACCCAAGACTTGGAAATTTTCTTCAGTTCTTTCAGCTTGAAAAATGCCAAGCATGTTGTTCCTTTTTTGTTTTTTTTTGAACTTTGGTCTTTACATATTTCATTGTAATTCTTTACTTTGTCTTCTTGATCTTCCCTTTGACATCTTCTGTTCAACTCTTTTACTTCATCCTTTCCTCCATTTGCTTTAGTTACGCTAGGTTCAAGAGCAAGTTTCAGAGTCTTTTCTGACATTCATTTTGGCCTTTTTTAAATTCCTGTCTTTTAAATGACCTTTTGGTTTCTTCATCTATCATGTCCTTGATGTGATCCCACAACTCATCTGGTCTTCAGATATTAGTGTTCAATGCCTCAAATCTACTTTTGAGATGGTCTGTAAATTCAGGTGGGATACACTCAAGGTCATACTTTGACTCTCTTGGAATTGTTTTAATTTTCTTCAACTTGAACTTCATAGGAACAATTGATTGTTCTGCAGTCAACCCCTGGCCTTGTTTTACTGATGATGTTGAGCTTCTCCATTGTCGCTTTTCACAAATGTTGATTTGATTCCTGTCTACTCCATTTAGCAAGGTCCACAGGTACAGTCACCATTTATGTTTGTAAAAAATCTTATTTCCAATGTATAGGGTGTTGTTCTTGAAAAATTCTATCATATGATCTCTAGCATTGTTTTTACCACCAAGGCCATATTTTCCAACTACTGATCCTTCTTCTCTGTTTCCAACCTGTGCATTCCAATCACCAGTAATTATCAATGCATCTTGATTGCACGTTTAATCAATTTCAGACTGCAGATGTTGCTAAAAATTGTCAGTTTCTTTACCTTTGGCGTTAGTGGTTGGTGCATAAATTTGAATAATAGTCATATTAACTGTTTTTTCTTGTAGGCATGTGAATATTATCCTATCACTTACAGTGTTGTACCTCAGGATAAATCTTGGAATACTCTTTTTGACAATGAATGTGACACCATTTGTCTGATTCAAAATAACCAATACTAGTCCATTTCAGCCCACTAATGCCTAGGATATCAATCTTTGTGCAATTCATTTCATTTCTGAAGACTTCTAATTTTCCTGGATTCTTCCTTCATACATTCTTCCTTCATACATTCCATGTTTCAATTACTATTGGATGTTTGCAGCTGTTTCTTCTCATTTTCAATTGTGCCACATCCGGAAATGAAGGTCCTGAAAGCGTTTTAACTCTATCCAAGTCATTAAGGTCGTCTCTACTTTGAGGGGAAACCCTGGTGGCATAGTGGTTAAGTGTTATGGCTGCTAACCAAAAGGTTAGCAGTTCAAATCCACCAGACACTCCTTGAAAACTCTATGAGGCAGTTCTTCTCTGTTCTACAGGGTTGCTATGAGTCGGAATCAACTGGACAGCAACAGGTTTTCTTTTTTGTTTTTTCTACTTTGAGGAAGCAGTTCTTTCCCAGTCGTATTTTGAGTGCATTCCAACCTGAGGGGCTAATCTTCTGACATTATATCAGACAATGTTCCACTGCTATTCATAATGTTTTATTGGCCAATTTTTTTGGAAGTAGATCACCAGGTCCTTCTTCCTAGTCTGTCTTAGCCTGAAATCGCAGCTGATACCTGTCCACCTTGTGTGGCCCTGCTGATACTAGAAATATCAGTGGCATAACTTCCACTATTACAATAATGCGCAAGCCACCACAGTAAGATAAACTGACAGAAGAGTGGTGGATGTGATCATTGTCGTTGTTGTTAAGGTGGCGTCGAGTTGGTTCCAACTCATAACGACTCTATGTACCACAGAACGAACTGCTGCCTGTTCCTGCACTGTCCTTACAGTCGTTGCTATGCTTGAGCCCATTGTTGCAACCGCTGTGTCAATCCATCTCTTTGAGGGTCTTCCTCTTTTCCGCTGACCCTGTACTTTACCAAGCATGATGTCCTTCTCCAGGGACTGATCCCTCCTGACAGCACGTTCAAAGTATATAAGATGCAGTCTCGCCATTCTTGCTCCTAAGGAACGTTCTGGTTGTACTTCTTCCAAGACAGATTTGTACATTCTTTTAGCAGGCCATGGTATATTCAACATTCTTCATCAACCCCACAATTCAAAGGCGCCAATTCTTCTTCATTCTTCCTTATTCATTGTCCAGCTTTCACATGCATATTATGCAATTGAAAATACCATGGCTTGAGTCAGGTGCACCTTAGTCTTCAAGGTGACATCCTTGCTTTTCAACATTTTAAAGAGGTCCTTTGCAGCAGATTTGCCCAATGCAATGCATCTTTTGATTTCTTAACTGCTGCTTCCATAAGTGTTGATTGTGGATCCAAGTAAAATGAAGTCCGTGACAACTTCAGTCTTTCTCCCTTTATCATGATATGACTTATTGGTCCAGTTGTGAGGATTTTTGCTTTCTTTACGTTGAGATGTAATCCATACTGAAGGCTGTGGTCTTTGATCTTCATTAGTAAGTGCTTCAAGTCCTTTCACTTTCAGCAAGCAAGGTTGTGTCATCTGCATGACACAGGTTGCTAATAAGTCTTTCTCCAATCCTGATGCCCCATTCTTCTTCATATGGTCAAGCTTATTGGATTATTTGCTCAGCATACAGATTGAGCAGGTATGGTGAAATGATACACCTCTGATGCACACCTTTCCTGATTTAAACCACTCAACGTCCCCTTGTTCTGTACAAACAGCTGCCTCTTGATCTATGTACAGGTTGCTCATGAGCACAATTCAGTGTTCTGGAATTCCCATTCTTTGTAATGTCATCCATAATTTGTTATGATCCACACAGTCAAATGCCTTTGCATAGTCAATAAAATATAGGTAAACATCCTTCTGGTATTCTCTGCTTTCAGCCAGGATCCATCTGACATCAGCAATGATATTCCTGGTTCCACTTCCTTTTCTGAATCTGGCCTGAATTTCTGGCAGTTCCCTGTCAATATAATGTTGCAGCTGCTTTTGAATGATCTTCAGCAAAATTTTGCTTGCATGTGATATTAATGATATTGTTCAATAATTTCCACATTCGGTTGGATCAGCTTTCTTGGGAATAGGCATAAATATGGATCTCTTCCAGTCAGTTGGCCAGGAAGCTGTCTTCCACATTTCTTGGCATAGACGAGTGAGCACTTTCAGTGCTGCATTCATTTGTTGAAACATTTCAGTTGATATTCTGTCAGTTCCTGGAACCTTGTTTTTCGCCAATGCCATCAGTGCAGGACTTCTTCCTTCAGTCCCATTGGTTCCTAATCATATGCTACCTCTTGAAATGGTTGAACATTGACTAATTCTGTTTGGTATAATGACTCTGTGTATTCCTTCCATCTTCTTTTGATGTTTCCTGTGTTTTAGAATATTTTCCCCATAGTTCCTTCACTATTGCAACTCAAGGCTTAATTTTTTTCTTCAGTTCTTTCAGCTTGAGAAACACCAAGTGTGTTATTCCCTTTTGGTTTTCTATCTCCAACTCTTTGAACATGTCATTATAACACTTCACTTTCTCTTTTCAAGCTGCCCTTTGAAATCTGTTCAGTTCTCTTAATTCATCATTTCCTCCTTTTGGTTTAGCTAGCTACTTGACGTTCGAGAGCAAATTTTAGAGTCTCTTCTGACATCCGTCTTGGTCTTTTCTTTCTTTCCTGTCTTTTCAATGACCTCTTGCTTTCTTCGTGTATGATATCCTTGATGTTATTCCACAACTCTGGTCTTCAGTTGTTAGTGTTCAACGCGTCAAATCTATTCTTGAGATGGTCTCTAAATTCAGGTGGGATATACTCAAGGTAGTATTTTGGCTCTTGTGGACTTGCTCTGATTTTCTTCAGCTTCAGCTTGAACTTGCACATGAGCAATTGATGGTCATCCACAGTTGGCCCCTGGCCTTCTTCTGACTGATGATATTGAGCTTTTCCATTGTCTTTTTCCACAAATGTAGTTGATTTGATTCCTATATATTCCATCTGGTGGGGTCCATGTGTATAGTCGCTATTTATGTTGGTGAAAAACGATATTTGCAATGAAGTGACTGGTCTTGCATAATTCTATCATTCGATCTCCAGCATTGTTTCTATCACCAAGGCCGTATTTTCCAACTACCTATCCTTCTTTTTTTCCAGCTTTCACATTCCAATCACCAGTAATTATCAATGCATCCTGCAATTTCAGACTGCAGAAGCTGATACAAATCTTCAATTTCTTCATCTTTAGCCTTAGTGGTTGGTGCTTAAGTTTGATTAATAGTCGTATTAACTGGTCTTCCTTGTAGGCGTATGGATATCATCCTATCACTGACAGCGTTGTACTTCAGGATAGATCTTGAAATGTTCTTTTTGATGATGAATGCAACACCATTCCTCTTCAAGTTGTCATTCCCAGCATAGTAGACTATATGGTTATCTGATTTAAAATGGCCAGTACCAGTCCATTTCAGCTCACTAATGCCTAGGATATTGATGTTCATGTGTTCCATTTAGTTTTTGACAATTTCCAATTTTCCTAGATTCATATTTCATACATCCCAGGTTCTGATTATTAATGGATGTTTGCAGCTGTTTCTTCTCATTTTGAGTCATGCCATATCAGCAAATGGAGGTCCCGAAAGCTTTACTCCATTCACATCATTAAGGTCAACACCACTTTGAGGAGGCAGCTCTTCCCCAGTCATCTTTTGAGTGCCTTCCAACCAGGGGGGCTCATCTTCCGGCACTATATTAGACAATGTTCTGCTCCTTTTCCTAAGATTCTCGCTGGCTAACTCTTTTCAGAAGTAGATTGTGGGGTCCTTCTTCCTGGTCGGTCTTAGTCTGGCAGCTCAGCTGAAACCTATCCTCCGTGACCCTGCTGATATTTGAATACTGGTGGAATAGCTTCCAGCATCATAGCAACACACAAGCCTCCACAGTATGACAAACTGACAGACACGTGGGGGATGTGATTATTAATATGATTATTAATAAGGTTGAATTAAAACTCTCCAATCTGCTATGAGTTGCAATAGACTTGAAGGCAACGAGTTCGAGTTGGTTTTCTTGGTATTTGTTCATTATTTATTTTTCTCTTTTTCTTTCTTTTCTTAGTTTAATTGAGAATTTTATGATTCTAATTATTCTATATATCTATATAGAATTACGTCTCTTTTTAAAATTCAGATTATGATTGCTCTGTAGTTTAGAATATACCTCTAGTTATTCAGAGTCTACCTGCAAATAATATTATACCACTTCTCATGTATTCTTAGGACCTTAAAACAATATATTTCCAATTCTTTTCCATTTTTAGTACTATTATTGTCAAATACTCTTTTATTACATGTGTATAAACACATAATACCTTGCTACTATTTTTGCTTTAGGCAGTTATATTTTAGAGCAATTATTATTACTTTAATTTTTTTCCCCGTTCTATTTCCCTTTATTTCTTTTTGTAGATGCAGGTTTCTGTTTTCTATTCCTTCTGCATGAAGAACTGCATTTAAGGTTTCTCATAAAGTAGATGTGCTGCCAATGTGTAACCAGTTTTTGTTTGACCACTAGTTAATGTTTATCTGTTTTAGTATGTAATATTTATTTTTGTTTTTCTGTCTTTAAGATTAACTCTATAGTTCTTTATTTTTCAATAATTTTTATTGTGCTTTAAGTGAAAGTTTACAAATCAAGTCAGTCTGTCACATATAAGCTTATATACACCTTACTCCATACTCCCACTTACTCTCCTCCTAATGAGTCAGCCCGCTCCCTCCTTCCAGTCTCTCCTTTCATGACGATTTTGCCAGTTTCTAACCCTCTCTACCCTCCTATCTCCCCTCCAGACAGGAGATGCCAACACAGTCTCAAGTGTCCACCTGATACAAGTAGCTCACTCTTCGTCAGCATCTCTCTCCAACCAGTCCCTTCCATGTCTGATGAGTTGTCTTTGGGACTGGTTCCTGTCCTGGGCCAACAGAAGGTTTGGGGACCATGACCACCGGGATTCCTCTAGTCTCAGTCAGACTATTAAGTCTGGTCTTCTTATGAGAATTTGGGGTCTGCATCCCACTGATCTCCTGCTCCCTCAGGGGTTCTCTGTTGTGCTCCCTGTCAGGGCAGTCTTTGGTTGTAGCCGGGCACCATCTAGTTCTTCTGGTCTCAGGATGATGTAACTCTCTGGTTCATGTGGCCCTTTCTGTCTCTTGGGCTCATAGTTGTCGTGTGACCTTGGTGTTCTTCATTCTCCGTTGATCCAGGTGGGTTGAGACCAATCGATGCATCTTAGATGGCTGCTTGTTAGCATTTAAGACCCCAGATGCCACACTTCAAAGTGGGGTGCAGAATGTTTTCATAATAGAATTATTTTGCCAATTGACTTAGAAGTCCCCTGAAGCCATAGTCCCCAAACCCCCACCCTTGCTCTGCTGACCTTTGAAGCATTCAGTTTATCCCGGAAACTTCTTTGCTTTTGGTCCAGTCCAGTTGAGCTGACCTTCTGTGTATTGAGTATTGTCCTTCCCTTCACCTAAAGTAGTTCTTATCTACTAACTAATCAGTAAATAACCCTCTCCCCCCTCCCTCCCCCCCTCGTAACCACAAAGGTATGTGTTCTTCTCAGTTTATACTATTTCTCAAGATCTTGTAATAGTGGTCTTATACAATATTTGACCTTTTGCCTCTGACTAATTTCACTCAGCATAATGCCTTCCAGGTTCCTCCATGTTATGAAATGTTTCACAGATTCGTGACTGTTCTTTATTGATGCATAGTACTCCATTGTGTGAATATACCATAATTTATTTACCCATTCATCCATTGATGGACACCTTGGTTGCTTCCAGATTTTTGCTATTGTAAACAAAGCTGCAATAAACATGGGTGTGCATATATCTGTTCGTGTAAAGGCTCTTATTTCTCTAGGGTATATTCTGAGGAGTGGGATTTCTGGGTTGTATGGTTATCCTGTATCCTGATCTCTGCTGAACTCTCTTATTAATTTCAGTAGCTTCCTTGAGGATTCTTTAGGGTTTTCTGTGTATAAGATTATGTCATCTACAAATAGAGATAATTTTACTTCTTCCTTGCCAATCCGGATGCCCTTTATTTCTTTGTCTAGCCTCATTCCTCTGGCTAGGACCTCTAGCACAATGTTGAATAAGAGCGGTGGTAAAGGGCATCCTTGTCTGGTTCCCGTTCTCAAGGGAAATGCTTTCAGGCTCTCTCCATTTAAGGTGATGTTGGCTGTTGGCTTTGTATAGATTTCCTTTATTATGTTGAGGAATTTTCCTTCAATTCCTATTTTGCTGAGAGTTTTTATCATGAATGGGTGTTGGACTTTGTCAAATGCCTTTTCTGCATCAATTGATAAGATCATGTGGTTTTTGTCTTTTGTTTTATTTATATGGTGGATTACATTAATGTTTTTTTTTAATATTAAACCAGCCTTGCATACCTGGTATAAATCCCACTTGGTTGTGGTGGATTATTTTTTTGATATGTTGTTGAATTCTATGGGCTAGAATTTTGTTGAGAATTTTTGCATCTATGCTCCTGAGGGATATAGGTCTGTAGTATTCTTTTTTTGTGATGTCTTTACCGGGTTTTGGTATTGGGGATATGGTGGCTTCATAGAATGAGTTTGGTAGTATTCCGTCATTTTCTATGCTTTGAAATACCTTTAGTAGCAGTGGTGTTAACTCTTCTCTGAAAGTTTGGTAGAACTCTGCCATGAAGCTGTCTGGGCCAGGGCTTTTTTTTTTTTTGTTGGGAGTTTTTTGATTACCTTTTCAATCTCTTTTTCTGTTATGAGTCTATTTAGTTGTTCTACTTCTGATTGTGTTAGTTTAGGTACGTAGTGTTTTCCTAGGAATTCATCCATTTCTTCTAGGTTTGCAAATTTGTTAGAGTACAATTTTTTGTAATAATCTGATATGATTCTTTTAATTTCAGTTGGGTCTGTTGTGATGTTGCCCATCTCATTTCTTATTTGGATTATTTGTTTCCTGTATTTCTTTAGTCAGTCTGGCCAATGGTTTAACAATTTTGTTAATTTTTTCAAAGAACCACCTTTTGGCTTTGTTAATTCTTTCAATTGTTTTTCTGTTCTCTAATTTATTTAGTTCAGCTCTAATTTTTATTATTTGTTTTCTTCTAGTGCCTGATGGATTCTTTTGTTGCTAACATTCTATTTGTTCCAGTGTAGGGACAGTTCTCTGCTTTTTGCTCTTTCTTCTTTATGTATGTGTGCATTTATCAATATAAATTGACCTCTGAGAACTGCTTTTGCTGTGTCCCAGAAGTTTTGATAGGAGTTGTTTTCATTCTCGTTGCATTCTATGAATTTTTTTTTTTCCGTCCTTAATGTCTTCTATAACCCAGTCTTCTTTGAGCAGGGTATTGTTCAGTTTCCAAGTATTTGATTTCTTTTCCCTGATTTTTCTGTTATTGATTTCCACTTTTATGGCCTTTTGGTCTGAGAAGATGCTTTGTAATATTTCAATGTCTTGGATTCTGCAAAGGTTTGTTTTATGACCTAATATGTGGTCTATTCTAGAGAAAGTTCCAGGTGCGCTAGAAAGAAAGTATACTTTGCAGCTGTTGGGTGGAGTGTTCTGTATAAGTCTATGAGGTCAAGTTGGTTGATTGTAGCAATTAGGTCTTCCGTGTCTCTATTGAGCTTCTAACTTGAAGTCCTGTCCTTCCCCGAAAGTGGTGTGTTGAAGTTTCCTACTATAATTGTGGAGATGTCTATCTCATTTTTCAGTTCTGTTAAAGTTTGTTTTATGTATCTTGCAGCCCTGTCATTGGGTGCATAAATATTTAATATGGTTATATCTTCCTGGTCAATTGTCCCTTTAACCATTATGTAGTGTCCTTCTTTGTCCTTTGTGGTGGATTTAACTTTAAAGTCTATTTTGTCAGAAATTAATATTGCTACTCCTGCTCTTTTTTGGTAGTTGTTTGCTTGATATATTTTTTTCCATCCTTTGAGTTTTTGTTTGTTTTTGTCTCTAAGTCTAAGGTGTGCCTCTTGTAGGCAGCATATAGATGGATCGTGTTTCTTTATCCAGTCTGAGACTCTGTCTTTTTATTGGTGCATTTAGTCCATTTACATTCAGCATAATTATAAATAAGTATGTGTTTAGTGCTGTCATTTGGATGCCTTTTTGTGTGTGTTGTTGACAATTTCATTTTTCCACTTACTTTTTTGTGCTGAGACGTTTTTCTTTGTAAATTGTGTGTTCCTCATTTTCATAGTATTTGACTTTATGTTTGCTGAGTCGTTATGTTTTTCTTGTTTTTTATTTTGAGTTATGGAGTTGTTATACCTCTTTGTGGTTACCTTAATATTTACCCCTATTTTTCTAAGTAAAAACCTAACTTGTGTTGTCCTATATCACCTTGTTTCCCTCTCCATTTGGCAGTTCTATGCTTCCTGTATTTAGTCCCTCTTTTTGATTATTGTGATCTTTTACATATTGACTTCAGTGACTCCCTGTTTTGGGCATTTTTTTCTTTTTAAAATTAATCTTAATTTGTTTTTTTGATTTCCCTATTTGAGTTCATATCAGGATGTTCTGTTCTGTGACCTTGTGTTGTGCTGGTACCTGATATTATTGGTTTTCTGACCAATTTCCTTTAGTATTTCTTGTCGCTTTGGTTTGGTTTTTGCAAATTCTCTAAGCTTGTGTTTATCTGTAAATGTTTTAATTTTGCCTTTATATTTGAGAGAGAGTTTTGCTGGATATATGATCCTTGGCTGGCAGTTTTTCTCCTTCAATGCTCTATATATGTCATCCCATTGCCTTCTTGCCTGCATGGTTTCTGCTGAGTAGTCTGAACTTATTCTTATTGATTCTCCTTTATAGGAGACCTTTCTTTTCTCCCTGGTTGCTTTTAAAATTTTCTCTTTATCTTTGGTTTTGGCAAGTTTGATGATAATATGTCTTGGTGATTTTCTTTTTGGATCAATCTTAAATGGGGTTCAATGAGCATCTTGGATAGATATCCTTTCGTCTTTCATAATGTCAGGGAAGTTTTCTGCCAGCAGATCTTCAACTATTCTCTCTGTATTTTCTGTTATCCCTCCCTGTTCTGGAACTCCAATCACACGCAAGTTATCCTTCTTGATAGAGTCCCACATGATTCTTAGGGTTTTTTCATTTTTTTTAATTCTTTTATCTGATTTGTTTTCAGCTATATTGGTGTCCATTCCCTTGTCCTCCAGATCCCCCACTCTGCATTCCAATTGCTCAAGTCTCGTCCTCTGACTTCCTATTGTGTTGTCTAATTCTGTAATTTTACTGTTAATCTTTTAGATTTCTGAATGCTGTCTCTCTATGGATTAATTTTTCCACTATGTTCTTGAATAATCTTTTTGATTTCTTCAACTGCTTTATCAGTGTGTTCCTTGGCTTTTTCTGTAGATTGCCTTATTTCATTTCTGAGGTCATCCCTGATGTCTTAAAGCATTCTGTAATTAGTTTTTTATATTCTGCATCTGGCAATTCCAGGATTGTATCTTCATTTGGGAAAGATTTTGATTCTTTAGTATGGGGAGTTGTAGAAGCAATCATGGTCTGCTTCTTTATGTGGTTTGATATGGACTGCTGTTTCCGAGCCATCTCTAAGATATTGTAGTGATTTATTCTATATTTGCTCACTGAGTCTTATCTTGTTTTGTTTTCTTTCAGTATACGTAAATGGGCTACTAGATTGCTCTGTCTTGATTGTTGTAGCCCTTGAATCACTTATGTCCTATTACCAGCTGTTTTGGGCTGTTACCAGATATATAAGCCTAAGAGTCCATTCACTATTTTTGAGTAGAATCTGGTTTTGGGTCATCAAGTGTGTGGTGCAGACTGTCACCTATCCACCGAGAGAAGTAGTGGTGAGAGTTGTGTGCACCAAATTCTAGTAGCAGCAGGGGTTCACACTCCAGGAGGGTCGGGATGCTGACAGGCTTCCCCCACATACCAGTAAGGTAGGTGTGTCTCTATTCCTAAAGCACTTTGGTGGGTGGGCTCTGCAGCTGTACCTTAGGCACCCAGTGCAAGTACCTCTACAGATTGGTAGGTGTCACCCTCCTTAGACCGCTAAGGCAGGAGGCTAGGTGGTCTGGGGGTAGCTTCAGCTCTCAGTTCCCCCTTGTGGGTCAGTGAGGGCTCTGTTGAATACGCAGAGATATCAGACCTGGGAAACTTGTCTTTCCAGTAATCCGCTAAAACAATTACAGTCAGATCCCTATCAGAATTGCCTTTGCATTACAATAGCCACCTTGTTCCCTGTAGGGATGAAAGCCCAAGACTGTGGATCACATACGCTTTGCTGGAGCTGGTTCTGTATTTTTAGTCCAATTAGGGAAGCATTTTTGGTCCCTGGGTTTTTTGTAGCTGCTTCTCTCAGGCCATGAGCATGGGTTAGGAAAAGACCAAAAAAGAAAAGAAAAACCGCAGAGCAGTTCACTCTCTGGCTCAGGAAATTCCAATGTTAATGAAGCCGCCTGGGAAGCAGAGGGGAGGGTTCAGATAAATAAGAGAGAGTAGCGCCCTGGAATACAGACAAAGTTACTTATCTTGTTTGGTGATGACTGTTTTATCTGAGATTCCTGAGGGGTGTGCAGCCTGTGTGCATTGGCTGGGTTGAGCTTGCCCCCGAAGGTTAGGCCCGTGTCCCATGCTTGTGCTGTGTCAGAAGCCGTGGTCAGTTCCTCTGCTCCCAGTCCAAAGGCCATCGCCAAGGTTCCCCGGCTGGGTCGCCGCACTCCAGGCTACAAAACCAGTCGCCGCCTCCCGGTGACTTCTCTTCCTGTCAACCGCATTGCTGCGCTGCCTGCGTGCACTGGCTGGGCTTCCCCCGTGGTCACTTCTGGGGGCTAGGGCTGTGTCCCGTGTCTGCGCCGTCTCAGGATGCTGTGCTCAGCTCCCCTGCACCCAGTCCAAGGCCTGGCGCCAAGGTTTCCTGACTGAGATCCTGGCTCCAGGTTCCGAAAACAGTTGCTGCTTCCCCGTGGTTGTTCGTTCTCCGTCTCTGTCACTCAGGTCAACTCTTTAGATCTATGTTTGATGGTCAGGGTTTGTAGATTATCATGTATGTGATCGACTCACTAGTTTTTCCGAGTCTTTGTTGCAAGAGGGATCCGAGGTAGCTTCTACCTAGTCAGCCATCTTGGCCCCTCCTCCGCTTTTTTTCCTCTATAGTTCTTTTTATTTATTTATTTTATGGTGATTTAAGTGCAGGTTTACAATTCCAGTCAGTTTCTCATACAATTATGTATACACACATTGTTATATGATGGTACCTACTCTCCCTACGATGTGACAGCACACTGCTTCTCACTACCATGCATTTCCCGTGTCCATTCAAACAGCTCCTGTTGCCCTCTGCTTTCTCATCTTGCCTCCAGACAGGAGCCGCCCACATAGTCTCAGGTGTTTACTTGAGTTAAGAGGTAAAATCTTCACCAGTATCATTTAGTGTCTTATAGTCCAGTCCAATCCCTGTCTGAAGAGTTGGCTTCAGGAATGGTTCCAGTCTTGGGCTAACAAAGGGTCTGGGGACCATGACCACCAGGATCCTTCTAGTCTCAGTCAAGCCATTAAGTCTGGTCTTTTTATGAGAACTTGAGGTCTGCATCCCACTGCTGTCCTGCTCCCTCAGGGGTTCTCTGTTGTGTTCCCTGTCAGGGCAGTCATCGGTTGTAGTCGAGCACCATCTAGTTCTTCTGGTCTCGGGTTGATGGAGTCTCTGGTTTAAGTGGCCCTTTCTGTCTCTTGGGCTCATATTCTCCTTGTGTCTTTGGTGTTATTCTTTCTCCTTTGCTCCAGGTGGGATGAGGCCAATTGATGCATCTTAGACGGTTGTTTACTAGCTTTTAAGGCCCAGATGCCACTCACTAAAAGTGGGATGTGGAACATTTTCTTAATACACTTTGTTTTGCTGATTTACCTAGATGTCCCCTTAAGCCATGGTCCCCAGACTCCCACTCCTGCTACTCTGTCCCTTGAAGTGTTTGGTTGTATTCAGGAAACTTCCCAACTTTTGGTTTATCCCAGTTGTGCTGTCTTCCCCTGTATTGTGTGTTGTCCTTCCTTCCACCTAAAATAGCTCTTGTCTACTATCTAATTAGTGAATACCGCTCTCCCTCCCTCCCCACTCTAGTAACCATCAAAGAATGACTTCATCTGTGTTTAAACCTTTTCTTGAGTTCTTATAAGAGCAGCCTCATACAGTATTTGTCCTTTTGCAACTGACTAATTTCACTCAACATAATGCCTTCTGGATTCCTATATGTGATGAGATGTTTCACGGATTCATCATTGTTCTGTAACGTAACTTTGTATTCCATTGTGTGAAAATATCATAATTTGTTCATCTGTTCATCCATTCATCCGTTGATGGGCACCTTGGTTGTTTCCATCTTTTTGCTATTGTAAACAGTGCTGCAATGAACATGGGTGTGCATACATCTGTTCGCGTGAAGGCTCTTATTTCTCTAAGATGTACTTCAAGGAGTGGGATTGCTGGATCATATGGTAGTTCTATTTCTAGCTTTTTAAGGAACTGCCAAATCGATTTCTAAAGTTGTTTTACCATTTGACATTCCCGCCAGGAGTGTATAAGTGTTCCAGTCTCTCCACAACCTTTTCAACATTTATTATTTTATGTTTTTTGGATTAATGCCAGTTTTTTTTGTTGTTGTTGTTGGAGTGAGATGGTATTGCATTATAGTTTTGATTTGCATTTCTCTAATGGCTAATGATTATGAGCATTTCCTCATGTATCTGTTAGCCACTTGAATGTCTTCTTTGTTGGAGTGACCATTCATATCTTTTCCCATTTTTTAAAATTTTTATTGTTCTTTTAGTGAAAGTTTACAAATCAAGTCAGTCTCTCATACAAAAATTTACATACATCTTGCTATATACTCCTAGTTGTTCTCCACCTAATGAGGCAGCACACTCCTTCCCTCCACTCTCCATTTTCGTGTCCATTCAGCCAGCTTCTGGTCCCCTCTGCCCTCTCATCTCCTCTCCAGCAATTAGATGCCCACATAGTCTCATTTGTCTACTTGATCCAAGAACCTCACTTTTCACCAGTATCATTTTCTATCCCATAGTCCAGCCCCACCCCCATCTGAACAGTTGGCTTTGGGAATGATTACTGTCTTGGGCTAACAGAAGGTCTGGGGACCACGACTTCCGAGGTCCTTCTAGTCTCAGTCAGACCATTAAGTCTGGTCTTTTTACGAGAACTTGAGGTCTGCATCCCACTGCTCTCCTGCTCCCTCAGGGGTTCTCTGTTGTGTTCCCTGTCAGGCAGTCATCGGTTGTAGCCTAGCACCACCTAGTTCTTCTGGACTCAGTCCTTTGCCCATTTTTAAATCGGTTGTCTTTTAGTAGTTGAGGTTTTGCAGTATCTTGTAGATTTTAGAGATTAGATGCTGATTGGATTTGTCGTAGACAAAATTTTTTTTTTCCCATTCTGTAGGCAGTCTTTTCTCTCTTTTGGTGAAGTCTTTTAATGAGCATCAGTGTTTGGTTTTTTAGGAGCTCCCAGTTATCTAGTTTTTCTTCTGCATTATTAGTAATGTTTTGTATACTGTTTATGCCATGTATTAGGGCTCCTAGCATTGTCATTATTTTTTCTTCCATGAGCTTTATCGTTTTAGATTTTATATTTATGTCTTTGATCCATTTTGAGTTTGTGTTTGTGCATAGTGTGAGGTATGGGTCTTGTTTAATTTTTTTTGCAGATGGATATCCAGTTATGCCAGCACCATTTGTTAAAGGGACCATCTTTCCCCCATTTAACTGACTTTGGGCCTTTGTCAAATATCAACTGCTCATATATATTTTTTTTTCATATGTGGATGGATTTATATCTGGATTCTCAATTCTGTTCCATTGCTCTATGTGTCTGTTGTTGTACCACTACCAGGCTGTTTTGCCTAATGTGGCAGTATAATAGGTTCTAAAATCAGGTAGAATTAGGCCTCCCACTTTGTTCTTCTTTTTCAGTAATGCTTTACTTTTCTGGGTCCTCTTCCCTTTCCATATGAAGTTGGTGATTTGTTTTTCCATCTCATTAAAAAATGCCATTGGAATTTGGATCAGGATTGTGTTGCATGTAGAGCACTTTGGGTAGTACAGATATTTGCACAATGTTTGACACTATAATTCTTAAAACAGTTTGAATATTATATACTTAGCAACAAGGACAAAAAAAAACCTGTTGTCATCGAGTAAATTCCAACGCATAGAGACACTATGTTGTTGTTGTTGTTAGGTGCCGTCGAGTTGGCTCCAACTCATAGTGACCCTATGCACGACAGAACACTGCCAGGTCCTGTGCCATACTTACAATCGTTGTTATGTATGCTTGAGACCATTGTTGCTGCCACTGTGTCAATCCACCTCGTTAAGGGTCTTCTTCTTTTCTGCTGACCCTATATTTTGCCAAGTATGATGTCCTTCTCCAGAGTCTCTTGCCTCCTGACAACATGTCCAAGGTATGTAAGACACAATCTCGCTGTCCTTGCTTCTAAGGAACGTTCTGGTTGTACTTCTTCCAAGACAGATTTATTCGTTCTTCTGGCAGTCCATGGTATATTCATTATTCTTCACCAACACCACAAATCAAAAGCATCAGTTCTTCTTTGCTCTTCCTTATTCATTGTCCAGCTATCACATGCATATTACGCGATTGAAAACACCATGGCTTGAGTCAGGTGCACCTTCGTCTTCAAGGTGACATCTTCGCTCTTCAACACTTTAAAGAGGCCCTTTGCAGCAGATTTACCCAGTGCAATGCTACTTTTGATTTCTTGACTGCTGCTTCCATAGCTGTTGATTGTGGATCCAAGTAAAATGGAATCCTTGACAACTTCCATCTTTTCTCTGTTTATCATTATGTTGCTCTTTGGTCCAGTTGTGAGGATTTTTGTTTTCTTTATGTTGAGGTGCAATCCATACTGAAGGCTGTGGTCTTTGATCTTCATTAAAAAGTGCTTCAAGTCCTCTTCACTTTCAGCAAGGAAGGTTGTGTCATCTGCATAACGCAGGTTGTAAATGAGTCTTCCACCAATCCTGATGCCCTGTTCTTCTTCACGTAGTCCAGCTTCTCGGATTATTTACTCAGCATACAGGTAGAATAGGTATGGTGAAAGAATACAACCCTGACGCACACCTTTCCTGACTTGAAACCAATGAGTATCCCCTTGTTCTGTCCAAACAACTGCCTCTTGATCTATGTAAAGGTTCCTCATGAGCACAATTAAGTGTTCAGGAATTTCCATGCTTCACAATGTTATCCATAATTTATTATGATTCACACGGTCGAATGCCTTTGCATAGTCAATAAAACACAGGTAAACATTCTTCTGGTATTCTCTGCTTTCAGCCAGGATCCATCTGACATCAGCAATGCTATCCCTGGTTCCACGTCCTGTTCTGAAACCAGCCTGAATTTCTGGCAGTTCCCTGTCGATACACTGCTATAGGAGCTTTTGAATGATCTTCAGCAAAATTTCACTTGCATGTGATATTAATATTGTTCTATAATTTCCACATTCGGTTGGATCAGCTTTCTTGGGAATAGGCATAAATATGTTTCTCTTCCAGTCAGTTGGCCAGGAAGCTGTCTTCCATGTTTCTTGGCATAGATGAGTGAGCACCTCCAGCGCTGCATGTGTTTGTTGAAACACCTGAACTGATATTCTAGCAATTCCTGGAGCCTTGTTTTTCACCAATGCCTTCAGAGCAGCTTGGACTTCTTCCTTCGGTACCATTGGTTCCTGATCATATGCCACCTCTTAAAATGGTTGAATATCGACTAATTCTTTTTGGTATAATGGCTCTGTGTATCCCTTCCATCTTCTTTTGATGCTTCCTGTGTCATTTAGTATTTTCCCCATAGAATCCTTCACTACTGTGACTCGAGGCTTGAATTTTTTCTTCAGTTCTTTCAGCTTGAGAAACACCGAGCGTGTTCTTCCCTTTTGGTTTTCCATTTCCAGCTCTTTGCCCGTGTCATTATCATACTTTATTTTGTCTTCTCAAGCTGCCCTTTGAAATCTTCTCTTCAGTTCTTTTACTTCATCATTTTTTTTTCCTTTTCCTTTAGCTGCTCGACGTTAGAGAGCAAGTTTCAGAGTCTCCTCCAACAACCATCTTGATCTTTCTTTCTTTCCCGTCTTTACAATGACCGCTTGCTTTCTTCACGTATATGTCCTTGATGTCATTCCACAACTCATCCAGTCTTCGGTCACCAGTGTTCATTGTGTCAAAGCTATTTTTCAGATAGTCTCTAAATTCAGGTGGGATATACTCAAGGTCATATTTTGGCTCTTGTGGACTTGCTCTGATTTTCCTCAGTTTCAGCTTGAACTTGCATATGAGCAATTGATGGTCATCCACAGTCGGCCCCTGGCCTTGTTCTGACTGATGATATTGAGCTTTTCCATCATTTCTTTCCACAGATGTAGTCAATACAGATTATCTATAGAGACACTATAGAACAGAGTAAAACTACCCTATAGGATTTACAAGGAGAAGCTGTTTGATTCGAACTGCTGACCCTTTGGTTAGCAGCTGTAGCTCTTAAGCACTGCACCATTAGTGTTCCAATGATATATTTAGAAGTGTGTACTTTTGTGTATGCTGGTGTTTACCCTGCTTGATGCTTTTGGAGGTTCTTGGATAAGTGGTTTGTTGTATGTCATGAATTTCAAACAATTCTTACCCATTATTCTTTGAATACGTTTTCTGCTGTCTTCTTTTTCTCTTCTCCTTCTGGGATTCCAGTTGTCTGTTTTTAAGACAGTTTTTATTGTCCAACAGCTCTTGGATGATTTGTTCCTTTTTTAAAATATTTTTTCTCCCTGTGTTTTAGTTTTGGTTATTTCTATTGACTTAACTTTAAGTTCATGGATTCTTTCACTGAGTGAGCTGAGTCTATTAATGTGTCTTTCAAAAGGATTCTTTATCATGGTTAGTGTGTTTTTATTTTCTAACATTTCCATTTGAATGGGAATTTGTTAACCATTGAATTTTATTTTCTAATGTCAACTTCATTGTAAGCCTTAAGTTTCCCTTTTGCATTGTGCCTCAGAAAGAGTATCAGTCTTGCAAATTACTTGCTCATTAAAGAATTTTTAGACTAGTGGGAATGTAGAGTGGGATCAATTCTCTGTTGTTTTGATTAAGTCTCAGCATCAGCAGGTACTTTTACCCAGGGGCTAATGAAATGGCCATCTCAGTGGTGCTTCTCCCCCGTGATAGTTCTGAACTTAGAACGTATTTCTACTCCTCTCTACTACCCATCCTTCCTGTTCCTTTCTACCCATCCTTCCTGTTCCTTTCCCCCAGGAGTAATTGACTACAGCCTTCAATATGGATTACATCTCAACATAAAGAAAACAAAAATACTCCCGACTGGACCAGTAAGTAACATCACGATAAATGGAAAGTACTGAAGTTGTCAAGGACTTCATTTTATGTGGGTCCACAATCAACACCCATGGAAACAGCAGTCGAGAATTGAAACAACACATTGCATTGGACAAATCTGCTTAAAGTGTTCAAAAGCAAATATGCCACTTTAAAGACTAAGGTTTGCCGGACCCAAGCCATGGTGTTTTCAATCGTCTCATGTGCATATGAAAGCTGGGCAATGAATAAGGAAGACCGAAGAAGAAATGATGCCTTTAAATTACGGTGTTGGCGAACAATATTGAATATACCATGGGCTGCCAAAACAACAAAAAAAAATCTGTCTTGGAGGAACTACAGCCAGAATGCTCCTTAGAAGCGAGAATGGTGAGACTTCATCTCACATACTTTGGATATGTTATCAGGAGGGATCAGTCCCTGGAGAAGGACATCATGCCTGGTAAATTATAGGGTCAGAAAAAAGAGGAAGACCCTAAACAACATGGATTGAAATGGTGGCTGCAACAATAGGCTCAAGCATAACAAATCATGAGACTTGCACAGGACAGGGCAATATTTCCTTCTGTTGTACATAGTCTTGCTATGAGTCAGAAGCCACTGGACGGCACTTAATAACAACAGCTATCATTAAGACTTACATGATATTTGTTCTTTCTGCGTTTCACCACCTATTCAGTCAACAGCAATATCGAAGGCAATAAATAAATAAACCCACCTTTCCATTCCCGTATAGGTCTTTATTTTCCCAAACATATTCATTTTTTAATATCTAAAAAAGAAGAGAAGTATCTGTGTTAATGTGATTTATCTTAAAACATTCATTAAGCAATTTTTATATAAATGTGACATTTTGGGGGAGAGGAATACAAATTCAAATAAGCTTAATGTCTAGAGTGGTAGTTTTCCGAAGGTTCTTTGTAATGCCATGCATTTAGTCCTTGTCAATAAAGCAAAACAAAACTACAGTTTCTTCTTGTTGTTTACAAGAGTGTGCCTCCTGGACTCTGGGTTTTGGTAATAAATCTACCAAAAAAAAGTGGAAGCTATAAAATCAGGTAATTACTAGTTGCACGCACTTGGCCAACTAATTTAACTATTCTCAGCCTCAGTTATTATAACTCTTATAAGTACATCCAACTCAGCGTGGGCTGAAGAAACAGAGAAAAGACTGCTAAAAATGAACTAGAATCAAGCTTTTCTCTGCTTAGTGCACTAATAGTACTCCTTAGTTTCACCTATACTAAGTTCTCAATTACAAGTAATGGTGTTCTAGAGCTGGCTCAAGAGAGCAACAGTTAAATTTTTAAAGTTTGCGAGGTTGTTTTTAAATCACTGGTAGGTTGAAACCAGCCACAATGTAAGTATTTATACTAGCAAAGGCTACAAAGCAGAGCTTTTCCCACCTTTAGAGAGTTTACCAGCACACCACTGCATATTCCTCAGAAATTCGATCATGTGTAACCCATAAAGCCCTGGATGGATTAAAACTTTTGAGCTCTCCATATAACATCTTATTCAAGATCAGAAGAAATGGATATGCTGGTTGACAAGTAAAAACAATAAGGGTCGTTAGTCCACCTCATTCACAGTATAACAGCAATGTGTGTAGATACTTGCCAGTATAGTACAGTCTGGCTTTTCATTCTCTGGCATTACTGAGCAACTTCAGGAAAACCTGCATTTATGAGTAAAAAAAATAAGCACCAAAAAGTTACCAAGCTATCTTATTTATGCAAATTGGATAATAGAAGAAGTACAGAATAAGGATCTAATTAGAAGTGTAGAATATTGTGAAATGTTAGTCAACCTAATTTTTCTGTAATAGAAATTTTAATCCTAATTTTTAACAATTTCACAGAATATTAAATTTCAGGTAAATAATCTCAAACTTGTCTTTCTCTTTTAAAAGAAAAGTTTGCTTCTTTATTTCTACAATATAAATGCAATTACATGATAATTATAGAAAATTTGGAACATACAGAAAAATAAATCACCCAGCCTTCACCCCCAAAGATAACCACTGTTTAGTGTTTCATTGTATTTCCTTCTAGATTTGATTTTTTCCCTTTTTTTGACGTTCATTTCTATATCTGCTATTTGCATAAAGTATAGGTATGATCATATGACATACTACATAGGTATTTTTGTACAGATTATTTCAAAATCCATTCAAATTATTAAAGCCTTGCATTCTTAGTGTGGAAACCAGAGAAAAATACATTAAAGAGAAGTGCATTAAAAAACAAGGAAAAATACAACCTAAATTATGCTAATTACATTAGAAAGATTTTAGAAAAATGCACCAAAATGTTAACAGTATTTATTGCTAGCTCGTAATTATTTTGTCTTTTAAAATACACAGCATAAAAATGCAATATCATAATTGAGACTAGATTGTATGTACAGATATTTAAGCACAGTAAAAATGAACATTCACAGGTACTTGAGGGAAGATGGTAAGAGGAAGCTTCTTACAGATAATACCTACTACTTGTAAATTATTAGCCTTGTCCAATTAAAAAAGAGTTATTTAACATGAGTTTCTAAAATGCAGAAAATCACTTCTCAAGTATTTTTTACAAAAAAAAATGGTTACTATATTGCTCTAAAATTTTACTTTTTTGGATTTTATTATCATTTCTGTTTACAAATTTTCCTGGCAGAATGTCTCCATTCAGTGTAGCAATCATTGTTGGCAAATATCAGAGTACAAAATTACTATTTACTGTCTTCAAGGGTCAAAAACATACAAAGAGATTCTAATTGCTTCTTGGTTGAATATTTTCTTTCATGTGACTTACTTTCCAAGAAGAGATAACATCAACCTAGACCACAAATTAATCCTGAAAATTTCAAACTCCTATGCCAAATTTAAGGCAAAGGTTCTCTCTCAGCAATTCTGTACCCAGTTAAACCCTTCATGATGCCCATCCTATTCTCCTTGGTCATGTTCCTTGGTAGGCAAAATTCTAAGATGGTCCCCCAAGATTTGCAGCCCCAGCTGTATACACACCTTCTCCCATTTGTTCAATCAAACCCTAATCTAGGCACCCTTCTAGTAAAGGGGTTTTGTAGATGTAATTAAAGTCCCAAATCTGTTGATCTTAAAATAGGAGATTATCCAGGTGGACCCAACCTAATTGCATCAGCCCCTTTAAAGCAGAATTTTCTGTAGGTAGTCACAGAAAAGTAAGTCACAGGGATAGAGAGATGTGCTTTGGACTGCCTGAAAGAAAGCCAACATCCATAATGTTATCTGCCTATTGGGGCCATGTGACAAGGAACTGTGGGAGTCCTCTAGGAGCAGAGAACAGTCCCTGCCTACATATAAAAGAAAAACACAATCGTCAGTCCTACGAATTCAAGGAACAGAGTTCTGCCAATAACCTGTGAGCAAGAAGGAAGACTCTAAGACAAGATGAGAACCCCAGTCTCAGCCATACCTTAATTTCAGCCTGGTGAGGCCCTAACCAGAGGATCCAACCATGCCATGACTGCACGTCTCATCTATAAAAGTTTTGAGAGAAAAATGATACAACCAAACTAACAAACAAAAAACAACTTGTATGGTTTTAGTCTGTTATGTATCTAGTATTTTATTACAGAGAAATAGAAAACTAAAACAATTTAAGAGGTAAATCATTTCAGTTATTTATCCTTTCACATATCTTTCTCTCTACAATTCTCTGTGCTTCTGTTCCCTGATAAAAATTCATTATCCTTCCCTTCCTTTCTGACCTTTCTACTGTGTTCTCTGGAAATCAAGATCTATGGTTAACAGACATCTCTATGATTTAAATATCTTCATTGAAATGTTCTTTCTATTCTTTTGTTTTAACTAAAACAAGTTCTTCCCCATGAAAACATTTTTACCTACAGTTTTATCAAGTTGAGACTACTCATTCTCCCATACACTGTGAAACTCATGAGTAAAGAATAATAGCTATTATAATAAACTTCTACTGAGTATTTACTGTGTGTCAAGTACTATTCTAAGGAATTTTGGGAGCAATTGTTAGTTAATTTCTCAATATCAACTCTTTCATTCTTATTTACTAATGTTGTTAGTTGCCATTGAGTCAATTCTGACTCATGGTGACCCTATGTGTGCAGAGTAGAACTGCTTCAGAGGGTTTTCAAGGCCGTGACCTTTCAGAAGCAGATCACTAGACCTGACTTCCAAGGCACCTCTGGGTGGTTTGAACAGTCAATGTTATGGCCAGTAATCAAGTCCTAACCATTTGTGCCACACAGGGCCTCCTTCCATGCTAATCCAGAAATCCAAACCAACCCCCTTGCCTTGGAGTAGATTCCAACTCATAGCAATCCTATAGGACAGAGTAGACTTGCCCCATATGGTTTCCGAGAAGCAACTAGTAGATTTGAACTGCTGACCTTTTTGTTACTAGCCGAGCTCTTAACTACTATGCCACCAGGGCTCCATTCCATACTGATAAAATCCCAATATTGTTAGGAAAACAAAGTTCCCCCTTTGCAGATAGGTGGTCATGTGGCAGAGTTCTAGCCAATGAGAAATAAGAAAATTTGGGTTGGACTTCTTGGAAAGATTTTTAGACATAGAGAGGACATAATTGTCCTCAAAAAGTCTTGGTGGTAGAGTTATTAAGCAACTTGACTGCTAACCAAAAGGGAGACAATTCAAACCCACCAGCCAAATCAATCTGAGGTAAATTGGATGGGCAATTGACATCAGCTGTTTGCTATTTGCCCTTTTGGTGAAACTAAGTTGCATTGCTTTTGGGGAGGGGGGATGCTGGGAGGAGTTGAAGAAAAGTAGTCATCTTGCAAACATGAAGACTAGAATCACTTCCAAAAGCAGGTAGACCCGAAAAACAGATGGAGATTAAGAAACTGATAACAGCATGAAGTCCTTGCCAGCCTGAATTGTCTAGTTACAAAATTCTTCTTATGTCAAGAAAGCAAACAAAAAGAAGCCAAACTCTGACTATGTTCATTTAAGTTAGGTTTTCTGGTCCTTGTAGCTGGACCTGTCCTTAACTGATGCAGCATATTTTATATTAAGTAAATCATTAAATTCGCAAAACATTGTAAGGTGAGTACAATTATTATCCTCATTTTAGAAATAAAGAAACAGAGGCACAGAGAATACATGTAAATTTTTCAAGGTTACGCAGCTATGTGTGGGCCCAACATTTGAACCTAGGCAATTTGACTTCAGATTCCACACTCTTAATTTCAATGCTATGCTGTCCTAGTCCTACTCTTAATGCTTCCAAGTTAGTATTTCTCCACCATCATGTAAAATTCCTGCCCTTTTAAGATCTGTGCCATATGGCTGTATCAATCTCTAAATATTCACTTTACTGTCATATACTCAGCTCCTAACAACTTACCCACATTAATTGAAACTTTTGAGATTTGGTTTCTAGTCTTTACCTCCACATTGGGCCTTGCCATTTATTTTCATGACTTTCTCGGACTCTTCATCATCAACCTTCCTACACTATGTTAGCCAAGCATTCACTTAATCCAATGGATACACAGTGCACCCAGTAAACTTCCACAATGGCATTGCCTCTCAAATCCTAAATTCATATGTTATATTGTGCAATCACAATACTCTATTTTATATTCTCTAAGTCACTCCCACTGGACCAATAAGCAACATCATGATAAATGGAGAAAAGATTGAAGTTGTCAAGGATTTCATTTTGCTTGGATCCACAATCAACACCCATGGAAGCAGCAGTCAAGAAATCAAACAACAAGTTGCATTGGGCAAATCTGCTGCAAGAATACTCTTTGAAGTGTTGAAAAACAAAGATGTTACTTTAAGGACTGAGGTGCTCCTGACCCAAGCCATAGTGTTTTCAATTGCCTCATATGGATGCGAAAGCTGGGCAATGAATAAGGAAGACTGAAGAAGAATTGACACCTGTGAATTATGGTGTTGGCAAAGAATATTGAATGTACCATGCACTGCCAAAAGGCTGAACAAATCTGTCTTGGAAGAGGTACAGCTGGAGTGCTCATTAGAAGCGAAGATGGTGAGACTTTGTCTCACATACTTTAAATATGTTATCAGCAGGGATCACTTCCTGGAGAAGGACATCATGCTCGGTAAAGTAGAGGGTCAGTGGAAGAGAGGAAGACTCTCAACGAGATGCATTGACACAGTTGCTGCAACAATGGGCTTATGCATAACTATCTTGAGGATAGTGAAGGACGGGGCAGTGTTTCATTCTATTGTACATAGGGTTGCTGTAAGTTGGAACTGACTTGATGGTGCCTAACAACAAAAAATCACTTCCAATATGCCTTTTCCTTTAACTGAGGTCACTCAAGCTTTCTACTTTCCTCCCACCTGTCAACCATCTTTCCTCTCTTATTTTAACATTCTCCCACTCATCTGTCAGTTTGTCGTTCTGTGGGGACTTGAATGTTGCTGTGATGCTGGAAGCTATGCCACTGGTATTCAAATACCAGTGGGGTCACCCATGATGGACAGGTTTCAGCTGAGCTTCCAGACAAAGACAGACTAGGAAGAAGGACCCAGTGTCCTACTTCCAAAAAGAATTAGCCAGTGAAAACCTTATGAATAGCAGTGGAACATTGTCTGATATAGTGACAGAAGATGAGTCCCTCAGGTTGGAAGGCACTCAAAAGGCTACTGGGGAAGAACTGCTTCCTCAAATAAATGGCCTCAAGCATAACAATGATTGTGAGGATGGTGCAGGACCAGGCAGTATTTTGTTCTATTGAATATTGGGTAGCTATGAGACAGAGTCAACTCAATGGCACCTAACAACAGCAACAATTAAATCTTTTCAATTACATTTGCTTCCATCCCATCGTTCTCGCAGAACTCTATTCCTGCAGTCTTCTCACTGCCAATATCTAGTAGTAGAGAAAATCACATAATAAAAGTTAAAAAAAAAAACTCATTACCTTTCAGTCAATTTCAACCCCTAGTGACCCTGTAGGATATAGTAGAACTGCCTCATACAGGTTCCAAGGAGCAGCTGGTAGGATATAGTAGAACTGCCTCATACAGGTTCCAAGGAGCAGCTGGTGGATTGGAACTGCTCATCTTTTGGTTAACTGACGATCTTTTGGTTAGCAGCCAAATGCTTAACGACTGTGCCACTAAAAAAAAAAAAGAAAGGGCTCACAAAAATATCTTGGACTTGGACTTTTCCTGACTCTTTCAAATTGTTTTTTTCAAAATTCTAACCTTTTCATCACCTTATCACTTTTACCAGATGCCTTTCCTTCTACTTCAGACAGAAAATTGAATACACCAAGCAGGAATTGCCTTAATTTTCTTCTATCAATACTATGTATGTCTTCTATCTTGAAAAGATTCATGAACCATTTATACCATTTCTTAAAAATTTTCTCCTATTACCTTCCCCCAATTTTTTCCATTCTCTAAAGTAGTGGAATTTTAGTTAATTCCCAGCTTCCTCTTCAACTTTTATAAAAATTTTGTTAAATTAAGTAAACCTATTTCTTTGTTTATAAGTTGAGGGTCATCCCCTTATTCTAATGTAAATTATTTTTTTCTTTTTATTGTTCGTTCCTTTTGTCCATTTTTGTGGAATTCAGCATTTGGAGGTTGGCAACATGCTCCTACATTGCTGTTTCTTCAATGCCCGGGTCTTTAAAAAAAAAAAAATTAATCAGGAATGATTTCTTTCATTATTGCCATAGTGATCAAACTTTTTTCATTTATTCTTCTTATACTAGTTTTCACTGCTTTTCATCCACATTTCCATACCACTAACATCACATTTATTCTTTGTCATTAAGGACTGCATTCTGAGAGAGCTTCTCAAGTTAGGCCTGATATCATTGATTTAATTTTCTATATACTTAATTATATATTTATTGCCTCTGGTAAAGATCTTATTTCTCCTTTAGTTTTCCTGGAGTCTTTCCTAATCTTATCTTAATCATTCGTATATTCAGCTCTGATTATTGTCTCCTTTTAGCTTTCTACTCCCATTTTAGAGGCCTTGTCTGTATTGTATTATATTGCTGGAGTTGTAACAATGTTTTGTATATACTTTTCTGGTTCCTTTAAGAAATTCTTTACTAAATTCATTCTTTATCCTCCAGCTCTTTAGGAAAGTAAAGAATTTCTTCACAAGCCTCATGTTGTTTTTGCTATCGTTATTATTGCTGTTTTCTCTTTACTCATTCTTAAAGTCGCTATTATACAGTCACTTTGCTGGCCATTACTTAGCCACACTATCATTCCACTTAACGCTGGCAGAATTCTTTTCTTAGACCTACATTGGGAAAGAAGTTGCATATGCTTAGCTCTCAGTTCAGTTTCCAGTCTTTCTCCTAAGATTGGTTTACCTTACTTAAAAAGTAAGAAAAAAAATTCTTTTTTCCTACTTTCCACTGACTAGGTATCTGACATTCTAAAAAAAGAAAAAAGGACTATAAGCAGAGGTATAACGCTCAGTACACACCATTCTCCAGAATTTTTTGTCACTAGGTCCTTCCCACCCCATGACTCCAGCACTGATTGGTTGGAATATATCACCTAAGATTATAAGATGCAAAGTGCCAGAATTTGTTCTCTTCCTACAAGCAGTTCTGTTGTTTTAAGTCTCTAAATTTTAATGGAAGATACTCAAGAAACAAAGACATGACTCCTTCAAACAGTACGCATTAGAAGGATGGTGTGCTATTGATACAGACCTATTGTAGCTAACAGGATGATCTTTCTAAAGTATTGCTTTCACCATACTGTGCCCTATTGGAATATTTGCAGTATAAAATCTAATTCTTTGATTGACATTGAAAGATCACTTGAATAAGACAGTGCATCTCCTTATCAGAACTTTTACTAGTACCACATCCCTCTTTATTTCACTCTACCTACCCCTCAGTTTTCAAGCCCAGTCATAAAGCTTACCATTGTTGGTAGAACTCTGTCATGGATTGAATTATGTCCCCCCATAAAGGAGCGTATTAACTTGGTCAGGCCATGATTCCCAGTATTGTGTGGTTGTCCTCCATTCTGTGATTGTAATTTTATGTTAAAGAGGATTAAGGTGGGATTGTAACACCCTTACCCAGGTCACATCCCTGATCCAAATTAAAGGGAGTTTCCCTGGGTGAGGCCTACACCACCTTTTAGCTCTTAAGAGATAAAAAGGAAAGGGAAGTAAGCTGAGTGTTGGGGACTTCATACCACCAAGAAAGAAGCACCATGAGCAGAGCACGTCCTTTGGACTCAGGTCCCTGCGTGAAGAAGCTTCTAGTCTGGGGGAACATTGATGAAAAGGCTGACAGAAAGAGAATGTCTTCCCCTGGAGCTAATGCCCTGAATTTGGACTTTTAGCCTACTTTACTGTGAGGAAATAAATTTCTCTTTGTTAAAGCCATCCACTTGTGGTATTTCTGTTATAGCAGCATTATATGACTAAGACAGCACCTAACAAGAACAACAATATTCCTTTAAGACTGTTGGAGCGGGCACTCTGAATTTGGACTTTTAGCCTCCTAGACTGTGAGAGAATAAATTTCTCTTTGTTAAAGCCATCCACTTGTGGTATTTCTGTTATAGCAGCACTAGATGACTAAGACAGGCTCTATCTTGTGAAATGCATAACTCTTATTTCCCATATTCTATGCCCTTTAGAAAGTAAGCTCCATGAGAGCAGGTACTGTACTTAACTTTTTTTCCTTTTCTTTTTATTATATTTTATTTTCCAGAGCCTACGAAGGCCACATTTGTGTTCGTTTTTATCTTAAAGGCATGAAATTATGTGGTTCTTATATGGTTGTTCCTATGAGTCAGAATCGACTCGGTGGCAACAGGTTTTGGTTTATATAGTTGTTGTTAGTCACATTTGAGTCAATTCGGACTCATGTTGAGGAAATGTGTGCAGAGTAAAACTGTTCCATAGGGTTTTCAAGGCTGTGATCTTTAGGAAGCAGATCACCAGGTCTGTCTTCCAAGGTGTGTCTGGGTGGGTTTGAACCACCAACTTTTTGGTTAGTAGTCAAGTGCTTAGCCATTTGTGCAACTCAGAAATTCTCCTCTTATATAGAATTATCAATAAATACTTGTCAAACAAATGTATAAATATTTATTTATTGACTGAGTGAATATCTCTGTCATAGACTCTGTGAGGACTTTTCATACATTTATGAGAATTAACCTATAACCTCTAAGCATTTTTCAAGTCCCCTCCTATAAAGATTGGGGACAACCATCACAACCATCACAATTTCGCAATTTTTATATAAGTAAGAAAATTGATAAGTGGTGCTTATATATTGCAAAAGTGGAAAAGAAAGGAAAAATGTTTCAATTTATATGAGGAAAAGATGTAAGATACATTACGTACCTCAGAAATATATCTAAAAATTGGTCTGGTAAAAGGTTTGGTTTTGTATTCTTTATGCTTTTGATTTTAAATAGGAAACACTGTACCGTATTCTATAATGTGTGCATTGGAGAGCTCCTCAAACCTAAATTTTAATCTAATCTTTACTAACTGAACATGTGACCTCGGGCAAGTCACAGTTTCATCATTTACAAAGTGCATATTCTTAACAACCTCACAGGGTTTTATGAAGATCAAATGAAATAATAAATGTAGAATAATTTTGTAAAACTGTAAAACATTATTTAAATGTAAGAGACTATCATCACTACCAATAAAGAGTCAAAAAAGAAATCTCAGTAAAACAAAATGAGAAATTCCACAAGACAATGTGGTATCAAGTGCCATGTAATAATGCCTTTTTAAAATCTTGAGTGGCAGGATATCACTTAGCCATAAGGAAAAATGAAGTCCATGCCACGACACGGATGCCTTGAAAAAATTATGCTGAGTGAAGTAAGTTAGTCACAAAAGGACACTGTATGATCTCACTTATATGAAATAGGTGTATATGTATATAGAAACCAAAGCTTATTAGTGGTTACCAGGGGCGGAAGGGAGGCAGAAAAGAGGAGCCACTGTTTAGGGGGCACAATTTATGTTAATGGTGGTGGATTAAAAAGGATAGTGATGAAGGTTGCACAACATGAAGAATGTAATCAATTTCATTGATTTAAAAATGTGTATTTGTTGAAATGGCAAATGTTTTCTTATGTATATTTGTACCACAATAAAGAAAAAAAATTCTTGAATGTCAAGAGACAGTATATCTATTAAATTAGGGTTGCCAGGTAAAATATAAGATTCAAAATTAAATTTGAATTTCAGATAAACAACAACTATTTCTTTTTAGTAGATGTATGCCCCATGAAATACTTAGGATATACATACACTAAAAAAAAAAAAGTCACAGCACATACCATGTAATATTTGGGACGTACTTATACTAACCAAAAAAAAAAACAAACCCGTTGCCATTGAGTTGACTCCTACTCATAGTGACTCTATGGGACAGAGCAGAACTGCCACTTAAGGTTTCTAAGGCTGTAAATCTTCACAGAAGCAGACTGCCACACCTCTGTCCCTTAGAGCGCTTGGTGGATTCAAACCTCCGGCCTTTCAATTGGCAGTTGAGCACTTAACCGCTGCGCCACCAGGGCTCCTTATACTAAAATAGCAAAATAGCATTCTTTTGTTTTGTTTCATCAAAACTTGACTGAAATTCAAATTTAACTGGGAATTCTGCATTTTCATTTGCCAGATCAGGCAAGTCTAATTAAATATTTGAAGTGATCAATATTTTCAGGATATAGGAGAAAAGCCTCTATTCGATAGTGTTGTTTCTTATTACACTTGAAACTGATGGTCCAGGAAACTATTATGGATAAAACAATAAACAGTTTCCATTTGTTACTCAAGAAGCAGGATTACATGTACATGCCATTTTCAAACACAATTGTTTGAAAATGTCGTAAGCCTTCTAGGAAGTAACCTATACTGGAATCAAAGTTCAGTAATTAATTTATAATCAGGCATCTGGAAAATAAAAAATAATAATCAAAAAGGAAATACTCCTAAAAACAGTAAGAAAATCTAGTAGAGTGGGAATATTTACAAATAAACATACAAAAATCAAAAGTCTTCTGATATTAAAAAAAAAAAAACCCACAGAAGATAGAACAGAAAAGACAAAATAGGAGTAGATTTGAACGAATTAAAAGACATACCATATTCTTAGATAGGAAGACTTAGTATCATAAAGGTGTAAATTATCCACTTAATTTGTAAATTTAATGTGATTCTATCCAGTTTTTTTCTAAAGCTAGACAGTTTGATTATAAATTAATATAGAAGAATTTAAAAACCTAGAGTAATTATAAACACCCTGAAAAAAAATCATGAAGGGGGTTACCCTACTAGATGTGAAAACATACTTTAAAACCTCTATAATTAAAACAGTATAATATTGAGTATATATCTAAGACTAGAATTGCTGAGTCATAGGGTCTGCATATGTTTAGCTTTGGGAAATACTGCTGAACAGTTTCCCAATGTGTTGTTACCAGTTTACAAGCAGTGCATGAGATGTGTGTTTACCCAACATCTTCACTAAATTTTGTCATTGTTTGTCTGATCTTTTTAGCCACTATGATTGGGAATGTGGTGGTACCACGTTGTGTTTTTAAATAACATTTCTGATATGATTAATAAGCACCTTTTCATATGCTTATTTTTTTTTGATATGCTATTTCCTTTGGGTGCTTATTTAAGTCATATATTTCCATATTTCTGCTGAGTTGTCTACTTTTTCTTTTTGGTGTGTAGTCATGCATTATATATTCTGGAAGGGAGAAATATTTTCTCCACTCCAGTTTGCTTTTTGCTCTCTTACTGGTATCTTTTGATGAACAGAAGTTCTTAATATATTCAAATTTATCATTTTTTATAGGTAATGTTCTATGTATGCTGTTTAAAGAAACCCTGGTGGCATCGTGGTTAAGTGCTATGGCTGCTAACCAAAAGGTCGGCAGTTCGCATCCACCAGGTACTCCTTGGAAACTCTATGAGGCGGTTCTACTCTATCCTATAGGGTTGCTATGAGGACAAAGGGTTTGGTTTTTTTGGTTTGGGTGCTATTTAAGAAATTGTTACTTTACCCAAATCATAAAGTTATTCTCCTATGTCTTGTTTTACTTTTTACATTTATTGGAATGGGGCAAGATGGAGTCAAGATTAATTTTCCGTTTGGATATCTGATTGACTCGCAGCATTTATTGAAAAGACTACCATTTTTCCATTGCACTGCAATGGAACATTTGTCATATATCAAGTGAGTGTATATGAAGGAGGTCTCTTCTGCAATCTTTATTATATTTCTTTGATCTATATAAATATTCTTTCACCAATGTCTTAATTACTATAATTTTTTGAAGAAACTGCATATATCTGCTCAAAGAACAAGTACAAGAAATTTTATACTAGCATTAACCTTATTAACTAAAACCTGGAAATTACTAAATTATCATTAAGATTAAGGTGGGTATATAAACTGATATGTTCAAATAATGGAAAATTATATTGAATGAATGGACTATAATTATATACAATAATAAACATGAATCCAGTAAACATAATATTAAGTGGAATAAATCAGATATGAAATAATAGATTCTACATGATTCAATTCATATAGACTGATTAAACATGAAAACTTAAACTATCTTGTTTAGAATTTAGGATTGTGGTTACCCTTGGGACTAATGGCTGGAAAGTGAATTAATGGCACTTCTAGGATTCTGGTAATGTGTTTCTTAATCTTGGTTTTCACTTTATGAGAATTCACCAAGCTGTACACTTATGATTAGTGCACTATTCTGCATACATGTTATCTTTCAATGAAAGTGGTTTCTAAGAAACACCATGTATGTCAAGGGAGATGGGGCCAAGATGACAGAGTGGTCAGATGCTTCCTGTCGTCCCTCTTACAACAAGCAACCCCCCCTCAAAAAAAAAAACAAGCAAATCAATTATTATGACAATCTTGGAGCCCGGAATATCAAAGGCAAAGTTGAGGAATCGGACTGAGTGGCCAGGGGAGGGAGAGATGGTTCAGAAGCTGAAAGGAGTTGCCTGACCTGTCCCGGCGGAAATCATCACCCTGCAGGCTGGGGTTGGCTGGTGCCAGCGGTGAGGCAAGCAGTGGTGTCGGGATGCGTTTTCCACATCAGGAGAGACCAAATGGTGGAGAGTCTACTCATGCCTCCAGAATCAGTGAAAAGCAGCACTGAATCCGCAAAAGATAAGTATCTGCATCTAACCTACCATGCAGGTCAAAAATCATCCCCTTGGGAAAAACCTCTTTCCCACTTACCTGCCCACTTCCTGCTCTGCACTGGGCCTGAGCCAGCTTCAGAGATTGCTACATCCCCTGGGCCAGAAGTAGGACCCATCATGAGCTCTGAGCCATACTCCCGGCATTGGACAGGGAACAATTTAACAAACAGGGAGAAAATAATCTACAAGCTCACCTAAGCCAGGAACTTATGGCAGATACAGCTCCTTTGCCTAGGAACAAGCATAAGGGGTCCATGGACTTTGAATGCCTTTCACCCCTATATAGAACTGTGTGGGCCCGTTTCAACAGGGTAGGCTGTCATTAGCACAGTACAACAGGGTATATACCTGAAGTCTAACTTCAACTGTTTCAGCTATATGGTGGAGAGGCAGGTTTGCGATATTTGACACTGCTCTACCTATTAAGCCAGGTCTTCACCTACCCATATCAGGGGCCTGAGGACTGGTGTCTCCACCCACACCACCTAACCTCCTGTGACAGGGGTACAAGAATAAGTGGTGCTTCCCAGTCCTTACAGTCAACAGGATTGGGTGCCTGTAGTCTGGCTGCAAAACCCACCTACCTACACACTAGAAAACAAGGACATGCTTTCCTCACAGACACACAGGGGCAGCTCTCAGCCCCCTGCCTTGCTCAGTGGATGACCCCCTACCAAAGCCAGATACCTGTGCCTACACTAATCACCCTGTCTGTCTAGGACTGTAGGTGAGAGCCTACAACACACACTTGGTGGCTGACTGCCTGGACACCTGAGCTGAATCCATACAAGAAAATTAAATGGACTCCTGGGCTCACATACCTAATAACAGATCTAACCACCCGGTGACAGGATGTTAAAGCTTCAAAGGCACCAATAATCAAACTAGCTCACATGAGCAGCCTATTTGGGCATATAAAAGAAAAAGTACGTCATTGGCACGTGAATGGATAGACAGACCGATAGAATAGAATACAATGTTTATAAATAGACTGAAATGAATAAGAAACTTTATCGTTGTCATTGTTGTTCTTAGGTACTCTCAAGTTGGTTCTGACTCATAGCGACCCTATGTACCACAGAACGAAACACTGCCCAATCTTGTGCCATGCTCACAATCATTATGCTTGAGCCCATTGTTGCAGCCACTGTGTCAATTCATCTCATTGAGGGTCTTCTTCCTCTTTTACACTGACTCTGTACTTTACCAAGCATGATGTCCTTCTCCAGGGACTGATCTCTCCTGGCAACATGTCCAAAGTAAGACACAGTCTCACCATCCTTGCTTCTAAGGAGTATTCTGGTTGTACTTCTTCCAAGACAGATTTGTTCCTTCTTTCGACAGTCCATGGTATATTCAATATCAGTCAACAACACCACAATTCAAAGGCATCAACTCTTTTTTGATCTTCCTTATTCATTGTCCAGGTTTTGCATGCATATGATATGATTGAAAATACCATGGCTTGAGTCAGACACACCTTAGTCTTCAAGGTGACATCTTTGCTTTCTGACATTTTAAAGAGGTCCTTGGCATCAGATTTGCCCAATGCAATGCATCTTTTGATTTCTGCTTCCATGGGTGTTGATTGTGGATCCAAGTAAAATGAAATCCTTAGCAACGTCAGTCTTCTCCATTTATACTGATGTTGCTTATTGGCACAGTTGTGAGGATTTTTGTTTTCTTTACGTTGAGGCGTAATCCAAAGCGAAGGCTGTGATCTTTGATCTTCATCAGTAAGGGTTTCAAGTTCTCTTCACTTTCAGCAAGCAAGGTTGTGTCATCTGTGTAACGCAGGCTGTTAATGAGTCTTCCTCCAATCCTGATGCCCTGTTCTTCATATAGTCCAGCTTCTCAGACTATTTGCTCAGCATACAGATTGAATAGAAATGGTGAAAGGATACAACCCTGATGCACACCTTTCCTGACTTTAAACCACCCAGTATTCCCTTGTTCTATCTGAACAACTGCCTCTCGATCTATGTACGTGTTCCTTATGAGCACAATTAAGTGTTCTGGAATTCCCATTCTTCTCAATGTTATCCATACTTTGTTATAACCCACTCAGTCAAATGCCTTTGCATAGTCAATAAAACACAGGCAAACATCCTTTTGGTATTCTCTGCTTTCAGCCAGGATCCATCTGACATCAGCAATGATATCCCTTGGTCCATGTCCTCTTCTGAATCCAGCCTGAATTTCTGGCAGGTCCTTGTCAATATACTGCTGTAGCCACTTTTGAATGATCTTCAGCAAAAATTTGCTTGTACATGATATTAATGATATTGTTAGATAATTTTTGCATTTGGTTGAATCGCCTTTCTTGGAAATAGGCATAAATATAGATCTCTTCCAGTCAGCTGGCCAGGAAGCTGTCTTCCAAATTTCTTGGTATAGATGAGAACACTTCCAGCCCTGCATCCATTTTTGAAACATCTCAATTTGTATTCCGTCAATTCCCGAAGTCTTGTTTTTCTCCAATGCCTTCTGTGCAGCTTGGAGTTCTTCCTTCAGTACTATTGGTTCCTGATCACATGCTACCTCTTGAAATGGTTGCACGCCGACTAATTCTTTTTGGTATAATGACTCTGTGTATTCTTCCCATCTTTTTTTGATGCTTCCTGGGTTGTTTAATATTTTCCCCATAGAATTTTTTCTTCAATTCTTTCAGCTTGATGAATGCCAAATGTGTTCTTCCCTTTCGGTTTGTTTAACTCCAGCTCTTTGCACACGCCATTATAATACTTTACTTTGTTGTACTTGACCATAGGTGGATGGATTCACATCTGAGTTCTTGATTCTTTTCTATTAGTCAATGTGTCTGTCATTGTACCAGTACCAGGCTGTTTTCACTACCGTAGATGTATAGTAGGTTCTGAGGTCAGGTAGTGCAAGTCCTCCTACTTTATTCTTTTTCTTCAACAATGCTTTACTTATCTAGGCCTCTTTCCTTTCCGTATAAAGGTAATAATTAGTTTTTCCGTCTCCAAGAATGCTGTTGGTATTTGGATCGGGAACGCATTGTATTTGTAGATTGCTTTGGCTAGAATTGATGTTTTCACAATTGTGAGACTACCTACCCATGAGAATGGTGTGTTTTTCCATTTATGTAGGGCTCTTTTGGCTTCTTGCACTAGTGTTTTGTAATTTTCTTTGCATAGGTCTTTTAGGCTCCTGTTTAGCTTATTCCTAAGTATTTATTTTTCTAGTGGCTATTTTTTTTTTTATTATCTGGGTATTATAAATGTTATTGTTTTCCTGATTTCCTTTTCATAGTTCTCTTTATTGATGTATAGGAATCCAACTGATTTTTGTTTGTTGATCTTGTATCCTGCTACTCTGTTGAATCTTTCTATTAGTTCCAGTAGTTCTCTTGTGCAGTCCTTTGGGTTCTTTATGTATAGTATCATATCATTAGCAAGTAGGGACAGTTTTACTTCTTCCTTACCAATTTGGATGCCCTTTAATTATTTTCTTTGCCTTAAAAAAAATTATTATTTTTTTTTATTGCTCTAGCTAGGGCTTCCAGCACAATGTTAAATAGGAGTAGTGATAAAGGCCATCGTTGTCTTGTTCATGTTCTCAGGGGAATGTTTCCAGCCTCTCTCCATCAAGAATGATGTTGGCTGTTGGTTTTGCATAGATGACCTTTATTATGTTGAGGAATTTCTCTTCTATATGTATTTTATTGAGAGGTTTTAATTAGGAATGGGTGTTGGACTTCATCGAATGCCTTTTCTACGTTGATTGAGATGACCGTGTGAATACGTTCTTTTGTTTTATTTATGTAGTGGATTATTTCGATTCATTTTCTAATGTTGAACTATCCTTGCATACCTGGTATGAATCCTATTTGGTCTTGGTGTATTTTTTTTTATATGATGCTGAATTTTATTGGCTAGAATATTGTTGAGATTTTTTGCATTGATTTTCTTGAGAGATATTAGTCTGTAATTTTCCTTTTTTGTAGTGTCTTTGCCTGGTTTTGGTATCAGGGTTATGCTGGTTTCATAGAATGAATTCAGAAGTATCCCTTCCTTTTCTATGGTCTGAAATAGTTTGAGTACTACTGGTTTAAGCTCTTCTCTGAATGTTTGGTAGAATTCTCCAGTGAAGCCATCTGGGCCAGGGCTTTTTTTTTTATTGGAAGTTTTTAAATTACTTTTTCAATCTTTTCTCTTGTTATGAGTCTATTCAGATTTTTTACTTCAGTTTGTGTTAGTTTACGTAGGTAGTGTGTTTCTAGAAATTTGTCCATTTCCTCTAGGATTTCAAATTTCTTGGGGTATAATTTTTCATAGCACTCTGTTATGATCCTTTTTATTTGAGTTGGGTCTGTTGTAATGTCCCTCACTTCATATTTTATTTTGGTTATTTGCGTCCCTCTTGTTTTTCTTTTGTCAATTTATGCAATGGTTTGTTGATATTGTTGATCCTTTCAAAGAACCAAGTTTGAGTTTTGTTGATACTTTCTATTGTTTTTCTTTTCTCTATTTCATTTATTTCTGCTCTGATCTTTATTATTTCCTTTCTTCTAATGGCTTTGGGGTTCCATTATTCTATTTCTATGTTTTCTAGTTATATAGCTAATGTTTGATTTTGTCCCTTTCTTCTTTTTTTACGTAAGGTTCTATTGCTGTAAATTGACCTCTGAGCACTGCCTTTGCTGCGTCCCAGAGGTTTGTGTATGGGATGTGTTTTCATTCTAGGAATTTTTTGATTCCATCTTTGATTTTTTTTCTAGTACTCAGTAGTTTTTAAGCAAGGTGTTATGAAGTTTCCATGTATTTAATTTTCTTCCCCTCTCAGTCTTCCTGTCACTGTCATTAGTTTCTACTTTGATGGCATTTTGGTCAGAGAATATGCTTTATATTATCTCAGTGTTTTGGATATTTTTGAGGGTCGCTTCATGGCCTAAGATGTGATTTGTTCTGGAGAACATTCAGTGTTATTTTCCCTTTCTATGCGACTTTACATTTTTCTCAAGCTGTTTTCAGGATTCTTTCTTTGCCTTTGGTTTTAGCAAGTGTGATTATGATATGTCTTGGTGACTTTCTTTTGGGGTCTACTCTGTATGGGGTTTGTTGAGCTTTTTGTATAGTCAGCTGTTCATCTTTCATGATATTATGGAAGTTTTCTGCCAGCAATTCTTCAATGATCCTGTCTGTTTTCCATTTTCTGCCCCTGTTCTGGAACTCCAATCACACACAAATATTTGCTTTAGATCATATCCCACATCGTTTTCAGAGTTTCTTCATTTTCTTCATTCTTTTCTCTAGTTTTTTTCTCAAACAGAGTGGCATCCAAGGATTTGTCTTTAATTTAGCTGACTGTGACTTCCATTGTTTCAAATTTGCTCCTAAAACTTTCTATTGCACTGTCCATTTCTGAAATCTTGTTTCTTTTTTTGATTTCTAATTGCTGTTTTTGTATGGATTCTAGTTGTTTATTTATTTTGGCATTTTGTTCCTGTATTATTTTCCTGAATTCTTCCATTGCTTTCTTTGTGTTTTCTCTGATTTTGTCTGTATTTTCCATGATTTTGTCTACTTTTTCCTTACTTTTGGACGCATTTTCCTTCATTCTGTTGAAGAACCATGAATATTAGAGTTTTGAATTCCCTATCAGGTAGTTCCAGTACCTTTTCTTCTACCAGAATGTCATTTGGTGTTTTATTTTGGTCACTTTCTGGAGCCATCATCTCCTTTTTTTTTATATGTTTTGATATTGTCTGCTCTCTCTGGGACATTCAGGAATTATTTTCTTTATTTATTGTAGATTTGATTGTTTCATGCTGCTTTTATTGTTTTATTTGATTATGTATGTCTAGGCAGGTGGGCTGGGCATGTTTTATTGCTTGCTTGCCTGTGGGCACAATGCTTTTCACGGACTTCTCCAGGTGGGCAGGGCCAGTCACTCAGCTATGGTGCAGCAGGGCAGATTCAGCGGGGATGGAGAAGTGGGTAGGTTGTGGCAAGAACTGGGGCTGACAGGACGGGGCTGAGAAGCAGTGTAGTGTGGGGCTTGGGGAACCCTATCAGTGACACTCAGGGGCATAGTGCTCAGATAGGCAGCAGGGTAGGTGGAGGATGTGATATGTGAAGCTAAGTGGGTAGGTGAAAGAAGAGAGAAAAACAAACAAAAAAAAAGAAGGAAAAAAGAAAAAAGTTAATAAAATGGCCGTGCTGAAAATTCAGCTTGTGGGGGTGGGGCAGATCCAGTGAGGCTGTGTGCCGGTGGCTCTTCTTCCAAGCATTGTGGTTTGGCCTGTCAATAAAGATCATGAGCAGCGCATGGGGCTATGTAGGCAGGAGGAAGGAAAGGAAAGAAGGGAAAGAGAGGAAACAACAAATAAAAAATAATAATAATAAAACAAAGACCAAACCAACCTTACAAGAATTATTACAGGGAGTCCTTTGGAGAGAGAGTTAAGAAAAATAAAAATAAAATGGCACTGAGGGAGCCAGTCAGTGACAGCATCACAGACCTGGGGAAGCCGTGTGCAGTGACTCTCCAGTCGAGTGGGGCAGCACAGCCCCTCGAGAAGGCGCAGCAATGGTGCACAGGGCTGGATGGGCAGGAGAAAGGAAAGGAAGGAAGGGAGAGAGAAGAAACAGACATAAAGAAAAAATAATAAAAAACAAACAAACAAAAAAATCACAGTCCATCAAGAGGAGAAGGGATGGCACACAGGGTTAGCTGGGTGGGAGAGGCAGAGAAGCAAAATATATATATATATTTCAAAACAGAAACAAACAAAACGATGCTAAAGGGGCCAGTCAGTGGGGGCGGGGTGGGCCCAGGCAACAGTGAGCTAATGGTCTCTCTGGCTGAGTGACTGTGGCCCCTTGGAAAAGGCTGATGCTGCGTACAGGGTAGAAGGGCTGGGATTGGGAAAGCGTGTGTCTCTGGCTACCAGGTGCTCTCTCTCCTGTTGGGAGTTCTGTGAAGTTGCCTTCTGGTACTCCCTGTCTGTGTTCCTTGGTGGTTGTGGTCCAAGATGGCCAGTCCGTGCCACATTATCTGGTAGGGGACCTCCACTCTCTAGCTCTCCTCATTCTCTGTTCTCTATCAGTTTCTTATTACATTCAGTGCTTGATTCAGTTCTCTATTCCTTCATTTGATGCTTAGGGTTCTAAGGTTTTTGTTTGTATCTGTTTTAGTTTTTTGTGTCTTTGCTGCAGAGGGGTGGCATGGTGCTTCTGTGTAGAGTGCCATGTTGGTTCCTTGCAAGAGGTATGATTTTAAATGTATGAACACATTAGATTAATTTGCAGTTGTATAGAAGGATGAACAATATCTGTACATACTGGTTTTGTGTGAACCCCAGAGTATATGGGGAAGCAAAAAAAAAAAATTAAGGTGGAGAAAATTGTCTAGTGTGTGTTACCATTTATCTAAGAAAGGAGTGTGAGGAATGTACAATATATATTTGCTTGTGTTAAAAATAGAAGGGTAAATTAAAAAAATTAAAAATAGGTTAACTATAGGCAAAAATAGAATAGGATGTGGGATACAGTTATGAAAACTAGATTTCTCTAAATATGCTTTGTTAGAGTTGATTTTGAAATCATGCCATTCCTTCATATGATTGTAAAATATTTAAATAAAAATGAACAACAACAACAAAAAAAACAATTCCCAAAAATAGAAAGCAACATTTTTTAAAAATGAAACTAAATCTGTATTCAGTTAGTGGCTTAACAACACAGGAAAAAATCATTTAAGTGATTAAAATACAGTGATTTTAACTATACATGCCTAATTGGTTTTGCCCTGAGGGGAAAAAGAAATCTATAGGAATATTAAACTGTTTTAACTAATCATATGGTTAATGATAATGATAATGAGATTTTTATCCCAAAACTGTTGTATACCCTTTGAGGTATAAAACAGGTAAGTAATTTTGTAATATATTATTAGTAACAAATATTTTCAGCATAGAAAAAGTGAATACAAATAGAAAATTAAATCAATTTAAAAGTCTGTAATTCTAAATTTGAAATAAAAATGTCAGTTTAATTCTGTGTTCTATTTTCTCCTTTAACTTATTTTATTTATTTTAATAGTTCTGTTCAATGACAAGGCTTAGAAGCACTCTCTGATTCCAGGATTGGGCCCTGAAATATTCAAGATGATTCTGGAATATCCTGTCATATCAAATGCACAAGACTTTTGTAATTTTGTGAAAAGAACTCAATATCCACCAGAAGGGACTATCACTAGATAAAAGGGGAACAAATGGTGGTGGCATAACTGGATATCCATCTGCAAAAGAAAGAAACAAGACCCATACCTCACACCATGCACAAAAACGAACTCAAAATGGATCAAAGACCTAAATATAAAATCTAAAATGATAAACATCATGGAAGAAAAAATAGGGACAACGCTAGGAGCCTTAATACATGGCATAAATAATATACAAATCATTACGAACAATGTGCAAACACCAGAAGAGAAATTAGATAACTGGGAGCTCCTAAGAGTCAAACACCTATGCTCACCCAAAGACTTCATCAAAAGAGTAAAAAGACTACCTACAGACTGGAAAAAGTTTTTAGCTATGACATTTCCAATCAGCGCCAGATCTCTAAAATCTTCATGATACTGCAAAAACTCAACTACAAAAAGAAAATAACCCAATTAAAAAATGGGCAAAGATATGAACAGACACTTCACCAAAGAAGACATTCAAGTGGCTAACAGATACATGAGGAAATGCTCATGATCATTAGCCATTAGAGAAATGCAAATCAAAACTACAGTGAGATTCCATCTCACTCCAATATGGCTGGCATTAATCCAAAAAACACAAAATAATACATGTTGGAGAAGTTGTGGAGAGACTAGGGCACTTATACACTGCTGGTGGGAATGTAAATTGGTACAACCACTTTGGAAATCGATTTGGCACTTTCTTAAAAGGCTAGAAATAGAACTACCAAACGACCCAGCAATTCCACTCCTAGGAATATACTCTTAAGAAATAAGAGCCTTCACATGAACAGATGCATGCATACCCATGTTCATTACTTACAATGGCAAAAAGATGGAAGCAACCGAGGTGCCCATCAACAGATGAAAGGATAAATAAAATATTGTATAGTCACACCATGGAATACTACACATAAGAACAATGATGAATCTGTGAAACATTCCATAACTTGGAGGAATCTGGAAGGCATTATGCTGAGTGAAATTATTCAATTGCAAAAGGATAAATATTGCATGAGACAACTATTATAAGAACTCTAGTTAAAGTTTAAACACAGAAGAAAATATTCTTTGGTGGTTACAAGGGTGAGGAGGATATTCACTAATTTTTTTTAGATAGTAGACAAAAATTTTTTATGTGAAGGGAAGGGCAACACATAACACAAGGATGGTCAGTGGAACTGGATTAACCAAAAGCAAAGAAGTTTCCTGAATACAACCAAACACTTCAAAGGCCAGAGTAGCAGGGCCTGGGGCCTGGGGACCATGGTTTCAGGGGACATCTGGGTCAACTGGCATAACAAAACATATTAAGAATACGTTCTGTCTCCCACTTTGGTGAGAGGCATCTGGGGCCTTAAACGCTAGCAAGCGGCCATCCAAGATGCATAAATTGATCTCAACCTACCTGGAGCAAAGGAGAGTGAAGAACATCAAAGACATAAGATAAAGATAAGCCCAAGAGACAGAAAAGGCCACACAAACCAGAGACTACATCAGCCTGAGACCGGAAGAACTAGATGGTGCCCAGCTACAATCAGTGACTGCAGTGACAGGGAACACAACAGAGGATCCCTGAAGGAGCAGGAGAGCAGTGGGATGCAGACCTCAAATTCTCGTAAAAAGACCAGATTTAATGGTCTGACTGAGACTAGGAGGACTCTGGAGGTCATGGTCCCCAGACCTACTGTTAGCCCAAGACTGGAACCATCCCCACAGCAAACTCTTCAGACAGGGATTGAACTGGAGTATAAGGTAGAAAATGATACTGCGGAGGACTGAGATTCTTGGCTCAAGTAGACACTTGAGATTATGTGGGCAACTCCTGTCTGGTGGTGAGATGAGAAGGAAGAGTGGACAAGAGCAGGTTGAATGAACATGGGGAATACAGGGTGGAGAGGAGGAAAGTGCTGTCTCATTAAGAGGAGAGCGGCTAGGTGTACACAGCAAGGTGTGTATCACTTTTTGTGTGAGATACTGACTTGATTTGTAAACTTTCACCTAAAGAACAATAAATAATTTAAAAGAAAACACTGTTTTAATGTTTGGAGTAACAAATGGAAGTGACCATATTAACGTTTCCTTGAAATGCCCCCCTTTCACATATTTCATATATATACATGTATATATGTATATATTTTTTTATTATATACATAATTTTTTATGTATATATGCACATGCGTACTATATATATATTATATATATATTATTATATATATATATACAGAGTCGGAATCGACTCGACGGCACTGGGTTGGTTTGTGGGTTATGTATACAATGAGTATGCAATGCATATATTATTACAATAAAAATTCACACTTGGAGAACTTAAAATTTAAGAGAATGTTGAGAAGGACTATGGTAGCATCACACAGAAAAAATAATTGCATTAACAATCCTATCCCACATATACATGTGCTATTATGGATGCATTCACCGACACATAAAAGAGCTGTATTTTCTTTACACAGAGGGCATTTGCATTTTTTGAGTTCTTTAGTAGTTGAAAAACAAAGTCAACATTTCAAGCAAAGCACCTCTTTGCAAGGACTGAATGCCTTTTGAGTTACCTTTTATATTTTTGTCAAATGAGTGATTTGAAATGAAGATAAACCTCATAACTAAGTTTCTTATTGAAATAACCACATTCTCAGCTTTTAAATATGAATATGTACATATACGAAGGCACACGGAGAGGTACATACTTTCTCTGTGCAGGTGACAGATGACCTTTATTGTCATTAAAAATTACCAGCACTTCTAAAAATTACCTATATCCAGCACAAACATTTTCATCCATTTTAGCTTACTGCTATATTGCTGCTTACAAGCACTGACCTGGAAAGGTTGTCTTTTCCCTTTGTCTCCTCTGGAGAAATGAGCCCTTGTTTACAAACCAATACATATGCTTCTATTTATTCATTCATAAATCCAATCATTCTAGACAACATATATGCTCAGGTAAGATCAGCTACCTAAGCTGTTTTCTTTTTGTTTGTTTCTTTTGTTTTGTTTTTAACTAAAGCCAAAATGAACATTTAGAGATAGAGTCAATACTTTCACATTCTTTTCTTCCCAGTCACAAACATGGAGGGAAATTGCCAACGACTGTTCAAGTATATTAATTGAATGGGATTTTAACTGATTCTTTCAGATATAACAAATGTTTATTCTGCAGAAGACAATATGCTAGCCTCTTTGGAAACAGCAAAGATAAAATAAATATTAACTTCTTCCTTAAAAACTTACAGTACAGTAAATTGGACATGAAGAGAAAAAGCGGAAGATATTATTGGTAAGAATCAGGATAGCTTAGACGAGGAAGGTTCACTTCTAACAGAGAAATTCTTGGATTAATTGGATTTTTTTAATCATGAAATATATTAAAACATACACACACATAAAGTATCCAAATATCCAGCACCCAGAATTAACACATAATAACATTTTATTATTTTTGCTTCAGGTCTATTTAAAAATAAATAAATCAATTCAGATGGAGTAATATCTTTTTGAGTTGCTCACTGATTCCAAATCACTTCCTTCAGAAATAACTACTAACTTTAAGGTTGTATGCTCTGCTTGTCTATGTTCATATAATTTTTTCTACATAAATGTATATTCATAAACAGTACACATATATCCATAGAAACTGATGTGTGCACTTGCAGAATTTATATAATTAAACATACCTATTTTTTTTTCATAGCTTGCATTTTTCACTCAACATTTTTATTGGGGATGGGGGTTATCTATGTTTACCACTGTAGAGTTAATTTCCATTTTGTCTTATTATTTAGTCCTTGGGTTACAGAATAGTATGTTGGTGTCTGTTTTTGTTTCCAAATGTATGGGATTGGTCTGGTTAAATTCTTTGTTATTCTTTTTTCATTTTATTGCTCTCTGCAGAGAGAATTTGGCCTTTATGATATAGATTCTTTGGTATTTGAAGAGCGAATATTCCTTTGTGGCCCATTATGAGGTTAATTTTTGTAAAATTCCACATATACTCAATTTTTATAATTTTTAATACTGGAGTTCTATATAAATTAGCTAAATCAAACTTGTTATTTTTTTATTCTTATTGGCTCAAATCTTCAAATCCTTTTTAGTCTCTTTATCCTTAATAATTATTCGTGACTTAAAGTCTCTTTGGTTAAATTAATATTGCTGTGTCTCAGATTATAAAAAGATTAACTCAAATGGATCATAGACTTAAATGTAAAATTTTAAAGTATAAAACTTTTAGTTGCAAGTATAGAAGATCTGTGTGATCGTTGATTAGGCAAAGAGTTCTTAGTTATGACATCAAAAGAAAGATACCATAAAAGAAGAAAAAATGATGAGCTGGGCTTTCTCAGAATAAAAGCTTTTGCTTTGTGAAATACATTGTTAAGGGAATGAAAAGACCAGCTACAGCCTGGAAGAAATATTTGTGAATCACATTTCTGGTAAAGAATATACTTCAAGAATCCACAATGCTCAACAATAAGAAAACAAACAACCCAATTTAAAAAGTGAGCAAAATATCTGAAGAGACACTTCACCATAGAAGATATATGGATGGGAAATAACCATATAAAGCAATGCTCAGTATCATTAGTCATTGGATATAAATGCAAAATAAAACCATGATAAGACATCACTACACAACAATTAGGATAACTTAAAAAAAATAGAAATAAAAAGAGGGGGAAAAAAAAACCTGACAATATCAAGTGCTGACGTGAAGCAACTGAAACACTCATATATTATTGATAGGAATGGCAAATGATACAGCCACTTTGTAAAAACAGTTTTGGACGTTTTTGTGTGTGTGTGTGTGCTTTAAGTTAAATTTTACAGCTCAAGTTAATTTGTGATTCAAAAATTTATACGCATATTGTTTGGTCACATTGTTGCAATCCCCACAATGTGATAGCACACTCTCCATCACAGGTTCCCTGTGTCCAATCATCCAGATCCTGTCCCTTCCTGCCTTCTCATCTGCTTTTGGACAGAAGCTGCCCATTTGGTTGAACTAAGAGGCACGTTCCTCACGTGTATTATTTTTTGTTTTACAGGCCTGTCTATTTTTTGAATGGAAACCCTGGTGGCATAGTGGTTAAGTGCTATACCTGCTAACCAAACAGTTGGCGGTTTGAATCCACCAGGCACTCCGTGGAAGCTCTATGGGGCAGTTCTACTCTGTCCTATAGGGTCACTATGAGTAGGAATCAACTTCACGGCAACGGGTTAGGTTTGGTTTTGTATTTTTCTTAATCTTTGAATGAAAAGTGGGCTTTGGGAATGGTTTCAGTTCTAGGTTAACAGAGCGTCCAGGGGCCATAGTTGTGGACGTTCCTCCAGTCTCTGTGAAACCATTAAGTCTGGTCTCTTTAAGTGAATTTGAATTCTGTTTTACATTTTTCTCCTGTTCTGTCCAGGACTCTGTTTTATTCCCTGTCAGGATGGTCATTGGTGGTAGCCAGGCACCATCTAGTTCTTCTGGTCTCAGGTTGGTAGAGTCTCTGGTTCATTTGGTCCTTTAGCCTTTGGGCTTGTATTTTCCTTATGTCTTTGGTTTTCTTCATTCTTCTTTGCTCTGAGTGAGATGGGATTAATAGATGTATCTTAGATGGCCACTCGCAAGCTTTTAAGACCCCAGACGTTACTCACCAAAGTGGGTTGTAGAACATTTTCTTTATAAACTATGTTATGCCAATTGACCTAGAAGTTCCCCAAAACTATGGTCCCCAAGCCCCAGGCCCAGTTGCTCTATTCCTCAAAGTGTTTGTATGTGTCTAGGGAACTTCTTTTTTTTCCTTTGGTCCAGTTGTGCTGACTTCCCTTGCACTGTGTGTTGTCCTTCCCTTCACTGAATTTGAACTTTGTCTACTGTCTAGGTAGTGATTTTCCATCCCGCTCCCTCCCCACCATCCTAACCATCAAAGAATGCATTTTTCTGTGTGTAAACCTTTTCTTGAGTAATTATAGTAGTAGTCTCATATAATATTTCTCTTTTTGTGACTGACTTATTTCGCCCAGCATAATTTTTTTAATGTCCTCCAGATTTATCCATGTAGTGAGATGTTTCACAGGATATTCATCATTGTTCTTTATCTTTCCATAGTATATCATTGTGTGTACATACCATAATTTGTTTCTCCACTCATCTGTTGATGGGCATTTAGGGTTGTTTCCGTCTTTTTGCTATTTATAAAGTTATACATACCCATACCATATTACCCAGCACTACCACTCAGAAAATATCTCAATTGGAATTAAGTCAAGTCCTGGAGCCTTGTTTTTCACCAATGCTTTCATTGAAGCTTGGACTTCTTCCTTCAGTGCCATTGGTTCCTGATCATATGCTACCTCCTGAAATGATTGAACATCGACCAATTCATTTTGGTATAGCAACTCTGTGTGTTCCTTCCATCTTCTTTTGATGTTTCTTGTGTTGTTTAGTGTTTTCCTGATAGGAACCTTCAATATTGCAACGCAACCCTTGAATTTTTTCTTCAATTCTTTCAGTTTGAGAAATGCTGAGCTTTTTCTTCCTTTTTGGTTTTCCAGCTCCAGGTCTTTGCACATGTCATAATACTCTACTCTGTCTTCTTGAGCCTCCCTTTGACATCTTCTGTTCAGCTCTTTTACTTCATCATTTCCTCTTTTTTGTTCAGCTACTGGAAGTTCAAGACCAAGTTTCAGACTCTCTTCTGACATCCATTTTGGTCTCTTCTTTCTTTCCAGTCTTTTTAGTGACGTCTTGCATTCTTCATGTATGATGTCCTTGATGTCATTTTACAACTCGCCTGGTCTTTAGTCATTAGTGTTCAAAGCATCAAATCTATTCTTGAGATGGTCTCTAAATTCAGGTGGGCTATACTCAAGATCATACTTTGTCTCTCATGGACTTGCTCTGGTTTTCTTCAGTTTCAACTTGAACTTGCTTATGAGCAATTGGTAGACTGTTCTGCAGTTGGTCCCTGGCCTTGTTCTGTTTAATGATAACTTTTCTATCATCTCTTCCCACAGATGTAGTCAATTTGATTCCTGTGTATTCCATCTGGCAAGCTCTATGTGTATAGCCACCATTCAAGTTGGTGAAAAAAGGTATTTGCAATGAAGAAGTTGGTCTTGCAAAATTCTATCATGCTATCTCCAGCATCTTTTCTGTCACCAAGGCCATATTTTCCAGTTATGAATCCTTCTTTGTTTCCAAATTCTGCATTCCAATCACCAGTAATTATCAATGCATCCTAATTACATGTTCAATCAATTTCAGACTGCAGAAGTTGGTAAAAAATCTTCAATTTCTTCATCTTTGGCCTTAACTGGAAGTGTTCACTTGTCTATGCCAAGAAATTTGGAAGACAGCTTACCTGGCCAACTAACTGGAAGAGATCCCTATTTATGCCTATTGCCAAGAAAGGTGATCCAACTGACTGAGGAAATTATCAAACAATATCATGAATATCACACACAAGTAAAATTTTGCTGGAGATCATCCAAAAATGACTGCAGTGGCCTATCCACAGGGAACGTCAAAAATTCAAGCCAGATTCAGAAGAGGACATGGAACTAGCAATATCATTGCTGATGTCATATGGATTCTGGCTGAAAGCAGAGAACACCAGAAAGATATTTACCTGTGTTTTACTGATTACATAAAGGCATTCGACTGTGTGGAGCATAACAAATTATGTATAACATTGCAAAGAAAGGGAATTCCAGAACACTTATTTGTGATCATGAGGAACCTGTACATAGATCAAGAGGTAGTCATTCAAATAGAAGAAGGGGTTACTGGGTGGTTTAAAGTAAGGAAAGGTGTGAGTCAAGGTTGTATACATGCACCATACCTATTCAATCTGTACACTGAGCAAATAATCAAAGAAGCTGAACTATGTGAAGAAGAATGGGGCATCAGGATTAGAAGAAAACTCATTAACAACCTGCCTTATGCAGATGACACAACCTTGCTTGCTGAAAGTGAAGAGGACTTGAAGCACTTACTAATGAAGATCAAAGACTACAGCCTTCAGTATGGATTACACCTCAACAAAGAGAAAACAAAAATCCTTATGGCTGAACCAATAAGCAACATCATGATAAATGGGGAAAAGATTGAAGTTGTCAAGGATTCCATTTTACTTGGTTCCACAATGAACACCCATGGAAGCAGCAGTCAAGAAATCAAATGGCGCATTGCATTGGGCAAATTTGCTGTAATAGGCCTCTTTAAAGTGTTAAAAAGCAAAGATGTCACCTTGAAGACTAAGGTACGGCTGACCCAAGCCATGGTGTTTTCAATCACCTCATATGCATGTGAAAGCTGGACGATGAACAGGGAAGACAGAAGAATTGATGCCTTTGAATTATGGTGTTTGTGAATAATATTGAATATACCCATGGACTACCAAAAAATGAACAAATCTGTCTTGGAAGAAGTACACCAGAATGCTCCTTAGAAGCAAGGATGGTGAGACTATGTCTCACATACTTCGTGCAAGTTATCAGAAGGGATCAATCCCTGGAGAAGGACATCATGTTGGTAAAGTAAGGGGTCAGCAAAAAAGAGGAAGACTCCCAATGAGATGGGTTGACACAGTACCTACGACAATGCACTCAATCATAACATCAATTGTGAGGATGCGGCAGGACCGGGCAGTGTTTTTGTTCTGTTGTACATAGCGTTGCTATGAATTGCCACTGACTCAGTGGCTCCTAACAACACCACTCAGAGGTATTTATCCTAGAGAAGTGAAAACCTATTGTCACACAAAACCTATATGTGAATGTTTTTTAAAAAAGTGAATGTTTACAGAAGCTTTATTCATAATTGCCGACACCTAAAAGTAAAAAAACATTTCTCAATAGATGAATGAATAAACAAAACTCTAGTAGACTGATACGATGAAACACTGTTAGCATAAAAAGGAATTAGCTATCGAGCCGTACAAAAATATGTATGAATCTCAAAACTGCATTTTGCTAAGTGAAAGAATGCAGACCCAAAAGGCCATCTATTGTGTAGTTCCACTTATATGACATTCTGGAAAAGGAAAATCTATACAGACAGAGAAGATATATGTGTTTGCCAGGGCCTGTGAAATGAGGATTGTGTATAAAGGGGCACAGTGAGGGAATTTTGGAGGTGATGGAACTGTTCGATTCCATGAATTTGAAAAAAAAAATTTTTTATACATCTCTATATATGCACTTGCCAAACTCATAAAACAGTACATCATGAAGAGTGAATTTTACAGAATATAAACTAGAATTAAAAAAGAAAAAAAACTCTCAATTTCCTTTATTTTTAGTATTTCTCTGAAATAACTCTTTAATTCCATGCTTTCATTTTCAGCTTATTATGTTTTAAGTTTGTCTGTCACAAATTGCTTGTATTTATATTTTTTAAGGTTGCCTCTTATAAAATGCATATGCTTAAAATTTTAATGTGAGATTATCTGTATTCTGATAGCAAATTTAATCCATTTACATTTATTTTGAGAACTGCGATGTATATGAATTTATACCTTTATCTGCATCCCAAACTAAAAAGTGATTACATTCAATCTTTACTTTCATTTTCTAGGCTTTTAGATTCACCTGAATTTTAAATCCCCTATAATCAATGAATAACACATTATAAAAGTGGAAACAACAGTGGAAATTAATTAATATTATCCTGAGCAGGCTATGCTGGCAATACAGTATGCTGTGGGAGGGACCAAAGTTATATGTCATTTACTATTTTTATTTGTATTCCAATTACTTGACCTATTCCACATTGCAGAGGGAGCAAAAGTATTGTTTTTTTTTCCTCATCCCTTTCATTAAAGAAAATGTTTGAAATAGACACAATATCAACTTTGATTTTAGAAGAAAATTATAACCCCATGTCAGAAGAAGATGCATGAAGGCACATATGTGCATCCAGGAACTCTCCATGTGATTTCAGACTGCTAAAGGTAGCACACAATGCAGATGTTTCCAGAAGACTGGTTTATGGGAAGTAATTATGGATGAAACTTGCCTAATAACTATCAGAGTCTGAGACGTAGGTGTAACAGACCACTGGGATTGAGAATTTCATCCTTCCCAGTGATATACCCTTGATATTAAATTCTAGGATTTTAAAAACTTTTATTTTTTGTCAGGGAGGTCCTTTGACTATCACAATTCAAATTCAATTTGTGATTAATCACACTCAGTCTATTGTGGTCTTTCTCCAATGGATTTATAGCCCCTGGCACTGACCTATTTCATATTCCTTCAGTCTATCCCCTACTCCCCACCCCCGTGGATCTATAAAACACCTGAGATCTTATATCACTCTTGTGTCCCCTTCTACAAGTATCTTTTCATAATTTAACACCGGTGAAAGTTTTAATAATTGTTCCACTACAGCAGTTGTTGTTGTTGTTGTTAGTTGCAGTTGAGTGGGTTCTGACCCAGAATGAAAACACTGCCCAGTCCTTCGCCATCTTCACAATTGTTATGTGTGAGACTTTTGTTGCAGTCACTTTGTCAATCCATCTCATTGAGGGTCTTTCTCTTCTTCGCAGACCCTCTGCTTTGCCAGACATGATGTACTTTTCCAGAAACTGGTCTCTCCTGATGAGATGTGCAAAGCACGTGAGACAAAGTCTTGCCATCCTTGATTCTAAGGAGAGTCCTGGCTGTACTTTTTCCAAGACAGATTTGTTTGTTCTTTGGAAGTCCATGATATATCCAATATTCTATGCCAACACCAAAATTCAAAAGCATCAATTCTTCTTCAGTCTTCCTTATTCATTGTCCATCCTTAGCATGCGTATGAGGTCATTGAAAACATCAGGGCTTGGATCAGGCACACCTTAGTCTTCAAGGTGACATCTTTGCTTTTTAACACTTTAAAGAGGTCTTTTGCAGTAAATTTGCCCAGCGCAATGAGTCATTTGATTTCTTGACTGCTGCTTCCAAGGGTGTTGATTGTGGATTCGAGTAAAAAAGAAATCCTTGACAACTTCAATCTTTTGTTTATCATGATGTTGCTTATTGGTCCAGCTGTGAGGATTTTTGTTTTCTCTTTGTTGAGGTGTAATCCATACTGAAGGCTGTAGTCTTTGATCTTTATCAGTAAGTGCTTCAAGTCCTCTTCACTTTCAGCAAGCAAGGTTGTGTTATCTGCACAGCGCAGGTTGTAAATGAGCCTTCCTTCAATACTGATGCCCTGTTCTTCCTCATATAGTCCAGCTTCTCAGATGTACTCAGCATGCAGATTGAGAGATCACATGATAGAATTTTGCAAGTCCAATGACCGCTTCACTGAAAATACTTTTTATGAACAACATAAAAAATGACTATACACATGGACCTTGCCAGAAGGAATACACAGGAATCAAATTGACTACATCTGTGGAAAAAGACAATGGAAAAACACAATATCATTGGTCAGGAAAAGGCCAGTGACCGACTCTGGAACAGACCATAAATTACATGTACGCAAGTCCAAGTTGAAGGCAAAGAAAATTAGAATAAGCCCATGAGAGCCAAAGCATGACTATGAGTATATCCTACCTGAATGTAGAGACCATCTCAAGAATAAATTTGAGGGGAGGCGGAGCCAAGATGGTGGAATAGACTGATGCTTCTGGCAAGCCCTCTTTAAACAAAGACCCAAAAAACTAAGTAAAACAAGCACATTTCTGACAAGCTGGGAGCCCTGAGATTCAAAGGCAAGCTTAGAAAATGAACTGAGGGGCAGGGGGAGGAAGAGACCTTTCAGCAGCGGAGAGGAGTTACTGGACCTGAATCACGGGGAGCCCTCAGGCACCATTCTCCGAGCGGTAGTGGTGGCGGGCTAGTACTAATGTTTGGCCACAGTTTCCTCAGGGAGAAGCAACCAGCCATACAGCCCACTCACACCTCCAGAACCTGAGGAGAACGGCTCTCTCGGCAAAAGCTAAGTACTTGCATATATTTTAATGTGTCCCCCCACCCACAAACCAGCTTCAGCGGCTGAATTCCCTGGGCCTGAGATAGGCACTGTTAAGCACCTAGAGCCATCCTCCTGGCCTTGGGGAGGGAAAAAATTTGCATTTGGGGGAAAAGATAATTTGCTAGCTCTACTGACTGGGGGAGCTCAGGACAGAAGCAGCTACTGTCCAGGGGTAAACCATCTGTGGACTTTGAGCACCTTTCCCTTCTGCATGGACCTGTGTGGGCCTACTTTGGGAGAATAGACCCTTTGGGCAGACTCCAAACATTTCAGCTGTGCAGTGGAGAGGTGCGTGTTTGATGTTTGACATTGCTTTGCCTATTAAACAAGGTCCCCACCTACCCACATCAGGGACCTAAGGATTTGTAGCTCCACTCAGGTCACCCAGCCACCTGTGACAGGGGTCCAAAGATAACTGATACATCCCAATCCTTACAACCAAAACTTTTGGGTGCCCATGGTCCATCTGCAGAACCCACCCACCTGCACGCTCTAGGGAACAGGGATGTGCTTTCCTCAGAGACACTCGGAGGTCAGTTCTCAGCCCCCTGCCTTGTTCAGAGCAAGACCCCTTGCTCCAATCAGATACCAGTATATACGCCAATCACCCCTGCCCCTCTAAGACTGTAGGACAGAGCCTACCACACACTTGATATCAGCTACCTGGAAACCTGAGCTGAATTCATACAAGAAAACTGAATGGACTCCTAGACTGATATACCTGATAACAGCTCTAGCCAGCTGGGGACAGGATATCAGAGCTCCAAAGGCGAAAATAATCAAGCTAGTTCACTCAAGCAACCCATAGGAGTATACCAAAGCAAAACAAAGCAAGCAGCTATGACACAGTAAGCAAACATAAGCTATTACAATAACTTATATATGGCTCAGAGACAGCAGTCAATATCAAGTCACATAAAGAAACAGGCCATGATCACCTCAACAGGCTCTCAAAACAAAGAACCCAGGGATCTTCTAGAAGAGAGTGCATTCCTGGAATTACCAGATGCAGAACACAAAAGTTTAATGTACAGAACCCTTCAAGACATCAGGAAGGAAATGAGACAATACACAGAACAAGCCAAGGAACACACAGATAAAGCAATTGAAGAAATTAGAAAGATTACTCAGGAACATAATGAAAAGTTAATAACCTGGAAAAATCCATAGACGGAGCAATCAGAAATTCAGAAGATTAACAATAAAATTATAGTAGACAACTCCATCGAAAGTCAGAGGAGCAGAATTAAACAAGTAAAAGCTAGAATTTTTGAACTTGAAGATAACTCACTTGGCAATAATACATTTGAAGAAAAATCAGACATAAGAATTTAAAAAAATGAAGAAAACTTTAGAATCACGTGGGACTCTATCAAGAGAAATAACCTATTAGTGATTGGAGTACCAGAACAGGGAGGGATGACAGAAAATACAGAGAGAATTGCAAAAGATTTGTTGGCAGAAAACTTCCTGGATATTGTGAAAGATGAGAAGATATCTATCCAAGATGCTCATTGAAATCCACACGAGGTAGATATTAAAAGAAAGTCACCAAGATATATTATAATCAAACTTGCCGACACCAAAGAAAGAGAGAATTATAAGAGCAGTGAGGGATAAACGAAAAGTGACCTACAAAGGAGAGCCAATAAGAATAAGCTCGGACTACTCAGCAGAAACCATGCAGGCAAGAAGGCAATGGGATGACATATTTTAAAAAATTGAAGGAAAACTATTGCCTGCCAAGAATCATATATCCAGCAAAACTGTCTCTTAAATATGAAGGTGAAATTAAGGCATTTACAGATAAACACAAGTTGAGGAAATTCGTAAAAACCAGACCAAAACTACAAGAAATACTAAAGGGAGTACTTTGGTTAGAAAATCAGTAATATCAGGTATCAACCCAAGACTAGAACACTGGGCAGAGCAACCAGAAGTCAACCCAGACAGGGAAATCCGAAAAAACAAAGCAAGATTATAAAAAAAAGCTCAAAACAGGGTAACAGCAATGTTATTATATAAAAGAAAACATCATTAGAATAATCAAAAGGGACTAAGAAATGTAATCATACACCTTCCATATGGAGAGGAAGATATGGCAATACAAAGAAATAAAAGTTTTAAATTTAGAAAAATAGGGGTAAATAATAAGGTATTCACAAAGGAGACAAACTATCCTACTCACCAAAATAAAATACAATAAAAAATAGAGACTCAGCAGAAACAAATCAACAACAACAAATATGAGGAAAGGACAATATATAAAGATAATCTACTTAGCACATAAAATTAAGTGGGAAAAAGAAGCTGTCAACACACAAAAAAAGACATCAAAATGACAGCACTAAATTCATACCTATCCAAAATTACCTTGAAAGTAAATGGATTAAATGCACCAATAAAGAGACAGAGAGTGGCAAAATGGATTGAAAAACAAGATCCGTCTATATGCTGCCTACAAGAGACACACCTTGACTTAGAGACACAAAGAAACTAAAACTCAAAAGATGGAAAAAAAATATATCAAGCAAACAACAATCAAAAAAGAGCAGGAGTGGCAATATTAATTTCTGACAAAATAGACTTTAAACTTAGATCCATCAGAAAGGATAAGGAAAGACAATATATCAAAGGGACAATACAGCAAGAAGATATAACCATACTAAATATTTATGCACCCAATGACAGGGCTGCAAGATACATAAAACAAACTCTATCAGCATTGAAATGTGAGATAGCTCCACAATAACAGTAAGAAACTTCAACACACCACTTTTGGTGAAGGACAGGACATCCAGAAAGAAGCTCAATAAAGACAGGGAAGATCTAAATGCCACAATCAACCAACTTGACCTCATAGACATATACAGAACACTCCACCCAACAGCAACCAAGTATGCTTTGTTTTCTAGTGCACATGGAACATTCTCTAGAATACACCACATATGAGGTCATAAAGCAAGCCTTAGCAGAATCCAAAACATTGAAATATTACAAAGCATCTTCTCTGACCATAAGGCCATAAAAGTGGAAATCAATAACAGGAAAAGCAGGGACAAGAAATCAAACACTTCGAAACTGAACAATACCCTGCTCGAACAAGACTGGATTATAGAAGACATTAAGGATGGAATAAAGAAAGTCATGGAATCCCATGAGAATGAAAACACTTCCTATCAGAACCTTTGGGACACAGCAAAAGTGGTGCTCAGAGGCCAATTTATATCAATAAATGCACACCAAAAGGCCAAAAAGAAAGAATTATCCATACAACTCAAACAAATATAAAGAGAGCAACAAAAGAAACCCTCAGGCACTAAAAAAAGCACTAGAAGTAAACAAATAATAAAAATTAGAGCTGAACTAAATGAAACAGAAAACAGAAAAACAATTGAAAGAATTGACAAGACCAAAAGCTGGTTTTTTGAAAAAATCAACAAAATTGATAAACCACTGGCCAAACTGACAAAAGAAAAACAGGAAAAGAGGAAGCAAATAACCCCAGTAAGAAATGAGATGGGCAATATTAAAACAGACCCAACTGAAATTTAAAGAATCATATCAGATTACTATGAAAAATTGTACTCTAACAAAATTGAAAACCTAGAAGAAATGGATGAATTCCTAGAAACACACTACCTACCTGAACTAACACAATCGGAGGTAGAACGACTAAATAGACCCATAACGAAAGAAGAGATTGAAAAGGTTATCAAAAAATTCCCAGCAAAAAAAAAAAAAGCCCTGGTTTGGACGGCTTCACTGCAGAGTTCTACCAAACCTTCAGAGAAGAGTTAACACCACTACTACTAAAGGTATTTCAGGGCATAGAAAAGGGCAGAATGCTACCAAACTCATTCTATGAAGCCACCATATCTCTGATACCAAATCAGGTAAAGACACCACAAGAAAAGAAAATTATTGACCTATATCCCTCATGAATGTAGACACAAAAATCCTCGACAGAATTCTAGCCAATAGAATTCAACAGCATATCAAAAAAATAATTCACCATGACCAAGTGGGATTCATACCAGGTGTGCAGGGATGGTTCAACATTAGAAAAACAATGAATGTAATCCACCACATAAATAAAACAAAAGACAAGAATCACATGATTTTATCAATTAATGCAGAAAAGGCATTTGACAAAGTTCAACACTCATTCATGATAAAAAAAACTCTCAGCAAAATAGGAATAGAAGGAAAATTCCTCAACATAATAAAGGACATGTATACAAAGCCAACGGGCAACATCGCCCTAAATGGAGAGAGCCTGAAAACATTCCTATTGAGATCGGGAACCAGGCAAGGATGCCCTTTATCATGACTCTTATGCAACATTGTGCTGGAATCCTAGCCAGAGCAATTAGGATAGATAAGGAAATAAAGGGCATCCAGATTGGCAAGGAAGAAGTCAAATTATCTCTATGTGCAGATGACATGATCTTATACAGAGAAAACCCTAAGGAATCCTCCAGAAAACTACTGAAACTAATAGTTCAGCAGAGTATCGGGATACAAGATAAACATACAAAAATCAGTTGGATTCCTCTACCCCAACAAAAAGAACATCGAAGAGGAAATCACCAAATCAATGCCAGTTACAACAGCCCCCACGAAGATAAAATTCTTAGGAATAACTCTTACCAGAGATGTAAAAGACTTATACAAAGAAAACTACAGTACACTTCAGCAAGAAACTAAAAGAGACTTACGTAAGTGGAAAAACTTACCTTGCCCATGGGTAGGAAGACTTAACATTATAAAAATGTCTATTATACTAAAAGCGAACTATATATTTATGCAATTTGGATCCAAATACCTTTAATGAGATGGAGAAACAAATCACCAATTTCATATGGAATAGAAAGAGGCCCCAGATAAATAAGGCATTACTGAAAAAGAAGAACAAAGTGGGAGGCCTTACTCTACCTGAATTTAGAACCTATTATACCGCCACAGTAGTCAAAGCAGCCTGGTACTGGTACAACAACAGGCACATAGACCAATGGAACAGAATTGAGAATCCAGACATAAATCCATCCACATATGAGCAGTTGATATTTGACAAAGGCTCCAAAACCGTTAAGTGGGGAAAAGACAGTCTTTTTAACAAATGGTGCTGGCATAACTGGATATCCATCTGCAAAAAAATGAAACAAGACCCATACCTCAATCCATGCACAAAAACAAGCTCAAAATGGATCAAAGACCTAAACATAAACTCTAAAATGATAAAGATCATCGAAGAAAAAATAGGGACATTAGTAGCCCTAATACATGGCACAAACACTATACAAAATATTATTAAGAATGCAGAAGAAAAACTAGATAACTGGGAGCTCCTAAACATCGATCACCTATGCTCATCCACAGGCTTCACCAAAATAGTAAAAAGACTACTTACAGATTGGGAAAAAGTTTTTAGCTATGACATTTCCGATCAGTGACTGATCTCTAAAATCTACACGGTACTGCAAAAACTCAACTACAAAAAAGACAAATAACCCTCTTAAAAAATGGGCAAAAGATATGAAGAGACACTTCACTAAAGAAGACATTCAGGTAGCTAACAGATACATGAGGAAATGTTCACGATTATTAGCCATTAGAGAAATGCAGATCAAAACTACAATGAGATTTCATCTTATTCCAAGAAGGCTGGCATTAATCCAAAAAAATAATAAAAAATAATAATAATACACGTTGGAGAGGCTGTGGAGAGATTGGAACACTTCTACTCTGCTGGTGGGAATGTCAAATGCTACAACCACTTTGGAAATCTATTTGGGCTTCCTTAGAAAGCTAGAAATAGAACTACCATTTGATCCAGCAATCCCACTCCTCGGAATATATCCTAGAGAAATAAGAGCCTTTACTTGAACAGATATATGCACACCTACGTTTATTGTAGCACTGCTTACAATACCAAAAAGATGGAAGCAACCAAGGTGCCCATCAATGGATGAATGGATAAATGAAATATGGTATATTCACACAATGGAATACTACGCATCGATAAAGAAGACTGAGAAGTCTGTGAAACATTTCATAACATGGAGGAACCTGGAAGGCATTATTATGCTGAGTGAAATTAGTTGCAAAACTTGAGAAATAGTTTAAACTGAGAACACATTATTTTGTGGTTATGAGAGGATGGAGGTTGGGAGGGTGGGAGATAAGAACTACTTTAGGTGAAGAGAAAGACAACACACAATAGAGGGGAGGTCAGCACAACTGGACTAAACCAAAAGCAAGGAAGTTTCCTGAATAATTTGAATGCTTCCAGGGCTAGTGTAGCAGTGGCACGGGTTTGGGGACCATGATTTCAGGGGACATCTAAGTCTATTGGCATAATAAAATCTATTAAGAAAACACTCTGCATCCCACTTTGAAGAGTGGCGTCTGGGGTCTTAAATGCTAGCAAGCAGCCATCTAAGATGCATCAATTGGTCTCAACCCACCTGAATCAAAGAATGAAGAACACCAAGCACACAAGGTAATTATAAGCCCAAAAAGACAGAAAGGGCCACATGAACCAGAGACTACATCATCCTGAAACCAGAAGAACTAGATGGTGCCCAGCTACAACCAATGACTGCCTTGACAGGGAGCACAACAGAGAACCCCCAAGGGAGCAGGAGAGCAGTGGGATGCAGACCCCAAATTCTCATAAAAAGACCAGACTTAGTGGTCTGACTGAGGCTGGAAGGACCTCAGTGGTCATGGCCCCCAGACCTTCTGTTGACCCAGGACAGGTACCATATCTGAAGCCAACCCTTCAGACATGGATTGGACTGGACAATGGGTTAGAGAGGGATGTTGGTGAGGAGTAAGCTTCTTGGATCAGGTGGACACTTGAGGCTATGTTGGCATCTCCTGCCTGGAGGGGAGATGAGAGGGTAGAGGGGGTTAGAAGCTAGCGAAATGGACATGAAAAGAGAGAGTGGAGGGAGAGAGCGGGCTGTCTCATTAGGCTGAGGGTAATTGGGTGTACAAAGCAAGGTGTATATAAGTTTTTATGTGAGAGACTGACTTGATTTGTAAATTTTCACTTAAAGCACAATAAAAATTATATATATATATATATATGTAAAGGATAGATTTGAGGAATTGAACACTAATGATCTAACACCAGACGAGTTGTGGAATGACATAAAGGACATCATACATGAAGAAAGCAAGAGGTCATTAAAAAGACAGGAAATAAAGAGCCCAAAATGGATGTCAGAAGAGACTCTGATACTTGCTCTTGAAAACCAAGTAGCTAACACAAATGGAAGAAATGATGAAGTAAAAGAGCTGAACAGAAGATTTCAAAGGGTGGCTCAAGAAGACAAAGTAAAGCATTATAATGACATGCACAAAGACCTGAAGTTAGGAAACCAAAAGGGAAGAACATACTTGGCATTTCTCAAGGTGAAGGAACTGAAGAAATCATTCAAGCCTCAAGTTGCAATATGGAAGGATTCTACCAGAAAAATACTAAACAACACAGGAAGCATCAAAAGATGAAAGGAATACACAGTCACTATACTAAAAAGAATCGGTCGATATTCAGCCATATAAGGATGTGTCATATGATCAGGAAGTGAGGATACTGAAGGAAGAGTTTCTAGCTACACTGAAGGCATTGGCTAAAAACAAGGCTCCAGGAACTGACAGAACATCAAATGAGCGTTTCAACAAATGGATGCAGTGCTGGAAGTGCTCATTCATCTATGCCAAGAAATTTGGAAGACCTGGCTAACTGATTGGAAGAGATCCATATTTATGCCAATTCCAAAGAAAGATGATGCAACCAAATGCGGAAATTATCGAACAATATCATTTACATCACATGAAAGTAAAACTTTGCTGAAGATCATTCAAAAGTGGCTGCAGCAGTGCATTGACAGGGAACTGCCAGAAATTCAAGCTGGATTCAGAAGAGGATGTGCTACCAGGAATATCATTGCTGATGTCAGATGGATCCTGGCTGAAAGGAGAGAATACCAGAAAGATATTTGCCTGTGTTTTATTGACTATACAAAGGCATCTGACCGTGTGGATCATAACAGATTATGGAGAACATTGTGAAGAACGGGAATTCCCGAACACTTAATTATGCTCATGATGGACCTGTACATAGATCAAGAGGCAGTCATTTGAACAGAACAAGGGGATACTGCGTGGTTTAAAGTCAGGAAATGTGTGCATCAGGGTTATATCCTTTCACCATATCCCTGTACTTAACCGTCGCATAACCAGGGACTGTCAGTTCTCTGTTTATCAACAGTAATGAGGTATGTGTTGCCACCCAGACAGTGGGTGAATCAGCCCGAATATCCCATTTTTTTAAATAATTTTTATTGTGCTTTAAGTGAAAGGTTACAAATCAAGTCAGTCACATATAAGCTTGTATACACCTTACTCCATACTCCCACTTACTCTCCTCCTAATGAGTCAGCTCGCTCCCTCCTTCCAGTCTCTTCTTTCATGCCGGTTTTGCCAGTTTCTAACCCCCTTTACCCTCCCATCTCCCCTCCAGACAGGAGATGCCAACACACTCTCAAGTGTCCACCTGATACAAGTAGCTCACTCTTTGCCAGCATCTATCTCCAACCCATTGTCCAGTCCCTTCCATGTCTGATGAGTTGTCTTCGGGAATGGTTCCTGTCCGGGGCCAACAGAAGGTTTGGGGACCATGACCGCCAGGATTCTTCTAGTCTCAGTCAGACCATTAAGACTGGCCTTTTTATGAGAATTTGGGGTCTGCATCCCACTGTTCTCCTGCTCCCTCAGGGGTTCTCTGTTGTGCTCCCTGTCAGGGCAGTCTTCGGTTGTAGCCGGGCACCATCTAGTTCTTCTGGTCTCAGGATGATGTAAGTCTCTGGTTCATGTGGCCCTTTCTGTCTCTTGGGCTTATAGTTATCGTGTGACCTTGGTGATCTTCATTCTCCTTTGATCCAGGTGGGTTGAGACCAATTGATGCATCTTAGATGGCCGCTTGTTAGCATTTAAGACCCCAGACACCACACCTCAAAGTGGGGGGCAGAATGTTTTCATAATAGAATTATTTTGCCAATTGACTTAGAAGTCCCCGTAAGCCATAGTCCCCAAACCCCCGCCCTTGCTCCGCTGACCTTTGAAGCATTCAGTTTATCCCAGAAACTTCTTTGCTTTTGGTCCAGTCCAGTTGAGCTGACCTTCCGTGTATTGAGTATTGTCCTTCCCTTCACCCAAAGTAGTTCTTATCTACTAACTAATCAGTAAATAACCCTCTACCCCCCTCCCTCCCTCTCCCCTCGTGACCACAAAAGTATGTGTTCTTCTCAGTTTATACTATTTCTCAAGATCTTATAATATCTTATACAGTATTTGTCCTTTTGCATTGGACTAATTTTACTTAGCATAATGCCTTCCAGGTTCCTCCATGTTATGAAATATTTCACAGATTCGTCACTGTTCTTTATCGATGCATAGTATTCCATTGTGTGAATATACCATAATTTATTTAACCATTCATCTGTTGATGGACGCCTTGGCTGCTTCCAGCTCTTTGCTATTGTAAACAGTGCTGCAATAAACATGGGTGTGCATATATCTGTTCGTGTAAAGGCTCTTATTTCTCTAGGGTATATTCTGAGGAGTGGGATTTCTGGGTTGTATGGTAGTTCTATTTCTAACTTTTTAAGAAAACGCCAGATAGATTTCCAAAGTGGTTGTACCATTTGACATTCCCACCAGCAGTGTATAAGAGTTCCAATCTTTCCTCAGACTCTCCAACATTTATTATTTTGTGTTAATTGGATTAATGCCAGTCTTGTTGGGGTGAGATGGAATCTCATCGTAGTTTTAATTTGCATTTCTCTAATGGCTAATGATCGAGAGTATTTTCTCGTGTATCTGTTAGCTGCCTGAATATCTTCTTTAGTGAAGTGCGTGTTCATATCCTTTGCCCACTTCTTGATTGGGTTGTTTGCCTTTTTGTGGTTGAGTTTTAACAGAATCATATAGATTTTAGAGATCAGGCGCTGGTTGGAGATGTCATAGCTGAAAATTTTTTCCCAATCTGTAGGTGCTCTTTTTACCCTTTTGGTGAAGTCTTTAGATGAGCATAGGTGTTTGATTTTTAGGAGCTCCCAGTTATCTGGTTTCTCTTCGTCATTTTTGGTAATGTTTTGTATTCTGTTTATGTCTTGTATTAGGGCTCCTGAGGTTGTCCCTATTTTTTCTTCCATGATCTTTATCGTTTTAGTCTTTATGTTTAAGTCTTTGATCCACTTGAAGTTAGTTTTTGTGCATGGTGTGAGGTATGGGTCCTGTTTCATTTGTTTGCAAATGGATATCCAGTTATGCCAGCACCATTTGTTAAAAAGACTATCTTTTCCCCAATTAACTGACTCTGGGCCTTTGTCAAATATCAGCTGCTCCTATGTGGATGGATTTATATCTGGGTTCTCAATTCTGTTCCATTGGTCTATGTGCCTGTTGTACCAGTACCAGGCTTTTTTGACTACTGTGGCTGTATAATAGGTTCTAAAATCAGTAGAGTGAGACCTCCCACTTTCTTCTTCTTTTTCAGTAATGCTTTACTTATCTGGGGCTTCTTTCCCCTCCATATGAAGTTGGTGATTTGTGTCTCCAACACAGAAAAAAAAGGCATTGGAATTTGGATCAGAAGTGCATTGTATGTATAGATGGCTTTTGGTAGAATAGACAGTTTTACTCTGTTAAGTGTTCCTATCCATGAGCAAGGTATGTTTTTCCACTTATGTAGTTCCTTTTTAGTTTCTTGCACTAGTACTTTGTAGTTTTCTTTGTATAGGGCTTTTACATCTTTGGTAAGATTTATTCCTAAGTATTTTATCTTCTTGGGGGCTACTGTGAATGGTATTGATTTGGTGATGTCCTCTTCGATGTTCTTTTTGTTGATGTAGAGGAATCCAGGTGATTTTTGTATGTTCATCTTATAACCTGAGACTCTGCCAAACTCTTCTATTAGTTTCAGTAGTTTTCTGGAGGATTCCTTAGGGTTTTCTGTGTATAAGATTATGTCATCTGCAAATAGAGATAATTTTACTTCTTCCTTGCCAATCCGGATGCCCTTTATTTCTTTGTCTAGCCTAATTGCTCTGGCTAGGACATCTAGCACAATGTTGAATAAGAGCGGTGATAAAGGGCATCCTTGTCTGGTTCCCGTTCTCAAGAGAAATGCTTTCAGGCTCTCTCCATTTAGAATGATGTTGGCTGTTGGCTTTGTATAGATGCCCTTTATTATGTTGAGGAATTTTCCTTCAATTCCTATTTTGCTGAGAGTTTTTATCATGAATGGGTGCTGGACTTTGTCAAATGCCTTTTCTGCATCAATTGATAAGATCATGTGGTTTTTGTCTTTTGTTTTATTTATATGGTGGATTACATTAATGGTTTTTCTAATATTAAACCAGCCTTGCATACGTGGTATAAATCCCACTTGGTCGTGGTGGATTATTTTTTTGATATGTTGTTGAATTCTATTGGCTAGAATTTTGTTGAGGATTTTTGCATCTATGTTCCTGAGGGATATAGGTCTGTAGTTTTCTTTTTTTGCGGTGTCTTTACCTGGTTTTGATACCAGCAATATGGTGGCTTCATAGAACGAGTTAGGTAGTATTCCACCATTTTCTATGCTTTGAAATACCTTTAGTAGTAGTGGTGTTAACTCTTCTCTGAAAGTTTGGTAGAACTTTGCAGTGAAGCCATCCGGGCCAGGACTTTTTTTTAATGGGAGTTTTTTGATTACCTTTTCAATCTTTTTTTTTTTTTTGTTATGGGTCTATTTAGTTGTTCTACTTCTGATTGTGTTAGTTTAGGTAGATAATGTTTTTCTAGGAATTCATCCATTTCTTCTAGGTTTGCAAATTTGTTAGAGTACAATTTTTTGTAATAATCTGATATGATTCTTTTAATTTCAGTTGGGTCTGTTGTGATATGGCCCATCTCGTTTCTTATTCAGGTTATTTGTTTCCTTTCCTGTATTTCTTTAGTTAGCCTGGCCAATGGTTTATCAATTTTGTTAATTTTTCAAACAACCAGCTTTTGGCTTTGTTAATCCTTTCAATTGTTTTTCTGTTCTCTAATTCATTTAGCTCAGCTCTAATTTTTATTATTTGTTTTCTTCTGGTGCCTGATGGATTCTTTTGTTGCTCGCTTTCTATTTGTTCAAGTTGTAGGGACAGTTCTCTGCTTTTGGCTCTTTCTTCTTTATGTATGTGTGCATTTATCGATATAAATTGACCTCTGAGCACTGCTTTTGCTGTGTCCCAGAGGTTTTCATAGGAAGTGTTTTCATTCTCGTTGCATTCTATGAATTTCTTTATTCCCTTCTTAATGCCTTCTATAACCCAGTCTTTTTTGAGCAGGATATTGTTCAGTTTCCAAGTATTTGATTTCTTTTCCCTGATTTTTCTGTTATTGATTTCCACTTTTATGGCCTTATGGTCATAGAAGATGGTTTGTAATATTTCAATATTTTGGATTCTGCTAAGGCTTGCTTTATGACATAAGGTATGGTCTATTATAGAGAATGTTCCATGTGCACTAGAAAAGAAATTATACTTTGCAGCTGTTGGGTGGAGTGTTCTGTATATGTCTACGAGGTCAAGTTGGTTGACTGTGGCATTTAGATCATCTGTATCTTTATTGGGCTTCTTTCTGGATATCCTGTCTTTCACTGAAAGTGGTGTGTTGAAGTCTCCTACTATAATTGTGGAGGTGTCTATCTCACTTTTCAGTTCTGTTAAAGTTTGTTTTATGTATCTTGCAGCCCTGTCATTGGGTTCATAAATATTTAGTATGGTTATATCTTCCTGGTCAATTGTCCCTTTAACCATTATGTAGTGCCCTTCTTTATCGTTTGTGGTGGATTTAACTTTAAAGTCTATTTTGTCAGAAATTAATATTGCTACTCCTGCTCTTTTTTGGTAGTTGTTTGCTTGATATATCTTTTTCCATCCTTTGAGTTTTAGTTTGTTTGTGTCTCTAAGTCTAAGGTGTGCCTCTCGTAGGCAGCATATAGACGGATAGTGTTTCTTTATCCAGTCTGAGACTCTCTGTCTCTTTATTGGTGCATTTAGTCCATTTACATTCAGCATAATTATAAATAAGTATGTGTTTAGTGCTGTCATTTGGATGCCTTTTTGTGTGTGTTGTTGACAATTTCATTTTTCCACTTACTGTTTTGTGCTGAGACATTTTTCTTTGTAAATTGTGTGTTCCTCAGTTTCATAGTAGTTGAATTTATGTTTGCTGAGTCGTTATGTTTTTCTTGGTTTTTATTTTGAGTTATGGAATTGTTATGCCTCTTTGTGGTTACCTTAATATTTACCCCTATTTTTCTAAGTAAAAACCTAACTTGTATTGTCCTATATCGCCTTGTTTTCCTCTCCATATGGCAGTTCTATGCTTCCTGTATTTAGTCCCTCTTTTTGATTATTGTGATCTTTTACATATTGACTTCAATGATTCCCTGTTTTGAGCTTTTTTTTCTTTTTCAAAATTAATCTTAATTTGTTTTTTTGATTTCCCTATTTTAGTTGGTATCAGGATGTTCTGTGTTCTGTTCTGTGACCTTGTGCTGTGCTGGTATCTGATATTCTTGATTTTCTGACCAATTTCCTTTAGTCTTTCTTGTAGCTTTGGTTTGGTTTTTGCAAATTCTCTAAGCTTGTGTTTATCTGTAAATGTTTTAATTTCACCTTCATATTTGAGAGAGAGTTTTGCTGGATATATGATCCTTGGCTGGCAGTTTTTCTCCTTCAGTGCTCTATATATGTCATCCCATCGCCTTCTTGACTGCATGGTTTCTGCTGAGTAGTCTGAACTTATTCTTATTGATTCTCCTTTGTAGGAGACCTTTCTTTTATCCCTGGCTGCTTTTAAAATTTTCTCTTTACCTTTGGTTTTGGCAAGTTTGATGATAACATGATTTGGTGATTTTCTTTATGGATCAAGGTTAAATAGGGTTCAATGAGCATCTTGGATAGATATCCTTTTGTCTTTCATGATGCCAACAGATCTTCAACTATCCTCTCTGTATTTTCTGTTATCCCTCCCTGTTCTGGGACTCCAATCACATGCAAGTTATTCTTCTTGATAGAGTCCCACATGATTCTTAGGGTTTCTTCACTTTTTAAAACTCTTTTATCTGATTTTTTTCGGCTACATTTGTGTCAATTCCCTTATCCTCTGGGTCCCCCAATCTGCATTCCAATTGCTCGAGTCTGCTCCTCTCACTTCCTATTGAGTTGTCTAATTCTGTAATTTTACTTTAATCTTTTGGATTTCTGAATGCTATCTCTCTATGGATTCTTGCAGCTTTTTAATTTTTCCACTATGTTCTTGAATAATCTTTTTTATTTCTTCAACTGCTTTATCAGTGTGTTCCTTGGAATTTTTTTTCTGTAGTTTGCCTTATTTCATTTATGAGGTCATCCCTGATGTCTTGAAGCATTCTGTAAATTAGTTTTTTATATTCTGCATCTGGCAATTCCAGGATTGTATCTTCATTTGGGAAAGATTTTGATTCTTTAGTTTGGGGAGTTGTAGAAGCAATCATGGTCTGCTTCTTTATGTGGTTTGATATGGACTGCTGTTTCCGAGCCATCTCTAAGATATTGTGGTGATTCATTCTATATTTGCTCACTGAGTCTTATCGTGTTTTGTTTTCTTTCAATATACATAGATGGGCTACTAGATTGTGCTGTCTTGATTGTTGCAGCCCTTGAATCACTTATGTGCTATTACCAGCTGTTTTGGGCTGTTACCAGATATATAAGCCTAAGAGTCCATTCACTATTCTTGAGTAGAATCTGATTTTGGGTCATCAAGTGTGTGGTGCAGACTGTCACCTATCCACCTAGAGGAGTAATGGTGCTAGTTGTGTGCACCAGATTCTAGTAGCAGCAGGGGATCATACTCCAGGTGGGGCAGGATGCTGAGAGGCTTCCCCCAAGTGCCAGTGAGTTAGGTGTGTCACTATTCCTAAAGCACTTTGGTGGGTGGGCTCTGCAGCTGTACCTTAGGCACCCAATGCATGTATCTCTACAGATTGGTAGGTATCACCATCCTCATACCACTAAGGCAGGAGGCTAGGTGGTCTGGGGGAGCTTCAGCCCTCAGTTCCCCCTTGTGGGTCAGTGAGGGCTCTGTTGAATACACAAGGATATCAGACCTGGGAAACTTGTCTTTGCAGTAATAGGCTAAAACAATTACAGTCAGATCCCTAACAGAATTGCCTTTGCATTGTAATAGCCACCTTGTTCCCTGTAGGGATGAAAGCCCAAGACTGTGGATCTCATATGCTTGGCTGGAGCTTGTTCTGTATTTTTAGTCCAATTTCGGGAAGTCTGGGAAGGATTTTTCGTCCCTGGGTTTTTTGTAGCTGCTTCTCTCAGGCCAGGAGAATGGGTTAGGAAAAGACCAAAAAAAAAAAAACAAAAAACTGCAGAGCACTTCACTCTCTGGCTCAGGAAATTCCATTGTTAATGAAGCCACCTGGGAAGGGAAGGGGAGGAGTCAGATAGATAGGAGAGAGTAGCACCCTGGAATATAGACAAAGTTACTTATCTTGTTTGGTGATGACTTTTTTATCTGAGATTCCTGAGGGGTGTGCAGCCTGTGAGCGTTGGCTGGGTCCAAATTGTCCCCAAGGGTCAGGCCCACGTCCTTTGCTTGTGTTGTCTCTGAAGCCATGGTCAGTTCCTCTGCTCCTAGTCCAAAGCCCAGCGTCAAGGTTCCCCAGCTGGGACCCCACACTCCAGGCTCCAAAACCAGTCGCTGCCTCCCAGTGACTTCTCCTCCTGTCAGCTGCGTTTCTGTGCTGCCTGAGTGCACTGGCTGAGCTCCCCCCGAGGTCACTTCTGGGGGCTAGGGCTGTGTCCCGTGTTTGCGCCATCTCAGGATGCCACGCTCAGCTCTCCTGTGCCCAGTCCAAAGCCTGGCGCCAAGGTTTCCTGACTGGGACGCTGGCTCCAGGCTCCGAAAACAGTTGCTGCTTCCCTGTGGGTGCTCGTTCTCAGTCTCTGTCACTCAGGTCAACTCTTTAGATCTGTGTTTGATGGTCAGGGTTCGTAGATTGTCATGTATGTGATTGATTCACTTGTTTTTCTGAGTGTTTTTTGCAAGTGGGATCCGAGGTAGCTTCTACCTAGTCAGCCATCTTGTCCCCCTCCTCAAATATCCCATTTTTAACTGCTTCCTAAGACCACTTGTGGAACTAACTACCATAGATTCCCTTCCCTAGAACAGAATCTGAGATGATTTTTATGGGATTTTGGTGAACAAAACCTGTTGTGTCTGGAGGAAAGCAGGGTTGGGCAGACAGGGATGTTGAATTTGATGCTTAGTTAACCTTTCAGAAACTTGTCAAATTGAGGCATGAGGGTCAGGCTTTTGCACTCTAGCATCAACCTATCACTGGATGAAGGCTTCCTTCAAAGAGGGTCTGTCACCTTGGTCAACGCAGCTCCCTTTGGCCCAAGTATTTATCCTTGGCCAAAACTACCAGCATTTGGGATCATGAGTGACTGAATCCTGAAAGGGAAACATCATCGGCGTAATACAACATCCACTACAATGTCTCCAGTTTGTAGTTAACTGCCCTGAACCTATCAGTTTCATTTTGCAAGATTTCAGGTGTCATCAAAAACCGTCATCCTTCTCCCCAAATCCCATAATTATCATTGACTGCGTAATGATTACCAATGTGTTGCTTGATTGCCCAAGGCTTTGCCCTCCATCCAATTACCCCCATCTCATTCCAATTAACCATAGATGAAAACTTAACTAAGTGTGATACCACTGTATGCCAGAGGTTATTACCACCCCATTTACCACCAACAATGGAGTCTCTATTTTATTCAGATGGGTGGACAATAGATACCCCAAATTTCATCCTAATTTTTTTTTAATTCCTTCTTTTTTCACCAATTATATTAGCTCAGATTCACTAGAAAACAGAGCCTGAGACAATGATGAAGTGCCATTCCAGGACAGGGAAAGCGAGCAAAAAAAAAAAAAAAAAGGCAATTAACTGCAGAAATGGGAAACTATGAAATGTGACACCATACCAGGCTAACCTCTATTTCATGAAGAGCCCCAAGGAGACATTTCTGACCATTTGGCTGGCGTTTTTCTCAGTCACCCCGGCAGACTCTAAAGCTGATCATGGGAGTGAGGAAGGAGAGGAAATTTTTTTCTTGTCTCCCTTTATTTTCCTGCTTTCTCTTGGCCAAGGTGTATCCCGCCAAGGATTAATAAATCTGTGGTTCCAAGTGGCATCATGCAACACTATCAGTGCCTACTCAGAAAGTCAAATTTCAAGAAATGCCAGAAGCTCAGGTTGTGTGGCAATCAATCTGGCTGTGGAATCATAGTCAAAAGAGAGGATCTGGCCTCTCTGGCAAATGACTAAATGACTGGACAGCCACAAGGAGCAGAATCATGTGGGTACAAGCAAAACAGACCTGCCACTGCACAGCTTAGGCAGAGAAAGAAGCTAAAGTTGCAGGAGATTATGACACTGAGAGGATTGATGGAGGCACAAAATTATGGCTAAAACAATGCCCAAGTAGAGTTTATGTTAGGAATGGAATGTTGGATTAATATAAGGAAAGCAATGAATTTAATTCAACTCAATGCAATTAAACACATATTCTCCAAAAAACAAACAACAACAAAAAACTTAGGAGTTCTACAAAAAGTAGGAGTCAAAGAGAACATCTTGGAAAATAAGTTAAAAATCTGTGTATTATCGCACATTGTATTGAAATCACTGAGACGGGAAGTTGTATAAAAGACTAACAATGCCACTGCAGTATGAATGAATAATAATTGCATAATAATAAAAGACAGGCCTTGATCCTGCTTTTTCTGCAATTTAGGACAAATATATTTTTGGAGGGATGGAATTCTTTTAAAATGAGGTAAACAAACATTATACACTCATAAAGGCTACTATAAATAAATATAGCTACATAAATCTCTCTATCCAAAAACACATAATTTCATACAAAAAAGAGATTTTCAAATGCTACTTAATAAGTGTTCAAAACAGATGATTTTTTGTAGAATTTATATACGAAGAAATACAGACAAATCATTGTGTAGAAACTGCATCATTTTATTGCCAATTAAAATAAGTTTAAGGTGCCATTACAAAATTATGAAAATATTTTAAAAAATCAATCAACGTGTGAAGAAAAATCCATATTTTTAGGGATGTAGGAAAGCAGGTACCCTTATATTGATGGATGCACTATAAATTAGATGACCTTTCTAAATAAAAATATAGTAAACTGCACCAAGAGCCATAAAACCATTTGTATTGGTTGACTGAGCTCCTGTAACAAACAATGCCAAAATACATAATGGTTCAAAACAGGAAAAAAAAAAAGATGTTTTTCTGCTTTCCTGCAAATTTTCATTCTAGACTCAGATCCTTTCCATCTTGATGCTCCAGCATCTTCAACCCAGGGCTTCCAAAGTTACCATGCTGTTGCATCCAGCCAAAGAATGGTAAACAGCGCTGATGATCATACATAGACGATTTTTATTGGCCTGGTGTGGAAGTGAAACATTTGCTTGTGCTTAATTCCATTATCTGCAATTCAGTCCTGAAACTGCACCTTACTGGGGAGGACACTGGGGAACATATTCTAGCTGGGTGCCTAGAAAGACAAAAAAGTGGGTTTGGTGAAAAATTAGTGGTCTCTGCCACACCTGGTTTTTCAACTTTACACATCACAATCTACAATAATAATTCAATGAGGGGAAAAAAAAGTATTTTTATACAAGTGTGTATGGCAGTGCTATTTAAATTGTGAAAAACTGAAAGGTGCCACCAAGAAAGAAGCGCCAGGAGCAGAGCACTTCCTTTGGACCCCGGAGTCCCTGCACTGAGAAGCTCTTATACCAGGGGACGGTTGATAACAAGGACCTTTTTCCAGAGCTGACAGAAAGAGAAAAGCTTCCCCTGGAGCTGGTGACCTGAACTTGAACTTCTAGCCTCCTAAACTGTGAAAGAATAAATTTCTGTTTGTTAAAGCCATCTACTTATCATATTTCTGTTATAGCAGTACTACACAACTAAGACGGTATGTGTGATGGTTAAAGTTGTGTGTCAATCTGACTGGATCATGATTCTAAGTGGTTTGGCAGTTATAATGTAGTTTGGCAGTTGTGTAATGATGCAATCACCTACATGATGAGATATGCTATGAGCAGCCAATAAGTTGGAAAGGAGTTTCCTGATGGTGTGGCCTTCATCCAATATGTGTGGATTTCCTGGCAAAGCTCACTGGCTTTTCCTCTACTCTGGGTCTACATTCAGTTTTTCAACATCTGACCTCTGGTTCCTGGGACTTGATCCAGCAACCTGTAGTCTTACCTGCCAATCTTGGATTCATCACCTTTCGCATCCTGTGAACCAGCAGCCTCCCATTTGACCTTGGTTACTTCAGCCTCTACAGCTAAGTGAGGCAGGAAAAGGAGTCCTGGTGGCACAGTGGTTAAGAGCTTGGCTCCTAACCAAAAAGTCAGCAGGTCAGCAGTTCAAATCAACCAGTCACTCCTTGGAAACCCTATGGGGCAGTTCTACTCCAGCCTATAGGGTCGCTATGAATCAGAATCAACTCACTGGCAATGGGTTTATAAATATACAAGATATATATATGTATATATATGCTTTACTTGTCTCACTTCTCTAGAGAACCCAGCCTAAGACATTTGGAACTGAGAATGGTTCTAGAGAAACAAAATTGTAAGGATGAGTTTTCTAAATTGTTTTTCAAGTTCAGCAGTCTTAAAGATGTTGGTGATTATGCTTCCAGTAGTAAAGAGGGCACTGCTAATCCACAGTGTGAGGTGCCAGTAGAAATACACAAAATATCACCACCAACAGTCCAAGTATTGGTGAGAGGCAAGGCTCTGGGTGATTGTACGTTTGATACTATTCTACAATTTTGTCAGAATGAGAAGTTTAAGGAAGCTGGTTGCTTGGTCCTACTTTCACTAGACAAATTGGTGAAAAAAAGGGATGAGCTCAGGAATTCAGAGTCAAGGTTCAAGTGCTTCATAAATGGCCTCAAAGTTGCCACTTGTGCCCTGAAAGAAAGCCTTATTTCTTGTAGTAAGAGCTGGTATTGCTGAAAACCAAACCCAAAGTCTTATCATAAAATAGGATGAATTACAATGCCAATGAATTCCCAACCTCGAATGGTGTCTGAAGCTAAAATAAGGTCATTGATTGGGAAGAAATGGAATACTGAACTTGAGGTGGGGACATATGGGCAGATAATCAGAAAGTTGGGAACAATGAGACCCTAAATTCCATTGACTCTGTCCTGCCAACAAAACCATTAGCCCCTCCACACCTACCTAATGAGATTAACCCAGCTGTGTCTAAAGAGCCTTTGAGATACTGCCTGGGATGGAGTCTGAGTCACCCCCTGGGGAGGCATCTGAGTTATTGTCTAGAGCATTGTCTGAGGCAGATGTGTTACAAGACATTGCTGAACGTTCTCAAAACACATTCCCACCATCCATTTTTGCTTCTAGACCTGTAACTAGACTAAAGTCCCAGCAAGCCCCAAAAGGTGAAGTACAAAGTGTTAACCAGGAGGAACTACACTACACTCCATAATAACTGCTTGACTTTTCTAATATGTACAAACAGAAACCTGGGAAAAATGTCTGGTAATGTCTATTAAGGGTGTGGGATAATGGTGCAAGGAACATAAAGTTGGATCACTCTGAGTTTATTGATATGGGCCCACTAAGAACAGATTCTTCATTCAATGTTTCAGCTCAAGAGATTAGAAAAGAATCTAATAGTTTATTTGGTTGGGTTGCTGAAGCATGGATTACACTGTGGCCTACACTAAATCAAGTTGAAGTAGCAGGCCTGCCTCGATATACTGTAGAAGAAGGTATTCAAAGGCTTAGAGAAATTGACATTTTACTGTGGGTTCAGCAAGTTAGACCCGAAGATCCACCTATGGAGTGCCCAGAGGACACAACTTTTACCACAATGGTGAGGAACAAATTTGTGAAGGGAGCCTCAGCATCTTTGAAGACTGTTGTGACTACTATTTATGTAACTCATATTTGACAGTGGGAACTGCACTAACTGAATTAAGACACCTAACTACAATGGGGCTGATTCGGCCCTATGGTAGTCGGCGCCAAGTGGCGGCACTCAATTGACAAAGACAAGGTGGATGTGGTTACTGTAATGGACAGATGAGTCAAAGCGGTAATCAGAATAATCGAATCATAAGGACTTATAGAGTTAGCTACTTAGTAATGGTGTTCCTAGGAGTGAAGTAAATGGGAAATATTTACTTGATCTGTACAAGCAGAAGAATTCTAGGCAAATTGAACAGCAGTGTCTCTTGAATCATCTAAATAGAGAGTCATAGCCCCTCAATCAATTTTCAGACTTCAGCCATTTTACAGACCCACAACCCCTTGAATGAAGGGGAGGCTGGGTTCTCTTGAAGAAGGACCCCACTACACTCCAAAAAATTTATTCTGTTAATCTTTCTCCCAGCCTTCCCCAAAGGGATTTATGGCCTTTTAAAAAAAAAAAAATTTATGGGAGTGGCTATTCATTGGGGAAAAGGAAATAACCAGATTTTTCAAGGTTTACTGCATACTCACTCTGATCTGACACTAATTCTAAACACCCAAAATGTCACTGTGGCCACCAATCATAGTGGGGGTATATGGAGGTCAGGTTATTAATGGAGTATTAGCTCATGTCTGTCTCACAGTGGGTCCCCAAACCCATCTTGTAATGATTTACCCAGTTTGAGAATGCATAATTGGGATATACTCAACTGGCAGAACCTCTACTTTAGATCCCTTACAAATGGAGTAACAACTATTATGGTAGGAAAAGCTGAGTAGAAGCCACTAGAATTGCCCAAACGTAGGAAAACAGTGAACCAAAAACAATACCACATTCCTGAAGGTATTGCAGAGCTTACTGCCACCATCAAGGACTTGAAAAATGCAGGGTTGGTGATTTCTACCACATCCTGAATCAACTTGCCTATTTGGCCTGTGCAAGAAACAGACGGATTTCGGGAATGACAGTGGATTATTGAAAACTTAACCAGGTGGTGACACCAATTGCGGCTGCTAGTCCAGATGCAGTTTTATTGCTTGAGAAAATTAATATATCTCCTGGTACCAGGTATGCAGCTATTGATCTGTCCAATACATTTTTCTCGTACCTGTTCTGTAGGACCACCAGAAACAGTTTGCCTTCAGCTGGCTTGGTCAGCAATACACCTTCATTGTCCTATCTCAGAATTATACCAACTCTCCAGCCCTATGTCATAATTTAGTATGCAGGACCTTGATCATCTTTCCCTTCTGAAAGACGTCACACTGGTCCATTACATTGATGACATTATGCTGGTTAGACCTAGTAAGGAAGAAGTGTCAATAACTGTGGACTTATTGGTGAAACATTTGCATGCTAGACGGTGAGAAATTAATCCAACAAAAATTCAGGCTCCTTCGAGCTCAGTGAAATTTCTAGGGGTCCAGTGGTGTGGGGCATGTTGAGATAGTCCTTCTAAAGTGAAGGATAAATTATTGCATCTGTCCCCTCCCACAACTAAAATGGAGGCACAATGCCTGATGGGCCTCTTTGGATTTTGGAGGCAGCATGTCCCTCATTTGGGCTTGCTATTCTGGCCTATTTATCTAGTGACTAGAAAAACTGCTAGTTTTGAGTGGGGCCTATAACAAGAGAAGGCTTTGCAAGAGGTTTAGGCTGCTGTGCAAATGGCTGTGCCACTTGAGCTGATATGGCTGATCCAACAGTGACTGAAGTGTCAGTGCCAGAAAGAGATGCTATTTGGAGTCTTTGGCAGGGCTCTCTTGGCGAATCTCAGTGCAGACCCTGAGAATTTTGGAGCAAAGCCCTGTCATCCTCTGCAAATAACTACTCTCCTTTTGAGGAACAGCTTTTGGCTTTTTACTGGACCTTAGTAGAGACTGAACACATAACCATGAGCCACCAAGTCACCATGCAGCCTGAGCTGCCAATTGCAAAATGATTGTTGCCTGAACCACAGAGCCGTAAATTCAGATGTGTGCACAGTAGCACTTCATCATTAAATACCCACCCACCACTGCCGTCGAGTCGACTCCGACTCATAGAAGTGGGATATATGAGATCAGGCCGGAGCAGGATCTGAATGCACAAGTAAGTTGCATGAGGAAGTGACCCAAATGCCCATGGTCCCCACCTCTGTCACATTACCTTCCATCTCCCATTCTGCACCTATGGCCTTGTGCAAAGTTCCTTATGATTAGTTGACAGAGGAAGAGAAAAGTTGTGCCTGGTTTATAGATGGTTCTGCATGATATGCGGGCACCAACTGAAAGTGGAAGGAGCAGCACTACAACCCCCTTTCTGAGACCTCCCTGAAGGACAGTGGTGAGGAGAAATCCTCCCAATGGGCAGAACTTCAAGCAGTGCCCCTGGTTGTTCACTTTGTTTGGAAGGAGAAATGGCCGGACTTGTGATTGCATACTGATTCATGGGGTGTTGCCCATGGTTTGGTTGGAGAGTCAGGGATTTAGAAGGAACATGCTTGGAAAATTGAAGACAAGAAGTTGTGGGGAAGAGGTATATGGATAGACCTCTAAGAGTGGGCTAAAGAAGTGAAGATACTTGTGTTTCATGTGACTGCTTACCAAACGGTGACCTCAGCAGAGGAGGATTTTAACTATCAAGTGGACAGTGTGACATTTTTTGTGGAAACCAGTCATCCTCTTTCCCCAGCCATTCATGTCATTACCCAATGGGCTCATGAACAAAGTGACCATGGTTGCAGGAATGGATGTTATGCATGGGCTCAGCAACATGGGCTTCCACTCACCAAGGCAGACTTTCCTACAGCCAATGCTGAGTGCCCAATCTGCCAGCAGCAGAGACCAACACTGAGTCCCTAACATGGCACCATTCCTTGAGATGATCAGTCAGTAGCCTGGGGGCAGGTTGCTTACATTGGACCGCTTCCATCATGGAAAAGGCAGCATTTTGTTCTTACTGGAATAGACACTTATTCATGTTATGGATTTGCCTTCCCTGCACTCATTGCTTCTGCCAAAACTGCCATCCTTGGACTTACAGAATGCCTTATCCACCGTTATGGCATCCCACACAGCATTGCCTTGGATCAAGGGACTCATTTCATGGAAAATAAAGTTCGGCAGTGGGCGTATTCTCATGAAATTCACTGGTCCTACCATGTTCCCTATCATCCTGAAGCAGCTGGCTTGACAGAACTATGGAATGGTCTTCTGAAAACAGTTATAGTGCCAGCTAGGTGACAATACCTTGCAGGGTTGGGGCAATGTTCTCCAAGAGGCTGTGTATGCTCTAAACCGGTGTCCATATATGGTGTTGTTTATTCCATAGCCAGAATTCATGAGTCCAGGAATTAAGAGGTGGGCATGGGAGTAGCACCACTAACTATTAAACGAGTGACCCCCTCACAAAATTTTTGCTTCGTCTCCCCACAACCCTATGCTCTGCGGGTCTAGAGATCTTGGTTCCAAAGGGAGGAGTGATCCCACCTGAGAGCACAGCACTGATTCGAATGAAGCATAATTTAAGAATGCCTACCAGCTACTTTGGGCTCCTTATGTCTCTGCATCAACAGGCCAAGAAGGAAGTTACCACATTGGCTGGTGTGATTGATCCTATTACCAAGAGGAAACTGGATTGATATTACATAATGGAGATGAAAAAGAGTATGCCTGGAATGCAGGAGATCGTTAGCGCATCTCTAATACTACTATGCCCTGTGATTAAAGTCAACAGAAAACTGCAGCAACCCAATTCCGACATGACTACTAATAGCCCAGACCCTTCAGGAATGAAGGTTTGGGTCACCCCATCAGGCAAAGAACCACAATCAACTGAGATGCTTGCTGAGAGGGTAAAGGGAATATGGAATGGTTGGTTGGAGGAGGTAGCTCTAAATATCGGAAACAACCACTTGACCAGTTGCAGAAACAACTGTGTTATGAGTATTTCTTCCTTGTATGTGTGCATCAAATATTTTTGTTTTCTTCACTTATAAAATACAAGTTGTAAATAGGGATAGTGTGTTTTGGTTGCGTGTGTGTAAGTAGTGTCACGTTAAGTGCACATATAACTTTCTAATTGACTTTATTTAGAGATTATATATGGTTTAAGGAGATGCGTACAGATGCCAAGATGTGTACAAGTGCTATGATGGTTGTCTGGGGCATGATTCTCATTTGTTTGGAAGTTATGATACAGTTTGGCAGATGTGTAATGATGTAATCACGTCCATGATGAGAGCTGATATAATGTGATCCCCTCCATGATGAGGTTTTCTATGAGTAGCCAATCAGTCGAAAGGAAGTTTCCTTGGGGGTATGGCCTCCATCCAATATACGTGGACTTTCTGGTAAAGCTCACTGACTTGGCTCTGTTCTGGATCCTGCACTCAGCTCATCAACATCTGACCTCTAGTTCTTGGGACTTGAGCCAATAACCTGCCATCTTACCTGCTGATCTTGGATTCATCAGCCTTCACATCCTGTGATCCAGCAGCCTCCTGTCTGACCTGTGGATCTTGGGTTCTTCAGCCCCTGCAAGCTACGTGAGTCAGGAAAACCTCCAGCTTGCTGCCTGATCCATGGACTTCGGAGTTGCCGCTCTCCACAATTGTGTGAGAAGAATCTTTCCCTCCCTCTTTTTACATATATGTATATATGCTTCTCTATAGAACCCAGTCTAAGACAGTATGTATGTTTGTTTTTCTGTTCATTTCCTCTCACTTCCCCTAAATTTCATTAGGGGTAGATATGGTCCTTTGGTTCTTCTAGCACTGACTCACTGTTTGAGTCCTAAAGGGGACCATGGCAAAAAGCTTTCTCTACAGGAAACCTCTCCGAAGTCTGCTTCCCCAAAGACTTGGCAGAGGAGGCCCTGTCTGCCTGCCCTGGGGCCAGCCATCCTTTGCTGGGATATGTGTACCACCCTCCCTCTTCTGTGGCAGGAACTCAGACAATACCTTGGTTGATATAAAGTTCTGATCTGATTCCAATGCCCCTAAATAATCCCTATAGTCATTTCACAGGTTTCAGGTGTTTTGGAAAGTTTTAAGTCTCTGGAGATCAGCTCAGAGATTCATCCTATTGTTTACATTCACGAAGTTCCAATGCTTGTCTTTTGTCAATTGCCCCGCTTATTTTAGTCTTGGTGGTTTGGGAGGGTGCTGGTTTCTCCCAGTGGATCCCACTTGTTGTTCATATTCCTGATTGCCCCAGAAAGATATTAAGACTTTGAAGTAGTGGACAGTCAACAAAAGTTAGGCTCCTCTACCACTCTCCTATTCCTAGGGACTGTGATTCACTGTTTTTATTTCAGAGTGCTGCTCCACCAGCAGCTCTCTATTTTTGCAGCTCATGGTTTTCATGGGGGCTGGGTGAGACAGGCTCAAAAGTGATTGAACGATTTTCCTACCTTGTAGACTTGCTCCTCGTGTTTTTGGCCAGGTGCTTTATTTCCTGGACTGGTCACTAGTGCTTCGAGTCCATCAGTTCCATCACATGGTTTGTGCTATTTTTGTTTTTTCTTAAATTGTTGTGGGGTAATAGGGATGCTCAACTACCTACATCACTGTCTTAGGGGAGTAGCTGAAAAATCCTTCTTTGTCTCTTGTAACAAATTTTGATTTAAAGTCTGTTTTGTCTGATAGTCATATGGCCACACCAGGTCTCTTTTGGTTACATTTTCATGGAATATTGTTTTGCATCCCTTCATTTTGAACCTATTTATGCCTTTGGGCCTAAGATGCGTCTCCTATCAACAGCATATAGTTAGATCATTTTTCTTTTTTAACCTTTCTGCCGCTCTCTGCCTTTTGATTGGAGAGGTTAACCTATTTAGATCTAAGGAAATTACTGATAAGGAAGTACCTACCTTTTTGCTATTTTGCTATTTGCTTTTGTGTGTCTTATACCTTCTTTGTCCCTCATTTCCTCCAATGCTGCTATCATTTGTGTTTTTTTGGGGGGGGGTACTACAGTACTATACGGAAACTCTATTCCTATACTGCTCTCCCCTTTTATGTAGTTGTTATCATAAATTACAACTTTATATACTATGTGTCCAATATCATAAACTTGTATCTATTGGTCATTTTAAATCATGTAGGACATAACTACTAATATTACTAACCAAAAGTACCTTAAAACCTGTATCAGAGATTTTTCTTTTCTGTATATGCCTTCATTATATATTTCTTCTATATACATTGGGCACCACAACAGATGGTGTTAGAATTTTTGCTTCAGTCATGAAGTACAATTTAAGGCACTTATGGAAAGGAGGATAGTTTATTACATTTACTCTTACCTTTGCTGATGTTCTTCTGTTTTCTGAAGTTTCAAACCTTCTGCTGTTTCCTTTTATTAATTTCTTTTTCAGAGAATATATTTTGTTGCCACTCTTTAAGGGTAGGTTTGCTAGCAACAATGTTTCTTATTTTTCCTTTATGTGAGAATGTTTTTATTTCCTCATTTTTCCTGAAACATATTTTCACTGGATATAGAATTCTGAGTTGACAGTTCTTTCCTTTCAGTACTTGAAAAATGGTGTGCCACTTCCTTCTGAGCTCCATGGCTCCAGATGGGAAATCCACTGTCATTCAAATTGGTTTTCCTTTAAAAAATAATGTGCCATTTCTCTCCGCTTGAATTCAATAGTCTATTTTTATTTTTTTCAGTTTTCAGAGTTTAAATATGATGTTTCTTGCTATGGATTTATTTGGGGTAATCTTATTTGGGATTCACTCAATATTTTGAATCTGTAGGTTTATGTTTTTTTCCCAAATTTGGGAAGTTTTCAGTCATTATTTATTTGATCTAGCTCTCTATTTCCTTTCTTCTTTTATCTTCTGTTTCTTGGAATCCAATAATATAAATGTTAAATCTTTTCTTATTGTCCCAGAGGTTACTGCATTTTAGTTCATTAATTTTTAATCTATTTTGTCTCTGTTGTTTACATTGGGTGAATTCTATTGATCTTTTCTTGAGTTCACTGGTACTATCCTTTGCCATCCCCACTCTACTGTTGAACCTATTCATCATTTTTATTTTAGTTATTGTATCCTTTAGTTCTCTAATTTCTAATTGGTTCTTTTTTTGTAATACAAAGTTTTAATTTCAGGCTTCTCATTAATCTTTATATTTCCAAAGTAAATTATTTAGTGCCTCCTGTATCTGATTTTCTTGTACAAAACATAGAGACCAGAACTTGAGGGGGTAAATATCTGAAACACTCACACTGCTAGTAAAGTGTGATTACTAAAAAATTGCTTTTATTTATAACAACTCTACTGAGATATAATTAGAATACCATAGTACACATCCTTTTAAAAATAATAATCCAGTGGATTTTAACATACTGAGAGAGTTGTACTATCATCAACATTATCTAATTTAGAAAATTTTCATCACCTCCAAATAGAAATCCTCTACCCATTAGTAATCCACCCACATCCCTCCCTAACCCTGCTGTTGTTATGTTGCTAGTTGCTATCGAGTCAGTTCTGACTCACAGTGATGCTAAGTACAACAGAACAAAACACAGCCAGTCCTGCGCCATCCTCACAATCATTGCTATGTTTGAGACCATTGTTGCAGCCACTGTGTCAATCCATCTTGTTGTGGGTCTGCTTCTTTTTTGCTGACCCTCTACTTTACCAAGCATGATGTCCTCCTCCAGGGAATGGTCCCTCTTGATAACATATCCAAAACACTTAAGATGAAGTCTTGCCATCCTGGCTTCTAAAGAGCATTCTGGCTATGCTTCTTCCAAGACAAATTTGTTCATTCTTCTGGCAGTCCATGGTATATTCAATATTCTACACCAACACCACGATTCAAAAGCACCAATTCTTCTGTCTTCCTTATTCATTGCCCAGTTTTCACACACATAAGAGGCAATTGAAGACACCACAGCTTGAGTCAGATGCACCTTAGTCCTCAAAGTGACATCTTTGCTTTTGAACAACTTTAAAGAGGACTTATGCAGCAAATTTGCCCAGTGCAATACATCATTTGATTTCTTGATTGCTGCTTCCATGGGCATTGATTGTGGATCCATGTAAAATGAGATCCTTACCAATTTCAATATTTTCCCCATTTCTCATGATGTTTTTATTGGTCCAGTTGAGAGAATTTTTGTTTTCTTTATATTGAGGTGTAATTCATACTGAAGGCTGTAGTCTTTGATTTTCATCAGTAAGTACTTCATGTTCTCTTCACTTTCAGCAAGCAAGGTTGTGTAATTTGCATAATGCAGGTTGTTAATAATTCTTCCTTTAGTCCTGATGCTGCATTCTTATTCATATAGTCCAGCTTCTTGGACTATTTGCTCAGAATACAGATTGAAAAAGTATGGTGAAAGTATACAGCCCTGGTGTACAACTTTTATGATTTTAAACCATTTGGTAACCCCTTGTTCTGTTCACACAGCTGCCTCTTGGTCTATGTACATGTTCTGCATGAGCACAATTTAGTATTCTAGAATTCCCATTCTTTGAAATTTTATCCATAATTTGTTACGATACACACAATTGAAAGTCTTTCTGTAGTAGATAATACACAGGTTAATAATTTCTGGTATTTTCTGCTCTCAGCTATAATCCATTTGACATCAGCAATGTCCTCTCCTGAATTTGGCTTGAATTTTTGGCAGTACCTTCTTGATATACTGCTGCAACCATTTTTGAATGATCTTCAGCAAAATTTTACTTGCATCTGATATTAATAATATCATTAGATAATTTCCACATTCTGTTGGATCACCTTTCTTTGGAATGGGCACAAATATGGATCTCTTCAATTAGCTGGCCAGGTACTGTCTTCCAAATTTCTTGGCGTAGTTGAGTGAGTGCTTCTAGCATTGCATCTCATTGTTGAAATATCTCAATTGGTATTCCATCAATTCCTGGAGCCTTGTTTTCACCAGTGCCTTCAGTGTAGCTTGAAATTCTTCCTTTAATACCATTGGTTCTTGATCATATGCTATCTTCTGAAATGGTTCAGCATTGACCAGTTCCTTTTGGTACAGTGACTCTGAGTATTCCTTCCATTTTATTTTGATGCCTCCTTCATCACTCAATATTTTTCCCATAGAATCCTTCAATATTGCAACTCTAGGCTTGAATTTTTTCTTAAGTTCTTCCTTCTTGAGAAATGCCAAGTGTGTTCTTCCGTTTTGGTTTTCTAACTCCAGCTCTTTGCACATTTCATTATAATGCTTTGTCTTCTCAAGTCACCCTTTGAAATCTTCTGTTCAGCTCTTTTACTTCATCATGTTTTTCATTCACTTTAGCTACTCTACTTTCAAAAGCAAGTTTCAGAGTCTCTCCTGACATCCATTTTTGTCCTTTTTTTCCCTTCTTCTCCTTCCTTTCTTTCCTGTCTTTTCAATAACCTTTTGCTTTCTTCATGTATGATGTCCTTGATGTCATCCCACAACTAATCTGCTCTTCAGTCATTAGTGTTCAATGTGTCAAATCTATTCTTGAGATGGTGTCTAAATTTAGGTGGTATATACTCAGGATTGTACTTTGGCTCTTGTGGACTTGTTTTAATTTTCTTCAGCTTCAACTTGAACTTGCATAAGAGCAATTGATGGTCTTTTCTGCAGTTGGCTCCTGGCCTTGTTCTGATTGCATATATTAAGCTTCTCCATCATTTCTTTCTACAGATGTAGTTGATTTGATTCCTTTGTATTCCATTTGGTGAGGTACACAGGTATGGTAGCTGTTTATATTTTTGAAAGAAAGGTATTTCCAGTGGATAGGTCATTAGTCTTGCAAAATTCTATCATGTGATCTCCAGCATCATGTCTGTCTCCAATCCATATCTTCAAACTACTGATCCTTCTTCTTTGTCTCCAGCTTTTGCATAACAATTACCAGTAATTATTAATACATTTTGATTGCATGCTTGATCAATTTCAGACTGAAATAGCTCATCTGTGAGTTTGTCATTCTGTGGTTCTATGGTGGCTTGTGTGTTGCTGTAATGCTGGGAAATATGTCACTGGTATTTCAAATACCAGCAGGGTAATGCATGGTGGACAAGTTTCAGTGACGCTTCCGGAAAAGACAGACTAGGAAGAAGGAGGTCTCCTTCTGAAAGAAAAAAAAAAAATTGGCCAGTGAAAACCTTATGACTAGTGACAGAACATTGTATGATATGGTGCCAGAAGATGAGCTCCTCAGGTTGGAAGGCACTTAAAATATGAGTGGAGAAGAGCTGCCTCCTCAAAGTAGAGTTGACTTTAATGACACGGATTGAGTAAGGCTTTCGAGACCTTCATTTGCTGATGTGGCATGACTCAAAATGGGAATAAACAACAGCAAACATCCATCAATAATCAGAATGTAGAATGTACGAAGTATGAATCCAGGAAAACTGGAAGATGTCAAAAATGAAATGGAATGCTTGAAGATTTATGTCCTAGGTATTAGTAAGCTGAAATGGACTGGTATTGGTCATTTTGAATTGGACAATCATGTGGTCTATTATGCTAGTAATGACAAATTGAAGAGGAACGGTGTCACATTTATTGTCAAAAAGAATATTTCAAGATCTATCCTGAAGTATAGTGCTGTCAGTGATAGGATAATATACAGAACCTTAAAGGAAGACCAGTTAATACGACTATTATTCACATTTACGCACCAACCAGTAATGTCAAAAATAAAGTTTTTATGTGATGCTGCGTTCTGAAATTGATAAATCATGCAATAAAAATACTTTGATCCCTAACCTTAGGAAACCACTAATCTAATTTCTGTCTTTATGTATCTGACTATTCTGAACATTTCACATACAGAATCATATAATATGCTGTCATGAATTGAATTGTGCCTCCCCCCAAAAAAAACTTTCAAATTGGCTAGGCTATGGTTCCCAGTATTGTGAGATTGTCCACCATTTGTCATCCTATGTGATTTTCCTATGCGTTGTAAATCCTATCCCTATGATGTTAATGAGGTGGGATTTGTGGCAGTTACATTAATGGGGCAGGGCTCAATCTACAAGTTTAAGTTGCATCTTAAGCCAATCTCTTCTGAGATATAAAAGAGACAAGCAAGTAGAGAGACATGGGTATCTCATACCACCAAGAAAGCAGAGCCGAGAACAGAGTTTGTTCTTTGGACCCAGAGTTCCTGTGCTGAGAAGTTCCTAGACCATGGGAAGACTGATGACAAGGACATTCTTCCAGAGCTGACAGAAAGCTTTCCCCTGGAAAATGCCGTCCTGAATTTGGGTTTATAGTCTACTAGGCTGTAAGAGAACAAATTTCTGTTTATTGAATCCATCCACCTGTGGTATGTGTTATAGCAGCCCTAGAAAACTAAAACATATGTGAACTTTCATAATTGACTTATTTAACTTAGCATATTTTTTCAAGTTTTTCATTCATGTTGCAACATGTATCATTACTTCATTCACTTGTATTGCCATGTAATATTCCATGGTATCGATAAACCACATTTTGTTCTGCCATTCATAAGTTGATGGGCATTTGTACTTTTAGACTTATTATCTATGATAGATTGTGCTGCTATGTACATTTATGTTTAAAAATAATACTTACCTTATCTTAAATTATTTTATTGTCTAAAACCTTATTGTCTAGTGCCTACCACTAGAATGTAAGCTCCATGAGGGTAAAGACTATTTTTCACTAGAACAGTGCTTGAACCTAATTATCAAACAATAAATCGCACAATAGACCTTCATATTATACATTAATGTCGTGGGAGTTATCCAGTATATTGTACTAATTACTAAGTTGGTGACATGCTTCATTTTTTAATATTTTAACACAAAGTAATTTCTACTGAATGATGCAGTAAGTACACTTGGGTGTTCTCTCTTTGCAAAACATAGCCACTGTGGATGGTGATGCCTTTTACTGAGATAGAAAGACTGGGTAACATTTTGGTTGCGGGCAAGCTAATTCAAATTTGGTGCAAGTGTGCCATTAACATATATTATTGTAAGAGTTCCATCTTTAGATTACATAAAATATTTCTAAATTTTCTTGTCACATAATAATATATAATTTCTTGATGTTATGCCTGACATGTGCACTGTGACCAAAAGTTCTTTGGTCACAACAAAATTCTCATCCAAAGTAAAAATAAATATAGCTCGCTAGACAGTATTAGCTATATTAGCTATATATATAATATCCTGCCTTTATCAGCTGCATTAGAAGATGTGGCAAACAATTAAACTTTTTCAGGCAACTTATTCTGTAAGTTTTCATCTATAGTTTCAATATGCTAAGCGTAGCATTTCTGATTAGACATATTTACAGATGCTTGATTACGATTAGGACACAACACCTTTTCCTATGAACACTGCACTCTTTGATAGATACATCATCAATACAAGGTTTTGATGCCTGAGAATGTTTTCACTTATACATACCTAATATTTTACAGCATAATCACTTATTTCATTGCCATTAAACAGCAAAATGTTGACATTTCAGCCCTTTTACAAATTTCATTAACTTATTCATCATACACTGATCATAATTTTTACTGCCTTTTTTTCATAATGGCCTCATAGGTTGTATTCTTCGAAATGGACACTTTGTTTGCATTTTGAGTGTGTAAGAATAATTTCACTTCCACAAAGATATAATCTGTATCACATTTTTTTCTTGAAGCATATGGTGGTTTTATCATCTCTTTCCCATTTTGATAGAAACATGGGTATAAAAAAATCTCTTGACAGTAAAACCGTAAAAAATACAGCTTACCGTATGCCTGATTATCCGCAAGACAACTGAGACGGTTTGACACTAATGAAGATTATGCCTATTTCCAAGAAAGGTGATGCAACTGAATGTGGAAATTATCAAACAATATAATTAATATCACAGGTAAGTAAAATTTTGCTGAAAATAATTCAAAAGAGGCAGCAGCAGTATATTGACAAGGAACTGCCAGACATTCAAGCTGGATTCAGAAGAGGACTTGGAATGAGAGATATCATTGCTGATGTCAGATGGATTCTGGCTGAAAGCAGAGAATACCAGGAAGAGGTTCCTGTGTTTTATTGACTATGCAAAGGCATTCAACTATGTGGATTATAATAAATTATGGATAACATTGTGAAGAATGGGAATTCCAGAACATTTATTATCCTCATGAGGAATCTGTATATAGATCAAGAGGCAGTCATTTGAACAGAGCAAGGGAATACTGCATGGTTTAATATCAGGAAAAGTGTGCATCAGGGGTGTATCCTTTCACCAGACCTATTCGGTCTGTATGCTGAGCAAATAATCTGAGAAGCTGGACTATATGAACAAGAACAGGGCATCAGGATTGGAGGCTGGCTCATTAACAACCTTCCTTATGCCGATGACACAAACTTGCTTGCTGAAAGTGAAGAGGACTTGAAGCATATACTGATGAAGATCAAAGACCAGAGCCTTCAGTATGGATTACACCTCAACGTAAAGAAAACAAAAGCTCTCACAATTGGACCAATAAGCAACACCATGATAAACAAAGAAAAGACTGAAGTTGTCAAGGATTTCGTTTTACTTGTATTCACAATCAACACCCGTGGAAACAACAGTCAAGAAATCAAAAAGTGCATTACATTGGGCAGATCTGCTGCAAAAGACCTCTTTAAAAGTGTTCAAAAGCAAAGATGTCACTTTGAGGACTAAGGTACACCTGACCCAAGCCATGGTGTTTTCAATTCTCTCATATGCATGCGAAAGCTGGACAATGAATAAGGAAGACTGAAGAACAATTGAAGCCTTTGAATTGTGGTGTTGGCAACGAATATTGTATGTACCATGGACTGCCAAAAGAACGAAAAAATCAGTCCTGGAAGAAGTACAGCCAGAATGGTCCTTGGAAGCAAGGATGGTGAGGCTATGTCTCACATACTTTGGACATGTTATCAGTAGGGATCAGTCGACGGAGAAGGACATCATGCTTGGTAAAGTAGAGGGCAAGTGAAAAATAGAAAGACATTCAACAAGATGGATTCACCACTTGGCTGCAGCAGTGGTCTCAAGCATAACAACATAACAAGGAATGTGAGGATGGCACAGGACTGGGCAGTGTTTCCTTCTCTTGTACATAGAGTCACTATGAGTCGGAACCGACTAGACGGAACAAAACAAGTCAATTTCTACTCATGGCGACCTCATGTATGTCAAAGTAGAATTGTGCTCCACAGGGTTTTCAATGGATGATTTTTTAGAAGTGAATCTCTGGGTGGAATCAAACCATCAACCTTTAAGTTAGCAACCGAGTGCATTAACATTTGCACAACCCTGGGATTTCATCTGAGAAATAGAAAGAAAAATACTGATGAAACATGAACAGAGCCTTACTTACTGTCTTGTGGGAAAGGAATCAAGGATACCAACATGCTTATAATGTGAGTCCCAGAAAGAGACATTATGAGATTATACAGTCAATGAAAATAAATGAAGTAAAAACAGAATTAAAGGAGGAAACAGATCATCAAACAATAATAGTTGCAGACTTGAATACTCCACATTCAATCATAAATAGAACTAGACCAACAATCAAGATCTGAATTTAAGCTATCTAGACCTAAAAACAAATCTTTAGAACATTTCATCACCAACAACAGAATATAAGTTATCTTTCCGTTCACTACTGCCCTCAAAGGTAACCACTACCTTAGATTCTAAGAGCCTAGAGTAGTTTTGCCTCTATTTGTATTTGTCACAAATGGAACCATATGGTATGTATTTTTAAAAATGTTTAGCTTCTGTTGCTCAATGCTGTGTTTGGGAGATTCATCCACGTTGTAGTTTCTTCATTTCGCATTACTATTTTTTTTTTTTTTTGTAAATGTATATGTTCTACTGTTGATGGGCGGTTGGGTAATTTCTAGTTTTTGAATAATATTGATATGAATTCTCTAGGTCATGTCTTAATAAATATACATATTTATGTTGTGTGTGGAGCCCTGGTTACTCAGAGGTTAAGAACTCAGCTGCCAAGCAAAAGGTTGGCAGTTCGAATCCACCAGTTGCTCCTTGGAAACACTATGGGGCAGTTCTACTTTGTTCCATAGAGTCCCAATGAGTCAGAATCGACTCCACACAATGTTTTTTTTTTTTTTTTTTTAATGTTGGGTGTAAAAATAGCGTAGTGTTGCCAGACTGTAAAAATGGCGCAGCAATGGCTGACCTTGTCTAACTGCAGGGATAGCAGGTTCAGGAATGACTGAGAATACAGTTCTTCAATCAGGACACCTTCTTCTCAGCCTTCCCCACAGGCATGGCCTCTCTCTTGGTGCTCAGCCCTTGGCCTGGCCTTTGTCCTGCTCAAGCAAGTGTTACAAAGCACTTTAGCTCCACTAATAAGTGCCTGGAGGTACCCCACTCTGCCAGTAAGCCTCCTACCTGAAGGCACTTAGCTATCTCACTCTGTGGATCAATATGCCCAATGTAGCTGCCTCATTCTGTGGGCTGGAAAGCCCACCGTGCCATCTTGCACTGGTCTTCTCGTTCTGCTGCCATCATTTCTCTGCTGCTGCTCCTTGGCATCTTGCACTGTCTCCAGTGTTACAGCTCTCTCTCTGTCTCCTGGGTCTAAGAGGTTCTCAGCATAGGAACCCCACATATAAAGGATGCACTCCACTCCCAGCTCTTCTTGTTGGTAGTGAGGTTCCCTCACTCTATTTTTCTAATTGGCTCTCTTTAAGCTTAGCTAGTTTACAAAAGAGACTAATCCCCTTATTAGGGTTCCATACACTTTATTTGCATGGTTCCACCCGCACAAATGTTCCATGCACCTTATCTGCATTATTAGCAGACTGTCCAATAACTTTGGTGGGCCCAAGCACCTTATTTGCATAGCCCCACCCAGTCATTTAATGGGAATCACAAGACCATGAATGGCTAGAAGGGCCATATTAAATATTTTGCTGCACCATATTGAATATATTCCTAAGACTGAAATTGCTGGATAATAGTTTATGCATATGTTTCACTTTATAGATACTACCAAACAACTCCATCACAAGTTTATGAAAAATTTAATGGCTCCATATACTGGCCTATATTTGGTACTTATGTATTTTTTTATTGTGATTATTCTAGTGGGCTTGCATTAGATCTCATTGTTATACACTTAGTTCAATGTGTCCAAAATTTAACAATTGACATACCCTTAAGAATAAAGGAATATCAAAGGATATATCACTTGGGGGGGGGGTCTCAGGTCATAGTTTGAAAGAGTCCACTGAAAATGCACTACTTACTTGCAGTTTTGTGATTTAGCATGAACATTAATGCAAATATTGCATTTTACTCCATAAAACTGTTTTGTTCCAAAAATTTTTATCCTCCAAGAGAATACACCATATCTGACCTTTGACTTTGATTAATCTTTAGCAAATGGAAGAAAAACTCTGAAGCTATGAATACCCCAGTTTGAGGAACATCATTTCATTTGATCACCCAATGAATTTGTGTGTGGATAGGATGTTTTACCTTGAGGATATTATTCACAATGACAAATTCATTCTTATTTTCCAATTGAAACATTTTTAACATTATGTGATATATATATTATGTATATATTTTTTAATTAATGAGCTCATCAAATTCAGTTATTTAAAGACTAAAAATGTTAAAGCAACCTTTTAACACTGAGAATTTTACATCATGGAATCTTGCTATAAATAATGGAAATAATAAGTAAATTGATAGTGGACATCACACAATAATCATAATCATTAGAAACTAACTGGCTGAATCTAGTCTTTTACTTTTGAACCAAATTCAGTTGAGTGAAACTGTAACATTCAAATTAAACACAGAGATCAAATAGGTATACGATAACCTACAAATCAACCAATTGATTATAAACAAGTATTTATAAAACTCTAAGTGATACAGAATATATAAAGAGACAGTTCTTGTCCAGAAGAGTTGTCCATGCAAAAGATTCAATGAAACTTAATGTAACAAAATCTATTTATATATTATTAGACAAACTGTAGGATCTGTGAATTATTGTTGGAATATGTGGGATTACTCATAAGAACCTTGCTAACAGAGTTGCTTCTGGGGATCATAGGAAGTTAGGAGAAAGACATTTCATTTCTTGGGCTATTCAAAAGCACTGATACGGTTGACTCTTCTTAGTAGTATGCAAACTTGTAGACAATGTGAAGTTCATATATTGCCTGTAACCTAGGTCTATCTCTTAGGAAATAACTTGACCTTCATCATTGATTTTGATATTGCAATGTCTATTGCCATCACATTCTTTCCCAGAGACCCAATTTGAAATGTTATATTTTGTTAATCCTAGTCATTTTACTCTATGCAAAAAAAAAAAGATTTTAAAATAAAATTTATTTACAATATTGCATAAAAGATTTTCAGTATTAAAAACCTATATATGTAAATTTAGATAGATTAGATAGATAGATAGACAGACAGGCAGATAGATAGACATATGAAAGGAGGGAGGGAGGGAGAGCAAGAAAGAAAGAGACAGTGAGCATATTATTCAGCACAAATTGGATCCAATAATGGTCAATTAAGTAAAAATGCTTAAAATGTAGAAACACACACACACAAAATGGATCTACACTATAAATATATTAGTGTACATACCTTCACCAATCATTAATTTAGGGACAAGGTAGAGAGTTTTGTTTTGTTTTTTTTAAGTGCAGGAAAACTTGATAATTCTGATTCAATCTGAATGGAGACTATTTCTTATTCTTTATCTGATCTTTCCAAAACATGCAAATAATTTTCATAATAGCAACTCATACTTTACATTCACATTTTATTGGTATCCAAAATATTAATTTAAACTACAGTGAACAAAACTGGCCAAATAGGTTTAGGACTGATCCCAACTGACTACTGGAAATCTTGCTACCCAGCTGTTGGGGACATGAGTAAATACGGCATTTATGGTCATCTGGTTGCCAGTGAGTATGTTTTACAGAAGAGATGGGAAGTTCTAATTAACCTAGCAACCAATTAAATGAGATATGAGATGTTTTTCCACACATGATTTTTATAAGGAAGTAAAGAGAATGCTAAAACCAGCCGTAACTCCAACAAGCATTCATATGTTACTGTATTTCCTTCCAGTGTTTTTTTTAATCCCCTCATAAGACTTTAATTTTTTAATAAAATTTGAATATGACTGGTAACTACTAACACTTATTGAGCAATAACCAAAATGTTTTAATGTATTATTGTATTTAATTCCAACAAAACACTGTAAGTTAGTAATATTATCCTCATTTTAGAGTTGAAAAACTGGTACATTGAAGTTAAATGACTTGTCTCGTATGTGGTGGTTGTTGTTGTTAGGTGCCGTTAAGTCAGTTCCAACTCATAGCGACCCTGTGCACAACAGAACGAAACACTGCCCAGTCCTGAGCCATCCTACAATCATTGTTATGCTTGAGCACAATGTTGCAGCCACTGTATCAGTCCATCTCATTGAGGGTCTTCCTCTTTTTTGCTGACTCTCTACCAAGAATGATGTCCTTCTCCAGGGACTAATCCCTCCTGATAACAAGTCCAAAGTATATGAGACGTAGTCTTATCATCCTTCCCTCTAAGGAGCATTCTGGCTGTACTTCTTCTTAGACAGATTTGTTCATTCTTTTGGCAGTCCATGGTATATTCAATATTTTTTGCCAACACCACAATTCAAAGGCGTCAATTCTTCGGTCTTCCTTATTCATTGTCCAGCTTTCACATGCATATGAGGCAATTGAAAATACCATGGCTTGGGTGTTCAAGGTGACATCTTTGCTCTTCAACACTTTGAAGAGGTCCTTTGCAGCAGATTTACCCAATGCAATGCGTCTTGATTTCTTGACTGCTGCTTCCATGGCTGTTGATTGTGGATCCAAGTAAAACGAAATCCTTGACAACTTCAATCTTTTCTCCATTTATCATGATGAAGAAGGACCCGGCAGTCTACTTCTGAAAAGCATTAGCCAGTGAAAACTTTATGAATAGCAACGCAATGTCATGTCTCATGTAACATTCTATAAAGGAAGGGAGACCAGAATTGCTTCCAGAGTATATAATTCTACTCACTATTTTATATACTTGCTGAATTGTAATTTTCTTTTTTCACAGAAAAATACATCATAAAATTTTTCCATTGTATTAAACATAGTTCCACTACAATATTTATCATATGGAGTATTCTAATTTATATCACAATCCTCATTAACAGATAAAGTGTTTCTCATTTTTATTAATATAAAAACACCATAGATTTTTTTTTATTTTTTATTGTGCTTTAAGTGAAAGTTTACAAATCAAGTCAGTCTCTCATACAAAAATTGATATACACCTTGCAATATACTCCTAATTGCACTCCCCCTAATGAGACAGCACACTCCTTCCCTCCACTCTCTATTTTCATGTCCATTCGGCCAGCTTCTGACCCCTCTGCCCTTTCATCTTCCCTCCAGATAGGAGATGCCCACATAGGCTCATATGTCTGCTTGATCTAAGAAGCTCACTCTTCACCAGTACCATTTTCTATCCCATAGTCCAGTCCAATCCCTGTCTTAAGAGTTAGCTTTGGGAATGGTTCCTGTCTTGGGCTAACAGAAGGTCTAGGGACCATGACCTCCGGGGTCCTTCTAGTCTCAGTCAGACCATTAAGTCTGGTCTTTTTACTAGAATTTGGGGTCTGCATCCCACTGCTCTCCTGCTCCCTCAGGGGTTCTCTGTTGTGTTCCCTGTCAGGGTTGTCATCGGTTGTAGCTGGGCACCATCTAGTTCTTCTGGTCTCAGGGTGATGTAGTGTCTGGTTTATGTGGTTCTTTCAGTCTCTTGGGCTCATAAAAAACACCGTAGATCTTTATGTTATAGATGGAAAAGTAAGTTAAAGCTTTCTACAGAAATGTACTCTAAACACAGAGAAATTATGAAATATATCATGAACGTAGAAAATTAAAAAAAAAAGTTTTATTTAGTCTCAGAACAAGAAAAATATATATGTGGACTGGAAACAAAACACAAACATCAAATGTTTAGTGGGGCTGAAGCATAATAGGTATCACGTCTACATATGGACTATGGCTACTGGGTGGTAGCTCCTGTGTTTGATGAGGACTCAAGTGTGGGGACCTGAGCAAGACTCACTGCTTGAAGCCAGAGGGTATAGTGGAGCTCCCCCGCTCAAAATTAAGCTTAAAAAATGTTGGCAATTACTCCCTGAAGCAGAATATTAAAAGATTGCTACATCATAATCAAGCAGAGTTTTTTATAGAATACAAGGGCAGTTCAGCAACACAAACTGTAATAATATAATAAAAAACACTAATAAATTAAAAGAACAAAACTATACAGACACATAAAAAAAGAATTTGAAAAAATTCAAGCCCCATTCCTGCTAAAAAAAAATAAAACTCTTAGAAAATTAGGACTAGAAAGGAACTTGCTTATCCTGGTAAGTAGCTCTACTAAAATCTTACACCAAATATCATATTATGTGATGATCTTGTCAAACATTGTCAGAAACAAATCCAAAATGATTTTATTGGACGTTTAATGGAGGATCTAGCTAGTAAAATAAGAGATGAAAAAGAAGTTAAAGATTTTCAAAGAAGAAAGAGCTGTGCTTTTTTTTAAATATAATTGTTTATATATAAAATCTAACATGAATTAGTGTCAAAGTATAAATAACGTAATTTAAGGTTTGTGAAGGAAAATTCAGAAAACCCTTACAAAACACTTGTTAAATAAAAATTAAACCGCAAAAACATAGATTAATAACTTTGACTACAGTAAAATTTTTAAAACTTCTGTAAGTCAAAAGACACCAAAAAGAAAACCCAAAAGGGACAGATTATGATAAATGCATTTGACTGACAAAGTATTAGCATACAAAATATATAGATTCTCTACAAAAAAATAGGAAATAGAAATCAACCATATGGAAAAATGATAAAAGGATATAAATAAGAAATTAATTGAAAAAGATTCCTGAGTGACTTGTAGACATATGGAAGGATGCTTTTCCTCATTATTAATGAAGGAACTACTATGTAAAACATTGAGATCTCATCTTGAACAATCAGATTGACAAATATTAAAGGTCTAACAATTCAAAGCGTTGACAAAAATATGGGCGAATGGAAACACTCATACATTCCTGGAGGCCATAAAATTATTAACAATACATAAGAAAGCAAATTGGCAAGCAAATACTTGACAATTTCAATTCTAGGGTTATAGTTTAGATGAGGGATTCTCAACTTCAGACTATTGACATTTTGGGCTAGATAATTATTTGTTGTTGGGGACTGTCCTGTATTTCTATCAGAATTCTTGGTTTTTACTCAGTTTAGAACAACTGGACTAGAAAAATATGCAAAACTCTCACACATGTACAACTAGAAATGCATAAAAATGTTCATTGCAGCATTGTAATAGCAAAAATTTGGCATCTATAGAAATTTTGGGTTAAAATCAGAAAAGGTGTGTGCCACCATTGTATATTTCACCATACTTCTTCAATCTGTATGCTGAGCAAATAATCTGAGAATCTGGAGTATATGAAGAAGAAGGAGGAAGACTCATTAACAACCTTGTCATATGCAGATGACACAACCTTGCTTGCTGAAAGTAAAGAGGATTTGAAGCACTTACTGATAAAGATCAAAGACCACAGCCTTCCCTATGGATCACACCTCAACATAAAGAAAACAAAAATCAAGGGGGCCAAGATGGCAGGATAGACAGATGCTTTCAGTGAGTCCTCTTACAACAAAGAGCTGAAAAAAAAAGTGAAACAAATATATTTATGACAACCTAGGAGCCCTGAACATCAAAGGCCAAGTTAGAAAACAAACTGAGTGGCAGAGGGAGGAAGAGATGGTTCAGAAGTGGAGAGGGGTTACCGGACCCGAATCACCCAGAACCCACAGTCACCATTCCCGAGAGTGACTGCAGTTGGGTGGTACAGTTTCCTCAGGGAGAAGCAGCCAGCCACACAGCCTACTCACACCCCCGGAACCTGAGGAGAATGGCGTTCTTGGCAAAAGATAAGTACTTGCATATATTTTACTGCACCCCTCCCCACCTCAAACCGGCCTCACCAGCTGAATTCCTGGGCCTGAGATAGACCTTGGTGAGCACCTAGAGCCATCCTCCCAGCCTTCAGGAAGGAAAAACTTTGCAACTGGGGGGAAAAGATAATTTGGTAGCTCCATTAACCAGGGGAGCTCAGGACAGAAGTGGCTCCTGTCCAGGCATGAACTGTCTGTGGACCATGAGCACTTTTCCCTTCTGCATGGACCTGTGTGGGTCTATTTTGGGAGAATAGGCCCTTGTTGGCAAACTCTAACTGTATCAGCTGTGTGGTGGAGAGGTGGGGGTTTGATGTTTGACATTGCTATGCCTATTAAACAAGGTCCTCACCTACCCACATCAGGGACCTAAGGACTCGTAGCTCCACTCAGGTCACCCAGCCACCTGTGGCAGGGGTCCAAAGATAACTGGTACCTCCCATTCCTTACAACCAAAAATTTTGGGTGCCCATGGTCCCTCTGCAGAACCCTCCTACCAGCATGCCCTAGTGAAGAGAGATGTGTTTTCCTCACAGACACATGGTGGTCAGTTCTCAGCCCCCTGCCTTGTTCAGAGCGTGACCCCCTGCTGCAATCAGATATGGGTATATACGCCAATCACCCCTGCCCCTCTAAGACTGTAAGACAGAGCCTGTACCACACACTTGATGATCAGCTACCTGGACACCTGAGCTGAATTCATACATGAAAACTGAATGGACTCCTAGACTGATATACCTGATAACCGCTCTAGCCAGCTGGGGACAGGACACCAGAGCTCCAAAGGCAAAAATAATCAAGCTAGCTCACTCAAGCAACACACAGAGGTACACCAAAACAAAACAAAGCAAGCAGCTATGACACAGTAAGCAAGCATAAACTAATACAATAACTTATTGATGGCTCGGAGACAACAGTCAATATCAAGTTACATAAAGAGACAGACCATGATCACCTCAACAGGCTCTCAAAACAAAGAACCCAGGGATCTTCTAGATGAAAGTGCATTCCTGGAATTACCAGAGCAAGAATACAAGAGTTTAATATACAGAACCCTTCCAGACATCAGGAAGGAAATGAGAAAATACGAAGAAAAAGCCAAAGAACACACATATAAAGTAATTGAAGAAATTAGAAAGATTATTCAGGAACATAATGAAAAGTTTAATAAACTGGAAAAATCCATACACAGACAGCAATCAGAAATTCAGAAGACTAACAATAAAATTACAAAATTAGACAACTCTATAGAAAGTCAGAGGAGCAGAATTGAGCAAGTAGAAGCTAGAATTTCTGAACTCTAAGATAAAACACTTTGCACTAATATATTTAAAGAAAAATCAGATAAAAGAGTTTTTTAAAAAATGAAGGAAACTTAAGAATCATGTGGGATTCTATTAAGAAAAGTAACCTATGAGTGATTGGAGTACCAGAACAGGGAGGGATAACAGAAAATACAGAGAGATTTGTGGAATATTTGTTGACAGAAAACTTCCCTGATATTGTGAAAGATGGGAAGATATCTATCCAAGATGCTCATTGAACTCCACATATGGTAGAATTTAAAAGAAAGTCACCAAGACATATTATAATCAAACTTGGCAACACCAAAGATAGGAGAGAGACTTATAAGAGCAGCGAGGGATAATCGAAAACTCACCTACAAAGGAGAGCCAATAAGAATAAACTTGGACTACTCAGCAGAAAACATGCAGGCAAGAAGGCAAAGGGATGACATATTTAAAAAATTGAAGGAAAAAAATTGCCTGCCAAGAATCATATATCCAGCAAAACTGCCTCTCTAATATCAAGGTGAAATTAAGACATTTCCAGATAAACACAAGTTTAGGGAATTGGTAAAAACCAAACCAAAACTACAAGAAATGCTAAAGGGAGTTCTTTGGTTAGAAAATCAATAATATCAGGTATCAACCCAAGACTAGAACACTGGGCAGAGCAACCAGAAATCAACCCAGACAGGGAAATCCAAAAAAACAAAGCAAGATTATTTAAAAAAAAAGCTCAAAACAGGGTAACAGCAATGTTATTATATAAAAGATGACATCATTAGAATAATAAAAGGGACTAAGAAATGTAATCATACACCTTCCATATGGAGAGGAAGATACATTGATACAAAGAAATAAAAGTTGGGTTTAAATTTAGAAAAATAGGGTAAATAATAAGGTAACCACAAAGGAGACAAACTATCCTACTCATCAAAATAAAATACAAGAAAAAAAATAGAGACTCAGCAGAAACAAAATCAACAACAACAAATATGAGGAAAGCACAATATATAAAGGTGATCTACTCAGCACATAAAATTAAGTGGGAAGAAGAAACTGTCAACAACACACAAAAAAGACATCAAAATGACAGCACTAAATTCATACCTATCCATAATTACCCTGAATGTAAATGGACTAAATGCACCAACAAAGAGACAGAGAGTGACAGAATGGAATGAAAAACAAGATCCATCTATATGCTGCCTACAAGAGACACATCTTAGATTTAGAGACACAAACAAACTAAAACTCAAAGGATGGAAAAAATATATCAAGCAAACAACAATCAAAATAGAGCAGGACTAGCAATATTACTTTCTGATAAAATAGACTTTAAAGTTAAATCCGTCATAAAGGATAAGGAAGGACACTATATTAAAGAGACAATACACACACAAAAAAAATAACCATATTAAATATTTATGCATCCAATGACACAGTTGCAAGATACATAAAACAAACTCTATCAGTATCTAAAAGTGAGATAGACAGCTCCAAAATAATAGTAGGAGAATTCAACACACCACTTTCGATGAAGGACTGGACATCCAGAAAGAAGCTCAATAAAGACATGGAAGATCTAAATGCCACAATCAACCAATTTGACCTTGTAGACATATACAGAACACTCCACCCAACAGCAACCAAGTATACTGTCTTTTCTAGTGCACATGGAACATTTTCTAGACTAGACCACATATTAGGTCATAAAGCAAGCCTTAGCAGAATCCAAACATAGAAATATCACAAACCGTCTTCTCTGACCATAAGGCCATAAAAGTGGAAATCAATAACAGGAAAAGCAGGGGAAAGAAATCAAACACTTGGAAACTGAACAATACCCTGCACAAAAAAAGACTGCATTACAGAAGACATTAAGGATGGAATAAAGAAATTCATAGAATCCAGTGAGAATGAAACTCTTCCTGTCAGAACTTTTGGGACACAGCAAAAGCAGTGCTCAGAGGCCAATTTATATCAATAAATGCACACATCCAAAAAAAAAGAAAGGTCCAAAATCAAAGAATTATCCCTACAACTTGAATAAATAGAAAGAAAGCAACAAAAGAAACCCACAGGCACCAGAAGAAAACAAATAATAAAAATTAGAGCTGAACTAAATGAAACAGAAAAACAATTGAAAGAATTAACAAGACCAAAAGCTGTAATTTTGAAAACATCAACAAAATTGAGAAACCACTGGCCAAAATGACAAAAGAAAGACAGGAGAGGAAGCAAATAACCTGAATAAGAAATGAGAGAGGCGATATTAAAACAGACCCAACTGAAATTGAAAGAATCATATCAGATTACGATGCAAAACTATACTCAAACAAATTTGAAAACCTAGAAGAAATGTATGAATTCCAAAAACACACTACCTACCTAAACTAACACAAACAGAGGTAGAACAGCTATATAGACCGATAACAAAAGAAGAGATTGAAAAACTAATCAAAAAACTCCCAACAAAAAAAAAAAGACCCGGTGTGGACGGCTTCACTACAGAGTTCTACCAAACTTTCAGAGAAGAGTTAACACCACTACTACTAAAGGTATTTCAGAGCATAGAAAAGGATGGAATACTACCAAACTCATTCTATGAAGCAACCATATCCCTGACACCAAAACCAGGTAAAGACACCACAAGAAAAGAAAATTATAGACCCATATCCCTTATGAACATAGGTGTGAAAATCCTCAACAAAATTCTATCCAATAGAATTCAACAACTAGCAGAAAAATAATTCACCATGACCAAGTGGGTTTCATACCAGGTATGCAGGGATGGTTCAACATTAGAAAAACAATTAATGTAATCCACCACAGAATCACATGATTTTCTCAATTGATGCAGAAAACGCATTTGACAAAGTTCAACACACATTCCTGATAAAAACTCTCAGCAAAACAGGAACAGAAGGAAAATTCCTCAACATAATAAAGGGCATTTATACAAAGCCAACATCACCCTAAATGGAGAGAGCCTGAAAACATTCCCAGTGAGATGGGGAACCAGACAAGGATGCCCTTTATCACCAATCTGAATCAACATTGTGCTGGAAGTCCTAGCCAGAGTAATTAAGCTAGATAAAGAAATAAAGGACATCCAGATTGGCTAGGAAGAAGTCAAAGTATCTCTATTTGCAGATGACATGGTCTTATACAAAGAAAACCCTAAGGAATCCTCCAGAAAACTACTGAAACTAATAGAAGAGTTCAGCAGCGTATCGGGATACAAGATAAACATACAAAAATCGGTTGGATTCCTCTACACCAACAAAAAGAACATCGAAGAGGAATCACCAAACCAATGCCATTTACAGTAGCCCCCAAGAAGATAAAATACTTAGGAATAAATCTTACCAGAGATGTAAAAGACATATACAAAGAAAACTACAGTACAGTCCTGCAAGAAACCAAAAGAGACTTAACATAAGTGGAAGAACATACCTTGCTCGTGAATAGGAAGACTTAACATTATGCAAATGTCTATTTTACCAAAAGCAATCTATAGCTAAAGCAATTCTGATCTTCCCAGCGACATGCTTTAACGAGATGGAGAAACAAATCACCAACTTCATCTGGAAGAGAAAGAGGCCCCGGATAAATAAGGCATTACTGAAAAGAAGAACGAAATGAGAGGCCTTACTTTACCTGGTTTTAGAACCTATTATACCGCCACAGTAGTCAAAACAGCCTGGTACTGGTACAACAACAGATACATGGACCAATGGAACAGAATTGAGAACCCAGACATAAATCCACCCACATATGAGCAGTTGATATTTGACAAAGGCCCCAAAACAGCCAAATGTGGAAAAGACACTTTTTAACAAATGGTGCTGGCATAACTGGATATCCACATGCAAAAAAATGAAACAAGACCCATACCTCACTCCATGCACAAAAACTAACTCAAAATGGATCAAAGACCTAAAGATCATGGAAGAAAAAACAGGGGCAATGTTAGGAGCCCTAATACATGGCATAAACAGTATACAAAACATTATAAAGAATGCAGAAGAAAAACTAGATAACTGGGAGCTCCTAAAAATCAAACACCTATGCTCATCCAAAGACTTCACCAAAAGAGTAAAAAGACTACCTACAGACTGGGAAAAAGTTTTTAGCTATGACATTTCTGATCAGCACCTGATCTCTAAAATCTACATGATACTGCAAAAACTCAACTGCATAAAGACAAATAACCCAATTAAAAAATGGGCAAAAGATATGAATAGACACTTCACTGAAGAAGACATTCAGGCAGCTAACAGATACATGAGGAAATGCTTACGATCATTAGCCAATAGAGAAATGCAGATCAAAAGTACAATGAGATTTCATCTCACTCCAACAAGGTTGGCATTAATCCAAAAAACACAAAATAATAAATGTTGGAGAGGTTGTGGAGAGATTGGAACACTTCTACACTGCTGGAGGGAATGTCAAATGGTACAAACACTTTGAAATCAATTTGGCACTTCCTTAAAAAGCTAGAAATAGAACTACCATACAATCCAGCAGTCCCACTCCTTGGAATATATCCTAGAAAAATAAGAGCCTTTACACGAACAGATATATGCACACCCATGTTTATTGCTGCACTGTTTACAATAGCAAACAGATGGAAGCAACCAAGGTGCCCATCAACGGATGAACGGATGAATAAATTATGGTATATTCACCCAATGGAATACAAAGCATCAATAAAGAACAGTGAGGAATCTGTGAAACATTTCATAACATGGAGGAACCTGGAAGGCATTATGCTGAGTGAAAACATTCTTTTGCGGTTATGAGAGGGGGAAGGGAGGGAGGGTGGGAGAATGGTACTCACTAATTAGATAGTAGATAAGAGCTACTTTAGGTGAAGGGAAAGGCAACTCACAATACAGGGGAGGTTAGCACAAGGGGACTCAACCAAAAGCAAAGATATTTCCTGAATAAATTGAACGCTTCGAAGGCCAGCATAGCAGGGTCAGGGTTTTCGGGACCGTGGTTTCAGGGGACATCTAAGCCAATTGGCATAATAAAATCTATTAAGAAAACATTCTGCATCCCACTTTGAAGAGTGGTGTGTGGGGTCTTAAATGCTATCAAGTGGCCATCTAAGATGCATCAATTGGTCTCAACCCACCTGGATCAAAGGAGAATGAAGAACACCAAGGACACAGTGTAATTATGAGCCCAAGAGACAGAAAGGGCCACATGAACCAGAGACCAACCACATCATCCTGAGACCAGAAGAACTAGATGGTGCCTGGCTACAACTGATGACCACCCTGACAGGGAACACAACAGAGAACCCCTGAGGGAGCAGGAGAGCAGTGGGATGCAGACCCCAAATTCTCATAACACCAGACTTAATGGTCTCACTGAGACTAGAAGGACCCCTGTGGTCATGGCCCCCAGGCCTTCTGTTGCCCCAGGACAGGAACCATTCCCGAAGCCAACTCTTCAGACATGGATTGGACTGGACAATGGGTTGGAGAGGGATGCTGGTGAGGAGTGAGCTTCTTGGGTCAGGTGGACACTTGAGACTATGTTGGCATCTCCACCCTGGAAGGGAGATGAGAGGGTAGAGGGGGTTAGAAGCTGGTGAAATGGACATGAAAAGAGAGAGTGGAGGGAGAGAGCAGACTGTATCAATAGGGGGAGGGTACTTAGGAGTATGTAGCAAGGTGTATATAAGTTTTTATGTGAGAGACCCATTTAATTTGTAAACTTTCACTTAAAGCACAATAAAAATTATAAAAAAGAATTTCATTTTACGTGATCCACAATCAATACCCACGGAAACAGCAGTCAGGAAGTCAAAAGACGCTTTGCATTGAGCAAATCTGCTGCAAAAGACCTGTTTCAATTGTTAAAAATAAAAAATTTCACTTTGAGGATTCAGGTGCACCTGACCTAGGCCATGGTATTTTCAATGGCCTTGTATACATGGGAAAGCTGGACAATGAATAAGGAAGATCAGAGAAGAACTGATGGTTTTGAATTATGGTGTCGGTGAAGAATATTGAATGTACCATGAGCTGCCAGAAGAGTGAACAAATGTGTTTTGGAAGAAGTACAGCCAGAATGCTCCTTAGACGCCAGGGTAGTGAGACTTTTTCTCATTTACTTTGGACACATTATCAGGAAGGAGAAGGACATCATACTTGGAAAAGTGGAGGGTCATCGGAAAACAGATAGGCACACTGGCTGCAACAATGGGCTCAAACATGGCAATGGTTGTGAGGACATTGCAGGACCTGGGAATGTTTTTTTCTGTTGTACATGGAGTTGCCGTGAGTCAGAGCCAACTCTACGGCACCTATCAACAACAGTATGTAAAGTCTTATAAAAAAAAGAATAAAAAAATTACTTATAGTGTATTCAAACAGCAAAGTACTATGAAAGCAATTAAAATAAATGAACTAAAGCTGCCCATATTAAAATGAGTACATTAAACAGCAAAAATACTGAGTAAAAATTTAACGTGCAAAATATTATGTGAATTATGAAATAATTTATACAAAGCTTAGAAACATACAAAACCTAACACAAGCTAACAAACAAAATAGTCATGGAAATTGTAACAGCCAAATTCCAGTTTGTGTTGATCCCGTGAGAAAGAAAGAGGAAATGGAATCATAAAGAAATGAATGCGCAATGTGAATCAACCCTTTTTATTGTATTAAAAAATTCAGAAGCAAATATGGTAAAATATTTAGGCTTTCCAAAGGTAGGTGTTGGTTCCATAAGTGTTCATGTATTTTCTCTATATAATAAACTATGTACAGTGTGTCATAAATTTTTGTATTTCAGATTATTCCTTAGAGTACATTTCTAGAATTAAAATAGCTGGGTTAAAGCATGTGAATACTTTTGAGACTTTTGATACACTTTGATACACAACTCTGCAAGTTTGTGCCAATTTACACTTCCAATAGTAGAGTATGGAGGTGAGGTTTTCACACACCCTTAACTATAAGGGCATTAACATATATTTTAGTTTCCTACTTTATTTGATGAAAATGGCAGCTCAATATTCTTTCAATTTACACTTCTATATCTCTGATTTTTAGACGATTCAGTGTGTGCGTGTGTGTGTGTGTGTGTGTGTGAAGAGAGGCCATTTGGATATTTCATTTTTTGAATTACAAGTATATATTACTTGTCTGGAAACTCTGGTGGCTTAGTGGTCAAGTGCTACGGCTGCTAACCAAAAGGTCGGCAGTTCAAATCCACCAGGCATTCCTTGGAAACTCCATGGGACAGTTCTACTCTGTCTTATAGGGTCACTATGAGTCGGAATCGACTTGACGGCAGTGGGTTTGGTTTGGTTTTTTGGTATCACTTGTCTATTGTTCAATCAACTTTATTAAGGTATAAATTATATTCAAGAAATTGTCCCATCTTGAGTGTATAGTGAGACGAGTTTTGACAAACGTGCAACCACCACCACAATCACCACATATAGTTCTCTTATACCTCTTTGCATTCATTTGCCCCACCCCCACTCCAGGCAACCACTGACCTTATTTCTATTACTATTGATTAGTTTTGTTTCTCCTTTAACTTTATATAATGGGATCATACCCTGTGTGCTCTCTTGTGTCTGGCTTCTTTTACTCAGCCTAATACACAGATTTTATTTTTTAATTTGTGTGTTTGTTTTCATTTTGATTTGTAAACGTACTTCATAGATTAAAGTATTAATGTTTTGCATGTTATATATGTTACAACATTTATCCAAATTTTCCCTTGGCCTTTTAAATTTATTTAAGATAATTTCAAATATGTAGGTGTGTGCATAATAGACAATAAACTATGCTAATATTTTCCTTTAGAGATACTATATTTTCATAGAATGTATAGATGTCTTTCTCACTCTGAAATCTGGTAACATTGACCTTCTAATTCTCTTATAGTGCAATTCCCTCAAATAATGAATTTATGTAAGGACTCCCCATATGTTGAATAATCCACCCTTTACTAAGGTGCATATGTGTGTGCTTGCAAGTGTGTGGGGAACCAAATATACAAATGGAATGACCCCATTTTTTCAAAGTGAGATTTTAGATCACTTATGCAGGACTCGAAGTCTATTGGTGGCACAAACAGTCAAGCACTCAATTACTAGTCAAAAGTTTGGAAGTTCAAATTCACTCAGAGGTGCCCCAGAAGACAGTCCTGACAACCTATTTCCCTAAGGATTCCAAAAACCAAAACCAAACCCAGTGCCGTCAAGTCGATTTCAACTTAGAGTGACCCTATAGGACAGAGTAGAACTGCCCCACGGAGTTTCCAAGGAGCACCTCCCGGATTCGAACTGCCGACCTCTTGGTTAGCAGCTGTAGTACTTAACCACTACGCCACCAGGGTTTCCTCCCTAAAGATTACAACCTTGGAAAGTATGGAGCAGTTCTACTCTGTATCATATTGGGTTGCCATGTGTCATGGATTGAATTGTGTCCCCCCAAAAAATGTGTCAACTTGGTTAGGCCATGATTCCCAGTATTGTGTGGTTGTCCTCCATTTTGTGATTGTAATTTTTTGTTAAGATGATTAGGGTGGGATTGTAACAACACCCTTACTCAGGTCACCTCTCTGATCCAGTATAAAGGGAGTTTCCCTGGGGTGGGGCCTGCACCACTTTTTTATCTCTCAAGAGATAAAAGGAAAGGGAAGCAAGCAGAGAGTTGGGGGCCTCATACCACCAAGAAAGCAGCACCAGAAGCAGAGCATGTCCTTTGGACACGGGGTCCCTGCACCTGAGGAGCTCCTCGACCGGGGAAGATTGAAAACAAGGACTGTCTTCCAGAGATGACAGAGAGAGTAAGCCTTCCCCTGGAGCCGACACTCTGAATTTGGACTCGTAAACTACTAGACTGAGAAAATAAATTTCTCTTTGTTAAAGCCATCCACTTGTGGTGTCTCTGTTATAGCAGTACTAGATAACTAAAACAACATGAGATGGGGTCAAGTAGGTGGCACCTAACAATAACAACAATATGAAGGACTTGCACTGAAGATGCCTGAAACCTAATTTTGTTGCTTTTGTCCCTTCATTTAATACTTTAAAAAGGGAAAAGTTGGTAAAAGTAAAGATTTCTTGAGTTTTGTTGGTGTACAAAGGGATTGGTAGGAAGAACCAATCTGCTGCACTATACTGTATATGAACAGCGCTTCCTGGAGTTTTTTGAAGGGTTGGGCCTGGGTAATGAATGCTTTTTCTCACTTTAAAAGGACAGTTGGACAATCTTCAACTACAGGCATTCACTGATGCTTGGGGAAACACAGGGGACTGATACATGTTTCATAGCTGATAAATCTAAAGGATGAAAAGTTGGCTGAAGAGCCTGTGGCAGCAGAAAAACAAACAAAAAAATACCGTTGCAGTCGAGTCAACTGCAACTTATAAAGACCCTATAGGGCAGATTAGAATTGTCTCATAGGGTTTCCAAGGAGCACCTGGTGGATTCAAACTGCCAACACTTTGGTTAGCAGCCTGAGCTCTTAACCTCTGTGCCACCAGGTCTCCCTGGCAGCAGAATAGAGGGTTGGAAATTGGGAAATAATGACACCCCTACTAATAATGAATCAAATGTCTATCTGGCACATGACCAGGCAACTTTTGCTCTGTTCTACGTAGGGTCTCTATGAGTTGGAACCGACTCGATGGCACCTAACAACAACCATATGTGTATGCATATATATATATATATATATATACATATACTTATTTGTTGTTATTAGGTGCCGTCAAGTTGGTTCCAACTCATAGCGACCCTGTGAACAACAGAATGAAACACTGCCATGTCCTGTGTCATCCTCACAATTATTGTTATGCTTGAGCCCGTTGTTGCAGCCACTGTGTCAATCTATCTCATTGAGGGTCTTCATCCTTTTCGCTGACCCTCTATTTTACTAAGCATGATGTCCTTCTTCAGGGACTGGTCCCTACTGATAATATGCCCAAAGCAAGTGAGACAAAATCACGCCATCCTTGCTTCCAAGGAGCATTCCAGCTGTACTTCCAAGACAGATATGTTCATTCCTCTGGAAGCCCATGGTATATTCAATATTCTTCACCAACTCCATAATTCAAAGGCATCAATTCTTCATCAGCCTTCCTTATTCATTGTCCAGATTTTGAGTGCATATGAGGCAAATGAAAACACCATGGCTTGGGTCAGGTTCACCTTAGTCCTCAAAGTGACATCTATGCTTTTGAACAGTTTAAAGAGGTCTTTTTGCAGCAAATTTGTCCAATGCAATATGTTGTTTGATTTGTTGACTGCTGCTTCCATGGGCATTGATTGTGGATCCAAGTAAAATGAAATCCTTGACAACTTCAATCTTTTCTCCAATTATCAATAAGCAATATCCAATTGCTTACTGGTCCAGTTGTGAGGATTTTTGTTTTCTTTATGTTGAGGTGCAATACATACGAAAAGCTATAGTCTTTGATCTTCATCAGTAAGTGCTTCACGTCTTCTTCACTTTCAGCAAACAAGGTTGTGTCATCTGCATATCCCAGGTTGTTAATTAGTCTTCCACCAATCCTGATGCTGCATTCCTCTTCATTCATATATATACATATATAATATAAAAAAGTGATATATATATAATATTTATATATGACTAACTCGCCGTTGAGTCAATTTTGACACATAGTGACCCTATAGGACAGAGTTGAACTGCCTCACAGAGTTTCCAAGGAGTAGCTGGTGGTTTTGAACTGAAGACAATTTGGTTAGCAGCCGATCTCTTAACCACTGCACCACAAGGGATCTCTCTCTCTGTCTCTCTCTCTCTATATATATTCCCTCAGTATGCTTGCTCGACAGTAGTATCACATTATTTTAATTACTAAAGCTTGTTAGTACATCTTAATTTTAATAGGGAGCAGTGGAAATCCTTCTTCATAATTGCTTTTTGTAAAAATATTTTTAACTGTTCTCACCTATTTGATGTTCTAGAAGAAATTTAGAATTATTTTTTTTCTAGCTCAAAAAGAAATCCTATTAAATTTTAATTAAAGTTACATTACATGATTTATTAATTTGGAAAGAACAGACATTTTTATAATATTAATTCTTTCTATCTGAATATATATATCTTTATTTATTCAGGCTTTTTTGGGCTCAGTAATTATTTTCTTTGTTTAGTATAGAGCATTTTTCAATTAAATAAATTCTTAGTAATTTTTTAATTTTGTTGCTGTTGCAAATAGAGTTAGGGGAATCATTTTAGCTATTTCCTGGAATATAGAAACATTATCGACTTCTATATATTCATTTTGTAAATGGCTACATTTTAAATTATCTTATTAGTTTGCAAGTTTGTAAGTTTATTCTAATGGGGTTTGTTTTTACTATTTTCTAAATAACCAATTTTTTTTTTAACCAAGTAACTGTTTTGAAGAGTGATATTTCAACTTATAAATAGTCTGGGTATTTGTTTACTTGTTTGTTTAAATTTTCAATTTTAAGTTTGGGTTTTATTGCATTGTGGTAAAAGAATGTAGCCTCAAAAATTTCTTCCTAAAATTAATGGATGCTTTATTTGTAGCTTAGAGCGTAAAAAACTTTGTAAATATTTTATAGAAAATTTAAAAGAAAATAGTGGATCCTTGGAAGACGGTGACAGTAACAGAAGCATAGTTTTGGATATTCCTAAATTACCACACAAAAACAATCAGAAAAATAAATACCTAGGGGCAAAATTACAGCTAAACTGTGCAAAAAGTTTTCCCCTGAAACCTCAAAGTACAAGTGGGTGGGAACAAACCCATTAACAACCATGAAATTTGCATATCATCAGCAGTGGAAAAGAGCAGAAGGGAACAAGAGGGTTTCCAACAACTTTAGAACAAGAGAATCCAAAAATAGTCCACAGATATTCACTGAAAAAGGCAACAGGACAATTTGAAAACAAAAGTCTAATATGGCAGGGGTTTTGTCCACTCTGGGAGTCCCTGGGTGGCACAAATAGTTAACATGCTCTGGTGCTAACAGAAAGGTTGGTGGTTCCAGTCTACCCAGAGGCACCTTGGACGAAAGGTCTGGTAATCTACTTCTGAAAAATCAGGCACTGTAGACTCTATGGAGCACAGTTCTACTCTGACACACATGGCATTGCCAAGAATTGGAGTCAGCTACAAGTCAACTGGTTGCCTATTCTAATGATAGGTAAGTGCAAGATTCCCACGGTAGTTTTTGAGGAGTTACAGCAATGTAACACCTGTGTACTCTTGAAACTGGCCTGCCAGGGCTCCCTTCCATAACAGGGCTCTAAGACACTGATGAAAATGGAAAAAGACAACAAAGACAAAGAAAAGAGAAAGTCAACATAAACTTGAGGGGAGGGACAGAGTCAGGAAGTCTCAGAAAACAAGCAGCCATATTATATAACACTTCACAAAAACAGAAGAGGGTTTTTGCAAAGTTGGAAAAGTTATGAATTATGCTACATTCTATAGGTTTAGGAAAACATAAAAAGAAAAAAATGGAGAGTAATTAGATCAAATCCCACACAAAGTTACTATAAGAAAAAAAAGAATAAGGAAATGATATCCCTACACCCAAAAAAATAACATTCCAGAAATTCATGTCCATAAAACAGATCAAAATTATAACCTACTATTTCAAGTGAAAACACATTTACAAATTATAGAAGTTATGATTAAGTAATATAAATCAGAATTAGAAGAAATAAGTAACAGAATTTAAAAAAGATATAGTAATAAAATAAAAATATTTTAGAAATGAAAACTAAGAAGTAAACTAAAAGTGAGTGAAAAAACCCAAAATGCCTTAGGAGAAACAGAAAGTGAAAAAAGTGTATTACTCAGAATAAAATGTGATCTTGCAAGTCTCCTTTCTTTCTGCTCTCTAGCTTTTTGGATATTGTAAAATGAATGTTTAAAAATGGCATCATCTGCTCAGCTGAAGGACAACTGCCTGGTTTTCTGGGTGATATAGAACTTGTTGTTGTTAGGTGCCGTCAAATTAGTTCCAACACATAGTGACGCTATGTACAACAGAACAAAACATTGCCCAGTCCTGCACCATCCTCACAGCCATTGCTATGCTTGAGCCCATCTTTGCAGTCACTATGTCAATCCATCTCTTTGAAAGTCTTCCTCACTTTCACTAACCCTATGATGTCCTTCTCAAGGCTTTGGTCCTACCAGATAACATGTCTAAATTATGTGAGATGAAGTGTCCCCATCCTTTCTTTTGAGGAGCATTATGGCTATACTTCTTCCAAGACTGATTTGTTCATTCTTCTGGCAGTCCATGAAATATTCAACATTCTTTGACAACACCATAATTCAAAGGCATCAACTCTTCTTCAGCCTTCTTTATTCACTTGTCCAGCTTTCACATGCATACAAGGTGATTGGAAACCCCATGGCTTGGATCAGGTGCACCTTAGTCCTCAAAGTGACATCTTCATTTTTAGCACATTAAAGAGATCTTTTGCAGCAGATCTGCCCAATGCAATATGTCATTTGATTTCTTGAGTCCTGCTTCCAAGGTCATTGATTGTGGATACATTAAAATTAAATCCTTGACAACTTCAATATTTTCTCTGTTTATCATTATGTTGTTTAGTGGTCCAGTTGTGAGGATGTTTGCTTTCTTTTTTTTTTTTTCATTTTTAATTTTTATTAAGCTTCAAGTGAACATTTACCATTCCAATCAGTCTGTCACATGTAGGTTTACATACATCTTACTCCCTTCCCCCACTTGCTCTCCCCCTATTGAATCAGCCCTTTCAGTCTCTCGTTTCGTGCCAATTTTGCCATCTTCCCTCTCTCTCTATCTTCCCATCCCCCCTCCAGTCAAGAGTTGCCAACACACTCTCCAGTGTCCACCTGATTTAATTAGCTCACTCGTCATCAGCATCTCTCTCCCCCCCACTGACCAGTCCTTTTCATGCCTGATGATTTGTCTTCGGGGATGGTTCCTGTCCTGTGCCATCAGAAGTTCTGGGGAGCATTGTCTCTGGGATTCCTCTAGTCGCAGTCATACCATTGGGTATGGTCTTTTCATGAGAATTTGGGGTCTGTATCCCATTGGTCTCCTGCTCCCTCAGGTGTTGTCTGTTGTGCTCCCTGACAGGGCAGACATCGATTGTGGCCGGGCACCAACTAGTTCTTCTGGTCTCAGGATAATGTAGGTCTCTGGTTCATGTGGCCCTTTCTGTCTCTTGGGTTCTTAGTTGTTGTGTGACCTTGGTGTTCTTCCTTTGCCTTTGCTCCAGGTGGGTTGAGACCAACTGATGTATCTTAGATGGCCGCTTGTTGGGATTTAGGACCCCAGGCGCCACAATTCAAACTGGGATGCCGAATGTTTTCATAATAGAATTATTTTGCCCGTTGACTTAGAAGTCCCCTCAAACCAAGTTCCCCAGACCCCAGCCCCTGCTCCGATGACCTTTGAAGCTTTCATTTTATCCCGGAAACCTCTTTGCTTTTAGTCCAGTCCAATTAGGCTGACCTTCCTTGTATTGGTTGTTGTATTTCCCTTCACCCAAAGCAGTTCTTATCTACACATTGATCAATAAAAAGCCCTCTACCTCCCTCCCTCCCTCCCTCCCACCTTTGTAACCACATAAGTATGTGTTCTCCGTTTTTTCTATTTCTCAAGATCTTATAATAGTGGTCTTATACAATATTTGTCCTTTAGCAACTGACTCATTTCGCTCAGCATAATGCCTTCCAGATTCCTCCACGTTATGAAATGTTTCAGAGATTTGTCACTGTTCTTTATCGATGCGTAGTATTCCATTGTGTGAATATACCACAATTTATTTACCCATTCGTCCGTTGATGGACATCTTGGTTGCTTCCAGCTTTTTGCTATTGTAAACAGAGCTGCAATAAACATGGGTGTGCATATATCTGTTTGTGTGAAGGCTCTTGTATCTTTAGGGTATATTGCGAGGAGTGGGATTTCTGGGTTGTATGGTAGTTCTATTTCTAACTGTTTAAGATAATGCCAGATGGATTTCCAAAGTGCTTGTACCATTTTACATTCCCACCAGCAGTGTATGAGAGTTCCAATCTCTCCGCAGCCTCTCCAACATTTATTATTTTGTGTTTTTTGAATTAATGCCAGTCTAGTTGGTGTGAGATGGAATCTCATCGTAGTTTTAATTTGCATTTCTCTAATGGCTAATGATCGAGAGCATTTTCTCATGTATCTGTTGGCTGCCTGAATATCTTCCTTAGTGAAATGTGTGTTCATATCCTTTGCCCACTTCTTGATTGGGTTGTTTGTCTTTTTGTGGTTGAGTTTTGACAGAATCATGTAGATTTTAGAGATCAGGCCCTGGTCTGAGATGTCATAGCTGAATATTCTTTCCCAGTCTGTAGGTGGTCTTTTTACTCTTTTGGTGAAGTCTTTAGATGAGCATAGGTGTTTGATTTTTAGGAGCTCCCAGTTATCTGGTTTCTTTTCATCATTTTTGGTAATGTTTTGTATTCTGTTTATGCCCTGTATTAGGGCTCCTAGGGTAGATCCTATTTTTTCTTCCATGATTTTTATCATTTTAGTCTTTATGTTTAGGTCTTTGATCCACTTGGAGTTAGTTTTTGTGCATGGTGTGAGGTATGGGTCCTGTTTCATTCTTTTGCAAATGGATATCCAGTTATGCCAGCACCATTTGTTAAAAAGACTATTATTTCCCCAATTGACTGACACTGGTCCTTTGTCAAATATCAGCTGCTCATACGTGGATGGATTTATATCTGGATTCTCAATTCTGTTCCATTGGTCTATGTGCCTGTTGTTGTACCAGTACCAGGCTGTTTTGACTACTGTAGCTATATAATAGGTTCCGAAATCAGGTAGGGTGAGGCCTCCCACTTTCTTCTTCTTTTTCAGTAATGTTTTGCTTATCCGGGGGTTCTTTCCTTTCCATATGAAATTAGTGATTTGTTTCTCTATCCCCTTAAAGTATGACATTGGTATTTGGATCGGAAGTGCGTTATATGTATAAATGGCTTTGGGTACAATAGACATTTTTACTATGTTAAGTCTTCCTATCCATGAGCAGGGTATGTTTTTCCACTTAAGTATGTCCTTTTGAATTTCTTGTAGCAGAGTTTTATAGTTTTCTTTGTATAGGTCTTTTACATCCTTGGTAAGATTTATTCCTAAGTATTTTATCTTCTTGGGGGCTACTGTGAATGGTATTGATTTGGTTATTTCCTCTTCGGTGTTCTTTTTGTTCATGTAGAGGAATCCAAGTGATTTTTGTATGTTTATTTTATAACCTGAGACTCTTCCAAACTCTTCTATTAGTTTCAGTAGTTTTCTGGAGGATTCCTTAGGGTTTTCCATGTATACGATCATGTCATCTGCAAATAGTGATAGCTTTACTTCCTCCTTACCAATCTGGATACCCTTTATTTCTTTGTCTAGCCTAATTGCCCTGGCTAGGACTTCCAGCACGATGTTGAATAAGAGCGGTGATAAAGGGCATCCTTGTCTGGTTCCCGTTCTCAAGGGAAATGCTTTGAGGTTCTCTCCATTTAGAGTGATATTGGCTGTTGGCTTTGCATAGATGCCCTTTATTATGTTGAGGAATTTTCCTTCAATTCCTATTTTGGTTAGAGTTTTTATCATAAATGGGTGTTGAACTTTGTCAAATGCATTTTCTGCATCTATTGATAAGATCATGTGGTTTTTATCTTTTGTTTTATTTATGTGATGGATTACATTAATGGTTTTTCTGATATTAAACCAGCCTTGCATACCTGGTATAAATCCCACTTGATCAGGGTGAATTATTTTTTTGATGTGTTGTTGGATTCTATTGGCTAGAATTTTGTTGAGGATTTTTGCATCTATGTTCATGAGGGATATAGGTCTAAAATTTTCTTTTTTTGTAATGTCTTTACCTGGTTTTGGTATCAGGGAGATGGTAGCTTCATAGAATGAGTTGGGTAGTATTCCGTCTTTTTCTATACTTTGAAATACCTTCAATAGTAATGGTGTTAAGTCTTCTCTGAAGGTTTGGTAGAACTCTGCAGTGAAGCCATCTGGGCCAGGACTTTTTTTCGTTGGGAGTTTTTTGATTACCGTTTCAATCTCTTTTTTTGTTATGGGTCTATTTAGTTGTTCTACTTCTGAATGTGTTAGTTTAGGTAGGTAATATTGTTCCAAGAATTTATCCATTTCTTCTAGGTTTTCAAATTTGTTAGAGTACAATTTTATGTAGTAATCTGATATGATTCTTTTGATTTCATTTGGTTCTGTTGTGATGTGGTCCTTCTCGTTTCTTATTCAGGTTGTTTCCTTTCCTGTTTTTCTTTAGCCAGTTTAGCCAGTGGTTTATCAATTTTGTTAATTTTTTCAAAGAACCAGCTTTTGGCTTTGTTAATTCTTTCAATTGTTTTTCTGTTCTCTAATTCGTTTAGTTCAGCTCTAATTTTTATTGTTTTCTTCTGGTGGCTGATGGGTTCTTTTGTTGCTCAGTTTCTATTTGTTCAAGTTGTCGGGACAGTTCTCTGCTTTTGGCTCTTTCTTCTTTTTGTATGTGTGCATTTATCGATATAAATTGGCCTCTGAGCACTGCTTTTGCTGTGTCCCAGAGGTTTTGATAGGAAGTATTTTCATTCTCGTTGCTTTCTATGAATTTCCTTATTCCCTCCTTGATGTCTTCTATAACCCAGTCTTTTTTCAGGAGGGTATTGTTCAGTTTCCAAGTATTTGATTTCTTTTCCCTAGTTTTTCTGTTATTGATTTCTAGTTTTATTGCCTTGTGGTCTGAGAAGATGCTTTGTAATATTTCGATGTTTTGGATTCTGGAAAGATTTGTTTTATGCCCTAATATGTGGTCTATTCTAGAGAATGTTCCATGTGCACTAGAAAAAAAAGTATATTTTGCAGCAGTTGGGTGGAGAGTTCTGTATAAGTCAATGAGGTCAAGTTGGTTGATTGTTGTAATTAGGTCTTCCGTGTCTCTATTGAGCTTCTTACTGGATGTCCTGTCCTTCTCCGAAAGTGGTGTGTTGAAGTCTCCTACTATATATGTGGAGGTGTCTATCTCACTTTTCAATTCTGTTAAAATTTGATTTATGTATCTTGCAGCCCTGTCGTTAGGTGCGTAAATATTTAATATGGTTATGTCTTCCTGATCAATTGTCCCTTTTATCATTATATAGTGTCCTTCTTTATCCTTTGTGGAGGATTTAAGTCTAAAGTCTATTTTGTCAGAAATTAATATCGCTACTCCTCTTCTTTTTTGCTTATTGTTTGCTTGATATATTTTTTTCCATCCTTTGAGTTTTAGTTTGTTTGTGTCTCTAAGTCTAAGGTGTGTCTCTTGTAGGCAGCATATAGATGGATCGTGTTTTTTTATCCAGTCCGTGACTCTCTGTCTCTTTATTGGCGCAGTTAGTCCATTTACATTCAGCGTAATTATAGATAAGTAAGTTTTTAGTGCTGTCATTTTGATGCCTTTTCATGGGTGTTGCTGGCCATTTCATTTTTCCACATGCCTTTTTGTGCTGAGACGTTTTTCTTAGTAGCTTGTGAGATCCTCATTTTCATAACGTTTAATTTTGTGTTTATTGAGACGTTACGTTTTTCTTGGCTTTTTTCTTGAGTTATGGAATTGATATTCCTTTTTGTGGTTACCTTTTTATTTACCCCTATTTTTCTAAGTAAAAACCTAACTTGTATCCTTCTATATCGCCTTGTATCACTCTCCATGTGGCAGTTCAATGCCTCCTATATTTAGTCCCTCTTTTTGATTATTGTGATTGTTTATCTATTGATTTCCATGATTTCCTGTTGTGTGTATTATTTTGTTTATTTATTTATTTTTTAGAATTAGTCTTAATTTGTTTGTTTTTGTGCTTTCCCTATTTGAGTTGCGTTGATATCAGGACGTTCTGTTTTGTGACCTTGTATTGCGCTGGTACCTGATATTATTGGTCATCCGGCCAAACAATCTCCTTTAGCATTTCTTGCAGTCTTGGTTTAGTTTTTGCAAATTCTCTAAACTTGTGTTTATCTGTAAATATCTTAATTTCTCCTTCATATTTCAGAGAGAGTTTTGCTGGATATATGATCCTTGGCTGGCAGTTTTTCTCCTTCAGTGCTCTGTATACGTCGTCCCATTCCCTTCTTGCCTGCATGGTTTCTGCTGAGTAGTCAGAACGTATTCTTATTGATTCTCCCTTGAAGGAAACCTTTCTTTTCTCCCTGGCTGCTTTTAAAATTTTCTGTTTGTCTTTGGTTTTGGCAAGTTTGATGATAATATGTCTTGGTGTTTTTCTTTTTGGATCAATCTTAAATGGGGTTCGATGAGCATCTTGGATAGATATCCTTTCGTCTTTCATGATGTCAGGGAAGTTTTGTGTCAGGAGTTCTTCAACTATTTTCTCTGTGTTTTCTGTCCCCCCTCCCTGTTCTGGGACTCCAATAACCCGCAAGTTATCCTTCTTGATAGAGTCCCACATGATTCTTAGGGTTTCTTCATTTTTTTTAATTCTTTTATCTGATTTTTTTTCAGCTATGTTGGTGTTGTTTCCCTGGTCCTCCAGAAGTCCCAGTCTACATTCTAATTGCTCGAGTCTGTTCCTCTGACTTTCTATTGTGTTGTCAAATTCTGTAATTTTATTGTTAATCTTTTGGATTTCTACATGCTGTCTCTCTATGGATTCTTGCAACTTGTTAATTTTTCCACTATGTTCTTGAATAATCTTTTTGAGTTCTTCAACAGTTTTATCAGTGTGTTCCTTGGCTTTTTCTGCATTTATCCTAATTTCATTTGTGATATCTTTAAGCATTCTGTAAATTAGTTTTTTATATTCTGTATCTGATAATTCCAGGATTGTATCTTCATTTGGGAACGATTTTGATTCTTTTGTTTGGGGGGTTGGAGAAGCTGTCATGGTCTGTTTCTTTATGTGGTTTGATATGGACTGCTGTCTCCGAGCCATCACTGGGAAACTAGATTTTCCAAGTAGTCGGCTGGTACGCTGGCTCCTGGTTCTGAAAACGGTCGCTGTCTGCCCGTATTTGTTCGTTTTCCGTCTCTAAGTCCGTGCTTGTTGTTCAGAGTTCGTAGATTGTTATGTATGTGATCGATTCCCTTGTTTTTCCGAGTCTTTGTTGCAAGAGGGATCCGCGGTAGCGTCCACCTAGTCCGCCATCTTGGCCCTGCTCCTCGTATCGATGTTTGCTTTCTTTATGTTGAAGTGTAATCTATACTGAAGGCTATAGTCCTTGATCTTCACCAATAAGTGCTTCAAGTTCACTTCGATTTCAGCAAGCAAGGTTCTGTCGTTTGCATATCTTAGATTGTTAATGAGTCTTCCACCAATCCTGTTGTGATGTTCTTCATATAGTCGAGCTTGTCAGATTATTTGCTAAGCATACAGCTTGAATACTTGTGATGAAATGATACAACCCTGACACACAGCTTTCCTCATTTTAAACCACACAGTATTCCCTTATTCTATTTGAACAACTTCTTCTTGGTCTATGTACAGGTTCCACATTAGCACAATTAAGTGTTCTGAAATCCTCATTGTTCACAATGTTGTCTGTAATTTGTTATAATACACAAAATTAAATATCTTTGTATAGTCAATAAAACACAGGTAAGTATCTTGATGGTATTCTCTGTTTTCAGCCAAGATCCATCTGACATCAGCAATGATATCCCTTGTTCCATATCCTCTTCTGAATCTGCGTTGAATTTCTGAAAGTCCCCTGTCTTTTTACTGCTGCAACCATTTTTGAATTATCTTCAGCAAAATTTTACTTGCATGTGATATTCATGATATTGTTTGATAATTTCCACATTTGATTGGATCACTTTTCTTTGGAATGGGAACAAACATGAATCTCTTCCAGTCAGTTGGCCTGGTAGCTGTCTTCCAAATTTCTTGGCATAGCCCAGTGAGCACGTCCAGTGCTGCATCACTTTGTTAATTCCTGGAGTCTTGTTTTTCACCAATGCCTTAAGTGTAGTTTAGACTTCTTCCTTCAACACCATCAGTTCTTGGTCATATGCTACCTCCTGAATTGGTTGAACGTTGACCAATTCTTTTTGGCACAGCCACTCTGTTTCTTCCATCATCTTTTGATGCTTCCTGCATTGTTCAATAATTTTCCCAGAGAATCCTTCAATATTGCAACTGAAGGCTGGAATTTTTTCTTCAGTTCTTTCAGCTTGAGAACTTAGGTTTCTGTGTAAGAAGGCAAGTATAAGAATAAGAATGAGATATCATTTTACTTTCTTTCAGGTGGGCTATGTTTTTATGAGGTGAGTCTTTGGTATTTGTATCCGTTCAGCATCATTAGTCTTACGGTTCATGGAAATTCCATCTAGATTCTGTCAATAGGCTATCTATTCACCTTACCTAATAATGGTATCAGTTTTTGTTTATCTATGTCTTCATATTTATTTTAATGTGTAATATAAAGAGTACCTCTCAAGGGCTGCTAGACACTTTAGTAGTAACATTTTAATTTCATTATTTCATGAACAAGGGAAATAGAATTTAAGGTCACAATATGGTAAAAAAATAGAGGCTCTTGAACAACTGTTTTAATAAATAGATCATTATTTGTAATTAGTTCATAAATTATTTGTCAACATTTTCTCCAATGATGATTACAAAGAGTTTATTGTTAATAAAAAATATATACATCCCTTTCTTCAGGGTCTGCAATTGTTCTTCATTGTGAATTTGGTAACAAATGCTTGTTTCAAAGATATATGGAAAGGAAGATCCAAACTAGCCCAGTCCAAATTGTCACAATTAGAGTAATTTGAATAAAAGGGCATATTAAAAGTGTCTATCATTAAAAGAAAACAAATTTAGAATATTTGCTTATGAATTACATTTAGTCTTGTGTAGTGAATTTATGTTAAGGTTAACAATGTGAGATTGCTGATTTTGATCATCAAACAGCAGGTTCATATTGTTGAACCTAATGTACACCTCAAATGGAATAAAATTGGAGCCAAATCGATGAAGTAGGAAGGCCAAAATTTCGTAACTTATTCAGAAATTAGGAAGAGTAGATAGGAAGTTTTGGAACCAGGATGAAATCACTAATATTACATGCAGCTTGTAATCAAATTAGCACTTTTAAAGCTAATTAACATTTTAAGACTAAGCAGAGTCTTCTTGGGGGAATTAGGCGGATAGAGAGAACTACTTCCTTGAATTAATAGCTGTGATAGAATTAGTTGTATTTTGGATTTGCGTGTATGTGTAAAGTCTACATCACAAACAGAAATTTATTTTCTCACAGTTTAGGAGGCTAGAGATGTGAATTCAGGGAGCAAAATCCAGGGAAAATCTTTCTGTCTGTATCAGCTCTGGGGGAAGATCTTGTCCTCAATTTTACTCTGGTCTAGGACCATCTCAGCACAAGACCCTGGGTCCAAAAGGCACGCTCTGCTCCTGGATCTTCTCTATTGTTGGTAAGGAGGGAAATACTGAGTCACTGTACCAAAAAGAATTGGTCAACGTTCAACCATTTCAGGAGGTAGCATATGATCAAGAACCGATGGTATTGAAGGAAGAAGTCCAAACTCCACTGAAGGCATTGGAAAAAAAAAAAAAGACACCAATAATTGAAGGAATACCAATTGAGATTTTCCATAGGGGAATGCAGTGATGGAGGTGCTCACTTTCATTTATGCTAAGAAATTTGGAAAACAGCTACCTGGCCAACCAACTGGAAGAGATCCATATTTGTGCCTTTACCAAAGAAAGGTGATCCAACAGGATGTGGAAATTATCGAACAATATCATTAATATCACACACAAGTAAAATTTTGCTGACCATAATTAAAAAACAGTTGCAGCAGTACACTGACAGGGAAATTCAAACTGGATTCAGAAGAGGACGTGGAACAAGGGATATCATTGCTGATTATGGATCCTGGCTGAAAGTAGAGAATACAGGAAGACGTTTATCTGTGTTTTATTGACTATGCTAAGGCATTCGATTGCGTGGATCATAACAAATTATGGATAACATTGAAAAGAATGAGAATTCCAGGACACTTAACTGTGCTCATGAGGTACCTGTACATGGACCAAGAGGCAGTCATTCAACAGAACAAGGGGATATTGCATTGTTTAGTCAGGAAAGGTGTGTGGCAGGGTTGTATCCTTTCACCATGCTTGGTCAATCTGTATGCTGAGCAAATAATCCAAGAAACTAGACTATATGAAGAAGAATGCCTCATTGGGATTGAATAAAGACTCATTAACAACCTTGCCATACGTAGTTGACATAACCTTGCTTGCCAAAAGTGAGGAGGGCTTGAAGCACTTACTGATGAAGATCAAAGACTACAGCCTTCAGTATGAATTAAACCTCAACAAAAAGAAAACAAAAATCCTAACAACTGGACCAATAAACAACATAATGTGAAATGGAGAAAATACTGAAGTTTTCAAGGATTTAATTTTACTCTGTCCACAACCAATGCCCATGCAAACAGGAGTCAAGAAATCAAACAACATATTGCAATGGGCAAATCTGTTGCAAAAGACTTCTTTAAAGTCTTAAAAAGCAAAGATATCACTTTGAGGGCTAAGGTGTACCTTACCCAAGCCATGGTGTCTTCGACCACCTCATATGCATGCAAAAGCTGGACAATAGATAAGGAAGACCAAAGAAGATTTGATGCCTTTGAATTATGGTGTTGGTGAAGAATATTGACTATACCGTGGACAGCCAGAAGATTGAAGAAATCTCTCTTGGAAGAACTACAACCATAATGCTCCTTAGGTGCAAGTACGGTTAGACTTCATCTCAAGTACTTTGGACATGTTATCAGGAGGGACCAGTCCCTGGAGAATGACATCATGCTTGGTGAGGCAGAGGTTCAGCAAAAAAGAGGAAGACCCTCAACAGGATGGATTGACACAGCAGCTACAATGATGGGTTCAAATATAGCAGTAATTGTGAGGATGGTGCAGGACTGAACATTATTTCATTATGTTGTATGTAAAATCTCTACCATTCAGATCTGACTTGACAGCACCTAACAACAACAACATACCAGAAAACTAAAAGGAATATGCAAATATTTATTCTAATTCTAAAAATTGATTTGTCAAACTACCTACAAGTTCAAAAGAATAAATTGAACAAACTGGACTCAAAATTGGACACCCAGACGGTTGGACAACAGTGTTGTTGGCATCCCACTAGTTTGAGTATTTATGCTAGGAAAAAAAGTTCATTTTTAATTGCAACTGAATATTTTCATAAACTAAAATGTACAATATATTTTAGCTTATCCAATTTTGAAAACATTCTACATGGGTTACATTTTCATCCCCAGAAACTCTTTGCAATCTCTCCAAGAAGAATTACCAGTATAAAAGTACAGAATGCTGTTATTCTCCTCAAGAAAATGAAAGAAAGAAAACTACCATTATTTTAAGAGAGTAAAATCACTTCATAGCTACTCTGAGCTCTGGACTTGATGGAAAACTGTGCCATCTCTTATTCTCTGCAATGATACCATGCGATTTAGAAAGGTTTTGAAGTCTGCAATTCGCTGTTGCTCTTAATGATTCTCTTTAAATGTCTAGAAGATGATTTCAGAATGGGAGCAAGTGCTCTAAAATTCTTAGGCCACTCAACTGACACATACATTCAAATACTGAAAACTTGTCTTCAGTTCTCAAGAAAGAGCCAAGTAATTGGTAGGTGTAGTACTTAACTATCACTTCAACTGCCTACAACTGACTCATCTTGAAGAAGAGGGGGGAAGCACTTATATGTAAGCACCAAATTGTTTTTCCCACCTGTCTTATTAAAGACAATCAGCCCAGATATCAGGCTAAAGGTCTAACTTGGCAGAATTTAAAGATGAGGAAAGTTATTATTATTTTTTTTATAGTTTTTATTGTGCTTTAAGTGAAAGTTTACAAATCAAGTCAGTCTCACACAAAAACTCATATACACCTTGCTACATACTCCCAATGACTCTCCCCCTGATGAAACAGCCCGCTCTCTCCCTCCACTCTCTCTTTTCGTATCCATTTCACCAGCTTCTAATCCCCTCTACCCTCTCATCTCCCCTCCAGGCAGGAGATGCCAACATAGTCTCAAGTGTCCACCTGATCCAAGAAGCTCACTCCTCACCAGCATCCCTCTTCAACCCATTGTCCAGTCCAATCCATGTCTGAAGAGTTGGCTTCGGGAATGATTCCTGTCCTGGGCCAACAGATGGTCTGGGGACCGTGACCACCAGGGTCCCTCTAGTCTCACTCAGACTATTAAGTCTGGTCTTTTTATAAGAATTTGGGGTCTGCATCCCACTGCTCTCCTGCTCCCTCAGGGGTTCTCTGTTGTGTTCCCTGTCAGGGTGGTCATCAGTTGTAGCCAGGCACCAACTAGTTCTTCTGGTCTCAGGATGATGTAGTCTCTGGTTCATGTTGCCCTTTCTGTCTCTTGGGCTCCTAATTACCTTGTGTCCTTGGTGTTCTTCGTTCTCCTTTGATCCAGGTGGGTTGAGACCAATTGATGCATCTTAGATGGCTGCTTGCTAGCGTTTAAGACCCCACACACCACTTTTCAAAGTGGGATGCAGAGAGTTTTCTTAATAGATTTTATTATGCCAATAGACTTAGATGTCCCCTGCAACCATGGTCCCCAAACCCCTGCCCCTGCTACACTGGCCTTCGAAGCATTCAGTTTACTCAGGAAACTTCTTTGTTTTTCATTTAGTCCAGTTGTGCTGACCTTCCCTGTATTGTGTGTTGTCTTCCCTTCACCTAAAGTTGTTGTTGTTGTTGTTAGGTGTCGTCGAGTCGGTTCCCGACGTGTCTGTCAGTTTGTCGTACTGTGGGGGCTTGTGTGTTGCTGTGATGCTAGAAGCTATGCCACCGGTATTCAGATACCAGCAGGGTCACCCATGGAGGACAGGTTTCAGCTGAGCTTCCAGACTAAGATAGACTAGGAAGAAGGACCTGGCAGTCTACTTCTGAAAAGCATTAGCCAGTGAAAACCTTATGAATAGCAGTGGAACATTGTCTGACATAGTGCTGGAAGATGAGCTCCCGAGGTTGGAAAGCACTCAAAAGATGACTAGGGAAGAGCTGCCTCCTCAAGGTAGAGTCGACCTTAATGACGTGGATGGAGTAAAGCTTTTGAGACCTTCACTTAAAGTAGGGAAAGTTATTTTTATTGTTGTTGTTGAAAAGCTTCAGAGGAAGAGACGGTCTCAATGACAGTCAAGGATGGTGAGTACATTTTGTTTTGTTGTCATTACCCAGCAAAATTTGAACTCTTCCTTTCCATGATTGATTTTTTTTTGAAAAGCAGAAAGAAACTTAATATCAGCTGATTTTTCTCATATGTAGTAACTTCACATAAATTAAATTTTTAAGGGAGAATAGATCAAAGAGGTAGTTTTAAGAGTTGTAGACTAATAAAATATTCATACACTTATCATAATTACTACCTTTAATCTGTGTAGTAACTGCATCTATATCCATGTATCATATAAATGGAATCCCAAACATTTTCAAGAGTCTAAGTTCCAGAAGTATAACCAGAAAGCTCAAACTCAACACTTCCTCCCACAAAATGAAAAATAAATAAATAAAGGATTGTATTCAGCTGGCAAAGCAAAAGCATATACATTATTCCTTCTCTACCAAAAAGTCATTGAAATGACAGTCCTGCCTAAGACGATATCACAGTAAAAGGTTACACAATTGAATAGAGTAAGATCCCACATGAGTAGGCCAACCAAGCAAGAGATTTAGCACTAGGTAAGAATTTGATATAATGGAATTACAAACTGAAACAGAATATAAACTGATCATATTTCAACTGATTAAAGATAAAAAAAATTAGAAATCACAAATAAAAACAAGTAAGGAGAGGTGGAAGCAGTTTTTTTTTTAATAACTCTCATGCTGAATTCTCTAGAGAAGCAAAATCAGTAAAGCATATAAATATATATACAGAGATATGTATTTATACCAAGGAAATGGCTCACGCATCTGTAGAGGATGGAACCTCCAAAGTCCGTGAGTTAGGACAGAGACTTCTGATTCATGGAGCCACAGGAGCTGGTGAACCCAACATTGTCAGATCCGACAGCAGGGCTCTGGCTCACAGGCTGCAGAGATTGATGAATCCCAAGATCGGCAGGCAAGACCACAGGTAAGCTGCTAGCTCAAGACCCAAGAACCGGAGGTCAGATGATCAGGAGCCAGCTGCAGGATCCAAAGTGAGCAAAAGCCATGAGCTTTGCCAGAATGCCTACTTATATTTGATGCAGGCCACAGGCCTGAGGCAATTCCCTTTCAAGCGATTCTCTACTCACAGCAGACTCTGTTATGGAGGTGATCAAATTATATCAAACATCATATGGAAGTGATCACAGCATCATATGACTGCCAGACTACATCATAACTGCCAAACCACTGAGAATCATGGCCCAGCCAAGTTGGTACACGACCTTAACCTTCACAGTCCACCCCTTGTCAACTTGGCACCTGTACACATTTCCTTAAATCATACATAATCTCTGAAAAAAGGCAATTATAAAATTATACTTGTACCTCACATAACACAACAAACACACATACAACCAAAAATGCACTAACCCTGTTTAGAACCTTAACCATCACAATAAGGAAAACATAAAAGTACTAAAAACCAGAGAGGGACCCAATATTTGATCTAAATATTGGAGCTAAAGGAAGAAGTTGGTATCAAATTGATGTAAAAATAGTACTATGTAAAACTACTAGCCAAAATAAATAAAAAATTAAAATCTATTCTTTGCAAGAAAGCCTCTAGGTATTCCCAGCTCAGAATCAGCAAATGCAAAGGACACTCGTAGATCACTGAAGGTTATCATCTCATTAATGAGATAATAAATCTATCAATTTCTAATATGTAGGCCTGTCTGATCTCTAACTCTTCTCCCTGAGTAGTTTGTGGCTATGGTGTTTGTACTCAAAAGAATGCATTTAGTAGTACTATATCAACTGAGACTTCTGACATACGAGAAGGGTGTGAGCTGAGGTCAGACAAGAAAATCAGTGCACCAGATAACTTACAATTACCAACACTTCACTTGACATATGTCCCACTTCTTCCCAATCACCAGAGAAATTCTCCAGTCATCAGAACCTTCACCAACTGACAGATTAACAGAGGTTCACCAATATGAAAATGACATAAAGAACCAGCACACAGTTGGGAAAAATCAGCACCATGAAAGAGAGGAATTAATCTCAATAGAAAAATAAATAATTAACACTCTACAAAAGAGAGCTAATAGAAGAAATGGAAGAAAACTTAGAATAAGCATGTTCATATCCATAGAAAAATTTGAAAGCATATTATACCCACTTAAAAGGACTGTTATGAAATAAAAATTTATTGTAGAAATTTCAAATATAGTCATTGAAATTAAAAAAAAAAATTTCAGTAGATATAGATGAATAACATATTGGGTTCAGTCTAAGATGTATAAAGTTATCTAGAAGACAGGATAGAGGAATTCTCCCAGAACACAGTAAAAAAGAACAAACAGAAAGTGGGAGTGAAGAAAAGCCCTTATTCCAACACTCATCTAATAGGACTTTTAGAAAGAAAGAGTACAGGGGATAAAACTTAAGATAACAGCAGACATTACTATTGGACACGAAAAATTTGCTTTTCCTCCTCATATTTCACATTCAAATTCATCAGTTAGTGCCCTGTCCAATTTATACCTAGCAACCAGAGTGAATTTTTAAATATAAATAACACCATCCATTTTATTCCTTGATTAAGTCATTAGTTTCTTCCCATTGTATGTAGAGAAAAATAATCTAACTCCTTGACTTGATTTCTCCCTTGGTTACCTCTCAAGCCTCCTGTCAGTTCATTCTTCCTTTCTTCATTATACCCAGATTACACTGGTTCTCCATTATTTCCCGTAAACTTTAAGTAATTTCTTTTCTCATGTCCTTTGAGTTTTCTGTTCCTCATGCTTGAGCTACTTCCCCCAACTCATACTCAAGCTTTGCACAAATCTGCTTCTTACTCAACCTTTACAAATCAGATTATATATCATCTTCTTAGGGAAGCTTATCTTCATCACCATAACTATTTAAATCTTTCTACTATCCTTTATCATAGCATGTTGTGTATTTCCTTTACAAACTTCTCAGGATCTGCAGTTTAATATTTTAACTTATTATTGTCTAAAATAGTGGAGTATGATTTCCGTGGGAGTAAGGATCTTCTATGTCTGGTTCCTCATCGTATCTCCAGCATTTAGCACAGTGTGAGCCTAATAGAAAATAAATGCTAGATATATTTATTAGATGGGTAAATGCATTATTTCATTTGGAAGAGTGCAGTAAAGGTTCAACAAAATTCATTAAAAAGGACATGTATCTTTAGTTGCAATAATTATACTTACCTATGGTGGAATTTCAGAATTCAAAGGATAAATAGAGCTTACTAAAAAAATTCTGGGGGAAGAAAATTACCTACAAAATATGGCAGTTACGTTGATATCCAACTTTTATTGCCAACACTTGATGCAGTGTTTTCAAAACACTGGGAAAATTATTTTAAATATATAATTTAATACCAAGGTAGACTAGCATGCAATTGTGGAAGCAAAATCTAAAACATTATCATGGAAAAATTTAGGAAGTGCCTGACTCAAAAACACTTTGAAAAAATTACTTGAGGATATACTTCAACAAAACAAATCCAAGCAAAGGAAACAATAGAAGAAACAGTCAAAATTTTAAAAAGAAAAAAAAAAGTAGAACATATAATTAAGCCTAGGTTTTTACTGAGGTGCACTGAAAACAAACAACTGATTATTTTAATATGAGAAGACTAAGGAAGTTGGAAGCAGTGAAAGTGTACCAACGTTCTTAACTTCTGAGAATGAGAATATAAATATTGATTAACTCCTAGACATTCATAGAAAATGTATTTGGGAGGAGTAGCCAGCATGGTGGTATAGACAGAAGCACCATGGCATTCCGCTGCAGCAAAGACCTGAAAAACTAAGTAAAACAGATACAAACATCAATCCTGAAACTCGAAGCACCAAATGAAAGGATAAGGAACTAGATCAAGTAGCAAACGGAAGAAACTGACAGAGAACAAGGAGAGCTACGAAGTGGAGGTCCCTTGCCAACTAACACAGCACAGCTTCAACATCTTAAAGCACAGCCAGTAATGACCCCAGACAGGGAGTACAGGAAGGCAACTTCACAGATATCAAAACACACCTGGCCCACCCATCCTGATTATCAAAACAAAAAAGCAGGATGAAACAAATAAAAATACTATCAATAAATAAAGATAATAATACTTTAATGTCTGGGAGCCAGCAGACAATTTCAAAACATATAAAACAGCAGGACAAGATGGCTCCAGCAAACAACCAAAATAAGGAATCAGATGAACTTCCTGTAGAAGAAAAGGCAGCGGAACTACCTGATATGGAATTCAAAAGACTAACATTAAAGACTCTCCAAGAGATAAACAAAGAGATCAAGGAAAACAAAGACAAAGCGATATAAAAACTCAGGAAAATAACATAAGAACAAAATGTCAAAATAAATAAACAATTAGCAATCTTTCAAAAACAGCAACTAGAAATTCAAAAGGTAAACAACAGAAATTCAGAAATGGACAACTCAACAGAAAATTTTAGGAGCAAATTTGAAACAATGGAAGACAGAATCAGAAAGGTTGAAGACAAATCCCTGAATGCCATTCTGTTTGAGGAAAAATCAGAAAAAAGAATGAAGAAAACCTAAGAATTGTGAGGGATATAATCAAGAGCAAAAATTTGTGTGTGATCAGAGTTCCAGAACAGGAGGAGAAAATGGAAAAAAAAAAAAAAAAAAAGATTGTTGAAGATTTGCTGGCAGAAAACTTTTCCAAGTATCATGAAAGACGAAAAGCTGACCATCCAAGAAGCTCAATGCACGCCATAAAGGACAGACCTTAAAAAAAAGCCACCAAGAAAAATCATAATCACATTTGTCTGAACCAAAGATAAAGAAAAAACAAAAAAAAAAACCCAGTGCCGTCGAGTCGATTCCAACTCATAGCAATCCTATAGGACAGAGTAGAACTGCCCCATAGAGTTTCCAAGGAGCACCTGGCGGATTCGAACTGCCGACCCTTTGGTTAGCAGGCATAGCACTTAACCACTACACCACCAGGGTTTCAAGACAAAGAAAGAATCCTAAAAACAGCTCAAGAGAAATGAAAAGTCACTTACAAAGGGGAAACCCTAAGACTCAGTTCTGATTCTTGGCAGAAACTATGCAAGTAAGAAGGCAGGGGGGAAGACATATATAAAACCTTGAGGGGGAAAAAAAAAAACAAAACTGCCAACCAAGAATAACGTATCCTGCAAAATTCTCTTACAAATACGATTCCAAAATTAGGACATTTCCAGATAAACAGAAATTAAGGGAAATCATAAAAAAAAATTGCTTTTGATTGTATCCCACATAATTCTCAGGTTTTCTTCATTTTTCTTTGTTCTTTTTTTCCGATTTCTCCTCCGAGTTGTATCCAAGTGCTGGTCTTCAATTTCACTGATCCACTCTTCCATGAATTTGTCTGTTTTTTCCTTATTTTTGTCTGCTTTTTGCTTCTACTCTTGGACAACTCTGAATATTAGAGATTTGAATTCCCTATCAGGTAATTCTAGTGCCTTTTCTTCTACTGGAAAGTCATCTGGTGTTTTATTTTGGGCGTCTACTAGAACCATCATATCTTTTTTTTTAATGTTTTGATATTGCCAGTTGTCTTTGGGATATTCAGTAATTATTTTCTTCATTTATTGATTGTAGGTTTGTTTAGTCCTGCTTTTTTGTTTTATTTTGTTGTCTGAGCAGGTGAGCTGTGTGTTTTTTGTTGTTTGCTCATCTGTGGGCACGATAATTTTTACCTCCTTGTCCAATAGGCAGGGCCAGTTGCTCAGCTATGGTGCCTCTCCAGCTGAAGGGGAGAGGCTGGGATGAGTTGTATGTGGCATGTACTAGGCCCAACAGGGTTGGCCGGGAATCAGTGCTGCGGAAGGTTCTGGTAGGCTGTGCCAGTCCTGCTCGAGGATGTGATGTGCAGGTAGGTAGGAAGGAGGGGTGAGGTAGGTTGTGATGTGTGGAGCTAAGATGGACATGGGAAAGACAAGAGAGAGGAGAAACAGTAGTCAAAAACAAACAAACAAAAAGTGTGCTAAGGGAGTTTGTCCTTGGAGCAGAGAGATGAGAAACCAAGAAATGGAGGGAAAAAAAAGAAAAAGGGAAAAAGACAAATAAACAAATAAAATTTGGAAAAGAAAAGCCCCCAGGGATCCCACCGGTGCAGCTATGAAGATCCGAGAAGTGGCTCCCAGTCAGTGCAGTATAGCCTGGCTAGAAGGTGTAGAGATGTCACACAGTGCCAGGTATCCAGGAGACAGGGAAAGAAGGTAAGTACAGAGAGATGAAAAACTGACAAAGGAAGAAAGGCAAAAAGGAAAAATTAGAAAAAAAGAAATGCCCCCAGGGATACCACCGACGCAGCTAAGCAGATTGGGTATAAATGGCTCCCAAGCCGTGCAGTACAGCCCAGCTAGAAGGGGCTCCCAAGCTGCAAAAACAAAAAGGAAACAAACAAACAAAACAAAGCAAAACAACGACACAAAAGCCCCAGGGACCCCATCAGCATGGTGGTGTGTGCCTGGCAAGCAGTTCCCCAGCTGAACGGTCCTTCACTGTCTTTTAAGAAGAAGCAGAGATGGCACAAGGAGCCAGCTCTTTAAGAGAAAGGAGGAGGAGGTGGTAAGAGGCATGGAAGAAACCAAAATAAGAGGAAAAAAGCAATACCAGCAACAAACAAATGTCACTCAGGGAGCCGGCCAGTGTGGGCAGGGTGAATCCAAGCGGCATGGGGCTGAAGCTGGCGCCCCCATCCAAGAGACTGCAGCTGATGGGAAGCAGAGGCGACCGATGGGTGGAAGAAGGGTGAGGTGTGCGAAAGTGTCTGTTGCTGGTTCCCGGTACTCTGTCTCCTGCTGGGAGCTCCTTGAAGTTGCTTTCCCATACTCCCTGTCTGCCTATCATGATGTGGTGGGTGGGGGGGGCAAATCCAAGCAGCATGGACCTTGTAATGAGTGACCAAAGCAAACTATGAAGCAGCAGAGGTTGAGGAGAGAAGAGAAGGACGGGGGATGAGAAAGCATATATCCCTGGTGACCGGATGTTCTGTCTCCTCCTGGGAGCAGTACTCATTGTCCATAGAACTCCAATGTGGTCAGAGCGAATCCCAATAGCATGAGCCCTGTACTTCTGGGCCGGCTGAGCTACCACAGCCAGCTAGGAAGTGGGGAGTTAGAGCAGGGGAAAGGATGGGAGGTGGGAAAGTGTATATCACTGGTTATTGGGTACTCTGTCTCCTGTTGGGAGCTCCGTGAAGCTGCTTTTTCTTACTCCCTGTCCGCTAGTCTCCAACAAGAGTCCAAGATGGCGAATCCATGCTGCATTAGCTGATAGGGGACCTCTGCAAACATCTCTCCTTGATCTCTTCTCTCTGTGAGTTTCTTATTCCATTTGGTGCTTGGCTGAGTTATTTATCTCTTAATTTGAAGCTTAGTATTCCAGGATTGATGTTTGTCTCTGTTTTACTTAGTTTTTCATGTCTTTTCTGTGGAGGGATGGCGTGGTGCGTCTGTCTATAGTGTCACGTTCAGAGAATGATTCATTTTATTGATATATTTGCTTTAGTAAATTCATGCATGTTCATATGTGTGTAAGAAACAGAAAATAAGTAAAAGTTTCAAACATTATTTAAATAACTTATTAATCATGTGTTATGATAACAAAACTCTTAATGATTTCAAAAAGTATAAAATGCAGCAGACATGCTCCCTTATAGCCATGGAATAAAGCTATAAATAAACAACAGAATGAAAATATCTTGCCATTATTCAATAAAAAATTAAGAACAAAAAAAAGTCTTCAAATAATTCTTTCATTAAAAGGGAATTAAAACCTAAACTCATATTTTCTTTAGATATCAACAACCAGAGCACTCATACCAAAAGATACGGAATCTGGCAAAACTGGTGTTCATAGAAAACTTGTTAATTTATTAGTTTATCAAATATGCTTTAAGCACCTACTACAATGAGTCAGATGTTTTTTTCTAAATGCCTGTATAGATTTTTTTTAATCAATAATACCGAGGTAGAATGTATCAACAATAAAATGCACAGTTTTTAAAGGATAGTTAGATGAGTTTTAACAAATGTATACACACAAGTAACCACCACTACAATAACAATATAAAATATTTTATTACTGCAGAAACTTCCATCATGGCCCTTCTCAATCACATTCACATCTCTGGACCCAGGGAACTATGGTTCTGATTTCTAAAACCGTAGGCTAGTTTTGCCAGTTCTTGTGTTGCATACAAATAGAATCAGTCAGTATGCACTCTTTTGTATAAGATTTCTCTCTCTGCCTCTCCTCTTTCTTTTTTCCTGTGTATTGATTCCAAACTTGGATCATATATATATAGAGAGAGAAACATAACAATTCGGATCATACAGGTAGTCCCCAACATACAATGTATTTCAGTTAAGATGAACGGCACTTACGACCATCTGTTTTGTTTTTTTTTTTGTACATCTTATCTTTAGTAATATGCACTACATACAGTGTTGCAGTGCATAACTTGCTGATGTTATTCTCAGATGTTCATTCACAGATGTTCAAAAATCAGATTTATAAAGAGGTTGATAATAAAAAGGCAATAATAAAGAAAAAAAAACAGAAGTATTTGACTTACGTCGCAACTGACTTACCACGGTCTTCGGAATGGAATCCTGTCATGAGTCATGGACTACCTGTATATACTTAGGTATAAAATTCAGGTGTTTTTTTTCATTTATAATCATGAGCTTTCTTCATGTTATTCAAAAGTATGAACGCTTTACCTCGCACCTATGTGAAACTCCAATTTTATTTGTTTCCTCATCATCCTGATTCCCCCTTCACTAACCTTATCACACTTGTAATTATTTGTTTAATATCTGTTATGGATTGAATTGTGTCAGCCCAAAATGTGTGCCAACTTGGTTAGGCCATGATTCCCAGCATTGTGTGATTGTCCACCATTTTGTCTTCTCATGTGATTTTCCTATATGTTATAAATTCTATCTCAGTGATGTTAATGAGTTGAGATTAGTGGCAGTTACATTAATGAGGCAGGATTCAATCTACAAGATTAGGTTATGTCTTCAGTCAATTTCTTTTGAGTCATAAAAGAGAGAAGTGAGCAGAGAGATATGGGGACCTCATACCACCAAGAAAGAAGTGTGAGAGCAAAGGGTATCTTTTGGACCCGGGGTCTCTGCACTGAGAAGCTCCTAGTTCAGTGTAAGATTGATGACAAGGATCTTTCTCTAGAGCCTACAGAGAGAGAAGGACTTCCCCTGCAGCTGACACCCTGAATTTGGACTTTAGCCTACTAGGCTGTGATAGAATACATTCTCTTTGTTAAAGCCATTCATTTGTGGTATTTCTGTTATAGCAGCACTAGATAACTAAGACAGTATCTATATTCCCTGTAAGCTTCATGAAGGCTGCATTGTTTGCCACTGTTTTCTCAGTGCTTAGGGTCTAGCATATATTAAGTTCTCAATAATTGTACAATGAATTTGACATTTCCTTTAGAGAAACATCACTATAAGTATGTTTTATATTTAAAAACTAAGGAAATCACTAGTAATATTTAAAAAAAGATGAATAGTTACCAAATCATGAGAGAAAAATAAAGTAGAAAAGGTAATTGTACAGCAAGAAACCTTACACTTTTCCTTTGCTATTCTTATTTCATTCATGTATGCTAGCAATTAAACAGTGACAAACACTAGTAGGCACTCAGTTGGCATTTATTTTGTAAATGAGTTAATTTAGCAGCATCCTTGGGCTCTACCTAGTAGACATCAGTAGCACTCACAACCCCAAGGCAAGACAATCAAATCATGACAAATTTCCAAATGTCCCCTATGGGGAAAATTTGCCCCCAGATGAGAACCACTTCTCTGAAGTAACAGAACAGCCAGAACACATACTTCACACCCCTCTCATGAACGCAGTTAGGCTAAATAAGATGACCTCATAGAAAGAAGGAAGCTATATGTGTAGTATTCCTTGACTTACAGAGTAAGTTTGGTTCAGTCCACATAACACACATACGATAAGAGTAAAAGTTAGATAGGAGGCTAACTTTATATACTATAGAACTCAAAAAATTAGCAAAGATAAAGTTAAATCTTGGAGCATAAGATAATGAGATATATGAAAGGGATAAAAACTACATCAAATTTTATTTAAATTCTAAGACTTGTGTGTGTATAATATATATGTGTGTGTATATATATCAGTTATTAATTTTTAGAATTATTACCACCAAAGGTATAAACCAGATAAAAATACATGCATATAGATAATTAAAATAGTAGAGAATGTCCTGGACTTCAACTTTGGCTACTTTCTTATCCCAGGTCTTCTGACTCTCAAAACAGCCTCTTCCCTTTATAATACCTTCTGTAACTCTTGAGTAACAGTCAGAAAATAATAGAATTAGAAAATTTATAAAGTGTACCTTTTAATAAAGAGTAAAAAATCAGGATCTTTTGGCATCACTCAAAATGAGTTGGCCAAAGTACTTAACAGAAGCATTAATGTTGGAGGCATACTTGAAAATTATCTCTTGTTGAAATTCAAGGTTTCTTATTACTGTTGCTTTCTACTGGTCATTGCTTATAGTAATATATGTAATGTGCTTCAAATGTTAGTATACATCAGAACCTCCTGAGGCACCAGAGCCTTAACCTCAGGGATTCTAATCAGTAGGTCTGGTATGAGGTTCAGAAACATGCATTTTGAGCAAGCTTCAAGGTATTCTGGTTCAGGGTAATATGGTCTTCAATAAAGGCACAGAAGAGGAAGATTGGAAAGATCTGATAATTTCTTTAAGTGTGACAAGACCAGAGAATGTTGTCTTTCCTTACAGTTTCTGGAAACCACAATAATTACATGTAAAACTGAAAACTCTCTCAGGAGACAAAAAAGAATAGTCACTAAAAGTATTAATAACAGATACCTGAAACTCTACCTGCGGAAAACCTTTCAAATTCAATTTCATATTGATCATTTTAAAGTAGATTCAAAGAATTTGTGATCAGTTTCTTGGAAAAACCTTGGATGGGGAATGAAAAACAGAAAGAATAAGGAATGGCAAAAAGAAAGGAGGTATAATGAAGTAGGAACAGTTCCACTGATAGAATAGAAGCCAGTTTAGTCAAGAAATACCTCTGATAACTAAGGACCAGGAGCTTCAATGACAAGGGACATCATTGGTGATGTCAGATGGATTCTGGCTGAAAGCAAAGAATACCAGAAGGATGTTCACCTGTTTTTTATTGCCTAGGCAAAGGCATTCGACTGTGTGGATCATAACAAATTATGGATAACATTGAGAAGAACGGGAATTCCAGAACACTTAATTGTGCCTATGAGGAAACTGTACATAGATTAAGAGGCAGTCATTCGAACAGAACAAGGGGATACTGAACGGTTTAAAATCAGGAAAGGTGTGTGCCAGCGTTGTATCCTTTCACCATATTTATTCAACATGTATGCTGAGTGAATAATCTGAGAAGCTGATCTATATGAAGAAGAAAGGGGCATCAGGACTGGAGGAAGACTCACTAACAACCTTCCAAATGCAGATGAGACAAGCTTGCTTGCTGAAAGTGAAGAGGACTTGAAGCATTTACTGATGAAGATCAAATACTACAGTCTTCAGTGTGGGTTACACCACAACATAAAGAAAACAAAAATCCTCACAACTGGATCAATAAGCAACATCATGATAAACAGAGAAAAGACTGAGGTACTCAAGGGTTTCATTTTACTTGGATTCACAATCAATATCCATAGAAGCAGAAGTCAAGAAATCAAATGACTCATTGCATTGCACAAATCTGCTGCAAAAGACCTCTATAAAGTGTTAAAAAACAAAGATGTCACTTTGAGGACTAAGGTACACCTGACCCAAGCCACGGTGTTTTCAATTGCCTCATATCCATGGGAAAGATAGACAATGAATAAGGAAGACAGAAGAATTGACGCCTTTGAGTTGTGGTGTTGGTGAAGAATATTGACTATACCATGGACTGCCAAAAGAATGAACAAATGTGTCTTGGAGGAAGTGCAGCCAGAATGCTCCTTGGAAGCGGGGATGATGAGACTTCGTCTCATATACTCTGAACATGTTATCAGGAAGGATCAGTCCCTGGAGAAGGACATTACACTATGTAAGGTGGAGGGTCAGAGAAAAAGAAGAAGACCCTCAATGAGACAGATTGGCACAGTGGCTTTTAACAATGGACTCAAGCATAACAACAATCATGAGGGTGGCACAGAACCGGGCAGTATTTTGTTCTGTTGTACACATGGCCACTTTGAGCCAGAACTGACTTGACGGCACCTAACAGAAGCTTCGGTAGGGTTTCTTCAAGAAATGATATAAGATGATAATGATCTAAAAAACCCAGTGCCGTCTAGGATGCATTTATTTCTAGGGGAAAAAATTATCTACAGAATTATCTAGATCCATTTCCAGAGAGCTCCTAAGTGAGAAAATCCTTCTCAAATAGTATCTGATTACCATACTGAGTGGAGGTAACTTAGGAAATTTCAGCCATTCACCACACACTGAAAAGTGATCAGTTATAGGGCCAAAAGGATCACTGAAATGAGTAGTGGTATAAAGTTGAAAGAAACATTAATGAGAGAATGAACATTTTTTTCAATAATTTTTATTGTGTTTTAAGTGAAATTTTACAAATCAAGTCAGTCTCTCACACAAAAACCCATATACACCTTGCTACACACTCCCAATTACTCTCGCCCTAATAAGATGGCCCGCTCTCTCCCTCCACTGAGAGAATGAACATTTTAAGCGTCAGCAGATAATCCTCATAAATGCTAGGTGTTTCTCATTTGTCCATTGTATTAGTTTCCTGAATTACCACAAACTTGGTGGCTTAAAACAACATAAATTTACTCTCTCACAGTTCCAGAGCCCAGACATTTGAAATCAAGCTGTTGACATGACTATGCTTCTTCCAAAGGCTCTTGGGAAAATTCTGTTTCTTGCCTCTTCTAGCTTCTGGTGTTTGTCAGCTTTCTTGGCTAGTAGCCACATAACTCCAGTCTCTGCCCCTGTCTTCACATTGGCTCCTCCACTCTGCTATCTTCTCTGTGTATCACTTGTAAAGACACTTTATATCCCATTTAATTCCCACCCAGATATAACAGGATGATCTCCTCATCTCAAAATCTTTCAATTAACTACATCTGCAAAGATCCTTTTTGTAAATAAGGTAACATTTAGAGGTTCTCTGTATTAGGACATGGATATACATTTGAGTGGGATCATTATTCAACCCACTATACCCCAAAATATACAAATCTGAAAATAGCCAGATTTTAAATTAAATCTGATAAACTGGATCTTGTGAGGAGGTCCAAAGGTTAATAGGGAATTAACGCTAGGTGCATGACATTGACAAAATAATTTTTTTTAATTTTGATTTTTTTAAGTGAAAGTATAAAAATCAAGTCAGTCTCTCACACACAAACTTATATACACCTTGCTACATACTCACAATTACTCTCCCCCTAAGACAGCCCACTCCCTCACTCTACTCTCTCTTTTCCTGTCATTTTGCCAGCTTCTAACTTTTTTTTTTTTAACACCCTCTACCCTCTCATCTCCCCTCCATACAGGAGATGGCAACACAGGCTTAAGTGGCGACCTGATCCAAGAAGTTCACTCCTCACCAGCATCCCTCTCCATCCCATTGTCCACTCCAATTCCTGTCTGAAGAGTTGGCTTTAGGAATGGTTCCTGTCCTCGGCCAACAGAAGATCTGGAGACCATGACCACTGGGGTCCTTCTACTCTCAGTCAGACCATTAAGTCTGGTCTTTTTAGGAGAATTTGGGGTCTGCATCTTACTGCTCTGCTGCTCCCTCAGGGGTTCTCTGTTTTGTCCCCTGTCAGGGCAGTCATCAGTTGTAGCCAGGCACCATCTAGTTCTTCTGGTCTCTGGTTTATGTGGCCCTTTCTATCTCTTGGGCTCATAATTACCTTGTGTCCTTGGTGTTCTTCATTCTCCTTTGATCCAGGTGGGTTGAGACCAATTGACACATCTTAGATGGCCACTTGCTAGCATTTAAGACCCCAGACGTCACTGACCAAAGTGGGATGCAGAATGTTTTCTTAATAAATTTTATGATGCCAATTCACTTACAGGTCACCTGAAACCATGGTCCCCAAATGCCCGCTGTTGCTAACACTGGCCTTCGAGGCATTCCGTTTATTCAGGAAACATCTTTGATCTTGGTTTAGTCCAGTTGTGCTGACCTCGCCTGTATTGTGTATTGTCTTTCCTGTCACCTAAAGTAGTTCTTATCTACTATCTAATTAGTGAATACTCTTCCCCCATCCTATCTCCCCCCTCTCGTAACCATCAAAGAATATTTTCTTCTCTGTTTAAACTATTTCTTGAGTTCTTATAATAGTGGTCTCTTACAATATTTGTCCTTTTGCAACTGACTAATTTCACTCAGCATAATGCCTTCCAGGTTCCTCCATGTTATGAAATGTTTCACAGAACCCTCACTGTTCTTTATTAATGCATAGTATTCCATTGTGTGAATATACCATAATTTATTTATCCATTTATCTGTCGATGGGCACCTTGGTTGCTTCCATCTTTTTGCTATTGTAAACAGTACTGCAATGAATATGGGTGTGCATATATCTGTTTGTGTAAAGGTTCTTATTTCTCTAGGATATATTCCAAGGAGTGGGATTGCTGGATTGTACTGTAGTTCTGTTTATAGCTTTTTAAGGAAGTGCCAAATTGATTTCCAAAGTGGTTGTACCATTTGACATTCGCATCGGCAGTGTATAAGAGTTCTAGTCTCTCCACAACCTTGCCAACATTTATTATTTTGTGTTTTTTGCATTAATGCCAGCCTTGTTGGAGTGAGATGAAATCTCATTGTAGTTTTGATTTGCATTTCTCTAATGGCTAATGATCGTGAGCATTTCCTCATGTATCTGTTAGCTACCTGAATGTCTTCTTTAGTGAAGTGTCTGTTTATACATTTTTTAATTGGGTATTTGTTTTTTGCAGTTGAGTTTTTACAGTATCATGTAGATTTTAGAGATAAGGCACTGATTGGAAATGTCATAGATAAAAGCTTTGTCCTAGTCTGAAGGTAATCTTTTTACTCTTTTGGCTAAGTCTTTGGATAACCATAAATGTTTACTTTTTACCAACTTCCAGTTAACTAGCTTATCTTCTGGTGTTTGTGCATTGTTAGTAATGTTTTGTATACTGTTTGTGCCATGTATTAGGGCTCCGAACGTTGTCCCTATTTTTCCTTCCATGATCTGTATCATTTTAGAGTTTATATTTAGGTCTTTGATCGATTTTGAGCTTGTTTTTGTGCATGGGGTGAGGTATGGGTCTTGTTTGATTTTTTTGCAGATGGATATCCAGTTATGCCACCACCATTTGTTAAAAAGACTGGCTTTTCCCCATTTAACTGCTTTGGGCCCTTTGTCAAAAATCAGCTGCTCATATGTGGATGGATTTACGTCTGGATTCTCAATTCTGTTCCATTGGTCTATGTATCTGTTCTTTTACCAGTAGCAGGCTGTTTTGACAACTGTGGCGGTATAATAGTTTCTAAAATCAAGTAGAGTAAGGCCTCCACTTTGTTCTTCTTTTTCAGTAATGCCTTACTTATCCGGGGCTTCTTTCCCTTCCAAATGAAGTTGGTGATTTGTTTCTCCATCTGATTAAGAAATTTCGTTGGAATTTGGATTGGAATTGCATTAAATGTATAGATCGCCTTTGGTAGAACAGATATTTTTATAATGTTAAGTCTTCCTATCCATGAGCAAGGCATGTTTTTCTACTATGTAGGTCTCTTTTAGTTTCTTGCAGAAGTGTTTTCTTTGTATAAGTCTTTTACATCTCTGTTGAGTTTTATTCCTAAGTATTTTATCTTCTTGGTGGCTACTGTAAAGGGTATTGATTTGGTGGTTTCCTGTTCGATGTTCTCTTTGTTGGTGTAGAGGTATCCAACTGATTTTTGTATGTTTATCTTGTATCCCGATACTCTGCTGAACTCTGCTATTAGTTTCAGTAGTTTTCTGGAGGATTCCTTAGGATTTTCTGTGTATAAGATCATGTCATCTGCAAATTGAGATACTTTTACTTTTTCCTTGCCAATCTGGATGCTCTTTAACTCTTTATCTAGCGTAATTACTCTGGCTAGGACCTCCAGCACAATGTTGAATAAGAGTGGTGATAAAGGGCATCTTATCGGGTTCCTAATCTCAGTGGGAATGCTTTCAGTCTCTCTACATTTAGGGTGATGTTGGCTGTTGGCTTTGTATAAATGCCCTTTATTATGTCGAGGAATTTTCCTTCTATTCCTATTTTGCTGAGAGTTTTTATCATGAATGAGTGTTGAACTTTGTCAAATGTCTTTTCTGCATCAATTGATAAAATCATGTGTTTCTTGTCTTTTGTTTTATTTATGTGGTAGATTACATTAATCGTTTTTCTAATGTTGAACCATCCCTGCATACCTGGTATGAATCCCACTTGGTCATGGTGAATTATTTTTTGGAGATGTTGAATTCTATTGGCTAGAAATTTGTTGAGGATTTTTGCATCTAAGTTCATGAGAGACATAGGTGTGTAATTTTTTTGTGTGTGTGGCATCTTTACCTGGTTTTTATATCAGGGATATGCTGGCTTCATAGAATGAGTTGGGGAGTATTCCGTCCTTTTCTATGCTCTGAAATACCTTTAGTAGTAGTGGTGTTAACTCTTCTCTGAAAGTTTGGTAGAACTCTGCAGTAACGCCATCTGGGCCAGGACTTTTTTTTTTGTTGGGAGTTTTTTGATTACCTTTTCAATCTCTTCTTTTTATTAATAATTTATTAATAATAAATTAATATTGCCACTCCTCTTTTTTATAGGTAATATGTTTCTAGGAATTCATCTATTTCTTCTAGGTTTCCAATTTTGTTAGAGTGCACTTTTTCATAGTAATCTGATATGATTCTTTTAATTTCAGTTGGGTCTGTTGTAATATCGCCCATCTCATTTCTTATTCAGGTTATTTGCTTCATCTCCTGTTTTTCTTTTGTCAGTTTGGCCAATGTTTTATCAAATTTGTTAATTTTTTCAAAGAACCAGCTTTTGGTCTTGTTAATTCTTTCAATTATATTACTGTTTTCTATTTCATTTAGTTCAGCTCGAATTTTATTATTTGTTTTCTTCTGTTGCCTGAGGGTTTCTTTTGTTGCTTTCTTTCTATTTGTTCAAGTTGTAGGGATAGTTCTTTGATGTTGGCCCTTTCTTCTTTTTGGATGTGTGCATTTATTGATATAAATTGGTCTCTGAGCACCACTTTTGCTGTGTCCCAAAGGTTCTGATAAGAAGTGTTTTGATTCTCACTGGATTCTATGAATTTCTTTATTCCATCCTTAATGTTTTCTATAACCCAGTCATTTTTAAGCAGAGTATTGTTTAGTTTCCAAGTGTTTGATTTATTTTCCCTGCTTTTTCTGTGATTGATTTCCACTTATGTGGTCTTATGGTCAGAGAAGATGCTTTGTAATATTTCAATGTTTTGGATTCTGCTAAGGCTTGCTTTATGACCTCATATGTGGTCTATTCTCATTGAAATTTCTAGGGGCCCAGTAGTGTGGGGCATGTCGAGATACTCCTTCTAAGGTGAAGTATAGGTTGTTGCATCTGGCCCCTCCTACAACTAAAAAGGAGGTGAGCCTCTTTGAATTTTAGAGGCAACATATCCCTCATTTGTGTGTGCTACTCTGGACTATATATCAAGTGACTCAAAAAGCTGCTAGTTTTGAGTGAAGCCCAGAACAAGAAAAGGCACTGCAACAGATCCAGGCTGCTGTGCAAGCTTCTCTGCCACTTAGGCCATATGATTCAGCTGATTCAATGGTGCTTAGTGCCAGTGGCAGAAAGAGATACTGTTTGGAGCCTTTGGCAGGCCCCTATTGGTGAATCACAGCTCAGACACAGGATTTTAGATCAAAGCTCTGACATCCTCTGCAGATAACTACTCTCCTTTTGAGAAACAGATTTGGCTTGTTGCTGGGCCTTAGTAGAGACTGAACCCTTAAGCATGGATCACGAAGTTATCATTTAGCTTGAGATGCCCATCATGAACTGGGTGTTGTCTGACCCACAGAGTCATAAATTTGGAGATGCACAGCAGCACTCCATCATTAAATGGAAGTGGTATATACATGTAAAAATGGTGTGAGGGCAGTGTCTGACCTCCTCCAACCCCACAGGGGGGAAGGAGAACCAAGATCAACAGCACAAGACTGACTCCCATGACACAGAGGCTAGACAAGCCTCCTCTCTGTGCCATCTTTACCAATTTTGACAGCAACTGTCCCTCCCACAGCACTCTCTACCGGATTTGGTAATTCATATCAAAGGCCACACAGAACTCACCGACCATACTCATGATTATGGGGTTTATTAGGGAAGTAACAGTTACAATTCAGGCTCAGAAACACCCGGGATACAATTCTCCCATCAGGACAGCCTCTTCCCAACCATGCTCCCAGGCATGCTTCTCCCTCGCCCAAAGGCATTCAGCTTTCTCTCTCCATGGGCCAGGAAGCCCACCATGCCGCCTCCTGCTGCCAGGTCTCTCCTGCCACTGCTTCTCACCAACTTCAGGGTTACAGCTTTCTCTCTGTCTCCTGGTCCCAGGAGCCTCCCAGCACAGGGATCCAAGTCCAAAGGAAGCACCAGCTCCTGGCTGTTCTTCTCTGCCGGTGGTAGGATTCTCTTTCTCACCTCTGGAGTCATTCACTTCAAGTCCAGCAGGATGATAAAGCTGACCAATGCCTTTGGTGAGCCACAATTTACCCTATCACAAAGCCCCGTCCAACCACCTGGGTGGGAGTTACAAGACCATGACGAGAAAGGCCACGCAAAACTATCCGTTACACCACAATACAAGATCTAACTGGAGTAGGTCGTGAAGGACCATGTAAGTTGCACGTAGAAGTGGCTCAAAGCCCATGCTCCCGATTCTTGTCACATTACTTTCCCTCTCACAGTCTGCACCTACGGCCTCATGGGGAGTTCCTTACAATCAGTTTACTGAAGAAGAGAAAACTTGTGCCTGGTTTACAAATGGTTCTGTGCAATATGTGTCTCCACATGAAAATGGGCAGCAATAGCACTGCAGCGCATTTATGGCACCCTCCTGAAGCACAGTGATGAAGGAAAATCCTCCCAGTGGGTATAACAATAAGCAGTGCACTTATTATTTTTGTTAGGTGCCATCCAGTCAATTCCAACTTAGAGTGACCCTATGTAAAACAGAATGAAACACTGTCTGGTCCTGTGCCATACTCACAATCACTGTTATGCTTGAGCCCACTGTTGCAGCCACTGTGTCAATCCATCTCATTGAGGGTCTTCCTCTTTCACTGACCCTCTACTTTACCTAGCATGACGTCTTTCTCTAGGGATTGATCCCTCCTGATAATATGTCCAAAGTATATGAGACATAGTCTCACCATCCTTGCTTCTAAGGGGCATTCTGGTTGTATCTCTTCCAAGACCGATTTGTTCATTCTTTTGGCAGTCCATAGTATATTCAATATTCTTCACAAACACCACAACTCAAAGGTGTCAGTTCTTCTTTGGTCTTCCTTATTAATCGTTCACCTTTCATATGCATATAAGGCTATTGAAAACACCATGGATTGGGTCAAGTGCACCTTAGTCTTCAAGTTGACATCTTTTCCTTTCAACATTTTAAAGAAGGTGTTTGCAGCAGATTTGCCCAATAAAATGTGTCTTTTGATTTCTTGACTACTGCTTCCATGGGTGTTGATTGTGGACCCAAGTAAAACGAAATCTTTGACAACTTCAATCTTTTCTCTGTTTATCATTATGTTGCTTATGGGTCTAGTTGTGAGGATTTTTTTTTTCTTTATACTGAGGTGTAATCCCTATTGAAGGCTGTGGTCTTTGATCTTCATCAGTAAATGCTTCAAGTCCTCTTCACTTTCAGCAAGCAAGGTTGTGTCATATGCATAAGGCAGGTTGTTAATGAGTCTTCCTCCAATCCTGATGCCCTGTTCTTCATACAGTCCAGCTTCTCAGATTATTTGCTTAGCATGCAGATTGAACAGGTATGGTGAAAGGATACAACCCTGACGCACACCTTTCCTGACTTTAAACCACTCAGTATCCCCTTGATCTGTCCGAACAACTACCTCTTGACCTATGTACAGGCTCTTCGTTAGCACAATTAAGTGTTCTGGAATTATGATTCTTTGCAATGTTATCCATAATTTGCTTTGATTCACACAGTTGAATGCCTTTGCATAGTCAATAAAACACAGGTAAACATCTTTCTGGTATCCTCTGTTTTCAGCCAGGATCCCTCTGATATCAATTATGACATCCTGGTTCCATGCCCTCTTCTGAATCTGACTGAAATGTCTGGAAGTTCCCTGTTGATATACTGCTGCAGCCACTTTTGAAATACCTTCAGCAAAATTTTACTTGTGTGTGATATTAATGATATTGCTTGATAATTTTCACATTCAGTTGGATCACCTTTCTTGGGAATAGGCATAAATATGGATCTCTTTTTTTTTTCTAGTCAGTTGTTTAGGTAGCTGTCTTTCAAATTTCTTGGCATAGATGAGTGAGTACTTCCAGAGATGCGTCTGTCTGTTGAAACATCTCAATTGGTATACCGTCATTTATGGAAGCCTTGTTTTTCACCAATGCCCTCATTACAGCTTGGACTTCTTCCTTCAATACCATCGGTTCCTGACCATATGCTATCTCCTGAAATGGCTAAACATAGACCAATTATTTTTGGTACAGTGCCTTTGTGTATTCCTTCCATCTTCTTTTAATGCTTCCTGACTTGTTTAATATTTTCCATGTAGAATCCTTTGATATTGCAACTTGAGGCTTCAATTTTTTTCTTCAGTTCTTTCAGTTTGAGAAATGCCTAGTGTGTTCTATCCTTTGGTTTTCTAACTCCAGGTGTTTGAGAAGTCATTGTAATATTTACTTTGTCTAATCGAGCCACCCTTTGAAATCTTCTGTTCAACTCTTTTACTTCATCATGTGTTCCTTTTGCTTTAGTTACTAGACATTGAAAAGCAAGTTCCGGAGTCTGTTCTGATATCCATTTTGGCCTTTTCTTTCTTTCCTGCCTTTTTAGCGACCTCTAGCTTCTTCATGTGTGATATCCTTGATGTCATCTCACAACTTGTCTGGTCTTCAGCCATTAGTGTTCAGCATGTCAAATCTATTCTTGAAATGGTCTCTAAATTCAGGTGGGATACACTGAAGGTTGTACTTTGGTTCTTGTGAACTTGTTCTAATTTTCTTCAGTTTCAACTTGAACTTGCGTATGTGCAAATGGTGGTCTCTTCTGCAGTCGGCCCCTGGCCTTCTTTTGACTGATGATATTGAGTTTTCCATTGTCTCTTTCCACAAATGTAGTCTATTAAACTCCTATATATTCCATTTGGCAAGGTCCACATGTATAGTCACCATTTATGTTGTTGAAAAAGGGTATTTGCAATGAAGATGTTGGTCTTACAAAATTCTGTCTCGTGGTCTCTGGCACCATTTCTATCACCAAGGCCATATTTTCCAACTACCAATCCTCTTTCTTTGTTTCCAGTCTTCGCATTCCAGTTACCAGCAATTATCATTGTGTTCTGATCACATGTTCAGACAATTTCGGACTGCAGAAGTTGGTAAAAATCTTCAATTTCCTCATTTTTGGCCTTAGTGGTTGGTGAGTAAATTTGAATAATAGTCGTATTAACTGGTCTTCCTTGTAGGCATATGGATACTATCCTATCAGTGACAGTGTTGTACTTCAGCATAGATGTCTAAATGTTCTTTTTGACGATAAATGCAACACCATTCCTCTTCAATTTGTCATTCCTGGCAAAGTAGACCATATGCTTGCCCAATTCAAAATGACAATACCAGTCTATTCCAGCTCACTAATGGCTAGGATATCAATGTTTATGCCCTTCAATTTCATTTTCGACAATTTCCAATTTTCCTAGATTCATAGGTCGTACATTCTACATTCTGATTTTTATGGATGTTTGCAGTTGTTTCTTCTCATTTTGAGTTGTGCCACATCAGCAAATGAAGGTTCTGAAAGCTTAACTCCATCCATGTCATTAACATCGATTCTAATTTGAGGAGGCAGCTTTTTCCCAGTTGTATTTTGAGTGCCTTCCAATCTGAAGGACTCATCTTCTAGCGCTATATCAGACAGTGTTTTGCTGCTATTCATAAGGTTTTAACCTGCTAATTCTTTTCAGAAGTAGACCACCGGGTCCTTCTTCCTAGTCTATCTTAGTCTGGAAGCTTAGCTGAAACCTGTCCACCATGTGTGACCTGGCTGGTATTTGACTACCTGTAGCATAACTTCCAGCATCACAGCAACACGCAAGCCCCCACAGTATGACAAACAGACAGATGCCGTGCACCTCATTTTTTATTTTTCTTGTAAGGAGAAATGGTCAGATGTGCAATTGTATACTGAATCATGGATTCTGGCCAATGGTTTGGCTGGATGGTCAGGAACATTATTGGAAAATTGGTGACATGGAGGTGTAGGGAAGAGGTATGTGGATAGACCTCTCTGAATAGTCCAAAGAAGTAAAGATATTTATGTATCTTGTGACCAATCAGTAAAGGTTGACCTTGGCAGAGGAGGATTTTAACAATGAAGTGAATAAGATGATGCGTTCTGTGGAAACCAGTCAGTCTCTTTCCCCAGCAACTCCTGCCATTGCTCAATTAGCTCATGAACAAAGTGGCCGTGGTGGCAGGGATGGAGGTTATGGATGGGCTAAACAACATGGACTTCCACTCACCAAGGCCACAGCCACTGCTTAGTGCCCAATTTGCTAACAACAGAGACCAATACTAAGTCCTCAATATAATACCAATTCTCAGTGGCAAGTTGGTTAGATTGAACCACTTCCATCATGGAAAGGGCATCCTTTTGTTCTTATTGGGATAGACACTCTGGATACGAATTTGCCTTCCTTGCATGTAATGCTTCTGCCAAAAGTACCATTCATGGACTTACAGTATGCCTTATCCAACGTCATGGTATCCTACACAGCATTGTCTTGGATCAAGAGACTCACTTCACAGCAATGAAGTGCGGCAATGGTTTCATGCTCATGGAATTCACGGCTCTTACCATGTTCCCCATTGTCCTGAAGTAGCTGGCTTGATAGGATGATGGGATGACCTAACTTTTAAAGATACAATTAAGGTGCCTTCTGGATGGTAATACCTTGCAGGGCTGGGGCAGTGTTCTCCAGGAAGCTGTATATGCTCTAAACCAGTGTCCAATATATGGTGCTATACTCCCATAGCCAGGATTCATGGTTCCAAGAATCAAGAGGTGGGTATGGGAGTGGCACCGCTCACTCTTAGTCCTAGTGACCCACTTATAAAGTTTTTGTTTCCTGTTCTCATGATACTATGCTTGTGGTTTTAGAAGTCTTAGTTCCAGAGGGAGGAATGTTTCCACCTGGAGACACAACATGAATTCAATTTAACTGGAAGTTAAGAAAGCCATCCAGCCAATTTGGGTTCCTCATCCCTCTGGATCAACAGGCAACAAATGGAGTTACCATATTGGCTGGTGTGACTGACCTTGACTACCAAGAGGAAATTGGACTGATGTTGCATAAAAGAGGTAAAAAGGAGTATGTCTGAAATACAGGAGATTCCTTAGGGAGTCTCTTAGTACTGCCATGCCCTGTGATTAAAGTTAATGAAAAACTGCAACAATTCAATGCTGACTTGACTACTAATGGCCCAGAACCTTCGGGAATGAAGTTTTGGGTCAACACACCAGGCAAAGAACCATATCCAGCTGAGGTCCTTGCTGAGGGCAAAGAAATATGGAATGTGTAGTTAAAGAAGGTAGTTCTAAATACCAGCTTCAACCACATGACAGGTGCAGAAACAAGGACTGTAATTGTTATTAGTATTTCTTCCATTTTTTTATATGTGTGTGTACGTAGATATGTATCAGTAGTAAATATCTTTGTTTTCTTCCCGCCCTTATCACATTACTTATTGTAAGATACAAGATGTGAACGGGACTAGTGCGTTTGCAGTTTTACACATGTTAAGTACAAGTATGACTCTAGGATTGCATTTATTTGGAGATTATGTATAGTTTAAGGAGATGTGTATTGGTGCCAATTGACAAGTGGTGGATCGTGATGGTTAACGGCATGTATCACCTTGGTCAGACTATGATTCTTAATGGTTTGGCAGACACAATGTAATCACCTCCCACTTTGTGATCTGGTGTGAACAGCCAATCAATTGAAAGAGGAGTTTCCTTGGTGGTGTGGCCAGCATCCAAGATGTAAATGGATGCTCTAGCAAAACTCACTCTGTTTCGATCTTGAACTTTTTCTCATCACTTGACCTCTGGTTCTTGGGATGTGAGAAGCCTTCAGTCTGCCACCTGGCCTGCAAATTTTAGATTTGTCAGCCCTTGCAACCACATGAACTAGTAGGAGCCTTCAGCCTGCCAGAAGCCTTCAGCCTGCTGCCTGACCCATGGATTTGGTTGGAACCTGCCATTCCCCACAATTTTGTGAGCCATTCTCTTGAAGTAAATTTATCTCTCTCTCTCTCTTTCTCTATACATACATATGTATATATACGCTTCACTGGTTTTGCTCCCCCAGAGAAACCAGACTGAGACAGGGGAGTTCTGCTTCAGAACAAGATGCAGTAACAGGGATAGTATTTACCCCCTAGCCCCAAACAAACAAAAAGCAGACAAAATATGTGAAACAGTGGTTTTTAAGATACTGGAAGTCAAGCAAAAAAAGACAGTGATTCCTAAGAAATGGGAAATAAGCAAGGTGAGTTCACTGCATTGAGAGAGATTCTGGTTCATGCAGGGGAAACACAGGCAGGGCCAGGTGGACTCCCTGAGCCGAGAAGGCAGAACTGAGATTCTGGGGACATCAAGGACATAAATGTCTGAAGTCAGAGTGCCAGATACAAGAACCCCCCAGCAAAAAACTGCAGAGGGTAGCCACATAGTCTTCAGGTGAGTAACCATCAGGGCATGCATGTGAGGGACCTACACAAAGCTGAGGAATGGGGGAGACAAAATAACGAGAGGTAATCCACTGTTGGAGTCCTGGTGGCAGAGTAGTTAAGAGCTCTGCTGCTAACCAAAAAGTCAGCAGTTCAAATTCACCAGCCACTCCTTGGAAACCTTATGGGCAGTTCTACTCTATCCTACAGAGTCGCTGAGTCCGAACCTACTCGACAGCACCTAACAACAACAATATTCTGTTGCTCATACAGTGCCAGTAATACAGCCTGTTCCTACCAGCTAGTCTGGTAAACCCCATGATTCATTTAGCATTGGGTAGAGTATCAGATGAGCCTTACTTTAGGAGTGAATAATAATTAGTCCTCGACTATACACTGCTCCAGTCCAGCCTCACAAATCTAAAATGCAATAACAGAAAAAAAAAAATTTCCAAGTAACTTAACTGCGTAACAGGACAGTACTCAAGGATATTTGTAGACATATAACCATAGCCAGCATCAAACAAAAGAAAACTCACAATGTCAAGAATCCAACAATATTTATCAGGTGTGTACACCAAAGAAGATACACAAGTTGCCAATAAACACGTTAAAAGATACTCAACATCATCTGTCTTTGGGAAATATAAATAAAAATTACAACAAGATACAACTTTACACCTATCAGGATGACTAAAATAAAAAATTTTGGCCATATCAAGTGCTGACAAGAATGTAGAGAAGCTGGAACTCTCATTCATCCCTTGTGGGAGTATAAAATGGTACAGAAATTTTGGAAAACAGTTTGGCACTTTCTTGAAAAGTTAAACGTGCACCTACCATATGATCCAGCCACTATACATCTAGATGTTTACCTAAAAAAAAGTGAAAGCATATGTCCACACAAGACTTGTACGTGGATATTCCAGCAGTCTTATTTATAATAACTAAAAACTGTAAACAACCCAAATGAATACCAACGGTGAATAGTTAAACAAGTTGGTATGTGCATACAATGGAACACTACTCAGAAACAAAAAAGAATGAACTCTTGATACACAGCATAACATTAACAAATATCAAAATAATTAAGCTGCCTGAAAGAAGCCAGACAAAACAGAGTGCATACTATATGATTCCATTTACGTAAAATTGTAGAAAATGTAAACTGATTTATAGTGACAGAAAGTAGATCAATGATACTTGCCGACAAGGGTAGTAGGGAACGGAGATGTTGGAGAAGGGATTTCAAGGAAGCACAAGGAAACTTTTGGGAGTGATAGAAATTTTCATTATCTTGACCATGGTGGCTTTTTCATGCATCAAAACTTTATGTAATTGTATGATTAAAATGTGCTGTTTATCTTATATCAACAATAGCTCAATAAAGCTGTTAAAGTCTTTAAAAAGGATGATAGGAGTTGTTTTGGTTAGTGATATGTGTCAACTTGGCTAGGCCATGATTCCTAGTATTCTGTGCTTGTCCTTCATTTTGTGGTATCATGTAATTATCCAGAATTTATAATAGTTGAATTATACATATTTCGGAAAAAGAAAATGTGAAAAGCTTTAGTGCGGTACAATCGAGGAAGCAAAAATCAAGAGGACAAAAGCAAAAAAGAAGTGAACAAAATTACCAAAAGACAAATCAAGTGAACAAAGGCAAAAGTTAATATAAAAATAATAGGAAATAACAATATTTTCAATTATGCTGACGTGAGATGCAGAAATATAAATGTGTAATATTTTTTAAATATTTGGCTAAATAGTTATTTTCATATTTTTAAATATATTTGCTTCTTTTACAACATTAGTGGCAATCTCCACAATGTGACAGCACACTCCTCCTTTCCATATTATGTTTATATTTACAAACAAGAGAAAATAAGATTTTTTTCTATAAACTAAGAATTCTTCAATAGAAAGAACGGTGAAGTCCAGTTGGATCCTACAAATGATGTTAAATAGTTATACACAAGGGAAAAAAACTTTTTTTTTCATTTTTATTCATTTATACTAAAATTATGTGTGGAAATTATTATTTTTTTTATTCTTTATACATTCAGACCAGGGTAACTGATCGCTGCTTTCAATATGGAATTCAAAGTTGAGTACGACAATATCTCTTGATTCAAAACAGAACTTTAGGCAGGGATGGGATAATTACATAAAATGTAGCACAGGTAACAACATATTAATCACCCTTCTACTACAAATGTATTTTCCTTACTCCTTTGTTCATGTGTTTTGTTTCTTATTATCAGTATGGGCCCATGGATTCTTAGTTTATTCAGCAGATTATATTATTACATTGTGTTAGTTTAGCTGGTGTTTTCTTGGCGTCTTTTTAATGATATGCATCACCTTTTCCCGTGCTTGTTGGCAATTTGGATAACTTCTATGAAGTGCCTGCTCAAGTCTTGTACCATTTTTTTTTTTGTGATTTCTCATTTTGCTTTTTTTTTATGTGTAGGAATTCTTTATATATTCTATATATGAGCACTTTTTCAGATACATATTTTGTTATAAGTGAGGAAAGAACAGGATACTGTGTTGATTCGGATAAAGAAAAAGGTTGCTTCCAGCGAGGAGAACATTTAATGAACTAAATTAGAACCATAGAATTGCCAATCAAGAGGATTAGTGGGTGATACTCCTTTTCCAGTAGGGAAAATGGGTCATCACCAGTACTTTTCATTCTGGCTCTTTTTCAGCTTTGTATTCCGAGAATCAGTTTCTTGCCTCCTAGTTGTCAAACCCAGCTCTCATTATTTTTCTCCCTCCAGGACTTCAAAAAATTGTAGTGGGGAAATTGGGAGTGAAGTTTTGCAGATTTAACTAAATTAAATGTAGGTAGAATGAACCAGGGAGCCCTGGTGGCAGTATGGTTAAGAGCTTAGCTGCTAACCAAAAGGTTGGTAGTTCAGATCCACCAGCTGCTCCTTAGAAATCTTATTGGGAAGTTCTACTCTGTCCTATCTATAAGTAACAGTGTGGGTAGCTCTCCAAGCCATATCATTGAATGAAGAACATAGGTTGTAGAATAATGATAACAAAGTGATTTAAAAAAAAATCTAGTTGCAGTTGAGTCAACTCCAACTCATTACAACCCCATGTGTGTCAGAGTGCTCTATAAGAATTTCAATGGCTGATTTTTTTTTTGGAAGTAGATGGCCAGGCCTTTCTTCCAAGGTGCCTCTTGGTGGACTCAAACCACCAAACTTTCATTTAGCAGCCAACTGTGCTAACGATTTGCACCACCTAGAGTTTGATACCATGTACGTAACACACACACACGCATGCGGTTTTTAAGGGCCTGCAACAAATTCATACTTATAACAATGGTTTCTTCCTTGAGGGGAGGGCGGTGTGGTGGTGAGAGAGTCTAAGGTTAGTGTTGGTGGTCAAGTGTGTTTTGCTTTTATTTGTAATGGCCTAATATGTTTTATGAGAACTTACATCATTAATAATAATTAATGTACATGTAAAAAGAGATCTAGATATTCATATATGCTGGTATAAGATGGAATATCTCTGGGATAATACATACAAGACTGGTATCAGAGTATTTGCCTCTCAGGATCAAACTACTGAAGGTCAGAGGAAAAAGGGAGACATAAGTACACTGTATACCCTTTTGTACTGTTTAAATCTTTTACCATGCACATATTTTATCTTTTTACTAAATTATTAAATTAATGTTTAAAAATAAGTGAGGATGAGAGATACTCTAAAAGTCATGGTAGCAGTGTTTACTAATAAACTCAGTCTTGGTATAAAGGATAGGAGACAAATAGAAATTAAATGGCCATTTCTAGCAGTAGAAGAAGGTAGAGGATACTTTAAAGCAAACGTAGAGAATGAGACTGGAAGAGAAAAAACACAAATGGGACACCATAAAGTGTAGGGACTGGAAGACAATTTCGCCCTACACCCTTTTATCCTTTGCGGCAGCTAAATAGGGCTGTAGCCCAACCATGCAAAAAAAGAAAACAATACCAGTGCATCCCGCAAAGAACAAAGAAAATAAAAAAGATTAATTTTAGCAAACATTTTTGCGTAACTACTAAAAAAAAAAAAAAAAAAATGTATTATGTACCATCAAATGAAACTGTCAACAGCATCGGGCAGTGCTGGAATCATAATCCAATATTGGGGTGTTGACTAAAATCAAGGTAGAGCAGTTTTATGCCCAAAGCCAATTAAAAAAAAAACTAATCTTACAGTCTAATCTTACTCAGTTTCCCAAAAGAGCAGATGCATCTAGTATTTCAGGGTGATCTGGTACTTAAAAAAAAAAATAAAGGTGTATCTTTTGAATTTCTGCCATCAAAATAACATTCACGGCTCTCCATGGATATTTGTCTCCCTTAAGTGAGCTTCAGTGGGACTGGCTCCTTTTGTAAGGCAAAGAATCTTTTTATAATGGGTCCCCTGCCTTATGGACATAATTAGAATGTAAAGTTTCTCTTCAAAGGGATTTCACTAATTCTCCATGATTAAAAACTTTTTTTTTTTACTGTGCACATATTTCTACTGTGCAATATCAGTAGAAGTTTCCCTTGTTTCCAAAAATAAGCATCTTACACCTATAAACTTGAAAACCTGTGCAGCACACATTCAGAGTAATGATAAATTGTTCAACTGCACTCTTTGATGAGAAAAGGCTGTGTTGTACTTGAACAAATTAAGCAACCTTAAATTAAAAAGGGGAAAACCCCACAACAACCGAGATTGAAAAAAGTCCAGAGATTTTAAGAACTAGAGGAAGAAAAAAACAAAAACCAATTGGATTCGTTCAGAATAATTCATTTTCAGCTTGGGTAACATCCATCTGAAGATTTTTTCCCCCTACAAACTAATAGTATAGAAGTCCCAGGCTGTGATAACTCTAATTCAGAGCTATTTTGTGTTTGTTAAATGGAATGTGACAGGGATCTGAAACAGTGCTATACTACAGAAATTAATTAGTTGAGAACTAACTTGATAATTTTACCACTGAGAGGAATGAGCTGAAATCAACCTTCACTTTAATTATGTGTAAAGAAGAAGTATAACTACCTGCATAGATAGTAATCAGGAAAAATGAAAATACATTTCTTTGTTATCTAGCAGATAGCAAGCTAGCTTGTTTAAACCGTTCACCTCTTGTATAGTAAAGGTAAACAAATTAGGTACTATAATGCCATCAAAATCTCACCCCACAGTAAAATGCTAGGAAAAAATAATGAACTCTTTTTTAATGTAATGATATACTTCTTTTCTCTTTTTGGTATTTAGCCTATCCAGGCCAATATAAGGAATTTCCTAATAAGAATTCTTCCCAGGACATTTAAATAATGTCCTCAAGTCAAAATCGCAAATTATCCGAGGCATCAACCCAGGTATAAAAAGCATTAGAACTGTTGGAATAACACTGTGTTTTCTTATCTTGATTTAAATACATTGGTTGTTGCCTTTTAATGCTGAAGGGATATGACCTTTCCGGATTTTAGATATCGATACCTACAATGGGCATTTGGATTGTGCTTACACACTCAACAGCAATATCATGTTCACAGATATTTCAGTTGACCCAATCAGCTGCAGTGTGCCTACACAGCGGCAGAGTTTGCAGGCACCCAGAGCTCTCAGCTGCTCATATCCCAGGCTGGTCAGTTGAGCTGCAAGTTTAAGGCCAAATTGCTGAACCATGTATTCTTTGGGCTGAAAAACCCTACACTGCATTGTGACACAACTAGAAAACTGAAGATCCAAATGAGGGAAAAGAATCTATGCAGGTGAAACTGCAGGAGGCCTTTCTGAGAGTAGAGAGTTTCAATTGACAAGTCACTGGCACAAAGTTCACATCTATCTAAAGTGCTAGGGCAGGTGGCCACATTTAGGGATTTTACATTTCATCTGCAGGCCTGGTTATTAACTCAGGTCAGCCAGGAGCATGATGGCCTAGTTGTATAATAAAGGTGCCAGGAACAAGCTTTTTCACTTCCTGCCACAGCAACTCCTTTGGAATGTGCTGCTAAATCTATGCTGTTTTCATTTCATGTCCTTCATCCAGGTCCCTAATGCCTTCAGATTATGAGATTATAAACCCATAGTTCGAGAAGACCTAGTTTGAGATGATGAGCTGCCTTGTATTATTTCCTTCTTCACAGTTCCTTGTGCTCTTTCTTGTATGGCAAACACTATGCAAAATAAAGCTGTATCACATGATGAAAATGTCTGAGACTCAAAGTCACTGACAGAAATGAAGTGACATTTAAGACTCCATCAGGTTTTCGTGGCAATTAGGTGAATTGACAGTTGGTTTAAGCCACTTCTGAGTTAGGACCAGAAGAATTGTCAAAAGGAAAAAATAGAAACCCTCCAAACCATTTAGGGGTTAAGGAAAGAGCTTTCCGTTCTTGATACGTTTTACTACCCAGGGCATTTAGAAGAAAGTGTGTGAAGAGAAAAATGAAAAGGATGTTATTACAACAATGAATTGTATGGGATGACAAAAGGAAGCAGGAGGGTAATGCAGGTGGCTACTACAGTGGATAATATTCTCTGACTAAATAGGTTATAACCACCTACAATCTTAAAAGAGATGATAGGGGAGATTGCTGCTTTAATCATGGAAACTTAATAACTCCTTGGAGAAAGGGGAAGTATTTATTGCCACACAAGGCAAGTTAAAAAAAAAAAAGCGAGATGAAAGAAAAACTCAGGGATCCAAAATTATGCACCATTTTTCCCTGTGAGTGGCAGAAAAAAAAATTCCCAAAGATATTAATGAAGGATGAAATCACAGTTTTGGGGAAACTAGGAACTTGTCAAAGCTACCAGTGAATATTCAGAAAGGCTACTCGCAATCACTTAGAATTTTAGAGATTCAGGCTTGAAGTAAGGAAGCTTTGGGGATGAAGCAGGCAGAGGTGTACCCGGTTCTCTAGAAAGGCACAAAAGATCATATATTTCCCAAAATTCCAGGCAGAAGGAGTGGTGGGAGAAAGAAAAAGTTGGCTACAGAGGATTGCAAGTACAGGAGTTGTCAGAGAGACTGAGCTGTTTCAATTCTTGTGGGTTTTATTCTCATTCACAGAAATGTGGTACAGCATCAGCTGGTGGCCTCAGAAAAAAAGCAGGAAGGAAGAAGAAAGGGCGAAAAAGGGTTAACACATGCCTCTTTCTTTGGCAGATCTCATTGGATGGAATGTTGCAAGCAAAAACCAAGGAACAAGTCAAAGGTTCAAGGTCATATGACTTCCTATGTGCCCATTCCTTTGTAACTCATTCTTTGCTGTTTACCTTCTCCCCTTCTTAACTCTGAGTCTTTTTCCCCAATGTGTAATATTCATCACTATCTAATAGTAAATTGATTCTTTACCAGCAGTGATAGGTAAAAAGTTCAATAAACTGTTTGGAGAAATGCCAAACTTGAAAAAAAAAAGACATAGAATTTCACATAAAAACCAGATAGAGCATAAAGCCAAGTATGGCTTAAATGTGACAGTTTACATACAGGATGGTATCACAAATGACTCTGAACGCAAATATATGAAAAAAAATTAAAATAGAGAACTACATTCATTTCAACTTCTGCAAAAACAAGGTGTCAAGAAAACATAATTATGAGAAAATGTGAAATTAATAGTAACATTAATTTTACATTTGAAGATCCAAGAGAACTTTTTTTTTGCACCTGAATTTGTGTCAACAGCAAGGTGAAGAAAAATATGTATCTCTATCACAGGAGTGTTATAAGGTATAATAAAAATGACTGTGCAAAATTTATATAAAAACCTAACTGCTATACATGAAACTATCACTGAGAATGAAAGTTCCTCAAAAATATTCATAGATTACTATATGCCAGAGATTGCTTTTAATGAAAATAGTTACAGAAAGGGAGAAAGATATTTTCTGTCTCCTGTAAATTTTCTTTTATTTTTTACAATTTTTAAATTTTGAAATAATTTCAAACTTAAAGAACAAGTGCCAGAAATAGTACAGAGAACTTTCATATATATTTACTGAGATTTTCCTGTTTATAAAAAATTTGCTTCATTTTTATCTGCTCTCTATATAAATACACACATATGCACACATATAGCCAGGTTATGCATCCACAGCCAGAAAAATACATAATGCGATGCCCTTCTCAGTGTGTCACAACTGGAAGCACACAATGACAATCTATTCTTCATTGGCGATGTTAATTTTGATCATTCAGCCAAAGTGTTGTCTGATTTTTCCGCTATATACCAGTTGCCTTTGAGTTGATTCTGACTCATGATGATTCCATGCGTGTTAGAGTAGAACTGTGCTCCACAGGATTTTAAATGGCTTATTTTTGGAAGTAGAGCACCAGAGTTTTCTTCTGAAGGGACTCTGGGTGGACTTGAACTTCCATCTTCTTGGTTAGTGGCCAACGACAGGACGTTAATCATTTGCACCACCCAGGGACTCCTCTCCACTGTATGTTGCTGTTATGTGTCGTCCAGTCAGTTTTCGACTCACAGTGACCTCATGTGACTGAGTAGAACTGCCCCACAGGGTTTTCTTGACTGTAATCTTCACAGCAGAAGATTGCTACATCTTTCTTCCTCAGAGCCACTGAGTTGGTTTGAACCACGAACCTCTCAGTTAGCAGCCAAGTGCTTAATCCGTTTAGCTACCAGGGCTTCTTTGCAACTATAATCCCCCCATGTGGAGACACTTTGAGACCATGCCATCCATTACCCTGCTCCTCATCAATCACCTCTGGCCTCCAAATTTCTCATCTATTTTTAATTAGTACTTGAACAAATCTTTATGATGATGGTTGCAAAATGGTGATTATTTTAGCCGAACTGTACCAATTCTTTCATATTTATTAGTCAGCGTTCCACTGTAATTAAGCATGTTTACCGCTCCCCCTTAATTTATATATTTATTAATCACCTATCTATTTACAATCAGCATGAACTCATGGATTCATTTTTTTTAACTCAAGGAATTACCATACATTGTGGTTCTTGTTTATTTTTGGTGCCCCAATTGTCCTAGATTTGACCAATAAGAGCCCCTTCAAGCTGTACTTAGGATACGCCGCCACCATTTTTTGAGCACTTTCCTACTTTCTGGTGCAAGATGTCCTAGGATCATCTTGTACCTTACTTGCCCAAAATTCTAGCATCAGCCATTTCCTCCAGGAGTCTGGTTGCTTGTAATGAGAATTGATATTTAGAAACCACAATCTGGGTGCTGTGTGGAATATCATTTCTTCTAGACCATTTCAGCTGACAGTGCTAAGAAATCATGAGTTTATATTTATATTTCCAATTCCAATCAATTCTCTTCTCTATTCCATATTTATATCTTATTTCCTTCATAGTAAGAGCTCAAGCTCCCCTTCCAAACACACGCAAACTTACATATTTGCTTAATCCTGCAATATATATAAGCTCATTTCAGATTCTCTCTCTCTCGTCTATCTATATAAAAAAGAGTCCAATATTTATTTGCAATTTCATTTGAAGTTCCCCCCCCCTTTGACTGAAGGTATATAGATAGCCAAAGTACCGTTTTTAAATGTTACATGGATTAGTTCTTTTGTTCCCCCTTCAGATTGATTATGTTATTCATATGAAATATCACTGGGTACATTTGCTTCTTTTTGCATTCAGTTTTAGAAGTTTGTCTCTTATTCTACCTGATTTAATTTTATTCTTTGTATATACAGAGAATCACAATGATTGTAAAATTCAAGTCTATGCACATTATACTCAGAGAATTACTTCCTCCGCGTCTCTTCCACACTGTCCATCTCCACTCACTCCCACATGCCTTGTAGGTATAGCCAATTTCATAATTTCTGATATACCCAAGTGTTATTTTTTCAAAAATAGGCAGATATTTGTATGTTTTCAGTTTCGCCTTCTTTTTGTACAAAAGTGGCATATTATACACACCAAAACCGAACCCACTGCCATCGAGTTGATTCCAACTCATAGCCACCCCATAAGGTTTCCTAGACTGTAAATGTTTGTGAAAGCAAACTGCCGCAACCTTCTCCAACAGAGCGGCTGGTGGGTTCAAACGGCTGAACTTTTGGTCAGCAGCAGAGCACTTAACCACTGCACCACCAGGCCTCCTTAGTGTATTATACATAAAGATACTTACAATCTACTCTGTCATAAGTTTTATGTAAGTGAGAGTAATGAGGATCATCAAAGTGACAGAATTATTAGCTTTGTCTATAGTATTGATTATTAGATGAAGTTAAAAACTTTGCTTAGCAATAACTACTGGTTCCCATGATAATGTCACAATATAAAGGGAAAAGGAGTGGAATAGCATTTGACTTTCCTTTTTTAGATGTTTGTTTTTTTTTTCTTTTTTAATCAGAAGATAAGCTGAAGACATTACCGTAAGTGATCAGGCGTTGCTATGGCTACAGTAGATTTACTAGGTACTCTGACATTACAAGGAAATCATGCACTATATTTAATCAGGGTTATATAGATAACTTAGGACTCAATTGTGAACTAATTATATATAGAGGTAAGGCCTTCTGACAAATACAGTAAAGAACTGCACTTGAAACTCAGGGTTTTAGAAAGAGAAGGGATCTCAAATAAATCTTTAACAACCTCTTTAAAGCTATGGAATCTCACCCAGACAAATGTATATATACCATACAAAAATTTGCTTCCAGTTTTAGGGGTTTCACAAACCTCCCAGGGTAAGAATTTCTGGTGTCTTTGATCGTTATTGCTAACAGCTGTGAGTTCCTTCAGAACTTATAAGTTTGGTTGGGGGATGGCAGGAGTAAGCAAGAGTGAGCTTGCCCAAAGGGTAAGTCAGAGTAGAGCACCTCCTTTCCATTAAATGATCTATTTCTCAACTTTCCTTTTGTGATCCTCTTATCAAAATCTCCTATTGGAAAACGGGAACACCAAGACTCATAGGGAAAAATACTGATTTGAAACAATACATAAAGAGATTTGGTAAAGAATTTTAGAAGGACCTCATTGTTTTGTTGGAATACTTAAGAAAAAGGAAATATGCAGAATCTAAATGCAAAATATGTTCTTCTTTACATTACATTTTTTCATTCCCAGTTTAAAATTCTTAAGTTACTCATAGCCACCTTCAGGCCAAGTTTAAATTTCCTAGGATAACGTACAAGATAATGCTTGATCTGAATCCAGTCTACTGAAACAGCCTCGTCTCCTGCTGGTAACCTACACCATCCTATACTTAAAGCCATACTGAAATTCCAGTGGTCTTTAAATACAGCATGCTCTCAATGCCTCCATGTCTTCGTACATGCTATTCCCTTTCCCTAGAACACAATTTCTCCCTCATGCATGGCCTTAATTCTTATCCTTACTTTAAGAATCAACTCAGATTTGACTTCCATCTTTGCAGTGGTTCTTAATGTATTTGAAGTTACACACTTTCCCTGAGTTTTAGTTTCCATATCAGTAAAATTGGAGTAAGTACTCGCTATCTTAACCACTAAGCCACCAGATTTTCCTCTGTTTTTTTAATCCATAATAGAGGAAAATCTGGTGGCTTAGTGGTTAAGAGCTGTGGCTGCTAAACAAAAGGTCGGCAGTTCAAATCCACCAGGTGCTCCTTGGAAACTCTATGTGGCAGTTCTACTCTGTCCTATTGGGTTGCTATGAGTCAGAATTGACTCAATGGCAATGCTTTCTTTGTTTGTTTGTTTTATCAGTAATAGATAGCCTTAGAAGATATGCAATAGAAATTAATTTATCTTTCCTTCCCTCCCTTCTATTTCTCATTTTATAGATTATAAATTCCTGGAGGGCAGGGATTATCTTTTTTCTCTCTATCAACAAGGTCTAGTAAGTGCTCAGTAAATATTTGCTAAATGAAATTGTGCAAAAGTGAACTCAATACCCCATAATTATAAATTATTTTAGTAATAAACTGTTATCCATGTGAGTTTACTTCCTGAACATCAACTAGAACAACTTAAAGAAATTTAAGAAGATACATAATGGAATGTGAGATAAGGAGATCTTCTTCTGCAGAGGATATTATGAAATACTCCTTCAGGCTGGAAAATAAAGAGCATGTAAAGAGGAAATGAACCTGAAGGAAAGGTAATTATTTGCATCTCAAGACCATTACCACAGCCAAGTGTCCAAAATCAACAAAATAAATTCTCCCATCATACATCATTCCAGCATAACTTGGGAATGATAGTCTATTTTTATAAAACTATTTTTTTATTTTTAACTTTTTATTGATAATTGTTTCAGATTTGCAAAAATTGAAAAAATAGTACAAAGACTCTCATATACCCTGCACCGAACTTCCCCTAACTTTAGAATCTTATATAACCACAAAAAATTTATCAAAATTAGGAAATTAACACAGACATGATTTGTTGTTGTTAGCTGCCTTCAAGTCAGTTCCTACTCATATCAGCCCTGTGTACAGCACAATGAAATGCTGTGTGGTACTCCACCATCCTCACAATAGTTGCTATGTTTGAGTCCATTGTTGCAGCCATTGTATTGGTCCATCTTGTTGAGAGACTTCCACTTTTTCACTGACCCTCTACTTTATCAAGCGTGATGTCCGTCTCCAGGGACTGGTCCCTCCTGATAACACATCCAAAGGAAGCCAGACTAAATCTCTCCATCCTCCTTTCTAAGGAGCATTCTAGTTGTACTTCTCCAAAACAGATTTGTACTTTCTTCTGGCAGTCCATGGTATATTCAATATTCTTTGCCAACACCATAGTTCAAGTAAGACAATTCTTCAGTCTTCCTTATTCACTGTCCACCTTCCCCATGCATATGTTGTTGTTGTTAGGTGCTGTCGAGCCGGTTCCGACTCATAGTAACCCTACGTGCAACAGAATGAAACACTGCCTGGTCCTGCACCATCTTCATGATAGCTGCCATGCTTGAGTCCATTGTTGCAGATATTGTGTCAATCCATCTGTTGAGGGTCTTCCTCTTTTTTGCTGATCTTTTACTTTGCATAGTGGTTAAGTGCTACAGCTGCTAACCCAAGGGTCGGCAGTTCAAGTCCGCCAGGCACTCCTTGGAAACTCCACGGGGCAGTTCTACTCTGTCCTATAGGGTTGCTATGAGTCAGAATCGACTCGATGGCACTGGGTGTTGGGGCTACTTTACCAAGCACAGTGTCCTTCACCAGGGACTGGTCCCTCCTAATAACATGTCCAAAGTACGTGAGATGAAGTCTCACCATCCTCGCTTCTAAAGAGCCTTCTGGCTGCACATCTTCCAAGATGGATGTTTGTTCTTTCGGCAGTCCATGGGATATTCAATATTCTTCCCCGACACCATAATTCAAATGTGTCAATTCTTCAGTTGTCCTTATTCATTGCCCAGCTTTTGCATGCACAGCAGGAGATTGAAAACACCATGGCTTGTGTCAGGTGTACCTTAGTCCTCAAACTGACATCTTTGTTTTTTAACACTTTAAAGAGGTCTTTTGCAGACAGCTGCTTCCATGGGTGTTGACTGCAGATCCAAGTAAAATGAAATCTTTGACAAATTCAGTCATTTCTCTATTTATCATGATGTTGCTCATTGGTCCAGTTGTTAGGATTTTTGTTTTCTTTATGTTGAGGTGCAACCCATACTGAAGGCTGTAGTCTTTGACCTTCATCAGTAAGAGCTTCAAGTCATCTTCCCTTTCAGCAAACAAGGTTGTGTCATCTGCATATTGTAGGTTGTTAATGACGTCTTCCAAACCTGATGCCCAGTTCTTCTTCATATAGTCCAGCTTCTTGGATTATTTGCTCAACATACAGATTGAATAAGTATGGTGAAAGGAAATAACCCTGATGCACACCTTTCCTGATTTTAAACCACACAGTTCCTTGATCTGTTTGAACCACTGTCTCTCGTTCTACGTACAGGTTCCTCCCGAGAATAATTAAGTGTTCTGGAATTCTCATTCTTCACAATGTTTTCCATAATTTGTTATGATGCACACAGTAGAATGCCTTTGTATAGCCAGTAAAACACAGGTAAACATCTTTCTGGTATTCTCTGCTTTCAGCCAGGAATCATCTGACATCAGCAATGATATCCCTCGCTCCATGACCTCTTCTGAATCAGGCTTGAATTTCTGGCAGTTCCCTGTTGATTTACTGCTGTAACTGCTTTTGAATGATCTTCAGCAAAAGTTTACTTGCCTGTGATATTAATGATGTTGTTCGAGAATTTTAGCATTCGTTTGGATCACCTTTCTTTGGAAGAGGCATAAATACAAATCTCTTCCAGTCGGTTGGCTGGGTAGCTGTCTTCCAAATTTCTTGGCATAGACGAGTGAGCACTTCCAGTGCTGCATTTGTTTGTTGAAATATCTCAATTGGTATTCCATCAATCCTGGACCCTTATTTTTGCTAATGTCTTTAGTGCAGTTTGGATCTGTTCCTTCAGTGCCATCAGTTCTTGATCATATGCTACCTCCTGAAATGATTGAACATTGACCAATTCTTTTTGATACGGTGACTCTGTATTCCTTCCTTCTTTTGACGCATTGTTCAGTATTTCACCCATAGAATCCTTCACTACTGCAATTTGAGGCTTGAATTTTTTGTTCCGTTCTTTCAGCTTGAGAAATGCAGTGTGTGTTCTTTCTTTTTTTGTTTTCTAACTCCAGTTCTTTGCTCATGTTATTATAATCCTTTACTTTGTCTTCTTAAGCCACCCTTTGAAATCTTCTGTTCAGCTCTTTTACTTCATCATTTCTTCCTTTTGCTTTAGCTACTCGACATTCAAGAACAAGTTTCAGAGTCTCTTATGACTGAAATTTTGGTCTTTTCTTTCTTTATTCTCTTTTTAATGATCTTTTGCTTTCTTCATATATGGTGTCCTTGATGTCATTCCACCACTCATCTGGTCTTCAGTCATTTGTGTTCAATGCATCAAGTCTATTCTTGAGATGGTTCCTAAATTCAGGTGGGATATACTCAAGGTTACTTTGGTTTTCGTGGACTTGTTCTAATTTTCTTCAGTTTCACCTTGAACTTGCACATGAAAAATTGATAGTCTGTTCCACAGTTGGCCCCTAGCCTTGTTCTGACTGATTACATTGAGCTTTTTCCATCATCCGTTTCCACACATGTAGTTCATTTGATTCCTGTTTATTCAGTCAGGCCGGGTACAGGTGTATAGTCGCCGTTTAAGTTGGTGTAAAAAGGTATTTGCAATGAAGAAGTCGTTGGTCATCTTGCAAAATTCTATCATGCAATCTCTGGCATAGTTTCTGTTACCAAGGCCATATTTTTCCAACTACAGGCCCTCCTTTGTTTCCAACTTTCTCATTCCAATCACCAGTAATTATCAGTGCATACCGACTGCACATTTGATCAATTTCAGCTGCAGATTTTGGTAAAAATCTTCAATTTCTTCAACTCTGGCCTTAGTGACTGGCATGTATATTTGAATTACAGTCATATTCACTGGTCTTCCTTGTAGGAACAAGGCTTTTATCCTATTACTGACAGTGTTGTACACTCAGGGTAGATCTTCAAATGTTCTTTTTGACAATGAATGCAATGCCATTCCTCTTCAAGCTGTCATTGCAAAGTAGGGCATATGATTGCCCAATTCAAAATGGCCAATACCAGTCCATTTCAGCTCACCAATGCCTAAGATATTGATGTTTATGCATTCTACTTCATTTTTGAAGATTTCCAATTTTCCTAGATTCATACGTCGTGCATTCCTTGTTACAATTATTAATGGATATTTGTAGCTGTTTCTTCTTATTTTGAGTCATACCACTTCAGGAAATGAAGGTCTTGAAAGCTTGACTCCATCCACATCATTAACATCGACTCTACTTTTTTTTGCTACTTTGAGGAGACAATTCTTCCCCAGGTATCTGAGTGCCTTTCTACCCCAGGGGCTCATCTTTCGGCACTATAGCAGACAATGCTCCCCTGCAATTTATAAGGTTTTCACTGGCTAATTTTTTTTCAGAAGTAGACCGCCAGGTCCTTCTTCCTGAAAGCTCAGCTAAGACCTGTCTAACATAGATAACCTTGCTGATATTTAAATACTAGTGGATAGCTTCCAGCATCAGAGCAACACGTAAGCCCCCATAGTATGACAAAGTGACAGACACATGGTGTATGCATACGAGGCAACTGAAAATACAATGGCTTGGGTCAGGCACGCCTTAGTCCTCAAAGTGACATCTTTGCTTTTTAAAAACACTTTAAAGAGGTCTTTTGCAACAGATTTGCCCAGTGTACTATGTCGTTTGTTTTTTTGAATTTTTTCTTCAGTTCTTTCAGCTTGAGAAATGCTGAGCGTATTCTTCCCTTTCGGTTTCCTAACTCCAAATTTTTACTCATATCGTTACAATACTTGGTCTTTTTGAGCAGCCTTTTCAGTTCTTCTGTTCTCCTCTTTTATTTCATCATTTCTTCCATTGGTTTTAGCTACTCTACATTGAAGAGCAAGTTTCAGAGTCTCCTCTGACATTCATTTTGATCTTTTTTCTTTCCTGTCTTTTTAATAACCTTTTGCTTTCTTCATGTATGATGTACTTGATGTTATCCCACAGCTTGTCTGGTCTTTAGTTATTAGTGTTCAATGAGTCAAATATATTCTTGAGACTGTCTCTAAATTCAGGTGGAATGTATTCAAGGCCATACTTTGACTCCCTTGAACTTGTTTTAATTTTCTTCAGCTTCTACATGAACTAGGATAGGAGAAATTGATCGTCTGTCCTGAAGTCAATCCCTGGCCTTGTTCTGACTGATAATTTTGAGCTTCTACATGGTCACTTTCCATAGATGTAGTTGATTTGATTCCTGTGTATTCCACTCGGGGAGTTACACATGTATAGTTGTCATTTATGTCATTGAAAAAAGGTATTTCCTGTGATTAAGTCATTGGACTTGCAAAATTCTATCGTGTGTTCTCCTGTGTCATTTTTATCACCAAGTCTATGTTTTCTGACTACTGATCCTTCTTCTCTGTTTCCAACTTTCACATTCTAATCATGAGTAGTTGCATGTTTGATAATACTGATACAATGCTATTAGCTAATCTACAGGCCTTTTCAAATATCAGCAGTTGGCCACTGATGTCTTTTTCATCTTCCAGGATCCAATCTAGGATTCCACTTTGCATTTACTTGTCTTTAGTCTCCTCTAATATGGGGCAATTTCTCAATCTTCCTTTGTGTTTTGTGACCTTGATTTTTTTTTTAAGAATACCCATTGCGGCCGAGTGGATTACAACTCATAGAGACCCTATAAGACAGAGTAGAACTGTCTGACAGGGTTTCCAAGGATTCGAACTGCCAACCTTGTCATTAGCAGCTATAGCTCTCAACCACTACACCACCAGGATTTCCTTCTTGAAGAATATTGACCAGTTATTTTGTACCATACCATACCCATACCCATTGCTATCGAGTTGATTCCAACTCATAGCGACCCTATAGGACAGAGCAGAACTGCCCCATAGAGTTTCCAAGGAGCACCTGGTGGATTCAAACTGCTGACTTTTGGTTAGCAGCCATAGCGCTTAACCACTACACCACCAGGGTTTCCTTATTTTGTACAGTACCCCTTAATTTGCATTTGTCTGATGTTTCTTCATAATTACATTCTGGTTATGCATTTTTGACAGGAATACCACAGAAATTAAGATTGTGCCCTTCTCTGTGCATCATACCAGGAGTTCCTGGGTGGTGCAAATGGTTAAGCTCTCAACTACTAGCCAAAATGTTGGTGGTTCGAAGTCACCCAGAGGTGTCACAGAAGACAGGCAATCTACTTCTGAAAGGTCACAGGCTTGAAAACCCTAAGGAGCAGTTCTACTCTGCACACATGAGGTCGCCATGAGTCAGAATCAACTCCATGGCAACTAACAAAAACAAAAATATAATGTTGATTGGTCTCATTATGGTGACTTCAACTTTGATCACTTGGTTAAGAGGGTATCTGCTGTTTCTCCATAGTCATTTATCAGTATCTTGTGGGGAAATACTATGCAAACTTTCACTTTTTCATCATATTTTTGTCCCTTCCTTTTTTTAATTTTATTTTGCTTTCGGTGAAAGTTTACAGCTCAAGTTGATGTCTCATTCAAAATTTTATACACATTTTGTTTTGTGATATTTGTTGCAATCCCCACAAAGTGACAGTATCCTCCCCCTTTCCACCTCAGTTTCCCTGTGTCCATTCATCCAGTTCCTGTCCCTTCCTGCCTTGTGATCTTGCTTTTGGGCAGCATTTTCTCATTTGATCTCCTTTATTTGATTGAACTAAGAAGCATGTCCTCACATGTATTATATTTGTTTGATAGGCTTGTCTAATCTTTGTCTGAAAAGTGGACTTTGAAAGTGGTTTCAGTTCTGAGTAAGCAGGGTTTCCAGGTGCCGTAGTCTCAGGGGTTCCTCCTGTCGCTGTCAAACCAATAAGTAGTCTTTTTTTGTGAATTTGAATTCTATGCTACATTTTTCTCCCACTATGTCTGGGACTTTCTGTTGCGATCCCTGTCAGAGTGGTCATGGTGGAATCAGGGCATCATCTAGTTCTTCTGGGCTCAGGCTGGTGGAGGCTCTGGTTCATGTGGTCCGTTAGGCCTTTGGGCTAATATTTTCCTTGTGTCCTTGGTTTTCTTCATTCTCTTTTGCTCTGAATGGAATGGGACCAATAGATGTATCTCAGATGGATGCTTACAAGCTTTTAAAACCCCAGATGGTACTCACCAAAGAGGGATGTAGAATATTTTTCTTATGAACTATGTTATGCCAATTGACCTAGATGTCCCCCTAGACTATGATCCCCAGCTCCCAGCCTCATCAACTCAGTCCCTCAGGTGTTTGGATGTGTCTGGGAAACTTCTTTGCTTTTGCTTTGGTCCAGTTGTGCAGACTTCCCATATATTGTGCTGTTCTCCCTTTCACCAAAGTTGACGCTTATCTACCGTCTAGTTAATGATTTCCCCTCCCTACTCCTCCCCACCCTAGGAACCATCAGACAACGTATTTTTCTTGTGTAAGCTTTTTCTTGAGTTCTTAAAAAAAAAAAGTTTTTTTAAGCTTTTTCTTGAGTTCTTATAATAGTGATTTCACACAATATTTGTCCTTTTGTAACTGACTTATTTCACTCAGCATAATGCCCTCCACGTTTTCAGACGTTTTGTGTATTCCTCATTGTTCCTTATTGTTGCATAGCATTACATACCATATGTATATGCACCATGTTTCGTTTATCTACTCATCTGTTGATGACATTTAGGTCATTTACATTGTTTTTCTCTTGTGAATAGTGCCTCAGTTGACATGGGTGTACATATGTGTATTAGTGTGACAGCTCTTATTTCTCTAGGGTATATTCCAGGGGAAACCCTGATAGCATAGTGGTTAAGTGCTACGGCTGCTAAGCAAAAGGTCAGCAGTTTGAATTTACCAGGTGCTCCTTGGAAACTCTATGGGGCAGTTCTATTCTGCTATGAGTCGAAATTGACTCAGCAACGGATTTGTCTTTTTCTTTTTCTTTTTTTGTTTTTATATTCCTAGTAGTGCGATTGATGAATCATATGGTATTTCTATTTCTAGCTTTTTACGAAAGCACCATATCATTTCCCAAAGTAGTTGTAACATTTTACATTCCCACCAGCAGTGCATAAGAGTTCCAATCATCCCACAACCTCACCAACATTTGTAATTTTCTGTTTTTTGAATTAGTGCCAATATTGTAGGGGTGAGACTGTATCTCATTGTAGCTTTGATTTGCATTTCTCTAAAGGCTAATGATCGCCAGCATATCCCTGTGGTTCTGTTAGCTGCCTTAATGCCATCTTTGATGAAGTGTCTGCTCATACCTTTGCCCTTCTTTAATTGGATTGTCTTCTTGTTACAGAGGTGTTGAAGTACTTTGTAGATTTTAGAGCTTAGACCCTTGTCAGATATGTCATAGCCAAAAAATTTTTCTCATTCGGCAGGTCCTCTTTTTATTTTTTTGGTGAAATCTTTTGATGAGCAGTGTTTAATTTTTAGGAGTTTCCTGTTATCTAGTTTCTCTTCTGGTGTTTGTGCATTGTTAGTTATGGTTTGTATACTATGTATGCCATGTATTAGGGAGCCTATCATTGTCTCTATTTTTTTCTCCATGATCTTTATCATTTTAGAGTTTATATTTAGGTCTTTGATCCATTTTGAGTTAGTTTTTGTATATGGTGTGAAGTATGCATCATTTCACTTTTTACAGATGGACATCCTGTTATGCCTGCACTATTTTTTAAAGAGGCTGTCTTTTCCCCATTTAACAGACTTTGGCCCTTTGTCAAATATCAGCTGCTTATAGATGAATGGATTTATGTTGGGTCCTCAATTCTGTTCCATTGGTCTACATGTCTGTTGTTATATCAGTACCAGGCTGTTTTGACTACATGGCTGTATAATAGATTCTAAAATCAGGTAGTATGAGGCCTCCCACTTTGTTCTTCTTCAAAAATGCTTTACTTATCCCGGGGCTCTTATCTGTCCCTATAAAGTTGATTTGTTTCTCCATCTCATTAGAGAATGCTGTTGGAATTTGGATTGGAATTGCATGGTATCTATAGGTCACTTTGGGTAGAATTTACATTTTCACAATGTTGAGTCTTCCCATCCACAAACAAGGTATGTTTTTCCACTTATGTAGGTCTCTTTTGGTTTCTTGCGATAGTGTTTTGTAGTTTTCTTTGTATCGATCTTTTACATCACTAATTAGATTTATTCCCAAGTACTTTATCTTATTGAGGACTATTGCAAATGGTATTGATTTGGTGCTTTCCTTTTCAAAGTTCTCTTTGCTGGTGTAGAGGAATCCAACTGATTTTTGTATGTTAATCTTGTATCATGCTACTTTGCTGAAGTCTTCTATTAGTTCCAGTATCGGTCTTGTGGATATTTTGGGGTTTTCCGTATATAAGACCATTTCATCTTCCTTACCTCTTCGTTACCAGTTTGGATGCCCTTTATTTCTTTTTCTTGTCTTATTGGTCAGCTAGGACTTCCAGCAAGATGTTGAATGAAAGTGATGATAAAGACATACTTGTGTGGTTCCCATTCTCAATGGGAATGCTTTTAGTCTCTCTCCATTTAAAATGATGTTGGCTGTTGGTTTTTTATAAATCTCCTTTACCATGTTAAAGAATTTCCCTTGTATTCCTATTTTGCTGAGAGTTTTTATCAGGAATTTGTGTTGGACTTTGTCAAATGCCTTTTCTGAGTCGATTGATATGACCATGTGATCCTTTTGTTTTATTTATGTGGCGGATTACATTGACTGATTGTAATGTTGAGCCAGGCATAAAAAAAAAAATAACCTGTTATGAATCCCATTTGGTCATGATATATTATTTTTCTCATATGCTGTTGCATTCTATTGGCTAGAATTTTGTTGATAATTTTTGCACCTATGTGCATGAGGGATATTGGACTGAAGTTTTTTTTTTTTGTGGTATCTTTGCCTGGCTTTTGTATCGGGGTTATGTTGGCTTCTTAGAAAGAATTTGAAAGTACTTCCTTTTCTGTGCTCTGAAATAGTTTGAGTAGTACTGGTGTGAGCTTTTCTCTGAAAGTTTTGTAGAATTCTACAGTGAAGCCATCTGGGTCAGGCCTTTTGTTGTTGTTGTTATTTTATTATTATTACCTCTTCAGTCTCTTCTATTGTTATGGATCTATTCAGGTTTTCTATCTCAGCTTGTGTTAGTTTAGGTAGGTAGTGTGTTCCCTCTAGGTTCTCAAATCAGTTGGAATATAGTTTTTTATAGTATTCTGTTACGATCGTTTTTATTTCAGTTGGGTCTGTTGTGCTATATCGCCCCTCTCATTTCGTATTTGGATCATTTGCTTCCTCTTCTGCTTTTCTTTTGTCAGTTTGGCCAGTGGTTTTCTATTTTGTTGATCTTTTCAAAGAACCAACTTTTGGTCTTCTTATTCCTTTCTATGCTTTTTCTGGTCTCTATTTTATTTATTTCTGCTCTAATCCTTATTATTTCCTTTCTTCTTGTGCCTGAGAGCTACTTTTGCTGCTCTCTTTCTATTTGTTTGAATTGTAAGGCTAACATTTTTATTTTGGCTCTTCTTGTTTGATGTGTGCATTTATTGCTATAAATTGACCCCTAAGCACTGCTTTTGCTGTGTCCCAAAAGTGTTGGTAAATGTGTTTTGTTTTCATTCTCTTTTGATACTAAGATTTATTTTTTTATTGCATCCTTGATTTCTTCCATCACCCAGCAGTTTTTTTTTTTTTTTATGTTTCTATAAGAATTTATTTCTGGACATTGAAATCTAAATTTTATATAATTTTCACATATCACAAAATATTATTCTTTTTATTTTTTTCAACCACTTAAAAATGCAAAAGCCATTCTTAGCTCTAGACTTACATTGTTCAGTACAGTAGCCACTAGCCACATATGGCTATTTTAATTAGAATTAATTAATTAAAAATTCAGTTCCTCAGTCATACAAGCCACATTTTAAGCACACAAAAGCCACATTTGGCTAGTGGTGACCGTATTGGACAGCATAGATATAGAACATTTTCCTAATCACAGAAAGTGCTCTAGGCCGTATATCCAAATATCTTTTGGATGCAAGCCTTTAGATGTCTTCAGAACTTCCAAATGTCCAAAAATGAACTTATCTTTCCCTCAAAGCTTAGGGCTTCTTTATTACTTATTGTGGTCAATTGTACCATCTTGTACCCTGTCACCCAAGTCATAAAATTAGGTGTCATTCTTAACTCTTCTTCCTTCAATCCCAACATCCAATCAGTGACCAAGTTCTGTAACTCTTCCTATTTTTTTTATTAACTTTTATTAAGCTTCAAGTGAACGTTTACAAATCCAATCAGTCTGTCACATATAAGTTTACATACATCTTACTCCGTACTCCCACCTGCTCTTCCCCTATTGAGTCAGCCCTTTCAGTCTCTCCTTTCGTGACCATTTTGCCAGCTTCCCTCTCTCTCTATCCTCCCATCCCCCCTCCAGACAAGAGCTGCCAACACAGTCTCAAGTGTCCACCTGATATAATTAGCTCACTCTTCATCAGCATCACTTTCCCACCCACTGACCAGTCCCTTTCATGTCTGATGAGTTGTCTTCGGGGATGGTTCCTGTCCTGTGCCGACAGAAAGTCTGGGGAGCATGGCCGCCGGGATTCCTCTAGTCTCAGTCAGACCATTAAGTCTGGTCTTTTTATGAGAATTTGGGGTCTGCATCCCACTGATCTCCTGCTCCCTCAGGGGTCCTCTGCTGTGCTCCCTGTCAGGGCAGTCATCGACTGTGGCCGGGTACCAACTAGTTCTTCTGGTCTCAGGGTGATGTAGGTCTCTGGTTCATGTGGCCCTTTGTGTCTCTTGGGCTCCTAGTTGTCGTGTGACCTTGGTGTTCTTCATTTTCCTTTGCTCCAGGTGGGTTGAGACCAATTGATGCATCTTAGATGGCCACTTGTTAGTCTTTAAGACCCCAGACGCCACATTTCAAAGTGGGATGCAGAATGTTTTCATAATAGAATTATTTTGCCAATTGACATAGAAGTCCCCTCCAATCATTTTCCCCAGACCCCCGCCCCTGCTCCGCTGACCTTTGAAGCATTCATTTTATTCTGGAAACTTCTTTGCTTTTGGTCCAGTCCAATTGAGCTGACCTTCCATGTATTGAGTGTTGTCTTTCCCTTCACCCAAAGCAGTTCTTATCTACTGATTAATCAATAAAAAACCCTCTCCCTCCCTCCCTCCCCCCTTCGTAACCACAAAAGTATGTGTTCTTCTCAGTTTTTACTATTTCTCAAGATCTTATAATAGTGGTCTTATACAATATTTGTCCTTTTGCCTCTGAATCATTTCGCTCAGCCTAATGCCTTCCAGGTTCCTCCATGTTATGAAATGTTTCACAGATTCGTCACTGTTCTTTATCGATGCGTAGTATTCCATTGTGTGAATATACCACAATTTATTTACCCATTCATCCGTTGATGGACACCTTGGTTGCTTCCAGCTTTTTGCTATTGTAAACAGAGCTGCAATAAACATGGGTGTGCATATATCTGTCTGTGTGAAGGCTCTTGTATCTCTAGGGTATATTCCGAGGAGTGGGATTTCTGGGTTGTATGGTAGTTCTGTTTCTAACTGCTTAAGATAACGCCAGATAGATTTCCAAAGTGCTTGTACCATTTTACATTCCCACCAGCTGTGTATAAGAGTTCCAATCTCTCCGCAGCCTCTCCAACATTTATTATTTTGTGTTTTTTGGATTAATGCCAGCCTTGTTGGTGTGAGATGGAATCTCATCGTAGTTTTAATTTGCATTTCTCTAATGGCTAATGATCAAGAGCATTTTCTCATGTATCTGTTGGCTGCCTGAATATCTTCTTTAGTGAAATGTGTGTTCATATCCTTTGCCCACTTCTTGATTGGGTTGTTTGTCTTTTTGTGGTTGAGTTTTGACAGAATCATGTAGATTTTAGAGATCAGGCGCTGGTCTGAGATGTCATAGCTGAAAATTCTTTCCCAGTCTGTAGGTGGTCTTTTTACTCTTTTGGTGAAGTCTTTAGATGAGCATAGGTGTTTGATTTTTAGGAGCTCCCAGTTATTGGGTTTCTCTTCATCGTTTTTGGTAATGTTTTGTATTCTGTTCATGCCTTGCATTAGGGCTCCTAGGGTTGTCCCAATTTTTTCTTCCATGATCTTTATCGTTTTAGTCTTTATGTTTAGGTCTTTGATCCACTTGGAGTTAGTTTTTGTGCATGGTGTGAGGTATGGGTCCTGTTTCATCCTTTTGCAAATGGATATCCAGTTATGCCAGCACCATTTGTTAAAAAGACTATCTTTTCCCCAATTGACTGACACTGGTCCTTTGTCAAATATCAGCTGCTCATACGTGGATGGATTTATATCTGGGTTCTCAATTCTGTTCCATTGGTCTATGTGCCTGTTGTACCAGTACCAGGCTGTTTTGACTACTGTGGCTGTATAATAGGTTCTGAAATCAGGTAGAGTGAGGCCTCCCACTTTCTTCTTCTTTCTCAGTAATGCTTTGCTTATCCGGGGCTTCTTTCCCTTCCATATGAAATTGGTGATTTGTTTCTCTATCCCCTTAAAATATGACATTGGAATTTGGATCGGAAGTGCGTTATATGTATAGATGGCTTTTGGTAGAATAGACATTTTTACTATGTTAAGTCTTCCTATCCATGAGCAAGGTATGTTTTTCCACTTAAGCATGTCCTTTTGAATTTCTTGTAGTAGAGCTTTGTAGTTTTCTTTGTATAGGTCTTTTACATCCTTGGTAAGATTTATTCCTAAGTATTTTATTTTCTTGGGGGCTACTGTGAATGGTATTGATTTGGTGATTTCCTCTTCAGTGTTCTTTTTGTTGATGTAGAGGAATCCAAGTGATTTTTGTATGTTTATCTTATAACCTGAGACTCTGCCAAACTCTTCTATTAGTTTCAGTAGTTTTCTGGAGGATTCCTTAGGGTTTTCTGTGTATAAGATCATGTCATCTGCAAATAGTGATAACTTTACTTCCTCCTTGCCAATCCGGATACCCTTTATTTCTTTGTCTAGCCTAATTGCCCTGGCTAGGACTTCCAGCATGATGTTGAATAAGAGCGGTGATAAAGGGCATCCTTGTCTGGTTCCCGTTCTCAAGGGAAATGCTTTCGGGTTCTCTCCATTTAGAGTGATATTGGCTGTTGGCTTTGCATAAAAACCTTTATTATGTTGAGGAATTTTCCTTCAATTCCTCTTTTGGTAAGAGTTTTTATCATAAATGGGTGTTGGACTTTGTCAAATGCCTTTTCTGCATCAATTGATAAGATCATGTGGTTTTTATCTTTTGTTTTATTTATGTGATGGATTACATTAATGGTTTTTCTGATATTAAACCAGCCTTGCATACCTGGTATAAATCCCACTTGATCATGGTGAATTATTTTTTTGAAGTGTTGTTGGATTCTATTGGCTAGAATTTTGTTGAGGATTTTTGCATCTATGTTCATGAGAGATATAGGTCTGTAATTTTCTTTTTTTGTAATGTCTTTACCTGGTTTTGGTTATCAGGGAGATGCTGGCTTCATAGAATGAGTTGGGTAGTATTCCGTTCTTTTCTATGCTTTGAAATACCTTCAGTAGTAGTGGTGTTAACTCTTCTCTGAAAGTTTGGTAGAACTCTGCAGTGAAGCCGTCCGGGCCAGGGCTTTTTTTTGTTGGAAGTTTTTTGATTACCGTTTCAATCTCTTTTTTTGTTATGGGTCTATTTAGTTGTTCTACTTCTGAATGCGTTAGTTTAGGTAGGTAGCGTTTTTCTAAGAATTCATCCATTTCTTCTAGGTTTGCAAATTTGTTAGAGTACAATTTTTCGTAGTAATCTGAAATGATTCTTTTAATTTCATTTGGTTCTGTTGTGATGTGGTCCTTCTCGTTTCTTATTCGGGTTATTTGTTTCCTTTCCTGTATTTCTTTAGTCAGTCTAGCCAATGGTTTATCAATTTTGTTAATGTTTTTCGAAGAACCAGCTTTTGGCTTTGTTAATTCTTTCAATTGTTTTTCTGTTCTCTAATTCATTTAGTTCAGCTCTAATTTTTATTATTTGTTTTCTTCTGGTGGCTGATGGGTTCTTTTGTTGCTCATTTTCTATTTCTTCAAGTTGTAGGGACAGTTCTCTGCTTTTGGCTCTTTCTTCTTTTTGTATGTGTGCATTTATTGATATAAATTGGCCTCTGAGCACTGCTTTTGCTGTGTCCCAGAGGTTTTGATAGGAAGTATTTTCATTCTCGTTGCATTCTATGAATTTCCTTATTCCTCCTTGATGTCTTCTATAACCCAGTCTTTTTTCAGGAGGGTATTGTTCATTTTCCAAGTATTTGATTTCTTTTCCCTAGTTTTTCTGTTATTGATTTCTAGTTTTATTGCCTTGTGGTCTGAGAAGATGCTTTGTAATATTTCGATGTTTTGGACTCTGCAAAGGTTTGTTTTATGACCTAATATGTGGTCTATTCTAGAGAATGTTCCATGTGCACTAGAAAAAAAAGTATATTTTGCAGCAGTTGGGTGGAGAGTTCTGTATAAGTCAATGAGGTCAAGTTGGTTGATTGTTGTAAGTAGGTCTTCCGTGTCTCTATTGAGCTTCTTACTGGATGTCCTGTCCTTCTCCGATAGTGGTGTGTTGAAGTCTCCTACTATAATTGTGGAGGTGTCTATCTCACTTTTCAATTCTGTTAAAATTTGATTTATGTATCTTGCAGCCCTGTCATTGGGTGCATAAATATTTAATATGGTTATGTCTTCCTGATCAATTGTCCCTTTTATCATTATATAGTGTCCTTCTTTATCCTTTGTGGCGGATTTAAGTCTAAAGTCTATTTTGTCAGAAATTAATATTGCTACTCCTCTTCTTTTTTGCTTATTGTTTGCTTGATATATTTTTTTCCATCCTTTGAGTTTTAGTTTGTTTGTGCCTCTAAGTCTAATGTGTGTCTCTTGTAGGCAGCATATAGATGGATCGTGTTTCTTTATCCAGTCCGTGACTCTCTGTCTCTTTATTGGTGCATTTAGTCCATTTACATTCAGCGTAATTATAGATAAATAAGTTTTTAGTGTTGTCATTTTGATGCCTTTTCATGTGTGTTGTTGGCAATTTCATTTTTCCACATACTTTTTTGTGCTGAGACGTTTTTCTTAGTAAATTGTGAGATTCTCATTTTCGTAGTGTTTGACTTTATGTTTGTTGAGTCGTTACATTTTTCTTGGCTTTTATCTTGAGTTATGGAGTTGTTATACCTCTTTGTGGTTACCTGATTATTTACCCCTATTTTTCTAAGTAAAAACCTAACTTGTATTGTTCTCTATCACCTTGTATCACTCTCCATATGGCAGTTCTATGCCACCTGTATTTAGTCCCTTTTTTGATTACTGGGATCTTTTACATATTGACTTCAGTGATTCCCTGTTATGAGCATTTTTTTTTAATTAATCTTAATTTGTTTTTGTGATTTCCCTATTTGAGTTGATATCAGGATGTTCCGTTTTGTGACCTTGTGCTGTGCTGATATCTGATATTATTGGTTTTCTGACCAAACAATATCCTTTAGTATTTCTTGTAGCTTTGGTTTGGTTTTTGCAAATTCTCTAAACTTGTGTTTATCTGTAAATATCTTAATTTCGCCTTCATATTTCAGAGAGAGTTTTGCTGGATATATGATCCTTGGCTGGCAGTTTTTCTCCTTCAGTGCTCTGTATATGTCGTCCCATTCCCTTCTTGCCTGCATGGTTTCTGCTGAGTAGTCTGAACTTATTCTTATTGATTCTCCCTTGAAGGAAACCTTTCTTTTCTCCCTGGCTGCTTTTAAAATTTTCTGTTTATCTTTGGTTTTGGCGAGTTTGATGATAATATGTCTTGGTGTTTTTCTTTTTGGATCAATCTTAAATGGGGTTCGATGAGCATCTTGGATAGATATCCTTTCGTCTTTCATGATGTCAGGGAATTTTTGTGTCAGGAGTTCTTCAACTATTTGCCCTGTGTTTTCTGTCCCCCCTCCCTTTTCTGGGACTCCAATCACCCGCAAGTTATCCTTCTTGATAGAGTCCCACATGATTCTTAGGGTTTCTTCATTTTTTTTAATTCTTTTATCTGATTTTTTTTCAGCTATGTTGGTGTTGATTCCCTGGTCCTCCAGATGTCCCAGTCTGCATTCTAATTGCTCGAGTCTGCTCCTCTGACTTCCTATTGCGTTGTCTAATTCTTTAATTTTATTGTTAATCTTTTGGATTTCTACATGCTGTCTCTGTATGGATTCTTGCAACTTATTAATTTTTCCACTATGTTCTTGAATAATCTTTTTGAGTTCTTCAACAGTTTTATCAGTGTGTTCCTTGGCTTTTTCTGCAGTTTGCCTTATTTCATTTGTGATGTCTTTAAGCATTCTGTAAATTAGTTTTTTATATTCTGTATCTGATAATTCCAGAATTGTATCTTCATTTGGGAAAGATTTTGATTCTTTTGTTTGGGGGGTTGGAGAAGCTGTCATGGTCCACTTCTTTATGTGGTTTGATATGGACTGCTGTCTCCGAGCCATCACTGGGAAACTAGTTTTTCCAAAAAATCCGCTTAAAAAAATGCAGTCAGATCCCTATCAGAGTTCTCCCTCTGGCTCAGGCTATTCGGATGTTAATGAAGCAGCCTAGGGAGGGTGGGGGAGGGATCAGAGAGATAGGAGAGTAGCACCTCAGAGTATAGCCAGAGTTGCTTGTCTTGCTTGGAATGACTATTATATCTGAGATTTCCGCAGGGCGCGTCGCCTATGTGTGCTGGCTGTGTGGAGAATGCCCCCAGGGGGTCTGGCCCACTGGAGTCACGGTCAGATCCTCAGCTGCCAGCCTGGGGCGGTGCACTCCCGACTCCAAAATCAGTCGCTGCCTCTCGGGGACTCCCCGTCCCGCCTACCGCGTCCCCGCACAGCCCCCGTGAACTGGCTGGGCTCCCACCCGGGTTCAGCTCAGGCGAGCGGAGCAGCTCCCCGCGCCTACGCCACGACCGTGCGTCCGGGCTGGGACGCCACTCTCCCCACTCCAAGACCCATCACTGTCTACCGGGGCCTTTTCCCACCGGCTGCGTTGCCACGCCGCCTGCGCGAACCAGCTGGGCCCCCCCCGGGGTCGGTTCAGGGGGGTGGAGCTGCTCCCCCTGCTCGCGCCCCGCCAAAATCCCGGCGGGACGGCTCCCCGGCTGGAATGCTGCTCTCTCTGCTCCAAGACCAGTCACTGCCTCCAGGGGACTTCTCCCCCCGGCTGCGTTGCCACGCCGCCCATGCAAACCAGCTGGGCCCCCTCCCCGGTTTAGTTCAGGGGGGTGGTGCAGCTCCCCGCGCCCGCTCCCCTCCTAAATCCCGGCGGGATGGCTCCCCAGTTGGGACGCTGCTCTCCCCACTCCAAGACCAGTCATTGCCTCCCAGGGACTTCTCCCACTGGCTGCGTGGCCACGCCGCCCGTGCGAACCAGCTGGGCCCCCTCCCGGAATGAGTTCGGGGGCTAGGGCTAGGCCCCTTGTTTGTGCCATCTGCCCCCCTGGACTTTGCCCCAAATGGGGCGCCGAAGGTCACCTGACTGGTACGCTGGCTCCAGGCTCTGAAAACAATCGCTGCCTCTCTGTATTTGTTCGTTCTCCGTCTCTAAATCTGTGTTTGTTGTTCAAGGTTCATAGATTGTTATGTATGTGATCGATTCTCTTGTTTTTCCGAGTCTTTGTTGCAAGAGGGATCCGCGGTAGCGTCCACCTAGTCCGCCATCTTGGCCCCGGCTCCACCCAGTAGTTTTTATCAAGGTGTTGTTCAGTTTCCACGTGTTTGATTATTTTCCCCTCGATCTTTCTGTTACTGATTTCTACTTTTATGGCATTATGATCCAAGAAGATGCTTTGTATTATTTACATGTTTTGGGTTTTGTTAAGGTTTGCTTTGTGCCCTAAAATGTGCTCTATACTGGAGAATTTTCCATGTGCTTTGGAAAAGAATATATGCTTTGTTTCTGTTGGTTGGAGTATTCTGTATGTGTCTATAAGGTCGAGTTGGTTGATTGTTGCATTTCGATCTTTTGTATCTTTATTAAGTTTCTTTCTAGATGTTCTGTCATTTGCCAAAGGTGGTGTGTTCAAAAAAAGTTCAAGCGTCCTGTTATTGCGGAATCATCTCTCTTTTTTCAATGCTGTTAGAGTTGGTTTTATGTATTTTGGAGCCCTGTCATTGGGTATATATGTATTTATTACGGTTATGTCCTTCTGATGTATTGACTCTTTAATCATTATATACATTATATAATGTATATAATGATTAAAGAGTCATTATATAATGATTAAAGAGTCAATACATCAGAAGGACATATACTGTTCTCCCTTACCCTTTATGGTGGATTTTGCTTTAAAGTCTATTTTATCAGAGATTAATATTGCCACTGCTGCTGTTTTTTGGTTATTGTTTGCTTGATATATTTTTTCCAACCTTTGTGTTTTAGTTTGTTTATGTCTTTGTGTCTAAGGTGTGTCTCTTATAGACAACATATAGACAGATCCTGGGTTTCTTTTAATCCATTCCTCCAGTCTGTCTTTTCTCTGGTGCATTTAGGCCATTAACATTCAGTGTAATTCTTAGTAGGTATGAGTCATTTTAATTTTTTAATTTTTATTTTTTGTGGTATTGATGGTTTCTTTGTTCTGCTTAATTTTCTGTGAATTCTGTTTACAGATTTTCTTTTCATCTCTTTATTATTGATTTTGAGTTTGCTGAGTCTTTATGTTTTTCTTTTTGTTTACTTTCATGAGTAGGTTTATTAGCTTCCTTTGTGGTTGTCTTGAAATTTACCTTTATTTTTCTAAGTTTTAACCAATCTTTTATTTCTTTATATTGCCTTGACTTCCTGTTCATATAGAAGTACTATGACTACACTGTTTATTTCCTCTTTTTCTGTTTTGATGGTCTTGTCGTTTACATATTGACCGCTCTAGTTCCCTATTTTCAGGCTTTTAGTTTTGTTTTGTTTTTGTGAATTCTCTGTCTGTGTTGTTATCTTGTTGATCTGTCCTGTGTCCCAGTCTTGGATTGTTGTCTGGTGGTGTTGATTGTCTAAACAGGGGGTACCCTTTAACATTTCTTATACTTTTGGTCTCGTTCTTACATATCCCCTTAATTTCTGTTTATCTGGACATGAACTAATTTTGCCATCATATTTGAGAAACAATTTTGCTGGATATAAAAAAACAATTCCTGGCTGGCAATTGTTTTTTATCCTTCAAGACTTTAAATATGTCACCTCATTGCCTTTGTGCCTGCATGGTTTCTGCTGAGTAATCAGAGCTTAGTCTTATTGGTCTTTTCATTTATCCCTAGCTGCTGTCAGGATTCTTTCTTCGTCTTGGGTTTTGGCAAGTTTGATTATGACATGTCTTGGTGACTTTCCTTGGGGTCTAGCTTGTATGGGGTTCATTGAGCTTCTTGGATAGATATCTTCTCATCTTTCATGATATTAGAGAAGGTTTCTGACAGCAAATCTTCAACAATTCTCTCTGTGTTTTCTGTTACTCCCCCTCTAATCTGGTACTCTGACAACTCGTAGGTTTTTCCTCTTGATAGCATCTCACATAATAGTTTTTCTTCATCTTTCTCCATTCTTTGTTTTCTGATTTTTCCTCACACAAATTGATGTCTAGGGATTTATCTTCCATCTCCCTAATTTTGACTTCCATTGTCTCAGTTCTGCTCCTATGACATTCTATTGAGTTGTCTAGTTCTGAAATTTTATTGTTAATCTTTTGGATTTCTAGTTACTGTTTTTTTATGATTTCTAGCAGCCTGTTTATTCTGTAGCTTTGTTCTTGTATTGTTTTCCTGAATTCTTCTGTTGTTTTGTCTGTGTGTTCCTTAGTTTTGTCTGTTTTGCCTGATCTCGTTCTTGATCTCTTGGAGAGCTCTGTATATTAGTCTTTTGAATTCTTTATCAGGCAGTTCCATTGCCTTATCGTCCTCTAGAAAGTTTCCGCGTTCTTTATTTTGGTCACCTGCTGGAGCCATCTTGTCCTGCTTTTTTATGTGATTTTTTTTAATTGACTGCTGTCCCTGAAGCATCAATAAGTTATTATATTTAATGTATTTTTGTTTACTGCATCCTGAATTTTTATTTTGTTTTGTTTTGCTATGCTCCAGTAAGCTGTGTGTGCGTGCTACTCTGGTGGTTAATCTGGCCATGATGAAGCTCTCCCTCCTGTCTCCAGGTCAGAGAAGCTACTAGGTCTGTCAGCCCAGGAATCTATTCACTGTTCTTATGGGGGTGTTGAATATGTAGGCGGCAACTTTGGTGAAGTGATGAGTCTGTTCTGCTGGTCATCAGCCGTGAGTGCAAGGGGGGTTCTCCCTGGTCATTTGGTTGGGTGTTGGGTGTGTGCTCCGTCACTTACTGTTGCATAGAGAGCAGGGGCCCAGGTCATCGGTCACTGAATGAGTGTTGCAGAGACTCTCACCTGCAGTCTTGGGAAAGCAGGGCTGCATGGGTGTGTTTTGGAACAGGCATGGGTCTCTGGTTGCAGTGGCGTAAGACAGGGGGATGTAGGCTGCCCCTGGGTGCCTGGATGGGGGGGCGTGCCCCTGTCCACTAGAGTGTACAGTGGGGGTGGTAGTACAGCTGGTCTTTGGGCCCCCCGTGCCATTGGCTGAAGAGATTGAGGAAAGCCTCTGGTTCTTGGGCCCCTGTCGTTGACGGCTAGATGGAGTGGGTGGTACTTCTGGCCCTCAGGCTCCCAGTGTGGGTGAGTAAGGACCCTTCTTAGAGGGAAGGGCAGTATTGAATACCACAAATCTGCAGCTCCCGCTTGGCTGCTGCGGGTGAAAATGGGCTTCAACTGGAAGTCCTGCCCATTTTGTCCTAATGAGACCAACAAGGCACTTGTGCAGATGTTTAGTGGGGGGTGAAGGGCATTGCAAGGTCATGGACCCCCTACACCAGGGACTGGGTGAAGGGGCAGGCACCTCTGGACTGGCTGTGAATTCCTGGTTTGGGGGTGTGGCAGTGTTGAATGCCTTTGGGCTGGTGTCGGAGCTGGGAGGGTGATGGGTAAGGAGAAGGGAGTGCTTCTCAGCTGTGGAACTGTGGTGGTGGACAGGGTATGGTGCAGGCTGTGGTTTGGGAACTTGCACTTTTGCAGGTCTGGTGTGGCTCCTGTTTCATTCTGGAGGTGCATGCAGAGTCATTGCTCCTTAGCTGCACCAGATGGGTTGGGTTTCACCTTGGGATGCTGCTGTTTGCTTCAATATGTCTGCCCTGTGCAAATTCAGCTAACAGAATGCTGGCAATCCAGAAATCCATAATTCCCCATTACCACTCTTTTTGAATTGTCTCTCCTTCCACCTGTCACTTAGTCCAATTCTTCAGTTTTGTCTTTGATGCTATATCGTTCCTAGGTTGTCACATACTGATTCACTTGTTTTTGCAGGTCTTTGTTGTAAAAGGGATGACACAAAGCATCTAACTATTACACCATCTTGGCCTCACACCCCTTTGACCCTTAATTTTAGCATCCATTGATGATTCTTGCCTGCAGCAAATATTACATGTGAAATGATGATTTTCTATTTCCATCATTCTTTCTCCATTTATCAATTTGAATGCTGCTATAAGAAAAAACTTTCTCTTCTTTATTTTTATTCAATTATTTACATGTACCAATGTGGAATTCTGAATATTTATTTTATTTGCTATAATCCTTTACTACCATTATTCATTTTGTTGCTTAAATTGTTTCAATTTTGGCCATTAGGACACTCTCCACGCTGGCTCCTGAGTCATTTTGACATGCCCCATCATCTTTTGAGCATTTCTTTATTTTCATGTACAGCAAGATATTCCAGGCTCATTTTATACTTTTCATGGCCCACCCCAGGAGTCAGACATTTATCCAAGGAGTCTTGTTTTCTTGTAGTGAAGAATTTGATTTTAAAACTAAGCCATCTATTACCACTGTCAGCAAGAAGCGCCCTGTAGCAAATGATGTATAAAGGACTTTGGCAATGTGATCATTTAATAATTCACACTACCTGTTATGAATTGAATTGTGTCCCCCCAAAATGTGTTTCAACTTGGCTGGGCCATGACTCCCAGTATTGTGTGATTGTCCACCATTTTGTCATCTGATGTGATTTTCCTATGTGTTATAATTTCTACCTCTATAATGTTAATGAGGCAGGATTAGAGGCAGTTATATTAATGAGGCTGGACCCAATCTACAAGATTAGGTTGTGTCTTAAGTCAATATCTTTTGAGATATAAAAGACAGGAGTGAGCAGAGAGACATGGGGAATGTCATACCACCAAGAAACAAGAGCCAGTAGAATAATGCATCTTTTGGACCCCGGTTCCCTGCACTGAGAAGCTCCTAGTCAAGGGGAGGATTGATGACAAGGACCTTCCCCCAGAGCCAACAGACAGAGAAAACCTTCCCCTGGAGCTGGCACCCTGAATTCAGACTTCTAGTCTCCTAGACTGTGAGAGAATAAATTTATCTTTGTTAAAACCATCCACTTGTGGTATTTCTGTTATAGCAGCACTAGGTGAATGAGGCACTACCCTTCTAGTTTTCAAACATTTCCTTCTGCATTAAGTCAAAAAATGAAATAATGTTCTAAGATCTAATCAGTCTGGACTAATTTTGAGAGGAGGTCTCTAATCAGCAAAAAATATGTATGTACCATTCAAACTTTTTTTTTGTCTGTCTCATCTAAAACAGACATACTATTATAGCAACAGTATACAGTTTAAGGATTTTGAAAAAAAATTTTTTTTGAAGAAGGAGAAATAATTTTTTTAGTACTTGTCATTACTTACTTTGTCACCTGCAGAATTCTCTACATTTTTTTCTTTGTGCGAACTAATCCTCAATCCCTTTCACAGCCCTTTTTACAAGGCATGTTGAGTTCTGTATTACCACAAGAAAAGAAAGTTATGTGAAATAGAAAGAAAAGAAAAACAAATGTTTACAGAGGAAAGAAATTCCTTCTCCTCCATTGTGGTTTTCTGTGTATAATCTTAGTTTGGCAATCATAATAAAAAAAAAATCATCCATTAATTTCTTGATGAATAAAACTTGTTACTCATAAACACTTCCAGAAGTGCCCTGATCGTTGTCAGGAAAGTATTTGCCAGCTATTCAAATAAAGACAGATTACTTGGAAAGCAAATGCAATCTGGCTTTCAATACCAGCATCTGGCCACTTACTAATATCTTTATATCCCTGAAATCTCAAGTGGATTAAAGTTTTGCTAAAGTGGAGTCTCAGGTGTTCATTTGTGTGGCACAGCCCAGATTTCAGCCCTCACTCTCCTAGCCCAGGGTGCTATAGATAGATGTCTTTTTCAACTGAGCATAAACTACCAATTTTATGTGAAACTTAACCACTTACTTTTGGTAAAAGAACAAAAGAAATCTTTTTTTTTTTTTTTTACAACACTGCAATATGTGGCATTCATATTACAGACTGTAAAAGATTTTGTCCAATACTTTAATTGATAGGTTTGTTTTTCATGCTGGATGTGTGTAAGTAAACTACCATGTTTTCCTCCATCCAGCTGCATAGAACACTGCAGGGCTTTGGATGCTGTACCTGAAATGGAAACTTTACTTTTTTAAAAAGGTGAGTTGGAAGCTGTTCTAAGGTTTTCAGTTTTATTTTCTCTCTTTACAAAGTATAACAGTGTATGATTACCTTGGCAATATATTCAGGAAAGGTGAAGAAGGATGGGAAGTGGTAAGCTATCATCTTTTTTAGCTTTTTCTTCCTCTCACCTTTCTGTTTATGACACTGCATCTCTGCTTCTGTCACTGTGTCTCTTTCACAAACAGAAAATTGCCCTCATATATGTACATCTCTTTAGTGGCAGGCAAAATCTTTTATAACTGTTAATATATTTTCTAGTAGTATGCACATTATCCAAGTCAACAGAACATAGACTAAGAATGAGAACATAGACTAAAATGTCTCTTTTTATTAGGCATATCTACTTGTCTATGAGGCATCGGTGGTTCAGTGGTAGAATTCTCATCTTTCATATGGAAGGCCAAGGTTCAATTCCCAGCCACTACCTGTCTGTCAGTGGTGTTTTGTGTGTTGCTATGATGCCGAACAGGTTTCAGTGGGGCTTCCAGATTAAGATGTAATAGGAAGAAAGGCCTGGTGATCTACTTCGAAAATCAGCCATTGAAAATCCAATGGATCACAACAGTCTGATCTGCAAGCAACCATGGGATGGTGCAGGGCTTGGCAGTGTTTTGTTCCATTGAAGTGGTGTTGCCATAAGTCAGAGGTCAATTTGACAGCAGCTAACAACAACCACACCTTGTCTATAGCATCATATTATTTAGACCAGTAAATTCCATTATGACCCTGGGCTTGTAACCAGTATTGTTTTGTGCAGTTAATATATACATGCACTTAATCCATTCCGTAAGATGATGTGGAAGACTGTTGGTTGACCAATTAGACACGCTTTTTAAGAAAATATATAAGTACTTTGCACTATATTTGGAAAGAAGGGAGGCATCCAATTGCCTGTCCCTTTCTCTTCAGTCTGCAAAGGTCAGATAACAGTAATAATTGGTAACCTCCAGTAGTGTACTGCAAAGCCTGAAGCAATAGTGCTATCCCTGAGTACCCCCTCGTTTGGTAGTGCTCAAGACAGGGCAGAAAACAAGTGTGAGGCCATGAATTCATACCATGATAGGCCGTTTTACTGTATGTTCCCTCTATTTTGCCAAGGGAAAGGGACAAGTATGAATAATCAATGAAGAAAGATAACTGCTCAATAGGGCTCAGAAAAACAAAACAAAACAAGCAAACAAACAAAAAAGCCAGGAGTTCTTTAGCCTTGACCTTCCCCAGACTTAGGTACTTTTAGAGTAAATCCTCTGTTCTGTCTATAGTTTGCATGAGAATTTCTGCAATAGTTCATAACTTAAACTATCACATGTTCCTCCATCATATGTGCCCTACCTAAAGGACAACCCATTTGGCTATCCTTTTCTCTTTTCTTAATATTTAACAAGTGCCAAATATACCTAAAAATATATATATACCTAAAGCAAATTACTAAGTTTAGACAATTGTCTGTCTAAAATAATTAGCTAAATAATCAACTAAAATAATTATAAAGGGATGTTCCTTATGGTTCCTTTTTTTTTTTTTTTTTGAGAGGGAGAGGTGGAGGAAAAGAAGAAATGACCTCCCTTACACAAACCTCTTGTCTTTTCTTATGGGGGAAAAATACTTTTAAAGTTCCATTAACAGGTTGCCCGAATAGACAACAATTTATGGGTAACATCCCCTTTGCAAAAGAAAAAGAAAATGCCTTCAAATAACAAAGAACGACGAAAATGCTGAGACCTTGTTAGCAACAAGAATCCTCACATTAGGGGTACTTCAAGAAATGTCTGAGTCCGAAGCCACTTCTCATACATCAGAACCACCTTCTTAGCATTACAAAACATGCTGCTGTCACTTTTGAAGGCTTTGAAAAGTTTTCTCAGGGCAGGCACTGCTAAGCTCTCCTCCTTTACAATAAATAACGCTCCTTATTGGGTTCCTTTTTTTGTTTTCTTTCTTTCCTTGTATTTTTTTTATGGTCTCCTTTTCACCCAGGTGAATACCTGCTTAAAAATTGTGAAGCTAATAATGAAGGAAACTAAAAATAATAACAGATACATAAGTGCATGCTTGCATGAACAAATTACATGAATCCCAAAGACCTGGCGCTGCAAGACATGTCACAGTTTTGGATTGTGGAAGAGGGTAATTGTCTCAACTTTCTAAGGGCTGAAAGTTTGAAAGAGAATACCAAATCAACAACCACCTCATCCTGTTACTCCAGGATTTTCCCTTATAATGTGGTTCTCTGCCCTTTCTATAGCAACTGATTTGAGCTTCTTGTTTTCCTTTGTAGCTCAATATTTCTCTTTCCTCAGTGAATTGTTGGTGGTGTTGTTTACTAAGGACGTGGTGTTATTTAACTATTTTGATCCTTCCTATTTTATAAGAATCATTGACAGGAAAGTCTGTGGAATCTCAGTGGGTGTGGAGGTTCATACCAAATACCTGAAGCCAATTTCTTACAAGCAAAGTAGCTTACATTAAGTTATCTTTCCCATGCCATTAATCTCTGTTTATCACATTGGATGCATCATTCACTCTGTGTGTGTGTGTGTGTGCACGCTCGCACATGCCTGTGTGGGTATAAAAAGAGAGAATGGTACACAGATTGAAGAGAAAGAGAGCAGTACACAAATTCAAGATAAACATGCAAATAATATGTGAGGGAAAAATATCTCCATTCATTGATACACTAAATTAAGAGGATAGGCAGGTTCCATAAGGAACATCCCTTTATAATTATTTTAGTTAATTATTTAGCTAATTATTTTAGACAGGCAATTGTCTAAACTTAGTAATTTGCTTTAGCTTTATGTATATTTCATGTTTCCAAAGTGAATCCATATTTTACAGAGCATATAAATGGATTGGAACAAGTACTTCTAATGCTGAGTATGGATACTTCTATTATTAAAGTTCACAATAATCAAGATTTGCATAGGGAAACAGAATTTGACTGTGGTTGACTTCATAATTTCTATCTGTTCTCTTTACCCACTTTTCTAGAATTAGATGTTCTCATTTTTAACCAAATTTCTGATCTGAACTAAAATATCAATATATTTAATACTCTTCAGAGAGTACCAAGTGGAAAGGGCTTTCATAGCCTTCCACCTCAAGGTCTCAAGACCTGAGACAATATAAAAAATAAGCAGCTAATTTTTAAAACCATGTTCTTATTGTTGTTAGGTGCTTTTGAGTCAATTCTGACTCAACACCCTATGTACAACAGAATCAAACACTGCCTGGTCCTGCGCCAACCTCATGATCCTTGTTATGTTTGAGCCCACTGTGTCAATCCATCTCTTTGAGGGTCTTCCTTTTTTTTTTTTTTTTTTTGCAGACCCTTTATTTTACCAAGCACGATGTCCTTTTTCAGGGAGTGGTCCCTCCTGATAACATGGCCAAAATATGTGAGACCAAGTCTTGCCATCCTCAATTCTAAGGAGCATTCTGGTGTACTTCTTCCAAGACAGATTTGTTCATTCTTCTGGCAGTCCATGGTATATTCAATATTCTTCCCCAACATGTAAATCAAAGGCCTCAATTCTTCTTCAGTCTTCCTTATTCATTGCCCAGCTTTCATATGCATATAAGGTGATTGAAAACACCATGGCTTGGGTCAGGCCTACCTTAGTCCTTAAAGTGATATCTTTGTTTTTTAACACTTTAAAGAGGTCTTTTGCAGCAGATTTGCCCAATGCCATGCATCCTTTAATTTCTTGACTGCTGCTTCCATGGATGTTGACTGTGGATCCCAGTACAATGAAATCCTTGAGAACTTCAGTCTTTTCTGTGTTAATCATGATGTTGCTTATTGGTCCATTTGTGAGGACTTTTGTTTTCTTTATGTTGAGGTGCAATCCATATTGAAGTCTGTAGTCTTTGATCTTCATCAATAAATAATTCAAGCCCTCTTCACACTCAGTAAGCCAGATAGTGCCATCTGCATATTGCAGGTTGTTAATGACTCTTCCTCCAAACCTGATGCCCCATTCTTCTTTACATAGTCCAGCTTCTCAGATTATTTTCTCAGCATACAGATTGAATAAGTATGGTGAAAAGATACAACTCTGACACACACCTTCCTGGCTTTAAATCATGCATTATTCCCTTGTTTTGTTCAAATAACTGCTTCGTGGTCTAAGTACAGGTTCCTCATGAGCACAGTTAAGTGTTCTGGATTTCCCATTCTTCAGAATGTTATCCATAATTTGTTATGATCCACATATTAGAATGCCTTTGCATAGTCAACAAAACACAGGTAAACATCTTTCTAGTATTCTCTGCTTTCAGCCAGGATCCATCTGACATCAGCAATGATAGCCCTTGTTCCACTTCCTCTTCTGAATCTGCCTTGAATTTCTGGCAGTTCCCTGTCGATGCACTGCTGCAATCACTTTTGAATGATCTTCAGCAAAATTTTACTTCTGTGTGATATTAATGATACTGTTCGATAATTTCCACATTTGGTTGGATCACCTTTCTTTTGAATAGGCATAAATATCGATCTCTTCCAGTTGGTTGGCCAGGTAGCTCTCTTCCAAAGTTCTTGGCATAGATGAGTGAGAGCTTCCAGCACTGCATCCATTTATTGAAACACCTCAACTGGTATTCCATCAATTCCTGGAGCTTTATTTTTCACTAATGTCTTCAGAGTAGCTTGGACCTCTTCCTTCAATACCATTGCTTCCTAATCATATGCTACCTCCTGAAATGATTAAAGTTGACAAATTCTTTTTGGTATAGTGACTTTGTGTATTCCTTCTATCTTCTTTTGATACTTCCTGTGTTATTCAGTACTTTGCCCAAAGAATCCTCTGACACACTTTCTTCAAGCATATGTCTTTGAACAAATAATATTATGACTCAAGAACAGAGACCTTTTTTAGTTTCCACAAATGGTAACAAGTCCATAAACATTATTCCATTCTGGAGTAACCAATCGTATAAATTTCCTGTTGCTGCATAACAAACTACCACAAATGTAGTAGCTTAAGATAGCACAGATTTATTACTCACGGTTTCCATGGGTCTGTATTCCAGCAACAGGTTAGCTTGGTCCTGTGCGCAGAGTCTCAGTAGGTTGAAATTAAAGTGCCAGCTGGGGGCTGTGATCTCATCTGAGGCTTGATTCTCTTCCAAGATCACTGGTTGTTGGCAGAGTTTGGTTCCTTGCAGCAGTGGAACTCAGCAGGGATTGCCTGATTGGGTCACACCCATTTAAAATAATCTCCCTTTAGATTAATTCCAAATCAACTGATTAGTAACTTAATCACACGAGTGATATTCACAGGTTATGGCCATGTTCAAGGAGTGAGGATCATACAGGACATGTGCAGCAATGGATGAAAATTTGGGGGACCATTTTCAAGTTTAGCCTACCATAACAGTCATTTAAATATTCCTAGGACTGGCCTAATTTCAGCACTAAAAGTCCCATCCATGTCTTGGGAAACCCCTCAGTCTCAGGCAAATTGATACAGTTGGTCCACTTATAATGGAAAGTTAGGTCTCTCATCTAGCACGCTTTATGTCCTATACCTAATGAAAGTGCAGTTACAGGGAGTCTTGCCAAGGAGTTCGTTCTTGTTCTCCTCTTATAATACAATGTTTGTAAAGAGGAGCTGTCAAGGGATTTGCCTATAGTCAGATGCTTCAGAGCGAGAGCCATAGAAACACTTGACCAATAACTCAATTTCCCTTGAGTATATCACACCCACTGTATGCACCAAACGATGTTCACAAATGGAACACTATGCAGAGGGAAGGAATATCACACTTTCAGGGTTTCTTTTGAATGTGCTATTTATCAGTTTTTAAATATAGTAGAACCTCATTTGTGTCATGTAAAATTCTTCCAAAGTGTAGGCGACAGGGAGTAAAGTCAGCAGTGCTTCCAGACCAAGCCAACATTTAAATTTCAAACATCACTAATTAACATAAATGTTCTTTTTTCTTGTCCAAATTGTGTTTTACAGACTGCTCGGTAAGTTGAACAAGCATGGTAGCTTAATAATAGTAGAAGGGTTATAGAATAATGAACGTGCCACTGAGTATGACTTTGAATTGCAGTATTTTTTAGCATTTTTACTTCTTGGCCCTCCTCCTTGAACATTTTAAGGCCTATAAACCCAAATGGAAAATATGACTTTTTCATAAAAAGGAAGTTCGAATTATATATTTTGTTATGCACATTGCTTTCTTCCAATTATTGGAATTATTCTCCTAAACCAAAAACTGAAACCAAGGCAATTGTCTGTTTTCTACTGATTTATTTCTATTTGGATTATTTTACAGCATTTAAAAATGGAAGGCAAATTCCAAAGGAAACAATCAAGAATTTTTCCTCGCACAGTAGAATGTTAAGTTTTCAGCTTCTATAGGATATTGGTTCCCTGCAGTTCTTGGCACTTGAAATGTGATACTTCGTATTGCTTTTGTCTATTTGGAAGGATGGATCAATGGCCATTGTTCTTTAACTTCTCTCTTTTCTCTGCCTTGAAACAAATTCAGCAGCATGAAAAGACAGTCTTTAGGCACAGACTTATTATAAATCACTTCTCATTCTACTTTACCTAGGTTTTGCCTTCAGTTCAAGAAATGTCTCCAGAATACTAACAGACTTAAACAATCCCTCTCAAAATGGCGTTCAGCTTTGTATTTAAATTTCAGATTATTTTCTTTTTCATACAAATATTCACTCCCTACAACCCCTCCCATTTCTTTCTCTATAGTCTACTTCAATGTGTAGGTGACAATCTTTTGTTGTTTATTCCTAAGCATCTCTAGTATAAGGGATTTATATGTTGATTATTGTTTTTATTCTGTGTAAGAAAAATCTCTTGAGCTTTCTATTTTGACCAGTAAACAAAGCTCAGCAACACAATACTTCACTGTCCTGATCCCTTGGCATCATAAGTAAGGAGGCCATTTCAGCATCCCAAATCTGGGAAGTCTTTCTCTCCTTCTTTTTTTTTATTCTTTTTTTAGAAGTTTAAGGTGATTTATTTGAAGAAGCACTTAGGAGGAAATAGGGCAAAGATTTAATACACATCACGTGATTCTGCACTATATGCCTCACTATATCTTATTAAAACATATTTTGACATAACTGGTGGTGTTGGAATCATTCCCAGAGGCATAGAAGTGCCTACTATGGAGGCAAAACTGAACTGCCAATGCTAAATCTAGACACTCATTTCAGATTTTTAATTCCACCATATACAAATGTCTTACCAAACCCAAAAGAAAAAAGCTTCATTCGAAATGTTTCAGTATATCAAAGAGCACTATTTCATGGCTACTGCCAATGTTTTCTGTAAAACCCAGGGGGCCTCAAAGGAAACACAGACTGCTTAGAAATAGAATATTCATCAAGTTATAATAGTTGATAATTATATTACTACATTCCCAAGTTGTTTCCCAAAGACAACGCAAAGCAACACTTACATGTTGGCATCGTGTCACCACCATCTTGCCAAGCATGTTTACTAGGAAGGAAATCAGCTTTTAAAAGGGAAACAAATAAGAATAGACAAAAAGCATCCACTACTTGATAAATTCATGGAGAAGCCAAAAACTCCTCAACCTTTTTTTTTTTGGCATTTGAGGTTGAACTTGAAAAACTTCATATCTGAGCAATGCTGGCAACCGAGCTTCTGTGACTTTTGTATGTGTGTCCATTGCTTGTCAATCTATAGTTCAGCCTTGACAAATTTTGAAGATCTGGTCCACTAAGTCTTCACTCTCTTATACGCCCTGTCCAAATAAATTATTTTATGTATTCATTTGATGATAATATTAGCTGAACATTCCAGCATTTTAAAAAAAGATACTGCTTCCTGGTGGCTGATTAAACTTCGTTTAAAATGAGCTGACATCTTGAATAGGGATATTTCTTCTTTACTGTGTGATATAGATAATGTATGCACACTGGTTTAGGACATTTTTATTATGCAATGAGAAATTCCAACATCTGGTTTACAAGAGAAAATGTCAAATTCGTAAAACTGGAAGCCTGACCAGATTTATTAATCCAAAGCACTTGTTGTTGTTCTTTGGTGCCTTCGAGTTGGTTTTGACTCATAGCAACTCTATGTACAACAGAACCAGACACTGTCCAGTCCTGCTCCATCCTGACAATCATTATTAGGCTAGAGCCCATTGTTGCAGCCACTGTGTCCATTAACCTCCTTGAGGGTCTTCCTCTTTTTTGCTGAACCTCTTCCTTACTAAACACTATGTCCTTCTCCAGGGACTGGTCCCTCCTGTTAACACGTCCAACGTATGTGAGGCTTAGTCTTGCCATCCTTGCTTCTAATGAGCATTCTGGCTGTACTTCTTCCAAGACAGATTTGTTCAGCCTTTTGGCAGTCCATGGTATATTCAATATTCTTCTTCAACACCATACTTTAAGGTATCAATTCATCTTCAGTCTTCCTTATTCTTTGCCCAGGTTTCGCATGCATATGAAGTGATTGAAAAAACCATGGTTTGGGTCAGGTGCAACTTAGTCCTTAAAGTGATATCTTTGTTTTTTTTAACACTTTAAGGAGGTCTTTCACAGCAGATTTGACCAGTGCAATGCATCCTTTGATTTCATGACTGCTGTTTTCATGGGTGTTGACTGTGGATTCAAGTAAAATAAAATCCTTGACAACTTCAATCTTTTCTCCATTTACCATGATGTTGCTTATTTGTTCCAGTTTTGAGGACTTTTGATTTCTTTATGTTGAGGTGCAATCCATACTGAAGACTTTAGCCTTCGATCTTCATCATTAAGTGCGTCAAGTCCTCTTCACTTTCAGTAAGCAAGGTTGTGTCATCTGCATATTGCAGGTCGTTAATGTCTCTTCCTCCAATTCTGATGTCATGTTCTTCATATAGTCCAGCTTCTCAGATTATTTGCTTAGCATACAGTTTGAATAAGCATGGTGAAAGGACACAACCCTGGTGCACACCTTTCCTGACTTTAAACCACACTGTATCCCCTTGTTCTGTTCGAATGACTGACTGCTTCTTAGTCTAAGTACATACAGGCTCCTCATGAGCACAATTAAGTGTTCTGGAATTCCCATTCTTTGCAATGCTATCCATAATTTGTTATGATCCACATAGTAGAATGCCTTTGCATAGTCAATAAAACACAGGTAAACATTTTTCTGGTATTCTCTGCTTTCAGTCATGATCCATCTGACATCACCAATGATACTCCTTGTTCCACATCCTCTTCTGAATCTGACTTCAATTTCTGGCAGTTAGTTCCTTGTCAATCATCGTACTGCTGCAACCGCTTTTGAATTATCTTCAGTAAATTTTACTTGTGTATGATATTAATGGTATTGTTTGATAAGTTCTGCATTCTGTTGGATCACCTTTCTTTGGAATGAGTACAAATATGGATCTCTTCCAGTGGGTTGGGCAGGCAGCTGTCTTCCAAATTTCTTGGCATAGACAGGTGAACACTTCCAGCCCTGCATTCATTTATTGAAACATATCAAATGGTATTCTGTCAACTCCTGGTGCCTTGTTTTTCGCCAATGCCTTCAGTGCAGCTTGGACCTCTTCCTTCAGTACCATCAGTTCCTGATCATATACTACCTCCTGAAATGGTTGAATGTCAACCAATTCTTTTTGGTACAGTGACTCTGTGTATTCCCTCCATCTTCTTTTGATGCTTCCTACATTATTTAATATTTTCCCCCATAGAATCCTTCAATACTACAACTTGAGGCTTGATTTTTCTCTTCAGCTCTTTCAGCTTGGGAAATGCCAAGCACGTTCTTCACTTTTGGTTTCCTATCTCCAGGTCTTTGCACATTTCACTGTAATACTTTACATTGTCTCCTTCAGTGGCCCTTTGAAATCCTCTATTCAGCTCTTTTACTTCATCATTTCTTCCTTTCACTTTAGCTATTCTACATTCAAGAGTGCCTTTCAGAGTCTCTTGTGACATCCATTTTGGTCTTTTCTTTCTTTCCTGTCATTTTAATGACCTGTTTCTTTCTTCATGTATGATGTCCTTGATATCATTCCACAACTCATCTGGTCTTTGGTCATTAGTGTTCAATGAGTCAAATCTATTCTTGAAATGGCCTCTAAATTCAGGTGGGGTATACTCAAGGTCATACATTCGCTCTCGTGGACTTGTTCTAATTTTCTTCAGCTTCACCTTGAACTTGCATATGAGAAATTGATGGTCCTTTCCACAGTCAGCCCCTGGCCTTGTTCTGACTGGCAATATTGAATATTTTTCCGTTGTCTCTTTCCACAAATGTATGTCGATTTGATTCCCGTGTATCCTATCTGGCGAGGTCCATGCATATAATCACCGTTTATGTTGTTGAAAAAAGGTATTTGCAATGAAGAAGTCATTGGTCTTCCAAAATTCTATTATGTGATTTCCAGGTTTGTTTCTATCACCAAGGCCATATTTTCTAACTGCCAATCCTTTCTTGTTTCCAGCTTTCACATTCCAATCACCAATAATTTTTAATACATCTTGAATGCATGGCTGATCAATTTCAAACTGCAGAATTCGGTAAAAATCTTCAATTTCTTCATCTTTGGCCTTAGTGCTTGGTGTGTAAATTTAAAAATAATAGTCATATTAACTGGTCTTCCTTGTAAAAAAAAAATTGGTCTTCATTGTAGATGTATGGATATTATCCTATCACTGACAGCACTGTGTTTCAGGATAGATCTTGAAAAGTTCTTTTTGACAATGAACACAATGCCATTCCTCTTCAATTTGTCATTCCCTGTAATAGTAGACCATAAAAAAAAAAATGATCTAATTCAAAATGGCCAATACCAGTCCATTTCAGATATCAACATTTATGCATTCGTTCCCATTTCTTTTTTTATTATTAATTTTTATTGTGCTTTAACTGAAAGTTTACAAATCAAGTCAGCCTCTCACACAAAAATTTATATACACACCGCTACATACTCTCAGTTGCTGTCCCCACAATGAGACAGCCTGCTCCCTCCCTCTACTCTTTCTTTTCGTGTGCATTTCATCAGCTTCTAACCCACTCTACCCTCTCATCTTTCCTTCAGGCAGGAGATGCCAACATAGTCTCAAGTGTCCACCTGATCTAAGATGTTCACTCCTCACCAGCATCCCTCTGCAACCCATTGTCCAGTCCAATCCCTGTCTGAAGACTTGGCTTTGGGAATGGTTCCTGTCCTGGGCCAAAAGAAGGTCTGGGGGCCATGACCACCCCAACTGGGTCCTTCTAGTCTCAGTCAGACCATTAAGTCTGGTCTTTTTACAAGAATTTGGTGTCTGCATCCCACTGCTCTCCTGCTCCCTCAGGGGTTCTCTGTTGTGTTCCCTGTCAGGGCAGTCATCGGTTGTAGCCAGGCACAATCTAGTTCTTCTGGTCTCAGGCTGATGTAGTCTCTGGTTTATGTGGCCCTTTCTATCTCTTGGGCTTGCAATTACCTTGTGTCCTTGGTGTTCTTCATTCTCCTTTGATCCAGGTACGTTGAGACCAATTGATGCATCTTAGATGGCTGCTTGCTAGCATTTAAGAGCCCAGACACCACTCTTCAAAGTGGGATGCAGAATGTTTTCTTAATAGATTTTATTACGCCAATTGACTTAGATGTCCCCTGAAACCATGGTCCCCAAACCCCCACCCCTGCTACGCTGGCCTTTGAAGCATTCAGTTTATTCAGGAAACTTCTTTCCTTTTGGTTTAGTCCAGTTGTGTTGATCTCACCTATATTGTTTGTTGTCTTTACCTTCACCTAAAGTAGTTCTTATCTACGATCTAATTAGTGAATACCCTTCTCCCTCCCTACCCCCGCCCATAACCATCAAAGAATATTTTCTTCTCTGTTTAAGCTATTTCTCGGGTTCTTATAACAATATTTGTCCTTTTGCAGCTGACAAATTTCACTCAGCATAATGCCTTCCAGGTTCCTCCATATTATGAAATATTTCACAGATTCCTCACTGTTCTTTATCGATGTGTAGTATTCCATTGAAGGAACATACCCTATTTATACATTCATCCATTGATGGGCACTTTGGTTGCTTTCATCTTTTTGCTATTGTAAACAATACTGCAATGAACATGGGTATGCATATATTTCTTAATGTAAAGGCTCTTATTTCTCTAGGATATATTCCTAGGAGTGGGATTGCTATATCGTATGGTAGTTCTAGTTCTAGTTTTTTAAGGAAGCACCTAATCAATTTCCAAAGTTGTTGTACAATTTTACATTCCGGCCAGCAGTGTATAAGTGTATGTGTTTATTATTTTTGTGTTTTCTGGATTAATGCCAGTCTTATTGGAGTGAGATGAAATCTCTTTGTAGTTTTGATTTGCCTTTCTCTAATGGCTAAGGATCATGAGCATTTCCTCACATATCTGTTAGCTGCCTGAATGTCTTCTTTAGTAAAGCATCTGTTCATATCTTTTGCCCATTTTTTAATTGGGTTATTTTTCTTTTTGTAGTTGAGTTTTTGCAGTATCATGAAGATTTTAGAGATCAGGCGCTGACCAGAAATGTCATAGCTAAAAACTTTTTCCCAGTCTGTAGGTAATCTTTTCACTCTTTTGGTGAAGTCTTTGGATGAGCATAGGTGTTTGATTTTTAGGAGCTCCCAGTTATCTAGTTTTTCTTCTGCATTGTTAGTAATGCTTGTATACTCTTTATGCCATGTATTAGGACTCCTAATGTTTTCCTATTTTTTCTTCCATGATCTTTATTGTTTAAGATTTTATATTTAGATCTTTGATACATTTTCAGCTCCTTTTTGTGCATGGAGTAAGGTTTGGCTCTTGTTTCATTTTTTTTGCAGATGGATATCCAGTTATGCCAGCACCACTTGTTAAAAAGATTGTCTTTTTCCCATTTAACTGTTTTGGGGTCTTTGTCAAATATCAACTGCTCATATGTGGATGGATTTATGTCTGCGTTCTCAATTCTGTTCCATTGGTCTATGTATCTGCTGTTATACTACTACCAGGCTGTTTTGACTACTGTGGTAGTACAATAGGTACTAAAATCAGGTAGAGTGAGGCCTCCCACTTTGTTCTTCTTTTTCAGTAATGCTTTACTTATCTGGGGCCTTTTTCCCTTCCGTATGAAAATGGTGATCTGTTTCTCCATCTCATTAAAAATGTCGTTGGAATTTGGATCGGAGATGCATTAAATCTATAGATCGCTTTTGGTAGAATAGAGATTTTTATACTGTTAAGTCTTCCTACCGATGAGCAAGGTATGTTTTTCCACTTATGTAGGTCTCTTTTGGTTTCTTTCTGTTGTGTTTGGTAGTTTTCTTTGTATAAGTCTTTTACATCTCTGTTAAGATTTATTCCCAAGAACTTTATCTTCTTGGGGGTTACTTAAATGGTATTGATTTGGTGATTTCCTCTTCGATGTTCTTTTTGTTGGTGTAGAGGAATCCAACTGATTTTTATATGTTTATCTGGTATCCGGATACTCTGCTGAACTCTTCTATTAGCTTCAATATTTTTCTTGAGAATTCCTTAGGGTTTTCTGTGTATAAGATCATGTCATCTGAAAATAGAGATAGTTTTATGTCTTCCTTGCCAATCTGGATGCCCTTTATTTCTTTATCTAGTGTAATTGCTCTGGCTAGGACCTCCAGCACAATGCTGAATACAAGAGGTGAAAAAGGGCATCCTTATCTGGTTCCCCATCTCAAGGGGAATGGTTTCAGGCTCTCTCCATTTAGGATGATGTTGGCTATTGGCTTTGTGTAAATGCCTTTTATTATCTTCAGGAATTTTCCTTCTGTCCCTATTTTGCAGACAATTTTTATCATGAATGTGTGTTGAACTTTGTCACATGCCTTTTCTGCATCAATTGATAAAATCATGTGATTCTTGTCTTTTGTTTTATTTATATGATGGATTACATTAATTGTTTTTCTAATGTTGAACCATCCCTGCATACCTAGTATGAATCCCACTTGGTCATGGTGAATTATTATTATTATTTTTTTATATGTTGTTGAATTCTATTGGCTAGAATTTTGTTGAGGATTTTTGCTTCTGTGTTCATGAGGGATACAGGTCTGTAATTTTCTTTTTTTTGTGGTGACTTTACCTGGTTTTGGTATCAAGGATATGCTGGTTTCACAAAATGAGTTTGGGAGTGTTCCATCCTTTTTTATGCTCTGAAATACCTTTAGCAGTAGTGGTGTTAACTCTTCTCTGAAAGTTGGGAAGAACTCTGCGGTGAAGCCATCCGGGCCAGGGCTTTTTTATTGGGAGTTTTTTGATTTCCTTTTCAATCTCTCCTTTTGTTATGGGTCTATTTATTTTAGGTAGGTAGTGTGTTTCTAGGAATTCATCCATTTCTTCTAGGATATCAAATTTGTTAGAGTACAATTTTTTATGGTAATCTGATATGATTCTTTTAATTCCAGTTGGTTCTGTTGTAATATCACCCATCTCTTTTTTTATTTGGGTTATTTGCTTCCTCTCCTGTTTTTCTTTTGTCAGTTTGGCCAATGGTTTATCAATTTTGTTGAGTTTTCCAAAAAACCAGCTTTTGGTCTTGTTAATTCTTTCAAATGTTTTTTTTTTTTGTTTTCTATTTTATTTAGTTCTGCTCTAATTTTTATTATTTGTTTTCTTTTGGTGTCTGAGGGTTTCTTTTGTCATTCTATTTCTATTTTCTCAAGTTGTAGAGATTATTCTTTGTTTTTGGCCCTTTTTTCTTTTTGTATGTGTGCATTTATTGATATAAATTGACCTCTGAACACTGCTTTTGCTGTGTCCCAAAGGTTCTGGTAGGAAGTGTTTTCATTCTCCTGGATTCTATGAATTTCTTTATTCCATCTTTAATGTCTTCTGTAATCCAATCTTTTTTTAGCAGGGTATTGTTCAGTTTCCAAGTGTTTGATTTCTTTCCCCTGCTTTTTCTGTTATTGATTTCCACTTTTATGGCCTTATAGTCAGAGAAGATGCTCTGTAATATTTCAATGTTTTGGATTCTGCTAAGGCTTGGTTTATGGCCTAATATGTGGTCTATTCTAGAGAATGTTCTATGTGCACTAGAAAAGAAAGGATACTTGGCTGCTGTTGGGTGAAGTGTTCTGTATATGTCTGTGAGGTCAAGTTGGTTGATTGTGGCATTTAGATCTTCTGTGTCTTTATTGAGCTTCTTTCTAGGTGTCCTGTCCTTCACCGAAAGTGGTGTTTTGAAGCCTCCTACTATTATTGTGGAGCTATCTCACTTTTTAATGCTGATAGAGTTTGTTTTATGTATCTTGCATCCCTGTCATTGGGTACACAAATATTTAATTTGGTTATATCTTCTTGGTATATTGTTCCTTAAATCATTATATAGTGTCCTTCCTTATCCTTTATGACGGATTTAACTTTAAAGTCTATTTTGTCAGAAATTAATATTGCCACTCCTGCTCTTTTTTGATTGTTGTTTGCTTGATATATTTTTTACTATCCTTTGAGTTTTAATTTGTTTGTGTCTCTAAGTCTAAGGTGTGTCTCTCCTAGGCAGCATATAGACAGATTGTGTTTTTTTTTAATTTTTATTAAGCTTGAAGTGAACATTTACCATTCCAATCAGTCTGTCACAGGTAGGTTTACATACATCTTACTCCCTTCTCCCACTTGCTCTCCCCCTATTGAGTCAGCCCTTACAGTCTCTCGTTTCGTGCCAATTTTGAAGATTGTGTATTTTAATCCATTCTGCTACTCTCTGTCTCTTTATTGGTGCATTTAGTCCATTTACATTCAGTGCAATTGTGGATTGGTATGAAATTAGTGCTATCATTTAGATGTCTTTTTTTGTGTGTTGTTGACAGTTTCTTTTTCCCACTTAATTTTATGTGCTGAGTAGATTATCTTCATATATTGTCCTTTCCTCATATTTGTCATTTTTGATTTTGTTTCTGCTAAGTCTCTATTTTTTTCTTGTGCTTTATTTTGATGTGTAGGATAGTTTGTCTCCTTTGTGGTTACCTTATCATTTACCCCTATTTTTTAAAATTTGAACCTAAGTTTTATTTCTTTTTATCTCATCTTCCTCTCCATGTGGAAGATCTATGACTACATTTCTTAGTCCCTCATTATTGTTTTAATGTTGTCTTCTTTTACGTAATAGTATTGCTGTTACCCTGTTCTGAGCATTTTTTTATCTTGTTTTTTTTTTTTTTATTATTTCCTTGTCTGGGTTGACTTCTAATTGCTCTGCCCAGTGTTCTGGTCTTGTGTTGATACCCGATATTATTGATTTCCTAACCAAAGAACTCTGTTTAGTATTTCTCATAGTTTTGATTTGGTTTTTATGAATTCCTTAAACTTCTGTTTATCTGGAAATGTCTTAATTTCACCTTCATATTTGAGAGACTGTTTTGCTGGATATATGATTCTTGGCTGGCAATTTTTTTTCTTCAAAATTTTATATAAGTCATCCCATTGCCTTCTTGCCTGCATGGTTTCTGCTGAGTAGTCTGACCTTATTCTTATCAGGTCTCCTTTGTAGGTGACTTTTCGCTTATCGCTAGCTGCTCTTTAAATTCTCTCTTTATCTTTGGTTTTAGCAAGTTTGATTATGATATGTCTTGGTGACTTTCTTTAACATCTACCTTATGTAGAGTTCAATGAGCATATTGGATAGATATCTTCTCAACTTTCACGATATCAGGGAAGTTTTCTGCCAACAAACCATCAGCAATTCTCTCTGTATTTTCTGTTATGACTCCCTGTTCTGGTATTCCAATCACTCGTAGGTTATCCCTTTTTATTTTTGACAACTTCAAATTTTCCTAGATGCATACTTGGTACACACCATTTTCTGATTATTATTGGTTGTTTGCAGGTGTTTCTTCTCATTTTGAGTTGTGCCACATCAGCAGGTGAAGGTACTATAACATAGACTCCATCCACATCATTAAGGTTGACTACTTTGAGACCACTATCTGCTCTTTGGAAAACTTATGTGGCAGTTCTACTCTGTCCTACAGGGTCACGATGAGTCGGACTTGACTGGACAGCAATTTTTTTCTTTTCTACTTTGAGGAGGCAGCTCTTTCTCAGTCATGTTTTGAGTGCTTCTCAGTCATGTTTTGAGTGCCTTCCAACCTGTGGGGCTCATCTTCAGGTAGTATATCAGACAGCATTCCACTGCTATTCATAAGGTTTTCACTGCCCAATTTTGTTTAGAAGTAGACATCCTGTTCCTTCTTCCTAATCTGTCTTAATCTGGGATCTCCACTGAAACCACTCCACCAAGGGTGACCCTGCTTGTATTTGAAAACTTTCAGTATTACAGCAACAAGTAAGCCACAACAGTACAACAAACTGACAGACGTGTGGTGGCAAAGCACTTAGGATTTGCAAATAACATATAATATTCTTAAAGATTAGTTCTAACAATATTCAAGAGTCTACATCTACAGGACTTACCCAGAAGTGATATATTTCTAATACTTATCAAAACCTCAGATTTACTGTCTCACCTGCTGGACTTATCATAAAACATAGCATGTATTTTGTAGAATCAGGGTATTTCTGTTTGTGTGTGTGTGTGTGTGGTCAAAAGCAATCACACTCTATCCCATGGGTATGTATATGGAAAAAACTGTTGTCCATTCCACAGTGATTATCTATCTAGCTTTGTTTAGATGATGATATCAGCTCTTTGCTGTATGGTATCTTAGTCTTGGCCCCCCCACCAATACAATTATTTGGCTTTGGGCAAGGGAAATGAGGCTTCTAAGGGGTTAATTATTCAGCATACGTGCATGCCTGAAAATTATACATGTTTATCTATTAATTTTCTTCTGTTCTCATTCTCTACTAAGAAAGCATTTTTTTCCAATAACAGTCAAATTTAGCCCTTTATCTAAATTCTGGATTCTCTGCTCTAGTCCAGGTACCATTGTTTGCCTTACTATAATAATGTGTGAACTCTGTTCTTTTGCCTGCCCCCAACTCTATTCTGTGAACAGTACTGAGCTTTAAATCTTTTTTTTTTTTTTCCAAATGGGCTATGGCATTTCCCCTCATCTCCAAACAACTGGATGTCATTCCATCAGGAACTCCAATCAATGTTCTCTAGCCATATCACTTTCCAGTTTAATGTTTTCTAAGGGTATTCTATCAAATATAAAATAAAATCCAAAGTTCTTCCCTTGGTTTACAAAATCCTGTATGATCTGTTCTCTGCTCATGTCCAAGAGCTCATCTCATATCACTCTCACCCTTCTTCACCATGGTCCAGCCACACTGGCCTAATTTCTATTATTTGAATAAATGAAGCATGCATCACTACTTATTTGTTTCTTTATGCCTAGAATGTACCAACCTTCTCATTCTTCCCACTTTGAGTGTTACTATCTTCCTTCTTGTTCTTTAGGTCTCGGCTTAAATATCACTTCCTGAAAGGTGCCTTTTCTAACCACGAAATCTAAAATAACCAAAACACTTACATCACTCTTTTTAAATCATCTGCATACCACTTGTCAGTTGCCACTGAGTCAATTATGACTCATGGTTACCTCATGTGGTTCAAAGTAGAACTGTGCTCCATAGGATTTTCAGTGCTGATTTTTCCAGAAGTAGATCACCAGGTCTTTCTTCTGAGGCACCTCTGGGTGGACATGAATCACCAACCTTTTGGTTAACATATTATTCTCTGCTATTTTTCTTGTTATGGGTTTGTTGGTATGTTTGTTTATTGTCTATTTTCCCTGATGAATCAGTGGTTAAGAGCTCTGCTACTAATGAAAAGTTTGGAAGTTCAAATCTACCAACCACTCCTTGGAAACCCTATGGAGCAGTTCAGAGAACTGACTCAATGGCAATAGGTTTGGTTTTGTTTTTGGGTTTTCCTCAACACTAGGTACTCTGAGAGAACAAGAGCCTTGTCAAGCTAACTCAATGCTGAATTTCCAGTACTAGGGACATAATAAAAAAAACCATTGTCCTCAAGGCAATTGTGACTCATAGCAACCCTAAAGGACAGAGTAGAACTGTCCCATAGGGTTTCCAAGGAGGGCCTGGTGGATTCAAACGGCCTACCTTTTGGTTAGTAGCTGTATCTCTTAACCACTAAGCCACCTGTGTTTCTAGGAACATAATAGGTGTTCAATAAATATATTTTTGAAGAAATGGATGAACCAACTGGACACTGGCCATACTGACTTACTTAGAATCAAAACTAGAACTTTGTTTACTGAAAAAATGAACAAGTATTAAAAAATAATTCTTATAAAATTAAATATTTATGCTTGACTTTCCTGCATGTCAAAAAACAACTGATGCATATGCAGGATTTGAACATCAAAGAATAATTCTGTTATTCTGCATCTTTAAGTCATTATAGGAATGGATCCTTTGGAGCTACTCAAGTTGATAGAAAATTACAATGGAAGTATGATGAACTACTAATAATTTATGGGCAAAAAGTATAGTGAAGATGCCAATATACAATTTCATGGACCTTGATCCGTATTTGCCAAAATTTCTTAAATATATACATGCTATTATTTACAAAATATTTATCACACAAACATGATTTAGGGTTTTTTTTTTCTGGTAGGTATAAGTAAATTAAGCATTTCTATTAACTTTTGGTTATAAGACTAAATAATTTTTTTTCAGGGGACCCTGTTATTTCCTTGAGATTCTCCATCTAGTTACACATGCTATACTAATAAACCTTCCATACACTAATTTATTCAACAAGTAAGTAATTATTGATCATTGTGAACAAAGGCAAACTAAACAATGGGACAGAAGAGTAAGAGCAGAGATCGATCCATACATTTACTGAAATATGATTTATGACAACCAATAGAAACATGGGAAGAAGACTTGAACAGACAATTCACAAAAGATGGTATCCTAAATGATTAATAAATGTATGAAAATTTGCTCCATCTTATTAATTATCCAAATATGCAAACTAAAACCACAACGAGATACAGCAACAAAACTCACCAGAATGACTAAAGACTGAAAACACCAAGTGTTGGCAAGGATATGGAATGACTGTATCTCTCATACAATGTTGGCAGGAGTGTAACAACTTTGGCAAATTGTTTGGCAGTAACTACTAAAGCTGAATATATGTCTACTCAATGACCCAGCTATTCCACTTCATCACTTTGGTATATAAGGAACAGAAATGCCTACATTTTATTCATAAAAATATGTGAATTAGAATGCTTATGCCAGCACTATTTGTAAAAGCTCCAAATTGGAAAGTTCCCAAATGTTCATTAAGAGTATAGTGGATAAATACTAGTATATTCACAAAATAGGAGCCCAGGTGGTGCAAGCAGTTTGCAATTAGCTGCTAACCAAAAGGTTGGTGGTTTGAACCCACCCAGCATTTTTGTGGAAAAAAAAAAAGGCCTGGTGATCTGCTTCCACAAAGATTATATCCAAGAAAACCCTATGGAGCAGTTTTACTTTTAACACTTGAAGTTGCATGAGTCAGGGCTCACACAACGGCAGCTAACAACAACAATATTCACCAAATGAAATACTTTATAGCTATCATAGTGAAAAACTACAACCACACCAAGCAACGTTAATGAATCTTAGAAACATAATGCTGAGTGAAAAAATCCAGACACAAAAGCGTACTTACTGTATTTCCCAGTTATATAAAGTATGAAAACAGACTAAACTAATCTATGTTTTTACCTTTAGGGCAGGCGTAATGACTAGAAGGGAACACAAATGGGGTTTCTAGATTGCTAATTTTTGTTTTTAATATTGTTATGTTTCTTGATCTGGTTACCTAAGTGTATTCAGTCTGTGATCATTTATTGAGCAGTATACTTGAATATGTTCACTTTTCTGTATGTATATTTAAAATTAAATCAAATTTTGAAAACATGTTCCTGAGTGCCTACTCTGTTCTGGAAACTTTTTAAGGGCGAGGAGCTTACAGAAATGAACAAGCTAATATGGTCCTTGCCCTCAGAGAGCTTACCTTCTAGTTAGGAAAAATAGAAATGCAAGCAATAAACAAGTAGTTACATAAATAAAGTAATAAAATATCAGAATTAAGATGAACGAGACAAATATTTTGTCTATCTTCACTGAGCCAACTGCTCAATAAAAAAGTTAGGCAGTTAAACTGTTAACTTCAACAAAATATGATAAAAGTTTTAATCTCAAAAGTACAGAGCACTATGCTAATCTAAGTGCTAAAGAAAGAAAAAGACATTTAAATGGAGTTAGTAGATAGATGGAGAAGGCAAACCCAATTTCATTGCCTTAAGCTCCAAGTCTAAGTATGAAGAACAGAATTTCTAAAGCTTAGAGGCCAAAGGAGAAATGCAACAGGATCGGGCCACAGTACTAAGCAGAAACAAGATCACAAACCCCTTGTGAAACAGATTAAGGATTTTTGTATTTTATCCTAAGTGTAATCGGAAGTCAAATTTTAAGCAGAGGGGTCATCTGATCTGATTTACAGTCTTAAAAGATCACTCTGTATGCAGGTAAAAAGAATTGGTAGTTAGATATCAGTTAGACTACTGTAGTATACCAAGCTAGACATGATGATAACTTGGGATGAAGTGATAGCAATTCAGCTGGAAAGAAGAATTAATGCATTCAAATTATTGTGTTGAGAAAGAATATTGAATACCCCATGGAATGCCAGAACGAACAAATCAGTCTTAGAAGATATGCAACTAGAATATTCTTTGTAAGCATGGATGGTGAGACTTCATCTCACTTGCTTTGGACACGTCATCAGGAAAGACCAATGGTTAGAAAAGAATATCGTGGTTGGTAAAGTAAAAAGGGCCAGCGAAAATGAGGGAACCCCTCAATGGTATGGACTGACACAACAGTCACAACAATGGACTCAAACATACCAATGATCATGAAAATGACAAACAGTGTTTTGTTCTGTTATACATGAGGTCGCCATGAGTCAGAGCTGACTCAATGGCAACTAACAAAAACAAAATATGGGATATATTTTGAAGTAAAAGTCAACTGAATTAGCTTCCATCTTAGAGACTGGTGAAGGAATGCAAGATAATTCTTAAATTTAAGACTTAAGCAGCTCAATGCTACCTATTATGTATCCATGGCTCACTCCCTGGCTTTATTTTTATCTCTTTGAATGTCACCTAATCGGATAGGCCTTTCTTGGCCTCCCTACCAAAGCTATCAATTTCCATCAATCTCTTTCTTCTTACCCTACTTTATTTTTCTTCATAGCACTTATAACCTATTTTTTTTTACTTTGACCCCCCCCCACTAGAATGAACACTACATGAAATCATGAGTATTGTCTGTTTTGTTCACTGTCATACCCTATTGCCTAAAATTATAACTGGTATAAGAGATTTTCAATAAATTTTTCTGGAATGGACAAATTTTCTAAATATGGAGAATATTGATGGAGGTAAAAGTTGGGAAAAATCAAAAGTTTTAAACATTTTATATTTGAGGCATTTATTACACATCCAAACGGACATGATGGATATACAAGTCTGGGGATAAAGAAAAGGTCAATGATAGCAATATAAATTCAATAGCCATTAGCATACACATAATATTTAAAGTGTTTAACTGCATGATGGTATGATACTAGATTGGGGACTTGCAATTTTTGGTTTTACCTTCTTAGAATGCTGTCCTAAGACTGCCGTGTATAGAAGCTGGTCTAGCCTATTGCAGGATGGACACCACATGGAGGAGAGCTGAGCTCCTCTAACTAACTGCTAACACCAAATGTAAAACATGTAAGTGATACCATCTTAGATCTTATAGCCATTACAGCTGCCACCAAATTTTAACTGCACAAGTGAGACCAGATGAGAACAGCAGAAGAATCATCAAGTCAACTCACAGAACCACCGTACCACCAGGGCTCAGGTTCATTAGTAATAGTAATTTAGTGTGGTTTTAAGTCACTAAGGTTTGGGTCAGTTTGTTACACGGCAATAGCCAACTGAAGCAGTTACTGAGGGTGAGACTGAAGGAAAATAAGGCAGTTGAATGAAGAAATTAGAGAAAAAAATGGAGAGACATATTTTGGCATATATATATATAGTTGGAAGGAAGAATGGATCAGATGGTGATGTAATAGGTGGGTGGTAAGGGAAAGGGAGGTGTTAAGATAGAACCCTACAGAATTCCGATATTTCATGATTTAGTAGAGAAGGAGGAACTAGTAAAGGAGATTTAGAAGAAGTGACCAAAAGAAAAAGAGGAAAATCAGAAGAATAAAATTTCACAAAAGGAATATAATATTTTACATAAAGAATGATAAATTATAGGAAATACTTCTGAGAAATGAAATAAGATGAACATTTAAAAATATTCATTGTGGGTCTAAGGCAGACATGGCTCTCTCACATGTTTGTACATTTTTGGGAAAATTGTCTATTCTGTAATTTCTTTGGACTTGGGCAGACATGGCTGTAGCTGCATGCTTGTCCATTTTCCCACTCTTGCTTATCCTGTAATATTTCCTCGGACTTGGGCTGACATGGCTGTGGCAGCATGCTTGTCCATTTTCCCCCTCTTGCTATTCAGAAAAATTTCCTTGGACTTGGGCAGACATGGCTTTAGCACTATGCTTGTTCATGTCCTCCTTTCGCCTCATTGAATATATGCCAAATAAAACTTTCTTTTGCTTTACTAATCTTTGTGATGTTTTTACCCTACAACAGTTAATGGAGTAGTCATCGAGGATTTCTGAAACTGTGAATCCAGTTGAACTTGAGAAGACCCGGACTGCGGAACAAATCCACCAAAATGAGGTTCTATCTTCTGGACCCACATGTTCCCACTTCATGTCCCTTTGACACCGACGGGGTGAGTGATCTCAGAGAAAGAGCCTTTGCTTATTATTTTTTGTGCTCTTTCTCGTTTTCTTAAATTTTGTTTGGCATATTTATTTTGCAAAACTGATTGTTTGATTAAGCAGAATCTTTCTTAGATTTCTGCTTGACCTTTTGGTTGAGAGCGTATATCTAGTAACTCTTCTGTTGAACTGCAGCTTAGGTCCGGACTTGGGCTTTTGAAACATTAAAGAAGTAATTCTATTTTCAAAGAGCTCTGAGCCACTATAAATGGCAAAATTCAGGCACGGGTCAACCAGTAAAAGCATTAGGGTGGTCTCCAGCACTCATCATGAGTGTTAAAGACTCCCATGACAGGATAAGGTGGTTGCAAGACAGGCTAGAGCACAAAGTTGCCTGCCACCTGCAAGCAAACTCGCACAGTGAAGGTACACATTGGTCTATGCACAACATTGTCCAAACCCTGTGGTATTCCTTCTTAGGTCTATTTTTGTGGCTCAGAGAAAACCTGGAGAATAGCGCTCTGTTTTGCCAAATTCTAAGGAGAAGGTGGCAGCTCCTGATCTGTTTTGCCAAATTCTCAGAGGGCTGTGGCAGCTCCTGACCTGTGTTACGAAATTTGTGGGGAGAAGTGGTAGCTCCATACCTGTTTTATGATATAGTTTCTCAATAAAGAATCACAGTGTTAAAATTAAAATTAAAATCATCAATAGCTACTTTAAAGTACTAGTATATTGAAAGTGTAAAATAAGAGACTAAGTCTCTAGCCGACAGGATGAATTAAGTGCAAAAAAGAAGGAAATCAAAAAGCTTGAACCTTAGAGCTTAACATCTTTGATAAATGAGCCTGGATTCCCTGCCTACTACTGAGACACTGGTTTAGGGTTCATATTTAAAAATACTATAAATTGAATATACTAGAAGTAATTTGAAATTTTAGTGACCATTTTGGGAAAATGAGCTTTCATTTGTTTTGTCCATTCTTATCTCTCTAGGGAAATTTTGCTTGATACACAGATTTTATCAAAAGGTCTAATATTCCTCCATCTGAGGCTCTGGCAAGTTAATAAGTTTTACCTAGAACCTGTTTATTTTTCCGGTGAATTGAATCAATCTTAGAAAAATTGCTATATACACTTTAAGAAACTAGAATCCCCATATCCTTATTTTGTGTGGTATTGTCTGGTGAGTTTATGTGGTCTTTCTGTCTCCTTTTGTTCTGAGAGCTTGCTTCTGGTCTACAGCATCGTGTCCAAGTTTCTGTCTTGTATTAGGTTGGAAGCTATGGCTGCGAATTGGTGTTTTTTGTAAGGCTGTCTTAGAACCTCAGTGGTTTCCTTGTCCAAGAAAAACTATGTCTTGTGTCTGTCTTATGATTTAGAATTTTAATAGCTACTTGGAGAAACTTTGATATAAATTGGTCTATTTGAAAAGTACACTAAGATCTTCATGTTCCACACTATGTCAACCTTAAAAGCAAAACCTATCTAAGAAACTTAAGCTAGGTATTCTGTGAAATGTATTTTATTTTAGGAAGAAGAATAATTTGGTCTTAAGGTAGAACTAGCAATCCCAGGGTATGAAAAAAGAGGCATAGGACAAGCCTAGAAAAAAAATTGCCAAAGGGCTTTGGTATTTACTAGGTAGATAAAGAGAAAACAAAACTGTTTACCAAGAGAATAGTAAAAGGGAAAGAAATTAGTTCTCTTTTGCCTTTCAAAACGGCTAAATCAATTTAAATGTATGTAAATGAATTGGAATGGCCTAACCTTGTCTTCTGCCATGAGTCAAAATAGGGAGGGTAGGGCAAGATCCAGCCTCCATGGCCCCCAGCCTCCAAGGTAATATAGCTCCAGGTAAGCTTTTGAAAGACTCCTTCCACCTAGGAGGAGACCCTTTTAAGACAAAAGATAAGAAAAATTGCTGCTTTGCTGTAGTTATCAGAAATTGGGTGGATCCCAATCATCAAGGAACTGTGAGCAAGTCCTCTCTATTGTAGCGGGACTTTAAGAAGCCAAAAAATACCAATCACGATGAGACACACCTGAAATGGCCTCGAAAAATATTTCCAGCATTAGCCGGACACGTAAGGTTATATCCATATCAATGAATTGGTCAGATGAGCAGAGACTTTGTGACTTCCAATGCTGATTGATAAATATTGAAGGGGTAAAATTAGATTGAGAAAATATGGGAAATAGTAAAAATTAAATGAAAATTAGAATATTTAAACAGAATTTCTTCCAAAAACAGTTATATTTTATGGTATGCAGGCTTAAAATAATTTCCAAGATCTTTTAGCTAACTTACTGATGTTAAATTGAGTTAATAGATATTTGTCATAATTTAAGTTTATACACATTTGTTTTTTGTGCCACAAGAGAAAGAATATATATATATATATATATATATATATATATATATATATATATATATATATATATATATATACCCAAACTGTTGCCAACAAGTTGATTCCAACTCATAGCAACCCTATAGGACAGAGTAGAACTGCCCCATAGGGTCTCCAAGGAGTGCCTGGTAGATTTGAACTGCCATCCTTTTGGTTAGCAGCTGTAGCTTTCAGCCACTATGTCACCAGGGTTTATATATATTTATATATATATGCTAAAAAGTTTTATTTAATAAACTACATAGAATGTGTTGTCAGAATCAAGAGCCTATTTCTCTTTGAGTTAAAATTTATTTGTTAGTATTTCCTCTTATGCTTTTACCTAATATTAGACAACAAATACATAATATTATGTCATAATTTTATTATTTCTTAATTGCTAATTTCGTTGCAACTTTAATTTTTTAATCTAGCATCTTCAAAGCCTTTGACTGAGGAATACACACCATTAGCCTATAAAGTTTTTTTTATAACTATTCAGGCATTTAGAGACTTGATAATATTGGTATATTCTTCGTATATCCTGACTATTTGGTATTATGTCTCAAGATTATTATGTATTATATCTGAAGCTCTTTGAAAATAAGGTTAATCTTTAGAATTTTTTTTAAAGTTTTTTTTTAACTGATTTTATTTGGCATTTACCTTATATTTGTAATTAATTTCTATCAGGTCTTTCATTATTGTTGTTGTTGTTGTTAGGTTGTTAGGTGCCACCAAGTCAGTTCTGACTCATAGCGAAACACAGAAGGAAACATTGACTGGTCCTGCACCATCCTCACAATCATTGTTATGTTTAAGCCTGTTGTTCAGCTACTGTGTTAATCCATCTCATTGATGATCTTCTTTTTTGCTCACCCTCTACTTTACCAAGCGTGACGTCCTTCTTTAGGGACTGGTCCCTCCTGACAACCTGTCCAAAGTATGTGAGACATACTCTTTCCATCATTGCTTCTAAGGAGCATTCTGGTGGTACTTCCTCCAAGACAGATTTATTCATTCTTTTGACAGTCCATGATATATTCAATATTCTTCTCCAATGCCACAATTCAAAGGCCTCAATTCTTCTTCAGTTGTCTTTATTCATTGTCTGGCTTTGACATGCATAGGAGGTGATTGAAAACACCATGGCTTCGGTCAGCAGCACCTGAATCTTCAAGGTGACACCATTTCTTTTCAACACTCTAAAGAGGTCTTTTGCAGCAGATTTGTCCAATGCAATGTGTCTTTTGATTTCTTGACTGCTGCTTCCATGGCTGTTGATTGTGGATCCAAGTAAAATGAAATCCTTGACAACTTCAATATTTTCCCCATTTATCATGATTTGGCTTATTGGTCCAGTTGTGAGGATTTTTGTTTTCTTTATGTTGAGATGTAATCCATACTGTAGGCTGTGGTCTTTGATCTTCATCAGTATGTTCTTCAAGTCCTCTTCACTTTCTGCAAGCAAGGCTGTGTCATCAAAATAAAAGAGGTAGTTAGAGAGTCTTCCTCCAACTCTGATGCCCCCTTCTTATCCAGAAAGTCCAGCCTCTTGGATTATTTGCTCAGCATACAGATTGTATAGATATGGTGAAAGGATACAACCCTGACACACACCTTTCCTGACTTTAAACCACGGAATATCCCCTTGTTCTGTTTGAACGACTGCCTCTTGATCTATGTACAGGTTCCTCATGAACATGACCAAGTGTTCTGGAATCCCCATTCTTCTCAATGTTATCCATAATTTGTCATAATCCACACAGTCGAATGTCTTAGCATGGTCAATAAAAACAGGTAAACATCTTTATGGTATTCTCTGCTTTCAGCCAGGATCCACCTGATATTAGCAATGATATCCCTGGTTTCATGTCCTCTTCTGAATCAGGCTTGAATATCTTGCAGTTCCCTGTCGATGTACAGGGTAGCTGCTTTTGAACGATCTTCAGCAAAATTTTACTTGAGTGTGATATTAATGATATTGTTTGATAATTTCCACATTTGGTGGGATCACCTTTCTTGGGAATAGGCATAAATATAGATCTCTTCCAGTCAGTTGGCCAGGAAGCTGTCCTTCAAATTTCTTGGCACAGATGAGTGAGCACTTCCAGTGCTACATCCATTTGTTGGAACATCTCACATGGTATTCCGTCAGTTCCTGGAGCCTTGTTTTTCACCAATGCTTTCAGTGCAGCTTGGGCTTCTTCCTTCAGTACAGTTGGTTCCTGCTCATATGGTACCTCCTGAAATAGTCAAACGTCAACTAAGTCTTTTTGGTATAATGACTCGGTGTATTCCTTCCATCTTTTGATGGTTCCTGAGTTGTTTATTATTTTCCCCATAGGATCCTTCAATACTGCAACTCGAGGCTTAAATTTTTTCTTCAGTTCTTTCAGCTTGAGAAATGCAGGGTGTGTTCTTCCCTTTTGGTTTTCCATCTACATATCTTTACATACGTCATTATAATACTTTACTTTGTCTCTTGGAGCTGCCCTTTGAAATCTTCTGTTCAGCTCTTTTACTTCACAATTTTTTTTTTCCTTTTGATTTAGCTACTGGAAGTGCAAGAGCAAGTTTCAGAGTCTCTTCTGACATCCATTTTGGTCTTTTCTTTCTCTCCTGCCCTTTCAATGACCTTTTGCTTTCTTCATGTATGATGTCCTCGATGTCATTCCACAACTCGTCTGGTCTTCAGTGATTAGTGTTCAATCTATCAAATCTGTTCTTGAAATGGTCTCTAAGTTCAGGTGGAATATACTCAAGGTCGCACTTTGGCTCTAGTGGACTTGTTCTAATTTTCTTCAGTTTCTACTTGAACTTGCATATGAGTAATTGATGGTCTGATCCACAGTCAGCCCCTGGCCATGTTCTGATTGATGATATTGAGCTTTTTCATTTTCTCTTTACACAGACATAGTTGATTTGATTTCTGTGTATTCCATCTGGTGAGGTCCACGTGTATAGTCACCGTTCGTGTTGGTGAAAAGAGCTATTTGCAATGAAGAAGTCGATGTTGCAAAATTCAATCATGCGATTTCTGGTATTGTTTCTATCACCAAGGCCATTTTTCCAATGACCAACCCTTCTTCTGTTTCCAACTTTTGCATTCCAATCACCAGTAATTATGAGTGCATCCTGATTGCATGTTTGATCAATTTCAGACAGCAGAAGTTGGTAAGAATCTTCAGTTTCTTCATCTTTGGCCTTACTAGTTGGTGCGTAAATTCGAATAATAGTCGTATTAACTTCTCTTCTTTGTATACGTATGGATGTTATCTTATTAATGATGGCGTTGTACTTCAAAATTTTTCATGACTGCTGTGATGGTTAAGGTTGTATGTCAAATTGGCTGGGCCATGATTTTCAGTGGTTTGGAGTTATGATGTTGTGATCACTTCCATGATAAGATGTGATAAAATGTGGTCACCTCCATGATGAGATCTGCTGTGAGTAGCCAATCAGTTGAAAGTGAGTTTCTTTGGGCATGTGGCCTGCATGGAATATAAGTGAACATTCTGGCAAGGCTCTTGGGCTTTTGCTTGCTCTGGATCCTGCAGCTGGCTCCTGTTTTTCTGACCTCTGTTACTTGGGACTTGAGCTAGCAGCTTACCTGTGGTCTTGCCTGCCAATTTTGGAATTCATCAGTCTTTGCAGCTTGTGAGCAAGAGCTCTGCCGGTCTTGGTTTGCCATCCCCTGCAGCTATGTGAATCAGGAGAAGCCTCTACCCTGACCCACGGACTTGGGACATTGCAGCCTCTACAACTGCATAAGCCATTTCCTTGATAAAAATCTCTATTTATATATATATATATATATATATATTTATACTCTTGACTGGTTTTACTTCTCTAGAGAACCCAGCCTAAGACAATATCCAAAAACTGCAAAAAACTCAAATGTCTATGAACAGTAAAATGGATAAGTTGGGATGTATGCATAAAATAAAACACTATACAGCAATAAAAATACAAATCTTAGCTATGCAGAACAGTAAAAATTAATTTCACAAACATGAATTAGTGAAAGAATATGGCCACATAATAATTCCTGTTATATGATTACTTTAATATAGTTTACAAAAAAAAAGGCAAGAATAGTCTATGGCCTTAGAAGTCAGGATAATTTTTGCCTTTGGGGAAATGCGAGAAGTTGTGATTGGGTGAAAGCCTAAAGGGTGCCACTGGGGGCTGATACTCTTTCATTCATTGACCTGTTTGTAGTTACATAGGTATATTTGTTTTGTTATAATTCATTGAATTACATATTTTATGATAAATGCACTCTTCTCTATGTGTTTTATACTTCAATAAAAAAGGTTTTAAAGAAAATATATTAACTTTAAACATGTTTAAAATTTTTTAAAATGTGCCTATACTTTATTGTTGTATATAATCTTGTACATGTGAGAGCTAATATATGTACAATAATATCAACCAAAGCAAAATATTGGAAACACCTTTAATATTCACAGTACATGCATAAATGGAAAAACAGGCCACCAAAATATAAAGATGTTCTTTAAGTACAGATATGGAACTATTTTCTAGATATATTGTTAAGTGAAAACAGCATGTGAAAACCATCATTTTAATAAGTTCTTATTTGTGTAGAAATGGCAAAATATATATTCATGTTTGTATTTGGGTTTATAAAATTGTATAAAATATCTTACCTCTTGTGTAAAAAAAGGCAGGGGTACTGTGTGAACAACTGGATTACAAATAATCAAAAGATGTAAAAATTATTTACACATAATCAAAAGATATATATCTTTTGATGAAACTGATAAGAGTGATTGCTTCTGGGAAGCAGAACTAGCTGTTTGAGGAATAGGGGAAAGAAGAAGAATGACTTATTTTATACTTTTTTATATCTTTTGATTTTTGTGCAATATGCATTACATGCCTATTAAAATATTTTTAAGTGTGAAGAGCTTGAGAGAAACATGTGGCGTGCTTCATATGCCCTGGTGCCAGATGAACTGATCACATGATTCAGTTTGCCTAGTTCTCATCCATTTCCTGTAACATGTCAATCTGCCAAACAATGGAAATTGATAACTTCCCCTGCTTTTGGTAGGAGACCTTGATTATAAGATGAAAGGCTGCTATTGATAGGCAGCACTTTTAAAATATTTTTCAATTCGATATTTAGATAATTTCAAAAATGTACTAATAGATGACTTCTGTTCTTTTTGTAAAAGCTTAGTGTTATAGTGGGTCTTTCATAATTAAAGCTAATCCATCTTTTCTAAAACCTCACTTTAATCTGAGTGTTATCCTTTTCTCCCAGTAGTAATGCAATAGTTCTATACTCTGAGCAGCTCTGGTTCTTACAATTTTTCGGGTCCCTGGATTTGCTTCTTTTTTAATTTTTCAATAACTACAATTTTTGAAGACTAGTTCATGAAAACCTATTTTCATATTGGATTTTGGTAGGCATTACATATTGTCTTTAGTGTGATAAAATGAAGAATTATCTATACTTTTCCACATCCTTCAGGGAAGATGGCAAGAGCCAACTTCATGTCAATGTCAATGAACACCACAAGCAGATCATATATTTCTAGTGTATGTTTTTGTAGTGTATGTTACCAAGTATGTATGTGTTACCAAGTGTATGTAGTGTATGTTACCAAGGCTAAAATAATCAAAACAGACTGACTGGGGCTACCACTGTGGAAAAATCACTGGCTGGTAAGTAAGTTTCATATGGGAGGTGAGACTGAGCTAGAATTTGATGAGTCAATCTTATCCCAAAATTTCTGAATTGGGTTAATAGATTTTTGCTTCATTTAAGATGTAAAAAGGCTCTATTTGGTCACATACAAATCAGATATTTTCAATTAGTAACAAAGATAATAAACACTATATTGTTGTTGTTGTTAGGTGCCCTCAAGTCAGTTCCAACTCATAGCAGTCCAATGTACAGTGGAACGAAACATTGCCCAGTCCTGCGCCATCCTCACAATCCTTGATATGTCTGAGCTCATTGTTGCAGCCAATTAGCCAATTATCCATCTTGTTGAGGATCTTCCCCTTTTTCGCTGACCCTCTACCAAGCATGATGTCTTTCTTCAGGGACTGGTCCAAAACGTGTGAGACGAAGTCTCACCATCCTCTCTTCCAAGAAGCACTTTGGCTGTACTTCTTCCAAGACAGATTTGTTTGTTCTTTTGGCAATATATGGTATACTTAATATTCTTTGCCAACACCATAATTCAAACGCATCAATTCTTTGGTCTTCCTTATTCATTGTTCAGCTTTCGCATGCATACAAAGTGATTGAAAATACCATGGCTTGGTTCAGGTGCACCTTAGCCCTCAAAGTGACATCTTTGCTTTTCAACACTTTAAGGAGTTCTTTTGCAGCAGATTTGCCCAATGCAATACATCCTATGATTTCTAGACTACTGCTTCCATGGGTGTTGATTCTGGATCCATGCAAAATGGAATCCTTGACAACTTCAATATTTTCCCTGTTTACCATGCTGTGGCTTACTGGTCCAGCTGTGAGAATTTTTGCTTTCTTTATGTTGAGGTATAATCCATACTGAAGACTGTAGTCTTTGATCATCAGTAAGTGCTTCAAGTCCTCTTTGCTTTCAGCAAGCAAGGCTGTGTTATCTGCATATCACTGGTTCTTAATGAGTCTTCCCCTACTCCTGATACTGCATAGTCCAGCTTTTTGGATTATTTGCTAAGCATACAGATTGAATAGGTATGGTGAAAGGATACAACCCCGACACACACCTGATTTTCAGCCATGCGGTATTCTCTTGTTCTGTTCGGATCCATGCAGAAACACCATATTATGCAGAAACACCGTATTAGACAGTTTAAATTCAGAAATATTTTTCTTTCCAAAATTCCTTCTTAAAATTTCACTTCCTAGTGAGCCCTACCTTCCATTTTCTTTGTAGCAGTTTTCAAATATTTCTTATAATCATTAAAGTTTCAATAAAATTTGTTTATTTGTTCAGTCACAGAAAGTTTTCCTTTACCTTTTCACACTCCTAACATACACTTTAGAATACGTTAAGAAGCTCCTGCCTCCAAATTGACACCAAACTAAAAGATTTTTCAGACGTGGTATAAAAAATATAGGTGAAGTGGGAAATCAGAGGTTATATATGCAAATGAACAGCTGCCATTTGACTTTTGTATTTAACACCTGAGTTATAAGTGTAAGCAGCAGCATATCATTGTTTCTCTTTTTCTCTGTCTCTTTGTCTCTCTCTCTCTTTCTATATATAAATAATATTTATAAATTATTTATATAACATTTATAAATTTTGTATTTTTATATTTCAAAGGCCAGTTGTCATCAAGTCAGTTCTGACTCATGGTAACCCCATATACATCAGAGTAGAACTGTGCTTTATAGGGTTTTCATTGGCTGATTTTTTGGAAGTAGATCACCAGGTCTTTCTTCCCAGGCACCTCTGGGTAGCCTCCAAGCACCAGCTTTTTGGTTGGTAGCCAATTACATCAACTATTTTCACCAACCAGGGACTCGAAGCCAGTTGCCACTGAGTATACTTCAACTCATCCATGGTGATCCCATGTGTGTCAGAGTAGACCTGTGCTCTGTAGTGTTTCCAATGGCTGATTTTTCAGAAGTAAATACCCAGGCATTTGTTCTGAGGTGCCTCTGGGTGTCTGTCTGGACTTGAACTTTGTGTTTTTAATTTTGGGGGGACAAGGTAAAAAAAAATCACTTTGCTCTAAATGTATTTATAATTTCAGGAAGCACTGACATAATTGCAACATCGAACCTTCTCATTTAATTGTTTTCTTTCTAAAAATACAGGAGCTGAAGGTTAATGCTGGCAGTTTATATTAAGAAAAAAATGAAATAAAATGAAGCATGACTAGGAACTTTTGTCATATCCCTCACATACTCTTTTGAATATGGCCTGTCATTCATAAACATTTCCTTCATGTTTTTTCTGACCACTTTGAATATAAAATCATACAACTTTACATCATAGAATTTTATATTTGTATGGTTTGCTCTTGGAAATCTGGAGTATAAATGTTCCAAATAAGAAAGATGGCTGTAGAAATTGATGGAACTTACCAACAAAAGCATATTCCTTTCTGAAGCACCAGCTCCACATTTTAGACTAGCATTGTAGTGTTGCTAGATATCATCAAAGCAATTTAAATGCTTTTCTCCTGGTTTGATGCTGACCAATACGTGTTATCCACACTGTATATCTTTAATTTTTACATATCACAAGCAGATATCACAACCCCCCCCATGGCTACCCAAAAAATTAACAACTTCCTTGATTGAAAATAAAGTAATTCTGAAAAAGAGTATAATTAACTATGAGAAAAATTACTTCTGGAGGATGGATATGCATTTCTAAACAAAAATGGGAATTAGATGTACTAAACAAGGAACTTCAAACATGTTAAAGAAGCATACCATATAACACAGTGTCCATCCGCTAGTGACTGATGAATAGGATTTCTGCATTCTGGCTTCATCTAACATTTTTTTGTTTTAAAATACGCATGGTCCATGGATACCTAGGTACTCCTAACCTTAATGTGTTTTAATTTCTTTTTCTTCTCCTGCATTATCACACAGCTACACTTCCACCCATACTCCATTATCTCCCACAACTCTTTAAAAACACCCATCCCAAATTCACTGACAAAAAGTTCCTAGCCAAGCCTCATTTCATTTGTTCTTTATACAAACTATTTTTTTATAGTCGCTAACCTTCAACTCTTGTATTTTTAGAAAAAAGGCAATTGAATGAGAAGATTCAATATGTAATTATGTCAGACCTCTCTGAAATAATACATAAATTTAGAGCAATGTGATTTTGTTTACCTTAATAAAATCATTAAAATGATTCTAAACTCATTTGTAAGAACACATATGTGAGAAAAACCAGGAATATGGATAAAAATGACAACAGTGAAGAGGGACTCACTCAATAGACATAAATATCTTGAAAAGCTACAACAATCAAAAGAATGTGGAACAGGCACCAGAAAAAAAAAGCTAATAAAAAATATAATACATAAAAAATATAATACATAAAGAACCCCATAAACCAAAAACAAAGATGTACACCACCAAAATTGGGGTATAGGGATGAACACAAGATTTCCAAAACAGAAATTCAAAATGACCAGAGAAACATGAAGGAAATGTTTAACCTCAATAAAAAACATACTATATTATAATCTATCAGACATAAAAGTTGAAAAAAGGAATTGTATTGCACAATGTTTGCATGTGTGTGCAGAAGTACTCTTATACACAGCTTTTAAGAATATAAATAGGGACTTTCTTTCTTGAAGGAAACTTGAGATATGAAGCCCATTTCTAGGATCAAGTGACTATCACATGCCTGAGAAATTGCTTGAAAAAGGTAAAGAGATATATATTCATGAACGCTCATGGTAATGTTATTCATATTCGTGTAATGTTTAAAAGCAACTTAAATTTCAAATAAAATGAGATTGGTTATATAAGTTTTGTTCTATCCTATAATTGAACACTATGCATTAGTAATAAAGATACTGACATACAAAGTATAAAGTATAAGAGCAGGTTATAAAGCAGCATTATAAAGCTATGATATAACTGTAGGATGATGTATTATGCAGATATAAGAGGGCATGAAGACGATCTCTGTATATTGTCATGTAATAACCACAAAAATATATTCTTAAGTGAAAAAAACAAGATGTGGAACAGTGTGTATGTTATATACTACACTTTATCTAAGAAAGTAGAGAAAGACACACACAGAGAAAGAAATACAAATATATAAAGAAAGGGAAATACAGTATTTTTATGCAAATAATGCATGCCTTCTAGGTTTGTTTGCAAACCACACCCTCCTGTCTTGAGGTATTTTCATAAGCGCCGCTAAGCCAAATTTTTTACATATTGCTGTAAAAAATTTTCATAGCATGCTTACAAAAATATCTTATGGGGGGAGGATGTGATTGGCAAACAAATGCAGAAGGCATGTGTTATTTGTGTAAAACTATGGTATCTATATATGCACATATATGGAGAAATACAAATATATATGTATGTATTTATTTATGCGTATGTCTATCTTTCAATTTATCCAGAGACACTAGGATGGAGGTTAGGGGAAAGAAACTAGACTTCCTTGAATGTATTGGGCTGTGTAACATTGATGTTCAGCCATATGAATGTTTCATATAATTATGAAATGAAATTAAAATAACAATGCCTAAAATTGAAAGAAAAATTACAAAAAAAGACGTATCAAGTTGGTATAAAGTATTTATATCAACTTGCTTAAAAACGTAGTAATTTGACTGTAGTATTTTATATCCCTAGTGAAATCATCCAAAGCTAAAAACAAAGACCAACAAAAAAAATTTTAAACTGATTTAGTAAAGTGCTAATATTATTTTAAACTATTATGTGTAAATTATTGTATAGCATTTTTTTCTATATAGGTTATAATGTGTAACCATGTTGTGTGTATAAATACCGTAAGAGAATGTTAAAAAAGTAATTATGTCAATGTCACTAGGAACAAAGATTTTGAGCATAGGAGAAGAGAGATATAAATATAAAAGCGAAAAAAGGTTATAATCTTCTAATCCTAAATCTGAATTGGAGGTACTATAAACCCATGATGTAATTTACCTTTAGAAAATGTCTTTTTCTACTTCTACCCAATAAAAAAGCCCATAAAATAACCAATGTTGTCACAATGAGTATACTTTGACCCCAGAGTGTGATCTCTAAATACCATTTCCTGTTAAATGGAACCATGGGTCCTTAAAGAAATGGCTGATTGGGGTAGAAAATGAGAACCTGGAAAATATTTTCATATAAGAAAACTAGTAAGTTCTCAACTGCTATTTGAGGCTTATTCAAGGCTGCACAAGAGCCAACTTGCAAGGGGTACAACCGATCAAAGGATTGGAGAATTTGAAAATAAAATGTGGTAAATAATGAATTAATTCATAATGATACCCAACTGTCTTAGTTACCTCATGCTACTCTAGCAGAAATATCACAAGTGGATGGCTTTAACAGAAATTTATTTTTTCACAGTTTAGGAGGTTAGAATTCTGAATTCGGGGAGCTGGCTCTAAGGGATGGCTTTTCCTTCCCGCCAGCTCTGGAGGAAGGTCCTTGTATCTTCAGCATCTGCTCCCTGGGCAATTTTCATGTGACTTGGCATCTCTCTTCCCCCATCTCTGCTTCTCTGACTTGCTTGTTTAATCACTTTTATATCTCAAGAGATCAACTCAAGACATATCCTACATTAATCCTGCCTCATTAATACAACAAATACAATTCATTTCCAAATCAGATTATAACCACAGGCATAGAGATTAGAGTTTACAACACATATATTTGGGGGACACAATTCAATCCATAACACCACCCAAAATAACACTTTGATCACTTTTGGATGATGCTAGGAAACGAATTCATTATTATGAACACTGCTAAATAAAAGAAGGAAACAGGAATATACCCTGTTTTTCCTTTATGGAGAATATGAAAACATAACTAAATAGTTGAAGTGGGGAAGCTCTAATCTATTTTGCAACTCCTTTTAAATAATAAGTCTAAATAATGGTCTCCAGTTTTTACTAAAATAAAGACTGAGGAAAAACTTTATAATTGATGTATGATTATGGTAACAACCAAACCCACTGAACAATCATAGCATCACCAAAAGAGAAAAAACTAGACCCTGTATGCTTTCTGATAAGATGCAGGTTGAAATATACAATTAGTTTGTATAGTAATTTTGCCATAAACTTGACTCCTTGTCCAATCAAGCCTCAAACTTTAAGAAAAAAAAAAAAGAGCATGATAAAGTTCATTTATAGACATATTAATTCAGTAAAATCCTGAAAATAGGAAATACAACATGAAAAATTGTATGTTTTTTTAAGAAAAAAATGTTAAAAAAAGGGAGAGGAGATAAACCATATATTAAAATAAACTCAAATATATAGCTAATAAGCCAAAAAAAAAAAAAAAACCTGTTGCCATCAAGTTGATTTCGACTCATAGTGACCCTATAGGACAGAATAGAACTGCCCCATAGGGTTTCCAAGGAGCGGCTGGTGGATTCAAACTGCCAACCTTTTGGTTAGCAGATTGAGCTCTTAACCACTGGGCCATCGGGGCTCCAATAAGCCAAAAGAGGAGATGAAATGGAAAATCAAAAACATTCAATTAAGCCAAGAGATTTTGAGGACAGAGAAGGAAAAGCAAATCTGGGAAATATATTATATTATATTATATTATATTATATTATATTATATTATATTATATTATATTATATTATATTATATTATATTATATTATATTATATTATATTATATTATATTATATTATATTATATTATATTATATTATATTATATTATATTATATTATATTATATTATATTATATTATATTATATTATATTATATTATATTATATTATATTATATTATATTATATTATATTATATTATATTATATTATATTATATTATATTATATTATATTATATTATATTATATTATATTATATTATATTATATTATATTATATTATATTATATTATATTATATTATATTATATTATATTATATTATATTATATTATATTATATTATATTATATTATATTATATTATATTATATTATATTATATTATATTATATTATATTATATTATATTATATTATATTATATTATATTATATTATATTATATTATATTATTATATTATATTATATTATATTATATTATATTATATTATATTATATTATATTATATTATATTATATTATTATATTATATTATATTATATTATATTATATTATATTATATTATATTATATTATATTATATTATATTATATTATATTATATTATATTATATTATATTATATTATATTAATTATATTATATTATATTATATTATATATATATAGCATGATGGGAGATTTAAACCCAACCATATTCATAATTGCATTAACTCTGAATGGTCTAAACACTGCAATTAAAAAGTAGTGATTATCAGAATGAAACAAAAAATCAAGATTCAACTGTGTGCTGTCTACAAGATATGTACTTTAAATACAAAGAATACAGATAAGCTAAATCTAAAGGGATAAAAAAACAATATCATGAAAATACTAACCATACTAGAGGTGGAGTGGCTATAGTAATATCAGAGTAAACTGCAGAACAATTGATATTACCAGAGGTAAAGAGGGTTATTTTCAATTGTTAAAAAAGTCATTTTATGAAAAAGTCCTAAATCTGTATGCACCTCAAAACATAACTTCAAAATACATGAGCAACGACTGGCAGAAAAAAAAAATAGAGTTGAAAGTTCAGCACATCTCTCTCAGTAACTAATAGAATAACTATACATAAAATTGAGAAAGATAAGACTTGAACAATGCTACTCACAATCCGATTCAAGTGATATTTATAAAAGGTACACCCAACCATGGCTGAATATGTGTTCCTATAAAATACAAATAGAACACTCACCACAGTAGACAACACAGTGGTCTCCCTAAATTTTGGTCTCCATAAATTTAATATTATTTAAATCATACAAAATGTGTTTCCTGACTAAATTAACATTAAATTAGATATCAGTCATAGAAAGATACCTGGAAAATAATTTGAATATTTTGAAATTAAGCAATGTACTTCTAAATAACCCATGTGCTAAAGATGAAATCTTCAAGAAAATTAAAAAGAAAAGTTTTGAACTTAATGAAAACAAAACACATCAAAATGAGTGAGATGCTGTTAAAGCAGTGCTTAGAGGCAAATTTATGGCTTTAAATTGTTATATTAAAAATAAGGAAGGTTAAACAGCAACAACCTAAGTTTTCGCCTTAAGAAACAAAAACAAAAAAATTAAAAAAAAGAAAATTCAATACGAGATAAGCAGAAAAAGGAAATAAAGAGTAGAAAGTAAAACGATAAATGCAAAAAATAAGGAAATCAATAAAAAGGAGTTGATCCTCTTAAAATATTACAAAAATTGATTAACATCTAGTTAGACTGGTGAAGAAAAAAGAAAGAGAACACAAGTGGTAAAAACCAGGAATTAAAAAAGTGATATACTTCAGACGTTAAACAGATAATAAGGAAAACTTATGAATAACTTTGACTGAATAAATTTGACAATGGAGATGAAATGGCAAAGTACTTGAAAGACGCAACTCATCAAAGCTGACAAATTAAAACATTATATCAGAATATATATTAATTTATATTAATATTCACATATAAATATATATTTATTTAATTTTGATTTGAAAAACTTTTCACAGAGAAAATTCCAGGACCAACTGATTTAACTGGTGAAGTCTGTCAACAATTTAAGGGGGGAATACCACCTGACTTACACAAACTCTTTTAGAAAATAGGACAATTCTCAAATCATTTTGAGTCCAGAATTACACTGATATCAAAACAAAAAAAAAACTTTAAAAGAAAAATACAGACCAGTAATCCTTGCAAACATGAATGTAAATATCCTTAACAAAATATTAGCAAATTTATTCCAACAATGCATTAAAATACAATATAATCAAGTGTGTCTTGTTCCAGGAACTTAAGGACAGTTTAACATTCAAAAATCCATAAATATAAATTAAAATATTAATTTTTGTTCATTATGTTGCTTATTGGTCCAGTTGTGAGGATTTTTGTTTTCTTTGTGTTGAGGTGCAATAGATACTGAAGGTTGTAGTCTTTGATCTTCATCAGTAAGTGCTTCGAGTCCTCTTTACTTTCAGCAAACAAGTTTGTGTCAACTGCATATTGCAAGTTGATAATGAGTCTTCCTCGAATCCTGCTGCCCCGTTCTTCATATAGTACAGCTTCTCGGATTATTTGCTCAGTTTACGGATTGAATAAGTATGGTGAGAGGACGTATTTCCTGACTCAAATCATGTAGCATCTCCTTTTTCCGTTCAAACGACTGCCTCTTGGTCTATGTACAGGTTCCACATGAGCACAATTAAGTGTTCTGGAATTCCCATTCTTCATAATGTTATATAATTTGTTATGATCCACACAGTCGAATACCTTTGAATAGTCAATAAAACACAGGTAAACATCTTTCTGGTATTCTCTGCTTTCAGCCAAGATCCATCTGACATCAGCAACGATATCTCTCGTTCCATGTCCTCTTCTGAATTTGCCTTGAATTTCTGGCAGTTCCCTGTTGATGTATTGCTGCAACTGCTTTTGAAAAATCTTCATCAAAATTTTACTTCTGTGTGATATTAATGATATTGTTCAATGAATTCCACATTCTGTTGTATCACCTTTCTTCAGAATGGGCACAAATATGGATCTTTTCCAGTCAGTTTCAAATTTCTTGGCATAGGCAAGTAAGCACCGCCAACGTTGCATCCATTTTTTGAAACATCACAATTGGTATTCGGTCAATTTCTAGAGCCTTGTTTTTTGCCAATGCCTTAAAAAAAAATTTTTTTTCAGTGCAGCTTGGGCTTCTTCATTCAGTACCATTGGCTCTTGAGCATATGCTACTTTCCGAAATGGTTGAACATAGACCAATTCTTTTTGGTACAGTGACTCTGTGTATTCCTTCCATCTTCTTCTGATGCTTCCTGGGTCATTAATATTTTCCTGTAGAATCCTTCCTATTGCAACTCGAGTCTTGGATTTTTTCTTCAGTTCTTTCAGCTTGAAAAATGCAGAGCATGTTCTTCCCTTTTGGTTTTCCAACTCCAGGCCTTTGCGCATTTCATTATAATACTTTACTTTGTCTTCTCTAGCCACCCTTTGAAATCTACCATTCAGTTCTTTTGCTACATCACTTCTTCTGTTCACTTTAGATACTCTGCGTCGAAGAGCTAGTTTCAGAGTCTCTTCTGGCATCCATTTTGGTCTTTTCTTTCTTTCCTGTCTTTTTAATGACCTCTTGTTTTCCTCCTGTATGATGTCCTTGATGTCATTCCACAACTCATCTGGTTTCAGTCATTAGTGTTCAATGAATGCATCAATCTATTCTTGAGATGGTCTCTAAATTCATGTGGGATATACTCGAAGTTGTATTTTGGCTCTGGTGGACTCATTCTAATTTTCTATAGCTTCAACTTGAACTTACAAATGAGTAACTGATGGTCTGTTCCGCAGTCTGCTCTGGCCTTGTTCTGACTGTTGATACTGAGTTTTTCCATTATCTCTTTTCAGAAAAGTAGCGGATTTCATTCCTGTGTATTCCATCTGGTGAGGTCCTCGTGCATACTCACCACTTATGTTTCTGAAAAAAAAGTATTTGCAATGAATAAGTTTTTGGTCTTGCAAAATTCTATCACGCGATCTCCAGTGTCATTTCTATCACCAAGGCCATATTTCCCAACTACTGATCCTCCTTCTTTGTTTCCAACTTTTCCATTCCATAACCAGTAATTATCAATGCATCTTGATTGTACATTTGGTCAATTTCAGACTGCAGAAGTTGGTAAAAATCTTTAATTTCTTTTATCTTTTTGGCCTTAGTGGTTGGTATGTAAATTTGAAAGATAGTCGTATATACTTGTTTTCCTTGTAGGCACAAGGATATTATCCTATCACTGACAGTGTCATATTTCAGAATAGACCTTGAAATGTTCATTTTAATGATGAATGTGGTGCCATTCCTTTTCAGTTTGTCATTCCCAGCATAGTAGACCATCCCCCAGCATAGTAGACCATAGGATTGCCTCATTCAAAATGTCCAATACCAGTTCATTTCAGCTCATTAATTCCCAGAATATTGAGTTTACACATTCCATTTCATTTTTGATGACTTCCAATTCTCGGTGGTTTGGCAGGCACTGGTTGTGCAGCAGTTAAGTGCTCAGCTGCTAACTGAAAGGTTGGTGACTCGAATCCACCAGCTGCTCCATGGGAGAAAGATGTGGCAGTCTGCTTCCATAAAGATTACAGTCTTGGAAACCTTATGGGACAGTTCTACTCTGTCCTATAGGGTCACTATGAGTCAGGATCACTTGAAAGGCAATGAGGCTATGTAATCATCTTCTGATGTGAGCATACAATCAGTTGAAAGGCAAGTTTATTTAGGGGTTTGGCCTGCCTCAGTATATAAATGGATGTTATGGTAAAGCCTGCTCTCTTTCTCGATCCCTCATTTTCATTGTCTCCTGACCTCTGGTTCTTGGGACATAAGACTGCAGAAGTTCCTGGCTTGTCCTGCTACCTGACCTGCAGATTTTGGATTGGCCAATCCCTGCAACATGGTGAGTCAGCAGAGGACTCCTGCCTTCTGCCTGACCTGCAGATTTTACAATTGTCAGCCCCCACGTGTCAGTTTGTCGTACTATGGGGCTTGTGTGTTGCTGTGATTCTAGAAGCTATGCCACCGGTATTCAGATACCAGCAGGGTCACCCATGAAGGACAGGTTTTAGCTGAGCTTCCAGACTAAGACAGACTAGGAAGAAGGACCTGGCAGTCTACTTCTGAAAAGCATTAGCCAGGAAAAACCTTATGAACAGCAGCAGAACATTGTCTGATATAGTGCTGGAAGATGAGCCCCCCAGGTTGGAAGGCGCTCAAAAGATGACTGGGGAAGAGCTGCCTTCTCAAAGTAGAGTCGATCTTAATGATGTGGATGGAGTAAAGCTTTTGGGACCTTCATTTGCTGATGTGGCACGACTCAAAAGGAGAAGAAACAGCTGCAAACATCCATTAATAATCGGAACCTGGAATGCGTGAAGTATGAATCTAGGAAAATTGGAAATCGTCAAAAATGAAATGGAATGCATAAACATCGATATCCTAGGCATTAGTGAGCTGAAATTGACTGGTATTGGCCATTTTGAATCAGATAATCATACAGTCTACTATGCTGAGAATGACAACTGGAAGAGGAATGGTGTATTCATCATCAAAAAAAAACCTTTCAAGATCTATCCTGAAGTACAATGCTGTCAGTGATAAGATAATGTCCATACACCTACCAGGAAGACCAGTTAATACGACTATTATTCAAATTTACACACCAACCACTAGGGCCAAAGATGAAGAAATAGAAGATTTTTATCAACTGCCGCAGTCTGAAATTGATCGAACATGCAATCAAGATGCATTGATAATTACTGGAGATTTGGAATGAGAAAGTTGGAAACAAAGAAGAAGGATCAGTAGTTGGAAAATATGGCCTTGGTGATAGAAACAATGCCAGAGATCGAATGATAGAATTTTGCAAGACCAACGACTTCTTCATTGCAAATACCTTCTTTCACCAACATAAATGGCAACTATACACATGGACCTAGCCAGATGGAACACACAGATATCAAATTGACTACATCTGTGGAAAGAGACGATGGAAAAGCTCAATATCATAAGTCAGAAAAAGGCCAGGGGCCAACGTTGGAACAGACCATCAATTGCTCATATGCAAGTTCAAGCCGAAACTGAAGAAAATCAGAGCAAGTCCACAAGAGCCAAAATATGACCTTGAGTATATCCCACCTGAATTTAGAGACCACCTCAAGAGTAGATTTGATGCACTGAACACTAGTGACCACAGACCAGACGAGCTGTGGAATGACATTAAGGACATCATCCATGAAAAAAGCAAAAGGTCACTGAAAAGACAGGAAAGAAAGAAAAGACCAAGATGGATGTCAGAGGAGACTCTTAAACTTCCTCTTGAGCATCGAGCAGCTAAAGCAAAAGGAAGGATTGATGAAGTAAAAGAACTGAACAGAAGATTTCAAAGGGCCTCTCGAGAAGACATTATAATGACATGTGCAAAGAGCTGGAGATGGAAAACCAAAAGGGAAGAACATGCTTGCCGTTTCTCAAGCTGAAAGAACTGAAGAAAAAATTCAAGCCTCGAGTTACAATAGTGAAGGATTCCATGGAGAAAATATTAAACAACGCAGGAAGCATCAAAAGAAGATGGAAGGAATACACAGAGTCATTATACCAAAAAGAATTAGTCGATGTTCAACCATATCAAGAGGTGGCATATGATCAGGAACCAATGGTACTGAAGGAAGAAGTCCAAGCTGCTCTGAAGGCAGTGGCGAAAAACAAGACTCCAGGAATTGATGGAATATCAATGGAGATGTTTCAACAAACAGATGCAGCACTGGAGGTGCTCACTCGTCTATGCTAAGAAATATAGAAGACAGCTTCCTGGCCAACTGACTGGAAGAGATCCATATTTATGCCTATTCCCAAGAAAGGTGATCCAACCGAATGTGGAAATTCTAGAACAATATCATTAACATCACACGCAAGCAAATTTTTGCTGAAGATCATCCGAAAACGGCTGCAGCAGTATATGGACAGAGAACTGCCAGAAATTCTGGCTGGATTCAGAAGAGGACGTAGAACCAGGGATATCATTGCTGATGTCAGATGGATCCTGGCTGAAAGCAGAGAATACCAGAAGGATGTTTACCTGTGTTTTATTGACTATGCAAAGGCATTCGACCGTGTGGATCATAACAAACTATGGATAACACTGCGAAGAATGGTAATTCCAGAATACTTAATTGTGCTCAGGAGGAACCTTTACATAGATTGAGAGGCAGTTGTTCGGACAGAACAAGGGGATACTGAGTGGTTTTAAGTCAGGAAAGGTGTGTGTCAGGGTTGTATTCTTTCACCATGCCTATTCAATCTGTATGCTGAGCAAATAATACGAGAAGCTGGACTATATAAAGAAGAATGGGGCATCAGGATTGGAGGAAGACTCATTAACAACCTGTGTTACGCAGATGACAACCTTACTTGCTGAAAATGAAGAGGACTTGAAGCACTTACTAAGGAAGATCAAAGACCACAGCCTTCAGTATGGATTGCACCTCAACATAAAAGAAAACAAAAATCCTCACAACAGGACCAACGAGCAACATCATGATAAATGGAGAAAAGATTGAAGTTGTCAAGGATTTCATTTTACTTCGATCCACAATCAACAGCCATGGAAGAAATCAAAAGACTCATTGCATTGGGCAAATCTGCTGCAAAGGACCTCTTCAAAGTGTTGAAGAGCAAAGATGTCACCCTGAAGAATAAGGTGTGCCTGACCCAAGCCATGGTATTTTCAATCACATCATATCCATGTGAAAGCTGGACAATGAATAAGGAAGACTGAAGTAGAGTTGACGCCTTTGAATTGTGGTGTTGGTGAAGAATATTGAATATACCATGGACCGCCAAAAGAACGAACAAATCTGTCTTGGAGGAAGTGCGGCCAGAATGCTCCTTAGAGGCAAGGATGGCAAGATTGCGTCTTACTTACTTTGGACATGTTTTCAGGAGGGATCAGTCCCTGGAGAAGGACATCATGCTTGGCCGAGTACAGGGTCAGCAGAAAAGAGGAAGACCCTCAACAAGGTGGATTGACACAGTGGCTGCAACAATGAGCTCAAGCATAACAACGATTGTAAGGATGGCACCGGACCAGGCAGTGCTTCATTCTGTTGTTCATAGGGTCGCTATGAGTCAGAACTGACTCGATGGCACCTAACATCAACAACAACAACAGCCCCTGCAACCACGTGAGCCAACAGAGGTCTTCAACCTGTTGCCAAACCCACAGGTTTGGGACTCATCAGTCCCTACGATTGCATGAGCATCTCCTCACAATTGCATAAGCCATTTCCTTGAAGTAAATTTCTCTCTGTATATATCTATATAGGCTTCACTGGTTTTGCTTCTTTAGAGAATCCAGACTAAGAAGTTTGGTACCAAGAATAGTTTTAAAGGAACCAAATCTTAAGGAAGAGTTTTCTAAATTGATTCTCAAGCCTGGCTACACTTAAAGGCATTAAAAACTCTGTTTCCAGTTGTAAAGAGGGCACTATTAATCCACGGCATAAAGTGGTAACAGAAATATGCAAAATTTGTGCTCTGAGAGAAAGCCCTATTTCTTGTAGTAATAGAGCTAATATTACTGAAAGCCAAACCCAGAGTGGCTGAATTACATCAAATGCATCCCCAACCTTGAATGGCATCTGAAGTTAAAATGAGGACATTGATTGAGGAGAAACAGGATCCTGAAGCTTAAGATGGGGATATATTGGCAAATATTCTTGAATCTGGGGACACTGAGCCCCTAAATTCTGTGTAATCATCCCTTCCAACAGAATCAGCCCTCTCACTCCCATCTGAAGAAATTACTCGAGTTTTCTCTGCTAAGCCACCTTCTCCAGTAAAACTATCCCTTCCACCTCCATCTGATGAGATTATCTGCGTGTCTGAAGAGCCCTTGTGTGAGACATCATCTGGGGTGGTGCCTGGGGCATTGCCTGGGACATTGCTTGAGGCAGTTCATTAGCAAGAAATTGCTGATGGTCCCCAGGATCCACCTCTACCACCCATTTTTACTTCTATACCTAAAAATAGACTTAAGTCCCACCAAACCCCAAGAGGTGAAGTACGAAGTGTGACCCCTGAGAAATATGCCACACTCCAAAAGAACCACTTGATTTTTCTAAAATATGCAAACAGAAATCTGAGAAATATGTCTGGGAATGGCTGTTAAGGGTGTGGGATAATGGTGCAAGGAATATAAAGTTGAACCAGCCTGAGTTTATTGATAGGGGCCCACTAAGCACATATCCTTCATTCTGTGTTTCAGCCCAAGATGTTAGAAAAGAATCAAATAGTTTATTTGGTTGATTGACTGAAATGTGGATCAAGAGGTGGCCTACACTAAATGAAGTTGAAATGGTAGAACTGTCTTGGTATACTGTAAAAGAAGGTATCCAAAGGCTTGGGGAAACTGAAATGTTAGAATGGATTTATCAGGTTGCACCAACAGACTCACCCACAGAGTGCCCAGAGGACACATCTTTTACCACGACCGTGAGCAACAAATTTGTGAAGGGAGACTCAGCACCCTCGAAGACTGCTATGATTGCTCTTCAGAGCTGGTCAGGTGTTATAGTTGGAACTGCCCTAACTGAGTTAAGACATCTAACTACAATTGAAGTTGTCAAGGATTTCACTCTACTTGGATCAAAAGTCAATGTGCACAGAAGTAGCAGTCAAGAAACCAAATAACATATTGCACTGGACAAATCCGCTGCAAAAAGACCTCTTTAAAGTGTTTAAAAAAATAAATAAATAAAAGCAAAGATGTCACTTTAAGGACTAAGGTGCGCCTGACCCAAGCCCTGGCATTTTCAATTGCCTCATATGTATATGAATGCTGCACAATGAATAAGGAAAATGAAAAAAGAATTGACACCTTTGAATTATGGTGTTGGCAAAGAATATTGGCTACACCACAGACTGCCAGAAGCACGAACAAATCTGTCTTGGAAGAAGTATGGCCAGAAAGTGCCTTAGAAGAAAGGATGCCAGGACTTCATCTTACATACATTAGACATGTTATCAGGAGGGATCAGTTCCTGGAGGGGGACATCATGCTTGGCAAAGTGGAGGGTCAGTGAAAAAGAGGAAGACCTCTTTGAGATGGATTGACACAGTGGCTACAGCAATGGGCTCAAGCATAACAATTGTGAGGATGGTGCAGGACAGGGCGGTGTTATGTTCTGTTGCACATAGGGTTGTTATGAGCAGGAATCAACTTGACAGTACCTAACAATAACTACAATAGGGTGATTGGACCCCAGGGTGGCAGGGGTCAAGTGGCAGCACTTAATCTTCAAAGACAAGCTGGGTGTGGTTAGCATAATGGACAGCAGGCTCAAAGCAGTAATCAGAATATTTTGACTCACATGGATTTATGGTTCTGGGTACTTAGTCATGGTGTCCCTAGGAATGAAATAGGTGATAAACCTAAATATTTACTCAATCTGTACAAGCAGAAGACTTCTATGCCTAATGAATGGCCCTCTAACATGAATCACCAAAATAAAGAACCACGGCCTCTCAATCAATTCCCAGACATGAGCCAGTTTGCAGATCCATAAACCTTTGAATGAAGGGAAGACTCTGCCCTCTTGACGGAGGACTCCACTAAACCCTTTGCTGTTGAGTCAATTCCGACTCATAGTGACCCTATAGGACTCCACCACACTGCCAAAAATTTATACTTAGTCTTACTCCCAGCTTTCCACTAAGCGATCTATGGCTTTTTAAAGAGTGGCTGCTTATTGGGGGAAAGGAAATAATCAGACTTTTCAGGGATTACTGAACACAGGTACTGAATGGACACTAATTCCAGGAAACCTAAAATGGCAATGAAACCCACCAGTCAGAGTAGGAGCATATGGAGGTCAGGTCATTATGAAGTCTTAGCTCTGGACCATCTCACAGTGAGTCCAGTGGGCCCCAAACCCATCCTATAGTGACTTCCCCAGTTCCAGAGTGCCCTGACATATGGAACAGAGGCTATTGTGGTAGGGAATGGCCAAGTGGAAACCATTAGAACTGCCCCTACCTAGGAAAATAGTGAACGAAAAGCAATACAACATTCCTGGAAGAACTACAGAAATTAGTACCACCATCAAGGTCTTGAAGGATGCAGGGGTGGTGATCCACACTGCATTCCCATTCAGCTCGCCTATTTGGCCTGTGCAGAAGAGAGATGGATTGTGGAGAATGACAGTGGATTATCATAAATTTAATCAGATGGTGACTTCAACTGTAGTGCTGTCCCAGATGAGTTTTTATTGCTTGAGCAAATAAATATACCTTCTGTTACCTATTATACAGCCATTGATCTGGCCAATGCCTTTTTCTCCTTACCTGTTTTAAAGGACCACCAGAATCAGTGTGCCTTCATCTGGCAAGGCCAGAAATACAACTTCACGCTCCTACCTTAGGGGTATAACAAGTCTCCAGGAACTTGATAACATTTCCCTTCCCCAACACATCACACTGGTCCATTACTTTAATGATACTATGCTGCTTGGACTGAGGGAGGAAGAAGTATCAGTGACTCTTGACTTATTGGTAAGATATTTGCATGTTAGACAAAAATTCAGGTGCCTTCCACCTCACTGAAATTTCTATGGGTCCATTTGTGTGGAGCATGCCGAGATATTCCTTCTAAAGTAAAGGGTAAGTTATTGGATTTGACCCCTCCTACGACTAAAAAGAAGGCACAACGCCTGGTGGGCCTCTTTGGATTTTGGAGGCAACATATCTCTCATTTAGGTGTGCTACTCCAGCATTGTAACAAGTGACTCAGAAAGCTTCCAGCTTTGAGTGGGGCCAAGAAAACAGGTCCAGGCTGATGTCCAAGCTGCTCCACCACTTGGGCCATATGATCCAGATGATCCAATGGTGCTTGAAGTGTCAGTGGCAGATAGCGATATTGTTTGAAGTTTTTTTCAGGCCTGTATTGGTGAATCATAATGCAGATTCTTAGGATTTTGGAGCAAAGCCCTGTCATCCTGCCATCTTTTTGAGAAACAGTTTTTAGCTTGTTAACGGGCCTTAGAGACTGAAAGCATAACCCTGGGCTACCAAGTCACCACGTGGCCTGAGCTGCCCATCATGAACTGGGTGTTGTCTGACCCACAGAATCATAAAGTCGGACATGCACATTAGCACTCCATCATTAAACGCAAGTGTAACGAATGAAATCAGGCTCGAGCAGGATGTGAAGACACTAGCAAGTTGTATGAGGAAGTGGCCTAAATGTCCATGGTCCCCACTCTTTTCACACTACCTTTCCTCTCCCAGTCTGCGCCTAAGGCCTCATGGGAAGTATCTTATGATCAAGTGGCTGAGGAAGAGAAAACTTGTGCCTGGTTTACACATGGTCCTGCGTGATATGCAGGCAGCACTCGAAAATGGACAGCAGCAGCACTATAGCCCCTTTCTGGGAAGTCCCTGAAGAGTAGTGGTGAACGGAAATCATCCCAGTAGGTGGAACTTCGAGTAGTGCACCTGGTTTTTTATTTTGCTTGGAAGGAGTAATCAATCGCAAGATGTGCAATTGTAAGACGAATCATGGGCTGCGGCCAATGGTTTGGCTGGAAGTTCAAGGGCTTGGAAGGAACATGATTGCAAAATTGGTGACAAAGAGTGAAGGGGAAAAGGTGTGTGGATAGACTTCTCTGAATGGGTCAAAGAAGTGAAGGTATTTGTGTCTCACATGAGTGCTCTCCAAAGGGTGTCCTTCGCCAAGGAGGATTTTAACAATCATGTGGATAAGACGATGGGTTCTGAGGATACCACTCAGTCTCTTTCCCCAGCTCCTCATGTCATTGCACAATGCGCTCATGAAAAAAGTGGTCATGATAGCAGGGATGGAAAGGCTTTTTAAAGACACAATTAAAACACCAGATAGGTGGCAATATTTTGCAGGGCTGGGGCAGTGTTTTCCAGGAGGTTGTAATTGTTCTAAACCAGTGTCCAACAGATGCTGCAGTTTCTCCCATAGCCAGGATTCATGGGTCTAAGAGTCAAGGGATGGAAATGGAAGTGGCACTACTTATTATTTCTCCCTAGTGACCCACTTGGAAAGTTTTTGCTTCATGTCCCAGTGATCCTATATTCTCTAGGTCTAGAGGTCTTAGTTCCAAAGGGAAGAATGCTCCTACCTGGAAACACAACACTGATTCCATTGAACTGGAAGTTAAGAATGCCACCCAGACACTTTGGCTTCCTCATGCCTCTGTATCAATGGGAAAAGAGTGGAGTTACCATATCAGCTCATGTGATTGATCCTGATTACCAAGGGGAAATTGGATTGATATTACATAATGGGGGTGACAAACAGTATGTCTGGAATGTAGGAGATCCTTTAGGGTGTCTCTTAGTACTACCATGCCCTGTGATTAAACTCAATGGAAAACTGCAGCAACTCAATTCTGGCATGACTACTAACACTCCAGACCCTTTAGGAATGAAAGTTTGGGTCACCCCACCAGGAAAAGAACCACAACAAGCTGAGGTGCTTGCTGAGGGTAACGGGAATATGGAATGAGTGGTAGAAGAAGGTAGTTCTAAATACCAGCTACAATCACGTGATCAGTTGCAGAAATGAGGACTGTAATCGTTATGACTATTTCTTCCTTCTGTTGTTATATGCAAATATATATGTATATATCTTTGTTTTCTTCTCTCAATTATTCCATTGCTTATTATAAAATACAAGATTTAGTTAGAGGTAGTGTGTTTTAGGAGTCCTGGTGGTGCAGTGGTTAAGAGCCATGGCTGCTAACAAAAAGGTCAGTGGTCCAAATCCACCAGATGCTCCTTGGAAGCCCTATGGGGCAGTTCTACTCTGTCCTATAGGGTCGCTATGAGTTGGAATCATCTCAACAGCGACGGGTTTGGGTTTTGGTAGTGTGTTTTAGATCGTACACATGTTAGTTCTATCACGTAAGGTGCAAGTAAGACTTCAAAATTTCTTTCTTTAGAGGTTGTGTTTGGTTTAAGGAGATGTGTATAGGTACCAAGTTGACACGGGATAGGCTGTTATGGTCAATGTTATGTATCAATTTAGCTAGCCTATGATTCTCAGTGGTTTGGCAGACACTATGTAATCACCCTTCATTTTGTGATCTGTTGTGAGCAGCCAATCAGTTGAAAGGGGAGTTACCGTGGGGGTGTAGCCTGCCTACTCTATATAAATGTATATTCTGACAAAGCTCACACTCTTTCTTAATCCCATGCTCTTCTCGATGTCTGACCTCAAGCTTTTGGGATGTTAGCCTGCAGTAGTCTCTGACTTGTTACCAGACCTGCAAATTTTGGATCAGCCAACCCCTGCAACTCCGTGAGCCAGCAGAGGTCTCCAGCCTGCTGCCTGGCCTGCATATTCTGTGTTTGTCAGCCCCTGCAACAATGAGAGCCAGCAGAGGTCTTCAGTTTATTGCCTGACTCATGGATTTGGGACTTGCCAGGAACCCCCTCAACTGCAAGAGCCATTTCCCCACAAATACGCGAGCCATTTCCTTGAAGTAAATTTTGTATATTGGTATTTATATATATATATATATATATATATATATATATATATATATATATATATATATATATATATATACACTTCACTGGTTTTGCTCCTCTTTAAAACCCAGACTAAGACAGTGGGTTTGAACCTAATCTTTTCTGAGTGAACTTTCACAGAAATTAAGAAAGTGTGATACACAAGGATAGACAAACAGACCAAATGGAAAAACAGGTACACAGAGGGAAGATACCATCTACGGATCTGTCTACAAAGGAAGAAATGGCCAGGGCTAAAGATGCTAATTCCAGAACACTTAATTTTGCTCATGAGAGAAACTTTACATAGACCAAGAGGCAGTCATTTGAACAGAAGAATGGAATGCTGAGTGGTTTAAAATCAGGAAAGGTATGCATCAGGGTTGTATCCTTTCACCATAGCTAGTCAGTCTATATGCTGATCAAATAGTCCGAGAAGCTGGACTATATGAAGAAGAAGGTGGCAGCAGGATTGGAGAAAGATTAATTAACAACCTTCGATACACAGATAACACAAGGGTGCTTATGGAAAAAAAACAGGACTTGATCACTTACTGATGAAGATCAAAGACTATAGCCTTAAGTATGGATTACACGTCAACATAAAGAAAACAAAAATCCTCCACAACTGGACCAATAAGCAACACCATGATAAATGGAGAAAAGATTGAAGTTGTCAACGATTTCATTTTACTTCGATGAACAATCAATGCCCATGGAAGCAGCAGTCAAGAAACCAAATGACGTATTGCATTGGGCAAATCTGCTACAAAAATCTATTTAAAGTGTTAAAAAGCAAAGATGTCACTTTGAGGACTAAGGTGCTCCTGACCTCATTTGTTGTGAAAGCCTGAAAATAAATAAGGAAGATGGAAGAGGAATTGATGCCTTTGACTTATGGCATTGCTGAAGAATATTGAATATACAACTTAGTGTCAGAAGAACAAACAAACCTGTCTTCAAAAAAGTGCAGCCAGAATGTGCCTAAAAAGCAAGGATGGCAGAGGCACGGGCAAGATGGCTGACTAGGTAGAAGCTACCTCGGATCCCTTTTGCAACAAAGACTCAGAAAAACAAGTGAATCGATCACATACATGACAATCTACGAACCTTGACCATCAAACACAGATCTAAAGAGTTGACCTGAGTGACAGAGACTGAAAACGAACAACCACGGGGAAGCAGCGACTGTTTTTGGAGCCTGGAGCCAGCGTCCCAGTCAGGAAACCTTGGCGCTGGGCTTTGGACTAGGTGCAGGGGAGCTGAGCACGGCATCCTGAGATGGCACAAACACGAGACGCAGCCCTAGCCCCAAGAAGTTACCTCGGGGGAAGCCCAGCCAGTGCACCCAGGCAGCACAGTGACACGGCTGAAAGGAGGAGAAGTCACTGGGAGGCAGCGACTGGTTTTGCAGCCTGGAGTGTGGTGTCCCAGAATGGGAACCTTGGTGCTGGGCTTTGGACTGGGAGTGGAGGAACTGACCACGGCTTCTGAGACAGTACAAGCACAGGACACGGGCCTGATCCTCGGGGGCAATCTCTAACCAGCCAGCACACACAGTCAACACACCCCTCCGGAATCTCAGATAAAACAGTCATCCCAAGCAAGATAAGTAACTTTCTCTATATTCCGGAGTGCCACTCTCTCCTATTTATCTGAACTCTCCCCTCCCCTTCCCAGGCGGCTTCATTAACACTGGAATGTCCTGAGCCAGAGAGTGAACTGCTCTGCGGTTTTTCTTTTTCTTTTTTTTTTTGGTCTTTTCCTAACCCATTCTCTTGGCATGAGAGAAGCAGCTACAAAAAACCCAGGGACAAAAAATCCTTCCCTAATTGGACTAAAAATCCAGAACCAGCTCCAGCCAAACATATGTGATCCACAGTCTTGGGCTTTCATCCCTACAGGGAACAAGGTGGCTATTATGATGCAAAGGGATTTCTGATAGGGATCTGACTGTAATTGTTTTAGCGGATACTGGAAAGACAAGTTTCCCAGGTCTGATATCTGTGCGTATTCAACAGAGCCCTCACTGACCCACAACAGGGAACTGAGGGATGAAGCTCCCCCCAGACCACCTAGCCTCCAGCCTTAGGGGTCTAAGGAGGGTGACACCTATCAATCTGTAGAAGTACTTGCATTGGGCGCCTAAGGTACAGCTGCAGAGCCCACCCACCAAAGCGCTTTAGGAATAGAGACACACCTACCTCACAGGCACCTGGTGGAAGTCTGTCAGCATCCTGACCCCCCTGGAGTGTGAAACTCTGCTGCTACTAGAATCTGGTGCACACAACTATCACCACTACTTCTCTAGGTGGATAGGTGACAGTCTGCACCACACACTTGATGACCCAAAATCAGATTCTACTCAAGAATGATGAATGGACTCTTAGGCTTATATATCTGGTAACAGCCCAAACCAGCTGGTCATAGAACATAAGTGATTCAAGGGCTGCAACAATCAAGACAGCGCAATCTACCAGCCCATCTAAGTATATTGAAAGAAAACAAAACAAGATAAGACTCATTAAGCAAATATAGAATAAATCACTACAATATCTTAGAGATGGCTCGGAGACAGCAGTCCATATCAAACCACATAAAGAAACAGACCATGATTGCTTCTACAACTCCCCAGACTAAAGAATCAAAATCTTTCCCAAATGAAGATACGATCCTGGAATTGCCAGATGCAGAATATAAAAAACTAATTTACAGAATGCTTCAAGACATCAGGGATGACCTTAGAAATGAAATAAGGCAATCTACAGAAAAAAGCCAAGGAACACACTGATAAAGCAGTTGAAGAACTCAGAAAGATTATTCAAGAACATAGTGGAAAAATTACTAAGCTGCAAGAATACATAGAGAGACAGCATTCAGAAATCCAAAAGATTAACAGTAAAATTACAGTATTAGACAACTCAATAGGAAGTCAGAGGAGCAGACTCGAGCAATTGGAATGCAGGGTGGGAAATCTGGAGGACAAGGAAATTGACACCAATATAGCTGAAAAAAAATCAGAGAAAAAAATTTAAAAAAATGAAGAAAATCTAAGAATCATGTGGGACTCTATCAAGAAGAATAGCTTGCATGTGATTGGAGTCCCAGAACAGGGAGGGATAACAGAAAATACAGAGAGAATAGTTGAAGATCTGTTGGCAGAAAACTTCCCTGACATCATGAAAGACAAAAGGATATCTATCCAAGATGCTCATCGAACCCCATATAAGATTGATGCAAAAAGAAAATCACCAAGACATAATAGCATCAAACTTGCCAAAACCAAAGATAAAGAGAAAATTTAAAGAGCAGCCACGGATAAAAGAAAGGTCTCCTACAAAGAAGAACCAATAAGAATAAGTTCAGACTACTCAGCAGAAACCATGCAGGCAAGAAGGCAATGGGATGACATACATAGAGCACTGAAGAAGAAAAACTGCCAGCCAAGGATCATACATCCAGCAAAACTCTCTGTGAAATATGAAGGTGAAATTAAAACATTTACAGATAAACACAAGCTTAGAGAATTTGCAAAAACCAAACCAAAAAAAAAAAAAGCTACAAGAAATACTAAAGGAAATTGTTTGGTCAAAAAACCAATAATACGAGATACCAGCACAACACAAGGTCACAGAACAGAACATCCTGATATCAACTCAAATAGGGAAATCACAAAAACAAATTAAGATTTATTTTAAAAAGAAAAAATTGCTCAAAACAGGGAAATTGAAGTCAATATGTAAAAGATCACAATAGTCAAAAAGAGGGACTAAAAACAGGTGGCATAGAACTGCTATATGGAGATGGAAACAGGCGATATAGGACAATACAAGTTAGGTTTTTACTTAGAAAAATAGGGGTAAATATTAAGGTAACCACAAAGAGGTATAACAACTCCATAACTCAAAATAACAACCAAGAAAAACATAACGACTCAGCAAACAAAAAGTCAAATACTATGAAAATGAGGAACACACAATTTACAAAGAAAAATGTCTCAGCACAGAAAAAGTAAGTGGAAAAATGAAATTGTCAACAACACACACAAAAAGGCATCAAAATGACAGCACTAAACACATACTTATCTATAATTACACTGAATGTAAATGGACTAAATGCACCAATAAAGAGACAGAGAGTCTCAGACTGGATAAAGAAACACGATCCGCTATATGCTGCCTACAAGAGACACACCTTAGACTTAGAGACACAAACAAACTAAAACTCAAAGGATGGAAAAAAATATATCAAGCAAAAAACAAGCAAAAAAGAGCAGGAGTAGCAATATTAATTTCTGACAAAATAGACTTTAAAGTTAAATCCACCACAAAGGATAAAGAAGGATACTACATAATGATTAAAGGGACAACTGACCAGGAAGATATAACCATATTAAATATTTATGCACCCAATGACAGGGCTGCAAGATACATAAAACAAACTTTAACAGAACTGAAAAGTGAGATAGACACCTCCACAATTATAGTAGGAGACTTCAACACAGCACTTTTGGAGAAGGACAGGACTTCCAGTAAGAAGCTCAATAGAGACACGGAAGACCTACTTACAACAATCAACCAACTTGACCTCATAGACTTATACAGAACACTCCACCCAACTGCTGCAAAGTATACTTTTTTTTCTAGCTCACATGGAACATTCTCTAGAATAGACCACATATTAGATCATAAAACAAACCTTTGCAGAATCCAAGACATCAAAATATTACAAAGCATCTTCTCAGACCACAAGGCCATAAAAGTGGAAATCAATAACAGAAAAATCAGGGAAAAGAAATCAAATACTTGGAAACTGAACAATACCCTGGTGGAAAAAGACTGCGTTATAGAAGACATTAAGGAGGGAATAAAGAAATTCATAGAATGCAAGGAGAATGAAAACACTTCCTATCAAAATCTCTGGGACACAGCAAAAGCAGTGCTGAGAGGCCAATGTATATCGATAAATGCACACATACAAAAAGAAGAAAGAGCAAAAAGCAGAGAACTGTCCCTACAACGTGAACAAATAGAATGTGAACAACAAAAGAATCCATCAGGCACCAGAAGAAAACAAATAATAAAAATAAGAGCTGAACTAAATGAATTAGAGAACTGAAAAACAATTGAAAGAATTAACAAAGCCAAAAGGTGGTTCTTTGAAAAAATGAACAAAATTCATAAACCATTGGCCAGACTGACTAAAGAAATACAGGAAAGGAAACAAATAACCCAAATAAGAAACGAAATGGGCCACATCACAACAGACCCAACTGAAATTAAAAGAATCATATCAGATGTTACGAAAAATTGTACTCTAACAAATTTGCAAACCTAGAAGAAATGGATGAATTCCTAGAAAAACACTACCTACCTAAACTAACACATTCAGAAGTAGAACAACTAAATAGACCCATAACAAAAAAAGAGATTGAAACGGTAATCAAAAAACTCCCAGCAAAAAAAAAAAGCCCTGGCCCGGACGGCTTCACTGCAGAGTTCTACCAAACTTTCAGAGAAGAGTTAACACCACTACTACTAAAGGTATTTCAAAGCATAGAAAATGATGGAATACTACCTAACTCACTCTATGAAGCCACCATCTCCCTGATACCAAAACCAGGTAAAGACATCACAAAAAAAGAAAATTACAGACCTATATCCCTCATGAACATAGATGCATCAATCCTCATCGAAATTTTAGCCAATAGAATTCAACAACATATCAAAAAAATAATCAACCACGACCAAGTGGGATTTATACCAGGTATGCAAGGCTGGTTTAATATAAGAAAAACCATTAATGTAATCCACCATATAAATAAAACAAAAGACAAAAACCACATGATCTTATCAATTGATGCAGAAAAGGCATTTGACAAAGTCCAACACACCCATTTATGATAAAAACTCTCAGCAAAATAGGAACTGAAGAAAAATTCCTCAACATAATAACGGACATCTATACAAAACCAACAGCCAACATCACTCTAAATGGAGAGAGCCTGAAAACATTTCTCTTGAGAACGGGAACCAGACAAGGATGCCCTTTATCACTGCTCTTATTGAACATTGTGCTAGAGGTCCTAGCCAGAGCAATTAGGCTAGACAAAGAAATAAAGGGCATCCAGATTGGCAAGGAGGAAGTAAAATTATCTCTATTTGCAGATGACATGATCTTATACACAGAAAACCCTAAGGAATCCTCCAGAAAAAAAAAATTTTTTTTTTTTTTTATCCTCCAGAAAACTACTGAAACTAATAGAAGAGTTTGGCAGAGAGGTTATAAGATAAACATACAAAAATCGCTTGGATTCCTCTACATCAACAAAAAGAACATCGAAGAGGAAATCACCAAATCAATACCATTCACAGTAGCCCCCAAGAAGATAAAATACTTAGGAATAAATCTTACCAAAGATGTAAAAGACCTATACAAAGAAAACTACAAAGTACTACTGCAAGAAACTAAAAAGGACCTACATAAGTGTAAAAGCATACCTTGCTCATGGATAGGAAGACTTAACATAGTAAAAACGTCTATTCTACCAAAAGCCATCTATACATACAATGCACTTCCGATCGAAATTCCAATGACATTTTTTAATGTGATGGAGAAACAAATCGACAACTTCATATGGAAGAGAAAGAAGCCCCGGATAAGTAAAGCATTACTGAAAAAGAAGAAGAAAGTGTGAGGCCTCACTCTACCTGATTTTAGAACATATTATACTGTCACAGTAGTCAAAACAGCCTGGTACTGGTACAACAACAGGCACATAGACCAATGGAACAGAATTGAGAACCCAGATATAAATCCATCCACATATGAGCAGCTGATATTTGACAAATGCCCAGTGTCAGTTAATTGAGGAAAAGATAGTCTTTTTAACAAATGGTTCTGGCATAACTGGATATCCATTTGCAAAAAAAATGAAACACGACCCATACCTCACACCGTGCACAAAAGCTAACTCCAAGTGGATCAAAGACCTAAACATAAAGACTAAAACGATAAAGATCGTGCAAGAAAAAATAGGGACAACATTAGGAGCCCTAATACAACGCATGAACAGAATACAAAACATTACCAAAAATGATGAAGAGAAACCAGATAACTGGGAGCTCCTAAAAATCAAATACCTATGCTCATCTAAAGACTTCACCAAAAGAGTAAAAAGACCACCTACAGATTGGGAAAGAATTTTCAGCTCTGACATCTCCAACCAGCACCTGATCTCTAAAATCTATATGGTTCTGTTAAAACTCAACCACAAAAAGACAAACAACCCAATCAAAAAGTGGGCAAAGGATATGAACACACACTTCGCTAAAGAAGATATTCAGGCAGCTAACAGATATATGAGAAAATGCTCTTGATCATTAGCCATTAAAAAAAATATATTAGCCATTAGAGAAGTGCAAATTAAAACTACGATGAGATTCCATCTCACTCCAACAAGGCTGGCATTAATCCAAAAAACACAAAATAATAAATGATGGAGGGACTGCGGAGAGGTTGGAACTCTTGTATACTGCTGGTGGGAATGTCAAATGGTACAACCACTTTGGAAATCTATCTGGCGTTTTCTTAAAAAGTTAGAAATAGAACTACCATACAACCCAGAAATCCCACTCCTCGGAATATACCCTAGAGAAATAAGAGCTTTTACACGAACAGATATATGCACACCCATGTTTATTGCAGCTCTGTTTACAATAGCAAAAAGCTGGAAGCAACCAAGGTGTCCATCAACGGATGAATGGTTAAATAAATTGTGGTATATTCACACAATGGAATTCTACGCATCGATAAAGAACAGTGACAAATCTGTGAAACATTTCATAACATGGAGGAACCTGGAAGGCATTATGCTGAGCGAAATTAGTCAGAGACAAAAGGACAAATATTGTATAAAACCACTATTATAAGATCTTGAGAAATAGTATAAACTGAGAAGAACACATACTTTTGTGGTTACGAGAGGGGGGGGAGAGGGTTGTTTACTGATTAGTTAGTAGATAAGAACTACTTTAGGTGAAGGGAAGGACAATACTCAATACAGGGAAGGTCAGCTCAACTGGACGGGACCAAAAGCAAAGAAGTTTCCGGGATAAACTGAATGCTTCAAAGGTCAGCGGAGCAAGGGCGGGGGTTTGGGGACTATGGCTTAAGGGGACTTCTAAGTCAATTGGCAAAATAATTCTATTATGAAAACATTCTGCATCCCACTTTGAAATGTGGCGTCTGGGGTCTTAAATGCTAACAAGCGGCCATCTAAGATGCATCAATTGGTCTCAACCCACCTGGAGCAAAGGAGAATGAAGAACACCGAGGTCACACGATAACTATGAGCCCAAGAGACAGAAAGGGAAACATGAACCAGAGACTTACATCATCCTGAGACCAGAAGAACTAGATGGTGCCCGGCTACAACCGAAGACTGCCCTGACAGGGAGCACAACAGAGAACCCCTGAGGGAGCAGGAGATCAATGGGATGCTGACCCCAAATTCTCATAAAAAGACCAGACTTAATGGTCTGACCGAGTCTAGAGGAATCCCGGTGGTCATTGTCCCCAAACCTTCTGTTGGCCCAGGACAGGAACCATTCCCGAAGATAACTCATCAGACATGGAAGGGACTGGACAATGGGTTGGAGAGAGATGCTGACGAAGAGTGAGCTACTTGTATCTGGTGGACATTTGAGACTGTGTTGGCATCTCCTGTCTGGAGGGGAGATGGGAGGGTAGAGAGGGTTAGAAACTGGCAAAATGTTCACGAATGGAGAAACTGGAAGGAGGGAGCGGGCTGACTCATTAGGGGGAGAGTGAGTGGGAGTATGGAGTAAGGTGTATACAAGCTTATATGTGACAGACGGACTTGATTTGTAAACTTTCACTTAAAGCACAATAAAAATTATTAAAAAAAAAAACAAGGATGGCAAGACTTCATCTCACATACTTTGAACAGGTTATCAGGATGCACCAGTCCCTGGAGAAGAACATCATGCTTGGTAAACTAGTGGGTCAATGAAAAAGAAGACCCTCAAGGAGATGGATTTCTCAGTGACTGCAACAGTGGGTTCAAACATGGCAATGATTGTGAAGATGGTGCAGGACTGGGCTGTGTTTCCTTCTGTTGTTACTATGCGTTAGAACTGACTCAATGGCAACTAAAGACAACAATAGAAGCTAAAAGACACCAGAATTTTTCCCTAAAGTCAACAGATATAGAGGGAGCCTAGCCCTGCCAATATCCTGAATTTCGACTTGTAGCCCCCAGAACTCTGAAAAAAAAAATGTCTTTCATAAAGCCACCCACTTGTGCTATTTTTTATGGCAGCACTAGAAAACTAACACAGTAGCCAAACTGATTTTGAAAAAGTTCAAAATTGGAGGATTTACACAATCTGATTTAAATATTTGCCACAAAGCTGCTTCCTCAAGACAGTACAAAGGAGGAAGTCATATATGTCAATTGACTAGAATAAAATAGGCTCACACTTATGGGATGAATTAGTATTGACAAAAGTGTCAAGGTAATTCAATGGCTAAAGGATAGTCTTTTCAACAAATTGTTTTAGAATGATTGGAAATCTTTATTTCAAAGAATACAAAGAAACCTTGACCCTTATCTAACCATAAAAATTGATAAATTTGGTATTATCAAAATTATAAATTCAGCTCTTTGAAATATATTGTTAAGAAAATGAATTTCAAGCCACACATTGGGAGAAAATATTTGCAGTATCTGTATCGGCCAACTGGTAACCAGAATATATGAAGTGTTCATATAACTTAATAATAAGACAAACAATCCATTTTTTTAAATATGGAAAAGATTTTAAATAGACACCACAAAAGAAGATGTAAGTACATCATTAGTCATCATGGAAATGAAAGTTAAAACCAGAATGGGACTTTTACACACCCATTAAAATGGCTAAAATTAAAAAGTCTGATATTTCCATGTGTTGGTTAAGATGTAGAGCAACAGGAACTCTCATATATAGCTGGTAGGAATGTTAAATGGTGTAGTCATTTTGCAAAACTGTTTCATAGTTACCTATAAAGTTAAACATACACTTGTTAATGTGACTAAGCATTTTAACTCCTAGGTTTTTACCCAACAAAAATGAAAGCACAAGCGTACAAAATCACCTGCATCCCTATGTTTAGAGTAGCTTTATTTCTTGTTGTTGTTAGGTGCCATCAAGGCAGTTCCAACTGACAGCACAACAGAACGAAACTCTGCCTGGTCCTGCGCCATCCTCACAATCTTTGTTATGCTTGAGCTCATCATTGCAGCCACTGTGTCAATCCACCTTGTTGAGCGTCTTCCTCTTTTCCGCTGACCCTTTACTCTGCCAAGCATGATGTTCTTCTCCAAGGACTGAGCCCTCCCGACAACACGTCCAAAGTATGTAAGACCCAGTCTCGCCATCCTTGCTTCTAAGGAGCATTCTGGTTGTAATTCTTCCAAGACAGATCTGTTTGTTCTTTTGGCAGTCCATGGTATATTCAATATTCTTCGCCAACACCACAATTCAAAGGCGTCAATTCTTCTTCTGTCTTCCTTACTCATTGTCCAGCTTTCACATGCATATGATGCAATTGAAAATACCATGGCTTGGGTCAGGCGCACCCTAGTCTTCAAGGTGACATCTTTGCTCTTCAACACTTTGAAGAGCTCCTTTGCAGCAGATTTACCCAATGCAATGCATCTTTTGATTTCCTGACTGCTGCTTCCATGGCTGTTGATTGCGGATCCAAGTAAAATGAAATCCTTGATAACTTCAATCTTTTCTCCATTTATCATGATGTTGCTCATTGGTCCAGTTGTGAGGATTTTTGTTTTCTTTATGTTGAGGTGTAATCCATACTGAAGGCTGTGGTCTTTGATCTTCATTAGTAAGTGCTTCAAGTCCTCTTCACTTTCAGCAAGCAAGGTTGTGTCATCTGCATAACGCAGGTTGTTAATGAGTCTTCCTCCAATCCTGATGCCCCATTCTTCTTTATATAGTCCAGCTTCTCGTATTATTTGCTCAGCATACAGATTGAATAGGCATGGTGAAAGAATACAACCCTGACGCACACCTTTCCTGACTTTAAACCACTCAGTATCCCCTCGTTCTGTCCGAACAACTGCCTCTTCACCTATGTAAAGGTTCCTCCCATTCTTCACAATGTTATCCATAATTTGTTATGATCCACACATTTATAATAGTCAAAATCTGAAAACAAGCAAATATCTATCCATAGATGAATGGAAAACAATTTTTGATATATCCATACAATGGGAAACTACTCAGTAATAAAAGGAATAGACTTAAAATATACTTTACAACACAAATTAATCTCAAAAGAATATTTTGTAGAATGAAAAAGCATCAGAAGCAAAAGAGTTCACACGATTTGTTTCCATTTATATGAAATCCTAGAACAGGAAAGATTTCTAGAGTACAGAAAGCTGATCCATGTTTCCAGGAGCAGGGTGTGATGGGAGATTGTCTACAAAGAGACATGAGGAACTTTTTCTGATGATGAAAATGTCCTAATCCTTTATTTTGGAACTAGTTACACAGGTGTTTACATTTGTCAAAATTCATCAATCTCTTCACTTTACTTGGGTGCATAAATCATATCAGAATAAAACTGATTTTAAAGGGAAATAAATTGTGTTATACTGTAAAAGATATAGGAATCCAATGCACCATTTGGACTTTGGATCCTGATTCAAACAAATTCTAAAACAAAATTTTTCTAGACTACTGAGGACATTTGATCAGCCCCTGATTATTTGATGATATTAAGGATCAGCTGTTATCATTTTGTTAAGGTTTCGTTTAAAAATAAACTCTTTATTTTTATGTTTTATAGAGCTAATTGATACCTTGACACAATATCTGAGATTTGTTTTAAAATAATTCCATTGGAGGAGGTAATAAGTGGGTATATAGATGAAAGAAGATTAGTAAATATGTTGATAATTGCTAAAGTGCAGCAATAACACTATAAGCTCTACTTTTACATGCATACACAATTTCCATCATAGAAGTCTTAAAATTATCAAATTGCATTATAGTGTAATCTCACATTGTATACGTGTAAAGAAACATACTTCATAAATATATTTGCATCATAAACTGAAAGAACATATATTCAAAATTGTTGGCAAATTGTGATTATTTCTGGATGTTGGAAATTCAGTCTATTATATTTTAAAATTTTCTACAGTAGATACCATTACTGATAAAATTAAAATGTAATTCCTTATTTTCAAAAATGGAATTTAATAGAAATTGCATTATGTTTCATTCAGAAAATGAGCCACCAAAACATCTAAAGCCAGTTTTACGTATATATTGTTGGAAGGCATATTTTGAAAATATTCTTTGGACTATTACTCTTCTTCTTTTCTTTCATCAGAAGATTGTGTCAACTATGATAACATTCAGTTGTTTGCATCTTCATCACCTCTATCTTGCGCTTGCTTTTTCATCTCTTTTTGTTGACCAGTTTGAAATGCCAATCTGTTAAATCCTCAGGTCACTTCCTTTACACTTCTGTTATGGCTATGACTTCTAAAAGATTGACATTGAACTTCCCATGCAATTTAGCTCAAACCAACTTCCCAAGACTTAAGTACCATAGGGTAGTAAGAAGCAGCATCATGTGGCCAAAGTACATGTGCTTACCAAAAAGCGAATGATTAAAATTCCAACCTTGACAACAGTAGGGTGTCTTTGAACAAACTACTCAACTTCACTGGACTTCAATTTTCCTCATTTTTTAAAATAAAAATAATAGTGGTTACCTCACAGGACTGGGGGCGAGAGGGTATAAGAAAGCATGTGGGGTGTTCAAAACATAATAGGTGTTCAATAAATGCTAGTTCTCATTTCCTCTGACCCCATACCTAGTTCCTATGTGCCATACAAATTTTACTAAATTCACTGTTCTCAAAAAATACCTCTGAGCCTTAATAAGTTTAAATGAAGTGATCTGAAGATCTGAGTCATGTGAAACAAGTCAATGAAAAGAAATTAAAAGCAATTGCAGAATACGGCTGGTAAAGATACAAAATCTCCAACCTGGATGCTCTCATTCTGCTTTTTTTGCCTGTCAAGGTCCAGCCAAAATAAGACCAATTCATAAAGCCTTTCCTGATTTTCAAATTGAATGCAATTTCTCTCACCTCTCAATCCTGCTTAAAACCAAATATCTCTCTTTTTGACACGTGCCTTGCTTTATTTATTATTGTTACTTTTATTCAGGCATTATCTCCGTACTATTTTTTTTTTTTTTTTGCTGTCCAGGCTATTCCAACACATAGTGACCTGCTATCCTTCTAGATTATAATATTCTTCTTTTTTATTTTATTTTGTTACTGTTGAAAATATACACAGCAAAACATACACAAATTCAACCATTTTTACATGCAAAATTCAGTGATATTGATTATATTGTTTGAGTTGTGCAACCATTCTCACCCCCTTTTCCAAGTTGTTCCTCACTGTTAGCATAAACTCACTGTACCCTAAGGTTCCTATGTAATCTTTTGAGTTATCACTTTCATCTCTTATAAATAGTTCTTAAAATAGCACAATGTTCAGTGCAGGCATTTTTTACTAGTTAAGTTAAACTATTGTTTGGTTCTAAGAAGACCACAGGAGATATTTTAGGTTTAAGGTTTAAAGATTATCTCAGGGCCATAGTTTCAGGGGTTCATCCAGCCTTTATGAATCCAGAAAGTTGAGTCCATGAGGATTTGAAATTCTGTTCTACATTTTCCCCCTTTTGATTAGGATTCTTCTATAGAATCTTTGATTAAAGTGTTCAGTAATGGTAGCTGGGTACCATGCGGCTCTTCTAGTCTCATGGCAAAGAGGAAGTTGTTCATGTCAGAAACTGTATCTTAGCTGTCTGTAAATTATAGTGTTTCATACAATGCCTTCAATATGGTCATTGTTGTTAGTTGCCATAGGGTCAACTTCAGTTCCTGACAACCTCATGTATAACAGAATGAAACATTGCCCAGTCCTGTGCCTCAGAATATTTGATATGTTTGAGCCCATTGTTGCAGCCACCATTTGAATATACCTAACAGAAAGTTGCCTTCATTTTCAATGGTCCTCACTTTACCAAGCAAGATATTAATTTCTAGTGATTGGTCTTCCCTGATGATGTGTCCAGACTAAGCAAGACGGTCTCACCATCTTCACTTCTAAGGAACATTCTGGCTGTATGTCCTCCAAGACGGATTTGTCTGTTCTTCTGGAAGTCCATGGTATATTCTTTGTTAAAAAACAAAGATGTTCCTATGGTGACTAAAACCTGACCTAAGCCATGGGCTTTTTGATCACCTCATATGCATGTGAAAGTTGGACAATGATAAAGGAAGATCAAAGAAGAATTGATGCATTTGAATTGTGGCATTGGTGAAGAATACTGAAGATACCATCAGCACGGTGGCACATACTAGTTTTTTTAGGAATAGAAGAGGTGAATTTTAAAAATGGATGAGTAGTGATGATTAGAATACTAAAGGTCTTGTACATGAAATGCATAAGACATCAGAAGTTGCTCTCTTATTTTTTTTTTTAAAAGAAGCAATGAACATGGGCACAGGATGGGCAAGGAAAAATGTGTGTACTGTGTATATATGCAGTGCTTAAGAAAGAAGTTTTAAACGCTGTAAGATGATAAAGTTGGCATGGTATGGATGTATCAGAGGATAATTGGCTGAAGTTAGGAAGAAGAGTCATTGAAATAAAAATATCAAATCTGAAAATTAATTCATCTCCTAGCTTCAGAGAGGCAAAACCCAACATTACTTCAGCATTAGAGACAGATATTTACATTAGCAGTATACAGGTTCACAAATCTTTTAACATAGAATATGCAAAAGGATCACTTTGAACTAGGTGAAAAATGGCCATGTCTGGGAAACAGAGCCAACATAGTACCCTACACAGATGCATCATTCTGTCCCTCTGCAGCAAAGACCCCAAAAACTAAATAAAACAGATACAAACATCAACTCTGGGACCCTAAGCATCAAATGAAGTGATAAAGAACTAGATCAAACACCAAATGTAAGAAGAAACTAAAAGAAAACAGAGAACAAGGGAAGATATGGAGTGAAAGTCTCTTGCCAACTAACATGGTACAGCGTCACTATCTTGGCCCACATTCGGCAAGAACCCTGGACAAGTAGTATGGGAAGGCAACATCACGGAGCTCCCAACAGAAGACAGAACACGCAGTAACCAGAGAAACACGTTTTCCCACCCCTCACTCTTCTGCCCAGTATGCCAATGGCCCATGTGACGCCGCCTTGGCTAGAGAGCTACTGGCCTGCCTCCAGCCTTGGTCTGCCCCACCCCCACCCACCAGCTCCTGCCAAGCCATTAATTTTTTTCCCTTTCTTCCTTTTATTTCTCCTTCCCACCTGGCCCCATACACCATCTCTACTGCTTTCTGCCTGGCCATGCTACACTGCTGTGAGTGGAGAGCTACTGGCATACCACCAGCCTGAGTCTTCCCTGCTCCCACTAGCCAGCTCCCACTCCAACATTTTTTTCTATTTCTTTTTCTCCTTCTCTTTCTCCCTCCCACCTAGCTCCATACCCCAACTCTACCTCTTCCTGTCAGGTCATGCTATGCCTCCTTGGCTAGAGAGACATAGGCCCACCAACAACAGCCTGGGTCTGCCCCACACCCATGCACCAGCTCTTGACACAACATTAGTATTTTTCCCATTCTTCCATTTATTTCTCCCTCCCAACTAGCTCCATACACCACCTCTACCACTTCCCATCAAGCCATGTTGCACCACCGTGGGTAGAGAGCTACCGACACACTGCCAGCCTGAGTCTTCCATACCCCACCCACCAGCTCCTACCACATCATTTTTTTTCCTATGTACCTTTTCTTTCTCCCTCACACCTAGCCCCATACACCACCCCCTCCTTCTGGCAAGGCCACGCCATACCACAATGGCTACAGATCCACTGGCACGCTGCTTTCTACTTCCTACTTAGCCCCATACACCACCTTCCCACCCTTCCTGCCGGCCTCCAAGACCTCCAGGCCCCCACCTGTCAGCTACCCCTTTTTATTCTTTTCTCTTTCTCTCTCTTTTCTTTGTTCCCACCAACTAGCCCCATATGCCACCCCCTTCCTGCTAGCCCTTGCCATGCCACATAGCTAGAGCATCCATGGTTCAGGCCTGTCACTTCACCAGGCCGATACTGCCTCCCGCTATTCAACGAGTTGCCGAATGGAGTGATGCAAACCCATACCACACACTGTATGACACCCCTGTCTATCTGGCAAAGGGGCTTTGAATGCTCCCACACAACCGAACCAACATTGAAGAGCAAAAAATGGCCAACCAGTCCACCTCAGCTGCCTCACCAATCCAGTGAACAGCGAAGTGGTTTCACTGCTGCCCTACCCACCCATACAAGGTGGTGAGAACTGTCATACACACAGATGAGCAAGCAGCAAAGCACACCTGGCACACGCACCCTCGCATATCAAAATAAAATAAAGAAGCAAGACAAAAATCATACAATCAATAAATAAAGTAATACCGTAATGTCTTGGAGACAGCAGACAATGTCAAAACATAAAAAAAAAAACAGGACAAAATGGCTCCAGAAAGTGACCAAAGTAATCAAATGATCTTTTGGAAGAAGAAAAGGAGTGGAACTACCTGACATGCAATACAAAAGTCCATATTCAGGGCTCCAAGCGATTAGGTAAGAGATCAAGGAAACCACAGGGAAAAAATATCAAGGAAAAAATAGGCAAAATCATGGAAAACACAGACAAAACCAATGAAAAAATAGCCAAAATCAAAGAAAATGCAGACAAAGCAATAAGTGAATTCAGGAAAATAATACAAGAACAAAACATCAAAATAAACAAACAATTAGAAATCATACAAAAATGGCAACTAGAAATCCAAAAGATAAACAATATTTCAGAAATGGACTACTCAATAGAAGGTTTTAGGAGCAAATTTGAAACAATGGAAGACAGAATCAGTGAGATTGAAGACAAATCCATGGACACCAACTTGTTTGAGGAAAAATCAGTGAAAAGAATGCAGAAAACCTAAGAATTAAATGTGATACAAAAGCAAAAATTTGTGTGTGATTGGAGTTCCAGAACATGGGGAAAAAATGGAAAACAGAGAAGCTTGCTGACGATGTGGTGGCAGATAACTTCCCAAATACCATGAAAGATGAAAAGCTGACCATGCAAGAAGCCCAAAGAAATCCATATAGGATAGACCCCAAAATAAAGTCACAAAGACATATCATAATCTCACTTGCCAAAACCAAAGACAAAGAAAGAATCCTGAGAACAGCTTGAGAAAAATGAAAAGTTATGAAGGGGAAACAGTAAGACTAAGTGCTGATTACTCAGCAGAAACTACGCAGGCAAGATGAAATTAGAACAAAATATATAAAACCTTGAAAGAAAAAAACTGCCAACCAAGAATAATATATCCCTGAAAAACTCTTTCTTTGATTCGATGGTGAAATTAGGGCATTTCCAGATAAATAGAAATTAAGAGAATTTGTAAAAACCAAACCAAACTTACCAAAAATATTAAAGGGAGTCCTTTTGTTAGAGAATCAACAATAACAGTTGTCTAGGACACAGGATAGCATCAGCCAGATACCAAACTAGGTAAAGAACTCTCAGTAAAAAGAAAAAAGCCTAGAAGACTTAAAAAAGGGAAAAAGAAGTGTGAATTTGTAAATGATGACAACACCAAAACAATAAAAGAGGCAAATGGAGAGGAAATTAAGACCATATCAAGAAATAAAAGACTGGTTCAAACTAAAGAAGGTAAGAGTAAATTTCAAGGTAACCACAAAGGAAGTTAACAAACCTACTCATCAGAATGAAAAAAAAAAAAAGTCTCAATAAACACAAATCCACAATAAAGAAAGAAAAGAAAAAAAAAATCCACAATCAGAAGGAACTCAGCACAGGAAAATAAGAGGAACAAAGAAAACATCAGCACCACAAAAACAAAAAAGCACAACAATATGACAGCAATAAAATCATATCTATCAATAATCACACTGAATGTAAATGGCTTAAATGCACCTGTAAAGAGACAGAGAGTGGTAGAATGGATAAAAAAAGCACTACCCATCAATTTACTGACTACAAGAGACGCATCTTAGACACAGAGACATATATATATTAAAAATCATAGGATGGAAAAAAATATCACGCAAAAGTAACAAAAAAGTAAAAGGCTGGAGGGGCAATACCAATCTCAGATAAAATAGACTTCAAGGCAAACCATAAAATACGAGGAAGGGCATTTGCGATGGCTGAGGTCTGTGTCAACTTGAGTGGGCTTTTGGCTTGTTACTGGGCCTTAGTAGACACTGAATGCTTAACCACGGGACACCATGCCACCATGCAGCCTGAGCTGCCCATCATGAACTGGCTATTGTCTGACCCACAGAATCATTAAGTTGGACGTGCACCGAAGCACTCCATCATTAAATGGAAGTGGTATATATGAGATCGAGCCCAAGCAAGATCCGAAGGCACAAGTAAGATGCATGAGGAAGTGGCCAAAATGTCCTGTCACATTACCTGTCATCTCCCAGTCTGCACCGAAGGCCTCATGGGGAGTTCCTTATGATCAGTTGACTGAGGAAGAGAAAACTCCTGCCTTGTTTACACATGGTTCTGTGCGATATGCAGACAACATTTGAAACAGGATAGTAGCAGCACTACAGCCCCTTTCTGGGAGCTTCTTGAAGGACAGCTGTGAAGGAGAATCCTCCCAATGGGCAGAACTTTGAATGGTGCACCTGGTTGTTCACTTTGTTTGGAGAAATGGCCAGATATGCAATTGTATGCTGATTCATGGGCCGTGGCCAATGGTTTGGCTGGATGGATAGGGACTTGGAAAGAACATGATTGGAAAATTGGACACAACGAGGTATACCAAAACCCAAATCAAACCTAGTGCTGTCGAGTCGATTCCGACTCATAAGGACCCTATAGGACAGAGTAGAACTGCCCCATAGAGTTTCCAAGGAGCACCTGGCAGATTCGCACTGCCGACCTTTTGGTTAGCAGCTGTAGCACTTAACCACTATGCCTCCAGGGTTTCCAAGGAGGTATAGGGAAGAGGTATGTGGATAGACTTCTCTGAACGGGCCAAAGAAGTGAAGATATTTGTGTCTAATGTGAATGCTCACCAAAAGGTGACCTCAGCAGAGGAGAATTTTAACAATCAAGTGGATAGGATGACTTGTTCTAAGGAAACCAATCATCCTCTTTCCTCAGCTACTCCTGTCATTGTCCAATGGGCTCATGAACAAAGTGGCCATGATGGCAGGGATGGAGGTGATGCATGGGCTCAGCAACATAGGCTTTCACTCACCAAGGCCAACTGGCCACACCCACTGCTGAGTGCCCAATCTGCCAGCAGCAGAGACCAATACTGAGCCCCTGATTTGGCATCATCCCTTGAGGTGATCAGTTGGCAAGCTGGTGGCAAGTTGATTCCATCATGGAAACGGCACTGTTTTGTTCTTACAGGAAGAGACACTTACTTTGGATATGGGTTTGCCTTCCCTGCATGCAATGCTTCTACCAAAACCGTCATCCGTGGACTTAAAGAATGCCTTATTAACTCTCATGGTATCCCACACAACATTGCCTCAGATCAAAAGATTCACTTCACAGCAAATGAAGTGCGTCAATGACTCCATGCTCACAGAATTCACCAGTCACACCATGTTCCCTATTATCCTGAAGCAGCTGGCTTGATAGAATGATGGGATGACCTTCTAAAGACACAATTGTGGTACCATCTAGGTGGAAATATCTTGCAGGTTTGGGACAATGTTCTCCAGGAGGCTGTATATTCTCTAAACCAGCTTCCAATATATGGTCCTGTTTCTCCCATAGCCAGGATATTCATAGGTCCATGAATCAAGGGGTGGAAACGGGAGTGGCACCACTCACTATTACCCTTAGTGACCCATTCACAAGATTTTTGGTTCCTGTCCCAACGACCTTACACTGCGGGTCTAGAGGTCTTAGCTCCAAAGGAAGTAATGCTCCCATCTGGAAACACATCAGTGATTCCATTGAATTGGAAGCCAAGAACTCCACCTGGCCATTTTGGGCTCCTTATGCCTCTGGATCAACAGACTAAAAGGGAACTACCATACTGGCTGGTGTGATTGATCCTGATTACCAAGATGAAATCAGATTGATATGACATAATGGCAGTAAAGAAGAGTATGTCTGGAATGCAGGAGATCCCTTAGCTTGTCTCTTAGTACTACCATGCCCGATGACAATGGGCATGTACTACCATGCCCTATGTCAATGGAAAACTACAGCAACCCCATTCCAACATGACTCCTAATGGTCCAGACCCTTCAGGAATGAAGGTTTGGGTCACCCCACCAGGCAAACAGCCAGGATCAGATGAGGTTCTTGCTGAGGGAAAGTGGAATACAGAATGGGTGGTGGAAGAAGGTAGTTCTAAATACGAGTTATGACCATGTGGCTAGTTGCAGAAATGAGGACTGTAATTTTTATGAGTATTTCTGCTTTGTATGTGTGAATAAAATACTTTTGTTTTCTTCACTTATAAAATATAAGACATAAACAGGGCTAGTGTATTTTTGGTTTTATGTGTGTTCATTGTATCATGTTGGGCACAAGTATGACTTTATAATTTCTTTATTCAGAGGTTATGCATGGTTTAAGGAAATGGGTACAGGTGCCAAATTGACAAGGCGTGGATTGTGATGGTTAAGGTTTGTGTCAACTTGGCTGGGCCATGATTCTCAGTGGTTTGGCAGTTATCATGTAGTTGAAAGGAAGTTTCCTTGGGTGTGTGACCTGCATTAAATATAAGTGGAATTTCTGGCAAGGATTGTGGGTTTTTGCTCACTCTGGATCCTGCAGCTGGCTCCTGTTCATCTGATTCCAGTTCTTGGGACTTGAGCTAACAGCTTACCTGCGATCTTGCTTGCCAATCTTGGGATTTGTCAATCTTCACAGCCTGTGAACAAGAGCACTGCTGTCTGACTTGCCTATCTTGGATTCACCAAGCCCCTGTGGTTACGTGAATCAGGAGAAGCCTCCAGTCTGATCCACATTCCAGCCTCTACAACAGCATGAGCCATTAACTTGATATAAATCTCTCTCTCTATATATATATTTATAAGGTTTACTGGTTTTGCTTCTCTAGAGAACCCAGCTTAAGACAACATTATATTATGATTAAAGGGACAATCCATCAAGAACATAAAACCTTTATAAATATCTGTGCACCCAATGACAGGGGTCCAAAATACATAAAACAAATTCTAACAGCCCTGAAAAGAGAATTAGATGGTTCCACAATAATATTCAATACACCACTCCAAAGGACAGAACATCCAGAAAGGAATTCTACAAAGATACAGAAGCTCTAAAGGCCAAAATCAACCAACTTGACCTCTTAGAAATACATAGAACCCGCCGCCCAACAGAAGCAAAGTATTCATTATTTTCCAAAGCACATGAAACATTCTCTAGAATAGGCAACATTTTAGGCCACAAAGCAACCCTCAATAAAATCCAAAACATCGAAATAATAGAAAGCATTCTCTCTGACCACAATGCCATAAAAGTAAAAACCAATAACAAGAAGAGCAAGGAAAAAAATCAAATATATGGAAACTGAATAACATCTTGCTTAAAAACAACTGGGTATTAGAAGAAATCAAATAGGGAATAAAGAAAGTTTAATCAAATGAGTTAGAAAACACATCATGCCAAAACCTTTGAGACACAGTGAAGACAGTGCTCAGAGGTCAATTTATAGCAATAAACACACACAACAAAAAAGAAGGGCCAAAATCAAAATGTTAGTCCTACAACTTGAACAAATAAAGAAAAGCAAAAGAAGCACACGTGCACCAGAGGAAAGGAAATAGTAAAGATTAGAGCAAAAATAAATGAAATAGAGTACAGAAAAATAATAGAATCAAAAAGATCAAATGCTGGTTCTTTGAAAAGATCAACAAAATCAACAAACCATTGGCCAAATTGATGAGAACAAAAAACAAAAACAGGAGAGGTAGCAAATAACCATATAAGAAATGAGATGGAGAACATTACCACAGATTCAACTGAAATAAAAAGTATTATTAAAGGACTCTGAAAAATTGTACTCCAGCAAATTTGAGAACCTACAGGAAATGGATAAATTTATAGAGACACACTACCTACGTGTCTTAGGCTGGGCTCGCTAGAGAAGCAAAACCAGTAAAAAGCGTATAAAAATAGAGAGAGGGAGATTTGTATCAAGGAAATTGCTCACGTGGTTGTAGAGACTGGGATGTGGCTCAGGCTGGAGGCTTCTCCTGATTCATGTAGCCACAGGGGCTTGGTGAATGGCTGGAGGCTTCTCCTGATTCATGTAGCCACAGGGGCTTGGTGAACCCAAGATCAGCAAGTTAGACAGCAGGACTCCTGGTCACAGGCTGCAAGGATTGACAAATCCTAAGATCAACAGGCAAGACCACAGCCAAGCTGCTAGCTCAAGTCCCAATAACTGGAGGTCAGATGAACAGGAGCCAGCTGTAGGATCCAGAGTGAGCAAAAGTCCACAAGCCTTCCAGAAAATTCACCTATATTTAATGCAGGCCATACCCCCAAGGAAATTCCCTTTCAACTGTTGAATACCCACAGCAGATCCCATTATGGAAGTGATCCCATTACATCAAATTTCATAGTGGAAATGATCACATCATCATACAATTGGCAGAATACATCATAACTGCCAAACCATTGAGAATCATGACCCAAACAAGCTGACACACAACCTTAACGATCACACTACCTAAACTAACACAAGCTGAGATTGAAAATTTGAACAGATGCAGGACAAGAGGGGGGATTGAAAAGTAATAATAAAGAAAATCCCAACCAAATAAAAAATCCCTGGCCCAGATGACTTCACCGGAGAATTCTATCAAACTTTCAGAGAAGGACTTACACCAGTACTACTCAAACTATTTCAGAGCATAGAAAATGAAGGAATACTCTCAAATTCATTCTATGAAGCCAGCATAACCCTGATATCAAAGCCAGACAAAGACACCACATAAAATGAAATTACAGGCCAATATCTCTTATAAATGTAGATGCAAAAATTCTCAACAAAATTCTAGTCAATATAATTAAGCCTCATATAAAAAAAAAAATATACCACAACCAAGTGGGATTCATACCAGGTATGCAAGGATATCCCAATGTTAGAAAATCAGTAAACATAATCCAAAACATAAATAGAACAGAAGAAAAGAACCACATGTTCTTCTCAATCGATGCAAAAAATGTATTTGATAAAGTCCAATGCCCATTTCTTATGACAACTCTCAAAGTAGGAAAAGTAGTGAAATTCCTCAGTATAATAAAGGGCATCGATACAAAACCAGGAAACCCTAGTGGCGTAGTGGTTAAGAGTTTGGCTGCTAACCAAAAGGCCAACAGTTTGAATCCTCCAGGTGCTCCTTGGAAACCCAATGGGTCAGTTCTATTCTGTCCTATATGGTCACTATGTGTCGGAATCAACTCAACGGCAACGGGTTATATAAAACCAACATCCAACATCATTTTTAATGTAGAGAGGCTGAAAGCATTCCCCCTGAGAACGAGAACAAGACAAAGATGTGCTTTGTCACCACTGCTGTTTAACTATGTGCCGAAAGTCCTAGCTAGAGCAACAGCATGAAACAGAAGTAAAGAGCATCCAAATTGGAAAGGAAGAAGTAAAACTATCCCTAGTCACAGATGATATGATTCTATACATACAGAAACCCAAAGATTCCACAAGAAAACTACAGGAACTAATAGATTCATCAGAGTAGAAGGATACAAGATAAACATACAAAAATCAGTTGGATTCTTATACACCAAAAAAGAGAACTTTGAAAAGGAAATAAGGAAAATAATACCATTTATAATAGCCCCTATAAAGATAGAATATTTAGGCATAAATCTAACCAGGGACACGAACTATACAAAGTAAAGTACAAAACACTATTGCAAGAAACCAAAAGAGTCCTACATAAATGGAAAAACATATCATGCTCATGGACAAGAAGACTCAAGATTGTGAAAATGTCAATCCTACCCCAAGGATCTACAGATATAATGCAACCCCATTCCAAATACCAACAGTATTCTTTAATGAGATGGAAAAACCAACCAGCAACCTTATATGGAAAGGAAAGAGACTCCAGATAAGCAAAGCATTATTGAAGAAAAAGAACAGAGTAGGAGGCCTCACACTATCTGATAGGTCTAAGAACCTACTTGTCTTAGTTATCTAGTGTTGCTATAACTGAAATACCACAAATGGATGGTTTTAACAAAGAGAAGTTTATTCTCTCACAGTCTAGTAAGCTGGAAGTACACATTCAGGGTGCTAGCTCCAGGGAAAGGCTTTCTCTCTCTGTTGGCTTTGGAGGAAGGTTCTTGGTCTGGGAGCTTCTCAGTGCAGGGACCTCAGGTCCAAAGGACGAGCTCTGATCCTGGCACCGCTCTCTTGATGGTATGAGGGTCCCAACTCTGCTTTTTTCCATTTCCTTTTATCTCTTGTAAGATAAAAGGTGATGCAAGCTATACCCTAGGGAAACTCCTAGTACTTTGCATCAGTGATGTGACCTGAGCAAGGTGTTACATCCCACCCTAATCCTCTTCAACATAATCCAATCTTGCCTCATTAACTATAGGTAGAGATTAGAATTTACAACGTATAGGAAAATTATATCAATCACAAAATGGAGAACAACCACACAACACTGGGAATCATGGACTAACCAAGTTGACACATATTTTGGGGGACACAATTCAATCCATGACACTCCACCCTTTATCCACCCTTTGGCCCCTAATAATTCATGCCTTTGCCACATGTAAAACATGTTCACCGCATCATATCATCCCACCCACACTTATAGCGACCCTACAGGACATCATATCATAACAAGTCTTAAATCAACTCTAAGTCCAAAATCCAAAAATTTCTCTTCATCTGTGAAATCTAGAATACAAGTTATCTGCTTCCAAATTACAATGGTGGAACAGGCACAAGCTGGACTTTTCCATTACAGATGGAAGAAATTGGGGGAAAGAAGCCATAACAGGCACCAAGTAAGTCAGTAGACCACATTGCATTAGCCCTCAAGGCTTTGAAAATAACCCTCTGTTCTCTGAGACAATTTACACAATAGCCCTGCCCTCCAAACTCTAGGTATTGGCCACAGTCTCCGGATTCTGAGTGGAGGCCCCTTGGCCCTGGCCTTCCAGGCCCACTGAGGCAGCAACTCGCTCCCTCGGCTTTAGGTGCACAATTCTCCTAGTCCATCTCAGTGGAGATTCCACCCTTAGAAACACCAGAGGCCATGGCTCCACCCTTGGAAATCCCAGAAGTCAAGGGCATGCTTTTTGAGACTGAGACAGCTCGGTGTCCTGTGTTCCTTGTCTCTTCAGCATCTGCTTCCTGGTTTCTTGGCGTTTCAGCCCTCAGGTCTCACTCCTGCATCTGCCCTGCTGGGGCAAGTGTTCCAAAGCTCTGTAGCTCCACCGGTAAGTGCCTGGAGGCATCATACTCCCCCAGTAAACTTCAGCTGGAAGGCACTCAGCTCTCTTGCTCCTTGGGTTGGCAAGTCTAGCTCCACAGGTAAGTGCCCGGAGGCACCCCACTCCAACAGGAAGCCTCCTGCACAAAGGCACTCGGTGCTCTCATTCCATGGGTCAGTTCCAGTGCTGTCTGGCACTGGTCTCCTGGTTTTGCTGCTGCCGGTTTTCTGCTGCTGCTGCTTCTCTGCTGCTTACTAAACAGCCACGGTAGTCAAAACAGCCTGGTACTGGTACAATGACAGACACATAGAGCAATGGAACAGAATCAAGAACCCAGATGTAAATCCATTCACCTATGGTCAGCTGATCTTTGACAAAGGACCAAAGTCCATCAAGTGGGGAAAAGACAGTCTTTTTTAACAAATGGTGCTGGCAAAACTGAATGTCCATCTGTAAAAAATGTAACATGACCTATACCCCACACCATACACAAAAACTAACTCAAAATGGATCAAAGACCTAAATACGAAACCTCAAATGATAAGCACCATGGAAGAAAAAATAGGAACAATGCTAAGCGACCTAATACATGGCATAAAGAGAATACAAAATTTAACTAACAAATGCACGAATACCAGAAGATAAACTAGATAATGGGGAGTTCCTAAAAATAAAACACTTGTGCTCATCAAAAGACTTCACCAAAAGAGTGAAAAAGATAATCTACAGACTGGCAAAAAAATTGGGGGTATGGCATATTTGACAAGGATCTAATCTCTAAAATCTATAGAATACTTCAACACCTCAACAACATAAAGACAAGTAACTCCATTAAAAAATGGGCAAAGGATATAACAGGGACTTCACCAGAGAAGACATTCAGGCAGCTAACAGACACATTAGGAAATTCTTGTGCTCATTAGCCATTAGAGAAATGCAAATCAAAACTACAGAGAGATACCATCTCACTCCAACCAATCAAAAAAAAAAAAAAAACCAGAAAATAACACATATTGGAGAGGTTATGGGGAGATTGGAACTCTTATGCACTGCTGGTGGGAATGTAAAATGGTACAAGCACTATGGAAAATGCTATGGTGCCTCCTTAAAAAGCTAGAATTAGAAATACCATATGATCCAGCAATCCCACTCCCAGGAATATATCCTAGAGAAATAAGCGCCATCACACAAATAGACATAGATATGCACTTCCATGTTCATTGCACCATTATTCACAATAGCAAAAAGATAGAAACAACCTAAATGCCCATCAATAAATGAATGGATAAACAAATTATGGTACATACATACAATGGAATTATGAAACAATAAAGAACAATGTTGAATTCATGAAACATCTCATGACATGGATGAATCCGGAGGGCATTATGCTGAGTAAAATAAGTCAATCATGAAAGGACATTGTATGAGATCACTAATATAAAAACTAAAAAAAAAATTTTTACACACAGAAAAAAAAACAATCTTCAATGCTTATGAGAGAGGGGAGGGGTGAGGAGAGGAAATCACTAACTGGACAGTTGAAAAGTGTTAACTTTGGTGAAAGGAAAGACAACACATAATATAGAGGAAGTAAACACAGCTTGACCAAGGCAAAGCCATAGACGTTTCCTAGACACATTCAAACACCTTGAGGGACTGAGTTACTAGGGCTGAAGGCTGGGGTCCATGGTCTTGGGAGACATCTAGGTCAACTGGCATAACATAGTGCATAAAGAAAATATTATGCATCCTACTTTGGTGAACATTGTCTGAGGTCTTAAAAGCTTGCAAGCGGCAATCTAAGATACATCTATTGATCCCATCACATTCAGAGCAAAGGAGAATGAAGAAAACCAAAGATGCAAGGATAAAATTGCATGGACCACAACATGAACCAGGGCCTCCACCAGGCTGAGCCCAAAAGATCTAGATGGTGCCTGGCTACCACCACTGACTGTTCTGATAGGAATCACAATAGAGGGTCCTGGACAGCGTGGGAGAAAAATGTTGAACAAAATTAAAATTCACAAAAAAAGACCAGACTTAACTCATCTGACAGAGGCTTGGGAAACCCCTGAGACTATGCCCCTTGCACACCCTGCTAACTTAGAACCGAAGCCACTCCTGAAGTCCACCATTCAGCTAAAGTTTAGACAGGCCTATAAAACAAACAATAACACACGTGAGGAACATGATTCTTAGTTAAATCAAGTATATGAGTTGAAATGGGCAATATCTGCCCAAAAGTAAAGACGAGAAGGCAGGAAGGGACAGGAAGACTAGACGAATGTACATGGAGTACCCAGGGTAGAAATGAATAGGAGGAGAGGGCTGACAAATTGCAGAGATTGCAACTAATGTCACTGTGGTGTGAGTAAGTATTTTTTTGTGTGGCCTTTCTAGCCATGTTCTTGTGACTCCCACCCCGGTGATTGGGTGGGGCTGTGCAAATAAGATAACTGTGGCCCACTGAGGGGGTTGATCAGTTTTCCCTTAACAGAAAGCCAATTCCAGAGCAGAGAGGAGAGCCCACCACCACCATAGAAGGAGAGACCCACAGCAGTGACCTGCAGGAGATGGTGCGGTAGAATATCCTACCCATAGAGCGAGAAAGCTGAGTGCATTTGGTCAGTGACTGAGGGCCAGGGAGAAGTCTATGCCTGACCCAAGAATTTGGGACTTGCTATTCTCCACAACCGCGTGAGCCATTTCCTTCATGTGGTTAGTGAGTTCAGTGTGATGTTGCAGTGAATTAGGGAACCCAAGGACAGGAGGGAGGGTATTGAGGCAAGAAGGAGCAGTTGATGTTAGAGATGATGGAGTGGTACAGGAGCTTAGATAAGTTAGATGTTTGGAACATCTTTAATCTCCTCCTCCTAGGAACCAGCTTTGTGCTGATTCTTAAAAAAGAAATTATTCATTTAGTCACAAAACATTTTGTGAGTAAAATTTTTGAATGAAAAACTAACCTGCATTGTAAACTTCATCTAAAACACAATAAAAAAAAAAGGCCATATTCTAGTTTCCACGCAAGCCAGCTGGATAACAATATGATAAAAATAATCTCTCAAGATTAGATCACTTATACACTGCTGGTGGGAATGTAAAATGGTACAACCACTTTGGAAATCTACTTGGCGCTTCCTTAAAAAGCTAGAAATAGAACTACCATATGATTCAGCAATCCCACTCCTTGGAATATACCCTAGAGAAATAAAAGCCTTTACATGAACAGATAGATATATGCACACCCATGTTTATTGTAGCACTGTTTACAATAGCAAAAAGATGGAAGCAACCAAGGTGCCCATCAACAGATGAATGGATAAATAATGGTATATTCACACAATGGAATGCTATGCATTGGTAAAGAACAGTGAGGAATCTGTGAAACATTTCATAACATGGCGGAACCTGGAAGGCATTATGCTGAGTGAAATTAGTCAGTTGCAAAAGGACAAATATTGTATAAGACTACTATCATAAGAATTGAGAAATAGTTTAAACTGAGAAGAAAACATTCTTTTGTGGTTATGACAGGGGGGAGGGAGGGAGGGTGGGAGAGGAGCATTCACTAATTAGATAGTAGGTAAGAACTACTTTAGGTGAAGGGAAAGACAGCACACAATACAGGAGAGGTCAGCACAATTGGACTAAACCAAAAGCAAAGAAGTTTCCTGAATAAACTGAATGCTTCAAAGGCCAGCATAGCAGAGGCAGGGGTCTGGGGACAATGGTTTCAGGGGACATCTAAGTCAATTGGCATAATAAAATCTATTAAGAAAACATTCTGCATCCCACTTTGAAGAGTGGCATCTGGGGTCTTAAACGCTAGCAAGCAGCGTCTAAGATCCATCAATGAGTCTCCACCCACCTGGATCAAAGGGGAATGAAGAACAGCATGGACACAAGGTGATTACAAGCCCAAGAGACAGAAAGGGCCACATGAACCAGAGACTACATCATCCTGAGACCAGAAGAACTAGATGGTGCCCAGCTACAACCAATGACTGCCCTGACAGGGAACACAACAGAGAACCTGTGAGGGAGCAGGAGAGCAGTGGGATGCAGACCTCAAATTCTCATAAGACCAGACTTAATGGTCCAACTGAGACTAGAAGGACCCCGGTGGTCACGGCCCCCAGACCTTCTGTTGGCCCAGGACAGGAGCCATTCCCGAAGCCAACTCTTCAGACATGGATTGGACTGGACAATGGGTTGGAGAGAGATGCTGGTGAGGAGTAAGCTTCTTGGATCAGATGGACACTTGAGACTATGTTGGCATTTCCTGCCTGCAGGGGAAATGAGAGGGCGGAGGGGGTTAAAAAAGCTGGCAAAATGGGCACGAAGAGAGAGCGGAGGGAGAGAGCAGGCTGTCTCATTAGGGGGAGAGTAATTGGGAGTGTGTAGCAAGGCGTATATGGGTTTTTGTGTGAGAGACTGTCTTGATTTGTAAACTTTCACTGAAAGCGCAATAAAAATTATTTTAAAAAATTAGGGAGGGAGCCAGTTTTTGATGTGATAAAAATTCAAGTAAAATTTATACATATCAATTTTAATGGAGAAATGCTGACTGAACACTTACCCCTGAGGTTGGCAATAATCAAGGATATCCACTATCATCACTTCTATTTATTATTGAATTGACTTCCTAGCCAATGCAATAAGACATGAAAGAGAAATAAAAATATATTAAAACTGGAAAAGAAGTAATAAACAATCGTTTGCAGATGATTTGTCAGTGTATATATAATATCTAAAAAAATCTAGAAACAAACTGTTACAATTAACAAAGGACTTTAGCAAGGTCAGGCAATACAAGATAAATGTAAAAATATCATTTTTTTCCATATACAGGCAACAAAATTAGAAAATTATATTTTAAATATGCTGTCATTTAAAATATTAAGCACCTAGGAAATACTCTGTAACACATGGGGTCGCCATGAGTCAGAATCTACTCAACAGTAACTGATTTGGTTGGTTACATTCACAAAATGGAACGTTGTAAAATAAGGAAAATGAACAAACTACAATTGCATGAAACAATATGGTTAAATCTATAGACATAATCACAAAAGCACAAAAGAACTCGTACTGTTCTTCAAGTTCTATATGAAGTTTTAAAAAGGAAACTCATCTGTGGTTTTAGAAGTCAGGCCAGTAGCTAGTTACCCTTGGTGGTGGTGGTGGTGGGTGGGTAGTGGCTGGAAGTGTTAATTTGGATAGCTAGAAGGAAGGATTGGAAAGGTTAAAATGTTATTAGCAGAGAGTAAGCACAGACTTTGATGTCACAGAGAAGAAAGAGCACAGACTTTAGGGTCATAGCAAAGTGGATTTAAATCCTCACTGTGCTACCAACAAAATTCCATTGCCAGTGAGTCGATTCCGACTCATAGCGACCCTATAGGACAGAGTAGAGCTGCCCCATAGAGTTTCCAAGAAGCACCTGGTGGATTTGAACCGGCAACCTTTTTGTTAGCAGCGTTAGCACTTTACCACTACGCCACCAGGTTAAACCTGAGCAAGTTATTTAAATCTCTGATATTCTGGTTCTTCAACTATAAAAAAAAAACAGAGACAACAATCCCCATTTAATATGCATGCTGTGAATACTAGAGAAAATTTGGGTAAAGAACTTAGTGTCGTGGTTGGCTTATGATAGATTCTCAATGGTAAAAAAAAATGGTAGCAGTCATTAATTCCTGTGGTAGCAGGAATTAATATGTCACACAGAGTGCAGTAGTGAAAAGGTTTCCCTGGCTAGAGTGAATGGCTTCTGCTATAGAGGAAAGGGGTTTCAGGATATATAAACTAGGGCAAGTGCATGAAGAACAAGGATAAAGCTTGATATTATAGGCAATAGGATGTCACTGCAGATTCTTAAGCATCAGAACAACATATGTGTTCTGTTTTATAGCAAGGTTATTCTGGCAAAGAATATACAAAAGAAATTGAAAGGTGGGCAGGGGATCCTAGAGTTTTAGTTTGGAAAAGAAAAATGAGTCCCAAGACCAGGGTTATGGCAAAGGAAATACAGTGACAGGAAAAAATATATCATTTGGAGGAAAAACAAATCAATAGAATTTCTTGAAAGATTAGATTGAAAGGGTGAAAGAGATAAACGCTTTTCTAGGTGACCCCTGGGCTCCTAGCTTAGTAGAATGATTGTATCATTTATAAAAAGGTAGAAAATAGCAGGTAATTTTGGAAAAGATGTTAATTTCATTTTAAGTCATATATAATTTAAAAGGATTAGCCAAGTAGGTGTTTTGTAAGAAGATAACAAGAATGTTTTCACTCACCTCCTTTGTGTAGGTATGTGTATTATTTTTTTTTCTTGTCTTACTTTTTTACTTCTGTCAGGCTCGTGCTGTTATTTTCCAAGACTTGTACTTCGGTGAGAAGTATTACTTGGAAGATCAGGCTTAATATTGAATGGCTTTTTAGGTTTTGAATTTATATCTGGGCTAACATGAAGAACTACTTACTAAGGAGGCCCCCAATGGCTGCTTATTTGGGCCCATCCTGCCAGCTCCTGCAGAGCAGGATTTTACCTCAACTCCACAGGAGATATGTCATCAAGACTTGCAGATTCCTCTGCTATGTATTTCACATTCAACTTGAGTAGGGGAAGCTGCTCCTGACACTAGATTTCACAGTCTGATACAATAATCATGAATATTTTCCCCTGCAGTTACTACCAAGGTGGACTTGATTTTAGATTCCTTTATGCAGACCACCTATAAGAAATATAATTCAGTAATGAGCTAAGTGAACAGATTATTTGCATACCAGAAAGAATTTTTGGTGAAAATACTGAGTTTCAGGAGACTTTGGAGTGTTTTTCTCTCTCTTTTTGTAAATCAGGGAAAAGCTAAATTTCCCAGAAGAGTGCCACTAAAACAATAGGGCCGGCTGATATTGGAAGTCCATCCAGGGTTTCTCCTGCAGTGATGGTGTGCTGTTCTGGAAAATTAAGGTACAAAGATAGTTACTTCCAGTTGAAAAAAGTTCATCAGCCATCCCATGGAATGAGATTCCCTGTTGGTGAAACAGATAGAACCACTACTGACACACACAGAGAGCCGTATCTCTTGTAATACATGCATAGTATAGGGTCTATACATATTGATGTACCTCACGGGATTTTGACTAGTCAGTTGGGCATGCTTACATTTCAGCAAGAATTGGCAGACAGAGTCATTTCAATCAGCTTGGGAGAAATTTTATTTCCCTTGCCTCTTAGTGAGATTTTCCACTCCATTGGTGCACTGGAAACAATTCTTGTGCTCTCCAATCTGTTTTTTTTTTTTTTTAAATCTGGTCCATCACTACCACCAGAAACCATTATTAATTTTTCTCTATGGCCCAAAGCTATATTTTCCCCTCGAGGCCCAAAGCTGTCTACCAAAATATTTTAAATTATTACCCCTCCTCAATAAGGGGCTGTTGCTCACCTTGGATAATTAGTGTTAATGTTGAAATAATAAAGAATGAGATAGGATGCTATCCTACTCCCTTTCAGAAGGCATGAAACTATTTTGTTCTATACACTTGCCTTGGATATAAGTCTGTGCCTGTGGTAAAAACAACGCTTCTTTCTTCATTGAAATTGCTAATCCAAACTTAATAATTCTTTCTTACTCTAACATGGCTACTTACCTGTCATAGAAAGAAAAAATAACACTGATAATGCAGGGATCTGAAATTAGAACTACACACCTAGATGGGAAACACTCATTTGAAACAACTCTGTCAACGGTGCTTAGAGACTGAACCACCATCCAATGCACAGCATGCAAGCTGAATGATAGCTATACTTGGGCACCCAGGCAAGCATATGGGTGCCCATATGCCTCAACTAATAAATGGATTACAGCTGTGAGGTAGTGACACTAAAAGTCTAGATAAGCAAGAGGCAGGATGGGAGTTATCCAGTGGGTAGTACAGTTACAGTCACTGGGCTGTGGTTCATTAATACGAAGTCGGGCAGAGTGAGGCAAACCAATGCAAATGCATGACTTAAAGCCTGGAGTATGAGGCATATTACAAAGCTAAATAATTCAAGCAGAAGTACAAAAACTAAATCACATACCGAAGAAATTAGTAACAGTAGAGGAACTTCACCTGCAGGAGGGGTACCCTGAAGCTATCTCAAGTACTGAACAAGAGCTACTTAAATACATTACCTTCTATATAAAACTGGTTTTAGAGAAGCTGATGGGGGATGGAAATAGGGGAAAGCTAACCTTTTAAGACAGAGGTCAGCAAACTTCTTCTGTAAAGAGCCAGATAGCAAAGACTTCAGGCTTGCAGACCATGCGGTTGCAACTATTCAGTTCTGCCACTGTACTGTGAACGTAGCCATAGAAAATATGTACACAAATTGTCATGACTGAATTCTAAAAATAAATAAATTTGTTTAAAAAACAGGTGGTGGGCAGAATTTGGTCCATGGGCTGTAGTTTGTCAATTCCTGCTTTAGGAGGGTATTTAATGATCCCAGGTGAAGAGAGAGAAAATTTTAACACAAGTGGGACAAAGGCCCCGACCAAATACTCCTCTCATTTTAGGCAATGAATTGGGCATAGGATCACAGTCTGCCTTCTTTCTTTCAATCATCTGCCTTCCTAGGTCTGGTACTCGCAAATACCTCTGTAGAGCCTTCAGAGTTGAACTGACCTTCTCACTTACATAAAACTTAGAATTATATGATTTTTCCATTACAATTACCTAAGAAAAGAAATGAGCATAATAAACAAACAAACAATAACGTACCAGAGTCCACTGATATTTCATCTCCGTTATTCATGTACCTGCCTTTTCTTTCTTTACTTTCATGATACTGTATATCTTTTGCCTGTAAATTCTTTACAACATAGCTATAACCCAGTCCTTTCAGATGACTGCGTAGGTAGGAAAATGCTCCCACAGAAAATTAAGGCTAATTCTTATTTTGAAGGTTTGAGTAATGCAGGTCAGAATATATAGGTCAGTAAAGGAGAACCAGAAGCTGAGAACCCTGAGATCCCCAAACGGTTTTCTGAATAATTTATTTGGCGGAAATCATGTGTCGACCTTTAGGCTGCAAAATACAGATCATGTGACCCAACTGTACTATCTTCTAGTTCAGCTTAAATGTAAGAAATCCTAATATAGTCCACAATGATTTTATATATATATATATATATATATATATATATATATATATATATATATATATATATATATATATAGAACCTCCCAGAGGAAAAGATAATAATATAAGGATTTGCTCCCTGGCTAGGACTAAAGAATACTGAAAATATACATTTTCATATTTTTATATCATAATCCAGATTGTGCAACAAGTCAATGCACGCTATTTTATTATCCCAGTTGTATTTACTTCTTCTTTGGGGTCAGGACCTTTAAATGAAGTAATCCTACAATAACAAGAATCTATCCCAGACTTTAAGTGATACTGGTGCTTGTGGAAGAAAATAACTGGGAATTGACAGGGTTTTAAGTAGCCTTTCAACCAAGTGGCAGGTATGGTATTCAATAAAGCTGCCAACTTTTTCACTCAAAGTATATTTATGGGCAGAAAAATAACTTTATAAAAATAGTGTCCTGGGGCTCCATATTTATTCACTTTCAATGATTTCCAGATCAAATTTGCTCAGTATACAAGTTAAAAGAAGATTTTCCTTCTAGCTCTCAGCCTAGGAAATTCCCATTAGGATAAAAACAAAGCTGTATTCACTCCACCTCCGACACTATCACTTGGAATGACATTTCTGCAATCTAAGCTTCAGACCAAATCATGTTGAAGCATAACCCCAAAAGAGGCATCAGTTTTACCAATTTCCACCATTTCTCATATGTTTGTTGCCTTCTATTTCTAGTGAAATCTCCACCTTGACCCTTTACCACAGGTAGAACATACATATATATATATATATATATATATATATATATATATATATATATATATATATATATATATATATATATATATATATTTAACTGCATCAGTAAAAAGCCCAAAGTCTCCAATTTGATATTATGGATAATTTGTTCCATAACTCCTAACATATGGCAGAATTTTCATTCATATTGGATTCTTAAACATAACTGTATTCCCAGGTAGTTCTTAAACTATGTATCACTCACTCCAGTAATAGCTACCGAGGATTCAGTTAACAGTGTTATAGCTGGATGTGGTGATTGCAACTATCTAAAAAATGCTAGACCAGAATGAGTAATAGCATTGAATCACAGTCTGTTGGCTAACAAAGAAAGCAAGAGAGCTTATGCTGGTTGGTGAAGTTTGGTAAGTTAAAGGGAAAAAAAAACTATGTGATTCTTTCAATTCGTTGTTGATTTTAGAAGCGTTAGGTTATTTTCACAAACGTATAAAGATTGGCAATAAAAACTCCTTATAGACTGTGATACCCCTACTGCATGAAATTTTAAATCACTGGCTCAGCCATTTCATAGAAAAAGCCAACTGACAATCTTGAAAAACAAAAACTCATAATAAAATAGGAACGTACACATTATAGTCACTTAATATGATAACTAGTAGATTAGTATTCCATTGCTTTATGACAAATTACCACAATATTAACAGCTTAAAACAACACACGTTTATTAATTCTGTATTGCACAAGCCTGGTATCACATGACTGGGTTCTCTGCTCAGGGTTTCACAAGGCTGAAATCAAGGTGTCATCTGGACTGAGTTCTTATTTAGAGGCTCTGGGAGAAAAAAAAAAATTGGGGGCCCTAGTGACGTGGTTAAGAGCTCAGCTGCTAACCAAAAGGTAATGCAATTTGAATCCACTAGCTGCTCCTTGGAAACCCTATGGGGCAGTTCTACTCTGTCTTACAGGGTTGCTATGAGTCCGAATCCCCTCTACAGTTACAGGTTTTTTGTTTGTTTTGACGGGAAAATTCCCATCTTAGGTCATTCTTGCTGTTGGCAGAATTTAGTTCTTTGCAGTTATAGGACTGTGGTATGTGTTTTCTTGCTGGTTGTCAGCGGGATGTCACTCTCAGCTCCTAAAGACTACCCTTATTCCTTGCTTCATGGCATCCTTCATCTTCCAGCTAGCAACAACATGTTAAATCCTTCTCATGCTTCGAATCTCTCATTTCCTCTTTTGTGACCATCCAAAGAAAGCTCTCTGCTTTTAAAGTGTTCATGTGATTAGTTCAGGCCCACTGGGATAATTTTTCTATCTTAAGGTCAACTGTAGGGAGTACACTGGTGGAATTCTTGCTCTCCATGCGAGAGACCCAGGTTTTATGTCTCATGCGCAGCTTCCACCCTTATGTCAGTGGGGGCTTGCACTTGCTCTGATGCTAAACAGTTTTCAGAAGAGCTTACAGACCAAGATGGACTAGGGAGGAAAGACCTGGTGATCTGCTTCTGAAAATCAGCCAATGAAATCCCTATGGATAACAGTGGTCCATTCCGCAATCCAGCATGGGGATGGTGCAGGACTGGTCAGGGTTTCATTCTATCATTATACAGTTTTTTTGTTTTGTTTTGTTTTTTTACTGTGTAACTTCTCCTGAAGATATGTCAGGCAGGGGCCTAACTACAGAAAATAGGTTTAGGGCAATTAGTGTTAAATTGTTGAATGATCTCTCAGAGCTGGTGATGGAAACTGTGATGGCCAATAGAAACTGCTAACTGCCACCCAGCCTCAACTGGTGCCCAGGACAAGCATGACATGTCCAGGGCACAGTGCCTTACCTGTACCCACCCCCCCCCCCAGTTAGGCCTCTGATGTCAGGCACTGTTCTATTTGAGGACTTATTACTTCCAAACAAAAATTAGCAGTTACTCCATATGCTAAATCAACATCTATATAATAGAGTGGTTTAGAGAACAACTTTGGGATGAAACAGATTAGAGTTGAATCTCAGTTACACCACTTACTGGCTATGTAGCCTTAAATAAGTTACTTCGTTTTCCTAAGCTTTGATTTTTTCATTCAAAAAGTGGGAATAATAATAGTATCTATTTCATAGTGTTGTTAGGAGGATTACATAAGATATTGTCTGCAAAGTGTTAGCACAATCCTGGCAGATATCAGTCACTCAATTAATGGTGCTAGAAAGTGTTGCTGCAAAACTTTTGAAACACAAATGACATTGTGGCCATGGTCTTTATATTTTTTCTTAGACTTTGAAAGATCTAGTGATAAATACTTTATATTCTCCCAGGGTTTTTTTTTTTCCCACCGTATAACTCCTCCTGAAGTTATGTTGGTATCCGTGCCCACGGCAACACCTTCAGACAGCAGTTACTGTAATGCACATCAAGCTTACCATTAACTGAGGCCAACAATGCTGACCCTTTATCCGGAGAGAATGGCAGCTCTGTGGTGACTGGATGATCTCAGTTCAGCTTTTCTTCAGCCAAGTGGTCTCTAAAGCATCATTCTTTCTCTTAATATAATAGGAATCAGAAAACACACACACACAATGCACATGCTCACACTGCTTATCATAGTTGTACCTCATGATCAAAGAAGCAGTGATGGGAATCTAATCACGATACTGAAAAACCCAATGTCTCTCATTTTAGCTGACAGATTAGAAAAGTTTTAATAAGTTTTCCCAGCAGCTGCTTTCTACTACTAAGAAGATACTTCATGGGAAAATAAATAAGCTAAAATATAAATCCAACAAGGTTTGCATATGACCAAGCACAAGGAAAGGTACACAGTTTCAACATGCAGAGCAATTTGTAAAGTGTTCACTAATGGGAAAGCAGCCTAACTTCAAAGTCATACTTAGGCTTATTTACCATCTTCATGCAGATAAGTCAACAATCAACTGTAACATTTTAAATTCCTGAAATAAAAATGTTCTGTTTTTTTTTAGAGATGTATAGTTGCTGGAGAAGATGAAAAGGATAATTCTTTATCTGTGTCAAGAAATTTAATAATGCAGGATATTTATCATCTCGTTTAAAAACTGAAATTGAGAAAATATGGATCTCTTTATCCTAGTTTTTCATGATAAGTTTGCATAGCGTTGGGGTTATAATGACAACGCGCCTGTAACTTATGTTTGGTAGTACCAGAGCCTATTATATTCTTAAATTGATGATTGAATTTATTTATAACAAACAGTTATTCTAACAAACGTTTTCCAATTCTTCAGAGAAGGGTTTGTTGCCTGGAAGGATTCAAATTTGGCAAAAGTCTATCAAAGAATACGGTCCTGTAAAATTGCATTAAATGCATATATGCATACATACACTAGTGTGAGATATTGGAAGTTTGGGGATTTTATCACAGATAGCCAGTCACTAGCTCAATTGTCTCTAGATACCCACAACCCATTTTGGAGCCCTCAAATCAGCAGTGAGGCACATAGACAGTCAATTCTATATCTGGGTAATCAAATTAAGGATTGGTTGAATAACGAGAGCACTGAAAACTACTCCTTGAGATACTCTAAAGATTTAGAAGCAGTTTGAAGTAGTCCCTATCCAGTGGGTTAGCAATCTAATTAAGCACCTAATTTTGAAAATTGAGCCCTTGATATTATCACTTACTAAGCAGATGGCTGATTGCAAGATGGGGTGGGTGGAGGTGGGAATGAGAGCTAAAAATCTTAAGTTATTTGATAAGCCATCCTGATAGTAGAATCTAGCAAAAATCAGATAACAGTGTGAACTAGGACTTACTGCTGACCTTTGAGAGCGACCATCACTCTAAAAATATGTAAGTTTAATTACAGGTAATTTGAGAGGTAACAGTTTCTAGCACAGCATAGGTGGGTTAGGTAAAGGGAATTTTGTTAGTTGTTTGTTAGTACTTTTCATCATCAATTTCTGGTTCTCCTTCTGGGCAAATTGTAGGATTGTACTACCTTGTCTCCCTGGAATTAGATGTGGCCATGTGACTTGTTTTGGCCATTCAAATACTAGAAAAAATGACCTGTGTCACTTTCAGATGGAAGCTTTAAGAGGCAGTGTGCAATTCACCAACATCTTTCCTTCCCTCTGCTACAATGACTGTCAATGCCCTGAACTGCAGGGGCTCCAGTAGCCTGGGTAAGAAATAAACTTTGATGTTTTAAGCCACTGAAACATTAGGGTTGTTCATTTCCACAGTATAACGTCCTAGCCTATCCCGACTGTTACAAGGACCGTAATATCCATTTCTGAATTAGAGAAGAAATTATAACCTAATTGGGATGAAGCTCTGTTTTTATATGGGAAGATAATGGTCACACTGTCCAGATCTCTCGTTAATCAATGAAGTAAAATTATAATACACATTAGACCAAAAAATAATCACCCAGATCTGGACCCAAAAGTTGTTGTACACATTTGCATAAGTTGATTAGTGCTTCAAGTTTATACTTTTATGGAAGATTTACATTGGAGAAAGAAAGAGAGTTTAAAATAAAATCAAGATCAAACTACACAGCAAATTTATTTCAGAATTCTCCTGGAGTATTATGTCATAGTATAGAAGGAGGCATAGAACTGTTTTGGTATGTCCTACACCTATTGACTTTTTTTTTCCAGTTAGTAATATTGTAAGCACAGAAGAATATCTCCCTTGGAGAGTCAACAAGTTTTTTTTGCGTGGTTGACACCATCAGTATACCATATTGACCTCAATTTATGAATTAAATGTAGTTTGTGTAAAACAGTGTCTTAGAAAGTGAATGTGTATATTAAATCATATTGGCTTGTTGACTGCCACCATAATTTTATAATCGCTTCCCTATTAGAAAGATAATATACTTGCTTGAAAACAGAATATGAACTACATTGTCAAAACCTAATATTCACTTTGAGGATGATTATCTTCATCTGTTTGCATATAATTAACTTATGGAATACTCCACAGTAAGTCTCTTAAATGAAAATATCATTTTGTTAGTTCTTTTTTTGTCCACTGATTCTTCAGTTAACATCTACGGAGCACCTACTATGTGCTATCAGAGATCCAATAATAAATAAAGTATGGTTCCTATTCCAGAAATGATAGTTGTATAGTTGTTTAGAATATTTATTGAATATTAAAATTCACCATAGTTACTTTACATTATTGAAAATTCTCACTCCATTAAATTAAAAAAATTTTTTAATTAATTTCTATTGTGCTTTAAGTGAAAGTTTACAATTCAAGTCAGTCTCTCATACAAAAATTTATATACACCTTACTTAATTGCTCTCCACCTAATGAGACAGCACACTCCTTCCCTCCACCCTCTCTCTTCATGTCCATTTGGGCAGCTTCTGGCCTCCCCTGCCCTCTCATCTCCCATTCAGACAGGAGACACCAACATAGTCCCATGTGTCTACTTGATACAAGAAGCTCGTTCTTCACCAGTATCATTTTCCATCCCATATTCCAGTCCAATCTCTCTCCGAAGAGTTGGCTTTGGGAATGGTTCCTGTCTTGGCTAACAGAAGGTCTGGGGACCCTGACCTCCGGGGTTCTTCTAGTCCTAGTCTGACCATTAAGTCTAGTCTTTTTACGAGAATTTGGGGTTTCCATCCCACTGCTCTTCTGCTCCCTCAGGGGTTCTCTGTTGTGTTCCCTGTCAGGGCAGTCACTAGTTGTGGCTGGGCATCATCTAGTTCTTTTGGTCTCAGGCTGATGTAGTCTCTGGTTTATGTGGCCCTTTCTGTCTCTTAGACTCATAATTACCTTGCGTCTTTGGTGTTCTTCATTTCTTCCTTACTCCAGGTGGGTTGAGACCAATTGATGCATCTTAGATGGTCACTTGCTAGTGTTTAAGACCCCAGACACCACTCTCCAAAGAGGGATGCAGAATGTTTTCTTAATAGATTTTATTATGCCAATTGACTTAGATGTCCCCTGAAACCATGGTCCCTAAACCCCCGCCCCTGCTACGCTGGCCTTCGAAGCATTCATAAACTTAAATTTTAAAGTCAAGTCACTATATTGATACTTCATACACTCAACGGAGCTCACTGAAAGGGTGTTATGAATAGGATCTCCATACTGAATTCAGAAACATTTAAGTGGTTATTAATTGGTACTAGCAATAATGCTGGTATTATTCCTCAAGTCTTTGGCAAGCAGAGGGCATTTTATCATTCCATTTTTCTTCAATAATTTTTACTAAACAACAAATAAATATTTCTATTACTAAATGACAAGTAGAAATTGTGTGGTCAACATTAGAGTGTATCTGACTATATGGCAACCCGACTAGGCAAAGCTCAAAGAATTGGGTAACATACATAGGTCCAGTCAGACAAGGGATTGAGTCCAGGGAAGTTGTCTGGGGCAGCAACGGTTTAATGACAAGTATAGACACGCAAGTTCTAGAATACAGGAGGACAGATGAGTGAAGAAAACTAGCACTAGCAAACGAATAACTATAAATGTGAATTTTGATCCTTATACAATGGTTGTTTAGTTCTAATCACTCATATTTTTAACTATACATTGCTCCTCACTGCTCTGTATTTATAGCCTAGTGAAAAGGTAGAGCCTTTATGCAAATCCTTTGGGACAGCAGCTTATTAGGGTGGGCCTGAAAGATGCAGGAGTAGCGACCTGCTGCGAAGCTTTTCAGCATCAGTCTAATAGACCACAATTTTCTCACTGGATGAGATAGTAGAGCTCTAGCTAGATTAGTGGAGGTGCCCCCAGATCTCCTTAAATATGAAGACTTTTCCAAACTCAACATGGATTCGTCATGTCTCTGAATGATAACTGGTTAGGAGGTGGAAGAGCCATAAAGTCCAGGCCTTTGCCTCTGCTTGAAGTGAAACCTATTGTATGGCTATTTTCATTAGGTTTTGTTGCCACATGATGAAACTCTGTGATGTCCTGAGCCATGGACCACTTTCCTTGGTACAGGACCAATTCTGTCAAGTCCTAGGAGTCCATGACAACAAGAGATTGAAAGTGGGAAAGTCAATTATAGCACGACAAATTAAGAAGCATAGTCCAGAGAACTGGAAAGAATGGAAGACTTGAAGTAAGTTCTAAAACTAGAACTGTGGCTATTTGCTTTCTGTCTGGTTTTATACTCCCTGCAGCGCGGAGTTAGGCAGGGGTTTTCAGATGAGTGTTTATAGCCAGCAGGAGAGACAGGGTCCTGCAGGTGCAGCTAGCTACTATTTGAGCTAAGGGCAAAGACACTAAGCCTTTTGGTAAGTTCACATTAGTCTTTAAAGGATATTTGCCAGTTTGGTGTCTCCTTTGAAGACAGTAGAGATGCTCCAGGCAAGATGGTACCTGGTGGAAGAGTTTGAACATCAGCACCTGTGAGACATATAGATAAGTAATCTAATTCCCTGCCTTACTATATTAACTTAATAAATCCAAAGCAAAATTAAATCAATGAAAAAAGCATATTTGACCTGTATCTGTGATATCATATTAATGGTCTTGATGATAAATATTTGCACCATTTATTCATGTTTAGGATGTCCTCATTATGTAGACTAGAAAGACATTCAAGTATAAGGAGCATGTTCTCTTCAGAATACAAACCCCTGAGAGACTAATATTAGGTCCTCCCCAGTTTTATTCTGCTGATGTTCAGCTGCCTATATTTTCAGCTTGAAAGTGAATGAGCTAAAGGAATAAAGGAAAACTTGTTCTTAGTCTCCCTGAACCAGTAATGCAGAGCATACTTTCCTCGAGAATCACGGTAGGGTTTTGGGCTCCTACATTGAGGAGCAGGTGTGGTCTTTGCTGAAGACCAGGCAAGGGAAACAATAGATGAGCTACTTCCCTAGGATAACTAACATTCTAGACCTTCTGTGTAATGACATAATCATTTCTGTTCCTTCAGCTTTAAAATGAGGTGAAGCTCCATTGTAGGCTGAATCCAGTCTGCTTTAATCTATATTATATGTACAGCTATGTTTGATACAAAAGCAAGAGTCATTTCAGAGGGTGTTGTTAGAAGATGTTTCTTGATTTGCTGGGAAATAAAATGAAGTTTGCACATCAAATAATAAACCTGATAATAATAATTATAAAAATAAATAAGAGATATTATTTTGCAATGCTGACAACATGGCAGGCACTGTGCCAGGTTTATTTATTTATTTTTTTTTCCTACATTTGTAACTAAGCTGAAATATGAGATACACCATGACAGGGGGAAGGATAACTCACTAGCTATCTCAGAGCAAAAAAGAAAAAGGGAGAGGATGTAAATGACATTAAACAGAGAAAATCAATGCGTCTCTCTCTGCATTTGCTTTGCTAAAGTGTATGGAGAGAAGAAATCCAGGAAGCCAAGCTCATGAGTATTGTAATAAAAACAATAGCAACCATTTACTGAGTACTTATTTTGAAGCAGACCTTCTGTTAAGTGCATTGTGTGGATTATCTCATTTACTTCTCAGTGTAAATGTAAGAAAACTGAGGCTTAAAGAGTTTGACTACAGTTAGATCCTACAGCTAAGTGACAGAAGCTATATTCAAACCCAGGTCTATCTGACTCCACAGAATCCCCAAGCTGCTAGGCCTTGCTAAGGACTCCTAAGGACTGCATTACACTGATGGAGCTGCACGTGGGAATAGGGAAGATGCCCCATAACTCAGTGCCTGCATCAGGCAACCTGAAAATATGCCTGACTTCTGCCACATAGGTGAGGTGTACCTCCAAGTTCATTTTGTAACCTGAAGGAATATTAGTTTCTGTGTGGAAAATACTAGCTGAATGGATTTTTAAAAATGTGCTAATTACATTTTTTAAAGTTAACTCTGTGGTAGAAGAGCCTCTTTCATATTTTATGGATTCCCATGAGTGCTAGGAGAGGAGAAAAGGCCAACAAAGGCCACATTCTCATGAAGGGGACAGCAATTCCCATTGGCAACAAAGTAATGAAACTTGTTGCAATGTTCTGTTAACACAGTGAGTATACTAGCCTAGGGTGCAATGATTGCAAAGAAAATAGAGCCCTGAATTAAAAAGGCCACTGTGTCTTTTTGGGAAACTGAAGGACAGAGTATTGCCCTAAAATAAAGATATCAAATCCTAACCCAAAAAAAGGTTTAGAGAAGACATGTTTGCTTCTATAAAAACAAATAGAAAGGTAAAAATTCATTGTGCTAAAAAAAAAAAAAAATTGGTTTCTCTTGAAACCAAATTGTTTGGTAATTGTCCATTGATAATTGCCACTTCAATCGATTGATAATTGTCACCTTCATTGTCATGGTAACTGAAATAGATTGCAGTACTTGCCATGAGTTAAGTACTATGCATATAATAACTCATTTAATCCTCACAACCTTATGAGATAACTACTATTATTTTCCCCATTTCACATTTGAGAGAACAATGGCAATGAGAGGTTAGGTTATTTGCCTTTGGTTGTGCTGGTAGTCAATGGATACCTGAACTTTTTAAACCAGGAAGTCACAGCGTACCTTTTCAACCACTACACTATACCTCCTCCTGAAAATGAAATGGCAGGTAGTATCATCACTATCATTAACCTAGAGTTTAGTCAATCTACCATAATTCCAGTATTAAAACATACTCCTAGTTACATATCTCCCCTGGGAGGGACATAGACACATATCGGATATCAGTAAGAGACAGCAGACAGCTGCCCTAGAGTGAACTGAAATGAGTCAACAGTAAACACTCTGAACAAAGGAAAGTTTTAAGGGTATACCAATATGCACATACAAAATTAATTGCTCAAAAGAAGAATTACTATTCTAATTGTTTCATGATCAAATGGTCTTTCCACTTCTGCTGTTTTCTGGCAGTCCATAGCTAGGGGATCAAGAGGCATACAAATGAGAGAGGCAGAACTGCAAAAAGCATCAGACTGCAAATAACAGCTGGAACCTTCATCCAAAGATACTGTAGGTATACATATTTTATGAAAATGCCTGTTGGTTGTATGGCAATCATTTGGAAAATCACAACAGCTATGATCATAAACTTTCAATATAAAGTCCTAATAGAATGTAGTTCTACAAATTCCAGTTTTATTAACTTGAAAAAAAAAATGGTGATGCTGTTTTTTTTAATTTATTGAATTCTTGCTATGAGTTAGTATGTTCTGCACGTAAGTCCAAATTATCTTTTTTAATCTAGTTTTTATACCAATGCTGCAAGGTATAATTAGTATATGTTTCTTTTACAGGCAAGAAAACTGAAACTTGTGAAGTTAAGTAATTTTTCAGAAATCATATTACTAGTTAGAAGCAGAGCTAGGCTTTGAACTCAAGGGGAATGAATAGGGACTAATAGTTTTACCTACTATGTGCTAAGTACTGACCCAGGCAATTTGCCAACATTGTCTTCTTTACATTGGATAGGTGTTCAGTGGAGGGATATAAATAATACATCCCAGTGGATAGGAATGGTAGCTGCTAGCTGCTTACTTGCCGGAAAAGAAGCTTATTATCAGGTGAAATTGTGAAACAATCAAATTTTACTCTCAGATACTTTCCTTCTCTTTTTCTTTGGTCACACCAATTGAATGTACACTGACGGCTCCTGATCCAGCAAGTACAATCTCAGAACATGTTTAGGTATCAGCAATGCGGTGTACATGAGGCCATGGTCCCATGTATGATGGACTATATTCCTGAGCTAAGTAGGCACCTAGCTCAAAAAGACACTGACTGATAGCCAAATCATGTTTTAAAAATATAACTATGTACAGTAAAGAAAGGCTAGAACATGTCTAGCCAATAATGCAGGATTTTATTCCTATCCCTAGAGACAAGAGTTATAAGAGTTTCTATAAAATATTAATAATTTTGCACATTTATGACCTAGCACCAAAAATAACTTTCTCTCCTTTTTTTTTTTTTTTTCAGAGGGGAGTTTAAGTAATTCACCTAAAGTTGCAGAGCAAGGGTGTTGAGAGCCAGGGACTGTCATTTGTCAGAGGTATGTTTTGTATTAAATTTGGATACCGTGTTAAAAATGGGGTTTTTTTATTTTTGCAGAGCGTGTTTTTCTTCCGTCATTTTTATAGCAAGTTTAAGAAACCATTAAAAAATGAGTTGTCAGTGACTTTAAAATAGATTTGTTTTTGGCCATTAAGAAAAACAAATGTTCACGTGTTCTGGTGGTGATTGTTCGCTATTTTTGTGATAATAAAAGGTTGAAATCTTTTTTATTTTCTTTCAGGAAGGAATCCTGCAGAGTTCTGACTAAAGAGGACTTTCTAATACAGAGTTTGAAACAGCTGCTCAGGAATTTAATAGCCCCTTTTTGCATGCACTAAGATTTTGAGCTAAACATAACAAAGTCATAAAGGCCTTCTCCTGTCTTAGTACATATCAAGATGAAACCAAAAGAGTTCTCTTGGATTCATTGACTCTCCTTCTCTTGTCTTTTAGGCACCTGAAATAACCTTTCACCAGTCCTCACCAACCATTTCACATGTCCACCCACTGATCTATACCATCCTCTAAACTTTGTTACTCAAAGTGTAGTCTGCACAGTAACATCACCATCATCATCACCTGACAGCTTATTAGAAATTGCAAAATCTCTGGCCCCACCCCAGGCCTACTGTTCAGAATTTGCATTTTAATAAGATTCCCACGTGATTCATATGCTTGTTTAATTTCAATAAGCACTGCTCTATATTAGAGTTTCTCAACCTTAACTCACTATTAAAATACATATTGAAGAGCTTAAAAATACTGATGTTTTAGCCCCCACCCAAGATTTAGCTTTAATTGGCCTGATTTGGAGCCTTGTGATTCTAATGCACAGACAGGGTCGAGACCCACTGCCCAAGAAGGAATACCGTTTTGGGGATTGTTCCAGATGTTTAGATATTGTCCCTTTCTGTTCTTAGTTATGAACAATTGCACTTTGCTCTACTCCCATCCATTCCTAACTTCAACTTCTAACCCCAAATTGGTATCCTTCACCTTATTTCTGTTAACAATGATCAATGTCTTTGAGAAAATAAATGAACACTCCCAAAATAATTCTTGCTGCTTTGCCACTAGACATAATTGTCTTTAACTTCTGTCCTTAAATTGCGGCTACTGACACTGTCTTATCTGAGCCCTGAATATATGGCATGTGACTAGTTTGGGCCAAGTTGGGCTGCATTCCCAAGATGGGCTGCATTCCCAAGATGGGCAACCGATGACTACCTGACAGGACAATAAACTTGAAACTACTCAGTAAGAGTAGGATTTCTGATTATCAACCTTGTTTGAGTGCTATTAACTCGGCTACAAATATATTTGTTAGAGCTGCCGTCTATATGGAATGCCCTTGCCTCTGCTTGGTTAGTCATAATCAGTAAATCCTCATTAGAAAAATGACAAATACCCTTCATTAAGAATACGAACCCTGAAGTTGTCATTCATATTGATATAATAGGTAGTCCCAAAGGAATTATAGATTAAGGGGGACTTGAGATCATAATACTTAGTTTTCTATGAAGTTGCCACATTCATTATACAAAATTTAGTCCAAACTATGTTTCTCAGTCATATTAAATGAGCAGGAGTACAGAAAAGATCACATTTTCTTGAAAGTGATTAAAGTGATATTTTCACCTTGAATAAAGAAGCAATGCACTGACAATTTTCATTGTAACCACTGAATCACTTCTCAACAGACTGGAAATAACCAACTCAAATCAACGTGTTTGTCCCTTTTGAAATGTTGTATGTGTGGGTTTATGTGTGTATTTTTTATGGTATTGTAGAAAACAAATTTTTAGGTAACCAGGACTTATGACTTAGTATAACTTTAAAAACCCAATAACTTAATTCTCTATTTTTGAATGTCTAGCAAGATATTTAGATAGACTGCTTGTGTTCATTTAGTTTAGTTTTGTTGTTGTTTTATTACAGCCTCACCTCTGTCTTCACTCTTGGGATAGCCAGAGTCTCAAATATAACACCTGCAGACCACACCAGATCTGCATTTCTTTACACAAGCTTCAAATATTAACAGAGGAGGATTTTTCAGGTCACTGGAGGAAGGAACTTGAGAAAAGCCCTTTAACTCATTTCCTTCTTCAAGCCATGGCAGGTGTTGTGCTGTGCAACTGTCCATATGAATATCTTATAATAAAGTACAGAGTACTCCGGGGCTGCACACCAAGAAGGTACTGACTAGTGGGATCACTGCAGCATTTGCCCACAGGATCTCTTTGGAATTTGATAATGCACTGTGAAAACACCTCTTCAATGTTCAGAGACATTCTGTTTGGACTGGAACAACTTGCTTCTAGCAGCCACAATCAACTTGAGCAAACTAAACATAGAATATCAAAAGCTTAGATTCAGAGGCCTTGGAATCTTACCAATATGACTTTGAACTTAAATAGCAGTTTTTTCATTGTAGACAACCTTTCTGATCAGTTTAGGCTGGGAACCAAAAACTAGCACAGAAGTTCCCAAAAGGCCCATGTTATTTATTGAGTGAAATCTCTGAATTTAACACTTGCCACAGCACCAGGCATGCAATAGGACTCAATAACTGGTTGGTAAATTAAATGGAAACTTGTGTAACTAAAAACGGAGTATTGAACTGAATGAGTAGGAAAGGGGTAAATTGCATGTGATGCTAACAACAGTGCAGATAATTACAGATTGGAATGCTGCTACTGGGGCAACTGTACGGCCAGAATTACTGACATCACTGAGAGATAAGCCATCAAAGTGGCTATGGTTTTGAATTGGCCATATCAGGAAGATCTCATCCAAATTAAGCCTCTGTCTGTGATCAAGAAGTCTCTAGATTCTTGGATTCTAAGAGGTTATTAGTAGCAGCACCTTGAGGAAGTGGTAGCAACAATGATTAGCCTTAAAAAAAAATCCCGTTGCTGTCAAGTCGATTCTAACTCATAGTGACCCTATAGGACAGAGAACTGCCCCATAGGGTTTCCAAAGAGTGGTGGGTGGATTTGAACTGCTGACCTCTTAATTAGCAGCCAAATGCTTAACCCTTGGGCCACCAGGGCCCTAGCACCCCATAATTATGGACCTGTAAATGCACACAGCTTTGGCTACTTGGCCCTGGGATTTCTTTGGCAGCATTCTTTAGTCTGCTAGACGTTGGGGTCACTTCTCTTTTTCTACTTGGTTCTCTCCTTTGCTATCTATTTTGGGTCTTGCTCCCACTTGATTGTCAAAAGCATCTAAGCTATGTTTCTTCTTGGAACATGTCCTAAGAAGCCTGGCATATATGGAAGTAGATGTTGCAGCAAATGTTCAGGCCCTGCCTCTGACTCTATCTCTTTCTCTCCTTCTGTTTCATTTCTCCTTCTCTATCTTCTTTCTTTCACTTAGCTGACAAGTTAGGATGGCTAGAAGTGATGTCCCTGCTCAGGCTTGAAAAGGCCTAGGGTAGGTGGTTCTTAGAATTGGGGCAAATTCTCTTAACATCTTACTCCTTCCATCAGCTTCTCTTTCTCACTGCTTCCGTGTTCTGAATTGGCCTTCCCCTGTCACTAGAGTGTTAAGATTTGAGACTCTAGTATGAACTTAGGTGGATAAGGCAAAAGAGAAGGTGGAGATTAGCTTGCATTGGTGCTAGGCTTTAGGCTATCTCTAGTGTAAGCAAAGGAGAACTTGCTGAAGGATCCAGCACAACCCACTGAAGATTCACATTAGAGTTTGGGGCCAAATCTTAATGGTAATAAAGTTATTTATCCTTTCTATGCCACAGTTTCCTTATCTTTAAAATGAGAATGATAAGGGCACCTACCACATAGACTTGTTGTGAACACTCAATAAGAAAATGTGTATGATGTGATTAAAATCGTTGTTGGCCTTTTGTAAAAGCTATATAAGTGTTTGCTGTTATTTCTATTATTTTTTACCAAAAAGAAGATGGTATCAAATGATGGACATGTGTATCTTAATTACTTTATCAGTAACCAAAAACAAACAAAAAAACACCAAACCCCGGTGCCTTCCTTGGGCTCCAATTAATGCTACAAGAAAAGAAGAAGTCCTCGTGTGAACCAACCAACTAGTCGTATTCCAGCTAGTGTATTTTCTTTCTAGTTGGACCATTCTTATATCCATGTGTAATCACAGGGATTCAAAGTGAATTCTTTGAAGAGAGTAAAAGGCAAGTGTCCTTATTAAATCTGACCTAAAAATATAGTCTGGTCATAAGAAAGTTACTTCGATGTGGATATTGTTGAGTTGAATGGGCACAGAAATATAACTACACAATTTCTTATTTGTTATCACTCTTAATGATCTGATGAGGCACAGCTCATTCTAATACAATAATTCACCTAGGCAAATGTGTGTGTGTGTGTGTGCACATGTGTACACACGTGGAAAGAGAGAGATTGATTTGTTTTTCTAGTCTAGAAACAAATGCTGAAAAGTCTTCCCTCCAAGTCTTCCATTTCACTTTTTCAAACCCAAGGAATTCTGATGAGTGAACATCACTGAACCCTGAACACAAAATATTCATCTAAAGGAATCACTGATATGCACATTTTTAAAGAACTTCAGTCCTTAAGACAAGAAGTACTTTCCTCTGCAACAATAAACACTCTTGCTTTAGTCAAACTTTAAAAGGCTTAGCATTGCTACTTTGTATAAAAGAAAATGAAATACTTGTTCAATTCTCGCCTTCCATTGAAGTAACAAAACAAATTAGCTATTTACTTTCTCTTTCAACCCTCTATCAAGGTCTCCCTTTCACATATACCCACCCTTCGATGTGTGTCGTGCATTTGCTAAGCCCTATTACACACCGCAGTTATTTTATGAAGGATTGTTGTTGTTGTTGTTGTTAGTTACCGTTGAGCCGGTTCCAACTCATACAGACCCTGTGTACCACAGAACTAAACACTGCCTGGTCCTGCACCGTGCTCACAACCGTTGTTATGCTTGAGCCCATTGTTGCAGCCACTGTGTCAGTCCATCTCATTGAGGGTCTTCCTCTTTTCCGCTGACCCTGTACCTTACCAAGCATGATGTCCTTCTCCAGAGACTGATCCCTCCTGATAACATGTTCAAAGTGTGTAAGACAAAGTCTCACCATCCTTTCTTCTAAGGAGCATTCTGGCTGTACTTCTTCCAAGACAGATTTGTCTGTTCTTTTGGCAGTCTATGGTATATTCAATATTCTTCTCCAACACCACAATTCAAAGGCATCAATTCTTCTTCGGTCTTCTTTATTCATTGTCCAGCTTTCACATGCATATGATGCAGTTGAAAATACCATGGCTTGGGTTAGGCACACCTTAGTCTTCAAGGAGACATCTTTGGTTTTCAACACTTTAAAGAGGTCTTTGCAGCAGATTTACAAAGGATTGGTTCAGAAAATATACCCGTCTTAGAATACATCCCTGGTTTTGGTTAATTTGGCTAAGTTAATATATAGATTTAGTATCCTGCAAGAAATATAGCCTGAGTATTTAGTGTCATGAAAAAATCCACACACCTAGAAATTAATCCTCCATAAGGAAATATTGGTAATCAGTAGTCCCCAGTATACTCTGAATTTGGGTTCTTGTGGCTGTTGTCCAGAAAGACAGATGCAACCTATCTGCAGAAAAATGTTTCTCAGGTTATATCTACAACCACAAATCACTTTGATTTGTTGTGAACATATTGCATCACAAAATTGATTAGAATCCAGTATCGTACAGGTTGTTTTCAACAGCACTGAGTTCAACAATGTTTGTTTCTTTCTATACTATTTTGTGTACATAAATGGTGCTTCCCAACTGAGGTTTCTGACCATGTTAGGAGGCATTCAAGTACATAGATCTGTTTTGATGATAGAATAATATGTATAAAAGCACAATGTATACTGCTCCACACTATGTAAATGTGAGATAGTATTATTACCATATGACATTTTTCCAAGGAGATGCAGTGGTTTGCAAACGAGCACACCTCTGCCTTGGCTTAAGCTCTGTTCCTATATCCCAGCCTCCTATGACATCCCTGGAAAGGATAAACATCCCCAGAAACCTGAAAAAATCTCCCCCAGTGTCCTGATATCATGGGAGATTGAATGGACCACAAAATGGAGGTCTTTTAACCTCTTTCATTAGTCTTTTCGATGCTATTAATGACCTCTCACTCTCTTCCAAATTATTCAACCGCTCTGTATGGCTGTGCACACTCACTCTTTCTCTGTAAAATGGGAATATAAGCACTAACTCAATTACAGTTTCATGGTGGTAGGAAGATCGGTTAATATTGACAAAACACTTCGTAGTTTAAAAGGTCCATTCCAACATTAATGAGCATTATTAGAGGATGGCATTGCAGCTTAATGAAGTGATGACTCAACTGACATTACATTTTGGGTCCCAATCAGCCAATTTTAAACCCACTGAGTTTGAATGCTCAGATGTCCATTTTTTCCAGTCAGAAACTGATTTCGCTTAAACTTAAGCAAATGTGCTTTTATAGATTTTTTCCTAGCTGTATTTGTAGTAAAAATGTATTTTTTAAATATGAAGTCTGCAAAACTGTGCTATCCATATTCTGATTTTCCCTTCTAGAATATATAATATACAGGGGAACTGGGTATCTAGGTACTGTGTCTAACAAAAAGTATAATATTAAAAAGTTGTCTGGATTTCTGTGCATCAGTTCTGTTTTTTTATTGACTTTCATTGTAAAATTACAGATTTGTTTCTATGCTCCCCAAAACAATCTCAACACATAATTAAATATTTGAGGATACAAAAGTACTTAAAGTAATACATCTAAAGGAAAATGTTCATTTCTGATGACATACAATTTTTACTTATTACATTTAGCACATACTAAATGTGGTTACAGAATAGAATGCAAATTCACCAGCTTTGATATTATAATATTAATATTATATGTAACCAAAATAGGACTAGAAAGGGGAAGTGGAAAGATGTGCAAGAGTGCTAAATTACTTATCTTTTATACTAGATAACTTTTTCTGTAAATACATCACCGTAAATTCGTGGTACATTGTCTCACCTTGGGTGATATTTAGCAGTATTCGTTTCTCCCAGCTTAGAATTAAAATAGCTTAAAATATCAGCCAAAGAAAGATGGGAGCAGATTTGAAAGAACATATGCTAATACTCAAACTCACTCACAAAATGCAAAGCAGACAGGGTTGCTTTAATGTTTGACATAACAGCTTAAAGATCTGAAGAGTAGAAATTTAAATGAAAGGGACTCACAAGATTAGACTAAAAAATACTTCAGCATCTATCAGTGCCTCCTACTGCCCCATAACCTCCAGTGGGAGTTCATGCATATTCCATTTCCCATCACCTGGTAACAGATTCTTCATTTTTGAAAATTAATATTTTGTTCTAAGATGAAGGAAGACATATAGATAGAAAAAGCACAATCCAAACAGTTACAATGTCAATTGAAGCAACAAAGCAAAAAAGGTGCCTGTTTAACAACAACAACAACAAAAAAGGCAAATGGACTTGAAGAATTTGTCAAAAGAGTCATCAACTTTTTAACAAGTGGGATCAGTATATACATTTGATGGCCACCTGTAGGGCAATGAGAAAATAATACACTCATTGAAAATACTAATGGTTCTAGTATGTCCCAGCATAGCACATCCCTCACCTCAGCACAACGACACTATGATAAACAGGTACATGAAAAAAAAAAATAAAGAGAAGATTCAGCATTGCCAGGAGTTAAACATGTTATTATTAAGGACTTGGGCATTGCTGAGTTGAGACTCACACCACTCAGATATTCTCTACAGGATTGCAAGACAAGGTTAGATATGTCATCTACTGAAAAAGTAATACCTGTTTGAGGCAAGGACTTAGACTTTAAGATCCTGACCTGCCTCATCCATTTGAAACATATTATGATATTCTTATGACATTCAAAATATACCATTCACAGAAATGTATTCCACTGCTGTAAAGTTGCTCCAAAACAGAATCATTTTCTGAAACATGATATTGTTATTTTCTTTATAATCTTTATTTTAAGTAAAATCAAGTAACTTCAAAAGCAAGCACCCTTAATAAGTAAATCATTGATGCAATTGAAGTGCACATATCATTACTGTATTTTTGCTTCATGTGAAAAATATCAGATATGCCTCTCATTGCAAAAGGGAGACAAGAAGAGCAAAATGCATTGGTTATCTAGTAGTTAACCTGGCCCAGGGTTCTGGGAGCTCCTCAAAATTTTAGGTTAAGAAAAACATCACAGATGGGTGGAGTACCATGTTTTTACACAAATAATATGTGTCTTCTGTGTTTGTTTGCCAGCCATGTCTCCCCTCCCCTGCGCACACACACACAAGGTATTTTCATAAGGGTGCTATGCTAATTGTTTTACAGCCATGTGTAAGAAAATTGGCATAATGGGGAGGAGGCTGGCAAACAAACACAGAAGGTGCACATTATTTGTACAAAAATATGATATAGGAGCATGTTCTTATAGTAAACAACAACAAAAAGTTGTTATTGAGTTGATCCCAATTCATCGTGACCCCATGTGTTAAAGAGCAGAAATGAGTTCCATAGAGCTTTCTTGGCTGTGATCTTAATGAAAGCAAATCACCAGGTCTTTCTTCTGTGGTGCCACTGGGTGAGTTTGAACTGCCAACCTTCCAGCTAGTAGTTGAGCACAAACCATTTACACCACCAAGGGACCTGGTTCCTGTAGTAAGTGTCCCTAAACTACTGCAAAGATGCTATTAGCCACACATCATATTTTCTGAGTTTACAGCATGCAGAATCCCTATGCTCTTTGGACTCTGTAGCTACTAAATTTAATACTCAAGGGTGTTTCTATTGGTTTGTTCCTATGATGAGTCAGCTTCCCACTCATTTTACCAATCCGATGAGGTCAATTGTAACATAGGATTAGGACCTGTGCCAAAAGCTTCTGGATAAATATTTAACCCATGTTAAATAGTGTTCAGCAAGTATCTAATCTTTGAATTATTTTCCTTCCAACTTTGTTTCAAGGCCTGGGTAAAATAACTGAACACTGAAAGGGGGGCCTAAAGAAAGAGCAGTACTGAATTCCTCTAGATCAATGATTTTTAAACTTGGATTAATGTATACTCCCTAGTCCCATCTCCAGAGATTCTCAGGCAGTTGGAGAAAAATCTGTATGTATAACAGATTCAGTTGCACTCGGACATACATTAGGTCACCAAGAGTTGGAATCAACTAAATGGCAACTAATTTAATTTATAATTATTCTAGTTTTCCCTAGAATCCCTTCACAGATTTATATTTTAACATTATTGGCCTCAGTTTTTACATTTCATTGATGTAAGAATTGATTTTGTAAAAACTATGTGCACCTTTCCGCCCAAGAAAGATGCCTTTGTATCTGAATTTGTCCTGAGTTGATCAAAATATTGAGGCTTCTAGCTCCCAATTCACGCTTTAGAAGCTTGGATTCCTCCCCTACACCCTCTAAGTTTGACTATAGTAAATTTCTTCATGGCAGAGCTACACCTCTTCATTTTTATATCCTTCTTCATCTCTGGTGGTGAACTGGTTAAGTGCTATGGCTGCTAAACAAAAGGTCAGCGGTTCGAATCCACCAGGCATTTCTTGGAAACTCTATGGAGCAGTTCGACTCTGTCCTATAGGGTCGCTATGAGTCAAAATCGACTCAATGGCAGTGGGTTTGGGTTTCTTCATCTCTCCACCTCCCCAAACTTAGTGCCTAAGATAAAAATAGGTTCTCAATAAGTACTTTTTATTTGCTATGGCTGTATTATTATACAACTTACAAGATTATTCTATGTTGTAGAAAATGTATATAGATTGCTTTTTTCAATAATCACAATACTATGAAGTTTTTTCTCAAGTTAGTGCATGCAGATCTATCTCATTCATTTTGATTCAACAGTTGCATAGTGTTATGGATTGAATTGTGTCCCCCCAAAATATGCGTTGTAAATGTTAACCCCTATACCTGTGGTTATAATTCCATTTGAGAATGGGTTGTCTTTGTTATGTTAATTAGGCAGTATTAGTGTAAGGTGTATTTTAAGTCATTCCTTTGAGATATAAAATTGATTAAACAAACAAGCAAGGAAGGAGAAATGGGGGAGGAGTGATACTACAACACAGGAAAATCACCAAGAAACCAAGGAATAGAAGCTAAAGGAACTTCCTCCAGAGCTGAAAGAGAAACCCTTCCTCCAGAGCCAGTGCTCTGAATTCAGACTTCTAGCCTCCTGAACTGTGAAGAAAATAAATTTCTGTTTGTTAAAGCCATCCACATGTAGTATTTCTGTTACAGAAGCCCTAGATAACTAAGGCACATAGTATTTAATGAATATTTTTGAATGTATGAACTAATGACTTGAATAAATTATTTTTTGGTTAACTTCTGTTCCATATTTGTGTTGTATTCTTTTAGGAATTAGACTGTAAGTAGATTGATATGACTGCTCCTCTTTATTAAAAGATGATAGAATTTCAGAATCATAAGATGGTGTACTTTTGTTGTTGCTGTTGTTCCGGTTTAGGATATGAAAGCTCTTTTTTAGAGACTAGCCAAATCAGGACTGGTTTTCAAATATCATTGAATATACCTCCTCTCAAAATGAAATATGTGTCAAATTCCTTTCAACCAGTGTCAATTCTCCCATTTCCTTCTGTCAGGCCACTCCCATTGCCACTGAGTTGACTCAGACTCATAGCACCCCTATATGACAGAGTAGAACTGCCCCATAGGGTTTCCTAAGCTATAATCTTTATAGGAAAGTATCACCAGCCCTTTCCCTCTGCAGAGCCACTGGTGAATTTGAACTGCTTACGCTTCAGTCAGCAGCTGAGAACTTTAACCACTGCACCACCAGGGTTCCTTGTCAGGCCACTAGACTGATTCAAATTTTTCTGACACTTCAGGGGTCTGCCACCTTCCTTTGTTTTAGGCAGCATGACTCTGAATCCCACTAACATCACAATAACAACAACAATAAGCAGAATAGTCCAGTTTGAATGGAACTGTTTAATGAATTTTCTGAGAGAAAGGTAATGGTGAGAAGTCTCGAGGTCAGCAGCGTTTACTTTGAGAAGGACCCAGCAATAGATCTGATAAACCCTTCAAGTGATCCCACCATCTGTCTCTGCTCTGTCTGCAGTTAACTATGTTTCCCTTTCCTTTTCTCTCGTCTTCGGTATTATATGTGAAGCAAAACCATGCCAATCCCAGAAAAGTGATAGTCATTGATGTTAACATATCAAGCTTGGGTTCAAAGGAAAGGTTAAGAGAAAACAGACAAGATCACATCCTAACAATTTTCCCATAGATTTAGGGTGAGAATTTGGACCAAAAAACTTGTTTTCAGCAGAAAAGAGGATGCCTCAGGAACCCTTAATGGAGAGTCTAAAATTATGGAAAGAATTATAAACTGACCTTATAAGATACACTGTGCAGAGATTGGAGGGTATTTAACTGTCTCTAGGGTTCACATCCAAAATTAGAAGTTTGGGAATAAACAAACAAAAGCAAAACTAATTCATGCAGAGGGTAATAGAGTTTGGAATAAATTCCTTAGAACAACAATTAAGCATGAATGTAAGTGGGCCAATTTTGTAAGGAAAATAAAAATGATTAAGAAATACTATAAGAAGGAAGTAATCCTAGATTAAGATCAATATTTCTGGGGGCAGGGACAAAAAACCAGATGGCCTGCAAATTTTCCATATCGTCAGCCATTTCCAGTTGTTAAAAATGCAAATAGGCATCTCTAAATGCATTTCATGTACCTCCTTTAAAATTGTTTCTCATGTATCTACCCCATATTATTATGAGTTATTATTATTTTTTTCACATACAAGAGGACTAAAGAAAAGTGCCCGTGTGTGTGTTTGTGTGTGACAGAGAGAGACCGTGAGAAAATCTGTCTCTCTGTCCATACTGCATGCCTGCTTCCACTATGTAACTGTGTTTGGTTTAGTTGTGGCTTGCCCAAGGCCATACAGCAAGCCAAGATATGAAAAAAAGATTCCAGAGAGAATAGAGAGTGCTTTTCATCTATTCAGTTTAAACTAGCGCGCACTGTGGTATCACAAACTGTTAGAGATGAAAAGGACCTTGGAGACCCATCCCTTCATTTTCAAAATGAAACAGACTCAGCAAGTTAAATAAAAAATCCAAAGTTACCTAACTAGTTAGTGGAAGACCTGGCCTACTTTTTCACATGGTAAGATTTGAGAGGTGTTGCAAGACCTCGTACTCCAAAATATTTCCTGCACAGCCTTCCAGAGGAGTTGAAATTCCATGGGTCAGAATCTTTCCTTTGAATTATTAATACTCTGTCGTGCCAAATATTACTATGGATGAACTAGCCACACTCTTATCTAAGGCCTATCTCTCCACTTGTGCACTAGATTTCATCCCCTCTCACCTGCCCAGGAATGTTGCCCCAGCAATTACTCACCTTTATTTTTTTTTATTCTATGTTATTAGATTTTCCCTTTATCATTGATAAATCCCATCACCATGAAAGCATGCTTTCATTATTTTTGTCCTAAAAATACATACATTAAAACCCTCTCTTGACTCCACTTCATTACTGCCAGTTATTCATTCCCCTTTACTTTTTTTTATTGTACTTGAAGTGAAAGTTTACAAATCAAGTCAGTCTCACATACAAAACCTTATATACACCTTGCGGTTAACATACTGGGCTGTTAACCTAAAGGTTGGTAGTTCGAGTCCACCCAGAGGTCACCTGTTATTATTTGGAAACCCTGGTGGCATAGTGGTTAAGTGCTACAGCTGCTAACCAAGAGGTCGGCAGTTCGAACCCGCCAGACACTTCTTGAAAATTCTATCGGGCAGTTCTACTCTGTCCTATAGGGTTGCTATGAGTCAGAATCGACTTGGTGGCAGTGTGTTGGGGTTTTTTAATACACACCTAGTTGCTGGTGGGTAGTTGCTCTTCCCCTAATGAGACAACATGCCCTTTCTCTCTACCCTGTGTTGACATACCCGTTCAGCCAGCTTCTCTCCCCCTCGGCCTTCACATCTCCCCTCTAGACAGGAGCTGCCCACATAGTCTCATGTGTCTACTTGATCCAAGAAGCCCACTCCTCACCAGTATCATTTTCTGTCTCGTAGTGCAGTCCAATCCCTGTCTGAAGAGTTGGCTTCGGGTATGGTTCCTATCTTGGACTAACAGAGGGTCTGGGTAGCATGACATCCGGGGTCCTTCTAGTCTCAGTCAGACCATTAAGTCTGGTCTTTTTATAAGAATTTGGGAAGATCTTTTTTTTTTTTTTAATCCCACTGCTCTGCTGCTCCTTCAGGGCTTCTCTGTTGTACTCCCTGTCATGTCAGTCATCAGTTGTAGCCAGGCACCATCTAGTTCTTCTGGTCTAGATGTAGTTTCTGATTTATGTGGCCCATTCTGACTCTTGCATCTTTGGTGTTCCTCATTATCCTTTGATCCAGGTGGGTTGAGACCAATTTATGCATCTTAGATGGCCGCTTGCTAGCGTTTAAGACCCCAGATGCCACTCTCCAAAATGGGATGCAGAATGTTTTCTTAATAGATTTTATTATGCCAATTGACCTGGATATCTCTCAAAACTATGGTCCACAAACCCCCACCCATGCTACGCTGGCCTTCGAAGTGTTCGGTTTTTCAGGAAACTTCTTTGTTTTTGGTTTAGTCCAGTTGGGCTGACCTCTCCTGTATTATGTGTGGTCCTTCCCTTCACCTAAATTAGTTCCTGTCTGCTATCTAATTAGTGAATACCCTTCTCTTTCCCTCCCCCCCCCATAACCATCAAAGAATATTTTCTTCTCTGTTTAATCTATTTCTTGAGTTCTTATACTAGTGGTCTCATACAGTATTTGTCCTTTTGCAACTGACTAATTTCACTCAGCATTATGCCTTCCAGATTCCTCCAAGTTATGAAATGTTCCACAGATTCATCATTGTTCTTTATCGATGTGTAGTACCCCATTGTGTGAATATACCATAATTTATTTATCCATTCATCCTTTGATGGGCGCCTTGGTTGCTTCCATCTTTTTGCTATTGTAAACAGTGCTGCAATGAACAGGGGTGTGCATATATCTGTTCATGTAAAGGCTCTTATTTCTCTAGGATATATTCCAAGGAGTGGGATTACTGGATCATATGGTAATTCTATTTCTAGCTTTTAAAGGAAGTGCCAAATCGATTTCCAAAGTGGTTGTACAATTTTACTTTGCCACCAGCAGCATATAAGTGATCCAGTCTCTCCACATCCTCTCAAACATTTATTATTTTCTGTTTTTTGGATTAATGCCAGCCTTGTTGGAGTGAGATGGAATCTCATTGTAGTTTTGATTTGCATTTCTTTAATGGCTAATGATCGGGAGCATTTACTCATGTATCTGTTAGCTACCTGAATGTCTTCTTTAGTGAAGTGCCTGTTCATATCTTTTGCCCATTTTTAATAGGCTTATTGGTCTTTTTGTTGTTGAGTTTTTGCAGTAACTTGTAGATTTTAGAGATCAGGCGCTGATCAGAAATGTCATAGCTAAAAACTTTTTCCCAGTCTGTAGGTAGTCTTTTTACTCTTTTGATGAAGTCTTGGGATGAGCATAGGTGTTGGACTTTTAGGAGCTCCCGGTTATCTAATTTCTCTTTTGCCATTTGTGCAGTTCTAATAATGTTTTGTATACAGATTATGCCGTGTTTTAGGGCTCCTACTGTTGTTCCTATTTTTTCTTCCATGGTCTTTATCATTTTAGATTTTATATTTAGGTCTTTGATCCATTTTGAGTTGGTTTCTGTGCATGGTGTGAGGTATGGATCTTGTTTCATTTTGTTTTTTTTTTTAGATGGATATCCAGTTATGCCAGCACCATTTGTTAAAGAGACTGTCTTTTCCCCATTTAACTGACTTTGGGACTTTTTCAAATATCAGCTGCTCATATGTGGATGGATTTATGTCTGGATTCTCAATTCTGTTCCATTGGTCTATGTATCTGTTGCTGTACCAGTACTGGACTGTTTTGACTACTGTGGCTGTATAATATGTTCTAAAATCAGATAGTGCAAAGCCTCACACTTTGTTCTTTTTCAGTAATGCTTTACTTATCTGGGGCCTTTTTCCCTTCCATATGAAGTTGGAGATTTGTTTCTCCATCTCATTAAAAAATGCCGCTGGTATTTGCATCGGGATTGCATTGTATCTCTAGATCGCTTTGGGCAAAATAGGCATTTTTACAATGTTGAGTTTTCCTATCCATGAGCAAGGTATGTTTTTCCACTTTTGTAGGTCTCTTTTGGCTTCTTACAGTAGTGTCTTGTAGTTTTCTTTGTATAGGTCTTCTACGTCTCTGGTTAGGTTTCTTCCTAAGTACTTTATCTTCTTGGGGGCTATTGTAAATGCTATTGATTTGGTGATTTCCTCTTTGGTGATGTAGAAGGATCCAACTGATTTATGTATGTTTATCTTGTATCCTGATACTCTGCTGAACTCTTCTATTAGTTTCAATAGTTTTCTTAAGGATTCTTTAGATTTATGTGTGTAAGATCATGTCATCTGCAAACAGTGACACCTTTACTTCTTCTTTGCCAATTTGGATGCTATTTATTTCTTTATCTAGCCTAATAGCTCTCACTAGGACCTCCAGCACAATGTTGAACAAGAGTAGTGATAAAGGGCATCCTTGTCCGGCTCCTGTTCTCAATGGGAATGATTTCAGTATCTCTCTGTTTAGGATGATGTTGGCTGTTGGTTTTGTATAAATGCCCTTTATTATGTTGAGGAGTTTTCCTTCTATTTCTATTTTGCTGAGAGTTTTTATCATGAATGGGTGCTGGACTTTGTCAAATGCTTTTTCTGCATCAACTGATAAGATCATGAGGTTCTTGTGTTTTAGTTATGTGATGGATTACATTCATTGTTTTTCTAACATTGATCCATCCCTTATACCTGGTATGAATCCCACTTGGTCATGGTGAATTATTTTTTTGACGTGTTGTTGAATTCTATTGGCTAGAACTTTGCTGAGGATTTTTGCATCTAGGTTCATGAGGGATACTGGTCTGTAATGTTCTTTTTAGGGGGAGTCTTTACCTGGTTTTGGTATCAGGGTTATGCTTGCTTCATAGAAGGAATTTGGGAGTGTTCCATCCTTGTCTATGCTCTGAAATACTTTTATTAGTAGTGGTGTTAACTCTTCTCTGAAACTTTGGTAAAATTCTCCAGTGAAGCCTTCAGGGCCAGGGCTTTTCTTTGTTTGGAGTTTTTTGATTGCTTTTTCAATTTCTTCTTTTGTTACAGGTTTCTTTAGTTGTTTTCTCCCTGTGTTAGTTTAGGTAAGTAGTGTGTTTCTAGAATTTTGTTCATTTCCTCTAGGTTTTCAAATTTGAGAGAGTATAACTTTTCATAGTACTCCGTTATGATTCTTTTAATTTCAGTTGGGTCTGTTGTGATATTGACCATCTCATTTCTTATTGGGGTTATTTGCTTCCTCTCCTGATTTTCTTTTGTCAGTCTGGCCAATGGTTTATTGATTTTGTTAATTTTTTCAAAGAACCAGCTTTTGGTCTTGTTAACTCTTTCAATTGTTTTCCTGTTTTCTATTTCATTTAATTCTGCTCTAATTTTTATTATTTGCTTCCTCGTGGTGGCTGAGGGCTTCTTTTGTTGCTCTCTGTCTATGTTCGAGTTGTAGGGATAATTCTTTGATTTTGGCCCTTTCTTCTTTTTGTATGTGTGCATTTATTGATATAAATTGACCTCTGAGCACTGCTTTCACTGTGTCCCAAAGGTTCTGATACGAAATGTTTTCATTCTCATTGGATTCTATGAACTTCTTTATTCCATCCTTAATTTGTTCTATAATTGAATTGTTTTGGAGCAAAGTGTTGTTCAGTTTCCATGGGTTTGATTTCTTTTCCCTGATATTTCTATTATTGACTTCTAGTATTATGGCTTCATGGTCAGAGAAGATGCTTGGTAATATTTCAATATTCTGGATTCTGTTAAGGCCTGCTTTATGGCCTAATATGTGACCTTTTTTGAGAATATTCCATGTGCATTGGAAAAGAAAGTATACTTGGCTGCTGTTGGGTGGACTGTTCTGTATATGTCTATGAGATCATGTTGGTTAATTGTGGCATTTAGCTCTTCCATGCCTTTATTGAGGTTTTTTCTGGATGTTTTGTCCTTCACTGCAAGTGGTATGTTGAAGTCTCCTACTATTATTGGAGCTATCTATCTTACTTTTCAATGCTGTTAGACTTTGTTTTATGTATCTTGTGGCCCTGTCATTGGGTGCATAAATAATTAATACGGTAATATCCTCCTGGTCCCTTTAATCCTTATATAGAGTCCTTCCTTATCCATTACGGTAGATTTAAGTTTGAAGTGTCTTGTCAGAAATTAGTATAGCCACTCCTGCTCTTTTTTTGATTGTTGTTTGCTCGATATATTTTTTTCCATCCTTTGAGTTTTAGTTTGTTTGTGTCTTTAAGTCTAAGGTGTGTCTCTTGTAGGCAGCATATAGATGGATCTTGTTTTTTTATCCATTCTGCAACTCTCTTCTCTTTATTGGTGCATTTAGTCCATTTACATTCACCATGATTATAGATAGGTATGAGCTTCATGCTGTCATTTTGATACCTTTTTTATGTGTTGTTGACAGTTTCATTTTCCCACTTACTTTTTTTTTTGCTGAGAAGTTCTTTTTTTGCGTGTGTGTTCCTCTTTTTCTTTGTGGTTGAATTTGTTTTTGCTGAGTCTTTATGTTTACCTTGTTTTTTTTATTTTGAAGTGTAGGATTGTTAGTCTTCTTTGTGGTTACTTTAATATTTACCCCTGTTTTTCTAAGTTTAAACCTATCTTGTATCTCCCTATATTGCCTTGATTTCCTCTCCAAATGGAAGATCTATGCCTACTTTATTTAGTCCCTATTTATTATTTAATGTCATCTTTTACATAATGACATCATTGATTCTGTGTTTTGAGCATATTTTTATCCTGATATATTTCTGTGATTTCCCTATCTGAGTTGATATCTGGTTTCTCTGTTCTGTGTTCTAGTGTTCGGTTGATATCTGATATTACAGATTTTCTAAACAGAAAATTCCCTTTAGTATTTCTTGTAGTTTTGGCTTGGTTTTTCCAAATTCTCTAAGCTTCTCTTTTTCTGTAAATGTTTTAATTTCACCTGCATATTTGAGAGACAGTTGTGCTGGATATATGATTCATGGCTAGCAATTTTTCTCCTTTGATGCTTTATATATGTCATCCAATTGCCTTCTTGACTGAATGCTTTCTGCCAGGTAGTCCGAACTTATTCTTATTGATTCTGTCTTGTAGGTGACTTTTCGCTTATCTCTGGCTGCACTTAAATTTTCTCTTTATCTTTGGTATTGGCATGTTTGATGGTAATATGTCCTGGTGACTTTCTTTTGGGATCCACCTTGTATGGGGTTCAATGAGCATCTTGGATATATATCCTTTCATCTTTCATGATGTCAGGGAAGTTTTCTGCCAATAAATCTTCAACAATTCTCTCTGCATTTTCTATCATCCCTCTCTGTTCTGATATTCCAATCACTCACAAGTTATTCTTCTTGATAGAGTCCCACATGGTTCTTAGGGTTCCTTCATTTTTTTTTAATTCTTTTACCTGATTTTTCTTCTAATATAATGTTGCCAAGTGTTTTATCTGCATTGTCACTAATTCTGCATTCCAGTTCCTCAGTTCTGCTCCTCTGACTTTCTATTGAGGTGTCTAACTCTGAAATTTTATTGTTAATCTCCAATTGCTGTCTCTCTATAGATTCTTGCATTTTATTAAATTTTTCATATGTTCTTGAATAATCTTTTTAATTTCTTCAACTGCTTTATCTGTGTGTTCCCTGGTTTTTTCTATGTGTTGCTGATCTCATCCTTGATGTCTTGAAGAGTTCTGTACATTAATCTTTTTTATTCTACATCTGGTAATTCCAGGAATACATCTTCATCCAGGAGAGTCCTTGATTCTCTGTTTTGGGAGTTTGCTGAAGCAATCATGATCTGCTTCTCTATGTGGTTTGATGTCGACTGTTGTCTCCGAGCCATCTATAAGTTATTGTATTAGTTTATTTTATATTAGCTCACTGTGTCCTAGTTTCTTGCTTTGTTTTGTTTTGATATACCCAAATAGGCTACTAGAGTAAGCTAACTTGATTATTGGAGCCTTTGAAGCACAAATGTCCTTTTACCAGATGGCTGGAGCTGTTACCAGGTATGTAAGCCTAGGAGTCCTTTCACTATTCTTGTATATATTTAGCTTAGGTGTCCAGGTAGTTGGTCATCAAATGTGTGGTACAGGCTCTGTTCTACAGTCTTAGAGGAGCAGTGGTGATGGGTGTATGCACTGCTTTCTGGTAGCAGCAGGGGGTCACACTCTGAGGAAGACAGGGGGCTGACAGCCTTCCCCCAAGTGTCAGTAAGGCAGGAGCATCTCTGTTCTCTACAGCGCTCTGGCAGGTGGGCTCTGTAGCTGTACCTTAGGCACCCATTGCTTGTACCTGTAAGGACTGGTAGGCACCACTATCCTTGGACCCCTTTTGTGGGTGGCTAGGTGGCATGGATGGAGCCTCCAGTCCTCAGGCCCCTGCTGTGGGTAGGTGAAGGCGCTGTTTAATAGGCAGAGTGATCTCAGACCTCCAAAACCTGCCTCTCCATCTCGCAGCTGAAACATTTACAGTCAGACCTCAAACAAATTTGCCCTTGCAACATAATAGCTGCCTGAATCCATGTAGGGGTGAAAGACAAAGTCTATGGATCACTTGTGCCAGGACTGGAGCAGCTTCTGCTCTGATCTTCCAGATTAGGGTTTTTGGCAGAGTATTTTTCCCCTGTTTCTTAGTTTGTTACTTCTCCTGGGCCAGGAAAATGGTTCAGGATCACACCAGGTCCTATCTCAGGTCCAGGAAAATCAACTGTTAATGAAGCCGGCTGGGGAAGAGGGAGGAGGTATCAGATAGAAAGGAGAGAGTTCTTTCAAAAGAGGGAGCTGTTAGACCTGTGTGCAGTAAATTAGACAAAATCACTTATCTTGTGCCGAGAGCACTGTTTTATCTCAGATTCCAGAGCCATGTGTTGCCTACATGCTCTGGCTTGGTCCCCACCAAGATTGCTGCAGGGGATTAGGGTTGCATTCTGTGCTTGCCTCCTTTTGCTGAAGCAGCTGCTTCCTAAATGCCATGGCTAGCCCTGCTATAGACACGCCACATGGTCAAAGGTGTGTCACTCTGCTTGCCTTCTTTCACTGAAGCTGCCGTGTCCCAGGAAACTATCATCAGCCCCACTGTCTTCATTCCAAGGAATGCCCCAAGGAATCAGCTGAGGCGCTGCATGGGCTTGGCAACTTGTCACTGTTTCTGCGCTGCCTCTCTCTCCCCCGTTACTCAGACCGATTCCTTAATTTTCCCTTTGATGCTCAGGGTTCCTAGCTTGTCATATATATAACTGATTCACTTGTTTTGGGGGGGACTTTCTTGTAAAAGAGATCTGCAGAAGCCTCTGACTAGTTCACCATGTTGGCCCCGCCTCTCCCCCTTACTCTTAACCCCTCACATTATCTCTTTGATACTACTTCTCTCCTCCTTGCTCATTCTATTCTAAATATGCTGGCCTCCTTGAGTTTTGTTCATAGACATCCTTTCATCTCAAAGCCTTTACTCTTACTGTTCCCACAGCCTGGAACATTCTTCCACTAAATATCCACATGGCTCATTTCCTCAAGTCCTTCTTTGTTCACAAAACAACTTATCAATGAGGCCTACCCTACCCTTATCACTGTATTTAAAATTGTAAACCCTCACCAAAATCTTAATTGTACTTACACTGTTTTATATATACAATTTATCACTTTCTAATGGAGTATATGATTTACTTATTCTGTATATCATTGGTGAGTCTCCTCTCATCAGACTAGAACCTCCAAAAGGGGACTGGGTACATTCCAACCCCCTAGAACAGTACGTGGCACATTTTAGGTACACAGCAAATAATTGCTAACTAAGTGAGTGGATGGATGAATAACCCTTATACTTGTAGGAAATTTTATAGTTTTCAAAGTACTATAAATATCTCCATTTAATCTTTCCAGCAATCCTGTGAGATAAGAGGGTAAATTTTATTTTAACCCTTTTACAGATGTGAAAATTGAGACTCAGATGTAACAGGTCTGACTGTATCCTAAAGGCGTCTATTAAAACGAGGTGCGTTGCCAGGAAAATATAACACATTAACAATTTGGCAGCTGTTAACCAATTAGCAAGACTTCATTTATCAGTAGTAATCTAGGTTCAGAGAGAATGAATCCAAGTCAATTTTGATGGGCCCAATTACAGGGTATAGCTCTATAGCAATTGCCTCGAGCAATAGGAGAGAATTGAGCACCTGGGAGTGGAAAACAAATATTTCGTATATATCAAAATAAAATGTATGCAATAGGAAAAATTTCACTTGCAATTTCTACGCTAAGTTTCATCTGTAGTTAAGTAATGGAGTCCAGGACTATTTAAATCCAGCATGATTTTTATTCCTCTTTAGTCACTGTGGTTGTGTGTGTGTGTTTCCATGTGTTTTCTGACTAGATGCTTGTAGAATTTTTCCTTTTATTGTTATATATTTTTTAAAAATTAAGAGTGGAATCCCTCCATGTAATACAATATCTCTAATCTGTGTGTGTGTATATATACATATATATGTATGTATAATTTTTTATAGCTAAATCTTAAGTAGGCAGGAAAGCCTAGTATCCACGACTTTAAAGATTCCTTTCCAGAATCTGAATATAAACTGAGGACTGTTATTGGTGATAGGGTGGGTCGATAGTCTGTGGAGGCAGAACCACAAGGGAAGACTGGTATGTCCGCTAATGGTAACAATGATTATTTCCTGAGTGCTTACTTTGTACCAGACACTGCTAAATGCTTTTGAAAGACTATCTCATTTAACTCTCAAAAAATCTATGAATAAAGTATTACTATTACGCCCATTTGATAGATGAGGAGACTGAGTCACAAAGAGTTTAATCACTTGGTCAAGTGCAGATTCAACCTGGACAGTTAGTATTAAGAGCTTAGTTTTTAACCACTATCTCATAAATGACTAAAGTAGATTAAACCCACTAATTTTCTGTCACTAAGTAGATCTGATTGATTTTTTTTCTTTAAAATATTTATAAGCAAAATGTGGAGCATTGTAACAGTGTTTTAGTAATTTAGGCAGTGTCTCATCTATTTATAAATGCCATTGATAAAGTGCCACTTGGATTTTGTCTATCCATGAGGATATTCTGTATTCTGGTAAAGTGAATGCATGCCTAATGTCCTTCATGCCAATACTTTGTCATCCTGAGGGTGATTCAAAGGAAACAAAACACTGATTCAATGGAAATAGAATAATCGGTGTCTATGGGTCATTTTTTTTTTTTTAACTTTCGATTCCAAATTTCTTTTCATAAGTTTTCTGAGATTTCAACATCATGCAATCTTTCTGGTTTCTCCTTTTGTAATCTTTATATAGTATAACATTTTGAGAAATATAATAGTTCTTTTTAGCAATTGAAGCAAATCACAGTATTGTGTAACAGTCTCACATCAAAACTGTACTAAGCTATTTACCAGTAGCACCATATTGCAGACGTATCACAGTTTGAGAAGCACACGAATTATAAGGAGAGAAAAATATATTATAGTCAGGTTGTATCAAATATAAAGTTAAATCCATGAGTTGTAGTGAATAAACCTTATGATATAAATTAAAATATTGTGAAGTCCTGACCCGTTGATTTAAATTATCATCTGATTCTCCCACTGGAACTTTAGCCCTTCACCAACTTTATAGGAGCCCTAGTGGTGCAATGGTTAAGCACTTGGTTGTTAACCTAAAAGTCGGCAGTTCAAACTTGCCAACCACTCTGCTGGAGAAAAGACATGGCAATCTGTTCCTGTAAAGATTACAACCTAGAAAACCTTATAAGGCAGTTCTGTTCTGTCATATAGGGTCACTATGAGTTGGAATCGACTCGACAGCACAGAACAGCAACCCACTTTATAGAATCAAAGTGACAAAATGATAAAACTACAATTGAAATGCTGTGTTGTTGGAAAAACAGAGCTGGCCACACAACTTCTAAGATGTGTGCTGTACTCTGCAGTGGGCTTTATTCACAAGGAGATCCTGAAAGGCAAATAAGATATTCAGCAGAGTCAAAATGGAATCTCCTAGTTTAGTAGGCATGAGCGAGAACCTTCAAATGAATTCTGACACATTTTCTGTGGAATTGTAACAAGGTTACGTCACCCATGACTCATTATTCATACCCTCTTTTTGAGCTGTATTTGTCACCTACTTACCCACCTTTAAGACCTTAATCTCGTTAATTTCCTTACCTGCTGTCTTTCATTTCCTATTCTTTTCTCTGTATAACAGCCACACCTTCAAAACTGACATTTGCCTAGGATACATACTTTTGTCAAAAACACTCTGCACATGTGCACTCATATATTACATCCTGCACAAAGTTTTGGCGTTTTCTTCAATTAAGACTAAAGGTCAGGAATGGTTAGGCACATTAAAAAATTATTGTGTTCTCCCCTTAGTAGAATCTGAGAGACAAAAAGGATCTCAGAATTGATTCAGACTAAATATTCACCCAATGTAAGGATCCCTTCTATAAAATGTCATGTAGATAATACAACCTCAACTAAATCACTTTCTGGGATAAGGAAACATCACTAGAATTTAGAAAATTATTCTTTTACTCAGCTAAAATCTACTTTCCTACAATTTTCACCCATTTATCTATGTGCCCCTCTTTTTTCTGAGTAGTGCAGAATACGTGTAAATCAACCATATAATAATGGTGATTTAATTCTAGGAAACAGATATACTGTCTCCTCAAAGTTTCTCTTCACTAGGCTTACCTTCCTTCATTTCTTTATGTTCCCTATAAAACATGCCATTTTTCAATACTAGGTTACTCATCTTCCTCTGGACTCAAGTCTTTCTCAAAATATAGCACTCAAATGCTAAATTCCAATATCCACCATACTAATGATCCCACTCACATTTGCATCATCTATAAATGTGATAAGCCTCACTTACATGTTTGTATTTCGGTCTTCACTTTTTTTTATTGTGCTTTAAATGAAAGTTTACAATTCAAGTCAGTTTCTCATACAAAAACTTATATACACATTGTTATGTGATCCTAGTTGCTCTCCCTATAATGTGACAGCACACTCCTTCTCTCCACCCTGTAATTCCCCTGTCCATTCAACCAGCTCCTGTCCTGCTCTGCCTTCTCATCTCACCTCCAGACAGGAGCTACCCACAGTCTCATTTGTCTACTTGAGTGAAGAAGCACACTCTTCACCAGTATCATTTTATGTCTTATAGTGCAGTCTAATCTTTGTCTGAAGACTTGGCTTCAGGAATGGTTTCAGTTTGGGGCTAACAGAGAGTCCAGGGGCCATGACCTCTGGGGTCCCTCCAGTTTCAGTCAGACCATTAAGTTCAGTCTTTTTACTAGAATTTGAGGCCTGCATCCCATCGTTCTCCTGTTCCATCAAGGATTCTCTGTTGTGTTCCCTGTCAGGGCAGTCATTGGTGGTAGCGGGCACCATCTAGTTCTTCCAGTCTCAGGTTGATGAAGTTTCTGGTTTATGTGGCCCTTTCTCTCTCTTGGGCTCATTTTTCTCCTTGTGTCTTTGGTGTTGTTCATTCTCCTTTGTTTCAGGTGGGTTGAGACCAAGTGATGCATCTTAGATGGCCGCTTGCTAGCTTTTAAGACCCCAGATGCCACTCACCAAAGTAGGATGCAGAATGTTTTCTTAATACACTTTGTTATGCCAATTGTAGGTTTTCACTTTTTTAAAAGTTCCATCTAATAAGGTCAAATACAAAGCTTTGAGGACATATTCTAGACTTTGGCCTTCACGTTGCCAACAACACATGAGTAATTCTTGAGTAGAGCAGGCCAGTCAGCATTACTTAACCCATTTCCCTCAATCTGTTACACTAGGAGCAATATAGTCTCAAAACTAAATCTAAATATCTAATCTAGTACATCTTTCCCAGAAAAGGAAATGGTTTCCTAAGTCAATCCAGGTTGGTTGTAATATCACAGTGCTCCATTTAATAAATTAATAGTAAAATGTAGCAGTGGAAACTCATACTGCACATAAAATCTGTTTTTCTTTCTTTTAAAAAAAAGAACAAATTTTAGCCCCCACCAAGCAGCTGACATCCTTGTGTGCTGGGAAATCTCAAAGATTCCTATCACCTTGATACTGGAAGAAATCACATAGTACAGAACTTTAAACTCATTTAAGTGCATTAGAGCAGTCAAGGTGTATATAAGGCTACCTGGACACATGTATTTTTTTTTCTAACAAGTCTTCAGGTAATATTATGAAAGTTTGAGTTCCCCAGTAAAAGGCAAGCAGCATAGTGGAAATAGTAGAGTCTATTTTTTTTTTTTTATTAATCTATGGCAAGAAGGGACAGCCAGCAAGAATAATTATAGCTAATTATTAAGTTAACTTCCAATTGGATTGTTTAATTTAGTGCTCAGTGATAGAAACTACCAATTGGGAAAGAGAGCCATCTACAGTAGCTATGCAGTTAAATATGTGCCCTACAAAATGTCATGGGAAGTTCTCCATTCTTCAGGTTTTCACCCTGAAGCAAGCAAAGCACTCTGATTCCAAAGGGATTCCTACAAGACCTTAATGAGGTAAAAATGACCAGTAAGCTTGCTTGCTTGCCTATTTATTTCTTTGATGGTTTGTTTGTTTGTTTATTATCCCAGCTTTTGTGAGCATGTGAGATTTTGATGTTAACATTTTCAAAATCAATTGCAAATGCAACCAATATCTTTTACTACTGTGACAGCAGTATGGTTTAAAATTTAGAGTCACTGCTTTGTATTTTTTTAAAGCAACTCTTAATATTTGGTATTTAAGTACATAATCCTCTTCACTTTTAGATGAATCTGTGTTCTTCATAAACATCTGTGTGCTTAAGAAACACAATTAAATCTCAATGGCTTTACTTAGTGACATTAATGATGTAATTCACTAAATCTGGGATTTTTTTTTTCAGTTTCCATTCTCAACTCTCAATTCTTGCAGATAACTCTAGATATTGTCAAAGGTTCACAACTGCACCTGAGTACTGTTAGTAAAAGGAAACTTAACAAAGAAGCTCTTTGAAGATGAAAGCTAACGTCCAGTGTCCAATCATTCAATTAGACTTTGTAAAAGGGACCTGTCACTTCTCAATTTACTTTGGCAAATGCTTGGTGTATTCAGTGCATAAGGCCTGTGCTACTTGAACGAAGGGATGCAATTAAGAAACTAATTTAAGAGCTGAAGCCATACTGTCCATGGAGATTATTTTAAAAAGTGATATAAGTATATTTAAAAAATCAAGAACCAGTACAAACTGAAGGTATATAAAGTGTAGAAGCTTCATAATCAAATATTTACAGCTCTCTCTGCAGTGTTTGAAAAATTAAATTATTAAAAGCAAATATTGTAGCAAATAGGTCCTCATCAATCTCAATAAAAGTTACATTTCACTATCACTGTCACATTATTACTTTTTTGCTTTCAGTCTTTTAAGATTGAAGAGAATAGTAACAAACTCTGGTAACAAATCAAAGCTTTTCAATGTAATTTACTTTGTGAGTAATTTCTAATTGATTCAGACTGATGGGACTGCACAGTTTGATGTATTGCTGAAACAGGAGATACTTTGGACCAAGTAAATTTATAAGCTCCTCTTCTTGAGAGAAAAATCACTGCTATATTTCATGTTGTCATTTTTTAGCTGTAACAATGTAGTTGTATACTTCGGTGGATTCTTAAAAAAGAATACCAAACAATATGTACACTTGTAACTGTCTCGCCCAACCTGCCACTTGCTCAAAATAAAGGATTGAAGCAAAATGCAGAATTAACCCAAAAGGGCCAATCTTATACATAAAAAGCAAAGTTGCCTAGCAACATCACTCAGCCACCTGCATTTTGTAGTTCATATCTTGTTAACATTACTAAAATTGTTGTTGTTGTTAGATGCTGTCAAGTCGGCTCCAACTCATAGTGACCCTACATTCAACAGAATGAAATGCTGCCTGGATCTGCTCCATCATCAAGATGGTTGCTCTGTTGGAGCCAGGGCTTCCATTCATTTCAGTTCAGACCCCTGCTGAGAATTTGCATTTCCAACAAGTTCCCTTCTGAGAATTTGTATTTCCACCCCAGACTACTGAATCATAATCTACATTTTAACAAGATCAGGTGATTCTTATGTATAACTTCCTGGGAATTTATTAGAAATAAAATTTTTCAGCAGGGAACTTGTTAGAAATGCAAATTCTCAGCAGGGTTTCAAACAGGTATGAACTGGTTCGAATCCCTGGTTTGAGCCCATCATTGGAGCCACTGTATCAATCCAGCTCATTGAGGGCCTTCCTCTTTTTTGATGACCCTCTATTTTACCAAGCATGATGTCCTTCTCCAGGAATTGAAATTAGAAGAATACGATGGCCTGGCTGTGTGTTTTGGTTAGATAATTTCTGTTACTGTTGAGATCTGCTCAGTGCTTTGCTCAAAATTCTGAATGTTATTTTTACAAGGCATTATTCTAGGCATGAATCCCAGTATTTGGAAATGAGAGGGGGGATAAAATATTGTGCTTGTGTGTCTTGTCTGCCCAAAAGGTCAGAAGCACCTCACCTCAATTCTGTGACAAATTGCCTTATTTTACAGCAGTCATAACACTGGAATTTGAAAACAGCCATGTCTGACACACCTTTGGATTTTAACTAAAGATCCTCATCCAATGTGTGTGTTCCTTGGCTGATAGAACTGACTTTTTTTTTTTTTTTTGATGCTGGGGAAAGGCATAAAAACAGCAAACAGTTTTTTCATCTTTTCTAATCTCATCCATTCCAGGATGGAATATCTCTAGAAGCTCAAGTCTGAAGGATCTCTTCAAATCTCACAACATGATGGAAACCCATCTTTGGAGCACTCGCCCCCCTTCAGCTGGGCATTATGCCATCTGGCTGAGGAGCCACCTGTTATCTCTGCTGTTCCCTGATGTGCTAGTCACAAGAGGTGTCCCCTAGGCCTAGACAAAGGCTTGAGATGCAGCGGCTTAACATATTCTTTAGAGGGCTCCAGCTTATCAAAGCCTGCAACAATTCTATCAAGGAATAGATGAGTACCTGTGGAACCATAGGGTGATTTCGAGACCCTCACTTGACATAGTACTTCGTAATTCAAATCACTCTCTTGTCATTAAATGTGGTACTCTAACTTTTTGAGTCTGGGTGTCAGGTAGACAATAGGGCAGATTATAAAGACAATGTTTTATGTAATTTAACAAAGTAAACTGTGCATATTCTGCTTAAGCTAAACATTTCAGGCACTCTTCATTATAAGTAAATCAAATTCCTTCTCCACCCCTCCTGCCTTTGCCCACCCTCCCTTTCTGTTTTTTGATTCCTAACACGAGCATTATTTTCAGTTTAAAAATCTCCGGTATCATTTTTGAGTCATCCTTTTCCTTCATCTCTCTCACAAATATTTCACTGAATCATTTCATTTCTTCCTCTGAAATGCCTCTTAAATTCATTACTTCCTCTTCATTCCCGCTATGCTAATCCAGAACGTTCCAAACACATATCCGAATTATCTCCACTGCCACATCACTGTTTTCCTAGAATCAAGGCTCTCTCATCTGCAGTTCAATTGTTTTGGTGCTCTCAGAATGAAATTCCTAACGTACCTGCATCAGCAATGTGAATATGGCTCACATTGACTTCTTTTTTAAAATGTTTTCAAGTTTTTTTAAAAACATTTTTTGTAGTTTGCAAGAAAGTTTACAGGGCAAATTAATTTCCCATTCAACAATTTATAAACATTTTGTTTCGGGACATTAGTTGTAATCCCCTCAATGTGACATCACTCTACCCACTTACTCCCTGGGTTCCCCATTACCATTCGTCCATTTTTCCTGTGCCTTCTGAAATTTGTTTTTGGGCAAATGCTGCCCTTTTGGTCTTCTATGGTTGATTGTTCTGAGGAGCACATTCCTCACTGGTGTTATTGCTCACTTTATAGCCCTGTCTATTGTTTGGCGGAAAGGTGATTTCCGGGAGCGGTTTCAGTTCCAGGTTTGAAGGATGTCTAAGGGCCATAGTCTCAGGGGTTCCACTAGTCTCTGTCAGACCAGTAAGCCTGATCTTTTTGATAATTTGGTTCTACATTTTTCTCCCACTCTGTCCAGAGCCTTCTACTGTGATCCTACTCACAGCTGTCAGTAGTGATAGGTGGGCACCATCTAGTTCTTCTGGTCTCAGTCTAGTGGAGGCTGTGGTTCACGTGGTCCAGTAGTTATTTGGACTGTTTCCTCGAGTCTTTGATTTTCTTCGCTCTTCTTTGCTCCAAAAGGGAAGAGACCAATAGTTGTATCTTAGATGGCTGCTCGCAAGCTTTTAAGATCCCAGTCAATAATCACCAAAGTAAGATGTAGTGCATTTTCTTTATGGACTATGTTATGTCAAATGACCTAGATGTCCCCGAGACTATGGTCCTAAGCCCTCAAGCCCAGTCCCTCAAGGTGTTTGTTTATAGCTCAGAAGTTTTCAAAACTTTGCCCCCTGTTGCTCTACTATATATGTGGATCTATCTATCTGCACATACAAATAAATATGTAGAAATATTCTCTGTCAAATCATATGCCATTCCACACCAGTTCAGCTTACATATCTACCTATGTATCTACTAGTAAATTATCATTTGGTATTACTATTATTTTTTTATTACTATTATTGCAAGATTATGTACATAATAGTATTTACCTTTGTTGCCTTTTACTCTTGTGTACCTCCCAGTGTCTTCCTTTGCCTTGGTCATGCTGTGCTGACCTCCCCCTTATTGTGTATTGCCTTTCCCTTTCACCCAGGTTATTATATGTCTACTGTCTATTTGGTGACTTTCCCTACCTCCCCCAACCATCTCTGGTAACCATCAAGTGTTTCTGTGCATAAACTTTTTCTTCTTTATAGTGGTCTCATACAGTATTTGTCCTTTTGTAATTGGTTTATTTCACTCAATATAATGTCCTCCAGGTCCATCCATGTTGTGAAATGTTTCACAGATTCATCATCATTTTTTAACATTGCCTAGTATTCCATTGTGAACCCTGATGGTGTAGTGGTTAAGACTACAGCTGCTAACCAAAAGGTCGGCAGTTCAAATCCACCAGGTGCTCCTTGGAAACCCTATGGGGCAGTTCTACTCTGTCCTATAGGGTTGCTATGAGTCAGAATTGACAGGACGGCAACAGATTTTGTTTTTTGTTTTGTTTTGATTTGGTTTTAGTATTCCATTGTGTGTTTGTAACATAGTTTTTCCACTTATGTAGGTCTCTTTTGGTTTCTTGAAGTAGTGTTTTGTAGTTTTCTTTGTATAAGTCTTTTACATCCCTGGTTAGTTTATCCCTAAGTGTTTTATGTTTTGGGAGGCTATTTTAAATAGTATTGTTTTCCCAATTTCTTTTTTGGAGTTCTTTTTGTTAGTATAGAGGAATCGGACTGATTTTTGTATGTTGACCTTGTGCCCTGCCACTTTGCTGAATCCTTTTACTAGTTCCAGTAGTTTTCTTGTAGAATCTCTGGGATTTTCTAAGTATAGGAACATTTCATCATCTGCAAATAGAGATAGTTTTACATCTTCCTTACCAATTTGGATGATTTTATTTCCTTTTCTTGCCTTATTGCTCTGGCTAGGACTCCCAGTAAAATATTGAGTAAGATTGGTGTTAAGGGGTATCCTTGTCTGGTTCCTATTCTCAAGGGGAATGCCTTCAGTCTCTCTCCATTGAGAATAATGTTGTCCGTTGATTTTGTGTATTGGGCCTTAATTATGTTGAGTAACTTCCCTTCTATGCCTATTTTGCTGAGAGTTTTAATCAGGAACAGGTGTTGAATTTTATCAAATGTCTTTTTTGCATCGATTAATACAATCACGTGGTGTTTTTCCTTTGTTTTATTTATGTGGTGGATTATGTTGATTGATTTTCTAATGTTAAGCCATACTTGCATACCTTGTGTGAATCCCACCTGACTATTATTATTATTATTTGATATGGTGTTGGATTCTATTGGCTAGGATTTTGTTGAGAATTTTTGCCTCTATATTCATGTGGGATATTTGTCTATAATTTTCTTACTTATTGGTGTCTTGGAAACCCTGGTGGTATAGTGGTTAACTGCTACTATGGCTGCTAACCAAAAGTTTATCAGTTCAAATCCACTAGGCGCTCTCTGGAAGCTCTATGGGGCAGTTCTACTCTGTCCTATAGGGTCACTATGAGTCGGAATTGACTCGATGGCAACGGGTATTGGCATCTTTGCCTGGCTTTGGTATCAGGGTTGTGCTTGCTTCATAGAATGAATTTGTAGCATTCCATCCTTTTCTATGTTTTGGAATAGTTTGGGTAAAATTGGTGTCAGCTCTTCTCTGAATGTTTGGTAGAATTCTCCAGTGAAGCCATCTGGGCAAGGGCTTTTTTTTTGGTGGGGGTGGGGGGGAGGTTTATGACCTCTTCAATTTTTTCTTTCATTATGCATCTATTCAATTTTTTTTTACCTCAGTTTGTGTTAGTTTAGGTAGGTAGTGAGTTTGTAGAAATTTGTCCATTTTTTCTAGATTTTCAAATTCTTTGGAGTACAGTTCTTCATAGTATTCTGTTATTATCCTTTTTATTTCATTTGGTTCTGTTGCAATGTCACCCTTCTTTCTTACTTGTTATCTGTGTCTATCTGTGTCTTCTCCTTCTTTTTCTTTGTCAGTTTTGTCAGTGGTCTGTCAATTTTATTAATCCTTTCAAAAAACCAACTTTTAGTCTTGTTGATTCTTTCTATTGTTTTTCTGTTTCATTTATTTCTGCTTAAAGCTTTATTATTTCCTTTTTCTGGTGACCATGGGCATTTTTTGGATGCTCTTTTTCTATTTGTTGGAGTTGTAGGGTTAAGGTGTTGATTTGAGCTCTTTCTTAGTTTTTGATGTGTGCATTTATTGCTATAAATTGACCCCTGAGCCCTGCTTTTGCTGTGTCCTAAAGGTTTTGGTTTGTTTTGTTTTCATTTGATTCTAGAAATTTTTTTATTTCATTTTTTATTTCTTCTATTACCTAGTGTTTTTTAAGCAGGGCGTTATTCAATTTTAGTATATTTGATGTGTTTTTCTTGATCTTCCTATTATTGATTTCTAATTTTGTAGCATTGTGATCTGAGAAGATGTTTTATATTATTTTTGGAATATATTGAGGCTTGCTTTGGGGCATAATATATGATCTTTTCTGGAGAACGATCCATGTGTGGCTGGAAAAGAATGTGTATTGGGCTGTTGTTGGGAGGACTGTACTGTATATGTCTATAAGGTCAAGTTGTTTGGTTGTGTTGTTTATATCTTCTGAGTCTTTGTTGAGTTTCTTTCTAGTTCTGTCCTTCATCAAAAGTGGTGTGTTAAAGTTCCCTACTGTTATTGTGGAGTTGTCTACAACCCTTTTTAATTCTGTTAAGGTTTATCTTTTTTTTAATTCTTTCATTGGGTGCATAGTTATTTATTATGGTTAGGTCCTCTGGTTGGTTTGACTCTTTAATCATTATATAATGCCCTTCCTTGTCTCTTATGCTGTTTTTTTTCTATTTTATCAGAGATTAATATTGTCAGTCCTCCTTTTTTGGTTGCTGTCTGTCTGATATATATTTTTCCATCCTTTGATCTTTATCATATTTTTAGCTTTGTGTCTAAGGTGTGTCTCTTGTAGGTAGCATATTGATAAGCCATGTCTTCCTATCCATTCTGCCACTGTTTGTCTCTTGACTGGTGCACTCAACCATTTACATTCAGTGTAATTATTGATAGGTATAAATTAACAACTGACATTTTGTTGATTTTTTTTTTGTGGTGCTGAGATTTATTTGTTCCAAAACTTTTCTGTGCTGAGAATTTTGGCTTATGGAGTTTCCTTTCATTTCCTTCATTGCTGTTGATTTTGTGTTACTGAGTCTTTATGATTTTCTTCTTTTATATTTTGGTGAGAAGGTGTATTAGTTTTCTTTGTGGTTACCCTGAAATTTACTTTTATCTTCCTAAGTTTAAAAGTCTGTTCTATCTTGACATTACCTTGACTTTCTCTCTACATGGGACTTCAGTAACTACATCATTTATTCCCCCTTTTTGCTTTGAAGTTGTCGTTGTTTATAGATTGACCTCTCCGGTTTTCTATTTTAGTATTGTAGCTTTATTTTGTGCCCATATTCTATGCTAGGATTGACAAATTAAAGAGGACTAGTGTTGCATTCATTGTCAAAAAGAACATTTCAAGATCTATCCTGAAATACAATGCTCTCAATGGCAGGATAATATCCATATACTTACAAGGAAGACCAGTTACTATGACTATTATTCAAATTTATGCACCAACTTCTACTGCAAAAGATGAGGAAATTGAAGTTTTTACCAACTTCTGCAGTCTGAAATGGATCAAACATGCAATTGAGATGCATTGATAATTACTGGTGATTGGAATATGAAATTTCAAAACAAAGAAGAAGGATCAGTAGTTGAAAAATATAGCTTTGGTGATAGAAACAATGCAGGAGATCCCATGGTACAATTTTGCAAGACCAACAACTTATTCATTGCAAATACATTTTTTCACCAACATAAATGGCCCCTATACATGTGGAATTCTCAAGACAGAATACACGAGAATCAATCTGACTACACCTGTGGACAGAGATGATGAAAAAACTCTATATCATCAGTCAGAACAAGGCCAGGGGTCAACTGTGGAACAGACCATCAATTTCTCATATGCAATTTCAGTTGAAGATGAAGAAAATTTTAAAAAGTCAACAAGAGCCAAAGTGTGACCTTGAGTATATTCCACCTGAATTTAGAGGTCTTCTCGAGAATAGATTTGAAGCAGCAAACACTAATGACTAAAGACCAGCTGAGTTGTGGACTGAAATCAAGGACATTATGCATGAAAAAAAAAAACAAGAGGTCATTAAAAACAATAAACAGGAAAGAAAGAAAAAACTAAAATGGATGTCAGAAGAGTCTCTGAAATTTGCATTTGAACATTAAGTAGCAAAAGCAAATGGAAGAAAGGAAGAAGTAAAAGAGCTGAATACAACATTTCAAAGGGTGCCTCGAGAAGACAAAGTAAAGTATTATAATGAAATGGGCAAAGACCTATAGTTAGAAAACCAAAAGGGAAGAACATATTTGGCACTCCTCAAGCTGAAATAAATGGAGAGAAAATTCAAACTTCAAGTTGCAATATTGAAGGAGTCTATGGGAAAAAGTTTAAATGATGTAGGAAGCTTCAAAAGAAGATGGAAGGACTACACAGAGTCATTGTACCAAAAAGAATTGGTTAATACTCAGCCATTTCAGGATGTAGCACATGATCAAGAACCAACAGTACTGAAGGAGGAAGTTCATCTGCACTGAAGGCATTGGGGAAAAAAAGGCTCCAGGAATTGATATAATATCAATTGAGATGTTTCAACAAATGGATGCAGCACTGGAAGCGCTCATTCATGTATGCCAAGAAATTTGAAGACAGCTACGTGGCCAACCAACTGGATGAGATCCATATTTGTGGCCATTCCAAGGAAAGGTGATCCAATAGGATGTGGAAATTATTAAACAGTATCATTAATATCACACACAAATAAAATTTTGCTAAAGACCATTCAAAAATGCAGCCGTACATCAACAGGGAACAGCCAAAAGTTCAAGCTGGATTCAGAGGAGGATGTGGAATGAAGGATATCATTACTAATGTCAGATAGATCTTGGCTAAAAGCAGAGAATACCAGAAAGATGTTTACCTGTGCTTTATTGACTATGCAAAGGCATTTGACTGTGTGGATCATAACAAATTATGGATAACATTGCGAAGAATGGGAATTCCAAAACACTTAATTATGCTCACGTAGAACCCGTACATAGAACAAGAGTCAGTGGTTAAAAAGAAGAATGCAATACTGCGTGGTCTAAAGTCAGGGAAGGTGTGCATCAGGATTGTGTCCTTTCACCAGATTTATTCAATCTGTGTGCTGAGCAAATAATCCAAGAAGCTGGACACATGAAAAAGAATGTGACATCAAGTTTGGAGGAAGACTCATTAAGAACCTGTGCTATGCAGATGACACAACCTTGCTTGCTAAAAGTGATGAGAACTTGAAGCACTTACTGATGAAGTTCCAAGACTACGGCCTTCAGTATGAATTACACCTTAACCAAAAGAAAACAAAAATCCTCACAACTGGACCAATAAGCAACATCATGAAAAACGGAGAAAAGATTGAAATTTTCAAGGATTTCATTTTACTTAGATTTACAATCAACGCCCATGTAAGCAGGAGCTAAGAAATCAAATGACGCATTTCATTGGTCAAATCTGCTGCAGGAGACCTCTTTAAAGTGTTAAAAACAAAGATGTCACTTTGAGGTCTATGGTGCACTTGATTGAAGCCATGGTATTTTCAATCGCCTCATGTGTATGCGAAAGCTGGACAATGAACAAGTAAGACCGAAGAAGAATTGATGCCTTTAAATTATGGTGTTGGTGAATATTGAATTTACCTTGGACTGCCAAAAGAATGAACAAATCTGTCTTGGAAGAAGTACAGCCAGAATGTTCCTTAGAAGCAAGGATGGAGAGACAGTCTCACGTAATTTAGACATGTTATCAGGAAGGACTAGTACCCGGAGAAAGACATCGTGCTTGGTAAAGAGGAAAAGAGGGAGACCTTCAATGAGATCGATTGACACAGTGACTGCAACAATAGGCTCAAGCATTACAACAATCATAAGGATGTTGCAGGCAGGAGCTGGCAGTTTTTCATTCTGTTGTACATGGGGTCCCTAGGACTCAGAACTGACTTGACAGCACCTAACAATAGCTTCATTTTATGTTTTTGAAATTTTTTTTTACCTGGTTTGGTTTCTGGGTGATGTTGCCTTGTGTCTTAATTTCTAGTTTTTGTCTGATGTTTGTTCTCTATTCAAAGGACTCCCTTTAGTAATTCTTGTAAGTTTGGTCTGGTTTTTACAAATTCCCTTAATTTCTGTTTATCTGGAAATGTCCTAATTTTGCTATTGTATTTGAGGGAGAATTTTGCTGGATATATAATTCTTGTTTACAACTTTTTTCCTTCAGGGTTTTATATATGTCATCACATTGCCTTCTTGCCAGCATGGATTCTGTTGAGGAATCAGAGTTTAGTCTGCTTTACATGTAACATTTGATTTTTCCAGAGGTGCTCTCAGGATCCTTTCTTTGTCTTTGGTTTTGGAAAGTTAGGTTATGATATGTATTAGTGATTTTCTTTTGGGGTCTAACCTATTTGGGGTTTGTTGAGCTTCTTGGATGGATATTTTCTCGTCTTTCATGATATTAGGGAACTTTTCTGCCATTAAGTATTCTAAAATTTTGTTTTCGTTTTTTTCATCTCTTCTTCCAGAATTTCGATCATGTGTAAATTATTCTTCTTGATAGTGCCTCACATAACTCTTAGGCTTTCTGCATTCTTTTTTGTGATTGTACTTCTAACAGGTTGGTACCAAGGGATTTGTCCTCTGTTTTGCTATTCTGTCTTCCACTGATTGAATTCTACTCCTTTGTCCTTCCAAGGCATTGTCTATTTCTGAAAATTTAGTGTTAATCTTCTGAATTTCTAGTTGCTGTTTTTGTATGGTTTCTAATTGTCTATTTATTTTGTTGGCTTGTTCTTGTATCATTTTTCTGAATTCTAGAGTTTGCCTGTCTTTTCCCTGGCTTTGTCTGTGTTTTCCTTATCTCTTTCATAATCTCTTGGAGGGCTCTATGTATGTCTTTTGAATTCCTTATCAGGTAGTTCCATTACCATTTGTTCCTCAGGGAGGCTTCCTAGATCTTTATTTTGTTCACTTGCTGGAGCCATCTTGTCCTGCTTCTTTAGGTGATTTGATATTGCCTGTTGCTTCAAGGTATTAAGGTGTTATTATATTTATTTATTAATTGTATGTTTGTTTCTGTGTTCTGATTTTTTGTTATGTTTTGTTTTGATATATCCATGCTACGTTGGTTGCTAGTTTGGCTGCGCTGCAGCACTCACCACCTGTCTCCGAGTGGGTGGGGTAGCTTCTGGGTGTGTGAGCATGAGTCTCTGTTTGCTCTTCTTGCAGCGTGGCTGAGGGTGGGTTGGGGAGACATTGGCCACCATCTGTCATTTTTCCAGTGGCACAGGAGCAACCATTGGCACTCACCAAGTGAGTGAGGCAGCAGATGCGGCAGGTGTGGCTGGCTAGTGCAGGTGAGGTTGCCGCCTCCTGCCGGATGGCGAGGGTGAGTGGTGGGCGGGTGCATGCATGGTCACACTGCCACCACCTCTCACATGGTTGGGAGAGGGTGTGAGTGGCAGGCCAGTGCGTGCAGTCATGCTCTTGCCACCCATTTCTGGGTGGGGAGGTGGAATGAGTGGTTGGCAAGGGGGGGAGCTCAGCTGACTGGACAGATAGGAAGGGTAGGGTGAGCTGTCAGCACCACTCAGGTGTGTTGGTGGTCAGGAGGGGCAGGATGAACCACTGTTTCCACGTCAGGGTAGCCTGCCATACTTCAGCTGGGTCAATGGGTGGGAAAGGCAGGGCAAAAGGCTGGCGCTGTGTCAAAGCAGCCGGCCGCCACTCAGCAGGGTCATTGGGTGGGGGAAGGGTGGCAGTCAGGGCCAGGGGGCAGGGAGATAGGTGGTTGGGACTGGGTGGAGGAGAAAGAAGGGCCTCATACCTTGGGCTTCAGCAGTCGGGGCTGCAGAAATGGGCCCACTAATCACCAGGAGGGTTGGGGCAGGGGAAGCATGCCCCTCTGGTCACCGGGAGAGCATGCCTGGGCTCCTCCCATTGGCTGCAGCCAGCAATTGAGAACTTATTTCACTCCCGGCATGTCTACACAGTTACTGTGTGTCCTGTTGGGCATTTTGTTAAGTTGCCTTCTGTACTCCTCACCTGGGATTGCTACTGTTTTTGTTTTAAGGTGTACATGCTGTGCTGGGCTGGCTGGCAGGGCCCCTCCTCTCTGTCTCTTCTTGTTTGCTGTTTTTGGTTAGTGTCTTTTTTTTAATCAGTGTTTAGTCTAGTTCTTTATCCTTTCATTTGCTGCTTAGGATTCTAGGATTTTCTTCTGTATCTGTTTTACTTGGTTTCTCAGGATGGCATGGTATGTCTGACTAAGCTGTTATTTTGGCCCCCACATTGACATCTGCATCATGACCAGATAGTTTTGTCTTACTATCAATGCCCTTGATAATCTGGCTCCAACATACCTGTCCAACATTACCTCTCCCTATTCTGCTTAACTAAGTCTTTCCTTCATACTCATCATGTGTGTTCTTGTGCATTATCAATGCTGCTACTCTCACTGAAATGTTATGAGGCCTACTCCCTACTTTCTTAAAGTTGACAGTTAGGTCCAAATCAAGCCTCACTTTCACAATCCACACTAATGTCCCCATATGTAAACCTAGTGTGGTTTTGAGTACTTTATGATTCCTGATTGAAGGATTTGAATATATGATTTCAGGACCTTTAAATTTTCTGTAATATCATGTTTATATATGTAATGTATTTCTCTTACATTAATAAATATTCATAATTATAACACGTTTAGCATGTTTTCAATAGGGAGGAAAGTCCCAGAGAAATGTACATTTTATATATGTGCATTTAATAAGGTAAATGGGTGGAAAACATAAGAAAAAGACCTGAAGCATACTCATTTCAAATTACAAATAGTGGTTACCCCAGAGAAGGCAGCAGATTGACAAAAGGGGCAATAAAGAAGATATTTCATGGTGTATTCTAAATATACTGTCAGAAATTTTCAAGAAATGCATTCTGGCTTTACTCATGTGATTGTTTAAAAAAAAAACATATAAGGGAAAGGAAAAAAATAAAGTTCTCAAGCAGGTCTTCCTAAAGCCTCAAAAACGTACTCCACCATTCCTCTTCTTCTATATGTGTACTGGAAATGCATTCCCTTTTATTCATAGCCTGCTGCATCCTGAAACGGCATCCTAAAATAGCTCTCTGCCTTTGCTGTTTCTGTATCCATCCTTCCCTTTAGCCTAGATCAACCTGTTCACTACTCAAAGGCAGTAGATCCACAAAGTACTCAGCAACATAGTTTAAACACCTAAAAGAGCTTAATTTCTCTGGTAGGAAATTAATAAAAGTTGAGTCATTTTTAATCCAATGAATTCTATTAAGGTATAAACTTCACCCTTAAACCTAAAATTATTGCCAAACATAAAAGTATGTAAAAAAAAATCCTTGTTTATTTTTCCTTCACATCTATGTTGTTACTGGTTTTGAATATCATTTTAGAATTATTGGTTTTCCAGTAAATACATGATTTTAGAAGTATTTTTTCTATGATTTTGGTCTTGGGGCCAAAATCTGTTACTTTAGTTCCTTTTCTCCTTTTTAATGGGTAATATTAACCTTATTGAAAAATGCAATTTGATTTAAAGACTTTTTGCTATACAGACAATATTTTAGAAATATAAGGTATATGGAAGGATACCTAGAAGAAAGAAGTGCACTGTCCAAAATATATGTGCTATGTTTTCTGGAAGCATGCAAATACATTTGCTCTCAAAGATTATGAGTTAGATAATGCTATTGCCTGAGATTACAATTTTTCTCCTTCTGATAGAATCAGTCCTCACCTTATGAATGGATTATATTTCAAAATGTTACTCATTGAATTTCAGGAATGAATTCTCACTAGAAATAATGTTATCCATGGTGAACATACTAAAATTCTAGGCAAACTTAAAATAAAATAAAAGCCTACTCATCTTCTTTGTATCTGAAATTAAATACAAATGTTTCTCTCCAATCTATCCATTGTATATGAAGATGCTTCTAAAGAATCGAGCTTTTTAGAATTTTAACCTTGTCTGTTAGGAATGTTCTTATTTTCACTCGTAGGACAACAGGTATTCACTTAATTGCATGTCACCAATAATATCCATAAGAGTCTGAAACAGAGCTTAGGAAACACTAAAGTTGTTTATTCAATCACAACAAATATAGTGACTGCTATGTCCTAGGTATAGTTCTCAGGCCTGGGCATATAAGTGAGAATAAAACATACATTTTCTGGTCTTACTGATAAGGACTGATTAGAACAGAGACCTGAAGATTGCTAATAAATGAGCCATGCCCCAGGGTGATGCATAATGAGGCTGGAGAGAAAGAGAAGGAACAGACTATATAACACCTCATAAGCCATATTAAGGAGATTGACTGTTAGACTAAGACTAATGCAGTTGGAGATAACGTATCATGTAAGCTACAGCCTCCTTCCAATGATGCTGAATGACCCCCACCCCTAAAAAATACACCTGCACACATGCCCACATGTTTCTCAGGCCAGAGAATGGGTTAAGGTTCCTGGCTGGCAAAAATGGTTTGCTCTGAACATCTAAACTAAAGGTTGGCAGTTCGAACTTTCCCAGGGTCATGGAAGAAGAGAGGTCTGGAAATCTGCTTCTGTAAATATTGTTGTTGTTGTTGTGTGCTGTCTAGTTGATTCTAACTCATAGCAACCGTATATGACAGAGTACAACCACCCCGTATGACTTCCTAGGCTGTAATCTTTACAGGAGCAGATTGCCAGGTCTTTTCCGTCATGTAGCTGCTGGTGGGTTTGAGCCAAGCACTTAAGGATTGTGCCACCAGAGCTCCTTCCATAAAGATTACCAATTGCCATCGAGTCGATTCCAGCTCATAGCAACCCCACAGGACAGAGGAGAACTGCCCCATGGGGTTTCCAAGTCTGTAATCTTTTACAGAAGCATATTGACACATCTTTCTCCCACAGAGCAGCTGGTGGGTTTGAACTGCTGACCTTTTAGTTAGCAGCCAAGTGGTTTAACCACTGCGCCACCAGGGCTCCTATTCTGTAAATATTATAGCCAAGAAAATCCTATGGAGAAATTCTACCCTGTAAACATGAGGTCACCATGAGTTGGGGGCCAACTCCATAGCAACATGTTTGTTTTTGTTTTAAGAATGAGTTCATTCTCCCCTTCCGTTTATTTCTGCCAATCTCAGGGAATAAATTTTCTTACTTCCCTTTCCACTATCAGTATCTACTGCTTCAAATTCTCTCCCTCCTGATCTCTAACCTAAGTTGCATGAAGTAGGACAAGAAGGACAACTGTGGAGGCTTTCTCTCATACCCTTTATCATCACTAGCCTTATCATAGCCACCATGATGAGACTCTTCCCTGGACTGGCATTTTAGCAATATAGAGTCCAAATAAGGAGGGTAGGGAGAGGGAGAAGCCTCAGGGAGTTGCTATACAGGTAGGGTGGGATATATAGCATGATTCCGAAATAAATGAATTTTTAAGAAAGTTAGATTACAGTGCAAAGCTATCCCCTGCTGGGTTTGCAAAGAGTAATATTTTTAAGGACGAAAAGGAAAATCAACTCATATTTAATTGCTATTCGTATTTATGATAAAAAGAAAATGATGTAAATCTTAAAGGTACCACTGTGACCCTCATAAAATTGCATGACATTAGCGATACAAGGGACACAGAAAGAAGGTCCAGAAATGTTGACTGTAAAAATTAGGTGGCAGTCCTTCATAAGGTGAGCTCTCTGACTTCGAAGTGCTTTTCCATTCAGGATTGACTTTGAGGAGATGGGGAGCAAAGGTCCAAATGATCCCAGTGGAAAGTGACTAGTAATAAATGAATCAGAACCTACATTGCATACAGTGCCTTGGATGTTAACTGATTAAAATTAAAAAGACAGAACTTCTCTGTGTGGGTTCCTAGGCAGCCCCATTGCAATTTAAAGGAAATATGTTTAGTGGTTTGAGATTTCACTGCTGTATTGTCTCTGTGCTGTTCTTGTTATGTCTTCATTTTGAGTCTGTTGGTGCTAGACTTCAGGACTGTTGCTGATATGCTGCCTATTCCATCACAAGTCACAGCACAAGCTCTTAGGGTGAAAAGCTTTGTCTTTAATAATATAAGTTCTCATTATTGAGCTTTTAGTGCCCCACACACAGTGGTTTTGAATTTGCAAGTGACACTAAGCTGGTCCTATTAGCAAGTTCATGTTATGCCAGTAACTCAATATTTCCCTTTCCTTTTTCTGACATGAAGTGAAGGATTTAGCAATATTTAAAACACAAGAGAACCTGGAAAATATCCAGCACTATAAGTGATGGAGGATAGAAGGAGAGGCTCAGAGGTTTTTAAAAGTAATATTATTTTAGCACTGAAGTTGCTCTTGATACAAGTATTCAATGAGACATTTTATATATAGTACATATACACATTAATACATATAGTCTGCACTTAAGCATACGTGACTATGCACTGTACATTGTATTCAAAGATAAATAGTAGCATTTATACCTGGGTGATATATAAGACTGCCAAAAAAAAAAAAAACCTGTTGCCATCGAGTCGATTCCTACTCATAGTGACCCTATAGCTAGAGACTTCTATACAATCATCTGCTTTTTCCGTCCTATCTCCCTGAAGGAGAATACACACAAAAATAAATTCTTTAAAAGGATTAGATTATATTTAACAACTTGAAAACATTTGGTAGAATCCAGCTATGGAAACTGGAGGTGGATATAGACAAGGAAGGACCCAAACATCTAGAAAAGGGAGTTAAAAAGGATGAAACGTAATAATTTATGATGATGGGACACACAGGTATTTCAAGACTAATAGGTCCCTTTTTTCCCTTTCCAAAAACATTGTAAAGGAAAATAATGGTGGCTTCTATTCTCCTACTTTTACATACACACCACTATTACATGGAAATAATGAGATTAAAAACAGCGCCTTTCTCCTGAAACCATGTTGAAAGCATGCCATTGTTCCTTATAGTACAGATATTCCCTATTTTTACATGCAGAAAAAAGCTCGAAAAATGCTGCATGAATACTAAATGGTTACCTGACTCAGGAACATATTAACTTAATGACTTATAATGATCATGTGATCATGAGCTCATCAAAATTGGCTCCTGGTAAGCCAGACAACAAACTACATTTCAAAAAATCCACTGAGTTTAACATGTATCCCTTTGGCTGATAGTGAAATTTTAGCTTGTGGTTCTCTAGAGGTTTAGATATTTCAGCTTAAAATGGTACCGCCATGAACTCTCACATCTTATCAACAGTTGGTTTTTAATTGTACATTTTTCATAAGGTGACCAGTTAAAGTTAACATTGAAAGAGCTGATTTGTATACATAGGATTTAGACCTTATTTACAAGACTTGTCCTGAATAGCATTTCTCTCTTTTTTGTTTGTTTTTCATTTTAAGATTTTTTTTAATAATTTTTATTGTGCTTTAAGTGAAAGTTTACAAATCAAGTCAGTCTGTCACATATAAGCTTATATACACCTTACTCCATACTCCCACTTACTCTCCACCTAATGAGTCAACCTGCTCCCTCCTTCCAGTCTCTCCTTTCGTGACAATTTTGCCAGTTTCTAACCCTCTCTACCATCCCATCTACCCTCCAGACAGGAGATGCCAACACAGTCTCAAGTGTCCACATGATACAAGTAGCTCACTCTTTGTCGGCATCTCTCTCCAACCCATTGTCCAGTCCCTTCCATGTCTGATGAGTAGTCTTCGGGAATGGTTCCTGTCTTGGGCCAACAGAAGGTTTGGGGACCATGACCGCCGGGATTCCTCTAGTCTCAGTCAGACCATTAAGTATGGTCTTTTTATGAGAATTTGGGGTCTGCATCCCACTGTTCTCCTGCTCCCTCAGGGGTTCTCTGTTGTGCTCCCTGTCAGGGCAGTCATCGATTGTGGCTGGGCACCAACTAGTTCTTCTGGTCTCAGGATGATGTAGGTCTCTGGTTCATGTGGCCCTTTCTGTCTCTTGGGCTCTTAGTTGTCGTGTGACCTTGGTGTTCTTCATTCTCCTTTGATCCAGGTGGGTTGAGACCAATTGATGCATCTTAGATGGCCGCTTGTTAGCATTTAATACTCCAGATGCCACATTTCAAAGTGGGAAACAGAATGTTTTCATAATAGAATTATTTTATCAATTGACTTAGAAGTCCCCTTAAGCCATAGTCCCCAAACCCCCACCCTTGCTCCGCTGACCTTTGAAGCATTCAGTTTATCCCGGGAACTTCTTTGCTTTGGGTCCAGTCCAGTTGAGCAGACCTTCCGTGTGTTGAGTATTGTCCTTCCCTTCACCTAAAGTTGTTCTTATCTACTAACTAATCAGTAAATAACCCTCTCCCGCCCTCCCTCCCTCCCCCCCCTCATAACCCCAAAAGTATGTGTTCTTCTCAGTTTGTACTATTTCTCAAGATCTTATAATAGTGGTCTTATACAATATTTGTCCTTTTGCCTCTGACTCATTTCACTCAGCATAATGCCTTCCAGGTTCCTCCATGTTATGAAATGTTTCACAGATTTGTCACTGTTCTTTATCGATGCGTAGTATTCCATTGTGTGAATATACCACGATTTATTTAACCATTCATCCGTTGATGGACACCTTGGTTGCTTCCAGCTTTTTGCTATTGTAAACAGAGCTGCAATAAACATGGGTGTACATATATCTGTTCGTGTGAAGGCTCTTATTTCTCTAGGGTATATTCCGAGGAGTGGGATTTCTGGCTTGTATGGTAGTTCTATTTCTAACTTTTTAAGAAAACGCCAGATAGATTTCCAAAGTGGTTGTACCATTTGACATTCCCACCAGCAGTGTATAAGAGTTCCAATCTCTCCGCAGCCTCTCCAACATTTATTATTTTGTGTTTTTTGGATTAATGCCAGCCTTGCTGGAGTGAGATGGAATCTCATCGTAGTTTTAATTTGCATTTCTCTAATGGCTAATGATTGAGAGAATTTTCTCATGCATCTGTTAGCTGCCTGAATATCTTCTTTAGTGAAGTGCATGTTCATATCCTTTGCCCACTTCTTGATTGGGTTGTTTGTCTTTTTGTGGTTGAGTTTTAACAGAATCATATAGATTTTAGAGATCAGGCACTGGTCGGAGATGTCATAGCTGAAAATTCTTTCCCATTCTGTAGGTGGTCTTTTTACTCTTTTGGTGAAGTCTTTAGATGAGCATAGGCGTTTGATTTTTAGGAGCTCCCAGTTATCTGGTTTCTCTTCGTCATTTTTGGTAATGTTTTGTATTCTGTTTATGCCTTGTATTAGGGCTACTAACGTTGTCCCTATTTTTCCTTCCATGATCTTTATCATTTTAGTCTTTATGTTTAGGTCTTTGATCCACTTGGAGTTAGTTTTTGTGCATGGTGTGAGGTATGGGTCCTGTTTCATTTTTTTGCAAATGGATATCCAGTTATGCCAGCACCATTTGTTAAAAAGACTATCTTTTCCCCAATTAACTGACACTGGGCCTTTGTCAAATATCAGCTGCTCGTATGTGGATGGATTTATATCTGGGTTCTCAATTCTGTTCCATTGGTCTACGTGCCTGTTGTTGTACCAGTACCAGGCTGATTTGACTACTGTGGCTGTATATGTTATAAAATCAGGTAGAGTGAGGCCTCCTACTTTCTTCTTCTTTTTCAGTAATGCTTTACTTACCTGGGGCTTCTTTCCCTTCCATATGAAGTTGGTGATTTGTTTCTCCATCACATTAAAAAAATGTCATTGGAATTTGGATCGGAAGTGCATTGTATGTATAGATGGCTTTTGGTAGAATAGACATTTTTACTATGTTAAGTCTTCCTATCCATGAGCAAGGTATGTTTTTCCACTTAAGTAGGTCCTTTTTAGTTTCCTGCAGTAGTACTTTGTAGTTTTCTTTGTATAGGTCTTTTACATCTTTGGTAAGATTTATTCCTAAGTGTTTTATCTTCTTGGGGGCTACTGTGAATGGTATTGATTTGGTGATTTCCTCTTTGATGTTCTTTTTGCTGATGTAGAGGAATCCAAGTGATTTTTGTATGTTTATCTTATAACCTGAGACTCTGCCAAACTCTTCTATTAGTTTCAGTAGTTTTCTGGAGGATTCCTTAAGTTTTTCTGTGTATAAGATCATGTCATCTGCAAATAGAGATAATTTTACTTCCTCCTTGCCAATCCGGATGCCCTTTATTCCTTTGTCTAGCCTAATTGCTCTGGCTAGGACATCTAGCACAATGTTGAATAAGAGCGGTGATAAAGGGCAGCTGGTTTGGGCTGTTACCAGATATATAAGCCTAAGAGTCCATTCACTATTCTTGAGTAGAATCTGATTTTGGGTCATCAAGTGTGTGGTGCAGACTGTCACCTATCCACCTAGAGGAGTAGTGGTTTTAGTTGTGTGCACCAGATTCTAGTAGCAGCAGAGTTTCACACTCCTGGGGGGTCAGGATGCTGACAGACTTCTACCAGGTTCCTGTGAGGTAGGTGTGTCTCTATTCCTAAAGCACTTTGGTGGGTGGGCTCTGCAGCTGTACCTTAGGCCCTCAATGCAAGTACCTCTACAGATTGGTAGGTGTCACCCTCCTTAGACCCCTAAGGCTGGAGGCTAGGTGGTCTGGGGGGAGCTTCAGCCCTCATTTCCCTGTTGTTGGTCAGTGAGGGCTCTGTTGAATATGCAGAGATATCAGACCTGCGAAAGTTGTCTTTCCAGTAATCTGCTAAAACAATTACAGTCAGATCCCTATCAGAAATCCCTTTGCATCGTAATAGCCACCTTGTTCCCTGTAGGGATGAAAGCCCAAGACTGTGGATCACATATGTTTGGCTGGAGCTGGTTCTGGGATTTTAGTCCAATTAGGGAAGGATTTTTGGTCCCTGGGTTTTTTGTAGCTGCTTCTCTCAGGCCAAGAGAATGGGTTAGGAAAAGACCAAAAAAAGAAAAAAGAAAAACGGCAGCGCTGTTCACTCTCTGGCTCAGGAAATTCCAATGTTAATAAAGCCGCCTGGAAAGGGGAGGGGAGGGTTCAGTTAAATTGCAGAGAGTAGCACCCCGGAATATAGAGAAAGTTACTTATCTTGCTTGGGATGACTGTTTTATCTGAGATTCCCAAGGGGCGTGTTGACTATGTGCACTGGCTGGGTAGAGATTGCCTCCGAGGATCAGGCCCATGTCCTGTGCTTGTACTGTCTCAGAAGCCGTGGTCAGTTCCTCCGCTCCCAGTCCAAAGCCCAGCGCCAAGGTTCCCTGGCTGGGACACCACACTCCAGGCTTCAAAACCAGTCGCTGCCTCCCGGTGACTTCTCCTCCTGTCAGCCACGTCGCTGCACTGCCTGCATGCACTGGCTGGGCTTCCCCCGAGGTTACTTCTTGGGGCTAGGTCTGCATCCTGTGTTTGCACCATCTCAGGATGCCGTGCTCAGCTCCTCTACGTCCAGTCCAAAGCCCGGCACCAAGGTTTCCTAACTGGGACGCTGGCTCTAGGCTCCGAAAAGAGTTGCTGCTTCCCCGTGTTTGTTCGTTCTCAGTCTCTGTCACTCAGGTCAACTCTTTAGATCTGTGTTTGATGATCAGGGTTCATAGATTGTCATGTATGTGATTGATTCACTTGTTTTTCTGAGTCTTTGTTGCAAGTGGGATCCGAGGTTGCTTCTACCTAGTCAGCCATTTTGGCCCCGCCTCTGTTTTTCATATTTTTATTGTGATAAAAGATACAGCACAAAAATTTGTCATTTTAACTATTTTTAAGTGACATTAATTACATTCACCATGTTGTACAACTGTCACCACTATCCATTTGCAAATTTTTACATCATTCCAAACAGAAAATCAGTACCTCTTAAGCAACAATTCTCCATTATCCGAGTAACTAGTATTAAATTTTTGTCTCTAGGCATTTGTCTACTCTAGATACTTCATGTAAGTGGGGTCATACATCATTTGTCCTTTCGTGATTGACTTATTTCACTCAGAATAGTGTTTTCAAGGTTCATCCACATTGTAGCATGTGTCCAGATTTTATTTCTTTTTGTGGTTGAACCACATTTTGTTTATCCATTCATCTGTTGATGGACACTTGGGTTGTTTGATCTTTTGGCTCTTGTGAATAATGCTGCAAGCAACATTGGCGTACAAGTATCTGTTTGAGCTCCGGCTTTCAATTCTTTTGGTAATATACCTAAGAGTGAAATTGGTGGGTCATATAGAAATTTTGGACAGTTTCTCCATGCACTATGATTAATATGAATTGGCAAATAAAATAAAAATATCATCAAGACATGTACAATTCTGTTATTCAAGTATTGCACTTTTGTCATAAATGCTTGGAAATATTTCCAAAAGAGGTCTGAAAAAATTACTGAATATTTGGGAAATGGTTATCACTTATAGACCACTCTTGCCTAGTCCAAGTTCCAGGCTGAACTTGGGTGTAGAGCTGTAATCAGCTTCCAATCAGATTGTGTGGCCTAATGAGATCTCAGTGCATCTTTGGAAAGGAAGAGCAGCATTTGGTCCTCATCTGACAACATTCCCTAAAAAAAAAAAAAAATCTTGTCAATCAGAGCTGCTCTCACTCTTTACAAGAAGAGATGCTTAAATAGAAAATAGCAGCAACAACAGGTGTCATGGATTCCGGAATGGGCTAGCACCCAAGAAAAGAAGCAACACTGATTCATGAGCATAGCTACAGGGCCTGGTACATAGCCAGCTCCAAATCCCTCTTCCTTTAGAACAGCTTTTAATTTTTCTATCACCTTATGAATTGGAGTGAATTGGATGCTGATGACTGGCAGCACTGCTGGTCTGCCTGTGCCACAGGGGTGTTTATCCAGGTGTATCAGTAGTGCTTACGGCCACATGCTTTTAAAACCTAACCTGGAGAAATAGCCTTTGGGATTCTTCAACCTGACTGAGTCTAACATGATATCAGGGATGACAGGTCTTTCTGCTTTGTGAAAACAGTTACTCACTCAAGAACTGGGCTGGAGCATATTAACTTTGTCTCATTCAGATTATCACTCCTTTTACCAAAGGACTCCCTTTTTACTTTCTCTTAACCTGAGGGTAATATGTTTTGCAAGTGGCATGCAAATGATCTATCAAAAAATAATATGGAAATTGCAAAAATGAAAATTGTATATAGAAACATGGGATGATTTCCCTAATTAGGGAGTATATCCTTGTTTATATCCTTGAGAAAGACACTGAGAGCTGCAATAAATTGTCCTTGGATCTACTCCCAAAATACCTTGGAATTATTTGTAAGTTGTTGGCGAATGACCCTGCAATTCACAGAGGATAAAGTAACAACAAAATTGAAACTAGAAGTGCCAAATGAAATGAGTGAATAGAAGAAGAAAGAGGCACAAATTTAAGCAGAAAAATGGAAGAAATGGAATTGCTACTGTGTGACCCGTGGCAAGTATTGTAACTTCTCTGGGCTTCACTTTCCTCATTCCTCATCTATAAAATAGGAATAAAAACAGTTCTTACTTCATAGATTTGTTGTGTAGTTCTTACTTCATAGATTTGTTGTGAAGTGTATATATATATATGTATAAACACACACACACACACACACATATATATATAAAATCCTTCACAACAAATCTATATATATCACTTAGCACAGTGCCTGGCTCATTCTAAGCCCTCAATTAATGTTTATTTTCAATAATAATTAATAATTGAATGAAACTTGTGTACTAGGCTCTGTGCTAGTTGCAATGTAATATTTAATATTATATCACAAAATACAACAATTTTTATGATCTTTTTACAGGTGAGGGAACTTAAGTAACTTTCCTAGGGCACATAGGGAGCAAATAGCAGAGCCAAGATTAACACTCAGGACTGCATGTTTTAAAGCTCATGACCTCTAGATCAAGCTACATTTTTAACAACCTCTTCTTAGGTGTTGAATTAGCCAAGAGAGGTTCCTGCAGTCTCTAGGAGATGTGGTCTTCAGTCTGTTAAATATTATTAGTGCAGGGATATTATTATTATTATGTTCAGCATTATATTGTATCTGTCATTATTCTTATCTGCCAATAATAATAACAAATTCTAGATATCCTCAGGAAATAAGAGGAATTAATTGGAACATTATCAGGTATTATTGCATTGGAAAGGATCCCTGGTGGTGCAATTGTTAAGTGGTAGACTGCTATCCAAAAGGTTGGTGGTTCGAACCCACCTAAAGGCTCCATGGAAAAAAGACCTGGTGATCTTCGCCATAAAGATTACAGCCTAGAAAGCCCTATGGGGCAGTTCTACTCTATCACACCGGGTCGCTGTGTGTCAAAAATCGACTCGATGGCACTTTTAACATCGTATTGTGTACTATTATATTGGCTGAGAACCAAATTCGCTTTGGAGAGATAAGAAGCAAGGGGCAAAATAACCATCTTTTAGCAGATACAATCTGGTCAGGATGGAGTCATCAATTTTGGTACATTTCCACCTCTTCAAAACACCACGATTTGTACTGCTAGACTTGGTAGCTGCTACCCTAAATTAATTACAACCATCATTCAGCCTCGTGTTACTCACTTTAGAGTCACAGTCTGGAGCAAGAGCATTCAACTGGCTGAGCCTAGGGCATATACCCATACCTGGCTGCCAGGGGGCAAGGAAAGGAATCTCTAGTCTTTGATTCTGATGGAAGGGGCAATTCTGTGTCCAACTAATACATTACACAGTGAAGAGTTGACCAATAAACAGCCAAAGAAGCAGCACATTTCTACTATACACATTAAGGTGGCCCTGAATCCTTTTTCCCAGTGGCCTTTATATTAAAGGGTTAGTTATCCCATAACTTCTCAGGTATAATTAAAAAAAAATGAAGATAAACCTCTTTGTACATGCTACTTTCTGCAGTGGTTTCCTCGAACCACTAGTTAATCAAAAAGCACGCCTCTTGTATTGGCATATCGATCAATGAGATTTTTATGCCTAAACACAGTCTTGCAAAACAGTCAAAAGACAACACTTCAAGTGTATGCATGTTGCAGGCCTCCTTTCCATATTTCCAGTTTTTCTTTTCATGTCAGTTGATACCAATAACAATCTACCAGTCTTTATCTGCCTGTTTCTCAAAAATTCTGCATTATTTATGTCTTTAAGAGCCTTCAAAGTCCATTACTGACAATGCTTAGTTACACAACCACCTTTTCATCTTTAAGTTCACCTAAGAAGGGTATATCATCTTTTTTATTTACTTATAAACCTGCCTGTTGCTACGTCAAATGTTCATAGTAATCAAAATACTATTCATAAGGAAGAATTAAGGTAATTTATTTATAGGCATACATGGGAACTTAGATTACATGTAGGTAAAATAGCGCCCACAGACAATATTAATTCAGTATTTAGAAAAGATTTAAACATCTGCTATGCAGTGTCTAGAAACATAAGATAGTATTTGCAATATGTCTTTCCTCACTGGATTTGAAAGGTAAGAAATTGTCTAATTTTTTATATAACATCATTTCTTAATAATATGCTTGGGTGGTAAATGATGTATCTCCTGAGACCAGCGTGGACAACCAAGAGAAGTGCTGCTTTAAATAATGAATGGTGAGAACTGCAAAGTGAGAGGCTCACTTTTGCTAATTCCCTTATTAAAATATTACCATACAATTTCATAGAGATTACACTAAACACTACGATTACACTAAATAGGTTGGAATTGTGCCACTAACCACCTGTCAAACCCTGATGGATTTCATTAGCACAGATGAACTGTCAAAATGGCAAACAGGAATACTGAGGAGAGAGAACAAACCTAAGGGCTTGAAACTCAGTTCACTGTACCACCCTTTGCTCTTGGCAGTGCCCAGAGCCACTGGGAAGCAAAGCATCAAAGATATTTCAACTTGGCATTTACATCCACGATCATTTAAGATACCCAAGACAAACTTGAATAGAAAGCTAATTTGTTGGTATCACCTTTACCTGTGTGCATTCTTCCTTTTAAAAATGAAAGATATTCATAAGGAATGATATTAACAGAAAACCAAAAAAACCAAACCCAGTGCTGTCGAGTCGATTCCAACTCATAGAGACCCTATAGGACAGAGTAGAACTGCCCCATAGAGTTTCCAAGGAGCGCCTGGTGGATTTGAACTGCCGACCCTTTGGTTCGCAGCCGTAGCACTTAACCACTACGCCACCAGGAGTATTTAAAACTTATCAAGCAGAGTTTTTCAGAACAATGCAACTCTACTTTCTAAATGTAATAGAAAACAATCATTCTGCACACACTACTAAGTATTTATTTAGACTCATAAGAAGTAGCTTTAGGGAATTGGGTACCTACCATACATATATCCATGATAGAAAACCAGATAACTATGTTGTTGTTAGGTGCCATTGGGTTGGTTCCAACTCATAGCAACCTTTTGAACAACAGAATGAAACGCTGCCTGGTCCTGAATAATCTTCACAATCTTTGCTATGTTTGAGCCCACTGTCATGAATTGAATTATGTCCCTCCAAAAATGTGTTTATCAATTGAGCTGGGCCAAGATTCCTGGTATTGTGTGATTTTCCTGTATGTTGTAAATCTTGCCTCTATGATGTTAATGAGGGAGGATAGGCAGCGGTTGTGTTAGTGAGGCAGGGCTCAACCTACAGGATTGGATTGTGTCTTGAGACAATCTCTTGAGATAAAAAAGATAAAAGCAACCAAGAGACGGTGGTCGGAGGGGGGACCTCATACCACCAAGAAAGCAGCACCAGGAGGAGAACACGTCCTTTAGACCCGGGGTCCTTGTGCCTGAGAAGCTCCTTGACCATGGAAAGATTGAGGCCAAGGACCTTGTTCCAGAGCCAACAGAGGAAGAAAGCATTCCCCTGGGGGCGATGCCCTGAATTTGGACTTGTAGCCTACTAGACTAAGAAAATAAATTTCTTTGTTAATTAAAGCCAACCACCCACACTTTTTTTTTTTTACCTGTGCTAAATTTTTATAGCAGCACTAGATGACTGAGACACCCATTGTTGCAGACACTGTGTCAATTCATCTAATTGAGGGTCTTCCTCTTGTTCACTGACCCTCTACATTATCAAACATGATGTCCTTCTTCAGGGACTGGTCCCTCCTGACAACATGTCCAAAACACGTGAGACAAAGTCACTGCATCCTCACGTCTAAGGAGCATTCTGGTTGAACTTCTTCCAAGACAGGTTTGTTCGTTCTTCTCACAGTCCATGATATATCCAATATTCTTCACGAACACCATAATTCAAAGGCATAAATTCTACTTTGGTCTTCCCCATTCAATGTCCAGTTTTTGCATGCATGTGAGACAATTGAAAATACCGTAGCCTGGGTCAGGCACACATTAGTCCTGAAAGTGACATCTTTGCAATTTAACAGTTTAAAGAGGTCTTTTGCAGCAGATCTGCCCAATGCAATGCATGTTTTGATTTCTTGACTTCTGCTTCCATGAGTGTTGATTGTGGATCCAACTAAAACAAAATCATTGACAACTTCAATCTTTTCTCCGTTTATCAAGATGTTGCTTATTGGTCCAGTTGTGAGGATTTTTGTTTTCTTTATGTTGAGGTGTAATCCATACTGAAGGCTGTGGTCTTTGACCTTCATCAGTAAGTGCTTCGAGTCCTCTTCTGTTTCAGCAAGCAAAGCTGTGTCATCAGCATATTGCAGGTTGTTAGTCTTCCTCCAGTCCTGATGCCATGTTCTTCTTTATACAGCCCAGCTCCTCGGATTATTTGCTAAGCATACAGATATACTAATTATGGTGAAAGGACACAACTCCAGTGCACACTTTCCTGATTTTAAACCACACAGTATCCCCTTATTCTGTTTGAACAACTGCCTCTTTGTCTATGTACTAGTTCCTCATGAGCACAATTATTTGTTCTGGAGTTTCCATTCTTCACGATTCCATAATTTGTTATGATCCACACAGTTTAATGGCTTTGCATAGTCAATAAAACACAGGTAAACTTCTTTCTTAAACATCTTTCTGGCACTATCTGCTTTCAGCCAAGATCCATCTGACCTCAGCAATGATATCCTTCATTTCATGCTTTCTTCTGAATCTGGCTTGAATTTCTGGCAGTTCCCTGTTGATGTACTGCTACAACCATTTTTTAATTATCTTCAGAAAAAATTTACTTGCACATGATATTAATGATACTGTTCAATAATTTCTGCATTGCGTTGGATTGCCTGGCTTTCTAATGGGCACAAATATGGATCTCTTCCAGTCAGTTGGCCAGGTAGCTGTCTTCCAAATTTCTTAGCATAGCCATGTGAGCACATCCAGTGCTGCGTATGTTTGTTGAAAAATCTCAGTTGGTAGTCCATAAATTTCTGGAGCCTTGTTTTTGGCCAATGTCTTCAGTGCAGCTTGGACTTCTTACTTCAATACCGTTGGTTCTTGATCATATGCTACCTCCTAAAATGGTTGAATGTCAACCAATTCTTTTTGGTATAGTGGCTCTGTGTATTTCTTCCATCTTCTTTTGATGCTTCTTGCATCATTCAATATTTTCCTCATAGATTCCTTCGATATTGCAATTTGAGGCTTGAATTTTTTCTTCAGCTTTGTCAACTTGAGAAATGATGAGCCTATTCTTCACTTTTGGTTTTCTAACTCCAGGTCTTTGCATATTTCATTATAATACTTTGCTTTTTCTTGTGTCGTCACCCTTTGAAATCTTCTGTTCACCTCTTTTACTTTATTATTTCTTCCTTTTGCTTTAGCTACGTTCAAGAGCAAGTTTCAGAGTCTCTTCTGACATCCATTTTGGTCTTTTCAGTGAAAAAGAGGAAGACCCTCAACGAGATGGATTGACACAGTGGCTGTAACAATAAGCATAATATCAATTGTGAGTATGGTGCTGGACCTGGCAGTGTTTCGTTCTTTTGTACATGGGGTAGCTATGAGTTGGAACTGACCCGACGGCACCTAACTACAACAACAATGGAACTACAAGCAACTGCTCACTGGAGAAGCCTAATATTAGGAAGAGAAGTCATTGAAGGTTAAGATAGGGAAGATTTTTCAGTGTGATAACAAAAAGAACGTCTTGCAAAAGAAGATGATTGGTATTTCTTAAAATGCTCAATTATATATTACTTGAGAGTATCACAGTGAGTATATGACATTTAGTTGAGTTTTGCTTTTCTTTGACCCTTGCAATGTAAAAGTTGACTTTTCAAGCATCTTAAGGAATGTACTCATTAGTCTCTTAAAATCAGTACATTTAACATGAAAGAATGCTACTGCAGCACAAATAGAAGGGTGAAAGAAGCAAACAGGAAAGAACTAGTAAAGCAGCAAGTGAAAGGCATATATGATGTATATGTGGGAAACATATCATAGTATGAGACAGAAAAGGCCCATAGAGAAAGAAATAATGGGGCTTTTATGTACCACTCAACCAAAAAAATTAAGTTTTTTTCTGCCTAAAATTATGGGGCTTTGTAAACCCAACTCCCATCACAGATGCATAGGCATTTTCAAAGGGGCATTGGCAGAGAAAACTCATATAGGAAGAAAGCTGTGCACTTGTCTTTCCTTATTATATGGATTTGTTCAATGTCCAACAGAAATAAAAAACAATCTGAATTTCTAGAAATGTGTCTGATGCATGTTTGTGTTGCATTACAAAGACTGAAATGTGAAAAATTATGGATTAAAAGACAAAAACATCTTTGCTAAGATATGAAGTGACCAGTCTGATGGAAAATATGAAGTTGCATGGCATAGTGGATTGAATAGTGTCCCCCCTCCCAAATTCATGTTCACCCAGAACTTCACAATGTGACTTTATTTGGAAATAGGATCTTTGCCGATGTAATTAAGATAAGGCGAGGTCATATTGGATTATTGTGACCCCTAAATCCAATGACTGGTATCCTTATAAGAAGAGATAAGGACACAGACCCACAAAGAAAAAGGCCATGTGAAGTCACGAAGATGATAGCACAATGTGAAGGTGGAGGGATAGATTGGAGAGATGCTTCTATAACCCTAGGAGCACCAAGGATTACTATAGCCACCAAAAGCTAGGAAGAGGCAAGGAAAGATTCTTCCCCAGAGCCGTCAGAGGGATCATAACCTTGTTGACACCTTGATTTTGGACTTCTAGCCTCCATAACTGTGAGAGAATAAATTTCTGTTGCTTTAAGCCACCAAGTTTGGGGTAATTTGTTATGGCAGCCACAGCAAACTATGACTCGTGGTCAAACACAGAAGATGAATCTCTGTGTGACATAGAACCAAGCTTCCAAAAAGAAACATTTCACCAGAACCACTCATGTATTCACCCAGCACATATGAGTTAGCACCTTTGACAGACCAGGCAGTATGGAATGCAAAAGTGAATAAGTGGTATTCCTGATCTCCCACAACTCAAGATGTGAGGGACAGTCATGTAAACCAATAATTATAACACAACTTACACACTGACAATGGATTAGTAAGAAACATCAGAAACATCTTATGCAATGCAAGCATGTTGTTTGTAGTTGTATACATATGAATAGCCTATTTTAATGTTTTAAAAAAATGGAAAACACCAAGTTCCAGAGCCAATCTCCTTTTACTAGATTAAGACTCTAATTCAGAAACTACATAGAGCATCTTTTCATTTTTTTTTTCTTTCAAGGCAAGAGTTCTCTAGTATCATGGTCATCTTTTATTCTTTCAACACGCTGTTTTGTCAGGTAGCATGCTAAAACAGAATCCAGCGAATACAGATTTCTGTATAATTTCAGAAGAAGGTCTAAGTGTCAGGGAAGAGGACAATTATATAGGAAAAAAAATTAAAGGAAAAACAAAAGTAAATCAGGGATAATACAAAAGAAAAAAAAATACAAAAGAAAAGGATGACAAAAACCAATAGGAAACATAAAACAAAATCCAGTCATTAGCAACACCTCGTCAGTTACAGACAGAAGGGGCTGCCTATAGAAGAGCTGAAACAGGCATAAGGAAGGAGATTAAAAAACCCCAAAAAATAAGGAAGGGGATTGAAACCATCAAACCCATATTAAATAATGTGTGGTGGCAACCCCAGGGGGCTGGCATCTGGAGGCAGCCAGAATGAGTTTTTAAATCACTTTTATTGTAACTCCTCAACTGCAGGTAATGGCTTAAGGGCTGCAGAATATGCAGATTTGAAGCAAATGCAATCTTACTATTTCACAGCTTTGTCTCCCTTGACTCCCTAGTAGAAATCCTTGAGAACATTTCTGCCACCTGCACTACCAGCACATTTTCTTGTCTTTCATACACACATTTCCCCCTCTTCTTCCCAATATCACTAGATTTTAGAAATGTAAACTACCTCCACTTGTGGTTTTCTTATATCACTATGCCTTGTTTCACTGAAAATTGTGCAATTACACAAAATAGCACCTCAACAACAAAAAGTCCATTGAAAGCTTCTCTTACTTAATTTTCTTTGAACAAATCACATTGCCATTAAATCTCTCCGTGACTATGATAATTAGTCTTATCTCTGGTTATCAACCTACATAATCTTGACTCCATAATTATTTTTGATCTTGATAATCCATCCCAAGTCCTGACTAGTACATAACATACCTGCAGGTGCATGGTATCTTTCAAACATTTGAGGTGCTATCTTTTGTGGAAATTACTTTCGGCTCAACTGTCATATTTTCCACCCCTGAAATAATAATGAAACTAATTATGTGCATCAAATTTACGACAAGAAAAACAGTTAATTTGTGCATGATAATGACCTATGTTTGTCTTGATTAATATAATGAAAACAAGCAGAGTTACATGTGCTGCTGCCTCCACCTTCAGACATTTTACATTTGCAGTTGTCGTCTAGAATTACCTATCCACTGGCCTGCTTTCATTGGCATCTATAAGGAGGTTAAGGGGATGCTGAATTGAATTTGAAAGAAAAATAACAACAGGAAGAGAAGCCCTGCCACAATGACAGCTGGGTTATTCCTGCCATCTCAAAAGACACGTGAACCGAAGATAAAGAGCTCTTTTGCCATCTTTGCTGTTCTGGCATTGGAGGTTGATCTTCAAATGATTGTTCACTTGGAATTGTTTTTTCAAACTGTTCCAACACAAGCTCTTATTCATCCGTGCCTAGTGAAAAAGAGTCTCATTATATATAAATTGATAATCTCTTTGAATTAGGATATACAATAAATTACCTCTATTTTTATTCCTAATTGGTTTAGAACTAGTCTTACAATACTTTTGGTCTTGTAAAAGGACATGAACTTAATCTGGTGCTATTTTTTCATTTAGTGAGAAATCCATTATTTAAAATGACAACAGGATATACAGCCTATTATTGAAGGCTGTTATATACCCACATGGAGCTTAAAATCTAAAAGGAAAGTATAATGGGAAGCTTCTTTTTCATCTTCAGAAGCAGCTGCAGCAGCAGCATCACAAACACCTGCATAGTGTTATAGAGTTTATGTAGTACCTTCATAGCATTATCTAGTAAAGCTTACAAACACCTTATGAATTTGGCAGGGCAATGATTACCCTTCCCATTTTTTTAAGAAATGTGTCTCTGACTTGAACTTTACATGTAAAATTCAACGTTTTTGTGCCCTCATGCTGCTTCCCACACCCACAAACAAGTACAGAAAACATAGCACTCCGAATAAAAATGTTGAGTCAAGGCTTGTGCAAATATGTAGCATGATAGTTCGTGACAGACAAGGAGATTAACCTCAATTCCTAGTCACAACACAGAAGAATAGATGTCTGTTCCTTATCAAAAAGATACCCTTTTGATAAGGAAAAAAATCCCAATTCCCCATGAAAAATGTGGAGGTCCAAATTTCACTGAGCCCTTTTCCTTACACTACTCCTGATAGGCAATAAGCTTCTTCCTTATGTTAGAGGATTAGGGCTATTCCAGAAAACCAGATTTATACAATGAGAAGAGAATATCCAGTTAAATTCATGATTAGGAACTTGAAAATTTGCTTAGAAATAAGATCAAGAAATATGTCTGTTTACATGTGACATGTGAGAACAGTAAAAAAAAAAAAAAAAAAAAGAAATACGTCCGTCACTGCTATACACTCAACCTAAAAATAGTCCACTTTTCTCTGAGGAGATGATCTTGTTTAACCAAGCCAATAGTTTAAAGATGAGTTTGCCTGTTACCCCTCCACGTATCCATCATGTGTCTGCCAGTTTGTCATACTATGGTGGCTTGCAAGATATTGTGATGCTGGAAGCTAATATTTCAAATACCACTAATATTTCATATACCATCAGGGCCATCCATGGTAGACAGGTTTCAGTGGAGCTTCCAGACTAAAACAGACTAGAAAGAAGGACCTAGAGGTCTACTTAAGAAAAAAATGGCAAGTGAAAACCATAAGGATAGCAGCTGAACATTTTTTGATCTAGTGCCCTCAGGTCAGAAGGCACTCAAAATTTGACTGGGAAGGAACTGCATTCATGAAGTAGAGTCAACCTTAATGAAGTGGATGGAGTAAAGCTTTGGGGACCATTATTTGCTGATGTGGCATAAATCAAAATGAAAAGAAACAGCTGCAAACATTCATTAATAATTGGAACGTGGAATGTACGAAGTTTAAATCTAGGAAAATTTGAAGTCATCAAGAATGAAATGGAACACATAAACATCAATATCCTAGGCATTAGTGAGCTGAAATGGACTGGTAATGGCCATTTTGAATCAGACAATCATATGGGCTACTACGCCGAGAATGACAAATTGAAGAGAAATGGCATCACATTCATCTTCACAAAGAACATTTCAAAATCCTTCCTGAAGTACAGCACTGTCATTGATAGCATAATATCCATACACCTACAAGGAAGACCAGTTAATATCACTATTATTCAAATTTACGCACCAACCACTAATGCCAAAGATTAGAAAATTGAAGATTTTTTTACCAACTTTCGCAGTCTGAAATTGATCAAACATGCAATCAAGGTTCATTAGAAATTACTGGTGATCGTAACGTGAAAGTTGGAAACAAAGAAGTATCTGTAGTTGGAACATATGGTCTTGGTTATAGAAAGGACGCCAGAGATCACATGATAGAATTTTGCGTGACCAAGGACTTATTCACTGCAAGTACCTTTTTTCAACAACATAAATGGTGACTATATGAGTGAACCTCACTGAATGGAAAAAACAGGAATCAAATTGACTACATCTGTGGAAAGAGACAACAGAAAAGCTCAGTATTATCAGTCAGAACAAGACCAGGGGCTGACTGTGGAACAGACCACAAATTGCTCATAAATTGAAGTTGAAGTTGAAGCTGAAGAAAATTAAAACAAGTTCATGAGAACAAAAATACAACTTTGAGTATATCCCACCTGAATTTGGAGACTTTTCAAGATTTAACGCACTGAACACTCATGACCAAAGGCAAGATGAACTGTGGGATAACATGAAGGACATCATACGTGAAGAAAGCAAAAGGTCATTAAAAAGACAGGAAAAAAAAGACGAAATGGATGTCAGAAGAGATTCTGAAACTTGTTCTTGAATGTAGAGTAGGTAAAGAAAATGGAAGAAATGATGAAGTAAAAGAGCTGAATAGAAGATTTTGAAGGGCAGCTCAAGAAAACAAAGTACTATAATGAAATGTGCAAAGACCTGGAGTCAGAAAATCAAAAGGGAAGAACACACTCAGTGTTTCTTAAGCTGAAAGAACTGAAGAAAAAAATTCAAGCCTTGAGTTGCGATATTGAAGGATTCTATGGGAAAAATATTAGATGACCCAAGGATGAGCAAAAGAAGATGGAAGGAATACACACTCGCTGTACCAAAAAGAATTGGTCGGCATTCAACCATTTTGGGAGGTAGCATATGATCAAGAACTAACGGTATTGAAGAAAGACGTCCAAGCTACACTGAAGGCATTGCCAAAAAACAAAGCTTCAGGAATTCGCAGAATACCAACTGAGATATTTCAACAGATGCACCACTGGAGATGCTTATTTAGCTATGCCAAGAAATTTGGAAGACAGCTACTTGGTCAACCAACTGAAAGAGATCTATATTTGTGCCCATTACAAAGAAAGGTGATCCAACAGAATGTGGAAATTATCAAACAATATCATTAATATCACATGCAAGTAAAATTTTGTTGAAGATCATTGAAAAGTGATTGCAGAGGCACATCGACAGGGAACTGCCAAAAATTCAACCTGGATTCAGAAGAGAACATGAAATGAGGGATATCATTGCTGAAGTTACATGGAACTTGGTTGAAACCACAAAACACCAGAAAGATCTTTACCTGTGTTTCATTGACTATGCAAAGTCATTTGACTGTGTGGATCATAACAAATTATGGATAACATTGCGGAGAATGGGAATTCCAGAACACTTAATTGTGCTCATGCAGAACCTGTACCTAGACAGAGAGCCAGTTGTTCGAACAGAATAAGTGGATACTGTGTGATTTAAAATCAGGAAAGGTGTGTATCAGGTTTGCATTCTTTCACCATACTATTTCAATCTGTATTCTGGGCAATTAATCTGAGAAGTTTGCCTATATAAGGAAGAACATGGCACAGGACTGGTGGAAGACTCATTAACAACCTGCAATATGCAGATAACACAATCTTCCTTCTTGAAAGTGAAGAGGACTTAAAGTGCTTACTGATGAAGATCAAAGACCACAGCCTTCAGTATGGATTACAGCTCAACATGAAGAAAACAAAAATCCTCACAACTAGACCAATAAGCAACATCATGATAAAAGGGGGAAAGATTGAAGTTGTCAAGGATTTCATTTTACTTGGATCCACAATCAATGCCCATGGAAGCAGCAGTCAAGAAATCAAATGATGTACTGCATTGGCCAAATCTGCTGCAACAGACCTCTGTTGAAAACCAAATCTGTTACTTTAAGGACTAAGATGCACTGACCCAAGACATGATATTTTCAATTGCCTCATATGCATGTGAAAGCTGAACAATGAATAAAGAAGACCAAAGAATTGACATCTTAAAATTATGGTGATGGCGAAAAATACTGAATATACCATGGACTGCCAGAAGAACTAACAAGTCTATTTTGGAAGAAATACAGCAAGAATGCTCCTTAGAAACAAGGATGCTTCTAAGCCTCGCATACTTTGGACATGCTATCAGGAAGGACCAGTCCCTGGAGAAGGACATAATGCTTGGTAAAGTAGAGGACCGGCAAAAAAAAAGGAAGACCTTCAACGAGATGGATTGACACAGTGACTGCAACAATGAGCTCAAACATAGTAATGATTGTGAGAACACAACTGGACCAGGCAATTTTTCATTATGTTGTTCATATGGTCACTATGAGTTGGAATCACTCGATGGCACCTAACAACATACATGTATACAAATCAGAGGCTGAGCAGAAAACCAGTCATCTCACACAAATTGGGCAATTTGAGGAGAGTTTGAGAAAGTAGATAATTCCAAAGATATGGGCAGTATTTGTAATACCACAAGAAGAGATCATTCAAAACCCTGTGGCTATTAACGTGTGAGGGGCAAGGAGAGTTGAATGGTGACAGCAGCCTTGAGGTAGCTATATGGCCTCCTTACTAGATGCAGCCAGTCCATGACAACCTCCCAGGGGGACAGTATGAAGAATAACTACCCCAACCCCACTTTTTTCCCTTCATCTGATTGATCTTCTGCCAATATTTCCCATTGTCATAACCCCAAATGAAGCCAAAAGGCAAGACAGTCTTTACTATAGCCATACGGATCTGACTCACAAGGTACAAACCTAGATGGAGAAGGATAGATTAGGGATCTGGAGGGACAAAAGGAATGTGCCTAGTGCAACATGGATAGGAAGTTAGGAATTGAGAAGGAAAGGGAGCAACTGTATCACCAGCCAGATCAACCGTATTAACTAAAGTAGGTAAACTCAGACTCAGAGAAATTAAGTGATTTGTCCAAGTCAGTTAGTGGCAGGACTGGGACTAGAACCAAGAATCCTGTTTCTGGACTTCAGTGTTATTATCTACCTATTGACACATTTGTTGACTTAACTGGTTTCTACATGTAGTTAGTGAAGGCAATGATCGTTCAGCGGTAGAATTCTCACTTTCCGTGTGGGAAACCTAGGTTCAAATTCCCAGCCAACGCTCCGCATGTGCAGCTACCACCCATCTCTCAGTGGTACAGTGGTGGGTTGTGTGTTGCTATGATGCTGAACAGGTTTCAAAGGGGTTGGCAGAGTAAGACAGATTAGGAAAAAAAGCCTGGTGATCTCGTTTGCAAAATCAGTCAGTGAAAACTCTATGAATACCAACAGCTTGACCCAGTCACAGGGGTGGCACAGGACAGACCGGGCAGCCTTTCATTCTATTGTGCGTGGGGTTGCCATGAGTCAGGGACCGATTCAATGACAACTAACAACAACAACAACAAATGTAGCTGACTGAAATGCAAGTCAATGAAAATCCAAACAGTACATAAATCCTTCAGGAACACTGCTTTATAATAAAAATAGTAACTACATAAATATATAATACAAACAATTCCTAACTAATACTAGCTGATATTCACAAACTGTTATTTAAAATACACAAAACAATGCTATAAATAGCTCTTAGTCAACTTACCAAAAGCTATTTAACCCATGTTGTTGTTGTTGTTAGGTGCTGTCAATTCGGTTCCAACTCACAGTGACCCTGTGTGCCACAGAATGAAACACTGACCAGTCCTCCATCATGCTCACAATCGTTGTTATGCTTGAGCTCATTGTTGCAGCCACGGTCAATCCATCTTGTTGCGGGTCTTCCTCTTTTCCATTGACCCTGTACTTTACCAAGCATGATGTCCTTCTCCAGGGACTGATTTCTCCTGACAACATATCCAAAGTATGTAAGACGCAGTCTCTCCATCCTTGCCTCTAAGGAGCATTCTGGTTGTACTTTTTCCAAGACAGATTTGTTCGTTCTTTTAGCAGTTCATGGTATATTCAATAGTCTTCGCCAACACACTTCAAAGGCGTCAATTCTTCTTCGGTCTTCCTTATTCATTGTTCAGCTTTGGATTGGGTCAGGCACACCTTAGTCTTCAAGGTGACATCTTTGCATTTCAACACTTTAAAGAGGTCCTTTGCAGCTGATTTGCCCAATGCAATGCGTCTTTTGATTTCTTGACTGCTGCTTCCATGGCTGTTGATTGTGGATCCAAGTAAAATGAAATCCTTGACAGCTTCAATCTTTTCTCCATTTATCATGATGTTGCTCATTGGTCCAGTTGTGAGGATTTTTGTTTTCTTTATGTTGAAGTGTAATCCATACTGAAGGCTGTGGTCTTTGATCTTCATCAGTAGGTGCTTCAAGTCCTCTTCACTTTCAGCAAGCAAGGTTGTGTATCTGCATAACACAGGTTGTTAATGAGTCTTCCTCCAATCCTGATGCTCCGTTCTCCTTCATATAGTCCATAATGTTCATATAGTCCCATAATGTCTATAAAATAATGTGCCTACTATTGAGGCAATATGAAGTATTCATGGGTTTTGGAGTCCAACAGATCTGGGTTTGAAATTTTACTCAACTGCAAATTAACCATGTGATTTTCAGTAAGTTACCTTAACTTCTCCAAAGTCCGTTTTCACATCTATGAATTAGGGGTAATGATGGTAACTGGTTCATACATCTGTGTTGATTGAATAAGTTAATTCAGATAAATTGTCTAACAGTTTCCACTGTATAAAATGCCCTCGATCATGTTTAGCTTTCAGTAATATTACTAATAGTAGCTCAACTCTATCTAATAACTTTCTATACCTAAGTGAGAGGTGGCATCTCTCTAGAAAAACCTATCCTCAGATATTGCTCTTATGAGGACTGGTAGATCCAGATTGAGATTCTCCAACACATGGCTATATGTGTACTTGTAGTTTATTTGTAAATCAAGTCTTTATTATTCAAAATCTGTCTACATGAGCAATAAAGGCTAAGCCAACAAATATACATAACAGGGAAGCAGAACAACTGAAATCAAACTTTTGTAGTCTGTAGGATGGGCCACTCAGGACACAGTCACTTTGCCACAGAAAGTAGTTTTTGATGTTTCCTGGTGTGTTGATGAGCTTCATTAACAACAACAAAATATTGGACCAAAAGGTTTGACTATGTGGTTCTCTGGGTTTAGTGGTTAAGTGCTATGGCTGCTAATCAAAAGGTCGGCAGTTCAAATCTGCCAGGCGCTCCTTGGAAACTCTATGGGCCAGTTCTACTCTGTCCTATAGGGTTGCTATGAGTCGGAATCGACTCGATGGCAGTGGGCTGGGGGGCTATAGTCATTATCACTCAAAAGTGAATTTCAGCTAGAGATCCAAAAAAAGGGTGTCTGTAATACTCAGTATTTTATGGAGGTCATGTCTAATCTGTTTTAGTTTTAAAGCACAACTACCAGATTTCCTCCGACTATTTGCAAAGGAGAATCAATTCTTATTTACCCAGAAGAACTGATAAATCTTAGCCAATTCTCTGGTTCGTGACTTATTAAGAATTGCAAATCTTTCTCTTTCAATGTGCCTAGCCATTCCATAGCTCATTAACACCCATGTCAAAGAGCATATACGGAAATGGAGTAAAATGAAATGCTTACCAATCTGATGGACTATTTTTTTACTGACTTGGTAAATTATATGGCATGTTAGGAGGTGGCAATCATTGACTAAAATTAAATTTTTGGAAGCTCTACTGATTTCGCACATCAATGTCACTCTGTCTCAACACCTACATTAAAAAATCCTAAACAAGATACCCATAAAAATCTAGTAATAGCAGCCTTCCTATAGTGTTAAATTTTAATCGAATTTGAGCAAGATCAGGTCTCTAACATCCCTGTAATGAATGAATGAGTAAATAAATCCAACAATAATAAAAAATACAAAAATAAGTTAAAAATCACTTATAAATCTCTACCTTAAAATATTTGCATGAGTTATATGTTTGCTCTTATGTATGCACATATGCATGTGTGTATGCATATATGTGTAAAACTCTGACCTCCACAGCTCAGATCCTTCCATTCCTACTCCCCAGAGGTAAGCACTGTTAACACTTTAGTTTGTGTTCTTCCTGTTATTGATATCAATATAGAGGTAGCTAGCTATAGGTATATAAGAAAATATATGTTTTATTTTAAAAAGGGATTGAATTATAATTTACCATCCTCACTTAACAATAAGACATGGACAACTTTCCAGACCAGCACATATGGCTCTATCTCATTCTTTTAGAATGGTGATATGGTATTCCATGGAACAGTTGTATCATTCCCCTATTAATGTGCATTTAGGTTCTTGCCAGTTTCTTGTTGTTTGTTTGTTGTTGTTGTTTAGTTGTTTGTTTCACTATTACAAGCAATGCTTCAATAGTTATCCGTGTGGATAAGTATTTTTACTTGTCAGTTTTATTATTGCTTTCTCTAAGAACAGAATTTTATAGGTGAGGCTTCTGGTCACGGGGTAGTATATTTTAAGTTTTAATAAATACTTTCCAATTGCTTTCTAAATAATTTGTGCCAATTTACACTCCCTCCCTGCTAACAGTGTGTGAAAGCACTCTGGCACTTCTACTTTCCTGGATTGGAAAACATCCCCTTTTTTATCTCAGAGATTAACTGGTAAGGGTATTACCTCTGCAGATACAGTAATCAGTGTGTGTGTGTGTGTGTGTATGTGTGTTTTCTATTTCACATCTATATTTACATACTATCCAGGTTTGGACATATTTTAAATGTATTGGAAGTATGGACTATGTCTAATACAAATGATATAAACCCCATGGGAACAAGCATTCTGTGGTGTCATGCATTCTGTGGACAGCTCAGCAACTGTTTGTCTTGATGTTGAGAACAGCATTCTGCCAGAGTCTGTGCTGACAGACAACATTAGTCATCCAGTCTGTTCTACAGGGCTGAACTATTTGTTGAAAGAAGCCATTAGCAGTAATAAAGCAATGTGATACTAAGATAATTTTTCTTGAGTTTCCTAATGCTAAACAAACACATACCCTGTCACAGCAGCCAGTAAGCAGTATGAGACATACTGCTTACCAGTGCTTGCAGGTGGCAGCAAAATCGATTAGCTTTTCTTCTATCCGTGGCAAGTTAGTGATATCGACCAATTTTATAAAACTACATGACATAAGCAAAACAAAAGGCATCTTTGGTTCTGTACTTTCCATGGGAAGTCTCTCAACTAGCTCAGCTCTCCATGCCTCATTGTAAGAAAAGAAAACTTGATTAATAGCCTACCTTCCTCTGAGGTGCCCAAAGTACTTTTATCAGGATTATCTCAGGTCTCACCATACCTGAGATCCATACACAAATCATGTATTTATCTTGAAAAAGTCATATAAAACCAAAAATGGACCATATGTTACCTTCAAAATAAAGCAAGATATGTATTGAATTGTTTACTATGTTTGTAGCAGCATTTTTAAAAATAATTTCAGAAAGTAAGACACAACTGAAGTGTTCAGAACTTGTTTATTGATTAAATGAGTTATGCCACAGCCTAAGGGTAGAATATTTTACAGCCGTTATTAGCAAAAAGTGATACTTTGGAATACTTCATGAAATGGGGACTTATTCATGGTAGGCTCTTTAGTTTACAGAAGAAGCGTGTATAAATGTATTATGAATAATAAGATCTAATTTAGTAAAACAAAATGCATTTAAATATTCAGAAATAAGGCTATAGGCTAAGAATAGTTATTGCTGAGAGGTAGGATAGTAAGGGGCCCCTGGTGGCACAGTGGTTAAGAGCTCAGTTGCTAATCAAAAGGTCAACAGCTTAAACCCACCAGCTGCTCCTTGGAAACCCTGTGGGGCAGTTCTACTCTGCCCTATCGGGTCTCTATGAGTCGGAATTTATTCAGTGGCAATAAGTTAGGATTGTAAGAGATTTATATTTTCTTTTTTTAGTTTTTCCAAATATTCTACAATACGTAGTTCCACGTATACTTATATAAGAAAACCAAGAATATTTTAACCATCAGATGATAAGACACTTTAACGGGTTACCAAGGAAAGTTATAAGGCTTCCATCCTGTTCTTTTTTTTTTTTTTTAAGAAAATAACAGGTTTAGACATATGTTCTTTTCTGGGTGTGGGTAAGTTGGACTCCGTGATTTACTTGGGCTTTGGTACAATCAGACCCAGGTACAAATCCCAGCTCTGCTGCTTATGGGCTAAATGACTTTGTATCACTTGCATCACCCATTTGAGCCACAATTTTTCTCATCTATTAAATGGACATAATAACATCAACCCTGCAGAGTTTTCATGGGAATTAAACAACATAATGTAAGTAAATTCATTTAGCACATGCCTGGTACATATTAGGTATGGCAGACATGGGTTATCTGTTGACCAAACACGTTTCCCTATCCTAGGCACACAGTCTATATTTCCCAGGCTCAGTTACAGTTAAAGGTGGTAATTTTACAGCATTGTGGTTATTGTAATGCAGGTTGATGTGATGTATACCAGTTCCATGCCTGGCCTCTAATAAAAAAAAAAAAAACCTCCTGTAAAATCCTCCACTCTTATGGAAGTCAATCCTATTCGTTGAAGGTTGAAGATCCTCCAACAGCCTGGGTTCTGAAGTTACTAGATGAAGACTGCTTCCTTCACCTATTGAACTTTACAAGAACAATAAATTCTATTGTGCAAAGCCATTGAAATTCTTAATTTTATTCATCACAGCAGCTAGTGTTACTTTAACTAATAGAATAGGTGCTCAATAAATGATAGCTATAACCATTTTTTTAATAACCATTGCTAGCATCTCTCCTAATTCTAAGACTTTCCCATTTTACAACTGAGTTGAGATGCAAGGGATTGTGTGAGGGTGAGGGTCAAAATTTAAAAGACAGTTGATAGCCAAGCTGTAACATGACTTGTGGTCACTGGGAAGTCACTTGATTCCCAAAATAGGACTGGACCTCAGGGGAAGAAAAAGCTCATATAGAGTAGCAATGCTTCAGAGAAGGTACATGATATCATTGTCATAGCCATCCTAAGGTTTACAAAAACCCTCTTATATAAAGGTAAAGCTAGCATAACATCTCCAAAAATATGTTATAGGTGCTGCCATCCAGAGTTTAAATATGTGAACCTTTTTACTTTCTACACAGTATAGAGTCAAACTGTTGCAAAATTAAACTATGTGTTGCCTTTGCCTTTAGAATGAGTCATGAACTCAAAGGTCTGGCTAGTTGTGGTCATGAAAGGTTCCTTAGACTCATTCCCCAGAGCAAGATGCCTTTCGGTGTTGAGGTAAGTAATTCCCGCACATGTGTAGTTTATAAAGCCCTTTGGGATGCAAAGGTCTCTATAATTGTCAGATGTTCTTTAGATTATTAGACAGAAAGGCAGGATAAAAGTGGTTCCAAATGCTGCAAGGCTCTAAGGACATAGCCAGTGCTCTGTAATAAAAATTGCAGTAAGCCATGCAAACTCTCTGCTACAGGCCTTATAATGAAAGTTCAGTTTTTGATTGCCCTTCCTGTAAAGTCTTAGTCTTATTTGGGAATAGAATCTGTGCCCTAAGTTGGTATACAATGATCAGATGCTGATAACCTCAGCTATTTTTGAAACCCGGTGAAAATGTCTCCTGCTTTCAGACACTTGAAGTGAACATTTCAAATCCCTATAAGAAAGATGTATGTAATTACATTACTGTGTAATAAATGCTGTTGGATATGAAATGCAATAGGTTTCAGGAGAAGGGTCCAAAAATTTCAATACACAATGATACATTCTCAGTTCTGCAGTTCAAAACGAGATAGAAAATGACACAGTCTTCTGATCCACATTAGAGGGAAAAAGCCTCAAGCAATAAACTGATGCTATGAGTAGTAAAAAAATATATATTTGAATGCTACAGTGTGATTATCAAATATGCGCACCACCATCCCCAAACAGGGTTGAATGTTTAAAGGGGGCATTACAGAACATTAGCCACGAGTGAAAGTTATAACTAACTAGGTCAGAGTGTTCAGAGTGCCAAAAATCAGAATGCCTACAGTAGGGCAGGAAAATGTCACCAGCCCACAAGAAGCAAGAGATGACTCCACAAAATTTGATCATTCTAAATGATGGGATTGTTGGAGGTAAGCAAGAATATTGATTCCTGGTAGTTAAAAAGTAAAAATAAAGATAACTTACCTGCCCCAGAGTTTTCCCCAAAACTATACCCCAAATAAATTAAAGCAATTACCAGTCCAGTAGCTGTGAAAATTGTGTTGAAGAGAGGTTCCTTCTGTCAATATGTCTTCTGTTTTTCTACTACCTGCCAGGCTTCCAATTTCCTACTGTGAAATAGCTGTATATCATTTGAAAATCTAGAGATCAGTTTAAGTGTATTTTCTGAAGTTTAGAATAAAAGTTACCTGATTATGCCTATGTCTTTTTCTTCCCTTACTCCTTGATGTAATAGTTCATTGCTTCAGATTTATTTACTAAATACTACATCTTTGTTATTCCAAAAAAGAATTTATTTTATGTAAAAACAGTCACTCTAAAACATATAAAGAGTCCCCTTTTCCAGTTGTCTGCACGTAGCTCTTCAAATAGACTTATCTGACCATTTTGAAGGGAACTTATAGGCTGAAAATAAAAATATGCAGATCATTTGGGCCAGGAGGCCTGACCTGGTAGCAGTGATCAGGCAAAGTGGCCGATGGGGTCTGTGGGGGTCCCAAATAAATAGCATCCTTCTTCACCACTTTAACTTATTTTAAAAGCTATTTTGGAGGATGTAGCTTAGTTTAAAAACTAAACAGCTTTCTAATATTGAAACTCAGAATTAGTCAGTTTATCCCCTTCTAGTCACATCTTCAGTAGACTGGGATAAGTGCCCCCACATGAGAGCAGAGGAAAATGCATCCATTTTGCAGAAGGCCAATTGCCTAGAGGAAAACGAAAGCAGGGTGAAGTTTGCTCAATTTTTGCTTCCAAATTTACCAATGAAATCCATCCAGCAGAGGAATGAGTGAGGGGACAAAGAGAAATCAGGAGTGATATAGCTAGTAAACCTCCCTCCACATGGAAGAAACCATCAGAGTGAGGAATAATTCATACCATATAGTGTCCAAAAAGAATTAAGCAGTCTTTGAAGAGTAGCCTTGCCAACTCAAATATATAAACATCAATCTCCATCCGCCCCTTGCTGCTGCCACCTGAGGAAGCAGCACTGAAAATCAAAACTCAGCTTCTTGACGTATTTTAACTTCTAGCTTCAAAGAACAGCCAGGTATAATTTTTGAAAAGACAGAATCAGTCAGCCTGCAGCTGGCCTGGATGATGTTCCATTCAAAGGCCTATAAAAAAACAGATTTTATAGGGATGGTTTAAAGAAATATACTTTAATGAAGGAGCAGGCTTAAGGGAAAAAAGGACAGATGTTGAGGCAGTTCAAAACTAGTAATAGTGGGAAGCTATTACTACCTGTGAAAAACACAAACAACAACATTGCCATCAAGTCAATTTTGACTCATAGCGACCCTATAAGACAGAACAGAACTGCCTCATAAAGTTTCCAAGGTGGATTCAAACTGCTGGCCTTTTGGTTAGCAGCCAAATGCTTAACCACAGTGCCACCAGGGCTCCATTGCCACCTTAAGAACAAAGGAAAGAGCGTCACCGGAACCCAGTGACAACCGGAGCAATGGAGGTAGGAGGAACTGCCTCGTGGGAGCTATAGTGGTAGAAGGACACAGGTGCTCACAGAAAAGTGGAGCCAAAGGAGGGAGGTAGAAGGGAAGAAATACCTCTACTTCTATCTACCCCTACCTTCCAATACCTTGCAATTGAATCTCACTGCCTGAATCCTATAGGATTCAGTGGTAACTGTAAATTCTGTGAACTAATTATTGGAGTCATGGCTGAAAGGTCTTCACTCCAGCCCTGTCTCTCAGATGGGCTTGTCCGAAAATAATGCAGACTTAAGGCTGTCTAGTCATTTTCCTCATAAACATTGCCAGAAGGAAATGCCACCATTTCTCATAGTAAAGCAATTGCAGGCATGTTATTTCATCTGATTTGGTAGAAGTTTGTCTTCTTGTCTCTCCTATTACATTAGAAAAAAAAAAAAAAATTTAGAGGGTATGCTTTTTTAATATGTATTTGGAATAACTTCACTACTATACACACTGGGTGAATTAGTTTCCTGTTTCTAGATAATAAATTATCATAAACTTAGATTCTTAAAAGAACACAAATTTATTATCGCAGTTTCTGTGGGTCAGAGGTCCAGCATGGTGTGACTAGGTAGCTGAAATCAAGGTGTCATAGGTTGAGTTCTTGTCTGCAAGCTCTGGAGAAAACCTGCATCCAAGATTATTCTTGTTACTGGCATAATCCTGTTACTTAAGATTTTAGGACTGAGGTCTGTGCTTTCTTACTGGCTATCAGTCAGAGGTCAATCTCAGCTCTTAGAGGTCACTCACGTTCGTTGCCATATGGCCTCCTCCATCTTCAAGCCATCAATGATACACCAAATCCTTCTTACGTTTCAAAGCTCTGACTCACTCTGACCTCCAGAACCAGATTTAAAGGGCTCATGTGACAAGGTCAGGCCCATCTGTAACCTCCCTATCTGAAAGTCAATTGATTTGGGGCCTTAATTATATCTGCAAAACCCCATTTGTTATAAAATGTAACACAATCAAGAAGATAATATCTCATCATATTCACAGATCCCACCTACACTCAAGGTAAAGACTGACATTCACATCCGAGGGCAGAAATTTTGGAAGTCATCTTAGAATTCTGCCTACCACACTATGAGAGGCCAGTAAATTCTTATTGATATCACCTAATACCTTCCTCCCTTAATTCTGAATTGTCCTCTCCTTTAGCCTCCAGTAAAACAAAGCATGTTGGCTAATCATTATCTTTAAAATGCACAACAATGTTCTTGCAAACTTATTAAATCATATCTCATAACTTTTGATCTTCTGATTAATTTCAGCTTTTTTGTTCTTTCTCCATATATTCACTTTTGAAACACTTTTGTATTTCTATTTCTCTCCTCTCAATATTCTTCTTCTTTTTTTTTTTTGTTAAATCTCTCTTACATTTGGTAGCCAAGGTTTGTTCTTAAAGTCACTTACCCTAGAACAGTCCTTTAGTATATTTGTAAGCTTTCTTCACTGGTTGATTGTTGTTCCAGTGGTAGCTTTAGTCCTTGAAAGGGTAGGTATGGCCATAGAAAATTAAATTTAATCACTAGAGAAACCTTGATTTGTTTGATCAAGTAACTAACAATATTGGTTATATAGTAGTCATGACAGAGGAAGGGAGTAAGTAGACAAGAGACTGTGCTAGGAACCACAAACTTTGAATATTAGCTTTCATGGTGACATTGAGTCACCACATGATGCTGGAGAATGCCTAAGATCTTGTTCATTTCAGTAATTTCAGCTATGCAAGTGGTTTTCATGATTTTCGATTCCTACTAAGACTTCTTAATTTCCTTGAGAATGAGTGAAAAAAAATCTATGGATAAGCAGTGCATTGAACCCTTTTTTATTATTAAAATCAAATCATCAGCTGAAAATCACTTACAAGTAACAATTGAATTATAGTTAAAACTTTTCTGATTTTTTTTTCCTTCTTTGGTAATTAATCTGCTTAAACTATTGGCTCTGTGGGATCTCTAAATTAGTGTTAAGATGGAAAAAGAAATTGTTCCAAAAAGCATCACATAATCCAACTGCCAATGAGTATATTTTTCTTGATAATTTTAGTTGACTGTCTATAACACATACACCACCTCCATGTGAGGGAAGGCATGTCAAGGACTGTCTCACTGTTTTGGCAGACACTGCTGTTGTTCACCAAAATTTAAAATCATGCCTTGAGGTGCTCCAAAGAGAAAGCATACATACAAATTATTTTTAATGTTTTCTATTTGTTACAAGATTACCTTTTGTTGTGTCAGGGCCGGATTACCCAATAAGCAAGGTATACACTGGCTTATTTGTGCATATTTACTAATCTTTAGTAAGCAATTGTACATGGATTTCTCTGATGTGGTGAAACCCATGGGAAATCGTTCACTACAGATTAGTAGTAAGCACAAGTAAACTCGTGCATACCTTGCTTAACGTAAACCAGTGCGTACCTTGCTTACTGTTTAATCTGCCCCTGTGTGTGGTACATAAGGTGTCATAATTGAAACCAATCCTAGTTATATTTCCCAGGCTATATGAAATTAGTGAATGACCTGGGAGGGGGGGAAGGAATTCACCTTAGTCAATGTGCTGTATCAAAAGTGTTCCACAATTTTTGCCTAGGCTATTATTATGTAAGGAATAAAGCAGTGAATAAACATGATATAATGTTTTGAACAGAAGTGTTCTGGGTTGCTTTACTAAATAAGACAAAACACAAGAATAGATAATGGGAAGCAGAGTTGTTAACCTCCGAGTCATTGTTGAAATACAAGCCAGATCATTGGTGACCAAAAGCTATTACTAAGTGATGATGTGTTGTGACCTATGAGAAATAAGGCTGCCCACTTGCTATTCTACATCGAGGGGCACTGTTTTTTGGAATTAATGGGCACAAGTACTTATCCTCCTCACCTCTAGGGGTCGACCTTTTTCAATGGGGTTATGGCCCATTGATATGACAGTGGGGAAAATTGCAATGCAGACACCTCTGTGTGACTTGCTATAGGCAGTTGCCATTGCGTCAAATTTCATTTGACCCAGGGTTATCTGAAAAGTTTGATCAAATTAATGCACTTGGGCATGAATAATGCATGGTCTCCTTTCCCAAATGAATTGTAGAAAACTTTACAGAGGGACAGAATGGAAAGACAAGAAACACTAATCAATGCTCTATCAGCCACCTGTGGGTGACTAAGAATCATTAATTAAAGTTCCATTCAACTATAGACAAAAACAGCAACTACTGTGACTCCAATTGTTTCATTAGAAGCAAGAAAAATCAGGCATACACATACACAGACACAAAGGGAAAGGTACCTGCTCCTGATCTACTGAGCAGCACCCCCATACATGCTTGCAAACACACACAACACACACATACACCAGATAGTGGCTACAATTAATTCTATGGGATATTACTACTGACAGATTTTTAACTACATTTCTTAGAAGAAAAAAAAAACAAAGACTGAAAAATAAGTTTAATTGGGCTAAACCTAGGCAGGGTATATAGTCTCTAGTTCACCACAAGGCATACTGCTCCCTACTATCCTGCATCAGGCTTCACACATGCCCAGTGTATATCTGGCCATTAAAGCATTTGAACTTGCAATTCCAGTAATCAGTGGATTGCTGGACACACCCCATACTCCCTCTGCCTTTTCTGTTGGAACTCTTGGAGAACTATGAGTTCCAAAGCTACATTGCCTGAGTTCCAAACTTTGTTATATCACTTACTAGCAATGTGATCTTGGACAAAAGACTCAAATTTTCTGAGCCTCAGTTTCCCTGACTATAAAATGAGGATGGAGGTAACATTAATACCTAACTCACAGCATTGTTGTGAAGATCGAAGTGTGGTAGGACAGTACCTAGAACTAGTAAGCTCTACGTAACTGATTGTTATTACTTTTCTTTCAAAGGAGAAGTGGGGTGTTCTTGAACTTTCTGGAGGTGAAAAGGAGATGGCAGAGGAGGATAGAGGAAGCCAAAGGAGAGTAAGCCTTAATCAGATTAATTATATGTGGGCCAAAAATGAAAACCAAATGAACGTGGGGTAAGACAGTATTTTTGTTAAATGAAGATATTAAATCTTATTTCAGTTTCTTTGAGCCTTTTATAAGATTTTAAGTGGGACTGATTCTCCCCCTGAAGGCAGTTTTTTGTTCATTTCGTTGTCAGCATAAATGACTTTCACTCATCTGAATGCACTCATGAGATCTATCTGACAGTTTCGTCTCCTGAAAAAACTGTTTTGTATAACACATGCTTTTATCATTTAAGTTTTCTTGCTATTGGAAATCAAGACATGTCCAAAAACAATCTAATTTTGAGTTTTACTTTTAATGGAGGTTTTAATGTCAGTAATTTGTCAAGGAATACACAGCAGTTCAGAAACCTATTTCAGTGTGATTGAGAAAATATTCATTCATGCCAGCAAGATGCCAACGTTCTTTGTGTGAGACATACATGAAAATGGTTCTAGTAGTTTACACTAGTGATTTCCCAAGCGGGTGGAAAGAGGTCACCATGAATTGCCATGGCAGTGTTTTAAAAAGATGAAGCAGTAGAATCGAGATTTCTAAATCTGACATGTGGTCTTCTCCACTTTAAGTAAAGATCAGTCAGGATGAGCTAGATTATGGTGAGGGAACAAACAACCTCAAAGCTCTGTGGCTTAACACAATAAATGTTTTATTTCTCTTTCATGCTACATGTCCAATACAGGTCAGAAGGAGACTTTTGCTGTTTGTAGTCACTCAAGAACCCAGGCTTACAGAAGCTCTATCTCAACAGTTGTGACAATGGGAAGGAAATGTGGAAAATCATGCTCTGGATATTGAGGTTCCTGCCCGGAACAGACACATGTCTTTCCTGCTCACATTTCATTAGCAACAGTAACATGGCCATGCTTAATCTCAAAGGGGCTGGGAAGTACAATCCTACCGTGTGCCAGGAATGATGAGAACCAGGATATTTACGAACAGACCTAATCACTACCACAGGTGCTCATCTAATTTACAAGAAAATTAGAAGTCTGTGTCACATTGTGGGGCTTTTAGAAAAATCAAGTCTGATTGCTTCTCTTCAATACCATTTCTTAGCCTGGGTTCCCAGAAACCAAAAGTCTGTGCGACTAATGTATTGTTGTTATTATGTGCTATCAAGTCAGTTCTGACTCATAGTGCCCTATAGGATGGAGCAGAACTGTCTCACAGGGTTTCCAAGGAGCAGCTAGTGGATTTTAACTGCTGACCTTTTGGTTAGCAGCTGAGCTCTTAACCACTACGCCACCAGGGCTCCGACAAATGTATTGGAAATGAAACTTCAGTGTAGTATGGGGGAAATGAAAAAGACAGTAAGGTAGGAGAATAGGGAGGCTAAATACGAGAGGATGCATTAATATAGTGCTGTTATTGTTGTTAGTTGCTATCAAGCCCAATGGATCACTTAATCTTTTGGAACTATATTCTGAGAAATCCTATAAACGATTGCATCTCAGGACAGTGTGGCAGAGAAAGGAAGGAGAATTTGTCCACTGGGTCCTGTCTTCCATTGACAAAATTTTGCTCCTAGGGGCATTGAATCCCCTGTACACATAGCCAACTGTTTGGGTTTTATGTCACCTCTTGCTTTACCCACAATAGACAATCCCTGGAGCAGTAGTCTAGAGGCGAGAGGAGTAAGCATAAAAATAAAGTATTAAAAACTGTTAGGTGTCTCTATATGAAGTTGGGAAACCCTGGTGGCATAGTAGTTAAGAGCTATGGCTGCTAACTAAAAGGTTCGCAGTTCAAATCCACCAGGCACTCCTTGGAAACCCTGTGGTGCAGTTCTACTCTGTCCTATACAGTCTCTATGAGTCAGAATCAACTTGACGGCAAAGGGTTTGTTTGTTTGTATGAAGTTGGGCTGTTCTCACTCTGATTTGGCTATCAAAGCGGTGGCTAGGGTGAAACAAGTGGCTGTAAGCCCTGGAGACAGGTGAAGCCTACAGGATCTAAGGTGGCACCTAATAACTTTCTGCTAAAGCCCCACAAAAGGGCGTAATTCTTTTAAAAGTTATGATTTCCCATCAAAACTCAAATACTATGGTATTTCATATTTGATCAAATAATCGATCCCACAGAAAGGTTGCAAAACACAGATAAGAATGAGCTTTACTTCCCATACTGTCTCCAATAGGAAGCTGTTGAAAGTACTCAATCAATGTTTGTAAATTAATAAACATTTAAACGCTGGCGGCGTACTGGTTGACAGCTACAGTGCTAACTAAAAGATCGGCAGTGTGAATCCACCAGGTGCTCCTTGGAAATGCTGTGAGGCAGTTCTATTCTGTCCTATAGGGTCGCTATAGTTGGAATAGACTCCACGGCAATGGGTTTGGTTTTTGGTTTCTGGTTATAAATAATTAATGGTTACAAAACATTTTTTCCTAAAAGCTGTCATTTTAGTAGGTAAAAGAATAAAATACGTTTTTTTTTATTGTGCTGTAAGTGAAAGTTTACTGTTCAAGTTAGTTTCTCATAAAAAATTTTATACACGCATTGTTACGTGATCCTAGTTGCTCTCTCTGTAATGTGACAGCACACTCCTCCTTTCCACCCTGTATTTCCCGTGTCCAAATATTCAACAAGCTCCTGTCCCTTTCTGCCTTCTCATCTCACCTCCAGACAGGAGCTGCCCCTTTAATCTCATAGATCTACTTGATCTAAGAAATACATTGTTCTCAAGTATCGTTTTATATCTTATTGTCCAGTCTAATCTTTGTCTGGAGTTGGCTTCGGGAATGGTTTTAGCTTTGGGCTATCAGAGAGTCCAGGGTCCATGTCTTCTGGGGTCCCTCCAATCTCAGTCAGACCATTAAGTCTGGTCTTTTTATGAGAATTTGAGGTCTGCACCACACTTTTCTTCTGCTCTGTAAGGGACTTTCATTGTGTTCCCTGTCAGGGCAGTCATTGATGGTAGCTGGGTACTATCTAGTTCTTCTGGTCTCAGGCTGATGGAGTTTCTGGTTTATGTGGCCCTTTCTGTCTCTTGGGCTCATATTTACCTTGTGTCTTTGGTGTTCTCCATTCTCCTTTGCTCCAGATGGCTTGGGACCAATTGATGAATCTTAGATGGTGACTTGCTAGCGTTTAAGACCTCAGATGCCACTCACCAAGCTGGGATGCAAAACATTTTCTTAATAAACTTTGTTATGCCAATTGACCTAGATGTCCCCTGAAACCATGGTCCTCAGACCACTGCCTCTGCTACTCTGTCCCTCAAAGTGTTTGGTTGTATTCAGGAAACTTCTTTGCTTTTGGTTTAGTCCAGTTGTGCTAACTTCCCCTGTATTGTATGCTACCCTTCCCTTCACCTAAGATAATTCTTGTCCACTGTCTAGTTAGCGAATATCCTTCTCCCTCCCTCCCACCCTCGTAACCATCAAAGAATGTTTCTTCTGAGTTTAAACCTTTCCTTGAGTTCTTATAACAGTCGTCTCATACAATATTTATCCTTTTGCAACTAATTTCACTCAGCATAATGCCTTCTAGATTCCTCCATGTTATGAAACATTTCATGTCCTTCATATCTGTATAGCATTCCATTGTTGTTGAGGTGTTGCCGTATCTTGTAGATTTTAGAGATTAGACCCTTATTGGGTTTGTCTTACCCCAAAATTTTTTCCCAGTCTATAGGTAATCTTTTTACTCTTTTGGTGAAGTCTTTTGATGAGCGTAAGTGTTTGATTTTTAGGAGCTCCCAGTTATCTAGTTTCTTTTCTGGTGTTTGTGCATTGTTAGTAATGTTTTGTATACTGTTTATGCCATGTATTAGGGCTCTTAACATTATCTCTAATTTTTCTTCTATGACCTTTATCGTTTTAGATTTTATATTTTGACCCATTTTGAGATAGTTTTTGTGCATGATGTGAGGTATGGGTCTTGTTTCATTTTTTTGCAGATAGATATCCAGTTATGCCAGCACCATTTGTTAAAGACACTGTCTTTTCCCCACTTAACGGACTTTGGGAAATTGTTAAATATCAGCTGCTTGTAGGTGGATGAATTTATGTCTGGATTCTCAAGTCTGTTCCATTGGTCTATGTACCTGTTGTTATACCAGTACCAGGCTGTTTTGACAACTGTGGAGGTACAATAAATAGGTTCTAAAATAAGGTAGTGTGAGGCCTCCCACTTTGTTCTTTTTCAGTAATGCTTTACGTATCCAGGGCCTCTTCACTTTTCATATGAAGTTGGTGATTTGTTTCTCCATCTCATTAAAAAATGCCGTTGGAATTTGGATCAGGATTGCATTGTATTTGTAGATCACTTTGGGTAGAATAGGCATTTTGACAATGTTGAGTCCTCCTATCCATGAGTAGTAAGCTATGTTTTTCCACTTATGTAGATCTTTCTTGGTTTCCTGCAGTAGTGTCTTGTAGTTATCTTTGTATAGGTCTTTTACATCTCTGGTTAGATTTATTCCTACATGTTTTATCCTCATGGGGGCTATTGTAAATGGTATTGATTTGGTGATTTCCCTTTGGAAGTTCTCTTTGTTTTTGTAGGGAATCCAACTGATTTTTGTATGTTTATCTTGTATCCTGATCTCTTCTGAACTCTTCTATCAGTTCCAGTGTTTTCTGGTGGATTCTTTTGAGTTTTCTGTTTTTTTAAGATTATATCATCTGCAAATAGAGATATTTTTACTTCTTTCTTACCAGTTTGGATGCTTTTTATCTCTTTTTCTAGCCCAATTGCTCTAGCTAGGACCTCTTGCACAATGTTGAATAAGACTGGCGATAAAGGGCATCCTTGTCTGGTTCCTGTTCTCAAGGGAAATGCTTTCAGACTCTTTCCATTTAGGATAATGTTAGCTTCTGGCTTTTTATAAATGCCCTTTATTAATGTTGAGGGATTTCCTTTCTATTCCTATTTTGCTAAGACTTTGTATCATGACTGGGTATTGGACTTTGTCAAATGCCTCTTCTGCATCAATTGATAAGATCATGTGGTCCTTGTCTTTTGTTTTATTTATATGATGGATTACATTGATTGTTTTCTAATGTTGAACCATCCCCGCATGTTGGTATGAATTCCACTTGGTCATGGTGAATTATTTTTTTTGATATGTTGTTGAATTCTATTGGCTAGAATATTGTTGAAGATTTTCGTGTCTATGTTCATGAGGGATATAGTTCTGTAATTATCTTTTTTTGGTGGTGTCTTTACCTGGCTTTGATATCAGGGTTATGCTAGCTTCATAGAACGAGTTTGGGAGGAGGAGTAGTGATATTAACTCTTCTCCGAAAGTTTGACAGAATTCTCCAGTGAAACCTCCAGGGCCAGGACTTTTTTTTTGGGGGGGGGGCTAGGAATGTTTTCATTATTCACTCTCTTCTTTTGTTATAGATTTATTTAGTGGTTCTACCTCTGTGTTAGTTTAGGTAGGTAGTGTGTTTCTAGAAACTTGTCCATTTTCTCAAGGTTTTTAAATTGGTTAGAGTACAATTTTTCATAGTATTCTCTTATGATTCTTTTAATTTCAGTTGAGTCTGTTGTGATATCAACTGCTTTATTTCTTATTCGGGTTATTTGCTTTCTCTTCTGTTTTTCTTTTGTCAGTTTGGCCAATGGTTTATCAATTTTGTTAGTTTTCAAAGAGCCCGCTTTTCATCTTGTTAATTCTTCCAATTGTTTTTCTATTCTCTATTTCATTTAATTCTGCTCTAATATGTATTCTGTGCTTTTTTTTTTGGTGCAGAAGGGCTGCTTTTGCTGTTCTCTTCCTATTTGTTCAAGTTGTAGTCTTAATGTTTTGATTTTGGCCCTTTCTTCTTTTTGGATGTGGCATTTATTTCCATAAATTGACCTCTGAGTACCGCTTTTGCTGTGTCCTGAGGTTCTGGTAGGATGTGTTTTCGTTCTCATTTGATTCTCTGAATTTCTTTATTCCATCCTTAATTTCTTCTACAACACAGTAGTTTTTGAGCAAGGTGTTCTTCAGTTTCCATGTGTTTGATTTTTTTTCCTTGGTGTTTCTGTTATTGATTTCCACTTTTATGGCTTTATGGTCAGAAAAGATGCATTGTAATATTTCAGTGCTTTGGATTCTGTTAAGCCTTGCTTTATGGCCTCATATGTGGTCTATTCTGGAGAATGTTCCATCTGCATTGGAAAACGAAGTATATTTGGCTGCTGTTGGGTGGAGGTTTCTGTATATGCCTATGAGATCAAGTTGGTTGATTGTGGCATTTACAACTTGCGTGTCTTTATTGAGCTTCTTTATGTTCTCTCCTTCACCAAAAGTGGTGTGTTGAAGCCTCTTAGTATTATTGTGGAGCTGTCTATTTCTCTTTTCAATGCTGTTAGAGCTTGTTTTATGTATTTTGGAGCCCTGTCTTGGGTGCGTAAATATTTCTTATGTTTATGTCCTCTCCTCCTGGTGTATTGACCCATTAATCATTATAAAGTGCCTTGCCTTATCCTTTGTGGTGGATTTTGCTTTAAAGTCTATTTTGCAGGAGATTAATATTGCCACTCCTGCTCTTTTTTTTTGTGCTTTAAGTGAAAGTTTAGTATCTCCTGCCAAAACTTATACACACCTTGCTATGTACTCTTAGCTGCTCTCCCCCTAATGAGACAGCACACTACTTGTCTCAACTCTGTATTCCCCATGTCCAATCAGCCAGCTCCTGTCCCACTCTGCCTTCTCATCTCGCCTCCAGGCAGGAGCTGCCCACATAGTCTCATGTGCCTACTTGAGCTAAGAAGCTCACTCCTCACCAGTATCATTTTCTGGCTTATAGTCCAGTCCACTCCCTGTCTGAAGAGTTGGCTTCAGAAATGGTTCCAGTCTTGGGCTAACAGAGGGTCCTGGGACCATGACTTCTGGGGTCTCTCTAGTCTCAGTCAGACCATTAAGTCTGGACTTTTTATGAGAATTTGAGGTCTGCATCCCACAGTTCTCTGGCTCCATCAGGGATTCTCTGTTGTGTTCCCTGTCAGGGCAGCCATTGGTGGTAGCCAGGCACCATCTAGTTCTTCTTGTTTCAGGGTGATGTAGTCTCTGGTTTATGGGGCCCGTTCTGTCTCTTGGGCTCATAGTTACCTTGTGCCTTTGCTGTTCTTCATTACTCCTTGTTCCAGGTGGGTTGAGACCAATTGATGACTCTTAGATGGCAACTTGCTAGCGTTTAAGACGCCAGACGCCACTCACCAAAGTGGGATGCAAATTGTTTTCTTAATATATTTTGTTATGCCTATTGACCTAGATGTCCCCTGAAACCAAGATTCTCAAACTTTTGTCTTTGCTACTCTGGCCTTCCAAGTGTTTGGTCGTATTCAGGAAACTGCTTTTGGTTTAGTCCAGTTGTGCTGACCTCCCCTGTATTGTGTGTTGTCTTTCCCTTCACCCTAAAATCATTCTTGTCTACTATCTAGTTAGTCAATATCCCTCTCCCTCCCTCCCTCCCCACCCTTGTAACCATCAAAGAATATTTTCTTTTGTGTTTAAACTTTATCTTGAGTTCTTAGAGTAGTGGTCTCATACAATATTTGTCCTTCTGCAACTGACTAATTTCACTCAGCATAATGCCCTCCGGCTTCTTCCATGTTATGAGGTTTTCACGAATTCATCACTGTTTCTAATTGTTGCATATTATTCCATTATGTGAATATACTATAATTTACTTATCCATTCATCCATTGATAGGCACCTTGATTGTTTCCAGCTTTTTGCTATTGTAAACAGTTCTGCAGTGAACATGGGTGTGCATATATCTGTTCATGTGATGGCTCTTATTTCTCGTGGATATATTCCAAAGAGTGTGATTGCTGGATCTTACAGTACTTTTATTTCTAGTTTTTTTAAGGAAGTGCCAAATCAATCTCCAAAGCGGTTGTACCATTTTATATTCCCACCAGCAGTGTATAAGTGTTCGAGTATCTCCACTACCTCTCCAACATTGTTCTGTGTTTTTTGGATTAATGCCAGCCTTGGTGTGAGATGGTATATCACTGTAGTTTTGATTTCCATTTCTCTAATGGCTAATGATAGTGAGCATTTCCGCATGTGTCTGTTAGCCACTTGAATGTCTTCTTTGGTGAAGTGCCTATTAGTATCTTTTGCCCATTTTTTAATTGGGTTATTTGTCTTTTTGTTGTTGAGTTTTTGCAGCATCATGTAGGTTTTAGAGAACAGATGCTGATCAGATTTCTCATAGAGAAAAAAATTTTCCCCGTCTGTAGGTAATCTTTTTACTTTTGGTGAAGTCTTTGGATGAGCATAAATGTTGGCTTTTTAGGAAGTTCCAGTTATCTAGCTTCTCTTCTGGTGTTTGTGCATTGTTAGTAATGTTTTGTATACTGCCATGTATTAGGACTCCTAGCATTGTCCTTATTTTTTCTTTCATGATCTTTATTGTTTTAGATTTTATATTTAGGTCTTTGACCCAATTTGAGTTAGTTTTTGTACATGGTGTGAGGTATGGGTCTTCTTTCATTTTTTTGCTGATGGTTATCCAGTTATGCCAGCAACATTTATTAAAGAGACTGCCTTTTCCCCATTTAACAGACTTTTGCCTTTTTTCACATATAAGCTGCTCATACATAAGTGGATTTATGTCTGGATTCTCAGTTCTGTTCCATTAGTCTAAGTATCTGTTTTTGTACCAGTACCATGCTGTTTTGACTACTGTGGTGTTATAATATGTTCCAAAATCAGTGAGTGTGAGAACTCCCACTTTGTTCTTCATTTTCAGTAATGCTTTACTTATCTGGGGCCTCTTTCCCTTCCATATGAAGTTGGTGATTTGTTTCTCCGCCTCATTAAAAATCACTTGAAGCTTAATAAAAGTTAATAAAAAAAAAAAAAAAACATCGTTGGAATTTGGATCAGGATTGCATTGTATCTATAGATCACTTCGGTAGAATAGATATCTTTACAATGTTTATTCTTCCTATCCATGAGCAAGGTATGTTTTTCCACTTATGTAGGTCTCTCTGGTTTCTTGCAGTAGTGTCTTGTAGTTTTCTCTGTATAGGCCTTTTAGGTCACTGGTTAGGTTTATTCCTAAGTATTTTATCTTCTTGGAGGCCATTGTAAATGTAAATGGTAATGATTTGGTGATTTCCTCTTCAAAGTCCTCTTTGTTGGTTTAGAGAAATCCAACTGATTTTTGTATGTTTATCTTGTATCCTGATAATTTGCTGAACTCTTCTATTAGTTTCAATAGTTTTTTTGAGGATTCTTTAGGATTTTCTGTGTATAAGATCATGTTATCTTCAAATAGAGACACTTTTACTTCTTCCTTACCAATTTGGATGCCCTTTATTTCTTTATATAGCCTAATTGCTCTGGCTAGGACCTCCAGCCACAATGTTGAAAAAGAGTGATGATAAAGAGCATCCTTGTCTGGTTCCAGTTCTCAAGAAGAATGCTTTCAGACTCTCTCCATTTTGGATGATGTTGGCTGTTGGCTTTGTATAAATGTCCTTTAATAAGTTTAGAAATTTTCCTTCTATTCCTATTTTCTTGGGAGTTTTTATCAAGAATGGATGTTGAACTTTGTCAAATGCCTCGTCTGCATCAATTGATAAAGTCAGGTGGTTCTTGTCTTTTGTTTCATTTATATGACAGATTACCTTGATTGCTTTTCTAATGTTAGGCCATCCCTGCATACCTGTTATGAATCCCACTTGGTCATGGTGAATTATTTTTTGATATGTTGTTGAATTCTATTTCCTAGAATTTTGTTGAGGATTTTTGCATCTAAGTTCATGAGGGATATAGGTCTGTTATGTTCTTTTTTTGTGGTATCTTTACCTGCTTTTGGCATCAGGGATATGCTGGCTTTATAGAATGAGTTTGGTAGTATTCCGTCCTTTTCTATGCTCTGAAATTCCTTCAGTAGTAGTGGTATTTAGTCTTTGAAAGTTTGGTAGAATTCTCCAGTGAAGCCGTCAAGGTCAGGGCTTTTTTTGTTGTTGGTAGGAGTTTTTTAATTACCGTTTCAATGTCTTCTTTTGTTACAGGTTTATTTAGTTGTTCTATGTCTGTTTGTGCTAGTTTAGGTAGATAGCATGTTTCTAGAAATTTGTGCACTTCTAGGTTTTCAAATTTGTAGCAGTATAATTTTTCATAGTAATCTTATATGATTCTTTTAATTTTAGTTTCTCTGTTGTGATATTGCCCATCTCATTTCTTATTTGGGTTATTTGCTTTCTCTCCTGTTTTTCTTTTGTCAGTGTGGCCAACAGTTTATCAAATTTGTTAATCTTTTCAAAGAATCGCCTTTTGGTCTTGTTAACTCTTTCAATTGCTTTTCTATTTTCTATTTCATTTAATATTGTTCTAAATTTTATTATTTTTTTTCTTTCGGTGCCTGAATGTTTCTTTTGTTGCTCTCTTTCTATTTGTTCAAGTAGTAGCGATATATATATATATATATATATATATATTGCCCTTTCTTCTTTTTGGATGTGTTCATTGATTTCTATAAATTGACCTCCGAGCACTGCTTTAGCTGTGTCCCAAAGGTTCTGATAGGAAGTGTTTTCATTCTCATTGGATTCTATTAACATCTTATTCCTTCCTTAATTTCTTCTAGGGTTATACCAGTGATTTTTGAGCAAAGTGTTGTTCAGTTTCCAAGTGTTTGATTTATTTTCCCTGCTTTTTCTGTTATTGATTTCTACTTTTATGCTTTTATAGTTAGAGAAAATGCTTTGTAATATTTCAATGTTTCAGATTCTCTTAAGGCTTGCTTTATGGTCTAATATGTCGTCTATTCTGGAGAATGTTCCATGTGCTTTGGAAAAGAAAGTATACTTGGTTGCTGTATATGTCTATTAGGTCAAGTTGGTTGATTGTGGCATTCAGATCTTCTGTGTCTTTATTGAGCATTCTGGATGTTCTGTCCTTCACCAAAAGCAGTGTGTTGAAGTCTCCTACTATTATTGTGGAGCCATCTTACTTTTCAACGCAGTTCGAGTTTGTTTTATGTATCTTGAAGCCCTGTTGTTGGGTGCCTAAATATTTAATATGGTTATATCCTCCTGGTATATTGACACTTTAATCATTATATAGTACCCTTCCTTATCCTTTGTGGTGAATTTAACTTTAAATTCTGTTTTGTCAGGAATTAATATTGCCACTCCTGCTCTTTTTTGATTTTTCTTTGCTTGACACATTTTTTCCATCCTTTGACTTTTGGTTTGTTTGTGTCTTTAAGTGTAAGGTGTGCCTCTTGTAGGCAGCACATAGATCGTGTTTTTGTCTATCCTTTCTGCCACTCTCTGTGTCTTTATTGGTGCATTTAGTCAGTTTACATCCAGCATAATTATGGATATGTATGATTAGTGCAGTCATTTTGATGTCTTTTTTTGTGTGTTGTTGGCATTTTCTTTTTTCCTCTTAATTTTTTGTGCTGAGAAGCTTTTCTTTGTATATTTTCTTTTCCTCTTTTTCTTGTTGTTGATTTTGTTTTTGCTGAGTCTTTATGTTTTTCTTGTATTGGTTGGTGTAGGCACAGGTATCTGGCTGCACTAGAGGGTCATTCACTGAGCAAGGCTGGTAGCTGACAGCTGCCCTTGAGTGACTATGGGGAAAGCGCATCCCTGTTCCCTAGAGCACACATATGGATGGGCTCTGCAGCCAGACTATGGACACCCAATTCTTTTGGCTGGGAGATACCACTTATCCTTTGACCCTTGTCAAGGGTGGCTAGGTGGCATGGCTGGAACTACCAGTCCTTAGGTCCCTGATGTGCGTAGCTGAGGTCCATGCTTAATAGGCAGAGCAGTGTCAAACATCAAAAACCTGCCTCTCTGCTGCACAGCTAAAACAGTTGAAGTCAGACCTCAGGCACATACAGTGTTGTACTGTGCCAAGAAGGGCCTAAGCTGCTGAAAAGGGCCCACACTGGTCCATGCAGGGGTGAAAAAGCATTCAAAGTCCGTGTACCACTTGTGCCTGGACAGGAGCTACTTCTGCCCTGTTCCGAGCTTAGGGGACCTGGCAAATCATTTTTTCCCCATTTGTTGATTTATTCCTTCTCCAAGGCTCTGAGAATGGCTCAGAGCACACAGTAGGACCTATCTCAGACCCAGGGAAATCGACCACTACTGATGCCAGCTCTGGAGCTAGGGCAGAGGGAGGAGGGATCAGATAAATGGGAAAGAGTTCTTTCGAAAGGGGTGTTTTTTCATCCATGTGGTAAATTGGACACAAGTACTTATCTTTTGCTGAGAGCAGTTTTTCGGTGATTCCAGAGGAGTGAGTAGACTCTGTGCCACTTGCTCTCTCTCACTGTGGAAAACACATACCAAAAGCTACTGCCAGCCCTGCGATGGTCACGCCAGGGGATCAGGCCTGAGGGGTGCCAGTTCCTGCCAAGTCGGGTCCAGCAACTCCTGGTTGCTTCTGAACAGTCTCTCCATTCCCTTGCCATTCAGTTCGATTTCTTAACTTTGCCTTTGATGTTCAGGGCTGCTAGCCTGTCATATACATAATCGATTCACTTTTTTTTCAGGTCTTTGTTGCAAGAGGAACCACAGGAAGTGTCTGACTACTCTGCCATCTTGGCCTCATCTCCTCATAGTCTCCTCCCTTTCTTTTTTGATTATTGTTTGCTTGATAATACTTTTTTCCATCCTTTGAGTTTTAGTTTCCTTGTGTCTTTAAGTCTAAGGGTTGTCTCTTGTAGGCAGTGCATAGACAGATTGTGTTTTTTATCCATTCTGCCACTCTCTGTCTCTTTATTGGTGCATTTAGTCCATTTACATTCAGCATAATCACGGATAGGTATGAGTTTAGTGCTATCATTTTGATGTCTTTGTGTGTGTGTGTTCTTGACAGTTTCTTTGTTTCATTTAATTTTATGTGCTGAGTCATTTTTCTCCATGTATTTTCTGTTCATTTTTTTCATTTTTGTTGATTTTGTATTTGCTAAGTCTTTATGTTTTTCTTGTTTTGTTGTGTAGGATTGTTAGTTTCCTTTGTGGTTACCTTAATATTACCTCTATTTTCCTAAGTTTAAACCAATCTTTTATTTCTTTATATTGCCTTGATTTCCTCTCTATTTCAAAGATCTATCACTGCATTTTTTATTCCCTCTTTTTTGTTTTAATATTGTCATCTTTTACATATTGACATCTCTGCTTCCCTATTTTCAGTGTTTTAGCTTCAATTTATTTTTGTGATTTCTGTACCTGGGTTGATATCTGGCTGCTCTGTCCTGTGTTCTCATCTTGGGTTATTATCTGATGTTATTGATTTTCTAACCACAAGACTCCCTTCAGTATTTCTTGTAAATTTGACTCTTTTTTTTTTTTTTTTTACAAATTCCCTAAACTTCTGTTTATCTGGAAATGCCCTAATTTCACCATAATATTTGAGAGACAGTTTTACTGGATATATAATTCTTGGCTGGCATTTTTTTTTCCTTCAATGCTTTCTATACATCATCTCATTGCCTTCTTGCCTGCATGGTTTCTGCGGAGTAGTCTGAGCTTAGTCTTATTGACTCTCCTTTGTAGGTGACTTTTCATTTATCCCTAGCCACTCTTAAAATTCTCTTTTTATCTTTGGTTTTGAGAAAGTTTGATTATAATATGTCTTGGTGACTTTCTTTTGGGATCTACCTTGTGTGGGGTTCAATGAGCATATTGGATAGATATATTCTCATCTTTTACGATATCAGGGAAGTTGTCTGGCAGCAAATTCTCAACAATTCTCTGTATTTTCTGTCCCCCCTCCTGTTCTGGTACTCCAGTCACTCATAGGTTATTTCTCTTGATAGAGTCCCACAAAATTCTTAGGTTTCTTCATCTTTTTAAATTCTTTTATCTGATTTTTCTTTAAATAAGTTGGTGTCAAGTGGTTTATCTTCAATCTCACTATTCTGACTTCTAGTATCTCAGTTCTGCTCCTATGACTTTTTATTTAGTTGTCTAATTCTGAAATATTATTGTTAATCTTGTGGATTTCTGTTTGTTGTCTCTCTAAGGATTCTTGCAGCCTGTTAAATTTGTCATTAAACTGTTCTCTAATCTTGTGAAGTCCCTCTATTACTTTGTCTGTGTGTTCCTTGGCTTGTTCTGCACTTTGCCTGATCTCCTTCCTGATCTCTTGAAGAGTTCTGTGTATTGATCCTTTGTATTCTTCCTCCAATAATTCCAGGAAGTTCTCTTTCTCTGGGATATTTCTTGATTCTTCATTTCGGGAGCTTGCTGAAGCCATCATGATCTGCCTCTTTATGTGATTTGATAAGGACCGTTGTCTCTGAACCTTCAATATGTTATTGTATTTATTTACTTTGTGTTTGCTTACTGTGTCCTAGCTTCTTTTTTTTGTTTCGATATGCTCAAATAGGCTGCTCGTGTGAGCTAGTTTGATTACTGCTGTCTTTGAAGCTCTAACATCCTGTCACTAGTTGTTAGGTCTGTCACTAGGTATGTGAGCCCAGGAGTACATTGACTTTTATGGATTCAGCCCAGGTGTCCTGGTAGTTGGTCACCAAGTGTGTGGTGTAGGCTCTCACCTACAGTCCTAGATGGGCAGGGATGATTGGTGTAGGTACAGGTATCTGGCTGCAGTGGGGGGTCACTCACTGAGCAAGGCAGGTCGCTGACAGCTGCCCTCGAGTGTCTGGGAGGAAAGTGTGTCCCTGTTCCCTGGAGTGCATAGGTGGGTGAGTTTTGCAGCCAGACTATGGGCACCCAATGCTGTTGGCTCTAAGGACTAGAAGACACCACTTATTCTTAGACCCCTGTTGAGCATGTCTAGGTGGCATGGATGGAGCCACCAGTCCTCAGGCTCCTGATGTGGGTAGATGAGGGCCCTGCTTAATAGGCAGAGCGGTGTCAAATGTTATGAACCTGCCTCTCCACCATATACCTGATATGGTTCAAGTTAGGCTTTGGGTTCATACCCTGTTGTACTGTGCTAATGAGGGCCTAAGCTGTTTAAATGGGCCCACATAGGTCTACGCAGAGGTGAAAGGCATTCAAAGACTGTGGACCCCTTATGCCTGTACCTAGGCAAATGAGCTGTGCCTGCCCTGAGTTCCCAGCTTAGGGAAGGTGGCAAATTATTTTTTTCTGTTTGTTCATTTGTTCCCTCTCCAAGACTGGGAGAATGCCTCAGGATGCATGATGGGTCCTACTTCTGGCCCAGGTGGTGCAGCAATCTCTGAAGCCTGCCCGGACCCTAATGCAGAGCAGGGGGACAGGTAAGTGGGAGAGAAGTTTTTCCGAAAGGGGTGTTTTTCAATCTACTCTGTAGGTTAGATGCATGTACTTATCTTTTGCCAATTGAGCACCACTTTTCATTGGTTCTGAAGGGTTGAGTAGATTCTCCACTGCTCAGCCTCTTCTGATGGCGAAAACATGCCCGAGCACCACTACTTGCCTCACAGTGCATGTCAACTGATCTGGCCTGCAGAGTGCTGATTCCCACTGGGCCAGGTCTGGTAGCTCATCTCTGCTTGTGAACCATCTCTCCCATCCCCTGCTGCTCAGTCTGATTCTTGATCTTTGCCTTCGATGTTCAGGGCTCCTAGATTGTCATATATAATCTATTCACTTGTTTTTTTTGGGTCTTTGTTGTAAGACAGAGTACAGGAAGCCTCTGACTACTCCACCATCTTGGCCCCGCCTCCTCAAAATTAAAATATTAATCAGTAAGCTTGAACCATTTGAATAACTCTCACTTCCCACTAACAGTGGGATAGAAATGGAAAATTCCAAAAAAAGTTTTGCAACATGGAAAAGTGAAAAGGTACTTAGATGGTAATAATGATGCACTAACATGAGTCCATGTTAGGTACAATAGCAACTGGGGTAAAAAACACCTCACAGGTTTTCCATGTAAATTTAAAGGTTTGGTATTTAAAAAAAAAAAAAGTTCATTTTTGGAAAAGGATAACATCATTGAATCTCTTCATTAGGTTTTCTCAGACTAAATGTTTAAAATTTCATTTGACTGGGACTCAACTCAATCATGCCTTGCTTAAAGAGATTTTTTTAAATAAATAAAGGAACAATTTCATTTAAGTCTAGTAAATGCTTTCACTGGTTAAAGGAAAAAAATCTTGTTTTCTTTCTTCCTATGATTTGACAGCTGGTAGACAAAGGAAGAATAAAAAGTTTTAATTATACCTTTCAAAACCCAACAGATTTGAAAGCTATTCAGGAATTACATGAGAGGAGATTTCTCAGCATTAACTGTGGGTAGTTAAGGGATGCTAACTCTCATTCTTGAAGGTGAGATAGCCAGATGTGAACTGAGCCACAACACTAGAATTTTCAATTTTGCAATTTTTTAATGATTATTTTCCTCAAGACTTTCCTGCATCTGTTTTTTTTTTCTTCTCTTTTCTGTACTTAAGAAAGGTCCAATGAATCAGCCAACACTTTAAATCATCATGTAGCTTTTCTTTTCTAATTGCATCAGTCAGAATCACATGCCAAAACAGAGTACATACCAAGCAATGAGGTGGGACTATAGTATCTTCCATATTAGATACGGAGTCAAAAGGAGTAAGAAATGAGCAAGAGATTGATGGTGTAAATTGTCCTTTTAAAATTATCTCTTGGTTTTAGAAAATTGTATTAATGCATTTGTTAATTCTGTAGTTTATGGACCCTAACTCACCCAGAGGTATTACAGAAGAAAGGCCTGGTGATATGTTTCTGTAAAGATTACAGTCAAGAAAGCCTATGGAGCAGTTCCACTCTAACACATGAAATTGCCATGAGTCCAAATGGAATTGACGGCACCACCATCGCCACCAACAACAACCCTTTCTAAAAGTTTCCACACTGTTGATACTTTAGGCTGATCAGCAAGACCCTGCTCAGGTAGCTATTTTAACAAGTATATAAAATTATTCAGGTTTTCAATGTGCATAGGTAACCTGTTTCCCATAGCATTTACAAAAAAAAAAAAAAAAAAAAACTTCACATACGCTAGTACAGTCTACACAGGATCTGGCCCTGCCTTCCTATCTAACCTCATTTTCTACCACTGTCTCCCTGGCTCACTGTACCCAGCTGTACTGGCCATCTTTATGTCCATCGATCAACCTAAATTTATAAACTTGTTTTCACCCCAGTTTATAAAATCTTTTCCCTTAAGCCTGTTCATATGGCCAGCTCCTTCCCATCATTTAGGCCTCTGTTCAAATGTCATTTCATCACCAAGGCCTTTCCTGAACATCCTATATCACATAATTCATTCTTTCTTACCTGCATCTGTCATTCTCTCTTCTCTTATTCTGCTTTATTTTTTTTATCGCATTTATCATTACATGATATTTTATTCTGTACATATTTATTAATTTACCTACCTCCTCCACTAGCATGTAAGCTCCATAAGAGCACAAAAAAAGTTTGTTTTGTTGACTGTTACAATCCAGGAATTGGAACCATGTCCAGCACATAATACCTAATGAGTAAATATCTATTGAATTAATAATTAGAAATGCACATTTCCTGATCTTTAAAGTCCCTTGATAAAATGGCAAAAGATATAGATCATTAATCCTCTCACTCAGGTATGCAGTATGGTTCTGTACAGCTGCATTTCCAACCTTCTCTTGTATCTTTTGTTGCAACTTAACACTAAGGAACAACCAAACTTAATACAAGTCTTGGCATTCATGTCTGTTATATCTACTTTCCAAGTTTTTACTACTTTATGAGGACTGTCTTGGGATCTTAAAGTATTTATATCATTCAAGTCTCTCTACATCAGAAGCTAGAATGTCAGGCAAAATTTACTGGCCACATATTGCACCCAGAAAGCATCACTCACAGGTATTGTCATGGTCAATATTAAATCAGAGTTATTTACAGACATAGTGAGTATCCAGCAACTTTTACAGCCCACAACCCAAATTGCAATGGAATAAAAATAAGGGACTAGTACCCATGTATTTTATGTGACTAGTTACAGGTCTGGCACATGGAAATCAGAATGACGACTCAGGCAACTCTCTTACAAACATGTACTCCCCCACTCCACCAATATGTTTGCTTCACATCTACCATCCTTGACTTACACTCCCTAAGCATTTAGTATTTTCCCATAAATAGGCTTCCAGCGTCTATACTCTCACAAGTATTGCCTTTTTTCTTTACGACATAGCAATAACAAGGAAGCAAAGAATCAGTTAAAGACTAGCTGTGAAAATTAGGGGCTTTGAAAAAGAAAAGAAAGTGAGGAACATTCTTCTGAACCCCTATTAGGTGTTTCCTACTAAATGTGGAAAATTTGTAATGATGATATTGGTGCAAGACAAAGAATTGAAAGAGTTTGATTTACATGATCAAAGCTAGTGTGGTTTGTGCAATGATAAGTCAGGCACCAGAAGAGTGGAAAAAAAATTTAAACTGAACACTCTCTAAAAGTTTTCTAAGATATTTTTACAATATTGTGCCTATCTCACTATTTGATCTCCAGAGACCAGAAGATGTTTTGTCTGGGAGAATAAATTCCTTACAAATTATAAATTGTTGTGCATTATCTAGGTTAATGTCTTCTTCATTAGAAAGGAATCAAGTTTTGACTCTGAGTTGAAAAAAGCATGAAATATAGGGTGTTACCAAAATCTAAGGTCTCTTTCTTTATCCAGAGATTATAAAATTTGGAGTGGCTCCATATAGATCTGATTTATATGTCTGTCTCTTTCCTTCCCTCTCTTGCTTGCTCTCATTTTCTTTCTCTGGATCACTCCCGCCCCTCACTTACTCATTAAAGGAAAACAAGCAAGTTTACAAATTGGCAAGGCTGGTTTTCTTAACAACTTGGGCAATTCCCCAAGATAGACACATGAGAGAGGAACATTTATGGAGGCTAGTAATAACCACTTTTCCCTATTTTATTCAGATATACAGGAGTCTGTGTTCTGGCTTGTTTACTCATTAGCTCTGTGACATTTTTGTTGTTAGTTGCTATCAAGTTGATTCTGACTCATGGCGATCCCACATGTGCAGAATAGAACTTCTCTATAGGGTATTCAAGGCTGTGACCTTTCAGAAGTAGATTACCAGGTCTGCCTTCCAAGGTGCTTCTGGGTGGGTTTTAACCACCAATCTTTCAGCTAGTAGTAGAGTGCTTAACTGTTTGCTTCAACTGGAAATGCTTCTGTAACCCTAGACAAGTTATTTAACCTCCCTAAACCCCAGTGTCCTAAAATATAAAATCAATATAACACATCAGTTGGTTGTTTAAAAGATGAAACAAGATAAAAATATAAAGCAACAGGTACAATGATTGGCACATACAAAAGATAATTTCTTTTGTTATTTTCTTTATTCTGTAACCTCTACATGATTGTTCTTTAAAGAGTTGTATTATGAGATACATATACACAGATAGTATTACTGTCCTTGTTGTTTCAAGATGGTAGAATGGTTAGACTGGTTTTGAAGTCAAGCAAATTTAATTTCCAATTTTGGCTTCTGCACTTAACTAACTTTGAGTCAGTTCCTTGACCTTTTTTAAGATGCAGTTTCCTTATCTATAATTGGAGATAATAATAGTACTTACTTCTTAGGGTTATTGTTAAGTGGGATAAGCATTGCCCCAATGTCTCTATTGTTGATATTGTTGTTAGGTGCCATCAAGTCAGTTCCAACTCATAGAGACCCTATATACAACAGAATAAAACAGTACCTGGTCCTGTGGCATCCTCATAATTATTGTTAGCCCATTGTTGCAGCCAATGTGTCAATCCATTTTGTTAAGGGTCTTCCTTTTTCACTGAACCTCTACTGTACCAAACACAATGTCCTTCTCCAGGGACTGGTGCCCCTTGATAACATGTCCAAAGTATGTGAGACAAAGTCTTGCCATCTTCACTTCCAAAGAGCATTCTGGATGTACTTCTTCCGAGATAGACTTGTTGGTTCTTCTGGCAGTCAATTGTATATTCAATATAGTTTGCCAACACTGTAATTCAAAGATGTCAATTCTTCTTTGGTCTTCTTTATTCGTTGCCCAGCTTTCACATTCATATGAGGCAATTGAAAGTATCATGGCTTGGGTCAGGTGCACGTTAGTCCTCAAAGTGACATCTTTGCTTTTGTTGATATTAATAACATAATTATTATTACAATTATTAGTATTATTCTAGATCAGTGTTCCCTAACTTCAGGCTGAGGATAAACAAACATTTTTCATCTGATCTCTTAGAGACAGTAATTGTAGCTGTCTTTCTTCTTTTTTACTCCCTTACTTACAGCTTGGGCCCAAAATAAAGAACATAAATAATATAGGGGAGGAAATATTGTTTGAAATGATTGAAATCTGTGAAAATGAGAGTGACTAATGAAGAAAGGTCTCCATTGACTTGAGAAATCCCTCTGTTTGAGCCTGGATCAGATGAGCAGACCACAAAGAAGGATCTTTTATACCACCTTCTCCCTTCCAAAGGAAACTTGGTGGCACAGTGGTTAAGGAACTCGGCTGCTAACCAAAAGGTTAACGATTCGAGCCCACCAGGAGCTCCATGGGAGAAAGATGTGGTAGTCTGCTTCCATAAATATTTACAGCTTTGGAAACTTTCTGAGGCAGTTCTACTCTGTCCTATAGGTTTACTATGAGTTGGAGTCGACTCAATAAGAGTGTTTTTTTTAATCCCTTCCAGAATAACAGAAAGTAACATTCACTAATCAAGGAACAAAATGGAGTGCTAGGCTCGGAGGCTACTCACCCAGGAATACCAACAAAAATCATGATGCAGAACCAGTCCCGTGAAGATACCACTGTTGCCATTACTGGGCACAAACATCATGTTGATGTTGCTAATTTTTGGAATTAGACACTATAACTAGAATCGCTGCTTTGTGAAGTGGTTCAGATGATGGGCAGCTAAAATTAATAGTCAACTGTTTCCATACTAGCATCCCAAATAGTCATGTTCAATGTCTATGCCTAATGCTTATCCTAGTTTTGTCTCATATCACTCTTCCTCCAACAACATCCCCTCCTCCCACCCAATACTCATGGGATGAATTTGTACAGAAAAGGCACTTCACCCTTTATTTCATATCTTATCCTGTTTTGTCCTTCTGATCTCTAGATTCTCTACTTCTTTTCTGTGTCTAAGCCACTGAGGCAAGGGTAAAGAAATGCATTTTGCTTGGGACTGTGGCAGCAATGAGCTTGCCCATTAAACAAACCTATTATTTTTCTCTCTCTTTAATGAATATTGATAAATATTACACTGTAGCTTAACAACTTTATTAGCTAAGTGAATTATAGCTCCTTTCACCAGAAGTCAAGGTAATAACATAAGGAAAACAAGCAATGGGTTTAAGGGCACCTTGGTAGGAACTACAGGCAATGCCCAACATGGGCATAAATAATTCATGGCTAATAATCACAAAGCACCAACCAAAGCAACACATTTCACAGGTGGAGGGAGTAGGATGTGGTAGGCTGCTCTGAACTGGAGTGTGAAATAGATACTGGTCTCCTGGTGCTGCTGAATGCACACAAGGGAAAATGCAACTTAGAGACAACACACAAGCAAGCCTTTTAATCGGTCACTTAATACTTCAACAGTAGGAAACACAGTATAACTGCTGCGCTATAGTGAGCCCATGCTCCTGCTATTGCTGACAGAGCTTGGCCTTTATAACAAAAAGTCTTTAAATCCCTCCAGAGAGCCCCAGAATTCCAAGCACTCATGGCCCATCATTCTGGACTAGAAAGTTCCTCAACTGTGCATTAGTGTTTCAAGCTTATAAACTGACTCTCTGATTAAGCAATGAGTTAGAGAGAAAGAAGGATGATATGATTATGTCCAAAGGTAAAATGGTCACCCCCCAGACAATACCAGTATGTTAAGGAATGTATGAAATGAGGGCATCTATTTGGCTGCATGTTGAGGGATTTTTTTTTCTCTGATATGACAGAAAGTGAAAGTTAAGGAAGGAGTGGTAACTTGCTGTTGGGGAAAAAAGACTTAAAATTTTAGTTAAAAAAGCACAAAATCCATTGCCATCGAGTTGATTCTGACTCATAGTGACCCTATAGTACAGGGTAGATCTGCCCTGTAAGGTTTCCAAGGAGTGACTGGTGGATTCGAACTGCTGACCTTTTGGTTAGCAGCCCTAGCTCTTAACCACTATGCCACCAGGGTTTCCAAAATTTTAGTTAGAAGGCACATAATACGAAGTCATGCCATTTGATTTGACCATATTCCTGACATTTTAGCCTTTACTGCTAAGAAAAAAAATAGTGGCATTTTCTACTATTTCTTGTTGGTTAAAAAAACAAAAACCCATTGCCGTTGAGTTGATTCTGACTCATAGTGACCCTATGGGACAGAGTAGAACTGCCACACGGGGTTTCCAAGGAGTGGCTGGTGGATCCAAACTGCCGACCTTTTGGTTAGCAGCTGTAGCTCTTAACCACTGTACCACAAGGGCTCTGTTCTTGTTGGTTAGCCCTCTTATATTATCTCTTTCCTCTAAGATTTCCCTTTGAGGTAATAAAGATTATAGCCTCTGAAATGTTTCTCACCATTTGTTCCACAGCACAGCAAAGAAAATAAATAACCGTTTTTAATCCAAGAAATTACAGGAGAAAAAAAGGGTAATTAGTAAGGTCATTAGAATACAAGGAAATCTTGGCTTTCCAGGTGGTGGTCATTTATTGCTCTTTTGAAACTAAAAGCCAAATTGTTTGGCATTAGCACTTCCCTATGTTCACAGTAGAACTGTGGCTATTGTACTGCAGTGACATGAAGAGAATTTACTAGATAGTCCAAGAGGAAGGGAAGACAAATTTTAATGAGTTATATGAGCAAAAGGGTCTCTTTTCTTAACCTCAACCTCTTATATCCTACATATCCCTCCAAATCGTAATGATCATCTCCCCATCTTTTCATTTCCATTGCCAGTATCCTGGTCCACACCTTCATTGCAAAAATCCCCCTACCTCCAATTTCTCTCCATTGGAATTCATTGCTGACATAGTTGCCCAAGAAACACAACTAAAGCACAGCCCTTACTATGACAGATGTAGCCTCAGAAATATTCAAGTGTTTCTCATCAGTAATTAAATAAAGCCCACATTCCTTAGTCAAGGCTTCTTCCCATGATTTCATCTTTGACTACCTGCCTATCCCGTCTCCACATACTCCTAATCCATTTAAACTGAAATAACCACTTTTCCAATGCTAATGCATTTTATCCTCTAGAAACACTGTTAATAATGTAGGAGCAAGCTCAAAGTCTACCCTCAATGAAGTTTTTCCTGCCCCAATCACAACTAGCTCCACAGTCCAACAGTACCTATCTGTACCATTCTTACGATTCTAAGCACATTCTGACTTGTATTCAAGTTATATATTTACTTAACAACATGTTTTAAACATAACCTATGTTCAATAAATATTTGTTAAATTAATAAATGAGTGAATTTTCTTTCAAAAGCCATTAACTCTACTTATGTTTGGACTGCATGGAAGAGACAGATTATTTCTGTAATTGAATGGGATCCTGGCACTGGGTCAGACATAAGGCTGAATATTATTAATTTGTAACAATACTTAATATGTGATAGAACATCAGCACTAGTTTGATGAAAACCATAAAATACAAGTAACATTTAAAGATAGCTCCCATATTTCTTTCTACTGATAGAGAAACAAAATAGCTAAAATCAGCATTATGGGGGATTACAAACTGAAGCATGTCTCATGTTGCAAGCTATACAAAGTATTCAGGTTTCTTTTTTTAATATATGCATAAATATCCCTAGAGCTGACTGCATTACAGATATAGATCTGTCAGTTATTCTTTACATTTCTGGAACCTTTCACTTTGAAAATCTATAAATGAGCCGTAGGAGGGCCTTCTTCAAGCAGGGAGCTACAATTTTTGTTTTTTTTTTTTAAGCTGTATCATTAGCAAATACTTTTTCTTTTGCAACTAATAGTCCTTGTGGTATGTACTCCAATGGGGGGAAAAAAAGAATCAAAAGACATCTGTGCAATAAAAACTTGTTTCCAGTGTTCAATGTATCCACTTCCTAAAACTGCAGATTAACAGACAGTGGTAATGATTTGACTATATGGATCTTAGTCCAGTTCACCAACAGAGATCACATAACTTATTTTTTTAACTATGCATAATCTCATGTGGAAGAGGAAAGAGATGTTCCCCTTCAGAACAAAGATACATATCTTCTTTCAGAGCAAAGTTATTCTAATATATTTATGATGGCTTTAAAGATATAATCTCTGGTAATCAACTATTGCTTATATATGATGAATTGTTTCTTATAGTACACCAAAATATTCTCTTTCAATTTTTCATTTTTGCTATTATTATGTCATTTACTGAATGCCTATATTTTTTTTATAACATACATCATACCATACTAAGAACCAAAGGACCAGAAATGAGGGTAAGTTAATTCTATCCAAATTTGTTTTTCTGCTCACAGATCTGAGGGGACACAATACCATTTACTAAGGCATTGGAATAGGACTTTAAAATGATACCTTCTAACCAGCCTGCTCTCCTGCCTCCAGGTTTAATCCCTCCCCTGAAGGATCTCTCTATTTTTTCCTCTAGACTGTGTCTATTAAAGTGGTCCTGGTGGCGCAGTGGTTAAACAGTTTGTCTGCTAACCAAAAGGTTGGTAGTTTGAATCCACCAGTCACTCCTTGGAAACCCTATAGGGCAGTTCTACTCTGTCCTATAGGGTCACTGTGGGTTGAAATTGACTGGATGGCAAAGGGTTTTTTGTTTGTTTGTTTTGGTTTTGTGTCTATTAAGAAAAGACAGATGCATAAAGAGATAACATATACACTTTTTCCTGGATGATCTCACCCACTCCCATGTCTTTCATACCACTGATATACCATTGGCTCCCAAATCTGTGTTTCTAGTCTAGTGTATACCTCTCTCCCATGAGCTTAAGACTCACATTTTCAACTGATGATGAGACAATGCTAACTGGATGTCCCACAATTACCTCAAACTCACCCAGAATAAACTGAACTCTTGGGGCAGAGCCAAGACGGTGGCTTAGTCACATGGACCATAACATCCCCCTGCACCAAAGACTCCCCCCCAAAAAAACAAGTGAAACAGAAGCAGATAACAATCCAGGGAACCTAAGCATCAAAAAAGAAAGTCTAAGGACTGAATGGAATACCAATTGGAAGGAATAAGGAAAGTAGTGAAAAAGGAGTAACATAGAACAGTGGAGCTCAGCCAGCCATCCTGGACTGCCGTGGCTAATTTAGGGCAAAGCCTTGGGTGGAGAAAACAGCAAAGCAACTTCAGGACTTTCCCAAAAGAGATAGAGAACCTCCATAGACACATATGGAAAGAAGCAGAGGCAGGGAAGGTGCCAGATCCAGCAAAATTATTCTTCAAATATGATGGTGAAGTTAGGACATTTCCAGATAAATAAACTGAACTCATCTTCCCACAGCAAACCTCCTTTTTATCCTGTATTAGTTGTTCTGCAATATACATACATTGATATAAATACAGATATAAGGATATTTTATCATTCAGTTTCCCAAGTTGTACATTAGAGAGTTATCCTCAACTCTACTTCACCACCAATCGATCATCAAGTTCTATCAACTTTACCTCTTGAATAGCTCTGTAACTCATCTTCTAAATATTTAGTTCTTGTATGTTCAAGGTACTGTATTAGACGCTGGGGTGAAGGCAAAGTAGAAAACCAAATATTTAAATAGAAAGTTTATCAGGCACTTTCAACTCAAAATATGTAAAATTTAACCCATTTCTCAACCACCATCACCCCATCTGCTGGACAGATCTATTTTTCCTATTGTATTTCCAATCTCATTGTCACTTTAATCACACAGAAATGTAAATATAGTGCCAGAGTTAATTGTATTATAAGCATCCAGTTACAAAGTTAAAGAATCAATAATCCTTTGTCAGGAAGAGTTTAGACTTAATCCTGGGGGCAATGAAGAGCTATTGAAGATTGTAAGAGAATAATACTATCAGGTATTTTTTAACCATCACTGTGGCAGTGGTATGAAGAATAGATTAAGGAGAAGATAGACTAGAGAGTAAGAAATTGTTCAGGAATCTATGGCAACAGTCTTGTACAAAAATGACATTGGCCAGAACTAAGGCCACTAAGGCAGTGGCAATGGAAATGAAAATGGGTCTGTTCTGCTCAAAAAAGTATTTAACCTAGGTGCTATATTGTCCCATCAAGGAAGGGCTTCCTGAAAGATGGGGATTTTGAGTTGAACTTTTAGAAAATTGAACATGATCCAATGCTAGAACCAAAATAACTTGTCCTAGAAATTCAAAATAGATGATTGTATAGCAGGAGCAAGTCTACACAGTGACAAGAAGGAATGCTTTGAAGGTTTTAGTAAAGACTGTACTCAGTCCACTGATTGGTCAAGACCCTTTGAAGGGTCGTTCAGTGGATCAACAACTTCCATATGTACATTAGACTGGAGATGGGCAACACTATGGTCGACAAGTAGCACAGATAAAACTAGCTTGTAACTGAGAAAAAAAACATGAAATTGGGGATAACAAGGGATGTAACAGATGTTTAGTAAAAAAAAAAAGGAATGACTTAGGAAGAGAGTGGGTAGGGATGGCATAGAAAAATAATAATGCCCCATGTAAATGGAGAAGAGTTTTTGTTTTGTTTTGGTTGTTAAAAACCTTTGTAAGCCTAACCTGAAGAGTACATTCTTACTATGTTCCCAGGCTGTTTTTAGCAGTTTGCGTATGTTAATCATTTGCTTTTCACAACAAAACCGTGCAATGAGTGCAAGTATTACCTTCATTTTACAGAGAAGATACTGGATGCTATAACAGCCATATAGTTAACCCAAGGTCAAAAACTTCACAGAATGTTGTGGAACTTTCTCCTTCATATATAGACTTCTTGCTCTGATGGGTTGACTTTTACGGATGTCTAACAATGCTGTTGTTGTTGCTAGTTGCCATTGAGTTGATTTTGACTCATGGCAACCCCATGTGTGCAGACTATAACTGATCCATAGGGTTTTCAAGGCTGTCACCTTTCAGAAGCAGATGGCCAGGCCTGTCTTCTGAGGTGCCTCTGAGTGGGTTTGAACCACCAACCTTTCAGCTAATAGTTGAGCACTTAACCATTTGTGATACCCAGGGATTACTTGCTTAACAATAAGAGCTATCATCTCTGGAGCACTTAACACATACCAGGTATTGCACTAAACAATTTGCATTGATTCTCTCATTTAATCCTTACACCAACCCTAGATATGTTTACTATTTTTTATCTCCATTTTACGGATAAAGAAACTGAGTAACAGAGAGCTTAAGTAATTTGCACACAGCTGGAAAGTGGTCCCATAGAGAACCAAATTCAAGTTTTTTCAGAGCTTGCACTCTCAGCCATTATGCTGCACTGTCCCCTTTCCTAACAGCAAGCAATGGTTCAAAGGACAGCAGCCTGGGACATATTGATTGATTGGTTCAAGCACTACAGGTCATGTTTTTGCTAACAATGTATATAGAGATTCTAAAACCTAAGCCAGTTACCAGTCATGGGGTGATTACCAATCATGGGGTTGGTTCTGAGGTCAATGGGAACTTTTACAGGATAAGCACTCAAGTTAGGTTTTCTCCCAGAAGAACCCCTGAAAGGCTATATTCTCCTTTGATTCACCCAGACCAGCACTGTCTTCAGGATAACCATTAAAAAAAAAATACATAAGCAAAATCCAGCCCAAAGGCAAGCTTGATATTCAGTCATTTTAAGAAAGAAAAACAATTTAACATTTATCTGGCACTTTTCTTTTTCAATACTTTCCACAAACTTTAACTTCAGTATCTAATCCAACAGACTTAGATAAACAATTAAGAAGGGAAAAGAATTTAACATTTGTTTGGTACTTTTCTCCTTCAATACTTTCCACAAACCTTTACCTTCTGTATCTAATCCAACAGAAATAGATAAAGAATTATGCCAAAACAAAAGGAACAAGAATAGAAGTGACTTGTGCCTTTTATCCCAGGACTTCAAAACATATTTTACCAGCATTCAATAATGTTCACATTAACCATCTAAGGTGTGAGCATTTTCACGTGGATTTTAGAAATGGTTAAGCTGAAAGGTAGTTATCCATCTAGTGACTGGCACCCAAAGAACAGACCCCCAAAATCTTGGGTCCCAATCCTCATGTTCTGTCCCTTGTACGCCAAATATTTCTAGTAGCAACCTCATTAATAACATTGATTTTTTTTTTCTTGACAGCTAAAGGGAATATAAGAATCACAATTAAGTAACATTTATCAGGGATTGCAGCACGCCAAGTACTTTGTAGAATCTAAACTGAGTTTAGAACTTGATGTGACTGCACATCTGGTCTCTGTATTTACTGTTTGTGTTAGGATGGGGGAAATGAAGCTAAGAAATTTATCCTTAGTTGATTTTGATTTTGCATGAGTGATTATTAATATGTGCGCCTCTCTCTCTCTATATATATATATAAAGTTATGGCCTCTATATACATTATAAAAAATGTTTCACTATAAGTAATGACTGTGCAATGCAAAAATAAAAAATACTACAAACATTTACTGGCAGTAACTGAATTTGTGAAATCCTGTAACATTATTGGAAATAGCCTACTATAATAATTATCCCAAACTTCTGTTATACTTAACAGCTTTTATGAGAACGTTAAAGGAATGCAACAATGTTGTTGTGTTTGCAGGCATCATTTCATGTTCCAAAGGCTAATCTGGACCTCGTTGTTGTTTTTTACAGATTTGCAAAAATTGCCCATTGCAAAGTGACTTAGGGACTATGAGCACTATGAAAGCAGTTACGAAACAACATGCTTAATTCACAATAATATATAGCTTAAAGGGTTGTTTGTGAAAATTAAATGATATAATGCATTTCAAGGAGCCTAACACAGTGCTAAGCACATAGTGGAAAATTGAAAAATTAAGTTTTCTTTCTTACTTAAAACTATGAGATGGCACCTAGGCTGTTATCAACCTTCTGAAAGTTGATATGGGTGAAAATTTTCTGATATTTCTCCTGAATATACCAGCTCTTAATAAAGCTATTGTATTTCACTCCTGGAATATGATAAATAGGTCCTATGACCTCCCGGGCAGTCTTGATTTGAGGGAGGGCAGGGAATAACTATTGCTCGTTCCGAACTGTATTAATTCTTCATTTTAGAAACTGAAATAAAGTATCTGAGCTGGCTGCTTTACACAAAGAATTTGTGAAGCACCTGGCTTTAAGATGGATATTAAAATGGTGAATGGATAACACAATGAACTTTCAAACTTGTGGAACGAACTCCATCTCTTACAAGTTGCTGCACAGTTTAGCCTGCTTAGCTCTGTTCACTGTAGGTAAACTGGTCGCTGCTATCTACTATAGTAAGACAGTGCTGGAGGCAAAGTTTTGCTTCGATTTCTATTTTAGGTGTATTATTACTGCTCTCCAGATTACTTGAAACTCTCTGACCCATTGCCTGGCTACGATCTCTAGCTTCAATATTCTTCTTATCCCTTGCTTCTTGCCTAGTACTGACCTTTGACCTTATGCCAAAGTCTGGTGTTCTAGATTCCTTGGGTTCTAATACTCTCAACATCTCTATTCTGGTCCTAGACTCTGTTGTGCCTCCCCAGTTCTGGTTTACATCCTTATTTCTGGGTACCTGGAACTAATACCTGGAGCCCAGTGTGACATGCTGTTACCTTGACATGCATGGAACAATACAATCCAACAAATGCAATACAGAATCAAACTCTGTGGATGAGAAAACCTGAAGGATTATGCCTGATCTGTGAAGTCAGGTCCTACACTATTAAAAGGAAACATTGCATCCCTTTGTGCAAGGACCAAGATCCATTGCCTCCATATTCTCTATGGGTTTCTTCATTACTAGGTACATCATGTCCATCTTGCCTAGTTTAAAAAAAAAATTATAAAAATAACACTTTAGTGAAGGCATTTTAAGAAGTGGTAATTTGTAATGTCAAAAAGGAGATGGAAGTCTCATGTTTGCAGCCTATAAGATCTTTGCTAATCTTATAATGTAAGACAAAGTAATGCCACTAAGTAATAAAATCTCAGTAGGACAGTTTCTTATTCCTATATACATGCTGTGCATCCCTTCTGCCTGCAGAGTTCCATTTGAAGCAAACTGGAGGTGCTGAGTTAAAAAGCTTGAACCTATGTCCTTAATCACCATTGTTGGGATTATCACTCCGGTGGCTGAGGTATGCCCTTTTTGGGAAAGTTCCTTTAACCTCAAGTAAAAAGGATTGATTGACAGAAATTCAGTTTTTTTTTTTTTTTAACCGAAGGGAGATTTTTCCCTCTTAATCATGTGCTGTTAACTTCCAGACCAAGAAGTCCATGGATGACTGAATGTCCAAATAAAAGACATATCACCTGGAAAACTACCTTCCAGAGCCAGCATTTCACTAAACTGTCTATTAAGAAGAGCTTTCTGAGAGGCATTTAGATTGAAGGAAAAAAAAAATTAAAAAAAGAATCTTCTGTTTGTCTCCACTGTGCCTCACAGGCTCCTGTGTTCTGAATATATTGCTAATAGCTTTGGAAGTCATTCATTATTTCCTGCATTCTTGGGACTATCTGGTATGTTGAAGGAAGAGGAGGGGAGAAAACTGCAGTAACCATGACCCTAGAGGCTTGGAGCTTGAGGGGCAGCAATCTGCTTGCTTGGTTTTCTAGCTAAGAATGTTTTTTTCTTCCTGTAGATAAACAGATTGTCAATCTTATGTTGCTCAGCTCACATGCCAAGGTCTTTTCTGCTTTCATTTATTTGGTGTTTCTCAGTGGCATCTCTGCTTTGGTCCTGTATCCTCAGAGGTGAATTTCCTTAGCATTCTGCTCATCACAGGGAGAATGGTACTACAACTTGTCTTTGATATTTTGAATCTTGACACCTAGAGAGCACATGCAAATTATTCCATTTCATTGCTTTGAATTCCTAGTAAAACTCTATCTTTCAAGTTATCTTTCTTAGATTCCCAACCTAAACTGAGGAACCAAAACAAAATTGCAGGTCAACTGGAAAAGGTAGAACTTAGTAGATGGCTGTCTTTCTAGGGTGATGTGGTTTCTTCCTTGTTTCCTTCCCTCTATTCCTCCCCCTTTCCTTCCCTAACTTCATTTCTTCTTTTCTTTCTCCCTTTAGCAAATATTAATTAACTCAAGGCCAATGATGTGTCAGGCACTGTAGTAGGTATCGAGGGTACAGAGAAGAATAAGACAAGGACCTGAAGCCTTTGTGAATAGATACACCGGCATAACTGTCTGAAAGGAAAATACAGTCCTGAGTAGGAGGATTGTGGTAGCTGGGAAATGGATGCAGTTACCTGATCACCATAACAAATAGGAAAGAGAATAAACATAAAGTAATTGCCAGTCTGTGCTTAGAATTTAGGTGAATCTTGACCTTAGGTGAAAGCTTCATATCACAAAACCTGAAGAGTAAGAACGTGGTAATTTTTTTTTTTTTATGGGGATATGAAGTCCTATTGAAGTATCAAGCAAATTATACACCAAGAGAATTTGGAAAATGAAGTAATAAAATCTGAAAGTTGAAGTTATCTTGAAGAATTACATAACTCTAGTAAGTGATGTAATTTTTTTTTTTTTTTTTTAGTAAGTGATGTATAAAATTGTCTTTGTCTGATTCAGCCAAAGTTCATACAAAGCCTTTATGGGAGTCTTTTTAGTTACCAAACGTGAGGGGAAAAAGTTCCCATTTAAGCTCCTCAACCTGAGAGTTACTAAATATTGGGACCCAATTTGAACATAATATTAATTTCATAATGAATTTGTGAACATAAATTCATTTCAACATAGTATGTTAGAGAGGAAGATTAGAGGGGGCATTTGGTAGAAACTTTGGGGGGATTCAAGGAGCTTATAGTCTATTAGTAGACACAAGTTATACACTAGGTTAAATAATATAAAATTCTGCTTTGTGAGTAAAAAAACATTTGAATATCAACAATTTCATATAGTTCAACTTAATACTAAAAAACACGGGCACAACAAAGAAAACATAACTGACATAAAAGAGATGCACAAATAGTACCCTGGTTGATCAGAAGGGAGAAAATATTGCCAGCTTGATGGGCAGGGTGGTGTGGTTAGGGAGCACATGTTGAAGAAGACTTGGTTGGCAAGGTAGAATTTTAACTAGCTTTTACAAAATATGAATAAGTTTTGTATTACAAAGACAGGAGAGAAAGTTAATCCTCATAGGTAGAATAGTAGAAGAAAAAGTATAGAGTCATAAAAGTACATAGATTTTATAGTAAACACCTGTTGTTCCACTGGAATGAGGGCATAGATATGAAGGTAAGCCATGTGATATAAGATTAGAATAGAAAGTGGAGGTAAAACTCTAAATGGTCTTGCACACCAAGCTATGAGTTTTAAAATTCATTCAGTAGACAATGGGGGAGTTTTTCAGCAATTTGTTGTGGCCAAATAAGAGTTGAACCTCAGAAGCTTAACTGTCAGTGATGCACATGGTATATTAACAGCGAATGGAGTAGAAAAAGAAGGAAATTTCAACGATCAGAATAAAGATGATTATGGCAGTTGAAATTGGGAACTGTATTTTCTGAAGAGGGATCCAGGATATTATAGCTACTTATCCATAAACTTCTATGACAAATGGATAAGTTTGCTTTTCTCCCACCTCCAGACACTTAGTTTTCGTCTGTGCTTTGTCCATTTCTTCCATTAAGATCAGTTGTCATGTAGAAATGGCTCCAACAATTCACTCATAATGACGTATAAATGAGCACTACTGCTTAGTGTGCTACTTCTGCTTCTTCCCTGTCTCTGGCTTATAGCTCAAAATAGCAATCTATTTAATCTATTTATAAGGCTAGAAGTGGAAACTTTACTAGAAGCAGTGGACGTAGGGACTGGAATATGTGACTTTTATTTATCCATTAGGTCATTAAAGGATTCACTATAAAGTCATTGGATCCATGAGGGAACCAACCAAGGAAAAGAGAATAATACACAGGATTACAGAATTCTCTTAAAAAGGAGCCTACTGTTCAGTTTTCTTAATTACCTTTTCAAACAATGATTAAATTCTCTCTAAAACATCCCTATCAAGTGGTCAGCCAGCTTCTTCTTGAATAGCTCTTGGGATGGAGAGCACTTTACCCCCTGAGGCAGCCAATTCCATTCTCAATTCTAATTATTATTACAGATCTTTCTTGTGTTAAGCCTAGTATTCCTGCAGAGAGCTTCAACTCATTAGCTCAGGGCCTGTTCTCTGGTGACACTCTCTCTTCCAAAAGACACCCCTTTAAATATTTGAAAACAAGTATTAAACAGCCCCTAGACTTCTCTTCCCAGGATAAAGATTCAATTTATTTAACCTTAAATGATATAATTTCAAGTCTTCTCATCCTGGTTACTTCCATTTTGAACATGTGATGTCTACCTGAGACCGTTTAGGTTCATCTGAAAATCAGAGCATAGAAAAGGTCAACCTCTCCCAAATCACTTATAGGCCTGTGATTTAGGGTTGCATTAAAGAAGTTATTCCTTTGTTTGTTATTTATTCATTCATTTAGCAATCTCTTTCCACAAACTCTCTTCAGTCCATCAAGGCTACAATTGCCATCGAGTTTAACTTGCTATACTATGAATACGGTATTTAGGGTAAAAGGAAATAAGAGTACTCAGTGTAGGCCTGGACTTCAGTGAGGTAAAAGGAGTGAAGGAACCCTAAATGCTGGAAATATTATAATAATTTACAAGGCTAATTGTCATCCTCACACAGTTTGGCAAATTAGCAGCATTGACAAAACAAGTAGGAGAGCAGAAAGGGACATCAGACCACAGATGTTTGTGAATGTGTGTGTTCCCTTTTTAGTGCTTGGACAGACTGAAGTTTTATACCCTTCTTAGTTTTCAGTTTTGACTAGGATTTTCCAATCAACACTCTAGCCTCAGTCTCCAGCACATGTCCATCCCTACCAAGAGAGCTTCCATACCTCCTCAGTATTCTCCCATCTAATATTCTGTATCAGTGCATTAGAATCAGTCAAATGGATAGCAAGGGTTAGAAATAGGATTCTATCTAGGAAAAACATTTACTCAATACCCCCACAAAAAAAAGGAAGAAAAAATACCCTAGCCCAAAAAATCTATATAAAATTTTGAATTTCATATCATATTTAATTAACCAAAATTCAATTTTTCTGTGATAGAACTGTGATAGAATGTAAAAGTAAGGACAAAGACAAGAATATTAGCCTAGACATGAAGATTTAAGTCATTCTCAAATATAATGCACTAGCTCCTGTGTAAGGAAGAATAAGAATAAATGAACTGGCACAATAATAATTAATGGTGCTTCGAGAGGTTCGTCTGTCTCTGGATGGCTCTACATGCCTTGGAAAGAACGCAGCAAGACAAGAGTTACCTATATCATTTCAAGTGTATAATTTCCACATACGCATAAAGAAATTGCAGGATTCTTTAACATAATAAGGCACAGAGCTTCTAAAATTGGCAAAGAGGGAAGAATCTCATTTCACATAGAGGGGTCTATTAGCCTGACAACTCTGGCTCTTGATACAAAGATTCACAAATCTCCGGAAATGTGGGAATGGGGGAGAGGAAGGACAGAGACAATATTTCTCAATTTTCAATACTGTGATCAAGAATGGATTTAATATCCACAGCTGAAAGAAAACTAGGACATCTTTCCTACTAAAGGAATTGCCATTAAAAAACATTGTGGTAGAATACATATAACATAACATTTGCCATTTTAACAACTTTTCAGTGCATATTTCAGTGGCATCAATTACTTCACAATGCTATTTTCAAAACTGTTTCATTACTCCAAATAGATATTCTGTATCTATGAAGCCATAATTTTCCATTGCCGACTCCCCACAGCCTCTGGTAACCTCTAACCTACTTTCTCTCCCTATGGATTTACGTAGTCTATATATTTCATTACAGAATGAATTTGCATATTCTAAATATTTCATTATAGGAATGGCATCACATTCATCACCAAAAAAAATTTTTTTTCAAGATCCCTCCTAAAGTAAAACACTGTCAGCGATACATATGCCTGCAAGGAAGACCAGTTAATACCAATATTATACAACAACCACAAATGCCAAAGATGAGAAAATTTAAGATTTTTACCACTTCTGCAGTCTGAAATTGATCAAACATTCAACCAAGATGCATTCATAAATACTGGTAATTGGAATGGGAAAATTGGAAACCAGAAGAAGGATTAGTAGTTGGAAAACACAGCCGTAGTGATAGAAATGATGCGGCAGATTGCATGGTACAATTTTGCAAGACCAACAACTTCACTGCAAATACATTTTTCACCAACATAAACAGTGATTATACATGTGGTCATAATTGGATGGAAAAGACAGGAATCAAATCAACTGCGTCTGTGGAAAAAAAAAAAACTGAAAAGCTCAATATCATCAACCAGAACAAGGACAGGGGCTGACTGTGGAACAAACCACTTATCATTCATATGCAAGTTCAAGTTGAAGCTGAAGAAAATTAAAACAAGTCCATGAGAGCCAAAATACAAACTTGAGCATATCCCACCTGAATTTAGAGACCATTTCAAGAATAGATTTGAAGGACTGAACATTAGCGACTGAAGACCAGATGAGTTGTGGGAAGACATTAACGATAACACATATGAGGAAAGCAAAAGGTCATTAAAAAGATAGGAAAGAAAGAAAAGACCAAAATGGATGCCAGAAGGGATTCTGAAACTTGCTCTTGAAAATAGAGCAGCTAAAAAGAATGGAAGAAATGATGAAGTAAAAGAGCTGAACAGAAGGTTTCCAAGGGCAGCTTTAGAAAACAAAGTAAAACATTATAATGAAATCTGCAAAGACCTGAAGTTAGAAAGCCAAAAGGGAATGACACGCTCAGCATGACTCAAACCAAAAGAACTGAAGAAAAAACTCAAGCCTCGAGTTGCAATTCTGAAGCATTTTATGGGTGAAATATTGAAGGATGCAAGAAGAATCAAAAGCAGATGGAAGGGAGTAGGAAAACCTAGAGAAAAATAACAAGTTTCTAGAAACACACTACCTGCCAAAACTAACACAAACTGAGGTCGAAAACCTCAACAGATCCATGATAAGAGAAGAGATTGAGAAGCAAAAAAAAAAAAAAAAAAAAAAGCCCTGGCCCACATTGCTTCGTTGGAGAATTCTACCAAACATTCGGAGAGGAGCTCAAACGATATCAGAACATAGAAAAAAAAAAAAAAAAACCTGGCCTGGATGGTTTCACTGGAGAATTCTACCAAACTTTCAGAGAAGAGTTAACACCACTACTAATATAGGTATTTTAGAGGATAGAAAAGGATCAAAAACTCCCAAACTCATTCCATGAAGCCAGCATAACCCTGACACCAAAACTAGGTAAAGGCGCCAAAAAAAAAAAAAGAAAGAAAATTGCAGACCAATATCGCTCATGAACTTAGATGCAGAAATTCTCAACAAAATTTTAGTCAATAGAATTCAACAACATATAAAAAAAAATTAACCATGACCAAGTGGGGTTCATACCAGGTGTGCAGGGATGGTTCAACATTAGAAAAACAGTCAATGTAATCCATCACATAAATAAAACAAAGGACAAGAACCACATGATCTTACCAATTGTGGCAGAAAAGGCATTTCACAAAGTCCAACAGACATTCATGATAAAAAAAAAAAAAAACTTTCAGCAAAATAGGAATAGAAGGGATTCCTCCAACATAATAAAGGACATTTACACCAAGACAACAGCCAACATCATCCTAAATGGAGGCAGCCTGAAAGCATTGCCCTTGAGAGCTGGAACCAGACAAGGATGCCCTTTATCACCACTCTAATACAACATTGTGCTGGAGATCCTAGCCAGAGCAATTAGAATAGAAAAAGAGATAAAGAGCTTCCAAACTGCTAAGGAAGAAGTAAAAGTATCTCTATTTGCATATGTGATCTTATACACAGAAAACCCTGAAGAATAGAAGATTTCAGCAAAGCATCACGATACAAGATAAACATACAAAAATCAGTTCAATTCCTCTACACCAACAAAGAGAACATCGAAGACGAAATCACCTAATCAATACCATGTACAATAGCCCCTAAGAAGATAAAATACTTAGGAATAAATCTAACCAGAGACATAAAAAAAACCTGTAGAAAAAAGCTACAAGACACTACTGCAACAAACCAAAAGAGACCTACATAAGTGGAAAAACATACCTTGCTAATGGAAAGGAAGACTCAAACATTGTGAAAATGTCTATTCTACCAAAAGTGATCTATAGACATAATGCAATCCTGACACAAATTGCAAAGGCATTTTTTTTTTAACTTTTATTGAGCTTCAAGTGAATGTTTACAAATCAAGTCAGTCTGTCACATATAAGTTTACATACATCTTACTCTGTACTCCCACTTGCTCTCCCCCTATTGAGTCAACCCTTCCAGTCTCTCCTTTTGTGACAATTTTGCCAGCTTCCCACTCTCTCTATCCTCCCATCCCCCCTCCTGACATGAGATGCCAACACAATCTCAAGTGTCCACCTGATATAATTAGCTCACTCTTCATCAGCATCTCTCTCCCACCCACTGTCCAGTTCCTTTCATGTCTGATGACTTGTCTTCGGGGACGGTTCCCGTCCTGTGCCAACAGAAGGTCTGGGGGCCCTGGCCGCCAGGATTTCTCTAGTCTCAGTCAGACCATTAAGTATGGTCTTTTTATGAGAATTTGGGGTCTGCATCCCACTGATCTCCTGCTCCCTCAGGGGTTCTCTGTTGTGCTCCCTGTCAGGGCAGTCATCGATTGTGGCCGGGCACCAACTAGTTCTTCTGGTCTCAGGATGATGTAGGTCTCTAGTTCATGTGGCCCTTTCTGTCTCTTGGGCTCTTAGTTGTCGTGTGACCTTGGTGTTCTTCATTCTCCTTTGATCCAGGTGGGTTGAGACCAATTGATGCATCTTAGATGGCCACTTGTTAGCATTTAAGACCCCAGACGTCACATTTCAAAGTGGGACACAAAATGTTTTCATAATAGAATTATTTTGCCAATTGACTTAGAAGTCCCCTCAAACCATGGTCCCCAAACCCCCGCCCTTGCTCCGCTGACCTTTGAAGCATTCATTTTATCCCGGAAACTTCTTTGCTTTTGGTCCAGTCCAATTGAGCTGACCTTCCATGTATTGAGTGTTGTCTTTCCCTTCACCTAAAGCAGTTCTTATCTACTAATTAATCAATAAAAAATCCTCTCCCTCCCTCCCTCCCTCCCCCCCTTGTAACCACAAAAGTATGTGTTCTTCTCAGTTTTTACTATTTCTCAAGATCTTATAATAGTGGTCTTATACAATATTTGCCCTTTTGCCTCTGACTAATTTCGCTCAGCATGATGAAAGGCATTTTTTTCATATAATTTTTATTGTGCTTTTAATGAAAGTTTACAAATCAAGTCAGTCTCTCACACAAAAACCCACATACACCTTGCTACACATTCCCAATTACTCTCACCCTAATGAGACAGCCTGCTCTCTCGCTCCACCCTCTCTTTTCGTGTCCATTTCACCAGCTTCTAATCCCCTACACCCTCTCATCTCCCCTCCAGGCAGGAGATGCCAACATAGTCTCAAGTGTCCACCTGATCCAAGAAGCTCACTCCTAACCAGCATCCCTCTCCAACCCATTGTCCAGTCCAATCCATGTCTGAAGAGTTGGCTTTGGGAATGATTCCTGTCCTGGGCCAACAGAAGGTCTGGGGGCCATGACTACTGGGATCCTTCTACTCTCAGACCATTAAGTCTGGTCTTATGAGAATTTGGGGTCTGCATCCCACTGCTCTCCTACTTCCTCAGGGGTTCTCTGTTATGTTCCCTGTCACGACAGTCATTGGTTGTAGCCGGGCACCATCTAGTTCTTCTGGTCTCAGGATGAGGTAGTCTCTGGCTCATGTGGCCCTTTCTTTCTCTTGCCTTGTGTCCTTGGTGTTCTTCATTCTGCCTTGATCCAGGTGGGTTGAGACTAATTGATGCATCTTAGATGGCTGCTTGCTAGCGTTTAAGACCCCAGACACCACTCTTCAAAGTGGGACTCAGGATGTTTTCTTAATAGATTTTATTATGCCAATTGACTGAAACCATGGTCCCCAGACCCCTGCCCCTGCTACGCTGGCCTTTGAAGCATTCAGTTTATTCAAGAAACTTCTTTGCTTTTGATTTAGTCCAGTTGTGCTGACCTCTGTATTGTGTGGTGTCTTTCCCTTCACCTAAAGTAGTTCTTATCTACTATCTAATTAGTGAATGCCCCGCTTCCACCCTCCCTCCCTCCCCCCTCTTGTAACCACAAAAGGATGTTTTAAGTTCTTATAATAGTGGTCTTATACAATATTTGTCCTTTTGCAACTGACTAATTTCACTCAGCAAAATGCCTTCCAGGTTACTCCATGTTATAAAATGTTTCACAGATTCCTCACTGTTCTTTATCAATGTGTAGTATTCCATTGTGTGAATATACCATAATTTATTTATCCATTCATCCGTTGATGGGCACCTTGGTTGCTTCCATCTTTTTGCTATTGTAAACAGTGCTGCAATAAACATGAGTGTGCATGTATCTGTTTGTGTAAAGGCTCTTATTTCTCTAGGATACATTCCAAGGGGTGGGATTGCTGGATCGTATGGTAGTTCTATTTCTAGCTTTCTAAGGAAGCACCAAATCGATTTCCAAAGTGGTTGTACCATTTGAGATTTCCACCAGCAGTGTATAAGTGTTCCAATCTCTCCACAGCCTCTCCAACATTTATTATTTTGTGTTTTTTGGATTAATGCCAGCCTCGTTGGAGGAAGATGAAATCTCATTGTAGTTTTGATCTGCATTTCTCTAATGCCTAATGATCGTGAACATTTCCTCATATATCTGTTAGCTACCTGAATGCCTTCTTTAATGAAGTGTCTATTCACATCTTTTGCCCATTTTTTAATTGGGTTATTTGTCTTTTTGAAGTTGAGTTTTTGCAGTATCATGTGGATTTTAGAGATCAGACGTTGATCGTAAATATCATAGCTAAAAACTTTTTCCCAGTCTGTAGGTAATCTTTTTACTTTTTTGGTGAAGTCTTTGGATGAGCATAGGTATTTGATTTTTTTGAGCTCCCAGTTATCTGGTTTTTCTTCTACATTCTTTATAATGTTTTGTATACTGTTTATGCCATGTATTAGGGCTCTTTTAACATTGTCCGTATTTTTTCTCCCATGATCTTTATCGTTTTAGATTTTATATTTAGGTCTTTGATCCATTTTGAGTTAGCTTTTGTGCATGGAGTGAGGTATGGGTCTTGTTTCGTTTTCTTGCAGGTGGATATCCATTTATGCCAGCACCATTTGTTAAAAAGACTGTCTTTTCCCCATTTAACTGTTTTTGGGCCTTTGTCAAATATCAGCTGCTCATATATGGATGGATTTATTTCTGGATTCTCAACTGTGTTCCATTGGTCCATGTATCTGTTGTTGTACCAGTATCAGGCTGTTTTGACTACTGTGGTGGTATAATAGGTTCTAAAATCAGGTAGAGTAAGGCCTCCCACTTTGTTCTTCTTTTTCAGTAATGCCTTATTTATCCGGGGCCTCTTTCCCTTCCATATGAAGTTGGTGATTTGTTTCTCCATCTCGTTAAAAAATATCGTTGGCATTTGGATCAGAATTGCATTAAATGTATAGATCCCTTTGGGTAGAATAGACATTTTTATAATGTTAAGTCTTCCTATCCATGATCAAGGTATGTTCTTCCACTTATGTAAGTCTCTTTTGGTTTCTTGCAGAAGTGTACTGTAGTTTCCTTTGTATAAATCTTTTACTTCTCTGGTAAGATTTATTCCTAAGTATTTTATCTTCTTGGGGGCTACTGTAAATGGCATTGATTTGGTGATTTCCTCTTCGATGTTCTTTTTGTTGGTGTAGAGGAATCCAACTGATTTTTGTATGTTTATCTTGTATCCCAATACTCTGCTGAACTGTTCTATTAGTTTCAGTAGTTTTCTGGAGGATTCCTTAGGGTTTTCTGTGTATAAGATCATGTCATCTGCAACTAGAGATACTTTTACTTCTTTCTTGCCAACCTGGATGTCCCTTATTTCTTTATCTAGCCTAATTGCTCTGGCTAGGACTTCCAGCACAATGTTGAATAAGAGTGGTGATAAAGGGCATCCTTGTCTGGTTCCCAATCTCAGTGGGAATTTTTTCAGGCTCTCTCCATTTAGGGTGATGTTGGCTGTTGGCTTTGTATAAGTGTCCAATGGGATTTTTTAATGAGATGGAGAAACAAATCACCAGCTTCATATGGAAAGGGAAGAAACCTGAGATAGGTAAAACATTACTGAAGAAGAACAAGGAGGGGCCTCACACTACCTGATTTTAGAAACTATTACACCTCCACGGTAGTCAAAACAGCCTGGTACTAGTACAACAAAAGATACATAGACCAGTGGAACAGAAGTGACAATCCAGACATAAATTCATCCACCGATGAGCAGCTGATATTTGACAAAGGCCCAAAGTCTGTTAAATGGGGAAAAGGCAGTCTCTTTAACAAATGGTGCTGGCATAACTGGATATCCATTTGCAAAAAAAAAAAAAAAAAGGAACAAGACCCATACTTCATACCATGCACAAAAACTAACTCAAAATAGATCAAAGACCAAAATATAAAATTATAAAGATTATGGAAGAAAAATAGGGAGAACACTAGGAGCCCTAATACATGGCATAAACAGAATACAAACCATAAGTAACAATACACAAATACCAGAAGAGAAACTAAATAACTGGCAGCTCCTAAAAATCAAACACTTTTACTCATTAAAAGACTTCACCGAAAGAGTAAAAAGACAACCTACAGAATGGGAAAAAAAATTTGGCTACAAGAAATCTGATCAGTGTCTAATCTCTGAAATTTATAAGACACTGCAAAACTTCAACAACAAAAGACAAATAACCCAGTCAAAAAATTGGCAAAGGATATGAAAAGGCACTTCACTAAAGAAGACATTCTGGTGGCTAACAGATACATGAGTAAATGCTCACGATTATTAGCCACTAGAGAAATTCAAATCAAAACTAAAATGCGATACCATCTCACCCCAACTAGTCTAGCATTAATCCAAAAAACACAAAATAATAAATGTTGGAGAGGTTTTGGAGAGACTGGAACACTTATACACTGCTGGTGGGAATGTGAAATGGTACTACCACTTTGGAAAACAAATCGAGGATTCCTTAAAAAGCTAGAAATAGGAGTACCATAGGATCCAGCAATCCTACCCCTCGAAATATATCCTAGAGAAATAAGGGCCATCACACAAATAGATATATGCACACGCGTGTTCATTGCAGCGCTCTTCACAATAGCAAAAGATGGAAAGAACCTAGGTGCCCATCAATAGGCAAATGGATAAACAAATTATGGTATGTTCACACAATGGAATATTATGCAACAGTATAGAACAATGATGAATCCATGAAACATCTCACAACACAGATGAATCTGGAAGGCATTATGCTGAGTGAAATTAGTCAGTTGCAACAAAACAAATATTGTATAAGACCACTATTATAAGAACTCAAGAAAAGGTTTAAACACAGAAGAAAAAATCCTTTGATGGTTACAAGGGTGGGGAGCAAGGCAAAGGTGAATTTCTAACTAGATAGTAGACAAGAACTATATTAAGTGAAGGGAAGGACAACACACAATGCAGGGGAAGTCAGCACAGCTGGACTAAACCAAAAGTGAAGAGGTTTCCTGAACACAATCAAACACTTCAAGGGACAGAGTAGTAGGACCTGGGATCTGTGGACCATGGTTTCAGGGGACATCTAGGTCAATTAGCATAACAAAGTTTATTAAGAAAATATTCTGCATCCCACTTTAATGAGTGGCACCTGGGGTCTTAAAAGCTAGTGAGTGGCCATCTAAGATGCATCAACCGTCCCAAACCACCTGGAGCAAAGGAGAATGAAAAACACTAAAGACATAAGGTAAATATTAGCCCAAGAGACAAAAGGGCCACATAAACCAGAGGCTTCATCATCCTGAGACCAGAAGAACTAGATGGTGCCCAGCTGCCACCAATGACCATCCTGACAGGGAACACAACAGAGAGTCCCTTATGAAGCCAGAGAAAAGTGGGGTGCAGAATTCAAATTCACATAAAAAGACCAGACTTAATGGTCTGGCTGAGACTAGAGTAATCCCAGAAGATATGGCCCCCAGACTCTCTGTTAATCCAGAACTAAAATCATTCCTGAAGCCAACTCTTCAGACAAAGATTAGACTAGACTATGAAACACAAAATAATACTTGTGAAGAGTGTGCTTCTTAGTTCAAGTAGATACATGAGACTAAATGGGCAGCTCCTGTCCAGACACGGGATGAGAAGGCAGAAAGGGATGGGAGCTCTTTGAATGGACATGGAAAACCTGGGGTAGAAAGGGGGAGTGTGCTTACACATTATAGGGATTGCAATTTTTTATGAAAAACTAACTTGAGCTGTAAACTTTCACTTAGAGCAAAATAAAAAAAAAAATTAAAAAAACTACAAAGAGACACCATCTCAACCCAATATCACTGGCACAAATCAGAACACAGAAAATAACAAATATTGGAGAAGCTATGGGGAGATTTGAACTCTTATGCACTGCTTGTGAGAATGGAAAATGGCACAACCATTTTGGGAAATGATATGGCACTTCTTTAAAAAGTTAGAAATAAAAATGCCATAAGATCCAGCTATCCCACTCTTAGGAATATATCGTAATATAGCCATTACATGAATAGACGTATGCACACCCATGTTCATTGCAACATCAATCACAACAGCAAAAAGATGGAAACAATGTAAGCACCTATCAATAGATGAATGGATAAACCAACTATGGTACATACACATAATGGAATACTAGGCAAAAATAAAGAACAATGATGAATCTGCAAAACATCTCACAACTTGGATGAAACTGGAGGGCATTATGCTGAGTGAAATAAGTCAATCACAAAAGGACAGGTACTGTATTAGACTACTATCATAAAAACTCAAGAAAAGGTTTACACATAGAAAGAAACAATCTTTGATGGTTATGAGCGAGGGGAGAGGTGGAGAGGGAAAAAACCTAACTCGACAATAGATGAGTGGTAACTGGCGAAGGGTAAGACAGTACACAATACTGGGGAAGTCAGCACAACTTGACCAATGCAAGGTCATGGAAGATTCATAGATACATTCAAATTCACTGAGGGACCAAATTACTGGGCTGAGGGCTGGGGACCATGGTCTTGGGGAATATCTAGCTCAATTGGCATAACATACTTTACAAAGAAAATGTTCTACTCCTGTATTGGTGGGTAAATCTGGGGTCTTAAAAGGTTGTGATTGGCCATCTAAGATACTCCACTTGTCCCACCCCATCTGGAGCAAGGGACAATGAAGAAAATCAAAGATATGAGGGAAAGATTAGTCCAAAGGACTAATGAACCACAGCTACCACAGCCTTCACCAGGCTGAGTCCAGCACAACTAGATGGTGCCTGGCTACTACCACCTGCTGCTCTGACAGGGATCACAATAGAGGATCCTGGACAGAGCAGGGGAAAAATGTAGAACAAAATTCTAAATCACAAAAAAGACCAGACCTACTGGTCTGACAGAGACTGGAGAAACCCTGAGAGTATGGCCCCCTAATACCTTTTTAGTTCATTAATGAAGTCACTCCTGAGGTTCACCCTTAGGCCAAAGATTAGACAGTCACATAAAACAAAATGAAACTAAATGGGCACACAAGCCAGGGGCAAGGACAAGAATGCAGGAGAGGACAGGAAAGCTGGTAATGGGAAACCCAAGGTTGAGAAGGGGAAAGTGTTGTCACATCATGGGGTTGGTGACAAATGTCACAAAACATTATGTGTATTAATTGTTTAATGAGAAAGTAATTTGCTCTGTAAACCTTCATCTAAAGCACAACAAAAAAAGAAATAATTAGGCTTATGACACACACTAAACTAATATGACCTTATTAACATAACAAAGGAAATTCTATTCTTGAATGGAATTATAACCACAGGTGTAGGGATTAGAAATCCAACACATTTTGGTGTAATGCAATTCAATTCATAACACCTGGAGCTTGTTGAGTTTCTTGAAGGTGTAGATTTATATCTTTTGTCATACAGGGGAAACTTTGGCTATGGTTTTTCCAAATCTTCTTTCTGGCCCTTTCTCTCTCTCTCGTCCTTCTGTTGTTTTTGTTAGTTGCTGTTGAATCAATACCAACTCATGTTGAACCCGTGTGTTACAGAGTAGAATTCGTCTATAGGGTTTTCTTGGCTAAAATCTCAATAGCCTATTACCAGGCCTTTTCTTCCATTGCACTGCTGGGTGAATTCAAATCCCCAACATCTAGGTTAGCAGTAGAGTGCAAACAACCAACAGAGAAAGAGTTAAAGGAACACCTGGACAAAGAACTAAAGGAAACCAGGAAAATGATGCATGAATAAAATAAGGATATCCATAAATAGATAGAGGGAGATGGGGCCAAGATGGCAGATTAGTCAGATGCATCCTGTCTTCCCTCTTACAACAAAAACCTGAAAAAACAAGTGAATCGATTATATATGACAATCTAGGAACCCTAATCATCAAAGACAAAGCTGAACAATCGGACTAAGCAGCAAGGGGAAGGAGAAGCAATTCGAAAGCAGTGGAGAAGTGCTGATCACGAGATCACCAGCACCCAGCCAGCTGTGTCTGAGCAGCACACAGGAGCTGAGGCAAACGGCCATATTCAAGACATCAGGTATAGCCGAGCAGCAGCGAATCTGAGCACACCTCCAAAACCAAGTAGGAGCAACATCAGACCTGTGAAATTTAAGTGCCAGCTTCTAACCTACTGCATGTGGGAGCAAGATAACACCTCCCCTTCCCAGAGTTTCACAGCAGAGAAGTGCTTCCTTCCCCTCACGCACCCTCCACCCTGCCTGACTGTGACACCAGCCAGGCAGTATTCAACAAGTGCCACATCCCTTAAGCGAGGAACTCAGGGTTCTCTGTGCCCACTCCAGTCCCATAGCTTTAAAAAATGCCAGGCCCCTTAAGCTGGAAACTCAGGGCTGGATGGGAGGCCCTTCCCCTTCACCTAGCCACTGGCATAAGGGGTCCATAGAATTTCAGCATCCTTTACCCCTGTTTAGAACTGTGTGGGCCAAGTGAAAACTGCACATCCTCATTAGCATAAAACAATAGGGCTTATATCTGAAATCCATTTTCAACTGCAGTAGCCAAGGAGGAGCTGCAGATTTGTGATATTTGACACCTCCCTGCCCCCTAAGCAGGGGCCTCACCCACCCACACCAGAGGCCTGAAGGCTGGCGGTAAAACCCACTCCATCCAGCCAGCAACAACAAGGGTCTGAGTATAAGTGGTGCCTCCCAGTCCTTCTAGCCAACAGCACTGGGAACCCTAAGGACCGACTGCAATTCCCCCACACTACGTGTTCTAGGGTTCAGGGACACACCCTCTACCCAGGCACCCGTCAGTCCCCTGCCTTGCTCCACGCATAGCTCTCTATTGCAGCCAGATACCTGTGCCTGCTCCAAACACAGCCTGCCCATTAGGGCTGTAGGTGAGAGTCTGTACCACACACTCGGTGACTAACAACCTGGACACCTGTGCCACACAAGCACAAAAAAAGTGAACAGACTTCTGGGATCATCACACACCCAGTAGCTGCTCTGACCTCCTGGTGAAAGGACATGAGAGCATCAAAGATACCAACAACCAAAGTAGCTCACACACTCAACCTATTTGAGCATATCAAATCAAAATAAAACAAAAGGTTAGGATACAGTAAACAAACATATAATAAATAAATATAATAAGCTATTGATGTCTTGGAGACAACAGTTAATATCAAATCACATAGAGAAGTAGGTAAAGATGGTTCCAGCAAGCTACCAAAATAAAGAATCAGGAAACCTTCCAGAGGAAGATAAGGTAATGGAACTATCTGAGAAAGAATTCAAAATACTAATACAGGAAGCTCTCCAAGAGATCAGGAAGGAGATCATGCAAAACTCAGACCAAGCCGAGGAGCACACAGACAAAGCTATAGAGGAATTCAGGAAAAAAATACAGAAACAAAACGACAAAATTAACAGGTTTACAGAAACCCCACCGAGAGAGCAACTAGAAATCCAAAAGATTAACAATAAAATTTCAGAATTAGACAGCTCAATTGAAGGTCATAAGAGCAGAATTGAGACAATGGAAGTCAGGATTAGTTAGATTGAAGATAAAACCCTTGGCACCAATTTATTTGTGGAAAAATAAAAGAAAAGAATGAATAAAATGAAGACAGCCTAAGATTTTGTGGGACACTATCAAGAGGAAAAACCTATGACTGATTGGAATACCAGAACAGGGGAGGATAAGAGAAAATACAGAGGGAATTGTTGAAGATTTGCTTGTAGAAAACTTCCCTGACACCATGAAAGAAAAGAAGATATCTACCCAAGAAGCTCAACAAACCCCATAGAGGGTAGACCCCAAAAGAAAGTCACCAAGACATATCATAATCCAATTTGCCAAAGACAGAGATAGTATCTTGAGAGCAATCAGGGATAAAAGAAAAGTCACCTGAGAAGAGAACCAATAAGCCTAAACTCTGACTACTAAGCAGAAACCATGCAGGCATGAAGGCAATGGTATGACATATATAAAGCCTTGAAGGAAAAAAAAAAATTGCCAGCCAAGAATTATATATCCAGCAAAATTGTCTCTCAAATATGATAGTGAAATTAGGCTATTTCCAGATAAATGGAAGTTAAGGGAATTTGTAAAAAGCAAACCAAAATTACAAGAAATATTAAAAGAAGTCCTCCGGTTAGAGAACCAACAATATCAGACAACAACCCAAGACTAGAACACAGGATACATCAACTAGTTATTAGCCCATATAGAGAATTCAACACACAAAAAAATCAAAGCTAAAAGACTGAAAATAGGGAATCAGAGATGTCAATATGTAAACAATGACAATGTAAAAACAAAAAAAGAGGGAATAAAGAGCATAGCCACAGAACTTCCATATGGAGAGAAAGTTAAGGCTATATCAAGAAATAAAAGATTGGTTTAAAGTTAGACATATAAACATAAATTTCAAAGTAACAACAAAGGAAGCTAACAAACCTACCCAACAAAATAAAAAAGAAGAAAAAACATAAAGACTCAGCAAACGCAAAATCAACAATAATGAAAAATATGAAAAGAAAATACATAAAGAAAAAACTCACCACAGAAAATTCAGTGGAACAAAGAAACTGTCAACACCACAAAAAAATACATCAAAATGATAGCAGTAAACTCATACCTATCAATAATTACACTGAATGGAAATGGCCAAAATGCACCAATGAAGAGACAGAAAGTGGCAGACTGGATAAAAAACATGATGCGTATATATGCCATCTATAAGAGACAGAGACACACATTAGACACAAAGACACAAACAAGAACTCAAAAGATGGAAAAAAATATCAAGCAAACAACAACCAAAAAACAGCAGGAGTGGCAATATTAATCTCTGATAAAATAGACTTTAGAGCAAAATCCACCACAGATGATAGGGAAGGACACTGTATAATGATTAAAGGGTCAATAACCAGGGGAATATAACCATAAAAAAAATATGCACCCAATGACAGGGCTCCAAAATACATAAAACAAACTCTAACAGCACTGACAAGAGAAAAAGACAGTTCCACAATAGTCGTAGAAGACTTCCAGACACTACTTTCAGAGAAGGAGAGAACATCTAGAAAGAAACTCAACAAATATATGGAAGATCTAAATGACACAATCAATCAGCTTGACCTTATAGACGTAGGAACACTCCACTCAACAGCAGCCAAGTATACATTTTTTTCCAACTCACATGGAACGTTCTCCAGAATAGACCACATTTTAGGCCACAAAGCAAGCCTTAACAGAATCCAAAATATCAAAATATTACAAAGCTTCTTTTCTGACCATAATGCCATAAAAGTAGAAATCAATAACAGAAACAGCAAGGAAAAAAACAAATAAAAAAAATGGAAACTGAACAATGCCTTCCTCAAAAACTACTGGGTTTTAGAAGAAATCAAGGACAAAGATGGAATAAAGAAATTCATTGACTCAAATAAGAGTGGAAACACATCTTACTAGAACTTTTGGGACACAGCAAAAGCAGCACTCAGAGGTCAATTTATAGCAATAAGTGCACAAATCCAAAAAGAAGAGAGGACCAAAATAAAAATATTAACCCCACAACTTGAACAAATAGAAAGAGAGCAGCAAAAGTAGCCCTCACACACCAGAGGAAAGGAAATAGAGGAGAAAAAAAATGAAATAGAGAATCAAAAAACAATTGAAAGAGTCAATGAGACCAAAAGTTGGTTCTTTGAAAAGTTCAACAAAACTGACAAACCAAGGGCCAAACTGACAAAAGAAAAACAGGAATGGAACTAATAACCAAAACAAGAAACGATATGTGTGATATCACAACAGACCTTACTGAAATAAGAAGAATCATAATAGAAGGCTAAGAAAAATTATACTTCAACAGATTTGAAAATTTAGAGGTAATGGACAAATTTCTAGAAACACACTACCTACCTCAATTAAAACAAACTGAGGCAGAAAAACTAAATTAACCCATAACAAAAGATGAGATTGAAGAGACTAAAAAAAACTCCAAACGAAAAAGAGCCCTGGACCTGATGGCTTCACTGAAGAATTCTACCAAACTTTCAGAAAAGAGTTAACACCACTACTACTAAAGGTATTTCAGAGCATAGAAAAGGATAGAATACTCCCAAACTCATTCTATGAAGCCATCATAACCCTGATACCAAAGCCAGGTAAAGACATCACAAAAAAAATAAAAGATAATTACAGACCAATATCCCTTATTAACACAGATGCAAAAATCCTCAGCAAAATCCTACGCAATAGAATTCACCTGCATATAAAAAAAATAATAATAATTCATTGTGACCAAGTGGGATTCATACCAGGTATGCAGCTATGGTTCAACATGAGAAAATCAATCAGTGTAATCCATCACATAAATAAAACAGAACATAAGAACCACACAATTTTATCAGTCGATGCAGAAAAGGCATTTGACAAAGTCCAACACACATTCCTGATAAAAACTCTCAGCAAAATAGGAATAGAAAAGAAATTCCTCAACATAACAAAGGGCATTTATACAAAGCCAACAGCCAACATCATTATAAATAGAGACTGAAAGAACTCCCCTTGAGAACAGGAAACAGACAAGGATGCCTTTTATCATCACTCTTATTCAACATTATGCTGAAGGTCCTAGCCAGAGCAATAAGGTAAGAAAAAGAAATAAAGGGCATCCAAACTGGTAAAGAAGAATAAAAATTATACCTATTTGCAGATGATAATTTTTTTTTTTTTTTTTTATGATCTTATACACAGAAATTCCAAAGAATCCACAAAAAAACTACTGGAACTAATAGAAGATTTCAGCAAAGTATCAGGATACAGGATAAACATATAAAAATCAGCTGGATCCCTCCACACCAACAAAGAGAACTTTGAAAATGAAATTACCAAATCAATACCATTTACAATAGTCCCCAAGAAGATAAAGTACTTAGGAATAAATTTAACCAGAGTTGTAAAAGCCCTATACAAAGAAAACTGCAAAACACTACTGTAAGAAACCAAAAGAGAACACTTAAAAGGAAAAATATATCATGCTCATGGATAGGAAGACTCAACATTGCGAAAATGTCAGTTTTACTCAGTGCGATGTACAGATAACAATGCAATCCCAATCCAAATTCCAATGGCATTTTTTAATGAGATGGAGGAAAAAATTACCAACTTTATATGGAAAGGGAAGAGGCCCTAGATAAGTAAAGCATTACTAAAGTGAGAGGCCTGACACTACCTGATTTTAGAACCTATTATACCACCATGGTAGTCAAAACAACCTGGTACTGGCACAACAACAGACACAGAGACCAATGGAACAGAATTGAGAACCGAGATGTAAATCCATCCACCTATGAGAAGCTCATTTTACAAAGGCCCAAAGTCCATTAAATGGGAAAAAGACAGCCTCTTTAACAAATGGTGCTGACATAACTGGCTATCCAACTACAAAAAATTGAAACAGGACCCATACCTTACACCATACACAAAAACTAACTCAAGGTGGATCAAAGACCTAAGTGCAAAATCTAAAATGGTAAAGATCATGGAAGAAAAAATAGGGACAATGCTAAGGGCCCTAATATATGGCATAAATAGTATACAGACTATAACTAACAATGCACAAACACCAGAAGAGAAAACAGATAACTGGGAGCCCCTAAAAGTCAAACACTTATGCTCATCCAAAGACTTCACCAAAAGAGCAAAAAGATAATACACAGACTGGGAAAATATTTTTGGCTATGACATATCCGATCAGGGGCTAATCTACAGAATCTACGAGATACTGTAACACCTCAACAACAAAAAGAGAAATAATCCAATTAAAAAATGGGCAAAAGATATGAACAGGAACTTCACCAAACAAGACATTCAGGTGGCTAACATACATCAGAAAATGCTCACAATCATTAACCATTAGAGAAATGCAGATCAAAACTACAATGAGATACCATCTAATTCCAACAAGGCTGGCACGAACCTAAAAAACATAAAATAATAAATGTTGGCGAGGTTGTGGAGAGGTTGGAATTCTCCTTCCCTGCTGGTGGGAATACAAAATGGTCCAACCACATTGGAAAATGATATAGCTCTTCCTTAAAAAGCTAGAAACAGAAATATCATACAATCCAGCAATCCCACTTTTAGGAACATATCTGAGAGAAATAAGAGCTGTCACATGAATAGACATTTGCACTCCCATGTTCACTGCAGCACTACTCACAACAGCAAAAAGATAGAAACAACCTAAATGCCCATCAACAGAAGAATGGATAAACAAATTATGGCACTTACACCCAATGGAATACTATGCATCGATAAAGAACAATTATGAATCTGGATGTCATTATGCTGAGTGAAAAAAGCCAGTCATAAAAGGACAAATATTGTGTGAGACCACTATTATAAGAACTCAAGAAAAGGTTTAAACACAGAAGAAAGCATTCTTTGATGGTTACGATGGTGGGGAGGGAGAAGGGTATTCACTAACTAGATAGTAGAAAAGAATTATTTTAGGTGAAGGGAAGGACAACACACAATACAGTGGAAGTCAGCACAATTGAACCAAAGCAACGAAGTTTCCTGTACACATCAAACACTTTGAGGTACAGAGTAGCTTGGCTGGGGCTTGGAGACCACAGTTTTGGGGAACATCTAGGTGAACTGTTGTAACATAGTTTATAAAGAAAATGTTCCCAGGCTTGGGGCAGAGACTAAAGAAACCCTGAGAGTATGGCCCCCGGACACCCTTTCAGCTCAGTAATGAAGTCATTCCTGAGGTTCACCCTTCAGCTAAAGATTGGACAGGCGTATAAAGCAAAACGAGACTAAAGGGGCACACCAACCCAGGGGAAAGGACCAAAAGGCAGGAGGGAACAGGAAAGCTGATAATAGGGAACCGAAGGTTGAGAAGGAAGAGTGTTGACATGTCGTGGGGTTGTTAACCAATATCATAAAATAATATGTGTACTGTTTAATGAGAAACTAGTCTGTTCTGTAAACCTTCATCTAAAGTACAATAAAAAAAATTAAAAAGAAAATGTTCTACATCCCACTTTGGTAAGTAGAGTCTGGGGTCTTAAAAGCTCTGAGCAGCCATCTAAGATGTGTCAGTTGGTCTCATCCCACTCAGAGCAAAGGAGAATGGAGAAAACCAAAGACACAAGGAAAATACTAGATCAGCCTGAGTCCAAAAGAACTAGATGGCACTTGGCTACCACCAATGACCACCCTGACAGGGACAAAACAGAGAGTTCCAGACAGGGCAGGAGAAAAGTGTAGAGCAGAACTCAAATTCACGTAAAAAGACCAGATTTAATGGTCTGACAGAGACTAGAGGAACCCCCAAAACTATGGCCCCTGGACACACTGTTAACCCAGAACTGAAAGCATTCCCAAAGCCCACACTTCAGACAAAGATTAGACAGGACTAACAAAAATAATACAGGTGAGAAATGTGCTTCTTAGATATAGGAGTCCAAATCGGCAGCTCCTGTCCAAAAGCAGGATGAGAAGGCAGGGACAGGAACTGTTAAAATAGACACAGGGAACCCGGAGTGGAAAGAGGGAGTATGCTGTCACTTTGTGGGGATTGTAACTAATATCACAAAACAATATGTGTATAAGTTTTTGAACGAGAAATGAACTTGAGCTGTAAATTTTCACCTAAGGCACAATAAAAAAATAAAATAAATATACAAATAGATAGAAATTGTAAAAAGAAACCAAACAGAAATTCTGGAGCTGAAAAGTAAAATAAATGAAAAATTCAAGAGTGGTTCAAGAGCAGATCTGAGTTGGCAGAAGAATCAGTGAACTTGAATATAGGACAATTGAAATTATTGCATTTGAGGATCAGAAAAAAGAATGAAAAAAAGTGAACAGAGCCCAAGAGACACATGGGACACCTTCAGGTGGATGAACACACACTCCACCATGTTGTTGTCATTATTGTCCCTCACTCCATTTTGATGTTTGACAGTTTTTAGATCCTGCACCTCCCTTCCCTGTATGCCCTACATCTGGGTAACTCACCAAGATAACAAGGTCCTTTCAACCTAAAACTCCAGTAGGAATTTCAAATAGCACAACCTCTACCTGAACCCAAGTACCTTCCCATCCCAACTCCATACACTAACAACAATAAAAGCCAGATACCAGCCCCCTTACTTTCTTATCAGACCCCTGCATACATAAATCCTTCAGTTCCTGAGAATACCCAGCTTGTTGTGAGAACTAATACTTTACTTATATTCCTTAGTGAGTGTTCTTTCATCTGCCTCAACATCTTAATAAAATCCTGCAGTGAGCGATCATGCTCACCTCTTGAATTTATGAAAGCATAATTTCAGATTTTTGGTTTTGGAAACTCCAACACACCATGATATCTTCTGATTTTAGTCAAGAAGACTTTCATTAGGGGGAAAAAAAAAAAACTCGTTGCCGTCTATTCTGACTCATAGTAACCCTATAGGACAGAGTAGAACTGTCCCATACGGTTTCCAAGGAGTGCCTGGTGGATTCAAACTGCTGACCTTTTTGTTTTGCAGCCGTAGCTCTTAACCACTATGTCAGCAGGTTTTCCAGACTTCCATTAGATGTAAATAATTCATATCCCCCATTCCAAAACCCAGCCTGTCGCCGACGAGTCAACTCTGACTCATAGTGACTCTATAGGATGGAGTGGAACTGCTCCATAGGGTTTCCAAGGCTGTAATCTTTACGGAAGCACACTGCCATATATCTTTCTCCCATGGAGGTTCCAACAGTGGATCTTTGAGTTAGCAGCCGAGCGCTTAACCACTGTGCCACCAGGGCTCCTTATACCCCAATTACTACACTAATATTTTTTTGTTTTTGCTACAAGCTTTGTCATCCTCATTAGTAATGTACCACGTCTCTTCGTCAGGCCTGGTGGCTTATAGCATATGCCCATCTTCATATCAGACCTGTCCTCTCTCCTTTTGTGTTCACTCAGTTGATATCTACGTGCCTCTCATCCTCATGTTCATATATTCCCATGTAGATTCCAATGCAAGATTTCAATAGTCATAGTACTTTCATTCCTTTGAGTTAATCTGTCATTTTAAGGTTAAAAAAAAAAAAAGCCCAAAATGCCTTTCAGTAGGTCTGTGGATGTTCCTCAGATAAAAGATCCAGAAAGCATAGTCAGGAATGAGAAACTGGCTCCTGAATAATGAACTTTTTCTCCCTAAAATATGAAAAATAATTTCTTCCCAACATTCCCTCATTCCTGTTTCTGCATTGCAGTGCTATTTTGGTCTGGGTCTTGTGAATGAGTGTTCAGGATGTCATTTTAATTTAGCACCATCATCACTCTAAAAGCAGCTGTCCAGAATTCATATTTCCTGAGGATTTTTTTTAAAAAAACTCTTTCTAAATAGATAGATGTCCTGGGTGTTGCACTGCCAACAAAAGTTTGTATGTGTGCATGTACAGTGTTTTTCCCTTGGGGTTTCTGTGTTTCCAAATGTTTACAATGCTTTTTAAATTCAAAACAATGTTATGCAATGGGTTACTTTACACACACATACAAAATACACACACGTACACACTCTTTTTCTCAATACTTTCTGCCTTCAGCATGGACCAGATATAAAAATGTTGAAAAAAAATATTTCATGGAATCATTTAAAATGTAGTTTTAACCAAGAAAAACACCCAGTGCCATGATGTGCAGAGGCAGTATGAAATGGTGATTAAGAGCACGAACTTTGTTTTCAAACAGACCTGAAATCAATTTCTGGCTCATATGTGTTATCTGTATGACTTTGGGAAAATTACTTAACTTCCCTGAACTCAGTTTCCTAATCTGTAAAATAGAGATATATCAGTTTTTTATTGCCATATGACAAAGAATCCCAAAACTTAGTGGCTTAAAATAAGAATCATGTAATTAACTCACAATTCTGCAGATTGACAATTTAGATTTTATTTTCCTGAGTGTTTTTTCAGCTCTTTAGTTGGGCTTCCTCATGCACCTGTAGTCAGCTGCTGTTAGCTTAGAATTCCTGTCTCTACCCCATTTGGCCTCTCATTATCCAGCAGCCTAAGCTGAGTTCAGAGAGAGAGAAAGAGAGTAAGGGTGAGAGTGACAGCAAAAGCAAGCTAGCAAGGGAGACAGAGAGATAGAGGGAGAGAGAGGAAGGGAGGAATTATGCATTATTTATTGAGTCTTAAACCCAATCCGCTGCCGTCAAGTCGATTCCGAGTAGAACTGCACCATAGAGTTTCCAAGGAGCACCTGGCAGATTCGAACTGCCGACCTCTTGGTTAGCAGCTGTAGCACTTAACCACTAAGCCACTAGGGTTTTATAATTAACCCAGTATCACTCCTAACGTATTTAATTCCCAAATCAAGAGACAAGGAAAGCATATATTCAAAGGATGAGGATATATACCTCACCTATTAATGGGAGGAGCTACAGAGACATATTACAAAGGGTGTGGATAAGGGAACAAGGAGAGATGTTTCAACAAAGATGCAATGCTGAAAATGCTCACTCGTCTATGCCAAAAAATTAGAAGACCTCTACCTGGCCAACTGACAGGAAAAGATCCATATTTGCACCCATTCCAAAGAAAGGTTATCCAACAGAATGGAGAAATTGTCAAACAGTATCATTAATATTACACGCAAATTATTTTTTTTTCATCATGCTCTAGGTGAACGTTTACAGCTCATGCTAATTTCTCATACAAATTATACACATATTGTTATGTGGCCCTAGCTGGACTCCGTATAATGTTACAGCACACTCCCTGTTTGCACACCAGGTTTCCCGTGTCCATTCAACCAGCTCCTATCCCTTTATGCCTTCTAAGCCCACCTCCGGACAGGAGCTGCCCATTTAGTCTCCTCTATAAAAAAATTTATTTTTTTTATTTTTTTATCTACTCAAACTAAGAAGCACACTCTTCATGAGTATTATTTTATGTTTTATACTCCAGGCTAATCTTAGCCTGAAGAGTTGGCTTCGGGAATGGTTTTTGCTCTGGGTTAACAGAGATTCCAGGGGTCATGTCTTCAAGGGTTCCTCTAGTCTCAGCCAGACCATTAAGTCTGGTCTTTTTACAAGAATTTGAGTTCTGCACCCCACTTTCTCCTGCTCCATCAGGGATTCTCTGTTGTGCTCCCTGTCAAGGCAGTCATCGATGGTAGCTTGGCAGCATCTAGTTCTTCTGGTCTCAGGCTGATGGAGTCTCTGGTTTATGCGGCCCTTTCTGTCTCTTGGGCTCATATTTTCCTTGTGTCTTTGGTGTTCATTTTTCTTTGCTCCAGATGGGTTGGGACGAACTGATGCATCTTAAATGGTTACTTGCTAACTTTTAAGACCCCAGATGCCACTCACCAAAGTGGGATGCAGAACATTTTCTTAATAAACTTTGTTATGCCAATTGACCTAGATGTCCCCTGAAACCATGGTTCCCAGACCACAGCACCTGCTAATCTGTTCCTCAAAGTGTTTGGTTGTATTGAGGAAACTTCTTAGCTTTTGGTTTAGTCCAGTTGTGCTGACTTCCCCAGTATTGTGTGTAGTCCTTCCCTTCACCTAAAAGAATTCTTGTCTGCTATCTAATTTGTGAATACCCTCTATCCTTCCCCATCCTCATAACCATCAAAGTTTTCTTCTCTGTTTAAACCTTTTCTTGAGTTCTTATAATAGTGGTCTCATACAATATTTGCCCTTTTGCAACTAATTCTACTCAGCATAATGCCTTCTAGATTCCCCCATGTTATGAGATGTTTCATGGATTCATCATTGTTCTTTATCATTGCTTAATATTCCATTGTGAGAATATACCATAATTTGTTTATCCATTCAACCATTCACGGGCATCTAGGTTGTTTGCATCTTTTTGCTATCCTAAACAGCCCTGCAATGAACATGGGTGTGCATATATCTAAACAGCCCTGCAATGAACATGGGTGTGCATATATCTATTTCTGCGAGGGATCTTATTTCTCTAGGATATATTCCAAGGAGTGGGATTGCTGGATCATATGGTAGTTCTATTTCTAGCTTTTGAAGGAAGTGCCAAATCAATTTCCAAAGTGGTTGTTCCATTTTACATTCCCACCAGCAGTGTATAAGTGTTCCAGTCCCTCCACAACCTCTCCAGCATTTATTATTTTGTGGTTTTTGGATTAATGCCAGCCTTGTTGTGGTGAGATGGTATCTCATTGTAGTTTTGCTTTGCATTTCTCTAACAGCTATTGATCGTGAGCAGTTCCTCAAGTATCTGGTAGCCGTCCAAATATCTTCTACGGTGAAGTGCCTGTTCATATCCTTTGACCATTTTTGATTGGGTTATTTGTCCTTTTGTTGTTGAGGTTTTGCAGTATCTTGTAGATTTGAGAGATTAGATACTGACTGGATTTGTCATAGTCAATTTTTTTTTCCTAGTCTGTAGGTTGTCTTTTTACTTTTTTGGTGAAGTCTTTGGATGAGCATAAGTGTTTGATTTTTAGGAGTTCCCAGTTATCTAGTTTCTCTTCTGGAGTTTGTGCATCATTAGTATGTTATGTATACTCTGTATGCCATATGGCTTCTATAGTTATCCCTGTTTTTTCTTCTATGATCTTTATCTTTTTAGATTTTATATTTAGATCTTTGATCCATTTCGAGTCAATTTTTGTGCAAGGTGGAGGTATGGGTCTTGTTTCATTTTTTGCAGATGGATATCCAGTTATGCCAACACCATTTGTTAAAGAGACTGTCTTTTCCCCACTTGACAGAACTTTGGGACTTTGTCAAATATCAGCTTCTCATAAGTGGATGAATTTATGTCTGGAGTCTCAATTCCGTTCCATTGCTCTATGTGTTTGTTGTTGTACCAGCACCAGGCTGTTTTGACTACCGTGGTGGTATAATAGGTTCTAAAACCAGGTAGTGTGAGGCCTCGCACTTTGTTCTTCTTTTTCAGTAATGCTTTACTTAACCGGGGCCTCTTCTCTTTCCATATGAAGCTGGTGATTTGTTTCTCCAACTCATTAAAAAATGCCATTGGAATTGCATTATAACTATAGATCACTTTGAGTAGACTAGACATTTTCACAATGTTGAGTCTTCCTATCCATGAGCAAGGTATGTTTTTCCACTTATGTAGGTCTCTTTTGGTTTCTTGCAGTAGTGTCTTGTAGTTTTCTTTGCATAGGTCTTACGTCTCTGGTTAGATTTATTCCTAAGTATTTTATCTTCTTGGGGGCTATTGTAAACGGTATTGATTTGGTGATTTCCTCTTCGATGCTCTCTTTGTTGGTGTAGAGGAATCCAACTGATTTTTGCATGTTTATCTTGTATTCTGATACTTTGCTGAAATCGTCTATTAGTTCCAGTCATTTTCTTGTGGAGTCCTTAGGGTTTTTTTGTGTATAACATCACGTCATCTACAAATAGAGATACTTCTTCCTTACCAATTTGGATGCCCTTTATTTATTTTTCTAGCCTAATTGTCCTGGCTAGCATCTCCAGCACAATGTTGAGTAAGAGTGGTGATAAAGAGCATCTTTTTCTGGTTTCTGTTCCCAAGGGAAATGCTTTCAGACTCTCTCCATTTAGGATGACTCTGTCTGTTGACTTTGTCTAAATGCCATTTATTATGTTGAAGAATTTCACTTCTATTCCTATTTTGCTGAGAGTTTTAATCATGAATGGATGTCGGACTTTGTCAAATGCCTTTTCTGCATCAATCGATAAGATCCTGTGGTTCTTGTCTTTTGTTTTATTTATGTGATGGATTATATTGTTTGTTTTTCTAATGTTGATCCATCCCTACATACCTGGTATGAATCCCACTTGATCATGGTGAAATATTTTTCTAACTGTTGTCAAATTCTATTGGCTAGAATTTGGCTGAGAATTTTTGCATCTATGTTCATGAGGGATATTAGTCTGTAATTTTCTTTTTTTGTAGTGTCTTTACCTGGTTTTGGTATCAGGGTTATGCTGGCTTCATAGAATGAGTTTGGGAGTATTCTATCCTTTTCTATGCTCTGAAATACCTTTACTAGTAGTGGTGTTAACTCTTCTCTGAAGTTCTGGTAGAATTCCCCAGTGAAACCATCAAGGCCAGAGCTTTTTGTTGTTGTTGTTGGGAGTTGTTTTTTTAAATTACCTTTTCAATCTCTTCTTTTGGTATAGGTTTATTTAGTTCTACCTCTGAGTTAGTTTAGGTAGGTAGTGTGGTTCTTGAAATTTGTCCATGTCCTATAGGTTTTCAAATTTGTAGATTACAGTTTTTCATAGTATTCTTTTGTGACTCTTTAAATTTCAGTTGGGTCTGCTGTGATATTGCCTATCTCATTACTTATTTGGGTTATTTGCTTTCTCTCCTGCTTTTCTTTTGTCAGTTTGGCCAATGGTATATCGATTTTGTTAATCTTTTCAAAGGGCCAGCTTTTGGTCTTGTTAACTCTTTCAATTGTTTTTCTATTCTCTATTTCATTTAATTCTGCTCTAATTTTTATGATTTGCGGTTATCTAGAGCCCGAGGGTTTCTTTTGCTGCTCTTTTTCTATTTGTTTGAGTTGTACGCTTTATGCTTTGATTTTTGGCCTTTCTTCTTTTTGGATGTGGGCATTCATTGCTATAAATTAACCTCTGAGCACCGCTTTGGCTGTGCCCCCAAAGGTTCTGGTAGGATGTGTTTTCATTTGATTTTATGAATTTCTTTATTCCGTACTTAATTTCTTCTATAACATTGTAATTTTTGAGCAAGTTGTTCAGTTTCCGTATGTTTGATTTTTTTTTCCATTGCTTTTCCTGTTATTGATTTCTTCATTTATGGCTTTATGGTCAGAAAAGATGCTTGGTAATATTCTGAAGTTTTGGATTCTGTTAAGGCTTGTTTTAGGGCCTAATATGTGGTCTATTCTGGAGAATGTTCCATGTGCATTGAAAAATAAACTATACTTACTTGGCTGCTGCTGAGTGGAGTGTTCAGTATATGTCTATGACATCAAGTTGGCTGATTGTGGCATTTAGATCTTCCGTGACTTTTTTGAGCTTCTTTCTGAATGTTCTGTCCTTCACCAAACGTGGGGCATTTAAGTCTCCTACTATTATTGTGGAGCTGTCTATCTCTTTTCAAAGCTGTAAGAGTTTGTTTTATATATTTTGGAGCCTGTTGTTGGTGCATAAATATTTTTTATGGTTATATACTCCTGGTGTATTGACCCTTTAATGATTATAAAGTGTCCTTCCTTATTCTTTTTGGTGGATTTTACTTTAAAATCTATTTTGTCAAAGATTAATATTGCCACTCTTCTTTTTTGATTGTTATTTGCTTGATATATTTTTTGATCCTTTGAGTTTAATTCGCTTTTGTCTTTAAGTCTAAGGTGTGCCCCTTGTATGTAACACATAGATGGATCATTTTTTTTAATTAATTTTTTTATGAGGTTATTGCATTCATTTTGATGTTTTTTTTTTCATGAGTGTGTTTTTGACAGTTTCTTTGTTCTACTTAGTTTTCTGTGCTGAGTCATTCTTCATCATATATTTTCTTTTCCTCTTTTTCATTTTTTATTTGTATTTGCTGAGTCTATGTTTTTCTTGTTTTTTACTTTGATGTGTAGGATTGTTAGTTTCCTTTGTGGTTACCTTAATATTTACACCTATCTTTCTAAATTTAAGCCAATCTTTTATTTCTTTATATTGCCTTGACTATCTTTCCATACGAAAGATCTATGACTACATTTTTTAGTCCTTTTTTTTGTTTCAATGTTGTCATCCTTCACATAATGACATCTCTGTTTCCCTATTTTGAGTGTTTAGCTTTGATTTATTTTTGTGATTTCCCTGTCTGGTTGATATCTGGTTGCTCTGTCCTATGTTCTAGTCTTGAGTTGTTGTCTGATATTATTGATTTTCTAACTGGAAGACTCCCTTTAGTGTTTCTTGTAATATTGGTTTGGTTTTTGCAAATTCCCTAAACTTCTGTTTATCTGGAAATGTCCTAATTTCACCATCATATTTGAGAGATAGTTTTGCTGGATATATAATTCTTGGCTGGCAATTTTTTCCCCTCAAGACTTTATATATGTCATCCCATTGCCTTCTTACCACATGGTTTCTGCTGAGTAGTCCAAGCTTAGTTTTATTGACTTCTTTGTAGGTGACTTTTCCTTTACCCCTAAGTGCTCCTAAAATTCTCTCTTTATCTTTGGTTTTGGCAAGTTTGATTGTAATATGTCTTGGTGACTTTCTTTTGGGATCTACCTTGTGTGGGGTTCAATATGTGTCTTGGATAGATATCTTCTCATCTTTCATGATATCAGGGAAGTTTTCTGCTAACAAATATTCGACAATTCTCTCTGTATTTTCTGTTATCCCCCCTGTTCTGGTACCCCAATCACACATAGGTTATTCCTCTTGATAGAGTCCCAGATAATTCTTAGAGTTTCTTTGTGTTTTAAGTTCTTTTATCTGATTTTTCCTCAAATATGTTGGTGTCAATTGCTTTATCGTCAATCTCACTAATGCTAACTTCCATTGCCTCAATTCTGCTCCTATGACTTTCCATTGAGTTGTCTACTTCTGAAATTTTATTTTTAATCTTCTGAATTTCTGTTTTCTATCGGTTCTTGCAGCCTATTAAATTTGTCATTATGCTCTTCTCTAATCTTAAATTCTTCCATTGCATTGTCTGTGTGCTCCTTGGCTTGTTCTGCATTTTATCCGATCTCTTGAAGAGCTTTGTATGTTAATCTTTTATGTTCTACCTCTGGTAATTCGAGTAAGTTGTCTTCATCTGGAAGATTTCTTGATTCTTTGTTTTGGAAGCTTGCTGAATACATCATGGTCTGCCTTTTTATGTGATTTGGTACTGACTGTTGTCCCCAAGCTATCAATAATTTATTGTATTTACTTATTTTATGTTTGCTTACTGTGTCTTAGCTTCTTGCTTTGTTTTGTTTTGATATGCCCAAATAGACTGCTTGTGTGAGCTAGTTTGATTATTGATGCCTTTGAAGCTCTAATGTCCTGTCACCAGACGGTTAGAGCTCTTACCACGTATGTGAGCCAAGAAGTCTGTTTATTTTTCTTATATGGATTCAGCTCAGGTATCCAGGTAGTCAGTCACCAAGTGTGTGGTGCATGCTCTCACCTATAGTCATAGACGGGCAGGGGTAATGGGTGTAGACACAGGTATCTGACTGCAGCAGGGGTCACACACTGTGCAAGGCAGGAGCTGACATCTGCCCCTGGGTGTCCGTGAGGGAAGCATGTCCCTGTTCCCTAAAGCATGTAGGTGGGTGGGATTTGCAGCCAGATTATGGGCACCCAATGCTGTTGGCTGTAAGGACTGGGAGAAACTACTTATCCTTGGACCCCTGTTGTAGGTGGCTAGGTGGCATGGGTGGAGCCACCAGTCCTCAGGCCTCTGACATGGGTAGGTGGAAAAAAAAGGACCCTGCTTAATAGGAAAAGCAATATTAAATGTTATGAACCTGCCTCTCCACCATATAGCTGGAACTCTTGAAGTTAAACTTCAGGTATATACCCTGTTGTACTGCGCTAGTGAGGGCCTATGCTGTTGAAACAGGTCCGCACAGGTCTATGCAGGTGTGAAAGGCATTCAAAGTCCCTGGACCTCTTATGCCTGAACCTAGGCAAAAAAGCTGTTTCTGGCCTGAGTTCCCAGTTTAGGGGAGCCAGCAGATTATTTTTTCCCTGTTTGTTAATATATTCCCTCTCCAAGACCAGGAGAATGGCTCAGGACATGTGCGGGTTCTACTTCAGGCCCAGGGGAAGTGGCAGTCTCTGAAGCTGGCTCAGACCCAGTGCAGAGCTGGAAGGGGGCAGGAAAACGAGAGATTTTTCCCAAAGGGATGTTTTTTGATCTGTGCGGTAGGTTAGACGCATGTACTTATCTTTTGCCAGTTGAGCACCACTTTTCATTCATTCTGGAGGCATGAATAGACTCTCCATTGCTCGAACTTTGTGGATGTAGAAAACAAGTCCCAAACTCCACTGCTTACCTCGCTGCTGGCAGCAGCCAATCCCAGTCTGCAGGGTTCCATTTTCTGCCAGGTTAAGTCTGGCAACTCCTCGTTGCTTCTGAACCATCTCTCCCTCCCCGTGGTGCTCAGTCTGATTCCCCAACTTTGCCTTTGACCTTCAGGGCTCCTAGATTGTCATATATAATCAATTCATTTGTTTTTTCCAGTCTTTGTTGCAAGAGGGACCACAGGAAGCAGCTGACTATGCAGCCACCTTGGCCCTACCTCCACATCTCATTTCTAATTCAGATGATTTCCTTCCTCACCTGTTTTTCTTTTGTCAGTTTGGCCCCTGGTTTACCAATTTTGTTGATCTTTTTAGAGAACCAACTTTTGGTCTGCTTAACACTTTCAATTGTTTTTCCATTCTCTATTTCATTTATTTCTGCTCTAATTTTTATTTCTCTCCTTCTGGTGCCCTTGGGTTTCTTTCACTGTTCTCTTAGTATTTGTTCTAGTTGTAGGGTTAAAGTTTTGATTTGGGCTCTTTCTTCTTTTTGTATCTGTGCATTTATTGCTCTAAATTGACCTCTGAGCACTGCTTTTGCTCTGTCCAAATGTTCTGGTAGGATGTGTTTTCATTCTCATTTGATTCTGTGAATTTCTTTATTCCATCCTTGATTTCTTCTAAAACCCAGTAGTTTTTGAGCAAAGTGTTGTTCAGTTTCCGTGTGTGTGTGTTTTCCTTGCTGTTTCTCTTATTGATTTCTACTTTTATGGCTTTATGGTCAGAAAAGATGCTTGGCAATATTTCAATGTTTTGGATTTTGTTAAGGCTTGCTTTGTGGCCTAATATGTGGTCTATTCTGGAGAAGGTTCCATGTGCATTGGAAAAGAAAGTATACTTGGCTGCTGTTGGGTGGAGTGTTCTGCATATGTCTATGAGATCAAGTTGGTTGGTTGTGGCATTTAGATCTTCTGTGTCTTTATTGAGCTTCTTCTGGATGTTCTGTCCTTCACCAAAAGTGGTTTGTTAAAGTTTCCTACTATTATTATGGAGCTGTCTATTTCTCTTTTCAATGCTGTTAGAGTATGTTTTATGTATTTTGGAGCCCTGTCATTGGGTGCATAAATATTTATTATGATTACATCCTCCTGGTGTATTGACCTTTTAATCATTATATAGTCTTTCCTTATCCTTTGTGGTGGATTTTGCTTTAAAGTCTATTTTGTTGGAGATTAGTATTGCCACTCCTGCTCTTTTTTGATTGTTGTTTGCTTAATACATATTTTCTCCTTTCTTTGAGTTTTGGTTTCTTTGTATCTTTGAGTCTAAGGTGTGTCTCTTTTAGGCAGCATATAGACTCATCGTATTTTTTAATCCATTCGGCCACTCCCTATCTCTTTATTCGTCCATTTATTCCAATTAATTCAGTGTAACTATTTATTGATAGGTATGAGTTTAGTGCTGTCATTTTGATGTCTTTTGTGTGTGTGTGTTTTTGAAAGTTTCTTTGTTCCACTTAATTTTCTGTGCTACGTTGTTTTTCTTTATGTATTTTCTTTTCATGTTTTTCATTTTTGTTGATTTTGTATTTGCTGAACCTTTATGTTTATCTTCTTTTTTATTTTGATGTGTAGGATTGTTAGTTTCCTTTGTGGTTACCTTAATATTTACCTCTATTTTTCTAAGTTTTTAAACCAAACTTTTATTTCTTGTTATCAACTTGACCTTCTCTTCATACGAAAGTTCTATGACTGCATTATTTAGTCCCTCTTTTTTGTTTTAATGTTGTAATCTTTTATATACTGACTTCTCTGTTTCCCTATTTTTGGTGTTTTAGCTTCATTTATTTTTGTGACTTCCCCATCTGGGTTGATATCTGGTTGTTCTGTCCTGTTTTCTAGTCTTGGGTTGTTATCTGATTTTACTGATTTTCTAATTGGAGGACTCCCTTTAGTATTTGTTGTAATTTTGGTTTGGATTTTACAAATTCCCTAAACTTCTGTTTATCTGGAAATGCACTGCTTTCATCATCATATTTGAGAGACGATTTTGCTGGATATATAATTCTTGGCTGGCAGTTTTTTTTTTTTTCTTCAATGATTTATATATGTCATCTCATTATCTCCTTGCCTGCGTGGTTTCTGCTGAGCAGGCAGAGCTTAGCCTTATTGACTCTCCTTTGTAGATGACTTTTTGTTTATTCTTGGCCACTCTTAAAATTCTTTATCTTTCATTTTGGCAAATTCGATGATATGTCTTGGTGACTTTCTTTTGGGATCTACCTTGTGTTGGGTTAGATGAGCTTCTTGGATAGATATCTTCTTATCTTTCATGATATCAGGGAAGTTTTCTGCCAATAAATCTTCAACAATTCTATCTGTGTTTTCTGTTATCTCCCCCTGTTCTGGTACTCCAATCACTCATAGGTTATTCCTCTTGATAGAGTCTCACATGATTCTTAGGGTTTTTTTTTTTTTTTCATTTTTTAAAATTCTTTTCTGATTTTTCCTCAAATTAATTGGTGTCAAGTGCTTTATCTTCAATTTCACTAATTGTGACTTCAATTGCCTAAATTCTGCTCCTGTGACTTTCTATCAAGTTGTCTAATTCTGAAATTTTATTGTTAATCTTTTGGGTTTCTGTTTGCTGTCTCTATGGATTCTGTCATCCTGCTAAATTTGTCATTATGCTCTTGTATAACCTTAAATTTCTCTGTTGCTTTGTCTGTGTGTTCCTTGGCTTGGTCTGCATTTTGCCTGCTCTCTTTCCTGATCTCTTGAAGTGCTCTGTATATAAATCTTTCAAATTCTATGTCCAGTAACTCCGAGACCATCTCTTCCTCTGGGAAGTTTCTTATGCCTTTGCTTTGGTCATTTGCTGAAGCCATCATGGTCTGGCTCTTTATGTGATTTGATATTGACTGTTGTCTCTGAGCCATCAATAAGTTATTGCATTTATTTATTTTATGTTTGCTTACTGTGTCTTAGCTTCTTGTTTTGTTTTGTTTTGATATACCCAAATAGGCTGGTTATGTGAGCTACTGATTATTGGTGTCTTTGAAGCTCTCATGTGCTGTCACCAGGTGGTTAGAGCTGTTAGTAGGTACGAGCCTAGGAGTATGTTTTCTTTTCTTGTGTGAATTCAGCTCAGGTGTCCAGGTCATTGTTCATTGAGTGTGTGCTGCAGGTTCTCACCTAAAGTCATGGACAGACAGAGCTATGTAGGGGTGATTGGATCAGGCATAGGTATCTGGCTGCAGTAGGGGGTTATGTGCTGAACAAGGTAGGGGGCTGATGGCTGTCCCTGAGTGCCTGGGTGGAAGGTGGTGTCCCTGTGCCCTAGAGCTCATACGTGGTTGTGTTTTAAAGCTGGACATTGGGCACTCAATGCTGTTGACTCTAAGGATCCAGAGGCAGCACTTATTCTCAGATCCCTGTCTTGGTTGGCGAGGTGGACTGGGTGGAGCCACCAGTCCTCAGATCCCTGATGTGGATAAGTGAGAACCCTGCTTAATGGGTAGGGAGGTGTCAAATGTCATGAATCTGCCACTCCCCCTTATCTGTTTCTGTTGAAAATAGCCTTCAGACATGTAACCTGTTGTATCATGCTAATTAGGACCTACATTGTTTAAATGCACCCACACAGGTCTATGCAGGGGTGAAAGGCATTCAAAGTTTGTGAACCCCTAATGCCTGTGCCTAGGCAAAGATGCTGTGCCTGCCCTAAGGTCCTGGTTTAGAGGAGATGGCAAATTATTTTTTCATGTTTGTTATTTGTATGTTAATTTGTTCCTTCTCCAAAGCCAGGAAAATGGCTTGGAGTGATCGACAGGTTCCTTTTCCAGCCCAGGGGATGTGGCAGTCAAGGAAGCTGGACAGGGACCAGAGCAGAGCAGGGAGGGAGTGGGTAAATGGGAAAGAGGTACTTCCCAGAGGTTAAATGTTGTTTTTGATCCCTCTTGGTAGGTTAGACACTTGCACTTACCTTTTGCAGATTTAGTGCCACTTTCCCCTGGTTCCCCAGGGTTGTGCAGACTCTTTGCATCTTGATTTCTCCCTGTGTGGGAAACACATCCTGAGCACTATTTCTTGCCTTGGCCTGTGCACACCAGCTGATCTAGCCTGCAGGGTGCTGGCCAGGTCAGTTCTGGCAAATCCTTGCTGCTTCTGAACTGTTTCTCCCTCCCCCTGCCACTCTGTACAACTCCTCAACTTCGTCTTCGATGTTCAGTGCTCCTAGATTGTCATATATAATTGATTCACTTTTTTTTTGAGTCTTTGTTGTAAGAGGGACCACAGGAAGCATCTGACTACACTGCCATCTTCACCCTACCTCCTGCAAGTAAAATTTTGCTGAAGATAATTCAAAAACAGTTGTAGCAGTACATGGACAAGGAACTGCCAGAAATTCAAGCTGGATTCAGGAGAGGACATGGAACAAGTGACATCATTGCTGATGTCAGATGGATCTTGGCTGAAAGCAGAGAACACCAGAAGGATGATTACCTATGTTTTATTGACTATGCAAAGCATTTGACTACATGGATCATAACAAATTATTGGATAACATTGCAAAGAATGTGAATTCCAGAACACTTACTTGCACTCATGCAGAACCTGTACACAGACCAAGAGACAGTCATTTGAACAGAACAAAGGGATATTATGTGGTTTAAAATCAGGAAAGGTGTGTGTCATGGTTGTATCCTTTCACCATACTTATTAAAACTGTATGCTGAACAAATAATCAGAAAAGCTGTACTCTATGAAGAAGAACAGAGCATCAATATTGGAGGAAGACCCATTAACAACCTGGGCTATGTGGATGACACAATATTGCTTACTGAAAGTGAAGAAGAGTTGAAGCACTTACTGATGAAGATCAAAGATGACAGTCTTCATTATGGATTATACACCTCAACACAAAGAAAACAAAAATTCTCACAACTAAACCAGTAAGCAACATCATAATAAATGGAGAAATGATTGAAGTTGTCCAGAATTTCATTTTACTTGGATCCACAATCAATGCCCATGGAAACAGTAGTCAGAAAATCAAGCAACGTATTGCTTTGGGCAAATCTGCTGCAAAAGACCTCTTTAAAGTGTAAAAAAGCAAAGATGCGACTTTGAGGACTAACGTGCACCTGACTCAAGCCATGGTATTTTCAATTCCCTTTTGTGCATGCATGCTTAAGCTGGACAATGAATAAGGAAGGCCGAAGAAGAATTGATGCCTTTGAATTATGGTGTTGGTGAAGAATACTGACTATACTATGGACTGCCAGAATAACAAACAAATATGTCTTAGAATAAGCACTGTTAGAATGCTCCTTAGAAGGGAGAACGGCAGGACTTCGTCTCAAGTATTGTGGACATGTTGTCAGAGGAACCAGTCCCTGAAGAAGTATATTTATGCTTGGTTAGTGAAAAAGAGGAAGACCCTCAAAAAGAGGGACTGACACAGTGGCTGCAACAATGGGCTCAAACATAGCAAAGAATGTGAGGACGGCACAGGACCAGGCAGTGTTTCATTCTGTTGTGCATAGCATTGCTGCAAAACGGAACTGACTCGACGGCACCTAACACCAACAACATATCTTAATATCATTTTCAAATTAAATTAAAAATAGTGAACATGAAGTGCTAACCACAGTTTCTAACACATCAAACAATAAGAAATTGTTTGTTGTTATATATTTGTATGAGTCAGCTGAATCTGTCTTACATCAGGTATGCCTGCTGTTGCCAGTTGAAGGTTTTATATGAAAACTCTGAGTGATGAACATTCTGTGAGAGATAGTGGTTACAGTTACAGTTACTCTTTTAAATCTGATCAGGTCCATGAGACCTTAAAATGTCTAATCTGTTCTCTTAACAAGGTCTCCAGTTGGCTCTGTGATTGTCTTCAAGTCCCATCTGGCTAATAGTCACTCAGAAATTTTTTGTGAGCCCTACCAGGTTGGTTCGTAAATCAAATGAAAGAATTAGGAACGAGAAGAGAACCAGTCTACACCCTAGATAGCAAGTCGTGGAATGCAGTAAACCATACCACTTTAAGGTAGCCACAGTTCAGTTATTTTCTAAAGTCTGAAACTTCACATGATTTCCAAGGGCCATCCTACAGTGCTGTGTACAGAGAACACCAGCATTTTAAACAACAAATATTAGTGCAAAACATGGTAATAGGCACAGACATCCAGATACTAATAAGTTTTGTCCAAGGAATCACAGAATAATCTGCAAACCTTTTAAGCTTTGTCTATTATATTTGCTGATGTCACGTAGTTGTACAAGATCAAATAACTTCAAAGGTTTTAGAGGTGACTGCCTAAGATTTTCTTCTAATCCAAAGGGGAATCCTTGACCTGAAAATGAATTTGGAAAGCCTCACTTATGATGAAAACATGTTTATAGAGGTGATATTGAGATCAACCCACATAGCTAGGTAGATTTATTGGAGGGGAGAGAACTAGTGCTGAATTCCAATTCCCAAAAACATGCCCTAGCTGATACACCCAAAATTAGAACTAATTCACATATTACTGTGGTCATGTAATGTCAAAAGGTAGAAAAAATTCACTATGTCCCTGCTTCTTGTCTCTCTGTCAGCCTTTAATATATCCCATCTCCATATTAATATACACCACAGCAGTATCTCTTCTGTTAGGAGCTAGACTGATGCCAAACAAAAATAAAAATACCGATCTATTAGACCCTGCCCTGTTGCACCCAACGTCCAGAAATACCTTGCTTTTGTTAAAAATGACAGTAGAGAATACAGAAAATTATTTATGGTAATTTAGTCATTCTTTCATTCATCTATTCATTCATTAATTCAATTACTCATTCCTCTACAAAAAACGTATTGCATGAGTTCTATTTGTCTGACTCTATTCCAGGTACTAAAAATATAAAGAAAAATGTAAAAGAGGTAATCGCTGCTCAGGCAACTTCAGACCTCCTGTATTTAAAGTTCAATACGCGTATCTGCCTGTTCCCGATCATTTTATCAGCAATGCATGTTTTAATGAGACTCATACTCAGCATAGTCAAAACTCTGCAAGAAGCCAGATTTTTAAGATAAATATAGCCAATTCCCCTTCACTGATGCTGAAAAACTAAGATTGACTGTTTTAATGTACATTTGAATTTACAGTATATAGGGAAGCCATTGGGTAAATACATAGTCTTAACTGCTTAGCTGAGAGTTGTCATTATGTCAATAAGAAATCATTATAGTCAAACATTTCTTTCTCAGACATGGTTAAAAGTCTAGGAATAATTTTACACTAATCTATAGTTTTGCTCAAAAGGAAATTATATGTATAGTTGTTAGTGTCATTACGATTATTATTATTATTATTATTATTATTGAAGACTTTCATGAGGGAAACTGAAAGGTTTGGCTGCCACACATTAACCACAGCCACTTCGTTCAGTCCTCAAACTGGCTGAGGCCTCAATGTTAATGTGGTAACGTTTCCGTGGTAGTAGGGCAATTACTCTACCTGGAATATTACATGGTGCCAGTCTATGAGTGGTAGCTGAAGGACTCAGTGGGTTAGTTGGGTATTTTTCCCCTTCACTCTGAGGCCCTAAGGGCTTGACTGAATGATTGCATCATTCTAGTAATGAAGCCCCTTGAGAACCTCTAGAAGGCAGCACTTCAAGCTTTAAGGTTTCACTGTAAAAGATGCAGCTGGATTGCTGATGCAGAAGACTGATTTTAGAGCCCTGACCTTCTGGTTTGGTTAGTACAAGGATGAAACCCTGGAAGGCTAACAATAATGTCTACATATGTTTTGTGTGTAGTCACCTTCCCACAGCCAGCATTTTAATTTTGGCTTTTTAACTCCACTGCAGGGTTGCTATGAGTCAGAATCAACTCAGCGGTAGTGGGTTTGCATTCAAATAAATGATGTTTAAGTGATTACAGAAAGGCAAGGAACACCTCCCCTATAGACACTTGGCAGTGCTGCAGATCTGCACCTTAACTATGGACAGCAATATAAAATGCGTGAACTTACATCCCTGGAAGATCCAAATTAGCTTATTACTTACACATGATACTTATTACTTGCACTGTTACCTGAAATCCAAGTGCAGACTCACAGGTCTACTAGAATAGTTTTATCTGGCATCAACATTTTTTCTCAGCGTTCTCTTGAATTGAACCCTGGTTGTATAACTTTGTATAAATTTATATTCTTATCTAGTACCCAACCAGTTCCAGTGGTACTTCTCTGTCTTTCCTCTAACTAGTAACAACTGCAATATCTCATAGCCAGAGCCATCTTTCTAAAAGAAAAATGTTAACATGCCATTTCTCTCCCTACAACCTTAATTATATTTATCTTTGGCCCCTAGATAAAGCCAAACTCCTTAACAGAGTACAAGACACAGAATATTTCTGAATCTGAATCCTATCTTTAAACTCTTAAATTCGTCCTCCCTCCGCCTCACTTTCTCCACCTCCCTCAGCCATGGTGGTCTTCTTATGATCCTTAGAATATCAGTGGTTTTTTTCCAGCCACGTGGCCTTTGAATATCTTACTTCCTTTACTTGGAATATCTCCACTTTTCTCCTGGTTAACTCCTACTCATTTTTCAGGTTTCAAATTGACATCATTTCTTAAAGGAAATCTTGCCCCCAGACTAGATAAAAAAAAAAAATCCATTGTCGTCAAGTCGATTTCAACTCGTAGCAACCCTGTAGGACAGAGAACTGTCCCATAGGGTTTCCAAGGAGTGGCTGGTGGATTCAAAATGTCGACCTTTTGGTTAGCAGCCATAGCTCTTAACCACTATGCCACCAGGGCTCCCAGACTAGATAGTCCTCTTTTTTTATATGCTCCTATTAGAACCAAGGAAACCCTGGTGGCGCAGTGGTTAAGTGCTACAGCTGTTAGCCAAGAGGTTGGCAGTTCCAATCCACCAGGCACTCCTTAGAAACTCTATGGGAAGTTCTACCCCATCCTACAGGGTTGCTATGAGTCGGAATTGACTCGACTGCAGTGGGTTTTGGGTACTAGACCGAATACCTCTCTTCTAAGAACTTTGTGCCCTTAGACTCACTATGAAATGTGCAAAATAATTTCTTTAGTGTCTACTTCTCCCACTACACTATAACCTCTATAAGATCAGAGATCAAACCTGTTTGGCTCACCAGTGTATCTCCAGTGACTAGCAAAGTACCTGCCATAACTTTAACTGGTCTATTTCTTTCAAATACCACAGGCTCCCAAGAATAAACTTGATATTATTATTTATTTAGGCCCAACAAATATCAGTCCTGTTCTGTCCCCTTTTCACCACACACAAGCATATGTACATTTATATGGAAACCCTGGGGGCATAGTGGTTAAGAGCTACGGCTGCTAACGAAAAGGCTGGCAGTTCGAATCCACCAGGCACTTCTTGGAAACTGTATGGAGCAGTTCTATTCTGTCCTATAGGGTTATTATGAGTCGGAACTGACTCGACTGCAATGGGTTTTATATATATATATATATATATACACACACACACATACACACATATATCTATATACACATATATACATATATCTATATACACATACATATATACATACATATATATATATACTACCACATTTAATGAAGGCATTTGTATGAATCATTAAAGGAAAAAATATTAGTCTGAAATCATATTCTACATAGTTAATTATTTTATAAGTTTAGGATTGTTCCTTTTAGAGGTCTGGGAGACAAAAGAATATAAAGAGACTCTGTATAATGTAGGGATTAAGAGCATGGATTCAATAGCCAGACAACATGAGTTTGAAACTTGACTCTGCCACATAGTGGTTTCATACAGTATTTGTCCTTTTATGATTGACTTATTACACTCAGCATAAAGCCCTCCAGATTCACCCATGTTGTAAGATGTTTCACAGATTCATCATTGTTCTTTATCATTGCATAGTATTGTATTCTGTATAGGTACCATAGTTTGTTTATCCATTCATCTGTTGATGGACACTTAGGCTGTTTCCACCTTTTTGCTATTGCGAATAATGCTGCAATGAACACGGGTGTGCAAATGTCTATTTGTGTGATGGTTCTTATTTTCTAGGATATATTCCTAAGTGTGGGATAGCTGGATCGTATGATATTTCTATTTCTAGCTTTTTAAGGAAACTCCATATCATTTTCTGAAATGATTTTACTGTTTTGTGTTCCCACCTGCAGGACATAACAGTTCCAATCTCCTCACAGCCTTTCCAATATTTGTTTTTTTTTATTTTTTGATTCATGCCAGTAAAATTGGAGTGAGATAGTATTTCATTTTAGTTTTGATTTGCATTTTTCTAATGGCTAGTGAATACGAGCATTTCCTCATGTGTCTGTTAACCACTTGAATGTCTTTCTGTTGAAGTGTCTATTCATATCCTTTGCCCATTTTTTGGATTATTTGTCTTGTTGTAGAGGTGTTGGATTTTCCTACAGATTTTAGAGATTAAATCTTTGTTGGATTTGTCATAGCCAATTTTTTCCCAGTCTGTAGGCTCTGTTTTTCTCTTTTGTGAGCATAAGTGTTTAATTTTTAGAGCATTTCAGTTATCTAGCTTATCTTCTGGTGTTAGTGTATTTTCAATAATTTTTTGTATTTTATTTATGCAGTGTATTGGGGCCTCTAGCATTGACCCTATTGTTTCTTCTATGATCTTTATAATTTTGGTTTTGTATTTAGGTGTTTTATCCATTTTGAATTAATTTTTCTGTATGGTGTGAGATATGGGCCCTATTTCATTTTTTCACAGACGAACATCCAGTTTTGCCAACACCATTTGTTTAAAAGACTGTCTTTTCCCCATCTGATGGACTTTGGGCCTTTGTGGAAGATCAGGTGGCCCTAAGTGGATGGATTTACACCTGGGTTCTCAATTCTGTTTCATTGGTCAATGTGTCTGTCATTGTACCAGTACCAGGCTGTTTTCACTACTGTAGCTGTATAATGGGTTCTGAGGTCAGGTAATGCAAGTCATCCTACTTCATCCTTCTTCTTCAATAGTGCTTTCCTTATCCGAGGCTCTTTTCTTTCCCTGTAAAGATTATGATTAGTTTTTTCATCTCATTAAAGAATGCTGTTGGCATTTGGGTCAGGATTGCGTTTTTTTTGGGGGGGGATAGAATTGACATTTTTACAATGTTGAGTCTACCTATACATGATCATGGTATGTTTTTCCATTTATGTAGGTCTTGTTTGGTTTTTTGCAGTAGTGTTTTGTAGTTTTCTTTGTATAGGTCTTTTACATTCCTGGTTAGATTTAGTGCTAAGTATTTTATTTTTTTAGGAGCTATTATAAATGTTTTTTGAGTGCTCTATGTATAGTACCATATCATCCACAAACAAGGACAGTTTCACTTCTTTCTTACCAATTTGATGCGCTTTAGTTCTTTCACCTTCCTTATTGCTCTAGCTAGGACTTCCAGCACAATATTAAATAGGAGTGGTGATAAAGGGCATCCTTGTCTTGTTCCTGTTCTCGGGAGAAATGTTTTCAGCCTCTCTCCATTAAGAATGATGTTGGTTGTTGGTTTAATATAGATGCCCTTCATTATGTTGAGAAATTTCCCTTCTATACCTATTTTATTGAGAGTTTTTTTCAAGAATTGGGTGTTGGACTTTATCGAATGCCTTTTCTGCATCAATTGAGATGATCATGTGATTCTTTTGTTTTATTTATGTGGTGGATTATGTTGATTGATTTTCTAATGTTGAACCATCCCTGCATACCTGGTATGAATCCCACTTGGTTGGGTTGTATTTTTTTTATATGATGCTGAATTCTATTGAGTAGAATTTTATTGAGAATTCTTGCATCTATATTCATGAGAGATATTGGTCTGTAATTTTCTTTCTTTTTTTTTTTTTTTTTTGTGTGTGTCTTTGCCTGGTTTTGGTATCAAGGTTATGGTACCTTCACAGAATGAACTTGGAAGTGTCGTTTCCTTTTCTATGTTCTGAAATATTTTGAGCAGTACTGATGCAAGCTCCTCTCTGAATGTGTGGTAGAATTCTCCAGTGAAGCCATCTGGGCCAGTGTTTTATTTGTTGCTGTTGTTGGGAGTTTTTTTTTTATTATTATTACCTTTTCAATCTCTTCTCTTGTTATGGGTCTGCTTAGATTTTCAACCTCTGTTTGTGTTAGTCTAGTTACATAGTGTGTTTCTAGAAATTTGTCCATTTCCTCTAGGTTTTCAAATGTGTTGGAGTACAGTTTTTCATAGTATTCTGTTATGATCCTTTTTATTTCATTTGGGTCCGTTGTAATGACCACTATTTCATTTCTTATTTGGGTTATTTGCACCCTCTCCTGTTTTTATTTTGTCAATTTGTCCAATAGTTTGTCAATTTTGTTGATCCTTTCAAAGAGCCAACTTTTGGTTTTATTGATTCTATTTTCTTTATTTTATTTATTTTTGCTCTGCTCTTTATTATTGCTTTTCTTCTGTTGGCTATGGGCTTCTGTCATGGATTGGATTGTGTCCCCAAAAAATATGTGTCAATTTGGCTAGGCCATGATTCTCAGTATTGTGTTATTGTCCACCATTTTGTCATCTGATGTGGTTTTCCTACGTATTGTAAATCCTACCACTATGATGTTGATGAGGCAGGATTAGAGGCAGTTATGTTAATGAGTCAGGATTCAATCTACAAGATTAGATTGTGTTTTAAGTCAATCTCTTTTGAGATATAAAAGAGAGAAGAGAGCAGAAAGACAGGGAGACCTCATAGTACCAAGAAAGTAGTGCCAGGAGAAGAGTGCATCCTTTTGACCCAGGGTCCCTGCACTGAGAAGCTACTAGTCCAGGGGAAGATTGATGACAAGGACCATCCTCCAGAGCCACTAGAGAGAGAAAGCCTTCCCCCAGAGCTGATGCCCTGAATTTGAACTTCTAGCCTATAAGACTGTGAGAAAATAAATTTCTCTTTGTTAAAGCCATTCACTTGTGGTATTTCCATTATAGCAGCACTAGATAACTAAAACAGCTTCTTTTGCTGTTCTATTTGATTGAGTTGTATAGTTAATGTTTGATTTTGTCTTTCTTCTTTTTTGATGTATGAATCTATTGCTATAAATTGACCTCTGAGCACTGCCTTTGCTGTGTCCTAAAGGTTTTGGTATAATGTGTTTTTATTCTTGCTTGATTCTAGAATTTTTTTTGTCTTCCATATTTTTATTTCTTCTTTTACCCAATGGTTTTTAATCAGGGTGTTATTCAGTTTCCATGTATTTGGTATTTTTTCCTTGCTCTTCCTGTTATTAATTTCTACCTTTATGGCATTGTTATCAGAGAAGATGCTTTGTATTATGTCAGTGTTTCAGATTTTGTTGGGGGTTGCTTTGTGGCTTATTGATGTTGCCTATTCTGGAGAATATTCCCTGTGTTGTAAAAGAATGTGTACTTCGCGACTGTTGGGTGGAGTGTTCTATATATGCCTATGAGGTCAAGTTGGTTGATTATGGCCTTTAGATCTTCTGTTTCTTTGTTGAGTTTCTTTCTAGATGTTCTCTCCTTTACCGAGAGTGGTATGTTGAAGTCTACTATTATTGTGGAACTGTCCATTTCTCTTTTCAGTGCTGTTAGTTTAAGTATTTTGGAGACTTGTCATTGGGTGCCTAGATATTTAATATGGTTATGTCTATCATGGTGGATTGTCCCTTTAATCCTTATATAATGTCCTTTCTTGTCTTTTATGATGGATTTTGTTTTAAGTTCTGTTTTATCTAAGATTAGTATTGCCACTCTTGCTCTTTTTTGGTTACTGTTTGCTTGATATATATTTTTTTCGTCCTTTGATTTTTAATATATTTAGTCTTTGTTTTTAAGATGTGTCTTGCAGACAGCATATTGATGGGTCCTGTTTTTTTTTTTTTTTTAATCCATTCTGTCACTCCCTGTCTCTTTATGGGTGCATTTTAGCCATTTATGTTCAGTGTGATTATTGATAGGTGTGAGTTTATTCCTGTCATTTTGTGTTATTTTTTTTGTGTGTGCGGTGCTGATGTTTTCTTTGTTCCTCTTACTCTCTTGTGTTGGATTCCTTTTGTTTGTGGATTTTTTTTTTCATTTCTTTCATTTGTGTAGATTTTGTGTTTACTGAGATTTTATGTTTTTCTTTTTTTTCCTGTGTTTTCCTTCCTCTCTTGCATAGCGCTGAATATTAGAGTTTTGGATGCCTTATCAGGTTGTTCCAGTGCCTTTTCTTCTACTGGAAAGTCATCTGGTGTTTTATTTTGGTCACTTTCTGGAGTCATTATGTCCTGTTTTTTAATATGTTTTTATATTTTCTGCTGCCTTCAGGACATTCAAGAATTATTTTCTTCATTTATTGATTGTAGATTTATATGTTTCATCCTGCTTTTTTGGTTTATTTGGTTTTGTTTGGGCAAGCGGGATGGGTGTGCTTTGCTGCTTGCTTATCTGTGGGCTGATACTTCTCACCACCTGTCCAGGTGAGCAGGGCAGTTTGCTCAGCTATGGTACAGCAGGGCAGGTCCAGTGGGGGCAGGGGTGAAGATGGGTCATTTGAGGCACATACTGGGGCCAACAGAGCGGGCCTGGGGCAGTGCAGGAAGGAGTCCAGTGTCCATGCCAGTGCCACTCAGGGCCGCAGCCCTGGGTGAGTGGTGCAAATAGGCAGGAGGGAAGGGAGAGGATGTGATGTGTGGAGCTAAGTAGGTGAGAGAAAGCAGAGACAGAAGAGGGAGAAACAGAAGCAAAAGAAAAGAAATAAAATGGTGGTGTGGTAGTCTTTGAGGGTTGGAGGTGGGGCAGACATAGTCAGGTCATGTGCTAGTGGCTCTGTAGCCGAGTAATGCAGTTCAATCTGTTTAGAAGGGACATGGGTGGTGCATGGGGCTAGCTAGGCAGGAGAAAGGAAAGGAAAGAATGAGAGAGAAAAACAAACATAAATAAAATAAATGTGGTGCTGGAGGAGCCAGGCATTGGAGGCTGGGCAGAACTGGAGTAGTGGCCAGCTGATGTCTCTTTTGCCAGATGGCACAGCACAGCCCATCAGGAAGGGGCAGTGGCAGCACAGGACCTAGATGTGAGGGAGAAGGAAAACGAAGAAGGGGGGAAAAACATGGCACTGGGGGAGTGGCACTGACCTGGGGAGACCATGTGCCAGAGGCTGTCTAGCTGAGCAATACAGCAGAGCCCATTGATGATGGGAGGTGGCACACAGGGTTAGCTGGGTGCAAGAAAGGAAAGGAAAGGATGAAAGGGAAAGAGAGATAAGAAACAAAAACAAAAGAAAGAAAAGAAGCAAAAACAAACAAAATATAAATTATGGCGTTGGATCCTGTCAGTGGGGTGGTGCAGATCCGAGGAGGCTGTGTGCTGGTGGCTCTTTAGTTGAGCTGAGTGGTGTGGCACAGCCCCTTCAAGAAGGGGTGAGGATGGCACACTGGACTAGGTGGCCAGGAAAAAGGGAAGAAGGGAGAGGGAGATAAGAAATGGGAAAAATGGTGCTGAGTGAGCCTGCTGGAGTGTGGTGCAAACCCAGGCAGACTATATGCTGGTGCTTCTCTAGCTGAGCAGTGTGACACAGTCCATCAAGAATGGGTGAGGATGGCACACTGGGCTAGCTGGGCAGAAGAAAGGAAAGGAAGGGTGAGACAGAGAAGAAAAAAGTGGAAAAAAACAGTAACAAAAAAAGACACTGAAGGAGCCAGCCAGTGGGGGCAGGGCAGACCTGTGTGACAGGGAGCTAGTGTCTCTGCAGCCGAGCAACCATGGCCCACTGGAAAGTGGCAGAGGACATACAGAGGGAAGAAGGACAGGGGGTTGGAAAGTTTGTATCCCTGGTTACCAGGTGCCCTGTCTTCTGTTGGGAGCTCTGTGAGTTGTCTGCCTGTATTCCCTGCCTGCTGTTCTTGTTTGTCGAGGTGAAAGATGGTGAATCCGTGCCACATTAGCTAGTAGGGGACCTCTACTCCATAGCTCTCCTTGTCCTCTGTTCTTTGTCAATTTATATTCCATTCAGTGGTTGATTGAATTCTTTATCCCTTCATTTGATCATTAAGGTTCCAGGAATGATGTTTGTACCAGTTTTACTTAGTTTTTTATTCTTTTCTCTAGAGGGACGGCATGGTGTTTCTGTCTATAGCACCATGTTGGCTCCGCCTCCAAGCTAAAGCATTTTAGAAGGAGAACAAAGTAGGAGGAGTCACTTTCTGACTTTTAAAACATACTATACAGCTACAGAAATCACAACAGCCTAGTCCTAGTTTAACAATAGACAGTAGACCAATGGAATAGAATTGAGACCCCCAAAATAATCCCACACATCTATGGCCAACTGATTTTGACAGGGATGATAAGTCCATTTGTAGAGAAAGAAGAGCCACTTAATAAATCATGTGGGAAAATTGGATTTGCACATGCAGAAAAATAAAACAGGATCCATACCTCACACCATAACCAAAAGAAATTCAAAATGGATTAAGGACCTAAATGTGCAGATTAAAACCATAAAACTCTTAGAAGAACATGCAGGGGCTTTTAACAAAGGATTATCTAAGAGTAAAAGCACACACAGCAAAAGACAAAATAAATAAATGGGAAGTCACAAAAATTAAAAAAAAACTTGTGTTCATCAAATGACTTTACCAAAAAAATGAAAAGACAAGCTACTGACTGGGAGAATATTTTCAGAAACCATAAATCCAATAAGACTCTAATAACCAACTCAAGAATGAAAAGACAAATAATCCTATCAAAAAATAGGCAAAAGACATGAATAGACATTTCATCAAAAAAAAGTTACTGATCAATTGGTCTCAACCCACCTGGAGCAAAGGAGAATGAAGAACACCAAGGTCACATGACAACTAAGAGCCCAAGAGACAGAAAGGGCCACATGAACCAGAGACCAACATCATCCTGAGACCAGAAGAACTAGTTGGTGCCCGGCCACAATCGATGACTGCCCTGACAGGGAGCACAACAGAGAACCCCTGAGGGAACAGGAGATCAGTGGGATGCAGACCCCAAATTCTCATAAAAAGACCATACTTAATGGTCTGACTGAGACTAGTGGAATCCCGGCATTCATGGTCCCCAAACCTTCTGTTGGCACAGGACAGGAACCATCCCCGAAGACAACTCATCAGACATGAAAGGGACTGGTCAGTGGGTAGGTGAGAGATGCTGATGAAGAGCGAGCTAATTATATCAAGTGGTCACTTGAGACTGTGTTGGCATCTCCTGTCTGGAGGGGGGATGGGAGGATAGAGAGAGTTGGAAGCTGGCAAAAGTGTCACGAAAGGAGAGACTGGAAGGGCTGACTCATTAGGGGGAGAGCAAGTGGGAGTACGGAGTAAGATATATATAAACTTATATGTGACAGACTGACTTGATTTGTAAACATCCACTTGAAGCTTAATAAAAGTTAATAAAAAAAAAGTTGCTGAAATGTCCACCAAACACATGAAAAGATGCTCAACATCATTGGCCATCAGAAATGCAAATGAAAATCACAATGAGATATCATTTAATTCCCACTGGAATGTATAAGATAATCTAAAAATGAAAAAAAAAAAAAAACAAATATTTACAAGAATCTGAGGAAATTGGAACACTTGCCCATTGCTGGTGGGAATGCAAAATGGTACAGACATTTTGGAAAAAGTGTGGTGGTACCTCAATAACTAAAAATAGAACTACCATAAGACCTTGCACTTCCACTCCTACGTATATACCCAAAAAGCTTGAAAGCAGAGAATGAAACAGAGACTTATATGCCAATGTTCATTGTAGCATTATTCAAAATAAACAAAAGGCGGAAACAACTTAAATGTCTGTCAAAAGATGAATGGGAGGAGGCAAGGCCGAGATGGTGGAACAGCCAGACACTTCCTGCGAACCTCTCACAACAAAGACCCCAAAAAACAAATGAAACGATAATATTTATGACAAGCTAGGAGCCCTGACCATCAAAGGCAAAGTTATAAAACGGACTGAGTGGCAGGTGGAGGGAGAGATCAGTTGAGAAACAGAGAGGGGTTGCCGGACCTGGATCACCAGGATCCCTCAGGCACTATTCCTAGGAGTGGCTGCAGTGGGCTGGTAATAGCATTCAGCCACAGTTTCCTCAGGGAGAAGCAGCCAGCGACACAACCTACTCACACCTCCAGAACCAGAGAAGAACAGCACTCTCGACAAAAGCTAAGTACTTGTGTACATTTTACTGCGTCCCACCCCACCCCCAAGCCAGCTTCAGTGGCTATTGATTTCCCTGGGCCTGAGAAAGGCTCTGCTGAGCACCTGTAGCCATTCGCCTGGCCTTGGAGAAGGAATAATTTCACAATTCAGGGAAAAGATAATTTGCCAGCTCTGCTAAATGGGGGAGCTCAGGACATAAGTGGCTCCTGTCCAGGCATAAACGGTCCGTGGACTTTGAATACCTTTCCCCCCTGCATGGACCTGTGTGGACATATTTCAGGAGAATAAGCCCTTGTTGGCAGACTACAACTGTTTCAGCTGTGTGGTGGAGAGGTGGTTGTTTGATGTGTGACACCACTTTGCCTATAAAACAGGGTCCACACCTACCCATATCAGGAGCTTAAGGACTGGTGACTCCACTCAGGTCACCCAGCCACGCGTAACAGGGGTCCAGGGATAACTGGTACCTCCCAGTCCTTACAACCAAAAACATTGGGTGCCCACGGTCCATCTGAAGAACTCACCCACCTGTATGCTCTAGGGAACAGGGACACACTTTCCTCAGAAACATGTGGGGGGGCGATTCTCAGCCCCCTGCATTGTTCAGAGTGTGACCCCCTGCTGCAACCAGATACCGGTACCTACACCAATCACCCCTGCCCCACTAAGACTATAGTACAGAGCCCTTACCACACACTTGATGATCAGCTACTTGGACACCTGAGCTGAATTCATATAAGAAAAGTGAATGGACTCCTAGACTGATATAACTGATAACAGCTCTAGCCATCTGGGGACAGGACATCAGAGCGCTAAAGGTGAAAATAATCAAGCTAGCTCATTCAAGCAACACATTTGGGCATATCAAAACAAAACAAAGCAAGAAGCTAGGATACAGTAAGCAAACATAAAAAAAGCTAATGCAATAACTTATAGATGGCTCAAAGAAAACAGTCAGTATTAAGCCACATAAAGAAATAGACCATGATCGCCTTAACAAGCTCTCAAAACAAAGAATCAACAGATCTTCTGGATGAAGGTGCTTTCCTGGAATTACTGGATGCAGAAATCAAAAGATTAATATACAGAACTCTTTAAGACATCAGCAACAAAATTAGGAAGGACATCTGGCAACACACAGAACAAGCCAAGGAACACACAGATAAAGTAGTTGAAGAAATTAAAAAGGTTATTCAAGAACATAATGAAAAATTTCATAAGCTGCAAGAATTCATAGAGAGACAGCAATCAGAAATTCAGACGATTAAGAATAAAATTACAGAATTAGACAACTCACTAGAAAGTCAGAGGAGCAGAATTTAGCAAGTGGAAGGCACAATTGCTGAACTTGAAGATAAAGCACTAGGCACCAATATATTTGAAAAAAAAATCAGATAAAAGAATTAAAAAAATGAAGAAACCTTAAGAATCATGACAGACTCTATCAAGAGAAAAAACCAACGAGTGATTGGAGTACCAGAACAGGGAGGGATAACAGAAAATACAGAGAGAATTGTTGAAGATTTATTGGCAGAAAACTTCCCTGATATAGTGAAAGATGAGAAAATATCTATCCAAGATGCTCGTCGAACTCCACATAAGGTAGATCTTAACAGATATCACCAAGAAATATTGTAATCAAACTTGCCAAAACCAAAGATAAAGAGAGAATTTTAAGAGCAGCTAGGGATAAATGAAAAGCCGCCAACAAAGGTAAGTCAATAAGAATAATCTTCGGCGTGCTCAGAAGAAACCTTGCAAGAGAGAAGGCAATGGGATGGCTTATATAAAGTATTGAAGGAAAAAACTTGCCAGCCAAGAATCATATATCCAGCAAAACTGACTCTCAAATATGAAGGTGAAATTAGGACATTTCCAGATAAACAGAAGTTTAGGGAATTTGTAAAATCCAAACCAAATCTACAAGAAATATCAAAGGGAGTTCCTTCGTTAGAAAATCAGTAAAATCAGGTATCAACCCAAGACTAGAAAACAGGACAGAGCAATCAGATGTCAGCCCAGAAAGGGAAATCACAAAAATAAATCAAGATAAAAAAATGCTCAAAACAGGGAAACAGCAATGTTATTATGTAAAAGGAGACAACATTAAAACAATGCAGAGGGACTAAGAAATGTGGTCATAGATCTTTCATATGCATATGAAGACACGACGATAGAAAGAAAAAAAAAGTTAGGTTTAATTTAGAAAAATAGGGGTAAATATTAAGGTAACCACAAAGGAGACAAACTATCATACACATCAAAATAAAATACAAGAAAAAAATAGAGACACAGCAGAAACAAAATCAACAACAACGGATATGAGGGAAAGACAATATATAAACTACACAGCACAAAAAATAAAGTGGGAAAAAGAAAATATAAACAACACACAGAAAAAAATCAAAATGATAGCACTAAATTCATAGCTATCCATAATTACGCTGAATGTAAATGAACTAAATGCACCAATAAAGAGACAGAGAGTGGCAGAATCATTTAAAAAAGACTATCCATCTATATGCTGCCTACAAGAGACAAACTTTAAACTTAGAGACACAAATAAACTAAAACTCAAAGGATGGAAAAATATATCAAGCAAAAAACAACCAAAAAAGAGCAGGAGTGGCAATATTAATTTCTGACAAAATAGACTTTAAAGTTAAATCCACAACAAAGGAAAAGGAAGGACATTATATAATGATTAAAGGGACAATATACCATGAGGATATAACCATATAAATATTTCTGCGCCCAATCACAGAGCTGGAAGATACATAAAACAAACTCTAAGAGCATTGAAAAGTGAGACAGAAAGCTCCCAAATAATAGTAGGAGACTTCCACACACAACTTTCAGTGAAGGACAGGACATCCAGAAGGAAGCTCTATAAAGACAGAGAAGAGCTAAATTCCACAATCAACCAACTTGACTGCATACACATATACAGAATAATCTACCCAACAGCAGTCAAGTAAACTTTCTTTTCTAGTACACATGGAACATTTTCTAGAATGGACCACATATTAGGTCATAAAGCAAGCCTTAGCAGAATCCAAAATATTGAAATATTACAAAGCATCTTCTCTGATCATAAGGCCATAAAAGTAGAAATCAATAAAAGAAAAAGCAGGGAAAAGAAATCAAAACACTTGGAAACTGAACAATACCCTGCTCAAAAAAGACTGGGTTATAGAAGATTTTAAGAACAGAAAAAAGAAATTCATAGAAAACAATAAGAAGGAAAACACTTCCCATCAGAACCTATGGGACACAGGGAAAGCAGTGCTCGGAGGTCAATTTATATCAAAAAGTGCACACATAAAAAAGAAGAAAGGGCCAAAATCAAAGAATTATCCCTACAACTTGAACAAACAGAAAGAGAACAACAAAAGAAACACTCAGGCAGCAGAAGAAATCAAATAATAAAAATTAGAGCAGAATTAAATGAAATAGAAAACAGAAAAAAAATGAAAGAGTTAACAAGACCAAAAGCTGGTTCTTTGAAAAAATTAACAAAATTGATAAACCATTGGACAAACTGACAAAAGAAAAACAGAAAAGGAAGAAAATAGCCTGAATAAGAAATGAGATGGGTGGCGTTACAACAGACCCACTGAAATTAAAGAATCATATCAGATTACTAGGATAAATTGTACTCTAACAAATTTGAAAACCTAGAAGAAATGGATGAATTCCTAGAAACATACTACCTACCTTAACTAACACACACAAAAAAAAACAGAGGTAAAAAAAAGAACTAAATAGGCCCATAACAAAAGAAGAGATTGAAAAAGTAGTCAAAAAGATCCCAACAAAAAAAAGCCCTAACCAGGATGGCTTCAATGCAGAGTTCTACCAAACTTTCAGAGAAGAGTTAACACCACTACTACTAAAGGTATTTCAGAGCATAGAAAAGGACGGAATACTCCCAAACTCATTCTATAAAGCCAGCATATCCCTGATACCAAAACCAGGTAAAGACACCACAAAAAAAGAAAATTACAGACCTAATTCCCTCATGAACTTAGATGTAAAAATCTTCAACAAGATTCTAGCCAGTAGAATTCAAAAACGTATCAAAAAAATAATTCACCGTGACCAAGTGGGATTCACACCAGGTATGCAAGGATGGTTCAACATTAGAAAAACAACTAATGTAATCCATCGTATAAATAAAACAAAGGCAAGAATCATATGATTTTATCAATTGATGCAGAAAAGGCATTTGACAAAGTTCAACAGCTATTCTTGATAAAAACTCTCGGCAAAATAGGAATAGAAGGAAAATTTCTCAACATAATAAAGGGCATTTATACAAAGCCAATAGCCAATATCATCCTAAATGGAGAGAGCCTGAAAGCATTCCCCTTGATTCAGGAAGCAGACAAGGATGCGCTTTATCACCACTCTTATTCAACATTGTGCTGGAGGTCCTAGCCAGAGCAATTAGGCTAGATAAAGAAATGAAGGGCATCCAGATTGGCAAGGAAGAAGTAAAAGTATCTCTATTTGCAGATGACGTGATCTTATACACAGAAAACCCTAAGGATTCCTCAGGAAAACTGCTGAAACTAATAGAAGAGTTCAACAGAGTATCAGGATATAAGATAAACACATAAAAATCAGTTGGATTCCTCTACACCAACAAAAAGAACATCGAAGAGGAAATCACTAGATCAATATCATTTACAGTAGCCCCCAAGAAGATAAAATACTTAGGAATAAATCTTACCAGAGATGTAAAAGACTTATACAAAGAAAACTACAAAACACTTCTGCAAGAAAACAAAAGAGATCTACATAAATGCAAAAACATACCTTGTTCATGGATAGCAAGACGTAACATTGTCAAAATGTCTTTTCTACCAAAAGCGATCTATAGATTTAATGCAATTCTGATCCAAATTCCAGGGACATTTTTTAACGAGATAGGGAAACAAATCACCAACTTCATATGGAAGGGAAAGAGGCCCCGGATAAGTAAAACATTACTCAAAAAGAAGAACAAAGTGGGAGGTCTCACTCTACCTGATTTTAGAAGCTATTTTACCACCACAGTAGTGAAAACAGCCTGGTAGTGGTACAACAACACATACACAGACAAATGGAACAGAATTGAGAATCCAGACATAAATCCACCCACATATGAGCAGTTGATATTTGACAAAGGCCCAAAATCAGTTAAATGGGGGAAAAGACAGTCTTTTTAACAAATGGTGCTGGCATAACTGGATATCTATCTGCAAAAAAAAAAAAAAAAAATGAAACAAGACCCATACCTCACACCATGCACAAAAACTAACTCAAAATGGATCGAAGACCTAAATATAAAATCTAAAACAATAAAGATCATGGAAGAAAAAATAGCGACAACGTTAGGAACCCTAATACATGGCGTAAACAGTATATAAAACATTACTAACTATGCAGAAGAGAAACTAGGTAATGGGGAGCTACTAAAAATCAAACAACTATGCTCATAAAAAGACTTCACCAAAAGAGCAAAATGATTTCCTACAGACTGGGAAGAAGTTTTTAGCTATGACATCTCTGATCAGCGCCTGATCTCTAAAATCTACATGATACTGAAAAAACTCAACTGCAAAAAGACAAATAACCCAATTAAAAAATGGGCAAAGGATATGGACAGACACTTCACTAAAGAAGACATTCAGGCAGCTAACAGATACATGAGGAAATGCTCACGATCATTAGCCATTAGAGAAATGCAAATCAAAACTACAATGAGATTCCATCTCACTCCAACAAGGCTGGCATTAATCCAAAAAACACTAAATAATAAATGTTAGAGAGGTTGTGGAGAGACTGAAACATTTATACACTCCTGGTGGGAATGTAAAATCGTACAACCACTTTGGAAATCAATTCATCACTTCCTTGAAAAGCTAGAAATAGAACTACCATAGCATCCAGCAATCCCACTCCTTGGAATATATCCTAGAGAATTAAGAGCCTTTACAGGAACAGATACATGCACACCCATTTTCATTGCAGCACTGTTTACAATAGCAAAAAGATGGAAGCATCTCAAGGTGCCCATGAATGGATGAATGGATAAGTAAATTATGGTATTTTCACACAATGGAATACTACACATCAAAGAAGAACAATGATGAAACCGTGAATCATTTCATAACATGGAGGAATCTGGAAGGAATTACGCTGAGTGAAATTAGTCAGTTGCAAAGAGACAAATGTTGTATAAATAAGAACTCAAGAAATAGTTTAAACATAGAAGAAAATATTCTTTGATGGTTACGAGAGGAGGGAGGGAGGCAGGGAGAGAGAGAGGGGTTTTCACTAATTAGGTAGTAAAAAAAAGATAAGAACAATTTTGGGTGAAGAGAAAGACAACACACAATACAGGAGAGTTCAGCACAACTGGACTAAACCAAAGGCAAAGAAGCTTCCTGAATAAACTGAATGTTTCCAAGGCCAGTGTACCAAGGGCAGGGGTTTGGGGATCATGGTTTCAGGGGACATTTAAGTCAATTAGCATAATAAAATATATAAGAAAATATTCTGCATCCCACTTTGGGGAGTGGAGTCTGGAGTCTTAAATTCTAGCAAGTGACCGTCTAAGATCCATCAATTGGTCTCAACCCATCTGGAGCAAAGGAGAATGAAGAACACCAAAAACACAAGGTAATTATGAGCCCAAGAAACAGAAAGGACCACATAAACCAAAGACTACATCAGCCTGAGACCAGAAGAGCTAGATGGTGCCTGGATACAATGATGACTGCCCTGACTGGGAACACAACAGAGAACCCCTGAGGGAGCAGGAGAGCAGTGGGATGAAGACCTCAAATTCTCATAAAAAGACCAGACATAATGGTCTGACTAAGACTAGAAGGACCCTGGTGGTCATGGCCCCAGATATTCTGTTAGCCCAGGACAGGAACCATTCCCAAAGCCAACTCTTCAGACAGGGATTGGAGTGGACAATGGGACAGAAGAAATTAATGGTGAAGAATGAGCTTCTTGGATCAAGTAGACACTTGAGACTATGTTGGTATCTCCTATCTGGACGGGAGATGAGAAGGGAGAGGAGGTCAGAAGCTGGCTGAGTGGACACGGAAAGAGATAGGCGAGGGAAGAAGTGTGCTGTCTCATTAAGAGGAGAGCAATTAGGAGTATATAGCAAGGTGTATATAAATTTTTGTATGAGAGACTGACTTGATTTGTAAACTTTCACTTAAAGCACAATACAAATTAAAAAATAAAATAGACCAATAAATAAATAAATAACAAAAAACAAAAAGGAAAGAAAGACCAAAATGGATGTTTGAAGAGACAAAAAAAAGAATTGGTTGACCTTCAACCATTTCAGAAGGAAGCATATGATCAAGAACTGATGGTATGGAAGGAAGAAGTACAAGCTGCACTGAAGGCATTGGCAAAAAACAAGGCTCCAAGAATTGATGGAATACCACAGTTTCAACAAACAGATGTGATGCTGGAAACACTCACTAGGCTATGCCAAGAAATTTGGAAGATAGCTACCTGGCCAACCGGCTGGAAGAGATCCATACTTGGGCCCTTTCCAAAGAAAAGTGATTCAACAGAATGCAGAAATTATTGAACAATTATTAATATCACATTCAAATAAAATTTTGCTGAAGATAATTCAGAAGTGTTTGCTGTAGTACATTGACAGGGAACTGCCAGAAATTCAAACTGGATTCAGAAGAGGACCTAGAACCATGGATATCAATTGCTGATGTCAGCTGGATCATGGCTGAAAGCAGAGAATACCAGAAAGAAGCTTATTTGTGTTTTATTGACTATGCAAAGGCATATGACTGCTTGGATCATAAGTTATGGATAACATTGTGAAAAATGGGAATTCCAGAACACTAAATTGTGCTCATGAGTAACCTGTACATAGACCAAGAGGCAGTCGTTCAAACAGAACAACGGGATACTGCATGGTTTAAAATCAGTATAGCTGTGTGTCAGGATTGTATCTTTTCACCATACTTATTCAATCTGTGCTCTGAACAAATAATCCAAGAAGCTGGACTATATGAAGAAGTAAGGGGCATCAGGATTGGAGGAAGATTTATTAACAACCTGCAACATACAGATGACACAACCTTGCTTGCTGAAAGTGAAGAGGACTTGAAGCACTTACTGGTGCTGATCAAAGACCACAGCCTTCCATATGGATTACACCTCAACATAAAGAAAACAAAAAATTCACACAACTGGACCAATAATCAACATCATAATAAAGAAAATATTGAACTTGTCAAGGATTTCATTTTACCTGGATCCACTATCAATGCCTGTGGATGTAGCAGTCAAGAAATCAAATGATGCTTTGCATTGGGTAAATCTGCGGCAAAAGACCTTTAAAGTGCTAAAAAGCAAAATGTCACTTTGAGAACCAACGTGTGCCTTACCGGAGCCAAGTTATTTTCAATCGCCTTTTATGCATGTGAAAGCTGGACAATGAATAAGGAAAACCAAAGAATTGATGCCTTTGAATCATGGCATTGGCGAAGTATATTGAAGAACAAACAAATCTGTTTTGGAAGAAGTACAGCCAGAATGCTCCTTAGAAGGATGGAGAGACTTTGTCTCAGGTACTTGGGACATGTTATCAGTCCCTGGAGAAGGACATCATGCTTGGTAGAGGGTCATCGAAAAAGAGGAAGATCCTCAATGAAATGGATTGACACAGTGGCTGCAAAATGGGCTCAAATAGAACGAAGATTATGAGGGTGGTGCAGGACCTGGCAGTGTTTCGTTCTGTTGTACGAAGGGTTGCTATGAGTCAGAAACCACTCATGACGGCACCCAACAACAACAACAACAACATGGATTAGGTGATAGATAAACTGAATGCTCCACCACCAAAAAAAAAAAAAGAAAAGATGAATGGATAAGCAAAATGTAGTACATACATAAAATGGAATAATACTCAGCCAGTAGAAGCTGTAGAAGAAATGAAGTCTTACTACATGCTACATTATGGATGTAATTTGAAAATATTATGCTGAGTGAAATAAGTCAATCAGAAAAGGACAATTATCATATAACCTGATTTATACAAAATACAAGAAAAGGCAATTGTATAGGGATCAAAGTTTATTGATGGTTATCCGGGGCAGGCAGGTGGGTAAAGGGGGGTTTAAATGTGATGGAAAATCACATTGATTAAGGGTAGGGTTGCACAGCCAACTATTGCAATTGCTGTTAATAAAATGTACGCCTGTAAAAAAATGATTTGGCAAATGTGTAATAGATATATTTACAACAATGGCAAGGAAAAAAAAAGTAGCTGCTGAGGCTGCATATGTACAACCTCATGGAATTTGGTTCCTTGATTTTGAGGTTTAAGGTCATGGTTTCATGGGACATCCTAGTTAATTGGCCTATTAACACGTTTAGTGCTTCTGTTCTACCTCCTAGTGCGTTGCATAGTACCTGGAGTCTTAAAAGGTTGCAAGCGGCCAGCCAAGGTACAACAACTGGTCTCTCTTGGCCTGGAGCAACAGAAGAAGAAGGAGAGTCAGGCACAGAAAGGTGATATGGAATGTGTGCCTCTATGAGCGACTGCCTCCTTTGCCATAAGACCTGAAGAACTGATGGTGCCTGGCTACCATTACTGAATATTTTGATCAAAGATTCCATAGAAGAATCTTGATCAAAAAGGGGAAACTGCAGTGCAGAATTTCGAATTCTCATGGTCTCCAAACTTTCCAGAGCCATGTAGTCTGGATTAACCTCTGAAATTATTGCCCTGAGATAATCTTTAAACCTTAAACCAAAAATATCCCCTGAAGTGTTCTTAAAGCCAAATGATAGTGTAGCTTAACTAGTAAAGAATGTCTGCTTTGAGCATTATGCTCTTTCAAGAGCTATATGGGAGCAAATTGACAACAACAGCTTGGAAGATTAGACAGGAACCTTAGGGGGCAATGAGTTTATGCCAATGGTGGAGGAACAGCTTAGAAAGAAGGATAAGAATGGTTGCCCAACTTGAAGAATGTAACCAATGTCACTCAACTGTACATGTAGAAACTCTTGAATTGATATTTACTCTGCTGTGCATATTCTCAACAGCAGCAAAATAAACAAAATTTTAAAAAATGACAAAGAAAAATTAAATATAACAGAAATGGAATGATAACTAAGGACATATCAGGAAGAAACTTTAATGTCATCATGGCAACAAATAGTTATGCCTAGTTACACCATCAAAATACTCCTAACATAGATAGTCAAAAGAAAACCAAGTGATAAGGAGAAATAAGAGAAGATCCTTGTTCACAGTCTGAATATAATTTCCATTAACTGTATCATTGCTAGGAATGGACTAAAAAATCCCTCACTTTCAACCCTCTGAAAATGAACAGAGGAGCTTACACATACACATACACACAAAAACGTACACACATGGGAGAAGAAACTTTTGACTAATCCTTACTATTATCACCTAAATCTGGAGCAGAAGTGCATCAATGATGAGAAAAGCAAGTGACTATCTTCCAAATGCATAGTAAGTATACTTCAAGCCAACCAGGGCTAGAGTCCTGTTGTACCCTACCTCGTTAACTGTTTTTGATTTCCGTTGAGAACCCATGTCTACCAGAATGTTACGAGGCAAAAAGTAAAGAAGAGATGGAGGAAGGCATGTGGTGCCCTAGGATGCCAAAGTCTAAGGAAGAATATTGTGAATAGACATTAAGATTGGAAAAACAATGGGAGATGTGTATGGTGGATGTAGATGTCCAAACACACTGTTTAAAGAAAAATTTAAAACTGCATCTAATTCCCATGTTTAATAAAGTATTATGACAGCTGTAACTATCATCTGAATTCATTTTAATAGAACCTCAATAAATAAAGACACTGTAATTGAACTGGGGTCTAGGTGAACTTAACTTCAGGTCTAGCTTTGAAAGAAGAAAGATGTCAGTACCTAAATGGGCAGAGAGGGAAGTTAAAGTCCTCCTGTCTTCTGGAAAATATCATGCGTAGGCACACATCTACTGAGTTAGGGATGAGTTACTAAAACTGATAAGAAGCTTCAGAAAAGACCTTCAAGCAAGAGGGAAAGGAAACATTTTCATAATGACTCAGAAAAAGAACTTATCTCTTAAAACTTTTGTGAAGCACATGAAACTTTTTGGAATACACGTGCTTGACATCACTACAAGTATACAATAGGACAGGTTTCAGTGAAACAGTGCTAGGGAGCCCTAGGAAGAGAACAGACTAACATGAAAATAGAAAGGCAAAGAAAACTGACTAAAATTAGAAAAGGATGCAAAGAAATGCAAATTATAATAGAAAATTTAAAATTAATATTATAGCAAATACATGGATGCAATAAGAAAAGACTAGAAACAGGAGGATATTAAACCAGCAATGTGGAGAATACTCTTCTTCTCTACAGCATCATAAGCGACAAGACATTGGCGCAATATCTTGAGCAGTGGATCTTAATATTTTGGGGGTCATAATCACTTTGCAGGGCTTATAAACAAGTAAAACATTTGTATGTAATTTCAAGGGTTTGACAGACTACTTTGAAGCATGTCCATGGTTTGCTAGAGTTCATGCATTTCCCTGTAAAAACCTTTTGTTTATGAGGTTTTGAGACGAAAAGCCAAATGTGAAAAAAGGCAACCAAAATTATTTTTTGTTATGCAAGGTTTCAGCGAATATATGAGAAATAGTTCAAGGACAAACACTATGCAACTTAGAGTAGAATTAAAATTCAAGGGCAAAAATTGTAAAAGGTATACTGTGAAAGGACTGATTTTGTTTGCAAACGACAAAGTAAGATCAAGCCTATCAATTGTGAATATAAATGTTGAGGTTCAATTTCTCAGTTGAAAGGTAAATGCTCTGAGGTAAGAAAAATATTTTACTCCACACTCTTTACAAGGCACAAATTAAAAATGAAATGATGCAGAATGAAACAAAAATAAATTAATAGAGAGCTGACATTTATTTTTAAATGACAAAATGTCATTAAAAATGACAAAAACAAAAAGACTTACAATACTAATAGTTGACAAACTAGAAATAAAGAACTACCATAAATAAGACAAAGACAGCCATTTTATACTGATAAAATGTTGATTCCATAGAGAATCTTTCTATACTAGAAAACATAGCATCGAAATACGTAAAACAAAAACTGAAAAATGTAGAAAATATTTTAAAACATTGATGAAGATTCAATTGTAAATGCAGATATTAGCATGCTATTATTAGTATAAAAAGCTAGTTAAGACAGTTACTGATAAAGAGGCAATATAGAAAATTTAAAAGGTTACATTCCATATCCTATAGCAAATTCAACTTCTTCTCCAACATCCATGCAGTAAATTTTAAAAATTGAAAGCCTACAAGGTCAAAAAGAAATTTTCAGTAAGTTCCAGTAAGTACAAATTGTAGAAGACTTATTTTCTGATCACATCGCAACAAAATTATAACAAGAAACATTTAAACAAACACACAAAAAATAGCACCAACAGATTAACTGTCTCCTAAAATAGCTATTGAATCATAGAAGAAATAAAAAATGCAATTGGAAATTATCTAGAAAATCAGATAAATCAAAATGTGTGTGATAGAGCCAAAATATTATTCAGAAGTATATTCATATTTTAAATACAACTATTATTAAATAAAAAGAATGAAGATAAATGAAGTAAGCATTCAACTATGGAAGATAGAAACAGCATCCCCATGGAAAAGAGACGGAAGGAAATGATGTAGATAAAAGTATAAATTAATGAATTAGCAAAGAAAAGCAATCAAACTAATTAATAAGTCTAAAATCTAGTTCTTAAAAAGATAGAGAGGAAGAGAGACAGAGAAAATTTAAAAAATCTCTGGCAAATCTAATTAAGAAAAATATTGGAGAATACACAATAGCCAAAATAGAAATGAGGAAAGGGATCCATTAACAGGTACAAATGAGATTAAGAACTTCTAAGACACTACTTGTTGTTGTTGTTAGCTGTTGTAGGTTTAAGTGGGCCCCCTACTCATGATGCTCTCATGCATAATAGAATAAATTGCTGACCTATCTTGTGTCACATCCCATGATGGTTTGCAAACTGGACTGTAGTGATCCACAGAGTCTTCAATGGTTGGTTTTTAGAAGTAGATCTCTAGTACTTTCTAGTCTGTCTTATTCTAGAAACTCCAATGAAACCTGCACAGCATCATAGCACTGATGGATGGGTGTTGGCTACACATAAGGTGCATTGGCTGGGAGTCAAACCCAGGTCTCCAAGTGGAAGGCAATAATTCTACCACTGAGCCACCACTGCCTCCCAAGACATTATTTAGCTGATATTCATTACTGTGAATATCTTGATAAAATGGACATTTGGGGAAACAACTACCAAACCTGACTCAAAGAAATATAGGAAATCTATATAGGCCAATAACCACAGGTAATACAATTTTTTTAATTATTATTACCTCCAAAAACCTATGAATTTTTCACTGTTCAAGAGCAATTCATATGACTAGACCATTTGTATGATCCTGTGATTTTTCTCAGGTTCTACCTTTCAAATATTCAAGGGAGGTACTATGACACAACCCTGATGCACAGGGTTATATCCTTTCACTACCTTATTCAATCTGTATGCTGAGAAAATAATCTGAGAAGCTGGAGGAAGATTCGTTAATAACCTGCAATATGCAGTTGACACAACCTTGCTTGCTGAAAGTGAGGACTTGAAGCCCTTACTGATGAAGATCAAAGACTACGGCTTTCTGTATGGATTATGCCTCAATATAAAGAAAACAAATATCCTCACAACTGGACCAACAAGGAACATCATAATAAACATAGAAAAATACTGAAGTTGTCAAGGATTTCATTTTGCTTAGATCCACAATCAATGCTCACGGAAGCAGCAGCCAAGAAATCAAGACGTATTGCATTGGGCAAATCTGCTGTTGAAGACTTCTTTAAAGTGTTAAAAAAGCAAAGATGTCACTTTAAGGAGTAAGGTGTGCCTGACCCAAGCCATGGTGTTTTCAATCACCTCATATACATGCAAAAGCTGGGCAATGAATAAGGAAGACTGAAAAAGAAATGACGCCTTTGAATTATGGCATTGGCAAAGAATGTTGAATATACCATTGACTGCCAAAAGAACAAACAAGTCTGTCTCGGAAGAAGTACAGGCAGAATGCTCCTTAGAAGCAAGGATGGGGTCTCACATACTTTGGGCATGTTGTTACAAGGGATCAGTCCTTGGAGAAGGACATGATGCTTGGTAGAGAGTCTGCGAAAAACAGGAAGGCCTGCAATGAGATGGATTGACGCAGTGGCTGCAACAAGGGCCTGAAGCATAACAATGATCATGAGGATGGCGCAGGACTGGGCAGTGCTTAGTTCTGTTGTACATAGGGTCTCTGGGGTCGGAACCGACTACAGGGCACCTAACAACAACAACCGTGACATGATTTCCAAATTTCATGACTTTATGGTTTTAAATTCCTATGAATCAGATATTCTCAGGTTAAAATGACCTTTTTGCTCAACACTAAATAGCTCTCTTTCATGTTTTTATGGTTTTAAAGTGCTATGAGTCAGATACTATCAGGTTAAGATGACTCTTTGTGCCCAACTTTAAATAGTTCTGCTTCTAACATGCTCTGGCAGTATGATTATTAGATTCAGATTCTACTTGTGATCTATGATAATGGCTAGAACAATGCCTTGAGTGAGTGAGTAAATGAATGAATAAATGAATGAAAAGATGTACTTATTTGCCTATTGAAAAAAAGTACTGTGTATGTCAAAGAAAACAGAGTAAAAAGAGGCAACTAAATGACTGACTGGGGAAAAATTATGCTGCAAATATGACACAACAGAGTGTGCAATTTTTAATTTGATTTTTTAAGAACAAATTTATGCTTAAGAAAAAATTAAATTTCTGATATAAATACTATAGCTCCAGTTCATAAGATTGAAAGACCTAAAAAAGATAATTCATAAAGAAGGGAACAAAATTTCTTATCTCAATTATTCTGAATATCTACAATATAATTACATTATTATATAATCTGATTTTAAATATCAAAATCTGAAAATTAAAATGAGAAAAACAAAAATTAAATCACTGATTTGATATATCATTTAGGCTACAAGGCTGTTATTTTTTTTTGTAGGGGGGGATGGTGAATCAGTTTGTAAAATACCATATCTACCACATCTGCTGTTTTTAATCTTTCTCCCGTTAACAAATGTTATTCCCTTGCCAAATTATTATGTCAGTTGACATTGTAAAAGTATTTATTTATACCTCCACCTCATTTAAATAATATTTGAGGCTGCTTATAGTATGAACATATACATTAAAATGGTGTAAAAGATGAATAGGAATAAAGAAACAGGAATATATAAATTTCAAATAATAAGGTATCCAGCCTGATTAGAAAACTGATGAATGAATATTCAGATCAGAAAGACCTACATCCTTGCTATATTGAGCCTAAAATTTAGTTTTAAACTTCCAGCAGTCAAAGTGAAAACTGAGCTCTTAGTCATCAAGAGAAAAAGAAGTTAGTTCTTCATAGCAAACCTCTCAAAAGATATTCTTCCTTGGGCTTTCAACAGTGCGAGAACCAAGAGTGATGTGATAGATGACGTCCTCAACAGTATTGCTACAGCAAAGGCACTAAGTGGACTTATAGGAATCGACTTCATGGCAACTGGTTTGGTTTTTGTTATTTGCTTCAAGTTGTTTGGGCAGAGGGTTGCTGTTTTATTTTGTCTGGAGAAAAGCCAAGAAGATAACACAACACATTGTAGGCAACTCTATGCAGAGCTACAATAATATGGTGAATAATAGGGGGAATTTCTGGTCATCTCTCTGACTTGATCTGACTTTAGAATCTAATTGAATTCTTAGAAAAAACAAATTGACTGAATGTCCTTTAAATAAGTATCACTTCTCATCAGTAGCCTTCACCTGGCTCTTTATCACTTCAGTATTTAACTTAGTTTGTTGTGATTGTGAAACTTTTAGTATTGGTTTTATCAAGCGCTTGTTAGCCCATGATCATAGCCACCCTCTACAACTCTCAACCCACTTGATAATTACTGATCATGCTGGTACTAAGTATGCCTCTAACTGCAGATGTTTCAATGATGACAGCTGCTTTCTCCCCACTTCTTACTCATCAGGTCAGTTAGGACACATACCTACTAAAAATGTTTTAGAAAGCAACAAAACAGAATGTTTTAAAAATATTTTTGTTTCCAAAATGTAAGGTATTTATACTGCTATTAATATTTCTTTTTTTGTTGTTTAAATTTTGTTTGATTGTTTGAGAATGGCTAAAAATCTGAACTTTGAAAGGTAACCAAGATACTTTTTGAAAATGGACTCAAAGAACTTTAAAATTTATATACTGCTACTACTTCTTAAAAAATCAGGGCTGTAAGAAACTCTGAGATACACCATCATCACTTCCATCATGTGTGTATGTTCCTTCCCATTAGCCTACAATTCCTCAGAACTTTTTGAGTTAAAGTGTTATTTCCATTCATGTGCTTCAAGACCTTCCACATCATGGAAAGCGCTCGTGCAGTGTCCAGCTAATCACTGGTCCATGGGTTGATATAAAAGATATAAGCCATGCAAATCTGCCTTGCTCAGGAAATGGAATGAAGCAGAGTATGTTCTAAAAGTGCATTTCGACATGGTAAAAATACACCAAAATATGCCACTAGCATGTTCTGTCAACTACAGTAGTACATATACTCAGAATTCAAAAGTATATGATGTACCTCTCAAGATTTCAGTTTCCAGTCATGGACCCCCTTCCTGGTCTTTATTAAACAGTGTGGTCAGATCCACAATTATCAGCACCACTGGACTACCATCTTATAAAAGATAGTAGCAATTCGCAGCAACTTTCTATCTGCTTAAACAAAACAAAACTTCTCAAAATATTTATCTTCTGCAAGATTATGTCACCCATCAAGCTATTTGAACCTGTCAAATTTATCACTAGAGCTTGCTATTTAATATCTAACTGTGTCCATCTACCTAATTTCCTGTCATTAATCTACTTTTTAAAAGCAAACAAGGCAGTTTTCCAAAATTATGTAGGTGAGTGCATTGCTTTCTGAATGAATGACAAAGAATAATACTTTTTTATTCCCCACAGCACCTAGCTTAGAATAGGGCATATAGAAAATTGTCAACAATAATGGCACCTTATATTTTTATAATGTCATATGGTTTACAAATGAATCAGAAAGCATTCTCTGATTAGATCCAGGTGTTGTCATTGTTGTTGTTGTTCTTAATATTATTCCTGTTTTATAGATGAAGACTGCTCTAGTCAGGGAGTTGTGCCTTGCCCAAATTCAAATGACATGGACTAATGTCATGATTTCTGACTTCAAATCCAGTCTTCCCTTTAGAACAAAACTTCTTTAGCCTTTCTAAAAACTAATGACTCATGCATTTATTTATTAAACTAATATTTATTGGGAACCTTCCATGTATGAGAAAGTGAAGAGGATGCAAAGAGAGGTATGAATATGTGATATTTGCATGTTATATTTTCTGCAGGTAGAGCCAACTTTGAAAGAGAGTAGGGTGATAATCCCTCTAAGACAGGTCTCTGAGGAAATCACTGCCTATATTAACCATGCAATAAATAGGCAAAATTCTCTCGAGGTTTGTTTGGAGCTCTCACAACTCTGATCTGAGAGCCTCAGAAAAGACCGTAGTTTTTCTTATAATCCAAGATCCAATGTCAACTTCTTCATCTTATTTCCACTACTCAGCTGCTAGAATAGCAACAAAGTCATGCATATTGGTTAAAAATTCACACTATGACTTCTATGCTTTGCTGTAAAATTCTGCATGACCCAATGGTTTCACAAAAGGCAGATTTATTTTTTTAAAGGAAGATGAATATCCTCAACAGAGGGCAACTGTGAGCTTGCATCTGTAAGTAGCCACCTTATACAATGGCAACAACCATGTCAGGAAAAGCCCAAAGGTTCTCATTATTTGAGGCAGTGAGAGTTCCTCCCTGCCAAAAAACTATGAGAATTAAGTAATTTTTAAATTAATTTTTCTTTCAAATAGCATTCCTTTTTAATTTATCCAAGGATTTTTAGAGAGTAAAGTTTGTTGCCCTTCTCATCAGATATCCAGTTACATGTGATACCTTGAATACGAAAAGTTCCAGATTCTACAATGTGTAAAATGCTTGGTAATGTGGAGGGTCAGAGAAAAATAGGAAGACCCTCAACAAGATGGATTGACAAAGTGGCTGCAACAACGGGCTCAAGCATAGCAGTGATTGTGAGGATGAAGCAGAATTGGGCAGTGTTTTGTTCTGTTGTATATAGGGTTGGTGTGAGTCAGAACTGAATCAATGCACCTAATAACAACAACAGCAGAGAAGAGCAATGGAGGAGCTTGGGAGATGTTCTGTCAATAAAATCTATGAAAAGTAAAGTTTTTACATATTTGTATTCTCCCAAAATACAGGACAGTGCCTAACGTACTGTAAATTCTCAAAAATATTTGCTTAAGGAATGAATAAAGGTAGAAGACAGCAATATTACATTAATGAGGTTACTTCGCCCAGAGATTACCAGGGAACCACCAGTGGACCATCCTATGTATTTTTTCCATTAATTCATTACAATGTTATCAACATTTTCCATGTACATATTTTAAAAATTAAGTATATGTACAAGCCTTATAATAAGAAAGCAACATTCTCTAACCCATCCTTCCCCATCCTGTATTTCTTCCCTAAGAGGCAACGACTATCTATTCTTTTAGCTGTATCTTCTATCATATACAACTATATATATACATATATATATATATAACTATACTTCTAAATAACAGGCTTAGATGACTACCTCTTGACTTTCAATTTTTTTTTAATTATATATTGACTTCTACCATGGAAGACATCCTTTATATCCCTAACCACATGCTCACACACACATACACAGGCTCTTGCCCTATTCCATTTTCCCAATAGAGTTAGATGACATTTCTTAGCATAAATTAACATTTATTGTTTATGTTATTATGAACATGTAGATGCTAACAAAATACTTCATTTCCTTCCGTGTATAGCACTTGTTATCCCCAGAGTTAATACTGGCGATTATTTACTTGCAAAGTTTTCTACATACTTTCTCTAATTTATCTTCAAACTCTCCGCCAGAGATGTAAATCTCCTCTCAATACTTTCAGTGTATCAGGTAATCTGTAAGTTTAATTACTTTTCTTAAAGGCAGTTTTCAAGTACACTTCATGCTCCTTCTTCACTTTGAGCTGGTTGCTCCCAGAATCTATTGCATAGCTGTGCTCTTTTTTTTTTTTTTATCTCCCTTCAACATCATCCTAGGAATTCCTATTTCCATGTTCTATGTTGGATCCCTTGTTTCTGGTGTCCCATGTTTTACTCTTTCTCACATCATTTCCTTGTTTTGGAGTAACAACACAACCTCCAGTAGATTTCTGAAAAGGGTACCTGGAAGGTAAAAAAAAAAAAATTTTGAGACCCTGTAACAACTGAAAGTACCTTTATTATATCCTAATATTTGATCAGAAACCCTAGTGGTGTAGCAGTTAAGTGCCACAGCTGCTAACCAAGTGGTTGGCAGCTCTAATCCACCAGGTGCTCCTTGGAAACCATATGGGGGAGTTCTGCTCTGTCCTATAGGGTTGCTATGAGTCGGAATCGACTCAGCGGCAGTGAGTTTTTTTTTTTTTTTAATATTTGATTAATAGAATTCAAGCAATTAAAAGATTCACTTAAGAATTTGGAAGGCTTTGCACCTTTGTCATATTTTTCTTGCAAGGTTTCTTTAGAGAAGTCTCAAATTTACCTTCCATCCCTTCTATTATTTTTTATTATTATTTCGAGAACTACTTTCTGTCCTTCTGAATGTTTCATTTTCATAGTTTCACTTTCTTTTTTCCTGTTTCTGTGAGGACAGTATTTATGATTAAAGAAAAAAAAGGATTTCTTCTGTTTCCTGCATTATCTGTTTTCTTCAAGTTTCTTTTACTTTATGGCTTGTTTTGTTCCCTGTCCTTCATGTTACAGGTTTTCCTCAAATATATAGTGATTATGGCTGTACAATTATATTTAAGATCAAAGCACACAAAATACTCATTGGAAACTCTGCAAAGATGAGGCTTATTATTGGTTGACTTCATGTATGATGACCTGATTGGGCTGTTTCTTGGAGAACCTCTAAGAGTCAATATCTTTAAACCTATTCTCTTGGGTTACTGAGTTTCTACAGAGCAGAATATTTCAACGCCTTGCTTGGGAGTCCTCGCTTCCAGAATTCTGAAGTCCTAATGGGTGAAAGGGACTTGCGTTCTCACCGTTTTTACTTAATTCCTCTGTAATTGTATACTTGCACTTACTTGTTTTGGGAATCCTCAAGTCCTGAATCTCTCTAGTTCAACATCTTAAGGTAGCAAACCTCCAAACTTCTGAGTGTAGGAGGGGTTGTTCTTAGTTGCCATTGAGTTGACTCCAACTTATGGCGACTCCATGTGTGCAGAGTAGGGTTTTCAAGGCTGCGATCTTTCAGAAGGAGATCACCAGGTCTGTCTCCTGAGGTACCTCTGGGCAGGTTTGAACCACCAACCTTTCAGATAGTAGATCAGCGCTTACCATTTGCTCAATCCAGATACTGTAGAAGGGGTAATCCCCTAGATGGGTGAAGTAGGGAGAGGACCTGGGGATCTTATAGCCAATCCTCTTCCCATATTTTAAGTTCTTGTTCTAATTCCTGAGCATTTCTGAGAGTTCAGCTGCTAACCAAAAGGTTGGCAGTTCAAATCCACCAGTCACTCCTTGGAAACCCTATAGGGCAGTTCTACTCTGTCCTATAGTGTTGCTATGAGTTGAAATCTACTCAACAGCAATTTTTTTTTTTGGAAGGGGTCACACATTGGCTTTCTTTTGGGTTGCTCCCATGCTACACCATCACTTTCTGGGTTAGGTTTCAGGTTTCCCTGGTTTGCTAAATCATATGATTACCAGTTCTGAAAGTTTTGTTATCTTCTTTCCTGTTCTCTTTTTTGTATGAGTTTATGCTCTGTTTAACATTTTGCTGCCATTTTAGTGAAGTGTAAGGAAGAAGCAGAGGTAAACATTGGATTGTTGTTGTTGTTAGATGCCATCAAGTCTGTTCCAACTCATAGCAACCCTATGCACAACAGAACTAAACACTGCCCAGTCCTGTGCCATCCTCACAATTCTTGTTATGCTTGAGCCCATTGTGGCAGACACTGTGTCAATCTATCTCATTGAGGATCTTCCTCTTTTTCGCTGACCCCTGTACTTTACCAAGCATGATGTCTTTCTCCAGGGACTGATCCCTCCTGACAACATGTCCAAAGTATGCACTCAATACCCCCTTACTCTGTTTGAACGACTGCCTCTTCATCTATGTACAGGTTCCTCATGAACATATTTAAGTGTTCTGGAATTCCCATCCTTCACAATGTTATCCATAACTTGTTATGATCCACACGGTCGAATGCTTTGTAGAGTCAATAAAACACAGGTAAACATCCTTCTGGTATTCTCTGCTTTCAGACAGGGTCCATCTGACGTCAGCAATGATATCCCTGGTTCCACGACCTCTTCTGAAACTGGCCTGAATTTCTGGCAGTTCCCTGTCGATATACTGCTGCAGATGCTTTTGAGTGATTTTATGGTAATCTTCAAGGTTTTTTGTTGTTGTTGTTTTTGCTTTCCGAAGTTTGGCAGTATTTTATAAAAAAAATATATATATAATGATCTCTAAAATTCAAGATTTCCCAAACTTGGTGAAAGTTGGCCCATATATCACCAAGAGAAATAATTTGTTTTCTTTTGAATTTAATTTCAATTTCATTTAGCCTATGAAACTTACCTACTTTATTATATTTAATAAGCATGCATTCTTATCTATTAAAAGTTCAAGGAGGGGAGAGCACCTAGTTCTTAAAAAATAATTACTATCAAACCTGTCAAAAATTAGAATTGTTCTTTGCTACTTGATAATACTATGTATCTTATTTCAAAACATGGTAAATAAATTTGTACTGTAAATATTCTGTTTAATGCCATCTTGAAAATATATGCTCATTTGATCGTTAATTTCTGGATATACAACTACTAGCTTACACAAGGAGTAACATGTTATTCTGCAACTGAAGACAGAATCTAGGCCAAAGGTGTACTCTGTCCTTCTTTCCTATAATATTTTTTTTTCCTTATATCTTAAATGAATTGAGATGTAAAATGCGCCTAGCACATTATAAGAATTCAGTAACTGTTGGCACCCTCCTGTTCTTCCTTTTCCATTATTTCCATTTGTGTACCACCAACACTGCATGATACATTGTGCATATGATGAAGGAAAAAAAATTGATATTATTTTACCCATTCATGTCATCTATGTTGTGTTCTAAATCACATGAGCCTCATTAATTCATCAAAAGTGATTTAAAGATGTAAATCAATTTATCTTACAAAATACCTTAAGATAGAAATTGATTAGCAATTCTATTAAGTCATTTCTCAAAAAGCAACTCAAACAGTATTCATATAAAACTGTTTTACAGGGTCAGCATTGCTTTAAAGAGAGATGTACAACTTAGATTCCATATTCATGGTGTGTTCAGGCAAGGGAGGAGGAACATATTAGATAATGTTTCCAGCAAAAGCAAAATTCTGTATAATATTTACACACCAAACTCTCCACTAAGCACTGTGATAATCCATATGAGGTAACCGAACAAAATTGTTCAAGATTTGAAACAGAATCCCATAACTTTTTTTTTAACTTTTATTGAGCTTCAAGTGAACGTTTACAAATCAAGTCAGACTGTCACATATAAGTTTATATACATCTTACTCCGTACTCCCACTTGCTCTCCCCCTAATGAGTCAGCTCTTCCAGTCTCTCCTTTCGTGACACTTTTGCCGGCTTCCAACTCTCTCTATCCTCCCATCCCCCCTCCAGACAGGAGATGCCAACACAGTCTCAAGTGTCCACCTGATATAATTAGCTCACTCTTCATCAGCATCTCTCTCTTACCCACTGTCCAGTCCCTTTCATGTCTGATGAGTTGTCTTCGGGGATGGTTCCTGTCCTGGGCCAACAGAAGGTTTGGGGACCATGCCCGCCGGGATTCTTCCAGTCTCAGTCAGACCATTAAGTATGGTCTTTTTATGAGAATTTGGGGTCTGCATCCCACTGATCTCCTGCTCTCTCAGGGGTTCTCTGTTGTGCTCCCTGTCAGGGCAGTCATTGATTGTGGCCGGGCACCCCATAACTTTTTAAAACAGAAAGATAATTTGGAAATGCTTCCTTACTGATCTCACAGGGCTTCATGTTGTAGATATAAAATATTCACAAAGACTCTGTTGTTGTTAGGTGACACATAGTCAGCTTCAACCCATAGCAACCTGATGTATAACAACAACAACCAAAAAAAAAAAGTTGCCTGGTCCTGTGTCACCCTCACAATTATTGCTGTATGAGCCCATTGTTGCAGCCAATGTGTCAATCCATCTCACTGAGGGCCTCCCTCTTTTTAGTTGACCCTACTTTGCCAAGCATGACGTACTTCTCCAACAATTGGTCCTTCCTCATGACATGTCCAAAGTAAGCCAGACGAAGTTTCACCATCCCTGTTTCTAAGGAGCATTCTGGCTGTACTTCCTTTAAGACAGCTTTGTTTATTCTTCTAGCAGTCCATGGCATATTCAACATTCTTTGCCACAAAGATTACATACACTCAAAACACATCACAAACATATAGTAAGTCTCCTAATGCTGCAGGATAGTCTTTCAACTCTATAAGACTCTACAGTCCAAACAAATAAATGGCCATACCAAGTTGCCATGGTGATATCTGATTCACATTACTGTACGTTCCCATTGAAAAAATCTAGAAAAATGCAGTTAGTTTTTGTTGTTGTTAGGTGCTGTTGAGTTGGTTCCAACTCATAGTGACCCTATGTACCACAGAACGAAACACTGCCCGGTCCTGCACCATCCTCACAATCGTGGTTATGCCTGAGCTCATTGTTGCAGTCACTGTGAGACCATCTCGTTAAGGGTGTTCCTCTTTTCTTCCGACCTTCTACTTTACCAAGCATGATGTCCTTCTCCGGGGACTGATCCCTCCTGACAACATGTCCAAAGTATGTAAGATGCAGTCTCGCCATCCTTGCATCTAAGGAGCATCCTGGTTTTACTTCTTCCGAGACAGATTTATTCCTTCTTTTGGCAGTCCATCGTGTAGTCAATATTCTTCACCAACACCACAATTCAGAGGTGTCAATTCTTCACTCTTCCTTATTCATTGTATAGCTTTCACGTGCAGATGATGTGGTTGAAAACACCATGGCTTGAGTCAGGCACATCTTGGTCTTCAAGGTGACATCTTTGTTCTTCAACACTTTAAAGAGGTCCTTTGCAGCAGATTTACCCAATGCAATGCGTCTTTTGAATTCTTGACTGCTGCTTCCATGGATGTTGATTACGGACCCAAGTAAAATGAAATCCCTTTGAAAATGCAGAACAAGGTGCAAAATCTAAAAAGCCCTGAGAGGAGCTGCTGTTAGTAGATGAGCCAGACTAAGTGGCAAAGATCTTCTTTTGCTTAACATATAGAAAAGCGACATGGCCCAGCAAAATATAGATAGAAGACTTGGTCTGTTCCCATTATATATTGCCATACTAGTCACTCAAGGATGGGAATATAAAATTGAAAAGTGTTAGTCACTCAGCTAACACTCACAAGCCATTCAAGAATTTTGTAAAATCAGAGATAGTCATCCTCACCTGGACTCCTTAAAGACCTCTTGCTAAATTCCTTAAGAAAACTGTATTTCTCAACGATGCAACACTGCAAGGGGTGAAAGGGAATGTTCAATGTTGGTACTTTAAAACAAGCAAACAAAAGACTCACTAATATACCAGAGCTCAGAGCATATACCGATGTATACTTGCTGAAAATACACATAGAAAATACTCTAAAGCCAAATATAAGAACTCTAAAATAAGTTTGTAATGCACATTTATAGCAATTAAACATATGGAGATATATTTATATAACTATTGTAAATGGAATTAATTGCAAGGATTAAAGTAATGTGTAAAAGAAAGCTACAATAAAGAAATAATTATGCAATAGTAACGCAGGTCTGTAATCCTCTGTTATAGTGGTATTATATATTATAGGTAGTTGGCAATTATATTGGAAGTGGTGAGAGGATATAGTAAAAGCTGCTAAATATTTCAACTTACATGAAGAGAAATAAAATCCATTTTACTGGTCCCAAATTTTATATTATAGAAAATATAGCTTCAAACATAATTGTAACATTTTATGAAACAGACAAAAGCAAAAATAAAAGCACCCAGTATCAGATTGGTAATTTTCTTAAGATAATACCAATGTTGCATTTTTTTTTTTAAAGATGCTATGTCGAAAAGCACTCTCATACACTGTATAGACTGTATAGCCTCTCTGGCAAAAATTTGGGCAAAATGCTTAAAGAGATGTTAAAATATTTGTACTCATTAATCTCTTATTCCACATCCTGGAAAATATACCAGTAGGTTAAATTCAGAGAAATCACCTAGAATTTATTTGTAATAATGTTCAATGCAACATTATTTGTAATACTGAGCAAATAAAATATCTAACAACTAATAGATACATAAATCATAGTACATATCTGTAGTATAATACAATGTTCACACTGAAGTTTTTTTCAAAGAATATTTAATTGCATGGAAATTTTAATGACATAATTTTAAGTAAAAGTAGCATGCTTAAGGCATGACCTCAGTTTTTTATCGAATATAAATATAAAATAAGTACATAAAAATATGTATATAAAGAAAGAATGCAAAAAAATGGGAAAAAGATACATCAAAGTGTTATTAAATATTTTAATAAAGTGTTAGATTATAGGTCATTTTTATTTTCTATCTCAAAATATTCCACATTATCTGCAAAGGTATTTATATTACTTTTAAAACTAGGAGGAATAAAAAGCTAAGGGGCTAAATAAAAATTGTGACTCTCATATTTCATTAAAGGCATATTACATATATTCAAATGTTTCCTTTAACCTAGTCCAAGGAAAAAATTCTAAAATTCACAAGTGGTGACAAGCTGTTCTCCATCTTTATTTAAACTTTTTGCCTTTTTCCTCATAAAAGAGAGCACCTCTGGGTGCCCTTCTACTGCTCGCATCTTGTTCTGGTCTATCTTTTGTTAAAAGTCAGAAGTGTGAGCCTGGGCTCTGTTATTAATTGTATGTTCTCCTTGCTACACTACAGCACTGCTTCCCAAAAACTGAAGGGGGGGGAAGACCCATAAATTAGGGTCATGAAATCATTTTAGTGCGTTGGAACAGTGTTTTTCCCTTGAAATAGAACAGACTAGAATAGAATTGCATAGATTAGAACAAAATATAAGAGAGAATTGAAAACAGAATAATAGAGTAAAACAGAACAGAACTTATCCGTAAGGGAAGTATTGTTTTCCAAAACTTTTTTTTCAGTTATGTATGTATGCGTGCACTGAATTTTGAGTTAAACTGCATTTCTTAAATTAATATGGGTCGTGATCAAAAAATGTTCGAAAGTCACTATATCAAAGAGTAAATGAAAAGCAGAAGAGATATTCTAGCCAACAAAACTAAGCATTCTTGCTGCTTCTGCTATAAAAAATAAATAAAGGCATTGCCACTTAAGACTTGCTTGGGTTTCAAGAAATATGACATTTCATTTGGAGATAGTTCTTCCCTGGAGTTCACATTTCCATAGGAAAAGAAGCATAACTGAGGACTCTAGCAGTGGACCTTCAAAGGAAGTGTACTGAACACCACATTTCATTGATCCCTTCTCTAAAACCCTCCAGCAGCCAATACCTCAATCTTCAAGCCAACTACAGGTGCAGACTTTGATCCAGCGAACTAGTAAATTTGCGAATGCACACTGAATTTGGAAGCATAACACGCAGCAAGCTTAGACTACAGAATACAGTCCTCTATCTAAACTCATTGCCATCTAGTTGAATTCTGACTCATAGTGACCATAAAAGAGTAGAGCTGCCCCCATTGGATTTCCAAGGCTGTAATCTTTAAGGAAGCAGACTGCCACATCTTTCTCCTGTAGAATGGCCGGTGGGTTTGAACCACCAACCTTAAGCACTGTGCCTCCAGGGCTCCTGTCTGCTACCTAGCAGTCTATAAATGCAAACATTCCCAGGAATAACTTTCAAATATATAGGCTGCAAATTGAAAACATTAACATAGCAAACTTAGAGACCTCAGAGCGCAAATCACAACAGTAATTTCCTAGTAGTAAGGCAGTCCTGTTTTCTTTGGTGTAGCATGCTAAAGAGTTTTTATTTTCTGAAGCATTGAGAAATAACTTGTGCTAAAAAAAAAAAAAAAATTTTTTTTTTTAATAGAATCTTAGAAAAGACTTTTTATAGGTCTGGAACAGAAAAAAGAAAAGAAATATTTATGACTTTATATTTCTAGTGGAGTGGATAGGTTTACATTGAGCTGCCTACATTCTTTTTGCTGTTTTCCTCAGCCCCTTCTCTGCCTCTTGAGATCATGCACATGACTTTGAATATCATCTTTATAGCTTGGTGATACCATCTGTGCATATGAAAAAGGAAATTAAAAAAATGCAAAACAGCCAATTTTGTGGCTGTGGCAGTGAAGGTTAGAGGGGAAGGTTCAAACTTAAGATCAGAGACAGAAACTTTGGGCATGTCCCCTAAACTTGTTGAGATTTAGTCGTCTTTATTTTAAAGTGAGGATGATGGCAACAATATATCTGCCTTGCAGAGTTGGTATAAAGATTAAATAAGACAGCATATTAAGTATCCTCAATAGGTATTAGTTATTATTGTTTTTATTATTGCTTGACCAAAGCGGAGCCCTGGTGGTACAGCAGTTAAGAGATCTGCTAATCAAAGGTCAGCAGTTCGAATCCACCAGCCACTCCCTGGAAACACTATGGGGCAGTTCTACTTTGTCTTATAGGGTCTTTATGAGTCAGAATTGACTCAGCGGCAATGGGTTTAGTTTGGTGTTTGACAAAAGTTGTCTACTAAGCCATGGGAGGACTAATCCCTATATCATTGTCACAGGCTCATGCCTCAGCAAAAACTCTTACAGTTCCAAACTTCTAATGAAAAAAAGAAAAAAATAATTAAAAGATAACTTTGTTGTTGTATTGTTATTAGGTTAGGTGTCACTGAGTCACTTCTGACTCATAGCAACAGGACATGTACAACAGAACAAAACACTGCCTGGTCCTGAATCACCTTCACGACCACTGTTATGTTTGAACCCATTGTTGCAGCCACTGTGTCAATTCATCTTATTGAGAGTCTTCCTCTTTTTCACTGACCCTCTATTTACCAAGCATGATGTCCTTCTCCAGGGACTGATCCCTCCTGATAACATGTCCAAAGTACATGAGATGAAGTCTCGCCATCCTTACTTCCAAGGAGCACTCTGGCTGTACTTCTTCCAAGACAGATTTGTTCGTTCTTCTAGCAGTCCATGGTATAGTCAATATTCTTTGCCAACACCATAATTCAAAGGCATCAATTCTTCTTCGGTCTTCCTTATTCATTGACCAGCTGTTGCATGCATAGGAGCGATTGAAAACACCATGGCTTGGGTCAGGCTCACCTTAGTCCTTAGAGTGACATTTTTGCTTTTTAACACTTGAAAGAGGTCTTTTGCAGCAGATTTGCCCAATGCAATGCAATTTTTGATTTCTTGACTGCTGCTTCCATGGGTGTTGATTGTGGATCCTAGTAAAATGAAATCCTTGACAACTTCAATCTTTTCTCTGTTTATCATGATGTTGCTTACTGGTCCAGTTGTGAGGATTTTTGTTTTCTTTATGTTGAGGTGTAATCCATACTGAAGGCTGTGTCTTTGATCTTCATCAGTAAGTGCATCAAGTCCTTTTTTTAAAAAAGATAGCTTGACTGAATATAAAAAGTGTTTCAGTGTTTCCATTCTTTCCTTTCCAAGTATTTTATACAAATAATTTTGTAATCTAAATCTTCACTTGTTATCTTCTTCTCATTTTCGGTTATGCAACGTCTACAGTATCATTCCTGTCCTGCAATCATATCCCCATTCCTTTGTGCTTCTCATTAAGTCTGATTACAATATTTCTGTTTTTCCTTTAAGATAATAAGAATGTGACTATGAACTCATATCCCTGTCAAAGAGACAAAAGAAAAATACTAAAAGTGAAAGAGAGAAAAGAAAAGCTTTCAATGAAGATAGAATTGCATATATAAAGAGCCTATTACAGTTGTTTATTGCTGAATAACTAACTACCCCCAAATGCAGTGGCTTAAGCAACAACCATATTAATATATCTCACAGAAATGGTAGGTCAGGAATTCTGACAAGGCCCACTTGGGAAATTTTTCTGCTCTCTGTGGCCTCAACTGAAGCCATTCACTTGTATTCAGATGAGAGATGGGTTGGCCTGGAGGGTCCAAGGTGGCTTCACTCACATATCTGGTGCCTTGGCAGAAATGGGTGGAAGGCTGGGCTCTACAGTCACTGTCAACTAAAGTGTCTACACACAACCTCTGCATGTGGCTTAACCAAACAATATGTTGACCTCAGAGTAGTCAGATCTCTTACATGGTGACTCAGGGCTGTTAAGTATAATTACAAGAAAACAAAGAGAAAGCCTCATTACTTTTTATGGCCCAGCCTCAGAAGTCAGACAACACCACTTCTGCCATAGTCTATTGATTGTTTACAGCTGCAAGAAATGACGCCATGATTGATACTAAAAATGAAAATAAAAATCACAGGCAGTTGATTGAAACCAGACAATAAAAAAATAGAGCATGAAAAAGGCAAATCACATTAAACAAAACAATGCTTAGGTTTCATTATCCACATGTCCACCTACTGCCGTCCAGTCGATTCCAACTCATAGTGACCCTATAGGAAGGAGTAGACCTGCCCCACGGAGCTTCTAAAGAGCACCTGGTGGATTTGAACTGCTGACCTCTGGGTTAGCAGCCGTAGCACTTAACCACTACGCCACCTGGGTTTCCATTTCATACGGGTAGAGGTGTAATGTAAAGCTTTGAGCCTAGAGTCAGAATATGATTTCAAGTCTTGGTTTTACCTTAGGTAAGTCACAGCCTCTGGGAGCCTCCAATGCTTAATCTTAGACTGAGATAATAACAGTACTCCACCCACACATATAAACTGCTTTGGAGTCAGGTGCTATAAATATATGATATTGTGTATTCCCCATAACAAGTGTACTAGATAGATTCTTAATTATCCTACCCATTTTATAGAACAAGAAACTGAGGTTTAGAGAGATTAAGTTGTTCAAAGTTACTTAAAGAAAGAAGCAGAGCCAAGATTCATTCCCATATTTTATGACTCCAAAGGCCTTTATAATTCCTTTTGACTGTATTATGCCTACTTCGTTTTCTTTACTGTAGCAAACATATGGCCATAATAAACCTTACCTAAAAAAAAAAAAAAATTATTACATCAGTGTTGAACATTTACCATTTAACTCACTGTCATAATTTGAGATCTTTGATCAAGAGCTACTATTTAACTGCAAACTATTCTAAGACCAGGCTTAGTCACAAACTGTCATTCATACTTTAAAGTGAACACCATTAAAATGGCAAAATGTGATTCATATGCTTAGTTTTCAACACAGAACAAATTTTCCAATGGCTCTGAAGTGCCCGATTATGAAAAGAATGGGGAAAAAAAAATACAACCAATAAAACCTAACTCCTGCCAAACTGCAAAAAAGGACACATGGGAAAACATGATATTTAAAAACAACAACAATAATGAATAGGCTATAAAACAGCTATAAAAAAAGGAGATTAAACTGAGGTATTCAGGCAATTTAATGTAAAAAAAATACAAGAAAGGAAGTCAAAACTACTTTTAGTTGTTTTGAAAAACCAAGCTGGTACAAATGAGGGAAAATCACTTTTACAGAAATATCACAGAGCTAACATGACTGTCAACTACTTTGAGAATTTGTCACTTTTACACAGATTGATGCTTGAGTTGGAATGTTGTTCTCCAATTAAAAATTATAATTACCTTAAAATATTTCTGCACTACATGCAGTGTTTAGAATTTAATAGGATCTACCCAACGCCCATTGCCATCAGTGGATTCTGACTCATAGTGACCCCATAGGGTTTCCAAGGCTGTAAATCTTTACAGAAGCAGACTGCCACATCTTTCCCCTGCGATGTTGCTGGCTGGTGGTTTTGAACTGCTGACCTTTCAGTTAGCAGTCAAGCGCCTTAACCACTGCGCCATCAGAGCTCCTTAATAGGATCTAATGTTGAACAAAACTTTGAAATAATACCAACATGGTAAGAACCTATGAAACAATAAATCATCAAAATGAAGGTCCATTAACAAATTAACATGATTTGAAAATTATTATGTAGAATTATTTCTTTGACTGTGTTTCTTCAAGGAAAAGCAAAGGAAATGGAAATTTTATGAAAAAATGTGAATACAGCAAAAGTTCTTTATACACATCATTTAAAATAGTGCTTTTCATACTATTAGTGAAAGAGCAGGTCTTTTTGTTTTTTTTTTTCCCAAGTCTCTGATTTGTTCCAGATCAAAAGTTTTGTAAAATACAATGAAAATAATTAGGAAAATGAAAGAGAAAAACACAAAGACAGAAAAAACACACACCACAATTTTGTATTATAGATTTAGCAGACATAAAATTACTGTATCAAATTGCTATACAATATTCTAAATGCTTACTTTCAAATTCTGTGCTTAGCTTGTCACAGACTAGTAACAAAGAGTTAGCAGACTGGCACCTGCCTGGGACCACAATGTAAGTATCACTTATTTGAAGCAAAAAAAAAAAAAAAACTTTTTATTAAAACCATATTAAAAAAAATAAAAGAGATGAAAAAATGAGTAAATTAAGTGAAAATGATTTTTACCTACTGAAAATATTTTGTTATAAAATAAGGGACTATTCTTTCTTGACTTAAGTGTAAAAAGCATTTGTTCTGCATAATGTGTAAAACACTATAAATACACTACACAAAACATTGCTAAGATTTTCTCTAACCCCTAAACACCATTATATTAACCATGTAACAGTCAACTAGCTACTGGATTAAGGTTGTGTCTATCCACAATTAAGCAACACAGAGATGACAAATGTGTTTCACCTCATATGCCATTTGTAATTGATTGGTAGTGGATTTCTGGCACACTATGCTGATAATTCTGGGGCTGCACTCAAATAGAATAAAAAAAATGGGCACTGGAAAATAGTATCGTAAGGCAGGAGAGGAAGCTGGAGGTAGAAATTTGTGACAATGTGTCTTCACTAAAAAAAAAAACAAAACTTGTTGCCATCAAGTCAATTCCAATTCATAGCGACCCTATAGGACAGAGTAGAACAGCCCCATAGGGTTTCCAAGGAGTGGCTGGTGGATTCAAACCACCAACCTTTATGGTTAGCATCTGTAGCTCTTAACCACTATGCCACCTGGGGTTCCTTATTTTCTCTAGAAGGTATTAAATTGTTTTTATCAGATATCTTAATTTTGCAGTTCTCCCTAATATCACCAATGTTGTCAACTCAATTCTGACTGTGTCTGGAACTAAAATCTGTTTGGTAGGAATAGCAAACTAATCATAAATGTATGATAAGCACCCAATATATTCTAAGCACTAAATAAAGTTATTTGGGAGGTATAGCTAAAGGAGTTTAAAAAGTAGGTGCTGTTGTTGTTAGGTACCCGCGAATCAGTTCTGACTCATAGTGACCCCATGTACGGCTGAACAAAACACTGCCTGGTCCTGCAACATTCTCACAGTCTTTGCTATATCTGAGCCCATTTTTGCAACCACTGTGTCAATCCATTTCGTTGAGGGTCTTCGTCTTTTGCTGACCATTTACCAAGCATAATGTCCTTCATCAGGGACTGGTTCCTTTTGATAACATGTCCAAAGTAAATAGGATGAAGTCTTGTTATCTTCATGTCTAAAGAGCATTCTGACTGTACTTCTTTTGAGACAGATTTGTTTATTCTGCTGGCAGTCCATGGTATATTAGATATTCTTTGCCAATGCCATAATTCAAAGGCATCAATTCTTCCTAAAAAAAATTGACTTAGGTCATCCTTATTCATTTTTAAGCTTTCAAATGCATATGAGGTGATTGAAAATACCATAGCTTGAGTCAGGTATACCTTAGTTCTCAAAGTGACATCTTTGCTTTTCAACACTTTAAAGACGTCTTTTGTAGCACATTTGCTCAATGGAATACATCCTTTGATTTCTTGACTGCTGCTTCCGTGGGCATTGATTGGGGATCCAGGTAAAATGAAATATTTGACAACTTCAATATTTTCTCCATTTATCATAATATTGCTTATTGGTCCAGTTGTGAGGATTTTTGTTTTCTTCATGTTGAGGTGCAATCCATACTGAAGGCTGCCACCTTCGATCTTCATCAGTAAGTGCTTCAAGTCCTCTTTACTTTCAGCAAACAAGGTTGTGTCATCTACACAACACAGATTGTTATTAATGAGTCTTCCTCCAATCCTGAAGCCACGTTCCTTTTCATATACTCCAGCTTCTCAGATTATTTGCTCAGCCTACAGATTGAATAATTATGGTGAAATGATACAATTCTGACACACACCTTTCCTCATTTTAAATGACACAGTAGCCCCTTGTTCTGTTGGAATGACTGCATCTTGATCTATATACAGGTTACTCATGAGTACAATTAAGTGTTCTGGAATTCCCATTCTTAGCAATGTTACCCAAAATTTGTTATGATCCACACAGTTAAATGCCTCTGCATAGTCAATAAAACACTGGTAAACATCATCCTGGTATTCTCTGCTTTCAGCCAAAATCCATCTGACATCAGCAATGATATCCCTCATTCCATGTCCATTGACTATATCATGGCCTGCCAAAAGAACAAACGAATCTGTCTTGAAAATACAGCCAGAATGCCCCTTAGAAGCAAGGATGGCAAGACTACATCTCACATACTTTGGACACATTATTAGGAGGGATCAATCCCTGGAGAAGCGAAAAAGAAGACTCTCAATGAGATGGATTGGCACAGTGGCTGCAACAATAGGCTCAAGCATAACAAGGATTGTGAGGGTCACGCAGGAGCGGGCATTGTTTTGTTCTGTTATACGCAGGATTGCTATGAGATGAACCTAACACCCTAACACGGCTGCATCTAACAACAACAGTGTCCTCTTCTGAATCCAGTTTAAATTTCTGGCAGTTCCTTGTAAATGTACTGCTGCAATCAGTGTTTTAGTTTATTTATAATTTTTTATTGTACTTTAGATGAAGGTTTACAGAGCAAACTAGCTTCTCATTAAACAATTAATATGCATGTTGTTTTGTGACATTGGTTTCCAACCCCACAACATGTTAACACTCTCCCCTTCTTGACCTTAGGCTCCCCATTACCAGCTTTCCTGTCCCCTCCTGCCTTGTCGTCCTTGCCCCTGGGTGGGTGTGTCCATTTAGCCTTGTTTTGTTTTATGGGTCTGTGTAATCTTTGGCTGAAGGGTGAACGAACCTCAGGAGTGACTTCATTAATGAGCTAAAAGGGTGTCTGGGGGCAATACTCCCGGGGTTTCTCTGGTCTCTGTCAGACCGTTAAGTCTGGTCTTGTTTTCTTCTTTTTTTTTTTGTAGGGGGGAGTTAGAATTTTGTTCTACATTTTCCTCCAACCAAGTCCAGGACTTGGTATTGTGATCCCTGTCAGAGCAGTTGGTAGTGGTTGCCGGGAACCATCTAGTTGTGCTGGGCTCACTCACTCTAGTGGTGGCTGTGGTACTTGTGGTCCATTAGTCTTTCACACTAATCTTTCCCTTGTGCCTTTGATTTTCTTCAATCTCCCTTGCACCAGATGGGGTGAGACCAGTGATGTATCTTAGATGGCTGCTTATAAGCTTTTAAGACCTCAGACACTACTCACCAAAGTAGAATGTAGAATATTTTCTTTATAAACTCTGTTATGCCAGTTGAGCTGAATGTTCCCCAAGACCATGGTCCCACAGCCCTCAGCCCAATAATTCGGTCCCTCGGGGAGTTTGGATGTGTCTATGGAGCTTCCATTCTACAAGTTGTGCTGGCTTCCCCAGTGTTGTGTACTGTCTTACCCTTCACCAAAGTTACCATGTACCTATTGGCTATTTAGCTTTTTTCCCTACCCATATCTCCCCTCCCTCATAACCATTAAAGATTATTTCTTTTTTGTGTGTAAACCTTTTCATGAGTTTTTACAGTAGTGATCTCAAACAATATTTTTCCTTTTGTGATTGACTTATTTCACTCAGCATAATACCGTCCAGATTCATGCATGTTGTGAGATGCTTCTCAGATTCATCATTCTTCTTTATTGCTATTTAGTGTTCTATTCCATTGTGTGTATACCCCAGTGCCGTCATAGTTTATCCATTCATCTGCTGATGGACACCTTCGTTGTTTCCATCTTTTTGCTATTGTGAATAATGCTGCAATGAACATGGGTCTGCATACATCTATTCGTGTGATGGCTCTTATTTCTCTAGGATATATTCCTAGGAGTAGGATTGCTGGATCATGTGGTATTTCTATTTCTAGCTTTTTATGGAAGGGCCATATCGTTTTGCAAAATGGTTGTACCATTTCGTATTTCCACCAGCAGTGCGTAAGAGTTCCAGCCTCTCCGCAGCCTCTCCAACATTGGCTATTTTCTGTTTTTTTATTCATGCCAGTAATGTCAGGGTGAGATGGTTTCTCATTGTGGTTTTGATTTGCATTTTTCTAACTGCTAGCATTCACTTATGTGTCTCTAAGCCACTTGAATGTCTTTTTTGGTGAAGTGTCTGTTCATATCCTTTGTCCAATTTTTAACTGGATTATTTGTCTTTTTGATGTAGAGTTGTTTTATTTTCCTGTAGATTTTAGAGATTAGAACTTTGCTGGATTAGTCATAGCCAAAAATTTTTTCACAGTCTGTAGGTTCTCTTTTTACTCTTTTGTTGAAGTCTTTTGATGAGCATAAGTGTTTAATTTTTAGAAGATTCCAGTTATCTAGCTTATCTTTTGGTGTTTGTTTATTGTTAGTTATGGTTTGTACACTGTTAATGCTGTGTATTAGGGGCTCTAGCATTGACTCTGGTTTTTCTTCTATGAATTTTATAGTTTTTGGCTTTATATTTAGGTCTTTGATCCATTTTAATTGGTTTCTGTGTCTGGTGTGAGGTATGGGTCCTGTTTGGTTTTTTTGCAGATGGGCAACCAATTTTGCGAGCATCATTTGTTAAAAAGACTGTCTTTTCCCCATTTGATGGACTTTGGGTCTTTGTCAAAGATCAGGTGACCGTAGGTGGATGGATTTACATCTGAGTTCTCAATTCTGTTCCATTGGTGAATGTATCTGTCATTGTAACAGTACCAGGCTGTTTTGAATACCGTAGCTATACAGTAGGGTAGTGTGAGTCAGATAGTGTGAGTCCTCCTACTTTATTCTTCTGCTCCAATAGTGCTTTACTTATCCGGGATATCTTCCTTTCCATATAAAGCTAATGATTAGTTTTTCCATCTCTTTAAAGAATGCTGTTGGTATTTGGATCGGGATTGCATTGTATTTATAGATTGCTTTGAGTAGAATTGACATTTTCGCAATGTTAAGCCTACCTATCCACGAGCATGGTATATTTTTCCATTTATGCAGGTCTGTTCTGGTTTCTTGCAGTAGTGTTTTTTTAGTTTTCTTTGTATAGGTCTTTTATATCCCTGGTTAGATTTATTACTAAGTATTTTATTGTTTTAGGGGCTATTATAAAAGGTATTTTTTCCCTGATTTCTTTTTCATTGTCTTTATTGGCATATTGGAATCCAACTGATTTTTATATGTTTATCTTATACCCTGCTACTCTGCTGCATCTTTCTATTAGTTCCTGTAGTTTTCTCATGGAGTCTTTTGGGTTTTCTAAGTATAATATATCATCCACAAGTAGGGACAGTTTTATTTCTTCATTACCAATTTGGATGCCCATTTTTCTTTTTCTTGCCTTATTGCTGTAGCTAGGACTTTCCACACAATGTTAAATAGGAGTGGTGATAAAGGGCATCCTTGCCTTGTTTCTGTTCTCAGGGGGAATGTTTTCATCCTCTCTCCATTAAGAATGATGTTGACTGTTGGTTTTGTATAGATGCCCTTTTTTATGTTGAGAAATTTTCCTTCTATGTCTATTTTATTGAATGTTTTTATCGGGAATGTGTGTTGAACTTTGTTGAATGCCTTTTCTGCATTTATTGAGATGATCATGTGATTATTTTATTTATGTAGCAGATTATATTGACTGATTTTGTAATGTTGAGCCATCCTTACGTACCTGATATGAATCCTACTTGATTGGTATGGATTATTTTTTGGATATGGTGCTGAATCCTATGGGCTAGAATTTTGTTGAGAATTTTTGCGTCTATATTCACGAGAGATGTTGGCCTGTAATTTTCTTTTTTGTGTTGTCTTTGCCTGGTTTTGGTATCAGGGTTATGCAGGTTTCATAGAATGAATTCAGAAGTATCCCTTCCTTCTGTATGTTCTGAAAGAGTTTGAGTAATACTGGTGTAAGCTATTCTGTAAATGTTTGATCAAATTCTCCAGTGAAGCCATCAGGGCCAGGGCTTTTTTTTTTTTTTCTTTATTGGAAGGTTTTTTTTTTTTTAATTACCCTTTCAATTTCTTCTCTTGTAATGGACCTGTTCAGATTTTCAATGTGATTTTGTGTTAGTATGTGTAGGTAGTGTGTTTTGTGTTTCTAGAAATTTGTCCATTTCCTCCAGGTTTTTAAATTTGTTGGAATATAATTTTTCATTGTACTCTGTTACAATCCTTTTTTATTTCAGTTCGTTCTGAAATAAATGTCCCCCATTTGATTTCTTATTTGGGTTATTTACATCATCTTCTGTTTTTCTTTTCTTAATTTGGCCATTGGTTTGTTGATTTTATTGATCTTTCAAAGCACCAACTTTTGGTTTTGTTGATTCTTTCTCTTGTTTTTCTATTCTCTATTTCACTCAGTTCTGCTCTGATTTGCATTATTTCCCGACTTCTGGTGGCTGTGGGCTTCTTTTGCTGTTCTCTATTTGTTCCAGTTATGTAGCTAATGTTTTGATTTTGTCCCCCCTGCTTTTTTTTTGATGTGTGCATCTATTGTTATAAATTGACCTCTGAGCACTGCCTTTGCTGTGTCCCAAAGGTTTTGGTAAGTGTTTTCATTCTTGTTTGATTCTAGAAGTTTTTTTTTATTTCGTCTCTGATTTCTTCAATTACCCAGTGGTATATAAAAAAAGCAGGGTGTTATTATGGTTATGTCTTCATGATGGATTGTCCCTTTAATTATTATATAATGCCCTTATTTTTTATGGTGGATTTTGTTTTAAAGTCTATTTTATCTGAGATTAATATTGCTACTCCTGCTCTTTTTTCTCGGTAACTGTTTGCTTGATGTATTTTTTTCCATCCTTTGATTTTTAATAAATTTATGTCTTTGTTTCTAAGGTGTGTCTCTTGTAGACAGTATATTAATGGGTCCTGTTTTTTTAATCCATTCTGCCACTCTCTGTCTCTTTATGGGTACATTTAGGCCATTTACATTCAATGTGGTTATGGATAGATGTGAGTTTGTTGCTGTCATTTTGTAGTGCTTTCTTTTGTGGTTCTGATTTTTTCTTTATTTCTCTTACTATCCTGTGCTGAATTCCTTTTGTTTGTGTTTGTTTTTCATTTCTTTTGCTTTTGTAGATTTTGTTTTTGCTGAGACTTTATGCTTTTCTTCTCTATTTTGATGAGCAGATTTGTTAACTTTCCGGTCACTTTGAAATTTACCCTTATCTTCAAGGTTCGAACCAATCTATTATTACTTGATATTGCTTTGCCTTCCTCTCCATTAGAAAGCTGTATATCTACACTATTTAGTCTCTCTTTTATTGTTCTGATGTTGTTGTTATTTACAGATTAATGTCCCTGGTACCCTGTTGTGAATCTTTTAGTTTTGTTTTATCCTTGAGTGTTCATTGCCTAGGCTGGTATCTGACTGATGTGGTTCTGCATCCTAAATTCAGGTGTTGTCTAATGTTTTTGGTTCTCTAACCGAAGCACTCCCTTTTCTAGTTCTTGTAAGTTGGTTTGGTTTTTATATATTCTCTTAATTTCTGTTTATCTGGGAATGTCCTAACTTCACCATCACATTTGAGTGAGCGTTTTGCAGGATATATTATTCTTGGTTGGCAAGTTTTATTTTCTTTCAAGGTTTTATATATGTTATCCCATTGCCTTCTTGCCTGCATGGTTTCTGCTGAGTAATCAGAGCTTAGTCTTATTGTTTCACTTCTATATGTGACTTTTTGTTTTTCTCAAGCTGCTCTCAGGATTCTGTCTTTGTCTTTGGTTATAGCCAGTGTGATTATGATAAATATGTCTTGGTGATTTTCTTTTGGGTTCTACCCTATATGAGGTCCATCGAGTTTCTTGGGTGATGAAAGCTTTTTGTCTTTCATGATATTATGGAAGTTTTCTGTCAGCAATTCTCCAAAGATCCTCTCTGTGTTTTCCATTTTCTCCTCCTGTCTGGAACTCCGATCACTCACAAATTTTTGCTTTTGATTGTATCCCACATAATTTTCAGGGTTTCTTCATTTTTCTTCATTCTTTGCTTTTTCCTCAAACAAAGTGGTATCCACGGATTTGTCTTCAATTTTGTCTTCAATTTTGCTGATCCTGTATTCCATTGTTTCACACTTGCTCCTCAAACCTTCTATGACATTGTCCATTTCTCAAATCTTGCTTATCTTCTGGATTTCTAATTGCCACTTTTCTATGATTTCTAGTTCTGTGTTGATTTTGACATTTTGTTCCTGTGTTATTTTCCTGAATTCTTCCTTTGTTTTCTCTGTCTTTTCCACAATTTTGTCTATTTTTTTTTCTAATTTTTGTTTGCTTTTCCTGTCACCTCTTGGATAGCCCTGAATGTTAGAGTTTTGAATTCCCTATCAGGTAGTTCCAGTGCATTTTCTTATGTTAAAAGATCAGCTGGTGCTTTATTTTGGGTGCCTACTTGAACCACCCTGTCCTATTTTTCTATATGGTTTAATATTGTTTGCTGTCTTTAGGACATTCAGTAATTATTTTCTTCTTTTTTATTGGTTTTAATTTTTTGTACTGTCCTGCTTTTTAGTTTTATTTGGTTATGTCTGGGGAGGTGTGCTGCATGTTCTTTGTTTGTTTGTCTGAGGCAAGGTTCTTCCTACTACATTGTCCAATTGGCATGGTCAGTCACTTAGCTATTGTGCAGCAGGGCAGGTCCAGTGGAGGAGGAGGAGCAGAGATGGGTCTTTCGTGGCATGTAATTTGCTCAATAGGCCATGGCCTGGGGGCAGTGCAGGGCGGGGTCAGCTGGGCCATGCCTGTGCTGCTCAGGGGTGTGGTGCTCAGAGTGTGGTGCAGATAGACAGGAGGTAGTGGGAGGATGTGATGTGTGGAGCTACGTGGAAGAAGAGAAAGAATAGAGAGAAGCGGAAGCCAAAACAAAACAAAAAACATGCTGTGGCAGCCTGCAATTGTAGTGGCACAGACCCATTGGAGCCATGTGTTGGTGGCTTTCTAGCCTGGCGGTGCAGCACAGCCCATCAAGAATAGGCAAAGTTGGCACACATAGCTAGGCAGGCGGGAGAAAGGAAGGAAGGAAGGGTGAGTGAGAGATAAGAAACTGAAAAAAAGGGAAAGGTGCATGCAGCTAGGTGGGTGAGAGAAAGGAAAGGAATAAAGGTAGAGAGGGACAAGATATTGAGAAAAAAATGCCAAGTAGTCAGGAGGAAGGAAAGGAAAGAAGTTAGAGAGAGAAAAGAAACTGAGAAAAGAAGAAGAAAAAAACAAAGCCCCAAAGGAGCCCACTGCCTTGGTGGCATGGACCCAGGAAGTGGCTCCCCAGCTGAGCATGTTGTACAGCCCATCTAGGAGGAATGGAGATGGCACACAGTGCCAGGTACTCAGGAGAAAAGGAAGGAAGGAAGGTATAGAGAGACAAAACTGAGAAAAGTAAAAAAAAAAAAAAAAGTTCCAGGAGAACCCACTGGAATGGTGGCATGGACAGGGAAAGTGGTTCCCCAGACAAGCAGCACTGCATAGCCTGTCAAGAAGAATCAGAGATGGCACACAGAGCCAGGTGTTCATGAGAAAGGAGAAGAAGGAGGTGAGAGAGAGAGAGAAGAAGCCAAAATAAGTCAAAATAGCAACAACTGCAACAAAAATGACACTGAAGGAGCTGGCTGGATGGGGTGGGGTGAGTCCAAGTGGCACAGAGTTGGCATCCCCCTCCCTGGCCAAGGGACTGTGGCCTGTCAGGAAGTGGTGGAGGTTGCACAGGGGGAAGAAGTGTTGGGGGTGGGAAAGTGTGTAACCTTGGTTACCGGGTGCTCTATCCTGCTGGGAACTCCAAGAAGCTGCCTTCCCATACTCCCTGTCCACCATTCTTGGTGGGTAAGGAGTCCAAGATAGCAGATTCGTGCCACATGACCTGATAGGGGACCTCCACTCTGTGGCTCTCCTCATTCTCCCTTCTCTGTTAGTTTCTTATTCCATTCAATGCTTGGATGAGTTCTTTATCCCTTCATTTGACACTTAGGGCTCCAATATTAACATTTTTATCTGCTTTACTTAGTTTTTCAGGTCTTTGCTGTGGAGGGACAGTGTGGTGCTTCTGTCTATAGCACCATGTTGGCTCCACCTCTCTGCAACTATTTTTGAATTATCTTCAGCAAAATTTTACTTGCCTGTGATATTAATGATTTTGTTTAATAATTTCTGCATTCTGTTGGATCACCTTTCCCTGGCATGGGCACAAATATAGATCTCATCAGATTTTCAAAAAATTAAAAGAGGGTTAATTCACTATTTGCAAGAGTGAGGGAAACCAGATACTCATATACCACTAGTGGCTGTGTAGATTGTTAGCATCTCTTTAATGGCAATATGACAAAAATTATGACAATTTTAAACATATATACTGTTTAATCTAGCAATTCTACTTCTATTTTGTCATCTACATACACTTGTGCGTATTCACAAGGATGTTCATTTCATCACTGTTTTAAAGGGAAAACAAAGGTAGAAAACCACCTAAATATTCATCAGTAGAGGTCTGTTTTTAACACACACACACTTATAGTGGAATACTAACCAGACAATGAAAAGAATGACATAGCTCTGTATTGACATGGGGAGATCTCTGAAATGGTTAAATGAAAAATTTGATTTGCAGGGCAGTACATACAGAATGATTGTATATATGCACGTAACATTTCTGGAAAGATATCTAAGAAACTGTTGGAGGAGATGGAGGGGTTTTTTGACATGAGAAGGAGACTCTGTCGTATATCTTTTCATACTATTTGTCTTTTTTCACTATATACATGTGTTATTGAGTAATCTAAAAACACTTAAGAAAAGAAAAAAGGTAAGACTCAATTCCATAACCAATGTTCCCTAACATTAACAATTTATTAAGAGGTCTGCATGATAGTTCCTACATCCACTAAACACTTGTATTTGCCAAACACTCTTTTAAAAAAAAATCAGGAAAAATATTCATATTTCCTTTGAAATGAGAAAAAAATTAATGAAATAAAACATTGCCGTTGAGTCAGTTCTGACTCATAGTGACCCCAAAGGACAGAGTAGAACTGCTTCATAGGATTTCCAAGGAATAGCTGGCAGATTTGAACTGCTGACCTTTTTGGTTAGCAGCCAAATGCTTAACCACTGGAGCCACCAGGGCTTTTTGAACTGAGAGGGGTTGGAAATTGAAGAATAATGTAGGAAAATAACAATAAAAGTGACCTCCAGTCTCCTACCTTAAAGTATAAGCTTGGATAAAATTATAAAACTGTACATTTTTAAATAATAAGATTAGAATTTCACTTATTTAATGAATATTCACTGATAGCCAACTATATTCCAGCCACTAAACTAGACACTAAAGCTGTCTGTGTCAAATCTGACCATAAGTAATGTTGGTGAAATACTAAACTGTCCTTCTTAGGGACTGTTTTCCTGCAATGATTTTCTGTTAATTTCTTAGATCCCTTCATTACTTTGACATATTAAACACTGAATCTACAACCTCAACATATTTTTGTTAGGTTTTTTTTAAAAAAAAAGCCCTATATACAGATTTGGGAGCTATTAATGAGAACAGACCTTAAGAATACCTTTAAAACTTTTTATGCATTTCACATCATACTTGAAAATTCATGATAAACATATGAGAAATTGAATAGAAAATATATTATTTTTACACACCATTAATTGTTATCAATTTATGATTAAAGTGGACATGATACTAACAATTTCTAAGAATGCATCTATGGTGTCCAAATATCTATGTATTAATTAAGGTCCCCTGGTGGCATAATGGTTAAGTGCTGTGGCTACTAATCAAAGGGTTGGCAGTTCAAATCCACCAGGCGCTCCTTGGAAACTCTATGGGGCAGTTCTACTCTGTCCTATAGAGTTGCTATGAGTCTGAATCGACTCGACGGCATTGGGACTGGGTAATTAAGGTCCCCAGGTGGTGCAAACAGTTAATTGCTTGACTACTCTCCAAAAGATTGGTTGTTCAAACCCACCCAGAGGCACCTTGGAAGATTGGCCTGATGATCTGTTTCAGAAAGGTCACAGCCTTAAAATTCCTGTGGAATAGTTATACTCTCTACACAATGGGTTGCTATGAGTCAGAATTGACTCAACAGCAACCAACAACAACAACACCCATTAATTATGAACATAATTTCACCCAAAGACTACATACTTTTTGCTTCTGCTTGATAGGGCTGAGCCCACTCTTTTGAGACACTAACTGCAAAAAGTCAAGGAAAAATGACACTACAAGTATTATTTTTCACTTTCATTTATGCTTCAGTGGAATGGTCTTCCATTCTGATATTTGGTAGACTCTAAAGAAATCCACCGAGATTACTACTGGGTTTTGGTGCAAATATCCATTAATTTCCTATCTTACTGTATCAATGAGAGTATTACTATACCTTAATTCTTTCTTTTGGGAAAATCGAGCTGTGTTTTTAAAAGCTGTGATGAATATAACTGACCCCAGATCTAGCCCTTGGTAATTTTGTTTAAAGTTTACCTTAACAATGGTTTAATTTCAGAGGATCAGGGCAGCAAACATCAAGGGAAATATATATATATATATGGGGAAATGTTATCATGTGGAATTCAGTACATACAAATAAAGTTATAAAAATTCACTTTGAATGAGGGGAGGAAATTACTTGATAGGTTGGATTCCTACAAAGATTTGAGCAGCTTTTACAGTCAAGAAAAAAATGGAAAGCTCTAGGTAGCCCAAATAGTACTTATTTGGGTCAATGTCACAATAACATCTGAGTTGTAAAACTTGATTTGGAGGGTTAAGAAAATTTTAATGTAGCAAAAATGATATAGGAAAATTTCTCATCAAAAATAAAAGAAACAGATATATTAGTGAATTATGTATACTGATAAATATCCTAAGGAAAGGAAGTACATGTTCAAATTGATTATTTGTTGGTAAATTAATGTATTTCCTAAGATATTTAGTAAAATGTGTGTGGTTCTAGAGGAGATGAAAAGATTAACAAAAGACTAACAACATAGTCCTTTAAATCAAGAAGGTATGATCTTTAATGAGGAGATGAAATAAATACAAATGAAACAAATCATAACATCAGACAGAATATGATCAAATATCAAACTATATGGTCCAATCAATATATACTGTACAAGATTCCTAAAAGTGCCAGTTTGAGGCTGGAGTAGTCAGGACATGAAATGCAAATTGGATATTGTTAAAAGAGATATTATGTTTGATAAGAGAGGGAGAGGGAGAAGAGGAATATTCTTCCACCTCCTCCCCCCAACACACGTGCACACATGCGCACACACACACACATAAAGGGTTTTAGTTTTTGTTTTGTTTTTCTATGAAGTTTATAGGAATAGCAGAGGGATAAATGAGAAACTAGACATATAAAAAATATTAGTTTAGATTAGTTTAGAGGGGAACTTCCTGATTCCCAAAGTACTTTGAAGGACCTCTCACTCCTTTGGATAACAAGAAATGTGAGGGAAATGTAGCTTCATATACTGATAAATTTTAGTTGGTTTGTAACATAAGACATGCAATAAAACTTTGCCACCTGGGTCCATGAACATTGCAGGTAATGAACAGGTTGCTTGCAAATATTCTTGCAGTTCCAACTGAAGAACTATAGGTCTCTTTAGCACAGATTTCTGTAATTATCTTCAGGATAAAGGTTACTTATACGTGGATGAACCAGTTTGGAGAAAATATTCTCAAAATCTTAAATATTTGTGGATGATTATTTCAAGTATCTTGAAAACTCTCATATATGCATCTATGCATGCATATATTTATAATGCAGCATTCAGTATATGCACAGCAATAATTATATATTCAGCTATAAAGCCAAGTTTATCTATAACACACACACCTACACATGCTTGTTATTTTCATTTTAACATTTCTACATTTCAGAGATTTATCCATGAGTAGAACCAGAATGTCAAAGCACATTAATTGAAGTTGTTCATGAGCAGCTTAATTACCATTGTTGGCTGTGTCCTTAAGCCTAAATCAGATGTAACAAAGACTAATTAATCCTATTAGCACTAGCACCCATCCCGAAAGCTGTTCCAGGAGTAAAGATCTGTTTTTCTTAGTCCTCCATCTACCACTTCCTATAAGACTACTTTGTTTGAATGTCACTTCATTTCCTTTTATGTATAATGTCACAAACCCCACCAAAACTTTCTCTCAAGACCTTTTCTCCTTTTTCATTAGGGTCAGTGGCACCACAATCATTCCAATTTATCAGTTTGATAAACTGTAAGTCATCTTGGATTTCTCCCTATTCTTAACCCCTTATATGTCCTCAGTAAACCAGTCTTTTGTATTCTTTACTCTCAGAGTCACCGAGATTTCACAACACTTCTGTTGTTTCTCCTCTTTCCTCTCAGATCAGTTCCTCTTAATCAGCTTTCCAGACCTTGTTCTTTATGCCAGTCCTCTAAATGTTCATATTCTTTATGGCTCTATTCTTAGTCCTCTTATTAGTTTCACACTCTCCCTGCGTGAACTCATTCAAGAACACAGAGTTCACTACAAAATACATTCTGATGATCCCAAATGTATCTCCAACTCTGTCCTCTTCCTGATTTAGAAATTTGGTTTACATAAGCACACCAAATCTCTTACCCAAAGATGCTCCTTCCCTTCTGAACTCAATTAACTTATCTTCCAGCCAGACTTTAACCCTGATTCATTGCTTTCATTCCCCTCTGCATAGAATCCCTATATAACAGGTCATACAACTTTTTTAATTTGGCATCAGATATTTTATGTGTCTAGCATTTAGTCACTCTCCATCTCCACTGTCCCTGCCACTACATCTAATTTGAGGACCACATTTATCCCTAACTTGGACAGATACAACTGCATTGTAATGGTGTTTTGACTCCTATACTAAAAACCTGTTACCATGGGGTCAATTCATCTTCCACATTGCCTCCAGAATTACCTTTCTAGAATACAAAGTTGATTTAATCACCTCCCATTCAAAGTTCTTGAAATCATCATTGATTGTACTTTGTCTCTAAAATCCAAACTGGTTCACAAGACCCAAACTTCCTCTCCATCATTAGATCTCCCCATTACCTCTAATGCAATTCTAATTTAGTAATATTGGATTATTCACTATTCTCTTAACTAAAAAAAAAAAAAAAAACTCTCTTCATGCCCCCCCCCCACACTCTGATACATCTTAAAAACCCTATTCATTCTTCAAGGTTCAGACCAAATCTCACTTCCTCCAGGAACTTTTGTCTTACTGTCCTAGGCAGAATTATCACACTATCTTTTGTAATTCCATAGAAAAGCACATCGTACTCTACTATGAATATTTGTTCACATATCTGTCATCTTCCATTAGAATGTGAAAACCTCCAAATTGAGGACTGTGTCTTATTCTTAGCTGTATGTTCAGGGTTAAGGAATTAAAAAAAAATAAATAAATAGTGAGCACAAAATAAATGTCTGATGGAAAGGTTTCTCAGATATGCCATTTCTTCCCAATTCCCATCATTACCAACTTATTGATTTCATCATCACATCATGCCTATATTACTGAAATTTGTCTATTATTCATTATATCAGACTGGTGAAACATTACAGAAAACTTAAGCCAAGACCTAGAAATAAATGAAATGACCACCAGAGTATAAGGATTAAAGTATTGGGCTCAAAAGTGTACTGTATTTTTACGCAAATAACATGTGCGTTCTGCATTTGTTTGCACCCTCACAAGCACCACCATGGCAATCCTTTTCCACATGTTGCTGTAAAAAATCAGCACAGTTCCCTTATGGAAATCCCTCACAAGGAAGGGCACGGGCCAGCAAAGAAATGCAGAAGGTGTGTGCTATTTGTGTAAAAATACAGTAAATCTTTAAAGTGGCAGAAAATGGCACTTGCTCTAATTAAACATTATTTGAATAAAATGTTGAAGTAAGGAAACTTCTTTTACAGCTCTTTCAAGAAATGGAAATTTCAACACAGAGCTCATTTAGGAAGAAATGGCAACCTCAAGCCTTTAGCAATTTGTAAGTGATACAAACTGTTTTATTGCTCAAGAGTTACTTAGGTCAGAAGAAAAAATAGAGAACTTATTTTTAAAGTGAATAATGCAGATATTAATAAAGATACATCCACCCACTCATTTATACATTTCAAAAATAACTTATTAATACCAAGTATTTTTGCTAGAGAGTCCCTGGGTGGTGCAAACGGTTAAGCACTGGGCTACTAACCAAAAGGATGGATGTTCGAGACCATGCAGAGATAACTAGAAAGAAAGTATTTGTGATATACTTTTGAAAAAATAAGCTACTGAAAACCCTATGGAGCACAGTTCTACTCTGACACATATAGAGTCACCATGAGTCAGATTGAACTCGATAGCAACTAGTTTGGGTTTTATTTTTGCTAGACCCTGGGTAATACAAAGTGAATAAGACCTTTAAAATTCCCTCAAGATATTAACAGATGAATATATATATATATATATATATATATATATATATATATATATATATATATATATATATATATATATATTGCCCACGTGTCTGTCAGTTTGCTATACTGTGGGGGCTTGAGTGTTGCTGTGATGCTGGAAGCTATGCCACTGGTATTCAGATACCAGCAGGGTCACGCATGGAGGAAAGGTTTCAGCAGAGCTTCCAAACTAACACAGACTAGGAAGAAGGAGCCGCAGTCTACTTCTGAAAAGCATTAGCCAGTGAAAACCTTAGGAATAGTAGTGGAACATTGTCTGATATAGTGCTGGAAGACAAGCCCCCCCCCCAAGTTGGAAGGCACTCAAAAGATGAGTGGAGAAGAGCTGCCTCCTCAAAGTGGAGTCAACCGTAACGATGTGGATGTAGTAAAGCTTTCGGAACCTTCATTTGCTGATATGGCACCACCCAAAATGAAAAGAAACAGCTGCAAACATCCATTAATAATTGGAACCTGAAATGTATGAAGTATGAATCTAGGAAAATTGGAAATCATCAAAAATGAAATGGAATGCGTAAGCATCGATACCCTAGGCATTAGTGAGCAGAAATGGACTGGTATAGGCCATTTTGAATTGGACAATCATATAGCCTACTACGCTGGGAATAAAAACTTGAAGAGGAATGGTGTTGCATTCATCATCAAAAAGAACATTTGAAGATATATCCTGAAGTACAATGCTGTCAGTGATAGGATAATATCCATACGCCTACAAGGAAGACCACTTAATACGACTATTATTCAAATTTACGTACCAAACACTAGGGACAAAGATGAAGAAATAGAAGATTTTTATCAGCTGCTACAGTATGAAATTGATTGAACATGCAATCAAGATGCATTGATAATTCCTGGTGATTGGAATGCAAAAGTTGGAAACAAAGAAGGATCAGTAGTTAGAAAATATGGCCTTGGTGATAGAAACAATGCCGGAGATGGAATGATAGAATTTTGCAAGACCAACAACGTCTTCATTGCAAATACCTTCTTTCACCAACATAAATGGTGACTATACACATGGACCTTGCCAGATGGAACACACAGAAATCAAATTGACTACATCTGTGGAAAGAGATGATGGAAAAGCTCAATACCATCAGTCAGAACAAGGCCAGGGGCTGACTGTGGAACAGACCATCAATTGCTCATATGCAAGTTCAAGCTGAAACTGAAGAAAATCAGAGCAAGTCCACGAGAGCCAAATATGAACTAGAGTGTATCCCACCTGAATTTAGAGACCATGTGAATAATAGATTTGATGTGTTGGACACTAGTGACTGAAGACCAGACGAGTTGTGGAATGACATCAGGGATATCATACATGAAGAAAGCAAGAGGCCATTGAAAAGACAAGAAAGAAAAGACCAAGATGGAAGTCAGAAGAGACTCTGAAACTTGCTCTCCAACGTTGAGCAGCTAAAGCAAAAGGAATAATTGATGAAGTAAAAGAACTGAACAAAAGATTTCAAAGGGAGTCTAGAGAAGACAAAGTAAAGTATTATAATGACATGTGCAAAGAGATGGAGATGGAAAACCAAGAGGGAAGAACATGATCAGCATTTCTCAAGCTGAAAGAACTGAAGAAAAAATTCAAGCCTCAAGTTGCAATAGTGAAGGATTCTATGGGGAAAATATTAAACAATGCAGGAAGCGTCAAAAGGAGATGGAAGGAATACAGAGTCATTATACTAAAAAAAATTAGCCGATGTTCAACCATTGCAAGAGGTACTATATGATCAGGAACCAAGGGTACTGAAGGAATAAGTCCAAGCTGTTCTGAAGGCATTGGTGAAAAACAAGGCTCCAGGAATTGATGGAATAGCAATTGAGATGTTTCAACAAACATTTGCAGCACTGGAGGTACTCACTTGTCTATGCCAAGAAATATGGAAGACAGCTTCCTGGCCAACTGACCGGAAGAGATCCATATTTATGCCTATTCCCAAGAAAGGTGATCCAACCGAATGTGGAAATTATAGAACAATATCATTAATATCACACACAAGCAAAATTTTGCTGAAGATCATTCAAAAATGGCTGCAGAAATATATTGACAAAGAGCTGCCAGATATTCAGGCCAGTTTCAGAAGAGGATGTGGAACCAGGGATATCATTGCTGATGTCAGATGGATCCTGGCTGAAAGCAAAGAATACCAGAAGGATGTTTACCTGTGTTTTATTGACTATGCAAAGGCATTCGACTGTGTGTATCATAACAAATTATGGATAACATTGTGAAGAATGGGAATTCCACAACACTTAAATATGCTCATGAGGAACCTTTACATAGATCAAGAGGCAGTTGTTCGGACAGAACAAGGGGATACTGATTGGTTTAAAGTCAGGAAAGGTGTGCGTCAGGGTTGTATTCTTTCACCATACCTATTCAATCTGTATGCTGAGCAAATAATAAGGGAAACTGGACTGTATGAAGAAGAACAGGGCATCAGGATTGGAGGAAGACTCATTAACAACCTGTGTTATGCAGATGACACAACCTTGCTTGCTGAAAGTGAAAAAGACTTGAAGCACTTAGTAATGAAGATCAAAGACCACAGCCTTCAGTACGGATTGAACCTCAGCATTAAGAAAACAAAAATCCTCACGACTGGACCAATGAGCAACAACATAATAAACGGAGGAAAGATTGAAGCTCTGAAGGATTTCATTTTACTTGGATCCACAATCAATAGCCATGGAAGCAGCAGTCAAGAAATCAAAAGACGCATTGCATTGGGCAAATCTGCTGCAAAGGACCTCTTCAAAGTGTTGAAGAGCAAAGATGTCACCTTGAAGACTAAGTTGTGCCTGACCCAAGCCATGGTATTTGCAATCTCATCATATACATGTCAAAGCTGGACAATGAATAAGGAAGAGCAAAGAATTGTGGTGTTAGTGAAGTATATGGACTGCCAAAAGAACGAGCAAATCTGTCTTGGAGGAAGTGCGGGCAGAATGCCCCTCAGAGGCAATGATGGTGAGACTGCGTCTTACATATTTTGGACACGTTGTCAGGAGGGATCAGTCCTTGGAGAAGGACATCAAGCTTGGCAAAGTAGAGGGTCAGCAGAAAAGAGGAAGATCCTCAACAAGGTGGATTGACACAGTGGCTGCAACAATGAACTCAAACCTAACAATTGTAGGGATGGGGCAGGACTGCGCAGTGTTTCCTTCTGTTGAGCATAGGGTCAGTATGAGTCGGAACTGGCTTGACAGCACCTAACAACAACAGCAAATATATATATATAGGATAAGTTTATGTTTAAGTTTATATTTAAGATAAGTATGTATATATTTTTTTATGTATATATACATATATACATGCATACATATATACATGCATACATACATATGTACATATATATATACCTGTGGAACTCCTGGATTTACCCTCTTGCCTTAATGAACTAGAAGATCAGAAAAAACAAAATGAAACAGGTAGTTCGTAACATTAGACAAAAAGCATCCTAAAGTAGTAATCCCTGAGACTAAGGCAACACATGATGTGAGTCCTGTGATTGCTCCAAGTTACCTGCTGAAAGCAGTTTCTAGGATGTACACAGGGGGCAGCAACTCAAAGATAAATCTCAATGAGTTGAAGAGGACTCAGAGTATATGGAGGCCAAGGTTCTAGATTTTTGGAAACAGAGTACTAGTTAGGAGTTAACTGCAGAGAGAGAGAGATAGAGGTTTGAGGATCTCCAGCGAGGTTCCTATAAGTCTTTGGCTAAGTAACACTCTGCATATGCATGAGTGAAAGCTACCTGAAGCCAGAAACAGAATCATCATAAAATAGCAGGCTGAACCATTCTCAGAAATCACACACAGCCAGGAATACTTGATGTTCTCAACATCTAGAGTAAAAAGACCTTGCAGTACACGGGCTATCCAATAGAGTCCTTAGATGGGTAAAACCTTAGTACTGAGTTTAAATTCAGCCTAGACTAAAAGCTTCAAATGACATACTATTTAAAAAATGTAAAATTAAACCTCAAAATGATTAAACTAATTGCATGTACTTTAACTGCATGGTAGAACAATGTACAGTACTATTTAAAGGAATGTTAATAAAATCCAGCACATAGAAATGTAAAGTTCACAATGTCTGCGACCCAATCAAAAGTTAAAAGAAATGCAAAGAGTCAGGAAAATATGACCTATAACCGAGAAAAAAATCAATCAGTAGAAACAAACCCAGACATGGTGTGGATGATAGAATTATTTGACAAGGACATTGAAACAGCTATTACAAATATGTTCCAAATGTTCAAAAGGGAGAGAAAAAATATAAGCATGATGAGGAGAGACATTTAAGTTTTATAAAAAACATCTAAATTGAACAAAATGAAAAAAATAAAATACTTGAAATGATAAATACAATGGATGAATTAAAACCAAATTAAACATTGTAGAATAAAATATCAGTGAATTTCAAGGCATAGCAATAGAAAGTATCCAAAATGAAGGACAAAGACAAAAACAATTGAAAAAAAATTAAGAGACCATAACTGACTTGTGGGACAGTATCAAGTAACCTAATACATGTGTGTTTATATTCCTGAATGAGAGGATAGAAAGACAGTGACAAAAATATTTGAAGAGAAATGGCCAAAATTTTTCAAAATTTGATTATACACACACACACACACACACACACACCTGGAGATGCAAAAATCCCAAATAACCACAAGCGAAAAACCAAGAATAAAATTACACTATAGCATATCTGTCAGTTTGTTGCATGTGGGGGCCTGCGTGTTTCTGTGATCCCGGAAACTATGTCACTGGTATTCAAATACCAGCAGGGTCACCAATGGTGGACAGGTTTCACCTGAGCTTCCAGATGAAGAGAGGCTAGGAAGAAGGACCTGGTGGTCTACTTCTGAAAAGAATTAGCCAGTGAAAACCTTATGAATAGCAGCAGAACATTGTCTGATATAGTGCCAGAAGATAAGCCCCTCAGGTTGGAAGGCACTGAAAATACAACAGGGGAAGAGCTGCCACTTCAGAGTAGAGTTGGCTTTAATGACGAGGATGGAGTCAATCTTTTGGGACCTTTTGAGTCTTGATGATATGGCACGACTCAAAATGAGAAGGAACAGCTGCAAACATCCATTGATAATTGGAAAGTGAGATGTACAAAGTATGAACCTAGGAAAATTGGAAGTCACCAAAAATGAAATGGAACACAGAAATGTCAATATCCTAGGCATTAATAAGCTGAAATAGATTGGTACTGGCCATTTTGAATTGGACAATCATATGATCTACTATGCCAGGAATGACAACTTGAAGAGGAATGGCATTGCATTCATCCTCAAAAAGAACCTTTCAAGATCTATCCTGAAGTACAATGTTGTCAGTGATAGGATGATATCCATAAGCCTACAAGAAAGACCAGTTAATATGACTATTATTCAAATTTACGAACCAACCACTAAGGCCAAAGATGAAACTGAAGATTTTTACCAACTTCAGCAGTCTGAAATTGATCGAACATGCAATCAGATGCATTGAAAATTACTGGTAATTGGAATTTGAAAGTTAGAAACAAAGAAGAAGGGTCGGTTGGAGATCCCATGATATAATTTTGCAACAACAACGACTTGCTCAATGCAAATATCTTTTTTCAACAACATAAAGGGTGACAATACATGTGGGGCTCACCAGATGGAATACACAGGAATCACATCAACTACATCTGTGGAAAGAGATCATGGAAAAGCTCAATATCATCAGTCAGAACAAGGCCAGAGGCCTACGTCAGAACAGACCATCAACTGCTGATATGCAAGTTCAAGCTGAAACTGGAGAAAATGAGTACAAGTCCATGAGAGCCAAAGCATGACCTTGAGTATATCCCACCTGAACTTAGAGACTATTTCAAGAATAAATTTGACACGTTAAATACTAATGACCAAAGAGCAGACGAGCTGTGGAATGACATCAAGGGCATCATACATGAAGAAAGCAAGAGGTCATTAAAACTACGGGAAAGAAAGAAAAACCAAAATGGATGTCAGAGGAGAATGTGAAACTTGTTCTTGAATGTTGAGTAACTAAAGTGAAAGTAAGGATGATGAAGTAAAAGAGCTGAACAGAAGATTCCAAGGGGTAGCTGAAGAAGACAAAGTATTGTAATGACACGTACAAAGACCTGGAGATAGAAAACCAAAAGGGAACAACATGATCAGCATTTCTCAGGCTGAAAGAACTGAAGAAAAAATTCAAGCCTCGAGTTGCAATATTGAAGAATTCTACAGGGAAAATATTAAACAATACTGGAAGCATCAAAAGAAGATGGAAGGAATACAAAGAGTCACTATACTAAAAAGAATTGGTCGACATTCAGCCATTTCAAGAGGTAGCATATGACCAGGCATAGATGGTACTGAAGGAAGAAGTCCAAACTGCACTGAATGCATTGGTGAAAAACAAGGCTCCAGGAATCAATAGAATACCAATTGAGATGTTTCAAGAAATGAATGCCGTGCTGGAAGTGCTCATTTATGAGCACAATTAAATGTTCTGGAATTCCCATTCTTCAAAATGTTACCCATAATTGGTTATGATCCACACAGTTGAATGTCTTTGCATAGTTAAAAAAAACACAGGTGCACATCTTTCTGGAATTCTCTGCTTTCAGCCAGGATCCATTTGACATCAGTTATTATATCCCTGGTTCTGCGCCATCTTCTGAATCCGGCTTGAATTTCTGGAAGTTCCCTGTCAATATGCTGCTGCAGCTGCTTTGAATGACCTTCAGCAAAATTTTACTTGCTTGAATATTAATGATATTTTTTGAATATGTCTGCATTGGTTGGATCGCCTTTCTTGGGAATAGCCATAAATATGGATCGCTTTCAGTTGGCCAGGTAGCTCTCTTCCAAATTTCTTGGCATAGTTGAGTAAGCACTTCCATCTCTGCATTCATTTGATGAAGATCAAAGACTACAGCCTTCAGTATGGATTACACCTCAACATAAAGAAAACAAAAATCCTCAAAATTGGACCAGTAAGCAACACCACGGTAAGTGGCGAAAAGATTGAAGTTGTCAAGGATTTCATTTTACTTGGATCCACAATCAATACCTATGAAAGCAGCAGTCGAGAAATTAAAAAGACACATTGCATTGGGCAAATCTGCTGCAAAAGACCTCTTTAAAGTGCTCAAAAGCAAAGATGTCACTTTCAGCACTAAGGTGCACCTGGCCCAAGCCATGGTGTATTCAATTGCCTCATAAGCATGCAAAAGTTGGACAATGAATAAGGAAAACCAAAGAAGAATTGATGCCTTTGAATTATGGTGTTGGCAAAGGATACTGAATGTACCATGGACTGTCAGAAGAACAAACAAATCTGTCTTGGAAGAAGTACAACCAGAATGCTCCTTAGAAGGAAAGATGGCGAGACTTCATCTCATGTACTTTGGACATGTTATCAGGAGGGATCAGTCCCTGGAGAAGGACAACATTCCTGGTAAAATGAGGGTCAGGGTAAAAGAGGAAGACCCTCAATAAAATGGATTGACACACCAGCTGCAACAATGGGCTCAAGCACAACGATTGTGAGGATGGCCCAGGACGGAGCAGTGTTTCCTTCTGTTGTACAAAGGGTCACTATGACTTAGAAATGACTCAAGGGCACCTAACAACAGCATAGCACATCATCACTCAATTGCTGAAAACCAGTGATAAACAGAAAAATTTTAAAAGCATCTAGAGAAAAAGGAAACATTTTGTGCTGAGAAACAAGAATGACAGCACATTTCTTGTGAGAAAATATGCAAGCCAGAAGACAGTACTAAAATAACTAACCAAACACTGAAAATAAAATTCTGTTGTTGGTGTCATTAGGTACCAATCAATCGATCCTGACTCGTGGCCACCCTATGTATAATAGAGCGAATCACTGCCCAGTCCTGTGCCATCTTCACAATCATTGTTATGCTTGAAGCCATAGTTTTAACCACTGTGTAAATCCATCTCATTGAGGGCCTTCCTCTCTTTTGCTGAACGTCTACTTTACCAATCATAATGTACTTCTTCAGGGACTGGTACCTCATAATAATATGTCCAAAGCATATGAGATGAAGGCTTGCCATCCTCCCTTCCAAGAAGCACTCTGGATGTACTTCTTCCAAGACAAATTTTTTTGTTCTTCTGGCAGTCCATGGTATATTCAATATTCTTCGCCAACACCATAATGCCAATGCATCAGTTCTCTCCAGTTTCTTTATTCATTGTCCAGCTTTCACATGCATGTGAGGTGATTGAAAAAAAACATATTTTGGGGTCAGGCACACCTTATTACTTGAAGTAACTTTTTCCTTCTTACCATTTTAAGGAGATCTTTTGCAGCAGATTTGCCAATGCAATACATCATTTGATTTCTTGACTGCTATATCCATGGGCATTGATTGTGAATCCAAGTAAGATGAAATCCTTGTCAACTTCAATCTTTTCTCCATTTGTCATGATGTTGTTTATTGATTCAGTTGTGAGCATTTTGGTTTTCTTGATATTGAGGTGTAAATCATACCGAAGGCTGTAGTCTTTGGTCTTCATCTGTAAGTGTGTCAGATCACCTTCACTTTCAGCAAGCAAGGTTGTGACATCTGCATATTAAAGTTTGTTAATGAGTCTCCCTCCATTCTTGATGCTGTGTTCTTCTTCATATAGTTTAGGTTCTTGGATTATTTGCCCAGCATACTGATTGAATAAGTATGGTGAAAGGATACAACCCTGTTGCACACCTTTTCTGATTTTAAACCATGCAGGATACCACGTAGGGATACCTTATTTTGTTCCAACAATTGCCTCTTGATCTATGTATAGGTTCCTCATGCACACAATTAAGTGTTCTAGAACTCCTATTCTTCGCAGTGTTATCCATAATTTGTTATGATCCACATAGTCGAATGCCTTTGCACAGGTAATAAAACACAGGTGAACATCTTTCTAGTATTCTCTGCTTTTAGCCAGGATCCATCTGACATCAGCAATGATATCCCTCATTCCATGTCCTCTTCTGTATCCGGCTTGAATTTCTGGTAGCTCCCTTTTGAGCTGCTGCTACAACCGCTTTTAAATGACCTTCAGCAAAATTTTATTTGCGTGCGTTCATTCATTTCCATATTCTGTTGGATCACCTTCTTTTGGAATGGGCACAAATATGGATTTCATCTAGTAAGTTGTCCATGTAGCTGCCTTCCAAATTACTTGACATAGATGAGTGAGCACTTCCAGTGATGCATCCATTTGTTGAAACATCTTAATTGGTATTTCATCAATTCCTGGAGCCTTGTTTTTCGCTAATAATGCCTTCAGTGCAGCTTGGACTTCTTCCTTCAGCACCATCGGTTCTTGATCATAACCTACCTCCTAAAATGGTTGAACATTGAACAATTATTTTTGATACAGTGATTCTCAGTGTTCCTTCCATCTTCTTTTGTTGTTTCCTGCATTGTTGGATATTTTGCCTGTAGAAACCTTCAGTATTGCAAATCGAGGCTTGAATTTTTTCTTCAGTTCTTTCAGCTTCAGAAATGCTGAGTGCATTCTTCCTTTTTGGTTTCCTATCTCTAGCTCTTTGCACACGTCATTATAATACTTTACTTGTCTTCTCCAGCTGCTCTTTGAAATCTTCTGTTCAGTTCTTTTACTTCTTCATTTCTTCCTTTTGCTTTAGCTGCTCTACATTCAAGACCAAATTTCAGAGTCTCTTCTGACATTCATTTTGGTTTTTCTTTCTTCCCTGTCTTTTTAATGACTTTTTGCTTTCTTCATGTATGATGTCCTTGATGTCATTCCACAACTCATCAGGTCATTACTGTTAAAAATGTCAAATCTATTCTTGAGATGGCTTCTAAATTCAGGTGGGTTATACTCTAGGTCATATTTTGGCCCTCATGGACTTTTTAAAATTTTCTTTAGCTGCTACTTGAATTTGCATATGATCAGTTAATGGTCTGTTCTGCAGCCGGCCCCTGGCCTTGTTCTGACTGATGATATTGAGCCTCTCCATTATCTCTTTCCACAGATGTAATGATTTGATTCCTGTGTATTCCATCCGGCAAGGTCCACATGTATAGTCACTGTTTATGTTGCCAAAAAAGGTATTTTCAATGAATAAATCATTGGTTTTGCAAAATTCTACCGTGTAATCCCTGGCGTTGTTTTTATCACCAAGGCCATATTTTTCAACCTCAGATCTTCCTTCTTTGTTTCCAACATTTGCATTCAATCAACAATAATTATCAGTGCATCCTGATTGCATGTTTCAGACTGAAGAAATTGGTAAAAATCTTCAATTTCTTTGTCTTTGTCATTAGTGGTATTCTCTGTTTTCAGCCAGAATCTATATAACATCAGCAATGATATCCCTCATTCCATGTCCTCTTCTGTATCTGGCTTGAATTCCTGGTAGTTCCCTTTCAATGGTATTAACTGGTATTTGAATAATCGTGGTATTAACTGGTCTTCCTTGTAGGCATATGGATATTATCCTGTCACTAACAGTGTTGTACTTCAGGATAGATCTTGAAATGTTGTTTTTGATGACGAATGTGATACCATTCCTCTTCCATTTGTTATTCCTGACATAGTAGACCATATGAGTATCTGATTCGAAATGGCCAATATCAGTCCATTTCTGCTCACTGATACCTAGGATATGGATCTTTATGCATTCCATTTCATTTTTGAGAACTTCCAATTTCCTAGATTCAAATTTTGTGCATTCTATATTCTGATTATTAATGAATGTTTGGAGCTGTTTCTTCTCATTTTTAGTCATGCCACATCAGCAAATGAAAGTCTCAAAAGCTTGACTCCATCCTCGTCATTAAGGTTGACTCTACATTGAGGGGAAACCCTGGTGGTGTAGTGGTTAAAAGCTACGGCTGCTAGCCAAAAGGTCGGCAGTTCGAATCCACCATGTGCTCTTTGGAAACTCTATGGGGTAATTCTTCTTTGCCTTATAGGGTCACTATGAGTCAGAATTGACTCAATGCAGTGGGTTTTCTACGCTGAGGAGGAAGCTCTTCCCCAGGAACATTTTGAGTGCCTTCCAACCTGAAGGGCTCATCTGTCACTATATCAGACAATGTTCCCCTGCTATTCATAAGGTTTTCACTGGCTAATTTTTTTCAGAAGTAGACCACCAGGTCCTTAGTCCTAGTCTGTCTTAGTCTGGAAGCTCACCTGAAACCTGTTTACCCTGGGTGACCCTGATGGTATTTGAAATGCTGATATCATAGCTTCCAGCATCACGCAACGGGTAAACCACCACATTGTGACAAACAGAGACGAGTGGTGGAAAATTCTATGCTTAGCAAAAATATATTTCAAAAATAAAGGCAAAATAAAGATAACTTTAAAACACACAGAGAGACAAGAAAAACTGGGAAAGTTCATTTCAAATAGTGCAAATACAACTGAATATACATATGCAAAAAATTAGCCTTGGCCTTTCCCTCAAACCACCTACAAAAATTAACTCAAAGTGGGTCATAGACATAAATATAGGTGCTATAACTATAAAACTTCCAGAAAAAATACATACAGGGACATTTTTGCATTCTTAGTTAAAAAAAAATCTTAACTAGCACATAAAAAATGAACTATAAAGGTAAAAGAAAAAGTGATAAATTAAGCTTTAAAAATTTTAATTCTCTTCAAAAAGTATAGTATGAAAATGAAAATAGAATCCATAGATGGAGAGCAAACACTTGCAAAACGTATATCTGATAAAAGAATTGTATCCAGAATACATAAAGAAAATACATGAATCAATGATAAGAAGGTAGGCAATCCCATAATAAAACGGGAGGAAATCTTAACAGACGCTTTAATAAAGAAGGTATGTGAATGGCTAATAAAACACATGAAAAATGCTTCGCATCATTAGTCATTATGTTGTTGTTATTAGGTGTCATCAAATTGGTTCCGATTTACAGGATCCAACTGGGTTGTTTTTTATGTGTAACAGAACAAAACTTTGCCTGGTCCTGCATTGTTGCAGCCACTGTGTCAATCCATCTCTTTAAGGGTCTTCCTCTTTTTTGCTGACACTCTACTTTATCAAGCATAATGTCCTTCTCCAGGGACTGGTCCTCCCCTATAACATGCCCAAAGTAAGTGAGACACAGCCTCGCCCTCCTTGCTGCTAAGGAGCATTCTGGCTGTACTTCTTCCAGGTTGGATTTTTTTCATTCTTCTAGCAGTCTGTGGCATAATCAATGTTCTTTGCCAACACCGTAATTCAAAGGCATCAATTCTTCTTCAGTTTTCCTTATTTGTTGTTCAGCTTTCGCATGCATATGAGGTGATTGCAAACACCATGGCTTGAGTAAGTTATACCGTAGTCCTTAAAGTGACATATTTATTTTTTAACACTTTAAAGAGGTCTTTGCAGCAGATTTGCCCAATGCAATGTGCCATATGCTTTCTTGAATGCTGATTCTATGAGAATTGATTGTGGATCCAAGTAAAATGAAATTCTTGACAACTTCAATCTTTTCTCCATTTATCTTGATGTTGCTTATTTGTCCAGTTGTGAGGATATTTGTTTACTTTATGTTGAAGTGTAATCCATACAGCAGGCTGTAGTCTTTGATCTTCATCAGTAAGTGCTTCAAGTCCTCTTCACTTTCAGCAAGCAAGGTTGTGTCATCTGCATATGGCAAGGCTGTTAATGAGTCTTCCTCCTATCTTGATCCCAGGTTCTTCTTCATATAGTCAGGCTTCTCTAAGTATTTGCTCTGCACATTAATTGAATAAGTATGGTGAAAGAATACAACTCTGACACACACCTTTCCTAATTTTAAACCACCCAGTATCCCCTTGTTGTATTCAAATGACTGTTTCTTGGTCTATGTGTACTTTCCTCGTGAGCACAATTAAACCATATGGAAATCTCATTCTTCCCAATGTTATCCATAATTTCTTATGATCCACACAGTCAAATGACTATGCATAGTCAATAAAACACAGGTAAACATCTTTCTGTAATTCTCTGCTTTCAATCAAAATCCATCTGACATCAGCAATGATATCCCTCATTCCAAGCCCTCTTCTGAATCCAGCTTGAATTTCTGGCAGCTCCTTGATGTCCTACTGCAGCTGCTTTTGAATGATCTTCAGCAAAATTTTACTTGTGTGTGATATTAATGGTATTGTTTGATATTTTCCACATTTTGTTGGATCACCTTTCTTTGAAATGGGCACAAACATGAATCTTTTCCAGTTGACTGGCCAGGTATCTATCTTCCAACTTTCTTGGCATAGACGAGTGAACACCTCCAGCACTACATCCCTTTGCTGAAACAACTCAATCAGCATTTCGTCAATTCCTGAAGCCTTGTTTTTCACCAATGCCTTCAGTGCATCTTGGACTTCTTCCTTCAGAACCATTGGAACCTGGTCATATGCTACCGCCTGTGAAATAGTTCGACGTTGACCAATTCTTTTTAGTACAGTGACTGTATTCCTTCTATCTTCTTTTGATGCTTCCAATGTTGTTTAATATTTTCCCTGTAGAATCCTTCAATATTGCAACTCGAGGCTTGAATTTTTTTTTTTCAGTTCTTTCAGGTTGAGAAATGCTAAGCGTGTTCTTCTCTTTGGTTTTCTAACTCCAGGTCTTTGCACATTTCATTATTATATTTTACCTTGTCTTCTCAAGCTGCCCTTTGAAATCTTCTGTTCAGCTCTTTTACTTCATCATTTCTTCCTTTCACTTTAGCTACTGGAAGTTCAAGAGCGAGTTTCAGAGTCTCTTCTGACATCCATTTTGGTCTTTTCTTTCACTCCTGTCTTTTTAGTGACCTCTTGCTTTCTTCATTTATTATGTCCTTGACGCCATTGCACATCTCATCTGGTCTTTAGTCATTAGTGTTCAATGTGTCAAATCTGTTCTTGAGATGGTCTCTAAATTCAGGTTGGATATCATACTTTGGCTCTTGTGGACTTGTTCTAATTTTCTTCATCTTCAACTTGAACTTGCTTATGATCAGTTGATGGTCTGTCCCACAGTTAGCCTCTTTCCTTGTTCTGACTGATGATATTAAACTTTTCTATACTCTCTTTCAACAGATGTAGTCAATTTGGTTCCTGTGTATTCCATCTGGTGAAGTACAAGTGTATAGTCGTCATTTTTGTTGTTGAAAAAAGATATTTGCAGTGAAAAAGTCATTGGTCTTGCAAAATTCTATCATGTGATCTTTGGTGTCATTTCTATCACCAAGGCCATATTTTCCAACTACAAATCCTTCTTCTTTGTTTCCAACTTACACATTCCAATCACCAGTAATCATCAGTGCATCTTGATTACATATTTAATAAACTTCAGACTGCAGAATTTGGTAAAATTCTTCAATTTCTTCTTTGGCCTTAGCAGTTGGTGCTTGAATTTGAATAATAGACGTATTAAGGGGTTTTCCTTGTAGGACTATGGATATTATCCTTTCTCTGACGTTGTTGTGCCTCAGGATAGATCTTGAAATGTACTTTTTGACAATGGGATGCAATGCCATTCCTTTTCAATTTGTCATTCCCATCAGTAGAGCATGTGAGTGTCTGATTCAAAATGGCCCATATCGGTCCATTTCAGCTCACTAATGCCTAGGATATTGATGTTAATGTGTTCCATTGAATTTTTGACAATTTCCAGTTTTCCTAGATTCATAGTTGATACTTTCCATGTTCTGATTGTTAAAGGACACTTGCAGTTCTTCCTTCTCATTTTAAGTTGTGCCACATCAGCAAATGAAGGTCCTGAAAACTTAACTCTATCCTCATCATTAAGTTCAACTGTACTTTGAGAAGACATCTCTTCCCCAGTCATATTTTGAGTGCCTTCCAACCTGAGCGGCTCATAGTCTGGCGCTATATTAGACAACATTCTACTGCTGCTCATAAGGTTTTCAATGGCTAGTTTTTTCAGAAGTACACCACCAAGTCTTTTGTCCTAGTCTGTCTTAGTCTGGAAGCTCATCTGAAACCTGCCCACCCTGGGAGACCATGCTGGTATTTGAAATACTGGTGGCATAGCTTCCAGCATCACAGCCACACACAAACCACTGCAGTAGGACAAACTGATAGATGCATGGGATTTGTCATTACAGGAATGCAAAATGAAACCACGTGGAAATACTTGTAAACACCCACTGGAAAAGCCTAAAATTTAAAAGAATAACCACACCAAATGTTAGGATGATGTGGAGGAACTGGAATTCTCATACACTCCTAGTGGAAATGTAAAATAGTATAATCACAGTTTTGCAGTTTCTTCCATAGTTAAACATGCACTTACCAATAAGCCCACTCCTAGGTATTTACCCAAGAAAAATGAAAATAAATATTATCAAAAGAACTTGTACGTGAATATTTATAGCAGTTTTATTCACATCAGGCAAAGGCTGGAAGCAACCAAAATGACTACCAACACAGAATCAAATTGTGGTATATCTATACTATGAAATATTACTCAGCAATTAAAAGAGATAAACTACTAATACATGCAACAACATGGATGAATCTCAATAGCATTACTTTGTGCAAAAGAAGTCAAACTCAAAAGCTTACATATTGCATGATTCCATTTAAATGAAATTCTAGAAGTGACAAACCAATAGTGACAAAAGCAAGTTTACAGTTGCAAGCCCTGAGACTTAGGGGAAGGTATTGCCTACAATAGGGCACAAGGACATTTTTTGGTGTGATAGAAATGTGGTGTTACATGATTTGTTAATCGTTATATTCAGCTGTCAAATTTCATCAAAGTTACACGTAAAAATCAGTTAATTTTATTATATATAATTTATACATCAATAAAGCTGAATTAAAAAAATTAAAAATGAGTCAGGATGGAAAGAATGATATAAGTCTTCTAACATTTTTGAACAGCTACTCTATGCTAGGAAACCCTGGTAGCATAGTGGTTAAGTGCTACAGCTGCTAAGCAAGAGGTCGGCAGTTCGAATCTGCCAGGCGCTCCTTGGAAACTCTATGGGGCAGCTCTACTCTGTCCTATAGGGTCACTATGAGTCAGAATCAACTCGACGGCACTGGGTTTGGGTTTTTTTTTTTTTTTTTGGTTATTATATGCTAAGTATTATGATAGGTGTCTATGTTATTCTATTTCATTCTCTTATCAGCCTTGAAAGAGAAATATAATACTATATTTCTTTTTTTTTATTATGATAGGTGTCTATGTTATTCTATTTCATTCTCTTATCAGCCTTGAAAGAGAAATATAATACTATATTTCCATTTTACAGTTAAAGGTAATAGGGCTTATAGATTAAGTTACTACTAAAACTTACACAGTCCATAATTGGTGGACTCAGAATTTGAGCACAGATTTGTCTACTACTAAAGCTCATGTTCTTACTGTTTTGCAGTAGCAAGTCATATCTAAGTACACATTAAGAATATGAGATCAAATTGACAACAGCAACCTGAAAGATTAGATAGGTAAATTAGGGGCAGTGAGTTGATGTTAATGGGGGAGGAATAATTTGGAAAGGAAGGATGAGAAAAGTTGCACAACTCAAAGAATGTAATCAGTGTCACTGAATTCCACCTGTAGAAACTGTTGAATCGGTGTATGTTCTGCTGTGTAAATATTCTCAACAAAAATAAATTATGAAAAAGAACAATAAAAAATGTATTGTACTAGTTAAAGTAAAATAGGACAATAGAAAGGATTCTAGTCTGACAAAGGAATTTTTAAATGTCATATTGTAGTTCTATGTTTAGCTTTTGAGGAACTGCCACGCTGTTTTCGACAATGGCTATACCATTTTGAATTCTCACCAGCAATGGTTGAGTTCCAATTTCTCAACAACCTCGGCAACATTTGTTATTTTCTGTCTTTTTTTTTTTATCTTAGCCATCCTAGTGACAGTGAAATGGTATCTCATTGTTGTTTTGGTTTGCATCTCCCTGATTGCTAATAATGTTGAGTATTTTTTCATATGTTTGTTGGTCATTTGGATATCTCCTTTGGTGAAATGTCTACTCGAGTCCTTTGGTTGCTTTTTGATTGGGTTGCCTTTTTGTTGTTCGTTTGTGAAAAAGTTTTGTATGTAAAAAACCTGTTGCTGCCAAGTCGATTCTGACTCATAGGAGCCCTATAGGACATAGTAGAACTTCCTCATAGGGTTTCCAAGGAGCAGCTGGTAGATTCAAACTGCCAACCTTTTGGTTAACAGCCAAGCTCTTAATCACTGCGCCACCAGGGTGTTTTGTGTGTATATATATATATATATATATGTATGTATGCATGTGTGTATGCATATGTTATTAGAGTCTTATCAAGTATATGGTTTCCAAAGATATTCTCCCAGTTAGAAACTTATCACTCTTTTGGTAAAGTATTTTGATGAAGAAAAGTAGTACTTAATTTTTATGACCTCTTATTTATTTTTTATTTGCTATTCATGCTTTTGTTATTATATCAGATAAGCCATTGTTAAAAGCTAGGCCTGACAGCCTTGCCCTGCATTTTCTTCTAAGAATTTTATGGTTTTGTTTTTCACATTCAGGTCCTTAATCAATTTTTGAATTTTTTTCTGGGGGGGGGGGAATAGTGTGAGGCATGGACCCTGTTTCATTTTTTTGCATGTGGAAATCTAGTTTTCCCAACACCATTTATTGAAGAAACTCTTCTATCCCCATTGAATAGACTCAGCACCCTTGTCAAAATCAGTTGAGCATAGACGTATGGGTTTATTTCTGGACTCTCAAGGCTATTTCATTGGTCTACATGTCTATTATTATACCAGTACTAGACTATTGTGATTACTGTAGCTATATAATATGTTTTGAAATCAAGAAGCATGGGTTCTCCTACTTTGTTCTCCTTCAAAAGTTCTTTAGCTGTTTGGGGCCTCTTACTATTCCTTATAAAATAGAGATTTTTTTTCCATTTCTGTAAAGAAGGCTGTTGGAATTTTGATCAGTATTGTGTTGAATCTACAGATTGCTTTGGTTAGTATGGACATGTTAACAATATTGAGCCTTCCATTCTATGAACAAGGAACATCTTTCGCTTCATTTAAATCTTCTATAATCATTTTTTAAATCATTTTCAGTTGTGTTTTATAATTTTAATTGTAACAGTCTTTCACATCCTAGTTAAATTTATTAGTAGGTATCTTTTTCTCTTTTTCTCTTAAATGCTGTTATACATGGGATGGTTTTCCTAATTTCCCTTTCAGTTTTGTCATTATTTTTGTAAATAAACCCAACTGATGTTTGTTTGTTGACCTTGTACCTTGCAACTTTGCTAAATTCCTCTATTAGCTCCAGAAGCCTTCTTGTGAATTCTTAGGGATTTTCTATGTACAGGCAAACCTTGAAGCTATTGCAGGTTTGGTTCCAGACCACCAAAATAAAGTGAGTATCGCAATAAAGCAAGTCACAGTTTCGTTTTGTTTTGTTTTGTTTCCCAGGTCATATAAAAGTTATGTTTACACTGTACTGTAGCCTATTATGTATCCCTGGTGGTGCAGTGGTTAAGAGCTTGGCTGCTAACCAAAAGATTGGCAGTTTGAATCTACTAGCCACTCTTTAGAAACCCTGTGGAGCAATTCTATAGTGTCTTGTAAGGTTGCTATGAGTCAGAATTGACTCAACGGCAATGGGTTTAGTAGTCTATTAAGTGTGCAATAGTATTATGCCTAAAAAAACCAATGTACATACTTTAATTAAAAATATTTTATTGCTAAAAAATGCTAACCATCATCAGAGTCTTTTTACTCTCAAAAGGACTTGCCTCAATGTTGATGGCTCCTGACTGATCAGGGTGGTAGTTGCTGAAGGTTGAGGTGGCTGTGGCAATTTCTTAAAATAAGACAACAGTGAAGTTTGCCACATTGATCGATTCTTTTGTGAAAGATTTTTGTGTAGCATGTGATCCTATCTGATAGCATATTGCCCATAGTGTAAGTTCTTTCAAAATTGGAGTCAATCCTCTCAAACTCTGCCACTGCTTTATGAACTGAGTTTATGTAATAATCTAAATCCTTCCTTGTCATTTCAAAAAAGTTCACAACATCTTCGTCAGAAGTAGATTCCATCTCAAGCAGCCACTTTCTTTGCTCAACCCTAAGTAGCAGTTTCTCATCCATTAAAGCTTTTATCATGAAATTGCAGCAACTCATTCACATCTTTAGGCTTCACCTCTAATCCTAGTTCTCTTGCTGTTTCCACCACATCTGCAGTTACTTCCTCCACTGAAGTCTTGAACCCCTCAAAGTCATCCATGAGGGTTGGAATCAACTTCTTCCAAACTCCTGTTAATGTTTATATTTTGACCTTCTCCCATGAATCATGAATGTTCTTAATGGCATCTAGAATGGTGAATCCTTTCCAGAAGGTTTCCAATTTACTTTGCCCAGGTCTATCAGAGGAATCACTATCTATGGCAGCTATAGCCTTATGAAATGTATTTCTTAAATAACAAGACTTGAAAGTCAAAATTACTCCTTGATCCATGGGCTGCATAATGGGTGTTGTGCGAGCAGGCATGAAAACAACATTAATCTCCTTGTACATCTCCGTTAGTGATCTTGGGTGACCACGTGCACTGTCAATGAGCTGTAATATTTTGAAAGCAGTAGTCTTTTTTTCTGAGCAGCATGTCTCAATGGTAGGCTTAAAATATTCAGTAAACCATATTATAAACAGATGTGCTGTTATCCAAGATTTGTTGTTCGATTTACAGAGCACAGGCAGAGTAGATTTAACATAATTCTTAAGGATCCTAGGATTTTCAGAATGGTAAATGAACACTGGTTTTAACTTTAAGTCGCCAGCTGTATTAGCCCCTAACAAGAGAGTCAGGCTGTCCTCTGAAGCTTTGAAACCAGCCATTGACTTCTCCTCCCTAGCTATGGGAGTCCAAGATGGGATCTTCTTCCAATATAAGGCTACTTCATCAACATTGAAAATCTGTTGTTCAATGTAGCCACCTTAATCAATTTCTTAGCTAGATCTTCTGGATAACTTGCTGAAGCTTCTACATTGTTGCTTGCGCTTCATCTTGCACTTTTGTTATGGAGACAGCTTCTTTCCTTAAACCTCATGAACAAATCTCTGCTAGCTTCAAACTTTTCTTCTGTAGCTTCCTCACTTCTTTCAGCCTTCATAGAATTGAAGTGAGTTAGGGCCTAGCTCTGAATTAGGCTTTGGCTTAAGGGAATGTTGTGGTTGGTTTGATCTTGTATTCAGACCACTAAAACTTTCTCCCTACCAGCAAAAAGGCTATTTCACTTTCTTATCATTCGTGTGTTCACTAGAATAGCATTTAATTTCCTTCAAGAACTTTTCCTTATATTCACAACTTGGCTATCTGTTTGACGCAAGATGTCTAGCTTTTGACCTTTCTCAGGTTTCAACATACCTTCCTCACTAAGCTTAATCATTTCTAGCTTTTGATTTAAAGTGAGAGAATGAGACTCTTCCTTTCACTTGAACACTATGAAGCCATTATAGGGTTGTTAATTGGCCTAATATCAATATTGTCCTGTCTTAGGGAATAGGGCGGCCTGAGGAGGGGGAAAGAGGAGGGGGAACAGCTGGTCAATGGAGCAGTCAGAACACACACAACATTTATTAATTTTCCCATATTATATGGGCTCAATTTGTGCCACCCCAAAACAATTACAATAGCAACATCAAAGATCACTAATCACAGATCACCATAACAGATATAATAATGAAAAAGTTTGAAATATTGTGAAAATTACCAAAATGGGGCACAGAGATGCAAAATGAGCACATGCTGGTGGAAAAATGGCGCCAATAGACTTACTCAATGCAGGGTTGCCATCTGCAAATAAAGATAATTTTACGACTAGTTTTCCAATCTGGAAACCTTTTATTTTTTTCTTTTGTCTTATTACTCTGGCTGGGACTTCTAATACAGTACTGAATAGGAGTGGTGAGAGTGGGCCATTGTCTTGTCCCCAGTTTCAAGGGGAAAGCTCTCAATCTTTCCCCATTATGTATAATGTTGGCGGTTGGTTTTTCATAGATGTCCTTATCACCTTGAGCAACTTTCCTTCTATTCCAATCTTCTTGAGGATTTTCATCAAGAAAATGTGTCGGATCTTATCAAATGCCTCTTCTGCATCCATAGCAATGATCATGTGGTTCTTTTCCTTTGTTATATTGATGTGCTATATTACACTAGTTGATTGTCTAGTGTTGAACCATCCTTGCAAGTGGAATAAATCCCTCTTGGTCATGGTGTATCATTCTTTTAACATACTGTTGGATTTTGTTCACTAGTATTTTGTTGAGGATTTTTGCGTCTTTGTTCATAATGGATTTTGGCCTGTAGTTTTCTTTTCTTGTGGTGTCTTTATCTTGTTTTGGTATTAGGATTATGTTTGCTTCATATTGAGTTAGAGAGTATTCTTTCTTTTTTTATCTTTTGGAAGAGTTTAAACAAGATTGGTGTCAATTCTTCTCTAAATGTTTGGATAATTCCCCAGTGAAGCCATGTGGTCCAGGACACTTTTGTTGTTGCTGTTGTTGTTGGGAGGTTACTGGTCACTGATTCGATCTCTTCACTTGTTATGGGTCTACAGAGATTTTCTGTTTCCTCTTGAGTCAGTTTAGGTAGGTCGTGTGCGTCTAAGAATTTGTCCATTTCATCTAAGTTATCAAGTTTGTTGCCATACAGTTGTTCATAGTATTCTGTCCTAATTCTTTTTATTTCTATAGGATCAGTTGCAATGTTTCTACTTTTCATTTCTTATTTTAATTAATTTGCATCTTCTCTCTTTTTTTTTCGTTTATCTAGCTAAAGGTTTGTCAATTTTATTGATCTTTTCAAAGAACCACTTTCTGGTTTTGTTGAGTCTATTCTTTTTCTGTTTTCAATTTCATTTATTTCTGCTCTGATCTTTGTTAATTACTTTCATTTGATAGGCTTAGGCTTAGTTTGTTCTTCTCTTTCTAGTTCCTCAAGTTGTAGAGTTAGGGTGTTGATTTCTTTCTTATTTTTTCATGTAGGTATTTATTACTGTAAGTTTCCCTGCAAGTACTGCTTTTCTGCATCCCATGAATTTCGGTATGTTGTTCTTGTGCTTTCATTTGACTCTAAGTATTTGTGATTTCTCTTTTGATTTACTCCTTGATTCATTCGTAATTTAATAGTGTATTATTTAATTCTTAAATGTGTATTTTCCATTTTTTCTGTTATTGATGTCTAATTTGACTCCATTGTGGTCAGAGAAAATAGTTTTATGATTTCAATCTTTTTAAGTTTTTTGAGACTTGCTTTATGAACTAACATGTGCTCTTTCCTGGAGAATGATCACTGGAGTAGAAGGTATATTGTGCAAGCTGTTGGGTGAAATGTTCTGTATATGTCTGTTAAGTCTAGTTGGTTTACAGTGTCATTCAAGTCCTCTGTTTCCTTGTTGACCTTCTTATATATTTTGTCCAATATTGAAAGTGGTGTATTGAAGTCTCCGACTATTATTGCAGTGTTATTTCTCCTTTCAATTCTATCACTGCTTGCTTTATACCTTTAGGTACATGCATTTAATATTTGCATGTGTTTATATATTTAGGTACACACACGCAATGGAATATGACTCAGCCATAAAGAAAAAGGAAGTCCTGATACATGCTACAACATGAAGGGAGCTTGAAGACATTAAGCTGAATAAAATAACCCAGTCACAAAAGGAAAGATATTATATGACCTCATTTACATAAAAGACAAGAAAATGTAAATATATAGAGACCGAAGTTTATTAGTAGTTACCAGGGGCAGCAGGGAAGGTGTAAAGCAGCATTATTATTTATGCAGTACTGAGTTTCTGTTTATGGTGATGGAAAATCTGCACTGATTAAGGATAATGGTTGCACAACATATTAATGTAATTGATGTCAATAAGTTGTACACCTGTAAAAAGTTTAATTGATAAATGTTGTGTGATATATATTTGACAACAACAACAACAAAAAGAGCAGCTGCTTAGGCTGCTTATGTACTACCAAACATCTCATAGAAATTTATTTCTCACTTTGGAGGTTTGGGTCATGATTTCAGGGGATATCCCTGATAATTAGCCTAAAATCGTGTTTAGCACTTCTGTTCTATCTCCTACTTTGTTGTATAGTTCCTGGGGTCTTACAAGCTTGCAAGTGGCCATGCAAGGTACAACAATTGGTCTCTATTCACCTGGAGAAACAGAGGAAAAAGAAGAGTCAGAAATAAGAGAAGGAAAAGGAATGTGTGACTAATTGCCTCCATGAACAACTGCCTCCTTTGCTATGAGACCAGAAGTTCTGGATGTGCCTGGTTGCCATTGAACATTTTCAACAAAGAGTATAGAAGAATGCTAATCAAAATGGGGGGGAAATGCAAAACACAATTGAAAACTCTCATGGTATCCAGATTTTCTGGAGCCATAGAGGCTGAATGAGCCCCCAAAACTATTGCCCTGAAATAATCTTTAAACCTTAAACCTTAACCTGAAACTATCCCCTGACTTCATTTTTAAACCAAACAATAGTTTAGCTTAGTAAGTAAAGACTGTCTACTTTTAGCATTCTGCTCTTTTAAGGAACTATCTAGGTGGAATCAAATTGACAGTAGCAACTAGAAAGGTTAGATAGGAAGTTTAGGGGGCAGTGAGTTTATGTTAATGGGGGCAGAAGGGTGAGAATGGTTGCACAACTTGAAGAGTGTAATCAATGTCATTTAATTGTACAAGTAGAAATTATTTTATTGGTGTATGTTCTGCTATGGGTATTCTCAACAACAAATAAAATAAATTTTTAAAAAGTGTAATAAAGTGAATTTCACAAAGCTATCAGAAAGTTCACCTCCAGACCCTTTTATCCACCACAAATAAGTCCAAAAACAATTTACCTAATACCTGTTTCCACTATCATCCATCAATTTATTTCATAAGAGGAAATCTCTACAAGGTAGGTACTTGTCTTTATGTGTGTTTGTATTATGCACGCTGTAATATAGACACTTAATAAATGCTGAAGAGCAATACTACTACAACAATGAAGAGTAAAGGATATATCTAAGAAGAAAATTCTGCCAGTAAATGAAGGCAATTTTAAAATAAAAGATGAATAAACTGGTAAACAATTAAATTCATTTTCTTAAGTATTTAGATGAAAAAACAAATAAAAGAAATTTAGGTAATTGAGCAGGAGTGAAATACCTTACATAAACAGCTATTAGCAAAAAGGTAAGGTTCTTGTAAAATCTAAACTTGCATAAATGAACAAATCCTGCCTGTGTATACATTGGGTGTTAGGGAAATTGATTAACATATTTATTCAACCATATGGTTTTTTTGGGGGGGTATGTACTCATTAGATATGATTCCAGAAGAGTAGAAAATTTAAATGTGGTCTTTGCTGAATATAATTCAAAAACAGTTGTAGCATAGCAGTACATTTACAAGGAACTGCCAGAAATTCAAGCTGGATTCAGAGGAGGACATGGAACAAGCGATATCATTGCTGATGTCCGATGGATCTTGGCTGAAAGAAGAGAATACCAGAAAGATGTTTACCTGTGTTTTATTGACTATGCAACATCATTTGACTGTGGATCATAACAAATTATGGATAACATTTCAAAGAATAGGGATTCCAGAATACTTAATTGTGCTCATGAGGAACTTTTACATAGATCAAGAGGCAGTTGTTTGGACAAAACAAGGGGATACTGATTGGTTTAAAGTCAGGAACGGTGTACGTCAGGGTTGTATTCTTTCACCATACCTATTTAATCTGTATGCTGAGCAGATAATCTGAGAAGCTGGACTATATGAAGAAAAATGGGCATCAGGATGGGGGGAAGACTCATTAACAACCTCCATTATACAGATGACATAATCTTGCTTTTTGAAAGTGAAGAGAACTTGAAGTACTTCCTGATGAGATCAAAGGAGACAGCCTTCAGTATGAATTACACCTCAACATCAGGAAAACAAAAATTCCCACAACTGGACCAATAAACACCATCATGATAAGTGGAGAAGAGATTGAAGTTGTCAAGGATTTCATTTTACTTGGATCTTCAATCAACGCCAATGGAAGCCAAGAAAATTATTGCCATTGAGTCGATTCTGACTCTTAGAGACCCATGGAAGCAGTAGTCAAGAAATCAAATGACATATTGCATTGACAAATTTGTTGTAAAAGATCTCTTTAAAGTGTTCAAAACCAAAGATGTTACTTTGAGGACTAAGGTGCACCTGACCCAAGCCATGGTATTTTCAATTGCCTCATATGCATGTGAAAGCTGGGCAATGAGTAAGAAAGGCCAAAGAAGAATTGATGCTTTTAAATTACGGTGTTGGCAAAGAATATTAACTATACCATGGACTGACAGAAGAGCAAACATATCCGTCCTGGAAGAAGTACAGCCAGAATGCTCATTAGAAGCAAGGATGGGAAGACTTCATCTCATGTACTTTGGAAATGTTATCAGGAGGGACTAGTCACCAGAGAAGGAGATCATGCTTGGTAAAGTAGAGGGTCAGCAAAAGAGAGGAGATGGACTGACACAGTGACTGTAACAATGGGCTCAAACACAGCAACGATTATTAGGATGCTGCAGGACTGGTAGTGTTTCATTCTGTTGTACATAGGGTCTCTGTGAGTTGCAATGGAATCAACAGCACCTAACAACTACAATAACAACAACAGTCTCAAAACGGAATCTTGATAAAAATTATGTTGGGAGAATTAGCAAATATCTTTCTGCCTCCTCTGCCATTCTAACTTCCTCCCCATTCCTGTTTCACTGGTGATAGGGAATGAGAGAAGAACGTGCAGGATAGTTAGCAGAGGCTGACAGTGAATGATTCTAAAGAGAACAACAAAGTATAAAGGTAGGACAAAAAGACCTTAATGGTAGACATCCATAACAACCTGAAAAATAACTTAAATGACAATAAGAAAAGAAGAATTTCCATGAACAATGTATCCACACAAGATGATAGATCCTCTCAAAATGCAGCATTGTTTCCCATGTGTAGTATGCATCCAAATACTTCTTAAGTTCTGGAATAGCAGATTCCATATCAGTCTTCTATATAAACTGGATCCATACCATATCCTACGCCAATCCAAACTCTGATACTTTATACTCTCTAGGATCCCTTCCTACCATTTGTCTGTCAATTTGTCATACTGCAATGGATTGCATTTTGCCATGATGCTGGACGCTCTGCCACTGGTATTTCACATACCAGCAGGGTCAGCCACGGTGAACAGGTTTCAGTAAAGCTTCCAGACTAAGACAGACTCGAAGAAAGGCCTAGGGATCTATTTCAAAATATTAGCCAGTGAAAACCCTAAGGATCACAACAAAATATTGTCCAATATAGTGCTATAAGATGAGCCTCCTAGGTTGGAAGGCACTCAAAAACACATAGTAGCCAGAACAATGTACTCAAGCATTTCCATAATCTTGAGGATGATACAGACCAGGCAATGTTTCATTCTGTTATTGTACATTGGATCGCCTTGAGTCTGAGCCAACTCGACAGCAACTAACAAGTCTTTTCATTTTCTCTGTTGCCTCCCCAACTTATACACCCTGGGGAAACAAATTGACTTATAAGTATACGATTTGGAGAAATGTCTCTACAACAAAGCAATGGTTATTAACTTTTAATCAGAGTCCATGCTTGTGAAGGAAATTCCAGGTGCCAGTGGGATAATCTGAGTTAATACCTTGATAGAATACCAAATTCATAAGCAAGATTTCGCTTAACAAACTACTATATATTCAAGGAGCACATATTTCTTTGCAATAAAAATCCAACATAAATCTTCCTTTGAAAAATCTCAATCTATTCTACTTGGAAAAATAAGAAGCTCTGCTGCTGTAAGACAAAAGATAGTAACTAGAACTGTAAAGGTAATGGGCAGCCAGTTTTGCAGTACTCATCAGACCCCTTAAGTCCTAGTGGATCTCGTTGAAGCACTTTGAATTTTACCAAGATACAAATATGTTTGATATACTTATTTCCTAGTAAATTGTAAATCTGACTAGATTTATCTGAAATTAGAGCTAAAAATAGCTTAGAATAATGTTCACCAGAGGGATAACACAGAATTTTTTTTTCTCATACACTTTTATAATTTGGTTAAGTTAGTGCTCACACTAAGAGGTCCCAGGTTTACATCTCAAGAAAGGAGCAGTTGGTTATTTTCCACAAAGTAGTCACAGTGGTGTTACTGAGGCATGTAAGGGGGATGCAGACCACACCGGATGACACTGTCAGAGGGCGTGAGACCAAAATGACTGTCTATAAAAATTTTGTGCAGTGTTTCAGCAGAAATTTATTACTTTTTATAAAAATATCCCTGTAGTAGTTAGAACAACAACAAAAATTTTTGTAAGCCCAGTTTACATGTATCAGTATAGTATACCTACAAGGCTAAAATTCTATGCTAGTTTACTTTTTGAACCTTTTAATGCTCTCTAGTCAGAGCTGTCATTATTAGCCAATTACAATGACACTTCAAATCACATGATTTCATCTGCACAGGCTATAAGCACATGCTGCTGTATTGTTGCTGCTGATGTTTTATAGTCGCTGATTTTGTCAAATTTTCTGGTGTTTTACATACACTATTGTGGCAATTAGCACAGTGAGGTGACACCATGAGTTACTGCACTGGGTGACACCAACCCTAGTGATGACACTGTAGTCACATTATGCTTCCTGGGCTAATGTGGCATTTCACTGATCTTCATAACATAGTACAAGATGTGTTTTCATTTTAAACTATCTATTCCTTGATGGAATGACAAGGTAAAATTATTTTTGAGTTTATATTTGGATAAAGAGGCAAATAGGTTAAAGAGTCTCATCAACTATAAAATATATAAGTGAAAGTTATAGTCACTGTTGTTTTTGATGCATTTACTGGTCAAGGACCATGTCTTATGTAATCTTTTTCCTACCTCAATCCTGAGAATACTGGTTGCATGCAGAACTGCAATACATGTTTACAGATTGCATTATGTGTTTATTGGGTTGGCTACGTTTAAATATGTTAACTATTCTATTTGTGCCCTGAGACTCAAGTGCTTCATTGATTTAAAAAATTACTTGATAGGTATTTGGGCACGATTGTAAAAATCAAATAAATTAACAAGTCATCATAGTATTTAAATTAAAATATATGGACATCTTATTTACCCAAAACTGAAAAGTCTTCTTCCTTCCTTCCTCCTTTCCCTCCCTTCCCTCCCTTCTCTCCCTTCCCTTCCTTGTTTTCTTTCTTCTTTTGTGTGATTAATACTTGAACTCTATTCTTGAGTTCTGCATACTGTGACTAATCAATGGTCAACTGCTGTAGTATGGGAAAAAAACCCTGTCGGTGATGGATTATTACATCATTCCATGTAGGGATTGGTTTAATCTTCCATACACTTGGAAAAAAGCATATAGTTTATATGACACTCTCGTAGAATGCAAGATTTTCCTTTTTTCTGCCTTATCTTCAGAAAATTTTAAATTACAAGCTTACAGGGAGATAATCTGTGTCTGGAATCAGAGATGGTCATCCAATCGTGTTTAAGTAATAGTTTCTTGGCATGTTTTAATTAACAAAGAATGTTTGTTTCATGTAACTTTAGATGAAAGCAAACACCTAGGAGGTCTAGGGTGCAGGTTCCTTCAATAGTATAGCATGGGACTTTGATCTGGTTCATTGTTAAAGGAATTTGGTGGCAAAACTTACCAGGCACCATCAGGAAAGTGTGTTGTTTGACAACCTCACCTGTACATTAATGCCACATAATGCTGCAGATCCATATGACTATCACCCAGAGAGATCAACTGGAAATGTTGCTGGTGGAAAGGCAAAGGGGACAGAGAATTATGCCTTAATATAGAACAATAAAAAGGAAAGTAGTAAGATGATATAATACATTAGTGGTTTTGACCCTTTAGCTCATTTATACAACCCCATCTGTAGCTGTGTCAGAAGAAAAATATCAGGAATTATACTATGACCACAAAGAAAAAAGGATATAATTTCCTCTTCTCATGAGGCTTTTGAGGAGTGCTATTTCTCCAGGCTTCGCCATATGTTGTAAGGCTGAGCAAGTATTTCCTAACAGCAGCAAGTTTTTTCATGAACCACTAGATGCTAAATTGTGGGCAGCTTCTTATAACTACCCAGGTCGTGCAGGGCTGGCTGTGTGCTGGGTCAACAATCAAGGTCATGTTCAGCTCAGTGAGTGCCTGGACAGAGGTGTCATAAATCAGGAGTTCCAGGGCCGTCTGCCAGAGCCAATATGATCTCTTCTAACTGAGGTCTATTCCCATTCAGGCACAGACAAAACTGAGACAAGTCACAGATCCCGAAAGTAAAAGAGAACACTTACAGTCTCTCATTTCTAACCTCATTTTTCTAGTGGCTGGCAATCTTCCTTAAACTCTTTTCTCATTATGAATTAACTCAATGTTTAAATTGGAAAAATAAGAATAAAAACATTGGGTCCTGAGTGTGTATTGGGAGGCTGAGAGAAGTAGTGATATATATTTAATTTCCCAAAACACTTTACCCCCCCCCAAAAAATAATAATCCCTCCAAAAAAATATACTATTTACTTGCAATCTCCTTTCAGCTTATTCAAATGGTGTAACTTTGAAATATTCAACAAATAAATTCTGCCTACCACCTTTGAGGATACTGTCATGTTTGGCCAGGACTGTATCGCCAACAAATCTCTACCCCACCTCTTCCCCTGATTTGCCGAATAACCATCTTGTTTGGAAAATGGCAACAGAATTGAAAGAGGGATAGAAAGGTACATACTTCCCTCGACATATGTCTATGAGAACACCTTAAAGACAGATTTAGTATTTGGGAATTGTGTCACTTAGGAAACATTCTGTAAAGGAGAAAGGGTATAAATTTGTGATATCCTTCCACAAGCACCATTCACTCTCACTATGCACCTACTGGAAACAATGGTGGCGCAGTGGTTAACTGCTACGGCTGCTAACCAAAACATCAGCAGTTATAGTCTAAAAAAGGAAGAAAAAAACTATTAAACTTGCCCCTCACATAGATTAGCAGGTACTGTAGCTTTGGTGGAGCCCTGGTGGTGCCGCAGTTAAGCATTTGGTTGCTAACCAAAAGGTTGGCAGTTCAAATTCACCAGCCATTCCTTGGAAACCCAATGGGGCAGTTCTAAGCTGTCCTATAGGGTCGCTATGAGCCGGAATCAACTCAAAGGTAATTTTTTTTTAATAGCCTTGTCTGGGAAGGTTTTATGTTTCAGTATAAAGAATCTATAACAGGAAAGGGTTCATCTCCCTCACAATACCAAGGACTCTTGCAAAGCTGACACATGAGTGATCACAGATAATCTGCCTTAACACTTTGTGGCCTAAATTTGTGTGTTTCTTACTTTCTTTATAAATACTGTCTGCCTTACTGATGCACTGCTCCAAATACGATTTTATAACTCCCTCATACACATGACAAAACTTTCTGCCATCTGTTGGGCCTAGAAGAAACATCAAAAATGGAAATATATGGATATATTCATAAAAATACATCAAGATATACATGTATAAGAATGTACATTGCAGCACAGTTCACACTAGCAAAAGAATGGAAGACACTTGAATATTTGTCAACAGTAGAATCATTAAATAAATTATGATATGATGCAATCACATAAAGGAATGAAAAGCAACCACTGAATAGAAATATCTGTAAATACTACTGCAAAAGAAATTGTAAGACATATATTATATCCTGTGCAATGTGGAAAACAGTCTGTACAATATTATATACTTTTGTAAAAATTTTAAAAATGTATCTTAGGAGGTGGGCCCAAGATGGCAAACTAGTCAGACACTTCTACTGATCCCTCTTACAACAAAGACCCGAAAAAAAACAAGTGAATCGATTATATATCACAAGCTAGGAACCCTGAGCATCAAAGGCAAAATTAAGGAATCAGTCTGAGTGAGGGGGAAGGAGAGACGGTGCAGAAGCAGCGACAAGTTGCCAAGCCCGAGCAGTGCCTCAGCTCCAATTCCTTGGCACATTCCTTGGTACAACAGCAGCAGGGCTCATGGTAGTTTCCTGGGACACAGCAGCTTCAGCGAAAGAAGGCAAGCTGAGTGGTATGCCCCTGAACCTGTGGCGTTTCTACAGCAAGGCTGGCCACAGCGTTTAGGAAGCAGCTGCTTCAGTGAAAGAAGACAAGCGTGGAACGCAGCCCTAACCCTCTAGGGCAATCTCGGCAGGGATACGGCCAGCACACACAGGATATACATGCCTCTGGAATCTGAGATACAACAGCACTCTTGGCACAAGATAAGTGATTTTGTCTAATTCACCACACATAGATCTAGTAACCCCTTCTTTTGAAAGAACTCCCTCCTATCTATCTGATCCCTCCTCCCTCTGCCCCAGCTAGCTACATTAACAGTTGATTTCTCTGGACCTGAGATAGGACCTGCTGCTCTCCCTGAGCCATTCTCCTGGCCCAGAAGAAGGAACAATTTAATTAATGGGGGAAAAATATTCTTCTGACTCCCCTAATCTGGAAGCTCAGAGCAGAAGTGGCTCCAGTCCAGGCACAAGTGATCCACAGACTTTTTCTTTCATCCTGCATGGATCTATGTGGGTATTATATTGCAAGGATGAATCTCTTTGAGGTCTGCCTGTAAATGTTTCAGCTGTGCAGTGGAGTGGCAGGTTTTGGGTGTCTGATAATACTCTGCCTATTAAACAGGGCCTTCACCTACCCACAGCAGGGACCGGAGGACTGGAGGCTCCATCCACGCCATATAGCCACCCATGAAAGAGGTCCAAGGATAGTCGTGCCTACCAGTCTTTATGGGTATAACCATTGGGTGCCTAAGGTACAGCTGCAAAGCCCACCCACCAGAGCACTGTAGAGAGCAGAGATGCTCCTTCCTCACTGACACTTGGGGGAAGGCTGTCAGCCCCCTGCCTTCCTCAGAGAATGACCTCCTGCCGCTACCAGAAACCAGTGCATACACAAGTCACTGCTGCTCCTCTAAGATAGTAGGTGAGAACCAACACCACGCACTGGGTCACTGACTATCAGGACACCTGAGCTGAATCTATACGAGAATAGTGAATGGACTCCTAGGCTCATATACCTGGTAATAGCTCTAGCCATCTGGTAATAGGACATTAGTGATTCAAAGCCTTAAATAATCAAGTTAGCTCACCCTAGTAGCTTATTTGGATATATCAAAACAAAAAAGCAAGAAACTATGACACAGTGGCAAACATAAAATGAATTAATACAATAACTTATAGATGGCTCAGAGACTACAGTTGATATAAAACCACATAAAGAAGCAGACCATGATTGCTTCAACAAATTCCCCAAACCGAGAATCAAGGACTTTCCCAGATGAAGATGTATTCCTGGAATTACCAGATGTAGAATCCAAAAAATTAATATACAGAACTCTTCAAGACATCAGGAAATACAATAGGAACAGATTAGGCAACACACAGAAAAAGCCAAGGAACACACAGATAAAGCAGTTGAAGAAATTAAAAAGATTATTCAAGAGCATAATGAAAAATTTAATAAACGGCAGGAATCCATAGACAGACAGCAATCAGAGATTCAGAAGATTAACAGTAAAATTACAGAATTAGACAACTCAATAGAAAGTCAGAGGAGCAGAATTGAGGAACTGGAATGCAGAATTAGTGAGAATGAAGATAAAACACTTGGCAACAATATGTTTGAAGAAAAATTAGATAAAAGAATTTTTAAAAATGAAGAAAACCTAAGAATCATGTGGGACTCTATCAAGAAGAATAACCTGTGAGTGACTGGAATACCAGAACAGGGAGGGAAGAGAGAAAATACAGAGAGAATTGTTGAAGATTTATTGGCAGAAAACTTCTTTGCATCATGAAAGATGAAAGGATATCTATCCAAGATGCTCATCAAACACCATACAAGGTAGATCCAAAAAGAAAGTCACCAAGACATATTATCATCAAGCTTGCCAAAACCAAAGATAAAGAGAAAATTTTAAGAGCAGCCAGGGATAAGCAAAAAGTCACCTACAAAGGAGAATCAATAAGAATAAGTTTGCACTACTCGGCAGAAACCATGCAGGCAAGGAGGCAATGGGGTAACATATATAAAGCATTGAAGGAGAAAAAATGCAAGCCAAGAATCGTATATCCATCAAAACTGTCTGTCAAATATGAAGGTGAAATTAAGACATTTACAGATAAACAGAAGCTTTTTTTTTTAGGGAATTTGCAAAAACCAAATCAAAACTACAAGAAATACTAAAGGGAATTCAAAGGTTAGAAAGTTAATAATATCAGATATCAACCCAACACTAGAACAGAGAAACCAGATATCAGCTCAGATAGAGAAATCACAAAAATAAATCAGGATAAAAAAACACACAAAACAGAATCAGTGATGTCATTACATAAAAGATGACATTAAATTAATAAAGAAGGACTAAATAAAGTAGGCATAGATCTTCCATACAGAAAGGAATTCAAGGCGATACAGGGGGATACAAATTAGGCTTAAACTTAGAAAAATAGGGGTAAATATTAAGGTAACCACAAAGAAGACCAACAATACTACACTTCAAAACAAACAAACAAAAAAGATAAACATAAAGACTCAGCAAAAACAAATTCAACTACAATGAAAAAGGGGAACACACAATTTACAAAGAAAAAATTCTCAGCACAAAAAAGTACAAAAATGAAACTGTTAACAGTACACAAAAAAGGCATCAGAATGACAGCACTAAACTCATACCTATCTATAATCTTGCTGAATGTAAATGGTCTAAATGCACCAATAAAGACACAGAGAGTTGCAGAATGGATAAAAAAAAAAAACATGATCTGGCTATATGCTGCCTAAAAGAGACACACCTTAGACCTAAAGACACAAACTAAAATTCAAAGGATTGAAAAAAATCAAGCAAACAACAATCAAAAAAGAGTGGGACGGGCTATACTAATTTCTGACAAAATAGATTTCAAACTTAAATCTACCATAAAGGATACGGAAGAACACTACACAATGATTAAACAGACAATATACCAGGAGGATATCACCATATTATTTATGCACCCAACGACACGGCTTCAAGATACATACAATAAACTCTAACAACATTGAAAACTGAGATAGATAGCTCCACAACAATAGCAGGAGACTTCAACACACCACTTTCAGTGAAAGAGAGAACATCCAGAAACAAACTCAATAAAGACACGGAAGAGCTAAATGCCACAATCCACCAACTTGACCTCATAGACATATATAGAACACTCCACCCAACAGCATCCAAGTATACTTTCTTTTCCAATGCATATGGAACATTCTCTAAAATAGACCACATATATCAGGCGATAAAGCAAGTCTTAACAGAATCCAAAATATCAAAATATTACAAAGCATCTTCTCTGACATAAAGTCATAATACTAGAAGTCAATAACAGAAATATCAGGGAAAAGAAATCAAACACATGGAAACTGAACAACCCTTTGCTCAAAAACGATTCGGTTATAGAACAAATTAAGGACAGAATAAAGAAATTCATAGAATCCAATAAGAATGAGAACACTTCCTATCAGTACCTTTGGGATACAGTGAAAGCAGTGCTCAGAGGTCAATTTATATTAATAAATGCACACATATAAAAAGAAGGGCCAAAATCAAAGAATTATCCCTACAACTTGGACAAATAGAAAGAGAGCAACAAAAGAAACCTTCAGGCACCACAAGAAAGAAAATAATAAAAATTAGAGCAGAATTAAATGAAATAGAAAACAGGAAAACAATTGAAAGAGTTAACAAGACCAAAAGCTGGTTCTTTGGAAAGATTAACAAAATTGATAAACCATTGGCCAGACTGACAAAAGAAAAACAGGAGACAAAGCAAATAATCTGAATAAGAAATGAGATGGGTGATATCACAACAGACCTAACTGAAATTAAAAGAATCATAACAGAGTCCTATGAAAAGTTGTACTCTAACAAATTTGAAAACCTAGAGGAAATGGACAAATTTCTAGAAACACACTAAAACAAACCAAAAAAAACCCACATCTAAAATAACACAGAAACACAACTAAATAAACGTCAGAAAAGAGAACAGATTGAAAAGTAATTTTAAAAAAATCCCAACAAAGAAAAGCCTTGGCCCTGATGGCTTCACTGGAGAATTCTACCAAACTTTCAGTAAAGAGTTAGCACCACTACTATTAAAGGTATTTCAGAGCATAGAAAAGGATAGAATACTCCCAAACTAACTCTATGAAGCCAGCATAACGCTGACACCAAAATCAGGTAAAGACTCCACAAAAAAAGAAAATTACAGGCCAACATCCCTCATGAACTTAGACACAAAAATCCTCAACAAAATTCTAGCCAGTAGAATTCAACAATATATAAAAATAAATAGTTCACCACGACTAAGTGGGATTCATATCAGGTATACAACAGGGATGGTTCAACATTAGGAAAAAAAAGGTAATCCGTCACATAAAGCAAAAGACAAGAACCACATGATCTTATCAATTGATGCAGAAAAGGCATTCGACAAAGTCAAACACCCATTCATGATAAAAACTCTCAGCAAAATAGAAACAGAAGGAAAATTCCTAAACATTATAAAGGGTATTTATAGACAGCCAACATCATCCTAAATGGAGAGACTAAAAGCATTCCCACTGAGAACAGGAACCAGACAAGGATGCCTTTTATCACCACTCTTACTCAACATTGTGCTGAAGGTCCTAGCCAGAGCTACTAGGCTAGATAAAGAAATATAGGGCATCCAAGTTGGCAAAGAAGTAAAAGTATCTCTGCTTGCAGATGACATGATCTTATACATAGAAGAACCTAAAGAATCCTTAAGAAAACTACTGAAATTAATAGAAGAGTTCAGCAGAGTATCAGGATACAACATAAACGTATGTAAATCAGTTGGATTCGTCTACATCAACAAAGAGAAAATCCCCAAATAAATACCATTTACAATAGCCCCCAAGAAGATAAAGTACTTAGGAATAAATCTAACCAGAGATGTAAAAGATCTATACAAAGAAAACTACAAGACACTACTGCAAGAAACCAAAAGAGACCTACATAAGTGGAAAAAAATACCTTGCTCATGGATAAGAAGATTCAACATTGTAAAAATGTCTATTCTGCCCAAAGCAATCTATAGATACAATGCAATTCCGATCCAAATATCAGTGACATTTTTTAATGAGATAGAGAAACAAATCACCAACTTCATATAGAAGGGAAAGAGGCCCCAGATAAGTGAAGTATTACTGAAAAAAAAAAAAAACAACAAAGTGGGAGGCCTCACACTACCTGATTTTAGAACATACTATTTTTTATACAGCCACAGTAGTCATAACAGCCTGGTACTGGTACAACAAGAGATACATAGACCAATGAAACAGAATTGAGAATCCAGACATAAATCCATGCACATATGAGCAGCTGATATTTGAAAAAGTCCCAAAGTCAGTTAAATGGGGAAAAGACAGTCTCTTTAACAAAAGGTGCTGGCATAACTGGATATCCATCTACAAAAAAAAAAAAATGAAACAAGACTCATACCTCACACCATGAACAAAAACTAACTCAAAAATGGGTCAAAGGCCTAAAAATAAAATCTAAAATGATAAAGTTCATGGAAGAAAAAATAGGAACAACACTAGGAGCCCTAATACATGGCATAAACAGTATACAAAACATTAGAACTGCACAAACGCAAAAGAGAAATTAGATAACTTGGAGCGCCTAAAAGTCAAACACCTATGCTCATCGAAAGACTTCACCAAAAGAGTGAAAAGATTACCTATAGATTGGGAAAAAGTTTTTAGCTATGACACTTTCGATCAACACCTGATCTCTAAAATCTACATGTTACTGTAAAAACTCAACAACAAAAAGACAAATAACCCAATTAAAAAATGGACAAAAGATATAACAGGCACTTCACTAAAGAAGATATTCAGGTAGCTAACAGATACATGAGGAAATGCTCACGATCATTAGTCATTAGAGAAATGCAAATCAAAACTACAATGAGATTCCATCTCACTCCAACAAACCCAAATTGAATCCAAACCCACTGCCATCGAGTTGATTCTGACTCATAGCGACCCTATACGACAGAATAGAACTGCCTGTAGAGTTTCCAAGGAGCTCCTGGTGGATTCGAACTGCCGACTTTTTGGTTAGCAGCCGTAGCACTTAACCACTATGCCACCAGGTTTCCCCACTTCAACAAGGCTGGCATTAATCCAAAAAACACAAAATAATAAATGTTGGAGAGGTTGTGGAGAGACTGGAACACTTACACACTGCTGCTGGGAATATAAAATGGAACAACCACTTAGGAAATCGATTTGGCGCTTCCTTAAAAAGCTGGAAATAGAAAGACCATACCATCCAGCAATCCCACTCCTTGTAATAGATCCTAGAGAAGTAAGAGCTGTCACACAAACAGATATATGCACACCCATGTTCATTGCAGCACTGTTTACAATAACAAAAAGATGGAAGCACCCAAGGTGCCCATCAATAGAAGAACGAATAAATAAATTATGGCATATTCACATAATGGAATACTATGCATCAATAAAGAACAACGATGAATCTGTGAAACACTTCATAACATGGAGGAATCTGGAAGGCATACTGAGTGAAATTAGTCAGTTGCAAAAGGACAAATATTGTATGAGAGCACTATTATAAGAACTCAAGAAATAGTTTAAACAGAGAAGAAAATATTCTTCGATGGTTATGAGAGAGGGGAGGGAGTGAGGTAGGGAAGGAGGGAAAGGGGGATTCACTAATTAGATAGTAGAAAAGAACTAATTTAGGTGAAGGGAAGGACAATACACAATACGGGGAAGGCCAGCACAACTGGACAAAATGAAAAGCAAGGCAGTTTCCTGAATATACTGAACGCTTCGAAGGCCAGTGTAGCGGGAGGAGGGGGTTTGGGGACCATGGTTTCAGGGGACATCTAAGTCAATTGGCATAATAAAATCTATTAAGAAAACATCTGAATCCCCCTTTGGAGAGTGGTGTCTGGGGTCTTAAACACTAGCAAGCAGCCGTCTGAGATGCATCAATTGGTCTCAACCCACATAAAGCAAAGGAGAATGAACACCAAAGACACAAGAGAAGTATTAGCCCAAGAGTCAGAATGGGCCACGTAAATCAGAGACGACATCAGCTTGAGGCCAGAAGAACTAGATGGTGCCCGGCTACAACTGATGACTACCATGACAGGGAGCAGAACATAGATCCTCGAAGGAGCAGGAGTAGTGTGATGCAGACCCCAAGTTCTAAAAAAAAGACCAGACTTAATGGTCTGACTGAGACTAGAGGGACCCCGGAGATTATGGTCCCCAGACCTTCTATTATACCCAGACTGGAACGATTCCCAAACCCAATTCTTCAGACAGGGATTGGACTGGACTTTAAGACAGAAAATGATACTGGTAAGGAGTGAGCTTCTTGGATGAAGTAGACACTTGAGACTACGTGTGCAGCTTCTGTCTGGAGGAGAGATGTGAAGGCCGAGGGGGACAGAAGCTGGCTGAATGGGGAGAAGGAATGTGCTGTCTCATCAGGGCAACAGCAACTAGGAGTATACACCAAAAAAGCCCCAGTGCCATTGAGTCGATTCCAACTCATAGTGACCCTATAGGACAGAGTAGAACTGCCCCATAGTTTCCAAGGAGCGCCTGGCAGATCTGAACTGCTGGCCCTTTGGTTAGCAGCCATAGCACTTAACCACTGTGCCACCAGGGTTTCCAGGAGTATATAGCAAGGTGTATATAAGGTTTTGTATGAGAGACTGACTTGAATTGTAAACTTCCACTTAAGCACAATAAAAATACATTTTTTAAAATGTGTCTTATACATACACTCTGATGGAATTTTGTAATGTTTGTATTGCATTTTTAAAAATTATGATTTGTATGAGCTATAAAATTATAAACTTTTTATTTGTAATTTTCTGCACTTAAAAGGTTAATAATTAATATTTTAAAGACATAAATGGATACTCAATAGTCCCACTATGACAGAATCCCAGTGTATCAGATTATGGAGATTTTCTTTTAGGAAATGTGAAAGGATCTGCAGTCCATAAATAGTAAAATAAATTTCCTGAACATGTCCTAGAAACACTCCCTCAGCAGTCTCCGAAGGCTAGCTGCTAGGTGGGTAGAAAAGATGAAGCAGATTTCATCCTGATTCAGCATATGCTAAGAGCTAAACTGCCTGTCAAACAAATTCTTTAGAGAATAAGGTTTCAAAGCTGAGTATTAAAGTCTACACTAATGACCTGGTAATTGTCTTAATGACTTTTCAATGAAGCGTGAAATTCTCTGTTAACATGTCAACAAAGTGTAAAATATTTTACACGCATGGTTTTATGATGAAATTGTGTATCGGCTGTGTATTCTACTAGTAATTCTTGTTGCCCATCCAATAAATATTTCTGGTTACATTCTGAGCACCTAGTCAATTAACGTTTATATTGGCTGGTAAAGTTTGTTCTTTATTTGACTGTTTTATCCATTCGTTGATTTGTTTGTTAAATCTGAAAACCAGAGGCGATTTCTTAGTTTTCTTTGGTGACAAGGATTCAACTTGCGTGATGCCAAAAGGAGCATATGGTTTCAGGTACAGAAATATTAAAACACTTAATATTATACAGTAACTATGATGAGATAATAAATCAATTTTCCTGGCTTCCATTCTTGTATTTATTTCATGACTCCATTCTGACAATCCTAGGACAAAGCAAAATAAAACAGGGAAATAATATTTTAATTTTTAAAATTATGCAATGATTAAAACATACAGAAAAATACTTAAAATGATATATCTGTGATATATACTTAAAATGGTATATATATATATATATTTATGATATATATAAGATATACCAAAAAACCAAACCAAACCCAGTGCGGTCGAGTCGATTCTGACTCATAGTGACCCTATTGGACAGAGTAGAACTGCCCCATAGAGTTTCCAAGGAGCGCCTGGCAGATTTAAACTGCCAACCCTTTGGTTAGCAGCCATAGCACTTAACCACTACGCCACCAGGTTTTCCTATGTATAAGAAATAGAATACATATTCTTTCCTGTCCCATTGTCAGGTTTGGCCATGTTACTTTCTTGGATCAATGGGTTTTAAGCAGAAATGACAGTTTGCTGGTAGCCAACAGAACTTTAAAAAATGCTATCACATTGGTTCGTCCTCTTTCCCCTGCCCTCAATCATAAGACTATCATGTCCGAGATGAGAGCTATTTTATCAGCTGGTATTTTAGGAAGAGAAGACACATGGAACATAGCTGCAGACAGCTCATATATGAGTAAAAGGGAAAATAAATATTTTGTGTTGTAAGTCATTGGGTTTTAGCAGTTTGGTTTAACACAAGAAAAGCTAACAAATACGCTTACTATTGTTTTATTTAATTAGCATAATCCTTACATTTATTATTCTCTTACCATTGCTTCCTGTATCCTTGACCTTCTTTCTGGGATCACTTTCCGTCTTCCTTAAAAGCAACCTTTAGATATTCCTTTAGTGAGAAACTATTAAGCTTAAGTAAGTAAGCTTCATAGTTCATATTTGTCTGAAGATAGCTTTATTCCACTGTACTTTTTGAAATATCGTTTTGCTTAGGTATACAATTCTATGTTGACAGTTACATTTTTTTTGACACTTTAAATATTATTTTACTGGTTTTTTTTTTTTTGCTTCCATTGTTGCTATTGAGAAGTCAGCTGACAAAATATAATTGTCCTTCCTTTATAGCTAATCTCTTTTTCTCCCTGGCTGCTTTATATTTATACTTGATATTATGAAGCTTCACTATAGTATGACACAGTATTGATATCTTTTTATTTACCTTTCTTGAAATTCATTTAGTCTTCTTAAAACTCTAAAATTAAAGGTCATGTCTCTCATCAATTCTGCAAAATTATTAGACAATTGTCTTTCAAATATTTTCTCTCCACAAATTCTCTTTCATCTTAAACTGGGTCTCCAATTAGATTTATGTTGGACCTTCTCACTCGATCATTTGTCTCTTAATCTCTCTTTCATATTTCCCATCACTTTGTCTCTACTGCATTCTCTCATAATTTTCATACCTATCTTGCAGCTATCTTATTTCGTGTCTAATCAACTTTTTACCTTGTCCATTGAATTTGTAATTCCATATATACATAAATATGTTTCTAGAGTTATATTTAGCTCTTCAAATCTGCCTAGTCATTTTTAGAGGCACTTATTCTTTGTTATACTTTTAATACCTTGTATTATTTCTTCAAAAATATTAAAAATATATATTATTTGTTTTATATATGCCAATTTCAGGAGCTGCCATCTTTCCGCATCTGCATGAAATAATTCATTTAAACACAAATTCTATGTTGCCAGATATCAGATGCTCCCAAGACAAATACCTGTTCCAGTGCTTCCTTTCCTCTTTAAATTTTTAGTTTCTCATTTTTTCTAGCCTCCAAAATTTATTTTACTTTCTGACAATTTCAGCTATTTAATCTCTTCCATAAATTTTAGGTGGACACCATGTTTCTTCTGTAACTCCAGTGTTCCATATTGATAGAATTGGAAGACTTACAACATTCCTTTTAATATTAAACAATTTCTATATTCCTGAGTGAAACCCAACTTCATCAGGATATGTTTTTAAATATATTAATGGTACTGAATTGCTATTTTTTTTTAGTATTTTGCATCTATTTTCATAAATTACATTGGTATATAATTTTATTTTTCATATTCTCATTGGTTTTATTCTCTATGTTATAATAATTTCATAAATGAGTTGCAAAATGTTCTCTTTTATATTCTTAGAACTATGTATGTTATTTTTGTTGTGTGCCAGCAAGTTGATTCTGACTCACACCAACCATACAGGACAGAGTAGAACTGCCCTATAGAGTTTCCTAGGTTTTAATATTTATGTGAGCAGATCATCAGGTCTTTTCTCCCATGGAGTGGCTGGTGGGTTTGAACTGCTGACCTTTCAGTTAGCAGCCAAGTGCTTAATCATTGTGCAATCAGGGCTCCTTAGAACCACGTACAGAAGACAGGAATTTTATGTTCTTTGAAATTTTGATGGACTTTGAGATTTTTGTCTGGGGAATTTTTTACTACTCTTTCATGGATACATTGTTTCCTTTTTTATTTTCTTGAATTAGTTTCAAATATGTATATAAATCTATAAAATTTTCTATTCCATGCATATTTTCAAATGTGTGGGCAAAAAATATTCATAGTATTCTCTTATTATTTTTAAATAGCTACATTTTATCTGTATCTGTGTCCCATATTTATTTCTGCATTGATCTTTAGTGGTTTCTCTTTCTCTTTGTTTCTTGATATTTCAAAAGAATAGTCTATTTTATTAGTGTTTTTAAAAATAGAGTTTCATTTTGTTGATTCTCTCTATTGTTTTTGTTTTTTATGTTAATCATTTTATGAATGTCTATTTTTTATCATTTTAGTCCTTTTTTCTTTCAGTTTATGTTGATGCTATTTTCTAACTTCTTGAATTGATTTTAAAATTTATTGTCTTTTTTCTCTTGTGTGTATTTGAAGTTATCCAATAAGCAACATCATGATAAATGGAGTAAATATTAAAGTTGTGAAGGATTTCATTTTACTTGGATCTACAATTATTGTCCATGGAAGCGGCAGTTAAGAAATCCAATGGAAAAAAAAAATCAAACGATTTACTGCATTGAGCAAATCTGCTGCAAAATATCTCTTTAAAGTGTTAAAAAACAAAGATGTTACTTTAAGGACTAAGGTGTTCCTGACCCATATCATGGTATTTTCAATTACCTCATATGCATGTGAAAGCTGGACAATGAATAAGGAAGAAGGAAGAAGAATTGATGCCTTTGAAGGATGGTGTTGGCAAAGAATATTGAATATACCATGGATTGCCAGAAAAACAAACAAGTCTGTCTTGGAAGTATAGCCAGAGTGCTCCTCAGAAGCAAGGATGGTGAAATTTAATCTCATGTACTTTGGACATGTTGTCAGGAGGGACCAGTCCCTGGAGAAGGACATCATGCTTCGTAGAGGGTCAATGAAAAAGAGGAAGACCCTAAATGAGATGGATTGACACAGTGGCTGCAACAAAGAGCTCAAACATAGCAACAATTTTGAGGATGGTGCAGGACTGATCAGTGTTTCGTTCTATTGTAAGAAGATTGCTATGAGTCAGAACATTTTCTTCTATGCATAATATTAACTACAACAAATTTTGATATAAAGTATTTTTACTGTTTTAAACCTATAATTATTTTTCTAATTTTTCTTATGATATTTTCTTTAACCTGGGAGTTTTTTAGAAGTGTTTTCCTTTCTTTTTTATTTCAAATGTACTTGCATTGAGGTCAGAGAATATGAGATATTATTTGGTATTTGTTGAGTTTTGGTTTGTGGCCTAATATGTTGCCAATATTCATAAAAACTCCATATTTCTTTGAAATTGTTGGGTACAGGATCCTATGTGAATCTACTAAATTTAATTCTTTAAAAATGGTGCTAAAACTTGGTAGATCCTTACACTATTTTTAACTACCCGATTTTGGCATTACCGAGAAAATGGTGTTACAATATTTCATTATGGTGATGGATTTGTCTACGTCTCCTTGTGGTTGTTGTTATTAGGTCCCGTCAAGTCTGTCCCAACTCATAGCAACCATAAGTACAACAGAATGAAACACTGCTTCTTCTTGTAGCTCTGTCAGATTTTGTTTATATGGCATTAAATGCATATAGGTTCAGAACTATCAAATATTCAAATACAATTTATCCTTTTATCATTAAATAATAATCTTTATCGCTAATGAAAATTTTTTGAATAAAATCTATCTTATTTGATTTTAATATACCTAAATTAAACTTATTATTTCAGGGTATGCCTTATACATTTTTTATATCCCTGTATTTCAAGCTTTCCATGTCCTTAAATTTTAGATGTATATTGTTTCTTTATCCAACATGATGTTCTGTCTTTTCTCTACCTGTTTAAATTCATTTACACCTATTTATTAATGATATATTTGGATTTATTTCTACAATTGGATTATGTGTTTTTTAATATCCATGCTATTTTTTTTTTCTTCTCTTTCATACCTATTATACTGATGATGTTTTGTTCAGGACTCTTTTCTTTCTCTCTTGGTTCATAAGGGTTCAATAAACTTTTGAATCTTTTTGTGATTAATTTTAAATATTTAACATGCATATTTTACTCAACAAAGTTAAAACTAATCTATACCTTTAACCTCTTTCAAAGGAATACATACATTTTAGAATTACTTAACTTTAATAAGCTTGCTCTTGCCTTTCATCCATCCTAGGTAATCTCTCTCTTTGGAACTATTACCTATGTTACAGTTCCCCAAGTTTCTGAGTATCTTCGGACATCCATTTTGGCCTTTTCTTTCTTTTCTGTCTTTTTAATGACCTTTTGATTTCAGGTGGAATATACTGTATGATATCATCTCACAAATCATCTCGTCTTTGGTCATTAGTGTTCGGTGTGTCAAATCTATTCTTGAGATGGTCTCTAAACTCAGGGGGAATATACTCAAAGTCATACTTTGTATCTTGTGAACTTGTTTTAATTTTCTTCAGGTTCCACTTGATCTTTCATATGAGCAGTTGATGGTCTGTGCCATAGGCAGCCCCTGGCCTTGTTATGACTAATAATATTGAGCTGCTCCATGGTCTCTTTCCACAGATATAATCAGTTTGATTCCTGTGTATTCCCTCTGCTGAGATCCGCATTAGAGTTGCTGGTTATGTAGTTGAAAAAAAGTACTTGCAATGAATAAGCAGGTGGACTTGCAAAATCCTATCTCCAGCATTGTTTCTATCATAAAGGCCATATTTTCCAACTACTGATCTTTCTTATTTGTTTCTAACTTTCATATTCCAATCAGCAGTAATTATCACTGCACCTCGATTGCATGTTTGATCAATTTCAACCTGCAGCAGCTCATAAAAATCGTCTATTTCTTCATCTTTGCCATTAGTGATTGGTGTGTAAATTTGAATAGTAGTCATATTAGCAGGTCTTCCTTGTAGGCATAGGGATATTATCCTATCACTGACAATATTTTAGTACTTCAGAACAGATCTTGAAATGTTCTTTTTGACGATGAACGTAGCACCATTCTTCTTTAATTTGTCATTCCAGACATAGTAGACCATATGATTTTCTGATTCAAAATGGCCAATAGTAGTCCATTTCAGCTCACTAATGCCTAGGATATTGATTTTCAAGCATTCCATTTCATTTTTTATAATCTCCAACTTTCCTTGATTCATACTTCATATGTTCTATGTTCATCCCATTACTAATGAATGGTTGCAGCTGTTTTTTTCTCATTTTGAGTCATGCCACATCATCACAAACTGAATGTCAGAAGAGACTCTGAAAACTTGCTCTTGAACATAGAGTAGCTAAAGCAAAAGGAAGAAATGATGAAGAGATGAACGAAAGACTTTGAAGGACAGCTCAAGAAGAAAAAGTATCATAATGAAATGTACAAAGACCTGGAGTTAGAAAACCAAAAGGGAAGAACATGCACAGTAATTCTCAAGCCTAAAGAAATGAAGAAAAAATTCAGGCTTCAAGTTGCAATATTGAAGGATTGTATGGCAAAAAAAAAAAAAAAAATTGAACAACCTAGGAAGCATCAAAAGTTGGAAGGAGTACACAGAATGACTGCATCAAAAATAATTGGTCAATGTACAACCATTTCAGGAGGTATCATATGATCAAGAACCAATGGTATTAAAGAAAGAAGTCCAAGCTGCACAGAAGACATTGGAGAAAAGCAAGGCTTCAAGAATTGGGACAATACCAACTGAGATGTTTCAATTAACAGATGCAACTCTGGAAGTGCTCACTCATCTATGCCAAGCAATTTGGAAGAGAGTAACTTAGCCAATAGACTGGAAGAGATCCATACAGAGGCCCATTCCAAAGAAAGGTGATGCAATTGAATGCAAAAGTTATGGGAAAATATGATTAATATCACACGCAAGTAAAATTTTGCTGAAGATAATTCGAAAACTATTGCAGCAGTACATCAACATGGAGCTGCTAGAAATTCAAGCCAGATTCAGTAGAGGGAACGGAATGAGGGATATCACTGTTAATTTCAGAGGGATCTTGGCTGAAAACAGAGAATGCCAGAAAGATGTTTACCTTTGTTTTATTGACTATGCAAAGGCCTTCAACTGTGTGGATCATAACAAATTGTGAACGACATTGCATAGAATTGGGATTCCAAAACAATTGTGCTCATGCAGAAACTGTACATAGGCCAAGAGACCGTCATTCAAAAAGAACAAGGGGATACCGTGTGGTTTAAAATCAGAAAAGGCATGCGTGAGGGTTGTGTCCTTTCAGCATATTTTATTCAATCTGTATACTGATTAAATAATCCGAAAATCTAGACTATACAAAGAAGAACACAGCATCAGGATTGGAGGAAGACTCATTATATTAACAATCTGTAATATGCAGATGACACAACTTTGCTTGCCGAAAGTGAAGAGGACTTGAAGCACTTATTGATGTTGATCAAAGACTACGCACAGCCATCAGTATGGATTACACCTCACTTAAAGAAAACAAACATCCTCACAATGGGACCAAGAAGCAACACTACGATAAAAGGAGAAAATATTGAAATTGTCAAGGATTTCATTTTATTTGGATCCACAATCAATGTCCATGGAAGCAGCAGTCAAGAAATCAAACGATGTATTGCACTGGACAAATCCATTGCAAAAGACATCCATAAAGTGTTAAAAAGCAAAGATGTCACTTTGGGGACTAAGATGTGCCTGACCCAAGCCATGGTATTTTCAGTAGCTTTATATGCATATAAAAGCTGGATAATGAATAAGAAAGACTGAAGAATAATTGATGTCTTTGAATTATGGTGTTGGCAAAGAATACTGAATATATCATGGAGTGCCAAAACAAACCCATCTGTTTTGGAAGAAGTGCATCTAGAATGCTCCTTAGAAGTGAGTGTGATGAGACCTCATTTCTCATACTTTAGACATGCTATCAGAAGGGACCAGTCCCTGGAGAAGGACATTATGCTTGCCCCCATCACTGCCTTACCACACCATCCCCCCAGTGCAACCAGAGAACTGTGCCTGCTCCAAACACTCCAATACAACCCTGCCTGCCCAGGACTATAGGTGAGAGTCTCTGCACCACAAATTTGGTGGCTGATGACCCAGGCATCTTTATCCCGAACTTCCAGCAAGTGGCAGAGAGCCACATGACACTCATCCCAACAACCAGGGAGAACACCCCCCTGCACATATGGCCAGGTAACCAGCAGGACAGATACATCAACTCACCAAAAACACCACTTACATCCTCAGTAGCACTGCAAGAACAGTGAACAGAGTCCCAGGCTCACACACTTAGTAGCTCTTCCACCCATCCAGAGACAGTAGGTGCGAGCTTCAGCATGGCCAGATTAACCACCAGAGTAACGCACACCTAGCCTACTTGGACATATAAAAACAAAACAAAAATTGAGGATACAGTAACCAAACTTATAATAAACTAATAAATATAATAACTTCTTGATGCCTCAGAGACAACAGTCAATATCAATCACATAAAGAAGCAGCACAAATGGCTCCAGAAAGCAACCAAAAAAAGAACCAGAAAACATTCCAGAGGAAGATAAGAAAATGGAACTACCTGAAAGATAATTCAAAAGACTAATATACAGAGTTGTCCAAGAGATCAAGAAGCAGATCAAGGAAAACACAGACAAAAGCAAGGAACACAATGACAAACCAATGGAAGAATTCAATATAAGAAACAACAGAAGAACAAAATGACAGAATAAACAGGCTACTAGACACCATGCAAAAACAGCAATGAGAAATCGAAAAGATTAACAATAAAATTTCAGAATTAGACAACTCAGTAGGAGGCAATAGGAGCAGAATTAAGATAATGAAAGTCAGAATTAGTGAGATTGAAGATAAATCCCTTGACACCAACTTGAGGAAAAATCAGGAAAAAAAAATGAAGAAAAATGAAGAAAGCCTAAGAATTATGTTGGATACTATCAAGAGGAAAAACTTACTAGTAATCAAAGTTCCAGAATGGAGGGGATAATGAAAATTGTTGAAAATTTGCTGGCATAAAACTTCCCTAATATCATGATAGACAAGAAGATATCTCTCCAAGAAGCTCAACAAACCCCATACAGGATAAATCCCAAAAGAAATTCACCAAGACATACCATAATCAAACTTGCCAATACCAAAGACAAAGAAAGAATCCTGAGGACAGCTGGGAATAAACAGAAATTCAACTACAAAATAGAAACAATAAGATTTAGCTCTGATTACACAGCAGAAACCATGCAGGCAAGAAGGAAATACGATGACATAAATCCTTGAAGGAAAAAATTGCTAACCAAAAATTATATATCCTGCAAAATTGTCTCTCAAATATAATGGTGAAATTAGGTCATTTCCAAATAAACGGAAATTAGGGGAATATATAAAAATCAGACCAAAATTACAAGAAATATTAAAGGGAGCACTCTGAATAAAAAACCAACAACATCAAACAACAATCCAAGACTAGAACACAGGACAAATCAACCAGATATCAACCCAGATAGGGAATTTAAAAAAATAAAACAAAGTGAACATGAAGCTATAGACAGAAACACCACACTATCCCTCCACAGCAAAGACACAAAAACTAAGTAAAACAGAGACAAACTTAAATCCTGGAACCCTAAGCATCAAATGATGAGATAAAGAACTCAACCAAGCGCCAAATGGAATAAGAAACTGACAGAGGATAGACAGCGAGGAGAGATACTAGCAGAGGTCCCCTATCAGCTAATGCAGCAGAGATTAACCATCTTGGACTCCTGTCAGAGATCAGCAGGCAGGCAAATACAGGAAAGTAGCTTCACAGAGCTCCCAGCAGGAGACAGAGCACCTGGTAATCAGCAGTGCATGCTTTCCCACCCCCCATATTTCTTCCCCCTGCTTGGCCTCCACTGCTTCCAGGCAGCCTGTTGGTCACTCAGCCAGGGAGGTGCTGGCTCTGTGCCACCTGGATTTGCCCCACCCACAAGAACCAGCTCCTTCAGTGCCATTTCATTGTTGTTGATGTTGCTTTTTACGGCTTCTTTTGGTTTCTTCCCTGCCTCTAACCTCCTCCGATTCCTTTGTCTCGAACACCTGGCTCTGTGTGCCATCTTTGCTACTTCTTGACAGGCTCTGAAACCTTGCTATGCTGAGGAACTGCTTCCTCAGTCTGCATCACCATGCTAGTGGGACCCTTGGGGCCTTTTTTGGGTTTTGTTTTGTTTTCGTTCTGTTTTGTTTGCTTGTTTTCTTTTTCTTTTCTTGGCTTGGGAGCCCCGTCTGGCTGGGCTGTACTGCCCGTCTTGGGAATCACCTCCCCAGTCTGCGTAGCCACACTGGAGGCATCTCTGGGGGCATTTCTTTTCTCCCTTCTTTTTCCTTTTTGTCTTTCTTCATTTTTCAATTTCTCATCTCTCTCTATCTCTTTCTACTTACCTTCTTTTCCTGTCTCCTAAATACCTGGCACTGTATGCCATCTCTGCCCCTTATAGCCGGGATATACCGTGCGGCTTGAGAGCTACTTTCCCGGTCTTCGCAGCCATGCCATGGGGACCACTGGGGGCCTTTTTTATTTTATTTATTTTTCTTTTATCTTTTCCTTTCTGTATTTCATTTCTAAGTTTCTCATCTCTCTCTGCTTTCCTTCCTTTCCTGTCTCCTGAATACCTCATGCTGTGTGCCATCTCTGCCCCTTCTAGATGGGCTGTGCCCCGAGGCCTGGGAGTCACTTCCCTCGTCACCAGTGGAATTCCTGGGGGCATTTCTTTTCTTTCTTTTTTTAGATTTTTTTCTTTATTCCTTATTATTTTTCTACATTTCTCAATTTCTTGTTTCTCCACTCCAACAGCAAGTTCCCTCGGGACTTTTTGTTTGTTTGCTTGTTTTTTGGCTCCTCTTTCTCTCTCCTTTCTTTCTTCTTTCCCATACCCATCTTAGCTCCACACATCATAACCTTTCCCTTTCCTGCAGCCTACATGCACTGTGCACTGAATATCACACTCCTGAGTAGCACAGGCACAGACTACCAGGCCCTACCCTACACTGACCCTCGGCCTACCCATCCAACAACCCATCCTAGCCCCTCCCCTTCAGCTAGACCTGCTCTGCTGCACCACAGCTGAGCAACTTTCCCCGCCCCATTGGACAAAGAGGTGAAAAGTATGCCTACAGATGAGCAAACAAAAAAGAACACACAGACCGACTGCTCAGACATAACCAAACAAAACAAAAATGCAGGACAAAACAAATCTACAATCAACAAACAAAGAAAATAACTACAGAATATCCCAAAGACAGCAGACAATATCAAAACATATTAAAAAAAAAAAAGAGCAGGACAGTTCCAGTAGGCATCCAAAATAAAACACCAGATGGCTTTCCAGTAAAGAAAAGGCACTAGAACTACCTGATAGGGAAATCAAATCTCTAATATATTCAGAGCTATCCAAGAGTTGAAGAAAAAAGCAGGTGAAAATAAGAAAAAAGAGACAACGTCATGGAAAAGGCAGACAAATTCATGGAAAATATAGACAAAAAATGAAAAAATTAAAAAAAATAATACACAAAATATTGAAATAAATTCACAACTAGATATTATACAAAAACAACAATTAGAAATCCAAAAGATAAACAAGATTTCAGAAATGGACAGTGTCATAGGTTTGAGGAGCAGGTTTGAAATAATGGAAGCAGGATTGGTGAAATTGAAGACAAATTCTTGGATGCAACCTTGTTTGAGGAAAAATTAGAAAAAAGAGAAATGAAGAAACCCTAAAAATGATGTGAGAATCAATCAAAGGCATACATTTGTAAGTGATTGGAGTTCCAGAAGTGGGGAAGAAAACGGAAAACACAGAGAGTTGCTAACAGAAAACTTCCCTAATATCATGCAAGAAGCCCAACAAACCCCATATAGGATAGACCCAAAAGAAAATCACCAAGCCAGATCATAATCACAATCGCTAAGACCAAAGACAAAGAAAGAATTGAGATCAGCCCAAGAAAAATGAAGTCACATAGAGATGGGAAACAATAAGACTAAGCTTGATTGCTCAGTAGAAAACATACAGGCAAGAAGGCAATGGGATGACATGTATAAAACCTTGAAAGAAAAAGTTGCCAACCAAGAATAATATATCCTACAAAACTCTCATTCGAATATGAAGGTGAAATTAGGACATTCCCAGATAAACAGAAATTAAGGGAATATGTAAAAACCAAACCAAGCTTACAAGAATTATTAAAAGGAGTCCTTTGGTTGAAGAAAAAAATCAGTCCACAGCCTGAATCTAGGATTCAAGATTGTACCAGCCAGACACCAACCTAGGAAATGAACTCTCAAGGACTACCCAAAACCAAAAGAATTATAACAGGGAACCAGAGAGATTAATCTGTAAATGACAACAATATCAGAACAATAAAAAAGGGAATAAACAGTACAGATATAGAACTTTCTACTAGAGAGGAAAGCAAGGCAGTATCAAGTAATAATAGACTGGTTCAAACCTAGGAAGAAAAGGATAAATTTCAAGGTAACACAAAGAAATTTGACAAACCTACTCATCAAAATAGAGAAGAAAAACATAAAGTCTCAGTAAAAACAAAATCTACAAAAAGAAATGAAAAAATATATATACAAAAGGAATTCAGGACAGGAGAGTAAGAGGGACAAAGAAAACATCAGCACCACAAAAAAAGCACTACAAAATGGTAGCAACAAACTCACACCTATCAATAATTACACTGAACAATAATGGACTAAATGCATCCATAAAGAGACAGAGAGTGACAGAATGCATAAAAAACAGGATCCATCAATATGCTGTCTGCAAGAGACACATCTTAGAAACAAAGACTTAAATTTATTAAAAATCAAAGGATGGAAAAATATATCAAGCAAATAGCTACCATAAAAGAGCAGGAATGGCAATACTAATCTCAGATAAACTTTAAAACAAAATCTGCCATAAAAGATAAAGAAGAGTACTACATAATGATTAAAGGGACGATCCGTCATTAAGACATAACCATAATAAATCTACATGCACTCAATGGCAGAGCTCCAAAATACATAAAAGAAACTCTAACAGCACTGAAAAGAGAAATTGACAGTTCCACAATAATAGTAAGAGACTTCAACACACCACTCTCTGTAAAGGACAGAACATCTAGAAGAAACTCAGCAAAAATACAGAAGATCTAAAGGACACAATCAGCCAACTTGGCCTCATGGACATAGAACACTCCATCCAACAGTTGCAAAGTACACATTCTTTTCCAAAGCACATGGAACATTCTCCAGAATAGACCACATCTTAGGGCACAGAGCAACCCTCAACAAAAAACAAAGCACTGAGATAATACAAAGTATCTTCTTTGACCACAATTCCATCGAAGTAGAAATTAACAACAGGAAGAATAAGGAAAAATATCAATTACTTGGAAACTAAATAACACTCTGCTTAAAAACCACTGAGTAATATAAGAAATCACAGATACAATAAAAAAAAAATTCCTAGAATCAAATGAAAATGAAAACACATCATACCAAAACCTTTGGGACACTGCAAAGGCAGTGCTTGGAGGTCAATTTATAGCAATAGAAGCACACATCAAAAAAGAAGAAAGGTACAAATTAAAAATATAAATAAATTAAATAAAAAGTAAAAAAAAAAGGGACAAAATCAAAACATTAGCTACACAATTGGAACAAATAGAAAGAGAACACCACAGCCACCAGGAGGAAAGAAATAATAAAGATCAGGGCAGAAATAAATGAAATAGAGAATAGAAAAACTATGGAAAGAATCAACAAAACCAAAAGTTTGTTCTTTGAAAGGATCAACAAAATTGACAAAAAAAAAAACCACTGTCCAAATTGACATAAGAAAAACAGAAGAGTACACAAATAACCCAAATAAGAAATGAAATCGGGGTCATTACAACAGACCCAACTAAAACAAAAAGGATCATAACAGAGTATTATGAAAAACTATACTCCAACAAATTTGAAAACCTAGAGGAAATGGACAAATTTCTAGAAACACTCTACTTACTCATACTAACAAAAAATCATGTTGAAAATCTGAACAGACTCATAACAAAAGATGAGATTGAAAAGGTAATAAAAAAAAAACCAACAAAAAAAGCCCTGGCCCAGATGGCTTTACTGGAGAATTCTACCAAACATTCAGAGAGGAGGTTACACCAGTACTACTTAAACTATTTCAGAACATAGAAAAGGAAGCGATACTTCCGATTTCATTCTATGAAGCCAGCATAACCCTGATACCAAAACCAGGCAAAGACACCACAAGAAAGAAAATTACAGACCAATATCTCTCATGAGTATAAATGCAAAAATTTTCAACAAAATTCTAGACAATAGAATTCAGCATCATATCAAAAAAATAATACACCATGACCAAGTAGGATTCATACCAAGTATGCAGGGATGGTACAACATTAGAAAATCAATCAACATAATCTACCTTGTAAATACAACAAAAGAATCACATGATCATCTCAATAGACACAGAAAAGGCATTCGACAAAGTCCTACACCCACTCCTGATAAAACCTCTCAATGAAATAGGTATAGAAGGGAAATTTCTCAATGTAATAAAGGGCATCTAAAAAAAATTTTTTTTATACAAAACCCTGGTGGCATAGTGGTTAAGTGCTACAGCTGCTAACCAAAAGGTCAGCAGTTCAAATCCACCAGGTGCTCTATGGGGCAGTTCTACTCTGTTCTGTAGGGTCACTATGAGTCAGAATCGACTCAACAGCAGTGGGTTTGGTTTTTTGGTTTATACAAAACAAACAGGCAACATCGTTCTTAATGGAGAGAGACTGAAACATTCCCATTGAGAACAGGAACAAGACAAGGATGCCCTTTATCACCATTCCTATTTAACATTGTGTTGGAAGTCCTAGGTAGAACAATAAGGCAAGAAAAAGAAATAAAGGGCATCCAAACTGGTAATGAAGAAATAAAACTGTCCCTACATAGAAAACCCAAAAGATTCCATGAGAAAACTACTGGAACTAATAGAAAGATTCCGCAGACTAGCAGGATACAAGGTAAACACATAAAAATCAGTTGGATTCATATACACCAATAAAGAGATTGATGAAAAGGAAATCAGGAAAACAATATCACTTATAATAGCCCCTAAAAAAAATTAAATTTCTTAGGAGAAAAACTTACCAGGGATGTAAAAGATCTATACAAAGAAAACTATAAGAAGCCAAAGAGACCTACAGAAATGGAAAAATATACCATGTGCATGGATAGGTACACTCAACATTGTGAAAATGACAATTCTATCCAAAGTGGTTTACAGATACAATGCAATCCTGATCCAAATATTAACAACACTCTTTAAAGAGACGGAAAAACTAATCATTATTTTCATATGGAAAGGAAAGAAGCCCTGGATAAGTAAAGCACTGCTGAAGAAGAATACAGTAGGAGAATGCACACTGCCTGACCTCAGAACCTACTATACAGCTATGGTTGTCAAAACAGCCTGGTATTGGTACAACAATAGATACATTTACCAATGGAACATAATTGAGGACCCAGATGTAAATCCATCCATCTAGGGCCACCTGATCTTCGACTAGGGCCCAAAGTCCAACAAATGATGAAAAGAGAGCCTCTTTAACAAATAGTACTGGCAAAACTGGATGTCCATCAGCAAAAAAAAAAAAAAAAAAATGAAACAGTACCCATACCTCACACCACACACAAAAACTAAAGTACCCATACCTCACACCATACACAAAAACTAAAGCAAAATGGATAAAAGACCTAAAGATCTTCTATGATCTTTTCTATAAGATGTTCTATGATCTTCTCTAAAGATCATAGAAGAAAAAAGAGGATCAACACTAGAGGCCCTAATACACAGCATTAACAGGATACAAACCATAACTACCAATACACAACCTCCAGAAGATAAGCTAGATAACTGGCATCTCCTAAAAATTAGGCACTTATGCTCATCAAAAGACTTCACCAAAAGAGTAAAAAGAGAACTTATAGACTGGGAAAAAAATTTTGGCTATTACAAATCAGACAAAGATCTAATCTCTAAAATCTACAGGAAAATCCAATACCTCTACAACAAAAAGACAAATAATCCAACTAAAAATGGACAAAGGAAATGAACAGACACTTCACCAAAGAAAACATTCAAGCAGCTAACAGGTACATGTGGAAATGCTCCTGATCATTAGTCATTAGAGAAATGCAAATCAAAACCACAATGAGATACTATCATATCCCAACAATACTGGCATGAATCCATGTATATACACACGATACTATGCAACGATAAACAACAATGATGAATCCACGAAACATCTCACAACATGGATGACTCTGGAGTGTATTACACTGAGTGAAATAAGTGAATCACAAAAGAACAGATATTGTATGAGACCACTATTATAAGAACTCAAGAAAAGCTTTACACACAGAAAAAAAATTATTTGATGGTTACAAGGATGCTTGGGGTGGGGGGAAACCACTAACTAGATAGTAGACAACTGTTAACTTTGGTGGAGGGAAAAACAACATACAGGGGAAGTCAGCACAACTTGACCAAGGCAAAGACAGAAGTTTCCTAGATGCATCCAAACACCTTGGGGGATCAAGTTGCTGGGGCTGAGGACCACGGTCTCAGGAGACATATAGGTCAACTGGCATAATACATGTCATAAAGAAAATGTTTTGCATCCTACTTTGGTGAGTAGCATCTGGGGTATTAAAAGCTTTTGAGTCACCATCTAAGATACACCTATTGGTCCCATCAGGGTTGGAGCAAAGGAGAATGAAGAAAACCAATGACACAAGGAAAATACTAGTCCAAAGGACTAATGGACCACATGAACCAAAGCCTCCACAGCCTGAGCCCAGAAGAACTAGATGGTGCCCAGCGACAGCCACTGACCACTTTAACAGGGATCACAACAGAGTCCTGGATAAATTGGGACAAAAATGTAGAACAAAATTCAAATTCACAAAAAAAAAAGACCAGATTTACTGGTCTGACAGAGACTGGAAGAGCCCCCAACAATAAGGCCCTTGGACACTCTGCTAACTCAGAACTGAAACCACTCCTGAAGCCCACTTCTCAGGCAAAGATTAGACAGGCCTACAAAACAAACAATAACACATGTAAGGAACGTGCTTCTAAGTTCAATCAAATGGGCAACTCCTGCCCAAAAGCAAGATGAGAAGGCAGGAAGGGACAGGAAAACTGGACAAATGGACACGGAGAACTTGTGGTGGAAATGGGGAGAGTGCTGTCATATTGTGAGGATTGCAACCAATGTCACAAAACAATATATATATTGAATGAGAAACTAACTTGAGCTGTAAACTTTCACCTAAAGCACAATAATAATATAAAAAGTTTTGGGATAATTAGTAATTCATATTAGAAAAATAAATAAAAATAGATATCTACTTCACATGATATACAAAATTAATTACAGATACATTAAAAACTTAAGTATAGAGGCAAAAGTATTGAACCATTAGATGAAAATATGGGGAAGCTTTTTAACAACAAAAAACAAACTAAAAAAAAAGATTGATAAATTCAATTAAAATTAAAACTTTTGTTAATTAAAAGATAACAAAGATAAAGGGGTAAAGATAGTCACAAGCTGGAATAATCTATTTGTAAATTATATGATTAATAATTTTGAGACTACAACATATATAAAGTATTCCAGCAAATTAACAAGAAAAAGAAATAAAAAACAGAAAATTTAGCAACAAACTTGAAAAGATTTTTCAAATAGGAAGAAACAACAACAGGGATGAATCACATAAGTTAAGAAAAAGAAAGACACAAAAGAATATAAACTGGTTGGTTCAATTTATATAAAGTTAAAAAACAAGTAAAACCACACAAGATATTGTTTAGGTAAACATGCAACTGTGCCAAAACTGTATAGAAAAGCAAGGAATTATAATCATCAAGTTAAGGACAGTGATTACTTTGAATTTGAAAGAGTAATAGTTCTGAAATGTAGTCAGGTAGGAATACACAGAAGCCTTCAATAACTTTCATAATTTTATTTTTCTGAGTAGTGAATTTTTTCCTTATCATTATTCTTTAAAGTGTACATACATGAATAATATTATATGTACATATATTGTTTCATATGATATGTTTCATAAAATATTTCAAAAATAGAAATAAAAGAATACCTTGGAGAAATGTATAAATTAGAAAGCAACTCCAACTGCCTCCTGATAATTAATCGCTAGACCAGATAATGTTTAAGCTCACTTCAGCAAGAGAATTCCATTTTAATGAATTGTGGTGCAGTATCACATGATGTGTGTGAAAGGGCTAAAAGTTAAGCCCTGTAGTACTATAACTGGGGAGCTCTTTAATAGCCTTACAGTGCAAGTGAAAAAGTATCCTTGACCTTGTGAAATGTGGGAGATGTTTTAGGTCAGGCTCATTCTGAAACTGCTCTTTACGTCAAGTATTAGAGTAGAGTAAACCTCTTCCTCTATATATACATAGGGCTGATGAGAAGATATGCAGCACTAGAGACAGTGACCATAGCGGGCAGCACATAAAATCACAGCACAGAAGCAGAAAAACTATTGTTTAGGTATTAAGCAGCTGCATCTGAAAGTTTAGAAAAATAACCTCCTTAGAAAGAGTTAATGAATATACAACATTTAAAGTGAGAGCTTGTGCAATTCCAGACAGACAGAATTCTCTGGGATTCGTATTAAATATCAAGTTACAAGGAAGAGGCCACTCAATAAACCTGGCAAGGAATACCAATTGGAAAGGAACAAAGTAGTGTATTCAAACATTATGAAAAAAGATGTATAAAATTGGTCCTGAACATACACATTTGTTTGGTTTTCACATGGCTAAGAATTGGCCCAGTTCTTAAAAAAAAAAAAATTTTTTTTTTTTTTTTTACTGAGGAGTAAATGTTAGTTCATACCAAAATAATATTATATAATACTTTAAGTTTTCACATACATGTGATGATGTATGTATGTAAACATTCATGTTTGACTTGAGTTCAAAAATAATATGAAGGCTAAAGCTATACTGTCCATGGAAGCAGAAGTCAAGAAATCAAATAATGTATTTTCATTTGGCAAATCTGCTGCAAAAGACTACCTAAAAGTTTTAAAAAGCAAAGATGTCATTTTGATGACTAAGGTGTGTCTGCCCCAAGCCATGTTTTTTTCAATTGCCTCACATGTATATAAAAGCTGGGCAATGAAAAACAAAGACAGAAGAATTGATGCATTTGAACTGTGGTATTGGAGAAGAATATTGAGTATACCATGAACTGCCAGAAGAACAGAGAAATACATCTTAGAAGAAATACAACTAGAATGTTCCTTAGAAACAAGAATGTTGAGATTTCAACTTGCTTACTGTCGTAGTTATCTAGTGCTGCTATAACAGAAATACCACAAGCGGATGGCTTTAACAAAGAGAAATTTATTCTCTCACAGCCCAGGAGGCTAGAAGTCTAAATTCAAGGTGCAGCTCCAAGGGAAGGCGTTCTCTCTCTGTCCACTGTGGGGGAAAGTCCTTGTCATCCATTTTCCCGAGTTGAGGACCTTCTCAGAGCAGGAACTCTAGGTACAAAGGATGCGTTATTCTCCCGGCTCTTGTTTCTTGGTGGTATGAAGTGCTTGTCTCTCTGTTCATTTTTCTCTTTTGTATCTCAGAAGAGACTGACTCGAGACGAAACCTAATCTGTTGATTGAGTCCTGCCTCATTAACATAACTACCACTAATCCCACCTCATTCACATCATAGAGATAGAATTTACAACACATAGGAAAATCACATCAGATGACAAAATGGTAGACAATCATGCAATACTGGCAATCATGGCCTAGCCAAGTTGACAGATAATTTTGGAGGACACGATTTGATCCAAAACATTCCACTCTTTGGCCCCCAAAAATTCATGTCCTTGCTACATGTAAAACACATTTACCCCATCATATCATAGCAAAAGTCTTAATTCTAAGTCCAAAATCCAAAAATTCCTCTCCATCTGTGAAATCTAGAATACAAGTTATCTGCTTCCAAAGTACAGTGGTGGAACAGGCACAAACTAGACATTTCCATTACTAATGGGAGAAACTGGAGGGAAAGAAGGGATAACAGGCACCAAGCAAGTCAGCAGAACACATTATTCCTCAAGGCTTGAAAATAATCATCTGTTCTCTGAGACCACTTACACGATGGTCCTGTGCTTGAGACTCTAGGCATTGGCCCCACTCTCTGGATTCTGAGTGGAGGCCTCTTGGCCCTGGGCTTCAGTTCCACCTTCCAGGCCCTCTGGAATGGCAACTCTGCTCCCTCAAATTTGAACAGCTCCATTCTCCTAGTCCATCTCAGTGGCAATGCCCCCTTTTGAGACAAAGGCAACTCTGCTTCCTGTATTCTTGTCTCTTCTGCTTCTGCTTTCTGATTCCTTGGCCTCTTGGCCCCTGGGGCCTCACTGCCTGTATCTGCTCTGCTAGGGCACGTGTTTCAAAGCTCTTTAGCTCCACTAACAAGTGCCTGGAGGCATCCCACTCCTCCAGTAAACTCTTGCTGGAAGGTACTCAGCTCTCTTGCTCTGTGGCAAGCCTAGCTCCACCAGTAAGTGCCCGGAGGCACGCCACCCCACCAGGAATCCTCTCTGTGCAAAGGCACTCAGCTCTCTTGCTTCGGGGGTCAGCTCCAAAGCTGTCTTACACTGGTCTCCTGGTTCTGCTGCTGCCACTTCTCTACTGCTGCCCTTTCTTTTCTGCTGCCATTCCTGTGCTGCTGCTTCTCACATTCTGTGCCATCTCCAATTTAACAGCTCTCCTCGCTTCCTTCTGAGTCCTCACCAGAATTGTCTTCGATGTCCAAAATTCAACCAACAATCTCTTCAAGGCAATCTAGGCTTTTACTTTTAGGCACTTTATAACTCTCTGGCCTCTATCCATTCAGTTTCAAAAATGCTTCTACATTTTAGGTATTTGTTAGAGCAGCACCCCACTTCCGGTACTAAATCCTGTCTTAGTTATCTAGTTTTGCTATAACAGAAATACCAGAAGTGGATGGCTTCAACAAAGAGAAATTTATTCTCTCACAGTCCAGGAGGCTAGAAGTCCGAATTCAGGGTGCCTTCAGGGGAAGGCCTTCTCTCTGCATCAGTGCTGAGGGAAGACCCTTGTCATCAATCTTCGCTGGTCAAGGAGCTTCTCAGTGCAGGGACTCTTTTTTTTCAGGGGAAGGCCTTCTCTCTGCATCAGTGCTGAGGGAAGACCCTTGTCATCAATCTTCCCTGGTCAAGGAGCTTCTCAGTGCAGGGACTCTGGGTCCAAAGGACATGCTATTCTCCTGGCTCTTGTTTCTTGGTGGTATGAGGTTCCCTTGTCTCTCTGCTCACTTCTCTCTTTTATATCTAAAAGAGATTGACTCAAGACAAAACCTAATCTTGTTGAACGAGTTCTGCCTCATTAACATAACTGCCACTAATCCCACCTCATTAACATCATAGAGATAGGATTTACAACACAGAGGAAAATCACATCAGATGAAAAAGTGGTGGTCAGTCACGCAATACTGGGAATCATGGCTTAGCCAAGCTGACAGATATGTTGGGGGACACAATTCAATCCATAACAGACACATAATCAGGAATGATCAATTGTTAGAAAAGGACATTATGTTTGGTAGTGGAGGGCCAACAAAAATGAGGGAAACCCTCAATGAGGTGGATCGACACAATAGCCACAATGGACTCAGGCATATCAGTGATTATGAAGATGGCACAGGACTATGCAATGCTCTGTTCTCCTACACATAAGGTCATCATGAGTGGAAGCCCACTCGACAGCAATTAACACCACCAACAACAATGCTGTATTGTGGATTTAGTCATTTTCAAATTATCCTTTTATTTTCTTTATAAAATACTGAGTTAAAATCCCCTCTAAGTATGTTGGTAGACAGAATAGACATGCCAGTCATTATCTCACCATCTTCTTAGAGGATCTGCAGTATCAAGAATCCCTGGAAGTCACAGTGTTATATCACAAGACACAAAAAAATTTCCCACGAGGGGTCTCAAATCAATAACCTAAACTTCCACCTTGAGAACCAAGAAAAAGAACACACTAAACCCAAAGGAAGCAGCAGGAATAATATAGTGAAGGCTAGAGTGGAAATAAATAAATAAGAGAGAGAGAAAATTAACAAAACTGGAGTTCTTTTTTTAAAAAAGCTCTAACAAAATTGGCAATCTTTTAGCTAAAACGACTGACCAAGGGGGGAAAAAAAGAGAAAATACAAATAACTAAAATCAGAAAGAAAAGTGGGGGCATTACCAGCAAACTTAGAGATGTAAAAAGGTTTATAAAGTAATACTATGAGCAACTCTATTCCAGCAAATTAGATGACTTTGATGAAATGGACAAATTCCTAGAAAGACTGAACTATTGAAACTGACTCATGAAGAAAAAGAAAATCTGAATAGACCAATAGAAAATAAAGGGATTGAATTAGTAATCACGAAATACCACCAAATAAAGCTCAGGCACAGATAGGATCACTGGTAGAGTCTCCAAATATTTGAGAAGAATTAAGAATTAGTACAAACCCTTCTTAAGCTCTTCTTAAAAGTAGAAGAGGGAACAACTCTCAACTCATTTTATGAGGCCAAAACCAGACAAATACACAAGAAAAGAAAACTACAGATCAATATTCCTTGTGAATTCAGATATAACATTTCTCAACAAAATCCTAGAAAGCTGAATACAGCAATATATTAAAAAAAAAGATCATTCACTGTGATCAAGTGGGATTTTTCCCAACAATGCAAGGTTGGCATAACATTGAGAAATCAATCAATATAATATACAATATTAATATAAAAGAGCAAAAAGCACGATAATACCAATTGATGCAGAAAAGGCATGTGACAAAATCCAACACTTTCATTTTAAAAACATTCAAAAAGCAAGGTATAGAAAGGAACTCCCTTAACCTGATAAAGAATATCTGTGAAATACCACAGTTAACATCATACTTAATGGTGAAAAACTAAAAGCTTTCCCCCATAATCAGGAATAAGACAAGGATGCCACTGTTCCATTTTATTCAAAATTGTACTGGATGTTCTTGCCAGAGCAATTAGGCAATAAAATAAAAGACATCCAGATTGGAAAAGAAGTAAAACTAATTCTATTCATAGATAATATGATCTTATACAGTATATAGATAAATTTTAAGGAATTCATAAAAATCTGTTAGAGCTAACGAATGAGTCCGGGATGATTGCAGGAAACAAAATGAATAGAAAAAATCAATTGTATTTCTATAGAGTAGCAATGAACAATCCAAAAATAAAAGGAAGCAAACAAGTCAATTTACAATAGCATAAAAATAAAATAATTAAGAATAAACTGAACAGAAAAAATTCAAGACTTCTACACTAAAAACTATAAAACATAATTGAAATAAATTAAAGAAGATTGAAATAAAACTTAGTGTTGTTAAGATGACAATACTCCCCAAATTGATTCACAGATTCAACAATTTTTATCAAAATCCCAGTTTACCTTTTATATAGAAATTGACAAACTTATCCTAAAATTCATGTGGAAATGCAAGGGACTCAGAATAGCCAAAACAGTCTTGAAGAGGGAGGAAAAAAAAATGATGGAAGGTCTACGCTTACCAATTTCAAAACTTACTACAGAGATATAGTAATCAAGACTGTGTGGTACAGGCATAAGGATAGATATATAGACCAATGGAGTAGAACTTGGAGTCCAGAAATAAACCCTCACATTTATGGTCAATTGATCTTCAAAAACGGTACCAAGACAATTCAATAAAGAAAGAACAGTCTTTCAAGAAATACTGGTAAATACTGGATAGTCATATGCAAAAGAATGAAGTTGGACCCCTACTTCATACCGTACGCAAAATTAATGCAAAATAGATTTTTAAAAATCTATGCATATGAGCTAAAACCATAAAAATCTTAGAAAGAAACATAGCTATAAACTTTCTTAACCTTGGATTAGGCAATGGTTTCTTAAATACGACACCAAAGACACAACCAAAGAAAAAATAGATAAATTGGACTTCATTAAACTTCATTAAAAACATTTGCATATCAAAATCATGATCAAGAAAGTGAAAAAAACAACCTATACAATGAGGAAAATATTTGCAAATCATACTTGTGATAATGGACTAGTAGTATTCAGAATATATAAAGAACTCTTACAACTGAACAATAAAAAGACAAATAACCCAATTAAAAAATAGGCAAGGTATTTGAACAGACATTTCTTCAAAGAAAATATAGAAATAACCAATAAACACATAAAGGGAAGCCTGACATCTTTAGTCATTAGGAAATGCAAATCAAAACCACAATGACACAACATTTCACACCCACAGGGATGACTACAAGGGGTCCTGATGATGCAATGGTTAAGTGCTGGGCTGCTAACCAAAAGGTCTGTGGTTTGAACCTACCAGCTGCTGCACAGGAGAAAAGATGTGGCGATCTGCTCTCATGAAGACTACAGCCTAGGAAACTCTATGGGGGACTTCTACTCTGTCCTATAAAGTCATTAAGACTCAGAATAGACTTGACGGCATGGAACAAGAACAACAACGGATGGCTACAATTAAAAAAAGAGAAAAGCATATGGAAAAATTGGAACCCTCGTACACTGCTGGTGGGAATGTAAAATGGAGCAGCCATGTTGGAAAACAGTTTGGCAGTTTCTCAAAACATTAATCAGAGAATTATCAGTTGACTCATCAATTCTACTCCTAGGTATATACCCAAGAGAAATGAAAACATATTTCCACACACACACACACACAAACTTGTACACAAATACCTACAGCAGCATTATTCATAAGAGTCAAAACTGGTAAATGGATAAACAAAATGTGGTATATCCATAGTAGAATATTATTTGGCCATAAAAAGGAATGAAGTTCTGATACATGCTATAACATAGATGAACCTTAAAAACCCAATGCTAAGTAAAAGAATCCAGATACAGTGGATCACTTATTTCATGATTCCATTTACATGTAATGTCTACAGTAGGCAAATCCATTGAGATATAGTGGAACCCAGTTTCCAGGGCTAGAGAGGGGAGAAATGGGGAGTAACTATTTAGGGGGTATGAATTTTCTTTTTGGCGTGATGAAAATTATCTGGAAATAGACAGTAGTGATGGTTGTACAATTTTGTGAATATACTAAAAATCACCAAATTGTACATTTTGAAAAAGTGAAGTTTATCATATATGAATTATTTCTTAGTTAAAAGAAAAATTCCCTAGTCTCGGTGATTGTATAAGGAATAAACTGACCAAAGCTGGGCTGATCAGATTCTCTCTCCCATGAATTTAAAACTGGGACAAGAGTTGTAGTCAGGTAGATAATATGCCTGTACAGAAAATGACGTGCAGTTGGTGATGAAATCAGAACTACAACAAGACAAACCCATACGAAATACATAGAGGGTCAGAAAAGTGATAAAGGAAATTGAAAAGCAAACATCAGTAGGATGATGAGTAAGTATACAGAGAAAAGCAGGGAAGAGAAGATCCAATTTTGAATAGAACGGCAAGAGTAAGCATCCTTGTCTTGTTTCTGATTATGGGGACCATCTTTTGGTTTTTCACCATCAAGCATGATGTTAGCTGTGGATTTTTCACAGATACCCTTTATCAGGTTAAGGAAGTTCCTGTAAGAGATAGGAAAATTGCTTGAGTTCCCCACAGGCTCGCTCTATTCTATTTCCTATCCTTTGAATTATACAGTCTTCCATCCATTAATTATTTCATTCATGTACCAAATACTTCATACATGCCTACTATATTCCAAGAATAATTCCAAGCCTCAGAAATATATCGGTGAATAAAATAAAGGTTCTTGCCCTCATGAAGATTATATTCTAGTCGTGGGACATAGACAACAAACAATAAACATTACAAGTAAATTATAATTATTACCTTCTGGGACAGAAGGTGGAAAGCCTGGTAGCCTAGTGATTAAGAACTATGGCTGCTAACCAAAGGCTGACAGGTTGAATCCTCCAGGAGCTCCTTCTTGTTATGGGTCTGTTCAGATTTTCAATATCATTTTGTGTTAGTTCAGGTAGGTAATGTGTTTCCAGAAATTTGTCCGTTTCCTCTAGGTTTTCAAATATGTTGGAGTACAGTTTTTCATAATACTCTGTTATGATCCTTTTTATGTCTGCTGGGTCTGTTGTAATATCCCTCATTTCATTTCTTATTTGGGTTATTTGCATCCTCTCCTGCTTTTCTTTTGTCAACTTGGCCAGTGGTTTCTTGATTTTGTTGATCCTTTCAAAGAACCAACTTTTGGTTTTGTTGATTCTATTTGTTTTTCTATTCTTTATTTCATTTATTTCTGCTCTGATCTTTATTATTTTCTTTCTTCTGGTGGCTGTGGACTTCTTTTGCTGTTCTTTTTCTATTTGTTCAAGTTGTGTAGCTAAAATTTTTATTTTGGCCCCCTTTCTTCTTTTTTAATGTGTGCATCTGTTGCTATAAATTGACCTCTGAGTACCGCCTTTGCTATGTACCAAAGGTTTTTGTATGATGTGTTTTCATTCTTGTTTGATTCTAGGAATTTTTTTATTCCATCTCTGATTTCTTGTATTACCCAGGGGTTTTTAAGCAGGGTGTTATTCAATTTCCATGTAATTGATTTTTTTTTCCTTGCTGCTCCTGTTGTTAATTTCCATTTTGATGGTGTTTTGGTCAGATAATATACTCTGTATTATTTCAATGTTTTGGATTTTGTTGAGGGTTGCTCTGTGGCCTAAGATGTGGTCTATTCTGGAGAACATTCCATGTGTGCTGAAAAAGAAGGTATACTTGGCAGCTGTTGGGTGGAGTGTTCTGTATATGTCTGTGAGGTCAAGTTGGCTGATTGTGCCCTTTAGCTCTTTTGTATCTTTGTTCAGTTTCTTTCTAGATGTTCTGTTCTTTACCAAGAGTGGTGTGTTGAAGTCTCCGACTATTATTGTGGAACTGCCAGTTTCTCTTTTCAGTGCTGTTAGCGTTCGTTTTATGTATTTTGGAGCCCTGTCATTGGGTGCACAGATGTTTATTATGGTTAAGTCTTCCTGATGGCTTATCCGTTTAATCATTATATAGTGCCTTCTTTGTCTTGTATGGTGGATTTTCTTTTAAAGCCTATTTTATCTGAGATTAGTATTTCCATTCCTGCTCTTTTTTGGTAGCTGTTTGCCTGATTTATTTTTTTCCATCCTTTAATTTTTAATAAATTTATGTCTTCATTTCTAAGGTGTGTCTCTTGTAGACAGCATATTGATGGATCTTGTTTTTTATCCATCCTGTCACTCTGTGTCTCTTTATGGGTGCATTTAGGCCATTTATCTTCAGTGTAATTATTGATAGGTGTGAGTTTACTGCTGTCATTTTGTAGTGCTTTTTTTTTTTTTTTTGTGGTGCTGACATCTTCTTTGTTCCTTTTACTCTCCTGTGCTGAATTCCTTTTGTTTGTGGATTTCTATTTCATTTCTTTTGTTTTTATTGAGACTTTATGTTGTTCTTCCTTTTGTTTGTGGATTTGTTTCTTTTGTTTTTGTAGATTTTGTTTTTATTGAGACTTTATGTTTTCTTCTTTATTTTGATGAGTAGGTTTATTAATTTTCTTTGTGGTTACCTTGAAATTTACCCTTATCTTCCTAGGTTTGAACCAGTCTATCATTACTTGGTATTGCCTTGTCTTCCACTCCATTAGAAAGTTCTATAGCTATACCATTTATTCCCTTTTTTATTGGTCTGATGCTGTTGTCATTTACAGATTAACCAGTCTGGTTCCCTGTTGCAATTCTTTCAGTTTTGAATAGTACTTGAGAGTTAATTTCCTAGGTTGGTATCTGGCTGGTACAATCTTACATCATAGATTCAGGCTGTGGTCTGATGTTTGTTCTCAGACTGAGGGACTCCCTTTAATAATTCTTGTAAGTTTAGTTTCATTTTTACTTATTCCCTTAATTTCTGTTTATCTGGAAATGTCCTAATTTCACTATCATATTTGAATGAGAGTTTTGCAGGATATATTATTCTTAGTTGGCAATTTTTTTCTTTTAAAGTTTTATATATGTCATCTCATTGCCTTCTTGCCTGCATGGTTTCTGCCGAATGATCAGAGATTAGTCTTATTGTTTCTCCTCTGTATGTGACTTTATCTCAAGCTGCTCTCAGGATTTTTTCTTTGTCTTTGATTTTATTGAGTGTGATTATGATATGCCTTGGTGATTTTCTTTTGGGGTCTGTCCTATATGGGGTTTATTGAGCTTCTTGGATGGTCAGCTTTTCATCTTTCATCATATTAAGGAAGTTTTCTGTCAGCTATTCTTCAATGATCCTCTGTGTTTTCCATCTTCCCCCCTTTTCTGGAACACCGATCACTTGCAAATTTCTGCTTTTGATTATATCCCACATAATTCTCAGGGTTTCCTCATTTTTCTTCATTCTTTTTCCTGATTTAGCCTCAGAGTTGTATCCAAGTATTTGTCTTCAATTTCTCTGATCCTGTCTTCCATCATTTCAAACCTGCTCCTCAGCTCTTCTATGACACTGCCCTTTTCTGAAATCTTGTTGTTTATCTTTTGGATTTCTAATTGTTGTTTTTGTATGATTTCTAGCTGTAAGTTTATTTTGGCATTTTGTTCCTGTATTATTTTCCTGAATTCTTCCATTTTTTCTCTGTATTTTCCATGAATTTATCTATTTTTTTCTCATTTTTGTCTGCTTTTTGCTTCAACTCTTCCATAGCTCTGAATATTAAAGATTTGAATTCCCTCTCAAGTGGTTCTAGTACCTTTTCTTCTACTGGGAAGTAATCTGGTGTTTTATTTCAGATGCCTACTGGAACCATCCTGTCCTGTTTTTAATATGTTTTGATATTGTCTGCTGTCTTTGTGACATTCAGTAGTTATTTTCTTCATTTATTTGTGGTAAATCTGTTTCATCCGGCTTTTTTGTTTTCTTTCGTTATGTCTGAGCAAGAGGGCTGTGCGTACTTTGTTGTTTGTTCATCTGTGGTCACAACACTTTTCACCTCCTTGTCCAATGGGCAGGTCCAGTTGCTCAGCTATGGTGCAGCAGGGTAGGTCCAGCTGAAGGTGAGGGACTGGGATAGGTTGTTTGAGGCACATACTAGGGCTGACAGAGTGTGTCAGGAATCAGTGCTGGGCAGGTTCCGAAAGGCCATGCCTGTGCTGCTTGGATATGTGATATTCAGTACATGGCACATGTAGGGAGGAGGGAGGGGGAAGTTTGTGATGTGTGGAGCTTATACAGGTATGGGAAAGAGGAGAGAGTGGAGAGAGAAACAGGAGGCAAAAATAAAAATAAAAAAGTGCTTTTTTTTTTAAGGGGGCTTGCCATTGATGTGGAGAAATGAACCAAGAAATTGAGAAAAACAAAAGTAAAAAAAGGAACTAGGTTAAAATTTGAAAAAAAGAAAGAAAATCCCCCAGGGGTCCCACCAGTGCAGCTGTGAAGACCAGGAAGTGGCTCCCAGCCTGTGCAGTATAGCCTGGCTAGAGGTGGTATAGATGACACAGGGTGCCAGGTATTCAGGGGAAAGGAAAAGAAGGTAAGTATAGAGAGACAAGAACTGAGAAATGAAGAAAAACAGAAAGGAAAAAAGGAAAGAAAGAGAAAAGAAATGCCCCCAGGGATCCCACCAACTGGGGAAGCAGCTCCTAAGCCGTGCAGAGCAGCCCCACTAGAAGGGACTCCCAAGCCACAAAAAGGAAAAGAAAACAAACAAACAAATAGAACAGAACAAAGAAAAAAAGAAAAAGCCCCGGGGATCCCACCAGCATGGTGTCTTGTGCCAGGGAGTGGTTCCCCAGTTAAGCGGCACTTCACAGCCTTTCAAGAAGCGAAGATGGCACATGGAACCAGGTGTTGGCAGGGGGGAGGTGGCAGCATCCACGGAAGAAACCAAAAGAAACAGAAAAAAGCAATATCAGCAACAGACAAATGGCATTCAGGTAGCCAGACAGTATGGGCGGGGCAAATTCAATTGGTCCAGTGGCGGGAGCAGTTGCCTCCAGGTCAAGAGACTGCAGCCAGCAGGAAGCAGAGGAGGCTGGCGGGGGGGGGAGAAGGTTGAGGTTATTAAAGCATATATCATTGGTTACCTGATGCTCTGTCTCCTGCTGGGAGCTCCATGAAGCTGCTTTCCCATGCTCCCTGTCTGCCAATCTCCAACAGGAGTCCAAGATGGCGGATCTGTGCTGCATTAGCTGATAGGGAACTTCCTCCCGTATCTCTTCTCGCTCTCTGTCTCTGTCAGTTTCTTATTCTATTCGGTGCTTGGCTGAGTTCTTTATCTCTTCATTTGACACTTCAGGTTTCAGGAGGGACATTTGTCTCTGTTTTACTTAGTTTTTCGGGTCTTTGCTGTGGAGGGACGGCATGGTGCTTCTGTTCTTGGTACCATGTTGGCCAGGTGTTGCGTCTTTTGGTTTCTTGACTGCTGCTTCCATGGATGTTGATTGTGGATCCAAGTAAAATAAAATCCTTGACAACTTCAATGTTTCCCCCATTTATCATGATGTTGCTTATTGGTCCAGTTGTGAGGATTTTTGCTTTCTTTATGTTGAGGTGTAATCCATGCTGAGGGCTGTGGTCTTTGAGCTTCATCGGTAAGAGCTTCAAGTCTTCACTTTTGGCAAGCAAGGTTATGTCATCTGCATAACACGGGTTGTTAATGAGTCTTCCTCCAATCCTGATGCCTCGTTCTTCATATAGTCCAGCTTCTCAGATTTGCTCAGGATACAGATTGAATAGGTACGGTGAAAGGACACAACCCCGACATACACCTTTCCTGGCTTTAAACCACGCAGTATCTCTTTGTTCTGTTTGAGTGACTGCCTCTTGATCTAAGTACAGTTTCCTCATGACTACAATTAAGTGTTCTGGAATTCTTAATCTATGAGACCCAGGTCTAGGAGGCTGGAAGTCCATATTCAGGGTGCCAGCTCCAGGGGAAAGCTTTTTCTCTGTGTTGACTCTGGGGGGAAGGTCCTTGTCATAAATCTTCCCCTGGTCTAGGAGCTTCTGAACACAGGGCCCCTGGTTCCAAAAGACATGATCTGCTCCTTGCAGTATTTTCTTGGTGGTATAAGGTCCCCTATCTCCCTGCTTGCTTCTCTCTTTTATATCTCAAAAGAGATTGACTCAGATACAATCTTGTAGATTGAGTTCTGCTTCTAAAAGATAACTGCCTCTAATCCTACCTCATTAACATCAGGTAGAATTTACAAAACATAGGAGAATCACGTCATAAGACAAAATGGTGGATAATCACACAATACTGGGACTCACAGCCTAGTCAAGTTGATATACATTTTCGAGGGACACAATTCAATCCATAACAGACCTCTTCAAAGTGTTAAGAAGCAAAAAAGTCACTTTGATGACTAAGGTGCTCCTGACCCAATCCATGGTATTTTCAATTGCCTCATAAAAAAAAAAAAAAAAAATTATAGGCATGCAAAAACTGGACAATGAAAAGGGCAGACCAAAGAAAAATTGACACATTTAAATTGTGGTCTTGGCAAAGAATATTGAATATACTATGGTTGCCAAAACAAACAAATCTGTCTTGGAGGAAGTACAGCTCAAATGCTCCTTAGAAGTGAGGATGGTGAGACTTCATCTCTCTTACCTTGGACACGTTATCAGGAGGGACCAATTCCAGGAGAGTTACATCATCCTGCGTAAAGCAGAGGGTCAGCAAAAAAAAAGGAAGACCCTCAAGGAGATGGATTAACATAGTGGCTGCAACAATGGGCTCAAGCATAACAACAATTGTGAGGATGGCACAGAACCAGGCAATGTAATGTTCTCTTACGCATAGCATCACTATGAGTCGGAGCCAACTCAGTGGCATCTAACAACAGCAACAAAATTATGCAATGTTTTCAAAGTAACGTTGACAATATTAACTTCTATTGAATATAATTTACTACTCTTTCAAATAACTTTTGCCATTATGCTATTATCTAAAAGAAGAGGAAATTGAGGCCCTTAGAAGTTCTGTGATTCTCTTGCTTAAGGTCATTCAACTAGTTAGTGACCAAGGCAGGACTATAATAACCAAACCAAACCCATTGCTGTCAAGTCGATTCTGACCCATACTGTCTGTATAGGATAGAGTAAAATTGCCCTATAGGATTTTCAAGGAGTGGCTGGTGAATTTGAGCTGCCAACCTTTTGTTTAGCGGATGTAGCCCTTAACCAGTGCACCATCAAGGCTCCAGGACTATAATATAAACCTTAAACTTTAAAATTAATGTTTTTTTTCTACTATATCAATGTTGTCTTTCTGGTTTTGATCTAAAAAAAAATGAGGAAGAGAGGCAGAGCCAACATGGTGCCTAGAGAGATGCATTATGCCATTCCCCTGCAGCAAAGACCCAAAAAACTAAGTAAAATTGATACAAACATCAATCCAGAACTCTAAACATCAAATGAAGTGATAAAGAGCTAGATCAAACACCAAATGGAAGAAGAAACTGACAGAAAACAGAGAATCAGGAGAGATACAGAATGGAGGTCCCTTGCCAGCTAACACAGCACAGCATAGCCATGTTGCAACACAAACAACAACCCTGGAGAGGGAGGGAGTACTGGAAGACAACTTCACGGAGCTTCCAACAGGAGACAGAGCACTGGGTAACCAGAGAAACATGTCTTCCCACCTCTTACTCTTCTGCCCTGTATGCCACCTCCATCCCTTCCTGCCGGGCCATGCTGTACCACCTTGGCTAGAGAGCCACCGACTTGCAACCACCCTAAGTCCACCCCACCCCCACCCGGTGGTTCCTGCCGTGCCATTTTCTTCCCCTTTCTTTCTTCTCTTTCTCCCTTCCACCTAGCCCTGTACCCCATCTGTAACCCTTCCTGCCAGGCCATGCTGCACTGCCTTGGCTAGAAAGCCACTGGCCCACTGCCACCCCAGGTCTGTCCTGCTCTTGCCCGCCAGATCCCACCATGCCATTTTTTTCACTTTCTTCCTTCTCTTTCTCCTTCCTGCCTAGTCCTGTACCCTATTCCTACCCATTCCCACCGGGCCACACCATGCTGCCTTGGCTAGAGAACAGTAGCCTGCCAACATCCCAGGTCTGCCATGACTCCGCTAACTGGCACCTGCCACACCATTTTTTTCCTTGTTCTTTTCTTTCTCCCTCCCATGTTGCCCCGCATAATACCTCTACCCCTTCCCTCTGGGCCACGCCACGTTGCCTTGACTAGAGGGCTTCCACCCCACCCCCACTCACCAACTCCTGCCTGGCCACCGTTTTTCATTTGTTTGTTTGTCTTTCTCTTCTTTCTTTTATTTCTCCCTCCCATCAAGCCCCATACATCACCTCCCCTCCCTTCCAACCAGCGCTTGGGTCTGCCCCTGCCCCTTCTTGCCAGCCCTCAGCTTGCCACCAGGCTTTTTTTTTTATTATTACTTTTTAATTTTCTCTTTCCTCCTTTTCTTTCTCCCTCCCACCTAACCCCGTAGACCACCTCACCACCCTGCCACCAGAACCCACCACACAGCCACAGCTAGAGTGCCAAGAGCCTAATGCCACCTCAAGTCCTCCCTGCCCCCACCTTCTGGCTCTTGCAGTGCTGCCATTGTTTCTTTGGATTCTATTTCTTTCTCTTCTTTCTCCTTTCCACCTTGCCCATATGTCACCTTCCCTCCCTTTTCACTGTCCCTCAGGCCAGCCCTGCCCCCACTCACCAGTCCCCACTATGCGGTCAGTTTTGATTTATTTATTCATTCATTTATTTTCTTTCTTCCTTTTTTCTCCTTCCCACCTAGCACTATACACCACTTCCCCCCTTCCTGCCGGACCCTGACACTCTCCACAGCTAGATAGCCACGAGAACTCCAGCCTACCGTTGCCCAGGTCTGCCCCACACCCATCCAAAGTCTACACCATGAAACCATTTTTTCTTTCTACCTATCACCTAGCTTAGTACATCACCTCTCTTCACTTACCACCAGCCACTGGGCACTCCACACTCCCACTTGCCAACATCGCAGCACCATCATATTTTTTCCTTTTTCCTTTCTTACTTTTCTTTCTCCATCTAGCCCCATACGCCACCTCCCCCCTTCCTACTAGCACCTGCTGTACCACTGTGGAGAGAGTGCCACTGGCACACCACCCCTCCATAGTCCTGGGTCCATGCTACCCCCCACCAGCCCCCACTTCACTGACATTTATTTTATTCTTTTCTTTTTTTTATATTTCTTTCTTTTCTTTCTACTTCCCACCTCGCCCCATATGCCACATCTCCTCTTCCCACCAGTCTCCTAGGTCTGCCCAGCCCTCATCCACCAGCTACCCTTTTTTGTTTTTATTTTTATTTCTCTTGCTTTTTTCTTTCTCCCCCTGCCTAGCCCCATACAAAACTCCCCCTTACCACCACCCTTGCCATGCTGCCATGGCTAGAGCATTCCTGGTGCTCAGGCCTGCCGCCACACTGGGCCCACACTACCTCTCCCCTCCTGCAACTCAACCGGCTGCTGAACAGTGGGTTGCAAGCCTGTACCACTCCCTGTCTGACACCTCCACCTACCTGGCAAGGAGCTGTGAATGCTCCCACAGTGCTGGACCAATATCAGGAGGTAGACTCTGCCCACCCAGTCTGTCCTCAGCCACCTCTCCAAACCAGCATACAGGAAAATGGGCTCACCCTGTCCACCTGGACAAGGTGGTGAGAGCTATCATGCCCATAAATGAGCAAGCAACAAAGCATGGCTGGCCTACCCATCCTAGCATATCAAAACAAACAAACAAACAAACAAAAAAGAATCAGGACAAAACAAATTAATATGCAACCAATGAATAAAGAAAATGATACCTTAATGTCTCGGAGACAGCAGGAGAGGATGACCCCAGCTAGTGACTGAAGTAAAGAATCAGATGACCTTCCAATAGAAGAAAGGTCAGTGGAATGATCTGATATGGAATTCAAAAGAATTAGTGCTCTCTAAGAGATTAGGAAAGAGAACAATGAAAACACAGACAAAACCATGGAAAAAATTAAAAAATCATAGAAAACATAGACAAAACCAATGAAAACAGCAAAATCAAGGAAAACGCAGACAAAGCAATAGAAGAATTCAGGAAAATAATACAAGAACAAAACGTCAAAATAATTAGAAATCATAAAAAAACAGCAACTAAAAATTCAATGGATAACAATTTCTGAAAGTGACAACTCAATAGACGGTCTTAGGAGCAAACTGGTTACAATGGAAGACGGAATCAGTGAGATTGAAGACAAATCCATGGACACCACTCTGAGGGATAATCAGAAAAGAATGAAGAAAACTTAAGAATTATGTGGGACACAATCAAAAGTAAAAATTTGCACCAGATCAGAGTTTGGAAAAGGGGGAGAAAATGGAAAACATGGAGACTGTTGAAGATTTGTTGGCTAAAACTTCCCAAATATGAAAGATGAAAAGCTGACCATCCAAGAAGCTCAAAGAAACCCCATATAGGATAGATCCCAAAAGAAGTCAACAGGAAATATCATAATCACACTTGCCAAATACAAAGTCAAAAGAAAAAAATTCTAAGAGCAGCTCAAGAAAAATGAAACTTCGCTTACAAAGGGGAAACAATAAGATTGAGCTCTGGTTATGCAACAGAAATTATGCAGGAAAGAACGCAATGGGACAACGTATCTAAAACCTTGAAATAAAAAAAAGCTGCCAACCAAGAATAATACACCCTACAAAACTCTCTCTCAAATGCAATGGCGAAATTAGGACATTTCCAAATAAACAGAAATGAAGGGAACTTGTAAAAACCGAACCAAACTTAAAAGAAGTCCTTTGGTTAGACAATCAACACCATAAAAAAAAAAATACCAGAGTATAAGACCCAGGACAACATCAGCCAGGTACCAACCTAGGTAATGGACTTTCAATAAAATAAAGCTAAAAGACTTGGAACAGGGAAACTGAAATGGCAATTCAGTAAATGAAAAAAATGTCAAGAAAATAAAATGGGGAATAAATGACATAGGTATAGAACTTTCAAATGGAGAGGAAGTCAAGGCAATATCAAATAATAAAAGACTTGTTCAAACGTAGGAAGATAAGGTTAAATTTCAAAGGAATCACAAATAAAGTAAAAAAAAAAAAACCTACAGATTAGAATTAAAAAAGAAGAAAAACAGTCTCAGTGAATACAAAATCTATAATAACAAAAGAAAGAAAACCCACAAACAAAAGACACTCGCCACAGGATAGTAAGAGAAGCAAACATCAGTACCACAAAAAAAAAAAAAAAAAAAGCATAATACGACAGCAATAAACTCATACCTATTGATAATTACACGGAATTTAAATGGCTTAAATGTACTTGTAAAGAGACACAGAGTGGCAGAATGGATTAAAAAAAAAAAAAGCACTCCCCATCAATATGCTGTCTACAAGAGACAAACCTTAGCCACAAAGATATCAATATATTAAAAATCAAAAATTGAAAAAATATCTCACACATTAACCAAATTAGAGCAGAAGTGGCAATAGTAATCTCAGATAAAATAGACTTTAAGGCAAAAACTACCATAAAAGACAAGGAAGGACATTATACAGTGATTAAACGGATAATCTGCCAAGAAGACATAAACTTAATAAATATCTACGCACCCAACGACAGGGCTCCAAAATATGTAAAACAAACACAGCACTGAAAAAAGAAATAGTCAGTTCCACAATAACAGTAGGAGACTTTAACACACCACTCTTGGTAAAGGACTTGGGAAACCCTCGTGGTGTTGTGGTTAAGAGCTATGACTGCTAACCAAAAAGTTGGCAGTTCAAATTCACCAGGCACTCCTTGGAAACCGTATGGGGCAGTTCTATTCCATCCTATAGGGTCAATATGAGTCAGAGTCAACTTGATAGCAACAGGTTTGTTTTTCTTGCTAAAGGACAGAACAACTAGAACGAAACTCAAAAAAGATACAGAAGCTCTAAAGGCCAAAATCAACCAACTTGACCTCGTAGACATATATGGAACAATCCACCCAACAGCAGCAGAGTATACATGCTTTTCCAATACACATGGAACATTCTCCAGAATAGATCACGTTTTAGGCCACAAAGCAACCCTAAATAAAAACCAAAATATTGAAATACTATAAAGCATTCTCTCTGATTACAATGCCATAAAAGTAGAAATCCATAAAAGACCAAGGGGCGGGGGGAAACTTGCTTAAAAACAACTGGGTAATAAAAAGTCAAAGAGGGAATAAAAACTCATCATACCATAACCTTTGGACACAGCGAAGGCAGTTCTCAGAAGTCAATTTATAGCAATAAACACACACATCAAAAAAGAAGGGCCTAAATCAAGATATTAGTCCTACAACTAGAACAAATAGAAAGAGAAGAGCAAAAGAAGTCCACAGGCACCTGGAGAATGGAAATAATGAAGATCAGAGCAGAAATAAATGAAAATAGAACAGATAAACAACAGAAGGGACCAACAAGACCAAAAGTTGGCTATTTGAAAAGATCTACAAAACTGAAAAACAATTGGCCAAACTGACAAAAGAAAAACAGGAGAGGAAGCAATTAACCGAAATAGGAAACTGAGAAATAAAAAAGATCATAACAAATGTTTCAATTGTCCATTCCAATTCTCTATCAAACCATTACTCTAAGGGTAGTATGCAACATGGTATGTCCATTTAATATGATGTTTCTTGGCCCATTGCTGCACCCTGTGTTTGTGGGCTGTAAAGTGTGTTCCTTGGTCTGATGAAATATAACTCAGTGGTCCAACTTAGTACAGTATCTTTTGTTCCAATCCCTTAATGGTATTTGAAACAAATTTCTAGAAACATACTACCTACCTAAACTACAACAAACTGAAATAGAAAATCTGAACAGACCCATAATGAGAAGAGATTGAAGATGTAATAAAAAAAAAAAAAAAGAAAGAAAGAAAACTCCCGACAAAAACAACAAAAAAGCCCATACAGCTTCACTGGAGAATTCTACCAAACATTCAGAGAAGAGCTCACGCCAGTACTACTCAAACTATTTCAGAGCTTAGAAAAGGAAGGAATACTCCTGAAATCATTTTATGAAGCCAGCATAACCCTGATGCCAAAGCCAGGTAAAGACACCACAAAAAAAGACAATTACAGGCCAATACCTCTAATGTGTACATAAACAAATAATTTATTTTATAAGGATCAACACGAAGCTGGTTCCTATGAGCCAGAGGTTAAAGATGTCCCAAATATCTAACTTTTCCAACCTGCTGTACCAATTCATCATCTCTAACATGCTCCCTCTCACCTCAGTTCTCTTCCTCCTGTCTTCGAGTTCCCTAATTCACTGCATGTCTCACAGAATTCACAAACCATATAAAGGAAGTGGCTCATGCAGTTGTGAAGGCTGGCAAGTCCCGAATTCAAAGGTCAGGCATAGACTTCTCCATGGCCTTCAGTCTTTGCCCAAAGGCACTCAGCTTTCTCGCTCTGTGGACCGGGAAGCCCACTGCATCATCTCCTGTGGGTCTCGGCTGCAGGTCTCTCCTTCTTTGGTGGTGGTGGGCTCTCCTCTCTCTGAAACTGGCTCTCTTTTAAGGCAAAACTGACCAATTCCTTCTCTGGCCCACAATTACCTTATTTGCATAGTCTTACCCTGTCACCTGGGTAGGAATCACAAGACCATGGCTAGAAAAGCCACACACAAAAGTAATTAATCACACTGCAGGCCCCCCCCTCCCCCGGCTTTCCTAGCCACGGTTCTACCATATTTGGAGGATAACTTCCCCCTGCTAATCACTTTACCAGTCCAAAACAGTCATTAACAATTAGTGCTTCAGTAGAGCAAAGAGTCCAAAGGGTGAGTTTACTTAGGTACAAGCCATTCACGTCTGCTGCGGGTTTCCACCTGATCTGGTCAGGTTCTTCAAAAATCATCTCGTCTTTACCCTTTCTGGCCTCTTACAAAATTCAACTGAGAGATTATTCCCTTGCCCTGAGTCTCTTTCAAGGTCTCAACGTGTTAGGTTTCTTCTGCAGTATAACCCATTTATTCATTCCTTTACCTTCAGCTATTATTTCTCCTTCCTTCCATTTGTCATTTGTTTTTACCCAATCTTTTCCACCTTGGGGAAGAACATCAGGTTCAGCTGTTGTGCTAGTCCAGATTGCCGGTAGCAAGACCAGTCTAGCAAGTGCTTCCCCCTCAGTTCACTCCCATTCATGTCAGGTAGGGTTACACAGGTACAACATTAGTGAGCTATCTCGCTCACTAGGCAATATGGCAGTATTCACTGTCAATCCCAATTTTGCCAGATGAAAGTAAGGTACAATCCATTCAATCAGGCCCTTGGGAATTCTGGCATACATGTTCAGGGGTATAGATACAGTCTTTTGCTTAAGGATCACCCCTGCTTCTGGCACCCACAGCTGCATCCCTGGTCCTGGAACCGCAGCATCTGGCAGGAAAAAAACAACTTTAGGTGATGTGGGGAAGCACTGTACAGTGGCACCAGCATCTTCCCTAGATCCCCCAGAGAAGCGTAGCAGTCTGTCCAGTGGTGATCTTCCCTTTGTTCTCCTTATGTTGAGTGTGAGTACACACTCATAAAGGTGTGTGAACCAGCCCTTCATGCCTTTATCTCCCCTTGTTTTGAATAACAAATGTTTCAATTGCCTGTTCCAATTCTCTATCAAACAATTACTCTAAGGGTGGCATGCAACATGGTATGTCCATTTAATATGATGTTTCTTGGCCCATTGCTGCACCCTGTAGGCTGTAAAGTGTGTTCCTTGGTCTGAAGAAATATATCTCAGGGGTCCAACTTAGTACAGTATCTTTCTTTCCAATCCCTAAATGGTATTTTTTGACATTTGTGTCTGTCATGGGATATGCAAAGCCCAGTCCAAAGTATCTCTTCCTGTGAGGACCCTGGCGCCACTGGTGTCATTGGTCCAATATAACCAACTTGCCAGCTATGTGCAGGGCCTTTCCCCCAGGAAATCTGCCCCATAGCTATCTGCAACCTCTGTCTTTCATGCTGGCAGACAGAGCAGTCCTTATTGGCATTTTGTGCCTCAGAGGGTGCAAGAGGGATGTGTCTAGATTCAGCCCATCTCTGCATTGCTGCAGCAGCCCCATGTTCACTCATTTCATGGCCCTAATTGGCCTCCTCAAGTGAGTATACTAACCGGTCCATTTGCTGATTCCAATGGCCACCTGATCCAGGAAGGGGTTTTTCTGATGGGCATCTACACTCCCTACTCTGATGCATCCTCTAAGTTCCCAGAGTGCTTTCTATAGTTTCATGCTCCACATGGATGTCTCCTTAATAGTCCAATTTTCCATCGCTCATTTGTCTGACCATATATCCAGGCCATTGGCCAATGCCCATGAATTGGTAAAATCCAAACATATGGGCTCTCATCATTGTGCAATTCTTCCATCACAGCTAGGAAAACAACATGCAGTTCATTCAGTTGAGCTGACCTGTTCTTACCTTCTTCAATCAGAATCTTTCCATCTTCTGGTCTTAATGCAGCAGCTTTCCACATCACATGTTGTCCATGTACCCTGCAACTGCCATCTGTAAACCAAGCAGCTTTCTACTGGTTAGCAGAAAGTTGTTCATAAGGCACTGTCCATGTACTAATGGGCTTTGGCAGCTTTTCAGGTGGTTCCAGGGTAGGACCTATGGGAAAAGAGGTTACCTGCTTGTGAATATGGTGGGTGCCTTCCTGCATTCTCCCAGTAGCTTATTCTTGTATGAACGATTTCCATTTTGTCATGGAACAATTTGGGGTACCACCTTCCTTATTAGAGTGTTTCTCTGACATCACCCAAGCCATTATAGGTATTTCAGGTCTCATGATGATTTTATGTCCTTCTGTCATTGAGGCAGTCTCAATCAAAGCCCAATAGCAGGTGAGTAATTATCTTTCAAATGGCATGTATCATGCTGCAGCATCTGGAAACTTTCTAGTCCAGAATCTCAGTGGTCACTGTAGTACAGCATTCTCAGGTTTTTGCCATAAGCTCCAGTCTGCATAAGCACTTGTGGTAGACACCTCCAAAATCATGTCTGAATGTGGATTACGAGGGCCTAAAGGCAGGGAAAGTGAAACCACTTTTTTGTAATTCAGACATAGCCTGCTGTTGCTCTGGACCCCGTTTGAATGCAGTTTCCTCCCGAGTGATTTTATGGATGAGGGACAGTAATATTCCCAGATGAGGAGTACGCATTTTCCAAAATCCAAATAAACCAACCAAACATTGGGCCACCTGCTTAGCCTAGTGTGTAGGTAGCGACAACTTATTCTTAGTTGCCTATGGAATGTTACGGGTGGCTCCTGTCCAAGTTATTCCCAAGAATTTCACTGTTTGGGCAGGGACCTGGATTTTTGCTGGATTTATTAACCAACCTCTGTTGGACATGTGGGCCACCACTGTATTCAAATCACCCCTAGCCTATTTTTCAGTGCTTGATATTGACATAATATTGTCAATGTAATGTAGCATTTTGAGATCCACACCAAGTCCAAGTCTTTTATAATCAAACTATGACAGTAAGCTGGTGAATTCAGGCAACCCTGTGGCAATGTAGTGGACGTAAGATGAGATCCTTCCCATATGAAAGCAAATTGCAGCTAACTCTTTTCTGAGATTGGTATGGAGAAAAAGGCATTTGCAAGTTCAATCACTGAGTGATTAGCCAGGTGTATTTCCTCCACCATTTATACCATCTCTGGAACAGCTGAAACCACAGGTGGCACTAATTTATTTAGGACTTGATAATCTACTGTCAGCCTCCATGAGACATCTGCCTTTTTCATGGGCTATACATAGCTGTTATACAGAGAATTTGTTGACACCAATACTCCAGGCTTTAAAAAGCATGTCTTTGATCAAGGCAGTAATCTTTTGTCCACCAGGTATCCTATACCCATTACCCATTGTCATCAAGTCGATTCTGACTCATAGAGAACCTATAGGACAGAGTAGAACTGCTCCATAGAGTTTCCAAGGACTGCCTGGTGGCTTCGAACTGCTGACCTCTTGGTTAGCAGCCATAGCCCTTAACCACTACGCCACCAGGGTTTCCAGGTACCCCGTACTGCTTCACATTAACAACCTCAGTGGGTTCAGGCAATTCGAGTGGTTCCCATTTAGCGTGTCCAATTAATACTGGTCTAAGGCAGACTTACACATCTTCAGTTTTACAATATCAGGTAAAGAGAGTGTTCTCCAGTTAGACATAATATCCATACCAATAATACATTCAGGTAAGGGAAATGCAACCATTTCATACAAGATCTGTTTGAATCTTCCAATTCTCATCCAAATTTTTACCGTAATCCCATCAACTGTTGCATCCCCATATCCCCCCAGTCTAACCTTAGGCCCCTTCAAGATTTTATTGACAGGTTTTGAGATTACAGTACATTGAGCTTTTATCACCAGGATCCCCAAGAGGTCTCTTTCCTACCTTCGGGCCATTTCACTCACACATGTGCATATGGCTTTGGGTCCCGTTCTGGGGGCTGGACCAGAAGACACTGGCCCCTTCATCAATCATTATCTTGATCAACTAGCTGAGCCTCTGCTTCAAACGGTACCAGGTAGGAATTCCCATCATTAAATACCTCCCAGCTGGGGTGAAAAGGGTGGACTTGTTTAGGCTTCTTTAATATTGGAGGATGAGCGGGAATTTCTGTTGTTCTACCCAACCTCCTGTAGTGCTGCCTTTGTCTCAACTCCGTCAATGCCTGCTGTACTCATCCCATTTCTCTTAACCATCTAAAAATCTCTGTCTCGCTGGAATAAGTTCTTTCCCAGTTGCCTCCTTCTATTCTCCTATAAATCAGCCTTATATTTCTTGCATCCTTAAGACTCATGCGGGGAAGCTGTGCTAACAGATCTGACAGGGTTTCTTGGATTGTTGCTTTGTTTCACAGTAGCGAGGCTATATGAGGTGGCCACGTAGAAGGGGTTCCCTTGATTACCATATCTGTCGTGACCTGTATAAGGGGCATACTCATCTGATGAATATCATGATCAACATAAAGCCATTCCAGCACGGCTTGCATAAGCCGCACATCAGCTGATTCCTCTGGAGTATTCCATTGAGTATTTAGTGGGGGAGGGGGGACATTTCCCTTCTCAGGGTAAACAAATCTTACTGCAAATTTTATCTAGTCTATTAGGCTGGTATTCCTCTCTGGGTTAAGCTGCTGTGTAAATGGATCTTGTATTATCATTCTTGAGTGTTTCATAGCGAGTCGTGGGTCTTGCATCAACCCAAACATACTCTTCTATTCTGCAGCATTCAAAATTAAGACACTGCCCCTAAATTAGTCACTCTCACAATGCATTTTAGTAATGGTTCCGCGGGAAGCTGACAAAACCGAACTACAAATTGAAGCAACTCCTTTACACTATACCCCCTGGTTTCTACAGTTTCTTGGTTTTGCCCATTTTCTTCCCAGATTACCTTCTTGGTGGTCAATGGTCATAGAGAACTGCCTGTTGTTCTGACCTGATTTTTCTTTTCCAGGTAGGCCCTGAGACTAGCAGTCATAGGTTCGACTGGACCAGATCTGGACTTGGTTCAGTGCTTAGATCAGCCCCTACATTCTTTTTCCCTGCCATTGCAGCTATTACGGGTAACAGAAACCAAGGAATTATATGTTTGGCCCTTCCCCTATCACTCTGTATTTCCATATGCATCCCATTAGCCAATTCCTCAGGAGTCAGATCCATCCTTCCTAAGTCCCATGAATAGCTTTTGCCATGGATAACTGATTGCAACATAATGGCTGCTTCAATTCATGTGTGTTTTTTATCCCACCCAGAAACCAAATGTTCCTCATTCTCCCATTTACCTCCTTTATCCAAAACCACATACTCCACTGAGTCTAGGCTATTGTGGCAAAACCCACCATTCTGACACCAACTAAATGAATTATATCTTTAATAAGGATCAGCACAAAACTGGTTCCTATGAGACAAAAGTTAAAATGTCCCAAATATCTAACTTTTCTAAGCTGATGTACCACTCCATCATCTCTAACATCAACTACTCCCTCTTGCCTCAGTACTCTCTCTCCTGTCATTGGGTTCCCTAAATCACTGAAGCATCTCATAGAACTCACAAACCATATGTTGGGTAACAACCTAGAGACACCTGAACCCAAGGTCAGCTGCATCTCCAAGAGACCAAAGAAAGACTCCAGAACCAGTGATCATGACATATGTATGGTTTATTTGTGAAGCTTACTTAAAGGACCATGGCCCAGTGCAGCGGCTGGACAAGTTTAGCTCTCTGCAACCACCTAGCAAGGAATACAAGCTTATATACCATTCCAGCTGGGACCAAGGCTCATTGTTTTTCTCCCACGTCCTTGGGCAGCCAGTGTTCCCAGGGACTTCACGTCCAGGCCCAGATGTCCTCCTTCCTGTTGCTAAGGCATTCCTTGGCCTTGACCACTGGCCCAGTCATGTTGTACCTTAGCCTGAGTCCATCCCAAATCATCCCTAGCATGCTTTGTGGAAGAGCAAAGCTGATTCCCTTAGGAGAAGATGCATATAGCTGAATAGCATTACCCTACACCATGTAAAGGAAATGACTCACGCAGGTGTGGAGGCTGGCAAGTCTTATATTCATGAGTCAGGCATAGGCTTCTTCCTGACCCTCAGACTTTGCCCAAAGGCACTCTGCTTTCTCACTCCATGAGCCAGGAAGTCCACTGCATCATCTCCTGTGGGTATCTGCTGTGGGTCTCTCCTTCTTTGGTGGTGTGGGCTCTGCTTTCTGCTCTGGAATTAGCTCTCTTTTAAGGCAAAACAAACTGATCCCTTTGGTGGGCCACAATTATCTTATTTGCACAGCTCCACCCAGTCACCTGAATGGGAGTCACAAGACCATGGCAAGAAAGGCCACATACAAAAGTAATTAATCACACCACAGTATAGGTGCAAAAATTCTCAACAGAATTCTAGCCAATAGAATTCAGCATTATATCAAAAAAAAAAAATATACCACTTCCATGTGGGATTCATACCAGATATGAAAGGATGGTTCAACATTAGAAAATCAATCAACGTAATCTACCCCATAAATAGAGTAAAAGAAAAGAACCACATGATCATCTCAATCAACACAGAAAAGGCATTTGATAAAGTCCAATACCCATTCCTGATAAAAAAAAAAAACCCTCAATAAAATAGGAATAGACAAGAAATTCCTCAACATAAAAAGGGCATATGTCTTCATTATCTAGCGCTGCTATAAAAGAAACACCACAAGTGGATGGCTATAACAAAGAAAAATCTATTTTCTCACAGTCTAGGAGGCTAAAAGTTCAATTTCAGGGTGCCAACTCCAGGGAAGTCATTCTCTCTCTGTTGGCTCTGGGGGAAGATCCTTGTCATCAAACTTCCCCTGGTCTAAGAGCTTCTCAGCACAGAGACCCAGGATCCAAAGATGAACTTCCCACCTGGTTCTTTATTCTTGGTGGCGTGAGGTCCCTCCCCTCTCTGCTCAATTTTCTTTTTTATATCTCAAAAGAGATTGACTCAACATACAGCCTAATTTGTAGATTGAGTCTTGCCTCATTAACATAACTGCTTATAATCCTTCCTCATTAATAACATAGAGGTAGGATTTACAACACAGAAAAATCATATCAAATCACAAAATGGTGGACAAACACACAATACTGAGAATCATGGCCTAGCCAAATTGACACACATTTTTGGGGGAACACAATACAATCCACAACAGTATCTACACAAAACCAACAGCCAACCTCATTCCTAATGGAGAGAAGCTGAAAGCATTCCCTCTGAGAACAGGAGCAAGGCAAGGATGCCCTTTATCACCACTCCTATTCAACATTCTGCTAGAAGTCCTAGCTGGAGTAATAAGGTAAGAAAAAGAAATAAAGGGCATCCAAATTGGAAAAGAAGAAGTAAAACTATCCTTATTTGTAAATGATATGATCCTATACATAGAAAACCCCAAACATTCCACAAGAAAACTACTGGAACTAATAGAAAGATTAGTAGAATACAAGATCAACATATAAAAAATCAGTTGGATTTCCATACACCAACAAAGAGAACTTCGGAAAGGAAATCAGGAAAATGATGCCATTTATAATACCGCTTAAAAAGATAAAATACTTAAGCATAAATCTAACCAGGGATGTAAAAGATCTATACAAACAAATCTACAAAACACTATTGCAAGAAACGAAAAGACCAAAAAAAACAACCCCATCGCCGTCGAGTCAATTCTGACTCATAGCAACTCTATAGAACAGAGTAGAACTGCCCCATAGAGTACCCAGGGAGTGCCTGGTGGATTCAAGCTGCCAACCTTGTGGTTAGCAGCTATAGCACTTAACCACCAGGGTCTCCAGAAACCAAGAGTCCTACATAAATGGAAAAATTTGCCATGCTGGTGAATAGGAATACTCAACATTGTGAAAATGTCAATTTTACCAAAAGTGATCTATAGATATAATGCAGTCCTAATCCAAATATCAACAGCATCCTTTAATGAGATGGACAAACTAATTACCAACTTTATATGGAAAGGAAAGAGACCCCAGATAAGCAAAGCATTATTTTAAAACAGAACAAAGTAGGAGGCCTCCCACTACCTGGTCTCAGAACCTACTATACACCCACTGTAGTCAAAACAGGCTGGTACTGGTACAGTGACATACACATAGACCAGTGGGACAAAATTGAGAACCCAGATGTAAATCCATCCACCTCTGCTCAGCTGACCTTTGACAAAGGACCAAAATCCATTAAATGGGGGAAAAGACAGTCTTTTCAACTGGTGCTCGAAAAACTGGATGTCCATCTGTAAAAAAATGAAACAGGACCCATACTTTATGCCATACACAAAAACTAACTCAAAATGGATCACAGACCTAAATGTCAAATGTAAAGCAATAAAGATCATGGAAGAAAACATACAGACAACACTAGGTGTCCTAATACATGGCATAAATACAGCACAAATCATAACTAGCAAGGCACAAACACTGAAAGAGAAATTAGATGATTGGAAACTCCTAAAAATTAAACACTTTATGCTCATCAAAAGACTTCACCAAAAGAGTAAAAAGAGAACCTACAGACTGGGGAAAAAAAATTGTCTGCAACATATCCAACAAGGGTTTAATCTCTAAAATTTATGGAATACTTCAATGCCTCAATAACAAAATGAAAAATAATCCAATTAAAAAATGGGCAAAGGATATGGACAGACACCTCAATGAAGAAGACATTCAGGCAGCTAACAGCCACATGAGGAAACGCTCACAATCATTAGCCATTAGAGAAATGGAAATAAAATCTACAGTGAGATAATACCTCACCCCGACATTACTGGCACGAATGAAAACAGAAAATAACAAATGTTGGAGAGGTTGCAGAGAGATTGGAACTCTTATGCTGCTGGTGGGAATGTAAAATTGTACAACCACTATGGAAAACGATATCCTTTAAAAGCTAGAAATAGAAATATCATACGATCCAGCAATACCACTCTTAGGAATATATCTAGAGAAATAAGAGCCATCACTCAAAAAGACAAATGCACTTCCATGTTCATTGCAGCATTATTCACAATAGCAAAAAGATGGAAAAAACCTAAGCACCCATCAACAGATGAATGGATAAACAAATTATGATACATACAATGGAATACTAAGCAACGATTAAGAACAATGATGAATCCAAGAAACATCTCATAACATGGATGAGTCTGGAGGACATTATGCTAAGTGAAATAAGTCAATCCAATCACAAAAGGACAAATATTGTATGAGACCACTATTATAAAAACCCAAAAAAAGGTTTACAGAAGAAAAAGAAAACAAGAACAATCTTTGATGGCTGTGGGGGATGGGAGGGCTTGGGAGGGGAAATCACTAACTAGATAGTAGACAAGTGTTAACTTTGGTGAAGGGAAAGATAACACACAATATAGGGAAAGTCAGCACAACTCGACCAAGGTAAAGTCATAGAAGCTTCCTAAACACATCCGAACACCTTGAGGGACTGAGTTACTAGGGCTGAGAGCTGGGGCCCATTGTCTTCGGGAACGTCTAGGTCAATTGGCATAACATAGTGCATAAAGAAAATGTTCTCCATCCTACTTTGATGAGTAGTGTCTGAGGTCTTAAAAGCTTGTGAGCAGCCTTCTAAGATACATCTATTGGTCCCATCATGTTCGGAGCAAAGGAGAATGAAGAAAACAAAAGACACAAGGAAAATATTAGTCCAAAGGACTAATGGACCACATGAACCACAACCTACACCAGCCTGAGCCCAGAAGAACTAGGTCATGCCTGGATACCACCACTGACCATTCTGACAGGCATCACAATAGGGGGTCCTGGCAGAGCAGGAGAAAAATGTAGAATAAAATTCAAATTCACACACACACAAAAAAACAGACTTACTGGTCTGACAGAGACCAGAGAAACCCCCGAGCCTATGGGCCCCAGACACCCTGCTAACTCAGAACTGAAGCAACTCTCAAAGTCCATTTTCAGTCAAAGATTAGACAGTCCTATAAAGCAAACAAAAACATAAGTGAAGAAGAACGTGCTTCTTAGTTCAATCAGGCACATGAGACCGAATGGGCAATACCTGCCCAAAAGCAAAGATGAGAAGGCAGGAACGGACAGGAAAACTGAATGAATGGACACAGAGAACCCAGGATGGAAAGGGAAAGTGGGAGAGTGCTGACACTTTGTGGGGATTGCAACCAATGTCACAAAACAATTTGTGTATAAATTTTTGAATGAGAAACTAATTTGTGCTGTAAACTGTCACCTAAAACACAAAATAAAATTAAAACAAAACAGAGGAAAAGAGACAGAAGAATAGAGCCTTTTACCTCCTTAACGGTCTCAGAGGGAAATTTTTTTTTCCAAGTTCTTGCATGAGTAGTTAGAGCACTACTCCTTTACCCCTACAGTGATTTGTGATTGACAACCCATGCACCAATTAAAAAAAGCAAGGAAGATATCCTAGCAAAGGAACATGCCTTCTAGGAAAATCAATAGGTTACTGTACCATCTTAGCCTGGGAATAAAAAAAAAATAGAGGTGAGTTAATATCTAAACTGCAGACACTTTGGAAAACAGCACAATGTTCACAGGCCTGCAATTGGCGAGGCAGTTTTAACTATCAAGAATCAATCTAATCTGGTGGCTGCTGCTAGTGATTGATAGCCACTGTAACTCTTCTCCCAAAGAACCTGTTTGGGAGAGATGTAAAACACAATGCTTGGCATTGATTTGGCAGAAAAATATGCCTTCCTTTTGCAGAGCATGTCTAGCTTAGGTACAATGCTGACACAAATAGCTATTGCAAAGCCATCACGTAATTAGTATGAGTGCCTATCTTTGGAGATGTTTTGAAAACATTAGTGGGTGGAAAGTGACTTCAGTGACCCTATCAGATAACTACAAGAGAGGGGGCTTTTTGGTAACCATGATTTTCCCATCAAATATTGTATAGATACAAGGTTCATATCCTAAATAAATATATGTATTACAGTAGACTTCTTCCACTGCAGCATTGTGTGGGCTGTTCTTTATAAGGGAAGAAGTAATACAACTGAATCGATCAGCAAAGCAGATGTTTCTTCAGTAATAGAGAGGCAGTATGGTGATCTATCCACATTGCCCACATGTTCCCCGAAACTTATATTTTAATAGAGTTGGCTGGTATTATATGTACAGTAAATGGCCAAGGAACAAAATAGAGCTAATTGTACTGTGAAGGGAGCAAGTCCTTGGCATCAGCTGTATTGATGTTTCAGTGGAGCTAAGTGTCCACACTTAGATAAAACATAAGCTCAAATAATTTGAGAGTATCATTCTGCTACAAGGAGAATAGGTCTTTACCAAGTCTCTATATTTTCTCTTTCAAACATCTGAAAAAAGATTTCCTGCAGATGTATTGCTAAGCTCTTTTGAATACCTTCTACAAAGAGAAAATGCTATCAGATGGAAGTAAGTCTCCAAGTTGACAATACTAGGCCTTTCTGATGTTTTAAGACAATAGGAAGAAACTTCGAGGATTTTAGAAGCTTGGAATGGTTTATAAAAGAATATTCTGGATTCCATCTCTATGCCTGAGATCATTTGTCTGAGATAGTGTGGGTGTGATATTGGTTGAAGGCAATGTTTTGGACAAAATTTTCTTTCAAGATCCACTCCAGTCCTATGAATCTATATGTCTATCATTCTACCTGATGTAATATAAATATGCTATACATTGTTGTGTATACATTAGCATTATGGTTGAGTATACATATTCATGTATAAATGACAAGAAGCATGGCTTTTGAAAGATGAAAAAATAAAATGACAGATTATTTGATTCGGACAGAGTAAATTGTAATAACTAGATCCATTCCTATATTGGCTAGTTTGCTTCACATGTAGAAAAATTCTATTCCTTGGCAGTTGGCAATTTCTCCTAGGATGAGAAACACTTCATTGAAGAAGTCAAAAAAGCCACAAAACTGTAAATAATCGAAAGAAATCCACTTCTAGGGCCAAATAGCCTTAGAACTTATTCTTTGAGACAGGTAACAGCACACAAAAACATTTAAGGTTATACTGACATGAGGGAAGATAAGACTGTCAGGTGGCATTAAGTTTAAAAGGTAAAAACAATGTTTTCCTCTTTTAATGCAAAACAGGAAATAGTGTTTGCTTGTTAAGGGAATTATCACTGGAAACCCTTGAAATTTCCATTTGATTTAAACCTCAAATGGAAATAAGAGGTCAATTGTGTTCTTCATTTGAGAGAATTTTGATACTGGACAATTTGAAGAACTGATTACCCCATCTACGCTCCCACAATTTTAGAGAGATAAAAAATTGGTAACAGAACTCAGGAATAGAATAGGTACATCCACAAACTAATTTTCATCCTCCTATTTGGCATTTTAATGTCAATAAAGTTCAGTGTTGTTCAGAAGCCACAATCTTTGCCAATGAATTCATAATTCATAAAAAGCTAATAAGAGTAACATCCACCCAGCACCCATCAAAAGGTAGGGTATATCTACTATCAGTTTCAGAAATATGCTGTCTGCTCAAAGGCACAGTGAGAGGGAGACAGCACAAAATAACTTTCTCTTTTAAAAATATGCAAATTGAGAACAAACAGTGTTTTAAAGTGATTGTGCTGCTTTTGGGTGGTGAATAATTTTCTTGCAACTGGTGAGCCATCTGTGAAACAGAGAGGTCTTGCCTATTCAAAAAGCTGAACTTAATATTTTTAAATTTTCAATAAACAGGTTTTGTTTGAATCCCATAAACAACAAATACTCTAATAAATAACGGCTCATGATATTTATGGATCAAATTAAGCAGAAAGGAAAATAATCTGTCCTTTCAAAATTGTGTTAAACACTGTTGTTGAGAGAGAAAGTACAACACACTCACACCTCTGAGGTCTTTCAGCTGCACCATCTGTGATCAAGTAAGAAACTGGCATAGTTTGGCATTTCTCTTGACCTTGAAAGACTAGCCCTTAAATGAGAAAATCTGGAGGGCTATGTAACCAATGGCATAATTCCTAGATATGCAGCCTTTTGACCATCAAATTCTATCATGAGATTTCATCCCTGAGTCATGTTTCTGAGCTGCTAAATATAGTGCCCATATTTGTGTTAAGTGAAAAGCTGGTTAGTTTAGTGATTCCAAAGACAACAAAACACACTACCTTATTATTACTACCCCAATGTGTACTGGAAAAAGATGTTTTTCATGGATTTTAAGTTCCTTTCCAATCTCCATCAGCCTTCTTCATCTTCAGTGCTATCCATTTCTGTAGAAATAGTGTATTAGTTCAGTTACATTCAAAGCTGCAAGATGTTTAGTGTCTTATCTATGAATGATTACATACTTTAACCATTTATTAACATATTTAAGTTCAGTCAATAGTCTCTGTTGAGCAACTGCTTTTTCCTAGCTAACTAGATTGCTCTATTCTTAAATAAAATAACAGATACTCTATTTAATTCAGAGTCCATCTTTTATAGCCCTTTATAGTCCCCTGTGATTCAAATTAATGAGGTTTAACTACACTTATCTATTAACAGCCAATATGGTGGTCAGCACTATGTTAAAAAAGGAGACAGTCCTATAATCACAGCTTTCCATCTAAATGAGAACAAGTTTGTTATTTAATAGCAAGTAAAATATATCAGCTGTCCTCCTTAAATTAGAGACAGAGATGGTCAGGGCTGAAAGCAATACAAGAAACTGAAATACACTCCCACAAAAATACATACTGTTCCAGTGCTAATTACATTTCTTTCCTTGATGCTTGGACTTTTGTGACTCAAGGTAAGGAGAGGGAGGGAAAAAGTATCAGTAATCCAAGGACTGGGAAAGAGAAGGAGGGGGAGATGAGTAATAAAAAGTAACTTATAAAACTTCCAACAAAGCATTTTTTAGAGAAATAAACATTAGTCGTTTTTGACACAGCAAAACATAACATTTTTTTCTTTGCTCACTTTTTTTTATGATGCTTTAAGTGAAACTTTGCAAATCAAGTCAGTCTCTCATACAAAAATTTATAAACACCTTGCTATATACTCCTAATTGCTCTCCCCCTAATGAGACAGCACACTCCTACCCTCCTCTCTCTCTTTTCCTGTCCATATGGCCAGCTTCTGACCCCCTCTGCCCTCTCATCTCCCCTCCAGACAGGAGATGCCAACATAGTCTCATGTGTCTACCTGATCCAAGAAGCTCACTGTTCACCAGTATCATTTTCTATCCCATTGTCCAGTCCAATCCCTGTCTGAAGAGTTGGCTTTAGGAATGGTTCCTGTCTTGGGCTAACAGAAGGTCTGGGGACCATGACCACCAGGGTCCTTCTAGTCTCAGTCAGACCATTAAGTCTGCATCCCACTGCTCTCCTGTTCCCTCAGGGGTTCTCTGTGGTGTTCCCTGTCAGGGCAGTCATCAGTTGTAGCCGACTACCATCTAGTTCTACTAGTCTCAGGCTGATGCAGTCTCTGGTTTATGTGGCCCTTTCTGTCTCTTGGGCTCATAATTACCTTCTATTCTTGGTGTTCTTCATTCTCCTTTGGTCCACTTGGGATGAGACCAATTGATGCATCTTAGATGGCCGCTTGCTGGAGTTTAAGACCCCAGACGCCACTCTCCAAAGTGTGATACAGAATGTTTTCTTAATAGATTTTATCATGCCAACTGACTTAGATGTCCCCTGAAACCATGGTACCCAAACTCCTGCCCCTGCTATGTTGGCCTTCAAAGCATAGAGTTTATTCAGGAAATTTCGTTGCTTTTGGTTTAGTCCAGTTGTGCTGACTTCTCCTGTACTGTGTGTTGTCTTTCCTTTCACCTAAAATAGTTCCTATCTACTATCTAGTGGATATCCCTCTCTCTCCCTCCCCACTCTCGAAAGCATCAAATAATATTTTCTTCTCTGTTTAAACTATTTCTCAAGATCTTATAATAGTGGCCTTATACAATATTTGCCTTTTGCAACCGACTAATTTCACTCAGCATAATGCCTTCCAGATTCCTCCATGTTATGAAATGTTTCACAGATTCATCACTGTTCTTTATCGATGCGTAGTATTCTGTTATGGGAATATACCATAATTTATTTTGCCATTCATTGGTTGAAGGACATCTTGGTTGCTTACATCTTTTTTTTTAATAATTTTTTATTGTGCTTTAAGTGAAAGTTTACAAACCAAGTCAGTCTCTCACACAAAAACCCATATACACCTTGCTACACACACTCCCAATTACTCTCCCCCTAATGAGACAGCCTGCTCTCTCCCTCCACTCTCTTTTCACGTCCTTTTTGCCAGCTTCTAACCCCCTCCACCCTCTCATCTCCCCTCCAGGCAGGAGATGCCAACCTAGTCTTAAGTGTCCACCTGATCCAAGAAACTCACTCCTCACCAGCATCCCTCTCAAACCCATTGTCCAGTCCAATCCCTGTCTAAAAAGTTGACTTCGGGAATGGTTCTTTTTGCTATTGTAAACAATACTGCAATGAGCATGGGTGTGTATATATCTGTTGCTGTACAGGCTCTTATTTCTCTAGGATATATTCCAAGGGTAGTGGGATTGCTGGATCATATGGTAGTTCTATTTCTAGCTTTTTAAGGAAGTGCCAGATCGATTTCCAAAGTAGTTGTACCATTTTACATTCCCACCAGCAGTGTATAGGTGTTCCAGTCTCTCCACAACCTCTCCAACGTTTATTATTTTGTATTTTTTGGATTAATGCCAGCCTTGTTGGAGTGAGATGGAATCTCATTGTAGTTTTGACTTGCATTTCTCTAATGGCTAATGATCATGAGCATTATCTCATGTATCTACTAGCCACCTGAATGTCTATTTTAGTGAATTGCCTGTTCATATCTTTTACCCTTTTTTAAATTGGTTTATTTGTCTTTTTGTAGTTGAGTTTTTGCAGTATCGTGTAGATTTTAGAGATCCGGCACTGATAGGAAATGTCATAGCTAAAAACTTTTTCCCAGTCTGTAGGTAACATTTTTTACTCTTATGGTGAAGTTTTTGGATGAGCATAGGTGCTTGATTTTTAGGAGCTCCTAGTTATCTAAAAAAAAAAAAAAAATTTTTTTTTTTTTAGTTATCTAGTTTTTCTTCTGCACTGTTAGTAACATTTTGTATACTGTTTATGTCATGTATTAGGGCTCCTAACATTGTCCCCATTTTTTCTTCAATGTTCTTTATCGTTTTAGAGTTTATATTCAGGTCTCTGATCCATTTTGAGCTCGTTTTTGTGCATGGAGTGAGGTATCAGTCCTGTTTCATTTTTTTGCAGATGGATATCCAGTTATGCCAGCACCATTTGTTAAAAAGACTGCCTTTTCCCCATTTAACTGATTTTGGGCCTTTGTCAAATATCAGGCACTCACATGTGGATGGATTTATGTCTGGATTCTTAATTCTGTTCCATTGGTCTATGTATTTGTTGTTGTACCAGTACCAGGCTGTTTTGACTACTGTGGCGGTATAATAGGTTCTAAAATCAGGTAGAGTGAGGCCTCCCACTTTGTTCTTCTTTTTCAGTAATGCTTTACTTATCTGGGGCTTCTTTCCCGTCCATATGAAGTTGGTGATTTGTTTCTACACCTCATTAAAAAATGCCATTTGAGTTTGGATGGGAATTGCATTGTATCTATAGGTTGCTTTTGGTAGATTAGACATTTTTAGCATGTTAAGTCTTCCTATCCATGAGCAAGGTATGTTTTTCCACCTATGTAGGTCTCTTTTGGTTTCTTGCAGTAGTGTTTTGTAGTTTTCTTTATATAAGTTTTTTACATCCCTGGTAAGATTTATTCCTAAGTATTTTATCTTCTTGGGGGATACTGTAAATGGTATTGATTTGGTGATTTCCTCTTTGTGTTCTTTTTGTTGGTGTAGAGGAATCCAACTGATTTTTATATGTTTATTTGTGTCCTGATACTCTGCTGAACTCTTCTATTAGTTTCAGTAGTTTTCTTGAGGATTCTTTAGTGTTTTCTGTATCTAAGCTCATGTCATCTGCAAATAGAGATGCTTTTACTTTTTTCCTTGCCAGTATGGATGCCGTTTATTTCTTTATCTAGTCTAATTGCTCTGGCTAGGACCTCCAGCACAATGTTGAATAAGAGTGGTGATAAAGGGCATCCTTGTCTGGTTTCCATTCTCAGGGGGAATGGTTTCAGACTCTCTCCATTTAGGATGATGTTGGCCGTTGGCTTTGTATAAATGCCCTTTATTATGTTGAGGAATTTTCCTTCTAGCCCTATTTTGCTGAGAGTTTTTATCATGAATGAGTGTTGAACTTTGTCAAATGCCTTTTCTGCATCAGCTAATGAAATCCTGTGATTCTTGTCTTTTGATTTATTTACACGATGGATTACTTTAATTGTTTTTCTAACGTTGAACCATCCCTGCATACCTGGTACGAATCCCACTTAGACATGGTGAATTATTTTTTTGATATGTTGTTGAATTCTATTGGCTAGAATTTTGTTGAGGATTTTTGCACCTAAGTTCATGAGGGATATAAGTCTGTAATTGTCCTTTTTTGTGGTGTCTACTTAGTTTTGGTATCAGGGTTATGCTGGCATCATAGAATGAGTTTGGAAGTGTTCTGTCCTTTTCTGTGCTCTGAAATACCTTTACTATTAGTGCTGTTAACTCTTCTCAGAAAGTTTGAGAGACCTCTGCAGTGAAGCTGTCCAGGCCAGGGCATTTTCTTCATTGGGAGTTTATTGATTACCTTTTCAATGTCTTCTTTTTTTATGGGTCTATTTAGTTGTTCTACCTCTGTTTTTTACCTGTTTGTGTTAGTTTAGGTAGGTAGTGTGTTTCTAGGAATTCACCCGTTTCTTCCAGGTTTTCAAATTTGTTAGAGTAAAATTTTTCATAGTAATCTGATATGATTCTTTTAATTTCAGTTGGATCTGTTGTAATATCACCCAACTCATTTCTTATTCGGGTTATTTGCTTCCTCTCTTGTTTTTCTTTTGTCAGTTTGGCCAATGGTTTATCAACTTTGTTGATTTTTTCAAAGAACCAGCTTTTGGTCTTGTTAATTCTTTCAGTTTTCCTGTTTTATTCAATTCTGCTCTCATTTTTATTATTTGTTTTCTTCTGGTGCCTGAGGGTTTCTATTGTTGCTCTCTTTCTCTTTATTCAAGTTGTAGGGATAATTCTTTGATTTTGTCTCTTTCTTCTTTTTGTATGTGTGCATTTACTGAAATAAATTGATCTCTGAACACTGCTTTCGCTGTGTCTCAAAGGTTCTGATATGAGTGTTTTCATTCTCTTTGGATTCTATGAATTTCTTTATTCCATCCTTAATGTCTTCTATGACCCAGTCTTTTTTGAGCAGGGTTTTGTTCAGTTTCGAAGTGTTTGATTTCTTTTCCCTCCTTTTTCTGTTATTGATTTCTACTTTTATGGCCTTATGGTCAGAGAAGATGCTTTGTAATATTTCAATGTTTTGGATTCTGCTAAGGCTTGCTTTATGACCTCATATGTGGTCTATTCTAGAGAATGTTCCATGTGCACTAGAAAAGAAATTATACTTTGAAGCTGTTGGGTGGAGTGTTCTGTATATGTCTATGAGGTCAAGTTGGTTGACTGTGGTATTTAGATCATCTGTATCTTTATTGAGCTTTCTGGATGTCCTGTCCTTCACCAAAAGTGGTGTGTTGAAGTCTCCTACTATAATTGTGGAGCTATCTCACTTTTCAGTGCTGTTAGAGTTTGTTTTATGAATCTTGCAGCCCTGTCATTGTGTGCATAAATATTTAATGTGGTTATATCCTCCTGGTATACTGTTCTTTTAATCATTATATAGTGTCCTTCCTTATCCTTTGTAGTGGATTTATTTTTAAAGTCTATTTTGCCAGAAATTAATATTGCCAGTCCTGCTCTTTTTTGTCAACTCGAAGGCACTGGGTTTTTTCTTTTTTGGCTCTTTTTTAATTGTTGTTTGCTTGGTATATTTTTTTCCATCCCTTGAGTTTTAGTTTTTCTGTGTCTCTAAGTCTTAGGTGTGTCTCTTGTAGGCAGCATATAGACGGATCGTGTTTTCTAATCCATTGTGCAGTTAGTCCATTTACATTCAGCATAATTATGGATAGGTATGAATTTAGTGCTGTGATTTTGATGTCTCTTTTGTGTGTTGTTGACAATTTCTTTTTCCCACTTAATTTTTTTGTGCTGAGTAGTTTATCTTTATATATTGTCTTTTCCTCTTATTCGTTGTTGTTGGTTTTGTTTCTGCTGAGTTTCTATTTTTTTCTTGTATTGTATTTTGATGTCTAGGATAGTTGTTCTCCTTTGTAGTTACCTGAATATTTACCACTATTTTTCTAAATTTAAAACTAACTTTTATTTCTTTATATCGTTTTGTCTTCCTCTCCATGTGAAAAATCTATGACTACATTTCTCGATACCTCTTTATTGTTTTAATGTTGTCTTCTTTTACATAATCACATCACTGTTTCCCTGTTTTGAGCATTTTTTTATCTTGATTTATTTTTGTGATTTCCCTGTCTTGGTTGACATCTGACTGCTCTGTCCAGTGTTCTAGTCTTGGGTTGATGCCTGATATTATTGATTTCCTAACCAAAGAACTCCCTTTAATATTCTTGTAGTTTTGGTTTGATTTTTACACATTCCCTAAACTTCTGTTTATTTGGAAATGTCCTATTTTCACCTTCATATATGAGAGGCAGTTTTGCTGGATGTATGCTTCTTGACTGGCAATTTTTTTTTTCCTTCAATGCTTTATATAAGTCATCCCATTGCCTTCTGGCCTGCATGGTTTCTGCCATGTAGTCCAAGCTTATTCTTATTGACTCTCCTTTGTAGGTGACTTTTCTTTTATCCCTAGGTGCTCTTAAAATTCTCTCTTTGTCTTTGGTTTTGGCAAGTTTGATTATAATATGTCTTGGTGACTTTTTAAAAAACTCTACCTTATGTGGAGTTCGATGAGTATCTTGGATTGATATCTTATCATCTTTCACGATATCGGGGAAGTTTTCTGCCAAGAAATCTTCAACAATTCTCTTGGTATTTTGTGTTATCCCTCCCTGTTCTGGTACTCCAATCACTCATAGGTTGTTTCTCCACATAGAGTCCCACATGATTCTTAAGGTTTCTTTATTTTTTAATTCTTTTATTTGTTTTTTCTTCAAATATTTTGGTGCCAAGTGCTTTATCTTCAAGTTCACCAATTCTGCCTTCCACTTGCTCAATTCTGCTCCTCTGACTTTCTATTGAGTTGTCTAATTCTGTAATTTTATTCTTAATTGTCTGAATTTCTGATTGCTCTCTGTGGATTTTTCCAGCTTATTAAATTTTTCATTATGTTCCTGAATAATCTTTCTAATTTCTTCAATTGCTTTATCTGTGTGTTCCTTGGCTTGTTCTGCATATTGCCTGATGTCCTTCCTGATGTCTTGAAGGGTTCTGTATGTTAATCTGTCATAATCTGCACTCGATAATTCCAGGAAGGCACTATCATCTAGAAGATCCCTTGATTCTTTGTTTTGAGAGCTTGTTGAGGCTATCATGGTCTGTTTCTTTATGTGACTTGATATTGACTGTTGTCTCCAAGCCTTCTATAAGTTATCGTATTAGTTTATCTTATGTTTGCTTATCGTATTGTAGCTTCTTGCTTTGTTTTGTTTTGATATGCCCAGATGGGTTGCTTGAGTGTGCTAGCTTGATTATTTTCACCTTTGAAGTTCTGAGGTCCTGTCCCCAGACGGCCTGAGCTGTTATCAGGTATATCAATCTAGGATTCCATTCACTTTTCTTGTATGAATTCAGCTCAGGTGTCCACGTAGCTGATCATCAAGTGTGTGGTACAGGCTCTGTTCTACAGTCTTAGAGGGGCAAGGGTGATTGGTGTGCGTACCAGTATCTGGTTGCAGCAGGGGTCACACTCTGAACAAGGCAGGTGGCTGAGAATCATCTCCCAAGTGTCTCTGAGGAAAGCGTGTCCATGTTCCCTAGACCGTACAGGTGGGTGGGTTCTGCAGACAGCGTGGGCACCCAATGTTTTTGGTTGCAAGGACTGGGAGGTATCAGTTACCCTTGGACGCGTGTCGCGTGTGGCTGGGTGACCTGAGTGGAGCCGCCAGTCCTTAGGCCCCTGATGTGGGTCGGTGAGGACCCTATTTAATAGGCAAAGCAGTGTCAAACATCAAACATCCACCTTCTTCACTGCACAGCTGAAACAGCTGTAGTCCACAAAAAAGGGCCTATTCTGAAATGGGCCCACACAGGTCCATGCAGAGGGGAAAGGTACTCAAAGTCCACGGACTGTTTATGCCTGGACAGGAGCTTCTTCTGTCCTGTGCTCCCCAGGTTAGTGGAGCTAGCAAATTATCTTTTCCCCCAATTGCAAATTTACTCCTTCTCCAATGCTGGGAGGATGGCTCTAGGCACTCAACAGGGTCTATCTCAGCCTCAGGGAAATCAACAGCCACTGAAGCTGGCTTGGGGTGGGGGGGTGTGGTAAAATATTTGCAAGTACTTAGCTTTTGCTGAGAGTGCCGTTATTCTCTGGTTCCAGAGGTGTGAGTAGGCTGTGTGGCTGGCTCCTTCTCACTGAGAAACTGCAGCTGAATACTAGTACCAGTCTGCCCCAGCTGCTCCCGGGAATGGTGCCTGAGGACCCCCGCAATTCAGTTTCCGTAACTCCTCTCCACTTCTAAACTGTCTCTTCCTCCTCTGCCGCTCAGTTCATTTTCTAACTTTGCCTTTGATTTTCAGGGCTCCTAGCTTGTCATAAATATACTCGTTTCCTTTGTTTTTTCACATCTTTGTTGTAAGAGGGCTCACTGGAAGTGTCTGTCTATTCCGCCATCTTGACCCCACCTCCAATATGACATATTTTAAATTCACAGGTTAGCAAACATTTGAAAGTAAAACTTTGAACTTGTTAGCAAAGTGGTTATGATTGACATATTTCTTCATGAATGAATGAGATGGTGGTATGAGGCAGACTTTTTGTTTTGTTTTGTCTTGTTTTCATTTTGGAATTCCCAATCAACACCAACTTGGTGACTGAGCCATAGTAGGTACTCAAAAAACTTTGTGGAATGGATGGGGGAGTAAAAAGGAAATGGAAATCAATGATGATGGAAAGAGATATGGAAAAGGGAGAGAAGCAAACAGAGAAGCCACAGTCAAGTTTAACCCACATAGAAGCCATCAAAGAAGCATGCAAGCAAGCACATGGACCCACCCTCACTTCCAGGACACCATCAATGCTTTTACTATTTCAAGTCCTCACATAATCCAAATTTTTTACTAAAAATCTGATAGTTTCCTTTCTCTTAACGTATATAAACAGTTCTTAGAGTATTCAACGGATATTGTAATTAATTACTCCATGAAATATTAGTTTTTATCCAATTACAATAAATACTTACTGTTTAGAATTTTCTGAGTAATCCAGCAAAATCTCCAATCTTCCAACATGTGTTACTCTTAAATATTAACTTCAGTGTCAGAAGGATAAAGAATCTGTATTTTCTATGGAACTTTCTAAATAGAAATTGGAATTTAGACTTTTGGCAATAAACAAAGCTCACTGACCACTATCCTAGTTCTGAGAAGCAGTAGCTATCTGTCATGAACTAATATTTCAACTCACCTGACATATCCTTTGTAAAAAGCCTTTTGTAAATATTTGATAAATTGGGGAATATAAAACTTCAATCAGTGAATCCAGCCCAGACCTTCCCAGAAGGAAAGAAAAATAAAATATGAATATGTCTATGCACTCACACTTAAATACACATCACATTGAATTATACCTATGAAAATTATAGCTGACCAATAATTTTCTACATTTATTAAGTATATTTAAGACTGTTGGGGTACAAGGGTAAGAACAGCAGCCTCCAAACTTTACAAATATATGAACAAAAAAGCCCAAACCAGTTGCCATCGAGTGGATTCCGACTCATAGCGACCCTATAGGTCAGAGTAGAACTGGCCCATATGGTTTCCAAGGGGCACCTGGTGGATTTGAATTGCCAGCCTTTTAGTTAGCAGCTGTAGCTCTTAACCACTATGCCACCAGGGTTTCCACAAATATATGAGACTTAAACTATGAATTTGCTACAAACCATGTTTTCATAACTCAGCATTTGTCCAGAGCAAGACACCCGATGATTTTTTTAGCCTCGAGCTTTGCTTTATGTCAGTAGTTTTTAAAACTAGTAATCAAAAAAAAATGCAAGAGCAGGAGAGAAAGTGGGGAAATAATAAATAAGGAAAAAGAAAGGAGACATTCAATGGGCTCAAGGCAGAGTGATTAGAAGCATGTCTGAAGTGAAACAGGCCCAGGCCAGAATCTCACATCTGACATTGACTGGATTCAAAACATAAGCAAGGTATCTATCTCCATGCCTTTTGAGTTTCCTTTCCATCAGTGAGCTGGGACAGTGATGCCCACCTTGCAAGATAATTGTAAGAATTTAAGACTGTTTCTCTATTGATCTATCGATCGATCAATCGATCGATCTATCGATCTACCTATCGCTCTACCTATCATCGATCTACCTATCGATCGATCTACCTATAGATCTATCTATCATCTATCTGTCTGTCTATCTATCATCTATCTATCTATCTGTCTGTCTGTCTATCATCTATCCCTCTGTCTATCTGTCATCTGTCTTTCTGTCTGTCTGTCTGTCTATCATCTATCTGTCTGTCTATCATCTATCCATCTATCATCTATCTGTCTATCTATCATCTATCTATCATCATCATCTATCATCTATCTATCTATCCATCTATCTATATTTCACAGTGATTACCATACAGTGGATGTTCAGTTAATCTAGCTATTATTAGTATTATCATTACTACTGTTATTACTATGATTATCATTATTACAACAGCCTGTTATACCTGGCAGAGAGTAAGTAGTATGGAAAGCAAATGCTGGCATGCCCTAAAGGGGCAGTTAAATTTGGATCCAGGCAAGTTCAATCCTTGTGTTTAATCCTTTAGTTTATTTATCTAACCAAACTGATTAAAGTTTAATAGTATCTCATGTTGATATATCCCTTTATAATTTTCAAAGGACTTTCAAAAAACATACATTGCACTTTGAATTATTTTCAACGTTTTTTGTCTATTCTTTCATTCTGACAATATATTATTCTGAGGTAACACAATATTACATTTAACATTATCAAATTATGAAACAACAAACATGGAAAATTTTTAGTCCTAATCCCTCATTCGACATAGGAAAAAAATAAGGCCTAGGAAGGTTGAAATAACTTGCCCAAAGCCACATAAAAATCCATAAATTCTGAAACATTTGTAATAAATAAAAGTAAATAAATATCAACAAAAGCCATCATAAGAAAACAGTTCCAAGTCGAACCAATAGGCCAACCATTCTAAATAATATTAAATACAAAAACAAATTCAAAACAACAAAAAGAGTGGACAGCTTCTCAGATCATGTTTGCAATGCAATGTAGGTCTGCAACTAAGTATATTAATGTCCATAGCACAAGTACATTATGCTGGTACACAGATGAGTACATTCTGTGTCTATGTCACAAATATTTCCAAAGCCATATTTAGAACTGTGTTTAAAGTCATGATGATCTTTAAATCTTGTATATTATCTTACGTGGATGTAGAGGTATTCCACAAACATTTGAATTGATCAGGCTTTTAATTTTTATGTAGCTCAATTTTGAGCAGTTTCTTTATTCCTATAGTATAGCACTAGGAATAGAAATGCAAGCCTGTAAATTTACTTTGGGGTATACCTTTTAATATAGTACGCACCAATTTTTTTCAGTTTGTTGATCATTCGGTGATATAAATATTTAATGACATTTTTATCTCATCTTTTATTTGCCCCCAAGGAAAAAAAAACAGAATTAATACAAAGCTATAATCCTCTTAATATCCAGGGTTTTAAAAATTATAAATAAAATATTCATTCACAACAGAAACAAAAGTGTAGAAAGCAGTACCACATTGTATGTATAAACATTTAAATGATTAATTCACAGACTACTTAAAGATTCTTAAATATCAAAACTCATGCAATAAAACTACTTTTTATTACAAACGTTTTACTATTCAATAGTGTTTGGAATATGGGTATCTGATTCATCTCCTAATACAAATAAAGCCCTAATTCACACAAAGAAACTGATGTTTTGAGTAATCTCAATGTATGTTTTCCAAGCTCCGAGTATAGTCTCAGGCACACAGTAGGTGCTCAATAAATATGTCTTCATGACAGTGATGATGATGATGCTAATAATGATGATGGAACTCAAACATTTCAAGACAGTTGTAGTTGGTAACACTAAAGTGCCATTTAAGTTTGCTCAATGAGTACTAACCGAAAAAAAAAAAAAAAAACCGAAGGCTCCCATTAAAAGCATAGAGTTCATTAAGATAAAGTTAGCATAAGGTCCTTTTAAGAATTGCTTTGAACATTTAGTCTTTTCATGTTTAAAACCCTAGTTTAGTTTTACCTCTCAGAAACCTAACACATGCGATGACAGCTGCTACAGGATTTCAGAGAAACTGATTGACAAAATGAGAATGTTCACAGCATGTTGGACTCTTAACCAAAATTGACGTCAGCGATCGACCAAAAATCTGAAATATATCAGGCAACTCTCCAGATGTTTCACAGAGAAGGTAACACCACTCAAGATGCCCTCTGAGAGAGCCACTATCCCTGTTACCCATAGATTAAGTAAAATAAAGCTCTAACAGTACCCATAGATGGAAGGGAAAACACACTGATAAAGATTAATATTATCATGTTAGGGGTTGATCGAATGTGTTGGCGGGTTTTTTTTTTTTAATAGTGGCAAAACATATCACAAAAAGTTTACTGTTTCAACCATTCTTAAGTGTATAATTCAGTGACATTAATCACATTCACCACGCTGTGCCACTGTTACCACTATCCATTTCAAAAACAACAAAAAACTCCATTACTCAAACAGAAACCGAATACCCCTTAAACAATGTCCCCATTTTTGCCTCCCCTTATCCACTTTTTTTTTAATCCACTAGTAACCACCAATAAACTTTTGTCTGTACGCATTTTCCTAGTCTAGATATTTCATATAATTGGAATCATGCACTATTTGTCCTTTGGAGTGTGACTTAATTAATTTAGAATAATGTTTTCAAGGTTCGTGCATATCTTAGCATGTATCGGATCTTCATTTCTCTTTATGGCTAATATTTCATTGTACATATATAACATATTTTGTTTATCCATTTATTTGTTGATGGACATTTAGGCTGTTTCCACGTTTTGGCTATCGCGAATAATGCTACAATAAACATTGGTGTACAAGTTTCTGTTTGTATCCCTGTTTTCAAGTCTCTTAATGTATGCCTAGGAGTGGAATTGCTGGGCCATACGATAATTCTATATTTGATTTTTCCGGGAACTGTCAAACTGTTTTCCACAGCATCTGAACTATTTTTCATTCTTACCAGCAATGGATGAAAGTTCCAATTTCTCCACATTCTCTCCAACACCTGTTATTTTCCCTTTTTTCTTCTAATAGACATCCTAAAAACTAAATCCTAGTGGGAGTGAAATGATATCTCATTGTGGTTTTTATTTGCATTTCTCTAATGACTAATGAAGGAGCCCTTGTGGACAATGGTTAAGCACTCAGCTGATAACTGAAAGGTCGGTGGTTCGAACCCTTCAGCAGCTCCAAGGAAGGAAAGACCTGGTGATCTGCTCCCTCAAAGATTATAGCCTAGGAAACCCTATGGGAAGGTTCTACTCTGTTCTATAGGGTCGATATGAGTGGGAATTGACTCGAGGGCACACAACAACAATAATGACTAATGATATTGTCATTATAATATATAAGTTCATTATATGCCATACATATTAAGCTCTTACCAGGTATATGATTCCCAAATATTTTCTCCCATTCTGTAGTTGCCTCTTCACTTTCTTGGAAAAATTCTTTGATGTGAAAAAGTTCTTAATTTTGATGATGTCCATTTTATCTATTTTGTCTTTTGTTGCTCATGCTTCTGGTGTCATATGCAAGAATTGTCAAAAACTAGATCCTGAAGCATTATTCCTATGTTTTCTTCTAAGATTTTTAGTTTTAATTCTTATATTTAGATTCTTGATCTATTTTGAGTTAAATTTCTCTATATGGTGTGAGGTATAGGTCCAACTTTATTCTTTTGCATATGGAAGCCCAGTTGTTTCAGCAGCATTTATTGAAATGACTATTCTTTTAATATTAAATGAACTTGGCACTCTTGTAAAAAATCATTTGACCATAAACATATGGGTTTATTTCTGGATCTGCAACTCTTTCATTGGTCTGTAGGTCTGCCGGTACCACACTGTTTTGCCTACTGTAGCTTTATAGTACATTTTAAAATTGGAAAGTGTGAGTCCTACTTTGTTGTTTTCCAAAATTACTTTGGCTGTCCAGGGCCCCTCCAATTCCATATGAATTTGAGGGTTGGCTTTTTCATTTCTGAAATAAAGGCTGTTGGAATTTTGATAGGGATTGTGTTGAATCTATAGATGACTTTGGGTATTATTGACATCTTAACAGTATTGACTCTTCCAATCCATGAACACAGTCATCTTTCCATTTATTTAAGTTTACTTTCTTTCAGCAATGTTTTATAGTTTCCAGTGTTCAAGTCTTTCACATACCTGGTCAAATTTATTCCTAGTTTGTTTGTTTGTTTTAATTCTTTTTGATGCTACTGCAAATGGAGTTTTTTTCTTAATTTCCTTTTTCAGATAGTTCATTGCTGTTGTAACAAAAACAACTGATTTTTATGGATTGATCTTATATCTTGTGACTTTGCTGAATTCATTTATTGGCTTTAGTAACTTTCTTCTGGATTCAGTGGGGTTTTCTATATATAGGATCATGTCATCTGCAAATAGGGATAGTTTTATTTCTTCCTTTTTCTTTCCCAAGTACTGTTGAAAAGCAGTGATGAATTAGGTATCCTTGTCTTGTTCTTGTCCTTAAATGGAAAGCCTTTAGTCCTTCTCCATTAAGTATGATGTTAGCTGTGGGTTTTCTATAACTGTCCTTTATTATGTTGAGTAATTTCTCTTCTATTCCTAGTTTGTTGAGTATTTTTATCACAAAAAGGTATTGAATATTTTCAAATGACTTTTCTACATCATTTGAGATGATTATGCAGTTCTTTTCCTTCATTCTATTAATGTGGTGTGTTACATTGTTCCATTGATTGATTTTATTATGTTGAACCACCATTGCATACCTGGGATAAATATCAATTGGCCATGGTGTAAAATTATTTTAATATGCTGTTGAATTCAGTTAGCTAATATTTTGTTGAGGATATTTGCATGTATGTCCATAAAGAATATCGGTCTGTAGTTTTCTGTGGTCTTGTGGTCTGGCTTTGGGATCCAAGTGGTGGTAACCTCGTGTTCCCTCCTCTTCTGTTTTCTGGAAGAGTTTGAGATTGGTGTCAATTCTTTAAATGTTTTGTAGAATTCCCCGTGATGCCATCTGGTCTTGGATTTTTCTTTGTTGGGAGATTTTTGTTAATTGACCCAATCTTTTCAAGTGTTTTGGATCTGTTTAGATTTTCTATTTCTTCTTGAGTCAATGTAGATAGTTTATATGCCTCTACAGATTTATTAATTTTTTTTCTAGGTTTTATAATTTGTGGGCATACTATTGCTCACAGTATTATCTTATGATCTTTTTTATTTCTGTAAGGTTGGGAATAGTGTCCTCGCTTTCATTCCTGATTTTAGTTTTTCACATCTTCTCTTTTTTTCTTGTCAATTTAGCTAAAGGTTTGACCATTTTATTAATCTATTCAAAGAACCAACTTCTAATTTCTTTTATTCTCTCTATCGTTTTTTCTATTCTCTATTTCAATTATCTTGCTCTGATCATTGTTATTTTCTTTCTTCCAGTAGCTTTTGGCTTACTTTGCTCTTTTTTTTCTAGTTCCTTAAGTTTAAAGTTAGGTTATTGATTTGAAATCTTTCTTCTTTTTTGATGTAGAGATTTACTGATATAAATTTCACTCTATGGTTTGCCTTTGCTGTATCCCATAAGTTTTAGTATGTGGTACTTTTATTTTTATTCCTCTATAAGTATTTTTTAATTTCCTTTTTGGTTTCTTCTTTGAACCATTGGTAGTATGATAGTACACTATTTAATTTCTACATATTTGAGTAATCTCCAGTTTTCCTTCTGCTATTTATTTCCGGTTTCATCCCAATGTGGTCAGAGAACTTACTTTGCATGATTTCAATCTTTTAAAAATGAATTGAGATTTGTTTTGTGATCTAGCATATGTTCTATTCTGGAGTATGATCCATGTGCACTGGAGAAGAATTTGTATTGTGTTGGTATTGGGTGGAGTGTTCTATATATGTCTGTTAGGTCTAGTTGGTTTATAACTAGTAACCAGTTGCTCTCAAGTTGATTCCAACTCATGGTGACCCTATGCTTGTCAAAGTAAAAATGTGCTCCATAAGGTTTTCAATGGCTGATATTTTGGGGAAGTAGAACACCAGGACTTTCTTCTGAAGTGCCACTGGGTGGACTCAAACCACCAAACTTTCAATTGGTTGCTGAGTGCTTAACCATTGTGCAACCCAAGGACTCCAGTTGGTATATAGTGCTGTTAAAATCCTGTTTTTCTGTATAGATCTTCTATCTAGATACTCTAGCCATTATTGAGAGTGGTGGATTGAAGTTTTCGGCTACTATATTGGAACTGTCTATTTCTCCTTTAAATTCTGTCAGTGTGTCGTATCCTTTTGGGCTCTGACATTAGGCATATATATATATATATTTATAATTGTTATATCTTCTTGATGAATTGACCTTTTTATCATTATATACTGCCTTCCTTTGTCTCCTGTAACAGCTTTTGGCTTAAAGTCTATTTTCTGTGATATTAATATAACCACTTCAGCTCTCTTATGGTTTCTCTCATGGTTTGCATGAAATTTTTTTTCCATCCTTTCACGTTCAAACTATTTGTATCTTTGGGTCTAAAGTGTGTCTCTTGTAAAAAGAATACAAATGGTTTTTTTTTTATCTAAACTGTCAATCTCTCTCTTTTAATTGGAAAAATCAGTCCATTCACATTTAAATTAATTATCAATAAAGGACTGCTATTTGTTTTCTGTGTGCCTTATACCTCTTTGCCCTGATTCCCTTGAATTCTTCTCCTTTTTATGTATTTTGTTGATATTTTGTAGTGAACCATTTTTATTCCCTTCTCATTTCCTTTTGTGCATTTTTTTAAATATATTCTCTGTGGTTCCCACTGGGATTGCATTTAACATCCTAACCTTATAATAATCTAGTTTAAACTGATACCAATATAACTTTAGTTAAATTCTATTCCTATACTGTTTCTCTCCGTTTTATTTTTTAATAACAAAGTATATCTTTATATATTATTAGACCAACAATATAAATTTTAATTCTGTCTTATTCATTTTTATTTTAAATTATGTAGGTATAGGGCAAAATGACCAGAGTTACTAACCAAAAATACCATGAAACTGGCCTTTATATTTTCTCATGAAATTACTTTTACTGGAATCTTTTTATTTATTTATTTTTCTTTGTGCAACATTGAGCTGCTGCTTAGTGTTCTTAACTTTCACCCTGAAAGACACCCTTTTGAATTTCTTGTGGGACAGGTCTCTTTGTAATAAACTCACTCAGGTTTTATTTGTCTGTGAATGTCTTAATTTTGCCTCATATTTGAAGTACAATTTTGCCGGTTATAGAATTCTTGGTTGACAGCTTATTTTTCTTTCATCACTTTAAATATATCATTCCACTTCCTTCTGGCCTCCAACGTTTCTGAGGAGAAATTGGCGCTTAATCTTATTGAAAATCTCTTGTATCTGACAATTCTTTTCTCTATTGCTTCTTTTGGCCAGCAGTTCAAATTCACCAGCCACTCTTTGGAAACCCTATGGGGCAATTCTACTCTGTCCTGTGAGATCACTATGAGTCTCATTGACCCAACAGCAACAGGTTTTGTTTTTGTTTTTTTGTTTTAAGATTCTCTCTTATCTTTGGTTTTCAAAAGTTTGATTATAGTGTGTCTTGGTGTGAATCTCTTTGGGTTTATCTTACTTGGAGTTCATTGAGCTTCTAGGATTTGTAGACTTATATCCTTCATCAAAACTGGAAAGTTTTCTGTCACTACTTCTTTAAATATTCTTTCTATTATCTCTCCCTCTTTTGTTTCTGGGATTCTCATTATGCATATGTTGGTGTCCCATAATTCCATTAAGCTGTGCACATTTCTCTTTACCCTTTTCCCTTGCTGTTACTCAGACTCAATCATTTTAGTTGCTTTATCATCTAGTTCACTGATTCTTCTGCCAGCTCAAATCTGCTTTTTAAGTCCAATAAATCTTTTGGTTCTTTTTTTTATAGTTTTTAATCTTTTTATGGAAATTCTTGTTTTGTTCCTGTATGACTTTCCAGTTATCATTTAATTCTTTCTGTGTTTTCCATTAGTTCTTTGAGCATATTTAATATTTTTGTTTTAGTCTTCTAGTACATCTATTATCTGGGATTTCATGGGGACAATTTCTGTTACTTCATTTTGTTCTTTTGATTGGATCATCTTTTCTTATTTCTCTGTATGCCTTGTGATTTTGTGGTTGTTGAAACTGGCAAATTTGAATAATATTATGTGGTAACTCTGGAACTCAGATTCTTCCCCTTCACCAGAGATTGAATTGTTTTTAAGTGTTGAAAGGTGTCATAGTCCATCTGCTCAGCAACATCCCCTAGCTGTTTTTGAAATGACTGCCCTCCAAGATGTGCATGGACACTGAGGACACTGTTCTTCAGCCCATGCCCAACTAGTGTTTCAAAAGAGATATCTTTGTACTCCAGGTGAAAAACAGAAAATATCTTATTCTCCCTGTTCACAGGGATTGCTGTGGTTACTTTATGAAGGCTGTTACCAATTGTTTGTTTAATAACTTTTCAAAGATATTTCCACAAAGTGTGTATACCAATTCTTTTTCCTCTGCAGTCAGCCAGTGGTTAACAATTTCACCGAGAGAGAGTGTTGGCCCTGTAAATTTCTGCCTCTAGGAGAAGGCATTCTACAAGAGTGCCAAAACTACAAAAATGGTCTGCAACCATCCCTTAGGGTACTGCCAGACCAACCCAATTGTGTGAACTGTACTACCCCAAATTCTTGAAGGACAAGGTTCCCCTGCCTTCCCTAGCACCAATTAGCCACTCTAGGAACACAGGTTGCCATCCCCATTACTGTGATGGGGATGAGGAATGGGGGATGGTAGCCAGTTGGCAAATGTGGTCACCTAGGAAAGATCAGCAGTCTGTCCTTTCATCAAGCATTCCTCTGGTTGGTTTAAGTATCCAATCAGGTGCCAGATTTCAGAAAAAGTTGGTTTCAATTGTTCTTTCCAGTGTAATTGTTTTGGTGTAGGGACTGACCTCTTTGAGCTTCCTACTCCCCCATTTTGCATGACATCACTCCATTATTAGTGGTTTTAATGGCCATATTTAAAAACAATCAACTGGAATATTTAATTGTAGATTACCCTGCCCTAAATTTTCTTAATATTTATTTAATCATCCTTTCTTTTCTAGTCTTCAAAGTAAAATATCTATTGTGAGGACCTTTCAGATCATTTTTACTGTCACATTGTCCAAATAAATAGCCAAGCTGACTTTCCTTCAAAATGTGTTCCTTTCCAACTTATATCCTATTCAAAAAGATCAAATGTAGTTATATTTATTAAACAAAAAGCAAAATAAAATTCTAGCACACTGCCTGACATATGTTGCTATGTCATTGAGTGAATATGTGATACTACATGTAGTCACCTCCCCAGTGACCCCCTCATTCACAGTGTTCAAGGGTGTTGTCTGATATTGACATGACTGTGAGATGCCCTGCAGTTTAAGTCCCTGTCTCAACATTATGCACTAGTCTTTATTCTGATATCCTGGGAAAGCACTCATGATCTCTAGGCCCTCTTGCATTGTGAGGTGGTCTCTGAGAATATAATTGAGTTGCTTAATCTGTAATATTTTCCACTTCTAACATACACTTAAAATTGCTAAAAGTTCCTTAAAATTCCCCACTTAGGTGGTTTTGTTATTTATCTTCAGTGAAAAACATTGAAAGTGGTTTAAATCAACATTCAATTAGAATATATGGTCTGTCCAGAAAGTGAGAAAATCATTATTGGCAATAATTTTGGTTGGGCTTACAAAGGTAATATGTTGACATTTGCACATGCATAAATACATAATATTAAATTGTTACGATTCAAATTCAATGATCAGGAAAGACTATGGGTAAAAAGAACTTCTGAGTAATCATCGGCTCCATTTAGTCCAGGACTTTGGAGAATGGATGTTCACTAAGAATATACAATTTCTTCCAGCTAAAGAGTCCTTTCATGCTTCTTAAAAGTAAGCTGGAATCCTTTCAAGATCAGACATTCTCTGAAAATTTTCACAACCTCCTGATAATCTAAAAGTACCATGAGAAATTTATTTTTATTCCCATCCCTTTCAGAACTCTTGAGATTTCAGCAAAATAGTACTAATAAAAAATTTTCAAATATTTGAGAATATTTGATTCCATTGTGGAGGCTGAGGTTAAATAAAGAAGTGTAAATGATTATAGTGTCACTAGCAAATAAACAGTACTGCTAGAATTGCAATTGACACATTCATTAAAATATTTGCTATTTGAATGGGTAAAAGCAATCTGCTAGTTAAAGGAATTTAGACACTCATACATATATTAAGTGATGTTTTTATATTTCCAAAATTTCAATTGGGGTTTTTTCCCCTCAAAAATAGAAGTGCCCTTGCATTACGGCTTTTAACATAAAGCTCTTTATTTATGAGCATCTCTATACTCGACTGGACTCAGCATGATGGTGATAGGAACGTAAATGGCAGATGCCTCGACTTTTGATGTAGCTAAACATGACTGGAGGCATGGCAAGCCATTGGTCATGAAGAAACGTGGCAGTGTGTGGGCTTTCACGTAATGATAAACAAAGCAATGAAGTTCCGACACTTTCTATTCTCACTAACTTTTGAGTTTCATTCTCCCTGTCTTTGAATAATTCCTATTAAGAAGACCTTTCTTGACAATATTGAGAGAAGGAAAAAAGTTATTTCCTGCAAACAATTTTTAAAGTTGCTCAGTAATTAATCATAGAAAAAGTCAATTGCCTCTTTTCTATATATGACTGTGGAAATTTATTTGGTGGGCTGCTTTTGCATGTGAAATGTTTGTAAATCATTAAAAACTACTTCTACAAGTACTCCTTGTGTTGCTTCTGACAGTGAGAGAAGACATTTACAATAAATCAGAAAACAGAGGAAAATACAGTCAATGTATTTTGTGAAATTAAAACAAGAATAGTAATCAACTTCAGAATATTCTGGTTCATGTAAAATCTCTTTGTTTTCAGCAATTGTATTTAACTAGTTAAAATATTATTCATCAATTTTCCCAATATAATCATTCCTCCTACTAACTGGCAGACCACAGTCCCATAAAGGCAGCCAAAAAGACAGATTTTCTCCAACTTCAGGCTTTTCTGTGAAAGTTAGCAAAGCTCTTTGTCAAACTGATAACAGAATACAGGAGAAGATTGTAACACCAAAGTCAGAAACAAAATTTCTAGTGGAATAAATTCAGAAAGCAAATGTGTACTGAACAAAGTGGAGATATTCCTGCTAAATCAGTTGCATTAGTAGGCATTATTTCAAGCTTAGCCCTTTTATACAGCAATCACCTTGCAAATTGCCTTTTTTGGAGCATTCCCTATGTCATGAAAAGCTGTGTGATTTCAAAGACTGAAACAACAAAAAAAGGCACAACTAATGTAAAATAGAAGATTCATGTGCATAGATGATACTTCAGTAAAGAAGCATCTTAAAAAGAAGCATCAAAGCTCATAAAATGAATAACAAATATTGTTCAGTGAACATTGCCACCAAGCAGTGGCTTGTCAATTTCAACAGGTTTTATAAAAAAAAAAATTTTTTTTTTTCAAAAATTGGACCAATTTGTCCTGATATTAGGCTGCTAATTGACTTGGAAATTTCAGTTGCTCCAAGTTGCATCTCTCTCTTCACCAGATTTAGAGCTTCTTGGTGGATTTACTTTTTTCATTTTTAATAAAACTCTGATACAAAAACAAAACAAAATGCTGATTGTTTTCATTGATTTTTGCTGGGGGCTATGAGTCAGAATCGACTCCTCTACGGCAATGGTTTTCTTTCTTTTATTTTTTTTGAGCTTAATATTTCCTTCTATTATTTTAATATTCAATTTTCCTGGAACTCTCCTCCTGCTTATCACTTTGATTGCTGCTGTGGCAACCCTTTGCCTTTGCCATCTCCAGTTGCTTGTTCAACACTGTTAACATTTCCCTCTTTGTAAATTACAGCCACCTTCAGATTTCAAATTAAAGGTAGCAACACTTGAAGAACAGATGACCTTGAAGGCTACGATTTATGCGTTTTCACCTGTAAATTCTGGAGTATTAATTTCCTATACACAGAAATGCATTTTAATATTTCTACAGTTTTCTGAAATATGGTTTTAACCATTGCTCAGCATTTAGGACAGAGTTTAGGTATGTAGAGATGGCTGCAGTACAAAATCGACATGGCTAGCAGAGAAATAGGTCACAAGACTTTATTACAAAAAATATGGCACTGGATAGGCAGTCTCTTTTCACTTCTCAAATTAATTCTCAAACCTTCCTAATTGTCTTTAAAGGCAAAAGTGGTTATAAAATCTTGTCGTTTGCCTAATGTTGTCATAATAAAATATATTATCTAATTAGAAATTTTTTCTTCTAAATCTAAATTTTCTAGAAACTTGCACCTTCATATTATACTGTTGGTAAGCAAGTGAAATAATAAAACGCTTCTACAGGAAAAATGTATGAATTCTAAATGATTATGTACTCTATAATTCTTTATCCAGTAGTTGTCCTGAAATCTAAGTATCAGAAACTGACATCATCCAGCCATCAGAGGAAATGGAACAAAAGTTTCAACTCCCGTTAATTTACCTATTCAGTAGTGCCCCCCACAGTGAGAATAAGAACATATCCCTCATCCAGCTCCCTCCCCCTCCCACACACATCTATCAAGCAAGAGTAGTTCTTTTCATGTCCTCCATGATAATAAAATTAAGTTTAATTAGGGCTGCCACACTTTGAGGGAAAGACTGTTTGGTTTTCAAATTGGTCTTGCCTTTACCAAATATGTCCATAGATCATCTTTGTTTCTGAAATTGGATTTGCATACCTCCCCCTTTGTTACCTTTAAATTAAACTAAGACATGGCATATATTGAATTCTGTTCAGAGACATTCCGTCATTATTAAAGTGTGATCCTCTCTTTAAAAGCTAAAAGAAATCATATGCATGAGTGTGTACACTCGAACAAAATGTATGTGGGAGTAAAATGTGCACTGCAGAGGTTGCCTGCCAGCAGCACATTAATTGAAGCTTCCTTGTTTTTCCAAATTCTGAATAATTCCCATCTGTCTTGGCTTTCTCTGAGCATGAAATCCAAGTCCCTTACTGGGGGAGGAGGAAAAGCTGCAAACTGGAGCAATGAGGCAGTTTAAGAATGCTGGTTTTGCCCCATGGGTAATACAGAGCTGAGGTTTCAAATGACTCTTCAAAATGCTTGCTTGTCCCCTAAACAATTGCTAAGATAAGATGATAATATGCTGTACTGATTGCTTACTAGGCATTTGCACACATGGGTTTCTTGTGTGCAAATATTTTCTCCCAGAAATGTTGCAGGTGCACCGTAGCCTTTTGCTATATCTGACTAAAAATAGCCTCAAGTTCTGTGCAATTTAATTCCTGTACATAGCAATCTGTCACCTCAATTTTACATTCCTAGGACTATCATATAAAATTGCACCACCCCTCCCTTCAGTCACCCACTTGCTTTTCCTTGATAGAAGATAGGGTCTCATTCCTAAGTCAGCAGCTTTTTAATGTATTATTTACCCCATTGCACATTCAGGTTTTCAGTAATAACAACTCTTTAACTCCTGTACATAGAGTGAATTGGTGCTTACTGCTCTTTTTGGGGGCGGAGGGGGAGAGAATTATATCATTTTATGAGTTTCCCAAATTTCATACAAACACATAATGATCCACTATCATTTTCTTGCTCATTACAGGTGAGTCTTCAGGACCACTGGTCTTTCAACTTTCTCTTTTCATCAGCGTACTTGATGTCATGATTCTGCCATCCAAATTGTATGTTTCATAGTCTTTTGCTTCTAAAAGCTTGCTCTGGAATAATATGCCATACCAATCATGTATCTACTTAAAACCAGGTTCTGCGTTTGATCACTCACCTCTATCAAAACATGTCATATGTATTTCTCTCATATTCCACAACTTTTCGTCTTGAGCAAATTGTTCTATTCTACAAAAGAAAAATATTTTCCCATGAAGAATCTTTAAGCTTAAATTAAATTCACTTAGAAGATAGTTAACACTTATAAGCACGTAACAAAGTCCTACACCCTGAACACGAAGGATATAAAGATATTTGCATAGAAAACAGACATTCGGGGTACTTTGCTCCTTAATGCATCTTTCCCTCTTGTCCAGTTCTCTTCCCACATTTACATGGGCTCTTTTCTAATATTGACAAATTCTATGCTTGGGTGAAAACACCATGGCTTGGGTCAGGGGCACTTCAGTCTTCAAGGTGACATCTTTGATTTCAACACTTTAAAGAGGTCCTTTGCAGCAGATATACCCAATGCAATGTGTCATTTGATTTCTTGACTGCTGCTTCTATGGGTGTTGATTGTGGATCCAAGTAAAATGAAATCCTTAACAACTTCAATCCTTTCTCCATTTATCATGGTGTTGCTTATTGGTCCAGTTGTGAGGATTTTTGTTTTCTTTATGTTGACGTGTAATCCATACTGAAGGCTGTAGTCTTTGAACTTCGTCAGTAAGTGTTTCAAATCCTCTTCACTTTCAGCAAGCAAGGTTGTAAATTATCTGCATATGGCAAGGTTGTTAATGGATCTTTACAAGGTTGTTACAGGAACACCATAGAGGAAAAAAGCCTAGTGCTGTTGGTTGGTTTGCCTCCAATGTGATGATTATTTCTTAGCACAAAATGGGTTTCATGCTCTATAAAATCACCAGGTGGGTTCTATGTTCTGTATAATTTCAATGTAAGTAAGATTTTAGTTTCCAGTTGGTTTATTGTTTTATATGGGAGCAGGGAGACAAATCTCCTGGGATTTTTTTTTTCAAGGACATGCTGAAAAAATGAATCACCTTCTATCCTCTTCTCATTTTCTGTTTCAAGGAATACAATTTAGAGTATTCTTCCAAATGAGAACTATCAAGGCTGCATAATTATAGCCTTCAAAAAAATTTGTTGTTAGTTCCCATCGAGTCGACTACAACTCATGGCTACCCTATGTGTGCAAAGTAGAACTGCTCCTTAGGGTTTCCAAGACTGTGACCTCTCAGAAGCAGATCGCGGGCCTTTCTTCTGAGGCACCTCTGGGAGGGTTCGAACTACACATCTTTTGGCTAGTAGTTGAGTGCATTACTTTTTCTGCCACCTAGGAACTCCCTTTGACGAAATTAAGGTTAAATAAATTCTACTGCAACAGAGAAAAAGTCATGAGCCTTGAAGAATTCTTCAGGCTAGACTTCATCAATGATGCTGGGATAGCATTGTTTTAACCTTGTGTACTCTCAGCTCTCAACCAGGCATAAACAGCAAAGATTTAGCTGAGGAAAGTTAACTGCCAAAGAGGTTTCAATTTGAGCAAACCAATTGCTGACAAAGGAATACTCTCTGGCTTGTTTTTGAAATTATATCTGTCGATTTTATTCTTTTTTACCATTCAGGTAGTTGCTATTTCACTTCTAACCACATAAGAGGAAAAAAGGAGTTATAAAAGCCTTAACAAAAATCACGGAAGACTTCCCTGTTTGCAATTGAGGGCTTATTTGGCCCACATTATTCCTGCATAGTAAACCTGTTTGACCTACCCACTTCTATCAGGGCTGATGTCATAATACTCCAAATAGAGTCCCTTTCCGAGTGGAACAAATGAAAACAATCCAGATCTTTCTCCAAAGGCAACTAATATTGAAAACCACCTGCATCCAGGAACCGATGAAAGATTGTAATCTGATGCCATGGCTGTTGTTTCTACTTCCTGTTAGCTGTTAAATAAGTTGATGTAAATGAAATGCTTTTAATACTGTTTGGCATGTAAGGAGCTGTATTAATAGTTTGCTGAGCTGCCACTGCTATTATCGTTATCATCATTATTATTGAACTAATCTAGTCCCCTTTGAAGAAATTACACTGGGATACCGCCAAAGAATTCAAGAAATTTCTAGTCAAATTGGAAATTCCTGGAAGTCTGACTGTTCCTTTAACTTTACAAAGATAATGAACCATTTTCAGGGGTATCTAATTGACAGCGTTGTCTTCATAGTGAACTAGTCTCCATTTTCTTCCTTCTAGATGTGACTTTTGAAGGTGAGTGGTTTACAAAGAATTACTTGAGGGTGGGAGAAAGGGAAATAGGGGAAGTGGTTGAAGTAATTTTATTAATATCAAGAGGTTTCAAATGAAAGTGCTATTGTTGAAATAGTTCAGACCAAGGATGTCAAACTGAGGGCAGCTGTTAATTTAAACCACTCTGGGAAACCCTGGTGGCGTAGTGGTTAAGAGCTACAGCTGCTAACCAAAAGGTTGGCAGTTCAATTCCACTAGGCGCTCCTTGGAAACCCTATGGGGCAGTTCTACTCTGTCCTATAGAGTCACTGAGTTGGAATCAACTCGACAGCAACAGCTTTGGTTTGGGTTTTTTTGGGATAAAGTTGGATCAAAGCCACCCCTTGTCTCTGTTACTCACTGTATAAAAACACAGCAAGAGCCTGATTAGAATTCTTGAGCCCTAGTAACATAATCTATGACCTTGGTTAAATCTTTGTTTGCAGTAACAATAATGAACTTTCAACTCATCGTTTACCCTCTAGAAAATTATTTTAGTAAAAAAAAATATTAAATAGGTTGCATCCAACCACTAGTTGTGGCAGAATAGATTGGAAGGACCAGGAGAATGGTATTCACAGAGGATCATCAGAAGGAAATATTTTAAATTCCAATCAGAAATTTGATTGTTTGGAGTTTGTAAAAGGCTGTTTTCGACATTTAGAATATGGCTCTTTTGTTTCCATCCTTCATTTTTTAATTTTAACAAGTTTCCCTTCCCAAATAATTCTTTCATAATGCAAACTCTTTCTACTCTAAAGCCAGTTTATTCATCATTCTTCATTAGCTCTCTGCTTGGCATAGTATTGGCGTTATTGCTCCTTGTTATGTAAGGCATATTCTGGCCATGACCAACAGGCTCTACTCAATAATTTGGCCTTATGCTTCGAGAAAGATTCAGAAATAAAGAAGACAAACAAACAAACAAATACAACCTCTGTCATAGGGACTATTAGATACAGAAACCCATCACTAAGATGCCCAGAAATTGTCAGAAGTTATGCACGATTGGACTTTTGTCTGTTGCCAATGTGCTGCTAGGGGACATCAGTGGAATTAGGAAGGGGGAGTTGCCTGAAAATTATAACAAATGGTTAATTGAAAGAAAGACAGATTGGTAAGCCATCTGTGGCCTGACTAGCATTGGGAAGAAACAAGATCAGCTGGCTCTCTGTCATTGCTCTAATTTATAATTTCTAGCAAATAACCACATTGCCATTTTCAGGCCTATTCTCATGATTCTGCCACCTAATAGCTGTGCAACCTTAGGTAAGTACCTTAATCTCAATATCCTCTGTACTACTACACTAGCAGGGTTTCCAAAATTGAAATGATTTATACTTACACTCAGTCAGAGATGGGAATGGTCTTTAGATAATCCAAATCAGTCTCTGTTTAGTTATACAAACCACTCTTTTCACCTGTAAGTATCACCAGGCCATAAAGATTTCCAATCAGAAAGCGCTACTAAATTTGCTTCATTGTACAAGATCCTTTCGTTTTTACTCTTTTTCTGAAGTTGTCTCTCATTTGACCAGTTAGACATTAAAAATAGCACGATTGCTTGCCTCACATATCTGGAGATCCAAAACAGAAACACAATCCTGGTATGTCCCTGGTAGCTGATTATTTAACATGGTCTAGTGGGAATTTTAGTGGGAAAGGAAACCCTGGTGGCGTAGTGGTTAAGTGCTACGGCTGCTAACCAAAGGGTCAGCAGTTCGAATCCACCAGGTGCTCCTTGGAAACTCTATGGGGCACTTCTACTCTGTGCTATAGGGTCGCTATGAGTCAGAATCGACTCAACGGCACTGGGTTTGGTTTTTTGGTTAGTGGGAAAAATCAGGCACCTAAGCTGAAATATGGCTATTATCACTATGCACAGCAAACAATGCATATTTGGAATTCATTATCCAATACCATAAACAATGTTAGTTTTGCAAAGCATGTCACAATGAGACCCTTTATTATAGAAAGAATGCACCTCTATCATATCCTTTCAAATACTACCACACTAACCACATCATCAAACCCAGCTGCTGTTTTCTGTTCCTGAGTTATCTAAAAAGAAAACTCCAGCATAATGTAAAACATGCTCTAATCACTACATATAATTACCAAAAACAGTAAATAACTCTCACGTTAATTGCCCTAAACATAGAAAAATGAATAATTAACACTTAAAGACAGAAATTTCAGCAATATACTGTCAAATAAGACAAAGCCCAACAAACTGTGACCCTAAGTGAAAAAAAGGTGACCCTAAGTACCTACTAATTCTACTCACTTTCCCCATGGGTATTTAGAAGAAAATGTCTGTCACTAGACATCATCTATTTAAGATGCAATTTCATTGGACTTTAAGTGAATATTTTTAATATAGTCTGAACTAATTGAATAAATCATACAAAATATTAATATTAAACCTTAATAATCTTATTAACCCTTCCTTCTCATTAGCTAATTCTCTCTGTCCATCTCTCTAGCCCACTTTTGCTCTCACTCTCACTATATCTCATTCCTTTTTAAGCATCAGCAAACATTTATATATGGAATCCACTGAATATTTGCTTTTTATGTTTGAAAAGACAAATTGTTCTTCTTTGAAACATGTTAACTAACCCAATGAGTTCAATGACTACATTTGAAGCCTTGTCCATGTAACTGCAAGAATCTGCCCAGGAACAGGTTCTGAGAAGAAATGTCAAGCGTTGAAAAGCTGTACTATTTTGTCAAAATGTAGACATTTCTTCCTCTGTGCCATGCTCCTCATTCCTCAGTGAGATGGATTTTTTTTTAAAGCTCACCATATTATAGGTATACTTGTAACTTAAAAGACTTCATTTGCCTAACTATCTTAGTTGGCCTTCAATTCTAGCTGGTTGATGATCTATACGTAAATCCTGTAGCTGGAAAGAGAAACAGTCTGATAAGTTTTGCTCATGTTTACCTTTTGCCCAGCACAATGTAGTTGCGCTCACTTTAAATTGTTTTTCAATTATAATTTAAATAATTGAGACTAGTACAAGGAGATTTGAGAGTCTCCAAACTCTATCTACCACAGCTATAGGTCTGGAGTCAAGTGCCAAGTATTCAGTGAATAAAAACTTGAATGAAGATATAATGACACTGCCCTTTACTGTCACCAGTTGGGCATCATATCTTTCTGTTATCTTTCTCAAATGATTTTTTCCTGGATATAGACTTGGTATAGTGCAACAGTGGCTTTTTCAATCCCTTTAAGTTCAATGAGTTGCCTTCATTGTTTTCTTCAGGACTTTGAACCACTTTGTCTGGTTCAAACCCCTTGCTGAGAGTTATCATTTCCACCCCAGATATACTGAATCAGAATCTACATTTTAATAAGATCCCGAAGTAATTCGTAAGTATAATAAACTTTGAGAACCACTGCTCTACTAGTGGTTCTGAGAGTTTGTTTCTAACCTGCACCATTACCATCACCTGGGAACTCATTAGAAATGTAAATTCTCAGCAGGGATTCAAGCCAGAATGCACCAGTTCAAACCCCTGGTTTCTTTTCACATAAAGCCCAGTAGAAGGGTGTGAGAAATCTATTCTATAAAGCTGACTTTTAAAATAATTCCATTCAAAATATTTGAAAACTTCAGGATAGGAGGGAGATGGAGGAGTGGGTAAAGCTACTTTAGGAAGTTTAAGGCCTAAGATACATAGAAAAACAAAATAGCTTGAGGTAGGGAAGATTTTATAATAGATTGGCTATTCGTTGTAAAGGAGTTCAGAATTAAGGAAAGAGAAGCTTAGTAACCCAAGCTTCAATATTGATAGAGAATGGGTGAACGGACAACATAAACATTAAGAAAACTAATAATCCTCTTAGCCTTTCTAAATTGGAGGAACTCATCATGGGGTAATGCCTGATGTATGGCTATTCTCCTACTATATAAACTTTTGTTCATTTTTACATTCTACCAACACCATTTATAGAAGGGACCCTGGTAAGACTAGATAAGGCCACTGCTAAGAGCAATTAGAAATAATAAGTTATCAATACTTGGGTAATTGAATTGTGTTACCAGTAGATTCAGTACCAGAAACAAGAGAATGACTTTTGGTGACTGTGCAGTCTGCAACTCATAGCTATTTTCAAATATCCTTGGATACTCGGGATGGTACCAGGATTAGAAGGTTGCATATAAATTTGAGAGCATAAAGTTCAACCCCTCTTTTTCAGGTAAGAAGCTAAAATCCTGTGAGGATAAGTGATTTTTCCAGGTCATTCAATTAACTACTGACAAAGCCACAACAAAAACCCTCTCCTGACTCACAATCTGCTGTTCTTTCCACATTAAACAGTGAATAACAGACATCAACCAGAATGCACATGTTTATTCCAGGTGATTTTGTTTGTCTAAATTATATTTTGAATTGTTTTCATGTAATAATAATAGGCAAATGGTATACTAGTGTTTATACTGGGGTGAGGCAGGGGAGGAGAAGCCAATGTGGAAAGAGAGCATTCGACTAGAATCTGGGAGACCTAGGCTCTAATTTCAGATCTTTACACAACCTAGCAGTGTGACCTTAATTATTTAAATTCACTTGATATCACTTTCCAAATTGTAAAATAAGAGGTTTGGACTAGATAGTGCCTAAGAGTCCTTTCACCAGCTTAAGAATTTTTCCGGGATGAATGCTCTTAGGGAAATAACCAGTGAAGCACTGTGTCCAATGCTGTCCACTGCCCTCTCCATTCAAATTCACTCTTGAGAGCCAAGGAAGGAATAATTTAATAACCTTCTTCCTAGAAAATAAGCATAGAAAATTATTCATATTTGAAAAACTGAGACCTTGAGATCTAAGAGAAACTTGAGTGAATTTCTGAATTGAGTCTACATAAGTAGTTCCTCAAATTTAGACAGCAATAGGTAGCTAACCAAAAGTTTTATGGTATTTTTGCAGGTATCCATGGCTTTTAAAATTGTTGCATATCTTCATTCCCCTTTTTAAATAGTAGGTTTCTCAATGCCCAGGACTGCCTTGTTTCTTAGATATGCATTCTGCTTCCTTTATCGTTAATGCTCCACTGAGTGCTAGTCAGTGTTGGCCAGAGAAAGAATTAACAGTCAACACAAGTCAAACAATGCAGGTCATCAGGGAATCCAGAGTTCAAAAGTAGGCAATTTCAAAGGTAGGTAAAATGAATTCTGGTCATTTTCTCAGACCAGCTCTTCCAAGTAGTGGAGAATATGGACACAGGTAGTTCAGGCCTCTCATAGTCACCACTTGCAGTCTAATAGATAAAGGGTCCATATCACAAACACCTATTAGAAAGATACCTGGGGAAGACTAAGATTGTAAAGTGAGGGAGACTAATTCCATCTGCTTCATCACTGACAAAAGCAGCCCTCCCCACATCAGGGTGGCACACCTGAACATTTTAGAACAAAAAAAGTCAGAGCAGTTTTATTTTTTCATTATAAAATGAACTTCATTGAACCAATTACACAACCTGAGAGCCAGAATATTGACAATAACTTAAATTTACCTTGGTGCTGTGTTTCAGAAGAGACCTGTGCCCCATAGGGTTTTCAAGGCTGTGATCTTTCAGAGGCAGATTTCCAGGCCTTTTTTCCAAGGTCCCATTGGGTGGGTTTGACACACCAATCTTTCAGTTAGTAGTAAACCACTTAACACATAGAGATTCCTCCTAAAAGAACAATTATTCTGATTTCTGAGTTTATCACGCCCTTGCATTTTAAAATAAAGTTCATCTCATACATGTGCATGCCATACTTATCGATCTGTATGCTGAACAAATAATCTGTGAAGCTGGATTATATGAAGAACGGGGCATCAGGATTGGAGGAAGACTCATTAACAACTTGTGATATGCAGATGACACAACCTTGCTTGCTGAAAGTGAAGAGAACTTGAAGCACATACGGATGAAGATCAAAGACTGCAGCCTTCAGTATGGATTACACCTCAACATAAAGAAAACAAAAATCCTCACAACTGGACCAATGAGCAACATTATGATAAACAGAGAAAAGGCTGAAGTTGTCAAGGATTTTATTTTACTTGGATCCACAATCAACAGCCATGGAAGCAGCAGTCAAGAAATCAAACGACACATTGCATTGGGCAAATCTGCTGCAAAGGACCTCTTTCAAGTGTTAAAAAAGCAAAGATGTCACCTTGAAGACTAAGGTACGCCTGACACAAGCCATGGTGTTTTCAATCGCCTCATATGCATGTGAAAGCTGGACAATGAATAAGGAAGACTGAAAAAGACTTGATACCTTTGAATTATGCTGTTGGGGAAAAATATTGAATACACCATAGACTGCCAAAGGAATGAACAAAACTGTCCTGAAGAAGTACAGCCAGAATGCTCCTTAGAAGCAAAGATGGTGAGACTTTGTCTCACATACTTTGGACATATAATCAGGAGGAGCCAGTCCCTGGCAAAAGACATCATGCTTCGTAAAGTAGAGGGTCAGTGAAAAGAGGAAGACCCTCAACGAGACGGATTGACACAGTGGCTGAAACAATGGGCTCAAACATAACAAAGATTGTGAGGATGGCGCAGGACCAGGCAGTGTTTCATTCTGATGTACACAGGGCTGCGCTAGGAGTTCGAACCAACTCGATGGCACCTAACAATAAAAACATGCATGCCAAAGGTATGTATTCTTTTTGTTTCTACTTGAATATATAATTTATTTGTTTAAAATTTTTATTGTGTTTTAAGTGAAAGCTTACAAATCAAGTCAGTCTCTCATACAAAAATTTATATACACCTTGCTATATACTCCTAATTGCTCTCCCCCAATGAGACAGCCCGCTCCTTACCTACACTCTCTTTTCGTGTCCATTCCACCCACTTCTGACCCCTCTGACCTCTAATCTCCCCTCTAGATAGGAGATGCCAACATAGTCCCAAGTGTCTACTTGATCCAAAAAGCTCATTCTTCACCAGCATCTTTTTCTATCCCGTTGTCCAGTCCAATCCCTGTCTGAAGAGTTGGCTTTGGGAATGGATCCTGTCTTGAGCTAACAGAAGGTCTGGGGGCCATGAGCACTGGGGTCCATCTAGGCTCAGTCAGATCATTAAATCTGATCCTTTTATGAGAATTTGGGTTCTGCATCCCACTGCTCTCCTGCTCCCTCAGAGGTTCTCTGTTGTGTTCTCTGTCAGGGCAGTCATTTGTTGTAGCCGGACACCGTCTAGTTCTTCTGGTCCCAGGCTAATGTAGTCTCTGGTTTATGTGGCCCTTTGGGTCTCTTGGGCTCATAATTACCTTGTGTCCTTGCTGTTCTTCATTCTCACTTGATCCAGGTGGGTTGAGACCAATTGAAGCATCTTAGCTGGCCGCTTGCTAGTGTTTAAGATCCCAGACACCACTCTCCAAAGTGGGATGCAGAATGTTTTCGTAATAGATTTTATTATGCCAATTGACTTAGATGTCCCCTGAAACCATGGTCTCCAAACCCCCCCCCCCACACCTCTGCTACGCTGACCTTTGAAGCATTCAGTTTATTCAGGAAACTGCTTTTGGTTTAGTCCAGTTGTGCTGACCTTGCCTGTATTGTGTGTTGTCTCTCCCTTCATCTAAAGTAGTGCTTACCTACTATCTAATTAGTGAGTACCCCCTCCCTCTTTACCTTCCTCCCCCGTCTCATAACCATCAAAGAATGTTTTCTTCTCTGTTTAAACTACTTCACGAGTTCTTATAATAGTGGTCTTACACAATATTTGTCCTTTTGCAACTGACTAATTTCACTCAGCATAATGTCTTCCAGATTCTTCCATGTTATGAAATGTTTCACAGATTAATCACTGTTCTTTATCGATGCATAGTATTCCATTGTGTGAATATACCATAATTTATCCGTTCATCCGTTGATGGACACCTTGGTTGATTCCATCTTTTTGCTCTTGTAAACAGTGCTGCAATGAACATAGGTGTGCATATATCTGTTCGTGGAAAGGCTCTTATTTCATTAGGATATATTCCAAGGAGTGGGATTGCTGGATAATATGGTAGTTCTCTTTCTAGCTTTTTAAGGAAGTGCCAAATCGTTTTCCTAAGTGGTTGTGCCATTTTACATTCCCAACAGCGGTGTATAAATGTTCCAGTCTTTCCACAACCTCTCCAACGTTTATTATTTTGTGTTTTTTGGATTAATGCCAGCCTTTTGGAGTGAGATGGAATCTCATTGTAGTTTCTATTTACATTTCTCTAATGGCCAATGATCTTGAGCATTTCCTCATGTATCTACTAGCTACCTGAATGTCTTCTTTAATGAAGTGACTGTTCATATCTTTTGCCCATTTTTTAATTGGGTTATTTGTCTTTTTGTAGTTGTTTTTGCAGTATCATGCAGATTTTAGAGATCAGGCACTGATCGGAAATGTCATAGCTAAAAACTTTCTCCCAGTCTGTACGTAATCTTTTTACTCTTTTGGTGAAGTCTTTGGATGAACATAGGTAGGTGTTTGATTTTTAAGAGCTCCCAGTTACATAGTTTTTCTTCTGCATCGTTAGTAATGTTTTGTGTACTGTTTTTGCCATGTATTAGGGTTCCTAACATTGTCCCTATTCTTTCTTCCATGATCTTTATCATTTTAGATTTTATATTTAGGTCTTTGATCCATTTTGAGCTCGTTTTTGTGCATGGAGTGAGGTATTGGTCTTGTTTCATTTTTTTGCAGATGGATATCCAGTTACGCCAGCATCATTTGTTAAAAGACTGTCTTTTCCCCATTTAACTGATTTGGAGCCTTTATCAAATATCAGCTACTCATATGTGGGTAGATTTATGTCTGGATTCTCAATTCTGTTCCATTGGTCTATGTAACTGTTGCTGTACCAGTACCAGACTGTTTTGACTACTGTGGTGGTATAATAGGTTCTAAAATCAGGTAGCATGAGGCCTGCGACTTTGTTCTTCTTTTTCAGTAATGCTTTACATGTCTGGGGCCTCTTTCCCTTCCATACGATGTTGGTGATTTGTTTCTCCATCTCATTAAAGAATGTCGCTGGAATTTGGGTTGGAAATGCATTAAATCTGTACATCGCTTTTGCCAGAAAAGACATGTTTACAATGTTAAGTCTTCCTATCCATGAGCAAGGTATGTTTTCCACTTATATAGGTCTCTTTTGGTTTCTTGCAGAAGTATTTTGTAGTTTTCTTTGTATAAGTCTTCTACATCTCTGGTAAGATTTATTCCTACGTATTTTATCTTCTTGGGGGCTACTGTAAATGGCATTGATTTGGTGATTTCCTCTTCGATGATCTTTTTGTTGGTGTAGAGGAATCCAACTGATTTTTGTATGTTTATCTTGTATCCCGATACTCTGCTAAATTATTAGTTTCAGTAGTTTTCTTGAGGATTCTTTAGGGTTTTCTGTATATAAGATCATGTCACCTGCAAATAGAGATACTTTCACTTTTTCCTTGCCAATCTGGATGCCCTTTATTTCTTTATCTAGCCTAATTGCTCTGGCTGGGACCTCCAGCACAATGCTGAACAAGAGTGGTGATAAAGGGTACCCTTGTCTTGTTCCCGATCTCAAGGGGAATGCTTTCATACTCCCTCCATTTAGGATGATGCTGGCTGTTGGCTTTGTATAATGCCCTTTATTATGTTGAGGAATTTTCCTTCTATTCCTGTTTTTCTGAGAGTTTTTATCATGAATAGGTGTTGAACTTTGTCAAATGCCTTTTCTGCATCAATCTATAAAATCACGGGATTCTTGTCTTTTGTTTTATTTATATGTTGGTTTACATTCATCGTTTTTCTAATGTTCAACCATACCTGCATACCTCGTATAAATCCCACTTGGTCATGGTGAATTATTTTTTTGATATGTTGTTCAATTCTATTGGTTATAATTCTGTTGAGGATTTTTGCATCTAAGTTCATGAAGGATATAGGTCTGTAATTTTCTTTTTTTTGTGGTGTCTACTTGGTTTTGGTATTAGGAATATGCCAGCTTCATAGAAAGAGTTTGGGAGTACTACATCTTTTTCTATACTGTGAAATACTACTAAGTAAAAAAAAAAAAAAAAAAAGTAGTGGTGTTAAATTTTCTCTCAAAGTTTGGTAGAACTCTGCAGTGAAGCCTTCCAGGCCAGGGGTTTTTCTGTTGGGAATTTTTTTATTACCTTTTCAATCTTTTCTTTTGTTATGGGTCCATTTAGTTGTTCTACCTCTCTTTGTGTTAGTTTATGTAGGTAATGTGTTTCTAGGAGTTCATCCATTTCTTCTATGTTTTCAAATTTGTTAGAGTACAATTTTTCGTAGTAATCTGACATGATTCTTTTAATTCAGTTGGGTGTGGTTTAATATCACCCATCTCATTTCTTATTCAGGTTATTTGCTTCCTCTCCTGTTTTTCTTTTGTCAGTTTGACCAATGGTTTATCAATTTTGTTAATTTTTTCAAAGAACCAGCTTTTGGTCTTGTTAATTCTTTCAATTGTTTTTCTGTTTCATTGAATTCTGCTCTAATTTTTATTATTAGCTCTCTCCTGGTACCTTCGGATTTCTTTTGTTGTTCTCTTTCTAGTTGTTCGAGTTGTAGGGGTAATTCTTTGATTTTGGCCCTTCTCTTCATATGTGTGCACTTATTGAAATAAATTGACCTCTGAGCACTGCTTTCACTGTGTTCCAAAGGTTCTGATAGGAAGTGTTTTCATTCTTATTGGATTCTATGAATTTCTTTATTCCATCCTCAATAACTTCTATAATCCAGTCCTTTTTGAGCAGGGTATTGTTCAGTTTCCAAGTGTTTGATTTCTTTTCCCTGCTTTTCCTGTTATTGATTTCTACTTTTATGGCCTTATGGCCAGAGAAGATGCTTTGTAATATTTCAGTGTTTTGGATTCTGCTAAGGCTTGCTTTATGACCTCATATGTGGTCTATTCTAGAGAATGTTTCATGTGCACTAGAAAAGAATCTATTCTTGGCTGCTGTTGGGTGGAGTGTTCTGTATATGTGTATGCGGTCAGGTTGGTTGATTGTGGCATTTAGACCTTCAGTGTCTTTATTGAGCTTCTTTCTGGATGTCCTGTCCTTCACCAAAAGTGGTATGTTGAAGTATGTTACTGTTATTTTGGAGCTGTCTATCTCACTGTTCCGTTCTGGTAGCGTTTGCTTATGTATTTTGCAGCCCTGTCATTGGGTCCGTAAACATTTAATATGGTTATATCCTCCTGGTATATTGTCCCTATAATCATTATATAGTGTCCTTCCTTATCCTTTATGATGGATTTAACTTTAAAACCTATTTTGTCAGAAATTAATATTGCCGTTCTTGCTCTTTTTTGATTGTTGTTTGCTTGATATATTTTTTCCTTCCTTTGAGTTTTAGTTTGGTTTTTTCTCTAAGTCTAAGGTGTGTCTCTTGTAGGCATCATATGGATGGATCATGTTTTTTAATCCATTCTGCTACCCTCTGTCTCTGTATTGGCCATTTAGTCCATTTACATTCAGTATAAATATGGATAGGTATGAATTTAGTGCTATCTTTTTGATGTCTTTTTTTGTGTGTTTTTGACGGTTTCTTTTTCCCACTTCATTTTTTGTGCTGAGTAGTTTATATATTGTCTTTTCCTCATATTCCAAACCAAACACAGGGCCATCAAGTCGCTTTCAACTCACAGCGACCCTGTAGGACAGAGTAGAACTGCCCCATAGAGATTCCAAGGAGCGCCTGGTGGATTCAAACTGCTGACCCTTTGTTTAGCAGCCATAGCACTTAACCACTACGCCACCAGGGTTCCCTTCCTCATATTAGTTGTTGTTAATTTTGTTTCTGCTGAGTCTCTATTTTTTTCTTGTATTTTATTTTGATGTGTAGGGTAGTTTCTCTCCTTTGTGGTTACCTTAATATTTACCCCTCTTTTTCTAAATTTAAACTTTTATTTCTTTGTATTGCCTTGTCTTCCACTCCATATGAAAGATCTATGACTGCCTTTCCTAGTCCCTTTTTATTGTTTTAATGTTGTCTTCTTTTACATGATAACATTGCTGTTTCCATGTTTTTTTTTCTTTTATCTTGATTTATTTTTGTGATTTCCCTGTCTGGGTTGATATCTGATTGTTCTGTCCAGTGTTCTATCCTGGGGTTGATACCTGATATTATTGATATTCTAACCAAAGAACTCCCTTTAGTATTTCTTGTAGTTTTGGTTTGGTTTTTGTGAATTCTCTAAACTTGTGTTTATCTGGAAATGTCCTAATTTCACCTTCATGTTTGAGAGACAGTTGTGTTGGATATATGATTCTTGGCTGGCAATTTTTTTCCATCAACACTTTATATAAGTCATCCCATTGCCTTCTTGCCTGCATGGTATCTGCCGAGTAGTCTGAGCTTATTCTTATTGACTCTCCTTTGTAGGTGACATTTTGTTTAACCCTAGCTGCTCTTAAAATTCTCTCTTTTTCTTTGGTTTTGGCAAATTTGATTATTATATGTCTTGGTGACTTTCTTTTAAAATCTACCTTATATGGAGTGTGATGAGCATCTTGGATAGATATCTTCTCATCTTTCACGATATCAGGGAAGCTTTCTGCCAAGAAATCTTCAACGATTCTCTCTGTATTTTCTGTTATCCCTCCCTGTTCTGGTACTCCAATCACTCGAGGTTGTTTTTCTCCATACAGTCCCACATGATTCTTAAGGTTTCTTTATTTTTTTTAATTCTTTTATTTGTTTTTTCTTCAAATATTTTGGTGCCAAGTGCTTTATCTTCAAGTTCACCAATTCTGCCTTCCACTTGTTCAATTCTGCTCCTCTGACTTTCTATTGAGTTATCTAATTCTGTAATTTTATTATTAATCTTCTGAATTTCTGATTGCTGCCTGTCTATGGATTTTTCCAGCTTATTAAACTTTTCATTATGTTCCTGAATAATCTTTCTGAGTTCTTCAGTTGCTTTATCTGTGTGTTCCTGGGCTTGTTCTGCATATTGCCTCAATTTCCTTCCTGATGTCTTGAAGGGTTCTGTATATTAAACTTTTGTATTCTGCATCTGGTAATTCCAGGAACGCACTTTCATCTAGAAGATCCCTGGGTTCTTTGTTTTGAGAGACTTTTGAGGTGATCAGGGTCTGTCTCTTTATGTGACTTCATATTGACTGTTGTCTCTGAGCCATCTATAAGTTATTGTATAAATTTATGCTTGCTTACTGTGTTGTAGATGCTTGCTTTGTTTTGTTTTGGTATACCCCTATGGGTTGCTTGAGTGAGCTAGCTTGATTATTTTCACCTTTAGCGCTCTGACGTCCTGTCCCCAGCTGGCTAGAGCTGTTATCAGGTATATCAGTCTAGGAGTCCATTCAGTTTTCTTGTATGAATTCAGCTCAGGTTTCCAGGTAGCTGATCATCAAGTGTGTGGTACAGGCTCTGTCCTACAGTCTTAGAGGGGCAGGGGTAATTGGTGTAGGCACCGGTATCTGGTTGCAGCAGGGGTTACGCTCTGAACAAGGCAGGGGGCTGAGATTCATCCCCTAAGTGTCTCTGAGGTAAGCGTGTCCCTCTTCCTTTGAGCATAGATGTGGGTGGGTTCTGCATATGGACCATGAGCACCCAATGTTTTTGGTTGTAAGGACTGGGAGGTACCAGTTTTCCTTGGACCCCTGCCACGGGTAGCTGGGTGACCTGAGTGGAGCCACCAGTCCTTAGGCCCCTAATGTGGGTAGGTGAGGACACTTTTAATAGGCAAAGCGGTGTCAAACATCAAACACTCACCTCTCCACTGCACAGATGAAGCAGTTGTAGTCTGCCAACAAGGGCCTATTCTCCTGAAATAGGCCCGTACAGGTCCATGCAGGGGGGAAAGGTACTCAAAGTCCACGGACCGTTTATGCCTGGGCAGGTGCTGCTTCTGTCCAGAGCCCCCCCCCCAGTTAGTGGAGCTAGCAAACTATCTTTTCCCCCAGTTGCAAATTTATTTCTTCTCCAATGCCAGGAGGATGGCTCTAGATGCTCAGCAGGGCCTATCTATCTCAGGTCCCGGGAAATCAACAGCCACTGAAGCCAGCTTGGCGTCTGGGGTGTGGTAAAATACATGCAAGTACTTAGCTTTTGCTAAGAGCACCATTCTTCTCTGGTTCCGGAGGTGTGAGTATGTTGTGAACCTGGCTGCTTCTCCCTGAGGAAACTGCAGCTGAATGCTACGACAAGCCCACTGCAGCTGCTCCTGGGGATGGTGCCTAAGGGATCCCAGGGATTCAGGTTTGGCAACTCCTCTGCTTCTGAACCATCTCTCTTTCCCCCTGTTGCTCTGTCAGTTTTCTAACTTTGCCTTTGATGTTCAGGGCTCCTAGCTTGTCATAAATATAATTATTTCATCTTGGCCCTGCCTCTGCCTTTTGATTTCTTGACTGCTGCTTCCATGGGTGTTGATTTTGGATCCAAGTAAAATGAAATCCTTGACAACTTCAACCTTTTCCCTGTTTATCATGATGTTCCTTATTGGTCCAGTTGTGAGGATTATTGTTTTCTTTATGTTGAGGGGAAACCCTGGTGGCGTAGTGGTTAAGTGCTATAGCTGCTAACCAAGAGGCTGGCAGTTGAAATCCACCAGGAGCTCCTTGGAAACTCTATGGGGAAGTTCTACTCTGTCCTACAGGGTCACTGTGAGTTGGAATCAACTCTATGGCAGTGGGTTTGGTTTTGGTTTTATGATGAAGTGTAATTCATACCGAAGGCTGTGATCTTTGATCTTCATCAGTGTTTCAAGTCCTCTTCACTTTCAGCAAGTAAAGTTGTGTCATCTGCATAAATCAGGTTGTTGATGAGTCTTACTTCAATCCTGATTCCTGGTTCTTCTTCATATAGTCCAGTTTTTCCGGTTATGTGCTCAGCATACAGATTGAATAGGTGTGGTGAAAGGCTACAACCCTGTCACATCTTTTCTGACTTTAAACCATGCAGTATCTCCTTGTTCTTTTGAAAGACTGCCTCTTGATCTGTGTACAGGTTCCTCATGAGCACAATTAAGTGTTCTGGAATCCCCGTTCTTCACAATTTTATCCATAATTTGTTATGATCCACACAGTCAAATGACTTTGCAGAGTCAATAAAACACAGGTAAACATCTTTCTGGTATTCTCTGCTTTCAGCAAGGATCCATCTGATATCAGCAATGATACCCCTGATTCCACATCCTCTTCTGAATCTGGCTTGAATTTCTGGCAGTTCCCTGTTGATATACTGCTGCAGCTGCTTTTCAATGATCTTCAGCAAAGTTTTACTTGCATGTGATATTAATGATATTGTTCGATAATTTCCACATTTGGTGTTACCACCTTTCTTGGAAATAGGAATATATATAGATCTCTTCCAGTCGGTTGTCTAGGTAGGTGTCTTCCAAATGTCTTGGCATAGGCAAGTGAGTACTTCCAGTGCTGTGTCCATTTGTTGAAACATCTCAGTTGGAATTCCATCAATTCCTGGAGACTTGTTTTTCACAAATGCCTTTTGTGCAGCTTGGACCTCTTCCTTCAGTACCATTAGTTCCTGCTCATATGGTGCCTCCTGAAATGGTTGAGCGTCAAGCAATTGTTTTCGGTATAGTGTCTCTGTGTATTCCTTACATCTTCTTTTGATGCTTGCTGAGTCATTTAATATTTTCTCCATAGAATCCTTCAATATTGCAGCTCGAGGCTTGAAATTTTTCTTCAGTTCTTTCAACTTGAGAAATGCAGAGCATGTTCTTCTCTTTTGGTTTCCCATCTCCAGCTCTTTGCACATGTCAGTATAATATTTTACTTTCTCTCCGGAGCCACTCTTTGAAATCTTCTGTTCAACTCTTTTACGTCATCGTTTCTTCCTTTCCCTTTAGCTACTGGAAGTTCAAGAGCAAGTTTCAGAGTCTCTTGTGACATCCATTTTTGTCTTGCCTCTCTTTGATGTCCTTTTAATGATCTCTTGCTTTCTTCATGTATGATGTCCTTGATTTCATTCCACAGCTTGTCTGGTTTTCGGTCATTAATGTTCAACAGGTCAAGTCTATTCTTGAGATGGTCTCTAAATTCAGGTGGGATATACTCAATGTCATACTTTGGCTCTTGTCGACTTGTTCTAATTTTTTTCAGTTTCAACTTGAACTTATATGTGAGCAATTGATGATCTGTTCCAAGGTCGGCTCCTGACTTTGTTCTGACTGATAATATTGGCCTTTTCCATCATCTCTTCCCACAGATGTAGTTGATTTGATACCTGGGTATTCCATCTGGTGAGGTCCACATGTATAGTCGCCATTTATGTTGGTGAAAAAAGGTATTTGCAACGAAGTAGTCGTTGGTATTGCAAAATTCTATCATGCGATCTCCGGCATCATTTCTATCACCAAGGCCATTTTTTCCAAGTACCGATCCTTTTTCTTTCTTTCCAACTTTCGCATTCCAGTCTTCAGTAATTATCTACGCATCTTGATTGTATGTTTGATCAATTTCAGACTTTCAGAAATCTTTGATTTCTTCATCTTTGGCCTTAGTGGTTGGTGTGTAAATTTGAATAATAGTCATATTAACTGGTCTTCCTTGTAGGCAAATGGATATTACCTATCACTGACAGGTTGTACTTCAGGATAGATCTTGAAATGTTCCTTTTGATGATGAGTACAACGGCATTCCTCTTCAAGTTGTTGTTCCCGGCCTAGTAAACCATATGATTGTCTGGCTCAAAATGGCCAATACCAGTCCATTCCAGCTCACTAATGTCTAGGATATCAATGTTTATGTGTTCCATTTCATTTTTGATGACTTCCAATTTTCCTAGATTCATACATGTTCCAATTATTAATTAATATTTGCAGCTGTTTCTTCTCATTTTGAGTCATGCCACATCAGCAAATGAAGATTCCGAAAGCTTGACTCCATCTACTTCATTAAGGTCGACTCTACTTTGAGGAGGCAACTCTTTCCCGGTCGTAGTTTGAGTGACTTCCAACCTGAGGGGCTCACCTTCTGGCCCTATGTTAAACAATGATCTGCTGCTATTCATGAGGTTTTCACCAGCTAAATCTTTTCAGAAATAGACTGCCGGGTCCTTCTTCCTAGTCTGTCTTAGTCTAGAAGCTCAGCTGAAACTTGTTCATCATGGGTGAGCCTGCTAGTATGTGAATATTGGTGGCACAGCTTCCAGCATCACAGCAATAGGCAAGCCTCCACAATATGACAAACTGACACATGAGGGTAGCTTGAGGTAGGGATTTAATTTTTTCCGTAAGAAAACAACCTTTTCAATTTTTTCCATATGGGTAACTATTTTTTCTAATTCCATTTATTGGATAACGCATAATTTTCTCACAGATCTTCCCTGACATTGCTGTAATATATACTTTAAAAAATCCTAATGTGCATAATATACCTAATATTTAACCACCTGCCAATAAATAATTTGAAGACTTTGCTCCAAACATAGAAAAGCTGAATTCACTTTCTATAGATAAGGCACTTACAACAAAAGAGAGCATTTCAACGGTTCACTCAAGTGAAAAGTAAATGTTCTATACATAGTTTCCACCCCATCATTTATCAGGCAGACTTGTGCTTCATAAGGTAAAGTCATGTGAAAGAAGAAGTAATCGAGACAGTGAAATTTCTTTGTGTTTGTGGCACTAACCATAGTCAGTTTATGAGATATTTGGGGGAAGAAACTGAAGAGGATAGACTACTTAATTTTGTTGAATGCTGTCAGATGGCTAGGTCATGAAACTTGCTAAAAAAATTCACTCAGCATGGACTTTTTGGAATTAAAAGAGCTCTGAGGGGCTAAATTTTTGGATGCCTGTTGTTCATAATATAGTACTTTCTTCCCAATGTGACAAGATATCTGACCACACTGAACTTGAAATATCAGGGAAAAATAAAACCATTCTTGACAAGTTCTAGGAAGTATAGGTATTTGAACTTAAACTGATAATGAATTTAGCAAATATTATTTGAAAACTGCATGCATTTCAATGTTTTTTAAATGTAGAACTTTTTATGGGAAAAAAGTTACAATTTCTGAAGAGTCAGGAGTTTTAATGAGTCCAAATCATGCTTCAAATTGCTACAACTAAGAAAACAACTTTAAAATACAAAAACAGAAAGGGAAATTCAATTTCAATGCAAGATTTCAATGTGTTCATATTTTAATATACTAAGGCCACCTATAAATTAACAAGAAAAAGATGAAAACATCAATAGAAAAAAAGTGGGAAAAGAACACAGAACGAAAATTCACAATAGAACAAATGCAAATAGAAAACAAACATGAAAGTGTAATCTCACTATTAAGAAAGGAAATTAAAAATTTTAAAACATGAGGTACCATTTTCCCCCAATCATAATAGTTACAATTTAAAAGGTTGAAAAAATCCAGTGTAGTTGAGGGTGTAGAGAAGAAAGGAACTATTGATAAGAGTGGAAATTAATATAAATTTTAAGTAAGGCAGTCTTGGTAATACTTAAAATACTATTGGAAGATAATTCTTCACTTCACACATTTTTAGAGTGTGGCTTCCCTTTGTTCTGGACTCTTTCCAAGGATTTTTATATAGTGGAAAACAGAGATAGTGTATCCTTCCAGTGCAAAGGGGTAGGTTTTCTTACAGCCCTGGAAGATACAGTATCTCACTCCAGAGCAAAGGGTAGGCATGAATACTGCCAATTATAAAAGATTCAGCTTCCCTTAGCTCAAGATTTCTCTTCTGTAATGCAACCCACTGGGTTTTAAGGTGTCATGTAGCCTCGTTTGTATCACACTGTGGGAACTGGGACTTGGGAAACTGGCAGACACACACACACAAAAAAAAACTGCTGATACTCTGAATACTGCTATTGGTGTGAATATTAAACTGTCCTCCATCTCTGGCCAAAGTATTATATCTTCTACCAACATCCATAAAACTGTGGGAGGGTAAGTTATTTGTTTGGAAAATAGGGTAAAATCTTAGATTCTTCACCCTTATTGTAGATATTATTGAAAATTTTATCCTAACATGATACTAGCACAAGATTGTAAAGATATTTATACAAACGTGTTCATGGCAGTAATGTTTATATTCATGAAAAATGAAAACAACCTAAATGTCCACGAAGAGAGGACTCATTAAATAAGTCATTACATACCAATAATAGAATACTATGAAGCCATAAAAAATGAAAACTTAGCCCTATATTTATTGAAACTGAAATATATCTATGACATACATGGTGTTAATGAAAAGTAGATTACAGAACACTGTAGTATGATTTCATTTTTATTAGTGAATTTCTCTCTCTCATACACATATTTCTAGAAAGATATATCTCAGTATGTTAGCAATGGTTAACTTTGCATAGTTGGATATGGGATGAGTTTAATACTTTCTGCTTATCTATATTTTCTTGTTTTTTCTTAAAATGATCATGTGTTATCTGTGTATTTAGAAAATAAATGATTCATGCTAAAAAAAATTCCACAGCTGCCTTTGGAATTCATATCTGAGGAAGTATCTGAATTATCACACATCTGACCCATTAGTGCAGCTCATTTCAAAGAGGAACTGATTGGGCTGAAAGCAAACTGTACCCACCACACAGACATAATATCCTTCAAATTTTGGAGAGAAAAATATAATTGTAAGAATAATCCTAAAATTTCTGGCTATGTGACCAAACTTTGGGCTATGTTTGGGTCCATCTGGCACTATGAAAGCTCATTTTCTCTTATGTAACTTCTGAAATCACCATCAAGACCACTGGAGATGGAAAACTAGAGTCTGTGCTTTATGTTAATTCATCCTTGTTTCCAGGAAACCCTGGTGGCATAGTGTTTAAGAGCTACCGCCAAAAGGTCGGGAGCTCGACTCCACCAGGTACTCCTTAGAAACTCTATCAGGCAGTTCTACTCTGTCCTTTAGGGTCACTATGAGTCGGAATTGACTTGACGGCAATGGGTTTTATTATGGATTCCAGAAAAAGTCCTCTGTGCATAGCAGTATTCTCATTGACTTACAACATTGCACATCATATAAACACAGTACACTGAATAATTTTCAAATGATTTTATATCACTGCTAAAATTCACGTTTTAAAATCTAGAAGGCTATGCTTCACCATTTTTGCTATAGGCAAGTTATATATATAGATATGCATTATTGATCATGTTAATCGCTATAGGAAAAAAAAAATATGGATGCTTCATTCTAGATTATCCCACCCAAAAATAGTATTCTTGGCTATAGAAATGAAGAAAATGCCTTCCTTTCATCCCATTCAAAATCCCCAAACTCAACAAAATTAATAAAAAAATTTTTTTTTCATAAATAGGTTGTTCTTTGTTTTTGTGTGCTGTCAAGTCCATTCCGATTCACAGTCCAGAACCCAGTGCCATTGAGTCGATTCCGACTCATAGTGACCCTATAGGACAGCGTAGAGCTGCCCCATAGATTTTCCAAGGAGCGCCTGGCGGATTTGAACTGCCGACCCTTTGGTTAGCACCCGTAGCACTTAACCACTACGCCACCAGGGTTTTCTTCCGATTCATAGTGACCCTATATGACAGAGTAGAACTGCCCCGTAGGGTTTCCTAGGCTGTAATCACTTTTTGTAATTTTTAATGAGCTTCAAGTGAACATTTACAAATCAAGTCAGTCTGTCACATATAAGTTTATATACACCTTACTCCATACTCCCACTTGCTCTCCCCCTAATGAGTCAACCCTTCCAGTCTCTCCTTTCGTGACAATTTTGCCAGCTTCCAACCCTCTCTACCCTCCCATCCCCTCTCCAGACAGGAGATGCCAACACAGTCTCAAGTGTCCACCTGATACAAATAGCTCACTCTTCATCAGCATCTCTCTCCTACCCACTGTCCAGTCCCTTCCATGTCTGATGAGTTGTCTTCGGGAATGGTTCCTGTCCTGAGCCAACAGAAGGTTTGGGGACCATGTCCACCGGGATTCCTCTAGTCTCAGATCATTAAGTATGGTCTTTTTATGAGAATTTAGGGTCTGCATCCCACTGATCTGCTCCCTCAGGGGTTCTCTGTTGTGCTCCCTGTCAGGGCAGTCATCGGTTGTAGCCGGGCACCATCTAGTTCTTCTGGTCTCAGGATGATGTAAGTCTCTGGTTCATGTGGCCCTTTCTGTCTTGGGCTCATAGTTATCGTGTGACCTTGGTGTTCTTCATTCTCCTTTGATCCAGATAGGTTGAGAACAATTGATGCATCTTAGATGGCCGATTGTTAGCATTTAAGACTCCAGACGCCACGTTTCAAAGTGGGATGCAGAATGTTTTCATAATAGAATTATTTTGCCAATTGACTTAGAAGTCCCCTTAAACCATGGTCCCCAAACCCCTGCCCTTGCTCCGCTGACCTTTGAAGCATTCATTTTATCCCGGAAACTTCTTTGCTTTTGGTCCAGTCCAGTTGAGCTGACCTTCCGTGTATTGAGTATTGTCCTTCCCTTCACCTAAAGTAGTTCTTATCTACTAACTAATCAGTAAAAAACCCTCTCCCACCCTCCCTCCCTCCCCCCTGCGTAACCACAAAAGTACGTGTTCTTCTCAGTTTTTACTATTTCTCAAGATCTTATAATAGTGGTCTTATACAATATTTGTCCTTTTGCCTCTGACTCATTTCGCTCAGCATAATGCCTTCCAGGTTCCTCCATGTTATGAAATATTTCACAGATTCGTCACTGTTCTTTATCGATGCGTAGTATTCCATTGTGTGAATATACCACAATTTATTTAACCATTCATCCGTTGATGGACAACTTGGTTGCTTCCAGCTTTTTGCTATTATAAACAGTGCTGCAATAAACACAGGTGTGCATATATCTGTTCGTGTAAAGGCTCTTATTTCTCTAGGGTATATTCCGAGGAGTGGGATTTCTGGGTTGTATGGTAGTTCATTTCTAAGCTTTTTAAGAAAACGCCAGATAGATTTCCAAAGTGGTTGTACCATTTTACATTCCCACCAGCTGTGTATAAGAGTTCCAATCTCTCCGCAGCCTCTCCAACATTTATTATTTTGTGTTTTTTGGATTAATGCCAGCCTTGTTGGAGTGAGATGGAATCTCATCGTAGTTTTAATTTGCATTTCTCTAATGGCTAATGATCGAGAGCATTTTCTCATGTATCTGTTAGCTGCCTGAATATCTTCTTTAGTGAAGTGTGTGTTCATATCCTTTGCCCACTTCTTGATTGGGTTGTTTGTCTTTTTGTGGTTGAGTTTTGACAGAATCATATAGATTTTAGAGATCAGGCACTGGTTGGAGATGTCATAGTTGAAAATTCTTTCCCAGTCTGTAGGTGATCTTTTTACTCTTTTGGTGAAGTCTTTAGATGAGCATAGGTGTTTGATTTTTAGGAGCTCCCAGTTATCAGGTTTCTCTTCGTCATTTTTGGTAATGTTTTGTATTCTGTTTATACCTTGTATTAGGGCTCCTATCGTTGTCCCTATTTTTCCTTCCATGATCTTTATCGTTTTAGTCTTTATATTTTGGTCTTTGATCCATTTGGAGTTAGTTTTTGTGCATGGTGTGAGGTATGGGTCCTGTTTCATTTTTTTGCAAATGGATATCCAGTTATGCCAGCACCATTTGTTAAAAAGACTATCTTTTCTCCAACTAACTGGCACTGGGCCTTTGTCAAATATCAGCTGCTTATATGTGGATGGATTTATATCTGGGTTCTCAATTCTGTTCCATTGGTCTATGTGCCTGTTGTTGTACCAATACCAGGCTGTTTTGACTACTGTGGCTGTATAATAGGTTCTGAAATCAGGTAGAGTGAGGCCTCCCACTTTCTTCTTCTTTTTCAGTAATGCTTTACTTATGCGAGGCTTCTTTCCCTTCTATATGTAGTTTGTGATTTGTTTCTCCATCACATTAAAAAATGACATTGGAATTTGGATCGGAAGTGCATTGTATATCTAGATGGCTTTGGTAGAATAGTCATTTTTACTATGTTAAGTCTTCCTATCCATGAGCAAGGTATGTTTTTCTACTTAAGTAGGTCCTTTTTAGTTTCTTGCACCAGTACTTTGTAGTTTTCTTTGTATAGGTCTTTTACATTTTTGGTAAGATTTATTCCTAAGTATTTTATCTTCTTGGGGGCTACTGTGAATGGGATTGATTTGGTTATTTCCTCTTCGATGTTCTTTTTGTTGATGTAGAGGAATCCAAGTGATTTTTGTATGTTTATCTTATAACCTGAGACTCTGCCGAACTCTTCTATTAGTTTCAGTAGTTTTCTGGAGGATTCCTTAGGGTTTTCTGTGTATAAGATCATGTCATCTGCAAATAGAGATAATTTTACTTCCTCCTTGCCAATCCGGATGCCCTTTATTTCTTTGTCTAGCCTAATTGCTCTGGCTAGGACTTCTAGCACAATGTTGAAAACGAGCGGTGATAAAGGGCATCCTTGTCTGGTTCCCGTTCTCAAGGGAAATGCTTTCAGGCTCTCTCCATTTAGAGTGATGTTGGCTGTTGGCTTTGTATATAAAAAAAAAAATGATGCCCTTTATTATGTTGAGGAATTTTCCTTTAATTCCTATTTTGGTGAGAGTTTTTTATCATAAATGGGTGTTGGACTTTGTCAAATGCCTTTTCTGCATCAATTGATAAGATCATGTGGTTTTTGTCTTTTGTTTTATTTATATGGTGGATTACAATAATGGTTTTGCTAATATTAAACCAGCCTTGCATACCTGGTATAAATCCCACTTGGTCATGGTGGATTATTTTTTTGATATGTTGTTGAATTCTATTGGCTAGAATTTTGTTGAGGATTTTTGCATCTATGTTCATGAGGGATATAGGTTTGTAATTTTCTTTTTTTGTGATGTCTTTACCTGGTTTTGGTATCAGGGAAATTGTGGCTTCATAGAATGAGTTAGGTAGTATTCCGTCATTTTCTATGCTTTGAAATACCTTTAGTAGTAGTGGTGTTAATTCTTCTCTGAAAGTTTGGTAGAACTCTGCAGTAAAGCCATCCGGGACAGGGCTTTTTTGTTGTTGTTGTTGGGAGATTTTGATTACCGTTTCAATCTCTTTTTCTGTTATGGGTCTATTTAGTTGTTCTACTTCTGATTGTGTTAGTTTAGGTAGGTAGTGTTTTTCCAGGAATTCATCCATTTCTTCTACGTTTGCAAATTTGTTAGAGTACAATTTTTCATAATAATCTGATATGATTCTTTTAATTTCACTTGGTTCTGTTGTGATGTGGCCCTTCTCGTTTCTTATTCGGGTTATTTGTTTCCTTTCCTGTATTTCTTTAGTCAGTCTGGCCAATGGTTTATCAATTTTGTTAATTTTTTCAAAGAAGCTGCTTTTGGCTTTGTTAATTCTTTCAATTGTTTTTCTGTTCTCTAATTCATTTAGTTCAGCTCTAATTTTTATTATTTGTTTCCTTCTGGTGTCTGATGGATTCTTTTGTTGCTCAGTTTCTATTTGTTCAAGTTGTAGGGACAGTTCTCTGATTTTGGCTCTTTCTTCTTTTTGTATGTGTGCATTTATTGATATAAATTGGCCTCTGAGCACTGCTTTTGCTGTGACCCAGAGGTTTTGATAGGAAGTATTTTCATTCTTGTTGCATTCTATGAATTTCCTTATTCCCTCCTTAATGTCTTCTATAACCCAGTCTTTTTTCAGGAGGGTATTGTTCAGTTTCCAAGTATTTGATTTCTTTTCCCTAGTTTTTCTGTTATTGATTTCCACTTTTATGGCCTTGTGGTCTGAGAAGATGCTTTGTAATATTTCGATGTTTTGGATTCTGCAAAGGTTTGTTTTATGACCTAATATGTGGTCTATTCTAGAGAATGTTCCATGTGCGCTAGAAAAAAAAAAGTATACTTTGCAGCAGTTGGGTGGAGAGTTCTGCATAAGTCAATGAGGTCAAGTTGGTTGATTGTTGTAATTAGGTCTTCCGTGTCTCTATTGAGCTTCTTACTGGATGTCCTGTCCTTCTCCGAAAGTGGTGTGTTGAAGTCTCCTACTATAATTGTGGAGGTGTCTATCTCACTTTTCAGTTCTGTTAAAATTTGTTTTATGTATCTTGTAGCCCTGTCATCGGGTGCATAAATATTTAATATGGTTATATCTTCCTGGTCAATTGTCCCTTTTATCATTATGTAGTGCCCTTCTTTATCCTTTGTGGTGGATTTAACTTTAAAGTCTATTTCGTCAGAAATTAATATTGCTACTCCTGCTCTTTTTTGCTTATTGTTTGCTTGATATACTTGTTCCATCCTTTGAGTTTTAGTTTGTTTGTGTCTCTAAGTCTAAGGTATGTCTCTTGTAGGCAGCATTTAGGTGGATCATGTTTCTTTATCCAGTCTGAGACTCTCTGTCTCTTTATTGGTGCGTTTAGTCCATTTACATTCAGCGTAATTATAGATAAGTATGTGTTTAGTGTTGTCATTTTGATGCCTTTTTATGTGTGTTGTTGATAATTTCATTTTTGCACTTACTTTTTTGTGCTGAGACATTTTTCTTTGTAAATGGTGTGTTCCTCATTTTCATAGTATTGGACTTTATGTTTGCTGAGTCGTTACGTTTTTCTTGGCTTTTATTTTGAGTTATGGAGTTGTTATACCTCTTTGTGGTTACCTTAATATTTACCCCTATTTTTCTAAGTAAAAACCTAACTCGTATTGTCCTATATCGCCTTGTATTCTTCTCCATATTGTAGTTCTATGCCACCTATATTTAGTCCCTCTTTTTGAGTATTGTGGTATTTTACATATTGACTTCAATGATACCCTGTTTTGAGCTTTTTTTAAATTAATCTTAATTTGTTTTTGTGATTTCCCTATTTGAGTTGATATCAGGATGTTCTGTTCTGTGACCTTGTGTTGTGCTGGTATCTGATATTATTGGTTTTCTTACCAAACAATTTCCTTTAGTATTTCTTGTAGTTATGGTTTGGTTTTTGCAAATTCTCTAAGCTTGTGTTCATCTGTAAATATCTTAATTTCGCCTTCATATTTCAGAGAGAGTTTTGCGGGATATATGATCCTTGGCTGGCAGTTTTTCTCCTTCAGTGCTCTATGTATGTCATCCCATTGCCTTCTTGACTGCATGGTTTCTGCTGAGTAGTCTGAACTTATTCTTATTGATTCTCCCTTGTAGGAGACCTTTCTTTTATCCCTGGCTGCTTTTAAAATTTTCTCTTTATCTTTGGTTTTGGCAAGTTTGATGATAATATGTCTTGGTGTTTTTCTTTTTGGATCAATCTTAAATGGGGTTCGATGAGCATCGTGGATTGATATCCTTTCGTCTTTCATGATGTCAGGGAAGTTTTCTCCCAGCAGATCTTCAACTATTCTCTCTGTGCTTTCTGTTATCCCTCCCTGTTCTGGGACTCCAATCACACACAAGTTATCCTTCTTGATAGAGTCCCACATGATTCTTAGGGTTTCTTCATTTTTTTTAATTCTTTTTTCTGATTTTTTTTTTCAGCTATATTGATGTTAATTCCCTGGTCCTCCAGTGTTCCCACTCTGCATTCTAATTCTTCTGACTTCCTATTGTGTTGTCTAATTCTGTAATTTTATTGTTAATCTTTTGGATTTCTGAATGCCGTCTCTCTATGGATTCTTGCAGCTTATTCTCCCTCTGGATCAGGAAATTCCAATGTTAATGAAGCCGCCTGGGAAGGGGAGGGGAGGGTTCAGAAAAACAGGAGAGAGTAGCACCCCGGAATATAGACAAAGTTACTTATCTTGCTTGGGATGACTGTTTTATCTGAGATTCCCGAGGGGCGCGTCGCCTGTGTGTGCTGACTGGGTAGAGATTGCCCCCGAGGGTCAGGTCTGTGTCCCGTGCTTGTGCTGTCTCAGAAGCCATGGTTAGTTCCTCTGCTCCCAGTCCAAAGCCCAGTGTCAAGATTCCCCGGCTGGGACGCTGCACTCCAGGCTCCAAAAACAGTCACTGCCTCCCGGCGACTTCTCCTCCTGTCAGCCACATCGCTGCGCCGCCTGTGTGCACTGGCTGGGCTTCCCCGAGGTCAGTTCAGGGGGCTGGGGCTGCGCCCCGTGTTTTCACCATCACAGGATGTCATGCTCAACTCTCCTGCACCCAGTCCAAAGCCCCGCGCCAAGGTTCCCCGGCTGGGATGCTGCACTCCCGGCTCCAAAACCAGTAGCTGCCTCCTGGCGACTTCTCCTCTCTCCAGCCGTGTCACTGCGCCACCCGCATGGACTGGCTGGGCCCCCTCCCGAGGTCAGTTCAGGGGGGTAGGGCTGCGCCCCGTGTTTGTGCCGTCTCAGGGTGCCGTGCTCAGCTCCCCTGCACCCAGTCCAAAGCCCGGCACCAAGGTTTCCTGACTGGGAAGCTGGCTCCAGGCTCCAAAAACGGTCGCTGCTTCCCCGTAGTTGTTCATTCTTGGTCTCTGTCACTCAGGTCAACTCTTTAAATCTGTGTTTGTTGGTCAGGGTTCTTAGATTGTCATGTATGTGATCGATTCACTTGTTTTTCCGAGTCTTTTTTGCAAGAGGGATCCGAGTTAGCATCTACCTAGTCAGCCATCGTGGCCTTTCCCGCCCCAGGCTGTAATCTTCATTGGAGCACTTTACCAGGTCTTTTCTCCTGTGGAACCGCTGGTGGGTTAGAATCTTTTGTTTAGCAGCTAAGCTCTTAGCCATTGTGCCACCAGAGCTGCTTATAGTTTTCCACATCCAACATTCTATTCCACGCCTCTTGTTCTCATGCTATTCTTTTGTCTGGAGTATTCCCACATTTTTTTTTAACTGGGCTAAATTGTTAATGTTTATGACTCAGTTCAGCCATCATCCCTTCTAAGACATCCTTCTTAAATCTCAGGTTGAAGTCTCCCATGTACTCTGATCCCTTAATACTCAGCATACACTTCTGTTCACTTCTTCAACAAACATTTATTGAGAACTTACTAGTGTAAGAGAACGTGCTAGGTGATTGGGATATAAGAGTGAGCAGCATTGGACATGACTCCTGTTCTTATAGAGCTTAATGTTCATTTTGTCAGTTACCACATTAAAATGACCAGTAGTACCTCAGAAGAGAGGCCTGGCAATCTGCTTCTGAAAGGTCAGAACCCTGAAAACCCTATAGAGCACAGTTCTACACTGACACACATGGGTTCAGCATGACTCAAAATCAACTTGATGGCAACTAACAGCAACAACAATTTTGTCTTTCTACCTTCACCAAATTGTAAACTTAATCCAAGACCTATGTATATTCCACATTAGTACCCTTAGTGCCTACCACTATCCCAAAATATAATAGGCATATGACAAATGTTTATAGAACTGAATTCTCTGATTATGCCAAAGTCAGAAATATAATTTTTCCAAATTATCAATGCCATGACCTCCTGCTTTTGTGATCTGCCCCTACTTTCTGCTACTAGTATTTATAGCACAAGGATAAAAGAACACAGGACACTATCTGTAACAGATTTCTGTCACAATCAGATACAGAAAATTTTGGGGGATGAGTAGAGGTTGGGAGAGGTTGGAGGGAAAGGTGGTATAACTCAGATACATAAAGAGGTTGACCCAAATCTATCTGTAGCACTTTTTCTTCTTGCTCTGCTTCATTATTACCACATTAACTCCCTATCACAATGCTATAAAAAAGCTCTGGTGGTACAGTGGTTAACGCGATCGACTGCTAACCAAAAGATTGGTGGTTGGAAACTACCAGTGGCTCTGAGGGAGAAAGATATGGCAGTGTGCTTCTGTAGAAATTTATATCCTTGGAAACTCTATGGGGTCACTATGAGTTGAAATGACTCAATGGCAATGGGTTTGGTTTTGGTTTTGATTGGGAATTCTTTAAGTAGGTCTTCTCTTACATAGGTGAGTTGAAGAAAATTGTGTGTGTGTGCTGGGGGGAATTGAACATCTTCCTATATTCGGATGTTGATGAGCCTCAAATATGAGTCAGCATTCAGGAGCACTCATAACACACTTGAGATGCCAAAAAGAGATGCATGCACCGAATCCATTGGATTAAATTGGGTCAATGATAGAGTCAATTTGGCATTTACACTACACTTTAATTGTCCTCAAAACTCAATTTCAGTCCAATCCACCTGTCCTCTCATCTGCCAAACTACTGACTTTCACATTATTTCGTGTAAGGGCTCTTGGGATGGTACTTTGTCAACTGGCTTTCGGAAACTATAGAATAGCAGGGGATAATGTAGCCCATGTGATATATTTTGCCTAGTAGCATTAGATGCAGTAAGAACCAAGGGAGAGAGGTGGAGTCAAGGTGGCGGAATAGACAGATGCTTCCGGCGATCCCTTTTTACAACAAAGAACAGAAAAAACAAGTGAAACAAGTATATTTATGAGAAGCTGGGAGCCCTGAGCATCCAAGGCAAGCTTAGAAAACGAGCAGAGTGGCAGGGGGAGGAAGAGATGGTTCAGAAGCGGAGAGGAGTTGCCGGACCTGAATCACAGGGAGCCCTCAGGCACTATCCCGGGAGCAGTGGGGGCAGGCTGGTACTAGCATTCGGCAGCAGTTTCCTCAGGGAGAAGCAGCCAGCCACACAGCATACTCGCATCTCCAGAACCAGAGAACGGCACTCTTGGCAAAACCTAAGTACTTGCGTATATTTTACCATGCCAACCCACCCCCAAGCCGGCTTTAGTGACCAAATTCCCTGGGCCTTAGATAGGCACTGTTGAGTGCCTAGAGCCATCCTCCCGTCCTTGCAGATGGAAAAAATTTGCAAATGGTGGAAAGATAATCTGCCAGCTCCACTAACCGGGGGAGCTTAGGACAGAAGTGGCTCCTGTCCAGGTATAAACGGTCCATAGACTCTGAGCACCTTTCCCCTCTGCATGGACCTGTGTGGCCCTATGTCAGCAGAATAGGCCCTTGATGGCAAACTCCAATCGTTTCAGCTGTGTGGTGGAGAGGTGGGTGTTTGATGTTTGACATTTCTTTGCCTATTAAACAGGATCCTCAGCTACACACATCAGGGACCTAAGGACTGATAGGTCCAGCCAGGTCACCCAGCCACTCATGACAGCGGTCCAAAGATAACTGGTACCTCCCAGTCCTTACAACCAAAAATATTGGGTGCCCATGGTCCCTTTGCAGAACCCACCCACCTGCACGCTATAGGGAACAGGGGTGCGCTTTCCTCAGAGACACTAAGGGGTTGGTTCTCAGCTCCCTGCCTTGTTTAGAGCGTGAACCCCTGCTGCAATCAGATACTGGTACATACACCAATCACCCCGCCCCTCTAAGACTGTAGGACAGAGCCCGTACCACACAGTTGATGATCAGCTACCTGGACACCTGAGCTGAATTCATACAAGAAAAGTGAACGGACTCCTAGACTGATATACCTGATAACAGCTCTAGCCATCTGGGGACAGGACACCAGAGCTCCAAAGGTGAAAATAATCAACCTAGCTCACTCAAGCAACCCATTTGGGCATATTGAAACAAAGCAAGAAACTATGACGCAGTAAACAAGCATAAAATAATACAATAACTTATAGATGGTTTGGAGACAACAGTCAATATCAAATCACATAAAGAAACAGATCATGATCACCTCAACAAGCTCTCAAAACAAAGAATCCAGGGATCTTCTAGATGAAAGTGCATTCCTGGAATTACCAGAGGCAGAATACAAAAGATTAATATACAGAACCCTTCAAGACATCAGGAAGGAAATGAGGCAATATGCAGAAAAGGCCAAGGAACACACAGATAAAGCAATTGAAGAAATTAGAAACATTATTCAGGAACATAATGAAAAGTTTAATAAGCTGGAAAAACCCATAGAGAGGCAGTAATCAGAAATTCAGAAGATTAAGAATAAAATTACAGAAGTAGACAACTCTATAGAAAATCAGAGGAGCAGAATTGAGCAAGTACAAGCTAGAATTTCTGAGCTTGAAAATACATCAATTGGCACTAATATATTTGAAGAAAAATCTGATAAAAGAATTTAAGAAAAATGAAGAAACATTAAGAATCACGTGGGACTCTATCAAGAGAAATAACCTACGAGTGATTGGAGTGCCAGAACAGGGAGGGATAATAGAAAATACAGAGAGAATTATTCAAGATTTCTTGGCAGAAGACTTCCCTGATATGGTGAAAGATGAGAAGATATCAATCCATGATGCTCATTGAACTCCACATAAGGTAGATATTAAAAGAAAGTAACCAAGACGTGTTATAATCAAACTTGCCAAAACCAAAGATAAACAGAGAATTTTAAGAGCAGCTAGAGATAAACGGTTACCTACAAAGGAGAGCCAATAAGAATAAGCTCGGAGTACTCGGCAGAGACCATGCAGGCAAGAAGGCAATAGGATGACTTATTTAAAAAATTAAAGGAAAAAAATTGCCAGCCAAGAATCATATATCCAGCAAAACTCTCTCTTAAAATATGAAGGTGAAATTAGGACGTTTACAGATAAACAGAAGTTTAGGGAATTCATAAAAACCAAACCAAAACTACAAGAAACACTAAAGGGAGTTATCTGGTTAGAAAATCAATAATATCAGGTATCAGCCCAAGACTAGAACACTGGGCAGAGCAATCAGAAGTCAACCAAGACAGGGAAAAAAAAAAAAAAACAAGATTAAAAAAAAAAAGCTCAAAAAAGGGTAACAGCGATGTTGTATAAAAGAAGACAACATTAAAACAATAAAGACGGACTAAGAAATGTAATCACAGATCTTCCATATGGAGAGGAAGATCTGGCAATGCAAAGAAATAAAAGTTAGGTTTAAATTTAGAAAAATAAGGGTAAATAAGCTCAAAAAAGGCTGGATTATAGAAGACATTAAGGATTGAATAAAGAAATTCATAGAATCCAATGAGAATGAAAACACTTCTCATCAGAACCTTTGGGACACAGTGAAAGCAGTGCTCAGAGGTCAATTTATATCAATAAATGCACACATACAAAAAGAAGGGCCAAAATCAAAGAATTATCCCTACTACATGAACAAATAGAAAAAGAGCAACAAAAGAAACCCTCAGGCACCAGAAGAAAACAAATAATAAAAATTAGAGCAGAACTAAATGAAATAAAATATATATATATATATATTTTTTTTTTTTTAATGAAATAGAAAACAGAAAAACAATTGAAAGAATTAACAAGACCAAAAGCTGGCTCTTCAAAAAAAAATCAAAAAAATTGATAAACCATTGGGAAAACTCACAAAAGAAAAACAGGGGAGGAAGCAGATAACCCAAATAAGAAATGGGATGGGCAATATTTACAGCAGGCCCAAATGAAATTGAAAGAATCATGTCAGATTACTACGAAAAATTGTATTATAACAAATTTGAAAACCTAGAAGAAATGGCTGAATTTCTAGAAACACACTACCTACCAAAACTAACAAAAACAGATGTAGAACAACTAAATAGACCCATAACAAAAGAAGAGATTGAGAAGGTAATCAAAAAACTCCCAATAAAAAAAAGCTCTGGCCCTGACAGCTTCACTGCAGAGTTCTACCAAACAATCAGAGAAGAGTTAACACCACTGCTACTAGAGGTATTTCCGCACATACAAAAGGATGGAATACTGCCAAACTCATTCAATGAAGCCACCATATCCCTGATACCAAAACAAGGTAAAGACACCAAAAAAAAAGAAAGAAAGAAAATTACAGACCTATATCCTTCATGAACTTAGATGCAAAACTCCTCAACAAAATTCTAGCCAATAGAATTTAACATATCCAAAAATAATTCACCGAGACCAAGTGGGGTTCATACCAGGTATGCAGGGATGGTTAAACATTAGAAAAACAATTAATGTAATCCACCACATAAATAAAGACAAGAATCACATGATTTTATCAATTGATGCAGAAAAGGCATTTGACAAAGTTAAACACTGATTCCTGATAAAAACTCTCAGCAAAATAGGTATAGAAGGAAAATTCCTCCATGTAATAAGGGGCATTTATACAAAGCCAACAGCCAGCATCATCCTAAATGGAGAGAGCCTGAAAGCATTCTCCTTGAGATCGGGAACCAGACAAGGATGCCCTTTTTCACCACTCTTATTCAACGTTGTGCTGGAGGTCCTAGCCAGAGCAATTAGGCTAGATAAAGGAATAAAGGGCATCCAGATTGGCAAGGAAGAAGTAAAATTATCTGTATTTGCAGACGACATGATCTTATACACAGAAAACCCTAAGGAATCCTCCAGAAAACTACTGAAACTAATAGAAGAGTTCAGCAGAGTATCGGGATGTAAGATATACAAAAATCAGTTGGGTTCCTCTACACCAACAAAAAACACCGAAGAGGAAATCACCAAATCAATACCATTTATAGTATCCTCCAAGAAGATAAAACACTTAGGAATAAACCTCACCAATGATGTAAAAGACTTATACAAAGAAAACTACAAAATACTTCTACAAGAAACCAAAAGAGACCTACATAGGTGGAAAAACATACCTTGCTCTTGGAAAGGAAGACTTAACATTATAAAAATGTCTATTCTGCCAAAAGCGATCTATACATTTAATGCAATTCTGATCCAAATTCCAACAACATTCTTTAATGAGATGGAGAAAAAAATCACCAACTTCATGTGGAAGGGAAAGGGGCCATGGATAAGAAAGCATTACTGAAAAAGAAGAACAAAGTGGGAGGCCTTACTCTACCTTATTTTAGAACCTATTATACTGCCACAGTAGTCAAAACAGCCTGGTACTGGTACAACAACAGATATATAGACCAATGGAACGGAATTGAGAATCCAGACATAAATCCATCCACATGTGAGTGCCTGATATTTGACAAAGGCCCCAAAACAGTTAAATGGGGAAAAGACAGTCTTTTTTTTAATTAACTTTTATTGAGCTTCAAGTGAACGTTTACAAATCAAGTCAGACTGTCACATATAAGTTTATATACACCTTACTCCATACTCCCACTTGCTCTCCCCCTAATGAGTCAGCCCTTCCAGTCTCTCCTTTCGTGAAAACTTTGGCAGCCTCCAACTCTCTCTATCCTCCCATCCCCCCTCCAGACAGGAGATGCCAACACAGTCTCAAGTGTCCACCTGATATAATTAGCTCACTCTTCATCAGCATCTCTCTCCCACCCACTGTCCAGTCCCTTTCATGAAGACAGTCTTTTTAACAAATGGTGCTGCCATAACTGGTTATCCGTCTGCAAAAAAAAAAAAAAAAAAAAGAAAGAAGACCCATACCTCACTCCATGCACAAAAACGAGCTCAAAATGGATCAAAGACCTAAATAGAAAATCTAAAACGATAAACATCATGGAAGAAAAAACAGGGACATTAGGAGCCCTAATACATGGCATAAACAGTATACAAAACATTACTAACAATGCCCAAGAAAACCTAGATAACTGGGAGCTCCTAAAAATCAAACACCTATGCTCATCCAAAGACTTCACCAAAAGAGTACAAAGATTACCTAAAGACTGGGAAAAGGTTTTTAGTTATGACATTTCCGATCAGTGCCTCGTCTCTAAAATCTACATGATACTGCAAAAACTCAACTACAAAAAGACAAACAACCCAATTAAAAATGGGCAAAATATACGAACAGACACTTCACTAAAGAAGACATTCAGGTAGCTAACAGATATATGAGGAAATGCTCACAATTATTAGCCATTAGAGAAATGCAAATCAAAACTACAATATGATTTCATCTCTTTCCAACAATGCTGGCATTAATCCAAAAACACAAAATAATAAATGTTGGAGAGGCTGTGGAGAGATTGGAACTCATACACTGCTGGTGGGAATGTAAAATGGTACAACCACTTTGGAAATCAATTTGGCGCTTCCTTAAAAAGCTAGAAATAGAACTACCACACGACCCAGCAATCCCACTATATCCTAGAGAAATTAGGCCTTTACAGGAACAGATATATGCACACCCGTGTTCATTGCAGCACACTTTACAGTGGCAAAAAGGTGGAAGCAACCTAGGTGCCCATCAATGGATGAATGGATAAATAAATTATGGTATAGTCACAAAATGGAATACTACACATCCGTAAAGAACAGTGATGAATCTGTGAAACATTTCATAACATGGAGGAATCTGGAAGGCATTATGCTGAGTGAAATTAGTCGGTTGCAAAAGGACAAATATTGTGTAAGACCACTATTATAAGAACTGAAGAAATAGTTTAAACAGAGAAGAAAATATTATTTGATGGTTACGAGAGGGGGGAGGGAGGGTGGGAGAATGGTATTCACTAATTAGATAGTAGATAAGAACTACTTTCTTTGAGGGGAAAGAGAACACACAATACAGGCAAGGTCAGCACAACTGGACTAAACCAAAAGCAAAGAAGTTTCCTGAATAAACTGAATGCTTCGAAGGCCAGCGTAGCAGGAGCAGGGGTTTGGGGACCATGGTTTCAGGGGACATCTAAGTCAATTGGCATCATAAAATCTATTAAGAAAACATTGTGCATCCCACCTTGGGGAGAGGTGTCTGGGGTCTTAAACGCTAGCAAGCTGCCATCTAAGATGCATTGATTGGTCTCGACCCACCTGGATCAAAGGAGAATGAAGACCACCAAGAACTCAAGATGATTATGAGCCCTAGAGACAGAAAGGGCCAAAGAAACCAGAGACTACATCAGCCTGAGACCAGAGGAGGTAGATGGTGCCTGGCTACAACCAATGACTGCCCTGACAGGACACCAGTGGGATGTAGACCCCAAATTCTCATAAGACCAGACTTAATGGTCTGACTGAGTCTAGAAGGACCCCGGTGGTCATGGCCCCGAGACCTTCTGTTGGCCCAGGTCAGGAGCCATTCCTGAAGCCAACTCTTCAGGCATGGATTGGAGTGGACAATGGGTTGGAGAGGGATGCTGGTGAGGAATGAGCTTCTTGTATCAGGTGGACACTTGAGACTATGTTGGCATCTCCTGCCTGGAGGGGAGATGAGAGGGTAGAGGGGGTTAGAAGCTGGCAAAATGGACAGGAAAAGAGAGAGTGGAAGGAGGGAGTGGGCTGTCTCATTAGGGGGAGAGCAATTGGGGGTACGTAGCAAGGTGTATATAAGTTTTTATGTAAGAGGCTGACTTGATTTTTAAACTTTCACTTAAAACACAATAAAAATTTAAAAAAAGGGAGATTTAAAAAGGTTTTTTTTTTTTTTTTTTAATCTTTTAGAGTGACTAAAGCACCACACCCTGGCTGACCTGACAATTATCTAGATACATTTGTTTAGAGGATTTAAGAAAACAATAGTCTGAGTGGATCCTAAAGATTTAACCTCCTCCCATTCCTTGCACCCTGCTGGCTCTCATGTTAACTCTCTTTCCTCTCTCTTACCCTAACTCTCTTTCCTCTCTCTCCCTCTCTCCCTCTGTCTTATTCTCTCTCTTTTGTTCCATACACCCTCTATCCCAACACACACACACACACACACGCAAACTTTCATAATCTACAAATATTTGTACCTGCAAGAAGATTGTGCCTCCTACATTTGTCTTCACCTTCTTTTTTATTTGCATAATGGAAAAAGTAAACTTCTAATGATTTTAATATGTGCTTCTTGCTCATTTCACTTTAGTACTTATATTTTTTAATTTCCTCTTATGTTGTGAAGGAAAAAAATGTAATGTACACGCTAAAATGTAGCTACCTACAAGATTATCTTTGGTAAGACAGAATTTTAATGCTTTCAAATTCTATTGTCCCTCCAATTCATTCTTACAATAAATAGAAGGTGACTTATCCTCTATAGTATGAATAAAGTAATTCCATTATGCCTTACAGCTATGCATTTTTATTTTAAAGATCCAAAATTAAAATAAAATGCTTGTAACTATGTTGTACTTCAATCTCATAAGTATTATAACTTTGATCAAATCACTTGACCATTTTTTTTTTATCACAATATTGTAAAAGCCATTTGGTAGAATATGTCTCAGCCTACTTTCCAAGAATATAAAGGAAAGATGAAATAGGTACTTGTCCTCAGGAAGTTCTATGACTACCTACGTGTGTGTGTGTGTGTGTGTGTGTTTTAATGTTATACAAAAATAGCTCATTTTCCCATGATTATGCTATTTAAATGCTGGCAGATCTGACATTTTTAGGTTGTCATCAATTCTGAGAGAAACAAGTGCATGTTACATTCTTTGTTCCTTTAGAAACTAATTTTGTTCAAGGTCCCTTTCCTTCCAGAGTCTGGCACTGGATTTCTAAATGAATGCTATCAAAGGCATTATTAAATAGGATTGTATCCAGTTGACCAAGGTTCATGCTAGGAACCATTTTAGAGATCTTCTAACATTGAAAATGCAATTCTTCAATTATACTTCCCAGATAAAATGAAATTACCTTGAATGCATGGTCTAGTGGGCTTACTCCTGATAATACAATGCTAAATGATCAAATCCATCCTTATAGCAAAGTGGATATGATAAAAAAAAAATTTAATGCATCATAAAAAAGCTAAATGAAAAACAAAAGACCTCAGAGCTAGTAAAATGTGATTTTTCTGTTTGCCATCTACAAAGCCACACTAACCCCTTCCATGCTGATGAAGGTAATTACGTGCTGACTTGTTGAATTTATCTTTTTCCTACCTGTACTTGGTCTTCAACACATTAAAAGGAACATTTATTTGGGCTGACCCTTTGCTACTTCGAGGGCTTTTAGGTTTTTGAATTATTATTCTCTTTATGCCTAGTGAGTTTTAATGAATTTTGAGTCCCTCACTGGTCATAGCTAGGCTCTGAAATGGATTCATATTCTGGTTGTTTATTAGATTTCCCTGGGGGAGTAGATTTTCAGTAATTCAGTGTAGATTTTCTGTATCACTGCTTTAAAAAAACACTTTTTTCTGATACAGTAACACACATCTATTATAGAAAATACAGAGAAGTTAAAAGAAAAATAAATATTACTCAAAACCCCACCACAAAGACATGAACACTGTTAAATTTATTTCTTTAGCATTTTATATGGGTATGTGTATAGATATCATAAAATAATATTCATAATCTATGTTTTATATTCTGGTTTATTTACCTGAGATTAAAATATATGCATTACCCATGTTATTAAATATTATTTTAAAAAATACTTTGTAATGGCATCAATATTGCATCATTAGATGCTCCATAATTTGTTTAAATAATCCCAATCTTTGAATATTTTGGCTGATTCCAAATGTTTGCTATTAAAATAATGTTTCAGTGAATATCCTTTTAAATACGCCTTTCTATGTGTCTCTGATTATTTCTTTATGACAAATTTCAATCTGTGGAATTACTAGGTCACAGAGTGTAAAGCTATTTGGGGCTCTTCTTACATATTGCCAAGGTTCCTTCAACATGATTTGTACTAATTTATAGTCCATTATCAATGTTTTTTATCAATGTATGAGTGCCAATTTCACAATACTCTTGCCAGAACTAGCTATATGTTAAAAAGTTATAATTTGATAGAAGAAAAACAATGTCATTATTTAATTTGAGTTTTGATTATTTAGATGTTAAAGATTTTCAAAGATTAATTGACTATAAATTTTATACTTACTCCCCTTGTTCAATTTTCTTCAAAAGTGTCCCCTGTTTTCTAATTGATTCACATGATATCTTCATATATTAAGGGTATTAAGTTTTATTTGTTATTTATTTTCCAGTTATTTTCCTAGTTTGTCATTTTTCTTCTAATGTTATTCATTTAGGTTTTTTATAATTGCCTATAGTCAAATCTATCAATAGTTTTGATTTTTTCTATATGATTTCTGCTTTGGATGCCATGCTTAGAAAGTTCTTCATCAGCCTGAATATTATATAAATATCCACTTACATGATTTCAGGCTATTTTATATTTTATGGTATATGTTTTTTTATGTATATATTTATATATGTATATTCATAAATGAGATTAAACTGTAGTTGTGTTTGTTGCAGGGTTATCTCTGCAAAAGTTATACTTCAGAACAATGCTAGCTTTGAAAATGAATTTTAATCTTTCTATACTTTGGTGGTGCAGTGGTTAAGCACTCAGTTGCTAACTGAAAGGTAAACAGTTCAAGCCCACCAGCCACTCTGAAGGAGAAAGATATGGCAGCCTGTTTCCATAAGGATTTACAGCATTGGAATCCCTATGGGGCAGTCACTCAACAGCAATGGGTTTGGTTTTTCCGGTTTTATACTTTTTCTAGGTCTTTGGGTGGCACAAACAGTTTGCACTCGGCCACTAACCAAAACGTTGGTGGTTCAAATCTATCCAGCAATGTTGTGGAAGAAAGGCCTTACATTCTAATTCCATGAGTTTACAGCCATTGAAAACTCTATGGAGTGCAATTCTACTCTGATACACACGAGGTCACCATGAGTTGAAACTAACTCAATGGCAGTGAGCATGCTTTGTCTATGTTCTTGAAGAGTTTATTTTCTGGTGATATAAAGAAAAAAGTGTGGGAATTTCTAGTTTCTTGAAGTTTTAAAATGACTGAGACATAAAACTATTTCATCCAGAGATATTTTTCACACAATTCTTTTAAAGTTTTCTTTTCCCAATTTCCTTCATGGTCATTAGTCTTTTTTTTTTTTTTTCCATTAGGGAATCAATTTTAGCAATTTATATGTTTCTTAAAAATTGCCTATTTCACCATAGAGTTTTGCATAGTTTTATTTTTAACCATTTTTAAAAATTCTCCAGAAGACCTCATTCCTAATTTGTGTATCTATTCTTCATTCACATTCTCTCTTTCTCTTTTTCAGTTAGACTTGGCAGAGTTTTGTCTAGTTTTATCAATCTTTCCCAAGATTACTGCACATGATTTTGAGAGAGATGATATAAAAAAGGATTGACAGTGGTAGGGGAGAGGAGTCCAGATACTTTGAAATGAATGAGCCAATTACCTTGACAAGTTGGGTTTACATGAAGTAGTCCCAATATGGTTCTTTGCCAGAAATTTTGATAAATTATCATCATTTGGTTAGATGTGCCTTAATTGTACTCTCGTGTCCCTAAGAGTAAGGCTTACCATAGCCAACGTCCCAATAGAGAAAGAATATAATCGATGGTATAATTTTTAACCTTAATATTACTGCAAATAATGGAAATATTTCTTAAAATACCTGGGCCTAACCACTAATTTGCATTGGCAAATATTTTTTAAAATGTCACATGCATATAACAAGATGTGAAGAAATACAAACTCTTATATAGGACAAGATCTCTTTCTTAGTAATCCTGAACCAAGATGTTAATTATTAATCTATTTTTGTTCTCTTTGCCCCTACCCTCAGGATTATTAAGAATTCTTAATTTAGGATAAAAAAAAATTCCCAGTGAATCATTACAACCCTTTGAGCCTGTTTGAAAGCAAAACTTCATTTCAATGTAGCTTTCTACATCTGCTAAAGCATAACTCTTTCTGAGACTGATTCTAAATCTTTTCAAAGAGGGGTTATGAAGTTGTCTTTCTAGCATCCTCAATCATTATGAATTTTTGTAGTTTTCATTTACCATTGTCAAAAATGAAAGAGAGAAAAGTTTATAGATAAATCTGGGTGCCAGTGTGACATGTTTGCTTCTTTTCAGAAAAGAGCGTTTTTCCTTTTTCAGTACTAATTCATTGCCCATTGAAACAATATTGTGTATATATTTATATAGCTTGAATCTCTTAACAACATAACACACATTACAAACATAAAATTTTAGACTGTCCTCTGAAAGAGTTTGAAATTCAAAAGCAAATTTACCATAGTTTAAGTTTAAAAAAAATCACATTTAGGCACAATCTAGAGTAGTTTTAGATCTAGATTGTGGTTTAGACCTAGAAAATTTAGATCCAATAGTTGTTAGATCTAGAATAGTTTCATCACAGATTCTAGGCAACAGCATGAACAAGGGACTTCAAGATCCTAATGTAGTTATACATACATCTTAACATCCACTTATCTTTCCTTGTAAATAGAACATTATATTTTTTTCTCAATATGTTGGGAGATACTTTCAGAGTAGAGATAAGCAATATTTCTAGTATTTAGCTATGTTGATCTTTTCACTTGGGGACAACAGGTGAGAAAGAATTGATTGTGAAATCAAAGATAACTTCATTGGACTATATAAGATTGCTAAAATCATATGAATAAATGAACACTTTACATTTAAAGCAGCAAATCTGCTATGATCTTTGACCACTATTATTTCCTTCTTGAATAGCGTGCTCACACAGTGTAAAATATCAGTTAGTCTTGATGAAAAAGCACTCACTGCGTTCACAAAAGTTCTGGCAAACCACATAAAGGAAGTTCTAATAGGTACATGACATCAATTCACAAGAGAACTTGTCTTTGATGATTAACAAAATACACCAGTTCACAATCATAACCGTTGTGTTCAGCTACAATAGAGACTTAAACCATCACTGATGCTTTAGTTCCACTATTTATCCCATAATCCAAAGGAGATACGGTTGTAATCTGATGTGAGAGAGGCATGGTGACCATGAGGTTAGAACAACTTTGAAATCAGCCCAGAAGATGCTCTGAGATCTCCAAACCCAGTATTTGCACTGTCTGGCGTGCTACAAGAAGTCTCTAAAAAAAAAAAAAAAATTGCTGTGGAGTCAATTCCAACTCATAGCGACCCTGCAGGACAGAATAGAATTGGCCCATAGGGTTTCCAAGGCTACAAATCTTTGCAGAAGCAGATTGCTACATCTTTCTCCCTTTCTCTAGGAAGCTATAAATACAACATTCAATGGTAGGCCAATCAATAACAAGAATTTACAGATATTCTTTACTCCAGGCAAAGGATGGTAGATAGATGTAAATCCAATAAACAGGTACTTATTATTAATCTATGATGTGCCAGACACTGTTTTAGCACTGTAGACAAAAGAGGTAAACAAAGAAGAAAATACCCCTGCCCTCATAAAACTTACATTCTGATTCTGCACTGATTCTCTGAAATGAAAAACATACATACACACACAAAAAAAAAAAAAAAGGAAAAGAAATAGGAAGTATCACAGCAAAAGTTTTTTATTTATATTTCAGAAAGCTAGGCCTCTGGATCACCAATTTAAAGATGGGAAAGGATATGACACCACCAGCCAAAAAAAAAAAAAAGGCAGTTTCAAAGACGTGAGACAATTTAGGCCAAGGCCTCCTTTTGAAAAGGTTAATAAGGGGAGCAACTGAAAAGAAGCCTTGTTTTATAGGACAAAAATAAAATAATATCAAATATACCACACAAAATAAGAAAAATATATGTCACTTTTCTAAAGAAGATTCTAGTTTTGGAATTTAACCTAACCACATACATAGATGTGACTGACTGTACTCCAAATACATCATTGAAAGATTTCATTTAAACAGTCATTGAGCACCTGTTCTGTACCAGGCAGTATGCTGGGGATACGACAGTAAAACATACTCATCCCCTGCTCTCCATTCTGGAATGGAGAATAAAGTGTGTTCAGCATAATGATAGAAGGTACAGGGGACCATGAGAGTTCATATTGAGTAGTTCTAACTAGCCTAAAGTACAAGGGAAGCTTCTTTGAGACAGTAACATTTTATCTGAAACTTGAAGGATTAGTTAGGAAAGGGGAGGATGCCAAGGAAACAGTGTTTCAGGCTGAAAGAATAGCATATGTGAAGGTCTAAACTAGAGAAAGGGCATGGAACACTCCACAAACAGAGAGAAGGTCAGAGTGACTGGAGGGTAGAAAACCAGACTGTTCAGTCTTTAAAAATAAGGTCATGATGTTTTATGTCATCCACTGAAGGGAATTAGTGATATGATGATTACATTTACATTTTTGAAAGATCATTCTGTCTAGTGTGGAGGATGGATTGGAGAAGAGAATGGTACGGTAGAGGCTCCCAGAAGATTCATTTTTACCTCCATAGTCAAGGCCAGCATATCCGAATTTTTCAATATTGGAGGAAAATTGAGCAGAGGGGTTTTAATGGAGTTCAGAATTACAGCAGTTACATCAAGGGCTACTTTAGATACCCACTTTTGATTCTTGGAGGATGATATTGAAATATAGCCAGAGTTCCCTCTTCTATATCAGACTTGAGGGACCTTGATCCTGGGGCCCAACCCTTGATTCTAGCATACGTTAATCTTCTAAACTTATAAATTGTGGGGGGGATGTAAGTCACTCTCAAAATGTCTTAATTCAGTCAATAAATGAGTGAGTGCCTACTACATAATAGGTAGTATTCCAGGCATTAAGGATACAGTTGTGAACAAGACAATGAGGTGCTAGCTTTCATTGGATTTACGTTCCAGTGAGGGGAGACAGACAAAAACAAGTTAATTCCAGACAGAGATAAATGCTATGTAGACAAACCTAATCTAAAGAAATAAGTGTTAGAGAGTTACTGTCAGTGGTGAGTGGAACTGGGAAAATGTGCTTTTAGGTCAGGGAAGGCATCTCTATGGCAATAATATTTGGCTATAGTATTTCATGATAATAAGTAGAACATTATTCAAAGGTTAAGTGTCATTGTATTCTAGGCAGGGAGAGTGACAACGGAAAGGACACTGAGGAAAGAAAGAATTTGTGTGTTTGAGGAACAAAAAGGTAAATGTGGCTGGTGCTCAGCATTCAAGGAAAGAAATTGTAGGAAATGAGGTTGGAGAGTTAAGCTGGGGCCAGATAATCTAAGGCTTTGTAGGCTATTGCAAGTAATGGGAGTTTCATTTTAAGTGTGATGGGAAGCCAAAAGCACTTACTACTAATCATGAACAATCCTAAATTACAGTTTACATTCACCGAATTGATCAGCGGAGCCCAGGTGGCACAGTGGTTAAAAGCGCAGCTGATAACCAAAAGGTCAGCAGTTGGGATCCACCAGCTGCCCCTCGGAAACCTTATGGGGCAGTTCTACTCTATCATTTAGGGTCACTATAAGTTGGAACGGACCTGATGGCAATTTTTTTTAATTGACCAGTAGCCACTCTCACCTGGAAGTTCTTTAACAGGAAGTAATATTTATATATAAATATATATATAATTTTTTTTCCAACCCACAGTTCTGGACTGAGCTCGCACACTGACTTCACATAAACTCAAAGAGCCAAGAGGGTGCAACTGCTTACACTCTCCTACAGACTTCAACTCATGACTTGAAAAGACATAACAGGCTCCACTTCAGAGAATCCTTGAGTGTAATCATCAGTAGAGTGAACAACGGCATTTGATTGTCTTTCCAATAGTGAAATTTCAAAGTGATCAGGAATCAGCCTTTGAATTGTTCTTAGAATATTGGGCTCACAGTTTTAACTGCCCAACATTCTGCCTATAGAAAGAAAAGATAGCCTATGTGTTTCCATAGCAAAGGCAAACATTATCAAAAAGGAATCCTTGCTTAAGAGCTTATTTTGATCCTGAAGCAACAAGAAAAAGAAATCTTCCATTTTGGAGAAAATGATTTTGTGACAATGAGCATACATATTAAATCATTTTCTTTTTTGAGAGTAATAATAGAGTAAGCCAGAGCAGAAACAAGCAAAAAGCAGAAATTCTTGCAATGGGAATTGTCATGGCCCTGTCTTACGATCCTCAGCAAATTCATTTCTGTTTAGTCAGTCATTTAAATTCTCCTTTTCTTACTTGTCTTAATTCTTTCCCATAATGATTATTATTCATGTGACTGACAAAATTTTGCATTGTGACAGTATAAATTAGTGTTTTGATAGTTCTCCCTTTGAAAAAAAAGGCAACAAAGGAGACAACTGCCAAATATATGACAGGAAATATACAAACTGAGGACACTGTGCCCCAGTGAAACCAGAATAAGCTCCGCCAGTTAATAAGCATGTACTCAACAACTCATTTGTTAGGCTTCAGTCCTGCTCAAATCATGAAGTTTTAGTTTTGCTAATAATATGTGGCACATATTGAGTGCTCAACAAATGTTTGAGTAATTAAGCTCAAAAATGACTAATTAAATAATTAAGCAATGGGAAGTTAAGGCAAGTGAGATTCAATGATGTTAACTAACTTGTCCAAATTTTCGCAACTAGTAAGGGACGGAGCTATAATTTGAACCCAGGTCTGTCCAATTCCAAAATACATGCTGTCTTTACTATACCATTGGTTTTTGAATGAGAAAGTGGATAAATGAACAACTACAAAAAAAGTGCTCCATAAATGAAAGGATGTCTACTACTAGAAGTTAATCATTTTCTTAAGTTCAGATGCTCTTTTGACAAACTTAACCATTTAATATATCACAGGCTCAGCATACCAACTACAAAGATTATCTTAAATTATAGAAATTTCTTGTTCAAAACTAGATTTCTGTCAAAAATTTAATTTATCTACCTTTCATTTGTATATCCTATAGCGAAATAGCTCTCGTGGCGTAATGGTTAAGTGCTACGGCTGCTAACCAAAGGGTCGGCAGTTCGAATCTGCCAGGTGCTCCTTGGAAACTCTATGGGGCAGTTCTACTCTGTCCTATAGGGTCGCTATGAGTCGGAATCAACTCGATGGCACTGAGTAGGGAGTTTAGTATAGCTAAGTAAGTTAAGACAATCAATAAAAAGGGTGACAAGCAAGGATGCTAAGTGGCAAGAAAAGATTTTTAAAATCTGCATTTAGATACTATCTCAAAACCTAGAGAAAATGATATCTTTAATTGTACAATGCAAATTATATAGACATTTCCACAAATGCATAGAGTTTTATAAAGCTTTAGTTATACCCTTCACTTTTTGCACGTAATACTTTTAGTTCATTTACATCTTCATATAGAATATATTTAGATTTGAAGCTGAAGTTTTACAAACACAACTGGATGTCTGTTTGCAAGTTTTTATGCTCCAAATAAAAGGATACGCTCATCCTTTTTTTCTTAATCACGATGACAATCAGAACTAAGAAATGCATGTTTGAAAATCTTTGTGTATATACGTAATGGCTACTTACACGTTTTCAGGGTTTCAAAATCCCTATGCATACACATATAAAAAAAAAAATCATACATGAATATTTAAGGAGTAGAGTCAAATACAATCATGTTCCCAAGTCCTTCATACAAACATAAGTGAATGGCTTAAATTGAAGGGCATCTCTAATATAGCGGACACTTTTGGTAATTAAAAAAAAAAAGAAAGAATTTTTTCTATCAGGAGACAAGCCACCATGCAAGTACACAATTTCAAAGACAATGGTTTTGACATGAAGCAAATACACACGTTTTATATTTAAAGTACATTTATATTTAAAAATACACACAAACTAATAAAGCTGGAATCATACTTCCCATCATATAGGAAAATTAACTCAAAATGAATCAGGGACCTAAATGTAAGAACTAAAACCATAGAACTCATAGAAGAAAATGAGGCACTGCTTCGGAACCTAGCTTTCAATAATGGATTTATAGCTATAACATGAGCAACGAAAGACAAAATAGATAAATTGGTCTTCATAAAAATTAAAAAAGTTTTATTCAATAAAAGGACTTCAACAACAAAGTGAAGAGACAATCTATAGACTGGAATAAAATTTGGGGGAACTATATATATGTTTCACCATGCGACTGTTAGCTTGTCATACTGTGGTGGCTTGCTTGTTGCTGTGATACTGGAAGCTATGCCACCAGTATTTCATATACCAGCAAGGTCACCCATGGTGGACAGCTTTCAGTGGGGCTTCTAGACTAAGACAGACTAGAAAGAAGGACCTGGAGGTCTACTTATGAAAAAATTGGCCAGTGAACAACATATGGATAGCAGCAGAACATTGTCTGATACAGTGCCAGAAGACAAGGCCCTCAGGTTGCAAGGCACTCAAAATTCGACTGGGGAAGTGTTGCCTCTTCAAATTAGAGTGAACCTTGATGACAAGGAGGGAGCCAAGCTTTCAGGGCCTTCATCTTATGTGGCATGACTCAAAATGAGAAGAAACAGCTGTAAACATCCATTAAAAATTAGAACATGGGATGTACGAAGTATGAATCTAGGAAAATTAGAAGTCATCAAAAATGAAATTGTGCACATAAAGATTGGTATCCTAGGCATTAGTGAGCCAAAATGGACTGGTATTGGTTATTTGGAATAATAGGAATATCATATGGACTACTATGCTGGAAATGACTAATTGAAGAGGAATGGAGTCACACTCGTTCTCAAAAAGAACATTTCAAGATCTATCCTGAAGTATAACGCTGTCAGTGACGGGACAATAACCATAGGCCTACAACAAAGACAACTTTGTACAACTATTACTGAAATTTATGCACCAACCACTAATGCCAAAGATGAGGAAATTGAAGATATTTTACCAATTTCTGCAGTCAGATGATGATTAAACATGCATTGATAATTGCTGATGATTGAAAGGTGAAAGTTGGAAACAAAGAAGACGTATCTGTAGTTGGAAAATATGGCCTTGGTGATAGAAATGTTGCCGAAGATAGCATGATAGAATTTTGCAAGACCAACGATTTATTCATTGCAAATACCTTTTTCAACAACATAAACAGTGATTATATACATGGGCATCACGGGATGGAATACACAGGAATCAAATAGACTACATCTGTGGAAAAAGATGATGGAAAGGCCCAATATCATCAGTCAGAACAAGGCCAAGAGCTGACTTCGGAACAGACCATTAATTGCTCATATGCAAGTTGAAGTTGGAGAAAATTAAAGTAAGTTCACGAGAACCAAAATACAAACTTCATTAGAGCCCACCTGAATTTGTGGACCATCTCAAGAACAGATTTGGAGCACTGAACATGAATGAATGAAGATGAGACAAGTTGTGAGATGACATCAAGGACATCATACATGAAGAAAGCAAAAGGGCATTAAAAAGACAGGAAAGAAAGGAAAGACCAAAATGGATGTCAGAAGAGACTCTGAAACTTGCTTTTGAACATCTAGTAGCTAAAGCAAATGGAAGAAATGATGAAGTCAAAGAGCTGAACAGAAGATTTCAAAGGATGGCTGGAGAAGACAAAGTAAAATACTATAATGACATGTGCAAAGATCTGGAGATCTAAAACCAAAAGAGAAGAACAGACTCAACATTTCTCAAACTGAAACAAATGAAGAAAAAATTCAAGCTTCAGTTGCAATACTGAAGGATTCCAAGGGGAAAATATTAAATGACATAGGAAACATCAAAGAAAAACAAAGGAATACAGAGTCACTATACCAAAAAGAATTGATGGACATTCAACCATTTCAGGAGGTAGCATATGATCAGGAATTGATGGTACTGAAGGAAGAGATCAAATCTACACTGAAGGCATTGGCCAAAACAAGGCTCCAGGAATTGTTGGAATATCAGTTGAGATATTTCAACAAACTAATGCAACCCTGGAAGCAATCAGTAGTCTACGCCATGAAATTTAGAAGACAGCTACCTGGGTAACCAACTGGAAGAGGTCCATATTTATGCCCATCTCAAAGAAAGGTGATACAACAGATATGGAAATTATCAAACAATTTCAATAACGTCACATGCAAGTAAAATTTTTCTGAAGATAATTCAAAAACAATTGCAGTGGTATAGAAATTCCAAACTGGATTCAGAAGAGGGCGTGGAACAAGGAATAACATTGCTGATGTCAGATGGATCTTGGCTGAAAGAGAGAATACCAGAAAGATGGAAAGAAGGGGATTCCGGAACACTTAATCATGCTCATGAAGAACCTGTATATAGATCAAGAGGCAGTCGTTCTAAAAGAACAAGAGGATGTTGCGTGGTTTAAAGTCAGAAAAGGTGTGCATCTGGGTTTTGTCATTTCACCATACTTATTCAATCTGTATGCTGAGCAAATAATTTGAGAAACTGGACTATATGGAAAAGAATGTAGCATCAAATTTAGGGGAAGACTCATTAACAACCTGTGATATGCAGATGACAAACCTTCCATGCTGAAACCTATAAAGACAAAAGACTACAGTCTTTAGTATGGATTACACTTACACATAAAAAAAAAAAAACCTCACAACTGGACCAATAAGCAACATCATAATAAATGTAGAAAAATACTGATGTTGTTCAAGATTTCATTTTACTTGGATCCACAATCAATGCCCATGGAAGCAGCAGTCAGGAAATCAATGCACATATTTCATTGGGCAAATCAGCTGCAAAAGACCTCTTTAAAGTGTTATGAAGCAAAGATGTCACTTTGAGGACTAAGGTGCCCTGACCCAAGCCATGGTATTTTTAATCACCTCATATGCATGTGATAGCAGGACAATGACTAAGGAAGGCCGAAGAAGAATTGCTGCCTTTGAATTATGCTGTTGGCAAAGAATATCAGATATACTATGGACTACCAGAAGAACAAACATATCTGCCTTGGAAGAAGTACAGCCAGAATGCTCCTCAGAAGAAAGGATGGCGAGACTTCATCTCATGTACTTTGGACACGTTACCATGAGGGACCAGTCCCTGGAGAAGAACATCATGCTTGGTAGAGGGTCAGCAAAAGAGAATAGGACCCTCCGGGAGATGGATTGACACAGTGGCTACAAAAATGGGCTCAAATATAGCCACGGTTGTGAGGAATGGGCAGTGTCTCATTCTGTTGAATATAAGGTCACTATTTTTTATGAGTTGGAACTGACTCTACTGCATCTAACAACAATGTATATCTGATAAACTTTCACTGTCTACAATATATGAAGAACTCCTACAACTTAATGACAATCTAATAAAAAAAACTGGCAAAGGACTTGAATAACCATTTCACCAAAGAAGATATACAAATGGCCAACAAGCATGTTGTATTAGTTGCCTACTGCTGCTATAATATAAATACCACAAATGGATGGCTTCAACAAACAGAAATTTATTTTCTCACGGTTGTTAAACTGTGAGAGAATTCAGGGCACTGGCTTTACTGTAAGGCTTTTTCTCTCTGTCACTTCTGGGTGAATGTCCTTGTTCCTTGGCTCCTTGGTGATCTTCAAGTGGCTTGGCATCTTTTTTCCCTTATCTCTCTCTGCTTCCTTGTTTAATCTCTTCTTATATTTCAAAAGAGATTGACTCAAGATACATGGTACACTAATATTGCCTCATTAACATAACAAAGACAAACCATGGTCAAATGGGATTATAACCACAGGCACAGGGGTTAGGATTTGCAACACATATTTGGGGGGACATAATTCAAGCCATTACTGTCATGGATTGAATTGTGTCCCCCTATAAAATATGCATCAACTTGGTTAGGCCATGATTCCCAGTATTATGTGGTCGTCCTCCATTTTGTGATTGCAATTTTATCTTAAGAGGATTAGGGTGGGATTGTAACACCACTCTCACTCAGGTCACCTTCCTGATCCAACATAAAGGGAGTTTCCCTGAGTTGTGGCTTGTACCACGTTTTATCTCTCAAGAGACAAAAGGAAAGGGAAGCAAGCAGAGAGTTGAGGACCTCATACCACCAAGAAAGCAGCACCAGGAGCAGAGTGCGTCCTTTGTACGTGGAGTCCCTGCGCCTGAGAAGCTCCTTGACCAGGGGAAGATGGAGAACAAGGACCTTCCTCCAGAGCCGTCAGAGAAAGAAAGCCATCCCCCGGAGCCAACACCCTGAATTTGGACTTGTAACCCACTAGACTGTGAGAAAATAATTCTCTTTGTTAAAGCCATCCACTTGTGGTATTTCTGTTATAGCAGCACTAGATAACTAAGACAATAACACACATGAAAAGATGTTCAATATCATTAGCCATTGAAAAAAAATCCCATTGCCGTCAAGTAGATCCTGACTCATAGTGACCCTACAGGACAGAGTAGAACTGCATTATAGGGTTTCCAAGGAGCACCTGGGGGATTCAAACAGCTGACCTTTTGGCTTGCAGATGTAGCTCTTAACCACTGAGCCACCAGGGCTCCAATTAGAGAGATGCAAATCAATGCGATACCACTTTGCCCCCACTAGGAAGGCTAAGATAAAAACAAACAAACCATAAAACAACAAATGTTGGTGAAATTAGAACATTTATTCATTGCTCAGAAATCTGTACACCAATGTTCATTGTAGTACTTTTCACAATAGCTAAGAGATAGAAACAACCCAAGTGTCCATGAACAGTTGACTGGATAAACAAAATGTGGTATATACATGCAATGGAATAATACTTAGCTGTAAAGAGAAATGAAATGCTACAAAATGGATAAACCTTGAAAATATGATGAGTGAAGTAAGTCAATCACACAAGCACAAAGGTGATCCCACTTACATGAAATACCTAAAATAGGCAAATGTATAGAGACCAAAGTTATTAGTGGTTCCGGGGGTGGGAGGAAGGGGAAAAGGGGGTGTCATTCATTTAGGCAGCATTGAATATCTGTTAACAGTGATAAAAAATTTGGCAATAGATGCTGGTGATGGTTGCACATCATAATTAATGTAACCAGTGTCACTAAATTATACATGTCAAAAATGTTGAATAGGCAAATGTTACATATATTTTTACCACAATAAAAAAAGTGTATTTATATTTGTTGTTGTTAGGTGCCCATGGGTCAGTTTTGACTCATAGCAACCTTTTGTACAACAGAATGAAACTGTGCCTAGCCCTGAGCCATCCTCACAATTGTTGTTATGTTCAGCCACTGTGTCAATTCATCTTCTTGAGAGTCTTCTTCTTTTTTGCTAACCCTCTACTTTATCAGGTATGATGTCCTTCTCCAGGGACTGGTCCCTCCTGATAGCATATCCAAACTATTTGAGACAAAGTCTTGCCATCCTTGCTTCTAAGGAACATTCTGGCTGTACTTCTTCCAAGACAGATGTGTTTGTTCTTTTTGCAGACCATGGTATATTCAGTATTCTTTACCAACACCATCATTCAAATCATTATTTCTTCTTTGGTCTTCCTTATTTATTGCTCAGTTTTGCGTGCATAAAATACCATTTTCAACAACATAAATGACAATTGTGCACATGGACCTCGCCAGAGGGAATACATAGGAATATTATTGACTTCATCTGTGGAAAGAGATGATAGAGAAGCTCAATATTATCAGTCAGAACAAAGCCAAGGTATGAGAGCCCATCAATTGCTCCTATACATGTTCTAGTTGAAGCCAAAGAAAATTAAAACAAGTCCATGAGAGCCAAAGCATGACCTTGAGTATATCCCACCTGACTTTAGAGACCATCTCAAGAATAGAGGTGACACATTGAAACACTAATGCCTGAAGACTAGATGAGTTTTGGGATGACATCAAGAACATCATACAAAAAACCACATGATCTTATCAATTGATGCAGAAAAGGCATTTGACAAAGTCCAACACCCATTTATGATAAAAACTCTCAGCAAAATAGGAATTGAAGGAAAATTCCTCAACATAATAAAGCGCATCTATTAATTTTTTTTTTTATACAAAGCCAACAACCAACATCATTCTAAATGGAGAGAGCCTGAAAGCATTTCCCTTGAGAACGGGAACCAGACAAGGATGCCCTTTATCACCGCTCTTATTCAACATTGTGCTAGAGGTCCTAGCCAGAGCAATTAGGCAGACAAAGAAATAAAGGGCATCCGGATTGGCAAGGAGGAAGTAAAATTATCTCTATTTGCAGAGGACATGATCTTATACACAGAAAACCCTAAGGAATCCTCCAGAAAACTACTGAAACTAATAGAAGAGTTCGGCAGAGTCTCAGGTTATAAGATAAACATACAAAAAACACTTGGATTCCTCTACATCAACAAAAAGAACATCGAAGAGGAAATCACCAAATCAATCCCATTCACAGTAGCCCCCAAGAAGATAAAATACTTAGGAATAAATCTTACCAAAGATGTAAAAGACCTATACAAAGAAAACTATGAAGTACTAGTGCAAGGAACTAAAAGGGACCTACATAAGTGGAAAAACATACCTTGCTCATGGATAGGAAGACTTAACATAGTAAAAATGTCTATTCTACCAAAGCCATCTATACATACAATGCACTTCCGATCCAAATTCAAATGACATTTTTTAAAGTGTTGGAGAAACAAATCACCAACTTCATATGGAAGGGAAAGAAGCCTCACATAAGTAAAGCATTACTGAAAAAGAAGAAGAAAGTGAGAGGCCTCACTACCTGATTTTAGAACATATTATACAGCCACAGTGGTCAAAACAGCCTGGTATTGGTACAACAACAGGCACATAGACCAGTGGAACAGAATTGAGAACCCAGATATAAATCCATCCACATATGAGCAGCTGATATTTGACAAAGGGCCAGTGCCAGTTAGTTGGGGAAAAGATAGTCTTTTTAACAAATGGTGCTGGCATAACTGGATATCCATTTGCAAAAAAATGAAACAGGACCCATACCTCACACCATGCACAAAAACTAACTCCAAGTGGATCAAAGACCTAAACATAAAGACTAAAACGATAAAGATCATGGAAGAAAAAATAGGGACAACCCTAGAAGCCCTAATACAAGGCATAAACAGAATACAAAACATTACCAAAAATGATGAAGAGAAACCAAATAACTGGGAGCTCCTAAAAATCAGACACTTATGCTCATCTAAAGATTTCACCAAAAGAGTAAAAAGACCACCTACAGATTGGGAAAAATTTTCAGCTATGACATCTCTGACCAGCGCCTGATCTCTAAAATCTATATGATTCTGTTAAAACTCAACCACAAAAAGACAAACAACCCAATCAAGAAGTGGGCAAAGGATATGAACAGACACTTCACTAAAGAAGATATTCAGGTGGCTAACAGACACATGAGAAAATGCTCTCGATCATTAGCCATTAGAGAAATGCAAATTAAAACTATGATGAGATTCCATCTCACTCCAACAAGGCTGGCATTAATCCAAAAAACACAAAATAATAAATGTTAGAGGGGCTGTGGAGAGATTGGAACTCTTATACACTGCTGGTGGGAATGTCAAATGGTACAACCACTTTGGAAATCTATCTGGCGTTTTCTTAAAAAGTTAGAACTACCATACAACCCAGAAATCCCACTCCTCGGAATATACCCTACAGAAATAAGAGCCTTTACACGAACAGATATATGCACACCCTTGTTTATTGCAGCACTGTTTATAATAGCAAAAAGCTGGAAGCAACCAAGGTGTCCATCAATCGATGAATGGTTAAATAAATTATGGTACATTCACACAATGGAATACTACACATTGATAAAGAACAGTGACAAATCTGTGAAACATTTCATAACATGGAGGAACCTGGAAGGCATTATGCTGAGTGAAATTAGATGCAAAAGGACAAATACTGTATAAGACCACTATTATAAGTTGTTGAGAAATAGTATAAACTGAGAAGAATACACTCTTTTGTGGTTACGAGAGGGGGGAGGGAGGGAGGGTGGGAGAGGGTTATTTACTGATTAGTTAGTAGATAAGAACTACTTTAGGTGAAGGGAAGGACAATACTCAATACAGGGAAGGTCAGCTCAACTGGACTGGACCAAAAGCAAAGAAGTTTCCAGGATAAACTGAATGCTTCAAAGGTCAGCGGAGCAAGGGCGGGGGTTTGGGGACTATGGCTTAAGGGGACTTCTAAGTCAATTGGCAAAATAAACTCTATTATGAAAACATTCTGCATCCCACTTTGAAGTGTGGTGTCTGGGGTCTTAAATGCTAACAAGCGGCCATCTAAGATGCATCAATTGGTCTCAACCCATTTGGATCAAAGGAGAATGAAGAACACCAAGGTCACAGGATAACTAAGAGCTCGAGACAGAAAGGGCCGCATGAACTAGAGACTTACATCATCCTGAGACCAGAAGAACTAGATGGTGCCCGGCCACAACTGATGACTGCCCTGACAGGGAACACAACAGAGAACTCCTGAGGGAGTAGGAGAACAGTGGGATGCAGACCCCAAATTCTCATAAAAAGACCAGACTTAATGGTCTGACTGAGACTAGAGGAATCCCGGTGGACATGGTCCCCAAACCTTCTGTTGGCTCAGGACAGGAACCATTCCCGAAGACAACTCATCAGACATGGAAGGGACTGGACAATGGGCTGGAGAGAGATGCTGATGAAGAGTGAGCTACTTGTATCAGGTGGACACTTGAGACTGTATTGGCATCTCCTGTCTGGAGGGGAGATGGGAGGGTAGAGGGGGTTAGAAACTGGCTGAATGGTCACGAGAGGAGAGACTGGAAGAAGGGAGCGGGCTGACTCATTGCGGGGAGAGTAAGTGGGAGTATGTAGTAAGGTGTATATAAGCTTATATATGACTGACTTTATTTGTAAACTTTCACTTAAAGCACAATAAAAATTATTTAAAAAAAAAGAACATCATACATGAAGAAAGCAAAAGGGGATTAAAAAGAAAGAAAAGGCCAAAATGGACATCAGAAGAGAATCTGAAACTTGCTCTTGAATATAGAATAGCTAAAGCAAATGAAGGAAACGTTGAAGTAAAAAAGCTGAACAGAAGATTTCAGAAGGTGGTTTGAGATGACAAAGTAAAGTATTATAATTAAATTTGCAAAGACCTGTTGTTAGAAAATCAAAAGAGAAGAACCCGCTTGGCATTTCTTAAACTGAGAGAACTAAAGAAACAATTTAAGGCCTGAGTTGCAATATTGAAGGGTTCTATAGGCAAGATGGAGCCATAGGGGCACAGTGGTTAAGAGCTCAGCTGCTATCCAAAAGGCCAGTACTGCAACTGACAGACACAGGAAGCACCAAAAGAAGATGGAAGCACATTTATATGTAATGATATATATGTGTGTTTGTGTGTGCATGTATCATCCATCTGGTAGTATTAAATCAAATCCCAAATTTTGATTATGATAAGCTATTTGTGAAGGATATTCTTTCCATCACCTAGTCAGATAATATGAGTTTCAATGGACATATTTCTCTAAGTACATTTTTTCCCTACAAGATAAGTTTTAAAAGAGCAATTTTGAGTGAAATATAGGAAACAGAGAGGAATGAACTATTCATCTACACCGATTGAGAACTGTTTCATCAGTGAAATCCCCTTTTAGCTACTTTCACATGGTCAGGTGTACCCGGGTTTGTAGTACTGGCCCTTTGCGCAAGTGTGAGCAAAATTTGTCTTCAGCAGCCCTACCACCCCTTCCTGTTCACCCTCTGCTTTAGGTACAGCTCCTTTCTTCCCAGAAAACCAGCACTCTCATACTTCACTGTAAAGCAGCCTACTTGGGATGCCCAGTGTTTCAGCTGCTATATCTTGTTTCCCATCTCTATCAAAACATGCCTTTTATAAATACCATGCCCTTGGGTACCTGAGTGACTGATCTTCTCTGATTAATTCATCCACCTTAAAGCACCAATGGCTTAATGTTTATCCCTCTTCAATAGCATTGCATTCTTTAAATACATAAGCCAAAGAGCCAGGCAATGAAACGACATTCAAGAGAGAAGAAGTCTATCAAAATATACCATTTGATCGATTGTCTACTTCAACTATTCCTAAAGAGATACTGTTTAGTCAGGTAACTAGAGGAGTAAATTCAGGGAAGCTCTGAAATTAATGTCTCCTCAATTGTATTAAAATATAACATATCATAGAAGCAAGGATGTTTAGTGTTGATTTATTGTGCAATAGTGGAAACAACCTAAATGTTACATAGAGTACTGGGGAAATAAATTGCCAATCAGATATAATGAGATACTGTAATGTGTAATGGGATAAATGTGGTATAAAAGTATATTTATTGATATGGAAATATGGTCATAAAATTATGAAAACTCAAGTTATAAATCAGTGCATGTATCGTATTTTTAAACACACACCCCTAAAAATTGGGAGCATTTTCAATGTCGGTTATCTCTGAGTAGTGGCTTTATACTGTTTTTTATATCATCTTCTTTTTGCTTGTCTGAATTTTCTAACTTTTAAAATCAAAATAAGAGCAAGTATTCTTATTACAATAAAAATGTTTTAAAATTAGTAACTGATACATTGCCTTATATAGACAACCATATGTACCTTGAGGAAATCATCAGCACATTTTCAACATCTAACATGACATCTAGAACAGAGTAGATACTTAAGATTTTTAATCAAAAGTGAATCATATAAGTTGTTGGTTTTCAGATAAATAGATTCTATAGGATTTCAGTAGTCTAGTCAATATAACCTACTCATATTTTCCCCACTCCTTTTGGAAAGTTTTATATTAGACTTTAAAATTTCATTCAGAAACCATCATACAATTATGAAGATTATGAAGATGTGATATTGTAAGAACAAAATTAATAAATTATGTTTTAAAAGCTATTTCATAATGCTCTAATAACTTAATTTCTTGGAATATTTCATATAACAAAAGTATTTCCCTGTAATGATATTATAATAATGCTTTCAGCTGCAATAACTTCCATATCTACTCCACTTCAGTTCTCATCTTAGACCTTATCATTGCTTGAAATTTCTGTGTTGCCCTAATTGTGTACTTTCTGGTTCTCTGATTGTTGCCTAGTACCACATTTTTAAAAAATTCCTCAATGCCTCATTGGCCTCACCAGCCAGTCAGGATCCTATATTTAAATGTTTCAATGACATTCTCACCAATTCCCTGAATGCCCCAACTCCCTTGACTTTGCATTACATTTACCATGCTGAACCACAACCCTGAATTAACACAACCAAACCTTTTATTGAATCTCTTGGTTTGTGTGAGTTGCTCCAAGAATGACACATTATCGTACTGATCAGGTACACTAAATATCCATAATACACAATTTCAACTGGGTCCTCACTTTCAATTCTTTTCACACCCAGATAATTACCTCCCTACTGAATTCACTGAAGCAACTATTCCAAAATTTTTCTGCTCTCAATTTTTGCAAACCTCTCCAGTTATTATCAAATTTCTTGACAGGTTAGTTTACACTTACTGCATAGTCATTTACCTTTTGTTTTTATTCAGGTCCTTTCATTTTTGATTCAATATCTAACATGGTATGAAAACTTTTAGTCACTCCAAAGTTCTAGTCCCAATGACTTCCTTCCAATCCTCATTCTAGTCAACATCTGTAAAATATAGTTCCTTTACCAGTCCATCATTTCTAATTTTCCCTTCCATTGATTTCTGTGATGTTCTTTCCTTTTGGTTCTGTTCTGTTCTCTTCTCTTCTCTTTGAACAGTCTTCTGTCTTCCTCTTCCAACGTCCTGTTCCTGATACACTTTTCCTGCTATTCATTCTCCTTTGGCAATTGCATATACTTCCATAACTTCAGCAATAGATTCGCAATACCTGATACTCTTCTGAAGCATAGTACCAAATTTATATACACCTGATTAACATCTATTAATGAGAAGCATCTCAAATCTAACATATATAAACCAAATCACCTGATCATCTTTCCAACCTTTCAATTCCTTCTTTGTTCTAGAAGGACCTTTATTCTCCAAGGCACTTAAAATCAAAACATAAGAATCAATTTTTATGCCTCCATATTCCTAATCATCCCCTGTATTTAAGCAGAAATTAGATCCTATGACTTCCACCTCTCCAATATATACATAATTTTTTTGGTCATATATTATCCCCTTTCTAAGCAAACTCACATTTACTCTTCTAGTTCAAATCTTCATTATTTCATGCTTAGACTATTATTATGACTTCTTAACTATTGCCCCTGACTTCAATCTATCTTAAATTACAGATATAATTGTATCATTTTCTTATTCAAAGAATTTATGGGTTCCCATTCTCACAGAAACAAAGTCTAAGCCCATAAGTTGTATGGTAAATAAGAACGTCATAAAATGCTACAAAAAATAAAGCCAGGTAGAGGGCTAAGAAGTACTAGTGTGGGATACACTTTTAACAGGAATTATTTGTTATTTGTGAATCTTATATTAGATTTTGAGTTCCTTGAGGTCAAGAACTGTGTCTTGTTTGGTTTTGTATTATGAATTGGTTATGACAAATTTCCTTCAAATTTCTATAGACTATTTTTCTCTTATACAAATCTCAGAAACAGTCTCCATTACAACGGTTATACTGTTTGCATGGCAGTAGAGAATATGATTGCTGAGATGTTCTACATGACCTCTTTCATGTTCTGTCTTAAAGGAGAAATCTCCCTTCAACTGCCCTTACTTCTTCCCACCTTAAATTTTAACAACAACCAAAAATAATGTGGGTGTTAATGGAGGCTTATATGACAGAGCTTGCTCAATGTGTATGGTGACCCAAAAGCATAATGAACAAATGTAAATAGACTGTGTTTTACACCTAGGTCAATTAATTTGAAAATGGTACTTGGAATGAAAGGTGGCAGGATAATGATAGCAGGGTTTCAAAAGTACAAGAGATGCTGAACTATAATTATGAACTGCAAGTCTGCAAAAAGAATTTAAAGCTCTTGACTGTTTCTCTGGATTAGCACTTTTGACATCTACACTCACTGTGGAGAATCATTGATATGATTTTTGTCAAATGAGATTTTTATTAGCTTTTGCATATCATAACTTAGTAAAAATGATATTCGAGTCTGGGAAAATCTTTATCTCAAGTCTCAGTTTTCACAGTGTGTTTAATTAACAACCTAGCTTTTTGTTTGAATAGCAGTGAATTCATCTGCTTATGAGTCGGAATAGACTCGCTGGCACTGGGTTTTTAATGTCTTTAAACTGAAATCAACTATTTGACTTTGTTTGGGATATGAAAAGTAGAGCCAACTCTGAATAACAAGCTCTAGTGATTAGTTTTATTTTTTTTAGTGATTAGTTGATGTCAGAGTAATAGTCTACATTGCAATTTTTTCCAGCATTGTTGAAACATTAAACCACTCAATAGGGCCGAAAAAAAAAAAAAGACACAATGGAGAACTTCAAGATGAGTTATATAAACCTCACCACCAATAACAGATCTTCAAGAAGAGCAAGATGTGTCACTTCTGATAACATGAAGGTAAATATCATAGCATTTCCAACCACAATGATATGAACAAAAGCTCTCACAAATTTAAAAAGATAGGATACATGCAATATACCCTACGTGCTCCCCACTATAAATTCAGTTATAATTTTCAAATTTATCTTCCACATAATTTCCCATTTGTCAAATATTCTGAAGTAAACTAACTGAAAAACAGTTGAGAGCTTCCAATGTGCCAGTTCTTTCTTTTTTTTTTTTCTTTTACCTCAATATTATTCATCTCTATTCTCTCCTCCCAATTTCACAGGGTAAAATATCATCCCATAATGAACTATAGAAGAGATCAAATGCTCCCTCTACAATCCTTCCAGCAAAGGGTGATGTATTTGTTTCCTCATTTGCTCTTTCATCCAGACTACCCACATGCTACCATAAGCCCACCCAGCAATCCCCCTGTGGTAATTGAGGACAACTCAGCCTCTCACCTAGGGGTCAGAGAATAGGGCTGAAATAAATATTTTGCCTGGTAATTAGCATATACTATTAAACATTGATAAAGCTTTCCAGAGATAGTTTTGGAAGTCATCTGAATAACCTAGAGTAAGAACAGCCAAAGCACTAGGTCAGACCGCTATGCCTACAAGAAAAAAAATTTTTTTTTTTTTACAGGAGCTATGCATATTGAAGTAGACTCAATGATCTCAAAACAATTGTGTGTAGGCAGTTTTCTTTGCTGGGACCCTGTGTAGATCACATGGGCATATGGCTTCTGCATTTTCTCCCTTTTAGACCAAGATTGGGGGTTTCCATTCAGTTCACAGGTGCACTAAAAACAGGTGTACTAGACAACTATAAATATAGTTACCTGCAAACTCCTGAGCACACACCCAATACTCTTACCCCCAGAAACCCAAGAAACAGGCTTCCTACTTGTTTTTTACCACCACAGAGATCTTTGAAAAGTGTTTGCAACACTGAAAACAAACAGTACAATCAGTGCCTTCCTCTCATTTATTAGATATTCGCCAGCAAGGTCATTTATTCTTAGAATGTGTTTACTGGAAAAATGCAGTTGTATTTGAATGATTGTTTGGGGAAAAATAAAGTCTTTGGATAAGTCATAACTGAAGAAAAAAAGGTCATTTGAGAAGATTTCAGCTGGAGAAGGAATTGATAAAGAATATGGAAATGAATTCTAATTAGACTGAAAAGCTCCAAGACTGCACCCTGTAGTGAAATTAGTGACTTCAATAGACAATACGCCTCGTTAACAATAGGAATCTAACTTTTATTACACTTTTCTTGGATTCCTCGCTTCATGTTGTAACACTTAAAATATGCATTAATTACCAAATGAATGAATCTATTTGCTGTGGCTATTCTGAGCCCCTTGAATGAGCAAGACATCTAGTATGAACCTCTGAAAGGAGAGCTTGAATGAACTCTATGGTGCATAATATGGTAACAGATAATGGTCTGATGAGAAGGATCACCTTCCTAGGAAGCACAAAGAACATTAACAAATGAAGGCCACTACTCCTATGCATGTTAAATCACTTAGCATTTTCCAAATGAAGGCACGACTTTTTTCAAATTGATTCTGTGTGTCTGATAGAGATGTAGTTCAGATGTGGTCAAGAATCTTATGTAAAGGCATGGAGGATCCAAGAGCTGTACTAGAAAGATTTATGGGAAGTAAGTATCCTTTTTTTTTTTTTTTAAGTATCCTACTTTCCGTCTGTTTGATAGACATACCTTCATTACTATGGGAAATCTGGGATTAAATAATTCCTTTATTGAAATCAAAGGAAGAGAAAGCTAGATAGTTTTTAAGAACTTAAATATAATGTGGTACCATTTCTCTTAATTACATAATAGACTCCTGCCTCACTGCACTTCATTCTATATTTTATTTTAAGACTAACATGTGTAAAATAAAAGAATCATCTAGTATTCAGAATCTACTGTTTCACTATCAAAAATCGTTTTAATCTAGCAAGCTATAAAAAAACCAAAACCAAACCCACTGCCGTCGAGTCGATTCCGACTCACAGCAGCCCTATAGGATAGAGGAAAACTGCCCCATGGAGTTTCCAAGGAGTGCCTGGCAGATTTGAACTGCCGGCCTTTTGGTTAGCAGCCTTAGCACTTAACCACTACGCCACCAGGGTTTCCGCAAGCTATAAGGAAGTAAAAAAAAATACTAAGTATTTCAAAGTTTGGTCACCTGGTTGGGGGCTTGGGGGGAGAAAAGAGAACAAAAATTGGTATCACTGTTGTTTCATTCACTTACTAGGTCTTAGCAAAATGAACAGAGAATCACAAGGGGAAAACAGTCAGGTACAATATGAATTATCTCTTGGTACAGTGGAATGTTTGGCTAACAATGGTATATCCAATGCCCAGATAAAGATTTTTTTTTTTTTTTTGCTGTAGTAAGAGCCCTAAAGTACAGGGATAACATTCTGAGTAGAGAAATAAAGTTAATACTGGAGAGGAAAAATTAAGCAAGGAAATATTTTGCTTTAGTAGTTCCTAGTGGTTTTTAATCAATTTGTATGCTCAATATAAGGTAACTAATTGGAATATGATGGATTAAAAAGTATGTCTTCAGAAAATATGGACTGGGCTGCTAATCCTGAAAAGGTTTCTCAGAGAATAGGCCACCTAACTTCTCTTATATATTTGGGTTTTTAACTTCTCTTATATATGGGACTAGATGCCTCTTCCCACCAAATCACTCTGGCAGGCATCTGAGGTAGAGGTGGGAGGAGGAGAAGCATTTGCTAAACGACCTTTAGGGATGTGCTTGCAGAATGGAGCAAAGACAATTACCACCAAAGATAAAAGGACACAAACATTGTTCAGCTAGAGAAATGAAACAGCTATTTGCTTCTGAACTGTCACCTCAAAATTATTACCAGTGTTGAGACTGCTAAAATGAGGACTCTACTATCAGGTCTGATGGAGTTGAACACACAAGACGCTTACATTGTGTTGGCAATTGAAAGTCATTATCACTATTTAAACAGTAAATAACAAGAACAGATTACTTATACAAAACAAACAGTAAACAACAGGAACCAATGTGAGGTGAACTGATTCTCTCCACCCCTGCAAGTTCCCCCACTTAGCATAGTAGGGGTCTTATGTCTAAAAGGGGACCCACTCACCCTTCCCAAATTACCATGTCCATTTCTGTGTCACTGGTAGACACGCTATGGATCAGGTATCAGCAGGTGTTTCTTTTTCTCTCTCTCTGTCTTTCTCAGCAGGTATGTTGTCAGCTCAGGTCAGGTTCAGCATGGCTGTGTCTGTTCTCTCTCTCTCTCCTTGTCTCTCTCTGTGGCTTTTCTTGGCCGGCTCTGGCCCCCTGGGCTTACTATTCCAGCTTTCAACCTTCAGCTTTAGGACAACCTTGGGCCAGTGCCCACGTTAGGCCAGAATTATGACAGCAGCTCTCGAGGCAAAGCAGTTTTGCAGGCAATCCCCATTCAGGGTGTGCCCAAGTCCCTGCTCCATTCATGACTTCCTGCCCAGAGGTGCCCAGCTCAGCTCCGTGGACTGACTCTGCCCACTGATGCTGTCTGCCAGTCTCGTGGTCTCTGCCACTGGAACCACTGCCACCATCTCTCTGCTGCTTGGCTGTGCTGTGTTTGCCACTTTTCTCTTGGACATCAGTGTTACCAGCTCAGTGTTACAGCCCTTGACTTGTATTACACCTCTTCTAGGAGGTTCTCAACCCAGAGCCCCGTGTCCAAAGGATGACTCCCCCCTGGCTCTTGTTGATCAGGAAACCCCATATGATACTACAGTTCTAGGGTTTTTATTGATCAGTGGGCTGGCCCCCTAGACAATCCTGGTAAAGTTCAGACTGGGTGGGGCTTCGTTGCAAGCTGCTTATGTGGATAACAAACCAACCAATCCCTTGCAAGCCTTATGTGGCTAGCAAACCGACCAATCCTTTAGCAGATTGTGTCTTGAACAATCGTTTTGGGAAAATAACAGATCCAGAGCCAGGAAGCCCATGTAAAAGAAAACCCAATGCACAACTGCTTCTAATATATTTTTCTGATGATCAATGAATAAAAGGGTAAATGTTATTAAACTGAATTGCTCTTCATCAAGAAATGAATGGAATAATTCTCTTCTTATAAATATCAAGTTGGGTAAGGAGCAGGAAGCTGCCCGAAAGAAAAAATGTCATCTGTACTTCTTGCCAGGCTTTTCATTGTTGGCACCCTATTTCTTATTAATTCCTTATTATTTACCATATTCCTTAAAACTTCTCTATCCTCACTACTGGACATCTGCTCTGGGGAGTAGGGTGTATGTGATATAACTAATAGTACAGATTGCAAGCATGAAGCAAACTTTTTGCCAGTAATAAAATAGTAAAAACAACCTTCCTTAAAAAAAACTATGTGTAAATTGTTCATCATGTTCGTATGAATGTGGGTCAGAAACTGTTTTCTAAGTTACACTAACAACTTATTTTATTTCAATTTTGCAGAATGACTTCAGAACTCAAATAATATTGAAATATAATCTTCCAACATTACTCTGGCTTTTCTCCCAATTGCCTAGAACTAGAAAAATCATCAAAACAGAAAAAAGAGTAGGGAAACAAATCTTAGAAATCACAAAAATTATTCCAACAGGAACACAGGAGGTAGTCCATAGCAGGCTCAGTTGCAGCGTTCAGGTACTTTCAACACAAGTAATTACAATTGCAAGAACCTAAAATTATTGAGTGTAGAGAGATAAATATGAGGCCTTGGGATAAAGGTCAGGCTAAATATTGTGGCTTCTGAATATTTCTATTTCATTTAACACCTATACCCTGATAACCCCAATATCAACACTTCTGCCTCAAAATTTTCCTTGAGCTGCAAATGAATAGATCTAAATAAATGGTTAACATTAATGCCTGGATGTCCCAAAGGGAACAAATATTACAAAATATTATCTTCCTTTTGTGTTGCATATCCCATGTCAGTAGCACCCCCTGCTCAATCTAGAAGCCTGGCATCGCTGCCTCCAACTCTTCACATCTGAAACTGAACAATACTGGCTCTTCTCCCAAACCAAACAAATAAGAAAAAATTCTGCTTCTAAGCCTATATCCTACTCCCCCAGGACACACCATCACCATTTACCCAGTGACCCAAGCAAGAACTAGGCAGTGGTCAAAAATTTCTTCCTCTTTCTGCTTCCAACCTCCATTCAATGCATACACACACACACACACACACACACACACACACACCACTAAAACCTGAGAATTATATTCTCCACAATTTTCCCAAATCCTTCTCATCTTATACCCATGGCTACTACTCCAGGCTGCACCATCAATGCCCCTCACCTAGATTATAGCAACGGCCCCCTATCTCATCTCCCTGATACCAGTCCCGTATATTTCACCATTGACATGAAAAATATCATTCTACAGAAAATGTTATATCTTTCATTTCATAATGAGATGAGAACAAGGATGAAGAGGAGAATCATATTGGGGGGAAGAAACTGCGAAGCATTCTCCAGCTCTATTATACCTTTTGGAGCATGAGCATCATCTTTGACTCCTTCCTCCTCTCATGTTCCTCCTATACTTAGCTGCCAAATTCTGTTCATTCTAACTCTAGAGTGCCTCTAACATTCACCATTTACTTTACATTCCTACTGTTACGGACTTAATTCAGGCCCTCATTTTTCAGTCTTTTCTCTTGTTAAAATAAGACCAATTTGTGGTTTGTTTTCTGTTTCAAAAAGTAATGTGAATTCATTGCACCAACAAAAAAATAAGAAAATGCAGAAAACTCAGGTGAAAATAATAAAACTTATCTAATATTCCACCTTTCAGAAATAACATTGTCATCATTTTGGTGTAAATCCTTCCAGACTTTTTTTGCATCAAGTTTTTTTCTCTTGCTCCCTCTCTTCATCCCTCCCTCCCTCCTTCATCTTTTCTGTCTTTCCTTCCTTCCTTTTTTTCTCTTCTCAAATTTGTATTGGACTATTATACACCAATCACTGTGCTAGTTGTCCTATGAACAAGACAAGTGTACTCTCATCAAATTTATCTTCTAGTGGAAGAAACAGGATATGAAAAAATAATTACAGATTGTGATTAGTATTATGAGACATATAAATGGGTGACTGTGATATGGAATTATAGGGTGTACCTAATATAGATAGTGTTCTCGGAGAAGGCTTCTGTGAGGAGGTGACATTCTGTAAGGATAGGGACACATAAAAAAAAAAAAGTCAGTGTGAGAGTAACCTCCCACAAGGTCCATTTTCAAGACTCACAGTCAAGAACCTTGAGGTGAGAAAGAAGAAACTTAAAATGGAGGAACAGGTTTACAGTAAGCATGTTGTACTGTAACCTGTTTTTCTTCATTTACTAATATATGGTGAATATCAACAGACATATATTGATATAATTTATATTATCACCTATCAATATCCTAGGCATTAGTTAGCTGAAATGGATTGGTATTGGCCATTTTAAATCAGACAATCATATGGTATACTATGAAGGGAATGACAAATTGAAGAGAAATGGCATTGCATTCATTGTCAAAAAGAACACTTCAAGATCTATCCTGAAGTAAACTGCTGTCAATGATAGGATAATATCCACACACCTATAAGAAAGACCGCTTAATATGACTATTATTCAAATTTATGCACCAACCACTAATACCAAAGATGAGGAAATTGAAGATCTTTACCAACTTCTGCAGTCTGAAATTGATCAAACATGAACTCAAAATGCATTGATAATTACTGGTAATTGGAATACAAAAATTAGAAATGAAGAAGAAGGAACAATAGTTGGAAAACATGGCCTTGGTGACAGAAACGATGCCAGAGATTGCATGACAAAATTTTCCAAGAGCAACAACTTATTTATTGCAAATACCTTTCTTCATCAATATAAATGGCAACTATACACACAAACCTCACCAGATGGAATGCACAGGAATCAAATTGACTACTTCTATGGGAAGAGTCCATGAAAAAGCTCAATATCATCAGTTAGAACAAGCCCAGGGGTTGGATGTCGGGGAGACCATCAATTGCTCATATGTAAGTTGAAGTTGAAGCTGAAGAAAATAAGAACAAGTGCACAAGAGACAAAGTATGATCTTGAGTATATTCTACCTGAATTTATAGACCATCTCAAGAATAGATTTGACTCATTAAACACTAATGACCAAAGACCAGGCAAGTTATGGGATGACATCAAGGACATCATACATGAAGAAAGTAAAAAGTCATTAAAAAGACAGGAAAGAAGGAAAACACCAAAAGGGATGTCAGAAGAGACTTGGAAACTTGCTCTTGAACATCAAGTAGCTAAAGCAAAAGGAAGAAATGATCATGTAAAAGAGCTAAGCAGAAGATTTCAAAGGGTGGCTCTAGAAGACAATGTAAAGTGTTGTAATGACGTATGCAAAGACCTAGATTTAGAAGACCAGAAGGGAAGAACATGCTCAGCATTTCTCAAGTTCAAAGAACTGAAGAGAAAATTCAAGCCTTGAATTGTAATACTGAAGGATTCTACAGGGAAAATGTTAAACAACACAGGAAGCATCAAAAGAAGATGGAAGGAATACACAGAGTCACTGTACCAAAAAGAATTGGTTGACATTCAACCATTTCAGAAGGTAGCATATGATCAAGAACTGATGGTAATGAAGGAAGAAGTCCAAGTTGCACTGAAAAAAAAAGGCACTGGCAAAAAACAAAAACAAACAAACCCTCTGCTGTGGAGTCGATTTTGACTTATAGCGACCCTATAGGACAAAGAAGAGCTGCCCCATAGGGTTTCCAAAGAGTGGCTGATAGATTCGAACTGCCAACCTTTTGGCAAAAAGCAAAGCTCCAGGAATTAATGGAATACCAACTGAGACATTTCAACAAATGGATGCAGTGCTGGAAGTGCTCACTCATCTATGCCAAGATATTTGGAAGACAGCTACCTGGCCAACCGACTAGAAGAGATCTATATTTATGCTTATTCTAAAGAAAGGTGATCCAACAGAAAGTGGAAATAATTAAAGAATATCATTAATATCACACACAAGTAAAATTTTGCTGAAAATCATTCAAAAGCAGTTGCAGCAGTACATCTACAGGGAACTGCCAGAAATTGAAGCAGGATTCAGAAGAGGACATGGAATGAGGGATATCATTGCTGATGTCAGATGGATCCTGGCTGAAAGCAGAGAATACCAGAAAGATGTTTACCTGTGTTTTATTGACTGTGCAAAGGCATACGACTGTGGATCATAACAAATTATGGATAACATTGTGAAGAAAGGGAATTCCAGAACACTTAATTGTGCTCATGAGGAACCTGTACATAGACCAAGAGGCAGTCATTTGAACAGAGGAAGGGGATATGTGTGGTTTAAAATCGGGTGTGCATCAGGGTTGTATCCTTTCACTATACTGATTCAATCTGTATGCTGAGCAAATAATCCAAGAAGCTGGATTATACGAAAAAGAATGCAGCATCAAGTTTGGAGGAAGACTTTTTAACAACCTGCATTATGCAGATGACACAACCTTACTTGCTGAAAGCGAAGAGGACTTGAAGCACTGATTGACGAAGATCAAAGACTATGGCCTTCAGTATGAATTACACCTCAACATTAAGAAAACAAAAGTCCTCACAACTGGACCAGTAAACAACATCATGATAAACAGAGAAAAGATTGAAGTTAAGGATTTCATTTTACTTGGATCCACAATCAATGCCCATGGAAGCAGCAGTCAAGAAATAAAGGACGCATTGCATTCGGGAGATCTGCTACAACAGACTTCTTAAAAGTGTTAAAAGCAATGATGTCACTTTAAGGACTAAGGTGCACCTAACCCAAGCCATGGTGTTTTCAATCTCCTCATATGCATAGGAAAGCTGGACAATGAAAAAAAAAAGACAGAAGAAGAATAGTAGAGGGCCAGGGAAAAAGAGGAAGACCCTCGATGAGATGGATTGACACAGTGGCTGTAATGATGGGCTCAAAAATAACAATTGTGAGGATGGCACAGGACCAGGCAGTTTTCTATTTTGTTTTACATGGGGTCGCTATGAATTGGACTCGACTCGACAGTACCTAACAACAACAAAAAGGACTACCCTTTCAAATGACTCAGAATATACTTAGCCTCCAGACTCTTGGGGTGTACTTTAGTGTGCTTTACCCTTTCATCCCACAAGCCTGAGTAAATATGTCAACTGTTGATATCAGACAGGTTCAAATTACTTTAAAATAAGTAAGGAGACTGAAGGGTTAGGTGTGAAATCAGTATTTTTTCTTTTAGATTAACTTAATATTAGGAAAACACGGGGAAGCTAACGCATTTCTTAATTATATTGAATAATGAAGCATATGAATCAGTAAGCAATTAAATCCCAGGCAACTATGAGATGGCTTATTTGGGAGGACTCCTGTAAAACTTATTGCCCACTTTATTTAGGGTAATGCTAACTGCTGTAACAATGAAACTGTGAGAGTTCCAAAGACTTAACAAAAGAGAAGTTTATTTCTCATTGATGTTTCAGTCAAATGACATTTTCCTGGTCAGCATTTAGCTTTCTTCCACGTGGTGATGGAGGGACTTATCTTCCTTTCTAAGGCCTTGAACTATTTTGCATCCAGCTGTCAGGTGGAGGAATTAAGTGCAATGAAAGAGCATCGGCTTCATCAAGATAAACTATCCCCAAAATGACATACGTCACTTCTGCCCTCATTCCATTGGTGAAAACTAACCACGTGGTCACAACCCAATGCAAGGGAAAATGTTGTCATTGGCTGAGCAGCTATGTTCAGGTGATAACTGCACGCTACGGAAATGGAGGAGCACAGATTTTTGGTGAAAGTTAAGCCATCTCTGCCACGGTGTCTTTAACCATGTTTACAAAATGATGAAATGTCTGTACGGGGCAGGGAATTATGGTTAAGACCTCCCCCACCTTCTAGCTTATGCCAAACTGAAATATTTATTATCTGAAATTCGTATTTTGACATTTGATCATCCCCTTTTTTTAACTAATTGTTTCGTGTACAGAATTCTTGTCTCCCCAAGCAGATTATAAATTCATCAAAAATAGATAATATGTGTCACAAAGTAGGTGCTAAATATTACTAAATGCTGCTGAACTTCTGCAAACTCTGTAAGAGCTTCTCATAATCCTCCACATTGAAGTCAAGCTTTTTAGTCTTTGTTGTTATTCTTCCAACTACCCAGTCATCTGCCTCTCCCTTCACATTTGCCAAAATCAGCTTAATCAGCTCTCTAGAAATCACTGAAAAGCTAAAGACTTTTCAAAGGCAGCACGTTAAAATAAGAAAAATCCTCCAAATGTATTAAATCAAGTCCTGGATTATAAATTATACTAAAGTTGTGTGGAAAAGGACCATATAGATATAGATGATCCATGACTGAAAATAAAGCTAGATGTCTTAGAAAATAGAGAGTAATTGAACAAGAGGGGCTAAGAATAGGGGGTGATCTTTAATTATTCCTAAGTACTCGTCTTAAAAGTAGATATGTTGGTGTTAGTTGCATATGCCTTGACCACTCACCTTGGGAACCACCAAAAACCTGGATAATTGCTATATGGTTTGTTGATTCAGAGCCTCAACCCAGAAAAGTTATTTGTTCTCCAAGTCCGGAACTATTATGTACCCAGTTTGCCCAGAAAGTCTTAGTTCATGTCAGTTATACTGGCATAATTATTAGTATGTCCCTTTTCACTCTGAAAAAGTATCCTGCTTTATGTAATAAATTATACGGTGATCCTATCCAAGTCCTTCAAAACCTTTCCTTGTTCTGGGTCTTGCTTGGGTAGATGATGCCAACTTGGTTTTGTAGCCATTGAAGCTTTCCTGCTGTTAGTACTATTGTTCCACATTGATGCTCTGTTAGGTGACTTCATTTGCTGCCATTACCTAGTGACTGACTAAAAGTGAACAGTACTGCTGCTGATAACACTCTCATCATATCAGACTACTCTGTCTCCCCATTCAACACTGTTGATTCCATTGCTCACTATTGTAGGGGACCTTGAAGTTGAGAAAGGATATCTCTCCAATCAGTAAGTACAATTAGGCTCCCCCAAAGTAGCTTACTGTTTTCAGGTCTATGCTCTTGAACAGAGACTAAGTCAGAGGCTAAGTTGGACCATGCAGGGTCACATGCGAAAAAGCATCTCTCTTCTAACTGTTGGCCCCTCACAATTGATTCTGCTTTTGGTCAGTACTCCTAGAAATTGAGCATGATGTTGTTCTCTCCATTTTTTCAGAATTGTAAATTCTAATATTCTTAAGGACTCAAGTTTTAGCATGCAAAACCTGCTCCAAAATTTCTCTCAGGAGGCAGGACATAAACATTTAAACAGTACTTATTGATTGCCTTTTTTTTTATCCCATTATCAGTAAAATGGGAATGCATATTAGATCTCCTTCCTGAAGCAATGTCTTTTTGTAAAGGCTTTATGATAACCAAATGTTTTATAAAAAGACTTATTCTGATTTTTTAGATTATTTTCAGAATTAAGATTTTTTTGTACTTCTCAATATCTTCTTTCTCTTGTTTTGTTTCATTTTGTTTTGAGGTTTTGCTTGTTTTTGTAATATGACAGAAATATTAAAATCTTCATTTTGTCTGAAACCCTAAAACATTAGATGCCACTTTCCAACATGAGGTGAAAGATCACTGTGTAGAACTTGCAATAGTAACTGAATACTGGTTTTTATATCCATCTTAGGCTGGGTTCTCAGGAGAAGCAAAGCTAATGAATCATGTATATATATAAAGAGAGAGAGAGAGAGATTTATCTCATGGAAATAGCTTGAGTGGTTGTAAAGGCTAAGTCCCAAGTATAAAGGGTCAGGTGTCAGGTTGGAGGTTTCTCCTAACTCACGTAGCTGCAAGAGGTGACAAACCCAAGATTGGCAGGTCAGATGGTAGGTTCTGGCTCAGAGGCTGCAGGAGCCAATGAATCCCAAGATCAGCAGACAATACCACAGGCCACTGGTTCAAGTCCAAAGAACCAGAGGTCAGATGATGATAAACCAGACACAAGATCCAGAAGTAGTAAAAGCCAACAAGCTTTGACAGAACGTGCATATATATTGGATGCAGGCCACACCCCCAAGGAAACTACCCTTACAATCAGTTGGCCGATCACATCAGATCACGTCCTGGAGATGACTGCATTATATCACAAAATGGAGGATAAATACGTCATTACATAACTTCCAAACTACATTATTACATAACTGTCAAATCACTGAGAACCATGGCCCAAACAAGTTGACACAAAATCTTAATGATCACAGTCCACCACTTGTAGACTTGGCACTTGTACACATCTCCTTAAACCATACAAAATCTTTAAATATAGACAATTACAAAGCCATACTTGCACCTTTAACAACTAAGGTGCAACTGACTAAAGCCATGATGTTTTCAGTTGCCTCATATGCATGTGAAAGCTGAACAATGAATAAGGAAGACTGAAGAATTGATGCCTTTGAATTATGGTGTTGGTGAAGAATATTGAATATACCATGGACTGCCAGAAGAACGAACAAATCTGTCTTGGAAGAAGTACAGACAGAAAGCTCCTTAGAAGCAAGGATGGCATGACTACATCTCACGTACTTTGAACATATTATGAGGAGAGACAAGTCCCTGGAGAAAGACATCATGCTTGGTAAAGTAGAGGGTCAATGAAAAAGAGGAAGAACCTCAACAAGATGAATTGACGCAGTGGCTGCAACAATGGACTCAGGCATAACAATGATTATGAGAATGGCTCAGGACTGACAGTGGTTCCTTTTGTTGTACATAGGGTGGCTAGGAATTAGAACTGACTTCATGGCACCTAACAACAGCAATAACATTTGAGCCTAATGTGATACAACTAACATGCATACAACTGAAAACACATTAGCCCCGTTTGCATCTTATATTTTATGAGTGAAGAAAACAAAAATATTTGATGCACAAATACAAGGAAAGAACGTTGTCATTGTAGTAAAAATATGTCCTCTGGGCATTCAGTGGTTGAGTCTGTGGGTCTAACTTGATAAATCCACTCTAACATGCCAATTTTCCTAGACCTTTGGATACTTTCTTCTACAGTGAACCAAGGCAGATCTGGTATTTCCACTTGATTTAGTGTAAGCCACTGCCTAATCCATGCTTCAGCAAAAAAAAAAAAAAAACCTGTTATATCCTTTCCCAACACCTGGATCTGAAACAAGTGAAGGAAGAATTGTGCTTAAAAAAACTCTCCCAACACCTGGATCTGAAACACTGAATGAAGAATTGTGCTTAGTGGGCCCATATCAATAAACACAGACTGATCCAATTTTATGTTCCTTGCACAATTATCCCATACCCTTAATATCCATTCCCATACATATTCCCCGGGTTTCTGTTTTACATATTAGAAAAATCAAGCAGTTCTTTTGAAGTCTAGAGTACCTTCTCCTGGATCACACTTCTTACCACAACTTTGGGGCTCACTGGAATTTTTAAGTCTAGTTGTGGGTCTAGAAGCAAAAATGGGTGGTGGGGATGTGTTCTGACAACATTTGGCAATGTCTTGTAAGGCATCTATCTCAGGTGTTGCCCCAGATAATGACTCAGACACTTCCCCAGGCAATGACTCTGACAACACCCCACGTGATATCTCAGACAATTGCTGTACAGGCACAGGTGGGTTAATCTCATTAGATGGGGGTGGAGGGGCTAATGGCTTTACTGGGGAGGGCGGCTTAGCAGACAAAGATGGAGAAATCTCTTCAGATGGGAGTGAGAGGGCTGGTTCTGTTGGCAGGAGTGAATCAACGAAATTTAGGGGCTCAGTGTCCACAGCTTCACGATTATCTTCCCATATGTCCCCATCCCAAGTTTCAGGATCTCATTTCTTCCCAATCAATGCCCTCACTTTAACTATTTGAGTTTGGGAATTCAATTGACATTCTAATTCAGCCACTCTTACAATAATACTCTGGGTTCGGTTTTCAGCAATATCAGCTGTTACTCCAAGAAATAAGGTTTTCTTTCAGGGCACAAGTGGCAACTTTGAGGTCAGTTATGCAGCATGTGAGCTGTGACTCTGAAGTCCTGAGCTCATCTCTTTCTTTCACCACTTTGTCTAGTAAAAGTAGGACCAACCAACCACCTTCTTTATACTTGTCATTGTGACAATATTGGAGAAAAGTATCAAACATGCAATCACCCAGAGCCTTGCCTCTCACCAATATTTGTGGTGATATTTTGCATATTAATATTGACTAGTGGATTAGCAGTGCTGTCTTTACTACTGCAAGCAGAGTCATCAACATCTTTAAGACCAAACAGAATTCAGAACTTCAGAACCAATTTAGAAAACTCATCCTTACGACCAATGAAGTGTGTGTGTGTGTTATATATAGTTGTCCAGTGCCATGGAGTTGGTTCCAACTCCTAGTGACCCTGTGTACAACAGAACAAAACACTGCCTGGTCCTGAGCCATCCTCACAATAGTTGCAGTCACTATGTCAGTCCAACTTGTTGAGAGTCTTCTTCTTTTTTGATGACACTCTACTTTACCAAGCATGATGTCCTTCTCCAAGGACTGATCCCTCCAGATTACATGTCCACAGTATGTGAGATGTAGTCTTGCCATCCTTGCTTCTAAGGAGCATTCTGGCTGTATTTCCTTCAAGACAGATTTGTTCGTTCTTTTGGAAGTCCATGGTATATTCAATACTTTTTGCTAACACCATAGTCCAAAGGCATCAATTTTTCTTCAATCTTCCTTATTCAGATATATACATAGAGAGAGAGAGAGATTTATGTTGAGGAAATGGCTCACATGATTTTTCAGCTGGAAAGTTCCAAGTCCATGGGTCAACCATCAGGCTAGAGGGTTCTCCTGACTCACATAGCTGCAGGGTCTGAAGAACCCAAGAATGGCAGGTCAGACGGTGGGCTGCTAGCTCATATGCATGTGAAAACTGGACAATGAATAAGGGAGACTGAAGAAGAATTGATGCCTTTGAATTGTGGTGTTGGTGAAGAATATTGAATATACCGTTGACTGCCAGAAGAATGAACAGATCTGTCTTAGAGGAAGTACAGCCAGAATGCTCCTTAAAGAAACAAGGATGGTGAGACTTTGTCTCACACACTTTGGAAATGTTATGAGGAGGGACCAGTACCTGGAGAAGGACATTATGCTTGGCAAAGTAGAGGGTCAGCAAAAAAGAGGAAGACCCTCAACAAGATGAACTGACACAGTGGCTGCAACAATGAGCTAAAGTATAACAACGATTATGAGGATGGCACAGGACTGGACAATATTTCATTCTGTTTTACATAGAGTCACTAGGAGTTGGAACTGACTCGATGGCACCTAACAATAACAACAGAATCTCTCTCTGTACAAAATGTCTTCGGCTCAGTAGTCTAGCGAAGCAAAACCAGTGAATATATATATATATATATATAAAACCAAACCAAACCCACTGCCGTTGAGTCTATTCTGACTCATAGCAACCCTATAGGATGGAGTAGAACTGCCCCTTAGGTTTCCAAGGAGCAGCTTGTGGATTCAAACCACTGAACTCTTGCTTAGCAGCCTAGCTCTTAACCACTGTGCCACGAGGGATATACATATATATATATATATAGAGAGAGAGAGAGAGAGAGAGAGAGATTTACCTCAAGAAAATGGCTCACACAGTTGTAAAGGCTGAAAAGTCCCAATTCTGTGGGTCAGGCATCAGGCTAAAGGCTTCTCCTGACTCAAGAAGTTGCAGGGGATTATGATCCCAAGATTGGCAGGTCAAAGGGCAGGCTGCTGGCTCACAAGTTGCAGAGCCTGACAAATCCAAGATCAGCAGGTAAAAATGGCAGGCCTCTAGCTCAGGCCCCAAGAACCAGAAGTCAGATGATGATAAACTAGATTCAGTATCCAGACTAAGCAAAAGCCAGCTAGCTTAGCCAGCAAGTCCATATATATTGGAAGCAGGCCACACCCCAGAAGAAACTACCCTTACAACTGATTGGCTGATCACATCCTGTACTGATTACATTATATAATGAAATGGGGTAACTACATCAATACATAACTTCTAAATTCCATCATTACATAACTGCAGAATTACATCATTACATAACTACAAAACCACTGAGAATCATGGCCCAGCCAAGTTAACACACAACCTTAACCATCACAATATCCTAACTGAGTATCCCATTTTCAGCCTTTGAAAGAGGTTGGAGAGTTTGATATTTAAAAATTTAGAGTTTAGGAGGGAATTTTTTGGTAAGAGTTGTTGTTGTCCAATGAGTACCTCCTCCTTGAAGGGAGAGTTATGAGGGTTGCTTGCCCATTACTGAAAACTGAGGGAAAGGGTCTTCAACTGAATCACATGGAAAGTTTGAAATATGTCCCCTAGAGCCTATTGAATAGTGGATTGGTGTATGTATCAGACCTAGATGATCTAAAGGGCAGCACTTGACGGCTAGTTCCTCTTAAAACTGAGCAAAGAGAATTTGCTGTACTTGACGGATGCTGGCTTCTCCAGAGTTTGTTGGGACAAGGGACACATGAATTTATACTATCAGTAATATGTATGTCACATACAAGAAAGAAGCAGCATAGGCTTCCTTAAAACCTGGCCAAGAGATGCCATGGATACATGCCCCCAGTAGAGGAGTGAACTGCTGAGGAAGAAACTGTAAGCAAAAAACCAGAAGTGATGCATTCACAAGCATCAGAACTACAAGTGCTGCATTTCCTGGTGAGGTGGACTTTGAAGAAACTAATAAAGCATTTCATGATAGAAAGATCAATCTCAAAAACCTATAAATCCCAGGGTGTGTCTTTGTCTTCTCACAACAGTATAGTCAAGTAAATTCTTTCTTGTCCTTATACTCTTCTCCTTCTGCCTTTCTCTTACCCTGAAGAAGGGAAAGACAAAACAAACAAACAAACAAACAAAAAACAGTTAACAAGGCAGAGGAGAAGGAGGAAAATGCAAGGCAAAGAAAACTTGCCCTCTTTCCTGTTCAAGTTAGTAACCCTGGTAACAGGCTCAATTTTGGAAAAGAGAGAAGCTATAAATGAAATTTAAAGTTTATTACTACAGAGATATTGGAGTCCCTGGGCAGTGCAAATGGTTAACATGCTCAGGTTCTAGCCAACAGGTTGAGGTTGGAGTCCACCCAGAGGTACTTTGGAGAAACACCTGGTGGTCCACTTTTGCAAAATCAGTCATTAAAAACCCTATGAAAATCTTATATATAGAAAATTCCAAAAAGTCCACAAGAAAACTTCTAGAGCTAATAGAGGAATTTAGCAAAGTTGCAGGGTACCAGGTCAACAAATAAAAATCAGTTGGGTTTCTATACACCAGCAGTGAGAAATCTGAAAAGGAAATTAGGGAAACAATTCCATTTACAATAGTATCTAAGAGCATAAAATACTAGGAATAAATCTAACCAGGGATGTGAAGGACTTATACAATGAAAACTATAAAACACTGCTGAAAGAGATTAAAGAAGACTTAAATAAATGGAAAGATGTTTCATGTTCATGGATCAGAAGACTTAACATTGTTAAGATGTCAATACTACCCAAAGCCATCTACAGATTCGATGCAACCCCAATAAAAAATCTAACAGCATTCTTTACAGAAGTAGAAAAAACAATCCTCAACTTTATGTGGAAAGACAAGAGGACTCAAATATCTAAAGAAATGTTGAAAGAAAAGAATGAAGTAGGAGGACTCACACTTCCTGATTTCAAAACATACTATACAGCTACAGTAATCAAAACAGCCTAGTACTAACATAACAGTAGACACGTAGACCAATGGAATACAATTCAAAGTCCAGAAATAAACTCACAGACCTATGGTCAACTGATTTTTGACTAGGGTGCTAAGTCCATTTGATGGGGAAAGAAGAGCCTGTTCAATAAATGGTGTTGGGAAAATTGGTTTTTCACATACAAAATAAAATAGGGCTCATGCCTCATACCTTACACAAAAACAAAACTCAAAATGGATTAAGGAACTAAATTTGCAAAGAAAAACAATAAAATTCTTAGACGAAAATTCAGAGGCAATGCTGTCAGGCCTAAATTTTAATAACAGATTATATAGTATAATAGCAAAAGCACAAATAGCAAAAGACAAAATAAATAAATGGAACCTCATAAAAATAAAAGATGATTGTTCATCAAAAGACTTTACCAAAAAAGTGAAAAGAAAGGTACTGACTGGGAGAATATCTTCAAAAACCATATATCTGACAAGAATCTAATAACCAAAATATACATAAAACTTCAACAACTTAACAACAAAAAGACAAATAACCCAATCATAAAATGGACAAAAAAACTTGAATGGACATTTCACCAAAGAGGACATTATAATGGCCACCAAACACATGAAAAAATGCTCAGTGTCATTAGCCATCAGAGAGATGCAAGTTAAAACCAAAATATGGTAGCATTTCACTCCCATAGCTAAATTATCAAACAAAAGCATTAATATCACACTAGTAAAATGTTACTGAAGATCATTCAAAACTGGCTGCATCAGCAGGAAACTGCCAGAAATTCAATCCAGATTCAGAAGAGGATGAAACCAAGGATATCATTGATGATGTCAGACGGATCCTGGCTGAAAGCAGAGGATACCAGAAAGATGTTTGCCTGTATTTCATTGACTATGCAAAGTATTCAACTTTGTTCATCATAACAAATTATGGATAACATTGTGAAGAATGGGAATTCCAGAACACTTAATTGTGTTCTTGAGGAGCTTGTGCATAGATCAAGAGGCAGTTGTTCAAACAGAAAAAGGGGATACTGCATGGTTTAAAGTCAGGAAAGGTGTGCATTACGTTGTATCTTTTCACCGTACTTATTTAGTATGTATGCTGATCAAATAATTCAAGAAGCTGGACTATGTGAAGAAGAATGGGGCATCAGGAAGACTCATTAACAACCTGCATTATGCAGATGACACAGTCTTGCTAGCTGAAAGTGAAGAGGACTTGAAGCACTTGCTAATGAAGATCAAAGACCACAGCCTTCAGTATGGATTACACCACAACATAAAAAAAAAAAAATTCTCACAACTGGACCAATAAGCAACATCATGATCAATGTAGAAAAGGTTGACGTTGTCAAAGATTTCATTTTACTTGGGTCTCAATCAACACCCATGGAAGCAGCAGGCAAAAAATCAAACAATGCAGTCCAAGCCAATATGGCGCTACAGACAGAAGCACTACTCTATACCACCACTGCAAAGACACAAAAAACTAGGTAAAACAGAGACAAACGTCAGTCCTGGAACCCCAAGTGTCAAATGAAGAGATAAAGAACCCAACCAAGCACTGAATGGAATAAGAAACTGACAGAGAACAAAGAACAAGGATAGACACAGAGCAGAGGTCCCCTATCAGCAAACACATCACTGATTTGCCATCTTGCACTCCTGCCGGAGATTAGCAGACAATGAGTATGGGAAAGCAGCTTCGTGGAGCACCCAGCAGGAGACAGAGCACCTGGTAACCAGAGATACTCACTTTCCCACCCCTACCCTTCTTTCCTGTGCCACTTCCCAGTAGGCCACAGTTCCTGACCATCCAAGAAGCTCAATGAACTCTGTATAGGATAGACACCAAAAGAAAATCACCAAGATATACCATAATCACACCCACTAAAATCAAAAACAAAGAAAGAATGCTGAGAGCCACCTGAGAAAAATGAAAAGTCACATACAGAGGGGAAAAAATAAGACTGAGCTCTAATAACTCAGCAGAAACCATGCAGGCAAAAAGGCAATGAGATGACATATATAAAACCTTGAAAGAAAAAAAAAATGCCAAACAAGAATAATATAGCCAGCAAAATGCATTCAAATACAATTATGACACAGAACATTTCCAGATAAACAGTTATTAAGAGAATATGTAAAACCCAAACCAAATTTATAAAAATTATTAAAGGGAGCCCTTTCGTAACAAGCAACATCAGATGATAGCCTGAACCTAGGACACAACACCGCACAGCCAGATACCAACCTAGGAAATGAACTCTCAAGGATTAATCAAAACTAAAATATTTACAACAGGGAAACAGAGAGGTTAATCTGTAAATGACAACATCAGGACGATAAAAGATGGAATAAATGGTGTAGGTATAGAACTTTCTAATGGAGAGGAAGGCAAGGTGATATCAAGTAATAAAAGACTGGTTCAAACTTAGGAAGATAAGGGTAAATTTCAAGGTATCCACAAAGAAAGTTGACAAACCTCATCAAAATAAAGAAGAAAAACAAAGTCTCAGTAAAAACAAAATCAACAAAAACAAAAGAAATGAAAACAAAAACCCACAAACAAAAGTAATTCAGCACAGGAGAGTAACAGGAGCAAAGAAAACATCACCAGCACAGAAAAAAAAGCTACAAAATGACAGCAATAAACTTACATCAATCGATAATTACATTAAATGTAAATGGCCTAAATGCACTCATAAAGAAAAAGAGAGTGGCAAAATGGATTAAAAAAAAAAAAACAGGATCCATCAATATGCTGTCTACAAGAGATACACCTTAGAAACAATGATGAAAACTTATTAAAGAGAAAAGGGTAGAAAAAAATATATCAAGTAAACAGCAAACAAAAAAGAGCAGGAGTGGCAATACTAATTTCAGATAAAATAGACATTAAAACAAAACCCACCATGAGGCGGAGCCAAGATGGCGGAAGAGACAGACGCCTCCAGTGAGCCTGCTTTACAACAAGGACCTGAAAAAACAAGTGAAACGAGTGTATTTGTGTAAGCTGGGTGCCCTGGGCATCAAAGGCAAGCTTAGACAACGAACGGAGGGGCAGGGGGAGGAAGAGACCGTTCAGAAGTGGAGAGGAGTTACCGGACCTAAATCGTGGGAAGCCCTCAGGCACCATTCCCGGAGCAGCAGTGGCAGCGGAGGCTGTGGGCTGGTACTAGTGTTCCGCCGCAGTTTCCACAGAGAGAAGCAGCCAGCCACACAGCCTACTCACACTTCCGGAACCTGAGGAGAATGGCGCTCTCAGCAAAAGCTAAGTACTTGCGTATATTTTACCACGCCCCCCCCCACACCCCCAAGCTGGCTTCAGCGGCTGAATCCCTGGGCCTGAGATAGACCCTGGTGAGCACCTAGAGCCATCCTGCCGGCTTTGGGGAAGGAAAAAATTGGCAGTTGGGGGGAAAAGATAATTTGCTAGCTCCATTATCTGGGGGAGCTCAGGAAAGAAAACAATCCTGTCCAGGCATAAACCGTTTGTGGACCTTGAGCACCTTTCCCTTCTCCATGGACCTGCATGGGCCTATTTTGGGGGAATAGGCCCTTGTTGGCAAACTCCAACTATTTCAGCTGTGCGGTGGAGAGGTGGGTGTTTGACCTTTGGCATTGCTTTGCCTATTAACAGGGTCCTCACCTACCCACATCAGGGACCTAAGGACTGGTAGGTCCACACAGGTCACCCAGCCATGGCGATAGGGGTCCAAAGATAATTGATACCTCCCAGTCCTTACAAACAAAAGTTTTGGGTGCCCATGATCCCTCTGCAGAACCCACCCACCGGCACACTTTAGGGAACAGAGACGTGTTTTCCTCAGAGACACTTGGGGGTCGGTTCTCAGCCCCCTGGCTTGTTCAGAGCGTGACCCCCTGCTGCAGGCAGATACTGGTATATACGCCAATTACCCTGCCCCTCTAAGACTGTAGGACAGAGCCTGTACCACACACTTGATGATCAGCTACCTGGAAACCTGAGCTGAATTCATACAAGAAAACTGAATGGACTCCTAGACTGATATACCTGATAACACCTCTAGCCAGCTGGAGACAGAACACCACAGCTCCAAAGGTGAAAATAATCAACCTAGCTCACTCAAGCAACCCATAGGGGTATACCAAAACAAAACAAAGCAAGCAGCTACGACACAGTAAGCAAGCATAAACTAATACAATAACTTATAGATGGCTCGGAGACAACAGTCAATATCAAGTCACATAAAGAAACAGACCATGATCACCTCAACAGGCTCTCAAAACAAAGAATCCAGGGATCTTCTAGATGAAAGTGTAATCCTGGAATTACCAGATGCAGAATACAAAAGTTTAATATACAGAACCCTTCAAGACATCAGGAGGAAATGAGGCAAGCATAACAAGCCAAGGAACACACAGATAAAGCAACTGAAGAAATTAGAAAGATTATTCAGGAACATAATGAAAAGATTAATAAGCTGGAAAAATCCACAGGCAGACAGCAATCAGAAATTCAGAAGATTAACAATAAAATTATAGAATTAGACAACTCAATAGAAAGTCAAAGGAGCAGAAGTGAGCAAGTAGAAGCTAGAATTTCTGAATTTGAAGATAAATCACTTGGCACTAATATATTTGAAGAAAAAACAGATAAAATAATTAAAAAAATGAAGAAACCTTAAGAATCATGTGGGACTCTATCAAGAGAAATAACCTATGAGTGATTGGAGTACCAGAACAGGGAGGGATAACAGAAAATACAGAGAGAATAGTTGAAGATTTGTTGGAAGAAAACTTCCCCGATATTGTGAAAGACGAGAAGATATCTATCCAAGATGCTCATCAAACTCCACATAATGTAGATCTTTTTTTAAAATAATTTTTACTGTGCTTTAAGTGAAACTTTACAAATCAAGTCAGTCTCTCACACAAAAACCCATATACACCTTGCCACACACTCCCAATTACTCTCCCCCTAATGAGACAGCCTGCTCTCTCCCTCCACTCTCTCTTTTTGTGCCCTTTTTGCCAACTTCTAACCCCCTCCCCCCTCTCATCTCCCCTCCAGGCAAGAGATGCCAACAAAGTCTCAAGTGTCCACTTGATACAAGAAGCTCACTCCTCACTAGCATCCCTCTCCAACCCACTGTCCAGTCCAATCCATGTCTGAAGAGTTGGCTTCGGGAATGGTTCCTGTCCTGGGCCAACAGAAGGTCTGGGGGCCATGACCACCGGGGTCCTTCCAGTCTCATTCAGACCATTAAGTCTGGTCTTATGAGAACTTGGGGTCCACATCCCACTGCTCTCCTGCTCCCTCAGGGGTTCTCTGTTGTGTTCCCTGTCAGGGCAGTCATTGGTTGTAGCCGGGCACCATCTAGTTCTTCTGGTCTCAGGATGATGTAGTCGCTGGTTCATGTGGCCCTTTCTGTCTCTTGGGCTCGTAATCACCTTGTGTCCTTGGTGTTCTTCATTCTCCTTTGATCTAGGTGGGTTGAGACTAACTGATGCATCTTAGATGGCTGCATGCTAGCATTTAAGACCCCAGACGCCACTCCTCAAAGTGGGATGCAGAATGTTTTCTTAATAGATTTTATTATGCCAATTGACTTAGATGTCCCCTGAAACCATGGTCCCCAGACCCCTGCCCCTGTTAGGCTGGCCTTCGAAGCATTCAGTTTATTCAGGAAACTTCTTTGCTTTTGGTTTAGTCCAGTTGTGCTGACCTTGCCTGTATTGTGTGCTGTCTTTCCCTTCACCTAAAGTAGTTCTTATCTACTATCTAATTAGTGAATACCCCTTTCCCACCCTTCCTCCCTCCCCACCTCGTAACCACAAAAGAATGTTTTCTTCTCAGTTTAAACTATATCTCAAGTTGTTATAATAGTGGTCTTATACAATATTTGTCCTTTTGCAACTGACTAATTTCACTCAGCATAATGCCTTCCAGGTTCCTGCATGTTATGAAATGTTTCACAGATTCCTCACTGTTCTTTATCGATGCGTAGTATTCCATTGTGTGAATATACCATAACTAATTTATCCATTCATCCGTTGATGGGCATCTTGGCTGCTTCCATGTTTTTACTATTGTAAACAGTGCTGCCATAAACATGGGTGTGCATATATCTGTTCGTGTAAAGGCTCTTATTTCTCTAGGGTGTATTCCAAGGAGTGGGATTGCTGGATCCTATGGTAGTTCTCTTTCTAGCTTTTTAAGGAAGCACCAAATCGATTTCCAAAATGGTTGTAACATTTGACATTCCCACCAGCAGTGTACAAGTGTTCCACTCTCTCCACAGCCTCTCCAACATTTATTATTTTGTGTTTTTTGGATTAATGCCAGCCTTGTTGGAGTGAGATGAAATCTCATTGAAGTTTGGATCTGCATTTCTTTAATGGCTAATGATCGTGAACATTTCCTTATATATCTGTTAGCTATCTGAATGTCTTCTTTAGTGAAGTGTCTATTCATAACTTTTGCCCAATTTTTAATTGGGTTATTTGTCTTTTTGCAGTTGAGATTTTGTAGTATTATATAGATTTTAGACATCAGGCGCTGATCAGAAATGTCATAGCTAAAAACTTTTTCCCAGTCTGTATATAGTCTTTTTACTCTTTTGGTGAAGTTTTTGAATGAGCATAAGTGTTTGATTTTAGGAGCTCCCAGTTATCTAGTTTTTCTCTTACGTTCTTTATAATGTTTTATATACTGTTTATGCCATGTATTAGGGCTCCTAACATTGTCTCTATTTTTTCTTCCATGATCTTTATTGTTTTAGATTTTATATTTAGGTCTTTGATCCATTTTGAGTTAGTTTTTGTGCATGGGGTGAGGTATGGGTCTTGTTTCATTTTTTTGCAGTTGGATATCCAGTTTTGCCAGCACCATTTGTTAAAAAGACTGTCTTTTCCCCATTTAACTGTTTTGGGGCCTTTGTCAAATATCACTTGCTCATATGTGGGTAGATTTATGTCTGAATTCTCAATTCTGTTCCATTGGTCCATGTTTCTGTTGTTGTACCAGTACCAGGCTGTTTTGACTACTGTGGCGGTATAATGGGTTCTAAAATCAGGTAAAGTAAGGCCTCCCACTTTGTTCTTTTTCAGTAATGCCTTATTTATCTGGGGCCTCTTTCCCTTCCATATGAAATTGGTGACTTGTTTCTCCATCTTATTAAAAAATGCCATTGGAATTTGGGTCAGGATTACACTGTATCTGTAATTGCTTTGGATAGAATAGACATTGTCACAATGTTGCATCTTCCTGTCCATGAGCATGGAATGTTTTCCCACTTCTGCAGGTCCCTTTTGGTTTCTTGCAGTAGTAACTTGTAATTTTCTTTGTATATGTCTTTTACATCTCTGGTTAGATTCATTCTTAAGTATTTTATCTTCTTGGGGCCTACTGTAAATGGTATTGATTTGGTGATTTCCTCTTTGATGTTCCCTTTGTTTGCTAGAGGAATCCACCTGATTTTTGGATGTTTATCTTGTATCCTGCTGAACTCTTCTGTTAGTTTCAGTAGTTTTCTTGAGGATTCTTTAGGATTTTCTGTGTATAAGATCAAAAAAAAAATTTTTTTTCATCATGTCATCTGCAAGTAGAAGTATTTTTACTTCTTCCTTGCCAATCTGGATGCCCTTTATTTCTTTTTCTAGGTTAATTGCTCTGGCTAGGACCTCCAGCACAATGTTGAATAAGAGTGGTGATAAAGGGCATCCTTGTCTGGTTTCCGATTTCAGGGGGAATGCTTTCACACTCTCTCCATTTAGGATGATGTTGGCTGTTGGCTTTGTATAAATGCCCTTTATTATGTTGAGGAATTTACCTTCTATTCCTATTTTGCTGAGAGTTTTTATCATGAATGGATGTTGGACTTTGTCAAATGCCTTTTTTGCATCAATTGATAAGATCATGTGGATCTTGTCTTTTGTTTTATTTATGTGATGTATTACATTGATTGTTTTTCTAATGTAGAACCATCCCTGCATACCTGGTATGAATACCACTTGGTCGTGGTGAATTATTTTTTTGATATGTTGTTGAATTCTATTGGCCAGAATTTTGTTGAGGATTTTTGTGCTTAAGTTCATGAGGGATATTGGTCTGTAATTTTCTTTTTTGTGGTGTCTTTACCTGGTTTTGGTATCAGGGTTATGCTGGCTTCTTAGAATGAGTTTGGGAGTATTTCTTTTTTTTCTATGCTCTGAAATACCTTTAGTAGTAGTGATGTTAACTCTGATAGTTTGGTAGAATTCTCCAGTGATGCCGTCAGGGTCAGCATTTTTTGTTGGGAGCTTTTTAATTATCTTCTCAATGTCTTCTTTTGATATAGGTTTATTTAGTTGTTCCACCTCTATTTGTGTTAGTTTAGATAGGTAGTGTGTTTGTAGAAATTTTTCCATTTCCTCTAGGTTTTCTTTTAATTTGGGTCAGTTGTGATATCACCCATCTCATTTCTTGTTTAGGTTATTTGCTTCATCTCCTCTTTTTCTTTTGTTAGTTTGGCCAATTGTTTATTGATTTCATTGATCTTTTCAAAGAACCATCTTTTGGTCTTGTTAACTCTTTCAGTTGTTTTTCTGTTCTCTATTTCATTTAATTCTGCTCTAAATTTTATTATTTGCCTTCTTCTGGTGCCTGGGTGCTTCTTTTGCTGTTCTCTTTCTATTTGTTTGAGTTATAATGTTAATGTTTTGATTTCTGCCTTTCTTCTCAGATGTGTGCATTTATTGCTATAAATTGACCTCTGAGCACTGCTTTAGATTGTCCTAAAGGTTCGGATAGGAAGTGTTTTCATTCGTCTTTGTTTCTGAATTTCTTTATTCTGTCCTTAATTTCTTCTCTAACCCAATAGTTTTTTTAGCAATGTGTTGTTCAGTCTCCATGTGTTTAATTTTTTTTCGTTGCTTTTTTCTGTCATTAATTTCTACTTTCATGGCTTTATGATCAGAAAATATGCTTTGTAATATTTCGATGTTTTGGATTCTGAAAGTGTTGTGTTGAAGTCTCCTACTATTATTGTGAAGCTGTCTATCTCACATTTCAATCCTGTTAGAGTTTGTTTTATGTATTTTGGAGCCCTGTTGTTGGGTGTGTAGATATTTATAATGGTTATGTCCTCCTGGTATCTTGGCCTTTTAATCATTATATAGTATCCTTCCTTATCCTTTGTGGTGGATTTAATTTTAAAGTCTATTTTATCAGAAATTAATACTGCCACTCCTGCTCTTTTTTTATTGCTGTTTGCTTGGTATATATTTTTCCATCCTTTGAGTTTTAGTTTGTTTGTGTCTTTAAGTCTATGGTGTATCTCTTGTAGGCAGCATACAGATGGATCTTTTTTTTTTATCCATTCTGCCACTCTCTGTATCTTTATTGGTGCATTTAGTCCATTTACATTCAGTGTAATTATTGATAGGTATGAGTTTAATGCTGTCCTTTTGAAGTCTTTTTTTGTGTTGTTGACGGTTTCTTTGTTTCACTTAATTTTCTGTGCTGAGTAGTTTTTCTTTATATATTGTCCGTTTCCTCATTTTCATTGCTGTTGGTTTTGTATTGCTGAGTCTTTATGTTTTTCTTGTTTTTTATTTTGATGTGTAGAGTTGTTAGTTTCCTTTTTGGTTACCTTAATATTTGCCCTTATTTTTCTAAGTTTAAACCAACCTTTTGTTTCTTTATATTACCTTAACTTCCTGTCCATATGAAAGATCTATGACTCCATTTTTTAGTCCCTTTTTTTTGTTTAAATGTTGTCATCTTTTATGTAATGAGGTCTCTGTTTCCCTGTTTTGAGGATTTTAGCTTTGATTTATTTTTATGATTTCCCTACCTGGTTTGATATCTGGTTGCTCTGTTCTGTGTTCTAGTTTTGGGTTGTTATCTGATATTATTGAGTTTCTAACTGGAGGACTCCCTTTAGTAATTCTTGTAATTTTGGTTTGGTTTTTGCAAATTCTCTAAACTTCTGTTTTTCTGGAAATGTCCTAAGTTAGCCATCATATTTGAGAGACACTTTTGCTAGATACATAATTATTGGCTGCCTTTTTTTTTTTCTTCAATCCTTTATATATATATCACCCCATTGCCTTCTTGTCTGCATGGTTTCTGCTGAGTAGTCCTAGGTTAGTCTTATTGACTCTCCTTTGTAGGTGACTTTTCATTTATCCCTAGCCACTCTTAAAATTCTCTCTTTATCTTTGGTTTTGGCAAGTTTGATTATAATATGTCTTGGTGACTTTCTTTTAGGATCTACCTTGTGTGTGGTTTGGTGAGCATCTTGTATAGATATCTTCTCATCTTTCATGATATCGGGGAAGTTTTCTGCCAACAAATCTTCAACAATTCTCTCTGTATTTTCTGTTATCCTCCCCCACCCCATTCTGGTACTCCAATCACTTATAGGTTATTCCTCTTGATAAGATTCCCACATAATTCTTAGGATTTCATCAATTTTTAAAATTCTTTATTCTGATTTTTTCCTCAAATTTGTTAGTGCTAAGTGCTTTTTCTTCAGTCTCACTGATTCTGCCTTCCACTTCAAGTCTGCTCCTCTGACTTTCTATTGAATTGTCTAATTTTGAAATTTTGTTGTTAGTCTTCTGAGTTTCTTTTTGCTATCTTTCTATGGATTCTTGCAGCCTATTAAATTTGTCATTGTGCTCTTGTCTAATCTGCTTAAGTTCCTATAATGCTTTATCTGTTTGCTGCTTGGTTTGTTCTGCATTTTGCCTGATCTCCTTCCTGATCTCTTGAAGAGTTTTGTATATTAATCTTTTATAGTCTACCTCTGGTAATTCCAGGAAGTTCTTTTCATCTGGAAGATTTCTTGATTGTTTTGGGAGCTTGCTGAAGCCATCATGGTCTGCCTCCTTATGTAATTTGATATTGATTGTTATCTCTGAGCCATTAATAAGTTATTTTACTCATTTATTTATTTTAGGTTTGCTTACTGTGTCCTAGCTTCTTGTTTTGTTTTGTTTTATTTAGATATGCCCAAATAGACTGCTAGAGTGAGCCAGTTTGATTATTAGCATCTTCAAAGCTCTAATATCCTGTCACCAGGTAGTTAGAGCTGTTACTAGGTATCTGAGCCCAGGAGTCTGTTTACTTTTCTTTTATGGCTTCAACTCACGTGTCCAGGTAGTCAGTCACCAAGTGTGTGGCACAGACTCTCACCTACAGTCTTAGATGAGCAGGGGTGATTGGTGTAGGCACAGGTATCTGGCAGCAGTAAGGAGTCATGCAATGAGCCAAGTAGTGGGGTGACAACTACCTCTGAGTGCTGTGAGGAAACTGTGTCTCTTTTCCCTAGAGCACATAGGTGGATGGGTTTTGCATCTGTTGGTTGTAAGGACTGGAAGGCACTGCTTATTCTTGGACCCTTGTTGTGGGTGGCTGGGTGTCATGGGTGGAGCTACCAGTCCTCAGGCCCTCATTGTCAGTAGGTGAGGACCCTGCTTAATAGGCGGAATGGTGTCAAATATCAAGAATCTGCCTCTCCACCATGTAGCTGAAGCAGTTGAAGCTAGATGTCAGGTATATACCCGGTTGTACTGTGTAATGAGGGCTTACATTGTTGAAATGAGCCCACACAGGTCTATGCAGGGGTGAAAGGTGTTCAAAGTCCATGGACTCCTTATGCCTGTGCCTATGCAAAGGAGCTGTTTCTGCTTAAGTTCCCAGCTTAAGGGAGCTGGCAGATTATTTTTCCCCTGTTTGTTAATTTGTTCTCTCTCCAAGGCTGAGAGAATGGCTCAGGGTGAGTGCAGGGTCCTTCTTCTGGCCCAGGAGATACAGCCAGCTGGGACCCAGTGCAAACTGGGAAGGGAGCAGGTAAGTGGGAAAGAAGTTTTTCCCAAAGGTGTATTTTTGGATCCGTGAGGTAGGTAAAATGCAGGTACTTATCTATTTGCTGATTTAGGGCTATTTCTCACTTGTTCTGGAGGGTTGAGCAGACTCTCCACTGCGTGTTCTCTCCCGAGTGGAAAACATGTCCCAAACACTACTGCTTGCCTCATGACACTTGCACCAGTGAAATTGGCCTGAGGGGTGCCAGTTCCCACCAGATCAGGTCTGGCAACTCCTTGCTGCTTCTGAACCATTTCTCCCTCCCCCTGCCAGTCAGTCCAATTCCTCAACTTTGCCTTTGATGTTCAGGGCTCCTAGCTTGTCATATATAATTGATTCACTTGTTTTTTCAGGTCTTTGTGGTAAGAGGGACCACAGGAAGTGTCTGACTACTCTGCCATCTTGGCCTCACCCTCTTTATCTAATTCTTTATCCTCTCATTCAATGCTCAGGGCTCCAGGGTTGTCATCTGTTACTGTTTCACTTGGTTTCTTGAGTCTTTGCTGTAGAGTGACAGCAAGGTGTGTCTGACTAAGCCATTATCTTGGCTCCTCCTGCCCATTATTGAACTTTTTGATCAAAGATTCTACAGAAGAATCCTGATCAAAAGGAGTAAAATGTCAAAAAAATTTCAAATTCTCATGGACTCCAGACTTCTTGGAGCCATAAAGGTTAAATGAACTCCTGAAACTATTGCCCTGAGATCATATTAACATATTAAACCTAAAATATCCCCTGAAGTGTTTTTAAAAACAAACAATAGTTTAGCTTAACTAGTAAAAAATGTCTTCCTTGAGCATTATGCTCTTTTAATAACTATCTATATGGGATCAAATTTAACATAGCAACTTGAAAGATTAGATAGGAACTTTACAGGGCAGTGAATTTATGTTAACGGGGGAGGAACAACTCATAAAAGGATGGGGAGTATGGTTGCACAACTCAAAGAATGTAATCAATGTCACTGAAGTGGGCATGTAGGAACTATTGAATTGGTGTATGTTTTGCTGTGTATATTCTCAGGAAAAAAATTAAATTAAAAAGGAAAAACCTTATGAAGTACAGCTGTAATCTGACATACATGGGGCCACCATGAGTCAAGGTTGACTGCACGGCAACTGACTTATAGACATATCAATTGCTGAAATGAGACTCTTATTATTTTTAAGTGACCAGGGAAGTTATGGAACCTTGCTTGTTTTTCATCCAAAAGCAAATGAAGAACTCATCTTGCAGAATAAATTTAAAGAGAGAATAAGAAAAGAAAACAAAGCTGCTTTCTGATTATATTCCACAAATCATGTCTGATAATTGTAACTCATATGGTAATTGTCCCCAAGTAGACTAATTTGCATCTTACTCATTCTTGAATGATGTGAAATCTACCTAGATCGATAATCTTCTAACAAATAGTGTATGTGGATTGCCCTTGTCCTTGTTCTGTATCTATTTGTCAGTTGGACAAACAGCCTTCTCAGCTCTTTTACAGGAAGTGTTAGAAAGTTGTAGATAAAAGTGATTTTGAAATAAGAAAAACTGGGGTTCACACCCTGACTCTGTCACTTGCTGTGTGGCTTTGGGAAGTTATTTTTGTTTCCTCATCTGTAAAACTAGGATAATACTATTGCTTAACTTATAGGATTGTGAGGATGAAGTGTGGTGACACTGTAGCAAGATGCATGAGATGCAAATAGTATTATATAGAGAAGATGGGTTGCTGTGCATAGTTCCTACCCCAGTGCCATGAATGAAATGTCTAATCATGAAGATGGCACAGGACTGGGCAATATTTTGTTCAGTTATACATAAAGTTGCCAGGAGTTGGAGCCAACTCAATGACAACTAACAACAACAACAAATCAAGAGTCTTAATGGGTTTTCTCTTTTTATGAGCTCTGCTGGGCTGAGAGGAGCTCCTCTATAGTCCCCCACAACCTCATGCTCTGACATTCTTATCACATGGAGTATACTTTTAAAAACCACTATACTAGCATATCTTGGTAAAAAATCCCCTACTGTCTTCACCCTTGCTGTATTAATTACAGCAATGCTAGCGTCTATAACAAACTCCAAATGTCAGTGGCTTATAACAGTTTATTTTTTTGCTGAAACAACCGTTCTGTAGTTATTCAGTGAGTAAATTTGCATATGGATCTTTAGAAACCCAGTCTGTCTCCTTCCATTTGATGACTCCACAGTCCTCTAAGGCCTTGCAGTTGTTCACCTCCAGCTAGAAGAAGGGAAAAGAACAGTGGAGGAAGAACATCTACTACTTAACCATCTCTGCCTAGAACAGACACATATCACTCTCATTCACCGTCTATTGGCAAGAAACATGGCCATACTAAATGCAAAGAGGAAAAGGAATATATTTTCTAGATGTACAGTTGCCTCCTCCCACCCAAAACAAAACAAAACTCTAAACTATGGAAACATCACGAATCTTTGAAGAATAGCTAGCTGTCTCTGACGTGCTGGCCCACAGTGCTTTACCTCAAGGAACCCCAGAATTAATGTATGTAAGTGCCTCCCTATGTCATGATTCAGTCATCAGGGGGGTTGTGGTTTCTAAATTTATACAGAAAGTGCAGTACTGACAGAAGCTGAAAGAATATGGCAAAGAAGTTCCTCAAAAAAGCAGGACCGATGCAGTAAATGGATTTACACCCAGTTTTCTGGCTGGTACAGAATTTGCAATTCTAAATCAGAAAACAATAGGAGAAAAGAGAAACAGGGGTCCCCTTATTTTCTTTTGGAACACCAGGTTTGCTCTATTTCTAACAGCTTAGTGTATATTGGCCACCAGTTGTGTTTCTAGATTCAATTCCAATAGCTTATTAGTGGACATTTTCCCCATTTTTCTGCAACTGATTGAATATTGGTCCCAGTTTTCAGTGCTATTGTTTTTATCTTTTTCTATCTTAAAAAGATTTTAGTAGGAAGTTGGAAGAGGCTGTTGTTGTTAGGTGCCGTTGAGTCGGCTCCAAATCATAGCGACCCTATGCACAAAAGAATGAAACACTGCCCAGTCCTGCGCCATCCTTACAATCGTTGTTATGCTTGAGCCCATTGTTGCAGTCACTGTGTCAACCCACCTCGTTGAGGGTCTTTCTCTTCTCCACTGACTCTGTACTTTGCCAAGCATGATGTCCTTCTCCAGAGACTGATCCCTCCTGACAACATGTCCAAAGTATGTAAGAGGCAGTCTCACCGTCCTTGCTTCTAAGAAGCATTCTGGTTGTACTTCTTCCAAGACAGATTTATTCATTCTTCTGGCAGTCCATGGTATATTCAATATCCTTCGCCAACACCACAATTTAAAGGCATCAATTCTTTTTCGGTCTTCCTTATTCATTGTCCAGGTCATTGTCCAGCTTTCACATGCATGTCTATCAGTTTGTCATACTGTGGGGGCTTGCATGTTGCTGTGATGCTGGAAGCTATGCCACCGGTATTCAGATACCAGCAGGGTCACCCATGAAGGACAGGTTTCAGCTGAGCTTCCAGGTTAAGACAGACTAGGAAGAAGGACCTGGCAGTCTACTTCTGAAAAGCATTAGCCAGTGAAAACCTTATGGATAGCAGCAGAACATTGTCTGATATAGTGCTGGAAGATGACCCCCCAGGTTGGGAGGCACTGAAAAGATGACTGGGGAAGAGCTGCCTCCTCAAAGTAGAGTCAGCCTTAATGACGTGGACAGAGTATAGCTTTTGGGACCTTCATTTGCTGATGTGGAACAACTCAAAATGAAAAGAAACAGCTGCAAACATCAGAACCTGGAATGTACGAAATATGAGTCTAGGAAAATTAGAAATCATCAAAAATGAAATGCAACACATAAATATCGATATCCTAGGCATTAGTGAACTGAAATGGACTGGTATTGGCCATTTTGAATCAGACAATCATACAGTCTACTATGCTGGGAATGACAACTTGAAGAGGAATGGTGTTGCATTCATCGTCAAAAAGAACGTTTCAAGATCTATCCTGAAGTACAATGCTGTCAGTGATAGGATAATATCTATACGCCTACAAGGAAGACCAGTTAATATGACTATTATTCAAATATACGCACCAACCACTAGGGCCAAATATGAAGAAAAAGAAGATTTTTATCAGCTACTGCAGTCTGAAATTGATCGAACATGCAATCAAGATGCATTGATAACTCCTGGGGATTGGAACACGAAAGTTGGAGATAAAGAAGAAGGATCAATAGTTGGAAAATATGGCCTTGGTGTTAGAAACAATGCTGGAGATCGAATGATGGAATTTTGCAAGACCGACAACTTCTTCATTGCAAATACCTTCTTTCACCAACAGAAACGGCGACTACATACATGGACCTCGCCAGATGGAGCACACAGAAATCAAATTGACTACATTTGTGGAAAGAGACAATGGAAAAGCTCGATATCATCAGTCAGAACAAGGCCAGGGGCCGACTCTGGAACAGACCATCAATTGCTCATATGCAAGTTCAAGCTGAAACTGAAGAAAATCAGAGCAAGTCCACAAGAGTCAAAATATGACCTTGGGTGTATCCCACCTGAATTTAGAGACCATCTGAAGAATAGATTTGATGCATTGAACACTGGTGACTGAAGACCGGACGAGTTGTGGAATGACATCAAGGATATGATACATGAAGAAAGCAAGAGGTCATTGAAAAGGCAGGAAAGAAAGAAAAGACCAAGATGGATGTCAGAGGAGACTGAAACTTGCTCTCGAATATCAAGCAGCTAAAGCAAAAGGAAGAATTGATGGAGTAAAAGAACTGAAGAGAAGATTTCAAAGGATGGCTTGAGAAGACACAGTAAAGTATTATAATGACGTGCAAAGAGCTGGAAGTGAAAAACCAAAAGGGAAGAACACGCTTGGTGTTTCTCAAGCTGAAAGAACTGAAGAAAAAATTCAAGCCTCGAGTTGCAATAGTGAAGGATTGTATTAGGAAAATATTAAATGAAGCAGGAAGCATCAAAAGAAGATGGAAGGAATACACAGAGTCATTATACCAAAAATCATTAGTCGATGTTCAACCATTTCAAGAGGTAGTATATGATCAGGAACCGATGTACTGAAGGAAGAAGTCCAAGATGCTTTAAAGGCATTGGTGAAAAACAAGGCCCCAGGAATTGATGGAATATGAATTAAGGTGTTTCAACAAACGGATGCAGCACTGGAGGTGCTCACTTATCTATGCCAAGAAATATGGAAGACAGCTTCCTGGCCAACTGACTGGAGAAAAAAGTTTTTTTTTTTTTTTTTTTAAACTGGAAGAGATCCATATTTATGCCTATTTCCAAGAAAGGTGATCCAACCGAATGTGGAAATTATAGAACAATATCATTAATACCATCCGCAAGCAAAATTTTGCTGAAGATCATTCAAAAACGGCTACAGCAGTATATTGACAGGGGACTTCCAGAAATTCAGGCTGGTTTCAGAAGAGGATGTGGAACCAGGGATATCATTGCTGATGTCAGATGGATCCTGGCTGCACGCAGAGAATACCAGAAGGATGTTTGCCTGTGTTTTATTGACTGTGCAAAGGCATTCAACTGTGAGGAAGAGACTACATATGGTAAAATTAGCCAAATACTATTTAATCTCAAGAAACCGCCTATATTTTAAGGTATTTCATAATCAAGCCCCAACTGATCTATCCAACTTTATTTCCTGGTATTTACTGTTTTCTAGTCAGCTATTTATTCTTACTTTCCTACAGATAGCCAAATAATTCCTGTGCTTTCAGTTTGTTTGCCTTCCCATAGCTTAAAATGCCATACCTTATCTTCGATAGCTATCCAAATATTATTCACCCTTCAAACCCAACTCAATCATAGTCTTCCATAAGATCAGCCTCTATAACTCAACTCTCATTAATATAAGTTTCCTTTGAACTGCTACAGTAGTTATGGTCTATAGCATTTAGCATTTTGACAATATGTGATGTTTGGCTTATAGTGTCTTAAGTTTGCTTTGTTCTTTCTGTGTTATTCTTGTCTAATGAGAGTATAGGTTCTACGAAATTAAGAACTATACCTTATCTTTCTGTATACTTCCATGGCACAAAAAAATAGGATTTAATGGTGAAAAAAATATGGACTTTACTTCTTTGAAAAATAATTTGTAAACATATAGATTTGTGTCTCTATAAACAATTTATTGTGCAGATGTTCCATGGAATTTTCTGCTTACTTAGAGAAAGCTTGAAGACGTATGTTTTTACATCCTTTTCTTCAAGTAAAAGAAGTCTGGAGCTTGGTAGGGGTTAGCAGGCTATCCAAGGCATCTAGAATAGTCAGAAAGGGATCCAAGACAAGGCAAGCTATTTTGACAAAATGATATTTTCTTCTTTCTCACCAAACTCGGTACATAGAACATATTTTTCACTCCAATGACCACCTGACCTCCTATTAAGTCTAATTGTTAGGCAGAAGTCATTTCTGTTACCAATGTATTGATCCTTTCATCTGGTTTTCCTGGAATGGCAGAACCAACAAGCAATATGTAATTACAGATGAGTGTAACAGTCCCTACAACAAGGGAAGCAATTTGAAAAGTTGTGAGGTTGTTTTGAGGCGTCATTTCTCCTTTGGATGCAACACACAGACATACACACACACATAAACAGAACGGTACTTAATACCATTATTCTGCCCCTTCATTGCCTACTCTCAGCCCCCTCCAAAGAAGTGATCCACCCAATCCTGTTTATACTGCATTCTGCCCCAGAACTTCTCCTCTGTCCTTCAACCCAGATTAAAATTTGTCTATGTCATTGCTCAGCATCATAGTTAGGTGAGTGGAGCTATTTTCACTGCCCAGCCAAGTTCCTTGAGGACTGAGATTGTCTTTTTTATTTATTTTTCTCCCCCACAGCAACGAACCATGCACCTTATCATATCATATCATATAGTAGATTCCCCAATACTGCATTAATTAATAAAAATAGAAGAAAATTTGTATCTCGTAATAGCTCACATTATCCATATAGCATTTGCATTTTTTAAAATGTCAATAAAGGAACTTCAACGAAAGAATTAAAAAAGCAAAATATCATCAGATACCTTGACAAGGGAAGCTATGTGAGGCAGAGGTGCATCTAATATCCCTTAAATCACATCAGTTAAGTAAATAACTTTACACTGGGTGAGTATTGTCCACAATAAGTAATAAAATGGAAGTGGATTTAGGACAGTGAGGTATCATGCTTCTGGCTGAACTGAGGACCAGGCTGAGATAGACAAGAGGGTCAAAGAGTGGATGAAGGAAGCCTTCAAAAGACAAAATGATTTCTTTAGGATTTTTTTTTTCTGTTTTGCAAAAAGTCAGTAAGGAACAAGGGAGAAAATGGAGCCTGCTGATGAAAGAAAGAAAATTACGCAGGAAAATGCCACAATTTCTTATGTAATCACTCACTAGACAAATTTCATTTTGGCAAGCACAAGACTGTACTTAACAGGCAATAATGTGCCTGAAATGAATCATTTAAGTAAAGACAACATGGTCATTGACACTTGTTTGCCTCTCTCAGAAGAGTAGATTACTAAGAGGCAAGAAATTTAAAAGACTGAAATTTAATTTATTTGAAAATCAAATTAAAATGCCATGGGTTAGTGCCAAAGAGGATCCTTAGATTAGATTTTTTTCAGTTCCCTATATTTAACCAATTAGAATTTTTTTTGCCATTGTTATTCATTTTAACCTTCCAGAAAGAATGATTTCTCTGGGAAATGTGCACTTCTTCATAAAGATGCAAGATAATTTAGTAATTCTCAAGACAAACAAGATCATTTTTGGTAAAATATGCTGAATAGAGACCTAGATTTGCATTAAACAATTTACATTAAGCATGACAGATGGAAACATGCACAGAAACCAAGGAATATGAAAGACAGTTATTACTTCAAGTGAGCCAAATGCATATAACAAAATTCCTAGAAGTGAGACCACAGTCCAGCCATCCTTCCCTCAATTTTCACAATCAAGAGACCACAAAAACAGAACAGGCAGAGAAAAAAAAGATAAGGTCATGAAAAATAAACAGTAATTTTAATTTTGATGATAAATGAAAATTCAGTTTTCAAGGGCCAAAACAGCTAGCTTACTCAAAGAAAATAACCCAGGCTTATGAAGAACATATGTCTTGAATTGTTCAGAACATTTCTCATATAAAATAATATAAGGAAGAAATTTCACAATGAAAAAGAACAGGCTTTGGTGCAAATATATCTGGGTTTAAATTCTCTATATTAGCCATATGACCGTGTTTTCAAGGTTATGGACCCCTAAAAGCCTCAATTTCTTTATCTGTAAAGTGCGTATATCTTTCACATAGCCTGTTGTGAAGATTAAATGAGGTATTTTTAGGAAAGCACTTGTCACATAGTACAAACTGAATATATGATCACTATTATAATTTTTGTCATTATGTAATCTTTTTTTTTGAGTCAGAAGTGTGGTGACCATAATACAGGAAATTTCTTTAATTCTTATTTATAAAAGTATGCTGTGTAACTCAGAGTGTACACTATGAATGGCAGAAGTGCTCATTAAACTTACATTTCTATCTCAACAGCAAACTTGCATGGACATTATCACTAGGTTATTTGCAAAGTCAGTTACTGATGATGTTAAGGACACCAGCACAGTCTCAGTTTAAAATGAGATTGTTCAAGACTTGGGAATCACTGATGTTGGTGTTATTGACATTAAGATATCTAATCAAAAAAAAAGAAATAAAAAGTTTGATAGGAAACTTAATGCCAGGTGCTGGGAAGATATGCTTCAGAGCGTTGCAGGTATTCTTAGATCAAATATAACTTCTCTGGAAAATGTAGGTTTTCAGCTGATTGAGAAAGCATCAAACTCAGAGGGAAAATTTAGTGGGTTTTCTTCCTGTTTTGTTTTTTATGAAGAAACAATTAAATCTCAACTCACCAATGTATATGCATTCATAAGTTTTCAATTCTGCAGATGGAATGGGAATTATTTTTATATTGGTGCTGTTGAAATTCTGGATTGTTTTTTTAAACTCCAAAAGCTGTGGAAAATTGGCAAAATTACTATGGAGATTCCTACGCAGGCATCCTCATTGGGCAAAACGAGGTGTTTATCTACTGAGGCTACTGCTGATTTGAACCATTTTAGATTCCTTTCTTTGCTTTTAAAGAACCTAACTATGTAGGCTCAAAAAATGGTTTCAAAATGGTTACATTACACATAGAATTAATGGAGCTGTAGGAAGTCCAAGCCTTTATTTTTTCATGAGTAAACAGAAATCTCCATGCTAAGAACTTTAGTGTTTCTCAAGAAAGTTTCCTTCCTGTAGCTCATATATCCCCAGAAGAAACGGTGCTTGTTGAAAATGTGATCACTGAGACATATGCTTAAAAAATGAAAATGCATGTCCTAAATATTGTAAGGGCAACAGAGTGAAAGCTCTCAACGGCTGATTTCAAGGGTGCTTATGTTTTTATATTCTGTTGTAGAGAGTATCCACCTACATCTGAGTGATCCCATCCCACTGCCAGCTTCATCCAGCTTTGAGAAACCTTTGTTACACAACTGATAAACTAGGAACAAATGTAGAAATTCAGAATGTCAAAAATGCATTGAGAACTCTTCCCCTGAAATGGAACAGACTGACATAGCTCCTATAATAGATAATAAAAGAAAGGGAGTCAAAAGGTGGAGAACCCTTTAGTAGTATGGGAGAACCAGAAATGAAAGACAATTGTGTATTGCTTTTATAAACCCTTTCATTACACTACTAGACATCTTAAGCTTTTACAGAGGTAAAGTGGATCATATGACAATTCTTATCTGATCTACAAACTGATAGCCATAAATGCAATACGATGTAGTAGAAAAGGCATGGGTTTGAAATCAAACAGGCATGAGTTCAAATGCCAGATTTGCTCCTTACTAGCTTTGTGATCATGGATATATCACTTAACCTCTCTATTCTCACATCGGTCAAATAGAGATAATAATACAGAACTCACAGGACTATTGTGAGAATCAAGCAAGAAGGCATGGAAAGTACCTAACAAGATGCCAAGAATATATTATTAAGTAATGGAATTGAGAGTGAACTCGATCTGCCTGACTAAAGTTCCCTTTCATCACCTTGTTACAATGACCAACAATGAGTCAAGTATGTGATTTGCATCAAAGTGAATAAAGTTTATATTTTTATGAATTATATTTTTGTAGGTTATATTATCTTTTCATATTATTTAAAGTGGTTTATAGATAACGTCGTGGAAAACTGCAAGGCAATCAACACTGAGCATCTGCCAGGTATGATTCTCCCATAATGCTGTTGCCATCGAGTCAATTCCAACTCATAGCGACCCTATAGGACAGAGTAGAACTACCCCATAGAATTTCCGAGGCTGTAATTTTTACAAAAGCAGACTGCCACATCTTTCTCTCACAGAGTGGTTGGTAGGCTCAAACCAACAACCTTTTGGTTAGCAGCTGAGTGCTTTAACCACTGAGCCATCAGGGTTGCTTAGGTAGGATTCTAGACTCTTCATATTTACATTCATATTTAATTTTATCAAAAACTGTAAGATAAGTAGATCCAAAACCAAACCCATTGCTGTCCAGTCGATTCCAACTCATAGCGACTATACAGGACAGAGTAGAACTTCCCAATAAGGTTTCCAAGGAATGGCTGGTGGATTTGCACTGGCAACCTTTTGGTTATCAGCTGCGCTCTTAACCACTGTGCCACCAGGTCTCCAAAGATAAGTAGGTATTAACCCAATTTTATAGTCTAGGAAACTAAGAATCAGATTGGCTTGCCCAAATTCTTACAACTGGTAGTTGGTAAATCTAGGATTCACTTTCAGTTCAATCTGATTCCAAAGCCCTGGTTCTTTCAGCACATGCCCCTGCCCAGTACTAGCCATATTTCTTTGTCCACTCAGAATAAAATATAAAAAGATAGCATTAGTCTTAAATAAAAAACTGGTACATTTTATAAATAAGTATACTTATAAAAATTGCAAAATGCGTCTGAACAGAGTCTGAGGAAAACAGCCAGGTTGAAAGCATGATACATGATAAGACCTGGGTATGGATTCTCTCTTTGAATCACCTTGATATACGACACCTGGCTTCTTCGTGAAGTCTGCTTTTTCCATCTTCCCTCTCCTTTTTATCCTCCGTGTAAGTATAATACTAACAACTAATATTTACAATAACAATGTTCTGAGGATGACTAAAGATATAAAAAATCAGAAAACCTGGTGGCTTAGTGGTTAAGTGCTATGGCTGCTAACCAAATGGTTGGCGGTTCGAATCTACCAGGAGCACCTTGGAAACTCTATGGGGGCAGTTCTACTCTGTCCTCCAGGGTCACTATGAGTTGGAATCGACTCGACGGCAACAGGTTTGGTATATATATATATATATATGTAACCAAATCTATTGTGACCCTATAGGACAGAGTAGAACTGCCCCCATAGGGTTTCCAAGAAGTGGCTGGTGAATTGGAACAGCTGAACTTTTTGTTAGCAGCCAAGCTCTTAGCCACTGTGCCACCAGGGCTATACATATGTGTATACAGTGTATAGATATACATATATATGAATTCTTTAAGATTATTAAGACTAAATGCAATCTTTTGCAAACACTCTTTTCTGGTCTCTGCTCAAATCTTCCTTGATAACTCTGTATAAAATAACACCACCACTCCCCTAATTTGGCTCTTCCCAATGCCCTTGCCAAGCTTTACCTTTTTCTTTAGTACTTAAGATCAGGCACAGCATATATTTAATTGTCTTTTAATTTATTATCTGTTTCTCCTGATTAGAATGTAAACTTCATGAAAAAAGGGACTTTACCAGTTTTTTAGTCTATTCCCAGTGCCTAGAACAATGGTCAATAATTTTTTTTGGGTTATTTGTTGAATGAATGAATATAATAGGCAATAAGTAAGTATTTATTTATCTTTCTCCTCCCCTTATTTTATGTTGCATCAGAATTTTATTAGCCTTTAAAAATGTTCTACATTCTACTTTGGTGAGTAGCATCTGGGATCTTAAAAGCCTGTGAACGGCCATCTAAGATACGCCACTGGTCTTACCCTTCAGGAGCAAGGGGGCAATGAGGAAAACTAAAGATACAAGGTAAAGATTAGTCCAAAAGACTAATGTACCACAGCTAACAAGGTCTCCACCAGACTGAGTCCAGTACAACTAGTTGGTACCCAGCTATCACCACTGACTGCCCTGATAGGGATCGCAATATAACGTGTCCCAGACAGAGCTGGAGAAAAATGTAGGACAAAATTCTATCCCACAAAAAAAGACCAAAATTACTGGCCTGACAGAGACTGGAGAAACCCTGAGAGTGTGGCCCCCAGACACCCTTTTAGCTCAGTAATGTAGGCGCTCCTGAGGTTGACACTTCAGCCAAAGATTAGAAAGGCCCATAAAACAAAACAAGACTAAAGGGGCACACCAGCCCAGGGGCAAGGACTACAAGGCAGAAGGGGACAGGAAAGCTGATAATAGGGAACCCAAGATCAAGAAGGCAGAGTGCTGACATGTCATGGGGTTGTTAACCAATGTCATAAAACAATATGTGTACTAACCGTTTAATGAGAAGCTAGTTTGTTCTGTAAACCTTCATCTAAAGTACAATAAAAAAGAAAAAAAAAAGAATTTTATTAACCTTTAAGAGTATTGGAAATAGCTTCATCAAGGGATATTTCGGTTATTATCTAGGAACATTTGAATAAATTGGTCAGACCATTGAAATCACTAATCAGTTATGTCAAGTAACTGTTCCATTCATAAAATTCAATTTCATACCTCCATGCCTTTGCTCATGGTTTTCACAATTTCTGCCCCAAATCATTTGATCATTGCTATGGCCCAGCAACTTCTGTATGGTTTCCATTCTCCCCTTTTATAAATGTGAGTTTTTATTGCAGCTATCCTGTTTCTTCTCTACAATTGTATACAGGGTGTGTGAGTAGAAAGGCAGATGGCTTGCCTCTTAGTTTTTTGGTGACCAGAATGCAATGAATCATATTGGGATGTGATAGAATTTATCTGTGTCATCAGACATCCTGAGCTTTAAGATGAATGCAGTAACTAGACGGGACTTTAGGGTCTTCTCTTTTGTGGAAAAGTAGAATGTGTTCTATGTGTAGGAAGAAGGATGAGCATTGTTATTTAAGTAGTCAATAAGGCAAAATGTATTAGAGACTACTACTTGTATTCTTATCAAGTATCCACATCTTGGAGTCCTGGTGGCAGAGTGGTTAAGAACTTGGCTGCTAACCAAAAGGTGGACAGTTTGAATCTACCAGTTGCTCCTTGGAAACCCTATGGGACAGTTCTACACTATCCTAAGGGTTGCTATGAGCTGGAATCAAATTTGCCAGCAATGAGTTTTTTGGTTTTATCCATATAGTTCATGGTAACAATACTTTTCAGCTGAGCTCAATATTATATTTCAACTTTCCTCATAGCTAGGTGTAGCCATCGGTTATAGTTCTGTCCAATGCAATATAATAAAAATAGCATGTGACAGCTTATAAGAATCTTCCTCCATAGACAACTTTGCCTCCTCTATTTCAAATCTTCATCCTGCTGCCTGGAATACAGATGCTGCTATCTTGAAACATAAAGGCAAGACCACATACTCAATATGGCAGAGTGATAGACTGGAAGAAGATGGGTATCATGGACAAGAGTTGACATGACTGCTTTGCACTACTTATAACCTGAACTTTTATATGAGATACAAATAAACTTCTGTGTTGATAAAGCCACTGTTATTTGGGGTTTTATGTCCCTTACAGCTGAGCCTAACCTTAACTAATAAACCAAAAACCAAGCCCACTGCCGTCTAGTCAATTCCAACTCATAGCAACCCTATAGGAGAGAGTAGAACTGCCCCGTAGGGTTTCCAAGGAGCACCTGGTGGATTCGAACTGCCGACCTTTTGGTTAGCAGCTGTAGCATTAGCCACTACACCACCAGGGTTTCCACCTTAACTAATATATATTATAAATACTTGATTGTGCTAACTGACTTCCTGGCTAACGCATGAGCTCTTTGAAGGCAGGAGCTGCATCTTCCTCACTTTTACATTGCCAAATAGTTAGCACAGCGCCATGCAGATAGTAGGCACTTGGTGAATAGCTACTGCTTTTGAAAGTTGACTCCACTTTCCTGAATGTCTAGAGTGAAATGACTGGCCACAAAGGCTGTGCACAAAGACACAGACTAAAAATCCCATTTCTCAAATATTAAATTTGTATATTTCAGAATACCTAACACCAGTACCTAAACCAGGACAAAATAATAGAAGGCAAAAGTAAAAGAAGCAAACCCAGAAAAAACATTAATATTTAAGCATTGCCAGAGACTAGAAACGTGGATTGTATTTACCAGAGAGAATGCGATGCGGATAATGATATGAAGTATCACTATCATAGTGGAATTACTTGAGTACACCTCAGCTGAGTTTTCTATGAAATCATCCCTTTCTGACTCAACCATTCCACATGAAGTTACATAACCTATTGCAGAAGCCATGTGCATTGTAGCCACAGTGAGTGGTGTGTTGTCAAATTTTCAAAAAATTTTCAAATTGATGGTTAAACCATTGGTAGGTTTAAATCAGCCAGGGTGGGAGTATTTCCACCATGGAAACTCGCACGTGCTACAGATAAGGGCTTTTTTGCAGGGGGTGGGGGCTATTTTTAAACATTTACCAGCACATCACTGGCCACAGTCCAAATGAGGTCCTCACATAGCTAATAGTCGTAACTAAATCAGACCCATCTGGGGAGAGAGATCAACGGGAACAGTGAGAGAAGGGGTGATTCAGGAGAGTGTGGCTTCTCTAAACTTCAGCCTTCACTCCTATAATGTAGAGCAGGCTGTCCTAGCTCAGCAGAAAGTACTTAACTTGATTTTCATTGAATCTCATTATACTATTTTGAAACTTTACTACCTCAGATCTTCATCATCAGATGTTCTACCCCAGAAAATGACCCTGTTATTCTGAAATTTTGCCTGGTGTATTTTCTTTGACTCTAATGGAGAAAAAGAATGTCATTTGTTATGATTACTATTGACCTTTGTGATATTATCTCTCCAATTTTTATTGTCAAACAAGATGAAGTGTATTCTTTTTTTTTTGTTTTCTCATTAAGTTGTTATATAACATACTTATGCTTATAAAAATGCCCCCAAATCAGTATTTTGATTTTTTTTTGCAACAGTTATTGTGGAAAGTTGGCATTATCACGTTATTTCAGGTGGTCAAACCTTACAGTGAAGTTCAGAAGTTTTATCTAACTCATGTACTGATATTAGAGTTTAGAGTGGGTCACAGAATCTCTAAATTGGCCTTTATAGACTATTAGTTCCCCCTTTAAAGACTTTCTGTGTGTCTCTCTGTGTGCAGGAACCTGCAGTGCAATTTCCTGCCCTCATTCCTGCACACAGAGAGACTTTTAGATGATTGAAGTTTATCATTTACAATAACAACAGCAGCAGCTTCGAGGTCTCCATGAGTCAGAATAGACTTGAAGGCAATAGGTTTTATTTTGTTTTTTGTTTGCTTTGTTTTTTACGTTTTAGACACTTTTTATGGTAATGCCACAAGGTATTGCTCCCAGTGACTCAACTAGTAGATACAATTATGCTCATTTTACAGACGAAGAAACTGAGGCTCAGAAAAAATTTAAAGTGTACCCAAAGATAGTGGTAAAACCTAATGGATAATAATTAAAAAATATAAATATTGTCTGAAATTTCATGGTTAATAGGCTATTACTATCCCTTTTTCTAGTTGAGGAAACAGGATCTGAGAGATTATGTCACTTGCTCAGGGTCACCCAACTATTCCATAGCAGGGCTTGGATTCAAACTAAGATCTTCTCATTTCTAAACCATAGCCCTTCCCACTCTAACAGAGACTTGAAAAATAACCAGGTTGTTACCTACTGCATTCCTCTCTCCTTATACAGACAGTTTAATGAGTACATCTCTTTTTCCTTTTCTCTCTCTCTTTTTTTTTTCCTCCACTCTTTCTTGCTCCTCTCCAGCATCAAGTATTGTTTTTTGCACCATTTCTTTTGGCAGCATTGATTTACTGGTCACATATAGTATTTGGCTTCTTCAAATATTACATGTTGATAAGACAAATGGAAAAATGGGCTACATATGTTTCAGGGACTCAGCAGAACAGTGAGATAGTACACTATTAGCACCAGCACTCCGGAGAGGAGATTCAACCTTTGTTTAGGGAACAACAGGAAATGAATGTAGTATCATCCTAACAAGTTCAATATTAACATCACTGCACAGGAGAGGTAGCCTTAACCTACTTATGTCATACCCAAAATCTAATCATCAACAAACATGTACTGAATACCTACTATGGTGCTAAGTTCTAGGGTGATAAAGAGTTATAAGAATCTTCATTCATTGAATCAAAATGTATTAGGTTCCAACTAGGTGGCAGGCAATGTTTCAAGTACTAGGAACATGGCTGGCACATGCCCTGCCTCATGGAGACAAGAGAGAAAATAAAACAAGTTAATAGAAAAATGAGTGAAGTTTTTGAAAATTCTGATAAGTGCAATGAAATAAACAAACAAGCGTCATATATAAAGAATGACAGGAAGGAATGGGGCCCACTTTATATTGGATGGTCAGCGAAGAACTCTCAGGATAATTTAAGCATATCTACTACCCTTAGGGGCTTATATATTAGTTGCCCAGATAGCATACATTGTAAACAAGAATGGTATTACCTTCAGAAGCATAATGTATTGAAAACCAGAAACCTGCTTGGTAAAAAACTAAAACAACAGCATTTATTAAGATGTGATACATAGTAGTAACATTTAATAAGAATATATATATACAATATTTATAGATACATATACAAAATAGCTTTTCTTTTTTGAATAGAGAATAGTTAAACCAGTGTAAGCACTAATTAAGTCAGGATATTATATACTTTGGGAACTTCAAGATATCATAAATTTGAGGAAAACAATAATATAATTGTATGATAGGCTTTTTTGTGGTGCTCATCTAGAAACTGTGACTTTCAATTAATTTCAACAAAGTCAAAGTTAACTCATTTTTCTTCAGAATTACCCAGGAGATGCTCTTCAAATATAAGAAAAGAGCTTTTCAAGTCCAACTAAATTTGATTTTTTTTAAATGTTAGAAGCTTATTTTATCTCTACAGTTTTTTACCACAAATTTTGGAAACAACTGTAATTCTTAATCCGAATATAATTATTCGTAACCCACTCATCAGTAAATTTGTCATGCTGTGGTGGCTTGCATGTTGCTGTGATGCTGGAAGCTATGTTGCCGGTATTCCACATATCAGCAGGTTCACCCATGATGGACAAGTTTCTCTAGAGTTTCCAGACTAAGACAGACTAGGGAGAAAGTTTTAGTGATCTACTTGCCAATGAAAACCCTATGGATCACAGCAGATTATTTTCCAATATAGTGGTGGTGTAGTTGTTAAGTGCTACAGCTGCTAACCAAAAGGTCGGCAGTTTGAATCCACCAGGCGCTCCTTGGAAACCCGATGGGGCAGCTCTATTCTGTCCTACAGGGTTGCTATGAGTCAGAATTGACTCAACGGCAATGGGTTTGCTTTTTTTTTTTTTTTTTGGTTTAGTGCTGGAAGATGAGCCCCCTAGGTTGAAAGGCACTCACAGTACACAATGACCACAAAAATGGACTCAAACATGCCATTGATTGTGAAGATGGTGCAGAACCAGGCAATGTTTTATTCTGTTGTACATGGAGTCACCCTGAGTTGGAGTCAACTTGATAGCATCTAACAACAAAAATCCTTATCCCTAAAAATAAAGTTTTCTGAAGTCTGAGTATAATCATTTTCTAGTTGTTTTATTAGTTAGAAGTCAAAATTGGGCTATGGATTGCTCAGAGTCATGTTTCGCACAATGAAATGAAGTTGTGGCATTTACTATTATACATACCTTATCGGAATCAGGGCTCAATAGATAGTTCCAGAAAAAGAAAACTAGGAGACAGCAATTAGGAAGGCTACTGCCGCTCTCCATTTTTTACCTATTCTGGTTGTTTTTCAGAGATGTTTCAAAACTATGAGCTATGAAGCTGTATCGGGAGGCTAGGTTTATCCGTCTCTAATGTTTCAAGTCTGCTGTGCCGTGTATATAAAAGCGAGAACAGAGGGATAATTGAACAATTAATGAGAGATGTGATAAAACAATGTACTTAAAATAAAACGGTAATTAAAATAACTGAACCACATGAAAGTGCAACCGTGTACAGAAAATATGCATGTACACTAGGAATAATTCCAAACAGGAACAGAACAATGCCATAAACAGCACCCACAAAAAAGCCCAACAAGAGCAATAAAACAATAATATACCAGATAAAGCAAGAATAGATATTCTCTAGGTATCTTAGGCCCATAACTGCAGTCTCAGGGCATTTTATAATATGACAGGAAGAGGTCAGATCCCTTTGGGAATATCTTACCCAAGGATTTCTCAGGTGGCCTACTGGTTATTAGTATACTTCCGCCGTTCTGTCTTTCACTACTAAGTTATTCTACCTGACCTACACTTTTTTGAATGTTATGGAGCCAAATTTGGTGGCTCATAGCCAGGGTGTAACCTTTGTAAGAAAACAGTGCACAGCATTTGTTCTATGACCAATAAGGTGACTTGACTTATTAAAGCCACTTATTGAGGGCAAAGGGTGATAAAGGAAAAGGGAGAAGTTGCCACAGTCCCTCAAAATTCTAGCTGATGACCTAGAATTAAGCACACTTGCTCAATCTGCTTTTGGGAAAGTTTACCTCAGCCAATTTTGTAATCTCATGCATGGGATCTTCATACAGTCATCAGGTGATTTCAAAATATCAACTCCCCAGTTCCGATTTCCTCAGTAAGGTGAGAAAATGAAAGGGAGAGCTTCAGGTCTCCCTGACTTAGCTCAAGTTTGGCATGGTTCCTGGAAACGAAGTTACTCAGTAGAGAAAGTTCTGAGTAAACTATTTAAACTTTGGATTCCTCCTTGCTGGTGCTTTAACTAAAAACAGAGTGGTCTGTGATAGGGTATGCACGGGTATCTTATGAAGAGTTTGTGCACCAAAACTAGATAAAGGCTATGTGGCCGGGACAAGTCTTACTAATGAAGTAAACTTTTACTTGTCTTTATTCATGGATTGTTGTTAGCTGCCGTTGAGTCGACTCTGACTCATGGCAACCCCCCATACTAGAGAAAAAAACCTCACCCAGTCCTGTGTCATCTTCATGATCGCTGGTATGCCTGAGTCCATTGTTGTGGCCATTGTCCATTCTGAATGCCTTCCAACCTAGTGTCGGGGGTCATCTTCGAGCTCTATATTGGACAGTATTCTGTTATGATCCATAGGGTTTTCATTGGTTAATTTTCGGAAGTAGATCACTAGGGCTTTCTTCCTAGTCTGTCTTAGTCTGGAAGCTCTGCTGAAACATTTCCAACATGGGTGACCCCTCTGGTGTTTGAAATACCGACGGCATAGCTTCCATGTGGTTTCATGAACAGCACCTGCTTTTGAATGAATAATAAAGAGAACATCTCCTATTTGCATGGACTGTAGCACTTTAACTTAGGGCTATATATATATCTTAACTACTGAAAGTTGTTTTTCCCATTGAACAAAGCATTACAAGCTTTATGGTCAATATTTTTTAAAATATTAATATCATGAATAACTACATTTATTGAGTACTTACTATGTGCCTCTCACTGTGCTGAGTGCTCTTACATACACTATTTCTTAAGTTAATCCATCCGAAGCACTAAGCCAGCACTACTGAAAATGTAGTCCTTGAACCAGTGCCAGTCAGAGAACTGTTGATTACCAGTCCACAAGTATAGAAACTGAGTTTAGAAACTTCTACAGCCACATTGACATTACCACTGCATCTAAGAATGCCCTTGTCTTATTGAATAGGGTATTGACCAACTCAGGGGAAGCTGAATTTACATGGCAAGTCACATTTGATGCAAGCTGTGTGCTAGTCATGCTATAGGACCACATTACAATGTGTGAGATGTTAAGGTTAATTTTTCAACTAAAACCCAAAGGTATCTAAAATCTGAAATCCATTTCCTTCATCAAAAGATACTTTTACTATATAATTAGAGGTTAAATTTTGGAACTGGCTATCAATGAAGAATGGAACATGAATTTTAAAATTACAGCATCACTCATTTCATTTTGAATAAAAGTTGAAAATGAATAACTTGAGCTTGCTGAAATTGCTTTAAAATCTCTTCTTCTAGTCCTGTCAACATACTTATGTGAGATGCGTTTCTCTACTCTGTGTGTTATTAAAACAAAACATAGAAGGAGGAAGATATATATTATTCCTTGTGAGTAGCGTTATCATCAATCCAACCTAGATTATGTAAATTAATTATCCAGAAGAAGACCCATTTGTCACATTGAATACTTTCAAAAATGTCTTTCAAAGTGTGCATATAATCGTCAAATATGGTGAATCTCTATTTCACTCATATAATCATTAACTGTCTACACTTATACTTTCCATGAATAACAAATAATTTTGTAATTATTTTCTTTTTACTATGATAAGTTTTGTCTAATAATATTTATTAAAATGTAATTTTATGCCTTGAATCTAATAAAAATATAGGCTTATATTTTATATCTTTTTCTTAATTCATTTTTTAGTAAATCGTACTGTATTTTATAAAGTATTAGCCAGAGATGAATTACATATTAAAAAAAAAGAAGCTGATCTTTCTTCACAGATAGTTTTTTTTAAGTATTCCACTAAATTCAAGGTAAATTCTCAGTAATAAGAAAAATGATGACGGTGATTATGTTGATGTTATCTCTCATTTAACTATAAAAGAGGCCCCATGAAACTGTAGCTATCATTATTGTCATATTTCACATGGGTAAACTCAGATTCAGGGCAGTTAAATAACTGGGTCAAAGGCACACAGCATAAAAGTGATAGAGCCAGGAATCAGACCTGGATCTGTCTGATTTTCAAAGCTCATTTTAGTAACCTTTAAACATTCTCTCCCCTTTAAACATTAAAGCCTCAAAAGATATATATGTATGTATGTATAAACACGCACACATAATGTCAAACTTACAGAAAAATTGCAACTATAGAGGTACAGGCCAAATAAATTTTTTTTCTCCTAAACCACTGGAGAGTAAGTTGCCAACATGAAGCCCATCAACCCTGAATAGTTTATAGTGCATTTTCTACAATAAAACAACATTCTTTTATAAAACCCCCATACAACCACCAATATCAGGAAATCACTGCTGTGTCACTACCATCTGTTCTTCAGACCCTATTCAAATCTCCTGTTATCCAAATAACGTCCTTTATAGGAAAAGAATTTATTTGATCACTGTTGCTATTGTCGGGTGCTGTTGAGCCGATTTTCAATTCTAACGACCCCATGTGACAGAGTAGAACAGCCCCATAAGGTTTTCTTGGCTGTAATCCCTATGAGTTGAAATCAAATCTTTGGCACTGGGTTGGGTTTAATCTTCACAGTAACAGATTGCCAAGTCTTTATCCCCTGGAGCCACTGGGTGGGTTCAAACCACCAACCTTTTGGTTAGCAGCTGAGCACTTAACCTTTGCGCCAAAAGGGCTCTTATCACTTTAATTTCTTTCACTGGAACAGTTAAACTTCCCTTTATTTTAAGGTTACAGGCCCTAATTCATATTAGTAATAATTGTATTTAGAAGAAGCCAGGTACCAACCAATAGTTGTACTCATTGATACTGGGTTGTCACTGCTGTCAAGGCTTTTCAGTGGACAGAGCATGTGAATGTGCACACTGACATACACACACACACACATACACATCCATATATTTTTATTTCTATATTTATCCATGTATATTGAAAAATAAAATTCCTATTGAGAACTCCAATTATACTCCAATACCAGAGTGTTTATTATGGCTTTCTCCCATTCCATATTTGTAACTCCCTTCTCCAAGAAGAAGAAACTGGTTGCCATTATCTTTAATATATTAACTTTTTTGACCATTCTCCCTTTATGTGAGCAATCCTTCATCACCATTGCTGCACCCACCTCCTTGCAGTTGCTCTCATCACCCCAACTAGACTTTGACCTCATACCAGTTGGACTCTGTGTTGGGCTGTCACTGCTGCCCCATACGTGAACACCTTCTTTATCCCAGCCATGCTTTGAAATCATGACCTGAACCACCAAACCTGTGTGGACTCCCATCTTACTCCACTCAGGCTATGATACACCACACAAGTTGCCCCTATGTATGGGTGTTCTCTTCACCCCAGTTGAAATCTTACACCACACACTGGCCCATTCCTCCATGAAGATGTCCTCTTCACCTTGCTCAGGCTCTAATATCCCACACAGAGAAACTTTCCTATGCAGATGGCCTCCTTACCCTTCTAGGCTTCAATACCTTCCCCTGCACCACCAAAGCCCCCCTACCCAATCAGTCTCAGACCTAGTAAATTTAGGACTGAATTGTTCTGGTAAAAAAAGGGAAAGGAAGAGAAGGAAATGAAAGGAAATACAAAGGACAGGTAGAGGAAGGGAAGGGGAATGGAAAGGAAGGCTGTGATGTTTTGTTTTTTGTAGAGAAAGGTTTAGTTTACTCATTCATTCATTTATTTTAGGTCTAAGCACTTGAGTGTAGTCCCTCTCCTGACTTTAAATAAATGACACTATTGGTGGACACGCTCCAATGATGGTTGCTGGTGAGTAGTTACGAACACCCTGAGACAGGGGAGGCTTGGTAATTGGGTTCATGATGGGACACAGCTCTGGAATATGCTGCAGTGCTTGGACTGGTGCTTTATCAATGACTTTTTGTTTTTAGTATTTATTTATATAGTTTTGTTTTGTTGAAAATCAACAAGACATACACCAATTCAACAATTTCTACAGATACAGATCAATGCCGTTGGTTACATTCTTCACATTGTGTCAGCATTCTCACTATATCTACCCATATTGTTTCACCACCATTAACTTTTACTCTCTGTGCCTGTTAAAGTTGCCATCTGTGCTTTAGAGTCACTGTTGTCACTTTGATCTCATATAGATAATTCTTTAAAAGAGTATAATGCTAAAGGCTGACATTATTAATTGAGCTAAACTGTTAGGTAGTTTAAAGATGACCTCATGAGATAGGTCTGGTTCAAGGTTTAAAGACTATTTCAGGACAATAGATTTAGGGGTTCTCCCAGTCTCAGTGGATCCAGTAAGTCTGGTTTCCATAAGGATTTGACATTTTATTCCACTGTGCTCCTCCTTTCAATCAGGGTCCGTCTATTGGGCCCTTGATCAAAATGTTCAGTAATGGTAAGCAGGCAACAACCATTTCTTCTGGTCTTATGTCAAAGGACTAGAAGTTTATGAAGACAACTAGACTTGCACTTCATTTGCTCTTCCAATTCCTGGGTCTTCTACTTCTTCTACTGCTCTGGGTGAATAAATAACAATTGTATCTTGAGTGGCCCCTTGCAATCTTTTAAGATCCCAGACACTACTCACCAAACTAGGAGGTAGAACAGAAGTTCTAAAAACTTTAGGCCAATTGACTGGAGAGACCCAGGAAGCCATGACTCTAAACCTTTGAACCAAGAAAACTAATCCCATGAGGTGTTTAGTTACCTAAATGGTATCAACAAGTGCAGCTTTTGTTTTGGTTGCTATTATTATAAAATTATACATAACACTATATTTGCCATTTTGCCCTTTTTCTTTCTGGTGTACAGCTTAGTTATAACAGTTAAATTAGTCAAGATGTGAAACCATCACCTTTAGTAAATGCCAACTTTCCCATCACCACAGACAAACATTCACTACTGCCCAGAGAATGATTCCCTCTCTCCCTCCCCCCTCCTATCCCTGGTAAGCAGTAGTAATTATTGGTCTCTATATATTTTTTTTTATATTTACCTATTCTTGTCATTTCATATAAATGAGACCATGCAATATTTGTCCTTTTGTGATTGATTTATTTCACTCAGCATGTCTTCGAGGTTCATCCATGTTGTAGTTAGTATCTGGACTTCATTTCTTTTTATGGTCGAGTAGTATTCCATTGTATGTATGTTCCACATTTTGTTCATCCATTCATCTGTTGATGGGCACTTGGATTGTTTTCACGTTTTTTCTGTTGTGAATAGTGCTGCAATGACCAATGTACATATATCTATTCATGTTGCTACTTTTTTTTTAGGTCCCTAGGGTATATACCTCATAATGACCCTATGAAGTATATACCCTAGGGACCTAAAAAAAAAAAAAGAAGCAACACGAACAGATATATGTACACCTATTTTCATTGCCGCACTATTCACAAAAGCCAAAAGGTGGAAACAACCCAAGAGCCCATCAACAGGTGAATGGATAAACAAAATATGATCTCAATGGCAATGGGTTTATTTTTTTTGTTTAGGGTATATACTAAAGGAGCCCTGGTGGTGCAAATGGTTAAACACTTGGCTGCTAACTGAAAGGTTGGCAGTTAGATCCCACCCAGTGGCTCTACAGAAGAAAGACCTGATGATGTATTTCTGAAAGGTTGTAGCCAAAAAAAAAAAAAAAACTATGGGGCAGTTCTATTCTGTCACATGGGGTTGCTATGAGTTGCTATGAGTTAAAATTGATTTAACGGTACCTAACAACAACACCATTAACAACAACTACAGGGTATATACCTAATAGTGGACTTTCTGGGTCAGATGGTAGTTATTTCTAATTGGGGGGGAATCATCATACTGTTTTCCACAATAGTTGTACCATTTTACGTTCCCATAAGAAGTGGATAAGGGTTCCAACACCCCCACATCCTCGTCAACATTTGTTGTTTTCTGCGTTTTGGATCATGGCTATTCTAGTAGGGTTGAGGTGGTTTGTAGTTTTGATTTGCATCTTTCTAATGGCTAATGTGTTTTCATGTGTTTTGGCCATTTGAATAGACTCTTTGGTGAAGTGCTGTGATTTTTGGTTCAAATCCACCCCTGTGGCTCCATGCAAGAAAGACCTGGAGATCTGCTCCCATAAAGATCACAGCCTAGAAAACCCTATGGGGCAGTTATAGTCTGTTACGCAGGGTTGCTATGAGTCAAAAATTTACTGGATGGCACCTAACAACAACGGTACCTCTAGCATGTAGCAGCACCTGGCACATAATGAGCTCCTGATAAACATCTGTGAAAGGAACAACTATTGTTGAGTTAGGAGGCTTGGATTATAATCATAGCTAGTCTATATTTTGTTATGTGATCTTCGACTTTGTCGAGGAATATAAGCTATCCAAGCTGCAATTTTCTCATCTTCAAAATTAAAGTTAATAACCCTGATATCATAGGGTTGTTTCTAATGGTCAAACAAGATATACTGATAGGCAAGATGGAATGACTCATCTCAAAATTTCAGAGCTATCTCAGTCAGTGCATAGCATACCTAGGTGCTCAATAACTGTGAAGTAAATGAATAAAATTTGTGAAGCTAGTACTATTCTAAACTGGGTATAGATTGGTATAACAGTGCATATGTTATGGTTGCAGTAACACCTCCAAGAAGATGTACATGGCAGACATATTAATGACTTCCTATCTCTGATAAAACACACTACTTATTTCTTAAGAGTTGTGGCTATACTTTCTGATGGACAGAAATTAGCCTCTTCCAATGACCCTAAAACCCTTTTCCTATAGTACATCTATCTCCTGCCTGCCACACACAACCTTCTTCCCTCTTGTGCCTGTAAAATAATTGTCACATTCTTCTAGGAACTTTTAGGGTTGAGGAATTAGCCCTGGGAATTGACAGCTTCAGAGATGGGGTGCACAACCAGAGATGGCCTCTGATCAGCTCATTCTGTTCCAGAAGTAAGAGGCACCTGGACCATATTGTTAGAGATCTAAATTGAGAGCAAGGTAGAAAAAGATTTTAAGTTTAAAACTTACCATGTTTTCCTTTTATAAGAGATTTACCTTCTACCACAAAAAGATATTAACTGTAGCTAAGATTTGTACTGAGAAGCTATTGTCTCAGGAAGAAAGCAGAACTAAGGCAATATCTGTATCTGTCTTGCGGACTACTGGATCCTTGGTGCCTAACTCAGTGCCTAGCATGTATTAAGATCCCTATAAGTATTTTTTTTTGAGAATTAATGACATGGAATGAATGGAAAAATAAATGAATGAATGGAGCAACATTGGAAAATGAAACTAGAAGCAATGAACAAATACATTACTAGTCACCAGAGACCACTTTTTCCAAACCAGAGATTTAGTTCTTGTTTTCAGCCTCCACTTAATCCTTTACAATGTGCTCAAGGTCTAAAGGTGCTTCAATATCAGTTATTTCCTGAGATCTCCAGATATCTCTGTCCATGAAGTCCAAAGGTCCCTTCAGTAATAGATGTAGCTAAGGCCAATGAATGTCAGCGAAAATTAGTGTTAAATTTTAGTTAGCTCTGAAACTCCATTTCAAAAGGTATTTGCGTTTGCTTCTTCTTTGGCCCCAAGAGTGTCATACCACCCATCAGTGAGCCACACCTATTAAACATTTCCTGGCTCTCTCTTGACCTGGCACCTGACAACTGAGGTAGATTATAAATCTAGAAGGTTCTCATAGGACCTTTAACTTGTTTTGTTGAGTCCAGAAAAGAAGAAAACGAAAAGTATATCCTAGATCAGTGTAGTTGGAGAGAAAGTCAGATTTATCAGTTTACCCTCCTGGTGCCGGTTGTAATTATAACCATTATTGTTCAGTGTTTCCTCCACCAGATAAAAAATAAAGATGGAAGTATTTTTAAATGTGCTGTCATATAGTATATGCTGCAATCAGATAATATATATATAGACAAGTAATGCGCATGTATACACACATATAATATGCATATGTGTATATATGCACATTTTATATATATATAATGTATTTGTGTACGTGCATATATAAAACTATATATGTACATATATATACATATAAACATATATCATGTAAATTTGGAAACCCTGGTGGTATAGTGGTTAAGAGCTACAGCTACAGCTGCCAATCAAAAGGTCAGCAGTTTGAATCCACCAGGCGCTTCTTGGAAACGTTATGGGGCAGGCCTACTCCGTCCTGTAGGATCGCTATGAATCGGAACTGACTCGATGGCAATGGGTTTTGTGGTTTATCATGTAAATTTATGACTAGGGCCACCCTTCTACTTGGAATGGAATGGAAACAGATAACACTAACATTAAATAGTAAGCATAGTTAGTGAATGTATTTGTTCGATGTTTTGTTTTTGTTTTGTGCTGTTCTGTGTTTAAAACTCTTGAGTAGCCTTCCTTAGTAAAGACCTGGTTAAAAATGCACTTTAGTTCTTTACACAGAGAGATGAAGTTCTGAAAATCTAACTCCCATGTGCTTTGAAATTAAAATAATGAAAAGGGGAAAAACGTTTGTCAAACAGGAGGATGGCCGAACACAACTATGCAGTCTGAGCTTCAAACACCTCCTGCTTTAAGTCACAGAACTGTTGAAGGCAGAGAAAGAAAGAGAATCCATGTTCCTTTTTCATACTGCACTGTGAAGGGCAACATTCAGCTCTGTTTTTAAATGCCAAACAGCCAAGCTGTAAAAAAGAGCATTATTTCAGAGTCCTTGAAATGACTTATAAAAAGCTTTTCAAAAGATTAAGATGCTAGTGGTACTATGCAAATGTCTCACTTGAAATTGAAATTCTTAAAAATAAATATTTACTTTGCTTTCCATTTGGAAAAAAAATACAATGCCTCCCCCAACAGCTAAAGTGCTATCTATTTAACCATCTGCTGAATGGTTAAAATCCTTCAGCTGTCTGTCTTTTATCCTAGTCTGTAAGAATTGTATAGAGATGTCTTTACATTGGAATTATCCTGCTCTTCATTTTTCTATTGAAAACATTCTTAAAGATTTACCTCCCTCATATTGTCTCCTTCAGCCCATCAACCACAAACCTAAGAATCCATGCCACCTTTACTATATATTATATATCTAAGAACTGATCTAGCTTAACATGTTACAAACATAAACTCTATAATATATTTTTTCTCAATACTGAGGACTAGATCTTCAAAGAAACACCTCCTGGCACAGAACACCTAAAAATGCCAAGTAAAATACCACTGGTGTTGGTGGTAGTGGTTACCATCAAGTGATTCTGAGTCATAGTGATCCCATATGTGCAGAGTAGAACTGCTCCATAGGGTTTTCAAGGCTATGACCTTTCAGAAGCAGATTGCCAGGGGCCTGTCTTCTGAGGTGCCTCTGAGTGGGTTTGAACCATCAACCTTTCGGCTAATAGTTGAGTGCTTATCCATTTGCGCCATCCAGGGACTTCATAAAATATCTTTAGATATCCTTTTCAAATATCCTTTTTAAAGCATGGCTGCACTTGTGGTAAAATAAGAGAATCAATGGATGAGTCAGAAATAAGAAAAAAGTGTAATAACACAGGGCTAAAGGCACAATACAACTGATGTTTGCCCTGAGAGTATTTGCCAATCCTTAGGGGCTAGAGCCTGAGTTTTAATGGGTCATATATGTAGGAAACCCTGGTGGCATGGTGGTTGAGAGCTACGTCTGCTAACCAAAAGACTGGCAGTTTGAATCCACCAGGCGCTCCTTGGAAACTCTATGGGGTAGTTCTACTCTATCCTATAGGTCGCTATGAGTCAAAATTACTCGTTGGCAAAGGGTCATATGTAGGACAAGAGACAAAACCTAAAGAATATGAAGCAAGGGGAAGGTTAGATAGGAGATCCTTTATAAAGACAGGATGCTGGAAAGGCAATATCCTCAGTGTCTGAGCTAGAAAAACAACTGCTCAGGACACTTGACCATCTCAGTCTTGGCACTGAGTGAAGAGAACAAAAAGGAAGTTTTCCTTATTGTTCTTAAACAAAATCCCATACTTACAAGGATTCACACTATGAGTGTAACCTAAAAAGTTCCAAGTCAAAATTCCAGTATAAAGTAATACCAGGTTGTGAGAGTTTAGTGAAATGAAAGATACGAAGAAATTATCAAAACATCAGAACATAATGACAAAGAAATGAAAAAAAAAAAAAGGAAGATTAAGATACATGGAAAATAGAGTGGAAAAAGTCAACATATGGTTAATTGTACTTTCAAAGGTAAAAATTGGAGAATGATGGAGAGACAATATCTGAAGAGATAATAACTGAGAGCTTTCCAGAATTTATTAAAGACCTCATTCCTCCAATTCACAAAGCCTAATGCATCTAAAGCAGGTAATGAGTATGTGCACACACGCACACGCACACACACACACACACACACACACACACACACTCTCATTTATTCTCTCCCTCACTATGACCCTACTATTATTACTGCGAGGCACCATTACCATTTCTTATCTTTCAAAAATGAATCCCATTGCCCCTTTTTTCACCACGTTAAAGATCACTTTCCAAACTCTGCGTTGGTTAGTTCTTACAACAAAAATAAAACCTTCCTATCTGTGGTAGGTTACATTCATTGTTATTAATTGCCTTATGATTTAGAAATTCACTTTGTGTCCAGGTATGGGTCGCTGGCAATCTTATTTTCATCATGTGCCACCACCCTACCCTAACTGAGTTACAGATGTGTGGCAAGGGGCAAACACATGACCAAAGCTGGGCTGATCAATTTTTTTCTTCTGGAAAATTATGACTCTTTATGTAGTTCTAAATTTGAGAGCTTTAGGGTAACCATATCTGGCCATGTTTCTATAGGCATAGAAACAAAGAAAGCTAGTCTTCGAGTAAGAAAAAATGAAACAGAAACAAGTAATTGACAGTACTACCTGTGTTTATGGAAGCTTTCTGCCTCCTGATTCCAGTTCCTTCCTGAGACCCAGATGCTTTTCTGCTCTTGGGTTCCAGGAGAAAATTCTGTATCTTTGCATAATTCATATAAAGCTAAGCCACTGTGTGGCTCAATCTCAACTCTCTCATCAAAAAAAAGAAAATGCAAAATCAACATACGGCAAAAGAATTGAAAACTATTAAAATATTTAGTGAGGTATTTTGGAAAATGCCAAAAAAATGGTCCCAATGATGACACACAGCAAAAGTTTTTTAAAATCTACTTCATTCACCTATCTCATCAAAGAGATAGTAGCTAATCCCAGTATTGTTCCCATCTCTTCAATACTCCAAGTCACATCCAGCCCCCGTGAACTCTTGTCTTTCATTTTCCTACCTTCTCCCATTCCTGATCTATAAGCTCCTCCTTGTTCCATAATTAACTCTTTATATTTTCTAATGAAAATCATAAAGTTAATATGGCATCCTTTCATTTTTGCCCACCACCCTTGCCCCAATTCCATACAACAAAGGTTCACTAACCTAGCCCAAGTTCTCATCTGTTACCACAACCAAAAGAATATTAACTATTATGCAACCTAAGGAAAATAATTGTTTCACTGTATTTCCTGTTTATCAGGCATTTCTCTATTTTCCCTATATCTCTTCTATCTGATCTAAGCCTACCTATATATTTCAAATTCTGAAGAAAATGTTTTATACAAACCTTTCTTCTCTAGGTGGAATGGCTTGGTGGCAATATAGGGCTATGATCATAGCCACTACCCTCCAGAAGACCAAGGCAAGAGTTCCCTCACTGTTCTATCAGGCTAGCCCAGAAATGCCTGTGCACATATTATTTACAGTTAGGGCTGACCTAACTGTAAATAGTATGAAAATTCACTAGATACCTCCAGGATGTTAAATGAAAAATACCAAAAATACTCCTTTAACTCTTCACAAAAAAATCTCTCCTCCACTAACCCTAGTATAATTCACAGAATATCAACTGTGTGTCTCCCCATTGGCTTTAATAACTGAAGGCCCCAGTTCAAATGTATATGTATACTCCCAGAAGGAAAACAAATTACCTGCATAATAAATGTGACAGTAGGGAGGCGGGAGCAGGCAAGAAAGTTTTGGATTTTGGCAGGCTCCCATGGATGATCATGGTAGCTAAAGAATGAGAAGGAGGGAATTGGGTGCATGGGAAAGAGAATGGGAGAAACCAAAAATACTAGGGTGTTGAACAAAATCTTTGCTCACACATTTGCAATTCACTTGCGGTGTCAACACCACAGCTGAGAGGAATCATTATCGTATGAGTCTTGGACACTGAGTGAAAGACATATGTGCTGCCCTTTGGGAGCTCACATGCCAAGAGACTAGCTCAAAAGTAAAAATTTCAACTTCTTATTCAACGTGACTCAAGTCCCTTGAACCGTTTTTATTTTGTCTCACATCTATTCCATATCTTCCACACGTCATCTATGAACTATATTATTATTCAAATAGAGATTCCTGCATCTATAGCCTGTGTTTGGAACCTAATGCTGAGGAATAATACAAATTTGTGTTTCCTTATATGTGCAAAATACACTTAAAAAAACTCATTTGCATCATCCTGCACTACAGTCCTGTTTGTTTCTTTGTGTATCAGGACGACTGTCTGCTTGGCTATTGGTTAACTCCCTTGACACTTCCCTCTGACTCTGTACATTGCTTTTTAGAACTCTAAATTCTGCTTGTTTCCCTCCAAAGAGATTTTCTGAATCTGTATATATGATAAACACTGCACTGTATTGGACTGGAGAAACAGAGTCTCAGGGCATCGTTGGAGATCTGTTCCATCCAATTAGCATGATTTATTTATTTTCTGTATATTTCATTTTCTGTGATGTCTTTTATCCAAGGAGCTCAGAGAGTTTTACAAAATACAAACTAACCCTCACTGCACCCCCAGAGGTAAGAAGAGCAGACAAGGGATGGGAGAGAAATCTAGCAATACAGTTAACAAAAGAAAAAAAATAATCCTCTGCTGAATACGTTAGAGAAAGAACAGTCTTGGGACTATTCAGCTAAAGGAACAAGCCTTGAAAATTCACTCTGGGAGCAATGCCCCCCACCAGAACCAGGAAGGACTGTGGGACGCTCAGGAGTTAAAAATAACTTTGTATTTCTCCCTCACATAGCATCTCTGGAGACAAGAATTAAAGCAGATAGCTTCTCAGGGGTGATGAGGTTTAAAATGCTCAGACGTGATTGTCAGTGGCAACTTTTCCCTGGACAGGGTAAGATAGAGAAGATGACCTTGAAGAACAATAGTTTATGACAATGGATCAATTTCTGTAGTTGACAAGTCTCCACCTTAAGGCATCTGAAGATAGTGTCAGGAGTGTGGCTACCTGTGTGGGTCAGTGCAGAGCAGCCAATACTGAAGATTTAGGACAAATTAAAAAGAAGAGATGATAATTATCTATTTATAATGATGACTAAGCCTGATCTCCCTTCCCATCAAAGACTCAGGCTTAGGGTTGGAGTAGAGGACAGTGATGCAGCAGCTTAGGCTACCTTTTTCCAAACATATTCAAGCTTCTCCTTTTCACTAACTACACTACTGGGGAAAGAGAGAAAGAAAGAACTGCCTGATATACAAAGAGATGTTAAAATTACAAGTAATGTAAATTCCATGATATGTTATAGAGTGAGAGATAATAATAAACAAATAACATTAGTGACTAAAATGCACCAAGCACTGTGATTCAACATACATAATCTCATTTTATTCTCACAATAATGTTACAAGTTAGGAAACAGAAAGGTTAAATGACTTGTCAAGATTATAGGGATAGAGAACTGCAGAGCCAAGATGCTAATCCATGCCTGCCTGACTCCAAAGCCCTTACTATCAATCCTTGTACCATGCTGCCTTTCTGTCTGAACCAGAAAGGGCTCTGGTGGCTATATGTGACTGTAAACGTCTATCAATCCTGCTGAAATCCTGGTAGTAATTGGCACTGGGGTCCTATGGGAAGTTCTGAGAGGAGGATCAAAACCAAACAAAACACATGTGGTCAATGATTAACTAAAGCAGCCTTTTTTTAAAGCCTTCTTGGCTAATTTTGCCAAAGAAAGAAAACATGTTAACATTAGAAATAAACTAAGCTAAGTGGCACTGAACAGTGTCACTGACCTGCAGATGTGGTGAATGAGAGTCTCCAAGCAACCACAGCCCACATCTGGTTACAGAATAGTTAACCAAGAGGAATTTCTTTCTTTTAAACGGGTTTCTAACTGGCTCTAAAACTACTTCTGCAGCATGGCCAAGATCTATAAAACAGTGTTGAAAAACTGGAGGCATGTTTGCGCTACCTTGCTACTCCCCATTCACAGGAACTTTCTCTCTTTTGGGAGGCACAGTGGTCTTCTGTCGTTGCCTCTGTCCCTGCATTGTCACATCCCATCTGTTTGCTCTTCCTGGCAGCAACACTCCCTCTGAATTCTTCCTATTAAAACTTACCTGCCCTCCATCCCATTTTTCTCAGAGCCCAGGAAATAAAGGTATAAACTAATTCCCTGCCAAAGTGCCAATAAACTAGTTGTCTGCCAAAGTGCTAATAATAATTTAAGAGCTAAACAATTCCAGATCACCTTGGCATTTGAACCTCAAGAAGTTATTAATGCTGAGATTATAAGCCCCAGAGAGAGCTAGTGGGGTAGATACTTTGGACAAAGACCTTTGCCAGCAAGCCCCTTGAATTACATCAAGAGAAAGACAAGCTGGAAACTCTAATGATTGGTAAAACCAGTCTGGTGCTACATTGTAGGCAGAGGGGCTAGTTCATGGTAAGAGGCTTCTCCTCAGCCCTGGCTGAGACAAGAAAGAAGCTGGAAGAAGAGATGGCTAAAAGTGCAATCCAAAGAAACATGGATTAGCAATTTACTCCTCAGAACAAAGGAGAACGGAGCCCTCCAGGTTGGAGAAAGTCTGTCTAAAACAGCTCCATTGACAATGTAAGAAATCTGCCTAAAAGCCTTTTTGGTTATTGGAAAAGAATAGGTTTAATAGTCCAGCTGCCTTCCCTTTGTTTTTATCAACTCTGGCTCTCTTGGCAGCAAAAATTATAAAGAAATGAAAATGCATGAAGCTTAAAAAAAGCATGGAGATTTAAGCCACGAAACAGTATTTTATATGGATGGCGCCCCCTCTATATTAATAATGCAAACCAGCCTATTCCACTGTTATTCGAGATAAAGCAAACCCATTGTAGACAAATATACCCGCCTGACATCCCTTGTTTTCTCTTCACTGAATAAAACGTAACAATCAAATTTGTACTCACCTTCTCCTCATGTGAGATTCTGAACATGCTTGGAATATTGGACCTCACCAATTTAAACATGTGAAGCGGGTTAAAAAAAAAAAAAAACACCTCTAGTAGAATGTTCAGGGGGCCACAACTAAGCAATTCCTTAAAATAAAGAGTGTTTTGGCACTGTTCCCAGCTATCTTATATTATTTTTTATTGTCCACTTACCTACCCTATGCCAAATTCTGTCATTTTCTCCCCTGCTTAAAGCCTTTTTCAGTGGCTTCATATGGCCCTAAGGTTAAATCCAAACTCTTTAGTATGACTTACATGGCCTTGTACCTATGTACCTGTTCTCCCTATTTTTCAACACAACCCATTTAACACTCAACCACCCAGCCTTACTGGACTTCTTTCAGTTCCTCCAATTACTATGCTCTTCCTTATCCTGATCTGTAAAGATACGTATGCTTCTCCGCAGAAAATACTCTAGTTTAAACCCATGTCATATATTGCCCGGATTTGTACAATGGCTTCTAATTAATCCTTGTTGTTGTTGTTATTAGGTGCCATCGAGCTGCTTCTGACTCATAGTGACCGTATGTAAAACAGAAAAAAACACTGTCCGGTCCTGTGCCACCATCACAATTGCTATGTTTGAGCCCATTGTTGCAGCCACTGTGCCAAACCATCTCATTGAAGGTCTTTCTCTTTTTCGCTGACCCTCCACTATATCAAACATGATGTCCCTCTCCAGGGACAAGTCTCTCCTGATAACATGTTAAAAGTACATGAGATGAAGTCTTGCCATCCTTGCTTCTAAGGAGCATTCTGGCTGTACTTCTTCCAAGACAGATTTGTTCATTCTTCTGGCAGTCCATGGTATACTCAATATTCTCCACCAACACCATAATTCGAAGGCGCCAATTCTTCTTTGGTCTTCCTTATTCATTGTCCAGCTTTCACATGCATATGAGGTGATTGAAAATGCCACAGCTTGGGTCAGGGATACCTTAGTCCTTAAAGTGACATCTTTTACAGCAGATTTCCCCAGTGCAATAAGTTGCTTGGTTTCTTGACTGCTGCATCCATGGACATTGATTGTGGATCCAAGTAAAATGAAATCCTTGACAACTTCAATGTTTTCTCCATTTATCAAAATGTTGCTTATTGGCCCAGCTCTGAGGATTTTAGTTTTGCTTTTTTTTTTTTTTATGTTGAGGTGTAATCCATACTGAAGACTGTGGTATTTGATCTTTATCAGTGAGTGCTTTGAGTACTCTTCACTTTCAGCAAGCAAGGTTGTTAATGAGTCTTCCTCCAATCCTGATGCCATGTTCTTCTTCATATAGTCCATCTGCTCAGATTATTTACTCAGCATACAGACTGAATAAATATGATGAAAAGATACAACCTTGATGCACACCTTTCTTGACTTTAAACCATGCAGTATCCCCTTGTCCTGTTTGAATGACTGCCTCTTGGTCTATGTACAAGTTCCTCATGAGCACAATTAAGTGTTCTGGAATTCCCATTCTTCCCAATGTTGTCCATAATTTGTCATAATCCACACAGTCATATGTCTTTGCATAGTCAATAAAGCACAGGTATACATCTTTCTGGTATTCTCTGCTTTCAGCCAATATTCATCTGACATCAGCAATGATATCCCTCATTCCATGTACTTTTCTGAATCTGGTTTGAATTTCTGTCAAAAGTTCAGAAAATTCATATTTCCAGAAGGCATCACCTAAGACAATGCTCGATCTACACAAAAATGAAGCTCCCACTCAGGAGTTTTTAGTTTCAAGCATTTCACAAGGCTCCCACCTTGAGGCTAAATTCATTAAAATCAGGCTATTGCATATCCCATGGGTCTTGACAGGGTTATGCCAATTTACTTAGAAGTCCCCAGAGACTATAGTCCTAAACCCTTAAGCCCAGTGACTCAGTCCCTCAAGGTGTTTGGTTGTGGCTAAGAAGTTTTCATAACTGTGACCCCTGTGTGCTACATAGATATATTTGCAGCACATAAAAATGTAGAAACATCTACAAATATAGAAATTTCTACAAATGTAGAAATATCTTCTGCCAAACCTTGGTATACTTCCATACACCATCCCACACCTGTTCAGCTTACATGTCTACCTAGGCATCCACTTTTAAATTATTGTTTGTTATTGTGGGAGTGTGTACATAATAGTATTTACCGTTGTTGCCTTTTACTCTTGCGTACCTCTCAGTGTCTTCCTTTGCCTTGGTCCTGTTGTGTTGAGTTTCACAAATGGAATTTCAAGAAATCAGAGATTAAAAAAAAATGAGTAGCTCTGCTATAATATAAAATATATTAATGTTTAATTAAAATTGTAATTGAAACAAAGCTTAGAAACAAGATCCATAAATAGCAACAATTAGATTGAACACATGTAGAAAACAAAAATCCATGAGAATCTGAAAGGATAATGTCTGTTCTAGGGGAATTTGATAGTTATGAAAGATATAAACAAAGAAACATTGCTTTCAACTTAATTCACAAGCACCTAATACCAACCTTCCCACCCGCAATCTATTCATTCAATTAATGTTTAATAAGTCCTCATTTTTACAAGTCCAGTACAATTTTAGGCAATAGTAAGGACACAAGAATGAGTAAAAGGCAGTCCCTACTTTCAAGGTGCTTACAGTCTAGTAAGATAAATCACAGTTACATTAATAATTAAGTCATGAAATGGAAAGAACAATAATACAGTCTATTATAGAGAGCAGAGAAGTGAGGCAACTTTGTGGGGGGGTCATGACAGACTTGAGGCTATTAAAAAGAGTTGCAAAGAAATCCCATTTTGAAATGTCCTCAGCTCATCACAGTGCTAGGTCCAAAAAAGATGATCACATAAATCCTTGCTGCCTTGAAGAGTACTAAATTGAAAGGGAATTGCTTAGAACAAATACTTGGTGATAGAATGGGGAATGTTAGAGGTTTAGATTATAGGTAATTGTAGACAAAAATACTTCCAGCTGCTTCATCTCTTTCATTGTCTTGCAATTATCTTCCTACCTGTAGCCAAGAAATGCTAGGAAAATTGATTATCTAATGACTTTCAAGCACTTTGAGTTCTAAAAGAACCCAAAGATATTAAAGGTGAGATAGTGAAGAAATTTATGTTTCTGTTTTCTAAAAAGTTAAAAACCCCTCTTTATCAATAAATTTGCTTTATGTGGTACTGGTAAAATCTCTGCAAGGCTTAACAAAGATGAGTTATATATTCAGAATAGATACATGGCTCCCCCCTAAAACAATGTCTCTACAGGAGTTTGAACCTGACCCTTTAATAATAAATAAGTGAGTTCGATGATTAAAAAAAAAAGTAAAGAAATGAAAAATCTCACAGCTCAATATAATCATTATTGCATTCTTTTGATCCAAATGAAGTTAGGTCAGAACAAGATGCTGAAACATTAAAAGAAAAAAAATATGTTTTGAAAATATACACCAACAAAAAGGACCTCATAAAAACTTAGTATTGAATAATAACATACAGTAAGCCTCAGGATTCATCAGGTTTTAATCTCAGGTGAAGAGACTACCTCCGCTCAATTCATGGACCCCTGGTGTGCATAAACACACATGCATCCAGAGGCATTTTCCCCAATAAGACCTCACTCAATCATTTCACTCTGCATACTGCCCAGAAGAAAATGAGAAGGATCAGAAGATCAGGTTTGTAATCTCAGATCTACTTCTTACAAACTGGATGGCCTTAGCTCATCATTTAATCTTTTAAGCCTTAGTTTACTCAGTTTTACAAACTTAATAGTTTTCCCTACCTCACAAAATTGTGGACAGCATCAAATGAGATAATTGGTATAAATGTGCTTTGAAAACCCTGAGACACTATGCAGAACAGAGGGTACTGAATTATTATTGTGAAGGCAGTTGGCTGTGGTATCTGAGAGGTTCAGCTGTGCCCTGCAAAGTCAGAAGCGTTGAGCTAGGCAGAGTATGTGGTATATATAGAACATACCTAAAGGAACACACAGGTGCTCACAAACATAATATCACCCTGAATTTATTATAATGTGTCATTAGTTACATTCTCCCTGTTGCAGCATTACTGCCTGCTAATAACTACAGTCACATTAGCTGTTTAGGCCTGAAAAAACCAGTTTAGTATACTGTGGTAATAGTAATGGCACCTGATAGCTCATTAGCTTATAGTTATGACAATTAATTAAATAGTACCTCCTTGATGGAACTGCCTTTAAACATCCCCCCAACACCCTGGGGTTGCCACATTCCTTCTCCCTTACCATTGATTCAACAATTACTATAGCCCTCAACAGAGCTAAAAAATTCAAGCCATACCCCCACTTTAAAACAATGAGGTTATACTGTAGATTATACCGTTATGTGACTTCAAGGCAAGTGAGGTTTCAACTATTAATGCTCACAAGAATATTCACCCAGTTATGCTAGAAAGTTAAAAGTGAAGGCACATTTAACTCTTCCAAGTAACAAATGCATTTTCACAGTGTCCTTCAACACCATACCATTGTTATTGAGACCAGAAAAGGAACTCTAATGTGGAAGAATTCTGGGTCATTGTAGAAAGGCAGGCAGGTGTTTAACCTCGGGAAATTTTACTTTAAGAACTCCCCACATTTAGAGTTGGTCCATAGTAGAGTTTATTCACCCTACCTGGAAATACAAATAAGCACAATGGATAATAGCCCTCCAAACAAAAATTGAGAATGACTACTGAACACCTTCCACCATACTTATTCAATCTGTATGCTGAGCACACAGTCCAAGAAGCTGGACTATATGAAGAAAAATGCAGCATCAGGATTGGAGGAAGACTCATTAACAACCTGCGTTATGCAGATGACACAACTTTGGCTGTAGAAAGTGAAGAGGACTTGAAGAACTTACTGATGAAAATCAAAGACCACAGCCTTCAGTACGGATTTATACCTCAACATAAAACAAAAATCCTCAAAACTGGACCAATAAGCAACACGATTATAAATGGAGAAAAGATTGAAGTTGTCAAGGATTTCATTTTACTTGGATCCACAATCAATGCCTGTGGAAGCATCAGTCAAGAAATCAAATGACACACTGCATTGGGCAAATATGCCACAAAAGACTTCTTTAAAATATTGAAAAGCATAGGCATTGCTTTAAGGACTATGATGAGCCTGAACCAAGCCATGGTGTTTTCAATCGCCTCTATGCATGTGAAAGTTGGACAATGAATAAGGAAGACCAAAGAAGAATTGATACCTTTCAATTGTGGTGTTGGCAAAGAATATTGAATATACCATGGACTGCCAGAAGAACAAAGAAGTCTGTCCTGGAAGAAGTACAGCCAGAGTGCACCTTAGAAGGGAGAATGGTGGGACTTTGTCTCACATAATTTGGACATGTTATCAGGAGGGACCAGTCCCTGGAGAAGGACATCATACTTGGTGAGGTAGAGGGCCAGTGAAAAAGAGGAAGACCTCAACAATGTGGATTGACACAGTGGCTGCAATAACAATGGGCTCGAATATAGCAATGACTGTGAGAAAGGTGCAGGACTGCGCAATGTTTTGTTCTGTTGTACATAGGGTCGTTATGAGTTGGAACCAACATGGTGGCACCTAACAACATCAACAACCAAACACCAAATATCAGGATCCAAGTTGGAAAGACATACAACTTGAACAGAAACATCTGCTCTTGAACAATTCACCCTATCTCATCAAGCTTACATTCCATTTAGCCAATTTATAATGAAAGCTACTAAAAGATATCAGGATAATGCCATGGTACCTAGGGTTGGGGAGGTAGTGATGTCATCACTGAAATTTATTTAAGCAATCATAGGAAACAGCATGTGCTCCATTGTACCATAATAGCATGTAAGTCATCAAAGCCCAAAGCCTACAAATTAGCCTTCGGTGTATATGCACCCTCAAAGCCTTGTTCAGGTCATAAATGAATCAGAATTAAGACTTTTTAAAACTACTTCTAAATATGGATCTTAACATATTTGTGTCATCCATCTTGCCTATAGGCCTCCAGTACCATCCAGCCACAGTAGCAATTATTGCTGATTTACCTGCTATTTTCTAATCATTAGAGTAGCACAAAGGGACAGAGGTGAGGTTCCCATGGGAACCATATGCTGGTATTTCTTGCCTTTCATAAAGTAAAATGCCATCAGACTTGCATCATCAGCATTTAGCTATTCATCCATGCAAGTGTAGGTGGATACCAATGTGATGTGAAAATGACAAAACTGACCCACCAGCAATTGGGCATGAACTCTATGTTATCTTCGAGTTGTAGAAAGGAGATAAATTGAGCCCTCTCTACTCTCACTCAGGCTGTTTTGTTACCAAGGAATTCATTGCTTTTACAAGGAGACTAGCCAGGTTAAGGTAAGAAACTGCTGGGTCCTGCAAACATTTCATTGTCTTAAATCTTACCCTGAAAAACACAAAATATATCTTGCAAACTAGAGTAATTCTGTATGTATACCCTAGCACTGGGGGAAAAAAAGTATGTGAATCCAAATGAAACTATGGAGGAAACTAGTCAGTTTGGGGAGGATCGATTAAAAAAAATGCCAAGGATAAATTGTTTTACAAAACAGTAAGAAAAGTTGCATAGTTTATGTTAATCCACATGGTTAGGTTTTACTTCTTGTGGTGGCCATGAAAATGCACTGTTCAGGTCTTCTACAGGAGTAAAACTGACTGATGGTTGCAGCTGCTGCCCCTCTAGTCCTATCTCCATGTTTATATTAAGTTCACTCTTCCCATGGGCTGACATCAGCCATGACTGAGCACAGTGGGACTAGAAAATCACGTCCATTCCTTCAAGATGCAGGACTCCTCCCACAGACAATTTTAGCTCAGAGATTCCATATAGGCCTGGCTAAAACTCTCTTGAACTGTGTTGCAGTCTCACTATCCAATCCTCCTTCCTTTCTTCTCTCCTTCACAGGTATCTGGCCTGCATCATGGTCTGAAGGCTATCTCAGTCTCATATAGCCTCCCTCCCCTGACCCTTCAAAGGCATTTATGCTAATAAATCTATTACATGCTTAATCTTATCTTGATGTCTTCTAAGAGGACCCTAACTAACACAGTTAGTGCCAGGTGAGGTCCAATAAAATAGGCAGTAAGATGGGATTTAGAGACTGGCTCGCTCATCACCAAGTGGGCAAAGAGGATGCTATTCTGAGTGTTATGTGGGATATAGATAGTGCTTGGCACCAAATGGCTCAATTGATAAATTACGCTGGTAGTTACCTGGGGAAATGTCTCAGATGAGGGGAACATGCTTGCAGGAACAAAGACTCCGGCATTTGAAAGATATGGGAAGGACATGCCTGCAAGGACAATAGAGTGGTTATTGCTACACTGTATGGATGACCTGCAAAGGTATAAAGAGAAACTGAGGGTTGTTAACAAAGTGTTAAAAGCCAAGCATGAGAGCCACAGAACCTCTTTGGTGGATTACATAGAGGCCCTTATTTCCAATAGTGAAAGAGCAAACACAGCTGAAGAGCAGACAAAGGATCTTAGAATCACAGAGCTCCAGAGATACTCAAATAAGGAAGGTCTGTTATGCTTAGATTACAGCCCTGGTTGGGAAAACCTGGGAAGCTAAAATGCAGCATAGGGACATCCGGATGGATTACCCAGAGAATGAATGTTTACTCTCAGAACTTGGCTATACAATGTATAAACACACACACACACGTACACAAAACTTTGCTATGGAGTTGATTCCAATTAATTAGGGTAAATCCCAGTGTGACCCAGCTGGGGACATTCTGAACCTGAAAATGAAGGAAAGAGATTATACATGGAAATAACTGCAAGCATTATCTAGCATCTACCTATCTCATAGAGCTGTTGAGGTGATTCATGTGGGAACACCCATATAAAGATGTCAGATGTGCAATATGGTCTGAAAGCTTTTTGTGCCTTCTTTGGCTCCCTCCCCTTTATCCATCAGAGGCATTTTCTCCAATAAGTCCTGGCACATCCAAACCTGTCTTGGTGTCTGTTTCTGAAGGACCTGAACTAATGTACCTCTCAAAGACTGCACAGAACTGGCTTGCGGCTAAATTGTGGCCAAATTTATTTCTCATTGTAAGGAGTAAATGGCAAAAAATTGGACACAATTACTTGCAGCTCCTCCCATCAAGAGATGAAGTCTACTTTCCTACCCCTTTAATCTGGCTGGCCTTGTGACTTTCTTTGGCTGATGGAGTATAGCAGAAATGATGTTTTGAGAATTCTGAGTCTGGGCTTTAAGAGACTTTGCAAGTTTCTTGTTTCACTCTTTGTTATACCCAGCCACTGGCATCATATGAACAAGCCTAAGATAGCCTTCTGGATGATGAGAGACCACCTAGAGCAGGGATGAGCCATCCTAGCTGAAGGCATCATGAACCCACCCACCCAGTCTCCACCCACCCAGAAACTGAGTTCAGACATGAGTGATCTCAGATGAGATAAGCTAAACCTGGCCCAGACCATCAGAACCTCTCAGCTGAGTCCAGACCAAATTTCCAATCCACAGAATCATGACCAAATAAATACTTGCTGTTTTAAGCCAGGAACTGTTGTTGGGGAGTGCTATGCAACAAACGCTGATACAACTGTTACTTAAGCAGTTAGCTTAGTGCACAAGAGTTCAGGCCCTAGAGTCAGACTTGTATTCCAGGTTGGACTCTGTGTTTCACTAGAGTAAGTTACTTAACATTTCTATGCCTCAATATAAAATGGAAATAACAATAGCACTATCTCAATGTAGGGAATAAATGTGAAAATGCAAGCAAAGATTTGGAAAATATCTGCCATGTAGAAAGCACTCTAAAATTAAACTATTATTATTACTTTTATATAAATATTGGCCAGCAGTATCTGTTGGCATTAAAATTTATGATTATAAATACTATTACAAATGACATGCGAAATAAACGGTAGTTATTATTATTTTTATTATCACACTTCTGCCAGGGTTCCTCCTCTAAGGCACTGACTTGCCCTCCCCCACCATAGTTTTCACCTGTTTCTTATATTCTCTTTAGAAATTCCTCCACTTGGGCTTGGCCTTTCTAGGTGGAGTACCATTCTCTAAACAGTTTTGATTATTAGAACTTCTTGTGATAATGGAAATGTTCTATATCTGTTGTGTCCAATATAATAGCCACAAAGCACGTATGGCTGTTTAAACTCAAATTTAAATGTGGCTTTACCATGTAGGGCAGTGCAAAAACATGCCCATAAGCACAGAAAATTCTATTAAACAGTGCTATTCTAGACATTTCCTATCATTCCTGTTGGTAGAGATTTGCCAAACTTATGTTCCCTTCCTTCAGGATCCAAATAATAACTTGCTTCATGCTTAAATAAGTACTGATAAATTTCCCAATGTATTTTCAGTTAATAGGTATTAAAGGAAAAATGGCTTCCATTGTCAAATAACTTCAAAACAGTGTATTAAGATGTATGAACAGTTTTTCTTTATTGTTATACTTAGCAGAGTCTTTAATAGACAACTTTAATTATTCACAGTGAATCTCCAAGAGGTATTAACCAATAGGGGATATTTCAGTCACCACAGCAATATTATTACACTTCTGCCAGAAAGAAAATACCTTAAAACAGTAAAACTTAGAGAACCCTATAACTCAGTGGCACGAATGTATTCCAAATGCACATAGGATCATCCATTATACTAGCAAAAGTTAAATTTCAAATAATAACAGAATTTCATTGTCAGTCATGATGGAATAACTTGTCACCAGCCAACATACCTGGCAAGAAAAAAAAAACATAAAAACAGTGTAAAATTCCAAATAAAAATTGTTTGAAGGCATAGGTTGCTGACCAGGCAACCAGGAATTAAAAGATCAAGATCCCAGAGAAAAGGTAAGTTTACTGAGGTGAGGCTAACTATTTGTACTTGTATGCTGATTTACCCAACTTTACATACAAGGCAAGAGAGAGTGAGAAGCTGAGCAGAAGACAGCTACTAAGAGCCAGAAATACCAACCAAGACATTTGGTGATTTCATGGACTAAGAAGGTAAAAATTGGAGTGGGGGGTTGCCAAGAAATCTGAAAATTGTGGAGGTAAGAACTCAAAAAGAAAACACAGAAATCATACTGACACTTGCCACCATTTTTCTTTGCAACATTTGCCAATTATTCTGCACAAGGAAAAAGGCTAATGAATAAAAAGCAGAGAGAAATTTTGTGTACTCTCAATGGGCTAAGGAGACAAAAATTGTAGTTCAGGGCCTGCCAATGAGGAAGTCCCCAAGCAAATACCATTGAGTCTCAGTTCAGATTCTAGAGGGCTACACCTAAGAGTGGGTATAAGTAAGACAGATGTAGATAGAGCCTTATAAATACTGCATACCACAAATGAGTCAGCTCAGTCTCTGATTCGATTGAGATGATATGCCCTTAATACAACAGCCTGATAAACCTAGGTTGAATTCCAGATAGAGAGAGATGTCATCATCCAGAGCTCCCACACTTTTTTTTAAGTACGATGTATGGTATTTAATCAAAATTACCATGCATACTAAGAAATATGACAAACAATAAAAACAGGCCCATAGGCACTTTTTTTATAGGTTACTGAGATACTAGTGTAATCAGACAGACTTTAAATAACTGCAATGAATATGCTCAAGAAAACAAATTAAAAAAAAAACTTCACCAGAGAAGTGGAATCCATCTTTAAAAAACAAATAGAAGCTCTAGAAGTGACAAAAACAAAATTGGGTGGATTTAACAGTAGATTGTACACAGGTGAAGAAAGAATTCATGAAGTGGAAGAAAGGTCAGTAAAAAAAGACAAAATTAAAAACAGAGAGGAAATAAACAATGCAATGTATTAAAAATAGCACAGGTGATTATTGTAATTGCTGTCAATAAGTTGTATGCCTGTAAAAAGTTGAACTGGCAAAAGTTGTATGAGAGATATGCTTATAACAATGACCAAGAAAAAAAAATCAGCTGCTGAGGCTGCTTATGTACAACCAAATACCTCATGGGATTTGGTTCCTTGGTTTGGAGGTTTAAGGTCGTGGTTTCAGGGACATCCCAGTTAATTGGCCTAATAACATGTTTAGTGCTTCTGTTCTACCTTCTAGTTCATTGCCTAGGGTCTTAAAAGGTTGCAAGGGGCCATCCAAGGCACAGCGATTGCTCTCTAGTCACCTGAAGCAACATAGAAAGAAGAAGAGTCAGGAATATGAGAAGATTATGGAATGTGTGGCTAATTGCCTCCATGAACAACTGCCTCCTTGGCCACAAGATCAGAAGAACTTAATGGTGCCTGGCTACTTTTGTGGGGGGGGCTACCATTACTGAACATTTTGATCAAAGATTCCATAGAAGAATCCTGATCAAAAGGGGGAAAATGCAGAACATAATTTCAAATTCTTGTAGCTTCCAGATTTTCGGGAACAATAGCCGGTGGATGAACTCCTGAAACTATTGCCCTGGATAATCTTTAAACCTTAAGCCAAAAATATCCCCTGAAGTCTTCTTAAAACTAAACAATAGTTTAGCTTAACTAGTAAAAAAGTTCTGCCTTGAAGATTATGCTCTTTTAAGATCTATATGGGATCAAACTGACAACAGCAACTCAAAAGATTAGGGGTCAGTGAGTTTACGTTAATGACGGAGGAACAACTCAGCAAAATAGGTTAAGAATGGTTGCACAACTCAAAGAATGTAATTAATGTCACTAAATTGTACACCTAGAAACTGTTGAATTGGTGTATGTTTTGCCATGTATATTACTCACAACAACAAAATAAATAAAATTTAGGAAAAAAAAAATGATGGCCCCTTTCCTAGTTCATTTCGTAGTGCCTGGGATCTCAAAAGCTTATAAGTGGCCATCCAAGACACAATTGGTCTCTATTTGTCTGAAGCAACAGAAGAAAGCGAATCAAGAACAGGAGGAGGAAATGGAATATATGGCTAATTGCCTCCTTTGCCATGTGAGCAGAAGAGCTGCAAGGCATCTGGCTACCATTATTGAACATATCTATCAAAGATTCTTCAGAAAAATTCTGATCCAAAGGGGGAGAATGCAGAGCGGAATTTCAAAATCTTATTGAATTCAGCATTTCTGGAGCCATAGAGGCTGGAGGAACGCCAGAAACTATTGCCCTGAGATAATCTTTAAAACTTTGAACCTAAAATCAAAAATATCCCCTGAAGTCTTCTTAAAACCAAACAATAGTTTAGCCTAACTACTAAATAGTGTCTGCCTTGAGCGTGGTACTCTTTCAAGATCTATCCATATGGGATCAAATTGGGATTAGATACGAACCTTAGGAGGCAGTGAGTTTATGTTAATGGAGAGGAACTACTCAGAAAAGGAGGGTGAGAATGGTTGCAAAACTCAAAGAATGTAATTAACATCATTAAGTTGTATGTGTATAAACTGTTGAACTTGTTTGTGTTCTGCTGTGTATATTTCCAAAACAAAAAATAAAATAGATAATTTTTAAAAAGCACAAAAGACATAGGGGTCATAGAGCAAAATCTAACATATATTTAACTGGAGGCCAAGAGGGGAAAGATAAGAAGGTTCAGACAGAAGCAATATTTGACTGAAATTTTCCTAAACCGGATAAAAAAAATTCACGAACCCAAGAAACTCATTGAACCCCAAGCAGTATAAATACAAAGAAAACCACACCTAGACACATACAGTAAAACTACTGAAAATCAAAGATAAATAGAAAGTCATACAAGCAGCCAGGTGGGCAAGGAGGGACATATTAACTTCAGAAGAGCCACTAGGTTTCTGACAGCTGGCTTCTCAACAAACCTACTGGATGCCAGAATCCAAAGTTTGTTCCTGAGGCAAGAAGAAATTTTGTACATGTTAAGTACAGAAATAAGGCTAGTGTGACTGAAACATAACGAGAGAGTGAGTGGGAAGAAAAGAGATGATAAGCAATGAGGCTAGAAAAGTAGGCAAGAGCTTGATCATTCAAAGGTAGGTTTGCATTTTATTTTATTCTCAGTGAGTTGTGTGAAAAATGGATGAAGGGTGTGGCAGGAGGGTGAGGAAGGTGGGACGTGAAAGCAGGTAGGCTAGTTTAAAGAATGTTGTTGTTAGGTACTGTGGAATTGGTTCTGACTCATAGGGTCCCTATGTACAGCAGAACGAAACACTGCCTGGTTCTGTGTCATCCTCACAGTCCTTGCTATATTTGACCCCATTATTGAAGTCACTATGTCAATCCATCTGGATGAGGGTCTTCCTCCGTTTTGCCATCCCTCTATTTTACCAAGCATGATGTCCCTCCTGATAACATGTCCAAAGTATGTGAGACAAAGTCTCACCATCCTTGCATCAGGAGCATTCTGGCTGTACTTCTTCCAAGACAGATTTGTTCATTCTTCCGGCAATCCATGGTATACTCAATATTCTTCACCAGCACCACAATTCAAAAGCATCAATTCTTCAGTCTTCCTTATTCACTGTCCAGATTTCATATGTATATGAGGCATTTGAAAACACCATGGCTTGGGTCAGGTGCACCTTTGTCCTTAAAGTGACATCTTTGCTTTTTAACACTTTAAAGAGATACCTTGCAACAGATTTGCCCAATGCAGTGTCGTCTGATTTCTTGACTGCTGCTTCCATGGGCGTTGATTGTGGATCTAAGCAAAATGAAATCCTTGACAACTTCAAACTTTTCTCCATTTTCATGATGTTGCTTATTGGTCCACTTGTGAGGATTTTTGTTTTCTTTCTGTTAAAGTGTAATTCATACTGAGGGCTGTAGTCTTTGACCTTCATCAATAAGTCATTCAAGTCCTCTTCACTTTCAGCAAGCAAAGTTGTATCTTCTGCATGCAGGTTGTTAATGAGTCTTCCTGCAATCCTGATGCCCCATTCTTCTTCATATAGTCCAGCTTCTCGGATTATTTTCTCAGCATACAGATTGAATAGGTATGGTGAAAGGATACAACCCTGTTCTTTTGCTGTTGGAAATGCCTTGCTGTAAATAAAACTTGTGTTCCCGTTTCCTGTCTTCCTCACCTTTAAGGCAGCTTAGGCAGTAGAGTTTGGTATTTACCTAAACGCAGTAGGAAGTCAATTGAGAGTTTTAAAACGGTGATGATTCTTGCTATGCCCAGCAGTTCCTCTTATGTCTGAGTTTCAAACCCATTCTCACCCCGGTCCCCCTCCTCTGATACATCTTGGTTGGTAATAACTTCACATAATGTGATACCCAGAAGAGAATAAACTCCAAAAAACCTGTTGCCATCGAGTCAATTCGGACTCATAGTGACCCTATAGGACAGAGTAGAACTGATCCATAGGGTTTTCAAGGTTGTAATCTTTATGGAAGCAGACTACTACATCTTTTTCCCATGGAGTGGCTGGTGGGTTTGAACCACTGACCTTTCAGTTAGCAGCTAAGCTCTTAAACACTGCACCACCAGGGCTCTTTCAGAAGAGAATACCGCATTAAAAATATAAGCTGACCAGCTGCAGAATAGAGTAGGATCATGAATTTCTTTAAACTGGACAGGAAATTTCTACCAACACAGATTAAGTGTTCATATGTTTTGTTCAGCAGCCTCTAAAAAATATGTTTTCTTTCATTTCCAATGGCTTGATTTGAATAGCAAAATACCAAACAGGAGAGAAGGACCAATAATTTATCAACTCCAAATATCATACAGCTTTTGCCCTAGTACCCTAAATGTCATCCCCCTGGCGTTCTCCACGCCCACACTCTACCTCAGCCCCTACTGTTACCCTGAGGTTGAGATTTTGAACTTAGACTTACAGAACTCTAACAGGCTGACCTTGATTCATATGTAGATTCCATTCCAAGGTTAGAGCTCTGTAAGCAGAATGGTTGCAAAAGCCTCTCTGGAATAAGATTTTTTAAAAAAAAAATTTAGGCATGTTTAATTCAAAACACTAAATATTTCATCTATAAAATGTGGATGGAAGAGCTCATATCTGAGCTTTTAGCTTCTTCTTCTTTTCCTGATATTTAAGATTTCTGAATTTTAAGACCTCCAAGAAGCTGTCAGAGGACTTGACAAGGGAAACCACTGTGGCGTTGAATCCTCTCACAGGACTAGGGACTATAAGGAAACGATTGTTCCAAAGATGCCAGCAAAAAGAGTTCTACTATCCATCCTTCTGCCTCACAGCCTCTGAGTATGTTAGTGAACCAAAAAGTCCGGTTGCCATGGAGTCTATTCTGACTCATAGTTACCCTATAGGACAGATTAGAACTGCCCCATAGGGTTTCCAAGGAGCTGGTGGATTTGAACTGCCGACCTTTTGATTAGCAACCTAGCTCTTAACCACTGTGCTACCAGGGCTCCATGTTAGTGGATATTTCTACAAAATTCAGCTTAACAGGCTTTACCTGACTGTGTACTATGGACCAAGCACCATGCTTGGCTCTAGGAATATAATGGGAAATGAAGCAGTTAATAATACACTATCCTAGCCCTGGGGCATCTCCTACATGATCAATCCTCATCTTTTGATATTTTTTCTTTGAAGATTTCTCTCTGTCTCTTCCCCCCACCAAAGGTTTGTTCTGTTTTTCTCAACAGCCTCAGCCTCACTCAAAGCCCTGCCAACATCCTCATCACCTTAATGTGAACAGGAAGTTCCGTTTGTGCTACCGATATACTTCAGCCTCAATAGCACCTTTACACACTAGTGTGTACAATCAACCACATTTGTGGTCTAATAATAACCTTTAAAGGATGACAGTTTTACTGCTGATAGGTAGGGTACCATGATGGATTATTAGACACTGCTAGCCATCACTGCTGCTTGCAGTGCTTTAATGGATTGGTAGGGGCTTTGCCTTCATTTTTCTTCCTGAGCCACAACTTTAAGACCTACAAAACAAAACGCTTCAAGGGTTTGAAATTAATAATAAGGAGGGAAAAACATGATTGAGTCCATGAGCACAACCTATAGTCACAGAGTCCTATAAAACTCATTTATTTTATACAACACTGCTCCTGGAATTTTTTAACTGTGCTTATCACAGGACATTCAAGTTTATGCAGTCAGCTGTTTACTGGTGACAGTAAATTCTAACCAGGTACCTGAACTTCTCAAAGTCCTTCTGGGGAGTGTTGCTTTTTAACATATTTGAAAAAAAGTCTCTGGGTTTCTGGGTCTCATTGCTTTGTGTTACTGGGCCCAGGAGATGGGTGTCTATCCTACTGATGAACCATAATACCCCTTCCATCGTATGCCCATTCATGCAGGTTTTGATCAACTCTGCATGTTGAACACCTTAACTTTTTCCAGTTATTCAGGCAGAAAAATGCCTGCTTTCATCTTTCATGTAATAGAATGAATACTAAATATATTTGTCTGAGACTGGTTTGAAGGTATGATAATAATAATAATAATAGCTGACAATTAATAAGTACCCATTATATGCCATGTATCATTGTATCATTCTAGGTCCTTTATATGGGTTTTCCCACGTTAATCACCACAACAGCTCTATGAGGTAGGTAGACTCAAAAGAGATTGTATTTATTTCTCAAGATATTAGAGCTAGCTATTTTTTTTTTTTATTGCAAAGGTGAGATTCAAGCCACAGCCCTTGGCCGAATCCAGTTTTTTCTCAGAGAGTCCTGCTGAAATAACAAAAATTATTAAGGGCCACCCAATCCCAGCTTGAATGTCAATTTGAGTTAATGTGGCCTCCTAATGATGCAAAGTTAAGGGCATCAGGAATGGTGAACAAAGCAATGAAACACATTCTGAGGTACCTGAGATTACTAAGATTTGAGAACTTTTTTCTCTGGGTAGACAAGCCAAGAACATCAGATGATTTTTCCTTTTTAGTAAGGGCTTGTTTGACCTGCTTATCTGAAGTTAGAACCAATTGTGCTGAAAGCTTTAAGTAATTCTTCATGTTTCATCATATTAGGACAAGGCCCATGGCTTCATCTGCAGATAAGACATGCCTATCTCCAAGTAGGCCAGTTACAGAATATAGACAATAAAAAGTTTGCATATACGTATTAGCAGGTACCTAAAGACAAATATATAAGAATAATTATCTGGACTGAACCAAAAAAAATTAGATTGAGTATTGTGTATGAATGATTATTGAGCCTTACAATAAAATTTGCAGAAAGGAAAATTCTATAATTTTTGTTAGCAATGGTACCTTTAGGGAGCTTATTAATACCATTAGACATCAAGGTCATACATTGGCTCTGAAGACTTGTTGATTTTGGGGGGAAATTACCTTCTAAATGACAGTCATTCACATAAAACCACCAGCTTTATCTGAGGCATCTATTATTCTCCGGTTCTTTACTGTGGCTACAGGGAATATAGATGATACAGTTTCTAAAGAGTGAGAAGATTGCTACCTTGATAAGTATGTTGACATCAACCAAAAGCCATTGATTGCTCCTATACGATATAATAGCAAATTTCTTATATCTCCTTTTAGAATGAGCTAATAGTCATCTCTGTTTTTATCACTGGACATTATGAGTCACAAAAGTATTTTATTAAAGAAAAAACCTTCTTGGGGTGGAGGGAGAAGGATTATATTTAAAATTCTAGACCTCATTTTCGCAAAATATATCACTCATGAACCTCTCAGTGCTTATATGTAATTGTAAATTGTAAGGTGATGAAAATAGGGTAAATTGGTCAAGCTATCTGATTTTGATATAGAAATTATGGTGAAATTGGCCTCAGCATACAAAGAGGCAAAACATAACCAGTACAGAACCTCTAATCAAGCCTGACTGGCTCTCTCACCAAACTGAACATCATCACATAGACTTACGTATTTTCAAAAAAAACAAAATTTTAAATGGCCTCAATGCTCTTGCATATCAAGTCTTTGGGCTTTCATACAGGAAGAGAAGATAAGAATCTGCTATTTGCCAGTGTGCCCATTTTTCCTTTCCCCACCTCCCAAGGGCAACAGAGAAGTAAAGGAACTAGTATTAACTAATATTTACTGAGTTGCAATTTTGTGCTAGACATTGCCTCTTTTAATCCTCACAATAACGCTGTAAGGCAGGTGCTATTACTATCCATGTTTTACAGACAATGAAATACAGATAAAGAAAAATATATAAGGAAAGTAAGTAGCTACCTGGTTTACCTGAGATTACACAGCTAATAAATACCAGAGCCAGATTTTGAACTCAAGTCCAAATGATAGCGCATCTCAGAATGAAGTAAATAAAGGAATAAACATGTGCAGAATGAGGAGAGTAGCTGAGTTAGCACTCTTGTTGTTGTTGTTGTTAGGTGCCTTCGAGTCGTTTCTGACTCATAGCGACCCTATGCACAACAGAACGAAACACTACCCGCTCCTGCGCCATCCTTACAATCATCGTTATGCTTGAGCTCATTGTTGCAGCCACTGTGTCAGTCCACCTCGATGAGGGTCTTCCTCTTCTCCACTGACCCTGTACTCTGGCAAGAATGATGTCCTCCAGGGACTGATCCCTCCTGACAACATGTCCAAACTATGTAAGACGCAGTCTTGCCATCCTTGCCTCTGAGGAGCATTCTGGCCACACTTCTTCCAAGACAGATTTGTTTGTTCTTTTGGCAGTCCATGGTATATTCAATATTCTTCACCAACACCACAATTCAAAGGCATCAACTCTTCTTCGGTCTTCCTTATTCATTGTCCAGCTTTGACATGTATATGATGTGATTGAAAATACCATGGCGTGGGTCAGGCGCACCTTAGGCTTCAGGGTGACATCTTTGCTCTTCAACACTTTGAAGAGATCCTTTGCAGCAGATTTGCCCAATGCAATGCATCTTTTGATTTCTTGTCTGCTGCTTCCATGGCTGTTGATTGTGGATCCAAGTAAAATGAAATCCTTGACAACTTCAATCTTTTCTCTGTTTATCATGATGTTGTTCATTGGTCCCGTTGTGAGGATTTTTGTTTTCTTTATGTTGAGGTGTAATCCATACTGAAGGCTGTGGCCTTTGATCTTCATTAGTAAGTGCTTCAAGTCCTCTTCACTTTCAGCAACTAAGGTTGTGTCATCTGCATAACGCAGGTTGTTAATGAGTCTTCCTCCAATCCTGATGCCTCGTTTATGTTGGTGAAAGAAAGTATTTGCAATGAAGAAGTCGTTGGTCTTGCAAAATTCTATCATTTGATCTCCAGCATTGTTTCTATCACCAAGGCCATATTTTCCAACTACTGATCCTTCTTCTTTATTTCCAACTTTCGCATTCCAATCATCAGTAATTATCAATGCATGTTGATTGCATGTTCGATCAATTTCAGACTGCAGCAGCTGATAAAAATCTTCTATTTCTTCATCTTTGGCCCTAGTGGTTGGTGCATAAATTTGAATAATAGTTGTATTAACTGGTCTTCCTTGTAGGCACATGGTTATTATCCTATCACTGACAGCGTTGTACTTCGGGATAGATCTTGGAGTGTTCTTTTTGACGATGGATGCAACACCATTGCTCTTCAAGTTGTCATTCCCAGCATAGTAGACTATATGATTGTCTGATTCAAAATGGCCAATACCAGTCCATTTCAGCTCACTAATGCCTAGGATATTGATGTTTATGTGTTCCATTTCATTTTTGATGATTTCCAATATTCCTAGATTTATACTTCGTACATTCCAGGTTCTGATTATTAATGGATGTTTGCAGCTGTTTCTTCTCATTTTGAGTCGTACCACATCAGCAAACAAAGGTCCCAAAAGCTTGACTCCATCCACGTCATTAAGGTCGACTCTGCTTTGAGGAGGCAGCTCTTCCCTAGTCATCTTTTGAGTGCCTTCCAACCTGGGGGGCTCATCTTCCAGCATTATATCAGACAATGTTCCTCTGCTATTCATAAGGATTTCACTGGCTAATGCTTTTCAGAAGTAGACTGCTGGGTCCTTCTTCCTAGCCTGTCTTAGTCTGGAAGCTCAGTTGAAACCTGTCCTCCATGGGTGACCCTGCTGGTATCTGAATACCAGTGGCATAGCTTCTAGCATCACAGCAACACACAAGCCCCCACAGTACGACAAACTGACAGACACATGGGGGGTAAATAGCACTCTTAGGTCAGTTTAAAATGGGAAAATGTTGAAATTAATTTTTGCATGGAAATTAAGTTGGCCCATGTGGTGTTTATTTAAAACCCTAGACTGTAAATCCATTTGTATTCCCAATGTCCATCTCAGTGCCTGTAATATAATAGATGCTCACAAAATATTTGCTAAATAAATGCCTAACAGCCTGATAATAAATGCCATAGTGATTTTTAAAAATTGCTATCTGGGCCCTTACAGGGACAGACTTCAAACTCTTGCTCCCAGGTTTGAGCAGGATAATTGAAGTAGAAACAACAACGGGGGTTTAGAGGAGTCTACAGGTAGGCTATGCAATTTCTGAAGACCCTTCGTCAAGATATCAAAGATAAATACTGAAAATTTATTATTAAAATCCTCCATTTGCACTGCAGACCTAGAGCTGTTAGATGAGCCTGCAGCCTTCTTTGCCAGATTTCATTTCTATGGTGGACAGCTGATTCCAGCTTTAGTTTAGAGGTGAACTGACCTTCCTAACTCTACCTATTGATTAAGATATTAAGGACAAACCCTTATGTTCAGCTGAGGATAGCATCGTTATTTCATAAAGTTTTTTTTTTCTTTTTGAGTTAAAGAAAAAACACAGTATAAACTGAACATTTACTGCGGGGAGATTTTCTTCTCATTATTCAAGGATAAAGTATGAGGAGGATGATGGGGTCAGGTATTCTGTAGCAATACAAAACAATTTCTTTAAGTAGATCAAATAGGCAGAAGGTATTCTGCAGCCTTTGCTAGGCATGTAGTCACATCCATGGCAGAAGAAAGACTGAGTATATGTTGCATTGCCACAACCCCCATTTCCTTTTGATCAAACAACAGGGGACACAGATATTTTGTCAAGGTAAAATCAGTCTCTTTTCAATCCCATACAATATTGGTGCCAAATTGACTGTCGTGGATACAATCTAGAGAAAAAAAATTCTCTTCAAATCAGCTGGCCCTGAATACTCGTTGCTCCCTCCTTTCTGGAGGTCCTGGGTGTCCCAATCCTGGAAAAGCTTACCCTACTGCTACCCCAACCAGGTGAAATAAAAAGGAGATAAATTTACTTGGACATGAATTTTTGGAAAAAGAATCATCTGAAAGCCTCTGTGCAATTTACACAAGAGCCACAGATTTGAGAGCCAAAGCAGAACAAAGCCATTAAACATGCTGAAAGTGTTGGAGGCTTTCATTAAACACATTGCCACACACACACATACAAGGCCATTGAAGTCTGACCAACCTAAGCAAAACCACTTCATTTTCAGCTTGCTTTGTCCAATTTTGTGGCCTCCTATAAAAGAGAAATCATGCAAATAGAGTTTGAGTTGGGATATTTAGTTTGCTGTTAAAGCTCAAAACATCACACTAAGGCTGCTGTTGTCTAAAACAATTCAGAGATGCCACTTACCTCCTCAATAACTCAATACTTCCCAACTCCTAGGAATCTTGCTTTGACACCTCAGCTTCTGAGTTCTAAGAAAGGCACAGCATTTCCCAAATGAATCCATGGAACCAGTATTCAAACTCAACTAGCAGATAGCACTGTCATCGTACAGTCAGTAGAAACTGAAAGCTTTCAGTTTTTCTACCTCTGGTGAACACACTAACACTGCAGCTCTCCTTAACCCAGTTGGTACATTGAGCTTGTAACGACACAAATACAAAAACAAAAAAAACAAATCCACTGTCGTCAAGTCAATTCTGACTCATAGCGCCCTTGTAGGACAAAGTAGATCTGCCCCATAGGGTTTCCAAGGCTGTAAATTTTCATGGAATCAGACTGCCACATCTTTCTCTTGTGGAGCGACTGGTGGACTTGAACAGCTGACCTTTTGGTTAGCAGCCAAACCCTCAACCACTGCTCCACCAGGGTTCCTCCAAGAAACCCAATCCAACCAAATTGTTAGTTGCCATTGAGTTGATTCTGACTCATAGCGACCTTATGTGTGCAGAATAGAACTGCTCCATAAAGTTTTCAATGCTGTGACCTTTCAAAAGTAGATTGCCAGGTCTGTCTTCTGACGTGCCTCTGGGTGGGTTCAAACCACAAACCTTTTGTTTAGTAATCAAGCGCTTAACCAATTGCACCACCCAGAGACCCCTCCCAACTACATACTTATATATAAACATGAACACAGGTGTGCATACACACCACAAATCTTCATAGTGTCTTTATACATTATAAAGTTAAAATATCCCTTGGAAGACCCAAGTCTTTTGGTACACTACAAATATTCTTGCTTCTCCACTTAAATATGGTGACTGCTTGGTTAATATTTATCAAAACAATTTAGTTATATTTCCCCCAAATCATCTCCCCTCATCTTTTTTTTTTTCTATTTTCCTCAGTCACGCAGTCTTGAAACCTTTAAGTCATTCTTTATCCCTCTTTCTTTTTCCTCTATAACCAGTCCCCGAGGCACAGCGATTCTTTAATTGTGATACCTGATTGCCTGTGGCTTCCTTTCCAACTCACCGCCACCCTGGAACAGGACATTTCACCTCCTGCCTGCACTATAACAATAGTCATTCTGTTTCCAGTTTCTGTCCTCTCCAGATCACGTTCCACACTATTAAAAGATTAATTTCCTAAAATGGCACTGTGCACATGTTATTCCCCTATTCAAAAACTTTCAGTGGTTCCCCATAGCCTAAAGGATAAAATCGTTAGCCTGGAAATCAAGGCCCGCAACTATACCGCTCTCTCTTCTACACTTACTCCTACTGCAGCTAAAGCAGGTAAGAGGAGAAATGACATTCAAGTAAAGCCTACAGGTACCAAATACTGTGTGAAACACTTTTTACATATGTCATGTAATCTTCACATCAACTCTATAAAATGAGTACTATCGTCACTATTTTGATTAAGAGGTGAAGGGTTTTGGCCAAGATCATATAGTACCTATGTGGCCAATCCAGGATTTTAATTAACAACTGCTTAATTCCAAAATCAGTGCTCTTTTCATGGCGCCTACAACCCAATCTAGCCTTTTCACTTTTTTTCCAAAATAGGACATGAACATTTCACCTCTGCTCTTTTGTCCGTACTGATTTTTCTGTCAGGAATACCCTCTCTACCTCCTCCCAACTTTTACCCCAAACACAAACTCAGCCCATCTTTATTTGATCATTCCTTTGAAGCCCAGCCTGCCTGTACAGGGTCACATTTGTTCAACTCATTCTGTTCCTACCATATATGCTATTTATTATTATTATTTCCAAAAGTATCATAAGCTCCTTGTGGGCACAAACTTGTCACACTTATTTATGCCCCTGACATATACTAAGCACTTCATAAATACTTATATAGTTCTTGGGGATGATGGTGATTATGTCTAATTTTATAATTTTCTTCATCCAGCTTTTCTGATGTGATCCTAAGTTGAATCTTAATAACCTTACTCACATATAACATCAAATTCCAAAGTCGATTCTTATAATGGAAAAGAAGAGCCTCATCAGAGGTTGGCAAGGACCACCACATTCTCAAGAATTCTCAGCACTGGACTGGGCACATAGAAGATGTTCACAAACACTTGCTGAATGAGTGATTAATGTCAAAAATGCCAGGCAGGAAAGTATCAGATCTCTGAACATTAAGGGTTTAAAATCTAGACTGTGTCTGAAAGCTGAGACCTTATTGTCTCTATTATTATAACTGAAAAATATAAAATAGTTGAAAAACTCAAGGTGGAAAGTCACAAAGTTCACTTAAAATTGAGATGTAGTCCAACTACATATAACATTCATTATGCCACTTAAAGGAGTTTTAAGGTAGAAATGATAATGGGATTAATTAGAATTTTACAGTTTCTTTAGAGAAGAGGGACAGCTTGTTAGCATGCTGATATGCTTTCCTTATGGACAAACTCGTTTTTTTATATTTGTTCATTTTTTATAATTTTTATCTTCATTATAAATTCACGTAATAAGAAGTATGAAACCAAAGGACACTCAACATTTGAATTTGTTATGTTCATTTCATCATGAATATGTACAAGCTAATAAAAGGGACCTTTCAACCACTTGTTGTAACTGAAAGAGCACACTGAACTAGGAGTCAGAGATCTGGATTCTAGCACTAACTCTAGGTATGTGATTTGATGCAAGTTATTTCATCAATCCAGGAATTAATTTCTTCTCTACATAAAGTAAAACGGTATCTGAGAAAAATTCCAGCTCTGATATTCCATGAATGTTTATGATTCCAGGATTCTCTTACATCATTAAGGAAGGGACAGAATAAGAGGACATAGGAGACTTCCAATAGTCAAAATGATAGTTACATACATACATACATATAAAGCAATAGCTACAGACTTTTCTAGGTATAGATTGTTATACTCCAAGCCTTGTCTCCAGCGTTGATTGCATTATTTTACCAAATTATACCCTCCAGAAGATAGGCTTGGTGATCTGCTTCTGAAAGGCCACAGCCTCGAAAACCCTACTGAGCAGTTCTCCTCTACCCATGGAGTTGCCATGAGCTGGAATCAACTCAATGGCAACTAATGACAGCAACATATCCTTCTCTAAATCAAAACTCTGCTTGAGACTCATTTCTTCTACAACACTAACTCAGACTAACTCCCCCTGACATCACAACTCTAACTCTTCAGCCACCTTTCAGAGTTTCAACATAGGAAGCTGATAATATAATGGTAATTAGATGGATTGCTACATAGCATCTGCCTCATGTGCCACATGCACTATGGATGAGAACTATTTTCCTTCCCTTGGGAAAACAGTGTAGTTTTGCTGAAAGAGCATGGCCTTTCAATAACATGAAGAAGTTACATATAAAAGCACATAGAAATAATGCAAGAAAATATAAGCAAACATTTATTTGACCTAAGAAAACACTTTCTATGCATAAAACCAGTGGAAAAAAAAATAAAAGAAATCCAGAGATAGATGGATTGGTTTGACATTGTAAGAAATTTAGAAGGCAAACAAAATAAGATTAGCTACAGAAGAAAATATACAAATGACTAATAAACATATAAAAATATCTACTATTCCTTAGCAAAGAAATGCAAATTAAAATGAGGTACCAGGAGTGGGGAGGAGCCAACATTGAGCCCTAGACAGATGCATCACCCCAACCCTCTGCAGCAAAGACCTGAAAAACTAAGTAAAATAGATACAAACATCAGTTCTGGAACCCTAAGCATCAAATGGAGGGATAAAGAACTAGACCAAACACCGAAATGGAAGAAAAAATAGAAGGAAAACAGAGAATGAGAAGAGATACAGAGTAGAGGTCCCCTGCCAACTAACATGGCACAGCCTCGCCATCTTGGAACAAATCCAGCAAGGACCTTGGACAGGAAGAATGTGTAGGCAGCATCATGGAGCTCCTAACAGGAGACAGAGTACCCAGTAAACAGAGAAACACGCTTTCCCACCCCTCACCCTTCTGCTCCATACACCACCTTCACCCCTTCCTGATGGGTCATGCTGCACCACTAAATGAATAATTTCTTTTATAAGGATCAGCACAAAGTTGGTTCCTATGGGGCGGAAGTTAAAGATGTTCCAAATGTCCAACTTTTCCAAGCTGCTCTACCACTCCATCAGCTCACATGGTTGTGGAGGCTCAGGAGTCCCAAATTTGTGGGTCAGGCATAGGCTTCCCCCTGGCAAACAGTCTCTGCCCAAAGGCACTCAGCTTTCTCATTCTGTGGGCCCAGAAGCCCACTGACCCGTCTCCTGAAAGTCTGTCCTGCAGATCTCTCCTGTGAGCCCCTCCTGTGGGTCTCTCCTGCCAGTCTCTGCTTCCTTGGTGGTGCTGGACTCTTCTCTCTGCTTTGAAACCGGTTTTCTTTTAAGGCAAAACTGACCAGTCATTTTGGTGGGCTACAATTATCTTGTTTGCACAGCCCCCCACCCAATCACCTAGGTGGGAGTTACAAGACTATGGCGAGAAAGGCCATCCTAAGTAATTACTCACACTGCAGCCACTCAGCTACACTGACTCATCGGCTGGCACCCACTGTGCGATATTTTTTCTTTTTCCTTTCTGCTTCTTTCCCCTAGCGCTGTATGTCACCTCTACCCTTTCCCACCAGGCCATGCTGAACCACCTCAGCTAGAGAGCCACTGGCCCACTGCCACCACAGGTCCACTCCACCCATACCTACTGGCTCCTGCCATGCCAGCATTTTTTTTTCTTTCTCTTCTTTCTTTCCTTTCTCACTCCCACCTAGCCATTTATGCCACTGTTGGTGCCGGTCCCAACCATAGTCCCCACCAAGCTGCCAATTTTTTTCTTTTTCTCTTCTACTTTTTCTTTCTCCCTTCTACTTATCCTAGTACATCACCTAACCTCCCTTCCACTGTCACCCAGGTTTGCCCCACCCCCATAGGCCAGTTTCCACCACACCACCATTTTTATTTCTTTTATCTTCCTTCCCTTTTCTTTCTCCTTCCCATCTAGCTTCATATGACACTCCCTTCCCACCAGCCCCTGCTGGCCCCCAACAGCCCCCACCATACCACCATGGCTAGAGTGTCCTTGGCACTCACACCCACCACTGCACCAGGCCTACAGAGCCCCTCCCTTCCCGCCCCTCCACTGGCTGCTGAGTGGTGGGAGGCAAGGCCATACCACTCCCCATCTGACATCCCTGTCTATATGGCAAGGGGCTGTGAATGCTCCCACACCACTGGACCAACATCAAGAGGCAGACAGTGCCCACCCAATCTTCCCTCAGCCACCTCCCCAAGCCAGTGTACAATGAAGTGGGCTTGACTCCCTGTTGCTGCCCTGCCTGCCTGGACAAGGTGGTGAGAGTTATCCTGCCCACAAATGAGCAAGCTGCAAAGCATACCTGGCCCACCCATCCTGACTTATCAAAACAAAACAAAGAAGCAGGATGAGACAAACGAGGGTACAATCAATAAATGAAGAAAATAATACCTTAATGTCTCAGAGGCAGCAGATAATATCAAAATGTATTAAAAAAAATCAGAACAAGGTGGCTCCAACAAGTGACCAAAATAAATAATCAGATGACCTTTTGATAGAAGAAAAGGCAGTGGAACTAACTGATATAGAGTTTAAAGACTAATATTTAGGGCTCTCCAGAGACTAGGAAAGAGATCAAGGAAAACACAGAGAAAGCCAAGGAAAAAAAATAGACAAAATCATGGAAAACACAGATAAAACCAAAGGATAAAACAGCCAAAATCAAGGAAAACACAGACAAAGCAATAGAAGAATTCAGGAAAATAATACAAGAACAAAACACCAAAATAACTAAACAATTAGAAATTATACAAAAACAACAACTAGAAATCCAAAAGATAACAAAATTTCAGAAGCAAATGACACAATAGAAGGTCTTAGGAGCAAATTTGAAACAATGGAAGACAGAATCAGGGAGATTGAAGACAAATGCATGAACACCACTTTATTTAAGGAATAATCAGAGAACAGAATGAAGAAAACCAAAGAACAATGAAAAGCAAAAATTTGTGAATGATCAAAGTTCCAGAAAAGGGGGAGAAAATGGAAAACACAGAGAAGATTGTTGAAAATTCACTGGCAAAAAACTTCCCAAATATGAAAGATGAAAAACTGACCACCCAAGAAGCTCAACGAACACCATATAGGATAGACCCAAAAGAAAATCACCAGTTCGTGTAGTAATCACACTTGCCAAAACCGAGGACAAAGAAAGAATCCTGAGAGCAGTTGAGAAAATCAAAAGTCACTTACACAGGGGAAACAATAAGACTAAATTCTGATTACTCGACAGAAACTATGCAGGCAAGAAAGTGATGTGATGACATATATAAAACCTTGAAAGAAAAAAACTGCCAAACACGAATAATATATCCTCCAAAACTCTCTCTCAAATATGATGGTGAAATTAGGACATTTCCAGATAAAAAGAAATTAAGGGAATTTGTAAAAACCACACCTAACTTACAAGTAATATTAAAGGGAGTTCTTCAGTTATAGAACCAACAACACCAGACAAGAACTGAAGTCTAGGACACAGGACAGCATCAGCCAGATACTGACCTAGGTAAAACCAAAAAACCAAACCCATTGCTGTCGAGTTGATTCCAACCCACAGCAACCCTATAGGACAGAGTAGAACTGCTCCATAGGGTTTCCAAGGAGCCCCTGGTAGATTTGAACTACCCGCCCCTTTGGTTAGCAGCCATAGCATTTAACCACTATGCCACCAGGTTTTCCAACCTAGGTAAAGAACTCTCAATAATAAAACAAAGCTAAAAGACTTAAAACAGGAAAACACAGGCTTCAATCTATAAATGGCAACCACATCAAAACAATAAAAGGGGGAATAAATGGTGTAGATATAGAACTTTCAAATGGAGAGAAAGTCAAGGTAATACCAAGTGATAAAAGACTGGTTCAATCTTAGAAAGATAGAGGTAAATTTCAAGGTAACCACAAAGTAAGCTAACCAGTCTACTCATCAATGTTTCCCCAACAGTAGGTCCACTTTACTCATTTGCATTATCTGCCTGGTGTCTGTTGATATTTGTGTTTATGACTGTCCAATTTAATTCACCAAGCTAAAAACAACCAAGGGAGAAAAATATTTCCTCTATACTAAGAAATACGAGTGAAATTTTAGGTTTGGTATTATGATTTGTTATGTCCATGTTTTATATTATTTCTTGTGAATCCAATATAAATATATTAAAATATTTAACTAAAAATTCATTTACATGCCAATATAAACATCACAATGTTAACCAAATTCTCTTCCCCTATCTGGAAATTGTAATGGTTTTTCAACAAGTAAATATAGCCTCTATTGTTGTTAAAATAAAACTCTTTTACCTTTAAATTTTCTCACTTTTGGGGGATCTCTGAATTACTTAACACCATACTCAGTTCCACTGAGTATCCCTCACAAAGCTTAAGTGAGAAATTAAACCAATATCAACAATGGTAAGGCTGGTTTGGTCCAGAAAGCAACATCCTTTTGTTGAAAGACGGAAGGAAGGAAAAAAAGAAAGAAGGAAAATAGGAAGAAAATGAGAGAAAAGGAAAAAAAATATCTTGACCATAGAGGAAGGACAAAGAGAAATGGAGGACAGGGATGATGGAGAGTCAATGATTGTCACAGGAATGGCTTGCCCAACCCTATTAAGTAGTTAAAATGTTGACGTAGATTTTATTTGTTGACATAGAAAGATATCTACTATAAAACATTGTACTGAGCGGAAAAGAAAGGTCACAACAACATGTATAGCATGATGTCATTTAAGTAAAAATTTCTATTAATATCTATGCATATACTTGCATGGAAGATGTCTGGAATGGTGGTCACTGAAATATTAGTGGTTATTCTGGGGTTGTGATTTAGGATTTTTTGGCTTTCTTCTTTGTATTATATTATTTGAATTATTATAACAAGCATTTACAGATTTTTACAAAATCAGTATATTTATTTTTTTAAGGTAGCAGGGAAACCGTCCAGTTGCTTGGTTAGTATAAACAATGCATCACTGAGTCACACAATAAAGGTGGAGAAAAATATCTTCCTGCCTTTATTTGAGTGACTAAGACTGCTGGTTCAGGAAATTCCAGAGAAGAGACCAGCTGCATTTTCTTTATAGTTACTAGAATTCTTCTTTAGCTCCAGCAATCTCTTTTCAGCCTGTCTTAGTTATCCAATTTTTGTGAGCTCCTATTAGTTTGTTTCTTCATGAGCATTTTAGTGGAAATTGGGAAAGGTGTCTTAAGTGCTGCTTAGCCAAATGCCATTTTAAACTCAAAATCTCCGTGGCAATTATTAGAACCTTTTTTTCCCCCTTTGAGCCAGAGGACAGAATAATTGTGGTTATGTTGATAGGAAAGATAGAAATATAATTACTTTTTTAAATTAGGCTGCTGGGGCAAGGATGTGTCAGCTGCAATTACATTGCCATTTACCAGACTAGGAGGCATTTTCCAGTCTCACCTGTTTTTTCACTCAAACAGCAGTTCTCAGTGTCTACGAGTGGTAACCTGATCTGGGAGAGAGGAAGAGCAAAGACAATTTCCACAATCAGCCTTACCTAGGAGGTTGGTCTCTTAAAAGTTTACCCCAAAACTCTGATTGGTCTTTGTAGATCACTTAGCAAAACACTTGGCACCACATCATCTGACCCTGGGTCATGGGACAATAATTAGACACACAAAAAACAGGTTATTGTAGCCCTAGCTTAGAATGTATACAGCCAACCCACTCTCGGCCCTCCAGTCTTGCTTATTACAGCAGAGTCTGACATCTTGCACCTCAATATAATTAGGCTAAATCGAAATGAAATCAATTAGGGCAAGAAGAAAAGCTATCAAAAACAGGAAAAAATCATTCTAATTGTTACTCACCTTCAAATCAATGATGAGAGAGAGAGAAGAGAAAGGATAAAAGTTATTTGTACTGGCAAAAAAAAGTCAGGTGAAAAGATTTTTTCAAATGATCTGTAAGAATGGTTCATTATATACTCATGGTCTACTAATAAAATTTGAAAAACTCACTAATTTGATTTTCCACCTAGAACTAAAAATACATTAGTATGCTTTCCAAAAGTATATGACATTAATTGATTAGTACAAAATTTGTCACTCATGACAAATATTAAAACAATTTGTTTTAGCTGTGTACCATCTACTCTGTATCCTGTATCACTCAAAATGAGGCTATTTGGTTGTATGCTGTCTGAGGGATGGAAGGGAATAAACTCTTTTGGCTTAACCAAAATATTTAATAAGACTACCATAATAAATTATAGAAATTTAACCAAAAAATGTACTACAAAATACATGGTTCATGTTCCTTACAAAAAGAATCAAATCCAAAATTCATGAAAAGAGCCAAAGCTTTGAAACACAATTACAGTTACCATGATTAGTTAGAAGCAAAATGCCCTTTGGGACTGTAACCAAATTCTGAAGGCCTCAATGATTTTTCCTGAAGGGATAGGATGCTACAAAGAGCAATAATAGGGTACTGGACTCCAACAAAGAGAAAACAGAAATAGGCTTGGATCCAGGACTATCCAGATAAAGATCCTTTTCCAGGGCTTTAGTCACAGTAGAAGCCTTGTGGAAAATCTGTTTAGTTTTTGAAAATGAGTTTGGTCTGTATTTTCTGAACAGTCTCTTGACACTAACATCTCTTTTAAGTGAAATTCACATAAAATCACACCCCAGTTGCAGTTTAATAAAATAATTGGCAAAACCCTGAAGCCCCTAACCCATTGTGAATCATGAAAAAAAGTCAAAGTCAACTTGCCCTCATTCATGGTAACAGAAGGCATAGAAAAAAGTAATTCCAAATGCTTCTCTCACTAATCTGCCCACGAGCTGGTGAATTACCTGAGTTGATTTTAGCCCCACTGGGATAATTTTAATGATAATCAAAATAACAAAAATGAATAATAAACTCTGATCACATGAATGACTTTTTAATACACTAGGGAGAAATAGTGTGTATATATACATACGCACAAGCAAAAAAAACAAACCATGATATTAAGCAAAGAAAGTCTTGTTGGTAGTCTCAAAGGATGATTTCTCAGCAAGTCAGAGTGAGAGGATGTATGCCAATGTCCAACTTAAACATGGCCTTCAGTACTTGCCACGATATCAGATCTGTACTCTAAACACCAAACTCTTTTGACTTCTGCTTGTAAACTGAAACTGGACACCATGGGATACAAGAGTTAGAGGGAAGATGAGCAAGCTCACTGTTATGATTCTTCCTTACAACTTCATCCCCAGTAATATTCACAATTCACTATCCCCTACATCTTTGGGATGCTCTGAGTAACTCACAGTCCATGAACTACCCTATTCCTTGTCACATGGTTTGCCATAATGAAACACAAAGTGCAACAAGCTTGTGCACAGAAGATACAATTTTCCTATTAATAGCCTACACTTTATTAACAAATCCCATCAAGAAAAAAATTGGTCCTGAGCCTGATCTTATTTACCATTTAAATCTATGAGTTGGATGATAGGAAACACTTTGAGTTGTGGTTTCTGTTCACCCCAACAAACACGGTTAAAAAATATCCATCTTTTTGAACTGTAAATGACCTCAGGGATCTTGAAACTGGATCAGAGACCTGAAGATAAAGACTCACCAGAGATAAGTCATCAGGATGGCAGACCAAAAGAAGAAAAACGAACTTCCCAACACACTCTTATTCCCTTTCCTCTGATCATCCTTTACCCTTCATATTTTCCATTCCTGTTTGCTTGCCTACTTTCCCAGTTTTCAATTTTATTTTAGATGTGTAATGTTCGATGGGCCATGTTTTAAGTTCTCTGTACATTGCCTTAAGCTTTTAGGAAGGAAAGCACTATATAAATCTAACAATAAATAAATAATAAATAAGAGAAATAACTGGCTATATGTGAGTGGGGCTAAAAAAGATCTATGAGGTGTGGTGATGAATAGAGGCTGAAAATAAGTCAACAATGTAGTACCACTGTTTGTAAAGTCAGCCTAGTGCTGGGAGGCACAAATGAAAATGGACTTGTAATGCACCAACCAAGACCTAAAGGCACCTTGCAAATGAGTCTGTAGCTAAAAGGTGACAGCTAATGGTTGGTATCCACTGGCTGAGCATCCTTACACCATTACTACATATTTTTTTGCACCAAATAAATTGGAGAACTCCAATGTGAAGCATAACAAATTACTGAAATTGAAATCACTGAATTTGCAGTTAAGGGGGAAGACAAGTAGCAAATTTAACATGCGTTGAATACCTGCTATGTACCAGAAGCTTTACATTCATTATCTCGTTTAATTCTCACAACAATCCTACAAGGTGGGCATTATTATCCCCATTAAATAAATAAGAAAACTGAGAATCAGGGAGGATAAGTCACTTACCCAAGATCACACAATTAGCAAACAACTGAGTCAGGATTCAGTCTCTAATCTGTATAATTGCAGAGCTTAGAATTTTTTACTCAGACATGATGCCATAATACAATTCTTTATTTTAAATCTAGGAACAGGAGTTGTGCTTCCAAGAATCACTTCCAGAATGGTGGAATAAGGACTTTCAAAAGTTTACTCTTCCATAAATGCAAGAGAATACTGGCAAAAATTGTCAAAATCAAGTTTTTCAGAATACTGGAAATTAACCAAAGTTTTGCAACAATCTGAGGAGCATTTATTCAAGAAACATGGCTGCATCTCTAAGAACAATGAGCATTATAGCATTTTAATTTGCTCTTATCCCCAGCTCCACAGTAGCCTTGAAAACCAACAGCCTTGCAACTACTGTAGTTGTGAACAGCAGCAGCCCAGAAGGCACTGGAAAGGGAAAAAATGAGTTTAAAGCTCCTAAAGGTTCTATTCTCCAGTAATTGTTATAAGTTGACCTGACTAGTAACTCCATGAAAAGCTCTTTTCTGAAGGTTTGTATTTATTTGACCTGACTCAGAGCTTACTCTGTGTGAACAGCCTTATCCCCGGGGTGTTTATAAAAAATGATCAGTGGCAATTGTTTAACATTGCAGCTGTCTGAGGTAACAATGCTAGGTGGGACTAACAAGAGGATGAAAAAAAAAAGGAAAATCTAGGAAATGAAATGTCATCCAGGGCCTTGAAAAGTTTCAACATATTCCTATGAATCTAGAAAGCCACATGCATGTTCAGAGCTATGTGAAACCCCAGGAAAGACATGAAGAGATCCTAATCTCTCAATTCTGGATGGCAATGGAGTTCTGTGCAAGCATGGAGCATGTCCCAAAACACTCATAGAGCCCCTTGGGAAAAGCAGGGCAACAAAAATGGTTTAAGGCACTTAAGGAAACCTCTGTCTCATCATTAGCTGGCAACTAAAATAAGCAAGGAGAAACTTCAGAAGTCACACATAACAAAGAATACAGACTATAAATAATTAATTCAGAAAAGTAACTGAACAACAAAACAACAACAAACAAACAAATGAAAAATCCTGGAAAAGCATGAATCAGATTTCCAGAATTGCTTCATTATATTAATTGAAATATTCAGTTTTCAACAAAATGTTATGAAACATGCAAATAAAAAAGAAAGTATGTCGCATACATACACATGGGAAAAAGCAGTCAATAAAAACTGTCCAATAGGAAGTCCAGACATTGGACTTACTAGACAAAAGACTTTAACTGTCTTAAATATGCTCGAAGAGGTAAAGGAGATCATGGACACAGAATTAAAGGACAGTCTGAGAACAATGTCTCACAAAATGAAAAATATTGATAAAGACAGATATTATAAAGAAGAACCAAGTATAAATTTTAAAATTAAAAAGCACAATAACTAAAATGGAAAATTCACTAGTGGGCTCAACATCAGATTTGAAGAGAAGAAAGAATAAGCAAACAAAGTAAATTGAGATTATACAGTCTGAGAAAGAGATAGAAAAAAGAATGAAGAAAAATTAAGAGACTCCGAGACCTGTGAGACATCATCAAGCATACCAATATTTGCATAGTGGGAGTTCCAGAAGGAAAGGAGAGAGAAGAGGGGAATAAAGAATATTTGAAGAAGTAATGTTCAATAAATTACAAAATTTGGTGAAAAAAGGAACATAGTTGGAAGACACATATTCCTCAATTTCAAAACTTACTAGACTAAATTTCTACAGTAATCAAGAGGGCACATCATTGCCATTAGTATAGGAATATCAATGGAAAAAAAATGGAGAGTTCAGAAATAAACCCACATGTTTATGGCCAATTGTTTTTTGACAAAGTTGCCAGGCCCATTCAATGGGAAAAGAATAGTCTCACCAACAAATGGTACTGAGACAAATGGGTTTCCACACGCAAAAGAATCTGGTTGGGCACCTATCTCACACCATATACAAAAGTTAACTCAAAACAGATCAAAGACATAAATATAAGAGCTAAAACTCTAAAACTCTTAAGGAAAAACATAGGAGTAAATCTTCATGACCATGGATTAGACAATGTTTTCTTGGATATAACACCAATATCACAAGGAACAAATGAAAAAATAGAGAAATTGGACTTCCTCAAGATTTTTTTTAAAAAATTGTGCTTCAAAAACACCATGATGAAAGTGAAAAGACAGCCCAAGGAAAGAGAGAAAACATTTGCAAATAACATACCTGATAATGGACAATTGTTGTTGTTGGCTGTCATCAAGTCATTTTCGACTTATGGCAACCCCATGTGTACAGAGTAGAACTACCTCAGAGGGTTCTCAAGGCTGTGATCTTTCAGAAGCAGACCACTAGGCCTGTATTCTAAGGGCACCTCTGGATGGGTTCAAACCACCAACTTTTCAGCTAGCACTTGAGTGCTTAACTGTTTGTGCCACCCAAGGACTTAGATGATGTACTAGTATCCAGAATAGATAAATAACGTTTACAATTCTTCAACAAAAAGACAAATAACCCAATTAAAAATAGGAAAAGATTTGAACATTTTTCCAAAGACGATAAACAAATGGTCAATAAGCACTTCAAAAAATGCTCAGCGTCATTAGTCACTAGGGAAATGCAAATCAAAACCACAATGGAATACCACATCACAATCAGTATGATGGCTACAATCCAAACAACAGATGATAACATGTGTTGGTGAGAATGTGAAGAAATTGGAACCCTCATGCACTTCTATCGGGAATGTAAAATGATGTATCCAATACGGGTAACAATTTGGAAGTTTTTCAAAATTTAAACGTAGATTAGCATATGACTCAGCAATTCCACCCCTAGGTATCTACCCTACAGAAATGAAAATATACGTGCACACAAGAATTTGTACACAAAGGTTCATTGAAGCATTACTTATAGTATACGAAAAGTGAAAACAACTCAAATGACCATCAACTAATGAATTGAAAAACAAAATGTGGTATATCCATACAATGGAATATTAGTTGGCTATTAAAAGAATGAAGTTCTGATACATACTACAACATGGATGAACTTTGAAAGCACTATGCTATGTTAAGAAGCCCAGCTACAAAAGGCCATATACCGTATGATTCCATTAATTTGAAATGTTCAGATGCAGTAAATCCATAGAGACAGAAAGTTAATTAGTGGTTGTCAAGGGCCAGCAGAAGGGGGAAATGGGGATTGACTCCCAGTGGGTATGGGGTTTCTTTTGGGGTGATGAAAATATTTTAAAATTAGATAGTGATGATGGTTGCATAACTCTGTGAATACAATAAAAGCCACTAAAATGTACAATTTAAAGGAGTGAATTTTGTGATGTGTGAATTATACCTCAATAAAGCTTTTATAAAAAGAAAATAAGAATATACACTTTTCGATTTTAACCATAAAAACTCCAGAGTCAGGAGTGTAGGTAACAAGTCATAAATGTACGAACAGGACAAAGATAGTTGAGGTAATTTTGAGAACCTAGAATATGAAATGAAATAGGCACTGGAGTGAACTAGATAAAAGTCATTGGAACCTTGTGTTCAAGGTGAATTCAAGTGTCTAGAGCCAATTATGAAGTTAGAATAAGGGCATTAATTATAACCAATAATGAAGATGGAGTCAGGGCTACCCACTAAGATTTTCTTTGCCCTGCTGCCAAGCTTTTTACTCAGAAGGTGAAAGAAGCAAAGAGGACTTGTTACTCTGAATCCGATTCCAACTAACAAAAATCGGTGAAATGAAAATGAAATCTTGGAAGTGAGTGATCTTATCATTTTGAGTTTTATGATAGACAAGGAAGTAATGGGTGAGCAGATTTCAACAAATCCCATGATCTGAAACTCTAAGTGAATATGGCACAACGTGTATAGGAGGCTATTGGAAATGAAATCAAGAGTATAATGAAGATATAACAGAATACAAAATAAGTGTGTTAATTGCCTGAATAACATGGTGTGACTTATTAGATTTTAAAGGACTTTCACCAAAGGAACAGTAACCAAAAAATGTACTAAGTAATGGGAACACAGACGAAAAAAAAAAAACAAAAAACTGTCCCTTGGAGGAAAGAAGGGGATGAGGCACACATGATTAGGAAAGTCTCAGAGAGACGGCATTTTTTTGAATGATAATTAGAATTCAATCAAGGCTGGCAAGAGGGAGCAATTAAGGAAGCATCTACAAAGGATTTCTTTAAGAAATACTGCATGTTCTCTAATACAAGATTTACAAAGTATTTGCACGTGCGTTATCCTATGTGATAATCATCATAAGCCTGGGTGATAGGTAAGGCCATTATTATAATCCACATTTCACAGCCAAGAAAACTGAGGCTAGGGTTAAGAGAGAAAGCAACTTCCATACAAATGGCAGAGTCAAGTCTCAACCCAAGTCTTCTTTCTACTTCTTCAAGAGGAAAAAAAAAAGTTATATTAACCTTTGAAAGCCGAGTCAGAAAGATAAAAATGGGAGTAACTTTGGGCTGAGAAAAAAGACTTTTTGAGTTTTTGTAGAACAAGATGAAGAAATGAGATAGGGTCTCTGCATAGAGCAAATGATAGAATAATGACAGATTAGAAAGAAGTGCCCACTCCTAGCTTTTCCAACAAGGATAATGATTTTCAAACAGAAACAGGATTAATACACTTATTTAAGAGGAAATTGGAGTCCATAATAACAGAGAAGAAAACACCCAGTTGCTCTAAAGGAGTTTAATCCCCTGGTCTAGTGGAGTTATAGCTGAGGGTCCTGAGTGACCATGTAACTTCCATATAATCAAGGAACTACTGCTATTAGTTTTGAAAAATTATGGAAACCTAGATAGACACATACTGGAAGCCTGGAGACAGGCAGCTATCCTAACTTTCAGGTTGTACAAGAAGGCATATATCAAATATGACAAATTATGAGCTTGACGTTTATTCCTGGCAAGACCCTAAAAAGGATTATTAAATGAGCAGTGTGGGTACTTAGAAAAGAAAGCTGTGATTGTTCAGAGCCAACAAGGATTCACCAAGAACAGGCCATGCCAAGTCTACACAGCTTCATTTTCACAAATACTTTTCTGATTATAAAAATAATACATTTTAGGAAATACGAAACTATAAATAAGAACAATAAAACCAACCACAATTTTCCCCTACCCCAACCTGAGATAACTACTTAATAACATTTTGGTGTACTGAAGATTTTTTTAACTACTTATTTTTGCACGGTTGGTGTGATACAACTTGGCTTGCCAAAAATGAAGACAACTTGAAGCAATTTCTAATGAAGGTCAAAGACCACAGTCTTCAATCTGGATTACACCTGAACATAAAAAAGAAGACAAAAATCCTCACAATTAGACTCACAAACATCATCATAAATATTGAAGAAATTGAAGTCAAGGATTTCATTCTACTTGGAGCAACAATCAGCACCCATGAGAACAGCAGACAACAAAGAAAACCACTTATTGCATTGGGCAAATCAGCTGCAAAAGACCTTGTAAAAGTGTTAAAAAGAAAAGATGTCATTCTGATGACTAAGGTGTGCCTGACTCAAGCCTCATCTGTATGTGAAAGCTGGACAATGAAAAAAGAAAATCAAAGGTGAATTGATGCATTTAAATTGTGGTATTAGTGAGGAAAATTAAATATACCATGGACTGCCAGAAGAACATACAAATCAGTCTTGGAGAAAGTACAGCCATAACACTCTTTAGAAGCCAGGATGATGAGATTTCATCTTGCTTACTTTGGACTTATCATCAGGAAAAACCAATTGCTAGAAAAGGACACCATATTTGGTAAAGTAGAGGGTCAGCGAAAAAAGGAAACCGTCCATGAGATGGATTGACATGGTGGCTGCAACAATGGGCTCAAACATACCAACTGTGAGGGTGGAAGAGGACTGGGAAATGTTTCATTCTGTTACATATAAAGTTACTATGAATCAGAGGCAATTAAACAGCAGCTGGCAACAACAACATATCATAAATTTACAATTCAATAGCCTGCTTTTTTAGTTAACATTATTTTTATCAGTATCTATGCAATAAATATTTAATTTCTACTATGTGTCAGATACTGTGTTGGGCTCTGAGCATAAAATGTTGAATTATAAGCTATTTCTCTGTTTATTAAAATTTATCTATAAAAATTTTTTTTTATCTATCATCATAAATTTAATATTTTAATGATATTCTATCATGCATGTGTGTCATTATTCCTTCTACCCTCCCACTACTGATGCTTTTTGAAATAATTTCCTATTTTTTGCTGTCATAAACAATGTTGCAATAAATATCCTTATAATAAAACCTTTTCTGGGTTTTGAATATTTCCTTGAGATAGTTGTTTGGGAGTGTAATTATAAAGTCAAGGGATATGAGCATTTTAATACCCTTGATATATATTGTCAAATTGCTTTCCATGAAGCAGCACCAATTTCTATTCTCACCATTATGAAAGGGTATCAATCTCACTGAACCCTTGCCAACACTGAGTATTTATTTCTTAGATAATTTGATTGGTTTAAAGAAATGACACGTCAATTTTAAAGTTTGAAATTGTTCTAAGAGCAGTAAAATTTACATCTTTTTATTTTATTTATTATGTATCATTCCTCATATTTGATATGTCTGATCATGTTCTTTGACCATTTTTATTGGGTCTTAATATTTTCTTATTGACTTACCTAAGTTCATAAAATATAAATGAAAATAACTATTTTCCAGTCATATTTGCTGTAAACATTTCCCCAACTTGTCTTTTTATTATGTTTCTGTTTTCAGCATATGAAACTTTAAAAAAGTTGTGGTCAAATCTATTGGTATTTTCATTTGATATTACTTTCATTGCCTTTGTGCTTTAAAAGTCCTTCCCCATTCAAAGATCAGAAAAAAAAATCCTTTCTATTTTTGTCTGTCATTTCATTTTTTTTATACTCCATTTCCTTTTAAATGGAGTTATTAGTCAGACAGCTCATAGAAGTGCTTTAGACATAATGTATCTATCTGGATTTCCAAAAGTCATTTGTGAAAGTCTTCAATACATGCCACCTCAATGGCTTCTTTCCCTGTGGCTAAAATTATGTTCAATTTGTCCCTAATCTGAAAATAAAAACATAAAAAAAAAACAACTTTCTCAAAATACTC